>NC_073704.1:23780920-33780920 GCF_023634085.1 Falco cherrug | reverse complement strand
ACTTTAAGTATTCCCTTCAATGTATCTGCAACCGTATCTTCTTACTGCTGTTTTGTGTTTCAAAAGAGGCATTTAGAAATACAGCAAGGGCATTTGATTACTTAGCACCAGCTGAGGTCAGAAAATCACACTGACTAATGATATTAAGCTGAGGAGAGTCACAAAATTAATTATAACTTTACATCTGACCTTTACAAGTAGGTAGCTCTGGGTTCATAAGAATGACATTAGGTTTTAGATAAACAGCTATATAGCTGAAGATAATTTCTCCTGTTAAAAGTATATACATTTACAATTTCTATTTTTATACCTGATAGCAAAAGCTATAATCACCAATTCATTGTGCAGAAATGGAAAGTTCTGTTGTAACATGTCTGGGTTAGGTAAAATGTTGCAGAAAAAAGAAATACAGTCCATTTTAATTTGCCACCTCACAGCCATGCATTAGTAGGCAAATTCAAAGTCTCAAGGACTCTGGTCTTTTTACATTGCCTGTGGAAGACTAATATACTCTCAAATGGCACAATATGTAGATCCATGGTTTAAAAAAAAATGAAAAAAACCCAAACCATACAGCCTGACATTCAACGTTTGTGAGCAACTGTCAAGGGACAATTTAGGATATCAGCTCAGGATTATTTAGACTGTTAGGCACTTGGAGGTTGATCTTTTTTCCACTGAGGTCAACAATTAACACTTCTGTTCACATCCATAGTAGAGATTCGACAGTTTGACTAAACAGTTGCCCTGCAGCTTGATAACCTTTTACAATAAAATATGTCAAGCTGCACAGCTTCCCAGCACTAAAGGTATGTCTATATAATCAACATCTGGTCCAACTTGTGCTCAGCCCAAACTACTACTGAGTCCACATTGTGTGAACACAATTTTGGTTCAAGTCTGCATAATCCTTTGACAGGTATTGAGACAAGACAATGAGAAAAGCTGGGTCCCTTGTGTCCCTTGGCACAAGTCCAAATATGTCAATAACCAGTGTGGATAAGACAGATACGCTACATTTAACTTGGATACTACCACATAACCCACTTGCTCTTGCAGCAGTATCTCATGGCTGAGGTCAAGAAGACCACTCTACTAGGTCTTTCCTGGGACCCTTTTGTTTGCAGGTGAGTGAATATTGCAAAGACTCCTGCACTCCAAGCAAGTGCATGCTATAGGCAACAATTTACATTCACAGCATAAGCACAGCTCTAATTTTACTGTCTTCTCAAGTGTTTGCACAGCAGACTCCTTTAAATTCACAAGAGAAGCAGCTTCGATACAGTGAAGATTATCTAAGCAGATCCATCCCACTCTTTGTAGGACCTCTTCCATTTTCTCTGCAGCACCAGACTACCTTCTGGAACACAGCAAGTAAATAAAGGCCATATAACTTTTTTGGTGTTTTCAGGAGGATTCAGTCAGAAAAATGTTAGCGTTAGCATGGCCTCAAGTCAAATAACATTGTTTTATGGAATTTGCATCCTGTATTCGTAATACTTTGCAAACCTGACCTTATAACCTTCAATTCTGATGTCACAAATATTTACACAGGTAAGCAGTTTCTGGGATAATCCGGTTTTGCTCAAAATACAAAATCCCACATATGGAACACAGTTCAGCTATCTAAATATTTGTGTAAACAGATGCTACTTCATTTGGAGCACTGCCTTTACCACACCACTATACTTAACACCTAGCATTTCTTTTTTATTCCAGGTTGCCATACTGTTGAAATGTATTCCACATTTGTTTTAAGAATGCTGCACGGAGGGGGAGGGCTTTGGCCCAGATCCTGCCATTACACACCTTCTTTCACTGACCTGAATGTGAGCTGCATCAAGCCTGACAGATACATCTTCCACTAAGCAATTCTAGCAGACAAAGAGTTTTGCTTCATTGTCCTGTGAAGACTTTCAGTTCTCCAACTGCTTCAGTGCCAGACTCTCCAGGAACGGAGAAGAGTGGTGCCTCGCTCCCATTGACTGCAGTATGAATTACACTTCATTTCTTTACAAATCTCTCTCTTCCCTCTCACATGGAAACTGTCCAATTTTTTCTGGAGGGAGGAGAAGAAAAATGCATTAAAAAGGCAGCAAAGTGTATGGTGATTGCCTTTTTCCCTGTCTAGTGAACACTGTCCAAAGACGTTCTCCTCAAGTCAGATGAAACTGAATAATATATTTCTGTATCACTGCAGGCTAAGTTTGACCTTTAAATATTAATATTTAAATATTAATGAAATAGCAGGAGGAAAGCAGACTGACAGGTGTAATACAAGTCAGACAAAATAGCACAGTAAAATTATGTGCTGCATTGAAATTCTCATTAGTGATAATGAGATAGGAACATATAACCCATGATCTGAAAATGTACTCCAGAAAATCCAGGTAGAATAAATGATCAGAAAATTTTGCTAAGAGTAATTATTCTTATTTTATAACTTTGGGGGCAATTCTTTCAGAGAGGAAAAGTCAGACACCTGTACTTATGCGTGTAAGCGGACTTTTTTCTTTAAATTGGACCCTTATTGGATTTGTTTCCTAAAATATTTTACCTAAGGGTCTATTTCCATTCCAATAGTATAGGAAAATGTTAATCTTTACACAGTTCTTCATATTAGCTCACTAGTCTGTTCTTCATTAATCAAAGCGTATCTCTCAAACATGCCCCGAGTACTGCTTATACCACTAAAGCTGTCTGAGAATTGTAGAAAATTACATGCTGAAATTATAAACATTTTCCCATTAAGTGCAATATAACAAGATAGAGGCATAATTTTGAAATGGGATCAGTTCTTCATTCAGCATCTTCGCTGCAACATAAAAAGGCAAAATCACAGAAGTCAGGTAGAGACACTGGGAGCTTTCAAACCATTCACACTTAAAATCATACGTGCGAATCTACAAGACGGTTTTGAAAACATGACTCAGAGAATCTGTCTTAAAACTGGTGAAAACAAGACATTAATAATGAAGGAGAGCTTAACAGATCACAGCTGCTGCCTCACAGGTCTGTGTCTCTGCTAAAGCGGCACTGTTTAATGGAAAGATAATATGATGTTGGAAATTACATAATTAAAAAAAATATTTACAATTACTTTGTTGATCCTTTTTGAAGACAGTTAACTACCTAGTAAGGTATAAAGTTGTAAAAGGTGTAAATGTGTAGAAATGCATGGTGGAGGTGAGGTATAACCTCCCTGGAAGAAGTAAACACTCTAAAATCAGGCTGGCTAGGGAATTCAATTTGTTATATCTTCCAGTGTCTCTCAGCATCACCTGCAGGGCCAGACTTACTCAATGCTTTATCTTCTTCTGTCAGAAGAAAAAGTGACTAACACTAATTCTATGGCACAGAACAAATGGCTTTACTTTTGCAGGTAAGTTCTTACCCTGAGCGATCAGACTCCAGAGAAAGTCTCACAGTGGCCAACAAATACCTGTACAACATCAGCCAATGTGAGAGTACTGCAAGATCATGAATGCGGAATACAAATGAAAACGCAATTTTCACAGAGCATGTATATTCTGAGGAGGCCGAGATCTGTGCATGTCCTAAATCTGAGCTCCCAGCATAGCAAGTTTTATTTTAAATAATACTTGCAAAACCTACTCCATCCTTAGGGAGCTGCCAACATAGTCCTTCAAATACTCACATCGTCCCAATACTTACGTCCCCACCACCTCACTTGCACTATGCACAGCTCCATGGCTCAACACACAGTCCAATAAAGTGTTCTGCCAGCTCCTTACCCTCCCTCATGGTTTCTGCTGAGTTTATTGTGCCAGAATCCTGTAACAGGTTCATGAAATTCAAGGAGAACAACTGAGGGAGCTGAGACGTGGCATCCAGCTTATCCCAGACACTACACTGCCCAAACCTGTGTGAGACATGGGCCTGGATGAGGCAGCCTCTGAGTACAGGGAACACTATTGACCTCAGGCCAAAGCCACCTCCACTGTTCATAGTAAGCTCACCCACCAGCAGAGATGCTCGTTTTCCTTCTGATGTGAGATGCTCAACCAAGTGCCATTAATTTCAGGATGTAACAGGGATCTTGAGAAAACATTATCTTTGAGGATACACAACGCGTAGGTTGTGACAACTGAAATGTAGCATGTGCTGGGATGTGAGACATAGAATTTGGGCATCACCAAAGGACTGTCCCACTACTGTGGTCAGGGTCAGTGAGGGAATGTGCTCTTTTAGAAGAGCACACTCAGGGGGCTCCAGGGTACAGCAAAACCAAACTATTTTCTTGAAGTCAGCTATCACTTTTTTTTAAATCAAAGTTTAGTTCTATGGCACTTGAAATAGCATTTTTACAACAGAATTTTTGCTCCACATTTGGTGTCTAGACAGAAGACATTTTTTGAATGCTTACACTTGCTGGGGTGTTAAGGCTTATAGCCTAAGAAGTCACACAGAGATCTGCTTCATTCATCAAAACCTGCTGCACATCTGCAAAATATATATTTTTGTCTTAGGCTCCTGATCTCCATGTGCATCCTTGCTGTATTTTTCTTGAAATGTACAAATCTCAGCTCAGGATTAAATATATTTTTTTTCACATTTTGCCATCTAAACCAGTGGTTTTCTTGCTTTCTTTTGTGAAATGACATAATTACAGATTAATGCATTTTGCCATTCAAGGTTGAAGTAATTCAGGCTTCATTTAAAGCCCTAAATTGCCCTTTTACACTCTACACAATGAGTACATTTGCTCTCTGACTGGAGCTTACCTGTGCTGATTTGCTGCATCCTTTTCTTTGTCTTCAATTATCTTCATTCCTTACAGACGTGGATGGGAAAGGGTAAAACACACTATTACTCCAAAGGATGGGCATTATATAGAAATTATGTTGTTCTGAGACTAGAATAAAAGAAAAATCCTTTCCATTTCACTCAATCTTACTAAAAAAAATACTTTTTTTCACTCCATAACTTCCAGAAGAGGAATGAAGGTGTGGGCACAAAAACTGCTGCAAAGCAAGCTGAATACCAGGACTTCCTCATGTTTTGTGCAGAGAAGACTAAGGGGACAGGCTCCCCAAGGACAAAGTGTTCACCAGAAGGACACAGGAACAGCCCTAGGACAGACCCTGCCTCTGACAGTAACCAGGAACTTTGATTCCTTGCATAACCTGGACCTGGGACAAAGATGGATTGCTCTCATGGGTAAGCAACCATAAGTAATTACTGATCACTATAAAAAAGGGCATGAGGAACCCTTTAGGGAAGCACAACATTTCAACTCAGCCAGGTAATACTTAAAACGTACAAACCCAAATAAACATCCAGCACTATTTTCAAAACTGCATTTAAGGAGCTTGTCTATATTAAGAGCCTATTCACTCTGTAGTCCCAACAGTCAATGAGGAGAGACAGACACCACTATAGAGCTCATGTGACATTTGAACTGCTTCCTGAAGCCAGTGCTTTTAGTACAGGACCTCTGTTAATGTCCATAGTTAGATGGCAGGAATGTAACCATGAATTATTTTTTTCAGGGTGCCTGTGGCAAAGGTAGAAGCTCCACATGTATTTTCTGAGTCCCAGTCCCGTAACTAAGTGACACTGAAATAAATTTGGTTATATTACTAATGTCATTTCTTTACACCTGCCAATTTACATGAGAATGTTTTAAGCTATCAGAGTAAGGGGGAGTGTAGAAACTAGACTGTATGCCATGGCTGATCACTGTTTCAATCACCAAATGTTTCCTTCCTTTACTAATACATATCCTCTAATAATGCTCTGTTAATTCCCTTCAAGAAAATTTGACTATCTGATGTGCTGTTGCATACTTGGTAAATGACCTGTGTTTTACCATTATGTAAGTAAAGATGGAACATCTCTCCTTGCACAACTCAATGATTTAATAATTATTAATGAGACATTATGCCTTTAAACATTTCTGGCAGATGATTAAGTGCAAGCTAAATGTTTGACATAACTTTTAGAGACTTGTATTATGATGCTGCATAGCAACTGAAACTTCATATACACAGCTAAGGTAAATTCCATTATAGCTATCTGGGAATTGTTTCTGAGACTTTGTGAAGCAGACAAAATAACAAATTTCTGTCAATATATTCAGTGTCATTTGCATATGAAGCAGTTTTGCCACACCAACGAGTTTTGCAATCTCAGTGTAACCATATTCCAAATCTATATCCAGATACTCCTTACCATGTACACGATTCTCACCTGCAGAATCCTGCCACAGAAGTCCAGACATTTGCCTTCTGCTAGATGTGAACAGCTCATCTTTCTGCAAGCCAAATTAAAAACAGAACTCTTGTGAGAGCCAGTCATCCGCAGGATGTCTACAGACATGGACGCTCAGGAAAACAGTAGCAAGACATCGATCAACATGCATAAAACTGAACATGGTGAGCTGCAGAAGAAGGTTGAGAACCCTTACACACAAGAATGACATGGAGGTTTGTTATCACTAACTTAAAAGAACAAAAACCTTTCCCTTATAATACTGACAAATATGATAAGTGAGAATATAGCTGGACATTTGGAACAATTTATTGGTTTTCCCCCTTTGCTTGGTTCTTCAGTAAGCTCAGGTAGCAACTGGAATACTTAATAAATACTAGATAGCTGCTTCATCTGCTTACCTTATTCAGCATTGCCTGAAAGACTTTATTCATGGTATTATTCTCAGTATTGCTATTAGTCAGTGATGGGTTGTTTAAGACAGTTTGAAATGGTTGTAAGGTACAAAGCAAGAATTTTCCCCAACATAAGTTAAAGTTTAGTCCAAACAATGTATAAGCCTGACATGGTCATGAATAGTATGTGCCCTAGGTCTCTGCATACTTTCAATTCCCATGGACCTTACTGCAGTTTAAGGGAAGGAGTGGTAACACTGAGAAGGAGCTTTGGGAGTCCAAAAGCCATGATGACTATGGAAATGCATAATTATTAGTTTGTTAGAATTAAAGCTATCACTTGGTTCTAGCAAATAATTGAAGGCAGATCATGGTTTTCCCAAGCCCTGTTTGGGTTGGACTGTGACAATAAGGACAAAGACCTAGCTGAAGCCATCTTTATGCTCTCCTGTCTCAGAATTTCTGGTGCTTGTTCTGCAGAAAAACACATAGAAAAGTTAGAAATTTTTGTTCATGCTTGCAGCCAACAGATTAAAAGAAACTGATATCTAATACTGCTGTGCAGCAATTATTTTTCCAGTAAGAATAGACAATCACATATCTTAGTAGAGTGATATCCCACTGAGTTATAAGCTGATGTGCCACTGCCTTTTGTCATGTTACATGAACAGACACCAAAAGCACCACAGCCAGTTTAAGCCATCTTGATCCCCCGTGGAGGCTCTGAGTTGTCCAAGAACAGTGACAGATATGTTAAGGAGCAAACTAACAGAGATGGACTATGTCATACAGTCTCTGGATTACTACATTTTTTACAGATTAAACATAGGTGAATGAATTGTGTTTCATTTCTGAGATAGTTTGCTCTGAAACAGCCTGCCTTCAGATGAAGTACACAGTCTTAGGAAGGCTGGCTAGTCATTGACTTCTCCTATGTGCTACCAGAGAACAGAGAACTGTAGCTCAGGTATGTTGAAACAGCCAGGTAAGAAAACCGCACTGAGGCCAATCTGAAAACTGGAAAGACCACAATTCCCCTTGGATCTATGCGATTGTTCAAGATCTGACACCTGAAAGAAAATGCTTTGGAAGATACCAGAGGGGTCAAGCATGCAGTGACTTGCTGTGCTAGCTAACCTGCTAACAAGACAGGAAGTGTGGCTCTTCCTTCACTTCATTTTACATTTTTCCCTGTTCTGGGGCACAAGAACAGAAATTATGACCACCAATAGAATTTAACTCTGATCCATTAAGAAAGCCTGCCATCTCCTGGTTTTTTCAACAATAGCCTTCCTTGAAAAAAAAGTTGGTTTAGTTAAATCTTACAGCTGATCATAAAGTCATGCTTGCTCTGAACCTTTAAGGGAAAATGTCACTGATGATAAAGGACAGGCAAGTGAAAGTTGGAAAGGCTAATGCATTATGACTACACTATATAGGTTAAGCCAACGTGTGCAATAATTATAACTATACAGCTTGACACAGTTTATAAAGGCTTGAACCGTAAAAGCTCAGAGTCCAGTAATACAAGCCATTGAGCGTTCTCTGACGGAGCGCTGTCCAAGGTCCCACCGAGCCTCAATCCAAAAAACCAGTATTGCATAACAGACATATAAGAAATAACCATTCTCATGAATATTAAAACTCCTGTAAATGGCAATCTGAAAGAGTCTTAAACATAAAAGTAACTCACACTGGTTTTAAGGACATGCAGAATTACGTAAAGCAGAAGAGTAGTGTAAAACTGTGGAGGTAGGAGAATACCAACAAGATTGGGCAAAGGAGGGGTGAGTCACTTCAAAGAAATCACTAGTAAGTGTATTCCTAACTGCATCTTGCAGAAAATATGACAATGAACTCATATGATATTTTCTTGAAGGTATTCTGTTATTCAGAACAGGGCTGAAAGCACACTCAGGTAGAGGTACCACAGATTCCTTGACATGTTCTATGTCCACTATTTAGTTTCCTCCTCTGTCCAGACTGATGACAGTCTAATCCCCTAATATGTATACTTTGTAACAAAATAGTATGTTACTGTATATTTGTATTTATTTGTATATTTAAATTTTGGTGGTTGAGAGTAATACACTTCTGTATAATTAGTATTGCAACAGTGCCCAGAGCTCCCTGATACATACAGGCCTTCTCTGTCATAGGTCCTATAGAAACATATTTTTAAAATTAGTCCTTGCTTTAAGGGCTTGATATCTAAGTACAAAAAGGCAGTGGGAATAAAGAAATATGGCTATCCTCATCTCACAGATGAAGATGTACTTACTGTACACTTAATGATCACTTAAGGTAATGTGAGCATCTACAACACAACAAGGCATTGAGTTCTGTTCTCGTAAGTCCCAGACAGATGTCTGCACTGCAAAATCTTTTTTATTATTTTATACATGAAGGAAACAAACATTTAAAGCGTAAACATCATTTTGAACATAGGCATACTGTCTGTCTTAATGAAATCAGGGGCCTGAGCTCAAGGAGTTTAATATTTAAGGTATCTGTTCCCCATCCGTAATCAGAAGAATGCTAATGCCATTGTTTAAATAATGCTTTGTTTAATTCAAGATTTTCAACCCCTTCTTCCTTGAAGGAAGAATTTTGCACTGTTTAGAGTAAAGGTAAAAGGATTGTACCTTTTTTGAATTGTTACATAAAGAAAGTATTACTCTCCAGCACAAAAAGATTTACACAATTTAGGAAGAAACATAACAATTCAACTATGTGACGTTACCTGAAAGTTTTTCCACAATAGTTGCATCCTTCCATAAGCTTTTAGATTTCTAGGTAAATGTTTGAAAATGAGTAAGACTGAAGAAAACTCAGAAGAATATTGCACTCCATTCTCCATCATCTTTTTCGCTAACAGCATGAGAAACATAGGGCTACTATTCAAGGAAGTAAAATCTGACTTAAAATTTCAGGAACCAACTTTAAAACAATTTTAAAAAATCATAAATGGCATAATCGAATTAAATTAGAAGTATTCAGCAAGGTGTAGAAAATTTTGTAGTGAAACAGTGGCCTGTGACAGGTAAACAAAGGAACACATGTAAGGGACAACTTGGGGGGGGGGGGGGGGTAGTAACCTCAATCCTTCATTCTCTTTCCTCTTCAACTAATGGCAAGTTTGTGTTAGAGCGATCTCCCAGCTAGGATGACATCTTGTGTTCGAACTTCCATCAACGAAATGCCACAGATCTGTCACCATACAGCTGCCATGCACCCAGAACATCCAAAGTTCTCACCCTCCCCTCCATATTTTATCTTCAAAATAGTTACAAAGAGTTTTAGCTGACCCTATGTATTTCACTTACTGTCTCAGCTTTCATACTCGGAGTTCAACTGTGACTTTATATTATATGAAGAGGGCTATTTTAAATGAAGATATGTAAATGGTAAGACAATATAAAAGACACACTCCTGAATAAGAGGCAGTAATATACTTATTAGGAATCTTTAAATTAATGAGGGCACTGTAAAAGGAAAGCCTTTTATGCCTGAGAAAATTATTATTTTAAAGATTATGATCCTGTCAGTCTGTAAGTTATATGCTAGCTGTTACACCTGCAATTTGATTAATCTGTTAAGTAATCACTTGATCCTACTTGTAGCCTTTGCAGTATTTTGAAAAAAACTTCACTAATTTTTGGTTTTTTTTTTAAACAGGAAAATATGAAATAATTGATCTTCATATCTAAAGAAAAATATTATGAATTTAAGTGCTATCTTTGTAAAAGTGACTACCTTACTGTCATGTGCCAAACAAGCTATTTATCAGCTCTTACTGGGGATGGTAGAACAGTTGAAACAAACAGCTGTAAACAGCCTCCTGTTTACAGAATAGAAAATGTTTGATCACTATTTCATTCAATTCAGAAACGCAATTTCTGAGTACCCCAAAAATACGTTGTAAGTTTAAATTACAGATATCAGAAACAACTTTCTGCATTGCTAAAATAAAACAAAATAAAATAAAATCTAAACTATTCATCTATGTGCCATGCATGCTTTTACACTATGGTTATCCTCATGGTACCCTCCTGCCTGCCAGTAGTAGATTACAAATTGTGTACTGCTCTTGTATTATGTATTATTTGTTCTCTCATTGCCTCTGTGAGGATAAAAATGTATATAGCACCTTGTTTTCCTAGAGGATTTTTTTTTTGGAGTGTGTAGGTGTTAAATATAAAATGTCTATATATTTATTTTGGAAATGGCAAAGCTTTCTTAACAAAAGAGAGTTATACAATTATAACAGAAAACCCCACTGTGACAACTCTGACAAACAAACTTGCAGATACCTTTGCATCCATCACTTGCATACATACACAGATTTTTTTCTTACATAAGTAAGACACATTTGAAAAAAAATTGTATCTGATACTTGGTTTTAAACCAAGTCCCTATCTAGAACTTACTACTGTCTGACAGATAAATCTGATCTATCAGGGAAATTTATAATCTGTTAAAAATTACAAGACAACTCTGAAAGGTTCTCCAAGCAATAAAAAGCTCTAGTTCTCTAGTTCAAAACTTTTAGCTTAATGGTGCAGATGTTCACAAATGACATCACTAGTGGTTTTGTTCATGTCCAACCTAAGACATCAGAAAAGCATTTTTTCAGACATTCTGCTTTCTGGAAATAAAACCTATCTGCCTTAATTCAGCTCTGTACCACAACTCGAGTACCCAGAAATGACCACACACTTTTGTTCCATGATCTTTTCTATGTGGGATTTTGATATCTTTTGTATAAATCACCATTGTCTACCCGCAATGATAAAACTGAAGTCAATGACTACTTTTGTATTACACTGTTAATCAACACAAGTTTAGTTAATGGTAAGTAGGAGCAAAGATTTTGAATTTGGCTTTAATGATGAATTGGGAGATAAAATACTGACACTGGCAGCACATTAAAAACATTCATCTTCAGAGATAAATTCACAGTATCTAATATGGACTTACTCAGGTCTATAAGGGCTTGGCTAACTCAAAACATGGTTCCCTACAAACTTTCCTGCAAGATCATATGTAGAGAATTTGAGACATTTTGACAACAACTCAATAAACATTGGAGAAAATCCTATTGTTAGTAACGATTGCCTAGTAAATCAAGTAATTAGGAATGAATCTGTCGGACAGAAATGAGACAGGTACTGGGGGAATTCATATGATATCTAAGAAATGCAGACTTCAGAGAAAAGGAAACCATTAACATCAGTTAGTGGTTTAAACTATTGCCTAGACCTGTCACAATAAAATTATCATTATTGCCTTCTGAGTCTTCTTGTTTGTAACTTTCCACAATTGCAGCTTGAAGAAAAAACAAAGACAAAAAGAAAGAAGCTCATAAAACATGTTTTGAAAATTCCAGAGAAGCATTCTGTTTTGCTAACTCTTACCAACAT
Source organism: Falco cherrug (assembly GCF_023634085.1). Taxonomy (NCBI): domain Eukaryota; kingdom Metazoa; phylum Chordata; class Aves; order Falconiformes; family Falconidae; genus Falco; species Falco cherrug. The sequence goes on along the minus strand of NC_073704.1, from coordinate 33,768,868 downwards.
GTTTTACAAGATATTGAGACAAGGCAATCTTGGAGCACGTGATATTTTGCCACCTAATGAAACCTCTAATTTCTGAGTTCCTATACTTAATGCCATGACATCTGTTTACACAGATGCAAGATCATCATTTATCTACAAACACAACAAAGTTTTCCTTGAGTGCCATGCTGATAATAGCCAACTGACGTAGCCAATATATTCTGCTCAGTGGCATCTAACATAACTTCTCAGGACAGTTTATCAGTTTGGGCCTCATGCCACACTAATGCAATTTCACAAAGACTTGCCAAGTCAGCTGGGACCCAACATGGACACTGAGGTGAGCTCTTTATTTAGGATTTTACCTGATCAGTGTTTCCAGGTCCTAATTCTTGGCAGAGCTGAGGATGTGATGATGTGGATGAAAGCAAAATAGCAATGATCCTGGTTAAGATAAGAACACGTGGACCATACGATGCCTGAAGGACACCCTCAGCATAAGTATTAGTGTCAGCTACCTCCTGCCCAGATGTTTAATTCACTCTATCTGTGCAATGACTGTATTTCAGAAAGGATCATCACCTGTGTTAAACCTGGATCCAAATAGCAAACCTAGTCACATATGTATAAATAAGTACAGACTAGGAAGAGCAAACCCATATCTACTTAAAAAAAACATTCTGTGCACACAATATAAGGTAGCCAGGAAGGAAACATGTCCAGAACTTAAATTACTGAGTTGCAGTAAGGAACTTTTACCTGCTTAAAATTCAGCCTTGAACCAAGTTCCCCTGGAGTTTTGTACCAAAAGCCTTTCTTGCAGAGGACAGTTCACTTTATTTTCAAACATGGCTGATAGAGATGGCAGTTACCCTTTCAACTGAATTAGCCAGTGGCCAGACCTGTTATCCAGTCTGTGAAAGTCTGGACAAGATCACACAATTCATACTCTGAAGAACAAATTTAGATCTCATCCTTGTGATCCATACAGGCTCTGCAAGACAACAACTACAGATGGTGAAAAATTACTTTTGTTTCAATAGCTTTAAAAAAAAATAAATGTTATATGCAAGAAAGACTTCGAAATTACTATAGTAATAGTTCTGCAGTTTATTCTGCCTTACAGCAAGGTATTGCAGGCTGAACCTTACAGTTTGTAGTTCAGATTTCTAACAGGGTGGTTACTGGTTAAAACAGCCAAGCAACCTGCCGCAAATCCCTGTACTGTTTGTGCCATCTGCTGGTCAGGAAGGATGGGAAGGGCGCTGCAGGAACTGCGCTGTGGAAGAGGATGCAGAGCCAGAAAAAAAAAAAAAAAAAAGAAAAGAAAAAAGAAAAAAAAGGAGGACAGCAAAAGGAAAAGTCATGCTGCCGATCACTGGAATCGAGGTGCAGCTGGGAGCTCCAGCTGGAAAGAGCTGCCTAACAGAGCTCCAAGAAACCGTGCCCTGGAAGCGGCCGGCTCCCAGACCTGGCCCGCTGGCTGGCACTGAAAGCCCAGGGGGTTTCCACGTTTTTCGCAGCTATCAGGAGGAGCCGGCAGTGGGCCAGGCGGCTACGGAAGATGCAGGACCGCCCCGACGGCACGGCTCTGTGCTTTATCCCCGGGGTCGGCGCCGGGGGTCCTGCCGGCCCGAAAGTGTCAGAGCTTGGCGCTGGAGGGAGGCAGGGGCTGCCCGCGGGAGGGCACGCAGGGGGTACCTGAAACCACCTCTCCTACATGTGGCACCGCGCAGGTGGATGGATGCCCGGGAACATAACTCCTCGCGTTGGAGTTAAGCACCTGTAACCACCAGCGGAGGCAGCGCTACCGGGCGAAGGGGCGCTGTGGGGTAACGGGTGCCTGTGGCGGAGACGGCGAGTCCCTTCCCAGGGGTAAAACGGGGCGCTAAGGGACGGGCAGCGGGGACAAGCGCCCACGGCCGGACAGGCGGCGCGGCGCGGTAGCCGTGCCCGGGCTCGCCCCGCCGCAGGGGTGACCCAGCCGCTGCCGGCCGGCGCTGTCACCTCCGGGCCGCCGGGGGGCGCTGCGGGCCGCCCATCAGGCCTGGCGGCCGGGCGGCGGTTCCGGCGGGCCCGCGTGCGCCGCGCTGCACCCCCCACGCGTGGCGGGCTGAGCGGGGCCGGGCGGCGGCGATGTCGGTGTCGGTGGCCGCGGGCAACCTGCCCATGCGGCTGCTCCGCAGGAAGATCCACAAGCGCAACCTGAAGCTGCGGCAGCGCAACCTGAAGCTGCGGGAGGCCGAGGGGGCAGGTACGACGGGGACGGGACGGGGACGGGGACGGGCGGGCGGCCCTGCGGGGCCTCTCCCCGGCCGAGCGCTTGCGGAGCCGTCGCTGATGTTGTGTTTTTCCCCCCCTTGTCTCTCCGGAACGTGCCCCCGCGCCGTGCAGTGCCCGTGCCCGGCGAGGCGGCATCGCAGGGCACCGCGGCGGCGGTCGCCCCCGAAGCAGAGGCCCCCGGGGTAGAGCCGGCGGCGGCCGAGGAGCGCGGGGAGGCGGCGGTCGCTCCCCGCGGCGGGGAGGCGAGGAAGAAGAAGAAGAAGAAGAGGAAGGCGGCGGCTGATGCTCAGGGCGGTACGTTAGCGTGACAAACACAGCCAGGCCCTCAGCACTGAGGTGTTCCTGGGGACCCCGGAAAGCGCCTACTGTCGGTTTCCGCCCTGTCGGACAGAGTTCGTGGGCCCGGCTGTGGCCAGCACCCTGGTGTGCCCGGGAGGTCCTCGGCATTACCGGTCCTGTTCCAGCTGTAACTTTGGAGCTTTAATACATACTAAACCAGTAGCAACCAGTTGTTGCATAGGATTCTGTTTTATAACACAAAGTATGGTTGTTTGCTTGCTTATAATAGATATCAAACACGTCAACCCAAAGCAGAGCTTTGACAGCTGGGTGCCGTCAGTGCTTGAATGTGCAGCCAGCACATCTTCCAGCAGTGCATCCCACCTTGGGCAACAGCTTTGTATTATGAAACTAAAGTATGCTGGAAAACTACCCCCAAAAACTATACCCCACAAGCGCTGCTACATCTGTGTATATTTTTACATGTATATATGTATAGAGACACATACGCACATAGGTATTTGAAGCTTCTATCCCTTAAGTATTTATCTTTGTGCCACTTACTACGGTTATGCAGATAAAGAGGTGCTGTCACACTCAGCAGATTCAGGTATTTAAAGCAGAACGGAGACATTGCATTTCACATGTCCTGAGCACAAACTGTGTTGGAAAGTTGATGGCTGCATTACAGATAGGAAATAATTTTGTAACTTGTTAAAGGATAATTTATCATGTTTCCACAGAAAATGTCATATAATATACATTAAGCTTTGTTATTCTACTATGCAAAGTGGATTGTGTGGAAGGAGCTTAGGAATATTTTTGCTGTCTGCCTCAGAAATTTCCACAGAAACTTGCCTCCCCTTCTCCTGCCCTGCTCCCACACCATGAAAAAAGCATGACATTTGTACATGGTTTATAGCCTAAAGAAATTCACTCTGTGGAACAACTTTTAATGATGAACATATCCTTCGTATCTCTGACTTGTCTACTGTAAAATAACATTCTAGATACAGAAACTAAAAAAGCAAAAACTGAAGAAGATGAATCTGTGGAGGTAGAAGATGAAGATAAGCAGGATTCTGGAGAGAAAGAAGTGGAGGAGGAGGAGGGAGAGGAGGATGAAGTGCCCAGTTTACCATTAGGTGTAACAGGTATCTTGCATTCTCTTTTTCACGTGTGCAAAAATCCAGGGTCTGACACTTTCTTCCAGAGCAAGTTTCAGTTTTCAAATTAGTTTTATAAGTCAGATGTTTGAATGTCAGTGACATGACACTGGCAACTGTACAGTTGTCACTCAGTTACTGTTCTTTGAAATTTGCATTATATGCACACTCTTGTTAGTCTTAAAATTTCTAGTGAAAACATTTAAAAACCTATATACCCACATAATGTTTTACTGCAGAGGAAAAAGTCAATTAAGAGCAAGATGGAGGTGTATGACTAGTAAACTTGGCAGGAGCAGCAGTGCATTCGTGTTTTAACAGCTTTGTAGTATTCTTAGGGACACATTAATAGGGAGTATTTTGTCAGTGTCTTAGGATATTATGGAAGAAAGGAATAAGGAAAAGTCCTTTAATTTTTTTTCATCTAGGTCAGTGGATGGAATTGAAGGAATAAGTTTGACTATTTTTTTTTCCCCCCCTTTCTTCAGGTGCTTTTGAAGACAATTCTTTTACTTCCCTGGCTGGTGTTGTCAGTGAGAATACATTGAAAGGCATAAATGACATGGGTTTTACACACATGACTGAAATTCAGCATAAAAGTATTAAGCCGCTTCTGGAAGGCAGGTAAGAAATACATCTTTTCAATCACTATATTGACCCCATATGTTGTGTAAATTTTGCTAGCAAGCTAACTACATGAAATGTGACTTTCTGCAGCTAAACTGTTGGGGTTTTTAAAATACTTTCTCATATGTTTTATGTATTTGGTTTATAGACATTAATACAAGTGAACAAAGTATATCTGTGTTGCACCTGAAAAGTATTTAGGATAAGCTCATGGAAACTGCTTTGCATCTGGCTTTGGCAGCAGAGAAGTCTGTTTTCACTAGTCTTCTTATCAGGGTGTCTCAAAGACGCTGTCTCATGCTGTCACTAGTGACAGATTACTGTGGACTACATCTGCCACCAAACTCTTTAATACCAACTCTACTGGTTTTCTTTAAGCCTTGTTACGTTTTTACATTGTCACTGTTGTTCAGAATAGGATTGTTCCTTTCTCTGTACGATCAACTAAATACTACTTTTTCTAACTTTGCTGTATACAGGGATATTTTAGCAGCTGCAAAAACAGGCAGTGGCAAAACACTTGCGTTTCTTATTCCTGCAGTAGAGCTCATCTACAAGCTAAAATTCATGCCTAGAAACGGTAAGGCTCTTTATTTCACAGTGGAATTTTACTGTGGCATGGCCATTTAGGGACATGGCTGGGAGGGGGATTGGACAAGTTGTAACTTACTCTTGTCTGATATATTTTTTAGGAACAGGTGTTATTATTCTTTCTCCTACTCGGGAGCTTGCTATGCAGACCTATGGAGTTCTTAAAGAACTTATGAATCATCATGTTCACACCTATGGTCTGATAATGGGGGGTAGTAACAGATCAGCAGAAGTACAGAAACTTGGAAATGGAATCAACATAATTGTGGCAACACCAGGAAGACTGCTGGATCATATGCAGGTAGATAAAATATTCATGTCTAATCTGTGTTAGTAAAACATAATAAAACGCCTGTCCTTGTCTGGCTCTGAATTTGTTAATCTTCTAGAACACTCCAGGTTTCATGTATAAGAACTTGCAGTGTTTGGTAATTGATGAGGCGGATCGTATCTTGGAGGTTGGATTTGAAGAAGAAATGAAACAGATCATAAAACTTCTACCAAGTAAGAAAAAAAATCTGTCTTTCTTGGAAATCATTTGACTAACATTATGTATCCTTTATGACTCGATTATTATAAGAGAAGTCATTAATTTTTATAGTTCTGTAAATGCACTTCAGAGTGGTTGTCTTACTCTGTCCTTTTCTTCTGATAGTATATATTACTTTATTTTACATCATGCATCTGAAGGACAGAGTTTTCATATGCACTTTAGGAATATAATTTTATTCATGTAAGATCCTTTTAGTTTAACATCTATGTTCTTTCATTCATCTTCCGCTGCCCATTTATTTCCTACAATTCATTATTTCCTAATAAGGCTTAAATAGAAGGGAAAAGGTCTTCTGACTTGCAGTTTGAATTTTCTTCATACCTCCAAGAACAGTATCTTAAGGACGTTTAAGAAGGGAAGTTTAAGGCAGTTTAAGCTTAGGAGACTGGAACATCTCCCTTATGAGGAAAGGCTGAGAGAGCTGCGCCTGTTTAGCCTGGAGAAAAGACGGAGAGGGGATCTTACCATCTGTACAAGTATCTTAAGGGCAAGTGTCAAGGGAATGGGGCCAGGCTCTTTTCAGTGACGCCCAGTGACAGGACAAGGGCCGCAGGCACAAACTGAAATAGAAGTAGTTCTGTGTGAATATGAGGAAGAACTTTATTTTGAAGGTGACAGAGCACTGGAACAGGCTGCCCAGAGTGGCTGTGAAGTCTCCTGCTCTGGAGATGTTCAAGACCCACCTAGATGCAACTCCGTGATACCTTCTCTAGGTGAACCTGCTTTAGTAGAGGGTTGGACTGGATGCTCTCCAGAGGTCCCTTCCAACCCCAACCATTCTGTGATGAAGTACTTGCCTTGAAATCTTCTCCTAATTTCTCATTTAGCTATTCATTATAATTGATGTATTAAACACATTCTCAGAGCCAAACAGGCTCTCTCCCTTTAACTTTCAAAATGTAGAAAAAAAACCCCATGGAAACAGTACATGAAAAAGCAGTGATAAATAGTTTGAGGTTCCACATCTTAAATGCAGATCTGCGTGTTTAAAATACAGATATATAAATGTAATAAATAACATCCCATAAGGACTGTTAATGAACAGTGCTAAAAATGGAAGTAGGAAAACGATGTGTTCTTCATGGTGGAAAATTACAGATAAAAGAAATTTTTACTTTGCATGAGTTTAAATATTTTTTGTCTCATTAGGAAGTAAATTATATTTTGAAACAGACACTTTGAAATAGAAAAGCAGTTTTTCAAAAACAGTGGCACCAGTTGTTCAGCAGGAACAATTGCTACTGTTCTTGCAGCTGTGAAATGGAACAGGCTAAGTCTGCATTTTCCATGTACTTGTGTAACAAGAAAATGTTACAGGATCAGGATGTGTATTTGAGCTAAGAGATGACAGGCAGGCAGATTTCCTACACGGGCTCTAAGACCTTTGAAGTCACTGAGGTCCTATACAGATGGACTGCCACATGACTAAATAGCATGCACAAACGTGTATGTTCAAGACTGATTTTGCGAGACAAACAGTAACAATGCGCTTTTGTAAGTTTTTTTTTCTTGCACAGTCCAGCATGAATTTTTTTTTTTTAACACAAGCATTTTAATATGGGAGTAAAACTGATTTATAGTTAGAATTACAAGGTTGGTCTCTATGTAAATCATTGGTCTGTATCTAAATTGGATTGCAAATAGTTATTAACATTTTCCCAGAGATAATACTGTGTTTTGATAGCTGTTAGGATTTTGGGGGTAGGGGCAGCCTAAGTAAACATACTGTACGATCCATAATACAACTACACCTCTCTTTGTCAGCAGCAGTATGTTTAAACTCGAATTTAATTGAAAAAAGTAGGGGAGTTTGCAGCTGGAGATTTTATGGACTTTCTGTTTGAATTCTCGTTCAAAAAATGAGGCTGTCTTTTTCAAAATAAATATTTTTTCAGAGCGCAGACAGACAATGCTTTTTTCTGCTACACAAACCAGAAAGGTTGAAGATCTGGCAAAGATCTCTCTGAAGAAAGAGCCGTTATACGTTGGGGTTGATGATAACAAGGAGACAGCAACAGTAGATGGTCTTGAACAGGTAAAGCACAGATGTTATTAAAAGGAATATGATCTGTGAAGTCCAGTATGTTTTTAACTGGGTTGTACAGACGCTATCTTAAAATGCATTTATCGTTCTAATGGGCAAAAGCTGTCAATTGCCTGAAGGGCTTTATTTAGTCTCCTAACTATAGTAAGTTATGTGTATCTAGTCATTGTTTGCAGGACACATGATATAAAACCTCATGAAATAGTAATATAGTTACACTTGTCTGTTCTTACCTGTATTACACACCTACACTCCAGTTGTCTTTCTGACTATTTTCATGTTGGTTACTAGAGATAAATACACTTCAGATATATTTCATTATTGCTGCTGCAGATAGTAGCTAAATGGAGTTGCACAGTAGTTTGTGTTTGTGCAGTTGACATGATGAATGTTGTTATAAAATTACCGGTAGCTAGCTATTACCTTAATGGAGTAAACCAGTAGCAAGAATTCCATAAACTAAAATTCTTGACATCATAAAAAAAAAATGTTAGGGAACCTATGCAGTTTTTTTTCATGCCTGATGTCAGTAATTGAAAGTTCTGGAAATTAATTTTTATTGTGTAAACTAATTACTTTTCACTGAACTTATGCTAGTAATTTTAATTTAAAATTACTTCATATTTCAAGTTAGTACAGAAGTTTCTTGCCAGCTTTATCATCTTTAGGAGTTTCATGTACGAAGGAGAGGGACAGCCCATAAACAGAGTGGTTTGGCCCAGTATAGCTGGAAGAATTATTTGTTTCACAACATAACACTTCCCTGATTTAATGGTATTGCTGAAACAAAAGTTTGTTCCATACTGCTTTATTTAACAATATTTTAAAAATTTCCAGGGATATGTCGTGTGTCCATCTGAAAAAAGATTCCTTTTGCTATTCACATTCCTCAAGAAGAACCGGAAGAAGAAACTAATGGTATTTTTTTCTTCATGTATGTCAGTAAAGTACCACTATGAACTACTCAACTATATTGATCTGCCTGTTTTGGCCATTCATGTAAGTATTTTATTCATTGATTTTTAATGTGGTAGTGGTACCTGTAAGTTGCTACTGACATACTTGCCTTGTTTTTTTCAGTCCGGTTTCTAATAAAAGATGCCGCGTTCAGAAAAATGATGATGATCTCGATTAGTCTGTAGAGGAAGGAGATAAAGACTGTATAATAACAACACCTCAATACTGTTAATCTTGCTATTTTCCAGACCAGGACTGAACACTGATATTAATTTATGCTCTATGTGTAGAAAGCTTTCTGTTTTCTTCCAAGAGGTTGCCTTTTACAAGCACTAAAACTCAATTTGTGGAGCAAAGCTATTGTCAGAGGAATTCAAGTGCTGTGATCTCTGAAGTGTTGTGTGCTTTTTCTAAGGCCAGGGTGATGTTTGGTTTTATTATGCCAGTTCTTACCATTTGGATGAGTATTTAAAATATTTTGTCAAAACCACAAAATGTGTAGTTTAGGAGAAAGAATTGACTGAAAGTTTATGAAACAGTTATAACTGACCATAAATGTCCTTTTTTAATTTTGTTCTTGTGGAGGTTTTTTTGGTATACTTTGATAGAACTGATACAAGTATGGTAGTTGGTTGATTGTTTTTTAACCTGTAATCTATCTTATTGCTAGATTTGCAAATGTCCTTTTTATACAGAAAGATGCCTCAAATTATTTTACATTTTTGGCAGTGCTATAGTATGTGAAATGAGATTTAAGCTTACAAGTTGGCAGACTTTTTTTTTTTTTTTTTCTTTCCCCTTCAGTTGATAGTTCATCATTAATGCGTCTGTTCCCTTCTCCTTCTAGGGCAAGCAGAAACAAACCAAACGTACTACAACATTTTTCCAGTTCTGTAATGCAGAATCTGGAATACTGTTGTGCACTGATGTAGCTGCGAGAGGATTGGATATTCCTGAAGTTGACTGGATTGTCCAGTATGACCCTCCAGATGATCCAAAAGTAAGTTAAGGAGATAAGAGAAACTTTGCAGCAGCAAGTCAAATCGTAGCTACAAATGTAGTTGTAGAGAAAAGTTGAAACTGCTGCTTGACAGAGGCCAGGATTCAGCCATGTTCATCTCTCACTGCTGATTTTGTCTGTTTCTTTGACCAGCTCCTAGGAAATGCTCCATGTAGCTGAGACCTTTGTTAACCTTTTTAAGAGCTGCTTTTAAAAACTTTATTCTTTGTGCTGTTAAATTAATTTGAAATCTAATAAGTTAAACAACAAAACTCTTCTCAGGAGGAGTATGAGCTAATATGCATCACTGTCTCCTAACAGCTTTTGCAGTGGAAATTTGGGGTTTTCTTATTTGAATAAATGTCCAGTGTAAACAAGCAAACCTCAAAAAACTCAATTCTGACATATACAGCAAATATACCAAAAGCAAGGTTTTATTTTCATTTATAGTAGAGTGAGATTTTTTTTTTATTTCAGTAAAAGGTAAAATACTTTTAGTCAGGGATTCTGTCTCAGCCTAATTATGCTTTGCGTCTTCAGCACTTAAGTTTCCCTCATCCATGTGTCAGTGCTAAGAAAAAGTCTTAAAAAATAATGGATTATGTATTACACTAATGTTAAAATCGGGGGGGATGGAGGGTGGGGTGTGCAGCTGTTTGATTATTACATGTTTGAAAGACTGATTGGACTTGCTGTTTCTTATTTTTTCCAAAAGGAATATATTCATCGTGTTGGTAGAACTGCCAGAGGCATAAATGGTAGAGGGCACGCTCTGCTCATTTTACGACCAGAAGAACTGGGCTTTCTTCGTTACCTAAAACAAGCCAGGGTAAACTTATGTCTAACTTTTAAAGTTTTTTAAACTGTGCAACAGGTTTTTTAAAGGCAAAAACTGTAACAATCAAACATTTTAATTTTTTAAGCAAATAGGTTCTGTTGTTTAGACTAAAGTCAGCAACACAAAGGTAAATATTAAGTGTACATACAGTAGCTTTGCGAATGTGCAACTTGTGTTAGTAAAAATTAAATGAATTTTTTGTGACCTCTCTATGGAAGGATACTGGGAGTTTGACCATCCAGAGGAAATAAAAAACCTGGAAGTTGCTTCTGTAGGTTTTGGTTTTTTTTCTGTTTAAAGACTCAGTTCCATATTGTTTAATTCCAAAAGAAGCATAGCTTTCTTCAAAACATAATCATTTTAGTATGAACAAACTGCACGGTTTTTTGGTTGCTCTCCAGATTTTTGCCACTTATAATTGAAGTGGTATAGCTTCTAAAGCAAAAGCTAGAGTGGTAAAATTACATGACATACTGAGCACCTTTACTATTCTAGCTTAAAGGAAGTGATAATACTGGCATATCGATGTAAAGGCAAGCAATAGGACAAGGGGAAAACAGCCTGAAGTTACCCCAGGGGAGGTTTAGATTGGAGATTGGGAAGAATTTCTTTACTGAAAGGGTGGTCAAGCATTTGAACAGGCTGCCCAGGGAAGTGGTGGATTCACCATCCCTGGAGGTAATTAAAAGACATGCAGATGTGGGGCTGAGGGGCATGGTTTAGTGGTGGACTTGGCAGTGCTGGGTTTACTTTGGATTTTCTGATCATAAAGGTCTTTTCCAACCTAAACAATTCTATGATACAGCTGTGGTATTAAAAAAATGAATCTTCTGTAATGCAACAGGTCTTAGGTCCTAAACACGTTCACTATTTACACAGCATAAATAATTTTTATATTTTATTTCTTTTTTTTTGTTTAAGGTACCACTAAGTGAATTTGAATTTTCTTGGTCAAAAATTTCAGACATCCAGTCTCAGGTATGAAATGACTTCATACTACAGCTACTCTGAATACCTGTGTAATAATTTATGTGGAGAAATTTATAGTCTATAATGGCTGCAGTTTAAGAATACATACACTTGTTTAGAAAAGTTTCTGTAGATGAGTACTGTGCAGTAAATCCTTCTGTTATATTGTCCCTTTTAATAGCTAGTATTAAATTGTCATCATTATTTGCTTGTAAGAATTGTTTTTTCCCATTACATCACAAAGCCACGGTGATGTAAACCTGCTTTCAACTTTTAAACAGAATGTTCTTGTCTGGCATAGCAAACAGGGGCTTGGTAGCTTTTACTGAATAGTTGTGTATCTGCAGATTAATTGTGAGTAACATGTCTTAAAAGATGATTTACTTAGACTTCACTGTGCAGAAAGAGAGCCAGTATCAACACTTAGAAATGTTAGTGTGCAGTCCAGGTGTATTTTTAACTAGCTGGTGTTAATAAAGCCCAGCATCAGCTAAACCTGTTCTGTGCTCCAGTGCTACAAAAATAGTCATTGAGCACAAAGTTGAATAAGAACAGTGTAGATAATTCTGTGGATGTGGATTTCTACTGTTGTTTAGTCCTGTGAATCATTATTCTGATAAGAGCTCTGTAAAATTTCTTTGCAGTTTAAATTTGAAATACCAAGTACTAGAAGCAGTGAAGACAGTCCTTGCAGAGAAAGATGATCCTAGTTACAAATGTATTAGGAAGTAATGAAGTCTAATGTAACTTATTTTTAGTGTGCTGAATTAATATATACATTAAACATCAAATGAGGCACTTGGACCAAAAGATTATTGGGAACTTAGCCCACAACAAATAAATTGTCTTAGTCTACACTAGTGCATCTGCATTTTTGTGTTAGAATTAATACTGCTTATTTTATGATGCGTTTGCACCAAATGGATAAGGCTACTTATAGAATTACATGGACTCATACAGTTTAGATGTCTGACATAAAAGTATACTGTTGTTGTCCATTAATTCTCAATACACAGTTTTGTGGTGTGGCTGCAGTTGTATACTCCTCGATTAGCTTGTTAGGGACAACCCAATTTAATATTTCTTTAAATTTTCATATTGCTGAGGCTTGGTACTGTAATTCAGCTTCAGGCTTTTTTGTGCCTCTATTTATAAAAGCACTCTGATATATGTATGTTCACTCTACTGTCACAGGGCAATTTTGCTGAAATGAATAGCGAATGTCACTGCAGCTCACACAGTAAATAATCTGCTTGAATATGATTTATACGTTTGGTACAGCTATAATTGGATATGCCTCTTATTTTGTTTTGGGGTTTTTTTATCCCTCACCAGCTGGAAAAACTGATTGAGAAGAACTACTTCCTTCACAAGTCAGCCCAGGAAGCATACAAAGCTTACATTAGAGCTTACGACTCCCATTCTCTGAAGCAGATCTATAATGTCAATAACTTGGATCTTCCCAAAGTCAGCCTTTCATTTGGTTTTAAAGTTCCTCCATTTGTTGACCTCAGTATCCTTTTACTACAGTGTTTCAAAGCTGAATTTCTGTGTTATGTTAAATGCAACTCATTGATAATTCCTATGCTACTTCAAATCCTGATGATTTTTTTTTGCTATTAATCGCATAAATGCATCAAAGAAAATGTTAAATACCAAATACTAAAACTACAAAAAATGCCTACAAACATCTATGTCTTAGTGCACGTACATGCTGTATGCACTTCAGTTGCTGTGGGGTGGCAGATAACTGGAATGCATACATGCATACATCTTCTAGAGTATTTTTCTCATCCATGTAAAATACTTTCATTGAAAGGTAAGTGTTTAAGTTTAATAATCATGGAATATTGAAACAGAGGGGCAAGAGCATGAAATAGAAGACTGTATCTAGGCTACTATCAAACCTGCCAGTGGATGGAATTTGAAGCAGTACTTTGGCCAACTTAGCTGGACAACTGGAGGAATAAAAGCATTATTTACAATCACAGGCACAAAGTTCTAGTTTTGTCTGTAGTTACGCAACTCAGCTTTTTGTATAATGCTGCTACTTTTTCTCACATTATTAACCCTTACAATATCTAAAAAGCAACATTTCAAATTATTCCTTTTTAAGTTCTTTAACCAATAAAATTCCAGATGTTAACAGCAACCATGGCAGAAGACTACAGAAAAGAGGTGGAGGTGGGGGATTTGGTTACCAGAAAGCAAAGAATGTCCACAAAGCTAAAATCTTCAAACACATCAGCAAGAAATCGGACCGTCGGCAGTTTTCTCGTTAATTACATGTTCATTAAAATGGCTTGTGGCATTGGAATAGACTACCTTGATCAAAACCATCTTGGAGTTACTTCCAATATAAACTGCTCTATTCACGTTTTAGGGGTCTTTATGGTTTTGTTTCTGGGAACATATTTTATACAGGAAGACTCATTGGAAGGCAGACTAAAGATAGAAAGGGAGAATATGGCTAGCTAATGTTGCCACACTTGTTGTAAGGAAAAAGATAGCTGAATATAATTACCTTAAGTCAATACTATAGTGCTTTTTATTAAAGAAAAAACCCAGGTTTTATAGAAGAATTTCCTTCATTTACCCTTTTTTCCTATGCAGGCCTCTGAAAATTGTTGGATTACACAATACAACAGATTACAGTGTAAGATTTAAGATTAAAAAAAAAAATCACATGAATCATTACTAGGGTTTTTAGTGCTACAGATCTCTGCTCTGTCCATCAAATATGCTGAAGAATGGAGGAAGACTCCTTTAGAACAGAACATACCTATAAATAATTAAGGTTGTATGAACTTATGATTCATTTCAGTCATATCTGTATTACAAGTACAGTGTCCAAGATTAAAAAAAAATCTCTTAAACTACATCTGAGACATGCTTAACACTTGTTTCTTTTAATGTTGTGATAAAATGGTAACATTCTAGTTTGGTTTTCTTTCCTGTTCTCTTTAAATCTGAATTTATCAATCTGGTAGTCTAGTGTACTCACTTATGAATATGCAAAGAATCAAGAAACGCAAATTGCATAAATTGAAGCACTTAGCCCAGATACTGTTTTTTTAAAATGCTCCATAACCTTGATGCAGTGAGAGTTTTTGCACTGGTTTCTTGTAAGTACAAAAGTGAATTGTTTCTTAGTATTAGTTTATTAGGTCCAAGATACTACCACAGGATTGAGGGGGTGGGGAGACTCGGTAATTGAAATGGGATATAAATACACTCGAAGAATATTTTGAGGGAGAAATAGAAAGACTGCAGTGGAAGAGGAGGGGAATACACATTGCAAACAGAAGAAAAGTGGAGACTAACTACAAAAAGAATACGTTTGGGCCAAAGTAGAGTCTATTACGTGTATTGTTTTCGTATCTACAATTGTAGAGGTAGGTATGTTCTTACAAGGCTACAGTGGTGGTGGGCAATAGTACTTTAAAAATCTGTCAATGCAAGGAAAGAAATGTCACAATCCAGAAATCTGGGCCCTGTGTGATTACAGTAGAACAGCTTTTAATTTACATCTAAAATGTAATCCAGGACCAATTATAAATACAAAAGCATATGTAGTTATTCCAGTATCAAATGGGCTGTTTGTTGTTCCTTAGGTCTTTTGAAGTAGCATGTCAGATTTAAAACTATGGCATGTGCGTTGGAAGTATTGCAGAAAAACACTGGCAAACTTTCTTTTGACCTTTGGAGAAACCGGATTGGGGTTTGGGGAAAACAGTAGGACCATTCTGTTCCAGTGCTTTCATCATTTAGAACTGTGTTGCCTTCTTTTGCCTTTTTTTCCCTTTTCTATGAAACAACTGACTTTAAGCCCTAATGGGCTTTTCAAAACTCGTAATACCATTGGTCAGATATTAAGGACTTCTGATAGGTCAAAATATTTAAGTAGATTAATTTTGTTACTAGGATTTGAGTGTCTTATGCTTCCAGAGTTGCAATGAAAAAGCAAAATCTGCTCTGAAGGGTAAGCAATACTAAGCAGGTGATGCCTGGGCATTGCGTTCTAATCTTTGATTCTGGGGTTTCTTATATATTTATAAATAATAGATGTCAAAATAGTTCTCATGCTTGTTCATTAATAGCACATGTTAAGAATTTCCTCTGAGATCTACAGCATCATACAGTTAAGGGGTTTTGTCTACATCTGCAAGCTGTGCAGTTACAGTATGGGAATTAACTTACATTATAGTGAAATTAACTCTGACAGACTGAGATGAACTGCAAAATCATTTACTTGGAAAGAGATGTAAGCAAAGCTACAGTAAACCACTGTAAAGATCAGAGCGTGGTTATGTGGGAACAAGCAGTGTGAATGAAGTAGTGTGGAGTATTTGTTTGGAACAGGAAAAAAGCTGAGATGATGGGCACAGTCAGTGACCACCTGTCTGACCATGTGCTGCATAGCCAGAACTGGTTGGGCTTAAAAGCCCATCAGAATTCCGGCTACTTTGCTCTGTAGGCAAAAATCTACTTCACAGAGAACGGCTTTTTTCTGTTGCTCCTTGTTCTGGGAGCAGAAAGCTGACTGCTTTCCCAGCAGCTGGACAACCTCCAGCTCCACCTAATTTTTGCAGAAGAGTTGAGGCACTGTCAGTTTCTAAGTCTGAAACAAGGAAATTGAAAAACAGGAGTTTGGCACAAGTCTGCACAACTCCCTAGTACATTTTATTTGCCTTTTCTTATATACCGTAATAAAAAAAAATCTTTGAAGTGATCTCATCTAGGAGATGAAAAGACTGGATGGTGTTGGTCTAGAGTAGTACTAGCTTACCCTAAAAAAAAAAAAGTTAATGCTGTTACATAAACATAAACATGTAACAGCAGCCCAGCCTGTAGTAGCTACATAGTCTGCTATTTTATGCTGTAATTTCCTGATTAAGCAGAAGATAAATTCCTGAGCTGAGACTAAGTGGGAATTGAAAGAGCAGGGCTCCAGCTTCCTGGGTTGTGTAGATGCAGTTACCTTTCTTTTTGTTTATGGAATCATAAGTGAAAAATAGTTTCTGATGAAATATCTGTGTGTATCAGGCAGCATCTATTCTACTATGGTGTTGCAAGAAGTTTAAAAGATTGTCAAACTGATTGGAAATCTGTTTCCTTTGCAACTTACCCTGTTATCAATCTTGTGAGCAGTTAATAGACCTCAGCCATCAGACTCTCAAGGCTTGTCTCATAACAGTGACTGATAGGTTGGGGACTAATATTGTGTGCCTTGAGAAATTGCCTTCTTTATCCGAGAACCTTGACAAAGAAATTGGACTCTTTAAACCACTTAAGAGGGTGATCAAAACTGTCCTGCATGAACTGGAAGATTTTTTTGACAGTTCCTGGAACAGGCCCATAAAGGAGAATTCCATTGCTGAGCCTACTGCTCATAATCATGAAAAATCTTGTCATGATACGAGTTTCCTGTGCCATAACGCTGCCGAGTTACAGACAAGCACAAGACTAGTCAGAAAGTGTTGCCATCGTATTTGTCGCAGCTAGAGGGCATGTTTATTGACAGCACAGAGCAAGAATACTTGAGAACTGGGTGAGATGCTATCTATGTAGGTCTGCGGTAAATAAGTTGTTTATATTTTGGCAGTAATTAGCCCTTTTGTTTCACGTATGAGTTGACTCAGTTTAAGTAAGCTTTAGGTACTGTAATGATTTGCTTTCAAGCCAGTAATCTAAGGCTTAGGGGAAGCAAGTTCTCACAGGAAGAGTGAAAAGGACTATGTGATTTAAAAAAAAAAAAAAAAAACACCACACATTTTAGTAGAGGTCTCCAATTTCTTCCCACTGTGAAGGAAGGCTGGCTACTGACAGGACACAGCACAGGTCTGTGACTTTTTTTTCCCTTTTTTTTTTTTTTTTTTTTTTTTTCCCCCCAGTTCTACCAATGTTCTGTTTAGAGGATGGTTGTCCAGTTAATTCAACCCCCCCAAAACTTAACAAGGGCTTTTACAGAGATCTAAAAACCTAACAACTAGAAAAGAGCCAGTTATTAGCCCTTAAGAGGTGGGCTGGTATTTTGTTCAAACTAACAATGCTGAAAGAAGCCTGGAATAAACTGGCTAGGCATGCAAAGTAAAATCTGTGTGCTCTTGGCGTTTGTTGTACTAGTTCGGTTTCCTCAGGATTTTAGTTGTTTGTCCTGACAAGAGAATTCATGCAACTGTTTTTGATGCTACTTTTTGCCCTAGATTTATAGAAGATGTTGAGCCATGATAATAAGAATCCAGCCTTTTCAACTGGAATGCTCTTTGCTTCTAAAAAATTTGCTGGCTTGCATCAAAGTCATAAATACTATAATGTTGCTTGTGTCAAATCTCTTTATTGCACAGCCACGTGGGGAAAAGATTACCTTTTTTTCTCTCTCTTTAGCCACTGTGATAAGCTTTTGATATGGAGTTGTGAGGAGAGGTATAGGAAGGATGCCACTGAGAGAATGGAAGACAAATGGAAAAATCGGGGTGCTGTCTAGACACATGCTTACTTTGTTATATTGGTGTCATCTAGCTTAAGAACTGCATTCACTTTTTAAAAAAATATCTGAGCACACTGTACAATAGCAGTCTATCTTCCCAAACACTTTTGTAAGCTACAACACTGAAAAAAACAGCCATCTCCTGTATTTTCCCAGTTGGTCAAAATGAAAAAAAAGAAAATTACAGGCTCTGCAAAATCTTGTATAACAGTTCCAAAAGTTCTTCCAAATGTTTCTCTTTATTTTGGCTGTCATCTAAAGATGTTTAGATGCTCCAAGCTTTCTGAGCTCCTCTATGAGTTGTTGCAATCACCTACGAATGTTGAGAATTACATGAATATTGTATGTGTTACTCTACATAACTGAACCTAAATGTTTGCTCACAGGGGTTGACAGACAATGTGAATTTGTAGGACCTATTGAGTCTTCCTTATAAGCTCTGGATAGGTGTTCTTGATATATTGTCGCTTCTAGTTACTAAAATCCTTTCTGTATGGGAAGGGAAAGCAGACTTGAGTAGCAGGTAAGTTCTGCCTGGCACCTTTCTTTTAATTGTTATTAAATGGACCTGAGAATGAATTTATGAAGGTACATAGTAACACGAATACCTACAAAATGTAATTTGAAAGCATAAATGTAACCCTAAAATTACATTGCTTTAAAAAAAAAAAAAAGCCACCATGAAGTAACTTCATATTTCCATAAAAATTGTATTCACTGATAGCTTTACATTTCTCTCTTAAATGTGGCAGAAGAAAAGTTAGCCAAACCGCTTGTAGTACTAAAAGAGGTAATTCTTTAATACTAGAAAAAGAATCCTTGACCTGTACCAAGCCCTAGCTGCAGATGGCCTGTAACAAAACTATATGAAGTGTTAAATGACTACTTAAACATTGTATTTCCTACTTCATTGCAAAATTTTATTGATTTTTTTCTGGTGCTTTGCAAGTATGGACTACTATAACTTTATGTAAAGTCTCCATATTTTTCTGTCCCACTTTCTACATAAATTCAGCAAAGGATTATTTATAAATAAGGAAGTTACTTAATAGAATAGAATATTTTTAATTGGAGGGGACCTGCAGTGATCCTCTACTCAAGGTGATGCCACACCAATGCTATTTCAGGTGCAAGGTAATCCATAAGGTGTACAGATTTTAATTAATCTTAAACTCATCCAAAGAATTCTTTGAGTATGGGTATGAAATTTGTCCATTCAGAAGTATTGCACAGAGAAATAAACCATACACATGCATATTCCAGACTTGTACTCGTGATAAATTCACACAATGATCTTGCTTTACGTTCATTCCACATTATAATGACATTGGAGTTAATTAGTAGTGATAGGTGGCCCACATGAGGAACATTTTGTGAACACTTTTTGTCCAAGGAAAGAAGGCTGTTTCTACCAAACTTAAGACAAATGTGAAAAGAGTTGCTGTGCAGGTTTGAAGTAAGCTAGAACAAGAATCAAAGGCATTTGGGCACCACAACTTTCTCAAACACCAATTGAAATAGAAATCAATGGATGTAGATTCCTAACTAACTTTGAAATGGACACAAATATTAAAATCTACAAGTGGAAAGCCCTGTTCTTGTACATAGTCAAAATGATAACTAAAAAAAAAGAGAAGTCTGGCTCTTCCTCAAGATTATTGACAGTAGCAGAAGCCAATAGTTGAGGTCAAACAAATCAGTTTTACTGAATTATAGATTAGTTGAGGGTTTGTTTTATGTGGCCTCTCCAACAGGAGCAAAGCTTAATGTTAACAAACCTGCTACTATATAAATCCCCTTTGTACTCATGTGTTGGCCTCTGCTGTGTTAGGGCTCATTATCTGTTAACAAACGCACGCACCCCTGTGGCAAACCTAATTCATTAGCTATACAGATCTTTCTGTCCCTTGTATTTGCAGACCTTCCACTTAGTGGCTTACATCCTCATAGGTTACATAAAACTGGTATTTGAATGAGAAGTATTCTGTGAAAGATTTGCTTATTAATAAAATCCATACTAGCTAGCATTTATGTGACATCTAGATACTCCATCATATTTTCAATCAAAAATAAGTAACCAGCTGTCAAAAGGCCTTTGAGGGTTTGTTTTTCCCTTGAGGTGAATTTTTTTCTAGGTATTTATCAGATTAGTTGCAGGATTTATATGACCTGAGTTTTCTGAAAAATGCTTTATAAAGGAGGCTGGTTTTCTATTAAAGAGCTAGCAGAGAACAGAGGATGGAATAAAACTGCATCTACTAGAAGCTCTCATAGGACTTAGTATCTAAAACAAAAAATGGAAAATGAGTCAAAGCAGTTAAGTTCAGCATAGCCCCTTTATAATGGTCTGAAATAATCTGCTTCTAACAGATAAAAGCAAACTTCTGAAAAAATGTAACCTGTATTTAAATGTTATGTATTTTCTATAAAAATACATCATCACTTCACATAATGAGTTGAAATTCTGTTATCTGTATGAATCGTCATCCTCCAAAGCCATTCCTAAGCAACATGCTGTTCTTGAAAGTGCTTGAAAATGGAGAGCTACAATGAAGCTGGCCTGGGTAGCTGCTGTCTGGTGAAGACAGCTGCTTCTTTAGCACAACTGGGAGCTTGGACAGGAGTTCTAAGGGTGCAGGGAGGTTTAAGCTAAGTTCAGAACTTTCAGACTGATAGAAAAAAATAAAATTATGGCAAGACCGAGTCTGAGTAGATTCAACACTGGCAGCCAGCAGAGCGAGTCTTGCAGGTGGTGTTTGGTAAGGTGGTAAGGGCTAGGAAATATGTTTTGCAATTCCTCACCTCTGTCACAAGTCCTTTATGCAGTAATTCCCAGGTCACCAGGGAAAAGCAAGAACAGATGCAAAGGAAGATTTCAACTGTTAAGACTTGTAAGTAGTTTACTATTTTCCACCCTTTTGCGTTTTGCATCCCTTGGACTTCTTAGCCCACAAAGCTCCAAACATCCATGATGTTATTTTTTATTTACTGTTGTTCTGTCATCTAGCTCCAAGTCCTTAGTCACATATTTATTCGGTTATTTTAAGAGCAATGAAACAGTTGGTGATACCAGCTACCTTTTGAGGATACACACCACTATACTTCGTTGAAAAAAGAAACTACAAAGATGCAGACTCTAGTTTCTGAAGTCACTGAAAAGTATCAGTGAATGAAACAAAGGATTTTCATTGTTTTCATTGCACTTCAATGTGACAGCCACTTGTAATACTGTAATTGTATAAAAAAGTAAAATAGCTCCTCCTTTAGTTTCGGTAGAAGAAGAAAAGTAGGTTTTAGTTTTGTTTTGTCTCTTGGTGGGTTTTTTTTCCACATTTCATGCAATATTTATTTGCTTTTCTGTTATTTAGAATACATTAATACATGCAAGTCTCCTTGGTTTTTAAAATTCCCTCTTCTCTTTTTAAAAGTATACACTGGTTTCTGAGACACTGTAATGTGTTGCCATAGCAATCTTTGAGGAGCACTAAGCCTTTGCATTCACAGGACAAGACAGCAGTGGGGTAATCATCAAGGAAAAATAAATTCCCTTGAGACTTTATTCAAGCCTCTATATTAAAAGACTAATTTATTTCAGCAGAAGGAAAAAGTGGGAGATTTCAGTGCAGTTGATGTGTGAACTGCAATGTAACTACCAGGATGCAGCATGTAACATAGACATAATAAATAGGAGTAAAGGGATGGGGGCACACAGCTTCTAGGAAAGGAAGATTTTTGAGATTATCTGGGCTGCTTTAATGGTGGCCCACACATAGTCTGCAACCCACAAATGGAGTACCCTCACACAAGGAAAAGAACCTCATTTCCTGCAGGAGTAGGAACAAACAGATCACATCCTGGCCCATTTGTGCCTCTAAACATGAAACATTTGCAGTTAGTCTGAGTTTTCTTTGTCTGCAGTCTTTCTTTAATAGTGGGGTTATTCAAATTGTGACAAGATTCTTTTATTCCTTTATTAAGTTCACAGAATTGGACTGACAATTGTTGAAACATTTAGAAGTTGAAGGGCTTTTTTATCTGCTTGTTTCCCTTACTGCTTTTAGGTCTGGGTGCTTTTTAAAGGAATAAATTGTTGTTCAGTAATTCTTTAGCTGGCATTTTAGAAGTGGCGTTCACTAACAAAAGGAGACGCAAATTAGAAAACCATATAAAGACAAAGCCTGCAAAGCTGCTTGTGAAGCAGTCACATGTCCTGCCAACCCTGACAGATTTTTACCAGTGTCTAATTGTTTCAGATGCTGCTTTAGGCTTAATGTGCAGCAGTACTGTGAAAAGGCTTTTCCTGTCAAGTTCTGTCAGTTTCTGCCTATTGCAAACTCAAGTGGCAAAATGCAAGACATTTAGCACTTGGAAATACTTTTCTCCTAATAATAAAAGATGGCAAGTAATGCAGATAGTTTTCACTTTGCTGCTGGCTTACGCTAGAGCACTTACTAGAATAACTAGAAAAGAACAATTAAAATCATGTCTGCATTATGAGTCTGGGAAAGGATTTATTTGCTCTATTGCTCTCCTGGTGAGTGAAGTGGCATCCAAAAGTTAACCAACAAAACAGCCTGGTTGTTCTGACTGCAGTCATTTTCTTTCATTGCTATAATATTTCATCATTGTTCCAGCTTTTGAAGCTGAAACCCCTGAGCAAGGCAAGCCAGACCCTGCTTGCTGTGGCTAACATAGTGGTGCTGAGGGAGGTTTGTATTTTGTCAGACAGTGCTGTTTCTTCAGCAAATGTGAATGCAAGTGAAGAACGTCAACTTGAGCAGCATTCATTTAGATGGAACTATTCTGACCCAGAAAATACTCCTTCCCTACCTCAAAAACGAGCAGCTAACCTCCTGAACCCAAGCTTCCCCATTACAGTCTGTGATTGTGGCTGTGCCGCTATTTGCAAGGAAACAAACTTCACTGACCTTCTTTATCTTATTTACTGGCGTTCAACAACTTCAAACTCCTTTGGAGATCTCTCAACAGTACCGTATGACCTGGTAAGGAAAAAGAGCCTGTGTTTTCCAGCAGCTCCCACTGGAATTGCCCTGGTAATAGACTAAGGGGAAGCAAGGGGGTGAAATGCTGGGTTATGGGTTGTAAACGACCCCAGGAATGAAAGCAGGCTGGGGTAAAGGATACCTCCCAAAGACCCTAGATACAATACCTCAAACACACCTTAAATACTCCGGTTGCTATATGATCCTGTCACGCTACTTGTCACCATCTATTACTCATACGTACCACCCTGTTGGCATCTCTTACAGACCTTAAAAGAGGTTGTGTAACAGGTTTAAAATTATTTTTGAAACATCTTGATTTTAAGCGTAGTTGCTGGAAAGGGCCAGGGGAAAGTCACATTCTCAGAGGCTGGGCAGGTGCCCTTAGTAAAGAAACTCTGACGTGAATCTGCCTGAAACAGACAGAAAGATAGTGATGTTCCCGGCCACTTAGAAATTTAAGAGTATTTCAGGGAGTCTTGGTTGTTGTTTTTTTTTTTTTAAATCAGGAAAAATTGCCATTTGTGTGCTGCAGCCTAGAAATAACTCGTGTTCGGTACGAAAACCGTGACCAACCTCGGAGGGGGCGCCGGCGGGAAGGGGCCGCTTGCTGCAGGCCAGGCGGCGCCGCGCGGGAGCGCTGAGGGGAGCGAGGCGGGCAGGGGCAGGGGGGACAGGGGGCGTCCGGGGGGAGGGGGGGGCCGCGGGGGGAGGGGGCGCCCCGCCGCCCAGGGGGGGCCGTGGGGGAAGCCGGCGGAGGCGGCGCCTCTCGCCACGCCGCCGCGGTCCCGGACGCCGCGGAGGGGCTCCGCCACCGCCACCGAGGCGGCCGCTGGGGCGGGGCAGGAGCGGCGGTGCCGCCCCCCCGGTGCCTGCCCCTCGCCGCCGTCCCGCCGAGCCGCCCGCTACGTGCGCGGAGCGGCCAGTGCCGGCGGGGTGCGCCGAGGCTCGGCTCGGCTCGGCTCGGCTCGGCTCGGCTCGGCTCGGCTCGGCCGCTCCCCGGCAGCGGGACCGGTGCGGCGCGGGCAGAGCGCTCGTGTGCCGGGGTGGCGAGGGGCCGACCCCCGCCCCAGGCATGGCAGAGCCCCTGAGCCCCTGCGCCCCGCGGGGCCAGTGTCAGCCCAGCGTGGGTGCCAACGCCTCGTCAGCCAACGGGGACACCAACGCCTCCTCGGCTGCCTCGGCGCTGGTGGGCGGCAGCACGTGGAGGGGCCGGGAGCCCTTCTCCATCTTCACCATCCTCGTCCTGACCCTGCTGGTGCTCCTGACCGTGGCCACCTTCCTGTGGAACCTGCTGGTGCTGGCCACCATCCTGCGAGTGAAGGCTTTCCACCGGGTGCCACACAACCTGGTGGCCTCCACGGCAGTGTCGGACGTGCTGGTGGCGGCCCTGGTGATGCCGCTGAGCCTGGTGAAGGAGCTGTCGGCCGGGCAGCGGTGGCGGCTGGGCCGGGAGCTCTGCCTCGTCTGGGTCTGCTTCGACGTGCTGTGCTGCACGGCCAGCATCTGGAACGTGACCGCCATCGCCCTGGACCGCTACTGGTCCATCACCCGCCACCTGCAGTACACGCTGGTCACCCGCCGCCGCATCTCCAACTTCATGATCGCTCTCACCTGGGTGCTCTCCGCCGCCATCTCCCTTGCCCCCCTCTTTGGCTGGGGGGAGACCTACAGCCCCGAGCAGGAGCGCTGCCAGGTCAGCCAGGAGCCCTCCTACACCATCGTCTCCACTGGTGGGGCTTTCTACCTGCCTCTCTGCGTGGTGCTCTTCGTCTACTGGAAGATCTACAAGGCCGCCAGGTTCCGCGGGGGGGGCCGCAGGAGGAACGCCGTGGTGCCCGTGCCCGAGGCTGCCCAGGTAAGGAGGGGAACAGGGGGGAGACCCCCCTCTGCCACCCCGGGCACCTGCGCTCCTGCTTCTGTCTGCTCCCAGCCGTGCCCCCTGCAGCGGGGGGCTTGGCAGGGGGAGAAGGCTGAAGTGTGCCCTGGTGCTCCGGTGGGAATCCTGCTCTGTTGCAGGCTGGATGTGAGCGGTAATCAGCCAGTCAAAACGTGCCACCCTCGGAGTTCTAATATTTTTTTTTTTTCTTAAGTGTGCCGTAAGAGTAAGTGACAGGTGCATTCGCTGCCAGCCTGGAGAGCCATTTAAAAGTCGTCTCTTCATTCTGAACTATCCATTCCTTGGGGCTTGTTCCTCTTTGTTTTTTTACAGTGCTGATGGGGTAAACAAAGACATAAGCAGATCCCAGGGTCGTTGCACAGAGTTAATGTACGCACGTTTATCTACCGGCACTGACTTTGTGTGGGATCTATCAGTGTCGGCGTATATTTTAAAAAGCAAATTACACACTGTATTTACCTGCTTGGACTCTTTTACCTTGAATACTGGGAGCATACGGCTCACTGCCTAGTATTCAAGCAATGAGTGATTTTGTTTCTGTTTAAAAATTGCCAGCTGTCTTAAAACCCACACCCTTCTACTTCTTGCCCCAAACACTGCCCTAATCCCACAAAGTCCTAGTCATGTGGGAGGTCTTGTTTCGGGGATACCCCTGGCTGACGGGAAGGCTGTGTCCCTGCTGAAGGGTTGGAGTTGGCCCCTCACGTCCTGTGAAGTCCAGCTCTCTGCATGATGCCACTCTCACCCATGCCATGTCACCAAGGTACTGCTCTCGGTAAACTCTCCCTGCTTTCTGTCACATACTCTTACTCTCACTCTTACCTGTGGAAATGATTCTTTACAGTGTGTTTTTGTGATTGCATGTTGTACTTGTTAAGTCCAGTCCCTTCCCAGTAACAAAAGATGAGCTGTGTGGATGTTGGAGATACCTGAAGAGATGTGGAACGTTTCTGTTCAACTGGGGCTAATCCTGCAGAGCCTCGCTCCTCTGCTAAATACCTCTAACTTTGACTTGGAGTCACCCTAAGAAACATGTTATTATGGTCACAAATAAGTATCTGTAGGTTGTGTCCCCTGATTCTAGCAAGAGATGACAGCACTGGCAATTATATGTGGTCGGACTTGCAGATTTGGATCATAATGCCTTGTAGATGGTTTTAATATAAATTGATTTTTGAACCTGTCTTCTATGCAAAAGCGTAAAATGTGTTAGAAAAGATGAGAATGTCTCCTCTAGTGGCAGGTTTTTTTTTCCTATGGCCTTCATCCCCAGCTTTGCACCAGGTTTCTTTCCAAATTGTTTTGAGTATGATGAATGTACTGGTTTAAGTTAATGTATAATCTTTAAAAGCACAAAAGCTAACTGAATATTTGTAGTGGGTTTGCATTTTGCATGGTTTATCTTTTACACACACACATACTCGTACAGGACTAGTTGTTTGGAATATAAAATTCTGGGAAGCTAAATGAGCTGAGGCACTGCTGCTTAATTTTTAGCCTGTACAGAGACACATTGTTGGTATGTCAGTTTTAATGAGAAAAAGTCTAGCTCCTAATTGTCATAGTTCTGTCTGCAAAAGCCCTTGCGTGGGCATAGCTAGGTGGGCAGGTAAGTGGGTTTTGCTGATGCAGTGTCTAGGAGCTGGTTTAAGCTATACTGACAAAACAGCTCCTGTCAGTGTGAGCTGAATACCCATTTTGAAGGGGTTGCCAGTATAGCTGTTATTGCAGTCCCAGCAAATGCTCAAGCCAGTAGTTCGTGGTATTTCTTATATTGGCAGTGATTGACATATGAACTTCTCCTTTTATAACAGTGATTCTTGAATCTGCAATTGGTACGTAGTGGCAACCTTCTGCATTGTCCCAGCAGCTTCAATTTGCTAACTTAAAAAGACCTGCAATTCAGATGCAAACCTTTACTCTTCACCTAAAGGAAGAGCTGGCTGGTGCCCAGCTGCACACATGTACAGTAAAAAAACCTGTGGATCAAGGGAGCTGGCATTTGGGATGCATTTCTTCCCAATTTTTTTTCTAAGTTAAGAGACTGAGACTTACTCACCAAGTTTTATCCTGATCTTATTTAAGCTTCTTGGAGCAGGATCTATCATGTCCACAGGAACAGTAGCAGTTCCCCAGTGAATTCTGGAGAAGAATCTTCAAACATAGCACTACTGTTCCTTTGGCAAAACTCTTGCAAACGCAAATCTAACATTGCCAGGGGATGCGGCTAACTTGGTGAGGTGATCCAGCTTTGCTTCTCCACATGCAGGGGTAGTTAGGTTGTCACTGTAATCTCTGATGGAGCAAATTCTGTTCCACTTCTTTTGTTCTACCCATCAACTCACTCTTAATTTTCCATTTCTTTCTACTTTAGTGTCTCTCCTACCTCTACTCTCTTTCATCCCTTTGTTCTCTGAGAATGCTCACCTGTCATGCTCACCCTTGCAACATATTTCCTTGTCACCGTGACTCTGGGTGTGAAGTGCCCTCTGCATCTGTGTTAGTTCTCACCCCAGGTGCCCTGCACTAGGTGATCTGAGTAGCATTAGAGGGGCTTTTGGCACCTGATGGCCAAGGCTGGCAGCGCTTCCCAGGCTGGGGGTGAGCAGTAACAGCAGTGATCCCTGCTGAGAGAGACATCTGTGTTGCACTCTGATACTTGCTGTCAGGTAGCACTAGATTGCAGCTGCATGCTAGGGCTGCAGGTTATTGCCTGAGGTATACCCAGCAGTGTAGCTGGTTAATTCTAGCAAGTTAATTTAAGGAGGAAAAGATTTGAGGTCATAGTACTCATACACCAGTAGAAATGTCTTGAAGAAACTAATGCATCAAGTGGAACGATTCTGAGGGTACCTTGATGTTTTTGCACCGAGCTTTTCAGCCAACAGAACCAGGCACCAAAGTGCTTTGCGAATGGCTGCTGTGTATATATGTGTGTGTATATAGATACCTATTTACATAGAGAAAGGACAGTTGTCTCCGAGTTGACAGTTGGCATACATACCTTACGTTTCTATAGTCTTACAGAAGTGCAAAATAGAATAGTTACAAAATAACTATTTTGAGTAAATTTTGGTTAAGACTTTATTTGTGTCTTTGAAAAACACAAGTCTTTGAAAAAAATGAAAAACACTTTTCAAAGTCTTTGAAAAAAATTCAGGTGAGGGAGATGGACATGAAACATCTGAGGTGCTTTTAGTTTTAATGAAAGGTTGTTTCTTACATTTCCCTGAAACAAAAAATTTACAGAATTGGGACCCTAAATTAGGCAGGTGCTTTTATAATTATTTGCTTGCTAATTATGAAACTCCTTATAAAGTGAATTTTAGATTCAATACTGATGTGAGTAGCCCTCGTAAAAAATACTAGTGACATGCCATCACTGACAGAGAGCTATACTCTATCACACCTTGTTGACAGTAGGTAATAATTCTCTGTAAATAGTCCAACTGAACTAAACGAGACTGCTTGAAAAGCAGCAGATACTGCTGGGTAGTGTCTTTTTAAATAACTGAAGTCACTAGCAGCATATAGGTTTTTCCCAGCAAAACCAAGGATGGCAGAATCTGTCAGGATTACTTACATGTAGCAATTGCAGAGTCAGGATTACGTTTCCATGTGAGGCATTAAAAACCAAGTTCTGTTGAGGGTTGGGGGGTTTTTTGGTGGCTTTTGGTTTGTTTTTTTTTTTTCTTTTTCACCTCTCAAAGGACCCCGTATAGTGCATGAGTAATTAGGCCTGATCCAAACCTAGAGTCATAGAATCATTTTGGTTGGAAAAGACCTTTGAGATCTTAAAGTCCAACCCTTAACCCAGGGCTGCCAAGCCTACCACTAAACCATGTCCCTAAGCACCGCATCTACACGTTTTTAAACACACCATCTCCCTGGGCAGCCTGTCCCAGTGCTTGACACCCTTTCAGGGAAGAAACTTTTCCTGATATCCAATCTAAACCTCCCCTGGGGCAACTTGAAGCCATCATTTCCTCTTGTCCCATCACTTGTTCCCTGGGAGAAGAGACTGACCCCAATCTCGCTACAACCTCCATTGGGGCAGCTGTAGAGAGCCAGAAGGTCCCCCCTGAGCCTCCTACTTTAGGTAGTGTCAGGCCCCAGAGCTCCAACAGTGCAGTGCTGTTCTGCAGCTTGTCCTGTTCAGCCTCTCCAACCCACATAACCAATCCAGACAATATGGGAGAGAAAACAGATTCTCCTTCTCTGAAGGAGTCACAGGCCTTGTCATTCTTATTTCTGCCTCTGTACAACTAAAAGAGATGGGTCAGGAAAAAAAGTGCAACTGTCCAGAAGAGTGGCAGCAGATGTCAGATAGCAGAAAGGTCAGGCAGGAAGCAAAGCAAAGTGGCTAGTGATTTCCTGGGAGAAATGCACAGCTATTTCTGCTTACAGCAGAAGAAAATCCTTTGAGAGAAAGTAGGTGTCCTTTTCTCTATCAGACGTACCGTTTGTCATATTGGTGGACCATCCAAGAAAGTGAAGACATTCCTGTTTTGATCCATTGCTGTGCATTTCAGTTTCTCGTGTTCTTGTTCAAAAGAGCAAGAAGTATGCCAAAGCTGCACTGAGGCCATCATGATGTTCACTGAATCACACTGTAACAGGCAAAACTCTGAATTTGTGGTAGTAAGCCAGATTTTATTGATGTTTATCATCTTTTACTGTTGTTTTGTTATTGCAGTCACCGGAGGTACAGTACAAGCGCGTACACGGTACCTGTCACAAAGGACCAGTAATAACTATCATTAAAGCTACAAGTAACATTTTAAATCAAGGGATTTCATCAGAAGCTCTTCGGTGGCACGTTTTTTATAAGGCTGCTTAGGAGCACAGGAATTGGGGACGTACAGCCATTCAGTAGTAGTATTTTACTGGGGACAAACAGAAGTGTCATTGAACTGTAACTGCTGATCAGCGTACAGAAGAATGAGTTCTAAAACTAAAACTGAACGCCTTTGTGTCTGTAGAAGAATATGTACTTGAGAGATCTTTTCCTTCATTTTACTCTTTTTATGATACTCTCACTGGAAAGCAGTCATCTCTGCGCTTCTCAGAGCCTGTTGTCCTGGAAATAGCCGATTTCATGATTTCAGAACCTGATTCTGGATTTAGAGTAGCAGTCTTCTCATACAAGCTTTTTTCCCCCATTGGTCCTGACTCGCAGCTCCTGGAGCAGTGCCTGGGCAGATGGAAGGAGATCTGTGCCTGGGGCATAGGGTGCTGCTAGCACTGCGTGAGAACAGTGTGCGACGCCGTGCAGAGACGCTCACATATGAGCAATGTCCCTGGTATAAACTAGGGTATCTTCATGGACTGCTTTAATTTGCAGTCTGTGACCACCTTTTCCCTGTCACAGCCTGTTCGCTAGTGCTCATCAGTAGGCCCAGAAAGGGGGAAAGGTTTTATACTGGGCTTGTCCTTTGTTCTGTGTGGCACAGGGATATTGGTCAGGTATTGTCACTTAGGTTAGAAATTGGAGCCTTGCAAAGCCTCCAAGGATTGGCACTGGAAACTGCAGTTTTGGTATAGTCAGAGCTGTGTTTAGTTCAAGAAAACAACTGGCAAGGCTGGAAAGCAGCTACATAATCTTTTTGGCTTGTGCTCTTGTTCAGACAATGCCAAATTACAGTGGATTACCCCGTGCCTGCGTAAGGGGGAATCCCTCAGCATGGTTCCTCTGCCAGCACTGTGTATTGCAACAGTTTGCCTGTAGTAGACTAATTTACTTTCCAAGTACTTTGTGTGGGTTGGCTTCTAACAAACAGCCTTGACTTGGTCTTGGGGGCTGATAGTTGTAGCAAGGATAATCTTGCAAAGACCAGGCCAGGGAGATGAGTCAGGTCTGCAGGAAATCATATAGCGAGCAATAACAATAAAAAAAAAATAAATTGAAATTATAATGAAAGGTTGGACTTTCTCAGTTTTGCAGTCTGCAGTGATACGTATTTTCTGATACGAAAGGCACTTCCCATTTAAAACTGTGTGTAACTTTAAAAATCTAGTGGACTTGTCCCCTGATGAATCGGTCCCACAGCAGGGATGAGATGCTGGTGGTGCTGTAGCAGGTGTATGTGGCAACCAGGCAGGGAGGGAGCACAGTTCTGTAAAGCTGATGCATTTACAGGGGCATTGAGCACAGGAGCGCTGAGCACAGGGCCTCGCTAGAAACCCTCCGTAAGGTCTGGTCCCTTCTGCGACAGTGCACGCCAGGAGCAGCTGGGCAGTGGATCAGAGGTTTGCCAAGCGGCAGCGCTCACGCTGGGGCTGGCGCATGGAAAGGCACCCGCTGCTGGGAATGCCCGAGAGGCAGTTGTGGCAGGTGAGCCTGATGGAGGGCCAGCTCGGGGAGGGTTGTACGCGGCATGTGCAGCCAGTCCTGATGGAGGGCCAGCTCGGGGAGGGTTGTACGCGGCATGTGCAGCCAGTCAGCTGGAAACAACGTACGGGGTGAGCATTAGACGCTGATGATCATGGAAGGCTGAGCACTTATGCAGCTTCCAAGGTTTAAATGCTTGTATAAATCCTGCTGAAGGCACAGGTTGAAGGACCTTACTGAGCAGGGATACCAGTTACTTTTTCAAGAACATTTTGTATAGCCTTTTCAAAGGATTTCTTATGGAAACTTGAAGCAAAATATCTCCAGGCTGCCAGGGATATTTACACAGTTTACTTAGTGGAAGGTTCCATGAGAGATCCCATTATTTTTCCTGAAGCGCCAGGCTGCTCTTTGCACTTTTATTATTATTGCTGTTATTACAACATTATTCGGTAGCTCTAGGCAGAACTAATAAAAAAATAACTGAAAAAATAGCTGTGGCAACAGAGAAAGTAGAAATTATGTAGATAGGAAGACCACTGCTGTCCTGTAATTTACAGAAAATACCACAATCTATTTTCACTTGCTGTTTAGCATTCAGAGGCCTGATCTAACAATCAGTGGAGTTTGTGAAGACTCTCTGATCTCAGTAGGAGCTTGACCAGGCTGTAAATGCATGCTTCATTAGGGAAAACACTCAAGGACTGTGGTATCTTTTATCAAAATAAATTTTAAAACTTTTTCTCACAATATGTGACTAAGTGATAAAAGAGTTGCTGCTAGTAAATTCTGCAGTTCAGTCACAAGCCTTCTAAAACCTGAAGTACCAAAAAGAAAAGGCTGTGATTTGATGATGGCACACTGCAAGCTCTATGTTTTGAGTAAGAGTTGAAGGTTAAATATAGTACTAAACTATGCCCGATGCTAGTGACAAAGTCCTTTGTATGGCTCTTCCCAAGAGGCATACTTATGTAGCTATTCCTCAGGGCTAAGACATAATCTTTCAGGGTTGCTTGTCACAAATTTGTCCTCATGTCATACATTCATTCCTTTTTGCAGAGTGTGATCAAGGATGTGCAGAGCAAGTCCTTCTGCAGACAAATGGTGTGATCCTTGCTACATGAGGGGTGTCCCATTTTAATTGTCAGGACAGATGTGATTTTCATTTTCCCCCATTATTTGCCTGTGCCCATAATCTGCTGCTCTTACATTCTGCAGCCATGTCTCATGTCTGAGGGTGAAGACGGGGATATCCGTCTTGAAGAGTGATAGTTTCACCATTGCCAGCACTTCCCTCTCTGAGTCGCTGTGCTCATGTTAAATGGAAGCCTTCCATGTATTATAAAGCTTGCACAAAGGTGACATGTGCATGTGCAATATGTAGCTAACGTAACCACAAGCCATCTTTGGAGTGGTGTCAAAGTCTTGCAGTGCCTGTGAGTTATCACTTAGGCAAATTGTAGAGCCTCAGGTTGCATCCTTAAACTGTTCATTTTATTGCGCTGTCTTCGTAATTGCAGTGCCTAGAAGAACTTGAAGCCTGTACTTTAATCTTCAGACTAAAATCACAAGGGAGTATCTTTTTCTGGTTGGGCTCTACGCACATTGATAACTTGTGCCACAGTCTCACTGCCATCCAGAGCACTGCGCTGTACTCACTGCCCAGACCAGCGTCTTGCCTGTAGCCGGAGAGGAGGCAGGAGGCACTGCCGGCAGCCTGGACTAGCTGACATGTTCTCCTTTCTTGTGTGTATCTTCTGCTGAAGCCAGAGTTTGAACAGAAGGCTGATTGAAATGGTGGTTTTCTGGCAATGGAATACTTTTTGCCAGAATACAAGTAGATAGGAGTGAAATAAAGGACAGGTGACAGAAGACTGAAAATGAGGACCAGAAAATGGTGCTTTTCCAGCAAAACTTTTCTTTGATTACTACTGTTTTATAAGCTAATTCAAAATCGTGGCACAGTGCCTGAGGGTATGTCATTTCAGGTCCATCCTTGTGCTCCCACTGTCATATACTCAGTTGGAACTGTGACCAGCCTGCAGCTGGTGCAATGCCGCTGCGCTGTCCCTCTCCAGGAGACAAAAGTGCCTGTGATGAGATGGCCTCTGTCAAGGAAGAGCAGAAGGCACCAGAGTTCTGTCTTTCATAAGGGGCTTTTGTTGATGGGTTTACTTTGCACTGAAATATTTCCAAAGCATTCAGTTTTATTTCAGCCATTTATGATTTTTTTTGGGTGGGTAATGAAATATTGGCATTTTCCAAAGATCAGACACATTTCTTAAAACTTTCCTTTAATTAAAATCCCACTCTTTCATTAAAAAGGGTTCCGATGGAAAAACTTCCCTGCAGATTTAGCTGCGGGGTTTTTGGGGTATACTCTGTCTCTTCTGTAGAACAAGTGGTCGGTTGTACCGAGCTCCTGTGCCCACCAGAGATGGGATTTTGAGCTCTGCATCCAGGCAGTTAGACAGAAGGAAATAGTTTTATCTTGTAGTCAAAGAGCAGCAGGCATTTGTTTCAGGTCTCTCCCTTAGGGAAATGACCCCAAGGGCCTGCAGTGGAATGAAATTCATTTATGATTCAGGCCTGAGAAACCCTAAGGGCCACGTAGCAGCGCAGGAGAGTCTAGTCTAGGGCTGGGCAGAAGGCACATGCCTTTGTTAGCCTTCCTTAACAAGCCAATTTGCCACCAGGTATCAAGGCATCCAATAAACTGAAAAACAATACCCACAACACATATGGCATCAGTTACTCTTTATTTAGCTTTGTCAGTCACACTCAGCAGCTTCTCCAACATAATGAGAAGTCTGGTAGTTTTGGTACTCTGGGGCATTTTCTTTCTTTTAGCTTGGAAGGAACAGAGTTGGGGCCTTTTGAGGTAGGTGCACAGATGTCGTGCTGTCATTTAAAAGTAATACTTCACTCAAACAAATTGTCTTGGTAAGAATCCATGTTTGCTTTTGTTTTGAGGTGAAGGAAGCTTCGCATGAACCACAGATGGTGTTTACAGCTCGTCATGCAGCTATCACTTTCCAGACAGATGGAGAAACATGGAGAGAACAGAAAGAGAAAAAGGCAGCTCTGATGGTTGGCATCTTAATTGGAGTTTTTGTACTGTGCTGGATCCCTTTCTTCATCACAGAATTAATAAGTCCCCTCTGCTCCTGCAACATCCCACCCGTCTGGAAAAGCATCTTTCTTTGGCTTGGCTATTCCAACTCTTTCTTTAATCCTCTCATTTATACAGCATTTAACAAAAATTACAACAATGCCTTCAAGAACCTTTTTGTAAAGCAGAAATAAAAGGGGGCACAGAGGAGAAAATGATTCCTTTATTGCATAATGCAGAGATTTCCCGAGGAAAACATGCCTGCGGTATGTACAGCTTTCATGTGCAAGAGCTACTTGAGGGTATTTAGGAACAATGAAAAAGAAGGTGGAAGATACTTGGATATAAACCTACCAAGAGTTTACAGTTTCTCCTTGGAAATACATACATCCTGCTCCAGGGTTGGCAAAGAAGACTGAAGCAGTGAATACCTCCCCTCTGCTCTTTGAATCAACATGTGTTCAGGTCTGCACTGTATGTGTCTGATACCATGACTGTCAAATCTAACTGACCCGATCTCATCTAACCAGCTACAGGTGCCATGCTATGGTGCTCTCATCATTAGCAAAGGCATCAGTGGGAACTGCTAATTGAGCAGTACTGAAATGTTTGTGATAGGGGCAGGATGCTGGCTTCATTTTTGAGATTTATTTGGAAGGGAATAAACATGCTGTGTTCGATTAGTTGTTGAATTGATGTCAAATTAAAAGGGATGACAAAGCAGCTCGAAACCACTCTAGTGTGATTGAAGGGCTGCATGTTGTCCAGCAAGCAGCAGGCCTGACAGGACATCTTGGTGAAATACAGGTCAGTTACATCCCCTGGGGTTAAGTGAAGTTTGAGAGCCACAAATAAAATTGTTCAGAGCTACTGAGAATGTCCTCTCACTGCTTGCACAGGAGATTTCACCTGTGTTGTACTCTCTCCCTCTGCAGGGCTTAAGCTCTCCCTGTTTTCTGAAACCTAAGTGAGCTCAAAATAGACACC
This sequence comes from Falco cherrug, assembly GCF_023634085.1. NCBI lineage: Eukaryota > Metazoa > Chordata > Aves > Falconiformes > Falconidae > Falco > Falco cherrug. The sequence goes on along the minus strand of NC_073704.1, from coordinate 33,733,759 downwards.
TGATACTGCCAAGTGAAGGGGGACTGTATGCATTATTATTTCACGCTACCATAAAACTAAGCATGCATTTATGTGACAAATGCCAAACGTTGTCTTCATTCAGCAGGTTTGCTGGCAGCAACATGTGGCTGCGTGGCAGCGGTAGGCGGCTATCTCTACTGCACTGTCTGGGGTCCTTGCCCCATAAATGTTGTGCTCATCACCCTGCTGAGTGAATTCCACAATTTGTCAGCTTGCATCAACTTCCTCCTGCTGTAAGAAAAAGATTGAGGTCATCAGGTCTAAGTGACTCCAAACACTCCAAAATAACTAACTCAAAACCAAGCCTGAAATTGTTTCTTATAGTTTCTAACAAACACTTGTCCCAATGGGATATACCTAAATAAATGAAAAGATAAGTATTTCCAAGCATACTGCCAAGCATCTCTCTGTATTTGTTCTTCTAGGGAGTTTTACTTCCTCCCGTTCCCTGAGGCAGGGGGGGAGCCTGACAGCAACTCTTAAGTATTTTTAGCATGACAACTTTTTTACTGACAGAGTCCCAGCACCCTCTCCTATGTTCTCCTAAAGCTTCTTTAGGTAAGGGCAAAACAGCTGCGATGGCGCTGGACAACATCACAACTGCTTTTGGAGCTGAGGTTTAACCTTTTATGTTGCCTTTCTGTGCCAGTTTTGTGTTTGCTGCTGCTTAAGCAAGCCTTTGATTAGAAGCATACCCTCGGGCAAACACCATATCTTGATCTCACTGCAGCATATCACACTCAGCCTCATCTCTGACTGTCACCAAACTAATGGGCATCATGTGGATGCGAGTGCTGACCGTGAAACTCCTACCAAATTCTTGGTGTCCTGGCAGTCTCTCACAGGCAATGGCAGCTCGGCATATTTCCATCAGCTAGGAACTGACCTACTTAACAGCCATGTCAGAGAGGTTTTATCAAAGTAGCTTGTGTATTCTGAAAAACAAAAAACCGATGAATGATGCAGCCTTTAGTTGCTCAACTGTAACGCAGCATTTGCTGCAGTGTAGCCTGAAATGATTCATGTACCTGGTGATGTCAAATTGAGCTTAATGCCAGGTATATGGGCAACTTAGAAATTGCCTCGGTCTGTCTCCTTTCTAAATAAGTGATTTAATGACCTCAAAGCACACATTCCTCCAGTTCCTTAAGGGAACCACCCAGCCTCATCTCACTAGCACAGTGTATGGCCAGGCCAGGCACTGCAGTACTTCACACCTTGCAGTGCCAAGAAATTCCAGTGTGACCTGTTGTGTCTGCAGCCACAGCCACCTGTGTATCTTACGTACCTGCCGAGGATGCTTCACCTCTCACTTTCAATGAGAATTTAAACATTTTAATAACCTAGAATTTGAAACAGAGTTGTTAGATAGCGGCTCAGACTTTTAAATGCTAAATTAAAAAAACCTCCCTTGTGAATCTCAATTTGCCTGCATATGGAATAGCTACAGTTCAAACTAGTGTTTGGAGGCCTAATTAAACCAGAAGGAAGACACATATTTAAGAGTCTGAAAGTTACTAAAACCTGCAGGCCTTGTTCAGAACCATTGATGAATTTTTCAAGTGAATTGAGTTTTTCACCTTAAAATCCAAACGGATGACATGGAAGGAGAAAATGAAGAGGTCATCTTAAGCTGGTTGTTGGAAAGCATCTGCACGTGGCCACTCCTGAAGTTGCCAGTAATCATGCTTTGGCCAAATTTTAGTGCCTGTACCCTGTCTGCCTGGTAAGACAAGCCATTACTAGCATGCAAACCAAATACCAGCCCTGCTGCACTGAAGTTAAGGCCCATCATACTCTGGCTGCAGCAGCAGCAGCCAGATTTCTCCCAACTGTACGTGCCAGCTGACTAGAAGGACAGGCTCTGGTCCTGGTGCAGGAACCCTTCCAAGAAGTGACACAGATTTTGAAGGTACATTTTACCATGGCTTGGCATCTGGAACTTGTGAAGGCACCATAAAGCCAGGCGGCTGCTCTGCAGTTTGCTGTGGCTGAACGCTTGCACTGGTTTTGCTGCACATAGATGTTGAAGATGCAGCAGTGCCATCTTCAGCTAGCTTGAGAACTGGTAGCAGGGCTACTGGCATAGCATACAGTGTAGCTCTCCACCTCCTCAAAGATGAATTTAGCTTCCTTAGGAGGTGAGTCTGAGCCTCTGTAATTATACTGTGAGAAGTTCTCGAGATAACTAGTTTAGTGCTCTGCCCACCCAAGCATCTGTGACAGCAGTGGGTTGTTACAGAATGACAGGCTTCCACTGAAAGCAGCCTGGCTTCACGCTCACCCAGAGGCGACAATGAACAAGCAGATTCATTTCACTACAGCGGTTTTAGAAAGCTGCTGACGGAATCGGCTTCCCACACTGGCTCTGTGTTGGTGTTTAGAAAAGCTGTGGCACGTACTCAGGATTTAAAGCGCTGGTTTTTAGTCATATGGAATCTGAGCTTAGTTTGGGGGAAAGAAATCTGTTACCTGGGCTTATGGCCTCATGTGCTGGATGCTGCTTCCCACTTAAAGCAGGAAAAAGCATTATTATCCCCTGGCCTGCACCACAAGCACAGTTTTACTCACAGATTTGTGTGCCACACTCAGTAACTCGGTACAGTGGGAGCAGAACTCTTAGCTAGTCGTCAACCTTGATTAAAAAAAGTTGGAACTGTGGATAATTTTCTGCCTCCCTTGACACTTTATGATTAATTACTCCCATTATTAAAACTTGCAACTTTATTTTAATTGAAAAAAAGAGGAAAGAGTAAAATCGAGCATGCAAGCATTCCTCTTTCTGCCACTTCAAACATTAAGAGTTTAGAACTTATGTTATTGCGGTGTGGTTATCCTTGGCTTCAAGACAGACCAAAGAAACTCCAGAAAATATAACAACTCCCGTGTGAACCAAAATAAATAATAATCAAACTCACTATCGACTATTGCTCAGCAGAAAGGCACTGCTGTATCCTGCAGCAAGGCTCCGAGATCCCTGCAGCTATATCGAAATTAAGGCCTCAGTTTGTTGTGTTGTTGGAATCCACAGATCATACACAGATCAAAGGATGTGAACAGAAAATGCTAGTAACTTTCTGTGCTCCTCTTTCCAAGAGACTGACATCCATGCTACAGCTTCCACAATCTATTTTCCGTAATCTATTATTGTACCCAGGAGTTCCTGATCTTTCAACCGTACTTCAGCCTCACCATCTAAAAAGGTGTTTTACATAAGAATTCCCAAGCCTTTCCCACATGAAGATTGACTGGGTGGGGGAAGAAAAGAAAAAAAAAAAAAAGAAAAGCAGAAAAGAGAGACATGAAGGGTTTGGTCATGAGAACACACATTTACAAACCCTTGTGATCAGTACGTCATAAGCTATAGTCTACACCACAGCCACCAAGCCACCGGGTATTAAGAGTGGCTGATTACAGGAACATGCTGCTGAGCATGGTGGCCCCCAGCCCTGCCTGAACACTGGGGAAGGGGCAGCGCCTGCCTCCAGCTCCAGGGAGCCAAGCCTTCCCAGCTCCCATGCCACCGGCTGAGTCCACACAGGCTGCAGCCATAGCTGTGCCGACACTGCATGAATAAACAAGCTCGTGTCCATGAAGTTTTTTTAGATAAAAAGACTACCCTAAGCGTATGCCATCCACCACCCAAGCAAGTAAGATTTGTGTATCGCCTCATCCACGTTCTACTTACATGCCTGACTTAGCAAGGCTGGCTCTCAGGAGGTGGGTGTACCAGCAGCACAATTCTCTAGCCGTTTTGCATGAGTACCAGCAGCTGTACAGTGGGACCTAAAAAAAGTAAACCCTTTTCCCTCATGCAAGTAATTTTACATTCCTAAAGAAACTTCAGGAAAGTTTTGCTGTCTCCTATATGGGTGGGTATACCTGTCTCTGGAGCACAAAAGAGTACAATGTGCCACTTTGCCACACTGTGAAATGCTTTTGCATGTCATGCATTTCTTTTCCATCAAATACTGTTTGGTTCACGAACCTACACACTAAGGTCACACTTCAATATGCAGATTTTTCATGAGATAAAGATGAAGAAGGGAAGAAACCTTAAAAAAATACTGATCATCATCTCTTGCCTTCAAAGATTTTCTTGTATTCAAATCAGCAGTGACTTGGTACAGTACTCCATTCATTTTGACACACTGTAAAAAAAAGATTGTCTGGATTTTTTCATGCTTGGATTAGGTGTACATCATTGACTGACCTCTCAAAAGGTATTTTACAAATGCATTTGTGGAACTGCATGTAAAGAAAACTGTCATGGTCTAAAAGGTAAGTGTATGCCTTAAGTTCAGAGTCTGTCAGCTTCTGAAGCAAAGAGCTGACTTACTTCACAGCACTTCACTCATCAGCGTATCAGACTAAATTTATTGAAATGCAAATTAAAGCTCTAAGCATGCTTTATCAAATAAAAAAAAAAAGTTTTGCTACAAGCCGCATAAATGTTATTTTACAAGCCTGGTAACAGCAAAATAATACAGGGCAAGCTCCTTCTCTTTAACCAGTCAAATAAATCAGCAATACTGAGGTAAAATTCTGGGAAACTCTTAGCTCCTCCTCACAACCAGCTGAAATGGAGAATTAAGACAGATTCTACTTGCTGTAGGTTTGTATAGTCCTTTGCATACAGGCATCTACACCCTCAGAATTTAGTGCTTTAGCTGCACAGCTCCAATCAAACTGTGGGCATTAAAAATATTTTTAATTCTGTAGATCAAAAAAATGAACGCAGTAATTATGCAAAGACTTGACATCTCCACAAAGACATGGTAGACATTAAACTTACTGACTTAAAGGAAAATAATCACTTCAAAGCACTGCTCTCCTTCCTTTGCGAGCTCCACTTAGAAGTTACCTCCTGACACTGCCCTTCACTTTGTTAAACAGCTGTCATTATTTTACTGAAAGCCAAAATTAACTCAATTGTTTCTGTTTAGCAGGACTGTCATGTTTATAACTGCAAAGCATCTTGGATATGGTTCCCCAAAATCCCCATCCCACAAGCAGCCATAGCATGACGCATACTTGTTCCTCCACACCAGAACTGACTGGGGACAGCCTGATCTAGAGGCTACGCCTGACAGTCATCAGGTTAAGCACAGGAGGAACAAAGCCGGCTGTTAGTAGAGGTGCCTCTCTCATTTTGGTGCCTCCCAGAAGAAATGATACCCCCGGCACAAACAGCCTGCCGCAGAAAGCAAGGAACAGCTGATATAACTTTTTTCATACCTCTCCAGCCTCTTTCCTCTCTTTCACACTAGAACCTGAAAGCAAAGATAAAAATGTCCATCTGCCCTGGGTTTCAATCTACTGTAGAAAGAAATGGACTCATTAGGGTAAGTTACAATCTGGACTCAGATTTATTTTCTATGAGCAAAAACTGGGTCTTCACAAACCCCAGATTTACATCTTTGTCAAAATCACCAAGTCCTTGCTAGAGCAATGGAACTGATGTTTTTATATTCCATGTTGAAGTTTCCAGGTGACTGTGTGTGTAGCAGGTAAGCATTTAGTGTTATACTGAACAAAATCACATCATTTATTCTACATGTGAATTCATTACTTACCCTACCTGGGAAATTCTGTTCCATAGTAAAGCAATTTTCATTAAAATCATAAACCCAATTGAAATGTCCATTCAAGTTTTTGTTTTCTTTAGAAGTGCATGGTATGCAAATACACCACAGCTTGAATTCACAGACAGGTTATCTTGGTGCTGCAGACTGTCTCCTGATATCAAAGCTGACTACAGAAAGTCTGCAAGTAGCACCCAGTGCAAATATCCTGCTTTGAAGGAACTCTGAATGTAATTTTTGATTTCTTTGAATGTACTCTGAGTATACTTTTGCCTTCATTATTTCTCCAGCTTTAGGAAGACTGGCTTTTTGAATAGATACAAGAGGAGCAGCCCGTATATATTCAGTCACTAACTAGTATGGGGGAGTAAGGTACAAGCTGGCTCAGTATGAAGTTTTTCTTTCCGTTTGTACTGAAGGAACAGGAAAGGTGTTCCACTTGGCACAAAACCAGTCTCATTTATGAGAGGGTACATCACACCGCACCTGGTCTACCACAGTTCTGGTAGCTCACTGCGTGCATTTTACCTGGACAGAGCACCAACGATCTCCTTATGCAGCAAGGCTTAACAACTGCCCATGCTTCTCCGTTTGCAATGCTGCAGAGTTTGTATAAACCCACATGCTAATATCAAACCTTCTGTTATATTCAAAAGGAGTGGAATCAGGTATTGTACATCTCCGCTGAGAATTCTGTATTGTAAGCAGATGCTTATAGAAGACAAGTATAACCTTCCATGGACCTCCTCTGCATATAAAAGGTTCGATAGTTTGTACCAAATACCTAAACACCAAGCTTACCAAAAGCAGCAACGGAAAACAAAATATTACCGACTGCTGTTTAATGTGACAGATGAAAACATCCTTATGAGTGAATATTGACACAATTCATCTTTTAATGCACTTGTAATTCAAAAGCATACTAAGGATCCTAAAGCAAGTTCCACCTGAAAAACACAATAGCAGGTCACTGGATTCCAAACGTTCTTTATTTTATATTCGCTGCCATAGAAAGTAATCAAACAGGACTGTCATCAGTGTTACTGGGAAAAAAGAACATGGTTTTCCTTCTCCTGAAGGAAAGATGTCCTGCGATTAAGATGTACATTAAGAAGTCAGTCCAAAATCCTGGTGTTAAGTACAAAAAGCAACGGTTTGAATTATAAAATACTGTATATACAGATAGAAAAATGTTTCAGAAAGTGCTCCACAAAGTTTCTAAACTTTCAAGGGCAAATCTTCAGCAGGGTAAATAGGTTGTTGTCTTCGGAGGTGAGCCATCAGTTCATTTGAGCAGAACGTCTGAATCTTTATCTTCATTATATTACAGGTAACGCAGGCTTTGATTTTCATCCCAGCCAGAGGTAACATGATAGTCCTAGTGATTAAGGTGTTTTTTCCTGGAGCTATTAATTTAACAAGCACGCTCTCTATATATAAAAATGTAATTTCAAAGAAATTTATACAACAGCTAGACTTTATAAAAATAGAGATCTATAATTTTACACTGGGAATTATCCAAGGCAGGTTCCCATTTTCTTATGTTTTAACCATTAGAAATTAATTTTTATCCTTTGGAATCTCATCTATGGCTAGAGTGTAAATTAATATAATGTGAAGTTACTAGCTGGTGAAGAGAGTTTCAAGAATCTCATTCTGTGGAGTTTTTTGGCCAAAATTAACAAACCACTGCATAATGCAATGCTCATCTTGCGGTGCTGGACATGTTACACAGTACGTATCTACTTATTCCAGAATCTTGACCTAATTCAGTGTTAAAGCGCAAAAAATATCTCCAACCAAAAAACCATCTCCATTGTCCTTACTGTGGAAGAAAACCCAAACCCAAATAAATAAAATTAGACAATATTTCTATTTCTGTACTGCGTTAACTCTTTACTGTGTAGTGGAGGCAATAATGAATAATACAACCATGTCATGAAGGAATGTAAAACTGAATACATACTGGAAAAAACCCCAGATTTTTACATCTGTGTGTATACATTTTTTATATATACCTATATATATCTACATTGCAGTTATAACTGTCACCTCACAAGAGAGATTCAGTGGACTGAACAATCATCTATAGGCTTCACCAGCTGGAGTTCTTCAGGAACAACTGGCTTGCAGCTTGGACAGCAGCATTTCATTCTTACGGCATTCCTGTTAACAGAAAGTGAACAGAAGAGGAGGTAGTTGCTCTTAACTAGTTATTTCTTCACATCAGCAAAACTGAACCCTTTTATTTTGAAAGTTCTCCAAAATGGAGTGAGTGATGAGCTGAAGATAATTCCAGTTCATCCAGGATGTTATTCCAATGGTAATATTCATTAAACACTGTGACATTCCAGCCAAAAGGAATGCTGCTTGACCATTTGTCTTAAGTTGTTACAAGTAGCTAAAGCAAATACACATTTTTACTTGGAAGTTGAATAAATCTGCAATTGACGTTACTTTTAGGAGATCTGGAACTTGACTAGATAGTTTTCAAAGTTAAGTGTTCGGGGAACACTCTAGGTTCAGAAATGTATTTACCTAAGTACGTACCACCTGTTTTCAGTACCATAACCATGACTTCAATGATTTCGAAGGACAGCAAGGTTGAGTAGAAGTTCCCTCACAAGGCAGTGGAAGAAAAATGGCTTACTTATGCCCCCCAACAACAACTGCAACTTCCACCTAACTTCTGCAACTAGGACACAAAATTCTGTGTATCAGAATAGTAGCTGAACAGTCCCTGTTATTCTCCCAGAGTACTGTCCGAATGGAACAGAAAGAAACTCTCCCAGAACAAATTATGAAAAGATGTTTTTCCTCAAACATCTGAAGCCAAATGACAATTCTGCCTGACAGCACTACTTTGTCATTTGTTATCATGGAGACAATAATTAACAGAAGCACATGATTATGAAAAGCTCAGGAAAGGCTAAATCAATGAAGTGTTAAACAGTGCTTTCACAGTAGTTAAGAAAACAAGGCTGGTTCCTAAAGGTATTTATAACTACTGAGACTCCAGATTCCCTCCTTTATTCACACACATTGCCACAACTCTTTGCTCCAATACTTAACTGCTCATAGATCTCCAAGAGATTCCATCTGGAAACCTAAATATACAACTTGCTCAGTAACAAATTATCCTTCCCCTGTAACATGGAAGGGTGTTAGTCTATCAGGGAAAAAAGGATTTCCAGAATTTAATTCAGAGTCCAAGAATCATGTGGAGATAATCACAAAGAGACACCATAAACATGGTGTGATAAATGTTCTATCAGTATTAATGCACAAGTCAAGCCAAAATGGGTAACTGAACACTTCATAGTTTACATTAGCAAAAACATTCCTACCTCTTTAAATTCTTTCACTGTTTTAAAGTAAAGCCTCTGTTTCTCTAGAAGCTCTAAGTATTCATCATTCAACTGGTCTCTTCGCATTTTATTTTCTTGCTTCTTCTTTTCCATCTGTTAGTGTACAGGAAGGATAAGAGACGATACACTGCATAAGGAATACACACACACACGTATATACTGCATAAGGAACAACTATCTATAATAGACAAAGGGAGACAGATGCTTCATGAATTAAACCCCTGGCTTGCGCTTCAAATGAGACAAACATTTAGGCCAGATCTTTAAAAAAAAAAAAAAAAAAAGAAAAAGAAAAAAGATTAGAAACCTAATGCTGAAGTCTGAGTACCAGTGGCACTATAAGTATCATTTAGAATTAAACTAAGGCTCACATCACAGGAATCTTGCTCACTGAACAATCCTACTGCAATGATGACACAGTGAAAGTAATGTAAAAAAAAAAAAAAAAGAAAAAAGAATAAAAAGTTTTTTTGATGCAACACTGAGATCTTGTTTTAGTTGTGAGTTGTATCAAACCGAGGGCAGAAGACATCTTTGCCTTCCTATGCAATGCTGTATTAGCTCAAGACGCACACTTATGTGGTCTTACAAGAATGTGTCTACTTCTGTGGTATTGTAAGAATATCTTATCTTTTCTCTTTGTGCCAAAAGTTGTGTCAAACATAATTTAAACCCCTAAATGTGAAGGGGATTGGTTCTTACTATATAGAACAGACTGCTTTCCTCTCCAGGGTAGTTCTAATGAAGTTCTTCCATTACAGCATCACGGGCAAGTTTGCTGCTTGTCTAAAGAAAATGTTTTCCATCCCTCCCTCTGGTGCTAGGGCACAACCCCGTAAGAAATTCCTGTTGCATTCCTCTCCCCCAAAATTATTTCTGCATTCTCTCTGACAGGCTTTCATCTCCTGAATTTTGACAGGGAAAAATGCAATTCCAAAACCTGCAAGAATAATGTAAAACTCAAACATGCAGGTAATTCCACAGCAGCAGAACTTGTTGCATTTCTAGATTTATACATCAGCATTGATCGTGTATGATTCTTATACCTAAAAGAAATGAGCAGATGCCCAACCTTCTCTGGGTATGAACACTGCTAACAAGGTAAGTCTCCTTTACAAAGCCAGCTGCTGTCTAGAACACCAGGGAATCTCTCCTAACATAACTCATCAGGGCCAGCAGGTTTTTAAAGTTATGCCTGAGGAAGAAACAGCATCAAATGTGTTAATGCAGAAAAAAAAACCCAAAACATTATCACATGCATCCCTTTCCTTTAAGATGAGGCTAAAACCAGCACTGCTGAAACACTTAGGAACTAAATTCTTGTAAAGAGGTAAGGATTACCACCCTTGGATAAATTGCTTCCCTTATGCATTGACTATGACAAATCCCTTGACATACTCCTCCCTCCTCTGTCCTTGGACAGTCTCATGAATATCTGTAATCACACTGAACTGCTTATTCACAGGTTACTGGTCCCCATAACAAGTATGTCCAATTTCTCCTTAGGCCTTTTATGATGCGGTTACAATATGATGGGCTTTGAAAACTGAAACGTCTCTTCAGGCACAAGGTCTTCAGGGCTGTACAGAAAACAACTGAAGTGGATGCACTTTTAGGAGTGAATTGTGAAACTGACTGTGAGCACTTCTAATGCACTTCAGACAGAAATCAAATAGGTAAGACCAAATCATCACTGGGCTGAATAATCCCTGCAGTATACAACTAAGCCTGTCTGTCGAAAGTCACCCAACAGACATTTCCTAGGGGAAGAATAAGAAAACCTTCCCTTTTGCTGCACAGCTGCTCCCCAAGGAACCAAGCAAACTGTTAAAACTTTCTTTGCATCCATGTGTTGTCAGTATCTTCACTGGCATTGAGAAATCAACTGTCAGAAGGTACTAAATGATTATCTACCCCATCATAACATTTTTTTCTCTGAATTGAGAATGAACTTAGCTTTCTCATTCAGAAACTTGTTTTTCTCCTTAATTGTAACTGCCACCTTTTGCTGATCCAGACACCTAAAACTAGGAATAAAATGTCACTTGTGACCTCTCCCACAATATGCCAGTGGCCAAACTGCTAGTGCAGGAATACAGCACAAGCTATGTGAGCTGCCACTGCTTTCAGTAATCATCAGAGATGCTGAAGTTGTATTTTCCCCCAAAATAATGAGCCATCTCACATTATAGCTCCCATTCACTTCCCTCTCACAAGAAGCATCTGAAACTTTTGATTCCATTTGAGAACACAGTAATACAGTCCAGAATGATTTTATGAACTTCAAAATTTGCAAGAGCCCACAGTAAGTCTCAGCAGAGCTCTCGGTCTGCTTTCACTCCTTGCATTTGCTGTGCTGTTACCCACTTCTGTGTGCGTAACAGAGGATAAAACAGAAAACAAAACACTGAATTCCTGGACAGTTTCAATTTGGGGCGGTTGCTTGCTGCAGCAATTGAAATAACGTCATTCTACCAAAAGAAAGAAATGTAACTACCTTCAAGCTCATCTTCACTAGTCAGAATTGCACTGTTCAAAAGTATTTTCATAATCTGTTTGATGCTGAGTCACTCATTATGTCAACAACCTTGAAGACAGAAAGATGATCCATACATACAACCACCAATATCACTATTCTTTCTGCTGTCAATTTGTCCTCTCTGAAAATAAGAGGTCAAGCAAATAAAAATAATTCATTGCAAAAAAAGGCAATGAACTAGCCAAACACAGCAGTCTATAGTAAACGTCATATTTTTATAGTAGAGTTTATTAGGGAAAAAAGCTTTATAACAGCTTGAGTTGCATCCCATTCTGGTTTTTCTATATACACATACTTATATTTTGTACTTGAAGTTTCTGTTTAGCTATCGGGATAAAAAGAGCCCAATACCTGGACAGACCACACTTTCAGTATACCCTCTAGTATATATTGAGTCACGGTCTATCATACTTCCATTTAAACTCAAATAAAGAACAGCTATAATCCACTACCAAGAATTTTCTGGCTCTATAGAGAAAAGCATCTCAGAGCCCCCTTACCAGACTTGAGAAACTATGTATATGTTCACTTATGAAAATAAAAGAGTGAAACACCACAATAGCTACAAGTTACCAACTACCATTACCAAGTACTTAAGCCTATTCTTTGTGTGCCAATGTGCAAAAGCCTGTAGACAGCTTTATGTGGAGCAGCTGCTGGACCTCATGCTTGCACTGCCCCAAGTCCACTGAGGCTGTGCTTTTACAGAACAGCCCCCAGATGTTACCAGAAACAGTTTTGTCTTCTCTGCACGAGCACTGGGGCTCTGCTGACCCACAAACCCCCTTCACTTGCACCACGGACACAACACGCTCACCAGCAATGCTTTGCCTTTTCTAATAAAAAAGAACAGAAACACCTGAGTTGACTCAACGCAGCATCAGATGAGCCCTGCGCCCGGGCCAAAGGCAGCTGATGGCTGGGACTCTGGGAGGTGCTGCTGACCCTCCTCAGCAGCAGAAAGCAGCTTCAATCAGCTCCAGCTGCCTGAGAAACCGTGCCTGGGACACAGGTCTGACTGCACCCGTGCAATCCAAATGGAAGAGTTCTCACTGACTTCAGTCACATACAGCTGTTTCAAGTATCTAAATCACTACAGCGGCAATAGTGAAGTTAAGGGGTATAAGCTTCCTGTCAGCAGAGAGGTGTTACAATACCTCTTTTCTACTCTATTCGTTACAATTTTAGCAGTGAGAAGTTTCTTAAGAATGTGAAAAGAAACAGTAATTGTTAGTTGCTTGCTTAATTTGCACCTCACGTAGTGGATCTCTCCACGCACAGGCTTTTCTGAAATTAACTCCCAAGTTCTGGCAAAGAAAGTGAGAAGAATCTCAGACCTTCATTCGATTCTGTTTGATGCCTTCTACAATCTGCTCCATCTGCCGTAAAAACTGCTCACGAGAACCAGAAGATGCCATTGCTCTGGAAAGAAAAAAGGTAACAACTGACAGGGATGTGGGACAACACGTCATCTACAGCCGTCTTGCATATTTACCGATGTCCAAGAAGTCACACTGCTGAGTGCGCTGTGTAACAATTCATCTTTTTAATCACTGACTTCAGGTAACAGTGCAGCTCTTCCACTGGTATAAACTATCAAAGAGGGGAACAGAGACTACAGAGCTCACCAGAAGTGTTCTCCCTGTCAGTTAAAGTCTGTTCCTTTCTCTCCTATGTTGTACAAAAAGAATTAGCTATTAACTAACTAAAAGCACAAGCTTTTAAGAATAGCAGCTGTCGTGAATATCAAGAAAACTAGGAGAAGACTAGGAAATCAGAAAATACTCTAAAAAAAATGATTTCCTTAACAGGGAGAGCCCAGATGTGGTTTTAGACTTGTAACACGTCTTAAACATTATGAAGAAAAATAAATCAAAGAAAATACAATCATCCCCGCACACCCACCCAACAGAAAGCTAATCTAAAACCCAGCTGTCAATTACAGCATTGGTTTCTACTGCCTAGACAGAATCAAAAGAATCTCATCACTGAGCAAAACAAATCTACAATCCCTGCTGCAAAAGAAAAACATCGGAAATAATTACAACAAAACCCAGTAATTAAGTTAAACTTTTAGATATCACAATAGGGGAGGAAAAAATTAAATCATAAGAATATTGAAATTTCTGACCAACACAGGACACAAGAAAAAAGAGAAGCTCAGAATTTCACAGCAGAATTATAAAAAGATGTAATAGCAAGAATTGTTTAAAACTATTAAATCACCACCTCCTCCCCCATGACACACCTGAACTGTACTGCTATGACAAAAATTCATACTGGACTTTTTCTGAAGTCAAAAAACCCCAGAGAAAAATAACCGCCAGTTGCACCATAGATGGATCTTTGACCTCAAACTTCCCAGGGAACCATGATTTTACGTAAAGACTTCACACTATAACAAAACCTTTAAATATAGGGTTAGTTCATAATAAACATGTCTTGAAATATGTCTGAGCCTAGTGTTTTGTAACTAATGTAATAACCACAACTTCACAAAACTGAGAAAAATATTTAAATTAATGCCAGGAAAATGATGACTGAATAATTTCTTTCCACATCTGCAACTGAAGAGCCACATATTAAAAACATATGTTGGCTATAGAAGTTAGGCATTTCCAAGTCTGTGATTCCCCAAACATTGGCTTAAACAGAGTTAATAGGAGTTTACGTTCATAAAAACTTCCAACAATTTTAAAGTCTCTATAACTCATGCCCACTGCCATTTTTCCAACTAACTGTACTACTTATTGCAACTACCAAGAGAAAAAGGACCATTACTTACTGATGGAAGTTGTCATGAATAGAATTCAGTAAGTTAACCTGTGAATTAGAAAAAAAAAAAAAAAGAAATACACATTTGTCCTTTCTGGTATGAGATTTCAATAAAATGAAATTTAGTTTAGAAAATTGACTACGTAGATTTTGCTCTGACAAGCAGCCAGTTGTATGAAAAATCACCATGAGCTTTTTCAGAAGAGAAACCACAATCCTTTCATATTAGTAAAATCTATCCCAGTGGAGGGGCCACAGAAACCAGAAGCCTTGGACCACAACTGAGATTTTTAGTTTCACCGACACCCAATTACACCACTGAGAATTTTCTGGTGTGATGACTTTCCAAGCTAAAGCAATGAGGTAAAATGGTGTATAAATGTGTTCAACATGTGTTGAAACTTGACATATAAGTAACTTAACAGGTACTCATCCAGTGCTCAACAGTGACAGTGCACAAGCATATGTTGTGGCTGTTAGGTTTGCGTAATTAGTCTTACTTGTAGTGATAAGGCAGAACTGTTTCACTTAGGCATATCCCTGACTTATGCTTACAAGCCAAAACAGGATAGCAAATGCAGAAATATATTTTAAAAACCACCCCAAACAAACAAAAACATCCCACAAAACCAAGAACTAAGCAGTAACTCCTCACTGCCCAAACAAAAGAAACCCAGATTGTATTAACAGTACTGAAGATGCTGGTTTTGAAGCTATTAGCAGCTTAGCTCTGTCAAGAAGCTGCAACAAGAGCACCAATCTAAAGCAAAGCATTGCATTGGAGAGGCAAGGGGGGAGAAAAAAACCAAACAAACAGACCACCACATACACCCCAACTTTTGCTTCAGAGACTGGAACCAGTATCTCCACACAATACCATAAAGACAACAAGCATGCCAGGAACGGGTGAATTTCTGCACAGTTTTCATTGTGCAAAAGAGTTTTAAAGGTTTCCAAAGAGCTATGCATCATTACTCACTTGGCTTACACGTATTTTACAGGCTGTTACAAGATTAACTTCTAAAAAATACAGAATAGCATTTCATGTGTATGGCTTCTCTTGTAAGATCCTAACACTGCACTGAATCAAGACAGAAACAGCGTCACAGAAATATTTTGTTGCGCTCCCTATAAACTCCTCCAACTGTTTAAACTAAATGTGGAGCATATTCTATTAACCACCTTGATTTTTTCTTGCTTTCTATAAATTGCAGAGAGCACTAAAATTCACCAAGTAGCAATTAAAGTGATTCTTTCTTGGTGTTAAATACTTCTTGCAAGACCTGTGGTTAAACCTTCCAAGCAGTTTCTCCTTTTGATGAATATTTGAAAGTGTTCTGTACTAAGCAAACCTAAGCGTTCCAAACAGAATCAATCATTTGCCCCACTGCTACAGAAAGCTAAACTGCTTTCTCCCAAATCTAAAATCTTCCGAATGAGACAGTGACAAGCACATGCATGGCAGAATCTGTAGTTTTTCCTGACCTTTCTCTGAAAAATTCAAACAAATTCTGAACAGACTCAGAGGCAGCTAAGATGCTTAAGAATTCCTGTTACTCAGAAGAAAGAAATTATTGCATGACCCATCAATATTTGCTAAGTCCACATCCCTGCCTCAAGGTATTTCTTAAATGCATGCTTATTGTAATGTAATTACAGTTTATACTGCAAAACATTCTGTCATGAAAAGTAACTGCACAACTACTGTACAGTAAGAGTGCTGATGTCTTATATTACAAACAGCAAAACTAGCGTATAAATCCCAAGTCAAAGGCATTCTATAAAAAAAGCGTTTAAAAGTATTTTAAAAATTAATCTTTCACAGAATATGATTAACAGCTGAACTACACAGACACCTTTCATGTCAGAACTACAACCTTTATAGCCAAAATCCCACTGTATAACAATTCCTGCTATTGTTATTTTAACGCAATTATGCTGAGTGTATTTTATGAAAGGGGTGGGGGGCAGCAGAGGGAAGACAAGAACTAGCACAAGAATATTCCAGAAATCTTTATGAGGCACAGATGCCAAAGGCATCTTTTGTACATTACTAGATATTATAATTAAGGTTTCAGCAAGTAAATATTAAGAGCAACACAAGGAAACCTCAACTGTATTATACATTTAACAAAGTTAAGACTGCATCAGAAGATATTTAGACCTCTCTGGTGATTGACATGAAGCTAAAAGAAGCTCTTGATCTAACAGACTTAGGTAAGGCATTCGCCAGGACCACTGCCAGCCACTGTACCACCCGCTCCTGCACAGGCACGCAAGTTTTGCGGCTAGGGTTCCAGAATATTCACTATGTAACTGACATTACATGGTATCATCACTGTTGGTTTGATAGAAATAGATGCTTGAAAGAAAACTTTCAAGGAAAATTCATAATGGTATTTTTCAGGAGATGAAAAAGTTACACCACTAATTCCAAGATAATTTGAGTATCTTAGGGACCATCAGGTAGGCACTGTCTCACCTTGAACTGAAACCTCTCCCAGAAATTAGGTAAAGCACATGACAAATTCACCCCAGGTTAAACTTTGGTAAGATCCTGCTTTGTACTGCTCACTGACCTAACTAAAAATATATATACATATATGTATATACACACACACACCCCCTGCCCCAATAAAAAAAGCCATAAGGCTCAATTCAGCATAGAACTTGAGATGGTTTTACATATATTATTTACATGTGTTGTTGAATCACTTAGGTCACAGAAGTTACTTCTGAATTTATGGAGATGCAGCCTGAATTCTGACAACATCCATAGAACAGTATAGTACTTTTCCACAAAATAAAAGAGCCAGATCTACCCTGACACTGCAGTCATACCTTAAAATACTTCTATCAGGGTAAACTGGGGAAGGTCTAGAATGCTAGCGTGAAAAAAGTATTCTGGGTCATGGGGGTTTTTTCATCATCCTGGCCTCCAGAAAATCTGTAAGCAGCCCAGCTTTGTATGTTTGCCATAGCAAAAGGTACTAAGTTCTGCACAGAAGTAGAACATTGGTGAGCTTTCCAGCAGACTCAGATGGAGTACTTTTTAAGGTTTTCAAAATGGAAGCAAGGATACTGTACTCAGTTACTGTAGAACTAAGTAGGAGAGTCAGGAACAGATGAAGGAGGGTTTTCTTCCCCAGTGAACATTCTCTTGTACATGCCTAACATTATTCTGAAGGGCTGCTGCCCACCAAAAGTTCCTCCTGCTCCCCACCCCCACCCCCCAAACTACCTCTCCTCACAGTTCTACCACAGGTACAGTACATGCAGCATAGGTTAAGTGTTCAAAGAATATTTCTGTATTTAAACCTACTCCTTCAACAAGCAACTGACAGGATCGCACACCCTCTAAAGAAGCTACATAAATTAGTGACTTTTTTGAATTGGAAAACTGAAAACTACCTAGCACATGTATTACAATCAGCTGCTTAAAGGAACGAAATGGTTTGCATCTTCAAAACCAGGACATAAAGTGTATTTACACAGTCAGAAATGTGACTATTGCTTGTTTCACAAACTAAAATATATATAAGTAATGCAAGCCTAACTAATCGGTTCTTATTTTATTAGGACAAACAGAAGCCTGAAGTATCAAAGCACTATGTATTTTAAAAGTAATTTCATAATTTTTTTAGAGTCTTGACTGCTCCTATTTCTCCTTTACTAAAGTCACATGCTTGCCATTGTATAAAAAGAAAATTGCAATATCTTGATTAAGTCATCCCCAAGAAAGATGTGAACTCTATGTAGCAGGAAGAGAGGGGATGGGAAAAAACAAGTGACTTTCATGAAAACTACTCTTCTGATCCTGATGCAGTAGAATCACCAGCAACTGTAGCGTAGGCAGGCTCAGACCCCAAGAATTAACTCTAACGTTGCTGACAGCTGAGCAGCTGGAATTTGCTCTCCCAAGTTACCGACTGTAGCATTGGTTCAGAATAAAAAGATGATGACCAAAGAGAAAAAGAGGGTAATTTGGTCCTGTGATACCAAGACAGATATCTGCTACTCAAAGGTTACTCATGTTTTGTGAACACAATGTGCAGTACTGTACTAATAGCACTTCTTTTACAACACAGACCATTTCCCCCTCAACAGCAGAAATATTCTTATGAATCAGTTGTTTCATTTTTACTTAAAGACTGTTAACTCTACTCTGACAGGACTGAATATAGGTGAAAGCCAGGTAAGAACTATTTATCTCCTCCACAGCCTGAATATTTAGAAAACAGTAATAACATTTTCTTACCTCCTTTTCCAAATATACTTTCTTATCATCCAGTGTATTATAAAGGGTAAAGAACTGCTTCGTTTCTTTGTGAGTTGCTGAAACTGCAAACAAAAAGAAGGGCAGAATAATAAAAGAGCATGAAGTGAAATGGAATCTGTAAGAATACTTCATAGGCTTTATATAACATACTTTCCACTATCAATAACAGAACACACTC
This sequence comes from Falco cherrug, assembly GCF_023634085.1. Classification (NCBI taxonomy): domain Eukaryota; kingdom Metazoa; phylum Chordata; class Aves; order Falconiformes; family Falconidae; genus Falco; species Falco cherrug. Next base: position 33,715,014 of record NC_073704.1, on the reverse strand, counting down.
TTTAATACATTCTAGAAGAATATTCCCCCGCATGTAAATCTCCAGCAGGGTTTGCAGCTATCAGATTTTATGAGAACTCCACAGCTCAGTGTTTAAATTTAGCCTCAACTGCTGACAGACCTTTATGTGAACATACGCTGGCACCATTAGCTGTGCTTCCTTACTACTGTCTGTTTCCCCCTTCCTTCCTAAGCTTCACCCTTACACCATACAGTCTGCTGTGCTGCTACATTATAGTACCTATTTCAAGTTACACGTGTGCAAGATGCCCAAAGCAAGCTTTTACTGTTTCAAAGCCTTTTTTCTCTTCTTACAGTTTATTCATGCTGAAATAATACTGTCTGGCTTGGGTTATGATAGCGGGCGTTGGTCATAGCTTGGTGGGGAAGGTGAGGCTCAGGCATACATTGCCTTTGGGCCTACAAGATGATGACTGATACTCAAATCTACTAAGTATTCATCTGTTCTTTCATTCTTCAATGCCTAAGGACACCCAAGATATTTGTGATTCCCCAAAAAAGTTCAACAGTGAAGGACAGCTGGCAAAAATTATGGTTAATATGTTAAGCACTGTCTAGAACCACTGACCTGGAAAAAAAGTATGGGTTAAAAAAGATAAACCAGAGTGAAATCGTGGTCATTACATTAAACTATAAAGGTAACAAGTTGCCATCTTTAAATAAAATCTCTACTGAACCGATGCGCTGGACTAAGTTTTTGAATGGAACCATTTACAGACAGCATGACCTCCTTCCCATATCACAATGTCACTAAACATCCACATTTTTAAAGAAATCCTGACCAATTTGTGCAATTCTGTTCTCCAGCTGAAGCCCAACAGTAACCCACAGCTTGAAACCAAATCTTTTAGTGACAGAAATCCAGCAGTGGCTACTGCTGCAGTAGCAACACGTTCGGGACTAAAGAGGTTTCTCATTGCCACAGTACGATTGTGACACATGGTATACACATATAGTAGCCTCCACTTTTACATTACTGAGTACCAGGAGCAGGAAAGCACCGAGGAATTCCGGAATGCTTGGGATAGGTTGACAAGTTAATAAGGGCTGCTCTGCATGTTGCACAAAGATTCTTCCAAGGGCTGGAATCAGGCTGCTCCTTGAAAAACTGCACGAGCACAAAGATCACCAACAGGCTTACTTCAGGTGTGCTGTCTTAATCAGTTTGGGTTTTGCTGGACTGCTGCCAAATGGAAGAGGCCTTTCCCAAGAGAAGAACCTTCTCTTCCCTTTCTTGCAGCCACTCTGGTAGTCACAGATCTTTTATGAGTGGATTCCACACACCAATTCAGAAGAAAACTTTTCAGGATTTCCACCAAGTTAGAAAGTTGTGCCAGCTTATGGAGCCTTACGGGCACACACCACGGCCCACGTAAGGCAAGACAAAAAGAAGAGGAAGAAGGAGCCAAGAGCCTCAGTTATTCTCTTACAACCACAGCTTAATGTTTTCAAGGGAGGAGGATCAGTTAGGTCAAAATTAAAGCACAGAATACTGGCACCTAAAAGCATTCCAGTACAGAATCAGAGGTTGGAAGGCATCACTGAAGATCACAAGAAGCACCCCTTGAATCAAAGTTAAAAAAAAACCCAACCAAACAAAAACCCCACACAAACCAGGTTGTGGCAACTCTGAAGATGGCCTGAATCTGGCTAAATGAAAAGCCTCCAAAAAAATACCACCATTCACAGAAAGGCTTGCTAGAGATTTTCAGCTCTTATTTCCAAAAGCTCAACCTGTACAATGCAGGTTCCTGGCCACAACTGAGCAGTGTGTTATCTAAGTTACTACACACATTTTGTGCTACAGAAAATGAAGTCCCATAAAATTCAAGGCACCTTAAATCTACACCCAAAGCTGAAGAAGTCTCTTTGACCTTATCCCTTCTGTACTTCGTATATAAATGAAACCTCCATCTTCTGAGCAGGTAGATGCTCTGACCATAGGTTATTTGTCTGAATTCTCTTAGACATGACAGAGAAAGCAATCTATCGGAAATGTAATGCAAGACAACAAAACTGTCTTTATAGCTGGACTTGTTTAAATAAACTGCATGGCACATAAGAAGCAAAGCCAGGGGAAGGAAGTACTGGACTTGTATTCAGTTAAGTGCATTATTCTCTGCATTGAGTTAGACACCATACGTGGCAGAGAGCACACAGCTATGTCACTACAGATGCCTCTCGCCAGGCCAAGGGATTTGAATCCAAGTTAGACAACAATTTAGAACTGCTCAACCTTCAAGAGCTTGGTTCACACACATATTTAATGAATGCAGAGGTTCTTTAAAACATTTGCTAGTTCTCCTTGGTAGAAACTTTTTTTAGCTTATGCTAATACACAAGCTACATTAAATATACACCAGCAAGTGTACTGGTCTGTTAACAGTTTAACGGAACAATCTTAAAATTGTATTCAGTTTGCATGTTCAGTAATACCCATGCACAGCAAACACATATCTATCCAAAAAAAAGTCAGATGAGCACATTTTCCCATTTTGTAACTTCTTACCAGACAAAAAAAGAGCTAAGGACTATTTGTACTCTGATCTTACCAAGATACTGCAGGGTATTTATAAGTAAAAAATGAAAGAAAACATTCTCTTCAAGAAATTGCCTTTACTTCATAGTTTTTGACGTAGCGTGGTCCACAACCACGTATCTCATGTCAATGAAAACAATGAAAGCGAACTAATGCTAAAAGCAATTAATTAAACACAACTCAAATTTACAGCAACCTCACTTGTAAATGGTTAATTAAGGACTTCCTAAACACAGTGGTCATTAACCTAAACGACTGAACCTGTTGCAGACAGTTTACTCCAGAGATTTTGTGCATCAAGTTCCACCCTTAGGAAAATTTTATCACCAGCTTATAAAACCTTGAAAATAGGGCGTATGACATGGATACCAAAAGACCCTTAAAATAGCACAAAATTAGCAAGTGCTGTTGTTACATGCCATACGCTCAAAATGAAACGGCCCACCTTTCAGGGCTTAAGCCTTCAGCAGGATGCTCCTTGCTTGATATACATACCTTGACTGTAAAGTTCAATAAATCTCTTCTGATACTGCGTTAGCTCAGCTCGGCTGGGTACTTCATCAATCTTGCGTTGTAAAACGGCTATTTCTCTGTTTCTTCGTGCCTGAACAGAAAGTTAAGAGGGGAGAAAACAAAGCCTCTTCTTGCTCTCTTCTTAAAATGGATGAAGGCCCCCCACACCTTGCCCCAGCAATACCTTGTTACTACATAATTTAAGAAAAAAAAAAGCGCATTGGCTAAGGCTCAATTTTTTTTTCCTAATTGATTTGTGACAAAAAAACTTTTTAAGATTAGAAAACAAAAAGAAGTATTAGAAGTTACAAGATAAGAAAATTGCCGATAATTTTGTACAAGTAAATTCACAGACTTACTCACCAGTAACAGCCGGATCTTTTGAAGTTTATCTTTCTCAGTTTTGTACTGCTGTTCTATAATCCTGTTCGGCTCCTAGAATTTGAGAGCCCGATAGAATTGTGTATTAGAGCAGCATATGAGGGCTGTAGTGCAAAAATGTGCAGACTGGGCTTGTTTTCTATATTTGCCTGTCTTCTGTTTAATGGCTCCCACAGTAACACCACCATTTGCTGTTATTTTTTTAACAATGACTCAGAATCTGCATTAAAAACCTGACATCTTTTACTGTAAACAAGTGCATTTCGCTAGCTTTTAAACTTTTGACATTTTAGCTTTTAAGATTTGTCACACTTTAAATGAAGATACGTATTGGAAGATTGTCCATACTCCTTGTCTAAATGTTTATACTTTGATTCAGTGGCAGGGGTTAAGGATAAACATAGTCCAGGACAGAACATAAACCCTCCTCTGAGAAGTATTCTAGAATCCTGGATTGTGGACTTTTAAGATAATTTTTTCTTGTCTAAAAATTTAAGATTTAGGTTTACATTTTAATTTTTTCATGCTGTGTTCAGAACGACAGCAGTATCATGGAACCTGTAATCTACCTCATTTCAGAGGCATACATGTATCAAATATTTACCCATTAAATACACAAGTCATTCAAGCTTTTCCTTTTCTGTTCATTCATTATTCATTGCCATCAGTGTGGATGCACTTGTGTTAAAGCCTAACTTCTGACAGCTGCTCATGATATGCGACGTACTGAGCCACTGAAAACCTGTGCTTTCATCCTTCAACAAAATCCATTTTTAGGGGGGGAAAAAAAGCCACCAAAACAAACATGCTTTCCAAAGAAGGCCTGTTTTTGTCAGAGCTATGCACTGCTTTTAATACCCAGAGATTTTCCTCAGGTACCACAAAGAAAGTAGTAAAATGCACAAAAAACCACCCGTGAGTTAGCCCCATGGATTCTCCAAGAATAATGAAGAACATTACAGCTATTTTCAGTCTATTGTATTTCTACGACTATTAGTCTGAACTGTGGCTCTACCAGGGGGGAAAGAACAGATTTTTTCAGAGATTGCAACAGATACTTTAATGCTTATGAGTACATTCCCAAATTCAGGACCTAAACCAACATTTTAAAACACGCTGAATATAGACATTTGCTATTACCTGTTCCTCCCCATTTTCCACTGCCTCAGCTTTCAAATTCTCAATATTTTGTTGAAGTCTCTCCATTTCTTCCTTTAAAACAAACAAACAAATTTATGCAGCTTTTAACTGAGACCTATCTTCCTAACAGGGGAGAGCAGGAAGCTTGACAACATACACCTTGAACAAAATTGTGGAGCTGACCACACACTTTATATTTAAATTTGTGAGATTAAACAGCATTCCCTACTTAAGGGTAAGGCATCCATTACTACTCATTACATAGAACTGTCTGTTTTTATCAAACATGGGAACAGATTTATTTCTCTCTTTCAAATATACTAGATCCAGCTTAGACAACTAATGACTGACATCGAAAATGAGACTGAAGAAGCAAAGGAGTATTACAACAGTAACAGCACGACACAGGACTGCAACATATGGCACTTCTAGAAACGAACAAATCTAAAATTACTTGCAAGGTAGTTTCCACTGCAATCCTTCAGAGATTTCCAAAGGAGTATGTATGGGAAAACAAGGTTCCTATGCTCAGTCTACACCTCAGGGCACCACTTCTTTTTACTGCTTTTCGTTCTATTAAATCCCATCCGTTACCGTTTAAACGGTAGAAAATGAAAACTATTCTCTCCAACCGTATTTCTAGTCAGTCCATAAATACAGCAGTAAACAGCAAAACAGCTATTATGCAGTAAAACTGAAACACGCCCTGAAAACTGCAATAGCTTCATCTCAGTCTTGTCTTTTTTTGGTGTGTTGCTCCAAGGCTAAGGGCCTTCAGGAAGCCCGCCTCTTGGCACTGTACCTCCCCTCAAGTCAGTGTTGGCTGCATTATCCAAGAAGAGACAATCCATTCCAGGTTCTGAGTAGCACAGGTGGGTATCTAGTACCACCTAATAGCAAGTTTAGGTGTCAGTGCTCCCCATCAACCCGCCCTGAGTTGCTCTCAGCAGAATGGTAACGAAACCAAGGAGAGCCACAGCTGTGACCAGGGTAAGGCTGATCCGGCATTCCATGTTTGGGAACTGCCCTGTACGACAGTCTCAGGCACAACGGCACATTGAAGGCCACAGAAACTCAGATGCCTTGGCAGCCTTCCTTACACCTCCCTGCTCCAAGGCAGGGGGCAAGTCCAGCTAGTTGATCTAGTTCCAACCTTCTTGGTCTTCAGCCTTGTTGCAGATACAATACACTGCAGAACTGAGCAATTGTCCATAATTCTGCTGCAAATCAAGCCGGGGGCAATATTCAATATAAACCTGGAACTACCAGTAAACACACACAACACAACAAATTGGGAAGAAGTATAATGCTTATTTACCAAGTTTTAAATGAATCCTTACTTAAGAAACTGAAACTTACCCTACAATGTGCTTTGAACTCTTGCTCCTGGCTTTTTAGGTTTTCATTCATGGCCACCAGCGCTCGCAGACTCTGTAATAAGCTAAATTTGAAGATCTAGTAAGACACATTAGATTTTTACTTTCTAATTTATAAACAGATGAGAACTAAAAGACATTTGTCCAGCAAAATCTGTGTAAATTAAAACCCCAAGTATCACCACTGATATACAAAAGTCAAAATAAAAATGTAGTATTACACAAGAGTATTTTGATGTGTTTGCTATGTTCTGGCCTCATTATTGTGGAGGTTTTGAGAAAGACTCCTGTTTAATTTATGTGAGCTGAAGGCTTCCAATATGAAGAAAATAAATCAGGAAGGCCTCATCTACTTGTCAAACGTGTCTAGGGTTTTTCTGCTTTAAACACCTACAATTATTTTCAACTACAGATCGACACTTTTCATTCTGACTGAACACTATGGTAATATTTTCCTGTCTTTAGAAAGCAAGCTGGAGAATTATTTAATTTTTAAATTTTAATTATTAAGGTTGACAAAGCAAGAAAAATTCAATGATTCATTTTAAAACCACCATTTTTCAGAATTTCACAGGTCACAAAGGAAGAAACTTACCTAGAATCTGCTTGGGATTCTATTGTTTCTAAGGCTGCCAATTCCTTGTCCAGCTTTTCACTGTAACTCTTAACCTAAGGGTTGCAATTAGGAATCAATTGAAATACACTTCCACACATAAAATATTTCAAGGTACTTAGCATTCCCACACCATGCGATCAGCGAGTTAAGCTGTCAAAAGCCTTCACCATTTAATACATCACTCCACACACAGAGCTTCTCAAAAATGATTCTGCTAGAATCAGTACACAGAAAACCAAAGAAGGATTACCTCTGTTAATGTCTTTTTTGCTTCTGTACATTTTGCCTGCAGATCAGTACATTTAGCTTGCAACTATTATGAAAGAGAAAGAAAAAGAGTTTGATTCTGTATTCATGTCAATTACACCTGTAACAGAGAATAGCAATTTTTGAGCTGTTAATAAAGGTTGTCTATTAAACAATACACCAACCATCACAAACACCATCTTTTCTTGTCATCTACTCTAAGAGCATTTGATTACAAGAATTCTGGTTGAATATTTAATTAACAGCAGCAAACATGTATTAGGTCCCAGAATAAACAGCAGCTTTTCAAAGATAGATGTGAACAGAATGTGAACTTATTAGACAGGATCTCTCCTAAACTGCTCAAAGTTATCGAGCCCAGTTACACTGGTCTGGTTTCACACTAGGCTAAAGAAAAGAGTCCCATTTCATACTTTTCCAAGTAAGTCAGGGTGATTCAAGACTTGCATAGAAATGCCATGGCACCATACCACAGACATGCTCATAGCAAATAAGCAAGCTGGTTTATGATTTTGTGTAAATATGGGAAGTCTAATAAGGCAGTTAGCAAAACACCACTGGATATTTCACTTGTCCAATAATTTATAAAGGCTAATTTTAGAAGAAAATCCTTTTTTAAAGTCCTTTTATAAAAAATAAAGATTAAATTGCAAATCGTAACAACAAAAATGGGACATGGGTTACAGAAGTAGAGCAGAAGTGTTGCAAACAAAGAATCGCACATTTCGGTTTCTGTTCCACTTTTTTCATGCTGCTCTTCACAACACAGAGCTGTGACTCATCCCTTTCCACAACCAAATTTATAAAAAGACAGCTTTTTTCATTGTTTTCCATATTTTTCACCAGTAATTCACCAACAGACTGAATTATAAGTAGGTGGGCAAACCCCAAAACAATTATAAGCCTGCAGTCCACATCTCACGAACACTGACCTAAAGATTAAAGAACTATTTGTTATGAGAACTCTTGCCAAAACTTACTGCAGTACCAAAGCCAGAACTTCAAACATGTTTTAAAAGTGGGGTCTTGACTGTCACTGATTTCAAAAGCAGTCTTTGGCAAGTGGTAAAAAAAAAAAAAAAAATAGTTTAGCCAGGAAACTTTTATTAAAGTGATAAAAGGATTATATTTGGGTTATAGCTGTCAGTACTTTTTTCCCCCACATGAAAACTCAGCACTGAGACATATGTACTGGAAATAGCAACCCAGAATTAAACAGCTCTTAACTGCTAAAATGACAAATAGCATGATAACAGATTCAGAAATACTTAAGTTTTCCTGTGGATTATGAAGTTTGTTTGGCAGTTAGAAGAAGATCTGTAATAAAGTAATGACTGCATCAATTTTGTGTGGTTTACAATGTTTCCTGCCCACCCCAAACTGCTTTCTTCTCAGCAGTAACTGGAAAGCAAGCAAATACATTCATTCATACGCCAGGGAAGCCGGTAAAGGAAATTACTTGCACCAGGCACGAAGATGTAATCCAGTCAGCATATATCTAGTTACAGGCATATTCTGTATTGCTAATTCAGTAGCCACAATATGCTACAATTCTCTAGAATGGGAGCCATCTGTTACAGGAAAATGCTTTTGAACATTTCAGTCATTGAGGCTGCATAGACTTTGTCAGATCCTTTCTGCTTTCCAGATCATAACAGCACAACACAGAATAGCTGCAAAAGCCACCCACAACTGCTAAGCTCATTTACCAGCCTCTCCTACTGCTCAACTAGGCAAGAAACATCAAGGAAACAGCAGGAGTGGGGAACTGTGCTACTGCACTTTTTCGTTGTTTGAAACCTGAGCTAGCTGTCACAGTTTCCTTAATGCTACTCTTCCTACACAACCGTACCTGGGCTGTCCTCCCCAAAATCCCGCTTGAGCCAACTGCCTCCAAGAACACCAACTGTTCTCCCAATGCAAGGGCTGTGGTGCAGTGTTCTGGTACTGCACTTCTTTAAAAAAAATTCAAACTAAGCACGCTTCCAGTATGCCTACATACTGACTGCAGAAAAACTGCAGATGGATGTGAGCTGGTGGGCACAACCAAAAGCTGCAGAACTGTACTAGAATATCTTTGAAGTTGAGCAAGCTTGCCCCTTGTTACAACAGGGCAGTGTTTAACACTTGTCAGTCATGACAACAAAGCATCTTATCCGGAACAAGTCTGCAACCTGCTTAGCTCAGAGCAGATGCTGGAAGAGCCTGCATCTGTCTCCATTCTACAACATACACACAACACATCTCCCTCATATGCCCGTCTCATAGCCATCGTGGTTTAGAAGAATTGATGTGTGACAGAAACACACTGCAATGACTTAGGATACACTGAACATCCTCTTGTTTTCCCTGCACTCCTGAAATTCCAAAGATCTCATTCTGCAATTTCTGTTTCTACTTCAGGAAAAACACTCAAACCAACATGGGAATTCATGCAGGATTTAACTCTCTGTAAGCCCATATTATGATTTTGGGAGCCTGACACATCAGCCTGAATTTAAATGCTAGGTATTGTCAGTATTTTTTTTTAATAACAGTCAGCATCTTGACAAGGCACCAAAGTTATGTTTGACATAGACATGGAAAACTCGTATTACCAAAGTGTTAAAAGAATACAAACTCAAGTGAAATAAATAAGTCAATGTGTATTTAATTTCAGTATATTATAATACTTCCTAGTATTTCACTCTAGAACAGGGAGAAATTGTGACAGACATGGTTTACATTCAACATACAGTGCAACTAACAGTTGTACAGGGTTATTGACTATGGAAAAAATGCCATTTTTAACAGATGAGGCATACCAATAGGGCAACACAAGAAATGCATCAGTTTAAGAAGAACAAAAAACACCCCCTTGTTCAGCATGTTCCAAAGGAAATGCGTTCTAATATTTACCACTTAAACTGTCATTCTCTACCCTCTGAAAATTCTTCTTTGTGCAAAATAAAGTAAGAAGAAACTGCACCAGTTCTTCATAAAGCTTTTATTAAAGTTGGGAAAAAAGAAGAGAAAAAACACAGAGCAGGATAGGCAATTAGTCTTTCCAACTTTTTGTGCATAGGTTTTATTTCTATAGCTTTATTTAAACTTAGTATTACTTGAATGCTAGCCAGAGATTCAAAAACATGCCTTACTGAAGAGTTCACAGCATATGCTTTACTGAAAGGAGATTTAAGTCTTGAAGGAATAAATATCCTTTAAATAGAAGACTTTAATGTACTGTTAAAGACTCTTCTAAAAGTAGAATTTTAAAAAAAGTCAGGTCTAGTAAGTGGCTGAGGTTAAAAATCTGGTGCTGCCATAGTTACACCATAGTAGGTAAGGCTTTCAAAACTACCATTCTTCTACCTCTGTTGTTTCTAAGACTGAACACTCTACTGCCTCATAAAACATGCTATACAGCGCTATCTTTTGGAGCCCCTGTACCCCAACATTTAATAGGCAAAACCAGTCAAGATGTAAGGCGTTAACACATTGCTGACAAGAGCAGAGCAAAACAAAAAACAGATGAAGGCTGCTGGAGCAGCGCTGTACTTGACAAGAGTATCAACCACAGAAGTCAGCCACAGTTTTTCCTCAAGTATATTTGCTTTTGGCAAGCTCTTCCAATTACGGACTCTGATGCACTATCTTTTCACCAAATTCTGCAAGCTAGAGGTAGCATGTTGCTGATTACAGCAGTATGCATAATTAAAAGCAACATTTCATTAATGGCGTAACTTCTCCACTTGTTCTTTTCTAGGTTTAAATGGCAATAGCACAAGTAGGTTAAAACACAGGAATGGTGGTTCTTGCTCCTACTTACAGAGTATGCGCACAAATGCAAGAGCCTTTGCCCCCCTAAAATAAGTGTGAAGATGTGAACCAAGCAGTGACTGTGTAAAACCACCCCCAAACAAACAAGCAAGAAAAAAATCCCACCACAGTCAGTCCTGAGACAAGCTGGCTCATATGAAAGACAGGATGTAATAAAAAGCCATTTCTAGCACATTATAGAGTAACCTCCAAAATTGTTTCTTAAAATCATGGAAACAGCCCATTCAACACTATAGCTAAGTAGTCAAATGGAGATACTTCCTCTGTTTTTCTCCAAGACAGGTGGGGTGGGGGGGAAGGAAAAGCATGTTTTGATTAGCTAGCCCCTTCCTCACAGACAGGGCTATACAATTTTTTAATATAAAATCAGCCACATTGTCTTAGTAATAAATGTGCAAGCAAGACATTCAGAGATGCTGAAATGAATGTTCAGCATGACAAATTGCTCGTACAGAAGATAGCTTGCAAGTTTTTTTCTTGATGGCAAAAACATTGTGATCAACCACATTTATCAATGTTTTCTTCTTTATTACATACACAATACTTACCTCTTCCAGGAGTTTCGTTTTTTGCAAAATCTGCTTATTCAGAGATGCCACCTTCCTTCTATGTTGCTGGGCAGCTCCAAGCCTTTCTGGTCGCTCCTCAGCAGAAAGCTCAGATTGCTAAAATAAGCAGTAAGAACAGCCTGTTGGACCTCATGCCATGACTTTTTGCTTCTTCAATAGCTCAGGAAATGCCAAAGTAGAATAAACCTGTGATACTCCTTATCAAGAACTGTGTCACACTATCCAACAGAAAGAATGCATTCCTGATTTATCTCGCATCAAGATAAGGAAGTGGCTGAACAATTGAATTGGATCGCAAAGGTAACAGGTAAAGCAAGCTAAAAATGAAGTCAGGTGCCCTGAGACAGGTGGAAAAATACTACAGCATACTAGAAGAAACAAAGTTTTTGCATCCGTGCTGCAGTTAAACCTGGTAGAGTTCTTAAGTGGAAAATACAAAAACATGCTAAAACTATGTTAAGCAGTGGTATTTACTGACCTTGTTGAATCAGAGATGCTTCATACCCCAATAAGTAGATATATAGAACTATAGAAAGAATTGAAAGCCTTGAAAAATTGTATATTTGGATTCTGAAATACTAGTTTGGATGCATCTTTATGCTGAATGACAAGGACATACTTGGTGTGGTAGATACATTTAGCACTTCAAGCATTTTTTTTGTGCATGTGTGTGTGCTACTGACACCAGTCTCTGAAAACCACTCAATCCAGCACGCATTACCAAGAAAGTGTCTCAAATACATAATGAAGATAGCAATCTGGCTCCAGTCTCCTGTTCTCTCTGAATTGTGAAATGAAAGCTGCCAGAAGCATTCCTTACTGGGAATAGTATTTGTAATAGAAATTGTGTATTTGCTATAGACAAAAGAATGAGTGAAACTCAGTAATAGCTAGATGTCTAAGTGGTTATTTGCCTCAACAGTGTTTGTACCTTTTGGAAGTCCTCACTTTAATACTCCATCCATCTGTTTTGGTAATTTCCCTCATGCACTCTGACTTCTTTTTCCAGTTAATCCATTTTCCAATATTTCATTAGAAAAACTGTTAATTTTCAAGTATGTCAGGTGTCAATTTGCAGAGTCTGTCAAAGACTTCAATACCAAGTGCTTTTTGAACAATTATCAAATGTTGACAACCGCTGCAATGTACAACCAGCAAAAATGTTACGGGAAGTACGAAATCCTCCTCACTCATATTTGCTCCTGGTATCCACTCTAGGCAGACGGGTAGAGCCAGTCTTCATTAACAGCTTAATTTTAAATAAAAATAAGAGGCAAAACCTGTCTTCCTCTTCTCCATTTCCTGTGTCATTCATATTGAAGAGCAGCTTAATGATTTGTTAGTTTTACATCCACAGCAAGAAAAGACCGACTCAGATATCTTAACCCAAGTCACATGGGTACTTTCCATTTGTTGGGAAAGAAAAAAAAATGCCTCTAAGCAACATCTGTAACACTGAACTATTCAAGAAATACACATTCAGATTTACTTATTCCTCTAATTTAGTCGTCACATTCCCTCATCATGTCATGCATTCTAAGACTCCATCCTCCTCATCATATGATTAGCCTATCTAATATGCATAATGTGCAAATCAAGAAAACTGGAAATGCAAGAGAAAGAAACATAAGCTAAACCAATCTGAGACTGCTCTTGCAAAAATAGTAAAAATGCACACAGTACAGCTTTGGCATAAAGAAAGGTCACCTCTCAAAAAGTGGGCTGTTAAAACTTGCTTTCTGAAAATGGGAAATAACCATCACTGTAATACAGAGGTTTCTGCAGAAAAATCCTTTTGGTCTGCAAATGAAAAAACTAGGGTTAAGACTCACGCAGTCAAAGCAGGCTAAGGATCTGCTCTGCAGCAACACTACAAAGTTCCCAAGGAATTGGGTTCCAGTTTGTTGAGAAAAATGCATCTTTTAGCACAGAAGGAAGAAAGTACAAGTTACAGAAACTACTTTGCTTTTGACAGTATTGTTGTCACCTGGTCTCTTACTAGACCAAAACAGCCATTGCCTTTTGAACATAATTTAAGAAAGTCATATCTGAGCACCAGTGTCTCTGACTATTTAAGATCATCAGTTTGGTACTCTATCTCAAAACAAGAACTTCAGTTACATGTGACAAGAAGGGACACGTGGATACATCCTTCAACTTCTCTGTTAACACACATTATCCCCCACTGCTGACAGGTGTAGACTCACTTCTGCACTCTTCCTGTTCCCCACAACTGCTCAAATGCCCTAAAAAATTTAGCCAAATCAAGCAAGTTAAACAAGAAGTGTTAATAGCCTTTTTCTATGACAGAATTTAAGTTAAAATGCCATAATAATTGTGCATAAGGATCACTGAACTATGGCAGCTCAAAAACTGCTAGCCAAAATAAATGGCTAATTCTAGACTTCAAGAGCCTGCCTCCCACTGTTCACATGTAGAAGTTTTAAATGGGAAGGAGGAAGGAAGGATATGCAAGTAATGTTATTCTTCGTAATGAGATACTCTCACACAAATCCGTGCTTATAGCACTTTCCAATAATTAATGATCTTTCTTTACAGAACTTCACATTCTTAAAAAAAGAGTCTGTACAAAAATACAAATTTTGCAGCAGTAGTAAATATAGTAATTAGTTGTGTTTGTATCTTCATGTTCAACCATTCTCCTTACTAGCAAATAGACTTCACAGGTTTAGATCTGTGACCAATTCCATCATTAGTTATAGTTAGTCCCCATCCCTGGCAGTGCCCGAGGCCAGGCTGGATGGGGCTTGGAGCAACCCGGGCTGGTGGAAGGTGTCCCTGCCCGTGGCGGCGGGGGTGGAATTAGGTGATCTTTAAGGTCCCTTCCAACCCAAACCGCTGTATAATAATTACCTCAGTTTGAGGTTCAGTCTCAAGCCCACAGGGGGTGTTGGGTAAAAAAAACCAAAATATCTCCAGCCTGTAGCAGTTCAGATTTGTTTTCAGTCAAGTTCCATGCAGATCTTTAGCAGTTATTTCAATGTAATTTGCTGTCATTTTTCCTTGATGCTTTCCCAAGACCCAGGAACCCAAAGATAAAAATCACTGCATATAACTTTATCTTTGAGGGTTTCCTCAAACCAAAAAAAAAAAAAAAAAAATCTAATTTAATATCTTCCTTGAACAACAATCCCTAACCACACTAAATGGTTGAAATGCTCATTAGATGTTACTTCAACTGACTGTTTAAGGTGTAATAGTAATCTTTGATATAGGAGTACAGAAGTCAAATAATATTCTGAGTCAACTTCTCAAGACAGAAGCAACTTACAAACAGCATTTAGAACTGTTGTACAGGATTCTCCTTCAGGAATTTTTGAAGGGGGTAGTTTTGAGACAGCACTTCTCTAGTTTTAGTTGTTCTCTCATTTTACCAGGGAACAAGCTTTCCTCCTATTCTACTCCTAGAAAAAACCACTTGTTATTTATGACTATACTTACAGATCCTCAGAGTAAGAATCCTTCCAACAAGCAAAATCAAAGCTACTTTGAATAACTGTCCTTAAAGCTGGTGACTAATAGACAGACAAAAGCCATGTCAATAGTTTCCTGCCAGGATTTTTAGGAAGTGAGGAACAACACTGGTATCTGCCTTCCAGTTTGCCCAGCAAGTTAATAGCAGCAGAAAGGAGGGGAAAATGCAGAAAACTGTATGCACTGATCTTCTGCAAAAATGCCATCTTGTAAGAAAGGTCCTGGCACATACAACATCGAATCTAGAATTCTGTCTGACAGCTTTCTTCACTGGGCCCGTGCCTTCTATTAGGACTGGTAGACAAAAAAGCACTGCTGTGTTCTTCAAACTATGTAGTTACAAGGGGTTAAAACTATTAGAACTATATCCAAACATTGCTAATGCTTCAATAAACTGTTTGATAACATCCTTAATTCTCATTTTTCTGGTGCATGAATACATACACAGAGATATACATTTTTTTTGGTCACATCTCATAGATTTGAAAAGCGATATATTTTTGGTTTGACTTGAATCAGTTCTTACTTTCCAGAGTATTAATCATTGTTCTACTATAATAGTCAAGGTCCTGCTGCCTTCTCTCAGAACAGAAGAAATGTAATGTTGAAATATGACCCTTGGGCTTCTGTTCTTCTAATCCTTTATAATGAAGAAAGGCCAAGAATTTGCTATAGACTCTGAGTTATAGGGTTTATCTCCCAAAAGGGAAAGCTCCATACCTCACATGTGTCAACAAAAAAGAAGAAATATGAGAAGACTACTGGACAAATAAGAGCGACCTATAACTCATACCTGGCAGTGATGTATTGTATGTATTAATTGCTTTAAAAGCCAGATTTTCTTTTCACAATACTGTAAAACCCATCTCAGTTGAACACCAGTAATGGAGATAATATGTACATTTAATTGCCTTGACTTCTAAAAGCAACAAAGGTTTGGATTTGATGATACTATATTCAAAACTAGAGATCCATGGCATGACTGGGAATTGGAGCCCACTGCAAGTAAGATCCCAGTGTGGGATCAGAGCAGAGCAGCCTAGCTTCTTCTCTGAGCAGGCCCACAGAACTGTATTTTTGTACTTAACATTGAACATTTTAAAATGCATTAAGAATTTAGGCCTCTGGTTTGAACAGATATCAACTCAGGCTCTTTATTCATGAGAATGTTTAAGCAAGTGCTTAAACACTAACTACTCATGAATGCAATTCAGGAATATGTACTACCATACCAAAAGCTTATGCATATTTGAATCTCATTAAAATACATTCCTGAATCCTGACTATGCTGCTATCCACAGCATACATGACACACTGTTGTTTCAAAAGAATCATGGCAATTAAGTTGGAAGCTTAAGGCCTAAATTAACAAGCTATCAAAAATGTCTCTGTAAAACACAATCAGGTAACACACTTACCTTTTCAGCGTATTCTGACACTATTTGCTTGATCTCATCTGACTGGAGTCCAACAATTTGACCAACTGTGCTTGCTGTCAATTTGCCCTGCAATTGTGTCAAGAAAATATTTGCGTTGTGGAATTGCCTATGCTTTTTCCATGGCAATTCCCCAAGCTCTAATTTTAACAAAAATATACAAAACCTTTGCGCTGGGTAAAAAAAAAATAACATCTCTAATAATTTAAAAAAGAAACATTCCGCTCCCCCAAAACACTTCGCTGATGGAAATTTCTCACTTACAACCTTTTATCAAATTTGAATTCATATTTTCAAAAACTTCTAATTGTATTCTGTATACTGAATTTTGCATGCACGGTAATAAAAAAAAATATCACTATTAGACCACATTTTGAGCCAAATTATAACAAATGCAGATGGGTGAAACAATGCACCTTTCAAAGAATGCATGTCTAAAACCAATCTTCAAGTAGAACTGATTTCTACAGTGGATTTCAGTAGAAAGCATGTCAATCAACTTGGAGACTAGCCTAATTACTACCTTTTCTTCTGTGGCTTCAGCATAAACAGAAACAATGTTTAACAACTGAATTTCTTCCCAGTCCTGTCACCCAGAAATCAAAATGTAAGTATTTCCAAAATTACAGCAGCCTACAAGTTCCATTAACTACAACCAATTAAGAAAACAAGATACACATCCAGTATTTTCATTTTCTTAGACGAATGGTGTTTTGAAATATTTTCCAGTGCTTTGAAAAACACACTGAAATATGTAAAATTTTCGTCCACTCTTGCCAGTAAAACGATTAGTCCTCTGGATATCTTCACAAGATAAGTAAAGTAAATCATACTGCATCTTATGTAGCTGCACTGTGACGTCTTTCCCCTGAAAATCTCTTTGTAGAAACCACTTGAATGAGGCACTTATTTATATTGCTTTTATCATCTCAAGGCAAATTATTAAGTCGTCAGCCTCATAAAAAATACTGTCTTCCCAATTAAGCCATCTTTTCTTGCACTCACTTCATGAAAATTTAAAATGCAGTCATTCCAAGACTTCAGACCACTAACCTGATTTTAGAAATAACTGCCATAATCAATCATAATTTAAACAAAGTTTTACCAGTTTTCACTGTTGTTTACCTCTTCTGTTGCCATTGCAGCCATTCCAGTCATCAGAGTTTTAATGCGAAGCTAGGACAAAACCACAAGGAATTACATATAACAACTTATCTTTCAATAATTAACTTACTTCAGCCTAGTGACAGGGGCACATATATGCAATTAGTATCATATCTGTATTGTAATGCATGTAATGAGACAGTAAATCTGTGCAAGTTAAAGAAGGGGGAGCTAAAGTTACCAAATTTTCCTTATAACAGTACAGGTTCACTCAAAAGTATTCAGCTCCTACCGTCAACTGAAAACTGACCTTTTAAAAATTCTCAGATTCAAAAAAAAAAAAAAAGGCAAAACTTTTGGCACTAAAAATCAAAAAACATTTAATTTTACATATAATTTTCAGGTTCCATATTCTCCTGTGGGAAGCAACTCTCACTTCAGCTAAGCATGGAAGTTTTCCTTCTTACAGAGAATGACTGGGCAGTGATAATTGCTGCCCTCCCCCAAGTTAGTAACATCCATGCCTACTAGGTATGTGGCACACCTCTTCAGCGGCCTGAAGGTCATCTTCATCACAAGGCTCAGCTTTTCCTGCTGCTGCCAGCCCTGGAGGTAGTGCAATTTTTTTATCTTCAGCCTTTTAAAGAAAAAGAGAATATTATATCTAATTTCAGTATTCTAAAGTATGAATAAAAACAGCAAGGAGAAAATTGGTATATAGTTTTCTATTCTTAAGAATACATTTCAGCCTGGAACATCTTCACACTCCAATTCATGCCAACTGAAACATAACCCTCATTAATTTCACAAGTATTCCAGCTGCTCAAGACAGTGTCTGGGACAAAGAATCCTTACTCTACAGCCACCTGACAACTACCAACCTCACAAGACAACTAGCTGCCCCAGAATGTGTTTGCTATACAGCAGAAAGCAGGTTGTTGTTGTTGTTTTTTTTTAACATAAATCATTTTTTAATAATTTCAATATCGGTATAAAATCACCTAGTTCTGTCACATTTCATACTACTACACTAATGAGAACTGGTGACAGACACAATCAATTTCTAGGTCACTCTACTTCACCAGTAACCCGACTAATGACCATTTTTGCCTTACTGAAGACAACTCACACAAACATGATTATGACCATCTAATATATAATATTTCAAAGTCCATAATATTTTTTAAGAAACAAAATAAATTCTATGAACATGACTGCAGTCTGGTATTTACTTTTAGGGAACAAGAGGTATGCCTAGATTGGGAAACATCTCCACTTATAAAATCTGAATGCTAAATTTGTATGCAGAATACTGAGATAATGAAGAAAGGCAACCTTAATATACTCCATGTACTGCAGTGTCTGTGACATGTTTAATGCGTTTCTTCATTACCTCTGTCTGTAATAACTTGTAGCCAAAGTAATATCTGAACTGAAATAAAAAAAAACAAACCTGAAAACACTCTGACAAGGACATTTTATGATTCCATAATCATCAAAAGCACAGCAAGGATGCTGCTTTTCGAGAGGCACTATGATTTACTTATGGCATGGTATCATGTTTTTCTATCACATTAAATAACCTGTTATGTAACAAATGCCTACAAAATTTCTCCCAAGCTGAATGTTTTTTTTTTAAAAAAAAGAAAAGGAAAAACTCTTTAATGATCACATCATGAAACACCTAGTTAAAAGTCAGTCATTAGACAGGGTTTTTACCTTAGTGTAAGGTCATTACCTTACACTAAAAAACAAAACAAAGCAACAAAACAAACACAACACCCAAACATCCTTCCTTCTAAGCGAAAAATCACACTTTCAAAATGGGATCTTTGCGTACTGATGAAGGAAATACTTTAAAAAATGAGACTGTAATCAACAGCATCCTTAATGGCATGCAGATTTTTAGTTTAAGTTAGCCATTTTTAAGAGCTGGCAATAATAGAAATTATAGCTGCTTATTCCATTGTATTCCTTTAAGAACTTACAGTAACCAGCACTTCAACAAAAACAATGTAATTCTTCCAGCAAGTTAAGTATTTAAAATTAGCATAATTTTTACCTGTTCTGTTTTTCCAGATTGTCTGCTAAATCCGTATCTCCTAAAAGAACAACAGTAACATTAAAGTAGTACATTGCTGTTTACGACTTCCACAAACACAGTAAGTTTCTATCAGTTTTCCACATCAGAAATGCACCAACAGCCAGGTTCAGGTTAGTTTTGTCGTACTTCAAATAAATTAAACAAGCATGTACTGCAGCATATTTACAGAACAATTTCAGCTCCATCTACCCCTTCCATCACGATTTGTAAGTGTAGACTGTTCATTAAATATTGCCATGTAAAGCTCATGAAAGGGAAAAGTAGCGCTCTCTTTCCATTTGGAAGTTAATCCCAAGCCATTAGCTATGTACTACTGAATTCTGGAAAGACCTCAGGAAATTGCTAGTGCAATCTCTACTCCCCAAAAAAATTCATGCTTCTTGTGTGCTTTGATGAATCTGAAGCTTCTTTCTGAAGCATGGGATTCAGAGCTTTAAATATATACTCAAACTTCCTTACATCTGTTTTTCTGAGTGAGAGAAAAAAACCTGACATTTGAGCTATGTTGTTATTTTGGGAATTACCATCTTAAAGAAAAAACAGGTAGAAAGAAATCTTAGATATCAGCAAGCGAACATCTCACAAGGCACTAAACCCACCACGTACACAGATATGAAAAGTTAATCAGCAAGATCAGTTCTAACTCAGACCTACAACTGTTTAATTCCTTAACTACTGCAGGACTATTTATAAGCCTTTTATGGCTAAAAATTAAAAGTAATCCTAAGCAGGCGTACCAATTGTCACCAGTTCTCCATTTATTCCATACTTATACTTGGCAGGTATATTCAGTCGTATTTTACTACAGCATAACTCCCAAGTCTTCAAGAGTTCCCCAACATTAAAGTTCTCTCTGTACTTTAAAGCTTAGCAACGCAAAGACTGCGGCAGAGCACTAACCTTCCACAGAATATGCACAAAGTTGTATTAGTATAGAAGCATTTGTAAGTAGCATTGCCATTATCATTATCTCTTCTTGCTTTCTGTAGGAGCACAATTTTATTTTCACACAGAAATAACTGCATCCAAGTAATGAACTGCACTAGGACAGCAATAACAAAAACAACCATCAGCTGTATCAACAGAGAGCCCAGACACCTCCCAGGCTTAACATCTCACATCTGTTGTAGAAACTGACTGTACTTTGCTGAAAGCTGACAGGTAATGTGCAAAGCTGTGGCAATGAACGCCCTTTACTAAAACAGACTATGCAACTGTGTGGAAAGATGCTCACTGGCATCACTCCACTCTCAAGCCAGACCCTGGCCAACACCAGGCTACCACATCCGAGCTCCCTCGTGATAATCTCTAAGCTGGAGGCCACAAGATCAAAAACAAACTTAGAATGTGGCACTATCACCAGTTGGATCCGAGTAATGCTGCATTTGGCATCGGGACAGTGCAAGAGTCTTTGAACTCTTTGCCAATTTATCACTAGTTCACAGTAGACATACTATGTCCTTCATTAAGGGTTTCTTTCTCTACCAAAACACACAAAGCAGATATTTGTGTGTCTCACTACTGTCATTTTCTCAGATGTTCTTTATTTTTGCACTGTATCAAAAATAGTTTTCTGATCAAGAGTTTTATGCTTTGAGAATTCATTATTAAATCATTACCAGAATACATTGAAATCCTGCAATTATCCTATCATCTCCCACTTCTATCCAATCCACGTTAAGCCCTTCATATCAGATAACTCTAAATACTGTCCTTCCTCCGTATCACCAATTTAAATAAATGCCCTTCAAACACAAAATACCTCTTCTTCCTTTGTTCTTCTGTAGTATTGCAGAGCCCTAGCAATTCACCTCAACACATACTGTCCTGAAGAGGGATTTTCCTTCCCAAAAGGTCACAAGTTCTTGGTCATCTTTCTTAATCCCAAACTGCTCCTCATATCTATGTACCAATGCACACGTATACAACAGAAGAGCAGTTCCCTGATATCTTCAACACCTCCTACTTCTCTGTTCTTACTGTACTTAAACTTTCCCCATCATCCATTTCCATTGTTTTTTATATTAAAAGATTTATGTTTTCCAGCAGAAATGAGCTTTACTTAGGTCTCAACCGTTGCACAGTACCTAAAACTAAAACAAATTCTGAGGCTCTACAGAAAACATCTTCTTTTTATTTCAATTTTCAAGCTGTATAGTGATTCCGAGTTTTACTTAAAAAAAACAAAACCCAAACCCAAGAAAACAACAAACGATTAAAATTACTCTAGAAAAATCATACACAAAAATTCCCTTAAACTGCACAAACTATTTTATACTCTTCTTGTTTGTTAGGAGAGGTCTATTGACACCAGTATGTAGTAATGACACTGAAACAGTACAAGAAACTATAAATAGGCAGGAGTACACCAGGACTTCATTTTTCCATATCTGCTCTTTGGACTCCAATTGTGAGCACCTTGCTATACTTCAGGTAAGTGCACTGAACTGCACTCAAGGTGGAAGGAAGGGAAAAGTTCTACAGTTAACCACTTGTATATAAAGTTGATGCAGTGTCAGAAATGCTCTGCTGAGTAAAAGGACACCCAAGTGTCTGTTTCACTCCTTAGGAACACACAGAGGATTTCACCATACTTAACATCTTTCAGCTTATTTTCCATTACATTTGTCTACACTGCCCTCACAAAATATGATGATGAATGAAAGGGGAAGATTATAAGCAATCTGCAACCAGGACACTTGGCTCATTTCAACTGCGTGTCAAGAAAAATGCACGAAAAGAGTAAAAGGAAGGTACTCAAAACAGTAACACAACAACAACAAAAATAATCTATGGCTTTGGGGGAGAAGCCATAGAAGACACAAAAATGAGTTCATGTGTCATTTGCACTAATTAAGAGCTCGGACAGCAGACAAGCTGTCCATATCACTAATCTATTAAAAGAAAACTGGAAATAGACACTAGAATCAGAAACTGTACCATTATTTTTAGGTGTTTAGAGAGCTCTCAATAAGCCAGACGGTCTTCCAAAAGTAATGGATAAATGGAAACCTTGGGAACATGGTCTCAGTATATGAAGTTTACAGAAAGCAAGACAAGAAAGCACTAAACCATGATTCAGCCTGCTGATGTAGCAACCACACAAGAACTACAAAAAAAAAAAAAAAAAAAAAAAAAGCAAAAGCAGTAACAACTTCAGCTCCTTCGCCCCCACCCCACTTTCTGGGGATTGCTTGCAAAGAGGCAATATTGGTTGGCAGACAGCACCTAGAAGCACCATTAATTTCAGCCATTTTTATGAAGCAAAGAACAACTTAAATAAACACACCCTACCAGCAGCATAAAGTCAGAACTTGGGCTCCCATTTTACAAAATATTGTTCACACACACGAGGACTGTCCAGTCCCTGAAGAATTTACAGGGTAAGCAAACAAGATCCAAAACCAAGGAGGAGTAAATCTGAAAGTTTGATTCTCAAGTAGTAGAAAAAAATCCCACGATCCAGATTTTATATGGTATGCTTCTAAATATACACAATACAAAACCCACAGACAATTAAATGAAGCCTTTCACACCTGCCGTATTCCAGAAGCGTAGCATGAACCTTTGATTCCTCATCTAGCAGTTCTTCAGCTCCCTTCTGACGTTTATATTTTCTTTGAGGCTTGTAAACCTCCTGTAAGACAGTGAACAAATTCAGAGCTTGTAGAAGGCTTTTCTAAAATAAATGATGAATTGTTACCTAGAGTGATATATACCGCTCTTTGCTTTCCAACTCAATATACTTACCCAAATAAATATCCTTCACTTTCTCTTTTTGGAATTACAGGATAAAAATCTTACCAAATTTACTTCTGACCAATTTGCTATAGGACCCATCCTTCCAGGTTTAAAAAATAATAATAATTATAAATGGGTATTTAACAACAGACACTATTTCTTCAACCATCTCCTCCATCACATTTGAAAGAAAAGTAAAAAATAACACAATCAACACCTATTAAAAAAAAAACAACTTATGACTTAGCTGATAAAACCAGCATCTAGAAATGTTACCTCTTTTGCGAGTTAATGCTATTTTTAATCTCTGATTAAATAACTAAATGTAATTAGTACCTACTCAATGATTACAGGTTACAGTGGAATTAAAGCAGATTTTATTGCAATTTAAGGAACAAAAATATCTTAAATAGTTAGGTACTAAAATCATTCAATTTCATGCTGTCCCAGTGTGATCCTACAGCTGGACAACAGCTCATCAAATAAAACAAGGATTCACAAGTACTATTTTGCGCTGACAGAGCTACTTCCAATTTAAAAAACAAAAAACTGAAACAAGAGGACTGAGCCACTGTTCTAACTGTTAACACAGACACAACCGTTACACTACAGTAAATATGGCCTATATTACCTTTTTTCTTCCTCCTCCCACATACAACAACTATGCCCCTATAGAAGTCTATTTAACAACATTAGGAAAATTATTCTACCTCAAGCACAAACAAAACAAAAAATAATCATAAGATTCTCAGCTTTCCCCAAATTAGAAATTGGAACCAAGATAGCAAAACTAACTCCGAAGTAAATGCTGTTTCTTTGATGAAAGATTAGGGTGGCGTTAGTCTGTAATGCAACATTTCCGCTGCTGGAATAAAGATTTTGAGGTTAACTGAAGTCTAGTATTTAGTGCTATCCTGCTAGCAAAGATACTGGAAAAAACTAAACAAGAACCTGTGATCTCAATGGTATTCTTTTTACTTCAATTGATATTCTTTAAAAAGTGTCCCCTTTAAACAATTAGATTACATTCTCTCATTTTTTTCTGAAATGAAATTCCAGCACTCATCACAGCAGAGAAAAAAACTTTTTCATCACCGTTAAATAATCAGCATCAAAAAAGGAACGCCCCCCTCTCTTTTTCATTCATGTATTTTAAATGCTTTGAGGAACAGGCTCAGAAAACATCCCTTACAAAAACAAATGTCGAAACCAAAGCCTGGGCTTTCCATATACACATTTAACTTCAGAAAATTCTATTCACATTGGACAAAAGATTTAATGCAAGAAGTTGCAAAGATTCTGAAAGAAAATAAAAAAGGTATTTTTTTTTTTGCTTGATCTGGCTTTTGGTACAACACAAACTATTATTTTCAACAAGCAGTTCCTGTACCATAACATTGCCAAAATAGCTTTCAATCTTTTTCAAAGACATGTAATCCCAAAGCAAAGACCTCAAACAAGTGAAAATAGATGGTATTCCTTGGCAAGTTTCTCCTGAATTTGTCAGTTACCCTTTGCAATTTTTCCTTCATTTCTAATCTCAATTTCTGTCATCCTTGTTTCCAGCTATTAAGTCTTGCTACATTTTTGACTGTCATATGAAAAAGCATTGTATGATCCAGAATCTCCCACAAGATGTACTATGGAAAAGCAACACAAGTCGTAAAAACAATTGTAGCTTTTATGATGGCATTCTATATTATACCTGTGCTATATAAAGCATAGGCATCATACCATAAACATTAGTCTTGGCATCAGATAATTGATTAGTCAAACAAAACCACTGAAAGATAATCTGAATTCACTAGGCAGTCACCTTTCAGCAGCAGTAGTTGTTATTCCAATAACCATTACCAGTATTAATATTCCCTTTTCTAACCTTTAGGCCTGATCATGACCATAAATCTCACTGTACTGTCCCCTTGAGAAGGGAAGGGTAGATCCTTAGACCAAACTTATAATAACGAATTCAAGCAACAGACCAGTCTTTCACTCTTGCTGCTTCTTTTAGGAAAGTGGCTTTCTCTTCTAATTCCAGTGCATAATGATTTCAAGGTGACTTGCAGAAGAGCTTTCATCTAATGGCCCACCTTCTTCTTACAGTTCCTACAGACAGACAGGAAAGCTTGAAAATTCACTCCATGTGTTCTAGACTGCAGTCATGCCTTGGTGCCTTAAGAGATCTCATGAACTAATCTTCAGTAAAGAAGATCAGGTGCTGTAGAAGATGCAATCCTGACACAGCTCATATATTTAAGAGGGAGGTGTGTCTAATGATATCCTCAGCAGTGATGAACCAACGTGAAAACTTTATCTTCCATGAAGATGCACCTAAAAAACTAGAAATCTGTGATCCAGAGGAGAAGACAGAATATACCTTTTCCAACTCTGCACACAGATCCAAACTGGGGCGAGCAGCCAGCACGTTCAAAGGCAGGAGAGCTATTCAGAGATCCTTAGACAGGCTAGCTGAATGGTGCAAAATACTATCAAACTTTGAAGATCTTGTTTTCCTTGCTTTGCATTATCAGTTTCATTCTTGGACCCTGAACATGGAACTATTCCCTTAGCTGCAGAAGTAGACAAATACTGCGTATCCGATTCTAGGACCATGACCTATGAATTTTAAAATAACAACCCTAACATACTGGGCAAGTGGAAACCCACTCACTAGCTTCAACCAGCCAAGAAATACCTGATCTGACATACATATACCTGCTTCACCTTTGCCATGGCATTCTCTTCAAACTCCAAAAAGCAATTTCAGAAAACATGCAGGTAGATATGCAAAGGGAGCTCAACCAAGCACCCCAGGACTTTGGACAAGCAACTTGAATGGACCTGACATTTACTAGGTACCTGCATACTAAAAGTAGATTGCATTCCTTCTTTTTAGGCAAGCTGTCCCAAACAAATGCGTTAATGTCACAGAAAAAATAAAAAATCAAATTATTAGACTATAAAAACTGAGACTTGAAACCCCCTCTGCTCCTCAGCAATCAAAAGGGATCCCTTAATCATTGTTAATCAAGTATCTTCCCTATTTTTTTAAATGACATTAAAAATTCTAGGTACTGGTGCCTCCTAACAGCATTGTGACTACTTTGTCTCTTCAGTGACAAGGCTGGTATCAGCCACCTGGATACCGAACGTTTAGTGCTATTTAAGGACAATGCAGGCAGAAAATGGACACACTTTGCCACACTTGAAAAACTAGGACAATTACTCTGAAAATTGAAAATGGGCATGTCAAGAGCTACTTGATACAACACGCATTTGGAATTTGCTTTCTTACACAGGTTTGCATTCTCTCTCAATGTAAAGGGTTATACAGGTGCACAAACAAAACAATAATATCCATTTACAAGGGGAGCTAACTTGTAAAATGGAAAAGAGATCTCACTGAAAAGACAAGTACTGCTCACTGGAGTACAGACTCATCATAAACCTGCTAATAATTAAAAACAACCCAACCAAACCATGGGGAACAACACTTAAGAGACTGTAATTGAAATTTTCAAAGCAAGAGTAATTATTGAAATAGATTAACAAGGGCTTTGCATTGGTCATTACCTGGAGACTTCCACAGCAATGTTTTTCTATAAACATGCACTGTAATTCAACCACATATATTAGGCTCAGCAGCACTCAAACTGCTAATACAGGAAAAACTGCCTCCAAAACATGACAAATGGTAAGATTACTTGTCTGGTCCATTATGCTATCATATAGCTTGGTATGCTGGCACTTAACACCTCCATCCATGGACAAAGAGTTTAGGGTGTCTGGCTAGAGCTCCCTGAAGTAGCATTGGTTTTCTCAAAAGAGAAGGGTTTCACCATCTATCAATCAGCCTTGGAAGTGTCCCATTCAAAGCATACCCAGATTTCTCATCCCATCTCAAATGCTGGCCTGTGAATTTATCAAGATGGTCCAAAAAACCCAAAAAGATAGCAAGCTGTTAAAGAGTCAGAAACGGCAAACTGACAGTCCCAAGCAGACAGCAATTACAGAGAAAGCAAGGACAGAAACTCAAGTTGCTAGCTAGGTATATGAAAACAGGTACGAGACAGTCATATAGCCTATGTATTTTACATGTCACTCCTTGTAGCCTTCATGAATAAGCTTTCAAAAAATATAAACAAACCATTTATCCAAGAGTTATCTCCCTCTTCAGATGAAGATCTCACAAGTGATACCACCTTTCCCAACCAACATTTGCTACTTGAAGAAAACATTTCTAAAGTAGGGTATTTTCACTGCTAATTACAAGTAGTAAAAAAGACAAGTTCTGAAATGCAGACGTTTAAATTGCCATTTTGTTTAATTTCAAGATAAACAGTCCAACTGCTAATAGCTACAGTCTGCTGAGGGTTTAACAACCTATAGGCTACTTTGTTACTTTTGTTTTGACAGGGTGGAACTTCACACTCTATGCAGGCAGTTGACAGAGTTTACCTATTCGGACAGTACACACCTAAATGTTTTTTAATCTGGTATGTTGGCATTTGAGACCTGTTCTAAGAATGAAGGTCAATATGTAACTTAATTGGGACCTTCTCATGAGAGAACTCAGGACTGGCTACATTAAACAAAATTAACCACTGCCATTTTATTACTGAAACCACTTGCTTCTTGATCATAAAAATCTAACATACTTACACAGATATCAGTAACTGCTTTGACAGCTTTCTCTTTTCTTTGCATAAATTCATCATCCTGCAAGACATTAACAGAGGTGATTAAAAATACTAGCAACAGAGATTACATCTTAACCACTGTAATGCATTTAGCAAACAAAGTTGTCAAATAGTTTCTGAGCTGCCCAATTATTTGGTGAATATGATTCCCTGTAACACAGAAAAATATTTCCTTCTCTCATCAGATAAGTAGCTAGGTCTTGTAAAAGGGTACCTACCTATTTAAAACTGTATCCAGATCAGCAGTCCTTCTGCTCTCTGCTCACACAGTACCTGACAGAAATGCAATCCCAGCCCACTACCAGGATCTCCAATCATTACTACACTATGAAGAAATGAGATTGGGATGGGCTTAATGTGGAAAAGAGAAGTTTCCCCTACTTTTATTTATTTTCTAAGCACTAAAAATAATAATAAAAAAACCCCAAATAAAATCCAAACCATCCCAAGCATCTTTCACAGTATTAGGGACATCACCTTTAATGTTGTTACTGAATTAGAGACAAAACGTGGGTTCTAGGTTTTAAATATGGAATTGCCCTGGGATATGCACCAACAAAACTAATGACTTTACACTACAGACACAAATCCAAGCTCGTTCCAGCTCTCCCCCTACACCAAGGAAACCTCACAACATTAGTGCAGAATAGGAAGAAGAGAGGATCACAACACTGTTCTAAGCATTTAGTTTCAAAGGGGACAGCATTTGACTATTTGACCACTACAATTCTAGATAAAACTGTACATCTCACTCCTCTGGCAATCATGTTTTACGGAGACAAAACTGTCCCTCTGTCTTTCCCCAAGATCAGTTTTTGAATGAAGTTTTTCAGGAATCTAGTTTTCAAGAACAAATTTTGGGGCTTGGATACAGGGAGACGAGCTCACTTTGAGCACTCCAAAACAAAACCCAAGTTACAGAGCATTAACAGTGCACCAATTCTCATTTAGTTAGATCAGCTTCTCCATAGCATGCTGGGTGTTTTCAAACACATTTCATGTAGCTCCAGTCACATGGTTAGCCTGGATAGAGCTCTGTGCAGTGTATATGCACTCCAGAAGCAAGCTACCTGGCAAGCCAAAGTGACAGAGAAGTAGTAAATACTGCAGAAAAATTAGGGTAACTATTAAGCAGAAGTTAACCAGTATCTATGAATGTACATGGATTGCTCTAGGGCTGATTAACAAAATGATAGCAAATGCAACTCTGGTATATTGTGCCAATTTCAGAGCTGTGAAGCTGGTATGGATGTGAGCATTGCAACAACTAGCTTATCTTACCTCTGGTAGCCTATGAGTTTTTTCAAACTGCGATATAGAGTAAGAACGGATATAGTCTCCCATTTCTTCCCTTGTTTCTATTGCACGTTTCACCAGCCACTGGGAAAAAAAAACAAAGTTTCTATCATTGGAAAGGAGAAGAGTAACAGCAGCAAACATCAAACTACTACATAAATATTTTAATACATGATAAAAATCTAAAAGCACATTTTAAGCACGGAGGAACATTTATTTGTAAACACGGTAACTCTGGGACCTACTCCTAACAAAACTATTCAGCATTGGCTACTTTTACAAAGTTTGCTCTTCTATGTAATAAAAACCTCAGTAGAGCAATCAGATAATGTGTAAGCTAGGAAACCACATGGCTTTTCTTATAATTAAAGATTTACATATAAAAACCTAAATATTCTTCATCCTGTTGAACTATATTGAACCATACAAACCTTGACGAGCCATACTGTTCACACTACAGTGGGATTCAACAGTCCAAAGAAGATCAAACTGCCTTCCCTTCTACGCTCCTTAGGGCAGAACCTAGTATCCCAAAAACATTCCTGAATGTTATTTGTAACTAGTATTGCAAAATTGTTATTTTGTTGCCCGATATCCTCTTTATTTAGCTTGCACTGTAACTTCTGAATTGCTTTTATATTCTAATTAATTTCTTACAGTAAGTATGGAAAGAAAATTCCATTGCAAATTTCAACTGTTAGGAATTCATAGTGGAAAAATTCACTTATAAAAAACCCATATGAAATCTTCACAAGCATAAGTGAACTTCATTGGAATTTTGCCAAATGCATGCTGTAATCCAAGTATCTTCAATAAAATCATTCCAAAAAGGAAAATGAAGAGCATCTGTGGAATAGAGATGGATGTGGGCCACTTTAAACATTCTTCTTTTAGCTTGCACCTTTAAGGAGGAAACAAAAAAAAATACACTGCCTCCCCAAATAAGCCCCAAAACCTTACAATGCCCTCCCAAGAATCTGAGTTGCATAAACCCTATATCCTAGCAGAAGTCTACTAAAGCTAAAATAAGTTTTAACAAAGTACATTTCATCACACTATGTAGTCATATTATCTGTAATATTCACTGTTATTCCTTGTTAAACATTAATAACGTTGTTATCAAAATACAGAAAAATACACAACAGTAGTTGGCAAAACAAAGGAATGTTAATTTTCTGCCTTTTTTGTTTTCATCTATCCCATGGAATAGCCAGCACACCTCACCAGACCAAGAGCTCAGCTGTACCAGCCTGCACAACATACATCCTATTCTACATTCAAAAACTGCAGAACGTTATTGTACTCTAAAAGCTATCCACGTTGTCCTTCTGAGCAGGCCATACTGAATAAATAATGAATCTCTCAGTTCTAGGAAGCATAGGATTGACAGCACATATACAAAACTGCTATTATACTCTACATGCATACAGGTTCATCCTGCTCTACTCCAGAGAGGCTCTTGGGAGCCTGTTTTACACAAATAGTCCAGGTGGCTTTTATACAGTCTGTGGGCTATGGTACAGTCACCCTTCCACAGAGCAAGCCTGAACTGCTCACAGCACCCATCTCTGTCGGTCTGAGCAGGAGGAGATGGGCTGGAGCCCTGCTGGAAGGTGAAGCAATTGGAAGTTGAACAGAAAATGTTCTGGGCTCTCAGTGCCAAGAGCCAACACTGAATCTGTCTTGTATCATTAGTCCATTATGCTCTGACGGAAGACACCACATGGAACATGACCTCATCTCATTAATCTTGGCTGTACCCCAGGTAGAAGCTATTACAGCTAGGTTATATGCATTGCTATGAAATTTTCCTACTATATATCACTACTGTCTTCAAAACCTACAGCTCCACTGTGAAAAGACCTATCTTCAAGCCCATGAAGTGTTCAAGAACCACCACATGCCTGTATAAGAAGATTCTTCTGATGTTTATAAGACCACACAAAAAGCCACAAATATTGAAGTAGATTTTAAATAACATTGGAGAAGATAAATCCTGTGGGCTGTTGACAGCCAGTGCAGGAGGTCACATAAGAGATCAGATCAATCTTGTCATCCAAGTCTGAACCAGCAACTGTTTTCTGCGATATAACCATGAACCCCTGGAAACTGAGGGGAAGATGATGACAACAAGAAAGATGAAAATGCAGACTACTGATTACAAAGCACATCTCAACACAAGATTGTGCACATATTTTTCTACGTGAACATAAGCAGAACTTACTAGGAAGAACAGTACCATTCCTGCCCATTGGAATCTTTTTAAAGTTTTTTGTTTAGTTGGGTTTTTTTAGTTCTGCTAGTCCATGGCAGTAAGCCAACTCAATCTAATTTCTTCCTGGAGGGAAGGATTCATCTAAATTCCTCCCATCAAGTTCACCAGACTAGCTCGCACAGTGTAAGAGCTATTGGGACACAATTCCAGGTGGAGGAAAGAGCTTCTGTATTACTTGGGGACTGATTTGAGACTTAAGAGATAGCAAGTGAAATCTTGAACTTTGCAGAGCATTGAGTAAAGTGTCACTATCAAATATTTAACTCCCACATGCCATGGTGTGGTCAGCCTATTACAGCTCTTGCATGGTCTTTTTCAGAACATAGTATACTGGTGACACCAACAGGTTTTCTTGAAAGCCTGTCTTGGTTGGGATGAAATGAGGAACCAACAGTACCAGCAGCAGGCAGAACTTCCCTTCTGAAAGGGATCTCTACATAAAAAAAACTAAGCTCGTCAACAAAGACTTCTTCAACAAGTATGGAATAGATATACCACCTACTGGCCAGCTACCAATACTGAGAATTGCTGCTCTCAGAGAATCCTAGAAGCTGATTTCCTCCCTGGTTAGAATTAATGTTTCTCCTTTCTGGGATTTTGGATAAAGCAGGTCAGATAAAAGAATACCTAGTGCTATAGTTTTTACAGCAGGAGTAAATAGTTCATGTTCTCACTTTAGCAGAGGAATTATTTTTTTCTGTGAGAGAAGTCTTGTATTTGATAGATGTAACCATCATCTTCAAGTTTAAAAGGAAAAACTCGCATTAACAAGATAGAAACTTTCCACCTTAGCCAGCATAAGCACAGCTTGAAAGCTGTGTAACAGCAGCACACACCACGTAACTCTGTGGGGAGTGCAGTTAAGCGTGGTTTTCCTCAGGAGCCTCCTACTAGAAGATAACAAGAAAGAGACAACAGGAAGTTTCCCCCACTTCTTACAAACTGGAATTTAGAGGAAACTCTTACTTGCTGAATTCTTTCTCAGGCAGGAGGTAAGGAGATACTTGATGAAAAAGCAGGTTGCTTAACAGTCTTCATTTTCCCTACTTAAAGATACATTTCTGTGTGCAGATGAAAGTAAAAATCAAAAAATAATAAGGACATACCAAGGATTCTCAAGATACCACACATAACTGGAACACGTCACGTGTTAGCTTAAACCTTAATAAAATCGAGAGCTATGAGCATGCACACGGTCAGTTAGCAGTGCACAACAAAGACATGGTAATAGGATCCCAAATCAGAGCAATTTATTTTTCTAGCCGTACAGTTTTTAAGTGATACAAATGAAGGATGAATTATGCTTAAAGAAACAACTCCAACTGGCTTTCAGCTTATTCATATCCCTTTGATTGAACTGTGTAACTTACTTCATAAGCTTAAACACAGACTGTAAGGTATTTATTCTATTTCCTAGTCTGACAAAGTAGATTATCAGATTCCAAACAAGCTTAAACTTTAGTTTCTTTACACAGCCATTCCACAAAAAGCAGAATCTGACTCCATTTCAAAGAACTGAAGAAGAGTTTGTGTTTGTCTTAAATGGGGATCAAGCAATACTTCAGAATTGGATCATCCACAATGTCACTCAATTCTTTAAAAACATTCATTTAAACTACTTCTCTGTGATTATTCATTCTGAAGTTAAATAGAGAGCTAAACAATAATCCAGATCTTTGTTATAATTTTTATGCAAGTTTCAGGGCCTTGTTCAACAAAGTATCAGTAAGTCACAAAATTCTTACCTGTACAACAGGAAATATATGAATGAAATCCAGTCCCTGGATCTGATGTGGTTCCAAACGATGAGGGCACTTCATTTTTGGTAATACAGACACAATTTTTTCAGTTAAGGCACTATTATAAAACAACAAAAATACACATGTATATACGCTACAACTTTCTTTTGTGAATTACAAATTACTTCTGCAAACACAGTAGTTAGAAGGTTCCCTCTAGCGGCTTCCACTGTATACAGCTGTGAAAAGCAATCAGACTTCCATTTACGAAATAGCTTTTACATTGTACTATGTATATTATGTATACTATGTATGTGAAAAGGTGATCAAACCCCTCTTGCAGGCTCCTAGCTTGTGATTTCATTCGTAGGATTACACAGAAAGTGTTAAGATCTGCATGTCTGGTCAGTTGAAATGCCTGTGTAAGATGTATCTACAAACACCTTTGCATATTATAATATATGCATACATGAAGAAACACTAGCTTTAAGAACAGTTAGACCAAGTAAAATGGACGCACTTAAAGGAAGTCCAGAATCAAATGTAAGGACTTAAACATTTTTTTAGCAGAACTCCCAAAATATATTTCGACATTACTACTGAAACTGAGTTTAAATATAGATTACACCTCAAAGCTAAATACACAGTATATTTCACACAGTTTTGAAGTGAGTAAAACGAAATTTGCTGGCTACAGTCTCATTCTACAGTTCAGGTAAGAACTGGTAAAATGGAAGGATTAACCTAACACAAGGGATTCACCTACAAGAACATCATTCTGCTCCTACTGAACCCTTTATTTCAGAGCAAGGTATTCTTTTGCTACCAGTGCTGTCAAGCACGTTTTTAAAGCAGGTGTCAGCACTAAGGATGAACACTTTATGGGAAAACTAAAACTGTTTTTCCATGAAGGAAAAAAAAAAAAATAATCTAACTGGTCCAGTACTGACCTTGATATTCAGTAACCCCCAAATGGAAAACTGATATTCTGGAAGAACGAAAAAGGAAGCAACAGACAGGAGACAAGAGACCATAGTCTGGGAAAAGAGCCTGAAAAGTTACATTCCTTAAGACAAGTGAAAACTTTTACTTTATTCTTAATAAGGCAATTCCCACTATGGCCCCATATTAATATTCTACAACATGAAAATAGCAGCGCCTCTCAGCACAATCAAAGCAAATGAAATGTAAAGAAAAAAAAGTTATTTATCCAATAGATGCAAGAACATCTCCTAATGTATGTTTCCATGTTTATTTCAACCCAGCAATTAAATAACAGGACACCATCAAAATGCCTTCAGAATAATACTGAGAAAACACAAAGCTTAACTTTCCTTATCTCGAGAAGATCACAAGAGCACTGAGCCACCATAAACATTACATGGACATGAAAACCGCCTATGCTTGTGTGACTCCAAACACTTCTAGGTTTACAAATAAATCATTGTTGCTGTTTTGGGAGAGGAGCCTGGTTTTTGTTTTGCCAGTTTTCCAGTCAGCTGGAAAGATAACAGAACATTTTCAGAACTTAACTATTTCCTATCCTGCTCTTCTTCAGGATAGGAAAGATGGCAACTATAAAAACCATCACCACCACCTGTATTCCTAGTCTCTACTTAATTCCATGCACTTAATGCTTTATGTAGTTAGTTATCTATGATTATTTGAGTGTCTCCAAGTTTAACGGCAATAAACATGAATCTTTATTTTTACAAGTATTACAGGCTTGCCAATGCTAAATGACTTTCAAGAAAACAGCACAGAAAGATGTTCTTTTTGACTACATGGAGCAAACAAGTCTCTTCATGCAACTGTAACTTGACAGCTATTCTTACTTCCTTCAAATTTTAATTATGGCTCTTTTATCACAGAAATGCATAAAGAAATAATGTAGTTTACAAAGTATTCCCTTTCTCAGCTCAAAATAATGCTTAAAACCTCCCTAATACAGGAATTAGGTGACTGATGACCAAATTTCATGCCTTAAGAAATGAATCAAATCAAAATGGTCTCATTGAGTCACTGTCAGGAAGGATCTTCTCCTTAGTATGGGGCAGGTAACTCTTTTGGCAACAGTGTAATGCTTTACATTCTGCTTGCTGACACCTACAATTCCAACTCAGAATCATAAAGGAGAATCAGAGGTTATTTACACAGCAAATCTGCAGACATAGAGAACCCAACGAAGGTCTTCTACTGTTCCACTCCAGTTTCCAGCAGCATGGTCTCCCTCTGCCCTTTGTTTTGGCCTCTGCACTACCCCCTTGTGCCAGCACAAGCATCTGTGCAGCTGCATAGAGAACCAGATCCAGGAACTGATTCACATTAAACCTATTTTCTTTTCTTGTTGTTTTTTTGGTAGGTTTTAATCTGGATCAGTTCCAAATCCAGTTCAACGTGCAGCCTCATAAGCACTTTCACTGCTTGGTAGTGGTACAAGAACATGGCAGCCCAGAGGCGAACAGCACTGCCTTTTTTGGAATAAGCTTCTTTCTGGTTTTAGAAGTTATGGAACTACAGTCTGAGAAATCCAGAAACCAGTGCAATGTTTTGCAAGTGGGTGGTCTTCAAAAGCAGGAAACTTGGACTAAAAGTATGTCTCATAACAAGCAAGTATCAGGTAATTTCCCCCTCCCCACCCACTGCTCCTTTTCTAAAAAATTAAAAACAAAACCAAAACAAACCCCACCACACTTGCCATTTAATCCACTTACATTTTTTGACCAATAGTAGAGTTTTCCTGAAACAATAAATCAACATCGATATCAAAGCTGCAAGTAGTGATACACCACGTCATGCCGCCTACCACCTAGCAAAGGAGCAACAGCATGGTTAGTTCCATCTTAATTTGAAGAGGTAAACCCAAGTACATCTTATAGGCTTTATTTTAGAAACTACAACTCAGTACTTTCACCTCATCATCAGTATTTTTATATATCCTTATATAATCTATATATATATCCTTATATATACATCCTCAGTATTCTTATGGAGACTGAAAGACATGTAGATAGCATACATGTATCAACTTCCACATACAATACATGTATACAAAAAACCAAAAAAACCCCAGCAGTCAGTGACATTCTGAATTTTATGTATCAGTCTTGAAACAGCTCTCAAATTTAAAAAAAAAAATAAAATAAAATAAATCAGCACAGTATGTTAAATGTCAGATCTTTAAGAAGTGACTGTGTCAGAATTTTATCAAGGATCATAATTTTTGTATTCATATATCTACACATACCTTTACTACTATTATTCTTTGCTTGCTAACATATGCAACACCAAGTGCCAGGCACAGTATCAACATAGTGATGGAAATCCACAGCTTTGTAGAAACCTCTGTTTCCGGTCCTATTCCTACAGATACTTTGGCATATTAAAAATCCCAAGCCATTTCATCAACTTGACATAAATTACGTAAATATATACAGACAACCTTGTATATGAATATGCAAGATGGTCTAAACACACACAAAGTCCAGAAAAAGGGATTAAAATGTGGAGTGACTTACCACATCACACAGTAAATTAGGGTGTTCTATACAAGGTTTTCTAACACATTTCCCCCTCTCACATTCCCCTCTGAGACAGTTTACTAGTACCCCTTTTACACTAGCAGTTTGATCATTTTCAATAGCAGTGCTCACTTTTTGTAAAGGTTGGGCATTCATGAAATGGTAACTTTGCAATTGTATTTAGGCAAGTATAAACCTGATGCGTCCATTTCTACACATAAATGCAACTATTACATCCTAAGGCTGTCTCCTTGAAACTACTTTGTGTCTGTGTGCACAGCCTCCTGAGCAGCTAAGGTCAGTAATGCCAAGCAGTTTTAAGAAACTAAAATTGCATTGCAAAGCAAGGCTGTGCTATGATCAAAGAAACACCAGAAAACAGAAGAGTCCATTTCAATGCTGCTGTATCTCTGTGTTCTCAAACTTTGGTTCAGGAATTTCTTACAGAGTCAGCCCTAAAACAATTCAGAAGTCTCTTTTCAACCTGAACTTTGCTCACTGTTAGTATCACATACTTTCCGTCTAGGACAATGAAAGGTTAACATACATGACATTCTAAAGGTATGTAAAAACAGCCCAAAAATAATCTCACTAGGCTAACTGTTCCATTCTTTCAGAGTCTCTCAAGACAAGTATTTCTTCATTTCTCATTCAGGAAAACTTTTTTTTTAAAAAAAAAAAAATATTACCATGCTATGTCCAAGTATCAAGTCTTTCTAACTGCAGTTGAGAGAGGGGCAAAATTCCCCATATATGACTAACTTCGGCCATAACACTGCCAGAAGAGCACAGCAGTAACTAGCTTGCATCCAATCACCTCCTCCAAAACAGGCCTTGCTGCACAGAATTGTTTTTCAAGATTGAGGAGGTCTTATCTGTTTGAAACTGGGTCATTCCCAGAATTATTTACACAGAAAAGCCTCATGTGTTGCAAGTGTCTTTTTTTTAAGTCACCTAGAACCGCTAAACAAGGAAAAAGTATATAATCTTCCTATCCTTAAAAAAAGGCTTTTAGAAATACTGCATTGGTCTCACCTTGTCAAACGGTGATAACCCCTTGATTCTTGCTCGAAAATACCCAGCCGCCACCAACAGTTCCAAAATTTCAGTCAGCTTGATGTTCTGTTCCTCATCTTCTCTCGTTTCAACCTGGCCAAAACAAACAACGCAACACTAATTCAGCGCTTCTCGTTCATTCTGCAAATGAACATTTTCCAAACTTTTACCTTAACACAGACCATGTGGAAAACCTTGACTTCTATTAGTAACTTGGTTGTTAATTTGAAGGATGTTAAAGAAATAGGCAACGCATTTCTATATGGATTTAACAGCACATTTTTTTCACCCAGCTGAATACTTTAATCTGCTTCTGCTGTTCAAACTGCTGGCCCACAGCTTGCTTCCAGCCAGTCTGGTTGCCCCCATTGCCATTAGCCAGTTAATTTATTCTCCATTTTGCATATTTCTTTCAAATTCAGGGCTGACAAAAATCACACACCTCAATTTAACACTTCTGTGTTCTTTTTACGAAAACAGGAGGAGACCTTCACATGGAATTCCACTTTTTGGGCAATGCAAGCGTAAGCAAACTGGAACGCTGGACCAGCCAAGAGCCCACTGACAGCAGCACGGATGGTCGCGGTGCCCCAACCGCCCTGCGCCGGGCTTTTGTCCCCACGTTCCAGGAGGGTCCCCCCGGCTCCACGCACACACGTGGCTGCCCAGAGGCACCGGGCACCCCGGGCACCTCGTGGCTAGGCCGGAGGGGCAGCCGGCCCCTCGGGGGCTGCAAGCACCCGCCCCAGCACCCTCCCCACCACCTTCCCCACCACCCTCTCCCCCAACCTCCTCCCTCCCACGGGGACCCCGACAGCCTCATGGGCCACGGGGACAAGGCAGCGCGATGGTGCACGGAGGGTGACCGACACGGGCCCTGCCGGCAGCGCCGCGGTGCCGCCCCCGGGAGCGGGACCCGGCTCCCCGCGCCCCGAGGGACCCCACCGCCCGGGGCCGCGGGCGGGGCAGGGCGCAGGGCCGAGCCCGCCGTACAGCGGCGAGCCCCGGGCTGGCGGCGCGGCGGCGAGGGCCGGTCAGCGCCCCGGCCCGCGGGGAGCCGAGGAGAGGGGAGAGGGAGCGGGCAGGGAGCCCGCGGAAGCCAGTGCAGCGCGGCCGGAGGAACAGCGGGCGGCCGCGCCTCACCAACGCCGCTCTGCCCGGGGTGGGGGAGGCTGGAAAGACGCCACTACGGTACCTCCTGGGGGGCCTGGTGCTCCTGTCCCCGGGGGACCACCATTGCCCTCCGTCTCCGGCAGCCTGCGCCCAGCCGCTCAGCCTGTCACGTCCGCTCCCCCCCGTCGCAACGCCCGGTTCCCAGCCGGCAGCTGCCGGGTTCCCCCGCCCCCGCTCAATGGTTCACCCGCACCCTCCTTGCGTATAAGCGCATCCGGGCCGTGCCATTCGCGGCCAAAGGGGTGCGGGGGAAGGAGGGCGGGGGCTGCGCGGCTCCCCGGCGGCTCATGTGACTGACGGCACGGAGCGCAACCGCGGGAGCGCCGTCCCGCCCCCGCCCGCCAGTGCCCGCGGGCGGCGCCCCTGGGGGCCCGGTGCCCCCGGCCCACGGCCGCGCCTGGGGCACGGTGGCGCCCACTCAGAGCCGCCCGCCCGCTGGTGCCGGGCTGTGTCCCCCCCCCGCCTTCCCCTTACGGGCGGTCGCCCTTCTCTGTGTGGTTCTGGGGGTTTTCTCTTTGGCAGTGGGACCTGAGGCCTTCCAGCATGGAGGACGAGCCGCCCAGTGCGCTGTGACCTGAGGGGTGTCTCACGGCCTCTCAGCCCCACAGGGCACTGGTGCGCCTCGTTAGCAGCTGGCTTTCCTTTGGTGACCAAACGCTGAGGGGGATTTAACCGTTTTTTTCAGACCTGCAGGCAGGTCCCATGCTGAGGAACCTTTGCGCCCCCTTGATCTGGTGCTACCTCTGTCCCACGGCGTGGGGGCATGGCCCTGTGGGGAGGCCGGGGAGGCCTTTCCTGGTGACAGTGGCTTCAGAAATACCTGACAGCGGTGTCTTCTCAATTCTGCCTCAGGAGCCCGGTTTCTAGGCCCTTCACTGTAGGCAGAGCATTATAAAAAATAAACTCGGTGTTAGCCTGTGACTAGAAACATCTCAGGGAGGCGAAGGAACAAGAAAAGCCACGCGAGAGCGTTGTTTCCATCTGTCGGAAGGCAGCAGAGCGTACACGGGCCAGTCCACACCGACTGCTGCCCTGACACAGCGATCAAAACAATAATAATAAAAGCAAAAATATGCCAGACCGGCTCAGGCTGCGTACTGGTGTAACCACAGGCCATGTCTTAATTAGAGTTGCAGAAAACTGTTATGCAGCCCCAGAGGCTAACATGCTCACCAGAGCAATACAGGCTTTCTGCTTTTTGTCTGCCTTCTCACAGAGAACTGTACGGCTCTAATTTGATTGTCATGGAGAGGAAGACTGAAGCAAACAAACAAAAAGCATGGATAAGAAGAAAGGTTGAAACAGAAGAGTGTGAGGAAGGGATGTACATGACCTTCAGACACAGCAGCCAGCACAGGCTGCAAGGTAACTACTAAAAAGAAACATCAACTTGGAAAAAAGATCCCTGAGCCATGATCATAAAATTCCTTTCAAAGAAACACATTAGAGAAAAATAAAAAGCCAAGGGTAGTATAAACTAGGGGGCTAAGTAGTAACTGAGTATCAGACAAGGGAAGGATCAAACCTACACTGGGAACCTTAACTGTTTCCCAGGATTTTTAAAGCATGATGAAGGAGAGGAAGGGAGACAGGGCTAATTAACTCCTATGGATTTTAAAATGCATGCAGCTGGCACCCAAAATCACAAACCTGGCTTGAAATTATATACTTACAGAAAAGTAGTATGTTCTTTCAATTTGCTTTATGTCATTTGTGACCACAAAGACTGAAACCATTTTTCTCCTTTACAGGAGAAGGCTGGAATTTTCCTTCACCTAGTTTATGATTAAGAAATGAAAAGGAAAGGCATGAAAATACAAGAATGTATCTCTGTTGTCATTACAACCCATCTTTGATGCCTTGAACCTTAATAAAATACTCCGCAAAGGCATTGCTTCCCAATACCTAATTGTGATGCAAATCCAGCCAGTTATCCAGACAGACCCGTTGTACCCTATGACATTCAGATAATCAATCTTCTAAATACCAATTAGGTTAAAAAAAAGTCCCAAGAGGGGTACTGTCTAAGAAAGAAAAACCTCACTTCTTTCGGAGATTTTGTGCTTGCAAATCTCTAGCAGGTCCAGCTTTAGTCTTTGTTTTCTCTTTCCCTGCTTTATTTTGATCTGTGGAGGGAAGCAAGCTCTGGCACATGGTGCAGCTGCTTTGAACAAACCTGTCTTGATTTTTCAGTTTCATTAATCTTGACCCCATGAAGCTGAGCTACAGAGCTTCCTCCCCTCTTTATAACTGCATGATTTATTTCACTGTTGAGCCCGGACTTCTGACGACATCAGACTTGGTCACCACTAAAAATGTAGCAATATTCACTGTACCTTTTAGCACATAAGTGGCTTTTCTCATAACGAGAATTAAAACGTGAGATGGGGTTATAACAGCAACAGCAAGGGCTTCACTCTGTGTTGGGGAAGCACAGTTAAATAAATAGACTTAAGTAATTGTCCAATGTTCTGTATGCTGAGAAGGACTAAAAGATTTATTTCCATAAATTCTGCATGATAGATAAAGTAAGTGTAGCTCCCTGCGCAATGGTCCTTTGCACAGCATCTTTTTGTTAGGGTACAACATTTTTTTATGTGTATCATAAAACAAAGTATCATGGACAGATCATGGACTAAACGGGAAGGATCCCAGTGATTTCATTGGACTGTGGACCTCAGTAATGCTGTGACTGCATCTTCTGAGTTGTATTCCTAATTACAGGAGAAGCTGAAGCCATCTGCACAGGACTGAACCCAAGCCTTTCAAAGGCAGTGTCAATTTTTGCATTGTTTTCTGTGGCTCATATCTTGGATAAGCTGTTTTCAACCCATTTTGTTGCCCAGCGGCTCCAGCACAGAGATCTCTTCTATCCTGATCCCTAATGAAATGATTCCTGCCATGAAAGTTTTCATCTAGATTTCTGAAATTCACGATACTGCCAGGCACAGCAGCAGTCTTCCTCTGCGTGCATTTACTCTTCTTTTCTATTTGTTGTTTTGGTTGTATCCCATCTCCTTATAGTTATTCAGCTCCCCTTCATCTATTGCTTGAGATGTAGTAGGCATAAGGCAGTTGCAAATTCCCAGTTACCATCAGTGGAAGTGAGACTGTGCACTGTGGAACGAAAAACTCACAGACCTGTTGCAGTAGCCATTGTGTTAGAGGTTGCACCAGACCATTGCATCCCATCAAACAGGCTGATACGTTTTGCAAGGTATAGTGCCCTTTCAGCAATCACATATAATGTTGAATATTATTTTAAGCATGTCCACTATCACATCCATTGATGACATCTAAAAGCTACTGTCCAGCCAAGATCCTATTCAGTCGCTCCTCTGAACATTTCCTATTCTCAGCATTTAATAGTTTAAAACATATGGGGAGATAGAAACATATTTTTCTTGGTAATTATGTCTGTGTAATTTTAAATATTGTTTATTAAGTTTGGCAATATTAACACAAACATCTTTAGTTCACCTACCAAGCTGTTAGTTCATCCCAACCAAACCCAAGGCAACACAGAGGTAAATCAGATGGGAGTAGTGGATGAGAAAGTGGAAGAAGCTCCTGTACATGGTCACCTTCTCAGGGATGTAGTTAGCAAAGGGCCACGCAATAGTTCCTTGTCTAAGCAGGAGGAAGAGGAAAGGCTTTGTGGCCCGTGGAATTCGTAGATGACAAGACAGTCCAATAGTGAAAATGCTGATGTTCTGGTAAGAAATAAAACACAGCTCCCTCATGGTCTATGTGACAGGAGTTGACAAAATTGGTGGCTGGTCCTCTTTACAATTTCATCCATGCAAGCTCTCTCATAGCAGTCTGTCTGGAGAATAAAAGAATATTATAACTAAGTATCTGATTAATATGAAAGTTTTTACCAGACTTCTCTTTTGCAATGTCATGATTTTGGTCACATCACTCGAAGACCGTCATCAGAATATTCAAGTAACTAGTTATTTTGGGTACTTTGAGTTTTGAGAAACTATGAGAGGCTTGATTTTCAGAGAGTGCCTACTGTGCCCTTTTTGAAAATCAGGCTACCAAGGAGTTTCTTGGTTTCTACATGGGCGCACATTGCCAAGTCCAGGCAAGGACCCGCACAGTACACCCTGACACAAAGTAATTTTCCACAGTGGAGTTTCTTTGGGATAGTACCATTACACAGCATCTCTTCTGAAAGTCTCAGGGCATCCGTAGCTGTTACAGTCAAGAGAAATTAATCTATGGGAGAA
Organism: Falco cherrug; assembly: GCF_023634085.1. NCBI lineage: Eukaryota > Metazoa > Chordata > Aves > Falconiformes > Falconidae > Falco > Falco cherrug. The sequence continues at coordinate 33,671,899 of NC_073704.1, read as the reverse complement.
TGAAGTGGGGTTTTCTGACTCAAGTATCACCCATGGAACAACTAATTAAGTCTGAGTCATTGAGCCTTTACCTGAGAAGGTACAAAGAAAATGAGAACAATTGCACTGTAAGTGCATCATGCAGTTCTTGATTTGGGCCAGGATATTAAATTTCAGATCGCAGCTGTGTCTGTGATGGTAGCACCAGGAAGAAATGTTTTGTTTTGTTTTACCAAATCTGATTTGGAATTTTTGGAAAACAAAAAGCCCAGGAACTTAATAATATACTTTTAAAAGGTAAAATTTTTGCAAACATAATCATGCTCTAAGATTTATTTGATGTCCAAAGAACAAAAGAATGTAGGTTGTTGGATTACTGGCTGTCTTGAAACAAATTCTTATGAAGGGGCAGAGAGGTACATATTTTCACTGTGGCCTTTTTAGGCAAAATCTATCTATTTAGACTTTACCTTCTACATGTCATAATAGTTTGGCACCTCCTTCACTTAAAATAGATGTAAGAATGATCAACTAAGTTCTCCAATGGAGTCAGATAACCTGAAACAGTAACAGACTTCTTACAGGTCCACCTCACTCTGAAGAGAAAGACAATCCAAGGTGGAGGAGTTTCTTCAGCTTTTCTTCTTCCACATCAACTTTTGTGAAAGAGAATTGAAAAGGCAGAGAAGCAATAAGAGGAGCAAGAGAAAATATCAGTGATGCAGAGGTAGAAAAGACAGAAGGGTAGAGATACAAGGTGAGCACAGGATGTATAACCTTGAATAGAGCTTAGCAAAAAGGAAAATAGGCTGAAGGCTGAGTGGAAAGGCATGTGAAGTACTGAACAAAGATGTTACCACTTACCTGATTCCTGTTTTATTCAAGTAAATATGACCTTGCCTTGTCTGTGAATGATAAGCACTGCATCAACAATTATTTCACGTTGTTAACTTTAAAAAAATGGACAGCCTTTTTTGATGAAAAAAATTTGGATGAACAATGTTAACTTTATAAATCCTCCATCTTCTTCTCATACTAATTTCTCATCATGACACTAATAACACACCTTTAAGATATCCAGGACAACTTACAAGGTGCTTTACAATGCAGCTTGCCTGCAGAAAAAAATGAGCACTATGCTGTCTAGGAGACATCAAGTTTGAGTAATTTATATACACACGCATTCTGAAATGAAACAGTCCCCCAGAGCTATGTTTTTTAGGAATTTTGGCCTCACTGTAACTTTAACCCTAAATTAAATTACCTTTGCTACTGTTCACTCTACTGTCTCCACTTCAGACTACTTCAAAGCAGTGGATTCTGGCATAATCCAAAACTGCCATTAGTACAACGTATCTTTTTAAGAATATAATCTTGCTCATGGGAAGGCAAACACTTTGACAAATGGTGGAAGAGCACCATCTGGTGACACCAGACACATCACTATATTCTGCTGCCATTAGAAAATGTATTTGTGGTGTGCAGCCTGTATTTCGGAAAGCCTGTCTCAGTGTGTTTTAATATCTTTTAATTCATTATTCAATTATGCATAAGGAGTACAAAAATGAATGTCCTGAAAACAAATCTGAGGTGACAGTGACCCCATCTCCACTGTCCCATAAATCACTGAGAAGTTCTTGTAATTTGAATCAAACATTTTCTGAATTGTTCTGATCCTTTTTTTTAGGAGGATTTGGAGCAGATTTTATGGGCACAATGAAATGCAGTCCCAAGTTTTATTACACTGGACATTTCAAGGTTTTTCTGTGTGTGATCCAAATATCTTCTTACAGTGTTCAGGAAACTTGGCCTAGCCTTCTTTTCAAATATTCTTTTTCCACAGAAGCAATTATTAAGAAAAATGAATTACCTTTTACTGTTCTAGTTATTCAGAGGTAAGAAAAAAGGATGGATCTTAACCTGACTATTATTTGTGAATTGTGGCTAATTTCAGCACAAATTGAACCTGAATGTACTGAAAAATAAAATACGTGATTTTTCTGAATAGGTTCTTTTTAACAGTGATGGTGGCACCCATTTTTTCAGTAAAGTTCAAGGGCAAGTTAATATGAGTTTATTTAGGAACTAGTAAAAACTGTTAGTAATTATAATAAGCTTAGAAAACACTTTCTGGAATTTTAGTCTGCAAAGAACTAGTTTTATAAGGCTGTGGTTTGTGCAGACTAAGTCACACTTCAAATCTGTGCAAACCCCCTAAACCTCAGGGAACCTTGCCATAAATTAGGTAAAAGTAAAAACTGTAGGAACCATGAAGGTTCTTTACTGTTGTGTGGGACTCAATTATATAGTTAATGAAAAACATGGTCATATAATTACCAGGTCATTTTTAAATTTATCATACGAACCTGGTCTACATAATATTGATTTAATCTTTCATTTAATAAGATAGTGAAGCATTACATCTCCAAAGTATAAAGATAATTATCAGAATGTCACTTAGCATAAAACCGTGCAGCATGTCTGAGTAAGTCCGCACATAGCGTATGGTGATCATCCTGAAAGAAAAGTCAAGTCTCCTGCTTCCTCTCACCAGCTCACAGCGGTGGGATGAGAAATCTTCAGCCTGTGATGCCTTCTAGAAGTGTTAGGTTTGTTTCAATATTGAACACACTGTAGCAGAAACATCCAACTGGTAGGTCAACTGTTCTGTGCAGTGAGGAATGCTAAGGAAGGTTAGAGTAGTTGATGAATCGGAGAGAAATTGCTCATACTAAACAGTAAATTAGCAAACAGGTTTGTTACTGCCCAAAAGAATGAGGGAGGAAAAAGTTACATCTCCAAAAGCTTTAGCTTCCAATTTGTAGAAGACTTCTAAGGCTTCTTAGAGGGCAGGAAAGCAAAAGAGACCCAAGTCCAGAAGACCCGGGTTCTAGCTCAGCTGTTAAAAAGCCATCTAGGCAGGTTACATTCACAATCAAGGTTCATCAAATTCAGCTCTCTCTGCAGCTTCGAAGAAGCTGTCTCCTGCAGGGACAATAAGCAGCCTACACTGATCCATGACAGTTTTCTGTCCTCTCTAGCAGCACAAGCAGATGCCCATTGTGGCCAGAAATGTGTGTATTGTTTACAGCTGAGAGTCAACTTCAGTGGGGATTCTTGCTTTTAGAATCAGACATCTGCACTTCAGTCTTGCCAAAGAGCTAAAGTTACACACCAGGAGGTGCAGATTCCTCTTTGGCAGATTTATGTGTTCCAGACAAGGTTATTTCCTTTTTTGTGTGCCACAGAGTGATGCTGTTGCCAGTGTCTTGTGCATCTAATGTCAGTCATGTGGCAACTCAGTTTGGAAACAGCCATGGATGCACGCTTTTGTCTCTCTACTGCATATCCTGCTTGGTACAGGTAACATCAGCCATCAATGCTACCTGCTTTGTTTCCTTCACAAGTGCTATCGCAAAGGAATCAACTGACTTGAACCTGGATCTCTTTGAAGCTCTTTTGTTGCTAATTAAAGGGTGGGTCATTTAAACAAAGAAACCTCCTCTCAGGTTTAGCATCATTAGTGTTACTAAACAATGAACATTAAAAATTTCATCTCTGTAAATAATGTAATCAACTTAAATGAGGTGATTCAGTATATCTAAATCATATATCAATATGAAGGTTGGTCTATCTGCTTTTTTTGGGTTTTGCACCATTGGAGTTTTTTATTCCCAGCAACCACAAAATGAAGAAAACCCTTCTTGTTTGTTTCTTAATTAAAACAGAGATTGATTCCGGGAGCCAGGCTTTAAAGAAACATTGAATATTGCAAGGCCCATAATAAAACTAGGGAGAACTGGCAACGCCTTATTACACAGCTTCACATCCTTTATGCAGGGCCACTTAGGACAAAGATTTATTTCTGACATTGTTAGCAGTTTTCTTATCAGTCAACTCAGAAGCAGCAGTTTGGCCGACTTCAGTGACAGTGTTGGATTTTTTTATACTTCAAGGCTAATGAGGTCTTTTTGTTGTAGAATTCTTCTAGCAATTTCTCCACTGTCTCTAGTAGTTCATATTCTTGTGAGTTTGAAAGGCTGGAAGTAACATGTTTGGAGTTATACTGCATATCCCCAAAGCACCCTCTTACCAGTGACTATGCCTTCTAGAAACCAAAGATGGAGAAGGACATCTTGTAACTTCCATGACTTTTGAAATCAGGAAAAAAGTTCCTACAGACACACGAAGACCTGGGCTATGGCATATACTGTCCAGTATGGGTTTTTTTGGAATGGCTACGAAAGTCACAGCTTATTCACAAAGCAACTGGTAATAGCTCCAGCAAGCTCTGCTTCCCATTGCTGCTGCCTTCTTTCTTGGAATCCATGTTACTTTTGCTTAGTGTAGGAAGTAGATGTGCAACTACCTCTTTCCTCCTAAACCTGCCTCTGAGTAGGGGATATAACCTCTTCCAGCTTCCTATCTCTTGGCCCTGCTCTTAGAACTTACTGGTGCTCCTTGAGCACTCTGCCCCTGGCTGTGGTGACCTGTGATTGCAGAGACAAGTTCCTTCTCTTATTTGGACATTTTGTAAACTAAACCACCATCCTATAAAACTGTCCGTTCCCTGCAGATGGACTTAGCAGGAATTACTTCCTTTCCTTTGGGGAAGCCAAGGGCTGGTGGGAGGCTGAGCACTGAGCCCTGCTGTAAATTGGCAGTTCAGCACAGTCTGTGTGGAGCAGAAATGACCAAATCCAGTAACTGCTTTAAAGAGGGAGATGCAGTTGCCCCGTTTGATTCGGGGACTAGAACTTCCACAGAGAGCATAATTAACCTTTTACCTTGACTATTGCTCTACTGAGCTTAAAGTCACTGCTTTGTCTTCATCTCTTCTGGCTAGACTCTCTCCCAGCTCCCTTTCTACTGCACATTTAAAGAAAAATCTGATAATGCATTTTCTTTTTTGTCAGTCTCTGTTTCCCTAGCTGGCTGCCTTGTAGTCAATCCTTCTGCTATACTTCTCCTTTTGTATAGTAGAAAAAAACCTGCAATTTTTTGATTTAGAAAGTAGGACGAAATGAGCTGCATATGCTTTATGTGAACATCACATCAGGATTCACCTGCCTTTAGTTCTGGAAGTGTAAATGAAGCGAAGCAGCATGCTTCACAGTTGCTCAGAGAAAACAGGCCTGTCCTGATCTGGGAGAGACAAAAGCCAAGTCTGCTTTCAGTAAGATGAAGTGAACCGAGGGTTCGAAAGTGAGATGGCAAGCAGTGGCTCTCAGGCCATGCAGTTAAGTCAGCAGTACCAGTGATTTCTCATGAACTTGCTAGCAGAGGCAGAATTTCAAATGTTGAGCCAGTTCTGACAAGATTCTGGTTTACAAAAGTCTGCCTGCGTATATGCTTGGCAGTTGTGCCGAAGAGTGCATGTTCATAGGAGAACATCCACCTGTTTCAGAGGAGAAATCGAAGAAAAGAAGAAATGAATGGTAAAAGGGTTAGAGCCAGAGCAGTTATTTTACATGCTTTATGAAGAAATAAATCATAATGAAAAAACCCTACATCTGTGGCCTTTGACCTTGGTCAGCTTTAGACCAACACCTTTCCAAAGTGTTTTACTTTTCCATTTTAAGAGTGTTTTATTCCATGTCTCACACAGAGGCTTTTCAGGAGATCTGGACATGAGTGTGACTGATAATACATTCTGTCCACCAGAACACACTCCAGTGCCAAGAGGTGACCCAGTGCTGGATAATACCTTTTCATGCAAATGTGGTTGCCCCAAGGGGTGGTGTTCCACTTGGGAACTGGCATGTTGGTGTTCCACTCTGGTGTTTCTTCACTGAATTCCATATCAAATTCGCTCCATTTATAAGGCAAAATAAGATTTTTCTGTCTGCCAAGGTCTGCACTTAACAGAGTGTCTGAAAATTGAGCTACATTTTTTCTGCCATGCAGTTCATAACTTAGCTTTGATAGGAACAGATATTCTGAGATCAGGACTGGACTGCAGTTTTATTGCTGAGGCATAAGAAGAGGTAGACTGTATCTTGCTTTTTCTACAGCTGTATTGATTATCAAGCCTTTTGTTAATTAAATAAAAATATCAGAAAAGCAAGGAGATTGTAGGTGTTGCCATGGCGAAAGAGCTACTGCTGCAGTAGCAACCTGATTCTGAAAAGAGCCTATCTCTGACACTTCGAAGTAAAAATACACTATTTGTAATAAATGTATATAGCCGTGTAATGTCATCATTTGCCTTTCAAAGCCATCAGATTAACTATCTAAACACAATATTTAGGTTAATCTTCAAATAATGCTTTAGCTTGCACAGTAGTTTTACTGACAGCCTCAGCCAAAGCCTACTGAGGTCAAACTAAAGTTTTCTGTTGCTTTATATTGGATCATGCCAAAGAATTAAAGTCATTGAGTCAAAGCTGGATAAGCATACGTAGGAACTAATAGAAAATGTCATGCTTTTACAGACTTCCTATGTCTAACTGCACCCATCGGTGGTAGAATATTTTCTACTTTTAACATATTTTCCATAATCAAACTCTGTTTTTTTAATTCATAGCCTTTATATATAGCCCATCTTTTTTTTTTTTCCTTTTTTTTTTTTTTTCTTTCTGGATGCAACCCATTACCCATACAGAGAGTACTTCCATTACTTCTATTTGTTAAATACAGTGAAAATGACAGCATCAAGTAATTAGACTGGAAGGAACTACCTGACATACTGAATGACAAGAGCTGATGATCCATCTGGTCTGGTCCTCTCTGCCTAATAAACTTCTGGTGCTTCCATTGCACAGAATGAGAGATGTTATAATTACTGATTACTTTTCAAGCTGTTCTTCTAGGTTCTTTTAAGCTAGGTGGAAAAGATGGGATTTTCCAGGACCTGTTTGAAGAAACGTGGGGCAATAGTGCTGTGAAAAGGAACATGAGGAAGGCTTTCTTTCTAGAGCAAAAAGGAGGGGAAGATGCAGAAGGGGAAACATGCACAAAGAACGATGGCATTACTTAGGCTGGTGTTGCTGGAGTCTTCACAATATGTGATGGTGATAAAATGCTCCCTTGGTAGTGGTATAAGCATGCACAGGACTGCACAAACCCTACTTGGGGCCAGACTTGCTTCGGATTTAGTCAGTGTCCATTTTAACACTTAATTTAGTAGAAACACAGCGTCTTCTTGTCTGTTAGAAGAACCCCTGGCAATGGTAGCAGTAGCATAGTGTCCCGTGGGACACAAGCCTTGTGGACAAATATCTCCCTCCTATCCTTTATAGCACATCAAAATGTGGAAGAGTTAGAAGTGCTATGGCAGTCAGTGCCTGGGCACATCACAGCTATTGCCTGGCCTGCGGTACAGGGTGCCTTCTTTAACAGCAGATGGCAGTGAAGTTAAACAAATGGGTGAAATAAATCGAGAAAATGTGTTTTGCCTGCTGGATGGTGTTGCTGCAGATAGCTCATAGAGCTCCGTGCATATTCCGGCTGTGCAAGGTTCATTTCCAGTGCACGGATCACCCCTGGCACATTCAAGTAACAGAAAATATTAATTCATCCATAGGTGTTTGTAATCTAAGTCATATTTATTTTGTGACGTTTTTGATCATAGAAACAGTAGAACAGATAGAAGCTGTTATAATTTCTTTCTTACATCCATATTTAAAATCTATGCATAGCTGAACAGATGAGGATGAAGCTCAGTTTCAAGTGAGTAAACTTTTATTCTTTATTACCTATCTTGTGCTGCATCTGAGAGAATGAAGATATATCACCATGGGTCGCTTTAAAACTTTTGTAATGCCATTTTTTACCATCAAAAAGGCTGCACGAAAGGGTTGATAAGTGATCTGTTTAAAGCCACAAGAACAAAGAGACTGAGAATAAACTTGTACAGTCCTGTCTTAAACTTTAAATTAATCTCATTTCTGGTGGAAGGATGGGAGAGGGGGATGTTTGTTTTCCAGTTTCCAGTAGGCAAATGATGGGGATGTCTGTATAGATATTTGACTGCAGCTTTTGAAGATCATTGCCTAAAGCGAAAAAGGGATGAAAGGATATCAGGGATATCTACTTAATGTCATTAATATCTCAGTTCCATAGCAGTGTCATGATAAAAACATGCTTGCGGGGTTTGTGACTTCCACTCAGATGCTCGCCCATCAAATACAGTATCTATTTCCCCTATTTACGGCTCAGTGCTTGATCCACTTGAAGAGACCCAGCACAACTCTCCTCTCACCCCATCACATCCCAAAGTAATTGCTCAATCCTGTATGATTATGCAAAGCACTCAAAGAGTGCCTTGCATATGCACTCAAGGCCCAGATCTTAATTTCAAAACCTGTTCAAGACATTAGCAAGCTCTGGCTGAAGTCCTCAGCTATTTAACAGTGCTGATCTGAAAGTCAGCAGCGTGACAGCCGCAGGAGAGGAACATTTCTTGTCCCCCTCTTTTGGACCATTAATGCTCTGCAGCACAGACTTGAATGCAGCCCTGTTCCTGGGAGAGGTATCAAGCTGGTGGGACTTGCTCAGAGAAGGGAGGGCTTCGAGGCTGCTCTCAAGGATTTGATTACCCTTATCATAGCATACATAAATACCTATGTTCCTTTCAAGCTTGTATTTACATGCATTATCATCTGAATATGCTTTTAATCCTTCAGTTATATTAGAATTTTGGGTTAAAAAATGTACATGACACCCCAGCAGACATATTTATAACAAGCAAGGGCACAAGTCTCAATCACTTGTGAAGAAGCAACCCTTCTTAATCTGTCAATCAGTCCATGCACAAAATGCACAGAGCATCAATTGCTTTTTAGGTTATTTACTGTGACTTATGTATCTGCCAATAAATCTAAAATACAGGTCAAAGAATATGTAGCTCAAGTAAATCCATAAATGTAGCAGAAAAGCTTCACTAACTACCTCAGATTGCCAAAGCTGAGGTCATTTCCTTATTGTGAAAAATACTGAGGTCTATAAATTATTTTTATCACCTCTGGGGCAATGCAAACAGTTTCCCACAGATGCTGAAAGTATGATATGTTTTTTATTTAATATCGGAACACCACTTTTACACAGCTCTTAAAATATGAGGTCCAAGATTCTGGTTGTGCTTTAAGGCCCCAATTCAGCAACATATTACAACAGATGCTTCAGGTCCTGACATTAAACACGTGCCAAAGTGCTTTGTTGCATAGTCAGAGATTGCTGAATTGGAGCCTAAAGACTAAATCTTTTCTCCACGAAACTCAGAATCTACCTTCCATTTTCCTTCAAGGAAAACAAGGCATTTATTCAAATATAATATAAAGAAACATTCAAAAAGGTTTCTCTTTCAGAGGTCTCTGGCTGAGGAATAGCTCTGGAGGTAAACTGTGCAGAAGTTGATGTATCATTTTTTGCAAGAGTTTAACTGGTGTTTGTTTAAGCTTTAGTCAGTGTTGTTTCCACCAAGAAAATAAAAATACCTTGAACATATGAAAAACGTAAGCATGAATGGTGAACATCCTACAGAGAACTTTGGAGAAAACACCACTGAATTAACTTACAGTACATTTGTTAAACATGAGCAGCTCTAATAATGACATTTCATTTAACAATGCCCTTTGTCTTTTCAGTTCATCAGTTACCTATTTCAGTAATGAACTGCAGTCATACCATTCTGATTTTCTCCTAATGTAAAGGCTGAGATCACTTCACTTGCAGTGGAGCGTGATGCTATTATTCTGTTTGTGGCTTAGGAAAAAAGCTATAGAATATATCACAATTGTAATTGGCTAACAAATATTAAAGTCTGTGATCAGTAAGGATACCAATAATTTCCTTTAGCTGTTAATGGAAATGAGTAAATTTTTTTCAAAAAAGGAAACAACAGAAATGGTTGAAAATGCTCAGCATATCTATTTCATGAGCAGAGCAGTAAGTATTCAGCTGGGAAAAAAATGAGCCACGCATTTAACGTTATTTTAATTTTTTATCAACAGACCATGCATAGAACTTAACAGCAACGTTTTCAGTTAGGATGAATAATCTTAGTTGCAAAAATAAAATGGAGTTGCCTGCCCTGTTTAAGGAGGATTTTCTAAAGAACTAGAGGAAGTCAGATTAAATGGGTAATATCCCACTTTGCACTATGTAAACACAAGACAGATAAAAAAAAAAAATACCATCAGTCTACTTTATATGATCCATAAGTCTTACAAGGGGCAATGGAGCCTACATTCACTCATTTGCCTACCTCTTTTTGGGGTTTCTTAAAGTTCAAAAGTTTTGCCATTGCTTTCCTAGCTGCATGAGAGACATTTTAACCAGGCTGCTGTTTGCACTTTTCTGTTCGCTGTGATCCATTCAAAATATTTTCAGAGCGCACAAAAAAAAAAATTTAATTAGCAGAGACTGGTGTCCAGGACTTCACAATATTTTTCCAACTGAACCAAATCTGCACAATTTACAATAGATCTTTGGAAAACTGCTTTTTACTGTGTGCTGCATCTATAGATCTCTCTCAATTACCCACAGTAAATTTAGGCATTGTACAAGAGCAAATTTTACAGTCCATGAAGAGATGAAGTGAAATCTAGATGAAATTCATTGTGACAGATTCTCAGTTAGTGCCCTGATGTGTCTGTATTACAGAAGATAGACATTCTATTAGCATGGAAGCTCCCATAATGGACTGTGAATCATTTCAGGTAATAGAGATGCCAACTGGAATGACTGAAAAGCACTATTGAATTCCATTAGAGCTCTTTGTTTTTAAATCAGTCATTTCTTTGTGAATATCCGACTATATACTTCTTGACCCTAGCTGAGAGTAATAATTGTGAACTAATATTACAAAACATTAATCTGAGTTACTGTTCAATTAATGTTTCTTTTCGAGGGTTATTTTTATGCTGCAAATGTGAAGGAGACTCTGGCTTGTGTTACAAATATGTATTTGGACTTGAGCTCGTGCAGAATGCAATTTTCAGTTATATTTCTGTCTCCACTGTATTCAGTCTCATCTCATTAGCTGTAAAAAGACTCGGGTATTGGCTTTTCTTTTTTCGAAGTCATCCTACCAGAATAAAATAACTATAATCAACAAATCTATAAAGATAAACATTTTTATAAGGGATGCCACAAATAGTCTTCTTTCATTTAGGTGCTTGGTTAATTATCAGCAAAATAACTATCAGCATATCCTGTTACCCAAACAGCCCCACCTTATCTATCAATCATGTATGATTTATCAGACTTGATAATTGCTTGGATAATTAACACAGAATTTAGGTTTACTCTGTGTGCTGAAACCTCAGAAATGCCTGTGTAATTGTCATTTGTGTAGTAGATGAAGTTATAAATAATTCTTTTTCACATAAATATGAAGGCTGGATTGAAGGCAGCACTTATTTCCTCGCCCGTTGCAATTAATGCAGATATCATGTCATACAAGTGCTATGGCATTGTCACATGTTTACTATATGTGTATAGTTAAAGTAATTAAAATACATAGCTATAAAAGTAAGGAAAAAATATTTCCCTTTGTTTGTAAGTATCGCATGCTTCTTTCATGAGAAATTACAGAAGGAAGATTGAAGGCGAATTAGTCTACTCAGTACAGTGGCAACCGGGTTTGAATCTCTGTAATATTCGCACATAAATCCTTTGGGAAGACTTTAAAAAGAGCAGGCTCTATATCTTCTGTCTACGATCATCTATTTTCACATCAGTATGAGCAACATTATCCTTATATGCTAAAGTATCTGTGTCTACAGCTTGAAAATGAGACTCTCCTTAATGTTGTAATGACAGGTGTAAGATTAACTTTGTTAGGTGTCTAGCCACTCATGCAAACTAAATTAAATTAATGGAACAAATTTCTCTCATAATTAAGATAAAAATTCATGTCAGCTGTAACCTTGCTGTACACTAATTATATACAAATGATTTATCATCTGCTTCGCCCAGAATATTAATCCTCAACTCATTGATAACTGCAGCCAGTGTTAAGAGATGAGAGTTGATTAACTATGACAGATTGGGCGACCACAGTACCAAGTGCCTGAACAACCAGTGAAACCAATAATATTCAAATAGCATTTCTTATTTAAAAATGCATTCCCATGGAAACAGATGCATGTTTAGTGAGGGATATGGCAATTATTTCAATAACGACTGATATTGGAACAGTGGGCAGAACTAATCAATAATAATTAAGCCCTTAGCCTGGTTAAGATATGGTTCTATAAAGCAGGTTATATACACATTAGTGAGATACTGGTTTGGGCCACATTATGTAGAATGTCTTCATGCATTGCTGTTAGTTATTTTCCTACTGCAGAAGGTATTGCAGAGTTTACAGACGTCAAAACCCCAATAATCTAGTCTTGGCTCCCACCAGCTCTAATAAAAAGAAGAATCTGATGCTGCCAACAGTTCTTTGGAAGTCCAAATGGAAACTCCCGTGATAATTATGCTTTGGGAAATTTCTTCATGAAAATACTGTTCTACAAAAAAAACCCAACCCAACCAACACAAACAAAACCCAACTCTTGAAGCATCATCTGTTAAACAGGACACTCTGATCTCTTGGAATATGATGTTATATTTTTACTTAAAATGAAAGCTATTAAAATGAACTTGTAAAACCTTTAAGAAAAAGTTGTTGGTTTTTTTTTTAAATAGCTGATATGTATTTTGGGGAAGACTGTTAGTTAATAGCGTATCCTTTAATGAATAAAAAAAAATACGCCAAATTCTAGACATGTTGAAGATTTACAGGTTTGGGCTTGGGGTTTTTTAGCATTAATTCTGTCTTCCCAGGACAGCTTTTTTAAACTAATTGCTCATTGAGACTCCAAGAATCCCTGTCAGAATGAAGAAAAAACCCCAGTCCTCTATCTAGGCATTAATAAAGCACAACCAGAAAGCTGGATGGACTAACTAATATTGCTGTAAATGAATTATTTTCCTGAAAAGTTGGTGTGCCTGAAGACAAGTTATGTGTGAAAAGGAAACCTAATTGCTAATGTAAAACCGAAGGCAATTATGAAGTTAACACAGAGTGTGAACCTGTTATTCACCCTGGTGATCTGGGATGAGCCGTGTGAATTACCGCTTGGATTTGGGCAAAAGGGTGTCCAGCCTGGGCTGCAGCACGTACCGATGGAGAGCGCCGCAGCGAGGTTCCCAGAGCTGCCCTCCTCACCAGGCACTGCGGTCACAACCCAGGCTTTCCTCTTGACCAAAGTGGTGCGATTCTGACAGGAAGGAACAAAATCCAAGAAATTGGCTCCTATGCCATGGCTGCTTGGTGACTGGATTTTAAGAGAGCCAACCCTTTTCAGTCTGCTAATTCTTAGTATGAGGACACCTACACCTTTGGAACTGCAACAGCTTCTTTCACATAGGCTACACGAGGATTATGTTTTAAACATGGATTCCAGCCCTTTTTTGAGCTCACATGTTCCTTAACATCCATCAGCACCTGGCTGAACACAGGTGCTCCAATAGGTAGCTCCAAAGCTTGGCTCAGATGAAAATTTGAGCTCCTACTCGTGGCTGTAAAGCCAGCTGAACGCCAGCCCACCACAGAGACAGGCTGCACACAACAGATGGTGTGCTGCAGGTTTGTCAGTGCTTTGTAGTGACACTGCAGGCTGGTGTCGAGCAGACAAACCAGACTACCTTCTAGAAATACTCAGCATTGCACACAGCCTGAGCTTCAGCTGCCAAGAGAAAAAGAATGACTGAAATACCAGAGCCCAGCCATCCCAGCACCAGCAGTCTCACCACGTGGAAGACAGATCAGGGGCTGCTTTCTACCTACCAGTGTAGGCTCAGCCTCTCAAAAAATATCTGAATCATCAGCCTAGGAAGTAAATTTTCTATTTCATGATAATGGTCCTTTTCAGCCTTTAGTACCGTGAGGGACTTTTTTTTTTTTTAACATTTGTCTTCTGTTCTTCGAAAGGAATTAAAGTCCCACTTAAATGAAAAAGAAAACATGAACTTTATGGGATATAAAAATTCAAACATTTCTTTCTCTACATTTCTAGCTATTTCAGGGCTAATTGCCTTTGAATTTGTGAATGCAGATAATGAGAAGAATCATATGTGTGAGGAATTGAAGGCAATATATGCAGAGCAAGTCAAGTGCTTGATATCCAATTTAACTTGGAGTTGGGTATCAACTTTAAATAAGCAAAAAGGCCATAAGTTTTTTTCATCATCTTATCCTTAGGGTATACATACCTGCTATGAACCTAATCAACTAAAGTACTTTGCTAATCCTTTATGCAAATGCTAATGAATGAACATTTATGTGGCAGAACACAGATGGATCATCAGCACTGCAGGTCTGATAGCAACCAGACTTTGCCCTACACGCTTCTATCAAGATGTAGTAGGTACAAAAGTTTATGCGTAAACTGCCTTTCAGGTGTTTGTGACCACAACGGAGAAGCAATTATCAGTAGAAATGCACTGTAATGAAAGCATAAAAGAACTTCCTCATGTAAAATGATTTTTCTGAGCAATTTTATATGTAGCGTGACGTGCAAACCTTCACCCACCAATGGTAACAATATCTAGTAAGTAGGTGAGGTAGACTAATTATGCACCAAATTGGTGCACCAGTGGAGTGCACCAGAACAGCCACAGCAGACTGGGCTGTAGTAGTTTTCAGAAACACCCTTTCCAGCAAAGCAAGTAGCAGCAGTTCTGGCAATACAATTGTCCCGTTCAACACTGTGGCTCTACTGCAAGTAGGATTATGTAGTTGCTGTGGTGGTTGGAGTATTTTGCAGCTCAACAGTAGCTACTACTGCTACTATTGCTCTTTTTTTTTTTTTTTTTTCTTTCTTCAAATAAAGAAATCCAGGCATGAAAATAGCTACCTGTCTTTCTACAGCATATTGGAGTTAATGGACCAATTTCGGGGGAAATGCCAATGTGGAAGGCAGTGGCACTCTTTGTTTAGGAAAAGAAGTGAACTAAAAAGCAAGTAGCACTAGTTAGAGCGAAGGCATGCAGTCATTTAGCATATCTTTTCTAGCAGAAACTCAGCATGGACATTTGGCAGTGATAGTGTCTAAATACAGCCTTCTGGGAATGGCTGGAATGGGTCTATATTGATTAGTACTACTTTGTCTAACTGCTTGAGGTAGGAATTAGGCACACACTGGTAGTCCTCATTGCTACCAGTCAGAGCTATAGCTGATAGACCTAAATTTGCTCATACTGACACACGAAAGAAAATACACCACCTCTGATAGAGTTCCTCCAGTTTAACAGGCACAAGGAGAGGCAGACGCCAAAACTGTTCTCATCCTAAATCTCTATTGCACAATGAATTCATCTTCCCTCAAGCACCTCCTGCCCCTTCCACTCAGAGGAAGAAGTGGAATTATGCACTGCCATCTGACTTCCCCAACACTAACACTTTGTTCCATTGATCAGGCTCTGCAAACAATGCAATTATTTCAGAGAAGAGTGCAGTGAGCCCTGGTTTGCTACTTCCACTTATTACTGAGGAGCATCAAACTACCCAGCCATTTTCCTGCAGCCATCTTTAAAAAAGGCAATGATCTCAATATGCTGCTAACCTAATGAGGGCTCTGTGTGACAGAGTCGTAGATACATTTTCTCACTAGCCTAATGAGGAAAGTGACAGACAGTGAAACAGTTCACACTTGAGTAATTTTCTAGTCATCAGCAATTGCTGTGTTCATGGTAGCAGAAGCCAGAGAAGGGACAGAGAGATACACAATAAACACACACTGGCTCCATTGGCCAGAATAAGTTATCACTAGGATAGAGGTCTTGGGGCAAACTCCCTTAGGAAATTCAAACAAAAAGAGTCAATTTAAGGCATCTCTAGCAGTGCATTCAATTAAAATTAAATTTAAAAAGTAGGATCAGCTGTTGAGCTGTTAGGCCACCTGCCCAAAGGAAGAAAAAAATATTAGAAATGTAACGAACCTTTACTCCCGATGTCTGCAAGCTGCTCACAAGTGACTGCAGAGTACTGGCTTCTCACAAACATCCGTCCAGCACGAAGTCCAGTTTTTCCCTCTTTGCCTCCCACCCCAAGAAGGAAACTAGCTGCAGATAGCTCATTATCTATAGACAGCAAGTGTTTGCACAAAAAATGCTGTCCTTCTTACATTTTTAACATACTGGCAACTTCTTCCAGTGAAATCATTATTTCTCAAGGGAACGTTACTAGAAGCCAAGCCTTGGAACATGCACTGGCACAAGCTCCAGGGTCGACACCACAGAGAAACAGCAAAAGCTGTACAGAGCTATGCAGTTCTCCAGGCAGCATGTTAGTGCACCCCCGGCATGTCCCACTGCCCTGACGGTCAGGAATAGGAGAGGAGAAGAGACACAGTCCAGGTGCAAGGGAAGGAGCCCTCCCCAAAGATGAAAATATAGCTGGTCCAAGGGGAAGCGTTTCACCTGTCAATGGTGTGATCCAGGTCTTTAAAGGAAGAGATGTCACATCAGACCTTCTTACCCTTCTTGATCCCTCTCCTTGGATATTGCAGTTTTTACCAGTGACAAAATATTGTGCCTGCCTCCCTCCCTCCTCTCAGATGAAGAGAAGGCATTTGATACTGCTGGGACAAATAAAGCAGCAGCTGCACACAGTCCGCCCGCCTAACCCCAGAGCTGTCCCCCCGTGAACCGGCCGGACTCTAAGCAGAAGAGATGTTGGGGAATGAATAGTCTTGTGGTTTCTCACCTGGATTCTTCTGCTGTGGCCCTTCCTGCCACATGTGGGAACCAACATGTGGGCAGAGGTACAAGCCCTGTTAGCTTTCTAGCTGTGTTGGAATCGCTACACGGAGAGCTGTGGATGTGCTTTGGAGGTGCAGCAATTAGGTATGGCAGAGCTGATGCTGCACATCCAGACCTGGATGCTGGCACAGCTCCATCCCTTGCTGCTTCAGCACAGCTCCACATAGCTCCTTCTAGGAGCTGCTCTGTGGGGCCTGGATGATGCCCAAAATGCCTAAATGCATCTCCTGCTGCACCAGTTACAGCCTCAGTATATGGGGCAGCTGAAGCATGTACATGGGCTAGGGGGTTGATGAAAATACCTTCCAGTGATCACAGCAGCAACAGATGAGCCCTTGCGCAATTAAATCCTACTCTGTAAGAGCAGTCTATAACCCCCAGACAGAGCACACATTGCAGTCTCTTCCACTGAGGGCAGAGCAGCTCTACGGCAGAGCTTTTGCATAGTGTTAATTAGCTAATTCTCACAACCACTCCATAAATCATTTCTGCCCCGGCTTTGCAGGCTGGTGGGGAAGCGAAGGACTTATAAGAGTCACCAGAGGCACAGATGCAGTTAGCCAGGAACCAAACTCAAACTTCTGGGTTCTGGTCCTCAGCCTTGGCTGCCCGACCAAAACCTGTTTTTCCAAGCTCACTATGAGCTTGGATGAACTGTTGTTTTCGCTGACGTTTCTCCTTGCCTGTGTGAAAGCAGTCCCTTTGGCTGCAGTTCAAGAGCTGACGGCTCCAAGTCAGGTGCCTCTGTTCTTCAACCATGTCGCTACTGCTTCCCTGCGTGACCTAAGGCAAGGCATTTAAACTCATTGCACCGCACACATCATGTTGAAAGAACCCCAAATTGCTTCTAAAACGTGGTTGGGGCAGGGCAGGGCAGTTCAGGGCTGTGCTCATTTGCTCCTGGCTGGCTCCAGACTTGCATTCCCTGATCTGGGCTTTGTGCTCCACTGAGCTTTGCTCTACTTCTGGCCAGAGTCAGGCATCCCTCAACCACATCCCACACACGAAGCAGCTGTGCACAACTTGTGCATACTCTATTTTCTTTTTAAAAACACAAAAGCATGCAGCCAGTGTAAATCTGAGCAACCCAGGGTGCATCTTCCTTCAAGTCACCTAATAGAGAGGACTGCAGCCTCCACCACTGTGGCACAACTGGTGCAGCACTTGGGCTTCACTCACAGCTGGGGGTAAGCCAGTAAACACTGGGATTTTCTGCAAGGCATAAGGGAATTAGGTGCTCACCTCTCCCTGAATTTCACTGGGGTTCAGCAATCAATTCCTCTAAGCTATTTTAAAGACTCCTGTCTAGGAACAGAAACTGGCTTTTATGGGCGCAGCACAAACATTATAGCTACTTTGAATAACTCTCCATGTGGAACTGCTCGTGTGCAATAAAAATGGCAGCATTTTCTAGTACAAATAATCATTCATTTGTTGAAATCATAAATCATTCACTTCTTGAATTATTTGGGTGTCAGGGGATAAACTGTTAAATCTATATTTAGTATCTAACTCAAAGTCCTGCCTGATTTTCAGCAGTACTGCATGCTCTCCAGCTGGGAGAACTTGTACCTCAGATCCCTAGGATAGAAGCGCTTAAATTTGAACTTTCACACTTACATTTAAAAACTCCACCCAACACTTAAAGGTAATCTGCAAAGGAAGCAGAAAATGACTTTAAATACATTCTGAGCATTTTACACAGCGAAAGGCATTCCAACTGGAAATGCGTTTTAATTTTTCATAAATATCTTCCTTCTTGTAAAATTCTGTCTTGCTCTTCACAGATAACCTGGAACATGATAGCTCTGGCCATGACAACCGTGTGCTGGATCACCCAGAGGAGGCAGAGAGTGAAGAACTGGTCATGTGGGAGAAACCAGCCAGTCGTGTCAGGCAAATGGGGCATCAGGATGGGAGAGAGCCCGTGGTGCAGTGCTGCAAAGGAGGGATGCACCACCCTCGTGGTGGGAGATGACAGCACACGGTGTGATCCTCACCCTCAACATACGCAATTTGACAAGCCCATATACCAGTAATGTAGCTGTAGTCCATGTGATTTTAACACCTTGAACCATTCTGAATGTCTGCATAAAAGTTTGTCCTGGTCTAGGTACGGTGCAACATTTTCAGATGGGCCTTAGTGAAACTGTTCCACTCCCTGCGTTAAGGATGGACACGCAGAACCTGCCAAGAAAATGTTCAGCCAACCAGGAAGTGTCAAGACTATTTTATACAGGAAAAAAAAATTTTGAAGAAACTCGGTGATTAAGTCAATGTTCATTTTACCTAGTAATTCACCTTAACTGATCCTGTATGTGAGCCAGCCCCCCTGAGACAAGAAATATGTGCAAAAGATATAAACCTGTGAAACGATGGGACAAATAGTTTCTCCTCCTTTAGTAAAATGAAACAGCAGCTACTTGTGAAAAGAATCCATGTGCCAAATCTGTAAATACGCTCTGCCTCTTTTTATGCTGCTGCTATAATTAATGTAAGAACCTTTAAAATTCCTATCTGATACTTACACTTGTTATAGCAACATATTTAATTCCAGAGCTACATCTTTCAGCAGATTCTTTTACTTAATTCAAATTACTAATCGTTTAGATTCTCTCTGAAAGTCTTTCCTCCCTCGCTCCCCATGCATGCTTAACCTAATTAACTATAAATGAGAAAAAATGCTATTCACATAAAAAGAAAATGTTAACCTATAAATTATCCAGTGCTCCCTCCTGAGGCTGGCAACGCCTCTTGCAGAAAAGCTCAAATGTTGGTGCAGTACTCTTGGCTTCCTATCCAGTTTCTGCCACCCAAAATGATTTTATACAACACATTACTCTGCCATTTTGTACATCTGGCAACTTTTGCTGATACTAAGTCCTCTCCCGTGTTTTCAAGATTACACGAAGGAGGATTTCTAGGATGATTAATTGGAGAGAGAAAATAATTCCTTTACATTTCAAGGAACATTTGCAGAAGACTAATGGTCATTTATGGAAATATGGCCTCTTTATACCCATTAATGTCTTCCAGTGCTCCCTACGGGTCACACAATTAACCACCCATTTGTGTTTCTTTGCTGCTGTCATCCCAAGTCCTCTCAGTTGTTGCCATCAGTTGGAAATCTGCTTTGCCACAGCCAGCTCAGAAGCCCACTCAGGTCCATGGGACTGAACCGTCTAAGGGACAGGGTCCTTGCTGTACATGTTTCTCCTCAAAATCCACTTTTTTTTTGCAGAGATTCTCAACTGCACTTCACCAAATCCCACCCTGACAACCTTTTCCAAATGGATTTGTAAATCCAAATCAAAAGTAGAGAGATACAATCCTTTCTCATTCTGTTCCCATGCTTTTGTGACTTCATTCGTCTCACTCTCCGGTGGCGATGGAAAGGGCTTTGCTGTGTGTAACACAATATTTTTATGATCCATAGCTAGAGCTCCAGGCCACTCTAGTATCTTATTGTTATTATTATTGTTAGCATTATTCATAATTATAACATTAATTTCCAATGAAACCTGACATAATGGATCCCTGTCCAGGAACATGACAAACATGTGCCCAGGTACCAGGTCACATCCCGGACACCACCTGGGATGCTGGAGCCCAAGCAAAGACTGGCACTAAGCGCTTCGCGGGGAAATGACCTTTCAATTACATTTTCCAGGGTTCCCTGCTGTCTGCCCCTATCTCCCTGCCACTGCAGGACTTAGTGTCAGCACCCTGAGGGCACCAATAGGCCTTAATGGCCAGGGCATTAGTGTAACAGTGTGTTGCCCTGTATTTTCCCCTTTTGCCAATGAAAGGAGACTGCTGGCAACAGCCTCTTACCCGGACAATTGTGTACGCTCTTTCTTGGAACTGTCATCTAACCAGCTCTTGGTTTAACTTACCATCAACCCCATCGAACTGCTCAGTGTTTACCCCACGTGCTGTCTGTGAGCTCCGAAGCAGAGGTATGTTAAACTGGGATGGGCAAGGTGCTTAGAAATGAGCTAGGAAGTATGGGCTATCACATGTGGCTGGAAGTCTTTTCTGTCCTTACCCTATCGTTATCATTTCTCACTTTGATTTAAGATTAAAAAAAAAGTACACGCATGTTGAGTAAAGGCATAGTGTTATCAAACTATCAACATGAAAGTTGTATTGTGTTTGATAATACCATCCATGTAATAAGCCTGAGGTCATGAAATGAATTCTTAGTTGCTTCACGTCCATACGACATGATTTCTCTGCGGTGACCTGAAAATGAGGAAGATGGTTCTAAGGACTGGAGCAGACACCAATGCTGCCAACTCTGCTTCCCACCAAAGGGCTGCAGCCACATCCCTCGATATCTCCCGTATCCAGAGTTCAGACACCACAAAGAAGCTGCTGTTGTTTCAGATGATGTCCAAGTCATCCACAAGACACTGGTCCCAAGCACATGTGGTGTTGTCACCTTCTAGTGGAGATGGCTGATGCCTAGAACCACCTCTCTTTCCAGAGAGGTGGAAGAGTTACCGCGGTCAGCCAACACCAGGCATGGGTATGTGTTGACATCTGTGGTTTGTTACAGGTTCCTTTGCTATCCTTATAACTTGTTCTAGGTATTTTATGAAGGACAAAATATCAAAACTAGGGGTTTTTTTGCCCTTGATACCAAGAGACATGCCCAGGCATAGAAGAAAATGGAAGAAAAAGGAGAACTGAGGACAACACTGATAAAACCAGGGAGCAGTGCTGTATCAAAACACAGGAAGTTAAAGAAAAGACAAACTGCTTATCTGTCCATTCCCAATTCCCTGAAATTTTCCCCATTTTGATGGTGCTTGATCACAAGCTGAGAAGAGATGGGCCCTCCAGCTGTGAGGAGACAGCCTCATACTGCAACAGGAAAGAGAAGTACAACCCGCTTGCCATTCCTGAACACAGTAAAAAGAAATGGAGAGGGAAAACCAAACTGCTGACATTTTGCTTTAGCTTTCTACATAGCAAAATCATCAAGATATGGAGTTAATGAGTGTGTGTGCATTATACGGCTCAGGAAACACTGTTGCCAGTACACAAGTTAGTTGAAATTTCTATAAGTACACAGGTCTGCTAAAATACCCTTATTAAAGG
Source organism: Falco cherrug (assembly GCF_023634085.1). Lineage (NCBI taxonomy): Eukaryota > Metazoa > Chordata > Aves > Falconiformes > Falconidae > Falco > Falco cherrug. The sequence goes on along the minus strand of NC_073704.1, from coordinate 33,650,056 downwards.
CATATATAAAGTTAAAGAGGAGATAATGTCATATGGTCTTTTTGTATTTTAACATTACTTCAGGATGATTTACAGCACTTAGCAGAAAATGCAAAAGCCGTTCCATGTATATTCACTCAGATTTTCACCTTAATTTTCCTGCAGCAACCCTCGTGCTCTTTTCTGTCGTCACTCAAGAGACTGAGCCAGGACCACAGCACCTTGCGACAGACCCACATCAAACCTATCCACCCTGTTCTCTCCCCACAACCTCCCTCACAGTTAATACCCGCATTCCATGTTCCTGGGGTCCCTCCGGTGCTGTATCCGTCTCCTCTCTACCATTTCCCTGCAGGGACCGAGCCCATTCCGGCACCCCCTCGCCAAGGGAGCACCAGCCAGTCCTGCAGTTTTCCGCGACCCCTTGCTTCTGATGCCCACACAAATCCTAACCGCTTACTTTCCTGTTCGCTGCCGAGAGCCCCTTTCATCAATGGGTTTGCAGGAATACAACTGCTAGGAATTTTATTTAATTGGTACTAATTATAGTTAACTGTAATTAGGGGCACATTCACAGGGGGGAGGTAGGGCTGAAGGAGAAGAAATATAATTCAGCGTGCTCTCAACTCTGTACACACACTTAGCTGAGCAGGGTTAATAAGAGCATCAGTCTGGTTCCCAGGCACACAAGAGGTAAATAGAAGCCATTTTTCATGTTTTATCCTGCAGCGTACAGTTTTACCATGGCCTGTTTTACAAGTGAGGTAAATGAGTCATAGAAAAAGCAAGTAGCTTGACCAAGGCTTTGCAGTAAGACATTGGCAACACAGAGCACCGGAGTAACTACTTCCCAGCCTACTTGATCCTCATGAGAACAAAACCCTGCAACATTTTTATTATTATTGTTATTGCTGTGTAATAGCTAGCACCAGAAATTTAGCCGAGCTGTGGCACAGCTGCACAATTGAATTTGAATTAATCAGTCTCTAATTCCTGATTAGGGAAACACAGCAAGAAGAAAATATCTGACAGAAAACAAACCTCTGTCGGAAACAAAAATGTTATTTGTGAGGCTAACATCCTGCATCAATTTACAATTTATAAGATTCAGTAAGCAGCAGTGGCACAATATTAGAAGATCTATTAGGAGGCACTTAGGTGAATATTGTGTTCCAACCTTTGAAAGCCAAGCTGTGCTTTAAGATTGTAACTATCTTTTTGCTCCAGAACAAAAAAAATTGAAAGGCATGACTATTAAGCAAGGATAAAGGTTGAATCATAAGCAAATGTCATGTTATAGATTTACCTACCAACAAGAAGCCAGCGGGGTTCAGGTCAGAGGTTAATGAAAGACATCCAAAGGTCATCCAGTGATTATGTGAGAGCATGAGTTTAATAGGGCACGGGGACGACAGACACTGACAGAAGATTTATACCAGAGGTGATGACACCACTACGAATACTGCTGATAAAAAGAGCCCCAATATCGGACTGAACAGAATGATGAATGGCACACATGTCTACTCACACTTCTCATTATAAGCTCCTTCACTCATGGTGGCACTTAGCGGCATTTATTTACTGTGGTTTGATGGTACCGAGCAGAAGCACAGTATAGCTAATACTTTAAATGTAGACTTGCCATATAAAAATGAAACAAGAGATAAGATTAGACCGTTGAATAATTGCCCAGCTTTCCTGCAGAGATTATATTCACTAGTGCTAACATTATTTTTTCCCTAATGTTCTAGTGTACGAACAGCTCAAGTGAATTAATTTTCGAAGGCAGAAGGTCAAAAGAAAATAACTGATAAGCATTGTGCCTGCTATAGAATATCACTTTACAGTATTCTCGTCTCCACATTTGTCAGATAGGGAATAAGAGATAATATAATAAAGGTATATAAACATATTTTTCATCATGCCGTATTTAGTTTTAGTTGTTCCAAGTGCTATTTTTCCTTGCGGCTATTGGTAGGAAGAGGATCAGAGAAGTCAGCCAAAAATGTCAAATAAACAGAAAACAACAACAAAACCAATAAAGCTTAGGACCAAAACCAAGGAAAACCGAGACCTGATGAATAACATGTGCTGCACCAAGAAACTCCTTTTCAGACTGTTATGTATTTATCAAACCACTGGAGCGTGAATTTATGAATAAGTCTTATCATCTTTCAGGCAGCAGGCACAATAAAAATTAGAACTACAGAAAATTGTGGGTATTACAAAAGGTTATTTCTATCAATTCATATGTATCTGTAGATGGGAATGTCACAGAAGAAAGTTCTGTATGTCTTTCCATCCGTACCTTCACCCAGAGATGAAGCAGTACGGCATGACGTCATATTTAACATTTCGTCAGACAAGGAGCAACGTAAATAAAGCCCCACTCAAGCCAGAGGTGTTGTAAATAATGCACGCAGTTTTAAGAGGTGGGGAGATGTAACATTCTGAGCACACACCATCATCATTCTCCAAGATAGTTCATTTCGTTACCTCGCGTGTGCTGCCATTATTACTACTTCCAAATGCAACACATCTGTATTTTACACCATATCCATCTTGTAGTACCTGAATGTCTCCCATGTAACAGAAAAGGGAGGCAGCCACAGAAATGCATTGTTATTATTATTATTTCTGTCACTATAGTTTATTGCAGTCCATATTGCAAGGACTGGTTTCACAGAGGTCATTTGGGTAAGTGAAGGTTTATTACAACAGAGATTCACAGTCTGGTCCTAGAAAAGTTGCAGTGCCTTCTAGATGTCACAATTAAGCTACACCTTGTGCTCACACATAATGAAAAGATGCTCCCTCTCCCACAGAGCTTGCTGTCCCATAGAACTTATCTCCACAAGGTACGGCTGGGGTCTGCACAGCTGCACACGAGGTAGGACATCACTTCGAGTACATGGGATGTGTTTCCTGGAGCACTGTGTGTTTCTGTAATGATGTCGTGTTAGGTCTTCCATCTTAAAAAGCATACGCATGAAAACCCTCCTAGCTGATTGACTGTGGCCAAGTTTTCAAAAAACAGTTTCTTGAAAGAAGGCCAGTGCATCCAAGTTGCAGCCTCTAGCCACTCTCTAATAAAGGAATAAAATGTAAGCGTTTGGAAAGGGAGCAGGTATTTCCAATATGTAAGGGCCCTTTCTGAGAAAAGGCTTTGTTTGCTGTCTGGGTGCCAGGTTGCAGAGTGATTATACCTTAAAATGTAGTGAGGAAGCACCGAGCACTAAATCTGGCTCCCCGAGCTCACCTGCAAATCAGTTCTGTGCACACCTGCCTGCAACGAGGGGCTGCCCAGAGCCTCCCACAGCTTAAATCCTGATGGGGGAAGAAGAGACCTCCTCAGATGAGCATGGAGAAAGCAAGCAGCTTGGTGGAAGGTGAACTGGCTGCAAAGGTGCTTTGCTGCAGGTAGGCACGTTCCGAGGCAGAACTTGGGTGGATAAGGGATTGCCTATGACCAGCACCTATGTATGCAATAAAGGATCTCACCTGGGATCTGTGCCTTCATATGCCGCACCAATACACTTTGAAATATTTCTTCCCCACAAAAGAAATATGTAATCAACAGGGGAAAATAAACCTTCCTGCATTTCAGAAAGAAAAAAAATATTTCCTGGGTTACCTTGAAAATCACATATTGATATCTGCCTAATATCTGAAGGTCCAGTTGATCCCTCAGGATGAGAGACCTCTGATGGACTCCAGAAAACCAGATGTATGTCAGACAGGAGCTGCTGAAGCATCTTATCTAGTTAACAGAGAGAAGAATTACAGCCACTTACACTTCTGCTTGATTAGGAGGACTAAGAAAAATGTAAATACAAAGAACACTTCATCCCTGTGCAGCATGAGACCTATGCACCATGTAAGCTAAATGGGAACATAAGTGGTGCCAGCTTTGTTGCTTCTGCAACACGGTAAACTTCAACCTGAGTGGAAGAAATATCTTTTGTTACCATACCAGATACTCCACCAATTCACACCCCTAATATGAGCCCCAGACTAGCCATTTTTAGCACTGATTCTCAGTCATCTCTTCCATCTATGCCCGGAGCACATGGACCTCTATATACTTTTGTTTAAAGGACCTCACCCAGTTTCCCAATGTTTTTCAAGTACTGCAGAATAATTTACCAAAAATAGGTTTAATCCATATTTCCCAACAGCAGGGTACTTACTAATCTTTGAAATCTTGGTACTCGCTTTCCCCTTGGGAGGAAAAAATGATGTAATCACTTTTATCTGACAAGGCTTTACGCTGGGCTAATCACTAAAAATTAATAGATATATATCAACAAGGCCATGCCTCCATTAAAATATGGAGGGGGTGGGGGTATACATTCAGATATAGGAAAACTGCTGAAAAGGCAGGAGGCAGAATGGTTTCTCTTTAAAGCTTTATCGTCATCAGTGACATGCTGTCATTCAGCATGTTGTATTGTCCACTTGGATCAGATGAATAGAACGGTCTAATGGAAGCCACAGTGTTTCAAGACAGACAGTGTATTTGTTACAGACAGACAATAAAATGTTAGTAAAGCATCTGAAGCATCCCTACACCAAATGAGAATGAGATTTTTTAATTTATGAATAGAAAAAATAAGACTTGAACTACAGTCCTTATTTATTATGCAGCAAAACAGAAAGCCAGGGCAACTGGAATTCTGCTTATAGAGCAAAGAGAAAATGTATCACTTTTCTAGCACAGCCACAAAAGACCAAGTTTCATCTGAAGATGTAAGACCTAAGATCATTGCTGGTTATGAAGGTAAGATCACTTTTTCTGAAGCAGCAGAAATTCACTGACTACGAATCATTACTCATTTTGGCCCATGTTCTGGTTACAAGCACATCAAACTACTTCTAATATCACTAATAATGTATCACTAAAATTTCATAACTAGAATAAAACATTTTTATTCTGCTGCAGCAGAAATGCTAGAAAATATTGAGCTAAAAGTCAAGAAATTGTGCAAGCAGATTACTCGCAAAAAGACTGGTACATTAAATTCCCTTGTTTTTTATAACATATTTGGCAACTGACAAATGGCTTTGAATTTGGGATGGAAGATCTTCACACAGCTTTCATGAAGCACATTTGAGAAAATGACAGTGAACTGCTGAGAAGCTGGTGCCCTTTTGAAAACTAATTATCTTATTTGGAGTCCAGCATCTACCCTGGTGATCCAAACTCAAATCAAACTAATTATCAGATAACCTAATCCGCTGCATTTAGATCAAATCTCTGTAAAAACTGATTGATAATTATATGTATATGCATATATATATGTGCGTATCTCTATGGACAATATTTTTACTTTAACCTTCTCTATGACTTTTATTAATTTAGTTCTTGAAAAAGCTTTCTTCCAAGAAAAGCTAGAGGAAAAAGTATTGTGACAACAGCCATAAATCCACAGCAGAAGGTCTGCTGGGTAAGTAGCATGGGGCGCGAGTTATAATATTTTCTTGTATCTAAAGTGTTTGTGTTCACTTTGGGTACGTGTGTTTAACTTTATGCATGTCCTGGCCTGCTCAGAGTAATTCAATTCCTGGGTAATAGAAATACCATCAGAAGCCTGAATCTCATCATCTTTTTTTCATAAATGGATCAGTAGAGCAGAAAGAGGAAAAAAAAACCCCACAAAAAATACCACTAGGAACAAGCCAAACACAAACACAAAACTGAGGTTTTATTTGTCTCTCTGTGATGTGAAGGCCAAATTCTTCACCGGGGTAAATTGACAATGCCAGCAGAAATTCAGGTCTGAAACGTGTAGCCTAGGACTAAAGGGATAAGACGAAATCCAGGAGCCGGTTTAGGCTGGTTGTAGTTCAGTGATCCACATCAGCAATGCAGCTGGGTACGTATTTTCCAGTATGTGTAGAGTCCTGCGTACTTTGGTTCAAGTTGCGTGTAATAATTCTATTAAAGAGGTAAGGATTAAAAACCCCATATCTTCCTCATTAAACCTTCTTAAACCTTCCTCATTAAACCTTAAAAAATATGTGGAAGAGAAGATAACTAATGCTGTTAACAGATCCATTTGCCATCGCATTGAGATGTAAGCTCAAAAAGTTCATCCCCCAGTTCTGGTTGTAACATCAAACCTTTCCCAAGCCGGCTACAGCCCAAAGTAGCTCAGAAATCCAGGGCAGCCCAACAGCTCTGCTGGCTGGGTCGCTGTAGAAGGGACAATTCTTTATATTTTCACAAAGATTTAGCCAAAACAGTAAAATAATTAGGAAGGAGGAAAAGGCTTTCCATTTTTCAGGCCTGAGAACTCTACCTTACAAATGCCAGGTATATTATTTTATATTACGTTCTTCCGTCTTCTTCCCTTCTCTGGCACGTGGCCCTCCAGCGTTGTCTCTGCGATACCAAGACTCAAAAAAAAGTTAAAAAAAAAGCTGACTCAGACAATTATTAATCCTTCTTGTCTTTTTATAGCTTCAGGAAGACTTACGTGGAGCTGGTTGCTAGCTGTTCCTCCGTGTTCCTTGCACAATCCGGTTGCCAAACACCACTTGCCTTGTCCCTTTGGGATGCGCGTCCCAGGAGAGCCCGGGTCCCTGGGGCTGCAGCCCTGCTCCCGGGCTGGGCACTCCGTGGGTGAGCCACCTACTCGGTGCTCAGCGATTGGGGAGCTCACGGCATGGAGCAGCCCGCGCAGGGCTTTCTGGCCGCTGTGGTATAAAATAGCCCAGAGGGGCCAAAAGAGTGTCACGAACAGAGGGTGAGGCGCAGTGCCGCTGACCTCTCTCCTTTATCAGGCTCTGACAGCCCATTAATAACAATACCGGGTGACATGTTTTATGGTTTGAAATTGTAGAGATTTGGAGACGAACCACCTAACTAAGGGTGTGTAATGCTATTCCAGATGCCCTAGAGCATCCTTCCCCAGCCCCGCTGCAGCCTTGGGAAGGTGCAGGTCTTGCACGTGGCTGCCACATCCCATCTCCATGCAGGTGTCCTGGATGCCTTAAAGTGTTTCTAAGATGGACCCTGAATCCTATGTTTAGGCATCTGAATCACTTAATGACTGTCAAAAGCAACTAAGGCTGATGGAATATATTTCATTAAAACTGCTTTTAATGGAGAATTGTGTTTCTAAGAGAGTTCTTGGTTCCTTTATTTTTGCATTTTGCACTGTGTGCTTTCTGAGCAAAGGTCAAATTTGAGAGGATGTTGAATGCTGCAAAATGGAAATATTTGTTGGAAACAAGAACTTCTGGTATTTGAATTGTCATTGTACATTTGCAGACTTCTGTTGGCTAAGAGAAATAGACATTTTTCAAACTGCTCTGTTATGTGTCCTTCCCAGCAATGTTAATGCCAGCAGTGATTGCTGTCTGACACAGCTATGCCTGCAACTCGTTGCAACACAAACATTCCTCAATAGTGACCCAGATAACCTGTGCTGTTGAACAAATTACACAGGATAACATCATTATCTCCTTATTCTGAGGCCTAAAACTTAGATGTCTATGGAGTTTGGCATCTTTTCCATCTGCAACAAGTGAAGGAAAGAAACAGCCTCTCCAGAGGACAATTTTTAAAACTTAAAATAGATACATCAAATGAGCAGAAGGATCACTTTGTTTGTGCTATTTCTCCCTACCACCTGCAGAGGAATCTGCTGCTCTCTCTAGACTGTAAACTCCGCTGGAGTAGACTGATCTGCACTCTGTATTTGTACAAGTGACTAGCCAAACAGGGGTGGGTTATTGCCCTATCTCAAAAGAAGTTACAATGAGTTGTTGACATTTTTTGTAGGCATAAATATAAGTAAGGCCTGTGTCTCTACAAATATAATACCAACTGAAATAAGTTCAGTCAACAGTACTGCCAAATGCAATTGGCATTGCAATTGCTTGCTAATGACTACATGGCAAGCCTTGTGATACTGGGCAGGAGCTTTTCAAATGCAATTGCTAGAAACTTTTCCTTCCTTGTGGATTTGAGATATCACAAATGGAATGAAAGAGAGAGAAAAAGAAAGGGAGAAAGAAAGGAAGGAAGGAAGGGAATCTGAATTTTATGGCTGCAGAGAAATTAGAAACCTCCAAACCTTAAACATATTAATAGAGAAACCACTTCCTGCTATCTTCAATGGCACACACTTAAAATATTTTCAATTAAGTTCAGAAGGTATTTTAAATTCTTGTGCAAGACTGTTTTCCTCCTCAGCCACTGGTTTTTCTGTTAGCATTTCTTATGCCATTCTCCTCATCCACTCAGCCACCTATTTTTAGCTTGATTTGACATGAATTTCCTTTCTGCCCTTTTCACATCTACTTATTCATCTGCACTGACCTTATTTTAACTCTTAGCAAGTGACACACTTATGACACATGCACACACACCTAGCGCTGTAACGCATTCATATACATTCTCCGCGTATCTTCAGGCTCTGTACTGTCTCTGCTTCCCACCAGAATTTGTCACTGAAAAAAATATGCCCCGGTGAAGCTCAGTGTCCCAGCTATTTAGTCTGTGCATTGAATCTAGATGTTGTATGGCACTACAAAATACCATAGGAAGTCTTTAATTTCTAAATCCCATATTTGGATGTATTCTAACATGCTGATGATCACCTTGCATTTTCAATACTTTATTTAAATGTCACAGTCCTTCAGCACTGCAGCTGTTTATGACTCTTTGGCATGTGATGCAATGAGGTTATCTTGGCAAACTTCTGACTGGGCTGGACTCCATATCTCAGAAACCACGACCGTGGCTGGCAGTGTTTAGTCCCTAGGTAACTATTTCAGCAAGTGCTGAATGAGTATGGAAACCAGGGCTGAGCCACACTGGCAGAGTGATATAGGGAAACTCATGCTGCATTTGTCCATGCAGCAACCTTTCAGTAAATAAATACGGGACTTTAGCCTCTGGACTGAAAATCCAGCATCTTTTGCAAGTGGCTAAATAAATAAAACCGCCTTTGGTATCAGCCCTAGAATTGTGTATCCTGTTGCTAACCTGAGATAAGCACGAGCCCTTTTCACATGTAAGAATGCATGTGATCCGTTGGTTTCGCATTGCTACTGTCTCTTTTTCCTTCCCCCTCTAAAATGCCAACCCTATTGGAAAATCAATTTTATAGAACTTACCTACTGCACACTATGCTCTTGCCAAGACCCCAGACTAGTTCACAGTACGCTGCCTCTTTGTGCCTAACAAGCTCCCCATATGTCGCAGGACTCATCAGCTATGCTGATCTTTGCCTGTGACCCAGCTGTGTGCTGACTAGGATGGCTACTACACCTTATTTTGCAGATAATAAGAGACAAGACAGCAGCCCCAGCTGGTGAAATAAAAGGCATTTGTGGAAATTGTGTCCAGTTCTGTAATTCTTCATTTCTGAAGGCCTTCCAGAAGCCTTCTGTATGCATGGAGAACTTTCAAGAAGGCTTTGAAGGAGATTTATATTCCTGAAGAGTATTTTGATAAAATTCTATAATTTACAATATTTTTTTCACAGTCCTAGCTAAAGACCCCAAACTAACATCAGTACTTGATGTGGCTGTCTGGAACATGGAATGAGGAAGGGACAAGCATTCCTTCTTGTGAAACTGCTGGTGGTCACCGGCCATGCTTCTGCACAGCTCACAAACAGGCTTCTTCAGAACTCTGCTAAAGGGATGCCAGAGATACTTGGGATCTGTGGACCATGCTTGAAGAGCTCTACTGACATTCACTTGTACACCTAACAGAAAGCAAACCTGGCCTCATCCCTGAGAACAAGACCCCTGCCCAGATGGTCTCTTATACTGAATGCACTCTGTGGTTGCCCCACTACTCCACATGGCAAAGTCATGCTTAGGGAAAGAACAGGACGTTTGGCCTGATGTTTCCTTATCTATATAAACTCTGGAAGCCCTACCAGGAATCAGCTCCAGACTTGTACAGAAGGCTTTTGCTTGTCATACATGTAGGCTTTTCCCCAAGTTACACATGCATACAGTTCCAGAAACTCCTGGCCATTTTATCATGGATCACCACAAGAAAGACTTAAGTTAGGTTTTTCTACCAACTCTCTTACTCTCTCTCTCTCTCTCATCCATCCATCCATCCATCATCCATCCATCCATCCATCCATCCATCCATCCATCGCCTGCTCACCCTTCCTTTATTGTCCTGCTATGGACACACCTTCAGCTAAGCTGGCTGGCCTTGGCTCATTCAACCAGGGTATCAGGCAGCTATGAAGGCCTTCACAAAATACAACTTTAAAAAACTCATTGTTATGGACACGAAAGCAATCCCACTTTTTCTATAGGTATGTGGCTGCTCTAGACTCCTCTGCTTTGTATGAACTTTGCTGAGATTTTCATTGCCAGATTTAAAACATCCAGCGCAATACTTGCGTCCCCAAACTAAATGCAGAATATTCTGTATTGTCTCGTTCTGCTGCCAGTGCAATGGTACAACTCCTTGTTGCTTTAAAAAAAAAATACACTTTGCCCATGAGGTTTCATATCGGTTCCAGTCAAAGTCAGAGCAAGTGCCATTTCTCTGTAGGTCATATGTCTGCCTCCTTTGTCTGCAAAACTATTTGCTGATGTATTTATTTTGGCAATTTCCAATTCAGATATGTTTTCATATGCTCTTCCCTCATGCTCCTCCCATTTTTGTGCAACAGGACATTGTACTCTCTACGATAACCAAATGGATGTAAGGACCGAATCTTCAGATGGTGTAAATGGTCAATGCCAATAAAGTTATTGGAGTTGGGTTATTTATTTTCTCACGTATTAGCCTCAGTACCTCTTTACTAATATAGTTAGTATTTGTCATATGATCGGTTTATTTTTTGTAGGAATTAAGCTCTTGAAGTTTTATAGTACCAAACACAGCAGCAGACCTGACTGTAACTATTTATATAACTGTAACTATATATATATGTAACTGTTTATTTAGAGACAAATCATTACCTGACTATATATACACGTGTCTAGAGAAGGAAAGATCCATCAATCATTTACAAACTCCATCTACTGATGCCACACTTTCCTCTAATGCGCACACTGTATGTTCGCAAAGTTTTGCTTTCAGGCATTCTGACAGTCCTGGTCTTTAAGGCATGAAGAGATAGGGCACTCTGCTCCCCCTTGGGCACGGGGCTGGCCAAAGGTGTCCTTCTGACGTTAGGGAAAGCTATTTTATTTGATTAAAAAATGCTTCTTGTCTTTCTCGAGACAAAACTTGGAGTTCAAGTACAGCAAAGTAACTATCTAAACCACAGACAGGGCAAGGCAGCTCGGCAGGAATTACTGAGAGTAAAAAAACCTTTGTTTCTGTGCGACGGAAAAAAAAGCTGAACGACCTGAAAATTCATTTATTACTCATCTAAACCACAACGCATTTCTGCTGCTGTAAATCTCCCCCTTTTCCATTCTTAATGTGTCTATTATATACCCATACACTCTCCCCTGAGTTTACATGTTTGATGACACCGTTGTTCACAACACACCAGCACAAAGGAACCACAGTTACCGCTGAAGGTAAGTTATAAATCCCGTCCTACCCAGCCGTTCTTCTGGGAGCTGCAATAGGATCTACACGGCATCAGTGGTCCTCGCAATACAGGAAGCTCTGTCCAAATCTTTGCAATGAAATACTAAGCTTGGAGGGAATGCAATGTGTAAACATTTTTAATAAATTGTATTCGTTATCGGTGCGATGAGAAAGGAAAAAAGCTCATTGATGGAAGAACAAGGACTACGCTGCTGCAATGGATACGCAGCAGCAGCACTCGCCTATACCTCTCCCCACACACACGCAGTATACGGTGTTTGTTTACGGCGGTGCCTGGCGTGCTGGTTCGGCCGGGTGGGAGCGGCCGGTCCCCGCGTCCCGCAGCCCGGCCGGGCCGGTGGAGCCGCGGCCCCGAGCTGTGCCGCCCCGCCCCGGGGCTAGGCGCTCCGTTTCGGCCGGGGAGCCCGGATTTCACCGGGAACCCCCGCCTCTGTGACCGACAGGTGTCACAGGGCTATCGCGCTGCCCTGACCGCTACACCCAGCTCCGCGGGACGCACAGGCGCGGTACGAAACACGTCTCCTTCCCTCCTCGCTCCGGCTCAAAGCCCTTTCCGAGGGGCAGCAGCCCCGTGCGGGCCGGCCGGGCTCCCACCGCCGAGCTCCCCCGCCCCCCGCAGGCTTGCGGGCCCAGGCGCGGCGGCAGTCCCCGTCGGCACGGCCGGCCCGAGGGGACGTGCCCGGCCCCGCTCGGCGCCCAGCCCGCCCCGCGGCCGCCCCGTCAGCTGCTCGGCCGGGCCCGGCGGGGCGCTGCGGAGGCTGCGCGGGGCGGGGACTGGCGCGGGGAGGGAGAAGATGGCGGAGGCCGAGTGAGTGCCGGGGCCGCGGAGGGGCCGGGCGGGGGCGGCCTGGGCCGTGCGGGGCGCGGGGGGCCGAGTCGGGCCGGCGGCGGCACCTCCCGGTCCCGTCCTCCCCGCGGGCGGCCGAGCGCCCGGCAGCGCCGCCGACGGAGCGCTGCCCCGGGGCGGGGGTTGGCGCCGGGCCCCGCCGCGGCCGAGCTGCTGGGGGCGCCGGGCGGGCCGCGGCGGCGGAGGGGGCGGCGGGAGCCGTTCGGCCCGGCGGGGTAGAACCTTCTGCCAGACGAGGCTCCCCCGGGCAGGGGGGCCGGGCCGGCCGCCTGCGGGCCGGGCTCTGCGCGGCCGGTGCCGCGGCCCCTCCGCCGGCGGTGCTTAGCGGGCCCGGCCGGGGCCGGAGGCGCTGGCCCGCAGCCGCCGGGAGCCCTCGGGGCGGCCGCCCGGTCTCCGCACCTGGTGCGCCGAGGAGGGGGCTGCCGGCCTGCGGCGTTGCCCCGCAGAAGACAGGTGGCTTCTTGTCATTTCACCCTCCCCGCCATCTCGCTTAAATAGATCTTCTCTCCCTTGGCCCTCGCCATGCTGTGTCCCTCCTGGTGGGCCTGTGCGGCCTAGGGAGCTGCGACCCGCACAAGGCGGCTCTTGACGAGCATGGGGAGTGCTGGGGAGCACTTGCGGGATGGATCTTCCAATTAGAAGACAGTTAAGTGACTAAGTGTTTTGAAAATGTCTGTGGTGATAATGTAGTTGTTAACCTTTTGCACCATGCCCGCTGCGCGTGGGCTGCCTTGCGTGTCGCGCTGTGCTGCGGCGTGTTTCAGCTGTGTGCTGCTGAGGGGGACGCGCAGCTGCCGCAACTCTTGGTGCCATGTTACTGTTTGGAACATGCATTCCCAAGGGATGGAGGCTCAGCAGTGGTGTTGGTTCAATATTTGCACTGTTCCCGTCTGAGTAGAAGCGCTTGGTGAAACACAAGGCTTAAAAGGAGAGAGACATCGTCTTCGCTGCCTGCAGATGCGCTAGCCTCCTGGTCCAGAAGAAGGAGGCGATGCCTTCTTTAGGGCTCTTAGTTTCCATTTTCACAAAAGGTGACAATAGTAAGTAAGACAAAAGTAAGATGCCGTGCCTGAGCATCATGACCCCAGGCTGCCCAAGGCCCTGAAGAATCTTTACATGAGCATTGGCCGCTTTGCTCCGTTTCCCTGTTGCTCTCTGTGGCGTGCCAAAAGGCTTCAGAGCCAACGAGCGGAGAAAACTTGGAAACCAGGATAAAACAAGTAGGAACAACGCGCACAGGGTGAGAAACCAGGATGGAAACGACTGGATCGTGCCAACTTGGGACCTTGCATTACTTGTAAACATTCACTGACTTGTACCCACCCAAGTGCCTTTGCTGTGGTCAGGCTGTTTACTTTGTAGTGAAAATCTGCTGCTGGTCCCTCAAATGACTTGTAGCTGCAGGGGTTGTATAAAAGCAGTAAGTGATTTCCTTATGTAGCAAAGTCCCAGTACATTTTGATAACCTTCACAAGTAAGTATCATATATTTGCTGAATGATATATTAAATAAATGGAAATTGAGTAAATGCAGGCTTTATGTTTTGAAACTGGTTTATGCCAAATAAAATTGTGCTTCCATTTGGTCTTCTTTTCTAGAAGAAAGTAAGATCCAGTTGGTGTGTACATCAGTATTGCTGCATGAGACAGCTGATGCTTCTTATTAAGTTGGAGATTGTTGTATTTGAAGTTACAAGAAGCAGTCTTGTTAGAGGGATATCGGGAAATAATATAACATGGGGAAATAATGGGTGCGTGGAGATTATTAATAGATTTCATCAAAGACAGGGACTTGGGCTGGTGTCGCTCAGTATTTTAGTTGATGTCCTGGGTGTGCAAAATAGGGTGTAGTCATGGTGTTTGCTGATGACCTAAAGCTGGGAACCGTTTGCAGGGCTGAAGAGGATAGAGATATCTTACAGGAAAAATGGGGTGATGTTGAGCGTCGGAGTAAATAGTACCTATGGACTGAAATTCAACATGCAAGGTTTGGGGTTGGTACCAAGGAACAAGGAATTCAGTAACAGGAGAGAGAGACTGGAATGTACTAATTGATCACAGGGTGTGAGCAACAGCTGTATGGCAGTGAAAAAAGAAATTCTGATCCTCTGTGTGCAGCAAAAGAGCTCACTTAAAGAGAGACCCAGAAGTGTGAGCTTCCTCGTGTAAGGCTGTGAGAATCAACCCAGGGGTCATATATATCAGCTCTGGTCATGCATTAAAAAAAATAAGGGATGTGCAGACTTCAGGAAGCGCCAAGAGCTGTTTGGATGGTGAAGTAAGCGGAGAGTCAAGAGTTTAACTTGTTTTCCTAGGCAAGCTAAGACTAAGAAGGGACCTAACAGTTTAAAAGCCCTCATTAAGTATGTTATTCCTGTGGAGTTTGTGATTAGGACCTACAGTCTCGAATGCTGTGTATTGAAAAGACTTCTGTATATTCTGGGAATTCCTGTGATCACCTTGTGGGTAAAGCCCCCAGGGACAGGGGAGACTCTTAGCTAAAATAGGGATGTATTTGTGACTGTGGTTTCTTTCTTGGAGGCTAAATGTATTATGCAAGCTCTACTGCCATGCCATCCAAAGGAGGGGAAAAAAAATTATCTGGAGCACCTCCTTTTTGCTTGAGGGACGCATGTTGCAGCGCCAGTGCCAGCCTTGATGCAGACGTCGGTTCAGTGTGAGTCAGGAAGCTGACTTAAGAAGCCAAACAGCGTGGTTGCCCTCTTTCCCCTCAAGATGGGTTTGTGATTACAAATAATGTGGAGAATTGGCCGTGTAGAAGAGATGCTGCATTCTAACGGGGACTGTGCTGCCTCCCCAAACTGACAGTGGGAAATTACATGTGACCAGAACTTGGTTTTTTACCTTTTGTTTTACCTCTTGGACTTTTTTGTGCATGATGGAGGATGCCACAGCGTGGCGTCGCATTTTACGTGCAGTTACCTGTAGTATATTAACTAGCCTGGATGTATTTCACTTCCCTTTTGGCTTTCAGTCAGCAGAAACGAATGGCACGTCCTCTGCACTGCTGCTACGTCTTCAGAGAGCTTCCTCAGGATCTGCTGAAGCCAGGGAGAAAAGGGGGATGGATGCACTGGTTTGGCTTCCCTTGTGCCCGCGTGGCCGTAAATAAGAGTTAACAAAAGCCGCCACCAGTTGGCAGTTTCAAATTTAAAAACAATGTCAGGGCTTTTTTTCTTAAGTTCCAGGTGGCTAAGCTGTCGATCAGAATCGTTGTTATACATGAGTGTGGCACTGAATCCATGTATAACAAGACTCTTGATGGACAGGTTTTTTTAAAAAGAGTGATTGGGATGGGAACTCTGCCATTCCTGTAGTGCCAGCAGTTACTCATGTAGGACGTTACCTAGTGCGCGGGCAGGGGGAGCTCCTTTTCCCTTCACTCTCAGATTCTTTTGTTCCTGATTACAATTACAGTTTGTAGTAATGTGTGGCACTTTTCACCAAAAGTGTGTTACTTCAGTAAATATTTCTCTGCATTGAGATTACTTCTCTGGCTTGCTGAGTTGTTTTGCTCTTACCTGGGGTTACAAGAATGGGCACATTGCAGGACTGCTGAAAATATGGCTCCATCCTGAAAAATATTTCTCAAATTTCCCTTCCCAGTTGAGAAATATTTTCTGGCATCTCTTCAAGAAGAGAGAACTGTGAACCTCTTTGGCTGGCTTGAAACCAAGGGCTTTGTTTACTTGCTTCTGAATTACATAATCTCCAGTTGTTGCTTAAAGGAGAGGAGAAAAACAATTTATTGTTACTGCAAAGCAAGCCTCTCTTCCATCTGATATTGGTTTCATTTCTTCACCTCTTCTCTGTGGTTTCACATTCCTATCATGTTTCCTCCTCCTCTGTCTCCTAGTAGACAAAGCTATTCATAAAACCTGTTTTCTTTGTAAGGCGTTTTTGCAGCTGTGGTTGCTTCTGCTCTCAAATGACTAGTTGCCGCCTCAGAAAATTCAGAAAAATGTAATAGCCGTATTTTTTTAAACCGGTCCCCAACTTATTTAACAAAAATGTAGTTAATGTTTCTTATATCTGCATTTTTCACCTTTTTTTAAATTATTTTGCAGGGTTTGGATATCTCCTAATTGAGGAGAGTCAAAATACTGATTTCAAGTGAATCCTCCTCAGTCAGCCTGTTGGATGTCTCTGAGAACATAAGAAGTCATGGCAGAAAATGATGCAATGCCAATCTTAACAAAAAAGTGTGGCCCATACATTTCATCTGTAACCAGTCGTGGCATGAATTTGGTAATTCGTGGTATAGTGCTGTTTTTTATTGGTGTATTTCTTGCATTAGTATTAAACTTGCTTCAGATCCAGAGAAACGTTACTCTCTTCCCCCCTGATGTGATCACAAGCATCTTCTCCTCAGCTTGGTGGGTACCACCTTGCTGTGGCACAGCGTCAGGTAAGTTCAGTCGTGTACGCATGCCTGGCATGGAGATGAAAGGGTGGAGAGGTAGTTGTACAGTTATAAAAAACTACCTGAAAGGTGTAGAAAATAAAAATTTCTCTTCCAGCATCACTGCCCTTTTTGAGCTATTACTAACCTTCTGATCTCCCCGTGTACACGCAGATATGTATGCATGTTCTGCTAAGTTTAAGCCTTTAGAGGGTGGTGCCACATGCAACCTTGTTTTGAGCACAGGAAACCACCCTGAGCAATGCTTCCTTTTGTGACCCATCTTTCCATTTGTTCCTCAGTCCAGTTTTAGGTATAGCTGTAGCTCCATAAAGCTGGGAGGCCTGACTGGAGTTGAGACCAAACACACAGTTTGCGGTCATAGAGGCATGTTGCAGAACAGCACCTTGGTTACTTTTGTGTATCAAGTCAGATGATGTGAACATGCTCCATTTCTCCCATGACCACGTAGGGAGTTGAGGCTTTTGTGTGTTTAGCTAGTTTAAGTGAGATGTCTGCTGTAGATAGTAAGAAATATCCTTTTTTTTCGTTTCTTTCATCTACAAGTGTCAAGGCATGTTCCATGTTACAAGCCTGATGGAATTTGACTTTTTACTTGGCTCTGAAGATCACTGATCCCATGGGCCAGTTTTATGCTTTACTAAGGGAGTGTTCTTAGCAGCCAGTACTGGAGGACTGTGCTTTACTGAACATTTACAGTAAAGGTGGTATTGTCCTAGAGGTCAGTTTTAATAAGACTGAGAAGCTCACGTTTCTGAATATTAATATGAGTCAATAAACTAGCTTTTGTGTTGATATTGCTGTTTTGCTAATGATAATACGTAAGCCTATTTTTTTCCTATTTGTCTGATTGCTTTCTTTTTGATACCTTGTTGAAATACTGCAACCCAGATGTCATAGAGGAGCTTGATTGGAAAGGAAACCCTCCATATATCTCGCTGAATATGTCAGTTTTGTTCTCCTGTGGAGGTGCATTTGCCATGTTATGGTGGCAGTTGTATACCTGCTTTATCTGCTAGTTGTCTTAGCCCTCTTTCTGTTGTCTTGCTGAGATTGTTGATTAGGTTTTGGTTTGTAGCCTGCATTTGCTGCAGTTTTCTTTCATACTTCAAACTGATTGTCTTGACAAACGTGTCTGGTAAAGGTTTGATCTCATATATGGAGTAGTGGAGGTTGAAATGACAGAATCCCAACCTGCAGCAGCAACACAAAATGTTTGCAGTGTTTGCTGTGAAGCTTGCACTGTCAACTGTTTGCATCAGGCTGCACTTTATGCTCTCTTGGATCATCTGAGAACATTGTCTGCAGCTGTGTTTGGGGTAGTCATGAAGGCTAGATCTTGCCATCATCTCAGAAGAAACTTGTGGGCCTCTCTGGTTCTGATGGGTTGGATGTTTTGATGGAAAGACTGGTTATGGCTTGTAAAGTATAGTCAGTCACCTGCTAGGCTTTTGCACTACTTCATTTTAAGCCACTGGATCTAAAGATACGACTGCCTTAATTGGCTTTTCCCAGCAGGAGTGACCTCTGTTAAGGTGTTTGAGTTCCTTCTTTTTCATTATCGGTCTTCTCCATGTTCTTTCCTTGTCTTCTCTGCTAGCATACATACAGGGAACCTCTGTGGTAAATGCTGGTAATTGACCCATTTCCTTACCATTTAGTACTGGCACAGCATTCCGGGAATTGACATGAGTATTTTTCATGAACAGAATGAAGGTATTTTGCATATTTACAAGCAGTGGTGTTCGAGGCTGCTTTCAGAGAAGTCCTTTCCTCTGTCACTGTTGCTAGTCATCAGTTTGGCCCAACACCTTTGGCAAGAAAAGTGCTCGGGGAGGTTTTTTTTTTCCTTCTCCAGTTTTACTGGTGATTTGTTGTCCTGAGTCCTGGAGATCAGTTCCCTCTCTGACAGAACAGTGAGCATTTGCTATAACATACCTCCAACAGCATGCCAGTCTGAGGGCACTGGCTCAGGCACTGCCCGCTCCTGCAGCCCCAGTTCAGCATTAAGAAGCAGTGTTATTCCTCAGCAGTGTTGGGAACAGTCATTTTAGCTGCAATTGCAGCAGAGAACACATGAAGAAATGTTTAAAGAGCGTAGCAGTTCCCTGGGGTTGAAAGTCCTGTTTGCTTTCTGTATTCAACAGCTACTGTGGGCTCTGGGCTTTCCCTTTTTCTCTGTGAGCCTTTGTAGTAGTATTGAAGAAGAGGAAAAACATTATCCAAACAAAACCTGCTTGTAACACCACCACAGGAAGACAAAATATTGGTGTTATAAACCCCATACTCTGCCCTTACTGTGGTGTGTGTGTTTTGCAGTTATTTAAACATGTATATTTGATAGGTGGGATTTTCAAAAGTGTCAGCCTGCAAGCTATTACTGCTCTTTTTGAACTACAGTGTGAGACTGCAGATTTTAATAGGGTACAGAGTTCTTTCATCCTCCACCGCTAGTTCAAATTGTCTCTGTTTTGCTGCTTCTGCCAAGTCACTGCTGCAGTGATTGAAGATGCTGCTGAAGTTTTACAGGGCTTTTTAAAACAACGAATTTGTTTGAAATTCGTGTATGTTTTGTACTGTGTATCCTTAAAAGACCCGTTTTAGTAGTGACAATAATTGTCAAAGTCTAGATAGTCTTTATTTTAGCTAAATATTGCCAGTGCTTTAACTTCTGGGGCTTTTTTCTTTCCTGTCTCCGCAGCTGTGATTGGGTTATTGTACCCGTGCATGGACAGACATCTGGGAGAGCCACATAAATTTAAGAGAGAATGGTCCAGTGTAATGCGATGTGTAGCAGTCTTTGTGGGAATAAATCATGCCAGCGCTGTATCCTATATTCTAATGAAATTGGCGATAACAAATGGGTTTCCACTAAAACAAAGCTCACATAGTCATGAGGAATTGTT
Organism: Falco cherrug; assembly: GCF_023634085.1. Classification (NCBI taxonomy): domain Eukaryota; kingdom Metazoa; phylum Chordata; class Aves; order Falconiformes; family Falconidae; genus Falco; species Falco cherrug. Next base: position 33,630,324 of record NC_073704.1, on the reverse strand, counting down.
AAGATGTGCAGCATTTTTGCAATGGATGTGCAGAATATGTGTTAAACTGTTGTAGCGGTGTTGGAGGTGACGAGTCTCACGTCTTTTCATTCTGAAAAATGTTTTCAATAGAAATGTCTCAGTATTGGGCTTTGTCTTACTTATAGTTGTTATTTTCTTTGAATAATTAAAAGTAAGTGTGGGGAAATTTGTGTGATAGGTATTACGTACAAGTGCTTTAAGATGTTGCGGGGGTTGATGTCCTTTTAACATTGCAGTAAGAGGCTGCAGGCCAGTCCTGAGGTCATCAGTGAAGCGCATGCACTTTGTGAAGATTGAGGAAACCTCAGGACCAGGTAGTACCCAGGACTACAGAGAGCAAGTAAGCATTGTTACCCCATTCTGCAAGTGATGCTTTGATGCTGGGAGAGTAGTTACCATTCCTGTGGTCATTTAGCAAGGGCAATTAGAAGTCAGTCAGCGTGTTGCAGTACGTTGTACTCCTCCTAACTGTGTAGCTATGCAGATACATCCTTGCACAAGTGTGCTCAAAACTGGCATCCCTTCCCTCTGAAGCAGCTGGGGACATGCTGGGTGACAGGGTGCTTTTCATGTGGACTGGCACACCTTACTGGCAGTGCTGTGAGGCTTAGTGGTTTCACGTAGTCATGCCTAATACCTTCTCTGTCAGGTAAAACCAGGATCTGTCTGTGAAAATTGGGTTCTTGCAAACTAATTAGAAAGAATGCAAATCGCCTCTGGAAGTCTCATCTCCTTCAGCATGGGCTCCAACACAGTTTCCAGAAACTGCTAAGAAGTGCTGATTGCATGCCACTGAATCTCTGTATTTCCAGGAAAAGAGGGCAAGTTAACTGAAGTATGTGAGAGCTATGTGAGAGCTGGCTGAATTCTTACTGAGGTGGCTTGGCCCTTGGATGAGTTTTGTGGTTGTCTGGTTTGGTTCTCTGTCCAGAATGGCCAAATGAGCTGGAGCTGCCAAGGTTCGGGGCCATTCCCACTGTCCCTTGCAAACCTTGCTGTCCTTGCCAAAGATGCATTAATCTGGTCCTGTGCTTCTCACTGACCTGTGCTGTAGCTGTTGTGTAAGCACGTGCAACTTCGCTGCTTTTAAGAAATACAATAGAATTGGCACCTTCTGTCTGCCTGGGTCAGATTATGTACAGCAAACCTCTTGCAGTTTTCTAACAGCTCTTACACGTATCCCAGGACATCATTAATGTACTGTCTGTATTTCCTCCTTGACCGCTTTACAGACTGCTTTCTTTTCAGCTTATTGCCAGTTCTGCCCGTTGCCATTATTTGGTGTGGGTTTAGGTCTTGTTCGACATTTTTTCTGATGCTATTGATTTTTATCCTGTAATTATTTATTCCAGGTAGTTGAACTTCTTTCTCGTTTCCTCTAGGTCACTCTCTAGGTCTTTGTGAGATAATAGGACGGTGTTTTTATGTTGTCATCCCATAAATTTTCTTTCAGGATTATGAAACTTGACAGCCTCCTTTTTAATAATCTGTTGTGGACAGGAGGAGTGAGGATGAGTTAGAATTTCCAAAACATTTTGAAGAATGAAATATTATAAAGATATATGGAGTGACTTTGCACTTTTATCAGAGAGTTGACAGAACTGATTTTCAATGTTTATTTACATGAATACTTTCACAATAATATTATTTACGTTTTGGTTTATAGAAAACCAACATTTTTTATGTTTTGCTGAATGTAAACTAGCATATAAATTAAACAAAATTGCAGTTAAGAGTGATAAGTACCTTTTTTTGGGTAAATCTCTGTCATTTGGAGGAGTCTCATGCTAGATTTAAGATTTGATGCTTAGTGTAATAAAGGGCCAGGTAAGGATGTAGTGTCCTTAGTCTCAACAGTGACATGTGCATTTTATGTCTGTATAAAACACCTGCATTCCTGGTAGGTGTGTAGTTGCTTCCCTCTTGTACAGTGCCAAGACCCTAAAACTGTGAAAAAATGTCATAGGTTTTTCGTTTCCTGATATATTGGCAACACTTACAAGGCTTATTTCCTTCTACCTGATACCTGTGTGATAGCTGAAACAGCTAGTGCTGTATTTTTATGATGTTTTTTTCTGTTGCGTCAAAATATGATAAACAGAATGAAGAAAACTGCTTTACACTTTGTATATGATATGAATTTCCAAGCTTATCCTTAACAATCAACACAGAAAGTGGATTTTGCCAACAATATCCAGTTGTCTCTCACATTAGCAGCCCTGTCAATTGGTCTGTGGTGGACGTTTGATAGATCACGAAGTGGCTTTGGTCTTGGAGTAGGAATTGCTTTCTTAGCCACATTGGTGTCACAACTTCTCGTCTACAATGGAGTTTATCAGTAAGTATTTACTCTTTCAAGATTAAACAATAGGCTCGTCTCCTGAAGCTATAACATAAAATCAGAGTAACTGAAAGGGTAGAGTTTGACATGATTTCCAAAGCTGTCAGCACTTTATCTTGAGTATAACGTAAATTGGACTGTTCGTAAAAGCTTGTAGGTGTTTGTGAGACTTTTAGTTGGAAGTTATTTATTTCAATAAAATTGCTACCTTACCAATAATGTAACTTGGTTTTTTTGGTTGAACAAATGGGATTATAATCAATAAGCCCCCTTTGTTATTTGCTGCAAGTAATGAAATTTCTGTAATTTGGGTCTTTCGGAGTTGAAATGTCCTAATGTTTAAGTTTGTGGATTTGTTTCATGTGATTGGAGGGCTCTGTGTATTGCACAGTGTTGAGCTCAAAAATATGTGTTCTTTTCCAGATACACATCTCCAGATTTCCTTTATGTGCGTTCGTGGTTGCCGTGTATTTTTTTTGCTGGTGGAATAACTATGGGCAATATCGGCAGGCAGCTGGCAATGGTAGGTTTGCAGGGGGAGTCGACTGTTTTCTAGTACAAGTTTTAATCTACTTGTCATTCCTTCCATCGTATGTACCAAGCAGCTCTTTGACTTGTGGATGTGCAGTAAGGTAGACATCAGTAATCATTGCTTTTTTTGATCTAGCTAGTGAGTGGTTAATGCTGTTATTCAAAGCACAGCCCATGACTTTGCTCTGCACACTCTCAGTTGCATACATCAGTCCTTTCAGGACAAGTTGCTGTGTAAGAGCTCCCGCATTTGGGGAGGGGTCAGGCATCCCCTAAGTCTCTACTGTTCTTTCTGCTGCTCAAGGAGACAGAAATTGCAGCCAGCAGTGCATGCACGGGACCTAGGGAGACCAAACTTACCTGAGTGAAGTCTAAGCTAAGCTATTTTATGACCCACTTGGTAGAAAAATCCCTCTCATAGTAGTCTTCGTCATTAGTTATGCAAACTAATGTTACTAATTTTGTCAACTTCTGTTTTTCAGTATGAATGCAAAGTCATTGCAGAGAAGTCTCATGAGGACTGAGAAGAGACAGCATACACCTTTTAAACAGGAAAATACCTGACAAATGACTGTTGGAGGAGCATAAGGAACACTTGATTATGAAATTGCCAAAATGCAATTTTTTTCCCTTGAGTGGTATATTTTACTGCAATCTGTGATTGCTGCTTCTATAGAAACCTTGATGTCTGATTTTGATTACTGTGAAGTTACAATAGTATGCAATACATCTGACAACATTGGTTCAATTATAGGATTCTTTTTTCCAAATCTAAACAGTTTACCATAAATTCTTGTCTGTCCATAATGTTGCAGTGCCAAACTGAACCTTTGCACTACATTTCTGTAGCTGAAACTTCTTGCTTCACTTTATCTTGAAAGTTTTGAGGAATGTGTTCTTAATAGCTCAGCGAAAGACAGGGGATTCAAATTTAGGAATGAAGACCTTCTCTTTCCATGACAATAACCTGTAATATCTTTATGAAATTCATGGATTACAGGTGATCTTTGCTGCAATAAGTAACTGTTTTCTGGCTATTAACACACTGTATCATTCTTCAGCTGAGGAAACTTTGATATGGGTTGTATGGGTTATTGCCTTAGCATTTTGTTTGTCTGTGGTACGTGCCCAGTATCACAGAATAGAGAAATGGAAATAGAGGCTAGAAATTATTTGCTGTTTTTTCCCCTGGTACAACCAGTATACATGCTTGTATATAAACTTATGTGGACCATCATCAGATGTGGACAGATTCTGAAATTACTTGTTGTGTTGAGTAACAGGATACAATTCGGGTCATTCTTGTACAGTCCCTTACACTGACTTGTGTTGATCCCTTACAAAAAAAAAAAAACTTACAGGATTTTTATTGCAAAACTTAATTCTGCTGAACTAAATCAGTCACTACCATATAGTGTCATAAAAACCTCCATTACCGATGTTACTCTTGATAGTTCTTGTCCGCTACCTGCTCTGTTTGCAGGGATCAGCAGGAGAAGGCGAGGCTGTATTTTAGGTACTGATGTAGCCCTTATTGCTGTGAATATGGTCCAGGCAACCATAAATGTGTTCGTTCTTACAGCGTTTTTTGAGGTAGAGGAATACTGTTATCCCTATTTTATAGGTGCCTGTGCACAGAAAATCTGATAGGACAGAGCTGAAATAGGCTGTGTGCTAATTGGTTCCCTTCTTACAGAGAAGGATTTTAGTGTGACCCATATTTGGGGGCATATGTGGAATTTTCTCTTGGCTTTGCAGCTCCCTTTTAAGACCATGAGATAAATGAACTTGTGCAAGAAGGCAGAAAGCAGACTTCAAGAGGACACTGCTAACCCGTGCCAGCAGTGAATTTGGCATGGGATGTCTCCGCTTTGTTTTCCCTCTTCTGTTTCTGTGTTGATGATACTTTAATGTATTTGTTTTCCTTTTTTTGTCTTGAAGTACTATTTTTTTAAAATATTCTGTGAAGGTTTCTAAGACATGTTACAGTCACCTAGGGAGGCTGGAGTTGGTCCAAAGAACAAATAGATGTTTAGACAAGTTTTCATTAATAAATGTTTGTGTGTTGTACACAAAGCTTGAAATAGGCAACTCTGTCTTAGGTGCTTATCTCTAAGTCTGAAGAGTACACAATGAAGTGCTTCCAGAAGCGCTGTAATGAAAGAGGTGGTCACAAATGGAAGATTTCTGAACGGGGAAGTGTAAAAGTAATAAAATAAGCAAATTATGTATAAAGAGCTTGGTTCTGCAGCTCCACAAAGTTTCATCAGCTTGTCACGGTTCCATGACAGTTCAGCACTTGAGGCACGCTTTCATTGGGTAGTGTTTCAGGAAAGCACGTTACAGATGCACTTTGCTTTAAGCAGAGGTAGAACATGTTTAAGTAGATCCCTGACTATAGAGATTTTCTTTTAATCAAACCATGTGGCAATAAGAAGCATTTTATTAACAAAACCAAGAAACTGTTAGGGCATAAACTAAGGGTAAGTTTCTTCAGGCAGGCTCTGGCATTTCACTGAAGAAGCTGTTGGGCCCCTTTCCGTACAGTATTTCGCCTCATCTGCCTTATTTACTTAAACAAGTGGCTTCAGCTTGGTGGGTAGTGTGATGAGTCCCTCTTGAATTATCAGGGCATGAGTGGCATAAGAAAAATCTGAATTTTTATTCTAACTGTAGGGAATAACATGGTACCTTAGTAGCCAGCGTGCTGACTCGGTAAACAGTTTAGTTTCATCATGATCATTTAGTGTATACAAATGGAGATGAGTAGCTTTCGTTGTTTGCTTGTTGGTAAAACTACTTTTACCTGCCAGTCTAAATACCTACACGGAAGCCTTGTGTATGTTAAAATGTGCAGTATGTGAGAAGTGGTTATTGTGCATCTGTGGCACCCACTTTACAACACTTTGCACTCAGATTCATCTAAACCTGATCAGACTGTGCTGTTCACTAACTTCTTTTAAATTTCATTTTGGAAATTTTGAGCGTGATGTGCAAAGGCAGCAATCATCCAAAATAATTTGAGCGGGGTCCTTCATTACATGTGTTTTACTATTTTTATTATTTGACTGAAGTCAACAGAGGATTCACATCGCGGACATGATTTTTTTTTTCAAATTGCATTGTAATTTTGTGGCTGGTGTGTTCAAACTCTGAAAAAGGTTCATGATGAGAATGCTGACACGGCCTTAACTGTAGTGGTGTGAACATGCTGCTACTGTATAGCATGTAATTAAAACATTAGACTGTCTTAAAAATCTTGTTCAATAGAGAATGAATAAGGTATATTTTAGATACAACTTTATAAGCACTGTAACCTCTTCACTAATTAAACATTGTAAGGTCTATGCTGTTTAAACTGGCGAATTGCTGTTAAAAGCAAAATGTGCATTAAATACAATTACAACCTTGCTTGATAGGTTTCTTCTTTCTTTTAAAAAATGATACTGATTCTTAAAGTACGCTAAGTTGCCTCCTATCAGCAATCTCATAATCATTTTGACCATTGAGCTGGCATATTGGTTGCACAAAACACCTGTCTGGAAATACTAAAAAAGAAGCAGGCAAGATCAAATTGGCAGCGATTCTATCTTAATTAGCATGCTGAGCAGCCTTTGAAAATTTGCCCTTTTGAATCTGCAATGGGAATATTTGAGCTGGGGGGAAATAAGCCAGATAACTTCAGTCACAATGCAGAAAATAGAGATTTGGATATAAATAGCTGCTGTGAATATGAAAAAAAACCAACCAAACCACCAACCCACGAATGGCAGGGAATCCCTTAATATGTTTGTATTTATTAATGTGCCGATCTGGATATGACCTGCATGTTATTCTAGTATTCACAGGCTGTCCATTCATAGTGCCCATCACTCTTGTCAAAAAAAGACATAACAGAGGTTTAGAAATGCGTAATGAAAAAGCCTTCAGGCAGAGGTGAAGAAAGGGTGGGAGGAGAGTTTCATCAGTATTTGGGAAGCAGTGCCCTCAGCAGGGTAGCACCATGAGTGAAAGCTGGAAAGCACGCGGGGAGTGAACGGGAAAGGTCTGTGTTTGTGTTGGCAACCTGTGACCCAAAAATCCGAACTCTGCTGTCAGCATGCGGAGGCCTGGGCATGCCCAGCGTCTGACCAGGCAAATCGCAGCCAAGGACAGAAATAACCTTAGTGCTGCAACCAGGTACAATAATGCTTGGTCAAAAGCACGCTGGCAAAGGTGCTTTGCTGGAGACTGAACCTCTCCCTTTCACCTGCAGCCTCTCCGGGAGAGCGTTGCCCTGGGGAATGGAAACTGCAGGCCCTTCCTGCCCAAGCTCAGCCCAAGGGTGTCAAATGGAAAGTTGCCCATTTCGGACAGAATATTCCAAACGCCGGGCTGCCAGGCTCTTGCAAAACGCATCTCGTGCCTCCTTTTGTAGCGTGGCTGTTGTAAGCAGCTAGGAGGGGAGTAGACAAACTTTTCCTCCGTAGCTTCTGCCCTTCCCTTCTGCCATCTGTCTGGGAGCTGCTGCAGGGACCTATGGGCGTGCACCAGCCTTCCTTTTTATCTCTCCCAGCGTGGAAGGAAGGGACGTAATTTTACCAGCTGTGTCACCCCTGACATTTTGCATATGCTTTTTACATTTTGGAGCAGTGTTACCAATAATTCCTAATGGTAACGGATGAATATAACCTGTGTAAGCGATGTTAAATAGCAAATACAGTGTTTATAAAGGTACATGCACAGCTGGGCAGGGGCAATGCGTGTCTCACCGTGGGAATAGCTATCTAATGCTGTTAGGTTTGATGCCAGTACTAAATGCAAAGCATGAGTAATTTTGCAGCTTAATGTTCAGTACTAAATAGTAAATGAAAGGTCAGTCCAACATGTGAACTGTCATGGAATAGTAAACACTACTTTAATTGCCTCGTGCAGCCAGCTCGGATTTTTGGTGTATTTGTCATGTTTTGAGCAGCATGGTCCAGAGCCTTGTCCTGATTACCTCCCCCCGGTCAAATGACAAAGCCTCAAATTAAAGGATAAACTTTATGCCTGAGCTTTTCAGGCAGCATACTGGGAATTTGTGCTGTGAATGCTTAAAAGTCATGCTGCGGGAGAGGTAGGATTGTTTCCTGATCTGATTGCAACCGAAATCCAGGTTGCAATGTAGTTTTGCATTTTCTTGAGATTTTCCTTTCTTGCTCTTCATTTCTGAAGCGCAGGACTTTAGCAGCTCCTGTTGCACTTTCACACTTAATTTTTTAAGCCTGCCCAGCATTATAGCAGGTGGGAAATAGAAAAATGAGGAAGAATATAAAGGGAAAGGGCTGCTACTGAGTTTCCCCAGGACAAGAGGTTGAGAGCTCAGCGGTGTCCAGTGTGCCACGTACATCAGTGTCAGATGCACAACCTACAGCGTCCCCAGACTGAGTTCATAGGATTCGCTTTGTGCGCTGGCAGCAGCTCTGCCTTGGCTTTTGCACTTACCCTCTGTGCAGGGAGTGACCCGTGGTGCTGTGGTTACACAGGGGTATGTGCGCTCCTTGCAGAGTCTTTGCAATGGCAAAGGCCACAGGTATAGCCGTAGGGTCTGCTTCTCGTGACTTTGTTGGTAGAAATCCTGAAATTGTGCCTTTTAAGCAAATACGGCAAAATATTTGTTGAAAGAAAATCTGTATTTATAAATATGTTACTGTCTGAATTCACAGTGTAGTTCTGCTATTTCCGTTCTCTAATTAGTTAAATGTATGCCTTGTGTTATGTGAGATAACCCAGTATTTCAGATATTTCATACTTTTTTGGTAATCAAGCCTCAAAGCAAGATTTGTTTCATGCAATTATTCAGGGAGAATGTGTGAACTGAAGAGACAGCTGGGAGAAATAGGGTTGCAACTTAATTTACCAGGTAGAAATGATGCAAGTAGAAGCTCCAACATTTTGCATAATGTTGCAAGAAAGAAAAAGACAATAAGTGATGGTTCTGAGTTCATCTGGGTTTCGAAACTAGGGGGAGGGGAGCCTTACAAGTGCAGTGCCTTTGTATTGACTTGTTCTGATCTTCAGCAGTTCTCCAAAGCATCACTTTACTGGCCGTGCTCACCAAAGCGTTTTTGGGCTCGTCTGTTTTGCTCTAACCCAGCTGTGCCAGTTGTTTTCTCAGTGACTAGGGATGCCCGGGGTAAGCCTGGCTATGCCGCAGGACAGTTTGCGGGGAAATGGCTTTAGCAACTTCTTGCTGAGATTGACACAGACTTTTTGAACTTTGTGGGAAAATGGTGATCTGGCCCTGGGCGCTTTGGATGGTGATGGTGAGGTGAAGGTGAGGGATGTGACTGCACGGTGTTCAGGTGGGGGTGACGGTCCCTGTAAGGCCATTAAATGCATACATCAATTACAGGTTCTAAAGAAAAGCAAAGTTGCCCTGCTCTGGACCCTCATTTCTTGTCATGAGTGGCGAGACCTGCCATCAGTGTGCCCGAGAGGAAGGAATATGCTTTTTTCCTCCTCCTTACTCTTCCTTTGCACAAATACATAGGAGCCTGAGCTATGGACAGTTAATCCTGTTCTTGGAACCGGGACTATGTATAGGCTGGGTTAGCACTGAAAGACTCCACTGTTTTCTTTTCAAAAACAAATGCTTGTTCTGTGCTGCACGTCAAGTGCAATCATTGCTGAATGAACTGACATGCAAAGCCAAGTTCTCAGCTGAACTGGCATAGCTCCATCGATGCCAGTGGATATGCAGTATTTCATGCTGGTTGGGAATTTGGCCTACTGTGTTTGAAAGGGATGAAATTGTTTAGACCTCGCTTCTTTTCTAATGTGGTACAGGTCAAAAAATTCCTGTATTGTGCAACAAGTAAGAGCAGCACGCTGCAGAGTCGGCCTTTCCTTCTTTCACCACTGATGAAAACTGTCATCATTCTCTGTGATTTACAGTGTGTGCTCTTGGTATGGTGTATCAACTCTTCAGGACGACTGGCTTGTAAGAATCAGATCTGGCAGATCAGATTAATAATGATGCAAATGCAAAATGTTGGCCGCTGATGAGCTTGTTGTCATAAATGCTTGCCACGGTCTTGCATTTTTTTTTGTGTCCAGTATTTTGCTTGTAGGAAATTCAGCTGAGGATTTGTCTTGGACCTGTGCCTGTTCTGATTAAACTGGAGAGAGAGGAATAATACTGCTTTGTGTGGCTTCAGACTCCTCTTACCAATCAGTTTCCTCAAATCAGTGTAACAAGCAAAAATGCGGCTGGAGTAGTGGCTTGAGGAGGATGAATTGAAAGATTCTGGAGACTGATGTTTCAAGGACGTGAACTGATGTAGTATCCACTGTGGTGGCAAGTGGTACAAGAAACAATAGACATGCAGTATTATGTAAGTAATAAATGCAGATGTGCAGTGTTAAGAAATGATGTAGCTGGTAGGAAGTGAGACATGTACCCATTCCTGGAAACATTTTTTGGGGGGTTGTTCTGCAGATTTTGGTCGTTGCACTGATCCAGGGGATGAACTCTGGGACAGTGAAGAGCAGCGAGACGAGGGGTCACTTGGTAAGCTGGGTAGACGCAGAAAGGAGCGCAGTGTATATGTCAGGTCAAAGTGCCCAGCATGAAGACAAATACCAGTGGTATTAGTATAGCACACACACACTGGCTTTTTGATTTTTTTTTTCAAATGTAAATTTATAAAGGAGGATGACCTTTAAATACCAAGGGACAGACAGAGATCTCACAAGTTGCATTTAAACCTTAACCTCCGTAGGAGTATACCTAAAGGTGAGAGGGAGAGTTGGTGCCATTTTAAGATGCTTTTTTGAACCCCCAAGTCCCTGGATTTGGAGTGCTTCTTGGGATTCAAAAAATACTAGGTTTCACCATTCTGGATCAGCTCACTGGTAAATGAGGATGATTGTGTTGCTCCCGCAACTTGTGACTTGGCAAACGTGGTCCCTTAATCTGATCGCAGGGAATAAAATAAACTTAGTTGAAGCAGGAGCAATTCTCCAGTCCTCTCCATCACAGCACCAATGCACAGGTCAGTGCAAAGGGAAAGCCTCTGCCTGGAGCAGTATTGGCTCCTCCTGCCTTCCACCGGTTGTAAAAGCGAGGCACCAGAGGTGCTGCCCAACCAGGAAGGGACTCAGTTGCTGCCAGAAACCCCCAAACTTTGATATCAGAGAAGTTTCAAAGCTATGGGTGACAGTATATGCCTTCCAGCATCCTCTGAATCAGCTTTTTGTGGAATACTTATGCTTTGATGAACTGTCAGACTTTTAATGATCTGTGATTTCTAAGGTCACAGTAATTAATGAAACCCAGAGAGAGGTGGTGTGGTTGGTTGTGTAGCTGCCAGCCGGCAGATTACTAAGGGATATGACCTAGAAAAGGGACCATGCAGCACATCTGATGTCTCTTGCACAGCTGCTGCGAGGTGCATGCTGAGATTTCGCTGAGGAAGGCCATGAACAAACAACTGACACTTGTATAGACAAAATCTTTATGGGATTTGATACCCTACCTAATGCCGTTTGATAAAGGGGCTCAACGGGCAGGAAAAACTGCTAGAAAATTGTTCTGCTTGAGCTCGGATAAGTGGTGCAGAGTGTCTGGTGTGTGCAATGAAGATGAACATAGGGTCATCACTTTGGCATCTCTTAAATTATTAAGGCCTATTTATTCTGCTATCTAAAATTCTTGAAAACAATATCACCCATTGCGCTGTTGCCCAGAGATGTTCACAATATTGTTTATCATAAGCACTGTCGCATCTTACCATTGATTAAAACAGTAACTTCCAACTTAATCTTCCCCTGGAAAGAAAATATTTTAGATATTCACTTTCCTGCAGTTCTTCATTATCAGGCTTCTCTTCATCACAATGCTATTTTTAATTAGATCTGCCGACCCTTTGCTATGAATTCTAATGTAAAAAAGGCACAATACCTACTTCTACTGCATTTTATCCTGACAGCCAGTTAACATCTAAAACATTTACCCCTAAACATTTACAGGTGTCCTTAGTTCTCAGGATGTCTTCATCCAGCTGATGCGCCTGAGGCCTGACACGAGCTGTTAGATGATGCCGTCTCCGTTCCCGGGAGCAGAGCGTGGGTTGGTTTGAAGCATGAAGGGTCTGGCCCATGGCTGGACCTTAAAAGTGGCTGCGAGCAGAAGATGGAGACCCACCTGCTGTCCTTCATCCCCACCAGGTCAAAGGGACCCGCCAAAGCCATACTTGGAGCCAAGTGATAATTGTACAGTTTTGCTTTACAGTTAACAGTGTGTTGAAGAAAAAAAAAAAAAAGAAAAAAAAAGAAGTGGTTTCTTTTCAATGCCGTCTTGTCAAAATGCCAGACGCCGCTTGTTTTTGACATTTTCAGCTACTGTTAAATAATAGTCTTGCTTCTGTCATAGCTAATGTTGACTTGAAGGCAGTTGTGCATTTCTCGACTCAAATGCTAAGCAGACAGGCTTGGGTCTTGACAAATATTTTCCGGGCTTGCCCAAGGCAAGTAAAAATGAGCTTCTAGTTAATCGTTTGTTTTAAAATTCAAATTGGTGAAATAGGCAATTAAAAAAAAATGACAATTTTCTTCAAAATTTGCAAATTAAATGTCTCTCTGCAGTCAGAACGGGTTCAAGAAACTGCAATAGATAATTGCTCTTCGAAATCAGTGAAGTATCCAGCATTTTAGGGCTGTGAGGATTGTGGCTGTTCTGCCTTAGTAAACCTTGATTGATTTGGTAAATAAGCATTTCAACTTCTCCCTTTAAAATAAATAAGCAATTTTATTGCTTTATTGCTTACCCCTGTATGGGAGGTAAACAAGCTCTCGAGCAGCAACCTCCTAATACCGTGAGCCCAAGTGCCATCTGTCACTGAGAATTTTGTCCCTTTATGCACAATAGCTTCTTATGGCATTAGGTCCGTTGTAGGTTAATTGATTAGCAGAGATCCTCCTTTCAGTAGTTCCTGCTTTTCTTCGCTACAGGACCGTATCTCTCATCTCCATTTCCTTTTCTCTCTCCTATATTAGCATACTAATCACACTGAACTCCCACTGCTAAAAAACTCTATCCATTTCATACTGGGGGAGGGGAGGAGGAATAAACTGGCATTTCCTGAGAGATTTACAGATGCTGCTTTATGACGGTTAGGAGGGAGGGAAAGAAAAGAAGAAGTGGTGGCAGAGGTGGATAATGCACCGCGCCAGCTCTAGCATGCCGGTGAAAGCTGAGACTGCAGCCGCATAAATATTAAACACATTTGAGAAGCGCTATTAAAATAAATATCAAAGGCAAAGTTACTCACACATCTGTTTCTCCTCAAATTTTGCCACAGCGCCCTGCATTTGTTTTCTCTCCAGCTGTTAACACCTGTCTTTCTGTCAGTGGTAATAATGCGATTTTAGGTGGGCTGCAGAGCTGACAGTAACATGAAAGAATTCTCTATTTTTGATGTAAGAATCTCCTTTTTCAAACCCAAAAAGGGCTCCGTGAACAAAGATAGATCCTTGTGTTAATCCTTCAGAGCAGTATATGGGGGTTTTGTTTTTGTTTTAGGGTGGGTTTGGTTTTTTTCAAACTACAAAGAGCTGGGCTTGTATTGCACAGCTGAACTTGAACTGGATGAGGTGTCCTGCAGCGGGCAGCTACCGCGCGCCTTTGTAGTTCCTGTTTTACTGCTGACGCGTATTCGGAAGGTTGTGCGTGCACGGTACTCCTCACTCCGTGTGATGCTTGTTATCTAACCTCATCAAGAGTGTATGCTGTGCATTGATTGCTACCAGAGGACACACATCCAGTGATGTCTTCTTTATTTACCTCTTCAACGAGCACAATATTCGTGGGGCTGCCTGAGGAAAGCATTTTCTGCTTTTGCTGTAGCCGTCTCAGCAGAAGGATGATAGAAAATGCTTGGCATTGAAGATGATGGGACAGATCCTCAAATAACGTAAACTGGGGGAGTCCATTCACGGTGCCTGTTCTCCTAATACAGAAGAAATAGCTGTTTATTACTTTTGGCCTATAGGAACACATCCTGAGACTCAGGGTGAAGCGTTGAACCACACCAGGAACATCCCAGATGAGGAAGGAATAAGGGTGTAAAAGTGTGCGCTAGCAGCAAATTAATGCTCTTTGCCCAATACAAGCTTAGCCTTCTGGCTGGGGTGCTGTAGGCACAGGCTCTGGGTGTTCAGCCCATATTTAGTCCACCATGCCACCTTCTTCTGCGAGGTAGCCCATGGGTGAGGAAGCTCCCATCCGCTGCGGGATGTACGTTTCCATCCATGATCCCTGCTTGTGAGGCCCAAGGAGAAAAATGTGATCTGAACTTTGCAGATCTTCCAGCACAGATTGTCTCTGATGCCTGGGTGAAGCTGAGCTGGCACGCACACACGTTTTGTGAAGAAACTACTGGGTGCAGCTGGTGCAGAAAATAGTCATCCCCTTCACCCCAGTCTTACCTCCAAGTTTAGTTTGTCTTTGAGTGATAAATACGGCTTTGTCAGCTGTTTCAAACCAACAGTAAATTCTCCTTCTCCTTCTGCAGATTTACAGTCATTCTGTAATGATCTGTGGCCACATTATACTTTCATTAATGAATGAAACGGGTTGGTTTTCAACAATACTAACTTGCATCCAAGTTTGCAACCAGGAGACCAAAACTGACCTTACAGTAAATAGCCCTCAAACTCGGAAATTACCATCTTTGCCATCTGTAGGAGGATATGGCAGGATGAACCATGTCACGGCCAGCCTGCTCCTGCCAGCCGTGGCTCACAGTTTGACAGACGTCAGTCAAACGACCAGCGAGGGGGCTGCAGCCTCCTCCAGGAGCATTCCCAGGAATGGTCCCGGTCTGTGAGCTGTAATGGTTAACGCAGAGCAGCTGCAGTGCCAGCGCCTGCCTTTGGCACGGTGGCTTTGCTTCCCCACCACGATTCCTTGTGCAATGCCTGTTTGTTCAGGCGTCTCGCAGGGATGAAACGCTTGGCCCATTGTGCAGGACTGGGCGCCAGGGGAGGATTTCCTGAAGTGCTCTGTGGCGCTGAGCTCTGCTGCCATTAAAACAGTGGGGAGGGGGGGAGGGGGGGTCCTGGGGCTCATTGTTTCCAATGGGAGGGGATCGAGGCCAAGGCTGAACGCTTCAAAAAAATCCCACCCCAAAGATCTGCAATAATAGAAAATTGAACCCAACTGTAACTCTGAAAAAGGGAGCTGATGCTATTGCATGAGACACTGCCTCGTGCTTTCTCTTTGCCATAGGGGCAGCATGTGCTGCAGGGAAGCCTTTTGACATGTTTGGTTCATGCTGGAACATTTTCCACTGCCCGGGGGAAAATCCCGAGGTGCCAAAATCCACTGTCACCCCTGAGTCAGCTCTCCCATGTTTTATGCGCTGTTAGTCCTGACGGGTTTCCACACCATATTAGAGCTCCTGGTGTCTCTCAGAAACTCAAATATTGTTCAAATTACAGCCAGGATGTTCAGGGAGCAAAATGTCCCTCTCTTAGCAGATGGCTGCAGCCCACGATGTCCTATAATCACAACATAAAATATTACTACTTCTGCATGCTGTGTTTGGGAAAGCATGCCAAAATATAGTTAGGTTTCATAGGATTAGAAAAGTTTCTTCAGTAGAAATAATTTGTTTGGAGGGCTTGGCTTTGGGATTATTTTTCTTTCTTTTTTCTTTCCTTATTTTCTTTGTTATTAGCAAATAGATCTGTCTTCGATCTGCAAATACAATAGGTCTCTGAATACAGCACTGTCACAGAGGAAGCCTGGAAAAGACCATACTTCATTACAGCAGCGCCTTAGAGTTTAAAAAGTCTTATAAACCTATTTGGTCTGACTGATTTGGCATCACTTTTTAGGCCTTTGCCCTGGGAAAGTTGCAGGGTTTGGCTGCTATCAGGAGAGGAGCCTCTCGGAGGACAGTTGGCCTGATGTGACTGTAGCTGAGCATTGTTCCGCTGCCTCTGGGCGACTCCCGGATGATAAATGATGCTGTACACGGACTGTGCAGAAAAGAGCATCCTTCCTCCTGTAGACAAATTGCTTTCTAGTTTCTGCAGGCTGCGTGGTTGTGATTTCCCCCCTCCCGATGTAATCTGTACTGGGTGTAATGTTACATAATATGCGATTAAAGACCAGCGATGACTAAGAAGGTAAGCGATCAAATCTTTTACCTGAGACACATGTACACATCATTTATCTCACTTTTCTCACAGAAGAAATTAAGCCAGTTTCCTTAGCTGTTAGTCTGAGGCAAATGAATTTCTGAATTTGATTAAGTGTTGATCCCTCTGCCTCACATTCTCCAGGAGATGTTATTCAGACTTTGGGATAACATCAGCCCTTTGAATGGCTCTTATCAAGTCCCAGTCTGTATGATTTCTCTTGTGAAGAAATCAGATTGGTTGGGTTATTCTACAGATTGTAGCATCATGGCAAGGAACTTCTATTTGATACAGAGGTTTGCTGGCCAAAATACTCTCCTGTCGTAGATGTGAATGAGAAAATTTCTGGCTTATGCCATATAGCACCTATAATTTTATCCAACTCATGGCTCTGTTACACTTCCATTCTTATGAATATGTAAGTCTCACACAGTTTTTTGACATAAATGATAAGCCATAACAACTGGATGAAGCAAGAAAAACATCAGGAAAGATACCTTGGGTAGGAGAAAACAAAACTTTTAATATAAAAAAGTCTTTAGTATAAGCTGGCCATGCAATTCACATCTGTCCGTGAGCAGGGATGAGGATACTTTAGTCTAACCTCCACCTCCCTGCCCTCTCCTGGTATTACTCAACTGCTCCTCAAGTTATTTGGGAAAGTGTAAATCTGCATAAAACCAACATAATTCAACACCAACACCTCAGTCTGAAGGGCTTCTCCTTGGTGGGACATTCCCAAAATTGGCCAGATACCTCAAAGTTTCCTTCTTTCCATACTTTGCCAAAGTCTTTGTAAATTCACCCTCAAATCCAGCAATATTCCAAAACGATGACTGCAGCACGGCTGCCATCCCAGCTCCCCCCTAGTCCTGGGCCATGCAGCAACTTCTTGATGCAGATGTAGGAGAAACCCATGCCAAGCTGCAGGGCATTTAAAAGGAGTGTTCACATCTGATGTTGTTCAGGGGTTTTAGTGTGTGTGAATTCTACATTTCCAGCCAAATTCAGAGCAGTTTGCTCATCACAAAAGCCACCAGCACAGCTAGCAACTGTCACCCTGCCTTGTAGAATGGGGAGGGCTGTAAACAACCCAGCAGCCAGATTTTGGGTGAGCACTGTGTGCGTAAGGCTCTGCAACCCAACTGCAGAACACCACCGTGCCAAGGAGACGCTCAGTGAGGAAGGCAAAAGGCCAGGACGTTTAATGTCTGTGCAGTAACAAATGTATTAGAAGTGGAGTCAGGCCACGGATCCTGAGTAGGAACTGAAAAGTTTCCAGAACGTGGGGATATTTCTATTAGTCTGAGCTTTCAAAACTTTCTGAAACATTAATGTCCACATTTTTTTTGGACTTCTCTCATGCGTATTAGAGGAGAGTGTGTGATGAAATATTTTTTCCAGGCTTTGCAACATGTCCCCTCACAAAACTGTCCTATGTCTCTTCCCTTCATGATGTTGACACTGGGCTCGTGGTGTGCCTGCCGTGTCTGCTGAGCAGGCAGCCCTCAGGCCACAGAGGTGCTCAGCCACCATGTTTGTGCTCCACTAAAATTTCATTTTGCTGAGGCTGAAATATGAAGTGTTAAAAACTGCCGTTTCCCTCCTTCCAGTTGCATTCCTGAGGGAAATCTTGGAAAGTGGCCAAAACCAATTGAACACAAAAATCCTGTGGCAGAGCAGTGGAGGGGAGGCAGCGGGAACAGAGTGTGCCGGGAAGGCCTGGGGCCGCCGGGGCAGGCACGGTGCTGGCCGGCCACAGGGAGAGGAGCAGCAGCACCATTCCCTCTGCCCTCAGCACCCACTCCTATGGCTCTTTTTTTTTCCTCTCTGTCATCCAGAGTCAAATCATGGGGTCACAGCTCTCCAGCTCTTGGGGAGGAGTCACCGCCTGTGGCCCAGCACTGGGGAAGGGCAGGGAAGGGCAGTGAGAGGGAGCACAAGACAGGAAAAATGTGTCCTCCTCAGTTTGACCACGGGCATCCAGAGCACAGATCTGCTCTCCCTCAGCAGAGCATCCCCCCACTTCCACCAGAAAACATGGCCATTAGTGCAGTGGTAGCACTGCTTCAGGGCTTAGAAGCTCGTGGAAAGCAGAAGTGCTGTTGCCTCTATGTATACTAAAAAAAAAAGTTGGCAAAAAGGAAGCATAATTTTTTAAAAAAAATTGCATATAAAAAGACCAAGAAGCAACAGGTAGCAGCAGCAGCAAACTAAGATGCACGGGCTTTGTTGTTCAGCGACAAAGGTACACATGAAAATATGCTTGTCTTTGGCAAGCTTGAACTATATGTTAAACAAAATCCAGAAAAGGTCACAGAGACATTAATGGAAAAGGTACTAGTCAAACAAGCATCCTTATGAAGAGGTGGCAGAGACTGCAGTGTCAGGGTCAGGCAAGCAATGTCCATCCCTCCTGCAAAGGATGCCGATTCTCACTCCCTTTTTAAAGGGTCCATCAGTACCAAAGGTGCTTTGGCGTAGATGAAGACCATAAGCAGGGTCCATGTCCAGTTTCTGCTCTGGAAGGCTGCTGCAGAGCAGCCTCATGCTGCATAAACAGTTCTCATACTGGAGAAGAGTTCAAGCAAGCTTTAGTCACTTTTAAGGGGATCCAGTTGCTGTAACACAGGTGTGTCATGCTCCGTTGGACTCACTCAGCTGCCAGCCCTGGCCTCCGCTGCAGAAGGTGGGGTCTCATGGAGGTCACCTCTCCTACCTGCCGACCCCATACCCATGTCTGATGTTCCCCAGAGCATCCCACCTAGCAATGAAGACCTGTGTTTCAACCGCTGAACTTCATCCTCTGGGGTTTAATTCCTCCACATACACGTTGGCAAACTGTGCCTCGTTTGGAATGCTTCTGGAAGGGGTAATTCAGTAAGGGTGGGGACAGGCTTTATGGTTTCTGGTGCAAATTGCCACCCTTAGGAGAAGATAACACGCTCAGATACTAAGATAAGTGGCTGCCTTGCTTATCAGAAAATGGCAGTATTGAGTCCAAATGTAATTATATTCCATTGGTACTATCTGGAATAATATGTAATGTGACTACCTGGAATGACATTGCCGGGGCTGTGCCAGAAAAAGGCTTAACACAGATTTGGATAAAATTTAATCTAAATATTTTGGGCTCAAGGGCCACGTTGCTATGTTCTCTTTCTAATCCAACTTTTAATAGAGCCATTTCTCCCTGGGACCTGGCCATCAGTTCTGTCTCCTGACGCCATGCCGAGAGCCAGGTTCTGCTTCAGGCACACTCCAAATGCCATGAAAAACCCTGCTCCAGCAGCTACACTTGGTAACGTGGAGGCACAACGCTCCTTTCAGCAGCAGTGCCGAGGAAAACTTCTTAGAAAGGTTTCTTCTTTTTTCCACATGGGAGTGTTTTAACTGTACCATCTCCAGGAAAGCTCTGCTCTGGCTCCATTAGCTCTACCTTTCCTCAAACATGCGATACATCACCCGCTTCAGGGTGTCTTGTTCACAAAATGGGCAGTTTTCTTTGTTTTTCCTGGCAGAAATGTCTGCTTGGATCTGATGAATAGGGACGAGGTCTTCAGAGCTGAGCACTCCAGTGCTGCAGAGCCAGCGGGCTGGGAGAGGCAGCAAGTCGTGAACTGTCCATGGGCAAAAGGGGTCCAACTCAGGGTGCTCATTGTGCAAGGGGAGAGGGAACCAAAGGATGTCTGGTCAGTACCCTCCAACGGGGTCTCGATGGTGGGGTGAGATGTCCTAGAGGTCCGGAACTCAGCTGGGAGTAAATAATGGACTTTTGAGGACTTCTAAGCTTTCAAAAAAAGGATGCAGGCAGTGCCTTGCATGGTTTTGTGACATGTCTCTACAGCTTGAGCTGTTTTCGGAAGTTCAAGTTGCTTCCTCGGACTACATGTTAAAAAGCAGGTTTATGAAATTTAAACCACTTTTATCTCATTGATGCAGTGTGTTATTTTATGTATCTGAATTACTCCAAGACAACAGTTTTTTACTGTTTACTGAATTACTCCAAAACAAAGGTTTTACTATAGCTTGTTTCAAACAAGTTTATTTTTTTAAAAAAAGTGTATCTCATTTAAATGAAGTTCTTTACAATCCAATTGGAATGGCCCAATCCTTTCTACCCTGATTTATTCTGCTGCTGAGGGCTATGGGATCCAACTCATTTCTAAAACAAGGAAGTCCCGGGGATTAGGTTTTTTCATCACTAAACTAAACTAAACTAAAATTTCAGTTTATTTCTAGTCCAAATATGTTTAGCTTCAGGTTGCAGCTACCAGATACTTCTGTACTTCAGCCTGTTACCTTGAAGAGCCCTCTACCATCAGAAATTTCCTCCCCCTGTATTATGTGTAGACAATAACTAAACTATTGCTGAATTTGCATTTTACTAAATTACATGGTCTGAACTTTGCACGGCAAACCAGGATTTTCCTAACACTGAATCATTCCCATGGCTCTCTTTTGGAATCGATTCAAGGCTGCCCATGTGTCTGGCAGGCAGGGAGCCCCAGCCCCTCTCTGGGAAGGCACAGGAGGAGGAGGAGAACGGTGGTGGGATGGCAGCTCTGGCACTGCTGGGCTTCAAGGGAAAACGTCAACCCATCTCAAGCATCAAGTGGTCAAACCCCACCAGTCTCAGCCTTGGGTTTGAGGTCAGCTTGAACAACACCTGCCACCATCCTCACCCCCATTTGATGGAGCCTGTGTGTGACTGCCAGTGTGCTGTGAGGCTGGAGCACCTCCAGACATTTGGCCATATTGAAGGAACCTTCTTTGGAAACATTATCTGTAAGCGAAATGGGCTGATTCAGCAGCATAATGTGCTGAATCCAACGGGAATAAAGGCAGGATCTCAACTGGCTGGCACGGCTCAGTACAACCCACGGTGCTGCTGGTGGGCATCACCCAGCCCACTTGCCAACTGGGTTCACTGTGTTCTGGGGAGATAAAACCCGAGAGGCTGATAATATTGGAGACCTGCAATTTCTCCAAGTGTTATTTGTATCTATATATTTACCATTTTTCCTAAAGGAACAGTTGGAATATACTTTCAGCTGTGGCAATTTCCTTGCAGCCTAAAATTTCCCCATCTCTCCCTCTGTCTGTAAACACAGTTGCTACATGGGCTGTCCACAGCACTGTCCAGCAGGACAGCATTTAATGAAACCTTTCAATCTGAACTTGACTAAAGGAGGTTCTGAAGCACCAGGCATTTTCTCAGATTAAAACCTCTGTTCTTTTGAGCAGAAGTATGGAAAGTGGTGGCACATGAATTTATGGCATGTGTTTCCTATCATATCATCACTGGGAGAAGTATAAAACCAATGAGGGGGAAGTCATTTATTTTAGGGCCTTAAAAATCTGGTCTGGACCTCTTTTCATACCTCCTTCAGCAATTACACATGAAAAAATTGTACACATAGTATATAATCAGCCAAGCAATCACATACTTAGCTGTAATTCCCCGTCTCGGCTTCAGGGGATTGCTGGCAGGCTGAAGGCCAACTGTGGAGGTTTGAGGTGTAACCTCCACAGGAATTTGGGGGACCCATCTGTATCAAGAGGAGTCTCAACACCAGTGGTCTGAAACCAGCTCCTGTGAGTACAGTGAAGATAAATTCCCCAGGAAACTGCTCTGTGAGCCATACCTACCATGTGGGTAACGTGAGGTGTGCAGGTTATTTAGCACGAACCCTGTTAGAGTTGAGAGTAGTTTCATCCTGTGTGTGACATCTACCGGTTAGGGTGGCCCCTACGCTTGTATGAATCATTAACTTCCAAACCTGCTCATTCAGCCTCTGACACAGAGCCGTGCATCAGCGCTAACCAGTGTCACCCCAACACAGGCACCGGAGCTGTTCAGGTAAAAGTTGCAAATCATCTCACTTGGGCAACCCATGCTTAAATCCAACTGGAATGACACTAACTCCAAAGAGTAGAATGCACTGGGAATGAGCTAAAAGCTGCAAACTTTTAGAAAGGATTCTTTCTATAGGATTTTTTTAACACTTGTGAAACTTTTGTGTTCATGTTAGGGTTAGTCTAAGCATATCTGAACTGTAAAACTTTAATATTTTCATGTCAAAAATGATTTTGCAAAAGTTAACTTTCCCCATACTTTGACTTATCAGTTTCAGTTGTGGTGGTGCGCATTTCAGTTGAAGTTTTATTACATTATGTTGGCAGCACATTATGTTTTTTACACATGGATTTGATTGAGAAATGAAACTGGAATAAGAATGAGGTAGCAGCAGCATCTGCTGGGAGACGCAGCTAGTGCTGGTGTCAATCAATCTGATTGATTAAATATGGTGGCACACATTTTATTAAAACAAAATGCTCTCCCTGAAGAAAGCTGTTATGCCAATATAATACACAGCTTTCCTAAAGAACATTACGAAAGAGGTGGTCTGTTTGTGAAATACAATACTTGTAAATAACTGGAAAGAACCGAAGAGTTCAAATTATATCTGGCTGCTCATGGAAACAGCTATTTTATTGTTTTGGCATGCAGTAGCTGGTATTGTTGTATTGGCAAGATCAGCAGCACTGATGGAAGTTTAATTATTCTGTGGGACCACAAAAAGATTTTACGCACTCGCTGATGTTATTAAACAGGCCCGAGACTTTAAAGTGCTCGGTGGCTTGTGACCAGGGTATACAACAGACCGGCCCAAGGCTGGAGACGGAGGCAGTGCCTGCCCACCCCGCGCCTCTGGCAGGCTGGAATTCATATCCAGGCAGCCTCCTGGCTCTCTCTTTGCCAGGACGAGTGTTGGCAGGGCCAGCCTGAGCCTGGGAAGTGAACTCCTCTGGGAATGGATGGACATCAAAGGCGCAAATACCTGCCCTTCCAAAGGTGCAAGGCGTAGACGTCTGCGACTTGCCTTCTCTCTCACAGAAACAAATAGGATGTGCAGCAGCTCCACCCTGAAATACAGCTGGTGGCAGAAGAAACCATTTCATGGTGCATTCTCTGCTTTCCCCAGGGGAAGGTCAAGAGAAACAATGAGTCATATTATTTGAGAAGTGCTTAGAGACCATAGTGATGGAGAATTTAGGACACAATAAATCTTTGCCGTGCTTTCTATCCACCTAAAATTATAGCTTCTGCTGGGTATCTTAAGGAGTCAGTAGTAGTTTTGCATTGGCTTCACCAGGGCTGAGGTTTTACCCACGTCCATTTATATTCTACACAATAAGATGAATTATGAAAATTCTTAACCAATGTCAATATTTTACTCGCTTTCCTCCAAATGTAGACATTCATAATTTAACACAGGTTTCTGCTTGCTTCCTTCACCCCCACTAAATGTATCGAAACAACATTTGCTTCAGTAAATAATACAAATATAAATAAACAACTGCACCACAGAAGTGCTGCGTCCTACTCTGCAGAAGTGTGATGGCTGAGGATCAGCCAAGTGTTGGCTGGACATGGCACTGCAGGAACAGATTCAGAGGGTGTTTCTGCCATGGTCCAGGCACACAAATCACAGCAGAATAATGCCGAATACGCAAACTGTGTAATACAGCAACAGCCTACAAAACTTGCTAGCTGGTTCCATCCCTGTTTCCAAGAGGGTGCTCTTCGTCAAGCTCTTTGTGTTCTTCAGATCCTGTGAGGTGAGAAGCAGCAGGTCCAGGGGAGGGGAAGGCAGCAGTGGAGGCCTTTGATGGGACAAGCAGTGAGAAAGGAAAATAGCTGGAGAGGAAGACTAGGTGGGGAGAGAACGTGTTTGCAGCAGGAGCACCCAGTTTCCAGAGGGGAAAACATGAAAGGAAAAATAGCACACAGCGAAGACTATCTGTCCGATTTCAGAAAAGGGCAAAATGCAGCAGTGGCGGTCACAGCATAACAACACACGTACCACAGCACGGAGGAGAAGCACAGAAAACATTAGGTTTCAGCCCACCCCCTTGTCACTGTTATTGCTGGAGTTCCTCATGCGAACCCCTCTGGGTTGCTTCGTCCAGCTTCAGTGCAATTCCTCATCCTTGTGGCCACCCCTATGGATCACCTCTCTCTAGCACTGTTCCTTGCCCTGTTCCACCTTGCCAGGAGGACCTGGCGGGCTCACCGCACCAGCACGCCGCAGCGCGCCCGACACCAGGTAGCTGCTCCCCCAGCACCGCGCTGCCCGCTGGCCCACTGATTCCATCAAATACTTCAGCAGGGGCTCAGCATTAAACTCAGCCTCAGCAGAGAATCTCAGCATGTTCAATGTGGTGGCGTCAAAGCGACACGAGTACAGATGGCTTAGACAATATCTGTGCTGAATTTTTAATGGCAGATTTGGAACTATTTTTAAGACCCTACTGTTATTTCTCCTGAGACATCTTTTCTTAGCAATCTAAGTAGAAAATAATAATGAGGAAAAAAACCCTTTGCTAGGCAACCTCTTCAACATGCAGATGGTTTCTGCAGTGACACTTCTGCTGAGGCTAATCTTTTAGGATTGAGATATTTTCAGAAACATCCATTTGTGGTTTATTTTTTTCTTTACTTACAAAGTCACAGCTTTGTATACAAATCTTTTCTCCATCCCCACCCGTGTATTTGGTGGTTTGAGGCTTGCTAACAACTTTTTGCACAAACAGACATCTCTGTTATACTTTGCAGACCTCAGAAATGTAGCTGATGATGGTATTTGTACTGATGCATACCTCATCTGCCTCCAGCTTGCATTCCTTCACAGAGCCCACTGGCCTTCTCAGAGGTTCATCACCACCTGCATCATCTTAACTTGCAAGCTTATCCTAGTGCAGAACTGCTCTGAAGAGCATCACGGCTCTGATCTTACTGTTTTACAGTGGGGGGTGGTGTATTTTCTGATAGCCTCTCAAAAAGGGTCACTGAGATCATTCTGAGCACGTTGGTCTTTGGCAGACAACTCTCCCATTTTTTCTTCTAAGCTTGTGTTCTTTCATCCCCATTAATCTTCTGTTCCCACCTTTGCAGGAGCTTCTCCATTTCGTTTCCTTTCTGCTTGGATGCCCCTGGGCTGGGAGACTTTCTAGTTTGTTGTGTTATAGTGTCACCCTTTCCTGACGGAGAAACCCAGAAGCAACATAATCTCTGGATTTATGGTTAATGTGCAAAGACAGCAAAGTAGCGTGGACTTGGGGGAAAAGCCACAGGTTTGTTGTACAAGCAGAGTAAAAGATAGTAACTTCAGACTTCAGTAAGCATCTGAATTAAAGCAAATGCAGTGACACCACCCCTTTTGATATTCCCTGACAGTGCAAAACCTAAATTGACATCTGAATTTGATTGCATACTAAAATGCCAGACTGCAGTTCAGGAGCGCTGTGTGTCCTGTGCAGGTCTACTTGCAGCAACCCCCAGGAGCGGCCCAGGCAGGAGAAACCACTTCAGCTGTGATGGTTTAATATCTGGTAAAAATGCATCAACCTTTAAGAAGCACAAAGTGAAATATAACACCTCCTAAACCGTTCAAGAACAGACTAAATATTGTGAAGGAGTAAAAGTAGCCTGACTGCATGAGACATTTTCAAGCCTTTTCTTTAAATTTTTGTGAATCTACCAGTTTTACTACCAGAGATTCATAGTTACAAATGTTAACTCAAAATCCTCACTAATGACAACTGAAGTGCACAATAGTACTTCAATGCATATTTTGGCACATCTGCAAATGCTGGAGTGGAAAGGGCTTTAACTTGCTGCTAGCTATGATTAGCCCAAAGAGAAATATTTTGTATAGTGTCTCCATGGGATTTTAAAATCTTGATAGATATTGAAGGTTAATAACATATATTAAAACATCACCCAAATCCAGCACTTAGGCTTTGACACAGGACAAGTGTTTACTAAAGTAGGTAACAGCTGCTCTGGGGATCCTCACCTGAGACACAGCGTGAAACTGGGACCTACTGGCTTCTGCACAGTCAGGGTTTTGCATATTATGAACTGAATAAACCCCACTGTTAGGCATAGACAATTATAAGGCTATTAAGCAGTTGCGTACTTGATCACCACCACAGCAGAAGCGCTTTTTCTGGGCACAATGAACGTCAGTTTCTCTTGTTGCTTCTCAGGACTCCAAAGCTATTTCTTCATAAGGAAAATGCCCTTGAACATGCAGTAGGAGGGAACACCAGCTGGAGCTCTGCTTTGTGGTTAGTTATATTTTGCAATCCTAGGTAGCTGTTTGCCTATGTCTATATTCATTAGGCAGGAATTTAAAGCAAAAAGCACATCATTCATTATTGTTACCGCAGCACAGACCTCTACAGCTAGCCCTATCAAATAATGCAAACCAAGTGAACAACCAACCAACATAATTTACTGTCAACTTCTGTAAAAACCTGGAAAAAAAAATCCCCGCAGTCCAAAACATTGTGGGTAGTTTTAACAAAATTGTCCACAGTGCATGAAATGCAATATTTTGGGGGTAGTAATTGCTGTTATTTAAACCTCAGAAAGCTGCAGATTTATATTTGTTCGGTTTCCCTTTAAGCTGAACAATAAATCTGTACAGCTTCTTCTGGGCTTTTTGTGGGTCTTTTTTTTTTTTTTTTTTTTAAGAAAGACTTCTGAGAAGATATTATCTGCCTATACCAGTCTGTTTTTTGGCTTTTTAAAAATCACAGGAAAGATTTTAACTGCTGAGTTGCTCTGTATGGAGCAAATTGTGCCTTTAGTCACACTGTAAATACTGAAGATAGCATCACAGATACATATACAGAACCAGCAGTCAATTTTGACTCAGAGCATAATATACCAACTGTGTATTAAGTTTAATGTAGATTAATGTGAGATGCTTCCCTTTGCATGTATGTACACAGGTACAAATAATTAAGATTAATTCCACTGGATATAATGGCCTTCACTGTGCACGGTGCCATAAAATTCTTCTTTAATAGCTGTTAATTGGATGTATTTGCTTTGATGGTGAAGTCCTGATTAGTCTCGTTACCCTACAACCCCTTCCCCCTCCCTTTGCTCACTTTTGTGCTTAGGAAAAGATTTATAATAAGGGAATCACAGCTATGCAGTGTATTAGTAAAAAAATCAATACATGTATCTGTAATTTTCAGGTTTCAGCTAAACAGGGGGTGCTCTGCATAATATTTGAAGAGCAGAGATGTGTGTTTTCATTTTTTCTTCATTTCCCCATGCAATGTTTTTACAGGTAATAACTCAGATTTCTTTTTTTTTATCTGTTTTCCTGCTTTGGCTTCTGCGTTGAACCAGCGGAGCTGCTCAGTGGTAACAGGAGAAGCACAGTACCTTCAGCAAGCTCCAGCGCCAGAACGTCAGGCGTACGGCTGAAGTTAGGAACTGCTTCCATATGATGATTCAATGTGTTTTTTCTGGAAAACAGTCAGTAATTATTTTGCCATCTCTTCTCTCTGAAATACAGTAAGCCTAAACATAAGGGACAGGGGCTTCTGTGTGTGCAAATCAGCACACCTTCACTGAAATCTAGGTGGATATTTGATTTGTGCTGAAGTTCCAGCACTATTTTTTTAAGTAGCTCGTTTTTAGCAATAATACTTTACATTTGCTATCTCCCAAGAGCACAGCTCTTTTTATGGAATTAATAGATGATGGATATATAAAGGAAGAAATTAAAGGTACAACTGCAGCCTCAGCCCATGTCTCAGCGCTGGGTTCCTGGGTGCAGCTCCCCTGCTCTCGCCCATGCACCAACACGTGTGGAACAGGCAGTTTTCCTGGGACATCAGCCCGACAGCATGTGGAGCTGGGGCATTTTTTCTTGCTCGGAGCCATTTTAAGTACCTGAGCCCAGCCACCCAGGAGCTGTGAAAAAGCCAGGCCTGACCCCAGGAATTCTTCACTATGGATTTCTGCTCCAGCGACTCAACCTGACTAACACAAATCATCTGTACCATGTTATCATTAACATACCAGCCTGGTGCCTTGTCTTGTATGAGCATGAACCCATCAGCTTACTGCATTTCCTGCTCCCACCGATCTCCACAGAGCCCATTGAAGAGGACAGGGCTCTTCCCTTCTCCTCCTGCCTCTTCCCATCTGCCTGGAGCCACTGGATGCCACTGGGATGCAGCCATACACAGAAGGGGGAACCCCAGTTTGAGGTGGTTTGCGCTCCAGCAAATAGGTTCTTCCTCAAGGAATACTTGAATTAAACATCTGTGGGGTCTGATCTACTGCCAGGAAGGCTTTGGTGGGACCTCGTCCAGCCCAGGGTGGGCTTCTGCCTGTCTCTTCTGCTGCTGCGTTTAGTGAGCCAGGGCACGCCGGCAGCCAAATAGGATTCTTAAAAATGTATGGGTTGTGAACGATCGAGCTGATTAAAAATTACTGCGTGAAGCGCTCCCATGGAGGACAGGCTAGCACTGCTAGTTGCATGAATCACTGCTATTTATGTCCTTCAATTAGGAAAATTGCTGTACAATGCGGGTTTTAGAAGATGTCTCCTGACAGATCTTCAGTGCTCCCTCTGACTTTATCTCTGCATCCAAGTCTGCTGCTTATATTATTTGCAGCCAGGGAAAGTCCAGCCAGGGCCAATTCCTAAAGTGTTTAAATCTGAGAAGCCCCATCACGATGCCCAATTACACCATCATCTGACGATCTGACTGAATGATTTGGAGACTGAGAGAGCAGGTCTTTTACGAGATTAATAATCTATGGAACATTAATATGTAATTCTCCCCCCTCCTCCAAAAAGGAAGAAATCTGCATAATAATGGCAATTATAAGAAAAGTTTTTTAAAAAATAAGGCCGCTTCTTCGCAACCATTTAAACGTGCTTAACAAATATGCGTTTATTGTCAGTATAAAAGGAACAATTCAGAAAAAGCTGGATGAATAACAGCAGAAGCAATTAAGAAAGTTGTTTTTAACTGAAGCCTCTCCATTTTAATTTCAGAAGTAAAGCTCTATCACTGAGTTTACAGTTGTTTTATTCGTGCTTTCAATTACAGCCCATTTCCAAAGTTGACTATATCTGCCCTAGGCAAGGCTGTATTTCTGTGCTCTTCTTCCTTAGGGCCCCTCTAGCAAGAGGAGGGTTAAAACCAATATTGGTAGATAAAGAGGTAAACATATTTACATTCAGTTTTTCACACTTTATGCATATGTCATGCAGTGAATAGTTTTAGAGGTATGTTTGTACTATCTCTCCAGAATTTTTACAGTCTGCAGGACACAAAATCTCTATAAAGTGACTTATTGAAATAGAAGCAGATTGGTAAAACCGTTTCTCTCTTATGAACTGTGAAGAATGATCCTCTAAATGAAATCAGGAAGGAACTGGACAGAATCTTGTTTAATGGTGTGACAAAATGAATCACAACTATTCCAAGCATCCATCACTGCTAAAAGGGGACCACAAATGATCTGTGAACTACTATATATTGATTACTCATGTACTACAAGTGTCGGATTTAATGTTCACACACCATGGAAAGGCGGCAGGGACAGATGGTGCCTTAACTCTTCTTTGATAGATTTTAATGGTGAAATATTGATTTCTATCTGGCCAAGGCCTGTTGTTAGGGGCCAAAGTCATTTGTTGGGTATAGCCGGACACCCAGTCTGCTAGGGGTAATCAATCATTTTTGGCAAGGCAGGTGAAATTCTGAAGAGAAGCACCTTGGGTTCCCAAACTGTATCGAGATGAGGCTGAGGGCAGCATTTGCGCATGCACGCCCCCTCCTCCCCCACCCACGCATACAAAAAGACTCCATGAAATTGTGCTTGTAAAGAATTATTAATGATAAGACATGTTTACTGAGGAGAGTCACAGCGAATCACAGCTGACATGAAATAGTCTGGGAGCCTCGGAGAGAAAATGAGCTTCTCGCTAAAAGGGACTATATTTTATTTAAACATCCGTCTAGGGCTGAAAACTCAGGTAATCTGTTGTGTTACAAGCCACTGGCTGTTCTTGCCATCCAGAGAGATAACAGTGAGGAGCTAATAGGAACACATCAATCACAATCAGGCTGCAATTCCACCGGTGTCTCCTCTTCCCAGCTCCTTTTTAAGCTCCTTAATAACGATGATAACATAGTTCTGGGCTTGTGAGAGGGTTTCTTCCCTTTGAGGGTCATATTCATAAAGCGAATGGCTTGCAAAGTCAGCATCTCACTCCTACGGAAAGGGATCTGGGGGGAAGGGTGAGCAGAGGGAAGGGGTTTGCAGGTGGGAGGGGTGGGGGGGTAGGAGAGGGTGGATTTCCCCGGGCAATAAATCCGTGGACGCCCCTCTTTCCCCTGACAGCCTTCCCAGGAGAGGATTTCTGTTCGGAAGCAGGCGGGAAAGGGTAGCCTCTGCCCAGATGTGCCCCAGATGTGGGAAGCCAGTTGAGGCTGATTTTTCGTTTAGATTATCTTGCTTACCTAATGATTTTTGCTTCACTGCTCAGCTCGATTGTGTTCACTAGGACGGCAGGCTATTAAAATGTCAAGGCGCATTGAATTGTTGTTATCAAGGAAAGAGACCTTTCCAATCAAGCCATGTTCCCCGGGCTGCATAAAGGAGAGAAGAAGGGATTGGAGGAGGAGGAAGACCTTCTTCATGCCAGGGAGGGGGGCAGAGGTGCAACGGCGGGGGGTGTGTGCGGGTGTGCGTGCGTGTTTATGTGCCTGTGTGTGCACGTAGGCAGGTGTGTGCGTGTGCCTGCTGTAGTGCGGCGCAGTAATTAAAATGCCATCTTTTATAACAGGTATTAGACATTTCTCTCATTCGCATTTACAGGGGGAGACGAAACTTCCCCGTTGCGCTTTTCACTGCAATCCTTGTAAAGAAAATACTGGGAGGAGGAAACTTGTGTGGTTGAATCACTGGCCCCGCATACTAAGGAGCTGCTGGGCTGGGCTGAAGGAGAAAAACAAAGGCAAATACCTTCCTCATGTCTGCACCTGCCTTAAGGCTTGATAAGAAAATAAGTTCACTGACCTACTGGGAAAAACACCGGAGATTGTCCAGTATCACAATATTGAACAACTGGTGACAGGATGATACAAACCCAGCACATTTGGAGACACAAAAATCCCCTACCTCTCGTCACCACCACCACCTTGTTCATATAATTGCAGAGCAGTTTATTACACAGAGGCACATCAGATATTGCCACGGATTGATTTTTTTCCTTCTTCTCTCGTAAACTATACAGTACATCATTTTGGTTGGGAAAAAATATATTCTTTGGATTTACTTCTCTTTGTTTAAATCATTTCACAAATATTTTGCTTTTCCCCTGTCATTTCTCTTTCATTTTCATTTAAAAAAGATGGCTTTGTTTTTGCTTGTATACGGTTTTGTAGAATAATGACATCTATCCCGTCCCCCATGCATCAAGCATCATTGATTGGCCAGAACATCATTGTCACTACTGGGTGTTCATCTTCACACTTGCTGCTGGCAGGTCCCTCATCTGCTTTCTGTCTCGCACATGCCCCTTTCCACAGCCACACGCTCACTCACAACAGGCATGCCCACTTTCTCTTTTTGCCTAATATGCATTTCTCCTGGCGTGCTTTTACTCCACGTCTCCTCACACAGCCTGGCTTTCTCTCCCTCTGACCTTGCGCTGCTGTGGGAGTCCACGGGCACAAACCGCAGGCAGCCGCTCGATTCTGCAGCCATCTTCAGCTTGGTGTGCATTAAAAAACCAGGAGAAAACGAATCCTTCCACCTCTTTCCACGTTATCTACACAAATTAATGAAAGTTTCTCTCCCAAGATTTGATTCCCTGACATATTCAGACACAGGGAGGAGAGAGCACCAAAGTGACTACAGGAGAGGAGTCCTTGCTAGTCCTGCATGTGGCAGTGGAGAAGGGCTACACAACCCTCCTTCCCCACCACGCTGTTGCTCCAGCTGGCCTTAATTTTTACTCTGCCACACATTTCCACTCTCACATTTGTCTTGGGGCTTGTCTCTGTGGAAAAATTATTGCACACGGGGCTGGGATGTGAATTAATGGCACATCCCTGCAGGGAGCATTGCAGGTACAGTGAGGACTTGTGTGCACAAGGACGTTACTGTGGAGCCAGCTGAGGTGTAAATCTCCCGTTGTGGCACCAGCTCCCCCACACACGCTGCTAGAGCACGAGGGGTCTGCATGGCGCCCCGGGCCCAGCCGGCCTCCACACACCCAGTGCCCGTACGCACTCATGGCATGCATACATCCCAACCAAGGAAAGCCCAGATGTATTTGGTCGTTTGTATCATCCCATACCTGTGGTCCTGGCAAATCTTGATGTATTTATTGTTGCAAGTTGCTTGAGAGGTAAGAAAGTGGTATTATTCCTTTACAGAAGGGAAACCGAGGCGTGAAGGCTCATGAAATTCCTAAATACTTCAGATGCCAGGATCCAAAGTGACTTGCCCTAGGACATAAGAAAGTGGGTGACAGACAGTAGGAACTGGCACCCAGTCTTTGAATGCTGTACTCTGGTTATTAGTACTCTAGTTATTAGAACAGCTTTAATTTCTCCTATTAATGTTTTTTTCTCATCTCCTCACTGCACTTTTCAATATCTAGTGGTTTTCATGTTTTTCCTGCAAACCATAATCTCCTCCAGCAGTTGTGTTTGGCTCCACCACCAACGGCTGTGAACCAGCCATCCAGCCCAGCCAAAGAAGAAGTGAGGCTCCTGCACTCACTTACCATGTCAGCGTGATCCTCCTTGTGGCCCAGGTCTGGGAGCCACTCATGGCACCGTGTGGGTGTTCAGCCTGACCCTGCTCCCAGCCATGATGGGTTGCCAGACTGGATGGGGAAAGAAATTACCACCTTGAAGGCCAAAGCAAGCATGCAGCAGAGGATGCCTGCCACCTTTTTGCACTGACATCCAGCTTGCACACTGCTCCCTGCCTAGATCTGTATTTAAAATGAGGTCCCACGGACCTGGACCATTTCCAGGTTACTTGGCCTCAGTTGTGTTTCTCTCCTTAACTTCCTTGGCCATTCTGGGCCCATGTATGTCCTCTGAGTAGAATACTCCTGTCTGTGATAATCTCCTGACCATGTTGTTTGGACATGTATTTTTTTCTCCAGCAGGCTATGAGCTTCCTACCAGCGCTATCACTTTTCTCCTGCAGGTTAAGCATCAGCACGCATTTTTCATTACCTAATAAACTTGACCAGCACCAGTGCAGAGTCTGAAAAATTGTTGAATCTAATCCTCTCCCACTTCTTCCTCCATGAACTGTGGGAAAGGGCAGCACTCTTTCTGATATCAATGGGTTCAGCCTAAGACATTTTCCAAGTGGGTATTTTTGAACTACCGCTGGTTGAGAAATGATAGCAATTTTTGAGGAATCATTATCAGCATTGCCATCATAATAGATGAATTGATTTTACAGTCGGTAAAGGATCATTAGAGTACCTCCTTCCAAGTCCTGGCCATCTGAGTGCTGTCATTTTCAGCCCAGGCTGACATCATTTCCCATACCTGTTCTGGGCATGGCTTCAAGCCTGAACTCAGCAGCAGTCCTCCTACTGGCTCTGAAAGCTGGGGACAGTCCTGGCCTGGCCTGGAACAAAAATAAGCAAAAATTCTTCATTGCATTATTTCGTGCACAGGTAACAGGAGTGACTTTCTGCAAGAGGAACCAGCATAGCCTATAAAGCACAGGAAGGCATGAAAGGCTGAGATGGTGCTGAAGGAGCTGGGAAGCTGCTCACTGACCAGTGCCTTTGCCAAGACACCTTCTTGCTGTCATATTTCATATGACATATTTCAGAAATGTTTTGGAAACCTGAATTAATTTCCTTGATTCTTCAACACATCCTCAAGGAGATCTTGTCATTGACTTGCTCCATGGGGGCTTGTTCTCCTGGATTTGGGCATAGCAGTGCTTGTGCTGAGGCAGACAGAAGGCCATACGTGTTCCAAGCAGAGCAAATTATATAAACTACTCTTCCCTTAACAATCTTGGTGATGAGGAAAAAAAGAAAACCTGTAGCACTGTAATCCACAGGGTCCTGGACAGTTAACAGGATGATAAATTAAAAGCAGAAAGCTAACCCAGCTTTTCTTTCAAGGATGGCCAAAGTCAAAATGTTCAACAGAGCTAAAAGTCAACAGCAGAATACTTCACTGGAGATCACCAATGAAAGATGTCACGGATCAATAGGGAGAATGATTCATAGCACGAGATAACACTGTGCTGCTTCGTGCCAATGGGTAAGATGCTCACACTGCCAGCTGGTCCAAGTGCATGCAGAGCACGCCTGGCTGGTAAATACTTGTGCACTTTTATCTGTGGTCAGGCAAAGGGCAGAGTTTTGTGCTTAGCTTGTTTTCCCTTCCGAGACACAAAACCTTCTCAGTACATGGCAGGATGAAATGGATAGCAGCAGAGACGGGATGAATTCACAGCATCTTTTGGAAGAAGTGCCACTACTGGACTTACCTGCTACCTGAGCCCCCCAGCCTGTCTGATGCTGCTTCTGCTGCTCCCCTCTGTCTCATCCCATGAATTTCAGAGGCTTTGCAAAATGACCAGCCTTCAAGAGGATGTAAGTTTCAGTGCCAAAATTGCATTTTAGACATTTAAGACCTGCTTCTGCATCCGGCCCTTTGAACAAGGAAACCTTCCCTTAGTACTGGCTATTACGTTTACATGTAAATTGAGTGAGACCAGGAGAACTGGTTCCTGAACTGCACCAAACCCCCTGCATTAAGAAGTTAAGGCTGGTATATATTTCAATCATGCCAGCATAAAACACATCAAACGGATGTAGCTGTCCCCCAAGCAAACCTTATAATTCACAGAAAACTCAGTTGAAGTTAGCACAGTTAAAATAAGTCTGAAGAGAAAGACACTGGAAAGTTCCCGATGATCTCTTGTGATGTCATGCAATAACCTTTCAATTATGATTAAGGTTTTATTTTCTTTGGCTTCAGAACTTCAGTTCTTCCCTGGCTGCATCTCTGATCTCCCCAGGCAACTTCCATGGGGCAGTGAAGCAGTCACTGATGGCTGGGTTTGGAGAGGGTCAGCCCTTTCCAGCCTGCTTGGCCATGGTGCACCGTCTCTATTTTGAATTCAGCCCTTTCTCTGGGCATTTCCAGAATCTCACAATGAATCCCTGGGCTGACACCATCAAACATGTGAAGGAGAGGGCAGAAACATGGGAGGGACATTGAAATAGCTGGTCCAGCCAAACCATTTTTGGGGCAGATGTGACCCAAAGGGAGTCCTGTTGTGTTTGAGTCCAGGCAGCAGCTGCCTAAGCCTGTGGGCAGGCTCATTCCTGCAGCAGCAATGGGTTACGGCCAGAAAGCAGCGGCCAGGCCGTACCTGAGCTGTCCTTGCTTGACAGGTCCCGGCTCCCAGGGCCTTCAGCATACAGAAGGAACCCAGCATCACCCAGGGCTGACCACATATGACAGGGTGAGGGTAAAGGTGAGCAGTCAGCTTGCAAACAGCTGGCTGCCAGCCCCCTGCTCAGGCCAGCCTTGTCTCTGTGGTTTTTCGGGGGCTCCTGCTAGCATTCCCAACCCATACCCTCCATCACCCTCAACATGTCAAGGCAAAAATGCCCTGCGGATGTCCTCAGACATAGTCCTGTTAAAGCTCTGGGGTTTTCAAAGTAAGCACTAGAAGCAAGGCCAAGCCACAGCTAAGCCATGTCCATTTTTTTGCATATCGCAGATCTATTTGCTAGCAAAGTAGCTTTGTAGGGAATGGGAGCCGAAGGCATGGTTGTTGTTTGCAGTGGAGCACCTTGGAAAAACTAAACTAGCACTCAAAGCAGAATAATTGGTGTAGCAGGAGGCTGTGCCCATGCTAATAGTTTTTACTGAGATGAAGCTTATTAACATGTGCACTGGTGCATCTGTATTGCCTTTGGGACTCAAACTCAGCATGGTTCTCTGCCGTGCTGCATGGAGATGTTACCTTCCTCTGACCTTGCTCAGGCTCCTTTGTCCTGTTCTTCTGTGCTCTGAGTTAACCTCTTGTCTGCTTAGGCTTATATCCTGTATTTTAAATCCAGGGCAATTTTTTCAAGTTTCTCCTATCCTAAAGATTTTTAGTTGTGCTGAAAGTATTGTATTGTTACAATGCTTTCAGTTTGTGGAAAGTTTTGTCGTGCAGTGCACGCTCCAAATAATCAGCCCATCCCTAAGCTGAAATTTTAAGCTATTGCAAGTGATCAAAACCTCACTCTGTGCTTGAGCTAGTATTGTACTTTGGGGTAAGATGTGTGCATTTACTCCATGTCAGTTCACAGACTGAATCCCTGTTTGAAAGACAGAAAATAAAATTAAGTCTTGCTTGTAGCATCCAGATTATGCCCTTATTTCATCTATTGGAGGAATATAAATGTGACTTTTGGGGACTAATGCAAAATAGGTCAGGAGAGAAAATGTGGTCTCTGCATCTGATCTCTGCTGTCAATTGCAAGGCAAACCAAACCTCTGCCTTCTGATTTACTGCAGCTAGCACAGTTTAGGAGTGTGTGTTTGCCAGGGTGTTACCTCTTACCATGGATTTTGAAGACCATGACAAAGTCTAGTAAGGTATGTGACAAGCATAACTTATCACATGCAAAGTTCAACCCTAAACTATTAAATTCCAAAAAGGCACTGACCAGAGTTTCCAGAGGGGAGGAAAAAAGAAATGTGCCAAGATGCTGGGCCACCATCAGTCCTATGGTGCCAAATACAGGCTGTTCATAACCACACAGGCACTGTGTGCAAAACAGCATCCACCTTGCTGCACAAACCACTTCACTTACACAGTTCAGGTTATAACCCATCCAGTGCTTCCTCCCTCCTCACAGACAATTCAACCAGGGCAAGAACAAGCCCGAGCAAACATAAACAGTTACAGTGCCAGCCACCCTGATCTGCGAGTTTCGTCTTGAAATGCCCTCTGCTTAGCTGTACTTAGAGGTTGTCCCAGCCCAAGGCCTCTTTCCAACAATGTTCTGCACTAAAACTGAGCACCCGCTAATTAACAGGGTGTATGTTGGCCCAGACAGCTTTAAGACATCATTTGAAGTCTCGTGATTTGCTATTTTCCACTCACTGTTGCACTATTGAGATCATCTCAGCGTAACCCTGTAAGCTTTCCACAGACAGAGTAGTGGCACTGAGAATTAGTGGATTTTGCTAGTTCATTTCTTTTGTGAAATCCAGTTGTTTTGCACTGAATGCGGCACATCTCCAGCATATGTGATTCAGATCAGGTAATCATCCTACACAGTGTAAATCAATGAGATGAAATGTAGCCATTGACAGCACTTACAATTTTGCCCATTACTATGAAATCCTCTTTCTTTAAACGGAAGGTGCTTTTATGAATCCATTGAAGCATAGCTGACAAAGCCTTCAATACTGACTATTGCCTAAATACTGCAAAACATAACAGTTATAAAAGATACATGTGGTGCATATTTATAAGGATTAGAATAAGCACTTTGTTGAATTGCTATAGCACATTTGTCCCTTTTTCAGGATACTTATAAACCTTGGATATTTTCTTCTTTCCATGAGTCAAATAAACACTTGTCTGCAGGCTTACCAAATCTCTCTGCTTTTCCATGTGCTGACAGTGCAAAATATGTGTGAAAAAAAAAAAAAAGCAGCCACATATGTAATTATTCTTTATGCTAATATAATAGACTAGTAAGTGTTCCTACACTTCTT
Source organism: Falco cherrug (assembly GCF_023634085.1). Lineage (NCBI taxonomy): Eukaryota > Metazoa > Chordata > Aves > Falconiformes > Falconidae > Falco > Falco cherrug. Next base: position 33,592,631 of record NC_073704.1, on the reverse strand, counting down.
GTAGGACTAATTACATTTCAGTAATGTGAATGATCCCTGGAGCTGCTACTGTTAAATATTTTTGGAGTGGTAGCAAGGGAGTTTGTTATTTGTACACACTAGAGAAGTGTGGATTTGTGAAACAGAATAGCACGGCTCTAAGGCAGTAATGCTCCTTCTGACGTGTCCATACTAAGTCAGGGTAGCTGTAACATGGGGAACCCATTAGCCGGAGGATTTGCTGCTTCCCATCTGATGCACCGAGTCCTCACATTCAGAACCCTGCTTTTGCAGTGCTGAAATAAGTTTCACTTCAGACCATGATTGCAAGCAACTCATTAAGAGCTGCTGAATAAAACATAAATTTTATAGATTGCGTATGTCTAAAAAAATGTAGGGGATTCCAAACCCACATCTTTTTAAGTTGGCTAATATAAATGATTTGCTGTAACATGCTGATTAGCAAATAAAGCCAAAAAGGAGTTAAAGCAAGTAAACAGAGTAATTTCAGGTAAAGCAGCAATTCGTTGTAAGTATCCTCCAACAATCTGGAAAGGCAGCCCTGCCTTTTGACTTCTGATAAATACTTTGGTTTCAGACAAGATGCTGACATGGGGATGGTCATGTTTGTTGGCTGAAGCTGTTACTGAAGCTGTAGCCTTGCTGCTGTAGCTACCGGCTCAGCCTGTCGGTGGTTAGACGAGTCTTGTTTTCACCTTCTCTATTCTGCTTGATGGCAATGATTACAACACTTACAACTCAAGCTGCTGCTCAGCCTGCTATGTTTAATATTATACAAGTGCTACTCACTAAATGTGTCAGTCAACCTTTCTACTCCAAGGCTGGTTTGGCATGTTCTTGAACAAGTTTTGTGACAATCGTATCTTCAATTGTCATTGACCATCTGGAGGAGCTGGGAATGAAGGCAGTCACTATCTACATGCTTTATGGTGGTTCTGTGAAGCTGAACAAAGCCCAGTAAGGCTACCTGCCAGGACATATTGTCTTTCTGCCCAGTGTTTCATCTTGAACAGGCCTTCGGGTTCTTGCTGCTTTTCTGACTAGGCTGCTGGAAATCTTGGACAGATGGATGATGCATGTGCAGTTGCTCTGATGCATATGCGTTGAACCAGCCCTGCTGCTGGGGTGCTAAGCAGATAGTCTGCAGGAGTGCATTAAATCTAAGCATGCACAAATCAGCAAATACAGACTTTTTTGGATCCAAAAGAAAAACTAAACCAAATTATTTGGGATTTTTTGGTGGTTTAGGTTGGATTCACAAAATCAATCTGCATAGTTAAAAGGTTAAATGGCACCCTGTTATGGAAATACATCCACTGCACATGCAAAAGCCATAACCTGGTGAAAAACTGGCTGCTATATCACAACAAAATAATAAAATTGAAACCATGACCATGCCAGCAAAAGTGCTTTTTTGTCCAGTTTCATTAAGCTGCTAGCTTTTCTACAGAAGCACTTGTAACAGTTTACTAATCTGCTCTCCTACCCTATTACTGCCCCTTCTCAAACCCCAGAACCCTGATCCAGGTGCATCCATCCCCATTCTGCACTTGGGTAGCTCAGTCTGGCTTCCTTAGCCCCCTCTGGGAGCAGCTGCTGGTGTAGCCTGCTTGGGCTGTTTATTTGGAATTGGCCCTGCACCAGACCTGGGATGCCACAAAACCTGTAGTTTGGGTTTGGGTTGGGAACAGCTGTATAATAAAGCCTGCTGCTGCTGGGAGATAAGGAAGGGTTGGGAGCAGAGTGAGGTCCTTCAGGGAAAGGTCACTGGAGGAGCTGGGTGTGACAGAAATGAGCTAAGGGAGCTGTGGAAAGGGAAATTCTTGACAGGAAAAGAGAGACTGAAAAGAAAGAGAAAAGACTGGGAAAAAAGAGGAACAAAGGTGAAATCCGAAGAGAGAAAGAGTAGGTGGGAAATTTTGAAGAAATCAGTAACTGCCAGAAGAAAATGAGCATTTGGGGACAAACAGAGAATTTGGTATACCTATCTTGCATCTATTTCTTTTCCCCACTACAAGTTTCAGTTTTTACCTTTAATGTGGTCATTGAAGATGCTTGAGAGAAGGACAAAGCATTATTTTAAGTAAGCCTGTGCAGCTCATAGCATCTCATTGAAATGTTTCTGATCTGCAAGCAAACCAGTTCTTTGTGTTTTGAGTTTCCCAGTGCAATGCCAGATTACCCCCCAAACTGTAGCTGTTCAAACCTCATACCTGTTACAGACCCTTTGTCTTGCTGGTGGTAAAAGAACAGAAAGTCATATGAGTTGCCTCCATCCTGGAAACCTGGGATGAAATCACTCTGCTTGTAGTCAGCAAGCCCTTCCCCACAAGGGTTAATGTTTCTGATGTGAAAATAAGCAACACCACTGCCACCACCATCACCATCACCACCACCACCACTAATAATAATAATAATAATAATAATAATAATAATAATAATAATAATAATAATAATAATAATAGTACAACCTTCTCAGTTGAGTGTTTACCTGTTTCCATAGAGGTGGAGTGCAGCTCTCCAGAATATTTGCTAAATGACCACTCAACAGCTCACATCCAGGACATGTGAAAGGACAAGGCACGTGGCAAAGAGAATCAGCAAGTGTCTCTGCAGTCTGTCATGTGCGGAATCAGTCTGTAATGTTAGGAAATGAAGTACAGACATTTGCTCAGGCATTCTTTCAGCCAAAGAAGCTGTGAAATAGGTTTTTGAGCTCTTAGGGAAGCTGCCAATGCTCGGCTGAGATGGCATATTTTTCCTGTCTCCACACCCACTTTCTCCTTGTGTTGCCTCTCTCCTCTTTAAATTCTTCTTCCTTATAGAAAGGGATTGGAGCCAAAAGCTCCCTAATTCTGGAAACTGCTTGGGTCTGAGGTTTTGACTTAATTTATCTTTACCTGATGATGTGAGTGAACTACAACCCTGTTGACTTCTGTAGTGTTATCCAAGGCTAAATCAGGATATACCTGATCCACAAAGGAACCATTGTACAGCATGTTGGCATTTGACCATGCTGGAGAATGAAAGCCATATTTGAGTGAGGCCTGCAAGTGCCTCATTACTGCACTGTAAACAACTGGATATTACGGTAATGGACAAGGCTTTGAGTGCTACGAACGGCTTCACATTCACTTTATTGATTTGCAATGTGCACAGTGATGGTCTGCTGTAATAAATACAAATGCCATAGTGTAGAAATGTCAGAACAACCTATTAAAAATGTGTCTCTTCCTTGCTCGTGCAGTACAGCATGTACATCTGCACAGCTGCAGGATTGTGGCAAGGTGGGGATGAAGCTGTGCCTCAAAATTCAGCATTGCAAGAATATAAATTCAGCATATAAACAGAACCTGTACTGGCCAGCTCTTTCCTTTTGCTTTGTGCTTCTGTGTTACAGACAAGACTTCTCCTGCGCCTCAGAACATATTTCACATCACAGAAGAAAATATGTTGTTTCTCACATCTCAGGAGGGTTGAGGTGGTACCAGCTCTCAGCCCACATACCACAGGCAGTCCTCTGCCCATCTTCCACTACTTAAACAAGGAAATGCTGCTGAAGCCAACATTTCTCTTGGCAGTACAATTGTTTTATCTAAGCATGGAAAACTTTCAGCCTTTACCAGGGCTGTAGTACAAACAAGACACTTGTGGCAGATCACATGTGTGTTTCTGCTGGGTCCACCTAAAGCATGTGTGTACACCGTTCTATACATGTGTATCTACCCCTCTTTCAAGATTAGGTATATAGACTAATACTTTTTGACCAGATCAACAGTTTCAATAACATTTGCTTGACCTTTTAGGCCACTAGAGGGTCAGAGGGAGCTTAAGAAAATGGCTTGTGACCATCTCCATGTCTCTTGAGGTACGGTTTCCCAAGACATTCTTCTCTGTGATAACTGAGTTGGCCTTTATCTCCTGGCTGGACTCTCACTTCTGGGCGAATTCATATAGAGACTGGAAGTTTCTTGGTAGGGTTTCCCCACATGCTGTCCTGACATCCCCTTCAGTTCATTATGTAAAAGGGTGTTGCAGTGAAAAATCTGTCCATATCTACTACCGTTAGGTAGGATCTACTGTTGGAAACCTCTCAGTCCCACCTGGTCCAAACTCTTAACTAGTGGAGAAAAGTGAGAATGAAACTGGGGAAACTGCTTTGCTATATAGGAGAAATGACAGGCTATTCATTGTAACCAAAGTAAATATGAGTTTAAGAATGAGTGTGGAGTGTGATGGGGGCTACGGAAAGGCTGGGAAGAGAAGGGGATGGAAATCTCTTGCTGGAAACTCCAGTCTGTTTCCACAATCATGAACATAAATATTGCCTATACTCCAAGAATGTACACTTATACAAACATTCAGATAGACATTTCCATGATATTCATCAGCCTTGGCACTTTGCAGATAACCACTGACTTGAACTCCATTGTACATTATTTAAAGGAGAATTACTGTGCGCATCATGCAGACTGAAAAATGGAAAGGTCAGGGCTCGTGGCAAGACAGAATCCATAAACTCTGATTCCATGTGACTATTCTTTGTCCTTGTATATATAGAAAAAGTCCTTTAGAGTTCAGTAACAAAAGGGATCTATGGAATTTCATGGAAGTCTGCAGATGTAACTACAGAAACTGCCAGGACCACTTATTTTTTAGCATTGTTCTTTTTGTTGTTCTGGAAGTCCTATGGATTTAGAGATTTCCTGTAATGTTCTGCTGTGGATACCATAGGAAATGGGAGAGTCTTGAACAGGATAAAGGAGGTGCAATGCTTTGCTCCCCACAGTCCCCCATTTGGTAGGCATGTCAGGAGAGGGGCGGAAAGCCTGCTGTTAACCTCATCTGATGGATAGTCCCCGAGGCACCACTGCCATCTGGTGAAAGCTAGAGCAGCCCATGGGGATGTGTTAGGGAGCCATAACTGACAGCCTTGCCACTGCACCAAGCTCAGCAGAAAGTGAGCACAGTCTGGCCCACAGAATTTTATTGAGAGTTTTTATTTTGAGTTTTTCTTTTTAAATCTGTTTTCTATTTCTACAGCAACTCCATAATTCTTTACACAGTCTTTGCACACTCATCAAAAATTATAGTTACTAAACTCTGAGGACCATCTCTACGAAGAAATCACAATGATGTCCACTCAGACTTGGGAAGGTTTTTGTAGGTTTGCCACTTTTGTCTGAGCAAACCCATTTTCTGAAGCATGTGAGAAGGAGGTGGTGCCCTGCTTGCATTGTGTAAATGCCCTGTTGAGGAGTAGTCAGTAGTGATTACTTCTGCAACATCGAACACACTTCATGGTCAGATCTGTCAAAAAGAAAGCAAAATGCTTGTCTTAAATATGCAAACGGCTGTTGTCTGTTCAGTTCCCTGGGCTTTGGAAAATAACCTGCTTCCTATCAAGGATGCTCAAAACTTGCCTTGGCCAGGCTGACTATCCATCCTCGGAGGACAAGGGAAAGGGGTTCACTGGCATGAGCAAGCTGGTATGGGCATATATGCTTTGTGTGGAGCCAATTTGAAGGGTGTAGAAATTACTCCAAGAGCCAGTGGGTGTTTTTCTGTTACTGACCTGATATTGCACATGGATTCGAGGAAGCCAACAGGCATGGTGTCTCCTGAGGGTTGATCTAATTTGACCTGTGGGCTGAAACGAGTAGAAAAATGCTGACTAAATAGACCTTGGATCAAGAACCAACCTCCCATTATCAGAGTTCAGTGTAAGTGATGTGAGGGTGATTAAAATCTCTCCAGCAGAATTGTACTCAGTTTAAATGTCATAGTTGGCTGGGATGATGGATATAAGCTAACATTTGTTTTCTCCTTCCACTCTTATTTTTAGAATTAAAGATGTTTATATGGACTTATATACCTTGGAAATTTATTATTAAAGTGTTTATGGTGGTGTGGGTTTTTTTACTTTAAATCTCAGAATCATATTTATAAACAGTATCAATTGCTGTTTCAATAAGAAGAGATTGCATTGCAATCAATATTGAATATTATATCCTGGGGCCTCTTGTGAGCAGATAGTATTAAGATACAGATAATTTATTAATGACCTCAGTAGTGGCCCAAAGTCTTCAGTGAGGATCAAGTCAAGTTTTGGTCAACCTTTTAATGACTTTGTAGCTGCTAGGTTAACTTCACTGTAGTGTAAACGCATGAACTTCAACGGAGTTAAATAGCCAACCATTTAAGGAGGTAGAAAATGGAGAGACTTAACAACTAACTAACAGGTTTTTCAACACAACTAAAACAAAGGAAACAAAGAGATTTCTATTTTGGATAATCAATTTTGCATCCTGAAGAACATACTGGGTAAAGTACTGGAAGCTATGAGAAGCCAATTCTTCACACTTCCAGCCAGAACCTAGCTAGAGGCCTGAATACAGCATGTCATTATGATTAATTATGGGTAATGAGTGTTTTATGAACCTAAGAAAAAAAGCATTTATTTTTCTGGTATTGTAGTGGTAGCGTCTTGTTTTGTTTTAAAACTGGGATTGTGAAGCCAAACAGATGCTGAAACCCCTTTATTAGCTCTTTTGTTTTGCTCTGGACTGTTACTAGACTTACGGGGCCAAATCCCCATCACACAGTGGCTCTGTCAGTGCAAGAGACAAGGATTCAGTTCCAGAGCTCTGGGATTTTGTATTTTTTCCTTTTGTTCTGTTTAATTCATTTTCTGTGGCAGAAGCCCCGTAGACCTATCTAGGATGCTGTGCAACAAGCACAAGAGGAGGCAGGACTAGCCTGTCCCAGGAAAGCTCTGCTGCCAAGAGTTTATTAGCTCTGGGCTTGACTCAAAGCCCTCTGGAACCCCCAGGAATATTTCTCTTCATTTTTGCAGGCCCTCAGCCCCGACCGTTGGGGGCTCATCTAGAAGCCTGCAGCTCAGCATTATGAAAGCTTGAGAGCAGCTATGGCTGAGGGGACAGAGCTGTGACAAAAGCCCTGATCAAACAATCCTGCCTAGGATTGAAACCCAGTGGCAATGCCACCTCCAGTCCAGAGCACACCTCTCGGGGCAAGCTTGGTGAGTTTCCATCCCTATAGAGTCTCTGCTCTTTCCAGACTGGGGTTTGTGTTAAATCACCAAGGTGCATACTGGTGACTTTATCTGCAGGCATATTCTTGCACAGGGGCAGCAAGAGGGTGGATGTGGAGTCCCTTTGCTTCATCTTTGTGTTTTAGAGGACTGGGGACAGCAGAGCAGGATAAGGGCTTTTGGTACTACCGGTCCCCAAGTTTTAAGAAGGGGTTAAAAACAATAGAGGTAAAAGTGGGGGAAAAAGAGAAAATCAGAAAAGGGATCAGTCAGCGAGAGCCCTGGTCTCTGGCTGTTCCCCAGTGCACCAGGAGGTGGTGCAAAGCTCCTGCTCATCCCACAGGCAGGAGACAAATTTCATTCTTCCAGGGACTACTCTCCAACTTGTACTGCCCAGGAAAAATACTAGAGGTTTAACCCTCCCCAGCGTGCTTCTATAACTCTGGTGTTTTGGTATGTATTTAAGGCTGAAAATATTAACTGTGCGAAAGGAAGAAAATGCAGGGGAACTTTATACTGGTAACTGCTATTATCGTGCTGCAATAATGGTAATAAAATAAAGGTACCATCAAATGTCTTCTAAAGTATTATATTTAAAGGACAAATGATTCTTGTTGTGCAGAATGCAGACAAAAATGTGATCAGCTTTTAGATTCTTTGTGCTTGTTTTTTTTCCATTTTGTACAATTGCTTTCTTCTTTATTTTTAAACTTTTTCATAAAATAATGCTAAAAACAAATTAATAAGAATAGATGGGTTTTCATAAACCATTGCTTCCATGTGTACTAATTAAAAAAAAAAATTAAAAGCTATGTCATGAAAGTGTGTTGTCAGTTATTTCTTACTCAAAACAGGAACTGCTGAATGTTTTCACTTTCTCTTTACTGAAATACTGTACATTAGTAATAAGTAGCTTGTAAATATATTATATGGCCTTTGGTGGTAATTTAACAAAACAACTAATTTGTCTTTCTGACAAAGCTGTGTAATACAAGACTTGATTGCTGAATTACTGGAACATTAGCAAAAAAGACACATTCATTTTGGATAAACTGAAGATTTTATTTCATTTTTAAGATCTCAGTGTATAATTACAAAGCTGCCATATGAAAACTTGTTTTACATTGTAAGAAAAAATTACACAGACATGAGTTCAGCTCATGCAGAAAATAAAAAATAGCCTCAGTTTATTGTTCCTTATATTACAGAAGTTCTGTGGGTTTTTTTAAAAGAAGAACAAGGATCTGTAAAAGAAGCATTCATTTCAGCTTCTTAATTGGCAATAATTAGCAATGTCTATTGTGGGATAGTTTAGACTGCCAGTATGCAAAAAGCAGTATATTTCAGCATACATTCTCTGGAACAAAATGAAATAAAGTATTTCTAGAATTTATTTTTTGACACCTTTAACTTTTTTTCTCTCCCAGCTAACAAATATTTTTCATGCAAATTTTACATATGTTCCAGGTACAAAACCTTGCATTGTTTTTATGAATGCAGACTTCTGCTGGCAACACATATATATGTTGTAATAAGAGTATCCCTGTTCAACATGTTATTAAACAATCTTTTTTAAGGTATGTGGGAAATTAAGTTGTATAAAAGTTACAAGAAAATATGGGATTTAATCTGTGCTAACTTCCTTGCTTTTTAATATTCTGAGAGATGTTGGATAGGTATTTTTTTTTATCCTTGCCCTAATAACAACACATATACATATTATTTTGCTTTGGAGGTGGGTGTCACTTTGGAAGTGAGGGGTTGAGGAGGAATAATGGTGAAGAGCTGTAAAGGTAAATATCTAAAGCATCACCCAAAAGACTCAATAGCATATTATTCTAAATTTCAGTTTGAAAAGCTTTTAGAAGGCTGGATCGGAATTTCTGTTGCTTTAAATCAGCTTAACTTCACTGAAGTCGAAGGAGCTACATTGGCTTATATCAGCTAAGAATCTGTGCTATTGTTTTGAATCCTATTTTAAGTGCAAGTGTTTTTCTACAAACCTTTAGAAGTTCAGCCTTGCTTATTCAAGAAAATTAATGTTTTGAACTGTGACTTAGATCATCAAAAAGCCGTTTCAGAATATAGCCAGGTTTTCTGTTCCTGCTAATTTAACTTTCCCTTATTAACCTTAGAGAATGTCACTTTTTGATCATGCTAATGCAGCAAACTTTTATACCATCATTAAGAATCATGGTTTATTGGATTTCATCTGACTACTCGAGCAAACATTTGTTTAGTGACACTCATAAATACAAGATTGTACTACAAATGTAAAAAATGCTGTTTGAAAGTTTATGAGTAAAAACTTTGTTGCCTTTAAGAGAACCAAGTCATGAAAATAGAAGTTTTACATCAACTTTCCCTGTGGTGCTGTGAGAAAGCTACTTGGCTCTTGGGATTTTTTCAAGATTGTTATGTGATAATAACAAAATTTATAATTAAGTTTGGGAAAATCATGCATAAGCTACAGATATAGCTCAGGCATTGTGGATGCAGGTGCATATCTATCACCCTTAAGCTATCATTTTCTTTGACAGCTCTTGATAGCAACAATTGAAAGTACAATATTCTAACATCACAATGACTTTATCTGGATCTTCATGTTGTTAAGCTAACGGGAAGTTTCCTATTTTACTCCCTTTCTTTTGATCTTTTTTCTTTTGTTTAGCTGCTCAAAAAGAAAAAAAAGGGGGGGGGGGAAGAAAAAATAAAAAAAAGTGGAAAAACTGCATTTTGCACTTTTTTATAACCATTGCTGAAAATCTGTCACAGCTACCAAGGAAAGTTAAAGAAAACCAGAAACAGAAAGACTATTATTTATTGCTAGAAAGATACAGTATGGCACCATATGGTAGAATTTATCAAATTCTTTCCTTTCTCATGCAGGGTGAATAGAGGCCGTAGACAGTTCCCTCTTGCAGTTCTTGCTTTGCTAGCCACTCATTCATTTACGCTGCGGGCTAAATCCTGTTTGACCTACTGCTTTTACACCCATAAACTTACTTATGAGGGCATGGTGAGCAGTGTTTGGCCCTCTGTGTTTATTTCTTCTTCCTGCAAATGCAGTTTTGCTTGCAATGCTGTTTGCATTTCAATCAACTAAAACAAGAGGATGGATAAATTAATGCCTGACTCAGGCCTTCACATCTGATACTGAAATGTAACAGTAGTCTTCCGAGGGTTTAAGTTTGCAGGGTGACACTTACCAGGTGTAAGGTGCTGTAAGGTTAAGAAGCATCAAACCTATAATAAGAGTCTGACTTCCTCTTCATTTTGTCTCCTTTTGTGTTACATACTAGGGCAAGGAAGGTCTGCCAATCACTATCATTTCTTTTTCTTGTTCTGTAAAGACTGGGTCGTCACAGCAACAGGCCTGTGACAGGCTGGTATCCATTTAGAGCTCCAGGGGGGTCCTAATAGGATTGAACCAAAAGATCAAGTGAATAGCTTCCTATTTTAGATTTGTAATAACGCTGAACTGCTTGCATATACATGGACCTTACAGTGTTATGAGGAGACTTTTTAAAAAGATCTGTCTTTTTCTAAGAGTGCTGTACTTTCCAAAGGATGCCCCTTAGCCTACTCCATCCTCGGGAAAAGGAAAAAAAAAAAACCCAACCCAAAATTAAGCTCACTTCTCTTACTCCTGCACACACAAAATTGGAAGGTGTCATTTCATTTCCTTTCATTAATTCATTTTACCAGTTCAAAGTAAATAGTCTGTTTATGGAGAACAAAGACGTCCCTTTTTGGTATTCTGTTGAAGTCGCTATCAGATTCAGAAGTTTACTCATCTTTCTGAAATCTGGCAAGGCTGCATGCTGCTGAGATTACAGACAAACGGCTCATGCAAAACGGGCAAATAAATTCCATGCAAAACAAATTCTAACGGAGGGAGAATTAGGAGGGGGAATTTTGTTGATTTGGGAGACTCTCGAGAGGCTAGGGCTCGTTCAGCTTGCAGAGGGGGCTCTGGTAAACCCACAGTACTCGACAGGCAGCAGGGAGGGAGGACCTGTATCTTGTTAAAGTTATTTTCACTGAGTATGAAATCTGTTAGGAAATAGATGTTGCTTTATACGTTTCATACCCAGCCAGAATCCTGTATCTATTGTTTGTTTGGAACAGTGCTTTATGTGGAACTTCTTGTAGGGCAAGATCCCAGGACTAAACATGTCAAGGTCTAGCTCCAGGAATTATAAAACATATTTTTAAAAAGGGCTAATTTCTGGTAGCAAGTTTGTTTTCCTAAAGTAGGACTTCTGACATGTCTCGTTCAGAGAGGGATACCGTGTGGGACTCTGGTATGAGCTGCATTGTTGAAAGGTATTGGTGTCTTCTCTCAAGGCACAGAGAGCTAACTCCAGCCCAGGTCATGAAGGCTACTGTGTGCTGAAGATCCCTAATGTTGTCTTGCCAGGATGACTTGCTCTGGAGGTGTGGGTTTTGGTATGTCAGCTTCCATAACACTATGCCAGTTATGACACCTGAAGCCTTGTTCTGGAGGGGCTGTCTTTTGAGTACTATCCTTGTGCTCATTTTTTTTCTACTTAGGTGATAATCAATGCCAGCTACTACAACCAGCCCAAAAGCATCTCTATACTGTCTCTGAATCTTCTTTCAGCAAGCAGAATTTTTAGTCTTTGCCTTCTCCATTCTTCCCTAGATTATTTTTGGGTTGGTTTTTTTTGTTTTTTTGTTTTGTTTTTTTTTTAACCACAGTATGCCTTTATCATCATAAAACCAATACTAGGGTCTTTCAGGGTGGCTGTTCCATTTTCAAATAATCTGCAGTTTCTATACTAAAAGCGCAAGATTCACACGTCACAAAATTTTCACAAGGACTGTGTCTGGCTAAGTAAATCCTTTATTTTCTGTGTAGGATCTTGGCACATATGTATTTTCCTGGCACTTTTGTCAGTACAAATTTTGAAAGGGATTTTGCATAGATTAGGGACCCAAAGGCACTCAGTTAATTAGAATTAGGGGCATCCCTCTGTGAGAAAGGATTAGGCAGGTAAAAGACTATGACTGTGATCCACCAACCTATAGGGACAATGGTGAAACTGCAGTTCATTGGCTTGGACCCTGTGTGTGGAGTTGAGATACATGACAATGAGCACCAAGATGAAGGGAGTGCAGGGGGAGGGACCTTATAGCAAAACCCAGGGGCCTCTGCAATGGGCTTTGAATGGATCTTCCTAGGCACCTTTGCCCTAAACCTGAATTTCTCAAACTTCCCTTTTGCATTCAGCCAAATTAAAAAAAGATAGACACACCAATCAGATTTTTGCAAAGGTCTTTACACAGATTTCTGTTAGTTTTTACTCAGGTCTCCTAGTGAATATAGTGCAACATGGTCTGAAAAATTGGAACAGATATTGAAGATGTATGCATATTTTATCGTGAATTTTAATTTTCTTTTGATGGAGGCTTTTGGCATGCTTTCTATGATTCAAAAAAGATGATATTTTTTCTTTGTTATAGCTTTCCTTTAAAAAAACACATGTCATGAAGACTTTCATTCTGTCAAAACAAGTCTTAAAGAATCTTCTTAATAGAACACAAGGAACATCCTCATTTACCTGTAAGGTCCGATGTTTTGATGAAATTATCTTAGAGGCTTTGAATGTGCCTTCCAGTTGTGAAGAAGGCAGAAAGTCATTATGGCAAAGAAGATAAAAATCAAGTTCCAATCCAACACTTTATTAATTATGTTGAAACTCCACTATAATTTTAAACAGTAAAATCTGAAATGTGTATGCACAAGAGAAAAAAAAGGTCAAGCAAATTCTTTAATTTTCCCCCTATTTCTTTTCTTCTATTCAGCCAGGTCTACCAGCTTGATGTTGGTGTCACTGTGCAGTCTCTGAAGAGGTGGGTTTGGTTTTCTGATGTCGTTTATCCTGTGTTAGCTTTCCATCCATGTCTGAAGTACTGTTCTATGTCACGGCAATGTCCTCCCCATAAAAACTAACCATTCCCTTTTTTCTCTTGTTTTGCTCCTGTTTAAATGCAGATCTCACTGGTTTTGTGCTACTTTGCAGTCATTTTGGATCTGCTTACTTTCTGGCTGCTGCAGATGATGAGGTCATAGTCACTGCTGTAAGAACACTTGATAAATTACAGTTTTGACTTAAAAAAGCACCTCTAAACCCAATTTGTTGATTTGGGATTCTCCCCCACCTCCCAACTATCAGGCCTTGGAAAAGAGCTGTAAGTCTAACATGCTGAAACTCTTTCTCTGTAAAGGCTTATTTGGTCCATTTCCATGAAGAAGCTAGCTAGCAGTGCTGAAGCCTGACCTAACATGCAAGTACAGCCAGAACCTGGCTGCTGGGGGACATGTTCTTCCATCTTCACCTGCAGAAGAAACAACTTTACTGGGCTTTAAGACATTTTTATAATGTTTGCTTTTTCAGTGTATGAGCTAGGCAGTGCTTTGCATGTGTGCTTGTAGATGAAGAATTTACTCAGAGCAAAATTTGTTGAGACTTGTGGCTATTTCTACCGCTTGCAAGACTAAACTTTTCACAGCCGATGTCCAAGTCAGGCTCTTCAGCAGTTTGATACCTCTGATGAAATGTTTCAAAAGGGAACCTGAATAAACACGGTGTGACAGTGTCTCTTCTCACTTTACCTTCAGACTATTCCAAGTGGTGTAATCCCGACTTCTGTTAGACAAAGACCCTTTCTGTGAGGAAAACAAATATTTTATTTAACTGTGACATCTGATGCATGTTCTCTTTTGTCCTGATGTAGACTAAGCTGTCCAGGTCAGGAGTGGTCACCTTTGCTATTATTCTGTAACCTGTCCACAGGAGAGAATTACTTTTTGTTTTATGTTGTACAGCACCTGGCTCCTGGCATGGTGCTAGTACAAATAATAATAATGTACAGTACCTGGCACAGCAACACCTTATGCTCTCCATATGTGGCACCGCCATAAATGTGATAGTGCAATACCTCCAGTCAACACAGAGAATTATCTCTTTCTGAAACTAAATGGATGTGGGTGCTCTTGATGATAAATCTGCCCACCCTGGTCTATGCTTTTCTTTATGCAATTAGCTGGAGTGAAGGATGGGATTTTTTTCTGACAAACTACCTGCTTTTCAGCTGCGAGCACAAGAAGATACTTCCCAAGGGTTTGTCTGATTATGGCATGGCAGAGCTGTGCTAACGCCCTGTGTGATGGATCCTTGACCCTGGGTCTGGCTGCTGTACTTTATATCAGCTCAGCTTGGAGCAAAGTCTCCATGCTCACCAGCCGTTTTTACTCCCCTCTCATAAAGGCTGCACTTTCTGTCCTGCCATGCCTCTTCTTCCGCAAGGTTTGAACAAGAAAGCGGGCAGACTCAGGTAGAAATTCAAGGGGTGGCTTCAGAGGGAAGCTCTAAGATGGAGCAATATCTCTCTGGAAGGGATAAAGACTATTAGGCTTTCAGCATGTGAGGAAAAGGGCACTGAAAAATTAGAACAAGGAGCAAAAAATAGAATAAGCTGTTCTTTGGTCTGAATTGCGCACAGCCAGTCCTGTCCTCAGTACCAGTAAGACCAGTGCATGGGGATACCAGCACTGCCATGGTCGCGCATCCCTCACAGCCCTGACTTGCCCTGACCCCTGCCTCCTGCTGCCTGTGGCCCAGGGCCTCACTGCGGACCAGCCCGGGCCCTCCCTGCCCCAGTGAGGGTAGGGGATGCCATTTTGCCATGCCACCAGTGTCCCAGCCTGGCCTCGGCCCCGCTTCATCACCATGAACCCTGCTGAGGGCCTGGGCTGGTGCTGAGCCTAGCTGCCATCCTGCGGCCTGCCCAGGTCCCTCAGCCCAGTGCGGCTGCGCCCAGCAGGGCATGCTCCTGTGTGAGGTGAGCTGCTGGACGGGGGCATTTGTCCAAAAATAAGTGCTGAGGGAACAGGAATTGTGGAGTCACCCAGTTCTGAGGCATTTCGTGTACGCTGGCCTGGCTCATATGCCTAAGAGACCATTTGCCTGAACAGCAGGTACCTGCTCCTTTTCACTTTGCACTGCTTTCCGTTCTCTTGACACACTCAATTTATATCATATTGATGACTCCCAAGTATTATATTATTAACATTACATATATTTGTATTATACCAGTGTGGCAGAGAGGAGTGAGCCCAATATTCTGGTAAAACTATGTTTTTTCCAGTGGAAACAATTGCGTCAGAGTTATTGGACTCACTCTCCTCTTTTCCTCACAGGCCCAAAGTGCTTTTGCTTTGTCTGACTACAGACCACAGCAATAAGCCTCGTGTCTGCCAGACTTCTGAAGCATTTACATCTAGGAAAGGGCTAGAGCTTTCAGAGGGAGAATGGAAGAGCAAAGAAAAGGAAGGCTAGATCTTGTGCATGATTTATTTTTTCTCTCACCTAGTTTTATCACAGCTTGTTTACGCTTTCACCACAGAAAATCAGTCTGTGGTGTGGGAGGCCATGAATTTTGCCTAACTTCTCTGCGCCATTTTCCAACTATATATTCTTTCAGAGTGCCTAAAAAGAAACTTAAAATTAATAATACTAGGCCCTAAAAGTGTGCATTCAGAACTTTACTGTGGAAAAGCATGTCTACTGAAAATCTGTGGCTTGGCTTACTGCACACCAAATTTCCCACATAGACAAGCCCTCCATCTGAGAGAAAGAGGACAATTGGGCCATAAATCTTCTAAATGAGTCAAATGATAGCTGTCTTGGCAATGGCAGATCTGATAAAGTGTATTCCACCTGTTGTGGAAAGGCAGCATATGGCCACAGTAATCTGCAGTTCAATCAGAAATGCAAGGATTTAAGTCACTGTCTCTCCTCAGCCCTATCTACAGATCACTCTGTTCACATGGCATGAGGCAAAGAAAGGGGACATTGTTCAGTGATTGTGCTCTGGGTATGAGGAGTGCTGAGTTTGGTTGAACTTTGCTGAAATTTCTTTCCAGATCTTCTGTGCTGCGAGGAAATATTTTGCATGGTTTTCCATCTACAGCCCACCTCCTAGATCTCAGGCATCTCCAAATGGGCACACAAAAGCTTGAGTCTGTAGAACCCACAACGCTTATAGCACTTTTAAACACTGTTAATTGCTTAAAGTTGCAATTTTCTATGTTGCTAAGTCCAAGAATAGATACAAGAGTTAAGTATGGGGAATATCTGTAAATGCCTCCTCTAGCCTTCTTCCTCCTGGGAGGAAGAGTGCCTTGTACTGAGAAGTGTTCTGCAGGAATGCTCCACTCTATATTATTCCATGTAGTTACAAACCTTTCCCGTTTTGGCTTTGCATAATTTTCTTCTTGATTAGACAAAATATGCTGAGCAATCCACAAGTTAGTATGAGACTGGATCATTTGTATAGGTAAGCAGGGAATTTCTCTTTTCATTACCATATTGAAATGGTCCACCTAAGCTTCCATGTAAACCAGACATAGGCTGTGATTAAGTTCTGCTGAGCAAGGCTGAATGTTCCTGCTGAGAAACTGAAAAGGTAATTTTAATGGAGAAGTCTCTAAAATCAATACAGGAAATGGAGACTGACAATTTTATTATTCATTATCTTCTATTTAAAGATCTGTTTAAGAGTATTCCAGATATTTCCTAAAATGTGGTGGAGCTATTGATAAAGTTTATGTTTATGATTATGTTTAGTGAATCTTAAGACAGTTTTATATTAATGTTTCTCAAAAGAGAGGTGACCTTCAACAAAGAGCTACATGCAGGACAAGGTTGCATATGTGTATACTCCAACCCACGTCCCAGGTGCCGACACTTTACAGCTCAAAGCTTGAACTCTGTGTCTCATTGTACTTTCTCCCAGGACTGCTGTAAAGCTTAATTCATTGATTTTAGAGGGGTCTTGAATGGACTGTAGGTATATCTCCACATCTACCACTTTTAATTCAGGGTTTCTTAAGATCCTGTTGCTGCAGGAATCAGTGCTGAAAGACTGACCAAGTTCTCTGCGCCGTTACTGGAGAAAAAACATGCCAACTTCAGCACATACCTGGCATGTAGCCATTGCTCCCATGCCACTTTCTTTTGCAAGGAAGAAACTAAAGAGTTTGTTACCAGAAGTGGTGGCATTCCAATGCAATCTTCCCTCTGCTAAAATGAGCTGTGGGAGGAGCTGCCTTTACTCCCAAGTCACTCCTTGCCTGGAGCCGTGGTGTGTGCATGTCTATGTTATAAAGCCCAGAGTCTGAGGATCAGTGCAGTTGAACAAGGAGGGTGACTAGTTCTCTCTCCTCCCTGTTTGGGTGCAGGGTCTCAGTGCCAGTCTGAATGTGTCCATTTCTTTACTTGTTGTAATACCTTAGAACACAGGGACCTACAGTACTTCTTTGTGAAGAGAAATACTCCTAGTAGAAATGGGTCTTATGGGAGTTGACAAATCCCTCCCCTAATTTAAATAAAACAAACTCACAACATCAATAAAGGCTAGTTTTGGCTGCAGTTTAAAGCCAACTGGAGCCATTCTCCATGAAATCAGCTTCTGTGTTTTTAAACAGTATTAGGCCAAAGACAACCTTCTGTCATTACTACTTAATCTTAACCCTCCAAAGGTCATCCAGTGATACCATTAGGTTTTCAGCATGCCACTAGAAATGGAGAAAAAATGTTCTTATATGGTGATAGTGTAATGAAACACAACCTTCCACTGGCCAGTGGGACTCTCGAAGCGGAGATATGTGGGGGTTTTATAGTGTTTGTGAAGGATACTTTATGTTCTGTAACATATGGTATCGTTGTTACTCTTTTGATTTGTAGTTTTGGGCAGACACATTCTCATAACCTTTGTACGCCTTCGGCTTTGGAGGTCCTAAAGCTGCTATTGTTCAGTCAGTTTCCAAGCTCAAGAAGAATGTTTTCTTCATAAAGAACATGTTAAATATTACCAGAATTTCAGCATCAGTTTTATATTTCAGGCATATGATTTGGCATGTTCTGTAGATGACGAACATAGCTTTTAAGTTATGATTTAATTTAGATTTTTTAAATTAAAAAAGCAGCTGTTTCTCTGCATATGAAATGTGAGTCCACTGTAACTTTACTTACATAACCGTCGTTTTCAAGATATAATATATTGTATAACCCAAGAGCAGAGTAAGGGCTGGATTCCGTATAAGATCTGTCTAGCTGCTTCCTACCACTGAGTGAGTGTAAGGCCCAGGTAAGCTTGACAAATTGTTGTCAGTGGCTTGGATAAAGTTTATTTCTCTCTCTTTGCAGTTTTCATTCTCTTGCCAGACATACCTGCCTTCTTAGCTGAGTTGTCTGAACATTGGTAATTAGATTTATGGGAATTATGGCGGTGGAACAAGTTCCAGTAATGGGTAAACTGGAAGATTGCAAAGGGGAAGGCATATCCTTTGGATTATATGCCAGACAACACCTATGCTGGGTGAAATGCTCCTTTACAGAGACGGAGTGCAAGTTAATGTATCATTTAAGGTCCATTTTAGGAATGTAAGGAGTCAGTGTGTGGTGTCATGAAGAGGGTAATGTTCCCCTCTTGTTTTGATATGTTGCTGATAGCATAGTAAACCATGCACAACATAGGCTGAAGAATGCTATGTGCAGATCTTTACTGGTGCTTTGATTTTTCAAATGACATAAAGTCCTTCTGCCTTTGCACAGTATTTGGCATTAGGTTTTTCCCCCAAGATTTTTTTGGGGTTTTCCCCTTTTTTTCATTTGTGCTTTCATGAACTTCTAAAAACCAATGAATGATTTATCTGGATAATATTCCTAGAAGAATAGTCAGGATATCCAAATGTGTACTAATAACTGTGCGTTGTGGACAGTACAGTGCCTTTGTAGGGATAAGAATTCACTCGTCTATGAGTGACAAAAGGACTTAGGACTGAATTTTCTACACTAGATAAAACATCCGTAACTGATAATTAACAGCCACTAAACATTGTTCTTCTCATTCAACATCTTTTTTGCTTACTCCTATGTCGTCAAGAGCAGTTGTGGTGTAACCAGGAACCAGTGCTTCAGGATTCCTGAACAGGGAGGGAAAGCAGGTCCATTTTTCATGCACCTATCTGCTCTCAGATTTTCACTTGTGTCTCTTGGGGTATCCTATGAAACAGTGCTAGAATGAATGTTCTTGATGATCCCTGCACTTCATTCCAGGTATTGCACATCATCTATATGCAGTCTCACAATGAAATTTTTAAAAAAGAAATTATGGGTAGCTGAAATTTGTGGAATTACTTATATGAGGACAAAACTTTCGTTTAAACCTTAAGGCTGTGTATTTTCTTTTGAAATCAAATTTTTTCCGTGTGCCTCAGTCCTTAGATTCAAACTTCACGCACTTTTCCAACCTCAGATCGAACATGGCCATTATTGCTGTTCCAGTATGAACTGTGGTGGTCCCTCATCCTTGCCTGCATAGCACAGTAATCAAGGGGAGGCCTGCGGTAATAATCAGAGCTAGGCTTGTCCCCATCTCCACATCCTATTACATCACCAAATCAAATTATTGAAGTGATCAAGACCCACAATGACTTCCTGCAATCTTTAAAAATCTTTCTTACATGGAATTGCTTAAAATGACTTTGTGAGGTCAGTAGCTTTAATATAAAATAAACAACTTTTTTTGTTTGTTTTACCCTTAAAATGCCTTTAAAATGTTTATTTTTAAAAATAGCTGATTTAATGAGATATGGCAATAATTTGACATCAGCAGTTGAAATGTTTCATTTAGCAAATATTTAAAGAAAATGTTTAGACAATATTTTTTCATTCTACTTTTCTATTTTCAAAATATTTGATTAATTTGACCTGAATTCTCCAGTATTTCTACATATTGTCACAGCATGACATTCCTGATGAGTATATTATTTGTCTGAAAAATTTTACCCCGCTGTGTTGGAAATACCTTGTGTGACTGTAAAACACTGGCAGAAAGTGGATTTTGAAAGAAGAGCCCGATTAATTCTTCACGCAAGGAATCTCCACCAAGAAATTCTGCTAAGAAAAGTGGAGTTGTTAATGCAAAGCCTTTCACTGGGAAAACTTCAGGATAGAATGAAAGTGATAAATCAGTGATTTAAATCAAAACTAGAAGTCCATAAATTCCTTTTTCAGCAGTAGGTTAAACTGTCAGGTTTAACAAAAGCTTACAACTCTTGCCTGCTCTCTGGTTCTGATTCTGCAAGTGCTATTGCTACCAGGTGTCATGCTCACTTCTGAGACTTGCCACACCAAGGAAACAGGCCTGTATGTGACTATCTAGGACCTTATTTAGATGGAGCAATGTGTCAAACGTTATTCATATGGAGGTTTCCAGTGCTGCTGTGCAATCCGTTTGATAATAAACATTAAGCCTGACAGATTTTCCATTATTATCTGTGATAGACTCACTAAAAGAAGTCTCATTCTGCAACTACCGTTCAGATGTTTTTTTCTGAATTATCTAAAAAGTCACATAATTATAAATATATACTTTACAAATATAAATTATCTAAATATATTTTCAGTATTTTATTTGTTTTTTCTTTAAAACCAGCTTGCTGAGATGTACAGTGGTAAAATAAATTTTTCCTTGTCAGGTGAATTGTTTGAATTATTTCTTCAAACAATCTTTCAGTATAAGTTTTATCACACCAGATGTTGCTGTGTTGTCCTTGATAAAAGTCTCTCAGCATATCCTATACAAATGCTTCTTTTCAGTTTTTATAGTTCAGTCATCGAATTAACTTCGGACCGTAACTGTTTCTTGAGACAGAAGCAGCTTTGCAGAAAACATACTGACAAACTAGCTGCTCCTTAAAAAAGACGAGAAAGATCATAGGAATTGCAGGGGACTTATGAACTTCATAAAAGTGTGTTTGTGTGAGGTTTAGGACCTAAAATGGACTGTTGCTGAGAAATCAGAGAAGATCAGAGTGGACTAACACAGTTCATAACTCAGAAAAGTCTATTTTTGTGGACTGCATCCACAGCACCTCCCTTGGCAGCTGTTTTGCATGATGGAGCTTGAACACTGTCTTTAAAATGAGTCGCTGTCTAAGCTGTTCTTTGTTATTCTTCCCGATTGCGGTAATTGTTGAGTATCGTGTATGTATTGAAACTCTACCATCAAGGGTAAGCAAGAGCTATAAGTGAAATAACATTAGCAGCAGGACTGGAAGCTGGACCAAGTTTTATGAGCTGCTCAGTCCCTTGAAAAGGAATGTTAAGTTAATTTTAAGTGTTGCAAATGCCTTCTGTGAGGCATCTGCTCACCAGAAATTTCCTCTGCGCTTCTCAAAGTCTGGTTTAGACAGGTTAATAAATCTCTGCCTCTCTTCAGCTGCAGAGGGTTGGCATTTTATAGCTGGAGAAGGTGAAGAAGAGAAAGTTACATCTTGTACGGAAAGATAATTCTAGGGCAGCACCGAAGGAGTACACAGACTTCTTCACTCTTAGTGCTCACTGCTAAGTAGCCGAGTGTGTTGTTTTAACAGCAAACAAAGGCTCAGAGTGTGGAAAGACTGAGATTTGAGAAGACTGAGTGGACAGAAAGGAAACAGATTTGTTTGCAGAGGAGACTGGGGAGACGTAAGGAGATCTTTGTGTGTGTACATGGTTTCTCATTGTCACTGAAGCTACAGTGTGGCCTAAATCAGATTCTAGAAACAGCGATTTATTCTATACCACTGGTAAATGGATTAAAATAATATTGATTCGAGATATTTTATTTTAATTGCTTTTGTGTACACCCAGTTTGAAATGCTCAACAAAGTTATAAAAATGTCTTATCAAGTTTATGTATTTCTAAATTGTGATTAATTTGATTTACAAAAGACAAAGTCTAAAAAGAATGGGAACATTCATAACCCAGTGATTTAGTGTAAAACATAAAATTACTGGCAAAATAATAAAGTTATGTGTTTAAAAATGTAAAGAATAAGTTCCAGTGATGCCATAAATTCCAGGAAAATATTTTAGGAACTACAACATAGAAATTTATTATGGCTTGGCTGGAATAATGATTTCTCCTTGGCCAACAAAACACTTTATAGCTTTAAATCTATGGATGAGCATCGAAGCTGGTTTTATGAGAGAGGCTTCTTTTAGATTTATGTGCTATTTCCTAAATTTAGTAAATTCGTGTAAAATCAGGACAATTACTAATTATTTTGTTCTTAAAATTTAATAATTTCAATTAAAAATTAGACCTTTTATATTGTGCATGATGGTCACTCAGCAAGACAATTCTCTTTCTTCCCCCATGGGATGGTGTCAGGAGCGCTGTTAGCAGTGTTCTGTTAAGTTCTTCATGCAAAGTTGACAGAGACTGGTATGAGTCTGACAGACACCATCTTGTCTCATAGTCTGGAGGCTCACAATTCAACCTCTAATGAAAAGCATGCTTTTCTCAGCAATATAGCTATGCACACAATGTTAGTGCTATCCCCTATTTCTGTGAGCTGGCATAGGGGGAGGTTCTGTTACATTGTCTTCTGGATCCATTTTCTGCTTGGCTCCCTTTCTCCTTATGCAGCGCAGAGATGCTCCCCTGAACTTCTTCTTCTTAGCAGGGCACAAATAAGAATCTGACCAGTTTTATTGTCCTCTGTGTAATGTTGCAAGTCCATTTCCTTCTATAGTGGCTTGGGGTTTTTTAGCTGGCAGGTGGAACTATGCTGCCAGGGATCTATTAGTATGGCCAAGTTTTGACTCTGGTAAACCTTTAATTCAGCTGAGCCATGGCCAGAGATAGTAATGTTCAAAGGCAGAGTACTGCACTGCAGAATACATCTTCACACTAATCATTTCTATAGTCCTCTAAGTGAAAGTGGGTGGAGGTTTAAGTAACTGCCAGGTTAATAAAAACTTGATGTACCTGCCCTAAGGATTTTACTGTCCAAAGTTCTGTTGCACATTATGACCCAAATTCAAGGACTTTTGAAGTCAATTAAAATACTTCCATTCATGTCACAGTTGCTGAAAAACATTTGAGCTGTGGATTGCAGAGCCATGACTGAGAGTATGCCAGGGAGATGCAGAGGCGTCATTGTCCCATTCATCCCCCAAACAGATGACCCCTGAATACACCCTGATTAGTCACCCTCACAGGCAACTCCAGAGACCTTGTGGCTCACCTCAGGCTGAAGCCTGATCTTCTGCATGAATTTGTGAAGCCATTCAGTGCAGAGAGAGGATATTCCATGTCTGTCATGGATCTGCCAAACCCTGCTTCTCTCTGCCTTATTTGTGGTGACATGGAAAGATATAGACTGCATCATGTTAGGGCTCTTGCAGCTCATGCAATTTGGAGGGTTCTGTCTATTGCTTCCCTCCCAGAGAAATCATGGTAAAAAAGGTGGGGATGGCACGCTAGTGATGAAGTACAGCATAGGTATATCCACACGGGCATCACACTGGCATTAAACTGACTGGCCTGTATATATATGGGTTTCAGTCCCACTGGAGCAGCACAGGACTCAGGGCAAACAAAAGAATCTACTAAAGGAGAGGAATAAGTGTTTGAGTCTTGACCTTCCAGATATAATGCTAACAGTACTCTGTCCAACTGCTTCATAACTAGGTATGCCTACACTGCGCATCTTGGGCACGGTAGTCACTTGAAGATGTATACAACTAATGCTAAGGACTGCATTTGGGGCTGTAGTGCAGTACCCAGCCTGCAGGAGTTGCAACATAAAGCAGACAGTGTCTGGGCTACTTGCCTTCTCATTTAAAATTTTAGTTTTCTCATGGGATAACTCAGATTGGAAGGGAGCCCCAGACTTAAGAATAAAATTTGCCTCATTTGGTATTCAGAGTGTTGATCTGGGCTGTGCTTTTATCTGTCTGACTTCTCCACTCTTCAATAGGTGTTGGTCATATGTGGCCAAGGACCAAAGTGGTTTCTCTGTGGCTATGAGAGAGGAAAGATAAATCAAAGGGCCTAATTCTGGAGCAAGCAGGCTATTCTCATGTGAGAGGTCTTCTCTTTCATGTAGAGAATCATCCCAGAGTTCTGGCAAACTAAGTGAGGTTTTTCAGGGTTAGTTGCTGGGGAACAAGCCAATAATGCAATTTAAAACTGCACAGAGTCTAAATCTTATTTTTTCCTAAATTTCCTAAATGTGTTGTTTTTTGTATTCACATCACTCAATAATTCAGTTCTGATCTTCCAGTCTGTCTTCATTTTCTGTCCCATTTTGGAGTTTCAAATACACTCCCTTTTCCCCAAACATCCTGTCACATACCAGAGCTGTAACCATATCCACCATCTTAACTCCAGGTGGCTGGAAGCTGATTCTGCATAAATTAGAGAGAAAAGCTACATTCTTCTCTTCCTTCCCAGAAAATTGACCAAAATTAAACCTAGAGACCATAAATCTAGCCAGAATAAAGCTGTGTCCACCTTTAGTTCAACAGTTGTCCATACTTAGTATTCACACAAACAAAAATTGCTTTCAACCATTGCTGAATTTTATTCCTTTACCTTCCTCTGTAGTTTTAAAAGCCCAGATTCTGGCATAACCTATACATGCAAGAGAAGTGAACCCTACACTCATGAATAACTCCATTAAAAAAGCAGTGCAGTGGATTGCAATTATAGAAATAAGATCTAAGGAAAGGTCAGACTTTACTTCCATTACCACATGAAAATTAATTTTGCATCACATAACACAAACACAATGTTGTTCATCGACTATAGCTTTTACTAATGTATACGTGAAGATGTCTGGAACTATTGCAGCAGAAGCAACTGCTCCAGCAGCTAAATACTCCTTCACATGGGTAAGGTTGGTGAGGATGGAGACTATATTGGCATGACAGCCTGCCAAACCCTTCGATTTACAGTATGTGAATCAGTATCATTGTGTTAATATCAGTGAAACTTTGATGTTCTGTCCCTTTACTTTTGCAGTTCCAATTATTTAATGCAAAGTGTATAGTTAGAGATAAGCCCAAACTTACAGAAGTTTGGGCTGTAACTTTTTTGTGAAACCCCAACCCTTAATGGACAAAGGCAGGACATTTCCTAGATTCAGTTGACAGGAGTTGACAGGCATTTTGTGCTTATAACTGGTTTTGGCTCTAGATAAAAATGTAGTGAGATCAGATCTCATAAATGACTGCTATCATTAGTCTTGTGAGAATTCCTCCATTTTGGTCCTGAAACTTTTCAGAGTTGTTAGTCAGAAATTTGCAGCTCTGAGTGCTGAATGAAATCTTAAACCAGCTTCACAGTCAGACTTGGTCTGGAATCAGTGCACTCCAAACTTAGACAAAGCAGCTATAAAAAAAAGGTCAGCCCATACAATCATTTTCTGTTTCCAGCCCGAAAAACTACCTGCTTTCTATTCATACTCATATATTATTCCTGTAGCACTGAAGAAACTTGTTTGCAAGGAAAAGTAATACTGGATGATTTCCAATGCATCTAATTCTGGGATACAGCAACTGAACAAAGTGAAAGGGTTGGTTGTATCCAGGGCTCTAAATAGTCACTTACTATTACCTTTCAGAAAAAACAGTATGATAGTCCACCTGGTCCATGGGTTAATTTGTCAAAACTTCTTACAGACATCATCATTGTAGAACATTGCTGTCATTAAATTTACCAGAAAATGTATCTACACTCAACCTTTCTTATCTTGTTCATAAGTGTTTATTCTTTGCTATGAAACCAGCACTACTAGATGAATCCAGCACAACTTTAAAATCAAGCGACAACTTTCTAGGTTTCTATTTTTCTCCATTGCAAGTCCAGATAGTCTGATTTAATAAGAATATCCATCATTAGCCAAAAAGAAAAGGCTTGTAGGAGTATTGTCTTGGTACTTTATTTTTTTCAGAAAATGCATTAAAAGTTTGATATCTACTGTCAGGGATGAAATAAACAAAAAATGAGTGCAGTATGCTCTTGCCCTGGGTGAGTGTGCTGCAGTACTCGTCAATTATAAGACTTTTTCATGGCTCCTACGCTCCATTCTGAAATATGAAAGGTCTCACTAATCTTATCAGGTCGTTGATTACCACCTGCTGAGCACCACAAAGAGCCAAAGAATGTGCATTACCTTCAATACATATCAGTGGTTTTACCCTTTCCCCCACTCAAAAATTATTGTTTCTTTAAATGATGTGGATGTTGAAATGTTGAAATTGCCTTGTTCAAAATGGACACAGTCGTGTGTGTGTGCTAGCCAGCGTCTGTTTCAACATCATGTCAGGTGATGTCAGGTCACTGATGTAATTGCAACAATGGGATTTTTAATGCCATGGATGCAATTCTCACCCATGCTGATGACAATAGCCAGCAAAAGGGAAGTTTCCATGGAGCCTCATCCCTTTCCCTTAGCTCTCAGTCTCCTGAAACAAAGCCATAAAAAGGGTGTGTCTTACTGGGAAAGATGTGGAAAAGTTTTTCCGCTGCAGTGGAGTCAGCAGCAGCACAGAAGATTCCCTCATTAATATTATTAATGAGGTGAGAATTAGGAAAAGAAAAAAAAAATTCAATGCTGAAAATTGAACCATGTGAAATACTCCAGAAGCTCCAACTATAAATCTTCCTTATACAGACATCAAAGCGGCAGGACTGGAAGAAGCCCCAGGGGGTTTGTGGAACTGACTTTTGACTAGACATGGGTATAACTAATATGGGTCAAAGCTTGCATTCAGTGGATAAGCATTCAAAGTTTGTCAGTTTATTCCTATTTACTGGACTGCCAAAATTTAGCAGGAGATATCAAGAAGATAATCTCTATTATGATGTTTTTAGAATTTCCTGCTTTGGTTCAGCCTGGAAATGCTCCAAGATCAGCTTTCTTGTGATATTTTGACACTTTTTTTGATTTCTCAGTTATTTGTACTTTGGCATTCCTGTCCGCTAGCTGAAGCCTGAACTGAAACCTCTGTAGAGAAGGCAAGATGGGTCTGGCTGAATTGGACACCGAGGTTAGGGAAGATCTTGAGGAGGGGGTGTTAGAGGGATTTGCTGCTCTTATCAGAGTGGCATTAGCTGAGGAAATGGGACTGGGATAGTTTCACAGGCAGCAGCAAGATCAGGAGAGCACAGCCTAGGCGTATGTTTTTGTATCCAAAACAGTGATGGAGATAAAATCGCATGACGTTCAGTTAGGGACTGAGCATCTCTGAGCAAGCAGATGAGTATCTCTGCACTCAGACTGCTGGGGACAATCTGTTTGATGGTCCTTAGGCACCCTTTAAATGCCTTTATATTTGCCTCCCATTGCTCCGTGGTGATATGCATGGGTGTGCTTCTCTGCAGCTCCTGCCACCTGGAACAACCTTCCCATGTCTCTGCCTCCCTGACTCTCCCTTTCTCTTCAAATCCTGTTTGAAAAAATTTTCTTTTCCCCCAGCCTGTGCCCCTGAAGTTTTTTTTTCCTCTCCCTATGTTTAGTATTGATTGATCTCTAAAATACCCCTTATGCAACTGGCATATGCTCTGTTTTGGCTTGAACTTACACCTTGGCTGGGTCTACGCTGTGTGCAGTAAAGCATTGTGGGGTTCACTGTCTGTATTTTACGTGATACAGATTAAAAGTTGGGTTGAATTCACAGAAGCTAAAGTACTGCTGTAAGGCATTTTTCTTCCAAGAATGGCCTGTTTGTGCCAAGGATTACAGCACTATGTCTTGTTAGTGGAGTAATATTGAGCCAAACCCTCAGTGCAACAGATAACAAAAATCAACCCAATCAGGTTTTTTTATACTTTTCCAATGTGGACATTCCTCAGTGTCCAAGGACTTTCTCCAGTTACTACCAAATAAGACTAACTAGAGTTAGCTATGTGATGTGCTTCTTTCAGCAGGCATGCCTACATGCATGCACTTTCTCTCAGTGCTCCATACAAATGAAGTGGTGGTTACTGGCTAACTGACAGATCGAAGATAATTCCTCCAGACGCTGCTAGCTAGTGTCACAAGTGACACTTCACTTGTGTCAGTAAAGTTTTTGTGAAGTAGCTGCCAAATGGCAAATGTCTTTCATGGTATGTCTTAAGCTGGTGGAAAGGGATGTTTGAAACTTTGTTTTAAGGGTG
Organism: Falco cherrug; assembly: GCF_023634085.1. Lineage (NCBI taxonomy): Eukaryota > Metazoa > Chordata > Aves > Falconiformes > Falconidae > Falco > Falco cherrug. The sequence goes on along the minus strand of NC_073704.1, from coordinate 33,564,541 downwards.
AGGTTAGAGGCAGGTTTTTTGGATATGGTGAATCTATTCATGCATTAAGGACACTTAGAAAATCTAAATCTGTCTTTCTCCAGATATGTCTAGCCCACTGACTTCTACGGCTGGCTGTGAGAAGCCACCAGGAATCTAGAAGTTTTAAAATCACATAGCCATTTATGCCCTTGGCTTTTCACCGGTTTTAGGATTCCATCCTTGAATTCTACCAGGAAACCCATACACTGATACCACTTTTGGCACTGTTAAACTCTGAGCTATTTACTGCATTGATTTGGCTAGTGTAAGAGTGGCAAAAGGACTTAGCAGAAGAAGCTGTTAACATAAGCAGTATTTTATCTATTTAAATTTAATAAAGAATGTCAATCAAAAGAAAATCTTAGTGCAAAGTTTTGAATAAAAAAATGTAGGTTTTAGTGATGTTGACCAAGTACAGTTCTGAGGACTTGGTCCATTGCTCACTGAAGGTACTGGAAAGACTCTCACTGATTTTAATGGGTATTAGATCAGTCCCAGAGTGGTGAGGGAAGTGTTTTGTAAGGATTAATTCTTCTACTTAAAGAAGCTTCCCCTGAGCAAGAATTCCTTCTGAACACAGAGGTAATGGGCCATTTTCTTCATTCTATAGCTTTAAGAAAGATAACTAAAAGAAAAGATTACTTTGGTAATACTTGTGGAGTTACCTGAAATTCTAACATATCAATGCAGAACTGCAACTTTGCTCTGTATTATCACCTGTTTCTCATCTACAGATACATTTAATATAGTCTGAAAAGTGCAGATATCCATTTTAAAAGATTGGTCATTTGTGATAAACAAAAAGTTTACTAACTTCAACACCCTTTTAAAAATTATGCATTAGGTGCTTTTTATAATCATTAAAGTTTTCCTGTCCTGTTTTTCTTACTTCAATGAAATGACAAAAAGTGATGTAAGAACAAAATAATAGTCCAATCTTTGTGTTTTGTAATGAATAATAAAGTGGTTTAACCTCTTCAGGGATTTAACACCACATTAATCCTTTAATCCCCAAAAAAACCAATTTTGTTGACATGAAAAGGGGATATTTAACTTTATCCAATTAATTTTCTACCTTGGAGATACCATGATTATGAAGATTAGATTGAATACATCCATTATAATAACCTTATTTTGTACGAAGTGATAGTTTTGCCAGTAGATAATTGTATCAGAAAATTTTATATCACAATTATGCTTAATTAATCAATACAAGAAAAGAAATGCCAATACTTTGAAACCCAGAAAATTCTACCATCTCTGTGATAGTCAGATATTAAGTATTGAATCTTCTTTTTAACCATGCTTGACAACTAGAAATGGAAGAGAGCAGAATACTTAGAACTTTGCCTATGTCTATGCTTCATGACTGCAAATTTTGGTCATCTTCAAAGTTTTACCTAAGCAGTGAAGCAATAAAGCAACTATTCTCTGTTGATTTTCTAAATGCATGGCATATGTAAATCAAGACCAATGTTTCACTTTTCACTTAAGCATTTGCAGAAAGGTCAGATTTTCAAACATGTTTTGTGGTATTTCAAAAGAATAAGGCTCTTTTGAAAAATCCTGCCTCATAGTTTTCTGTCTCTGGAATGAAAAGGATATGCATAAGAGTGAGGAAGCGTGGTTTTATGGTTAAGACATCAAAGTGAGATTTGGAAAATACAGATTAAATTTCCCACTCAGCCATAGACTTGACGTGCAGCCTTGGTCAGGTCACTTGACCTTACATCTTCCATTGAAAGTGGGTAGATAATATGTCCTTTCTTCTAGCCTTTTTTTTACTTGCCTTTTCACACTGGAAGTAGTTTGGGGTACAGACTGAGGCCACAGTTCAACGATATACTAAATTTGTTTTCTAGTACTGGATCAAACATTTTATGACTGAATGATGTGAAACATCAGGCCTAGATAGACTTTCTCTGTTAGGCCAAAGCTGTCACTTCTGATGACTTTGTACCAGTGATCTTTATGCTGGATGAGATATCACTCCCTGTACTCCTCAAAGAATGTGGTTTATGAAGTGGTTTAAAAGACCAGGGTCCTGCTGTGGATTCCTTCCCCTTCTCTGTGTTAGCATTAACAGAGGACAGCTGTGCGGTTGGCTGTATCAGTGAGCTGATCCAGCTCAAAAGAAACCTTACCTCCACAAAAAATTGGAATTTTTTGCTCACATCCAAGTGCGTGATCACTAACACTGTCACAAGGGAGAAAAGGGAGTGCAAGGCTTGGGAAAGGAAGGTGGGACTGCACTGCAGATGCACAGATCTTCATCAGGTTGGTTAAGGGCTTTGCAATGTGCAGTTTATGACCAATATAAACATGTGGGCAAAATCTCCTGATACAGGCACAGCTGTACTGGCAAAGCAGTAATACAGTATGGAGATAACAGAATAGCTACACTGAAAGAGTTCCCTAAGCGTGCGCTTGGCCTTCTACCTGAATGCTGACACTGCCATCAGAGAAGTGATGTTGAAGACAATTATCTGCATTTGTCTCAATCACAGGCAGTCACTCAACATACCATGGTGTTGGTAACTAACTACTGGTTAACTCATTCTGAGAAGTGCTGGGCATTTTAAACACCACTGTGCTTGCTCAGTAGATTTGAGGATGAACCATTTACATCTCAAACATGGGAACTGTTAGACTGAGATTTTTTTACAGATTCCACACTTAACATGAACCTAATACACACTGGTCTTTCCTCTGGTTTTATTATTTTGTTTTCATTATACAGGCAGATGAAGCCAGACAAAGCACGAATTATTGCAATCCATTGGTGGATATTTTGCTGCCTATAGTATTGATTTTGAAGTTATGGTGCTGCAGTCTTGCAGTATTTCTTAGTATTATCTGCAGCACTCTCAGTCATCATTAAAGCTTGGAATTGCCCAGAGTATCACTATGGGTAGACAGGAGAACTTGCCCTGACAAACTACAACATAATGGTTTCCAAGGAGCCATTACTTTCTGTCATGTCAATAATTGGCAGATTAAAGTTCCTTAAACAGACACTAACAGCACTGAGTGTAACAACTCCAAAGGAGCTGTTACCACTTGTGGTGTCAATAATCCATCAGTTAAGGATCTCCACTAGTATGCATTGACATAAAAGATTAGAATGAGTCTGAAGGAGCTAGTTTCGGTCAGTTGTTTGCTTTTGGTTGTTTGGGGTTTTTTCTACACCCTTCTATTCACATCTTTTATCTTCCCATTCCTTATTTCTTGTCCTGAAAATCTGGACAAGAGCTATATATATATATAAGATAGAAATGTATTTTAATGTTACATTTAGATTCAGAAGAATTCAAGGATATTGAATCAATTTTTCTCTTGCTTTCTCCCCATAGCAGTGCGCACATGTGCTCTCACACAATGAACACAAACACTGTTCAAAAAATTGAAGGTTATACACGTGTGAATGCCATTTGAATTAAGACTCCGCTAAATCCAAAATGCATCTTTAACTTAGCTTCTGTACAGAAGTCATCAATGAAAATAAAAAATGAGTCTCCAAGCAGCAATACAACAGCAAAACTCAGTGGTTGATATTTTATTAAAAACTCCATTTTGGTGAGAATATTGTTTTCATTCCTATAGGTAAAATTAAATTAGATGTTTCTGATCTAAGATGGAAAACATGCCATTTAGGGAACAAGAAGATCAGCAAGATGTGACTTTTAGTCAGGCTGAGGAACTTCAAACTGTAGTCTTAGTACTGCTACTCAGAAGTTCATTGTCAAAGCACGTTAGCGCGTGCTAAGCACTGAGCTAAGTGAGTCTTAACGATATTCTAACCAGTCTTCCCTGAACTGTATCCACAGCGAGGCTTCATTCTAGATGAGCGAAGAAATGAGTACCCAATCTTCCATATTTTGCTTTTTCTGCAGACATCAGTGCGTGCCTTGGCTGAACAATATCTGTTCAATGGCTTTAGGAAGATTTTTAAGTCCCTAGCTGTCAACAGTTTAAGAGAAACTTAAATTGCCCAAATCCTCCTGCTGACCTTGGGTGGAGTCAATGTAGTTTTGCATGGTGGAGTGTGGAGAAAAACGAAGGAGGAGATAACTATTTTTTAATTATGAACTCCATCCAGAAAGTATATTGAAAAAAGGGAATGCTAATACTGAAAAGTCAGAGCTTCGGCGTGTTCTGCTTGTATGGTATTAATAGGGCTCTGTGCATTACGCCTTTGATTACAAGGGCACATACTGTGCAGTGGAATAACATTTCTTCCAGAGCTCCCTAATCCACATTGCTCAATTACAAGAGCACTAACTAAGTGCTCCCTGTCATCACAAGTTTTTTGGGGGTTTGTTGCACAGTTTTAAAATCATAATTTCATGCTAAACCTGACTATTCATTTTCAGTGGCAAAGCAAACAATATTTTTATTCCTTAAATAATACATACATGGAGTAAGGAACACTGTATTACACTAATATGCAGTTTCACTCATCTGAATAGTGATACTGTCCTCAAAATATTTCAGACTAGGAAGTTTTCACCATCCTTCAGCAGGACCCTGCTTTATTTAGTATCCCAAACAGATAGTGCGCTGCTAGTGACTTAGTACTCTGCAATCAATGAAGCTCTTCTCTGTGCAGAACCTCACTCGATTTTTTCCAGTCTTAGAAGGCATATGACAGAGGCAATGGGGCAATAGCAGGAGAAGCTGTGTCCTGCAATTAAGGAAGCTGGATTCCATCCCTGCTGCTGTCTTATACAGGCTGCCCTGTAAAACTGGGAAGATCTTCAGTCTCAGCACAGCTAAGGCCTTTGGCGTGAGTTTCTCATTTTCTGGGTGCCCAGTGCAGTTCATCTGTGGCCAAATTTAGAGAGGTGCTGAGTTCTTCCAGCTGTAACAGAAGTTAACTTGAGCTGTGATTTGAATGTAAAAAGTGCCATAACAATGCCTGATACTCAAAAAGAGAACCCAAGAATAAAAAACCCAAACAAACTGATTTCAGATATCTGGGATTAGTGGACACTTTTTGACAGTTACGATGCTAGCTGCTCTGTGCTTCTGTTCTGCAGCTGTAAAATGGGGATAATAACATCTGTTCTGCAGAGCGCAATGAAGTGCAATGCGCTGCATGTTTGTGAAGCTACTGGTTACTCTAGAGAGTGTAACACAGAAACAGAATTGAAAGAAAAAAACAATTCTTTACTGGATGGATAGACAATATTAGTGTGGGGTTGTATCAAATAAGGAAGTAAAAAGATCGATTGAATCAAAATGAAGCCAAACCCTGCATACAGATATTGTTACAGTCCATGTATGTGCACATGCTGAATCAGCTGTCATTCCCAATATTTTTAGAGCTTGATTTTGTCACCATGATGTCCTTTTAGTGCTATTTGACAGTGTTTCAGTGCATTTGTTCGTATGCAGCTTTGCTCTGATAATGCCAAGAGGCTTTTTTCACAGATTGTTGTGTGAGACTAAAACCTGAGTTATAGCAGGGATCAAGAAGTCGTGGTGCAAGTAGAATCAATGAAATCTTCTTCCCTATGGACCTGTGCACTACAGTTGTACTCGCTGGTGTGAGACATATTCAATGGTTTTCTAGTCCTGGTAGTCCTAATGTCTCTTACCCATATGGCTTCTCCCACAGCTAATAGAAAATAAGTTCAAGATGTAGTCTCACCTTCCATAGGGGCACTAATACAATCTCTTACCCTTTTCAGCTGCTATATTTAGAATTGAAGAGAACAGAAATTGTAGAAATTTGTAGAGATGCAATACCTACCCTTCTGTCAAATTTGGCTGATATTGCCTAGTAGGCTCAAAAATAATTTGTGAAATGACAGGGTGAGGGAACATTCAGACATGACATGATTGCATAAGTTTCATTCTCTCCAAAGGGAAAAAGCAACATGTGAATGGTAACATGCAAAAGGCAGACTCCTTCTCCACCCTGCCAAGCCATTCACCAGAGGACTTGTGGTCTTAAAGCAGGAATGGATCTTACCACCAGTCCTACACCAGTGTGGTTCCTCAACTTCAGCTTTTATAACAGTGTTACCAAGGGAAAAAAATCAGCTCCACACATCCAGGCTGATGGACTTTATCCAAAAATGAATACTGGTAAATTAAAATCTTGGGGCAGAAGTTCTGTGTAAGCATGGCAGGCTGTCTAAACTTCTCTGTGGGTGAGTTCATTTAAGTATTTCCTTCTTCGAACTACTGCTGTGTAATAGCATTTCCTCATTTTAATCTTCTAAACTTGTCTCAGGAGGCAGACAGAAAAAAAATATTACGGGAGTGTGTGACCCTTGAAATTTGCTTCTTCCTAACCCCCTCCCCAGAAATTCACACATATTCTAGGAGACAGAAGTCTATTGTCCCAATTCATTCAACTGGTGTGTATGTTTCATGCTCTAAAAATGAACACTATGCACATTCAAAATTATATTTGCATCAAAATAGAAGAAATGTCTTGAGCTTTTATTTAATATCTAATGAGGAGTGCCCAAATTTTCTAAGTGAAAACCTGACCCCCAGGACTCCTTTAGTGTGGAATGTATTGTTCATTAAGAAGGTGCTGTGTATGAGGAAACAGAGCAGAAAGAGTATTCTCCATCTATTCATATTTTGAAGAGCTTTAAACAATTTCCAGAAATAGAAACAGCACCTGCTAAGGGCAGAAGTGTAATTGTTTGCATGCCCTCAAACATTTCTTTACTGCACCACTTCTCATCTTGTTTTCAAAAGGATTAACAACTGAACACTGAGGATTGGAGTGGTGCAAGGTTAGAAAAGAAGAGGAAATAAGAGCAGGCCAAGCAGACGACAGTAGGGCAAAGCGATTATTTGCAATACAGCAATTTATAACTCCAATGGCCACTGAATTCTGTGACTGTTTTTGCTTGTATGGTAAATGGAAGTAGCTTGGAATTTTCTTTAGTGCCCATCTGATCTAATGGTGTTGGTCAAGTCTTGCAGCTTCTTGTTTGGAGCTAGACCATGGCACTACACAGAGCTGCACTGGAAAAAAAGGGGTATAGGATTACACCTATGGACTGAGGGCTGTTGGGACCATGGGGCTGGCACAAAGTGTTGAGTTCAGTCTCTGTTGGGGCAAAAGGTACCTACTGTCACTGATGTTGTTCCAGGTAAAATTCTGGAGAAAACAAACAGATCAGGAAAGCACTTGAGGACAATAGTTTGACTTCTGATGACTTTGTCTTGACTTTGTGTATATCCTTAATATATACAGTCCAGAAAAGTGGAGCATGGCAAGCTTAGAGACCTCATCTTGTCATCACAAGGTAAGAATTTTAAGTAGTCTGAAAGTGCTGGTAGGCTAGAATAAATATCTGGAGCAGAAGCGGATTGGTAAAAATAGCTCACAGGATCAAAAGTGGTTGGTGTTTTGTTGCTTGTTTGTTTTTCTTTTAAGGATAGCAAAAGAAAAGTAGAACCAGCATTTTCAAAAGTGCCTTTATATCATATATAAAGGAACACAGTATTTTCTGTCATATGATAGTCAAGCTCTTTAGAAAGTTTCAAGCTGGACATAAACCTGTCGACTACAGAGGACAGTCATTCAAACTTACAGCAGGGATAGATGGGAGCTGTTGCATTCATCTCTCCCTTTGTACATGCAGCACAGCCTTCCACTGATTTGCTTCCAGATTTCCATGGCATGCTTCACAATTACTATTATTAAAAAAAAATAAATTAAAAAATTATATCAGAACATTTGACTTAACTTGAATTACAGAACTGAAGTGAGAATGTGAGTGGGGTCACAAAATATCCTTAGTACAGCCTGTAGAAATATTTCATTTCTGTCTAGGGGATGATCTGACCTCTAGGAGGTGGGTTTTTTTGGGTAGAAGTAGCTGTTTCAGTTATGGCTTAGCTTTGGGAAAACCAAAATGACTCTCTGAGTAACTGAAAGTTATGGAAAGGAACAGTCTCAAGTCCCCAAGTCAGGGTCACACGGTGGTTTCTGTCAGGGCAGAGAGTGGAACAGACACAGTCAGCTCATCCTCTGCTGGTGCCACATGACTGCAGCAGGTGGCATACGGAAGCTAAGACTTCCAAACCCACAGAATGCCAATTTGGGGAATAATTATAAGGCTTCTTTTTTCTATACTTTTAACTCAGTATCTTCCTATAGAATCATACAAATATATGGTGTTACTGTAATGGAGGAGTTATAGCTTTAGCAGCTAAAAAGGAAAGAAAAAAGTAAAGAAGGTATCTCTCCTGACGGAGTGATGCCAGATCGTACGCTGCAAAGTTTGGTCAAGGGATGTCCACAGCTAGGTTCATTTGTGTCCTTTAACATAGAAATGCTAGTGAACCATCATTTTTTTGAAAAATTAAATTAGTTTCTCCAAAGGAAAAATATTTTTTCTCTACCAGTTTATTTCCTTTGCATGTATATTTTATTGGGAAGAAATTACAAATTTCTTACCCTGTAATTAATTGGATTACAGAATAATTACAGCCTTGTTTATTTTCTGCAGATTACATGGTAATTAGATTTGGTATTACCATGAAAAACCAAGAATTTCTAACTATGTCATTACATGGTTATTTCTACAATACAATACAGCTGTTTAATTATACATGCAGCTTCTTTACTTCAATGGAAAAATGATTAAAATAATGCCAATGCCTCAAAGTTTTGAACAAGTGCCAGCATATTATATAACATTTACAGTATCAGTAGGCATTTGTGTGTGTATTTGTGAGTATGTATTTACATATACAGGATTCTCATTCATTCTTCCAGTCTCTCTGTTGTACCCAAGATACACAATTCAAGTTTTGCAAATAGGTGCTAATAATCCATTTGATACAGAGCATATTGATTTTCAGTATGCCTAGAAAAACTTGGTCCAGAAGGCATGAGTCTTTTCCCTAGTTCTAAAGTCTATTTAGAAATAGCCATGAAAAAGACGAAAAAAAGGATGAGTGTATAATAGATACTTCAAGCTGCACAAGCTGAGTTTTGACAAGGTTTCTTTACTTGTCAGATCATTTGTTGACATGAAATCCAGTTACTGAAGGACTGAACTCTTCTAAGATTCTTCCCTGAATTATCCTCTGCTGTAAATAAGCTTCTTTAATGGGCTTTTGTTAGAAACAGTAGGATCATCAACACCGCATGTTCATTGTAATGAGAGGATAGAGTCAACTGGATCTAATAAAGTTCGGTGTCTATCCTTTCTAGCCACACAGAAAAGCCATGTACGGTAAAGTCTACTCTTTTAATGCTTGGGTCTAGCACTCAGAGTCCTGCTTTGTAACAGAAATATGAGTGGCTGGCAAGTCTTATTTCATGCCTCGCTGATGCCTGATGAAAGAAGTAAAACAAAACCATGAAAGAAGTAATAAGAAAGGCAGTAACAGCAAATATATATATTTTTAAATGTAGTGACCTCTACATCAAATTAGAAGAAGGTGAACTTCCTACAACCATAGTATCAAACCCTTTTGTCACTGACTTAATCATAGTTCCTTCTAAAGAAGTAAATTAAGTACTGAATGAGTCACATGGTGGGCTATGGACCAGTGTGAACCATGGGTCTTTGGGAGAGGCATTAGTAATGAAAGTTCTTCCTCTGCAGGAAGAGCAGAAAACCAAACAAAGCAACAACAAAAAAGTCTAAAACTTCTGCATTTTTTCCAAGATTGGTAAAACATGCTGTGTCTCCTGGCATACATTTCTCTCTCCCATACTGCACCAAGTGTGAGGAAGCTCCTTCCGTCAGCAAAGCTATATATCCATCAGCATAATGTACATCCAGCTAATATAACTGTATGGAATAACACAGAATTTAGAAGCCTCAGAAAGACTACCAATGTAATCATGTAGGTGATGATAATGTGCCACATGCTGTTTTTCTGTAAAGCTTTAGAGGTTTTCTTAATGTCTATTATCAGGGAATGAAATAAAAAGGAACAATATTAGGGCACATATATTGTGAAAGTCAGTGTTAAATCTCCCCAAAGAGTCGGCTAGAACAGGACTAGGTCAGATCTAATACTGTTTGTATTTCCCAAATAGCCAGTTTTTTTGAGAAGAATAATATTTTTTCTTTTCTGTACGTTTAGCTCATATATTGTTTGCTTTAATTTACCATGGGGTATTGCTTAAAGACTATTGTTGGGCAAGTTGCTGTAGAAAAAGAGAACTAAGAGATACTTCTGATCTCTTCATATGACAACAAGATATTGGAGGAATACAGACATCTGGAAGAGACAGAAGTTGACATTTAGGCTGTGACTGGGAAACAGTAGGTAAAATATGATAAGCTGAGAAGATCCTTGAAAGTAAATACTTCTGTTAGGTACAGCTGTGACAGATGAATTAAAGGATGGCTGTACAGTGACGGTCAGAGACGCTTTTAGGGTGATATCAGAATCACTGCTGTTCTCCATCTTTATCCATTCTGGATCTGGTCATGCGAATCATTTGTGCCTTTTAAATCAAGGGAAATCAATGGGAGTTCAGTCTCCGGGGGTCTTGCAAGACTGTGCCCTGAGGAGAGGTATATTTTATACTCCATCCAAATTAGTTTGAATTTGTTTTGTCTGGTGGTAGATAGCTATAGCTGCCAATGCAATCAGTGTCACTTGCTGCTGAAGATATAGCATGAAAACTCTGTCATTGGACAAGACATTTTGCATCTTGTTCCTGTCGCAGAAAGCTGATTTCAACACTAGCAAATTCAGCAAATCCATTTCCCCAGGTTTAATTGCAAGGTCTCTCAGTGTGAGTATAGACCAAGCCAGCTTGATCACCTTATTCACAACCTTGAAACCCAAAGGGATGGTTCGATGTTACCAAAGGGTACCTGCATCCTGAAGCTGTATATTAAAGCATTTACATTAAAATGCAGTTCTATCATCACATTTCTCTAGATGGTTGTTCTGGGATTCATACATGGGTAGTAAAACTCATAAAAGAAAGCAGCACATCACAAATGAAGTTTGCTTATTAGTCATCATACAGGGAAGATGAAGTGAATGATTAAATTTTGCTACATCACATTTCTTTCCTGGTTTGCTGTCGCAGAGGTTTCAGCACAGTGAGATCTGCAAAAGCCTCCATGCTCAGCAAGAATGTTGTTTTATGTTAAAATCATTATGTGCTGTAGTTAAACATTTTGTTAACTTCAATGTTGACAGACAAAACATTTTTCAGGTAAGTACAACTGGTAAATACCACACAGCTTTAAGACTGGGAAAATACAGTCATTAAGCTATCTTAATAGGGGAAAAAGAGAACCATTATTTGCTGTCATTATGCGCTGTTTGCTAATTATGCTTATCAGGTGGTAAAAATGAATAAGCTAATTTAGTTTTTTATTGTTCTGCCTGAAATCCTCAGAGATTCTTAGGGAAGTAGCTCTCCCTTTTGTTCTTTCCTTCTCTCTACCTACAGCGTTGTACCATAAGGACCAAAACATGAAGCTGATGGAAAGTGCTAGTTGGTTTTAATGGATACAATGTTGATTTCTGTCCTAAATCTGGAAACATCAAGGCCATAGGTATTCCTGGGCATCTGGAAAGTCTTTGTACAGCTGTACTCAAGCTACCTACACCTCAAATGAAAGCATTATGTACAACCCTTCTTTATACAGGAAACAGTTACAGATGGTTTTGCTGCTGTTGCAATACATTCATGTTAGCATCTGGGGGTCTAGGTGACTGACTCCCTGTTGTTACTTTCTGAAGGTGGGGCACCGGACACCGGATATTTTCTGTTCATTCCCTGCTCAGTGAAGGGAGGACATTTTAATGTTACTCCATTCTTAGTTTTCCTATTTCTTCGCCCATAAGGTACTTTTCCAACTTCAGATGAAATGCTGTCTATGACAGCAGTTGCCAACTACATCTAAAGATACTGTTACTAAAAGTAGGTCACTGTAACCTATATACCCTTGCTTTGATTCATGATAGGCACCTATGCATTAACCTACCTCTTTCTGCTTGAATTTCCCTGTGAATGAAATGGGGAGGAGAATTACATGTGTGGCTCCCAGAAGGGGAGGTATGAGAGTTCATTGCTGAGCTGGAGTTGCTCTGAGAGCCTCTAAGAAGGGAAAACGTTCAAGCCCAGGCTGTCATGAAATCCAAAGGCAGAAGGCCATCTCCTCAGATGGTTTAAATCATTGTGCAGCAGAGCTGTATCAGTAGTTTGCTGGTATGTTCTACCTCCCTTTTAGAGAAATGTGTTTTAAATACTCCGCTATTATTACTGTGGTTTGATTAATGAAATTCCAATTGAAAATGAAACACACATTTATTTACAGAATATGGCCTGTGCACTACCAGGGAACATATTACGGTAGTAGCACAACTTAAAGAAAGCTACAAAAATGTTTTCAGATCTTCTCATGTTTTGATTCAATCAACTGTAGAAGTACAAAGAGTGTTTACGGATGTGTAATAGAAAAAGCTATATACACTTGGATGAGTAGTAAATTCTGATGAGCTTTTTTTGGTTCTGTTATTTAAAGTATTTATAGAACCCATTTGCATTTAGCTGGATGATTCTAGGAATTTTCTTTGTGTATTGAAATGCCAATTCTAAATCACGAGTACATATTGGAGTAATAATATACAGTGCTTTTTTCTTAATGATTTTTCATTTTGTGGTTGAGCCAAGTATCTATATGGGTTAAAATCTATAATTCCCAGAACTGATAGACAATTCAAAAGGCTTAACAGACTTCATGCATCGCTTGCTATTGAAACTGTATATCTAGAGGAAAACTAATATATTGACCTTAGAAGGCCATTTACTGTTATTTGAAATAAACCCATTGCTTATAAGTCTATGGAGTGTTTATTTTGATGGTTAAAAGGGAAACACAAATCCTGTGAGCGTTTGGGGTTTTTGGGAAGCCCATTTTGAGATCCCAGAATAGCCTCTGTGTTTGATCTAGAGCTAAGTATTAGTTCCAATGGGATCTCTGAAAAAATAGCTATTGTTCCTATGGTTAGATTTATTCCCTTTAGGGTGCCACTACCTAACCATTTCAGAGGTTTTCTTCTATTTTGATCTGTGTGTGTAACACAAACTTTGAAAGGAACAACAGAAGTTCCTCATGTTTCCCACAGTTATAAACAGTTATTTATTCAGAACTGAATTTTAAATGCACTTAAGTCCTTTGCCAGTCATCGTTCCATTTGTCTGAAGTGACTGGACACTTCATAAGGCACCTTGGGGAAGTGAATAGCAGAGCAATGATGCTTTTTTATATCTCTAAGGTACTTCTCTAGTATATAAAACAGTCACTTCACTTGTTGGTGAAGTATTTAAACTCTGTGTTAACAGTAGCACCTCACAAGGAGAATTTTAAAAGCATTGAGAGCTCCAACAGCTACAATAAATGTTAAAGCACCAAACATAATCTCAGACTTGGGAATCTTAAATGTTTTATGACAATTTGATCAAATATTATTGGGTTAGCTTTAGCCATCAAAATAAATTAGTAGTTAGTGATCCTAGCTACAATGTAACTAGGGCTAATAGAACAAAAATAGGCACATGCAAATGCTGGAAAGTGCTTTCTAAGAGTGAGCTTTAATAAATAGGGAAATATCATTCCTACAGAAATTTTGGAAGCTTTCTTCTTTGACACTTTAAAGTGCACTAGACAACACTGATAAATTTAATGTCTTGCAGACAACCCAAATGCCCTTTCCTTCTTCTAGCTTGTTTGGTTGTATAAAAAGTTGTTTGGATTCTGAATGAATAAACCTAATCAGAAGAATATTTAACTTAAGACAGTCAATATTCCAATATAGCTTGTACTCAAAGAAGTGCACTTCAAATCGCTGTTCAACAGCACGCAAAAATAGCATGTAGAAGATGCAAAAGAAAGAAACATCATTTCCCCAGATCTGTATGTGACAGCCAAGAGAAGAGATGTCCACTACCACCCTGGGACATCTCTCATTGGGAGAAGAAAAGATTTTTCAAGGTAAAATATGTTGTCCAAGAACCACCTCTAAAAATGTGGCTCAGAAGCATCCTTGCTATCAATATAGAAATCAAAATCTGATGCTAGGACTGAAAGAACTCAGTAACTTCATAATAATAGCACTAAATGAATTTCCATGCATCCTCTGGCTGATGGTGAGCCTGAAATGAGAGAATCTGTACAGCCTAGAAGACACCAGCATTGCCCTCTTGTAGCCTTCACAGTTTTGAAAGGGAATGAGAAATACAACCATTAGTAAGATATCCAAGAACAAGAGAGAATTTCTAATGACTGCTTACTTGATGGAAGCTAGTGCTCTCCTGCAGTGAAGTATGTATAAGACAATAGCAGATGTTGGCCAGGTTTTGAAGCCAAGTATCAGAGAGGCATTTAAACACATTCTTTAAGCAAACACTGATGTGATTGCCTGAAAGAGACATTTTTTGAGACTGGAAAAAAATCCTTACCTAATGTCTAAGATAGAAAGCATCAGAACATACTTGCTGGTTCATTTGCAGACATGATGGAAAACATTGACTTACAGGGGACACTTAAGGTCACCTATATTCTGCCATAGACAGTAGATAGGTCTTATTAATTCTTCTTCAGTAAATCTCATCATAAAATGTCTGTTTGCATCAGTTCACTTGCACTGAGTGGCTTTCTTTGCCACCATCTACAGGAAATTTTCATTAATTTATGTACACTCATTTCCCACTGAAGTGTAACTTAATCTTATTAATTCCTGACGGGGGTTATGTTTAGTTTCCATACGGACAATACAGCATATGCATCCCATTTTTCTGTTCAGAGAGATGTCTGAAAAAGGGATAGAAGACAGAAGAATAATTTTAAGGGAAACGTCAAAAAAGGAGAAATTTGTTTGGTTGGGGTTTTTTTTCTTTTTTGGTTTGATATATTTTACATGTGGTGTCTTTTATTTCTGAAGATATTTATAATTCTTCTCTTGATGGGCAAGGAAAACTTTCAAGAATTAAAACCACTAATGCTGTAATATATACTCAGCGAAGGAACTTCCTCAGCTGCATTAATAAGGGTTGGGCGATGGAAGGCAACCTATTAGGAGAAGAATACACATCCTAAAGTATTGCTCACTATTTATCTTTCTAAAATTCATGGCTAAATCACACAGGCAGGCAAACCTGAATAGAGAGAACAAACAATATATGCAGAGGTAAAAGCAGAATATGCTTGTCTCAGGTCAGAGGATGAGTCTAGTGGTGGCCACAAGTCAAGCCTCACCATAGTAATTTCCAAACCCTGTTTGTCCCATGTGAGATGGTCACATGGACTACTTGTGGTGGGTGAAACCTCATTCAGAGTTGTTTGGTTTTTCATCTGGAGAATACAGAGACATCATTTGGAAGAGCATATTTGGCAGTGAGCTATGGCATATGCAACTGATGCCGTGGCTAGGATGTGATTGTTTTGCCCTTCCCCAGTCTAAAGAATTGCACTTCTGAGTAAGTGTGGCCTGTGTGTATTTGATTAGAGGAGTTACTGTGATGGTAAATAACAGCATAAGCTTATTTTTCACATTGGTTGTTTTGCGAGACTTCTGGCTATTTAGTATAAGCAGCAAAAAGATATTTCCTGGAGTTCTTTAGCGTTAAATATGTATGACCCTAAATCTCAATTGCCTTGCAATGTGCACTTTTACAAAACACACAAAACATTGGAACTGAAAAAAATTAGTACGTCTCTGTGTTTGATCTGAGGTGTCAAGCAGTATAAAAACCTCTCAGATTGACACATCAGCTATGTATGATGCTGTGTGAGTTGGGCAGGTCAGCTGTAGATATCAGTGCTGAAACATTTTTGAAAATTACTTTTGACAGAGTTGATGTAAATGTACACACTGCTTGGCAATTTGTTGGTCGTAAATTGCTTGCAAATGTAATTCTATTTTGTGTTTGGGAATTATCTGCAAGCAGACTCTGAATTTTATACGTTTTCTCATTCGTCAGCACTAGGATGTGATCTCCTTTTGCCAGTCTGTTTCAGAAACTGTCCTTGCATATGCAGAGTTCATTAACTGTTAATTCTCAGTATGCAGTCAGCCATGGAAGCCACGTGATGGTGCAGATAATGTTTATCCTCCCTTACTGGAGCACTAAGATTTTGCCAAGCCACAGTGGAGACACTCAAAGAGATTTCAAGAAGACAGATAGAAAAACATTAACCTTCAGCCTTTCACAAAAAATATCTCATTACACTTTCAGCATCAGAGTGAGCAAGTACAACTTGTATGAATGCTGTTTTGAGAAAACTAAGAGGAATAACCTTAAAAAGCACAACCAAACCAAATTTAGAGTGTTTTTTTTAGTTCCCTACAAATAGATTAAGCTATATTTTCCTACCTCTGTTGTACCAGTTTTACCTTTTGTGTTCTATAGAAGATGCATGGAGTTCTAACAAATTTTAATGAACTTGTGTTTTGGTGATGTTATATATTTTTTCTCCAGAAGAAAGAAAAAATGCAAGATATAGATGTTTATTTTATTTTTGTCCCATTTTCCCCCATTATATGACAAAAATAGTCATATAGAACATTATAAACCTCAAAATGATTGTAATAATGTATTTTAGCTTCTGAAGAAAAATATAAATTTGATCTAAACTCTTTTTCCTTTCCCCATCCCTGTAAAGTTTACCTTCACTGTGTACTGGAGTAAAAAAAACCAAAACATTAGAGAGGCCAGAGCTGTAGTGGATGTCAGCAGGTAGGTGAAGAGAGTAAAATCCTGGACTCTGGACTCATAGCCATACTCCTACTGGCTTCATAGGATCAAATTTTCATTTGAGACTGGTTATATCAGCATTGATAGAAGTACTCATTACATGCAACAATAACATGCTTTTGTAGGAATGGAACCTAAACTAACAACCCAAATTTAGGATCAAATTATAATATTGGCCCAGATTTTTAAAATTCTGTTTAACATAACAGTCTTCAGAGAGGTAGGCCTGAATTCTTACTTGCATTTAAATTGGGAACTTAAGTTTTGTGTTTCATTATCAAAGGTATCCATTTGTGATTTAGCCATAATATTTTCTTTCTAAACCCTATTTATTTTTAGAGAATCACAAAGCTCAGAGTGCCCTAATAGAGGGCAACAATTAGATTTTCTAAAAATAAGAAGCTGGGTTTGATTTGGTAGGAGTGCAAACCTGTTTCAAGCTAAAAACTTTTAATTTACTGGTATTCTTAGCAGTCAAAAATGATTGAAGAAGGCTTGCTTAGAGAAAAAAATGAAAAATTAATTTGTTTTATCCTAAAATATCTCTGAGAGTATTTAGCTTTTCATAGAGAAAACATAATTTTAAAAGAGAAGGATTTGCCATTGAAAAAATGAATAATACATTTTATGATATAATTTGCAATTCAGCTGTTTTATTTAGTCTACACAATTACAGAACCCTAAAGAACTCAGTGAAAACTAGACAGAGCATGTGTTTGTGTGTGTGTGCATGTGTAAGGGAGAAAAAACATGAAAAGGGAAGAGCAAGCCCAAGCAGAGAAGTACAAAACATTCTGAAGGATCTAATTTAATTTTATGTTGTTTTTTTATATTGAAGTTCATTTACAAGTGCTGACACTTTGCTGTGAAAAGCTATGAATGTGGGATCTACCACAAATGAGAAGAATATTTTTTAACTAACTTTAGCTGTTGGATTATAATTTGTTAAAACAAACAATAGTTTACTGCATTACAGTTGAATGCAAAGATATTAATGTACTCAGCTAAAATCAAATAATCTTTTAGTTTCTATTCTCTCCAAAGTAAGCTAAACAGTGGTGTCATAAAATGACAAATTACAGGATGAACATAAGAGCAATGCCTTCAAAAATACAATAGTTATACAAGCCATCTATTGTTAATGAAGAATATAATGCAATTTGTCTGTCTGTAATACAATTATGCAAATCAAAGATGGAACTATCCTGAAATCTCTCTACATTCCAAGTCATTAAAATGAGATAATTTATCAAAAAGAATATTACTGATCATGTTTATGTGTTGCACATTAATCCTATTACAATAATGTATCTTTCTACTAATGTAATGGATTTGTGCAATCTAACAGAAAATGACTTTTATACTACCCACAATTACAAAAATATTCAAAGCATATCCATTGCTGTATAATAGCATATGCCTAATGCTGTACAATAAACCTATTAAAACAAACAAAGCTTATGAATGTAACCTTCAAACCAATAAAGACAATGCTAAATTCAATTTTATTGCCCTCATTATTTCAACAACTTCATATATAATAAACACGGTGAGTAAATTACCTTAACCTTCTTTATAAAGAAAGAAAATCTTACCAAAAAGTGTGATACAAAATTTGAGAGTTGGTTAAATTGTTGCCAGGCATGTAGAACATGTGATAAAATCTCCGAAACCAATATGTAAGTGGCAATTCATGCACTTTCAGACCTAAGGTCTCTCCAAGTCTCAGCAACCTCACAGATAAGATTTTAATGTATGACAAGTCAATCCTTAAAGTAACAGAATCTTCTGAAAGAGTTTCTATTATATGCAGCGAGACATGTGGAAATGTCATGAGATACATGTGAACACTCTTCCATGTGCATGGAAATATAGTATTAGGCTTAAAAATCTCCCAGACAGAGCTGTATTCAGAAAAGTCATGATTCTACCTTCAAAAACTAAAAGATGCAAAGGAAAAGGCAACATATTCAACTGCAAAGCTAACATTCTATGTGTGTATTATAATACAGTCACTAGGTGAATGATCTCACGCTCAAGAAACATCATGTTACTTATCTTCTGCACTAAAATATGCACAAATGGATTATTGTATAGTTTTTATTCCTAATACTGTATATTTACACTTAATTCCTTTCTAGAGTTCAGTCCATCTTTATTGACCTAGGCTTGCTGCACTTTTTTTTCATCCATAAAATGCTCCATTAGCTTCCTTAGTATGCAGTTGCAGTGTACTGTACTTCTTTTCCTTCTGGTAGGTAGGCTTTTCTTAGATGCAGTTAGTTGGCTGCAGAACTAATGTAGCTGCATGCGCACGTCCTGCCAGCTGTCTTTGTTGATCCTTCCTGACATGTAAAAATCAGACTATATTGAACAGTTTACACCCATTTATTCCTCCTTCTTTGAAAGAATTCTTATTCCTCTTCTTACACCAGTATTTTCTGCATATTAAAACAAGAATATGTGTTAAAAGAAGGGTAGAAGAGAAAAAGTGGTGCTGCTCATGTACAATGAACCTGATATTGTATGGTCTTAGCTCACAGTATGCTCAAATTATACTGCCAACATTTCATATATATACAGTGTTCAGCAGTTCATGGGATAGCTGGCTACAGTTTAAAACTCATTTTTGCCTTCCCTAACCCTTGAACTGTTTTCTGAAGGCTGGTCCCTTATGTTTTTTCAGAGCTGCTCAGTGGCTTTCTTAATTGATACCAGCCTCAAAGGACAGCACATCCCATCTGGGCTCACGTTCATGCCCAGCCTGAGATATTTTTCCTTTCTGCCATAGCTGCTTTCCTTCAGTCTTGGAGGAGAAAGGTTTGCAGCCTGGAAGGACCTGACTTCAACTCAGCAGTTGTTGGGAGCTGCTGTTAGTGTCAAATGATCTTCAGTGTGGTAACTGAGATGGATTTTATGCTGCATTTTACTAACTGCATGATAAAACCAGACTATTCTATACTGAAGAACTTGACCTAATGTACAAGACATAGCGCTTTGGTAAATACAAAAGTGTATTAACCACTCCACATAAATCTGCCCCTCCTGTTGCAGCTATAGTATCATGTTCAAAGGGATTTGAATTCCCAAACTTTCCCTCTGTTCTGTATTGTGAATGGGATAACATGATCTCATGGGTAGAAATTCTCCTTCTGAGACTTGCTGGCACAGGTCTCTGCTTTCAGCTCCTGAGAACCCTTGTTTTTGTACGGCATTTGTAATATACATGCTTCTTTATCATGTGCCTAGGAAGCTTAAAGTATTTTTGAAAAACTGTTTGTCAAAGCTGTCTAATACAAATATAACAAACCTCCTGTGCTTTGCAGAACAGAAACACAGTAAAGAGAGGTCTGGTTTTAGCTAAAGCTTGGTGGGGGCAGAACCTTCCCTGTCACACAATTTAATATTTGCCCATATAGAGTTACTTGAAACCAAACTGAGACACTGCTGCAGCTTTTCTGGGTCAATCTCTGTCTTTGCTTCTGTCTCTTTTTAAAACACACATACTCTAAGACAACTGATGGATGACAAATATACAGGCTTCTGTTTCTGTTATCAGTAAGAGCAAAGCTGTCCTTTATCAGATGAGAACTGGTTCAGAAATAGCCACATTTGGCACTTTGGAGAACTCGATACTTCTATATATTCTGGCCAAGTAGTAATTCAGCCAGCCCTGTATGACATGTGCAGACATAAATTTCAAATAGCTTCAAGAAACTAGCCCAAAGCAACCTCATCAGCCTCAGCAACTTTACATCTCCATAAAGCCTGTGTAAGGTGGGGTGACAGCTGGCCCTAAGGATTTCACATGCACTGGTACAACCCCATTGACTTTGTTCTTTAGTGTTCATCATAATGCCAGTCCATTTGGACTCCTGCATGGCAAAGACTTTCCACACATTTCTCCTTTATTTTTAAATAAATTGAAGCTTGCCAAGGTTTTGGACTGAGCTGTTCATCAAAAAGAATATTCAATGGATTTTAGCCTTGCAGATCTCTGTAGAAATGCCCCTTTCCTCACCGAGCTAGTCACAGAGCTTCTGCTCAGACTTACCAACAGTAACATACCGTAGTCAGTGAGGTGCTTCACTGGGCATAAGGGTTACTGCTTACCAACATCACTTCAAAACTAATTGAAAATCATTTAAATAGCAAGTGTTAGAAAAGCAGATGTCCCCTGGGAGATTTACAACCCAGTCTAAGCAGGTCTGTTGAGTCCTGAGAAGAGGAAGGGGAAAAGGTCAGCAAAGGAGGCTTATTAACTTCAACTTACTACTCACATCTCTGCATTTTTTTTATCATCTTGACTACCTTTAAACCTGCCTTTATCTCTTTCTGTGACTCACTTCCTAGAAAATGAAAGTCAATACTGCCTTATTTCACAGATCCGTTACGACATTGAGCACAGTATTAGTGAGATGCTCAGATAGCACAGCAAAGGAAGACATCTAGGTACTTAATTTTGGCATACGGTTGAATTTCTCTGAAATACCTTAGCTAGTACTAACTAGAGACCAGTAGCCCAGCTGGCTGTAACAAACACACTGAGCTATTGTGCTCTTTGTTTACTGCACACTTGACTGTCCGTACGCTGTGCTAGTGTGTGAACATGCGTTCTAGAGAAAAGCGGCACCGATTTTCCATACCATCTAAGGAACTCAATTGGCAGAACTGTGTGACAAATCAAGGCAGATTAAAGTCAAGCCGGACAAATTGTGCCATACTGATATTTGCACAAAAAAATGGTGGCATTGCTGGGTCCAAAAAAAAGGCAGAATTTGGATCATAGTCACAACACTCAAATGCAAGAAGGAAGAACTCCCCAGTGTTGTGTAAAGACAAGGGAAGACTCATTTCTGAGCAGAATGAGGCTGGCTGGCTGGCTGCTGGGGCTTTTCTGCTCTGTTGAGGTTGTAATTACAGCCTCTCAAAGCTTGCGTGACATTGCTAATTTGAGAGAAAATGGGACACTGATATCTGTAAGAACACTCAGAGTTGGGATTTTGATTATAGACTCCATATATCAGCAAATCAAACCTGTGAATACTAAAGTCATTTAGTATCCTTATATAAGTAATTATAGAAATCGTTCAAAAACAAAAGATGGGAAGATGTAAATGCCAGCTATTAAGAAAAATTTAGAGAGGTTAGTCAGGTTTTAAGATACCTGAAAGTCAAATTGACTATCAAACTGTGGCATGAAATTATGAAATTGGAATTATTTAACAGTTTTCAAAGCACAACTTTCTTTGCTAAATGTCTCCTACCTACAGAGGATTCCTTGTATGTTAAATTGTGCCCTACACTTAAGATACAGATTCTGTGATTCAATGCATCCCATTTTATTTCATGTAGCTTTGTATCATAGAATCACAGAGTCATAGAATCATTTAGATTGGAAAAGACCTTTAAGATCATGAAAAGACCTAGTTCTTTACCTTACAGGTTTGGTCATTGGCTGATTCTTCTGACTTTTGGGAAGTCACATGTGATATATATTAGCATAAAAGAGTTGCAAACATACCATAAATGCCTATGGCAAATAGTTACTTACTTATAATTTGTGTCAGCTTAATTGTATGGAATATATCTCTCTCCTTGGCACACAGTTAAGTGTCAAAGTATATACTTATCCTACTCACATCAACCCAGAAGGCTTCCTTTCACCTTGTAGTACCGCAGTTATAGTTCCCAATGAAATCAGAAAGATGCCACGTGTAAGAGCTGCAGGAAAATAACATGTCCTAGGCAGACCTGTCTGATTCTATCCATCACTCTTGGTCAGCTCTCCAGGTGACCTGCCTCTTGCAGGTATCTGAGTTCATACAATGGTTTTAGGCCTGCAGGCTGTTGAGCATCTTCTGTAAAGTGCCCTTTTAATTCCAGATTCTTTGGATGCTCATTTGACTGAATTAGCTGAATTCATGTGCCAAGTATTCTTACAGGAATGAAGAACACTTGCCTTAACCTTTAGCTCTGTCCTTCCTCCCTCCCAGGAGAATAATGCCAGCTCTTTCTCAGAATCAGAGGGAGATAAGGGTGCCTAGCACCTTTGCCAGACCAGGCCTTTAAGACTTCAGTTCATTGTAGCGCCGACCTTTATCAATAACTTAAAAGAGACTAGCGGAGGTTTCTTTCACATTGCATGTAATAACGCCCCACAGCAGGAATCACAGGAGAAAGCTAAGTACTTATAAATGCTGTTATGAAAGGATCTCGAGTTTGGGGGGCTTCTGAAATCATATAAGCACTCCCTTGTTGACATGTCTAGCATTCCTTGACATCACCTGTATTCTGGGTCTGTGGATAGAAATTAAGATGTTGGTGCTTATCTGTCTGTATCTAATTTACAGAAAGCTTATTGTCAAACTTTCCATGCCCAGGAAATGGTATTGCGGGGATTTGGTGTCCAAATGGGGGTGGAGATGGGGAGACCAGACAGGAGAATTAAAAAAGGTTTTAACTGATACGGATCAAAATCGAACAGATCTCCTTTATTTATTTCCATTTGAGACTCTCTTAGAAGCAAGGTATAAGCATTAAATATACAGGAGATAGCAAGCAGAGGGAAAAAAGTAAAAGAGTTAAATGATAGCAAGGATCAGTATTTTAGTGTATGCCTTCTGCAATCTAATAGATACAAATAGAAAAAGCCAGGCACAACATAAGTATTTCCTATTATGGATAAACTAAAGTCACAATGGAATCTGTCATGCTTGTGATATGAGAGATGGACAATATTCCTGAGCTGTTGCCATGCTGGCACGTGAATGCAGTTTATATTTTGTTTATGGAGCCGAATCAGAAACCCTTTTTCCCCTCCCCTCTCTCGCTTTTTTTTTTTTTTTTTGGCCCAGCATGTGTAATTCTTCTTCATGGAAGCTCGAAATGGTTGTGGAGCAGCTCAATATTCCATTTATTTTATTTATAAAATAAATTCAAAGCCTGAAAAGATGAAGTAATTGACTTACTGGGATGACAGTTAAACCCACTAAATTTAATCTTATCCTCTCAAGTACAACATATCGCGCTTACAAATTATCACCCTGCACCAGACAGGCCTGCTCTCTTCACCTAATCCAAATGGAAATGAAGGCCTCTGTTATTGTATTATCTGACTTTACTATCAGCATTAATCCGGCTTAACTCACTTAATGATGCCACTTGTGGCACTATGAAGGCAGCAAAGAAGTCTATAAACTACTTCCATTAAAATGCAAATCTGGCCCACAGAGAAAATAAGTGACACAAAAGTAGGAGAATTCGGCCATACACTGTATTAGCCTCTTGCCGCACAGAACTGATACAAGTATAATAACTGATGCTGTGATTATTATTCTAGCTGTGGATTTCCAATGAAAGGAAGCCAGTCTACCACAGAACGTCACAAAAGTGCTTCAACAAGCCAGGGTATTTAATTTCTGAAGAGATTTATATTTTTTGTTGTCAGGAAATGAACAAATACTTATCAATGTAAAAACTGCTATCTTAAATCTTCCTGCCAGGTTTTTCATACTGATATTATTTGCACCCTATAACACAGGAAATGAAAATCTTCTGTGCCTTTCACATCTCCACTGTATCTTAAAATCCTTTAGTAACAGACTTGCTTCTTTTTTTAACCCCCTTCTGTAAACATAAAAGAAAACTTTTTATGGATTAAGTATAGGGAATTACTAATGCCAAAATCCCAACCCCAAATTCCTTCTCCTAAACATTTCTGTTTGCTGTTAATTTAATTATTTTTAAAGGGTACCATAACATCTGTTTTGTAGAAAAGCCTGATTTAATTCTAGTGTGAAGCTACTCCCATTTACCTCTGTCCCTCTCCTGCCTTACACACACACACACACACACACGTGCACTTGTGTATCCTGACTGACCACGCCTTTGTGTGAAAAATCATTAATTGAAAAGCCTTCATTACTATGAAAGAAATCCCAGTAAAAACACTAGGATTCAAGTTTCTTCCAATCTCTCTTGAGTTCAATAGCTTCCTCTGCCTCAGTAACCCTAAGGCTTCATTTCTGACTTTGGCACAGAGACAACATGCACATGTCTACAGGGAGACATAGGCACAGAGCCCCTACTGCTTAAATCAACATTTTTCTGTAAGCTTCAATAGCAAAATGTAAACGCAAGAATTTGGCCCAACATGTTTTATGTACAGGGTGATAGATGTGTGATGCCCCTTCAATTTTCCTTGGAAAGCTTATTACTGATAATATTACAAATTAGAGATGGGGCCAAGCTATGCAATTGGGATTCATGTTTCAGTCTCGCGCATGGGAATTTGATTTAGCTCAGTGTGCTGAGAGGAGTAGCAATGAGATTCAGGTTTGCATCGAAGTTTGGATGGTGAATCCCCTCTGAGGCTGAAGAATGTTTTGATCTGGAGCCCTGGAGCAATTTCTGACAAAGACCTATTCTCTCTCACCCCCACCCACACGCCTACCCCACCCCAAGCATGACTTGTTATTGAGATGGTTGTTCAGCAGCACATGATTTTGCTGTGATGTTATGTTGCTGAAATACTGTTAAACTCGCTTTTCTCTCACTTTAGGCCCACAAGAGTGTGATCTGCTTGCAGCAGGCACTGGATCCACTATAGCACTTCAATCCAGGATACTCATCTCTGACCTTAGTGTCACCAGTGTTTCTGCAGTGGGTTGTTCAATGCAAATGAAAACATCCAGTTTCAACCTAAAGCCATGCTCTGTGCACTTACAGCAAAGGGAGTTTCCACTTAAAACGAGGTTGACAGCTCTGCAGACTTCAGTAGTTTCTCTTTGTAGCCATTCATGGATGCTGGGAATTTTTGCTGCTTACAGGGTAAAATTAACCCCTAGGCACAGCATATCTGGAAGTCATGTTATGGCCAAACAGACATGCAATGCTACATACATAATGCTCATCTGAGGGGCTCTGGGCCATTCCTAAATGTAGAGCATGAGCAGATGCCAGAAGACAGCCCAGGAACTGCTGGCAGGCAGGGGCACTGCCCTCCACCTGCACACCACCATGCAAACTGTCCTTGGCACGTATGGATTTGCATTCCCTGTTCCAGATACCTAGCTGGTGTCAGACAGTGTCAGTAAATGATTTGCTGAGCATTGTTCAGGGCTTGTTAGATGGAAATTAATTCCTGATCTACAGGAGGAGTGCCTCAACTCCTGCACAACTTTTGTCTGAGGCCTTTACCTTCTGAGATGTGCAGTGCTCCATGTAAAAGCTAGGTATCAGCTAGGTATTTTTTCTGACGACTACATAAGAAAACTTGAGTGGTTTAGGTTGAAATATAAT
The DNA here is from genome assembly GCF_023634085.1 of Falco cherrug. Taxonomy (NCBI): domain Eukaryota; kingdom Metazoa; phylum Chordata; class Aves; order Falconiformes; family Falconidae; genus Falco; species Falco cherrug. The sequence goes on along the minus strand of NC_073704.1, from coordinate 33,538,494 downwards.
ACTGAAACTGTGGAACTACTGAACTACATCTCAATATCAATACTATCATTTAAATTTAAATTGGGATTGTTTCTATCTAGCTGAATGTGCTATGAATTGATTTAACCTAAATAAATGAAGAGAAGTTTCTAAAGGCACAGGGATATTTAGTGATGTAGAGTACAGAAATCTGTGAAACTTAAACTGCCAGGAATTGTCTTTTCTGTATTTTAACACTGAAAATGACATAGGACTGGATTGTCATGTTCTGCATTTTGTTTCCCTTCCATCATCCATGCATCTGTAGCATCTTCATGCAGACATCCTGCAGTTATACACGTTATAATTTTCCAGAAAATGGTAGGATGTTACACTGGATGACCTTCCAGCCAAGTTATTCTGTGGTCCTACCTGTTACAGTGAATCAAACCCGATACTTAGATATCTAATAAAATAATGCCTTGTATCATGGATAATACTAAATATTTAAGCCTCCTAGCAAAACTTTCCATATACATTGAATAAGTAGCACACCACAGTATGCTTTATGCATAGCAATGTGGTATGCACCAAATCTTATTAAATGTTATTGAATTCACAGGAGGCACAAACTTTAAATGTATATATAAACAAATGCCCATTTGACCAAGTCATACCTGGTTTGTACATGCAATCATCAAACAAGTTTATATATAATTTATAGTAATCAGATGAAGAATGATCAAACAGGTTATCTTGCTTTTTTTGTTGATTTATTGGCATTCATACAGGTAGGACGATATAGAAATATATTTTTATAGAACTGCTAATATATTTGTGGGATAAAAGAGACACACTGAGGCTTTTTGAGTTCTGAAACAGAAACATTAAACTTCAGCTAAACATCAGGTGATAATTAATTTAATTATGCTAATCAATTAGATCATTAGAGATTATCTAATTTACACCTGTGGAACAATTAGGGCTCAGTGAGAATTGAGAAATGAGAGAAAGAGTAACATACTATAAAAGCGGCCTCTCTAGTAAGGTTGGGGTTTGTGTGTTTTGGCATTATGAATTTTAGTATCTGAGGTTGTATTTTGCAAGTATTGACATGCTGATTTTGATCATCAGGAATGAGAAAATCAAGGTAAAGCACCTATTTTATGTAATCTCCAGATCCTTCTGCTTTTTAGCAATTCTTTAAGGCTATTCTGTTAGGTTGCATTTACTTGGTTTCATCTATTATGGGTGATTTGTTTGGGTTTTTAAAATTAATTTTATTGTATTGGCTGAAGTAGATCATTCCATCCAAATTTAGTTTCTTTTGGATAGTTCTAGATCAGGCTAAACTATATAGATATTTCTGTGGAGTGGGAAACACAAGACCAAATAAAAAAGCAAAAGGTAAAACTTGCAGCTAGAAATCCCAGCTCGGTCAGCTCCTCTAGTCCTGACAGTTTTGACACTGTCTGCACTTCCCTTTCAAAGTCTGTACCTGAAAGAGCTGCTCAGAATGCTTTTAATGGGAAAGATCGACCAAGAGGTTTTAAACAAAATTAAATATCTTGCCTGAGATTTCTTATTTTGTCATTATGGCTTTATTGCTTTCTTTTTTACATCCTTAATTGAAGACATAATCAGTTATCTTTGTGAATGTGTGTATATATGTAGCTTATGGTTCTCTGCTTTTATTGCAGTGTTGCGTATTAAAAAAAAAGTGTCTTAGAAACAGCATTGTACTTTCTTGATCTCTCAAAGTTTTATTTCATAATTTTGGGGGTTTTCTTCAAAGGATGGGAATTCCTATTTTTCCCAAATCTATTGCCCACAAAAAGTACTGAGCAAGTTCAGCAGAAATCTGATTCGGTGTGGGACCAGTAAAATATACATCTACCCAGAAGAGATGGGCTGAATGATGCTGGCTTCCTCAAATCTTCTTACCAGCACAATACAGAAGTGTCAGGGAAAAACCCTTTTTTGTGCTCATAAACTTTGGCTCTTGTGTAGCTATGTTTTTTTCTTCTGTTACTGTTTTTGGCAGATAACTTTGGGTAGACAACTGTTCACTGTGTGAAAGTTGCTCATCCATTTTTTTCAGAGGCCACTGGACAAGAGTCAGTGGGTAACAACTCACTGACCTAAAGACCTACCCATGCTCAGATAAATGAGCTGGGTGTGAAAGGCTAAAAATCCCATTACCAGACCTTGAGCCATGCTGTCCTTAAACAATTTTGCAATATTTCTAGGGAAGAAATAAAATACCAGTTGTGGATTAAGGGACAAATCAGATAAACAAGCAGTGAACCACACTTCTGAAATAAATTTTTTCCTGTCTTTTTGCTTAACTGCACACCTAAGGCTATGAGATGATAGCCTTCAGAGATGCATGGTCATTGTGTCCTAGAATGAAAGCAAGCATAGACTGAGGCTGTATACATTGTTTTATACCTTACCAGTGACATCTACCCTAAAGTGTTAAAATGCTTTTAAAATTGTTCATATAGTAGATGTTAGATCTTCAGGTCACTCCAACCAAATTTCTTTGAGAGGTGATCCCGCCTCTAGCAAGCCTGCACTTTGCTCACAGTTTCTGAAGCTAGCCAAACTAACTTTTCCAATAAGATCCAGAAGGTATATATAGCTTAATGTAACACCTACACCTTTGGGAGTTCTGGACTCTCAGCTATACTTCGCTTCTGAAAACCCTTATGGAGACTTTTCTTCAAACTTTACCCACAGCCCAATTTTTAAGGGCATTGAGTGAGGCAAGACAATGTATCATTCTCTACACACCTAGAAAAATTACTCTTCAAAGTCTAGTAATATGTAAAACCATAGTTGGTTGGTTTTGGGAGTAACCTGTATTTCTGTCCTTTCCTGAGTTTTCCATGTTTTGTGTACAAATCCTGAATTCACCTGGAATTCAGGCTACCTGCAAAACACTTCTTCCCTGTGCTTTCAGGGCCCTTCTGAAAAAGGACTTCAAGCTGGTTTTTAGCTGTCTGATGTTGTTGCAGAAGGAGATGGGGTGGATAAAAGCTGCCAGAGCAAGTGCTGAGAGTGTCTTTTCAATTAAGCAATGTGAACAGGCAGAAGCCTAGCCATGAGGGCAGCCTTGGAGCCTCTTCCACAGAAATGAGTCAGTGGGAACATAGCCCTAGGGGGAAAAAAAAATCAAGTATATATACAACTGGGTGAAGTTCAATTGAAAACATTTTCTGTAGTTTTTCCTGGTGAAAGAAGAAACTGTATCATTTTATTTAGCTCACAGATTACTATCATTTATAAGAATTAGTGTAAGCGTTGTTCAAGAAACAAATGAAATGGGGGAAAAAGTTTATCTTCTGGAAATGGCGATAATGAAATGTTCTCAGGTTTTTTGGTTAGCTGAAGTCACTTGGCTAAATATACCATGAATTGAATAATTCTGATAAATCTAAAGTTTAATTAACTGAAGAAAAAAATCACCCCACTCTTAAATATTTAACTTCCTCATTATATGACTAAATATTTTTTTTAAATACCATGGTTTTTTAAAACCATCTTTTTGCATCTTGTGGAGCTAGGCTTTTAAATGTATTCAGTCCCCTAATTCAATCGCACTGATTTCAATAGGATTTAAATCTCTAGGCACTTCTAAAAACCTCACTAGGCACTTATACATCTTTAAGCACCTAACTACCTCTAAAAGTCTGGCCCTTGATAATTCTAGAAAATAGTCCTTTCTATCATGCAGGGTTTCCTGCTAGCAAACTGGAAAAGTAATTAGCATATAGATGCATCCCTCAGATGGTAGACTGGGTTAAACTGGATTTTTCTACCTTTTAATAACCATTGGAAAACAACAAGGAATTAATTGGTTTGGAAATGTGAACTGATGGAAAAAGTCAAGCTACAGAAAAGTTATTAACTATGCAACACTGAGAGTCCTTAAAACCATCAGTTAATGAAACAAAGAATACATTGAGTGAGAATTGATTTAGAAATGAAGACAACATATGAAAAGGGAATTGCACTATAATATGATGAAGAAAAGATTTCATTCTTGGAGACTCCAAAAGTCACTGCTGTAGCTATTACGGAGTGAGAACAGTGGTTCAGGGAGCACCTCTGAGATAGAGCCCCTTCATCGTGGTGCTGTGATGCTCCAGCATGCCCTTTGCTTGGGGCATCTTCACCAGGCTTTACCACAGCCCAGCCATCATGGTACCATGTGCTCTGGTATATCATAGTGAAAAGTCTCCTGGTACCTTCTCTGATCATGTTCAGCCATGTACCCCCCCACACACGCACCCCTGCCCCATGCCCCTCCAGGCATTCAGAGGTGCTAGCACACAAGGAGAGAAAAACTATTCCACTTGGGTGTAGGGTGTCCTACTAGTGATACAAGAAATGTCTTTGAAATCTGTGTAATAATGAGGATTTTCTTTTATTATTATCCTCAAGGGCAGAATTAGAAATAGCTGCTAGGAAGTGTTGCTTATTCCTGGTTTACATGAGATATCTTTAATCTCACTATAGCCAGAGAAAGAACTGCAAGAGGCACTATAAAACCTCTTTCTTAATTTCATCTTTGCCTCTCCATTCAGCCTCACATGAGAGAGGAATCCACAGCCAGACTGATTCTGGATTGACTAAGATTGTTCTAACACAAGGGGATAATTATAAAATACATGTTTCTACTGTAAATACCCCCAAGTTAAATTTTTTGGACTTGAACAGAGCTCTGCTTTCACAGTATAAAGTAAATATTTTTATATGTTGCATGCAGGGGAAAAAATACCTTTGTTTTGACTTAATTGTGAACATACTCTAATGATAGAATTGAAAAAAGATAGGCAGGAAAAAGCTTTTGTTGGAAGTACAATATTTCAAGTGCTGAAGCTTTGTGTTATGCTTCTGTATAAATAGACATGGAAATAATACTGAATAAACCATAATGCTTTGGTAATTGTGATTTATTTTTCAGAGTTTAAGGCTGTTATGGAACCAAGGAGGAGCCAAATCAAGGGTGCATCACTCCACAAAGCACAGCATGGGATCTCTTAGAGATGTAAGATAATTTCTTATAACATCCTTTTAAAAAGTTTCAGTACATCAAACAGACCCACAAAATGAAATGAAAGAGATTTAATAGTATATAGCCAAGAATAGTCCTAGAAATCTATACTGCAGGTGTCATTTATGTGCATGTAACACAGGAGAAGAAATGGAAGGTGACACTTGCAAAGTGAAGTAAGAGTAAGTTGTCTTATGACTGGATGAGAAGAGGGACAGGCTTGTGCCGTGCTTGCCTAATCCCTGTAAGTGAGATTCGTGAGCTGAATATAGCCCCTGTACAGGCAGGCTGCTGATCTGATCAGAAATCACAGCGGTCAAATGGATGTTCTATCAGGACATTTGTGCCAGGATCACCTTTATGAACTTTGTTGCAATGCTGGAGCCTTCTGTATCACAAAGCTCAGAAAAGTGTAGTCACACAGGATCAAACATGAATCTCATCCATGTGTGTGAAATAGAGTTCCCCTACTGCAAGATGCAAGAGCTGGAAAGACGAGAACAGAATGACATTGCATTGAAAATCTAAAATCTTCTCTCAGATGTGCATGAAAGAAGGATGAAACCTTCTGTTCCTTAACTTCTCCTCAGCTTACAGAGGTAAGAAAAAAGCCTAATTGGAATGATCTCTTTTATGCCCTTCCTTGTCACTATTTCTTCTGCTGCCAGGGGAAGAAGAGACCAGCCTGCCCCAGTGCCACTGGGAGAGGTGAGCCAGCTTTTGTCCACTGCATTTTGGACATTACTATAGGCTCCCTAAAGCATCTCCACACCTGTACTCTGCAGCAGCAAAAATAAAGTTCACTGAGCTGCTTTGCATCATTCAAAAATGAGATCAGATTTTACTGTCCAGTAGAAAATTGATGTTTGGGTGAAGTAACAATAATCTTAATTTGTAAGAGATGGTTTCCTACTGTCACCAACACTATAGGACAGTGCAGTGCAAAAGGTGAAGACCTATCGAGAGATGTTGTTGGTGCTGAGGATGAAAGGTTTGCACTGCATTTTGGTGGTTTTTCTTCTGGACTGAATACCATTTTAGCCCACTGGTGCCTGGAGGGCACAAGGTGACCTGCAGAGAGCTTCTTCCACATAGGCTTCATCCAAAAAGAAGCCTGTTTGTGCCACAGTTTGCTCTGTGTTGTGAGTCAAGGTGTGATAACTTGGTAAAATTAGGAAACTTCCTTTTAAAGTTCCTAGTCCCAACTAAAATACTAATTTAGACTCATCCATAGCCTGTGGGAAGCAATGTAAGAAATGTGAGTTACTGCCCTTATGGAAATCTAACTCCCTGTTTTGCAAGGTGGTACCTGATACATTCAGGCAGAGGAGTACAAACTCCCACGTTTCTGAGTTAAGCAACCAGGAGGTGAACCTGGTTTGAAACTGGTGAGAAGTATGTGCCAGTAAGGTCAGCTCATAATTTAGTCTATATTTGTTTTCCAAATGGGACAGATGCATTTCTCAAATCCTGAATGAAACATGAGTGCTTGCTTGTTCTTACCCTGTAGGAAGGAAGAGCCAAAGGTTGTATTTCGGTAGCACTGGAAAGCTTTGTTGTGCAAAGTCTCTCCCTGTGCCTATTTAGACCGAATAAAATTTTATGTGAGCTGAATACCATTGACCTTCATTTACTTCAGAGAGATATTTTGGCTTTTATTTCTGAAATAGTTTCTCCTGGCCTACATTTAAAAACTTGGTGGTTAATTTTAAGGTTGTCAAAGCTGCTGAAAGGAATGCTTACATAACACCCACTCCCATGGAAGCTGGTAAATTAAACAGCATAGCTTGTGGACTAAATATAGAAAATATAGTCAGGGTAATAAACAGAGAGCTTATAGGTAGATTTATTGGGAGAAAAACGTAATTGGATTCCTGTGTATCTTAATAGTTGTGGCACTTCCCTTTCTGCCCCATGGCAAGAAGGACCCAATCCAGTGAAGTGCTCAGAGTTCAGTAGTGCCTCAGAGATCAATGGTGTGACTTAGACATGTGCCTAGTTTTACACACTCTAAGTGCTTTATTGGGTTAGAGCCAAACTGAGTAACACATACATAACACTATTTGGATTCACTATATTCAGTTCTCAGATCTATATTGATCTGGATTTTGAAGCCTTTGCTGAAGTAACTTTTAAGTTTCTCTTTTATAAAACACAAAATGAATTTGATATAGTTACCCCTTTCACTCAGAGATTTGAAAATACTTTAAAAATATGAATGTATTGATCTTTCACTATGGGGAGAGCAAGTAGTAGCAACACATAAAACAGATGAGGAATCTGAAAGTAGAAGAGTGGAGAAAAAAAATCCACAATAACTGAACAGAATTGAAAAACAAATTTGTCTTGATTGTATTCCCATCTGCTTTGGGTTCAGTTTCATTAGCTTTCTTGAAAGGGAGCTTCTGTCAGGAGTTTATGAAAGCATTGTTTTTTAGTAGACATTCAAGGATAGTTGCAGAAATTTTGTTTTGATTTTGTAGCCTGGCTTCTCATTCATGGACTATGCATGCCTGTTCTTTACATACCAAGAAAATATCTTGAAGTTACCTTTATGGCTTAGCCATATTAAAAGCTTTCTAAATAAAACACTGAACATACATTTGTTAGTAAAATCTTTCACATAACAGATCACAATTTATTTAAATTTCATACCTAACACAGGAATGCATAGAGAGGTAAAAGCCTGCAAGTATACAACTTATTTTATTTAATATATTGCTACTGAACCAGTTTGAATTTAGAGAGGGAAATGCTGAGGGAGGCATAAGAAGAATCCTGAATAAGGATTAATGCAGGATATACTTTTTTGATCATGAATGACATGAAAGGAAGTTGTGGGTTTTTTTTAAAAAAGGGCAGAAAACCATTGAAATATCATTTGTACATATGCTAACCTGTGGAACTCATTGCACATGGGCAACATTAGAATAAGATAACAAAGACTGCAAGATTTGCTGTATGTGGAAAGAACAGCTGCAGCCACATTAAATAGAATGATAGTATATAGGAAGAAGACGATAATGCTAACCATTAAGCATTGGGCTTAGGAAGAAGATTCCCTTGTAAGCAAGTTATTGCATAATTCTCTGTTATGGGAGTTTCACACCTTCCTCTGAAACATCTGGTGCTAGGAATGTAATAAAACTAAATGAATTTCTGTCCTGATGTGGCATGACAATCAATAAAATTCTTTTATTAGCTAGCTCTAGTTTTAAGAACTTGTCATAGTAACAGCACGCAGCTTTGCAGAATGCTAACTTGTGATCAAACATTCAATTTATTTTAAAAACTGAACCTTTCCTGCCTTATTGTGCATTTCCTCAAGTCTGGGGAGATTAGCCCAGCATGCTGCACCATCTACCACTAGAGAAAACACAGGCTGAATAGTGGTTGATAGTTCAACACCTAATGTATGCTGTGTAGGAAAACTGTAGTGGTACAAAGCAGATAAGAAGCAACCAAAATAGCTTCAGACCAGTAGCTGACCTGTGGTTCAGGTACAGCGTCTTCAGCTACCCTTAAGCAACATTCCACTACAGTGTCTTCTCTGTCACCCTACAGCCTCACAGTGATTTCTAGCATTAGATGTCAAAATATAATTCCTGATTTTTCTGATGTATATCCCAGTAAATCCAGTCTGGGAATAAAGCATGATTCAGACAACAGTCAAAAGGTAGTACGCATGCATCAGACATGCATCCCATATCTGCTAGGTGATGCCTGAATTTTTGGCATAGGACTGACTGCATGATGTAAAAGGTTTGCAGCTCCTTCAACTGCTTTGTGTCCCCACCCTACCAGAAATGCTGGATTCTGCTGGTGTGGCCAGGCTCAAGGGAGGTTGGTGCTGTTGGAGAAAAGGCCAAGGCATCCTGAAATGACCTTGTGAGTCTTGGGAGAAGTTTGTGATGGGAATTCAAGGGTCTTTCACAAGCATTGTTTCACAGTGAAGTTTCATTAAAGTCAAGCACAAGCTACCTGTTTGTTTCAGTGAGATTAAAATTATACCAATCCTGAGTACTTGAAAATACCTAACTCATAAATTATGCCCCTGGTGAGGAAACCCTGAGGAGTGCAGCACTGTGAATGATTCCCACACTCCTTCAAAATGAAGCCATGCTGTAAAGCAATGCATTTTGATAGCATGGCTTACATCTCTCAGAGCAGCCTGAATGATTTTTCCCAAAGAGTGCAGCAAAGTGTTAATATGATGGCTCTGTGGTTTTGAATTAAACATGTTTTAAAGCATACTGACAGTATTGAATCAAATGTAAATATCTATATGATTAAAAGAAACATGCTTATGCATCAGAAGGGTTTACTTTGTGCTGGGTAGCACAAAAAACTCAGCATGATTTAAACAGCCATATTTTCATGCAAATGGACTGTAACCAGTCTGAAGATATTCCAGGAATCCCAAACTTTATGTACCACCTCTGAAGTCATCTTCGTATAGAGCGCTGTTTAATTTGTCATTAATTAGTAAATTGCTGTGTGAAATTGGCTGAATTGACCAGCACAAAGATAATTCTTCTGGAAATGAGGTGAAATTCTTACTGCTGGGCAATTTCCATGAAAATAGAACAGCCTTTTGTAGCTTTTATTTTAAAATAAGAATAAAATTATGCCAAAAGACAGCAAATAAAAGGCATGGTAAATCCTAGCTGAAGGACATAGGCGGGAAAACCCTAGCTTGTCTGTCTGTCCTAGCAGACTAAAAAGACTAATTTCTTGCAAGGATCTACCTGAAACCTGAATTTATTTGGGACTATTTAGAAGATACATCTAAGTGTAAATCCCTTCTGATTGCATCTCCTGGAAGTCCATGTAGATTTTGTATGAAATCTTTTTCTCTTTGAAAGTCAATGACCGGGGAGGGGGAGACTTGGCAGTCTGCCACTATCTTCTTTCATGTTTTCATATGTTACACGTGCCTTATAAATCTGCATTTGCCACCCTGTATGTCAATGCAGGAATGATTGTTATTTTATTGTTATAAATAATATATGTGCATTCAGAGACATTTCAAATATTTAGCTTTCTTGAATTCTCACTTTTCCATACTTCCCCTCCCTCTACTTGCCCCCTGCCTTCACGTCTGCTACCAAGTCAAAATAAAAGTCTCCCCCATCTCTACCTCCCATTGTTTTTTCCATGGTTGACTGAATGGTGTGTTAGGTTCAGTGAACTTGGTCTTGGCTAGTGCTCCACCCAGAAACAACCTTCTCATTCTATGCGAATTATCATATGAAAGCTGCTAATGTCATTTTACTGCAGCTCTGCTTCATGTTTCAGAATTGTAAGTGGCATCATGCTGTCCACGTTTGCCCAGTTTCAAGGAATAATCCTTCTCTCTTCTCCTTTCCTTCTTTTTGCCCTACATTTCACTGGGAAATATTGCCTCCTTCCTAATATTTGCTAGATCAGTGCCTTCCCTTTGATAAATATTTGCTACTTCAGATATGAAAACAACTTTCAGTCTGGGATTCTGCTGTTGTTAGAAATGTTGTTGTATCATGTGGGACTTATCCTCTGAGGATTAAATTGGTTCTTGCAGGCTGATTTACAGCAGTGAAGGGAGCTGGTCTCTTAGAACTTCAGAATAGTGGGAGTCTCTTCAAACAGAAAATGTTAAATTTCAGCACAGCACAACGGTAAAGGCGAGTGTCTAATATGGTATAAATTTTAAATATTGACCAATGCCACTAGCTAATGATCTGCCCTCAAACCAGGTTATGTATAAATGTAAAATATTTTTATCTATTGAACAGATGCATGAGCATATACGCATATGCTGTTGTGATTTTGACATGTTAGTATCAACAAAAATGAATTTATTCTTTACAGTAGTTTTGAATATCAAGAATCTTTGTTGTCATTACAAGTTTAATAGCCACATAACATAGGTACAAAATCTCACTCTGTCACCACTAATTGCAATTTGCATGCATATTAAAGGATAAACCAGTTTTGTGATGTTGAAACAATAGCTTCACAAGAACAGCTATAATTTAAATTAGGAAGAGCATTTACCCACACAGTCAGATATGAGTGATTTTTCTTGGATTTAGTCAGAAAAGACAATATATATCAAAACTTTAAAGGTTCTTATTTTTTAGCATGTTTATTCAAAAGAAACCTTTACAAGAAACTACAGATGCTAACCGCTGGTATTGTTCAGCTCAACAGCAGGAAATGCAACATGACTGTTTTTACTGGGTGCGTGGGAGACAGGACACTTCACTTCCTAAAAGAAACGCTGTTTTTTCATTATTTTTATGTTTGTTGTTCCCACAAAAATGGACCCAAGTGTTTTGAAAGGATTATAAATATGGTTACAATTTGGCACTGTGAGCTGGTTGCAGCCGCTGTATGTATGTGTCTCTCTCTGAGCTCGTGTGTGGAATTTGGCCAATTCAAACTCTGAGTTGGTCACAAGCAGCCAAATGGCTTTCAGTTTTCTTTTGTTGTAGCTGCATTCCCTACAGGGTAAAACCTTTCAGGCTCTACCAAGATACAATATGCCTCTCTGAGAAGATAAATTATTAAAATGCAGTGTCTGCTTGTGAAAACTCAAACTTTGCAAAGTTGCGCTCATTTGATCTCCAAGAAATAACAGTACCATCCTTCCAGGTCTCAGTTAAGCCAAGACACATGCTAATTTTCTTTTAACTCTGGAGTTCTGATGGCCTTCAGAAAATATGTGTTTAAGAGAAAAATGAAATCTGCTGCACCGTGAAGGAGTCAGGGTGTCTGGTGTGATTAATCTGTAAAGGTCTTCTTCAGAAACATTTGGAGCCATTAGGTGTGAGTCTAGTATTTGGGTTTATGCATCATCACAGCTTATTTTAAATATTATGAGACAGCTGGAATATGCAAACCACCTATCGTTAATCATAGAACTGCATCTTTTATTACTTGACTGCATAAATACCTGAGATGTGAAAGGCTCAGTCATGAGAGGGGTGAACCATCTTCCAGAGCCAACCAGCAACTGTCCAGTCCTACTGGTGTCAGGCAGAGTTAAGGTTACAAAACTATATTCCTAAAACAGCACACAAAACTGTCAGACTATATTGAGATCCTGATAGAGCCAGTACAAACTGCAGGTTTATGTAAGAAGGTGCCTCTCTTGTTTCCCAAATCGTTAATAATGTGCTGTTTGCCAGGTTGTTTGGGCGTTCATCTTTCTGCTACATTCTAAGTTGTTGCAGTTACTAAAAAAATGCATATCATCACTTGAAATGAAATATGTATATACGTACAGAATGAATATATGGAGTGAAATATGTGTATGTGTGAATAGGACATTACTGAAAAACAAGCTAAAAGCAATGTTTTGAGACATTTGATAGTGTTAATATTGATTACTAAATAGATTAAGAGACAGCCACAAGAGCTTTTGTCAGGAGATCAAACTTTACCTGTGTGACAGTGTTAATAGTATAAGACGTGAACATTTATCAACAAAACAGTTTCAGCTGCTTGGCAAAAGGCATTGCATCTCTGAAGTGTTTTGTCATACAGCTTCTTCCACCTAACAAATCACGGTGTTATACACTTAGACTTGCTCATGTCAAGGAGAAGAATGATTCCAGCAGGAGGCTGTATCAGTAAGGTTCGTGATTAAGGAATTCTTCAAAGATACTTTTTATTTACTGTGCATAATTATCATTACTAATAGAGAGGTGACAACAAGAGCATTAGAACTAGCTGGACTTGATTGGTGGCTCATCTGGCCCATCTTGTCTCAGGCAGTAAATTGTAGTCCGTAAATGACCATACTAGACTTTACATGGGAAAACCAAAGCTCAGCATAGGAGATTTCTTCTGATACATATTATTTCAAGTAAGTGTTCAGTAACTTCTCCAGGAGAGGTGTGAATTTGAGACCTGAAGAAAATCACTGTCTATGCAAAACACAACCCCAGAAGACTGATAAGACTAATGTATGCAGAATAGCTGTTCCATGTACATCTGAAGAGTTCATTCAGATATTGTAAAAATCAGGGGTGGGCATCTTTAGGTTTGATTAATGTGAGGATTAGTTGAAGCTTTTGTACTAATAGTTATTACTATTCAACTATCTAGAATCTGTTGATACTGTGCAACTATCACTATTAGTCAATAGTGAAGAAACTCTTCATTTTCCAGAAAGCTTGTTGATATAATTCAGTGGAGATTCCAGTGGAATAAACCAAAATTTAAGATCTGCAAAATAACTAGTATATGACCCTTAATAGGCAAGTGCTTAGGAAGCAGTACGTTTGCATTCTGGCCCCCATCCAGAAAGTCTCCTTCCAATTAGAAAAGAGCAGAAGGAACTTTCCCCTTACTGTTAGCTCCTGATTCAAAGGGGAGAGAAAAGCAATTACTCCTAGAAAGTGCTGTAAGCACAACACAAAAAGGGGAGCAACATCTCAGCAAAGGCATCAAGTGAACATGGAAAAGGGTCGAGAAAGATGCAGATAATTTGGATAGATAGCTGGCTGATGGTCACAACTGAACTACCAGAGATTTAGAGCTGTATCATGAAAGTAATGATAGTTTGTTGCTTTTGTCAAAATATGGCTTGTAATTCTTACCTAGCCTTCAGCTCAAGACAGAAGCTGAAGCCAGACTGTGACTGACATTAGCACTACTAGCGTCTCTGAGTTGGAGACCAGTTGCTCAGAACTCATTCTCTAATACAAGGTCAGGTGTTTCAGCTCCATCCAGTTAAAGAAAGGGCAGCTTGTTCACATTCTGAGCACCCAAATGATTTAAGGAATCTGAAACAAATGAATATTCCAAAGCTCAAAGAGTACATTGAATGTGCCTTTTAAAACCACATATAACGTTATACTTACCAGTTTTTGTGATCTGGATCTGTGCAGATTATTGAATAAATAAAAAAAATATAAATGACCCAGAATATAATTTATCTTGGCCTATGTACTACTGTTTGATGCTGCTGCCTTGCTGATAAACTTCATTTGGGAGAGTTTCAACACAAGTAGCATTTGGGGAATATTATGAAGAGGTCCCTATCTCCCTGATACTACCCCAAACAGACAAAGTTGGAACAACAGACTTGGATTTTGAACTATCAAAGTTGTTGACATTTTGATTAAAAGGTCAACAATTTCTTATTTATACTAACATTATCAAGACATTATTTTTTAGAACTATTTGGTAAAATTCTTGTATTTCATCTTTCTTCCCAAAATTTCATTTCAAAAGATTTTGAAATATTTTTTCTACAAGATAGATATCCTACTTTTGAGCAGTCTCAGTCTGTACATTTTACTTTACAGTTTAACTGATCTGTATCTTACAGAGGGGCTCTTCACTGAAAATTAATGCTAGGTCCGTTGGTTATATAATAAACGCCAACAGCTGTCAAAAGCAGAGTGAAGCAAAAGAGGGAAAAAAGACAGTAATTGTCTTATAAGAGTGCCTCATGGTAATTCAAGAAACATTCTGCAAATTCCACCTCAGTGGGGTATGAAATAAAACCCACATTATGATGGATTGGGAAAACCTGGGGTGGCCCAAAGCTACTTTCTCTAGGATGATTTCTTCCTCTTTATTTTTCTTTTCTGATAGCTTCCCTAACTCTAGTTAGAGTAGAAAAAAAATTGTAGACAGGAAAATGTATGACCATGGTAAAGAAATAAAGAAGGGGAAAAATCTTTTGCAATATCAGATAATCTTGAAATACAATAATATATCTTGCAAACCTGTGAGATCTATAGCAGGCTTATAACTGATCAATTTTCCACCCAGGTTTACAAGAAAAATAAAGACCACTATAGTTCATAAATCAACATTTCTTAAGGTACTTGTATGTTTTGTCTCTCCTGAAGGTTACTGATTTTAAAAAGAAGCTATAAAAATCAACACATTCAATGAAATCAAGGCATACTAGCAAAGGAGTATTTGCAGGGGTATGTATATATAAAGAGATTATATATATACAATATATTAGCTAACCATAATTAGGTTGTGAATTTTATTATATGAGATGGTCGCTGATGTCTATAAAAGCAGCAAAGTCTTTCAATCCCAAGTTTTTTGACAATCTCACTGACAGTTTTATTTTTATAGAGGTCCAAACACACCTAAGCCTTAGAGAACAGGTTTACTTTTCTGTTTTGAACTGTCCATTATGGAGGGTTTTCTCTGAATTTACAGTGAAGTCAAAATGTTGGAGGGACATAGGTGTCTGTGAGGATGTCATAAGCAGCAATAGCAACTTTGCAGTACTAGATGTATGTATTTCTGACTGAGGTGTTGCAAATCACTGGACCAAGTCAGTGGTTTGTTCTGTCTTTGAGAGAAGTGAACGCCCCAGGTCTTTAAATACATAACAGGGTGTGTTCCCCAACACTTCCCCTGTCTTTTTAATGGAGCTGCCAGGATAATTAGTAGGCTCATGGCCTTACTGGGGCAATATGAAACACAGCTCTGTAACTGCTCTACCTGAAGCACCCACAAGTGTGCAGCGATCCCAAGTGTACCCTTTTCACCTCCCTCATTGCAGAAGACTGGGACTATATCTATCAGTCATGGCCCACCCTGATACCAGGCGGGCCTCTTTGGGATTCAAAGTTTAGTGGGAAATACACCATCCTCAGTCTAGAGGTGAAGGTGAGACTGAAACATCCATCTGTGGTTATTGCACAGTGTTCTTTGCTGAAGGTCAGTGCTGAAGCTCCTAGTTTGCAGTAGCTGCAGCGGGGTCTGGTTTCACGGCAGGTCAGAAATTCGTCTGAGGTCCTCGAGGCTCACCACACAGTTTAGCTGGGGATCTAAAGCAGCAGGATCTTGATTTGCCATCATTCAGCAAGGCAGAAGCATATGTAAGCCCATATCCATCAAACACTAATTCCTTTTCTAACCCACTTGCTCATATTGCCTCTTCCATTTGGCTTTGCATTTTTGTTCCCTTCATCATATGGAAGTGTTAACAGTTGTAGAGACACCAGCCAGTCACGGTCATTTGTGTGTTGCATTCACAAAGAAGTTTTAAGAAAAAAATGGGTAAGTAAAATGGACTTGTAAGATTGAGTTTCATACTGTTATGTGTAAATTTTAGGTTCCAGGCACTACAATATCTAGCTTTTTAATCTCTGTATTTGTCTCTTGTGTATTAATTTAGACACTTAAATGACACCCGAGCTAAATTTTGCCTTTCAACCCCCAGAAACAACACCCTTTCTGAATCAGCACTCAGTCACCCTGAGCCTGCTTCTGTCTTCCTTTCTTAAAATCTTACTTCCTCTGGCTTTTTTCACATTGTAAACATTCTTCTGTGTGCCTTCAGCTGATTTCTGAAGTTCTCCTGATTTCCATGGGAACCCACCTCCCATTCATAGTCAGCAATCTCTGAGCCCCTAACTCCATTATACACCCTAAACTGAAAGGAAAAGAAAAAAATTACTCTTTAGCTTGCTGACAGTCTGCCAAAACCACTAGATCACACTCAGGCCAGATCACTAGTATTTTTTGATGGTCCACATGCCCTGTACTGTCCCTCTGGTGAGTGATGCAAGTCACAATGGGTTGCCAAGGCTTTAAGAGGGACAAATCTCTGGATTCCTGAGCAGCTCACTGCCTGGGTTGGTTGCTTTCTCTGTTGCACCTGAAGATTGAAGAGAAAATTGTGTTTTCACATGAGAAGAAAATATACCTGACAGTTTTGAATACCAAAAGATAGCTGCATCTGAGAAATGCAACTAAGGTGGCTTTGTAAAGTTGCTTTGCAGTATTGACAGCCAGTCAGTCTAGTTGCTTAATCCAAATACTTTTACAGTTAGAATATGTTGCCAGAAAAAGAAAATCAGCTCTTGAGGAGCATTATCTCCTTTCAAGACTGTCCTGGGGGCACTTACTCATTATCCTGGAATAAAATAAATGAAAGATTTCTTTTAAAAAATATTGTTCAATCCATTTAGAATCCCTGGAGCTGAGTATTTTACATTTTTGTGGCTTGATAAAGTAAAACCTGCAATTAGTTTACATGTATTTATCGTTTATGGTTCTTTCCTTCTCTTTGCAGCTCATTTTGAATACTATAATCCTGACAGATTAACTTTTCTACTACAAAAATTATGATTATTTCCTGGAACTATGAATGAAATAGGAGTACATGTGTTCGCTATGACTGATGGAGGGAAACCTCATTCTGCTAGAGAGTATTTTAAGCTAATTCCCTCACAAAAAAACAAACAAACAAAAAAGACAAATATTCATGTGTATGTTTCCTTGTGTGCGTATATGCCATTTCTTCACCAATAGTTTTGGAATCTGACCCATTTTAACTAAATCTCAGAGGGGATTAATCTTCCATGAAGGTCAGTGAAAACATGTAGCATAATAGGGAAAAAATACTCAGCGAAGGCACAGATAGGGAGAATGGCTGCAGGGGGCTGCAGCACACCAGAGAAGGGTGTGGAGCAGGGACTTAAAAAAACCTCCTCCAGGGAGAAAAGTGCTGTTGGACCTTATGACAAACCAGGAGACAAAAAATCTGTATCATTTGCTTTATCCAATGTTTATGGGACTCCTTGCTTTAGAGCATACAAGAGACTGGTTAAAGATCTGGTTATGGTAGGTGATGTTGGTTTGTGTTTTCTCCATTTGAGAGAAAGTTTTCCTTAGCCCTGACCCTGGACTACCAGATGATTGCTGGCACTGTTAGCGACTGTCTGCGTAGCCAGATGTGACAGAGAAGCACTCAAAAATATTTTCCCTTCCTGGAGGACTATCAGTGCCATAAATTTGATCTAGTTTAGGAAGTCACCATGCAGGAAAATAGTATTAGAGATTTTACCTGCTGTTCTAAAATGACACAATTTTTTTCTTCTGCTTAGCATTTCACTTTTCTTTGTATCTCTGCTTTGTACATGTGGGATAGTGTTCAGTCAAAGAATCGCAAAGCCGGTATGAAGTCAGGGTAGTACTGAAGTCTCTTTTTCACTGGCTAGGTATCCATGCCTGTTACACAGATCTTTTACGGGCTCATTTCTGGCACAGCCCAAGAAAGTTGTACCTGAAGGTCAGTCTGCAGGTTGACTAACTCCTCCTTTAAACTGTGATTCTGCATCTTCTGACATGAGTTATAAAGCTTTTTTAAAATGCAGTTGCTAAAAATTGAGTCCTTTGGTGGAAACTCAACCATTTGACCCACTTTGGCAGAAACGTTTTGATCTGCAGCATTTTAGCATTTCTTTCAGCAAGGGTAACAATTTTCCCTTTAAAAATATCACTCCATCAAAAACCTACCTCATCTTGACAGAAATTTTCAGTAAATGAATAAAATTAATAATCTGTGATTCGTACAGACTGACTGAGAAATTGTCTTCTATACTCAGAGATTTTTAAGGCCAGAAAATACCAACATGGCAGTTCTTTTATGTAACAGAAGGGACAAAACCTGAGATGGTTCCCATTCTGTGAGCCACGTTTTTACTTTTTGTGCATTTTTCCTGTGCCTAAAAATAGAACAGAATAATCTTGAAACCTAGAATGTCTGTTACAACTTTCTGGTATTACACCTGCTCTTAAGCTTTTCTGTAATGTAGTCTTTGACCAGGTCTGCTTTTGTTAAGCATTTCATGTCCTGAACCTATCCTGCTTGTAAACCTTTTTGTTTACAAAAATAGCTAGTTTTAACCTTTTTCAGAATCATTTTCTGTAAATCTCACACTTAGCATTACATTACCACTAGTGATAATTTTGTTTTATCTTAATGATATTGAATCTCCTGTATTTTGTCCTTTTCACACAAATAATTTTCATCTGAGACAAAAGACCAGGTACTTCTGGAAAACAGTTTCACTGTGGAGCTGCCAGAGGACTGCCTGGATTATCTGCACAGGTTGTGTCAGCAGTTCCATGGTGCTCTCTAGCTCTGGTGCCCAATGACAGTAGGTTTGCAATCGTAACATTTTCCTCTAGGACTTGTCTATTGCTCTTTCTACTTTGCTTTATGTCAAATTTGGGGGGGGGGGGCGGGCAGGAGGGGAAAGGGAAAGAGCACACATATGTTGGGCGAGCCAATACATGTGGAGCACTCCAGCTTGCACGTGAAGCAAACTGGAAGGATCTTGCTCTCAGCTGAATGGAGAGGTGGGCTGCATGGGTGTGCAGCTGCGAATGCGTTGTGTGATGAGGGAGCCTGTGCACGTCATGCGGAGCTGTGCTTAGAGATGTTAAGCCTTCCTCCCATGGTAAAACTGCAGCTGATTCAGGGCCAGGGTACAAACACTGCTTGAGCTGATAGTTTTGGGCTTTCTGAATAGTAAAATTTGCATTCCCTTCTTGGACAGCATAGTACATAACTTTCCCTTTGAATATGCCTGGGTTATTTTCATTTTGTAATTGCCTTCCTTACAAATTTACTCTTTGCCATTTTGTTTGCACTAGCAAGTTTGACCATGAAATATCCAAAGCCTTTGTAGCTTGTTTTAAAGGATTATTTCAGGCCTAGATATAATATTTGGGATCTGCAACGAGAGATATGGCTTTCAAGAGGCATCCCGACACTGACTTGGCATTCGTGTCCCACCTGCTGAATGCCAGTGGGATCCTGTCCATTGCTTTCACAGGCTTTGGATCCTGCCCAGAACATTCTCAAAGATGGGTAGGAACTGGGAGCTGGTCTGGATTAGGAAATCACAAACAGTTTTGAGAGAGGTTTTCTTTTTCATCAAAATTTAATTTTTGTCAACATTTTCTGAATAGTTCAAACAACTGCTCTGGAAATTAGAGAGTTTATATTGTCCTGTACAGTAATTTGTGCTACATTGCTAAATTCAATTTTCATACAAAATTCATACATATTTTTCACCATAAACTTTACCAATTATCAGAAAATTAAAGAGGAGCTTTCTTTAAGAGCTTACTTTGTGTTGCACTAATTTCCTTTAAAATCTAGGATACATGTTTCTAAGATCCTTATACTATTTCATAACACTGTGATAGTTACTATCTGTTGCTGTCTTATCCTGCTTTGAAGTTTTGCAGCAGTTTTTAACATTTTTCTTTCTCTTTAATCAGAATCAAAACCTTGGTGTCAATTTTCCTTTGCCCATATCATTTTGTTTCCAAATGGTAGCAAACAGCTTTACCTTCTCCTTCTCATGCAGTGTGTATGTTCAAAGACTGTTGTGTTTTTGGCTAAAAATCCCTAGCAAACTAGAACACAGGTATTTTTTCCCCATTTTGACCATTCATCATTTTAACCTGCTACTGCTTATTTTCACTGATGGCACAGTCCTTTTCTTTAACAAAGCATAAATTCCTGTGCATCCTACTTACTCTACTGATCACCTTGAGTGCTTACCAACAATTGCTCCTGCTGTCATTTCCTTGCTGACATAACCAGGAAAAAATCCCTCTGCCAGGTCCCTCATGGCTCTGTGGGCCACGTGCCGCTCTGCAAGGTGGACTTCCTAACTACCAGAAAGATTAGAATCAGCATCTGCTACTTAAACCATCTTGTACTCCTGTTGTAGGTTTTACCCTGGTGAGTACTCCAAGTCAAACAATACTGTGGTTGTGAATTGTTGTCTTGCAGCCTTATTTCTCATTCCTGGCTTGTGTCCTGGAACGGGATCCAGAGCAGTTACCGACTACAGCGATACAAAAGAAAACACACCACAAAAGAAACAGTTGCACAATCCACTTCCAAGCACGCTGCTCCTGTCGTGTGTCTCTGCTGAGTTGGCCCACAAAATACAAGTAATTTAATTCCTCTGAGGATTAAAAGTAAAAAAATGAACAAGCAAACAGAAAGTTGAACTGCTTATAACCTCTTCCTTTTTGGAGAAAGAGGAAACAGAAAGGAAAAATCTTATAGGTATTTACTTTAAGTGCTCTAGAGTCTAAGAGCTGTGACTGAGAAGCACTTAAAAATCCTCATAGCCCTTAGTGTCCACTCAAATTGCAGTGTTAGTGCCCAGCACTCACCTTCTTACTTCCTCTGAAGAGGACACCAGTCCTCTGTGCGGGGGAGATGACAAGCGAGACGATCTTATCCAAAATTTGTGCCTGAAATTACCTTGAGGATTTGGTGGTAAACTCAGTTTCTGATGCTCTTTACTGAACCTCAATAACCACAGCACTAATCCAGACAGAAGCCTTTTTCTAGGATTACTGATGGATGTCCTAAATTAGAAATGATACACTGGACTTCCAAATAAAAGAAACGTAACTAGGTTTCCTAAGAATCTGGATGGTTCCCCTAAGGAAGCACAGAAAGGTTTATCAGCTGCCCAGCCAAGGGGCAGTGTGTCCCCTTCTGTTCTACCACTGCAGAAAGAGAACAAGAAAGAAAGCATAACCCCACTGAAGACAAGTGGAGTTCTGTTTAGAAATGGTCTTCAGGAGATGGGAAAGGGAAATAGCAGTGATACCTAGTTATTAACAGAAAATGGAAGGAGAGAAGTAGTACAATTTTTGTTATTATTATTATGCTATCTTAGGTAACTACAAAAACAGCTAGAAATGAGACTAAGAACAATGAATAGAGGAAATGGAAACAGAAGTTGCACAGAAAAAAAAAATTGGGGATGATTGAAAGCTGTAAGAAATTGTACCTGAAGATGAAGGCATGCATAGTTAAAAAAGAGAAATTGCAGCAAAATGAAAAGATACATTAGGGAAAAATATTTTAAGGAAAAATACAGACACTGAAATGTACCAAAGAGAAAAGGCAGACAGCAAAAATAGGGTAGACAGCTTAAAAAGAAGGAAAAGCATGACATAAAAGGAGATGAGATACAGATTGACTGGCTATTCTGGCACTCAGTTTGATGCCACCTTTTTTGTGTCATTAATGTAAGTAGACTGGCCTTCACTTATACATACATCTCTGGACATATAGCGGCAGATGACATTTCACACTGGCAAGTTCAGTGTGTGAGGATTTTCTGAATGGGGAAGAGCTGGTGTCACAGGTTTAAACTACTCCCACATTATCTCTCTGCTTAAGTTATGTGCGGTACAGAAGAATATTGTGTGTGTGTTTGTACTATGTTTCTGCAATGTAATTATTTTTGTGACTCCAAATGGGATAAATGATACAAATCTTAATCAGAATGTAAAAGAGAGGTTCTGGTAGTTTCGAGGTTCCTCCCTGACCCCTAAAACTCATGCATCGGAGGCCAAAGAGGGACAGCCAGTATTAAAAACAGATACCTTTTTCGTATACTAGGATTTAGGAACAATGTTGTCTTTTCACTGTCCAGCTGATCACTTCTCTGCCATCAGCTCTTGCTTCATCACTGAGGGTTCGGTGGATGAATGCAAGCCTCTCTTCTCTGTTTCCAGCCGCAGTCCTGTGCCTGGGGAGGACACTGTTGCTCGGAACATTTGCCCGGGGTCACCAGCGATTCCCTGCGCTGCTGCCAACTGCCCATGCCACCATAGGCAAGTCCCTTTGCCTCTCCGGGGCTCAGGTCTAAGCAGCACATCCAACCAGCTGCTATGGAAATGTGTTATAGCTTCTCAAATGCAGGGCTGAGGGCGAGTGAAGCGCCTTTAGTTTCACCTGCCTAAACCCTCCCAGCTCCCAGTGACACTTGAAGGTGTTGAGGCGACTGAAAAGGTAGTGGCAAAGCCTGGTTTTCAGCTGCTGAAATGTCAGGGGCAACGACCTGGGGCTAGAGGAGCCCACTTGGATGCACAGCTGTGCAAACTGCTTCACTGACCTTTGCAATGTCCCTTGCTGTGCACTTGCCTTTCCCTGGCTCAGCTGCCTCTCTGTTCCAGCAATGCCTCTACGTAACGCCGAGCTGGGCCTGGCGCTTTGTTAGGTCTCTCCTTGGCACCAGCACCAGAGACACTTTGCTTCCCTCTTATCTGGCCTCCTTGCTTCACCTTTTTTCTATTCCCTGCATTATTGTACCACAGATATATTACCTTGGGATCAAACCAGTCCCTCTCCACACATATGTAAATTCTAAATTACCTCATCATTAATCTAGGAAGCAGGCAGCTTTCCATATTAGCCGGCAATCTGTTCCTCTACAGCCTTGTGGTTCAAAGAGGAGCCCCTTGCCCTTGGCAAGGCAGCACTCACCGGCCCCTCCGGTCAGGGAGCCCTGCGCTGTCCTGGATGCCCAGCTCCTGATGACCATCCTGACCCCAGTGTCCTGGGGTGCCAGTCCCATGCATGTTCCCAGGTGACCAACACAGGTTACTGCTATTTATAGAGGTGTGGTGGGAAACTTTCTAAAATCACCCCTTTGGGCACTGCAGTTTTAACTGGTTACCCTGGTTATCCACTTTCAGTTGCCTTCTGCCACTGGAAGTTTTAGTCCAACTAAACAGGTGCATTGCCATGGTATGGCCATCAAGTTCATCCTATTTGTGTGCTCCTGTTACAGCAGACTGTCAATTAAGCTGACTGTGCATATGCATTTTCATGTGCTGCATGCTTATATATTAGCACACGTAATGGGAGAGCATGAGAAGCATGTGCTCAGTGGCAAATTGAAATGCAAGGGAATAAATTAGCATCTTTCTTTAAGAAAAGCTTGCTTTATTAACATGTTTTTTTGTGCGAAACTGAATGGAGAAATTCAGGCATTCATGTAAAATGTAAGCAACTGAATTATCTTCAATATTCCTTGATAGCGATTGAGAAACTGGTATTGTTTTCAATGTATTTCACAACCGGTTGCCTTGAAAAACTGCTTACTGGTATATAATGTTTACCATTACCCGAGAAAATGATCTGGTGTCTGAATACAGAATTACCAAAGGGTGTTTATTGTCTTCTTGCTGTCTTCCCTGCGATTTAAAAAGGCATGAAGGAGCAGGCTGAGGAACGGCGCGGTGAGGTGCTGTGTTAATTAGCAGCCACTAGTGAGCGCTCTTGAACAGCTTTTCGGGGCAGAGATTCCTTGAACCCCTCTGAACTGCGACGTGAATCTGTGGGTGAAGTGGTTGGACACAGGAGAAAGAATGCAATTTGTAAGAGGGAAATGCAGTGCCACAGGTGGAGAGGTGACTTCCCCAAACGGGGTGAGAAACAAGGCTGCTGCAGCAGGTGGAGTGGCAGGGACCTGGCTTTACCGAGCAAGACTAAAAATATAGTAACGGTGCTGACGATCTCTGCAGCTCACAGTCATTTTTGCTCCTGTCCACTGGTAACCCTGCTTTAAAATACCTGCTGCTTTGCCAGGAGTTTCTACTTCAGCCTACTTGTATATCCTGTTATTTGTTTTGTTTTCTGTGTATGTGCTTGTTAGCTTGCAGGTTTAGACACTTAGGCAGGCTACATAAACAACAAATGCTTGGTGTTAGCCTGAACTGAGACTTGTACAAACAAATGTAATTATACTTGCCCAAAAAGGTAACAATTTATTTAGATTTGGAAGATACAAGTTGTAAGTTTTGGACACACACAATTCAAGTTTTTGATGCGCAGCTTCTCCAACTGAATATTTTTACATTGACTAAGACTTGGTACTGTCCTGATAACAAAATGAAGACTTTGTATTTACATGCTTGGACAGAGGCGGAGGCATTAATTCATTGAAGAGAGACAATGGAAACTTTTAGCAGTACGTGATAATGTTTGTGCACCCAGCAATGGCAGTTTAGAAGATGCATGAGGCATCCAAGTTACTTTAAAAATTCTTCTTAAAAGAAACAAGTTCTATTGCTTTTGATTCATAGATAGTCATCACCAGTTAACTCCAGCACTCGTTTTCCTCCACCCTCTCTACCCTGCACAATTCATAGTCATTGTAATTAATTTTATAGCCTTTTTAGCAAAGGGAGACCTCTACATTTTATGCTACATTGCACAAGCAATTGAAAGTTGCAGATGAAAAAAACCCAAGCACCAAATGTTTAGCAGGTTTTTATTCTATTTTAAATGAGCAGCCTATTTAAATCAATTATCAGCTTAAAATGAGCAGCCTGATCTAATTAGTGTTAGCCCCTGGTGGGTTAATGAATGAAAGGGAGGTGCTGGGCAGATGTGCTTTCCCTCAGGATATTCTTCTACTGACCACATTGACACAGAATCCTTCTAGGTAGGAGAATTTTATCAAACAAAATGGCTGAAAACAAGAATTATAAGATGTAGAATTATTAATTCTGTTAGCAGAACAATGTGTTATATGGCTTTGGGGTCTTTGCTTTAGTTGTGTAGGGGGTTTTGCCAGACTCTTTAAGACAGGATTTGTTAGTGTGAGATAAGTCATTACAAATCCCAAATAAATTACTTTTAGAATTAGCATATGAATTCATTTCTGTAAGACACAAGAATTAAACATACTTATGGAAAATGCCAACTAAAATCTTCAAAAACTTGGTCAATAAGCATAGATCAGCTCATACCTATCCTTCCTGTTCCCTCCTGATTCTCAGTTCCCTGGTTACTTAAACATAACGTCCTCTGAGCTTTATTATGTAGCCAATTAGTAAGTTTAAAATAGTACATGCAAGTATTAAGTGTGGCAAAGGAAGAGAATGATGCTGTTAATGAATGGTCTTATTTTCTTATCCCTTTGATGCATTTGCTGACTACTCCACTGTGAGCACACAGATGTTTGCGTTTTTGGAAGATGACATTTCTGGAACCAAATGCTAAGTTGCTGGTAAATAATACAATTTGTTTCTGTGCAGGACTTCTAGGTTTCGTATTCTGGATGTGATTTTTAAAGCAGGTGTCACTGCTTTCCCCCCTTTGCCTATGTTTTCTCCTGCCCTTGTGTGTCCATAAAGATGGATGGGTCACACCATGAACTGTGAGGTACCACCAAGAGCCCATCTGCTGCTCTCTCCACTGGGGGTTGTATCTTCCTCCACGAAAACTGACTGCTGAGTTGCCTTTTACTTTTACAGATGTAATACTAGTTTTCCAGATTCCCATCGGTCTGTTCAGAAATACATTTATATAGATGTGAAAGACTATAAAATTTACAAATATTCTCAAACGGCAACAAAAATATATTGACATGTTGACACCTGTGTGTTATTCCTGGATCCTTGGCTTCTGCTGGATGTATAATCTAGGCTTCCTAAATTTCTCTGTTTAACTGGGACAAATAAACAGATGCTGATGAATTATAATACTGTTGAACAAACTCTGGAGTGTTTGATGATAGAGAATCTGCTTTAAATGTAAAAAAAATACCAAACTCCTTTGCTGCTGTTTTAAAACATTTTGAATGTTTTGGAACAGTCCACACACTATATGAAGTGAAATGGTCTGATGGTTATGGGCCACCGAGGTTTCAGCAAAAATAACTGGTTTACTACAGAACTATTTCATCGCTTTGCTCAGTGGTATGTGCACATGTTGGTCAGAAAAGGTCATAAGGATTTGTAAAAGATGGGTGTGGAGACACCCTTTTAAAATCTCCAAATAAGTGCATCAGTGGATCTGTTACAGAGTGACTACATAGAAGCAACTGCTGACACTGCTGACCCACTTGCTTTTCCCCGGTTTTCTGTTTCTTTTTTACTTCCCTAGTACAGTGGCTTTTCTGAAATTTCAAATCTTATGCCTTTATAATTATAAGGTGAATGTTTTCATTAGTACAGAAGGGCTTGTAAACATACCAAATACACATAATTACATAATATTTATCTGGATGTTCTCATGTGGAAGGTTTAAAACGTTTGCTAAGTGACATTGGCATGCTTTGAAAAGGCTAAATAAACCACAGAGTGTGTCATTTGAAAAGTACATGAGAAGTATGTTTTGAGCGTGGGGTTTTTTTTCAAATCAAATGCTACTTTCAAGATTTTTTGAGGAGAATGTCTACTGCCTTTTGGGGAGAGAAACCAAGAAAAATAACTTCTGAGGGTTTTTTTTTTTTTCTCCTTTTGAATCTGAAATTAGAACCCAATAGATAATCATAGTTTCACCATGAGTTATTACAATGATTTATTCAATTAACCTCATGAATATAAGCCCTATCATTAAATAAGCTAAATTTGAGTGCAACAATTACAACTTTTGCTAACTGGAAGCAGTGTAAGTATTAAGTGTTTAAATATACCAGTATTAGAGCATGATAATTTTTAAGCATAATTACCTCTTTTATTATATTTTGATTAGATTAAAATTAATGCATTATTAAGCCATGATATGTTCTACCATCTAGACCTCTGTATAGACAAAGATAGGAGTTTCCCCCCTGCACACACCCTTTTCTCAGGTCTAAATTAATTAAATTCCCTTTAATTATAATTTACTAAAAAGCTCCACTTTTGCCACTATTATGTCTTTTGAACTTTGAAATTCAAAAAGAAAAAAAAAAGAAACCAAACCCTTAAAATGGTCTTTTGCAGGAGAACTGAACTGTCAGCGAATTCAGGCAAAATTAATTATTTCAGCTTGATAAACCTTTTCATCTATTTGACTCCTTATACAGAAAAGCCAATTAATAATGTCAAACATGCTTTGCCTCCAGGGACCAGCGGGTTGTAATGAGTGTGTTTACTGCGGAGTGGCTATAGCAGAAAGAGCCGTGTGTAGCGGCGCTCTAATCGCGCCACACCTGTCAAGCTGAGTCTCATTATCTGTGTACCAAGGGCAAACCTCATTTTGTCAGGAGTGGTTTTCGAAGAACTAACAACTGCCTGGGGAAGCATACAGGACTGTCGGCCAGTAGACGAGTCACTTAATTACCAATCAGAGCAGCAGAAGTGAATTCCTAATGTTCTTTAGTACCGACCCAGCTAATCACCAGGATGTGTGTCTCACCTTATCAGGGTGCCGGACCAACCATTCATTTTCAGCATGAAGCTAATTCACCGCTTTTCTCTATGCTCTAACAGCCTGGGATGGATGATGTTACTTGGTACACAGCTATTCATCAAATACATGTAATCGCATCAGTGTAACTGATCTGATTGCCTTTTCCCCTTCCGATGATTAGCTGATAAGGGGGCGGCTCTTGGCGAAGGGATGGCCCAGTCTGGGGTGGCCTTGGAGCTCCCTCTGAAACATGTATACACACAGGCAAACGCAGCTCCATAAGGTGAACAAAGGGCTGACCTTGGAGTGGATTATATTTTGAAAGCCATGTATACACACTACCTAAGCCCTCAGAACTTCCCCGTGGGATAAATAGTATTATCCTTACTTTACATATTGGGAATGGAGACAAACTTCTGGCCTGTGACAAACAGATTTAGCTCTCCACGGAGTGGTGGAGGATGGCAGTGTCCTTGGGGGAACTCCTGAAGGACTCTGTGCTGTTGTGGTGCCTCCTGTACCTCCAGAGCTGCAGTGTCTTCACTCTAGATCCTGAGAGCACCTCTTCAGCACTTCAGTTTAGCCTGTTTGTACCTAAAGCAAGTGGGAATTAGGAAAGGCAAAAAGCTCATTTTTTTTATTTCCAGCAGCTGAGCAAGTTGCACTCTCCCTGAGCACACTTGGAGCAGGATCGGTTCAAATGCACAACATCCTGGGGTGCAAGCAGGTGCTGGTTCCCTGTTCAGGTGAGCCTCCCCACAGCTTTCACTGGGTTTCTCAGATAACCAAGGGTTGCAGGAAGGAGCTGGTGAAATCAACATTAGAACTGGAGAGATACCAGTCCTGATTACTGCACTATACCGCTTTTCCCTATTGCCATTTATTTTTAGCAGTACTGCTCTCTGTACAAAACATACTGCTGGTTTTAGGAAGTTCTTTCTTACTCTATTTGCAGATGACAAATGATAGGAAAAAAATGCAATGCAGGAAAGTTTTGCTTAGCATATGCTAAACTAACCAGTGTGAGGCTATTCTGAAATTTTGGAGTGCTAATAGATATTGGAAAATCCAAAGCAACTGCCCGCCAAAAGAGATTTTGCACTTCATTTACTGCAGAATAGCTACAAAAGTCAAAGGGTCAGTTTCTTGGCTACGTAGAAAAAGCAAAAAGCTCCATAAACACTGAAAAATAAAGTAAGCAGAAAAGCTCCCCTGCTCCCCTCCCCAGCAAAGCAACCACCAAAAAAAGATAAACGGATTTATGAGATGGTTCTGCTAGATGACACTTCACCTTCTTCATGCCCGATGGTTGGAAGCGTGGAGGGGCATTTGACACCAAATACCCACAGAATATTATCTAGACTCATGTATGGGACCACACCTTCGGTGATGCTAGCTGGTTTTGCATTTGTGGGGTTTTTATTATTATTTTATTATTTTAATTTTTATTTTGTATTGTAGGAGTGAATTGTCATTTTCTGAAAGGACAGCTGCACTCACCTGTTGCCAGTGTTAAGCCACGTTCTGTGTGGTTAAGCAAAATGAGCTCTCTAATTCTAGCAAAATTAATTCAAGGTTACAAAGTAAGAGGGAGATGAAAGGGGGGGAGAGGAAAGGTGGAGGGAACCCCAACTACTCAAACGTCTGTGTCTTAGTGTCACAGAGCCATATGCAGGAAAAATTAATTTCCCTTGTGCCATAGCTTATCTGCTGGGGAGGAGATTATGGCGGTCAAATGAAAACAAGTACAGATACCGTCAGTGTAAAAATGTCCCCAGAGCAGGTTGTGAGCAGCAGGAGCTGGGACCAGGTCAACAAGATTATATCCACGTAGATTCCTATTCTCCACTGAGCTATCACAGTTTCAACAAACTAGTACAACACTGGAGACTCACTGCCTGGCCAGGAGAGCTGTGCAGCCACATGCCTTTAGCTCTGGGGACACATGTCACACCAGGTGGATGTTTATTGGAGAAGCTACTGGGGAATGGTGGATCCAGGGGCTACAGACTGCTGTGAAAATATTGTCCTGCCCTGCATTTCCTTTCTTAGGGTGCAGTCTAGCAAAGCAGTTAAACATGCTCAGGTCAATGTTACTACTAGTATGTCTGTGCACAGAGTAAGAGCTAGTATTTCACCTCAATTTGAGGCAACCTTTGCTAATTTGCTGATAGGGCTTTGCCCAGCCAAAATTAGTCGAAAGCAGCAGAAGGAATAAAAGCAATGAGCTGAGAAAAAAAGGACCTGGGATAGCCAGGAAAATAGAAATAAGCCTTTTAGCAGAGGAAAAAAAACAGATGCTTTGTATTGATTGTTCATCTTCAATCTTTTCTTCATGACTTTCAAGCTGTCACATTACTTCAGCTTTATTGTTTTTGTTTTCTTCTCCCAACTTTCAATGCAGATGACAGTCAGACTGTTCTGATTGCTCTATTTTCATACCAAGTACAGCCTGACCTCTCCCTTTAATGCAGTAAGTGGCATTGATCTTCCCCTTATGCAGGCAAAGGGTGAAGAAGAGGTCAGCAGCCCTAATAATTGCATCTTGGACCACTTTGTTGGTATGGTTATATGATCTTTTGTTCTCTGTTTTATGGCTGATAAGTCCTCAAAAACCTTCTGATAACACTCAACTTTTGCAAAACTGATAATTCTAGCTGGAGAAAAGCTTGCAGTATTGCTTGTCTTTTAAATTTGGATGGGGGGGGGGCTGGGGCAGGCATCTTATGAAATGTATCAGTTCTAATTCAACTGACCCACATCTAAAACTCTAAATGCATTGAATTGAAATATTGAGTTTGGAGTAGTCTGATACAGTTCATCTATGCAAGCCATAGTAGTATTCTGAGGCAGATGTGGTTTGGATGCTTCATGCCCCTGTGCTCTTTATGGGCCATTACTATCAGTATTTTTTCTTTGACCTAGCACATAGACCCTAGGCACTGTGGGGTCTCTCGGGAAAGCGGCTTACTGAAGAGAGGGAGTTGGGAGGGACACCAAGCTGTAACACTTGGGAGGTGATGGGCAGCTGTGGCTTGGCTTGTATTGCGATGCTTTGTTACAAAAGCATGCTTCCCAGCTCCTCTCTTTTTACTTCCGCTCCTTGCTCCAAGAAAGGAACATTTCAGGTGTTTCAGTAGAGAAAATTCTCACTCTTTTTACTTTTTAAAATTTTTACTGGAGGTAGACTGTGTGACTCCATAAAGGTAGCTGAATCTAGAGATGGTGGTTGAAGTTTCCAGGTTGAACTCAGCCTCCATTTCAATGCTGTCAGTTGTTAATGCTTCTTTTGAGGATTTGGGGAATCCCTATATTGGGGATTTCTAAACCCTACATCTTAAATTCTCTAACAATATATGATATCTGTGACTGCCATATCAAAAGTGCCTAGCACAAGAGGTGGTTGCGTCCTAAGGGAAAGACAAAGGAGCAGTAAGAAAAGGGTAAGATTTGACCAAACTTACTTAAATTTCAGACACTTGGACTTATTTTTCTCATCCTCTCAGGACCTTCAGGGCAGCAGTTCCTGAGGTTTAACAGAAAGAAGTGGCTGATCGTTCTGTCCATATCATGTCCATATCAGGCAGACCTCAAGTCATACACGATATGCTAAAAGCAGCTTCAATCCATGCATAAGAAAAGAAGCTGTTGTCTTTGTCATGCAGCCCAGAATTCTGTTTGATTTTCAGTTTGTTTGCTGCATTTTCCCTTAACCACACACTTAATCTGATGTGCATTATCACTCCCTGATCTCATTACCTCCTTCCTTGAACTTGCATGTTGCTCAAACTGTCTTAGAGGGAAAAATGACATTAAATGAGTCAGTAATTCAATTCTAATAATAATTTTATGTATTTGCCCAGTTTTTCTGAATGCCTTTATGAGAGGTTAGACAGTTCTGTGCTCATATTATCTGGTGAGAGTGACATGGACTGGGTTTTTTTTCATTTGCTTTTTTCACAGAAGCTCATTCATATATGGGATTCAAGCCAAAGTCTGTGTTGCTCTGAGTGGTGGCTTGGTGGTACAAGGCCAGCGCTTTCAGGGAAGACCAGACTTCCCACCCATGTTGCTGTGCCTGTGTGCAGTAAAATCCCTTGGAAACCCTGAGCTTTGCAGGTGCCGCTTGCTTGCTGTGTGTACAATTGGTTGGCCTGATCCTTCCCCAAAATACTAGTTTTACCCTTCCTAAGCTGCTTACTGTGGTTGCACTATGCCATATATACAAAGTAGAGATGCTGGAAAGTATGTAGCTCTACTCTGACATGGCTGCTTTTGAACACACTTCTAAATATGGAGAAAAATAAGGTGTTTTTTAAAAATGCTATGGTCTGTAATGCTAAATATAGGCAGAAACATATCAGAGAAGAAGGTTCTATAGGTTTTGCCAAGCTTGCTGGCTTAAATAATTCTTTCATTTTATACTTAATGATTGCCAGGCATGCTTCATGACACAAAAAGTAATTTTGAAGTGGATACTTTTAAATTCAGTATTTTTTTTTTCATCCAGAAATCACCAGAATATTAAAACATCCACAGTGCCTTATTCTTTCAAATGTGTAAAACTGTCTTCTCTCTTTTTTATTTTAAAGATGCCACTGTGACATTCAGGTGCACTGCAGCTCAAAAATAAAAAGCCTGAGTCCTTGTGAAGTGGTGGAATTAAGCAGAGCTCCTAATTTCTAAGTACTGTGAAAAAACTGTGACCCTGGAACACAGTTTTAACATAAGAGCCAGAAGGGCACATTTCAGGTTTATAAATAAACACTGACCCATTTGGGCCCCTGTTGCCTGAAAACAGATCAACCTATTAAATACATATGGAGAAAAGGGAAGTTGGCTCCTAGGCATAATAGTGCACATGCCAAGTTCCAACATAAAGTGAATTTTCATTATGAAGTTGTTCTTTGTTAAATGATGCCAAACCTAGAGGTTTATCTAATGGAAACAATGCTGCTGGACTTGGATAAATTCAGGAGTGGGTGCCATCCTAGAAGAAAGCCAGGTTTTTACTGTATCTCTTTATGTGCAGAACATAAAACACTCCTCTTAAGGACCATGTGTCCTTTTGTCCCAGAGGAAAGTGTAAGATGCTCGGTGAAAAATAGCCTGCTTGCTCCTGAGGCAGCACCGTGAAAGCATCTTGCGGGTGTCCCCGAGATGTGTGCTTCAGCCTTGAGAGACAGACCCTGGCACAGGGCCAGCGCTCCTTGTAAATGCATCTCTGTCCAGTGTCAGGAGTCAGCAGCAGGCAAACTCTTAGGTGAAGACACAATGCTGTTTCGTGTGCCACTGGCTACAGAAGCTACTGTGCTTCACCCACCCTTTGGGCCTGCTAGCCTTCCATCAACCACAGCTATGCTCTCCATTAAAGAACAAAAGCTTGTGAATTCTCTCAATGGCATTAGGTTTCCAGAAGCACAAAGAACACCCATAGGGCATTTCCAGAGATCCTTAAGTGTGGTTATAGCTCCAGATGGCTCCTCCCCATACAGTCCAAATTCTGCTGGAATCAGAGTGCTTTTTATGTAGACAAATGATTGAAATGAGCTTTAGGTCTCACATAGCCTCTTTCTGTCTGTCCTTGTGCAGTGAGCCACCCACTGCATATCCAGTTTAATCCAACCAGCTTTTAGGAAGTTCACTGAGTAACCTTGTAGTATGAGCTATACCTGCTGACCTGAAAGGCAAAGAGCTACATCATTATTTCTTTAGCATAAAAAATCCACCGCTTCAACCTGTAAGTTGAATCCTACTTTCCCACTTTTGAAAAAGGCTCAATAGCCTGACTATACACGAGATACTTTTGTTGCAGAAATTACTGTTTCAGGTGCATCTTCCTCCCCTCTTCTACAAGCAGAAGCCTGAGCACATTAAAGCCTATTGAAACGCATCTGTCCAGTGCAGGGGCAGGGAGAAACCAAAAATCCAGGGTGCAGCAGGGATGAACTGTGTGCTGTGAGCAAGATTAAATGATTGTGAATGATGAAGATTGTTTCTGTTTACTACGTGTTCCATCATAAAGCTTTATAGAAAACATTCCAGGAGAGGAACAGGTGAACAAGATATTCCTAACATGAGCACTTCAGGTTCAAAAGTTCAGCTTTAATATGAACATTGCAGATTTTTTATATTTTTTTTTAATGCACAAAGAACAAACAGATCCTTCTTTCTGATTACATGTAAAATGTGCTCAGCACCTTGTGTGCGTGGGTTCTTGGTCTGTCCTTACTTCTGCTCAGAGGACAAATGTCTGCTATCTCCAAACACATGAAAGGTCTTGAAATATAAATGCATTCCCACCTCTGCAGAGGTTAGGAAGGAAGGAAGGAGGGTAAAGCTCATAGCCCACACAGAAGAAAACCTTCCTGAGGTGCAGAATGAGTGCACTTCATCTGCCCCTGCTAACTTTAAAAAGCCACATCAAGAAAACAGCAGAAAAAAACCATCCATTTCTCTTTTGGATTAATGCAAATATGTGGCAGCACCAGTTTAAAAAAGCATTTGAGCACTTAACAATGAAAGTGTTAAGACTTAAGTGTTAAGAAGAAAGCTTCTGTCTTAGAAGCTGTATTAAATCCCCTTGATCACATATCTGTATTTCTGAGTTAACATTCCCTCATTAACACGGCTCCAAACACTAGCCCATACAATGCTCTTGAAATTGTGCTTCTGGTGTTCCATATTGGTGTTATATCTAGTTAATCTAAAGAGACATTTTCCACTTACTTGGTAAATATGTCTATTCAAGGACAGGCTGAAGAAGTAGTCTAAATATAAATTTTCAAGATGACTAGAAACTTTTTGCGTGCTTCCACTTCTTCCAGCCTGCCTGGAGGCTCAGAGAAACTGGATGTTTCGGGTGAATATCAAATTTGCATGGGCTTTCTCTTTTTCTCTCTGCTGGTGACCTGAGGCCTTAAGGATGGCAGTGGGATTCACGAGCCACTTGTGGAAATGCAAGACTGGTGCAGTCAAACAGCAGCCACCTGTTCCAGTGCAATTTTCGCTTTCTTCTACATGCTGAAGTCTCTCCTGGAGCTGAGTATGAGCAAGATGAGAGGAGCAAAAACATGTTGGTTTTTTTGTTGTTGTTGGTGGTGGTTTTTGTTTGTTTTTTTTTTTAAATTACCTTTAGGGAATGCAGGCTAAAATGGATTCAAATTACAGGGAAAACTTGACATCTTAAACAAATTCTTCCAAGATACACAAATCCACAAAATATAGAAAAGTGTCTTATATTGCTCAGAAATACGAGAGAAGGGGAGCACTTACTGAATGACTGGGAATTGTACTTTTAAGTATCTTTTGTGTGTTTCCTATTATGTAAGAAACATGGGAACAAGACTGAAATGTCTTATGAATCTAGCCTATAAAATGTAATCCTGGTAATCATTTATCAGGAGACATTTTTTATGGAGCAACATTGCAGACATGGACGAACTGTCCTTCCAGTGCTTCATGCTCCGTGCTTTCATGTTAACAAAGAAAAGGATTATGTTACAAAATAAACAAGTCTCATGATGAATACAAACTATTCTAGACTGTGCTGATAACAAATAGGCCAAGGTTAAAGAGCTAAATAAAGCATGTTGCCCTGAAATGCAGTAATGACAATTGTGACTTATCACTATCCGTTAAACAGAGCTGCTCTTTTCTCTTTGAGGAATTTGGCAAAAAGATCAGTTTCGCACTCTCAGAGCCGTACCACTGCTACAGGCACTCCTGGTCTTGCTGGCATGATAAATTAGCTCACATAGGCAAGGGATCGTTTTTTGCATTCATTAAATCACTATTACAGGTCCACTCCTGCTTCTTGCTCTGGGATATGCCACCCACTTTTTTTCTGCTGAAGAAGCCCAAAGAACAGGGTGCAGTAGTTTTTGTGGAGAGTGATAGGAATGAGGCATACAAGAACAAAACATTGTACTGTTAGAGTGTCTTCAAAGTTGAAGTTATTTGATATATACTTTTGGGGTTGTTAATCTTGAAGGGCAGAGCCTTGTGTTTATGCATGTAAGTACAACACAATTTCAGGATGCTTTAAAGCCCTTTTTTTATAGTGAAGAGAAATGAGTAGTTAGTCCCACTGAGGACAATTTCAGAAACCATTCAAAGCACGCAGTACTGGTCCTGCGTCCTGTGCATCCTGATGGCATTTACTGCTGTCTTCACTAGGACTTTGAGCAGGAAAAAAAAGCTGCCCAGGAAGACCTAACATTACTTACAGGTTTGAGAAGAACTGGAGAAGCAATAGTAATGTTACTGCAGTCACAGATGGTATCTTTTTCTCCAGAGTTAGTCTCTGAGCTGTGTGCATAGTCTCCTGTAGCAGCTACAAGGCATAGTGAGTATTTGTTATAGGAGGAGCTGGATTCATAGAAACGGGATTTTTCTGCTTTGCCTGTGGCTCCATTCAGTGCTTTGGGCTTGGAAGAGGGATTATTTTCTCAGATCTGCCACAGGCTCATAGTAGACAGAGATTGGTATCGCCACACGGGCATCACCACATGTGACGTGGGCATGTGACACACAAGGGAGCTAAAATACCCCTAATCTCCCTCTAGTGATAAGCATGAGCCTGACTGCACATGATCTGTAGGTGCTTCAAATCCTTATCTATGACTGGGTATGATGATTTTCCTCCTTTCCTACTCTCTGTCACATCTATTTAGACTGGAAATTCCTTAGGACAGCTTGTGTCCCTTGAAGTATCTCATATAGTTATCTCTGAGATTAGCAAGGGTGTTTGGGTGCTTTCAAAAGAAGATGACAGTAAATTTCTCTCTTCCTATCAATATCTCCTATCCATACTGGGCCTGAGTTAATCAAGCATTAATGCTAGACAGCCCTGTCCTGACTATTTTGTGTTCATTTCCTTTACTCTGTTTCATGGGTTGTTCTTTCTGGTCAGCAAACATGAAATGAAATAGCTGGTTTCGGCAAGATGACCCTTTCAAGCTGGCAGCATGCTTGACTATATATATATATATATGTATATGATTACTATGCCTTTTTAATTTACAGAGTGGTCTAGGAATCATCAGAGAAAATATGCCATAGAAAGGGTTATTGTAACGATGATGATATTATTATGAAAATTTGGCGCTGTTAATTGCTGCTAGCAAGTTTTAGGACAGAAGGAAAATAACTTTGAAATTACATGAAATGTGAGACAAGAAATTTTCGTTCTATTAGAAAGCTGTATTGTCCTGTGATGTATTCCATTTGATGAACTTTTAGAAGGAAGAAAAGTCATACTAACCCATCTCAGTTTCTGGCTATAGTATATCATTTTAGATTAATACTTTTAACATTTCAAGGTGCCATTCTGGAATACAATGATCGATGGTATTCATCAATTTCAACCTCTTTTGTTATAAATTAAGAATAGTAACCCCCAAAAGCTCTCAAATCAAATTTGTCATTTGAAATAATAAAAGTAAAGAGTGTCATTCTGACTGACCATATTTTATGTCACCTTTTCTGATTCTCCCAGCTGTGTAACTGCTGTCATTATTATTAAAAGAGATGGCACGAAAACAAAACAAAAATAGTAAGGATGTGTACAACAATAAAACTTTCAGGTATTTCCTACCTTTTCTGGAGGATTCATGTGTAAAAAGTAATGAGTACAGTGACCTGGAAACATTTTCCAAATCCCTCATACTGTTTGGTGACTTCAGGTGTCTCAGAATATGACTGCACAGCCTGTATGCCCAGGTGTTCCTTGCTGACGACTCTAGTCAGAGCGTTTCCTTGTGTGCTGTGCTTAACTCTGTTTATCAAAATTTTTGCTCCACTCCAGCATTTGCACTGTAAGCTCTTCATGGCCAATTTCTATTAGAGGTTTCTAAGGTCTTTCAGGGACATTTTCCTTTGAACTGTTAAGCAGGAGCAAGGAATGACTTTCCATGTTGTTGCAGGCACCTGCCCTCAATGGGTCTTGACCCCTGAGTAGTATTTCTGTTGTTTCTGACAATTCAAATTTGAAGGTGTGGCTATTCACCTTGGTCTGACTCCACTTTTTCTATAACATTCTTCTGCACTAGGATTTCATCCCTAGTGTTTGCTCACCAGTCATAGGGAGGATAATCCCCACTAATATACGAACAAACCTGGCCTGGGTCCTGTGCTTCCAGCTGAATAAGATAACCTTTGGTAATGAAGTACCAAAGAATGTAAACTTTGGTAGAAGATGCCTGATCCTCTCCACTTGCTATTCCGTGTTCTGGAATGGGTTTGAAGCCTTTCAGAGAACCACTGGAGAGTAACTTTCTCCAGCAGTCACAGCATTTAACCCCAGAAAACTTAAGTCCAAGTTGAGCTGCCCCTACAGGAAAGTGTTTCTCTTCCCTCTTGCTGCTCAGAAGATTGGTGCACACCAGGAACACAAATCTCTCTCTAAGTTTCTGGGAAAACTCTAGTTGTGATGCCATTTCTGTGGCATCTTGAAAAATCCATTGATTCCTTGAAATCATGATAATCACATTCAGTCCATGTCCTCTGTGGTGTTTGGATAATTGGGACTGAAGTCTGAAACGCATTTCTTATTAGCCCTTTCATTTTAATGGAGTGTAGAGGAAGAAAAGTTGCATGAGACTCCAGTTTTATCCCATAATTTAAAGAAGGATGTGGGGGTTTTCTATCATTTTATTATCTTCGCAGTGATTGTCATGGAGCTGGATTAATATTGTGCTGCTTCTGTTTTCATTTGGTATGTGAATGAGGTGTCACAATTTCATTGCCTTGTGTTACTGTGTTCCCATATCTATAGAAATATCTGCATTTTACATACATCTCAGAAAGAGTAAAGATATATGCATGGAATTCAAAGTATCTTATGCTCTCCCAGCTTTCTGAAGTCTGTTCAGATGAAATTGTTGTCTCTGGCGTTTTGCTTAAACTCTTGTAATACAACCTGAAAACCAGAGCTGATGTGCAAAGCACTCATTTAGCATTATCCTATTGTAAAATTTAAATAAACAATGTAGTCTGATTACTACTAGAAAAAATTCTGGTTCAGCATAGTTATCTGTAGATGAAACTTGTATATTATACATTTATGCTTTTATTGTTTAATAGAGATATCTAAGTATTGCTATGGCCTTCATCACCATCATATGAAAGTGCTACCAAAGTACTTAATAGAAATTACAAAACCAACCTCTTTTTCAGTGATGAACTGAAGCTCTGCAGATCATACCCTTTCTCTGGGTTCTTCTACAGGAAGGTCAGCAACCTTCATTTCCTTCTTACGCCTCTCCTCAACTGCCCTTGGGAGTAGCCATCTCCTTTTTGGCTTTCATTACTCTAGCCAAGGTAAATAATAGAGAGACCTTGTTATTAATGTTCTCATTTAAAAATCTATTATGGTATTTAGAATGATGAGGCCTGACTCTAAGTCAAGGTAAGATTAATTACATGACACTAGTGAAAACGGGATGTGACAGTCTTTGGACTGATATGACTAACCATCCCAATAAATCTGAGCTTGCACAATTGCTATAGTAAATTGTGCACCGTGTGCCAGAATTCAGAATGTTCGTCTGTACTCATAAGCAGTTATGAGGATGTCACTTAATTATCTCTTTGAGGCAGGCACTACAGCAAGAGGAAAAGTATTTCTTAATATACCTTCCCAGAGAGAGGGGTGCAAGGGACATCTTCATGAAAAAGAAGATACCACTGACCCAACTTTCTCATTCCCTTCCTTTTCATTTTCTGTACCAAGAGGAAAATGTGGGAACGATACTGGTTTGCCATCCTAATAGACAAGCAAGTTATGTCACTTACTAGACAGGTACTGCCCTTGCTATGCTGTCTCCTCATCTTTTAGCACCTGTTGCTGCAAAAGTTCTGTCCTAAGGGACTGTGGTTTTCTCATGCTGGGTTTTGGCCTTTAAAGTCCTACATGGCCTAGAATCTGCCTTTAGAAAAAGTTGCCGCTTCCTCCATTAGCAGTCACTGATGGCCTGGTTTAAGCCCACTGAAGATTATATGTATTTATGTAGCTATAAATAAACTCTTGGACTGTTA
Source organism: Falco cherrug (assembly GCF_023634085.1). Lineage (NCBI taxonomy): Eukaryota > Metazoa > Chordata > Aves > Falconiformes > Falconidae > Falco > Falco cherrug. Next base: position 33,498,718 of record NC_073704.1, on the reverse strand, counting down.
AGAGCTATCGGTTGGGTCAGCACATAGAGATGTGTGGAGCAGCAACAGCAACTTTCCTGCAGCTAATGCCAGAGAACTTTACTCCCAGACTCCTCTGGCAATCTGTCTAGAAATGCCTGTTACCAATTGCTCCACCTAAGCTTCTTGCCTGTATTTAGCTGCCAGTTTGTTGAGCCAGATCTTGAAAGCTGTGAAAGTTTAAGAGTTTCAGCAAATAACTTCTAAAATAATTTTGAATATATGTATATTGGTAAAGTAAGAATTCACTGAGTGAAGAATATTTTAATTCAGCAGCCGACCGCTTGCTCTCTTCTAGAAGTATTCTCTGTTGATGAATAGTATATGCACAAAATTAAAACAAAAGAAGTCTGAACTACATGGGGAAAATTGCCTTTGAATGAGAGGGGCTTCGCTTCAGGTTCCTCCTTTGAAGAATTGCCCAAAGCTTTTTGTCCAGCTTGGACATTATGAGAGCAGAAGGATATCAGCATCCAAAGGAAGGGAGGGAGGGAGATTCCTGCCCTGCATAGTTCTAGAACTCATGTATTAGGTATCAATTTTCTTGATTTATTGGGATGCATTGACCTAAAAGTTCCACAGAATATGTCTAAGAACAGATGATCTTTCTGGTCATCAGCAAAGAATGAGGCAACATTAGGTGAGCATGGTATGGCTCAGTGGTAATCAAACTATAATTAGGGATCTCTTGACAGAATTAGCTGGAAAGAACTAAATTTTCAAATAAAGTTTTTGTAGTATATCAAAACAAAATTTTTTCTCAGGATTTTTTTCTCCAGGTCTTCTTGGACCTGTTTTGGAGTGAATCCCAAATTGAGCAATCATAATTATACCATAGATATTCAGGGTGTCTGAATACTGCAAGGCTCTGTGACAGCAGATGTCACACACCTGCCCTCGGCCCCATCCCTTCCCCTTCCCTCCCAGGTCTGTCTGCATTTAGCCTAGGTTTACCACATTATATTTCTGCCTTTGTGTACCCAGTTCCCACCTCGCAGTGGATGTCTGGACAGGCAGTGGGAGAGGACTATGTCAGCCAAGAGAGGATGAAGATCCAGGGAGCCTTGCAGGATGCACAGTGACCTACCACTTCCTGGCAGAGCTGATGCTCCAGCGCAATGGGGAGCCAAGACCAAACTTGGCAGTGTAACTGGGGCTAGATTTAAGGTTCAGCTGCAATGGCATCTGAACTGTGCTTGTATCTGGGTACAAATTACAAAGCAGAAGGGAACATTCGCTCTTCCACTGACCCCCCTAAAACCTGAAAATGTGCCTGTATTCTTTAGCTCCATCTACTGGCACTTTGCACAAACTAGCCTTTATGTGTGTACAAATGAAAGTATTCCTATAGAACAAGCAACAAATAGCTTCCTACAAATTGCCCATCTGGTAGATATAATTATCTTACTTTTTAACAATAGTAGATTATTATTATTTTTGTAATCTCTGTAGGGTGGAGTCTATAATTTCTCAGAGGATAAGGCTACACTGGATGTGTTACTAGACTACAAATGAATAATTGTGTGTGTGTGGCAATATGCAGTTATCGTTCCATGCAAGTATAATTGAAGCATCATTAAAAAAAACCCTATAATTAAGTCTTTAGCAATACCCAGGGGATGCAAGTTGTTTCTATTCCCATTACAAAAATGAATGAACAAAATCTGACCAAAGAATCCTGGCTCCTATTTGCCTCCTCTGCTTGTTATACCTCTTTCCCTCTTTGTGTGTTGAAAGAGACCATTGGGTTGCTCTTTCCTGTGGTAGATTTGGGAATAGTACTGGAGGTGACTTTCTTCTTGCTCTGCATTTCTACTGCTGTAATATTAAGTTTCTTTAAAGTTTTTGCATTAAAATGGAGTAATACTAATAACTTTTATGAGTAGGTAAAAGTGTAAGAAGATGCCTAGAGCTTAGATATTTTAATAATTTTTAAATAAGGGAAAATGTATATTTCATGCATGAACCATTTTAAGATGTTCTTCTCAAGTATGCATTTTTCAAAGACTAGCATTCAAAAATAATGCTGGTTTGCATCCATCGTTTACAGCAATTGTAGTTTTGTATGGAGTCTTCTATGGAGATTTCTTTTTCTTCAGCTGCTTCTGCCAGCTTCCATTTTCCATACTGCTCATATATCACTATTTAGTGTAATGGGAAAACTCTGAAGGAACAATCCTTAGTTTTAACATTAAAAAAATAAAGCATCCAAACCAAAATGGACTTGCTCCTATTCAGAGGGCATCATTATTTCAGAATATACTCATTTGTATAAATATACTTTTAATCAAACTGTTTCCATATGACTTCAGAAATAATTGCCTCCTTTAAAATAATAATGGAAAAGGAAACAAAACATAGCACCATAAGCAATCTCTTATTGTGGAGTGACCGCAAGACACCGAGTTCTGGCATAACTTTCCATAATCATTCTCTGATGGTTACAATTTATTTATTCAGTTTTAAATGAAGGGCTTTAGCATTTTTCAAGTAAGACCAAAATACATAGGAAACATTTGTTGCATAAGAAGTAAAAAGGATTTGAAGGTGTTCCACACATTTTCAGCTAAAATGGTTTATATATATTTCTGGTTTTAATGTTGGTGGAAGTTGGATTCAATAAACTATGTGTTTTTCACGGGGAAATCCTGGTTATAGCAGTGCCTCAATAATCCTACTTTCTGTACAATAAATGCATAGCTTGTCTGTAGGAAGTTGAGCAGAATGGGATTCTAGCCTAAGCAAAGTCAACAGCAAAATACTCACTAGGATCTTCTTTTTAGGTGGAATAGTTAGTATTTCCACTTGTTTCCCACATAGGCAGGCACGCTGGCATTGTGAGTCAGTAAGAGACTGATCCAGACCTCCGTGGAGATCATCATATACCTCTCACTGGTTTCAGTGGCTTTGGTCACAGCCTAATGGAAGGTCAGGTAACATGTAGGGTCAACAGTCAAAAAAATATTTACCTCACCACCTAATGAACAAAAATGACAGTGGCAGGTACACAGGATAAGAGGAATGTTTGTGAGTCTGGGGTAGATTTGGAAGTCCAGACTTCCAAATGGTCACGGGGCTGCAAGGAGCACTGATGAAGATAATGTGAGCCTGAATCAGGAAAACATCAATCTGAAGGGCAAAAGGGCTGGTGAGTGAAGCACAAATAGGTGAAAGAAATTGTGTATACCAGTCTTTCATTTTCAGTCAATTTTATTAATTAGTGGGTGGGTTTTTGCAGAGGAGTCGGTATTGCAAGAGTGTATTAATATGGTAATAGCATTTTGCAGGAACTGTAGCTGGCTGTGACTTTGGGGGAAGGGAGACTGAAATGCCAATTTGAGCTTGAATGTGAATGTAGCAGATTTACATCTTCGAATGATACATCTCCAAAACCAGTAAGCAGAGGGTTTTTTCCCCCCTTAGTCAATTTTGCATATCATTTGGCCAATGATGTGCTATAATATGAAAGTAAAATCCCTCTTGCTTGTGGAATCAGGCAAAAAAAGTCACATTGCTCCAAACGTGTCCTACTAGCCTAGAGCAGCCGAGCAGGCGAGTGAAGCCCTTCAGCAGCCAAGTAGGGCCATGGAGATGACAATCTCAAACAGAAAGGGGCTTTCCTCAGGATTGGTAGTTGTTTTATTTAAATACTGCAGGGAAATGAAAATTGCATGTGTAGCATGAGCTCTCTGCTAGCTAATTCCAAGCCCAAATTGACCTTTTTATAGCTTTCCCTTACTGTTTATCCAATTTTCTTTATCTTGGGTCTCCTGAGTACTAGCATTACTGACACCTGCCAGGAAAGATACACTGTCAAAGGCACTTGTTAACCACTGATTTCTGCCCATCAAGATCCGCTCCAGGTCACCTGTGCAAGCTGATGACAGGGGCATGGGATGACACATGCTGTTTTTGTCTTGCTCAAGGACAACCATTCTTCCTCTCTGAGATTACCAACTCCCAACCCAGTACAATCAATATCAGGAAATACGCTGTAATCTCTCCATGAATATAAGCGCCCTTTGGGATGTGAGCTGGTCAATGCATTTTGATGCATTCCTAGAAGAGCGAAAGGTTTGGAACCAGAGTGCATTGTCTGGTTCCCAGCTCGCAGGCCATTTCTAACACTTAAGGGGCATTTTATATGCGCTAATCTACTTTACTCTTGGATCTGTGGAAAAATTGAAAGCTAGGTAAGATTTAAAGAGATTTTTCTTATTTGCCCACAGACCCAAGAGCTGAATAGATTAGCTAAACCTAGCAAAGGCAGTGAATTAAAATAGGACAACTGTGTCTTCGTTGGGAAGATCTGTTTTTCTTTAATTGAACATGATATCTGCTCTCACTTTTTCATTTTAGTTTTCAAAATTAGAAAAAAAAATACAGCTAGAATTGTCTCATTTTTCTTCTATAGCATTATTTGAGGTATAGAAGTAATTTTCATCTTTGCTTGCCATAGAACAAAACCTAGTTTTACAAAGTTGTCCTAGAGGCGGCAGCAGAGTACATAAGAAACAAAAAAGCTAACACACAAATGGGCAAAGTTGTGTTTGGTTAGTAGTTAATCTATATAAAATCTCAATAAAGGGCTTTGCTGGAATATAGTGCTAACATAAACCCCGAGGGGCAATACTGGCATAGCTTTGAAATAGGTAATAGGGTGGAAACAATACTAGTGTTATTCCATGTTCTTGATCCGAGTGAAATAATTTGACCTGAACAATCTCCACTCGTTGGAGAGCACTCACTGAAGAAAACCGTTTTCTATATCACAGATTTAGAGTAAACCTAAACTACTTGCATAGAGCTAAAGAGTCGGTTAAGTTGGCAGACTTTAAAATGACTGTGATGCACTGTGACACATTAATTGAAATGTACTTTCCAGTGCAACCATTTAGCAATTTATATAAATATCAAAGCTTTCGGTTTTTACTGTCAGTCTTTGTTTCTGAATGAGAACTTTATAAAAAACATATGTTTCTAACTGCCACTGAGTGCGTGTTCAGAAGGATGTGGCCACTGAACTATATCAAACTTTCATCAGTACAATCTTTTGATGAACCCACTAAGAAGATTCTTCTGTTAATAATGTCTCTTTTCAGTACTAACCAGAAGTTGTTAATACAATTGGCAAAAGTGCTATTGTGTTGAGATGGGAGGAATAAAGCCTTAAAGCATAGTCCCATTGAAGTCATGGGTGATTTGTCATCGGTTTCAGTGGGACCAGGATTTTGCCAAAGGTATCAAATGCTTTCTGAAGGCTTTCCATGAATTACTCTGCAATTAAAAAGAAATCATCTTGCGTAAGTAAATGGTGTACAGAATTCACACTGCCATAAACTTCAAATCTGACTCCAGGTTCTCCAGCTTCTGGGACTGCTTAGCTCCAGGATTTTGGTTTCTTTCCCTCCAATGCCTAGCTGAGGTGTTAACATGACAAAATTACCATGTCATTTCCAATATTTATATTTGAAGCCTGGGTGTGAGATCAGTTTATCTGATCATATTCTATTACAGCAGCACACAGCAGCCTTCCGCCACAGTAAGAATGTTCTTATGAAGGGCATGTTGGCTTGGTCTGCTCTGCTTGAAGATAAGGTCCGTGGAGCTCAAGGTGACAACCCTTGCCCACAGTGTATCTGCTGGTGGGATGTGCTCAGGCATGAAGGTCTGTGCTTGCAGGCTGATGCCTGAAAGCTGTACTGGAGACCAAGTCCATACGCTGTCTGCCAGCCTTTCCTCAGCACTGGGTGTAGACACAACTGCTGCACCTCCGATGCAGGACAGCCCACAGGGGCTGGCCCCAAGGGTTTATCAGGTAAGTACATGGATACACAAAGGTTTGGGAAAAAGGAGAGGCTCAGGCTGACTCAGGTCCTGCTGACTCTGTGGCCTTGGCTGCATAAAGGGCGTCACAGGCTTCTTCAGGGAGTTACTTTCCTAGCATCTGAAAGGGCAATTAAGCCTTTTTCATCTAGTACAAAAGTTTTAGGAAACCTTATTTTACTACCGTTTTTTTATGTCTGGGAAAGTTTTACTGGTTTATAAATGACCCATGATGAAGCTATGTGCACTTAAATGTTCTCATTAAGATGCCTTGGATTCTACAGTTGATGAGGAAGGGAGCATCTAGCTGCATCACTAAATCCTGCAGGCTTTATTTTGGCCAGAGCTCTGCCTTGATAAGAAGCGAGAGTAGGGACAGCTGGTTCTGGTGCAATCCTCTACTGTTCTCTGTGCTATGGAAAAGCAATATTCCTCTTTGTTCACCTAGACTGGTGTAGTAAGGGGCAACGTGTGCTTGTGCAGTGTCACGTATGTGCTGTTTGTATACGGCCAAGTATGCTAGTGATGGTCGCGTCTTATGAACAGAAGTTCCTGGGAATTTGTAAACATACACCCATACATATGTTTTCTGAATGCAAACTCCATTTGGGGTAATGATGTCTATGAACAACTTACAAAAGGATATTTTATATTAATTTAACAGCTAATCTTTATCCGCAAATCCCTGGAAAGCAAGCCTTTGCAATACACAAGAAAACCTTTCTAATAATTCACATATAGCATTTTTCTTTGTTTTCAAGACTGCTTAGCTAACCTGTTCAAAAATATTTGCAGCCCCTCCTTCTCCAGAAAGCTCCAGCTGATGAGCCAAGCTCTCAACATTTCATTCCTGTGTAGATAGTTTGCTAAATTTTTTCCCAAGGCTTTATGGTTTTCGACAATATATCTTTCATCACTGTATTGCCAAAAAGAAGTGGCTGCCTTGAAGCCTCCCTTAGGATTTGGACTGGATATCGAGGATTAGTTTATAACTGGTAACTTATGAACTGCATAGTGTTCTACAAACAACTTATTTTTCTTAATATAATGGTGAAACTATGAAACCCCATCCTGAGAACTTATTTCGGAAAGGATATTTGAATGAAGCTTTAAACAATACTTTATATTCCTATATCAAAACTGGTGCTTTTTAAAGGAGCATATTTTTGTCCTTTTGTCTTCATACAATAAGCATTAATTGACCACAAATCTTGAAAATATTCATCTCTGGTTGAATTTGTATGTATTTGTTTTGGATTTGGAGGGTTTGTTTTTTAGGTTTTTTTAAATCTCTAAGAATGTCTGAGTTTTGAGTTTGGCTTTTATGCAGCTGGGATCTGACAGTACAACAAAAGAAACCCATTATTTATAGGAATGGAATCACAGCAGGTATTGGCAGAATATAGCAATGGGAAACTTCTGAAGAATATTCCTTGCTTTTACCTGTATTGGTGCAAGTCATATGTGTTGGTAATAAGGGCAAGGAAAAAATAACAAGTAAGCACAGATTTTTTTATTTGAGCACATCTGTTTTATTTCAGTTCAGTGTGATGGCTGGAGGGAGAAAGGGATTTCTTCAGAAGGCATGTGTTTAGTTCCAATTCTTGGCAAACTTAAAACAGAAAAGGACATTCAATTTTTTTAATGGATTTCCTCCAAGTTGGTTATGACAAAAGTGTATCATTTTTTTCTAGTGCCCACAGTGCTCTCAGGCCAGTAGAAATACATTTAGATAGAAGGTTTTCCTATAATCTGTTTATGTAGAATATATTCAGAGTAATCATCCCTTTGTTTGCATTGCAGTTGCATCTGGAAACTCCTTTCTAGACCAGGGACCACACTGGGAAGCCTTGCAGGGACAATAACAGAAAGCTAGTCACCACCCCAAAGTCCTTATAGCTATCTAGATAAAACCGGGAAAGAGGGAAAGAAGAGAATGGATTGCTAAGAAGAAAAGTGATTTGCCCAAGGACATATTTTAAACTAGTGGTAGTGCAGGATACTGTTGGAGTATATTACCTTCTCAGTATTTTACTAAAGTGCATAGATGGCTGGAAAATTATAACTTATTTAGCAGATGTGTATTTGGTCATGTTATGGAAAACTCAATTTTTCCTCCTGATATAGAAAGGAGCATGTGAACTAGATTACATTTTTGGCATTAGACTGAATTATTTGTTAATGTTTATTATGATGATTATAATAATTTATTAACTAACATATTGATAAAAGTTCAGGGGAAAGAGCACTCTTAACATGGTCCATTATTATGTTTGTGTCTAAATGCCCTTGGCTGGACAAAGCCAGAAACAAAATAGCAGTCAAGGTGGACACTTACTCCTGTCTCAGCTTGACATCACCGTAGTGAACTCAGCCAAGATTGAGGTTTTATTAGACCAGACACTGTACCATCCCTGTGTAGAAATGTCTCTCCATGTCAAAGAAATTCAGTTTTAAAGAACCTGATGGATAAGAAGGATTAATACTAAAAAATGGAAGGAAATGAGGAAGGAAAACAGCTTTTTTTCTGTAACATTTAAGTCTGACCTATTTCTCTTCCCATTAAAGTAAATTTCTGTTTCCATTTAAATCTTAGGAAGAAGAGTCAGGGCAAAGTTGAGTGCTTTTGAAAATCACTCCCTTAGCAACTTGCCGAAGGTCAGTGGTGGGTGTTTGTGGCAGAAATGGGAGTGAACACTAGTCCGTTGTCCTAATCACAAGACCATGCTTCCTCTCCTAACCCCAGGTTGACTTCAGAGGGCTGTAGCTAATGAAAAAAAATTCCAAATTTTAAAATACTAAACTTGGCACTGATGATAAGGAAATGATTAACAGTCAACCAAGAAAAGGCACAACTGCACTGACAGAGACAGTCTTCAGAGTAGAACCACATTTTCATCTAAACAGGTTTTATTGTAGCTCTCCTGATGCATACATTTCACTGCATTCTGGGGTTTTGGGTTATTTTTTTTTTGTTTTGGCAGGCGCCACAGAAGGCCTGATCCAATTCCTGAAGAAATCAATGGGAGTTTGATTTGAGCCATAGAAAACCATGAAGGCAATTTCAAGTGATAAAAGTGTGGAGCCAGACATTCAAAAATAGCTTTTTAAATATGTGTCACTGACCTTTCTTATGGCTTGCAAATGCAGTCTGGTTACCTTAAGTGAAGTTACTTTACAGGGAAGGCATGAAATTTGGACCAGATACATTAACACTCAGAAGAAAACAGTGAACTTGCTTGGGAGCTTAAGTGTGAGCTGGACCATGAAAAGGAGCTTGGATTCAGCTCCCACCTGCATCTAGATTTCTCTAGATTCACAGGACCAGACATGGAATAGGATAAGAAAGGGACCAGGCTGGTGAGCCTGATCCACCACTTAACCCCTGCAAGGCAATTTGGGAACTCAATCGACCAAAAGAAAACAGTGACTCAGGTGTTGAACTGAGTGCAAGCTCTTCTCACTGTGTTCATCTTAGCATGAGGTCTCTGAGCCAAGGAGAGAGAAATCAACTAACAGCCTAGTCTTTCATTCCAGTTCAAAGAAGAAAACTTCATGAGGTTTGACTGAATTGACTGTTCGGTCAGGGGTTGAATGTGGCTCAGGGACATAGGATAACCCTTGAGGTCAAATAACTCCAAAGACTCAAAGACAATGGTACAGTCATGTTGAGCAGATCTTGTACTTTACCTAAGACTGGAGTAAAACCCTTTTGTCAGAAAACCTGCAAAAGAGAAGGAGTCAGCAGCTTAAGGTTTCTCTTTTGGATCCATACACAAGAATCACGGTAGGTTCCTGCAGCTGTCTCTGATGTCTGAATTCCGGGCTTGTAACCACTGCTGTCTTTGGCTACTGTGTTTGTAAACGGTGTTCAAGATTATCATTCTGCTGTAGGTATGACAAAAGTCCTCCTGGGAAGTTAAAAAATCCAAGCACTGTAATCTGATGGTCATTCTGGTTCTTGATGGCATCCTCTGACTTTTCTCCAGAGTGAAAATAAATAGGGTGGGGGGGAATGTTTTATGATCCAGTTCTGTGGTGCACAGCTGCACAACAGCTCCCTGGAAAACTGTATCTAGTGACAAACATAGCAACCTCCATGTCATGTGCCAGGGAACTCTATTTACATCTACTCTATTACGTGGGAATAGTTTCTTGTGTCTCTCAGATGTCAGAGTACCAAGTAGATGACAAGTAATGAGAGGAGATGGTCCACACGTCTGCTTTTATGGGTTCATCTCCTTGTCTCAGTTCATAGAGTGCCAGAAATAAAGCCTTTTAAGAGTATGTTTGGTGCTGTGGATCATAAGGGTAGTCTTACTGGCTACCACCACAGTGATGTGTTCATAAACAGGATTCAGTTATCATTTTCCAGCTGTTTCCACACTGTTCCCCTCTCCGCCCCAACTGAATCTTCAGTGTCAATTTAGGCAGACACCCCCACACATTTCTACAATGTTAATGACACTTCTTCGAAAAGGCCTCAAGTATTATCTTCAAGTGTTAACCTAGGTCTTGGTGGACTCAAGCCTGCATTTCTACTGACACCAGTGAAATTCCCTGCACAGATGAGGAATGTAGGTGAACAGAAAAGCTGGCAGGAAGCTCTCCATCATAGCTATTCCAACACAGAGCAGGATATTTCAAAAACAACTTTGTTGTTTTTTTTGTGAAGAATGCTTACCTCAAATATTCCTTCTTTTCTCTTTTAAATGGAAGAACAAAAAACTTTTCAGAGAAATGCTGAAACTTAACTGCCTTTAGCATATTTTGGTACAGAAATATGTTGGATTTTTTTTTTTAATCTAATTCCAGCCTACTTTGAAGATGTGAACTTAAATGTTGGATAAGGTTGATAATAAAATTGCTCCAAATTAGTGCTGTGATAATTACCAGCTGCTACAAAAATCAAGTGTCCATATACAATCATGTAGGAGTCCTTCTTCCAAATACAAAGGAGAAAGTATGCCCCTGAGATAAATTTAAGCATTACTCTGTGCAGGGATATTCAGAAGTGTTGTATAAGTAGTTATTATGAGAAGGTTCTGGGCCATGGCAATAATTATGTTTAAACACTTTCTGAATTTTAATTATGTACCAATGTCAGAAGCTTTTTTGGACACAATTTTTTTTTCAACATAATATTCCCTTTATTTTGAAATCATAAACTCTTAATAGTTGAAGTGTTGGGTTTGCCTTTTTTCCCTTTATCCTAAGCAGATGTTTTCTCTCCTCACTCTTCCTTCCCCTGCTCTTTCCTCATTGGAAGGAATGAGTGTGTGCCAAAAGAAAATTGAAAACAATGTGAAAACCAGAAAAAAACTACTTTGTTAGGGAAAAATAAGTTAATGAAGAACTGTTCTGTTTTGAAACTACTGGACCAAATTGAATTTCCAAATTTATTTAGAAGTATATCAGATTCTGACCAGTCACACTAGCTTCTGAACATTTTTGTGTAATTATTTTATGAGATAGGAATTCAAAAGAATTAGGACAAATTTTAATGCCGAGAGGGCAGCAGGTCTCTTCCACAGCTGCCTCCAGATCTTGCTTTTCACTCGAGGTAAACGCTTTTCTGTACCTCATGGCAGAGGGAGCGTACAAAGGAGGAGCCCTGCATGCAGGTAGATAGTCACCCATGTGATACTTTCTGTGAAGTGGTCCTTTAGATGCCATCCTTGCTGAAAGATGATGGTAACCTTAAATCCATAGCTCCAAACGTGTGGTTTCTGACTACCTTAACGTTCTCTTTGAACTCCACTCAGCAAATACAACCACTGTCTCCAAAGGGGCTGCAGGATTTGACCATATGATTTGATTAGAGCCTTAATGAATAGCAGTGAAAGAAAAGCAGTAGCCAATGAATAATGTGGGGCGTGTAAACATTTATCAGAAAGAATCCAGCATGCTTTGCATTTATTCCTCCACTTACTGCTTCTGACAGTTACATCTGCATCCATCCATTTTCTTCAGTCTAAGTGAGAATCATTAGACATGTTAGACATGTATTTATGTAAAAGGGAACCCTCTATGGCTACCTAGTTTAAGCTGAGTATTATTTTAAATGATTTATCATTATTTATTCTGGATCTAGGTTAACATTTTTCCTTTCTTCCTTCTCGATAATTTGAGTGGTTCTACCTGCCAGGTTAGTACCTGCTCTTATTAAATAGCATATCATATTTGCTTCCATTAAGCATGTATGTGTGAATATCTTCATAAAACATACAGAAAGCACTAACTACTCAGACCTGTGGGACAAAAATCAAGACAACATCTAAGAAAAGATATTTTTTTATTTTTTCTTTATTTTTGCCTACAGAGTCTGCTGTGGTTGCTATTTCAGCTGTTCATTAAAGTTATATTGCTTCCTTTATCTCTTGTGCTCATGGAATACAAGCACCTCCATAATGAGCTTAAATTACCACAAGCTAAGAATAGAAAACTCGATTTCAGTTCTTGGGAGGCTGAAGCTGTGGTGGTGCATGGGTAATCAAGCAATATTAGCTGTATAATGGTGTTAGGATCCCAGGGCAGGGCTGCTGGAATGTTTATGGCAGGGAAGCACAGTAAATACTTGTTTTTGAGCTTTCTGGGTTTCTTTCTCCCCTCACCGCCCCTGCCCGCTTATACATTTTGAAATAAACACTGTTGCTTGCTTTATATTAATATCCTATATATGTGGTTGGTCAGCCATGTCTGTCTTTGGAGAGTAGAGCCCCCTGTGTTCTCATTTTCTCATTTATACAGCTAAGCTACAGAGAAGTCTCGGTCACCTGAGTTATCGGTATCAGCAAAGCACAGGGTAAATTCAGTGAAAATGGCAGAACTTAGACTAAAGAGGCTGTGTGTGAGAAAAAAACTCTATTTCCAGGTGTTTTGGATGCTGTGGTTTTCATTCCATTAATTAACAAATAAAACTATTCCTTCCACACCTGATTTTTAGCAAAGCACCATTGAGAGTATCTTGTCCAGAGGGATCAAACTTACTCTCTTGTCAATTTAAGTTTATCAGACATTTTAAGCAGCTTCTGCTCCATGATGCCTGTCCCCTTGGACATAAAAAACTCTGGAGGCACAGGGAATGGTGGTGTGTCCACATTTCCCCAGGTATTAGCAGATTGGCATTGATTTTATTTTACTGCAATGACCACACTGCAGATGGCATCAGTTCAGGACTGCTGAATTTAGCTGTGATGGCTCTGGAGGTAATAACCTCCCAGGCATGTTGCCTTGCTCCAAGAGCACCCACAGGCACAGGTTAAATCTACTAGAGACATGATGACTTGGGAGCCAAAAGGCAGGACAAGAGGTATCATGAAACTCACCTGGATTGGGAAGAAACACACTTTATCATGGCAGTATTACAGAGCCTTTGGATAGTTTTCCTGTTTGACTGCGATATATTGGCTTTTCCCCAACTTCCCAGTCATTTCAATCTCTTTCTATAAATTTTCTTTCTAATGATTAAAAAGCTCACTCACCGTAGCTTGTAAGAGTTCTTTTTAGCATACTAAATACTAACAAAAAACTGTTTAACCATCTTATAGGTCATATGTTTCCTTTGCTAAATATTTTGGCTCAGAAATTCATTACTGATTGTATCTCATGTTCAGAAAATAACATATACTTTTTGACAGGATATTATCCTCAGTGGAGAATCTAAGTTGATGCAAAGAGGGGCACCTCAGAGTGTCTCATAAGACATTTGTGATAGAGCACAGACCCAGCTGAGGCCTTTTGTGACCTGGGTTAATCAGAGGATCATCTTTCATCGGGGGGGGGGGGAGGATATCTCTTGAAAGCACCACAGGTGGGAAAAGCTAACCCTCTGTTTAAGCTAACAGGTGCCATTTCTGCCACCTTCTTATGTAAACTGCTTCTGCAAATTGTTCTGCTAATACCAGGGAGAGCAGATAGACTGAGGCTCTACCTAAGGGCAGTAAAGTTAGTGGACTTTGGCCTTTAATGAGCAGAAGGTGCAGTTCAATTGCAGTTCGTTAGTAGATATCATTAGCTTATATCTCCAGGGGTCATTGGCAGATATCATTAGTAGGGGGTCATTAGCAGGTTTAGTCGATATAAGGAGAGCTAGAGCCACTTCTGCAGTGTGGAGAAGGTAAGAGCAGATGATGCTTTATTAGTGGCTAATTCAGATGAGGCTGGGTCTCTGCCAGGGGCTGTCAGAGCTGAGTTGTGATGATCCAGGAGGGAGTCCTGGTGCCTCTGATGATGAAAGATCTGGGTAAATGAAAGGAGGCCTCCTTATTTTTAGCACTTCACTCACATAACTTTAAAATGTAATTATGCGACCAGCTTGAGAATACTAAGGCAGCTGTCAGTCTGACCAGTGGATGGATGGATCTAGCACGTACTGACCTGCATTTGAGGTGAGGATTTCTTTGGGAGGTGGCATCTGACGTAAGTTACTAGACTGGTATTTATGATCTGTGGCCTTTCCTCTCCCACGGTCCGCAGCTGTTCTAACTGCTGTGGCCTCATGCCCTAATGAGCCTTGAAGGGATTCACTGTCCCTGGTTGCACAGGTCTGGTGAGAAAGGGAATGGTGCAGAAGATGCTACGAAGGGTGATCCTCTGGGTTTTAGGGAGGTGGCTCATCAAGCTAGCGGGACCCATGAGGCAGCTATAGGGTATGGGGAACACTTTTAGGATGATCTGAATTGTATCTCTCTTGAAAAGCAAATGCTCTTTTGGGTTTGGGTCAGCATAGGTGGTTTCAATGTGGAAACAACACCTGCTTTTTCTAATTAACCTCTAATTACTAATGAACTACCAAATAGCCAGTGTACCTGGGTAGTCTCCCAGCAACCTTGAAGTTGTTTACCTGATTTCTTTTGCTTTTGCCTGGGACTGTCTATCCCCAGCTTCCCCTGGGGCTCAAGCATGCATGGGAGGGGTGCACCCTGTTCTCATCATGTCTCATTGTGCCCACTCCTGTCCTTCTGTAAATCCTTAGCAACCGTATCAGGCCATTGACAGTTTTCCTTAGGAAATTAGTAACTTGTGTCCATGGCAATGACAATCAGTTTGGTCAGTTCTGAAAAGCATTTGTGTTTCAGGCAGGCTGTTTTCACATTGGAAGCTGCTAATTTGCTAAAGGTTAAATTCTTCTGTGGTTTCAGGATCTGAATTTAAGAAGAAATGCTGTAAGTGAGCATTTTGCTATGGATCAATGTTTTCCAACAGAAATGCTCCACTTTTCTGTATTAAAGTGACTGTTTTCATTTTGGTATTTGATCACTAGTAAGAGTGAACAGTATAAAAGAAAACTCTGCTTAACCTAAAAGAGCTATGTGCATATGATGTAATTTACTTCTGAAATTTCACATTTATTCTGGTTCTTTGTTGTGTTTTTTTCTCCCACTTCAAAGTAAAAAAAAAAATCAAATTCACATCCTTAAAATAGAGTATATCATCTTCCTTTGAGTAGCAACTTGTAGAAGAATGTAAATAGTCAGTGGTGCTGGTGCTAAACAGTTCTAATGCCATAAACTGTACATCTGATTGCAAGCGTTTGATAGATTTGCCTTTACCCAAGTACAGCTAAGAGCTCTGTTAATGCTTGTCATGGAGCTTTACACAAGTGCAATAAGCAGTTCACACATTCAGTAACATCTCCTGCACATTTTGAAGGAAGATCAGTGATTTTTGTAGTTATCGGGGCTCAAAAAGGATGTAAGAATCACCCAAGGCATATATCAGGAAGATGGCGTAAGTTAACATATCCTATCTACATCAAATCCAGTTGCAGGGTATTAATCCATATACAGGTCTGGGATATTTCCAGTTAAGCCCAGGAATGCTTCCCACTTCTATAGTGTGGGTGTTTCCACCCATATTTCAGAGGAAGATGAATGATTTCCAATGTGCTCCCCTTTCCCCAGCAAAACAGGTTACTTTAATCAATAAAACACTGACATAACGATGAATTTTTGTTCATAAAGTTTTTCCAAAGAAAAATGTTCAAAATGAAAGCAAATGTCCTTTTAGCATTTATATTCATAACTTGGAAACAAACTGAAAGATTATTTTTAAAACTGAGAATTCTGAAGTCTTACCTTACCAGGAAAATGCAACATTCCTCCTTTTCCCCAAATGTAGATATTCTTCACAAACCTTAGTCTTCAGCTAGCTCCAATGTTTAACACACCAAAATTATGGGTACTTGACAGGTAGCATGTGATGAGTAACATTACTATTTTCCTTTCCACAGAATTTGCCCAAGTGCAAATCCACAGTATCTGCACCACCGCACCCTCCCAAATTAGTCACACACTTTCATTTTTTTTTTTTTAAAGGAAGACAGAAAACTTGAGACTCATTTCACCTAGCTGACTGACAAAAATATGACCATTCTGTCCGAGTCAGTGGCTGGCTTGTTTGTGGGGTTTTTTTAGCTCAGCTCCCAGAGACAACACAGAAGTGGTGATCAATTGTCTTTCAACAACATTTTTTCTGTTACATACAAAGGTTATTTAGATAAAAGGCTGAAATTCTAGGTTATTCTATGTAGATTAGATGAATAATTAATTAGAATGGAGGTTAAAGAGGGTGATCTCAGACTAAGCCTACAAACTGATTTCTAAAGCAAAGAAAACCATATGTGAAGGTCTCCTGGCCATTCATTGTTTCCAACATCTTCCTCAATCAATGTTTCACTCAAAACCAAAACCTTTAAAATTTTTAATTATGTATCTTTTGTATCTGATAGCTGCTTAAGGCAATGCAATTTGAATTGTTTCCTTCTACTTCGGTACTTGTTTTAAAAAATTTTGAACAAATATTTGTATACAGTTAGATCATACACAGAGTTCACTGGTTTCTACTTCCGTCATTTAGAGATGTCCCTTTGTAGGGGTGCAGAGAGAAATGAATGTAGTAGACCTTTTAAAATTATTTCTAAATTAAATACAGTAAATTCCTCTGTAATATAACTTATGAGACCTGAAGATCAAAGCCTTACAAGAGATTTATCAAAAACAAATAATCTTTTTATAGAATATATGGTAACATCAAGTAATGTCATGTTGTTGTTCCACTTATCATGTGAAAGTGATGAAGAGTGGTGCTGCTTTATTTTCTGGATCCTTCACCAGTTTTAGAGGAAAAGATGGCATCAGGAATCAATTTCGTCTTTTTTTGAAGTTTGCCTAACACTTTCAGTGCTCTTTCTCCTAAAAGCCCCATATGGCCAGCTATTCCCTGCTTATGAGTGTACGTGTACTGCTGTTCTGAATGCTGAAATCCAAGTCCTCTGCAGCATAAATCTGGGAAAGCTCAGCGAAGTGTGAATCTGATAGCTCTGGTTAGTGCTGATCAGTTGCAAGCTGGAGTGTGAATGAGCAGTCTGACATATACAGTGTTTTGTTATATGTTGCTAAAGAAATTACATTCGGACGGTAAAGTATTTATGGTCGTATTTGTGACTTGCTTCATTCACGTCTGGTCCATGGTTGCCCTCTGGGAATGGCAGGAGAGACAACAGGAGGGAAATGTGAAATGGTTCAGCAGAAATCACAGGAGAGACAACAGGAGGGAAATGTGAAATGGTTCAGCAGAAATCAAAGGACAAAGACAAGATATTTCCTTCCAGGCAACCCCTAATCTGGATAAGAGAGAGTTTGTGGCCATAGGGGACATGAGACCATAGTGGCAAAAATATATGTACTGCAAGTGAATTTACTTTTCGGTTTATTATTTTCTGTGCCTCTTGTGCCATAAAGCCATCACTATGATAGTCAGCTTTTCAGGTTCTCAAGGAGATGAGAGGTTGGGAAAATGATCTTTTTTTAAATCTATTTTTGTTTAAATGTAATTTATTTTCTGTGTGTGTGTCTTGCTACTCTGATTCTTTTGCTGCTTCTCTTTTCTCTTGAATCCCATTAGACCAAAGAAACTACTTAAGAAGTATAGGAAAAACAAGTTGGATGGAAAGTTGTAGACATAATTATTACTTTTGTGTTGAAATAATGCCTAGTGATGGTGATGCACTATTTTCATAGAGAAATTTTCTGCTCAGGTATTTATTTTCAATCAACGCTAGATTTTTTTTAAGAACTCAGAACAATCTAATCTTTGACTGATATCAACTACTAGGCATGAAAATACTGCAAGAACAGACTCTGGCCCAATATAGACGTTTACTACATGTCTACCTGGGAGTGTGTGTCGTATGTGTGTATACAAATATAAATACTGTCTTTCTTGTACTCTGCTCTTGTATTTCAGTGTAACCTTTACTCAGGACAGAGGTGCTCTGAGGTAAAAATCAGCCTTTCTGAAGACCAGTTCTGGGTATCTACAAAGTAGGCAGGTGTTTGGGGTAGCAGACAGCTAGAGGAAGCGTGGGGAGAGAGACAGCAATGAAATGGGTCTTCTTCCTAACGTACTCCTTGGGAGCCCAGGGTGTGCCAGGACGCGGGGAGCTGGGGAGGAGGGGAGGAGAGCAGCAAGGGGCTGCTGCTTCATGACTGGATCCCTCACCCCAGCTCTCCTGGCGCTCTGACTCCAAGGGCTGGCAGGACCTGGTGGCTGATATTCCTTCCCTCTACACCCCACCCTAAGCCAGCCTCTGCTCTTAAAAAACACTTTTCTCCTGATGCAGGACCAACCTAGCTCTGTCATGACCTCAGCTGTGACCTCACCATGTCATTCATAGTGTGGCAACATGTTAAGAAGCCAGCATGGGCATTTGTGATTTTTTTTTTTTTTTAAGGAAGGAACCACAAATGTCGTCTGCAAAACTAAATACCTTCTTATGTTTGGAGCTGCATTAAATTTCTTCATTTGTTTGTACAGAGTCATCCTCATGTTGAAACTTGTATTTTAAACTGAGTCACAAAGCAGCAATATCTGCATTGAAAGGAAGAGATGAGGGTAAAGGAACAGTAAATAAATTTCAGCTTATGCATATCTCGGATAACTTACAGTGTTCAAATGCTTGCTGATAGGTTTAGCTATCCCCAAACTCATCTTGTCCTACTGGGTTTTTCTTTTATTAATTTATTTTGCCAAAATCTAGTTTTGTTCCATATCCTGTTCCTATTGTAAACAACCCCTACAAGCTTGGTCTCCCTTGTGATATGAAATTCAATATTCCAGGTTTCTAGTCAAGACTGTCATCAAATGAAACATGATACTGAGATATTCATGCTATGAAGTTCACTGATGTAGATCAGTGGAGGAAACAGTCTGCGGGAGTTATTGGAAAATACAGAAGTGGCCACTGTTACTGGGGTGGAAAAATTACACGGTAGAGCAAATCTGAGTGATATCTATGTTGTGACCATTTGTGGGCAAGGAGGGTGTGTGAGATCAGCAAGGCTGACCTGTTGCCCACATGGTGACTACCAAATGCTCCAGCTGCTGGAGCAGGTGGCTTTAGATTCTGCTAATTTGTTTCATCACTAGAAACCATCTTAAGTAGCTATAAATTTGGTTTTATACAATTCCAGATTTCTTGGTATGGGCAATAAGACCAATGATGAGGAGGGCTGATGAGGTTCAGTTGCTGGTGATAACAGATCTTGTATCTTGGCTTTTGACTTCAACTAATTATGTTTTTTATTATCTGTTAACCTTGTTTTATTGTAAAGGAAAACCTCATTGTATATCAGAACTGATAGCCATGTAACTTATAAGTAGATAATGGACAAATCTGACTTGGACCAATACCCTTGCTATTATTTCTTTGTTCTCCAGAAGGACAACAAACAGAAAGCATGCTTGTGTTTTCTTATAAAAAAGCTCCATTTTCCATTCTGAAAGGCTGTAATCTATATGGTGGTCATGAAAAAGAAGGGGAAAAGTATGAGATGTAACCACAAAAAATTATAATGTGATGAAATCATCTGAAAGTCGTCTTGTGTTAGTTAATTCTGTTTGGGACTGCCAGGTGTGCAGGATGAGTCATATAACTTCAGAAATATTTTACTTTCTAGGACAAACTGTGTTCTCGTGTCCGGGTCTGAGTTGACTAACATCTGAGGCTAAGCATTAGCATTTACTCACTCTTCTGTTGGTAACATTTCTGTATGAAATGATTGGGCTGAGGGACAGGCAGGAGGTTTCCTTGTCTTTGCTGGGAAATGCCAGTTTGTTGGAACTCAACTTTTCTGCAGAAAACTTCGAAGGGCACAAAAAGAAGCTTTTGCTCAAAAGGTATTTATTTGCCCCTCGTTCCCACTACAACATAATTGGCAGCCTATTGGTTCAGATGAGTCATAGCCATCCCTGCCTCAGATGTCTGTTCCGAATAAGGCAAAGCTTGGACTTGAACTCGAGTTATGCAAATGTCCAAAGCCCATTTGGTGTAACTGGTATTGAATTATGTATGCAGAACAGATCTCCTACCAGCTAAGTCCTCAGATATTCTAAACTGTTCTAGCTGGCTTTGGGAAACCTCATCACTTTCAGCAAAATGGACTTCTGGGTTTCCAGCAATCTGTTCTTTCTGTTCTGTGTCTGCACAAAGTGCAGATGTGTACTTCACAAATTCATTGCTGCTGGAAAAGATTTCCCTTATGGGTTCAGTTCAGATTCAGTAGTAAAGGCAAGCTCCTAAGAGCTCCTTCCTTGAAAGTTAATTTTAGCTATTTGTTGTAGGTGTCATCATTACAGACTATTTACACTATTCATTTTCTGCTTTCTTATACTGATATCTTAACCTTGCAAAATCCAGTTTCTAGATCACATGACGTGAACTATCAGATTACACAATCCATTAAACAACACCTTATCTTTCAGTGCCTCTTTTCCCATTGTTCTTAGAACACATCTTAATTCATATGCACTGTATTCTTTATGTGGCTTGAAATGTTTCTGTTAGTTAGAAGTCAGCTGAAATGTGCTTGCATCTGCCCATTTCTGACAATAAGGTCAATATTTGTTTCCTTTCCTGGTGTAAATTGGTTGATCTTCAGAAAAGCAACAAAATCTTTTGAGGATTTTTAAAAAAGAAAAATGTATGTGAACAATAATACTATTCTCATGCTGTTGCTAGACAAAATACTCATTTTCAGCTTTCTCCCATCTCACAGCATGAGCAAAACTCTCTTATCTCAGTATATGTACTTATGCGTGTTGTTTCTTACCGATATCTGTGGATTCTTAGAGGTAAACCTTCAAACCACTTTTTCAAATAATCACATTTTGCTGTTTGAATAGCTTCTAAATGAGAGCTAGCACTCCTGTTAGGGTGCGTAGGCTATTTCTGCTCTTTGTACATTATGAGATAATTTGTGTGAAAGGTTACCAGAAAAGGTCTTTACATTGTACTCTATTCTCAGAATGTACTTTGTAAATTTGCTTCATATCGGCAGTTCGTCTTTATTTCCTCTCTGGTGGACCTGGGTTTAAAAGAAAAACACAACAAAACCCCAAAAAATACTATTTCTTCGATGATCTTTACTTTCATTTCAAATCCTAATGAAAGTATAAACAATGAAATGTTTAAATAGTTGAAAGCAATATATAATTTTTGAAATTTTATTTACATATCTATCTTGAATAGAACTTGTATCTGGAATTGTATTTCCACAGGAGATATTCCTCCATGAAGAGCCAGTATGTAAACTCAGAACTGGGGTTCAGTGCAACTTTATGCAGCACAGGAAACAATTTGTAAGGGCACGTTGGTGATCTCTTGCTGCAGACCTGGTTCTTGACCCTGAGGCAGCTTAATAAACATCCACCAGGAGTTACCACAGCCTGGCCCAGACATGGCTGCAATGCCATATTAGTGTATCTGGGTTTTGAAAGACTGAAACCCCATCCATACAGAGGGGAAAAACATTTGCAAAGTGTTTCTCCTCCAAAATATTTTTTATCTGAAAATTTAATTTAATCAGCACATTCATCATTTAGAACTTGTTCTGTAACTGTTTTTTCAACCTGCTTTAATAACGATTTAAAGTATAAGCTATGGTGTGGTCAAAAAAAAAAGGAACTTATTGAACAAACGATTCATTGTAACATTAAAATGCAAGACACTCTGGTGAAGCCAATAAACGTATAACTGATTAATTAAGGTAAGAAAAATCAATACTAAAAATACAAAGTACCTACATGGAAACCATACCAATGCTGTGCTACTCCAAAAAGACATCTGGGGTAAGCAGTTTGCTTTATCATCATGCTGGCATGTATGAAAGTGTCCACTAAGGATAAAGGAATTGCTTTCTTGGGTCTTTGGAAGATTGTGGAAGATTGCATCTTAAAAGGCTGTATAGGTTAATTTCTACAAAGCTTGTAAAGAAATAGCAAGTTATTGCAACCTTAGTAGTATCTGAAGTAATGGAAGACAGCAGAACTTGCATGCAACCTACACACCAAATAGAAAATAATTAAACTGAGCAATCTGTGTTGCCACAGATACCAAACTGAGCAACCAGTTACAACTTGAATGCACTTTTTGATTAAGTGGCACACACATCAAGAGCTGAGGTTTCTTACTCTGAAAGGTTCCTGGTATTTACCATGTTTTCTCTACTAGGGCTCCTGAAACTGCTCCTGGTGCAGTGGCTGATTGATGGGGTCAGCACTTGAACACAGGGGCACTAGGAGGAGGACTTGAAAGCAAAAAATATATTAACAGAAGTGAGAATAGGAGGTTATAGAGCCCTGCAAGAGAAGAGATTGTCTAAAGATAATAAGTATGCTTCTGTTCTGTAATACATCTCTTGAGCAAGTAGGCTCTCTGGAAATCACTTGCCTCAGCAAAACATGGGCCTAAAACTCGTCGTCTTTGCCTGATACAGAAAGTGAAATACAGATTAGGGTTCTGAACCCACTTTTGTGCATTGGGACTGTATCCAGGGCTGGCAAACGCATGCAACAGCTGACCTTTCTACTGCTTTTATGAAGATTGTTTCTGGTGGACTCCTGCCACAAGAAAATAGAGAAGTGGGTTGTAAAAGAGCTTGCTTAGACTTGACAAGTTTGCTGAGCGTTTCTTCCCCAAATTAGAATGAAAAAAGTTGAAGGTAGACTTCAGCTTTCTCAGCTGACACATCTTTGGCTTCAGAGTTGAAAATGTTTCAACATCTCTGTGAATTTCAGCAGATATTTGGGTTCACTTTTAATGTGCCTGATGTCAGCACGGTGTAGCTGAAAGCCAAAACTCCCTGCCAAGAAAGAAATGTGTCCAATATCAATCATCATGTACTTAGCAGCCTGAGTCCTGTCTGGACCAATGACTTTACTAACTGTATTCCCATATCTGGGTTACTTCTTTCTGATCCCATAAATAGGATGATTGCAAGACATAGCCTAAAATACCTAAAGTGATCAAAAATAGAACTACATGGAAACTATCCTTTTAGAAGGGTGTATTTTACCTTGGCTTTACAAGAATGTGCATATTTCTCCGTAGTAAAATTCCAACCTGGAACGAATTATGAAGGGACAACTCTCAATGGGCATAAATCAGCATAGTAATGTCAATTTACAAGGATTTGAATTCTTGGGGGTTTTTGTTGAGTGGGGTTTTTTTCCCCTCCACCTGAAAATTTACCACTTTCATGGAAAAGGTCTTACTAGGAACTGTTTTCATACATGCTGTGATCAAGAGGTCGGGGGTTGTTGTTTTGTTTTGTTTGGAGGAGGTTCCCCTTTCCTTTCATTGTTATGGCAAAAAAACCCAAACAACTGATCTTGTAAATAGGTTTACGCAGCTCTAATGAAGAATGACATGATCTCTGTAAGGATACACGTGAGGCTTTGTTGTTCCAGTTTCCACTGAGCATGACATGTCTGGAATGCTTTATGATGACTGCATCATCAAAGTACTAGTGGGTAAAGAAAAATTGGAGATGTCTCTGAGCCTGCGTATTGACTTGCTTTACCATTTTATTGGGTTAGTAATCGTTATAAATCAAATTCTAACTCTCATAGTTTGATGATGTTGTTAAATTACCTAGGTGCCACCTCTAAGTACTGCCAATGCTTCATGCCTTGGGTGCTCTGTAATAAAGTGAGGGGGATGTTTTACTTCTAAAGCAAAGCTGGCCCTGGAACAAGACAAGGGTTTCCTGAGGTTTTGCAGCTATATCTCACAATTCAGCCTTGTGCTTGCAGCCTGACTCCACGCTGCCTCCTCCAAGCCCTGTGCCTCTCCTTCCTCATCTCTGCATAGTGTGGCATCCTGTCTGGGGAAGAAGGAAAAAGGGCTTATCTGTCAATGATTAGCACAAAACTGCTAGGCTACCTTTACAAAAACAAGGTATTTTTTCTCTGAGTGTTGTAATTGAAAACTGTCTCTATTTTAAGGGTGGGTGAAAATGCCGCAAAGGCTCCAGTACTGGTGGTGAACTACTGGATGCAGCCAGAGCTGTTCATTCATGTGTCACAGTCTGCGCTGCCTAAAGGAAAGTCTCCTTCAATTTAAATTATAGATAAGCCATACTTTTGGGGCAGGTATTTTTGAATACTTTCCAGATAATCACAGATGCATTACAGCATAGGAACTATACCTTTTTCTGAAAAAGGTATATTTTTATAAGCAAAATATGCTCAACAATGCGTGTACATTAGCGTATACTTCTGTAGTTTATCCATCTATAAGTTTGCCCAGACTGAAGAAAACTCACCACTGTTCCTTAAACCTTTTAACCTGAATCAGATGAGGGGAAATAAATGAACTATGTCTCAGTATTGAATCTTTTATACTCGTTATCTAGCCATAACACTGTGTTTGATATAATTAAAGCTGCCAGCCAGGTGATACTTGGCTAAAGTTCAGAGCAAATCTGCCCATGACAAACAAGCTTCAGTGAGTGTCCCCATTAAGAGATTTCCATGGCTGATGAAGGTTTCAGTGTAAGTGTTAGATGAAAGGCAGCATCCTTCCTACCCTCAAGTGAGAGGTATTGGACAGGGAAGAACCTGCTGGCACTGTCATAGCAGCTATGACAGCAAAGGGAAGGTTATACTGGAGGTGTCAAACACTTGCTTAAAACCAGAGGCAGACACTGAAGTTTTTGAGATCAAAACCTCCTCTGCAGATGATGCCAAGACTTGGTGCAGATGCAGAGTTCAGAAATGGGGAAGATACTTTTCTTCATTCAAGCAGACTTGGCTTCTGCGCTGTCTGTGGAAAAAGAAGAAAAGGACCGTGATGACTATGGACTGCTAATGAATTTTTGAATTAAAATTTCCAGTGGTTGTTATTATTCTCATGACTATTACCTGCAAGAAACATTGCTTGGAGCCAAATTGTTTCAAAATTTCTAATTTACTCTTTTTATTAGGAGAAGCCTAGACTTTTGGTCAGGTCCCATGTCAGCGTGACTCAGTGTAGCTCTGTTCAAGCTAAAGGCACTGTATGAATTCATACATGCTTACAGTTTAGAAGTCATGGAACGACTTCTCTGTTGACTGTTCTAGAAACACTTCTTCCTCTTCCATCCATCCAAGACAGTGTGCAAGTATGTGTGGGGAAAGAGAGGAAAATATAGACATTTCTGTTGACTTGGATAGTGCACCTTATATTTTTAGACCTCCAAAGGTGTTTTGTGAACAGAGATTTTTGTTAGGTGTAATGAAATTAATTTGCAAGGAAGTTACTAATTTCATTGAAAACTAGAGATCCTCCCAATACATGATTCATCATAACTCCACCTCAGCCCTGGCCCGCAGGGATAACTAACTCCTTTGGTGAGAAGATAATTTTATTTTAATTCTCATGCAATCATTGGACAACTTCAAGACAAATGCCAGCTATCAATCTTTATGAGTGAATTATTGTTTTCACTATTAGGGTGTGGTGGAGTAAAGGATGTCATACTTTAGTACCTATAAAGCTTTTGGATATAATTTGCGTGTAAGCCATAATAAACATAAAAATGATACTTTGTGACCTACATGAAAAATACATTAAGACAACGAAAATTAAAGACTTTGAATAGCATGGGAGATTTTTTTGATGAAGAACATAAAGATTTATTTTTCTCAGCAATTCTATTCAAATTAATAACAGGGTGGTTTGGGTTTTTTCTGTAACTATTTTCCTGTATCAGTAAATTATTATTTCTGATCCCTCCACTCCTATGTGCCTAGAAGCAATGGTGAAAAAAAGATCAGTTTTCATTATTTGCATCCAGTGTTGTATCAAACAGATATCTGAGGTTCAGAGGTACTCTCTGAAGAGGTACAAGTCAGGGGGAGTGTTGACTGTGGAAAAAAAATGAAGAACTGGACTTTGAAGAGCCCTACAGACTAACTACATATTACATTGCAAAGTCTGCACATTACTGTCAGCATACTTGGTAGATTTTGCTAGCATATAAAATGTACTAGACACTCCTAATAATTATAGTTCTAATCTTGCCAGTGATTTACCTAGGCAGACATGTACACCCATATGGAGCTCCATAAATTTTAATAGGGCTCCATGTGGGTTTGGAGGAAGAAGTGGGGGGTTGGCATAGATAACTGTTGTGTGACCTTCATTCTGAGTGGAATTTGGGTGGTCGGAGATGTACCATCGAGTGTGCTAGGTGCATGTGTGCATGCATGGTTCCAGAGCGCATTAGTTTGAATGGTGGTGTTATATTTGGAAAAAAGTCTTTGAGGATAAATTAATTCTGTTGTAATACTATTTGGCTGTGGTTTAGTTTCTCACTTTGTGTCTTCAAAAAACAGAGGATGAGAGGCAGCACATTTTTCTTGGTGAATTATTATTTATTAATAATAACAGAGATGGCTTCCAATTATTTTTAGATTTCTTTGGGTCCTTTTGAAGTGTGGCAAAAGCATCTTTTCTAGGGACTGCATTTATGTCTTTTGACAAAGCATTTGGTATGGGGAATATATTCTCATCCCTTCAATTCTGGATTCCCAGAATTAGCTCTTGCTTATGTAAATGGTAGCACAGAACTCAGAGCATATGTTGACATAAGGGTTGTTTGAGTGAATAACCCTTACCTCTTTTCTAATTTTTCTGAGATTGTTGCTGTCTTTCAGAACCCCAAAGTTCTACTGATTTTGTATTGTACTGTAAACTGTAAACTGGTTTTGGACTATGACATTTCTAAATTTCAGTGTAGAAATGCCTTTGGGTGTGATCGTTGGGGATCTTCTGCATTATTAATTGATGTAAACCAATAAAACAGTATATTGGTTTCTTGATTCATGTTGATCATTAATTTATAAAAAATATTGGTGAGCTGTTGTTTGAATTGCATAAGTAGTGCAACGAATCATGTAAAAATAACTGAATAATTTCCAAGTATGTGCTTTGGTTGCATTCTGAACCACTACTTATGAATAAGAGAACTTATTTATTAATAGAAAATCATATAGAATTATTATTTATTGAAAATTTAGACTGATTTTCTTTTGAAACGTAAATCATAACACTAAGTGTGAACTGATGCTGAAATTCACTTCACTATTAATCACATCTGGAAGTCTGCTATCTGGAAAACACAGCGTTGCCTGCTTTTGCTACATTACATTACTAACAAATGCCATAGTCCTCTTGAAATAGTATTAGGGTAAACTAAAGAGAAATGAGGAAACACAGGTGAAGTTAAGTTCCTTTGGTGAATACGTGTAAAGTTATCCTTCTCACAACTTTTTTGGGGTAATTTACGAACAGAAGTCATTTTTTACATGCCTGGTTCTAGTATGGAGGTGGTACTGGGTGTTTCTTGATTGTCAGCTTGTTAAAGCATGGAGACTCTGGAGAATTACTTACTTCCTTGTCTGCTGGACTCTGATGTAATTCATTGCACATCTTGACCAATTTATTTTTTTATCTCTTTTAACAAAGAGGAATTCAGGTCAAAGGGATTCAAGCTGTTTGCCTCAAACCTTACAGAGTACAAACTAAATATTTCTGAAAATAGTGGTCTTTTACTTCATTTCCCATTCATACTGTAAATGTCCTGAAGTAGGTAGGATCAGGCAAGGGGATGGTTTTGTGGTTTAAACTCTATAATTAGGAGGCATTATTGCCTTGTGGTCTGTGTAAGAATCCAGGCCATGAAAGTTGTGGGTTTAAGCCCCGTTTGTTAGTTTGTGCTTCCTTTTTGAACTCTTACAATAGCGGTGGTTTGAAGACCAGACTTCAGCACTCAGGAGTACTAGGATTTATTGTAAGCAATCACAAAGTCTTTTAGGGATGTCAGGTAGCACATACATGCTAGATGCTGGTAATTCTGCCAAAAAATGCTACCATGAAATTATTTTGGTTCTTTCCACAATCTGGGTTTTTTTTCAGAAGAATTAATAATGTTCTTTCTGTTTCCCAAAATTACCTTTTTTATTAAATGCTTCATAGTATATAAATAGTTTTCCTCAAATACAGCTTTGAAACAGAATCTCTGAAATGATCCATTATCCCTCACCTAGAAAATTAACAGACACCTAGAAACAGCTAATGTTTCTTGATGCCTGTAATTAGT
Source organism: Falco cherrug (assembly GCF_023634085.1). Taxonomy (NCBI): domain Eukaryota; kingdom Metazoa; phylum Chordata; class Aves; order Falconiformes; family Falconidae; genus Falco; species Falco cherrug. Next base: position 33,470,447 of record NC_073704.1, on the reverse strand, counting down.
GTGGTTTAGCTATCATTTTGTTTTGCAGCTCTGTACTATACTACTACTACTGAATATGTATGTGTGTTGATGGGCCAGGAAGTTGTGGTATCTCAGCAAACAAAATAGACAGTTTTATGAGCTTCAGAACTAATGAATCTTGCTTTCCTATGAATTCACGGTTGCCGGCTCGGTTTTGAATTTTTCCTCACAAATCAGGCATTTCTCCCCACTGTAAACTCTCAAAAGCACTTGATTCAGCTTTTCCATGAGTTGGGTAACTTAAGCATCTCTTCCCTCAGTCAAGTGATTTGGTCTAATGAAATTTGTAGGAACCTGGTTAGGAATTTTGGTATTCCTGTGCATTTGTCAAACACATTCAGAAGTGGTCATTGGGTTGAAAATTACAAGAGGTAAAGGCAAGTAGATGATTTGGTCACATAAACCTTACTTTAGGGAATCAGGCTAAAAATATCCAGGGAGATAGAAGAGATGTTATAGGAGCTTTTTGATCCCTTTAGTTGCATTAAAGAATATTTTCTTCTACATTTGATCCTTCTGATTATGGAAGGTCTGTTTCAGCTCTGTGCTGGTGCTCTGAGCATGTGTATCTGTTGGAAAGTAGCCCCAAAGAACCCAAACAATAATTTTAGTTTACACAATGTTATTTTATTGCTTTTATTTTTGCTTAATTAAGAAAATGTTTTGATAAAATGGAACTAGAAAGGTAGGGATGGAACCACAGAAGTAGGAATGAATACTGTGAAAAATTTGAGGCAGATCTCAAATGTGTGCAACTAAGCGCTCTTCATAATTCATGTTAAACACTCTGCAATTTTTAAAAAAGAAAAGCAATATTTCAGAAGTACTAAGCATTATGCTTAAACCACAGATTCTGTAAAAAATGAACTGCATAAGCTATTAGCAACTGTATGCGTCATAAACACCTTAGGCAAGAAATCAGATCCTAATGCCAAATGCAGCTCAGCTCCATCAGTCTACATGGAGCTACACTTCTGCAATTTTATAAGATAAATGTCTGTGCTGTTTTATGTGATGAAACTACAGCTTGGGTGAATCCTCTTATTTTTCACCAGTGATTTAATAAAGGCAAGCTCAATATAAATATTGAAAGGCTGCTAGTATTGGAAATACCTTTTCCCTAGTAGCTGAAATATGTGAGAGCTTCGTCTTTTCATATTGATCGTTAAAAAAAAAAAAAAAGTTAAGATTTGTCTATACAAGAAGTGGGTATATTTACTAACTAGTGGGCTCTAAACATTTTCTGTAACATAGTACCCTTTATATTGCATTTACAGAGAAAAGCTTCGCTGAGCTATGTTTTACCCCAGCTACTGGGAACTTCAAAACAGATTACAGAGTAAAAGAGGAGAAATGTAGCAAACTATATTCCCCTGCACCGATTTCTTCAACACAAATCACTGTAATAACACAATAAAAGAGCTGCATTTAATTATTTTTCCAGAACTCATAAGTTTAAAAGAGATAGGGTATTTATGAGTCCCATTTGTGCTCTCTAATCCACAAGATACCAAAAGATACAGAACATAAAACAGTGTCTATTGGAAGTGACACACTGTGCCTCTGAAAATGTTTGCCTTATTCTGCATCTCTCTCCAAATAAAATACTGAACATTAATTTAATCATTAAAAGAATAATGAAAACAAGGACCGATGAAAATGTAATCAAGATAGATGATTAATAGTCACAGAAGTGTCATTTTTAAAACAGTTTAAAATATCTTCCACGCTGCTCTGCAGTGTTCATGGAATAAACCTACTTTAATTATTTCCTGTTCAAGCTTTCCTCTGTTTCCTTGGTTTTAGGAGGAGTTTACCTAGCAAAAACCAATGCTGCTCATTTCCTCAGTGGATTAACTGGGCAATGATGAAACAGAAGCTTCTGTCTGCTTCATTCTTTACACAACCTGGTGTTAAAGAGTGACCTTTCACCCTCAGAGATTTTAAGGATTAAGGATGCTTTTAAGTCTCGGTCTGGTTACTAATCCACCACTTTCACTTGATGTTAAATAAGCACTTCCTGATTTACCCTTTAAATCCTGTAAACATAATAAAACAGAGTTTAACCTTTACCTTAGGATTTTACCACTATCTTATGCTCTGTCAAATAAACCTTTATAAGAAGCAGGAAAAGAAAACTAATAAGCCATAGCCTGATTTTTTTTATTTTATTTTATTTTTTTACCTTGGGATATGTAACAAAACATTACAATATTTTTAATATATTCAGGTCAAACAGTTGTTAGGGTACATAGGGGTCCTTACACTCTGCAAATAATGGAATTTTTAAAAAGCATTTATAAGCTATTTGAGGTAATGAAATAGATGTTTCTTCTGCATTCAGACTGCTGTGAGCGAACGATACTGAAAGGAGTTGAAATGGAAATATATTGAGAGATTTCATAATCCAAGGCTTTGCAACTTTCAAGAATATCATTTAGCCTCCAGCCACTGCTTTGTAAAGTCAAGCTTCCATATGGTGTAAACTGCATGTAAACTCCATTTGCAGTCCAGGGACTATCTTGACTTACACCAGCTATGGATTTGACCCTGCAGAATTGTTTTACTGCTGTGTTTTTCTCTTTAGGAAAATGGCATCTATGCTGAGGAAATATTCGTTCATAGCTATTTCCAGTGGCTGTATTTAATAGTACAAAGTTAGCACTACTCGCTGCCAGAATATTTCTGTCTGTCACAGCTGCAAAGAGTGTCTCCTTATCATTTATTTATATAAATAACTTCCTATCCATATAAGTAACTTCAACACAATGCTCCCAGCCTGAGGGCTGGTCTGGAGACCAAGGAGGTGGTGGGACCAGCTGGAAACCCCTGCGTGCGTGACAGCTCCACAGGCTGAAAACTAGGGACAACACTAGCCAGAAAAAGAGCTTTGGAAATGCCTTCCTTAAATCATTACAGCCACTGCCCATTGAGTATTCCTAATAAGGTTTGTTTTCAGCAAACATCCAAAATACCTCATTTCAAAAATTCAGTGTTCTGTCACCTTAGAGAGTTTCTGGGTTTATATCTCATAGCTGATAGCAGTAAGTAGAGAAAAATTATCATAGGATAAGAAGTTAATTCCCTCTTCTGAGGCCCTAAATCATGGACCTTATTAACAAAGGAATACAGTTATCTGTCTGAATGGGGACCTTGCTTGGCTTTTGATATCTTTTTGGGAATATTTATTTTAATTAAATTGAATATCTGCCTTGTATCTTGCAAATATCTGATTGTCTCTGCATCAGCTATTGCCTAAGAGGAAATATAGACAAAGTAATCATTTATACATGCATGATTTTCTTACCATGATCAACAATCCCTTTGTCTTCTGCCTTAATAATGCAAAATATCCTGTTTCCTGCATGTTTGCTAATGCTGCTCACATTGGTGTGAATGACTCAAGTACAACCTCTCCTCCACAAGTTTGAGGGACCTGTTTCCCGAGCTGGAGAAAAGCTCTTGTCAAAACAAATTCTGATGTTTTAAAGGCTCTGAATAATGTTAGGATGTAATGCTGAGGTAGCTAGCTTCCCTGGTGTCAGCTGGGGATAAGTGGATGATAGCTGGAGTTCAAAAATATTTTGAATTCATGGAGCAAAGATTATTTGCAACCTCTTTGGAAATTTATTGGGTTTACTGGGTAGGGCTGCTTTAGAGAGTTTTATGGTTCCCAAAATGGCCTGCTGTCTTAAGAGATGTTTATAATATTGGACCTTTTTCCACAGTCTGTTTGGAGACAAAATGCCTGTGAAAGGCAATAGGAACTGTGGCAGGGTATGAAAACAAGAAATAGGACAAAGGAGAAAACTGTAAGCAAAGAAAATTTTATTTCTGTTTTTCACTGAAATTTGGGAAAGAAGGTGGACAGGAGAAAATGCTTTTGTTTTACAGATTTTTTCATCCACCACAAACACTGGCAATGCCATGTTCATGTGTCTTGTGTCAAAGTGGTCCTGTGAGGCACTGCCAATAGGAATAAAACCCGTATGAAAATAGGACTGAGAACATCTTAAAAACAGAACAATCTTCCCTTTGAAATAGCCTTCCACAGACGCTGAAGACATGAGTAGCTCACAGCGATGTGAATAACATTCTTTCCCATGAAGCAGAATTTGACCAAATTGAGCAAGAGCAAACCAGCCTTTGGCATAGCCCTGTGAGATTCATGGGTGCTGAATCAGTGAAGAATTTGGTCTGTTTGGTAAATGCAGGTGGTTGCCTTTCCACATGACAAAGGTAAGTGTAAGAGATCATCCACCTTTCTTCACCTGTGAGACCCAACCTTTAATGAGGGATCCTACATGCAGAGATCAAATGGAACTGAATAAGAAGGGCTGAAATAGGCTCTGCTGGAGTCAGTGGCAATAAGCTTAACTTCAACTAAAGGGAGAGATGGCCGAACTACTAGCATCAGGAATACAGATCTGGGGGTAGAATACGGCACAGCTGCATTGCACTTCATGATGCACATCTCTAGCTGAGCTGACTCACTGACTCTGCAGTACTGGCAGGGTGTTTGCAGGATCTTCCTTCTACATGTCAAGGCAACTGTTTCCTCAGACCCTGCTTGTCTGAGCCAGCACTACCTCATGGTTATGGTCACTGTCTGTGGGCATGTTGGTGAAAGTAGGGTGTCTTGTTCTTTGATAGTTAACTGACTCTTCTAGACAAGCAATGCAGAGATCTTTTGTTTTGTTTTTAAATCAAAACTCCTGGGAAAAGAGCCTTGGAAATCCTGAAAAGACAGTATTGCTCCACCTAGCATGAAAGCAAGCCACCACATCCTTGCTGAAAGTCTGAACTCGTCCTCACTCCCCTAAAATCACCTAAATCCTTTTTACTTAAACATATCTAACATATAACTCAGCTGTGATCTGCATTCTACCAGGAAAAGAACTACCTTCACATCAAACTGTACTTATTGGTGGTGTTTTTTAGCATTAATCCTAATTGGGACTTCTGGTCTTATATGAAGTTTGAATTGTTTCTGCTTTTCTACAGAGACCTGAGACTTCTTTTCCAAGTCCCTTATCTGATTTCAAAAAGGCTTCGTTCAGGACATCCATAAGCTTTGTGCTACATATGTTATTGCCATATACTCTGGAGAGTCTTCAATTGAAGGAAACCTATAACAGTAAAAAAGGGGGAACAGATTTAAGGTGTTGAACTGACAAGGTGGTTTGGTGCGGGTTTTTCTTCTTTGTTCTGTAACTACAGCTTTCTTTTCTAGTGCTATTGATTTTATAGTACTTAATGTCTTGAAAACAGCTTATATGTGACTCCCACAGTAATTTATGACTCTGGTTTGTTTCATTATTATCACTGTTTTCTCAGCTCTCCTGAATGAAAATGATGTAAAAATAGTTCTATTTCTGGATTCTGGCATAATGAAGGAGAGCTCACACCTGTATCTATGATGTATTATTTGCTAAAATTTTTTATGACAGTTAAAGTTCCCTACCTCTTGCTATTATTAATAATATCTAGAGTTTTTCATTATAACTTTTAGTGAATTATACAAGAAGCTGATGGAATTTCTGTCTTCATTTTGGGAAGCTGGACCACTGGTGAGGTGATTTACATGAAGTCAGCCAGTAGACCAGTGGTGGGTAGGGGTGAAACACCGAGCTCTTTGTCCAGTTCTCTGTCCATGGAGACACATTACTCAATTAACTAATGGTAATCAAACCTGATTCTTCTATTTGGCTGATGAACTGCTGCTATAGCACCTACAATACCTGTTTTGTTGCTGAGGTTGCTTGCAGAAGGCAAGCAAAGAAGGGTCGGGGGAACAAGACCTGAAGGATTTTCCCAAGCGACCACTAAAGGCAAGGATAATGAAACTAGAGGAGAATGGGGACAAGCAGTCGCAGTGGCTGATTCAGCACGCTGGCTGTGGCCACTTCCTGAACCTAATCTGAGCCGCTATCAGGGAGGGGACCAAGGACAGAGGGATAGGGTCTTGCTTCTGGCCTCAGGGGGTTACCACAAACCTAACTTGGAGCCAGGTGGATGGGTCCATCTGGGAGAGAGCAACTTCTACAGAATTTCAGAGTGCCCAGGCTATGGTCTGTTCTGTGCTACCAACATCAACCACTTTCAGCACATTTAGTGAGTCCATGAATGAAAAGAAGATGATGTGTTGGCTGAAAAAGAACGTTTTGCATTTCTCTGCAACTCTGCAGCAGAGTAACGTGGAGTCAAACACATTTCCAATGTATGTATGCAAAGTATGTGACTGTGCTAGATACATGCCAGAAAAGACCGTAATCAAAGGAGTTACACAGATTTCATGTAGTTACTGCTCTTTTGGCCTTCCAACAGGTCACTGTACTGTCATTAAAATCATCAAAAGGCCAAATGGTCCTATCACACCACAATTTCCAGAGTTATGCTCAGTTTACATCCAAATTAACAATAATGAAATCTTAGAGTTTGGAGAAAATCAAGGAAAGGTTTTACTTTCAAATGGAATTGATGTCCTTAGCCAACAACAACAGAAAGAAAGAAATGAATATATATATTGCATCTAAGAAGTGAATATTTCATTTAAATTTTGTAATATATTGGCCTGACACATGTAGTATTACACTTAGCATCTCTTAAACAAAACAAAACCTTTTATTGAGCAGTTACCATTCAGACAGGTTATGGCATTTGTAGACTAATTAGCAACTGTAAAATATGACTAACCAAATCATTATTTTTGACTAAAAAAACTAGGCGCCTACATTCCTATGTATAAAACATTTTTTATAAGCTGTACATGACCAAGGAATATTTTACAACAGGGCTTAAGACAGAGAAAATACTAATCAGGATTTTAAATGTCTGTAGTTATAGTCCTGTAAATGTTCTTGAAAATGAAATGAATAGCTTCCAGAGAGGTGCATAACCAGAGAGGTGATGCAATGGTGCCAGTGGGAAGGAATGGGCTGATGGGAGAGCTACTGGGAGGCCTCGGGTGCTGTGGAAGTCATCCAACGTGTAGGAGAGAGACTGGCCCATTACTAAGGCCCTCTTTGGTCTTACATTGCTTTGGGTCAAGGACAATGGTTACAAGTGCTGCAAAAAGGAAGGGAAGTGACATTCAACTTTATTTCATTGTAAAATAAGTACCAGTTAAATAAGACTAAGATTTTTTAAAAATAGAATTAAAGGATTCTTCTAGATGAGAGCGCACTACCACTTTTGCTAGCACCTTACCAACTTCAAGAGTGCAGCGGCTTCAGTATCTAGGAGGAGGTTTTTCCCAAAGATCACTCGCTGTGCTTCTTAACAAAGTGCTCTGGATTGCTCACCTGGCTTCCCTTTAAATTTACACATCTTAAAAATGACTTCAGCGCCAACCCACTGGAGTTGATCTAGGTTCCCTCAAGTCTCATGGAACTTAGCTCATGTTCATCAAGAGCTTCTCTGAGTTGCAAGTCAGTGAGGTGTGAAATGCTTGTGGTTTGATGATTCACAGAACTCTCACCGTGAGCCTTAATTAATCAATCTTTGCAAGGAATTTGAAATCCTTGGATGAAAGGCTCTGTTACCACAAAACACTGTTATTACAATGGCCACCACTTTTATTCATGGGGACCTCATTTTTATCATTCTTTTTTGTACCATTGCAATAGCTATCCTTTTATGTTGAAAGGGGAAGAGCTGTGTAAAAACGTTCGCCAGCAAACATTTCTCATGCTGATGGTTTAAAAGAAACTATACTTGAAAAGCGACACAACTTTCCTTACAGCCATACCTCCCCAAGCTGTGATCTTGTCAGGCTGCAGACATTATAATGAGACTGAGCTGGGTCAGCACTAGGATGGAAAAACAGGCAATGATGCTGATGATTGAGAAAATAAAGCATCTTAATCCAGATTCCGCCACTGCGGGTGCCCTCACAGAGCACTGGGGAGCCCATGGACTGTCCTCATGCAGCATGAATTAAAGCAAAAACCTCTGCTCACTGCCAGTAAACAATCTCTTTATTTTTCACACAGTAAAATTACCAATGTAGTATGCCACCAAAGTGTGCATCTACTACATTGGTAATTTCACTGTGTGAAAAATAAAGAGATTGTTTGCTGGCAGTGAGCAGAGGTTTTTGCTTTAATTTATGCTCCGTTAAAGGCAAAGAAATCTACCCCAAAGTGTACAATCTGTATCCTAAGCACAGGTGTGTCATGGATGTGGCTGAAGAACAGAAAGAAAGAGAGGGATATGAGGGATGGTGTTAGAGTTATGTTGTGTTTATGTCAGATGTGGTTTTCATTTTCCCACACGTAAAGTACTTTCCTTGGTCTATGTGTTCACGGCTCTCAGTTTCATGGATAGATCCATTTCTCCTGGTACTTGGACCAAAGTGGTTTTCAATCATCATGTGGATTCCTATTTAAGGGAATAATTTAGCAAAAATAACCTGCACAAGTACTTACACTGGAATTTAAGTCTCCAAGTTTGTCTTTGATTTTGTTGGTATCAAAATTTTGCATTCAAGTTACAGATTTGATATTCAGGGAAAGAGATTGAGAGGTAATTGGCTCATCCAGCAGCTAGTTTGTCGTGTCTAGTACATGAAGTCTCTGAAGTGGGGAAATTTTTCTTCCTCTCTTTGCAGAACTGTGTAGGACAATTAGGGGTCGAATATGAAGTTGTTACTGTTTTGTTAGTATTACATAAATAACCATGTTTTCTGCCCAGATAGCCAGTGTGCAAAGAGAATAACAGAACAAGGAGCAGAAGTTATGTTAAGCTGGTGAATTCTCAAACCTGTTGGGATTTGAGGTTGGTTTTGGAGTTGATACCCATGGCCAGGTTATCAGGCTTGTCCTTTACAATCTGTGTTTAAAGTAGGTGTAAACATTGTAAGAAGTTGCAGCAGGTCTGGCTGCTGTAAGTGGCAAATGGAGACTACTGATCATGTTAAAAAGACATGTAAAAAGCAAAAATTAAGTCATGTAAAAGGACACAGAAGGTGCTCACTGCAATTCTCTATCCACCAATTTGAAGTACTAGTTCAAGGACATGCTATTGCACTCAGTGTTCAAAACCAGTATTCAAAATCTTTTGCAAAATGCAGCAAAAAAAGGTCATTATATAGATCTCATAGTAGGTGTAAACCTCTGTCATCAGCAGTGCACCCATGTAAAGGAAGTCCTGTCTGTACAACACTTGAACGTCATAATCTTAAATTTCCACTGGTGCTATCTTCTGATCTTTCCAACTTGGCTTCTTTCCCATCTAGGTTTAGCACTCATTTCTGATGAATATCTGGAAGGCTTTTGTAAACATAATTTTTGCATATCATGTGTAATCTGAGATCAGCTTAGTTTTGTTGAAGTTTTATTTTGGCATGTAGGATACCTATGTAACTGGTTGTGCAAACCTGTTCATCTAATCTGGTAATGTGTGTCTAAACTTTCAGATGCAGTAGGAGAAATGCTTCTTGGTTGATCCCAGCGCTTGGGACAGAGCAGAAGGAGGAGCACCCAAGTAACTTCCATACTAAGGCAGTGAAGAGCTTGGAAAGTCCCAAGCCACAGTTGCTCCATTTTCAGTGTTCTTTACCCAGGCTTTAAATGATCAGGTCATGTCCTAGTTTCTTGACAGCTCACAGTTATACCCCACTAGCAGAGACGAAAACTGGAGGAAAAATCAGTTTGTACCTAGGGGACTCCACCATATGGAAATTATTGTCTGTTGTTTCTATGCCCATAAGTTCCTTTCACTGGCTTAAAGAACTTCAGCACCTTAGAAAGAAGGGAAAAATAAAGTTTTGTCTATGAGACACCATCCAGGGTCAAGGTGGTTTGAGGAGGCTGAGCACGGGGCTGCGGCAGACTTACCCCTCTTAGGCTGCCACATTTAACAACCCCTGATGTAAGCAACCGTACCTAAGCTTTCCTACATAAGCTTTTCCTGAAGGAAGCTGGAGAACTACATTTAAAAAAATATGCCTTTCTCACATCTGCAGAGGTGCTTGGATTTTTGTCGTAGTGCAAGATAAAACTGCAGATGGGAACTTCAGGATAGAAAAGTATGGGTTTGAAATGAAGGAAAAATAGATTTGAAATGTCCAGTGTACAAAATCATATGGTCTAATGAAAACCAGTTATTTCCTTTAAAAATACTTGGTTCTAATCATTAACCAGCTATTGGGCTACTACAAGTATCTTCGCACAGATCCAAGACTTTCTTCATATATTTAGTTGTTTGTGTGTTTCTTGTGCATTTAACCTCCATTTTGAATGGGCTGCACTTTTATTGATCAATTAATTTGGGCCAGGTAGTATTTATTTTAACACTTTATATTTGCTTTCTAAACAGTAGTTTTACTAATTTTAAATAGAATTACAATGGCATAGCAATGTCTGAACTGTGCACTTACTAAGACTTGGATGCAACAGAGACATCAAGTTTGTATCTTTCCTAACTTTTGCTTCCATCTAGTGCATTTCTGAATTTTTACCTTAGTTTCTTGAAGTTCAGTAAAAAATTAAAATTGATTAATTTAATTAAACAACATTGTCCCAAGGCCAAGTAGCTCAAATGTTCATTTTTTATTAAACAGTAGCTTCATTCACACTTTCAAATTACACTTTGTTCAAAGGTCTCATGAAAAGAAATTTCTTTCTTTTTCCCTGTCCTTCTAAAATAAATGTTGAGAGGATTCACCCTTCAAATAGCTCATAGAATTTGAAATAGAAATAATCCAAAAGGATTTCCATGGTGATAGGAACATGGTCCAGGCTACACTTTAAGGAAATGGCATAAAAGCAAATGTTGGAGAAGTTAGATTAATAAGTAATCATTTTCACTGACAATAAAATCAAGTGGAATAGGCTAGACATGAGTAGAATGCATGTCATTTATTTAAAAACAGATTGGGGCAAGCAGCTTTTGGTCAGGTGTGTACAGGATCCACACTGCAATGTTGGGTCAGTCTCTTAAAAAAAATCAACTTAATTATTGTTCAGAAAGGGAACAGAGTGTATTACACTGGAAATGGAGGGTCTGCAGCAAAACACATTGAACAGATGCAGATGGTTAAGAGGTGGAAAGTAAGAGCCTGGGAGACCACAAAGCATCTATGAGGAAAGAAAAATAGTGGGGTTTGTTTACTGGTAGTGAGTTTTGTTTAGTTGTATGAATTAAGTGACACGCAAATATTTTTATGACTGCATTTATTCTCCATAACAATATGAAGGAGCCACTGAATAATAACAAAGTCCCTTGTGACTGCAGAAGAAGGGTGATTAAATTATAATCACATTGGATTAATTAATCTATAATATTTGTTCTTTATATGAAAGAGGAAAATCAGCCTTCAACATAAAGGTTATGTACTCATGAGGTCTGTGTCTTAATAAAGAAAAGGCTTTGGGAAAAAGCTTGACAAGCCCCCCAGATATGATATGTTGTAAATGTAGACAGAAGGTTATTACTGATATAAAATACATTCAATGTAATTATCAGCCACAACAAATAATCAGAGAGATGATAATGAATAATTAACATTTTTATTTTTCTGTAGTAATGTGTCTAATAGATAAGTGCACAACATTGAATTAATTTATTATGCTATAGCATTTTAGTAATGAAAACTGTATCATCAAAATATCTCTTCAGTGGTAGTGCAAGATATCAGCTTAAATAACTGATAAGGCTTATTCCTTTGTTTTCCCCACCCAATTGTACTGAAGATGCCCTGAAAGCAAGCAAGTAGCAAAAGGAACTATAATAATCTTGAAAGAAAACCGTAATAAAAATATAAAACTTATGACCTGATCCTCTAGTCCCCGTAAATTAAAAAATGCAGGTTATATACTAAAAGGACCTTTAGTGTATTACATCAAATTTACACATATTTTAATTTCGTTTTTGCTGGTTCTGTTACTAACAAATTACATCTTTAATTCTTTCCAAATAAAATACCAGTTGCAACTTATCAGGTATCAATTAGTGTGTCAAAATCATCTGTGTTCTGAATGAGAGAGAAAATTTATGCCTGAAAGATAATGTACATTTAGATTTTAATTACTTAAAACCAATCATTTGTCTATTGGAGGGATATACTTAGAGATTTTAAGACTGACCATATACCTCATTTTATGCAGACTGGTTTTATACTTATTACTTTTAAATAAAATAAATAACTGTTTATTTTTAAATGGATTTTTTTTTATCTGTAGCTAAGAAAAACATTCATTTTATCATATTGTGTAGAAGAAGGTAATGTGCACATTTCTGAAACCCTGGAGCTCTGGACAGGCACTGCCTGCAATTTTGAAGCCCAAAGTCTGATTATTTTTTTTTAATTATTTTTTTAACTTTCTAATAAAGCATGAACTGTAATCAGACACCTAAAAGCCCTTGGACCTTGGCTTAGTTCAGTCTTGTACTCTGCCGTTTAGGCTTATCTCTAGCTAATACTGGTGATTAATTATGGTGTGTTTTACAGAATATTGCTCGTGCCGATAATATTGTATTAAGTAAAGCACTGAGCAGCACTGTCCTGTCCTCCAGCAGCCAGCTAAGGTCCTGGCTAGGGAAGGCAACTCTTGCACTGTGTTGGTACGTCAAATCTGGTGTTTATTAACACCATCGTATGTCTTGATTTCATGGGATTCCTCTTTAACCTGCTGCAAGGCAGTGCTGTGTATGTCTGTCAGGATAAAAACAGGGCGTATGAACAAAAAAAGTAATGGGGGTGCATATCTGAGAAAAAACAGAGGAAGATGGGGAGAGTATCTGGTGATTGGAGAGCCTTGATTTGATACGATGCGTAGGCTTGGAGATGCAACAATCTGTTTAATCCTGCATGCTGTAAATTGCACTAGCAGTCCTCACCAAGACCAGCAGTTGCACTTTTTCAGGATCCTATAGAGGCAAAAATACGTTGTAAATGCTCTGCTCCAGAGTTGATGTCACAAGCCCAGGGACCTGCTTCCGGGATTGCAAAGGGTACGCTGGTTTAGATGTGTCTGAAGACCAACACCTTAGTGGTCACATTCTTGCTCAAAAAAAGCCATACACAGTGGAGTTTAAGTGCAGAAAGCTTTTCTATCCATATATTTAAGCAAAAGTTTCCATCAGAGATGGGTTCTAGCTGCAGTGCTGACTTCCTTTGGTGTAACATCAGGATGATCCTAGGGATTCATGACCCAAGGATTCATTTTAATCCACACCACTGGGTAAAATGTTGATACAGGTTGGGGTGATACAGGTTGGGGAGTCTGTGGGTTGCAAAAATACTTCCCTTAGCTGGATAAATTTAAGGACCCTTATTTTGGGGGATCATCAGTTGTCTGGCGGCTCTGCTCAGGTAGTATTCAGAAGCTCTGTTGTCTTCAGTCTATATTGCTCCTCAGAGCTCCCAGACTGATTTTCTTTTTATGAACAGCTCCACCAGTTTCTCTTTCTGAGCAATATTTTAATGTTTCTCTTTCTCCTTTTTTCTTGTTCTCCAAGGTCTGCTTATTAAATTATTATGCAACTGTGATACTAAATCTTATCTTTTGACTATAGTGCACAGAAGAGGCAGATAAGACTTGAAGGGAGGGATGAACCATTTGTCTATCAGTAGGCTATGAGAAGCAAGAGAAAGTAAAGAGAGGAAGATGACGTTTTTGATGAATATTTGTAGCTGAGCAAGACAGTGCATTAAATGACTTTTCTATTTTCAGTATGGGAGCGTATTTGTATTTCTAAAAGCAGAAGACTTTTACAAGATTTTAAATCAAATCTGAAGTTAAAAAAAAAATAATTTATAACTCTGCCTCCAGCAACTTACTATTTATTCCCTGCTAGCCAAGTTTATCTCCTGTTTACTTTATTGAGTAAGGTATAGTACTCAGTTAAGAAAATTTGTGGTCACCTCATTAGGCTATATCATCAGCAATAGCCTGAGGTCGTTTGCATGAAGTGATTTTTGGGTCTGTCTTCTACCCTGCCTGTATGACTGTATCTGTGAGAGCAAGTTAGGAAGGATTGTGCCCCAGGTGCAAAAAGGGTGAAAACAGACATCAAAGATTTTGTTTAAAAAAAACAACTTTGCAGTGGGAAGTTAAATCAATAAATTTTCAGTCTTACATTTAATACCACTTCAGCTGTGGCTAGTGTTTTCCTGATATAATGGAGGTGAATTGCTAATTGATTTCAAGTTATCAAAAAGGCTAATGACCCAGTCTACATTGGAAAGTAAAGCAACTCCTAATTCAGAAGGCGATGGGATGGAGTCAGTCTGTGTGGACAATTTCTGTCAGGCAAAGTGAGTCCCCATTTCCATCTCTGTGGGCACAAAAATGCCCTGGACTGAGATGTCCTCACTGGGGCATGCAGAGAATGAGGTTTGGTATTGTTGTCAATGCTCACAGCAGGCGCAAGTCCACTCTGCGCAGAAGGGGATCCTCCTGGGGACACAAAGTAGAATTTAATTTTTGTTCTTACTGGCAATGTAATTTTTTCCCTTCTTTTTCTAATTTATGTTCAGGTAGAGCAAGGATTTCAAAATAAGAGTTGACATTTAGTTCTTGTTAAAAAGTGGCTGTTTAAGCCAGTTTGATGCTGAGGAATAACTCAATTCCCCGCTTAAAAAAAAAGATCTTTTAAAAAAGTATGCAGATTTTTGTTTTGGAAAATCTTGAGTATCTATCTTTTCTCAAAGACAAATTTTTGAAAAGCTAAACTGCTACTGTCATCAGGCTAATAACATAGTGTCCCATAGCCCCTCTAAATCTAGTTATTATTGATCAGTTAATGCAATATTTAATTATACTCGCAAGGGAAAGGGACTTCTTCAGTCTGTGATTCATTATCCCTTATGAATGGAAACTTCTCAATCTTAGTAGATAAACAATAAGCAAATGTTATTGATTGTTCTCCAACATCAAATAAGGATAATAAATATCACAATTTGGGGCTTGAATGTCACATTCAAGAGAAGCTTCATAATCATCCGTTAATGAGTTTCTAATCTTTGACCCCCTTGCTAATGCCAGCTGTGGTCTCTTCTTGATCACTGCAACTTCCCTGTCATCGCAAAATGTGCCTTGGATTATCTGCATTAATATAGGCTGACTACAGAAAAATCTTAACAGTATTGAATGAACTGTACTAAAGCCACTTATCTAAAGAAGGCTTTTCTTTAAAAGAAAATTTTAGTGGAAATTAAAGAAACGGCAAGAACAAAGAGTAGCAAAATGGTGAACAGACACAAGAAATGTTTGAGAATACAAAAGAGAATTTACCCTATTAGTGAACAAATTTCTTGATGGCTTGCTCCAAATAAAGAATTGACCTTCTTGTGAGAGGCTGGGGCAAGTTATCTGCCAGAGTGCTCAGACATATACAGAATAATCAATAACAGTGCACCAGCTCATCTGTGATAACTGCCCATATATGCACTGGCATCTCATGAGAACTGTGGACACTGAGTTAGCAGAGCCTTCTTTCTCATCTTGAAACCAGGCCATGCTCATCTGATGTTATTTGCATTTACAGTGGGCTAAGAAGTCACCTGTGTAAAACAGCTACTGATACTCCAAAGCGTGTTCTAGTGCTCTGCCTCTGTCTGAAGATACCTGAGCCCTAAATCCAAACCTGTAACCCTGAATCCCCCTGATCAGCTACCACCTAACTGTACAAGCTCTGCAGCCTGTAGAATCCTAGAATGGTTTGGGTAGGAAGGGACCTTAAATATCACCTAATTCCACCCCCCTGCCATGGGCAGGGACACCTTCCACCAGCCCAGGCTGTTCAAAGCCGTTTCCAGCCTGGCCTTGGACACTTCCAGGGATGAGGTATCCACAGCTTCTCTGGGCAGCCTGTTGTGGATGCCCCATCCCTGGAAGTGAAACCTCCCAGGCAGAGGAGAAAACTTCCTCTTTCATATCTCACTTCTTGAACAAAGGCTTAGCATGTTGTCTGGCTGATTTTTAAAGGTCTGTGCGGGGCTGCAGCCCCCTTTGGGCATCTACCTGCTCCAGCGTGGGGTCCTCCCCAGGCTGCAGGTGGGGAACTGCTCCTCCGTGGGCTCCATGGGCTGAAGGGTTGGCCCACCTCACTGTGAGCTTCCCCAGAGGCTGCTGGGGAATCTCTGCTCCAGCACCTGGAGCACCTTCTCCTTCTCCTTTTTCACTGACCTTGGTGTCTGCAGAGTTGTTGCTCTCACATATTCTCACTCCTCTCTGGCTGCAGTTGCTCTTTCACAGATTGAGTTTTTTCCTCCCTTCTTAAACATGCTGTCCCAGAGGTGCTACACCCATCACTGATGGGCTCAGCTTTGGCCAGCGGTGGGTCTGGCTCAGAGCCAGCTGACATTGGTTCTATTAAACATGGGGAAAGTTTCTAGCAGCTCCTCAGAGAAGCCCCCCCTTTAGCCTCTCCACTACCAAAACCTTGCCATGCAAACTCAATATTACACTGATGGAGATAGGTGCCTAAAAGCAGAATTTTCAGAAGCTAATCAGTTTGCACTAGAGTCTTTGATAATGTCTGTTGCTTTTCAGGAGTCTAGCACTTACTCAGCTATAGAAGGAATATAAAATCAAGGTGCTCAGCTTAAAACAAGAAAAAGTAGAAAAGGAGTCACCTATTGATCTGTAAGTCCACACCTATACAGAATAAGATTTTTGGACATGTACTTGGAAGTCAAATGTTCACAGTCAAGGCACAGTCATCTTGACTTTTAGACTATCTCAATCTGTTCAATTTGCTTTACAGCAAATAGGATGTGTTGCAGCTATTAGGCCAAGGAAGTCTGGGTTCAAAACAAAACCAGATGACCTCCCCAAAATTAAACATGCTATTAATTGTCTAAATAACAGAATTCCCCCCAGCCCAAAGCGGTCCAAAATCCTTTCCAAAACATCTTTCACTGAACTGGCTTCTGCATGTTTTCATTCTAAGAATGAATAGATTTGTCTGCAGCATGCTTTCTTGGATGAATGATGGACTTTCTGGCCCAAGCATTGAATCTAGTTATCTTTAGTGAACATGATGTGCTGTACTTTCATTAAAAGTCTGCAGCAAGTAGTTTGTGTAGATTTACACCCTCATCCTCTTATTGCTGGAAATCTAATTTTAAAAGCTGTCTTGGGACTTTGCTGAAGTGTTTGTGGAGTAAGATCCTTGGCAGGCTTCTTTGTCTGTGTCATAGAAAACCACCCCACTATCTGGCACAAGCATCAGATGATGCCCAAGGGATGCCCAGCAGTGGCAGAGCAGGAGGAATACAGCAGGACAGGGCTGGCAGAGCTGCTGCATGGACTCCAGGCATCAATTCATCACATGCCCAAGACTAACCCATGCCACTTTCTGTCTTCACTGAAAAGTACAAAAATGTAACAGTCTCTTTCCACCCACAATCCTTCCTTAATTACATCTTGCTTTTATATCTGTACAGTTTCAATTTGAATTTCACCCTGTGCCCATCATTATGGTATCTGACTCTTAGTCCCTTTTCATGTATCCAAGTGAGCCCAAGGCTGGATTGACCTGCAGCAATGTCCTTCATACAGTTTCTTACTTTTCTGTCAATATCAGCCACAGCACGTGAGATGGAACCACTAATATAGTCTTTCCACCTTAAAAGAGCAAATAGAATGTGAAAATTAGAGAGACAACAGAGAACAAAACAAAAACATTTTCATACTCTTGCGTAGAACTGTGCTCCCATGTCTTAAACGTTGAATGCTGCATTTGAAAGGCCATAAAGCAGAAACTGGGAAAGGTCAGAGGAGGATGAACACAGAAGATAAGGAATGCGTTACACAAACCAGGGAACTTCTGGCTGGGATGTTGGAGAGGATATAAAATGAAATTTCTGCAGGCTGTATCTACATTTTCCAATTCATTTCAGAGTGAAGCTATTTTGAAATGAATCCTCTGGTTGTCTCCATTCGCCACCTGCTAAGTAGATTGTCAAAGCTCTTTTGGTACAAGTACTTAATGGTGAAATTTGTTTACAAGCCAATATATAAACCTCATCACAGCACATTTCCCTGCTGTGCATCTAATAGAAAAACTACTCCAGGTATTTACTATAAGGAAATCAGATATTGATAAGGATTGAACAGAGGTGACGGTTTCACTTCCTACCATTAGAAATGCCAATTCGACTCCTCCTCACCAAGTTACTTCCTTCAGAGACAAGAGCAGCTCGCAGAAGTGAGCCTGCTGCCCAAGGACTTCTGTGTTGACTACAAAAGCTTGAGAGGGAAGGGAAGCCCTGTGACAGTTATTGCCCCGTGACTTCTGATCTGTTCTGTGTTAGCAGCTCTAAGGTACTAGATTAGGTGGGTGTGCAGCCACAGTGACAGAGAAAAGCCAGATCAATAACACAGTTCTACCCTCTCTTCTAGCAAAGCAAACAGAGGGCAGAAATGGGGTACAGCACAGAGCCTGGACTGATCGTGCCTGCAGAGAAGGCAGGACCAGAGCAGTGCAGGGGCAGGAGCAGAAGGCAATAATGTGGGGTGGGAGAAGGTGATAGCAACAATATCCCTAAAATTAACATTTGGTCTCCCTTCAGTGTGAATCAGACTGTATGTTGGGACGGACAGACAAGACTGGTGATTTTCTGCCGCAGAATGCTGAAGCCTAAAGCCTGGTCTGTGAGGCACTGAACAAAGCCTTACATAAATGTAGGTGGTGCATTCTTATAAAACGGTTCTCTACAGAAGTTACATTAAGCAAACATTTCATTCATTCTCATATCCTTTGCCATAAAGCACTGGCATTAAAAACTTGTGCTTTTCAGTGGTGAGATGATTCTGTTATTTAACTGTACCTGGGTACCTGAAGGACCCAGAGAGATCAGGGACTCATCACCTGGGTGCTATACAAACATCCATTTATTTATTTTACTTTTAAATATTAGTCACGTTCACTCATTGGGCCAATGATTTAAAGTACCAAAAATATGTTCTTTTATATCATGTGCTTTCTGACCTTTTCAAAATCTTAACAAATATTCCTACAGATTAATATTATCAGTGTCTAAAGACCTTTTTGCCTGGAGGCTGCATGACTGCAAAAGTAAAAAGCAGACACTGTCCAAGGATCTTTTGATACAGTTATGCAATAAGAGATAGCAAGTGGATACAGTCAAAAAAGGAGCAAGAAGCAGCAATGGAACACTTTTTGTACAAACGATCAAGCAGTCTGACCACTGCCAATTTTATTTTTTTTTCCAGCAAAAATAAGTTTTATGAGGATAATGAGATAGCTCTGTGCATATTTCTGGC
Source organism: Falco cherrug (assembly GCF_023634085.1). Classification (NCBI taxonomy): domain Eukaryota; kingdom Metazoa; phylum Chordata; class Aves; order Falconiformes; family Falconidae; genus Falco; species Falco cherrug. The sequence continues at coordinate 33,451,185 of NC_073704.1, read as the reverse complement.
GAGCACTTTCCAAATGTGCAGAAGCAAAAGAACAAAAAAGGCTTGATGAAGAGTTTGTAAAGGGACTGAGATGTGGGCTAATGTTTCAATAGTGAAGAAGAGACAGTAGATGCACTGACAAGAGCCTGTGAAGGGCTTGGGAAGTGAAGAAGTGTGGTTTGTACACAATTCAGGAAGGAAAAGGCATAGTCAAAGCAGCAGGCTAAAAACCAATTATTTTTGGTAGCATTCTTACTGCATATGAATGGAGTAAATTTGCACGCTTTGGGGGCCTGAGAAAATGATATTGCATTAATTGAGAGGTAAGATGGTGAGAACTCGAGTTACTTGGAGGGATTCCATATTTCAGAGAAGCTAGACCAGCCAGCTTTAGGCAAACCAGGCATCCAAAGACCTAGGGATGGACATGAGTCAAAGTTAACACCAGGGTTATGGTTTGAATCAGATAGGAAGGTGATACTGCTCATAACAAAGAAAATGAGAGGGAAAGGTTAAGAATGACATTTTTGCCATGCTGATTTTTAGGTGATGGTTAAATACCAGAGGATGTTAAAGAGACAGACCAAGACCTTAATTTGGACACAGGGATAGGTCTAGTGAGATGTAGATCAGTGAATTATTAGCATAGAGATGGCAGTTGATGGTAATTGAAAAAGTCATCTTTTAACAGGTTATGCGGGGATGGATAAGATTGGTGTCATTAACAGCAGAAAAAGCAAAGATAGTGTTTCAGAAAGGGTGAAACGTTCAGAGGGCTGGGGTGTAAAAGGCTTTAATTAAAAAGTCATGATGCAAAGTCCATTCATTTAAATTCACACTGGCTCTAATGAGTTTTGGATCAGGTCTAAAGAAGAAAAAACTGAATTTCACAACAGAGAGCAAATGACAGAATTCAAAGTAGGTTGACATTGGGTAAGAGTAATACTGAAGCTCCACTACGTGTGATGTTATCCTTTTGGGATTCATTGTACACAGCAGATAGAGTCATTTCAGATGGTTTTGCTATGTTAAGTGATGTCCAGGCAGCACTAATTCCTGTGTCTTTAAGGACTCATACCAAAAAAATGTCAGATTAGAGTAAGGGTTGTGGCTGGGAATACTTCCAGGATATATCTCTGTATCATTGACAGGAGGAAATCTTGGCACTCAGATAAACAGTGTCCTTGTTTCAGCTGAGATACAGTTAATTTTCATCCTAGGAGCTGGTACAGTGCTGTGTTTTGGATTTAGTGTGAGAACAACATTGGTGACACACTGATGGTTTAGCCGTTGCTAAGTGGTGCTTACCCCAAGTCAAGGGCTTTTCAGTGTCCCATGCTCTGCCAGCGAGGAGGGGCACAAGAAGCCGGGAGGGAGCAGAGCCAGGACAGCTGACTTGACCTAGCCAGAGGGATATTCCATACCCCAGAACATCCTGCCCAGTATATAAACTGGGGGGAGCTGGTTGGGGGCTGCTGATCGCTGCTGGGGGACTGTCTAGGCATCGGTCAGAGGGTGGTGAGCAGCTGTATTGTGCATCACTTGGTTTTCCTGGAGTTTCTTTCTCTATCTCTTTTTCTTGTCTCCCTTTTCATTACAATGATGATGATGATGATGATAGTATTATTATTTCATAATATTTTATTTCAATTATTGAACTATTCCTATCTCAACCCACAGGTGAGGTTTTTTTTCCAGTTCTCTTCCCCATCTCACCAGTGCAAGAAGGGATGAGTGAGCAGCTATGTGTTACTGTTGCCAGTTGGGGTTAAACCACAACACAGGGTCAGATTATTGTCCCTCTTTTCATGCTGAACAATAGGTAGTAGATAAAGTCTGGCAACTCCTCAGACTATTTTCTACTAAAAAAAAAAGTCAAATAGGTTGAGGTAAAAGACATGACTCCACTGAAATCAATGGAAATTTTGTCACTAAATGTATCGAGGGTATCACTGTGGGGCTTAAATAAAGTCTTTGACATAAATCATAGGATTTTCTTTTCCTACAGCATGTGAGCATAAGACAACTTGTCTGTTTGTGATGCTCAGAAAAAATAAGACAAATAAAACTTATGATGTCAGTGCGTGTAGGTTAAAGTGCTTAATCTGGTATGAAGGCTTCATCTGATCTAAAGCCCCTTTAGCTGAGAGCGTTTACATGGGGATTTGACATGCTTTAATTTATGTTGTATTGACCTCACACCATTAATGGATTTGCTTTATCTTTCCCAAGTGCCTCAACTAGACAAGCCATTGGTTATAATTGACAGAATGGGATAGTTAGACCCAGGGATGTAGGCAAGCAGATACCATGTTGATCCAAACAATATGAATCCCTCGAATGTGCAGATGCCACTAGATTTATTTAAACATCTCTCACACTTGCAGTTTGATGAGTGTTATAAAGAATTAGCTCTGTGACCTAAAATAATCCAGTCATAACTGTGTTTAGTTTTATTTTGTAAATGGCAGCCTTGTTGAATCCACGCAAGTTTAATTCAATTTTATTTCTCTCAGTGAGGTAACATGTCAAGCTGTGTTAATATTTTCCCCTCCCACTCCTTGTTAGTTTGCTGAAAGGACATATTTACAACACACTGAAGGGCAGGATCCTTGTTGCAGCTTCTTCCTGTACAGTGATTGAATTAATCATGAAGAAAGAGGATCCTAAACATTAGACTGAGTGCCAAAGAACATGACTTCTCTCTGAAGCTACAAGACAAATCTTCCATTTGGGATTTTGGGTAAATACCTAGGGTCAAGATTTTCATGCTCTTGTGCCTACCAGGGGAGCCTGAGTCCATGTTCTAGATGTGTAAATCAGTGTACTGATCATTTTAAGAGAGCTGGTGGAATAAGGTCAAAGACACTGCCCAGTATGCCAAATCTGGGACTTGATTGCAGACATCCAATATACAGTTACTAATTTTAACTCAGTTTGCAAGCATCTCACCTTAAAAAAGAAATAATAGTAATAGTATTTTAATTAGTTTTCCAGTTTTCATTGTTTTGGAGGAAAACTTTGCAATGGAGAGTGGACCACATTCTAATACAGGCTTGGGTGAGTTTTCCAAGTTGGACACACGTGTTGCATGATTAGTAGTAGGGCCACAATCACTGGCTGGATAATGCCCATCAGCACTTGTAGGAAGATGGGAATGGGGAGAAGCCACTGGGGCTGGTGGATCTTGCACCAGGCTGGTACCCAGCCAAGCTCCTGCGGTGGAGGACATCTCACTTGTGAATGTGCTCCCAGACTTCCACCACTATCATTCCCATCAGCTTGCCCGAGCACATCATATGTGTCATGTGGTCAAACGTGTAGAGTTCGGTACACACATCCCAGATTAAGGAAGCTGATTTAATAGGTAAGATAAAAAGAGAGAGAACACTTTCCCTGTTTCTGTACCAGTCTCTGCTCTGCGTGACCTGACTCATAAGTCTGCATTCTTTGAGGTAGGAACATGGGAAGTTTTTTAGTTTGGATTTGGGTTGTTCTGGATGGTCAAATCTGGAGTGCAGGTGGAAATTTCATCCCCCTAACTGTGTTGTGATCAGGTGGAAGTCGTCACTATAAAAAAAAAAGTTTAGTGGTTCACATTAAAAGTCAAAATACATACTATGAAGTTGAGATATATGTTCTAATGCTTTCTAAGGAATTTCCAGAGCATTGTCTAATACCTTGCTGTTCAATGGGGGAAGTTTTTTGTGATTCATTACTGACTGCTACCATGTTTAGAAGTTAGCTTGACTTGAAATTCAGTCCTAAAATACTTGCGTGATTTTTTTTCTGCTAATATTTCATAACTTTTGGGTTATGAATGATGAGATAAATGAAAAAACATATATCTATATGTAATGCCCGTTATTGTTTCTAGATCTAAAAGACTTGGCTGAAAATAGAAGATAAAATGCTGCATGATTAAGTGTATTTGAAAAAATAATATCTAATAACTTGTATGCGTGAACTTTGTCTTCATTTGTGTAAGTGATTAAAAATAGACACATGAACATGCAAGGATAATTCATAAGAGCAAAAACTGACATCCTTGAAAAAGTTAATATCAAGAAATAATTTCACCAGTTATACTCATCCTATAGAAAGTTCTTTGATGGGGAACATCCTTAATAATCTATAAATTGGAATTTAAAAAGGAATATTCAAAGGAAGTAATGACCCCATAATATGTTCTGGCAAAATACTGTTATATTCGTGTAGTATGTGCTTTACCTAACTAGGGGTGGTGCTTATTGGCCCTCTAAGGCTACAACATAATCTGGAGCATAATTTTACATCAAAACTCATGGATTCAGGCACAGCATTAAAATGTTAGGATAATTTGTATGGGTAGGGCTCTTTCCAGTATTTTTGCCTTTGCTTTATTTTTCATGTCTGAGGAAGACATGCAACTGTGAGGCCTATGCTTATTTGGATTAAACGAATTAAAATTCTGGTGAATGAAGGTCCCTCTTTCCTTCCTCTAAGGTAGTACCTGCAAGTTAGAAGAGATGCCAGGTCAAATCCATTCAAAAACAGAAAAAGAAGGAAACAGAAAAACAAAGTTACTGGCAGGGGATGGCAGTGTGGCATTCACAGAAGACAACAGGAATGAAGTGAGGCAGAATCTAGACTTTGCCTTTTATTATGTTGAAGATCCAGATCCCACCACTCACCACAGTGGGACTACATTGATTTGCACTGGTGAACAGTCTGGCCAAAAACTAAGGCACAAAACATCACCTGCATCTTTCTAATCCCACTTCACATCAGTTAGCCAAACAAAAACCTCTAGATGGTGTATATGTTTCTTCTCATCCAGTCACAGCCTCATTCAGCAACTTGACAAGCTGCTGTGGTATTTGAAAGAGGTACATCTTTATTTTTACTTTTGTTCATCATTACAGAAAGTATAATCAGTCGTAACTAGCAGCATCTCTTTCTCACACCATCCTGAAAGCTGTTGACTAAGGCAGCATAAGAAAAGGGATGAGGCCAAAGGTGTCATTTCCTTTTTAAAAAGCGGTGGGTTTTAATTACTGTGTCCACACATCTCGTACAATACCACTGGTCTGGGTTCTACTGAGAGGAAACACCCTAAGGAATAGCTGGCTTGGGTGCACTGCCAAGTAGGGCCTGTCCTTAGCGGTGCCAGTTCTTTTCAGAAAGGATGAACAAAGCACACAAGCCCTGGCTTATACCATCTTAGATGTTAATACAACAGTAATAATTGTCTCCTTTTAAAATGTATCTGGATAATACCTTCACAGTTACATTTAAATGTCAGCATTTGTTAGGCGCTGCTGCTATTAACTGAGTATTTCTTATTCAACTACATAAAAATTTTGGTGTTTCGGAAACTCTTACTCAAGTTTGATGGCAATAACTACGCAGCAAGTATAGAACGTCTTCAAGCAAAAAGTATTAGCAACATTTTCCCATTTTACTTTAAAAGGCTGGGCTTTGAGTTACTAATATCAACTACTTTATAATGTTAAGGTTTGGAAATAAATGTATGTTAAATATTAATATAAGTTTTAATCTTCAGGAAATAAATTCATTTTTGTGATACTGAACTTGCTATATTTTTACATAAATATATATATATACACACATCTAAAAGAGAGACACAGAGCAAGAGAGGGATATATATAAAACTGTATATGCACTATTCAGTGCAATACTATTGGTATCAGATTATTTCCATTTTCCTCTCCTTTGTTTCGTAAGGTATATAAAGTTCTTGGAAACTAAAGCAACAGACTAAAAATTACTTTTCTTTTTATGAAGGCCTTCCTAAACTAATTCATAAACCTTCACAATTAATGAAAATAACACACTGGAGCATATCCTTAGTCACTTTAATACTGATACTTAGAAGCTTATACCCATTAAAAATGTGTGGGTTTGTTGCCACTTCGCAAAGCAAACTGAAGTTTCTAAGTTCTGTTGATTTGACTTTCACTTTCTGTTCCACCCATTTTCCTCCCCCATCCTGCCTTTCATTTGCCAGAAAGCCCTGTCTAGCTTATTTACATGTGAAAAAAACTTGGAGCATCATGTGGTGAGGTTCCAGGGCAACACTGAATCCCATTCAATTCTCATTTCCTCCCTGACAGTCACCATTGAATCAATCATGTTTTCCATGCCCTCTTCATGACCACCTAGGAGATCCCAAATCACTTTTCATCTGCTGTGTCAATCACACTCAGACCATGTCCACTTTTCATTACTAACACACTGTCATGTGACCAGCTAATCTGTCACTTTCTGACAGCGGTTAGTGTGCCAATTGATTTAATTAGCAATCAATTAGCTTGTTACTATTGGAAGTAATTACCTTTTATAGAGAAAAGAGTGCAGCTGGCCATAGCAATAAAATTGCACTAATAAAACTGCATTTACCTCCCCTCTACATTCAAAGTCACTAGCACTCAAGGGTTAGCAGAATTATTGGTGACATACACATACTTGAAGAGTCCTAGGGGATTTCTTTGCTCTCCTGATTATGCTGGCAGACTCTTTCATTAGTATAGTATTTATATCTTAGGAAATAGGTCTGATTAAGGTTAACGTTAACATTTACATTGTTTACTTCAGCAAAGGTTTTAGTATCAAATCTTTGCTAATGAAAGCATTCTTAAAGATGGCTATATATTAATGCTTTTGCATTTGCAGTGGAAAACTTCTTAAAAAAATACTGTGCACCTTTAAAAAGCATGTGTATCATACTTAACTGCTGGTAACGTTACTTGCTATTTTTGTCCACTCTATAAAATATATGCAGAAATTTAACTTGTTGGAGAATTAAGTGCCCTCATAAACCTTGGAAATTCTGCAGTAAAACCAAGAGAAGTACTTTCTAGCTGTTTTCTGTTTAAAAAATCAACGTAAACTTATTTTCTGTTTGATACATAAACTATCCAATATGCATATATTTCTAATCTATAATTGTGCCATTTCAAACACCAGGACTGAAGTACATATCACACACTGGTGCCATTAAATTCAACCTGCAAAATACTCCCAAGGCAGACAATGACTCGCTACATTAGCTCTGTGGTGAACAGAAGAGTCAGTAATGAAATGAGTAAGTAGACTTGTACTCCATTCATCATCCTGTTTGCTTCAATATAAGTGTTCTTTTATCAGCAGTATTGGTACTGATGTCATCACACTAGGCATAAATCACAGCACAAGTGACAGTGTCCTATTAAGGGTCATGGTCTAAAATCATTATTGACAAATTAAAGACCACAGTTAGCCATTTCCCTGGCATACCCTCATTTGTGATATAGTTTGAACCTTTTTAGCTGGCTGCAGGATAAATAGTCATTTAAAGTTCTGAATAGCTGTGTATATTAATTCACTGACCACACTCCATTCAAAAAAAATAAAAGACAAGAAGCCCCCAAACACAAAGATGTTAAATCTTAGGCTGATCCTTGTCATCAACTCACATTTCATGGAACCTGGTTGTGAGGATTATGGAGAAGACACCATTACATGCCAATCTATAATAAACACTCCTTAGTAATGTCTACAGCAGATAGGACAAATTCATCACGGGTGTAATTAGGTAGAGCTTCTGCTACAGTCAATGAAAAGCAATACAGAGTAACACCGGGAACAACCTTGCACGGCTTCTTCCAGTGACTTTATTCTTCACAGAGGTCAGGATAGGGTAATCTCAGCCCTGTGTGCTCAACCAATTTAAAAGCATCTAAGCATCTCTCCTACCATGTCTTGTTGCTTTTCAGAGAAAGCAACACTTTTCTATATTGTCCAGTATAACCCCTTACAGAAATGCTGAACAGAAGGACGTTGACCCAGAAGAGGTATATTACTATTCTTTTTTCAGGAAAGGGTGGTAGGAACTCCAGATTCTCAAAAACCGTGTTGCTTCAGCCTTTAGGTAAGATAATGGCTGTAGCTCCTTCTGTCTGAGAAAACTATTCATGATAGCTGCTGGGATTGTTAGTTACGCTGGTGTTTGTGGCTTGTTGGTTTCTTCCATTGGTCTTGTGCCATTGTTGTTTTGCAGTACAGACATCTCTCCCACACATCATTTTATGGAGGCCACTGGAACAGTCAATGAATGAATCAAATAAATTCACCAAATGTGACTGTATCTACACTGGTAGCAAGAGACATCAGGAAACTGTATTAAATTAGACATTTACTTCCAGCTGCTGTTTGGGCAGTTTATGGGGGAACGGTTTCTGTGTTGTCTTACTGGAACACCTACCTGAAGCACTGATTTTCATAATGTAAAACCATAATAACCTTGGATGGGTTCTAATGATTGAATCTGGAACTCTTCAGAAGGTTGCAAAGATTAAAGAAAAACTCAAGCCCATCCCTGAAACTTCAGACAGTGATAAATCCTATCTTGCTTCTCTCATTTTATCTGTATACCGAGGGCAAAAAAGTGGGAAATGTTCTTTATTGTCAAATGACCTAAAACTCCAGTATTTAGGCATTTTCAGGAATGGTTTTGGGAACCCCTTCCAGGGCCATTTCTTTCAAGAAGCGATCTGTTAAGGTGGGACGTGATCTACCCCCTCCAGTATATTGAAATATGAAGGGCAATATCTTACTTGGTTTAAATGAGGTCAAACTGATATTTTAACCGATTTACACTCATTTCTGCCAGGTGTGGCTCCTGCTTCTCTTGCAGTTGTGAGGATGGAGGCTTGTGAAGAGAAAGCAGGCGCTGCCCGGGTGCGGGACTGTCGGCCAGGGTGCAGCGCCTGCCCATTGGGTGCGGCAGGAAAGGGAGGTGAGGGTTAATGACAGGGTCTGTGTTATTTGCTCTATTAGGCCAGTCTTGGCTTCCAAATCCATTCAGCTCTATAATCACACTCATTATACAGTATGACTCTTTATAATGCTTAAAATGTTGCCAAGTACAGTGTTATAGCAGAGACAGAACGAACACTGTTATTAACATGCACAAATTTAAACAAAGCTTACTCATATGGCTACTATTACTGTAGTATCTGAGCACCTCATTATCTTTAATGTATTTATCCTCACGACATCCCTCTGAGCTAGAGTAGTGCTATTATCTCCATTTTACAGACGGGCAGAGCAATAATAAGGGTATGTCTGGGAGCCCAGTCAGGGATTTCAGCAGGGCAGGCTCCTGTAAGAAAAAACTCGCCTTTGGTGCAACATCGTGACCAGAAATGGTAGGTGATTCCTGCTGCAGCGTCGTACAGACCTGTCCAAAATTAATTTTGAGCTATGCTTTCAGCCTGCAGCAGGACAGTGGGCTTCAGCTCCCAGCTTAAGTCACTCTGAACTGTGTCTGTCCAGCGTTTCTGGTCTGGTTTGGTTTTCTACTTTTAAAGTGTCTGTTCTACCTATGCAGCCTGTAAGCCTGTATGATGACTGGTTGCTTTTTTCAAGTGATAACAAACCAGTTAATCAAAAGAGACTGGATTTTCAGACCAGCTGATATTTCTTTTTGACAGATATTTAACTTTGCTAAACATCTACAAAGTTTGTTAGAGGTGTTTATCCATCATTGGAGAATACATACAGGTTATATCTTATGCATAAAGGGATTAAACCCATCCCAAGTGTATCAAAAGCCACATCTTCTGTTACTTGGTGCTAAAGGAGCACTAATGTAAGCTGCACGCACATTTGTTTACTCCAAGATCCAAACAGTCTTGTTCTGACAACTCACCCTCAAACACTGCAATACTTGGAAGACCAGCTAATTTCAGGAGACTCCCATCAGTCTGGGACCAGTGAGTGGGTTCTCCTTGTGGGGCATCTCATTGCATCAGCAAAGTAATTATGGACTTTTACTCCAGAGTTCAGCCCTGAACACCAGCAACATTGACGCCTGGCTCTAGATCCTCATAAAAATGACATTGAGATGTTTCAGGACAAAATTCCAATTTTATCTCGTTTCCAAAATATGTATCAGGCTTTTGGTGTTCTGAATGTTAATTCTTTACCTTAAGGATCACTGTGGGTGTCAAGCATGAATTCCTTTCTACAGTGCAATGATTAGCCTCAGATGACCCCAGACTGGTTTTCTTTATGGATGTGACATTCCTAACACAGAAATCTTTTAGATAAGAAATTTCTGGTTTAAAGTGAATCCTAAAAAAATGTAAATTCATATTCCAGGCAATTTTAAGACATCCATTTATGTCAAGAGTTTATAGGGATTTTTATTTTTTTTTTTACTACAGATTTTATAGGGTTTGGCTGAAAAACAACATTTTATTGTAATTACATCTTATGTGGGGTTGTAGCAGTTTAAATAACATTTTTATAAGGTGCATCACATCCAAAAAAGCATCTCAGGTCAACAATGATAGCATATAAGATATTATCCAAGAGCAGCTCATGACTTAGGACATTTATAAGAACTGTTTAAATCCAGGTTCAAGCACCTGAGCTGTCTGTTTCATGTCCTAGGTGAGTTTCTTAACTATAAAAATGTTGAATTTCCAGTTCCAAGTATATCTTCAAAGGAAGACTAGCGAGAAAGTCCAATAGCTGAATTTCATAACTAACTTGTGGAAAACTTGGACTGATGGTAGAATTTTGCCCTGAGCTGAAACAGAGACCTTTTCTATAATAGTGATAATTTTCACAGGTTGGAGAAATTGTTTGCTGCTTGCTTTACTTATTTATTACTGTACATCTATACTTATTATTTCACATTTCTATCACACTGAAAATTTATTCAAATGTGGGGTATTTTAAACTTTGAGCAATTTGTAATGCTCTCTGATTTTGAAGTTAAGGATATAGTGTTTTGTATTGAAGGTGCTTTAAAAATAAGTCTTTTGTTTGTTTAATACTTTCTACAGATAATTTTTAATATCTTCAAAGGACTACATATTACAGTAATCAAGAGTTCGACACTAAAAGTAATTGGTAGAGAACGCAGAAAAAGAAGTATACAGGGTTACTGATATACACCAGGGCTTAAGCTGACATGAATTTTTATCTTAATTATCGGACAAATTTGTACTCCCACTATTTAATTCAATTTGCATGCATCGGTAGACACTTATTAAAGGTAATATTACATCTGTCATTTTAAGACTGGTGAGAATTTTATCATAGGAGCTGCATGAAACAGCCACTCTATTATGTAAAGAACTCTTTTGTACGGCTTAAAATAACCAGTATTGCATCCCAATTAACTATTTGGAGGAAAAAGTCTTCTTTGTGGTACAATTACACATAACAAGTAATAATATGTAGGTCTTTTCCTGTACTAGGCTGTATACAGACATAATGAGTTCTTTCAGACACCCCCTGTCCTTAATATCGGACCAAGAAAAAAAAAAAAAAGGCAACTGTAAGCTGATCTCAAATCAGGTTATTGAAGAAGGACGTGTGTGCACTATGGCAGGTTTTGCAGACCTTTTCTATGTGAACTGCACTTACTGTATTGACAAAACATAGCTGTCAACCCACATGAGCTAACAGCTCCTAATTCCTTGTTTTTCCTTGGGACAGAGCCTTGGTATATTGTAGAAAGCAGGGAAGTAGGTAGCTATTCTCACTACTGAAAGTCAGCTGTTCAATTAAAAAACCAGCGCGGTAGTTACCATGGCACCAGCCCTATTATGCTGCGTATCAGTACGGAGGCTTAAATACTTAATACAAACAAGCACATTTCTTAATATAAATACCTTTTCATGGAGCCTCTCTATCATTCTAATAAATACATTTTCAGGTAATTTTATTTGATTGGCAGTTTGTTAGGAATGTGATGTGTGAAATTTCCCTGGGAAAATTTTCACTTCAAAAGGAGCTTTTATTTTTAAATTATCCTGGTAGGAAAAGAAATATTAAGAACAGGAAAAGCTGAACTGTGCACTGCTTCCCTCCTGCACCTCTGCTTTTCAGCTGGTTTTAGACTAAAATAACATTGCCTTACTAACTCGATTACTTTAGTTGTGACTTGCAGCCATTGACCTTCTGATCAGTTGTCATTAAAAAGTCTGCTTTCCCATCCAGTGTTTACTGTGGGATGCCCTAACAAGATAATATAAGCAATGGCTTTTAATGGAAAGTGTAGTTTCTGAGCTGCGAAGAACAAGGGTTTCCCAAAGTATTCACAAATCAAGACATATTGTCAGATATAAACTAGTATAATTGCCTTGGATTTTTAAAGACTGCAGAATTGGCTTAATGGAAGTCGAGATATTTTTAGTATTAGATTATTTTCTATTGCAGAATTAATCAGAGCATTACTTATTACTCTGGGAACAGAATAAAAAGGTGATCTCAGCCTCAAAAATGTACTTTAAAGCTGAGCTGAGTCCCGTACTTTCAGAAGTGCACTGCCACTGTGGGTGACACTGGGAAGATGAAGATTATCAGCTGGTATGTTTGGTCTCTGCCTTGTATCCTCAACTTCACTATGTTTTCACTGATATGGCTCACAGGACACAGCCGTGACCAGATAAAGCTATTGTGCATATCCTAGCATTGATTTTTCTTAGCCAGATTAAGCAGGTTGTTATTAAGAACTCTTGTTACCTTCTTTGCCTTTTTGATGGGAATTTTACAAAATGTTACTTCATATTTTGCACCAATTATTTTCTAAAGGGCAGGCATTTGGCATCAGGTGTATTGCAAGCAGTTGGGTACTACTCACACTGCTCCAGCTGAAGTTGTATTTTATTTTGCTGAAGAAACAGAGGAAAAGACTGAGTAATTTGTCTCCACTAACATGAAGTTCTCCATGACTTTCTATTGTTGCTATTGTCGAACAAGCCCAAACGTTGAGAAACAATCTGGGAATTGAAATTGTCGCTGGATGCTGTGTCAAAGAACAGCCCATCAATCTCAAAAGAAATTTTAAGGGAACAGGTTTTTCATGCCTGTGCGCTGGTAGGAAGCCAAGTGCGTATTGCCATTTGATGGTAAAATCAGTGTACACCTGTTCCAACCAGCTGGCGCCATAACCTATGTCAGAGGGATATGTCACTGCTGCACAAGCCCAAACTGCTGGCGGTGGCTGCATGACAGTCAGGGAAGACAGAAAAAGGAACTTGGGGACCAAAAGAGGAGGAGTTTACAGTGCCATTTCAGGGACACAGATGTGTGAAGAGTGTGATAAAAGAAGGAAACATCGGAGGGAATAAGCTCAAACAAAAAAGCAAATGTCATTTGCATGATGTAATTATGGACAACCATTGACTGCTTCGTAATAACACTCAGTAGGGCAATGTTAAACCTACTGTGAGTGCTAAAAAGGCCTCAGCTTGAAAAAAGGTCAGTGTGAATTAGTATATATTTGCACATTAATTCTGAATGTTATATCATAAATTTTATAGCCTAGTGGTTACTGGTATATAGTGAAGATGACACTAATGCAATTCAGACAGGATTAATTCAGAAAGGACTAGCATCTAGCTTGTCACTTTAATTTGTGGGGAATGAAGAAAATGGAGATATGTTAATATATGTGTAGATTGTGTGTATGTAACTTGTGCTTGTGTGTGTTAAACGTAATTGTTATATCTCCTGCTGCATTGCATCAAATTCACAACCAAAATCACAAACCACTTTAAAAGCAGAAATATTATCAAGTCTGCTGTTTTTAAACTAACTAGATTATGAGTTCAGCTGCAGTTTCTTTCTCAGAAAAAAAAAACACCAAATCCTGCTAACCCTTCACTGGTGTAAATGGTTATGCCAATGTACACCAGCTGAGGATGGTGTTGCTTAATCTATTGAGTGGATGTGTTATAGTCCTTCTGCTCCCCTTTTACCCTTATATATATTTTTAAGTTAATGGATTCTGGATGTCCTATGTTAAATTTCAAGACCTAAAGCTAAATTTTGATGTGGCATATGCAGTGTGTCCCCAGTAAGAGAAGGAGGCAGTATGGGATCGTGAGGGCAGAGCTGAGGTGCTTGCACTTAGTTGCAAACTATGCTATGGACTTTCTGAGTGCCTGTGAGGTTATCACCAAGGATTGCTTTGTTTTTCTTTGCAGGGGTTGAAAGCAAATCTGGTCTAGATCCTTCATGTGGCATTGAGGTGTAATCTGGAGGATATATACCGTTATAAACCTGAAAACCCTTCCCCAACCACCGCCTAGCTCCGTAGGCACCTAGTTGCCATCAGTACTTTATTCTGAGCTGGGTGCCTGCAGCCACAGACATGTTGTGGATTAAGGTTCATGACAGTGGTTTGTTTCAATACTGCATTATTTGACAGTGCACAAAACCGAGCCTAAGCCTCTCTTTTCTTGAGGAAGAAGTCCAGCGAGCACCCTAAAGGACAGGGAGGTGTGACAGCTTCAACTGCTGTCAACCCCTCTCAAATTCTGGTACAATGGGCAAGCGTCTCTATGTTTAGAAGAAATCCCAGCTTGAGGCCAAGGGTACAAAGCCTCTTCCAGTGGGATGAAGTGAATTTCTACGTTTAAGACAGCCACTAAGTGTGCTGTATGTCCCTGGGCTCTCCAAAGGGCCAACTGGTCAACACACAGGGTTGCTTGTCTCTACTGTGAAAAGCCACATTTTTCTCCAATTATTTAATAGGGGGTCAAGATGCTTTTTCCTGCATCTTAAATTTTAACACCTAGCTTCATCCTTTGTTAAATATATCCTTAGTCTAATCTCCAATTCCCATTTGGTAAAATCACATATTATATAATATTTTATAAATACATACACATAAAATACAATTATATAAAAATGTAATTCCTTCTTTCCTACTCACTGGATCCAGGAATCCCTTACTATAAAAATTGATAGTATCTAGCCCAATATACATTTAATGACATAGGAGTAAGTTATTCTTCATTTTCCGTGCACCTTTTCCCTTTATAATTTTCTTAAAGAGACACAAGTTCTGAACTAAGATTCCTAAAGTAATTACAGAGATTCCTTTAAGGATTTTTTATCAGTGACAATATGCTGCCTTCTGTCTTTAACAGGCTGGGGAAGGTCTGAGATATGGACTACATAACAAAGGGGCCTAGTCCAGATTGTTACCGGCGCGGGGGGGGTTGGGGGCAAACAAAAACCTCAGTATGCTTGGGACTAATGGTATAGTTATGTTCTTGATTCAAATGGATTTTTCCACAATTTTGGGTTTTATTTTTATTATTATTATTTTCCTGAGACTGGATGAGAAATTTCGCTTTCATGAAAATAGGAATTAGCATTCACCCGCATTTCTTTGCTTATCCCAAAAAAAAAGGTGAAATTAATATTCAGTCTCTTACTAAATTAAATTACTAAATAAAGCTAGAAACTACCACAATTCAGCCTGAAAATAAAGCAGGAGGAGGAGTTCTTTTCCAGCCTCTTCTCAAGACCCCATATTTCCCAGGCAAATCTCTCTGGATAGTGCTGGCGTACCTTCATCACAAGGCTGTCAAAAAGGAAAGACCAGCAATCATGGTGCTGGGCTGTGAGAAATGAGAGCTTAAGCCCATGTGTTGTTTTCTGCCAGACCAGGGATGCCTACCCAGTTACAAGGTAACTTTAAAAGTCATCCTTGGTCAACAAGATCCTTCCAACATTGAGTCTCTTCAAGGTACCCCTGAGTTAATTTTTTAATTGTTCATCAGTTATCCTGGGAAAAGGACCACATAATCACCTGATCCCCTGCATCCATTAGCTGGCAGATTGAAAAGTAGCTTTAGTGTTAGACTACAGTCTGGAGTGGGTTGGAAGATCCCATTGATAATATTCTGTAGTCTTAAAGACTAAAGAGGAAAACAACACAAAGTCTCTCAGTCACTTGGTGCACCAATAGCAACAGAAGAAACCCCAAGTACTATGGACATGAGCTGTGTCTCTTCCTTGCAGTGCATCAGAACAGTGGGAAACAGTGTCCGTTTTGGGTGGTTAGTGATAGCAGAAATTCATGCCTCGAGCTGGGAGAGAGGAGAGGAAATTTGCTGGTGGCATATCTAAGTTGCGGTCACTGTTGGGCCAGCAGGAAAGTGTAGGTGTCTGTCTCATGCAATGGAAACCTGTTTGAGGTTGTAGACTCTGGAGAAACATTTTATAAAACAAAGATTTATAAAGGACTCGTAGCATTCTCTGAGAAGACTAGACCCACTCAGACTGGTGAGAGGAGACATCTGCTCACACCAAGGACCTCAGTGCTCCAGGCACGAGCCAGATGAGCCATGACCCCTACTTCCAACATGAGCTGGATTCTAACTGAAGGAGTTTGGTTTTTTTTCCCTAGAAAACCACAATGCTTTGTAACCTGGGAATCCCTGAGCTGCTTACATAAATTAATGCAAGGTTTTAGCTGATACAGCTCTGCCCTTAATGTTTGTGAAAGGGTTTGGGTTTACCATCTGAGAGTTAAGTGTCTGCATGTTGCCAAATGAAAGCTTTTCTATTTTCTTAGACTTGTAACATATTTATGCATTCCTAGACCTGTATCAGCAGCTACCTTGTGCTGTTCTGTGTGTCCTGTTATGGAAGGGGGTGTTTTCCATATTTCCTTCTTCTGTAATCCTATGAAATAAACGTTTTTGACATGCAAGGGAGGAGAGCCCCTTTTTTCCCTTGTTTCAGGACAGACAATAATTCCCTGATGCTCAGGTAGCTGCCTGTCTTACGTTATTTTCCCAGCTGAATGCTCTAGTCACTAAACTCTAACTTTCTCTTTTTGTTCAGTACTTAAAGGTGAAAGTAACCTGGTTCGGCCTAAGTTTTGCACTATTTATCCTACAGGCAGTAGAATTTTCTAAGAAATTATTAAAAACTCCAAAGATATGAATAGAAAATAAAAACACTACTTTGAACAAGAGGTTAAAAGCAAGAAACAGAGCTTCTGCAGAGTTGCTCAGATATCATAATGGTGTCTGATATTAGCCAGAGCCAGGGAGGAAACTGGAGCATTCTGAATGTGAAATATTTAAAAATAGTTTCATGACTACATAAATACCTTTGGAGTCAGAATTTAATTGAAACTTAAATTCTTTGAGAGTTATTAGTCATTAAAAAGAATGACCCTCTATTTAATTTTTAGATTTTAATCTCGTATTCTTTTCTCTCCCATTAGTTCAGAAACCAGCTTGTTATTGCCCCTTAAGGCTTTCTATATAATTAAATATTCCTGAAACTCCAAATGCAGCTATACTAGAAGAACCTGAGTCAGAGTAAAGTAAAATTTTTACAAATTTTTTCTGTTGAGGGTTTAGCACTTGAGTCTGCTTTTACTCATGTCAGGTATGGGTCATACTTTTCTTGCATAGAAATGGGAATTTTTGCCACCGACCTTAGTGCGATCATGAGTAGGTACTATGTGTCTGTGAAGACACACAGGTCTTTTTGCTTACGAAAATGATGAAGACATTTCTGGAAGAAACTGTTGACAACAGCCAAGAGGTAAACCTTCCATGTCTAGAAACGAGAGACAGAGCTTACACTTGGTAAAATGTCTGTCTGTGTATGTTGTTTTACAGGCAATGTAAGATTTATGAAGTCTTTAACTATAAAAGTCCTTATTTTAAGTGCTGGATTATTTATTTTTTTTTGTAAATGGGGTGTTAGATAAGTAGACCATGTGGTGGATATGGAATAAGTATTTAATAATTGAGGAATATGGGATATAATTTGCCAACAGTACATGTGATTGACAGTGAAGCATCGTTCCAGCATATCAATATCCATTATACATTTTTATATGTCTAGTTATTGGAGAAACCAGCAGGAGAGCAATACAATGACTATATAAATAAATGCGAGACCAAGGTCCACTTTCAGGGCCCAGGGCAAGACTATACAACTTTTTTTTTTTTTTTTGGCAGAGCTAAGTGCTTAAAAGGTCTGTGAGAAATTAGACATTGAAAAAGGAGTCTCTAGAGAGAAAAGCAAGCTGTAAGAAAGCAATTCATTGTCAGACCAGGTGGAAGAGACTAAAGTCCTCCAGGCTGTCTGGAGCAGACTTTCTGGCTTCTAGGGAAAGGTAAACCCAAGGGATGCCCAGCCACATGTAACCACGTGACTGCTGCAGGACAGGATTCTCTCTGGCAAGCTGGGGTTGCTGCAGCAGGGCAGTCCCAGCCTGGACCTCGTACAATGCTCCAGGTAGAGGGGAGAGGAGTCTGATCGCACTGCTGTATGTGCAACGTAAGGTGGCCTTTGGGAGCACTCAGGTTGTGCCGTGCCCTGCTGCAGCCTGTGGTCCTCATGCACGTGTGCCCCTTCCCTCCTGTGATACTATACAGAGGGCCTCAATGGGACCACAAGGCTTGGATGCTCCTCCTTGGATGTAAACCCTACAAGAGAGTGTTTCTGGCCAGCTTCCATTCTCATGCAAATTGCCATCAGGGACAAACAGGTTTGAAATTGTCCCAGGACTAACAAGGTCCTCGGTTTAGGTACAGAAATAAGCAAGGAACCAGAGCACAGAGAAGGACAGATTCTAGATGAAAGATGAGCACGAATGAGATGCTACTGTCAGCAAAGATAACTCTCACTTTAAATGGATCCTGAGGTCTGTTCTGAGTGACTCCTGTATAAAGTATGCATGATGAAGGGAAAAGGTAGTTACTGGGGAAGCTGGAAGGAAAGGGGTCAATTCCTAGCTCTGCCAGAAGGTTCTTTGGCCAGTCTCAGTTTGTAGAGATTTTAATTCAATAAGGCCCTGATCTTTGTTTGAAACTACTATATGCCATGTTGATGCAAGAAATACCAGTAACAATAACATCCTGGGTTTTGTGGTGGTGTGGGTTGTTTGGTTCTTTTTTTCCAAATTACGTCATGTACCACTTTCCATGCCTTTCAGTTTTACTTTGGAAAGAAAGGCAATGAGTAGGATTATATAGGAAAATGCAGGTGGCAGTAACTACCAACCCTACCCCATACAGTTTGAGTTTTACTGTTTACATTTTCTAGAAAACCTAGGGATTTTGTTTGTTTGCTTTGAAGTTGGATTTATGGCTGAAAAAACAGTTGAACAAGCAAAATACTATGAAAATATTTGATTGCTCAATATGAAGCCCATTATTTGTCTTGTACCACTAAATTAAAAATAATACATCTTCAGAGGTACATTCACTTGCTGCTACAGAAGTTTAATAAAGCACTTTGCTACCTGCCAATATCCAGAGAAAACCCCAGACTAATGATTTTTACTGATGATATGGGTGAAGGGATTCTTTTGAAAGGTTTGAACTACCAGGACTGTATTAACTGTATTATGATTTTTTGTATTAAAATACATCTTCCCAGCTGTATATCTTCTGGATAAAACTGGGATCCATATGAAGAGTAACTGGCTCAGATGGATTTGAGCACATCAGTGATTATATTAGCTAGAAAAGGAGGCTGTTGGACAAAAAGAACACTTTTTCATGACTGTTCTTTGGTAGTCAAGCTGGTGTTCAATATTTCTGAACTTCCAAAGACAGCTGTGGCCAAAATTGTTTCTCCATTTAAAATTTACTGGCATACTGCACCTATTTCTCTCAAATGAGCTCAGCAATACAAGTTTTGTCGCCTCTGTCTAAATGAAAATAAGTTGCTACCTTGTCACTATATGTCTGAGCTCTTTTATTAATTGTATCTTGTTTCTTTTTTAATGATGAAATCTTAAGTTGTATTCAACTTAATATTACAGAAAACTTCTTAGCCATGAGAACAAAGTAATACTCTTTCTCAATATAAGACTTTATTACGGTGGGAATACATTTGAATATTCATGTAAGGAAAAATTTTTACTCTGTAGAATGGTATACTCAATAACCCAAAAGAAGTCCTTTGAAATTTAAAATGTCCATATGTTAATTTCAGATGTGAGTGTATACTTCTGGTGTCCTTTCTTTGATCCTCTTTCTTTCCCACATCAGTGACATTTATCTGATTGGCATTATTATATCATCAAGGCTCTTCATATTGTCTTATATTTGTTCTGGCAACATCCCTGTGAACTAGTCATGTGCTGGTGCTTTCACTTTACAGACTGGGAACTGAGGAGAAGGAGTTAAGTGACATGCCCAAGGACACATGCAGAAAGACCATGGCGAGGCAGAGACTTGCAAATAAGCCTTCCAGCTCCCAGACAAGCACCAACATCAAGCAGCAGGACTCCCTTGCCTCTTCTTGTGGTACTACATCACCTGGCTGCTCTTAGCTCTTTTTTACAACTCTGAAGGCAGGGAATCAATATCTCAGTGCCAAGGACAACTAAGCATATAAATGTAAGCAGTAACAAGTAGGTTCTAGGTGTGGCATTTCCTCATCTAACTCCAGAAGTCTGTGCTGCAGGTGACTACATCTGAGTTAATTGTCTTGCTGCCTCTTCAGTCTGGAAAAAGACGTTTCAAGGGTCCTTTTTGTCTAAGGTGGACAAGGTAAATCATGCTTCTGAAATACCTGTTTCACCCCATAGATGGTATCTGGATACCTAGTTCAGTGCAGAAGTTAGGTAGGAGGAATCCCAACTAACTTTGTTGTTTCCAAGTTAACACACATGCTTGCACTAACATTTCTTAACCATCTGTACACCCACTATCAGCACTCTCAGACTTTAAAAGGACAAAGATGCTGCTGGAAGGACATACAAGCGCTGACTGCGTCATCACATAGCATGGGACAGACTGCTTATACTCTAACTATTGCTCATTCCTTAACCACTTACACAGCAGAGGTTTTAGTACATGGAAAAGGCACTGAGTAGATCACTGAAGTGGGCTAGACTTCAGCCAACACAAACTGCTGTTTCCATCATGTGGACAGTGCTATGGTTCATAGCAAATCAACAAAGTAAGAATGAGCATATTTTAATTTTTATTCAACTTCTGTAGTTCATTTTGGCACATCTTACAGCTAAACAAAAAAGTCCACATCCCAAATTGTGCTGCCACAGTGATTTTAATTTACAAACAATAAAAATTAAGCTAAACATTGAATGTGTTACTTTAATTTCCCTCCATCTTGTTTCCTTCTTTGTAACATGTGTGAATTAACACATTTGTTTTCTGGGAAGGAGTGACTGAAACTTTCTTCTAATGCATCATGAGCTAAATATTTCTAGTGATCACTGATCAAGGAAGGCTAACCTAATGAATTAAACATTGGTTGAGAGCATGGCTTTCAAAGAGGACTTTCTATGTAGGGTTGCCATGCTGCTGTCCATGATTTCCCAGGCAGAAATATGCATGCATGCATTATGGAGATGGATTCCCAGTGTGCAGTAAGCCAGGCATATCAGGTTTATTGTGCATGTGTTGACATTTTTGGCACATTCATGAACGCATCCAACTCATTTTGCCTGCACCATGCAATTGATATGTAGAAGATATTCCCCTGTCCAGGACTTGCGGTTGTCCACAGACCAAAAAGAGGTACTGTTACTATTGCCAAGCTGCCAGGAATGGCTACTGTCCTCAAATCCCATAAAAACAAGATTTCCAGGAGGAGAAAAAGGACATGTTTGAGTTTCCTGGACAAGTGGTAATCCTCATTCCATGATCTTAGATAAATGATTTCATCTGATTGCTTACACATCCACGTTTAAGATGAAGCAGTTACAATGATGTTACACTAAGTGATACTATGATATGAAACAGTGTTGGTAAAGAGCTAAAATTCTTCAAGATGTAAATCTTCAGGAGCTGTAACCCCTGAAAATGCATTTTAAATCATTGCAGCCCTGTCTAAATGTCAATAAAAGTTGATGGGCTCCAAGATATCCCCAAAGGAGGTCCACAAAACATACTTTTCACTCTTATAGAGAACCAGTTATTTCCATCTTGTATTGCACTGAAGACTATGGGCTTTTGTCTCTTCCCCTTCTAGCAAGCATTCCCAATATGTTGATGCAAACCAGAGTAAATCTAACCGGTAGAAAAGGGATTGAGGCAGCTGATTTAGGAGAACAAATGTCGACCACAGAGGCATCAGCTGCTCTTCTTTCAGACAGTTCTTCAAAGCAAGAACAGTAGCTTGCTCTGATTTCCTGTCTGTTCTTATACCTCTTTGTTTAATGTCATCCTGGGGACATTGCTTTCTGTCTGGTAGAGGACACATCCTCACCTTCCTAGCCTTCAGTTACTCTTTCCTGACAAAAAACACTTGAACATGAAGACAAGAAAGTCTTTGCCCTTGAAAATGTTTGCTGCTAGGCTGTATTTGTCCCTCCACTGCATCATGAAAATCTGACTTCATCTGAAGCTCCAGTTATATTTATAATTATGTGAAGGGATGTGACACTAAAGGAAAATTGTGTGGGTTTTGTTTTGTGTGATTTGTTTATAACTTAACATGGCACTTAATAAAAAAGCTGTATAAATCAACTGATACAAACAATCATTCCTTTATCAGGAAATTACATGTGCAAAGCATTGGTTAGTGGAATGAGTCTTAATGAAATTCAGTCAAAAGCTGCAGATCTGAGAATGAACAGGAGCCTCTTAATAGAAGAAGGTTCTATTTTTCCTGTAAGGTTCAGAGATTCAGACAATAAAATAGTGATTTAATAGACTTTAAGTCAATCAAGATGATACAATAGTGTTAATTAGCCTTTTGTGCCTAATTCACAACTAATTCTGTTGTCTACTTATTTATGTTCTAAAGTGGCCCTGATGAAATTTTTAATATTTCACCTAAGCTGAAGATTCATTTTTACGCTGGCTGGTAATTTTCTCATATATAGCTTGAAATTGTACTCTAGATAATTTTGCATAGTAGTATATCTACATGTCAGGACCATTGGCTGCTGTGTTGAATGGCTCTTCAGAGCTGACAACTGGATAATAGCTTTACTTTCAGCTAGCAGAGGAAGTCAAGAGCAAAAGTGTAGAGATAATGTGAATATAATTCATTATTCAAATATGCAAGTGATGAACTGAAAACAAAGAGGGAAAAGTAATAATGGTGTCATTATTTTTATTACTCTTGTTTTGCAAACGTAGCGTGAAACATTAAAGTAGATCTTTGAGAGATTCTCAACTGTACAGTGACAAATTTACTTTTCTTGGGAATATTGATAAAAGGAAAGTAAAACAGAAAGGTTTCTGCAGAAGGTATGCTGCACTGTTAGTTGTACTATTAAATATTTTCTTGTTGCCTTTTACTCTAAAATTCGCATTACTAGTTACTCTTTAGAAGCCTGATCAGTGACTGGAAGAAAGTGCATTGTTGTTCTTGTGGGTCTTTTTAGTTAAGACAATCTTCAAAGCTTTTAAATCTTTGTAGCATGACTAACAAAGGCCAAATAGGCGGTTATGTAAAGCTTTCCTTGAAAAATGAGGCAAATGCATGTGATAGCAAAATACCCTCCATGAAAGCCGCACAGATACAGGTTTTAATGAAATAAGGACCTAAAGAGCATCCATTGGGTAACTGAAGTGTTTTCCCCTTCCTGTGCTCTTTAACATTCTACCTTTCATATCACCTGGTTTATTTCTTTAATGCTTAGTGAAGGTTTATTAAAAAAACACCTGTAGTGCTTTTAATTTTTAAGTGTATGCACAGTAATATTCAGACTTGGAAATAAAGATGAACAATGTTTTCTGCTAAACTCACAGCAGGGGTAATGGAAGTCCCCTGCAAAGACTGCATCCCTTTTGTGTGGGGCAGTGGGGCAAACACCTTTTACTCCAGGAAGCTTATGCACCAGGGAAAGAGAAATAAAGCGTGGAGGGGGCATGGAGGTCTCACCTCCGTGTGCGTGAGTAACGGAGAGCAAGGCAGCACATCTGGAAGGGCCCAGGTACAAGCTATGGCATTCCATATCTCAGTTTAAAATCTCTTTGTACCTGCATAGGGAGGCTTTGTGGATTATTTTTATAGTACCTGCAATGTGTGCATTAGTTGTTTATCATACTGCAAGAGACTGTACAGCATGCTTTTATGAAAACGGTCCAGAACTTACGGGCAGATTCGACATGCAGCTGTTATGAGGTTACAGCTCTGCATAATGCTTTCTGGGAGAACTTGGATAGGTGCTGCTCTGCAAGGAGTTAATTTGAGATAAGAAAGAAGGGGATTGTAGTTAAAACCAGCATTACCTTCACATTTCCAAAGGTAAGTTGAAGCAGGCAAAGCCTGGGAAGAAGAGAGGATTGTTTTCCTGAATACACACATGGGAGACTGAGGCACAGAGGAATTCGGGGTCTTGCCTAAGGTCAAAGAACAAGCTTGTGGGAGACCTCTCCTTACTTTTGATTCATTGTCATTCCACCAAGACTGTCTTTCTCGGCTTCACAAGCAATATTTTGCCTCCTAAGCCAATGCTGTATTGAGAACTGATAAAAATTTAGTATTCAGCTCTGAACATTTTATCATTTTCATGGTAAATTAATGAAGGTATGAAATGCTACAATGAGTAGAAGTGCCACAAAGGCTTGCATGATACAGTAACTGGTGATGAGTCTGATTCTCTTCTGACTTACAGCAGCTTAAACTGTAGAAGACTTGAAATTTAATTCCATTAATTGCTATTTCTATTTTTCTCATCTTTACCTGTTTTCACATATGCAACTCGTACCCAAACTTGAAGTAGCCTTTTTATCTAAATAACCAACACAGCCTCCAGCTGAAGAGCCTAAAAGGTTATCAGAGTTCTTCAGAGCTACGGTTTTGGAAACAGACTGCGTGAAGAAACGACCAAAGCTGCAGTGTGAACTGGGAGTTTCAGGGGCAGCTTGTTCCACTCTTTTTATGACTCTGAAAGAGTCATTTAGATCCTGAGTAAGAAAACTATTTAAGCGCGTGCTCAGCTTCACTGGGACAGAAGCCTCTGCTTGCAGAAGCATGTGTTTAAGCACTGTCTTGAAAAAAATATGGTTTCCTGTATCAGGGCTTTTAATCTCTCCATTCTCCAGTTCTCCATCTGTTAAAAAGAATTAACAGGTGGCAGAAAGGAAATGTTATCTGCCTTCTGTTAGCTTTTTAAAGCCTCTGACTCTGAGTGTGTTGAGCCACTATCTTAGTGAGCCCTCAAGCCTCTCTTGAAGCATCCCTGTCATACTACAATGAAAAAGAAAAATTTATGCAGTTACTTAACAAGTATATTATGCAACACTGAGCTTCCCAGAAGAAAGATTCTGAGGAATGGGGAGGGACTGTTGACTTTCCCAGAATGAGCTGTAACTGTGTGGAGGACCCCATGCACTGCACCTTAGCACCAGAAATGCAGAGGCTTCACTGTTCTCTTGGACTCTGAACAGGTATGTGTGATGTCGAGATCAGAGAGACAAACCTTTGCTTGGACAGCCTCAGAAAGGAGAGGAAAGGTCCTCCTAAAGAGATCAGCTAGTGCTGCCTAAGCAAGATGTTCCCTTCAGTGAATACCAAAGAGGATTAACCTATAGAGAATAGTTGCTCTGAGGTGAGAACCGTGATCTAGAGCATGAGGAAGCTGGCCAGGCGCAGGAGTACAAATAACCATGTCTGCATGGTCTCAAGCTCTGTTCTATCATTGATAAAGCCAAGCCCAGAAACCAGTTACACTTGGATGCTACACCCATGCTGGGCTCCCCAGTTTGCAAAGACTGCAGTGCAAAACAAAGCTCTTCATTAATTATTAGTAGTAGTATTTATTTGCCTTGTGTTATGAAGACCCCATATGCAATACAGAATAGAATATAATTCCTGTTGTAAATAATTATAATCTAATTAGAGGAGACAATCAAAAAAGGGTGAAAGATATAAAAAAGTGAACAAAAGGGTAATTAACCAACATTTCATTAGCTCAAATATTTTTTCCCTTTTTTTTTGGCTTTTTGAAGTTTCTTCCTTGCTTATTTTTTGAAGAATTTCTTTTTAAATTAGCAAAATCATTTCAGTTTTCATTTTGGCTCTTTGTAAACTGGAAAAAAAAAGCTTCTCATTACAAATGTATTAATTAACATGATAATAAGCATGATTCTGCTTCATGGATAAAGGCAGCCCTCTCCTATTAAAGGAGTGAGAAGAACATTATACATTGGCTGCTTCAGATGCTAAGAAACAGTGTAACTGATCAAAGCCAGCCCCAGCCCCTTGCAGGGGCACGCTGGGCAGCTGCCCACCTTACCAAAACCAGAGGGGTAGTTTTCCTTTCAGAGTCATTTCTTTCTGCTCAGTTATCAGCTGTGTAATGCTGGTGGATGCCAGGGGCAGATGTGCTTTGCCCAGTGAGTGTGGCTGACCCGAGTGCGGCACGGGGAGCTCCGCGCTGCCTGTTCGGGGGCGTTTGCAACCTGTGCCACGCTCTCTGCTGCAGCAGCTGCTTTTCTTCCAGTCTGCAAAGCAGGCAATTAAAGTGAGCCTGGGTATGTCTGCAAAAGCTGAGGTCAAAACTTTGACTGAAGGTTCACATACTTAGCCTAGCCTGTGCTTAACACTGTGTTATTTATTCCCATAGCTTTCACGGTCAGCTTGGTTGTTTATCTGGCTGTTTTGCTCACTGTATTCCTGGGAAATTTCTGTTCCTCTGAAGGCCGGTGACAAGGGCAGCAGCACAGCAGGTGTGGTACCAGCCCCTCTCCAGCCCTGTACAACCATATGCTGTTGAGCTTGAGAGCACCTTCCCCTTAGATGAAGGGCAGAAATGCCAAAGCACAGACGGAGAGGCAGAGGCTGGCCTTCCCTGGCTGGCATTTCCACAATCCCCACAAGCCTGATAGCTGCCATAGGACTGTTTGCTAAATGGTCACTCTCTGACTTCTGATCCTTGACCAGCTTCAACACTTTTGCACCAGCTCCACAAGCAGGAGAAGTAAGAAGAGTAGGGATGGGAAGAGTGTGATATGCGAGTTATTTTCACAAGTTAGAGATGACCCCATAACTCATAAGTGGTGGAGCGTAGCCTGCAGAAAGGAATTTCTGGCCACCACTGACTGTGCTCACTTAATTTATTGCTTAGCATGTACCTCTTATCGTCAACAATGAGGAAGCTGGTTTTCTGTGTGAAGCTAACGCTTTCGCTTGCTTGATCCTCGGGCAAAGACTGTCTGCTTCCCCCTCATCCCTATGAGTGCAAACTGTTTCTTTGGGTAACACATTTTCAGGTGGATTCTGAGTCTGCTGGGTTGTCAGCTCCATGCAACATCATAGGCAAAATTCTTAGTGATGAAACAAATTGGCAAGTATGTGTGTGACATGGCATCTGACTATCAGATGTTAGAGGAATGCAAAAGACATACCATCGCGAGGCATATAATTCAGTGTGTGTGTGTGTCTGTATATATAGAACTTACAATTTATATTCTAATCATCACAAAGCAATCATACTGTGAGTGCAGTTTTGTTATTAATACTTACTCTTTGATGCATAAACAATCCCATTTGAAATTCCTGGTACCATCTATGCTAATCTTTCACTGGAAAAAAACTTATTTGCAGAGGAGGAAGAATGAAGGGTAGGTAAGCGAAATGTATTTCATCTGTTTGAAATAACTGCAAAACTATCAGCATTAACAGTAAAAATATTTAATGAGTATTGCACTAGCCAGCACCAAAAGTAGTGAGATACAGAATTGCATTTGTTCTGTCACAGACATGACTGACATTTAATTATTGTCTATTTTTGTGCTGATAATCTCATTCTTATCATTCGTTGTTAAATCCTTTAGAACCCCAAGAAAAATGAGATCAAGTGACAAAAATAAGATAATGAGATCATATGAAATAGAATAAAATTATATCTTGTAGGTAAGAGGAGACTAGGTTATTATATAGGGTTGTATAAGCTCTATAAGTGATTGTGAATTAAATGCGTTGAGCTCACAGAAAAGCTTTGGGAAGAATGGCTGGTTGCAAGCTAAGCTGACTTCTTGGTTACCATTGTGCAGCACATGCCTTATGCAATGATGTAAGATCATTGTAAACCTCAAAAGATGGTGAATTTAAGTCTGGTTGGGGGAAAAATATATCTTTCCAGCTCACTTCCCTTTGTGCCGTTGTGAAGCTTTTGGAAGCTGGTTTGTCACAGTGACTGTAAAATCAGGACCTATTTTTATCGTTCTTAGCTTTCAGCCAGAAAAAGGCTTCCCAGTCTTTTGCCAAAAACTATATTGACTACACAACCCGATCCAAGCTTTTGAGTCACTGTATATGTCTGTTTGCAATATGTAACAGGAAAATACTTCTGACTGAAGTTTTAAATGAGGTAGGAAATCTGTTGCAAAAATTAGATTAACAATGAGTTCTGCTAAGGGAAAGGCAAAACTCACCATTTATTACTCTTTTCCAAGATAACCTGTTAAGTTCATTGAAAAATTACTTTGCAAGTTGTATGGTGGTGAAAACACTGAGGATTTAAATTTGTTTCCTTCTAACCTCTGAATGATGTAGTGGAAATGTAGTTTATGCATGCTAAGAAAAAATGCTGACAAACAAAATTATATAGCTCATGAATGTGCTAATTTACTGAACAGGAATATTACTTATCTGAGTGCACTAGGTAGTGACCACTCTAGTGTTTGTATTTCTGCCAGCTTTCATGTAAGTGGGCTTTGTAACTGTTTGATGACAAAAAGCATAGGTGGTGCAGAAAGGGAATCTCTTTTTCCTCCCTTCACAGGATTCTCCGTGACCTTATGAAACAACCCAAAGTTGGAAGCTGGGGTTTATTCTCAGTTCTGTTGTTGACTGTCTGTACAATTATAGGCATAGATCTTGAATATTCGGTCCATTAGTTTCTGCCTTGTAAAATAATATAAGTCACGATTATAAAGTGTTCTGGAATCCCTGGATGAACAGCACTCTGTGAATTCAAAAGGCTCTTGCCATAAGAACTTGCATGCAAAGTGTTATTACAGGCACCTCTATCTGTACCAAAATGATTATTCAGGGTGGAAGAGCATGTGCGTCATCAGTTTGGGCCCAACTTCTTTTTCCAAAAATAGAACTGTGCATTTTATGAAAAACATGTCTACAAATAGCCTATGCCTAAGCTTTGCTTCTTGGGGCAATGGCAAGAGAAGTAGATCTAGTAGCTGCTTTTCAGGTTTTGGAGATGCAACATTTAACTCTCTGCTTCACGCTCTAGCTCAGACAACCTTCTTCATACGGGAATTCCTGCAGTTAAGAGCAAGTCCCAGTTCTGCTCCTTCACTGGAAATGTAAAATTGAAACCAGTCAGGGTGCTTCCAGCAGGTGATCTGCTTGGGCTGCTGTGTCACCAATGAAAAGGAGGTCATTCCTCCATAGGGTGACCAAGAGCTTCTAAACGAGATGCTTAAAGTAGACACTGTGGGTATCTCTGTTGCTGAACCTGCAATGCTATTTTGAGGGTGGCTGACTTTCACATTTCTGTACTCAAGCTCAGGCCACATTTAGCTTCCCACATTCTGGCACCCAGAAAACACAAGAGAGCTTTGGTTCACCCGTTAGGAGCACGGCTTTTGCAACCATTCTCCTACGCAAGTAATGATTGCTCCCTCAGCTTCACACTCTCCATTTCCATCTTACCAGCTTGGCCTAAAATGCCCAGGTAGTGCTGGTAATGAGTAACCATAATGAATGCGAAGAAACACATAATTTATAGGACTCTGTAGATTGCTCAATCTCTAAGAGAAAGCAAGACCCAGGAGCAGCACTCTGCTCAGGATAAAGCTTTTCCAGGCCCCAGTTCCATTCGTACTATTGGTGAGAACAAGTTATTCCTTGGCTTCTTTCAGTGACAGAGCAGAAATCTTCAGGAATCCATAACAGAACTTAGCTAATATTTCAAAACTTTGCTGCTTTACCAAATAAATCTGTCAAAGATTTAAATTTATTAAGCACATTTGGGAATCAACAGACATTTGTATTTAATAGAACCTATGCTATTTTTTATTCTCATTTGTTTTAAAACAGAAAAGTTGAGACTTAGTTTAAACTTTTGGAAAAGTTTAGCCAGACATAAGCTACTGAATCAGCAGAACAGAGTATCCCACATCAGTGGTTGTGTAGATGTACACATAAGCCTTTCTTCAGTCTTTCAGAGAGCTAGCAAACTAGTTTTTACCTTGAGTTTTATGTTCAATTGACTTTGCTTCAGTGAGCTCCATAGTAGCGGCACTGAATGTCTGGAACAACCTGAGGAACAAGGGAATGAAATGATCCCACATTACCAGGCATTTGCTGGTGATCCCTGTGGTCTTGCCCAGTTGTCCCAGCCCAGCACTTCAGCTCTAGAGCCCTCAGTGCAGCTGCACATCCTGGATGTGGATGCAGAAATTACACTCCTCCACAAGTCTTTTTTATTCCCCATATTCACAAGCACGACAGGAACAGCAGACACCCTGACAACTTCAGTAAAGCACATGTAAAGTCTCAGTGCCTTGGAGCGGTCAATGAGCTCTGCAAATCCCAGGTAAGAACAGCAATGTTTGAAGAGGGCTTTCAGACTGTGTGCTGTCTTCAACCTGCTCTGGAAAACTTCTGTCTACAAAACAAAACTGGTTGGTAAAACTTTTTTTTTTTTAGAAAAACATGCACACTGTCAAATCTATATATATTAATTTACTTTGGACTAGTATAAGTCTGTATTACTAACATGCTACCCTCAGGAAGAATTTAGATATGTGATTTGGTAACCTGTTGACACTTACATGTCCACAGGTGCTAATGACCTACATCAGCTGCATGTTTTGACAAAGGCTTTCCTCTGCTTTCCCCATTTCATACATAAAGACCTAAATATCTTTAAAGGACTTCTAACTTTCTGAATTGGAAAATAACACACAAATAGCATGTAAATGGTGGCTTGGTCTTACATATATTTTTGTTGAATTTCCTTGTAGTCATTCTATAAGCCCCACTGTTGGTGATAGAATTAAATCTGCTACCTTGCCGCCTGGCAAATCTAAATAAATATTTGCAGCTGGGCCTGTTTGTATCTTCTGCCATACTAGTATTCATGCATTATATTGGCATATCACTTCTGGTAAGAGAGAGGGGAAAGCAAGACCGCTATCTTGTTTACACTTACTAGTTGGAGATATTCCTGAATAATAGAGTTCAGGAGGTTTAAAATAATTAATGTATTTCCAGCTACAGCATTACTAACCTTTGTTGTGGTCCTGGACTGAATTAATCATGTCATTTTCAAAATGCAGTGCAAAGAGAGGCTGCAAAACTTTCTGACTTGGGAACCTTTAAACATTTGGCTGCAGGCTCCACAGCTACTGGCAAGATTTTGAAGATGCAATCATTGCTTGGTGGAAAAAGAGCTGTCCCTTTGTTGTACAGTGGCAAATCAGTAAGATATAAACTCCATCAACCTAAATTTATATGGATAAAAATTCATGCTGATTTAGATCACTACTCAGATCAAGAATATATTCACCTCGTCTGATGCTCATGGGAATCGTTCCCTTGATGCCAGTGCACTTTGAAGCAGTTATCTGACCAGTGCCAAAGCAAGTATTATTATAATATTTATAGTTAATGGCCAGTTGTTTATTTTAGTACATAAAATCAGGTACTATATAAAGCTATACCCTATCCTTAGTTATAGAACAATGGATGTACTTCACAGATGCAGTCAAAACAATTTACCAAGGATTAAATGCTCCTTTTCAAAAGCAAAGTCTATCACACACCATCTGCAGACAGTAAAGTGTCATGAAGACAGATTTAGTGGCTTCATGGTTGTTCCCAGGGAGCTCCTTCTGCACTGAAACATGTAACATGAGAAAAAATGCTAAGATAATTGCTGGAAGACCGAAAAATTATAATTTGTATCACTATCAGAGAGGTGGGAGAAGCAGATGTTTCAGAATAGGCGAGGTGATGACTAGGCTGCAGAGAACTTGGACGGTGAAGAGGGCACGTTGCTCAGCAGTTGCCAGAGCCCAGGAGACTGGGTTTGCTTTACCAGACATTGGTACAAAAGATAAGCCGCAGAGATGGGTTATGGCTTTCTCTTGTGAGAACCTTTTACACAGACAGTTCCCTACAAGCGATTTCTGTTTGCCGTAACATAGAAGTGGGAAAAGATTAATATAAGTGAGCAGTATAAATAGTTCCCAAAGTCTAGATAAAAGCTGCAGACAAAACTTTCTATTGTGCCTTTATGCATCTTCAGTCTCCTCACAGATGGTGAGAAAAATGCTTGATAGCTAATACTCAGGCTGCAGTTCAACTTCAGACATGCTGAAAAACATCCATCACCTGGACCAAAAGCTGGTCCTAACGTCCAGTTATGGTGATGGATATCTATGTACACGTCCCGTGGGCAACTCATTTCCACTGCTGGCTTTCTTGTCTTCCTACTCCTTGCCCTCTGCAGCTGGTAGCTCAGTGATGCTGCTTTTCTTAGCTTGTCCTGCTTAATATTCCCGGATGATTATTTTTCCCTTGATTATCACAGTCTGCTAAGCAGTAGCACGTGGCCTGACCTGTAAGCTAGGTAAGTCATGATTCGGGGAGGAGTCAAGTGGCAAATGAAAAAGGAGTATATTACAAGATGTGGTGTGGCTGCCTTTTTTAATGAAGTTCCAATCTTTTTACTTCTCCAATGTATTTTTAACATTGGGTTTGAGATTACCATAAAGAAAGAGTCACTGGAGTTCAGCTAGGTCCATAATTACACACACAAAGAAAGAAAAAACCACAGAGCATACTATTTGCTACTTACTTTTACACTAGCTATTACAAAAACACAGCCTATACAGCTTTGCACAGCCAGGCAGCTAAGTTCAACCTCGGTGGGGGCAGCAACAGCATTGCAGCCGCAGGTGGAAATAGATCTGTTTGGTAGGAGTGTTACGTGTCTGCAAGTTGTTTGTTCCAAGGAACACAGTATTTCCACATATGTTACGTATTAAGGAAAAGGTTTCCAAGCTGGAGGCTCTGAAGCACTAATGTCTTAGATTGTAGCCCAAAAAGCATCAAGTCTGACCTAAGAAATGTTGAGGAGAGTCTTCTGGACTAGGTGTAGAATGACCCCTGAAACAGGTATGGTCAGCTAGTGCTATGGGGAGGTCAGCGCTACCTTCACTGGAGTGGTGATCTAAACTGAAATCAGAGCTTCTGGGTCAACATGGCAGGGAACACCCATAATGATATTTTAGCGTGTGTTTGGGAAAGTAGGAGAGGGGGGTAAACACACAAGGAAGTTCAAAGTTTGAATGACTTTCCTATCTTTTCTTATAAATAGGGGACAGATTTTTCTCATTCAGTCAGGGCTTATGAGAATATCACCCGCACTAAAAGAGACAGGCATATCATTTTCACTCTCTATTCCACCGAATATGCAAAATGAAAAACAGGTGATTGCAGTGCATGTGTGTGCTTTTTTTTTACCTTTTGGGGGGCAAAGAAACTTTTGATCTTCAGTCTGTACAGAAGCATCCCAACTTTAAAAAAGAGCACTGTCAGATTTATTATAGCACTGAAAAGTACAGATATTATTCTTACCATTACTCTGTGACCTCTTTAGGTCTGCCATCATGATCCAAGATTTATTGCCTTCTGTGTTTAAAATGCAAAAGGATATGTCCTCTTAATATTTCTGGGTTTGCTGTGAAGCAATGACTTCCTGTTTGCTAGTACCACAGGTAAAGAAGACACAAACCACAAGTGCCAACACTATGTAATTTTTTTGGTCCTGAGTCCCTAATTTCTCAGTCATCCAATGTGTTCTGTCAAAATGCAGCCTGAAAGTCTAGACCAAGAGATATCTATGATAGAAAGTGTACATCAGTATTTCAAGCCCTTTAAATTTATTCTAGCCATTTGACAGTTGCTTGGAGATACAATCTCAATTTTTTTGCAGTAGCCCCTTCAAGTGGATATTTATGGCAGATACAACTGTAATTATTTACCTGTAACAAAGTCCAGGTCTGCCTGCTCCAGGTGATACAGACAACAGAAGGACACAGAGAAAATATTAATCTTCTTTCTGTCTAGATTTTGACCTTTTGCACCCAGCTTCTTAGCTCATTATGAAAATGGGGCTGTGTTTATTTTTTTTGTTTATGATTTTTGTTTCCTTACTCCATGAATCTATCAGTTATCAGTATCAGTGACTACATGACATCTGAGGGTCGGAGTGTGCTTCCCTGACTTACATTTAGTGTTCTTACTTGCTTGCACTAAAAGTGCTGAAGTCAAATGGGACTGTTCATGCGAGTTAAGGTGACTCGAGTAAAAAAGTTGCACATTTTGGGACACGGAGGTTTTATTAGCGTAACTCCCATTTTACATAGAAATAGTTTATTTGAATAAAAATAAGTGAAAGAAAAGAATGACAGAGAAAATAACTAAGCCACAAAAAATGGGAATCAGTATCTCATCTTGATAAAGATACAGTATCTCATCTTGATAAAGATACTAAACCTGTGCCTGCTTTTAAAAGGATAAATAATCCTGTTGATTCAGTTGGGACTATTTATGGCAGCAGGCATGTGCTGAAGAAGCTGAATGATTCAGAGCCACAGCAACGAATAGTATTTATATATTTTTGATTTATTTATTTTATTTTTAAATGCAACAGCAATAAAACAGAATACCTTGTCCACTGCATAGTGTGGAGCAATGAGAGAGAATAATAGGAGCAACAAATTCTCATTTGCTTTTATTCCTTCAGCAGAGACACAGCATGTTTGAATTGGCCACATTCCCATCGTGTTCACGTTGCTTGATACACAGAAAAGCCTTAGCTGGGCTTGGTGCCATTTTGACGTGCCTCCATTTGGCTTGGCAGAACCAGAATTTAACACCACTCTCAAAAATGCTCTTCCCATGGTTTCTAGGACTGCTTTTTGAATGCACCACACAAAATTTGTTGAATAAATTATTTTGGAATATGGAAACTATAGAATATCGTTCTTTTACTTGCAAAAAACATTACTAAGGAGAGGGTTTAATTATGTGCACTGTTTTTCCTTAATGCGTGTCAAGTGAAAATGTATTACTTTCTGCTGGTGTTTTGGTTTGGTTTGGTTTGGTTTTTTATGTGAAATTATTTCATCTTTGGCTTGCATACTGCTAATTTGAGTTTCAATGTGTTTTTCCACATTATCTGTAACTTGGTCAGCCTCCTTTACATAATTTCTAACAATTCGTGTTCTCATATTTTTGTATAAAAGCTCAGAGATATTCAGAATCAGAGTAAATCATATGAGAGCAAATATCACTGGAACAGGCATATTATCACTAGCAGAACTTAGGTCAGCAATCCAAGCACTGTTGAATGCTCAAGTTACATTTGAAACACGAAAATATACATGTGAGCAATACGTAATAGTACTGTTCTAAATCACTGTTCAACCTCATCTTTGTTTTTTATCTCTGTGTGGCTACTACATCTTGCTTTAGTTGTGATTTTCAAATGTATTCCACCTTCACAGACCTTCTTTCATCTAGCTATTTTGTGAAGCAAGAAACCAAACCAAATTCTGTGTCATTTCAATGAAGGCAACACAGTTGCACGACAGATGAATTGAGCCCATACACCACATCCTTTGAAAGCGATCACCACTGATTTATTTATAGCCTATTTTTTCAAAAGTTGTTGAAAATCCATGCAATTTATTATACATTTGCCATCCAGTGGATAGTGTGCAAGATTTCTAAGAGCTGATTCCTCTGCTTCTCAGTTCACTGAAACTGTCATTTAAAACAAAAAGTAGTTGTCTTAAAGACTTTTTCAACACACAATAATCCCAATGATAAGGAATAGTTCCCAGGAAGCATATAGGCATCTATATTTTCCAGTGAAAGGTCCTGCTCTCTACAGCTCCAATAACCTGCCCATGATGGTAGAGGAGCAGGATTTTAGCAGCAGGCTGGACGAGGAATTTACAAGAATTACTGATACCGTCTTGCAATCCAGTCAGCAAACTGAGCTGGTTTGCAGAAGTCATCCTAGTCTGCAAAGAGATTTTAGGAAACATGACTGCCTTTCCCACCATTCTCACAAGCAACCAGTCCGCATCCTTCCCAGTCTGCATCCTCCCCACATCCTTGGGTATGATATAGACACTTTAGTGCACCTCTAAGAATAAACGTATTCATATTTATTTTGAGTGCCTCAGACATAAACCACAATTGCTCTCCTGAGTACAGAGGATCTGGATCCAGCGCAGGCAGTGTTTCCACACTGTTATCACCCCTACGTTACCAGCTGCAAAGCGATATGGAATTTCATTCCGTTTCTGGTATGCAGCTTCAACTCCTGAAAGCTATGATGAGATGTTCATCTTTACTGAACTCGTTTCAGCAATGTGTCCAGTGCTTTGAACAATTTGACACACAGAGATGCTTTTTACAAGTTGATTTTTGTTGCTTTCTTTTTGTTGACATGATTCACTTGTCAGGCTATGTACTTGGCTTTTCATCGCCTCTTCCCAAGTGGAGATTGCATATCTTCATTTTGGCAGTTTCTGGATTCCATCTCAACATGTAACTACTGTACTTTGTTGCCGTCGGTGCTGGAGTCTCTAGAGATGATTTTTATTGCTGCTTCGGAGGGGGAGGAGGTTAGTGATTTGGAAACAGCATTGCAGCTGTGACCCAAAACTTCCTATTTTGCTCTTTATTTTTATAATAGTGTGTATTATTATAGTAACCAGAAGCCCAGTTTCCAGCCCTAAGACTTGATGACAGCTGATACAATTAAAAGCAGCACTTTGAAAATCGCACATACTAAAACTTGACAAGATGAAGTTTGTTTGCAAACTCACATAAAGCTTGTTGAAACTGCCTGAAATTAAAAAAAATATATATTTTAAATGAAAATGAGCTGGTTCAGATCCGTGTCTACAGGTTTTGGATGGCATTGGGAAACCAGGGGAAATTTGGTGATACATTTGAGCTCAGATCTTTTAAATTAGTACAAAAGAAATATGTGAACATAGCTCAAAGGCAAAGCAAAAGCAGAGTTTGAGTACATTTTCATCATCCTGATTTATATGAATATTCATGGAGTTATGGGCAGAAGTGCCATTAAATAATCTGGTTTATTCTCCTGAGAATCACATTCAACTGAATTTCATCCAGTTACTCTTCCATTGACAGCAATCACTTCAGCCTGATGAAAGCTTTTTTTTTCTTTGGCAAAGCATTTTCAGGATGGAATGTAGTTTCAATTTGTAAACATCAAGAAATGAAGAATCCCTCAGTTCTCATGGCTCTCACTGCCAAGAAGTTTTGTCTGTTTAGGTATTTTTTTAATTGTTATTAGTTTTGTCTGATATACTTATTAAATCATCAGTCCTTCATACTCCTTTTTATGGTAAATTGAAAATCCCCAGTTTCCCAAAAAGGTATTTTAGATATTATGGTCAAGTGATAAAGTAATCAAACTGAACATCAGGTCTGTCACTCTCAGCATTTTCTCTAGGCTTTAAATGGATTTTTACACTTCTCCTTCTACAATCAGTTTAATTTTTAACATCCTTGGAAAAATATGGACACCAGAGCTATAAACTCTAAAGGTACAAGCAGTATTTTGTAGGTGATATAGCAATGTCTTTCTAGTAAAAAGGATTTTATAGCTGCATTTAAGAAGTCTAATCACTGCAAAGAAACACACCCTTCTCCTCACTGTGTATCAGCTTATTCACCCCAGAGCTGCACTAGTTCTCTCTGCCACTGGATTAGGCTGGGAGCTCAGGCTCAGTTGCTCATGTCTTATTACCCAAGGAACTCCTCAGAATCACCATTTTTCAGGATATCAGCTCTTATTTCTAAAAGCATGGCCTCTATTTCTGGTCCCTGAATGTCTGCTTTTGCATCTGGACATGTTGATGTGCGCTTTGTTTGGGTTTGCCTTGTTTACCTTCTTCCTCTCAGTGACTACCTTCTCCCTATTAGTATTTACTATTCCACCAACCTTTGCATAAACTATGCATTTTATTGGCAAATAACTTTTTTATTTATCTTCACAACCTCGATGAAAAGGGAATATAATAATTGATAGGATTGATTACTGTGAAACCCCTACAAAATACTCTTGTTTGGTGATGATGAAGTATTATTTTATATTTAGCTTTGAATACATTCTTTATTATGTCAGAGCAAGCTTGCTATCTACCATGCACAGCCTCCAGTAATTCCAGGTGATGCCACTGTCCATCTTAGAAATTTAAGTCAACCTAGCATGAAAGCATACAACATACTTTTGTTGCCTATTAAATGTTTATTCTGTGATTTCAGACCAACTCAGTAATCCCTAGTTGCAGTGAGTTCACTGGAATGATTATGCATCGTGCCAGAAGGTATTTCCTTGTATGACTCATACTTTTCTTCTGGACTGAATGAGCACACTAAGCTCTGGTGTTCACAGGGTGAGCAAATTTTACAGCTGTAGAAGGAATTCGTTTTTTAAAGCCTAGGCTAGTGTAATGAACTTGCTTGAATATATGCTGGTGGACTGTATTGTGTATAATCAGTTTATAACAGCAATTACCTTAAAAAAGGGGTAACCCCCCAGTGAGTGGGGGTCAATTACCTATATATCACAAGGGATTTGTGTTATCTCCTACCAGTGCAGTGTCTGCCCAACTTCTGTTTCAAATCCATAGCAACAAAAGGTCTCTGGTAGTCTTGGTGAAATCTCATTAATTTGGAGATCTACTTACTGTAAGATTTCATTTGATTATGATTATGATTATGATTACCATGCTGATTTGGGAATTTATTTCTTTGGGGGTATTTACTGGCTCATTTCCTTCAACTCTTTTGTGGGCAGTTAGATGGAGGAAGAAACAGAGGTCTTGAATTATGGCCTGTAGAAACTCAGCCTGCTGAAATAGTGAGACTGCCTTCAAACAGAAGATCACACTGATGGAGCTGGGAAAAGGAACTCAACTAAAAAGTTTTATCTCAAGCTCTGGAGCTATGATAAGCAAGGCTCACTACAGCTTGAGTTAGCAGACATGGGTGGTTGTTTTTTTCTCTAAAAGATTCCCAAGTATTTTATCCAAACAGCTGGTTTTTAGCTGGCTGTAGAGTAGTATCACATGAAGCACTTAAGCCACATAGATACATAAAGTGTGGTGAATTACAGGCATAAAATATGTGGGTAGCAACAAGTAATATTTACATAGAGACTGGCCTTCTGGAAAGAGATACAACCCAGCCTGAAAAAACCACAACTGTTTGGTCTCTGTTTCAGTAGCTACAGATTATTAACAACAAAAAAACCTGAAGGAAATAAGAGGCTTAGGCAAATGAGCTGAAAATGGGGACATCGTTCATTAGCTATCATAAGAGAAGCCCTGTCTTCTGTTTGCAATATTTAACCACATAAAATACTATAGAGAGGGCTTTAGGCTTTACTGTATTTGAACTGTAAGTTTACAGAATAGTTGTGCCTAGTTTGCTTATATATTACCACTTTTCTCATTTAACACTGATGGTGTGCTTGTTTTCAGAGGCATGTGACATTTCTCTGGTAAAAATCAGCTGCTATCCACAGCTATGCCGTGATTTGCAGCTTCATATTCAAAACCAGAATTGGACCTGAAATTGCTCTTCAGAAAATAATAAAATAGCTGAGTCAAGATGAAGATGGTTTTAGTTGGGGTTTTTTTGTTCCCATGAAGCTCGCACTTCTTTGTTATGTGAACAATGCAAAAAGATCTGAGGCTGACCTTTTCTAGCTTTAGTTACTTAGACAAGGAAGAAACAAAATCGGCTCAAGGCCGATACGTTAGTCTAGATTTGAAGGTTTAAACCTGGTTCTAAAGAGTATTTAAAACCCTTGGCTAAAAGCCCCTGGCTAAAAAAAACGTTTGGAATCAAGCACATTTCCTTCAGGAAGACTTAGGTGCTCAACATCTTTTCTGAATTTAGTCCTTCAAGTGCTGAGTACTTTCCAGCAAGACACATAGGCATGTAGTTGGAGCGTGGAAGTAGTGGTGATCCCACAAGCAGATTTTATATCATGTAGCCCTTCCAAGAAAGGCAAAAAGAATTGTTCACATGCTAATAATTAGACATGTTCTTGATTTTTTTTGCTAGACCCAGATCTGATGCCACCTTTTTGTAGAACTGATAGCAGAATTTAGCCCACTATATTCAGATGTTTTTACAAGCAGCTTCTTTCCATTTTCTCCTCTTTTTTCCAACTCACTGAGAAACCATCCTTGAAGTTAAATAAAGGGCGTCCTATTTTTAGAGTTTAATTTGCATTGAACATTTACTTCATGTGAGTCAACAAGTAGCGGTCTCTGTTGAGAAAACTGTTTTGGGGTTTTTGCCTTGTATAACTAGAGGGGAAGAACGAAAAAAGTCAGCATAACTTGTCCTAGAATTATCAATAAACTGGGCAAAAAAATTATTAACAGACTAGTCTCTGTTGTTACGTATCAAAAGGAGTAACGGAATTGCTCTTCCATTAACTAGGAAATGGGATCGAGCATGCTTCTCTGCTAAAAGGCCACTCTGAAGAATGGCATTGTAGGGCACTCCTTTGACTCCTGATCAAATTTGCTCATTTTAATGGTGCAAAGATTATTTTTCTATCCAGCAATGCTGCCAGCTAATCCTGCATATGAAAGTTGAGCTGCACTCTGTCTGATTCACACTTCATCACCTGTAGTAAGGATTGGGCAGCCGGAGCAGGCTTTTGTTGATGATGGAAGAGAGTCTCGCTCCCCTTTCCATTAGCTCGGCTGGGTTGTATTATGCTAAGTACAGTAGTAAAACCACCTTTTTATCGGGAAATTCAGTAGATATGGCACAATTTAAATGAGTCCCCACATTGAACGGAGCTGTTGAGTCAGTATTTTACTAACGACAGCTGCACATTCACGCAAACGTACAGGGTAATGCCAGCACTGGGTTTAACTCTGTGAACTTAAAGGGTCTAGGCAACAACTCTCTTCTGAGCTCTGATGGACGGGCAGAAAAAGGCAGCAAAAGCAGTGAGAACCATCCTGCATTCTCATGCATGAATCAGAGATGTGGTAACGCCCAGTCACCTCCTGAAATCAGTGAAGTCCAGAATTAATTTCCCCTGGAAAGAGCCCTTCTGAGCTCACACAGCCTGGATCAGACCTCGAGTGGGAGGAATTCATCTTCTGACCGCAGGTCAGCTTCACAGCTGTGCAACACCACTTGCACTCTACTGTTCAGGTTTTCCAGTGCTTACTTTGTGCCAAGCTGGCAGCAAAGGACCAGATTGCATTCAGGCTTAAGCACTTTTCCTTCATCACTTAGGCCCAAGCCCCTTTCAGCTCTTGGGCACAAATCATACCAGGATAGGAACCTGATTGCCAGGAGGCAGGACAACCTACTCAGTGCCTGGGCT
Source organism: Falco cherrug (assembly GCF_023634085.1). Taxonomy (NCBI): domain Eukaryota; kingdom Metazoa; phylum Chordata; class Aves; order Falconiformes; family Falconidae; genus Falco; species Falco cherrug. The sequence continues at coordinate 33,410,048 of NC_073704.1, read as the reverse complement.
GGTGACCCCAAAATACACAGACACAAGCCATGCACGTTTGGGTTAAAGAAAATGAAGCTGAAACTGATGAAAACAGCTCTGAAAACAAATCAAACTCCTCAAGTTGCAGCTGGTTAGCAGAGGAAGTGACCATGTGATTGAGGACTTCACAGGTAGGCATGGATAAGGATCAAAACCAGATGCAGATGGATAACTGTTCTTTAATATAAAGTTTAGATGCCTAGGCTGATCTCAGTTTAGAGTTTACTTCATAGCTTACTTTTTAAAGAGGTGCTGTGGTATGGGCAGCAACTTTGTTTTGATTTGTTCTCACATATATGTTTTGTGTTGATTCATTCTAAATATTCCCAAGCATCATGCAAACAAAGAAACCAACCAAACAAAAAACTATCAAACTTAGAAATGGGTGCTTTACATTTTCATTGAAAGACAACTCAGTTTTTAAACATTTTACAGTAACGCATGCAGACACTAGCCACAGGTAAAGACCACTTGTGCTAGAAACTGTAGAAATTTCCTGTGGGCTCTAGGTCTTACCAACTTTTTAAATTTCTGTGAGAATCCCATCAATGTTTAACAACTTCCACATCTCTGTTCACATGAATAGACCCATATACAGCTAGAATGGCACAATTTACATGTGTGAAGTTACAGAAGGATTTAAGAGTTTGCAGGATTAACTCTTCAGTTTACGAAGAGGTAAAACAGAAGAGAAAAAGGAAATGCACTTCTTACCATTATGAGCTGGGATATATCCTTGTGTTATGGCTTTAGGGAATTTTCCCACTGAAGGAAGAGGGCCTCGGCTTGGTGGGTCTACTTCTGCAGCACGTTTAATGCATGTCTCAAGTATAAGAGTTCATCCTAATGGCCTTTCTTGCTGTTTTTTCCAGTATTTTCCTGTGCCAGTGTTTGGATGAGCTGGGTTTTCTATAGGCTGGACACTATATCACATTTTAGGTAAACAAAGCAAAGGGTATCTTTGTTGACAAGTAGACTTGATTCACAACACAGTTGTAGTTTGTACTACCTAATGTGTTTTTAAAAGACCAGGTTGAGGAATTTTTCTTTTCAAAATGTTGTATAAGATTTTTATCTCAGCTATGTCCCTTATAATCAAAGCCCTTGATTAGAGGCTCTCTTCATGAAAGACCAGTAGCTGCTGCAGTTAAATATATAATACTTCTGCTCCTGTTACCATTCAGGCTTTTTTTTCCTTAGGAGACATCCTTATCTGATATGGAGTTTGAAGGACAGCAACTTATCTTTCTTCTTCCCTCCCCCTTTCCCTGAAAAACATTTCCTCAGTCTCACTGTCCATTCATTGAAGGAATTTTGATAGTACTTTATACCTGTGACTGGCCAACTATTTGGGAAAAAAATGTCAAAGCATGTTAGTGCTTGTTTTACAATTAAAGGCACCAAAAGATAATGATCAAGAGGAAATGTCAAAGAATCACTGACTTTGAACTACTATGTAAAAAATATGAGTAAAGATGGTCTGGGGTGTAAAGTGAACCCTTTTGGCATCACTTAGTGAGCAAGTGACATTATCTGCACAAAGGTATCTCAGTACATACGGGATTAGTTCTTATAGATGAGATTGAATTTAGGCTGCACAGAGAAGCTCTACAAACTCCAGATCTGGTAAGTATTATGCACTTAGAAACAGCCCCAAGAGCAGCTGGGGTGTAACGTATGTAGAGCCCATGTGAGCTGGTTGGAATGGAAGCTGAACCTCCCTGCACTGATTCCTGGAGCAGCTTTCTAACAAGAAGGCCATATCTGCTTGAGAATCTGGCAGCAAATCTCAAAGCCTAAAGCTTCTTAAACATCCTGTTTAAGTTCATTCCTACTTGAAATGATGAGCAGACATTTATTTAACTTGGCTTATTTGTGTGCCATATGAAGAAGGACACATAATCCTAGACTTTGTGAGTCTTTTAAATATGTCTAATCCAACAGAATTTTTATTGTATTTGATGGAGAGATGGGGAGACAGTGGAAGGAGTGACACTGGCCTTTTTCTGAAATTAATTTTTGTAGTTGTAGGGCAGAAAATGGAAGTTCTGACAGTGTGGCAGTAAAAGCTGGCCATTATGCTGGTACCGGAGAGCACATCTTCATTTATGTCTCAGCTACTAACATAAAAAGTGTGCAGAGGATGGGGGGAAGATACATATGATTATTTTACTCATTTAATAAACAAAAATCATTGTAAAGTGATTGGGAAAATAGAGGATTTTTTTTATTCTCTTGAAATACATCTGTCTGCTAGAGTCTCACATTCTCAAACTTACCGGTAACCCCAATTACAGCCCACATGCAATTCCAGATGGAAAACATATGCTGTAGAGGTAGCGTGTTCTTTAAAAAAGAGAAAGAGAAGTGTCATTTGGATTCAGACCATGAGAATGGAAAGAAAGACAGGGAAGAAAAAGGAGAATTAAAGAGGGAAGAATAGAGGAAGGGAGAGGGCAACTGTCCCCTGCCAAAAACCTGCAACAACTGATTTTGCATATAACTGATTTGATCTTCATTTTGTTATGTGTTAATTGATGTTATTTGAGAATGGGACCAATATTATTGTTCTCCTAGCAGGCTTTGCAGTCACAAATTCTTTGATTTCCTGCAAGATCAGGATTCTGCCGACATTTGAAGCACTACTTCTGAAACCTCAGTTGTCATTGCAACCACAGGCAGCTTTGTGAAATACAGATGATTATGTATATACATATATGGATAGGGGTACCTATGTGTATATATGTGTGTGTGTGTATACTGTATGTATATGTGTATAGATACATGAATTCAGTCCCCACTGGAGAAATTGTTCAATGCGGTTAGTGATATGGATGCACAGAGGTATGTAGTGCAGTAAAGTCTGTACTTCTCTTTGCCTTTGGGGAAATTCAGGGGTTTCAATATTAATCTGGAAAGTTTAGCTCTTTGGTGTCAGGGAATTAATTTCTGCCTTTGCCCCACAGTGATCTCGGTTGGCTGAGGTACCTGGAGCTGACGGTGCCCCAGTTCATATGACTGACAAGTACTGAAAACACATTGTCAGCAACCCCCCTCAGTGCTGTATTTTGTTTTTCCATTTCTCTCAGTGTGGCTCACTGTGAGCATCTCACTGTGCTGCAAAGCCGTTAGCAGGTGGGGCATTCAGTTGCAATGCTCACAGTAAAGTTTATAAAACAGCAAAGCAAAGCTGAATTGTGTGGATAGCTGGACTGATGGAAGAGGTGGCCCCCTGGATTCACTGAATTCAACAGCCACATTTTCATTGACTCAACAGAGCCAGAATTACGCTGCAATTCAAGGTTAGATCTTTAATTATGTTGATTACCATAAACCAGATTTTTACTTGCACACAGATCCCTGCAGCTACACAAAGACTTTTGTCTACAGTGAGAGTGCACAGGGATCTGCCTGTGCAGCGTTCACAGCAGGATCTGGCCCTAAATTTCTGTGCATATGCTGCTTGCAAGGTAACCAGCCTGGGGCACACTGATCACACGTGGGCCACGGGATGTTTCTGCCTGGCCCACTGCTTTGTGTCAGCGCCACTGCTGTGGCTATAGGCACTAGTGGAAGGAAAAAAGCAGTGCTCATGCTCAGGCAGGTGAAGCTGCCTTTGCTTCTGCATGGCCCGGGAATGCAGGTTCAAAACTTGTATTAAACTTCAGGCGTGATAATCAATCCCATCACTGATTTAAAACATCAGGTGATAGTTTCCACATAGAACAATATAGGAATATGTCTGTATTTATGAAATGGTAGTCAGTATCTGAAACCTAGATTTCTCTACAAGAGAGAGGAAATGACAGCAGGTGATACAAAAGAAAATCTGTTTTGATTATCACACCTGATAAGCCTCATTGGTTCATCATGTCCAGCATCTGCACCGCTAAAACCTAATCATCATGAGTGAAACCTTTCTCCCTGACCCATAAGAAATTGCTCTTGAAAGGTGATGAATTACTTTCTGCCTTTTGCAACTTGGACAAAAGGATTGTATCACCCTTCTTTGCAGGAATCCTACAAAGGAAACGGTCCATTTTACATTTTCAAAAAAGAAAGGGAAATAAAGGAAAACAAAAAATATATGGCCTGTTTCATGTTTTTGGGGGAGAAATCAGGCTAAAGAGATACAGTGAATGTGAACCAGTTGATGTGAGGGGGATTTTTTAAGAAGAGCCATTGTTAATCTCCATTTCATCAGCTGCCCTTTACACATTTTGCAAAATCTGACCTCCAGTTTCCTTCCACATTGTTGTGCCAGTGACTTTTCAATGGCCAGCCTGTCTACCTCTTCCTTTTACCAGTAACTTGCTACTCACAAGAGTAGTTTTACTGAAGGCATAGGAGTACTTGCCTATCATAGCAGTTTGGGACCCGTGATCAGCCCCGAGACAGCGAACAGTCCATCCGAGAACAAATGAGGGAATTTAGCAAAATGTATAAGTCCTTCCCATGCTACCTACTGAAACAAGCAGATCTATAGTCAATTTATTGAGCATAAATTACTGCCAACCTTCGCTAGAATAATTTATACTCCTGAGCCACTTCAGACAGGAAGGCAATAGGGAACTGTCAGGATACATGAGGTTTTATATAGAGATGAACGAATAGCTCATTATTCAAAGTCAAATGATATTCATATTTAGGGGTCAGAGAATTTGGGAAATGTTTAGACCCTCACCTGAGATTACAGTATGAATCCTCTTTCCCCACAAGGTCTTCTCAAAATAAGTGCTGGCTTTTCCAATCCTACTGCTTAACCAGAATAGTTAACCCAGGCAACAGTTGGGTGGGGAGAATTAATAACAGAAAAGGAGCAGGAAAATGAACAGAGGGACTCAGTGGGCATAGGATTAAGGAAATGAGTGAAAAGACAGGGAAAGAGGAATGAAAAGATATGGAGATGAGATGAAAATAGTGGTGGGAAGAAAGAGGGATAAACAGCCACTCAAAAAGAAAATTACAGCACAGTGTTAATTTTCAGAAAGACATTGTCCATTTTCCAGTTGCATTTGGTTATTGGCAAATCTTTGAGCAATGCAGTGCAAAAGGCAGAATATTTTCCTCTGCACTGCTTTGTGTATTGGCCCAGGAATCTCAGGCTTTAAGAAGTAGAACAACATCTTTGCTGTCTCTTTTTCAGTTTATCTTAAGATCATCAAGATTAGCATATCAACCAGCTACAAATCAACTTCCTTTTTAACTATGTAAATCCAGCTTCACTTTAAATTAATTAAATGCCAGTTCTTCTTTGGGGCATAGAACTTGCAGTAGAAAATGAACCTGTTCCCATGTTTCAAGCTAGGTTTTGTTGAGCATTACCTACCCTGTGACAACCCTTGTCTAAGGCAGACTGGGTTTCAATAGAGAAAGAAGAGCCTGGCTTCTTTTTTGGTCCTTTCCCACCGTCACCCCACCAAAGTTGCATACAGGGCACCACGCAAACACTCGGCCAGCATGACTCGCAGCTCACCCAAAGCTGGGGGAAAGCAGCAGGGAAAGAGTTTTGCAAATGATGCAAAAAGCCAGCAAAATGCAACAGATAAGTTTTTGCTACAGTATCTCCATTAATTCTAAGGCAGTATTCATGTTTGGTGAACTCAAGTGGCATAGTCACAGAGAAAGTTCAGGGTAAGTTTCACTCCAAATTTCCCCAGTGCTGCTAATTCCCCAATCAGCCATTATGTTAGTTTACTAAGTCATCTGTACTCACCTACAGATCCTTCACTTCATTAGTCCCCAGCCAAAATCTCTTCCGAAGGCTGCTCTGACAGATTTATATTCTGAGCATCAGACAGGAATGTGGTTCTCTGTTTTTCCTTTACCTATACTACGTAAACATGTCCGGGTTACTGCTCGTAGGGCCCATCCAAAACAGCTAACACAGAGGATCTCAGGCTGAGCAATACAGCTACCTAGACAAAAATACTTGAGCTCCCAAGCTACCTGTGACTATTGCAGCAGATCTGACCTCTCAAGGTTTCAGTTCAAGTCTTGCCTCCATTTCTGGACCCGTTTCTTGACTGCAAGAGCTGTAGTCAAGGGAAGCCACAACAAGGAAGCATTTCATAGCGATGTTATAGTCAATATGACTTCAAAAGTTTATAACAAAGCAACACCAATTCAACCAGGTTGAATCTCTATGGCTATTCAGGTAATTCATTTTGTTCTACAAATCAATGGAAATTTTATGGGTATACATTTTACAAACTAGTTTCTTATATCACACAGGAATGATGTACAAAACCCAACCCTCCAACTATGTTCTGGCAATAGTGGCTTTTCACAGCCTACCTCTTACCCCTTTTCCCCCAAGAAGACAGAGCATACAAAAGTATTGCTAAGGATAAGAGCTTTTTCCTTTCATAGAACAGTCCTCCTGTCTCTTGAGAACTTTAGCCATGAGAATTTATATTAAATGAAACTAATTAGCTAAAGGTTGCATCAAAACTCTCACAAAGACCCACTGAGATCAGATTCCTTTCCTGCTAGTTATCTCCCCCGCAGATCCCCAAACAACAGAAGGCATTGTAGAGACAATTGTACAGATGCAGGTATGAGACCTGCTCCAGCAATGAGGGCTGTTTCAGTGGTACAGGTATTAGAAGAAAAAGGAAGGAAAAAAAGGCATTCTCCTCAGCCATTTTCTGAAAATACCTCCAACATCCCTTTGCAAAACTCTGTTAATAATATATTGAGGTTCCACAATCCTGCAAAGGGTTGGAAATAGTACAATCACCACCTTAAGCTTTGTCCAGCCAGGTTGCTCAACCCTTTAATACATCATTTCCCTGGAAGCATTATTTTGACCCCAAAGTGCCTTTAAGTAGATGTAAAATTTTGGCAAGAAAAGCAGCCTCACCTGGTGAGTTTGCTCTCCCAGAGGAGGAACATCAGCACCAGTTTACACACATATTCCCCTTGGTCTTCAGCACAGGGGCAAACAGGTTGCCCACGAACACATACTGCCAGGACAGGTGCCAAGCACAGTGCTGAGCTGTGGTTTGGACAGCAGAGGCTGATAAGGGCTGTACAAAAAGTGCCTGGCACACTGAAGCCTGGCCAGAGTTTGTTCAGAGCAAAAAGCAGGCTGTGTCTGACTCAGAGCTGGCTAGGAGACATGGGTTAGAACTATCTGGCTAATGGGTAGTGAATTGAGATTATTGAATTTCATACTGGTCACTAAAAAGTCACTAGATAGAAACAACTCTTTCCATCCAGTTTCACTGCATGTATAAACAGGCGCGATGCTACTGAAAGTATCAGCTTGTGCCTGCTGAATTTGACTCATCTCAAACCGGTTAACTAGGCTGAGTCAGAGCATGAGAAACGATACGGTGTTACCCCAACCGGTCTCTGTGACGGACATAAATCACACTGGCAGGCTCCTGAAGTATTTAGTCAGGAAAATGAACCTGTAATACACACATACAGACCTGAAAAATTCTTGTCTCAGCTTTCCAATATAATATTTTTCTTATTGCATTTACATTCTCTCGAGGAGTGAAGCACCTTAGAAATAAGTTCTTCATGCACAGATTAATGCCAAAAGCAATAATTTAAAGATCACAGTATACTCTAGAGGAAAGATTTTGTTTACTAAGCCCAAAGATGGAGCATTTTTTGTTGCAATTCCTTAAAGAAAATTAGAAGGGAGAAAGAGATAGAGAAAGGGGAGGATTTCTGTGTATTAAGCATTACAACCAGGTTTGTTAGCTTGCTGTTTTGAAGAAATATAGGTAAGCAAGGCAAGATAAATCACAGCAATTTGAGATGTCATTTTGCTCTCCTATAGCGTTTGAATTTTTTCCATATTACAATAGATCTTCTCTCCTTGTGCCAGCTAAATTGAATTCCTCTTTTTGGGCTGTTTCTTTGAAGGGCTTTGGATAAAATGTCTCATGCAGTTCAGTTTGGAAGCTTCCCAAATCAAAACCCCAAACCTTACATTTTGTTTCAGTTGTGGGGAGTGGGAATTCAGATTGTTTTTTACCTGTTCATAAGACATCTGCTTTCACTATTTGGCATAGCGTGGGGCTGAGGTTAGGGGGGAAGGAGGGCTGATTAGCCTCAGAGGATTTATTACATTTGATACATTGAATGTCTGATTTTGCCTCCCTTGTTCTCATTCGTTCACAGTCTGTACATCGAGATACACTGAAATATTTTTTTAAAACCATTTAGATTTAATTTTCATCTCTTATTTAGCATTGAAATATCCAGAATAAGTCATTGGTGTCTGTTGTTTTTGGAAGTTTTGCCAGGACTAAACTTCTGGACTCAGCAATGGAAGTCACAGAATGGGAAGTTGATTTACAAACTGCCTTTAAATTCACTGACACAGGCTAAAGTGCACTGAATATTCACAAGCTCTATATTAGCAGCTTCTACTATTTTGTTCTCCCCACGGCTCTAGTTCAGCTGAGGAACACCCAAAGTGATCCCAGATTTTAAAGTCCAGCTGATCCTGAACAGAGCAAATTTCAAATGAAACCAGAATGCTTTCATATGCCTCCTATATGCAGCTAGCACTTGACTACGTATGCTAAACTTCGTGCTATTTTCAATAGGATACAAATTTGAGTGAGAATTAAACTGTTGGTAGAACATGATATTTTGTTGGAAATATTTCTAAGCAAAGTATATTTGAAGATGATGCCATATCCTTTTGTAGGGGTAAAGAAACTTAAAATGTGCTGTGAAAAACAGCCAAAGCTTGTCAAATTTGGAGTTTGGCTACTGTAAGAAAGGCTGGTAAGAAACCTTCTGATGACACAAAGTTTCAGCAGAAATGGTGAAATTAATGGAAATTGTGACATTCATGGTGCCTGTTAGGTCCAAAGGAATATTGCCCAAACCAAGGCAGAATTCGACTCAGATCCCATGCCCTGGTCACCAAGAAAAAAATGTTTTTTCAGCTCCAGGACACAAGAAACACTGAGAATTTCACCTGGAGTCAGATTTTCTCCCAGCTGTGCTGCAGAACAGGCTTCATATCTGGTCTTGGATAAGATCCAGGTTCTGGGCACAGCAAGGTTGGACCCTGATGCTGCTTTGTCCAGGTGACATCAATGCCAGTTTTGCTGAGCATCTGAAGGATGCAGGGAGACTGAGCTGTTCAAAAACATGGGGATCTGAGCTTCTGAAATGAAATTTTAGCAGCCTTTTTCCAGGTAAGGGATTTTTGCTTTGGTCTAATTCAGAATAAATTCAAACTGTGGAAGCAAATAATGAAGCCTTGGCTAAATTCACAGTTCTGTCTTTCAGATCCAGCTGTGCTTAACATGCTCACTGCAAAGGTTTCCCTGTAAACAAACACACATGTGCACACCCAGCTACATATACACACCAAAATGTTATTCTCCAGTTGCATTTTAACATCAGCACATTATTTGCTCTATTACCCTTCTGGGTGGCCAATAAAATATCAAACAGCAATTCAAGAAGGAAACTGAAAACTACCCATAAGCAAGTACACTGAGCTTTCTGAAAGCGGAACCCTGGATAAGCAGGCAGATTTATGCACTTCAGTTTGAGGCAAAAGTGAAATAACAATCAATAACTGGGGGGGGGGGGGGGGGGGGGGGAGTGTCCCAAGCAATATTTGTGCAGAATGTACTTGAGATATGCAATAGCCATCTTGATTTTAAAATGAGGGCTCGGATTCTCACCTGGTGAATATCAGCCCAGCTCCATCACTGAGAGCAGAGATTACTAAATCATGAATATTATGCCTCAAGCAGAAGGCACTTGGCCAGCTCCTTCCCTGTGTTAATGATTTTTATACATTGTGCAGATTTACATCACAGATTTACATCTGGCTGAATGCCTTTTATTTTTGCTGAGATTGTAATTATAGCCCTGGTCTGTATGTTCTTCAGATAGTATTTTCACAACAGTAGTCTTCAAAACCTTCCTTGCCTTGTTCTCTTCCTCCCTGCTTTTAGTCCCATTCCCTCCCTTTATAGAACAGATTAAAGATTTGTAATTGTCAATTCCTCTGTAGTTAAACTGACATATTGGTGGAATACGCAAAAGTTGAGCAGACTACTAGGATGCCTTATCAATACATTTTCATCCCTTTGAAGACAGTGATGGAAGAATAATTAAGAGGTGCTGTTACCTGAAAGTAGGAGCACTCTACCAGGTTATGCACCTTACCATGCTTATAGACAAACAGGATCAGGTTCAATAACACCCCAAATGGAGAAAGAAGATGGAGAGGGAGATGAAGACATGCCCTACCTAGAAAAAGACATGCTGCCATGCAGTAATTGAGAAGGAAAAGCACAGCATGATAAAAAAGAGGAGGAGACCAGGGCTTACAAAACTGCTGATAATGTTAGATCGACAGTGGGGGAGTGTCAAAGGGGGCTTGAATAAACAGGGATGGGTTTAGTTAATAAAAGAAAATCTACCTCTGGCTTCAGACTTTAAAGATTCAAAATCTGGATTTAAAGCTGAATTTTTAAATTTAGCCCAGTCCCGGAAAACAAAAAAATAAATACATTTCATTTCATGTACCCTAGTCACTCTGAAGAAAAAAACAGTTATAGAAGATGTAAGTTAAAATCCCAGTGAGGATAGTTTTCATGTAGATTTGCAGGTCAAGATGAATCCTAGGTTCTCACATTGTCTTTATTTGGACCTGCTGACAATTGTGCCTAGGAAATGTTTTATCTTATTAGGGCTTTTTATACTAATGCTAGTAAAAAACACACCTTTTATCCTCTAAATAGAGAATTCATTTCTCATTAAAACTCTCTGAAAAAACAGTTTTGTGGTTTGTCAATGGTTTTGCAGAATCAAAAAAAAGTGTTTCACATTGAACAAATCCTTCCAAATTTATAAAGTTTTTTAAAGCAGCTTTACTTTTTAGTGTATTAATGGAAATTTCAAAACAAAAAGTCATTTAGATTTCCAGCATTCTGTTTTTAAAATAATGAAATAAAAATTACAGCATTTTCAACATTATGTTTTTGTTCCAGACAATTTGGCAAAGCTACAATGAATTTAAAAAGCACTTCAGTATTGCTAAATCTGCATTTTTTTCAAAGAAAACAAAAAAATGGTCAGTTAATGAGAACCCTTTGTTATGAATTAAATGAATCTGTGTTATGTTTTGAGCAAGCTCACTTTTACCATGTTAATCTGGGTTAAGATTTAGTTTCATTTCAAACCACCTAATACAATAGTTTTGTAAGCAAAACTTGTTTGCATGTTCATTAACATTTTAGACTCTAGGGGTTTAAGCCAGTGTGAGCTAAAACCTTCTTTCTCTCAACTCAAAAAAGAAAGAGTATAATAAATCACAAATTCATTGCAGAACAATATGGCACTAATTTCGTACGCTTTTATGTATTTAACTGAGACAGAGTTTGCCTTTCCACTTCTTTAGGAGCTAATGGTTGATTTAATCCAATGTTAAAATTGTCAAACCTTCAGTCAGATTTTGTTTTAACAATGTGCTTCTGATAAATAAACTTCCAGACTGAACATCCCAATATAACATGGATTGCTATTTGTGATGTGCTAAACAGTGGCAAAAAATGTTTGATTCAGGGAAATGGAACTATGTAATAAAAAAGAACAAAAATTTGGCCACCATCAAAGAATAAAAAAATAAGTTAGTTTATGTTTTTTTCTTTAAATATACATAAAATCCGTATGTGGTACATTGTGGTTGTATAGTATCCCTTTAGAGATACGTCAAAACGCTTTATAAATATTGAACCAATTTTTCAATCATTTTTTAAGTAAGGTTCCCAAATTTTTTGCGAGGACCTAGGGTCTTATTTTGTGCATTTCTTTCTCTGGATTCAGTGATGTCTTGTTTTTTCCTATTCATTTGCATTGAGTATTTTTCTTTACCTGAAACCTGGCACTCTGCTGTGCTAGCTGCTGTGCAGTCATCAAAAGGCAAGAAAAGAAATTCCTCTCCCAGAAAATTACAAACTAAAGTAATATTCTCTAACCAGAAATCTCAGAAATGTAGAAATGTGGAGATAAATTTGAAAGCTGCTTTACGAAAATATTTCCAGAAAAAGCAGAGTTTATTCCTTCATTCAAAAAATCATATAATTAGCATATTTTCTAACTAACCCTTTCCCCAGATGCCAGTGCAGAGGCTGTAGTCCTTGTCCCTTTCTCCATGCCTAGGAAAGCACATAGGGAAGAGCAAGGAATAATTCCTCCTTACTTAGGGAACAGCTTCATGAGACAGATAGATAGGTAGGTGCTGCAAAGCTCAACTAAAGCTTAATCAAGCCGGCTTGTCGAATTTCCTGCTGTTTGCTCATCCTGTCATTTTTTCACACGTGCAACTCCAACTGCAGTCAGTGGAGGGGTTTGTATAAACTAAAGACAAAAAAAAGAGCTTCAAGGAATGGTACAACACAGCTCACAGAAAAATGACATCTGACCTATGTGTTATCTGCAGCTTTCTCCTCCCTGACAAGGAAAACTCAAATGCTATGTTTTGCTTTTTGCTGAACCTCCGTGTATTTTCTAGCTGCTCAGGGGGAGTAGTAGCTTCCTTTTCCCCTGTTTCTGTACCATATGTACAATATATTAAGTGCACCTTAGCAGCACACCTAAAACAGCTTGAAATCTTCCTTTCTAGAAAGACAAGGGGAAAAGTAGTTCAGAGGGTCTGACTGCAAAAATGCAGACATAATTCATTTGGATTATGGTTTTGTAGAGCAGAAATGGAATTGCTGATTAGGCTATGGTTGTAACATTCAGTGCCCCAATCCTGCAAGCAAATTTAGGGGAACAAATGCTTACACTTTAGCAGGAACAGACTCCAAGAGATCCACTGTAGTGCAAGGACAATATCAGACATCCTTGAAGTTGGTGTAGTCCCTCTGGATGTGAGGGGAGTAGGTGTGGACACATACCCTTGATTCTGGAGACCCCTTTGCAGATGTCTCCAGGTCTCTACCTTGCAGAAGCAAAACGCTGGAGGTTTTCCTCCCATTGAAATGCTTTGAGGCTGTTCACTGCATATTCACGTTTTGTTCCCAGAGCAGTCAAAATTAGTTTGGCCACTGGCTTTTCACAGTGTGTAAGGTTAAACACAAACCCGCCTTGGACTGCCAGGAAGGGGAAAAAAACCCACCATTGTGGTGCCTGTTCGTAACAGATATTCCCCTGTATTCCTCTCTACCGCTGAGTGACAGCAGCTGGAATTTATGAAGCATTCTTGTGCTTTGCAAGTTCCCTGTTTTTACATTCAGGAGAGAGAGAAAATGTCTCTGCTTTGTTCAGTTTGTCAGGCTGCTTCCTCCGTTGTGCCCAAATACGCACTGTGTCTTGCAAAAAGTCCCTTCTTAAATTACATCCCGAAAGGTGAACTGGATATGTGCAAAAGTAATTTCTCCTTCAGACAGTATGCCACACCTGTATGGGATATGTGACCTTCTGATGGAGAAAAATGACCAAAGGTGCCTGTGCAATTCCCTCCTGAGTTCCTGCACTCAGGAATTTAAGATGGCTGCTTATTGCACAGGTATGGGCTGAGCCCTTTCGCACGCCAAAGTTGACAGAAGGTTTCATTTTGATGGCTGTTGCAGTGAGCAATATGACTGAAACAGGACACAAAGTCAGTCAGAAACATAAATATTGTATTTTCATTACATATCTGTCTGAACCCATAGGAAATGTGTCTAATACTCTTTTTTCCCTTCTTGACGTCATTCCTCATTTCTAAGCCCATGCGCATGTGCACACACATGCGCACACGTACGCACATTCCTACAACTGCAAATGACTGAAAGCCATCAGGTTTTCATGATGGGAAGGGAGCAGAGAAGGGAATCCATAGCTCAGCAGTGTTATTTCCCCTACTTCCTTGCAAAACCTCTCTCACCGGAGTTTCATAGGCTCTCTCCTCCAAATTATTTATGGGAGAGGGGCAACCCACCAGACGCTGTATGTGCCATTATCCCCAGCTATTATCCAACAAGTAGTTAATGTTGTTTGAAGCAAGCATGATTCCTTCTGAGCTCCTCTGTGGCTGCTACTGCATGCCTAGGGCCTGGTTGTACTCCCTTAAAGTCGATGCTAAAACTTCCCAGCCTCACAAGGTGGTTGTGAGGATAAGTTCATTAACGTTTGCAAGGCCCCCAGATATCATAGTGCTGGGAGTAATATAAGTATCTAGATAGCTAGTTCTCAAAGACAGCATCTCTGAGGGTCAGATTCTGCACTAGAAATTCCCTTATGCCCATCAATTAACATTTGCTCTTGAATATGTATGTAACATGATGTTTTCCTATTATACATATTTAATTATGACTTATTCTCCAATAGCTATATAGACTATGGAAAGAAACATCACAGAAGCTAGAGTTTTGCTGACTCCCTCAAGAAAAATAGGTTCTGAAAATCTGGAAAAGTCTCGGGTTTTTATTTTTGCCTAAATAGCTCCATCTAAGTTGCCATTTCTCCAAAGCAAAGTGTGGCTTGTCCCCATTGTGACTGTAAATGTTTAAATATTCCTTATTCCCTTATGGTTTCCATTATTATTTATTTCTGTTGCAAGCAGAAAGATGTCTGGGTCATCTTTTCAGCCAGGATGAAACATGTAAAACAGGACAAAGAAAACAGTAGTATTCAACAGAAGTTTGCTTAGGGGCGTATGTTGGGCAATCTTTTGACCGAGCTGGAAAGTCTTGAGTCTTCTTGAATTCTTAAAAGCTTTTCTCACCGTTTTTTTAACGCAGTGGATCAAATTCATTGCTGATGAAATTCCATGCCCTGTTGTCAGTACTAACATCATAGTGTTATAATGCTTGTGCATTTCCTTATTTTGGAACATAGAACTGGAAGTCAATAGATGCAATTGTATGCATAAAATTAAATACACACTTAAATATATTTCATTGGATTGATGTTTTAATCCGGTTTTATGACTTTAGTAGCTAAACAGAATCATTTTGCTAAATTAAAATTAAATAGAATTGTTGAGAGTGCAAATTACTGCCAGATACAGTATCTGTAACTGGCATGAGGAACACACAGTACAATGCAGTTGACTGTAAAGACTCAACTTCTTAATTAATTTTCCTGAGGCTTAGCCTTTCATTTGAAATACAGCTGTTCCAGTTCCAGGGGAAAAAAATAAAAACCACCCTTGGAGACACAGCCCAATTGTAACCAGCTCAGCAGCGTTGGTTTGAGTTTGCAGAGAGCCTGAGAGCACATCCATGACACATGAATTTCTCTACCAAGATCTGTGTATCCTAAAGCCAACAGGAAGCATGCTGCTTCCAGCAGAGACATGGCTAACGTTGTCAGTCATTACAGCATGTAAGAAATGCAGTTATATTTTGAAGATCTCAGCATTTTCAAGACTAGATGGGGCATCTGCTGGAGGGCAGCGCATGAGGAGTAGAACTTAAGACAGAAGGTGAAGCTGGAGACATTAAGTTGAACACGTTGAGCAGCTCGTTATTTCTTTGCAGCTAGCCGTAGCTGTAGCTAGCTGTTTTGTGTCTTGTACTTGGGCTCCAAGCTCTTTCTGAGAAGGACTTTTTGTTCTGTGCTTGTACAAGAGATGCCAAAATATCCCTTACTGCGCCTAGAAGGCCCAAATCTAATACAAACGATAAATAGAAGTAAAAACGCTGTCTTCCCAAGGGAACGGGCTTAGCTTTCAAAAGCTTAGAAACCACCCCATTTCAGCAAATACATAAATCTCTACTGTAAAAACATTATACCCATTTATATTTTCAAAATTAATTCATTCCATTTGATCACTTTCCTTTCAAATAGTTTGGCTGTTAATTGGATGCAGGCAGGACACACAGACAGAGCACTCAAACTTCCCTGTTGGCTCTGCATTTCCACGTGGATATTTTGAGAGACAGGCATTGTCTGTTAAATGCGAGTTGTGAAACACAACTGTGCTGGTCAGTTTTAAAACTTTTCAGTTGCCTTAGGTAACTAGATAATGTTCTTTCGGGTTTTTGCAATATTCCCTAGGTATTTGCTGTACTGTATGCCAGGGAAGAAAGCCCTGGAGGGAGTATTAAGGTCAGGTTGAGATGGAAATAAGAATATACAGAATATTTTTCCTGCATGTAGCCATCAGTACAGTGTTTGCTCTCCACTTCCCTGGTGTGCCTTAGTTACCACTGCTTCAGTATTCCCTGGGTATCTCTTGTGTTATGAAATTCCCCTCTCTGCTGTGGGGAGGGAAAGAGCAGAATAGAAAACAGAATAACAATGGGAGAAGAACAAAAACTAGACAGTTATTCATGAAACTGTGTTCATAAATCAGGAACCATGCTGCACCATATGGTATGTATGCTTTAGTGATCACACAAGCTATATGGTCAGAGGATCCCCAGCACTCACCCAAGTCATAGCTCTGTGTTGCAGGACTGACCTGGAAAAATTCATTTTAAAGTGGGTCTTTGCATTTTATGTGACCAACTGTGCAGTGTAAGCTGTCCCATCTCTGCAAAAACCCTGCAGCCACTGCCACACTTGCTGGTCAGGTTGTCATTAGGTGGACTTCTTTGTGCAGCTCATTGTTTAAACGTGCTCTTTATTTAATGCCTTATAGCTTTCATATGGCGTAAATGTTTTTGCATCAGTTGAAGAGAACTGTAAATGCTATTGTCAGTTTGGTACAAAGGTTTGCATTTGTTTGACTGTAGTAACTCTGCTTCTTATTTCAATAACCCAGCACAGTAGGGACAACATTCTGCCATTACACGATAAAAAGCTTTTCCAGGCAGGACTGACACACTCTGAAAAGCAGAACGGATAGTGCAGTCTCATCCTGATGAAATTAGCAGGGGAGAAATATGAAATCTCCACCTTCCATTACACAGATTCATGGACATTTGGAATCCGATCTGAGTACGAATCTGAATATTTTTTTTTCTGTCCTCTCATCTTAAAGCATGGATATTTACTATATAACTCACAGTATTTTCTAAGACAAAACAAGTGTTGTATTAGGAAGCGAAGAATGAGATAAACATTTTACTCCCAGGTCAATAATCATATAACAAAAAAACTTGATGAAGTGCCCTCTACTCCTTTTTTTTTTATATGTCAGCAGGAATAAAAACTGCTTTACTTTTTACCTCAGCTTCACTACTTTAACCCAAGCTGATGGCAAGAAGCCTAGAGAATATTGCTAGCAGCCTGTTCTCTTATGACACCCACCCTTCATCTGGATGTAATATCTCAATATTGCTCCAGAAGATTGGATTTTATTTAGTCTTTTAGCATGATATGAAAAAGTGAACCAAATTCTTAGATGGCAGGGGCTTTGTCAATTAAAGGCGTCCAGTTTACTGGGAGCCAGCTGAACAGTTGACTTTATCATATGTTGTAGATTAATGAATGCTACCGCTACTCAAGAGAAACAAGAGGTCATCCAAAGACTACTTTGTTTGCTCTTTGGTACTTTTAAAAAATGTTTCTTTAAATACTTTTAATGCAGGCCTGTTCAGTGCTATAAGGAACAGACTTGCCAGTTAATCTGTGATACACACCAACATCAAGGGTCTGTCCTGGTTTTCAGGTTTGCATCTAAAGAAGCTTTTGTGACATCCTAGCTGGCCAGGGCTGTAATTTTTTTGACACAACTCCTGTTAGGAATGCAGAGAAAGAGAGATGTTTTCTGTTCCTTTCCACTGCCCTCCTGTTACTAGACACCCAACCATTTTGTGGTTTGGCACTTGTCTTTATGCAGAAGAAACTTCAAATTAAGTCCTTAGAGCAAGATTTTGAATGAGAGTCACTTACTATACTAAAGTAGTGTGAAAACCATCTGTTTGGGGTTCTTTACACTGAAAATTCTCAAAAGCCTCAGGTTCATTCTATATCGCAGTGAAAACAAGAGCTGAAACTTCAAATGTGTCAGCAAATTGGAAATGCATTCATTTTTTCTGGGCAGCCTTTGGCTTCAGGAGCAATCAATCATACCACCTTTGTACAGTGCCCACCACCCAGCAACCCCACAATGCCAACGGTACAGCAGGTCACTTGGATTTGGGAGCAATGGGTGCCTCCCAGGGTGAGCTCTTTGGAAAGCTCCAAGTACCTTAATTCCATGTTCTCTCTTATGGGAATGGTGGTATTTTTTAAACCCCTATCTCTTGCTCAGTGGAGGGCAAATTCCTGTTCCTCCCAGGGCAAGAGGAGCTTCTCTGCACTTTGTGGCTGAAATCCACCCTCAAAGGCTCATGCATTCAGAGCAGAGCTACTACGAAGGCATCATTGCAGCCATGAGGTAGCAAGGGAAATAGCATAAAACCACAACTGGATGTATAAAACAGAAGTTCTGAAGCTCTGACTGAGGCGATGCAGAGAGGATCCCAAAGCTGCTCATCTCTGAAAGTTTCTGAGGTACTTTCAGCTTTTTTTTTACCTCCTTCCTGCTCAACAGAGCAGAATCCCACAGGCTTGACTCCCTCAGGTGTTCCCTCCTCTCCCGTCCCATCTTCATATTAAAAGAATAAAAGGACTTAACTCTTTGTAGCTAAAATTAATTCAGAATCCCCTACCCTTCTCCCAGCCAGCAGTAGATGCTTAGCTGAAAAGACACTCTGACTATAAAGATTCAAGGGTTTCCTCTAATTCTCCAAATACAAGAACAAATCTTGGCTGCAGTGGAACATTTATTTTCCCATCTGGATGCACGAAAAGTAGAGACAAGTTTCTTTGAACTTCCAAATGAGAATTTACCTCCTAGCTGGCCAGATACTTATGGAAACAGTGAGAGGACAGTAGACTCGTTTTGCTCCATTCCCACTATTACTAAAGGAATAGCTAAAAAGATAAATCCATATTTTATCATTATTTTTACCTCCCAGTGTACATCTCTAAAAGGGTTTATATGCAGCCCTTTTAATTGGCACAGCCCCTGCTGGAAATAGAAACATGCCGGTGAATTGCTCGTTCAGATTAGGCTCCCAGGAATATATTGTGCTGAGAGACATTCATTTTTATTTCCTGAATTGCTTTAACGATGAGCACTGAGCAACACTTCCTCTGCTCCCTCCCTCCCACGTACCCTGAGCTGGAAGGCAGCAGTCAGAAGCTAACAACGGCCCCCCCCAGCAAGAAATATCTGCACGTAAATACCAAAGCACACCTGTGAATAACTGTGAAAGGGCCTTCAGATATCACGTTTGCCAGCTAAACGCATAATTCTCAATTAAGTGAGCAATTACCCATTATTGTTTAGCCCTTGAAATGCATCGTGCTGAAACTATTCCCTGGCAACAATCCCAGTGAAAAAGCAAGTCATCTCTTTAGGGTACAGATTTATATTCTCCAGTAGTAAGGTCACTAATAACACTTTGAAACACGATTCGCAGGTAAACTCCAAAGGCTTCAAGGAGGCTTTGAGCACCTTCAGCTTCCACTGTAGAGAGCTTATGTTTCCCAAAATCATGGTTCTCCTTTTCTTCTAGCTGCCTACTCATTCGGGAGTGTCTTCTACAAAGCAGTTTTTCTGTTGTGAGGAGTGGGAGATGAGAGTATAAAATTTAGCAGGTCTGGGCTCTAGAACAGGGTAAAAAAATGCAGTGCCTCTGAGAAACAACCTCCCGAAGAGTTACAGTGAAAATGAGCATCATAGCCACGGAAACTAGGACAAGTTCTCGTTCAATAGACTTTAATTGCAGGACAGATAAGGCCTTATTTTCTTCAAAAACTGTAGTCATGGACATTTTAGCTGAAGATTAAAGAGCCTTAATTGATAACCCAGACAAAGATTTTCTGGCTTTCAGAAAAAGAATCTTTATTTACCAGCTGAAAACCAAAAGCTTGGTGTCAGACCTGGGTAAGTTCAGCATAACCAGTAAAAAAGTTTGAGGTGATTCTTTCCTGTGCTTTGTGGACACTTCCTAAAATATTAAGGAGAAGAATGTTCAGAAGAACTTGAATTAAGTCTAAACCCTAATTTGCTATCAAAAAAACTAATGACAGGAGATTTTCAAGCAGTCTCAGCTGCACTGCAGACCTGTGAGCATTTATAAGCGGACCACAGCTGTTTAAGACTGTGTATGTGGGACAGATGAAAGGTTGACTTCAAACTAATGATATTTTAACCTGTAGTTTCTGGAAACCAGGTTATTTGGGTTGGTAGGGTGTTGCTTCTCCTCTTACGAGAAAGTGAGTTTCTTAGATAGCTTTCGAGCCCTCAGTCCTGCAGAAGAGGACAGCAGTCCCCTGTACACAGGCAGACTGAGAACAGCGAGACTCATTAGGCTTTGGAAACTCTTTGAGATAGGATTGGGAAATAGTCACATTCCAAAACCTGGAAAGAGATGGCAAAGGGAAGTATTTCAAGCTTTGCTCAAAGTTAACTTACACGTTGGGTTAGGTTTTATTTAGTTCTATCTTCAGCAGCATCCAGCTTGGGCAATACAAATCTGATGCCACTTGTGATGGATTGCACATAGGACCAATTGGAGCCCTACTAGCTTTAAAATTGATAGTACATAGACCAACAGCGGCGGTGCAGTTTTTCATTAAATGAAATGGAAAAGTGATTTAATAATTCTTTCTGTCTTAAATTGCTTAAAAGAATTTTAGACAGTTAAAAATTGCATGGATTTTAAGCCATATGTGTGAGAGTGGAAAAAAATAAGGGTTTTGTTTTTCCTATTTTTAATATGAGCCAGATGAAACAAAAAGATTGTTTCCTTGCAAACTATAGGTCAAGTACCTATGTAGGCTTTGAGATGGCTCTGTAAGTTATCATGTTATCTTTCTTTCTTGACAGTACACCATTATGTGGTGTATCATTTCAGCATTTACTATCTTTCATGTCCTTTTATCTTCACACTAGGATTTCTTTCTAAATTCCAAGCCGTGCATTTGGTTTCATTATATAACACTGGCTTTTACAAAACATTGGCTCTTCATATTCTTTGGTTTCATATTTGTCGGCATCAGGCTGAAATAGTAAACCTGCTACGTCTATTTTATCTTGTTAAAGATAAAAACAATATGGCAAATGAACTATTTGGGGAACACTACTTTCAAATTAAAGGAGAGAGAAAAGTATTAAGTGTCACCACTGAGTTGAACTATATTGAAATCTTGAACTGAAGTGATTTTTTTAAAAATTGAATAAAAAGGTGACCCAAAATGTTACAACTGTCATGCAGGACTGTGTTATCTTAAATTATTTATTTAACATCTGGTAAATATTATCCAAGCTATAGTACAGATAGATTGAATAAAAGAATACCAATGCCAGGGGAAAAGAAGAATTGCTTAATACTGTAAGTATATAGAACCATTCCACAAAGCAGTTCATTCTCTCTCTGCAAGGGGAGATGAGAAACATGGTATTGGGGTAAAATGCATCTGCTTCGTTTCACCCTAAGTATGAAGCTATCAAAGCAGTTTTAGAGATTTAATTTAATCTCAAACACAAATTCTATGAAAACAGTCTGACAGCGACATGAAATTTTACATAACTTCTTTTACCCCTCCCCCTTTGTAATGCAGCTTCCCAGCTGATTCATTTTATTTTATCCTATGCGTATTGAGGATCAGATTGAATTTTCTTTGAGAAAAGAAAATAATTAAGCCATCTATAAAGCTTTGGCTGGGCATGAGCATAGCAGCACAGGATAGAGTTACTTGGAGGGGGGAATGAGGTCAAAGAAAAGTACTGCAGGAAAAAAAAGAAGCATCAAGTTCTTCGATTTAGGGAACAAAATGTAAAGAGGATGGAGTCTGAGAAGGGGGAAGGGGCCTAGATTCCTTGTCAGTTTGTGGGTTACAAATGGAACAAAAGGCTTATCTTAAATGTATGCAGGTTTAGAGATTGTTTTCTGGAAGCTATTGAGAGCTAATTAAATTATGGCCAAGTATTGAGCATTTCTCCATTGCTTCCATGGTCAGTTTCTGTTGAGCTCTTCTTGGTTACTTGATACTGCTTATGAAATAAAGAAGATTGATTTCTAAATATTTGTTCCTATTCCCTCTTTGTGGATTATATTATACCACTTTTCATTCTTACAGTCTTTGCTTAAGCTGCAGGGTATAAGGCCCCTGTACAGACTGCCAGCTACAGCATCCAAGATTAAGAGCCTGCTATCTCACCTAAAGTTCAAAAGGGTAATGAGCAATTCAGACCACCTAGTGTCTACAGCTGCTAGATCCTGGCTTCTGCACTCTCAGCCGTGAGGAGCCATGACACCCTGCCCGTATGTGCATAACTTAAGCACCACGATTATTTCTCCTCACCCCACTGCACTCTGGCTGTATCGAGAAACGAAATATGGCAGCCTGGGCATCAGGCACTTGGGCTTGCTTAGCACTGCCTCCCTCCACAGACAGCCACAACAGCTGACATAGCCCAGAGGGCCTCAGATCCTGCTCCAAAGAACACCAAAGGCAATGGGCAAGCTGTCATTAACTATACAGGTGTGAGGATTAGGCTATCGTCATCTGGAAAAGACTTCCAGTTTCATACTGGTTTTTAAGCACAGTTCTTACAGTACCGAGCTTTGTGCAATAGCACCCACCATCAGTCTCCTCTACACCCCCAATTTCTGGCTCTGCTAGCCAGCCTTCAGCTCCTCTGACATGGGCAGGGAGGGCTCAAAGATGTTACCAACTCACAAGTTGAAGGAGAAGGGGTGGATAGTCAGGAGAGAGAGACACAGAAGAGTGGGACATCTTGAAGCATGGATACGATGGCCTTATTAGACACCAGAGAGGGCACGTGGGAGGATCCACAGGAAACCAGGCTCCCTGAACTCTGCTGCTTGCATGACTACTGTGTGTAATTGAAGCCATACTCCGGTCCTTGACCCCAGCCAGAGCATGTGCACTCAGCTCTCCAGACTGGGGTTTAGATGTGAGGGGCAGTCTCGCCACAGCCTCTTCCTGATGGTCTACCTGCTTAATGCATTGGTGGATCTGTCAGATCACACTGCATTTTGGACACATGGAACTCATGACACCTTCCTTTCACCCATGCTGTGGCCATATCCCCTCATAAGCGAGCAGCCATCCCAGGTCTGGTTTGGACTGAACAGTGCCTTGGCCTCTATGTACAATGCAGCTTTCTGCTGCAGTTACGTTTACCCCCAGGAAAGGGCAGGATTCAGGCACCTTAAAGAAGACCCAAACTTCATCCATATGTAAACTGCAGATGCAAGGCTGTGTTTTATCTCCCTAAAGATCCCGCTAGCAGCAGTTTCCATATCTCCAGATCTACCAGGTTTTTATAGAGGGATATTGTATCCCCTGCCCCAAAGCCAGCAGTTGGAACAGTTGCCCAGGCACCTGGTAACCACACAGGCTAGTGACATTTGCTTCAGCACCCCAGTCTGTGGACACCAGATTGGTTTTCCAGAGCCTGCTCACCTAGACCCTGCCACCATCAACGAGCAGGCAGAAACTACCACCCTGTACTGGGCTGCCCCTCAACCTGGGAAGAAATATCTGGACACGTGAGAAGAACCTGGGGCCTAAATGTTACATGAAAGCACATAAAGGAAAACCAAAGGCCAAAACACAAGCCATGAGAACTTCATCTGGTTAGTTCATAGGCAGTGTGGAAAGTTTAAACCCACTCGCAGTTTATGCAAATGGATAATTGTAAAGATGAAGTGAAATGCCACTGAAGCCTGTAATTCACAGAGCCAAAAGCCTTTCTCTATAGTTGTTCCAAGATAAAGCATTGCTTGTAGGAAATAATTTTCTACCATACCTGGATCTTTCTTGCAAACATGGTTAGTAGCCAATCTGAATCTGTCAGCACAGTAGTATAATTTAAATAGTAGAATTCACAGCTGACAGGGGATTTCCACTGACTTCACTTGGAAAATATGTCATTTTTTAACTCTTGTTAACAAGTGTTCTTGCCCAGGGTCACACGAACCAGCAAGAGATTGAGGAGAAAAAGAAGAGAGAGGGGTTGACAACAGCAAGCTGGATGCAGAAACAAAGCTTATAATTTTGTGTAAAACTCAGAGGAAAGGCCTGTAAGTTGATGACCCATCAGCTTATCTGAACTGGCTATTGCAAAGTCTGTATTGGAGGTTTTTGGAATAAGAACCTCCAATACAGAAGATCTCAAGATGACTATCGGGCTTATCTGACTCACATTAGAAGTGAAATTTTCAAGTAAAACTCAACCTGGGCAACACAGTCAATGCCTCCCTGAAGGGGAGAGGCAGCGGCATGGTTTGGCATTATACTAACACTCTTATCTGGTGTATTGTACCTACCATAATCTTATGCCCTCTTGCAATGGCACATGCTGTCTCTGCAGTTGTCGGGTTAGCTTTCCATGACCTGGCATCAATGCAACCATATAAAGGGTTTCCTTGTTCCTTTATAGTCTCAGTCACAAAACGATGGCTTGAGAGAAAGTGAATGGCAAGCTCTCTGTAACATCACCTTCCTCCCAGTGGATTGCTACTGAAACCAATAAACAGGATTCTTCCCTTGCAAACAATGAAGCAAAACCACACTTCTTTCATGCATTCTCCTTTGTTTACAGGGATAGTATCAAAATCCTGTCTTCTTAATGTGGAAGAACCATCAGCGGAAGGCAACTTGCTTGACCAGAAACCTGTAAACCTGCCTTTCTGATGAATTCAATGTTCAAGGAGTTCTGTCTTCCTCTTCTTTCCCCAGAAAATCCTTGCACCTACTTCTCTTGCTGACTGTTTGTCACTCTCTTTCTCCCATATGCTCAGATAATTGCAGTTAAAAAGAATTAATTCTCCAGTCTCCTCATTAGTCTTTGAGAAGTTTTTTCAGGGGATTAGGTATGTGTCTTTATCATGCAACCCAACACCATAAGTTCTGTTTGAACTATCAATATACAAGAGCATGTAGCTGTTTCTTCAGCTGGGTTTGAAATAAAAGTGTTTCTCATGATTTTTCACTAAACCTGTAATTGTTTATAGATCAAAGTCCCATTTGATAACAGCTATAAATATCTTTCAGTATAACACTGTTAATAGACTAGCATTTTGGGATTTTTCCAGGGGAATTAAATGAAATTTTCCATAAATCTAATCAAAACTTTTCCCTTTAGTCCAGGACTTTGTCATGATAAACTTTTTCAGCAATGCTTTTGATAGGTAATGCCTAATGTGTCCAAACTTGTGCAACAACATTAACGATGAACAAGAATCCTTAATAGCTTTCATAGACCTTTCCATAACTTAACAGATATAGAAGAGTATTTTTTCACTGATTACCTCCGCTAGTTGTACCCCATCTTTCACCTTCATTTGTAAGTGGGATAGACCTATTCTTTGTGGTGATGAATACTAACACTGGGAAGGTCCATTTACTATACACCATATAATGGGGGTGTCTATATACACTGCACCCAAAAAGTGAAATAGGTTTCAGAGAACTTATTTCAAAAGATTGTTTGTTTCATTATGTACAGTTTTTCTCTGTTGTTGTGCAGCTGCATTATAAAAAAAAAAAAAACACACAAAAAAACCACACTGCAGGATCTGGTTTGTAAGGTTGGAAATTCAGTCTAGAATTAAAGCCACTTCCCACTCTATAGATAAAAACTGAGTATCTTTCTAAAAAACCCACACAATTGGTAAAAAGCAGATATGAAGTTGAATGAGGAATGAGTCCTTATTTGGTATTTCTCTCAAAAACAGAGGAAACTATTAGTAAAATTCCTTCTAACCTTAAAGTTTCTGGGCCAAGATAAGAGGTCTTTTGTAGAGGAATGAAGCTGGGTTAATTAGCATTGATAATATACAGCTGTGGGTTGGCTTCAGGGGCGGTGGGTTGGCCGATGTAGATAAGGTGCAGGTGTGGCTGGTTAAGTGGCTGAGAGACAATGAAGAGAGAGCAGCCAAGGAAGAAGGGGGGGGGGGGGGGGGAAGGAAGGAAGAAAGAAAGAAGAAGCAGCAGCAGCAGCAAGAAAAGAGTGAATACGTGCTCTGGGTGAGGAGAGATAAGACGAAGGCAGCAGAGGGACTGTATGAAGAGTATGTTGGCATGAGATGGTATAAGACCTTGTTGCAGCTTGATAGTTTGGAGAGTGCTGTGACAGTCTTTGTGTTCTCTGGAATGCTGTGATATCTGCAAGGTAAGATTTTTCTAAGTGGTCTAAGTGAATTAAGTTATACACAAAATACATTTTACTAGTTGCATAGGCAAATTTTCAGTTGGTGTGATATTTTTTTCCATTTTTACTTTTAGTTAAAGTAATAAATATAGAAAAGTAGCAGCTGGACTTTTTTTACTGAGTATACTTAATCTCGGTGTAGTGGCAACTGTGATACAAACCATCTGAAGATAATTTCTCCCCATGTTTAATATTGAATAGTTGGTAATACTAGGGACTTTTAAATGTTGCTCTTAACTGTTTAAAGCAAAAACCCCTACTTGTATCATTTCCAGCTTCACTCGGAAGAATCACGTTATTTGTCCAAAATCAAGATTATTAAAAAAATCAAAGTTCTCAATAGAAGTTTGTGATGTTCATCAAACCACTATTACATTGCAGGCCAGTTGTGTCAAGTAAATCACATGGGTCAATTTCCCAGAACTGTTGCAATTTATAAGACAAAAAACCATGTACACAAACTACTCCAGGACTAATCAAGGTTACTGATAGGTGACTATGTATCAAAAATGCAAATTTTGCCAGAAGAAACATTCCTATTGGCATAGACTGTATCTCAACTAAGCTGTTAGCGTTGTCTGCTGCCTAAGCATTTTCACTAGAGATCTTTCATTCCTTGAATCTCTTCACAAGTTTCTTTATTTGCCTTGAGGTGAAGTATTTAATCTGCTTACCCATCTTATTAAAGGACATACTTGCTTGGGAGGAGGATACCATGACATTTAAATTGGGGATTATTTGATTATTAGGTAAGCTTAGAAGAAAGTTGGAGAAGTGCATAGAAATGACAGACCTTATAAATAAGTCTGTCAAACATATTTGAGTCTGAAATCAGTTAGACTGCTCTCCTGTTCTCCCAATAATTTACATCCTTGGGTGGATTATCATCATCAGTTATTACAGAAAGCTTATCCTGGAACAGAAGCTGGAAATATTTTTCAAGTGCTTTATAAAAAGAAAAGATACAAATAAATGATGAAGCATCATGACGGTGCTTAGATTCTGAATATTACCAAAGAAATATACTTTATTTCACTTCTTGAAAATTTATTCCTCATTTAACACCTGTGAATTGACAAGAACTTTGCTCTTCTGGTAGTTTCGCATTTTTTGCCTTCTCTTCTGTGGAGAGCTCTGCTGTGGTGGTTTACCCCTGCATGTTACGGAGTTGTGTCATACAAAACCCTGAAGACATTCATAACTATGTCTCCAGATGCTGAAAAGGAGTCTGAATTGATTTTTCAAACTTCCCAAGCAATACTTCATTAGCTGTGCCCCAAGTAAGAATTTATTTGCTTTACAGAGGTGACAGTTATGCCTTGGAAATCTTAAAGCAGGAATACTCTTTAAGGCACATAAGTTAAGTGCAGGAGGAGCATTCCTATAGCTGCAAGTTTGTTTATCTTGCTCAAAACCCCTGTAATCACTTCTACATCTTTGAATTTGTACCAGCATGTTCATGGTGACATCAGTTAAATACCTGTGCTTTTAGACATGGTGGCATAGCGGGGTTTTAGCAGTGGGCTAGCAGATTCAGAGGTGAAAATACCCATTAGTATAAATGTAGAGAGTAGGAAACGAAGACAGGAATTTCAGCTTTGGCAAAGGCAGGTAAAACAATGACTTTGCTGAACTTTTTTTTTTTTTTTCCGCTTAGCCAAACAAAATCCAAATTCAAATATCACAAGTATGCCTCCCAAGCCACCTTCTTTCTGTGACAGGATAACAGTCTTTGTGGGTAGGGACGAGGTGGTTGTCATATATTTTAATTCTAGTGAGAGTTTTTAACATGGCTCCTGTTTATATAAGAAAGCAAAATAAAAGTGATATTCACATAACTCCTAATGAGGCACAAAGAGTAGTTTGGAAAGGGCTGAGGTGATTTAGTCTGAAGGGAGGACTGAACAAGTGAACAAGAGGAGTACAGTCAAGTTTCTGTTGTGAATAATATGTTCCCCATGTCCATCATGGACAAGACAAAAACTCATGGGCTTAGATTTTAGTCATATAACCAGGTGTCAGCAAAACCTTTGGAACACTAAGGATAATGAGGCACATGAAAACTGGATTTTCACTTATGGAAGGTCTCTAAAACCAGGCTAGACAAGCATCATCAAGAATTGCAAAAGGGTCACTGGTATTGCCTTGGGGTGGAGAAAGGTTCAGAAAACCTCTTAGTGTCCCTTCTGTCCTACAATAAAACAATAATGTTCTTTCCCAGAGCAAAACCTGTTTGCATACTGAGACTCACAGGGCAGGCTCTCCCTCCTCTTTCTGTTCAGGTGACCTCTGACATTTGCCCACCGATTAATCAATTATGGTGTGAAAAGTGAGTATATTGCCAGAAAAGGACTCCTGGGGAAGTGACTCTAATAGACTATCTGAAGTACACACTCAGACACACACACACACACACACACAGATGCAAGGTAGAGCTATATCCAGAAACTCCCTTTTGAAGTCTGCAGAGTTTTGTCCACGGTCCCAAGCAGCAGCAATAAAGTTTCCTGCAGGATTTCTCACTGATACCACGTTTAAAGGCTCAACAAATAACCCTGCATCTGCAGCCTGCCCACTTCATATACCTAGGTGGACTTCAGCTAATACGGGCTGCACAGTCCATGTGTGAAACACGTGTGTTCTGCCCCAAGACTATGGGAGCTGCATAAATTACACATGTGAAATGTCAAGCACATGTAGACATTCCCTGAATCTTCATGGTTTTTTGGTATGAAATAACTTCAAGAGTGTTTATTTCAACTGTTTATTTATAAATGGGGGTGTGTGGGGGAGTGGTACTGCAGGGGAATCTGTGTAATATTCAGCTTGCAGAAAATAGAAGATACTAATCACTGTGCTGTCCAAGTTGTAAAGTTGGATGCCAATATTTCCTTCCCTTCTGTGAATTTTACCCCTGCACATGTATTACTGTGTAGAATTGGAAAGTCTTGCTGCAAAATGTAAATTAAGACACCAGAGTGGGAACTTCTGGAGTTAACACAACCTTTTAGTCACCTGAATGTTGCTTTAGGCTGTATCTCTACTTATCCACGCTATTTGTTAGTAGACATTTAAAGCAAATGGGAAGTGAAAGGTCTTTAATTTTTCTTGCAATGTATCAGTTCAGTTTCTTCACAACGTATCAGTAGAAAAAAAAAAAATTATAAGATCCAAGGTTGAATTAGTACGCTAAATCCAACCCCCAGTTCTGTAGGACTCAAAATCTGAAGCTACTATTTATAACTGATGAAATAGGATCCCAAATACAAACTCCAAAAAGGTGAGTTTCACATTTGATACTGGGTTTGGAAGTCACTGAAACTGTCATAGGAACAGGCACAGGTTTGTAACTACCAGCTTCTTTTGTGCATTGCGTTCATAATGGAAGGCAGGATTGCTGGCTTCTCTTCACATTGGTGCTCTTCTTGTTGGGTAATTGCCCTAGAGCAGGATAATTCTTTTTTCCTAGGGGTAGAAGGAACAGACTGAAAGAACACATGGAGCAAAGAGACCACTGTGTATAAAGAATGGTAACATTTCGAAAATTGCAAGTTTTGTTTCCTTTCTTTCTTCCCCTACATTACTCAAATTTCCACCAACTCTGATCAATAACACAACTTTAGCCAGAATGAACCAGGAATTTTAGATTTTGGTCTTTTTTAATTGAAATTTATTATAACCCTAAGATGAAATACAGGATATCTGTAATGTCCTTGCAGGGCAGAAGGAAGTCAACTGAGACATAGAGCCAGTGTAATTCCTGAAAGCAAGGGCTGCTCTTACAGAAAGAGTTACAAGCACAGCACTTTGGTTCTCTGAGACTCCTTTTTATTCTTTGACTCTTTCACTTTCCATTCTGTGTTGACCTTGTAGTGCAGGACTTCCAGTGTGCCCTTGCAGAGTTTGAACTAATACAAAAAACAGCTGGTACCACTAATACTAATGGATTTCCTGGGTTTAGTTCAAATATAGTAAACTTTTAGTTTTGTTCACAGTGAATCTGAAGATAGGTTTTTCATATTTGTTTTTCTCCAGTGAGAATCATAGGCTTTAAATGTACTTTTAGAAATAAAAATGAAAAAAGGGAGAAAGAAAGTACCTTTTAATATGTTGGCAAAAAATGCGTACCATTTTCTTTCCTCCTTGCATTTTAGTCCACTCCTGTGAAAGATCCTAATCAGGACCCCAGAACCGACTGGATGATTTGTGAGACCCCAGTGAAAACACGTACTGCAACGAAAAAATTTAAAACATAATTATACACATTCAAGAAAATATCTGTCAAAACTGCTTCAAACTTTTCAACAACTGTATATGGAGTGTGAAGGGGTCAAACCAGTATTAGCACAGCACTGTATGAAGTTTTATTTCCCTGTAAAAGGGGAGAGTGCTGAGGACTGGGCAGAGACCTAGGGCCAAATCCTGCCTGGGCTGAGTGACAACATGAGACCAGTGAGATCTGGGGGCCCTTGGTTTGTCAGAGAGAGGACCAGTCCTTTGCAGGGCACAGAGCTGTCAGGAGAAAGCTCTGGAAGTTGTTTAGCATGTCAGAGGTTTGAGCAGATAGGCGGCAGAGAGGTGTTTTAAAATTAAACTGGGGCGTTTATGTTTTAACTTGCCTATAATTACATGTGCATACTAACCTATGTCTAATTTAAAGGCAGGAAGGGAAGGAAGACAAGGTCCTTCTTTCCACTTAGAGAGCAACAAAATTTATTTATTCCTTCCCTCCATACAGAAAAAAGTAGGCTGCAGGTATTTTTCCTTTAAAGGACAAGAAGGAGCAGCAAGAGCATGTTTGTGTAGGAGCACATGCCCATGCTCCTCTCTAGCGAGTGTCCTCCCCAACAGCACAAACTGGCTGGCGGTGCCTGCAGCGGGCAGGGTACTCTGAGCATTTGCAATGCAGAAACATCTGTAGAGTCAAGTGCAAGCTGTTTGAGCTAGCTATGTATTTCACAATTACACAACTATCTTTTTTCTTTAGTTTTAGCAGTATATCTCAACATCTTTTCCATCCCATTTTGGATTCGTTCAGAAATGAGCATCCAATGGTATACAGCAATGAAATTTTGAATCTGGTAGATCTCAGCATGGGAAAGTCTAGTGTCTCCCCATGGTTTTGCATTCTCAAAGCTTTGAAAACTTTGTTTGACTGAATAAACATGCAAAGAGGTTTTTGCAGTTTTATTCTGTAGGTCCCTATCCTGCAGTGGTTATCCCCTAAATGCTGCTCAAGCTTCTAGTCACTGCATCAGGGCTCAGGAGAATATCACACCAAACACAACATTGTTATGAATACACAATGATTGGTCTAGCGGATCTGGGGCACTAATTCTATATGTCCGTTTTTCATGCACAAGGCTCTTTTGAAATGTACCAGTCTCTACAGGCAGCTTTACCACCATTTACATAGTTTTGTGATGGCACCATATAAATCTATAGACTGTGGTCTCCCTCCCAGACACCGTAGGGTTCACCTCAGGCCAAAGGCACACATGCTGATATGATGAAGATTAATTTTGAGGCTACCAGAATGGTAAGTAATAAAAACAAATATGTTCTTGATGGAATTTAAACTGTTGAGGGAAATTTTAGCACCTGGAAAGCAATTCTTTATGTAGTCAGTAAAGTGGATATAAAAAAGATGCAGTAGTCTCAAAGCATAAGGTTGGTCACAATAAGTGTTCAAGGTAAGTTCTACTAAGGTAACTTCAGGGAACGCTTTTAGCAGGGCACTGCTGAAACTGAAACAGTCCTCATTCCATATGAACACTGTATGCCTGCCGTAATGCTCTTATGGATAACAGTCCCTCAACAGCATTAAGGAACTGGTTTACTTAATGCGAATTGCTCTCATTGGAACAAAACTGATGACCATTTCACAGGCTCACTAGCTCAGAGTGGAATGTGATTTGGGATGAGATATAAAAGTTTTGGCATTTCTTCTCTGTCTGTGTAGTTGATCCCCACACTAGTAGGTAGCAAAGTAGTTTTTAAGGTTCTTTTGCCTCAGCTTTAGTAGAGGCAAAAGCAGCAGCAGCAGTGTTGCAGTGCTGGTCTGGTGGGTTTTTCTCACAGCAAGCTCTGTTTCCACAGGATTTGAACCTTTTTCCCCCAATGTGAACCATTTGCCTTTTTTTACCTGATCTCCCAGAGAAGACCCCTCTTGAAATTTTGCTCTGCTTATTTCTTCTGGTCTTCCTTTTTCTCTGTTCTTCAGCACCAATGAGAGAAAGGCAAAATGATAAACATCTGCCCAACATGAACTTGAACTGTAGCCAACTTTGATTCTCGTCAACATTGATTTTAGTGCTCTGATTATAGCCCCAATCCACTGCTTGCTTTTGATCTTCTTTCTGAGTATTTCTCTACCTTGATACACTGATGATGAGACGTTATTTGTCTTTAGCACCAGCAAACACTTCACTTGGGTTTCTGGCATCAGGCACCCTGCCGACATGCATTAAAGGTATCGAATGTCTCTGCTTCCCAATTGTCAGTTCATATTTTAGTGTTTATTTGCAGAGACTGATAAATGTGTTTTTCAGTTATTGGTCACCCACATTTTGGTATCAAAACACTGTTTGGACTGGGTGTTTATTACTTCCTGCTGTTCATTTACACAAAACAGTGATTTTACTGGAAGTAAGTATGGTGCATGATTAAAACCCAACAAATGCAGCTCTAAAAAATGATACATGGATATATGTGCTAGACCCAGCCATCTAATAGTGCCTGCATATGAAATATTTTTGTTCTGAAGATAGATTAATAGACCTTTAATCTATTTACTGCCAGTACACTCTCATATTTTACTACATCTTTTAATAAGCAGCTATTAAACTTATATCTGTGCACATGTTCACTATTTAGGTAGTTGATCCTTGAAAACGCCATAACTCTTGTTTATACACAGTCATATCACTTTTCCTCTTCTTTGTAGGCATGGAGACACTGTAAATATCAAATTTGTATGCATTATCTTTGATCTGTATTGTTGCTGTTTAATATTAGGCAGGAATTAGGAAACGTTCCAACTTGTGTGAATACCGCAGTATGATTGTACAATGAGAAACTTATTTATAGTTCACTCATTGCTAAAAAATAGCATCTGGTAAGTTAAACCAGAGAAATGTGATGTTCCACTCTTTGCCCCAATACACTTAGCACAGAAATGAGCTACGGTCACTGTGTAGTGTCTTTGGAAAATGCTGACTTTTCCAACAGCAGCACTTGCATCTGTGTCATGTTAGAGTACACACACAAAAAATGTTGTGGGTTTTTTTAAGTTTAATGATCTTTAAGATCTCTTTGAAAAAAATGTTAGGAAACTTCAGGCATTTCAAAAATTCTGGGTCTGAGTTTTGCAACACAGCAGCCTTTTAAATTCAGAGTTCTATGTCTTCACCAAATAACCTTCTGGAATTGAAGTAGCTGGAGGTTTTGCAGAGAGAGAAGAGCAGGTCAGAATGTGTTTTCTTTACCTCCATGACTTTTTGTCCTTGAAACACCATCTGTAGGTCTGTTGATGAAGTCTCTATTCATGGACCCACTTTTGCAGTTTGTTGCCAGTGTTTAGGTGTCCCTTAGTTTCCAACAATTTGGGAGACACAGTATCAGGAAGGAGAGGAGGAATCAGGCTGGAAAGGAGCAGCTGAACTGCTCTCAAAAACTGGCTCCATCCCAGAGGATGAAAACCAATGTGATAGTGCATTTATTTGAGTGTTTCAGGGAAAGATGAACATGGATTCTCCATACAGCTGGACAGAATCACTTGTAAGCTGCAGAGATTTACCCAGCAGTGCTTTAGAAGGTTAACCTTTAGGAGGTTAATGCACAGGGGGTTATACGGGTTTTCTGCATTGGAGCAGATTTCACTCATGGAAGTATCCCCAGGAGAGAAAACACAATAACACTAGCTCCTAGGCTTCCATAGCCACTTGCCATCGGCAACAAGTGAGAGAAACTGCAGGATGCAGTGATGGAGTAGTGAATTAGAAACATGTCAAACCTTGCATGGGAATTCTCTGCACTTCTTACTACCTGCAGTCTGGGCAAACTGGACATAACCTGAGAGTCTCTTCTGCATATTTTAGAATAGTCTTCCTAGTGTTCCTACTGTTTCAGGATCTTTTTCTTAATTTTCCATGCATTTCCATGGTTCAGTGGTGAAATAATTATGAAAGCAAACGTATTTGGCTAAGATTTTAAACCCAGTGGTAACTGTGCTTAAAATACTTAAAGCTTAAGAACCTCATAAATCCAAATAGCAACTCAGAAAAACATAATCTTTATCTCCAACTTCAGGGTTTTTTTATTTCACTTTCTTCCTGCCTATATATTTTGCAGTTATTTTAGATGTGGAATTTTAAATAGATAAAAACCCTGACATATTTTATGTAAATTTTTGCTTAGTTTTTTATCTTTAAGCATGTTATGTTAAATTTTTTCCAGGTGTAGTATCATCTAGTTTTGAGGAATCTGTGTATGTACCTCATGCATCTTCTTAGGCTTGTAAGTGCTCTGAATCTGGGCTTTTACTCTTCTCGTTCACAAAATTTGCTTGGCAAACCAACTATTCAATGAAACTGCATATATAATATTCCTTGAATGTACTTCTGAAAAGAAATGCACAATTTTTTGTCTGCCGTGAGAAACATGACTTCAAGTATAGCCTAAGCCAAAGGGAATTCCAAACATGCATGCTTTAAAAAGCATTTATTTTTTTTTAATTCATTTTTAAAGTGATCATGCAGGATTCAAAACTGAAAATGTAGTCCACTGTAGCTGGAGAGTAATAAAGGCCAAATTCATAAATGAGACATGCTTTTAAAAACACAAGTGCAAAAAATTAAATCAACAGAAATATATAGAGACCAAGTCTGCAGAATAGATTCCAACTAGCCAGAGTACTTACAAAGTGTGGGATCATCGCCAACATTGTTTTCAAGTCATACAAGTAAAGAAAGTGAACTGGTTTTCTTTTGTCTTACCAAGTGACAACATAGGGAAAATAATTGAGAAAAAGTTGGTTTTGACTATGTCATGTTCCAGATTTAAGAGCTGATAGGGAAGACCATCTTTGTGCACCAGTTTGTGTTGCCTCTTAGTGTAGAACATCATAAGCTATTCAAAACTTCAAAGCGATCATTTTACTTGAGTATCAGGACTTTCAAGGGTTATTTTTTAAATAACTGATGTGCAACGACTGTCCTCAGAGAGCACACGATGTCCAAGACATGGTACACTTGGATGATCAAACAGTGTGGAGCTGAACAGAACGGTGCAAGGAATCTTTCAAGCTTGTGTTTCTTAAAATCAGCGAGTTCATAGGCCTCAGGTTTGCATGTGTATCTCTTTGTGTGTGTATCACTGTAATATTTTGAGCAAATGATTGAAAAGCACATCCGGAATATTAGTTGGATAATCCTAGTAATTAATCTCCAAATTTTGATCCTGTTGGCCAGCAGGGCCAGGGCAGGGACCATCAGCGCAGGGGGGACGTGGGGGCCTGGAGCGTGCCCAGAGCCGGGCAGGGGGCTGGGGAAGGGGCTGGGGCACGAGGCTGGTGAGGAGCGGCTGGGGGAGCCAGGGGGGTTTGGCCCGGAGAGGGGGAGGCTGAGGGGAGACCTTATCGCCCCCTCGACTGCCCGGCAGGGGCTGTGGGCAGGGGGGGTCGGGCTCTTCTCCCAGGGAACGAGCCACAGGGCAGGGGGGACCGGCCTCGGGTTGCCCCAGGGGAGGTTGAGGTTGGAGACTGGGGAAAGTTTCTTCCCCAAAGGGGTGACCAAGCCCTGGGACAGGCTGTCCAGGGAGGTGGTTCTGTTGCACTATCCCTGGAGGTGTTTAAGAGACGTGTAGATGTGGCACGTGGGGACATGGTTTAGCACTGGACTTGACATTGCTAGCTTTACAATTGGGCTCAGCGGTCTTAAAGGTCTTTTCCAGCCTAAATGATTCTATGATTTTAAGCACTCAAACAAGACCCCTCCAAACCTGTAAGCCTTTTCAAGTTTGCAGTTTTAATTAAAATCTTAAAGCCTTTACAATTTGGAGGCTTAATTAAATCCTTTATTTTTGAGATATATATATGATTTTAATTGAGAGATATATTATTTTAATTAAATAATTTATAGCAAGTTGAAATAATATTTATTGCAATGAATAAGCACATCTTTTAGTGCAGTACCTAAACATCTGTGCAAAAGTAGGATTGCATTGTGCCAGCCTCTGTAAAAACACGCAATAATAACCCACCACTCACAACTTAAACAGACAATGGAGTGGAAAAAGGAACACAGAATGACCAGTACAACAAGCACTATAAACATCTTTTTCAAACAAAATACTTTTAGAGGTCTGGAAGGAAGAAGGTAGTTATATGGAGCTGGGTCACTGGCTGACTTCCAAAGAAAGAAATAGAATATATGGGGAAGATGAAATGAAAATCAAATGTAGACAGAGTGCTTAATCTTTTCTTTTCTAGAAAAGATCAAAACTCTTTTCTCCCTAGCAACAGCTAAAATTACATAAATACATTCCTAATATTAGTGGCAAAGTACTTATAAGGAATTACTGCTTTGTCACAAGAATAATATATTTTGTTGGGGGTTTTTATTTTATCCATTACAATAGTGTCTACAGAACCCATCTAACAGTCTCCACAATACTTGGGCTGTTTATAAACAAACTAAACCAACTTATTCTATGTGGGCAAGAGGGAAGAAATAAGTAAATTCAGAACAGAAACTCAAAAATTCAGTAGGCATTTTTACTGTGTTAAGATGTTTTTCCACTGAAATGAATTATTCAGTGAAGGAAATCCTTTGTACATAAGCCACAGAGAAGAGCACCGGCACATAACACAGACCTGAAAGTTCATTTTGGAGCGCATAGTGAAGGTGTAAGTGAGAAATATTCCTGCATATTGTGTCAATAAAGAGAAGGGTGATAAATGCATAAAGAACTTTACAATATTGAGTGACTGGCTGATGTAAGTCAGTGGATTACATTCATTGTAAATAAGTGTGTAGTGATGTAAGTTTGGAAAAAATACACTCTGCTGTATAAAATCACTGGTGGACTCTCACCTATAGTTTACCAAGCGGGGGCCAAGGAATGGTAGACAGCTCTATGAAAACATCAGCTCACCACTCAGGGGCCAAAAAGCAAATCAAATGCTAGGAATTATTCAGAAAGGAAAAGACCATGAAACATGTGTCATCATTATGCCTCTGTGTATCCCCTGTGCTCCCACATCTTAAATATTTTATGAAGCTCTGGCCCCTTATTCCCTTCATTTAAGGAAAGCTTATCCTAGAACTGGAGACTGTTCAGAGGATATTAACAACCATCAGAATTATGGAATGACTAGAGAAAGGATTTTTAACCTGAAAGAAAGATGACTGAGGAGATCTATAAACTCATGGAGACCTGGGCAGGATAAATAGAACAGAGTTGCACAGTCTTTTCCAAGGCACCTCAGGAAGCCAGCAAGTATCAGCTTCAAAACTAATAGGAGGAAGTGGTTCATAAAATGCGCAAGGAAGCTGTGGGAACTCCTCGCCTCAGTTAAGACCAGATGCTGAAAGTTTGGT
The DNA here is from genome assembly GCF_023634085.1 of Falco cherrug. Classification (NCBI taxonomy): domain Eukaryota; kingdom Metazoa; phylum Chordata; class Aves; order Falconiformes; family Falconidae; genus Falco; species Falco cherrug. The sequence continues at coordinate 33,372,308 of NC_073704.1, read as the reverse complement.
TACAGTTCGACCCAGTGCAGTTATTCTTGTGTTTTTATATGCCAGCACTATTTCACAGTGTTTGTAGGTGCACACACCAAGGATGAGAAGAGGAACAAGGAACAAAACTTTCATAATTCCTGAGATAAATATTGAATTTACAACGAAAACTCAAAAGCCAAACTTTCTATTTAATTGAAAACCCAGTCTCTGCTGAGATTAGAGCCTGTTCCAGCTATAGGTCTTGAAACTTCCTTTGCATTTTGTGGTGTATCGCCACTACATTATACATTCCTTATCTTCAACAGGCAGCAACTAGAGTGTTGACTGCCCTACAGGAGACAGTGAGCAGGCTTTACAGCATTTCATCACTCTCTCCCATGTCTGTGTACCATTAAAGGTACACCCAGGAATTAGATCCTAAATGAGCAGCTCCTAACTTTCCTGAGTAATGTCCTCACTTTCTCTGTACTAGTGTACCAGCTGTTTATTCACTATAGCTGGAATCAGAAGATACATTTCATCTACACAAAAGCCTGAAGGCAGTAATATTTAAAACAAAGGTTTAACTGCTTAACTAATTGCACATTCTGTATGAATGCTCTCAACAGAGTAGCAACAAGATCAAAACAATGTTATTAAAGAACTGTTAAGTGTTAAGGGAAGAAAGCAACAACATAACAAAAGCTAGAATGATCAGCTGGCAGACACTTGCTATCCATTCACTGGCCCATTAAAAATCTTTTAATCTTGCAAAGCTGTGTCACCCAGGAACCACAAAGTATTTAGCAGTAAAATGAGCAATAACCAGTGGTACAGGAAAAGGCAAAGCCAAAATGTGTTCAAAATATGTCCAAAATATCAAGAAAAATACAAAAAATATTTTTTAAAAGCCCGATGGAAATCTTATTTATAGGAATATTATTACTAAAGTCAATAAAACTAACTTGCATAAGTAACTGGGAATCAAATGAGTAACCTGAACATACAGTTTGGAACAAAGGTGCTGAAAGTCGGACTCCTAACTTACAAGATAACTTATAAACTGCCAAATACCTTCCACTGTTCCAATTCCAGCATTTAGGAAAAAACAGAACTCTTCCTTCGCTACCCGAGGGGTAGATCCTACTCGCCAAGCATGCACTCAATTAAAAAACAGACAGGGCACTGCAATTCTTTGTTTCTTGGTTCTCCACAGACTGAAGGAGATGGGGCTAGTCTCACCCCAAAATGCAGAAGACTTTAGGGAAGTTATTCTTATTACACTGTGATCTGGAAGTCAACAAATCATGAAAGATACCTAAAATTCCTATAAATTAAAGGTATGGACTTAAATGCCTATAGTAGGTCCATCACAGCCCAGTGTCTTGCCTCTAAGATTCTTTCAAAGCTGAGGAGGGAATTCTGTCCCCTCCATCCAGCCCTTGTCCCTCCCAAATGAGAGTCCTATCTGCTCAAACTCTGAGAGCTTTCACTTTGAGAACATAACATTTTAGAAATAGAAAAACTCCTCTGGGGCAATATACCTTCCATGACATCCTGGTCAAAACCAGAGCACTGTAATTAGATAAATAGGCAGACAGACTGCAAAAAGGCGAGAATCTCAAACCATAAAGGGGGAGGAGGAGAAGGTTATAAAGCACAGAACTTGACATACTTGCTATCCTTCAGTTTTTCTGGCATATACAAGTCACTTTTTAGAGTGACAAATGGATGCACGTTAAATTTAAGGACAGCTGAAGCAAGGTAACAGTGCATTCCCCAGCTTGGGATTTCCAAAGTGTTCTGCATATATTGCCATCTAGCTATCTCAGGGGTGGGGGTGGGGGAAACACCAAAGTTACACAGATCCCAAATTTCAAAAGTAGCTTTCCATATTGTACCCATCTCAAGAACATACCTACCTGTCTCTCAGGATACTAACAGTTAGCTGGGGGCACAATACTGGGGGCACAACAGTTTTCTGAAAATTAGGGCAGCTGTTAGCATAGTGGAAGAATACTTTTGCTGTATTTTCTTCTGTAGAAAAGAATACACAATAAGAGAACTTCCTCTTGGGGAGTACAAGAGTATTTTTCATGTGGATTAAGTCTAATTTTCTGTAGACGGGTTCAGAGACTAATTCTAATTCAAATTCATGTTAGTATGACTTGTAGTTTTTAGGTAGCTTGTCATACGAGTCTGTTACTGCAGACTGCCTACATTACTGTACACTTAAAACTATCCCTCAGGACACTGGAAAATGTTTCTTTTTCCCCTTTCCTGTCCTACAACAATTTTTGTTCAAATTCCTGTGTGGAAACAAGTCTAAAGTGAGTGTAACTTTGTCCTGGAGATCTGGTTGGGGAATTCTAGATTTATAACTTTGGGGACAAAAACACTGACTTTTTAAAAAACTGACTGCTAGCTTGTGATGGTGAGTAGCGACGAAACTTTGTCATGGAGAGCTTCATAGAATCCAAGGTGGAATTTCTGTTTCTACTTTTTCTAGGAGACCTGAAAACCAAACCTCTCTGCAGTACTTCATGAAATATCAGACACAGGTTCAAGATGCCTCCTTAAAGGCGTTAAAGGAGTACCTATCAGGGATGAACAGGAAACAGCTTAAAATCATTAAATAACACTTCAACAGTTTAATTGTGCTTAGAAGTGTAATTTTAGATGTGAGAAAGAGAGAGCAGGGTTGTGTCTGCTCTTTTGTGCTGTAAGTGACCCATGCACAAATGTGCCCGCCCTTCTCAGATGGGCTGGGACTTGGTCAAGCGATCTAGTAGTCACAGGGAAAACTATCCTTCTTTTTGTCCCTTGGTAGCTGGAAACTGGAAATGTAATCTCACATGCCTTTATAGAGTGGGAAAATCACATCTTGCTCGGATCTACTGTTTTAGCTTTGGAGGCCTGGAGTCCACGGGAAGCGAGTTCTGAGAATGGTAGCTTTTCTAGACTATTTTTTGAAGTTTTTAAAGCACTAAGCAAAGCTATTCAGTTGAGTTAAGTCAGGAATGACTATAGCTTCTTTACCAAAAAATGAGGGTTCTGTGGAAAGGGTAGCTACCAAAGAGAAAATAAATAATTATTGGTTTAATTACTGGCTAGTATGCATATTATTCTCAGTTACGCTCTTTTGAAAAGGTTTCTAGCAAATCTTTAGAAATAAACATTTCACTATCCCTGCAGGAAAATTTGAAGCAGCTAAGTGATAATGTCAGTGCAAAACACATTCTGTGAACTGCTTTTGCTGAAATCTAAACGTTTTAAACCTTTTCCCATGCTGGGTAGTGAGAGAGATCTCTTTATATTAATTCAGACTTCATAGATGTCGCACGATAGGAATACATTCCAAAAGCTAAGATACAAGATTACTCTTTAACCATAGAACAAACCAACAGGAATTTTAATCAAGACAATATCCAATAATGACTGAATGTTTTTGGAGGGGATCCAGAATACACATTTGGGAATTTTAATCTTAACCGCCTTTGAATTTTGAATAAAATATTTTAAAGTTTGGGGAATATGCCACTCCGCCTGATTCCAGAAACGAGCCATCTAAGGTATTAAAGTGTTTCATCTGTTCAGACATCGAGTATTGCAAATCTGTTTCAGTAATTCATACCAGATAAGTTCACAATGAATGAGCCTAAGTGAAGAAACTTGTTTCCCTTAAAGTAGGACAGCAAGTCAGAAATGGAAGAAAATAGAACTAAGCCAAACATTTTTTAAATCTTCCTCATATTTCAGAAAACGCTAAGGCCACTGCTTTTCTTAACTTCTCATCAGTTAATTTAAAATTATTGAAACTGTACTGTTTGCAGCACTGTGACAAACTGAAATTTCTTACTCTCTGTATGTATTTCCACATGTATATAGATGCATCTGTGTGTCTGCATATTTATTATGATTGAAGTGTTCAGAAAATTTCAGTCATTTTTATAGAAGGATCATGTTATCTTCAAAATATGTGTTAGTATGTCATGACTTTAATGCTCCAACCTGCATGTGTTTGTGGTTTTTTTTTACTGGAAGCAGATTACAACAGGCTTTGCTGAGTTCTCTAAAATGCTGTTATATGACTGGAAATTTTGACAGTACTAAACTACATATAGTGTCGTAAAATTCTTGGCTTATCTGTCCCCCAACTTCCATTTGGAGTAATTTTAAATGCAGCCAATTCAGAACAATTTAAGAAAATGAAACAATTGAAATTGCTCATTTTAAGCTTGAACAATGTCTCATTTGAAATATTAATATCAATGACAGATGAGATTTTAGGCAAAAGGAGATTTAGACTTCTTAGGATGAACAAGAATGGGCATTTTAGAGAGGTGCTAATCTTCCTTTCTAGGAAGCATCAGCTTCCAGCTATTTTGGGACCTGCTTATGATGATGAATCATATTTTAGCAGAAAAGTGGCAAGGGTCTATACAATGAGGAAAGCATTCATACTTTTGTTCCTTTTTTGTATTAATATGAATTCCTGTTCCTTTGTTTTCTACTTGTAGCCAATCACACAACTTAATCTTCTCTGTGCGGTGAAAGTTTAAAAGCCTAATTCTGTGAGCTATAAAACAAACTAAGCACAGAAAGGAATTTACAGTATGTTAAAAGAACAGGAGAAGAGGCTAATAGAGTTGTATACATTTCAGGGATAGATATAATCAAGTGTGTACAATATAAAGCAGAAGGTTCATAATGATTGAAAAAGGAGAAGGAAAAAAAAGCTATTTTGTAGTAGCTGCATGAACTCTGGCTGAACCTTGCTATTTGGCAGCCTCCAGTAAGGACAGCCTAAGATGAGGCATTAGGGTTTGAATCTGAGAAGCTGACATCAAGCAGACAGCAAGACATGATATCTTATTTTCCTGAGCTATGCTGACACAAATTGAACTCCACTTATTATTTTCTTATGCCAGTAAAGTTGCATTTGGCATTTAAGCATTTTGCTGGCAGATGTTGGAGTGCTGGTTGTCTTAATTTAAATAATTTTCAGATTGTTTGGTAGTATTAAAAGATAGAAACTCATTCTTCATATGAGTCCAATTTTATAAACTATTTTTTTTCTGACCTTGTGCAAGGTAAGAATTTTATATTAAATCCAAGTAGCCTAAGGGTACAAAGCCAGTTTTCTGTGTTATTTAAAACTAGGAGTGAAAAAAACTTGCCTTTGAGCTGTTTAACTGGTTCAAATAAGATGAAAATACAAAAATTCTTCACAATGATTTGAGCTAAGGAAAATGAAAGTGTTATTTCTTTGTCAGGCAATGTAAATCATAACAATAATACACATAATATATGAATAGCAAGTAGTTGATGCTTCTGGCATATTCCTCATTCTTTTAGGAAGTTAATAACATCTAGATACCCCTTTTCACAGATCTAGAGAGATAGCTGGACAGTCATTGTTACTTCTGTACATGTGATGCTTGAACTTTTTCAGGCACTGCCATACAGATGTTATAGTTTACCTTTTCATAAAAAAAGAGTCTTGTATGTTGTGTTGCTTTTACTTGCTTGTTTGTATTCCTAGGCAAAATGTTCTAAGAGAATACTAGTGATTTTTTTGAGAAGAGAATAAGATGTCAGTTTACATTACAACCCCCCAGGGTAAATGGAGAGAATTCATAAAGGGTTAGAAAAAAATGTAGTGCTTTATAATGAAAAGTACTTCATGTAATTTATGACTACACAGTTAGAGAGTAGTCTCTTTCCCATTTTTCCCGTGCTGTCTACAAATCCTTAATAATTATCATGGGGAAAAAATATTTTACCACTTACTAAGAAACAATGTAAGTTGGTTTCATTTCACCAAAAGTGCTATCTTTGAGAAGTAAATGGCCGTGTTGTCAGATTATGCTAATGATCTAAGAAAGTGTGGCTGGGGCTGAAGGCTGGGAGCTCCGATGCAACTAGGTCTAGCAAAGGCAGTGGGAGGTCTCCTAGCAGTATCAACAGGGCAAGCCATAAGTAACACCAGGGTCTTCTGCATATCACTCATTTTCCTACCTATAAAATTGTAAATAATCATGTCTGTCCACATCCATAAAAAGCTTTGAAATCACCAACTGCAAAATATTAGGGATTACTAATAGCAGGAATATACGGGAGTATTTTTGACAAGAGACAATTGGGCCTGCTCTGCTTTCAAACCAAGTTAAATATCAAGGATATAGGCTGTCTATGCAAAATGATTTACCTGGATTGCAGTGAGTTACCTATGAAAAATGTGAAAACATATGTCAAATCATAATGTGTATCTTACCTCAAGCGATATTTTAGTGTGATTTGATAGATTGCCTAGAAAGTCATTGAAAAAATTTGTGTGTCTGTTGGACTACTAGGGATTAATGAGAGCAATTAAGGAATATACAGACATTGCAGAGAAATTAAATTATTTCTTTGCTTTTGTCTTCACCACAGAGGATGCTGGGTGACGTATCTTTTCTGGAAATAAAGATGAGGTACTGTCAGAGGCTGTAATATCAACAGAGGACATACTGGAACAGAAGGAAAAAAATAGAGAACCACCAGTTATTAAAATAGGAGAGTCTATTTCCAGGGGTTCCAAAGGAGCCTAAATACGAAATGGTTGAACCGCTAAAAACCCTAAAATTCAGACTCATTAAAATCAACTACTGTGCCTCATCACTAGTGACTATCTTTAATAAGAGAGCTACAGATGATCCTGGGAATTGAACACCAATTTCTTTTCTTAATATCAAGGGTATTGTGAAACAAAAATAAATAAATGAGAATCATAATAGAATAAAGACAGTGTCTACCTAGCAAAGAAAAACATGCCTCCCTAATCTATTAGAGCTTTTCAGGCACATTGCTCACAAAGAAAGAAAAAATAATTTAAAACACCTTTGACAATGTTCTGAAAAGAGACTATTGAGAAGTGGCCAAAGAAAAAGAGGGAAAAATTATTTCAAGGATCAGACACTAGCAGTTCAACTACACAAGGTCTGTAAGCGCTACACAGTGGGTTACTTCTCAACTCCTTTTGTGGGTGCTCTTGATGAACAATTTGAAAATGAATTAAGCAATGTTTCACCATTGCAGACCTGGGTGGAGAAAGGAGGAGCTAAGCAGTCTTTTCAATAAATTAATCAATGATTTCCAGAAGCCTGGAGAAGTTACAGCAAAGAAAGATCATTTCATGTACTATTTTTTTTATCTAATTATGTATTAATTAAGAGCTTGGATTCAAAGCAACAATATTAATTTAAATGTAGACTGAGGAAGCGGAGATTTGTACCATTCAGATGTCCCCGTACTGGAACCAGCATAAACTTACCTGGGACATATCATGGCTTTTATGGATTTTACCTTCCAGCAGGACTTTCTCCATGCGACTAATGGTCAAAAGGAGCTAGAGATAAACCCAGAACAGAAACACAGTAAACAGCTATGTTTTCTATCAGAGATGAGCTTAACTGAAAACAAGCACACTAGACATAGATAGTTTATCTTGATGGTATATAAGAAAAGCAAGCTTGGTATAAAATGCATTTCTTGCAGAAAACCAAGATGCATGGTCAGTGCTAGAATGTTGCTGTTCCATTTCTTCCTCTTGCATTACTTAAAGTCACACCAAAATAAATTAAGTTGCAAATCTATTATTAAACACAAGGTAAATTTGCTATGGGCTTTCCTAAATTTTATTCTTTTACTTTTTCTTTTTCTTTTAGCCTACATATGCCATACTTTGCAGTCATCTCTGGTCAAGCTTTCACATATAGCATAGAGCTAATGAATTACTTCTGTATTCAGTCACTTAGACTTCATGAATCAGTCATCTCCTCCTGAAAACTGCTCTGGTCTGGATCTTTAACTAGTGTAAATTAGCTCTGCGCCAAGAAAAAACTGAGGTGATACAATACTGTACAAAAGTCAAGGACCCAGCACTGTACTTCTGTAATACTATTACTATAGATCCTTCTATAAGTGTTACAGAACTTAAGGGTTATATAAAGTAGATCTTCTACAAAAGGAAATTTAAATTTTTCTTCTTATTTATGAAAGCTTTCTTCTTTGCTGACAAGTCTCTCTATTGACCTAAGACAGTGCCCTCTGAATAGTGCAGTTTGGGTAATACTATTTTTTGGGGGTTATACTTTTATTTTCAGTGATTTGTGTTTGTACCTTAGGAAATAATGGGAAAAATATAGAAACTGAAACACTTTTTTTCCTCTCTAACATAGTCTATGTTTCTATAACTTTGTTATCAACCTCTTTTCTACTTTTCCAGTAACAAGACTCTATTTCAAGGCTTTTATTCCTTGGAAGCCTTTTTCAGTAGTTTCCAATTCTCCAAGCAATGAAGTTAGGCTGCATCTTCATTTTACCTATCAGGTGTAACACACCAAACACAAAACCGTGGCAATGCTAGCACTGCTAGCCAAGAAAAACAGAAATACAGAGGGAAGGTCTCAGAAAGAGAGCCCCTGTGTATCCTGTCCTTGCCTTTAGGTGAAAATGCTGCAAGCTGGTCTGATACCTCCCTAACAGTGTGTATGAAATGTGATGCAGGGCTGTGTACAAGTCTAGTCTCCGTTCATTTCAATTTCCTAATATCATTTAAAAAAAAATCAAAGAAATTTAATCGCTGGAGTATCTAAGAAAGTAGTTGCTCATTATAGTTTCTCTGGTAGCAAAACTGAGTTGCTCCCCTGTGAAAGGCCCCGCTTTCCCCCCATGCCCAGGAGGCTGCTGCAGGCAGGGGGACCACTGCCCTTTTCTCCCTCCCCATCCCCAGGGCATGCTTCCCTCCCCGCTGCCCATTCTGCCTGTGTGCCCTACAAGCTGTGTGTGATCCAAGACAGAAAAAAATCTCTGACAACTTGTACTTTTCCTTGAGGGTCATCACCTCCAAAACCACTATTATTAGAGAACCCTTTTTCCCTCCGTGTTAGGGGTCGTCTGCCGCAGCTTCAGCATTAACCTGAATGCCAGGCATCTTTGTGGTAGGGTGGAATGTGTGGGTGGAATAGAAAAGGGACAGACCTTTGCCAGAGATGTGTTTGTTTGTTTGGAGCATTAGGGAAACTGGATACTGGGATGGCTTTCCTGCCAAGTTTCTACATGAAGTTAATAAGCTGCAGGGAAATATTAATATCAGTAAAAGAGCATTGCTTCAGGGAGGGAACTGGAAATGGTAATAGCTATTGGTCCAAATTCTCTCACTGGACTCAACAGACATTACTAAACTTAATCCAGGGAGGAATTTGGTCCACTGGGTTTAATTTAAGTGTGTAATACGATGCAGTGTTGGGGGAAAAAAAGCACATCTATTTGGTGAATGGATTTTTGGGATGTCTCTTGTAAGTTCAGAGAGTTTGAAGTTCATTTTTGCTCAGCATTACTGTGACTGCAGCAAGAATGTCATGCTCAGTTTGGGTCTCAACAATTACAGAAAAGACAGGATGGAGCTAGAGAATAAAAAGAAGGGGCACAAGCAGACGGTATGAGAGCTGAGGATCCATCCTGTAAGAAAAGCCTCAGAGAATTCAAGGAATTGAACCCATTCCATTTACAGGAGCAGTGACAAAGAAGGGACACATCCACAGTCTATAAATACAAGTGCTATGCAGATATTAAAGTGAAAAAACTTAGAGTGCATAAAGGCATCAAGGCAAGACATTACAGGACAGATAAAACTTTAATTTTAGGGAAAAACTTTATGGAGCAGAAAAACTTCATGGAATTTGAATCGCATAAGCCCCAGTTGCAGTGAGAGGCCCCTGATACTATAGCCAGACCTAAGTAAAGGTGAATCTGATGGACACTGTTATGCAGTGTATTTTACTTCCAAGCGAAATTTTAGCAGGTGTTCCTTTTTTCCCCACTGGACTATATCCCATCAACCTTATTCAGTCAGATAATCTCCCTCAAATCAGTGGGACAACATTTGTGAAAAAGCAGAACTTTATTCTGATGGTGGCACAGACCTTTCCTGACATATAATGGCAAAGAAGCCAAGGATTTACGGCTGTAATATCATCTGACTTCTGTATCCAAAATTTAAACCACGAAGGATAAAATATGCTTTCTCTGTCGGAGAAAAAAGGCAAAGGAATTACATTCTTGGCATATACGTTAGAAATGGCAGCACTGATGAGATTATATCTGTTATCTTCAAAATTGCTTTAAACCAGAAGCTTGGGTAACAAAGGACAGAAGTTACTTTCATATTAGCATATATGTCATGTTTAATCAATCAAAAGAGAACTGTAATTACTTTACTCTCTTCTTAGCTAACTTTAAAGAAAGGAAGTCATGAACCTATAAAGTAAATGTCATCCTGTTTGGATAGTTATAGTTTTATAGGTAATTTGTTGCAGATTTTATGCAGATAATTTATAATTATTTCCTTTCATGCTCATCTTTTAGCCTGGAGTCCAGTTTTAACACAAACATAAGGGCTGCAGATGCAGGGAAAGTACCAATGAAACTATCAAATTTTTTTCCCAAATTTGGTGCACACATTTACAAGTTTATCAGCCACCGTGCGGCTACTGAACTTGGCAGTAGTTTGAACTGCATATGCAATATCAAAGTGAAAAATCAAGTGATGGTAATAATTAGTAGGTTTGGTTAGGCGACCTATGACTTTCAGGAGGTATTTGCATGAGAAGGAATTCATTTCTTCTCCCAGCCTGAGTCTTTGGTATCACTTTGGTTTTGGATACTATGCAATAGGTGGTTTCCAGTACATTGTGCTGCCGCTGTGAAGGAAACAAATTGCCAAGTCAGTTGAGCAGGGAACTTTAAATTGTCAAATATGTTGAACGGCACATACAGCAGCAAGATGACTGTGTTTGAAAATAGTCTCAAATTGCCACAGCTGCTTGCCTTTAGCATGTTTCCCACCACAAAATAGTCTGTATTTTCTGTTTCATGGATAAAACCCTGTGCTGGAAAAACTCTGAAGTAGTCCTGGGAAGAGAAAAAGGGAGTATATTTAAGCAAGAGAAGATTTATTACAATTGTTTGCTGGCATTATATGATAATTTAATTATCTTTTGCTTTTTAGAAACCTCTTACAGAGTTAAGAGGTGGAAAACTAGTACCAGTAAATATTTAAAAATGTTAAGTCAAAATGTGGATTTGATTTGTTACGAGTATTGGCAGCCTGATTGTTGACCACTCTTTCTCTTCCAACCTGCAATAAATTCTACAAAAATATATTATTTCATCACTCACCAAACCGGACTGATTAAAATATGCACCAGGGAAACACTCCCTAGCCATGAGAGATATTGATTAGACTCTAAAGCATTGTGTCTCTTTTATGTTGCTAGGGCACCCCTGTGTATAAGCACAGCAACCCCATGGAGCTCTGGCTAATTAACACTGATGCTTCAGAGTTGGTTTTCTCTTTTCAGTTAAGGGCCAAATATCAACACACACCAATCAGACTAGTAAGTCAGCTTTCCGTCAAAAGTAACATACAAGCAGCGATATATCTAGCGCTCTGTCCACCTGCCTCTGGCTTCCTGGCCTAAAGTTGTAAATAGCCATTTACATCTGGGTTGATTAGGGAAACCTTTGACACGAGTCTGGAGTGAGGTTTAAACTTCTGTTTCTGGATCCATAGGGAAAAATGCTTAACCATCTTTAACCTCTCTGCAACGGCTCCCTTCAGGCTGTTATGAAACATGAATTCATCTGACCTCTTCAAGGTCTGTTTATATCTTCCTGTCTGGGAGATCCAGTCATTCCTTCCTTCAGCCTGCTGCAGACAAATGAATATCTCATGGTACTGTCATATAAAAAGCTACTTAAAACATTTCAAAGCCAAAAGGGCTGCTAGTTTATACTCTTTGAAAAATCAACACAGTGTCTAAACAGCTCCATAATACACAAGACTTCTGCAGCTAGGATTTATTCCTTTCCAGCTCTGGGGCTTTTTTTTTTCTTTTTGACCAATATGTTATCTCAGTTAACAGTATTTTTCATTTCTGTAGTAGTAAGGATTAACTTGTCCAGTCAGAAGGTGCTTCAGCTCTATGTCAAATTCATTACATTACGGGACTGATTTGTCAAAAATGTTAAGCACCCTAAGGCCCAAGAGCAGCATGCAATACCTGGGAGTCCAACATACATTTGCCATAGGTCTGGTGGCCAAATGCAAGCAACCAGCGCTGGCAACACAGAAAAAGGTTGTGGCCCTACGCACCAGTCGCCAAACTGGATTGTTGCCAGATACAGGGCTGGACCATGAATGAAATGATTGACTTTTGCTGCTATTGTGCTTTGACCTTGACAGTAGGACCCAGAAGAGGTGAATCCTGTGCCTGACCCTGCTGCTGGCCTTTCCTTGTTGTTCCACTCCAGTCATTTGCACCACCATGCCATCAAGCCCGAGCTGCGAGTGCTCAGCAATTCTGCAAGCTGGGCACAAGCCATTTGATTTTGTGTTACATTTGCTGGATAGAGGTAATTAAAGCTGATGCCGATCTGTATATTGATGTGCTGGATGGGAAAGGAGAAATGTTGGATCTGTGTCGCCTTAACACGCTGATAGCAATACAAGAGTAAAGGCAAAGGGTAGGATAAAGATAAAACCCCTCTGTTACAGGAGGGTCAGAGTGCTGAATGTGCAGGGAGGTCCTTCCCTCCCTACCTTTGAGGCTAAATCTATTGTCCTTTACCAGCTCTGGCTCCTCCAGTCCAGGCTGAGTAACTGAAGAAAGCTAACAAAAATAATTTAGGAATTGATGGGAGGGTGTAATGAACAATTGCGCGCATTGGTGAGAAGTCAGGATTGTTGAATTAGAAACAGTACAAATGAAGGCTGGAAAAAGGTGTGAGATAAAAACAGGTTAGAAAAAAGAAAGGACAAAGAGTAAAGAAGGAGCAAAGAAAGTAAAGGAAGGAAAAGAGAAGTTATCAAAAGAAAACACAGAAGGATGGAAGACAGGCAGAGGAGAGTGAAAGTTCTAGACGATGAGGAGGAAGAAGGTACTAGTAAGACAATAAATACCTGATGGAGCCATCTCCTGGGACCTTCTGACTGCACCCAGGCCACTCAGCCACCCAACTGCCAGTGGTCTGCATCTGTAGAACTGTCTTAATATTTTTATCCCCATTCTGGCAACAGTGTGTCACCAGTTCTAAAGAACGCTCAGTGTCTATAAAATTCAAGACAAGTCAAAGTTTGAGGGAAAAAAGGAGTTAAAAAGAGCTAATGAAATTAGTAGCAAAAAACCCTAAATAATCAAGGATTCTGAAGTCATACAATACTTAAAAGCCAAGAATATAAAGAAAGCCCATACTGACTTATATATTCAATATAAACCCACATACATATTTGATTCAAGTATGGTGACATCATTTTCACCTTGAATCCTGTTTACATGTAGTAACAGTGTCTTGTTAAAATCTAAGTTGTACTACCTTAAAATAAGCCTATTGACTCAAACTTGTGGATTATTAAATATGAATAGTGCAGGTCCTAGCAATAAAAGAAGCATTATCTGAGTATAGGAAGGACTTCAAATATTTTTTTTATGTTGGTTTTTTTTTTTTTTCTCTCCAGGTAGTGCTATTTTGACTAGGATAGCTTATTGAATTATTCTACAATTTTACCTCTTTCCCCCCATAAATCTATACATTCTTATATTTTCTATAATTTCTTTGGGGGCTGTTTCCTTTGTAACATATGAGAATATTTTAATTTGGTTTTCTCTCCATTCCAATCATTTGGGGTTAAATTTTCTCTAATAGCCTAATCCCAGTCCAAATAAGTTTAATGAGAAAACTCCAATGTGATAAAATGGAACCACATTTTCCCTCTTAAGCCTGCACAGCAGACTTTTCTGGCATAATTGTGTCGTTCAAGGGTAGAATGAGGTGTGATCTGTGACTGGCATAAGCAAAATCTTTCAATATCATTGCAGGTAAACTGGCAAAAACACCCTATTGCAGTTTCCACCCTACTTTGTTTGGCAAGCCTGAGAAAAGTGAGCATTGACAGTGGAGTCTTGTTGCTACACGTTGCTTTTCCAGTGTAATGGGAGGATATTTCTATTCCAGTAAGGCCTTCCAAGTGTGAGCCTGGACTGAATTACGCTCATGTAAATGGAGACTAATTCCACTGCAAGTCTTGCAGCAAAGGTCATGTTTGCTCTTGGTGTACGCCATGAGCTGAAAGGTTGGCCAGAGGAAAGGCTGCTGCAACTCCATGTGCGCTTTCAGCAAAAATAAGTCTCCTGCCCTCTGGCCAGGCTGCTGTAGCTCTCGCTCGAGAAGATGCAGTTTTCACCAGGAGCCATATTGCCAACATGCAAAGCCAAGGCACTCCAAGTGACAACCCCTTACAGGCATGCCCACCTCACGTGCTTTCCGTTATGCCTCTTTTCTTTGATCTCCTCTGCCTGCAACAGACAAGGAGATCAAAGCAAAGCTGAGCTCTGCCTCTTATCTCTGCACTCCTGTGTCTTTTCTTTCCTTTTTTCTCTTTATTTCAGACAATTGTAAGGGAAGCAAGACACAAGGGGAGCTCCTCTGTACCAACCACAGCCTCCTGTGCCCCAGTCCAGAGTGCTGCAAGGAGGCTCTGGCACTATTGCCTGAAGAAGTCAAACACTGAAAAATGCTGGAGGTGGTAAAAGCTTAATTTTAGTGGTTTAGCTTCAGATTCTTACCAAGGACACAGGAGTGCAAGAAAGCATTTAATAACACTGTAGGCAGTTCCTTCTGAAGAGTCAACTGTAGCCTTAAAGAGTCCCAGTAATTTAAGTTAATGAGTGTGAAACCAGGACTTTTCTAGAATAACAAAAGAACTTCGGAGCTAATGGAATTGCACTTACAAAAAGGCAGAAAATACAGTCATGTTGAATAGCAGCTGTTCTGTGACAGCTGGAGGAGACCTAACCAAAGCCAAATCAGTTCAGATTTATCAATGTCAACTGTGTTTTGCCCTTAACTTTTATGCTTTACACATCTTTTCATATGTCTTTTCTCATTAGCCACATGGAAGAAACATTATTATAATGCTCCTACCTAGATGGTCTTGATCTTTGCAGTTCTCCATCATCCATAACGTCCAAGTGAAATAGATTCATCTGGAACTTCAAAAAAAAGCTTACAGAGTTTGTTTTCTGTTTTGTGGTTCTGTATGCTTGCAAGACTGATCCTCGCTTCAGTTTTCCCAGGACTGTGGCTGTTTGAGCTTTATCCAGTTCCCTCAAAGCCCACTGACTTCACAGTGTGTGTCTGGACTTCCCTCCAAGTGTGTCTATACTGGCATCTTAGTTCTGGTCCGGAGCACACTTTGGAAGCAAGTCTAGGTGCCCTTGCCTACTGTGTTTCAGGTCATAGCAGAGAGCAGCCCAAGGATGCAAACTGGATTACTGTTGGCAGGAGCTAAACTGGAGGATGTGATCCAGGAGACTGAGCACACTCCAACCACTAATTGCTGTTACAGCCCAGTGGTGGTGGATGTTCAATTCACAGAAGTGGTACAAAGCAAAACCTCTCAGACACCTGGTAGGGACTGACAATCAACTGTTTCTCTCTGCAGATCTTCTCCTATTGCACCACAATGCTTGCAATGGTGGCTCAGAGCCCTGGCACACTTTGAGAGGCTCAGTGCCTCCTCAGTGGCAGAGCATCATTTCTGAGTATGCTAGCTTCTCTCTGAATCTGCTGGACTCTGCATTTTAATATTAATGACTGATCCTACTTCAGGTTTCTCTAATGCTTCTGGGTTCATTAGATCAAATTCAGCATCAAGAGCTGCATAGAAATACTTTTTGAGGAATAAATTAAGAAACACATTAAAAAAATAAATTACTTTGTACTAGTGAAGGCTCAAAATAAAATTTCACCATCCTTCCAACCACATGAATAAGCTTTTAAAAGAAGTATTCTTGTTGGAGAGCTGGGATACACATATTAACATAGCTTTTCTCTCCAGTGTACTGCTTTCATATTTTCAGTAGCAAATGAACTGAGACCTAAAATGAATGAGCTGTTTAAGAGTAATATGCCTCCCCTTGCACCTGCAAAAGCTGATGGCTATCTGTGGAGTTCTGTAGCCAGAGTTTCAGTAGCACTGACTCTTGTACCGTGGTTATTTTCTTTAGTAATGCATTTAAAAACACTAGCAGTCTACCAGTGCTCCCAGTCAGTATAGCAATTGGTGCTAAGCCTGAGACATCCTTGTTTCTCTGCTTCACTGTTCTTCAGAGCAAGCAAGCATCACGTAATTCCACCAACCTTATTTATCTTAATTTATGTGATTATGCATATGGTGCTAAGTCTTGCCTTCAGCTGTGTTTGTTCAAATGACACACCCTTCCCTTAAAAATGCTATTGTACTTTTAGAGATTGGATTGATCTTTTTAATTCCATGTTTACATCCATTTTCATGCTGTTCAGTTGACTTCCTTTTTATATTTCTAGATAGGGAGCACTTGCCATAGTAGGTATGAGGCATATACACATGCCTTGAATCTATCTTGCTATCACTGTCTGTCTTTTAATACTCTTCCTGAATTTTTTAATCTGAAATATGAATAACAATTTAATGCCGTCTGGAGGGGGAGAAGGGCTTCCATAAAAATATCATATTATATGAGTTGCATGGCAAAAGGATTTGTGATTTGAATTATTACTGAACCTCGCTGAGTATCCTTTCACAATCATTTGCATTTATAGTGCTATAGGAATAGGGTCTTTATGTAACAGCTACGGCATCAGAACCCTGTGGTTTTGGCTGCGGGCTTCCACAGCTCAGCTGTTTGTGGAAGTCAAAATGCTGGACTAGTTCAGCCTGATCACATTAAGGATGGTTCCTCGAAAGCAAGCTGACAGGCCTCAACAGTCTATTTCTTTTAAAGATTAACGCATGTTTGTTCTTCATGTCTGCCAGCAGTTTGCTAACCAGTATACATAAATGTTAGCCCTAGCTGGTTGAATTCTTCAGCCAGTTTTGTTTCTCTGCCTAAGCTTATACACAGCTAGGATGACTCTGTGCATTACGCTTGAGTTTCAGTCTCTCAGGCAATAAAGTATTTGTGGTCTAATTGCAAGAACAGCTGTGATGAGGAGTCCTCTGCTTCTCCTCTAACTTCTCCATGTCCCTGCGTGTTCACCCTGCACTTAATTCAATTCCTGAGGGATTCAGTGACAAAACTCTTGGAGGTCATGCAGGTAGATATCCACAATTACCTCATTGTTTCCAGTGGAGGTAGGTCTTTAAATGATCGCCCTGTGGAGTAATTCCAAACTCTACATCTCCTCATTCTTCCTCTCTCCATCTAATAACCATGTTGACAACTTAGCTATGGGTCTGCACTAAAATTAAAGCTAAGGTTCAGTGAATGATTTTCCATTTCTTAGAAGACTTTTTCAGTGTCATTGCATCCTTTGACAAATTCTGTAAGAGCGAGCTAGGCCTTTTGATCCTGTGCATGCAGCCTGTGTTGGATTTTACTGAAATGTGTGTCACTTAAGTAACCCAGATCAGCCCTATGTAGCACAAACATTCTTATGTTCTCTGTCATGAACCAGACATCTGGCAATTTCCCAATTAATACCTTGGGAAAGATCTCCCAGTTCCTCACCTGGAAGGTGCTGGTGTGCACCTTGATAATGTTTGGCAGTAGACCATTGGAAAAAAGGAAAATCAGGGCAGAGAACCACAGATTTGTTAGTGATCATCTGAACCAGTAGTTAGAATTTTTGGATAAAAAATAAAACCTGAAAACTTCTGACTCAGTGTTTGCTTTTCCAACAATCATTTCTTCTCACATTTCTTTTCACTCTTTTTTATGAAATACTTAGGTGAAACCCCAATTTTTTATGTAAATGGGATAAAATGGAAAGTTTTTAATAATCCAGACAATTAATAGTATTGCTTAAGATAAGGCTTCTTCAGCCTCGGCGGAAAAATCCCCAGAACATGCTAACTGCATATTTACAGTTACTTTTAGAGGACCTGCCAGTTAACTGATCCTTAGCCTGTTTAATATGGGCACCTTTAGTACAGGTTATACAACTGGACTGGGTTTTTAATTAAAATGTAAGAGAGGACTACATCAATTTAGTCTCAGTGAAGTGGATATTACTTTCATTTTAACAGTTCTTGTGTTGTCTCATGGATCTATCATGCTAGGTGTTGCACAACTAGAGTAAGATACATTTTTCTTGCAGAAAGTCTTGGAGTTAGCTTTGCTCTGGGGGGCAAGGTAGGGGAGAGAAGGTTTGATGCAAGTACCTCATGCGCAGCTGGCAGCCTGGTCCCCAGGAAAGACACCAGCCATTCAGGAAGTCACTTCAACTCTTCCCTCACTCCACCTTTTGGTGGCAGCAAGCCTGAAGGCTGCAAGAGGGAGAATCTATCTTCTCTCTCTGCTCTTTTGCACATTTTCTCCTTCTCCCCTTCTCCCTTGTGTTTGAAAAGCCTGTATTCTAGGAGAGGCATCATTCTGATGTGCTAGAAGGAAGATCTCCTGGTTTGTTGGGGTTTTTGAAGGGCACAGAAGATTGCTTCTGCCTCTGTTCTTTTTGCACCAGCCTAACTGCAGGGCAGGTCAAAGAAACAATGAAAGGGCTCTGTGTTGTGAGCATCGTGTTTGCAGATTTACTCCCATGAGTAGCCCAGCTGAAGTCAACGCAGGCAGAAATCACACACACATAAGTGTTCACAGGATTGAGCACGATAAAGACAAAAAACAGAAAAAGCAAAGGGGAGCGAGTTAGACATACAAGCGCAGTGGTCAGGGTGATGATAGGCACACATGTTGTTAGTTCCTTTCCCCCTCCCTCCTGCCAACCACTAAAACAAGCAACATATGATAGGAGGAGAAGAGGGGTGAAAATCCAGATCTGTACTTGGGGGAAAAAAGCACCCATCTGTAATAGATTCATATTTCATAGGTCTTGTTTAAGCTTCATTTACACTTTTGGAATGAAATTCTCTCTCTTACAGAACGGTGTGGCCCACTCCTGCTCCCCTTCACTGTGGTGGAGGGACGTGGCGATAGTCTGAGCTGTGGTGCACTGCAGCCTCCACTTTTAGGGAGAGAGAGAGATTTCTCCTGGCAAGCAGAGGTGTGCCTGTGCTCCAAGGTCTTCAGTGTGCTTTGTGAGGATGGATAAGTAATGATGCCTCAAATTTGAATTTCATGAGATGGCTCAACTTTCTGGTAGGTGTTTCTCAGATTTGGAGCAAAAGCGAGTATGTTTTCAATTTCCAGTGAAAACAAATTCTGAAAAAGATCAATTTTAGTAAAATTTCATTTCACAATTCTGATTTAACAATTTTATTTTACTTTCTACACTATCTGCAAGGCTTTCCAGAGGCATATTACTGACATGCTACACCTGGTACAATATCATTGAAATCTTCCATTTTTAACATCTTAGTTATTCCTAAAGGATATTCCTACTCACTACCAATAAAAAACATCACCTCCTTTCGTGGATCAGACTCTCTCTTGTTTTGTAATAAGACAATATATGTGTACTTGAGTTCATAGACAAGTGAAGTTTCTCTTTACACTACAGAGTATAGATTTAGTATACAATTTTGTGGAGTGAGAGAACATTTACATTTTAATAGCTTTATTCTGAAACAAGGCTTCAAGCACAGATGTAAATAATTCAGCACTCAAAGGCCTCTTACATGCTGTAATAGTTTCTTGTGTGCCTAGAATTTGTATAGGTAGACATGAAAGCAAATATTAAGCAGCTCTACCCACGGCAGTGTCACTGTGAGGTTGAGTGGTTGTAGGTGAGTCACGGAAATTCCATCTCTTTGTCTGTAAAATGGGGATAAGCTATTAATTTCCCTGGAATGCTGTGATCCTCAAATAACGGATGATGTGAACATCTCTGTTGAAATACTGCATCGTTAATTTTCCATTGCTCTTTTGCCAACATTTGAAGACATTTATATCTATGATGGTTCAGACTCTAAAGCTACTATCAGGACTGCAATAACTGTTTTCAATTTTTAAAACGAATCTGCTTTTCTACCTTCTTTCAAAACATTTGCAACTTAAGCCTCAAATGCATTCTTACAGAAACAACTTATTGTTTTTCCTGTGCTTTTCTTCTCCAAATAATATTGTACAGTGTTCAATAACTAATTCAAACACAAGAAGAGTACTCTGTCCCCTTCGTATTTTGGAAGCAGGTTCCTGGATTCTGTTGCACTGTGACATGTTGGCCAGAGTATCCACTGCTCTGTAACCCACCCAGGCAATAAGACCTTTTATCCTCTTGAGAAAAAAAGGCAGAATTCAGAACTGAAAGCCTTTGACAAGCATTTTGTACAGAAGTAAGGGAGTATATGGTGACTACAGTTCTTGAATTGCTGAGTTTCTGCAGTCTTCATATTTTAGGTATTCGTAAGTGCTCCTTGCAATCTGAAATGACATTAAAAGCAATTGTTAGAGAGCTGGTGGACTTCTTCTAGACTTTTTCCTCCTAACAATAACAGGTAAAATTCAACTGATCAGAAATTGCTCACAAAAATGAAAATAGATATATACATATTAATAAATGGGTATGATAAGGCATCCGTAGTTTATCTACTTTTCCAACAGACATCACTAATAAGCTGTAAGGCTTCCTTTGAGCAAAGCTCTTCACACACTCCAGCAGTGGGCAAATATTGATGAAACACATCATCCTAGGAATGTCCATATTATCACTTTTGTTTTAAAAGCTGTCCACAGTAATGAGCTCCACGTAACCTTTTGCCCCACGGATTTCTGCAGAACAATCCGCCTGGCAAAGAGTTAAGTGCAGACCATAACTACACAATACAGACTGCAAGTGTCAGCATCTTTCCCTTGCAAACCCTGTGTGCATGTGCATGTGTGTGTGTGTGTGAGTGCATGTTTTAAAGACCTTGCCTAATCACACCTCACTTATTTTTAAGTAGAACATGTGGTTTAACTTTGCACCCACTTTTCTACTAGAGGACTAAATGTTATCACCCAGAGGCACCTGTCTTAGATTAGTGACTAGTTTACTACAAATGATGGAAGCAAACTGATGGGATTATACTTGCTTCAGAAATACAAAATTGAGTCAAGTAGGCTTTTGACTTTTATTTATTTATTTATGTCAAGTACAGAAGGTGACACTAAAAACAAAGGAAAAATGTGTCTATAATGCTGTAGTTAAAAAACATCTGACAAGTTTTGCTGACATGTTTTCTGTGTGGAAGGACCTGAAAATCCCATGTCCACTTGACAAGAGCATTTTTGTCATTCCACAGTGGCAAAACAAGTGCAAAATGTGAAGTGGTCTGCACATATGGCCTTAGAGGGCACTGAGGTTTGGTGAGGGTCAACTTTTTTTGGATCTGGGTAAATTTCATGGTCCCAGCTGTCCAGATGATTTGCAGAGGACACCAATATACTGAAGCAACCTGCTGTGAATCTTCATCCAAACAGGTTAATGCATGGCAGGCACCCTGTACGGTTCTCAACAACTTCACAAAAATAAACTTTCACCAACACCAGCTACCTTGAGCTTTCCTCTTCTGCTCTTCTCATTGACTGGATATAAATTACATGATCCTCCTATGATCATCTAAAATTCTCTCCTTCCACATATATCTATTAATTCTCAACAGTATTAACAAGGAAAGAATTATATTTTTATGGGTAGTGTGTTCCTTAGACGCTGAACTAGTAATCCAAGTACTGAGGCTCTGCCATGATTGCATTTGATTTCTTTTATAAGCATAATATTAAAGAGGCAAAAATAGATTTCTTTCTTACAGAAAGAAATGTCTGTCTTACATGTCTGTATACTTACACATGCATTCATACTAACACACATGGACACATACATACGCACATTATTACTTTATGCTTAAACTGTTAATTCCCTTTTATCTCTATATGTCTCATAAATTATTTTTCACTTGTCTGTCATCCACCTCTGCTTATCAATACACCTCTTTGTCTGATTAGTATTGTGTGCTGCTTTGGAGTAGGTATATGGGGGCGGGGGGGGACGGGGAGTGGAATTAATACAGGTCAGTTGACTGCTTTTCTTGATTCCTTCATATTGCCTCTTGATCTGCCCAGTGAACTTTTCTCCTTTCCCAGGGTATTTTTTTGGTATCAAATACTGCCGCAAGGTTTTGTCATTTCTTTGGAATGTGCACTGCATTGTTGCTGTAATATTGTTGCTGTCATGTTTTCAAACCTCCATTTTAGATGCCTTTGCTAACACAAATTGGAGTAATTTAAAAGGCAACTTACAAATAACTTTCTGTATTTTATTATTATGACTTAATTGCCAATTTGCAGACATGAATGGAGCAGCACCATCAAACTCCTGTCCTTTTTAACCTCCTAGTCACAAGGACTCACAGTAGTTCACTTCATGCTCAGAGAATGGTATCACTGGCTTTCATATTTGATTCTGTAGGTACCGGCTATTTTTCTGACATAGGGAAGCTCAATGTTTGATTGCAGGCACACAGAAAATTAAGATACAAAGTACCAGCACAAAAAATGGGGCACTTTGAACCACAGTGCTGCACCTCATGCAATTTATAATAACACAGTAATCCTGGGAGATATTCAAATGTTCTGCCCTGTGTCTCGGTGCAGAACGTTGTGGGGGTCTTGGTGATGAGCTGGCAGACGCCATCCCACCTGTGACTGGAAAGGGATGGAGCCTTTTGCCAGCTATATTTGGTTCCCAGAAATTCCTGCCACCCACCTCTGCCACTCCTCCAACTGTCCCTCTCCTCCATTGCATCGTGGCAAAGTCTCCACAGCACCAGCAAAGTGTCCTTTTACCCTAATTCCTCATGCTGTTTTGCTGTCCTTCTCTGTGCATGGCTGCAGTGCCCTTCAGGAGAAGTTAGTGTGAAACCACTCCTTGTACCCACTCCAGATTTTCTTGCACTGGTGAAAAATACTGCATTCAGCTGCTTAAGCAACGCACCGGTCACGGTTTGCGTCTCCAGACATGACCCTTCACAAAAGCATATGACTGAAATGGTGCTTTACTGATTGCAGCAATTTGATAGAGAAAAAAAAAAAAAAGAAAGAAAAGTCACAAATAGACTATGAATGTCAATAAATACAGTATGGGAATTGTGAATTATTAGGGACATCAGGTTTCCAGCAGATGTTTTGGTCCCATAACAGAAGCTGATTTAACAAGTCTGCTTACAGCTGGTCTTGGAGTCCAACAGAGCTGAGTCAGCAAGCCACGCTTTGTCGGGCTGAATCTTCTCTTGGCCTTCGCCATCAGCCATACAAGTAAGCTTTAATCATTTGAGGGAAAGCCTGAATTAGTGCTCAGCACCACAACAGAGAGTGTGTGATGGTATCATGCAGGAGATGCTGAGGAGAGTGGCTGTGTTGATAAATTTAAGATGCTGATTTTCTCCTTCTGGGGAAAGGCTCCCATTTCTTTGTGAAAACAACCCGTGTGTCGAATAGAGCTGGAACTGCATTTGCAATAAGATGCCTGCCCTGCAGCTGTGAAACCTGCAGGTGCATAAATCTCTAGTGTTTATGATAAAATCTGTGTTGTGGACATTTTCTTATCACAGAGGATCAGGGAGAGAAGGAGGAAAGGCTGAGGAAGGCTGCTGACAGATTTGAGCTGCTTGGGAACACTGGCCACTATTTGAAAAAGGCATCCGAGTCCTGCTGTCCCTAGAGCTGGTAATAATTGTGCATTTCGCTTCCATGGGAATAGGCACAGGCCTTTGGCTGGCAAATGTTTGCATATACCCCAAATCAAGTCATTAGTTGCCATGTGTCCAACCTGTATTTTAAGGCCCTCCAGCTGAAAAGACCATTTGCATATTTATCCCAGCCAGGAACATGGTAATTAAGTCTGTGGCGTTGTACACAACCCCGAGGAAAGTCTGCAATTCAATAGTTCAGAAAGACTCCTGCTGACATCAATGGGGTTTGGAGCAGTCACAAACTCGGAGGGTGTTTACTGGATCCCGGACAATCCCAGTATTTGCAAGAATGATTAAATTAACGCTTCAAATTATCAACGCCTCTGTGATGTGAAAATACCAGCTCCACCTTTTAGACCAGAGAAAAAGCATTACAAAAGAGATGAAGTTTGTTCTTTGATATGGTCTGCTTCGTATCGCTGTACATGGTACGAGTACACCCAGCCCTTGTGCTTGTCTGGGCTCCCAGCAATGCAGCGCGTTCCTGTCCGCAGAGGGGTGGGAGAGCAATGGGATGGGCTTGGGCCTGAATAATGTACAAGGCTGTCAGCACAGCAGGTAGGGGAAAATGATTACGCTGGAGTTAAACACAAAGGCTTTAGGTTGCTGTTAAAAAGACGATCTCGTTAAAAACAAACAGCTACAGCGGCAGGATACTTGAAAAGCAGAGAAGTCTTCCACGTGGGGGAAAAAACATCTATGGTAGGAAAAAGGCATTTAGCAGAAGTGAAAATCCTTAACTATGTTTTATGGAGATAGGCCAAAAACAGTTCCTGCAGCTGGAGTTTTACTTTGCTGAAAGATATATAAGAAACCTTTGTGTAATTCAGAGAAAACCAGTATGAGCTGAAATTGTGACTGCACCCCTGACTGCAACTGGGATTTCTTTTTTCGAAGGTCTGAATCATATTTATTTCTTTATTTATTTATGTTTGCATTTTCAGGGGCAAATACTTACCTGCTGTAAATTTCCAAAGTCCACTTGATTTCAGTGGAGGTGTACGTTGTCCAGGGTTGTCCGCTTCCACAGCATACTTGTGAAATTCCCATTCTTCAGCAGCAGCCTAATGCACCACCATACCTTCAGCTTGTCTGCTCTGCTTTAACCCCAGCATCTTCTGTGCAACTGATAATTGTTCATTTACATAAAACCATGGCAAAACCAAGAAATACTGCCAAATACGATAGCCATCTTTCAAAGTAAATTGAAAATATCAAGCCTTTTGAAAAGTGGTTCAACCTTCAGCCAAGGTTCATGCACAGCCATGCCTACGCCTTCACCCAGCTCCTCTCGCTTGCTGGCCCTTAGATCGTTCTCACAGGCTTGAGTGGGCTGTGCAGAGGAGGGGAGGTTTCATGGCATGCGTCACTGCTGAATGAAAAGGGGAGAGAAAAAGAGACCAGACCTTACAGAAAGAGAAGAAAGGCTGACCTAGAGGCAGCTAGGGATGGCTGGAAGAGACAAAGATGTTGGGCCTGATTCAAAGCCCATTGAAGTTGATGGAAACACTTCAATGGGCCTTGGATCAGACCTCTGCAGCAAAATGAAATGGCAAAATAATGAATGCTTTTGGAGACAAACAAATTGGGAAGTGGTGGAGGTAGATGGCACGGCTGTATAGGAAGAAGGGGTCTGGCAGGAAGAAGGGGGCCTGGACAGTTGAAAACTCAGATAGGGGCTGGCAGCTAGCAGTGCTAGATCTTGGCAAATGACCTGAAAATGCTGAGAGAGATTTCTTTGCTTGGGTTTTGTAGCATGCAGTAGCAAACAAGGCCCAGAAACACAAAAAGAAAAGAGCAGCCGGCTGGCTAACTAGAAAGCAGAGTTAACGGTTCCAGCCAAGGAGACCCATCCCAGTGGATTTCCCTTCGCCCTGTCCACTTCTTGCTGGTTTTAGGCAGCCATCCATTTTGGCCTCTGAATAATTTTCCCTAAAAATAATACGTTCCAGGCAGGTCCTCATGTAGCAAACTGTGAATGTGACCTAATAAATTCTCAACTGCTTGGCAAAACATCTAGGGCATTTTTTTTTATTTTTTTTTTTTACAAAAAATAAAATTACGTAATGATTTGCCATGTAACTGTTAAATCCAGATTGAATTCCAGAGCTAAACCAAACCAGCCTCAGATCCTGCTTCCTCATCCCGGTAGAAAATCCTTTGCCTAAGGTTTCTGGGAAATGGGAACATATAGAAAAAGAACCACAACAAACAGAAGTATGAATTTAATTACCAATACTATGCTCCAACCTCAAAGGGGAATGAGAAAGATAATTGCTTAGGGTCTCTGGGTGGAATCCTGTCCCCATGGCCAAGACAAAAACCAGTCTAGCCAGCATCTCAATGACAGGAGAGCAATGTGCAGCGTGTTTTCTAGTGTCAGTGATTCTGCATAGAGTCATAACAGGTAAGTGAAATGGTAATTAAAAATGGAAGGAAGCACTGGCCAGAGGTGAGAACGGGGCGGGGGGGGGGGGGGTGGGGGGGTGGGGTGGGTGGTGGAGCGGGGGACCAGGGAGGGAATTGTGTGTGCGCTGCGTTTTGTTGGGTATAAAATGGCAAGACAAAATATACAGCAGCAAGAAAAGCAACATTCTCATGGGGAATTTTTGTAGAAAGCTCCAGATAGAGAGATAAGAATCTGAAAGGAAAAGGTGGAGGGTATTTTTCCCCAAGCTGCATAAAAAAGCCCGGACAATGCATGGCAGTCCAGGAAATGCAAACAGGTTGTTACGATAAAGCAAAATGTCCCGTGGGGAAACAGATTTGAGGTGGCAAATGTGCTTGCAAGGGATAAGTGTGAGCTTTTGAGAAGGAATCGCTGCAACAAAGACTGGAGGGTATGGTGCTTTCTGATAGAGGAGGGCTGCCAGGGATTCCCGACGTGCTGCCTGCCAGAAGCCCGTGTGCACCACTACTGCTGATGGCCATGCCGGGACGATATCAAGCCGCTGTCCGTGACAACTGCAAGGACATCCCACTCACTGTCAGTGCAATGGGTTGTTAAGCTCAGGGATGTGAGAGGGGAGAAAAAATCTTGCTCTCACTCACGGACCTCTCCAACAGTGAAGGTTAGAGGCAGCATCTCTCAGAAGCCAAGGGGAAACAGGCTTGAGGGTGACCTTAGCTGCAAACAGAAAAACTATTTGAACAGAAAAATATTCTAGAGCAGAGCCACATTGGTCCTGTGCTTGTTTGGGTTTGGTAAATGGATGCACAGCATCTCTGAAATATTTCATCGGTGTTATAGATGGCTATCTTGACAGAAACTCATCCTTCTTCTAGCTTGGAAAGCCAGGGTTGATTTGGGCTTGAAATTTACCTAGTGGATTTACCTTTTCCTTATTTAAAAAAAGAAAAAAAAAAGAGAGGAAACAACTTATTTAGAAAGCAGAGAGACTTGCCATGCTAATACATCAGATGATATTTCTCTTTGAGTGGGGGAGGAGAGGCTCCCTTCTCCTGAGGTTACAATTCCTTGCTGCCAACCTGCAAGTGATCTTTCCTTCATGCAAATAAAACAATACAAAGATATACCTGAGGACTCTGCTCCTGAGTGCTTTAAGCTATTCCTCCTTTCTTAAATGTGTTTGTTTTGGAGTTTTTGCTTGGTTTCCTGATAAATTTTGCACTTATTTTCTTATTTTGTTCAGATACAATTATCAAAGTCTACTGAATTTTTCTCTACTCCATGAAATGTCTTCTAGCAGGAGAACAGTATTTTGTCGTGTGATGATAGCTCAGATCTTTTGAACCTGTTCACTGAGTATTTCTGGAACAGTTTATGAATTACCATTCCTATGTTTACTTGTTGCTGCTAAATTACTCTGCAAGTCAAAGACTGTAAGAAGGTGCATTTTATAGACACATAAACTGAAAATAGACTATTTTAGTATAATTCTATTAAAAATGAAAGCAATCAAGAGGCAGAAATCTGTAGGAATCATTCCTCTCTCAAATCATTTTCAGACTAGTTATAAACTGTAAGACACCTGGGGAGAAAAATGTCTCCCTGCATGTTTGCAAAATACCTACTCCAGTGCAAACCATATTTTGACAGAAATCTTTGATCTCTATCAGAGTGCAAATGACTAAAAATTAAACATGAGGAAGAGCATAGGGGAAAAGTATTCAGCACAAGCTAGACAAGAGGGATCTTTTTCTTCTTCATTTGAAATGTCATTTTAAATTCTCCTTCATAGACTGATATTAGGAGACACGGCGTTGGTCCTGATCCTGCCTTGTCCCCCTCCTTCTCAGTCACCTGTGAGAGTGGCAGTAGAATTTAGATTAAATGATGTCAGGTGGGGCTAAATCCTCACCTCTCGGGCATCGACAACCCCCCACCCCACCCCCCGCCTTGCATGGCAGTGATGTTGGGTGTCGTCATGGGGCTGTGCTTGACCCTACAGCCCGCCGCTGCAGGCAGGAATCAGCACCCACGGAGGGCTCCAGCAGTTCATGAATGTATGAATAAAGGAGATTACAGACATTACAGCGGAAAGTAAGAAAGGACTTTTGATATCTAGAAAATAAATCGGGCTTAATCCAAAACAGATTTAACACTTTGTGGCCATGAACTGTCCTTCGCTATAGCTATGCAATCATCTTAGCTTATCATGTGTAAATCCCCCTTTTGATAGCAAGCTAATGAAAATACTGGTTGAATATTTTAATAACCCATTCCTCCCTGCTCATAGGAAGGCTTGGATGTGAATAAAAACAGTGTTATATAGGTGAAGGGCAACAGGTGAACACTTTATTTCCTGCCAAAGTCAGCCTCTACCCCAGATTTCAAAAGCAAAATAAAGCCCAAATATCCTGATTTACATTTAAATCTTTCAGACAGTTGCACATATTCTGAACTTGGAACAGTTCACATGATTCAAGCTTAGCCCGTTTGTATCTCTTGGCAGACTTGTAGTGTTAAATAACAATTTTAAACAGTTCAATTAACACATTTCTCCATTCTCTGGGCTAACAAATATGAACAAATGAGCAGTCCCATGGAGAACAGAAGTCCGTGTTTACACTGAGAGCTTTCAGCTTCTAAACCTGCTCCATGATCCCACAAAAATGTCACCATTTAATACATACAAAGGTAGTGACATTCACATATTTAATATTAAGCACACACTTAATTTCATTACTGGATATAGTTTCTCACTTCCTTGCCAACTGGAGGTCTTGGGCATCATGCTTTTTTGGCTCCCCCATGTGCAAGGCCATGTAGGAAAGGCAGAAAATCTACGCAGTCCCATCAGTACAGGCTGCATACTCTTGCAGAAGAGCAGGACACACTGGTTTGGCAGAGCACTGCACGAATGCACCGCAGCTAACCCAGCATATCAGCTTGCTTTGGGTATCTCTGAATGTCCGTGCACAGCTGTGTGGGGACAGTCCTTTAGCTTCACATGATATAATTTGCCATATTCCTTCGTACTGGTCAAGATATATTTGAAAATGCTGTAGAAAATTAAAATACCATTTAAAAAGGCATGTAACAGTAGCTTGTTGGAATACTAGTTATCTATTGTAATAGGTCTAGCTTTCTGGATTCTGCACTTTCAGTGTGTTTATTTCTACTGGAACATAAAAAATAATAATAGCTTTTAGATGTTAAATGCTGTTATTAGTCCCTGGCTCACAATGGAAGCTTTGCAGTAGGATTTGTTCAGTCATTCCTCAAATTGCTGCAACATTGATATTGCACAGTGGATTTGAACCAAATTGAAGTAACAGGGGCTAATGGGAGAATTCAGACCTCTCGGTCTCGGTAGGAAATAGCCTTAGCGAGGGGCATGTTTGTGCCCTACATTCTGGTGTTCTGTTCTCAACTATGCTGCAATGGTTAAACTTTCTGGTGCAGGAGAGCACAGGTATCCTAGCACAAAGCACAGGGTGTAAACCGAACTCTCTTGCTGATAGCCATCTGGAGATCACAGACTTCAGCTCACTCCGACTTATTTTTAGGCACCAAGCTTCATAGTCTTTAAGGGCAAAGAGAGGGGAGTAAAAATAGGCCAATTAGTATAATTTCTAAAAAAAAATTCCTTAAAGATCTTGAGCAATTGCAAAGGTGACTTTAAAATTTAAGAGGAATGAAAAACAAATGGGCTGGGTAGGAAATTTGGGGCCTCTAAGAAGATTGCTTAGCCAATAAATTGCCTTTTTTATTTGAGCATCTTTGAAGTATCCTCCCTGGAGGGACTATCTTAAAGCTAGCTTTAGTTAGTAGCATTGGGTTGTTAATGGCTTCAGAATGTACCTTCCCTATTTTCTGATCTTACCATAGCCTCTCACCTTCCCTGCTTGTTTCGTTATATTTTCACTCAGTGTTTGAAAAGCAAACTTAAAACTGTGAAAATTTGGGGAGGGGGTGTGAGGGTGGTAGTGTAATCACAAGATGTATGTGACATTATTTCAGACTTGCCATGGTCTGTTCCCAGTTCGTCACACAGACCCACGTTAGTTCGTCTGCAGCATTGCGAATTTTAGAAAAAGATTTCAGTCCTGCTCGGAAATCTATGTGTCATCCACTCTTTGGACATCTGGTTTTGATTTACAATGTATCTGCCTGAGGGCACATATCACCCCCAGAGTAAATAATAATAATAATGTTAATAATAATAACAATATCTGTAATATAGTAATAATAGATGTAAATGAAGTACACGTTCTTGAGTTTCCAATGTGGGAGAAAACAAATTAGAAAATGAATTGCCTGGAGGTTTACATTTACATTGCACGGATGGTTTACATTTTAAGCAACATGAAAACAGACTGCCTTCAAGGAAGACCATGAATATTTTGGGAAGATTTATTTAAACTGAAGATTTTGGGAAACGTTAAAACCAGATGAACTCTATACACAATGAAAGCGCTAGATCAAGTAATTTGGTTCAGCACTAACTGTGCATCTAATCATATGAGTAAAATCTATATTTAAAATCAAGGATGGGTAAACGTCTGCAATCCAACAGGGAAGCAAAATGTCTTCTGAAGCGAAGTGCAGATATTTACTAGCGAAGGTTAACAGGAGATGGCTGGGTGGAACTGCATGTTTGAGGGAATTTTTAGGCTGTCTGGTGTTCCCACTTGAGTGTGTTTTGTAGAAAGCAAAATCTTTCATGGAAAAAAATACTAATTTGCATAAAGCTTTTCTAGAAGTGAGAGAGAGGAGAAGAAATTAGGGAAGACACCAGTGATCATTAACTCATATTTTATACTCATGAATCTTTACATTTATTCCAAAAAAGAGAAGCAGGGACAGCTCTACTGCAGCCTCCACAAGCTCGCTGCAGCTCTCACCAAGCTGTCAGAAGTGCAGGTTCAAGCTGCTCCTCAAAAGCAGACAGACACAACTTCAACTTGGACCTCTGGGTCTCATCTCCTGGGCCTTGACTACACTGCTACTAAATATTCAGGTGTGTATTTTACTTCCTCTTGTTTTCCAGAGAACTTCAGGAGGTCTCAAGGTCCCCTTTATGCAGACAACGACATAGAAACCTCACAGGTAAAATTCCCAATTCACAGCAAGACCAAGAGCAGCAGCAGAAACTGCAAGAGCAGCTCTTCCAACACTGCAGGTCATTGGAAGACGCTGGGAGGTGGACCACACAAAATCTGGTAAAGAGCAAATGCCTTTGGGTGCCCTGGTTTAAGGTGCTTAAGCACTGCCTTAGAAGACAGTCAGGAAAAGTAATGGCTGGGTGGCATGAGGTGCTGCTCCTCAGAACAGCTCCTCTGCTGTGGAACACACGTTGGGTTGTGATGTGAGACCCTAAGGAGCACTGTGATTGTAGCATGAATAAGCATAACTTTATTATGCAGTTTATATCTAGATGTGTATGCATGTAAAAGGAAAGCACAAAAAACCCGCATTATTTCCATAGAAATATACTAAGGGGAAAATTTAGGAAAGGAAATCAACTCAATACATTTAAAGAAATACTGACAGAACCATGGATAGTGTTCACATTTCGCTGCCAAGCAAAATTACAAAGCAGGAAAGGTTTCAGGGACGAAACAGTCAAAGTCCAAGTTGCAAAAATCTATTCAAGCTAAAGAATAAAATTTTAAAATTAAAATTATCCCAAGTGAGGCCAAGAAGGAAAGGATTCTGGAAGGTGGGAATATATGGTGCGGTCTCTGAGAACTGCAAGGAAACTGGAAAAACAAGTAACCAGATGCAGAAATAAATTGAGTGCTTCAAAATAGAAGATCACTTTCAATAATGAAAACATGAATAAATATAGAAGAGAAATGAGAACTAGAGTAGCATTTGAGATCATTTTCCATCAGACTGAAAGATTAATATTTACATTGTCATGTACCGGTACATGTCATGAAGTTTAGACATCACCAGAGACAAAAGACCTGAAAACAGAGGACATGAACAACAATAAAAATAGAAAATGTCCTTGATCCAGTCAAATAATTAATTGGCTTTGGGGAAATTAAATTCAAACATTAATTCTCCAGGAAATGATGTAAATGTCTTCTGGAGATGAAACATGAAGTAGATGGGGCTCTAAGTAGATATAGTACTTTGCCCAGTAGCTAGTTGTAATGGTTCATTTAAACTTACCAAAAAAAGCTACACAGGTAATGGTGGCCATTCTGAAGTGCTTTATCTTCAAGAAAAACATAGGAGGAATTATAAATGCAAATAAGCATGTTTTAATGCCCCTGTGAGAATACAGAGATATCACTTTTAAAACCAAACTGATTTACTGAACTCTAGCTAAGGTCTTTGCAAAGACTTAAACAAGAAAAGACATCGGAAGTCTGGTGGGTATCTTTTATACAGACTTTAAAGGGATTCTTGAGAAAGTTCTTCACAAGACCCAGTTAAAGACACCTGTAAGTCTGGATTACAGTCTTGTGTGTAACTGGGAGCTGCAGAGGAGACAGGCCTGTGGGGGAGATGTAAAGGTCCCAGTCTCACCATGGCACGGTTCTGGCACAGGACCATAGCTGGGAGAAGGGCTGGTGTTACACACACACACTGAAAACTGTGCCAGCACTAGCAGAGCGCTGCATGAGCAGCTCTGGGTATATCTCACAAAAATAAGGAAATTGGGCAGTATTCTGTCAGACAAAATTCTACTTATTTACAAAATAATTTACTTTAGAAGGTACAAATTAAACTACGCATCCACTCTTTTGGGATCTGAATTTGCTGCGAACTTCTGAGGGACATGATTTAGGCATCACTGTGGACAGCTCAGTAAAGACATCTGCTCAAATTCAATATGTAGCAGCAGTCAAAATTGTAAATTAGATGTTAGGCTGCATAAAGAAGTGAATGGCTGTAATACAGAAAATATGGTGTTTTATAAATCTGTGAAACAGACCTGGAGACCGAGAGCTTCCAGTTTGTTCTCTCGATCTCAAAGAAACAAAAAGAAAGAAAGAAAAACCAGGAGTCTCAGCTAGCAACAAGGTATCATATGAGTTACAACAAGGAAACATTTAAAATTGGAGTCCTTGGGAAAGAGGCTTTAATTTCTAAAGATGAAAAAACAAGCATGCAGGTGAAGATACAAACATATAATGGATCCTGAAATGGAAATCAGATATACTTACATTGCTCTTTTCTACAGAAATATTTCTATAGTATTTAAAAGCAAGGCATTTCTGGTTAGAAAATGCAGGCTTTAATAATTCTGCTTTATATCAGAGACCACCTAGAACTGCTGACATGAGGTCTGGTGTTTCAAATGGGTTTGGTCATTCAGTGTTTGTAACGGGAGGTGATGTTTCAGGAAAACTTTGGTTCTTCTCACTTTTTAACACTTTTCACGTTTCTAGGGACATTTGCAAAAGGCTGATTTGTATAAGTTCAAAAACTCTCTTTAATTAAAAAGCCATCTTTGTGAATGCAAATGAATACATCAAAAACCCTCAGAAGTCCACACAACTAATAATTAATCTAGATTTCAAGGACTCTCTAACACTATTACATCATGAATACCTCCCTCATTGAAGAATGGGCATCCTTCTAGCAATTACAAGAAAAATTTAGAAGATAATTAGACACAATTCTCATCACAATATTTTACACAGGTATATGATTTTGAAATTAGGTCAAGGGAGGCAGGGAAAATGGTGATTCATTACAGAGGCTCCAAGAAGCAGAATTACCTCATCACAACTTCTAAGTAATCTGTTTTTCTAAGTTGTCATTGTAACGAATCACCATTGTTAATAAATTAAGAAGCCAGGGAATGCTTCACAGTGTATGGATAAACTGAGTGCACTTGGACATCTCTCTTTATCAAAAATGTGCCAATGAAATTGTTGAAAAGTTCATACATTTCAAAATATGCAGACTATACATTGCTTATATACTGTGGTGATGGACCATATAGAAAAAAAGCTGATTGCTCCTTAAATGTCTCATTTGCGCAACAGCAATTACAGAATAAACCTTGGATACCAAAGCAATTATGACAAAATATATCAAAGTCCTTGCACTCCCTGAAATAATAGGGGAAGGGATAGATGTAATTTATTTTAATGGACCGGCAGAGATAATAAAGAATTGTTTAATGTCTGTCTTCACAGATTTAGATCTTTATGATAAGATTTTTATGAAATGGAATATATAACCCAAATAAAGTGAAACTAGATTTAATGAAATTACCCATCAATAGCACTTCCACAAGTTTGGGTTTTTTCCTTCAGTCTGGGTTTATCTGTTCTTAAAACCATTTGCTGCAGTTCACACAGCCTTATAGTGAGAGCAATAATAGCTACTGTACCTGGATCATTCTCTGAGTCATCAAAAGTTATTTTCTATAACTGATAGTATGGTCTGGTGGAAGATAATGTCCGATGGCTCAGGCAAGTCTCAGAAGTACTGACACTACAATTCTGCTACTGATTTTGTTACAGATTTGTTGCTTGACCTTAGGTGTGGCGTGTCAGCTGGATTTAAACACATGTAAGCAGTATACCAAGAACACAAGAGTTACTCACAGCTTTAACTAATGTCTGCAAAGAGCTTGAAAAAAAAAACCTGATGAAGCCCATAGTGAATGCCCATAGAGAAAAAAACTGCATTTATATCTGGGGCGTGTTTTCATCAGAAAGAGCATTTAACTTTTTGGTTTAATATTCAGAACTTTAAAATAAAAAGTTTCTAAGAAAAATATTTTTGTAATTACATGATACATATTATAATGTGTGTATAAATGTATTTTTACTGCATTCTGCCATTTTCTCTATCAATATTGCCTCAAAATTTTGGGGGAAAGATTAATTTCCTGTTCTGATGAATAAGTTTTAAAACTCTTCTGTATATCCCACTGTATGGTCATCCTGCTGAGTATTGAAGAGATTTCAGCAGTAACTTGATAGGGTGCTTTTTGTACGAGCAGCTCAAAGATCAGTAGGACAACCTAGTGTGTGACAAGATGAATATTAAATCTGTTAGTGCCGAGTGTCTCATTTCCCAGGGCCAAAGCAAAACTGTTTCTAATACTTTACTGAAAAATCTTCTAAAATCTCTGTTGTGATCTGGTCTAGATAGCAGTGAGGTCAATGGGAGGATTCCCAAGTGATTTTGATTTACAGGGGCTGAGTCTTTGGTACCAAGAAGCTAAAACCTCCAAAACCACGAGGAGACATGAAGAATCATTCTCCCTGGCTTCCCTTTCAGAGCTGCTTTTGCTGGCAAGCAGTTGCATTTATCAGTCTGGAATTTTACTACAAGCTCTAGGCACAGATGTGAGTTGGTTTTAAGAAGTTTTGCAAAGCCAAAGACATACTGCAGCATTAAGGGTTTCTGAAGAAATGTGGCCAAACCATACTGACACTAATAACCCATGAATTTCAGTGCAGCTTGGGTCCTCAGCTCTGCCCCCGCTCCAGGAGGCACTGCCTGTCCTGTGCGCCGCACCAGACCAGAAGGCTGTGTGTGCGGCCATGCAGGGCACGTGAGGTCCCTACAAGGCCTTCTGTTAGAGTACTACCATGTGCAGAAGACCACATTGTCACACTTGCCACCAGGCCTCCCTAAGCCAAAGGGATGCCAGAGGTATTCTTGCCCCCATGCAGATTACCTCGGCTGTGCAGGCAGGGGTGATGGCAATATCTCCTTGGCTCCCTCCTCTCTCTCAAACTGCACACTCCACAGCCTTCCCAGGGAGAATGCTTGTAGAGTACACTCCACTTTATGTATTTTAAACTAGATGTAAGGAAGAAATGTGTTACAGTGAGGATGGTGAAACACTGGCACAGGTTGCCCAGAGAGATGGTAGGTGTCCCATCCCTGGGAACATTCAAGGTCAGGTTGGATGGGGCTCTGAGCAACCTGATGTAGTTGAAGGTGTCCCTGCTCATTGCAGGGGGGTTGGACTAGGTGACTTTTCAAGTCCCCTTCCACCCCAAACTTTTCTATGATTCTGTGATTCTGTTTCCAAACACTTGGTAAAGACTGGCTTATTAACCTTCTCAAACACTTGTAACCAAAGTAAGTATCATTCCTTCTTTTTAAAAACAAGCACTATTCCCCGAAAAAGACTTTGGAGAGTTGGAATTCCAGTACTATTTTCCCTACTACTTACCCTTCTGCCCTTCATCTCTGCTTTCTGTGACGTGCCCTCCAATAGATCCCTATCAAGTCAGAGACAAAAAACTCAACCAACCTCTGTTCCTGAGCTTCTGCTCCTAATAGAGCAGCACACGTGGGCAAGTCACCTTTCGACGTGCAACAATGAAGCTAGATGGACCAAATACACATGATTTCTGATTGCTGATTATTTTGCCTGCTTTTCTTCAGAGATTCTCTCTTGAGGATTGTTAATGTTGAGGAGAATAACTTTAGGGAAAACACTGGGTGTCACACGGGGCAGGTTGGAAAAACCTCTTACTCAAGACCCAGCAGGCATCCAAGCTGTTAGGCTGCATGAGCAGAGATTGAAAAAAAATTCAAGAAATTTCTGGGAGTAATAATTGTCCTGTATGTAAAACAGTTAATATAAGTAGCAGCAAAGGTCCTTTATGGAACCAAACAGCTGAAACAACAGCAATATCTCCATCCCAAACACAGTCACGTTTTACGACCTGAAGGGAAGGCAAGCACTGGAAGGGATTTCACTGACATTGTTCACGAGCATTTTTGTGCCTGTATGAGATGAAGGAAATACCAGAGCAGCTGGAGAAGAGGAAAACAACAGACTCAGAAGCATGTTAGTGTCCAGAGAACAAGCCAACGGAGAGAGTGTTTAGGACCAGCGCTGGCTCAATGAGGTGATGAAGAAGTTGTTGTTGGCTAGACAAAATGTTATTGAAGCCCAAGGTGCAACAGCTGTCCCTCATTTCAGATAGCAGTAAAGAAGCAGTTACAGTCACTTATGAAACTATAGCAGCCTCCAAATCAAACCCAAGAAATGTGTCATCACCCAAAAAGCACAGGCAAGTGCCTGGCTTTTCAGGAATGTGAATTGTGTAGACACCAAAGTTTGGTAGGGTGAGGAGAGGGAAGCAGAAGACATTCAGAGATGGAGCAGAAGTCAAGCACAAAGTCCAGAAAGAGGGAGTGAGATTATTTGCCAGAGTTTCAGGTGTCGGCTCGAGGTGTAGGCTACTGTATTTCTTTGTGTTCAGGAGAATTAGACTTTATCAGCCTTCAAGAGTACGCAAATTTGTATGTAAGATGCTCCCAGTGCATTCAGGTTTTCCTTCTCTCTAGAAAAATCTCATCTTTTAGCCCACTGCTTGAATCCAAAGGAGGAGCTGTGTGCATTATTCAGAGAATGCTGGCAGTGTGCTCATTTTTTTCTTGCTCTTGATCCTCATAAGGCACCACTCTATGACACTGAACACAGAGAATGTAGAAATACGAATTGGCATGATATCCCACTCTGGGATATTATAACACTGCAGAGACCCACAGTAAACTGAGAGACCCACAAACGGTCATTTCACATCTTCAAAATCTTCCCCCTACTTGAGAAACACAAACCTGAGGGGTCTGTAGAAAGATCCCAGTGAAGTCAGTTGTTCATTAACAGCAGGAAGCAGTATGCTCCAAAAGAAAGAAAGTCCTTGTCTAGGTCCTCCCCAAAAGATTATCTTCCTGCAGGTACAGAGACAGAAGAAAAACCTGTACAAGACATTGAGGGAATGAAAATCTCAGCTCCCTGTTGCTCCCGTGTGCTCCGCTTCATCATCTCAACCAGTGGCATAAAAGATTTCATGATCAAAATCTTTAGCTATCTTCCTTTATTTTCTCCTAGGAGTCTGAGTAAGTTTGCTGGGAAACTTCGAATGAAGTTCTGTGGGATTTGGGTCAGGCACCCGCGGAGAAGGCTGAGGAAAGGATCTTGGCAGTTTCAGTGTGTAAGCACTAGGATGGTAGTCAGAACAGCCAGGAAATGAAATGGGGTAATGATGCACCTAATAACTTACTGAAAATTCTGCAATAGGGAATAGAGCCAAAATCTCAGTAGAGATGTGAGGCTTTATTTCAAAACAGAGCAAGAAGCCTCTTGGCAAACTTCCCAAATGCAAGGTGTGCAGCTGAAAGCATTATTTCCAAACAATTCCATTCCAGAAGTACAGACTGAATGGAGATTATCACAGCTACCCCCAGGGCATGACTAACCAGGACTGGTGAGGTAGATCAAGCTGGTGAGTTGCTCTAGAGAGTGTGATTTCAATAGTGTATTGTGTGATAAGGGCCAGATCCTCAGCTGGTGCTGGCAAGGGGAGCTCCAGGGGCATCAATGGACTTACATCATTTTATGCCAGGGGAGAATCTGGCCTGTGGTATGCATGCAGAGATGATTCATAGTTTAATACAGGGTAACACAAGGCACTGTCAGAAAGACTTTAAACTAATAAACTGCAATAATCTAATCTTGTTGTCTCAAATACAAACCACTTCATCAACCTCAGATTAAGTCAGTATGGACTACATCTTCCCAGCCCTTTAAGAGGAAAAATGTAGTAATTTACCATCTGGTTATAATGTGAGGGTCACATGGAAAGAACAAGAGTCTCTCAATATATATAATTTTTTTTCTATTCCAGAAGTTTTGGGAAATGACTCTACTGTCAAGAGCTATTTGTAAGAAAGGTATAATGAGGGAATATGAATAAATAGTTATTATTCCTCAGTTCAGTAAGCTTACAGAGTTCACAAAACAGGGTAAAAGTTTTGCTGGAATATTCCTATTGTTCAGCCTCTGATACGTTGCCATTTCTAATATTGCTTCATTCACTTTTTCATTTTACATCTTTCGTACAAGCTTGGAAATCAATTCTGTCTGTCACAAGTCAGTCCGTAGCTATTTGGGTCAAACCAGAATCCCGGGATATTTGGCCTCTTCCTTTTGTGCAATCCTATATTGCACAAGAATCTCTGTCCGATCAACTTCAGTAACTAAAATTCTGAGGTGACTTCCACATAATATAGCTTTCATAATAGCTTTCTTAGATTATAGTCAGATAGTGGAAGGTTATTTTTCTTTATCATTGGGAAAGTCTTTTTTCAGAAGCCAATGCTAACTCAGTTCGTTTTTGCCAGAGAGATTTCTGTTTTGAAGACATCTAGAACAGACTATTGCAATATATTGTTTCAAACTCTTTCCAATCAGCCCTTAAATGAGCTAGATAATAGCCATAAAACTAATAAAAGATAGCTGGGAAAAGGAGTAAAAATAAGCTATTCTTCAGGTGGTTAACACAAAGTAATGGGGTTGCAGGGAAGCATGTAGGTTTTGCTTAGATTGTAGGAAAAACTTTCTTAGTATTTATCTAAGTTTAACATAATCTAAAAATCACTCCTCTGTTACCTTGGACTTATCTTCAACCAAATTTGTAAAAATTCAAAGAAACCATATATGACAATGGCTGCTGAGACTTTTAGGCAGATGCCATATTCTACTGAAGCTAATGAGTGCCCTTTGCTTGATCTCATTTGGCTTTGGGATGCTCCACTTACCTTTTAATCAAAATCTTGTAGTCATAATTGAGCTGTCTTGGTATTGGAAGCATTAAAGGTGTGTCAAGACACTCTCTTACTAATCCAGGAAGGGACAGTCTTTTCTGAATCCCAGAGACACTTAATGGTTTATGGGACATGACTTTACTCTAGGTGTCATCTTTTAAATAGCAAGTAAAATTAAGGTCTGGCCATTTGTGATTATAAAAGATCATTAATTTCATTAAGAATTGAGGTGCTCAATTCCCTTGCATCTAATTGAATTGTGCTTAAGTTACATTTCTTTGTTTTTCTATTATTTCCCACAAAAGAGTGATTTGGTCTGATATTTAACCTGGAGATTAAACGATGAGGCATGGTATCTGTAAAATGGACAGTCTTAAATCCATGTACACATCTTACACAGTACTCGATTTATAACTGTTTCTTTGAAATCCTTTATTTGTTTCTCTGTGATTATGCTTAGTCATGTATCACATGATATAGGCTATATTATGTGTAAGTGCATACATCCCTATATAGGTAACAATATAATTCATCATATGTTCATCATTCATCAAGAATAAGACAAGATGTCCAGAGTGGGTCCAGTCTTTACTACTCACGTTGATAGATGCATCCGTTTTATTCTTTGAAACATCCAGGTAATGAACATCTAAACTGAAACAGGTAGGTCCTAAGTTAAGGAAAAACAAGCTATCAAAATATTTCTTGGCAAATATCCTTGAATCTCTAACTAAGAAATAAAATCCTTCATAAAAAAATAATAATTTAAATATAATATTTCAGCTTCTTTACTAACAAGGAAAAGAACACTTTTAGGGAGATGAGAAAAAATTTTTTAAGATTTTTTAAAATAATAGACTACTACTTCTAGGAAGGAGCACTTACTCAGATTTGTTCCATTTCTGAACTTGTAACCTTTGTAGCAATGAATGCAGTGATATACAACAGACCGATCCAGCAACCCTAGCTCACTGAGTCAAAGGGACTACTTGCATGAGTGAAGGCTCCTTGTTCAGGCCCTTAGTGCCTTGGTTTAGTAACCCCAGGAGAATCTCCTTTACATTGCACCTAGGGAAATGTAGAGTATGTGCAGGTGTGCTCTTACAGGATGAAAAAAGCAGTAAATAATTCTGACAAGATAAAGCCAGAGATAAAATTGTGAGTTATCTTCTGATTTGTGCGGTCATTAGATATCTTAATTTTATCATGGAAAGAGTCGAATATGCAAGTATACACTGGTTTTAATTGCAGATTAACTGATTGTACTGTCTTAGACATTTAAAAAAGTGGAAGACAAATGTATACAGTTACCTGCAGGATCAGTAAAAAGATTTAGACTTAAGGTTGAATTCTGGCTTGTTATGTGTTGAGATCAGTTTTTATTATGGTTACCAAGAACTTTTCTGTATTTAGAATGACTAGATCACTCACAATCAATCTGTCATCCAAATTTTTAACTCCTTCCTCAATACAGATGCTAAGGAATCAAGATGAGTTTTGATTTAATGATAACTGAATCAAGGCAGCGTGCACAGGATTTGTCATAGGATTTGTTTCCATTTGAACAAATACCTTTAACAACAACCTTTAATACTTTTAATATATGAATACATCTGATTTCATGTAAATGAAAGTGAAATGTACCAATTTACTTATGTAGAGGAGTACAACTGCATTTATTAGCAGATAGTTGAGTAGGAGATACCCAGCTTTCCACTGTGATAGTCTTAAGAACATTTGTGACAGTTTAGCTTTCCACTCAAGGAAAAGTTTGTTTCCTTCATTTATTTCCATACAACAAGGACTCTACTACACCACATTTCAAGAGGCAGTTTGGGATGTGGCAGCTGGCATCACTCATAGTAAGGCTGGCACACAATACCACTGAAATCATTACTGTGAGTAAACTTCTCCATTGAAACTGGACACTGGAGAAGCTCTTGGACAAATACCACAAGCCAAGTAAGGAACAGGGAGGGCTCAGCCACAGGAAGGTGACATGGGTGATCATGGGTGTTTGCACACCCAGCATAGTTTGGGTGATACCACCTTCAAGATCCCATGGCACATCTTGCTCACAGATTTCTCCTCAAACGGATATCAATTACCAGTGACATCCCTAAAACTGCTAGTTAAAAACAAAGAAAGGAGGTTTTGGCATGATTTTCTAAACAAATACCTGGTTTACTTCAAATGCTTGATGTGAAGACTGGAGATGGCTGCAATACCTCTCCTAACCATTTTGCTTTTCTTCGAACAATCAATAATGTATTTCCAGGTATCTCAGTAACTGCAGTCCTGTAAGGTTTTTAG
Source organism: Falco cherrug (assembly GCF_023634085.1). Lineage (NCBI taxonomy): Eukaryota > Metazoa > Chordata > Aves > Falconiformes > Falconidae > Falco > Falco cherrug. The sequence continues at coordinate 33,330,360 of NC_073704.1, read as the reverse complement.
GATCAGATTCCTGTTAGACTTCACAGGAAACTTCATATTCTTCAAATATTCGACTTCCATGCCCATTTGGATTGTGTCAGTACTCTGGCACTATTCATAAGCAAATATAATTGTAATTTAGGCCTCCTATCATCATTGATGCATGAGAGATTTACAAGCATTAATAGAAGTTAGGATGTAAATCCCTTGCTCAACAATAGCAGAGAATAACCCCCTTCATATAGATTCTGATGACCTATGAACTAAGGGTCAAGTGGGCAGTGCTACAAATTATCTGACAGCAACAGATGCCAAAGTCTTGGGAGGTGAAAAAAATAACAAAAAAACCTGAGGACTATGAAATGCTCAGTGCATTTTCACAAAGAAAAAGCAAGAGCAGCTATTCCTATAACTTCATGCATCAGCCAGTGACACAGCCACAAATTAAAGAGAAGCAAAACAAAGATTCCTTCTTGCCTGGCAGCAAACTTCCTTCTCTCTCCAAACATATACAAAAGAAGCTCCAAAATAAATAGTCATCACAGTTAATTACGCACCCAAACTGAGAGCTGTGCAATAAATCTTTAAAGTTTTGAAGCGCATTTTCAGTATAGGGGAACGTATGGAAAGTCAAGCAGCAGAAACCGCAAAGTATGTCAATTCTGCAATAAATGATGTTTTCGTAACTCTGGGGTAATCAGATTAGTTCTCCACTACTTTGCCTCAAGTTTTATACCTGTCTAATTCCATTGATTTCAATAGGGCTTTAATGTACACCACATCAGGTCTGTATCAGTCCTATATCAGCTGTAAATCGATCTACACCAGTTGTAAGTTAGAAGATCACACCCGGTGTAATCGTTCACAGGCGTTATGGTCTGTGTTCACATCTGCCTTCGTATTTCATTTTGAAATCTCATGTTATGACTCTTGGTTGTTACAGGCTTTTCCTGTTGGCCCACTGGTGTGCGAGGTCCTGGGTATGCAGGGAAGAGGTGCGTGCAGGTCCAAACCACGGGACCGCAGACCACTTCAGCTGTTATTTTCTAACCTCGTTAAAAGCATTTTTTTTTTTTTAATTGGAAGCTGGTTTTGCGCAGAGGGTGATGAAAGTCCCAAATCCTGCAAAGGTTTTCACACTTGGGAGATGTTGCTGATGAGCTGTCTGTGGGCACAACACTCAACTTTAAAGGAAGCCCAAACAAAAGTCCTGGTGGAATTTGGGCGGTGTGGGGACAAGGGTGGAAAGGAAGAGAAGTGTAGATATCACTTCCAAAACAGAGATTTTAGATATAAGCACCCTCACTGTGGTGAGGAATGTCCCCAGAATCTGCATTTTACTCAGTGTAACAGGAACCGTTTCAAATTTTAATTTGGGGAAATGACTTTGTATAAGCTGGTTGGACCAGGCCCATCATTATCAGATTCATTGATTCACAGTAATGATGCCTCAAAACAGAGCATAGGGAACTGCAGCGTTTATATCTATTCCATAATTTGTTCAAAAATTGAACTTTAATGAAGCTAAGAGCAGCATGATAAGATATTGAAAAGATGCAAGGGGTCGTTGCTTCTCATTTATATGAAGATGATTCATTTGGCAGAAACTTTCTGTGAAATTGCAGATGGCAAAGGAGGGTCTGGTTCCTGAGCCACCAGCTGAGTGGTGAAACTCAGTAGCATTTGTCATCAGTGTCTAAACCCTTTTCTTTGTGCTTGCAAAGCCTTGTGCAGTGAGTTTGAACAATATGACCCCACCAGACATCCCTTCCTCTTAAACTCCAATTCTGCAATTCCATTAACTCAGGTTTGGTTGTGAGACTGTTTGGACAGCCCCGGAACAAACACCTTTGTTTCACACTATGTTAAATGCAACGTTAATTAAAAGATCATAATCATTGTTCCCCCTTTCCCATGGAACCTGTAGTCCAGAAGAGGCAATCTGTGCCTGCCCTTTGTGTAACTTATGCAGGTAACAGGGAGGATACCTATCTTGGCTGGGTATTGCTTAGAATCACAGCTCACTGGCTTGGGTTACAAGCACAGCAGAGACACCAGTCTGGGATGGGGCAGCGGTATAAACTGAAAGGCAGAATGCACTGCAGGGGGTAAAACAATAAGGATACAGGAGCAAACACTGCATGATGGAAAACCCTTCGCAAGGTTTTAAGGAGAAAATGAGTGCATCTCGTTAAATCTGTTTGCAGACCTCTATGCAACTGAAGATGTCATCTTCCATTTCATTTTAACCTTTTTGTTCTCGAGGCTGCCATCAGCTTTGTTTTCCCTGCAGATGCTCTTGCAAACAAGATGCCACATCTCAAGGGGCTTGCTGGTTTAGAACAGAATTTACAAATAAACGAAGGACTATAAAATATTTCAGTGGAAGGGAAATGAATAAAGTACAGTGGCTCTGACCTGCTACTGTTTTTTGTTTGTATTTGTTCAGAGATTAGTGGCTGGGGAAGCTGGAAATGATTTTGTACAGCCATTATATTTCATGCGGGATAACACACATTTAAAATTATGCCATCATTTTTCTTGTACTAATATGGGGTTAATTGAAAGGCCCAAATTTTTTGTCTTTTTTTAAAAGGGATGTGTAAAGATCTGCACTGGGTTCACAGTGTTGCTGGAAACTTGAATGGCAGGTTTCACTTTTCAGAGTTCATGAGTCCTGTGGTTTCCTCGGCAAATGTGCTGGTAGCCCATGTTGCATTTGAATCAGCAGTGGGGTTTTATGGCTGAAGAGGGTCTTCAGACTGGAAGAGTCTTTACAAAGGCATTTCATATGTTGTGCATATTTACAGATACTGTGGAGAATGCAGCAGGAGCAGCTGGTGAATCGCCATCAGTTTTGTATGTGATAACACGGACGTGCAAAAGCTGCTGGCCATGTTCACTTAGTCAATTTTGGTACAACCTTAAACAATATGCTTTCATGTAGTTTGGCAGAAACAGCCATTTGTTTGTACAGACGTAATGTATTTAACTGTTCCAGGGTTTTATGGGAAGTGTGAGCATGACTTTGATTCCTTCTTTACTTTGAAGAAAGGAAACAAATCTCAGGTTATTAAAACTGTATAGAAGTCCTGCTCCAAGGCACATCCATTAGTATTTGAAGTGACCAGTAAAAACACCCATTTTGAGCAGCTGAAACAGTTCCAGGAGTTACCTGTATGACTCATCTGACACAAATACTTGTTTTCCCTGGAATAATATCCACTGACTTTCATAGAATTTGAACCAAACCTTGCATTCAGTACCACGTAAATAGCAGCAGAAGTATACATCAGGACCCTATGCATTTGCAGTGATCTGTGAAATGTATATTTTCAGTGGAGACTAAAAAAATGGATAGTAAAGAAGAATATGCCCGTTAGTGCCAGTTTTTTGGAGTACTGGTTACAAATGAGCCAGCCTGGAGTTATCATCTAAATAACTGTACACATGCATGAATACAAATATATATATGAATAGGTATGTATGTATTTACTACACAAACATGTATGTATGTATGCATATAAATACATAAATATGCATGTAGATGGAAGAAGACGCATGTGGAGAAACAAAATATATTGAAAGGGAAATAGAAATTACCTATATGCTATTTGGAATTAAGGAGAATCTAGGAAAAACAAATCTGGCTGGAAGAAATAAGAACAGGAGAAATGGTTCTATATGTATACTAAAAAAAAGTAAATAATCACATAAATTTATAAGAAAAAGAAAAGAGGTTTTGGAGTAGAAGCCAGGCCAAATTCAATTAATTTGGTTCCTTTATTGAAATCCAAAGCAACTCCCTTAAGTTTGGCTAAGAATAAAATTGGGTGCTTTAATAGCAGTTCAAGCCAGGAATAGAAACAATCCATATTTAAAAAAAAAAAAAAAGAGGGGAAAAAAAAAAAGATGGTGGAGGCAAAATTAGTAGAACATCAAGTTGCATCTTGGAATGAATCTGTAGGAGGGTTTGTTCTCATTAGCCCTCAAAACCGAGGCAGAGTGGACTTGCTGACTTACATCTAGTCCTTTTCTGGCCAGAGGTCCTCTGCTGTGAAGAGCAGAGCATGTGCCAAGGCCAGGAGCCAGCAATATCCTTCTCTGCAAGGACAGGTGAGATGCAGAGCACATTTGGCTGAACAAGGCTCTCCATCGCTGCCTCACACAGAGCTGTTTCTCTGCAGAGGAGCCAAGTGGTGCTGGAGAAGATAACCCAAAGCTGCAGGCTGGCTTGGCTGCATGCGGTGCTGACAGACAATCAGGTGTTGCCTTAAAGGTATGCTGGGCTACCTTACTGGTGTTTCTTAATGCATTTGTGCATGACTAAAGAGTTCTAGCAAATAATGCATTAATCATACGCACTGCCATGCCTTACATGTACTGTCAGTATAGGCTGGGACTGTTTGCTGTCCCTTGCATGTAAGTGAATATCAACTGAGACTTGGTGAGCAAATGCTGACGTCTTAAGGCTTAGCAATCGGAAAATGTAATGTACTCAAACCTTGCCTTTTTAAAATTGGCACGCACATCAGTTGCAGAACAGCAAACCTTGACTGGATATCCTTTTCCATCAATCACAAATAAATGTAAGAAACATTTTAAAGGTTGAAAATGTATTTGAAATAATTTCTTAGACATCCTACCGGCCATCATTACATGCACATAGCTTCCAATAACAATAACTAGCACGCCCACCTACAAGTCTGAGACCCACTTACAGTGCTTCAAGAGATGACTAATTTTGCTCATATCTGTAACATTTCTCTTTGCAACTTTGACATTTCATAAGATAAAGTGGAAGGTGTTCATTGTTTAGTGAGACTTGTTAAACAGATTAAAATATGAAGTAAAGGCTTAAGTCCTTTCATGTAGCATAGATTCAGTTCAGATTGTTTTAGATCCTGTACACTTAAATCTGTTATACGTACAGAAAAATACATATGTTTATAGGGAAGCAAAACTTTCTGGCAGTGAAAAGCCTGCCAGAAACAAGTCAGTTCAGGCAAAGATACATGTGCATACTTTGCCTAGGAGAAATATTCTTGTCACATAAAAATCCCACCATTAATCAAAAATCATATTATAGCTTCTGGAATGAAGTTTCCTTTACTACTCTTTAATAATAAGCCTAAGATAAGATAAAATTGGTAATTGTACCTTCTCTTCTGATAGAAGATAATACTAAAGTGGTATAGAAATTTGAGTTACAAGAATATATTCACCCTGCTAATAGGCTTCCATTATGTAGTCTTTACTGATTTATTCATTACACATTTTCTCCACATATAGAAAAATTTAATTGAAAGTTACTTATTACATTGTTACAAAATGTTAACTAGAAAGTTTTCTTTAATCAAATGATCATTAATGCTAGGAGAGCTAGTTTATTTCAATAGTGCATTTATCAGGAGCAAGAATAACACAGGCATTACCAAAAATAGTTTTACAGAGCTGTTTATTATGTGAACACTTCCAGGGACTAAACAGATGCCGTTGCAGCTTGCTGGGATAGCATAATACTTTATTTATATTTATGACTCTTCTTAATAAAAGTTTTAATGACACATGAAATGCAGGCAACATTTCTGATACAGTGACTTATCAAAGGAATGACATTACCAAGGATGGTAAGAGTTTGTAAAGCCAGATTCTGCCATGTGTGTGTCCCACAGAAGTAGGTGGAAGACGAACGTTCACACAGTCTCAGGCAGAAAAACAACTTGGCACCACGTCCTCCAGCAAAGAAAGCAAAAGGGGGGAAAGTATACTCCAAGCTGTAGCTGTATCTAAGTCACTTCTGAATATTTTGCATTCCCTGCAGGTGAGGTTTTGTACCTCTGTGCTGTTACTGTGTCCCCTAGCAATAACATCACCCACATGCTTGGGAGAGCCAAGGGCTCTTCTAACTGGACCAGTATGCTGTTTTCTGAAGTCCCATGCAAACAGAAAACAAAAAGAAATCTTTTGCCCTGAAGAGTTATAGGACAAGGCATAAGATATACTCACAGATGTACACACTAAAGCAAAGGAAAATCTTCAGGCAGGCAATGGCGTAAGTGCACACAGAAGACTCCGATCCTGTCATATGAAGCAGTTTTTGGCATGAATTTTAGCTTTTAAATGGATATCAAATTTAACAAAAAAGCATGTAGGATAGTCCTACTGCACACCAGATTTCATTCTCTCCAGCCGGTCCAGTACTCAATGGCTCCCTCTGATGCCACCAAACATCTAAAGAAGATCAGTACAGACCTGTGCTCTTGCGCAGCTGCTACAGACTGAAACAGCCCATCTATAGGGTAAATCCAGGCACCCTCCTTGAGTTTTTAAGACATGTTTGCAAATATCTCCTGTGTTTGACAATAACCATAACTACGCCGTAAACATCTCTCTTACTTCTTACGGCACACTGCTCAAGAGCTGCAGAGAAGTGAGTCACTGGGTACATTCATAACCTCTGTTGCTGGCAGAACCTAAACGTGACTCAGACTCAACTGTCAGTGTTTGCTTGCACGGTAAATTTGGTGAAAATCACAGAACCACAGAGTAGCTGGAGGCAGCTACTGGAAGAAGTCTGGAGAAATACCATGGCCAACAGTTAAGCACACAAATAAATGAGAAAAATATTTGCTGTAAGTTCAGAGACACTGACCTACACATTAATTTAAAATAAAGGTAGATCTCATGCCCCTTGTTACTTCGTATCAATCCTGAGATGAAGACACTGCTGCCCATTAGTCTCTGTTAACCATTCTGGGACCACAAAAACAGTGATTTGAGATATATGTGTGATCTAATGATATGGACAAGTGCATTGAAATCACCAAGCAATTTGCTGTGGCCTATGAAACAGTCACTCTGGATCACTTCCAGTGACTTCAGCTGTAGCTGAAAGGATGTTCACTGATGGTGCACAAGTCCCATGCAAACATTACAAAAGGGTCTTTCACTAACTGTGAGGTGACCACGGTGATGCCCGGGTGCCTTCCACCACTGCAGCATGGTGCTGACCCCAGCACCAGCCCCAGCTGTACGGAGCTGTCACCCTCTGACAACGGCAGCCTTGGCTTCCCATTCCTCAGTGTGTTTGATACCATTTCCAGTGCTCTCTGAGATGGGCAGGCTAGTCTGGGGGCAACACGGAACCACAGCGTAGAAGACCCCAACACATGTAGAACTTGGTAGCCACATACACCTGCCCCCTGCACCCTCTTCCTAACCTCATGGAAATGTCAGTGACCTCAGGAAGGGTTTATAAAAACTATGCTAACACAAACTGGTTAGTTACCCCATTTTCCTTAAGTTGATGCTGTCTGTCTTGAGCTCCTTGCCGTAAACCGACCTGAATGGTGGTTATTTCTGAAGCTGCTCATACTCTGTGTGACTTGGCCTCTAGCCTGGAGCTCTGCTTTGCAACCAGCCCAAGGAATTACATAAGAAACCCACACATGCTTGGTGATGTTACTCAATATCTGCGGAGGGTTATAATCGTTTAGAGGAGCCAAATTCAGAATTGATGAGTAAGCATCGTTTAGGAGGCAAAGCCTTGCTCTGAGTTACACCCATCTGAAGCCAGCAAGTCAAGCTGCTTGCAAGTTGCATTTGTAATGGTGCCCCTTCAGAGCAGAAGTTAGCCCAGGGAGGCTGAGCTGGAATAATTTAAAACTCTTTCCAACCCCTCAAAGCCAAATTCTTCCTTGCCTTAGACCTCCGCTGATGTCAATAGACATGTTGAGACTGTAAATCAGGCCAGAAGTTGGCCCTTGTTTGGTCCAATTACCCCATAATAAACTCCCTGAGGACTACTGTACTGATGTGTAATTTGCATCCTTTCTCCTCTGAAATGGTATATTTATGTTTATAGATTGAGTTAGCAGTTCTAAGGGAGGGCAAAGGCTGCCTGAATCATTTACAAATGGGAAAATCCATATATTTGAAACTTGGTATGAAATATTTGCTTTTGGGCTGTAACCTTGTATACTAAGCTGCTGTCTACAGTAAATATTTACAGCCAAGTTGCAACAAGTCCTAAGAATACGTGATTTTCTGAGTGGAAACACTGACACATAGGGTGCGACTTTCCCCCAGTAAAACACTGAGTTAATTGTAGGTTTTGTAAACATTATCAAGTATAATCTTGAAATTAATTTTTAAATGTTCAGTAATGATTTTAACCACGTATCAAGCAGCTGGTTTGGTGTCTGATTCCCAAGTTCTTAAACAGACAACTGCTTTCCTTTCAGTGACTTTGTCAGGCTTAACTTGGGATTAATTTGACTGCAGGTGTCAGATAAGCACGGTATTTTAGCAGGACTACCGAGAACCATGTGGACAAAATGCAGAAGCATGAAGGCATGTTGGTCAAAACTTTGAAAGATTGATGGAAGTGAGTTATGCTGCTTAAATATCTTTGTCTGTCCAGAAAAGCTAAGCTTGCAAGTGGGCTGCAAGGTATGCTGCAGCTATTATTTTGCCATGTTCCCTGTTAACATAGGTAATTGGTCAGACTTTTTTTAATCTCAATTTCTCTGTCAACATAAAATCTAGCAAGCTACCTTCATAAATCATGCAGTGACAGCTAGTGTGGTTGGCCAGCGCTAAACACAACTGGACTCTTCTTTTTAAGCCTTTGCTTCTTAGGTCGCCTGCGTCAGCAGTACTCTTCAACAAACATCTGCAGTTCATCTTATCGTTTGAAGAAATATATGAGTTTCTCCATTGGTGTGGTTTTTTCAGCTTCAGCTTCTTGATTTGTTTGAACACCATCTGCTACATATAACATTCGGAGAATTTGTGAAATGTGCATGCAGTGAGAAAATTCTAATTGTATTAACCTTTCCTTTTTGATCAAGGTAACTTCTTGTATTCATCATCTCCTGATATATTAAGTAAAGCAAATAGACATGCCTAACATACGGCCCAGTTACTTTCTTTAAGGTCTTCTATCTTGATAATTAATTAACAGTTCAGGTACAAAACCCAAGTCTATTCCTTGCAGCTTTTAAGAGTTATTTCAATATAGTTTGAGTCACGCATGAAAACTAGTTTAGCAGCAGTAATCTCTGTAATGAGATGCTCTCCTTTTACCACTCTGGGCCTATGTGTGTATTGTTCGCATCAAAACAGAAAAGATTGTTAATTATTCCTAGAATGAATTGCAAAAAGGCAAATAACTTTGCAAAGGACTCCAGCTCGCTGCCAGAAGCCCCGGCTGAGCTGAAGTATGTCATGGCGTGAGATTGCCACAGGGTGGTAGAAGCAGTGCGGTTCCACATCCACACCAGCACAGGGAGGAGAAGGAAAACTTTTGAAAGGACGAAAGGGGAACCACTTTCCAGTTAGTCTAAACAGAGGTATCAAAAATAAGGTTTAGCTCATGGTAAATCCAGATGGTTAAACATTTGACCCATATCTAATCCCTCTGCCAAGCGTGCACCACAACCATCACTGCTGTCATAACACAGCACAGGCACTTAAAATCACTTCAGTTCCAAGAAGCAGCACACGTTTTGGAGAAAATTAAATTTTAAAGCATGTTGCAGAAATAGAAAACACGGTCTTGACAAGATATTATGACTCCAGATTTGAGAGGAGCAGTATTATGTACACTAAAAGAATTCCTTGGGACTGCGGCTTGCTGCTGTTCTCTGCATTTTGTTATGATAATATCATACAAAACATCGAGCAGCGCTTTGATCTTGAAAGAGTGTTTAGCTGAGACCTATTTATTGTACTTAATCATTTAATAAAAGGGTTGGGGCTTTGCTGACAAGAGGAAAAATAAATCAGAAATAGAAATTCTGCCTCTCTTGTAAGTCCTGTGCATAGCACTGACAAATCCTATAGCATATTGATTATCGCTGGTGAAATATAAATTACACATATGCAAACTAAATCCTTGGTTTGTGGCAATTGCGTTAACGCCACTGATGTTCAGATTTACCTTCAAGGGAGTCTTATTTGAAACACAGACAACTGCTTATTTATATTAGAGAGAATATCAGAGACACCTTGATTAAAAAAAAACAAGATAAAATATTAAAGTAGGAAACATAGTGTTTTATATAAACAGAATACATAACTTCCAAATACCTCCATATTTTATGTTGGGACGAAGGAAGTTGTGTCCAACTAAGAGACAAGGCTGTGAGAGGAATATTGAGCTCAAGACCTTCAGTATATGGAACAAACTACATATTCAAAAATGGGCAAGGTTTATGTAGTATAGTATCATGTTTTAAACAGTTCATAAAAGAAGCCAAGTGACAACAGAACAGTGTGGATGATATAAAATAATGTAAACCTTCCTTCAAATATCAAGCAATTTTTTTCTGCCTCAACTCACTTTCCACAATAGAGTGAGTGAAAAATCCATAGAGAATAAAACCAGTGATCCCTTTGAGCAAGGATACAAATTTACCTAGATATGTCAACCACACAGATTTATGGGACAAGGAGTTTTTCACCCTGAAGAAAGAAGCTTTCTTGTCAGTCATCTATTAAAAAAAGCTGAAAATAAAGCTCTCAGAGTTATTTTTATGTGTTAGGAATTGCAAGAAATTTCTGTTAGGGGTTGTTGGGGTTTTTTGCGGCTTCTTTTTCTTTAAGCCTTCCCATAGCTATGGAACAGTTCTCTTCATGGATGTATAAGAAACACTTGTGTTGTGCTGCTATTAATGGTATGATTTGTTAGTGTACTTTTATGTATGGAGTGTCTGCATCTGGTAAGGTCTACAACTGTACCTCCTTGACAGTGCCAGATGTTGTGAAGATAAAATACCTCCTGTGTGAGGAACTGCTGGAATCAGGCTCCATGATAGGTGTTCTTAATACAGTTTAAAAAGGCATCTGTCTTAAAATAATTTCAACATCTTACTTTTCTATTTATTGTTTTGTCAGATTTTTCCTGTTACTGGGGAAATAGTTTAGTGCCCCTACTAACTCGATTTTCAACTTGTGGCTTCAGTTTCTCCCAAGTTGGTTTGTTTTTTTTTATTCTGAAGCCACTGCCCCAATGAAAAGGAGAAAAGGAAAAAACAGGTTTCTTGTAGGACTCAGCTGAGGTTAATCAAGTTGGCCCAATCAAACAAAAAAAAATGAGTCAGCAGTTATTTTTAATAGCCATGAAACAACATGCGAAATAATGAGTCCGAATTTAGCCAAGAGTTGTTCAGAACATTGCAGTGTGGAGACAAGAGGGCTGATAGAAGGCAGGAGGAGAGCCCTGCTTCGCTATCATACCCCATAACTCACCGCATTGTCAACCTCTTAAAATAGTAATGATACTTGACCCTTATTAGTATTTCTGGGCAATATATGAGCTTGAGTTTCCTTGGGTGAAAGCTAATGCCTTAGACCACCCTTTAGACCACCATTCTATCTAGTTATAGTACATATTAATGTTATTCTTGGGTCATTTAACTTACTCTCAGTGAAGAGTGGAGAACGGTGCTAAGCTGTAAATCAGCTCTGTCCTGCAATGGATTCGTGCCATAACAGATCATCTCGAAAATTCCAGCCTTGCCTGACCATGGTAAAGAAATTATGGTATGTAAAAATTCTGCTAAACATAGCTTGTTTCATTTTTGTACTTCTCTGCTTGTCTGTCTAGTGAGGAGAGGTTAAGACCCGATAGGGTGGACAGTGCATTGGAGAGGAATATTGCTATAATAAAACCCTCAGGGCTAAAACTTTTACCATATGTGGTTAAACTCTCCATCCTTTCTAAAGGTGAGCTGCAGCAGCGAGGAAATTATTAAACAAGGCCACTGATGCTGTGCATAAAAATTATTTTTTTTAATCCTCCGGGAAAAAAAAATGAGTTCATGAATGTATTGTGCTTAAAAGGTATCCTCGGAGTGCCAGCGTTCACACCCCAAATGACAGTCTGAAACGTTCAGTGCCATTAGTCCATTTAACTAAATCCTGATTACTTGAGATGAATTCATTTAAAAAGCAAATGTAATACTCCCTCAGCAAATGTTTCACTAACTGTTTCTCGAAATCATAAATATTTTTTCCACACTGTTCTGGCAAACAAATAATGTTTACCTTTAGCTTCCCAAAAAAGATTTACAGATAAGTCCCTAGTCTGTTTTGCAGATGTGCCTTGGTGAATTCAACAGTAATATATACTGTCATCACGGTTGTCTTCAAATCTTTGAAATCACTTATGCCTTTTACAATACATATTTAATTGAATGTCTAGCTAGTAGATATGTATATGTATCTCACATTTGTGGGTGGGCAAGTGTGTGCCTAATACATATATTTAGCACTTAAACATGGTACGATGAGTGATTGAGAAATGCCTAAGAGAGAGATATTTTATACATGCATATAGTTTGTAAATGCGTAATCTCCTGAAACAACCAGAGACAGAGAGGAAAGTGGAGAGACATCTGCAAATTAACAAATCATCTATCTTTGAGGTCATTCCCAAATTAGTTTTGCAGAATAAGATAGAACAAAAACGTAATTCTGACGAGCATTTGTTCTGGCTATTTATCACATAATATTGTGTAACAATATTAGACACAGGAATTTTTGCTCAGCTTATTCCTTACAGTATTACCATGATTTCACAACTTGGTGCAGATGTTTCACGCTGAATAATACCCTTTGGTTCACATTTGTGCTCTTACTGTCGAACTTTTAAGTAGCTGTGATGCATATATTCCATAGAAGCACTACGGGGGTGGGGGTGGGGGGGCGGGGGGGAGCGGGAAACAAGGGGAAGGTAAATAAAAAACAAAACCTGTTTTAGAAAAGGAAACTTTAAAAATCTGTTCCCCTCATGCCTAGCTGGAGGATTCTCCCCATTTCATTTGCTGTTTTTTAATAGCTACTTGTAATTTAAATTATTGCTCAGTAACACGGCTTTTGAGGAAACCTCAATATTCTTGGGATTTAGTTAGTCTTTGAAAGTGTGTTTCCTGCTGCAGTGAGGATGGCATGTCCCTTGGTTGAGATATATACTAAAATCTATTTCACATTGTACGCTTATTGCTAATTTTATTGCTTGAATGGAGCAAGCGGTTGTATTTATGCCTCAAAAGGCTATTGTTGTGAAATTAATTGAACTGTTTCGAAGTTCCTTCTTCTCTGTTAATTATTTAAAAACAAAATCGAAAGTCTTAAAAGAGCAATTTACTTCTGAATTAAGGCTAAAGACAATTTTATGTTAAGTAAAACACAAATTAATCTGCCACTACAAAATGAATCTTATTCAAAAAAATCATACAATCAGTATATTGATTCCCTCAACACATATTTTTCATTTATTGGTATTATAAGATTATGCTTGAGCCTGCAGGAACAAAAAAAAGAGAGAGAGAGAGAGAGAAATTGAAACTGTGCACAAGTAGGGAACCTTAGCTTAGTTTTATCTTGGTGAAATATTTTTTTTAAGTATGCCTTATTTTGGAATTAGTCATATTAATTCTAGATTTTTAATTCATTTCTTTCATGCTTGAAACAGTATTACCTTCTTATTTATATGCCTTTAGACAATTGCCAAAGAATTTTTAAGAATTTATACTAACTTCTTTATAGAATATATGAAAAGAGATCTACTGAAAGCACAGTATATAAGCATTTTAATCAAATTAATAATTGCTTCATTTGTAAGATATGCTAGATGTTTGTGACTATGTTCCAGCATGAAACCTCAGTAGGTTTTGAACAAGTTTGTTAAGGATCAAATTCCCTGCTGGCCTGACTTCACTGAAATCAGTGGAATTATTTCAGTAGGGAATCTGATTCTTCACTACTGTGCGTTTTTCGAATGCGCAGGAACATTACGCATGCCCTTCAGTTCCTTATGTATATGGAATAGATTAGCAAATACGGCAAAATTATATTTAACTCTGCTGCAACAAAAAAGGACACACAAAAAAAAAAAAAAAGAAAAAAGAAAAAAGAAAAAAGAAAGAAAAAACTTGTTTCTACTATTTTCTGAGGTTTTGGGGCCAGTTCATGAAAGACAAAATCCCCAGGAGGCTCAGTGCACATTCACTCTTAGGCCAGCATATCCAATACACCCTTTAGTCTTAGATTAAAGAATTGAAGCACTGCAAATGAATTTCACATCCAAAATCATTCAATTTGTCCCCTTTGTCTTCTAGGATCCTAAGCATATGGGACCGTACTAAGTATAGCAAAAATAGCTGCTGCTATAATCATAATTAGTACCTATTAGCCCTTCCTAGGTGCAAAACCCCAGTGATGAGAGCACAGCGCGAGAACCTAGATAGAAGAGGATTTGAAATCTCTGTAGTACAGGATTGTTATTGCTGCCCTTGCAGGTTCACCAAATGCACAGCGAGTGAGAGGGAATTGCTGGGCTTGGGAACCAGATCCTACGTGCCTTTCCCATACACACAAAGATGTACAGACTGAGATCTTTTTTACCTCCTCACTGAGGCATTTCTTCATGTCCAAATATGTTTTCTGTAAAAAACTAGTTATACATTCCTAAATATTTTTAAAGGGGATGGCATTATTGATTTTTAATAGCTTGGATATTAAAATCTGTTTATCAGGATGCTGGGAATATTTTATTTTTTTTCCTGGTCATATTGGTAGATAGCAACTATTGGTAGATAGCAGCTGTTTTACATAGGCTGGGAACTGCTATTCAGTGACCAACTTAGTGTCTGAACTTTTTGTTGAATTATTTTGGTGGGCTTATCTTTGATACAGCTTAGAGGCAGGTTTCAGCCTCCTTTCCACAATATGTATATGTTATAGGCAATTACAGATCTAAAGGATACTGTCAGTAAAAATAAAAAAAAATTATCTGACATGCAAATCTGACATAAAGCTTTTCTGTCTAATGCTATTTTGGAAAATGGCTGCTTTTAGCTCTAGAGTGACAAAATATGTATATTGACATTTAGCGAGCTACAAGTCACATTTTCAAAAGCAAACGTTCTAAGTTGTGCGTGTAAAATCGGCATGGACTTGTACCTCTGCATGGAAAAATACGCGTCTTTATATAGGCAGCTTTGTACGGAGCGTAATTCGCTTTGGCAGCACGTGGGCTGCCTGAGCAACAGCAGCACCAGCTTGTTTGGATGGAACTGTTTGCATGAGCAGGCGCTGAGCAGGGGAGGTGGATTAGACCCCAGCCGAATGAACGGGGAGGTGCAGCCCAGCAATCCAGCACAAGTGGGGTTCATAGTGCAGCAGCCACCTGGTCCCCCAAAACAAAGGTCCCAGGCACCCCCGTATTCGGGGGCCTGCAGACCCACTCCCCCCCGCACAAGTTGCACAGCGATATGCAGGGCAGCGCTGACACCGAGCAGGGACCCTCCAGCTCCCCCCTCCACCCGGCTGGGCTGCAGCCACCATGCATCAAAAAAAAAAAAAAAAATATATATATATATATATATATCTCACATCTCCCTGCCCGGGCTCAAACATTTGACCATTGCAAGTAGTTCTCAAAAATCTGAGGCTGTCATTTTGTTCAGGGCTTCACATTATCCCTATTGACTTCAAGCATAAAATCAGGTGAGAGCCAGAGACAGCTCATAAAAGTGAAGTCACAGGCGATAAGAAGAGTATAGATATCATAACCTATGTGTGAAGGAAAAGGGAATGAGGTTATGATCATTGTCTGAGGAGATCTGTTCAAACAATGTAATAGAAAGATGCCCCCTTTAAATAAACATTAAACTTTTGCTAGAGGGTTACAATTTACAGTTCCAGCACGATCTTTTGAGGTGGTGTGAATACATTTAATATAAAGATGTCTATACGGCTTCCCAAACGCAAGGCATATCTTGCACCACAAGCTCTGTAACTACTTTTTTTTAAATCAATAGCTCATAAGTATTCATTGAAAGATATGTTGGTATTCTACCTGTGAAACTTACAGGAGAATCACCACAACCATATTAAAATCAACATTTACCTTTGAGCCTTTTCTTGACAATTACAAAATAATGGGACTTTTAAAGGAACTATTAATTTATTACAAACCAAGAGTTTGGATATATGTTATGTGCACTGCTACCAAATTTTCCACGTAATTAACCCAGTGAAATCTGTTAAGAAAGCAAAGCAAAACCGTGATTCAACAGGCAGGTCCATCACATGCATACGTAAAGGAGACAAGGGAAACTTTACCTCCGAGTCCTCCCTTTGCAAAGGGCTGCCCAGCCCCAGCCCTCACCCACAGCCTGCTTCTCCCGCAGCCAGCCCCTGCCCCTGCTGCTCATTTTCTGTCCCTCATCCGAGGATGCAGGTTAGCTGGTCACCTAGTTTTTCAAAGAGTATATTTTTAAAAGGTATAAGCTTTTTTCTTTTTGTCTTTTTTTCCTGTGTGTGGAAACTTTTTGATTACCATTAGAGAAATGACTACTCAAAGCCTAGATATAATTAAAAGATTGGGTGTATTTTTAGATACAGTGACTGGTCTACATGCCTCAATATGAAAACATGTCATCTTCATTGGGATTTATTTTGCGGTTAAAATAATGCGCAACATTTTCTCCAGAGTCATCTCTGTTTAATTTATTGCCTGCAAAATAGATTAATTTCATTCCCAATTTTTAATAATATATTGCACAAGCAAAAAAAAAAAAAAAAAGGAGATAGTGAAGGGGCAAAATAACTGACATGTTGCACACAGACCTGGATACCAAGCTCTGAAAGCATGGACAGACTTAAACGATCATGCTATATTAAACTCAGTAATTCACAATTCATATGCCTCTCAAGATACAAAAGTTATTACAATGCCTATTTTTTAATAAAAAGATATGAAGGTAAATGGAGATGGAAGGCCAAAATTGTTAAAGGAATTATGGGAATTGACTGATCCTTTCTTGGCAGCATCAGCTGAGGAACAAAAGTGTCATCCACCCAAAATGAAATCCTTAAGCCTAATATCCCACTACTTAGGGATTATTTTTTTTTTACCCATTGCTAAACACTGGCTCAGTATCCTTTGCAAAACAGCCTCATCAACAAGATGAAAGCCCCATCTTAGACTAACCTATCCACAGTGAAGCATCTGCATAAGACCCCTTTTCAGCTTCTTGCATCCAGAGATGTTTCATCACTTATGCAAAACAGACCCGCATGGGAAGAGGTCGGTGGGAGCAGCCCTGTCCCAGGATTTGGGCCCAGAAGCTCCCCCAGGAGCAAAACCCAGAAGAATTGAGGTCTCCCTCCCCTGGCTCTACGTTTTGGCTAGGGAGTTACAAAAAAAAACAACTTGACAAGCCATCCCTTGCTTCCTTATTTATTTCTTCTTTTTCCTCTCCCAACTTGCTCAAAAATCTCCAACCAAACAATTCAAAACAATTCAATCTTAATTTTCAAGTCATCGCAAGGTAACCAAAATGCATTTTTGGCTGATGACCTCCTTTCAAAAGCAGTTCAGTCTTCAAGGCTGCCTAGCACATGTGACTGGGCAGCTCTTCTAGTATTGAACAAAATAATTTGGAGGCAGTTTTCAGCCTCACCCCACACCTTCCCCAGCATCTCCTCCTCACAGGTGCTACGTTTGCTGCTGCCCGACTCAATTGGGTTGGTGTGATGGACCTTTTCCACTGCTTCAGAGTACTGTTACTACAAAGAGAGTCAACTGTGTCCCTTGTAACTTCAAATATCAGAAGAGGTCTCTGAAGATGACATGCCAACAAGCATGTTCTAGAAAGACACTCGTTTGGCAGCATGGCAGCACCAATTAGACCAGGAAATGTTGTCTCCGTTTCTTACTGCTTTCCATATCATTCTGTATGCAGTTCATTGCAAAGGAGTATCTTCGTGCATCGGGCATTCTCCATGTAGCTGCACTGTCCAAATGATTTTTTACTTGAATGAGATACTCCCCCAATGGCACAGAATGAAAATATATGGTATCACGGTAATTGACATAGTCCAGGATTTGGCTGCAGCGTCATGTATTATAACTGTATATTCCTATTCTGCCCATGCAACTTATTCTAACATTAGGGTTTAAAAAAAAAGGAAGGGAAAAAAAGAATAGATGGGAAAAATCATGTGTATTAACCATTTTCCTGCTTCTTCCTCTCCCCCTCCCAGACCGAGGAGCCTCAATACCTCGGTGCACACTTGGACCAGGTCACTGTATGGTAGCAAGCAAGGGCTTGGGGACTTCAAGAGCTGGCTGTGAGCTGTGGTGATCTGCCCATGTGGCGTATTTTGGCTCAGTGCACCTGGTGACTACCATCTGCTTTATTTAACTACATAGTAAGAATTTGGTTGAACCAAAGAAAACAAAAAACTGATGTGCATTACGGGTTCTGCCTTTGGTTCGTTTATTTCTTTACAGCTTGAACCAAACTTGCAGGAAGTGATTATGTTTTAATAGATAGATTTTTGGAGCAGGTTTTGGAGGGATTTGCAGAAATGTTTTAAGTGTGAATGTGCTGTTGGCTGCAAAATTCAGGCATGGCTCTGGATTTAAATTTTCCCAAAAGACAGGAGATAAGCTATTGGTTTGGGTCTGGATATCATTCAAGCTGAGTATGATTCTAGCTCCTTGTAACAGATGACTCCTTTCTTCTAAATTTCAGCAGCAGGCTTTAGTGCATCTACCCTGGGTCTCCTGAACCAAACTCAACTTGAATCATGGTTTAATGACAAATGTCCTCTAGGAGCTGAGGTGTGGCCATCAAATGCAGTTGTGTATTGGCATGACATTAGCACTGAAGATCTGACTTCATGACCAACGTATTGACCCAACACTCTCTCTTCCTTCATGCACAGTGAGGTCTTTTCTTCAGAACCTGTGAGACTGTTTGCTGCATATACCAGAGTTGCCTGGAAAGCTATGGTCATCTACAAAATTACTGTAATGTTTCCTTCCTTTTATTCATCCTTACACATTTTGTAAACACAGAATGTCTGAAAATCTGTGTTTCAGATTGAAAAAGCTCTTAAATCTGAAAAAACAGAGCTCTTGATTCCTGACCACCTGATGTAAGTATACATTTTGCGTTCCTTCAGTACTTCTTTTTCTTTTATAAGTATATTGCTCAGAAACCATCAGGTTAGTAGAGCATAAAGAATGACATTTACTCACAAACAAATCTACCAGGAGTACACAACATTGCAAAATTCCTTTTGGGGTGGGTGGAGGAACCACTCTCAGGAGCATGCCATCCACTCTTCAGCTCCCTACCTGAAATGGCTGCTGCCTGATGTGCCAGTTGCTTTGGTTTGGGTGGTTTTGAACTTGTCTGCTAAAGCTGGACACAGGTGCCTGACGTCGCACGGGCCACACAAGAGCCACGGCAGGGGACCAGCACCCCGTGCCTGGCACAGGCTCAGACCAGCAGCACAGAAGCAAACATCTCCATTAGCACATTAGCTGCCCGATGACTCAGGTAGTCCAGCCAGCAGACTCTTCCCATAATAGTTTGTCCTCTGTAATTAATTAAAGATGAACCAGCAAATAAACCCCACACTTCCAAGTTTTCAATGTGTTTAGCATCCGGAGATGGCAACTCTTCTCTACCAGCTCCCTAATAAATACCATCCATAGGAGTTTTGTGCGTAATTTCTGAGTAGACCCAGCTCAGGCTGTACTTGCAATACAGTTTCCAGCTGTTCAGCTCTAATTTGTGCGACGAGCAAAAACTATTTATGAAGCTTCAGCAGCAGTTTATAAATAGTCACATGATAAACAGTGGGTTGTGCTGTGTGCAAGAAAATTCAGCAGAGACATTGCCACAGCGTATATCATTGCTTATTAGGAGCTCAGGGGGGCCTCAGAAATGTTTCCCAGTGTGGCAGCTTTCTGCAGATTGGAATCCTCCTGTGCAAGCAGGACCACTGCGGAACTCCCTGTTGGGCTTCCCAGCACCTGGGGTGGTACCAGAGCTGGCACTGGATGCGGAGAGAGGAGGAAAACCTGCATCCCACAACCATAGAGTGCAATCACTATGACCACACTGGGGACCCGCAGCATGGCTGCAGAACATCCCCACACCCCTGCCACCCAGTCCCACTCCCAGACCTGGACGGGTCACCTCCATCCTGGTTCGCTTGAGGACTACATAGTCCATCCCCTGCTGAGCTCCTTCTGAGGGTGCCAGGAGGCTTCCTTCCTCTGAAGCACCAGCTATGTAAGGGACACTGAATTTAGACCACAATTTTTTTTATTTTTTTTTTTTTTTTTGCATAGGCCGGCAAACAGCCATCATCTGGGAACAATGAGAGCCGTCATGCCATGGGGGAAGGGAACCAGCTAAACTGCAAGCGCGGGCTCAGGAGCTGATGGAAAGAAAGGAAACCCTCCTCAAGAAAATTTTGCCCTGAAAAAAACAGACTTCATTAGCTGAAAATTAATGCTCAGTCTATTGAGGTGTGCCCTGTGCCCAGACAGCAGCATAGCAGGGACAGGTGACCTATTTTCCTTGGAGAGGAAGAAGAGGTTGCTCTCTATCGATCCCACCCTTCCTCTATCAGTTTATATATTAGCTTCTACGGCCTGTGGAGGAAGCAACCAGTAGTGGAGTGAATCATTCACAACAAATAAATCATCTGACTAATTTAGCTTGTTTTTCTGCTCATGGCTTTTCCATGAACAGATCACCATTTCCCAAAATGTATTCATTATTTAGATATATTTTGTAGGTTTGGGGTCTTTTTTTTTTCTCTCCCTCCTCCTGCAAGTTAGCAAAAAAAGCTATTAGCTCGGTTATGACCAGACAGATGAGTTGCATGAGGTTGTTCCTAGCCCACGACTGCATGAGCTCAGCATGGCCATTGCAGATATTTGCATCAATAAACAGAAAGAAAAATCAAATTTTGTAAACAGCTAAAGCCAGCAGAGTCCAAATTTCAGTTTCTACAGATGCACATGCCCTTCAGGGCAAAGCCTCCAATATCTCTACAACACTAACACCCACAGTGACAGCACAACTGAAAGAAAAACATAGGATTGTCAAGATTAGCATAAGCATTTTTTGCTGCATGTGTGGATTTTACAGCCAGAAGGAACCATTAGATCATCTGGTCCAACCTCTAGCAAAAGTCAGACCATAAAATTTAATCCTGTCTCTCCTGTATTGAGCCTGGTGACTTGTATTTACCCAAAGCAATCTAAATCAATCTATATCATATTCTGGCTAGCAACCATCTCAATGAGCAGCATATCTGGGGTGATGTCACCTAGAGGATCACTTTGCCGTAGCTCTTGCTAAAATTATGATAAAAACAATGAAGAAAGCTGCAGTGCTGGATTTGGATGAGGTCTGTAGGATTCAGACCCCAGTGTTGGACCAGATTTGGGAAGCCTAGTGTGTGCTGCAGCAGCTGCCTGCTGGCATGGATGGAGGGTGCAGAAGGGGAGGGAGCCACAGGGCTGAGGGCTGTGGTGGGACTGGGGAGGTCATCTTCTCTCTCCAGAGATCCCTCTTCCCCCAGCAGTACAAAGCAGCAGAGCAAAACCCTGATGGCTTCAGGCCTCAGTACATGCCCATATTTCTTTCAACTTGTATGTATATGTTTATGTTTCTTTTGCTTACTCTACTTGAGAACTCTGCACCCTTTCATGAAGATTTGACGTACACAAAAGAACAAGCCAGGAAACAACCAGGTGGCAAATGCTGCCCAAACTAAAGCACCACCTGCAGCACAAAAATACCAGGTAACTCCCACGCATGTCTTCCCCCACTCACCACATCAATGGGGAGGCTCAGTGTCAAAGCATGGTGCTCTGTCCATTAGCAAGCCCCAACACCCAGGCATCAGGCAGAGAAAATTCCCGACTCCATAGAAAATAGGGAAAAGCTCCCGTCCTTGCACCGCAGGAGCTTCAGCTCAAGTGCTTCCCAAGCAGTCACTGCAAAGAGAACTAAGAAAAGAACCAGTGTCCTGCCATGCCAGATCTCAAGCTAAGCAGTATTGAAGAGTCAAATTTTACCTCCAAGCTAATTGCAAGCTGATGCAAGCTGCGGCCGAGTGGTGCAACACTGCTCCGCTGAGTGAGATGCATGCACCCTCCTCCTGTGTGGCCACCACTCACTGAACAAGTGCAGCCCCTCCTAAAAGCTCTCTATTTCCTCACCAGTCGGGGTTCAAAATATGATCATTGTGAGAAACACCTATGGTCAACCTATGGTTCCAACTAGTCAGAAGCTGGGCTCCTCCTGCCACCTTCTGATGAACTGGCCCACGGCCAGGTAATACTCAAAAGTAGACAAAATCCTTCCTCTCTCCTCAAACCACCAACAAATTAAGTGCCCAGTGTGCTCATTGGACCAAGAAGTTTAATGTTGTTACAGCAAGGCCATACGGTCTTCTGGGAGGTTCCCCTCTCCCAAGCCCTCATCCCAGTTGGTAATCTAAGGCTGCAAGCCTACCACCGACATTTCCTGAGGGTAAACCAAGGCTCAAGGACACAGCTGATGGAAGCAAAAGTGGATGTAGCTCAAAAGATGGACAGAAGAGATTAAACACTACCCTAATTTACACTACTAATTGCAGCAGTGTCTTAGGCGAGGCAGTGGAAACCATACGTAGCTGTGCCACCTACAGCATGACCAGCCACCGCTGCCCCAGCTGCAGAACAAATTTACCTCTGTGCACTTGAGGGTGCAAACGGGGATATTTTGGAATAACAGCATGCCATTTGTCCTGGGCTGAAATGAGAGGCCTTTTTCCCCAGATTATACCCTTGCCTGAAGGAAAAAAAAGAGATTTCTTATTCCAGAAGGGGAACTTACGTAGATGTATATTTATATCAATATATGGAGTAAATCTCAAATAACTCTTCCACTTTTTTGTTAGACCTTTTCTTAATTTCCAGCTGTCTTGTGTAGACAAGCCCTGACAGTAAACCCAACAAATTCCAGAGGTCAAAACCTATTCCTGACTCAGTCTTTCTTTACTTCACTTGACCAATCACTTCACCTGCCTGCTCCTCTGCTCCTCCAGTTTCAAACACTTGCAATGTGCTATTTAACCATCCTTCATCTTTTCCTATTTAAATGTTAAGTCGATTTTTTTTTCTAACAAATTAATTCACCTGCTTACTTGTTTTCCCCATTCCAAGTTTCAACTTTTTCCTCTGTTGCTTCTGGGAACCATCCTCTTACCAGCGGATAAACGCCAAACACAGTGCACAGGACCAGATGTGTGCCTTCAGCGCCAGGGGGGTGGATGGGCGTATGAACAAGCCACCACCGCAGCGCAGCAGCAAGCCACAGGAATAGCCCAGCTACATGCTCTTATTCCTCAGTAAGTACTAGATTACCGAAAGCAGCTTAGCCTGTAAAGAAAGGAGTAGATTTAAGACGAGTACAGGGTTCCACATGACTTATGACTTGCTTCTCTGTCTGTTTTCTCAGAGAACCAGCAGGAAGCAAAAGGGAGGGGAAAATCCTGAAGATTCTGTATTAAAATATATTTTTGAAGGGTTTTTTCATTACACTTTATTTTTAAATTTTTTATTTTGGAAGAAGCAGCTGAAAATTACTATGCAACTGTTTAGCCATGTCTAATTTGGTAGTACATTAGAAAGACTTTCAGCCTAATACTCTTGAGTCTATTGTAAATACTCAAACATTCCAGTCAACCAGACTGATAAAAAACAATTTAACGGGGCTATTGGCAAGAGTGATCTCAGATTTGCTAAAAGTCATGTCTATGTTCACGCATGCAAAGCGGCACATTTTAACTTACCAGTCTGATTGACTGGTAAAAAATCTTAATGCAAAATAAAGCTACTGACATCCACTGAGAGTGTGAGACTGTTCTTGGCTGGGTCTTGTAGGTGCAAACAGCATCTAAAAAGTCTGAAGATGTTCTTTTAAGTGCTCTCAGAAGTTTTTCTTATGACATAATTGAAGAAAAGGTCAGTCATGGCTACAATATGAATGCTTCAAAGCATCTTTGGCAGTTTTGTAAGATAAAAATGAGCTCAGATTTTAAGGTGCTTTATGGTGGAAATAAAGCACTGTGTTACTTGGGGTATGCTGGAAATTAATGAAAGCCAAAGAAACACTTAAGATTGCAGTAACTTTTTTAGGAGTTATATTGAAATTTTTAAGGTGGAGTTAATCGCAAGATCTGAGACATTTGGGGGTAGGAGGGACTGTCAGCTTTTTCTCTGATCTGTTCACAATTCTTCCTATATTTTTCCCTTAGTATATCCTTTTGGTGATACAGACAGAACTCTTGTCCTGTGTTGCGTAGACAAGAGTAATGTTTCTGTTGGTGTAGGTGACATGGATTTATTAGAGCAAAAGATCATGAATTAGTGAGCTTTATGCAAATAACCAAACTTTCAGCAAATAATTGCACAAAGACTAATTCATGAGCATTCCTCCCAATACCCAGCTGCCTATGTGTTCAGGCAAAACATAAGTCATGGGGTTATTTACAATACACCATTCTTGCAAAAACTCCTCATTACTAACACAGCTTTGGCATTAACTTTCTTAGCAAAATTAGGGCCATGC
This sequence comes from Falco cherrug, assembly GCF_023634085.1. Classification (NCBI taxonomy): domain Eukaryota; kingdom Metazoa; phylum Chordata; class Aves; order Falconiformes; family Falconidae; genus Falco; species Falco cherrug. The sequence continues at coordinate 33,305,929 of NC_073704.1, read as the reverse complement.
AATGTATAGATTATTATCCCTGGAAGCCATTCCTACCACAGTTTTAATTAGATGTATTTTGAGCAAGTCTGATACTGACCTGGACACTGCTGTTGTCTGTACTGGGTTTCTAACCTCAGCACTAATGTGAAAACTTTATCAAGATGGCCAGTTACACACCTGCATAAGAAAATGAAATTATCCAGTTTGCCATTAACATAAATTTAGGATGTCCCGGATTTTCAGTGTTCTATACTAACCAGATATCTATCCCAAAGCTGGCTGTAATACGATATGTCAGAGAACTGCTTTTTGAGTTCAGAGAGAGGACAGATTTCACTACAAATGTCCAGAGATTCAACTTAAGGGTTTGCAACGTGACTAACTTGGATAAATTAAGGGATTGAAATGTAATGTACTTTGGTGGCTATAAACTGTCTGGAAACAAACTACAAGTGTTGTCAATGATACTATGAAAACTTCCTGGTGACCAAAGTCATCTTGTGGCTTGGGTCACCTCCACCCGCACACTCACAAGCATGTGGTGATTCACAAGCTGTTTTTCTGTTCAAATCTCATCATGATGGTGAACGGTGGCATGAAAAAAGGCATAGCTATGTAGTGAGTGTTTGTTGTTCGATAGCTGGTCTTGCTATGTGGGACAAAGATGACACTGTGCAGAAGGATCTAGAAGTTTTTGCATGTGTTTCAGTCTCTCCATCTTAAACTGATTTTGTTCAAGCCCTACTACACATTGTTCTTACCATTATAAATGCTGATAAATAGTAAATGACAAAAATGCATTGGATCCTTAGTATTTCAGACATGACACCTTAAGGAATTTATTAAACTATTAGATGTATCTAATGTCCTCTTGTTCATCTTGCCCTGTGCTTTTTTTTATTCCCACATGTCCCGTTGAAGGTTTTCAGCTAGTGGGACTCAAACCTCATACATCTTTTGCCTCTCCAAATCAGACAGTCAGTACCAAATGGATTCCCATGGGACCTCCTGAGGGCTGACACTCATTTCTCCCAGATCAGCAAACATTCGCGGAGATCTCCTGCACCCACAGCTCCTACCTCTGCCAGTGACTGAGGCAGACTGGGTGTGATTAAAGAAAGTTATGCCTCAGCTGATTCTCCTGCATTGCCATGCCCTACCAGATATAGACCATACACAGCAGCAGCCCAAGAAGCAGCCCTCAGAGAGATGTCACTCAGCTATAACTGCAGCATGACCACTTCAGTCATTGCCTCTTTATATGACGTTGTATAAGATGAGTTAATGTGTCTGGGATTTTAATAAGAAGTCTTTCTGGTGCTGAGACTTCTACTTATTCTGAATATTTTTTAGCCCAGCACGATTTCTTGGTAGCTTCATGTTTGAGATGGCTACTGCATTTGCAAAGGTGAAAATGATATTCCCAGCCAGTTGTAACCGGAATAGTTCAATAGCAGATATGCAGCATTCATCTGGCTTTCACTTTGCCTCCAGCCATAGTGCTTTATGGCAGTTTAACTGCAGCCCCGGAGATCCCACCAGAGGTTTCATCTCCTTCCTTTTGTGAAGCGCATCTTGAGGCAAGTGAATAGGCTTAGGGAGTGACTGGGCACCTCCTCCATTGTGACCCATTAATAACAGATCAGCACTATTTCTTCTTTGATCTGCTTTATCTTCCAGCAGCCACATGTAGGCTCCAAAGCAGGAAAAAAAAAAAATTAGCATCATCCCATGTACTCGTTTCGCCATGATGTGTTGTCTTTGGGCAAACCATTGATTTGCCCATAGGTCCTGAATCTGGGAATAGGTTCGGTTCTGGGAATAGGCTTTCTCTGCTCTCACCTTACTCTTCATCCTTTATAATTGTGTTTCCTCTGTCTTTTTGCAGACCCAAGTCTTTGTTTCTCATTGACATGGGTGCTTTTTTGCACTTTCCTCTGCTAATTGTTTTACAGAAACATGTGACTTATTCTAGTGTCCGCTTAGAGATCTCTCAATAAATTGTCTTGGTCAATGAAATTACTGTCCTTAATTGGGCCATGTCATTTGGAAGGCATTAGTGACATTGGAACAGGGTGTTTCTGACTGATTACATTAGTTAGATCAGTTTAGAAAGCAAAAGCTATGTGAAACCAAACTCTGTGCTGGTAGTAGGAAACCGAGGAGTGGGGGAGCATCTACATTTGCCTGATAACCTTTCCATTGCTGGGCGTGCTGACACACTCTGCTGCATGTACCCCAAACCAGCAGTGGCTCCACTCTGTAAAGAAACAGCTGTGACGGCTTTAGAGATGTTTAATTGACAAAGCATTTTGGAGAATATATATCATCACATGGGAAAAGTGCAGTAATAGCTCTTGCTCCAACTTGTTAGCTGCAAATGAAACCAGTTGCTTTGTTCTTCCTTTCCACTGGCATTGCAAGATCAAATATACTGTACATGGGTTGTCACCTTCCCTAGTGTATTATTTTGGATTTCTCTATATACTGTAATGCATTTTGATATTTCTGATGCTGCTGTTATTTTGCTAGATACACAGGCTCCTCCCTCCATCTTACCACATGTACATCCTCTCTTTCTGTATTGCATCTGTCTTTTGATGCCAAGGAAAGCCAGCCCACTAAATGTAGTAATGCCATGGTCTCCAGATCATGTCTTTAAATATGCTTCAGCCATTGTCTCCTCTTTAAATACTGATTTTAGCCAAGCTTTTTTCTTCATTTTAATAAACACCGATTACTTTGTTCCAAAACAGCTCAGCTTCCTGATTTGTAAAATGTTCTCAGTGTCATCAGATTTGTCCAAACAACCAGTTCCACATTATTCCATCCTCCCTATTCACTGTACACTCTTTAAGCCAACAGATCTCTCCTAACAGATCTCCTTTGGTGATTTAGGTCTGTATTGCCCAGCACACATCTCCATGGTACACTGCTCACAGCACAGCCATCCCCTGAACTCACACCCCACCCAGCCCTGCGTGGGAAGTGGTGGAGCAATGCAGGCATCACCTCCTGCTGGCCTCAGGGGATGGATCACCAGGGGCAGACAGGGACCCTCTTCTGCATGTCATCAATGCATACAACACAGGCGAGTGTCTTCATACAGTCTAAGAATATGCAAAGGGAGGACCCAGCTCAGCAGTCCTTGCCTTCCTGGCTGGGAGGTGCACCTTCGCCTGCCCATCCCCTCACTCGCCCCAGCCAGGGCTGGACAAGCTCAGCAGCAGCTCAGAAGGTGGTCACTTCTCGGTCACTCACAGTGGCAGGAGCAACAGCACGTGTCTGGAGCACAGTGCCCCAACAGCCCGGAGGATCTGGGGAGCGGGAGTCAAGGTATCCTGTAACCTTTTACACTTTCCTATGCCAAATGCAACAAGCTGGCACAATCTTGGAGACAACACATCTGCTGTGATTGCATTCACGTAAATCAGCTAAAACTACATTTTCAGATCACCTGATACCCAGGGAAGTAGGAAAATAAATTCAGGCTTTTTCTTTACCGTAAATACATCTAGAAGGTAAAAGCCAGGCATCAGTTGTTTAAAGAGGCTAGAAGCAACACACTACATGTTATGGTACCAGGGAGGCTCGCAAGTGATTATAAATTCTCAAACAACCCAGCATAGTTTATTTTGAAGATTGAAAGCTCTGCTATGCAGAGATCACTCTTCTCCCTCCTCTAAGAGGATTTCTAAGAAAAAAAACCTTGCCGAAAGCAGCTGTCGGCTAATGTAACACACAGCACCACTGCAAGAATGAATCCATGAGCCCTGGCAAAACCGCAGTCCTTGTCAGTACCCATGAATGAAACTGTCCCAGGGAATCCACAGAGCAAGGCTGCATATTTAGAAAGCTCAAAAGAGAGTCAAAACAAAACTGAGTGGAGCAGGAAAAGCAACGCAGACATGTCAAAGAGCTGCCCACATGGCTCAACCAGAGGCCGACCCAAAGCCACCGCCACACAATTGCTTGTGAAGCTCACAAAGGAGCCAGATGCTCCTGTCAAAATTATACCTTCCACAAATCAACATGGGAAACCTGCCACCATCCTGCCTAAAAGAAGAATTGATACCATTTTCTTGACTAAAATAATATCTTTTCAGTGAATTAACTGATGGAAGAACAAGAGCTGTTTGCTTTGGACAAGTATATTTCCAAGCATGTCATCCCCACAAAAGATCTTTCTTTTCCCCTACTTTCATGCGACCCTGAAAGCAAATATCTGATGGATATGATCAGGCTGGCTCCACATCTCCAAACAAGGCGAGGGAGCTGGTGGCAAGAGGGATTCTTCCGTTGCTCTGAGCTAATAGATATTAGGGAGAAAAATGCAGTTCTTGTCTTGGCTGGCTTTGAAACGTACTTAACTTTTCATTCACAACATGCTTCTTATATCCACAAAGCTCGACGAGGCAGTGAATATCATTGGCAGATGTCAGAGACAAGAGGAAAAGGCATTGCCTGAGGTCTCCCCGCTCGTCACAACAACAGGGCTACGGACGGCAAACCTGAATCCCAGCCACCACTCCACGTCACCCCAGCCCTTTCCCATCCTTGCCATGGTGGTTTAAATGTTGATCAAAATTTAAGTTAGCAGAGGGCGTGCCTGAATCAGCTCATAGTCTCACAGCTTGTCCTCGTTCACAGATTAATTGTGCTAATTAGCTACTCCACAGGCAAATATATATTGACTCTTTCTTCATCTCAGACCTGGGGCCAAGTGTGATTCAGAAAAACAATCGGCTGTGATGTCCTCCCCACATTTGCCACCCACCTAAATTGTAAACAGCTCAGCTCCCAGTTCTCAACATGGGTAAGCAAGTTCACTTAGTGCTGCCGGTTGGTTTTCTTCTCTGTGTTTTTTTTTTTATTATTGTTATTTCAAAAGGGGGCTGTCTTAATAAGGTATATAAAATCCCATACATTACGGCATGCAGAACTGGATTCCTGCAGCCATATTGGATCTGTTCAAAGCTCGGTGCAAGAATAGGAGGAGAAGTTGCCAACATTTCAGCCTCGTCTTCTCGGAGACAGGAAAGTCAAATAAGCTCAAAACTGGCCTAGGAAGTTCTGGTGGGACAAAAGATTTTAAACACAAAGCTCAGACTGGTACACTCTAGTTCACGACATAGAAAAGGGGACTCTTGGCACAATGTTGCCTCAACTCTTCTTTATATATTTAATGATTTTTCAAGATGAAAAATGTTTAGTGTGGGAAACCTTACCAGTCAGTAAGTACAGTATCTCCCACGCAGTGTGTGCTTTGTGTATGTATTAACTATAGACTAGTGCACCTACCTCATGCCTGTTGATAAAGTGCATATAGTTTAACAGATAACTAACAACAGAATCATTTTCGTAGCTTTACTATGTGCTCTAACAATTCCTGTCACTCAGTCATGGTTACAAACTCTTATGCTGCTACAAAGCTGCACCTTGCCTTCCAGTGGCTTTTGCACTTGTCAGAACCTCCGTTAATTCTCTAAATGGGAAGGAGGCATTAACTGCCGAGTCCAGAAATAACTACCTGAAATGTTAATTGTCTGTCTTGACAAAATTATAAATATTTGCTGAAGAAACAAACACAGTTTGATGATAAACATAGATGATGTAAAGATGTACAAAAACGTGAAAGGGCAAAATAAATGATACATGTCAACTCACCATTGCTATTAAAGTATAGCTTGTATTGGGCTTTTTTTTATAGCTCCTTTGCATTCATGCTATAGAGTTTTCTTGGGGTGGCAATAATCTGATTTTTTAGAAGCTAAATAAATACTAAAATTTGAATTTGAGTAGAAACATATTTGAGCTGTCAAATATGACCTCAAATACCCATCATCTGGTAAATTATGAGCACCTGAAAAACATTAACTCCTAAATTTAGATTGAAATCTAGGGGGGCTATCTCTTACATCTTTTCATTCAGTATCTTTGAACTAGTAACCTTCTAATAATTTCAGAGGCTATTGCTGGAGCTCTTATGTACAGAAATTGCCCACTCTCTGTTCATAATTTCATTTCTTGAAGTTTTTATTTTTAAAAGACCAGTGGAGGAATAGATTTGGAAAGGTATTGTGCAGTAAAAACAATATATGGGTATTTGTAAGAACAAAAAGATTTCCGTTGAGCTTCATATGTGTTGGGAAGGATCTCTGTTAATTAAAAACAAATCCAGAAAATTACAGCTGAACTGAAGAGTCTTGCAAATGCTTTTCACTTGAAAATCTGTTGATAATTACAACACAACTGCAATTCAGTTAATCTTGTAAGAGAAGGACAGAAAAACAATGTAACTGTTGGGTGGTGAATAGATAGGTAGAAAACCACCTAAAAATGGGAATTATTCCCAGCAAAGGTAAACAGGAGCAGATTAGGCTCAAAATATTTCAGCAGAAGCTAAGGATGTCCCTGCCAAATATATTTTTCTAGTATTAACTCTGTACTGTCCAAACATAGTCTCTCAAATCCTACAAAATTTATTTGCCAGAATAAGGCCTTCAAAACAACCTGTACCAGATAGATGCAAAGGGATCTGGGCAAAAGTGTAATGCTACATTTTTCCATAGTTCCCATCTACGCCACTTCTGTTTTATTTAGTAGTTGCAAATTATTTCTGTAGAAAAATCACATCAGCTCGCTACGTGCTGGGTGGTTCCGCACACATCTAGACAGGATTTTATTTTATTTTCCTGCCTGGTCCTTTTGTTCAATCTGATGTAGCAGTGCGTGTGTGCCGGTGCACAGGGATGCTGGTGTGCATGGCACTGCGTGTGTGACATGAGAAGTTCCAAGGCCAGCTGGGCAAGGCACCGGTGGCAGGAGCAGCACCGGTACCACTGCCCGCTTTCCCAACTGTGCCACTGCTCTCTCTGCTCCCACCGACGTTATTTACCTACATCCCACACAGTAATACAAGTTTATGTGCACTCATGGACTCCTTCACACATTCTGTATTAACTTAGCGTTTTATTGATCATTTGGGAGCAGAATAAATGCTAATCATTAAGTTTTATATGAATGTTTCTATTACATGAAGCCTTATAGCACACGTGTTGAGTTAAGGGATGCTGCCTATGTAAATGAAAGATAATTCCACATTAACAAGGCATTTTCTGGAGCATTTATATTCAGTTACATTTCAGCTGATCTAAAGGGCTTGTATCAGCACTGACACAGAGGGGTAAGGCTTGGGAATGTAAGTGTAGGTAATAGTTTGCTAGGCCAGGATACTATTTCTCTGCCATGGATTTCAAAAAGACTTACTGTACATACTGGTTCTGGCATTTGAAACTCCAGGCTTAGTTGGGGGATGGGGAGAGACAGAGGGGAAAAAAGCATTTAATACGAACAAAACATTTTTTGTGAAAGGCAGATTCCTTTTTGTTTCCATGTGCCGTACAGTCAGCATTTTTTGAGTCGTTACTGATGCTCTCACACAAGCAAAGTGACTCTTGAAAATGCACCATTACAACTTATTATATCCAGTATGTAATTTGTACTTAGCAGAAAGATATTTAGGACCATTTGCCTCAGCCATAAGACTTTCAGCTGCACAGTGGGAGGTAGTGCTTCAATGAAACCTTTGTTTTTAATCTTCTGATACAGTCACTATGGCAGTTGGCTGGCTTTAAAATTACATCAGTCGTCTTTTTAATCTAGGGTTTGCAAGCAGTAGTTAGTTTGGGGCATCCACCAAAGCATATCATTTAACAGGCAGGACTACCACCCTTTTTTTCCTCTGTTGTGTAGGATGCACTGAGATCCATGTCTAAAAAAGAAGGAAAATTCAGGAGAAAGTTGCCCAGTGAGCACGTATATTCCCGGAGACACCGTTCCAGCCGGCGTGTACAGTGCAGCACAGTTCAGTCACGTTTACTTTGTTTCCTCCTCTTCCTAAAATTAGATTACGATTCCCCGAGCGAGCACAATGATGCCGAAGCCGGACAACCCCGGGTCTGAATCACTTCAAAGCAGCCCCCTGTTTTCATCGAGCATCACCCGTCTGCTGCAGCCCTGCAGAAAGCGCATTGCTCTGCATAGCAAGTTGGGTGGCAGCGGGTCCGTAATATAAAAGTGTTGCCTAGTGTTCCTCTAAGCTCTGCCCTCCTCTGAAAAAAAAAAAAAAAAAAAGAAAAAAAAAACCCAGAAAAAAATCCCTCATAATTCAGGCAACAGCTGGAAAGCTTAGCTTAATGGTCTGTGCTTAAATGTGGAAGGTCACAGGGTGCTGATCTAAGGAGCGGAGAAGTCTTGCTCAGCCGACTGTTGACACTTAGTAAACGGAGGAGGAGGGGACTGTGTGTGCATCTGAGAAAGCCATACCCCGGCCGGCGAAGAATAGGAAGCAACTTCTATTCAAGATTTGCAGGGGTCCTGGACCCAGTAGGGAAAAGCAACAAGGCCCTTCACTGCCTCTAAGTTACCTTGTATTATAACAGGATTAAAGTACATTTAGCTTCTCTATTAGCATACTTTAGCCCCATTTAGGCTTACTTGATGTTTCCGATGGCCTTTGATCAGCCTTGCATGGTGCTGGTCAGCTTCAGGACACAGCAGTCAAAAAGCGAGACTGTGAAATTATCCTGATGTTGAATCTCACAGGAGATGTTTCTGGCTGTTTTCATTCACTCATCCCCAATATTCGCATTTCTTTCTCTCTCTCTCTCTCTCTTCACCCACCCACCCCCACCAAGAAAATAATTTACACATTGTTAAAAAAGGGGGAGAGGAGAGAGAGAGAGATATTAAAAGAAAAAGGTAGCTTAGTGACCGGTAATAATTAGCTCCTTGTTTGAAATCAGTGCTGGCTTGTGTGCTGGTGCTGAAGTATCTATGAAAAATACTATAATTTCTACAGTGTCTGGTTTTTTATTGCTTACATTTGCATATAAATTAAATCCATATTGTAGCTTTAAGGCAAGCTAGGCTTAGAATGCCGTACAGCTCAGGGTCCTATTGTTTTACATGTACTTTCTATACTGTGGTTAAATGAAAAGGGAGGAGAAAGTAAAGGAGGGAGAAAGTCAGCTTTGTAGCATTTTTAATTGCTTCTCTGCCAATTATGGCCAAATTAATATTTAAACTTTGTAGTGCTTTGAGAAATTGTTTACGAAAGCCACTTCCTGGTGTTCGATGCTCCCTGTGCCTACAGCAATATCTATATTGGAATCTTTTGTTGAAGAAAATGAAAAATAATTAAAGATAAATTCTGTTCTCTTTTAAAATATTTTACGGAAACAAACGTTGTTAATTGAACCGTAAATATTTCAAATATGAGCCTGAGCCTTATTCCCAATAACAGCCTGAAAAGCCATTACCAGCCAACATTTTTTCACCTGATACTGCTTATGTGCATGAAAGATCTTGTATCGTTTACTTGACTTGATCTTATTTTTGTCTTCCTCCTTTGCTTTACGCTGCCATCTCTGCTCGACCGACTGAGGCTGGCCTTTCTGAGTTCCCGTTTCAGAGCGGCTCAGAAATCCACAGGCTGCTAACGCTAACACATCAGGACAGAGCCTGGGAAGACAAGAGACATTTGCAAAGATGAGTAACAAGAAGCAAATGGCGCCTCAAAGTCTCCCTTTAAAAATTCTTTAATGAGATACAGTGCATTTTTTTTTTCATTCTTTTCTTGGGCTAATGCCTAGTATGTACCAACCACTGGGCCACATTTTTAGGAAACATCTAAATCAAAAGTCAGAAGATTACACAGGGACATAAGAAAATCTTAAGATGGCAGGAGGCCAGGAAGCCCAGCTAGGCCTATCCTCTCCTCCGGTTAACAGTTGTTCTCCATAATATACTGTTTTTCTCCCCCTCTCTCTCCATATGCTTCTTGCTCTATTTGAAATCTGGTCAGATCGGTCGCTTCTAGAGCAGCATCTGGTAGCTTATAATATATACCCTCTGGAAAAAAAAAAAAAAAAAGTATTACATTTGTACGGTGCAAGACCTCACTGGAGCCGTGTCCCTCATCCTCATATTTGACATTAGCTCTAATAACTGCAGCACTGCTCCCTGCGGTTCCCCCCAGAGCCCTCTGCAGCTCAGCGAGGTCCCCTCTTAATCTTTTCTCTTTGCGAGGGATACAGACCTAGTTTCACTAACCATTTTGGAGCCTCCAATTTCGAAGTCATTCTGGGACTTTGTTGTGCTATTTCCATTTCTGCAATATTCCTTCCATAATTAGGTAATCAAGACTGTGCATCTTTCCCATGTGGCCTTTGGAGGTCGATTTTTATTTATCGGCTTATTTATCCCTTATTACACATTTAAAAAATTCTCGTTGCAATGCCATCCGCTGGGCACATTGCTAGTCTTCGCAGCTGTCTGCTTGCTATCGTAATTTCCTTTTTCCTCTGGCCCATCACTCATTCGCTTGTTCTGTCTGAATTCTGCAGCTGTTCATATTAGTAGAGGATGTTACAAGTGCTTGTACGCATGGTAAATTTTATGAATAGTCTCCTATGGACAGCAATGGGAGCACGGTGTGGACTGACATGTGGGTAGGGATGTTGGTGGGACTGGTTTAACATGAGTTCTTCTGGCCAGGCAGTCCCTGGTTAGAGGATTTGGTGATACCTTGTCTGGAGGAGTCTGCCCCTGTTTGCCTGTGTCAGCCCTACCAGGCTGAAGATCACCCTCGCTGCTCTGTAGCCGATTTCACATGCAAAAGGACAGGGCTTGCCAAGTCTACATTGGCGCCATAAATATTCTTCCCAAGGCAATTGGCTATAGCCGGGACTGCGCTGCAACAATAAAAGTCTCACTTCTTATTTCCACCACAATAAAATAATCGCATTCGACCTACGGATGCCCATTGTACATTCAGAGCTTTCTTATCAGCTATAAAACAACACTTTTAAACCCTTCCCCTCATTAATCTTTGGAGCAATACAACCGATAGCTGTATTATAAACATAAATAATATAAAACCCCATCTGTTTCCTCACCTGTCATAACCTTTTACCTATCCCCATCTTTTGGTTTCCCCCAGCCTCTGCTCATTGCTGGCGAGCCTCCCCTTCGCAGCACTCTGGGTCAAGCTCAAGCTCTAGTTTGACAGCCAACTTCCTCACTGTTCCTTTCTGTCAGTGTAAAACCCACCGTGTTCTAGTATCTGAGGTGGCTGCATGGTTCCTAGGAACCCCTGCTGCAATGGCATTTCAGCACCTGTTCATTCTGGGCCACCCCAGCCCCCAGGGCACCCCCACAGCCATAGCAGATAGCCTTAGGGTAAATGAACATCGGAACTCTGCTAGGGTCCTTCTCCTGAACACCCTGATGCGTTTCATGGATGAGACAAGCAAAAGCCTGGGGATCGGTAAGGACATACATGCAGTGCCATTTCACAGATGGATGAAAGCAAGAGAGACTTGCCCCTCACTGGAGTGCCTGTCCCCCAGGGTAAGGGGAGCCGAGGACAGCCCCGTACCTCACGGGGTACCTGGGGTACATGGAGCACAAGACTCGTCACATCCCATTCAGCCCAGGAGCAACAAGCCTGGCTTCCTGAAGGGGAAAAAATGTCCCCAAATTCAGGCTATCCGAGCACTTCTGTTTGTCAGACCTGATTTGCAGAAAGGCTTTTTTGCAAAAACCCAAGGCTAGCTGTCACAGGGTTAATTCTCCAGCCCTGAATACTGTAGTAATGGACCTTGTAAGACAGCACCACCAAGTTTTGAAACCATACGGATACTGCAGCTACATATTTAAGAGACTTAATCTACCTTTTTCCCCTATCAGCCTATTAGTTAGTTATTTCTGGCCTTATGCTTGATGCCATGCCTGTCCTATCAATGTAAAGGTGACTGTGAAAATGGTATTCATGGAGCTTTTTTTGTGTGATACCCTTTTTAAATCTTAAAATTTTAAGTCTTTCTCTCCTTGTTTCTAAAAATACAAAGTGAATAAGAGAACAAGGACGTTTGGCAACACTGACCAAGGCTTCAACCTTAACCAAACACAGATTATTTTGAGGCTTGAAAGAGTTTGGTTCCTTGTTTGCTGTTATCTTTGCTCCTTTGCTGTTTCATGCTCCTGCTCATGGTGTGCTAAACCAGAGCACAGGAGCCCCCTATTCTGCAATACACCTGAAGGACGATCCACTCAAAACCACCCACTCTTGTGAAATTTTCAGTCTTCACTTGTTGACCCATGAGATATAAACAACTCAGACAATTGCATTTTACAAGGGCAAAATAAATTGAGTCCAAACTTCACAGCATTTTATATTCCCCTGTAAGTGGCGTCAGTGTTCATTAGCCCTTCAGATTTTAGCTTTGTGTGTTACAAACCCCATCTTCTGGCAGTTTATCAGGTGTCTCCAATATTGGTTTCAAAACAGATATTAAATACTGCTCTCGTACCTTGTAGCTGCAGTCATTTCCAAACGTATTGAACAGCTTTTCTGCTCTTCAGCCATCAAACATTATACACTGAGAATAAATTACTCAGCTGGATGCGTTGTTTGTAGGCAAACCCAGACAGTGACAGTATCAGTAGTCACTGTGTTTAAAAGCATGTAAAACACTTTCTCTTTTTCTGTGCTTTACATTGCAATCCTGGAAACAGCGGCTCATCTACATCCTCTGCACAAATGAGGATGCTGGCAAAGACATCCCGAGGTATCACAGCTGTCAACAAAGTCCCTCACCCTTCGTGCTATGGATGAGCCCCACTGGCACAGAAGCAGGAGCCCTGCGGCAGTGGGGTGTCCCTGAGGACACGGGTGGCTCCTGGTTGCCACCCCGGGCAGAGGAACCATCCCCACTTCATTCCTCTCAGCTCTTCGTGACTGCTGGGCTTTGTGTTCTCTCTGCTTTTAGTCTCAATCCTGACAGAAAACAATCCACAAAATTTCCAGTGACCTCCATCACTACAACTTGGATTCCGGGGGTGGGGGGAGGTTCTTCAAAGAAAAATAATGTACTTGCTGAGTATAATTTACAGTTTTCAGCATCAGACAGCTTTCTGAGGTTTCCCGTAATTTGTCTTCTCCCTTTTCTAATTTCTTATTAGACAACCCATGTTGTCCACTGCGTCGCTATATTGCACTGCTGTCCTTCAGTGACAATGTCGTATTTCCTTTGGATTGCTGAGTTACGCACGTCTGTCTTCACAAACCTAGCACCAAACGGGAGAGCAGGCCAGAAGCTGGTTTATGGGTTATCTTTCCTTTCCACAGCCCACGCTTCCTAGGATGTTATCATATAAATGCTCACTAATAGTGAATTTTTGCCCTAAAGTTGAAAAACATTTAGCCAAGAGTTGAAATTTGTCTGGGACAGAAGCAGTAACAGTTCTTAAATAATACATCAGTCTCTTAAAAAACAAAAATGGTGCCTGAATTAACATAACCAGTCACAAAATAGCTCAGATACCTTTAACCATCTAAATTTTGAGCTCCAGGTCTGCAAGAGTTTTTCAATAGGGAATAGGAAAAGGTAAGTACAACCAGTGGGATTTTGCTCCTTCCTTATCCTCATAAGATGAAGCACCTTTTTCAGCCACCAGTTTCTCTCCCTTTGATAACAGAAGAGCTCAGAAGACAAGTTTAGGTATATCCCTAACTTTCAACTAGCTACAGCAAATACCTTGCTATGGACGGCTGACAAATAATCCATAATTCACATATGTTTGCAGGAACAATTTGTCTAACCATTTTGACAGAACAAATTTGAAGGGGGGGGGGGGGGGTGCAAAATCTGCTTGCAGGCAAACTGCAAGCATAAAATATGACTAAATTCCTTTAATTAAAAAATCAGTGTAAATAGTGCTCTTGTTGACATTAAGTACATTTGTGAAGCAGAAATCGTTTAAATCAAACCTTACATGTAATAAATACAGGGACAGGCTTCTCACTGTGCATATGATGCCTTCATTATCATTAAACATAAATCTGATCTATTCATCTTTCACTAGTAAGAATCGGTGAACTGTTTTGCTTGGGTTTTTTTACAGGCACCCTTAAAGTCAATAAACAGGCTTTTTCTTCTCCTATTTTGTCTTACTTTCTGGATATTTCATGAGTCCTTTGGATATTCTTGATTTTCCCTGATACACAAGACAACCTTCCAGGGTAAAAGAGGGAGAGATGTTGTGTGCTCGTTTGCTCTTGTCCCTTCCCATAATAGCTGTGAACCCCTGTTACTTTATCATTTGCAGTAGATTAGAAGGAAAAAAAGACTGGCATGACGTGCTCTGCACCTTGTCTGATAGATCAGGCACAACAATAAGAAAACTCCTTTTCCTCAGAGAAAATTTCCTATTTGTAGGTGTCCTCTAAATTTCTGAGGGTACAAACTCTTCTTCCAGGTGACTCATGTCAGCATAGCTCACTCTTAACTCAGCTTCTTGGAGAAGGGTCACAACACTTTCAGGGAAAGAAATGCAAATATCCACATATACTTTGCCCTTTTCTAGTCCTTGCCCTTGCAGCTCAGCCTAAGCAGATACCCAGTATTCCATCACTGTCATGCAAATGCCTTAACTTGTCTCAAATTTAAGGCAGAGGGACGCATTAAAGATTTGTGGCTTCAGCATTCAGCATCAGTTTGTTCTGGTAAATATGAATATTGGAGATGTAAGGAGAGAAATCCCTTGAAATAGAGATAGTCATGAAGAGAGTCCCAAGAGATGTGTCTAAAATAGATGCTGCCATTTTATTTTATTTTTTTTAGCAAAGTACAGAAGCAAAAGGGGGAAAAAATAAGTTTAAAAAAATCACTCAGCTCATCAAATACTGCTGAGAAATTTGCTAAGAGAGTCCTAAGCTTAAATTAGAGAGCAGACTTTAAGATATTTTGAAATCTTCCACGGCAGAACAAATTCTCTTTCCCACACTAATGGCTGTCTCTGTCTGTCTGTCAGCTCAGAGTTCAATCACGTATTCACAATAAAGTATGGGTCAAGTCCTAGAATGTCTGTGTCTTATAGTCTTATTCTTGGCTGACAAGTGCTACATCTAAATCAGTGTATGGCATTAAGTTATAGCCTGAAAGCAGGCTAGAGTGGTAAGACCAGCTCAGATGATGAATGTTGCTTGCTCCCCCCAGCCCTCAACCTCGCTCAGGCTACTGCTGCTCAAAGACACAACTTCCAGCATCACTTGCCTAATTGCAATTCTAGAAAGTGAAAGCGTAGCTGGGTAGTAATACTGTGCGGTACTTGTTTGGGCAACTTCCTATCATCTGTCCTGAATCAAAAGATTACACACCAGTAATAGAAATTTATGCAGAGCAAAGATATCCTGGAATAATAAGACCATCTTGCTTCATGTAATTATAATTCGTGCATCCAGAGACAGCTGTCCATCAGATATATTGCATTAGCTGGCTTTGATTTCTATAATGAGTTTTATTAGTATATTTATGAGGAAGTACAGTGGCATATAAAGAAGTTATGAATAAGTTATTATGTGTGCAGAACCAACATTTGGGATCTTCTAAGTCTTGCAGAAAAGCCAAAGCCTGAATGGATACAGACACTGAAATAGTCCCCGAAACATGACCCACGCAGACCTATTTCATAAGACACGGCGTCAGTGCTACCCGTCACTTTGCTTCACAGCCATGAAATCATGGGATTTATGTAAACAAGAAATCTAAATGGGGCCTGAAAAAAACAAAACCGTGAACAAGAATGTGGAGGTTTAACTTATCTTTGATATTGGATTGATGTGGTGTAAAAGGATCATTCTTCAAATACAAGGACTGGTACTGTTTGTCCTCGTTTCCCACACACATTCAGGATACAGGGGATGAGATACACTGAATTTAGAGAGTTTGAGGAGAGGATGGTCGATTCTTCTGGCAAAAAAATGGTGGAAAGTGATGGCAATGTAGGAGCAAAGTAACACAAAAGCCCCTAAAACAGCTATTTATGAAGACTAAGTGAAAACAACAAACAATGATGCAGTTAAATGATACAGAACAAAGTAAAAAGGAGTGAGCACTAAGTCTCAGCAGCTCTGGAGACACATACCAGTGCAGACTATTTTCTATAAGCCCAATACATAAATGTAAAAGTCATTACAAAGCCTGTTAAACAGTTAACTGCAGTTAACAGTTTTGAAGCCTGAAGTGAGACAGCTGATTCTGAAAAATTTTGTCCTGTAACAGGATAGCCTCAGGACTACACCCACTGATATCTGTAACCCTACCTTCTCCTCCTCAAATGTTTCAAAAAGCTGCCTTCTGCAAAGGCAAACTCTCCAGCCCCCTGTCCCCCAGGTCTTCAGGCCAAGCCCAGACCATCCCTGTCATGCTGGTAGATTGGGAGGCTTCAGACAACTGAAGGCAGATGCTGCAAGATCTAGGGGAAAATTAACTCCCATGCCAACATTTCCTGCTGAAGAGTGTCCTGTTGCCCAATTGTACCTCATTAAAGCGGTTTGACCAAATACTTCAGGTTTCCTCAGCTACCAGACAAAAGACCAGATCTCTTGTGCAGCTGAAGCCTGGACCACACACCACCATCCTGCAGCTTTTCAAACTGCACCGCCAACAGCTGGTGCAGTACTTTCTGCATGAAATGTTAATAGGTAGGCCAGCACATCACATGCTCTTCACGAACCCTGGGTGGTTAAACGAGTGATCCTCCTACAAAATGTCTGTTTTTAAGGGGACAAATATAGGCACAATCAAGGCAAGGTCTGATTAATGACAGGGTAGGGTCTGTAGGCAAAGGAAAGGATGCAGCATGCTTGCTGTGCACAAATAACAAGAACAGCTGGATACTACAAAAGCCCAAAATCTTTTCAGTGCCCCCTAAACAGGCCCACTTGAGCAAGAAAAGAGACCAGGTAAAAGTCCTCGACTGAGCTACAAAACTGGCCAGCCTCTCCCAGGTCTACCCTTGCTGGCAAATCCATCTGTAAAACCTGTGTCTCCATATCCAACATCATGCTTTGCTGCTGTTAGCTGAGCATGTTTGCTGTGGTGATAGCTGGGGGTGGGGTGTCCAGTCTGAAGATGCCAGAACAGAGTTCTGCCTTGCTGGCCAAAAATGCCACGTTGACAGCAGAAGAGTTCAGCACACCAGAACAGCTCAGTGTCATCACTCAAGGTCAGCTACTGCCTAGCTGCCAGGTTAAGCTGTCAGAGTCAGTAAGAAACCAAGGAGAGTCGAAAGTGATCCAATTATTTTGCTACAATCTTCTCAAAAGTCTTCCTTAAAGCTAAGAGCTTTTGAGGAGGAAAGAAAAGGTGGCTAGAAAGGCTTTAACAACTGCTTCTTTGAAAGAAAACCATAAATTGCTGGCAAGTAGTGGGTCCTGCATGACATCTGCAGAGGGCTCAGGTGAGACGTAGCCTCTGCCCCAAGTACTGCCTGACCTCCAGCAAGACCTGTGGTCTGAAATTGTAGTAAAAATTACATTTGATCATCAAGAACTTGTTCCACCTGTAGAAAGACAGACTAGCGTGGTGCTGAATGATCTTACCAGGACAGTAACTGGGAAAATCCCCACAGTAAGAAATGCCCAACTGTCACCACGTGTGACGAGCCTTGACTAGCCAGGTTGTTTACTGCTCACAACCATCAAGCTATTCACCACTTTGCTGACACTATGGTGAAGGGCACGGCAGCCGTTCTTGGCCTCATTCCTAAGTACAACATATTGTTTCCAGAGTCCTTTATGCTACCATCACTCCAATTAGGAGCTAGAGCACCTTCACAATTGTTCTGTCCTCCCACTTTGTCAGACAGAGATGATCTGAATACCACAGAAACCTCTGAGAAAGGGAAAATCACAGAAGAGGGCATTTATGGATCATAATGACAATGAGTGGCAAGAACAGATGATTACAGAACTTTCTAAATTTTAATCAAGGTATCAAAAGAGTGTACTGTCAACGTAAAGATATCCTTCTCCTAATGGAAGGACAAACTAAAGCAGTAGCTTTATAGCATCCTTTGATGCCCTAGGATAGCAGGACCCCCGGAGCTGACTGTTGTATCCCACAATAGTTCGTTAGTATTGAAATTCCTAATTCCCTTTATTGGATCTGAGTTTTGGCTTCTAAGATCTGACCCCTGAAGAGCCAGAAACTTCAGAGTGCTTTTTGCTACACACATCCTCACTCTGAGCATTTAACTCCACACTTTCAGAAACAACATGTGCCTTTGCCGCAGTGAAGGGAAAGGAATAACCATGTTATCTCTTATCAAAATATTATTAGCATCACTCAGGCAAAGACCTTTACCACCAAATCATCCTTCACATCGCTGTTCTCTTGTAACTGTAGGGAAAATATGTCTATATTAGAGCTGAAAATTAAAGACAGAAGGATGGAGATTATGTCTTCTGCTTCTGGCCATGTATTTTATTCAAAATGGAATTTTGTGCCTCATCCTCCTCTAGTCGGGACTCTTGAACAGAGAGGCATTTCCCACAAGCGGATCTGAAGGGAGCTTCCATTGAGTTAGAAAAGATAAGTAACCCCACTGTCTTATAAACCAGATTTTAAAAAAAAATAATAATAAATTAATGTTCTGACTGCGGAGAGCTGTTAAGTACCCTATTCTAGGAACCAGTATCAGTAAGAGCCCACCAGTCCAGCCGCTCAGTCCTCGCACACCGTTTACTTTTGCCTCACATTTCTCACTTCTCTGGCCCATAGAAACTCCCATAGAAACCCACCAACTTCCAAAACATTGAAAAAGCTATTAATCTGAATTCATCTTTAATTTTTTCCATACAAGCTCTCCATCCTCAGACAATGAGGGAATGAGGGACCAGACTCATATGTCCCTTAAAACCAGGACAAGTAATGCACTTGGAAAAGAAGGTGGGAAAGGAAAGAGTTAACCAGGTTTATAATTGTTTCCAGAGAGCAATTATTCAGTCCCTAAAAATGCTAGGAGAAGAACAAAATGGAAAAGAAACATGGTCCCACCAGACAAATGATTAATATTTAGGAAAGGACTATAGCAGGTTTTGGTACAAAAGACAGGGAAAAGAGCACCGTAACGTGACTGGTACTTGGACTGTACAAACTCATTGGATTCGGGTTTGGGTTTTACCATCTCATAAAAAAATGAGGGACATTTTCCTATTCTATACCCACTTGTTTTGAAGACAGGGTTTTATGTTTGCATTCACTCTATCAGCATCTGTGTTTGTGAAGAGGTGCACACCCAAGCATCGCGAGCCCTGGCTGCCTTGTGATACCGAAGCAGAAACACAACCTGGAGCAAGAGCCAGGCAAACAACTGAGAACGAAACATGTAGCTGATTAACGCTGCCGGAGCATTTTTTATAGAGAATGTTGTTGTTCTTTAATTTTCCTTTCCCTCTGCAGCTTTCCTCGGAGCAATATCTGCGAATAATCTGCACTCTCCAGCCGATTGGGGTGCAGCTCCCTGCACGCAGCTAATATTGGCACGGTGACATTTTAGCTGTTTCGGTGGACACGAGCAGGTGCAAAGCGTGACCCGCGGGAGCAGCACTGCCCACCCCTGCGAGGAGGACGCGGAGGTGCCGGGGAGGGAGGCTGGCAGCATTGCTGCTGCCTTTGGCCGGCACTGATAGCTCCTGCCTGCACCTCGTACACCGGCTTTCATGTTTAATAAAGTTGTGGCCTCTTGGCTTTCACCACAACACAGTTTCCAGTTTTATTTCCCAAGGGTTCGTAACAACAGTAACACACAGTAGTTATAATGT
Organism: Falco cherrug; assembly: GCF_023634085.1. NCBI lineage: Eukaryota > Metazoa > Chordata > Aves > Falconiformes > Falconidae > Falco > Falco cherrug. Next base: position 33,286,272 of record NC_073704.1, on the reverse strand, counting down.
GTCATAAAATAAATATTAGCAAAAGCACACGTGAATCTCGGACGGTTTAGAATTTGCTTGGCATCACGCATCCCCTGATGTGCACCTCCAAAAGCAAAAGTTGTCTGCTGATGGAGGTTTGTTTGTTTGCCTTAGTTTTGCTTTTACCTCAGCCAGCTGGGCTTACACCACTGTCACAGCTAATAAAAGTAAGTACCACTACAGCACTACCTTGCACATTGCCCTAATCACATTGCTCTTAAAATTAAGTCTGTCAGCGCTTCAGCTGTAAACCTGTATTGCAAGAGCTTAATAACTCCGCTGTGAACAAAACAAAATTACTTCTAGACTTAAAGCTGGTGTGCGAGACTTCTGCCTATGGGGCCACATTTTATTTGTTGCGGGGAATATAAAAAGCATGCCCAAAACGATTAAACAGATCAAATACGTGAACAGAAACACAATGCATACATGCGTGTGTGCACACACGTGTAAGTAACCTCACGTGATACATTTTATATCCCTACCTACACTGCTTGCATAGGGAGGAAATAAATTCATCAGGAGCCTCTTGACTCCTTCCCATCAGTTTCCTCAGGTTTTGGACTAATCTCAAGTCTCTACTTCTTTTTTGAGTGTTTTTTCTTTTTCCCAAGAATAATAAATTACACTCACCCACCACAGATTACTCTGGCCTGAAGCTGAGGTAGCTGAGGTAAAATTCCATCCTACAGCAGCAGCAGTAGTTTTAGGTATCAAAATATCCCATCTTTGAAGCTCAGTCTTAATAATGTCTTGCAGGAAAGCCCCAGGGCAGAGCCTTTCTCAGCCACAGACTTCTACCACTTTGGGCAAATCATTTAGCTGTCCGTTCCTCAGCTCCACCGTTGAAAACCGGGAATAATTAAATTGCACTACTTCATCAAACAACTGTAATGATAAATACACTACGAAATGCTCCAAAACGTCTGTGGTGAAGATTACCTGCTGGACACAGAGATACAGAGCTAGGAAGGGGAGCCTTGCTACCACTCTAAATTCATGGCATTTTTCAGTCCAGAAGTGCTGTTCTAAACCAGTTTTAAAGTTTACTTTCTTAAAAAGACACCGATCAAATAGATTTTTCTATGAAAAACACTACACTTTTTTTTTTTCTGTTAAATAATAATGCAGACTGCATGTGCGGTGCATGCTGCGACATAACAGCTTTGCCATCACAGTTTGGGGTGGCCACGCTGGAGTTAACGGGGCTTACGTGATGGACCTCAACAGCACTGGTGGGCTGGTTTGCTCTGCCAGGTTGAGATTGCCCTTCCTGAAGACCTGCACTCCTGACTCAGGTGCCAAGTCACACAAAATTTGTCCACCTTCACAACGAGGGGCAGAAAAAAACCTGTGCCTGGGCCTCACGGCACCCCAGCACCAGGGTGTCCTCCTTCGTCCTCATCCTCACCTCACCCGGGAGGCTGTGGTCCCAGAGCAGGAGGAAGGGGAGGTGTCATGCAAGGGTTCTGGGGCACAGACCTGGAAGTTCCTCCTGTCACTTAGATGGCTCCTGCGCCAGGAGATGACCCCCTCAGTGACCACAGCTGTGGAAGTCAAGCTGTAGCTGCAGAGGAAGCTGGGGAAATGGGTGCTGCCAGAGGCAGAGCCTTTCTCTGCGGGAAGGGCAGGTGAAGCTGGGTAACGCTGCAGCTGGTGGCACGGACAAAGGGAAGGAAAACAGCCTGCAGTGGATTAAAAAGAAATTAAACCCAGCACCGATACATGGTGTAGTTGTGCTCACGGGAGTGACCAACACAAAGGGAGGAATTGTCCTAGCAGTAAGCAGAAGCTGGCTCAGAGTTTTGCAATCAAACCCTCCACTCTCTCTTTCCCTTTGCCTCACCTCCTCTTTTTGTGAGGTCCCTACTCAAATCCTGAGCCTGGGGAAAGCTCACAGCACGTATCTTCCCATCACTCCTACAAACCCTACCTCCCTCGATCATCAGCTCCCTTTGGGACCCCATGCAAGAAGCAACAACATTGAGACCAACCAAAAAACATTCCCACAGCTGCCCTGGCCCCACTTTGGCCAAGGCTGGCCACAGCAAAGCAGCAGGTCGGATGTTGCCCACGGACGCCTGCGTTTGCCGTGCTGGCTGCGTTCAGGGCACCAGCTGGGCAGGCCTGGGGTGCCGGGGCAGGGTCTCCCGGGTGCTGGCTCCTACGAGTCCTCCACCCATCAATCTTAGAGCAGTATGCCGTCATGGATAAATAGCAGCTGTTGCAGTAAGCTCATCAGATAACAGGCACATATATTAAAGTACCTTTAGCACGCTTACTAAAACATATATTTAGCTAGGGAAAATAATCTCGCCCTGCCTATAAAAGTCAAAGTTTGCCTTTATAAATAACTCCGTGAACCCTGCACGCATCTCAGGAAATGGCGACAGCATGCATGCTCAGCCTCCCTCCCTGAAAAGATCTCTGAATAAAATATAAACATGCCGAAATATAAAGAACAGTTTGGTGAAGATAATGAAATCTAGTGAAGCCAGTAATTTACTCTGTAAATCATACAGCTACCTCTTCCTCGCAGTTGCCTGCCCTGATTTACATCACGGACCTTATTTCCGAGCTTCTCCCCGCCTTATTGCAAACACGGGAGCACTGACTACAGCTTCTGCGTGTCTCCGTGGCTGGTAAAAAACATTTATTTATACCTGCAAAAAGTCCTACTCTAAATACGCCACGTTAGCTTGATACACTTGTTCTTTTTTCCAGGCTTCTCTCGGGACTTCCCAAGAAGGAAAGGCAAGACAGGCATCCAAAAATGCCTGTTTTGCACCCATTCTTGTAGTCACAGCAGCTGGGAACAGGAGCAGCCAAGGGCTGCGTTGGTGCCGGCTACAGGGAGCTGCCCATGGCACCCCAGTCTCCCCACTGACTCCCCAGCATCACACGGCTCTGCCCAGTTTTATTCACAGCATCAAACCTCTCCCCATTAGCATGCAAAGACTTTGAACTCTTGAGCTTTCCTATATGGCACAGGATATCTTAAGAAGGGGCTGGAAATAATTGGGTGCTATTGCCTCGATAACGCCGCTGTGTATACTGGAGCGTATGGAAATGTGAAGTAGCGCCGCGCACTCAGGGGCGAGTGGCGAGCCCTGCGTGCCACGGTGCCGCTGCGCGGGGCTTAGCCCCGGCCTCATTTCTTATTCACGTCTCTCCTTTAAGTCTAACCACTGTGAGGTGAGGCTCTATCTCTATGAATTCGAGTGGATTTGTCTCCTGGTGTATGCATGTACATTAGGCAGGCGTATTATGCGTGCGTATTGCTCTGCCAGGGTCTACGCAGGAATAGAGACTGCAGGGAAAAAATTATATCTAGATGAGTCTTTATGATGTGTGTTCCTTCAGTATTAAGATCTCTTCAGGCTTTGTATATCTGGTAATATTGTTCTCATTTTGAATTCTCCTAGTAATAATTTTAAGAGAAAATTCTTTGTGACAACTGCTGTTGATTTAAAACTAATGTTTAGCCAGTAATGAGTAATTGTATTAGACTAAAAAAAGCTGCTGTAAAGTCGACCCCGGTCTGATTTTTAATTTACTGCATCATCAGCTACTTTTATGATACTATTTAATCTGCTGAAATAAAACTATTGCTCTATGAATATCTCTAACATCCAAGAAAGATTGTTTTTAGCTGTTCTGCTCTTGAGGCTGAGAAGTTGTTAATTACTATATGAATAATTCCTGTGAATACATTTATTTATATATGTTTTAATTGGCATAGTACTCAGAGAAGCAACGTGTTATATTTCACTATGAACCCACTTTTAACCCTTTAACAGGGAAAAGGAAAATGCCCGTCACGACTTTGCACATGTATCAAGTTCATAAAACGCATCCTGTACTTTTAGGGGGAAAAAAACATGCCGAAACAATTTCCTTGCATTTTTTCCCCCGTAAGGTTCCTGCACCTCGCCTAGCCGGGATGGTCGTGCTCGTGGCTGCACGCAGCACAGCAACTGCAAGGCTGCAAGAGCAACCCAACCAGGGCTGCTCCTACCAGGACCCTGGTTTACATTTCCAGGACCCTTTCCAACTGTGTAGCACCACAGGGGCCTGATCCTGCTCTCTCCTCCCTGGAGCTGTATTCCTGATGAATGCAGCTGGGGCACAGCAGTAGGTTTGCCTCCTCAAGTATTAAGAAATCAGCCCCGGAGGGCCTGTTTCAGCCCCTCCAGCCCTGATAGAAAGACATCTACTAAGTCAGGTGGGCTTTGGATGGGTCCCCACCACCTCTGTGGGGTTATATTCATGCACAAAGAGGCTTCTGATCTACCTTTATATAAATCATAAAGACGAATGTTACAAACAGGCATTTTGATGTTTTTCTTGCTGATTAACTTCTTGCAGAAATAATGTGCACCAAAGTCATGCAAAATGGCTTTCTGCCTCCATCTATACCTAGCATCAGTGACCTCTCAAAACAACACACTACCAGATTGAAACAGCATCAAAAATGTCGTGTTGCTCCTTTTCAGATGAAAAAGAAATCTTCATTGGAAAAAAAAAATCTATCACAACAAATAATATGCACCCACCTCGTTAAAAAAAAAAAGGAGGTTTTTTTTTTAATTACTACTCCTTTAAATAAACAGCAGGCTCTCGTAAAGATTACCTGGGAGATAAATGAGTCTGCTGGAAGAAAAAAAGTCTTGGGTGTGACCAAAAACATGTATCTGTGGCATGTGAGTTGCTGATTTTTAATGTTCAAAATACATTTATATTGTGGCTTTAAGTTTATTTACCCTGATAAATACTTGATTACCTGCCTGCGTCAAAGCCGGGGAGAAGGCTGTTGTCAAATCTATTATAATACAATCAAGTAATGGTTACAAGATAAAGTAAGGTAAAACAAATAATTCTTAATGCTGTGCAACCACTTATTATTTTATCCAAACAACTTCTGTTTTTGTTATCTCCTTATAGTTGAATTCCTATTCCCTAGAAAGAGAGAAGTCTCTTTTTACCTCAGTAATTAGCTTGTTTGAAAGCTCCCACAAATTCTTCCTATCATAAATTTTGCATTGCTCCATGCACAATAATGCACATAAAATTAAATAAACAATTTAATTAATTTAATTAAAATTAAATATTAAACATATTGTGTATAAGAAGCCTATGTCTTTGATTTAATTGGGCAGGAGTACCCAAAGCAGTTTGGGTAACAGTGAAAAATAATTAAAAACAACAAGTACGGTAGCCTCTGGGTGCGAAGAGTAGTTGGAAGCTTTCTCCTGAGAAAGGTTTATTTAATTAAAACTAAACTAATCTTTGGAAAACACTTGATAAGCATTTCATAATACAAATCATAATCCAAAAATGAAGCTTATACTTCGTCCACATGATACTGGAAAATAATATTAAATAATTCAATTCTGCCATGAGCTACTTTCCCAGCACATGCAGAATAATTCATCAGACAGCATGTTTACCACCTTTAAATTTTCTGTAACATTCAATTCATCTGGATAAATATTAGTAAATTATATGAAGGCATAATGGATCCATAAGTGGTAAGGCTGAGAATTAATGCTTTTTTTAGACTGTTTATTGCTTCTTGTAGATAGAATACCAGACAAGCAAAGCACAGCTAACATATTTGCCAGGCAAGCTGCGCCTGCGTTGGCAGGTAAGCCACTTGGCTGGGTTCACGTTTCCTAACCTATTCTTCGACACCTTTCATTCATAATAGAGAATATTATTTCCAGGATCTCATACCACTGGAGGAGGAATAGATTATTTATAGGGCGGCGCCTCTATCAATACTTCATGTTGCCAAACGCTAGTATTTCTATACTGTCCAGTGATAATTTCAGCTCCCTGAAAAACCTGGATCCTGCCCAAGGTGGCAAACTACCCGCCTGGACATCAAACAGTCTGCCTTGCACAACTGCTCGCAAGCTGGATTGCAAATGCTGACAGGCTTTATAGGTCATTTCAAAAACAAATGCTTCATTTTAACACCTTAGACGGCAGCAGCTCCTACAACAAGCTGCTGATGCCAACTGGCTTTTTCAAAAGCGAACGTATCCAAAGAGATCCTAATTGACACTTTCAGGCAAGTGCCCAGCATAACTGAATATTACTCGGGTTTCTGGACAGCGGTTTTAAAGTGACCATATAATTTAAGTGACCTTTGAATATAATTGCAGACGCTACTGTAGAGCCTGGTTCCTCTCCCACTGAATGGGCTCCATCAATGAGGGAACTCCCATTGATGTGAAATGAGGGCAGGAGCGGGCACTTCCCCACCGGCTCCCATTGAATTAACCAGGTTGCTTGCTTTTTTTTTTTTTTTGTGGGAGCTGGTTTTTGATACATTCCTGGGAAGATCCTTTGAACAGACTTGGAGTTACTTTCGTTCCTATCATACCCACAGCTTTTTAGCGGAGGATCCAATGATTTAGCAAAGATTTCTGTTGAGCAGAGGTACAATAGGGCCCTTTGCAGGGTGTGAGAATTTCCCGCATGTTGATTAACCATTACTGTAAAAGACCGTAGGCCAAATCCTTCTGTCCTCATGCAGACAAAAGTCCACATTGACTTATCTGAAATCTCCCTGCAGACACTCATTCAAGTCAATGGCATTTTGCCTCAGCAAGGGCTGGGGATTTGGCCCGGTGGCGTTCTTTGCGAAGGGGCATCGCCAGGAGAAGGGGATTACCACACCACCGAACCCACAGCAGGGACCAGCTCACCCCAGACCCTGGGCACTAGCTTTCCTCCAGCCCCCAAAACCCACAGCAAAAAATCAGGCTGTCTGTGTCACCCCCGTGCTCCAGCGCGTGGTGCTGAGTGATGCCCAGCATCACCCCTTGGGCCACCACCCTGGCATCCGCACGGTGCCACCCCGAGTAGCCCTGCCACCTGGCTTGCCCCACAGCCACCACGAGCCACCAACCCACGAGGCTCCTGTCCTCCCCACTGTAGCTGCTATCAAAAAAAAGTCTGGCTTACACCCCCTCTGGGACAAGTTAGCCAGGAATTTAGAACCACCTTAGAGGAGGGCACATCTATCTAGAAAATAATAGAAATACAACCAAAAAAAAAGTGGGCTGGTTTCTATTTGTTTGTTTTAACCGTATCATAGCTCAGACCTTCCTTGCCATTGTGGTTCAATATTTACTGATCGAAAATATAGACTAGCTGCAAGCCACAGCATTTGCCAGAAAGAACGATTATCATCAGAAAGAAATGGGCATTAAAAGAATAGGTCTTCCATTTCCAGAATATAAAACAGACATTCAGAAGAACAAACAGAGCAGAGAAGAAATGATGGTCATTTGCAAGTAAAATACTACCAAACAATATAACATTGGATTAACTGTTTCATGTATGCATTGTGAAAGAATATATAGAACTTTACATGAGAAACTATCGGTACAAGCAAGAAACAATGCAGCCTTTTAAACAGCTTGCTTTTAAGTTTAATGCTTCTGCACGTATAGTACACGAGCTGGCTCCCACTGAAGCCTATGCAACAGCTCCTACAAAGTTCAGCGGGGGGCAGGATCAGGCCCCGAGATTTTGAACTGTTCTCCTGTAACGTCCCTTTCAGTAAGATCGCAGCCCCCTGGTCCCAGCGACGTTAACGTGCTTGGGACGTGCTTATGGCTGAGAACGTGCAACATGGCCAAGAGGCACCCTAAGATGCAATTTGGCAGGGCTGATCCTGAAAACTGTAGAGCCACTTTTTCTTTCTACACACATTTAAAAAGAAAAGGAGGGGAAAGAGGGGCAGGATAAAGAAAAAAAGCAGGCACATATTGAGTCCAGTCCTGCATTTGTGTGAAGCAAACCATTGAGCACAGTAGCGAGGGCTGACTGGACCGGACAAAACCTGACTCCATTTATTGTCTTTTGTTGTGGTGTGCCAGGAATGCAGGAGCTGTAGTTATTCTGCGTTAGGGCTGGATCTGGGGTTGGCTTTGTACTCCCAGGACCTGTGGATTGCTGAAAATTGGTGCAGCTCTGATCTCTGGCTTTGGAGATTTTTCTTCCTTCTAGGGCTATTCAAAATGGACATGTAATAATTTCACTAACTCTGTGGCAAATAATGAATTGCATGAATTTGTGATTAGTTTGATACTCTTACATAAACTTAAATTTGATTCATTTTATATTCTCTTGCCCAAAATACAGCTCCAAAGGAGGATTTCTGACAAATTTTGTATGCAGGTCTGTTCTAACACTTGTCTACTCAGAAATCATTCTAAAACATTTGCCATTCAATGCATGCTTTGACACCTACAAAAATTAGCACCGAGTTAATTCTACTATTTAACTAAATGCTAAAGAGTTACTGAGATTCCTACAGAACTGGTTTTAATGTGTTTTTTTTAATTTAACTGACCAGAAAACCCATTCAGCACACAAATGCTTTCCTGGGTATTATTCTAAATTAAAGAATCTTTGCAGAAACAGAAACGTAAAAAGACTTGCAGTGGTAGAGTTGATCATTACTTTCCTGGCAAACACAGTAACTGCCTATTGAAATAATTAAAGCACCAGCAGAGATGCACAAGATAAGAGCAGAGAAATTTAGGGCTGGATTAGTGCAACCTTTACTCTGTGTGATGCAAAGGGTTGGGCAGATGACTCAAGACATTGTCTCCAAGTCCATCTTCTTTCATTCTGTGCATGGGGAAGAGTCATATTTATTTTTAGCACTTGAACTCTCCCTGCGAGTACACTCCATCCAAGTTAGATAAAACACTAAGACTCTTTTGAATTGCTTGGAAAGAGATCCTGAAGCCCTGATTTACATTCAGCTTCATACACACAGAATTCCTAGTGATTTCAAGGATGATTTTGCCAGACATACAAAAACGTAAGTTCAATTCTCAGAATGACTACTGCTGTAAGAGTGGATAAGAACACAAAATAAAGAAGTCCTTAAAAAGAAGACAAACAGGATTTGGCCCCTAATATGTAGCAACAACAATAATGATGTCGTTCATGTTCAGTCGTGTACATGTTTTCATAAATCATTTTTAATAATTTATTGGATATAAAGAAGAGCTTTAAGTGTGACAAGCTCCTGTAATTTTAAATAAAGCTTTCAAGTAACTTTTCAAGCTCAGAGTAGTGAAACCCACTGACTGACTAATGCATCCCTAAGTACCAAAATCATGGCAGAGGTATAAGCCTTCTTGAAAGGCAGAAGCACGGACTGGATACTGCGTTCTCTTCACTTGGCATCACCACTGCAGGGACTTACCTGGAGCTGGTGTAACCCAGTGTACAAGGGAAAGGAGCCAGTGCCGTCAGCATTCACCCTGTCGCACAGCAGTTACACCAGCGGAGCTAAACCACTTTAAACCATACAGGACACTGCCTTCAAAGCCAACTCTGTGATGGATTTGGGGGGCAGTGAGGGGAGCACCCAGGAATTTCAGGCAGTGGCCAATGGTTAGTGGATTAAAGGGGATCTGCAGGATCCTGAAGCTTTCTATAGCATGCTGAGTTTCACTCTTTTGGGGAAAAATCTTTCATCTTTACTACTAAACTCCCTGAGAAGTTAGAGCTTGTCCCTGCCCTGCGACCAACCACACTGCACCTCGACAAGCTTACAGGGGCTCAGCATTCCCACCAGGCTCAGCGCTCAGGAATGACTTCAGGTGGGAGGATTAGGGGCTTGGCACTACAAACTGTCACTGTGCCTTCACCTGGACTCAGAAAGGTACAATATGCAAGGCACAGAGGAATGCTCCACATTCTGCTGGCACTGCTACGTGCCTGTTATTTTTGCCAAGACTTATCCTATCTACAGCAATATTCGGGCCACTAAGCTATGGTTGGAGCTCAGGCTAAGCTGATGCTCATTTTTAAATTAAACCTCAGGTGAAAGTTGGCAAATGTGCACATGCGTATGGTTGTCTCTGCTTGCAATCTTGCATGCATACACCTTTGCACAGTGCAACTCCCCTGACCTCTGGCTGCTGGGGTTTTATTCCTGACAGGCTAGATGTGAATAAAATCATATGGAGCTGTGTTTTTACAGTTCAGCCTTCTGAGTCCCATCCTGCTGCCATTGAAATCAATGGCAAAACTCCCAACTTTGCTAGTCATATCAGATTAGCTTTGTTCCATGGACTGAAACAATCTAATAGATACCAGGTGTCCTCAACAGAGCTTGTGTGGTCTACAAGTAAGTGGAACATATTTTAAAAAGTCAAATATGAAACAGCTACATCACAGAACCTGTAATAACCCCAAACTGATATTATTATCTATGGAGGACATGATCAGTATCTAAAATGTGACTCAATATATATTTATATGATGCATCCTATAACAGACATGTTCTGAGGTAAGCTCAGCTGCATGTTAAACCACTACAGAAACGGATCCATATTTATGTTCATTTCCACAAGAAAGCATGGCTCTCGTGTGTTTTTACTTGAGGGAAAGAGCCCCAACCAACCTTAAATTAGTCCAGAAATCCACTTTAAATACATGACCCTGCACGTAAAAAGACCTATAGAAGTTACAGGCTGCATCGTCTAAGCTGCTGCTCTAACATTTAGCTCCCTTCTTACTCCAAGCTGTGAACCTCCACTGTGAAATTCCCTACCTGCTTCTCCAGTCATGGAGCCTCACCAGCTCGTCCAGTAGCATGGACTGGAGGAGATGACACAGTGCTATAAATGTCCAGACCTGGGCTGCACCAAGACATCCATTGCTGCGCAATGGGCGTAGCTGGAAAATGTGCAAGGAATTTCCTTGTGCTGTCTCCGGGTGTGTAGGTGGCCCAGGAGCCTTGCCCAGCTCAGGCGAAACTCTCAGTGCCCTGCTCTGCACCAACACGAACAGAAATCACTCTGCCCACTCCGGGGCCTGATCCTGATTCACAGCACCTGCAGATAGGGGCCTCAGTGCAGCTCCTGCTTGTTTTGCCCAAGGGAGGACCAGAGTTTCCAGCCCAGGACCCATCACATAGATACAGCCAGGTCAATAACCTAGGAACACACAAATGGGAAGATGCCAAAGAAAAATTCAGCCCTTCCCAAGGAACAATAACAACAAAAGATAGTGATAATTTTTCTAATCCCATTAAAGGTCCTCAAATGTGCAAGGTCTACACTGGTTCCTAGCCAGAAGGATACCTCCCAGGGCCAGCTCTTGGGGCTATTTACACACAGGTGCTCAAGTCTTCTGCTCTTGCCTGGCACTTCCACGTCTTGGAGGCAGATTCCGTGCTTCTCCCTGACTACAGTGTTGGCCCAGGACTCTTGTAAGCAGTGCTAGCATCTGATGGATCGGGAGCTGGAGCGCAGGAGACTTCAAAATTTTTTCCCCCCTTTCTGCTAGGGAAGCAGGAGCAAGCATCGTGTCAAGCCTCCCTCTTCTATCCAAAGCACTGACTGTTGTCTCCTAAGGGCTGATGGGCTGCAAGTGCTTGCCCCCAGCCTGGCCTAATGGGAAGCACCTTTTCAGCTGGGGTCCAGGTGCTGCTGCAACAGCCCTGCAGTACCCAAGGTGTGATGTGCCCAGGCAACGTTCTATGCAGCTGAAGCTGCCAGTGGAAGAAGCCAAGCTGACAGCCCTCTGCAGCAAAACTGCTGTGGAGTCAGTGCCCAGCTCCTGAAGCCAAAGGGTACACATCTAAATTTTTTTTACAAAGCTGCATTAGACCCTCAGGAAAACACCAAGCCCAATTAAAAAAGCATGATCCAATTAGTATTTCATTTGGTATCGGAAAATCTAGTGCTATCTCCAGCCCTATCTTTTACTAGCTGCCTTCTTTCATTATGGATTCATCTCCTTAAGAAGCTTAAATACTTGTACTTTTCCAATAAAGATCTTGCAAAGTACGTTCAAGGGTAGCTTATTTTAACATTCATCACATTTAACAAGACTTTTACCAGAGCTGAGAGAACGCGTAACTAATTGTTGGAAGAGCTGGTCAGGTTTATTGTGACGGGTAACTGTCGGGCAATTATGATTTATTTATTCAGAGGGAGATAAGGCACGCATTGTTCTCTGGAAGAAAAAAAACCAGGGCTGATCTTAAAGTTAATATTATTTCCCATGCCTTCTTCAATCTTTTCATAACGGAGGGGACCCACCAGAGCACAGTCCTCTGGCTCCCTTCCCTCCAGATTTTTGGGTTGAAGCTTAACCTCTGCCCCGCCCGGCTCCTGGGTCCGGGAAGGCCATGCTGGTGCGACTCCTCCTCCACCTATTTCTTACAAAGTCTGTCGTCGTGGGGGGACACCCGAGAGCGGCGGTGCCCCCGCAGGGTCCCCGAGCCCCGCTCCCCGCCGGGAGGGCGACCGGAGGGCCAGCGGGACGCTGCGGCAGCCCAGGGCCGGGGAAGGAGCAGGGGTGCCTTTTTAATCTGGCAATCAAAGGAAGGATAGAGGGAGAGCTAGAAGGAAAGTGCTCCGGTACTGCCGCCCTTCCTCGGGTCCCTGCGGCGCTCTCCCGGGGAGCAGCGTGCCCTGGCAAACGGAGGCGCGGCGCCGCGGGCGGGCAGCATCCCGGCCGGCACGGCGGAGGCACTGCAGGGCCCGCAGCGGGCACGGCGCTGTCCCGCACCCCACCCGCGCACACAGACCGCGGGCTGGGCAGCTGCGGGCCACCGGTAGCCGAGCCCGGCGCCCCGGACCACTGCCTGCCCCCCCCCATCCCTCCCGCCCCCTTGCCGCTACTGTGCCCGGGCGACCGCTGCCAGGCGGCGGCGCCTGGCCCCGGGGAGGTTTGGGGCTTTCCCGGGGGCCGGGGAGGGCTCTCCCCGCCTGGCAAGGGGTTGCTCGGCCGAGGCCGCCGAGGGGGAGCAATGCCCCGTCCTGCCCCGGCAGTGCCCGGCGTCTGGGCTGCCTTCACTTCTGGCGTGACCCTGCCGTGCTCCGAGCCCCGCGGCTCCAAGCAACCCGACCGAGGAGGAGAAAGGGAGGAAAGAAAAGAAAAGAGAAAAAAAAAAAAAAAAAAGATGTGCCCTGTGCCCCCGCATCGCCCTGGCGTCGCGGCTCCTTCCCGTGCCCGAGCCGAGCCTGGGGGCTGCGCCCGGTGTCCGCCCCCACGGCCGCCACTGGCCTCCCCGCCCCCCCCCCCCCCCCCCGACCGCACCGGCGGCACCGGCATCGCCCTGGGCGCTGGCCGCAGGGTCTTGGCTCGGCAGCCCCTGCCCCTTCACCCCCCGCACGGCTCTGCTGCTGCCGCCGCAGCTAACAAAGTTTTTATTCGCATCCTCGTCTCTCCAACCTGACAAAGTGACCCAGAACAAACCAACAAACTCTTTTTAATGTAAGGGTTGCTCACCTGGTGCAGTAAAGATCAGATCTCGGAGCAAAGGACTTCTACTGCCAGCCAAGTCTGGTTCCCCGACTTGCTCAGCCGGAAGAAAGAGCTCCATTAGCTATTTTACATACACTCTTTTAAATCTGTTTCAAAGGCATTTGATGTAGAGCATAAAGATGCACCTTGCGCGCTGCTGTCAACAGTCAGCCCGAGGCTGGGTCTCGGGCTCTGCGTGTCCAACTCCCCAACACAGGAAAAGTTACAGATTTTTATTTTTTTTTACTCAAAATCTATAACCCTTTTCTCCACATTCCAGCTCTTCGCCATTCGGCAAAGCTTTTTCCAAACGGTTTTACATTTAATCGGAAACCGTTTGAGTCGTGTTTTGATGCGGCAGCCACTCTGCGTTTATGTGTTGTAAATAAAAGTTAAATCGAAGCCGGTTCACCGACAAGAGGTCGGAGCCCCGGGACTGGGGGTGCCTCGGGCCGTGCCCCCCGGTGCCGGGACAATGCCGGGGCGCGGCGGCACGGAGTGAGCTCCCCGCCGGGGCCGCCCGCCGCCCCCCGGGGCTCTGCCAGCGGCTTCGGGCACGCCTCGGCCCAGGGAGGGGAGGGGGCGGCCGGGGCAAGGCCGATCCCTACAGCCCCCCCCGGCCACCCCAGCCACGATCGGCTCCGGACAAACACCAGCGCCTGTTTGGCGAGCAGAGTTCCTACCTCCGCTCAGTCACTTGTTAGCGCTGCCTCGGACCTTGCCCGACGGGGAGGGAGAGGTGCGGTGCTTGGTAATATTCACTGTAAGCCACTGAGAGATTCACTCGCTTAACGCCGGAGTGGCCTCCAGCACCGCAGGGGGGTATGGAGGGAGCCCGGGGCCGGACCCCCGAGGGCCCCATAGGTGCCATCGTCCGGCTCCCAGCGCCCTTCGGAGGGGCGGGCGCGGCGCTCCGTGCCCGGGGGCAGCGCATCTCCCCCCGGCCGGAGCCGAGGCGAGGGCCCCCCGCACCCACGGCCCTCCTAGCAGAGGGGAGAGGAGCGGAGCCCTCTTGTAAAGCTCCCAGCCGTCGGAGCCCGCAAGATAAACATCATTAGAAATCATTGTAATTGGGATTGTGAAATCTGACCTCTGACCCGCCGGGCTACGTGTCACAACCGTGTCTGCTTTGATTCCTCGAAAGGCGGCACAAAGGAACAAGCTCTGTGACAGGAGGCAGCGGGATCTGCGCCCCGGCCCGAGGGGACCGACGGGGGGGACCACGCGTGGCCTTCCCCTCCTCCCCCGAACCTCATTTGCATATGCAAAGCAGCAGGCCGCCGGGGGGTGGTCGTCGGGCCGGGGCCGGGGTCCTGGAAACGGTTGTGCCCGGCTCTCGAGTGCTGTGGAGGGAGAAATGAGCGTCGGTGCGTCCCTCCACCAGCGGAGGGGGGCAGCGGGGGGCGGGGGGGCGTCTGTTGGGTGTTGGCTGCGATTCACTCCCCGCAAACGCGCAGCTGCCTCCCGACAGTCGGGGTGTGAAAGAGCCGACCCCCAGGCAGGGAGGGGGAGCGGAGGAACCGCTTTTCCTCGAGGGCTTTTCCGCCTGGGCTGGTGGGTGTCCCCCTCCCGGGGCTTGGGCTCCCCGGCCCCATCCGGCCCGACCAGCCCCCAGCTCTCTGGCCGGGGGCCCCGGTGCGTGACCCCCGTCTACCCCCGCCGCTCCGCACACACCTGGTCCCTCTCCGACGGGAGGGGGGGGATGTTGCGGCTCCTGCTCTTACCTCTCGGCTCCACCGCGGGCTGATGCTGCTGAGCCCCGGGGGGCGGCCCCCCCGCCACTGCCGGCCAGAGGACATCCCCCGCGGGGCTGTCTGCCCCGGCCCCCACGGGGGACCGAGGTCACTCATGGAGCCAGCGAGGGCAGACCTGGCCCACGCCGGCCTGCGGCGGTCCCCTCATACGCCCCGCTCAGCTGCTCTCGCCGAGAAATCCTAAAAGCATAATTACATTAAAAAGCCTGATTTGTTTAAATAATCCTCTTTAGGCTCCCCTTAATCTGCCCTATATTTCCCCCGTCGTCTTTATTCCTGACTTGTTCCGCTCAGCTGAGCTTGGCCGGACACCCCGCGGCTGAGGAAACCCCTTTTCATCCTCCTCCTCCTCCGGAGCCCCCCACCCTGCGGACGCCCCCCGCGCCCGGGAGCCTGTCCCCGGCCGCAGGTAGGCAGCGGGCCGGGGGTCTGTCGGTGGGGCGGGGGGGGCTGCCTTAGCAACACCCGTATCCCGCGGGCGGGGAAAGCCAGGCGGGTCGGCGCCCTGTTCCCTGGGCAGGGCAGGGCGGGGGCCGGCCGCGGAACGCTCTCGGGAAGCGTCATTACCCGGGTTTTAGGGGAAAATGGCATTTTTCGCCTGCGCAGCTCCGGCGGAGTGCGAGGCGGCGGGTGTGTGGGAAAGGCAGAGAACTGAGCTGGGATTACAGCGCGGCAAGGGGCGATGGGGGTGTCTCGCGTCCCCCCGACAGCAGCAAGTGGAGGGGGACTGGGGGGTGTCTGGACGTGCCCCCCGAACCCTGCCGGTGCCCCCGCCGGACCGGGCTGTCGGCGGCCGCTTCTTCCTCCCCGCCCCGCCCCGGGCGTGCGGCTCGGACTTCGAAGGCCGCTTTATTTTCCTCGGTGCGGAAGATTTAAATCCATGTTTCAATCCCATGGAAAAGAGGAGAGGGAGAAAGAAACGCAGAACTTTAGATGGCGCTGTACAACGTTTATTTAAGCCCTCCGAGTATTCCCGGCTGCTGGGCCTGCAGAGGAGCGGAGCCCTCGGCGGGCAGAGAAGGGCTGGGCTGGGCGGGGATGGGGACGGGGTGGGATGCGCTGGGGTGGGATGGGGTGAAGGAGGGGTCCTGCCCCGCCGGCAGCGGGAGCGGAGGGCAGGGGGCTCTCACCGGGCAGGCCAGCTTCGGCCTGCGCCTCCATCCCCGGTCGGTGACAGCTAACGGCAGCGCTAAGCAGAAACAGTTAAAAAGCAAACAAAAATGGCAGAGGCCATCTTCCGTTGCCCCTCTGCTTCCCTTCCCCTCGAACACACGGAAACTCCCTAATGCCTCCGACGGAGCGAGGAGGCGGGGGGAGCTGCAGGCTTGATACGAGCTGCAGGCTGCGCCGGTCCCTGTCCGCACCCGAGCCTGCCCGGTCCCACTCCCCGGGGCATGGCCTCGGCGCTGTCCCGTGCCTCCGGGCGGGATGCAGGAGAGGGGCTCCCCTGGCTCGAGTCTCACTCCGGCTCCCGCTCGGCCCGCTTCTCGCTGTCGCCCCGCCGGCTGCGGGCCTCGGGGAGGGATTCAGAGGAGCAGAAAGAAAGGAGAGGAAAAGCCGACAGACAGCCCCGTCAGGGGGGGGCGGCGTCTCTCCACCCGCCCCGGTGCCCGATGTGAGCAGGGGCCACGAGGAGTGGAACCCCGGCGGCCGCCCCCGGCTCCGCGGGGTCCCGCGCAAGGCCCGCGTGGGCGCCAGGCCCGGGCACGGTGGCCCTCGACGGCCCGAGGCCAAAGCCACGGGCACAGCCCGACCCCGGCCTGTCGGTGCCCCAGGGCCTGCGGTGCAGAGAACCTCCCCCGGGACGGGGCACAGCTGGACCGAACCGGGGTGGCTGGAAAAGCGGGACAGGGGCCGCAGCCGGGAGTCCTGCCGCGCCGCCAGCCCGCCGCCACCCCGCGCTCCCCGGGCACGCGTGAGCCCGAGCCCCGGCGGGGAGCGGCGGCAGGCGGCGGGGAGCGGGGGGCAGGCGGCGGGGAGCGCTCCTGGGGAGCGGCGGCGCAGCCCCCGGTGCCGAGCGGCGATCGCTCCGGTCGTCTCCTGGACACGGCTCTGCCCTGCCCGGGGAGAGCTCCTGCCTGGGAACTCGGGGTGGGAGCAGCCCCTCTCGGAGCGAGGCGAGGAGCTGTCAGGCAAATCCCTTTTCAACACATCCCGGAGCTCCAAATGTCCAGGCGGTTTCAGGCATTTTTCCTGCAGGAGCTGGTGATAGATTATTACCATTATCACGAGGTGTTTTTTATTTCTTGTTAAAAAGGAAGACGCAGGAGGTGAGGCACGACCACAACAGTCAAAGAGAATTTTTTTTTTTTAAGAGGCTAGAAAAATAAAAAGAGAAAGTAAAAAAAAAAAAAAAAATCAAAGGCCTCAGGGTTTTGAACCAGGTATGAGCGGTTTAAAAATTGCTGCACTGATCAATCGAAAACAAAACCTAAATACACTACCGAAATGGCACTATATAAACAGCGTATCATGTATGTATATATATATTTATTTATTATATTTATGTATATATATATATACAAACATCCATACACTAAAATAAAGAATTACAGCCAGCCTGGATCCTGAACACAGTCTACACTTTATTTCAGACTACAGATTTCTGAACATAATAAAATCTTTGGCTTGTAGCGGCGGGTTCAGTCTCGCAGTCTGTGGATCAGAATTATTTTTTTTTCCTCGGGAAAAAAGAAAAAAAAAAAAAGGAGACAGAAATTCACACACACACACACACACACAAAAAAAAGATCGAACGAAAGATCAGAAAGTCAGACATTTACTGTAAAACAAGAGCAACGGACATCGAGGGGAAAAAAAACCGAAAGCAAACAAAACGAACAAACGAACAAAAGAAAGGGGGGGAAGAGAGAGAGAAGGGGAGAGAGAAACTGTCCAGCAAATAGAGATCGCTACACATATTTCTTACCTGAAATTAAATATATACAAGGTCATATGCTGTTTGGCTATATAGAGATATTTTTTTTAAGTGTTCATATTTTTTTTTCTTAATCGGAGTCCTTATACTATGGATAGACAATAGATCTGCTTTTAAATAGCACCTGTCCGCCTCCCGGCCGGCGGGCCGGCACCGCGGCGCAGGGCTGGGGTCCGCGCCGCCTCACTCGCTCTCCTCTTTGTCCTGCACGGTGGTGGTGGAGTGGTTGTAGAGTCCCTGGGCCATGAGGTGCAGCGCCAGCCCGTTCTTGATGCCCGTCGCCTTCTTGATCTTGGCTCGTTTGTTCTGGAACCAGATCTTGATCTGGGACTCGTTGAGGCTGAGCTCCTGGGCCAGGCTCTGCCGCCGCTGCTCCGTGATGTACCGGTTCGCCTGGAACTCCGCCTTCAGCCGCTGCAGCTGCTCGGCCGTGAACGCCGTCCGCGGCCGCTTGTCCTCCTTCTCCGTCTTCTTCTTCTTCAGCTTCCTGGTGCGGGGGCCTGCGGGCAGGGCACACACACGCCGCTGGGCAGGGCCGCGCCGCCGACCGACCGACCGACCGACCGACCGCCGCCCCTGCCCCGCCAGCCGCCGGAAAAATGGCCGGCGGGCGAATTTGTGCCGGTCCCGTGTGTCGTGTCCCCCCCCGCCTCCAACCCCGGCACTGCCGCCCCGGCACGGCGGAGGGAAGGATGGGGAATGAGAGGGGAGGCCGGGGCCGAGCGCGCCGCCCGCGCATCCCCCGCCGCCCCGCCGAGCTGGCCCCGCCGAGGGGAGCGGCGCCCCGCTCGCCCCCCGCCCCGGCACACGTCGGGCCGCCGCTCCGCCGGGACGGGCCACGCTCGCTCCGCGCTGCCCGGGGCCAAGGCCCGCCGGCCGGACAGGGCTCCACCGGGCGGCGCGGGGCGCCAACGTCCCCGCGGCCCGGCACCGGGGAGCCGCCGCCAGGCCGGGGACTGCCCCTCTCTCCTTCGGGGGGCAAAAGCCCGCACCGCAAGGCCGGCCCAGCCCCGGGGGGGAGCCTGTCCGCCGGAGCCACGCCGCCGCCCGGGTCGCCCGGGCTCTACGGCGGCCGCTCCTTCCCGGGGACCCCGGCCCCGCCTGCAGCCCCCTCCGTGAACCCCAGCCGAAGGCAGTGCCCCCCCCCGCCGCTCCATCCCCAGGCCGGGCCGGGGCCAGGTGAAGTGCCACAGAGCTCACCGGGGAAGCGGCCCGGCCGAGGAGCTGCCCTCAGCCCCCTGCACGACGGCCCGGCCCGGCCCGGCCCGGCCTGGGGGGAGAGGAGCGGGGAGGGATCGCTGGAGGAAGGGATCTGCGAAAATCCCCCGACAGCTGCCAGGCTCGGCGGGCGGCCCCGGGCTCGCAGCCCCCCGCCAGCCGCAGCCACAGCCGGAGCCGGCGAGGCCTCCCGGCCGCCGAGTAGGCCGAAAGCTCCTCTCCCGGCGCAGCCCTTCCCCAGAGCGGGGGGCTCCCCGCGGCTCGCCGGCGGCTGCTGGCGGGGAGGGGGACGGGGCCCGGCGGGATGCTCCCGGGCCCGGGCGGCGGCGGGGCGGAGGGCGCGGGGAGTGAATCGCTTTGCCCCGGCACCTTGCAGCGGGGTGCCGGCGCCTCCGACCGCCGCAGCCCGCTCGTTCCCGGAGCCGGGAGAAGCGGCGGGGCCGGCGGGCAGCTCCGAGCACAACAAAGAGAGCGGCCGAACCCAGCCGAGCCAGTCGCCCCTCGCCCTTCTCCCCTCCGGGCTGGGGCGAGCGAGGAGCATCGGGGAGGACATGCAGAAATGACCCTCTGCCCGAGGAACGGGGAGGGAAGGAAATGAAGGCGCAAGTGCAAAACGCCTGGCGCACGGCGGCCCTGGGAATCCGCAACAAAACACCCGTGGCCGGGCCGGCCGGCAGCGAGGGCCGCGCCGTCTGACAGCTCTATCACTCCATCAATCACCCGAGTCAATCAAAGTGGCTTTTCTGAGTTTCGAGTCACTGGACGTGTCAATAACTGGGGATGGAGATGGCGCGGCCGCTAGCGCCGCACTGACCGCCGGCAGGGAGCCGCCGGGCCGGGGCCGGGCCCGGGGCCGGGCATCGCCGCCTTCCCCGTGTCCCGGAGAGGCCCCCAGGCAGCCGGCCCCGCGCCCCCCGGGCCGGCACAGGGCAGCCCACCCCGGCCCCGGCCCGCGCTGCGGATCCCTGGCTGCTGGCCTGGGGGGGGCCGCGGGGGAACCCTCTCTCCTCGCCCTCCGTTTCTTTTAAAAAATACAATTAAAAATAGAAACCAACGGTGATAAAATACGAGGCAGCCGGGGGCACCTGGGTTACTGTTAGGAGATGTGGAAATGTGGAAAAGGGCGGCAGAAGGGGGCCTGGAGGGCCGAGCAGGCAGCCCCCCCGGGGCAGCCCTGGGCAGGGGCGCGTCCCCTCCCCGAGCGCCGGGCCCCGAACCGCAGCACCGAGCACCGGCTCCCGCGGCAGTGCGCGGCCTAAGGGCCGGCCTGGCTCTGCCTCGCTGCAGAGGCCCCGAGGAACAGCCCCTCCGCCACCTTCCCAAAAAAAGCCCCTTTTTCCTCGTCTTCCGAAAGCACACGCACCTCCAGCAGCCGCTCAACATGTGGCTCGGGTCTCCCCCCCACCCCCGAAAAGCCACCAGCATCCAGAAAAAAAATAAAATAAGGGGAGAGAAAGCCCCACAACACGGGAGCAGCCGAATCCACTGCCTTTTCTCGCAGCCCTCCCGCCCCACGCCGCCGCGCTGCGGAACGCCCCGGGCTGCGGCACGGCGGGGCGAGCGGGGGGCATGGGCAGGGGCCCTGCGCGGCGAAACGCGTCCGAACCGGGCCCGGCGTCATTCACATTCGGGAGACTTGGAGGAGGAAGGGGGGGGCAGGGGGGGAAACACGTCTCCTCTCGCCCCGGGTGACCCAGGACACCCCCCCCACCCCACCCCCCGCGCCTCCCCACGCGAGGTCCTCAGCAGGCCGGGAGCCAAAGCAAAAGGAGGAAGAGGGGAAGGGGGGAAGGGGGACCTTGTCACGATTTTAACAGCTCCCAGATGCGCCGCGGTTCCTTACCCGAGGACGGTCTGTCTGAATACCTAGTGCAGTAGACCCAGGCAGGCCACACCAGCGGCTGTTGCGAGTCGGGCTTTATAACAGGTCCTCCATTATTAGAGCCCATGAGGAGGATGGCGGGGCTGCCGTGCTCCCCGTACTTCGCCGGGTGAGTCTCGCCCCCGTCGGCGGGGGGCTTCGCCGCCCCCGACGCCGCCGCCGCCGCTGCCGCCGCGGCGGGGCTGCCTTTGGCGGCGGCGGCGGCGGGCGGCGGCGGCGGCGCGGAGCCGTCGGGACGGCAGTTCGAGTCCGGGCAGAGGAGGGAGGGCGGGTTGGGCGGCCGGGCCAGCAGCGGGTTGACGTTTTCTCTACCTGAGCTCTGCCCCCGGTCTCCGTCCCGCTCCCGGCTGCCTCCTCCTCCTCCGCCGCCGGCCGGCGCGGGCGGCTCCTTCTTGCAGCCGAAGTCCGGCCTTAGGATGTTGTCGATGAAAAAGTTGGTGGTGCGGTGGGGCGGCGGCGGCGGCGGCGGCGGGGGCGGCGGGGGGCGGCGGCGGGGCAGGGGCAGGGGGCAGGGCGCGGCGGGGGAGGCGGGCGCGGGGCTGGGGGACACGGGCACGCTCTCGCCATCGCTGCCGCTGCCGCTGCTCGCCGGGCCGGGCGCCGCGTCTCGGTGGCCGTGCCCCTCCGGCGGCTCTTCCATGCTCAGCCCCCGCCACGGAGATCGCTGCCTCTTTTCCCCCCCACCCACCCACTTTACGCCCACCCCACTTTGCCGGTGGGTGGCGGGGTGGAAAAGGGGGAGGAAAAATTTTAAAAAAAGAGGAAAAAAAAAAAGGAAAAAAAAAAGAAAAAAAAAGATTAAAATCCACTTGTTGGGCCGGAGCTGAGATTTTTTTTCTCCCCCTCGCACGGATGGATCCAAACCCGGGGAGACACTCGAGGGCTTCTTTCCCCCTTCTCCCGATCAGCTTATATTTCCACCACCAAGAAAAAAAAAAAAAAAAAAAAAGAAAAAAAAAAAAGGAAAAAACACCCAACCAAACCCAAGAAGGTGTGCGGCAACACTGCGGCCCCCCCCCCAAAAAAAAAACCTGCCCCCCGAAAATCCGTCAAAATCTGCCCATGTCCCCGCCGCCGCCGCGGCTCCGCGCTGCCCCGCTGTCACGCTGCGCTCTACCCACGCCGCGGGCTGCCGGAGCCTTCCCCGCCAGCCTGGTGGTGCATGCCGCCCGGGCCAATTTATTAATTTTTTTTTAAATTATTTTTTTCCCCTCTTTTTTTTTTTAATTAAAAAAAAAAAAAGGCCAAATCTCTGACAGCTCCGGTCCGTGCAACAAACTCTCCCTAAAAAATCCCTCAGCCACACTTTTTTCACTCGCACCGGAAGCACGTGAGGCGGCCCCGCACGTGGGGGCGGCCAATGGCGCGCCGCCGCCGCCGCTGACACCCCGCGCCGCGCCCAATGGGCGCCCGGCGGGCCGCCGCCATAAATACCGCGTGGGGACGGGACGGGACGGGCGGCGGGAGCGGTGCGACGGGGCGGGGGCTGCAGTGCCCGCACCTACACGCGTATATAGCCGCCCCCCCCCCCCCCCCCCCCCCCAACAACTTCTTCCAGCCGCGCCGTATCCTGAGCGGGCCGCCGCGGGTGGCGGAGATGTGGTCATCAGCCGCGCTCCTGCTGCCCCCCATAATAAATGCCCCCCCCCCAATTATCTGTGGGTGCTCTTTTTTCCCCTTTTTCTTTTCCATTCTACCGCGGCGGGGTTCGGCAGCGGGGAGGGGGGCGTAGGGGTTGGCGAACGGGATGGGGATTGCCCGGAATCGAAACTTTTTTTTTTTAAGGAATAAAAAATGAAAATAATAATAATTAATAATAGCAGAGGCAGGAGCCGCTGCCGCGGCGAGCCAGGCTCACGGCCGCGGCCGCTCGGCTGGTTTGTTCCTTCACTGGAGTTGGGCGTTGGGGTTTTTTTTTCGGAATATGAAGCAGCCCAGCCGCCAGCTCACAGCTGAATTCGTATCGTGTTTCTTCGTCTGCTATTTGATGTTTGTTTGTTTGTTTGTTTGGGTTCAGCTTGTTATTTCCCCCCCCCCCCCTGTTTTTGGGGTTTCGTTGGGTGCGTTTTTCTGTTTGTTTGTGCCCGGCGGAGCGAGCACCTCGGGACGTGTGGTGAGGCACAAGGGAAAATTAAGGATTCTAAAGGGTGGGAAGAAAAGCGCACTTTTTCAGGACCGATGCAGCTTTCTAAAAAATAATTTCCAGGGTAGAAAAAGAAAATTCCAAACTCCCTGAGCCCAGTTTTGTTTTTGCTGGACTGCTGGGGCTGCAGCCGAGCGCCGCGGGGAGGGCAGCTCTGCCGGTGCCTTCAGCCGGCGGCCCCGGGGCGGGGGGCCCAGCGGCTCGGGGAAGGGCAGTGCGGGTGCTCTGGGACCCCCCCCCCCCCCATTTCACATGCCGGGGGAGGGGGGCCGGCGGCGGGCTGGGTGCCCGGAGCCGCGGCTGCTTCCCGGCCGGCCGCAGGCACCTGCTGCGGGCTGGGGCCGCTCTCCGGCCCGGGGCTGCGGGTAGGGCAGCTCCCGGCGTTTTCCCTTCCTGACGGAACCGAAGAGCCCGTATGTCCGTCCCCCCCGCTGCCTCGGGAACCTTCGGCCAGCGGGGAGGCCGCGGGATCACCGCGCCCCGCTCCGCGCCCCTCCGCGGGGCCGGGCCGCGTCACGTGCCGCCGCCTATACATCCTATATGTGCACGGGTGCGCGCTGAGAACAGGCCGGCAGCTGCGTCTGTGTGTGCCCGCGCCTCGCCGTTACCCTGCGGGCCGCGCTGCGGGGCCGGAGCGGCGGGGCTGCCCCCCGCCTCGCTCCGCGGTACGGCCGGGGGCGCTGCCGGGGCCGCACGCTGGGTGCCCGGCCGGAGCCCCCCGGGCGCCCGGCGGCGTGTTTGCGGCCGCACCTCCGAGGCACGTTCGGTTATTTTCCGCGGCGGGGAAACATTACGGGATTGTTACCTCCAACCACACAATAATCCCCTAAAATAATAGCTGGCAGGACACAATCGGCTCTGGAATCAAGAGCTTCATCCGCAATTAAATGAATGTTAAACCCCCCCTGCATTCACAATATCATATCATTTACTCGCACCGAAATTGGGTTTATTTATATTTAAGTTAGCAAAATTGAAATCTTTATCCCAAAAGCGAGCGTGGGTACTTAATTAAATTCTAATTAGGACACTATCAATATCCCATTTAGCCACGTAGCCTTTGTGAGCCGCGGTCCCTTTCAGAGCTGTAAATGGGGGCTCGCTGCCTTATCTCTCCTGCAAGAGACGCCTTGAGAAGGGCTGCAAAAGATAATTTATAGGTTTTAATTACTCTTCATTCCGCCTGATCAGCTTGGCGTTCATCACAGGACGGCGAATAAAACCTGGTCAAAAGCACTGTCACTATTCCCTGGCAAGACGCTTAATCAAAGTAAGCAGGGCCATATTACACGCTGCGAGCTTCTTCACGTAATTTCCCAGCTGCTGATAAAGCTAGTTGAATAATGCTGCAGTCCTTCGGAGACACCATTTACAGAAATGACTTTATTGACGGCTTAACGTCGGTAATTCATTTTACCTTTCATGTATTGGGAGCCCGGATTTGTTACAGTAATAGGATGATAAATGTCCTGGCGGCCCTATAGCTTTTATTATTGAATACAATACACACACCCATCCTTAAATGTTCCAAAATTGGGTAACAAAAGGGAGAGAGAGAGAAATCGAAGCCTTTAACTATTTAATTTGCCTTCCTGAGCGCGCAGGGCGGGGGGCGAAGTGTGTGCGGGTGTGTGCACGGGTGTGTGTACGGCGAGGCGGGGGGGGTGGGGTGGTGTTGTTGCATCTGGAGTCCTCCCTTCTTCTAGAAACTGTTCTGGATTTTAAAGGCTTCTCTATAAATTGAGTAGGTTTGTGTACGGAGGGGGTGGGGGATCGACTAGATGAATGAGGAGGGGTTAAAGGAAAAGACGATGTATATTTCCAGGCTGGATATTTTTTCCGCCGCGACCCTTCCTATCTAAATAGATAAATATTACTCTCCGGCTAGCAGATAGTTACAGTAATCGGAGTAATATGTCTACACCGTGTCTTAAGGACGGAAGCTTGGAGAAAAAAAAAATAAAAAATCCTTTCATAGGAAAAAGTTCCCTCCGTAACTTGTGGGTGCCGCTGGGTTGCGGGGCGCCCGTCGGGGCCGCCCGGCCCCGCAGAACCCCGCGCTCGCTGCCGTCGGGAGGGGCCGGTCCCGCCGAGCCGCCGGCGCGTCCAGCGGGGCCGGGGCACACAGCCGTCCCCGAAAGGGCTACGGGGGCCGGGGCCGGGCTGCGGCGCTCCCTGTCCCTCGGAAGTGCCCCGGGGCGATCTCAGGCTCTTGCAGGATGATGTCCCCA
Source organism: Falco cherrug (assembly GCF_023634085.1). Taxonomy (NCBI): domain Eukaryota; kingdom Metazoa; phylum Chordata; class Aves; order Falconiformes; family Falconidae; genus Falco; species Falco cherrug. The sequence goes on along the minus strand of NC_073704.1, from coordinate 33,260,786 downwards.
CGGGCTCTGGGCGCTGGGGCTTGGGTCAGCCGTCCTGGCGTGGGGAGGGAGAAGATCAAATGCGGGAGGCGGAGAGCAGCCGAGGGGCGGCGGGGGCGGGGAGCAGGGCTGGGATCCCCGGTACACGCCGTCGGGTTGCGGGGAGCGCGGGCGAGTCGCTCCCGCCGCACGGCACCAGCCTGAGGCGCCCGCAGCCGCTTCGGAAATCGGGCGAAAGGATTTCTCCGATTTCGTTGTATTTACTTTCTTCTTTATTTCCCTCTCGCTCCTTCTTTTTTTTCTTCTTCTTCTTCTTCTTCTTCTTCTTCTTCTTCTTCTTCTCCTCTTCTTTTTCTTCTTTTTGAGGAAGGCCACCAAAGAGAGGAGGTTTTAAATTTGAAATTAAAAATAAAATTAAAATCGGATCAAAAATCCTTTGCGGTTTTTTTTTTTTTCTCGGCGCCCTTATAGGAAGGAGGAAGTATAGAAACGTGGTTAATATACGCTGTGGTAATCCTATTTCTAGGTCTAGATCAGATCTCATTGGGGCCTTTGCTGAAGGACATAAATGAGTTGTTCTAATACAATAGATTTCATCCTTCCTACAGGGACTGGCTGACCAGAGGTTTTGTTAAAAGTGAATACGAATAGATTTCTGCTACAAGTGCAGCATTATTATTATGAGCTGTAAGGTCAGACTATACATTCCGGGTCCCCAAAGCCTATAGACCCTGGGAAATGCGCGGGATATACCACGTCATTGTACCTGACAGTCTCTTCAATAGACTAATTCAATTATCGCTTGGGGATTCAGTCTTCATTGAAAGCAATAATAGCAGTGTAATTCGTTGGTAAATAGGTATGGGAAGCAGCCCCGCTCGAAACTTTTTTCGGGGCACAGGTTTCTATCCCTGGGATTCCAAACCTCTCCCGGTGCAGGCGCGGGGAGCGGGCAGGGAGGAAGGGGTGGTTTTAATTGCGGAGGAGGGCCGGGCAGCGGGTAGAGCCGGCGCGGCCGGCCGGAGCGGCAGTCCCGCACCCCGGGCCGGAGAGGCAGCCCCGCACCCCGGGCCGGCGGGCAGCGCGGCCACACCGCTCCCCCGAGAGGTTCCCGGGGCGCCGGGGATGTTGTGCCCTGGTGTCCTGGTGTACAGTTATGAATCAATTACCGTCCAGGACCACCCCCACCCCAGCAATGCAGCCCGGCTCTCAAGTCACAGGGAACTGTAGGAAAGATTTAATTGTATTTACTTCATTGTCTGGCCCCGCTTCCTAAGGGGGACGGGGACGAAAACACCCCGCAGAATTTTCTGGGAAGAGCAGGGAAAACTGTCGTTCTTATTCTTGGCGGTATTATTGGTTTGTTCTTTTCCTACAAGGAAATTAAAAAAAAAGAAGAAAAGAAAGAGAGGAAGAAAAGAAAGCAAGACAGAGAGAAAGAAAGAAAAAAAAAGAAAGAAAGGAGAGGAAGGAGAAAGAAAGAGAAAAATAAAAAGAACAAGGAAAAAGAAAAAGGAAGGGGAAAAGAGAAAGGAAAAAGGCTAAATAAAAAAGGAAAGGAAAATAAAAAGAAGAGGAAATAAAAAGAAAAAGGAAAAGCAAAAAGAAGAGGAAAAAGAAAAAAGGCAGAAAACCAGAGAAGATAGAAAAAAGGAGAAGTAGCATAGAAAACATTTAAATAAAAATTAGAAAGAAAAGAAAACAAAAGACAAGACAAGAAAAAAGAAAAGACAGGAAAGAAGAGAAAAGAAGAGAGAAGAAAAGAAATGAGAAAAGAAAGGAAAAGAAGATAAAAAGGAAAAGAAAAGAAAAGAAGAGAAGAGAAAAGAAGAGAAAAAAGAGAAGAGAAGAGAAAAGAAGAGAAAAGAAGAGAAAAGGAAAAGAAGAGAAAAGGAAAAGAGGAGAAAAGGAAAAGAAGAGAAAAGGAAAAGAAGAGAAAAGGAAAAGAAGAGAAAAGGAAAAGAAGAGAAAAGAAGAGAAAAGAAGAGAAAAGAAGAGAAAAGAAGAGAAAAGAAAAGAAAAGAAAAGAAAAGAAAAGAAAAGAAAAGAAAAGAAAAGAAAAGAAAAGAAAAGAAAAGAAAAGAAAAGAAAAGAAAAGAAAAGAAAAGAAAAGAAAAAAGAGAGAAGAGCTCTCTGCTTTCCGGTGGCCTGGCTGCAAACCCCTTCCCATCTGCTTCCCGAGCCCCCTCCCGCCTCCCACCCACAGCTGCAGCCCACCCTACCTCGCAGCGAGCAGCTCAAGTCACCTGGAGCGGCCGCCTTAAAAAGTCCCAGCTCCCGGAGATGTTGCTCGCTGGCTGGCCGGGGGAGGAATACATCCGAGACGGGCAGCGACATCCTCTCGACAGGCGAGCAGTGCAGGCGGCTTTCTCCAGCCCCGTCTGCCTCCCTGACAATCTGGTTTAAGTTACAGTGGATGTTTCCGAGCGCTGCGTTACCCCACTTCGGGGCAGATGCTCCTGTCCCCTCGCCGAGCGCGCTGCGAGCGGGGGCTGAAAGTTCCGCGGCAGCGAGAGGGTGCGCGCCCGTCCCCGCTCCGCCGGGCTGGTCCCGCCGTGCGCTCACTGCCCGCTCGCACGGTGCCGGGCTGGCTCGAGCTCATTTACATTTTTAAGTACGTTTTTAATTTCCTCCGGCTCTCCCTACCCGGGTCTCGCCCTGCCGCCGGGTAGCCCGGGGAAGGGTCGCGGGCACTTTCGCTGCCCGGCCCGGCGGGGTAGCAGCGGGGTCGGCCCGGCGGGGCTCCGGCGGGCGGGGGGTGCCCCGGCCCGGACAGAGTGCCGGGGCTTGGCCTTGGGACGGGCCCCCCAAGACTTTTGCCACCTCGAGTGAGTGCAGGGTTCTTCCTGGCAGTAAAGCCATTCCCTTTCCCGGCTTGTGGATTTGGGGCTGACAAAGGGGCACGCGCGGGACCGCCGCCCCCCCGCTGCTCTGCCGTGTGTGTGTGTGTACATCTCCACGCGGACCCGCCGTGCCTCCCAACCCACGCGTGCAGCGCCTGCACTTGCGTGACAGGGTTTGCCCGTGCATTTGTGCGCCCGAACGTGGGTGCAAGCGGGCGCGCAGGGGAACACTGCCTTGCACCCAGCCTGTGCAAATGGGTGCAGCTGCTAGCTCTGAAGGTGCACACGGGCACGGCACCCCCCACCGCCCCCCACCCCCCCTCCCCGAGTTCTCCATCACCCGGGGACCACCCTGAGGGGCTCCCGCTGCGAACCCCGCGCCTGTCCCCTGCCCAGGAGCAGAGGGACGGTCGCCGTGGGAAGTTTGCTCAACTCTTTGCATGGAGGGATGCTCCTCTCCCCGGCTGCCAGGTGCTTGCCTTTCTCAGCCCGCGGGAGGTGTTTGCCCTAGGGGTCGCTGGGCACCTCCCGTGGCTCGGGCAGATCCAGCCTTTAGGATTTTTGCCCCGGGGTCCAAAGGCAGCACCAGTGCCGGGGGAACCGGGTGTCAGCACTTCTCCCCTCCCAGTCTGCAGGCAGCTCAGGGCTTCCTCCCTACCAGTGCGTTGGAGGAGGGTCAAGCCCCGTGCCCCTCACCACGGCGAGCCCCCTCTGTCACTGACCTCCCCTCCCCATCGGCGGGCCGTGGCTGCGGGCCGGGCCCCGGGCCCGGGGGGCGATGCCGGGTGGGGGGTGTGCCGGCCTGCGCCGGGCCAGGGTGCGGGCACCGGGGAAGTTTGAGAGGGGGAGGGGGGGGAGAGAAATCCTTTGTGGTTTTGTCCTCCTTTGTTCCGGAATTAACTTGACCAGTGGGGCCGGGAAGCAGCACGATTTCGATTTGAAAAAGCAGGGGAGAGGGGGGCTTCTTTTGATCCTCATCGGGGAAAATGATGCTCGGGGAGGTGGCTGCAGGCGCTGGCACCGGCGCTGGGGTCTCTCTGCGGCGACTTACAGCAACATTTCGTTGAAGGCACTATTTCTGCCTTGCATGGCAACTTTCGGCTTTAATTATCCATGTTGCTCCTACGAGCAGGGCTTGCTCCTCTCTGCTCATCTGTTCCCAGGGAGAGAAAACAGTGTGTGTGGGGCTAGAACGCAGCAAGACAAAATAATCAGCTTTAAAAGTACGTGCTGGCTTGGGGGGGACGGGGGGACGACGACGACGGGGGGACAGAGGCAGAGAGTAAAGCAAAATAAGTCTATTGCCTGGAGAAATGATGCAATGTTACTGCTGCCCAGTGGCAGTAACCGGAATTGGGTCATTTTAGGGACAAACACCGGCAAAATTCAAGTCACGTCCACTTTTGATATAAGGATGTGTCCTCTTTAAAAATTGTTATGCAAAAGACCCTCGTACGTGATCTTCTTGCGATAAAAAGCAGCAAGGCAAATATTGGAGCCCGAGTCAATAATGTATGAACAGATTAAGCAACCTTTCTCCCAGGCAATTATTTCAGCAATTGCAAACCTCGCTCGCTCCAGATTTCAGAAATAATAATAACAATAATAGCAAAAGTAAATAAAGCCCAGAGCAAGTGCTATGGTCTCTTGCTCTTTGCCCCCCGATCGGGAAGGATGGGAGGTTTGGTGTTATTTTTTTTTTTTTCCCAGCCGGGGACAGCAGCCGAGATGGTATTTAAACCAGCATCAGCCTGAAAATCACAACAATTCATAATAATCTACGGATCGCGGGAGTAAATAGGCATATCGCGGGGACACCGGCCTGCCTGTATTTATTTGTCTTTAAAGCTCCGGGTAAATTAAGTTTCCGGCTGTGTAATTCTAACAAAAGGTGATAGAAAACGCACTGGGGGAGTAATAGATGGTGGCACCAGGGATCAGAGGGGGGAATGGCTTTAATGCTGATTTATGTGCCGAGGGCCGGGGCTCGCCGCCGCCGCCGCGGGAGCAAGGCGGGCAGCTCCGCGGGTGCGGGGGCTGCGCGGGGTGGGGGCGGCCGGGCCGAGCGGAGCCCCGGGCACGGCCCGCAGCGGGGAGCCCTGCCGGAGCCGCTGCGGGGGGCTGGGCCCCGCGCCCCTCGGGGGCTGCTTCCCTGCGTGGGCCGGGACACGCGTCCCGCCCTGGCCGGCATCGCCAGGGGATCCCGGCGGGGAGGTGAACGCGGCTGCCGGAGAAGGGCCGCGGGTGCGGGCAGGGGGCCTGGCGGCAGGGACCCGGGTGCCTCTGCCCACTCAGCGAGGGCAGAAGGCAGAGATCTGGGACGGGTTTCCCTGGGCATCCTTGTGCCTAAAGTCGCTGTAAAGCTTTGAGAGAGAAACCCCTCCTTCACCCACTGCAGCCTACTTCCCCGCACCTCTCCACCCCCACCCCTCCTTTTTTTTTTTTACTTTTCGTCCCTTGCCCTGTGGCCACCGACCATGCTGGTCATGCAGTGGGCAGGATTTCATTTGCTTGCTTATCTCTGGCTCCACAATAAAAACTTTCCCCCTTCTTCACCTGTTCTGACCTTGCTTTTGAATTTGGGCCATGGTGCAGTGACAATAACTAGCCACTCGTTTTGGGTTGTGAAAGCAGAGAGCAGGTCAAAAGCAAAGAAACTGAACTTTCTGGAGACAGCTTGGCAGAGTATGGGGTCTGCACCCTCCAGGAGAAATTGTGACCAGGTTTGAAGTGAGGGATGGGGCTTTGGACCCATTTGGGGGCTGGGTGGGACAAGGAGGGAAAAATTATTCGGTAGCAATAATTCCTCCCGGTGGATCCAGGTGAAGAGGTCTTGTGGGAGTGCTGAGATGTAGGAGCGCCCAGCCCCACCGACCTGCTACAGCTGAGAGCCTTTTCCAAGACATGCCAGAGTACAATAGAAATACTCGCTAGCATGGCACTTCACCTGCACACCCAGCCCTGCAGCCAAATCCCACATCCCTCTTCAGACAGCAGCCTTACATTCCTGAGCTAGACAAATGATGAAAAAGTTCCAGTTACCGTCTAATGAAAGGCCTCCATCTCCCTTTCCCCAGAGGTTTCCGATGCACATATAATTAGCTCTCAATATTTCATGAATATGGGGTTTTACTAATTCCTTTTCACTCAGGAGATTTCGCATTCACCGTTTTACCCTCTCTGTCATTTTGCACAAAGCCGTGGCTGTGGGAAGGGTGGTTACGGGTTGGGGTGGGTTCTTCTGGCTGGATACACATCCCTCAGCTGCCTGAGGCCTCAGCCCAGACATCCTGAGAGACACAGATCCCAAATGAAGGACCACAGCTTTTTTTTTTCTGCCCCTTTTTTCTTTCTTTTATTCCCCCCCCCCCCCCCCCCGAAAATTAAATGTACTGTGGGATTTTGGTCCTTGGGGGCACACATTTCTTTGGACGGACACTGATTCAGGAACAGATCTTCTGCTTCTGGGTTACAGCATGTTTTGGAGGGAGATTGGTACTTTCTGACCAAAAAGAGCACTCATCCCAGACAAACCAGGAAGCAGAAGTTAAACTAAACATCACCAAGAAATGTCCCACTAAATCTTGGTGACCTTCCACAATAACATCTCCAAATTGTCTGATTACTACACAATTGTGTTAATAAGAAGAATTCTAAGCTGTGTAACGAAGGGAAAATCTACTCCAGCATCATCCTTTTTTTTTTTTTTTTTCCCCATGTGGTTCAATGGAAAGCAGTGAGGTAAAAGTTCCGGTGTTCATAATCTGCATGGAAGAAATTTTGGGAGTCTTATGTCCCTTCCTTAATACCAGAGCTGTGACTGTGGGGAGGCTTGGGGCGCAGATGTCGATGATACTCTTTGTGTGCTGGGCTGAAGCACAGTTGTTCGGGTCTGCCACAAAGCCACCCTTTCCCTTGTGGTTCCCCTGCTAGAACTACCTGGCTGTTGCAGAGGGTCTGACCCTGTCACCCACATGTCACCCTGGCATCCAGCATCCTCTTGCCTCAATCTGCAAACAGTTGCTCTAGGCAGAAATCTGCTGGCCTTGTCAGGAAAAAAGGCTTTAAACTTGTTGCGGAGAGGCCGAGGAGAACCTGCAGCTGCCACAGGGCAGGTACTGCTGGGCTGGTTGTGCAGCAATAGCCATCCTTCCCCTAATCATGCCATAGATATTGACTACAACTTTTTTTTCTTGCCCTGCTCTATCCAAATGTGTGTGCCTCGAGTAAAGTGATGTAACGGTAGCTCAGTCCCGGAGGAGTTTTCCTAAACACACTGCAAGAACAAAGTTTGGTCTTTCTGTTCAATGAAGACTAATGGGCTTTTCACCACGTGGCCTTAGTGCTAAACACTGGCATTTGCAGTGTGCTAGGTGAGTTCCTGTAAAGGCAACCCCACAACTAGAAACAGTTCATTAAAAATCCCATTGTCCCCATAACTTGCTTATTATTAATTTAAATGACTGTCATGATTTGTAGGAAGGAAAACAAAACCTAAAAGAAGCGAAACTTAAAATCACTGATCCTGGTGGGCAATGGATTTTATTTGCCATACATTTTTAGTTGGATGTTAAGGAGGTTTTCCAGTTTACAGCAGCTGCTGTCTCTCCGTGTGGTCCATTGGAGGATAGCTTTGTTTTCTCACATTAAACTTTGTGCGTCACTAGTTACTGTGCTTTACTGATTTCTTAATAACAACTTTACACTTATATCAGCCTTTTCCACCCTACAATTCTCTAGCTGTTTACTAGGAAGCCGAGGAGCAGGTGAAAGGGAGAGAAGTTCCCCTGAGTGACTGACATGGATGCAGGATCAGGACCTGCAGGCGTTCTGCTGAGCTCTGAGTCATGTTCCACGGTATTTTTCCCTGTGTGAGGGACAGACAGTTCACTCCCATAACGTCCATCTGTGGGTGTGCCGCAGCAGGATTTTTCTCTATTCATCAGTCCCTGGGGGTGATGCTGCTAGTAGTGAAATCCCATAAGAGTTAGCACGTTTGGAGATTATAAACCCAGGCCTATGCTGCCTACAGGGAACATCTCAGAAGCTGAAAATATCTCCTTTAGCTCTCCCAGGAGTGACCTGCAGCAGAAGGAGGACACTAAAGGAGAAAAGTATTATCCATCACTGCTCTGGGCTGAGACAGCCAGTGCTGAGACCCCAGCCAGCTGCAGGCTGTGCTGTGCTGTGCCCTGTGGTGCCCACAGATCCCGAGGGATCCAAAGCCATGCAGACACTGCTGTGGTGTGTAGGGAATGTGGCAAGATGGGCTCTGAGAGAGGACTGCTCCTGTTTTTACTGTTTCCTGCTGCCCTGTGATTATTCTTTAATCTGGTCTTCAATGTGCTCTCATTGCTGTTTGTCCCACAACTTCAGAAGTCAATACAGTTTTTAATCCGATGGTGATTTACTTATCCACTGTTCTCATCTGTGCAGTGAGGGAACACCATGGGTGTGACCTCATGAGCCAGATCCTCACCTGGAGTAAATGGTGATGGAGAGGGGGCTCCAGTGAGTGGGGCTATCCCGACTCCAGTGCTCCAAGCACAGGCTTACCAGAGCGCACATCGCCGAGGCTCAGCGCTCACTGCGGATGGAAACAGCCCAGCCCCTTTCCTGGGGTTATTAATGCCCTTTTTTTCCCCCAAATGCTGGTTTCCAGAGACATCTTGTGGCTCTTGCCAGTCATCACAGCTGAGCTGCTCCGCATCCCAGCACGCTGCTCCGCCCGCAGCGTTGGACAGCCAAGCTGCTTCACAAGCTGCTTGCTCCTTGCACCTTGAAAAAGATTTTTTTTCTTTAATCCCTGGATGTGTATTTTCGGCTTTGCGGGACTCCCCCCTCACATCCAGCTCAGGTTAGGGTATGGGTGTAAGCATGAGTCTTCCAGGAGAGGAGACTTCTGCAGAAGTGTCACTGGTGTGAGACCCCCCCCGGCTGGCGTTGCCGCAGGTCAGTGTTTGCTCCCTGCGCAGCCCCCGGCGCTGGTGCCTCAGCAGCTAATGCAGCACAGGGCGGGGTACATTAGCTCCTTTGATGACAGTGCTACAAATGCAGGGAAATATAAAGCAAAAGTACTTCTGTGAGAAGCAGGGAAAGGGGGCAGCATTGGTGCACAGGCAGAAGCTGCAGGCTGGGCATGCATCCCCTTGTGCTGCAGGCAGGAGGGCCAGCTCCTGCCCTTGCAGCAAGGACTTCCAGGAGGAGTTCTTAGCTGAAGTGGGATGGGTGATGGATGAACCCCACTGGTGTGTGAAAGATTATAGTTTTTGGAAAGGAGGTGGTAGGAAGCAAATAGTGGGGACTGGACCCCATAGCTGTGACGGTCTCATCCATCCCCACGTTGGCTGCACAGGCAGTGGTGCAAAAGCACAGTGCTGCCAGACTGCAGAGAACAAGGCACTGCTGGTCTTTTAAAATGTTTTCAGAGGTAGTGAATTAACAGTAATTATTCAGTAGATAAAGAAAGGGCATTCAAACCACTCGGTGTCAACAGATCTTCTCTTGTAAACCTCTAGTTTAGACAGCAAGCCCATCATTTTGTCTACCAGAGTGGCTTGTAGCAGCAAGCACGGGCATTCCTGCACCCCCGAGCACATGCAGTACTGCCAGCAGACTCCTCACTCATGGCCATATGGCTCAGGAGGGGAGCCGCCAGGTTCAGGCGGGGAGATTAAGGCTGTTCCCCAAACTTCACACAGCCCAAGGATCACCACTGTGCCATGCCACACAGGATCTGTCTGTCCAACATCCAGGTTATCCTCCTTCCTTTCAATGGGGAGATTGCAGCTACAGCTATGGTGCCTGAGCTGGCAGATCGCTTGTCTCCAGCCAGCCAAGGATTCCCTTCCGATTGCACAAAGAAAGCTTCATTAGAAGGGGGGTGATTTTAAATGTGTATCCCACAGCCACACAGACTCTTGCTGGGTCCAAGCCATCTATGCAATCTATACTTTCCCACTGGTGTATAATTTTCTTGGCACTTTCCTTGCAACAGGTGGGCTGCAATGTAAGGAAACTTAATGTGACTTCTTCACTCTTGACTAAGAAGAAAGATTTACTGCAGAAGACACATTGCTTACAGTTTTATGGAGATTTCTTATCTAAAGCCATGTAACACCCTATGGCGGGGGTCCACAACCTCGAGAAAGTCTCAGAACATCCAAACAAATGTTTTCAAGCAGGAAAAGAGCCAAGTTACCATGTCTGTGCACAACATCAGGAGGCTGGGCTGTGAACTCTAGCTGAGATCACATTGCGCTATAACCCCGTTTCGCCTGTCTGGGGTCCAAGGAACCTTACGTAATTCATCCAGCCCTGGAGGAGAGAAGATATCACAGATGAAAAATGACTTCCCAGGTGCCCCGGACAATGTATTGCCTGTGCTGGCTTAGACAATTTGCTGCACTCTTGTCCTCAAGCTGATCATAAGCGTCTCCATCCAAGGGGTGGACAAGCCTGTAACACGGCCTTGGACCTGATCACAGCGGTGGGTGACGAGATCTGCCTCCTGGCCTCTTACAGATGCGAGGCACCACATAGAGAGAACAGGCACCCTGGCAGAGATACTGATGACCTGGTGTCCCTGCATTGCTGCTTGAAGCGGTTTTCCTGCGTGGGATTGTAGTTTGGTGCAAGGTCCACTGCGAGAACCAGCCCCTCCATCACAGGCACCGGTGCGACGGCAGCACTGCAAAGCAACAAGCATGTCGTGAGTTACGACCACTAAACAGCAAGGCAACACTAATAAATCTTAATCTGAAGGCTGATAAACTGTAAAACACAACATAAAATACGATGCATGGGTTCATGTTGAGCCCATGAACCTCTGATCTGTTCCCACGGGGGCAAATTCTGGCTGTGTTTTACTGATGGAGCTCGAAGCGGGCCAGCTGCAGTCATCCAGGCTAAAGGTGGCCTCATGGCTCTTACCTAAATAATTCCTAGTTATTAATAACTTTTATAGTTGATACGTGGGACTGAATGGTGTGTGCTTTTTCAGTGAGGATAAACCGTTCAATCACATAAAGCCTCGCCTAAGAGATGTTGCTAGATGAATCACTTAGGTTGATTGAGGGCTGTGTAAGTGATGCATTAAAGATGTGCCAAGCAACATTCCTTGATGGGGAAAATTATGTGTTTTCTGGCAGATTCACAAGCTAAGGAATTAATCTGTGGGTTGTTAAGGAGATTATTGTCTGGTATGTGTGTATATACATGGGAATAGGAATACCAGTTGGTCCAGTTTAATAGATATCCAAAACAATCTGGTTTTGCTGAACTGAAACTGTCAGTCTGGGCTGATGCTGGGTAAAATTTGAATCATCAAATCAAACTGATACTTTCTGTAACTCTTATGCCAAGGAAGAATTTGGTCCATGGGCTTCAGAGACAGGAGCTGGCTGGGAGATGACTGGCAGAGTTGACTCTGTCAACGTAGTTCCCCTTTATAGAAAGAATATTGCTTGCTAGGACCACTGAAATAATGGCTAAATATTTCTATAACTATAGCTAAATTTATGATCAAGTGAAGAATGCAATAGTTATTGCATCCAGTTCAATCCCTCTTATTTTGATCCATACATTAAAAAAATCCCAACAACAACCCTCTGCCACTTAAGGTGGTCCGCTGGGACTTAAAACTAGCTAACCTCAAGTAGAAAAAATTTATTTTAAATGCACAAGAAACTTCTCGTGCCCCTGATACCATCCTAGGGCAAGCCAAAATGCCTCCAGCTTCTCAGTCACTCTTTCAGGAGGAGTCCATCCCGGCTGGCAAGGCTGGGGACAGGGTCTGGCTGGGGGTGATGCCCAACCTCACTCTGCCACCACGAGAGCTGCTTCCTGAGGGAAGCACGAGACACCTGAACTGGTGGCAGTTTGCCACCCTCCAGCACTCACGTCAAGGGCAGCTGAAAGGAGAAAAAGCATGATCAGAGAATATATTTTGCGATATATATGTATTTTTTATCCTTTTTTTTTTTCTTTTCCCTTTGCTAGAAATCAAGTGTGTCCCCCTGCCCCTCGCGCTCCCACACTTTCTCCTCCTTCAGCTGAATTCTTTCTTTTTCCGCATGTTCAGCATGGTCTCAGTTTGGATTGCCATTCAGTTCTTCAGGCTGTCTTTTAAAAACTACTTGTTTCAGTTTATGCAAATCTATATATCTGATTTTGAATTTCACATTTGAAACGTTAACCACTGAAATAGTGATGTGCTGCACAATCTGAGCTTTGTATTATCACTTTCATCAGTGATCTAACTTCTTATCATTTTCAAAGCAGAGTTGATTTATTGTCTTGTGATCTGTTTCGTAGAATTTCCTGCTTTATAGTTTGTACTTTTCTATGCCTTCACGTCATACTGTAATTTTATTGTCCTCCAGTGAAGGATTTTAAACCACTGCTTAGTTTCTGTCCTGTATCCTCCATCCAAGGGCACACAGCACTCGTCTGCAAGCCTCCTCCTCCCAGTTGCAAAAGGAGGGGAAACCCCATCTTGGCATTTTTCCCCCTAATATTTTGCCTCCCTGTTTTACTCTGCTTCCGCCCGCTGTGCCCGGGCTGCAGTCGGTGACTGGAGGGGCTCTCCTCTGCTCTGGCTCGGAGAGCGCTGTTCTCCCCGGAGATGAGAGATAATAATTAATATTATTAACTGTGTGTCATGGACAAACCCAGCTTAGGAAGAGCCTGGAGAGCTTGCAGATGGGGAGCTTATGGTCGCATCAATCAGCTGAATAAGCAAATGAGAGAGGCAGGCTCTTCAGCCCATTTACTCAGTGGCTCGGTACTCCGCAGTACTCAAGTACTTTGGCCGTCTCTCTGTGTGCTTTATAAGGTCATTGTGGCCATTATATATCTCACCTTCACATTACCCATTATGGCTTTGAGAGATGTTTAAAGTGAACTTCAAAGAAAGCTTAGAGTTGCTTAATGCTGCAGAGGAAACTTCAATAGCCAGTAGCTTGGGCGAGGTTCAACCCGCAGGGAAACGGGCTGCGTTCGGGTACGACTCCCAGACCAGGCTGCAGACCTCTTGCCCTGCATCAGAAGGGTGGGCATGGTTTGATACTGCTCCAGCAGGAAAACAATCCTGGTATAGATGCAGCCATGGCCACTGGAGGAATATATTTCTGGTTTATACCATGGAGAGGACGCAAGGTGCAGATAACATTCGTACTGTCTGCCAGCTGGAGGTGGACAAGCCTTAGGTGATGGATATTTCTTTATGGTGATAGAAGTATAAACATACTGATTAAAGGCTATGCCTGCCTGAATGGCTTTCCAAGTGATACTTGGTGCTTTTCCACCACCATGAGGTTGACGAGGCTGAGAATCTCTCCCCACACCTCGCTTCCCAGCTGAATGTAGCCCAAAGATGAAGTTCAATGAGACAGACCAAGCTGTGCTCACCCATAGCTGCACACTCCCAGCTAGTCTCCAAAAAGCCTCTGCTGATCTAAGGAGCCCAAAGTCTTCAGCTGGCTGAACCAGATAATATCTTTCAGCTACTTGTTGGGAGCACACATTCCTTGGGAAAGCTATGATAAACCCGGCACTTAACAAGGCTCGCAAACCTACTAAACAGCTGTGGGAGACATTTGGTGCGTTCGACAGTAAAGAGAGGAATGCTTTGAAGACCAGGCTTGTAAGGCAGAGCTCTGTCAACTAGCTCCGGAGCAACCCGGCGAGCGGCTGTGGCGTACGGAGCAAGCTCAGCCTTTATGACTCTGCAGCCCTGCAACTCCCCTCCCGGCCGGCGTGCCCGTGATTTATCCACCCCACACCCCCGGGCTGCTTTGCTGTTCTCGCTTTCTGCATTTTCCAGGGCTCTGTTTCACATTAACTCATCAGCAGGTTGCAAAGTTAGCGTGCCCAGGGAGCAGCTTTTTAAGAGAGACCCTGCAGATCGTCATCTCTTTGCCACAGAAGGACGTGAGAGAGAGGAGGTCGCCTCCTGCTCCTTCTAGCCATCGGCTCCTCCATCGAGTGGATGGAATGGTCTTCACTCCTTGATATGCAAGAGAGAAAGGGGCTTTGAGCTAGTCAAAGTCACTGATGCCTTTATGTTCATATAAATAACTTCTGTTATTCAGAGAGGCTGAGGAGCACTGGAGAAAATGCAGCCTGGGGTACCAGGCATCTACCTGGATCTGTTATAGTCAGTGTATGCAGAAATACACGTATTTTTTTTTTAATTTTGTTTTTTACAAGTTACAATATTATGGTAAAGAACAAGACTGAAGTTGTTTCATCTAAACACAGGGCAGGCAGAGGCTGCATTCCCACCCATGTTTTCACCTTGCGAGGTGTCCATCTCTGCTGTGGGGAGCTGCGGAGCATTTTCTGTGCCCATAGCCACAGGGCATGCACCAGGAGCTTGCAGCATTGCGCCTGGGAGGGAAGAGGTCGGGCTCAAGTTATGCTCCTGCAGATGCTCTCAGAGATCTAGGTCTTTGAGAAAGATGCCTGGTTTACTCTGAATTGTTATCCCTAAAAGGAGATCTTACACTATCACATCATTACATATGATGGATTATTTCACTGAGCCAATTGTTAATCGGTGAGATTTAGAAATATCTGTTTTTTTCTGAAGGCCAGTGACTACTCACAGTAGTAACTGAGGAACTGCAAATGGCTACATCAATTTTTCTTGCAAAACATGCTTTCAGTAAAGCTCACAGATCGCCTCTGAGATCCTTTCCTGCAAAAGCAGCAAATGGGAAGGTACTGGCCAGCTAGGCAGCACCCCTGGGAAACCTTTAGTGCTATTTTGAGTTTTCATGATGCATATTTAAGTATCAGAACCACAAGTTTCATCTTACCAGAAGGAAAGATTTCAGCAACATCACATATGGAAAACCACCCAAACCCCAACAAACCCTTCCTCATTTATCCAGGATTTTCCCCGTACCTTTCAGCGCCTGTCTAGAGGAAGAGGCAGAGCACATGCTTATGTGTCTGTTTGCAACGAATGTCTAGTCAGGGCTTGAGGTGGGCCCACGCTGGAGCCTGATGGCCAAGGGTCCCCGGAGCAGCGGGATGGCGTGGCTCGCAGGCAGTCCGGCGCCGCACCACAAGGTGGGGATGCTACAATGCTGATGGCAGGCGGCTCTGCTCGGGGCAGCGCCCAGCTAATTGCATTCATCTCTGTATGAGATGAAGTTTCTATGAGCCAAAAGCCAAGCTGTCGCTTTGTCACTTTGCCCTGTATGCCTTGCTCCGTGCTGTTGGGAAGTTGCCCTACACCATTATCTCCTGCATAATCACAGCATTAAATGCTTTGGAAAATGTTGGTGCAAGTGCAATTTGGTCCTGGGGTCCCCAGAGCTTTTTCTATCACCTGGAGAGCCAGCACCGAGGCTGCTCCTGGGGCTGGGGTGAGCTGGCAAGACACAGCAAAGCTCAGGGTAGAGAGGGGAAATCAGATGTGCCTCTTTTTTTCTTAGTGCAAGAGCAAGGTGACACCACCGTCACAGCAAGGTGATGGATTTCAAGCAATTAAGGGAGCATCTTCCTCTAGAGGCTCAGCAGGGCTGGAAAACTCAGTGCTTCGTGCTCCCGCTCAGTTTTACTTGGCTTCCAAAGAGGCAGATGCCACAGCCAGAGCAACTCCTGCACGCAGGCAGGGGATGATGGCTCCTTAAAAGCTGCAAGACAAGTTGTCGAGCTGTGACTCGCAGGGCAGCGTGCAGCCTACAAGTGACACAGAGGCATTTACCTCATGTACACTGACCATCACTGCCTGCTCTGAAGCATCTGCTGCCAGGGGTGCCAGCAGAAGTGTGGCAGGCTCAGGGCTGTGCCTGCGATATCCCCTGGCAGTGATGGGCATCCTGCTCTGCTCACACCCCCACGGGCATCACGGGCTCCCATACATTTCAGGCTGGGGGAGCGTGATGCTTCCCACCAGCTGGGAACAGGATGTCTGACACTGTGGATATGGGCAAACAATAACTGTGATACTTCTTGGATTTAAGAAAACATTTGATAGCCTAGAAAAGAGTAGTGGGAAGTTGATTGTAGTTTTCAAATATGTGAGAGGTTATTATGAAGAAGGCAGTAGTCAATTGCTCTCCATAGCTATCAAGGGGAGGATGAAAAGGGATGAGCTCAGTGTTTAGCAACAGAGCTTAGCAGTAGGCATTCGGGGGAAAAAAAATCTTATCTAACTGGAATGTAATCACACATTGGGACAGATGATTTACAGAGGGCTGGGAATCTTTGAGTTTTAAGAGCAGATTGCACAAGCATATGTCAGGAATCATCTTAAGACCCTCCCAGACCAATATGTTCTGCTTTTTTTTTTTTTTTTTTTTTTTTTTTTTTTTTTTGTGATTGTAACATTGCCCTGCCCCAGGTCTTGCCTTCACATGTCGTAACCTTAGGGATGAAGCTGGGTGGACGAGATCTCTATGTCTGGGGAGGGTTTCCCCTGGTCGTCTCCCATCTAGACATGGTCCTGGAAGTCTTTTTGACACCACTGGAGGCGTATCAGCCTCTTCAGACAATTTTGTTAGTTCATACATTGCCCTGGACTAACCCTGTGCTGCTGCCCAGGAGCTCCCTCTGCTCTGAACATCCCAGCCTCTGCCTGCAGGAGCAGGCTTGGGTTTTATCTCAGGGTTTCTCTGTACAGACCTCCTTCTTGCTGGAGCACGAGTGCATAGGGGAAAGCGCTAAGTCTTGATCTTGTCTTAGTCAGACCAGTGGGAACTTGGCTTTTGCTCTAAAGGAGCACAGGATGGGGCATGGCCTTTCCTAAGCATCATGTCGGCAGTGGTCTTGGCCACCCCAGTAAAGGTGTGTGGATGAACGTGATCCCACAGCTCTGCTTAACGAACTGATTTCAGCCCAGTATTAAAGCAGGGTCAGGAACAGTGAAAATATTCCCCAAATCAGGACTTCATGGAACAGTTGGTCACCCCAGGATCATTGGGGACAGCATCACCCTGGGGCAACTGGGCTGGGGTTGCTTGGCCAAAGGAAATAGATGGCAAATGCTGGCATGATTTAAGCAGTGACAGCATGAGTTCATTGAAAAAAGAAATATGCCAAGAAACAGCAAATATCTGGGAGTAATATACAGCCAGACCAGGAAATCCCTGAGCTGAGAATGACTGGAGGCTCAGAAAATGGTTGAGAAACATCCTAGACACCCACTTTTGGCAAACCTCGGGCAGGGTGGTGGGCTGCCTAAGGCTTTAGTCCATTTGAGCCAATGTGTTCACTCATACTTTTCTGTTAAGAGAAGGGCTGAATGGGACTGAATAGGGCTTAGCAAATTTCAGGATTTATTCCCTTAAATGAGCAGGTTTTCCTCCCACAGGCCCCGGTGGGAGGTGGGTGTTTCAGCCTTTATCTTTGCTTAGTTGCCTTTCAGAGACACTAGGATGTGGTCCACGGATTCTCCAGGCTGAAGCCTGCAGAAAAAGAAAGTGGATGAGCTCTGCAATAATTTACTACTAATCCCTGGCCATTTTTAACCCAGCTGAAGGGCTGGCAGCTGCTGTTCGCCTGTAGCGGCTCAGGAGAGGAAGGCAGTGCTCTGCGGAGGGGAAGCGAGCAGAGTTACAGCCTGGCCATAGCAAGCATGAGTGAATCAGACAGGGACAGTGAGGAGAGCTTGAAGTCACAAGAAATAACATGAGGGATGTAGCAGGAAGGTCATGAATATTTTCACACTGATAAAATGTCCATAGTTTGGGGTTTTATTTTGGGGATGTGACAGAAAAGTTACATTCAAACAGCAAGGAAGAAAGTTAGTTCTACCTGCAATTTTATCTGTACATAGCTGAGGAGATGAAGATGTTCATCTGTGACTGCTTTGTCTTTGGGTCCATCCATCCCCAGATGAAATATCATGTATAACAGTTTATTCTTTATCTCTCTATTCTTTCTCTCACTCGTGTGGTATGAAACACTAACGTCATGGCTGGAATTCATGTCATTGGCAGGATCTGGAATTTCTTTGCCATACTGCTGTAAGCTATCCCAGGCAATTTATGGAGGTCAGAAAAATGAAGGCACTTCTTTAACAGAGAATTCTGCTAATATGGCGATCCCGTGACTTCGTACAAAGGAAGGGCACCCCTCAGCCCAGCTCAGGTTGGGGAGCACTGGAAGACCTAGCTCCATCTGCCTGAGAGGATCCCCATCCCTGGGAAGTCCTGTCCCACCCGAGGCCAGGCATTGCCACGACAGGTCACAGGGCTGCAGCTTACCGCTTCCAGAAACCTGGGGTTTGATCAGACCCCAGACAACTTGGTTTCCCCCAGCGCTGGGGCTATCCCACTGTGAGCAAATCTCTGGGGAAACCTGATAGGAAAGGTAGGACTTTGCTTCGGGTTCCGCTTGGCCAGCGGAGGGAAGAGGATGCTGAGGGCAGGATGAACCTGCCTGGCTAGCGACTGCTGCAGGGGTCTTGTCATTATTATGAAAGTTCAGTTATTGGTCCCTTGCTTAGAGCTGCCACGTGGATGGTTTTTTGCTAAATGTACAGCAAATCAATAGTGGAAATATGTCAGCACTGCCCACTCGCCCAAAGCCAAACGTGGCTTGGTGTGACTTCTTCCCAGCTGGGCTGGCCGAGAAACCAGCAGCAGCATGGTGGGTCTGCTGAGCTTCCCCACAGCGGCCAGCCATGGCCAGCCGCAGCAGAAGCACAGCTCAGAAAGTCACATTTTCACAAAAATGTCCATCATAGCTTGATGGCAAACATGGCCAGGTCCACCATGGCTTTGTGGCCTCATGTGGGGGAAATCCAAGCCCGTGGAAATCTGCTGGGATGTTTCCAGCCTCTGCGCTGCAGTCTCCCACCCCGGGCTGCATCCAGAGAGAGCCACAGCTTCAAGCCGTAACCCTGGAGCAAATCACAGTGTGGCAGCTGTGCGCACATGAGCAAGCTAAGCATTTGACAGAGAAAGAGATAAGCAGCTGTTGAAAAACAATGACAAGCTCAGTTCTCCTTCAGCTCAGGCCAAGTTTGCCACTGTGGGACAGAGCTAAATCACAGTTACAGACCGGGCTGTGGCCAGTGCTTTGGAAAGTGCCTGGGTTTAACATGTGCTTACGTTTGAGTTTGACCTAACGGATATAAAATGGTAATTCTGAAGACTTTGCATCAAGATGAACGTTTTAGTCCAAGTTGTCATCTGTGGCTGAAGGTTGTTGCTGGTGTCTAGTGCGTCATTTATAGTGGAGGATATAAGTTATGAAGTGACCTTTTTTTACGTTTTTTTGTTTGTTTTGTTTGTTTATAAGACAACTTCAAGAAAAGAAAAAATAATTATTCAACAATCCTACTAGTTTATTTTTAATTCTTACCATCATGGCACTCCAAATTTGTGGTAAGGACATCACCATGTGCCTGCAGATTTGGAAATTTCTATGACGGACGGACTTGTTCAGGGAAAGAACATGCCAGAGCAGCCGCTGCGCTGGTGGAAGCCTGGCAGAGATCTCCTGTGCTCCCTGCTCATGCCTCAGACACCCCCCGAAACTTCATAAAACATTAATCTCCAGCACTGATGGATGTGAAGGAGCACACAGGGAAGACAAAACTGAATTGTTCCAAACAAGCAAAGCTCAGAGAAGCCACTTACCCAGAGGTAGCACGGCCAGGTGCCACCCCCACCCCATGCCCCGAAAAGAGAACTGCCAGTGGGAAAAGAAACTGTTTTCTGCTTTTTTCTTCTTCTTACTTCTCTCTATCTCTTTTTTCTGACAAGAGCCAAGACTTTAGCAAATGTCCCACCAATGACTTCTGCTCATCTCAGCTCTTTTTCTTCCTCACATGGGGCCCAGGGCCACTCAGGACCATGATCACAGAGGGTTTCCTCCTCTATCAAAACTCTCAGCAGCTAAACAAGGAGAGAGCTAGGAATACAGGCAAAATGTCAGTTTTACTTATTTCTTTGTATACTATATGCTTGTCCTTTCTGTAGCTTCAGTAGAAATGCTTTTCTCCTTTTGCCTTATTGATTATCCCTGGAGGACTAAGGGATACCCAAACCTCAGCCACACTTGCCCAGTCAGCATCAGACTCTTGCTGTCCAATGATAGACAGAAGTGCCCATCAGACAGAGTTTGGTGTCAGAAAACCAATAGTATTTGCTTTTTCCTTGCTGAAAATAGGATTACAAGCTATACTCCTCTGTAGCCAGATTTTTTCAAGGTGCACCTGTAAAGCTGCATCTTCATCCATTAGCACCTTTGTACCCTTTGCACCTAACTAAAATGTATTTCAAGGAGGTTTTCTATTCTCATGTTATTTTAAAGCAAGAAGGGTCTTGGCAGGGCAGGTGATGTAAAAAAATAATAGTGTATTAATGAAGTGTAGGAGGGAAGGTCATTTGCCTGTTATTTGTAGCACAATACCTGATAAGAGGTCGTTAGTCATTCAAAGCCACTGAATGACTTTAATTAAAATTTGAGCTTTGAGAGCTGGGAACAGTCTGCTGAACAGACTTTCAGGGCAAAAAGACAGAGAGAGGGAGGGAAGGAGAGAGAGAGTTGACCAAAATGACAATGAGCTTAATTAAAGGCAGAAGCAACACCGGCAAACTCTCATTTCCGGGCTCCCCGGTTGGGTTTTTATCCTGGTGCTCCAGACCTGCATCTTCCCCGGCTCTGCCTGGCGCTGCGGCCACAGCTCTGGGTACCACAGGCTTGGGGGGCATATTCCCAGGCTCTTCCCTGTGCGACTCTGTGATTCAGCAGTCAATGCAAGACATCTTTTTTTTTTTCACCAAATAGTCTGTATTTTTAAAAATAATTGTATTTTTAAAAATTATTCTGCGTTTGGAGATTTTCTGTTCTCTCTCCAGCTCAGGACAGAACTGGGCAGTGTAACAGACTTTCACCGGGGAAAATAAAGACAGGAGAACGGGAGTGTGTTCCTGGGATGAACAAGAGCGGACTTCACAGAGGTGTTGAATTTTCCTGTCATTTTTTCCCTCACTGTCCACATAATCCTGCCTGGTAGCAGTACAGCAGCTGGTCCTGGGTCTGGGATGGTGACAGGGAAGAAGTGGTGCAGAGGCAAGAGGGCAGCTGGTGCTGTAAAAGGAAAAAACCTGCAAAGAACTATAACCAAATTTGCATTTAAAGAGAAGGAAATCAGCCTGTGAAAGGAAGAAGACAGTTCTGTACTGTTTAAGGGTAAAATTGGGACTTCCCCGTCGCAGCTTCTCTCTCCAGGGTTGCACCTCCAGCACCTCTGCTTGCACTGGGATGCTGAGATATGTTGATATATGTGCTCTGAACAGCTGCGAGGCAGACACAGCCATGCTAGACTGCGAGAATAAAGGAGGGGGTTTGTCCCCTGCTATTTGGTATATGCAACATATCATAATATAAGTAATGTGAACTTGCTGCCAGCCCGGGGCACTGCCACAGGACTGGGATGTGTTTATTTCTTAGCACAGGAGATATTTCTACATGTGGTTTTTTTAAAATATTTCTCTTTTTTTTTTTCTTTGTTTTTTGGGGGTTTTGTGTGTGTGTGTGTGTGTGACAAACAAACCTCAAAGGCACTTACTGGTGCCTTGAGAGCCTGAACTTTGAGTGGAGGCCACACAATGCAACACCCACCATGCGCTGCTGACTGTTGTCCCCTTCCCATGCTGGGTCACTGGTGTGTGGGAGAGCTTTCCAGGGATATCATTCATGTGCCAGCAAACATTAGGACTTATCCTCACCGATGGCATTATCTACGCCGAACCAGTCAAAAGACACCACCTCCTGTCCCCCTGCCTGTGTTGGTACCAGGGGGACGGAGCTGAGAGCCAGGTACAGTGTGGGTCCTCCGTCTTTCTGCCACCAGCTGCTCAGGCTCATGCCCAGCTAGAGGCTGTATGCAGACCACCAGGGAAGAGCTTGTTGGCATGATATATCCTCTGCCGGTAAGGCCATGCCACTGGAGACATCACATCAGATGTTTGCATGTACCAACTTAGGATTTTTTTTGCCAGCAGAGCTATATCATCTCTACTAACAACGTTGCTAGGCTGACAAAACATGATCTAAACCAAACATTTTCTTGGCTCAGCTTTCTGTGAAGAGGTGTGATGGTTTTTTGCTCTGCAGCCAGCATATCTCCACCAGAAACATGTTGCACTGTAGACCAAGCCCTACGGCTCTTGCAAAAGGCAGCCAGCTTAGACCAGTGCCTAACTTTCCATCTGTTTGTCATTAGACTGGATCTTCACGCTCTCAAGCTGGAGAATGAAATCTATTGACCTTGATCCACTTTCTTTTCATTTTGCTTTAGGGTTTTGCTATTCTTCTTGTTGATCTGGGGAAAAGTTTCAGGACAAATTCTCAAAGGCCACTTCTAATCCAGATCTTCACGTTGCCTATGTAAGGAAAGCAGTGGACAGTTAAAGGAAAATGTACACCCAAGTCTCTATGTAGAGTTGAGATCCCCCCTGGATCTTATTCATCAAATATCCGGCCCTTGAAGGAATGAACTCTGAAGGTGAGGTGACATTCGGAAACTTGAGCTCATTTCTGCTTTGATCATTCTTTTCCTTAATGATGTGAGCTACCAGACTGTCTCCCTCCATAAAAGAACACTTTTCTTTAGCTTGCTTTGACGGACTAACATATAATACATTTATTTCTGGCTCACACATTTATTGGCATGTTGACATCTTTTTTAATATTCTTCCCACCTCAGGCCACTCCATCAATCCACAGTCCTTAAGCAGAGACTTTTCAATGCACCACAAAAGGGAAGTCAGGTTAATTTTTTTTCGTTACCTAAAGCAGGGCTATCTCTCCCAGGTTTCCTTAGCCCTATACAAAGGATCGTGCCAAACCAATCTGAATTCCCTTTCAAAACTCAAACTGTGTTTAATGGGAAAGGTATGATTTCATAAGCAGAACTGTGCAAGACTGATGTTGTGCAGACAAAATCCTGTAATGATTAACATGTGGCACCTTGGTCCGATTCACTCAGCTATACAATCACATTGCAATGAAAACTGCTTATCAGCCTGCTTGCTTGGTGCGATTTAATTAAAGACATTGTGATAGCCAGAAACCCACAGCAATTGTCACATGCTTTATGGACACCGGGATTTCTAATGTTTCACGGTGTCTTTCTAAGATTTCTGGTGAGGAGAGAGTCTCGAAGCCTCCTCCCGAGGTCTCTGCAAATCCATTTCAGATGTGGCTGGGAGGGGAGCCAGGCTGCCTGGCTCAGCCCCCCGCCGGCTGGGCTGACCTCCCCTCTCGCCCCTCGCCCAGCCCGGCGCTGGCAGGCACGCCAAGCCCCACACACATGCCTGGCCCCTTCGTTTCAGCCCTGACACATGGGTGTGGGGTCAGCCAGGGCTTCTGCTGGAGCCTCACAGAGTAGGAAGGGGTGTCTGAGGCACCACCGGTCACGTCCTTCCGTGGCCCCAGTTCTGCTGAGGAGGTGGCTTTGAGGAGCACCAAGGAGGAGGGCTTTGGGGACCACCACAGCTCCAGGGATCTTCTAGCCAATGTCCTCCAGCTCTCCTGCCCCACCAACCCCAACAGCTGGCACAGAAATGCTCTGCTTCAGTGACTGCAGCTCCTCTCACGGCTCTCCCCGGTCCTGCCTGACCTGAAGACTGCTGGCATGTCCCAAAGGCGGCCATTTGGCACCGATGCCCTCTGAACGAGGCTCTAAATCTGCACACGCCTTGGGAAGCTTAAACCACCTACAGCGGGGACATTTTCACCAGCTCAGCTCATTTGAACACAACGGTGAACGTAAATCAGTGGCTTCCATGTAGAATTTCTTGATGCCATCAAGAGTGTTGCATTGAATTAAAGATATCTAGCTCATTAATAAAGGCAAATAATGACAAGCCGATCTTACTAATTTATTGGGCTAGAGTTAAATATTTGACCGATAATGAAAACCTATTTCTAACTGATTTCTCCCTTTCCTCTTCAGTCTGTTTCTTTTAAAGTACATATACATGTGTAGTTCCAGTGTTTGTTTTTGCTTCAATTGTGCCTCTGCCAGGTTCCCTGGTGGTTAGAACAGAGGGAATTCATTAAGAACCATACTTCTTTTGATTTCAGGGATTACCTTCCCTGTATTGAACCAGCCTTCAATGGCACTTGGTTGTTCTTCGCTCTGCCACTACCACCCACCACCACTGCCGTACGGACC
Source organism: Falco cherrug (assembly GCF_023634085.1). Taxonomy (NCBI): domain Eukaryota; kingdom Metazoa; phylum Chordata; class Aves; order Falconiformes; family Falconidae; genus Falco; species Falco cherrug. The sequence continues at coordinate 33,236,813 of NC_073704.1, read as the reverse complement.
GATCTTCCTAGGCAACACGTGGGGGACATGCAGAGGTGGTGGCATATGAAGCCCCAGAAAAAAAAAAAGGCAATCCCCCCCCTAAAAACCCCCACAGTTTAATGGGAAAGGTTGGAACTGGAATTAGGCAATGGTCAGGGCCGTGGGGAAAATTCTAGTTTTATCCATCAAAATGCTTCAGCTTTGCTTGATCTGTCATTGTCAGTGTAGCAGGAGGAAGGGATTTCCCAGCTAGTTCCCAAAAGAAGCTGTGTGTTGACTATGGAAAAAGGCACGGAAGCCTGAAGGTCAGTACCAAAGAATTTTTTTTCCCTAGAAAGACTTGCCCACACCTTGGGCAAGTTAGCCACTGGCAAGATCTGAACATTGTGTAATTCTCCAGGCTTTTGGACACTTGCACTTAGTTTCTTAGAAAGAAATGAAGGATCTGAAAGCATGCAAAGAAAAATTTGCTTTGCTCTTTTGATACCAGCTGAAGCCACTCCTGCTATTAGCATTAGCCCGTTTTGCAAGATGCTCAGAGGAGAATGTCAAACAAGGGCTTTGCTTTTGTTTCTGCATGGGAGCGAAGCAGTGATGACACTTGCCTTTCATGCGCAGTAGCAAATGTGAACCATGAGGAGCACTGGCTTGTCACTGGCAGGTGAGAAGGCAAGTCCAAATGTTTCACAGACACTGCAGCCCTAACACACACCACCCATGACACAAGGCAAGCCTTACTGGTGGCCCAGACACAGCAACCCGCTCCCAGCGCTGCAGGGCTGCGGTGCTAAGCCAGCAGCACCCACCGCACTGTCCTCTCGCAGCCCCTCACCACGCTGATGAGGGTCCCTGCTCTGCCCCAACGGATCTTCACTCTCCCCATCCGTCACTGGTTTCTTGATCCCTTTCCCTCGAATGTTTCCTGAGGCAAACACCTTCATAGTGAGAAACAGGGGAGAATCAAAGGAATTAATCAAGAATCAGTTATCATTGTTAAAGACCATAATGGAGAAATAGCAATTGGTTATTTGCCATATCTAAGGGAAAATAACCCCTCCGATCTAAAGGTGAGACCTGTGGGCAGTAGTGCACTGATTGCAAACTGGCTGTGGTTTCTTGTAGGTGTCATGCCTTGGGGGATGACAATAAAGCTCCCACTAAAGACATCTTTTCCTTTTCTGTCACTTTTCCAGCCCTGTACTGATGCTGAGGATTTCACACTCAAGCTTATAATTTCTGAGCAGGAGATGGAGCAAGCTCAGCCACGCGTGGCTGTCACTGCCAAGCAGGAAAGTCACCAAAAGGGAATCTAGGCTTTTTGCAGAGCTGCACTGAGCAGACAGGAGCAGCGCGGTCATGTCAGCACCCGCAGAAGCTGCACAGGAGGACAGCAAAGGGACATGAGAAAAGAGGGCAGGTGATGAAGGAAGGAAATTCAAGGGAAAAAAGCCAGGACTTTGGGCCTCTGAAACACCCACTGTCACAATAACAATTATGGGAGGTGATTTGTACGGCAGAGCTGGATCTTGCTCTCTAGGGACAGCAGAAAACCGAGATGCAGGGCAGTCTGAAGCATTTTCAGGGACCGAGCTTTAATGCCTAACACTGCACACATGTTTTACAGGACAGTTGCTTTGAGTTAATTCTGCATGGACTGCTGTCAGTGATGGTTTCAAATCTGTGTGTATAGCTGCTCACACACATGTTTGCTCTCCGCATTCATTGAATAAGGGGCATGAGGTGGTTACAGGTTAATGGATTTTTCAAGCTGAAGTGTTTGCCAGTAGCCTTCAGGACATGGAAATTTGGGCCAGAAACCTTATCAGAGACAAACCATCCTGTGGCATCCTTCAGTGGAAGCCCAAGTATTAGCTCCTTAATTTGTTTACTCTGAGATAAATATAGAGTAACGCATTGATGTGCAGGCAATTATTTGGGATGTGCCTCAGTGCAAGGACAATACTCAATAATTAACCCCTTTAGGAGCGTCCTTCCAAACGATCTGCTGACTACCTAGCTTAATATCTAAAACTGCAATGACCCTGAACCTCACATAACCCAAGAAATTTTCCTGGAAAAAACTGAGGGTGGGTTAAGGACCTTCTTGCCTGGCTGGGTTGGTTGTAGGGCACACACCTGGGCAGAGGGGACCACAGCAGCACTGGCAGCATCATTTGACATGGCTTACAGCTGCTTAGCGAATCCAAAATGACCTGGGATTTTGAAAGCCCAAGGGATGGAGGAAAGTGAGGACATGGCTACACTATAAACTGTGCTTAGAGAAGTCTTTCTGGCCTTGTTTAAAGTGTGGGATGAACCAAAGGAATCCAGCAAAGAGGAGCATTAGGGGGCAGCTGATGTGTCCCTGCAGCACGGAGCAGCTCCAGGCAGAGCGAGCCCTGGGAGGTGCCTCCCTTCAGCTGTAATTGTGCTGTTTATGGAAGACCATTAACAGATCTAACCCATTCTCTGTGCAGCTGGTTTTTGCACATCTCATTATTCCTCCTGCTTCTAAGTTGGTTTGGAATACATCCAGTCGCTGGGATCAGCTCTTACCTGTATAGGGAACAACTGTCTTTGAGATGAAGAGCAAGACATTGTGGGGACCTGGAAAACAGAGGTGCCTGTCAGGAGCAGCTGCCTTGCAGAACATATTTTTCAGCTTCGAGGGTGGCCTGCTTAGCCAAGCCTGACTATTTCACCATGCTGCGGAGGCTGCTCTGGTATTAATTCACCTCAAAGAGCAGGTTGAAGTCATTAAAATATTTTGCAGGTGGTTCCTTGAATTCATGGTGCAGCTGGATCCAGCCTAAAGTTGGGGGGGGGGTGTGGGGTGAGAAAAGGAGGAGAAGAGGCAAGTTCTGATGAAACACAAATTAACATAACTCATAGAAGGGAAAGAAAATCTGGTTTCAATCTCTACAACAAAGCCAAGAAACATATCAAGCTAGAAAGGAGAAATGTCAGCCAGGCAGTGCTGAGGATTTTATTGCTTTAGCACAAGTGTTTCTCCGCGGTCCCAGGAGTGCCCAGGTGCTACCGCAGCAGCTGGACCCCCTGAGCATGGCTGCGGGTGTGCAGGGACACGGGGGGTGTCATGGCAAGGCCCCTACTCCCATATAGGTCCAAGCTCAAGCTTTGTTTTAATGCCCTGGCAGGCACCACAGTTGTTTAGATCTTGTGTGTTGGCCTCAGTCCCTCTTCTGCATGGAAACTGTCCATGTACCACATCATTTCTTGCCCTTAGAGCTGGATCCTTTTTTTCAGAGGGTGCTGACCAGGGCTGAGCTGGGCAGTCAGTGTGACACTCACAAGGGAGACCCCAGATCTGGCACCTCCTTGAGCTGCCAGCGGGCAGATCACTCACAGCCTGCTTTGGCATCCTGTGAATTCAGCAGTGCCTCCCTATGTCCATGGGCTTCGAAGTCACTGGTCCTTCCTTGGGGAGAACAAGGCATTTTAGCATAAACACCATCATACTGGACAGCTGTACTGGATTTGACTGGGATGGATGTAACATTCCAACACAGTACAGTGTTGTGCTTTGGATTTGAGGCTGAAACAGTGTTGGTTACACCCTGACGCTTTGGCTGTTGGTGAGCAGTGCTTGCACAGCGTTGAGGCTCTGAGTAGGCTGAGGGTGGGCAAGAGGCTAGGAAGGGACACAGCCCAGGCAGCTGACTCAAACTGACCACAGGGATGTTTCATACCATATCACATCAAGCTTGGGAACAGAAGTTCAAGGAAAGAAGGAGGAAGGGGAGATGTTTGTGGTTAGTGCATTAGTCAGACCAAACAACCATCACGCGTGCTGTGGCCCTGCTTCCCAGGAAGTGGCTGCCTATCTGCCTGCTGATGGGAAGAAGAGAATGAATTCCTCTTTCTGCTTTGCTTGCAAGTGCAGCTTTTGCTTTCCATGTCAAACTGTCACTATATTGACCCATGAGACTTCTCACCTTCCTTCTATTTTCGCCTCATCTCTGGGGAGACAGAACGGAGTGAGCAGCTGGGTGGATGTTTGGCTGATGGTCAGGGTCAATCCACCACAAGAACTGACTGGGATGTCAAAAGTCACCAACCTTGTTCATTCCAGAAAGAGAAAAGACAGAAAAATCAGGAGAAATAGGAAAAACCACCCAAGCTAGTTTACAAACAAACCTACCACTGCAGAGGCAGTTGTGCAGCTCTGGTCACTGATGGCTTTGTGGTGTGCATTTATGGGCTGTCCCAGGTCAAACCATGACTACTTGTTTCTGTGGGAGAGCAGTGTGGTTTGTAGAAAGGGTCACTTTCTGGTTTTTTGAAGCCTATCTGCAGAAACATGAGTTCAGGTGTTGGGATAAGAGGTAGAGTCACCCTTTCTGACTGCCAATCTCACTTCAGGCTAGAGGCGACAGCAGAAATGGTGGAGGTTGCCGCCCTGGCTTACCCAACATGGGGCTTGTTTGTCACATCAGCTCTTCTTATCCTTGTCCTTGGAGGGGCACAAAAGCCCCCCGAATTTTGCCCATTTATTCCTAAGACAGTCTGCAATCAAATAGATGAGTTTGGAAAGATTACTGTCTTGTAAACAAATGGAGAAACACCTCTGAGCTAAGATATTTTCTCATCTGAGAAAACCCCCTCAACTTTTCAAAAATCCCAACTGCAGGTTTTTTAGGATGAATGCTTTTCTGAAGAGGCTAACACCTGTTCAAGCTCCCTGGCAGTATCACTGCTGGAAACCACTGTGTTTATCTAATGCCAGGCTAGAGTTTGGTGTTCTGTCTCTTTGCTCTGCCATGAGCTTTTGGTGGTGGTAAATGCCTGCAGCTGACAACGGTGGTGAAAGGAGACGGGAAAGGTAGTGGGGATGGCCAGGGACCAGGCACTTCCTTCTCCTTCCACCAGCAGTTATCCCTAGACCCGTGACTTCAAGGTGGCTGTGGTCTGTTTATAAAACTTGGTGGAGATGTGGTGCACTTTTGCAAGAAGAGCGTGAGGAGCACCTTCTGACTGGCAGGAGCCACCAGTGTCAGAGTGTAGGAAGGAAAGAGATGAGCCGGAGGACTTCAGGCTCTTCCCTGAGATGTCGTCAGAGCATTTCAGGGGAGGCAGGATCAGCAGCAGGAGGGAGAGGGACCAGGGCTTCCCAGCAGGGAGCCTGGAGGATGAGGCTGATGATCCAAGCAGACATGCCCCATAATGTGCTGTAAATTACTATTCTATTAATAACCCCACTATTCAGCAAACCCTCGACCTAGGGAGACTGCACTGAATCATCAGTTTCTTTTCTTTTTTTCTGATTTAGTAACCCCAGTTGCACAATCAGAGTCAATCTATTGCTGCAGTCAGTGATGGTGCAGCGGGAAATGCGAGACAGCAGAAAGCAGGGTGGGGGCAGCGGCAGTGAGTAGGCCCAAAGGCTGGGGCATGATCTCTGATGTCCGTGGCATGGCTGAGAGCCCGGGCACCATGCACACAGGGAAACCTGCCGCCTGTTTGCGGAGGCACATCCAGGTGGAAACACGCCGTGACACTCGGAAGCAGCCAGGTGCTTCCCTGACCGATGGGAATGTGGCAGCACACGGAGCTGCGTGGGGCCACGTCAGCTAGAAACCAGGGCAGAACTCAGTCTGAGCAGCTGGGTAGGCAGCTGCGGCTGGTGGGCAAAGTTGGGTGGGATCAGGTCTTTGCTATTGACCATCCCAAAAAAGCTGAGTGGAGAACTGGACTCTTAACCCTGAAGCAGTGCAGACCAGGGCTGCCAAGATCGAGGCTCTCCACCCCTGCTTTTGCACCCATGCCACCGGGGCCATTGAGAATGGCATGGCCCCAGCATGGCCATGAGAGGTGGGAAAACATACCCCAAACTCCTTTCTCAGGGAAGGAGGGCACAAAGACCTCATCGCACCTTTTGCCTTTTAGAAGGACTTTTGAAAACTAAAGCTGCCAGCTTCTTTTTAATACTTTTGAAATAAAATGGATTTGCTTAAAACTTGTTAAAAGCCTCTTTGCTGCAATCTGCTCTCTGTGTGCATCGGAATCACGTCCAGCCCTATAAACATCCCCCTGGCAACACAAGTGCAGTTGTACCCAGCTCATCACATGGTCCAGCAAGAGTAGATGGCTTTAGGCTTGCACTGAGTGGTCAGCTGAACCACCCAAACCGTTAGAATTGGGCTGGATACAAGCCCTTACCCCAGTGGGGAGGCAATGCCACGAAGGGAGAGGATGCACAGGTAGTTACTATGACTCAGCTATCGGTGGCAACCTCTCAAGCCACCCTAATTCAAGGGGGTATTTGAGCCCTTCACAATGAAGCAAATCATCCTGATTCCTATGCAGCATGTAACAGAATATATGATAACGGAGGTTTCCTCTTCCTCCCTGCTGGTGCCAAACCAGGTCACAGCTGCACACAAGCACATTTGAGAGGAGAACGCAGAAGTGGATTTAAAAATCCCCACATATTTTTGGTTTAAGCCTTTAAGCGATGTATATGCCAGGTGCAGAACAGAAGGCTCCATCCTGCACCAGGCTGTCAGGGGGTAGATTGCCAGTTCACATCTACCTGAAGCTTACTCTGCACTTTCTTCCATGGCCATGCAAAGCGACGAGGACCCAGCAGCTCCACAGATGAGCATGGACTCGCAGCCCAGCAGAAAGCTGTGTGATGGGGACAGCTCTGCATCTCAGAGAGGGCAGCGCGTGGCAGCGGTGGCGTGGCTGCAGAGAGCTCTGCCCAGCGCCTACCGGCGGCTCTCATCCGTGGGCTTGGGTGAGTTGTTTTGCTTTGCAAAATCAAAATCCTGGCACAAATGGAGATGCCAAAATGCCAAATGCTGCGGTGAGGTCTGCAGGGGTGAGTTTTACAGCAAAGAAGTGGTGAGGTGTTAGCAGCTGTGTCCGTGAGTGTGGAAAAAGGGCCAGGGAGGAAGCAGGGGTTGTAGAGAGCCTCGGCAAGGAGCCTGCAAGGGTCTCTTCTCCATTACCTCCCAAATCCATTTGGACTTCAGCATTCTGCTGAATTCCGCATCCTGCTGTCATTTGCTTCTCTTTACAGCTCCTTCTGATTCTTTCCTTCTTTGCATTTCAGTCATGCACCACCACTAAGGGGTCATCTTGGTGCACGTTCAGGTGTTTTTCACAGCCACACAGTTCATCTCCCCTCCCAGGGGATGGATCTCCAAGCTGGCAGTGAACCTGGGATCTTCTTGGCTACGTGAGGAGGTTTGCTCATGTGAGGAGCAAAGTGGCCACCTCATGCCTGACCCTGCTAAAGTGCAGAAATGTTGAATAACTCAGGGTTAAACCTCTTGCAGGATCCTGCTGGAGGCTCTGTGGACACGGTGTCCCCAAGCAAGCACACAAGAGCATCTGAACTTCTTAGCTGTGGGATTTTTTGAGGAACTATTCAAATTACCACAAGTTCTCACAAGTCTATAAAAACTGAGCAGATAGGAAAAGCATATCAGAAAGCATATCAAATCAGGAGGCAGATAGGAAGTCCCTTCAGTTCTTTATTGTCCACAATCTGACAAGGCTTTAGGTTAGCCACCAGAAATTTGTCATGACGATTAATGACAGTTACGGGGAGAATGGAAATTCAAGTCATATGAACACTTTCAGTCTTTCAGACAAGATTGGGTTTGCCTCAGCTGCTACCACAACCTTTCAGATAAGTGGTAAGTTTTCTTTTTATTAAACGGATTGATATGGATTTTATCTGGTCTATGAAGAAAGCAGCACATAAAAATGAAATAGTGTATTTATACTGCATATTAAATGCTTTTTAGAGTGATTTGCTAGTAAATTAACTGCCATTTAAAAAGAGAAGTATGTGAAAATGTCCTTTCTAGCCAAAAGCTGATGCTGAAATCAGAAAAAAATAGTTCTTTTCCTGTTTTAGAAAATGCCGAATTTCACTGAGTAAAACTTTCATGTCTTAATAGTTGAGATACTGAAATAACCAGATCCAATGAAAAAATGTAAGTTTTTGAATTTTTAGCTGAATATAAATACTTCATTGCTGACTAAACCATTCTATTGTAAAACTAATTAAGTCATTGTACTTTTTTTAAAACTAAGACTTTAAACTCCTGATTACATTACTTTGAAAAAAAATCAATTAAGGATAACTTACTGAATGTCTGAAGTAGTTATTAATGCTTCTGAAATACTTATTTCTCCCTAAAGGCCAACATTTGACAAAGTGGTTTATTTCTTTCAGACTTACTGGTGAAGATTTGTTTTAAATGTTATGACTCGTTTTCATTTGTTCTGCAGTTCAGTTTATTATTGATTTTTCATTTGTTTCAATGCATACATGCATCACTGTTGGGACTGCAAGTAGGAGGTGCTCTGGATGGAGAGGGCATGTGCTTTGAGCAACTCTCTTTGAATGGCAGCCTTGGACAACTAAAAGCTATGGGAACAGGGAGTTTATTGATGCAGAAAGGGGAGGACTGCAGCGTTCATACTGTTATAGGCTGGGTTAAGTCTTGATGGAAGTGATCTGGTTAAATTGGCTAAGGAAAAGACGGTCAGGTGAATTGTAGTGCAAAGCCAAGGTGAGAGGGAGGCAGCCTGCCTCACCTGCAGGAGCCAGCAGTCTCGTGGTGGGACCTTGCTGCTCCCCATCGCTGGAAAGCACTGCTCATTTATTGTGGCCAAGCCTAAAATGGCTGGAAGCGAGCAGAATCCGTAATGGGAGAGACGTGAGAGGATGTCTCCCCTACTGATTGGGTACTTCTGTTGGATTTTAGAGCATCAAAGGCGAAGAAAGCCATCCACATGCTGTGCTCGGGCAGCCCTCAGCGCCTACCTGCTGCTGCTGACGGCCGGCCAGGGGCTTTTGTCGTACCAAGGTAACGCTGCAACCCTACTGTGGGCTGGACATCCAAAGACAGCTGTGCTGGGTGCTTGGGGCGGGGCGGGGGGGGGGGGGGGATACAGGGGAGCGGGGGCGAGCACACAGGCAGGAAACCTCTAAGGGAGCACAGACACTCCTCTGCACGCTGCAAGGCAAAGCAGCCACTGCAGGATCCATTCCCCCACCCCTGGCATATGCTTTGCATTTGCAAAAGCACTCCTGGCTGTCCTCCTGGCTGCTGCAAGGACTGATACATGAAAACCACCTCCCTGGGTCAAACAGTGGTGGTGTTTAACGTTTAACCCCAGGTGTCCTCCACGGGTGCCAAGGAGCTGCTCTGCTGAACAGGCATTTCCCAGCTGGATTGGGCCAGGAATATTCACTGCATGGGTCTTTTGTTTCCGCAGTGTTTAAGATGCAGAGAGAGATACTGAAATTTCAAGAACAAAATACCTCCTATACAGAAAAGATTCTGGAAAGCTCCTTTGCCAACAAACTGCTTTTGGAGAGAAACTCTGCAGAGAAGCACATGGGACATGAAGAAAACTGGAGGAGAAGCTTAGAAGAGGAAATCACCATAATTAAAAGCAGCAATGAAAACCTGATGATGATGATGAACAACATCACCCTGGTTGCAGGTATGGTTCCACTTCTCCATGCTGGCTGTACAGTGGGGAGAGCCGGTTCCTCTGCACCACTGACAAAGCTGGGCTGAACCCCTAGTTCAGATGAACAAATAACTAGGACAAGATTTGGACTTGCTGTCAGTCAGTGATACCCCAGTCGCCAGGGTTGGACACTGGCTCCAGAAGCATTGGCCAGGGAGCGGGACACACCTGGAGAAGCTGGAGCACAGCCCTGTGCAGCCCCCCTGGATCCCACTGCAGCTGCACATGCAGCTCCAGGCTGCTCTCCCCTCCTGTTACTTGTAGACTTGGGCTCTGGGTACCCACCAAAAGGGTGGTGTCTTCAGCCCAGACCTCGAGCCTATCAACCCTATACTGGTACACTCCTCACTGAGTGATGACTACTGAAAAATATCCGTTACATATTTATTTCAGGGCCTCCTGGACGCGTAGGAGATCCTGGTCCACCAGGTATGTCAGTAAATGAGCTGTAAGCAACATTTTCTCTTTTCCTCTTCTCCTCTTTCTCTTTTCTTCCCTGAAGAGACCTGAAGTGAGGGTTTAGGATTTCAGTCTCTAGATCCAGATCTTACTTAATGTGCAGGCACCTAGTGCTCTGGCTATGAGGAGACCTGCTGCACCTTTTGACTGATCCCCTGGGAGCCCCAGCTTGCCCAAGTGCTCCCACAGAAGCCAGTGACCACAATGGAGAAGCATTTTGGTTCTCCCTCCTTATTGCTGCCCCACCAGAAAAGCTCAGGGGCAATGGAGGAACTGTACCTGGTCATTAGGTGCAATAACCATCCCAAATCTCCATGTGAGACAAGAGAGGACCAGTCAAGGGGTTTATGTGCATCCTGTGTCCCATGGATAGCTGGGCTTTCTGCCCTGGACATAACAAATCCAGCTGTTCAGCTCACTTGAGGACAACTCAAGGAGACCTCCCCAGTCCCTGCTCTATAGGGCCCCAGCTGAAATGCATATATAACAAACAGTGACAGATTTGTGACCTTGCGCACCCTGTCCCTGGGGAAATGACCACACAGATCCAGGAATGAGCTGGGTGCAAGTGCTGCCCTCAACAGCGTTGCATGAGCTGCTGCCCTGGGTACCTGGGGGTTTTGGGTAGAACTACACCCACTGCAGGAGATAAATGTCTACAGACTGTGAGGATGCAGCAAGTCCTGCTCTAACGTTGGCTCCACTTTGAGCAGAGGTTGGACTAGATGATGTCCAGAGAAACCAGTTTCTATAATCCTGTGATGGTGATCTAATATACAACCCTTTTTAGGCCAGGTCTGTATCTCATCCATCCCTAGTTCTTGGCTACACTAATGAGCTTTTCTGAAGGAAAAAAAAAAATTAATACACTTTTAAAAAATCATGTTTTCATATCTTCCTGGCTGCACTTACACCACTAAAACAGCACCTCTGGCCAAGTACTGTTACTATAGATCAAAGCCCAATAGTTCAGTGCATTTTCAGGAAAGATCACCCCAAAGGTCCCCACGAGCTGGGCTTGGCTGGGGGACAGCTGGCCTCTGCCCAGCCACACACTCAGCCGAGCTCCACGGACTTCCCCCAAGCAGTTGTGCTCGTCTCTGCCAGCTGAAGATTGGCCTCAGTGGTGACCAAAGGCGCATGCACAACAGCTGATTAAAAAATTCAACTCTTCTTCTCAGTCATTACTGTGAATAGATGAGGTGTGTCAGCTGATATATGTATTTTACATCTCAGGGCTACAGGGACTACCAGGGACAAAGGGAGACCAAGGAATCCAAGGTAAGGCTTTTCTGACACCTGAATTACTTCTGTGGATGAACATAAAGTGGCTTTATGGATGATTTTATGGGCAATCTTATCCTCAGTCAAGGTGTAAGTCAGTAGGAATGTCATTGGAGTTGAAGGAAATAAGCCTATGTAAAACTAATGTGAACAAAAGCAACACTTAGCTGGAAAAAAATCTTATTTTAAAAGTCAACATGCACCGGTTGTGGTGGGCCAGTTCCCCACTGCCACCAGCATCACTCTCAAGTGCATGGAGAGTGGAGTTTGGCTCATGCTCGTGGCTGAGCTGCGTGGCCTGCTGCTGGCATTCACTAGGGACAACACCCAACAAAGCATCAGCAAAGTGGTGTTGTCCTTGCTGGCTTCCATGGACTGCTGGATGAGAAGGGGAGCAGAGTACATCCTGGTCCTGCTGGCCCAAGTGGTGAACCAGGAGTGAGAGGAGAGAAAGGAGAGGTGGGGCTTGCAGGTAAGGCTTCTTCACTATCGCAACATTTGAAAGATTCTCCCATGTATTCCTGTTCAAACTCATTCTACTTCAAACCCCAGAAGAAGTCTTCGTAGGTCAGTGTTTCATGAAAATCCAGGCAGCCCTGAGTATGGTTTGCCAGTGAGGGAGCTGGATGAACAGGACACTTGAGCTGATCTGAAGGGGTTTCATTTCATGTCACGCTCCAGCAAAGCTCCCAGAGGAGGTCCGGGGGAGGGGGACGTAACAAATGTTGACTCTGCACCGTGGAAGTCTCTTTATAGAGTGACCTTTGTCTAACGAAAACCACAGGTATTCAATTATCAGCCTATCCCAGATTACAGCAGCGATGTTTGCAGTAGGATTTTCATGGTATAAAATATTACAATATAATTTATATGGACAAGCATGTGGATGTGTTAGCCCTTACTTTAGTAAAACCTGTTTCTGAGAACTTTGTATCTTAGATAAGCCTGATTTTTATACACCTTAATCAGAAGAGTTACGCACCATGTTTTTCCCACATGACGTGCATTAGTGGGCATCTCCTGGACAGCTATTAGTGGTCTCCCAGGGGCTGCACCCAAGAGGAAAGGCTGAAAGCAGGATAGCAAAAGAAACCAGAAGATGTATGTGGTGCAGACCAGGGAGGGAAGTTGAACGTGTTGGTTAGAGCTTCCCCAGACCCTCCATCAGATCCCATATGCTCCAGTGCGCTCATTAGCATAAGTTGACCCAGAAGAGAAAAGTGAAAGTCGGAGGAATACTGAAAGGTGAGGGCTTTGGGATAATTCTGGAGCAGGAAGATGAAGGAGATGTCAGTCTTCCAATGAAGCACTTTCAAGTAATTCAACGCTTTTGGTGCATGCCGATCTCTTGTCCAGAGAGGAGAAGGGTAAGGGGAGATGTGGTGATTCCCTGGAAGCACAGAAGTGGAACACACTGTCCTCCACCTCCACCGTGGCTAGAAGGGAAGGGTTTAGACTGCAACAAGGGATATTTAACTCGAGAAGAAAACATTCTAATGGTAGGGATAGTTTAGAGGATAGACTGGGGAGGTGTCATGGCACCACCACAGGTCTTTAACAGCAGGTCAGACAAACATCTGGCCAGACAGTCTGGCAGAGCCGGAGGTGGCTCAGGCCGACTCTTCAGGTGGTATCCAGCCCTGTCCTTCTCTACAGCTTTATGGGAATGGTAAATGCAGATGTGAGGCCAAACTCTGTTACTAGGCTGAGGTGCTGCCCTGGCTGCCTTTTTTAAAAAATCTGCTTTTTTAAAAAAATAATTTATGCATGTGTGCTGTGCTGTTTGATAGGTCCCCAAGGACAGAAGGGTGAAGCAGGCAGTAAGGGATACCCCGGGCCCCGTGGATTCACGGGTCCTCAGGGACAGCAGGGGGTCCCAGGACTGCCGGGTGTTGATGGTAAGTGCAGAGGACACAGCGTGACCCACCGCCAGCACACGCATGCTGTGGGGCAGGGCTGCCCTAGCTGAAGCGCTTGGCTAAGCCTCGTTAGCACTGATGCTGGGGTGTTGTTACAGGGAACGCGGGGGAGCCTGGACGTCCTGGGCAGAAAGGAGAGGCAGGTAAGCAATACAGAAGATGCAGTTTCTTCTAGAGGTATGTCACCAATCCCTTTTAGATGGTGCTTCATGACAAGGAAAATCGAAGCTGGGCTAGATCCCAGCATGGGGAAGAGAAGATGATGATGAGGTGGAGAAACCATGCCAATGTTGTGCAGCCTTGGCTGTCTCATCTGACCCTACTCACTTTGCAGAAGAATGAGAGGGAGAGAAGGGTCCTGTACCATGGAGGGCCATGTCCTCCTCCCTGACATGTGCACACACAAAGGCAGAAACTGGCAGCTTTTAGGAAGCACTTGTGGCTCTCAAGGCTGACAGTCTGCAAGGCCCTGGGTCCGTACAGCCTTTCACTCCAGACCATCACTCACTGCACTGCTAAGATCAGCACTACTGGGGAGGATTGCAATTTGGAGAACCAGCGTTTATTTTGCCTTTATAAGGTCAGCTCAATCTGCACAGTCCAGGGGCTGGTGACTGAGATATCTGTCTTTTTTTTTCCTTCATGTCATAGAATCATAGAATCAATCAGTGAGGTTGGAAAAGACCTGTGAGATCATCAAGTCCAACTGTTAACCCAGGACTACCAAGCCCGCCACTAAACCATGTCCCTAAGCACCCTTGCTTTGCATAGGTTGTGTTGCATTTCACGTGTGCTGCTTTTGCTCAATCTCAAGGTGCAACTGGACAACCTGGACCTGTGGGAATGCCTGGCCCCGGAGGCGCATCTGGTCAGAAAGGGGAGAAGGGGGACCCCGGGCCCAGGGGTAGTCCAGGTACAACGCTACTCAAAGCTGTAACTCACTGACCTCCTACTCCAGCCTTGCTTTGTGTGATGGCTTCTCCCATACCAATTTGTTTTTAATTTTAGGAACATCAGGCACTGCAGGACCCAGAGGTGAAAAGGGGGAGAAAGGATTACCAGGTAAAGGAGAATAAAACAGGTCTGGGGTCAACAACACGCATCATGCAGACACTGGAAAGGGATCTGCAACAGCAAGGAGATTTGTTGAGTCCTGTTCTTGGAGCCCCAACACATCCCAGGAGGCCATGGTGGGCCTGGGCCTCTGCCAGAGGGCGGCGGGGGTGGGTGGGTGGGTAGCTGCTCATCGCTCATTTCTACCACCTGCAGCATGCATAAGGAGGTATTGTTGCCTGCATTTTTTTATAAATAGAAAACACACAAACAAAGCAGCAGTTTAAGATGAACCACACAGCCACCTCCCTACCCTGCAGCTAAAGACAAAATTTACTGGCTGTAAATCTGATGGGGAAGGGCATTCACTAGCAAACATCTGTCCTGGCCTCCTCTGTAGCACTGCAGGAAGAGATATCTTCAGGGGCCAACTTAGAGTGCACAACCCAGGCCTTTCCTTTGATCCTCCACCTAAAGAAGGCCACCTCTCTGTCCCAGGCACCTAAACGACAGGGTGACATTATGCAGTACAAGCCTATTCTGGTGCATCTGTGCTCTTGAATCAACCTTTTTAACCCTGAATTTATTTAGTGCATGCAACCTTTTATCTCTATCAGGAGCTGACAAAGGTCCAAGTGCTGCACCCTTCTGCATTCATGGATACCTAAATGATAGGGATGGGAGTCACATGTCCCAACATTATATGCTTGCGTATGTCTGATGCACCTAAATGTACATATCTAGGCTCTCTATAGGGTCAGTGAAGACCCACCTGGAGAGAAGGCCTTTACCATATCAGTGGAGTTTAGGATATGAAATAAATGACCAGAAGATGCTCTGCTTCAGGAGAAGACGTTCTCCGCTGCCTGTATTTTCTTTATTGACAAGGTCTGCCCTGACTGTAACAGGAAACAAGACACTCACTTCAGAAATAATGCCTATAGTGTAGACAGCTATACTAGATGAGCTGGAATCCATCATAAATACTAGTTTGCATAAAATTCTATAAATGTAGAAATACCTGTTTCATAAATTTCCATTCGTGTTTTTTTTTTGGATGATCTTAGGTTTTCCAGGGCCAGCTGGAGAAAAGGGAGACCAGGGCCTGCCAGGTAAACCCTTGTTTGACAACATGACTTATGATGACACAAAGCACTTTAAATGCCACATTCCACTTCCCTGTATCCATGTGAAATGGAAGGGACAAAGACAATGACTTTCTTGCTTTCCACCCAGGTACCCCAGGCACACCTGGTTACAAAGGAAGCAAGGGTGATTATGGCATTCAGGGTCCAAAAGGAGAACCAGGAGTAAAAGGAGCCAAGGGAGAGCGTGGATCCTCTGGTAAGGCTGTTTGCCACGGGATCTCTGGAGCTGATGGTGCATTTGGGTTTGGGGCTGTACATCACAGACGGGCACAAGCTGTGCTGGGGTTGTTTACAGAACTTATTTGGAGGAAATCAACAGCCAGGTCAGTCTTTCCCAGGATATGACTGTGCAAAGTATTACGTTTACACCTTGGGTGCCATGCTAAAAGACATGCAAGTAAACAGATGCATGAGATTTTTTTCAAATCCCCAATCTCACAGAAAACGGGAAAAGTCCATGTTCCTCTTTGCTTTGTACAGAGACATCTTGCAGCATACCACACCGCTGGGATAAATCCCATGTAAATGTGGCAGTCAGGAACACCAAATCGGAAACACCAGGGCTATTTAACTATGCCTCACTAACTGCAGACACAAAAATAGTTCAAAAGGGCCAACACTACAGTTACTTCCAATCTTTACCCACCTCCCTTCCCAATACGTAATTCTTCCAAAAACTTTAAAAGATGTAGTAAAAAAATACCCAGACCAGTAGTTACAACAGGGCATAGGAAGCAACCAGTATTCCAGATGCTTTTTCTTTTAATTGTTCACACAGAACAGTATGAGAGTCCTCAGAAATAAAATAAACTAGAACCTATGTGGGGCTCCTGAATACACTCCTCTTCTGGAGCTTTGCCTTGGCAGGGGGAGAAAAGTGTAACTGGGGTGACCCCAGCCTGGCAACAGCCCTCTGGGTGGGTCTCATCTCCTGGTCCCTAGGAGACACCGATGTGTGGTTTGTGAAGGTAGCTTTTGGGGGAAGAGCTCACTGGTTTTTTTCAAACACCCCTGCTCTCAAGACCAGGATGCTACACAGAAATGTGGGGACTGTTGGAAATGGCTTTCTGCTGTCTCGTGGCAGCATCTGGAGAGCAAACCCCATGACACAGATCTTTCTGCAAGTACTTTGGGAGATACTATGGCTATGGAAGGTAGAGCCCAAAGGCTGTTTGAGATGTCATTTTACAGGTAGTAGTGGGAATAATACACATTTCCCACAGATGAGTGGATGGGATTTTGCAAGTGGCCCTTTTTTGGGGGTCACAAGTTAGGAAGGCTTTGCTGTATATTATCCTACTTTTCTTACCATGTTTCTTTTACATGCCCTTAATCACTTCAAGGGGTCCATTCCACAAAGGGCTGGAGCCTTCATATCTCTGAATAACCCAGTTATTCAGAAAAAGTGAATAACTGGATTTTTCCTCAAACAGCTGTCAAATATTTGCTTTTTTATTTGGAACAGGTTCCTCAGGAGCAAAAGGGAGCAAAGGTGAAAAGGGAGAAGGTACTGGACTTTTATTTCTTCTTCTCTCACTTGCCTTTTGGCAACGAAGCTGAGATGAGGACCAGCATCCCCACCCCATGCACACCGATTAACCTGCAGCACAGCTACCAGAACCAAGAGGTCCATGCTCTGAGCTGCAGCCTGGTGTCTCCAGACCCAGGAAAGGGTCTTGAATTGTTCAGTTTTGAGCTACCAGTAACTTCCGGTCCCACTTTGGCTATAGCTATGGAGATGGGAGCATTCATCAAGTTTGGCCTGTCACTGTTTCTGTCTTCCAAAGTGTTTTTTTCCCTCTTGCCTTTGTGACCAGTAGAGTTATTTTCCTCTCCTCTGAACTCTCAGGCAACTTCAATCATCTTATACGAATTGCGGAAGGGGGCAGAAGGGGCCGTGTGGAAATCTTTCACCGAGGGTCCTGGGGAACTATATGTGATGATGGCTGGAGCACCCTAGATGCCACTGTGGTCTGCCGAATGTTGGGATACAGCCGTGCAGTCTCTGCCTTCACAGCCACAGCAGGTGAGAGTCCACAGCAGCCTTCCACCTCCCCAGGCCTGGCATGGGAGGTTACACACACCTAGAAAGCACCACAGCAAGGTCCTGTATGTGAGCAGCAGGAGAACAAGGAGGATCTCCTCAGAGGCAGCTCATTCCCCTTGGGATGAGGGAGCTGCATGGCAAGTGCTTGAGCTGTACCCAAAGGCTTGACTTCCAACAAGCCAACTGTGCAGCCCAGCACATACCTGACATCCCCAGGGATCCCTTTAGAAAAAGATGCATATTCCTCTTCCTTTAGTCCAACAGTTTTTTGTTTGTTTCTTTGTTCAATCCATCTTCCAAAGGCACCGGACCAATTTGGCTTGATGATGTGAATTGCAGTGGGAATGAACGTTCAATTTTCGACTGCTCAAAGCCTGACTGGGGTGTGAACAACTGCTCCCACCAGGAGGACGCTGGGGTGGATTGTGCTTAATGGGACACAGGAGCTGCCCTGGGAGCCGCTGCCTGCCTCTGCTTTCTGTGGGGCTTTTCTACGTAATACAAACCCAATTTTGTCAGGCTGTGCTTATAGTCTCTTTACCTGGTCATAAATATATTGACAAAGAAAGTTGAATTTTCCATAAATTGATAATGGTTGCAAGACTCACAGGTAACTTGAAACATCCCAGCTATCATGAAACAATCGGAGCTCAAGCATGTGAGCCAGTTCACAGCTTTTCCAGTTACCTGACATCAGCTCATCTGCAGTAACTCACACGTGTGTGACGTCTAAGTCCACAGGGGAGGAGAGATGATCCACTTTAGCTTAGTGCAGTAAGAGAGAACAGGATCAGCATACAGAAACAGGCAGGTACTGCAGCTGAGCTGGGTAGTCCATCTTCATCACGTTACAGTTGTGAATCTGAGCCTAAAACCCTCAGTGAAGGGCATATACCCAAGACAGCAGGTGCTCAGAAATCATCGGATGATCTCTCTGGCATGCAGATATAAATGTTCTCCAGAAATGATGCTGATCACAGCTTAAAGCACAAAAGTAAGTGCCTGGGATCTAGGTACTGCACTATCCTGGTTTAGCACAGACCTTGTTTTTGACCTTGGCCAAGTCCCCTGCCTTCTCTGTCAGTGTTTCCTAACCTGTCCCCAGGAGCAATACCACTTATCTTGTCTGGAGTATAAAGCTAAGCATTTCATACCTTTAGAAATTAGGTGCTCCAATGAAGCAAAGGGGTGACAAATAAAAGCAATAAGGGGAAAGTATCACCTAATTATGCTTCCAGAGTGAAAATACTGACCCTAAACCAAAGGCTTCTAACTGAAAGTCTTGTATGTGTCTGAGATGATACCTGAAAGACTTCTCTTTCTTAAGACCTAAGTCTTCCCCTTTTCCATCAGCGTGGGCCACTGGGCAGGTGACAAGCAGCTTGTGTACATGTAGCTGGGCACATCGCAACAACTTGCTTGTAGATATTTGATTTCAAATGTCAGAAAGAACATGTAAGCGACCCTACATCTCTGCCTTAATGTTCATCATAATTGCACGTGTCTACACAACTTTGAAACCTGCTTTTAGTGCTTAGAAATCCAGATATACATAGAAAAACTGAGCAGTGCTGGTAAGAGCAGCAGGTGATGGGGCATCTAGGGCCAATGTGGGTGAGAAGACCCAGCACTGCACAGGGTGCAACAGTGCAGTCTGCATCAAAGATCACCACTGTCTTGAACCAGAGGAGAGGTTTGTTATGGGATGTCAGGCCTCAGGGAAGAAGTCTGGAAAATCCCAAGAGTTTTCCACTACTGACTCTTGATGCCTTTGACAGCAGGAAAATGTGAGACGCTTATCGTTCCTGGCTCAGGTTTAGAGGTGGCAAGGAGCACCTGCCATGAACCATGGGTGAAACCCGGTGAATGACAGTTCTTTCAGAGTTAAGTGGACAGTGGCTCATGTGCACAAGAAGAGACAAAAGCTTTCTGCTCTGGTAGGGAGCCCCACCAGCACTAGCAGCATGCTGAGTACCAGCACTTGGGCTAGCACAGCTTTCTGCCAGGCTCCCGCGGACAGTGCTGAGCCTGCACAGGTTTCCTTCACCTTTTTTTGTGTGGCAGCATGTAAATAAAGCATTTCCAGTGTTCATAAATAAAGGATTTACAAGCTGTATTTTTGTCTTGATACATCAGCATGGGGTGCTTACAATCCCAGTGTCTCACTCCCCTTGCTGATGGGATATGTTCCTCACCATTTTTCAGGCTAAATGCTGGGACGTCTGATTTTGCCATCAGGCAAAACTGCCACCAAAAGGAAAGTTACCATGTCCCCAGTGATGACCCTTTTGCTGGACTGAAATTCCCATAAACCTCCTTGTGGTAGAGTGGGCATCCAGAGAATAGCAGTTGTGCCAGGATTAAGATCAAGACACCATGGGTTAGAGCTGTACACCCAGGGCAGAGGACACCACAGTCCAGCCTGTCTTCTAAGTGCAGTAGGAACAGGCTGAACCCAAGTTAGTATCCAACAGTGTTTCCAGAAACCAGAGCATGACACGCTTAAATTACTCCCCTGCCACTTCTTCACCTTGCAGCGCAGATGTAAAAATCTGAAGTCAGAGGGATTCCCCAGCAGTCCAGGAGAGCCCATGGTGACTCTGGAGAGTTCAGTGTCAGGTACACAAAATGGCATTTATATTGCAGGGACTAAAGGAGGGAGGAGGATGGGGGTGATGGAGGGAGTGCCTGTGGTTAAGCTCGGTGGCACCACGGCTGCGCTGCAGCACAGCCCTGGGGAAGGGCTCGCGGTGGCTCCGGCAGGCACGCAGCCAGGGTGATGGCTGCAGGGGCTGGGAATGCCGCTGCTGAAGGGGAACCGGCCAGAACATGCAGTGGACTGTCACCACTGGCATCACTCCCTCCATTCAGTAGGGGTGCAGGAACCCGTATAGAAGTGCCCGCACCAGTACAGTTCATTCTGGTCTGGGAAGAGAAACCAGGGCTCAGGCCTGGGACCAGTGTTAATATTACCACGCTGGCAAAACCAGACCTTGGCAGGAAAACAACTGTTGCCTTCAAAAAACCACACTCTGCGTGCCCGGTCCGGAGAGGGAAGCCCAGTCAGCGGGGAGGGGAGCTGCAGGCACAAAGCTCACCCCAGAATTACAAACACCATTTCTGCCCGCTAGAGCAGAGCTGCCCTGAGCTGCAAAAGAATAACCAAGCCCAGGGCAGGGTGTGCCATGTGCAAGAAATGGCATCCATTGGAGGGGACCACTGTGGCCAAGCTGTGGTGCCCATGGAGAGTCCTGGCACATCCTCTTGGAGAACCGTGCTCCAGTTGGGATTAAACAGCAGATGATGCTAGAAGGTGGCAGCAAAACTTACATCTGAGCCTCTTCTATCCAAACCAAGGTGAACCTAGGAAGAAGTCACTAATATCATTAAAATAGGGAGAAATTCTTCCCAGTTCCCACAAAGGGTAGATGAGCTGGAGGAGTTGCAGAGGCTGCAGGCTTGCTTCCCACGGGAGCAGAAGTCCAGCTGCCAGAGGTAAAAATGTGAAGTCTCGTTAAAGCAGATTCAGAAGTTCACACTAAATTCCACACTCTTAATTCAAATACAGGTATCTGAGGCAGCTCCTCGCCTGATACAAATTTCTACACTCACTGCTATGTTGTGTTTTCGGAGGGGTAAGAAAAGCCCTGATTTAATTCCAAAAAGCAAAAAAAACCCCAAAAACCCTCATCCTCACACAGATTTTTTTCAGAACTGCTGGATAAAACGGGCACGGGTGCAGCCAGTCCCGAATTATCTTCCTGCCAATTCTTGGGTCAAATCAAGGCTCCGCAGCCTGGGGCTGAGTCCCGCCACGGCCACCGCCACCGCCACCGCCACGGCCACGGCCACTGCCACCGCCACCGCCACCGCCCACATGTATTTATCAAAAATGCCCGTTCCCGACACTAGGGGGAGCTCAAGGGCCGCCACCCGCTCCGCGGCCGCCGCGCTGGACCCCGCGGTGCTGCCCAGTCCGGCTCGGCTCGGCCCAGTCCGGCTGGGCTCGGCTGGGCTGGGCTGGGCTGGGCTGGGCTGGGCTGGGCTCGGCTCGGCTCGGCTCGGCTCGGCTCGGCTCGGCTCGGCTGGGCTGGGCTCGGCTCGGCTCGGCTCGGCTCGGCTCGGCTCGGCTGGGCTCGGCTCGGCTCGGCTCGGTTCGGCTGGGCTGGGCTGGGCTGGGCTGGGCTGGGCTCGGCTGGGCTGGGCTGGGCTCGGCTGGGCTGGGCTGGGCTCGGCTCGGCTGGGCTCGGCTCGGCTCGGCTTGGCTCGGCTCGGCTCGGCTCGGCTCGGCTCGGCTCAGCTGGGCCGGGCTCGGCTCGGAGGCTGCCCGGTTCAAACCGCTGTCGCCGCTGGGACAGCGCATCCCTCTCTCCTACTGCTTTCATGCACGGGGAGCCGTGGCCCCCGCACATCCTGGGAGCGGGAGGTCGGCGGTGGCCCGAGGGTCCCCGTGATCACAGTGATACAATCACTCGGGTTGGAAAAGACCTTTGAGGTCACCAAGTCCAACTCTTCTCCCAGGTCTGCCAAGCCCACCACTCAACCGTGTCCCTTAGCACCACATCTTCGCTTTTTAAACACCTCCAGGGACGATGACTCCACCACCTCCCTGGGCAGCCTGTCCCAGGGCTTGACCACTCTCTCGGAGAAGACACTTTTGCTGATATCCAATCTAACCCTCCCTGGCCCACCTTGCCGCACCTGAGGCACAGGGAAGGCCAGCCAGGCAGTGTGCTCCATTCAGCGGGTGGATTGGACACACAGAGGGAGCCGAGACCTGAGGACAGGGCACAGGGCACAGGGCTGACGCAGGCTGCGGGGGTTTCTCAGCCTTCAGTACCTCCAGCTGTGGTCAACCACTCCTCCAGGAACGGGATTTTGGAAAATAACAGTGGAAAATACCTTTGTGATTCAGTCTCTTGTGCCAGATGGTTTGTGAGACTGGCTGCCAGGCAGTCAGGACAGTTGTACAAGTTTTTTTTCTCCACTCTTAATAGCTAGAAACACTATTTTTAAGGCAAAACCCCAGATTTTGCCGGCATGTCAGATGTGTCCCCTCAAGGGGACAGAGGAGAGCCAGCTGCATAACTCGCCCCCAGGCCCACCAGTGTCAGGACAGGGGACAAGCCACCACAGTGGCACTTGGAGCCTGAAACCCAGCAGGGGACCCTGGGCAGCAGGTTCGGAGGGCACTCGTGCCCTGTGCATCCGTCCACTTCGGTGGTCCAAGGGAAGGTCCATCGAGGCAGGCAGAGTACCACAAGTCGCTGCAGGATAGTCGGTGAGTGATGAAAAAGCCTCTTGCGTGTACAAAAATGTGTAGACCTGAGGCTCAGAGGCTGGCTTGCGTGCCCAGCCACCTCCGTCCCCAAATACCCGGCTCAGTGCTACTTGGCCCCAGATTCTAAGTCTCCCAACTAAGCATCCTGCGCTGCCCTAAAATAGCAATCTATAATAGCTAATAAGGAATTGTACAGCTTTGCTTATCATTCACTCCCAGCACCAATTAAAAAGATTTAGTTAAGCAAAATGCAATTACACTGCCATGGATAAAAGGGATACAATTAATTAAAAAGAAATACTTTCCCTTAGTGATGCTGTTATTTCCAGATGTTCCCATCCCCATCCATGACCACTCCTTGTGATCTGAAGAGATTTGGGGTGGGGAGAACTGGGGGGAGCCAGGTAGTTTGTCTCCCCATCTTGCTGACTTGTATTTCTGAGGTAAGTTAGCAACACCCTTGAAGACACAGATCTTCTCTGGAGCTCTAAAACATCATTTCTGACATATGTGACAGCATCCTCCCTGCTCTTCCAAGAAGGTGAACGTTTCATAGAGGCTGTCTGGCACCAAGCTGGGACTTCTTTCTTTTTGGGGAGAAAACTGGGCTTTCTGTCAACTGTGAAGGAATGGGGAGCAGCCAGAGACTGTGGGATACATGCTGTGGCTGGAAGGATTTACCAAAATCCACAGGGAAGCAGCTGAAGTGATTTCCCATCTGGTGTCCTTGGGAAGGGAGGAGACATGTGCCACTCCCCCCACCCCGCTGTACTTGCAGGTACCCAGGCTGCTGTTTCCCATCGCCATGGTGTGGGGACAACTGGACCCAGCTAACACCTCTTCCATGGATAGCTGGATCCAGAAAGCTCAGCTCTGCAGCCAGGTGCAGATCTCCCAGCGCTGGAGCTTTAGATCATGGAGGATCCTGCTGAGAATGTGTGTTAATAAATAGATTATTTATGTAACCATTGCCACGTCTCGATACTGGTGTGACTGTCAACCACAGAAAAGAGTCAGAGAGTAGAAGGCTGCGGGTTGCCAGTGGAGTCTGACGAGAGGCTGACTGCAATTTTCATAGCCTCGACAGAAGTCACACACAATTCACAGCACCACCCAAGCACATGGAGACGCTGAAAAGCAAAATGTTTACTAATAAAAGCCAGCTCTCCAGGTCTCCAAAGCCTGAAGTTTATGCTGAACGCATCCATAGCCCATCTCACCTTAGCAAAATTATTGATGATTCCAGTTGCAAATGTAAAAAAGGCAATTTCATTTGGCTTACAGCTGGGAAGTTGTTCTGTCTGAGGGCTGTTGTTTTTTAAAGTACATTAAAGCCATCACATTAAATGATGCAATACAGGAATGACTTCTCTGCGCATATTGCAGACAGGTAAAAACTCTAATAGGCGTAGTGGCTATATCTAAAGATTAAACTCATCATGTAATGTATGGGTCACTAACTGTATTTTCATCCCTTTCTTCTGAAACTTTCTGTCATTCGCAAAGTGAGATCATGTCACCACAAATCTGCTGACGCATTTCTCAGCTTTTTCTGCTAAATATCATGGTGGAAGGCAGCATCCAACTTCAAAACCCCCAGATACTTTTTTCCATCTCACGTGGTCTCAGAACTGGTCATGATTTGCTCAGTTAAGACCTTCCCACTAGCATGATCCAGCAAGGACCTGAGCAGCCATCCAGTGCAGCACACAAGCCTGAGCTACAAGTGTTTCTATCTCAGCAAAGGGGCCAGTTTGGCTCTCACTGGCACTGGTACACAGCTGGAGCATGCATCAATGCAGGCAGCTGCTCTGCCATGATGCAGAGCTGAATTTAACCCTAAGTATTTAAACAAACTGTTAGTGGTAGCTCCAAATGATTATCCATTTATTTCAGTATTTGTCTTTTTCAAATGTGACTTAAAATCTATAAGTAATTAGTTATTGTACTGGCTACAGTATTGCAAAATGCTTCCCTTCATTTTTTATTCAGACTCTGAGCTATAACTCCAAAATAATTCTAGTCACACCAGCCCTCAAAGGTCTAAATGGAGAGGAAGGGGGGCTAACGCCTTAATATCTTTGAGATTTGCAAGAATATTTGAGGATTTTCTGGGGATTCAGTGCAAGATGAAAAAAAAGTTTTGCAGGCAAATAGAGGAACTTGTGCCTCCAGTTCAAAAGGAAAGACACATCCAAATGGAGAAAGATTTAAATGTTAAAGTGCTAAACAAACATTGCTATTCAACAGCAGTCTTTGTCTTTTGAGTCCTAGGTTAAAACTACTTCACAGGGACTATAAAAGCTCGTTACTCTCCTTTGTTGAAGCTAAATGAATTTTAACAGTACAAGTTCTGGAGTGAAGAAGAATTGCCACCTAAAACTCCTCCCAAGTCATCGAGGTGCCACTTCGGGGAAAGGCAGGAGAGGACTTTGGGAACTGTCAAATAAGTCTGTCAGGCAAATAAGAAAATAGAACACAAATTGCATTTATTTGTTTTGTATAAACACCAACAAATAAGTGGTACTGTGAAGATGCTGGTTCCACACCATCAGGGTATCAGCAGCGTGATGGTGCATGGCTCTGCAATGACCTTGTATCTTGCTGCCTTAGGAAATCCCACTGGAGTCAATGGATGCAAAGGGCTTTAAATCTTGGGCCATAAATCACTCAAGATATGAATTACTGCCTTATTAGAGCAGCTTTATAACTGTAGTTCCAGATAAATACACGATTAGTCTGATCTCTTCTGATAACAGGCCAACAGGAAAAAAATAATCATCATCTACTAAGCTAACTAGCTATTCAAAGGAGCTGCGGCAAACTTTCACAGATGTTAAGGCCAGTGGGACCACTATAATAATCTTGTCTGACCTTCCGCATGGTGCAGGGCAGAAAAACTCACCCAGGAGATTCTGCATCATCCTGAAACTATAACTTGTTTTCTAGGAAGGTGCATCATCTTGGTTTAAAGTTTTCTGAAAACAGAGAAAGCACCACATTCCTCAAAACCCACCACATTTTTGCCGCATTAGTTATCGTGCTAGCTCTCTCCCAGTAACTACTCTTAACCTGTGCTGAGACACTGGGAACCAACTGGGGTCCTTGAGCCATTGAGTGCTGTTGCCTTAAATTCATTCAGACAAGGTTCAAAAAAGAAAAGATGTTTTCCTTAACACAGTGAACTCCACCTGGCAGGGACTAGCCCACAACCAGGTTTTGGAAGAGCTACTGTGCCAGGCAAGCAGCACACCTATGAAGGGATGCTAACACCCTTGGCGGAGTTGAGAAAAGAGCAATGCACGGCGTGTGCCAAAATCAAACTGGAGGTAACATTGGTGGTTTTGCTCCTGTTTGGCATCTGAAAGGGAATTTCTGGAAGGTTTTTGCCACAGTAGCTCAGTTCACACTAGCACTGGGACTCTGCCATTGCTCTGATAGGGCAGTCGCTCTGATTTTGAAGGAGATGCTTTGACTTTACGGAGTAGTGTTACAAGAAGCTCAGTGGGGGTGGAAGGTTCCCAACACACTTTTGAGGCCCTCAAACTCCTTTCTGGGTGGAAATGAGATCAAACTAAACTTAAATGGCACTGTTTGCATGAGTAACAGTTAATCCCAATTACCCAGGGCTGCAAGATGAGGATCCCAGGGCTAAAAGAACAAGGGTGGTTTTTTCCACACATGGGTAAAGACTGTTGATTCAACTTGCAGGCCCATAAAATTTCTCCAGTAACAAGCAGGGACAGACTCCTACAGCACTGCTGGAGGGAAGGGAAATACCCTGTCTCTGAGAATCTAGTTATTCCAATAGCCTGGAAGAGCTGCACAATGCTATAAATGGATCTGGCTGTGGGTAAGGGATAGATGAGCACGTCATTTCTTCTATGTTTGTACTCCAAAACTACAAGTTTAAGAGTGGGAAATTCCCCTACTCCTAGTTTATTGGCTTTAGAGGCCCTTGTGAATCCTCCAGTGCAAGCTGGCATGGGAGACAGCAGAAAAAGGGAGAGAAGCATCCCCCTTTTCCAAGGGCTGCTGTGACCACAGTGCTCTGCGGGACTCTGACTTTCCACCTCTTGGACTAGGAAATATGGGAAAAAGAGTCGCTTTTTCAACATTTTCCTTTTGCTGCTGCCAGACACGCAGTGCCACTTCCAATTACAGGGCAGCGTGTCAGCTGTGACCTGCTCCGGTGCGACATGCTGCAGCCCCGTGGCACAGGCACAGCCGCTGAGGATGCGAGGGAAAAATGTACAGTCTCCAGTAAACATGTGGGACCCAGCTCAGCGCGGGGGTCCTGGGTGATCAGGCTTCAGTGAAAGGCCTCCAAGCGTCACCCAGCATGGGAGATGAAGCAGAGAGCTGTGACCTAGGTCATGCCTGCAACTGGTATAAATCAACATTGCTCTGTTGATATCTGGGGAGCTACGTGGATTTGCTCATGCTAATAATTCAGCCCTTTTTTGTTCATTTTGGGGTTGTCCAGCTCTCTCAAGCACTGCTTAGCTCCCGTAAAAACTGTTACAATAACATGCACTTCAGTGGTTAATATATTTTACAGGTCCACTCTTTTTTCTCCAGTATCTTCTGTAGCACACTTAGAAAAAACTTCTCTGCAGGGTGGGGCCATTTCTCTGATGGTGATGTGATCCCTTTGCATGGGCTTGAGTGTAGATTTACACTGGCAATGGCCACTTACACAGTGACAGTGACCAAAAGGTTTATGCAATGAGATGCTGAGGCTCACATGTGAGAGGAACATGTCCAGGCGCTGCAGGTCTCCAGTGTCTCAAACATTTTAGATTAGTTTGGGATATACAATCCCCATCGTGTGCACTTTTGTGATCTCCCTTTTGCACGTCAGCATGAGGTTGCTTCTGGTGAGTCAAACAGCAATAAAAGCCCATAAATATGAGCAGTGGTAAAGATGAGCCCTTTCCTTTTAAGGCAAAGCTTGGCATATAGACCAAAAGACAGCTTTTGCATGGTACATCAGAAGATAGAAACTCACATGCTATATGAGATCCACAACAAATCAGACAAGCTGTTGAGCAAAGGAAAAGGCTCTAGAACAAACAGCCCTTGAGAGATCCACAAAGTTGCCTCATCTAGAGAAGGATGACACCAGAAAAGTAAGGGCTAAAGTGGATTTTAGCATCCTCTCATGCTCACTAAACTAGGTAAGCATGTCTTTAGGTTATGTTTTCTTTATCCCAGAAAGTCCAGATGAAAATCCCACCAGAATGTGCCTTTCCAACTAGCTCTCTCATAGCATAAAGGGTACGGGGATTTAGGAAAAAGTTAATCAAATCATATCCGTGTTCCTCATGGAGGTACT
Organism: Falco cherrug; assembly: GCF_023634085.1. NCBI lineage: Eukaryota > Metazoa > Chordata > Aves > Falconiformes > Falconidae > Falco > Falco cherrug. Next base: position 33,208,780 of record NC_073704.1, on the reverse strand, counting down.
TTTGTGGTTGTTCTGCTAAAGGAGGCATCTTCTGGCTGGGATGAAAAGATACAAACAGTTTCTATGTTGAATTTCACCCAGTCCTAGAAATCTGAGTTAAGTGAAAGAAACAGAAATGATTGTAGGAAGGGCCTGTGAATACTGTATCTGTGCTGGTCTGCAGGTGTTTCACGTGAGCTAGGTAATAAAAGGAGGATTCCAGTCTTATTAATCCAGGCTGGATCTCTGCCAGACCCAGGATTGCTGTTCTTACAGACACAGACTTCAGAGCACCTTCTGCAAACTCCACTTCCCATTCCAGGATCCCAAGAGGAAGCTCCAGCATGGTCCGAAAACCTGGAGCAATTTTCCTTTGCTCTGAACCGTGAGCTGGGGTGTGTGCTGCCCCTCACCTATCTCAGCACGGGAAAAAGGGGAAAAAAGTAAAAGAAGCCTTTAAAGAAACATTGTCTTACACAGTCTCCCTGCAGGAGCCATAGGACAAGCGCTGAAGCTGGCAACGTGAGGCCATTGAGCAAGGGGGAGATCGAGCTCTGTCTCAGCCAACATCAGGTGCACGTTTGCCCCACGTACCTGCAGAGGGGAGGCGATGCCAGACAGTTTGTCTTCTTCAAGGAGCTCATTTAACACTTCTGATTACACTGAACTGGCTGGCTCCTTCCCTGACATTTACTTTGCAAAATTTGGAGCTTCCCTTAGAGGGTCTTTCTGGAGCTCATCCCAGCAGAGGCTAAGTGCCCCCCAGAGCCAGAGTCTTCTACTCCTTTGAGTCCCTTTCAGCAGTTCTTTCATCCATAAAAGAAATCTCATCCTTGCTCTTCACCTCCCTTCACAAACACGGAGAACGCCTGCGGCTGCGTGCCTCCCACCCACCAGTCAGCGCAGCTCCCATCAGCTTTATCAGCTGCTTACAGCACAGAAGCAGCAGCCAGGGCTGGACATTGCCAAGGGATGCTCTGGAGTCCATTTATAGTGACATTTATAAATCCTTTGCTCCCTCCTTTTCCCAGCTGGTCATAACCCTTTGGTGGGCACAGTTTCCCAGTGCAGGGCTCATGAAAAAGCCCACCCAATTCCCAGTTCCCCACCCAGTCCCCACCCAGCCCCCTCTGAAACCAGATCTGAACTCCCCAACCAAGTGTTCCGTAAATCCAGGTGGAGAAGATTCAGGGTGAGACAGGAGTGAATAAAAGGTGCAAGAAATAATATCATCATCTGGAAAGTGGGTGGTACTATCGAGAGCAGGAAGGGCTTAATTCAGGACTGAGAAGCTTCAAAGCAGATGGATTAACTAATGGGTTGTGGGATGCTTCGGGATTCAGGATTCGCATCCTCGGGCATGTTTTTGCTGTTTGCCCAGGCATTTGAGGACGGACTCACTGTTCCTGCTGTGTGCACACCTGGGAGCTGGGTCTCTCACCTTCCTCTCAGGCTGCCGGGCAGTACACATGACACATCCACAAGCCCAGGAGTAGACTCACCCACCAGCTTGCTAATGCAGAAAACAGTAGGGACTCTCCCAAAATGGTTATTTAAACAAGGCATTTTAAATTGAGCTGCACTGTTTATTAGAAAGCATGATAATTTTCAGTCTCATTGCACAAAGGCATTATAAAACTGCCATGAACAGCTCTTCATCACTACCTCTAGTTCCAGCTTTCTCCCACCTTGATACTTCTGCAGTTTAATCCTGATTAGTGTCGTGTATCTGTTCTCCCCGTTATGATGGATGCAGTCCCAAGTCATCCTTCAGCTCTGCCATCCAATGTTCGAGGGTCCTGGTCCTTCACTTAGTATCAAGGCTCCTACTGATGAAACGGGTTCTGTCCCAGAACATGGCAACAGGGACACAAAGTTAGAAAACTGCTTAAGTTTTGTCAAGGCACAAGCATAGAAGAGAGTTGTGCAGAGTGTTCATCTGCATTTCTTACAAATGACACATTTGGACAGGAGAAACTCCTACTCCAGTGTAGAAGGGCTTATTGCCCGACTAATATCAAGTACCACAGCTAAGCCTATCTCACGAAGTATTTGTGGATCTTTTCCCCTGTCTTTAGGGTTTTTTCCCTCCTATTCATTTGTACATCTTCTGCTTTTCAGCTGTAAACTCTTCCATGATGTTCATATGCTATGGATTTATAAACCAGATGATAGCCATCATTTTCACTTTAAGGAGGCAAACTCATGTACTGTTTCTAAGGCTTTAACTCCTAACCTTCGTCTTCAGAACTGTATGTACTGCCCTATTGATATTTCTGACATTTAGATTCCAAATGTTCAATCTCTTTCAAATAAGATCGTGGTAGCTGACAGTATTGAAAACACTGATACTGCTAACCAGCAAAAGTCTTGCTGAATTTAAAAAAAAACACCTTGTCTGTCTTGAATGACAAAAAACTAATGCTAAGTTAGCGCCAGCCGACATGTTAAGGTATGGAGTAGACAGCAGCTCATTAAGGTTGGTTAAGACAGAAAATATTTTAATCACAGCTGAGGAAAGAAGGGATCAATATCAGGTTTGCCTAGGCTCAGGCAGGTCCACAGCTGGTGTAAATAAACTCAGCTCTGTTGGGGTCAAAACGGTTTACACCCACAGCCCACAGTTATTTTTTCTGAATGAGGTGAACATATGAAATCCCTTATCGAGTCATTTTCAGCAAGATTCAGCGCTACAATTCTCACTAAAATCAAGCAGAAAAAACAACCTGAGAGAGGACCGCCCAAGTTATTGCAGGCTGTTGGTAGCTTTTAAGGGAAAAATGGCTGTAAATCAAAGAATGCAATTTCCTCCTCATTAATAGCACACATTAAGTATATGGCTGAAAGGAGCTCCAAACCTTTTCTTTCTGTGTGTGCAGGACATTTGACGCAGCAAGGGAATGTGTGCAGCAGCATTTTGGGTAGGTGGCATAACTCGAGTATGAAAATACTCAGGCTGAAGCATCCCATCTGTCACTTTGAGGGTAGCTGAGAGTAACCTGGCAGGTGATATGGCCAGTACCTGGATGGAAAAGTGGGGAAGTTCAAAGATAATGGGAACATCCACATCTAAAAATGGACAGAGGAGAAGAAAATCCAAACTGACTCCATAGGAAAGAGTTAAAATATAGAGAACCTGCAACAGACCATCAAATTCATCCATTATTATTATGAAACCAAAGGGACATTTTCAAGGAATCTGGGGTCAGAAATTAAGACTCTGAGTTTCAGAAGTATTTGTACCATAATCAAGTCAAATCTGAGAAACAAAAAACCCCAACCTTATACAAACTCTAAAAAGTTTTGGCCTTGCAGGTATGAAAGCTGGAGCAGTCACATGTTTTTTGTTCTACGGCAAGATAAAAAAAATAAAAAACAAACTTTGAAATGGAGCGAAAACACAAATTTCTCTGTTTTCTTGCCAAAACTAAAAGCAAAAATGTTTCAGTTTTTAGGGAAAGTGTTAAAGATTTCACCAAGTTTGCATGTCATTTAAGTCAATCCACAGCAATTTAGAGGTGGTCCCGTCAGACAGCATGGAAAGCAGCCTTATGCACCCCAGGCAAAAGTGGCCCAAGAAAGTTTAGCCTCCCCAGCCTGGTGTTCGTCTGTGCCACAGTAACATCGACTTAATCCTAGTGTCCTTATGCCCACACTGCCAGCAAGGGCTTCTGAGGAGCCCAGCTACTTTCTAGAAACTTTGTCGATGGTGACCATCTGTCATTGGGAAAACATGAGAAGGGGAATTAGTAACAGACTGGCAGGGAATACTGGAAAACTGGCAATATATTTTACTGAGGACAGATGTAAACACAATGAGGATATTGTTTTGAAATTAAGGGAAGAGTAGAAAATTTCTCAGTGTTCTCTTGTTTGTTTTGGTTTTTTTTTCCCTTGCCACACCAGTGGAAAAGAAAAGCTGGCAAGTGAGAAGACTAATTACAGGGCATAAATCTACCGTTTTGGGGAATCTCCCCTGGGGTCTGCTCCTCTTCCGTTACCGCTCGATCACCACCATTACAGCCTGTGAGATGCGTGTATCTGCTGCCACTAAATGCCACAGATGCATCTCTATTATTCTTGGAAGCATAAACTGCTTTTTCTAACAATCAATTGCCCAATTCAGAAGCAAATCTAACGAGCTCATTCTGCCTTATTGGTTGGAATCCAGCGCCATTTCTGCTGGGACTAAGATAAAAAGGAAAGCGCTCAGAAACCGCTTAGAAAAGCTAAGTGGGGAACTTAATTACTTCAGTAATTTTGCTTCTCAAATTAAAGGGAAAAATGTTTCACAGATGAGAAGATTTTCAGTGTCTCAATCGCAATGAGAGAGGTTTCTGTTTAAAACACCGATGGTCGAAACATCTCCAAGGCCATGTTCATTGCAGAAGGGGAAAATATTCAGAAAACTGCCAAAAATGTCATCCAGGGAAGGAACCTCTCCCCAGATCTTGTCTGCACTAATAAGAGTTTGCTGGCACTTTTGAAAGCAGATGTATCTTCTGCTGGCAAAAGCCTTTCCTGTTCCCTCGCTGAAGGAATACACGCTCTTCAGCTGGCGTAAATCCATATATTGCTGTTCTGCTAGCATCAAGATGTCATTAAAAATCACAGCCTGAGAGGCATTACTGCAGCAGCAGAAGTCTCCAGCGCGGGGTGGGCTTTGGCTGGGGGCTGCCGCTCAGGAAGGGGTCTGTGTCACTGCTGAGGCAGGCACAGGGACCAGCGAATCCTCCAGAGCTGGGGGAGAAGCACGAAGCCTCATTAACCAGACAAATCTGCAATTAGCAGGGTAATATTAGGCAAGGAGCATGATCCACAGAAGCAGTGGCTGGCTGGGATTGCTCCTGTCCCTCTCCGGTCTCCTTTTTTCATCAGGTCTCCTGGGGATTAGCCTGAAGCGAACTGAAGTGATGGAAATACTTCACCGACTTCAACGGACTTTGGATCCGGCTTTTCATGTCACTTTTATCCACTGGTACTATTCCAAAAGGCCCTACACGACGACCATGAGACTGAGATTTTCAAGTCTACTCCCATCACTTTCAACAGAGACTTTTCTTCCACCTGCCAAGACAACCCCAATCCACACACATTAATAATTAAGAAGGAGCTGAGCACCAGGGGAGGGGAAGTGACAAAGCTGCCAAAATCCTTCTGAGATATTTTGACAATCCACAGCCTGAAAAGATTGTAAATGAGGGTCTGGCCCCTTGTTACTCTCCCACTTTCTCCTGTGTATCTTTAAACATCACACGGATTACGCATCATCCATCCCAGAGAAGCATTTTGATGTCATAACAATAGTTCCGACGCCGGAGTACACAACGCTGAGCGGCAGGCACGGTGATTAACAACCGCTTCTGGCACTGTACCTTCCGGGCTCCCATCAAAGTAAAATTTGTCCCAATTAATCAAGCCCAGGTGTTCTTTGCTGCAATGCTCATCTGTATTGAGAAGATCTCGAGTGTTGATCCCGGATGCTGTGCATGGCTGCTAACCTTTCGGTGGAATCCACTGGGAGCTGCTGCTCATTTGTATACAAAGTGCGGTGGATAAAAGGGCAACTAAACATAATTTACCTGGAAGTGAGGTTAAAAGTGGTTTATCAGCTTGATGGTGTTTGACTTGAGAAACAAGACATTAACGAATGCCTACCCATTGATTAGCATTGACAAGCTGACCATTTTAAAATTTATTTTTAGTTAAATTTCCCCCTTACCAAGAATATTTTGACAAAACTTTGGCCAAACATAAGCCTTCTACTGGCCTGGCTGCCTTAGATAGAGATGTGAACTTCCACTGAGGACTACAAGTGCTGCTGGTCTGAGAGGTTCTCCTGCCCTGGGTGGGAGGGTGCCCCGGGACACGCTGATCCAGTCCCACTGACATTAATGAGCCTTGTCACTGCCCCCAAAGAGCCTGCGTCCAAACCTGCATGGCCAAATCCTGCTGCCTGCAAGGCTGGGAGGTTCTGACACGCTTTCCTTGCCGTGGGAGCCATGTGCCTAATCTCACTGCAGACATTTTAAAGAAACCCAGCGTGAAGCTCCAAATCCTTGGGTCCTTTGAAAAGCTTTGTATGTCTTTAGCAGTAGCATCCTCCTGGTGGCATTATTTGCATGCTCTCAGCACCCCAAGCACCTCCCTGATCCCACAGGTAGAAGCTGGGCTGTTCCACTGTAAATAAGAGAGAAAACCTGCCCCATGCTTTGCTACTGCCCCTGGATGCATGTGACAGAGGTAAAAATGTTCCTATTGCCAGGGTGCTCCTCGTGGAGTAAGAAAATGGTCTCGATTCATCCTCTGAAAGTGCTGCTTTTATCACTTCTTGCCCATCCAAGGCACATTTAATTTGGCAACACTGTTAGATACAAGCAAAATTAAAGCCAGCTATTCACTCGTGAGACAGGAGGAAGCCTGGGTTCCCACAGATAACCGGCGCCATAAGCGGGAAAGTGGTTTTTGCGTGAGTCTTTCTAAAGAAAAGGCAGCATGAGGCTTGGAATGCACCCACAGCCGGGACCTCCCAGGTCCCAGGAGAGCCCATGTCAAGCAGGGAGATGATTTGGGGGCTGCAGTGGGGATGTGAGCACCGAAGCCTGATCTTCATCCAGAAATTGTCCTTCAGGCTGGCCACAGCCTGTGGACGCGACTTTTGCAAAAACCAGAGCAGGTGGGAAAAGCCCTCAGAAAGCAAAGGGAAAGCCTTAGAGTTGAATCTGCCTTGGCAGGCCTTGAAACAGAGCCCTTTCCTTGGATTTATTTTCAGTAGCTCTTTCACTGGTGTTTATTAAAAAGTGACCACTTTAGAAGCTTGAAAGATCTCTTTCCGAATCGCCATAGTTATTCTTATCCTCCAAAATTTGTGTTTTTTCTTGAGTTGAATTTTCCATAAATAAAAGACCCTCTGCAGCTTTGAAAATTACTTTGATTCAGAGTTTTAATAAAAAATGTTTGAGGCGTCTTATTGTCCTCGCCCAGAGGGGAGAACTCTTGCTTGTTCGTTGGCAGGGTGGAAAATGCTGACAGTAAGGGCAGCTTCAGGAAAAATTAATTTTTGGGTAATGAGGTTTTTCTTTGTCCTGACAATTCCTAAACATTTGTACCTAGGGATCTATATCTTCAACTATAGAAATACTAAAGCATGTCTTTGTTTAAATTTAAGCTATTAAAAAATTTCAGTGCACTGAAGCATCAGTCTTGCATTTTCTGTTCTCACCTCCCATTTCAAAATGGGATAAACTTGCACTCCGGAGTGATGCTTGTCATTTCAAAGTTGACCTGACTTCTATAGGACAGGTGAATCCCAACTACAATGTGATTTTAATTAAATCAAACATACTGGAAACATTTCAAATACTCAACTTTTTTTTTTCCTTTTGTAAAAGGAAAAAAATGCCAATTTCAATTTGATTGAAACCAAATTTCTCCTTGGCTTGCTCAACAGACAGGAAAAAAAAAATTACCTAAATCTACGTATGAACAGAAAACAGACAGAGGACCTTATGGGTGAAAAACCCACATGCCCTGACTGCCAGCGAGCCTGCTGGCTTAGCCACTGCTGATGGGCACCACCTTGCCAATTTGTTTTTGTTTGATTCATCAGGTTGTTGGGTTGATTTTGAGAATAGATCAAAATAATACAGAACAGTAACCCAGCATAGTCTATGTCCTATCGTCCAACAACTGAATTAAACCAAGTGTTAAAAGAGTCAAAATCAGCCCTGGCCCAAGAGATACGGAGTATACAGAGATCTTGCTCAGAGGTGCATTTTGCTCTCCGTGCTCCAGACCCTGCAGAAAACATCTTTAAAATCATTCCTCCAAGTATTCTGCAGCTTAGCCAGAGGTGCTGACCCCACATGAGGCATCCTCAGCCTTTAGGAGCTGCTTTGTAGCTTGAGCTAGCCCAGCACTACCCTGACCCGCCAAGGGCTGGGGATCCGCTCACATTTATGACCGTGCACCAGAGAGAGCAAGTCTTCTAGTGCTCAGGTGGGAGATGGGGGGTATCCCGAATACATGTACAGGTAAAGAGAAGGGTGAAAATTGTTTAGATCCGTGGTTTAACGGGAAGAAGTTCCTTCCTTGCAATCGAAGCCTGGTCTCCCCAAGAGGGAAGGAAGGCTGAATTTGCTGCACCCCTTTAGAAGCAGCTCTGCACATCAGGCTACAGCCACTACCTGACTGATGCAGGTAGATTTAGGGAACTCAGTGAATGATGAGCCACGTCCCTGTAGGAGCCCCCCTTGCCCCAGCATAGCCATGGGGCAGCCAGCCTCACCTCTGGATGGATGTACAGTCATACTCACCACATGAATAAATTGTAGCTCTCTGAGGCTTGTAACTCAGCCAAATCAGCCCCAGTTTTCATGGGAGCGCCTGGCTGCACTCATCAAGGAGACCCATTTCCCTGCCAGGATTCGTTTGCCTACCCCCAGCTGCTTTGTCTGTGCAGATGTTAAAAATAAAGTTGTGATGACTGTTTGCTACAGGAAAAATATCATTTTTGCACTCTCATACCACAGACTGAGCAGGCCATGTCAGCTTGCAATCTCTCACGGGTTCTCCCCCAGCTATCTCACACACACCCATATATAAAAAAAAACACTAATAAAGCAAGAGATCAGCTAACCTTTTTGTTCAGACAGAGGCCAAGGTCTGAAATCAATGCCCTGGAAGGCAAGTACAGAAAGCCTCTTTAATTACCAAGAGACCTGGACACTCTTTAATTATCCAGGCTGCACCCCCCAGCAGCTTTGCCTTGCCTGAGCTCTTAGCCAGGGCTGGGGGGGCTAAACACCCTGTTGAACCCCAGTCCCAGGTGCCCTTGGAGGTCACCTACCAAGACAGAGCACCTTCAACCCCTGCCAAAAACCTTACTTTTCTGTCACTTATTTTTTATGAATTCTACAAGCTGCCAAGCAAGATTTTCTTAAACAGAGAATCGACTAAGACAGCAGGAACACAAGAAAAATGTCCCTTGTCCCCCTACTTTCTCATTCATCACTAAATTAATGAGAAGCTTTTGCAAAGGACACAGGTGATCCAGCCCACACTGCACACCGGGTTTCCCACTCCCACATAACCCAGAGGTAGGCAGCATCACGAGGACTGGCATTGTGACAAAAGGTGCCCACCATGGCCAGTGCTGCAAAGTCTTTAAGAACCATTCTTCAATTAAATTAAAAACATTTCTTGCAATAGTATAATTCAGAGCCTGGGGCTTAAGGGAGGATTTCTGAATGCCAAATAACCCATTTATTAAAAATAAAAAAACCCACCCTTAGTTTATCACCTGCTATTCTGAGGTGAGAGACTTATACCAAACCTCTGCAGAACGCAGCTATATTGACTACAAATAGGATTACTCACAGGACCTTTTCATTTGTAAGTTTTCTGTAAAGCTTGAAGGTCACACATTAAAAAGGGCTACAACCTCCTTCAAAAAACAGCAAGGGAGAACGCATTACCTTTGCTGCTACTGCTTATGCAAGGAAACAATAAATGCCTTTCTTAAATGGCATAAATTGAGCTGTGCTGATGTTTCACAAAGCCACAGACCGCTTATCCTCTGGACGAGATCCGTGCCATCCTGCCATGATGGACAAGATTATATCGACAGCCCTGAAGTGGGAAGGGCCAGCTCAGAGCACCCAGCACAGCTCATCTGGCCAGCTCAAGGGTGTCTGCAGGGGGAGGTCACTCGCCCACACACATACCTTACTTCACCGTTTATAGCCCCATGATCCGAGTCTCCAGACTTTGAGCTTAGACATGGTCAAGCCAGAAGAGCCTTTGGTCCTTTCAAGGATCCCCCTCCAGACCCTGAGGTTTGGAGAAGCCACCAGTGCTTGCTGTGCCCAACTGAAGCAAGGCAAGGTGGGCAGCCACATCTCCCCGCTGGCCTCAGACCCTGCTGGGTGGCTGCAGGTGGCCTCGTGAAGGTGACCTGGATGCCAGCTCTCTACTGGTGACAGCTCCAAGCCTCTCACAGGTGTACAAGTGCTGCAAAGCCGAGGCGATGTGCCTTCTTATCTTCCTTCCCCAACCCTGGGCAGCGCCAGCGATGTGCACCACGTGCCAGTGGTCTCCCCGCTCCCGGCGGGGATGTGGTGGAGCTCGTTTAGGAGCAAAATGAACTCACCTTGCTCTTGCCTCTGGTCTCCATAGTAATTAGCTGTGGCCCGGAGGACTCCTGTGCCAAAAATCACACATCTGAAGAGATCCTTTTATTTTTAATTAATTTTCAGGTTTTTTAATTGTCTCCTTCAGCACATTTCAGTGACATCTATCTTTTAAAAATGTCTTAATTAAATGCCAGATTTTCAGAACTTTGAAGGATAGCAGTGCAAGTGTCACAGGACAGATGTACAGACTTTTACCTCACCAGGCATCAGGGAGTTTGATGATCTTTTCATTTTAAGAAAAGGACTTGAATTGTCTGGTCCTCAAAATGTCTGCTTATACCAATTTTTGAAATTCTTTCTATCGAAACCATTTAGTAACGCAGCTCTAGCCCAATGCTGAAATAACACATATGAAGTACCCGTGATTAAAATACGTGCTGATTCTGTGCCTGGAAAACACTACTGGTTGTGTTTCCTGCTTTCCACTTGCATCAGGGATTGAATAATGTACCGTGAACCTCCAGGTGACAGGATCAGAGGTTTGTGTGAAGACTGCCTTTCCTGTAAAGAGAAAGAAAGAAAACAAATGACCATCTCTGCTCTGTAAACCTGTCCTCTCTGTTTGATGGGGCTCCCAAAATGAGCAGAGAGCACACTGGTCTTGCTCAGGACCAAGCCCCAGTCCACCGTGGGCAGAGCCACCAGTGGGGATCCCTGCAGGGACCCGGACCTGCTGTCTGCTTAGCTGGAAACCACATTTCTGGAGGAACTGTTTGTCTTTCAAAAGGCACCAGTCACTCACACGGCTCCCTGAAAGCAATGGCTTGCAGGGCCTGCCTGCAGTAGCTGGTGCTAGCTACCCCCAGGGGCACTTTTGGCCTGCAATAGCCCAATACAAACAGCAGCAAAATCAGGGAGGAGAAAAGGGGCTGAGTGTTAGGGCTGGAAGAGATCCATGGGACCAGAAGAGCCCAAGCCATGAAAGAGTGACTCCATGAGGTTGCGCTGGTAAGAGCAGACACACACCGAGTAGTGCAGGAACGTCTCCAAAATAAGCACCCATTACATGTCCTCCTCCCTGACCACAAATCCTCCTTTGCTAGGGCGAGAGCTGCCCTCCCCGGGGCACCAGCAGGTTTATATGAGCCTGGACTGGTGAGTAGTGCCATCTGCAATCCCGGTTTTACCTGTGTTAAGTACCTACTAGCATTACAACTCCTGTCCCCATTGCATGGGAAGCAGCCGCCCAGGCTGTCTCTCCTGCCATGCTTAAACAGGATGCAGAGTAAATTTTTCTCAGGGCTAGCTGTAACCAACACTCCTTCCATGGTTTTGGGGTTTTTTTTTAATACTTCTGACGTTTTGGCATATTAGCTTTGTTCTGGAGTATTACATCTCCAGCTCTCAACCGTTGAAAAGAAAGGCTGGGTGGATGGAAAGCCTTCTTGAAAGATGACACACAAACCTGAAAGGTCTTGGGGGCAGCAGCACAGCTTCCTCTGCAGCAGCTGGGTTGCTTGTCTGGACAGTATTAAAGGAAAATCCAAAACTGGCTTTGGGACAAGAATGTGCAGCCCATGGTGGTGCCACATGTGTGTTGAAGACCACAGAGAGGTGATCTGAAATGGTCAGAAGCCATCATCCTGGACCCAGGCTCTAGGAAAACACCTTACACTAGCAGAAAACTTGGGCTTGGCTGTCTAACTTTTGTTAGTCACGGGAAGGCTGCTGACTTCCCAGGAGTTCCCCAAACTTGGCACCTGTGTGGTCCTGTAGAGCAGGCTCCAAGGCATGGGTCAGCTTTGTTTCTTGGCATCTTCATCAGGTATCACATAATGACATGGATTCTAAATACTAAATAAATCATGTCTTTCATAAGCATTTATTGCTCATTAGTTTGGACACCGAGCTAATGAATGACTCATTGCTCTTCAAAATCCCTAATGACCATTAATTAGAGAATTTACCCAGCCTGCTTAGAAAAGGAAGTAAGAAATCAGCTGTCAACTGTTTACAGATACATACAAAAATGCAGGGCTATTTTTGAGACTCCAGGATTCTTTGTCAGGGAATTGCAATCACTCACCAAAGTGCTGTGCTTTACTTTCGGGCTGGAAAGCTTCAGAGCATTTCTCCTGGCAATTGTTAAGTGGCTGAATGATTGCTCCCCATTGACAAATGAGGGGCTGGCAGGTCGCAGGTGGTTATGTGCATTCATATAAAGCAGCACAATGCAAGTCAGTGCTGCTTAGACGTGTATGTCACCCCTTCATATTAACAAAGAAAAATACCACTAAAGGTTTCAAGTGTTTTGCTTATTAAGCAGTTGACTGATTGCTCCAGACTGGCAAGTGACGTGGTGAAAGGCACCAGGTGCTGCTGCTTTCTGGTGTGCTGGAGCTGCCCAGCTTCCTCCCGGGCTAACAAATTAGTCAGCAGTACAGTAAGAAGATGAAGTTTTTAGCAGATTAACTATTTTCAAGTATCTGTTATGGGATGTGTTCTTGTTGACCTAACACCCCTTCTGTTATAGATGGAGCAGCTCTTTCTATTCACTCAGAAAACAACACAAAAACGGACTTGGCTGACCACTTGCAAAAGTTGCCATGGAGGCAGGTGGAGGCTCGGCATAACTGGGTGTGAGGTGAGGAAGCATTTTCTTGTATTTTCTTTGAACCTGCTGCTCACCAGTGAATACTGGTGACCTTTGTACTTGCGTTCAGTAGCATGGTGAGAAATCCTCTGGTCACTCCATCCATCACCTTCAAGATATCAGAACTTCTAGCTCATACCCCTCGCAGTCAGTTCTTTTCTGAGAGGAAAAGTCCCAGTCTGTTTGCTGTTGGCATATGGGAAATCTTGCATGCCAGTGGTCATCCCTCACCCTTCTCTATCTCTCCTGATAGATGGATAATGCTGTTGGCTTCATGGGAATTAGTACAAGGTTGAAGTCAAGCTTGTAGTCAAGAAACTTTTTGCTTTGTGTGTGTGTGTTTTAATTTCTTCAAAAATCACACACACTCACATAATTTCAGTGGTACCGGGCTGGACGAGAAAAAGTGTTGGCTGGATCACTGTGTCCAGTGCATGGGCTACAAAAGCCCAGCCTTTGCAAGGACTCAGTTATCTGGATCACTTGGAAGGTAGCAAGATCTTAGTGTTAGATGATGCAATAGCCAATACGTGCCTTTGAACTTTACAATACTCAGTTAATTTATACCCTGTAATTTACACATTCAAGTGTTGGCTGCATACAGCTGCTGATGGATAGAAATGAGACCTTAGATTGCCAAAACAAAGCATTCAAAAATCATGTTAGACACCATCCTGCCTCCAGAAACCACATACACAGAGAATTTTCTTTTTGGAGGGATTTTTTTAATCTGTGATTTCTGAACCTGTGAGGTCTGCTGAGCTCGCATTTCCAGGCTTTTTGGGTTAGCCGTTCTCTTTGCCAGGTCACAGCACCCCATGGCAACTCAGTCGACAATGAGGGTTTTGTTGCAGCATCTTCCCTCCTGCCACTTCCCTGGTGTCTGCCTCTGCCTTGCACACACTCTCCCACAGCATACGCAGGCGGACAAGATGGCAGTGAGCATTTTGTGGTGTCTGAGGTGGGATTTTCACCAAAAAATTAAGACACACACCCCCACCCCAAAATGCAAATGAAGCCAATTTTGTAACCTCCCCTGTTTATGCCACTGCCAAATCGGGCAATGCTCAAGACCTCAGTATCTTTGATGGAGTGGAAAAAAACATTTCCCAACTAGCTCTGCCTAATTACAGCCTCATTAATAGGAGAACTGAGTGTACTAAGCCACTGGCAAAACTAGGCTGCCACAATGAAAAGACTGGGAAAGGCCACAGATTTCATGACCTGTACCACTGCCAGGCTGGAGCATCTATGGTGGGTCCCATGAAGAACCCAGTCCAGATATCGTGAGTGTGCATACACAAATATGCCTGAGCATGTACTTCTACTTTCTCACAGGTGTGATAACTGACAGTAGATCATGCCATCCCCCATCCAGTGCTCATCCCCAAGGCTTCACTTGCTCTCTGCCTTGCCAGCAAGTACAGCCTGGCCTGCATCGGTACAGCTCTACTTTCACAGCACATCGCCTTGGTGCCAGCTCCAGCAGCTCCAAACTGACAAGCTGGGACAAAGCAATTGTCATGAAGCTGGCCTAAAAAAACCACCATAGGGTTAGGCATTTCAAAACAACACCGCGGACTAGTAAATCCCCTGGACTCGTTGCTCTGAGTTTGTGATTTCTTGGCAAGAGGTGCCACATGAAGATGGAAAACACAGGCTGGGGTGTATACAAAATATATACATGATTAAAAGCAGGCTGGGCTCGCCCAGCCCGCCCTGGCTGCCCGCCTGCCTGGCTGCCCCAGCACCCTAGCATCAACCCTGCTTCAGTGGGCAATGCAGCTAGAAGGCCCCTGAAGTTTTTTTTAAAAATCAGTGTGTAAGCAAGAGGAAAGGTTTCGGCATGGGTTTGGCTTTCAATTGGTTAATTTATTTAATTAATTGCCCTTCATTATTTCCCCCGCCAGACATCTCCCATATTCCCAGGCATGCACCAGTGCAACCCAAATTGCTGGCAGAAGCCAGATGGGAGCAAAGAGCAGCACTGAAGGTGGGTGGCTGGCAGCAGAGCTGCAGGGTAGTGGCTGGGAAGAGCCGGGTGCCTGCTCTGCGTTCATCACTGCTGGGAGGACAGCAAGGAGCCAGAAAGTTTCATCATGTCCGAAAGAAAAGAGTAATGAAAGACTGCTCAGACAGTGCTGTGGTGTGCCAAGGATAATAAATCAACCAGAAGGAAAGTCAAAACAAACAGGAGGGAAAAACTATTTTTGTGCTGAAATTCATGTTTGCTTTGTTTAAGTTTGAAAGTGTTTGGTGAGGGCAAGTCTTTATTTTTATACAAAACATTTGCAATATAATTCCATTTTAACTCCTGACTTTTTGTTTAAATCAAGAATGATTTTTTTAAAAATCAAGAATGAGCCTTCCACAAAGGACTTTGTAAATGGTACATCTACAGAAATAATATTTTAAATAGCATCATTTTTTGCCTAAATTGCTTTTTTAAGTAAAAACTCATGTTTATTTAAATGTGCAATTTGAAAACACATTGACCAAAATCCTCTTAGCAGAAACCCAGGCCACGGTGTAATGAAGGGGATTTTTGTTCTTGATTACAATGAGGACCAAGATTAATCTCAAGATGATTTTGAGAAACAGCTGGCTTTTTGGCTAGAGGGGAGGGAGTTTAAAAATAAAGTTGGCATAAAGATGAAAAAAAAGACTTAGACATTATGTTTAGCTAATTAGCTAATTATCCTGTCCTAGCAGTTCTTCTGTCTGCACAAAATGAAAATAATCTTAAATGAGCTTCGATCTCCTGCAGATTTCCAAAACATACTTTGGACCCTCTTTTGCCCTCTGATTCCCTCCCTGAATTTCTCTTCTTTCCTCAGCCTGGCCGGTGATGGTTGCACCCCCTCTGTGCATGCTGGTGGGTGAGCCGCGAGTAGGGACCTGCTGCGGTGGAGCCTCCCAAGCTTCAGAGCCAACCTGGCAGCTGTCAGGAGGGCCCCACCGCTGCACCGCAGCTCTGCTGCTGCACGCACGCACTCCGAATTGCACGGCGTGAACAAAACTATTCTACCCCCTTTCCACCTCTTGGGAAACATGCAGACCAACCCTTTGCTCTCAGGGCAGAGGAGGGATACTTTTGCAATTGTAATCCAAGCTGTAGTTTAATGCATTAAGTTTTGCTCAAAAATGAGTAGCCTCCCATGCCAGACCCTTAGCAAGCACAGACTAAACAGACGTTCCCAGCTTAAGACCAGAGGCAGCTACAGTCGACCAAGGGTGAGAGCAAGGTCTTAAACACCCACCACTGTGTGGGCCCTGGGGCACCAACAAGTGATTATTTTTGAGGGCAACTATCCGAAGAAGGAGCTGCTGAAGAGCAGAAAGGTGCAGGGAGATGGCCACTAACTGCCCAAAGAAGTTCCCTCTGGGATGGCTATCCACAAGCCCATGAAGCTACATTTGTCAGGTGAGAAGGAAAGGTGGGTGCAGGGAAGGCTGGAGGAAAGATGTAACTCTGGAGGGTGGTGGATATGTGGTGGCTTGGAGCTGCTGTGAAGAAATAGCATGTAGGACATACGCATAGCCTGGATGCAAAAGCAAGCCCTTCGGTGGTGACCAAACATCTGCTAGGATATGTCAAAAAGGCAAACTGGGACTGGGGTTTTGGAGAGCAATGTTGGTCTGTGAGTCACCAGTGCTGGCTGAATTGAAGCTTGCAGATGAGAAAACTTGAAGAGAACTAAAGGGAGAAGGGGCTCGAAGACAAAGACATGTGGGGCTCCCACATAAGGATGAAAAGACAGCAAGGTTCGTCCAGATGTGATGCTCATGGTCCAGTGTGCCACCACCCCTTTGCCGCTGATCCTTGGGGAGCAGTGTGCTTCCCCAGCAAAGAGCTGGGAGGAGCAGATGGATCTGCCCTGCAGGTGGAGCACAAGCGGGAGAGGAGCCAGGCCTGTAGGGATGCTGGGCACTTGTCCCTTGACAAGCCTCGGAAGAGCTCAGCTGACCTCCTTGGACTTTAGCCCACACATTGCAATATTTTAGAGAAAAGGAAAGGTCCTCAGGGAAAGTCATAAAAAGACTGAGCTGGGGGCTTAAAGACAGATTAAATGTTAGAGTTAGTCCAGTAAGTTCAGGCACACCATCACAGCTGTGGCAATCATGTTCCCTTCAGAGATGTGCTACGACCGCTTGGGATTTTACATACCCAGAGAATCATTTTAAAACCAACTGCTGCAGTAACTGCCACGCTGAGGGGTTTTGCTCCACTGCCCTCTTTGCAAGGAGGCAGCCAGCCCCACACATCAGCCTGGACACGAGCCAGGTGAGAACGAACCGCTGCCCCTCCGAAGCCCTCAGACCCACAGCAACCTCCAGGCAAAAGGAAAACCCTGGGAGCAGCAATTAAATCAGTTTAATTTGATTTGTTTCCATATTGCCAACAGCATGCTGGCCAGTGCTCCAGCCTTGCCCGCCGTGCCCCAGCAGCAGGGCACGCTGCTCAGCAGTGGGTGCCAGGACATCACTGTGCTGGGACACATGCAGAGCTGGCATGGAAGGCAGCTGTCCCCTGACCCAGGAGGGTCAAGAAGGGGTGGGAGGGTGCTGCACAGACCTGCCAGGCAGCCCTTGTCCCAGCCATCTCCTTGCAGAAGACGCAATAATAGGAGTTTTTCCTGGCATCAGGAGGCATGGTCCTTCACCGGCTGTCCCTAACAGATGTCTGCCCTCACACTCACACAATGATGGGGAGAAATGCAGAGACACCCTGTTTCTTCCACCACCGGTATACAAAGCATCCAAGAGAAGGGTGGCAGCTCCCTGGTCTGAAGGCTTTTTATTTTATTTTTGCTGTCTTTGCCCTCCAGCTGCAAGTCCCTACTGACTCCTACATCCCCCTCTACCAGGACAGCTATTTTTGCCTGAAGTTGTACAAAATGTCAGCAGGTACCACTGTGTACTTCCTGGTTATAATTTGGGGATTTCAGAGCCTGCAGCCTTCCTCAGCAAGAACCCTGTCGTTCTGACAATGCTCTCCCCAACCTCCTGCACTGAGAGTTGCATGGATTAGTGAGTGTGTCATAATAAATATATCATGCAAACAGCTGCAACCCACAGCTATTAGATCAAGTTTGGCTTGCCCAGCAGAAGTGAGTTTGATGGGCAAGATGCCTTGGTTGGCTGTAATAACTGCTGGTAAAGTGATCTCATAGGAGTAAAATTAAGAGGGTATAGCTAGCTGCAGCGGAGTAGGATATTACTACCAGCAGCTGTGTGCCTTTGCCAAAGGTGTGTCTGAAGTGCGCAGCAAAAACCAGCATGCCCAAGCAGCAGGGTCTGGCTCTTGTGAGCCTGTTGGCCAACATGAAGCTGGTGAGGAGAGGCAGCCCACCACCCGAGCTGCAGTGCCTGAAGCGGGACACATCTCTCCCCACCACCAGCAGGAAGGAGAGCAGCCATGGGCAGTGGTTTCTCCTCCCTATACTGCTGAGCCTCTGGTCCTTTCATCAACCAGCACCCAATAAATCAATAAACACCAATAAATCAATACCTACTGATTTTGTTCCAGTTCCTCACATCTAACCCATCCTACACATAAACAAATAGTTGTAATAATCTCCTTAAAACCATCATCAACTAGAGTCCAGAACAAGACATCTCTTGTCCTTCCTCGCAACATTTCAGTCCTCAATTACGTGAATGTAACCTCTTTAAACGTATTTTCCTGTTAACACATCTTAGAAATGATCTCCAGAATGGGTCATCTTGCTCTGATTTCTCGCTGGGCTTCTGTTTTCAGCATGCCTGTCTCAAATCCTGTCTCAGAGGCCTGACTCACGTGTGGTGTGCCGTGCCCAGGAGCACTTCACTAACTGCTGCATCACCGATGGACCTGGTAGGACACCACACGGTTTCAACATCGTTGGCTCAGGTGCAAACAGAATTTCATAAGAGTTTTATGGGTTTGACAGCACATGGCTGAAGTGGAGAGGAGATGGGCAATTTATCAGCTCCAGAGGGTCTCCAAGCTGTAAGACATTGCTCTTTCCAAGCTCAGTATGGACAACTGCATCAGTGTTCAAGCCTTGTCTTGAGAGGCTCCTCACCCCACCGTCAGTGTGTGACCCCCAACTACTTGCTGTTGAACTACTGAGTCTTTGCAAAAATTATCCCTGATGGATCCCCCAAACTTGCCAAATTTCTGTGTGCTGCTGCCAGGTGTAAGCAGATTTGATTTTTATTGTACGAAAGAAGATACTAATAACTAATAAGCAATTTATTTGATGCTGTCCACTTCATGATTATCCACCTCAGAGACATGGCTTAAGCAAATGTGGATAAAATATATGGGCCAGATCCTCGCCTCTGCAAATCTGCCTCATTAACTCCATTGGTGCAAGGGAGATTTTCACAGTCTGACACTTAATACACATAAGAACCAACGTCAGCCACTGGCGAAGAAGCGCTGGATCAAAAACAGGAGATGTGCCATAAAACATTTGGTGTACAAGGTAGGAGTTGAGTGTAGAGGCAAAAGAGCCCAGCCATGGTACAGTATTAAGCTTAATTTCCCACTTATCTTGAAGACTGACTCTCCCTTGGGTAGTGCTTAGTGTAAGAGCGAGTCTGTGCCCGAGTGGCTTTTGGGACCTGTCATGTTGGGTTTTTTTACCAAATTCAGGTGAAGGAGAAGCTGGGCACACATAATCTGTGTTTGCTCAGGTCTTCCCAAATTGATGCTGACCTGCAGGGAGCACAGGGTAGGGCAGAGTTTTCCACCAAGGGTCACAAGACATTCCAGGTCCCTTGGGCAGGTACGTACTTGGAGGTCCCTCAGAGCAGGAGGTCTGGTGGTGTGCTCTCCTCCAAAGTCACCCAGTGACAAAATCCCGTCAAAATTAGCAGCCATCCTTGGCAATAACAAGGTATGCAATGGGTCCAAGAGTCAGAAAAGGCCTAGTACTCCTGAAATGCTGCCCGTCTCCTTTCCTCCCACTCTACACCTTCTCACATGGACACTTATTCTCAAAGCCAACCCCTCCAAGCGTGCACTGGCCCTGCTGGATGCAGGAAGGAGTGTTCCCAGCAGCCCCCCCCGACCCTGGCCAGGACAATGGCTGCTTTGCCACCATCCACCTGCAGCTAGTGTCAGAAGACGACCTTATGGACAAGCTAGGAGTTCACCTCACTTTTTGACAACCATCATCATTAGCTCATTGCTTCATGCCCTGAAACGTTCTGCTTGTAAGTCTCTTTGCAGGGGTCCAAGTAACTTTCACGGTGCTCCATCAGAGCACCAGTTTTCAGGGTGATTTTTTTCTGAGCTTCCCTCATTTGCGTTCCTGGTGACAAGGGCTGGTGCACTGCATAAATACAATTTCATACCTGTTTATTATGGGGAAGGACACATGCATCTGTAACTGATTTGACAGGAGACAGCATGACAGCTGTTTTACAGGATTCTCCATTGAAATAGCAAATGAGAGGCTTGCTAGCATGTATGGGACATATTTATATCCTAAACAAAAGGGCAATAACATACACAGTGACAAGCGTTGTTTGTACACAGCTTTCAGCAAGTTTGTGCCAAGTGCTGGCTCCCAGCCAGGCTCACGGCTGGTACAATCTGGCACAGCCCCGCTGACTCTGAGGCAGCTGCATCAATTTACACCAAGGAAGAAGCGAGGTATAATTTTCTAAGTTACACACCAGAATTACAAGAGAAAGGAAAAAAAGCCCTGATGATCTGCAGCAAGGTTGGGTGCAAGCAGCACCTCAGCCCACCACGTGCTGCAGGGGGATAGCTCTGAGCATGTTAGCAAGGTTGGGCAGTTGGAGTTGCACGTGTTGTGGGAGCTAGCCGTAAAGATACAACTGCTTTACAAGCTCCAATAGCTGCCTGCATTCAGCATGGCAAATAGCACTTAACATGGTAGCCCTTTTGTTTTCAACCTGTTTAAATGGGAGATAGGTATGGAGGGAAAAGCTGGACCTTGGTGGATGCCTCTGCACAGGCAAATGGGGACAGGGCTCTTCTGTACCCCAAGGTCTCTAATCATTCTGCAAACAGCAACTTTCTCATCCAGGGAAAAGAGATATGAAGATCACCTCCAGCCTTCACTTAGTCCCGAACCACCTGCGCAATGCCAGAGGATGCTTCAGGGAAGAGGCTGGTGGCAGTAGCCAGTGAGGGATGAAGCAGGACATCAGTGATCACAGTACTGGGCTGAATTTTGGCTGAAACAAGCAAAGAGAACAACCTTTGCCATAGCATTAGTGGCTTTTTTAAACAGCATCACACTGTCAGGAGCACAGTGAGTATTAATGCCATTTCCAGACACTAGTTCAACATGCTTTATAGAGGTCTCCACCTTAGGTCTATTTTAAATTGATTTTTATAACTCAATGACCAAATTAAAAAATAAAGTGGTGACTTAGCCCTGCTGTCTAGGGAAGGCATTGCTTCTCCATGGCTATCTCCATAGCACCTTGCAGCACCAGGCTCTTGTCTTAAGACTTCTGCATGTTGATTCAGCAAGAAGAGAAAGAAGTAACTGTTATTGTTATATCAATTAATACCAGCCATAACAAATTATGCTGGGCCTGTACATCTTCTTACAGCTTAATTATACCCCATCGCGCCCAGCCCTGCCCAGGACTGCTATTGAGTACAAGGGATTTGTGGTATTTCCAGCCCAAACCCTTGTATCAGTTCCTCATGTATAACAGCCAGCAAGCTGCCCAACAGATGACACCATCAGAAGGCTGGGAATCACAGTGGTCTGAACACGTAACTTTGCTTTCACCCTGGCAAAAAAATGATGTATAATGCAGGAAAACACATAGGAGACAAATCTGAGCAAGAAGCTCTCACACATCTATGTTCATGCCTGTATCACAGGTTTTATGATGATCATCTTGAGGTTGACTTGTATGAGACAGGTATGTTAAGAGAAAGATCTGGGGGTTTTGGGTTTCATGTCCATTAAGGCAGGAACAGACATCTCAGCAGCTTTAATTTTAGCTTTCTAATGCTAAACCCAAGTTTGTTGTCAGGAAATTGAGATAATTTTGCTTCCAGCTATTAAAAGCAACAATATGGGTATCGTATGCTAAAAAACCCAGGAGCAATGGCAAAACAAGAAGCCAGTGTAAGCAAATGGATGAGACAACAAAATCTGAATGAGACATTTTCAAATATTTAATGATTACATGTCAAAGCACAATTTAAATATCACAGTGCCTTATGTGTTCATGAAGAGGAAAACAAAATGACTGAGAACTCCTGGCTAAAATAGTCTTGTTCCTGGCACTGATTGATATTCTTGAATGGAGGACTTGATGGATTATGATTTTTGCAAGAGAATCATTATATGCCAGGTGCACAAATAGAGAAGTACAGCTTGTTGACACCTCTGCACAAAATAAAGCCATTCTAGGAATTTTGATTCATTATATCTCTATTAGGAATCAATCCACCTGACCTAAATTTTGCATCATAAATCAGATTAAGAAACTCGGCTGAATCTCAGCAAAGGCTGTATGTCCTTGGTTTAAAATCACTCCACTATATCCAGCAAACCATTATTATTCTAAATGCAATAATCTATACTGTATAATTTAGGTCAACTTGATTTCAGAGTAGGCAAGAGCATTTCTACCCACTCACCTGCATAGGAATTTAATCATTTTAGGGATATTATTTGTCTTTTCGTAAATGGGTGGTTCAGTGGGTTTGTTTTTATTTCCACATTTGCTGCTCAAATGTGGGGGAAAAAAAAATATAGCACCATGCATAAAATATTGCAGAAAGATCATAAAGCAACTTCAGAGATCCTTAAAGTACAGCCATATCATTATCTTACACAGGTAATTACAGTAAATGGGATTTGCACAGCTAAGTAGAGGCATTGATTTTTGCTAGCTGGCCACAGCACTTAAGAGAAGCCAGGTGGGTTTGTAATGCTGCCTAAAAGACTTTGACAACTGAAAATCCCCCCTCCCCCCCAAAGTATATAGGACCATATAGGTCTGGCTGAAAGTCAAAGGGATTTGCATCCAAGTGTGACGTGCTTTTGAAACTATCCCCATTTGTATCAACCTGGAATTTGGAGTAAGTTTTAAAAAGGAAAGATAGTAGCATTTTCTGCATAAGATTAGACGAGTTCATTAACCGAGAGGATTTTTTGTTTAACTTTGAGGAGCTGCGTCGCTCGCTTCTCTTTGAGCTGCGGAAGCAAACCCAGGGGTACAGCACCAGCCTTTGACAATGAAAGAGCCATGAGCAGAAACAAAATGGGCTTTTGAAAGCTTCAGGCTCGTGACAGCTGCAAGAGAGCAATAATTCAGGAAATGTCTTGGGTAAAATCAACTCGAATGACTTGATGCTTTGTTTTATCATTATGAACATAAAGGAGTTTCTTTTAGTTATCAACTCCAAATCTCAAGGGTCTCTCCACAAGATTTGATAATAACATGCCTTGAATAGAAATGGCTGCAAGTGACAGTGGAGTAGCAATAGAAAAGGGACATTTTACCCACAAGTGTCTGTTCTGTCACTGAAGCATGAGACTCCCTAGCTTGACACCTACACCTTATTCCCAGCACTGCCTCTAACCCCAGCAGGGCAAGTCCCTCTCAACCCTTCAGTGAAATCGCCCATAAAACAGGGATATAAACACTGGTTATCCTACAGAAAGTTCCTGGGAAACCTCCAAATGAGGTGACTAACTGCTACAGGCCCATGTTTTGGGAGAGTCATTTATACCTGTGCATGGGGGGTGGGAAGTAAAATATGCTGATAGCGTGGGATAGTTTGGCAGAGAGTTGGCCAAGGGGTAGGCACCAAGGCATGGTGGCTCAGCCCTGCAGAGCACCCTACGCCTGGGGAACCTGGTCCCCATCCGAACATCATGATGCCATTAGGTGGAATCGAAACGAGCGTTTTTCTAATAGCATTTCAACATCGAGCTCGCATGGACCCATTTCCATATGAGATGGTCCTTTTCCTGCTGAAGGAAGTATTTACACGTCGTCTGCTTATTTTGTTTTGACTCATAGGCCTTTTTGTGCACCTTTGAAGATGTTCCCCGTCAAGGACATGGCTGAGACAATCCCAGCCTCTGAGCCTGGGGCAGGAGCAGTCTCTGTCCCCACAGATGGATGATACCCAGATACCGCCCGCCCCCCAGCAGAACCTCCCCCAGCCTTGAGAGGGCTCAGCGTGAGCCCAGAACACAGCACAGCACTGGGGAAGATGCCAAATGCAATGATTATCAGCTGCACTAGCTAGTGCCATTTACACCTGCAATAGAAACAGGCTTTAAAGAGAACATAAACTTTCTTGGCTCCTTCCTTAACTGTTCTTTTACTCAGCATAGTGGCGTGAAGGGACTAAGTAAACACTAAAAATCTTACCTACTCTGTATTCTGCAAAATAAGACCCTACAAACTTTCTTGTCATCTTTTTAACACAAGACAATGAATTCTCTTAAGACTTTTCTGACTTTTTCCTAAGTCTTTGTATATACTTTCCTAGCAAAAAAAAATAAGTTCAGCCTTTCTTCTGGAACATTTGGACAGATGGCAAGACCGGGTAACAGGTTGTCCACATCTCCTAAGTAAACATGTATTTGCTATCTATGAGGAAGCTGATAAAAGCTTTAAAAAGCTGTAAGCAGTAACAATAACATTTCTGCTGTGGGAATGCTTGTGACAAACATTGTGTTGAGAAGGGTGCTTACATTTCTTTAGTAATGGTAATAAATTGCTGGGGTAATTTCTGATCTAAATTGTTAATGTTGGAGAAGCATAACTACCAGTGTCACATTCCTTAGGGACTTCAAAACACCCACCTGAAAAGCATCTCTCCTGCATTCAGTTGCAGCATTGCTGCCTCCCAGAGCACTGGCTTTAACTTCTTTAATCCATTGCCAAACTGTCCCGAGTACCAACAGCACCAAGGTGTTATGACGGGTGGTCCGAGGATGCTTCCGAGAGCACCATGCTGGTGTCGCCTAATTCCCCTGTCAAACACTGCAAAGTCCCATCGTGTCATGTCCCCATCGTCAGCAATACCAACGTTATTTTCACAGAAAATAAAGACTTTCTGATAGACACAATTTCAATAATACATTCTTGGGTTTTTTTTAAAGGGAAAGAAACAAACCATTCAAATGTAGAATGATTTCTTTTTCAGCATATTTCAAAGTCATGTCAGTCTATCTATTACCCAAGACAAATTACTTTGACAGCACTATCTACTCTTGACATTTGAGTTGTCTCTCTAGCCTATTATATTTTAGCACAGGCATAAAATATTGTTCAGACAGTATGGTTAGTCTAAAAGAGTAAATCTAACTGCTTTGAAATGGCCTATTAGGAGATGAACTTTCAGTTTAGCTGCAGGCAGAGAATTAATCCAGTGCTTTTCTTAGTTCTTCAATGGCAATCTTTTCTTCCCCGCTAACTAAATGCTCTTTATGTGGAGGGATGTAAAAAGGGAGTAATCTTCAGAAGGAGAGGGGGCAAATTAAACAGAAATCAGAGGGGAAAGCGTCATTAAGAAATTCTGACACATGACATCGTTAGAGGACATGTGTCTGGGCTCTCCTGTCGTGGCAGAAATGGAGACGGGGTTAAATTTTGACTTCAATCCTGAGAATAATTATACACACAACTTAACCTCCTGCATGCCTTCAAATGCAACACCTGCCTCTGCAATCTGGCTTGGTATATTGCAAATATTCAATGCAAATATTGTAAAAAGGGACACCCTGTGGGGAACTCGTCCCGAAGATGGGAGCACTGCGGGGGTCCCAGCCCCTCTCCCACCCGCATGGGTGCCAGCTGGTTCAGCAGGGGAGGGTGCTGCTGCTCAGCCAGGGAGCTCTGACCCTCTTGCAGCTTAACCCTCGGCCAGGGGAGTGGCGTGAGCTTGTGTTTGGCCACGACACCCTCTCACACCTGTGTAGATATGTGGGTTTTAATAAACAAGTGGTCTCAGCTGCTTCGGAGGAATTAATTTCAGTTCTCTTCCTGAGCTGTCTTTAGCACCTACCTTTACATCGCAAGTTTAGCGTTTGCCTATGTGATGTCTGCTGTTCAGCCACTTGGGCACCACTCACAGCTTCGGCAAGAGAGGACCTGAAATTAGAGCCGCAGGTATTTTTCCAGGCCCAGTTCGACCCCTTCCCGCACCTTGCTGCCCACCGAGCTGTGCTGGGCATGGCGGGGGGCTGCACAGGTGTCGCCTCAGCCCAGGCACATCCCGGCTGGGGTCCCCCCGAGCCCGCCCGGCCGCGCTGCGGCGGCGCCCGGGGAGAGGAGCAGCACCGGGGGGCACCGAGACGCGGCGGCACGGCCGGGGACGCTGCCGAGAGCCACCCCACAGCGCCGGGCAGCAGCGCCCCGCGGGGCCGAGGAGGTGCCGGCCCCGGCCCGCAGCAGCCCCCGCCCGGGCGCCCCGAGGCCGCCCCAGCGCCGGGCACCCCCTGGGCGCGGGCGGCGGCAGCCGAAGGCAGGCATTGCCCCCCTGTGGAGAGAGGAGGGGAGCGGCGGGCTGGGGGAGCTCTCGGCACTGCCACCTCCCCGGGACCCCCCGCGGGCCCAGGATATGCCGCACGGGGAGGCTGGCGGGGCTCCACGCCGGGGACTACCCCGCGGCAGCGCCGGGCAGCCCCTCGCCCCCCGGCCTCCGCCGGCCCCGCTCCAGCCTGGAGGAGATGCCCCCAGGGGGTGCCCACCGGGGCTCCCGAGGTTTTCTAGGGAGCTGGGAAAGAGCGCGGGGTTCCAGCAGCTCCCCGGGGCCGCAGCACCCACGTTGCCCTTCGCTGCTGCCCCAGGCCAGGTCCAACCCGATGGCTCCGGAGCCCGGCAGGACCCACCGTACCTCTGCAAAACCAAACCGCAGGTCAAACGCCTGCAAAACAGCCACCTACCACCAGCACCAGAGCCTCCACGTCTCCCCTGTGACAAATCCTAGTACCATTTACCATGCGGCTAATCCACCTTCATCCCTCCTCGTCCCTGGAGGATGGTGAGGTGGTAAACTCTTCCGTGCTTCCCACACCATCAGGTCGCTCCTGGCTAAAACACATTTATTGTCATGACAGCTTTGCTTTGTGTAATTATCTGTTTATCAGCCACCAGCCTACTCTCACTAACACGCTTGCCTTTCTTCTCTTTTATTCATCACACCTGATTAGTCTTGGAGATAGATGATATCAGGTGAAACAAGCTTCCTGGGCCGATCAATCAGCCCCGGAGACAGCACCTCGCGTTGCTGGATGAAACTCCCTGGTTGTCCTACCTGTGTGGGGTGATTACCTCCCCCTTCCCCTGGGACTGCAGCAAAAAAATTCAGGAGGCATTTGTTTGGCTTTTTCTAATTGAAAGGTGAAAACTCTCCTAATCACTGATCCAGCTACAGTGCTTCATTGTGTCATTATACCTTATTGATGAAAAAGGAATAATAGCCATCAGATAAATTAGGGCAGGCACGTTAGGTCCTTCACTGTGCTCCTAAATTGCGTGTGTTGTCTTGTGAAGGACTGAGCATGAAGGGGCTCATTAAGAGTGGCTTGGTGACAGAAAGGGGTGCCCAAGATTACTGTCCCCTGCTACTACAAGTGTCTGAGTTACACACCCTGTTGTAAGCCAGGAGGTCTTTGTGCCCCTCCTCATGTCCTCTCAGGAACTGTCCCAGAAGTTCTTCTGCTGGTAGGTAGAAAATTTTGAAGACCAGCACTGCTGTCCCTGCTCACCAGCCTCCTCTGAAGGATAAGCTCTCCCCTCTGCTCTGTTTCCATCAGTCTTTCCCTGTAGCCGTACCAGAACGAATACATCTTTCTTAAGGATGTGTGACCCAAATATTGCAGCATTCCAGGCAAGGGCTTGTACAGATCTCATACGCTGGTAATAATATCACACCTTCCTGTATCTGGTGAAAGTGCATCCCCTCCTAAGGTTACAATTGCCTGTTTGATACCTGGAGCAAAGGTGGTGGTTGCCCTCACTAGCTGCCAGCCCCCAGTGTGTACCACAAGCTCCCAGCACTGTCTTGAGTGCCCCAGTGCAGGACTTTGCCCTTCTCACAACATTTCATTTCATTTCTGCTTGGTCTTGGGGAAAAAAAAAACAACAAAAAACCATTGTGATACTGCTCTCCACTGACCAGATCTCCTGAATGTGTCTCAGTGGCTGATGCAGTAAATACAGTTCTGTTTTTTTGGGCCGTTAAGGAAACATCATCAAAAAAAATCTGTCCCATGACCTACATTTGAGAAAAGTCTTTATTAAACTCCTTGCTTGCTGTTGTCCACCTGTAAACGAATTCCCTATCAACCTTATTTGTTCATCCACAAATGTTGGTTTGAGAACCAACTTTTCTAGTTTCACCAAAGATTTCCTGTAAAGTACTTTCTCAAGAGTACATTTCCAGGGAGGAGATTTACTTCCCCTGTGCTGGGGCTGTTTGTTAGCTTAGCCAAGGAGAGAGAACTCAGGTTAATCTGGCACACACTTTCTGGCACCTCCTTGCAGGATTTTGCCTTCCCAGCCGTCCTTTGATACTGTCTGGGAGTCTGATCCTTTGTCTACAGAAAGCAAAGCTGCCTTTCCTACTTTTTCAATAGTCCATGGATCAAATCTTCCTCCTGGCAGCAGTCTCTGAATTGGCAGACAACTCACCATGTTCAAATCTTTCCCAGATCTCTACCCTGTGGGGTACCATCTCCCACCCCAGCCTTGTTCTCCCCCTAAAAATGGGAAGGGCACTCACCCAGTCTCAGAATAAGAGGAAGAGACAGGGAAATAACGCCTGCCTTTCAAAAAAAAATCTGTTTGAATGGAAACTTTCTCCAGTTGTATGAAACCCACCTTCATGCAGAAAACTGAGTTTTAAGACTTGTGGGGACCTTCCTACCAGAGCATCCATCCATCTGTCCCTGATCTGCACACAGCATACACCAGGCAAACACTTCTGCTACTGCCCAAATGGTATAGCAGAGGCTACGGACAAGTCAGCCCCAGACTTGGCTGAGACAAAGATGACATCCAGTACTGTCTGCTCATACTGTACTGCGCAAAAGACAGGCGAGAGGTATCACTGGAGCACAAACAATAATCATGAAGGTGTCTTCAGGGCACATGAGCTGTATACGCAGACACACAGCTATTTAAGTGCATTATAAAATGTCTCACCTTCTGAACCACTCCAAACCAGCCACAGGGATTCTGCAAGCCAAGCAATTGTAGGGGAGGGAGATCCAGGAAAGACTGGCATTTTTATATAGGCAATAAATCCTACTTCATGAAGAAACATGTTGAGGTAAAATTGCCAGTGGCTGTTTTAATAAGTATTTATGATACATAAAGGGATTTGATTCATAAATGCAGTAATTATGTCTTTACTACAAAGCAGTACAAATATAAAGCCTCCTACCTATTACACTGAAACTGTAATTGCATCTCATTAAAGAATATAAGCAAATCAAAATTAAAAACTTGAGGCGGGGGGAGAGAAGTGCTACCCAAATTCTTGGTGGTTAAACATTATGGGCTTTGTGTTGTGCCATTCAATCAGCCTAAACACCTCATAAAATGGAATGAAGCCCTGAAGATCTGGGTGGTGTTCAGGCAGCCCAGAAGAAGGTTTGCTCACCTAGGCAGGAAGTTTCCAAAGAGACCTGTCCCCTTAAAAGGCATAAAAGAAACCTCAGATGAGTGGGAATTCTACCAGTGCCTTCTGCGTGGCCGCAATTGCACTGCTCCAGCCACGGCAGAGCCACAAAGGAAGGTTAAAGCCTTCCCTGTCCAAACACAGCTGAGTGATAGGCTGAAATAAGCATTTAAAATCCTATTTAGGTCCACACATCTGAAGACAAGACATTTTTGTGCTGCGGCAACACAGAGGTGTAACATCAGTGCATTCCCCTACTGCAGGCACCAGGTGAGTAGAGGGTAAATTAATGTCATGTAGGCAAATAACAGCACTGGGGTTCAGGCACTGGCTACAGAGGTGCAAGAGCCTAGTGAAATCCCCGGTGGTTTTGTCCCCCTCCAGGCTAAGCCCATCCCATGTGGCCTCTGACAGGACTCTGATGGGCTCCTCGCTGGGTCTTCCTTCAGCATCTCCGGAGCTTCAGCCTTTTCCCCTCTGCTGTGTTCACTTAATCAGTGTGATTTTGGGGTGAGGGGGTCTCCCTCCTCCCAGCTGCACGTTATTCCTGACCAGCTTGGGTCTCTGAAGGCATGAGGCTTCACTCGCTGTGTTCAAGAGGAGCTCCTGGTGGTCCAGTACAGCTTTCATTGCCCCAAGTCACTTCAGCCCCAGTGCCTGCACACCTCAGTGGCCAGCCTTGCTAGGAGAGCACCTCCACAGCATCCTGAAGCAGTGCTGAAGTTATTGATGCAACTTTCCTACCAAATGTTCTTTGGTCTAATCGCTTTCTTAAACTACACAAACAAAATCTCTGCACCACGATCAATTATTTAACAGAAAATGATGCATTGAGTTAGAAACTAAATACCATTTAATATGCTCCAGGAATTCTAATTGAGAGATTTCACTGTATAGCTAATGAAAACTTCAACTTTGCAGTGTTTTTAAATCTTCCTTGAATATAGATAAGCCAATATCTATATACTTTCTTTTAATGTCTGGAATTATTTTGCCATTTTTATGTAATCAGTCTTTCTATTTTGAAGAGGGTGCCCTTGTAGGTTATTTGTTTTTCTTCTGTTTTGCAAATTGTTCCCTTTTCAAGATTGTTTGTTTAGTGTCAAGAGGTTATTAAACAAACCAAGCACAGTCCTTAAACTAATCAGCTAGAAGTGACAATAGAGATCAGGAATAATTCAATATTAAAGAGGTTACTTTTAAAATTGATCTGAAAATGTAACGTATTGGGGAAGGGGAAGCACATGCACATCTCTCATTAAAGTTGAAAAGATGAGCTGGAGGGACCAGATGCCTGTAGAGCACAAGCCAGGAGCCCCCATTGATGGGAAGAGTTGAGCTCCAGCACACCACAGCCGATTTCCACATTCATACATGTTTTCCCCACCAGAATGGTTCAAGTAAAAAATGCGGGGCCCTTGCAAGTAGGCGAGGGCTGCTTTACCACCAGCATTTGCTTCTAGTCGTTACCCATCTTTGGGAACTCTCCCCGAGTGCTTTGTGTGCTACCATAGCTCATGAGCTCAACACTACAACTGGTCTTTCTATGTGGTGAAGGCTCGGGGGTCTGTAAGCCTGTTTCTCTCCAATAGGCTGCTCATTAGGTTAATTAAATCAGTGATTAACACAAATCATTGTGGGTCTCTGCCCATGCCACTTGTCACACACTTTTCTCAACGCCCCCTTTGAAGTATGGGTAAGTGCGTTGCCTTGGGCATGGTGGTGTTCCCTGTGGGTTTACTCACTTTCTCGCCTCTCCTTCCACTTGCTCACAGCTGGTCAAACACAGAAGGGGAAGGAGAAGAAAACCAGCCACTAAGGGACTTTCTGAAGGACTTTTAGTCTCAGTCATTTTGGCTGGGTGCTAATCCTTATGTAGCAAGGACCATACCTCTGCCAAGGACCCAGAACAAGCTCCTGGCACTGTCAGTAGTATTGTCCATTCCAAGAGCTTTGCATCCCCTCCACTGACTTCTGCCTGGGGAAGGCAGTGCAGGCATGGGACCTGTGCTGGCCAAGCGTCCTCTCGTAGAAGCGGCTCCTCTTGGAGCAGCAGCAGGTTGCTGCGGCTGCCAACCCAGTTTGCAAAGCACCTGGTGATCAAGCTTGGCAAACCACAGGCAGGAGCTGGGTTTTTCAGCAGTCACAGCTGGAGTCAAGATGTCACCAAGCACTTTCAACACCCCCCCCAGCTGATAGTTCTTCCTGGACCTTTCCTGATGGGACATCTCTGTGGTCCCATGTGGTACCTCATCAGAAGGTCACTGCCCTCGTGCTTCCAAAGGACAGTTCTTTGTCCTGGCTGTGGCCCCACCATGCAGAGCATGGCCTCTTCTCATGCAAGAGGACACAGCAAGCAGTTTGTGAAGTACCTAGGAGCTACCTGCTCAACACTGCCCATACCAAGAGCCTTCGTGCCCACCAGCCAGCTATGAACCACCCTCACATTGCCCGATGTTCAGTTTAATCAGCTTAGCGCTCCTGATGGAGGCAAAGCAGAGAGCTCTGGGGTCCCTGGTTGCACACACAGCTTGCAGAAAAGCTGACATGTTGAATTAACATAAAATCATCCTCCCATCTTCATTTTGAGCTAAAGATCCTCCAGCCAGCCTATTTATACTGGAGACACGCAGTGCAGAACATGGCGTGAGTCCTCCGGTGCCACTTGCTCCCGGTGCTAATTGTTCAGGAAGTGTCACCAGGATCGTCGCTCTGCTTGTGTTGTGACTGACTTTGGGGAAATTAATTTAAAGGGAGCAGCTGGTAACAGTCCTGCACTTTCAGAGGTGGCAGCGTTGTGCCTTACAGTGCGTTTCCATCTAGTGTAAGGATGCAACAAGCAGCGGCAGAGAGTCCCTGTGCGTGGGACTGACTTTTTGCATCTGTAATAAAAAATAATAAAAATAATAATTCTCACCTCTGTAGTTCAGGAGATACCTAGAAATTCCCCTCTGCACCCTCCGTGGGCCGGTCAGTGAGGGGCACAGCAAACAGCCTCCAGCAAGGCTGCTGCTGCAGAAACTGCTGGCTGGGCTCTTTCCTGATGCTATAAGTGGGATTTGGGGATATTTTTCTTCTTCTCTATGTCACTTGGAATTACATTTAAGCTGAAGTGAACAAAATAAGCCATTCATAGGTAGAGATTCAGTATAATGTACTGGTCTTATTGAAACTTAAAACTTCCCTGTTTATTTAAAGCAGCTGAGGGGAAGGAAGGAAGGGTGGAAGGGCAAAATCTGGCAAGAAAGCACCTGGGTGCTGAGTGCTGCTGTCTTTATCACAGAGGGGGGCTCTTAAAAGCAGAAATGATATAACCACTGAGCCAGCCATCAGCTAAGTGCCACTTTCCATTTTTAAGCTATTCTGGTTACAGTTGTCTTCAGAAAAGGGAAATAAAATATGCATTAAGAAAGACCCGCAATCGCAAATGAGGAATAGGACACTGCAAAGAGGACAAACACCACAATATAAGTCACTTTCTTTGTTACAATCCTGGTATAAACAAAGCTGCTTAATAAATATTGATATTGTTTGTACATCCTGCCTTTGGAAATGAATAGCAGAGCGATGCTTTAGCCCCTTTCCCTCTCTGGGGAGACCGTAAGTTCAACACACGTGTGTGTATATGCACCCCAAACTATTTTTCAGGGAAAGCTGGAAAACAAGTACACAGCACCATCAAAATATCCATAATAGGTTTTAGAAGTGTTTAGCTGACACCACCCTTTACTTAGGTGTCTGTGTAATGCCTGGGAAAATCAAGCTTTCCCAGTGCAGAATAATCACGGCAACTTTTATGCTGGGACAAAATGTTTGCCTAAAGAGTTAATGCAAGGTGGCTCTGAGGGTCCCCTTGGATAATCCCCTTCGGCAGGACAGGGCTGCTTCTGGTCAGGGTGCACTGCTGTATCTCTAAAGGCTCTTTGGCAGGCCTGAAGCCAGTTCGTTTTCCATCCCAAACTGGTCTTTACCTTCTTTGGGACATCTCAAGCAAAGCCTGCCAAGTGGGGTCTTGGCTTCATGTTTCAAGCTAGTACCACAGATCCAAGCATCCCTTTTTCTTCCATGTCTCCCACCTTTTTCCTGTGTAAAAGTTCATCCACTGCTACAGGCTCAGCCCTGCTTCAAATCGCTGTCTTCCCAAAAGTGCTCTGTGCCCAACAGCCAGCCCCCCTCCCCATCTCTAAAAGAGGACATGGTGACATTCCCACAGCAGTGTTTGGTCTCGCTTGTTCCAGCTGAAGCTTTTTAAACATGTGTCAATGTTTATGTAAATATTGAAGCAAAGCTCTAAGGCAGGGAGGCTGAGCACATCCCCTGCAGTCACAGGGCTGGGATACAATGAGCTCCCACTCACCAGACTGCCCCACCTGGCATCCTAACACAGTGTCCCTTAATTCACAGCATGACTGGGAACACACAGAAACCACCACAGCGATGGCTAAGGCACAGTTAAATCGCCTCCAAGCTCCCCTCCTGCTACCATCAGGAGCCATCAAGCCAGTCCTAACTACGGCCGGCATCTCCAGCACAGCCGTCGGGAGTAGCAGCTTTTTTCCCTCCTGTCTCCGCGGGCAAGGACGATGCTCCCCCGGCACCAAGGGTATCGCTGCCACATCAAGCGGCTGACTGCCAGACTCTGCATTTTCCCCCATCCTTTCTTCTGCAGAGCCCCTGCAGTAGATGGGGACATCAAGGGATGTCGCCTGGCCTCGTATTTTGCAGGTTTCTACCGCAGGGGCTCTGCAGAAGATAGGATGGGGGGAAATGCTCGATCCTATGGAGGATTTGCTCATTCCTTCAAGTATTTAGAATAATGAGCATAACCCTGTCAAAGTCTATTGTCACAAATAGTGACAAAGTGCTGGATTCAGCGAGGTCCAAGCAGGTCGGCACCAATGCAGCACCCCAGTAGCGCACAGGGGACGGTCACCAACAAGGCTGGTCTCCTCTTCCTTGCTGGAGTCAATGGAGAGGCTTCATATGTTTGGAGCAGGCTGCCAGCACTCCCATAATTTAGCTGCTTTGAGTCTCCCCAGGAGCTTATGGTGCTGGAGCTGAACTTTACTCTCCTTGTTTTTGGCTCGAGATTGAATTCCAAAGCCTTGTGCAAATTCCCATCAGATACCCTCCTTGTAAAAGCTCAGGGAGTTCCCCATGATTGAGCTGGAGCAATTCAACAGCTCGCCAGGCTGGGCTCATGGGCAGATGCCCCTTCAGCTGGAAGTTTCCTCTTCACACCTGATGGGTGGTAACCATGGGCAAATCCTGTCATTGCTATAAAAATTCAAAGTCTGGCTCCAATGGGCTTCAGTGGCTCAGGCCCTGAGGAAACCACCTTCCTGGAGGTTCAGATTAAAACATTTGCCTTCTCAATTCAGTAACTGGCCATGAGGGGAGACCTCCCAGCTGAAGTGACAGTTGCTTCCTAGACCATCCTGGATCAGTCACTTATAATCACAGGGCAATGCCCCCACCTCCATCAGGCAGTTACATCTCAGCCACTAGCTCCAGCATCCATGCCACAACAGGCTCAGTAACAGCAGCTTCATGTTTCAGGCTTCGTCTGGCTGCTCTTTGCCAAGTGCCAACCCTCATCAGGGGAGAGACATGGCTGGTGACTGAAGGCACTCAGGACCACAGCCACAGCTGCCCTCTGTCACCCTGCCCTGATGGAGGGAGAGCAAGGGGGTGAGTTACACCCACCAGGACAGGGAAGGAGAGCGGAAAGCATCAGCTTGAAACATGCTGACATCCTTGTGCAAACGCGATGCACATCTGGACTCACAGCCAACACACCCTCCACAGTCATGCAAACGACAGTGCTGGGAAGTGGAAGCCTTAGACAGGAATTCAGTGTTAAACCACGAATAAACAAAGTGGCACCCAACCAGCCCTGCCAAGGCTTTGCTGGATGCTGGAGACACTGGCGGTCCCTCTCCTCTCCCCACCAGAGCAGAACCAAGGACTAATTTGTGAAGCTATTTCCTCTCCTTCCATATCTTTTTTTAGTATGTGCCACATGCCACATCTGTTTGTTTTCTCTGCTAGTCAGATGATGACACGAACCACTAGAAACTATCTTCTAAATGTGCACGTCTCAGTTAAACTACCTGGAGGTGTTTAATTATGGCTTAGCTCTAGCACACACTGCTGCTGTTGCTGCAGCCTATTTTATACAAGTGCCTGGGCAAACCCCAAGGCTCTGTGCCCTCTCCTGCTCTACACCACTGGGATTATATAGGGATGTACATAAAGGATATTTACAGTGCCCTCCACCTCCCCCTGCTCTCTCTAGCAAAATGCATTGCTTAACATCATTTATTCTGTATATTTTTTACCATCACCTTACCAACTTCTCTGGTGGTGGTGAGGTAATTTGCATTTAGCAGCCTCCCTTGAAGAGAAAGCAAAAATTAACATCCAGATGTAGGTAGTACAAGAAGTAGAAGATAATATAACACTCTTTGCTCTCACACTGACCATACATCATCCCTCCCCAAGGCAGCATGCAGATTTCCTCTGGAACAGCAGCTGGGGATGAAATAATCCAAGCCCGATCAGTGTGTGCACAGACCACTACATGAGCAAGCCTGGTGGGTGTCCGCATTAGCAGGTAGTGCTTGGTGCACTCTTCTTCCCCATCCCCATCCATGCTCCTCAGGACATCTTATACATGGAGCAGTATTTGCTTTAGACTCCAATGTTTTGCAGGTCACAGATCCCACTGCTCTAATCTCTCCAGATCGCACTGGTTCTGTTATCCCTCTAATTCTAGGGTGAGATCAGGGATGAAATTACACCCGAGGGATACCCACCATGAAGTATAAGCACTGAATACAGGGGTGGGGGTTTTTTCTGGCTTACTTTAGTTGGCCAGAAGCCTATCGGGTATATTTTAAAAAAGCTTTATGCTAAGGATTGCTGTTAGCAGATGTTTCCCCACCCTGCACCAAAATTTGAGAATCAGAAGGCCAAAAGAACAGTTTCAAATCCTTGTCTTTTCTCTCCCTCTTTGCTCCATGCAACGAGGAACAGGCTAATGTTGGTCTGAATTAAAATCATATTAATCAACAGACCATACGGACCCCTTTTGAAATAGGTGGGAATTCTGCCAGTGTTTCACCTGCTCTGTTCGAAGCACAGCCTCACCTCCTCACCCTCTGGCTATGGGGACTCCCACTGCCCGGCCAGACTAAAACCAAACCGCCCCACGGAGATCACACCCCCTCAGCTGCTCCCAGATGACTGAGACTGCACCAAAAAATGCAAATTTGCAGTGTGGTTATTTGGACTGAAGATGCTTTTCTATTCCAGACACGCTCTTTTTATGGGCACAGTAGTATTTGTAAAGTCAGGGCTTGGCTGCTTGCACCAAAGCATGGGGTGCAGCAGAGGGATCCCTGAACACAGAGCAAAGTGACTTGTGTTGCTCTCTGGGTCCGTGCTTACAGACCCTTTTTCCTTCACAGGAGTTGAAGAGGGAGAGCAGAAGAAATCTGGGAAAGCCTGGAGATAGGCAGCAATGTCCCACCGTACCAAAGTAGGGGAGCAGCTAATGAATGGAGAGAAAGAGGAATTCCATGCACAGCAGATGTTAAACCTGAGGAACTCATCACTGCAGGAGGGTGGTGTGTGCACCAACCCCACATGTGGCTTGGGGAACAGGTACTGATGGAGGAAGCAATACAAAGTCACCACCTCCTGCTCAGAAAGTCTGAGCCAGGTCCCAGCAGGCTGGGAACAGGTTTGGGAAGGTATCCCAAAGGCACACTCACTCTCCAGGCCTCCCAGAGGTATAATACACTCTGTTGTGAGAGTCAGAGACCCAAATCCTGCTGCCCAAGACACGCTAGCAGTGCAGCCCTGCCCAGCTCCATAACTTCTACAGTTTCTGTATGTTAACCCTGGATCATGGTTCCCCCACATGCCACACAGGCAGCAAACACAAAATCATCCCCGCCTGGTGTGAGCAGAGGGCAAACAGCATGGGATGGAGACAGAGACCAAGGAGCAGAGGGACGCAGCAGAAAGCTTGTGGTCAGGGTGATGGCAGTGAGATGGGCACCCCCCCTTCAGCCACATTTTCATGGACACCAGAGCACAGAAGGCAAAGGCAGTATGTGGTGGAGGAGGTGCGACGAGTGACCTAGCAAAAGAAAGGGTGGCTCTTCTCCCTAGAGACACATGTGGATCATGTTGCATTTCCATTATAGGGGTGGAAAGCCCAAATAGCTCCATGAGTTATGAACAGCTCTAAAGCAATGCATGCTGTTATCACGGAAATAAATGCAGTCCCTGCCAGGCAAGAGCAGGAGGCAACACCCCAGCGAGAGGCTTGCAGGGGAAGAATGCACCCTCTGGCCAGCAGAAAAGGCAGGCGCTGCCGGAGGCTGCCTGGACACCTGTACTCTACCGGCATATCGCAAGTCAATCAGCCTTGGAGTATTACCCAAGCTCCGCAGCTAATGCCAAATTTTAATCAGCATTACTATTGGGCCATACGGACTGGCTGCCAGCAGGTCAGTGCAGCCTGCTGTTGGTCACCACAAGTGCCACCACACCTGAGGCGTGCAGAAGCAGGGAAATCTGATAAGCCATTTCCCTGTGCCCAGCCTAACTCCATCCTTCTGTTGATCACTTTACTGACACAACTAATAAGTTCACAAATCCAATCAAACACCAGGAAAAGCCAAATATTACAAAACTACCAGATGAGGAACCAAGAAGAGGGGAAAAAAAAACCCTCACTTTTTTTTTAATTATTTATTTAAGCACAGAGTCAATCCGGGAGAGATATGTAATAAATATATTAACCAGCTGTATAGTGAGCCCAGTAATGGTCTGCTAGTTCTGCAGTACCTCTGCCAGCTTTATCTGACATGAATTTCTAATGCAATTGAATCTGATTTCACTTCCCAATGATCTCATTTCAGTCACTGTCACACATCCCACTGCCACCCCATCGTGCAAAGCCGGTGACACCGACTCAGCCGAATGTCAAGCCAGCGGTGGCTTGATGGCACTACATCCTTCTCCGGCGGGCTCAGCCCCGCCAGGCACTGGGCTCTGCCCGGTTCGGCTGCGAGGAGCGCGGGTCCCGGTGGTGGCTGATGCATCGCAGGAGTCACTGTTTGTGACTTCTAATGAAGTGTGAGTCAGCACCACCACTGTAAACTGTGTCCTGCAGAGGCTTAAATATAGAAACTCTGGCCCAGGATGGAAACAAGGATAGTCGGACTGTTGTGAATGAAGCAAATGCAAACTCAAGCTGAGACTTGAAAAGCATGAACATTTTTACAGTGGGATTTTTTTTATTATTTTGGAAGAAAATTATTTTTCCCTTTTGTGATCTCAGCTGATAGGAGGGAAAACAAAAAAAAATCCACAAGCAAGGTACCAAAACTATGCCATGTTCTCCACACTTTTTGTGTTTCAAAGCTTTTCTTTCAAACACTGTGTTTTCTGTGCGTAGAACTGGCGCACCTGGAAGCGCACTAGGACGTGAAGAGGAGACCACAGAAAGCCCCCCCTAGACCAGAGGTGCTGGGCAAAGGGGCTACAGGACCAGGGAAATTAAGTCACAGGGATCCAGGGAGACAGAGCCTTGAGATGAACTTCTACATCACTCACACACAGCCACTAACGGTGAATTACATGGGGAAAAGGCTTGGGGTTATGTTGGTTGTTCTTCACGTAACCTGCAGATTATACAGATAAAAAATACAGTAAAAAGTTCTGAGGCATCCTCACTTTGTCTGGGGCACTCTGGTGAAAGCAGTGAGTGTTCAGGCCTCCTTGGGGTCAGCTCCACAGTGCTGTGCTCTGGTGTGCCAGGCACGTACACACAGGGCTTGCTCCTGGACCTCAGAGGTATAGACGTTTCTCATATCCATGAACTTCAAAGGAATCTGAGTGCTATATGCCTTTAGAAATCTGAACAGCAGGTCCAGGTTTCCATCTTCTTACTGTAGATGCAAAAACAATGTGCTCAGACAGATGTGTAGAGGTAGTGCCAAAAGAGCATCCAGTGCAGTGATAACGCGCTCACACGGTCGCTCAGCAGGACTCAGGGGACCCTGGGCAGCCCAAGCTGCGGCAATCTGGAGCTATGACAACAGGGGTGATGCAAGGCTTAGCCCCAGGGAGTCACTCCCTGCAAGAGCCCTGCCACCAGCACCACCCTGCCCACAGCCCATCACCCCAGCACCTCCACCTCCTCCTCACCCAAAACCCCCACCCCTCCCTGCCTGTAAGGACAGCTTCTTGCCACCTGGTTTCCCTGCTGTGACACTGAAGCAGGCAGCCAAGCAGAGCAGAGCACCAGTGGGGATGCTCCCTGCCCTCCATCCTCCATCGCCGGCTAACCCCCTGTCCAGCCGCGGCGACAGCAGTGCCTGCGGGGGTAGCCCAGCCCGGTACCTCA
Source organism: Falco cherrug (assembly GCF_023634085.1). Lineage (NCBI taxonomy): Eukaryota > Metazoa > Chordata > Aves > Falconiformes > Falconidae > Falco > Falco cherrug. The sequence continues at coordinate 33,168,947 of NC_073704.1, read as the reverse complement.
GCTGCTCCCGGCTGTTGCGCGCCCCTCTCTTGGGGGGCGACCCTCAAAGCCAGCCGCAGCCCCATGCATTGCCAGCAAAGGACTCCTGCCCGGGCGGGTGGCAGGCTGGAAAGGCCCTAACAGGAAAATCTAACCTTTCCAACATGGACCTAAATGGGTTGCAGTCACTCCGGTGTGCAGAGAGAGCATCACCTGGGGCACAGCAACACACACAACTTCGGTTTTAGGGGGCTGTATTACAGGCAGGCAGGTGGAAGGCAGATATCTCTGCAGATACACGGAGAAAGAGAGGCTGATGGAAAATCAATAGAGCATATGATCTTGAGGAGTCATCTGGCTTGGCTCCCCATCCCAGCACAGCTATGCTACAGCCAAATCTGATGGATGTCTAATGCGTTCTTCGAGTCCTTCTGTGCTGGAGACCCACAGACTTCCCAGGCAACCTGCTCCCATGCCTCACCATCCAAAAGCTTCTCTTTCTGTTTGACCTTGCTACTGCATCTCAAGGCCCTCACTCTTTCCTATGCGAAATGAGCATTTTCCTTCCTCTCTTGCCCTTACGGGCCATCCCCTTGTGCCCCCTACACCCCTTCTGCAGGCTGAGCAGCCCAATCCATCCCTCTTTCCTCTCAAGCTGCATTTTCCAGGTTGCCAGACTGGAAACACAGCTGTCTCCTGGCCCATCCCCAGCTATCTCTCAACTCTCCGGTTGCATGGTGCCCACGAGTAGAGATTGCTCCAGGTGAGACCTTCCCAGAGGTCAGGAGAACAGGATTAGTTCACATCCTTTGGGGGAGCTGCACCAGCTGGCACACCTCAATATGTGCACATCTCAATGGGTACACCAGCCTTTTCCACAGCATACACAGTCACCTCATGTTTGTCACTGGTCCTCCATATCCTCTCGGAGAAGCAGCTCCCTGGCTACTGTTCCCAACCATCCCCTCTGCTCATCTGGCTTTTTGACACATGTCCATGCCATGGACTGCCTCCAGGTAACTTGCACCTCTTGAATTCTCTCCTGGTTTTTTACATCCCTTTTCTCTGTTTTGTAAGGTCATTTTGAATGTAATCCTCTTCTCTGCCCCCATGTCACCTACAAATTTAACAGACAGGTCTTCTACTTAATCAGTCCCAGCACTAACGATGGCACTGAATGAACAGAGCAGAGTGCAGGACACACTGGCACTGTCCCACATAACACTGACTCTCCTGGCAATGCATCGTCGATAGCCGGTCTCAAGGTACATTACCCAAAGGGCTTTGAAATCACTGTACAGGAGATTCATCTAAGTCATATGACCAACATTTGTATTATTGCCACAGCTGTTTTGAATGTAATTTGCCACAGTTGCAGATGAATTTCTTATTTATCAGCAATAAAAAAGAGAAGGGAGAAGACAGCTTTGCATCCGTTAAGTCTGCGGTTTTCTCTGTACTACCTGACGCTGACTCTGATGCCTGCCCAGGGAATTGTCATCAGTGGAGAAGCCCATGGGGAAACACATGGGAAGTCACCAGGCCCCTGGCAGACTGTTATTGATGCCTTGTAGATACGGAGAGTTTAAAATGTGTGAGGGCAGTGGCTGACCTCAGTTTGCAGATAAGGACGATCTCTCAGTCTTACCCCAAAACCCTCTGTGGACCTCAAGCCTCATTCCTCCCACTCCACTTTTTCCCACCACCGGTCTGTGACAGCTAAAACAGATTTTTTAAACTCAGCTCTGCCATTGTCCATTCTTCCATTTGACAGCACGGTTCATGGATTTTTCAGGCCAGAGGGGACTGATACATTCACCTCGTTTGACCTCCTTACACAAATCCAGGCTCTCATATTTCACTTGGAGATTTCCAGGAGCAAATCAAGTTATAAACTCTTCCAGATACCTCAGAATTTAGATATTGTGATGAATCCCTGCCTACCTGAGTAGTTTGATTTTCTTTTGCTGGGGGAAGGTAGTTTGAGAAATCTAGTATGAGAAGCAAGCTCCATTTTTCAGTTTAAAGTCTGCTGGAATACAAAAGTTTCCAGTGGCTGCAAGCTGGCATAAATTCATTGTCCAGGCATCTTGTTTCCATGAAACAAACTGCTTCCCATTTAAGACCCATCTAAGAAGGTGAAATTTGGCAGTACTATTAGTCCACTAATAGAAAAGAAAAAGGACAGCTTGTGGTTAGTTATTGGTAGGTAGTTAGCGCACTAACTCAAAAGAAAATTAGCTTGGACAAGCTATCAAGAATTCTGCTTTGCTCTTGTGCCTGAAATCATGTAGCTTGTGCCTGAAATCTTGTCTATTGCTCAACTTCCATTCTCTAAAACTATCATACAGCCTCTGCGTAAATGGGGGTCACACTAGTCTGCAATTGCTTCAGTTTTACCTCCCCGGTTTGGTTGTTTGGTGTGGGTTTTTTTTCCTTTGGAAGGACGGTAGTGGGAAACATAAGTGGAAATCTGAATTGCAGTTCTCAGAAAACACCAACCACAAACTAATTCAACGGCTATGTGTTTGATTTGTGCTGTTCTGAAGTGGAAGCACCTCCATCCCATGCCCTGCTCCACAGGCTTCAAAGACTGTACATATCAATGCAGAGGCTTATTGATTATGCCAGGACCAACTCGAGTAACTCCATGAGAACTGAGAACAGTAACGGAACTGAGAACAGTAAGACCACAACCACAAAACTGCAACCACAGGTTAACCCTAACCTTGATCCTGCCCTACTAAAGCCACTGAGCACCGGCCCACCAACTTTGATAAGGATCAGACCAACCCCACAGAGAATATTCAGTCCCCTAGCCAAAATGCCTTTCCTTGAGCTCTTCTACCTAGACAGCAGAGCTGTTACAGACCTGGGGAAGCTAACGAGTCCAAATGTAAGGAAAACCAAGAGATAAAATCTCATGTAGATGGTCTTCTCGATTATTTTGAGACCAAAAGCTACTTATTTCTTACAATGCCCCCCCCCCCATTTTGCTGCCTTAAGGAAAGCTGTTGAAAATATTTGAGCAGAACTTATTTTGATGCTGCAAAAGGTAATTTTAGGCAGAGAGTCACCACAGGGTTCAGTGGTCATGGACTCTCGTCCTGTCCTATGTTGCCAAAACAATGTTTCCCTGTAAGAGAGAAAACATTACATCTCTGGGCAGCCTTCCTGTCCCATCTCCCTTCTCACAGCTTTGAACAAACTTTGTTTGAGGAAAGATTATTTAGATCACCCAGTCAGAAGTAAACTAAAGCTAAGACTGTTTTATAGAACTGCCTTGCTTTGATACAAATACATATTTCCTTTACAGTTTCTCTGCGCATCATTTTGAGCCTTTTTTTTAGGATCAGCTAGAACACCTTTTCTCTTTTCCACCGCAATTCTGAAAGGAATATAAAGTGCGAATAGCTATTGAGATACAGCGTACGCTCAACAGAGATCCATTTCTGTGTGGTTGTCCTACCCCCCACTGCCAGCCAAGGCTCTGGCAGAACCTGATGCAGCACCGTGACTCACCCAGCCTGTAACGGTTTAACTGGGATCACAGCAGTATTCTTACTATGCACAGCAGTGTCTTTTGGAGACTTCACAGTGTATGCTGTCAATATGTAATAACACTATGCATCGTGAATTATGGAGCTGCTGGAATCAATGGGATTTTGCATATTAATTGCAAACACACCCAAAAAGACAAAGGAATTTATTGGCTTAATTAGTGTTTCAGCTCTAATAACATTCAAGCTTCATTCTCACACAAATTGATAAATAGCAGCAGTGTTACTCCTCGAGGATGCTTTGCCTTTTGAGAGGCGATGCTGAAGTTTACGATTCCAGCTCTCTCAGCTGCAGCAGGCACTTAGCAGGGGCTTGGAGGAGTTGAGCTTCAAAGCTATTTGACGCTTCTCTTTCCTAAGCAGATTGCTAGATGCCAGCAAAAGCAGCGACTCTACCCTCCCTGCAGATACCGATAGTGCTTCCCCTGAAAGGTGTTCACATAGTGACACTTACCGGGCAGGACACAAAATGGACCTGGACCATTTCCACCTCTAGGGTACAAAGACTGAGATTCATTATAGTACATCCCCAAACACCACATAACCAGTTGCCACACTGGCAATCCAAGGGCAGCTACGTGTAATGTACTTAAGGATTGATTCTGACTCCACAGATGCTGAGAAAAACGAAGTTTGAGAAGAATTAGATCAGTATATCTGGAAGCAGACCTTGGCCCTTGGCCTCCCAGCTCCCGGGAAGGACAGCTCCATGAAAAATGAGGTGCCAGGAGAAGGAGAAGCAAATGTCAAGAATTCAACTGTATACCGAAACAAAAAAAGAGAGAAACCCACCTGGATCTGATCTCCATCACCTCATGCATTCTCATGCTGCAGCACAGCACGGCTGACGCAAAGTTTCAGGAACAGCATTATAATAACGAGGGAAGAGCAAGACACTACCTGAAAAGCACCTTCCTCCCCAAGGAGTTAAAACATTTTCTGCATTATCATACCATCGAAATTGCATCTTAAAACTAAGATGGACAAAGAATCATTGTTCATAAAGCCAGCGCTCACATGCTCAAACAAATTATTCTCCTGGGCATGTTTCCCCCCGCCCCATTCTCAGCAGCAGATCTCTCCTCTTTAGGATGGGGATCACATCGCAACACTTAAGCAATAAGCAAATTGTTGACAAAGAGAAATGGCACCAAGAAAACATTTCAGCTGCATTCAAGACTGGGATTGGATATATATTTTTTTTTTGCTTGTTTTTCTAGACATGATCTGGCAGCTGCAAGCAAAAAGAAGAGCCAGGATCATGTGAATGTCCCCTCACTGGGAGGAGCGCAGCCAAAGGCTGCAGGCAAGCCATGCTCCCCATGTTACTGTGCTCACAACACACTGAAGGAAATAATCCTGCATTAATAGGGCAGCAGATCACAGGGATCAAACAGGCCTTTTCTGTCTCTACCCTAGCTCAGGCCAAAGAAACAAAACAGCAGTAAATGCAAGAGAGAGAGGGATATGCCATCAGCACCCTGTGAAGAAAATCTACTCAGATATATTAGAATATAGAGCTGTGCCACACAGGGTAATGGTTTTTATTCAGACTATTTTGTAATTGGAAGAACCCAAAAAAGATGGGCATTTATGGCTCCCTCTACAAGGAAACAGGGCCATAACTCGCAGGTCCTTCAGAATAACGCTCTGCAAAACCCTGAGAGTGAGATCCTGCAGAGCACTTTGCGGTGGGGGGCCGGGACACGGCGGTGGCTCAGCACCTTTCAGGCTGAGACCTGAAACCACTGGCTCTCAGAGCTTCAGCCTGAAACACAGGGGGAAAGAAGGGGAATTCCGACATGTGTTCAGGCCTGGGACATCAAATCACACCACAGCCTGAGCTTCTTGCCTACCCAGGAGATAATGTCTCTGTCCCCCAGGCTGGTCCAGGGAACTGGCATTGCTGTCTACTGGCCTCTTCGTAATTCATCATTAAGGCCAGTAACAAACTGGTCCTAAATCAAGAGGAATCAGAAGGAGCTCAGCCCCCTGCTTTAAACCCCGCTGCAGTCTTCACAAACGAAGCTCACTTGAGGGCAAGCAGGCTCAAGAAATAATGAAGCATCTCCCCCACTTCTGCTGTGGCACCCACTATATGACCAGGGGATTAACTTCTGAACTGGCACGGGCTCAGGCAAGAGAAATGAGCCCCTATTTGCATGTTAGCCATGGCTTATTATCCAGATGAACCTCTTTCTGCCATTAGATGCGAAACCAGCTGAGAGCAGGCTCTCACCCCTAAGTGCCAGGGTGTCCACATGGTAACAGTTTACCTCCTTCGTCTGTAATTAATCTTCCAAGTCTCTGCACAATGTAGACATTCAGAGTAAAAAGGACCAAACTCCTTGCAATCTCAAAGTCAGCGAAGATTCAGTTAGTCTTTATTTTATTCTGACAGGCTCCTTTATCCCAGAGACAATACTAAGACACAGGATCTTAGCAGGAATTTTTCCCAACCACAATAAAGACAAAAATGGCATGTTACAAAACAAAGGTATTTAACACAAACATCTTAGATTTAAAATAGATTTATGTGCTATTTCGCCTCTGTCTGCCACAGACCCCTTTTAATATAATTAGTCTGTGGTGTAAACAGAAAAAGATCACAGCAGCATTCCCCAAACCCACCCTCCCTACTTTGTGAGTTGACAGATTAAACCCATCCAGGCACTGTCAGCCACTGAAGGAGCCAAGCACGGAGAAAAGCAGGCGTTAAACCACCGAGAAAAATGCCCAGAGTGCGTTTCAAAAGCAGTAATCCCAAGACCAAAGCGTGGTTCAATGTATGTGCGTAAACCCATGAGGCACAAACAGCAGCGCTTTGCTTTTCCAACAGCAAAAGGGCAGGAGGAGAGCCCAGACGTGTGGCTGCCCTGCCCTGCTGCGGGCCAGTGTGGCCCATCAGCCCAGGCCCTACTCCACAAGGGGATGAGCATCAAGGAGGAAACCTGTAGACCCAGAGCCTGGAAAATACAGAGGGACCGGACTTTGCACGGGACACCAGACACCCAGCTGCTCTGGCAGCACGGGTTCCTCAGAGAACTCTTCCAGTACACTGGCCCCAGCAGCTAACCTGCTTCACTCAAGTCAAAGCAGGATTTCCTCACCCAGCTCCCAGAGACTTGCCAGGAGCTCCCCAAGCCAATGAAGGTCAGATCAGAAGGAAGCAAGTGCCCAGCCCCAAGCCTGCTGGCCTGCGGGAGAGCAGAGGAACCTCAACGCCTTCCTCCAGGAACAGCTGCAGACATGGGGTGGCTGGCATCCCTCTCAGGGCTCTCAGCAGCATCCCCGTTTCCATGGCATTTTCTGTGCTTGGATGTCTCCCTGCTCCCCTTTTGTCCAGGGAACTCTTCCATGGCCAGTGCTGCTCAGGCACAGTACAAGGTCAAGGATTCACAGTAGCGCAAAGATCGGGGATTTGTTGCTGCAGTATCTAAGTTGCTTTGAGAGAACAAACGCCTATCTATGTTTTTTATCTTAGCATTTTTATTATTTTAACTTGAGCATGCAGCTGGGCACAAAACAGAAGTATCCTTTGTCTAAAATGCCAACCTTCCACTCCTTTCAGGGAGGCTTCCCTATTTGAAGCACATCCCATCACCAGACAATTTTTAAAAGCATTTGTTCTACTCATCAAGTAAAATAACACCTCTGAGGGGTCAGACCTCCAGAGCAGATGCTGGCTAATGGTTGTCTGCGATGCCAGTATCATTTGGGAAAGCCAGTCCCAGGGAAAGCTGAAGCCAGCCTTGGAACACACATTGATTCTCCTCCTCTGATCCAAACCAGAGGACCAGGGTATCCCTGCTACAAACAGCCCCTTCTCCTTGTGCCGTGGAACATACAGAACCCGAAGACCAGATCTAAAGGGAGGAGGACTCCGTCAAAGCCCAAAGGGTTACAAGCCCACCACGGGCTGCTTGCTCTCACCCAGAGCCACCTGCAGCACAGGGACTGCCATCCCCATCCGCAACACTGCCTCTGTTTTTCTGGACAGCTGCACCGCCAAGCACTGAAGTTTTTCATCTCCCAATTGCTTTTCCTTGTGTTACTTCAGAAAAAAACCCCAACCCACACACTGAGCTACTACCAAGATGACTGGGATGAAGGAGCCTGTCCAAGCACAACTGCCGCAGATGCTGGGTGAGAGCCATCAACCCCCCACAGAGGCAATCTCGGAGGACCCTGCAATGAGGAGAGGAAACAAAAAAGCCTGCGAGCAGCCGAGGGAGACGTTCATTTTATCGATTGTGTAAACTGTCAGTGGAGTGGCAATGAGCAATTTTTTTTTTTCTATCCTGGGGAATAATCCAGCCTGATAATTAGTACATAAGAGATAAGTGGAAAATGAGACATCTAGCGAGGGTGGTTCAAGCCTCCTCATGACATTGATAATGTGCAGATACATAGATCACTGTCGGGGCAAACCGCCACTGTGAGCCTGTGTCTTCCCATTGCCTCATCAATCCATCATCCGCTTAGCTACTGACACCTTGGCAGGCACACACCGCCAGCCCTGCATTTGAATTGCAAGGAGCAGGCTCCACCAGGGAATACAGATTTAAAAATCTAAGATTCAAATTTGTTTAAGTATTGTGAACAGCAATTCCCTTGCAAGGCATCTTCATTGCCCTTTTGCCAAGGGGGAACAGTTGGGTCTTTGTTAGAAGTACAAATTGCTTCTTAATGCAAAGGATAAAGCAGAGCCCAGGCACCTCCTTAGAATTCCTCCTGGCTCCTGCTAATGCTGCTGCATGTCAATTTTAATTTTTTGAAATTTAAACCGAGGGCTTTGTGTCTAAGCTCCATTTCGTCAGAGGGGAGGGGAGGAATAGTCAAAAAGGATTACGGATCTGGGGGGAATTGAGGATCCATAGCAATTATACTTCATTTGGGTCTCAGACACTGATTTTAATCATATTCTAAATAGCACAAATCGACAAGACATTAGAGATTGAGAAGTGTCTAACACATGTACCTCATCATGAACTCTGCTTCCCTCAGCTGGGGCATGTTTGAGGACGGGATGAAGGGAGGAACTGCGCTCTCTCTCTGACCCTCCTCTTCCAGCCAACGAGAAGACAATACCCACTGAGGACTAGGTAGGAGACAGAAGAGACCGTAAGAGCTCAGTCATCACCGGGCTGCCCCAAAGTGGGGCTGGAACAAGTCCATCCCAGCTGTGGTTCCCTTTCCTCCTGCAATGTCAGGGCAGGGGCAAAGCTCCAGCCATGGCAGAGCCTCTGGAGTCCAGCTCCTGCCTCTCTTACCTGTGCAGCTGCATTAATGCTGCAAAGGGCAGTAAGCTGACAGGGAGGTAAGACCTTCAGGAGGGAAAAATGAAATTACAAGACAGCAAAACAAAAGCTTTTCTTCATCAGCTTCACTCTTTTAGCTTCAGCAGAGCAACCCGTTAACCCAAATGGAGGAGGTTACCTGCTGAGGTGATGATGAAAGATGCACCCCTCCACCAACGGGTCAGAACCACACGCACTAGTTACACACCTGTGCGCTCTTCAAAGGACCTGGAGTGGTTGGGGTTTACCGAGGACCAGCAGGAGAAAACCTTTCCAAATGGTCTGAATCCGCCAGTCTCCAGTGAGCTTTCTCTCCCAGCCCATCTCAGGGACTGTGCAGACCCCCCTACGGTCAGGTGCCATTTCCAACCCATACACACACTGCACGTGCAGGGGTTTAGACAGACTCTCTCCCCCGCTGCCTGACATTCATCAGGTGTGTTACAGACACATGGCTTCCCCTAACCGCTCGCTGATTGAACCACTTTCCCTGTACTTTACTAACCTCTGGATCAGGCTCAGACCCACTAAACCTGTTTACACTTAGATCTGCTCCACACCCCCACTTCTGCCTCTTGATGACTGTGTGCCTTCTTTTTGCAAAACTGCGTAAATGTGAAGCTTTTTTTCCTCTCCCTCTGCTTCTTCCCAGCCCCCTTGAACAACAACCAAGACCCAGGCACGGTGCCCCATCTGAACTTCACATTTTGTTGCAAACCTAAGGGACTGAAGTGACCCCCTCCTTTACCTCCCACCTTCCCGTGGCACCACCACAGCACTCCTTTGCAGCACTGGAAGAGACAGAAAGCAAGAAGGCATTGTCTAAAAACATAATTTAATGTGGTATTTTGGTGATTGTGGTCAACGATTGGATTCTTTTGCAGACAGGAACAAGTTTGACATTAATGACAACCATCATTCAAACGAGCATTGCATTGCACAGAAAAGAAAAGTTTACACTTGACCCCATACAAACAAAGCAGCAGAGGAAAAACCAGTTATGGTCCAGTCCCGCCTCGTGAATAGTCGACCTGGAAATTCATCATCATAATTAATACTCATTGATGAAAAAATGTGGTGGGTTCAAACACTGTGCGCGGCACAGTCCCAACTTTAGTTACACCCCCTGGGAACCGCTCGAGAGTTGCAAGCTGCCGAGCTCCTCGTGTGACACACACAACACCGGGGCTGACAAAGGGAGAGGCTCAGGGGAAACGGGGCAGAGTAAGGAAGGGGATCGCTTTGTTTCACGTCTATTTTGTTTCCACAGGGATTAAAAAAAAATAATTAAAAAAAAATGCAAAGTGGTAATGAAGCTAAAGTGACCTGTGGAGACAGCTGACACCAGCAGGAACTGCGGCACGATGGGGTACAGAAACGCCGACCACCCCACGCGCATCCGTGGCGGGGCCAGTTGTGTCGCATCGCTCATTGTGTTAATCAGGGTATAAAAGAAAGCCAGAGAAAGTGCTGTACTTATTGTTGTTGCCTCCGTGCGCCTTGCCTCCGTCCAGCTTGACATACACCTCGTCGCCGGAGTCCAGATGCAGCACCACGCTGTTGCTGGCGTAGTCGTAGTTCTGGTCTGCGTCTTGGGCGATGGCACTGGCCCGCACCTGCCAACACAGCCGCGGGGCATATCAGCCCCCCTCCCCCCCCCCCCCCCCCGAGCCCCTCCATCAGCACCACCACCCCCCGACGTCCCCTCTTCCCCAGCCCCTCCGCTACCCCCGCGGCCCCCCTCCCGCCCCCCTCCTCGCTTCTCCTTCCCCCCATCCCGGCAGGAAAGTTCGCAAGTCGGGAGCTCGGAGTTCGCGGCGAGAGCGGAGCCGCTGCCCCGGGCGCACCGCCGCCCGACGGCGGGGGGCTGCCCCGGCGGCTCCGTGCCCCTGCGGCCGGACGGGACGGGACGGGGCGGGGAGGGGAGGCCGAGCGGGGAGCGGCGGGGACCCACCTGCCCGTTCTTGCAGAGGTCGGCCCACATGCTGGTGCCGTCGCCGCCGCGCATGAGGATGTGGTAGGTGAAGAAGTAGATGCCGCGCACCTGGCAGGTGAACTTGCCGCTGGCCGGGTCGTAGTGGTTGCCCAGGTTGGTCACCACGTCGTCGAACTTGAGGACCTCGTAGCCTTCGTGGGGGCTCTTCAGCCCCACGTAGAAGGCGATGCGCGGCCCGCTGAAGGCGGCGCTCAGCCCGCCCGCCGCCTCGCCGCCCGCCGCCGCCCCGCCGCCGCTCCCGCCGCCGCCCGCGCCCGCCAGCGCCAGCCCGGGCAGCCCCGGCTTCCCCGCGTCGCCCCGCTCCCCCGGCGGGCCCCGCGGCCCCGGCGGCCCCGGCTCCCCGGGGGGTCCGCGGGGGCCCGGCTTGCCCGGCCGGCCCGGCTCCCCCTTGGGTCCCTGGACGAAGGGCGGCGGGGGGTTGGCGCCCAGGTCCTGCAGGGCCTCCACGGCGGCGGTGCTGCCAGGGCCGGGCGGCCGCCCGCCGCTGTACGGGTCGCAGATCATGCGGCAGGTGCCCATCATCTCGTAGTGGGCGCCGCTCTCGGCGGGCGCCTGCAGCAGCAGCAGGGGCACGGCGACGAGCAGGGCGACGGCCATGGCCAGGGCGAGCCCGGCGGCGGCCAGCAGCCGCCTCCTCCGCTGCCAGAGCCGGGCGGCGACGGCGAGCAGGTCCTCCTTGCCGTGCGAGGCAATGGTGGCGCGGGGGGCCGGCCGCTCCCTGCGGGGGACGGCAAGAAAAGGCGGTGAGACCCCGCCGCCGGCGCCTCCCCGCCCGGCCCCCGCCTCAGCCCGCCCGCCGGCCGGCCGCTCGCCCCGCCATGCCGCCGCCGAGAGCCGCCGCCGCCCCGCTCCGCTCCGAGGGGACTCGGCGCCCCGTCCGCCCGGCGGGGCTGGGCCGGCGCGGGGGCGTCGCCGCGCCCAGCGGGTGCCCGGCTCTGCCCCTCGCCCCCGCCCGGCTCTGCCCCTGGCCCACGCGGGGGGCCGGGCCCGCCCGCCCCCGTCACCGCCCCGACGTGGGGGGCGCGGAGCCGGGCGAGGCGGGGCGGGCGGACCCACCTGCGGGGCCGGGCGCGGGGGGCCGGGGCGCAGCCGCCTGGGGGGTCCTCGGGGCTCCGCCGCTGCGGCCCGCGGTGCGCCCGTCTGCCGCCACCGGCCCGCCCGCCGCGCGGAGCGCCGGTGCCGGCGCGGCCCCCCGGGCGGGGCGGGCGGAGGGGAGGGGAGAGGCGGCGGGGCGTCCCGAGCATTCCGGGGCTCGCCGGCGTCCCGCTGGCTGGCACTGGTGCGGGGAGGACCCGGGACCCCGCCCGCCCCGCCGGCACCGGCACCGGCACCGGTGGAATCCCTGCGGGCACCGCCCAAACTGCGCCCCACTGCAACCGGGACGGCCGGGGACGCGCCGCATTGCCCCGTTCACCTGCCGCCCGAGCCTGCTTCCTCCCTCCGTCCCTGCATCCCTCCACCCCGCCCACCACCCCGGCATCCCTCCATCCCCCGGTCCCACCGGGGTGAGCTCCCTGCCGCCGCCGAGCCGCACCGCCGTCTGCGGGAGGGGGGCTGCGAGAGCCCCCTCGCCGGCAACAGGTTGCCCCGGCGTGTCGCCGTGGCTCCCGCAGCCTCCCCCCGCCCAGCCTCGGCGGCCCGAAGACGAGCGGGACAAGGTCGCGGATGGATCGTGCCCCTCAACGCAGCCAAGTGGAATTAAATGAAGTTCGTTACACCCGCCCCGAGCTCCCGAAGGCTGGCGGGGCTCGCCGGCAGGGAGGGGGCCCTGGGCAGCGCCTCTGGCAGGGTTCGGGGGGGCTACCGCACGGCAGGATTCACTGCGGAATGATGGGTCCAAATCAAGTGGGTTTTCCCCCAATCGAGATACTGTGATTAATTGCCTTTGATTTGCTGAGTAAGCGGTGCTAGCGCAGCGGGAGCTGTGACAGCGTTAAGTGCCCGCAGGGATGTCCCCTCCGGGGGGTAAGCTGAGCTCGAATCCCCCCAAGCCCTGGGCTGAGCCCCCGCCCTGGATAGAGATGCGAGCGGTGCAGGGACCACACGGGTGTCCCAAGGGCAGCGCTGCGGTGGCCCCCGCTCCCCTGGTGCGTTCGAGGGGTGAATTTCCAGCGGCCCCCCCTGGGGCTGAGCCCGTCTGTGCTGTCTCCAAACTGGCGAAGCTGCAGCCGCTCAGCCCGATCCCACCGGTGTTGAAGCTGATGGCCTGGAGGCATCACATGCGAATGGTGACACACAGGCTTCTTCCAAGAACTGTAGAAATGCCCTAAAAGGACTCGGGACTCTTTTGTTAGTTTTCCTTGAAATTTAGGGAGGGGACGTCAAGGCTTTCCCATCTGGAATGCACGCACTTCAGGACCAGATGTCATCTCAGTTACATCCCTATGTGCATCCAGCATTTTTTCCTGGAGTTACTCGAGCTTTGCTCTGCTGCTGCTGAGATCAGGTTCCAGCCCTGCCCCTTCAAGTCTCTGATTATGATTATGTTTTTTTCACATCTATGTATTTGAAGCTGGAAGTGAAATTAATCTTGTAAATGAAAACCTTCCCCTGAGAATTGTATAGTTAATCGCATTAGAGTAACCATGTCTATTACTTAGCACAGTGCAGCTAAATGTTTTAAGAGACGAGATTGTGACAAAGACGTAAGTCCTTTTCCTCTCCTCTGAATTACTAGTTGCATCCCACAGCGTTATTGTAAGTCCCCACACTTCTCTAAAGCCATGTAAAATGATTTCTAATAGTTGTTTCTCTTACAGACCTAGTATAATTTTCCATATATTAACTGTGCTAAATACAAATAAATTCACAAATAAATTACACTGCTTTGCTGATCATCCCTACTTAAGCTTCTGTTAATTTCCCTTTTGTTCTGCTATTTGTCACTGCTCAGCTCTCCTGCCTATGTGAAGCCTTGCTATTCCCCCAGAGCTCTGCAAACCTCCCTAACATGGCTTTTTAATCTGGTGTTTTCCAAAGGCAGGAGCCACACAGTAGCTTTTTTAACCCTTTTCTGAATAATTAAGTTCTTGTACCATTTGGGCTCTGTTCAACTTCCCTATTTGCATTAACTCACTTTTATAATGAGGTGACTGGTACTGAGAACTATATGGCACATAGAGGCTCGCCAGCCCCTTCTGCAAAGCCAGAATAATTTTATGTGGCGGGGTCTGTTATTCCCACGGATCAACAAGGACAGATGAAGAAGAAATGTATTGCAACTTTCAGCAGGACAAAATTGGCACAGTTCTTAATGAGGACAGCTGAGCACTTGAACAAGCAGGTAGAGGAGATTACAGAGATATCAGCACTTAGGTGTCAAATTCTAGCAATTTTGTCTTGGAATAATTTAATTACTTCTTTGTGATGCGGTGAGATGGACTGATCACCTAGTTAATCCCTCCATCAGATTGCTTTAAGGTAAACACAATGCGACTTTAATGTATAACTCCAGTAGGATCTACATTCCCAGAGACCTGGAGTTATGGGCTGACTGATGTAATGCATCTTGTGCCCTAAGAAGTAGCACCGTGATTGATGAGGCAGCTGGTACCACCCACTGATCCTACAGTAGTAGGTATTCAGGAATATAGTTGCAAAAAGGTACATGGAAACACTCAGCTTACAATTTTGATATAGGCTGCTACTACGCTGTTAGGTGCCTGCTTTCTGTATGCAACGGGATGCACCGCAGCAGTACAAGGAGCAGGAAATTACCAAATCAGCTTAATTAGGCAGTGTCTGAAGTACTGCCTGCTCTGCAAGGGACCTTTCTTCGTTTGAGGTGACAAGTACCAAAGCCCCGCTTAGAGTCAGGCACTGCGCATCTTACAAAAAGTGAGTCAGGTTGGTGCTCCATTGCAGGCTGCTCAGGGCTAGCAAGACTCAAATGCCTCTGAGTGCACCTAGAGAGAGATAATGGCACCCAGGGAGCATCCCTGGTGTAACACAAAGGGCATCTGGACCTCGGCATTAGGTGATGGCTGAACAGGAGCTTTGGTGATGGCTGTTGTTGGCCAAAGCAATTCTTATGCACCTAAAAGCTTGTGGTGCTTTTTTTATGGATCTAACTCAAAACTCAATTTTCAGATGTGGTGTAAGGACTCAGGAATCTGACTGCTCAGGGAAGGGTTTGACAGATCAGGCAAATTTAGAAAGTCAAGAACCCAGACAGTTTGCACTGAAGCTTCAAAATGTCAGGGGCACATGAATTTCCAGCAGTTACCATCTCCTTAATTTTTGCCTCAAGGCACGGCCACCCAGTTCGGGTTACTAGTAACCCTCAAAAGTTGTTTCTGGTCCATCAGATCCATCAGATCTATCTCCTGCAGTCACTTCCAGCATGTCTGCTGGACTGGGCCTCTTACAACTATTGCACGCACTTGCCAAGACATACAAGGTAATGGTGAGGACGTCAACCTGAGATGTTGGAGACTTGATCCAGTCTTTCACCATTTCCCAGACTTGCAGGAGGCTTTCTAAAAGTCTCTTTCTAGTCTTCCAGTATAGTCTCAGCCTTCCAGATTCAGGGTGTTGTGAGTTGGACCTTCTTCGGCTTATTCTCTAGGCTTTGTTCTGCTCAAAAACAGCAAAACATTCACAGGGGCAGAGGAAGGAAACATAATTCCATGGGCTGGGAAGAGCTCCCTCCCAAAAGATGCGAGGAAAGCAAGCTGATGACCGAAGGAGCTCAGGGCTGAGCTTTCAAACCACACTTGCCCCCAAGGCTGAGCCACCTGACATGGTATGACCGGAGTCTGTCTGTCCAGGAGACAAGCACAGGACACTCCTCCAGGCTGCGGCTGGCCATTCTTATTTCACAGGGAGGTTGTCAGCAGAGTGACAAGGAGGAGATCTGGATTCAGCTCGATTTACTGCCTGAGAAATCCCAACCTGTGTTCCCTGGGAGGCTGCCACAATCTTCCAGGGTGCAAGCTACCCAGAGGAGGCAGGGAGAGCAGGGAGGAGAGCACTGCCTGCCCTTATGTTGAATCTGTTCCTCTTTGCATAAAAAGAATTAAAGATTCATTGAGCTAGAAAGAGAGGAAGACCAAAGGTGAGTATAATTTTTAATTTAGTGGTGAGAGCACCTACCTGATCTGGAGTTTCAGTCTTCCTTCAAGAGCTGTTTGTGAATTCCAGCCAGAAGGTGATGTACAAATGCAATGTCAAAGGGAGCAGGTGGCTCTGGCATGCACAATTCCCCTTCCTGAAGGACCATCTCAGCTGCTGAGCTAAAGACTCCTCTGTGCTGTCTCACTTTCTTTCAGGTTTGCTTTTTTATTTTCCCCCCTTCTCAGCTACACATCCTCAGCACAGATCAGCTCATGAACAGAAGCACATGCTTTTCCCCACAGCCAGCAAGAGCTGGACCATACCCTGGCCAAATCCATACCACGGGCAGGAGCCGGCAGGACATAGACCCACCGAGGCAGTGGAGGTTCTGTTCTTCAACATGCACAAGCTGGCTGTTGTACATTTGACGTTCTTGGGGGCTGAAAGTAGGTACCTCCTGAATTAGGTGCCTCTAGGATTGGACAGGAGCTGAGAGAACCTTTTTATTTCAATGTTGGGTTTAGGTGCTCAAATTCTGCTTTAATCCCTCCTTTCAGTTTGTTTTGGGATTTGACCCTTAACTTGAAAATGTAAGAAGAGCCGTAGCAGCTCAGGCCTCATATTTAGCAAAAATGTCAGGATTAAAGTAAGTCTGTGGTGATACTTCCCCAGTATTTTCTCTCAGCCTTTAGCAACCCATGGCTTAAGGACTGCCTGGGCCATAGTAAAATACTTTCAAGAAGCTGAAATCAAGGTAACTGTGAGTAAAGGCACAGCCTTTCTATCAGCACCCTCACCCATCCCAGTGAGTAGCTGTGTTTTGCTGTCTTTTGTCATGACTCATGGAAGTTATGGATAACGTTGCCCTCTGATCCTCTGAAGTGCTTTGTTCATTGCCTTTCTCACATCACAAGACTCACAAATATTTCTCATAGCCAGAATTAACTATCTGGAGCTCCGTGTATTCAACAGCTGGTAAAACATAATATATACAGTCCTTATGCTAAAATGTTCACATTTCTTACCGAAAGCAAATTTGAATCTGCTAATGTTCAGAATGCATGTAATATTACTTCCATTCACAAAATATAAAAGATAATGATACTGATTATTTTTGCTTAATGGAGGGAAAAGTTTAGAGATGGTTAGGCTTATTGCATTAACTGCCATCATTCCCCACAAACACTGTGCACTGCTTTTTGACCTAAGTTGGGATTCCCAACAGTACTTAGCAGCACAATGGTAAATTTACTCCCCCTTGATGGACCCAGTTGGGTACATGGAGTCCTGCACAGCAGTAAAAGCATTTTATCACATAGAACAAGGCCAGGAGCTGGCTCTTGTCTTACTGTCTGTACAGCAGAGTTACAGTAGCCCACAGAAGCTTGTGCTGCTGTAGCAATACATAAAATTCAGACCATATAGCCAGAATCAGCCCCCCTGTATCTATTGCAGATCCTGCACAAGGAGAAGTTTGCGTATAATCCAAGCAGACGTTGCAGCCGGATAGGTTTTATCGTATGTATTGATCACTGTGAGCTGCTGCTATTTGCACTTTACCATATCCACTTGCTGTACATGGAAGACAAAACCTGCTGGCTCTGTCTTTGCAAGGGGGTGTTTGGGCAAACACGTTCAGCTGTTTACAGGAGAGCAGTTCACAAACCCCAGACCTGCCCTCGGGGTGCTGCTTGGAGAAATACCAAAAGGTGCAGAGAGAATCAGTGAAAGCCAAATGCTTTTGCATCCCCCAAACAGGTACTGCTCACCAAACTCAGGAGAAATCAACCTATATTTTCTGGAAAAGACCAATTAGAGCAACAGAACCTTGTATCCTTCTTTTGACCCAGTGGGACTTTTGCCCTTGCCGTCTCTCAGAGCAGGGTCATATTCATCAAATTCATCAAAGCTTAGATAAATTCTGTAGGAACAGAGAAACGTCAAACAATGACTGAAGCTGGTGCTGAAGGTGCCTGGTCCAAATGTGGGTGGCTACTCGTGTCCCCAGGAAAATGTTAGGAACTGTACGGGAGCAGCAGCTGACACCCAGCCCCAGCAGCTGGGATGATGGAGGAGATGTTACAGGAGCTCCAGGCTGTTTAGGAGCTCCCCATTCCCAGCGCAGGTCTTCAGCTGGACCTAAAGCAGGTTTAGAGAGAAAAGAACTGTCCTTAACAAAAAGCAGGACATGAGCAACATCACCCACCCAACAATCAGGTTTGAATGACATCTTGCTTAAAAACAGTAAATTAAAATGAAGCAAGAGGCCAAGTTAGCTTGCCTTTAACCAGCTGAAGGCTGGAACTTGGGTCACAGCGAAAGCAAATTCAACTCTCCTAATTCTCTGCTTCTCAGTATATGTTTACAAACTGCTTGAGGGGAAACAGGTTGGCCCTAGATTTGTCTTGTTTAGTTTGTCTCCTTAGATAACTAATGCTTTTCCAGTGTGACTGCTGGGATAACTCTGCACTAGCTACACAACCAAGTGCCTGCTTTTTTAATTGAGCTAGGGCCTTGTGTACAAATAACAAAATAATAATTAAACACATTTAAGGTAAACACACCAGTAACCCGAATTTGGAGGTCTGGTAGAAGAAAGAGATCCTCCCCTTGCCTTCTGAACATAACATCTGTGCGCCTGGCCACGCTGTTCAGCGACGTGTGTGTGTATCAAACCAAACCCTGGGCAGGCTCTCCAGCTGGAAGTCACCCATCTCCCTTCCAAACCCCCTGAAATGCCTGGCAGGACTCAGCTCTCAAGCCTTCATGACTTCAGAAGATGGAAGGGGGAGGCTGGAAGGTCAGGGTGCTAAAATCAGTCCATTATGCAGATCCCTCATCTTCATTTAGCAAAATTTCCACACACAGCTACGAGGCTTATTATTTCTATTCTGTGAAGGGAAAAATTGCTGCAGGGAATTGATGTGCATGGACAGCTGGTTTCACCGGGATGAAAGACACACATTAAAAATGCTTTTGAAGTGCATTTGGGCTTCCCTCTGGGAATTTACTAAACCTGCAGTCAGGTACCAGAGAGAGTTTGTCCCCTGAAGGCAAAGACAAGAACAAAATTAGTAAGAAATAATAGCCAAACCCACAGGTGTGACAGATGGCGTTGAATGGACATCTGTTGAAAGAACATTCAGTTACCATGATAAACTTTTACCTTACGTCCCCCAGAATTAAATGTGTTCCTCTGTTAATCATGTAGCATGAAAAGGAAGATGTGAGGCTCGGAGACCCAAAGCTAAGGATGTCAGGAATTGGCTTTACACCTCTGTTGGGTGCAGGAAGCTGAGGGTGAGCAGGCTGTAAAAGCTGGAGGAAGGCATATGGACGAGGTGGGGCAGATGGTCTGGCTCCGCGACGCTTTGCTCTGGTTTCCTGGTGCCCGTTAGAAAGGGGTCATCCCACCGAGCAGAGGCAGCTGTAAGGTTGGTGCAGACTCCGGTTGCTTTGTTATGTTCAGCCAAACAGCCCCCGATGAAGGGGTCTGACTGCCGTTTCTGGAGTAAGGGGGACTTGGGGTGTTGCTGGAGAGAAGACAAGAGAGCAGGAGACAAAGGCCAAGGAGAATCAGTCCTGGCACAGTGGCATGGATCAGCCGGAGAAGCTCTCCTGTAACTCTGGGATACTCAGGGAATTAATAACCAGACTAACTGTGACAATTGTTTTTGAAAAAGCCTGGTTAATCTGGGAGAGAGTAACCACAAGAGAAAAACATGGATTTCCATAAAAATGAAGCTTTAAATAAGCACCAAAGTAGGCGAGGTGGCTTTGTGAAATTTAAAAAAAAACAACATTTGATTAAAACATGGTGAAATTGTCCCAAAATATGTAGCCACCTATGATGACTCTTCAATGTAAACCCAAATTAAAAGCATGACAATGGGCTTTATTTAGAAACATCCTGACCTTTCTCGTATGACTCTTGTCCTGCCTTCTCGTTACTTGTCACTCTCAGTCACTGTATCTTGCTTAAATGAAAAATGTAAGCTCTCCAGGGCATAGGACTGCATCTCTTGTGTTTTTTCATCTGCTCTGTACAACAATGCATGCAGCAGGGAGACTCATAAAACTGTTAAATAAAACACAGCTAAAACATTTCCTCTCCAATTTTTCAACTTTACCAAATTTCCTCACAAGAAAAAACCACACCTCTAGCGTGGATGTTAGCAAGAAGTTATTTGCTCACGTAAATGAAAGTTAGGCTAAATAATAACCACAGAAAAGTAGTGCTCTCCTTGGTAATGATGTTTATTAAATTGCAGAACGGTTCCTGGGGGAGAGCAATGGAAGCCCATTGCTGGGGATTGTGAGAGTGAGGGTGAGAAAGCCAGAGACCGCACTGCAGGGCTCGGTGCCCCGCTGGCAGGAAGACGGATGAGAAGCCCCAACAGTCTTCTCTATTTTGTTCTTCTATGATCCTTATAAGAGAGATTGATGCTGACAGCATCCAGGTGGTGCGTCCGTGACTCAGCTGTCACGTCACTGCTTACGGCTTAAAGCCAGTGAGTCAAGGAATGAAAAACAGGTGGAAGGAGGAGGAGAGCCCTCCTGAAGTGCTCACCTCCAGCCATCTCTCGCTGAACGAGCAGGGCCAATTGCAGACCACAGGGACACAGAAGAAGGAGAGGCAATGACAGAAGGAACGGCTGGTCACCTTCCTCCAAGGGCAGCAGGGTTGCAACCTATTCTCCACACCTTACGTGGTGTGGAAGAAAAGCCTGGTGTGAGTTAATGGACTTCTGTGAGCCAGAAGTGTCCACCCTATGTGGTAGGTCTGAGGCCCGCTGACTCTCGAAACTATGCTCCATAGGCAAAGCTGTAGGTGAAATAAATATTAAATCCATCTAGTTCAGTTCACGCTAGACAGAAAAGGTAAGGTTGCAGACGTCTGGCCACATATTTTTCATCAATACGAAGTTTACTATTATGGATCTGATTTCAAGCTAGACCCTAAACCCTGTTCTGAGAATGGGTCCTCAGTGTGCTGGTGACTGTGACAGCAGACACTATTTCTCTGAAAAGCCAAGAAGTCCTAGAAAACAGAAACAAGAGTCCTTGGAGGCAGACTCCTAAGTTCAGGTGGCTTCTGAGACACTGCTGGCTGTCTGGGAAAGTTCACAAAAGAAATCTGCCACACCTCAGATCTAAACCTGAATCTATTTTTTTTCTACTGCCTTGATTGCAAGGCCAGCATCTTGTAATTCACAGTAGCAGAAGGTCAATGGCATCTCTAGAAGGCGGGTATTCTGGAAACTTCATGACCTCCCCGAGGAACCTGTTGCAATGTTTAATACTCTCTACCATTCACAAAGACATTTTCCAGCATCTGATCTTAATTTCTCTGCTGCAGTTTAAGCCCCTAATTCCTTGCCTTATCCATCACAGATGGAGAGAGCACGTGATTCCCTTCCTTTTGGTGATAGCATTTCACACACCTGGCAACTGCCACCTTGCTTCTTCCCTGGTCAGTCTGTCCTGCAGAAGCTCAGTCCATGCTTTCTTCATCACTGCTTCATTTCCATTGTTCCCCCTTGACTTTCTCCCTTTCTCCCATGATCCATATGTTTGTTGACGTGCAGTGCTCAGGACTGGGTACAGGAGTCTTTAGCCAAACCTTTCTATTCATCTATTTCATAACAGCACATCACTGCTGACTCACATCCAGCTTGTGATTCCCATCACCCACAAACCTTATCCAAAGAGCAGTCAGTGCCCTGTACATCCCTGAATGCATCACCTCCCGGTTGTCCCTGCTGGATGACATTCTGGTCTCCTTCCCATGTGATCTTCAATTTGCCACTATCATTTGGACTTCTCAGCCTCTCCTTCAGCCTGCCAGCTGCCACCACCTGCTTGTAACTTTAGTGACTGTTCCTCATCCTGTCATCGGTATCTTTACTAGTGATATAAATAGTACCAGACCCCTAGAAAGTCCCACCTTCTCTGTTCAGCTCAGTTTTGTAGCCATCCTACACTGTTTTGGATGTTCCTGCAATGTTAAGGGACAATCTTCCCTAGATCCCTTACAAGTGTATCATGCAACACTGTTAAAAGCTTTTTAAAAGTCGAGATGTATGGTACCTACTGCTTTGCTACACACAGAGAGAGCAAAATTATATTGGTGCAACACAATCAATTCTTACCAAAAAGAAAAGTGTGCTGGCTATCATTTATCCCTTTATTATATGAGTATTAAATGTTTCGGTAGCTGCCTAGGAGCCTGGCATGCATCGGCACCCTCCTGTGCAAAGTGCTATGCAAACTCAGAAC
Source organism: Falco cherrug (assembly GCF_023634085.1). Taxonomy (NCBI): domain Eukaryota; kingdom Metazoa; phylum Chordata; class Aves; order Falconiformes; family Falconidae; genus Falco; species Falco cherrug. The sequence goes on along the minus strand of NC_073704.1, from coordinate 33,146,778 downwards.
CAAAAGATGGATCCTGTACCAAGAAATTCACAATCTAAGTAATCTTAATTTTTTCCCCAAAAGAAAATGCCAGTTTTGTCCTTTTCAGACTTAACATTGAAACACCTAAGAAAAGGAGAGTATTCATTCTGCAAACCTCTTTTATCACAAACCCAGATGGCCACTTCTTTCCGAGGAGTCCCAAACAAGTAGATGTTACTGGTATCATCAAGAGCCATATCTAAGTCTTGGGTTTAACTGCATAAAGCCTCACTTAAGACTAAAAGACATCATTTGTCTGCATCCCCCTCACTGTCTGCTCCCTCGCTGTCTGCGCCACGTAGGATGCAAGTCAGGCAGTTCTTCGGTTTTCAGACCTGACTGCTTCCAGTATGAGTGACACATCTTATGGTGACACAACTGCTGCAGGGTTGCAGGAATTGTCTGAAAGCCAAGAGATCTGTCCAAAGGAAGGAAAAATGGCAAGGATATAGTTATGTGAAGTGAATGAGTAAAAGGCATCAACTCCAAGACTGCGAGGCATAGTAAGTGAAAACGTGGCATTTTGCAATGCTCCTGCTGTGCAAAGTAAACTAATTTTTAAAAGTGCTAAATCATGGCACTGGTTGTGGTGAGCAATGACACTTGATCTTATTTTATGGAGTTTTGATCTTCACAGACACAAAGAAGACTGTTATCAAGCTAAAGTATTCCAGCCAGATAGTCTCTGACTGTATGTTTGCAGAGCACCTGTGACAGCAAAATGTGGGCTCTGCTGTTTCCTCTGCAACCAAAGAGTTAGTAACAACTAATGTTCTTTAGACGTGCAAAGCATTTGGAAATAGTTACAGTTTTGTGCTCTATTTAAGTGTACTTTTAATTACTTTTGATTAGGATAAAAAGCATAATTTTCTTTTACCAATTCACAGGATATTCAGAACATCCGGAAACTAAACCAATTCTTTGCACACCAGGTTATTGGTGTAAACTTCAACATTTCCACAGAAAATGCTCCGTGAGTGGGGAATGGCTGAGGCATCTGGCCTGGTGGATGACCTGGGTCCTTGGTGCCACAGGAACATCTGGATGTGCAAACCTTTCCCTACAGTAAACAAACACGATCTGTTGCTTGACCACGCATGTTTGCCCAGCTTCTAGGGGTTTAGAGGCCAGAGTGCCAAAAAGTCCAAATTGGAAACACTTATTTTACCCCTTCATATTGCCTTCTTCCACGCAGCAGCTTTCCGAGATGAAGCGCTTGGAACCTGCCATCAGCCCAGGCTGGTACCAGCAGGGAACGGGGCTCTGCTCTGGCTCGGTGTAGCAGATGCCCGTGCAACGCAGCTCACTCTCCATCTGCCTCAGAGCTCTACTGAATCATCCTTTAAAGGCCACCGTTCAGGGCCCTCTGCTCATTTCGGTGGGGACTGCGCTGAGGTGGACCCCAGCCTGCCTGAAGATGGAGCTCACTGCTTTGGCAGCTGGCAAACCCCAGCTCCAGAGAGGAGGTCGGCAGCCCAGAAACTGGCCAGTGCCAGTGGCCGCACAGTGCCCAGTTCAACTTGGCTGTCACATCCACAGCTCCCCAACCTCTCCTCTGGGCAGGCCTTCGTGGCATGTGAAGCACGCACTTCCATAAATAACATTAAACCAATTATACTTCTCTGTGAGACAAACAGAGAAAAAGGAGAAAAAAAGAGAAAAAAAGAGAAAAAAGAGAAGAGAAAAGAGAAGAGAGAAGAGAAGAGAAGAGAAGAGAAGAGAAGAGAAGAGAAGAGAAGAGAAGAGAAGAGAAGAGAAGAGAAGAGAAGAGAAGAGAAGAGAAGAGAAGAGAAGAGAAGAGAAGAGAAGAGAAGAGAAGAGAAGAGATAAGAGAAAAGAGAAGAGAGATGGAGAGGAGAGGAGAGGAGAGGAGAGGAGAGGAGAGGAGAGGAGAGGAGAGGAGAGGAGAGGAGAGGAGAGGAGAGGAGAGGAGAGGAGAGGAGAGGAGAGGAGAGGAGAGGAGAGGAGAGGAGAGGAGAGGAGAGGAGAGGAGAGGAGAGGAGAATAAAAAGCCATTACAATGAGCCCAGCATCTTCGCCATGGGGTCACAGCAAGTATGTAATCTTTTATCATGAAAGGACCACACTACAGCCAGGGATGAAGCTCAGGCAGGCTGGTTCTGCAGCTGAACACAGCCCCGAGGCTCCACGCAGGACCTCCCACGGCCGTGCAGCCCCAGCGGATCCATGCCGATGGAATTGGGAAGCAGGCACGTATGCCAGTGATTTACATGGAGTGCAGGAGGCTGCTCACTTTAATATATGGCACATATGGCATGAGAGTGTTAATGGAATTTATACTGTAAAAAAATTATCTCCACACAAAGTATGGAATTGCTTTGGAGGATTTATGCAACAGACATAAAATCCAGTGGAAACAGTCTAACCTTTCTGAGGGTTATTAAGTTTTCTCTTTATTTATGGAAATGTCTTAATTTATGCAAGGTCAATATCAGAAAAATGCTATAGATTTAGTCAGAACCTAGCTTTTGCTCTTTATAGACTTTCACAGCTGTATTTTGCTCTTGTTTACCTCAAGAGTAAAATTATTTGAAGTCTATGGGCCTAATCTAAAGTAATTTCCGTGGCTCTGTTGAATGGGTACCAGCACTATGGTATCAGCTGACCCCAAAAGGATGCTATAATGGGCAGCAAATGTGAAGAAAAAACTGTAAGTAACCAAGAACATTAAAAAAAATTGCTTGCCCTTATTGTATATGCTGTGTTAAATATACTTAAAAGTAGCACACTTCCATCTTTCCTGTGTGCAAGCAGTAAAATGTAGGATGCCCTGAGGACGACAGGGTTTCCCTGGAGCCTCCAGGACAAGGTGGTGCTTACTCCTTGGTGGTGAGAATGATCTTTAGCCAGGTTACTAAAGAAAAGATGGTACTTTGGTTAACCAAGCTGTCTACCCCATACCCACAGTTTCAACCAAATTGTGATAATGTCCTTCAAAAAATTATGTTGCTACAAGTGTCATGAAAATCAGAGAGGCATAATTTGGTGCTCTGGTGAAAGGAGACAGGGTGTCCCCAAGGATCACACCATCTCTGGCAGGACTGGCCAGCCAGGGAGGACACTTTCAGCCAGTCACCAGGAGTGTCACACAGGGTGGCATTTGTAGTACAGAGGGAGGTGATGGATGGAGGGGAAAAGTCCACACAAATCCATTGGAAAACAGGCTTCAGTTCTTCATCAGTCAACACATCTTACTCGGTGCATCTAAATCCTGCACAAATTCCATCCTGTACTTTTCCACGGCTGTATCACTGAAGCATCTTAATTTCCTACAGCCGCTAATGAATGCAACCTTAAAATATCCCTGAGGTCACCTGGGGTTATTAACTGGAGGTTACAATAAATGAGCTCCAGCAGATCTTGCGCCGGCTGATGCTGACACCACCACCCCACTCGTCTGCTTCAGCTGACGGAGGGGAACGTGGCTGGCTCCCCAGCACCTCCGGCATCCCAGCCCACATCCCAAAACCATGTGGAACAGCATCGATGGAGGCTGGCATCTTGTAAAAGAAACCTGTAAGTCAGCCACCCTGAAGCCCAGCGTGTCACGCGAATACAGGAGAAATCTGATGGCATTGGGCAGACAGTCCCTGGCCTGGCCTTTGGAGACCTTCCCCCTGGAAATGAGTCTGAAGTGGAACAGTGTGTTTTTTCCTCTGATTTGTAAAAGCAAAGGATTTTTAACGCTCCCTGATGAGGAGCTGTCCTCGCTCCATGGGGCAGGGGAGAGTCCAAGGTGAGGCAGCCAGCAGGAGGGGGAATTTGGGCCGCAGAGCCCAGATTTTGGCACTCTGGGTGATGGTGAGCAGAAGGCGGTGCATCCCACCGGAGCACCAGCCCCCAGAGGGAGGCATGGACCCAGGCTTTCTCAGTGGGTTTCCCTGCTCTCTCCAGCCATGGCAAACTAGGGTCAGCTCCAGGCTTAGGAGGAGCATTCTCTACCAGGCATTTGGACCACCTCTTCTAACCCCACCAGCACCACTTCTGCTTTCTTTGTTATTGCCTCCCACCTGGTGCCATTTTACCTACCTGAGCTGTGTCTCACTCCTGTCCTCCTTTCTCCACCCTCTGCTCTACCTCCATCTCATACCCCCATTCCCATCCCAGCTCTTCAAGCTCCACACCTCTCCCCGCTGTGTCCAAATCCACAGAGGTCTGTCCCCTACACCAAATCTAAGCCCAGCTCTCATTTAGCACTTTGATTCCTCCACACCACACACCTCCCTATGGCAACATCCCAGCACGGTCCACCCCTCCTGCATCCACCCTAGGGGCACAGAGGGCACCGAGAGACAGTCCCCAGGCTGTGTCCAGCATCCCAGCAGGAAGGGCAGGGCAGGGGACAGCCTGGGCAGTAAAGGGCTCTCCCATCACCCTCAGGAGCGGGGTGCACTGCACACAAGGGGCTGTGCCGTGTGCTGGCAGAATCCCTTGGAAAGTGAGCTGCTGGGCCCCCTGTCTCTCCGCTATGCACATGTGAACAGAGACTTCTCAGGCTTATCACTTCATTCCGTCTGAGGTTTTAAATAGGGGTAATACAGCCTTGGAGAGCATCTCTGCTGTCAGACTTGGAGCTTCCACTCCAAAGCATGAAATTTCTTCCAGGCAAAACATCCACAGCAATTTCTGTAATATAGGTAAATCACCTGCTTTTCTCTAAATTTATTCCCAAGAATATCTGCATTCTGTTAGCTGAAAACCTGCATTGCTACATACAAGCAAATACAATACGACCATGTGTATGTACCAGCCACAGGCTGAAAAACTTCTGTGCAAAGAGCTAAAGTTTGATAGTTATAATCAAATGAAAACCATCATCTTACCATGAAAAACATATAGAAAACTTAACTAGACATCACAGTCTGTATTACTCACAACAGCATAAGGACTAATTTCTACATCATTCTGCATCACACAGAAATCTGAAAACAGTGTTTATATTTTATTTATTCCTCACTCCACTGAAACTCCCTTTCAAATCAAATCAATGTTAGCTGCAAGTAATGTTTTGCCACAAAAAAACGATCTTCAGACTTGTTCTGCTCCTATTATTTCAGTTACACTTTTCACAATTATTTTAATGATGTCCTGCAAATCCTACCTTTTGCTATAAAACTGTTTCAGCATGTCCCATCTCCTGTCCCATCTCCTGTCCCTCTAAACTCATCTGTTTTCCCTTTGCCGTTATCTCACTGTGCAACACAGTCATGTCTGCCTCTTCCATATCACACATTGACCCGGAATAAATAGAAAATATTAGTAAATGTGATTCTTTTAACCAAGAACTTTCGCATGCTCTCTAAACGGTATCTGATGTGGCTTGTATGTAGATGTGTCTTTGAAAGTGTTGTTTAGGGGAGATGCCTAGAGGATTCCCATCCTCTGAGTTTGCCAACACCACCAGAAATTCACTACAAACACATTTAGACAGATGGGTGGGCAGGATGGATTTTACAAACTCCTAGCCAGGACTTCTGCAAAAGCTGTGTTTGTCTGCTTAACGGTTATAAAAATGGAAAAGAAGAGGGTGGAAAATGTAATAAGCCATCCATCTGTGTTACTGAGCAGTTTTAATTGCTTGTGCATTGCAGCTGACACGGTGGTGCAGCCTCGTGCGGGGACAGAGGGGGCTTGTTGCTGCAGAAGCCCCATTGCTGAGCCCCGCAGAGCTGCCACAAAACCCCACCGCAATTCCCATCCTCGTTAACAGCAAAATATGCAGAACAGAGGTGCTGAAAGGATATAGTGGGCTTTTCTCGTTGACCTGTCAGAAGGGTTGTGTACTACATGGTGTAAAAATGAAGTTCAGCTATTTCAGGGATGTGGGATCAGATCCTCATGTCAGCTCCGTCTTGTCCCAGCTGCTCTGCTCCCAGGTTCATTTGATGTCTTGCTTGTTTGCCAACAGCCCGGTGGGGTCCATAGGGACTTCATGCCTGGCGTCAGTACCATCCTTGTTATTCATTATACACAGGTTTAGACCTAGGCAGTGTGTTACAGGACACATAAAGCCAAGGCAGGGGCCCTGCCACAGTTCAGGCAGGGGCTGTGACCCTGTGAACACCAAATACCATCACTCAGTGACTCGTGTGAGGGCACAGGCAGGTGGCACTTTGGATAAAGGCTCTATAGCACCAGGACCTGACACCCCGACCTCTCCTCATATTCCTATTGTTTATTCATATATATCGTGTGGAGATATATATATTGTATATTCATATTGTCTTATTCACCCATGCATGAATTCCCTAGCCCACTTCAGTCTCCACAGCAAGGCACGTGTCCTGACAACACCTGCCAGTGCTCCTGGTGTCAGTGCTGCTGAAGCCGTCTCCCAGAAATAACAAGCCAAATCCCTCTCCTGGCTCAGTGTGGAGTTTCCCAAAGAACTGGAGGGGAAAAAGCCTCAACACAAACCCTAAGCATGGCAGCAGGGCTTGCACCAGCAGCTGTTATCACACCGGAGGGCACAAATGAGAAGCAATTCAGCAGTCAGAAGAATAACGAAGGGCAGGACATCACCGTGCGGCCAACAACAGCTCATGGAGAGGTGTAACCCGTGCCTTCGGCTCCTTCCAACCTCCGGGATCTGCTTCATGCCCCGCTGCTGCTGGATTACTCAGTTGCCTCTTCGGGAGCATCCCGGCTACTGGGCTGCCTTGGGATCGCGCTGCGGCTGCGTGCTTGTGGGCACCGCAACACAAAGGGGCAGAATCTCAGTCTTGAGTTCTTCCACGTGTGCTGCTTGTAGGTTTGGGGTGGCGAAGGTACGACGGGTGAAATTGCCCTTGTTCTCAGGGCTAACAAAAATCCAATTCCAGTTACAGTTCTCCGGGTAGGTGATGTATGTGCTTGACAAATCCTGGTTTAGGCCTCTCAGCATTAAAGTGAGAAACAGCTTTAATCAATCATCCTAACTAATGATGGAGAAATGGGAAAAAATTAAAAGACTCCCAAAATTTGAGAGTATTTATTTCCAAGGCAGTATTTTAAAATGAAGATCTGAAGGTTTAAGTACCTGATCATTTAGATAGTCACTCTCTTTGCAAATCTCTTGCAACGACAAAAAAATAAGATCTTGAAATAAAATAATTTATTTTTAAAATCTAAATAAATGCTGCTGCAGTGGCAAGGCACTTCACTGGCCACTTCAGTTTCATAAGCCCACACTCAGCCCCACTGCCGGGCAGACACAGCAGGCAGAGCTGGGACTCAGCTGACAGCAGGACCCTGAGGAGGAAAGGAAAGGGGGTTTGTGGCCCACCCCCCTTGTATTTCGGCCTCCTGGCACAGTGGTTGTCGGCAAGGTGCCTGAGGGGTACAGGCACACAAAAGGCTGCCCAGCTGGGAGGCAGCCAGGCACAGGTAAGCACAGTTCACCAGCGCTGGCTGCCAGGTGCCACAGGAAGACAAAATCCTGCTGTCGAGCTGGCACTGGAGAACTTCTCCTGGACTGGAACGTTGTTTTAAGAAAGCAAACCCCTTGCAACGCTGCTCAGGAGACCGTGACGTGTCCGAAGGCTGGCAGCAGCGCTGGTTGCACGTCACTCAGCCCATACGCAGAGCCGCACGAGGCTCCCTGTGAGCGACAGCTCTGCGGTGGCAACCGAGCTGCACAATCCCTCCTCAACACAGATATGAAAAGAGAAACAAAACGCTTCAAATTTGTCATTCCCTGTTTTTCATCTGTGTGATCCAGCTCCCGCTTTGCTTTAGCACAGCAATATCCTCCGGGGTCTCCTTGTAAAGGTCCCCAGGGAACCATGCCTTCTGTACCACAGCCATTCCCACCCTACAGCCCAGCGCCCGCAGCAAGGCTCCTGCAGGGACCCTGGCCCCAGATCCTCCTCTCCGGCTCCCTGCTTCCCGTAAGAGGTGTTGGCCTTAAATCAATACTGACTTAAATGTTTTAATCATCCGTTTGGAGTTCCTCCTCCTGGTTTTATTAATTCAGTGACAATTCGGGATGCTTTGCATACTAGCATCAGCACTACCTTATGCAGTGGCCATCAGAGGTTGAACTTGTCACAGCTGCATCCCAATGTCACACCAGTAATCCTTTTCCAAGCTAATTGAGCCAGGTATGCTGCACACACCATTGCATAAGGCTCTGATTTTACCTCCCTGGCAGCACGAACCAGAAGCTGGCTTTGCTCCTGCGCCGATGTCCTTACACTGGCAGTGTGGAGCCTCCCAGGCCGGTCAGACGCCCCAGCATGCTGGCATGAACCAAGCCCCGCACAGCACGGGCAGCCTGGAGGGCTGGGGATCAGGATGAGTGCACATAGCTAAAAATAGTTCAGAAACTGCAAAACCAGGGCATCCACCTGGACACCAAGAAAGCGATTTTCCTCCTTCCAGGGATCACATGTAACCCATGTCTCTGCAGAGTCAGAAGTAGAAGGAGAATAATTTGAGGCACCCACATCACTGCTATCCTCTGGGGGAAAATCCCTCTCCATCACCTATAGAGAGACCCAAAAACCAAACCTTTAAATTGAGTGCCTGAAATCAGACAGCATGAATATCCCCTGTGTTTTTATTTATTGTATCTGCCACTTTGTTATTCAGTAAATAATTTTATTTAGTAGCTCGTATTAGAGATAAAGAGTTTTTTACAAAACGAGAGCCAGAACACCTCTTTACACATCTCAGGCTACATGCCACGATAAATCTGGCTGGCCAAGCCTTCGCCTCCAGCTAGAGAGACCCCCAGCCCACACAGAGCTTCGCTGCTGGGCCCCTTGGGGTTTGTCCAGGGGGATCACACCCCTCCAGGGGTGGGCTGCCAGGGTCCTCACTGCCCAGTGAGACCCCCCCAGCATCAGACACGCTGAGTGCTGCACTTTGACATCATACCTCTCACCAAATCACGCTCAACTTCCTTGGCATCCCCAAATCCATATAGTGCCAGGCACACTAACAAGCTTTTAAGTGTTTGCCAGAAACGGTTTCCTCCCACCTGCCCTCAGCTTTGCTCCCCATATAAAGGCACAGAATGGCATATTTTGAACACACTAATGCACATCTATAGGTGAACTCTATATTATCCTATAAACTGGGAATTAAAGATCTCTAACTCTAACCCAACAGCAACAAGACAGCAAATCTGCAAAGAGACGCACCCTCTTTTCTCTTTCTCAGTACCTCGTGCTTGCTTAAATCCTACATGATGCCTGGTAAGCACCCCAGCCATGCTTGCTGTGGCACCAGCACGTACAATGCGGTCCTGCAAACCCACAGAGCTGGGCTCCCCAAAGCTCCTGACCTCTGCAGAAGGACTGACCAACTCCCCTGCCACTTGGCCAAGCAGCGACACGACACAGTGATTCTGCCAGGGTCACCCAGGGAAGGAGGGAGCTGCACTACAGGGCTGGAAAGGGCTACACCACATCCCTTCCCTGCCAAACCCATCAGGACCTGGAGTGAATCCCCTGATCCCCATCAGTGCTGAGACCCGGCATGGGCAGCCGACAGCTTTAAGGGCAGTTTCAGCCACTCCGTGCTCATGATGCTCAGCCATGGGGATCCCGGATGGCAAAGGTTAATGAGCTGCCCACGCTCCCTAATCCTCGCGAGCAAACTCTGCCAGGAATGATTACTAGCCCTGAACACAGGTCATGCTCTATCATGGCTCCCTGCTCATCACATTGGGATGTGTTTTCTTTACACTTGCATGTAGCTGCCAGGGCTCCATTATTTCCATGCATTTTATTCCCCACGAAGCATTTCTGTTGGTAGTTCCCACTGCTTGGTGCTGAGCACGGCTTTCAGCCACTCTCCCTGCAGTCGTGGGAGAGGAGTCAGCTAAATCCACATCCAGCCACTGACCGGGTGGCTTCCGCAGACATTGGGAACCCCTAGACCTGCAGGAGCTCAGCCTGTTCTCAGGCACAGCACCTGCTCTGCCATGCGGGTGGCACATGCACTCGACTCTGCCACCCCCACTGCCTGACTCAGCACTGGGAAGGGGAATCCATCAGTGTACCGAGTGCTTTCGGTTCTCAGCAGGCGAGGCTTAATACAATCAGGAGGAGAAATAATCCTTTAAAATGGAAAGCAAAGATGAAGAAATGAGTGCTTTTAAGTTGCAGCCTGCCAAGCCCAGTGCTGGGGTGCCAGGGCACCCCGAGGGCAGGATGGCTCCCCTCCTTACACCCATGCAGCAGCATGAGCAAGCAGGGCAGCTCCCACCTGACGTGTCGCTAACCTCACCAGCTCTGTGATCATTTTTCCAGGAATCTCTGTTTCCTCCCTTATCATATTCCTGTCAAGACTCTTCCCTGTCCTTCCATCCTCTTTTCCCCTCTCCTGGCCGAGGGATGTGATGCCTTCCCTGGTTGCCGGCACCGAGCCCCAGCTCCCTGGCAGTGGCAGAGCTGCTTGTGTGGAGTGCTGGTGACATATTGTGGCTGGGCTGGCTAATCACATGTATTCCCAGGAGCTATCAAAGCTGGTTGGATCCGAGATCTGATCCAACGCAAAATACTCACACTGCTCCCCAAAAACTACACCAGCCAGCAAGGGCTGTGGTTATCCATGTGCTACAGGCTTAGCCTTTCTGCCCGGCGTGGTTAAAGGTTGAAGTCTGAAGGGTTCTACATGATTGATGTATAATTATATACATGCATGGAGTATTATTTAACGCACTATATTGACTTCAAAAATATTCTAATTTAAGCTTGAACCTGGTGATATTTACATATAAAATTCTCACTTACCAGTTGCTGGCAGGCCCTACAGTTCAGTAACACTCTTAATTAAGGCCCTGATGGGGCTCTGGCTTTAAGGCTGTGCTTAAATCTATTGACTTAATAATATTAAATATGCCTATTACTTATTGCTGACTAGTGCAGACCAGTGTGTATAACCCATTCCATTCACATCACCTTATGCACTTCTGGGGGCAGACCCTAGCTTTGTTTTTAATTTGTGCTTCATCAAACAGAATGGTGGGGCCAGGCTCGTAGGCACTACAAGTGAGATAATTATTTAATTGACAACATTATACTGATTTAAGGCAAAAGGACTTCTGGCCTGCTAAAGCACGTGCATAAATTGTTATCAGTTTATATACTAATTGTTATCAATTGTTCGAGCCTGTGTTTATGAACGTTACCAACCCAGAGCCTAAACAGGCCCCATGGCAGCAGACCAAGGGCAGCTGCAGCACCTGCGAGCATCCCTGGTAGAACGTATTCAGGCTAAAGCATAGCAGCACAGCGGTATCCAGAAAATATTCCAGTCTTGTGCTCTCATACCAAAATGACATTTCAGAACTGCAATATCAAGTCATTTAAATACTGCCAGTTTAAGCAGCATCTCCGTTATCCTTTAATAGTATACTTACTTTTTTCTCAGAAGACAGTGGTGTCTAATCATGTCAGGATTTTCTTAAGTAATTCTGCCTCAGGGTAAAGAGTATTTTTTTATACAGCAGTGATGGATCTATATGGCTTTAAGAAGCAGAATCTCCTACCACTCAGGGCCTGGCTTAGAGGAGGCTCCTGAACTGATTCTGTCAAAAAGTGTTTGCATTTTCTTCAGGGTAAGTTAGAAAAAGGAAAAAAACTAAATGTGTTTTGACATTTGTATTTCGAGTGTTATCTGTCAAATATGCCAGGACCAGATCACAAATTTCCTAAAGATTGTTGTGGCTATCCAGCCTATCAATAGCAATCTGGAGCTCATATACGAACCAGGCAGAAAGGCACATTGATAGAGTGCAATGACAGATTCCGATTAGGATGGAGGAGGAATAGGGGGCAGCTAACGGCATCTTTAAAATTGCACATGGGTCTTCTCGGTAAGTGAAGTCTGACAGGCCAGTTTGCAAAAACCGGAGAGGAAACAGAAACCAGAAGGTTGCCCAAGGCCATGGCTGCGCTACCTGGAGCTGATCACTGGCTTCGTCACACAAGTCTTTTGTCCCTTACATTTTCTGCTACTGTGGGCAAAATGATTCTGTAGAAAGCTTTGACCTTTCACTTCCTATTTATATGTTATTTTGGAGCAACTGATCTCTCCTAGTCCCTAGTTCCCTGAAACCAGCTAGGGGCAGAGGGACTTGCAGGGAAAGGCAAGCGATGCCTCTAGGAGCTGAGAGATGCTGAGGAGCGGAGCTGTCCCAGGACAGGCATCCCTACCTCCTGCAGAGCCCTGGTCCTCGGACTGGCAGCAGCATCAGCCTGGGTACCTGCTCTGGCAGGACAAACAGCACTTACGGAGGACATCCAAGAGCATCCTTGCATATGCCCATTCAAAATCTGGCAGCAGAGGAAAGAGGCTGCTTGGATTTTACATTGCTTCATCTATGTAGTCCCTCAGGTTTGTTAGTGATTCCACCTGTGACATAAAGCAAAAGCCCCCATCGACTACAGGACCGTTTAGGATGATTTCTGATACTCCAGCAGCATCAAATTAGATCTGCTTCAAGGTGATCTGCCAGCTCTGCCTCTCCATCACACAGTGCACGGCTGTTTCCAAAGCACCCTATTCCAATACTCTGTTTTAATACCACGCAGAGAGATCTGCAGGTCCCGTTATTGTATGAAATTAACATTCATTGTGCTGGTTACATTCCTAAGTTTAATGTATTGGCACTGCTAGCAAAACAGCAAGAGCCCACCAAACACAAGATGCTGCACATTGTATTAACTACATTGATTTGTAGACGAGGAATGCACAAATTGATGGCACACTGTACTCTAACATTATAACGAAAATGCCAATGAAATGTAATGCTGTGTAGAGAGATGTGAGCTGTTCCCAGGTGTACGAATAGTCAGGCTGAACTGGAGGGAAAAGGTGTTGGTGTGTTTGCTGCTGAATGTTCTTGAGATCCCATGTGGTAAAGTGATCTTGTCTGTCTGACCACGGGTGATGTTATCATTACTGAGAGTGTGCTTGTCCCAAGGTTTACCAGGGATTGTCAATAACCTGAGTCCTGCTACAGATGCTGTCAATCATTTAATTATGGATGCTTAATCACTGGTGCTAGATTAGCCCCTGGTCTCCTCCAAACACAAGGATGTATGTGCAAGCAAAAGCTGAGTTTCAGAGCCCAGATAGCTAGCTCCCAGGTAGCTCTGATTTCCCATAAGATTGTCCCTGCATGATGAATACCTTTCAGTCACATCCAGGTGGATGGGCACGGGCTTCAGTAGGTGTTTGCTTCTCACATGCTGAATCCTTCTCCAGAGCCCACGGGGGATATTTGGCAGTGGACTGCACTTTTGCAGGATTTGAGAGATTGCTTGCGTATACGATGAGCTGAGGGACAAGTTCAACACGCAATATTGCAGGAGGCACCACGATTCCCCCTGTGCCATATGACACAGAGCATATGTGCCATATTCATCTCACTTCCCCCATGGTTCTGGGAAGGATGCTCTGCAAAGCACTGAATCTTAAAAGCAGTTGACGCTGAGCACTGGCCCCTCTTTTCCCTCCCCTTTTAATTCCAGCCTGGTCCTAGTAGCTCCTGCCCCCACAACCTCTAACTTACGGTGCACACAAACACTAAGCTTTTGTAATCCTTCCTCTCCAGTAGGTCAAGATATTAATCACTGACACCGTGAACAGGAATCATTGGCCACCACAAGACTGATGGAGTCCCTGGAGGGTAGGTGGGATGGCGAGGTGGCACACAGAATGACTCTTAAAATATAGCTAACATCTATTTCATAGTGTTGATAGATTTCAGTATCAGCTGTGTACCTGTTATGAATAGTTTTCTAAATTTAAGGGACTTGTAATACTCATGTTTTAGCTGTAATTCCACTTTCTTACCAAAATCTAATGTCTTCTGAATCCTGTTGACATAAACAACTTCTGTTTCTTCATTCAAAAGAGGCAAAAATAACCCATCAGTAATAAGGAATGTAAAGGGTAGATTCATTTTTTAGCATCATCAGGACACCAGAGCCAGGATACAGAAACAGACACGAGTGCTATGGCACGGCCCCATCGCCTGTGCTGCTGGGAGGCATCGCTGCAGAGCAGAGTACAAACATTTCTCTCTTTTTAAATTTATTTTGGAATCAGAGGGGTTTACAGGTATCATAACCCCTGGGAATAAACAGCACAGGGCAGTAAGGGGCAGTTTGGTGACTCGGCTGGAACAGCCCCGGAGAGCAGTGGGGACACTTGCTGGAGCAGTAAGCCAGGCTGCCCCGGGCAGGAGCAGCCCGAGCACTCAGCCCTGGAACAAAACTCAGCGCTCCTGCTCCAAAAAGGCTCACAACTCACCCCAGCACAGCCAGAAATCCCCAGCCAGCCCCACACCTCCCACGGGTGCCCCAGCATCAGCCCAGCAGCAGGCTCCAGGCTCACCCAAGCAGACCTGCGAGTTGTGTGCTGAGCTCCAGAGAGATGCCTTAGTGGTGGGGAGTGCACCAACAGCCTAAAGGAAAAATCAGGGCCAGGGCTGGGCAGCTGAGCATATCTCGCTGTCACTGGACCCAAATACCATCTTCTCCCAGGTGCAGAAATGGCCTCTAGCCTGAGATCCCGGGTGCAAACCCTGAGGAGCAGGACTGATCCCCTAACTTCAGGAACCCCTTTCCATCAGAGAGTCAACCAGGCTGAAAACAACGCTGGCCACCCTAAATGCTCTGACCATCCTGCTGTCCAGCGGGAAATACACACAACGCAAGTTCCCTTTAGATGTGAAACCATGCAAATAACTCCAGAAATCCTCAGCAAGGTCATCCCAGGACACACTGTAACCACCTCTAGCACCTTGCTAATGGGTCGGATAAATATTTAAATCACATATTAGCTTTCTCACTAGCTACTTGTAAAGCACCCAAATCAGTGGGAAACTGGGGCTCTGCAGCCCACCAGGGAGATACCAGCCAGCTGGGCAGCACAGAGCTTGTTCCTGGTGGAGAAGAGGAGGAATAGGTACCACAGGGGACAAAGGAATGGCCAGCAACGTGGTGACAGCTGGGTGCTCAGCACCCTCTGCCAGTGCAGGACCAGCCTCGTGGGCTGCGACATGGTCCCAGCCTGCTCTGCCACTGTTGAGCTGAGCTGGGGACTTGCAGAGCTACTTTGGTATCTGCTTGAAAATACATTAAAGTCCTTCCTCTTGATGGACACATTTGCAGTATAAATAGTTATGTCCTCTTTATTTCACTCTGAGGTTTAATTAATATATAAATCAAATGCTTATAAAACTCACAAATGCTTGGGAAGATGTAAAATTTAATTAGTTTGCCCACACAACTCCATATGTCAACTGTTAGCTCAATTACTCCTTGCCATGAAATAACTGACTGCACTTTCCCATATTAGTAATTTCCCTCTATCTCAGAGTCATGGTTAATCAACACCCTGAACTCAACACACTCAACACTCATGTTAAATTAAATATTGCGTACAAGGAGCAAGAGCCTCTTTAATGAAATCACAGCTGGATTTTGCTCAGAAATAAGATCCTCACACAATACTGGGGCGGATGATAATCTCTGGGGTGCGGGGCAGGTTATCACCCCGCTCTGGGATGCGCTGCCAGACCGGCTTGCAGGAGGTGCACCACCATGCTCATGCTCTTGCATGGAGTGCTGGTGGAAATACATCCCTGTCCAAGTTTTCTTGGGATGGGAGAGGGATGGAGCAGATGCCAGTTGGGCAGGGACCAGAGGAGACCAAGGGAGGCTGGAGACAAAGCACATGGCTCAGCACAAGGGTGGCTGAGTAGGGGCAGGCAACAGATACGCTGTGGTCGGCTCTTGCATGTGCAAAGTGCAGGTGGGCAGCAGTTAAAAGACAGTGACAAGCTACTGGTGTATACATTAAATATGCATTAAAAGCACGTTTAGGTCAGCCCCCAGTCTGGCAGTGAGACTCAGTACAAATGAGCACCGCCGTTGCATTTATTCCTGTTACAAAATTTTCAAGTGACAACAAAATGTCGAAATTACCATCTGGAAAAGGGTCAACAAAGCTGCCACCCTCCTGGGGCCCCCCTCCTCCCCTTCACCATCCCCAGCACAAGGTCCTGAGAGCCCCCTTGGCTCGTGGGCCACGGGGCACGGCCGAGCTCTGTGCCCTGCCGTGCCAGCTTGCACGCCCACCGGCTCCCTCCCTGCCCAGGGGTGCCGTGGGGTGACTTGGAAGTGACCTTTGCTGCCTCGGCCACAGCACCTAGCGCATGGCTGCTCCCAGTGCCATAGCCAGCCGGTGGCATGGCATGGGGTCCCTGGCCAGGCCTGTCTCTCTGAGGCTGGGTCCTGCATGCCCGTGGGAAGCAGGGGGACACGGCCTTGACCACGACACCAAGGCCGGTGGGACTGTTCGGTGGGGAGGAGGGTGCCGGTGGCTGGATGGGGGGCATGCACTAAACTATTTCATCACCTTCAGGAGAACTCCCTTGGAAGACAGATGCCTCTAACTGCAAAAAATACTTTAGATTAATCTCTTACTTTTCCTATTTGCGCTACTTGTCTGTATATAATTTTCCTGTTTGTGTTGTGAATACAAACTAACAGTTTTCCCTAAAACTATTTTCTTACCCATTTTGCTTTCAAAAGCTGATGCAGGAACAGAGCCTGGTCACAACCACTGTGCGTGAGCCGCCAGTGCTGCCTGCCCTCGTGGCTTCTGCTCAGAGCTGTTTGCATCGGGATTTTACAGTCCTGGAAACATTCCCACCCACCGTCATTCCCAAGGCAAGGGCCTGCTTGTCACTGACCCCACAGTTTGGGTTTTGCTCCCCTCCCTGTAAGGGAGGAGCTGCAGACCTCACTACCAACCCTGAGATGATGCTGGGAAGCTGTAAGCCTTGGATCAAGCTCTCTCATTATACCATACATAGTGCAAATCTCTCCTAAGCCCATGAGATCAGGTGAGAGCTCCGTTTCCCTGTGCACTGTGACTGTCTCCAAAAAAATTATAGTTTCAAGCATAAAACCACTTTGGGGGGTGGGTGTTGGGGGGGTGTTTTTTAAAGCCTTCCTGATATAAACAGAGCTGGAACCCAAATGCAAAATAAAATAATTTCCATCCTCTAGCTTCTTTCTTCAGGTAAGCAGCTTGTTTCTTTAATTCAAATTAGCTCTTCATATTCAAGTCTTATTTTATTTAATCTTATTTTTTCAATTAAATTCAATTGTCTGTGATCTTCTTAACTTCCTATGCTTCTCTGCCTATCTAAGACAGACAAATTTTGTATGTATTCCTTTCACTTTTTTTTTTTGCAAGCCAGCGATGCTTTGCTTAACAAAACCATCTTCCAGCAGAGACAAGCGGGTAAGAGCAGAGCCGTGGCTTGGTCTGATCCTGAAGCACATCTGCATTGCCCATACACAAGCAACGGCTACTAAAAGGGTGTGCTGGGGTGGGGAACATGTTTTCCACCAGCCGGCTGCCTCTGCATGATGTCGGGGTGTTCGTGCTCCCCGTGGGCAGGGAGAAACCCAGAGCCATGGGGGGGGAAGGCTGGGGCTGGCTTTGCACCCGTGTCGGCCAGCACGGGGCAGGAGGAAAAGGAGCATCCCTCTGCTTTTTGAAGTGTCCCTTCAAAACACAGCCTTTATTTCTTTCACCTTTCTAGAGGGATAAAAGGAAGAGTTTCATGAAAGGCATGGTGTTTCATGAAAGGCATGGTGTTAAACATGGGTTACAAGTACCTGAGGGGGTTCAGACCAAGTCAGACTCCAACATTCAGTGCATTGCAATGCCTGCAATGGAGCCGCAGGGTAGCTCCAAGCTATACATAAGATTTTTTTTCTTAAGAATGCCTTTCACAGAGCCTTCCCCAGAACACCCAGTACTCCAGACACATGACCGCAGCCCACTGCCCTACATCAGGTCCAAACTCATCCCTCCAGGCACCAGCTCTGAAGTCCCACGCAGGTCTCTGCAGCCAGACCCTACACCTGGTCAGGATGGGGGGACCTGGAGAAAACTGGGGCCATTCAACAGAGAGGGAAAGCAGCTGTCAGCGAGAAGAATAATTCTGGGGACAGTTTTGTCCACAGTTGTGAAGCTGGGAGCAGAAGAATCACCTTGGAGGTGGTGAAGCTGCCACCCATACCCACTGAGAAAGCTGTTGGCAGTGGGCAGACTTCAGAGAACACTTAGGAAAGACATAAAAGCAGGAAAGCTGCAGCAGCCAAAAGATAAACCTCAACATATAAAGAGGTGATGCATATCGTCAACTACGTCTTTATCTGGCCACTTCTCTGACACAAGTGTCAAAGGCAACTGGGAGCCCCCTGCCCTGCCCAGCAGCCACCAGACCCAGCATTTGCAGGGGAGATGCTCCTGCGGGATTTGCTCGGTTATTGCATTAGAGGTGTTTTCCTGCTTTTACGCTGTAGCAAAGTGTAGCTATTTCACCATCAGTGCCATCACAGTGCTTTCAGTGCTTCTGGAAGGGTTACAGGAACCAGAGGGCCAGTGATCAGGTGAGAAATTCAGTTTCCACCGTCTTTTTTAAATACTAATAAATGCTTAGTCTCTCTGGTTATGATAAAAGGCTGGAAGCAGCCCCCAAGTGTATTTCAAAGATGGAAAGACCAGAAGGCAAAGAATAAAGGCCTCCAATTTTATTATTTTGTATAATTGGAGAGCAGACATTGTCTGTAGCATGGTGCCATTAGGGACACTGGATTTCTAATAAGAAATCCATGGGGGAATTAGACACTGTTTCAGTGGTGGTGTGGCTGATTTACAGAGATGCACCTGGAGGCAGAATCCATGCCCTGAGTAGCTGTACTTCACCAAAAGCAAAAAAATTAGGCACCATTTGGAAATCCCTGCAAAAACTGGGTCTGCAGCGGAAAAAGCAGTAGCCCCTTAATTATAGCAGCACTTGCGGGAGCTGTGATAATTAGGAGTTTCTGGTGTTCTGGAAATCAAAGTGTTTTCTATTCTCTTTTTTAATTAATTCAGGCTTTTATCTATGAAAGTGGAGATGAATTAAGGTTCTGCTCTGGGCAAAGTGCAATGACGCTTATGCAGTCCCTGGTAGGGTGAAACCACCAGACCCCAGGATGTGGGCGATGCCCCTCACCCTGCAGCATCCCTGGCCTCTGGTTCTTGAAATTTTGGGAAAATAAAGGGGAAAGGCAAGAAGGAGACATGCCTGAGCAGGACTCACCATGTCACACATGTATCGCAGGGACCTGCTGCATGGGGATGTGCATCTGTGTATCCTCGGCAGAGGACACACCGCCTGCCAGCAGGAATTCATGCATGGCAGATAACAGACACCCAGCATTATCACCTCCCCACACTGGGAAGGGTGAGTCAAGCTGTGTAAAAATCATAGGATTGGTATAAAATCATGACATTTTGTTTGTGTGTTTAAAGCAAAGTAACATTATATGTCCCTTTTATTTTGCCCTGGGAGGGGATGGTCTGGGGAGGTTTTCTCTGGCAAACCCCTAGGGCTGGGAAATCACACTGAAAATCCACACATATGTTAGAAGATGACGAGAGCAGGGTAGGATTTGCGCTAAAATCATGTGATGTGAGCAAAGCGGATGCCTTCATGATGTGAAAACATACATGCACGGATGGCAGAGAGAGGTTTTTGGCTGTAAGGAAAGCCTCCAGCTGAATGGATGACCTCGGTGCTGGGATCAGGAGCATCTGCCACCCACCGGAGCTGAAGGTAGCAGCCCAAGCCAGTATACTGCAACTACCACACAGAGCTAATTAATCAAATCCAGCCCTGACAATGTTATCAGGAAGCTGCCTGGAAATGATCCTTTATGTCAAAGTCTATTTTTAGATCCAATCAATAAGGACCCGTCCCAGACTAAGCCGTGCTCCAGCTCGGGGCATCTCCAAGCCTCGTCCTTTCCCACGCAGTGCAAATTCTGCAAAGCACAGGCTCAGCACTAGAGCCCTGCCCCAGAGCAGCTTTGTGTTGGGTTAAACCCTTCCCCCGGAAAGAAATTGTGTTTCAACATCCCCCCTCTTTCGGTTTTGGTCTTTTTCTCCTTTTCCTACTAGATGGCGCCTGCGCGACAGGCGGAGCCGAGCCCCGGCAGCGCCAGCGCCGAGCATCTCTACCAGGTCTCCTCCGGGAAGGGCTGATAAATGACATTTTTCTCCGAAAAGCCAGGCAGCTGCGAAAGCGACAACCTGCCAGCAGCTGATTAGCAGCAGGAAGCCGTTTTCTGATAGCGCCGTGTTAACTGTGCTTTCCCACCAGCTTCCCCAGGGGATGCTGCCAGACCCCCGGGGGGTACGGGGCCCAGCCAGAAGCTGAATCTGGGGTACCCCGGGCATGCATAAGCCCTGTACGGACACTTCCAGACCCAAGCATCCTCCTGAGCACCCTGGCACCATGGCCAGTGCTGCCAGAGTGCTCAGGAGGATGCTCAGGCTGGAAATGTCCTGCATGGCCATACAGCCAGCCACACTCAGCCACATCTCACCCTATAGTCTGGTCCAAAATCCAAGCATTCCACTGGCATTTCTGGATCAGCAGCAGAAGACATGCAGCTGACAGCAGGGAGCAGGTGATCAGCATGGCTGGAGGCCCCTGTCGACTTCTAGCACCTTGCAGCCACCATCACCCCTACACAGCTGTGGGGTGGACTGAGGGCACACAGCCCACCCTCCCCACCTGGGATGCTCTGGGAGGGACATGGCAGTACTTTGTCCCGCCTGCAAGCTACCCGCAAGCAGCTCCCCTCTGCACGCTTCCCCCTTGCAGCTCTGTGAGGATACAGCCAGGTCTGTCCCCAGCACATCACCCCCAGTATTTCCAGATAATGCCAGCAGAGTCGAGGGACAACACAAGCTACTATTTCTTCACCCAGCAAAGATGCTGTTTGCCCAACTCAGGCTTCACACAGCAATTGCAGCTCCCTCCCCCCCCCCCCCGCACCAATTTTTGCAGCCTCCAGCTCATAGCCCCTGCACGTGCCCTCTGTTTCACAACCATGCCAAATTAATATCTGGCCTCTGCTTGCTGGCAATAATTAACCATACACAATCAATTCCACTTTGTATACGCACCTGTCCAGCCTCTCGGTTCCCTTCTGGGCTCAGTGGTTTCAGCACCGCCGGCCCATGTGCCAGTCCGGCGCTGTGTGCCGGTGAACCTGCGTGACGCTCCTGTTGGGCTTATAACCCGATTTCCCAACCCGGCCGGTATCACTGGGCCCCAAGAAAGCAGCTTCCAGCCCAAAATACAGCTCTGGAAAGGCCAGAGGAGGAGCCACGTTTACCAACTGCCCCGCCAGCCAGTGCCGGTTTGCAAACGGTAAGTTTGCCACTTACTACCCCTGGATTTCAGGGGAAAGCAGAGCCGTTCCCTTGCCGTGACATTGCGGGTGGCCAGGTGAGACAGTGTCCCCCAGCTTTGCATTTGTCACCATATTTGCTCAGCTGCAGCCACTGCTGCTGCATCCCCCGTGGCCTCCAGTGCACATCAGCCCTTGGGCTGGCACTTACACCTCCATGAGGGACCCACAGGAGCTGGCAAGGGCGAAGGGGCATGGGGGGACTTGGGGACCACCACCTTGGTGTCTGGGTACAGCGAAACCTGGGCATGCCCTGGGAGGGCCATCACCTTATTGATTAGGTGTGGGGAAGGGGGCAAGCTGGCCCAGTGTACCCCTCCACACGGCCATTTCAGATGGCTTAAGCATCCCAGCAAGAGCCCTGAGACACAGTGTGGGAGCTGGAGGCTCCCCACGGCTCCCTGGTCCGGCAGCCAGGAGCTGCTGAGGTTCATCTGCTCGCCCACGCCACGCTGTGCCAGCACATGGGCACCGGTGGAGCCTGCCAGCCCCAGCCCTGAGCAGATCCAAAGCAACTGCCTGGCCCCACGGGGGGCAAGGACAGGGAGGAGGGGGCACAGGTGGCACCGTGGCAGAGGGGACAGCGGGGGCACGGCCAGCTGGGCACAGGGACACAGATGGCACTGCCAGAGAGCCACAGCTCCAACCACCAGTGATGGGCCAGGAAAGACAACTGCTGGGAGAAGGGTCCAGCTGACACAGGGAAAACCCTCGCTTAGGACCAGCAAGGAGAAAGAGAGGAAAAATAGATAAAGACACAGAAACACTGGCCAAGTGCAGCACGAGCCCGGCACATTGGGTGTCTCTGTGTAGAAGAAAAATGAAGCCACCTTGCAAGCCCGCATCAGGTCGGCTCATCAGAAAGACAGTTCCCAAGGGCATTTCCTGAGCAATCAATAAAGCCAGTCAAGGACCAGGAACTGGGGAGGCTTGAGATACCTACCAACATGCTGGGACTCAAACCATCCAGCAGACAAGTGGCCTGGAGAGGGCTGGCCACAGGTTTGAGAAGAGGGAGACAGGTATGAAATGGGTGTGCATTTTGAGGCTCTTCTTTGCGACAGAAAAGAGGAAAAGCAGAGGATATTTTGATGAAAATGGTGGAGAAAAAAACCCCAAAGTTTGCTACTGCACAAAAAAGAAAGAGAAATCTTAAAAACAAAGTAGCCTTCAGTGCTTCGGGATAAAGGAACCCCAGTGGGCTGGTTGTTACCCCAGGAAGCGATCATAAACCCCTAACAGCAGCCTTGCCCCATGCAAGGGAGACCCACACAGTGCAACTGTGGCTTCACAGAGACCTGAAAGATGAAAGAAGAATCATGTAAAACGAATTGCAATGACCAAGGCAAACAAGGCACTGACTAAAAAAAATCTATAAAAATTTTCAAGGCAAAATTTGTCTTTATATAACGTGAAAGTACACGTAGCAAGATACAGAAAACACAAGGGCATTCAATGATTCTTTACTTCAGTCTCCACAGAGGGCTCATCATGGCATATAAATTAAGTATCAGAAAGATACACACGAGAAGGCAGGAGCCCCAACAGGGAAGAAAGGGGTAAGGAGTAATATGGGTCTCAGCTGCATTCAATCACAGGTGGACTTAATGGAGGCATGATGAAGTAGAGATATCCCAACCATCCTCCTTCTCCTAACCATGCTAATAGGTTTTCTCACCTCTACAGTATTCCCTAGTACTCAGGGAACTCACAGCATCTCAAAGTTTGCAGCTTGAACACGCCTCGCCTCCGAAGCTTTCTCTTATCCAAGGTCCAGATACCAGAAGCCACCAATGCAAGCTTTCCCCAGCAGTCCCACATCTTCACTGCAGCCTCTCCATATCAGCTGGTTTCTGTATCTCTCACCCCATGGATGGGAGAGTGGATGTGCGAGGCGGTGGGTACCCCCCTGAGCCAGGACAGCCCTGGCTGGCAGCTGGCCCCGTTTGCAGGCAGCACAGAGGCAGGAGAGGGGGGACATCGGCGGGGGACAGCAGAGATAAGAGGCTGAGGTGGTTAGCATCAACGGCCTGCCCAGGAGAGGGGAAAGAAGTGGAGCTTGTTTCATCCCTGGAACACCCATCCCATGTGCAAGGTGGGTACAGAGGGGATGGCAGTCTGTGAAAATCAGATTAGGAAAATTCTCCTAACGGCCAGGGCAGCGGAGCATGTAAGGCTCGGTTCAGAGGGGCTGCACACCCCTCTGTGCCAGCTTCAAAACCAGATGTGGCTGGGGGATGGATGGCACAATCCCTTCGGGTCCCTCCCCTCCGTGCTCCTCTCCTCTGCTGGGTGGGTGAACCAAAGCTCCAGGGGGATTTTTTTTATATTTTTTTTTAAATCCCTGTGGGTTTCACCCTGTGTGTTCGCCTGAAGACACTACTTTCAGTGCCAGCTCTGCGCAGCCTAAGCTTGTGTGACCGCCGGTCTATCGGAGCTGGGCCGTGCGGCTGCGTTAGGGGTGGCTGCCGCAGGACAACTCTGTCCCCCTGCAGGGGTGACAGCCATTATCTGCTCCACGCCCGTGGCACAGCTTTTAACAGCAAGTGCACAGCCCCTGATAGCGGCGAGCGAGGTGCACCAAGCCGCACCCTGCCATGGACGTGGCACGCTGGCTGGCCCTGCAACGCACTTACGAGCAGGGAATTCAGCCTGCCCGCGGCTCCTGCCTGTAACGGATGCCGCGTCCCCGCAGCGCTGGCAGCGATGCCCTCCCCCCGGGTGCGTTTAACCCGGGCGGGCGCAGTGGGGGGAGGTGGGGCCGGGGCTGCGGGGCTCACCGCTCCGGCACGGCGCCCCTGGGCCGGGCAGTGCTGGGCCATCATGCGGGCAGCCTGGCTGGGCAGAGCCGTGCTAGGCCGTGCCGTGCCGTGCCGTGCCGGGGTATGGCAAGCCACGCTGTGCCTGCCATGCAGCGCCCCGCCGTGCTGGGCCATGGGGTAAGCCTGGCTGTGCTGGGCCATGCCGTGCCGAGCCGTGCCGGGTATGCTAAGCCACGCTGCGCCATGCAGCGCCCCGCCGTGTGGGCCATGCGGTGAGCCGTGCCGAGCGGTGCCCGCGGCCGCCGGCGGGCACATGGGCAGGAGGGCGGGGCCCGCGGCCTGACATCACGGCTCCCGGCTCACCGCTACCGGACGGCTCCGCTCGCCCTCCCGCCGTCCGCCGCCGCGCAGAGGTGAGCACCGCGGGCTTCCCCTGGCGGGGACGGCGCGGCGGAGCTGCCCCACGCCCGGGGTCCGGCAGCGGGGCTCGAACCGACAGCCGGGCGCCGCGCCGGGCGTGCGGTGCGGGGAGAGGGGCGGCTCGGCTCGGCTCAGCGCGGCGGGGAGGCGCCGCCGGGGGGGCCCCGGCCCGGGGGGGGCCGTTCCGGGCCCGCGTTGCTTCCCCCGCCGCGGAGCGCTCGGTCGCGGGGTCAGTCCTGCCTGCACCCGCCGGCCCCGGGAGCCCCGCGGTGGGGCCGGGCCGGCCCCGCCGTCCGCTGCGCCCCTGGGCTCGGGCAGCGGGTCCGGGGCGGCCTCGGCCGCGGGCGCCTCGGTGCGAGCGTGGGGCGGGGGCCGGGTCCCGGGCAGACATTTCCGAGGGTCCGGCGTGTCCCAACCCGGGTGGTCGCTGGGCAGCGGCCGGTGGGACGGTGCTGGTCCCCGGCGGGGCTGCCGTGAAGGGTGTCCGCGGGCAGCGCTTGCCGGGGCTGCCGGGCGGGTGCGGGCAGGTCCGGGGCGGTCCCGGGCACCGGGCACAATCCCGGCGGAGCGGGGCTGCGGCGGGTGGGTACCCGGGTCAGGTTGGGTCCCCCGGAGGGCAGCCTGCCCGCCCTTAGGTTTCACTTTTGTCCCCAACTCTCCAAATGCTTTGAGGGGACGAGTGGCTTCTCCCAGCAGTCGGCACCGGGATGCAGCCGGGGGGGTCTCGGCAGGGGCTGCGGGCGGGACCCCGGCTGCGGGCGCTGGGCGGCGACTCCAGCGTTTGTCCGTGTGGGAGTAACGAAGGACGAAAGCCGTGAGGGAATCGGAGGGGTGACTGTAGCAGGGCCGTCCCGCAGGTGGTGAGAGCTGGGGTGGACCTGGCCCTGCCCTGTCACCCTGGCCAGGGGCAAACGCTTGCCCGGGACCGCGATGTCCCCCATGCGGAGCACCGGGGAGCTTGGGGGAGCATTGGTGCCCGCGCCCCGCTGAGCCGAGTGGGGACGGACAGGGGCTGGGGACCCCGGGTCCGTTCGCTCGGTACAGCCTAAATGAAACTAATACACAGAAAATTGCCTCCTGTGGCAAGAAACCAAATTTGAGACAGCAGCAGAGGAAGGCCATTGCCTACAGCATCAATACTCCTGTGGGCTGAGGAGATGGAGGACTAACAAGATTTAAATACTACATCAAGCTTAAGTTTTCTCCTCTTCTAAAATCACATTTGCTATGAAACAAATGTACAGTAATACAAGATCCCATAGTCACTGCACATATTTGATTTCCTCCATGATTGTGAAGAAGAATATGTTGATGACTCAACAAGTCTTTGTTTAAAAAAAAAAACACCAAACCCCAGGAAAACACACTTTGTGAAAGCATAATATTTTTTTTGTTGTTTGCTTTGCTTTTTGTTTTTGGTTTGCTTCTTATTGTTAGGAACTGTGTTTTGGCTGTGACCTTCTGAGATCACACCCATAAATAGAAGCAGGTTTAGATTCAGGGGAAACACATTTTTCCCGATGGTAGAAGTAGGCCAGCCATGCCAGCTATCCCAGGAGGTGGGAAAGGCCCTGGCAGCTGCGGTAAGAGATGCCACGTATCAAGGATTAAAACTCACCAATTTTTTATCTGTAAATTTACTATCACTGGGGCTTTTTGTCAACCCCATTATGGAGGAAAATGCTAATTATTTTCAAATTTTAATTTACTGCTTCTTCATAGGGTAGTTTTCCCTGCAGCCCTACAGCGGATTAAGTAGCTTCCCATCTTTATCTAAGTTTAGGTGAAATGTAGCTTAACTGAAAGGATAAAACATTTTGAAAGCACATTGGTGATGTTGGGGCTTACATTGCATTTCCAAAAGCCCTTTGGGGGCTAAATCACTTGAACATTTTGAAAATTATGCCCAGGGTTTAAGAGGCTGAGGCAGAAATTCCATCCTTTTTCCAGGCTCTCAGATTTTCAGTGAGTATCTCTGGTTGTGGTAACACGTGAATTTCCATTTAGTCTGCATGAATGTACCGCTGTAGCCTGTGGAAAAAAAAATGTCCTAAGAGGTCCCCATGGACCATAGACTTTAAGAACCAGTGTCTGTAGGTAACATGTCTACCACTAAAGTATGCCGATACCAACTACTGAACATGTACAAGCACTAAGAGATACCAACATGCATCACCTCAGGGACTTAGAATAAATTAACTTGTCACCACAAGGGTGTCCTTGCTAAATGTGGGTGCGGGAGGCAGTGCCCCAGCAGAACTGGCTTTAAAAAACTCATCGCAGACCATCAAGAGGGATCCCAGAGGACAGAACTGACCAGACAGACAGCATCAGCTCCCTCTGCAGCAGCCAGTGTAGCTTGGCACAGAATGGCTCCCCTGAGCGGTGGTGAAATACATGGTGTTTGTACTCATCCAGTACACGTGGGTCTCGCTAAGTTGCTGGCGACCTTGGGAAGGCCGTTGCGCACACCCGCATGTGCACATGTGCACACGCATGCATCAGCCTTCCCTCATCCCGGAGAAGGTACCTCTGAGTTGGAAGCATCTGCTGCTGCTTTATACTGAGATATTCTCCTTCCCAGGTACCTCTCCTGTCCATGGCATGCCTTGAACATGCCCTGAGGTATATGGTGTGCTCGGGCAAAACAAGTGCTGTACTCACAAGGCAGCATGATCTTCCTTGTTCTAGTCATTGTCCTTCCGTGGTCCTTTCCTAGTAAAGTCACCTGCTGCCTTCTCTTGCTTTTCCTCCCAGCTCCTGCCAGCTCAGTAACACTCCCTGTTCTTCCTCCTTTCCTGTTGGTCTCATCACCCACTTGAAGGAGTGAAGAATAAAGAGAAGTATAAAATAGATGGCCAGAATAACACAGAGCAAGATGTTAGCAGCTTGGTGTCCCTCAGCAGAAGGGCCTGGGTTGTATTCATCTCCCTGGCTGACCTGCAAGGCCGCTGCCTGTGCAGGGGATGAGGTGAAGCGAGCTGGCTCTGCGAGCTGGGATGCTGGACCAAAGGCATGTTTCTGCCAGACACAGGCAGGCAGTGGGAGTGGGAAGTGAGCTGACTCCCTCCCACCCATCTTCCACCCATCTGGATCCCCAAACAAGACCACCTGGTCAGCCGGTCACTCTCCCCCATCTCTCCCAGGAGCTTCCCAGAAGCTTGTGGGAAAGGCAGAAGGAGCAGAACGCGCCCCTACATGGGCTTTGTTGCCTTTCCTGGGCAGCGTGTGCCATTCTCTCCACTGCTGCTTCAGGGTGGGCTCAGAGCTACCTCTGCGCGCTGTGCTGTGCCTCTGCTCCGAGGCTGGAAAGCAAGAGATCAGCAGGAACCGGGCTGACCCCATGCCACAGGTTGTGTCTTCCCTGCGCTCCACACTGCCTGCCAGGCCATCTTCTCTCCCCTGTGGTCCTGCATATCTTCTGAGTCATCAGGAGAGGCAAAAGGAGAAAGGCAAGGGAGTGCTGATCTTGGAGACCCTTCAAACAGGCGCTGCAGCGTGGGAATAGCCAAACCAAATATTTTCATGCGACACACAGCGCCTCTGTGTCTTTCCTGGAAAGAAATAAAGAGGTTTTAAACAGCCGGTGCCTGCCAGCTCCCTGCAGTGACTGCTGAAGTCAGGTCTCACCATCTCGAAAGCCCTCAAGCTCCCAGCAGAATAACATACACTGCCCAGAGAATAGGGGAAGAGATTTTCCCCAGCTTGTTTCAGGCAGGAGCACCTTCTCCCATCGGGTCTGGCTGCAGGACGTTATTAGATCTACCTGAGAAGCTTCCACCGTCTGGGCTTTCGGCTGCTTCCCTGTTTTCCCTGCACTTTAGGGAGGGAAGGCTCAGAAATGGGTGGGTCAGTGTGAGAGTGTCATTAACTTGGTAAGTGCAGGAAGCAGATTAAGACCCAAAAGAAACAGGTAAGGCTGAAGTGTGGCACCTGAAGTTGTTGTAAACCACCCCTTTATGTCACTTAAGAACTGTGAGATGATAAGCAGGGAAAATAAGCTTCTTATTCAGAGTCACATCAGCCAGATAAAATCCCGTGTGCTATGTCAGCATCAGCACTGCTTTAGCAAAACTCCCTCTTGCTTCAGGTCTGTGCTCTCTGTGGTCTTACAATGAAACCTCCAGTCTTCCCAGGCTTTCAGATTCCCATTTTATGAAGTTATATTACAGGGCAGGTCCTTCTCAGGCTTCTCATTACTCTTATCAACACAGTGGGCACAGGCAGCAAGATCTTTTGGCAGAAGAGCTGAGGAAGCTCATCAGGTAAGGACTGTGCTGCAGAGAAATGGTACTGCACAGGGAACCTCAACTTCAGAGACAAATCTGGGAGAGTTTGGGGTTATCTGTTGCAGAGCCTGTTGGTATCTGTGCTTAAAATCATGTTGTTTTGATGAAAAGAACAGGCCAAAAGTTTGTTTTCCAGTTCTGTATCACAGGCGGGTGATTTTTCTGCTGAGCATTAATGCTGCCTGTTTAACCTTGAGAAGGGAGATTCTTCTTGCAAAGTGGCCACAGGCTGATGTATTTCTATAGAAAAACTGTAGCCAAAATGTCTGAGCTTGTGTGGGAAAAAGAGACTATTTTGCCACTGTGGGAAACTCTGGTAGCCCTTTCTCCTCCACTTTCCCTTGTTTTGAAAGATGTTTTTGAATTTTGGTCATGGTGAAGAACATCTCGTGGTCAGGGACATGCCTTTGGCTTCACCACTGGCTTCCAAAACCAACATCCTCTGTATTTATTAATGTTTAAACCAGAGGGTGCACAGAGCGGGGAGGGTCTGTGCCTGTCAGCCCGTGTTTTCATTAGTGGGTGATGCAGTAGGGAGGCATGTACTGAATTCATAGGTGACGCTGAGC
Organism: Falco cherrug; assembly: GCF_023634085.1. NCBI lineage: Eukaryota > Metazoa > Chordata > Aves > Falconiformes > Falconidae > Falco > Falco cherrug. Next base: position 33,117,424 of record NC_073704.1, on the reverse strand, counting down.
TGGGAGGAACTGGAAACATTTTAGAGAAGAAACTAAGAATTAAAGGTTGTGACAAACTGGAGAGCTGGTCTAAATAAGCAGGGCACGTGTTATGTCCTGTGTGGTAGGACCGACTGACTGCATGGACACCAGGTGAGTGACCAGCCAGGCAGCAGCCATGGGGAGCCAGAGGACAGGGTGATGGGCACTGCAGCCTGTGAGTCAACAGTGTCATGCAGTTGTGCAAAAGCAAACAGCCTGCTGGGATGAAGAAAGAGTAGTGGCACATTGGGGAAGTGGCGTCTCTGCTCCAGCCAGAGCCTTTTAGGGGCTGGGTTAGAAAATGCAGTTCTAGGCATCCTCCAAGAAAAAGGAGAGGAAGGAAGAGGAGGCTGAGTTGCAGGACACACATCAGATAACAGCAATGAGGAAAGAGTTGGATTTCACTTGTGCAGGAAAAACTGAAGGGAGACGTGAAACCTGTTTTCCAAATGCAGAATGTGTCTGCAAAAGGAGGGGACAGATCATTTGCTGCATCCTTTGGGGGTAAGAGAGGAAGCAATGAGGTTAATTGGATCAAGAGATACAGAGAGGGGAAAGCTGGGCTCTGCAGGAGCTTATGAAAGTGGTTTTAACAGATAAACACCTGACAAATGAGATAATCAGATAAACACCTGCCCTGGAGCAGGGGGAGGGATAAAGACCTGTGAGTGCAGAGTGCATTAGGGTGGAGAGCTCTGGTAGGGAGATATGCAGCAAACCCATGGGGTCCCACAGCAGGTCTGTGGTCCCAGCAACCCCTCAGGTCTAACGGTGGGTCTGTCCTCATCATGTTGCAGGGGACAGCACCCAGCAATGCCTGCTCAGTGCAGGGCCATCTCCCCCAGGGCAGGTCCCTGTCCTACCTCCTCAGCCCGGCGGCAGGGGTGCAGGGTGCACAACCCCCCAGTTCCCCAGCAGCCACCCTGCCTCTCTGCCCTGTGGGTGCAGGGGCCGCAGGACAGCGCAGGGGAGCCCGGCTCCCAGCATTTCCTCATTCTCATGGCCTGGCTGGCATCCCAGGTAGGTTTGCAACTTGACTTTTCTGGCTGAAGTGAGGCTGGAGGGTGATTTTTCACCCAGTTCCTGGTTTGTGCAGTTGGGGAGTTAACCCTGCTTTGGAAGGAGAAAGAGGGAAAGGGGCAGCAAGCCTGGTTCCCCCCCTCCTTCCCTTCGCAGAGCAGAGGGGTGATTTCCAGTCAGCCTGGGCAGCATTGAAAGGTCTCCTGAAATGTGCACTGGTGCTGGGGTTAAAGCAGCTTTGGATAAACCCTTTTCTTTCTTAAATCTGTTCTAGTCCCAACAGGTACGCGGTACCTGCTGTGCTTCTCGGAGGAGCACTCCAGGTATGGGGGACTTAAATGTTTTCTTTTCCCTGGAAACAAAACAGCTGTAGCCAAAAAAAGTGTTTCTGCTCACAGCAAGACATGAATAGACTTCAGGCGCTGAATGCTCCTCTCCAGCTGGGGCTTCTCAGGGGTTAAAGCAGCAGGAGATACTCTGCAAACAGAAGCTGTAAGGGCTTAGGCTTCATGGTTCAAAGGTCCCTCCATGCAGGCTGAAAGTCCCCTGGGGGCAGAGATCACCCCTGTCCCTCTCGGTGTGGTGTCTGTGGGCCTGTGTTCCACGGAGCTGGGTGCCAGCTGCGGCTGGCAGGACCCAAAGGGACCGTGCTGATGCAGAGAGCGTGACATTCCCCTGTGATGGCTTGACCAAGGGCTCTGCTACATCACTTGATTCCTCATGTGGCTTGCTGGTCTTTCAACCCACGTGCTCATTAGGGGATGTAGATAAGAATAGCGAGCTTTCATCTCAGATAACCCCAAACAGAAGCTGAAGCAGAGATGCCTGTGATGACCTGCATGGGTTGAATCCACAGCTGCTCAAGGCTCATTTGTGGTCAGTCAAAGCAAAACCCAACCTGGGGCAAAGACACAAAAGGGTTTTTTTCAGCCCAGGTACTGCTGGCTCAGGCCCTGTACATGAGGCTAAGCTCAGAGATGTTACTTGGAGCTCTTTATGAGATTTCTGCCGTGTTCTTTGGCACAGTTTGACTTGGTGATATGTTTAAGGTACTGCTTTTTTTATTAGAGTTAAGTTGTATTTTATCTGATAAATCTGAAGGCAGTGAAATGGGTCTTGATTGTTTGGTTTTTTTGGTCAAAACTGAAGTGAAGCTCATGCCTTGTCACCACAGGTCCATCCTTCTTCAGGGTTTGCAACTCAAACACCTCCATGCTGTGAGCCACAGGAACCAGCTAGGCTATCCTTCTGTACCAGAGGAATTGAAAGGGGCCTGAAAAGATGGTCTCATTGTTAAAGACATCGTCAAAGATATCTGGGTCTTCCCAGGCAAACTTGCTGGAGTCCCATAATTGTTAGTATCTTGGTCCCCCGTGGCTGTTGAAAGTGGATAACGCTGGAGCCAGCTCCCCCTTAGCGGTGGGGGATGACCAGCTTGGCAGATCGGTTCTGCTGTGAGCCCAGGGACACCTGAGCAGGCTCCTGCAGCCTGGCTCCATCCAGAACGGCTGTCCTGCTGCACAACCTGAGCAAGGCTGCCCAGTGTGGGCAAAGAGGCAGAAAAACCTTGTTTGCCTGGCAGTGAGCCTAAGCTAACTGCCTCTGCCAAGCCTCAGGTGCAAAATACCTCAAATTATCCGTTTTTCTTCTGTGAGAGCCCCTCCCTCCCTCTGCCTGGGCAAGAGAGATTTGACTGCTTCGTTTTACCCAGCTTTTGTCTGTCTGATCCTGTTCTTTGGGGCAGGAGTGGCCTTCTGGACGGTTTTGGTAGGGTGCCTGGCAGAGGGGAGCTCCCCGTCTTGCTTGTTGCCCATCGCTGCTATTGTCCTGTAAATAATAACAGTAATTGCAATGCAGTCAGTGAACCACACACAGGAACAAGTGTGTCAGAGCTGGACATCGCACCCCCACGCTGTGATATAAGGGTGTTATTAATAGTCTAGCTGAAGGGCAGCTTTAAATTGTATCAGATATTTTAATTAGGGAACTGCTTCCCAGTTAGGATTGGAGCTAGTTTACTTCCATTGGGCTGTGCTTTAAGTCATCTTGTAGCTTCTTTGCTAAGAAACCGACCTCCTTGAATTGCATGTGCTGTAACTCAGCAGGGGTGCAGTTTCCTTGATAGGGAAGATCAATAAACGAGGTATATCTAAGGCTGCAACATGCTAAAGATGTGTCTGAATGCCTGGTAGTCACTCCTGGCCTCCTCTGCCTCTGGGTGACTCCGCAGCATCCTGGCTGCCGTGCTTTGCGCTGACTTTGGATGGGTTGGCCTTGCCATGAGGAATTAGCTTTGGGAGGCAGAGTTTTAAGCAGGTATCACGTTGTCCATAGGTACAGAAAAAGTAGCATGGACATGGTAAGCCAGGGGCGGTGGCAGGAGACCGGAGGGTTTGCGTGCTCCGCAGAGATACAGAAGTGAAAAAAGCTGTTGCCTAATCAGATGCTCCATTTCCAGGCATCTGTTAGGCAGAGACCACAGCATTTGTGTCGGTGAAATGCACTTACGTGAAAAAGGGATCTCCTCCTCCTTCCTTGGGAGGATTTCAGTGTATGGTAGTGACAGATTGCAGCCAGCAGCAGGGACCAAGCTGCCATCACACCCAAGGGCTGTGCAGCAGGGATGGGTCCTGCTCCAAAGCCCTGACAGTCAGAGCACAACTGAAAGAATCACACCAAAATCCACAGAAAAGGTTTTGAGGCTTCTTACTTTTAACTACCCTGCTGACTTCAAAGGCCATTTAATTCTGTTGTCCTTTTTATTCAAAATAACGGGGGACAGCAAAACTGTTTATCTCCAAAAATTGCCAGCATCTCTCTACGTGTTCAGTGGCAGTCACAGGACAGAGAAAATGCACTACAAGAAAATGTGCTTGCAGCAAAATTCTCATCCTGGTGGGAGCATGGAGAGAGCTTTTGAGGCACTTTAGATTGATTACAAAATGAGTCTGCAGGTAACAACTGCTTTGTCACCCTGAATGTTGATTTCTCTCCTCTTGGCTGAGAGCTGGAAATGTATGTCTCTCGGGATAACATTTTGTGCATACAGGTGGTGGAAGAGGGGGGGCTGTAGGAAAGAAATCTCGTTTGGCTGAACAACAGCGTTGGCTCTAGAACAAATACTTCCAGCCACAAATAAATTCAGGTGGAGCAAGAAGGTTTCTAAAAAGTAAAGCAGTGAGCTTTTCAAAAAGTGTCTGTTTGAAAGGGGCCAGGAAAAAAAACCAACATCTTTTCAGATAGAGCTGCTTTACTGTACAGTAGGGGTTTTGCAGCACAGCTGGTTGTGGTCAGAGTGGACTGGTGTTCCCACGTGGCTCTCCAGCATTCCCTAGCTCTGACCTGAGCTCTACTTGTGAGGTTGCTCTTCCTCTCGAGAAATCCCAGGTGGTCCCTTCTGCATCCTCACTCAAGTGTTTCTTTTCCAAGCTGTCAGCCTTTGTCATCTCTCTTATTCTTTCCATCCCCTTCTAGGTTTATTCCCATTTTTTCCATGGGGTGAGCAGAACCGCAGTGTGCTGTTCAATTTATGGATTTGTACAGTGGTATAGTAGCGTTTTCTGTGTTGTTTTGTATGCCTTTCCCACTAATTCCTAGATGAAACATCCTAGTGATGGTGATACACTTGGAATATACCCAAGACAGGGGTGTGTGCGCTGGCAGCAGCCTGGGTTAACCCAGCTGACACAGCCAGCATCACCACATCAGCCTTGTGGCACCCAAACCCTTCTGCAGGGCTGGAACAGAAGCAGAAAACTTCAGAGTGATATATGAGTAATTCTGAGTTTAACAGGACTCTCTTACTCACCCAGAGCATGAAAGAAAGTCTGTGTGATATGTGGGGAGCAGGGGAAAGGTGTTATTAACGGGGAGAAGCTGGCATGCTTGTCTTTGGCACTTGTTTTCTGCTGAGAGCACTGCTCGTGTGAACACACACCTTCGGTCTCTGGGACGAGGGGGTGCTTGGTGAGAGGCAAGCAGAGCAGACAGACCTCTGCCATAGAAACAATATTGTCACTGAAGCTGTGATTATTTTTTTTTATCCAGGACAGTGAATTATAGTTTCAGGGTCCCCCTGCTGAAGGTGCCTTGTAGGCTTTCCGTGAGGAGCAGGACTGAGAGATCATGGTTGCTGTGTAAGAGATCTTCTCCGGCAGTGACAGGTTCTGTTTGAGGTATGCCGGCCAGGGAGCACCGAGCTGCTATTCTCAGGGCAATGTGACCCTCAGATCGTTTTTTTGAGTGGTGTTAACAAATCTACAGCTCATGAACGTGTAGGTATAACTAGGGGGTTTTGTGCCCATAGGCAGCTCTTGCCACGTGTCAGTAGTGAATTTTGGTGCTTGGGCACTTTGAGTGAGGAGATTCTTCTGCAGATTCTTCGCAGTGAAGACTGAGTGTCCTAAATGATCATCACGCATAAGCTCAACCTTCTCAATATTCGCTCCCTTTCCCAGATCACTTATGAGCCTGTTGAACAACACAGATCCTCAGCGAAATCCCTTGATAACCTATTCCCATTATGAAAATTATCTATTTCTTCTTACCCTTTGTTTCCCATTGGTAACTATTCATGCAGAAGTGCCCTTCCCCTTTGCACCACTACTGCGCCAATCCCAGAAAAGCCTTGGGTGAAAGACGTTTCTAAAAGTGCATGAAAAACAGCCTGCACCAGGGACCAGGTCACCCCAGCAGAGTGGTCACCTTCACTTTGAAAAAACTTGACTAGCTATAAGCAGGACTGTACTCTGCCAAAACCAAGTTGTCTCGGTTCCCAGTGTATCGTGAGTTTGTTAATGACGCCAGTACAAAAGCCAGGTGTCCTGGTGTGTAAGTTCCCTCGGCCACCTCCCGAGCCCTTTATAAACCTGCCTTTAAGGAATCTGCCATTCCTTAAGAGCAAATTTGCTATTCCTTACGTTGGTGGCACAGCCTGGCAGTTCCCTGCCTGAGTTTCTTCTGACTTCCAGGGCCAGCCAGCGTGCTGCCTGTGAATTTACTGATCTGCTCAAAACCTATCTGTGGCCTCAGTATCTAATCTGTTACGAGAGCAGAGCATTATAGGGCAAAATTCATTAACGTTTGTAAAGCTCATCAAGATCTTTCATGAGCAAATTCCATCATGTTTTAATTTTTTTTTTTTTAAATGTCACGAGTAAGTTCTCATTACTCATTGAAGAGCTGAAGCAAACAGTGTTTGCCAGACCCAAATATTGGAACAGGCAAAGGCTGCAACTCTCTGGGTTTACCACTTTTAGGACACTTTCATTTCAGCTTAAACTCCCTGCCTCAATTCTGCTCTTACAAATCAGAAGCATAGCCTGCCACCAGCTTTTCCAAACATAGGCTCAGGGATTCCCATAGACCCCTGGCCCTGGGCTTTTCAGAAGATGTCTGGTAGCTCCATGGGGCTCTGAGAGCCTCTGGTCCTGGTTGCTGTTAGCGTTGCCCTGACTTTGCAGTGTGAGATGCCAGCGTGAAGGACAGCAAAGGATGGATGAGTGTATCCAGCAGGTGTTGGATCACACAAACCCTGGAAACCTTCCTAAACCCCTTGGCCTTCCAGCCCAGTGTGGTGGTTTGTCCCCCTCCAATGGTGCTTGGACGTTACTGCACGCCTGCAGGTGGGTTTGGCAGATGGTCCTGGGCTACTGGGACCAAAACCACTTGCACTTCTGTTCAAATGGCCTGAGTGGCATTCTTCCCCACGACTGTGGATGTGCTCTGGGTCTCTGTGAAAGTTTCACAGTGGACTTACATTTCCCCTTGTTTTTCTTACCAGGATGTCCAGAGGAGACATGGCCAAACCCCTCCTGGGCCATCGGAGCATGGAGGGTGACCCCAGCAGCATGCCAGCGGCCGGCCGCACCATCGGGGTGCTGGGGAGCGGGGACTTTGCGCGGTCGTTGGCCATCCGCCTGGTGTGCTCCGGGTTCAAGGTGGTGGTTGGCAGCCGCAACCCGAAGCGAAAAGCCAGCCTCTTCCCTTCTGCGGCAGAAGTCACCTTCCAGGCTGAGGCGGTGAAGAAGACGGACATCATTTTTGTGGCAGTTTTCAGGGAACATTACTCCACCCTCTGTGACCTGGCTGATGTGCTGGTGGGCAAGATCCTGGTGGACGTTAGTAACAACACCGAGATCAACCATCACAAAGAATCCAATGCCGAGTACTTGGCTTCCCTGTTCCCAGCCTGCACCGTGGTCAAGGGGTTTAACGTGGTTTCTGCGTGGACGCTGCAGTCAGGTGCCAGGGATGGAAATAAGCAGGTATTGTTCTCTTCTGACAAGGGCCAAATCCCAACTGTTTCAGCAGCTGAGGTCTGGCAGCACCAGCAAATGGCCTTAGGCTCCAGGAGCTGGGGTCCAAGGGCTGGCCGTGGCATCCAGAGACTGCCCCATAGCTTCTGGGTTTCTCGGCTCAGAAATGAAGCGCCCTCACTTGCTTCGCGCTTTGTGTAGTCTTTGGGGCCTCTCCCTAAGTGAGAAGTATTATTTAATTATAGTCTGTTTATCTAAACACAGCCAGTAAAACAAACTGGTGGTGCACACATGAAAGGAAACCTGTCCAGGAGAGACATCTTCGGCAGCCATGGTAAATCCCCGTCAGAAAGCCTGCCAGGAAGCATGATGCTCACTGGAACAATGTAGGCTCCCTTTAGCACAGCATTCCTCCCGACACACTCGTTCCCAGCAGCCTGATCTCTCTGCCCTGTGTGTATCTCTCTGTTCATTGCAGGTTCTGATTTGCTCAAATAACCAAGAAGCCAAGCGCACTGTAGCAGAAATTGCTCAAGTCATGGGATTCACCCCTGTGGACATGGGCTGCATGTCATCAGCCTGTGAGATTGAGAACATTCCCCTGCGCCTCTTGCCAGCCTGGAAAATCCCCATCTTTTTGGCATTGGGGCTCTTTCTTTGCTTCTTCACTTACAACCTGATCCGGCAGGTCATCCACCCTTACATCAGGGAACAGAAGAACAAGTTGTACAAGATCCCCATTGAGGTGGTCAACACAACGCTGCCTTGTGTGGCCTACGTCATGCTCTCTCTTGTCTACCTGCCCGGGGTGCTGGCAGCCTGCTCCCAGCTCTACTATGGCACCAAATACAGGCGCTTTCCAGACTGGCTTGACCAGTGGCTCCAGCACCGAAAGCAGATCGGGCTCCTCAGCTTCTTCTGTGCAGCTTTGCATGCCGTGTACAGCTTCTGCCTGCCCATGCGCCGCTCCCACCGCTACCAACTAATCGAGACAGCCGTCAAGCAGGTAACGTGGTCGCTTTTCAGGTCAGCACCTGTAGCGATGATCTACGCACATCCAGGTGTCGGGTAGCAGGCTTAATGTCTTGGCTTTTGCACTCACTTTCCAAAGCACGTGTGGGACAGACAGTGGGAATAAGCTGTTATCGGTATGAGCCCTTCCTCCGTGGTGCAGCCGCGCCACGCATGCCAGGCATGCACCCATCCGCATGAGGACCAGCTATCTTGGCAGGAGGTTGCCCATGCATTCACAGCCAGGGCTAGAATCGAACTTCCCCGTGCCATTGCTCCCCAGAAGCACAGACAAGCCTTTGCAACCAACTTTGCCCAGCACCTGGTGTGCCTGAGACTAAGCCAGAGGCAGGAAGAATGCCAGGAGAGGAAAAATCCAGTGGTGGAGGGAGCAAAGTTCCCCTCCACCTTTCTCCCTAGATTTTGGGAGGTCCTTGTTTACTCGCGCTGATGTTCACAGTAGGCTGCCTGCTGCAGTGACCAAGCCGTAACCCGGCGGGTTTGTTTTGTAGAAGCCGTGTCCTCCTCACAGTGTGCCTCCAGGAGTTTAACAAAATGATGGCGAAGAACTGGTCATAGTCTAAGAGAACAAGGAGATGGAAAAGGACTTTTATTGCCCTACTGAGACTCTCAGCAGTGTTTATCCAATGTGAGATTGCTACCTTCAGGCAATTCAGCCAGCTCTGTAACTTGTCAGTGCCATGGGGAAATGTGATTCTGCCCTTCTGTCTCCTGGCTTCTTGCTGCTCCCCCCTGCTCCCTCCTGGGATGGCACACGCTTCATACGGTTGAGTGGAGAACCTGATCAAGGAATTGCCCCACAACCCATCTGCTTTCTGTGCTGGGGTATTTGCCCGAGTGTTTCCAAATGGTTGTCCCCACAGAGAGGAGGAAAGGGGCCACGGGGGCAGAGGGGAGCAGGATGGCTGGTTTCGGCAGCAGTGCCTGTTCAAAGCATCCATCAGACAACATCCACAGCCTCTCAGCTCCAGCCTTGAGCAGGTCCTTCTCAATTGCCACGGCAGGCATCCTGTGTTCATTTCCCCTCTACCTCCTGTTTTCTAGCAACATCTTTGTTTAGTAAATTAAACCCATTTAATGGGCTAGAGAGGACAGTTCTAAATGTTCCTCTTTGCCATGCAGGATGAAACCCATCTTCCCTTCCATTAGCATGAACAATTTCCCCCCTAAATGCACTTAAAACAAAGGTTATTAGGAGACTACTGCATATTCAAGCATCTGTATTTGTTTTCATGGCTTTAAACTGACTTCTCATTCTAATTATCTTTCCAAATGCGACTTTGGGGCCTGCTGCTGTGGTTACTGGCTGTGGGAGCTGAGAGCGTTCAGCAGTTCTTCCCAGCAGGCTTCACATCAGGTCTAGCTTTGGCCAAATGGCAGTGGGATAAAAGAAGATTTCCACACCTCTCAAATAGGCAAATAGTGCTGGAGTTGTGAACAGGACCCAGTGTTCATCCAGGAAACCTGCTTCCAAAACCCAAACAAATACAGATAAAATTCAGTTCCCCTATACCTAAGCGCTCTGTTGTAACAAACCTTCGTTGTCATGCCAGGCTGTGGAGAAGAAGATGAATGTCTGGGTAGAGGAGGAAGTCTGGAGGATGGAGATTTATATCTCTGTTGGAATAATTGCCCTGGGCTTGCTGTCGTTACTTGCCATCACTTCACTTCCATCCATCGCAAACTCTCTCAACTGGAGGGAATTCAGTTTCGTTCAGGTAAAGTTGACATTTGCCGATGCCAGAGAGCGTTTTTGCACTCAGGCCCTTTCGCAGGCCACGGAGGGCAGGGGTTGACCTGCCATCCCAGTACAGCCCTGCTGCGGCACAATGACTGCAAGCTGTGCACTGGTGCCAGGGCAAACCCTGCCACTCCACAGCTCCCTGTGCAGCCCGGAGCCACGGCCCCTGGCCGGGAGGTGACACCGAGCAGTGACAGTGGGGCAGCAGGCTGTGCTGTGTGCCGGGGGCCGCTGCTCTCAGGGCTTGCCCTGTCTGCAAGGGGTGCTTCTCTCGGGGGGAAGGGAAAATGCAGCCTGTCATGGGCAGGCATTGCAGGAGGGAGTCTTTAATGTCTTGCCTGAAGTTCTTTCTCACCCTGCATTTAGCAGCATTAGTTAGAGATCCTGAGAAAAATTCAGCCTGGGCTTTGCCTGTGTGACACCCCTATGCAGAGTCCTCTCCCTCTCGCTTGGTGCCCAGGAGCTGCACTGCTCTTCACAGCTAAAAACCTCCCCAGGTCACACAAGGTAGAAAGGCAGAAAGCCTGGGGGTCATTTTGAGAGGGCAGGGTTGTTCACTTTCGTGGGCAAGATCTCCCTTGGAGCTGGTCGCGTGCCCATCACGCACGATGTGTTGGAGCTGCTGTGGGGAGTTTGCACGTGGCCAGGGAGGGCAGGCAGGTAACCTGCCATGGAGACGGCTGGCTGCGGGACATGCCTCTGCCCTTGCATTTCAGGGAGAGTGACCTTCTGAAAAAGAAAGCACCTGGGAGGACAGTGCAGGGGAAGGTCAGGCTTGGCAGAGCTGGCATGCACCCAAATATTCAACAGGCAGGTTCAAAAAGGCTTAAACTGGTCTATAAAATGCCAGAGCCCAAGAAGCACAGAGAACTGGGTATGCTTTCAATGATAAGTCCATGTCTGATTCTAAAAAGTGCATTAGGAATGTAATTTTCCTTTCTCCAAAGTCATTCAGCAGTTTAGGAGCCTTCTTCCCACTTGCAGCAACGTCCAGGCTTCCAAGGGCCAAATTCCCTTGGTGACCCGAGTCCACCATGTGGGACATTCACAAACCCCAAATTTGGGGGCTGCAGCGTTCTCAGGGATGCACTTGGAGCCAGGCTTAGGGCTGAGTAACAGGGATAGCAGGGAATGGACTTCAAGTATTCCCTGCACATTAGAGCAGATTTTGAGGCCAAGTTCCACTCACCATGTCACTGTCATATCCCACAGCCCTAAAAAACCCTTGTTACTTGTGTCCCCTACCTCACTGCTGCTGAGCATGCACTAGGCTTCAAGTCCTGCTGCAGTGACCCCTGTGGCACCCTGACATGTGTGGGACCCCGACCCCTGCATAGCCTCCCTGTGCATCACATGGGTGCGCACCTGACCCTTCCAAAAGGGAAGGCAGGGTTTGGGGATGCGGAGGTGAATATCTTATCATCCAGCCCCTCCTGCTGAAGCTCTTCAGCAGCACGTAAATAATTCAATATTCATTAGAGCCTGCTCCCCCGCTTCTCCCGCAAATGCCCCAATCACCAAACGAGCAAGTCAGGTTTTGTCTTTTCTGCTCTCTTGCTGTGGGCTAGTGAGTAATTATTTACACTGAGTAGAAGACCCTCACCAGGAGAACTTGACCCCTAGAGATCATCCCTTGGGGAGAAGGGAGACCTGGCTTTAAACCTCCCTTTCAGACTGGACAATGGGAGCATATTCATTCTTGCCACCATCTCCTGGAGGGGGCTGCAGCTGCTGGGCTGTTGGATAAATCGATCTTGGCTTAGGCATCTCATACAGGAATCCCAAAAGAAGGGAAGTATGAAATAAATGAAGCTCCTTGGAGCTTGGAAGGAGGCTTTGAAACCCCCTGTAGTGCTGCCGTCTCCTACCAGTGCATGTAATGTGACTGTTGCATCTGCCCTTTGGGATCCGTTCCCATGCCTTTCCAAGGGGATGTCAGCCTGGGACTAGACAAATACATATTGGTCAGCTCCAAAATAGCTCTTGGCTGCCCCACACAGGAACGGTTCATGGCTTAGTTCATGGAAAGATATTCACACCTATTTTTGTCCACGTAGGATAAAGCATGACGGTGCAACAGGAGCTCCCAGCTGGTCACGTGCAGGAGAGGCACAGCTGGTGTTGTGCCCTGCTGCGGAAGCAGAATGCAAAAAGAGCAGGTTACAGATCTCCTAGCATGTTAGCTTCTGCTTGTGTGGGGTTTTTTTAATGAGGACTCTTAAATTATTTACTCTCCAATAAGTTGGTGATGCCTTTCTTGAGGAAATTACGAGCAGATAAAGCTACGGCTCCTGGGCTCCAGAGGTTAACATTCATGTAACGCGGTGTGATCCTCCCTGAATTAATGCACAGCTGCACAATGTAAATACAAGGGGTGAAGCATGAGGCTGCTTTCTCAAATATTTGGGATGTCTAGCACTTGACCCTTTTACAGCGCATCAGAGGCATCGTGGCTTCCCGTGCCTGGGAACAGTGAAAGAGGGGGAATGCGAAGCACAGCCACCCCAGCCAGGTGTCTTCCAGAAAATGCAGCAATTTGTTGCTGTCTCACTAGAACTGGCTGATGTGTTTGAGAGATCCTGTACCAAAAGCTCATCTAAGAGAGGGCTAGGGCTTGTTACAAATTCAGGAGCCACTTTAGTCCCCTCCTTAACCGGAGCTTCTCAATGACATTTTCCAGCAACAGTGTATGCACCTGTATTAGTGTCACGGGATACTGCCACGCTCTTAAAATACCCATCTGTTGCCTGACAGGCCAAAAATCCTGTTTGGATTGTTGCTAAGGTTTGAGAAAAAAAAACAGTTAATTTTTATAGTAGTTCCTGCACATATACAGATTTCAATTAAATATAGTTAAATTGGATACACAGTTCCCCTTACATGTCCAGTTTTGATTAACAGAAAATGTACAGGATCTGGACAATGGATAAGTGGAACGATTTGTATGCAATTCAACTTATAGGAGACATTTTTAATATTCCGCAGTGATTTACAAATCCACTCTAATTGGCTGAGAAGTAAAAATGTGTATGATTGCCTTTACCTTCCCGTCCTGAGAAGTCCTCCTGGAATTTCTTGTTTGAATTGACCTGGTTTCCTTCTTAGCTCATGTATCACAAGATATAAAGAATCTGTCATCAGACCTTTTCTAACCCTTCTGTCGATGAAGTGTGAGCCAGAGTCACTGCCACGGAGCTAATGACTTCACAGGACTAACGGCAGCAGAAGTCAGAAATATATCTGGGTCAGGAAGGGGCTGTTTGCTTTGGATGCTGCCCAGAGATTTCCAAATGCGCCACATGCAAGTGAATCACCTTTGGTGATGGATCACAGGGAGCCTCACGGACACCAAGGACATGGGGGAGATATGAGTTATTACAGAATAGAAAATAATGTGCAAAGCCTGCGTTAGGAAGATACCGTTTTCACACAGCCACCTTTCAGAGGGCTTTAACACCTTATGTGGGTGGTGGCCTCACATTCCTCATGCTGTGACAGTGCAAAGGAAACCTTTGCCCCTGTTTAAAACAAAAACCCAAAAAATTTTCCTAGCCAGAAACTGCATTGAGAGGGTAAACAAGAACAGAGCTTCAAAACTGGTAGCAGGGCTAAGCACGCTGGCAAACCAGCCACCCCGGGGTGCTCAGCAGGCTCTGCATTGTGCTATGCTGGGCAGATACTGAGCTGTAGATACTGAACCAAGCTGACATCAGGAAAACTTCTGGGGTTTGTGCCCTTACAGACCAACCTGTACCCAGCTGACAGCTTGCCTGGGGGGTGCAGCCACAGGGCGCTGCTGACCACAGGTCCTTCAGCCAGCAGCACCATCCGGGCCCACCCCAGGCACCCCCAGCTCTCACCAGACAGCCCCTCATTTGTGTTAGAAGCGGATCAGACCATTGCTGCTGTCTGAGGAGCTGCCAGTGCCGTTTCCAGCCTCTGGCAGCTTATCCACGTGGGTTTTGCCAATTAGCTTTTTTGTTCCATGTGCCCCGCTATCCGCACACAAAGGTGGGTCACTGAGCGCCTGTGATGGTTTGTCACCTTTTGTCCTACTAATTTCTCCCCCAGTACCAGCAGCAGCTGCAAGAGAAACTGTAGAGGAACAAACTAATTACCTCCAGCTCTGACACGTCTGCCATGCACAGAGCCCTGCTCTGGCTGGCTCTGAAAGCACCCTCTGCTCAGGGCAGGCAGTGTTTGCTGCCCTCAGACTTCACTCTGTCCCCTTTCCCCCTACCCTGCTTTACATCTCTGCTCTTCCAGATGAGTCACAGTCTCGTACTTCCAACCTTTTGCCACCCAATGATTTTCTTTGCCTGTTGATAAGAAGCTCAGAGTTGGTAAAAGATGGATAAGCTATAGGTCAGGTCCTGCTGTTATGTTCAGCTGTGATCATGGCATACTGCAGCAAACTCCTCCCTAATTTTCCAAGTGAAACCAATCTTCACCTCGTTTGGGTTTGTTGCTTGTTACCACTTTGGTTTAGGAATCAGACGTGGCTTCTGGTAAGGACAGCTGTCCCTGGAAGAAAGGCTGGATGTGGGGATGCACACATGACCGAGGTTCAGCTCACAGCTCTGCTCCTGATTCCTGGCACAGCCTCGAGTAATGCTCAGCTGTAACAGAGCAGAGTTCCCTACCTTGGCAGGGAGTTGTACAGGGTGAAATCTTGGCAGGACTCAGCGACACCCAGGTGACTGCTGGATAGGTGCTGTGAAGTACCTAGACGTGGTAGTGCGTTTTAGAGCTCTCCTCCCCTCCCCTGCCCAGTCCTCAGCTGCCTAAATAATCAGCTCTGAAGGTTAGAGGAGTTTTTGTCTAGTTTGTTGGTAACAACATGGTACATTTTTAAAAGTTGTCTGGGTTTTTAGTTTCCCAGCAATCAAAAATAGGAAGGGATGCTTTGAATTGTTCTTCAGCTGAGATTATTTTTTCAGAAGAAAATGATGAGTCCTTCCTCCTGTCTTGCCCTGATCCCTTATTTCTCTGCTGTGTCCTCTTTCTAAACATGCCTTGAGGAAGACCGTGTTTCTTGCTGATCCAGATCTGACTAGCTGCACCAAGCCAGATACTTTGACATGTAGAGACTTCCTTCCCTACGTTAGGGATAGCAGCAGCAAAATTTTCCCTGTCTATGCATCTTGAAATGCTGTTGTTATTGCAGACTTAGACCAGGCATTCAAAGTAGGGCAGCAGAGCAATATTCTACACCTGTGCTTTTCTTTGAAAATACAGCAGCAAAGGCTTGTACTCAAGATGCCTCCGGGATCGAGCGCCCGGCTCCTGCTGAGGAGCTGGCAAGCTCAGGAGCCACCACCTCTGATGCTGGCAGGAAAATACCAGTGAGGGGACCACAGTTTAAAACCCCTCTTGTGAGCAACCCTCAGAGGGAGCTGGAAATATTCAGGCAAAATACTGTCTCTGTGGGTGCTTGGGAGCCATGATCTCAGCTGAAAATGGGGAAGTTCTTTGTCTGCAGAACAGGAGGTGGGTTCTTGCTGCCTCCCTGAGTGACTAAAGAGCTCTTGACTCCCCATTTAAAGGACTTGGTCCATCACATAGCCTGATGGTCTGGCTCATGAACCAACACAGATCTCTAGGACAGAGAAGGAAACCCTTCAGGGATGTTCCTCACCTCAGAACAGAGCACTTCTGTCTCTGCAATCTCATTTTCCTGTAGATGACAGCACCTGAAGGTGGCTTTCCTTACAGCTTCACCAACTTCTGATGGTGCCAATTGCTGGTCCAGAGCCACGATGCTGATGCTTCACCCAGTCGGCCAGCAGCCTTTTGCCAGCCAGGGCCCAGCAGGCAGGGGAGCTGGCAGCTGCAGCTGGGGACGAACATTTGCGAGCTGCCTGCGGTGACGGTGACAGTGACGTGCTCGGCAGGGGCTGGGGGCTGCTGCTTTGCATGGAGGCAGGAGCCCACCTCTCAGCCGAGTTGGCAGCATCTTCCGGGAAACTCCTGCTGAGATTCTAATATCACACTTAACCTCTGATTAGAAAAAGAAAATGCAGCCTGGCACGTTACCCAGGAAAGGTTTCCAGTCACATGTTATTCTGGCTAAGAAATGCAGGAGTACTCATTGCTTTCTCTGTGCTATGTACACTTAGAAAATAGTGTAAAAAAAAATATAGAAAAATAGCCAAGTACAAGGTCCTCTGCTAACTGGCATGTGTTTCTTTTCCTTGTAGTCCACCCTTGGATTTATTGCCTTGGTAATCAGCACTCTGCACACACTCACATACGGATGGTCAAGGGCCTTTGATGAGAACCAGTACAAATTCTACCTGCCGCCAACCTACACCCTCACGCTGCTCGTCCCGTGTACTGTGATCCTAGCAAAAGTCATCTTCAGTTTGCCCTGCGTCCAGCAAAGACTTCTGCGAATCAGGAGGGGCTGGGAGAAGGGGAGATACGTGAAGTTTGTTCTGCCCAGCGCAACGGGGGAATATTCAAGCGGGGAGACCTCTAGCAACGTCTAACAGAGCCCTCGGCTGGGACACAATTTCAAAGCACTATCAACATTTCTATAAAGGTGTTTCTTTTTCTTAAATATATGTATGTTTTGGTATAATTGTGTTGTGGGTAAATAATAAAGTTTGGTGACTTTAGAAAATGGATAACCATGAAGCTAGTTTAGACAGTAGTAGTTAAATTATATTGCTGATTTGCTAGGACAATTATTGCCTTAAAAATGACTGTGAAAGCTGAGCTGGCAGCACTAATATACAAGGGAAACTGAGGGACTCTCTTAGATCAGTCATTTGAGGTGCTGGCTGGCAGCTCCTCAGACCAGTACTTCTCAGTTGCTTCCCTAGCTGCTCTCATGAATTGCAATGCCTTTTTTTTTTTTTTAATATGAAGTAGCACAGATTTTCTGGGTTTTGTGACCGCAAAGATATGCTGCCTCTTGAGTGTCTGGCTCAGTCAAGGCAGTGAGGTTTAGAAAAATGAATTGTCTCTGCTTTTGGTCTCCTCAGAGAACTCTATGGATAAGTAGGAAGAGCAATGTCCGTGTTATATAGCATCTGCAGATTTTACTAAAAGCATCCAAACCTGGCAGCAAGTCCAAGTATACCTGTTCTCTCAAATACATACAGCACTTCTGGTCCTGTAAACTGTGCCTGATGCACCTTTATAAGCTATAGAAATAAAGCACTTTTCCCAGCAGCATAAAAAGCATTTGGAGAGATGTCCCTAACATCACTTGTCTGGTCTGCACGGCTGGCTCCGAGATTGCTGCTGCTGCTGCACATTCTCTGTTTTACTAAGCCAAAGTTTCAAGCAGTATTCCATGGAAACAGAGCAAAGATAATTATCAGAAAGACCTGCTGTTTCACGAAATTACATGGAGAAAACTAAGGCCCTCCAGCTGGCCTTACAGCAAATCAAAGGGTGAAGCTTTTAGAAATCATCTGTCACCTGAACATGCCCATTTACACAGACAAAACAGCAGCTCTAAACCCATTGTTTTCACTAGCAATAATATCTTTGAATGGTCTTACAAAGGGATCAAAGAGTCTTGACTGCAATATAAAAATACAGCAGTTGTACATTTTGGGCACAGTCCTTCATTGCTTTTCTCCTTAAAAAGTCACTTGCTAGATCACAAAGCAGGTAGCAAATGCTGTTCTGACTTCACTCACACTTTGGATAAGGTACAGGGCAATGAAGATTTCTGTCCTAATTTAATTTTCCAACTGTCACTTTCTATGCCTTCAAGCTGTTACTCTTGATCAGAATAATTGTCTAGGTTTTGGACATCCAAATCACCAAACAGAGAACAGACAACCATTCACAAAAGCTCATTTGAGCAATCGGGATGACACGAGCAGTCTACCTCAGTCAGGTCAGATAGAAGGACACAGCTGTAACAGCCTCTTTTTCCTACAGTTAAGCAAAACCCACCACTTCATGTTCAGTATTGCTTTGAAAAACAACAGCTGTCAGCATCAGATGAGGTACAGTTTGTGGCACCAGTACGTACTTTTACTGGACCAGTTCACAGAAGGGGGGGGGGGGGGGGGGGGGGCAACATCAACCTTGGGGTGCATAAGCCTTTCTACAAGCCAACATTGCTTCTGTAACATGAACGGTTTCTGCACAGACCGTTCTAAGAATTCCCTGTTTAGCCTCAAATAACAAAGTGAGTAATATTCTCCAAGCATTGCTTACAGTGCCAGTGATGATACTGAGGGATTTCTGCTTTTGCCTAAGGCATACAGTAGTCCCAACACCGCTTCCTTTCACTGAACAGAAGGACATCAGCATGAGGGAAAAGCCTAGATTTCATAATCAGCTGGGTTTTTTTGGTTCGTGGGGTTTTTTTGGCAACATGGGGAAGTTACCATGCTTTCCCACTGTCCCCTTCATAAAGTCATGGTTATTCAGGTTTCCCCATCCACCTCCACAACCTAGTCCAGATCAGCACCTGATCAAATCACTCACCAAGCAGATTGATTACGCAGCACTATTTATTTGTGGCTGAATGGTAGGTTATGTTTCTGCATGGCTTTGAGACAGTTTCACCTGAGCATAATTCCACCCACTCCAGTTTAACTCATCCTTGAGGAAAAACTGGATTCAGCAAGCTTGTTCTTTTAGTCTTCCATTTCACAGAAAGTCAACATCAAGCAAAGTCAACATAAAAGCACCCAGTCTGCACATTTTTTTCTCGTTGCAATAGTGTATTCCAGTGCCTCTTTTTCCCACCTAAGCTTCTCTTCACATCTTTAGGTCAGACAAGACTACTGCCTGGCGGAAAAAAAAACCGAAAAAAAAAAAAAGAGGATTACAAGGCAGGGAAAGAACATCACACAGGCTTGCAGGATTTTGTCTTCAAGGGGCAAGGTGTGGTTTTATTGTGGGCACTGCAAGGTTGAAGACTCGCCTTTCTGAAGTAAGGTTTGCACCTTTGCTTTGTTTACATGACTTTCGTGCCCACATATTCTTTCCTATCGATGGCAAAGGGACAGTTTTCACGAGCAGAAGCAGAGTCAGGCACCCAGACCTAACCTGAGGAGCTGGCTCCGTTAGTGAGTCAGCATGGTGCCCTTCAGATGGACACAGGCCCAGATGGACGGACGAGCCAGCTCAAACTCCCCACAGCTACTGCAGCTCCACGGCGTCTAAAAAAAGGCTGGTCAAGTGTCTCCAGGTAACGCCTGTGCCAACGTACTGTCAGCCAGTCACCATCCCTTTGAAAGACTGAAACGAATTAGTGTAAATGCAGAACAGCATTTCAAGTGGTGCCCTCTGTAGGCGTCTGGTCCTGAAACCCTTTGACACAACAGTTTTGAGTAATTTCTTCACATGGTGGAATGCTGAAAAGTAGTTTGAAGAATTTTTCAGTTATCTTTTCCTTACACTTTTTTTTGATGTGGGCAGGGGGTTCAGTGAGGTTAGCTTAAAATTTACCAATGAACCGGTTTTGTACTTGGAGTTTCTCCCTCTCTGTATATTTGTACACACATCCATATATATTATCGCAGAATATATAGCTGGAATGTAAATTTTTTATATTTTTATTTTCTGTATTGCCTACTATGTGCCTCTGGGATATGTAAGAACCAACTGAAAAGCTGTAAGAGTAAGCCCAGTTTTAATCACTGGCATCTGTAGTTATATAAAAGATATTCTGAACACGTCTATATAATTATAACAGAACTCGTTTGAGTCTTTTTTTTCTGTCCTCCCCCTAAACAATACCATTACCTTGATGGCAGTAGTAGTGTGATTATCTACAATTTAACCACTAGGAAATTAAGCCCACTACAGCCAGCAGCTGGTAGAGTCTCATTATCAAGGTAATAAGTGAAAATGATCATTGCAGTGACCCACGGTGCCAGGGTCTCAATTACAGAGTTCCTATGCATGTGGGAGGGCACAAGTGTGTACAGACATAAATTTCATTACAAGAGTGGTATTACACAGCACTTGTAGCACAGGATCAAACAAGCTTAATTCACTAAACAAAAAGTGCTGTTGATACAGAGTTCAAGGAAGAAGGAGTTCCAGATGAGGGTTTATGGGACTGGAAAGAAAAAGGGAGTTTTAATACTATCAATTTGTTCTCTGTTTCTTAAGTAACTTCTTCACAGAAGTGGCATGCCAGATCAACCAACTTCTGGATCTGCAGCACTGCATTTTAATGAGCTAATTTGTAAGTTGATTTTAATGAATTCATTTAAATTCCTGTGCTGAAGATTAACCTCTGCAGGTACAGTTCTCTCACTCCTTCTGTTTGATAATACAAGGCTTTTAACAGTACGATGGGTTTTTTGCTCTTCAGGGATTTACTTACAAAGTGATATATCAAACTACAGTTAAATCATTAGGGGGATGCACTTGCTTCAGCATCTCTATGCAATATATTTCCTCCAGTCTCTCCAAGATGGCCAGCACAGCAGCATCACCTACTACAATCGGCAACAAAAGCCTGGTGTTATCCTTGAGCTCAAAAGTTCACACACTGAGCTAGCAGGATCTGCAGACTGCGCCTCAGGTTGGAGGAACCAGATTTGTTACAGTAGGACGGTTTTCTTTTATCTGTTTATTGTGCCTTAATAAGCAGCATCGGTTTTGCAGAATTTCTGCTCAAGTTTTTTTCAGTGCAAGTCAGAACCATGCTTATTTTAAAGCTAAGCATACGATATACAGTAAGAAGATACCATCTATGATTAGGGATGGTTCTTAGCAAAGCGTGTGCAGGACTTTCATTATCAAAGACTAAAAATAACTGTTGTATGTGGCCAGTCAGGAGGATCACATGTTACAAGCCACAGTATTACTGGAACCTTTCAAAGACTTAAAGTGCTACTACTGCAGTCCTCCTAGAAAGATAATCTGCTTTAGATTTAGAAACCTCAGCACTGGAAGATCCACTACAGCTGCTGTTCAGCAGGTTAGTTAATCTTCTTATCAGTTTCCCATATCTGATACGCAATTAGCTAGCTTCAGCTGCCGCTGCTGCATGCCAGCCTGCTGGCTTAAAGAGCTGTCTATAATCAGATGTCTTCGTTTAAGTAGCTGTCTCATTCAGTGCTCTAGAAAAGTTGCTGTGCAAGACTCGAGTCTGCTTTCTGCAAAACCAGGTTTACTTGATTAAGGAGGGATGGGGCAGGGGAGCAGCGAGAGGAAATGGCCACGATACTAATTGCTACGATACAAGGCTTTCATTTCCAGCTTGGTGCTTTGACTCTAAAACCAACTGCTGTGCTCCAGTTGGATGGACACAAATATATGCACAGAGCCAAAGATGTGACGTCAAAGCCGTGGGAAAAACAGGCCAACACCACACTTCTCATTTTGAAAACCTCAGTTCACTGAAGAACAAAAGCTTCCCAAACTGGCCTTAAAGTGTATGTTCCCTGGGCTTCAGGTTAGAAAGCAGAATTAAACCTTCCCAAGACATGGAATAAGAACAGACGGCAGCAGTTCTTACAGTACATGCTGACATTCCTGGTACACCACACTAATCACCTGCCAGAGAGCAGAAATGGACATACAAAAGTAAATTCTTATACTGATCCGTCATACTAAGCTCTTGAAT
Organism: Falco cherrug; assembly: GCF_023634085.1. Taxonomy (NCBI): domain Eukaryota; kingdom Metazoa; phylum Chordata; class Aves; order Falconiformes; family Falconidae; genus Falco; species Falco cherrug. The sequence continues at coordinate 33,095,793 of NC_073704.1, read as the reverse complement.
GTATTCATTATCAATTGAAACTCCAAACTTTTCTGGCTAGCTGCTTTCAGCCCACTACAAAGGAAAGAATATTGCTATCAGAGGGAGGATGCTAGCAAACAAAAGGTACAATCCATACTGATAAACAAAATATACTGATAAACCAAACAAAAGGTACAATCCATACTGATAAAAAATATCTCTACAGGAAGACGAAAGCTCTATGCCCCATACTGCATCAGCAGCCCAAACACCCACCTGGAGTGGGTGAGGAGTCTCCACTATCTGCCACGCACGCAATGCCTCTAGACAAGGTCCTGGTCCCCAGCAAAGCAGAAATGGGTGCTGTGCAGAAGGAAGAGAAGTGGGAATAACACCTCCCAAACAACCTGCATCATCATGCTGGCTGCACCCATGCACACTACCGTCTTCCCCTGCAGACAGCACAAGACTGCACAACTTGTAATCTCCCATGCATCCCCTCTGGATTGTGAATGGTATGTGAGGATTATAGTGATCATTCAGAATCAATAAGCAGTTCTCATACACAGCAAGCTGTGGTAAACCGCTAGCATGACACCAGTGCTACCATGCTAGAAGAAAGGAACTAAGCAGCAGCGCAAAACAGAAGGAAGGGAGAACTCAGATGACACAGGCTTTACCTGCCACTTCCCTCTCCTTGACAGACTTTCTGGCATCTGCAAGCGGCTGCAAGAAAAGTAACAGGAATCTCGGCAGAAAACTCTGTTGCACCTTGTCCCTGTATGCACACTTCAATCACTGACAGCGTAAAGCTGTGCACAGTGCTTGGGTTCAGGCTCTGAAACTCATACCTCACCACAGCTCAGGAAGCATGGCCCAGGGAACGCAGCGCCAGGTTCTCCTGAGCCCTTGCACTACAAGGAAGAAATAGTAGGAGCTTAGGGTCAGAAGCATGGAGGATACATTTGTTGTGTGTTTAAGCCGTGCTGCTGAAAATGTTTTGCTCTGCTTTGCGTGTGTGTCTGTTCTGGGTGGTTTTCCTTGTGTTCAAAAAAAATAGGCATACTTAAAGTCTACTTTACAAAACCTCAGCAAATTAACACTGATCTTTTCCAGACAATTCTTCAAATGAATGTTCTGCAAATGCCTCTTCACAGCATGCAAAGATTTAGATACGCTGGAAGTGGCTCTGCAAAGGATGCTCTCTAACAAGAGGAATTTAAGCACTGATACCAGTTCAATTTGCCGCTTTTTGATTTTAATATAAAAAGAAATACTTTCTGCAAGGAAAGATTCAGCTTTCATCACCAGAACCCTAGCGCAGACTTTGCAGGCTAAACCAATTCACAGATGAGCACTTCTCATAAACATTACATATTTCTTTGCTTACAGGTTCTGGAGAATGAAAGAACAGGCTGTGCTGACATCTGGTGGCTTTCTCTGCAGACAAAGACAGTTTATGGCAATAGGTCTTGGCTTTTCACTGCTTCCCCCCCCATTTCTGATACAACTTCCCTTGTTTCCTTCTAAGACACAAAGCATTATGATAAAAACATTTTTGTTGCCACTGACCAGTGGACAGTGCTGTCCTATACAAGTCCTCCTGTAAAGCAAGAAAAGATCCTTTGTTACGCAGTATAAGCGGCAATGTAGAAAAGGTCTCCTCTTTATTTCAAAGCATATTTCTTCATGAACAAAAAAAAAAGTGTACATTCACTGCCACAGGAACTGCTGCTATTGCATATCAGATGAGGTGCAAATCTAACCATTAAAGCACTGCAAATCAGCAGAGGTGGCAGCAAGGAGCAAAGGGAAGTGGCTGGGAAAACACGCACAGCTGCGCCTGTTTCTCTGAGTAGGAAAGCAGGTAGCAGGGAAAAGTCAATGTCCTGATAATATGAAAAGTAGCAAAGTTGCCTAATGGGCATCGTTGCTTGACTTAATCATTTGCAAACCTGTGTGCCAAGTAGTGCTACAAAAAGGAAGTCATGGAAGGAGGATTGGGTGCCAACCAGGAAGACTGTGCCCAGTCCAAACTGGTTAATAAGCAAAAATGTGCGCTTGTCTCAAGTATTTTTAATGGCTCCAGCCGGCTGCCGTTCCTCTGAAACCAAGATCCTATCAATCATATGAGGCCAGGAATGAGTACTGTATGTTCTGGGTTTTCATTCTTGATCTCTGGACACTCAGGATTTCTGTGGCTATTAGCTTCCAATACAGGACCCATGGATGTCCTGTCATGGCTGTGGTAACTCTTGGACTGTTACTTGCAAGCTCATTTCTAAGTAGTGATCTGTCAGGGGATGCGCTGAATACTCCCAGGGAATAAAAGAGGAACACCACAGCTCACAACATCTCTCTAGATCACCTTTAAGACAGAATGTTCACATCAAATAAAGCAGTTCCCCAACTTTAATGGTGATGCATATCAGATCTTTGAGGACTCCTTTGTCCCACTGGTCACTGTGAACATTTAACTCAGCTATCCACATCAGCAGTTTTCTCAGCTCTTGCTTCTTCAAGAGGCAACATAACTACTCCTGGACAGAAAAATACACAAGACTGTGTAATACACACCTTTGCATGCAGAAAGTATAACATGACAAAGCCAGAAAGACCAGGATGCCTATTCCAGCAGTTTATGAGTTCCATTCCAGAAATTATTAAAATGCATTATTTCATGCATTTTCAAGCAGCACTACTCCAGTATTTATGCCAAGAGTGCCATACATTGAAGATTTTGCATCTTTATTCAGTTACACTGTTACCTCTTCTTCATGATAACTCCCTTCCTAATTTCCTTTCTTCTCCTTTAGTAGCTATACTTTCACACCTTGTAACTAAAACACCAGTCTCTCCGAAGTGACTTTTTTCTCCAAGAAACACCCAAGTCACACACACACACACACATAGAGCTTTGTGTTAACTACCTTTCCCTCCTATAGTGCTACAACCCAGCGCAAGTATCTTACTTCAGCACCCACTCTGGATGCTGCTGTTCTTGTTTAAAAAAAAAAAGCTGGTGAAAGACCCAAAGACACCCTCTGAAAGATGAATCCTTATTAACCCCATGATGTCTTAAGAACACTAGCAAAGCTACATGACTTGCCCCACTACACATTATGGGGAAGCCATCTTTGATTAACAGTAATTGTAAACTGATGTAGTTCATGACCTCTGCTAGGATAACAAACCACGTTACCAACCTGTAGGTGGCTTCTTTCAATAGAAGGAGGATTTCATAACAACATGGGCAAAGATACCTCAGTCTTCAGTAATTTATTAGCCAGTGTGCACAGATTTAATTCAATACCTAACAGTCCTGGATCCAAACCTACTTTGACACAAGGCTATACCATATACCACCCAAAAACATTGGAACAGCAGCTATTGTAACAAGTTCTCAGTTACCATCCATGGTTTTGTGGGGTTAATTTGAAAGAAGTATCATTAAAGGTCTAAAAAAAAAAAAAAAACAAACCCAAACAAAACCAAAACCCCCACAGAAACCCACAGTAGAAAAACACTTCAGAAAGAAACCAGTTTACAAGTATGGTCATTGAGAGCATTACAAAAGGCTCTACTGTGCTGCTGCAGAAAGGGGCCAATGAAGTGCCATGGCCAGAGTGAGCTGAGCTCACAAAGCACTAGTTTAACTCTTCCCTTGGAAAAAGAAGCCAGACACATAATTCTTGAATATTTGCATTAAAACATTTACCGTTTTCTCGTTGACGCTGTAAGAATTGCTCTTTCACTGTGCCACACTTGATGTGGCACTGAACATTTGTAACTGTACTAGCCCAAGAAAGGGCAGTTGTTCAAATACGGTGACTATTTCAAACACAAATGCCTTAGAGAAGAAGGATCACAAAACCAATCCAAATCTGTCTGAAAGGGCTGGAGACCAAATTCAAAACCCCAGAACATGAGGAAAAGAATGACAGTGTTTGCTCAAGTCTGAAAGCCTGAGTGTGCTGACAGATGTCATCCTGATGACTTGGTAGGACAGTCGGAGACATTGATCTCTCCAGTATGCCATCTACCTCTTACAAAGTTACCTTCATTATTATAAATTTGGCTGAACAAAGCTGGTATACTCTGGAGTGCAATGCTTTAGCTTAAACTGTCTGAGAAGATGAGTACAAATTGGTATTAGCCAGTATAACACATCTGCAAACTTGATGCACTGTGTAGGAAGGTAGCTGAGACATGGGCCCATGTTTAGGGAGCAGGTACCACAACAGAAAGGCAGCCTGGACAGAAAGAAGAGGCAAGTGGTAAGTTCTCCTTACAAATTCATCAGAGAATGCGTAACAGCATTGAAATCCCAAGAGAGCACATGTGACTTCAGTGACACAGGAATCCTCCTTACCAGATAAAGATACAATCACCTTTTTAATCACAGATGACAAAGTGGTAGACTACTTGCACAAGACAATAACTCTGTCTGAAGCAAAGCTGTTGGTAAGTAACACCAGCTATCAAAACCAGCCTAAACCAGAGCACTGTCAGGAATGATGAAGAAAATGAGGTGGGAACAATACATAGAGGTCTCTTTGGCCCTACATCTAAAGTAAAGAGAACTTTTATTTAGATACTTTGGAAATCACACATCTGCTTTCACTATCACATGTCAATTAAAAAAAAATATATCATCAAAGCTCTAGGAAACGGTAAGCTTATTTCTCTGGAAAGTCTCTTGTGGAAATAGTGCTGTCAGCTCTCACCCAGAGCTGAGGGTGGATGTGTGGGTCTAAAGCAATTGTACATGAGGTCTCATTTGATTTAGCAGAACCTATAGCCAAAAAGGCTGCTAAGGCAGAGGGCCAGCATAATTTCTGTTTCAGTGAAGAGAGACTTAAAGGCACAGTGTCCCATCTTGGTACCACCTAAAAAGCAGTTTCATATGCAGTATCTATCTAAAGGTACTTTATTGGATGCATGATTGGGTTTTCTGTTATTTTTTATTTGGTTAATGTAGTAGGAAAGCCTGGAATAACAAAGAACTAACATATAGCAATGAAGTATTTGGCTCTTAGAAAGCAGGAAAGAATCAATTCCCATCTTGACAACATGTGGCTCGCAGAATGGGCCTCTCCTCGCAAAAATGCAATCATTCAAGTTTTAGGCTTAAAACTGAAACCATCAGCTTTCATTCCACTTGGAAAAATGCCCAGTTCCTACTTATGCACACTGATGTCCTAGCAGAACTCAGGTTGGTACCTCTTACATGAAGGTGTCTCTGTGAAGTAAAACTAGAGACAGGCCAGCTGGTCCTTGAACACAAAAGCCTCCCAACAGTCACTTGTCCCTTTCAGCATGCTAAAGAGGGCTGGAAGAGAATATAAAGGAACACATTCAGAAATGCTTGCCAGTCTCCACCATTTAAACAAAAAAAGACCAAACATAAAATGAGAGAATTAAAGCAATGACTTGAAACAAAGATTCTCTTCTCAAGATCTCAATAATACCCACTGATTTGGTCATAAAACTTTTCCATTTTCATTATAAGTTAAAACTGTAATGGGATCTTCCTGTGTACTGTACAGTCTCCATATGTAACTAATGTCTACTGTAGGATCGCACCAAGAATGTGTATCACAGGTCAGAGATTGCACTGCTTGCATCATAAGAAGCAAGCAAAGGAAAAAGAAAAGCAAGAAGGACAAAAAGTAATTTATGTCCCCCAGTTTTCCTTCTCTCAGTCGTAGCATATCGACAGAAATTAATTTCTATAGGAAGGGAACTGCACTGTTTGCAAAGCAATCCTCTAGGATTTATTGATCTTTAAGAAAAATCTCATTAAGCAGAATAAGGAAAATTTACAACAGGTATGGGAAAACAAAACAATCTCTTGGGATCTTCACCAGGCTGAAACAGGATTAGCTTTGTAGTTTCTGTAATCTTCCTCACAGAAGAATGCTAATTCGGTCTCATTTGCTAGAATGAATAAAAAAATTAAATATTTAGCACACCAGTAAATGAACCACCCAACAGCCAGCTATTAGAATCTTAGAAGAGAACTGGCAACTTTTTTGTTAAAGACAATTATAAATCACCACACACTTCCCCCCCGCCCCAACATGCATTTTTGAAAAAAAGATTCTAGTATTAAAGATGTAATTTAACCTTGTTACAAAACAAGAACAAAAATCAAGAACCTGAATGTATAGAAGTAAATATGTACACAAGACACCTCAAGGTTTGTTTAACACAGCCTCAGAATTGCTTGTATAAGCATTCAGCAAATTAAGTGATTGCATTCCTAACGCCTTCACATGCTAAAAAATAATGAAACATTATTTTCTTTTTCTTTCTTTTGTGCATTTTTCTGTTAGGAAAGGGAAAAAGAAACAATTTTTTCGATTAAATTAGCCTGTAGGTATAATAATTTAATACTTAGAGGATCAGTAGAATATTTTACAGATCACTTTACATTCTCCCTCATGACCCATCAAAATATGTGTCTGAAGAAGTTAATTTTTTGCCCTGCTGATGATTAATTCATGAGGCTTCAACAATATGCAAAGTGAAAGACACAAATTGGCTTCTCCAGCAATACCTTCAAATACCTCTAATTATTCACAGGGGATATGGCAGAGCTAAAGGACCCACAAAGGTTCAGAGCAGTCACAATTCTTTCAACCCAGTAGGTCAAGGACTTCCTCTTCTAAAACAATAAGTCAGCAACATTACTAATTCAGAACAGAGACAAATCTGATGGAAAGCCTTCACAATTATTAAACATGAAATTCTTTAAGGTGCTGAGCCAATAAGTTCCACATTCGTTTTTTAAATTAAACCTGAAGTTAATGAAGTCTGCCTGTCTTGTAAAAAAGAAAAAAAAAAAAAAAACCGAGCAGAAGGGGTTTTAGAATCTCAACTAGAAAACCGACAACACTGTTTGCAATGAATACTGAACACTTTATTAACATACACCTTGCTTTAAAAAAAAAAAAAAAAACCACCACCAAAACAGGGAAGCATTAACTTTGCTGACTAGATAATAACTGTAATAATAATCGCTACCACAGAGGCTTTCCCGAGGATACTTATCTAATGTCCTCATAATTTATAACTCTCTAGCCCAACCCTGTAAAGTGCCAAGGGCAATCAACTGCAGCTTAGAAAAAACGTTCTGTGTATCTCAGAATTTCCCAGATTTTCGAACGGCAATTCTCTCTTTTATTCTAGCAAATGTTGTCTAGGCTAGACATTGGAAAAATGTAATATGTCAACAAGAGGTTTAAAACCTTACTGATTTAAATGAAACTGTAAAAAACAAGGACTAGTGGTATATGCTATCATACTTCCTTGGTTTACTCTTTCCCACTTCTTGTTGAAGAAGAAGTAGTAAAATCTTTAAGATTTTACTACAATGACCCCACTTCCAACTTAGCTAATTTTCCTACCAAGATATGCTAGAACATACCAAAATTCAAAATAGCATAATGGCATGCTGCATTTTACAAAGCAAGAGTTTTTCTTTTCTATCACAATTACCCATTATACATTAACAATTAACTGCTGTTAGTTATTCTGAAAAAAAATAGAAAGCAGCTTTGAATTATCTTGTGTCTTTAATAAGCCACCCTCTCCATGCAGAGACGCAGAACAGGCTGGTCTACTCCAGTTTCCTTTCATTATAACATTTATCCTGATGTTTTGACACCTTTTCTGAGATCACATCCAACTGTTTCACTGCTGTAGCTACAGGTTAGTTTCAAAGATGGATAATATATACAGATATTTATCAATGCTATCAATACCTTTTTGAAAGAAGGCAGCTCTGAACAATGCAGTTTCTAATTCAACATTTGGCACTGTCATCAGTCCCTCTCCTGAACTGCATTGCCTCTTATGCCTTAGGTAGATAAAAATCATGCTTAAATGAATCTTCTGCTAACTAAATGACAAATCTGTAAGACTTGAGTGCCATTAATCCTCCTTTCTGAGGAACTTTTTTTTTCTTTTCTTTTCTCTCCAGATAAAAAGACCTGGTTTAGTACAAACAGCCAGACAGTAACTATCATTCATATTATAGGAACACCCAGAGACCTTTAGGAAAGGTATACTGAGGCCAGCTGCAGTACACCCTAGAGAGAAACATTAAAAAGACATTCCAAATCACTTGAAACCAGAAAGTAAATGTAAAGAAACAAAAAAGCCAAGAAACCTATGTGAAAGAAATCCCATACCCCAGCTGGGGAGCTATCAGAGGGCAGCAGGAACAGGAGGGAGCTTTCTTTGCGAAACCCCCACACTTAGAGCACAGGCAGTTAAGCATTCCAGCTAGGCAAATCAGATTCAAATGAGCAAATGTCCATATCAAGGTGGAATACAACTACATCCCTTAAGTACCCTGCTGCCACAAAGTCATTCAGCCACATTTATGTGAAGCCCAAAGGACATCCAGGGACCATCAATTTTATCATGACAGACATTTCTTTACATTATTACCAAAAGACATGCCCTATATGTAGTCCCCTGTCAAAATATGAGAAATCAGGTCAAGTTTCAACTCTTTGCTATGTTCAGCACATTCTCTAAATGATAATGCTTGAGCTTTCCTGAGCAATCTGGCTATCAGGCACTGTATGCTGCACATTAAACAAATCTAATCTTATTTCATTATTCCATGCTGGTTCCACTACTTACATTTCTAACCAAAACATCAGTTTAAATGTTACTGATAAGACTAAGCAGACATGGTACTAATAACCTATCTGTCAATCATTTAAAATTACTCTCAGCAGAATTATAAGCATACCCTCTAAAAATCACAATTTGCATTCTGAACATTTGAGTGCAGATACCTGCTGCCCTCAGTCCAATGATTTGAATGTACATTATCCCCCCCTCTTCCCTGCATAATTATCAAGTAGTGTAAAGAGCATCAGGAATAGCATTTACTTTTCGGCAGACTATCCAAACATAATCAGCCAGTTATCAATTTAATGACAACCACAATGAACAGCACCTTTAGTCAATACAAATGTACTCCTACCTACTCCAGCTCCTTTCAGCGTTTTATCTTCTTTCAAGATCAGTTTGTCATCATCTTCCAAACTCACTACAAGTTCACCAGTCTGCAAAACAGAGAACCAAAAACCAAAGATAATAAGAATTTACTGAGTGCCTCTGCCCCAGTCCTGTTTGACAGTGCAGAGATCCACTTCAATTAAAGCATGTAAAAAGGGAAGAACACAGCTAATAATCATACCTTAGATTTGTGTGCTTGGTGAATAATCTTCATCGTATCTGAAAGAAAATACAATGTTTTCCTAAAATAAGGCTTAACAGGCAGGTAACACTGAAAGTTGTACTTGGGGAAAGAGAGACAAACAAAGGGCTAAGGTTCAAAATCTTTTGTTAATAAAATTTTGTTTCTTCAACCTAAAAGAGGAGAAAACATCTTGATTTCCCAGTCCTGCAGACACATTCTTAAACCAATCAATCCAACATCTCAAGGTACCACATCCTATTGGGCTCCTGTCTGCTGGCTGAATTACAGTAACTAACTAATGACCATCCCAATTGCCAGTCAAAACACATCAATTTAAATGCCAGTTAGGGTGTTTTAACCTAACAGGTTTTACACATGCAGGTGGTGCAGGACAGACAGCATTTATGCACTGTCAGCTACTACAGTTCAGACGATAGGCAGCAAGTGATTAAGACAGAGTAACCTGACCACTTCAACTCATTCCTTCAAATTTTCCTTCTCATGAAGAAAGCACCCACCACAGAAATTTTGTTAAGCAAGTCCATTTTCCATGAACATGTACAGCCTCTCCTCTTTTTAATGCTATACCCTCTTCAATAATATTTACCTCTGATATGCTTGTGCAGTGTAGGACTTTTAAGAAATTATGTTATATAAAAAAAATACTGCTTTCCTCTGGCAATGTTAGCAGGGCTTTGTTAACAGAAGGGAGAAAGAGGGGAAAATAATGTGATCACTAAAGCAACCAGATGAGTGCAAAGATCCAGAGGGAATGGAAGTCAGAAGATGCCCATGCAGTGCTTAAAAAAAAAAGAAAAAAAAAAAATCAAACTCTAAAGCCTCTGTGTTCAAATTCAGAGTGACACATGAATCCCTTCCCAGCAAAAAAGCAAAAACCAGTTCTGCTCGGCTGGTCATTTCCTGTTCTACTTTGTTTTTGTGCATTAACTGAACACTACATGTTAAAATAGTCTAGTAAGAGAATGATGCAAGAAAGTTAAATATAGGCTAAAACAACTTCCAAACTACTGAAAGCAAGTATTCAGATGTTCAGAATAACAGATATCACATTCCCATTCAGAAGTTTGCTTTCATACCACCAAAATGGCCCATTTTGAACATTTTATTTAAAACATTATAGAAAGTAAAAACTACTCTGTATTCCCACTGCAGAGGTTACTGAGAAGGCAACCTTAATATGTTGTAATAATTGCAGCATTAGAAGCAAGACACATATTAATTTGCAATTACCAGGACCCATCTTGCATAGATGTGTTGCAAAAAAGACCAAGCAATCACAGCAAAAATACACTGCAATCATGAAACCTTTCTGCCACAGCAAATATAATCCAGCCTCTGCTTGCTAGTTTTAAGTTTCTCCATCTACTTTGCCACATTCCCTTTTCTCTAGCCTTTGTCCGTTCTCTGAACTGTTGTCTCTATTTTATTTGTTCACAACTCCACCACTGGCATCCAGCAGTTTATCATATATTCACCTGAGCTATTCAAAGGGCTTCTCTAACTCTGTCACAGAAATGAAGACTTTAATCATAATGAGAAGAGACTGTGGTTTAAGTCCTCTCAATAGCCTTTGTTATTTCATCCCCATTTAATTCCACTCAATCATATTCCCAAATTTTTATCTATCCTTTTCCAGTAGTAAATACTCTGTGACAACAGACAAGAAATCACTTTCTAAGTCTGATTCTGTGAACTGTCTACCACATTGCTCTGCATTCATGGAGAGAGGGAATTGAGAAGCAGCTTACGAGACAAGCTGGCACCCAGGCTGCCATCGTCAGTGAAAAGATGGCAATGACAGGGTAGGAAGATGAGACTATTGACTGAGAAGAGTTCTAGACCAAGGACAAGAACAGTGTCTACAGAGCAATGAAGAGAAAATGAAAGCATTGATACGTGAATTAGAGCACCAAGACAAGAGGGAAAATGTGATGTCATTATAGATGATGTTGAGAGAACAAAGTGGTGCTGAATTCTAGAGAGAAGAAGCCATAACAGGCCAGGTGAGAGACAGCCAGGTCCACCTGAGATTTCTGGCACTGCCAAACAAAGGAGGAAAAATCTGATTCTTACGAGCACTAGTCATGCAGAAGTCTCACAGCTCTTTCATCACCAAAATACAACAAAGACTGCAGAGCACACAAGACATGCCAAAAACATGAACCTAGATGATTCACAGCCTGAAGGGAAGGTGAGGAACTTGGCTTTGATTTTTCTGTGTGAAAATTTCCATGCAGCTAACACCATCCCACTAAAAGCAGGCCCCCACTAACTGGTATAACAGGTTTTTAAGTTCTGCAGTGTTTTTCACCCACATTATGCTCAGTTCTGCACAGCACAATCAGGCACTCAGCCACAACATACGCCTTGGGAAAAACTAAACTGATGCTCTAAGTGATGAAACAGCTAGCAGCAGGGATAGGGAACACAAGGAATACCACTGACAGTAGCAGTTCTAGATAGGACACCCTCATCTAGCCAAAGCCACAGATACTGGAGAGAGGAAGGGCACTCCAAATTCAAACTTACAGTTACCTAGATTTTAAGACCTTAAGTAATGTATTAAAAATAATCATAACATTCAAGTCTTTGCCACAGGCATAACATAAATCTCAACCCCTAACTCTTCTTCTGCTTTCATTTTGCACTATCTCTTTCACCATCAGCAAGAACACAGAACAAAATGCTTGGCTTTTTCTTTTTTCTTTTTTTTTTAAATAGGCAAGTAAACTCTATTACCATTCACATGTATTAAGTAGGTTCCTCATACAATTCGTTGAATCACTGTAGAGGAAGGATTTTGTTAACTCCAAGAACATGGGAGAGAGAGGATCCCTTGCAGCAAAACTCCAAGGGAACTTTCAGAATTGCCGAGTTCAGGAAAAGATACGTTACTCACATCTGAGTTAACAGACTCCAGGAAAGGAAATAATTTAGTCTATTTTGAAAGTAGATTCTGTCCCAAACAGATGAATTGCACATGTTCATGCCAATCTTCACAAAAAGGAAATATACACATAGCTTTACATAACTTCACACCAGGCTATTTCACCAGTTCCTCTGCTTCTCTTATATCATGTAAATTATTTAAGTATATAAGTCTTAAGCATTTTCTATTTACTGACTTCAGCTCCTGCTTCTGACTTCACAATTAGTAAATAGATACTAAAATACATAAGTCCATAGACAACTACAGTTTCAAAGCCTTTGAGACCACAAGCTGCTCACTACAGTAAAAAGAGCATTAAAAGGCACTTACAGAAGTAATAAAAAATTAATACTAAAAACCATTGGTACCAATTAGCAAATAATGTATAACATGCAGCCTAATTCAAAGATTAATACGGAACTTCAAAATAACAGCCAAGCTCTGTAGACATGATCCCAGTGGTACAACCCCAGCTACAAGAGCTGGACAGAGTTGCAAATGTAGGCAGGCACTGCCAGCAGCATGAGGATTCTACAGCAGTTTAAATTGTATAAAAACTGGTATAAAATATTATGTCTGCATTTTACAGGAATTAAAACAAAAAGAAAAAAACCACACCTACCATACTTGTAATTTCTAAAAGGAGGAGGAAGTGCTGTTCTTGAAGACACATCTATTAAAATATAAAGCACCAAGTTAAAACACAGTTGTCTTTTATTATTTCCAATATTTTACTTTTCATTATTATGCAATATATGCACCCTGGACATCCTTTACATCAAAATAAATCCACAACACAGGAGACTTGTTTGAGCATCAAATACTAAAACACAACCTTTGGCTCAAATTCTGTGTTTTCTCCGTACTGATTAATTTCACGTGAGCTTGAAGTCCCTCTGAACAAAACGACCTGTGAGGACAGTGTGTCAATACAATTAAGATATGATCACAGGAGTCTGATCCTTCAGAAAGCTGGCAGGAACATCTTGTTAATGGTTTGCACAGCATCTCCCTCTACCTTATACAAACAGCAAACAACTGTCACTCATAACTGAATTGTTCAGTAAATACAGCCATGGGAACCAGCCACAAAAAGGAAGCCAAACTGTAGAAAATTAACTCTTTAGACCCACGCAGGACACAGCCCATAAGCAACTGCAAGAACACTAACACCTTCCCTGGTGCCAGCGTTTCCAGTGACACGCAGGGATTCAACCTGGGCCTTGGAAGGCCCAGCCACCTTGCGATGCTAAGCAGCAAGGCGGCTGAAACCTTACTTTCATCAGTAGTTTAACAATTTATCTCAAACTCCCCCTTCAAAACAGGTTACAGTAAAGGAAGGAACACAGCTTTTGGACCAAGAACAGCACTATCCATCTGTGGAATGAGGTTCCAAAAAGCCTTATTCAAGATGCTAGCTTTGTCTCAAATAACAACGAGTTGCAATACTGCACACATCAAAAGCAAGTTTCTTAGCATTGTTTTTTATTTTATCCTTCATAACAGCAGCTGTACCATATGTTTTGGAAGTGCTTGTAGTTTTCTCAAAGCATCCTACAATATTGCCATGCCTATCACTGTCAAGAAGTACGGAAGTTGCTGAAAACACTATATAGCTGTGAGGCCCAGGGCAATGTCCTAGAAGTTGCTCAAATATTATCAGCTATAACAGTTCGAGACTTGTTTAAGCTGACTTCATGTAAAAAAAAAAAAAAAATCAAATGATGTTATATTGCACTCTTTGAATGTCTCCATTTAGGTGTGTAGAAATACATCTGCAAGATCAGGGTAACGCCCTAACTACTGAGTCACTGTGTGGGCTGGTCTACGTTAATTAACTTTCAGATACATTGTCACTTTCAGCCAGGCTTCTAAACCATGAAGCTCATAGATGAGTAAATCCATACCACAAAGCTCAAGATGGAGACACAAACTGGGCAGCAAACATGCACAGTTAGACCTCGCAGTGTCAAAAACAATTTTTTGAGGTCCTCTCTTCTCACAAATAGCAAACAGATTTGCATTCCCACATTCCACATATTGGTGTAGTTCCTAAGGATCAAAGGCTCTCTAAATTTTACTAATTTACTCCTGTTAATTTATGAATAGCTGCCTGACAGCACCACTCAAGGAGCCTGAGGCACTGAGCCAAATGCACAATGCCCGCGTCTCTTTTTGACTAAACATGGGGATCTGGGCAGGGGGAGCAGTCTATCCAGATTCAGGCATGGCACATGGACCATAGACACCCTTATTAACTCCAGACCTTTAATCCAAGGGAGGAGAGCGCACAGGGGATGTAAACACAAATCTGGCATCTCTACCAAAGCCACAGAATTCCCATTCATTTGCTCCCCTCCACTTTCTTGTGCAGAGACAACAACACATGGCACTGAAACAAACGAGTAAGGCAACAGCCCCTTACCCTTCTGCACAAAAGTAATGAACTGCTTTACTGTCTGATCCAAGTTAACTCCATGATACACTACAGGTCTGAAATTCCGGTGTTCAAAAGAGCGAACAAGACGAACTGTGATGGTTGAGCTTTCTGCTGACATGAGAATTAATTCTGAATAACCTGGAAAACATTAAAGAGAGGAATGATTGCCCTTCCTCTGTGTATGAGCGCAGCTAGGAAACAAGGTACAAGCGGGTCTCAGGCAAAGATTAAAACACGGTGAGAAATTCAATAGCATTTTGTCTTTCAGGACTTTATTTCTATTATTTCTACAGAAGCAGTATCAGAATCTCAAAACAAACAGGGTTGTCTAGGATATTATTGATACTGCACACCAAATAGTCCAGTATTTGTACCTGTGCTGTGTAATACAGCACCAGACTCCCTATTAAGCACACAAAAATGTTGTAGATAAATGCAAGTATGTTGTTTGGGATTTAAGTGACTGAAGACTACCTGCTGGGTGAGTAACATTGTGCTCTAAAAGAATGTACTAAAATGAACAAACCCAAAACCTTCTTAATATACTTATATCATAGAGGACATAATACCCTGAAAAATGCCTTAAGCTGTTACACAACGCTCATTTTTACCTCCCTACAGAATGTGGAAAAACCTCCCCCACATACACATGCAAATAATTCTCCTGGTATACTACTACATAATTAAGAGGCTTGATTTAATTTAAAATAGTAGGTCTCTAGAATGGTCTACAGGGCTTATAGTACTTCAGCGGAGAGCAGAAACTACAACAGAAGCAGCTTATGAACCCAAGCCCCTCTACAAACAAGCCCACGTGTTGTTCCATTGGGTTCTTTCTCTCCACAGGAAAACAAGCTATTTCCTACCTTGACAATCTTCTCTTAATTTTGGTGCTGGGTATTCCTCAACAACATTGCTTTCTGGTCACACAGTAAACTGCCGTGGCTGCTGCAGCAATGAGCAAAGACTGCAGTCTAAGTGCTGCAACATCAGCCAGGGACACAGTACAGCCTCTGCATCTCCTATCCCTCAGCAGCCATTTCAGTCACCACTTCCAGTCCTGCAAGGGATTCTCTTGCCTATTCATCCTTTCATGTTCTTTTTTTGTGTGTGTATGGCTTTTTTTTTTCTCCTTCCGTGCTGCGAGGGGAGATTATCTAAGCACCCCACCATCATGCAGGTAGCCAGGCATCTCCCAATCCTTGCTGTATTTGTCCTAGCAAAGTAAGCAAGCAGTATTTTCTTCAAATACTTTCTGCAGAATGGGGACACAGGCCTTCCACATCAGAAGGTAACTTGCTTTTACATCCCCTTGGTCAATAACTCCCAGAGCTCTTAACTCAATTTTCATTGTAAATAAGCTGTGATACACAAATGAAAGATGCCAATCAAGAAAAGCATACTTTGTACCTTAAAATCACTAGATTTTTGCTATACAGCAAATATTAATATCTTCTTGATGCTGTTGCACATGGGCTTGAGACCTGGAGGGCACAGTAGAGAGTAAAGGAAAGGGGATAGCATTCAATTAACTTTCTCCTGAGCAGCGTGGAAGAACGCTGTAAGAATACAGATTTGGGAGCAGAGACCGCCGCTTTTCACAAGTACTGCACAGACCCAACAGACCGATTCCACCTCGGGCGGAGACCAGGTACCGGGGCAGCACAGCAGACCCCCTGCAGGCGCTGGCCGGGGCAGAGGCGCTGCCGACCGGTACCTCTTGCGAAGGGGGCCCACCCCTGGGCCCGCCCAGCTTAGGCCCACCCGCTGTAGCACCAGGACCCGCGGCGGAGCACCACCCGCCCCAGGTATCCGTTCGAGATCGAACGGCCTCCCTCAGCCCTCACAGCCCCCTCAGCCCCCGTCCCGCCCCAGCAGGGCCGTTACCCCCCCCTCAGCCTTGCTACCGACTGCCCCGCCGGCGCTTCCGGGTCCCTCTCCTCAGCCCGCCTTCGCACAGCCCCACCAATCACCTCGTTTCGGTGCCACCCACCGCACCGAGGGATTGGCTGCGAGGCGCCCTGTCCCCGCCCCCTTCCCGCGCCTCCGAGCCGCAGCGGGGCTGGGCGGGGCTCCCGCCTGCTGTCGGACGATGGCCAGGCGAGCGCCTCACGCCAGCCAGCGCCGCGGCTCCCTCGAAGCCCGCCCATCCCGCGCTGCATCCGCATTGGCCGTGTGCCCGGCTTCTCCCCGCCCCCGGCAGGCTCCGATTGGCGCCGTGTTGCCCGTGGCGCTGGGATTGGCCAGCAGGCGCTCTGGCGAGGAGTGAAGCGGCCGAGCGGCGGGGGCGGTGCAGCAGACGCTGGGTGGTCGGTAACGCGCTGGGCTCGCCGTCATGACTGAGGTGCGGGGGGCTCTGAGGGGACGGGGGGCGGAGGGGATGGGATGGGATGGGATGGGATGGGTGCCTCTTCCCCCTTTCTGTCCTTCTCCCCTGCGTTGGGCGGTGGTAGTGGCAGCCTGCAGGTACTGACCCCAGCTACGCTCTGCGGCTTCCCCCTCTAGGCCGCGTTTCAGAAGGCCGCCGAGGAGGTGAAGCAGCTCAAGTCCCAGCCTACGGACCAGGAGATGCTCGACGTCTACAGTCACTACAAACAGGCCACGGTGGGCGACGTGAACACGGGTGAGCCTCGCCTCGGTCCCCGGCGGGCAGCGCCGCCCTGTGCAGGGCCCCCGGCGGGCAGCGGCCTGGCAGCTGCGGCTTGGGGGCTGGGCGGGAGGCGACGGGGGAGGCAGGGCCTCTCCCCTATTGAGTGCCACCCTTCCTGCAATCCCGCGGTTTAGCAAAAACGGCTCAATACCGACTTGGCATGGATTTGTATGCGGGCAGGCATAAGCTGACCTGATAAGGGTTTGTGCAATTTGTGGTTTTTAGATTAACCCAGCCACAGTCATCTAAATCGTGTAGCAACAGTCTGAGAATCCTTTGTGTTAGCTTTTGCAGATGTTGGGTTTGGGATTATTGGAGACCTCTGTCAGCAAGTACTTGCTTAGGCCGAGGGATGCTACCTTAATACAAACACTTCTCAGTTAAACAGCAAGGCAAACCTTACAAGTGTGGAATTGCAGTAACTTTGAGGGGTGGAGTTCGTTTAAATTGGATTGGATGCTAAAAATAAACTGTAAAGCCAAAACATAAAAGGGGACAAAACTTTATAGGAGCTGCAATTAAATACCACATCTTGGAAAGACTGTAGCAGAAATATCTCTGCAGGTATGCTATGCAAAAATCTCTCCTGCTACTTCTGTTGCTACACTTAAGTCACTGGCAGCTCAGCCTAAGAATGACATTTAGAATGAAGCCTGTCTCTATTGGCCTCGTATAACACTTGAGTAACTAGAATTAGAAAGGGAAAAGGTCATTTGTTTGGAGCACTGGCCTCCTGACCCAGTTGCTGGTGAAGTTTATTGGGTGTCGATTAAATTAAAAGCTGGCAGCGAAGCGTGCAGGAAATGGTAAGTATGGGCACTTGCAGTCTCTTACCCCCCACAGACACATACACACCCCGCAAGATGAGCAGCATGGAGGGGGAGAAGAACTAACTGGTTTTAAGGTTTGATCCTTTAGGTATGAGTGGACCTTAGCAGTATTAATGTTTGCTATGGTGAAATGGTGCTTTAGAGCTGTTAATATACCAATGTTTCTGCATGTTGCTGCGTTTTTGTG
The DNA here is from genome assembly GCF_023634085.1 of Falco cherrug. Lineage (NCBI taxonomy): Eukaryota > Metazoa > Chordata > Aves > Falconiformes > Falconidae > Falco > Falco cherrug. Next base: position 33,077,549 of record NC_073704.1, on the reverse strand, counting down.
AAGCAGTAGCTAACAGGAGTTGGCTAGAAAAGCAGTCTGTGTAAGAGTAAGCTAATAGGGTTTTTGTTGGAGACCGGTGAAGCTGCCAACTAGTTTTGCGGGTCACATTGCCATGTGAGCAGTACAAGGGTATTTTTGTGGGTAATGTCCAGTTCCATTTGTTAATCCTAAGAATTGTCTTCAACGAGACAGGAAGTAAAAACACAGAGGGGTTTATGTTTCTTGCTATATTATTTTCCGTATCAAGGGGACTTCATGTGAAGAATAACCATATACGCATCCGTATCTCATTTATTTCTTCTTTATTTGGCCACAATGTAGCCTGCAATGAAATGAGTTAGAATTCAGAGCTTATATCCCGAGATGACAGAGCAAATGAAGAACTGTGTGTTAGAAACATACTAATAACTTGATGATAATGAGTTCTAAGCTTTACGCTACTAGTTTTGATTTCATGTCTCTGTGTAATGGACCTTAGGGCATTTCTGCTTTACTTTAAAGCTGATGCTCTTCAATCGGAGAGCTGACACGCAACAGCAGTCTCTTCAGAAAGTACGATAAAACCAAATCATGCTATTTGGTGGTGATCTGCTCAAATGCTGCCGTCTTAGGGGAACTTGACAGAGAATATCTCTGTTGCCACCAGTAGCATTCCAGCATGCTTCCGTGAGGTGATCTTCTGACTACAGGTTAGTAAGTAATAGCTGCAAAGATGAACCATTTTATTTTATCATAGTTAAGAGCTAAAATATCCCTTTCCTTCAGGAAAGGAATGAGTACTGCCTACCTTCAGACCACACAAACTAATACTGCTGTTTATCCTGTCTCTCTCAGACCGCCCTGGTATGCTGGACTTCAAAGGCAAAGCAAAGTGGGATGCCTGGAATGCATTGAAAGGTAAGTGTCTGCTTAAAAAATTAAAAATTAGTAAATAAAACCACAGGCAAACTAGTCAGAAAAGCATGTGTCGTTCAGCAAGAAATAAAATACTGTGGCCTTATAAGACAAGAGTTCTAGAATGCTGTGATAAACTTACTTTTGATTACCTCTGCAAGGCAGAAGTAATCTTGAAAAATGTAGCCTGTGTGAAATGGAATTAAGGTGAAATATCCCCCAGCTGGCCCAAGATGCCACACAAAGGAGAACTGTAGCAGCAGCAGCAACTTGAGTCAGTTTTCCAGGTCCCAGCCTGGTACCCCAGAGACTGAGCTCTCCCTCAGTTGTTTCTTTTGAAGCTTTCCTAAGTGGAAGATGCAACTGGGTGCTGCTCTCTAAATAAGAGCCAAAGAAATTATTTAATCTATGAAAATGGGATTTTTCTGGTGTTTTAAGGAGCCAGCACCACATTTAAATGCAGTCTAAGTTGGTTGAATAGCTTTCCTCTAATGGTTGTTATAGCGTTAATAGAACTTTATTTGTATAGACAGCAACAGTGTATTTGCCACTTCGAAACATTGCTTAATATGTCTGTTTAATACTAGATTCACAGCCAAGTGACCTTCTTAGCTTCTTTTCTCTCTGGTAGCGTGCTGCTACACGCTATAGCAAGGAATTGTGACTTGCATGCAAAAGGTTCTGACTGCTTCCTGTGTTCTGTCCTTCAGGAATGTCCAAAGAAGACGCAATGAAAGCTTACATAGCGAAAGTGGAAGAACTAAAGGGCAAATATGGCATCTGAGGACTGGATACAGCAGCCACTTGCACACCTGAAACATGCCTTATTTCTAATACTGTGGAAAACTGGTTTCTGCAAATAATTTTAAATACCTGTATATTACAGTCAGTTTTCCTCATGCCTGTAGTTCTGAGGAAGTTGTGTACCTGCCTAATGTACTGACACGTTATAAATTTCTTCTGGGAACAAAATCTGGAACTCATTAAAGTGCATTTGGTACTTTAGCTGTTGTTATGGTCATCCCTTAGCGATTATTCCGAATTCATCCCTTGTTTGACAGCTGCAACATGGCAATCACTGCAAGGCGCAAGCCAGCCTCTCCAGTCGCTGTGCCGCTAGAGGGGGCTCAGCAGTCGGCGCTCCTGCCGTACGGGCTTGTGTCCAGACCTGTCGGGTCACGCCTGGTACTGCTTTGCATCTGCCTTGTGTAAATGAGAGGCAACCCGCAAAAGCTGGAGCGCCACGAAGATTACTGTGAAGAGGCTCGGTCTAATGCTGTGTGTACAGAGTACTGCTGTTGCCATGTACCAAAGCTGCAGTGAGGGGTGAATCAAGTATAAACTAGCTTAACACTGGCAAGGCTGTTCAAACGGAAAGACTTGGTGCTCATCAGAAGTTTTATTACCAAACCCACAGCTATGACTATCTCTAGTAGGCTTTTACCTGTTTTGGTCTGCCTAGTATAGTCTGTTGGAGCTGCTGATGCTGGAAAAGGGAGACATTGCTTCTAAAAGGTGACATGTACTGGTTAGCATCTGAACAGGTGAGGACTTCAGTCTTCAGATAAGCAATTGATTTATAGAAATACATAGGGGTGAAACCTATCATTACCCATCTGTCTAGGTAAATACATAGTTTTGTACTAAGCTACACAGGCTTTGCTGTGTCTAGTGTCTAACTCATACTTTTTTTCCCTCTTATGCTGGTGGTAAGAGAGAGAGAAGATTTCAAAAACTAACCTTCCCCCTTTGCTGCTTTTAATGGGAAATGCTCTTGGAGCTCTGTTCTTATAAGGAAAAAGTTTGTTTAGTCTTATTCTTCCTTGTTCTTCTGGGTAAGCAATATAAACATTTGGGTTTTTTTTACCTCCTCTTGTATCCTCTGTTAGTTTTTCCTTAATTACATTCACATTGCAAAAGAGGGGTAAGAGTAGATCTTCAGCATCAGAGATGTTTTTAGCTGTTTGCTAGCCTGAAATTCCACAGCCAGCTCAGTCTTCACAGCTGTATTTGTGAAGCTGGTTATCCTTGGAGGATTCTGTCAATCTGTAGCAGGATGTAACTCATTCATACTGGCAAATGCTTCCACTTCTGTTCTAGTTTGCTGGAAGCTGATGGCTGTGAGCAAGCTGCGCTTTGTTAAACATGCTTTCTGTCAAAATGGGTGTTCTCAGAATTTTTGACTGCTAAAGCAATAGAATTAGATTCTGTCTAAAGAGTGGGCTGGGAGCAGTAAGTTCTGTATCCTCATCCTCATTCTGCTTTATTTCCCTTGTGAGACGTTACTGATAGTTATGGTGCTGCTGTCCTTTCTCATACCTGTCTGGCATTAGGAAAACATTGCTACATACACAGTGCTTATCCCAGAGAGGGCTTGGTCTTGGCCGGGCTTTTATACATTGCCTTGTACTTGCAAATAATGCTATTTGCCAGTCTATGCCAGTGACTGAGAACTCTACCTCTAATGTCCTTACTTGGGATATTCACCATAGTAACACCTTCCTGCTTGCAGCTTCACCTTCCTTGGGAAAGTAACATTAGTGGTCTTACTATTTAGCTTGCCCTTTGGCAATTAATCTACCCTTTGGCAATCAGTTGTGCATCTCAGGAATAAGCTAACAAAATTCAAGTTGTGGAAGTAAGAGCTATGCAGTAAGAGACTGTACAAGAGGTGCTAAGGCAGGAAGAAGCATACTGATGTCTGTGCACAGTGTCCATGATGAGACTGTAACTGTGGGTACTACCACTGCAGGGAGGGTGTTAAAAAAGGCTGAACTGAGTTGAGGGGCTGGTTGTTTAGCAGTAGGATGAATGTCTGTAAGTGCATGGACTGTTGGGCTGTCTGAAAATGTTGCTGACTTAATGGTGGCATAGTGCTGTTGGTATGGAGTATGCAATTCCTGGGTTGCTTAAGTAACACTCTGGCAGTAGTGATGCTAGGGCAATAGTTGTTTAAGGATATCTACGAACAGACTTGTGGGTAGTGGTAATTACTTTTAATAAAAGGATAAAGTAGTAAAAATAGACAACCAATAAAGATATATAGCCTTGAGATTTGAAACAGAAGCAGCAAGCCTCAAACCAAAATATAATTTCAAAACCATTATTCTGTCTGTGATAAGGTATGCTTGGTGGAGGAGCTTTTGATGGCTGGGCAGTGCTGCAAAACAGGGAATTGTTCTGACACCCATTCAGGGAGCTGCTGCTATTTCCTCTGTATTAGATCAAAGAAAGGCCAGTAACATCCTGATCCTCGCAGCGCTTGGGAAGGGGAAAAGACGTGCGCTGAAACAAGCCCAACAAGCAGGAGGTCAGAGGCCAGCTGGCACACACGCACTCAGGTCTGGTTTGCTGAGTTTGCAGAGTGTGCAGGACGGCATCTGGACTTTGGATATAACAATAATAAATGTTAACTTGTGTGTGTGATAAGACAGTGTTCCTTCTATCGCACTTCTATGATTAGTTCTTGCAGAGAAACTTTGTTGATTGGCACCCAGTGCAATTAGAGATAAGCTGTAAAGGGTACGTTTTGCTTGGTTGTTTTTTTTTCTTGTGGGTTCTGCTTGCTCTTACCAAACATATGTGAAGGTTAAATGCTTGTAGCACAGATTTAACAAGTCAGTATTGGTGTGCTGCTTAAGACATAACAGATTATTTTTAACCCTGTGAATTTTTATGTTTGACTAAAAAGCACTCTGAGGCTGACTGCAGTGTGCAACTATCTGTCAAAATTCTTCATTCCTCATCTGGAGTGATCTTGTTTCACAATGCAATTATTTCAACCTTTGAACTTACTTGACCCTGATGATACTGCTAAAAATAAATGACAGTTGTATTTGCTGCTGTTTAAAATATTTGCTCTGCCTGCAGACTGTTCAGAGCAAACAATATCAAGCAATACCACTTTGGGGTGACTATACATCTGAGCCATCTTGTGGGATAGATTATAAGCTGGGGAAGACAAAAAAGAAAATGTATTTTAGCTTGGATAGGTTTCTGAATGCCATGCACAGCTGTCACCCAAAAAAGGTTATGCAGTCTTCCAAGTTGTCAAAGCCGCTTAGAGGTAAGACAAGTTGATATTACATAGACGTAACGCATTTGAGTGAGAGTCACAGTGATAAACTCAGCGATGTAGAAGTTGATAGCATAAAATATAGAGTCTGATTTTCTTTTTGTTATTTTTTCCTCTGCCTGTAAGTATATGAAGTATCTTCAGGCTCAGATAACTTATCTATGAATTAGCCAATCTTCAGTTGCTCACTTAAAGTGCAGATAAGATCGATCCATTCTAGGCATTACTGTCTTCATCATCTATAGAATGAGCTTGTATTTGCTGTAGAGCCAGCATATCTATATCTGTGGAAGTTAAACACAGCTTGGTTTTGTTATTCTAGAATAGAGAATTAACGTGGAGCTTGGCTGCAGTGATCTTTAAACTCATTCCCATTTCTACCTGTAGCTACTGGATTTTGGGTTAGTCCCTGTACACAAACATTTATTTTTCAAGGTCTGACACTATTAATGATCACTAGAGGTGATTAATCTCTTACAGCTGTCCTGCCATCCAGTATAGTTCTAGAGCAATCTTTTGCTACCTCAAAAGTACCTGAAGATGTACAGAGCTGTTCTCAAAATCATTCAGTGTGTCTTGCCTCTAATGATTGAAACCTTTCCTACACTTCAGACTGTCTAAATTGATGGAGAAGCTGTTCACAAATACAGTATCATTAATGAGAGTGGGCCTGGGGAGGAACAGCTGGTCAAAATTTCTGGAGTTTTTTGAGCTTATGAAAGAGGTGATACAGAAAAACTGCTTGGAAGCGTAATCAGTGGCTCAACTAATCCCTTCCAATCCTTACATTAGCAAGGATTACTCTAGCTCTATGTACTGCCACTGCAATGAGCAGCTCTTTATTGTTATGTAAAAGAGGCCAAAACCCTGGTGCATGGGGATATTACATGATCTCTGCCCCGTCGGTTGTAAACCAGGAGCTTGTTCTGTTTGCAAGCCCGGAGTGCATCAGTCAGGTGATTTTGCATCCTGGGAAGAAAGAAAGTTATGTTACGTGGCTAGAACAGCCAGGAAGATGCCTTGTTTGTCTCCACCAAAGTGTGCTAAGGCACGGGCTTGTACTGTGTTCCCCAAAAGGCTGAGATGGTGGTATGTCATCGCCACCTAACAAACACTGCTCATTTGAATAAGTTCTGACTCTGAAAGGTGATCTCACCAGTTTCACATACTTGGTATTTTTAAATCTGAGTTTTTACTGCAAGAAGAAATTTGTATGTGACAACTGAGAAATGGAATATGAATTCCCCCAGCTTACATAGTATTGACATATGGACCCAAATTTTTCTAGTAGTGCTAAAAGGGCTGAAGTTTTATTTTCTCTATTGAATGTTTATTTCAAAGCATCAATTTGTTGCAACGGACGGATGCAAGTACTTTGAGGTATGTCCTAAGTCAATGTAACTATTGCCAGAGGTCCCTAAAAAGGGCTGAATCCAAAGCAGAATGAGTGAGCAACCAGTGTTGGGTCTCTGCAGTGTAATGCTGAAGTAAGTCCAGAAACTGATCAGAAGTGAAAAAACAATTATTCCAGGATACAAAATGTATTCCTTTAAGCCTGTCTTTCTGCTTAAAGTCTCTTCTTATTCTTGGAGTTAATGGGGGTGAGGGGTAAAGCCACTGTAATGGACCAGCATATTATCAGCATGTTTCTAACCCAGCTATGAGTGCCTTAACGAGTACGGTTTGATTTGGATGAACAATAGGATCCCAGACATCGGCAGCAGGTATTCTTGCTGTGTCCAGCAGCCCAGGTCTTGCACGTGTCCAGTGGTGAGTGGGAGAGCTAGGGCTGCAGGGACGCGGGGCAGTGAGCAGCCTGCCTTCCTGTGGCACGGGAGAGACCTCCAGCCAGGAAGCAAAGTGAAACCACCTGGCCCAAGAGCTTTACGTGCTTGACTGCATCTCTCTTACATGCTAGGATGATGCTGTCCGCTTGGCTGCAGTGACTTGCAGCGATGAAAAGAAAATTGTGAACTCAAGCCGTTGTGGTAAGGGGTTGGTGTGAGCTGTACAGGCCTTGGTGTACAACCCAAAACCCCCTAACATTAAGTAGGCTGCCTGGGGTACTATTCACTGGGGAAGGCTGTGCCTGTGTTCCCAGAAGCTGTCGATCTTGAGCAGCTTGCCAGCAACTTGCTGACTTTTTGCCCCATTCCAGAAGCTCTGTTTGAGCCCAGCTAGGCTGAACCCAGCCTGAGCTGAATGCAGCTTCTTCAACTTGGATTTTCAGTCTGCTGCCAGAAAAAAAGAAAGAAAAAACACTGCGAAAAAACAGTGACATGAGACAGCTAGCCTCTTCCTTCCTCATAAAATTTTCTATGTGCTCATTTTTGGGGGAAGATACCAAAGAAACCATTTTGCACTTTATACAGGCTTTGGGCATCTCCCAAAGACTCATCCTGCAAGATAACGAAGATCTCCAAGATTTGTCTTCAAGATCATGTTAATGTGTGTCTGGAAAGACACCTTAAAACAGAAGTCTGACAAAAATGAGGGTGTAAATGCCTAGCCATATCAATTGCTATGCCAGGAATTAAAGATGTGATCAGAAAAAAAAATTATTCAACTGACAAGTGTATTTACAGAAGTAACCAACTTTCAGATCTGGTGAACCTGGACCGGTGGTGACTCAGTCACTTGTGTTCTGCTTTACCTCCAAGTGAAATACTTCATTGGGTAACTGGTCCCTAAGCCCCTGGTGACTCTCAGACTTCAGTCCTGAACCTTGTCCGGGCTTCTGCAGGAAAAAATCTGAAACAGATTCTTTAGTGTTAAACTTTTCATGGTTTTAAATGAACCAGATGAAACTATTCCATGTTTTACAGCAGTCTCTGGTAATTTCCATTATTTATGAACACATTTCCCTGAAAACTTTCTCTCCAGGGAGAGGATGTGAAATACCCACTTAAACAATAGAGAAAAGGGACTTTCTAAACAAAATAATGAACCTGGCAATATACCAAGAACTCTACATTAACACAGCTGAACCAAAAATACATCTGAAGTGCTTTAAAGGTCATTTACCGTGTTGTTATGATGTAAGTAACGTGTTTTTCAGACAAAACCCAAATCTTATTTTTCCTTTTAAAGCACTGAGCTCTTTTTATTGCAAAACACTTTTCACTTATGATTTTCCAAAATAATAACCTCGAGGCATTTTTCCACAATTTGTCTTTTCTTCAAGCAATTCTGTTATTTTTTTTTATCTTTAAAAGACTCAAACTGCCATTTCCCTTAATGAACCAGCTTGGCAGATAACTATGTAGCTGCTCAAGTATGACAGGGAAGCAGTTTTCCTTTCGAAAGTAACCACTTTAAAGTTCCTCATATTACAAAGCTTCTTATGCACGTGTTTACTCATGTGAGCCTTACCACAGGCTTTTATGGAAAAAAAATTATCTTGTTCGGCAGGATATGCCCCCATTATTAAAAATTATTTTTTAAAATTACTAAAGTCATTAGGATGACTCACTTGTTTTAAAGGCAGATTTATGCTTAATAATTTTGCTGATTGGGGCCCAAATTGCCTAATGCTTTGCAGGATTGAGCCCATGTTACAGAAAGCATAAGTCATGTGAGGTTCTTGCCAGATAAGAGTTGGTGTATTTTGTCTGGCCCAAGCCTGCATTTGCTTAGCACGGTTACGTGCAAGCAGCATTCGTTCAGTTCATGCAACAAATGAGACCAGACCTGCTTGTGCTTTTTGAGCCAAAATTGCATAAATGTTGTTGCATTTGGAACTTAAAAGTGGAAGGGTATAACAGCAAGTGCATGTAATCAGTCTGAACACTGCGATACAGGAATGCTATTTAACCTGTGGAATAAATAGCCCTGGATGTTCATAACACTATTCTACCCTCTGATGAACCTAAAATGAAAGGGATGTGGCAAACATCAAGTTTGCTAGCTTGGAACGCACATTCAGAAAACAAAATAATATTGCAGACCACAAACCCACAGAAGTTTTAACCACAAACCTTGCAAAAATTTGCCCCGTCTTGCAAAAACAGAAAACCCCAATTCAGCGTTTGATGGAAATATAATTAATAATATATACAACTTGAAGAGAAACAATTTTAAAAAAATATTTTGCAGGAAGGGAGAAAGAAAAAGGTCAGAATTTGTTGTCAAAATGAGTGGTACAAAATTGAAACTAAATGTGTTGTTCAGAACGCTCACTCTTACTAGAAACAGTGTTAGAGCAAACACCCCCGGCCAAATCACAGCAAATATATATGTATTTTTCAAGGAAACATAGGCAGCCCCCATGAACTTGTGTGGAGATTGAAATAATGAGACAATCTTCATAGACAGCTGATCTGTTCAGAAGTGGAAGCTGGAAGAAGGATGAAGTTGTGATGACTTGTACCACTCCATGTTGGAGAAGGGGAATGGTCGCATTCAGACCCCGGCTACCTGTGAGGGAGGCCAGGGCACCCCGGAGACCATCCACTAGATCCTGTGGAGTCACCGCAGACCTGTCCACTGGAATCAAAATCAAAATTTGGCAGTAAAACAAGAGTTTCTGGTGACAGCAAAACCTGCCTGCCTTTTTTTTTTTTTTTTTTTTTTTTTTTTAAGCCGTTTCAGGAAAAAAGGAAGGGGGGAGGGGGGAAAGAAAAAAAAAAAAGCAGTAAAGCAATCCGTAATTCATTAGAGGCTGGCGAGTATGAAAAAGAGCAAGGGCAACAAACTTTATGAGGGGTGGCGTTTTTGCTGACGGTGGAGGCAGCGAGATCCCCAAGGCCGAGCACGGCGGGGGGAGATAAGGGTGCGCAGCAGGCGGCGAGCGGCCGCACCCGCAGCAGGTGCGGAGGGCCCGTGTGCGAGCGGCTTCGCAAACAGCCGCAGCGGGAGCAGATACCGCAGGGAGCAGGAGGACGAGGGCCGGGGCGTCCCTGTGGCCGCGGCCGTTTCTGCGGCTGGGTGTCACCGCTCCGCAGCGGCGCGGCCCCGGCGGCTGGTGCTGGGCCGTGCAGGGGGCTCCTTTGCAACACGCTTCTGCTGGAGAGCGACACCCGCCCCGCGAAGGGCTGCGAGCAACCGGCACGGGGCCGCCCGGCCCCCCCGGAAGGCAAGCAAGCCGCGGAGGTCGCCCCCCCCGTCACCGCCCCGTGCAGGCCGGGCACCGGGGAGAAACGGGCCGCCGGGGATGCACCGGCACTCGGGGCAGGGGGGCTAGCGCTAGGCCGGGCACGGACGAGCCCGTGCGCTGGGCCAGGGCAGCGCTGCGGTCCCCGCTACGCCGGGCCGCGGCGGGGGAGCGGCCCGGGCCGGCTCCGGCCGCGGCTCCGCCCGTCGGGGCCGCGCTGCTGACTCAGCCGCGGGGGGGCCCGGAGGGCGCCCCGGCCCCGCGGGCGTGGCGGGCGGCCCGCCGCCCTCCGGGGGCATAAAAGGCCGCGGCCGGAGCCCGCCCGCGCCTCTCGGCGCCGCCGGCAGCATGACCGCCATCGGGGCGCAGGTACGTGGCCGCCGGCGCCTGCCGCCGGGCCGCGGGGGAGGCTGCGGGCACCGGGGCGCCATCGCTCCGCCGCTGTCGCTGCGGCTTGTCCCGGGGCAGCCGCGGCCCTTTCCGGGGCTGGGGCCACCCGCACCCCCCGATCCGGCCGTGGCTCACCCCTCCTCACCGGCGCGGCCGCTCCCCGCCGCACCTGGCGGGGCGCGCAGGGCCGGGGGGGGCTGCGGGGCGCTCGGCTGGGCTCGCAGTTCGGTGTCGGGCGCCCCCGGAGGGTTTCGGTGAGGAGGGGGCGTGCGTTGCCCGTGGGGGCTGCAGCCGGAGACCCCCGGCCCCGGGGGAGCCGAGCCGTCTCCGGGGTGCAGGGTCGGGCCGGGCCGCCGCTGCGGGCGACGAGCGGAGGAGGAGAGCCCGGGGGGCTGCGGGGAGAGGAGAGCAGTGCTGGTAACGGGGTGCCCCCCGCCCCGCTTCTGCCGCCGCTCCCTTCCCAGCCGCGGACCTGCAGCCTCCCGGGGCCGGCGGTTCCCTGCAGCCCTGCCAGAGCCGGGCTGTGCGGCGGGGGCGCTGGGGCAGGGGTCTCGCTCAGCCCACAGCCTTTGTGATCCCCAGCCCAGCATTGATGTGGGAGCATCGTTCGTGCAGCCGGGAGCGGGAGGGCTTCGCCCACCCTTCCCTTCTCCGGGGTACAGCCTGTAGCTGCGCTGCCCTCCCCTGCGAGATGGGGTTTGATGTGCCCGGGCAAATATTTCCAAACGCTGAAGCCCCACAACTTTGTCCCTCTGGTTTCATTTCACCCTGAAGTAGCGCCGTTAACCTCAGGGTTTTTTCTTCCCCCCGCTCTCCGTTAAGTCACAGAGGCTGCTGGCGCACCGGAGACCACAGAAATCCTTCTTTGAGACGCTCATCAGGAGCCTGATCATCTTGTGTGTGGCCATCGCGGTGGTCTTGTCATCCATCTCCGTCTGTGATGGCCGCTGGCTCTTTGCAAGGGGGCAGCTCTTTGGACTGTGGCACTTCTGCACCGTTAGCAACGGCAGCGTCCTGAAGTGCGTCACTGACCTCAGCCTGGCCAGGGTGGAGGGGCTGAGCGTGGGGGCGATTCCCATAAGGAGCATGGTGTCCTTTGCTGTTGTGGTCGCCATATTTGGCTTGGAGCTGCTGATGGTGTCCCAAGTCTGCGAGGACACCAATGCAAGGCGGAAGTGGTCCATGGGCTCGGTCCTCATCCTCTGCTCGTTTTTGCTGTCGGCCACCGGCGTTCTGAGCTTCTCCATCCTTGTGAAGGATCATCTCACCTTCACGGGCTTCACGCTGACATACTGGTGCGAGTTCATCGCAGCCTTTCTCTTCTTCCTTAATGGGATCAGCGGACTTCACATCAACAGCCTCACACGCCCCAGGAGCAGGGTAGGAAAAATCTAGCTGCAAAGATGTACCTCTGCCTTCGTGTAATCAGCTTTGCCAATTAGACTGGAAAAAAGGGAGTCTAATGAAGTTTGAAAAGGACACTGCGTCTTAAATTGTGTGCATGGAAGGGAAGCATGAGTCAGTCCTGGTGCTTGTGGAAGACATACCCACCCACTGGTCAGCATAGAGGGCTGGGCAATGTGAGCAAAGCAGAGACTGGGACTGGTTGCTCCTGCAATGTGGTTTTCTGGAGGAGTGGAGTAAAGAAGAGGGCATCCCGTTAAATGTGCGCAGGGTCGGCAGACTGCAATCTACATCCATGGGCTGTTTTGAAGCTTACACAAAGCCTGTACTGCTGTGGGTTGGGCGTTGCTAGGATTTCTCCCATACTCTGGAGCCTGTGAAGAGTGTGGTACAACTTTGGTGTGTCTCATAGCTTTGCTCTGTCTCAGGGACAAGTGATCGGTGCCTGGCCATGCTCACTGGTGTGGACTATTGAAAATCTTCATGGGACCTCACTCCTCCATTTCTCTTTCAAAAGAGAAGGCACGCAGTTCTTGTTCTGGTCACCTGTTTTGTTACCTGTGTCTGTCCTTTCCCCTGTGAGTTTTTCTGGGATGCTTCTGACAGAGGCCCAGGGAGATGCAGTTGTCTTGAGGCCAAGGGCAGGCGCTGAGTGATGCAGATGTACAGGGAAGGGTTGTGATGCCTTTCTCAGGCAGCAGTGTGTATTCCTGGGCTTGCAGCCTCCCCACTGGCACTGCTCCTCTGCCAGCCATGTAGGACGCATGCCAATCGGCCACCAAAATTGGTTCATTCACAGCCCTTGCAAAGTTCAATGTAACAAGGCATTGCTCCTCCTGGTTTCTTTTTTGTCCCTTTGGGGCAAGAGAGATAAGCTCTGCAGGGGCTTTAGGCGGGCATCGTGGCTGGGCAGACCGCCACACTTACTGGAGTGTGTTTTGGTTGTTGGTGTTTCCTGCTGGGGCAATAGGAAATCTGCTCATCCTGTAGCTGAGAGTCTCCTGTAGCATTCCTTCTAGGAGGAGAAGGCTCTAGATCCTTCTGACTAGACTAAGTCCTTTTCTTCCCCTAATTAACAGTGAGCCTGGGAGAAGCCGGTGATTTCCGAAGGAGGGGCTGATGGGGGCAGCTTTAATCCATCACAGCTGGTGGAAATACCAAGGGACTTGGCCAAAATTATATTAATGGTGGTCTTCCTGCTGCCAATGCCTGAGTCAAGATCTCTAAAATTGCTGCAGCCTTGATGTTCCCCATAGTGTCTGATGTAAAAGAAGACCTCAGCAGGAGAGGAGACCTCAGAGGTTGGTGGCCCTGCATGTATCCTCCCTGTCCAACATACAGCACTCAGCTGCCCAAAGATAAAAATGTCTTTAGAGTATTTCAGGGTTTCTGGTTTAACATTTATTGGTTATTGTATTTGCTGGTAAAGCTGCTTGTATTCTTGTTTTGGAACAAATGTTTCTATACGTTTCACCTCTGTAGTTTGTCTGGTAGCTGTTGAGCAAGGTTTTCTTTTCCTGTGCGCTGAGTTTGACACAATTTTTCACCTGAAATAAAAGCATCATAGCACAAAGTCTGAGAAGGCTGTGTAGGTGAGCTATGGGTAAGCAGCTTTGTCTGTGAAAGCAAAGACACTTTAAGAGCATACATCCGCCTTTGCCGAATGTGCTCTTGTGGACTCACTTGCCTTCATGTGGACAGTGTCAATTCCTTCTCAGATTTCCGTAACTATAAGACGACACTCCTGAGCCTTTTTTTGTGGTGCAGTTTCAGACCAGGCTTGCTATAGACAGTGCCAGTTATGTTTTTACACATGAGTCTGCCTGTCTTTCTGGCAAGATAATGCACAGAGCTGTGCTACCCAGCCAACTCCTGGAACTCTTGCAATGTCTGGGGCTCTGTCAGAGTTTCTTGACCTGCTTTAAGGACAAGGACTTGGGTCCTGAACTTGCCTCTGGAAAACTGCACTGTGTGTGTCTTTGTGAAGGTGCTTTTGATTTGCTGAATTGAGCTGTGAAAGGTATGCTAGTGGGCTGAATTTGCAGATGCTTGTGTGAATAGTGCTGTGGCTTTAGCAGAGCCGATTACCCCAAAGAGTCTGCAAGGTGCAGTCCTAAACCGTTGCACTTTGGTGTTACCAGGTAGTAGAGTGCCTTAACTAACCAGTAACTCGGTTGTGGTGCCTAGGGCTGCACATGCCAGGCAGGAGAGTTCCCCTACACGAGGTTAAGGGTGTCCACGGCTTGTCTAGAAACATGAATGTAACTTCAGAGTGGCGCCTTGGTGACACTCAAACCTGGAAATCAGTTCTTCATGTACTCCCCTTTGTGCTAGTGGGAGTCTGTGCCCCCAGCCCTTTCCCTGGGGGAAGGCAGCTGTAGCCAGACTTGAGTCCCAGGCTGGTGCCTCCCACTCGGGTTAGAGGGAGGCAGTGGACAATCGGCCATTGAGTTCACCCAAGACTTGGTGCAATTGTGAACGGTTGCAGATGCCCTCTGCTAGCTGAAGAAGAGGCCTTTTGTTGAGGGTAGGGAATCCTTTAGAGAAAATACAGTAACTTTTTTTTTCTCCAGCTGTTTTTGTATAGTACCGCTTGACTTACTAATGCTGGGAGAAAGCACGTTTTGGTGGCTAAATATTACAAAACAGGGTTGATTGTCTCGGACACCCTTACATACAGAAACCTGTGCAGCAATGGGTAACTGCTAATTTTCTGAAGCCTGTGGAAGTGTCAAGCAATATTCCTGAAACTTGTTAAATAAATTTCTTTGAAATAAGACAACTGTAATTATCTCTTCTTATATTTAGATGTTGGGGTGTAGATTTAAGGGGACGAGTGGGGTTTACATAATCTCCCAGGCGCCATCCCCTTGTGTTTACCCAGCTAGACCGATGAAGAAACAACTGCCTGGCGCTTTGCCGAGCTCTGACCAAGGGAGCCAAGGCTGCTGCACACTCTGCTCTCCTTCCCCCCCCCCCCCCCCAACCCAAGCAGCCAGCACTGCTTTCTGGTCTTGCAAAACAAGGGGTGTCAGCTGTGCTGCTTTGTGGGAATTGGAGATAACCTTGTAGGCTCTAAATGATTTCCTGCTGTTGCATGTGCTCTGTTTACCAGCTAAAGAGCTCTTTCCTGTGTCCTTCACCTCCCTTTTCCCACACCGCACCCTGTGTCTGAAGCATCCTTGCTCTTTTCCCCAGCTCTGCTTATTTGGCCTGCAGAAAGTGGTATAAGAGTACAAATGTATTTATACAGGTTTTTTTCCAAGCTTACTGTGCTAACAGATTTAGTTGAATGTCAGGAAAACAGATTTCCACCTTCAGCACTGAATTCATTTATGTAATCTCAAGTAAGTTAATTAGCACCTGGTGTTCTCTTTCTGATGGGGGAGGTCATTGGTCTGTCTCAGATGGTTTAACAGTATCTCTTAAAAGCAGGGTAATGAACATCACCTTTTGTTAATGAGCTGTTTAGACTTAGTTACTAACTTTAATTGGAAACTTGTGCACAAACCATTGCTTGCAGATAAGAATAACAAAATATCGGTACAGGGCGTGCTAACTAGGGAGATATCCTGGGCTGTTCACTGGTATTTTGATTTTAAGTCTACAGTACCTTCATCAGCTGTGCTTGGAGGGACAATTGGTTTGGGGGTTGAGCTTTGCTTGCTTTTGTGAGTCAGGGAAAGGTGGTTGTAGGAAGATGACTGTCCTCACCTGCCTTCTCTTTCACTCTTCTGAGACCAATGGTAAGCAGGTAGTGGCTCTTCTAAATTTTCCACCGCCAGCTTGCATACACCAGAAGGGCCTCTGGGTGGAAGGCAGGTCTGCCCCAGGGGGTGTTGGCTAGATTCCTGGGTCCTGTCACCTTCACCTGGATCCGATGCCTCTGAATTGGCACCACCCACTTCTGAAACAGTTCATTTGAGCTCCCCTGATGCCCAGTGAGGCATTGTACAATGTAATTAGTTATTCACTGCACAACAATACTGCTTTTTGCTTCTGATGGTTTTGCTGGGAACTTCCTCGTTGCTGTGTTGGGAGAGAAAATCCATTAATCATTTCCTCTTAAATTCAGCCCTAAGGCCTTAGACCGCTGATGTTCCAGCTGCTGGAGCTGCTGCCGCCTGCACTGCTGGCTTGCAGAGCCACAACCGGCTTCTCAGGGGACCTAGAGTGAATAGCCAGAGGCTGTCACAGCATCATCCCAAAACAATGATAACTACTTGACTGAAAGATGGCCCTATTCACCGATAACAAATTCCTGCTTTACCCTGAATACTGAGGAGCAAGTATAGAAAAAGGGAAGCTGGTGAATTCTGAATATGGAGTTTGCATTCAGTCTGTGTCAGTAGTTTCAGGCCACCGATGCTGGAGTCTGCATGCCTTGCACCTGTTCATCTCTAGCTTCTTGAACTGCTCGCTGAGATTTACTTCCCTGTTCCTCTTCATCTGCTTACAAACATGTCAGAGTTCCTGGAGCTCCTTCCACTGCATGGTGTATGTCCCGCTATGGTGGTGATAGGCAGCAGCTTTCTACCTCCAGGTCACAGCATCATAACACCTGGGGCTGTCTGCTTCTGGCACCTGCACGAGTGGTCATGCTTTTCCCAAAGAGCCAAAGACTCCAAGTGCCAGCTGACATAGAAGGCTTTTTATGGAATCAGCTTTTCATACAAACCAGGCCAGTGCTTGATACTTGAATCAAATGTAATACAGAATCTGAGAATACTTCCTTTTTTTTTGGTTATTTCAGACAAGTCAAATAAAACCAAAATGGCCATGTAAAACAATAACATACTAGAACTTTTTTTTTTAACACAAACAAACAGCAGTGCTATATTTCAGGGCATGTGGTTCGCCTCTCTCACCAGGACTCCTGTACAAATAAGTATGACACTCAGCATGAGCTCCACCCGAACTTGTGCCATCAGTGCTGGTCTTAACTACATACTGCAGGGCTGGGCTCTTTACACTGGCTTGTGGGAGAGCCGGTAATTGCATCAGGTCTAATTAATTACATGTTATTCTATCTTTGAATCTCTATTTCTTCATTTATGCCGGAAGAAGACACTTGCATTTAAAACAAACAGCTGCTTTGGCTTGGCTGGTAGATGTTTAATGCTCAGACAGGGAACATACAAGTTGTTTCACTCCTCTTGGCCTTACTTGTAGGCCAGAGAGAAAACTAAGCTAATGGTGGTATCTTTTCAGAAGTATCTGACTTGCTAAATGCTCTGGGACAGAGCGAACCCCCGAGAAGGTTGGAGGCTCTACTTGGCTTGCGTAAGTCAGGGAGAAATGAGATCTTTCACACAAACATGCATGGAGGGGGTCTCTCTGTTCTTCCTTAGTCACTTCTGCTCTTCCTTCCACTTGCTTTGGCTAAGTTTTAAAGGACAAATCCAACTCAAAACCTTGCCATTTCCAAAAACTTAAGTTTAAAATTAATTCCTGGAAACACTTGCCAGCTCACTGCTTTATATTTGATTATTTTTTTCCACCCCTCCTGGTGTTAAAAGAGGTCCAGCTCTCCCACTGCTGGGTGACCTGCATCAGCTGGCAAAGCGAACCAGGCAGGGGAGGCTGGAGCAAACACCAAGCCCTCCCTCCTGCCGAGGTGCCCTTCCTCGCCTGGCTGCCCACAGTGCCCGCTTCAGCGGGGAGGATACGGGCTGTGCAGTCTGTCAGAAACGGCAGGAAAAAAAAGACATTTTCCTGAATCTTGGGGTTTGAAACACTGCTAATAGCACTCAAAAACCTGCTCCTGCACAGGTAATTTAACTTTGAAAGCATCCTTAGAATTCTCTGCATGTTTGCCTTCTGGCAAAATGGCAGAAGTCTACCATGATGGTTTGGTGTGAATAAAAGCTGGTTAGAGCAGTTTGGGCCAAGCAGTTGGGGAATGCCTCTAGGTCAGCATTTGACAATGTCATGTAGGTGATTGGGAGGAGGGGGAAGGGTGATAAGCACACTTGCTTTCTGTTCAGTCATCTTTGCCCTTGAAGAAAACCAGGCAAGAATTGCCCCAACTAGGGAAGTGCAGATGCAGACTCAGAAGTCTTGATTGCATTTGACGTATGAATTTTTATCCCTTTCCCACTAAAACCAGGGAAATTTGCTTAACAATTTTATCCTTAAGAACGTAAAACTGTAATAGAAGCTCAGATACCTTGTGACAGCGTATCACAGTGCACAGTCTTGCAGATTTCAGCATGCTGAGTGATCATAGACTTTTAAGATTTTTGCCAGCCACTGTGGTGGTGTTTTTCACAAGATAGTTTGTGCTGTCCAGTTCAATTGAGTTTTAAATGTCTCAAGGGTTTCATTGCTTCCCTTCAAAGACTAGCTGGACAAGTCTTAGAGGTACAGACACAGTAGGAAAAAGCTATCTTAATGAAGTTTTCTTGGCCACCCTTGGAATATGCTATGATAGCTTTTTTACCATTTCAAGAAGATATGAAGATCAAAATTGGACCACTGTTATTTCCAAGGTCTCCATTGTTAGGAGAGGCAAAGGAAGAAAACCATCTGAACCTGCTACTGTCACTGAAGCAATGGATATGCAGTCAGAGGGGAAACTGGAGCTCAGCTGTGCGTTATGTTCTCAGTGTCTATCATTTGTGACCCCAACAGAAAGACTTTGAATGTTGGTAAATTTTAGAGATTCATTAATTTTGCATTTCAAACCCATGGGCTGTGTTAGAGGGTGGCATAACCTTCATAGTACAAGATTGAGTGTCCTGCCAGCTTCAACAGCAGAAGAAATAGAGAACACTCACCAACCTGGCTTAGCCTAGAACATGTTGAAAAGCCACATGGAAAATGAAAGGTCACATTTAAGGTAGAAATAGCAGCTGAAAAATACTAGTGTGGAAAGAAACACAAATGACTATGGCTAGAAGCCCAAGGAAAAGCATAAAGCTTTGGCCCATTTTGCCTTGCAAAATAACTCTGGTGCTACACAGGATATAAATGAACAGATGTGCTTCAAGAATTGTTGATCTATAGCCAAAGCCCGCTTTCAGATGCATACACAAGACTCCCAGCACGGTCCATGGGACTTAACCATGTGTATCTGAGCATGGAGGTATCCTCCAGGTGTATAGTGTTAAAGCACGCTTGATCTTTGGAGGGTTGCTCTCCTGTGCTCTGGTGGGCTTGACCTCACCATCTGCATCTCTTGAGTTAAGCCGCTTCCTCCGTTACTTGCTGAGGCACTGAGATGCTGACGCAAGTGTTTGCTTAAATGCCACTGCCTCCATTTTCTCTGAACTTCCAGCTGAACCTGGGTAGAAAGATCACAAAATCCTTAGTTCAGCTAGTTTATCTTGGAGCCCTGCATCATGGAGAGCAGTATAACAGGAAAAGGAGAGCAGGTAACCTTTGCCAAGGTTTGGATTTATTTCTTTAACCCCCAGTTTAAGGGGTTAGGGTAGGACCTGTTTCTTGTCACTTCTACTGATACTGTTGTTGCAGCCACACAATTTTCTGTTAACCTCTTTTTCTGTTTAATTGCATGTTAAAATGCTCACAGTCTAGCTGGCTTTAGTGTTTGGTTTAGATTTTCCCAAGATTTTGATTTTGGTTATAAAAATTGGACAATTTTGTATACTAAGGTAAAAAAAAATCAGATTTTCTTTTCAAAACAACTTTTTCTGAACCCTGTTGAAGGATCAGTTGAAGTATTTCAAAGCCCTCCTCCATTTCAAAGTGACTTTTTCTTCCAACCATAGGCAATAATGATTTTTTATTCCCTTACAACAACCTCAGGATCTCCCAGGTTTGGATAATGTTTTTCCCCACCTCTACCAGCAGCAGCATTTCAGAGCACAAGTTCTAGCCCAGAAGCCTGGGAGTTATCATGCAGCTACAAAGGAATGGTCCCTCTTCCAAAAGTTTTACTTATGAGAGGCCTAATAGATTTGGACTGGATATAGCTTTTGATAAATTCCTTCCCAAGGATCAAGCAAAGAGAACAGCCATAGGATGACAGATAATAGCACCATACATCAGAACCAGTTGAATGCCAGTGTGACCGTGTGCGGGATGGTACTCCCAGCCTCTGTTCCCAGACAGTAATAATGCTATCAGATTTACTAAAAGGCTGCAATAGTTGAGAGATGAGGTTTGCATCTGGCATACAATTACTTAAGTTTGCCAGATCCAGGAGGTATTTCATGAGTGACGTTGGGTAGCTGGGAAGAAAACCCTCAGATAAAACATGCAATTCATTGGAGAACGTATCCTGCTGATTAATAAGGCATGCTTGAGCAATAAAAAAGAATGTTATATACACAAAACTCACCTCACCATTAAGAAAACAATAAAGTACAGCCACGACAAAGCCCTAAAAGATAAAAGAACCATAGCCACAGAATTAGAACTGCAGTTTCAGCTTCTTAATGGGGATGAAGCATCTCAAGGGAAATTGGACAGCTTGGTTTTGCCATTGGAACTCTGCTCTGTTGCAGAGTTATATGTTATACCTATTTTTCTTATTTTAAAGAAATAATAGCTTGTCAAATATTACCTGGAATGATCCAAGAGCCAATTCGAAAAACAGCTGAATTTCCATTGTGCCACTGCTTGTGTCTTCTGGGAAAAAAGCAAAGATGATGTAGTGGACCCCAAAGAGTGGGATGAGGAGGAGCATTGACTTTGCAAGTCTCCTGAGAATGAAAACAGAGGGGAAAGCCATTGTAGACAGAGCAAGAAGAGCTCGGGTAGGCTCACATGGCATAAAGTCATGATGTAAGGGACATACTTGTATTGGTTGAAATCACTGTTCCGTCCTTCAGGTGAGCTGAGCTTCCTCATCAAGATTCTTAAAATGTTGACAAAAAGAATGAAATTTATCTGAAAAAAAAGAAACAGACCAAAACACAAAAGGAAGGACATGAAAATAAATAATAATAATAAAAAAAAACAAATGCCCAGTAAGCATGCACATAACTGCTAGGTATCAGCAGAGCCAGTTTGGGGTGTTTTGGCTGAGCAGGCAGACTAGAGGGGCTGGGACTGGCCTGTCCATGTCTCTGTCCCCATCCCAGTCCCTGTCCCTGCCACTCCAGCCTGCCCTGAAGTGCTGGCTGCTTTCCCTGCTGGATTGCTGCACCTTTAGTTGTGGGGATGGTGATCAGGGCTTATTATCTAGGCATATCACCAAATGGCAGGGAGACCAGGCACATTGGTAGGATCCCTTCTGGTGCCAGGTTCAGACAGCCTCTGTGCAGTCTTTGGATGCCAGCAAAGGGACAGCACTGGAGCTGCCCATCACTAACCAGGGCTGCAAATGCACTTTGTTCCGTGCCACAAGACGCAGCACGGTTTGGGACGATGGAGGCAAAGCAGTTAAAAGTGGGGATAGGAGAGAGTCGACACTGAAGTCCTTCCTTTTGCATTTTCCCCCTCTGCAAGGGTGGATATCAGATAAAAATGCTGATGTCCTGCTCAGTTTGGGTGAAGGTGGGTGAAGCAATAGCTGGGTTTTTTTCATTCAACCCTCAGGCAGAGCAGGAGTGGCAGGGGAGGCAGAGCTGGCCTGAGCGTGCCCCTCTCCCACGGCCAGCATGCAGTACTGGGAAGCGAGCTTGGGTAATCTGCCCTTTGCATGTGGGCTCCCAACATCCCCTGTGCTCCTCCTGCACCCACAGAGCCTACCACAGCCCTTTTGCAACACGCTGCACCATGGCAGGCCCTTATCCCTCCCCTGCTCCTAGAAACACCATCGCAGTGGTGCATCCTCTTCATGGTGGTTTGTACGTGCCTGTGGGTGATGGAGCAGGGGTCTGAGGTGCTGGGTTTTCCTAAAAGAAGTAGGTCTACTGTAGATGGGACAGATCCAGGATGTCCCTGGGTTTCCCGACTTATTGGATTAAGAGGGAGCAACTGTGGCTGTGTGGTCTGGGCTGCTGAGGGTGTCTGGGGAGGGCTGGAAGTTTGGGGAGCTGGGAGGAACGAGGGGTGGGGAACATGAAGGAAAGGCTGAAATATTCTGGGGGTGTTGGGGGGGGGGGGAAGAGATTCAGGTCTGGGGGTTCTGGGTTCTTTTAACCCACTAGGCCAGGTATGCGCAGTGTAGGCTGAGCAGGACTTTTTGCTGATGAAAACTCCTGGGGAAGGCGGGACGGTGGGGTTCCTGCTGGGAGGGATTGCCCGCGGGCAGCACAGCAATGCATGTTAACCTAGGAGCACAAAGGAGGTTATCGGCGTCGATTTTCTACCCTTTGAACTGCTGAGGACTGTGCTGTGAGGAATAAAGAGATTAGATCTGAATTCTGAAGGACTGGCTGTTTGTTTGTCTGTGGCTATGGGCTTGAGAAAAGCCTCTACCTTTTTGGGTAAAGAGGCAGAGTCGTGCTGGCGGCTCCTGCCTTAAGTGGCTAAGCTAGATGTGATCAGGATATTTAGGAAACCTGGAAGGGCATAGTGGGTGGTGGTCATCAAAAGATAAATTAAGATTGTGCTTTTTGCCTTTCAGAATGCCTGGGCTTTGTTGGCATTTAAATAGTGCTGAGTAGCTCCTGGAGCATAAGGGTAGTTTCATTAAGAAAAATAAATGCTATGGCCTCATTAAGTTGATCCTGAATCACTTTTGTGGTCTTCTGCTGATCTTGTGGGCATGAAGGATTGCTCACTGGTAAATGGGAGCAGAACTTTAACCCACCACCTCTGCTGCCTGGGTTTCCAAGAGATTGTGCAAGTGTTGCAGTTTCTGTCTTGCAAATATTATGGCTTCTACGGGCAACACAAAACCCTCAACCATCTCTTGGGTTCTCACATGGAGTGTCAGTGGGTTACTTGATAGCCACTAGCAGTACGCGTGTTTCTAGTGCTAGGGCTTCAGATAGATCATTGCGGAGCGGTTTGTCCCAGAGCATCTCTGCTGGGCGGAACAACTATTTCGAAGAAGCAGCTCCAGCCCCTCGGTGCCTAAGGCTCTGAAGATGAGCACCAGCAAATACTCAGACTGTAAGTGCGGAGTATTATATGTACCAAACTACTGCCTCGTACTGGGTAGGTTCACACTGGGTTTCAGTGCCTGTGCCTTATTTCAGTGAGCAATGCTGTAACAGTATAATTGTGATCTACTGACATATGGTGCATGCAGCCTGTGAGCTGCTTTCATTGCTGAAAACAAAAGCTAATGGTCATGTAAGGCAAGTTGTTTTTGGCTTTGCTGAGAGAGGCATTGACCGGGAGACACAAAGGTGATTGTACTGAAATGTACAGCCACTTAATTTCTCCTCCAGAGCCTTCCTTGAAACAGTCCAAAACAAGCTTCCACAAGCCAGCCAAGTTCACATGAAATCAACAGGATGTGGAAACCTGATCTTCTTCAGGCTCTTGCTTCTTGGGAGGACACTCTAGCTTTCCTTGTGAACTTAGCTTCGGGGCGTTAGTTACTTGACTAAATCCTGCTGAGCAGAAGTTGCTTAAGCAGTAATTCATGTGTCACACCAGTCCGGGCACATGTCTAAGATCAGTTCAGTAACACACTTCTAAAACATGTTGAGCAAATGATCTCTGACTTCATGATATTTGAAAATACACTTTGAATCTGCTTGTCCCAGAAAAGACTTACAAAAATAGACAAAACTACAGGGCCTCTAATGATCCACCAGGTATTGGCATTAGTGTTAATATCCCAACACCTGTAAAAATAGAAGAGAAGGTGCAGTCAGTTATCAAAACACTGGTGTCTGTTCAAAGAGGTTTAGTCTGTTTTGCACTTTAGATAGGCCCCTATCCCCTTCTTCTACAAAATTATTTTCCTGTTCTCAGTTAGCGGTACAACATTGCTGATAAAAACCTGTCCACCTGCACTGGACAAAAGTATATCCTGCCCTTAAAGTACAACCACTGTTCAAAATTTTGGAAGGGAGAAAAGAAAGGAACAAAGTTTCACCAATCAGAAAGTCAAATACAGATGCTGAAAACATCATGGGCTGATGAAAATTGAGCCTTTTTCTTAGATTGCTCAGCTGGGTGGGCCTCTACATGCATCCATGCTAGGATCCACACTCACACCACAGCAGGGTAGTAGTTGGTTTGATTGGTTGACAGTGGTTAGGAATGAGCAGGAGTCCGTGGAGCAGACTGCATGGGTGGGGGCTGCATGCTCCCCCTGGCATGCCACCTTCCCCCACTCTCCACGCAACTTACCCAATATTTTCATGGAGTTGCCTCGCAGTTGCCCATGCGGCCACAAAGACGGTTGGGGCACCTGCAATTGGAAAAGCTAGTTACTGCTCCACAAGTCCCTCCCAAAGGCAAAACAAACCCACATTTATTCTTACTGAAAGAACCAGTACCCCATCCGAGGGTGATGAACCGCCAGAGGAACTTTGTTTCCGAGAAGAAAGAAATAACCAGGAGAGTATGGAGGTACAGTCCCTCCACAAGGAGCCAGCTGTAGTTAGACATGATGCAGTACTGAAAGAAGACCATGGTGAGCTTACACCCAGCCTGAGGAAAGAGAGGATAATTAGCTTCTGCCTGGGTTTGTATCTACCTTCTAACAAAGACAGAGCAGTAAATAAATCTTGGCGGGCGAACGGAGGGATCAAAATGGGTGGCCTCGAGATAGGCATTTACATGACAAGAAAGCAGGGCTGGCACTTGCAAATGCATTAATCAACTGCCTGGATAACCTAATGTGTCATGGACACATAGGTTTGGGTTACTTTCTCAGAGGAGTTTCACTATTACTACCTTATTAGTATCAGTAGCACTAATATCACCTTAAAGAAGCACGTGAATGTATTTATCAGTCCTTTTTTTGCCAAGAAAAAGGGTCGATAAGACAAGTTAAAATTTGCTTAGAATGTTCTTGTTTAGAAACAAAAATCCCGCAAAACCTGGGGGAAAAGTTTTTCTTTGGTTTTTTGTTTCCCTTCCAAAATCTTATCTTTTGGTCTAAAGCATTGAACATCATCTCTGGTGCTCACACACACAGAGACACCCAATTTTCAAGATATTTTGCTGCCAATAAAAAGAAAAAGGAAAAAACAGTCCAAAATTTAGGTGGTTCCTTTTCCAGGCTCTCTGGGTGCAAACCCCTGTCTTAATATCAGGTCTCACACTGCAGTGTAAGTCAGCAATATTTAATATGTTCTTGTACTTTTCCTGCCAGCCCCATCTACTGGGATCTAAAATTCATGTAAGAATCTCCACCCTGGTGGTGTATCCTGTGTTCACAGCCCAAGACACCTGTGTTTAGCCATTTCTGGGTCAATATGCTGAACTCCTGGTGTCTTCTGTGGCCATTTAGTCAATGCAGTCAAAGTGATGAATGCAGGTACCTACTTCAGACTGACCTTGGTGCCCTCTGCTCCAATACTTGTAAAGGCATCTATAGCCAGGAGAAACCACACCTGGGTTTCTGTGGTTATGCTCTAGCCTGGCCTGCTTTTGCATCCTTATGCCTCCTTCACCCACACAGAATACCATCGAACAGGGAAATCTCAACCAGGAACAACCCACACAAGAGATCAAGGGATGGAGAAGGGACAGGGCATACCTCTCCTCTCCCATAACCCCGCATGCTGAATAGAAAGCTGGGACAGAGATTTCCTTCCCTGCGTACTAACTACTGCTAGGATCCTGCTGGGAAACTGAGGCATGGAGCAAGCTGGAAGGCAGAGGGTTACCGTGTATGCCCTGCAGTAATTTGCATCTTCAGAGGAAAACAAAACAGCATCCTTGATGAAGTTGGACGAGGCTCGCAAAATGAATGATGTGAAGAGATGCATGTGGATGTAGTTTCTTGTACAGCGAAGCCTTCTGTTGCAAAAAGAGAGAAAGATCCTGTGAGGTTACGTTCCTAGCCAATGTGGGCAGCTTGTGGCTGTAAACAGCATGTTCAATCCCTATTAATGCTAAACTGGCAAATTTAGAATGCTGTTTTTCTGTCTGTGAAAGGAAGGCTAAAGCATTTCTCAAGAGGGATATCCTAGAGAAGACCTTAAACAGCTAGAGTCACATCTGCTCCATGCAGGTACTAAAACAAGCTGAAGGTTGCCAGAAGGATTGTGATTTCACACCAATATACTTGTTCTAGCCTCTCACCCTCCCTTCTTTCTGGAGTAACATGAACCTAAGGTGTTTATCCACACCTGGGTGGATTTATTTCGTTTGCCTGCACAGTGTGCTTGTGTCTGGAATGTTTTCTGTACTAAATCTCCACATAATCTGGGTCCAGAGGCCATGCAGCCTGAAGACAAGTTTGCAAAGCAGTTGAGGTTCCTTCTGCCTGGAGGTGCAGCCCTGACACTTACTGTAAAGGAAATTCATTTCACTGAATAAGCAGCAAAGTACAAATTCCAGGTTATAAGGATGTGTGAAGAAAAGCTGACTGTCAGATCACTGCTGTAAATCTGAGACACCTTCCCAGAAGTCAGTGCAGCAGCACGTAGAGCAAAGTTTTAGCCACAGTCTCAAGTGGGGAAAAGACACTCTTCCCAAGGGACACTGAAGTCATGGGAAGACCTCTGCAGGGAGGTGGTGCAAGTGCCAGTCTGAAAAATACATCCAGCTACATTTTGAAAAGGACAGGGGAGCACAATGTGAGGAACAGCCCTGACATTTTCTGGGAGACAAGACTAAAAGGTCATTTTTGTTACTGATTTCTGTGAAGGTTTTCAGAAATACTTCCATTTTTAACTTGCCCTGAAAGCCAACAGAAGGATCTGTGTTGGCTGACATGACCAAAAGTCCTGGCCAAATGCCAGCCAGAGATGCTTCTCCTCACCTGAAAGAGGCCAGCACCGCTAAGGCTATCATCAGCGTCACAAGGGAGGTGCAGTACCCGATGGTGTACATGGTCTTCAGAATCATGAAATAGGAACGCTGCAGGGGAACATGTATTTTTACATCTTTACCTTCGACTGTCTGGTAGAAATCAGCCCATACCAAGAGAAAGATGTCTCCTCCTATTTAACAAATTTTCTTGTAAAATCAGCTACTGAAATTTTATCCCAAGCAACCTGTTCTGATAATTTGGAGGAAGTGTTTATGCTGAAAAACATCTGTCACAATAACCCCACCTGAGTTAAATCATAGCATCATTCAGTCTTAACAAGTTCCTCCCCCAGAGCCCCAAGGCAGCAGATCTGTGGTCACAGGCACTCAGACTCACTCTTGCCTCGTTTGCTGTGTCATTGACATTGTAGCCACAAGCGATATCAGGTCTTGGATATGGGTCTGACCAACCTTCGCTTGTACAGTTTCGGTAGACAAAACCTGTGTGGTAGCAACAAAAGAAAGACAAAACCAAGTGTGATCATTTCTGATTGTATCTTCATTCTCCTTGGGAGTCAGTCACAAACATGTAGGTTACTCCAAGAGCAAAGAGAGTATTGTCCCCAGGCAGTGCACTCCGCATAGCTGGTGGTGAAATGCAGCTGAGCTAATTATGTTGTTACTTGCCCAGTGTACTTGTGTGGGTCATAATATTGTTTGCCCGCTCACAGATGACTGTGATGGATGTGTTTTTATTAATTGCAACATAAATAATACTGTTCAGTACAGCTGGTGTTTCTTGGCCAGTATTCCAAGACCAGCAAACACGTGACTTGTTCAGTCACAGATTCATGCTCCACGCAAACCTGCTACTTTCCTGAATGCTCCCACCTCCTTACTGTGCTTTGTCATGGTCCAAAGAGAACACAAAACCTTAGACGGTCACAGATTTTTAGTGAGATTTAAATGAAAACCAAAAAGCTTGATCCCACAGCCAGGTCTGGGCATTATCTTACACTGTTGATTTCCTCCCTTACGTGCAAATTAAAGGCTAGGATGGGATTTCCCTCACTTAAGTTAGACTTCTAAAAGCTAAATTCTTGAGTCCAACTGTGTTCCTCATGGCTGTCTTACTAGTCAGTGGAGAAAAAGAGGCATTTGCAAAATTCATCTCATTTTCAGACAGACATCGGCAAAGGACAGTTTATCTGACCCACTTCTGCTGGGATGACTGACTTTTAGACTCCTAAAGCTGAGTGAGATGGATCCCCAGCAAGCTGCATGCGGTTGAGCAGGGCAGGTTCAAACATGTCCATATTCATGTTTGGCACCATAGTGAAAGTGGAAAGTCCTGCCCTGCACACCTTACAATCTCATTGGAAGAAAATGACCCTAGCAGGCATGTAGGTTACGTACTGAAGAGAAGAGAAACTTCCACAAAGAAGTAAAACCGCTGCTGACTGTCCTAATCATGTTGATCTGTCAGGTAGGAGCCACACTTGAGAAACACAGAGTGAAATCCTGGCTTTGCTGTAGTAATGGCAATACTAGCAAGGACTTAGGACCTGAAATCAGCAGCCCTTCGTAGCAGAAGCCTTGCCAGAAGACACCATAGAAGTCTGGTTTTGCCCACACATTTAACCATGGGGACTCCAGGGCATCCAGTTCCAGCAAAACATCCCCACAGTGTTGAGGATTGGAGGGAGATGCATATACAGCAGTGTTTGGCACTGGTTTATGCTCTTTAGAGCCCTGCTGGGACTGTCAGGACAAAGTCAGGGCTCCTGCTACCTCTGGGCTAATTCTGGTGACCTGACAACATGTCTGCACTGGATTTGAACTCACTTCTGTAAAACTGCAAGGTACAGGAAACATGCTGAGACCTCCAAGTGGGAAGAACTCTGGGTATGTCAGTATCAGACCATTAATATGATGCTTTTGTTCCAGCTTAGCATCTTTGAAAGGGGCAGGGTTGCTTTTGTAGCCAGGTCTTCCATGCCCTGCTGCAGTGCAGCAACAACAGGAGAGAAATAGCTCTCCCAAACAGTTCTCCCCAACCTGCCTTGGCACTCAGCAAGGGAGCAGTATGATGGCAAATTCTCTACTTCAGCTTCAGTTGTTAAGACACACGTACTAACTCGTAGTATTGCGTGTATAAACATGCCTGTAACTGTTTTTAGCCTGAGGATGTCACAGTAGATCAGACAAGAGGTGAATTTCTGTGTTGGTGTGTGCATGCAATTGTGTTACATGCAAGGCATGGGAAATAACGCAGGGCATATTATGTTGATGGATATAAGCAAAATTTTAACAGTGCTACTTGCTTATGGGTGACACACGGTGGGGAAACTGCAGCATGTTCCACTCTGAGCAGACTCAGGTCCACACTGTGTAAAGATCTGTGCTTGGTGTTTACTGGTCCTTAGAGGCTTTTGGAGTTGCCTAGGCAAGGGGGAACAGGGACTAAAGGGATGGCTGTGAAACTGGGGCCATCTGATGGGGCATTTTCTGGCTCTGAATCCCCACAGTTGTCACACCTTTCCTCATTTCTTGCCTGAGACACAATGTGCGGGTCTGGATGTGAACTTGGTTCCAGTATTATTTTGTTTCTTTGGTCTGTTATGTGGGAAGGGGCCAGACAGTCTGGGCTGCAAATGCAAGCCTAGATGTCAGCACAGAGCTCAACAGCATGGAGACCAGGGTCTGGTCAGAGCTCAGAGCTATCTCTGTCCCTGAACATATGGGTCTTTGGCATTTGTGGCTGCCCATCTGCTTTGTAAGTGGTGAGGAGAGAAAACTTCTATTTTTTCTTTAAGCAAACAGATTTTTGGTTTCTTTTGCAAAATTGCTTCAAACAGGGCAATGACTGTAGCAGTAATTAAATGCAGGAGTCACAAGGCAACCGCAAGTATAAGATCAGAGAAGAATGTGGCTATGAGAATAAGAATAAACTATTGCTGACTTTGACTCAAAATGCCAGACGCAGAGGCCGAAATAAGATGCAAATGCCAATGGACCATGTCTTTGGTTTATGATTTGAACACTGTCACTCTGATTGTTGCTTATCAGAAGTGGTTCAGCTCTCAGCTTCTCGATAAGGAGGGCAACTAAAGTTTAAAGCTGTTAGACTATCTCCAAGATAACCCAATGCACATTTGAGATGCAAGCATGACCTTTGGACGTACAAATTCCTGTTTTCTGCCCGGTGCGAAGGCCAGAGGCAGGGAGCAGTTCCCTCTAGCGGCTGAACCAGCAAGGAACCAGCAAGAACCAAATTTCATGCGTTTACGGTCCGGCATCACTATGCTAAGGATTTGTGAACACATGCCAGATGGATGATTTCTTCAGCGATCTGTGTCCTTGTGTAGTTTATCCTCTGTCTTTAAACCAGGCTACAGGATTCAATGGGCAGCTACTGTTTGTGTGTACAGAAAATAGCAGGGTATTTATTTTAATCTGAATGGCTCATGTCTGATTTTATTTAAAGAGTACTAAGTGCTTCTCCTCTGATTTATCTAATCTTTATTAGACAATCTAATACTTGTCTCCCATTCCTCCCTCCATAAAATGAATCTGTATGCTTTTCTGTAAGTAAATTAATCCATGTCCTATAACCAAAGAATGCAAAACCCTCTTCCAATTTGAGTTATTAACTCGCTAAAGAGAAATGTAAGCACGTTTCTTGGGCATTGCTGAAAATGAACAGAAAGCAAGCAGGGAGTCCTACTTGATAGCTTATGATTACTGTAGCATTCTGGAAATAAATTTCACTTCATTTCTAGCTTAGAAAGACAACAAATGTTGCTTGAGCTTATCTCTTTTTAAGTTGTTTGGTAACAACCTGAGTTCCCATGAACGTGTGCCACTTGTGTGGAGCTTGTCACAGCCAAGGGACAAGCCCACAGTGCAGTCTTCCTCTTGATGAAGGCAAAAAAGGGATCTTTTTCCCCTACCTGCCTGGCTGTTTTCCCAAAACTTGTATGAACTTAACTGTGTGTGAAATTTTGTCTCCGTCAAGCTCAGTTGAGATCAGCCACTGGCTCTAGGAATTATTAGAAGTGGAAAGACAGGCAGAAATACATAAGCACTGAGCCTGAGTGAAGAAGAATCTTTCCCTTAAGAAACCATGCTAAAACCCTGCTTTTCAGTATAGCATTTGCTTCCTGCACTTTTTTCCACCTGGCTAAGAAAAATAAACATCTTGCTACTTTAATTCCAGGCTTTCCCACATCTAGCTTAGTGTTGGAAGTGGAACTGCTAAGTGACCATCAGCTGTTAAAAGAAACAGGGACACAATTTCACTTCAAGTTCAGACCTGACAGTGGCATCCCTGTACATAACATTTTTAATCAAAAATACCTGAGCAAGAAAAGCATATTTTCAGTGTTACCTTTTTTCCCAGTCAGCATCTGGAAGAATTCAGGGCAGTGAGCACTGACAGTCTGTCCCACGGCAGATGAAGGCCAGCAGCTCATGTTATCCCACATTCCAACACATCTGCCTGTGGAGGGGGCAACAATGAAATACCATGCACCATCTCCCAGTGACAGAACACTGTGAGACTTCTCCCAACAATGAAACACTATGAAACATCTCCAAGCAATGAAATGTCTCCCAAGGACCATGGCAGCTAGAGGAGCAAAGATGCTCAGTACTCTGAAAAGCAAGGTGGATGAGATAGAGCAAGTCCTGCTGAGACCTGTCAAGACTTGGATGGGACAGAACAGGTCCTACTTGCTTCAAACCAGCCCCAGCAAGTTCCATGCCTGTCCCATTCTGGTCCTTGACTCCACTGGTCTGTACTAGCCAGAAAAGAGCAACTTGGGGCATTGTGAACTTTGCATCAGGCCTATGGCTAACCCTCTGTCTCCTGGTAACTATTGAATGGCCCTGGAAAGATGAAGGAGACCAGATGTGAGTTTTTTATCCTACCTTTCTGTCTTTCTAAAGCTTCCACTTTCACCCTAATGTTTTCCTTCCATACCCCTTTTGTAAACAGAAAAAGATACAACTTGACTAGGAGTTTAAACAGCTTCAGAATGATACTAGGGAAAGGGCAGAGAGGAGCAGTATCGATGTCATCCTGTTATCACCATAGATACACCTCTGCTTGTTCATCTCTTTCATGATGCCAAGACTGTCCTGGAGTGAATAACACCAACAGACCACTCACTGGGCTTGGCCACAGCTCTCAATGGCTTTTTTGCTGCAGGAGAACAAAACTTTGCCAAGCTCTATCAGTCCTTGGGAGTGTAAAGGGAAGGTCATCACATTTACAGGCCAGGACAAAACATGGATACACTCCAATATGGTGGCAAAATCTGACCATACTGTTGTTTTTTCCAAGGCCAGGCCTCTGACAGTATGACATACCTGTTGGAGGACCCAGCTCAGAGCAGCCATTGAACCTGGAGTCCTGCTGGACTCCCTGCAGTCACAAGCCTGTGGCTCAGTTGCCCTCCCTGCACCTTCTGCCACCCAAGGCCTCTATCAGCTGCAGGGACTGACTGCCACTGCCCAGATTCACCCCATTTCCTTCAGTTAGGCATGAGAACTCCTTATTTTAAGGCTGGGCTTGTCATGGTCCCCTCCTACAGTCAGGGTGTGAGGAAGGCTTTTCCAGCTGCACCCTTGCCTTGGCTGTGTTGCCTTCTGACAAGGCTGGTAGACATGCATCAAGGAGCCAATGGTCAGTGGAGCACAGTGTGACAGTGATCTCAACTTAGACATCTT
This sequence comes from Falco cherrug, assembly GCF_023634085.1. Lineage (NCBI taxonomy): Eukaryota > Metazoa > Chordata > Aves > Falconiformes > Falconidae > Falco > Falco cherrug. Next base: position 33,045,219 of record NC_073704.1, on the reverse strand, counting down.
GCTTAGGTGCTAGAGGCTGGCATGGATGAATTTTGGCCTGTGGTGCAGAGTTTAAGAGAGAAGACCTACAGATGATGCCCTTTGTGCTACACAGAAACTGCAATCCTGGCCTTTCTTGTTTTGCTCTTCTCCAGACATAGGCTGAAATCATTCAGGCTGGTTCCCTTTTGCCTCTGTTTATTGTCATTAGTTTTAGCAAAACCTTCTCTTTGGGTTTTGTAACATGACGGGGAAAAAAAGAGGCCAGAGGAGCATGCCAAGACTACTGTACACCTGGCGGGTCCTGACATGTGCCAGATGACCTGCATGCTCACTGAAAGTGGAGGGGAGGAAGTGCTCAGCACTCTTCAAACACTTCGTGCTTTATAAGGCCAGCCTCTCTCAGCCTGCAAAAATATTTACATTTCTAGAAATGTGTTGATTTCCTCCTGCACAACAGTCCTAGTGCCTGGAAATACAGAGCTTTTCACAGCCAGGGCATTACAGCTCTGATGTCCCCGCCTGTGCCAGTGTGTATAGGACTTGGTAACCATTTACTTCCAAGCAACAGTTTAACAGCAAATGATACATCACCTTGGGTGACATTTATGCCTGGCTGTGCTGCATTGTTTGCGTTATTGAACCTTCATGCCAATGCCACTGGCATAAAGCCCCCAAATCAGACTCAGTGCACAGAAAAAACACGGTAAAATTATGATGTTGGGATGATCTCTGCCCAGGAGAAGAAAACAAAAACCAGCTGAGCCATTCCTCCTGCAGGTGGGCTTCTTGCCATTCCTCACGGAACAAAGCCAGTGCCACCCACCCCTGCCTAGCTAAAGAGCTTCCTGGATGGAGGCAGAGTACAACAGCACCTCCCTGGCATCCCTGTGCTCTTCAGGACCTCCCTCGAGCAGCAAATAGAGCATCCCCCCAGCAGAAGTACATGGTGTCACCATGACCAGAGCTCCAAGACCTCCAGCAGCTTCCCTCCCCTTTCTCCCTGCACCTGAGAGAATTATCCCACCTTCGCTCATGCACAAAAAGGAGCGTAACCATGACTTGAGTTATGTTAATGCAACACTTCTCCCTTCTCCAAGCTAATGCTATCAAAAGCACAGAGTCTCTTTTTCCTTATACTGCAGGAGCATAAGAACTTTGTGCTTGATTCACCCTCAATTAATCAATCCTGTGTGTTTATGCCACTTTCACAGAGATGTGAGCATCACAGCAGAGATGGCACCATGGAAGCTCTGTTATGTGACAGTAAGTTAGAGCAAGGAGGAAGCGATGAGGACCTTCAGGCCACATGATTCAAATGTTGGCTGTTGGTATTCATTGATTCTGAAAGCATAGTTAAGTAAATTTGCACTTACTGGGCAGACTTTGTAAAAATTTCCTTGCCCAAGATGAGAAGAATTCCAAATCCTCTGCAATTTGCAAGATTTTGTTGCTGATGTGCTCCCTAGTTGTGAGGACTGCAGTTGAGCAGCTGAGTAGAAGGCTCCTACAGCTCTTGCTGTCACAGGTCAAAATCCCACTCTCAGAGCCTTATAACAGATCTTACCTGTTTTTCTGCTCCTAAATGAGAGATACATATAGGGTGCATGCCTTCTGTGGGGTTGTCTGATTGTGAGTCCACGGAGCTCTGTGAGTCCACGGAGCTCATCTGAGAGTGGTTTTTATCATGCATATTAATTCACCCTTTACCTGAGCTCAGGAGCAGATAGTTTTCAGTTGTTCCGTTCTTCACCTCCAGGGAAAGCGTCTCAGCACAGTTTTCTTCCTCCTTTTTCAGGACACTCAGGAGGTCACAGACAGGTGGGACAGCTCCGATCTGCAAATTTTAAAAGCAGTGGAATCAATTTTCCTCTTATAACTTACATCCCCTTGACAGGATTTACCCTTCTTAGGCTCACATTTCTCATGCAAGCCAATCAATATGTGGGCAATATTTCCTTGAAATGTAGTCTATTTTCCTAATTAAGTCTGCTTTTTTATCATAGCAGCAGGCAAGCACAGACTGAGTTTCTGCCTTCTCCTTTTTGCTGACATTACTGTTATTGAGAAAAATGTGTTATTCTGGGAAAGTAAACACATGAGCAGGATGCTCTTCCAAAAGACTGCAGAAACATCCAGGGCGCTGCTGGACTCTCCTAGAGCAACAAAGAATTACTCACTTGCCCCTGGCAGTGTTACACCATAGACCTGGCAGGTCATTTTTCCTGGCAGAAGTGATCCAGGTATGCCCACTGGTTGCAGACCACCCAAGCCTGTTTCACTGCTGCCGATTATGAAGCTGCAGGAGCCAACCTGAAGGCAGAATCTCGCCCTGATTTTTGTGAGAACCTAGACAGTAATTTGCTCTAAAGTCGTTTTCTCATCTTCCCGTCTTGCCCTAATCCTCCTTTCTTACAAAGCAGTGTGGAAGTGTTAGTCTTAACTCAATCCTCATGTAGAAATTAAATGTGCAGTTCATTGTATGTGTAGCTGAACCAAACCGAATGTACAAAACAGCTACTGACCATTAAAATGTCATGTATTAAAAATCATTGCAAAATTATTTGCAGGACAAGGTCCAAGTTGTTATGTCTTGCAGGAAAAAAGTACTTGTACCATTATTTTACCAGTTTCTGTTATTTTTTACAATAAAAATACTGCATATAAGTGGGTTCCCATTAAAAAGAGTTAAGTAATTCCTCCCTCATGAACAAAACCAAAAATCGATCAATTTCCACTATGGAACTCATAGGTACATATATATCTATATATGCGTATGTATATACACACATACTTAAAAGATTAAAAACAAGTCATCAGGATCTATTATTTGAAAATTATCAGACAGAATTTTTTAATGTACTTTATGCAGGAAAAGTTAACCCAGCAGCATCATATTACTACTCAACCTAATCAATCTTGTAGCACTGCTGATCACTTTCAGATTAGATTTAGGAGAAAGAATGATTACTGAAAACCTTGTAATGAGAATTATTACTTTTCTACAATTAAATTTTAGCCTAACAGACATCAGCAACTATATTCCCACTCATTTCGGCTGGAAGTACTCTGGGTATTGTATTTCTGAACAAAGTTTGATCTTTCCAGCAGTGTATCATGCCTCATCTAATTGGTCTGTTGTGTTTAACTTCAGCATCTTTCTCCCTTGTCTTTGTGCATTATGAAATAAATAAACTGAAAGCCATTTGATTTTGCATAATGTAATGAATTTTCTGGAATCACACATGCAAAAGATTCAGATGAAATAAACTATCCTCTGATGCCAGGACTTAAATGCATTTGTAATGCATGCAACATTTGGGAAAAAAATAATTTTAAAAGCCGCTTAGTCTTTGAAAAAACAGAAATGTCTGACTGGCGTAACATGTCTAAAAAAACATAACTGCATTTAGTAGTTTCAGTTGTTAGCTGAAGGTTGAATTTGACAATTTCTAAATAGTGACAGGTTTTTTCAAACTTCCATTATTTATCATTCTATTCTTTATATTTTATTATGATAGTAAAACAATTTAGCACATTTTCAGAGTTCACAAGTACAAATGTGACAATTAAGACCAATAACATACTTCTGCTGTAGTATCTCTGTCTACAAGTTGCTGTGAAAATATGTTAAAAAACAATATTACTGCTGAACATTTGAAGTTGCTGACAGAATGGGTCTGGTTTGGACGCAGAGTATTGAAGATGATACTGAACATACATAAAAATAAATGCCACCAATCACGTTAGTAACAATCTCAGAAACAGGAAAATTCTTCATCTTAAATAAGCTTACACATCTTGTGGGCACCATTTTCTTTTAAGAAATGTAGGTCCTAAGAAAGCTTTTACTCAAGAAAGATTTAAAGCCTATGTTATTTCTTTATGACTAGCATGAGGCCACATGCTTTTAGCGCGTTCAGCTGTAAAGACCATGCTGATGCTCTGACACAGCATTATTTTCTTACATAAAATGTGTTGCTCAAGCAGCAATGTGGTGTAGTTAATGCTTTACAATTGCTGTTTTAACTCACCAGGTGATGTCCACCCTATTCTTCTGATCAAGTAGGTATCACTGCCTGGTAATAGACATGTGGGGAACAGGCTTTTAAACCCAGAGGAAGCAAAGAGCTTCCAGGTGCTAAAGACCTTGTTTTCCACAAATGCTGTCGCTTGGTTGGTCTTTGCCCGTGCTGGCATCTGATGGGACAGGCTGGGTGCGAGTGGGGCCATTGCAGGTCTGCTGCCACTGTCTGCTGGGTGCTGCAAAATCCCACTTCCCATGGCACGGCCAGGTAACCCAGCTCTACTATCAGCTGCACTCAAGTCTTGCTCATATTTACCATCCGCAACTGGGAGCAAACAGTCTGTCCCCACGCCTTGAAATCAAGGAGGTAAATGGGCTTCTCTGTGCATGGTTTCTTTGTCTCTTCCCGAACAGTTCACTGAAACAGCTCACAGCCCACAGGCTGTCAGATCTTCATGAGGTGGCAAGACATCCTCATATTTTCTTTAAAGACAATATAAGATACCAAAACCATTCCAAACAGAAATAGCTGTGATAACTGGATGTCCAGAACGGGCGGAAAGCTGCAGTTTGTGACATTGTCAGCAACAGCCCACTACAGTTTTTAATAGAAATAGGAATAGATCTAAACACTACTTAATATAAATAATATTTGCAGCTGCAGAATTCCCAGCTATTTATTTTGAAAGTAAGTGGGTTTAGTTTAATGAGAGGATTTAAAGGAGAACAAAAGATGCCTGGCAAAATCAAAATAGATATTTTGAAGGATTAGGAAAAGAACAAGTGGAAGGAGACGCTCTCGGTGGCACCCCGAGCAATGACATCTATTTACAGAGTCCTTTAGATAGAATCTAAGAATAAGAAACGAAAATTACAAGAAAACCATCACAGTCACTATTTTTATTGTGGAAGACAATCAAAAGGAAAAAAACATTTGCAGATTGCATTCACTCTGCAATTAAAATGTCTAGGCAGAGCTCAGGTTTTCTTGGAGTTTGAACCAAATCCCCTGCTGTGACAGAAAGACTGATTTTTCCATTAGTTGCAATGAAACAGTGATTTTTTTACAATTGCTAAGAGTTCGCTCCTTTCCCAATTTCTCACACCCAAGCTGAACATATTTCAGTCTCGGTTTTATATGTTTTCAAAATCTGAATAAGCTGAGCAGCACCTGGACGTCACAGCCCAGGTTCAGCTGTTCTTCCTGACCGGTCTGAGCACGCGGAGCTCAGCAGCAACAATCTGCCACATAAATTCCCAGTAAAGTGATAAAGCTAAAAGAAATAAACCAAACTTTGTGTGTCAAACATCACTTTGCATCCCTTCAGTCTGAATCAAGGGAAGCAGTGGCAGTCGTGGGTATTCCCCTTTAGGGAATTGCTTGCTGGTGTAAATCAGCAAAGCTTCTCTAAATGGCATCAAATCTTTTCTCCTTCACCACAGAACCTGCTATGTTTACCAAAGCAGGTTAGTAACACTGCTGTCTTTATAATAGGTGGGGAAACTGAGGCACCCAGCATCTAGCCATATGACCACTGTCAATTAGTGCAGGAAGCAGCAGAATCAAGAAGGAAATAAAATAATCCCAGGCTCTACACAGACCTTTTTAAACAAAGACACCACAACTTCATGGAATAGAGGTGCGCACACTCAGACAATATGTGATTCCATGCAATTGGGAATAAATAGCTCTGAGCACCTACCAGTACAGTTGAAATCCAGAAGATGATCACCCAGACAGTCCACATAGTCAATCACAGTCTGTTTCTTTCATCCCTCATGCATCAGAGGTCACTGGTCTGTCTGTATGCTCTCCAGTTTGGTTCCTAGCTCCTTTCACTTCGTCCCTTTCCCTCCTCCTTTTTTTCCTTCCCAGCTTTGACCATCCTTAGCCAATGTTTCTCTCCAGCTGCTGAGCCCTAGAGAGCATCAGCAATGACAGGACACCTCCCATCCCCCTCCATCTTCCAAGCTCTCCTCCTCCTCTGCAGAAACCTCCTGTCCCAAGAATAACAGCACCTCGCTTGAGCATGGTCCTACTATCGTTTGCCTTCCCTCCTGACTATTATTCACTGTTATCAATGGGTGTCCTGGGGAATGATCATTCCTCATGCTCCCATGATAAGGGACTGAGCAGGACTCTCGTGTAAGATGTCAGTCCCACAATGGCAGAGGCAATCAATCAGGGGGAAACAGAGTCCTGGAATAAGTGCCCTGCTGAGAAACAAGAGTTGGAGGAATGCGATTCAGGCTGCCTGCGCTGCCTCTGCTCTCCACAGCTCTGCACATGCCTCCCGCAGGGAGCACACATCCCAGAGAGCCAGAAATCAGGAGGCTGGCAGAGCCTGCTGCAGGAAAGCCGGCTACCCGCACCTCCCATCAAGCCCAGGCAAGCACAGCTGCCAGAGCTGAAGGCAACCTTGAGTCTGGGATAGGTACCAGAGAAAGGGCAAACAGGGGACCTGCTCTTCCCACCCCTTGCAATGCTGAATGCTCCTGGGGCTTCACTATCTCATCCAACATCCAACATCCAACATCCAGAGAAACAACCAGTCTGCATTTCTTCCCAATGCTATAGGTTGCAAGATGTCATCACGTTTGGATCCCTGTGTACCTTGTTGGTGTGATACAGATTCCAGCTGTCCTGGGTTCCCCATAGGCAGTTCCTCAGGAGCCCCCTTTCCCTGGCAGCAGAGCGCTCTTTTGTTTTTCCAGGTTTTGTTTGTGTGGCATAACCATTGTAAAGGGGATGTGTGCTTACCCTGGTTGTGGGCTCCCAGCTGCCAAGGCAGGCACTCTAAACTCTTGCTTGCCAAGTTCACTTGTGGCTCAATAATGAATATGTCTTTAAAAAAGTGCCGAAGTTTACACGATGCACTAGTGCTCTTTCTCAAAGCACTGTAGTCCTCAGGTTGTGTCAAAACTTCTTTTACTACCTATTCCAATTTACCACTTCCCATCACCCCAGACAGGTCACATGTGATGCGGTGCTGCCCAGAATGAGGGTGTGCTCCAGTTCTACCAGTAGAGTCAATGACTACGGCCATAAAACATATGGCTCATTACTTGTGCACTGAAAATCTGGCCATTGGATTGAGCAAGTCATCTGCTGAGTAGCACCATGAAGGAATCCGGGTTTCCTAGTGAAAGCTGCCCTTTCCCATGCCAACTCTGACCACAGTAACTCCAGCTCATCTCTATATGTGCTCCTTAGGACCATTTAATTGCAATGCTCTTTGTTTCCCTACACACCACCCTCATTTCCCCCCACATGTCCAGAGCAGGAGTCTGGCAAGTGGCAGTGTTTGCTCTAACCCCGCACTATGTCTGTCCTGCCCTGCTGCCCGGTTTGTGTGTGCTAACTACCCAGCTAGCACGCTCACACAACACTTGCCCTTGCAATGGGCAAACGGCTCAGTCTTTGTTGCCCCTGTCCACACTAAACTTGTAGTAATTTCCGTTTCTTGAAGAGCTCTGCTTTCCTGCAGAGTTTGGTTGAAATTGGTCAGAGGGTTAAACTGTTGTTTAATTGTTAAAAGGGGGTCTGAGAGGCAGCCAGACAATATCATTACAGTAGTCTGAAGAAACCACATTGGCAATGCTTCATCATCTCAGTGGGGTGCCAAGTCATTCTCTCTCTTCCTTTGGATGAAGGAATATTTTATTATTTCATTCATATTGTAACAGCTTCCGCTGAAAGCCACTGCTCTTGCTCGTGTTTGTGCAATTGAGGGAGCTTTGCTCCTGAACGTGCTTTCGAATGTGGAGCATTTTCTGAAATAGGCGATGGTTGCCCGAGACTTTCAGAGAGACGATGTTGGACTTAAATACCAACAGTGTGAATGAAGAGCTTAGTATTTTGTGACCCTTCCATTATATTCGTGTGTAGGCTGAGTGTCTGAAGGAAGCTGGATGCAAAATAAAACCTGGAAAATTTTCATCTGTGCAAATCATTGCTTGACTCGCAGCACAGCAGATGTCAGTGCAGCTGGACAGTTTGCAGCAGGCTGTGAAACCTCGGAGCAGCAGCAGACTACAGAGAATAGTTACCAAGAATTCACATATCCTGAAATTACATGTTTGTTTAATTAAATAATGTAGCATTGCACTTGGCTGCATGCACCTACCTTTATTCCTACTACATATAACTATTTTACATTTGTCACAGCTGCAATTTCTTTCAGGTCTGTAATCTAAACCAGAAATAAAACATCAGAATTTGTTCATGCAATCTTGAAAGACTTTTAATTGTAACTTTAGGAGTAAATAAAATAAATTGCTTTGTATTACTCTGGTTGTAGGAGTCTTTACTTATCAAACACTAACCAACTTTGATGTAAGTATTTATCTATTAATACTTAAAATTTCCGTTAGTGCTTCAGCCTAATAATTCATTTTTCTCCCTCCTTTGCTAAATAATTAAATTGTTTGCAATGCCTCTATTACAGCTTCACAGTCAGGCCACATATTTTTCATCTGATATTTGCAGTACAGAGATAAAACTGAGGTGAGAATCACCTATTTAAATCCTAGTTCACAATCTTTATTTAAACTAGCCTTCCCAAGAAAATCTGCAGATTTGTTGGTTGATAATCTCCTCTTTTCACCTACCTTTTCCACTGATTTGCTACCTCTTAGGGAAACCTTAGAGAGCTTTTCCAGAGATGCATCATACTCAGCTCCTCTGATGTGGAAGTGGAGATGGATTCTGATTTACACTCAACTATGACTGTCCAAGCAGACAGAGAGACAGACATGTGAACTGTGTTTCTGTGGGAGGAGAAATATGTTAGCATGCTATTTGCTGTACTACGTTCCCAAGGCCTTTTTCTTGGAAACAGAAACAAAACCCTGGCAAGTCTATAGACCTCAGCAAGTTCAGCACGGGGCACTGTGATTAAGCTCTATAGCTGGCAAGTCTATTTTCAGTGCCAAACTGTGCCATGCAAAAAACATAGTATTATGCAGAGACATCTCCCCTTGCCCCAGGGAGCCGACTGGAGGAGCCCAGCCTGCTTAGAGAGTTCTCCAAGAGATCCATTCTGGCAGAGAAAAGAATTTCAGCCATCTCCCCAGCTTGTCAGGTGGAGACCAAGCTGTCTGCCTTTGTTTACTCAGCTATGGTGAATGGATAGTTCGGAACAGTGCCAGCTTGCTTTCTTCCCTGATGCCTGAAATGGCCAAAGCTCCATCAAAGGCAGACAGCTGTGCACATGGAGCTACATGGAGGAGGTGCATGCACCCAGGAGAGGAAGGCTGAGATGGGAGGTTAGGTGGGCAGGAGGTGTTTCGGGTACATCTTTGATGGATTATGTGCCTTTAGAGTGGTGTAGCACATGGGGGCTTATATAGAGGTGAGGCGAGGACCAGCTCCAACAGAAAACATGCTGTGAAATGGTGGGATAGCGAGCTACTGGAGTTCACACAAAGGGTCTAGAGCTGATCCTGAACTTTCGCCTAAAGCCAGCTTGGATGTTGTCATCACTGGGCATCTCTCCACAGGCTTGTCAAGGGTGTAGGCTCCATTCTTTCCTAATCTATTTGCTAAGTATGGGAGCTACATTCTGGGAGTTGAATTTTATGATCTGAAGTTTTTTCTTCCTTCCTTTTTTATTCAGAGTGTTGCACTAATTTTGGTCACATTTTACCTCTTCTAGAAAAGCTGAAAGGGAATAATTTTATTCTTAGAATACATAAGAAAAATAAAAAGTTCTGGAAATATTTCTGGCTTTTTATACTAAGCCTATGTTTAAGATATCACGGCAAAAACAGCAGGGCTGTGAACACAGTTTGTCCCAAACACACACTCATGGCAGAAGGAGCTGGGGCAGCCAGTATTCTCAGATTTATTTTTCATGTTGCCTAGTGCAGGGTATCAGTGCAGATTTCTTCAGTGTTAATCTTTCTCTTGGGCTCCTCCATTGACCCTGCTGGGTGTCTGGAGGGCTTACAGCTCTGGGACAACATTTATAAGGGAACGCCAGGGGATCTTTAGAAAAATAGGTTGTGTTACCCGAGGGAGCCACACTGCTGTGTTTAATTCATCATTTCTCAGCTTCGTCAAACCATCCAGATTGCCTGTTTAAAGCAAAAAAAAAATAATTGTGCTTTCCCTTCTCCCCTGTACACATGCAGGTGAACGTATCATCAGTCATGGGTGGTAAGAGCAATGCACTGAAAACTGTTTTTAAGATTATGTTTCGGGGACTGCTGTTTAACACTGAAAAGTGAGAATATATACGCAGTGGAAAAAAGAGATGGTCTTTTTTTAAAAAAAATATTGTAATAAAACTTTCAAAGTCTGTTTTAAGCCAGGCGGGCCCCAACAGGCACTGCAACCCCAGCTGGCCTCACCTCGGAGCTGAACCTTTATCTGAGCCTTACCAAAGAAGAACAAGTTAGATGCTAATACAGGAGGGTTTTTAAAAATAAAAGCGTCGGTGCCGTGTCTGCCGCCACACCGTGGATCCTGAAAACGATTAGTAGGGGGGGAAAGGAAAAAAAAAAAGAAGAAAAAAAAGGGTGTTTTTTGTCTTTTTTGTACTTCGGCCGTCAGAGCCCGCCGAACTGCAGCTGAGGGGATGCCCCCCCCCGCCCCGAATCGGCGCTCCCGAGCACGGCGGGTCGCCTCAGCACCAATCCCCCCCGCCCCAGCCGCGAGTGGTGCGGCCCAGCGGCGGTGCCCCGTTGCCTAGCAACCGCCGCGGCCCGCCGCGCCGCTGAGGTGAGTGCCGGGCCGGGCCGGGCCGCGCAGGGTGTCCGGCGCCGTGAGCCGCCGTGAGGGGAGGAGCGGGCTTAGCAGCGGCTCCCTCCGGGCCGGGGGGACGCGTGGGGCGCGGGGGTGGGTTGTCTGGGCCTGCGGCGCGGCGTATCGCTCGCAGAATCTCAACAGGGCAGGGACGGGACATCCAGCTCCCCTCCGACTCGGCTGGAGGTGGAGGAGAATGTGGCACCGACAGGGGTTACGTGTTGTTCGTGGAATTTCTGTCCGCTAAGAAAATCAGCTAGAATAATTATTTAAATTGGACCTTAAAAGCACGTTTTGCATTGCTCCTAAAGCACGGGGGATGCTTTTGCAGGTCTCATGCAGTATGTAAGGGCAATAAACTGCATCCCTTTCTGGTGGTGAGGTGTGCTGGGAGCTCTGAGACCCAATGGGATTAGAAAGGCCAAGTGCTGATGAAAGAAGGGTGATACCCTGGCCTGAGGGCATCTGAGGTGAGTTTTGCTGTTACATCCAAGGAAACCAGCATTTCACAGCCTCCGAGTTCTCCTGTGGGTGGCTTTACACACACACACACACACACAAAAAAAAAACAACCCTCATGTTAAGGATAGCACAGGTATACAGGTATCCTGGAAAACTTAAGAATGTCAGGCTATCAGAGATTCCAGGACCTTGGCATATAAACATTTGTCCTGTATTAGCCCTCTGAAGAATACTGCAGTGCGTTATTAAAGTTGGTGAGTGATGATGATAGCATCACTTTAAATTACTGATAAGATTACATTGGGAATCCTTTGTAATATGTATGTCTACAGTTTTTCAAAACTTGTATTCCTGATGGAGAATACTGACCAAGAGAAGGAGGGTGACAGTTGTATAAGTTAAAGTTGAACACCACAAGTGGAAAGAATGTAAGCCTTATGTTTAGAAATTTTTTTAAGTGTGTTTTTCTCCAAGTTTGGTTGGTCTCACTACCTCAGAAGAAATTTACTGTTGTGCACAATAGTACAGTTCCTCTTACAGATTTTCTGCTGCAAGTAGAAAATCTGTACTTGGAGTTATGGAGTGGAAAATATTATTGGGGCTAGGGTTCTGGTAGCACATTATTTTAAGCTTCTTGCTTATTTATTATTTAATACTGCACAAGGCCACAAATCCAAACAGCAGCTTATAAGCCTGAAGCACCTCTCGACTTCTGCCTGAAAGATCTAAAGCAGACTACAAAATCAGACAAATACCAGAGATGAGACCAAAAAATGTAATGGGGGGAGATGGACCTCTTTCGTCCTCAAAAGTCCTGATTCGGTTATGTTGGGCATTGCTTTGCTGCTCTCTTCTTCCTTTCCTCCCTCCAACTTTTATTGATCAGTGTTAATTTTAGGTTGGGGCCCTTTAAGGTCTTTCAAGCCAGTATGAAAGTGTTAAAATAACAAAGAAAGCACAATACCACTGCTGGTATTAACAATTCAATTTTGGAACTGTTGAATCTTCAAGTGCTGCCACGGTGTGGATCACACAGTGGAACTCTGTTGTCTGAGCAGCTAATCAGCCTTTGTGGCACTGCTCCAGGAGCAGGAAGGTGCCTCGTGACCGGAGCCTGGCAGGAGGAGTCTATATTCTCTAGCATTGGGTGGGTTCAGCGGTGCACTGATACTAATGTGGCACCATCCCGAGCTGCACACCCATCTTCCCGTTCATGAAGAACAAATACAAAATGAAGGGTTTTCAACCCACTTCTTGATGGTTGAGAAAAACCCAGCATGGCTTTTGAACTCAGTACTTTTTCCAAAAGTATCTTGTCTTTTTCTCCATGCAGTTCTCCGGTTCATAGGAGAGCCAAGGACTATGTGCTGTATTTATGAAGATAATTTTTGTGGATGGATTGTGTCTGCTGTCCTTATTATGTAATATTTGAACTTGTCATTAGGGAAGTTTATGTTCTGATAACAGTGCTTACTTAACACAGGATCTATAATACCTATGGCCTTCTGAGTTTACAGTTATCTTCACTAAACAAATAGCCCAGATGATGCTATCCAAACAAAAGATTCACATGCCAATTTTCTTATCCCTCTTATTAATATTTAAAAACTAGAAATGCGTCTGCAAGTTAACAACCCAGTCAGGAGAGATTAGAAGAACATCTCTGCAGAAATCAGTTTGTATAGTGGAATTATCATAAGAGCCTTTTCTTCTCTGTGCTGGAAGACACGAAGGGAGAGGTGTTTTACACAGTGCTGAAAGCCAAATGCCCCCAGTAAGCCTTAGAACAGATGAACATGGCAAAGTGCTAGGGCTTACAGTGGGAAAAGGGTTTCCTGGAATCACTCTGTCCTTGTACTTACCACACACACAGTAATCTACTTCAGTAGGAAGAAAAATAACTCCTGCTCCTAAATGTTTTTAGGCAGTATTAGGCAATAGATGTTACCAATGCAAGGGAAGGCATTTTGATCATTGTTATTTTGATCTGACCCCAGGTGCTGAAGAATTTTAGTACCATTCAGACTCTCATTTCTGTTCTAACATGGATGTAGTTCAATCAGCCTCCACAGAAATCACAATCGCTAAGAAATCCTTCAAGAAAATACCCAGTGTCCTTCTGGGCAGCCTAGTGGAGCAACCTAAAAAAAGACATGCTGTCCCCAATCACCTGCTGGAATCAAGTAAGTTTCTGCCTTCTGACTGTTCCCCCACCTTAGAGCAATCCTAGGAGGCACTTTGCTATTATTTTTCTTTGCAACTTGCAAGCGAAATGCCCATCCTGTTGCTTAAATTGTGTCTTCCTGTGAGCCCAAATTGTAGAAGAGGAGTCAGGAAAGAAAATAGTGGTTGTACTGATCCTGGCTGACTCATTTGGGCTGACTCAAGTTTTGGGGTGGCTTGTTGAAGCTGTGATGCCAAGACATAAACTGGCAACAGGATCATGGCTCAGCTGGGATAGTAGATGCTGCCTTAACTTTCCATCTAAAAAGTCATGCCCCCTTAACAGGAGAAGTAATCTCTGGCTCATTTTTTTCCTCTATAATGCATTGGGTACAACGTAAATATATTTAGTCAATGTAAGTAACAATCATCATGTGTATTTCACCTGGTCTCCTTTTCTCCCTGTTTTATTATCTGTCTCTGTAGAGATTTATTCAGAACTTCAGAAGAGCAAGGTTATACAAGCTGAGCCTGCTGTGTTACACTATGGAGGGTATGAAGTTGGAAAATGTCATCGACAGATACTGGTAAGTGTCAGAGCAGGGATCCTCTTGGGGGTCATAAAAGGACAACAGAAGCTGAGTAGACTGCTTGTGGTCATGAGGCCTTTTGCTCTATGGAGTCCTCCAAAAAGCAGCACTCAAAATCAGTGGCCCTGTGGTAACAAAACAGACGGGTACCATGCTGTGTACATTACTGTCCTTTGCGGTCTCTGCTCTACCTTTGTTTCCTGTGTCTGTGAGCAGTGTTAATGATATGTGACTTGCATGTCATAAATGAAGGATGCATGCTTTAACTCCATAAGAGATTGTTTTCAAAATGTACTTGGGCCGTCACTGGGTCTGCAAACATGTTCACTGGCGGGAAAATTTTGAAAGCACCTCTGGCTTTCTGCCAAAAGCAATTTAATCTAAGGAAAGAAACTTGGTGCATAGGTTTAATTGTCTTTCCTTGTGAATAGTTTGGATATTTCCTTCTCTCTGTTTTCCCTTTGTCTGCCTTCTTTACGCATGTGGTGTTTTGAGGCAGTGGTTGGGTGATTATGGTGGACTAGGTTCTCCAGATATAATGAAAGTAAACAAGAAGCAGGAGGCTCTGCAGGCTGAACTGTCACATCCAAAGGTTTGTTGCTTTGTGATCCAAAACAAAACCATGGAATATTACATAATTTCTGTTGTTTCATACCTCTGTAAAAGCAAAGTCAGTAAGTTGTTTCATTTTTTGTTCCTTTTGCACATAAACAAAACGGCCAGAATTTGATTCAGCAGCAGCGTCTTACAGTAGTATCTTCTTTAGCAAAACTGTTATTCCTAAGGAATTGTCATTGGTTCCAATGAATAAAAAATCAGAATGCAAAATTTACATACATTTCTTTTAAATTCAGAGCATATTCAGAATTATTTTTACTGAAGTAAAAATTATTACTTACAAAAAATGATCTTACAAAATGTACAGTTGGCATTCTCAACTGACCTTTTACATTGTAAAGTGTTTTGTGGTCTTGGCTTTCTTTTGTTCTACAGAAGCTGATAAATATTTCTGGTGATGTAACAAACCTTCACATAATACCACCCCAGACAAAGTATTTTCAGATCAAATACAACAAAACAGTAAGTGTCAGAAAGCCTTCACACTGCTTTTTGCATGCAGCACCAGTTTTGTGTCACGTAAGTGGCTTTTACAGGCCATCTGTTTTATTTTGGGTCATTTTCTAGCACCGGCTTGTCCCTGGCTTTTCATATGTGGTTACTGTTGACTTTTGTCCCGATGAGTGGCGCTATTACTATGACTGCATCCGAATTCACTGTCAGGTGAGGATTTATTATAAAATATATTTACATTTGTAATGGAATGAAGCAACTATTAGGACATGATGACAGTGATAAAGTAAAGGTACAGTTAATCTCCTAGAGCCACATGGATTTATTCCCAGTAAGTCTGGATTGGATAATTTCATTTTGAGCATTTAACATTCTTCTCTCTGTAAATGTCCTGGAGCTGTGGCTAAAATATCTTCCTTATTCTGTTATTCTTTGCCAGTAGATCAATCTTTGTGCAACTCTGATGTAATGTCTTAGCTGAGCAGGCTTTGAGGAGCTCTAGAGAGCTGCTGAAAGTATGGAAAGACAGATGGATACTGAAAGGATGTAGAATGTCAATATCCTGAGGTGCAACACGGTGATGATCTTGAAGACGTTTTGTGCCCACTTACTGGCCAACTACTACAGAAACATTTTCTTTCCATATTTATTCAATGTAAGAAACAAATATTTATCTCCCTTTTTTCTGCAGGGAGATGATACATTCATTGTTCCTGTGCATGCTTACCCTGCTGTGAATGTTGTAGAATTTCCATCATTTATAAATCTGTCTGATGTATCAGTTGGTCAGAGGTGAGTTAAGGATAGACATTTGTCCACATTTTGTGAGACATGCACAAAATCTGAAAAATCTGATTCCTAAAATTCCTTAAGTACAGCTTAACATATTGGAAGCTTTAAGGAAGTCAGCTGCCATCTGGACTGCAAAATAATTCTATATACGAACTGTTTCAGGCACTTGTTCACAGGAAAGTAAATGCTGTGCAAACTAAGCATATACATAGATGGAACTGGGTTTTCGGTCTAAGTTGCTGCTGACTCACTTGATTCATCATATGGTGAAGCAGTATGGCTGCTGTCCATAATCTGTACACTCCCAAGTGCTATGTCCTTTTAGCATTATTAAGTCCTAAGTGAATGAATCTTCCTTTCAAGATGAAGCATTCTGGAAATGAAGATATGGTAGATATAAGTGATAGCAAATACGTAACCTCAGTCCACAGATTGATTAGTCATTAGATTCGCTTCTTCTATTTAAAAATATTGAAATCTTCTGATGTGGAGCTCTAAATGGCACAGACTTCATCTTGCTCTGTTGCATAGATGTAAAACTGTTTTCATGAAGTTATCGGTAATAATTGTGAATAGGAAATGGGGAGGGGAAAAGGAGAAGGGAGATCCTGTTGATTAGGGTCTAGTCCTGTAGTATATAGACTATATTAGTTGTAATTATGGTGATCTGTGTTAGTGTAAAGATTTGAGTGAATTCTAGGAACTGAAGTTCTTAGCAGCTGGATTTTGTCTTAGCTTGTCAGTTGGAAGCAACTCATTAGTTTTACTGAAGCACAGAAATATGAATAGGCAAGGCACATACAAGGAAAATGCAAAATTCTGCAGTAATATGATCCCAGAATTGTAGAATGAACATTTGTGTGGTTTTGTTTATTTGCTTTTCTAGTATCCTTTAATCTGTTAAACTCTAGTGAGTCCATCAGAATTGATGTTACAGCTTTCTCACAGGACTGAACATAACTCCTGATTTTTTGGGTGCCTCTAGGCATGATGTAATTCTCTTTATTTGCTCCATTTTTGTAACAAGTGCTGAAATATACAGAATTTTCATACTCTCAGAATACAGAGAAGAGATTAGAAAGAATACAAAAGACAATTTTAAATGATAGGAAAAATTTTCAGCACAACAGGGATGCTCAGAGATGCCCCTGAGGGAATTTGGAGGAGTTCCTGGAAAGAAAACTGATGGTTTCAAACCTTAATTTTTACTAGTATTTTTCATCATTAGGCTATTAAAAATTTTCCTAAAAAATTAAAGCTCTCTGAATACATGGTACTGCGCAGAACCCAGGGTACTATGAGCTCAGTCCATAGCCCACTGAAGTCAATGGAAGAACTGCCTTTTACTTCCATAAATGTCAGATAAGACCTATATTTTACCACTCAGCTTTTTCCTTAGGTACAGAAGGTCCATCAGGCAACAGGTGACCTAATTGTTTTTAAAGCACTTTGGCTACTGTACAAGCTGCACTGTACCCTAAAACAAATTGCCTCCCCAGTCTGCTGTTACATCTTCTTTATGAACAGGTCATATTAAGGGAGAGAAAAAAGGACTTTGCTGTTATCATTTCCTTAAGCATTTCAAAATGTGCTTTCCAAAGAAACACTGTGTATAACATGCATTCTTTGCTAATCAGTAGGATAGGATTTCAGCCAGTTTACAAAGAACAGAAATAAGCCTGGGTAAACTGGTCTTGATTTGTAGGATGATATATGGTGTTACCCCACTGCTTTTGTGTTTCAATTTGGTACATGAAAATAGATGCATACAAAAGTAAGACAGCTTGAAAAGATATGTGCTAATACCCTCACACAACCTGTGTGAGACATAAAGAGCTTTTATGAAAATCAGGCCGTGGTATCTTTATTTCCACAGTGGTTAAAGCCTGGTCATTCTGATGTGTTGGAGTTTTCAACACTTTTGAAGACTGCATAGTCTTTCCTCATCGTCTTTCACAAAGACGGCCATGGGAGAAGGCTGATTCCTGGTTCTGTACTTATTGTTGCTCCAGTTTGGATTGTTTGTACTAGCTAGGTACTGCGGTTTGTAAGAATTTGAGGATACATATAACTAACTTCTAAAATCTAAATTTTATAATTTTTTCTGTAATCAGATTATGTATGGGTAAGACAAAGTAAGTCAAGATGTAAAATATCCAGCATTCAAATCAAGATTTAGCTCTTATTTCATCACTGAGTGAAAGATCTGAAATATTTTGCTCTTTTGGAAAAACGAGGAATGACTATTTTCACATAAATAAGTAACCCATCCCTCTGAACACAGATAAATTCAGTGCATGTTGTGTATAATATAATTGTTCAGCTTGTAATTGATGATCAACTGTAGTTTCATTAATTTATTTCTTCCTTTCTCTCTTTTCAGTAAGGAGTATGTTATCCCGTTGCAGTGCAGCTGTCCAATAGATTTTGAATTCCACATTGATTTTATTCAGCCCCACAAAGCCTTCACTGTCCAGCCAACATTTGGTAGATTGAACTTATTTTAAATGTTAAATCTGTATTTATTAAGTGTACTTACTTGTGATAGTGTATTCAGTGCTGTACAGAAAAAGCCTTTGCCTCAAAGTGTTTCCAGGTAAATGCAGGCTGATAAATATTAGTCACGTACAGCCTCATGGCAAATAGCCTTCTGTGGCTGGTAGATTTCTTTTGTCAATGCCCAGCTACCAACCTCTGGCAAAATATGGGACGTCCAAAACCGTCCATCCAGCCTTTGTCTTCTGTCTTTGCTGGTGCAGCCTTTGGAAAGGAGAGAGGCAGGAAGCTCAGCACTCACTTCTTTATCACAGCTTTCCCCGTGGAGTGTCTGGCTTCTGCCCCATAAAGGAACAGATATCTTTGTGGAATAGGTATGCATCATGTTGCTTGACTGGGGGCACAGAGGAAATAAAAATGGCCTCTGTTCTATCAAACATATCCCTATACCTGTCTTCCCTCATGGTCTAGAAGAATTTGATGGAATTATGTCTGTTGCTTCAAGAACTGTTACAGTGATGGGCACAAAACACACTGCTGCAGGTGTTTCATGGCACAGCAGTGGATTTTAGATTCATTCTAGATCTCTGTCTATGGGCTTTACAAGAGGCAGGGACTTTTGGCTGCAGTATGCTCAGCTATTTTCATGCCTCATGTTGGAAAGGGCTCTGTCTTGAGGCAGATGTAACTGTTTGCAGGTCAGTTGCTATCATATGTAACAAATTTGCCAGGTGCCGGCAGGAGCATGTAAGTTTTCAGGTGTTCTGACAAAAATACCGAAGTGAGTGAGACCTGGCTGAATAATTCACTTTGGCACTCTGGTCAGTCCCATGAAAATACATAAAGATCTAAATAAATAAAAATCTTCACAGAACTGGTGCTTAGTGCCATTTGTGACACTGGAATTTAAACTTTGATTATTTATGCACTTCAAAAAAAGTTGCTATTGTTCCTGTATGTGCAATGATATGAATTTGCCCTGTCTTGTCAGATGGATTTTCATTCTTCAGGGGTAGTAAGTAGTTGGATTCCATCAATCAGATGTGTGGTTCACAAAGATAAACTGTGCTGCTGCCTTATTTTGTGTCATTCTTTCAGGATAATATTCTTTCTTACTTTGTGCTTAAAGAAGTTTTGATATATCAAGGGAGGAAAGGAACAAATTAGTGTAACTAGGGAGAAGTAAAATTCATCAGGAAGTTTTTGGGGTTTTGCACAGTCATAGACAAAGCAGCTGGAACTAATTCATGCTTTCTAAGTTGGCTTAGTTATTGGGAGTATGGAGAACAAAAATATCACAGAAAAAAAAACATTAACCCAGTAAAAACTAAGTCAGAAACTTTGGTAGCTAGAAACTCTGAGGAGCTGAAGGCCATCTGAAAAGGACTAAGAAGTTTCAGCTCCTGTTCAGGCCATTGTGCTCTGAGATAGTGATGAAATAATTGAACAAACTACACACACAAAAAACCACCCAACCCAACGATGAAACTAACTGGTTTTAACTGCAGGATGCAGAAAACCAGGCAATGGTCACTTTACAGATACAAGAAATTAGTATTTCTGATGATCTGAATAAATTCCTTGTTGCAGAAATGCATCAGGGCCTATATCCTGGGATTGCACTTAATGTTTAGGGATACGAAGGGTGGTTAAAGTGGTTGGAAAAATAATGGAATAGGTAATAAGGAAATAAGACCAAGTAGTGACAGGTAGCGCATCAAATCCAGATGATTCCCCCAGCTTGGAAGAGCACAGAGGAATATGTTTATAATGCTTTGCTCATGAAAGCAGAAAGTGCCAGAGATTTAAGACTGGCAGATGCAAGTGAAGAGTTTCTAGATATAAACAGGCAATAATTTTCATAACAGTAGGAAATATTATAGTTTCACTGTCAAATCTCTCTGCTATTGCAAAATACCTTCCATTATCTGGCAATGGATATTTCTTGAAAGACACTTTGAGATTTGAAATATTTTCCAGGCCTGCTGCCATCCATTCAAACGTTAATATTGTTTTAAAAAAATGTAGTCCAGAATCAATTTCAGTATACTTAAGTGACCTAACATTAGATGGACTCTTACTGGTTTTCTCCTCTAATCACAGGAATCATTCCAGGCAATGGGAAAGTGGAAGTAACTGTGAAATACTCCCCACTTGAGTATGGAACAGCACAAATGACAATGCAGTTACGGATTTCACAGTTTCATTCAAAACCCTATATTTGTGTATTCACAGGAACATCAACACCACATCTGGGTCTAATGTATGTGTGGCTGACAGGCCTTTGAGTATTTTTGCCCAATGCTAAAAAAATTCATGGATTTAGTGCCATTTTGCTGGAATCATTTTAAGCATTTGTATCTATGGAGATTTAAAATACAGTAATGTGTTTCAACTGTTAATACATGTACCTGCCTTCTTACATCATTTGCTCAGAACGCCCTTAATCTATGTGAAGTGAAACTGTACCAAAATAAAAGTAATGAGAATTTACATGTCCTTAAAGAAGTGTTGAGCATCCTCAGCTTCCATTATGCCTGCTCTATGTTATAATTATTGCTGAGGTCTTGCAAGATACAGGGGGTTTTGAGCAGTAAGATCTTTTGGGCTGTATCTAATTTTTTTGAACTCTGAAGATTAGAAAGTTTGATTCCAGTTGTAATATGGGAGAGAAATTTCCAGTCTCCTTCTATATCTAAAGGGGATGTAAATGCATGTACTAGACTTATATGCCATTTACAGAGTACTTATAAGAGCAATATCTGTCCTTTTGACATCTAGAAAAGAACATTTTGACAAACAACAAAGTCGTCCAGAGAAAAAAGCTGTGTCTGCAGGAAAATCTGTGGTGTGGAGAAGAGACCAATTCAGCCAACCACGTTCGAGTCCTATTCAGAAAGTAAAGGTGTGAAGAGATAAATACACACAAGTACTTTTCTGGGCTGAAAATCTTTCATGTTTCTATTTCTTCCTATTAATTTATATCTCATAGGAAATTGAATACCAGAATCTGAGATTCCCCACAGACTTGTCAAATCCATATGCTGTAGCTACTGTTTTGAATCAGGAACCAGGCAAATTGAAGATTAAGGACTTGAAAGAAGGTAATGTAATTAAGCAGCATAAACTTGGTCTTTAGCGTTATTTGTAGGTTTCTGGTGAGGAACTCAGCTTCAGAATTGCTGAGGTGATGTCATTGTAGTTCCTGTAAGAAGTCTCACCTTAGCTTTATGTATTAATGAATTCAGTTATCATAATGGGTGGATTTCCCAAATAAAAATTCAATTTAGTCTGATGTGTGATATGGCTTTCTGATATTCCTGCAGCTCTTTGCCAAGGCACTGAAGGGATAAAAACAAGACAGATGAAGGAAGCCATATTTCACTTAAAAGTCAAACAAAATATTCAGGAAGAAGCAGCAAATTATCTGAAGTGGTAAGTGTTAGTTAACCATATTAACAACACTGGGGTTTGCTTAACTAAGGCCTCTATGAATGATGTATGCAATATCCACTAATGCATAATTCTGCCATTTCATATCCTGATAGTTCTGGTTTACAGCTAAGTTACTGTTGGTTTACTTCCATTTTTTTATCTTCTGCCTAAAAGCAGTCTCAGTAGTGATCCATACTAGTACCCAATGAGGTCTTTGATTGTATAATGGTTACATTCAGAAAGAAACCTGCTGAAAACCTTGTTCACCTAACCTTATTCTCAGGCATCTCATCTTGTGGCCTTAAGGGCAAGGGAAGCTTTTATCATGGTTGGCAATAAATCAAGGCTAAAATGTGTAATGGAGTGAACAGAAGTGCACATATACATCAAATGGCCTAAAGTAAAACACTTAAATTGTGTCTGTAAGCACACTGTGATTTCATTTGCAATCCAGAGATCTACCTTTATGCTGAATGTTACAGACCTCTAGATGCCTTAGGAAGAGGGTAATAAGTCTGTTAGTCTTTAAATAAAGCAAACTGTGCATTAAGTAAAGCGTTTTTCTTGCCTCCACTGTAAATGCAGGCAAGTTTGTAAAGGCAAAGATCCGATGTCTCTGGAATTTAAAAAAGAGATTCTTGAAAACCGACGGAGGGAAGAAGAGCAGTACAAGGTTAGTCTTTGTTGTTTTTTCTATAAATCTAAAATCAAATTTATATTTTCAGACTACACAGTGCACTAGTGAATTGTATCGAGCTCTCTGTGTCTTCAGTTTTTCTTTATACATCAGTGCAAACCTATACTAGCTGTACTTCTTACTGCAGTTATATCTTTATTATGCCTGTGTATCACTGTTTCTGAGGTGGTTTTATCTTGGAGGTAGATGGAGAGGATAAGTTATTAATGGAAATGTAACGAGATATTTGCCCAACCTAGCAGATTTGCACCCAGCTGCATCACAGTGCAGCTTTGCAGTGTAAGTCTGTCGGCATCATGGCAGCATCCAATCTTCTGTTTCTATTGTACCTCTCTGAAGAGCTAATGTCCTGAATTGCTCACAACCAAAAGCTAAACCCAGTCATTACTCTCACACAGAGCCATGGGGAAATAATTCATCAGGTTGTTCTACACCTTTGCCCTCCCTCTCTTTGGTTTCCTCCAGTCACCCCAGACTGTGGGTCATGTTCCATGAGGGTGACAGCAGCAATACCTGGTGGCAGGAGATATTTCTCCCCGTATGGCACAGCCCTCAGGGACAGGTGGGGTTTGTCCCTCTTATCCTGCCTTCTGGACATTCAGGTAGCTTCTGACATCCCACTGACTTCCAAGGAGCTGTTTATGGGAGTAAAATTATTTATAGATAGGGTAAAGGCTTGATTTATACATTGAATTAGGCACTGTGAATTAATTTAAACATTGTATTTAATACTAACAAAGGAGGAAGTCAGCAAAAAAAGGATCTAAATTGTGAGATTGTTGTATCACTAAATCAGATGTATGTTAGCTTTGTTTAAAAACATTTATTTACTTACCTGTTGGCCATAGGGGCTGTGGAGATCTCTGGTTGGTTTCACAGTTGCCCCCATGCATTTCTGACCGAGCCGTATTTTTGCTCATGCTGTCAGTTTGTTCACCTTGAATGTCATGAGGCCTCACAGAGTATTTATTATCCCTCCATCATTTATTTGCTCAAGCAGCCACTATGTTATACAGCCTGGGAGTGGTTGTCCTGGAGACCTTTAACTGGTCTGTCTTCCATTGTATTAACTAAAACCTCAGTCCATGAAAATCATGGGACTTTTGCCCTGCAGAATAACCCCAAGGTCTTTGTTTAAGATGTAATGGTATCTGGGAAATGAAACAATAGGTAAGGAGGACTGGGATGGAAGAGGCACGATGAAAAGAAGCACTGGTATTCATCCAGCATGCCTGAACACTTTGAGAGGATCTCAAAGAGGTGAACTGATATCAGTAGTAAACTGTTTCACACATGAACAGATTGAGCTGGCACCATTGGAAACCATGACAGAGATGTTCACAGAACATGGGAAAGCTGCAGGAAATTTCTGTAGCGCTGTCATCTGGGAAGATTTGTTCAGGTGCTAACTTATGCTGTTGGTTCTGTAACCCCTCTCTTGCTGATTCTGGCTATGCAAAGCAAACTGTGTTTCATTAGGGCAGAGATCTGGTTGAAACTCAGACCCAAAAAGACATTATTTTACTTTGTTTGACTTGCTCAGGGCTTGCAATAATCACTCCCTAGAAGGGAATGAAGTCTGTTTTGTCAAGCTCCCCGCAAACGTTACATTGTAAGTGAGCTCCACTATTTCACTAATTGTAAGGGAGGAAAGAATTCACTAAATGTTTTGTACTAATGTGATTGTTCATCCTGGCGACAAATTAGATCCAAAGAGGAGATCCTATCATAGAACAGGAGTTTCAGAGGAATGAAGTAGAAGTTGCTTTCAGACGTGTTATCCGCCCTGTTGACCAGGTTTGTTTATGTGTTTTTATTGCCTGCTGTATGTTATTATCACCTACTAAGCTAAGTAAATATTTGACACTGAATACTTTTCCTCCTAATATTCCCATTTCCGTGTTAGTGTCTTATTTCCCATTTTACTTTTAGTACAGTAGGGCAAGCATTGTGCTACAACTTAGCTTCTGATGTTCTGATCTAATATGAGAGACAAGTGGAAATCTGCAGGCCTAACCTGAGATTCATATTGCTTGCTTCTGAAAGGTCTCTCAGGAGTAGTTTTCTCATGCCTAAACCTAAGGTTAAGCATATCACAAGATTTGCAACCTTTACTTGCAGCTCAGATTGACAGGAGCCTTTCTGGTACTTAGATTTTTTTGTCCTTCTCTGTGGTGTAAGGTACTTCCTAAGATCCATTTCCTAGGATTATTGAGCTACCAAAGGAACTTTGAATGTTAACAATATGAACTGCTGCCTTCTTGAGGAACATAATAGCTGTGGGAGTTGGTCTGTTGTTATACACCTGTTACAAAGTGTTGAAAATTGTTTGGTGAGGCATGGCATGCTGTTGTGTGGAGCTGGTGTTCTGATAACCTTCCTAATCTAAATGTTGGTTAAGCAGCTGCCATCCTGTTGAGAGATACTGTACTCTGGGTTTGCTGGAATTCCTTCTAGTGCCACATTCTTCTGTTACATTGGTTTAAAACTGGAGAAGAGATTAATGCATCAAGAAAGAGATTTTCTTGTGTTCAAAGAGTGTTCCAACAATTTAAGGCATTAGAGACATCACCTCTGCCTCAAGTATGTCCAGAGCCAGACCTCACTACATGTGAGGAGGTTATTCTGAGAAATTATCATTCTTAAGTTTACCCCAGCCTTTTGCCCTTCTGTAGTATGTGCTATCAGCCATTATTGGAGACACAGGATACTGGTTTTGCTGGGCCCCTGGTCTGAGCCCCTACAGCTATGTCCCAACTTGATATCTGTGCAGGATGAAGTGTGTAAACAATAGAGACCTAGTCCATTCATCCCACTGTCTGACTGCCCACGTATTTGTCCTGGTTTTGGCTGAGACAAAGTTAATTTTCTTCTTAGTGGCTGGTGCAGTGTCGTGTTTTAGCTTTGGTGTGAGAACAATGCTGGTAGCACACTGACGCTTTTGGTTGTTGCTAGGTAATGTTTATACTAAGGCAAGAACCCTTCAATTTCTCAGACCCTGCCAGTCAGAGGGTTGGAGAGGCACAACTGGGAAACTGGGAGGGGACATAGCCAGGACAGCTGACTCGAACTAGCCAAAGGGATATCCCATACCGTATGATGTCATGCTGAGTACATATAAGCCGGGAGAAGGGGCAGGGTGAGGCATTCAGCATTACAGTGTTTGTCTTCCCAAGAAACCATTATGCGTGATGGAGCCCTGCTTTTCTGGAGATGGCTGAACACTGGTCTGCCCATGGGAAGTAGTGAATGAGTTCCTTGTTTTGCTTTGCTTGTGTACACAGCTTATGCTTTACCTATTACACTGTCTTTATGGCAACCCACGAGTTTTCTCACTTTCACTCTTCCGATCCTCTCCCCCATCCCACTGTGGGGGGAGTGAGTGAGCGGCTGGGTGGGGCTTGGTTGCCGGCCAGGGTTAAACCACAACAGTCTTGCAGTTAAATCATAGTGTGTGGTTTTCATTTGTGTGGATGCAGACCATGCTACATTATCTCTGCATTCCCCATACTGTATCTGCAAATATTTGGTGATTACCTCCCATTAAGCCCTACAGTAAAGGCTTCTGGTTAAATGCCAATACTGCAAACGTTTTCACTTGACTTAATTCCAGTGTTCAGAAATAACATATGGATTCAGGCCAGGGATTGGCTTGGGCTGGAGGAAATTCCTCCCTTGTATAGTTGTAAAAGGGGTGTCCTTTTTCTTTTCTGTTTCTTTTTTTAAAAAAAATACCATGCAGCATCCAGGTGTCCATCCCACATTTGACTTGCTCCGTAATGACACTTGGGACAACAGAAACAGGATGCTGAGGAAATTCCAACAAGCAGCATACAAGGTAGCGTGAACAACCAGAATGCAGTGTGATGGCACGATGCCTTGGAAATAGCACAAAAGAACAGGCAAACTAGCACATAAAGAGTCTTCACAGCTAGCTAGGGATTTGATAGTTTGATAAATACATCCCCACTTCACCAGGAAGTAAGGATCTGGAGTAAGTTTTGCATTTGCTGGTGGTTCTGCTGGTGCTTGGTATTGCAATCAATACTGAGCAAATGCAGATAAATTTAGGGTTTTTTAAAAAGTAAAAAATATTTCTGCACAAAAAAGAGAAGATTTCAAAATGCATATAGAATACTGTGCCCAGTTTTGGCATCCCAGTCATGAAACACATCAATAAGCTGGATCATCAGTGTAGAGCCACCAAGATGGTCAGGGTCTGGAGCACTCATTCTGTGAGGAGACTTTGTCAGGATGCACTTACTCAGCCTGGAGAGGGAAAGTGGAGGGAGGGAGCAGCACCTTCCAACATGTCCGAGGACATTATTTGTGATGGAGCCAGAATCATTGCAATGGTGCATGGTGGGAACATGGGAAACAATGGTCATAAATTCAAATAAGAGAGGCATAGACCATGTATAAGGAAAGCCTTTTTCACCATGAGGACAGTCAGTCATTGGAGCAGGTTGCCCAGAGAGGCTGTACAGTCTACATCCTTGGATGTTTCCAAGACCAGACGGGATAAAGCCCTGAGCAACCTGGTCTGATCTCATCACTGACCTTGCTTGGAGCACGAGGTTGGACTAGGACCTTCTAAGATCCCTTCCAATGTGGAAGATAAAGACTAACCAGTAAAATCACTTATCTCATTGGGTTTAAATATTATTATGCATCTTCATGGCTCTTTTCCCAGTAAATCTAAATGTAGCAAGCAATATGGAAATTTCATGCTCTCCTAGTATTCAGTTTAGATACTCTTCTCCAATCCATTCACAATATTAGGCTCGATATGTAGGTCCTGAAATGAAATGCTCTTTCCTGTATTGCACAAATAAAGAGGTGGCTAAATGGCCCCTTCCAGTATTAAAACCTAGGATTTTTCATCGTTACCCTGCGATATGTGGTGCTAGGCAAATTGCACAGTGCAGGTTACTACTTATTCTTCTCATTCACAGAGCCCCAAGTATTCATATGACCCTGATCAACTGACTGTTTACCCATTGTTAAATCTGTATATGCCAGTAGACACAGCTGAAGGATCTAGCCAAAAGAAGTCTGACCTGTAAAACTAAATGGTTTGAACTGGTTTTGTTGTGTAATGGCACTGCAGAGTTGAGATCCATTCTTCATCTCTGCTTCCCCATTTTCTCCCTCCTGAACAGAAAACAATAGTAAAAATTCTGAAATAGAGATGTCTAAGTCAGCTCTGTAGAATAAATACAGTTGTAATGTATGTATATTTCTCTGGCTATACTTAGAGTGTTTGGCTTAATTATAAACTTTAAAATCATTCTCTCAGATTGTGATTCAGATTCGGCTAAATCGTTTACTGCTTCTATTCCGTGGGCTAACCAAAGAAGCCAGAGGTTTGGAGGAAGGCTCTGTCTCTGGTAAGGAGTAGAAGAACAAGTTGGTATTTGTCCATGAATTATGATAATTCAGGTTGTACTGCAGTGTGTCAGGTGCATTACATATAAAGGTGAAGACAGAGTTCTTACAAAGGAGTCTTCCAGCAAAAAAGAGAAGTGTGACAAGGCAGAATCATAGAATAGTTTTGGGGTGGAAGGGACCTTTAAAGGTTGCCAGTTTGAACCCCCCTGCAACGAGCAGGGACATCTATGGAAGGGATCTTTAAAGATCTAGTTCCAACTAGTTCCAGGGGCAGGGACATATCTGTCACTAGATCAGGTTGCTCAGAGCCCCATCCAACCTGGTTGAATGTTCCCAGGGATGGGGCATCTACCACCTCTCTGGGCAACCTGTGCCAGTGTTTCACCACCCTCATCGTAAAAAATTTCTTCCTTATCTCTAGTCCGAATCTACCCTCTTTTAGTTTAAAACTGTTACTCCTTGTTCTATCACAACAGGTAGGAACGGCTGTACTCAAAATACATCTGTTTTTCATGCACATTATTTACCAGATTTTAAAAATATGATTAACTCTTCTTAGGAACCTTATGACTTATCTGCTTAATAATAGGGCAGAAGTTGTGGATGGTCCATCATTGGAAGTGTTCAAGGTCAGATTGGATGGGGCTTTGAGCAACCTGGTCTAGTGATAGGTATGTCCCTGCCCCTGGAACTAGATCTTTAAAGGTCCCTTCCAACCCTCCTGGAATAACTTCTGTGATTCAACTTAAAGAGCTGAGGAACAATGAGAGGGCAGATGGGACTATATGAAAAACAGAGAGGTGGGTAAACAGATCAGGTGGAGCCCAAGAGGTTCGAGTCATACGTTAAGAGGAGCTTATTGCATGGGGGGTGGAATATGGAAAGACACCTCAGTATGATGAAGGCAAGATATCTGAACTCAGTGAAATGAGACAGTAGGAAGCATGAGATACATGGCTAGGTGGCCTGTACTGGGTTGAGTTTTCCTCCTTATTGGTTTCTCATACAAGTGCTTTCAAGCAGTCACTTTTCAGTGAGGTGGAAGTGCTGGCCTGGAAGAGTCACTTGTTCTTTAGCAGTCATAGAATGAAACTGACCTTGGATGGAAGTCACAGTTGGGTACACTGGGGACAAAAGAGAATTTGTGTCTCTTATTTCCCACTCCCTTGTACACACACCATTTGACAACTGCTGAAGCACCTTTGCATGTCAGGCCTTTTCCTGCCTCTGCAAGTTGGCACTTGTAATTCCTAGTATGCAGGAGCTGCAGAGATGCTTCCGGTAGAAGGTGAATGGCAGTTAGTGTAAGAGAGGCCTTCTGACTTGTTTCTGCCTGGCTGAGCGGAATGAGTTAGAGAACCATGCTGGAATGAATAGGCTGTAATGTCCTTTTAGGAAAGGGGAAATTAGATCTGTCTGCTAGTCAAGGTATTGTGCCTGTTATCTTGTAGATAAGGCTTTCAAAGCCTTTAAGAAATATTACCTTACTTCTTATATTAAAATTACTAGACACATCTGTCTTAGGAAGATGTTAAATACATCTTGATTCTATTTCTGAAATGGTGTATTAAGATATATTACAAAATCTTTATATTTGCTTTCCATTCATGACAGAAAGCAGGAGTTTCAGCAAACAAAAGAAGAGTGAAAAATGTGAGGGCTTTTCTTCCAGCATATCTGAAGATCGTATATTGCCTTTTGAATTCCCATTTTACAGTTCCCATGAATTGCACCGTGACTTGGTAAGTATAGTAACTGAAATGGTGGCCAACACTCAAGGCAGAATTTTGTTGAAGACACTGGCCCAAGACCCAGTACTGCCTTTGTTAAAATTTCACAATGTGATTGGTGTTCTGGGGTTCTGACAAATTAATTCAGGACTTCAGATTTTTTGAGGGTACTGCTGAAAGCAGTAAAAAAATTAAAATCTTTGCATTGTCTTAATTGCATTTTAAAGTTCTGATTAATACATTAACGACCAGAGTTAGCTAACATCCATGATTTTGCAGAATAAAAGAAATGAAAAAAAACTGAAATGCTGAAGTCCAAGAAAGGACAGGAGAAATATCAAACAAAATGTTTGCATAATTATTTCCATATATTTTCAAGTGGCTGTGATGATGGATTGCTGCCAATGCAAAACAAAGTGCCCACCATATTACTGAGTTTTAAATACTGTATTCTTTCAGGCACCTGATGCTCTTGGCCTAGTTCCTATCGAATCTGTAGATGTGACAGTCAGACACATTCTTCCTTTTTATGATTTGAAGGTAAGTCAGTACAGCTCCCTCAACTGTATCATGGTTTTCTTCCAGAAATCCAGTTGGACACGTTTTCTGCCTGATTCAGTGGCCCCAGTGTGTAGCTCAGTAGAAATGTTGCCTTAATATGGCTGTATGATTAGCATGCTTTTTTTAAAAACAAATCTCACCTGTTTCCATAAGTAACAAGCTTATAGTTGGCAATAGTCCCCTCCAGACAGAGAGGTGAATCACCTCAGCCAAAATTATAACTCAAGCAACAAAAATCCTTCTATGAATGATGATGCTGCAAGCCCTGCACACTACACAGTTTTTCCTTTGGTTTTACAGTTTTATAAAAGCGACATTGTAAAAGGGTCCTTCCTTTTACAAAGTAATGGAAGTCTTCTGTTTATTTGGCATCCTGTTCTTCATGCTTAGTTCCTTCATTCCTGTATAGGAAATGCGAACTTCTCCTTCTTGAAATAAGTAATGTTTTTGCAACTTTGTGAGTACAGAAACTTTTTTTTTTTCCTCCTGACTTCTAAACCCTTTTCTCTCCAATTTTTGCATAGCAAAAGTTCAAATTCTGCACCCCATCCCAGTAAAAATATTTCCTTAGGTTCGAGTCAATGCAGATTTTGGCTCAATGTCCACCTTCTTTTTTTTCAGGTGGTGTAGAAGTCTAGAAGCTTTCTTATAGTGTCTTTTCCCCTTATTACGCATTGGTTCATCTGTCAGTGTTATGTATATTACTTAACACAGCTTTTCTCCACTCCATTAAGTACAGTATATTTGATCAAGAAACCATTAAATCCATGCTCTTTCATAGAAAAGAATGGAAATATTCCTTTATGCACACATTCAGCTTCTCCTGGTGAAGTATGGGTTCTTGAAGTTTTGTTCATATACCATGTTCCAGAATAGTGTTCCAAGTATCTTTTACCACAGAGACGTGATGTGTCTGTGATGAAGCTGGAATGTTCCATTCCATCTATGAGTTAATCAGAAGTTATTATTGTCATCTCCTGCAGCACATTTTTTTTCTTTGCACTTAGGTTCCTCAGCATTCCAGCATTATGAAGTATCAGCCATTTGATACACACTATGCAGCCACAAGTTACAAGCCTCGAAAACTTTCCCAACCACTGAGGCAGGGAGCCCAGGTAATGAATCATCTCAAATACAAACTTGGCTGAAGTCACTCTCCACCCTACATTTCTACATTATTTGTTTAGTTTTGTCTTGACATTTTATACCAAAAAGCTTACTACACCCTGAAAACCTTTGATGTCTGTGTTTTTCAAGGATGAGTTGATTCAAGTAGTTGCTTCTCCTGAGGGGCAACTTAACCTGGTCTCCCAGAGGATGGATTTTTACAAACCATCTCCAGAAGATGTAGAAAAAAGGAATATCAGCCTCTTAAAACTGGTTCCTCCCCAAGCTTTGGTTCACCCTACAGAGAGCAACCCACTTCGCATTTTTGTAAGTAGGAGTTGACTACCACAAAGAACCTAAGAAAGAAGGGGAAAAGGTGTTTGTTCCATCAGAAGCCTGATGTGGAATTGGTGCGCAATTTTCTTACTCAGATTGGTATATAAAACTACCCAGAGTGAGAGTAATCCTTCCAGGTGCAGGCCCTGGTAGGTAGGAGTCACAGAGCTCAGCCCACAGAGAGGGGCATGGCTTCACTCTACAATGGAATTTGATCTGTTTAGGGCAGAGGATGATAAGGCAAAGTTGCCAATGATGGCAGAGAACTGGAGACCCTTCCAGTCTCACACTCCATAATTGGTCACTGATCCCAGGATTCCCTGGAACACCATGGGGCCCCTCACTTCTCCATTTCTTCCCCCATTTGGATGTTGGAAGAAAAGCCATGATCTTGTCGTCTCAGTCCTTCTATAACCTCGTGCTCTTGCCCAGATAGATAGAACAGGTGCAGCCTTGTCCTTCTGTTCAACTAGGGGACTGCAGTTCTGCCTGATCCTTAGGTAAACTGAGAAAAGTGAAGTCAAACTCTTTGCTCACAATGCATCCTGCTGCCTTAGAGTTTCCAATAGTTCTCATAGCATACCAAAACCACATTTCCAAACTATTAGGCACAGAGATTAAAAAAATTACAACCACATGTGTGGGAGGTTTTTCTGTTATTTAATTGTCATATAGATTATGCTATTTGGCACCAACTACGGAAGTCATTTCCTGCGCAGTGCAGTACAGCCTGAAAGTCCCCGAGGTGTCTCAGAGCAGGAAGAGCCAGCTGTATAGCTCAGTTAAGTGCTGTGCATGGCAGCATCTCCAAGCCAGCATGCCACTGTGCCTGACTTGGGTGGCTCTGTCTGTCAGCATTACTTAGATTCAATGGCTCAGAGCCTAGTGTGCTAGTCTGGTGATCTTGGCATAACATATATGGCATAGACTTGCCCTCACTGCATGCAGCCAGGACTCCAGCGGACTTACTGATGAGATCTTCTATGCATCTCTTTCATCCCTCTGTTATGTCAGTGTAAGAACCAGACACGGTCCGATCCTAAACTGCCCAGCGTTAGACTTCATTCAGGAACAGATGCTAGTGCAGTGAAATAGCTGGCAAAACGCTCACTAGCTTCCACCACAGCAAGGCCAGTTTGCATTCTTGGATTTTAAATTGTTCAGACAATCAGCAATGGAGTTTGGAATAATCAGGCAAATTTTTTTCTTCCAAACCTGGAGACAACACCTAAATTGCTGTATTTTAGACAGCAGAGAACATGGATAAACCAGGCAGATTATGGGTCTGTGATGACAAGAGACAGGAAATGAAGGGTCACACGGAACAGAACAGTCACAATGAGACAAAGGTGTAAATCTGGGGAGACTACATTAATTGTAAGAACTGAATTTTCATCAATTAAATTCTTTATGGTGCTCATAACAGGTTTTAAAAATAATCCTTTCTTTGTTTTTAGAACCCCACACCAGGATTAGTTCCATTTTTACCTCCTTTGGCCTATTCTGAAACAAATATTGAATATCATCTTTGTCCTCATCCAAAATACACCTTTACCAAGGAATGCCCCAAAGGATCCTGTATTCCAGTCACACAAAAGAAATTTCTGCATCACAAGGTATGGCCCTTTGGGTTTCTTGTACAAGTACCTGGCTTCTTGATATCTTCTTGCTGAGAATTTGCTCCAAGGAATGAAAAAGGAAGATGAAGAGTCGTCCTAGATAGAAGACATTTTCAAATATAAATTATGCATGCACCTAAATAGTCAGTACATGGGTCAGAATAACTTGTTCTTGTTCAGCTTTATCCATGTCTCTTATTTATCCCTTAGTATTTCTCTGCTCTTTCCTTCTTTTTACCATCTACTTTATTTTCATGACCTTGCAGTGGAGGTAGCATCTTTTAAATATGGAGAACTGCAGCTCCTCAGATTCAGTTCTCAGCCAAGAAGTCAGATGCTCTGTCCTACAAGCCTCTGTCCCCACTGCATTATGTATTAGAGGTCTGATCGCTGTAGCTCTTGTCATTTCAGGAAGTGATTTGCGGAGTAATGGAATGGAGAAGATTCTTACCAGTAGTGTATTCCACTTTTTCTAACACTCCGACATTGACAAGTAGAACAGCTAGGTAAGAAGGAATTTGAACATACAGTGCCTCTATCCTGCACTAGTTTCTGCTGTCTGTTACTCCATTTGACCAGTAACTAGTCCCACAGATAAAAGTGAGCCTACGCGTGCAATTAACTGCTGCTCAGAAATCCAAAGCCGATGGGGAAAACCCCTACTGACCTCCTTGAAGGGTGGGTGAAGAACAGTATAAGTAGAGGAAATACCTAGCCCTGGAAGGAGAGTTACAGTTGGGACTTTCAATAACATCTTTCCTGAATGCTTTTTGATTCAGTGCTAGAAGACCCTGGGAGGTACAAACCCTGTCTGCCCTGCAGCAGTATGAATGGTAAAACCTTTAATATATGGGTACCTGCACCCATCTGGTAGCTAACATCTCCCGGGCTCAGGTTCCCTCATATCACAGCAGTTTCTGGTGTACTCAGATTTTCCAGGAATATTTAAAAGTACATAATTTTCATTGTAACTACAACTACTGTGTGAAGCTTCAAAATATAAATATTTAGTGCAGTTGCCATCTGCCCATCTTAAACTAATACCATTTCCATCACAGGGATCCTTACAGTTTAGATATGCTTCCAAGAGATGTACCACCAATGCTGCATGGCTTACCTGAGAGAGACAGGGAGAACATAACTGACCAGTAAGTTTTTCCACTATTTTG
This sequence comes from Falco cherrug, assembly GCF_023634085.1. NCBI lineage: Eukaryota > Metazoa > Chordata > Aves > Falconiformes > Falconidae > Falco > Falco cherrug. The sequence goes on along the minus strand of NC_073704.1, from coordinate 33,010,846 downwards.
TATTCAGTGTGATTGATTATGTCTTAACCACTTGTATGAACGTGTCTAAACCTGTACTGAGAGATCCTCCAAGGCAAAAGCACAAAGTCCCTCTTGCATAGAACGTACTTTTGTTTTTTGTTGGCTAAACCCCACTTTTTAAAGGATAAAGCCCAATTCTTCTTCATCTTGCAAATTTTTAGGGAGACAGATGAAGCTGAGTTCAAAATGATTCTTACTCCAGAGATGGTGAGAGCTCTGTTTCCACAAGTTGGGGAAGCACTATCAGAAGGCAAAGAGAAATCAGCAAAAAGAGAAGGGTAGGTATCATTTGAAATTAGGGAAGAAGAATGAGAGGGAATCTGAAGACAAGCATCCCTTCCAGATCACGTAGAAAGTCATACTGAGGTGATGTAGGGGCTCCATCACAAGTGGGATACAGATCTGGTACTTTGAGCAGATTTGCACTTCAAATGTGATCTCTGGATTAGACTGCAGAAAGCAGCTGTGAATGTGACACACTGGCCTGGATGTCTCCTTGACTTCAGTTTTATCAATGTGAGCTAACACTTGAGGCACTTTTCTTGCCCTTGCAGAGATAGTCAGTGTTCTTGGACTAGTGGCTTTTGATTTTCAGTGACCGTTTTTGTTAGATATTTACTAATGCTGGCAGAGCAATAAGCCCTTAGAATCTCCCCTGGCATGGTGCTTTTTTCTCAGGCTTTTCCTAGGAGTGGGTCACATTTTCTCTCTGCTGTCTGAGCTTCACATTCCACCAACACACAATGTGTTTTAGGCATACAGCACAGCATGTAAAATAGCTTACATTCATAAACATAGATTTACCTTCTCCCTAAAATGTTGTGAACTGACCACTGTAAGGGCCAAGTTCTGCCCTATGCCTCCCGTACTGTCAGGCCAATGTCCTGATTTTGCAGCTCAGCAGAAAAACCCTGAGGGGCAACCTGAGGACAAGGAAAGCTCTGAGAGACAAATGGGTCTTTGATGGTGTTGATGATTACCACTGTGGTTTGAGATCAGCATTTCGCAGTTCTGTGGGGCTGGAAGCAGAAGCGGATGAACTGTGTGAAGCCTGGGGGTATGTGATGTTGCAGGAAGGATGCAAGGAGGTATATGAGCTCTTAAGTGGGACACTGAGGACAGTGGGCTTGAGCAGCAGGCAGTATGGGAAGGATACGTGGTTGCAGAGCAACAGAGGAGAATGTGCCGAGTTCTAACCCTGTTTTCACAGGTACCTTGTGTGACTTGGAGCAAGTCAATTAATCTTTATGTCCAACAGTTTGCCCCCTCTTTAAAGTGATTGTGATGTGGCTTAGATGTCAGGATGTGCATAATAGCCTGGAACTTTCAGAGCTATCAGAAGATTTGAATGTCTCATTTTCTTTAATTTTAGAGGGAAATTATTTGATTGACATTGAAATCCTATGCAACTGTCAGCCATTAAACTCAAAAACAGTGCTGCATATTATAAGCTCTCTGACAAAACATTGATTGCTGTATTGTGATTACTACAGCATTGATTGAAAATAATTTGCTCTAAAAACACAAATGTGTCAGACTCAGTGCTGTTTTTTGCATGTTATGACACTATGCTTGTCAGAACATGGGCATTTGGGCTGGCTTGTGTAACTAAAGGGTGGCCTTTTTCTCCACAGTGATACAGTGTTGGATGGTGCTTTTCCTGGGTAAGTAGTTTTATAATCATAAGGATCTTTCTTTTTGAAGTTTTAGATGTTTCCTTAAGAAATAAAAATGCTTTTCTGTATTAAACACCTCTGGGTATTTATACTTACTTGTTGAAACCTTCCCTATTTGTTTGGCTTTGTAAAGAAGGAAACGAAGAATTATTAGTAAACAATGAAGCCTCAATCCATTTTTTTTGTCACTGGAAGGTTCTTTGTTGTTATCAGTGGGGTGGTGTTTCGCCAGATGACAGATATCACATTGCTCCTCTCCAGCCGTTTCAGCATTTTATCCTTAAGGCAAATCAGTTTTTCATGTGGATGCTCTAGTTCTGGCCATTGCAGCATATGTTCCTTCATAAATAAAACATAAAACTCAGTCTGGTATGTGTTTACCTGTCAGATGGTTAGCTTTACTAACTGGACAAGCCAAAAGTGAATGTTCTTTTCACAGTTTCATTCATTTTCCATTCTGCATAAGTAATGGAATACCCTCTGTGTTCATTTAAAAAAAAGAGAGGAATGATGTGTGTCTCTTCCTTTGTTTTTGTCAGCATTCCTAAGTAGCTCCCCCAGCTATTATAAATACAAATGGCATTTTAAACTTCTTGCAGAGACCTGCACAACCATCCAGATGGACATTTTCAACCCCAAAACAACGAGCTCAGAGAGAAGGTTCAAAAACATGTGGAGAAAATGAAGCTGAAAGCACTTAATAAAACCCTTATTCTGGGATAAGAGTAATTTTACGAAGTCCATGGCTTGGCACTGTTTATCCTGTTAATGTGTGAGGCCTTCTATGTCCCACCTACATGTATTTATGTTCAGTGAGGTCAGCAACGTCTTATGCAGAGAAGAGAACCACCAGTAATGCCACCTCTGCCAAGGACTCGCTTGTGATCCTTACCCCAAACAAAGTAATTGCTCCAGTGAGAACCCTCAGCCACATACCTGCTCATTTTGTCCTGGTGTGAAGGACCAGAAAATGACAGTACTACCATGTAAAATAGTTTGGTAATTAATTTACAGCCCACTGGTTTCAAATAAAATGTGAAAAGTCTTCATGACCAAATTATTCTGATTTTGTTTTTTTAGTTATGACCTGTCCTTGAATTTTTGCAGGTAAGTCACTACATCTCAGTCATGACTGTAAATTATACACTTGAGACTTTTAATGAAAAGAAAGACTTGAACACAGTTACTGTCTACAAAAATAATGTCCAAGCAGATCTCATTAGCTGTTCAGGGGGTTAATTTAATGCACGGCTCTTTTGGCAAAAGGGTGCATGGATTGGGTTGATGAACTCTAGAGCCCTGTGAAAGCCCTGTAATGCTTGGAGTATGTTCCTCTAAGAAATGAGATTTCTTCAGCGTATCACCTTTCAGCTGAGATGTCTCCTACTTTCTTGTGGGCAAGCTGGACATCAGACAAAATTGGTTTTATCTGCAGTGAGTTGAGGGCTCATTTTGAAGAGTGGTCCAGGCTATTTGCACTACAAAGCAGATATCCTCTGTACTAAAAGGCATGTAAGGTGCAGCAATACATAGTACGTTTCTAGGAGCCATACTTCTTTCCAGACATACTTAAAACCCCTAAGAAAAAAAGTTAATTTCAGAGAGAGATCAGTGTAGACAAACTGTAAAAAGCCCAGGGAGATAGAAAATGAAAAAGTAGGCTGAAAATAAAGCTGCAGAATAGTCTGTATTATACTAGTGACATACTATCTCTACTCACTTCAAAGAAATTAAAAGCTGTTAAATTTCTGCTAACTGTCTAATCCGCAAGGGATTGTTCAGAATGCAGGTCTGGATATCTGCAGAGTTTCTCTGACTACAAACAACTGCTTAAATAGGTACACTTTTTTTTTTTCCTCTGCAAGTCTTGAGGAAAGCATTTGATCTTCTAAGAGGCACAACAAGAATTGAGCTGTTTCTTAACATGACCATGACAAAAACATTCACATTTCATACAGTGAAAGCATTCACAGTTCATAATTCACTGTTTAGGTTAAATCAAGCATAGATAATTCTTAGAAACTGTTATTCACTAGCTAAATTTCAATGTCTAGTAAAGAGGGAATAAATGTTCAGAAACAATGGTGATTAACCAAGGTTGTTCTCTTTTTGTTACAGTAGTATCCTCTTTCCTCTCTTCAGAGTGTCCTGGTCATCCCAATGGAAATTAGTCATGCTTCTCCATTCTCCGATGGTAGACACCAGCCTTCAAAGAAATGAACCTCCTTTCTATTAAAGCGATTCTTCTTTCTGTGTTTTAAGGTTTTTATGGGCCAGGTTTCAGTGTGCAGAGAAGGTAAGAAAAAGGTATTACTTTGCCCTAAATCGTTCCTAAAATCCAAAGGGACACTTAGTAATGCATAGACCTCTGTGCATTATATCTCTCCAGAATACCTCGTAGTATGAGGCTGACTCTTCTCAAGGTGATAAGCAATCAGAGACGATCCAGCGGTGTCTAAGAACGAGAAATTTGGCTAAATAATTGAAGTCTTAGGTTTTAATATATGAGGCCACTTAGGTATTCTCCTAGTTGACTACTGAACACTTTCAGAAATGGTATATACACTATAAGAATTATAACCTACGGTTGGTGGTTATTCACAGTTCTATGCCTGTGCAGTGTTTCATGAAAAGGACTGAGGTGTTACAGAAAATAAATCACAAGAAAAAGGAATGATGTAATGGAAATTTTGCTTTTGGTATAACATTACCCACTGTATTGAAATATTTCTGACAGTTGTTTTTATCTGGATTATCATTTATAATGTACTGACCAGAACATAAATTTTGGAGTGCACTTTTATGTGTAAAAGACATATACGGTTGTCTCTAACTAACCTGCTAATACCTGTTAATAAACACTTGGATGATTTGTAGGGTCTTTTTTAAGGATCAGCTAGCAGGATTCAATAGCAATTGTGTCAAATGCCAGCATTCAACATCAGTGCTATTTATAAAAGCATTAGTGCAAACTTCAGCCTTAAGGCTATGTTTTTACAAACAGTGGAAAACAGTTTGTTAATGCATCTTTTAGTGTGCTTTCTTATGCCTCTATTAAAGATGTAAATCACACTTTTTTGAAGGAAACATAGCATTCAATTCTAGATTAATACCATGAATGTGTGGATTGAATTCACATACAGATTGCAAATCATGCTCAATTATTATGTTATATATAGCCTTATTTCCATACATACCGATGTTAATTTCTGGTTTGCCTTATTTTGGGAATAAAAGGGCTGCATTCTTACTGATATAAGTGGGAAAATTAAGAATGTGTAAATTGATATGCAGAATGTGACAAGTTTATTTCCATTCATTGCAAATAAAATTGCTGCTGCTTCCCATGCTTGGAAAGGATTAATTGGCTAAATGATGATGCAACAGTTTTAGTAATTAAGATATATCCATCTTGCCTGGAAAAGACTGTCTTATTAGCAAGGTTAATAAACACTGACTCACTCTTTAGCTTTTCTCCTTTTTAGTACGTAAGAAATGAGCATTAACCTCTAAATCAAATAAAAGGTGCATTTTAAAAATTAAGAAAATTTTAATGTTCTTATATGGAATTGATCCATGAGCTTAAGTGCTTAGTAACTGGGTTATTAATCTCACTTACTGTTCCATGATGAAAGAAAACCCATCAAGGTCTTTAACACGTAAATTAATTATATTTTATAACAAGGCTTGGAGAAAAACAGCAGTGTGTTTCTGATGAGAAGAAGTGGGTGAAATTATGTTACAAAAATTGTTTCATGAACCCCAAACTAAAGAAATGTAGTTACCTTTAGATTTGTAATGGAAGGCTCATTTATTATAAGCTCCAGTGGAAATTTTTGTTGTGGTCAGGAGATTTATTTGGTCTTTCTCCTACACAGGTTTTCTCGTGTTTAATTAGAGCTATGCTCACATTGCATCCTTCACCTTATGGAAACACTCTGAAGGCTTCTCTACAGCTGTTTCACCATGGAGGATTTTAACTCTTGCTGAGACCTCTCCTGCTCCTTCAGTTTGGTTGGAAATAGCCAGCAGGTTTGGAATTTATCAGGTGAGATATACATAAACAGTGCCATTTCCTTAGAAAGCTGGATACAGGCAGAGAATAAGGACTTCTCTGTGTACTAGTGTGTGTAAATTTCTTTGTAAATGTAATTATGAAGTGCTGCTCTGCAATCAGTAAGTATATTATTCATACAGTTCCTATATAGATGCCAAACAAACTGATGTGCTGACAGCTTCTATGACCTCTGAATACCATAGCTGTCACTGATGTACCTAGGTTTTGCACAGAAGTTATTTTAAGGCAGAATTGGTTAAAAAATTATTTTTTCCTCCTCTGTTTTCTGTTTCTTCTGCTGTCAGCCTGTGGACTGAATACCAACAGTGGTCACTTGGAACAAGTCCTCTTCTTCAAGCGGTTGTAGCTAGCAGCATGCAGTGGTAAGACAGCTTTCTCAAAATCTTTGTTTTTTTTTTTTCTGAAATGTAAAAAGCCTTCTGAGAGGATATTTAGAGCAGTGAGCAGTGTCTATAGCTGTTTGGTCTGGTGGCACATGGATCAGCAATTCTAGCCTGAGCAGCCTCTTCAGCCTCCTCCAGTTCTGCCTGCTGCCAAAGGGTAGTCAGTGGTAGCTGCTTTGGTGCAGGGCCTGGAGAGCCATCAGGAAGGCAGTGCTATAGTTGCATACAGTTCTCCTCTGGGCCTTGTGGTGTGGGGTATTGTCAGTAGCAGGGTCTCAGCATGTGCTCAGAAGAGACTTCCTGTCATTCCTAGGAACAGAGTGCCATTCATACCGCTCCCAAAGACTGAAGGACTTGGGCATAACTATCTTGTGAGTCTTCGTTTTTATGAACATCTCAAGTAAGATGTATCATTTCTATGAAGCTAGAGTTTGTCAGAAGTCTCCCATAAATACTGCTGTACTGAGCCATCCTTTCATTAGCTGTGTCCCTCTGTGTCCTCTTAATGAAGCTGAATTCATTAAAACCAAAATCAGTGCAATATCATGGCAATAACTTCAAGCACAAAAAAAAGATCCAGAAATCACATGATTTGGCAAAAAAAAAAAAAAAAAAAAGCCAGACACATCTGACAGGGCTATCTTGTGCCACTTAACACCTGCAGAAGGTAATTGGTCATGAGGGACCTCCCAGATTATGTCTGTATGACCACAGCAGGGACTTGAAAATTAAATCAAGTAGCTCATGAAAAACTCCAGGTGATTGCAGAACACCTGCAGGAAGTATTTTTCCATAGCACTGGTACATAAAAAAAATAAACTGATGAGCAGCTTACTTGTGCCAGGCACTGTTCAGTTCCAGCACATTCATGTCTTATCGTCCAAAGGTTAAGCTGCATTTAAGTGAGCGAAGGCTCTCCAGGGTGAAGAGCAATAGCATGTCCTTCTGCCTTTAAAGAAATAAAATTTCCAGGACCCAAATCCTACTGTTAGTTGAGCACATTTTTAAATGGTTACAGTTTTTTCCTGCTGTTAGAAGGCCTTTCTAACTACTTCAGTCAGGCTCTATGAGATTTTAATTGCACAAGGGACTGAGTTAACAGTGCATTATTTCTAATCAGTTGGGTTTATCTGGCTTCAGAATTCTGAACCAAATTATACCTCCGTCACCAAGTAATTACTGGTTTATAATAATTTCACAGTGTGGAGACTCTGGTAATCCAATATGCATTGCCTACAAATCAACAAGGCACTTTGTCACCTCAGGGATATTGGTTGTATGTATTGTTGGCTGAGTTTCAGAGCACCAGATGAAGAAACCAAGGGTTATTTCCCTTGAGTTTGGATTTGCATGATTAGTTCTCTCTGTGTTGCCCTGAAAATGGACACAAAGTATCAAGAGAGAATTGCTTTCAAACAATTCTCTCTTTGCTTCCCTGCCTCTGAAGCACCTTTCCCTGCAGGCAGCATCATGTTTCAACAAACTTGCTACTTCTGGTAACGCAGTAGGCACAGATGTCCCCGTGCAGGTACTGCGAGCAGTCATGGAGCATCATTTTATATATTAGTACAGGAAAGTCACACACAGCTCAGGATGCAGAAAAGTGTTGTTGATGAACGATGTCCACCACCAGACCTAGCAGCCAAAAAGCTTCTGATTCTGCATGTAGCTAACAGGCCAGGGAATCTCAAATTTCAGCAGTTCAGTTCTTCCTGCTAATAACCCCTCCATGTTAATGTAATTCCATCCAGTGCTGGAGCATAGCATAATTAGTAGTAGCTGTTTGGTAACACTATAGAAAGCTGAAAAGGAACAAACCAGCTATGTCTGCTATAACAATAATATCCACCTTGGTCAATCATTTTTGCCTTATGCAAGCCCCTCTCCGGCTGCTTGTATGCACACTTCCTCCCTGGATCCTTCTTCCTGAAAAGTGCTGAAGATCCTACTGGTGAGTTGTCTTTCAAACCTGCCTTCCAGAAGCATAGTGCTGGAGTCCTAGCCCAGTGAGGTTTTCCTGGCCGCAGCCTTACCTTTTAATCTGCACCTCTGGAAATACTGGCTTATGGAACCAGGGGAATTTCTGTGCCATTCTCAGTGCATCATCCATCATTCTGCTATCAGTCAATTTAGTATAGTCACATTCTTGCCTTGCTAAAAGCAGGTGACATAGAAGCTGTGAGCTTCTATTAGTGATACTGATAAAATCATTCACACACTTGTTGAGAGGAGTGACTCAAGCTAAACTGGACTGTTCAAATCCTGGTAGAAAAAAAGGCAGGCTTCAGTACAGGCTGGTCACTGACATCAGTGTCCAGCATCCAAGCAGGCTCACGTCGCTCACTTTTAAATCGACCTTGATTAAAACTAGCACAGACAGCTTTTTTGTGCTAGCCAGACCTCCACCTTTGCAGAGACATTCTTGAAGACTCCTGCACTTTAGAATGCAACTCTGCTTCTTTAAAATTAACAGTGCTAATGGTGGATGAAAATAAGAGTTATACATTATAAGTGATCCTGATTACTCGATTAACAAGCAGGGAAAAAAAGAGTGGCAATCTGAAAAACCACCCCTGGGGTATCAGCATGAAGCTTCAGCTGCTGCAAACTGATCCAGCCCTCTCTTGAGAACACACTGAATTTTTAACGTTGTTTGTAGTTCATATTGAGGAAGTGAGGGAAGAAGAGGTTCATATGCTTCAGTGTTATGAATGAGTGTCAAAAGGCAAGACTGATGACCAGATCGTCAGCAGTGTGCTCAGTAATGCCAAACATAGGCACTGAAAGCTTGAGCCAGATCCCTAGAATGTCTGAATTATTTTTATTCAGTCTGTATTTCTTTCTCTTCTACTCCTGGTTTCTGAGCTGCAGGTTATACTCAGAGTACATTCTCAAGCTTTTTCTGAAATTATGAAAGCTGGAACCTTAATTTCAGATATATTAAATTAAAAAATGTGTTGTTTAATCATCTGCAAAGCAGTCATTTATAACAGCATCAGACACTTTGAGACTCCAGACTGTTACTGCTGGTGTCCTAAAACTGGTGTTTCTCTCCTGGTATCAATAAAGATGGACCAGCTTCACCTGAAGTCTGGTTTGGGATCTGGTCCTGTTTTTATGGGAATAATTGAGCCTCTGAAAAATCACCATGTTTATATATATTTGATTATTCCTTCCTGTCAGTGGTGTTTGAAATTACTGGCTGTCATCCATGATGCTTTCTGATCCAGAGAAGGTGCAGTAAGGGAGTAGCAGGCTTCAAGAAAACTTGAGCAGAATACCTCTATAAGAATTAAACTGTAAGCAGCAGAGTCTCTGTTAACATTAAAACTACTTCTCTGCCATTTCCTTTGGAGACTCAAACATTATGTTGGTCAGAAGAAATTCTTGGTCACATCTGGAGTGGGTGTGATAATTGTGGCTCTGTCTAGCCATTGCTGGATTCATTATCCTGATGTATTATTTAGAAGACCATTTATACCAATAGGCAGATAAAAGGAAAGTTAGTTTTGTAAAAGTGACATACTGAATTTTCTACAGAAGTTTTTGAGTTTTGGCTCTGATCTGCCTTAGCTGAAAACAACAGGCATTTTGTTACTGACATCAATGGCATTAGTATGAGCTCTTTCAGGCTGTGATGTTTCTTGCTGCATAAAACATTGACGTAATCCTATATTTAAGGTGATAGATAGGAATTTGGTGCCTGAGAGACCACTTCATCCTGCTAGGCTGGAATTACACAGGAGAGGCCTGAGAGCAGCCTGCTTTCCTTGGAAAGCCTTTACTTTGTTCTGCTGTTAAATGCTGTTAAGTGTTCTCTGTTAAATCTTGTGTGTTTATAATGGCATCAGATACTGCTGCAAATCACTGAGGGAGCAGATGGCAAAGAATTCAAGTACTTAACTCCTTTTGATGCCCCTGGCAATGAAGCATCCAAATATCTTCATAGATCTGAGCCAAAGAGCTGTGACAGAATGCAAACAAAGGAATCTTTTAACCTCAGACATTGCAGCAACTTGCTGATTGTGGACGGCCCTCCTTTCAGTCTCTCAGACCCCACAGGTTGTTTGTTCTTATTGCTCTGGAGTATGTTAGACTCCCAAAGGGACCGAGGGACATTACTAATTTATACTAATCACTGTAAAAATAACCAAAAAAGCTGTGGAAAAATATCAGGGAGGAGGCAATGGAAAAATACAACTTTCCTATCTGGTCTTTCAACCCCAAAAATACCAGATCACAGTGAAAATCTCCTTTTTAATGAAATGTGATGACATAACTGTAATGCCCTAAAAGATGTCAAAATTTCCCACTCTGTGTACTGATGACATCTCACACAGGAGAAGTAAAGCTATTCATGTACTTTCAGCGAAGAAGTGATGAATTATTTCTGTGATTATAGTTATTATTTAAGTCAGTGTCTGTTCCGGGAGTTTGAGATTGATGTATTGAGTTGAATGTCACTGCTAAGGTGGAGTTTATGTATTAGATTAAAATAAATATTCAAGGTAGGGGGGATAGATGACAGAGGAAAGTGCTTTCCAAAAGAATGAACAGAGAATAGATTAAGGCCATGAGAGTGGCCCAGTTGAAAAGTACTTTCCCAAAGGGTCTCTTCATCAAACCAGAACAATCCAAATCTGATAAAATGTTGATAAAGAAAACCAAAGGGGGCATCTGTGATGGAAAGAGGTGCCTGTGTTTGATCACTGGATTTTTTGTCTTTAAGCAAAAGTTACTGGATGAGACTGAACACATTGACCATGCAAGAGATAGTCTCTCTTATCCTTAAGACAAGTGAATATACTAGTCTGTCTCTGTTTAAGTATGCAAATGTGAGGAAGTGATGTTTGCAAACTGATTTCAGGCCCCTGAAAGTAAAGAAATCCAGATGTGACAAGACAGAGACAAAAATAACTATTTACATCATCAATTATTTGTTTGACTTGCAGGCCAAACTCAGATCAGTTTGAAGTCATTTATATACAGCTCAGAACTGGGAAGTCTTACATATGTCCAGACTCTTGTTTGGTTTTGTAATTTCTGCATTTGTTTATCTCTTATCTTGTTCCCTTTTGAGTATTTGCTACATTTGCCATGTGTGACGGAAACAGTGTCCGTAACTACCCAACAGAAATCTAGCAACACAAAGCTTTCTGCTAATAGCAATGGAGTAATACCTTCTTGGCACCGAGCACTCTTGGAAGGCCTGTTTACAGATAATACACCTGAGGCTGCCAGCTGCCAAAAATAGGACAACAGCAGGGCAATCCAGAGTTTCATAGAGAAGACCCTAATAATGTTTTAATTTTATCACTCAATGTAATATTGGAGTTACTGGTCCTTTGTCTTTACCCACAGTAGCCAGATCTCAGAAAGCTACTTGGCTCTAATGGATTCTCATTCAGCTGGAAGGATTCCTGGTCACTTGTAACACTTGAACCACTGAATGCTTTAAGGTGTGCTGCCTTTTACAAATATTCTCCAGAAGAGTCTTTTTTAAAATACATTCTTATTGTGGCTGTCATGTAACATGGCAGTTTTGCATTTTCTTATGTTATACTAGACACTGCCAGGGAGATATTTTGATTCTTGTAAAAGTCATTCTCTCTGTTCTCTTTTCTTAAAGATAGGATTACACTTCTGGTTTCCTTCAGCAAGAAAGGCCTGACTTTTTCAGACCCATGTGGTCAAGATAATCTATTTCTCCTATTCATTTGGGGACTTAACTGTTTGTTTGAGGAATTCTTAGCATTTCTTTGTTGAGATTAGTGGCAGCAGCTCAACTCTAAACACATCAGCAATCATTACTAATGGAAGTACCCATATCATCACCTTATTCACATCTCCAGGGAAGACTGTAGTTCACATTTCAGAGAACAGATACTAATTTATCTAAAATCTGCAGCTGTAGACTTGGTCAGATGTCTCTATGGCTGTTAGTGATTTCAGATTGGAGTTATTCTGGTCTAGATCCTGATTCTGATTTAGACTAGCCTTCAACTACTGAAAGAATTTCTGTGGAACTCTTAGTTTCTGTCTAGCCCTGTTAGCTGTATACTGTATGGCCAAGATTTTCAAAAAAGGTTATAGATATTTTGTGAGACCAACCAACATTAAACACCGTGACAGAGGTATGAACTTACTGACTCCATGTGATTGTAAGGTGTCTCCAGCCAGGCACCCAGAATTTCTAGTCGATTTTAGAATTTGGCTTGAGTGATTTCATTAAAGGCAGCAATTCATACCAGAAAACTACCTGATAAAAAGCTCACTGTCTCTGAGCAATGTATCTATGCATTTTGAAATCTTTTGACTTATGTGCTTTAGTTTGTCTGTAGCTACTTGACTAATGTAAGAGGGAACAGCTTGTCTCCTTTGGAGTGGAGATACTATTTGTGAAATAGCCTTTGCAGGAGTGAGTCACTGATGGAAGGAGGAAGTTACTTTAATATGCTCCCATGAAAACTGCAAAGAGAAAACTGAGTTTTCAGTTTGTCTGAAAGAAAACTGAGGGTTGACAAAGTTGGGCAGCGCTAAATACGGGATTTTCAGCTGCCACATGAAATAAACTTTTTCCTTTTGTTCTGATTTTGATGGCACTCAAAGCAAAAAAATACCTGGATTGTCAAAGGTTTAGCATCTCAAACTGCTAAGCCAAACTCAGTCTTTGCTAGAAACAAGTACAGTATGAAGTATTTGATCTAGTCACATGTAATTAACTCCATGGCAGTAGGGGACCTGGCAGTAGAGAGTGCACAGATTGCAAGTCCAGGGAGTGGGACATCAGGTGCCCACCCACAGCCCAAGGTCTGGTCTGGCTGGGAGTCTAAGGTGGAGCCAGACACCACTTCTGCCTGTGCACATCAAGTGAGTCTCTGGACTGTACACACAGGCACAGAAAGGACCTCCTGTGAGGCACCTTTCACCCCAGCGAGCTCACATCACAAGTCCTGCATGCCCATGCTGGAAGGGAGAACACATGAAACCTGTGGGCCAAGTTCAGCCCTGGAATTCAACTCCACTGATTTCAGGTGGTGGTTGTCTGACCAATACGGTTGGGATCAGTCATGATAGGTTTCATTTTAATTATAGTCAAGGTCCAAGGCTTCATCTGGGACCCTTCTTATTAGACATGAACGCTTATTAGACCCTTCTTATTAGAGCTTTCATTTTGTAGACTATACATCTGTAGTCATGAAACTATTCATTCAAGAGAAAGACTGTCTCTTAGTTCTTAACTGTTGAGTACTGATGGACTCATCACAGCTTTCATTCAGCAGAACATAACCTTTTTATCTTTCCTTCTAGGCATTTTCAGCGTGTTCTGCCAGATTCAGGCCTGCCCTCCAGTGGATATTCTGCCCTTTGATGTGGCTTACATTTTCTGTAAGAAAAAGCGTTACTGAAAAATACCAACCATAATCACACAGTACTGCTGGAAAGGCTGAACAATTTTCAAGGTAGTTAAGTCTAGTGGGCCTTTGCTCTGGTCCTCTGAGCAAAAGATTTTGTGCTAACAAACATACTAGAAAGAAATGAAGGAACTGGAAAGAAAAGACGTTTTTCAAGTACAAGCTAGTTTCCAGGAAGAAAACAGATGCAAAAGAACTTGGACAAAGAGAAGGAACAGGACTACTATTGTATTTCCAGTTTGAAATCAATCATGACTTCATTGGCTGTGGTGCTCAGAAGAGGAGCATTTTCTCAGTAGACAGAACCTTAGTCTTTTTCAGCTCCATTGTGAATGGCACATCTCATCTCGCCAGAATTTTGTTGGTAAGTGGGGTAGGACAGGCTTTTGTTACTGCTGTTAGCCTGCAGGCTACACTGGGACTCTGACCCTGCCGTTGTTGAAGAAGCATCCCCAGATGACACTTTGAAACAAATTGAAACAGATTGAAGCAAATGCAGTATTTTAGCCTTTCGCCAAAGAACTCACCTAAAAAGAATTATACAGGACTCAGTTTCTATGATTTCTGTTGCCACGACAATGGATGTCATGAAAAAGACAGCAGAGCAGTTCTGCTGGTGGAGATCTACGAGTAGACTGGTTTGACTTCTGCCCCCCCAGTCACTGTAAATGGGAGCATAAGCGAGTGGAGCACACAGCTGGGAGGGGAGCTGCCCTCACGGTACAGCCACTATGCTGTGCACTTAGCCCTCGCCTTACTGCTACCTTCCAGTCCCCCAGCAACGTGTAAAGGAAAGCCACCAAGCTGTGATCATATGCTGTAAGGGAATGAGGGGACTTTTCACCCTGCCCTATTGGTTTGTATCATGGCAACATAAGAATGGCTGTAAGGGTTCAGACTGAGTTATCCTGGTATCCATAAGCAACCACTTAGGGGAGTGTAAGGACAAGCACTTACAATACTCCCCCAAAACTCTCCCAGCCTCCAACTGTTCCCATCTGAGGGATTTCCTGAACCTGATGTGCTAAGCCTCAGCAAACCTCTTCTCTCAGTACTTGTCCATTCTCCCCTTGATTCCATGTGAGTTTTTGCCTTTCCATTTTCCTTTGGTAAGGGAGTCCAGAGTTCTTTTACCATGGCATACTCTCTCATGTTTTCCCCAAAGATTCCCAATTTTTCTTGTATTGGGAGAGAATGATAGGAACATTCCTGCCTTGGAGTTTTTCTGATTCTTCTCTCTTTTTTTTTTTTTTTTTTTTAATTTTAAAACACGATGCTCTTGCACCTAGTCTTTGTCTACATTTCTCAGCAGATATAGTTTTGACTACTGACGGGCTGCAAGGTAGCATCTATCTCAGTTATTTACACATAAATTCAATGGTGATGGCAACCTTAAGCTTATGTTCTAATGATTGGTTTGCTTGTAGGGAAACAGAAGTTCTTAATGATCTCAATAAGGAAAAGGCTAAAGGCAAAATCTCCTGTAAACCTTTTAATTAGAACCCTGCCAGAGAAACTTGGGGGAGGTAGGGGGGTGGGGTGATGTTTGAATATTTTTTTCTTTATAATATATGAAACCCAAATTTTGTAGGAATTCTCTTGAGCAGAAGAGGAGATACTATATTTATTTTTTTTATAAAATAATCAGTGTTTCTCTTTTCTGTGTTAACAGGCTTTTCTACCAGAAACTACTGGAACCAGGAGCTCATAAGAGATTGGAAATTGATTGGAAGGTAAGGGAAATAACATGGAGCTATGATATCTCTCAAAGAGAAATCCTTCAATGGAAGATCACCAAACTCCCATAGAGAAACAAAGAGAAAAATATCTGTTAAAAATGACAGGGTAAATTTATATGCTTCTAGCAGCAGAGGATTTATACTCCCTAGCACAGGGAAGGTAATAAGAAGAATAATATAAACTGGAAAGCTGAGTTTACACTAAGCTAGGGAGAACACCAGGAGAGCAGTCTTATTTTTGTGATGGTCAGAAAATACCAGACATATGTTTTCTGCAATCTTTTTGGCAAGATCTCTCAGCTGAAGCACTGAATAGCCAGAATGATATTTTCCATTTCTTTGAGAGCACTTCTGTTCACACCTTTACCATAAAAATGCTGTTCTTGGAAAAGTAGATCACTCCCAGCCATGCACACTCCCAGTTAGTGTCATCTTTTATGATATTCCTCCAGCACCACATAAAGCTGAAGGTTTAACAGATGACTCAGTTTCAAATCCGAAGACAGCAATCACATCCAAAGTTTGACTTCAGTGATTCTGATTTGCTCTCATCAAGATCTTTTTGCCATAAATATTTCAAGTCCAAAATAGTGGAACAGTGATTTCTAGTGAGAACTTTCTGCGGCCATCAGTAGTGAACTTGTTAAGGATACAGGAACTGACATGAATGTCTCTCCATCATCTCTGTGTTCTGCCCTATCATGTCATCTTCTTGTGCAAAATGCCAGACCTATAGACCTGACTTCCCATTCTTTGTCTTTCTCAATAACGTCTTTCCTTTTTCAACTTATTTCTAACTTATGCTGCCACCTTGCATGTGCTGTCCATAAGCAGTACAAGCTTCTATCACTTGTTTCTCCACTTCTCTGAGTAGTGTCTTAGCATGAACTTTAGGGTGTTTTGACTCCTGTCTTGTCTGCCACTGAGATTGCTCCTGTTGGCTACATAGGTGGGAAACAGTCTGTGAACTTCTGTAGCTCAGCATTCAGTCAGAACATGACTTGCCCTTGGCCCATTGCCAGACCACTGTACACTGATCCTGGCAGCATTTTAGGCTTTACATTCTTTCCCAAAAATATTTTATAATGACATTTTTTTCTCTTCCTCTTTTTTCCCCCAAGACCTATTTTGCTGTGGTTACTCATGTTTATTGTATATATGTCTATTTGAAGGAAAGTGAACTAATGAAAAACTGTCTCGCATAGCTGAGGTCACTTTTAAACATACCTTAATCAATCTGATTTCTTTGTACACTTGTTGCAACTGTCTTCAAATTAGATCCTAAATTCTTCAGGGACTGGCCTATATTGTGGGAGAATGTAAACAGGAAGTTCAAGAAAAGATGTGTGACTAGCAATCCTTTTTTAATTTGTTGCTTGCTGCAATCTGGAAACAATGTTGCATCATGTAGATCACAACAATTGTGAGCCAGACAGCTCTAGCAGCAGCAAATGTCTTGCGCTGAAAACATCCTCTGTTTAAGGGGGGAAATGACAGTGGCTTTGCTAATATGAGAAGGTTTAACACCACTAGGTGTATACAGTGCCAGAAGCAGAGATGGCAGCTGCTCTCTAGCCAGGTGAAAAAGTGATATCTTCATTGTTGTGCCAAAAAGAGACTGTTGTAAACAAAGCTAGCTCCAAGCCACAAAACTGAGGACACCAAAACCAAGGGACACAAAGTCCTTTCCCCCATGGTTTCTTTGTAGCATAGTGTACTATAACACAGAGAGGCAAATTTTATTTTCTGGACAGCACGTAGCTCATTTCTTTATTGATTTTTTTTCCCAATTTCAAGCCTTTTCAGAGTCTACTAAAACATACAATCAGATAGCACTGTACAAAAAGTAAAGAGTACAAAAATTAGTACTAATTAGTATCCTGCTAATAATATTCCCTGTCTGGTTAAGGAAGCCATCTCAGCCTGTGACAGTGCCTCTCCTTCCTTCCCTGCTTGTGAGGAACTATAGACACTTGTGTCTTCTCTTTGCAGGGGGAGAATTTGATCTCATTGACAAATACTTCCTTGGAAAAAAATGTTTGCTTCCTTAAATTTCCTGTGTATTAAATGTGACCTGGTAAAGGATGGCTATAAATGAAGTTGGTGAGCCTGAAATTTTAGAAACTGAGTGGCAGAAGCTAGCTGATTTTCCAGACAAAAGCTTTTTCTAGTGCAAGTACATAATGAAAACGTAAGAATCTGATGGCCAGATCTCCAAGTGATCACACTGAAATGCTACTTCCTAAACACCTGTTTGTGAGCTTTTAATAGGCAACAGTTGAATTTACCCTGAGAATGAACGACATTTGCTATCTGAAATGAAACTCAAAAAAGAGCAAGATTATATCAACTGCTACATTTTTCCTAAAGCAAAAAAATTGCAATTTTCATTTAGAGGTTGTATGGTTTGGGTTTTTTAAACCTTAGAAGTCTAATCATGAGAGTAGTAAACAATGACTCCAGTTAGCACAAGCCCAGATGTAATGCTGGCTTCCGTGATTCAATAACACTCTCTCCTGCTTTCTGAATAAGACCATGGCCACAAATACATTGCAAACATTGGCCTGGAAACCAAAGACCATCTAGGATTCCTCATTGTATTACTGAGCCAGTTGTTTAGCTTCTCTACCCCAGTTTCTGCTCTTGGAAGTGGGCTTCAATAGCATTAGTGTTAGGTATGTTGTACTGCAGGTCGGACAATCAGCTGCCTTGTATTAATTCAGCTCCGCTAAATGTAATGGAGCCAACATAGTTTGCAACAGCCAGTTATGTGTTTCTAGTCACTTATTCTGACACTCCTCAGTGCTAAGCATTTGCTTACTTTTATGTGCACTTCTCTTTTTATCCATAATGGAGGACGTCTACCCTTGACTACCAATCTCAATATGCCACTTATGCCCTTACATATCACTTTCATACTTTCATCACTTACCAAAGAAAGACTTGGGTGACAGGAGAAGTCTTTGGGAAAAGTTTTCCCTGGGACATAGCTTACAGAGCCTCCCATACTAGCAAGGATACCTGCACTTGCACATAAAAGTGAAGTAGGAAGGACTTGGAAAATCTGGGGTATTTTGCAAGACCCTTGCTATTGTACTGCTGTCAGTGACTGATCTGAGCAATGTGCTCAGCATCAGGTGGGATGCTCAAGATTAATGCAGCGCTGTAGATGGTGTCTCTGCTGTTGTCACCAATAAAAATATTTATGTAAATCTTGGCTGGATTCAGGCCTGCTAACACTTACACAGATGCCAGATCTCAGTCCTGGCCAGCAGAGGCCACTACGAGATTATAGGAAGGGCTGTTGTACAAGGCCCTGGAGGCCTTGTTCAGCATGGTCACTGCCAGAGAGCATCTGGTCTGTGGATTAAGACTTCAACTGAAGGAGAGGAATCTTCTGAAGGTTCTTCAAAATTTCCAAGATTTTAAAAATAATCTTGGGATGAATATTACTTTTGCTGCTGGTCTGCACTCTGAGTGGGCTGGTACCTGCCAGCAATGAGCTGGAGCAGGTGCAGAGGGGAAGCTCTCTATAAAAAGAGATCCAGGATACTATTCTACTTGTGCACAGTGCTAGGGAGGACTTTGTAACTACACTGTGCAGTTTGGTACAGTTAGCCAAAGACAGTCAGCAAGCTTGTGTCGGGGTTTGGTGGTCAAGCTGAGATGTTGCCTACCACCCCTTTTGGATGGACAGTAGTAAAAGCTTAGGTGTAGCCCATGTGGCCCAGCTGTCTGTGTCACAGGGATGTGGTGAAGTGGCTGAGGTAGGCTTTGAATCTGATGAGTTTACTGTAATCTCATGTTCTTCTTGATGAGGATTTTGTGTCTGTGAGTGGCAACGTTAGCTTACTCCAAAGTTATCTTCTTTCCCCGTTTTTCTCAGTCCCTTTGGGTTTTATAAAACCTACCTAATACCATTACATCTTTCTCCAGTTCAAAAAGTTCATCATTCAGTTCTAGACTACACATTGCTGCAAAGGGAGAAGCATTGGGTAAAGGAAGCCAATTTTGGCTGCTTAGCCTGCTTCCACAGTACTGCATAATTCCTTTAATCTTGAGCTTGTTTGTGTGCTGCAGCTGCTCATGATGAGCTAAGAAAAATCATCTGAAAATTCACCCAGTGCACATCTTCAAGTGCAAAAATCTGGCACAGAGCAGTTCTGCCTGCTCAGAGAGATTTCAGGACACTATTGGATTCAGCACTGATTCTGCTGTGAACAGGCTTTTCACTGACCTTTCTGGAGCTTTGAAGGCAGCACTTCCCAAATCCAGGGCTTCATTTTAGAGCATCAGCTCTTTGCTGGAAGCACACCCTGAAAACAGGTGGTAGGAGCCCTTCCGAGGAAGCTGTTCAGACAGGCTTATGTATTTTCCTTGCTCAAATAAAAGGCTAAGCACACTAAGCAGAAACTCAGCAGGGGCTGGGAGGTGCAGCCTCACAGAGAGAGAGGCAAGATGCTGTCACAGCTCCTTGGCAATAACTTCGCTCGAGGAAAGTGGCTTCTGACTGACTGGATTCCCAGCCCTGTGCCAGCCTGGCTGTGCCATTGCAAACTGTGCCTGTGCCATCTTTGGCAGCCCACACTCCAAGTGGGAGATGGCAGGCAGGTGTTCCTGTGTCAGGATGCATTACAATGAAGGGATGTCTGAGCAGGCAAAAAAACAGTTTCACATGTGTTGCTCCTGTTGTTACTCTGTAGGTCCGAATCTGATCTGTGTCCCTTGCCATGTCAAGCATAGACCACAGACATGAAGAGTCCTCTGGCAAATCTGCATTTTATTAAAGGTGCAGTTTTGACTGAGCCCTGCAGCAGAAAGGAAGGAGCAGAAAGTGTCAGTTTTTAACTCCCTCTTTTCCTTCTGGGGAGAAGTAAATGTAGCAGATGACATATCCATTACTTCTTCAAAGCCCAGGTGTAAAGAAACTAGCTTTGTAGGGATGGTGTTATTAAAGGTAAAGCACAGAATCATAGAATAATTTAGGTTGGAAAAGTTCTTTAAGGTCTTTGAGTCCAACCATAAACTTAGCACTGCCAAGCCCACCACTAACCATGTCCTGAAGCGCCACATCTACACATCTTTTAAATACTGCCAGGAATGGTGACAGAACCACTTCCCTGGGCAGCCTGTCCCAATGCTTGACAACCCTTTTGGTGAAAGATTTTTTTCTAATACGTAATCTATAAGCTATAAATTATTGATAAGCTTGTTCTGAAAATTCATCATGCACTTGAAAGGCAATTTTTGTAGCCTAATGTGTCAGTAGCCTGTACCAGCATGCTCTTCCACTCAGCAAAGTAGAAAAAGATTTAAAAGGATGTGGATAATATTTTTTTCCTAGGTTTTTCTTGCTTCCCTTTCACTAACTGACATAACAAAATCTGTAAAATATTTTATCCTCTGAGAAATGTCTTGGGTTATTTTTAGACTGAAGACATTGTAACTTGTGCTTAGAGATCCTGTTGCAGATACAATTGCTCAAACAGAAAAATGGAATAAATTCATGTTAGAACAATGACAAAATTTAAAACAAACAGATTTAACAGAATGTGCTTCTGAGATTAAAACGTGTAGTACAATAATAAAAATTGTACTTGGCACAGACTTATAAAAGTTGCTGAAGTTCCCCTGGCTCATTGCAGTTCCCTGCTGATTCTGTTATATGTGAAATACAGTCTAATTTCAGCAAGATTTGACTTTTCAGGTGGGAAATTATTTTTCCTCAATCCGGATTATAAATTACCTACCAATTCTGGTTTGCTTACTAACGTCAATAATGGCATGCAAAGCCACCTTGTGACAGCATCCAGGGATCTCCCCTAGGTGGATTAGGTCACAACTACCCTCCGTTAAGTGCTGCTCCAGCTTTTTTCTGTAGCCTGCCTTCCTGAAGTAAAAGCTTTTGTGTTCAGCAGGTGGCACCAGCTGCTTACAGGTCCGTGCAGGCTCCGCAATGACACACGTGCGCTGATGTGTCTTGTGTGAATCGTACCCAGAGCCAGGAAAGTGACAGCTCCAACTTGCAGGCTGTCTCTGGAAGCACTGGAAAATACTGTCCTTGCTATTAGGGGAGTATATTTTTTCCCCTCCCTCTGCTACCATCATAGATTGCGCTTTGTATTCTTTTGCTTTCTCATGCCTCACCTGTGCAGTTGTATTACTTGTGTATACAAGACACAGCTTTTCTCAGTGCTCTGCTAACCCAGATGTTCACTGCAACTCACAGTGTCAGAGCAGTGTGGGATTCGCTGGCAGAAAGGCAAGGCTGAGCAAGGGGCGCTGGGCCACACGACCCTTTTATGTCCTGTGGTGGATACTCTGCACACTACTGCAGTGCCCTCCCAAAGAACAAGTAGATGTGTGAAATAAATTGCTGTGACTGGTTTTGTTATATTGCCAAAAGTACCAGCTGTTCAGTGCCTCTCTCTACAGCCTGTTGTACAAAAGCAGTGAGAATCCATGAACCAGGCAGACACAAGGCACGATATAGGAGAGTGAGCACAGTGAAGCGGAGCCCTTAAAAGCAAAGGTCATGTACTCCCAGCCTGGCTTTGCACGTATTCCCAACTAAAGCCCTGGTCTTGCAATCTTCTGTATGTGATTATTTTTCACATGAGCAGAAATCCCATTAGCTTTACCAGTGCAGACCAAGTTTATACGTAATACGAGTTAGTCCTAGATATGGTTTAGCTAGTCAGTGTCCTACAGCTAGGCTTGAGGTTGGTATTGTTTTATGCCAAAGGAATGATTCCCAAAATGGGACATATGTACATAGTAATTTTCATGACCAAATTACACAGCTCCAGCCAGAATAATCTACCTGGCCGAACAATGTAACAGGGGCTCATTAGAGCTGTCCAGCTCATATTTAATTTCTGGACAGAACCAGACAGAATGAAGGAGCCCTAGCTTTCCCTGGGGAATGCACTCCATACTCGGTGGGAATGTTTGCTTAGAGAACAGACAGTAGGAGTAGATACAAGACTTCTGTGCTGTGATAGGTGGAGTCTAGATATGGCTTTGCTTGACAGGGTGAGCAGCACACGGATGGAGAGGATGAACCCAGAGGAAACTGAACAATAATTCCTTGTCAAGTGACAAGGAGTGCCAAAAGGGGTAGCTGCTTCAACCAGGTCTTGTTACAGAAGTCATTCTGTGAACTCAAGGAGTAAGTTTTTATCCTTACATAAGTGTTTTCTATTTTGCTGTGGATGCACAGAGAAAAGACGCAGTGCACCTCCAATATTTGCTAGCATCAATGAGGGAATTTCACACTGGTCACAAACCTTGAAGCCACAAGAAAGTTAAGTTAGGAAGTCATCTTCAGTAAAGCCTTGATAGCTTGGTATGTGCTTAAATTGATGTTTCAGATTAATTCCGTTGCATATTCTCTGTAGTTAAAAGAAAAAAGCGTTGGCAGTGTTTTTTCTTAACTCCCCACCTTGAAAGTGGGTTGCCTTAGTTACCATGGCCAGCTTGAGAGACAGCAAATTTAGTACTAATACATTTTCAAAGCCCTGCAGTTTCTGTAAAATCTCTGTGTCATAATCAGCTACAACATATGCTTTTATCAGTGTTAATAATCTACAGTGGTGATATCTAATCAAGTTAAATCAGAGGTGAAGATTGTCACAGGCCAGAACAATAGCCTTGGGTCATTACCTTGGTGACTGTCCTGTGTATATTGGGAGAAACAGGTTGTGAAATTTCCCTGTAATTGAAAATAAGATTGACTTCAAGTAGTTCAGCTATCTGGTGCTTGAAAGTAGTCTGCTGCAGTCAAGGTCATACTTTCCCCAATAGGACATCGATAGGTCTTAAGTTGTCCTCTTGATCAGTGGCTCAGTATTTCCTCTGACATTTAAGATAAACCGCAGGAAACAATTATTCTTTAAAGGGTAACTACTATCCATCATAAACAGAGTTAACAGAACTCTCAAAGGTTATTGATTCATCTTGTTCTCATGAGCACGGTATTTGGTTTGAGAACAGCTCTCTGTGTAACTAATTGTGATAAAAGTAATTTTTCAGTTCTACTCCCCTTTTTCTTTTGTTCAACTTCTAAAATTTTAAGTAGTATGAGCTAGAGTTTAAAGAAACTTTGTATTATTTGTGTAATTTTTTGAAGTTCTTAAAACCTCTTTAGACCTAGAAAGGAACTGTCTCTTCACAAGGTAAAGAGTTGGCAGCAAAGGAACGAGCAGTGCCCAAGAGAGTGTGGCTGTTTCCGAGCTCAGGGTCTTGGGGACTGTGCAGGATGGGATGTGGAGTTCTGCTTTCCTGGAAGCATTTCCTTCACCAAACAGCAGCTGTGGGCTGTGCTGCAGGACTGGAAATGCTCTGATCATTTGTACAGAGGGAGCTCTTTTATTATCCTTTAACCTGAACCTAGGTTTTTGTGATCAGCTGAGTGAAGAACAAGAAAAAACAAAAAAATTGTAGTTATTTATGAAATTAGCCAGTGTGTATTTCAGTGCAGCCCCACTTTTTCCTGCTCAATAAGCTGCCACCTGTTGGTTCTTCTAAACTGCATAGCTCTACAAATTTGAGCTAAATATCTCAAACTTCGTAACAGTAGTAATTTTAAGGAGGAGAACACTGGATCTACCTTTCATTATAGCTTCTCCTTGTAGCAAAACCAACCTTCTAAGTCTTCAAAATCACTAGAAGAGCCCCTTTTTTTTCAGAAGTTTCTGTTTTTCCCAAAGGTCAGACTTTGGGGCTGAGATTATCCATATGAAGAATCACGGCTGAAATGTCATACTGAACATGTTTTACAAAGCTTTAAATGGCAGTGGGAAAAATAAATAACAAGTCAGCCTCAGTCTCTGGTCACAGCACAAAACCAGGTGTGCTTTTGCTTGCAAGCATATCTCCTGATATATATAGTTGTGCAAGTTAACCATTGCATGTTTTTTAATGTATGCTATCAAGAGGGCAGATATTCCTTCAGCTGTTAGATCCATCAGTTTCTGGTCTTCACAGCTTTACAAACAGAAACAGACCCCCTGGGGTCAGCCCACTTGTCCACTTGCTCTGGGTGGCACAGAAGTTGCTGTTTAGGCAGAGAGCATGTGCCCAGTCATTTCCTGCAGTCCTTTCCCCTCCACCTCTCCCAGCATCCACAGCTGCTGTATCCCTGACGTTAGGGAGTACGTCTGTGGGTCCTCTTGTTTGAGAATTTACCTAATCCCCGTTGGGACCTGTTGATACTGTCTACCCTGCAGCCTCCTCCAAGTTCTAGAAGTTTACTGCCCACCGTGTAAAGAAGTACTTTCCTAAGTGTGTTTTATAATGATTTATCTTTGCAACACCCCCAGGAAGAACATACTCATCCTATTTGACAGAAGGGAAAGACTGGGGGGTTTGTTTCCAAAAGTATCTGTTAATAGTTGATGTCTCATGCATGCATTTGTCTAGTGTGAGGCGTTTAAGGCTTGTTTTTTTCAGATGCCTGAACTGATTTCTATCCCAGATCAGTCATGCGCAATGATTAACATACAAATGAGGATCACTTGCAGTATTGTTTGATTTACTGACTGACCCATAATTAAATATCAATTCCATGGCAAAGTACAGACCAAACCTAGTTCTCCCCAGCCACAGTCAACTTCCTTTTCTTGGGGGTTTGCGTCTGCTTCATCATTTGTTATCTCGTGCGGCCAGTACTGGAAAGGGACCACAATAAAAGCTGGCATCATTCACTGATGTTCCAGACTTATCCACTGAACAAAGAGTAGCATTTGCCTGATCCAGGGAAAACTGCAGTGAAAAACAATGTGGGACCATACCATTACAGCCTGTCTCTTAAGGCATATACAGGAAGGTATAGAGTTGATACTGCTGGGGGCAAAAGCATCTCAAAACCGCATCTTTCGTGGCTCCCGAATAATGATGCATTCCCTAATGCGTAATTCTCAGTGTTTCAAAACTTGAACCCCCACCAAAATCAAAAGAGGAGGCAAAAAAGCGCTCTTATTCTTCAAGCGGCAAGTGTCCAGAACCAACAGGTTGTTCCTGCCTGGTATCTTTGTGTGTTCAGCAGGAAGCAATCACAGCGGGATTCAGCGAGGGCCACTGCCAGGAACGGACCCGAGCGCTGCCTGGAGCGGCTGGGAGCGACCCCTTCCCAGCAGCGGTTCTCCGGCGGGTCCCCGGCTGCGCGGCTTCTCCCTCGCTCCCCTCTCCCTGCTTGGGCGAGGCGGCCGCCCCCTCCCCGGCCGCCTGTACGTGCCGCAGCGGGGCCGCCCCCCGGCCGTGCTGCCGCCGCCTGCCCCCGCGGCGCTCTCGCTGGGGGGCGCCGTAGCGCGGCGGGGCGGGGCAGGCCGAGGCGCTGGCGGCGGGGCCGGGCCGGGCCGGCGGCTGCCCCGGTTCCCCGCCGGGCGGGGGCGGCTGCGGCAGCGGCGCGGCACTGCGCACACGGCAGGGGCGACCCCGCGGCGCCCGGGGGTCCGGCGCGCACCATGAACCCCGCGGCCGCCCGCCGCCCCCCCGCCCGGCGCCCGGGCGCCCTGCCCCGGCCGCTGCTCTCGTCCGCGGCGTGGGCGCTGCTGTGCCTGGGTCCCGTCTACCTGGCGGGCTCCCTGGGGCTGAGCGGCAGCTGGCTGCTGCTGGGGCTGGCGCTGTGGCTCTGCTGGGCACGCAACCGGCGGTGGAAGCGCGACCGGCTGGCCGCCGCCTTCGCGCTGCTGGAGGACGAGCGGGAGGCGGTGTGCCGGGGCCTGGCCGCCCGGCACCTGCCGGCTTGGGTGAGAGACTCCGGGGGTCGGAGGGGCGCCGCGACCCCCCCCCCCCCCCCCCCCCCGCGGCGGCGGCGGGAGCCCCGGGAGCGGGACCCAGCGGGCTGGTGGCGGCGGGGCGCGGCGGGGCGGCGGGAGCGGGGTGGCCCGTGGCGAGCAGGCGGAGGGCAAAGGAAAACGGGTGGCGGTGATGCCTTGGACCGAGCAGTAACGCCTGTGATTGTGAAGTCCTGCTCGGTGCAGTGAGTGCTAAACTGGAAGTTGGTTCGGTCCAGGGGATGTGCGTGTTGCTGTAAGCGTGCTTGGAAAACAGACTGCCGTATCCCCGGAGAAATCCTTCACATATGTGCTGTTGCATTGCAGGTGTTTTGGTGTAGAGGGTACTTAGATTTTATATTTTGTCGTCCAGAATGTTTTCTCCTCTTCTCTTCAGTGTCATTTACAAAAAATAATCTGTAAACGTAATATTCTCTGTCTGCTAAAAACCAAGTATTTAAAGAGCTGTCTCTTGATGGTGTGGAAAGCCAGCCTCTGTTCTTCACATTTGTTCTTAGCCACTCTACGTTTTAAAGCGAAGAAACTTGAAAATCTAGCTTCACGTTTTATTCTTTGTCTCTGGTTCTTTGTGCAGTAGCCTTCGTTGGCTAATGGAAATGGATGATGAGGGTTTTTTTTTCTTCATCGTCATTTGCTTAGCATTTAAAAACATGTCAGGGACTGGTAGGGGAATGCTTTTCTTGTAAGAAAGAGAATATCAAAGAGGTCTATTTGTAAGGAGTGTTGCATTGAGACATTTATAGTCAGCAAACTGTTTTATATAGCCTACAGCGCTTGGCTGTCTTTAACAGTGTGGGAAACGAAAGCAGTTGGCACTGGTGAGAAGGGAGGCCAGGGTCTCCTAGCAGAGCTGCTGTGGCTCCCTGCACATGTTCCCTCCCGCCGGGCACCGAAGTCTCTGAATGAGGTTTCTGCTTGTTTGTATTGACAGAGCTTTTAAAACAACTCAGAGCATTAATGAGTGTGGTGGTGTCAGCTCTCGCCCTGATGCTGTGAGAACAGTGCTGTGCTTTATCCTCAAGCGCTCTCAGTTTGGGTAATGAGAAACTGAGCCTCTTAGTGCTGAAAAATCAGAAGCGCCCCCCCAGCACACACACACATTGTCTCAAAGTTCTTCAGTTTTGTGGTTGAAAGTGTCAGGCTTTATTAGTGCGTGGGCCTGTGGTTGATTGGTGGAAGGTTATCGATTGCCCTGTACTTGAAACGCAGTGTCCCCCAAGCAGGGGGTGCTGACAAATGGGGATGCTCCAGCAGAGCCCACTGGGATGGTCAGGGGCTGGAGCACCTGGGGTGTGAGGAGAGGCGGACAGAGCTGGGGTTGTTCAGCCTCCTGCTGGAGAAGGGAAGGCTTAAGGGGGATCCCACTGCTGTCTCCCACTGCCTAGTGGGTGCTGACGGGGAAGATGGAGTCCCTCTGCTCAGAGGCCTAGCTCCTGACTTGTGAGTTCTTGGAGCTAGCTGCCAGAAGGCCTGATACAGGAGAGGACCTAAGGATGAAGGGGCTGCACCATGTGCTTTTAGTTTTAGCTTTTATCGGTGTTGCTGCTTCTCCTCCTTTGCTTTCCTGTGTTGGTAACTTTTGTTCTTCATCTGTTGGTGTTTACTTCCACACCACACTTGTACTTTTTGTGTGATCTTTTAAGTCCTCAGTTTTAATCTTCCTTCTATATCGCCTTCTTTGATTTGATCTTCTTCTCCTCTGTGCCAGTCTTGGAGGCTGATTCTTATCTGCTGTCTATTCAGTTTATTCTCTGTGGTGTCACCTTTTTTTGACTTTCTTCTTGGCCTCGATGTTCATGAGCCTTCAACTGAAACATCTCTAAAAATGTCCCTTGTGTTCTTGTCTCCTGTCATGCAGAGGTGGGAGTAGGAGCACAATTCAGGCAAAGGAGAGCATGGGTTGGATTTGCCCTGTTGTAATCCTAGGAAAGGTTCTGTTGATGTGAAGCAATGGCAGTGTCTTAGGGGATGGGTAAATAGTTGTCTCCTTGCGTGCCCTGTAGTAAAATGAGGAGGATCTGTCCAGTGAAGAGTGAAGACTAAACACTGATTGTGCTTGCTGGTTAAAAACCCTTCTCCCTAAGAGCAGTGCAGTGGATCCTTCAAATGTGACTCAGGTTCTGCTGGGCCCTGGTATCAATTGTTAGGAGATGCATTTACATTCCAGCCTTTCCTCCGGGGGGGGGGGGGGGGGGGGGCGGGGTGCTGGGTGCTGGGAGGGTTTCCCTCATCTACTTAGCCATCTGTTTCAGGGAAATTGCAGGGTTATTTTGCAGCACCAGTTTCTTGGCTGAAACCAGCCAGTGAGTTTGGAATAGAGGCATTCCTGTGCTAGACAGCTTACGTGGGCAGACTGTGCTTCCTTAGGAAACCAGGCTGGAAACCTGCTCATGTTGAGCAGAGTCAGATCTGTGTCCTGGAGAGATGAGGCTTTCTGACTTGAGCCTGGGCACCCTTTAGCATGACTCCTGTAAAACCAGTGCCTGGGGCAGAGGTAGCTGGGCTTCTACCTTTGTTCTGGCTCCTGGGGGACCATGGTGGTGACTTCTCCGTGTTGCTCTATCAGCTCTTGGTAGGTTGCAGGTGAGAACATCCAAGTATGCTGGATTTCTTCCTGATGTTAAACTCATTTCACCAGGAGAAATGAGTGTTACCGGGTACAGAGCAGTCCTTTTAAAACTTTGCCTGTTGACTCCTGGTTTGTGCAAAAGGCTTGTTTAGACAACACCCCTGCACAGGGAGCTAAACCCCCATTCCTTAAAATAAAAAAAACCCAAACAAACACCCTCCACCCTGCTCCCAATGGATAGATTCCTGTGCTGTATTTGAACAGAATGGCACTGTTGTCAGCTGCAGTTTTTGCTATCACGATGGTAGTTGCTGTGGCCAGCTCCAGGGCAAGGTGGAGCCATGCAGAAACTTACACATTTTCTTTACTTGCTGGTAATTGGCCCTTACCTGGCGTTTTTGATCTTCAAAGCTCTTTTCAAATGCTAAGTAATTTTTGCAGCATTCCTGAAATATTGGCACAAGTATGCCTTCTGTTGTAGATGGGTGAAACTGATTTTGATAGTGTGACTTGCCCAAGGCTACAGGATTAAGTCTTATTCTGGAACAGTGTTAACTTTGGCAGCTCTTGGTGGCTGGTTCTGGGCTTAGTAGGAGGTGTTTTGGGCTTATCTGTGCTGTACTGATGACAAACTCGAGGACAAGACCTTGCTGCTAGGGCTCTCACCAGTAGTAAGGGTCAGAAGTGAGTCTGAAGTCCAGAGTACGTGATTAGAAAGTATGGAGCTCCAACTGGTTTTTTTCCAGAACATATTAGGACACAGTAAGTTCTTGGAGTAAGCTGTTGGGTCAAGAACAGAGCTTGGTGGTATCACTGGACTGAAATAGAGCAGAGCCCATCCTCTCCTATCAGGACTTGCACATTATGAGAATACCCTGTGGGTATGAAAGGCTTGGCTCAGAGCTTTATATCTTCCTGGACAGGGGATAATGTGGATGCAACACTTTGGATACCTAGCTCTGCTTCTGCGGAACTGCACACTGAATTTGCGCCATTGAGTGCAGCTGACCTTTGGTATTCGGAACCCACTGAAATTTGGTGGCCTTTCATAACAGGCAGAAAGCTGGTTTTCACCAGAGACCTGTAGTCGGCCAATTTCTGTGGTGTTTGCCTGGGTGGGAGCCCTGTTGTGTTAGCCAAGGAGCTCCTGGTGGTCTGCGGTACCACAGAGTTACAGCAGTGCTATTTCTTCTGTCTGCCAAAGGAAACTGAGGCACAGAGTGCCTGGGTAGGAGCCGTGTTGCAGACACGTGAATGAGGGGGTGTCAAGCAGGATGGAAATGTACCACAAATGGCTGCTAATCCTATCGCAGCAACCTGTGGTGTGACACACTGGGACGTGATTCATTGCGGTTGCTTTTGGAGTTTGCTGTGGGCTGTCTGCTTTGGGTGTCTGTGGCTCAAATAGTGAATTCGGTTTTGTTTTTTCTTAAGGTGGGTTTAGCTGCTGCCTCCTCATGGTTTTTGCCTGTTGTCTGATGCTCCTCTGTGCTGTTCCAGCTCTCTTTAGCCACCATCTTGCTTTTTGGTCACCTCTTGCAGTTGCATCTCTAGCAGCTTTGGCTCTAGTGAATAATCCCAGCCAACTTTAGTGGTTTATTTTGTGCTGCATTTCTCCCCTTAACGTTGGTGGATCTCACACATGGGCTGTAACTTTCTCACTGGGATGTGGTGGCCTAACTATGGCCCTGAGTCCTGGTCTGTCCTTCCTCTTGGGTCACATCCTCTCTTCACTGTAAGGTCTTCTGAAGGACAGCTCACCATGCTACTACCACCCCTGCTCTATCCTACTTGTGACTGATCCAGAGCTCTGGCACAAATGCTGTGGGACACTGGTGCTTGGAAGTTGCACTGGAGCTGGGGACCAGCTGCCTTCAGGCTACCTGGGGTTTATGTGCCGTGATGGAGGACCTTTTGGTGAAAGATGAAAGTCTGGCAGGTGAAGTGGAGGTCCCCCGGTTCACATAATCGATCTTACTGTAAAATGTCAGCAGTGGTTGATCAGTATTGATTGTCCCTTCTGGTGCTGTGTTCTCACTTTATCATGCAAATAGAGCTGGGTAGGCTGACCTTTCTGTGAATTTTCGTTGTCTTATTTAATGGAAAACGTGCTATGTAGAGCATCAAAAGAAGTTGCTTATGGAGTATATGGTAATATCACTTTTTTATGTAATAGGAGATAATTTGAAGCATTATTTGAGCAAGGAAAATGGGTTCTGAAATCATCTGTGAAACTGGAATAAAAGGCAAGCTTCTGTCCATTCCATTTGAATGACTCTGAGCACCTTTGAAAGCTGCTGAATTAAATGGCAAGCCTTTGACTGAAGAGTGTGATTCACAGCTCTTGTATAAGGAGGCAATGTATTGTCCTACCCAATTACTGTTATCTGGCTAGATGATGGCTGAAAGAGTCCTTTTGTGTTCCTGCACTCTTGTAGAGCAGAGCAGGGCCCAAATGTCCATTCTGAGAAGCTGCTGCACCATCCTTCCCCTGCTACCAGCTTGTAGCACTGGCTGAAGATACCACATCTATAAGACTAATGTGTGGTTGTAGTAAAGGTGATCGTGGCTCATCACTCAGCAACTTCTTGGTGTGAGGTCTGAGAGACTGGTTAGTTACTTGAGAGCAGACTCGTATCCTACTGCCCTGGTGGTGATCAAACAAGTTCTTACTTCAGGAAACCGGAGGGATTTTGTAATGAACATATACACTTCTTGCTGGCATTTGATGTATGCACATGAAAACATGATGCATAAGTGACTACATTTTAGTTGTCCTTAGTATCTCAAAAAGCTCTGAGAGGTGAAAACGCGGGACTGTTACACATGATAGTGTATGCTAATAGGTTTGAACTCTGACAGTGCTGCTTTTCCCTGAAGCCATTGGCACTGTGTTAGTGGAGAAATGCTGCCACAACCAATACACTGAATTTCCTAAGCAGGTTGTTGTTTTCCAAAGTGCGGTGTCCTGGTTGAGGTGAGCTGGTGCAGGAAACAGGTCCAGCACAGCCTGTGATCTTGAAAGGAAGCAGGTTCTCGTGGCTTCCCAAGGTATGACCAAAAGAAGGATGAGGAATCTGTAATACTGCTTTACGTCACAAACAGGATATGACACTTGCTTTAATCATATAAATGTGCCTAGCAGCACACTGGTACATCAGTGCACGTGTGTTCTTTTGCCTTCGATTGGTTTTTTTTACTGTTTTATTTGCCTTTTACAATTTTTCAGGGAGGTAGTAAATTATAATGGATGTATGTATGAGGGCAGAGGGATCTCTGCTTACTCTAAAACTTGTTCCACACTCCGTGGTATCTTTTGCATTTGTTAAAGTATGCTGGAATAGATGGCATGTGCCACTCACTGTATTTTTCTTTGCATGCAGGTTCACTTCCCTGATGTTGAACGAGCAGAGTGGCTGAACAAGGTGAGGAGCTCTGAACTCCGGTTTGTGAGGTCATCTGCTCCGAGCTGTATCACAGCACAAACTCTGCAGGCCAAGTTTGAGGAAGTTATGAGCTCACTACAATATGGTTCAACCATATCAATGTCTGTACTTAAGTCTTGGAGCCACTTAAGTACAGAGATGCCACTGTGGTTTTGGTGAGAGCCAAACGTGTACCTGGTTGATATAAGTTAGAGTTTGACCACAATGCTTCGTTCTGAGATTAAAAAAAACCCTAAAACCAAGTGTATGTATGTGTGTATATATATGTATGTGTATATGTGTGTGTGTGTGTATGTATTATTATTATTATTTTAGCAAAAGCAGTGTCATCTCCTCTTACCAGAGAGGTTCCCAGAGAGCTCTGAAGTGGGTGCTCTCATCAGCAGGTGTCGTCAAGCTCTTGCTGGAACTGGACTCTGTGAACAGCAAAACAGCTGAACTTGCAAATTCACATCCAGTAACTATCCTGTTTCTAGCAAGCTTTCTTCTTGATGTAGAAGCTCATCTTATTCCTATCTGAATAAACCTAACTCCGGAACTTCATGACATGTAAGAGTAATTAGGGACTTGTGCTTTAGAGAATTTAACCCTGGGCTTTGCTGGCTCGGCCCCTGTGGTCAGAAGCAGTCAATAGACTCTATGGTGCTGAAAACTCACATTTTGGTTCCTAAAACAAATTCCTTTTCTGAGGAACTGAGGTGGATCCCTATATAGGGATGACTTATGAGCACAAATGTGACATAGTATTTTAAAATGACAGACATTAATAGCTGAGCATTCTGTAATCTGTGTGTCTGTTTCTCAACAAAAGTTGTCTTACACAAAGAATCTTGAGTGTGTTTCCACTTTTGCTATTGTTTAGGTCCTTGTACAGGCTTGGCCATACTTTGGGACAATCATGGAAAAAACATTTAAAGAAGTTCTTGAACCAAAAATCAGAGCAAAGAATGTACATCTGAAAACATGCACCTTTACCAAGATCCACTTTGGCGAGAAGGTAATATGAATCCTTTGCAACACTTGCAGTTCAGTCTTTTCTGAAAAGTTCAGATGCAAGGGGAGTCTGTTCAGCTCTGAATATTTAACAAAATGGTATTGGTACAACACTACAGCCTCCTGTGTTCCCTCCTCATGTTGACTTGAGCATCTTCACCATGAAGGAAAGAAAGATCATATAGGAGATACACACATCCCTTCCCACTGGCTGTCAGTATCCTGGGACTGGAGATACAAAAAGGGGCATGTCTCCATGGGGTTTTTTTACATTTTTTTAACGTTTTTGTAACGCACTTGTGACGGGAGTTTTCAGTGCTTTGAAGGCTTGCAGCATGTGCTGCTTGCAGCCAGCCCTGTATTTGAGGAATGCCAAGGCTGTTCACACTGCCTCTTTAAGGGAAAAACTTGTGTGGTTTACTCGTACTTTACATGCAGTCGTGCAAAGTCTTTAATGAATGCTTCTGTACTCAAATTGATTGAAATGAGTAGGGCTTTTTGCTTGGACTTAAATTGAAAAGATATTAACTATGTTGTATCTTATTTGTCTTTATTTCAGTGCCCTAGAATCAATGGAATAAAAGTGTACACCAAAGAAATTGATAGAAGACAAGTTATCCTAGACCTGCAGATATGGTAACATTGCATCATCGATTATGTAGACGGTTCTTAACTCACTGCCCACTTGACACCTGTGTGTGAATTGTCATGCAGGACTGGACATTCGGTCCACTAAAATCAGCATGAAGTGGAGGGCTCCTTATCTTATTTAAACCTAGAATGATATGAGATAATCTGTCCCCCAGCTGGATGTCCTGAATACTTAGAGAAAGGGATCTTGTGCATCAGCCTGTAAGTCAGAAAGCAGTGTCACCTGTGCAGGTCTGGGTATTACCTACTCTGGCTTAGCACTGCTGCCATGGTATAAGGATGTGCCCCTTGGCTTTGCATGGCAGGAAGAACCCAAGTTTTGGAACTGTATTTCCTGTTCTGACAGCTCTGACAGCTCTCGGGCATGGAGGCACTTGGTCTGTCTGGCCCCAGTATCGTTCCTCTTCAGTCCAACCTCTCCCGTTCTTCCAGAACTACTTGCACTATTTGTTTTTTAATTCCTTCCCCTGGATTAATCCTCTTGTTTTACTCACCATTTGTTCCATGTGCCACCCAACACATTTGCTTTTTTTGATTACAGCTGTTCTGAGCAGAAAACTGCCTCTAGCTCTGTTAACAACAACAAAATTAGATAAAACATTTGATACCTCCCAGGCTGTTTTGAATGAGCTTGTGTGTTTTGTTAACATCAGAGCCACTGCAGAGCTGAACTCTCTCCTGGTTTAGCCTGGAGAATGGAATTACTGCGGGAATTACCACTTGCATGCTGCTGTAGCTCTGTAAGTTAGTGAGCAATTGAGATGCCTAATTTAAATGGCTTTTCTTCATGGTAGGAAAAAGCAGTGTGAAGTTACGGATTGTCTTGGCAACAGCACAGAGCTGCTCAGAACTGTGCCTGCTGCTTAATGTGGCAATGGCATGGCAGCATCCCTCAGCCCTGGCAGAGCACCATCGCTCCCTGCAAAATGACATGCTTGATTTTGAGCCAGAACATGTCGTGCTTCAGTGCTCTCAGTGAAGTGCTCTTTGTAATAGCCAGATCAGGGCCTTTGGCAAATCATTTGTGTTTTCCACATTCAGATCGAGGGAATTGATGCCTTTAAGGCTCTGCAGGAGGTTACTGCTATTGTCTGTTAAACTACTCTAGGCTGCTTCTCCCACATACTCATTTTTACTGTCTTTTACAATCCTCTGCAGAGGGATTCCCCCACCTCTTCGTTCCTGTCCCTTTGGCAGACCCATCAGCATCTCCAAACTGGCCAAACAATTTTGTTCCTCATCCTAATGCAAACTTCACCTGAACTGCCATCTGATAACCTAGTATTTTCTGTATTCACACAGGAGTCTTCAAACTACCTTGTCTCTCTGATGGGCGTCTCTTCTCCTGGGCTATGTTAAGGACCCAGCTTCTCTTACGTTAATACATTAACATCAGTTTCTGCAACTAAGTTAGGTTTTGTGCATTGTACAGTGTCTGCAGGCGGTAGTGTATTACTTCCAGGAGTGGGCAGAAGCAAATCTAGGGAGCAGGGGTGTTATCTACCTGCCTTTTTCTGGATTGTCAAAGGAACATGTGTTTTGTTGGTTTTTTTTTCTGCCCCCTTTTTTTTTTTGTTTCATCGGAGAGATGGGTCGTCCACTTTTCTGGAGTGAGGCAAACCCCCATTACAAAACAGGCTGTCTTAGCCACACGGATAGCAGTGAGTGTCTGCACTAGTGCAGCTGGTGTTGGGAGAAGAGCTGCTTAGAGGAGATGGACTTGATCTGTCCGCATGTGAGGCTGCTGCCCTTTGCAACCACCTCTTGGTTGCTGCACGCTGGTGAGGGTTAAATGACTGGATCTGCCCACAGAGCTGTATCCCGGCATCACAGCTCTGGAGAAGAGTGATGGGCTGTGAGTTCCAGTGTGGCACACTTTGCAGTGCTGGGACCACAGTGACTGGCTATCTCCTTTTGGGTTAGGCTTCATGGAAGCGTAGCTATGTTACGGTGGACATTAAAGGATTAACATGTCTGCATCTTATAAACGTGACTCCTTTGCCTTGGTGCTTGCTAGCTGTAATTTTGTGGGAGTTCCCTTACTGGTGAGCCCACGTGAGTGTGACCTGTTGGCTGGCTCACCACTGCACGCAGCACTGACCTGGGCAGCAGCAGGGAAGGCTGAGCATCCGCTTCACACAGGGTGCTGTTATCCTGGTGGGCAGCACCCCTGCCTTGGCAGCAGCTCTGCTCTGCTCCAGTGCTTGCTGAGTTACCCTTTGTGTCAGGCAGTGTCTTGCTTCCAGAAATCTTGGCATGCTCTGTAAATGCAGCTTGCTTGCAGTCTCACAGCAGTACAGGAGGAGAGAGATCTGCCCCCCACCCCCAATTTTATCGAGGAGGCAACTAGTCTTTGAAACCCAGAGTCTCTGACCTGGCCAGGAAAAACACAGGAAGAGGGCAGGAGTGGAAAAAAAACTTTCCTTCTTAGCCTTCCTTTGTGGTCTGTATGGAATCATTTGTGTAGTTTTAATAGCCACTTGTAGATATATGGTCCACAAAGTATTTTGTTTGATCTGTGCTCCTGATCTCTGCAACATCATCCAGTGCGAATGCTGTGGTTCAGGTCTGTGCTGTGTGAAGAAGAGCTTCCTTTGCTCTGCAATTTGTGATGTTACATCACAAGTTTAACACATCCTTTGCTTTGGAACTATGAAAAATAGCACTGAGAGGGCCCTTACTTGTATGGGCAGTAGCTGCCAGCAGAGCCAGCGATGCAGTACATCTGGTATTGCATGGAGTTACCGAAAGGAACTTGAGAAGCTGCTTTAATTAAATCTATTAACAACAGCTTATATGTCCATAGCATCAGAGCATTGGGAATAGTTATGTAGAGCACTGTCTCATTACAGTCTTGTCTCTCCCATGTGAGAGGACTATACTTTGCTTTTTTGGCAGGAAAACCAAGGCTCAGAGTTGATTACTTGTGAGGCACGGGGACCTTTTGGCAAAGGGAAGGAAGGATGCTGTATGTAATCTTTCAAAAGCTTTTGCTTGGTTCCTGAGATGATGCACCCGATTGGTGTAAATTAAGTTGTGTACATTTTGTCACAGTTTATAGAACGGAACAGAAATGTTGAGATGATCGCCGCTTACCCTCAGGTCTTCTGTACAGATGAAGTTTGTCATTTATCTGTCTGAAGGTGCTGGTGTCTGTATTCATACCTGAACTACAGCCTTCACATGACACATAAGAAAGTATCAGCATTCTTGCAGGGGCTAAATGAAATGTAAAATCCCCACTAGATTGGGATTTGAAATCCCCAAATCTGAAATATGACATCCCAGCTGGAAATAAACTGGCAAGTGCTCTGGGATCTGCAAACAATTTGCCGTAGATCTAAATCATGGATCTGTCCCCTGAGCGTAGGGAGCTGACAGTTGCGTTCTCCAAATGAATTAAAGTCAAAGCATTTCAGAAATATTCTCCAAAACTGCTTTTTTCAAAATGGGGAGTTTTCAAGTGCAGCCACTTGACCTCCTACAACTGCTTTCCTTCCCACTAATTCTGCAATTGCCTGAGCTGCTGTGTAGCCATGTAATCATTGGCTACAATCATCGGAGTTTCAAAGTATTTGAAGGCACTGTTACCTCCCAGAGAGTATCTCACAATCCAGTTGCTTCCTATTTCATTGATCTGATTTAGCAATGATAATCATTTTTTGTTGGAAATGTTTTGAATTTTCTTTTCTGTGGCATTTACAGTACATGAGATGTCACAGAAAAATAGTGTAATAATATGTATTAACAAATGTATGCATTGTAATTTACTTTAAAAGGCGATCTCTGGACTCCCTAACTGGCAGGTTTTCAAATTGGGAAAGACAGTCTCTGTCATCTAGTGCAGGACTGGAGAGAGTAGTCAAAAGAGGAAGTGTGCAGCAATACTTGGCGCTTTGGTGGAGTTTGGGTTAACTAATTTTGTAGGATCTTAAACTAAAAGCGTTTTGGAATCTTATTGGTCTTGAGCAGAAAAGGAACATCTGCCCTGAGGAGCCTGACTTGACAGGCAAAAGGGAAAGGCAGAGGTAGTCTGGTTTCTCTCATACTCTGTGGTACTTGGTCACGTTTTCTTATCTCTCTTATTTGTCTAATTCTGCTTGCTTATTTACCCAAGTCCAAAGACTAAGGAGTAGCCTGCTTTACAGAGCACTTGAGGAGGCCAGACCGAAGGGGGCTTTTAGCATGCGGGCCAGTGAGAAGATGGGGCCCATGGGGAGGTACTTCGCAGGGAGGAATTGCATGTGCCTGTTCTGAAGGGTGATGTAGACACCCAGGTTAGTCAGACTTGTCAGTGTGTGCACTTGTAGCATCCTTCCCTTCAGCCAGTGGATTACCATTGTATCATAAACACGGCATTTCCATCCAAGTACAGAAGAGATACGCACTCGTACAAGCTTCTCCAGTTCTCATCCATGGCACAGGCATGCTTATCTGCACCACCTGGTGCAATAGGTGATTTAGGAGAGAAATGGGTGGTCCTTCCACCCTTCACAGGTGGGTAAAGCTTGGTCCTGTGGGTAGTGGCAGAGGGGCTCAGCCCTACATGCTTTTGCTTGTCAAGTTGAGTTTGGCTCAGGTGTGCGGTCTGGGGGCGGACAGCAGAGAGCACAGCCAGGTTACACTGAGCAAAGGGGGCAGGCGGTAGCATGAGCAGCCTGGACTGCAAATGAGGAGTAAAACAAATGAACGGAGTGCATCCTTCCAACCAGGCACCCTGGCGTGGGGGTCATGCCTGTATGAAGCAGTCTTAAGGATAATTGAAGGTTCAGGCTCTGATAAGAGGGGTAAAGACTACTCTGACATCTAGACTCTAAAACACAATTGCATGTATTGAAGTGTTACTGGAGAAAAGAGACATCTAGGACTGGGTGCGAAGAGTTTTTGATTGTATGGAAAGGCATAAAGGTTGTAAATTGAAACACCACAACTATTATTTGTTGTCTTGGATACTGGCAACAGCTGAATCAAATCCTCTTGGATTAACTACTGCAAACTGAGGAACTCATTTTGGCTTCTCATTTAGACTTTTATTGTGACAAAGCTCTTCTAACACCCAGTGTAATGAGCTGTGATAATGTCAGAATTTTAGAAATTAATAAATGTAAAAATAAGTTTAATTATGTGACTAGCTTATAAGGAACACTGTGTTAATTTTGGCATGGCTTGTGAGGTTGGTTATTTAAGAAATGAGAATGTTCTAACATTAAAGACTTTGTTAGTTATGTGCTTTTAAAATTCTGCTAAGTGACTTATCTGTAAACAAATATTTGATAATTTTGCTTGCAAAAATGGAGAAAAATTCACAGGGTTACATGTTCTTGGCAGTTTTTTTGTGGGGGGAATCCATCTGTGTGCAAATTACAGTGTGAATTCATGGTAACTGCAGCACCATTTGTCCGTATACATGTGGTCAGAGCAAAAAATCTTGTCCTTTTTCTTCATGGGGTGAAATTATGCATGCAGGTGGCAAGCACAGCACATTCACTGTGCTGTGGTACCTTTACACCCTGCCTTACCTGCAGGGTGTTTGTGTGTCTGCATCCAAAAAGAGCTATTTCTCAGAGGACTGAAAGGATACTTGGTAGCTCCTCTCAATTGTTTTCTGCCAGAGGCATCAACAAATCTTCTAGGTTCTGCTCCCTGGGGAGTGGCTATGGGTTGCTGCATAAGGTGATGTTTGTACTTTTAAAAAGTCTAAGGTGGTTTCCAAATTGCAAAAGTACCGCACTTGCGCTCGGCATTTGTTTTATTTAGAGCCTGATGTTCTCCATGGCAACTGACCAAAATCTGATCTAAGTCATTGCCTTTTAATTCAGCCTCAGTGAAACCAGGTTATTTTTAGTGATGAATTTGCCCTTCAAGTGGGCTTTTGGGTTGTGCGCAAGGGTGATGTATGGGCTTTTTTGTTGTGGGCAAGGTGAGGACTGCATGTGTCATGGCAGGATGGGTCTGCATCAGCCTGGGGGCTGGGTCACCCAGTTGTGGGGTAGGATCAAGCCTTTGGCTGAGAAGGGTGCAAGAGGGCAATTGCTGTGACACTGAATTTTTAATGAGCCTATCGATCCCCTCCTTGGAGCGAGCTTGCCTCAGCCAACTGCCAGTCTTAAGAATGGAAAAGTAACCTCGAAATACAGATGTTGCTTTGACATTTTGCAGGTAGATCAATAACCCAGCTGACTGCAGGGTTTCTCTTGTGAAAATCTGACCCTTGTTTGATGTGCTCAGCTTTCCCTTTTCAGCTGCTTGAAGATCTGTCTCTGCCTGTTGGGGTCATGTTGCCAGTCATTAAAACTAATTTCATTTATACCCTATACAGCTCAGAATTTCTCATTGGACTGTTGCAAACTGTGGAATAATGTGAGAATTTTCTTTCAGTTACATAGGGGACTGTGAGATTCACATGGACATATCGAAATTTAATCTTGGAGTGAAAGGCATACAGGTGCGTGCAGCGCTAACATTGTCTGTTCAAGGCTGTGTGTGGCAGGAGGTAACAGTGTCCCAGTGGGGAGGTCATGGCACTAACTGGGAAACCACCAGCTAGCAGGCTTGGGATGGATTGGCTTTATCTCCTTGTGTGTGGGCTGGGGAAACGATGCCTTCCGTGGAAAGCATGTAAATACCACTTTTAAGCTTCTTAGTGCAACTCTTCAACGGGGTCACTGCTAGAGCACGAGCTCATGTGGGCCAGCTTCTGCCACTGGACTTCAGAGGAGCTGCATCTTGGTAGAGAACTTCAGAAGAGCCGGTTCTGCCAGGGTGTTTGTAAACTGGTGTAGGTTAGACTAACAAGCTGTTCTTGCAATGTTGAAAGCTAATAGGGAGGTGATTCCATTGTATGGCAATCGGGATTGCAGAGAGACTCCACAAACTTAGAAAGGATTGCCTGATATCAATAGCAATGATCTGAGGGGGAGGAGGTTATTGTTGTTATTAAATTCTAAATAAAATCACTTCAAGTAGGATTTTTAAAATTATCTCCATCATTGAGAAGCTCACATTTTTGAAATTTGTGTCCTGAGGGTACCTTCAGGCTCAGTTTTCCCTGGTTTATTCTCTTTGCAGTTGTATGGGACCTTGCGGGTGATACTGGAACCTCTTCTAACTGATGCACCTTTTATTGGAGCGGTGACCTTGTTTTTTATCCAGAAACCGGTGAGTCAGTAGTGAGCTGCACTGTGCAGTCTTGCATCTTGGTCTGTCTTCATGCGTGGATAGGTCTTCAGTGAGTGGCACAAGCTGTCTGTCACTGGTAACCCAAACTGCATAACTGCGAGTGCCTCACAGCACAGGTGTTTGAATAGCAAATTCCTGATTGTTCAGTGCTGCTCTTGAACTCTGAGATGACAGGAATGAATTTGCCCAATTCTTTTGTAGTAGTACCTGAAAATTTACTTGCTTCACTCTGAGAATGGGAGGATTTTCCAGGAGCTGTTTCCTTGCTGCAAGGCTCCTGCCAGGTGGATTTTAAATCTTCCCATTTGTAGATTTTAAATGCAGTCATCTTGGAGACCATGCTGTCATGGTCATGCTTTGAAAGCTTGCCTGTTTAAGGTCACTTGCCTAATAAAAGATGAGAAACCGTCTAGTCTTACAAGTACCAGTTATCTTATAGCACACAGCTTTGCTTGTTTGTGGGTTATGCTCTGCTTGACTTCATGGAAGTCATCCATTTTTGATCTTGAATGAGGTGGTTTTGTGTTTAGATGTAGTAGCATTATTTTAGCCCATGAAAAAAAAGCTTTTTGTTTATTGGGTGAATAGAAATACAGGCTCCAGAAGTCAGGTGGTGTTTGTAAATCTCCCTGCCTCAGGGCATAGGCCAACCCCTAAGTGAAAGGATGAGGAAACAACTTCAAAGTCTAGGCAGAGCTGTTGGATTTATTATGCTTGACCCCAGGGCATCTGCCAGTGGCCATTGCTAGAGGCTGAATGCTGTCTTTCCCTGTGCTTGCAGGATAAGTCCCAGTCATAACCTCATTTCCGGTATGGCAGGTAAAATAGATAAAGGAATTGATATCAGCTGTGGTTCTAATGTACAGATGCAGTCACTTACTAGTGCTGGTTTTGCTTGCTTTAAACAGTGGCTTTGTTTTAGAAGCATTTACTTCCCCTTTAAATTCTACATTTCTTCTGAAATAAATTTTAATGGTCCTATACATTTTTTCTCCCTGATCTTGTTGTAGCACTTGGAAATCAACTGGGCAGGCATGACCAACCTTCTGGATGTCCCAGGGATTAAGTAAGTGTCTACTTTCCTTCACTTTATTCTTTTTTAAAAAGCCTTTGGAAGTTGGGATGGGGTTCTTCAGTCATCATCAAAGCTGTTGTCAAAAGTGTTGTGTAAAAGGTGTTGTGCTGATACTCATCCCATCACACCTGACTGTGGAGTCTGCAAAACCTGAGGAGGGTGCTTTTTTACATTCTGTCAAAATTGTTTCAATCGCTTCATTGCATTTAGGGTAGAAATAGTAAATTCCAAAACCTACAATAGCCTATAAACTAAAAAACAAACCCTTCCACTTCCTGTGTGGCAGTTACTTGCAAAGGTACATGAGGTAGATCTAGGTGACGGGCAGTCTGTGCTTATATTTGTTTAGTTTAAAATGAAAAAAAAAAGGTAAGGCAT
Organism: Falco cherrug; assembly: GCF_023634085.1. Lineage (NCBI taxonomy): Eukaryota > Metazoa > Chordata > Aves > Falconiformes > Falconidae > Falco > Falco cherrug. The sequence goes on along the minus strand of NC_073704.1, from coordinate 32,968,444 downwards.
CACAGAGTTGCAGTCCCTCTGACAAAGAAAACCATACCAGATTTATGAGGGGAAATGTTCTTCTCTTTCTGTGTAATCTGCTTGCTCTTTACTTCTCCAGAAAATGTAGCTTTTCCCCAGTGCCCCTTGGGTTGATCTTGTACATAAAACGTGCACAGCAACGATGAAAATCTTAGCAGTTTTCAGTACTGTAAGTTTCAAATTTTCTCCAGATTGGAGATTCACTTTGTCCTTGTTCCTCAGTGTAAGCAGAAAATATTGTTACGCAAGAACAAAATATATTTGGTTACTCAGCCTTTGCCCTTCTCCCTTTAAATGCAGACACAATGCAAATGCAGACACTTCTGTTCCTCTCTCTTCGCCTGCAGCTCATGGTTTGCAGACTCTTCGGAAGTGGATGGCCACTTCAGGTGCCAGCTTATGCATTAAAGGGCCTCTGAAGACCTTTGATGTTGAGCAAGAGGAAGCTTTCTTTTTCTCTTAATTTGAGGCCAGAGTGGCCTGTTGCCCTGAAGTTTGCCCCGAGAGCTCTGGTTTTTATCAGAGGAATTAATCTGTCCTTTTCTAACATGGTTTCCTTAATCCTTGCAGGGAGAAGGTATGTAGGTGGTCCAACCTACAGCCTCTCATATAATTAAGTGCAAATTTGGTGTCCTAAATTTTCACTCCCTGATTCTCTCACAGGGATTTGAACACAGAAACCCTTGCTGGTTCATCAGCACTGCACATGAAAGCTGGGAGCAAAACATGCCTGACCATGAACAGGCTGAAGTACAGGTTGAACAAGAGCTCTCCCTTTCAAATGAATGGGGCTTTCTTAAGAGAGTAAAGGAACTGGATGCAGTTGTCTGTCCTCACGTACAAGCTGTGTTTAGTTGTGTCTACCCTGAGACTCGACAGAAGGGACAATTCTGTGACCTTCCTGTGGGTTTTTTTTGCAGGAAAGCCAACAACAGCCTGACCAAGGGCTTTCAGGCTCCTGTTTTGACATTTGGAGTAGGAGAGGGCTTTCCTTCTGTGTGAATCCAGCCTCACCTATGCACTGTGACAATGTTGTTGCACAGTCTTACCCTGAGAAGCTGCCTTATAAGCACTAGATTTATCAAGAGGATGAAAGTCTTTCAGGCATTTGGTGATCTTGGGTTTTCCTCTGCTCACACTGAGTTGTATGTGGAAATCCTCTCATGAACCAGCTGGAGATTGCCAGATGACTGCGATAGCCATATACTTCTTGCTCAGGAGAACTAGGTCAAATTAGTTGTCCCTACCATGCAAATAGAGCAATTATAAAGAAAAGATTTTAACTGAAAAGCTAAAAATGTGTAAGTTTTAATTAGACTGGAAAGTTCCCTGAACTCAAAGCCAGACATACCCTCAGCTCAGCCTGTGTGATCTGTGTGCCAAAGGCCCACAAACCTTCAAACAAGATTTGCCGCCTTAGTGCAAAATATACCAAGATACAGAATCTTAATCTTTTGCTTGGTCTTCTATTAAAAAAAACCCTACAAAACTAACAAGCCAAACTCATTTTGTTTTGGATGTGCTGGCTTCTTCCATTTTACAGTAAGGTCTCAGCATGTGGCCAAGAGCAGACAGCACTATGCACTGGAGTCATGTTTTAAGTCTAAAACAAACTACCTCGAGGTCTTGAGTTCCCTGTGAAATGCTTTTTGGAAAGTTTCCGATTCCTTTCTCACCTTAGTCTCTGGTGTCGGCATTCCTAAGGAAACCCAGAAGGCACATGAGTTTGTATGACTTGTTTGGGTGTGTGACTGTCTCGTCATGTGGCCCAAACGCCCATTCATCATTTACCAGCTGCTAGAGCAGAATTCACATCCAGCCCTAGTAACCCTAGACTGGATCATTCCTGCATGCAAGTGGGCACTTGCACCATGTGTGCCACAAGGCAATGGCAACTACGTGCAGAGCAATAGGGAGTAAGATTGAAAGACATCTTGAGAGGCTGCCCCACGCTCGTATTCTCCTCTGAGCAGCTCGGCTGGATGCAGGTTATTGATAGGAGACAGCATAACCTTCCACAGTGATCCCCATTCACCCTCGGTGACTGATTCTGGTGTTGAACTGTCCTCTCCATTTCCTCTTATTCTAAGCTAAATGTCACAAGCATGAGTTTCTTCTGCTCCTGTGCAGTTGTACATAGACACTTTTCATGGAATCATGTAGGTTGGAAAAGACTCTTAAGATCATCGAGTCCAACCATAAACCTAACACTGCCAAGTCCACCACTAAATCCATGACCCTAAGTGCCACATCTACACATCTTTTAAATAATTCCAGGGTTGGCAACTCAGCTGCTTCCCTGGACAGCCTGTTCCAATGCTTGACAACTCTTTGAGGGAAGATAGGCAGTACCACTCGCTTTGCAGTGCCCATTTCTTTTGCTGTGCCTCATTCTTTCATGCTAACTGAAATTGTGATCGATTGTAGACATTTGGGTTGCTTTTGTTTTGCCCCTCCACCTGCAGTGTAATGTCAGACACGCTAATTCAAGACTTCATTGCTGCACGGCTGGTTCTACCAAACAGGATCACAGTGCCGCTGAAAAAGAACATGAACATTGCCCACTTGAGGTTCCCTATCCCACGCGTGAGTTGTTTTTTTCATTGAGGGTGTTAATCTACCTGAGTGCATTTGCTGCAATCTGGATGCATGCAAGCTTAGTGTCTTAGGTTCCTGCATCAGCTGTTTCAACCTGGATTGCAGGCTTTCTGTAAGTAATGTTTCAGAAATATAAAAGCAGATGTTGGATAGTTAATGACTGAAGGTGGGGGGAGGGACAGCGGGGGCGTCTTACCCTCTATACATGGCATAAAATGTCTATTTAGACATTGAGCTCATTTACCAATTTAAACCTTTAGTCTCATTTGAGAATACCACAGATCTTCAGTTAGAGAAGGTGCAATGAGCGCCACTTTAATTTTTTTTACTAATGCTGTGAAGGGGTGTAATTTATTTAGGGAGCTCAAAGGGTGACATGTCTGTTACAGAAAAAAAATAAGGGGAAAACCCCCCCCAACAACAGATCTCCTAAATGTTTGACCTATTCAAATCTTCAGTCTCCTTCATCTATCAGGTACCTAATACAATCATTAATAAAGGTAAATATAAATGAATGACAAAGGGATGCTCCCCATTACAAACTTGCATCACCAAATTGTAGTTGAATGGCCACACTGCAATGAAATAAGAACCTGCCAGTGGCTGCTTAGTTACTCGTTCAGTCAGTGGGAATTGATCTTGACTCTACACTTGATTTGACTGTGGCTGTTATCCTGTGCGCATATGTATGTTTCTGATTTAAAAATAAATTGAAGAATATTTCCTACCCTATTATCTAGATAGGATTGTGTATTTGTTTAAGGTTTTGGGGTTTTTTCCTTCTAGGTAAGTGGTGGAAAAGTGTTTTAATACAGCTGTCATTGGAAATATACTGCATCACAATACACGTCTTTGCAAAACTGTCATGGTGACTACCCATGCTGCCTGAAATAACTCATTTTAGGAGGCTGCGTATTATAATTATCCAAAGATTGCATTTTCATGACCAATTTTGTATCTTATTTTATGCAGGGAATAATAAGGGTTCATCTGCTAGAAGCTGAAAACCTTGTCCAGAAAGACAGTTTCCTTGGTGCAATCAGGGGGAAGTCTGACCCGTATGCTCTTCTTCGTGTTGGCACGGTGCAGTATCGAAGCAAGACAGTTTCCCGAGATCTTAATCCCATTTGGAATGAGACATTTGAGGTACTGAATCTTTCGATCTTTCCATCTGTAGGATGCACAGCCATTTACATCCGTGTGCTTGGAGGACCTTCTCTTAGCTGACTGCACGGGAGCAGGTGGTCTACTTTGTTACTTGATTGAGGCATTTCTGTCCCTTAAACAAGTTCAACATTTACATTGCAAACCTGAAATGTCATTCAGGTTGATCTGATTTACATACGTGGGGTTTTGGAGGAGGTGCAAAGCACTGATTTAAATATCAGTCAGTTCAGCAGTCTGTGCAGCTGTAGCCTGCTCTAGCATTGATTCTTCTCTGCTTATTAGGGATACCAGTTTGAGGGGTTTAACTTTGTAGTTCAAACCCAAACAAACTGGTTTTGAAATATTTTCACCTATAATCAATGGTATTAGTTACACAATTAGCCATGAAACAGTAGGGAATGCCCTTAATGTCTTGTACAGCTGTGAAGTGTCATGTTCTTGTCTACAGCTGGAGTCTATATAAACCTATGTGAATGCTTTTTATTTTTAATAAATACATCTTTCTTCTCCAGTTTGTTGTTCATGAAGTGCCTGGTCAGGACTTAGAAGTGGACTTGTATGATGAAGATCCAGATAAAGATGACTTTATGGGCAGGTAAGTTAGCATGACCCTTGCTCAGGGTCCAGTAACCTCTACAACAGGACACCCAGATTATTCATACCAGAAATTTAATATTGAAGGAAGCTATTCCCTTTGTCTAGATGTTGATACCAAGTTATTAGTTCCTAGTGCAACTAACTTTGAACAAAATAGAGAATGGTCAGAGAGTCCTGTAGGGAATCATATGACTCCATTAGAAATGAGAGTTGAGATTTACTTCAGATTTTATTTTAGTTTTGGAAGTATTTCAAGGGGGAGACTTCAGAAGGGTAAGTGCGTTCCAGTGCGCACACAGACAGGTAGTGTGGAGTTGCTATTTGGAACAGATTTGAGCATGTGCTTTCTTGGTGGTGGTTTCTTCTCTCCCCAACAGCAGTATGCTGTATGCCTAAGCATATGCTGACATGCTTGCTTTTTGTCTTTCAGCTTGCTTATAAGCCTAGTGGATGTAATGAATGACAAAATTGTTGATGAGGTAAAGATCACAACTTATTTCTGAATATGGTTGGTGGTGTATGCTTACGTGTACTTATTTGTGCTCTCCCTCTGCTATTATGTTGGTTTTGTGTGTTTAAAGCTTCCTTGCACACTTGCACTGTAGTATTTTCACAAAAAGAAAATACCTTTGCTCAGAAAACTTAAAGTAGCCATTACAATGCTTATTGCAATCAAGCCGACAACTTCAGACAGCTCTGAGGTGATGCTGAGCCAGCAGTGAGGTATCTGCTGTTATTACTGTGTGTCCTGTATGTACCAAATGTTTTTGTACAAGGCTACAGATGAAGTTTGGTGAAGCAGTCTGCTGAGGAAAGAAATGATCCGATCTTACTGTGGTTCACCCTGCAACCCAGCACTCTGTAAACAATGCCAGGGTGCCTGTCCTGTGCTGCTGCTGGCTGGAAATACCCATATGCTTTGTATGTGTGTGGGTATCTTCTGTTTTTTCTGACTTGTGTTTCTAAGTAGATAGACATGCTACAATCTAAGTGTCAAAAATGCAAGCTCTAAGGCACTCAAAGTACAATTCTTATTGTCAGTTGTACGTGAGTCTCAGACTGCAACAGATCTATAAAAATTACTCTGCCTTACAGGTCTCAAGTTACTCTTTATTGTCTCCATTTAGTGGTTTCCCTTAAGTAAGACAACAAGTGGACACTTGCATCTAAAACTGGAGTGGCTTTCACTAGTAAATGACCAAGAAAAGCTACATGAGGTGGGTATATTTGCTTAAAAGATTCAGATACTCTGATACCTGTCCAGTGATCAACAAACGAGTGTGTAAAATTAGGAACCCCAGGCAAACTCGTGGGAGTTCTGTTTTTTGTCTGATGTCAAAAGTTTGGATGTGATTTCCATCTCCCCACCCCTCCTGAAGAGGAAGGGCATTTCCTTGCCCCAGGTCCCTTGGTAATTCAGGAGTAACTCAAATCTGGCAGCTATTTTTGCTTGAATTAGCAAAGCTTTGTTTGACTGACTGCAAAGTGGCCTCTCACAGATCCCTTTTTTGATAATTTTTCCCTTCCCTCTTCATCTAGAATCTGTGTAGGACCTTTGTCTATAACCTGTACTAGTCATAGACTGATACCTAGCACTGGTGCTTTGTAGGGCCGTGGTTCCAAATGGTGTCCTACTTGTCCAGCAGAATTGCTTGGATAAAGCCCATCTCCCAAGGATGCTGTTTCTTATAATCAAGCAAAAGCATTTGAGTTCTGCTGCAGTGAATAAAATTTGTTGCCAGGCTTTTTTCTGCTGACACTGAATTACTGATGATGTTGTTATATGGCTGAGCATGTTTTTAGGTGTCTTGCTGCACTGGGGAATCCAACCAGTTCTGCACTAGAGAGACTGAAGAGCATTAAGGCCAGTAAATTGAAAACACTTACGCCTCTTCTTACTGGTCTAAGTGCTTAAAACTGTCATGCTGTATTGGCTGGTGCTCCTCAAATTGCGAGTTTTTAGGAGAAAGGTGAAGAGCTGCTTAGCTTTCAGAAACTGTCCTTTGAATCTGTGTTGTGCTTTACACTGCTGTTGATGGGTGATCAAGCCTACCTTGTGTTTTGTTTTATCTTTCTGGCCTTGACAGGATAGGAAGGGTCTGTCTACAGCTATTCTGATAGTCTACTTGGACAGTGCCTTCAACCTTCCAGTAAGTACAAACCACATGCAGGTAGCCTTCACTCCTTTTTCTTAAAGCCCACAAACTAATTGTTTTGAAATACTCTGTTTACTAATTCAGAAAAACCACTTTGAGTATTCGAATGGCGAATGTGGAGCGAAGAAGATCAAAAATAACAAGTACCTCAAGGTAAAATTTGAATTCTTCTCCCATACTTGCAAAATAACATTCTGCATTATGCAGTATCATAGCAACTGAAGCTAGCTGTGGGTAAAAAAAAACCCTCCCCAGCATAAGAATCTAAGTGACCAGGGGTTCAAATTAGTGACTGAAAGCACATGCCCTGCCCCAGTGAAAGAGGTCCAAGGGGGAAATACTTGATTGTGTCAGGAGTTGTATTTATTTTTATTTTATGCTTTGGACAGAGAGACTCCAGACATCAGACCTAGTCATGATATCCTTTCTGCTGCTGCAGGGGTTCTTCCCATACTGAGCTGTTCCAGCTTGACCTCCCGCATTGGGATGGGAGGAATATGCTTGTTCATGGTAACCTTGTCAGTTGGAGACCTCACTGCCGGATTCCATCCTTCCTCAGCTTTAGAGGGATTCGGAAGCCACTCTGTTGTTCATGCCTCCTCTCTCTTTGCTTCTGTTTACTTTTTCCTCCAAATACTGCATTTTAATTGTGATGTAAATGGTGGGTATAGGGAAGAATGTCTTTCTCTCTTTTTTTCCTGAGCAAGCTACATACAACCACAGCTCTGAGCAATGGATAAAGCTTCCCATTCTCTGTGACCAGCTCCCCTCCTAAATACAATCTTTACAATTTAGATGAGTTACCAGCACTGATACACATTACATTCGATACTCTTTAATTCTGGACTTCATTGTATCCACTTTGTATACAGCGTTACGCCCAGACCAGATCTGTTGCAGCACAATCAAACTAGTAGGCTGCGACAAGGCTTTACCGTTGGTCAGGTTCTACTGTCTGTGCTGTATCTCCTTCCTCCAGAGGTCAGACCACACTGTTCCTCCTCTATCTAACCCCAATCCCCCCCTCTCTGCCATCCTCAGGGCTATTTAACCGCTTAGCGGAACGAGCTACACCTGCACATCATCCGTGTCAACCAACCCACTGCCCTGGGGCAAGGCCACAGCTGCATGTTATCCATGCTGATCAACACACTGCCTGCATTCCTCTACACAGATCCTCAGCCTTAGCTTCTATAGCATTAGTGTGGAGAAGCACAGTATTACTGCTTCTGGAAAGGAATTGTTTCTTGGTGCCAATGACTCGCTTCTGGCTGCTTTACAGTGAGTCCTGAGCCTCAGAAACCAATTCTGAGAGTCCTGTTTCATTTAGGAATGATGAAGACATCCCACTGAGCCTTCAGCTCTCTTCTCTGTTACCTCCCAGCTTTTGACAAATTTTTAACTGCTCACCTGTTGTAACCTAAATACATAAAACTGGCTTAAATGTGTACTCTCAGTGGTAGAGGGTAAGACTGTGCTGTGTTATGATGGGAATCTTTCCTGTGTACTGCACTCTTCAGATGTCCCACATCTGAAAACTAGTGTCAGTTTTCCAGCAACTTCTTTCAAATAAGAGCAGTGGTTTGATATTGCTTCTTGTAAGCTATAAATGTCTCTTCTTTTTATCTTTTTTTTTCTGCTTTCTTTTTCTTCCTTGTGTTAAATGACAGAAGATGGAACGAGAACCTTCCTCCTTTGTCCTGCTCACAGTAGGAAACAAGACTCAGAAAAGCAAGGTGAGGCTGTTTGACTCTTGTGCTTTCCTCAAATACTTTCTCTTTCATGGGTGATTATCTCCAGGTAGCCCCTAGGAAGGGTAGGACTAGTGAAGCTGATATGTAGAGCTGTAGTTACAGTGATAGCGGCAGAGGCTGGGAGGTGAGGGTCAAACAGCACGCTGGAAGCACTGTGTCACTGAGTTGTGCTTGATTAGTGGGTGTGTGATCAGCTACTGTACAGATGTGTAGTTTTGTGCTCATGGCCACAAGGTCATGTTGGTCAAGATACTTTAGTTTTACAGGGATTGAAGAGGAAAAAATGATAGGTCTGCAATCTGGCTTGTGCTTTCTCAGGGCAGGGTGTCATTTGCATCAAACTGGCATTTGTTCCCTCATCAAATTCTCCTGGCTCCTGTGTTTCACAGTTTTACTGGATTTTTTTATTTTATTGTTTAAACTCGGACAAGATGTGTCTGGGTCTTCTCCCCTTTACTTTCAGTTCCTTTTGCATTATTTAGTATTTAATTTTGCCTGATGAGTATGAGCAACAGCTGACTTCTGCCTGCCCAGTAGCTGCTGTGTTTATTGCCCTGTGGCTGGATGCTGATGAGGGTGGCCCTGTGTTCTTTTGGACATCCAATAAACAGGAATTAATCCTGTTGGTTATATGCAGGCATACAGGTCTGGCCCCTGTTTTCCCTTGTTTCTTCCACCTGCTCCATCCAGAAATCGGGTTCTGCTTGCCTTTTTACCTTTTTTGGCTTTCCCTTTTCCCCACCACATCACCTGCCTCTCCCGAGCTAGGTCAGACTTCCAGCTTTCCCCTGCTCCTTTCCCCTTGCTGCCAGCACTCATGACCTGGTGGAAGCAGCTGGTTTACGGAGCAGCCTCAGCCACAGCCCCTGTGGGTGCTTTCCATGCTCTTTCATCCTTGAAGTGGATGGCACTGAAGCTGTGCCATCCTACTCTTCTTGTGAGCTCTGCACTCCTCAAACGGCCCCTCTAGCTTTCCTGCCAGCTTGCTGTGGCTTTGGGAGCTGGCTCTGGGTGCCTGCAGGCTGGAAGCAGCACCCTGGCTTTCCCTGGGTGGAGAGGTGGGAAGGAAGGAGTGGTGGCTTGCTGCAGGTGAGGCTGGCTGCTGGTCCAGGCAGCCCTGGCTGGGGCCAGCTGCAGCTCACCAGACTTGTTCTTCGGCATTTCCACGCCCTGAAGAGCTCATTCTGGTTTGGTGGTAGACTTCACTTCCACACGCTTCTGACCTGGAAAATTCCCACTCTCCATACAGCTGGGGTGTAGCATCACTGAATAAAACAAGAGGGTCACCGTGACCCTCTCTGGTGATCAGAGTGATGGTATTCTTTGCTGCTTACAGAATAAGACAACATGTATGCTACAATCTTCTTGTTGCAGACCTGCAATTTCAGCAAAGATCCCACGTGGGGCCAGGCTTTCACCTTCTTTGTCCACAGTGCTCATTCCGAGTCGCTCCACGTTGAGGTGAGAGAAGAGCTTTCCTTTGAAAACCAAGTGCATATTTGTAGAAAGAAGCCTTTTTTATGGCAGATGTGATCTCAGTGCTGGTTGTTTCTGTGTGCTTGTGCTGGGGCCCTCCTATTGAAACGGTGGAAGAAGTACCTGCTGTTGCACAGGCAATTCTCTGTTAGGTGATGCTGGTATCTGCCTTTGCTCTAGAATCATGTAACACGTAATATCTTAGTTCAAAACATGGGATGTTTCTGGCTGCAAAGTGCAAAGGAGGTATATACAGGTCTGTGTGTAGTAAAGCCATGAGTATTTTGCTGTCAGAAATAGCAGCCTTCATAATTCTCAACCTGAGTCCTCTCTCTTCACTTTGGTATTTTGGCTCGTTAAGAAATCCTGTATCTCACAAGCATGTGTTGCAGGCACAGCCAGCTCACTCGGCTACAGAAACGGATTTGAACTCGGAAAGTGTTTTGAGGTTAAATAGGCTAAACAAACTATTACCTAAAAGGCTTGTAAAAGTTTAGACCAGTTGACATCCCAGCAGCCTGGGATGTTTTCCCCAGAGCAAGTGAGGAAAGTGAATACTAGGACCCAGTTTTTCTGCTAAGGCAGTTCAGCAGTTCCATCTCTGCATAGTTTGGCATGGGATTTTTACTCCAGACATACTGATTATTATACTCCTGAAATATTGGCAAAACCTACTTGGAAGTAACCATATTGATGGTATGTCCTGAAGTAAATAAGCTAATTGTAGTCTCTGCTTGAAATACCTTCTTGCTTTGCTGTTCCTGGTGGTACGCTTTCCAGTCTGCCATCTAATAATTTTTTCTTTGTTTTTTTCCCCCACCCTAGATAAAAGACAAGGATCGGGATAGTGCCCTGGGAACTTCAGTAGTATGTCTCTCCCACTTGCTTAAGGACCCAAACATGACTCTGGATCAGAGATTTCAGCTGGACCATTCCAGTTCAGGCAGCTTCATTAAGATGAAACTTGTGTTGCGGGTAAGGTGTGCTTTGCCATATTCACTTGGCTTCCGCAGTGCCATCTTGGAGTGGCAGTTAGACAGAACTAACATGGAAGTTAGAATTTCCATCCAGTTCTAGCCAGGTGTAAGATGGGTGTGGAGAAATGTGACTTTGCTTCACAGATTAGTAGAAAGTAGAAGTGTGACAAGGTCTTTTAAGTGCAGTTAAGAGTATGTGGTGGAGCTGAGAGGTATCCCTGAGGCTTCCTAAAACTTGGTGCTGTGCCATTGCTCAAAATCTTCTCGTGACAATAGAGAGTTGGACTGGGAAAATCTAAGCTGGGGAAATCGAAGCTGCTAAACAGTAAGAGAGACTGATGCTTAGGAATTGTTTTCTCAGTGTGCTCTGGATCAGTGTTTAGGTGCTGTTAAATACATCCACCACAGTAGGACAAGAGAAGAGAAAAGCACAGCTAATCCCGTAGGCCTCTTTCACCTGCAATAGCAGATTCCTGCTGTCACAGGGTTGTGGTGAAATTTCATCCTAGATGGTAATGTTGGCATTAACCCCGGTGCTTTGGGAGCAGCACTCATTTCTCTCCCTTGTGATTTTTAGGCCTTGAATGCTGAAGAACCCGATTCACAGAGGGTTAAGGCTGGTGTTAGTGCCTTGAAGCAAGGTCCTGTGCATGTCGTGGAGAAGGGTGGAAACCAGCAAAAGTTTGTCTCCCCACCAAACCCAGAAGTCTCAAAAGTACCTCCTGTGAGCAAAGACTCTGAAGCAGTTGAATCCCTGCTGAAAAAGGACAGCAGAGAAGACCTGGACACAAATGACAGTTCAGCAGCACCTGTACCAAGTGAAACTGTTGCTGGCCTTAACGAGGCAGAGCATGAGCAGAATGCAGACTGTCCCCCGCCGTCAGCATTGCACACCAGGGCAGCGGTAGTGCCCACTCTGCCAGCCGTACAGGAGCTGAGGCTTGCACCCAGTGTTACTTCGCTGGGCTCTCTGCCTTCTTCGTGCTTTGAACTAAGTAGCAGCAACCTGGACCTTCATAAGTAGGTGTTCTTCCAGCTGAATTGTTCTTCTCTTGGGCACGTTTAGGTTTTATAGATTGCCGTTGCATACTGTTGAATTCAAGACTAAGTCATTTGGAGTCTTGGGTCTCAAATCATCTTACAACTAATTGACCTAATTATTCTAATCAACAGCGACAGTCAATATCCTGGGTCCCATAACACTCCTGGTTTTAGCAGGATATTGGAAGTCTGAATATCTCATTTCTATAAAAACATAAAATCTTGATAGAAATATCTGGCTGCTTAAAGTTTTGGATACTGTATTTTATGCAACAAATTTTAAGACTTACAATGCTGTGAACAAAGTTTTTGTGGATAGGTGGGCTCGTGTGTGTGTTGGTCCCACAGTGCTAAGTGTGAGGCTGCAAGGCAGTCTGCTCTGTTGAGGAGGACAGAGCGCCAAATTTGTCTCTCCTGGGGTGCAAAATGGAGCTATTGGAATCCTTAATGAACTGAAGTAGCAAAGAAGATCCACCTCAATTAAGAGCATCAGAGCAGTTATAAACCTGAACATCAAATGCAGCTCCAGCTGTGTTCCATCTAGCACCTCTGGACTGGCAAATTCTCTATCTCTGAACAGGGCCTCCTTCATAAGCCGTTTTTAAGCGACGTTTTGGATTTGAAACCACTTGAAAAGCATGCAGAATGGAATATAAGAAAGGTCCCATTTTGCATATACAGACATCCTTAAGGAGCTGCATAACATGCTAATGTGTGCTTTGCTGCTCCATCTACAGCAAGGCAAGTAGGTGCTTTGTTTGGCAGTTTGTACTGCGGGACTGAAAGCTGTCCTGTGCTCCCTGTACGGAGGGCGGTAGGCAGTGCTGGCACTGACCTGAGCAGGTATCTGGGGAGCCTCTGCGGTCCAGCTGCTTTCTGGATAGCAAGCCTTAGGGTGCCAGAAAGAACAGTGCCCTGAAAGTTGCTTTTAGTTGAAAATGCATCACCAACTTCTGAAGCTGGTGTCCTGTTGCATGCTGCTAGGTCTGTGCGTGTGGTCTGTTAAAACCGTAGCTGTATTTAAAAGCTTTGGCTGTGCAACTGTCTTACAGCGGGACTGAAATGTCTCTGGGAGAGATTCAGCTCACGGTGCGGTATGCTTCTGTACGGCAAAGCCTCGTCGTGCTGGTGAACGGCTGCAGGTAATGCTGACGATGGCTTGCATGTATCTGTGAAGGGAAGGGGAAGAGCTCTCCGAGCCTGTGTCAGACACGCAGCAAAGCCGGAGCGTAAGCTGCCCGTTGAGGTGCCTTAGCCCTGGCTGGCTTCAGCCTGCGCAGCCTCGCTAAGCCCAGCTCTGGTCAGGCCCGTAGCGGGTCTGTGAGAGCAGCCAGCGAGCAGCGCTCCATGCAGTAGAGATACTTTAACGTTCATCCGCCCAAAACTTCCTCTGAACAGCATTGACAACCGATGCCTGTCTTGGGATGTCATGACGGGCACCATGACAAGGATTGATACCTATGACTGAATTTGTAAATGTTAATGTAGGAACCCCAATAAGTGGCCACACACTCATCAGTGAAAATTGTGTTTAATTTCACATTCTTAAAGTTTTATTTGCTTATGTTCCAACTCCCAAGATAAATGTTTTTGGCCCATGAAGGGTTGGCCTGATTTGAAGAGAGAAGGTATTAAAGCACGCAGCGGGAGAACCTGCCTTGCTTGTCAACACTGCTTCTTTTACAGAAACTTAGTACCCTCTTCCAATCGTGGAGTAGATCCATACGTTCGTATATACCTGCTTCCAGATAGAAGATGGGCAAGCAGGAAGAAGACTTCTGTTAAGAAAAAAACTCTGAACCCCCAATATGACGAGAAGTAAGAAAATGTTAATTATGTAATTATTGCTGCCAAAACAGTTATGATCCCTATACAACGAAAGGGCTTACGTAAGGTATGCATGCTCCCGTTGCTCGGAAGGTTTGTCTCGTGAAAAAAATTGTCTTCTGAAAAAAAATGGCACTTCAGCTCTGATGTGGGAGTCCTTGGGGCAGGCCTGGCTCTGCTGTGGTGGTGTCTGTCCCTTGAAAGAGGGCACAGCTTCCTCTGCCCCCTTCCCTGATCCTAGCAGATGGGGCTCCGCTTGCTGCTTTGCACAGACATTCCCCTTCCCGTGTCAAACCCCCTGTTGTTGCGGAGGCAATCTTTCCATTTGGGTACCTCACAACGCCTCCTTCTCTGTCCATACTTCTTTGCCTGGTGCTTATTCTGACAGCTTGCCAAAAGTCAAAGTAGTAGTAGTAGTAGTAGTAGTAGTAGTAGGCAGCCGTTTGAGGCTGGACCAGTCTTTGGACAGACGGGTGGATGTTGTCATGAAGACCTGGTGGGAGCAGGGTAGAATGCTTCCCCCTTTTTGCTGACAGTGTCATGTCCACAGCTCTGCCTCTGAAATGGAAAGTGTTTTGTATAAACCCAAACACAGTAATGCTCAGACACAGAGCTCTTTTGAGAGGTGGTTTTAATCCCATATTTAAAGACAGATGCACATGTGAAAATACATGAATATTGGGTGGCCTTGGGTGGCTCACTTTTTTCCTGTGTTGGGTCCTTTCTGTATGTCAGTATAGGTCAGAAATGGAGAAAAGATTTTTAAACTATTTCATCTTAACACTCAAAACACTACAGTTGTGGATTTTGCTTCTGCCTACTCTCCTGTAACTGCTGATGAATTGCCAGCACAGCTGTTGGGAACAGCATCTTTTTCCTTGTCACAGTATTGGTGCATCCCATACATCCTCAATTAAGTGTAATAGGTTGAGCAATACTTTGCTCCAAAACACATTACCTGTTTTACAGCTCTGACTTGAGAAAAAGCTATTCAGGTGGGCAGAACTGAAGTGATTTAGGGTGGACAAAACTCACTTGACATTAGATGATGTGTGCCAGAGGCGTGAGTCAGAGCCATTAAGAATTTAATTGCCACAGGTTCCAACCTTTGTGTTCTCTTAATGTGGTGTAAGCTTACTTTGGAAACTTGGCGGGTTGGCTCAGCTATTTCCTCTGAGTAATAAGGGTTGCATGGAAAATATGCTGATCTTCCGCGGAGGGGGAAAATGATGGTAAATAGCTTTTCATCAAGGATGCATGTTTTCCTCCTTGCCCCTGGCACAGCGAACAGCCTGAACAGATGTCGCAGTCTTTGATGAGGCCAAGAAGAGATTTCTTACCATGTGAATCCAATGTAACTACAGAATTGCCTTTTCTGTCTCTTCCTTCTCTGTTAGACATTCTGGCTGCTGGTGCTGTATTCTGTCCCTGCATTCTGGCCACTGACGCTTATAGCATTTTAATTTTTTTCTTTGGTGTCTCTTGTCAAAACTTTTAGGTTTGAATTTTTTGAATCTTTGGAAGATGTCAAGAAAAGGACACTGGACATTGCCGTGAAAAACAACAGGCCGTTCATTTCACAGGAGAGGAAGGAGCTGGGGAAAGTAAGTTTAAAGAAGCTACGTTACCGATTTAATAGAGCTGCGCTGTCGGAGCGATTCCTGTAATCCTGAAATGCGGTTCTAGTAACTAAATCTCAGTAACAGGACTAGCAATCTGGAAACAACTTTTTCTGCCAGATTTTCATCTGAAATCAGGCTGTATCCATGTGGAAGCTTGTGTGGTCTCACGTGATGTGTGCTACGCCCCTTCATTTCAGAAGGGCGCTTCTGAAATGAAAAAAATGTTTCCTTGGAATCCACCGCTGCCCATTTGGGGAGCGGCTCCGATAGTGCAAACTCAAAGCTGAGAAAAACGTGGGATTAAACCCCAGAATTTGACAACAGTGTTTTAAGCTTTGGTTCTGTGAAAAGTACGGTGGAAGTGCTGCTTCAGTGACAGATAAGCTTCCAAGTAGTGCTACTAGGCAGCCGAGCTGCAGTGCTGAGGCTGGGTACCGCCCGTGTCCCATGTGCAGGAGCGCAGGAAGCTTGTTTTCCCTTGAGCCTGAGCTGCCGCCCTAGAACTTGAAAGCAGGTCTGCCTTGGGAGGGGAGCTGGCTCATTAGCTCATTTACTTGTACGCTGAATAATACACGAAGAAATAAAATGTGCTTTTTAAAGGTGCGGATCGACTTGTCACAGGAGGACTTAATAAAAGGTTTTGCACAGTGGTAAGTTTTCACCTCGGTACTTTCAAACCCTGCCAGTTGTTTTGCTGGGAGTTTGTGGGGCTGCCGGAGGGCTGGAAATGGGCTGTGCGTGCTGGTGAGTGAGAAAGTATTCGACCTGCAAATGCAGGGCTACCTTGAAGTAATCTGGTAGTTTTATCTAAGTTGTATCTTAATCCGGTTGCTAGTGCAATACCTGCCCTGTGCAACATTTTAATAAGAGGCCTATACGTCAGTTACAGTCTTCAGCATATTTAAAGTTACCGTGAAAGCCACCGGGACACATAAAAGAATTATGTTTATTAAAGTAATCTCGCAACAAATTTTAACCTGGATAATGAACTCAACTAAATTAATATGATCGGCAATATATATATATGATAAAACTTTAATTACAAAGCAGTTGTAGAAACTATTATTATAAGCCACTTACAGTTTTGCTTGTATTTTCGCTGTGGTTCAGAGTTACACCTTAAGCATTGGTCGGAGGCAAAGATTAAGAACCAGGGTGGTTTTTTCTCCTCCCCTTCTATGTTTGTAGTTAATGGCAGTAGTTCTTCCCTGTTTCTCCTTCAATGGAGCCTCAGGAATGCAGGGTGGGTAGTCCAGGAGCTTGCCAGCTGCACAGGCAGGGGGCCAGCGCTGGCCAGCAGGGTAGGAAAACCGGGCTCCCCAGCCCAGCCTGCACGGGTGTCTTGCGTCAGCGTGTGGCACTGGCAGGAGCAGGAGAAAAATGACGCATCCAAAGGTCCTGGTAAAGAGCTGAAGTTTGAGGCCATCTCTGAGGCCTCCTTTGTCACGCTGCCTGTGGAGGAGCACAAGCGGTACAGCCCAAGTTCTGTCTGTTGTGCCAGTTAAAACTTTAAAGAAAGTCTTAAACTACTATAATCATTAATTGTATCTGTCTTGCAGGTATGAGCTGACAAGGAGTAGGCGCAAGAAAATTTGATTTCTTCTCATGTACATAAGTTGCTAATTTTTCAACTTTGTATGAATGTACATATCTCTTGTAATTAATGTGTTTTGAACAGTCCCTGCACATTTGAAGCAGTCTCCAGCTCAGGACATATAAACTTCATAATCATCATCCTCAGAGATTAGTTCTCACTGAAGTAAAAAAATAAACAAAAACCCCACATTGGGAATAATTTGTCCCTAAACAGTGTCCTTTATTTTTGCTGTTGCTGGCATATCTCCCCCAAAGAACCCTTAAGTATGAATACTCTCTTAAGGAAGTGTTATACCTGGAAATATTCTAGACTGTCAGGTAAGCGTCACTTCTCTGTGGGGCAGTCTCATTTCCCCAGGATCCTATTCACATTGTTTTTGACATGGAAGCATTACTCTTTCAAAAAAGTACAAGTTTTTAAACAGCATTCTTCATCTGTAGGGCTACAGCAGCCCCTGAAAGAAACTGTTTAAGACTCTTAATAGCAATTGCTTTTTAAGAAACTAAGTATTGATATCTTAGCAGATCATGGCTGCAGGTATGTATATAATTAGTTTACTATGATGTCATTAAGGTTTTGGCTTGTGATGCCTTACCATGTTTTGTTCTTTGTTACACTACATTTCAAAATCTTGTGAACTTTGATAGTAAAGCATTCCACCTGCGGAACAGCAGAGTTTTGTAAACTAAGCTTTATTAATAATCAGAGCAAAATATACGAAAATATTTTTGGAAGCTTGGTGCACTTGTTTCTGTACAATAAACTTCTGTCTTGCATAAGAAACTTGATCTATGCCTTTCTAAAACTGACTTTTGAAATGTGACCATAATAATTTTAACTCAGTGCTAGGCCGAAACCCATAAGCCACCACCTGAAACAAGCTTAAACTGTTTTAGGCCTAAATTAGTGTAATCTAGTCTGCGTCAGTCCATAACCAGAAAAAATACTTGCCGAGCATCCCAGACTGATCTGAAACTGTAAACATTTTAAAACAGGCTCTCCAGAAGACCAAGATAGGCAAATGATAGGAGTGTTACGGCTAAGGCAGTGAGAGCAGCACCTTTATCTCATACTTACTGCGTCAGAAACATTCAAAATGCTTAGTAGTTACACTATGTCTGGCTTTGTGTGGGGTTCAGTTTCTTAGACTGATACAGAGTGTATTGGTTCTCTCCCTGGGATTGAGCAGACCAGTTGACAGCAGTTATAGTAAGTTATTTCTTAAATTGACCATGAAACAAGAATTTAAAAAAATGAAAAAATGCAGCAGCTTTTATTTATGTAAAAATCTGAACTTGTTGATTAGGGTAACTGAGGTTCGAGGTAGCTCTAATGTCGTATGCATCAACAGGTACATTCGCAGGCGAGATAAATCTTGCTAGAGAAGACCAGAGTAGCTCTTAGCTGGCTACCAATTTCAGATTTCGCACAGTTGGTAAAATATCATCCAGGTTACTGATCTCTGAAATGGAATGAAAAGCAAAATGGTAAGGTGCATGTATCTAGAACATCTTCAAGTTCAGCCAAGATTCTAACTTAATGTTAAATACAGGTAGTGAATGTTAAATACAGTAGTGAATAAAATAAGCTCCTCGCGCATTTTAATGTTTTTGGAAAAGCCTCAATTTAGCTTATCTTATGTGATTGGATATATGCAACCCCATGTTCAATGAAAACTATTTTGCTCCCTTCCATGTTCAATGAAAACTATTTTGATCACTTCCCATCAAAAGGGGGAAAGAAGAGTAGAGGCAGGCAAAAGTTAGCACCCTCCCTCACATCATTGTGTTTCAGCACACCAGGAGTAAACAAAACGCTTGTTAATTATTTAAAGTTTTAGGAGGAAGTGCTGGCACAACGATAATTACAACTCTTGCAAATATTACTCACCTAGAAGACAGAGCAAATCTTGAATGAGAGCTTGAAATGGTGGAAAAAAGCACTTGTGTTCTTCTAGCTTATTGATTATGCTGAAATGTGTAAGTGAGACTGTCAGATAAAAGGTACAAGGGTGCTTTAAGCTCACCTCCTCGGCTCTGTTCTCGTACTACATCATGACTTTCTGGAACACACTGCTACTTAGTAGTATATAAAACCATCTACACCAAAAACGTGTTCTCAAGTTCCAAAACCTGCAGCCAGTGTTAGCTGTCAAAAAAGCGTCTCTAATTTTGCTGTTTAAGCCCTATACACATCCTTCCTTCTTACACGGCACCAGGTAAGTTTTTGACTGGAACATTAGTCTTTACATGCTAAATACACTGCCTGGGGGTGGCTGATATAACTGCCTCAGAGGTGGAGCAAGAAATATTTTATAAGCTCTTCTCTCATTACAACAGGAGCGCAGAAAGGCTGAGGAGTTAGTATCGGTAACTCGGTGTGTGTCAGACTTGCCGCCTGCTGCAAGGAAGTGTCAGTATGTTTGCAGAGCGCACGCTGAATGCAAGCTCTGATAGTCCGCTACCACCTACGTGTATGTTGTCATCAGCTGAAGATATGACAGGATTTGTCCAGTTCTCAAGGTATTTGTAGGCAGCTCAAGGCATACGTTCTCTTAGCAATACACCTCGGTGTTACAGCTGAAGCCCTGCAACACTTTCTCCTCCCTACCCACGTGCAGGATCTGCTTTGTCTCCTTATGAATCGTGTCCTGTTAAGGCTTATTTGATCACCTTCCCCATGCAGACCAACAAGGTATTTTGGAACCTTCTAGCCTTCATTTTTCTCTTTGCCAGCTTTATCCTTTGGAAAACATTCAAGATTTGTTTCACGTAGGAGAGGAGTAACTCCTTTACCATCACAACTCACTGACTTTTCAACAAGTGATTAAAGTTTCTTGCATTATCAGTTTTAGGCCGTTCTCCCAATTATTAAATGCGGTGTTTGAAGAACAGCTGTCAGCGGAACAGCCCACATACCTGTGGATGTCTTGGGTCCCCAGCAGCTGCTGTACCTGCTCAGTCATGTTCTCATTAATTACGGCACACAGTTTCCCAACAGTATTCACTACCACAGTGGGTGGAGCTGAACTGTCTGTGGAAAAACAAACACTTCATGTTTCTTATAACACTAATAACAGGAAATTATTTTAGACACAATTAATTCTTGCAGGTGCCCAGATTTTACTCAGTTTTCACATATCTAGGCATACAAGTTCCATCATTCACAGAAAATGAAGTGCCTGTGGTCAGAAACAAACTAGTGTTAGCTAGGAATATTGCATCTCTCACAAGTCCTATAGCGGCCAAAAAACCTTGTCAGAGCTGTGTGCTTTCACAGCAGTGATGGTACCAAAGTGCACCCTCCAATGTCAACAGATATCAGCCAACTGAAATTACAGGGAGAGGGTTACTCATTAGCTTCTGGTAACACAGCTGCAGCACGGCACAGGGGCTAGGCCAACACGGAACCTGCTCAGTAAATACCTTGTTAATGCCCAGAACTTGTTTTGGTATTGGATTCTACCTTCACTGTCTGCTGTGACTGAAGGCAACGGGCTCCTTTGTCCTTTTCTCCCTCAATTTCAGAAGAGCTAGGCTTGGAGAAGGCATCCTCAGCTCGGTTTGTTATTATTAAGGCGACACACGGCTTCCTCACCTCCTGTGCTGGCTGCGGGCAGGAAGATTGCTTGGCTCAGAAGACCTTTGTAGCCCAGGAGCCTTGCTCTGTGGCTGTACACCCTGCAGCACAGCCAGACCTTTAAACCCAGAAGCAGCAGCAGCTGCTGTCGTCCAGAAGTACAAACCAGAAACGAATGGCACTGGGAGGTCCCTACGTTTGCCTCTGGGTACTGGCACTTAATTTTTTTTTATTTCTTCAAAAGATTCAACAGTGTAAGACAGGCATTTCTGAGGATTAGACAGAATTACACTTGAATGAATTACAGAGTAGAAATCAAGAGCAGAGTTTGAAATTTTTTTCTTAAACTTGTTATCTTTCAAGTGGAGAATGAAAGATGGTCAAGAATTACAAAGTCAGCTCATAGAAACAAAGCTTTGTGGAAAAAAAAAATAATTCAATTTCCTCTGTTATTCTTTTCTTCTGCCTCCCTGATATTCTTCAGCAACTGCTGAAGGCTTACAAATAATGAGATTTACTTAAACTGCTAATTGACAGCAACCTATTTTTAATCTTCCCAGTGAAGAATTTACTCATTTCTTGGAAGCTCAGCATACTTTCTATGAAGAGATCAGCCTTTCACTTATCATATTCCTTTCCTGTAGAAACAGTTTGAATAAATGCTAGGTGGTATGGCTTTACCTAGTTCCAGGAGCTCATGGAGATTTTTCATAGCGTTGGTCATTTCCCCAAGCTTTGTGTAAACCTCATTCATTCGCGGATAAACGCCACTGAGAGAATTCACATCAAACAACTTCTGGAAGTGAGAGACTATTGCGAACACGGTCGATAAGGGCAGTGCCTGGCTGTTCTGTAGCAAGCAGGAAGAAGATCTCATCAACTTACCACTTAATAAAGCAAGGATTCTTTTAAACCATGAAACATTCTTAAAACTAGTCTATGAAGAAAACAGGTGTAACTTCCCTTATTAAATCACAGCGTTTCAAATATTCTTAAATCCGAAGACATACCTTAAAGTGAGTTTTCAGACACAAAATATCCAGCAAATTAAAAATACTTTTTGAGAGCCGCCTTCTCTGTTGCTTAGTAAGTATGCTTATGTTCTCAGCGCTAACTGGGAAACAGAACAGGGTAACTGAGACTACAGGACAATGTGAATTTATCATTGGCCAAATGACTGAAGAAAGCAGCCTTCCCCAAGGTGAATTTATCCATTATGTTAAAACAGTCTTTGACTACTGAATTATCTTCAAACACCTGTTCCTTAAACTCTGCAAGGCTTTCAAATGCACAAACCTAACCACCCTGTGAAGAATGTGTTTAAGAAGTCCACACTAACTTGTGATTATAAACCCTTGGTAAGAATTACCTTTTCCTTATTCTCTATTTCTTCCAAAATTGCATCTACTGTGAACTGGAGGTCTTCAACTCGTATGAATTCTCTGTTATCCTGTGGACCTGCAGTGTGCCAGGGCACCAATTCCAGAGACAGTTTTCTCAAGGACCTATGCAAATCCTTTCAAAAAGAAGGGAGGGGACACAACTCATTTTAGTAAACTGCTTAAGGTTGTTTTCTTTAGAGAAACGGGCAGATTTTCTGTTTCTCACATGCCAAAACATTCCAGTACTGGCGGAATTCAAACACAGTATCTTGCTTACATTCTTTGATTTAAAAATAACACCGAGAGTCTAAAAATTGAAGTACTTCACACATTATAGTTTCAGTGAAGTAAGAAGTATTAGTCACAGAGGGTTTGGTTTTAAACAAAATTACTTCGCTTGTATTTTGATCAAAAAGTTACTGCTCTGGCAGGACGAAAGGAAGAATGTGTGAAGTACATAGGCTCTGAAGCTTAAGTGTCTTCTTAGGGACTCAGCCAGTGAACAAAAGCATTTAGATGATATACACAGTGCAGTATGTCTGGTGTGTAGGAACACTGTGTGTTCTTCACCCTACTATGTTTTAAAGTGGTATATAAATGGACAGCAGAATTATTTTTAAAATTTAACACCAAGTCAGGCAATAACAGAAGCTACACACAGAAAAAAGCGCTACATACAGGGAGGGACCAAGGAGTGCTCAGCAGATTAAAGGAAAGATATAAAGCCAAACACAATAATGCATTACCTTTAAGGCCATTAGCTGATCTGCCCACATTTCTATAGTAAGCGGAAGGTGCTCAAATCTGCTCTCCCTAATAGAATTTTGCACTGGCCCTTTACTGCGCCTGTATATTAATGGAGGAGCTCTTGGACTTCGCAAAATAGAATCAATATGGGACAAAACCTTCAACGACAAATAACAAATGTTATTGCTCAAATACATATGACTTTTTATAATAAAATCCTTCACTACTTACACTAAATCATAAATAGCTCCAATAAGTTACTATCGATGAATTGTACAGATGTATTCAATATGTAATAGATTGAAAGATTTTAAAATATACCAGCTAGAAGATATGTAAAAGTAATACAAATAGACTTCCCTTTAAAGGACATTTAATATTTAACCACCTGAGGCACTGTCACTTCCACAGTTTGCATGTTGCTAAGGTTTATTATATTTGCTTTTTAAAAAAAATCAGATAAAAGACACTGTCTCCTCGGGCATGTTTAAAACTGTAACACAAGGATCTCTTTTGTCCAAGACAAACGCCCTGTCCTGGAAAGACTTCAGCTAAATCATTGATTTGATATTTGCCGAGCTAGTCTCTGCTTCCTTGCTGTATTTTCAGGTAGTTTACACCAAGGCATGACAATGAAGAGCAGGCCTACATGAACTGCCAAACCCACAACATTACACATCCTGCTGTGTTCATATGAACAGTTAGATTCAAAACAGCATGCCTCAGTTTACATGGTTAAACAAACACTGAAACATTGCTAGATACATGCACAGTACAGATAAAATTTGCATACCTCTAAGTATTGCTGGCAAACTGCCTGCAGCTGATCTACTTCTGTGGTACTCTCAGATTCTTTCTTTTCTTCGGTTCTTTCTCCGGTACTACTTCCCGAAGATCTACATGCCAAATAAATACAGTAGGTTACACCAGTAGCCTTAGCAGGAGATACCGCTTTCAACCTGATTAAAGAATCAGGTAGGTAGCACGTATACTTACACCTACAAACTAAAAATCTCCATTTTATGATGCCTGCCAATACAAGTCCATCAAACTGATTTAGCTGAAGAATATAATACCTGATGTAAATATAATTCCATTTTCTCAAGTCTCCGGTTGAGGTTATTCCAGACTGCATGCAAATTTAGAATGGAAACCACCAGGTGTACAGTTGCTCTGCTACCAGAGGTTCTACTATGGCTGAAGACTTAATATCCAGAATTTTACTCAAAAGGGTCAAATTCTGTTTTCACAGTCTTTATCTGCTTCCGCTTGAACATCTTACCTGGCCTACTGTATATAGCTCACTACCCTTCTTGTCAAATCTAAGATGACTTTTTTTTAAACTACTATCTAAATCATACCCACTGTCTGAGAGAAAGGACCATTTAAATACACATGGCGTAAAATGAAGAACTGAACAATTTTAAAGTTTAAGTGATGTTTTTTTCAGGCTATAAAATATTTAGCATATGAAGTGGTATTACAGAAAAAAACACTTTTTCAAGCGGTACCTTCAATGTATTTTCTTAGCAATGTTTCAGAAAAAACCTAATTTCTAAAAATAATATGGACATAACTTCAGTAGCTGCAGTATTTTGCCAACTCCTATTTTCTCATTATTAATCCATAATGTAACCAGTAGCTTGCTTCATAGCACACGGAAACAGCAAACACCACAGTTTGGTCCTGTCCATGTCGCCTGCAGTAGCCCTCAAATCAAATCCAGAAAGGCAAAATGCAATAAAAAAAAGGCACACTGCTGTGCTCCCTTTTGGAGACCTTGCCTTCACTTCAGAGATTCACACAGAGTGTCTGGGGAGATGCAGTAGCACTTGCTGCCCATAACCAGCCTCAGAGGAACAGTAATAAAGGTACATGCTTTAAAAGCTACTATCTGCATTACAGGTTGCAGGGTATCTTTGCCTTACAGAACTGCAGAGGATTCACGAAAGTCACTGAAGAAATATACTTACTGGATAGTTTTCTTCAAAGTTTTCTCCAGTTTCTTCACTTGGTGCTTGTAAAGTTTTAATTCCTGTGCAGTTGGTCTGTTAGAAAGAAAAAGTACCATACGGTATGTCTTGCATTTGAAGGTATCTATAAAACCCAGCCAAGCGAAAAAGAAAGAAAGCTTTGCTAGTGCCGCAGCATCATTCTGGAAATGAAATTCTGCACCATTTCGACGTGGCAACAGCAATAAAGAGCAAACTAATCATTAGCAGTTGTAGTTATTAACAGTGTAGGGAGGGAAGGCTGACTGTTGCTGCCATATCTTATTTCTATGAATCACTTTTAAAGGTAGATTTCATGCTACACTTTTACAAGTGATGGTGCTTTCTATTTCTTTCTTTGTAAAGCAAAGTCTACTGAAGTGCTCCTAAAAAGGATGATACTTATCCTTTCTCACCTTATTTCCAAATCCTTCTTAAGATTTATATTTTCAAGCAAAAGCTGTTCATTCCTGGCTTTTGTTTCAATAAGTTGTTTCTGAAAAGACTGCAACATACACTGTTATTTATTTCATTCGTTCCATACTCAACAAGCTTGAACAATTTAAAGTACGCACATGCTAAGAAGGGTTCCCAAGCGCCTATATCGCAAGACAGCATGGATGAGGACTTACTTGGCTAAGATCAAGAGCCTGCTGCATTAGACCACAGGTGGAAAACCTAATGATTAAGGAGGTCTGCGCAGTCCCCAACTAAGACAACTCACAACAACATAGTATGAATCTTTGCATAAGGACAGTGAATCCTGCCCAGAGTTTACAAGACGACATGGTAAGAACAAAGGGATAGAAATCAAACACATGTATGTTTCTATGTGACTCTTGAAGGGTTACCATTTAGAGATCTGCGCTGACTTACTCATTCTTAGCAGTTCCATACCGTAAGCAGCGCTCTATAATTAGGAGTAGCATCTAGATTTAGGAATTCTTCCTTGCTTTTTCCTTCTCTCTGTACCTGGTCTTCATCTTTTTTATATTGCCTATTAATAAAAAAAAAATGTTTCAGCTTACTGTACTTCAATTTCCTGAAAGATCTAAGTTGGTTTAGTTAGCAGTTATATATGATATTGCTTTGATAAACGGCAAAGTAAATAGAATAGCAACTCCGTCCTAAGATCCACTGCTCTTCTTTGTTATTTCTGGGAAGCAGTTTCATGTATTAATTAAGTGCACTTATTCCTTGAGAGAAATTCCAGTACAAGCAAATCACATTTCAGTCTTCAAAATAATAATCTCAAATTATAGGAATGTCTCAGGTATGTGCTTGTTGCTTTGTACCATGTAGGCACCACGATGGATCTAAAAAGCTGGTATTCCTTTTGGTTAGGGAGATCAGTTGACTGAGCACAGCTAATGCAGTAATTCTGCCTGTGAACCATGGCAAAAGAGGAAGGGAATTTAAAAAAAAAAAAAAAAAAAAAAAAGAAGAAGAAGAAGAAGAAGAAGAAGGAATTATAGCTCCCATGCCTCAATACCCCCAACTTCCTAGCTGTCCTGGCCAAGCAGCTGCTTAGTCTGACTGACAGGTACTCCCTGGATGAATCCAAACTTCCATGACCATTAAAATCCTTTGCTGTTTCTTACATGCTAGTGATGTATGGAACACAGAATTATTTACCATTGTAAGATTTAAGAACAGTAAGAAATAAGAAAATTTTGAACAGTAGAACCATAAGTCATAGACCTACCTGAGCTCCTTTTTCATTTGACTAATTTGAGATTCATAATAATCAATCAGACAAAGGAACCTGAAGAAAAAAAAAATGGGATTTTGAATTTCAGATACTCTCAGGCATGATTTTTTGAGAGATACTGTGACCAACCCATAGGAACAGGCCACCTTACACAACTGCACTGAAGTGACAGCTTCAAATAGTGGGTTTTCTCTCATGCCAAACAAACAGGCTTGTGGTTTTCCAAAACAGAGAAGTAGAGACATTAACTCTTTACTAGTCTACAAGTGGCAAAATTATTAAGAGGAGAAAAAAGCTAAATCCTCCCGACAGCCGCCTCATCTTGTGATTATGGTTACTCAGCAAGCTTCAAGTGAGGCAAGGTCCCAAGCGCTAGGACTCAGCGACCATTGCAGGAGGTAGAAAGCACAGGTCCCACACAGCCCAAGAACATCCATCTCCAAAGAAAGTAAAAGTGCTTTCAAACCAAGTGTTTGCAAAAACCAGAGCCACAAAAACATGAACAGCTGAGAAACTGCATTTCCCCTTGAGTGCTCTCAGATTGTCTGTTTTGGAGAGACAGATGAGAACGCACAGGGAACAGAATTCAGTGATCCATCCTACCATACAGCGAGGGCACGAGAAAAAGGTTGCACACACACAATCCCTTTTAAATGCTTCCCAGGTAAACATCGCTAGCCAGGCCTAGAAAACCTGGTGACATCAGTGCAGTAAAGTGATGGCTACCTGAAGCCTAAGAATTGAAAAAAATCTCTGATTACAGAACTATGGAGGTCTTACTGCAAGACACCCAGGCTTGGAATACTTTTAGAACTCTCCCTGAAGTACCTGGGAAGCCTTACAGCAAGCCTGCAGTCAGCAGTTGCAAAGATCACTTTCCAAAACCAGAAGGGCTGGTTTTGGGGTGGTGGCGTTTTTTGTTTTTTGAATTTACATTTTAAAATGTTAGAATCCCAGGAGGAGATCACCCTAGCAGACACTGCAGTGCCAGAGCAGAGCTAATCATTCCTTTCTCTTTGCTGACACCTACTGCACACAGCGGCTCATAACTTTTTATTTCTGCCGTGGATTTATCCAGCTCACGATTTTTATACAAGAAAAAAAAATCACTGAATTGATGTACCTTTACAAGACTTCATATTTCAGCTTGCACTCCTAAGGTCCCCAGCTTTTTTTTTTTTTTTTTCCATATAAATATCGAGAACAGTTACTTTGAGATCCATTTCTTCATTTAATGTTATAGATCATTCACCAACCTAAGAAAATTGCTTACTGCTGATCTAGAAGAGACGTGGGGGCTCTTTTGCAAAACCGACAAAACATCTTGTTTTGAGTGGTAACACGACGTTGCTCTTCCATCCCAACTTTGCGCAGTTCCTTCTGCAAATGGGCAATAACCTCTTCCTGTTCTTGCAGCTTTTCCTGTTGCTGTTGATATTTGGCCTATGAACAGATAATGGGAGCATTCTGAAGTTACATTAACCCATAAGCTGGAGACTGTACTATACACGCCCAGGTAGGCACTTGGTCCCAAAGGAGGCTTATACTTGGGTTTTAGCAGTGGAAGAAGGATACATATATTTTCTAAGTTGTCGCTGGAAGATTCTGTATGGATTGAAAAATCTTAGCTATAAACTGTGTACTAACTCTATGACCCAAGACTCATGTTTATTTTGATCAATGTAAATATTTTTAGAGCTTTTAAAAAAGTCAAAAGTTTGAACCCTCAGACAGCGCTATCTGGATTACCTGTGAATCTTTCTGAAGTTCTTTGAGTTGATTCTGTTGCTGGCAAACTTTAGCTATCGTCTCATCTTCCAGCTGACAAATATTGGACTTAATGTTTTTTACCACATTTTCCAAATCATTAGCCCGTTGTTCTTGTCGAGATGCCCGACCTCGTTCCTGTCGTATCTCATCTCTGAAAAAAGCAAATGAATCCTTTATTTAAGTTAAACTCACTTCCCTAAAGACAGTGAAGGAAGCATAGGCCTGACAACGTGAAGGAAGCATAGGCCTGACAACGTTATCTAATAATGCGCAATAATAGCCTGCGGCAGCAGGTACAGGAAGTATGCTGGTATGGGAAGAAGCAGCAGATGAAAAAACTTAAGAGCTCCAAAGGAACTAGGCCAACACTGCTGCATATTGGACAATAATCTTGGGGAAAAAGGTCCTAGACCTCTGGTGTGGCAAGAGTCCCACCTGGCAGGACACAGACACTCACTCTGGATTAGCAGGCAAGTTCCTTCCACTGCGTCTTACCTAAGACAACGATTAGCCTCCAGAAGCTCCTGCATCATCTTCTGCTGTCGGTCGGTGTCTTCCACCAGCGTTTTTAATGCAAGCCTTATTCCTCGAGAAGCTTGACTGTCTAAAACTATCGCATCTGGAGATACATAAAATAAACCCAGTCAAAATGAAAGGTCACATCTCTGCTGCCATTTGCAAGCGATGGGTTTAGAGATGCCTTATGAACTTAGCTATGTCCACATAAAAGCACGTGTAAAAATCAGCATTTCCTTACCTGAGGTGCTTCTGCAGCTCTGGGGGGCAGCAAGGCTCACCGGTTCCAAGCCCTGATGCATCAGTAGCTTGTTTAAGCTTTCCCATTCAGCCTTCTCCTGGTGCAGCGGGGAGGGGGGGAAGAGGCAGAAACCCCAGTTCCCACCGGCAGCTCGCGGCCCCCCGCCCCCCCCGGCTGTGTGGGTGGCCGAGGCCACCAACTGCCCCCCAACAAAACCAACCCGCCCCCCAACAACACCAGACGCCCCCCAACAAAACCATCCCGACCCCCAACAAAACCATCCCGACCCCCAACAAAACCATCCCAACCAACTGCCCCCCAACAAAACCAACCTAACCCCCAATAAACCAGACACCCTCCAACAAAACCAACCCAACCCCCAATAAAACCAGACGCCCCCCAACAAAACCATCCCGACCCCCAATAAAACCAACCTGACCCCCAACAAAACCAACCCGACCAACTGCCCCCCAACAAAACCAGACACCCCCCAACAAAACCAACCTAACCCCCAATAAACCAGACGCCCCCCAACAAAACCAACCCGACCCCCCACCCCCACGAAGCCCCAGCCACCACAGGTGGGCGCGTGAGGCATTCCAACGGGATCTGCGAAAATTACTGGGGAAAACCGGCTCCAGCCCTGGGAGGAGCCCCCCGAGGCGGCAGGAGGCGGGTGCCGGCCCCGGGGGGCTGCAGTCCCTGCTCGCGTTCCGCCCTGCTTGCAGCCACCCGGCAGTAGCCACGGCCGCCTCAGGCCCGCCGCCGTACCTCAGCCATGGCGGGGGCGCCCGCTCCCGCACCGCCGGCCAAGGGGGCCGCGCCCCGCGCCCCCGCCGCCCGCAGGCAGCCGCCGGCACTCGGGAGAGGAGAGGGGTCGGGTCCCAGGACTCGGGAGCTCAGCAGGTCCCGGCTGGTGGCGGGGGACGGCCTCGTAGGGAGCTGCCGGCGGCGGGAGGAGGCGGAAGGGCCGGGGGTAACGGCGGGGGGGCGAGGGGAGGAGGCGGGCGGCCGCGGGGCGGCGCTGGCCGCACGCCGCCATCTTGAGGCGCAGGGAGCCGGGGCGGAGGAGAGCGCCGCCGAGGTAGGAGCGGGGCCGGGAGCAGCGGGGCCGGGGGGCGGGCTCGCCTCATCCCTCCTGGGGCGCCGCGGAGCTGCCCTGCCTTCCTGCCCCGGGGCGTCCCCTCGTCGCTTGGCGGGATGGCAGGGCCCGCCCGGGCCGAGGGAGCGTCTGCCTGGGCTCCTTGGAGACCGCCGGGCCGCTGGAGGAGGAGGAGGCAGCAGCAGAGCGCGTCTGCGGTGGCGTGTGCGCCTGCCCGGAGGCGCGGAGGAGGGGCGGGACGCGCCGGGGAGCCCGCCTGGGCGGCACCGGGGGCGGCGGGGCTGCTGCTGGGGGCGGAGAGCGCTGAGGCCCCTCGCTGGGCGTGGAGGGTCGCGGCCATCAGCAGCGAGCTGTTTGAGGAGGATTTAGAAAGGGGGCTGTCGGGGCTTCATTGAAAAAAAAGCTTTTTGTTGGCAGTACGTGCGGGTGGTGGGGAGAGATCCGCCGCCTGTGCAGGCCGTGTGCTTCCCAGGGCGCACAGGCCCCCGCCTTGGCTGCTGCCGGGCACGGGTTAGGTGGCTGCAGAGCGGTAGCCCCGTCGGAGCTTTCAGAGCAAGGCCTTATGTATAAAGAAGCCAAGCTCGTCTGGGGCTGCTGGGTTGCCGGGCAGGAAAGGCGGTGGGGGGAGGCGGCCGGCGGGTGGTGCCAGCCCGGCCCTGGGGCCCTCGGGCTCCGCCGGTACCCGCCGCGCTTCAGAAACTGATAAATACATTTTTAAAAAGGAAACCGTGTGTACTGGGATGTTCCCTAACCCTTCCAGCATTGATTATAATAAATTATCGGCTAATACTCGTGCAGCAGGGCTGCGTACTGCCTGGGGTATGTGGCCTCTGGGTAGACCCTCACCAGGTGCCACCCCTGGTGGCATTCCTCCTTGTGCCTGAGGCCAGCTGCGGTGGGGATCAGCTGGCAGGGTCTGCCCTGAGCCCTGCTGCCCGCTCCTTTGCCCAGAAGGGGAAGGGGGAGACACAGAAATACACCCCACCAGGCTGCCACCCGTGCCCGGGGGACGCCTGCCTTCACAGAGATCAGCAGTAACTTCAGGAATCACCAAAACGATCTCCTTGGCATCTGTCAGGTGGTGTAGGCTGCTTGCTACTGTGAGAATTAAATCTTTAGAGCCTTTAAATGGTTTCACTGGCTTTAAAACTTATTTTTCAGTTCCTGGAACAGAAATGGGTGTCTTCCCTGACAAAAGCACAGACAGTAATACAGCAGCGTACAGAGCACCTTTTAAAATAGAAGCTTAAGACAGGGTGAAAGTTTAATTCTTAAATGGCACTCTTCTGCTGAAGAGAGACCCTAGAACTTACAACTTTTAAATTAATTTTTCACTAAAACGTACAATTTGTCAAAGTCCACTTCATTTGTACTTCCTTAAATTATGCTTATTTATATGCACAGACAATGCAGACAGCTCTTAATTTGTTCAGTGAAAATAATAAATGAAAAATAAGTCAGCAGTGTTGTAAAACGCAGCCATGGTCTAAAAATCTCCAAAGTAAGAAACAAGTGGTTTGTTTGTGGTTTACACAGACTGTATGACTGAATTGCCAGGTCAAGTTGCTAGTATGATTGTTGAAAACTACTCCAGTCATTTAGAACGAGTAGGTTGAAATGGTTGCCTGTGCTATTTTACTTTCCCTGAGGTGGCAACAGTCCCTAGTTTGTTAAGTTTGTGACTGAGACGGGCAGCTCTGGATTGGGTTTCTGCTTTGGTCAAGTTGTTTGCTTCTAAGCTTTTGCTCGATAGTTAGGTAAACCATTTTTACATCAAATAATTGGCAAAGTTATGATGTGCTAATAAAGTTAGGATAAATTGTACGTACTGATTTAGTAAACGAATATTTACATTTGCCTTTCTGTCTAAGAGCAAAAGTTGTTTGTATTTCATTGTATGTATGGCAGCCCACAATAGTTCTTGACACTTCAAAAAATGTCTTTTATCTTGAACGGAGAAAATGAGGAAAACTTAGGCCTCAACACCTCTCTGCTGCTATTCTGCTTTTCTTTTTTTCTTGCTGCTAATTGGATTAAAAGCTGTTTTGGTTACTATGGCATCCCGTGAGGAGATTACTGTCTATGAAGATGAAGTAAGGTAAAAAATCAGAACTGTGGTATGAGCAGATTTGGAAAGATGTCCCCAGTTTCCGTGGTCATTTGTGTCTGTATCTAAACTTTAAAAATTACTTAAATGAAATGATATCTTGCCAGATCTCCTCCCCTATGGGTGTTTGTGTGTGCAGAGTTGCATTTCTGAATGATGTAGGTAATGTTTATGAGAGAGATTACAGACAAAACAGGTAATAGCTAAACTGGTTATCCTAACTGGTTTTCAAGCTTAAAAGGTTAAAACACTTTCTCAGAAACCAGTCAAAGTACTGTATGTTAATGCCTGCTGAGAAATTGCAGAGCTGTCCAGGAGCATCTGAATTCTAAGTATAATTTTATGACCATACTGTCACCTGAAATGGAAGTTTTAGAGGTTAGATGGCTATATCTGTCTTCATATGGTGTTTGTCAAAGTGAGTCTGTTTAACTGTCTGTTTATATTTTGTGATACTTTGTCATATTTGAATGTTTGAAAAACATGAAAATCTAAGCAGTTCTGTGACCTTATTCTTTCAAGTCTCATTTTTCATGTGTAAAATGTGGCTCGCCCTGAAGCGGTAAAGCTTTGAACTATAGACATAGTAGTTGAACTCTTTCAATGACTATTAATTTACTCTGTTGGTGTTTCCATAGGTCTCGGTACAGCCACTTAGAGAAGATGACAGATTTGGTGGCTGTTTGGGAAGTAGCTTTAAGTGATGGTGTTCATAAGATTGAATTTGAACATGGGACCACTTCAGGAAAACGTGTTGTCTATGTTGATGGAAAGGTGAAATTCCTATGTGCTCAAAATTCACTATGATACAGATTATATAAGTGCACTTCCATGCAACAGGCATCAGAACTAACAAAAGACTAATAAATGCAAGTGAGGTATATTCAGTTGATTAACTTTACCTTATTTAATGAACTGCATAATTTTTTTTTTCAGTTGCAACTAAGGTGTGAGTATTCATGAAGTGCTTTTCTGTCCTTGGGCAGAGGCACTCTAGACATACAAAATACCATGTATTCATTCATTCTGAAATAATAGCTAAGTACTGAGCTGTTTCCAGAGTTCTGGTTCAGGGTTTTTTTGTTACACTGTAACATGCATTCAGGTTTATCAATTAATACCTGTTGTCTTTGTTTTATTCTACAGGAAGAAATAAGAAAAGAATGGATGTTTAAATTAGTGGGTAAAGAAACATTCACTGTTGGAGCATCCAAAACAAAAGCTACTATTAATATTGATGCAGTCAGTGGCTTTGCATATGAATATACTTTGGAGATCAATGGAAAGAGCCTCAAGAAGTATATGGAGAACAGGTTGAAAACCACCAATACTTGGGTACTGACCTTGGGTGGTACAGACTATAGAGTTGTTCTAGGTAAGTAAACATTGAATGACTTCGTGTTGCTGCCTTTGAATAAACTTGTATGCATTTAATAACTTGTAATTGTAATTAGCACAGTTCAGTGGCTAGTGCTGTTGCAGTGTAAAATCCTGAGTGGTCTGGAAGTTTGCAATGAGATGCCAAAGGCAGTCTGAAAATAACGGTCATTTTACACCTGTGTGAGCCTGCTGTCACAGCAGCACGGTCTAGATATTAAAAAAAGAAAAAAAAATGTTTGGAAGGAGTTAGGGCTTCTGTATCCATACAGCTGCCTTAGCAAGCTTGCTGTATGTGCAAGTTCGTTAACCAGGCCACCAGGCTGTCCTTCCAAAAATCATAAGCTAACCAGGTAACCAAGCTTTCCTGCCAAAAATCGTAGGCCGAAGTCAAGGAGTCTTTAACTAAAGAAGTGTGACAATTTTATTCTACATTTTTGATAGATTAATCAGCATCCTTTTTTCTGCATAACTTAACTACAAATTCCATCTAAAAACTTCAAATTATGTTTTTTCACTTTCTTAATAGCAAGGCAGTACTTTTATTCTCTTCTGCCCCCCATTTCCAAATATATTACAAGCAGATGGGAGGAAGGGAACCCCTGAGGAATTTGTCAGTGGCATCTAGTAGGAAAACTTCCCCTTAGGTATTGCTGTACAGTTAAACCTGGAGATAAGAGATCTTGGGCTATGATTTCTTCTTAAGCCTCAGGACAGAATGAACTGCCGTAGGATGACAGGGGGTGGGGAAGAAAGACAATTTTAATGCCAAAACCAGATTAGTGTCCTCGCAGACTTGTAATCTCCCTATGCTTACTTTAAAGGCAGGCAGTGTTCAGCTCTCTGCCAAGTCCTGTGGATGACAGTGTCAGTCATGTGAGCTCTAGAGCAAAGTTAAGGAGGATGTGCTGGGAGAAGTAAAAGAATATTCTGTTTCAAATGCAAAAAAACCACCCCAACTCTAATACTGATATTTAAAGCAGTATTTGGGTTTTTAAGGAGATTACAAACAGTTTGATGGATGTTAAATAATGCTGCTTTTGAATTAAACTGACCTGGAAAAAATGTTAAGAGCTTCATTGAATAAACGGCACTCAAATAATTAGCAGAAATTACTTCATTTTACTGTCTTCAAGTTTTTCAGTTTAACAATGACAGAATATCTCTTGACAATATTTGGAACAATCCAGTGTTAATGGGAGAGGTAAAATTGTGTGTTCAAAAGTTGTTTGCCGATTGATGACGGAGCGTCCCATCTCTCCAGTATAAGAACAAACCCTGTAGCTCAGGTACTGTGGCCAATTAGGAACTTCTTTTGGGAATTGAAAGTGAAATTCGATGGTAAGTTTTTAAAATTCCTAGATCTTGTCTCTGTGTGTGGGAATATATCTTGTTCTTTCTACTCTTTGTTTTAATTTTCCTTCACAGAAAAAGACACTATGGATGTGTGGTGCAACGGTCAAAAACTGGAAACAGCGGTACGTGATCATTTCCAAAGGCTTTTCACGGGCTGTGGCTAGATAACCAGAGCTTAGCAAATTAAGGCACAGGGGGGCATGTTACTGCACTTTACCACAAAGTATGAGCATATGCTGAGACAGCCAGTACGCTCTTAGTCTGTTCCAAATGTCCTCCGCTGTATTTCGTAACTGACAGTATTTCAGTTAGGATGCCCGACGGCTGTCTATATTTAAGGATAAACAGTGGTTTTGCTTACACTTCTTAAACAAGCAAAATTAATCTGGGTCGGTTGTCCAGGGTTTTTAGGGAGAAAACTTTCAGGGAGCGGAAGGGACTTGAGTTTGGTGCAGTGTAGAGCCACCTCATCCAAACCTGCTTGTGTTAGTGGTGACTGAGAAGTGGAACATGAGTAGCCTGTTACAAGTCATGATTTTTTTTCCGTCTAGAGATGGTCCCTAACACTTTGCCGTAAGTGTCTCGTTGGAACAAATCAAATCTCTTGTCTTTCTGTTACATCTTCATTAATTTTTAGAGCAGGGTGACAGCTAGAAAGCCTTGCCTATTTGGCATCCTTTTGTATTACGATGGCTTTCAGTATGCATACTGTGTAGTTGTCCTCGTCCTTGAAGGATGTGCTTTCTCACCAGAGTTGTCACTGTGATTACTACTGCCCCTGGATGAGTACTAATTGTAAAATCAACAGTTTTGCTATACTTGAGAATAGGATGAAAAGATTCACCAAATGTTTCTTTGGTGATCATTGGAAGAAACTTCCTCTCTCAGTGAATCTGAACTTGCTCTTGATGGTTCTCAGCCTCTTCTATAATGTAATAAATTCACTAGGTGATATTCTTGCAAGCTACGAGTACAAGTTTAGCTGTCAAACTGTACTTGCATTAGAGCAGTGCACACTTTTCTGCTCTCCCAAAGATGGTGACAAAACCAGAGCCATGCATGGCAAAATCCGAACAGGAAAATACATAACTGCAGCAGGAGCTGTGTATCCAAAATACGCAACAGTTCAATCGGGGATCTCTTCATCCTGCTGTAGAACGCACCACTAAATACTTCACGTTTTACTGCCACTTCAGCATAGGTTTGTGTGGTACTTACTGGCTGCACCACACAACCCGGAAGGAAACTGTCTTTTCTATTCGTTTTACTGACATGGATCAATGATGCTCGTTTACAAACTCCAGCTTTAACATTTCTGATTATGCGAAATTTTGACTGTCATCTAATACCCACAAATCTTTAACTGGACACCTTGACAAAGCCCTGTCTGAGATTCTGCAGCTTTGTTCAGCATTCACACTATATTTGTCGCAGGTACCTATGGCTGCTCTAATTGTGGGAACTACAAGTGATCTTGACCTTGGAAACAGTCTGATGCACTCAAGCTTTTATTTTACTAAAATGGCACGTGCTGGTTTTATTCTTGTCTCCTTTCTTCTAGGGTGAATTTGTAGAAGATGGGACTGAAACTCACTTCAGTGTTGGTGATCACAGCTGTCGCATTAAGGCTGTTAGTAGTGGCAAACGAAAGGAAGGAATTATTCATACCCTTATTGTGAATGACAGAGAAATCCCAGAGGCTGTGGAGTAGCCTCTAGTTAACTGATTATTGTAGGACTAAGATCAGGAATTTTCAATTACTGTGGTAATTATTCTAATATGTACTACTTGGTACATCTAGTTTGTGCTGCGTTTATCTTCTAGTTTCTGTATATGAAATTATTCTTTTTGAGGACCAGATGAAAATAATTATGCACATCTTACATTACCAGTTTTTAAAAAACTATATATATTGAATATATATTATATCACTAAGTGCAGAGAACACTGGTGAACTTAAGTAGAAATTATATACTAGGAAAAAATCTCACTATAATAAAATGGGAGATAAATACTCATTAAGACTGAATCCTTATAAAATGCATGTGTGTGTGGAGGGAGGTGGATGCATGTGCTGGGCATTTGAGTAAGCTGCTACAAGTTTTCTTGGTAATTACTTTTTCTATTAAACTGACTACCAACCTTTTTCAGATGCAGTTAAGAAGAGTTACAAGTTAATAAAAAGGTTATTAATGAAATACACTGTTACTTGTGTAAGAGTATTAAAATAATACCGTGCTATGAAAACTGTTCTTTATTCCGAGTAGGAGAAAAGATGTTACATTGTTCTGAAAAAAAAATTCCTTACAAGTTTTCTGAAAACTGATGCTAGAAATAGAAATTGTTGTAGCAGTTCAGAAACTCTGTACTGAGTTTTGGAAAAAAACCAAACAAAAAGTTAGGAAAAAAAAATCCTGGCATGAAACTCCTTTAAAAGATGAAACCTCTTGAAGCAAGCTGAAAGAAGATCTTATTCTTGTTCAATGCTGTTGAACAAACCTTAGATCTACAGCTGTGTGTTACCCTGGCAGTGATGTGTGAATCAAGATATGTGAAGAAAAACGGGCCAAATAGAGAAGAACTGGCTGCTTAAATGGAATAGTTAAAATGGGAATAGACTAATTCTGGCTTCAAACTTCCAGCGTAATATCTAAAAGTAGCCTTGGGATTTCTGTGAGAACAAGACTCGTGTATTAGATGGTTCTTACACCCGTTTAACATGATACTAGAACATACTAGGCTTATACACTACAAAGGCTAACCTTTTGCAGCAATGTAGACACAGCTGATCTTAAACATAATTTTAAAAACCAAACTGTGACCATATTTATTTAAAAGTTTGTTTTGCAATGGTTCAAAAACATTTCCACTTGCAACCTCACTTAGAATTCAGAATTGGACTTCTATAGCAATTTCTCTGGACTTGTGAGTGGTTCCTAGCACTATGACTACTATCTTGGGAGTTGCAGGTGCAGCCCAAATGTGCTGGGAATTCATTAAGAAGTTATTTTATAAGTTTTATTAAATGCTAATTTCATCTGTGTTTTAGGGTTTGGACCGCACTCCATTAGCATAGCACTTTTACATGTGGATTAAATGCTTTTCATATGACACTTTGTTTTTTAGTGGTTTTATGCAAGCCCTTCTCCCCAGACGATTACAGTTTTAACCATAGGTAACTTTTCAATCTAGAAGCAGAGCTGATACCAAGTGATAAGCCTTTATTTCTGTATTACAGCACTCTTTATAAGCCATGTAGGTGTTTAGTTAGGGCCGTAACTGGTGGCTTTAAATGCTTCTGATTGGACAAATCTGGTAGTAACTTTTAGTTTGGGGCAATAGATTTGTTTTAAACCCTGTTAACATCATAGTTTCAAACTTTAGTACAGAAAGTTTCAAAGTACCTGGGAACTGGGCTGAATCCCCTTTTATATTGAAGTGAGTATAATGGCTCTTGGGCTCTTCTGTTTACTGGCTTCAGGTCACTGCAGAAGCAGTGTGGGGATACCTAGCTGCAAGGCTGACACTGTAATCTTTAAACCAGATTAATTGAAGAGCAGTTTCGAGCTGTAGCTTGAACCAGTTCTCTGCTGTTCTGCAGCTTTTCAAAGAGACTGACCACTGAGAAATCTGAATCTCAAATACAATCCAAGTCACATTCTTAAGACTGTATGGAAAAATAACAGGTTAGCTAATAGCATCATTCATACTTTTTATTTTGAATACATGTACCTACAATGCACGGAATATCTTAACTAATAAAAACTGTAACACCAAATACTCTTAAAAATGATGAAGCATTGCCTTAACATCTGTCACAACTATGTATATTTGATGGCATGCCCCTAAGTGGGAAACAGCTTTCACCTGATACATTCATCTATTTTAAGTCAAAAGAAAATGTAAGAATCGAAGGCACAACCAAAATTTCTTGCATTTTGCTAACATATGCAGTATCTGAGATTAAGAAAAATGTAACGGAAGAATGACAACATACACAAATATCAACTGTATAGTCACATGCTCAGAATATTTTAAGGCATAAAGTAAATGACCAGATAAATGTTAAACTGTATTTTGTGATGCTTTCCCTTCCATTTCCACTCACAGATAATTTTGTTCTAATCTCCTTAAGGTACT
The DNA here is from genome assembly GCF_023634085.1 of Falco cherrug. Classification (NCBI taxonomy): domain Eukaryota; kingdom Metazoa; phylum Chordata; class Aves; order Falconiformes; family Falconidae; genus Falco; species Falco cherrug. Next base: position 32,929,592 of record NC_073704.1, on the reverse strand, counting down.
CGTGTACTTTTTTTGTTCGTGGATATTTCAGAGCACTTTGCACAAGGCACTTTGATCACAGCATGTTACTAGGTAGAGCATCCTCTTAAAATCTAGTACTAGTCTTTGTTCTGGGGGGGCCTTCACAATAGCTACCGTTTTGATTAATTCATACTCAGCATGCTGCTGTATTCCTCAGGGGGCCATATAGCTCTCCTTCACCTGGGAACAAATCAACAAATACTGTGGCAGGGCTGCAACACCGTTGAAGATGACAAAGGTGCTGGGATTGTTGACATCATCTACTAAGCTATCGTACACCTTACCATCATCTCCCTCGACTGCTGGTGGCATAATACAAGACTGCTTGCCTTTAGTATATAAGCCTGTTAATACATCAGCCTCAAACACATACATTTTAGAGTCTGTCTCCCACATGTCTTTATCCTCGATTAGGTTTTTCAGGTTCCTTTTAAAGTAGATGCCAGCTCCGTATTTTTGATCTGGAAAAAGAAAGAAAAATTTTCAGAAGAAAAAAATAAAAGCCTTCAACATTTGGTTATTTTGGGGTGGTAGTACTAAGGGACTGCTGCTTCATTCAGTATTATGTTTTATCTTACAGGTCAATGCATGCCATCCTTTTAGAAGTAAATTTGCATTAAGTGGCTCTGATGCTAGCACTGACCTCCCATTGAAATAATAGGCAATGACAGCTGATAGCCGTTCTGATTTAACTGATACTCCAGTGGTGACCTTTTAAGGTTTAACTGTTAATCCAGTGATAAAAACATCAAGGTGTAATGTATTTATATAGACACCTTAGTCATCACGTACTAGGGACTCTGAAAAGGACCAGGGAAAGTAAGATTTTAATAATGTAAACTGTGGGAAAAAAAGCTTTGCCATTTATAAGGGGAACGCGCCATAAAAATGCTATTATAGTATCATGTGGAAAAGCAGAAATAAATTAGACCACCATCCTATTTATTACTTTGAAAATGTGAGAATGTGCCATATACATTGCATAGGCAAAGAAAGGCAAATCTCCGCTTTTTTTAACAGTTTATAGCCTGAAATCCCAATTTGCATTTGACAAGAAAAATATCACACCCTTCACCTATTGCAGGATGGAGCGCTAAATGTTTATTCTCCATTTCTGAAAGCATCCGTCTGCATAGACATCACAACTGTCTTCCGAAGTGTACTCTAGTTTGCATGGCAGTTGGCTCACTCAGATTATCTGCTGCCCCTGATCGCACCCGATTCGAGCTGGGGGTTAGGCTAGCTGGCTTTCAGAAGTACCTTTCAGCCTCAATTATTCTGTGATTCCTTTGAACACAGTTTAAAGCATCGAGCTGCTGAATGCATGTTTGCAGTGAGTAGATAAGGATGCTGACTTCCTTTTACGAGTGACACAACAAAATAAAATTTGGACATGGCATTATGTGTATATTAACAATTCTGTCAACAGTGTTTGGGGTAGGCTAGAATCCAGGCTTACCCTCCCAGAGCTCTACTGGCTACAGTATCAGGAAAGAAAAAAAGGAAGATCTTATTGTAGACAAAGAAGTAAGCTTCTATGATTCTAAATGGAGGTAAGAAACAGTTCTTGTTCAGGAATGCCATTTTTTCCGATTTTAATCCAACTGTAGTAGTCAGTCACTGTTCATTTCAGTTAAAGATGCCAAAGCAACTTTTTACCTGTTGGTGGAGAATACAGCCTGTGAAATCCAGTTTGGCATATTGAGCTACAGAACTGAGCAGGAACACACTGGTACAACTTGTGGGTTATTTTGGAGGTACGTTGGTATTCTTCTATGTTTTTTTTCATTTGGTGGAATGCAGCAGATAAAAGAGGATTATGTATCTTTTCAATCTGTAACATAAATATAGTGTAGTAAGCAAACGGAGACCAGTATCAATGAAGTCCATGAGTGCTCTTGTTCAGGCTATGCTCTTCAATCTAAGAACCTTTGTTTTAGCTTAGATGCGTTGACCATGAAGCAGATAAGGTATCTGAAGTGTGCAACTGATCTGCAGAAAAAGAATCATGCTACTATCTCACACCTCTCATTGAAATCAGCAGGAATATATCCTAGTGTTCTGATTTCCAGTACTTGCGCTGTTCTGAACAGATTCAGTATCAACCACGTTGAGAATAAGCTGTGTGGGTGCTTACTGCCTGCTCTTGTAAAGAACTGCAAGTGTCCTGTACGGCATGGAGAACCTCAGCTCTCACTGATCAAAATTTTACAGCTTTCGGGGGGGAAAAAAGGGTCCACAAGATGAGAGGGCCTTTACATTAGCTCGTCTTTCAAAAGCACAACTGCATGCAGTGTAATACCACACAGAATGTCGGGTGAATCAGCTACACGGCAGCTCTCGCTGGCACACCTGACTCCACCAGTGGGCCACTCATGGTCCTACAGCAAACGTCAGTGCCAGGGGCCTGCAAGGCCTCTTCTCCAGCAACCCGCTCATGCCAGACCTCTGACCACTCAGCTAAAAAATGCAGGTGCTGAAGCACAATCAAACTTCTGCTCTTTTAAGTCATTTCACTGAGCTATGACTGAGCGCTGATCCTCGGTGCAGCATCGATTTAAATTCTGATGTAGCTTTTGCATTCAGACTCAAAAATCTTTAGCTCTACAGATCAAGAAGCACTTGCTTTTATCTGGCTGGTATTTGCTATTATTTTGAGAGGCAGTCTGACCCACTGGCAGTCTGGTTTCCAGTTACCTGCTGTTATTCCTAGGCACACAAATCCCTGTTTACAAACTTCTGTACTTCTGTGTGTTGCACAGCCTCATCCTCCCGTTCAGTAAAGCACTGAGAGGCAAGCAAGATCCCAGCTTCAACACACTACTAATCAGATCGTAACTTGACAAATTCAGTTGCTAATTTTTGGTGTCAAACTCACAAGAAGAAAACAGAGACACTGCATTAGTGTCCTGGAACATCGTACTCATTCTAGCATACCAGCCTCGTATTTCTCTAGAGTCCTATAAAGGACCATTTGAAGCATGAAGTAAGACACAGGGTACACCGTTCAGTTAAAAGAACTTCTCAGAACTTAACCACACTCTGTGAGTGATTATTTGCATTATGTTTAAAATTTATTAGGAGTAATGACTATCTCCTTTTTAAGGATTAGGCTGATTTGATCTTAATTTTTAAAAGCAATATATTGAAATAGTTAATCTGTGTTTTTTAAGTGTACGTTAAACATGTTAGTTCAAATATATCACCTGAGATTTAGTTTTTCCACAAATACCCTCTTTACCTTGAGAACACAAAGCCCAGCCTTTTCAAATTGCTTCTGTCTGTCCTTAAACTCCTGAAGGTGTGATTCCACCAGTGAAATACGGACGCAGTTGGTACTATCTGTCTTGTGACTGCCTCCTTCTGAAAGCTGACCTGCTTCTGGTTGGCCTGAATACAAATAAGGGAGTAAAATTTGCAAGTTATCATAACTTCTGAAGCGAAGGCAAGCGGGAGAGATCCAATACTTTAGTTTGGTAGTTTAGTTAAGAACAAAGAATGTTAAATATTCTCCCAAGTAATGCTAGAGCCTAATATTGAGCGGGACTGATACACACTCATTTGTTCCTTTTTTCTACATTTATTAAAGAAACCAGAGAGAAGGGACCAAAGAAAAGAACAAAACCCAATTATCTTCTCCATTACATCTCTCTACCATTATATGCAAGTTGGGCTGTATCTATATTGCATGACTATACAAACACGAGATAAAAATGATCACTCAGTAGCTTTTTGTTCTAGTTCTATCAACTGTTAATGAAAGTCAAGAATTCTGTAGAATAGGTCCATTGGTGGGTCCTGCAACAGTGGTCCAGCTGTAGCTAGCAAGAGTTCAGCAAAGGTATGTGTTAATTAAACAGAAATTTTGCCAGTCTCCAGTGGCCAGGCTTTAAAGTGAAACTGTCCTGGAGGAAGTCGGCATTACAGCTGGGTGTACAACAGCCAGCCCTGTATGAACGGTGCCTTACTGGGAATACTGCCGAGCTAACAAATAGTCTTTCAGAGGCTCCTATGTCAAACTACAGTAATAACGGTAATTAAAGCAATGCTCACTATCCCTGTGAACTAAATGCGTGTCTGTCCACTCTCAGCAATACACAGATGTATGTTGCTTCATGCTTGACCTCATTTAGGTACTTATTGATTAGTCACTTGTTTACATACCCACTAAGTACAGCAGTTCCTCTTGTCTGGCTGCAGTATTCTGTTGCATACGGAGCAGCAATTTTTCAGTTGTGAGCACTGCATCAATCACAGCATCAGGAGGGCCTTGGAATTCCAGCCTTGCTTTTCCACCTCTCACTTCTTCAAGTACACATACGCTAGAGTGCCACTCTTGAGACAGTTCTGCAAACTCTTTTTTACCAAGGCTAAAGATGTAGTTGTTTTCAATAACAGCACGGTGAGTTTCCTGAATTTGTAATATGCCTTGGATCCATGATTCTGCTGTTTTCAATATTGTATGTGTATTCCCGTTAAGTTCAATAGCTGGTTCATTATCTGCAGTCTCTTTTATGCTTTGACTGCCTGACTCTTTACCTGGAAGAAAGATTTTTTAAATTTTTTTTTTAAATGCAAGTGAACTGGAAGAGTGAAGAGCTTTCAAGTGCTATCATAAATTTCTATATCCAGCCCAAGATGAACACTGCAAGAAACACACTATTCTTTTGGTAAGCTCAGAAAAAAATCAGATACAAGGAGGTAACGTTTCCAGGGAAAAAGAAATATTCTGCATTTGTGTGCGGTTGTTTATTTGCCTTCCACTAAATGACTTCCAACAAGTTAGGCACTGACAATGATTTTTATGTTTGAAGATTTTATAAAGGACTGCCCAGTTCCTTTCCTATTAATGTAAAAATGCAAAATGCTCACACATTTTTGCCTCCCCTTTTCCCCAAGACACATATGCAAATACTAAGCTCTTTTTAAAGGAATGAGGTTTCAGATTCTCAAGTCTGGAGTGCTCATCTACTTGAAATGTCCCTTCCGTTCGTTACTTACTCAAATAATCACTGCTGTTGTAACACTGCTTTTCTCCCAGTTTGTGTGTTGCTGAATGAAGTTTCCTCTGGAAAGCCTTGAAAAAGAAAAGTTTAGGGGCAGTTTGCCATTTATGTTGTCAAATACACAATTTGTCTCTTCAAAACCCTGTTAAGCAGCAGTTTACAGCTGTAGTTACACCACCCACCCACCCCAAATTCTGAAAATGTTAACAGCTGACATGTCAGCTTTTCCCAAAATTTTATTCCTGACAGTATCAAATGCATTCTTGTTCTTCTATGTCTCCTAAGGTAAAACACCTTACACACTGAATGGTACCTTTACCAGCTCCTTGTGGTTGTGGCTTATCTGGAGCTCATGGAAGCACAGCAGATAAAGGTGTTTATTACTTGCAGTTTCATACTGATGAATCCTTACTCAATTTTAAAACCTAGACTATTGCCCTGCCTTTACTCCAAAGCTCCTCTTCATGATCACACCTGGAAAGCCTCTGGGAAGCGCTGCTCTGCTAGGCAGTGGATTTGGCATTGGGCAAATTGCCCTTCCTTCTTTTTTCAGCAAAAAGAGTTTCTGCTGTGCCCTGATTATCAAGGGATTAAGTGACGAGTACGTAGCTGTCATACAACTTCCTTTACAGTTTATGGGACTGTTACAGAACATGGATCTGATCTTAGAATTATAGAACAGTTTGGAAGGGACCTTAAAGATCATCTAGTTCCAAGCCCCCTCCACCTAGTTCTTGCACCCATTGAAAGAATGGATGGTTGGAGTTAAATGGGAACAAAAGCAAACTCTGTACTTTTATAATAGATGGCAATCTAAAATAGTTGTGTATTAATCACATCAGCCAAATATTCAAAAGGCGGAAAATGGCACACTGCAGTTGTAATTATCCACTGTTTCTAACCCTTCACATTAGGTCATACGTGTTCATAGGGTTCTGCCCTAGGAACTTCATACAAAAAAAAGAAAACAAAAGTGAGAAAGAAATTTCCTGAGAAGGAATGAGTTTATTTCCTAATGAATTAAGGGTAGACTCTCTCTTACAAATTTGCTGACAGTCATGAGAATTTCACAGCTCCCTCCCTTTGTTATCACACCACAGGGTGACAACTTCAGGTTTAGTGAAGAGAAAATAAAGATTTGTAAATATTGATAATACCTGTTAATGAGACAAATAGTTTCATAAAGGGACCTGCCACTCAAATATTAAAAGTAGTGCAGAATTCAGTTTATCTTAATTTATAGGAATCTTTGGGTATATTTTTTTACAGTTTGGGGTTTTCCTTATTGGTAGTTAACAATCTGTTACCTGATAGGCATTGTTGTCATCGGGGCAAAAGACAAACTGCACATCTATCTTATTCTCAGGGTGTATCCTGGCAAATTTTAAAACCTCTTCAGTCATGATCTCTGCCACTGTATCAACAGGCAGCATTAATGACCAAATCCCGTCTGCTGGAAAAGAAACTGAAGGAGACTGATAGTCCTGAAGACAATACAGGCATCTTGTCACTGCATTTTTTAATACCTGTAGAAAAAGACCCAAGTATTTTAGTCCTCATACCATTCAACACGAAAATAAATTAAAATCCAGTCTAACTGAACATTACCTCACACAGCAACACGGTGTGGTGGTATTGCGGCCATACAATGTGCAGTACAAACTCACAGGGCAGATTATACCCTTTTGTTACTACGAGTTCTTTATAAGACGAAGAATATCTAATCTGAGACATAAGTTCATCCTGAAGAGCTGGACCTGCTTTTTGCAGCAGTCTGCCTGAAACTGGAACGTAAGGCTCGCCATTCACAGACACAGTATTAACAACAGCTGTAGTCTGGAAGAAAAGAGTGCTAAGTTTCAGTATAGTTTAAGTTTACTATTTGCAAGCTTTGCTACTATAGAGAGCATTCTTTCAAGGAACAATCCCTTTTAAGAAAACCTCACTGCAGCAGATCAGCTGTTAGAAAGCTTCTCTTACTACTAAGGGCAGTGCTGGAATACATCAAAGTATGCACCTTCTAGTGGCAGTAAACGCAGACATTTTTTCCGAAGCCAATAGTGTGAGTCAATTGAAGAGGTCAAGTCATCAATGTGTATTCAACAGAATTATTACCCCAGCTACAGAAGTGACCCATATGTGCCTCATCAAATGCAATTCTGCAGCTGATTATCAACGAGCAGGTGAAAACTACAGTGCGCTCCATTATCCCAGCCCACACGGATGCTCCCCATGTGAGGGCAGCAAGCATTCACCAAACTAGCAGGATCAGTGCACACAGGGGAGCTGCAAAGCCATGGTTGCTTCCAGTTCCCAGTGGAAACAGCAGATCCCTGTAGTAGGTCTTCTGTATTTCGAATTAAATATGTAAACTGCAAAAAACTTGTTTACAGTAACTGTTCTAACTTCAATTGTTGAAGATTACCTAAAGATACAGGACTTTGGAGCATATTTTCCTCATAGCCTTGAAGGCACAAGGTATCTTTCACTGCTGTAGAACTGGTTAATAAAATTCCCTACAATGTCAACTTTGTGATCCTTTGCTCTCATATAAAAAAAAATGAACTTCCTACTCAATTAAGACACTTCTTTAAAACAAGTTACGATTTTTGTTAAAGTACAGTATTTGCTAAAAGCAAATGCCATTTCTGTGATGTAGCTTCTAGTCTAAGAGCTCTGTTGGATTACTATGACTAAGCTCATGTATTTTGCAACAGATTTTCTAGTTAAGTGAAATGAATCCATTTAAATGATGCACTGTTTAAAGGTAAGGTGCACATCATCTGTGTTATTTTCTGTGTTATCATCTGTGAGTTATTTTCAGCTGTTACAGTCTTTGTTGAATAACTCCAGTAGTCACATCTATGAGAACATAAATGATAGGGAAAAAAAGCAAGGCAAAAAATAGGAGTAGACTTCTAGGGAATGCATGATAAAATGTGAACTCCCATGATGTTATAATAAGAATATAATAATATATCCCTATGTTAATGTTTATTAATCATGCAATCTTTAGCTGCTTCCTATTATACCATGACAGCATGTACACACAAAAAAATACATTCCTTGCTGCTATCATTTATTTACCACTTGTAAGTTCTCACCAGGCTGAGAAGATAACTACTCAGCGGACCAATACAATATGTGTTCTGAACTCTTGGGCTCCAAATCCTGTCAAGACTTGGTGGCAACTCCATGTTCAACACATTATGGGACAGACTTACCTTCTGCTCATCAAGGAATCCTCTTATGATGCGCAAGCGAGTGCCTCCAAGTTTGATGAAAGTTGAAGACTGGCTGGGTGAAACTGAAAGAGTTTCTGGAAGTGAACTAGGATCACCCAGAAACTTTTCACAGGCCTTCTTCATTTCTGCAACTGCAGGCTCATAGATGTTCACCAGGCGGATTTCCCTGAGACAGCTTGGTGGACCTGCCTCAACAAATTCCTTTATAGCCATCACAATTACCTGAGCACACAAACTGAGCGGGAAGCCAAAAATACCTGAACTCACTGCTGGGATAGCCACAGACTTTATAGCATTTTCTGGAGCACTAACGTATTTCAGAACGTTCACAATAGCTTCGTGAAGTAGGTCACAACATCTTTCGTTTTCATAAATGGTCCACCTTGGACCAACTGCATGAATAATTTTCTTACAAGGAAGCTTCCCTCCACCTGTCACTGCTATTTTGCCAGCTGTGAGTTTTCCATACTTTTTAATATGAAGATTGCTTTGTTCTTGTATTTCTGACCCTCCAGCATTCACAAGGGCTAAAGCAAGGCCTCCTGCATGATCTAGATATTCATTGGCTGCATTCACCAAAGCATCGACCTTGTGTCTTGTGAGATCATCCTTACAAACACAAATGTAAATTCCCTGCTTCAGTTTTTTCCTGTACACTTCAACAGCACCTTTTGTACTTTTGAAGGTTGATATACAAACAAACTTTTTATAAATGAGATTACTTAGGCAGTTCTCTCTTTTCTTAAGGACTTCATAGACATCTTTTTTGATGGGGATCACCAAGCTGTCCTCATCCATTACCATGCTTGGCCCTAGGATACAGAATAATACAAAGTGAAACCAAAGATACTACTGTCAAAACACTGGGTTTTATACAGAAGCATGGTTTATAGCTTTCAATTTTATCCTACTGCCATTACTTATCAGTATTTTCTGGCATAGTCTGATCTTCTTTCTCCCCCTTTCATAGCCTTAGAAAGTCCAACTAAGCAACGAAAGGCAGACAACAGTATCACTGAGCCTGTGGTGACTTGAGAGTTTAGGTTTGCCTTACCCTTTACTGGAGGAGAAAGCTTGGTTAAGATGTGTCTCCTCATGTTACTTGTTCTCATCCCCCGCTCCCTTGCCTCCCCTTTCCTACGGTTTATTCTCCCCACCATTATTAGGCTGAAAACCATTGTCAGGGCCATATTCATAAATGAATCAGTGACATGATCTGAATTAAAAAAAAACAACCAAACAAACAAAAAAACACAACACACCAGAAAATTTGAGTTTGAGCACCAACCTCAAAACCTGATGCAGCAGCATAACTGAATGGTGAGGAGGAAAAAGGAACAGACAAGTGGGAGAAGAACATCTTTGAAAAAGATGCTGTTACAGGGCTTTAACTGGCTGCAATGCTACTGTTAGCTGTGCTTGCCACTAAAATTCCAGCTGAGAAAGCAAATATGAAAAGCTACGCCATACCCGGGGATTCAGAATGCTTGTAAAAGCAGAAAACCAACTTGTTCCCCTCCGAGCTTGTTTTCTGGAAAGGCTGAAGCCTGCCTCTGCCCTCTCCAGGGCGTTTTTAGTATTTTTTGTTACTGATTTCCCGTAAGGTCCAAGGCCTTTGCAGAGTCAGTGACTCACAGCACACAGGCAGAGACACACAAGAGAGAACTTGCCAACACGTTCTTTTAACCGTACCACAGAGATCTTACACTGAGCTTTGTCTTTAATTCTGTGGCTTTTCTTTGGTCTGCACATAAAGCCCACAAGCAAGTTCTTTCTTTGTATGGAACTTGTGAATTCAGAAGGGCTTTTTAAACCACTTTTATCAGTGAACAAAAATAATGGTAAAGAGTGGGGCAGCTTTGACGACATCACTGTAGCTATACAGCCCTCTCTTGGCAGATGTCAGCAGTACTATAGGCAGTAGTTCACGTTAATTAGTGTAAATAAATTTGTAACAGTTTCATCAGACTTTTCTCTGGAATATGCTAACCTGCTTTTAAAAATTCTAACGTTTCTCACAAAGTATTACACACCGACTCATCAAAACACTTCGGAACTCTTACTCTTAAAAGAGAAATGCAAGCAAATTCTGTTGAAGTAATGAATAATAACGTTGATTCATAACTGCGTCTAATTCATACATTTCAGATTGCTTTTGGCTATTCCATGTTGATGTTTTCCAGTTTGCTGGCCGCAGTTGGCAATGTTCAACTTACATGGGGGAAGATGGCTTACCTGAACTGCCCGCTGCCCAGCTCAACGGACTGTAACTCTATTGCAAAAAAAAAAAAAAAAAAAAAAAAAAAAGAAAAGGAAAGAGAAAATACGCGTTACGGCCCGATGTGCTGCGTTCCTGCAGGCGCGGTTCTGTCGCAAGCAAAAGCAGCAGCACCGCCTTTTGCAAAACTTTATTTGCAAAAACTTTGCAAAAACAGGTTTTCCAACACTTCAAATGCCATTCCCAGCTGAACCCGCGGGCGGTGCCCCACAGCCTCCCCCAGCCTCCCCCGGCCCCCGTTGGGCCGCCGGGGCAGGTCGCCGCCGGCAGCGGGCGCGGGGACCGACGCGGGGACCGACGCCCTGCCCGCGGCCCCGGCCCCGAGCCCCGCCGGCAGCGCGGTGCGCGCAGCCCCGGCCCGGCCCCGGCCCCGGGGCGCCTCCCGCCGCAGCTGCCCCGGCCCCTGCGGGCGCTGCCGCCCCGCGTCGGGCCGCCGCCGCCAGCCCCGGGCCCCCCGCCCCGCTCCGTTACCTGCAGGATCCCCATCAAGCGGCGCTGCGCGGCGCAGCCGCCGGCCCCTCAGCGCTGGGAGCCCGAGCAGGGCGCGGGGCGGGGAAGCGCGGCCCCGGGCGGGAAACGAAAGCGAAAGCGGGCAGCGGCAGGCGTCATGGCGGCGGCGCTGCTGGTGCGGCTCTGCCCCGCGCCCGACGCCAGCGAGAAGCCCCTGCTCAAGCTCCAGAGCTACTTCCAGTCAGGGAAGCGGTCGGGGGGCGGCGAGTGCGAGGTGCAGACGGGCCCCGAGCCCGGCACCTACTGGGTGCGCTTCCAGCAGGAGCGAGGTAGGGGCCGGAGGAGAGGGGCTGGGGGCGGCGGGGCCCGCGGCTCGGCCAGCTCCCGCCGCCGCGCTGAGGGGGCGGCCCTGGGGGGCTGGCGGCGCGCTGAGCCCGCCGCCGCCTGAGCGGGCGGGAAATGGCGGCCGGGGGCACCATCTTGTGCCCGGGGCGGCGGGCCCCGGTGGGCGCCCGTAGCCGTCAGGGCCGCAGGGGACGCGGTCCGCCTCACCGGCGTGTTCCCGCCTCGCTGCAGATAAGAGGAGCGTGGTGTCGCGCACAGATCACACCTTGGAGATCGGAGCCAGGCACCTGAAGATAATCATCGAGCAGGGAGAAGGGGACCCGAGCGAGGGCCGGGTGACAGAGCAGCCTTCCCCCAGCGGCCCCGTCCGTTCCAGCTGTCCCCCACCTCAGCAGGAGCAGCAGGCGGCCAGAGGCCATGGGGGCACAGCAAGAGAAGTCATCACCAAAAAGGTACATCAGGAGAGCAGTTAACAAGCAGTGTCACCGTCACCGAGATCGGGATTGAACCTTTTCACACCCACGTAGCGTCAAGGAGCAGGCGTACCCCAGGGGGATCGCTCTGCCCGGCGTGCGCACCCGCTCACCGGCGGGCACACGGTGGGAACAGCAGAGTACTTGCACATGCACCGTGCGTTACATATTCATGTTCACTCATGCACGGGCTTGCTCACAAGTTTCTCACTTCTAACACAAACTAGTATGCGTCCTCAGGTAGCACTGCTGATGGTTTTTTACTAACTACACATGCTCCCGAAACAGGGGTTTGCCCTCTTTCGGGGGACTATTTGAGTCAGAGGTCACAATCTCCCACTACCACAATTACTTTTGTCCTACTTTCAACTACTTTTCTGTGGATTGCAAAACTTTGTCAGCTTGTCTCCTCTTGTGGCAGAACTTTCCTCATTTGGAGGCTTCTTTCTTTATAACTTAAATAAGTGTGCTTTTCACCATCCATTCTTTGTTTCCCGTCCTTCCCAAGGCTGAAGTCCCTTCATTTGTCACTTTTAGCAGCTTTAGAGAGTCAGCTTGGCCTAAACTTTGTGCACAGATTTGTTTAACATGTAGTTAAACACTAAATCAAAGTTTGGTAATTTGTGTTTAGACAACATCAGGACCTGCCATTATCTTAGTCAATAAAACAGGAGCAGGGAGCAACTTTTGAGTGCTGGGTGACAGGTCATCCACTCCTGTTAACAGGCAGCACGTTTTTTACCATGGCTTTGGTGTGTACCAACCACTGCTCCTCAAAGTGGTACCCTGGCAGGTTTCAGGGGATAGTAAGCACCAAGGACCGCTCCGAAAAGGTGGAAGAATTGTATGAGATTTGGTTCCCTTCCTGCTACACAGACCTCTTAACACTATTTTAGCATGCACCTTCAGACAGCTCTGATTACTCTGATCCCTTACCTCAGCATTCGGTGTAGCACAGCAAACACTATTTCAGACTCTGTGAACTAAAAGTTATGCAGAAAAGATCGGCTGTGTGTCAAGAGACACGGGGTAGGGCCAGGCACCAATATCTGGCCCAGAGGGTGTACCTTCTTTTGCACAGTAGCTTAGATGTAGTTTTTGAGATACAGCGTATGCTAACATAGTGGTACCTGACATCTGTAGCAGTATACTGCAATTTCCCTATCCTTCTGTCTGTGGGAAGTAGAGATGTGAACATGTTTGTTATTATTTTTCAGAATCCTGTTTTCTGCCTTAACCCTGAGGTACTAAAGCATGACTTTTGGGAATTTTTTAAAGAAAGATGCTAAGAGAAAACTGAAAAGTCTAATATAATTAAAGAACAATGTAGGATAACTTGTATGTGCTGTTAAAACATGTTCTGTCTCTGTCATCTGACACTAAGGGAACAGACCGGTTCTTTTGGGGATCCTTGGTAGAATGGTCATGGCACTAAACTGTAGTTACAATTAAAGCTTTATTTTTTTTCACAGGATTTTATGATTAGCATAGCATAGAATTGATTATCAGAATTTCTGCACAGGATTTCTGCAAGCAGAATCAGTGTGGTACAATTTTGCAGCGTAGCACTGAGTTTTGTAACACAGTTTCATTTATGGTTTCTGTAACCACCTGGACCCTCTGTAGATCATGCCAAATCTCTAATACTTGGCATGCTGTATCGATACAACAGTCATAATCTAGACTCAAAAAACACATAAAAGAATATGAATCACTCGGTCCTTGGAGGAAGTGGAGGATGCTGGGGGTGTCCCTGGCCACTGGGGGATCACAGGTCTCACTGTTCAGCAGCAGTTGTGATCCAAGTTCCCACTTAGCACTTGTAACTGCTTGATTTTTTAGACAGTGCTCTGCATGTGGTTACGCTTCCCATGATGATGGGGTCATCACCATCTGGTTGGCAGGGTGCCTGGGACTTTCAAGGCCAATAAGGAGGGGAGTAGTAGGCCTCTGGTGCCCAGGAACCTTGAGAATGATAGAGGGGGGAAGAAGAAATCTGTTTGCTTCGTCTGCTTGGATGAAGGTCTGCGCAGGACCTTCCAGGGCCGGATAATGAGGGGAAGAGGGACTAATGCATAACTAGCTTGGTCACAGAGAGTGGCTGTTTGCCTCATAAAATGGCATCAGTAATGCTAGCCATATTACCAGAGGTCAGGAGTAGAGGGTACAAGTCACGGTCTCAAAGTAAGTAGCAAAGTTACTGTCTTTGTTCCTGCAATGCAGGTGACATTAGCAAATTTCATTTTTGCTGCTGACTTAGAAACAGATCGCTTTACTTCAATGTATAATATCAGTGTACTGTAATGTCAGTGTACGTGACTGAAAAGAAACACTATGTGCAAATGTGTCAGTAGTAATCTGGCCCTACTGAGATGTACAGAGCTTTTCCTTGTTCAAAATACAGAAGCAGCAAGCAGAGAACCATAGAAAAAAAAAAAACGCTATCTTCTTGTCTTCTCTTTAGATATTTCTTACAGTATCTGCAACTTTGAATACCAGTATGTTCACTGAACAGCAGAGGGAGAAAATTACCATTGTATGTCCAAATTTAAAAAGAGAAGGAAATCCTAATATTGATGGCTCTGAGAAATTGACGGGAGATTTTACAGATATTGAAAAAGCTTATCGCTACTTCAAGGATATCCTTGCAGGCAATGACCCAAAACATGATTTTTCACATTCTGAAAGTGAAAATTATTTGAAAGATGAAAATGTTCTGAATACTGAAGAAATGAATGAGCTTACAGTTCTGTCAGCTCTCTATGAATATTTCATTCACACCTGCAAACAACAAATCAAAGTACTACGTGAACGTTTTGGAGTGTGTATAAGAAGTAAAGATAATGACAATGGAACCACATCAGTATGTCTCACTTCTGATAAAAGCCCTTCATCAATACAAGAAGCTAATGATTTTTTTATCAGAACTTTTCAGAAAAGTGTAGAAGATCTGAAACAGGAAAAAATTCCTATAACAAACAGTGACACATTAAATGAGACAATAATGAAATTAAATGCTAGGTTTAGTAATCTTCTTGCCAAAGGGGAAGGGAATCAGCTGCTACTCCGTGGTCCAGCGAGTGTGATTTTACTTGCCAAAACGTTTCTAGCAGAAGAAGCTAAGAACAGCCAAGCTGAAAAGAATATGAAAATATCATCTGAACTATACAAGTACAGGAATGGAATTGAAGTTGATGCTTCTCTGTTTAAACTGTTGGAAACAAAGATAAGCAAAGAAATTGAAGGCATTAAAGACAAATTTGATACAGTAACAGAAATGAGAGTCAGTTCATATAGCCAGAAGATGCTCATAGTATTTAGGCCTAGGAACAAAACTACTGATATGTCTTCACATGCTACTGAAAGTTTCATCAATGCATTTCAGAATGCCTTTGCAATGTTAAGAGAAAAACACATCAGCTTGAAACTTTCAGAAGGTCAGAATAGAAAATTAGATACGCTGTTTAATGGAAAACGATTGGAAGATCTGCATGTAAAACTTACAAAGAAGGAAGACAAAATCATCTTAAGTGGTTTACCAGACAATCTTTATGTTGCTGAAAATCTTATTGTAAACCTTCTTAACACTGAAGACTCACCACAAACTAAAAATAGACCACCAGTGTCCTCTGATCTCAGCTATCAAGCTACAGGAGCATCTGGGAAGAAACACAATGGCAGGCAAAAGAATAATGTTTCTTCTGAAGGACAGGCTAAGGCAAAGACAGAAAACGACAAAGATATGTGTCCAATTTGCATGGAGAGAATTATTGATAAAGAAATACTGAAAAAGTGCAATCACGTATTTTGCAAAGATTGCATCACCCAGGCCATGTCTTACAAGCAAACTTGTCCTATTTGTAACACCTTCTATGGACCCATGAAAGGAGACCAACCAGAGGGAATAATGTCAACTAGAACACTGCTGTCATCTCTCCCTGGTTATCCCAGATGTGGTACTATAGAGATTAAATATTACATGCACGGTGGTATTCAAACTGTAAGTATATTTAAAGTTTCATAAGATATATTTTTCCCACAACAAAACCAATAGTGAATATAAAATTAGCTATTTTCCCCTCATTTTAATGCATATCCAGGAGAGATCTTTCTTTGTTCTGTATAAATCTGCAGGTACTTAATTCAGTGGTTTTGGTTGAAATTAAGTAATATAGTAGGAATTAAACAGTCAAATGGTAGCATTCCATTTTCTATGGACCAGGACAGAGCTACCTGTCTTTAATTTGTACATGGTGAATAACTAAACTGAAATCTATGGAGTGATTTGTAAACAAAATTTTGTGCGTATAATGAGGATTCCCTGAGGCATTCTTGTAGCTGCCAACACCAACAGACAAAAGTGAATAGTGAGCTGGCTTGCAAGCTTTGCAGGTGAGATATGTGCTCAGAGCCATGTGCATAGGACTGAAAACGGTATAAATGAAAAAGCCAGGGTTGGGGTGACATGCATTTGGGAGAACAAAGAAGAAAAAACAAATTTAAAAATAGCAATGGATGTGTGCTAGTTTTGGCTGGGATGCAGTTGATTTTCTTCATAGTAACTGGTACAGCGCTTGTGTTTTGGGTTTGTGCCGAAAACAGTGTAGATAATACAGAGATGTTTTTGTTGTTGCTGAGCAGTACCTTTTCTGCTTCTCACACATGAGTGATGACAAGAAAATGTAAATGAAACTTAAATGACAGAAATTATCTGATGAGAAAAAACTCCTCAAAATCAGTCATTAGTCATGCTATGTCCTTCTGAATCAAAGAAAGGATAAAAAGTATTGCGAAAGCTGGGATGTATCATTTTCATGCTTTCAAAGCATTTTTGATTTATAATGTGGTTTTGTTTTGTTTTTCTGCAAAATAGAGGAATCATCCAAACCCAGGGAAACCTTACAGTGCAACTTCTCGAACAGCATATTTACCTGACAATAAGGAAGGGCAAGAAATTCTGCAGCTCCTCAAAAGAGCCTTTAACCAAAAATTGATTTTCACAGTGGGTCAGTCTCATACTACTGGCGCAAAAGATGTTATCACATGGAATGATATTCACCACAAAACTTCCATGACTGGAGGACCTACCAAGTAAGTAGTCTTCTCTTTATGTAATTTTATTGCTACTGTTGTCAGGAAGGCTACCCTGAATGTTTTGCACGCAGAGCTTTCATATTTTGTCACTAACAGAATGATTGTGGAATGCTTTATGGAACCAGACTTGAATCACCTTCAAACCAGTTTGGACAGTTGGAACAAGGATGAGCTCGTTATACACATCATACTCACAAGGTAGTCTCTGGTTGCCTCTCAGGCTGCTCGTTCACCAGTGAGCTGTGTAAAGCACCTACTCAGCTGATAACTGTTCTGATTAGAAACCGCTTGTAGTAGAGGACAGGACAGCAAGCTAAGGCAGCTTGATAGCAGCTAAGGTTGGACTCCTGATCTCAGCCTCTTCTGTCACCTGCTGGTTTGCACCAGGAGGTGCTGGTCCATTATGATCCTGGTAAAGATGGCAGTCTGTGAAATACGACTTGAAATTCTACTTATCGGAGCTAACAGCGAGAAGAAAGAGATTGTAGTATAGATGTGGTTATGTCCTTTTAGATGCTAGGCACCCTGAGTTGCGCAGCATTCAGTGGGCCTCTGGTCAGAGCACAGGACACCATGCTGACCCTGTCCGTAGAAAGGGTTACCCTGTTTTGGTATTTCTAGCTATTACAGGATTTTCTTAGTGGAAGATAACTATTCAGCATTTCTTGAGGACTTCCTGCACTTGTAAATAAAGGCAAGGACATGCAGGTGGCGTAGTCACTGGTACCGAGTGGGAGCCGCCCCCACCTTTCTTAGAGCAAGCTGGCTGAGTCTGTCATGCGGCCATAGGGTGTGCACAGCACAACACAGGCCTGAAGGCCACACCGCACCTGCAGCGTGGCGCGGTACAGCACGGCACAGGCCTGGGCCTGCTCCCATTCACGGTTGTGTGTAGCACTAATTCCTCAATGGTCTTCCAATTAGGATCGCTACATTCCAGCCCTTAATGCACGTACAACTGACCATTCTTAAAGATATGATTAACTATGGATTATGTCAGGAAAATGTTTGGCTCCTGGAAAAAATCTTGGAGAGTCAAGAGGGAGGCTTGGAACAATCCTTCCAAGCTTGCTGCAGCCTCTCAGGGCCAGGTGTCTTCATGCAAGTTCTGAAGATTTGTGTCCAGATCCTCCTTTCTGGGCTAGAATCATAAAAGAGCAAAAAGTATCAGTTTTACTGTATAGCCTGCTCTGCCTAAATGCTCTCCTGAGTTACCACTTGCTTCATACACTCTTCTGGTGGTGCACTACCTAAAATCCAGAGGTGCCGTTATATTTGTGTTTTGAATGCTCAGTTGGATATGCTTCAGGTCTGATGTTCAGAAAGATGCGTACCCAAGCACCGTATCATTTTCAAGTGAGACAGCAGGCATCTTTGAAAATCAAGTTCTTAGCATCAGTTTGGACAACCAAATTCAGCAGTTCCTTTTCTTAAGTTTTTAGCTTTACCCTGTCTGTACCACCTCTCTTGACTTGCAAAGTAGGGTCTGTTTTCTCTGTAGAGTAAGAAGTAAGTGCATAAAATTTGTGAAGTGTTTTAAGAGATTTTATGGAGAAGACTCTGTAGAACTGTCAAGTACTTCATTGCAGAAGTAGCCCAAACAATTCTTTTCTTCTTCTCCTAGTTTTGGTTACCCTGATCCTGATTACCTGCAGCGAGTTCGATCAGAACTGAAAGCAAGAGGAATTGAATAAAGAAATTTATCAGCTGTCAACTCTTAAGTGTGATAACTGGACATGTAGCAGTTACTTTACTATTCAAGCACTAAGGAGACAGGAGTTACTTTGTTCAGCTGCTGTACTTAAATCACTTGCTGTTCATGGTCAGTTAAGAAAAGTAATCTTTTTTCATCAAATGGTATGTGTTTGGTTTACACATCATTTACTTACAATACTTATAATTTAATACTTATAATACTTACCATTTACTTATATAATCATGCTTCTCTATATGTGTAATTTTTACAGAATTTGGGTCTTGTGAGTGCAGCGTCAGTACTTGTTTACTTGACGAGTATCAAGTTGTGTCTCTTATTTTAACAGTGAATCTGATCAGCGCCTTTTTCCCACAAGTCTTCAGTCTGACCACGAAAACTGTTAGATCCACTACTAGCTTTTATTCGATCAAAAAAACTTCCTTTAGCTTCGTGAGTTTACAGCTGTCATCATGGATAGCATCATGTAACCCATCTGCTGGAAAATTTTTATGCAGCTATAGTATCAGCTGTGATCTTTCGCTTCTTTTCATGACGGAACTGTCACTAGTGGTTTGGGTTTTAGACATGAAATTAGTGGGGTAATGTATGAGGGGGTATGTGGATGGTGCTGTATCTTTAATCCTGCAGAAGTGCTGAATGCTCAGAGCCACGCTGGAGGAAATGGAAAGCAACGATGCCTGTGGCCATCTCTGATCATGGGGTCCTGGCTCCGCCTTCCATCATGTTTAAGCTTAAATACAGCTTTTCACTCAGTTTTGCAACTGTAAAGTTATGTTCTTCCCGTTGCTTCCAATATATGGCTTAAACTGTATCATAAAGATACTTTGTTGCTACTCTGCACTAAATAGCCTGCTAATTACCTTTGTGGTGGTGGAAACTAATATCTTTCACTTAGTGCAGCCGTAATATTTAGTGAGTTAAACCATTTCCTTTAGGCTGTTGAATATAATAAATAAAATATAAAATACCATCTGTACAGGTTTTTCCTTCTATTTTAGGTATGTGTAGTTGCGTTTTTGTTTTTTTTTTTTAATTTAGGAGCTTCCCAGCAACACCATAATTTGGGATGGTTTGGATCCTATGCCACCTGCTTTTTTTTTTTTGAGGTTCCCATATAGTGAACAGGCAGTACTACTTCACCACCTTGACTTTCAGATTCTGTAGTATTGGGCACTTTCTGGTTTCCATGTGGGTTGGGATGTCTTTCTTTCTTTTGTTCTTACCTTATTTGTTTTCAGATTTTACACTATTTCACCCCTCCTTTTTCTATGCAGTAAGATACCAACCAACATTCCAGCTGTTTCTAAATGACTGTGCTTTTGTGCACACTGAAACCAGCCATGAAGATAAAATCTCGCCAACTTCTTTTGGTCTCTGGTTTCACTTTCTCTCCCAGTTCACCGAGTCAGACCCCTCCCTGGTAACGCACAGGCTCCCATTTTATTTGTGGCAAAGCTTGCAGGCAGAGTTTTGAAGCGGAGTCCTATTGACTGTCACTGAAAGCTCCCAAGCCTTTATCAACAACCTTTACTGTCTAATCATAGCTGTGCAGTCTAGGAATAAATTTACCTGATTTGCAATCAAAGTCAGGTATTTTGCCTGGCTGACAGCAAGGGAGGGCAGCATGCACCGGAGCAGATTGCTGAGAGAACAGTGCATTAGGAAACAGAAGATTATAATCGCCCACCGAGAAACAAAAAGGCATCCCGTGGGTCTGCTCAGGCGCCTGGCTGACACCAGCAGCATTTAGCTGACATCCACCTGTGCTTACCGTGTTTAATGACATGTGGTTATTATCCATTTCCTCAGTGAACTTCCAGTGAAGTTAGGGGGGGAAAATTTTCATTTAGTTCCTATTCTAGTGTCTCATATTTGGGCACTTTAGTGAAACGCGCAGAAAGAAACAGCTGAAAACCAGCCTTGGCAGGGGGATGCCGGGTGCACTCGGTTGGAAGTGTCTCAGCTAGCAGCCGCGTTGGTCTGGGGAAAGTGCCCTTTCGTGGCGATCTTGCCCAGTTGTAGGAGTACTTCTGGTGGAGAATGATGGAAATGGGTGACTTGATTTTGCATCACGACTCGATCTGAGAGGGTAACAGTGCCCGAGCGAGCGTTACCCGCTGCCCAGCCGTGGTACGCTCGCCCGCTGCGCCCACCCGCGCCTCTAACACCGGCGCCGTGGGGGCCGCGCTGCCTGTGCCCCGGCCCGCCGTGCCCCACGCCCTGCCCGGGGAGGCGGCACCGGGGGCGGGCCCGGCCAGCGCCGCCGCTCTCGCGGAAGAAATGAAACCGAAAGCGCCGGGGTAGCGGCAGACGGGGAGGCGGCCATGGCGGGGCAGCGGCCGGGCGCCTTCCCGCTGCTGGTGCGCGGCGACTGGGGCGCCGCCGGGCCGCCGCCCGCCCTGAGGAAGAAGCTGCTCTGCTACTTCCAGAGCCAGAAGCGCTCGGGCGGCGGCGAGTGCGAGCTGCGGGCCGGCCCCGGGCACCTCCTCGTCTGCTTCGCCCACCCCGAGGGTGAGCGGCCGGGGCGCGGTGAGGGGGGCGCGGGGGGTGGCCGGCGCCCTCCCCTCACCGGTGCCTGTCGTGTTGACAGTGCGGCGGCGGGTGCTCGACCGGCGGGTCCATGAGCTCGACTGGGGGCCCAGAGGGCGGCTGTCGCTGCTCGTCACCGAGCTGCCCGCGGGCGGCGGCCCGGCGCAGGTGAGGCGGCGCTGGGCGGGGAGGGCCGGGCGAGCGGGGCCGTGGCTGCCCGCGGCCGTGGGTCACCGCTCTCCTCTCTGTTCCGCTTCCAGGAGGTGGGACACGCCGGCGGGGCGGCGGAGCCAGGTAGGGGCGGCGGGGGGCCGGGGTCGGGGCTGGGGGCGGCCCGCCCGCAGCTGCCGCTAGCCCGGGAAGGGGCCGCGGGGAGGCGGCGGGGGCCGGGGGCGCGGCAGGCTGCTCCTCGAGTGCTTGTCCAGGCTGCCATTGAGCTGTGAACTCTTTTCCCCTTTTTTCCCCGCTCTCCAGCATTCCACTTCCTGTTTGAAACCACAAAGTTTAACCTCGTTGACAAAGCACAGCCCTCAAGTAAACTCCAAGGCATGCTTAAAACTGAACGAGCTAACGTTCGGGGCAGGTTGTGTTCCAGCTGCCATGGCATGCGTTCTGCTTTGGGGGTGGTGGGCAGGCGAAGATCGAGGGCACAGAAAAGCGGTTTGGCAGACGGTACTGTTATCTTTTGTTTTCCGATGCAGCTGTGCTCCACCACGTTTTAAACTGGCAGGTGGAGATGATGCGCGGAGTCAGGATACAGCATGAGGGACGCTTTCACAGCGGTGCCTGGTGACTAGAGGCGCGACCGGTCTCTTGTTCGATGGCGCATTTTTACCTTTTACCTGAGGATAGTGCGGGAATGTGTGGGAGGACCTGCTCGCAGCGCTTCACACAGCATGGCTATGTGATGGTTTGTTTTTTAATGTGATGCCTGAGGCTTCTTGAGCTTAAAGAGAGTTTCTGTAACCACTTTCAACACATGGTTTAACAAAAGGAATGTATGGAAGTCTGTGATTCAGTCGGTGTCAAATAAAACTAAATTCAAGCTGTGTTAGCTCTTGGGTCTGCAAGAGCGTGACCTTTTTCTTCCTGAAGTACCCAGTAACTGTGAAATCCTTGTCATTTATCTCTAGTTAGTGAACCCCAGGTGTCTCTTCCCACCAGCCAGGATAAAGAGGCTTCTGTGTGGGCTCAGCAGGAGAATACAGGTAGGTGTGCCACTTATCAAGCAGAAACCACTGTGTTCTTGCTTCCCTGGTTTTTGTTGACCTTTATGCTGCGATAGTGCCTCGGTCACCTGGGTGGCTTGTGGTGTTTGTCTAATGTAGTGTTGAAATCATGCTCTCAGGCTAAAATAAGTAATTCTTTTCTTTGTATGAGTCCCTTTAGGAAACTCTGCACTTCACTGGCTGCCTCAAGGCATATTCCTTAGGGAGGGTATGCAGTGAATGCTGACCTTTGTTCTGGGTAGGGCTGTCCCAGCTGCCACCAACCCCACCGGGGTGACCTGTGGTAGAACATCAGTAGCTGTGTACCCCAGGTACACCTGAGCTCTGTGGCAGCCAGTGTGTGTAGACCTGTGGTGGCCCACAGCAATGACTGGATGTGAATGGAGGGGTTGTACAGGCAGAAGAGTGATGGTTCTCCTCATCATGGCTGTGTGAAGAAGCTTTCATAGCCATTATTTCTGCTGCCCTTGCCTGGTGGTGAATGGAAGACTTTTCTCTTCGTCTATTGATGCAACAACTCACGTTAGTGATATGCTCAGCTTGTTTCTGATTTAAAGGCTGTTGTGGAAAAAAACAACACCTGAGTTACTGTTTATTTGCATGTTCTTTTCCCTGATCTTATCTGTGATTTGAACAAAAGTAATGTGAAAGCTTGGAAGATAATAAGCTTGGGTTTTTTCTTAACTTTTGCCAAACGCATTATGGTGTGATCTTTCATTTCAGAATCATGTGAGAAATCGGAAGCGAAAAAAGCAACCCCTAGGAAATCTGTCATAGTAGTAACCACTGCTTCTGGGGAGGAAATAGAAGATGAGATTGTGGAAATGTACTTTGAAAATAAAAAGAAGTCTGGTGGGGGGGCCATCGAGTCCTATGTCAAAAAGGATCAGCAAATGATCATCAGCTTTCAGGATGAGGAAGGTATGATTGTATCTTATGGGTGTTACATTACTGAGGCTCCCTTTTAAAAATAGGCCTTTGCTGGTGCTGGGTCTCTCTGTGAGCATTGCTTGAGCAGAAGTGGCATGTTAGTCACAAAGAGTGACAGGACGTAAAAGGAGCCTGTCTGTCTGATGCAGATGTGGGTTTCTGACAATGTTCATAATAACCCCTGGGGAAAGAAGTGGTTCTCTAGACCTTTCCCAAATGCTTGATCAAGGCTCACAGAGAATAATGCAGGAGAAGTGATGTCAGGAGCGCTGCAGAATAAGTAGTCTTTAATTCTAGTTCAGGAGATTGGATAAACAGTAGTAAAATATTAACTGCAGTTCATGGCTAAATATTATGTTGTTGTATTTTCTTTCATATTAATTTCAATTGCCAGGATTTTGGAGACTGGGAGGAGGAGAGATGGTAAATATTACGTATTTGTAAGACAGAGAGGTGAATGCTTACCTCTGTGGAGAAAGTTATTTTAAAGTAGCCTCAATTTATCTGCAGTTCTCTAATGTTTTCCTTTACCCTAAGTGCCGTTCACTGCTTGTTAGAGTGCGAAGGAGATATGCAAAAAGAGGAAACTGTTTATTCAGGAAAAACAGTTAAATATTTAACATAGTCAAATATAGTTACGTAGTTTAAATAATTGTTAAATACTCAGGGTAAACAGGATGGAAAACCCTTTCTTTGTTTGCTATTTATTAGATGTTACTAATCTGGAGAACAGTTCCTTGCACTTGAAGGAGGTAGTGCTTACCTCAACAAGTAATTTTTTTTTTTTTTGTTTTCCTTTGAGGAGGCTGAGGACATCTAGATCATAGGGTCAGGATAAAAGCTACTCTAACTTCTGATGTAGTTTTGCCTTATTTCTGTTTATTCTGTGATACAAGAAAATACATCTGGCAAGATTTTTTAAAGTAGAGTGTAATTTAACATGTTGCTCTGCTATGATGGGAAGGGAAGTTCACATTTGTTCTCCTGTGGAACTAGATGCCCAAGAAGTTTTGCAGAGGAAGCATCACTCAGTGAAGAAAATTGATCTGTTTGTGGAGCCATGGCAAGTGGAGACTCCCCAGGAGCCGTGCCAAGTGGAGGACTCCCAAGGATCCCTGCCTTCCACCGTATTTGTGCTTGAAAATGTGCAGGAGACAGTAAAAGATTGCATGTTAATTATGCTGGTAGAGAACATCAGTGGCTTGTCAGAGGATGATGGTGACTTCAGTGTAGAAATGATACCTGAAATACATGCTGCTGTGGTTTCTTTTACTGGGAATACTGGTAAGAAGGAGTCAGAGTTGTGGATCTTTCTTATTAGTTGCTTGGTTGTGTGTGAGAAAGACTAAGCAGGAATGCTTTCTGTCATAGGTTTAAGGTTTAATCTAATACTACATTTTAAATGAGGATTTACTCTACTAAAGTTAATGACAAACACTGGCCTCTAAACCTTACAGATAAAAGGTAGGTCAGAAGAGGGCTAGCTCTGATTTCAGTAGTGAACAAAAGAGGTAGGACTAAAAAAACCTGTGACTATACAAGCAACAAAAGGATATATCCTGCCTTAGAACAGATCAATGGCAAGGAGAGCCTTTATCAAAAGATCTTACATGTGTAGTACGTTTCTATGGATTTGAGGGAAAATTGAACAAGTATGTGGAAGAGAGCTTTTTGAGGTTTTTAAATGGACTGCATCAGAGTTGGGATATCTGCTGTAATAGAGTGGAGGCTGGTAGAGGAGTAGGGAAGCAGCAGCATCTTACAGCTGTTCTCTGATACCTGCTGTGGCCATTGCTGGAAACAGGATTCTAGGCTGAATGGACCCTGGGATGCCGAGGCAAGTCCACTTGTCCTTATGCAGAGTGACAGCTCTGTGAAGTGTGGAATTAACACCATATGCTTTGCCTGATGTTGCAGCTGTTAAGCTACTGTGTGCCCACTGTGATTTTTTTAGTGTGTTCGATACCATACACTTCCTCTTCTGCCTTAGTAGCGATTGATGACAAAAGCATCTTGCAGGTGATGGAGAGGTGTCTGCTCCTACTTCTCACCAGTGAGAGGTTGGGGTGACTTCCTGGTTGACTTACGGTTGATATTATTAATGAATTCCATCCCATGACATGGGCAACAGTAAGTGGTGTGATAAGACCAGATTCAGAAACAGTGTAAGCCAGTGCCATAGCTGGTGGTGTAGAAATAACAGCACTGCGTTACCAGGAGAACTCAATTAAACTGACAGCGGTGAACTGGCTCCAGGATTCTTTGAGTTCTTTTAAGGACAAGGTGATTTTATGTGTACTTGATTCTAGGTGAGGAGGTGGGATAGGAAAGAAAAGAGAATTCTGCCTTCTGTGTGGAAAAATTGTATATTTCATTAGAAGGTAGAACACGGTGAAAACAAGTTATGTGCTGCTTTGAATCAGCTTTGTGGGAATAACTGTATTACTAGTAACATGTAAGAATTAAGTTGCTCAGAAATCTTAAAGTTGTGAAGGGTTTAGTCTGTGGTATAACTAAACTAAAAACATTTTTAGTTCTCTGCTATAGAAATTGTTTGTGCCTCATATCGTGGTCCAGTCCCAAATTTTTGTTGTAGCCTTTAGGAAGTAAGTAGATTCTTTAAAAACTTAATGGTGTGTTTGCCTGACAAACATAAAAATAACTTGATTATCTTTCCCTGTGATGATAACAAGGGGGGAAATAGCTGAAAATAGACTGTGTTTATCATAAAACTGAAAGGATCAAAATTTGAACTGTTGAATCATGTCTAGTTGTGTATAAAGCCATAGCACGAAAATTAACCTGATCTTGTTTTCCTTTGGGGTTAAAGAGACCCAGTGCTACTCGGTAGGAAAACTAGTGAAAAATTCTGGCTATGGTGGGTGTAGTCAACAATTGCGATCAGCCACGTGGTGAATACTAGGTGACAGATGCTGAATATGTGGAAGGAAGTATCTTTGTGGGCACCTCTGAGTTGACAGATGGTTTGTAATTCAGTGCTTTAGTCAACATGCACAGCAATACTCTGCTAACATCACAGTAGAAAAGTGAGCTACTAGTTTGATCTTGTGGGTTTTTGTTTTCTTCTCCCTTCTCTTTCTAGCTGTAGGGGAATTTGCAAAAATGCTTAATGAAAACCACAGAGCAAAGCAACAAAATATTACTGCACGGTGCCTTGAGCTAACAAAAAGCATTAGGGCTGAAAATATACCACCTAACACACCCAGTGACTATATAACCATCTACTTTGAAAATAAGAAGAATGGAGGTGCACAAGTGG
This sequence comes from Falco cherrug, assembly GCF_023634085.1. Classification (NCBI taxonomy): domain Eukaryota; kingdom Metazoa; phylum Chordata; class Aves; order Falconiformes; family Falconidae; genus Falco; species Falco cherrug. Next base: position 32,902,995 of record NC_073704.1, on the reverse strand, counting down.
TGGATGTTCAGCAGCTGCCTGATGAAGATGCAGCTATCATTACATTCAGTGACCATAAAGGTAATGCAGAAATTCAAAGCCTTTAATTCTTTGAGATCCTTTCACTTAAAGATCAAAATGTGGATTTTCTAGAGAAATGCCTACTTTGCCCTAATATAGCAGCAGATCTGGTGCTTTGTCATCGGGTCTCTGCTAACTGGAGTGCAAGCTTAAGTGTTGGACTGGCTGGACATGAAGCGTAGAATTTTTTCCTTTTCATGCACAGTTTACTTCACCCAGGCCTTGCTCCTTACAAAGTTCAATTTACAGTTTGAGTTCAATAGAGAAAGCACAGCCCCACATAGCATGGGAGACTTTTTTTTTTTCCCCACACCCACCCCCACCCCCCCACTTCAGCACCAGCTGCCCCATGGCAGTGTGTGCTGTCTGGCTCATCTGAGGACAATTCCTTGGACAGCTTTTTGGCCAGAGAGCAGGTGCTGTGCCTTGTCCAGCCAGTGACAGAAACTTGAGCATCTGTGCAAGGTGGAGGACGGCGAGATGCTGGAGGCATTGCAGTGAAGGGAAGGGCTGAAAGGAAGTTGAAGAAAATAGATGGTATTTTTGGGGGAAGCAGAGGAGCTGTGATTTGATATTGCTGAGTAATAGCCCAAATAACTGCTGAGCTGGGCACTTCAAGTACAGCATACAACAGAAGTGGGGGCAGAGACAATGCTGTGCATACCTGTTCCTGGATGTGGACAGTGCTGACTCTTAACTGTCTCTCTCTAACTTAGTTTTTGGCATTTAAAACCAGTAACTCTTCAATAATTTGGAATTATTTCTACCTAGGAAGGGGGGAAAATGCATGTAAACCTCTCCTTAGACATAATAGATGTTACTATGTAGAAACTAAAGATTTAAAAAAGCAAATCTTTGGTTTTAAGTGCTAGCATTAATTGTTTGGGGTTTTGTTTGTTTGTTTTAGATGTAACCAATATCTTGGCAAAGCAGCATTTACTCAACAAAACACCAATCTCTGTCTATCCTTACTACATCTCACTGGGAACAGCTTTATATGGAAAGGAAGGGCCACAAATAAAGAATCCAGATCCAATTATGGTGTCTCTGGATCCGTATATCTGGTGTTACTTGCAGAGAAATAATAAGATAATTGAGGCAATAAGTTGTGAAATGGCAAAGTGTAATTGTGTGCTAACGTGGCCTGAACCCCACTGTGCAGACCCAAAAGTTACTTTGCATCCTTCAGCTACTTTGTCTGAGCAGAAGAGATTAGCAACTCGATTGATCAAGACATGGAATGAAAATGTTTGCACCGCATTTTCACATAGCATATCGAAGTACAAAGCAATAGAATGTCAAGTAAGTTCAGAGGTGTGGGAAGCCATTAGAAACAGCTTTACCCACGATGAAGTTCTGATAATGCCATATATTTCGAAGGATTTACTTGTTTTAGTAGGTGAAAAAGAAGTTGTGAATAATGTTGAACAAGAACTGAAGTTTCTAATAGAAAAGGCCACCAAAGAAATTGAAAGAGAAAAGCAAAGAACTGAAGAAATAGTGGTAATGAGTGCAGGGGAGTTTGCAATTTTACAGAGTACTGGTCTTGAAGAAAAAATTCATAAGGAGTTCCCAGCCCTGCGGATGACTCCTGATCATTTGCAGAAGGTAATTAACCTACGTGGAGTGCCTGAGGAAGTCTATAAAGTAAAAGGGGAAATATTAGATAATATACGCAAAATGGCAAAGAAAACAGTCAATATCCACCCCCATATTTTCCAGTTTTTAGAGCAAATTGATAATGAAACCCTGTCACAGAGCCTGTTTATGTCAAAACAAATCAGTGCCTTTTATGAGCTTGACACAGAAGGTGTCATCTTGAAAGGGAGTGCTCCTGAAGATCTCCTAAAAGCAGAAGAAGAAATAAAGAAGGAACTGGACTACAAAAGCATTACTTTAGAGGATGAATCAGTCCTCCAGAAGAAGGAATGGAGGATGCTTACCAAGAGAAATTGCTCTAATGAAGCTGTAATAGTCACTCAGGTAGAGAGTCAGGTCATTATTGCTGGTTGTTCTCAAGCTGTAGCAAAAGCCTTTGAAGAACTTCATAACTTTGTAGATGAAAACACGCAAGTACAAAAGGTCATTGGTGGAAAGCCCACGGTGGTCATAATGTTTTTTGAGACAGAGAAGACCAGTGTTTGGGGTGACTTACAGAATAAAGGTGTGAAAGTTGACTTTAGCACACAGAAAAAACATAGAGTTATATCCTTGAGTGGGCCGAGAAGAGAAGTGCTGAAGGGAGTCACCTTAGTTGAGGAAATTCTGTCTGGCCTGCATTTTAATCGTGTGGTAATTAGAGAGCCAGGAGCCGAGTCATATTTCAAAGAGCGAGAACCCTTTTTTGCTGCCAGTGTGAAACAAGAATTTAAGTGTCTAATCAGGCTGGAAGAGCAGTCAGAACAACTGGAAGAACAGCAAGAAAATAGTAATACAGGCAAGTCCTATACTCAAGTGACCATAGGTGGAATTGTAATAGCTGTTTATAAAGCTGACTTGTGCACTTATCCTGTTGATGTTGTGGTAAATGCATCTAATGAGGACTTAAAACACATCGGTGGCCTTGCTGAGGCACTGTTAAAAGCGGCTGGTCCAGAACTGCAACAGGAGTGTGACGAGCTGGTGAAGAAGAACGGGAGTTTGCAGCCTGGGTGTGCAGTTATCACGGGCCCTGGGAAACTCCCCTGCAAGAACATCATTCATGCTGTTGGTCCCAGGTGGAGGAAGGATGAAGCAGAGAAGTGCGTGTTCTTGTTAAGAAAGACAGTGAAGAAAAGTCTGCAACTGGCTGAAACATACAATCATCGCTCCATAGCTCTCCCTGCTATAAGTGGAGGGATTTTTGGCTTCCCACGGGAGCTGTGTACGTATTCGATTGTATCCTCCGTCAAGGAGACCTTGGAAGAATCCATGGGGGACAGCAGCTTGAAGGAGATTCATCTTGTGGATGTTGCACAGGATAACATTCGGGCATTCAGCAAGGCACTGAGAGAAGTGTTTTCAAATTACTCTTCCTACAAGTCACTGCATCAGGACAGTATAGTTCATCAGCCTAGGAAAAGGAAAATTTCTCAAAATAGCAAGAACTTCCCATTGGTAACAACTGAGGAGGGCCTCAACATCATGCTGAGAAAAGGAAGCATTGAAGATGCTACAGTAAGTGTTTTAAATTACTTGTTTTTAAAATGTCAAGTGGGGGTTTTTGGTTGGTTTTTGGTTTTGCATTTGTTTCTTTAAAAAACAAAACCAAATGTGAGGTGTTTGATAAGTTACTGAAATTGGCTATCACTGCGGATAATATTTGCTATTAGGTGACTATCTTACATGGTAGGTACAGATGGCTGTGCAGCATTGCATTTTGTTATGTACTGACAGGCACACAGATCCCCCGTGGTACACGGTGCATTACAGTTTAAGCAGAAACAACTAGGGTCAGCAGGAATTTTCTGGGCTCCAAATCCCCCAACCCTACCTTGCTGGGCAGGAACTGGCTGCATGCAGCATTGACCTTCCTAGAAATCCTGAGTACAAGAGTGTGGTACTAGCGCAAAAGCAAAAGAGGGTGCTCGGTGTTGGTTAATGTGAGTACGCTGCTGTGTGAGAGTGGCTGGGCTGCTTCCAGGTCCACTGTGTCCCAAGGCAACACAGACATGCACATGTGAGCCCTGGGCCCACAGGCAGCCTGGTTCTCCCTCCATCTGTAGGCTGTTGATCTGGGGAGCTGTTATTCATTATGTTGTGGTGAACACTGGTACGGAACGTTCGGTTCCTATTGCATTTCCTGTGGAGAACGAACTTCACTCGCTGATTTCCATTTGCCTTTGGTATTGAGTTGTCATTAGCTGGCTGATAGCTACCTTACTGGGATCACTGATAGTGGAAGCAACTCCTTTCAGAACCTTTTCTGTAGTGGCCAGCAAATCCTTTCAGGAGTGGATGCCTCCCACAGCTTGTGCGTGTGGCTTCTCTAGTTGGCCAGGGCAGAGTAGACGTTAAAGTGTATATTCTTTCCTGAGGAGCTCAATATAGTGCTTGACACAATGTTAATAGCCCTTTGTACTTCTCTCCCTTGTAAGTTACTGCTTTTCTCACTTTTTTTCACCTTAGCTTTCCTCCAGTCTTGTTTGTCTTCAGCTTTTCCCTTTTCTCAAGACCAATCATGCATGGGAGGTCCTGCTTACCTCAGTGAACAGAGATTTTTGCTCTGCAGGCTTCTCTTGAAGAGTGGACTTGCATAAATGTTTTTCAAATGGAGGTAGAACAAATAGACCAGGAACGCAGAATTTAACTTTCTCCTGTTGGGTTGAATTGAGCTTTGCTGTTAACTCGGCTTTTGTGTTGCTTTGGGCAGGCTCTGGATAATAGAATTGAGAATAACTTCTGGTTTGCTTTCAGGTGACTGTCCCAAAATATTTACTTTGTAAATCAGCAGGCAGGCTGTATCTGATTAACCAGTGCAAAATTTAAATTTGATACTTAAAAGCTAGAGTTCTTGCTTGCGTGTGTTTCAGACAGACATTGTTGTCATCAGTGTTGCCAGAGATCTCCAGCTTGATAAAGGGCCGCTTGCTAAAGCTTTGCTAAGCAAGGCAGGACCGATGCTTCAGATGGGCTTGGAAGAGGAAGGCCTAGCAAAAACACCTGAGGAAGGCTCTGTGTTGAAAACAGAAGGTTATGATCTGAGTTGCAGTGTTGTGCTTCATGCTGTCGTACCTGCATGGTCCCAGAGACGCACATCTTCAAAGGTACAAGGGTTTTTATTTTCCTAATTTGATTGAGCTTTATAGTGGGTTTAATGCCACTTTCCCCTTGCAATGGGGGACAGTGTCATAAGAGATGAGAGTTTGGCCTGTTCCTTTTTAACTGTGTGGCTGAACCTTTCTTGACTAATACATTCCTTGTGATGTATGCGATTATTGTATCTTAATACCAAGAGATAGCTAAAAAGGAAAGTGCTATGTTGCACATGCTGGAAATAAAATTACTTTCAGTAACTGAAAAAAGTAATTGTGCTTTACAGGTCTTGGGCGACATCATCATAAAATGCCTGGAGATTGCTGAGGAACTATCTTTGAAGTCAATTACTTTCCCAGCAATTGGGACAGGGAATTTAGGATTCCCAAGGTCTGTTGTTGCTAAATTACTGTTTGACAAAGTGTTTGAATTCAGTAGTAAAAATGGAGTAAATTCTCTCGAGGAAGTTCACTTTCTATTGCATCCAAAAGACACAGCTAATATTCAGGTGAGTTACCGTGGTTTTTTCTGTCTCTATTATATGCTGGTTTATTTGGGTCTATGTCATGGTACTTGGCTATCTGGTGATCTCCAAGGAATCCATGGAGTGCTTGTTCCTATACTAAAGAAGTAGTTTGCTGGTAGTCTCCCTTGTCTGTACTGAAAGTTCTCTTTTTGGTTCTACCCCTTGTGGTCTCCAGCCTGTCCTGGACAGCCCTGCTCCCTTCCTGTCCTTTTCTGTTCCCTGGCAATAATACAGATGAAATTGCAATTACTCTTTCTCTTATGAACTCACCTAATTCTTCAGTTATATAGGTCTTGCCTACAGATAAATTCGCTGCAGCTCCTGCATAGATGCCTTCACTCTTGGAAAAAGGAGTGCTTTCAATAGAGTGCTAGTGTCTGTTTAGGAAGAATAATTATGCTAGGATTGCTGTGCTGGTAGACTTCTCCAGTAGAAGCATATCAGTATTCTGCATCCTCCTTTCTTCAGTGTCACGATAGCACAGATTTTTCTGTATCCATGCTCAAGTTACTTCACACATGAATCTTTCAAAAGAGAGCAGTCACACTGTGAATTAACGTCCAAATAAGTGTTTCTGCATCTGTTGACTTCTGTTTTGTGCAACAGCTAATACGGTTTGAAAAGCCAAACTTGGAAGTTACGATGCCAAGGTCTGAGCTATTGTGCATAGATAAAGGTGGCATCAGCTGGAAGACTTGGGTTCGAGAGTAAACTAGCCCCTCAATGTAAAGATGCCTCTGTTACTGTATCCCTCTGCAATTATAACTAGGGCTTTGACTTAATTCTGGCTGTTGCTCATTCTGAATAACCTTGCTCTCTGAGAACAAGTATGCCCAGACTTGCCATCAGCACTATGCAGAGGATATGAAGTAATTTGCATTGAGCTCTTTCTGATTTTTTTTTTTTTCTTTTTTAAATTGTCAGACCTTTATTTCTACTGTGTAATCCAGGGGTCCTCAAACTTTTTAACCAGGGGGCCGGCGCGCAGATGAAGTGGCAAGCAGTCATCTGCGGCTGCTTGGTTTCCCCCCCAACCCCCGGCGGGGGCTGAGGGGGCAGCAGGGGGGGTCTGGGGTTCAGATTGAGGACCCTGGGGGGCCGTATCCAGCCCATGGGCCATAGTTTGAGGACCCCTGGTGTAATCTAAAGACTTCTACAGGGGTTGACTGTAACTTTCTTCTCTAGGAATTTGCAGCTGAACTTGAGAACAGGTGTGGAAATGCTGTAGATGTTGAAGTGCAGAAGACTTCTCCAAATAAAGCTAGCCAAGGCACAGGTGAACTTTTTTTCATAGCAGTTGTGTGCCTAGTGGATTTTTGTATTCTTTTAAATATTCCATGGATTGCATTCATGATACAAGTTTAGATATTTGTTTGGTGAGCATGTCATTCCCAAGGTCCGTGTAGCAGTCAGTGGCTGCTGTAGAGGCAGTATATAGTATTTTCTGGCTGAGTGTCTGTCATGTCTGAAGCAGTGTTGGAAATGCTAAGCAAAAAATATATCTGTGATTCGTTATCGGGATGGTGCCCCTACAAATCAGAACAGCAGAAGCTACCATGTGCCAAGAGCACAAGTAAGGCTTTTTCTTTTATTGCTGCAGTACTTGATTAGGTCACGAACAGGTCAATGTCTCCCCGTTTCCTGGGAAGGCAGGTGGGTTCCTGGTTATATGTCTTAAAGTGACCTCTTTGGAATACTCTTAAGTCTTGTACATGTTGGGATGAGTAACAAAAACCAAAGTGAAACATCTTTGCTGTTATCGTAAGTGATGTGTGGAATACTTAATCAAGTTTTTACAAATAATGCATAGGTAAAAAGTTCCTGTCACGCAGTAGAGAACCTGCCTAAAAATGCTGGGAGACAGAGGAGCAAGGCAATGAGACTTGGAAAGTTTACTGCTCTCTTACCTTGGAGTTTCAAAAAGGCTTATACAGTAAAAGGTCACATAGTAGTGTCTGTATACCAGGTGTGCAGCAAATAAAGATTTTTCTGCCATCTCAGCATGAATAGCAACGATGGGAACAGGTGAAGTTTGATAAGAGACTCCTGTGAGAAGGAATGATTTTCAGTTAACGTGGCAGGCAGCCCTCTTCACAGGCTGAGTCTGAAGTCAAACTGTGGTCTCTGTAAGCTTTGTACCCATGAGCAAGGTCCTTATCTCTTACCTCATTGTCTCCTGCTCAGGGTCTGTATTTCTTTCCTGCAGCTTTCTTTGGTACCTCTTCAACCCCAGCACAGAATGTATATGAAATGACGATTGGCTCCATCGTGTTCCGGGTGGCAGAAGGCGATATTACCAAGGAAGAGGGAGATGTCATTGTAAACATAACAAACCAAACCTTCAGCCTCAAAACAGGTATTTTAGTCAGTATTACGTGTGAAAACAGTATGTGTGGTTGGAAGGGCTGGATAAAGAGAGCAGGAAGTATTTTTTTCAATGTTTCAAACCCTTTTGTTTCATGGTCTAGTCTCAGTTTTGCTTCTTAGGGTACAAAGGTTCAATTAGGAAGTGTCTGAAACTTTCCTTTTCTTGTTAATCTATGTTCCAGGGTGGCCTGTTTTAAGACTCTTACAGAAAGGGAAAAATAATCTTTTTCACAGAATCTTTTAATAGAACACTTCTTGGACTAAAGGAGAAGACAAACCTCAATGAGGTTTTGACCTTGGTGAAGCTTCTTAGGTACATTAGACATCACTGTGAATTGAAAAGCATAAGCCTAAAATTCAGGCAACAGAGCTTTGCAATGATAACCTTTACTGTTATCAGGACTGAGATATTTTAGATATTATGTGGTACACAATTCTGCCTCAGATGGGACTTTAATGGCACTAATAGTAGTAACAGTAGTAACAGGTCTGCCTCTTCTCATTTAAGGTGTCTCTAAAGCCATTCTGAATGGTGCTGGAAAAGCAGTTGAAGATGAATGTGCTCAACTAGGTATGGTACAACATTTCTGACCTCCTTTCTGAAGGTGTTCGTGCATGGCAGAGAATCTGTTGGAATACTCTCAGTACCTACTGTACATCCATCTGTATTATGCACTGTTATGTCAGCTAGTTTTTAATCAGTTAATGTGGAAAGGAGAAGAAAAATCTTCAAGAACAGAGCTTCTAAGCATATATAAAGAACTAAATCTATTTGATATTGGATCGTCTTATTCCAATAAAGCTTTGCATGCTAAAACCTAATTGAGTCTACATCAAACACAGCCATGAGCAAGGGTTAATGTTGGCAGAAATCTCGATAGAGAAGCCGTACCTCACTGGAAGCAACTGTCTACTACCTGCAACTCATTTTGTCATTCCAGAGTGAGAAAATGTTTGCTGTTGGCTTAACTAAGAACCCACTACCGCATCCTCTGTGTGACCGAGAGGGAAAACTAGTGAAGTTGGGTTCCTGCCTTAGAAGAGGCATTTAATTGTAGACCAAATTCAGCTAGTGAACAGAAAATATAATAGACAGGGAGTAGGGATGGACACACGTGTAGTTTAAAACCCCACAAAATAAGGGAAGTAGGAAAGATGTTGGTGTAGAGCTCAGCTTGTAAGACCACCCAAAGGAAAAGAATTATGTGGAGGAGATAAGTTAAACTTCTGTTGCACAGACCAAGAGAGTAATTCAGGCTAGGTGGCATGCTTGTGTGTTTATGAAGACAGAGTGTAGTACTAGTCTGCATTAAGTTCTCCAAGTCCGCAGAGCAAACTTGACAAATAAAAGCACACACAAAATTTGACAAATGAAGCAACTATTTGACAGATATAAAACAAATCTTTGTGCCTTGAAAGTGAAAACAGAGAGGGGGGCTGGTACAATTTGTAGGACACTTGAAGCGTATCCTGGGGCATATCTGTCATCATTTATTATCTCTTAATGAGGATTAGTACATATCTGTATTGTGGATAATTTTTGATTGATTACATTCTCCTACTTATGTTTCAGCCTCACAATCTAACAAGAGCTGTATCACCACCCAAGCAGGAAGTCTGCCATGCAAAAAAATAATCCATGTTGTTGCCCAAGATGATATCAAGGCGCTAGTCTCCAAAGTGCTTCAGGAGTGTGAATTACAGCAGTATACCTCTGTCACCTTCCCAGCAATTGGAACAGGTCTGTGTCTCCCTTTCAAAAGGGGCTCAGGTCACGTGATTCTGCTGATCTCAGGGCACAAGTGATGAGTTTAATTTATCTGGAGGGGTTATTTGATGAAAATATATTCAGAAACCGCAGACTTGAAAACTGCTATTAGAAGCTTATGAAGACCTAGAAAGCTTTGCTCCTTGCAGTCAGCTCGTATGTAGAGTACGAGTGTTCTAGAGCTGACGCTTCCTTGATAACAGGGAATGAAAGGTATGTCTGTACTTGCTGAAGGACTGTAAATATTTGTCACAGCAGCCTAGTATGTGCAGGCAGCTCATTGGAGAATGTCCAAGGAGCTACCTGTCCATTGCTGAAATCAGTAGATGATGCCGCTCCGGCTGGCAGCCACACAAGTAGGGTTGATACGGATGGAATGTGAACTTGCCAAAAATGCCAGATTGTCCCATTTTCTTCTATTGTTATTTTCAGTTAGTTCAGTAGAAATCTCTAGTCAGAGAATCCAGAACTGATCTCCATGCATGCAGGGACCTCTTGCATGAATAAAACTAGACTCGCTTTTTGAGTGAAGAGTTGGCCACTGGCATATTAAGTAACCAAGTCATATCACCTACACCATAACCTGATCAGTTGCCATGTCAAAAAAAAAATATTCCATTTTTCCCTTGCTGGAAAGGTGGTCTCAAACATCCTTTTCCTGATAAATAGAAACCTTTCCTAATTGCTAGCCTGAAGTTGTTTCTGACCTATTTATGATCCAGCTGATTGTGGGTATGTTCATAACTGTTCTATTAAAGACACTTTAACCATTTCTAACAGTCATTAATGCTTTTTAAAGACAAAATGGTTATATACCTTGTTTCAGGTGAGGCAGGCCGTGATCCAGCTGTAGTAGCTGACAACATGATAGACGCAGTAACTGATTTTGCAAGAAATAACTCTGCTCCTTCTGTGAAAACCATTAAAGTTGTCATCTTTCAGCCACATCTGCTGAATGTGTTCCATAGAAGCATGCAGAAAAGACTAAGTCCTGCTAAAACAGGAGCCAAATCATTGCTAACCAAGTTAAAGTGTAAGTAGATGTTACTTAAATATGGGTTCTAGATCAACATGTTTAGCACCAGCTGATGATTGTTAATATTAATTACAACATTTGTGTGTTTCAATGTAGCATTCTGGAGCTCTGACAAATGTTCTCCAAAGGAAGAAACCAAAGCAGTTTTGGAAAAGAGGGTTGACCTGGCTGTTGTGCAGATCTGCGGTGAAAACAAAAAGAAAGTGGAAGAAGCTGAAAAGTGGTTGAGGAGTGCGATTTTAAAGGAGCAATTTCAAACAGAAATCGTAAATGAGTCTATCGTTCATTTTGGTGAAGCAGAGAGTGAGAAACTGCGTACCCTACAAAAGAAACTAAAAATTGCTCTTCATTTGGATGGTACCTCTATTAAAATTTCAGGTCTTGAGAAAGATGTATGGATTGCTTATTCAGCTATCCAAGAAATGATCCATGGCGTAAAAGCTGCTAAACAGGAAGAGCTCAGGGCAGAACTTTTACAAAACTTAATTGAGTGGAAATATTTTGAAAAGGATTCCTATGTGCCCTTCAATAGTCTCACAAATATGCACTTGGAAAATGCTTTCATAAGAAAGCGGAAAGATGTTCCAGTTGTTATTGATGAGAAAAAATACACAGTGAATGTAGAAGCTAGATATGCTGTGGATGACCAAGGGAAGCGTATACCCGTTATACGTGTTGATAAATCTGAAGGTAAGTAAAAGCATCCTGACAGACTGGCATTCCCCATGTTAAAACCAGGTTGCATCCAGCCTCGTAAGAGTAAGAAATCGTAAGAATATGCAAAACATTGTTAGGAGCTTTGTGTAGGTCCATTTCTGGAGAATGTAGAAAGGAACTGAATTGGGAAATGAAAATAAAAGAATCCTGCAGTTGTTCAAATATTTTTGAGATGTAGGTAATGCATTCTGAGGTTCTTAACAGGCTTACCAGCAACAATTAGATGTTAGTAGCAGTTGTTGTTCTAGATCTCAGCTCATTTCTGTTCTTGAGATGTACCCTCTTCCAATTACTTCTGGCCCTTTGCAATGTAAGTAGCTGCTTTTTTCTTACTCATCTGTACAGGACTTTTCCCAGTGTATTATTTTAATTTGTTCTGCTATGACTCAGTTTTATAGGGCCACATTTCATATCTTAATGGGAACAACTTTTTTGTCCACTTAATGCTTGAAAGAGGGTGGGTTTAAGTAACTGTGCAGCTACCGGTGCCTTAGTAATGACTCCTGCACATATTTTTAGGTTTTTATTTTTTGTTCTTTTACCAGAAAATGTCACTTCTAATGGAGGGGGGCTATAGTGCTGGATGTCTATAGCATACACATCAGCCAGTGTTACTATTCAACAATACAGCTAGATACTAGGGCTCACGTGAAAAGAGAGAAAGGAAGAAAGGGAAGATTTCTGCTTTTCAGATAGATAGTATATTCCTGAACTTTTTTATTTAAAACCTTCCTTGTTCAGATGCTTTGCTCCTAGTCTCCTAGATGATGAGAATTAACTACTCAGTAAATGTGCATTTGCTCCTTGTCCTTGAAAACTTGATTTGCAGGGGAGGCTACTGGTAAAAGATGTTGCAAAGGATCCCTGTTCAGCTGTGAAGAGCAGATTTGTCTAGGATCTACCAACTCAGGCACACTAATAGCCAGTGCAGAGGCAAACGAGAAACTGCAATGCCCTAATCCTCTAGTAAAAGACCTGTGGAACACACAAAAACCAGTAGGCACTAGTGATAAGCTGGATGTATGGGCTTTTGGAAGGGTTTGTGGCAGGGCATGCCTTCATTTTAAGCAGAGGATTTGGGTAAATACGATTGTTTCTTGTGCAGATCAAGAGTCAACAGTGCTCCCGGCAACGTGGGATGATATGCAAAACCAGCGACTCAAAATAGTGGAATTAAAACCAGAGACAAGAGAATACAGAGATGTGCAGGAAAAGTTTCTGAGTACCTGTCAGTCATTAAAAATTGAAAAGGTAAAAGGATATCATCACTTCTAAGCATAAATTATTTGACCGCAAGTGGGTGAAGAGTACCAGTAACAATGGAAAAATAAATTCCACTGGGATTTCTGAACCTGGACAAGTCTGTTGCTGTCACTAACTTGAATCATCATCAGTGTAATGTTGAAGTTAAGGTATTTGGAACAACTCTTAAGCGTCTGCTTCTTCAGCACCAAGGGAGAGTGTTCTTTCTTAAAATCTTTTCGCTATAGTAGAGCACAGCATTTGGTCACTTAAGCCACATGCTTGCAGGTAGGTGTGTCATCTATGCCCCAGCAACCTGTAAAATTCTCCTATATTGTTTCTTATGGAGTGTTTCTGTCAGGCAGGTTCTTCTGTTGGTCTGTTATGCCAGTCTGGAGTGATTTGGCTAACATTTTATAATCTAGTATACATGTATTGGAGCTAGGAGGAGAATCTCGGAAGCAGATTGAATTGTTGATAGAAAGTAGGCTGCTGTCATGAAAAATATTTGCCTTTCTGTCTTATTTTCAAACTTGGCAGATTGAAAGGGTGCAGAATCCATTTTTTTGGAAGACCTACCAAATAAAGAAGCGTGAAATGGATAACAAAAACGGCAACAAAAATAATGAGAGGCTTCTATTTCATGGGACAAGTAAGGAGTCATTGACCTTAATTAACAACTATGGATTTAACCGGAGCTATGCTGGAATGCACGGTAATGTGAATTTCAAAACAATTTGAATGACTAGCCATGTCATCTATATAGTCCTGCCTTGTATGCAGAATTATTTGGCTGTATCTCCCTGTTGCAAATAAAAAGCTAAATTGTCAAGTGATTTACAGGCTCTGAAGGTGGCAGATAAGTGATTGCTGCTAATGAAATGCTCACAAATGTTTGGTTTTCTGATTACAGCTGCAAACTTTGGGAATGGAACATACTTTGCTGTTAACGCCAACTATTCTGCCAGCGACACCTATTCTAAACCAGATGCGAATGGGAAGAAGTACATGTACTTAGCTCGAGTCCTTGTTGGAGAATATTCTCAGGGGACAAGAGGATCAATTACTCCAGCAGCAAAAAGCAGTAGTAGCTCTATAGATCTGTTTGATAGTTCAACTGATAATATGAAGCATCCCTCCATGTTTATCATATTTAATGACATTCAAGCTTACCCAGAATACCTTATCACTTTCACTAGATAAACATTTTGATTGCAGCCAAGATTGATATGTCTTTCAATCTTTGTGTGGGACAGAAAAACTTAAAACAAAATGCACAGTGAAAACAACAAATAGTTGTAATATTTCTTGGAGCTTGTTTACATTTAAGCAACTTCTGGCAAATTTTGATAGCACTGAAATAGGCTGCTTGTTTACACTCAGAATAGCTGAGCATTTTTAACACTTGAGCTCAATATTGTACTGAAAACTGCTCTTACATTAAGTCTATCAAGCCTTTATACTGCGTTAGCCTTTCTGTGCAGCCTTACGGCCATCCTTGTTGTGGGAGACAGTAGGGAGTGCTGGTGGGTGATTGAAAGGGATCTTCTTTCAGCCACTGATCGCTCGATGTTGCATTTCTGATGGCTTCTTACACGCTGTAAATGACAGTCTGCATCGTGAATTACAATACAGTGGTTTTCAATAAATGAAGCGATCATAGTTAATGGTTTGTGTTGTCTAAACCTCTCCAAACATTTGTTTTCAACCGGTGAACTTCAAGGAACTTGACATCTCAAATATAGATTTGCTTGGGTTTAATTACAGTAATCCTCCCTAGGAGGTTAATCAAAGGTTCTACAGAAGGTTATAGAAGTTGCCTTATCTATAGCCTCAGACAGGAAAGTAAATTTTGGGAAGGTGTTGTCATACGCCAGCTCCAGCAACCTTCCTGTGATCTGAAGGGGAAATGAACAGAGCAGAGAAAAGCGCGGAGTGGTTGTTACAGCTTACATGAATAGGTTATCTCAAAGGGGTGATCATTAACAAGCTGAAGTTCAGAGTTCCCGGCTGGGAGTGGGGAAGCAAAGCAACATCATCTGTGTTGACAGAATTAAAAAAAACCAAAATGCCCCTCTCAGCCTTAGATACTGTAAGATCTTCCAGTGAAAAAGCAGTCATGCAGCACCTCTAAATTCTAAAAACCCTTGGCTCCTCTGAAGGCAACGGCTTTGACTGGCCTGGTTGGATGATTAAGAGAAAAGTATCCAGTATTTGCTTTACTTTGTTAGGTTGCTTTTACTTTAATGTTTCACCATGAGTTGATGCGTCCATGTTATCAGTAATCATCGCAGGGCAAACATTGCCGAGGGGCGTGTTTTCTAGGAAATGTGGTATGAAACAAAGTGAACGTGCACACCCCATCCCATGGCTCCCGCTGCCGTAGTCCTGGAATGCTCACTTTGGGCGTTACTGCTTTCGATTACGTCAGTTTTCTAACTGCTGCAAAGTGCCGACTGTTGAGTTTCTAGTGCTTGAACTCAAGATACAGGCATGGGAGCCTGAAGTATTGTTTTCCTTTTGAAATGAATAAACATAATCCCTGTACCAAATGTGCATGGTGAGCAGCCCATCAGTGTGGCGGGAGGCATGGGGTGCTGCACTGCAGCAGGCAGGCTGCCTGTACCTGCCCTGGCTGCCTGTACCCACCTGGGCTGCCTGTACCTGCCTGGGCTGCTTGTACCTGCCTGAGCCACCTGTACCTGCCCAGGCTGCCTGTGCCCACCTGCACCTGCCCAGCCTGCCTGTGCCCGCCTGTACCTGCCCAGGCTGCCTGTACCTGCCTGTACCTGCCCAGGCTGCCTGTACCCGCCTGTAGCTGCCCAGGCTACCTGTATCTGCCTGTACCTGCCCAGGCTGCCTGTACCTGCCTGTACCTGCCCAGGCTGCCTTTACCCGCCTGCACCTGCCCAGGCTGCCTGTACCTGCCCAGGCTGCCTGTACCTGCCTGTACCTGCCCAGGCTGCCTTTACCCGCCTGCACCTGCCCAGGCTGCCTGTACCCATCCATAGCGCCTGTGCCCGCCCGTACGGGCCGGTGCCCCCTGCCCCTCGCACGGTGCCGCCGCGGGGCTCAGCCTGGCCGGCGGGGAGGCAGGCACCGAGGTGTTCTTCACCGGCGCTGGCGTTACAGGCGCCTGGGCCGTCAAGCGGCGAGCGGGAACCCGCAGCGCCGGGCCCTGGGCAGGCGAGGAGCAAAGGGCGCTGCCGCTCCAGACCAGCTTGTGGCGACCGAAAGGTGCTGGGGCAGGAGGAAGCGTCCGAGGGGCCGCGTTCCCGGGCGCCGGGGGCGTTTTGTAACGTGACGGGGGCGCCGGGGCAGCTTCGGGCGCCTGAGGAGACGCTGGCGTGAGGGCGCGGGGGCCGGGCGGGCCCGGGGAGCCGCCCCGGGGCAGGGGCGCTGCCACAGGCGGCGGCGGGGACGGGAGAGGCGGGGGCCCGATCCCGGCGCAGCGCCCGCCCCTAGCTATGCTCCGCTGCTTGCCAGGAAGGGCCGTCCCGTCCCGTCCCGTCCCGTCCCGCCCCGCCGCGCCGCGCCGCGCCGGGAAACGAAAGCGAAAGGCGGCGGGGACGGGAGCCGGGCGGCCATGGCGGGGCAGCGGCCGGGCGCCTTCCCGCTGCTGGTGCGCGGCGACTGGGGCGCCGCCGGGCCGCCGCCCGCCCTGAGGAAGAAGCTGCTCTGCTACTTCCAGAGCCAGAAGCGCTCGGGCGGCGGCGAGTGCGAGCTGCGGGCCGGCCCCGGCCCCGGGCACCTCCTCGTCTGCTTCGCCCACCCCGAGGGTGAGCGGCCGGGGCGCGGTGAGGGGGGCGCGGGGCTGCCCCGGGCGGCGGGGCCGGGGCCGGTTCGCGGCTGGGCTCCCCGCCCATGGGGGCGTCTGGGGGACTGTAACTCGCACCTCCTAACTTTCCGCAAGTAAAAAATGTATACTGACTTAATTATTGCCTACGATGTAGTGTGTGTACTGGCTAGGGTGTAATACACAAATCCGTAGTATATAACACGTCATATACGTAATGTGCAGTATACAATGAATAATATTTATTTGCTTAGCTATATATGCTTAAATTCGGTGCTTAGTGCTAACCTGTAGGTTGCATTTTGAGTAACTCTAGGCTATAAGTTAATAAGTCTGTCCTGCCAGGTATCATATATTAGTTTCGATGCACAGTAGTAGTCTCTGCACTTGCAATAATGAAGCTTATGTTAATATGACTTAATATATATCGTGACTACAGATGCATATTGAGAATATGATATGTGATATGCATGTATTTATATAAACTTGCAGCAAGGTGGAAAGCATTTTGTTGCAGCTATGTTGAATGTGTACATATACATGCTTGTACACGTATGTGCATTAACACACACATGTATACACCTTTTTTTTTTTTTTTTTCCTGCCTTCATGCTTCCCGGTTGCTGACTCTCCCAGCTAGCGAGTTCTGGGCATACAGCCCCAAGCTGTTTTGACACAGGCTGGAAGACGGTGTGCAGGGTGTGGGACTGGTACTGGGACCCTTGTGCTGCAGCCCCTGCCGGGCACCAGCCAGGAAACATGTGGTAGAGCTTCGCGTCACATCTCTGCTGTTTTTTTGCAGAAATAATATCCTCTGCTGTCCTTCCTTTTCTTTGCAGGAAGAAAGTCTTGTGTGCGCTGTGTCAGCATTATGAGTTTAAAACTCTTTCATTTTGTGGGACAGAATATGCGTCCTAATGTAATGGTGGAGAAGTGCTACATAATTATAGTTGTATTTCTGTTCAGACTCTCACTGTGGTTTTTTTTTAATTATTTTATGTAGTGAAGCAAAGAGTTCTTGAAAGACAGTCTCATGAGCTGTGTGTGGGAGAAAAAAGGAAATTGAAGTTGATTGTCACGGAGCCTGAAACGGCACTAGCTCCTGAAGGGGAGGCAGTAGAAGACAACGTAGTTCCCACAAAGGTGAATAAAAATTGTAATCCTAACCAGAGCTTTGAAGTAGCAGTGAAAGTGTCAAACCAGTCACTGATATTTTGCTTTCATTTTGTTTTAGGCTCTGAATGCTACGAGCAACTCTCAAACAAAAGGTAAAATGTTACCCATCACTCTCAGTGCTGATTATTCATAAACCAAAAATGTTAGTGCTTTTCTCCACACAATAACTCCAGGTCTGTGGGGAGTTGCGTGGAAAGTTTCTGAGTTTGGCAGCCTGATTTGGTTTGGTCACCAAGGGTGGAGTTCACCTTGCCAGACTTAGACCATGCACCTGGATTTAGCTTCTAAAATAGCCTTTTTAATCAGAGAATCATCTCCAGAGAGGGATTTAGTTCCCTTATCCTGCATAACTGCTCTGAAATCTGCATAGAAACACCTAGATTGAAGGTCTGAAGCCCAGGCCTGGCGTCTTTGTGCTCCCTACAGTTAGGAGAGACTGTAAAGGCAAGTGGTACATCTCCCCGGTACCTCAGTGACTTCGGTTGGCAGAATATTGCTGAAAGAGAATCTAAGCTTTATGATTCAGAAAGCAATCTCGAAAAAAACTGCACACCCAAATATACCTGCATCTGGGAAGAGTAAATACTCAGCCCCAAGACAGACCAGTTAATCAGGAGGTCCTTCAGTAATTACCCCCCTAATTTTACTTTTCTGTATGAAGCCTTGTTTGAAGCCATTTTGGATGGGTTTCCTCCTTTCAAAATCAGGTACTTAAAGTTGTCATCTGCTGTTTTCTTAGTTATACTAGAGAGGACCCTGAAAATCTCCAGATGCTGCTTGTAATTGGTTTGTTGGGTCAGCCTAGCTTTTGGTTTTGGTTTTTTTTTTATGCTTTCTTCATTGGACATAGTGGAGCAGATGATTTCTGTTGGCAATCTAGAAATTAATAACTAGCATCTGTAGAGCTATTGCTTCTGTGATTATTATTATTTTTTTCCTCTTGGGATAATGCTGGTAGGCCTTCGAAGGCAGCTATCTTCTGTAAATGTTATGGCTTTGGTATTGGTTATGGTACCTTGGGAGAGCTTGTAAACCTGGCGAGTGGGCAGAGGCAGCCTGTTTGTGCTGCCACCCGCTCAAGCCTTCCCACCCCGTGTCTCTGTCCTTGGGGCTGCGCCCCACAGCTGGCGGGTTGGGCACTACCCTGGGATTTAGGGATTTTTGGGTGTTCTTGAGCAAAAGCAAGCAGAGACCTTGCCCCTGCTACGCCCATCCCCAGTCAGGTGTACAGCGGCTCCACAGAGCTCCGCTCCCCTCAGTCGCATGTGTCCTGTGCCACAGCCAGAGGTGGTAGCCTTGGAGGTTTGCACTGAAGGCGGTGAGCACCAGGGTTTCATTCAATGCTCATTTCCCCACCATGGTGCAGGGATGTGCTGGTTTACCAAGTGGAGATGGACTCCTGCTCCTGCTTGTGTTTGTGGGGGCAAGGAGTGGAGAGCTGCCTTTGTTTGTGAGTATGGCCATCTTGAGCACCCTGGGGTGCCCTTCAGCCTGTGCTGGTCCCCCACCATCCTGCAGTGCTCTGTAACTTGTTGGACAGTTGTGTCACCACATACCTGGGTGACACTTTTAGTTTACTCTGGCACGCAGAGGAGCACGTCATTCCCGTTCAGAGGTTCTCTCCTGCCTCCACCCTCATCTGCCCGCAAAACTGGGGACATGCCTTCCACTGGCAGCTGCCAGACTTCTGGAGTACTCGGTGGGCACCCCTGTTATATCTTCTATCTGCAAAATTTTGTTGCATCCCTGCCAGACTTTTATGGACATGTGTCCTTCAGTGCTGTCATGCTGCACTGATGGTGGGGCATGGTGGTCATCGGGAGGCTTTGCATCAAGTTGTGCAGAGCTACTGGTGGTCTATGGTGCCTGTGGATGTCCCGAGCTCTGTTCAGGCTTGGTATGCCTGCACCCATGTTAAGAAACAGATGCAGAGGCTGCAGGGTCTCTCACAACCCTTACCAACACCTGAGCAGCCATGGCCAATTATCTCAATGGATTTTATTTTGTTTTATTTATGTCTCTGACCCAGACATACACCAGTGATCTTGCACTTGTTTACTCATGGCTGGTTTTGTGCCACCAAAGAAGCTGCCTGCAGCCCCACAGAATATTGCATTTGGGCTGTTTTGGATCACCCTATGTCCCAGGGTACCCTGCAGGTAACCTTTGATTGGTTAGGTGATCTCTTTTCTTGGGAAAGGAAATGAGAGAAAGGGTAAGAAAAATGTGTATTCCAGGAAATGTGTACCAGTGTGTCATATTGTTTTATTTCTCTTTTTATTGAAGATGATGCAGAAGTCTTGCAGAAAGCAGAGAGTTTTGTTCAAAACAGTGAACTCCAGGAGGAAGCTGGCTCTGCAGAGAACATCACAGAAAAGTCTACGGAGACCTCACCTTCAGTGGTGCTTGAAAACATCGAAAGATGCAGTCCAAAATGCTTATGTATGCTGTTGGAGAACATCAGCGGCCTGGCAGTAGATGATGACTTCACTGTGGAAGTGATACCTGAAATAAATGTTGCCGTAGTTACCTTTATAAAAAGTATTGGTAAGACAGGAGGAACATAATCGTTTATTTCCATGTATGTGTATGTGTATGGGTAACAGCTTTCGGAGCTTGATTCCTCTTCCATTAGAGATTCAGACAGTTTTAAAGAAGTGCCTGGGCTGTAGTCTCTCAAGAAAAATCTAAGTCCTATAGATATATACAGCTCTGTGAAAATGCCTGTGATCTAAATATTGCACTGAAAAAAAGAAAGTTGTGGCATCTTCATTGATTGAAATTGGATGAGAATGTTTCATTGTCTTTGTCTTATTTTGGGTTGGAATGATTAATTAGAAGTGCACTGAGTGTGGAGATGAATTCTGTGAATTATTGAAGTGTATGAAGTCTCCATTTGGGAAGACAGCGAAACAGTGAGAAGTGCTTAGTTTTGTTATACAAGAGGTGGATGGAAAGGGAACACAGACATTGTGGTAGTGAATAGCAGAGTAACACGGCTGTGTGCATTTTCCCTCATTTTATTACAATGGAGTTATTTGGAACCAAAGACAGTTTTGCTTCAAATGCAGGGAGAGGTAGACTTGGCTTTTTTCTCTGCCGGAAGTGATAGCCAAGGCTGATAATGACCCAGGAAAACACAGTAAGCTTATACTGCTCTTCTGTTTACAGATACTGAAGAATTTGTCATAAAATGTTCACAAAACAAGAGAGTTAAAGAATTCAAAATCACTGCCAGGCTTCTTGAATTGACCCAGAGCATCAAGGCTGAAAACATACCGGCCAGTGTTTCCACAGACTACCTCACCATTTACTTTGAGAGTGTGCGGAACGGAGGGGGGCCCGTGTCAGACATCCAGCTCTTCCCTGAGGAGAACTTGGCCATCATTACTTTCTGTGATCGCAAAGGTAACGCTGTCCTTCACCTGACCAAAGTGCTCCCAAGTGGAGGACCTGAAAGAAAATTGCCACAGAATTGGGCACTGGGAGAAGCCTGGCTTGCTGTCACAAAAGCCAGTGTACGCTGTCCCATCCCTGGGAGGTGCTCTGGATTTAGACATACTGCTGTGTGTCTGGGGTTTCAGAAGCTCTCTGGGTTTTTATGTTACTGAAGGTTCATTTTAATACCAGCTTTGTGCATCAGTTGTTTCCAGTGATGTTTTTTCCCCATTTACAGAGCTTCTTAGCTGCAATACAACATTAATTGTACTTACAGGTATAGGAAGTAGGATCTATCAGTGACTTCAGCTTTCACAGTTAGCTTTCAGAAACTGATTAAGGTCAAATATCTTCATTATTAGGTAAGAATAGAGCTAAATAACAATCTTGTTACTGTTCCTTGTGTTGAATCACTGTCCCGTTTTTGTGCCAGTGCAACCTCTGGTAAATATCTCTGTGTTAGGAGGCTTTTGGCTTAGTTAATTCTTTTACTTTTAATTAAAGGTATCTGTCAGATGATTGGTTTTCTTTTGACTCTCAGAATTTACTTAAGAATGTTTTTTACATTGATTTAATATGTAAATTGGATCATTGTAATGTGGTTTTAAGACCCTGCCAACATCATAATTCCTTTTCTTTGTCTATTCCCACTGAAATGGAAAAAAAAAAAGTAGTAAAAAGCACTGGCACAAAGAATTTTATTTTAATTTGAGAGTAAGGAGCATTTCATATTAATACATTGATATGGCCCTGCTCTGTGGTGGAGTTTCCTTCGGAAATGAGAGCAAGGTGTAGCTGTACAGGTAAATACAGGCACAAGCATATTTACTGAACTGATTGGACCCACGCCTCTTGCCTTGTCCCCTGCAGAGTGGTTTGGAAATCAGAAAGACACAAAAATAACTCTTTCAAATTAAAAAAATAATTGTTATCGTATTCAATGTAATAGTTATAAGAACAGAGTCATTTGCTTGATTTGAAGTTAATGATGTCTATGTGTTTGTATGTATGTGTGCTAATTTTAGATCTAAACACAGTCTTGGAAAAGCAGCACTTACTGCAAGAGACACCGATTTCTGTGCATCCGTATTATCACTCCCTGGGAACAGCGCTCTATGGAAAAGAAAGACCAACTATCAAGATGCCAGACCCCATTGGGGTGCCAGTAGATCCATATGTATGGCAGTTTCTAGAAAGGCAGGCTCAACTGATCCAAGACATAAACCAGGAAATGGCACTTTGCCATTGTGAGCTAAAATGGCCCCAAGCAGACTGTGCGCACCCAGAAATTATGTTGTGCCCGTCGTCGTCTCTTTCCACGCAGAAAAGGCCAATGATGAAGCTGATCAAGACATGGAAGCAAGATGCTTCTGCTGAGTTCTCACGTATCATGGCACGCTATGTAGCTATAAAATGTAACGTCAATTCAGTGGATTGGGAAGACCTGAAAAACAGATTGGCGAAAGATGTTGCTTTGATCATAACTGATATTTCTGAGGAGATGGTGGTGATTGCAGGCAACAGAGCAGCCGTGGACAGTGCAGAGAAAGAAGTGAGGGAATGCATGGAAAAAGCCATGAAGCAAAGTGAAAGGGAAAAACAAAGCATAGAAATTTCTGTGTCGGTGATCCCAGGGAAGTATGCTGTTCTGTGCAGTGCTGGGCTAGAAGAGAATATTCACAGGGAATATCCATGCTTAAAGATCTTTTATGATGACACAAAAAAAACTGTTCAGTTGTGTGGATTACCTGCAGAAGTATATAAAATCAAAGCTGACTTACTTGAAAATGTATTGAATATGCCATGTACCACAGTTAACATTGATCCCCATGTTTTCTGCTATCTACAGCGTGTAGATAATAAAACAATGTCAGAGACGTTATTCACTAGGGAAAAAATTAATAGTTTTTATGAACTTGAGGATGATACTGTGTTGCTGTTTGGAGATACTTCCAAAGATCTTTCAGAAGCAGAAAAGCAAATAAAGACAGGCTTATGTTCTAAGTGCATCAGTGTGGAGGATGGTAAGGTCATTAAAACGGAGCAGTGGAGGAGTTGTCTTGCCTCCTTGCATGAGAAGTACAGTTCTTCCCAGGTAACTGTAGTCATTGATGAATCTGTCGAAACCAAAAATATAGTGATTATTGCTGGCTTTTCTAATGCCGTAACAGAATTTTATCAGGAACTTAATGATTTTATAGATAGAAACACACACGTGGAAAAAGTAATCCCGGCTAAGTTGGTGGTACTAGTGGAGTTTGTAGAAAAGGAAAAATCCAGTGTTTGTCTTGAATTGAAGAAGAAGGGTGTGACAGTATGTTTTGACACCAAGACACCATGTATTTCCCTGAGCGGACCAAGAGCAGAAGTGCCAAAAGCAGTCACCATGTTTGAAGCAATTCTCTCAGCCCTTTACTCAAAAATTGTGCCAATTGATAAACCAGGAGCCAGAGAGTTCTTCACTGAGAGGAAAGAGTCCTGTGTTTTTGAAGCAAAGCAGAGATTTGGCTGTTTGATTAGGCTAGAAGAACGACAACAACAACAGAAAGGTGAAAAAGTTGGTTATAAAGAGAAAAGAAAGCTCTACTACAAGAAAGTGCTGCCAGGTGGAATTGTAATAGCTGTTTATAAAGCTGACTTGTGCACTTATCCTGTTGATGTTGTGGTAAATGCATCTAATGAGGACTTAAAACACATCGGTGGCCTTGCTGCGGCACTGTTAAAAGCGGCTGGTCCAGAACTGCAACAGGAGTGTGACGAGCTGGTGAAGAAGAACGGGAGTTTGCAGCCTGGGTGTGCGGTTATCACGGGCCCTGGGAAACTCCCCTGCAAGAACATCATTCATGCTGTTGGTCCCAGGTGGAGGAAGGATGAAGCAGAGAAGTGTGTGTTCTTGTTAAGAAAGACAGTGAAGAAAAGTCTGCAACTGGCTGAAACATACAATCATCGCTCCATAGCTCTCCCTGCTATAAGTGGAGGGATTTTTGGCTTCCCACGGGAGCTGTGTACGTATTCGATTGTATCCTCCGTCAAGGAGACCTTGGAAGAATCCATGGGGGACAGCAGCTTGAAGGAGATTCATCTTGTGGATGGTGTGGAAGAAACAGTTAGGGTTCTGAGCGAGACAGTAAAAAAAGTGTTTTCAGCTGAATCAACCTCCCCGATACTGCTGACGCAGCACTTGGAAACCGATGAGCTTAGAGAAAGCCAGAAGGAGGAGAGAAAAGAGGATCTGCAGGTGGATAGAGGTGATCTGCAGATGGTTACAACAAAAGAAGGACTTTGCATCCGAGTAGAGCAGAAAAGCATTCAGGAAGCCATGGTAGGTCTTTGTGTTAAAAAGTTTGCTTTGTCCCTAAATGAGAAATATTAAAATACTTTCTAGAAGTAACTATGTGATATGTAGCTAAGTTGGATATTACAGGAAATCGGCACCTGTCTGGGCCACTGCTGTGAGTCATGCTAACAGGAGAATGTAGCTTTTTTTTTTTTTTTAAGTTCCCTTGGATGGGTTAAAGACACAGTCTGTGAAGAAGTTACTGGGCTCTAGAAAAGTGACCCCATAGAAGGGTACATGCTCAAAGTCTAGACCTGATTTTACTTACTTTTTTCCCTATCTTCTTTTTTCATTCTTTTTGCTAACAGAGTTTAACTTACCTAGACCATCATGGCTCAATTTACACCTCTGACATAGCTTCTTTCCCTTATAGGTTTTTTCTTCTTTTCAGTGATGCAAAGTGCATCTTGATAACCAGCACCTGATTTTTATACTTTGTCATGTTTCAATATTATTTGCTTCAGTTGTCATTTTGATGCCTGTAAAAGCCTGTTCCAATAAAAGAGCAATACTAGATGTAAAAAACCCCTCAATATGAGCCACATTTAAAAAACTTTGTAATTAAAACGTCTCCAGTGGAACAAAGAAAAGACTTCAGGGCTTTGGCTGTTTTACTTCATGAGAGCACAACCACCTCCTTTCATCTCATTTTGGTGCATGAGGTGCTGCTTTTCTGATAAGGCATAGACAATCCCACTTCAGTGAAAAGGAGGAAAGACACATTAAACTTCCTACATTACGTGTACCTTCTACAGTACATACATTTTGCGCCCTGTGGTGATGCTAGAGAAGAAGGAGCAATGCTGCAGCAGTTCTTTACAAGGAGATGTAGGAAGGGCAGGGTCTGGGGAGCGGGGGATAAGGCAGGCTGCAGAGGCTGAGTTTATTTCACCTGCCCAGACATTGGTGTCTGCTCAGGGTGAGGTGAGTCACAGCCTTATTTCCACCATGGGCTTGACAGCTCTGCCTGGGTGGATGGATGACCTGCTTACACACAGATACCTGTGGTCTTGGTACTTAAGTGGGTCTGGTGCTGCCAATTGTAGGTTTCCTACAAGCTCAGGAGTATTCAGCATGCAGAAAGTGTGCTGGAAACCAGGTTATTTCTCCATTGGCATCTTGTTTCTTGTGCTGTGTGTTGCTTTGGTAGTGCTATTAGTCTCTATTCATATTTTTACTTGAAGTCTGGCTACAGATATTTTCATTTCAATTTGTTGCAGACAGACGTTATTGTCAACAGTGTTGGCACAGATCTGAAGTTTGGTGTGGGGCCTCTTTGCAAAGCTATGTTGCAAAAGGCTGGATCAGCACTCCAAGCAGAGTTTGACAAAGCAAAACAAATACAGGTTACTGGTCAAGGGAGCGTGATCTGCACCAGTGGATATGCTCTGGACTGCAGGTTGGTGCTTCATGCCATAGTTCCCCTGTGGGATGCAGGAAAAGGACAGGCCCTGAAGGTACATTTTAATTATTTTTTTTAAAAAATATATTTTGAACACAGATTTATTTGGGATCTTATCCTGAAGTTTCAGGATTTAAAATAGTTTAGATGACTTGACTGCATTTACTTCTGTTGTAGTGACCTTAATGATGCCTTGATGCACTGAGAACTTTTTCTTGTACCAGTGTAGTCTCTATGGAACTAATAATAAATGATGCCTTATCCTTTTTTTTTTTTAAAAAAAAGGATCTTTGCTGTGTTTTACAGACCCTAGAATGTATAATCAATTCCTGCTTGAAGAAAACTGAAGAACTTGGACTGAAATCGATCACTTTCCCAGCTATTGGAACTGGAGGATTTGGATTTCCTAAAACTGTTGTTTCTAAATTAATGTTTGATGTGGTATTCAAGTTCAGTAGTAGTCATGCTCGGAAGACTCTTCAGGAAGTTCATTTTCTCTTGCATCCAAGAGATACAGATAACGTTCAGGTAGTTCTTCTTAGGACAAAGCCCTGGATGTTACGTACTGTTCTAGTTATGCCTTAGCAATCCATTGTAGTTATATTGCTTAAGGGAGCACTTTCTTACTGCTGTGGGCTGGTGACAGCGGGATGTCTCTCCAGTGTCTCACTCAGCATCTCTGAAATACAAACTCTCAGCAAGCACAAGCTGTAGACAAAATTGGCCTTGCTGCTGGCACTGTGTAACACCTGTAGGTGCTCACACATCTTCTGACAGAGGAGTTCTGGAAATGCAAAGGCAGTATCTATTATCACACTCTCCACACTAAGTCTTCCACTGTTATTAATGATAGCTGAACATGACTGTAAAATGTGTCAGATAGCTCAGCTACATAGCTGTTAATGTTAATTACAGAAATATTCAGTATATAAACTCTGAAATACTATCTATGATACCTTTTTTCTCTTCTTAGGCTTTCACCATTGAACTAGAACATAGGATAGCTGGAGGTTGCAGTGCTGCAGCACCACGGTCAAGTAAGTTGTGTAGGGGCAGGAGGTGGGACACTGAGGAGAATGTAAATACTGTAAAATGGTTTTATACCCAGCAGGAAACAGATGCAGTGTTATCAAGACACAGAACATTCTTTTTCCTCCCAATGGACTGGCATTCTTAAACTCCATTTGTAAAAATCTTAGAGGAGTCTCTTTTGTTGAGGGCATGCTCATCTCTTGGTGAGGCCACTCTTACCACATGGAAGAGGAGGGTATCCTAGCAGGAGAACCATTAGTTTGTCCTACTCAAAGGGTCGAAGAACTTTGTATCACTTTGCCAGACAAGCCATAAATAACATGTATTTCTGTACTTTTACTCTCCTGTATGGATATACAGAATGGGTAATTTCCTTTCCATTTATTAATTGACAGTTTTGTGACACAATAGCAAAAACATATGTGAACTGCATCAACAGCAGAGCCTTATTCATAAGAATATATAGCACTTTCTTCTCAGTTGCTGTGAGTGTCGGTAAAATTAAGTTAAAAGTGTGCAGATAGAATATGAATTAGATAAGTTTAGACTAGAAGTAAGGAATAGTTTTATATATGTGAGGGTAAAGATGAAATAACTTACAGAAGTGTTGTGGTGGGATCTCCGTTACTGGCAATGCTTAACCTGGATAGGATACTCCATTTCTTGTAAGAGTTAATTCAGGAAACTGTTACAGAGCTGGTCAGAACAGATAACCCCAAGAGTCCTTTCTGAATTTATATTGTGTGAATTTACAGGAATAGAAATGGTTTCACTTTCATAGTACTTAAACAGGAAGAACACTATGCCTTCCTGCTTTCAGAAATGGAAGGTAGAGAAAGGCAGAAACGCTCCAGGTCCATCGAACTGATGTAGAGCATATTCCTTGAAAGGATATTTTGAAGTTGCCATCATTGGAAGACAGCAATACCCTGAAGTAAAGAAGTGGTGTTTTAAGGTATCTTGCTTTCCCTTGCAGGTTTCATTAGGCCTGTTTCAACTGAAGGATTGGGAGTTCATGAAATGCAGATTGGTTCCATTACGCTCCAAGTAATTAGTGGAGATATTACCAAGGAGGATACAGAGGTTATTGTAAATATATCCAATCCAACATTTAATGCCACATCAGGTATTGTATTGAATATGTAGTTCTTTAGTGATAAATTTAGGCTAATTTTTAGAAAGGTGTAAGGGAAAGAACTGTCCATATATAAAACTTTCATGAAGTATTTTTCAGATGAAAGAGTCAAGAAGCAGATCTTAAACAGGTTTTTACGTGTCCTGATAATCCCATTTAGTTTCCAAACTACTCAAACAGAAGGCATCTGACCAGATTTTTCTTGTTTTAAAAAAGAAATGCTTAAACAAAGGGGAATTTTTAAGTCAAATACAATTCTGAAAAATTGCTCTTGTCCTGGTATGTTTCACTGTAAGCCAAAGCCCTAGTTAAGTAAATTGACCCGTAAGAAGCAGAGGATTCTTTGGTGACGTTGTGAACTGCAAATATGAAAGACACCAAATGATATAATTCAAAGCAACTGGAGAGTTTGGTGAGGGCCATACTACTGGCTGGTGAAATGATAAAATAGGAGTTTTTCTTAATGATTTCTAATCATAACGAAGGCAGTGTTCTCTCTGTACCCAATGCAGTCTGTCATGGTGGGTACTTAGGGGAACTGGCAAGGTATTGCACTTTGTGGGATCTTGCCATATGAGAATTTGGAGTATTTGTAGAGTACAGAAGCTGGGTAGAGTTTGAGGAGAAATAGCTAAGTTGACTTAATGAATGTGAATGCTTTTCTTTTCTAATTTAAGGGGTCTTCAAAGCAATTATGGATGCTGCTGGGTCCCAGGTAGAAGGAGAATGTACTAAATATGGTATGTTAAAGTGTACTATTGTGTTTCTTTTTTTTTTTCTCTCTGAAAACTTAAAAGTTGTTTTACAATTCTCTATTCTGATGGTATAATACATATTTTATCTGAAAAAGTTGTTTTAAGATTCTCTTCTCTGATGGTATAATATATATTTTATCTGAAAAAACAGCTTGCTTTCTTGGGAATTTTGAAAAGTCCTGTTGTTGTTTTGACACCTACTTCAAGAATTTTTATTTTCATAACTGAACAGAAGATGGATACAGTTTTATGATGCTAGTAAGTGCTGGGAAATTATTGTAATTTAAGTTCTTTATCCCTGAAATTACTTAAGCATGTTCCTGATGTAAGAACAGAAACAGTCCCATAGACTTGAGCATAATTTTTAAGCTCATCTATTGTCAGCTACAGGAGAGCTGAGTTTTGAAACTGTACAAAGTGGTGGAAGACTGTCTTTTGGTGTAAGTGCACGCAGAACTGGCTTTTAAAAGCTAATAGCAAATCTGGGCTTATATTCACAAATACGTCATTATTTTTTATTGGAATAATGTAACTCTGCTTATCACCTTGATCATGAGTTCTTTTGTAGTCTGCATTCTGCCAGACCAGTAGAGCAGTAAAACACCAACTCACTGTCGTTGGCCTCTATGAGCACCGAAGGGAACATGTCCTGCTTGCATAAACAAAATGTTCCTGCTCTGAGTCTACAAGTTAACTTTCAGCATGGAGTTTCTTGGATATTCTTCCCAGCCTTTGGCTCTGCAGGCTCTCCCCATTTATCAGCCTGATCCGAGTGCATCTAACAGAGCATCTTACTATCAATTGTTACCTTTATGACCAGTGAAGTGGTATGTAACTCTGTGCTCATCAGTCCATTCATCCTCACAACGTGACTCCATTTTAAGGTGTTTGTAATCAAACACAAGTGCTCTGAAAAACACGAATGTCTCTTTAAAGTTTCCATACCACAGTTCTTAAACTGGTTGGTTATTATCTTAATGCTATTATTTTAACCATTCAGCTCTTCTGCAGAATAAGAGTTTGAGCTTTCAAGGAGTAAGTGGCATAAGAAAGGATTTCTCATATAAATGAATTGTGCACATTCTGCTGGCATGCTTGTAAATAGAAGTGAACTGTGTTTTAAATTCAATGTAAGTTTTTAAGTTGTACTTACTAGGAAACTACTTTGTAGCAAAGATCTCAGGGAAATCAGAAAACACACCATTACTTGAATTACTCTCTCAAAGAAATTCTACAATCAGAATATTTACAGAGAGAACCAGAATCAACTAAAACCAGGATAATATAGCTCATGGTGGATTTCTTTCCACTTTTTCCACTTCTTTTCTAGCATCAATACAACCAGCTGTCTTATTTGAAAAGATAGCTGCTTTGAAAATGTTATGTCTCCATCTTCTCTCTTCCAGCTGGTCAGTCTCAAAATGGCTTTATTACTACACAAGGTGGGAATCTGTTGTGCAGTAAAATCATCCACTTGATTCACAATAACAACGTGAAGAGTCAGGTCTCCAAAGTGCTTAACGAGTGTGAGCTAAGGATGTACAAATCTGTCGCCTTCCCAGCAATTGGAACAGGTTTGGATTTTCTTGGGAAAGTGAAGAGGGCTGTGATGGGGGATAGTTCAGAAACTGGGACTGAGTTAATAACTTTGATATGGATAACAGTAGGCTTGTACAAGAAACCCTGTAAACTGTGATTTGTGAAAGTTCATTTTAGTCAGTTCAAACACCACTTGCGCACTTCAAAAATGCTGTTTTTTTGAAGTATAAATATTACAGTCAATATTGATCGAGCATGAACACCTAAAGAAAAACTACTGCTCCATAAAAGACATTCTGCCCCAAACCAGACTGTGTATCTCAGCTGGCCACCCTGCACCTTTCTTAAAACTTCCCATAGACTTTGCTTCGGGATTTTCACCATGCAGAAGGTCTGGAGTTGGGGTTTGTAGGCAAAGAAAGATGGAGTTGTCCCGAGACCAAAACCTTGCCTGGCTGACTACAGAAATTGTGGGCTGGGTACCAAATACCTGCAGTTTACACTGTGTTTAGGTCTTGTTTCAGCCTGTCTGCTCCAGCAAAGGGCTTGAGACAGGCTGGCTTGCTTATTTGGCTTAAACTTCTGGTTAGCTTGGGGAGTGGGGCTTGAAGCAAGCATGGTATCTTCATCAGACCAAGGCTCCCCTTGACTGGAAAAAGAAATTGTGAGCTGGTCCTTGCTCAGCGTGCCAGGTCAGTGTTTGGACACTACAGTGATAGTTATGTCAGGTCACCTGGACAGCCAACATCTGCGTGCTGGTGTCACGATGGCTGTCCAAGGGATGTCATAGCTGAAACTGGCAGGAGTCCCATCAGCGTTTCAGGATAAGCTTTAGGTTGCCCTTCAGGCTTGTTGTAGGGGAACAAAAGCAGTTGTTTTGATTGAGTTTGGTGTTCCTGTTTGTTGTGGTTTAACCCCAGCTGGCAACTAAGTACCACGCAGCTGCTCATTCACTCCATCCCCCACCCCACTTGGATGGGGAGGAGAAACAGAAAACGGTAAAACCCATGGGCTGAGATAAGGACAGTTTAATAATTGAAATTAAGTAAAAAATTACAATAATAATTGTAAAGAAAAGGGAGATAAAAAAGGAGAGAGAGAAATAAAATGCAAGAAAAACAGGTGATGCACAATACAGTTCTCACCACCTGCTGACCAATGCCCAGCCAGTCTCGGAGCAGTGACCAGCAGCCCCTGGCCAGTTCCCCCCAGTGTACATACTGGGCATGATGTTCTGTGGTATGGAATATCCCTCTGGCTAGTTTGGGTCACCTGTCCTGGCTCTGCTCCCTTCTGGCTTCTTGTGCACCTCCTTGCTGGCAAAGCATGGGAAGCTGAAAAGTCTTTGGCTTGTTGCTAAGTAGTGCTTACCCCAGCTAAAACATCAGTGTGTTATCAACATTATTTTCGTACTAAATCCAAAACACTGCACTGTACTAGATACTGTGAAGAAAACTATCCCAGCCAAAACCAGGACACTGTGTTGAAATACACTGCAGGCTTGTGCCAAAATCCTCTGCTGATTTAGGTTTGGTTTTACCTTGGTACCCAGTTTAAAGATGGAGATAAGAGTTAGCGATGTGTGGGTTTGAAAATATCGGGAGGGATGCTATGGCTGAAGTGCTTGTTAAGCCCTCAGTGTAAACGGGGGGTGAATCTCAGAAGGGCTTCCTGGGTCTGCGTAGGGTGTCAGTTCCTGAAGCTCACGAGCTTAGGTGTAAAGCTGAGGTTAAGCCTGGGGCTTTGGCTAGAAAGCATCACGGGGGAGGAGAGGGGGGCACCAGCGTGTATGGACTGGGGATGTGGTCTCTGTTTTCTGGATGCTGCCTTGATTTAAGTACTGTTCACTGATCTTTTTATTTTTGTCTAGGTCAAGCAGGACAGAGTCCAGCAAAGGTAGCTGATGACATGTTGGATGCTATAGTGGAATTTGCAAGCAAAAGATCAGTACGGCATTTGAAAAAGATTAAAATCGTAATCTTCCAGACAAATATGCTTGGAGACTTTTACAAAAGCATGAAGAAAAGAGAAGATTCAGGTTCATGCACAACAGATTCATGGATGTCTCTGTTTAAATGTAAGTAGGTGGATTTTCCATGTGTGTGGGCACATAAAATTAAAGATCTTAAATAAAAAGGCTAATCATTAACATATATTTCTTCACAGCATTTTTTGGGGGCAAAAAACAACTCACTGAGAAGAAAAAGCCTGTAGTTTTGGAGAAGAAAGTTGATGTAGCCACATTTCAAATTTGTGGAGAAAGCCAAAAAAATGTGGATGCAACTGAGTCCTGGATAGAGAATTTAATTTTAAAGGAACAGTTAGAAAACACTATTTCAGATGAGCTAATCGAAAATTTGGATGAGAAGCAAATTGCCACTTTGGCAGATCTCCAGAGAAGAAAGCATGTTACCATTCAGCTTGAAAATAAACTTTCCCCACCCCGCATTAAAATTTCTGGTATTAGCAGGGATGTCTGTTTTGTTTTTGTGGAAGTTCAAAAAATGATCCAAAAAATTAAGGATACTGAAGAAGAACGATCCAAGGCAGAACTTGTTTGTAACCTGGTAGAATGGAGGTATTCAGGAAGCTCTGACAGCTTTGTTGCTTTTGATAAACTGACAAATATGCAGCTGGAGGATGCCAAAATAGCTAAAAAACGACATCTTACTGTCAAAATTAACAAGAGGAACTACAAAGTGGATCTGAATACTCTAAAGGCTACAGATGAGCAAGGAAGAACTATAAACATACAACGTGTGCCCAAGAATGAAGGTAAATTACAGCTTTGTTAATTAAAAAAACCTTTACTAGTGGTTATTGAATGATAATTCTGATAAATGCAAACTCAGGGATTCCAAAGAAGTAAGCTATTCCATAGCTTTTTTTTCCATTTTCTTTTTTTTTTTTTCTTCTCCTTCTCCCCCTCCTCCCACAGGCATGCCATAGCCAGCAGTTCTAGTTTCATAATTAGTGGTAGGTATGACTGAAATCAGATCGTCTGTTTCATATACAAGTATTCTCCATACATATGTGACTAGTGAGCATAGATTTCATGCTTAAGTCTGACAAAGGAAGAGGTGTATGAAGACTGCATAAAATTCTTCTGTGGTTTTCAAACTTGTTTTCATTAGATATTGTTATGGGGATAATTAAAGAAGATGTAAAGTCTTAACAGTGCATTACAGAGGCAGTGATGTATTGGGGGGAGAGAGAGAGTATTCTTGGAATAAAGTATTGCATAAGGTACTGTCCTCTCAGCCTTCTATATGCAGTTGGTTTGTAAGACATGCCTACAAACCAGAGCCAGATATCTGTGATAATAATGCAATCTTTGTTTTGCAGATAAGCAGTCAATAGAGCTCCCTGCGCAGTGGGAAGACATGCAAAGGGAACGGGTCAAACTGGTGAATCTCAGTCCATCACATCAGGAATATCTGAAAGTTCAGAACAAATTTAAGAAAACCTGTCCCAGCTTTGTCATAGAGAAGGTGAAATCCTGGGGGCGGTGCAGAGGGGAAGTGAATTCTTGGGCTGAGAACATCAATATACTTTCTAAATATTTGTAAGGTGTCTGCAGCGCAATACACCTTTCATATCTTAGTCTCCCCAGCACTGTACAGAGTGGATATAAATCAAATCAGATTTCTTAGGAGTTGCCCTGCCATTTCTGCCTTCTAATAATGCAAAACCAGTGACCATCAGTCTTCAGGCTGACTGTGTTCAGCTAATGTGGTACTCGCTAGTTAATATGTTATTTCCAATTAGGGAATTCTTTATTGCAATGGAAGCAAGAGCAGATGCATTCAACATACAAAGGAAAATGCAAAGTCCTTGCAGACTGGTCATAAAGCTCTTTACTATTTTATTACTTCTTCCTTGTCAGTCCCAGAGCCTTTCAGGCTAGACTGTTGGTTTTGACCAAAGTGTCAAGATTTGTGATCTAGTGCTCTTGTTTACTGAAAAGTCTACAACACAGTGCACAGTTTTAATTGCAAGGGAGAAGATAGAATTATTTAGAATCAGAAGGAGCAATAAATAGGAGAAAATACAATGAAATTAAGAATAAGTGTTTTAAAAATCTTCCATCATGAGATTCAATCAGCATGGTCTGACACAAATAGAAAAAAATATTAGTGTACAATAGAAAAAATCAGGTAATGACATGAAGTCTTTTCCATTGAAAATGGAAAGCTGCTACACCAATGCCTTTAAGATGATACTTTGATGCAGACACACTGTTTCCCCCCGAGCTATATTCACGTTGTTGGCATAGGGAGCTAGCAACATCTATCCTCCCACCAATTTATTTTTATATAGGAGTTTCTTATGGGTTGCTAAGCTACACAGTAAAGGAAGTAATTTTGACTTCCAAGCTGAGCTCTAGAAGAGAAACTTAAATTCAACGTAATGCTACTGCTACATTACATTGCAGTAATGTTTCCCACTCTTTAGTGGGAAAATCACCAGTAAAAATGATTAGGATATACAGAAGGCGTCTTACCTCTTTGCCTCTAACAGTGGTACAACAGACTATTCCTAAAAATGATAATGCATAGCTATTGTGATTGCCTGTGTACCTGGTGTATACTAGGCAAGACAAATGTATGCCAAAAAAATCCCAAGCTTGAAAACCTCTTGTAAACTACCTTGGTTTCTGATTTTTCAGGAGGCTCACATATTCAGTTCCCCAACCCAACCCACACACTAACAGGGTATAGTGAAAATTACCATCATTCTTTCAGTTTGGTTTGGTTTTAATGCTTTCCTGCCATGATAAATGTGGTCCCTACCAGTGTAAATGTAGCTCTGTTTTGTAACTTTGCAGATTGAAAGAATACAAAATCCCTTCCTCTGGCAGACATACCAAATAAAAAAAATATCTCTCTGCACAAAGAACAACAATGAAGATAATGAGAAGTTGCTATTTCATGGGACAGCTGCATCCTCACTGAGCACAATCAACTACAGTGGGTTTGATCGAGGATTTGCTGGAAGGAATGGTGAGTCATTATCCAGATCAGTTTATTTCCTAGATGTGTATGAGGTGCTAAGGAATGTCAGCGTTACAGTGTTGTCAGCACAACATGAAGACTGAATAAAGCTGGAGAACAAAATAATAACTTCAGAGCGTAATCTATATGGACAGAGGAATTAACCTGTTCGGTTAATCCCTTGTTGATGAATGCCTCCATCTAGAGGGTATCAGAAAAAGCTCACCTGCCCTGAAATCAAGCCTGGGCAGCTTTTGAGAAATGGTTTGTATGATCTGCCTACAGAAAGGAACAAGGACCACTGTTCAACATCCTCAGCTGAGATACCAACCACTAGCTGCTGGTATCTCCTCTCTTCTTGGACAAAGGCAGGTAGCAAAGTAGAGATGCAGATACTTCTGTTGCTTGTGCTATCCTTATCTTTGGAGGCAATCAGAAGAACCCACTCCCCTACTGTTTTTATGCAAATGAAATCAATTTGAATTCATTAATTTAATTCTTCCCCTTTAATAGTTGTTGGGGACAACTATTAAATATTTAGCAGAAATACTTTCCGCATTAGTTCAAAGATTGTTTTGTTGTGTGCCTCTAGTACAGTCATGTTATGTTTATTATTTGGTAGCATTCAGAGATGAAGGACAGGATGCAAGAAGTGGAACTTGGGCTGAATTGAGGTGCCAGTCCTCTTAGAGGTCCTGCAACCTTACTTCAAAATCCTTACTTTCTGTTCTTAATGCTTTCTTCCTTAAGATGCAATTGTACCTGCCTAGGGCTGACTTGATCTTGAGAGAGCTGGACAGCTTAAATCAGATCAAGTTGACACTTCAGGGTGGTCTGGATCCACACGCAGACATTTCTCTGCATCCTCTAGATGTACTTATGCTGATATTTCCTTGAGAAAATGAAGCCCAGCATACACAAAACACATGTGAGGCTGTGCACAGCTAGAAATGGCAGCCACTGTTTCTTTTTAAGACATGACCAGAGGAGATGTAGTTTCACTTACCTGCTCTTTGGTAGTGCTAGGAGGTTGAATTTACTTGGGAAACAAGAGCCCTCGATCCCCATGTCCTCTCCCTATGAGTATTGACATCCATCTCTCCATCTCAGCCACGATTTACAATAGGAAAGGTATGCTTCCCTTCTGTCAGGCTGGGTAGCCATGCAAAAATATCCAAAGATCAGAGCAGCCAGATAGGAAGGACCTGCCTGCCTTGAACAGCTTTCTACCAATGTCAGGAAGAAAGAAATCTGTCTCAAAGAAATGTGATTTCATCTAACATGCTGTGAAGTATAACTAGAATACTGTAATTATATGGTCATTTTAAGTGGAAAGGGCTCTGAAGATTTGCAGTTTGATGGATTGCAGGGTAAACAACAAGACTAAACAGAGACAAACCCTTTTCCCCATAGGAAAAGGCAGTCAAAATCTGGGTGTTGATACTTACCCAACATCTATGCAGATTCATATTTGATTCTGATACAACAGATTAGTACTAAAATTTGCTGTTTAAACTTTAACCAAATTTATAATGTCTGCAGAGTTTTAAAAAAAAGGGGGGGGGGAGCTTTAGAGATTTTTATTGAACTAAGAACACTAACTATATTTGAAAATGTTATCTTTCCAAACAGCTGCCATCATTGGAAATGGAACCTACTTTGCTGTTGATGCAAGCTATTCTGCTCAGGATACCTATTCCCGACCAGATATGAATGGCAGAAAATACATGTACTTGGCTCGGGTCCTCACAGGGCAGTACTGTGTTGGGAGCAGCGGACTAATCACGCCACCACCAAAACACTCAGCAGATCCTACTGACCTGTATGACAGCGTGGTTGACAATGTGAATAATCCAACAATGTTTGTCATATTTAGTGACATTCAGGCATATCCTGAATACCTTATTACTTTCAGAAAATAGACTGGAAAAATTTAGCGCCTTTTACATGTGGGAATTAACAGGGTAATTCTCAATGCTTGTTTACATCTAGGTTTCTTAAACTAAGTGCTTATCTGTGCGTTTAAATATGTCTTCAAACTATCAACGCAATGGGGCCAAGATAAATAAGTATTTTAGAACATGCTATTTCAAAACTCGATTTCAAATTCAGTTATGCAGAGGTGTAGGCAAGAACTGTGAGAACAGCCCTGACCTCCTCCTGTGCAAGCCAGAAGGGACTGGTAGGAGAGGGAGCTGCTCTGCCTTACTTTTAGCCTGAAGTAAGAGGTTCAGATAGGTCAGCACACCTCTGCAGGTTCCTACTGCCGGTACTCACCATGAAGCACCAAATCCTACCCGTGAGGATTTATTTTAAATGCTCCATGTTGGGAGAATAACCTTGCTCACCAGCAGAGTTTTCAATCCTCCTCAGGCATCCGCTCACCTTTGTTGGTGCTAAGAGTCCTGAAGAAAAAAAATCCAATATTGAACAAATTTCATTATTCCCTAGGTATAATTTCCTATATTCATACCTGTTTCTTAGGGTCATTCTCCACGGTCCCCCACATTATGTACGTCCAACTTCCACACACAGTGTCATTGCTTCTGGAATTTTCAAGACAGTAAAGAGGGACTTTTAGTTTCTTTTGGTCAGTACCGAAACATGAACCCTACTGTAGAATTACTAATTTGCAGAGAGTCATTGACAGGGGCATAACTCAGTTACCGCACTTAAACCATTTGAAAATTTTACAAGTTCTGTAAAGCAAGTAAATAATGACATTTGTACATCTTACTTAAACTGTACACTTTAAGTGATAATCTTACAACTGCCAATCAAAAGCCATGTATACCTGTTTAATAAAAGTAGCTTTAAACAGTTACATTGTATTATCGAGTTGGTTATACAAAGGAACACACTGCAAGTGGAAGTGTTGCTTTACGGTTTAATATCTTTGTTACAATGATGCTATAAATAGTGAGAAGTTGAAAAGTCATATAGGTCAAAATTGTTTTCTTATATTGTCTGGATGACAGATTTGTGCACACAGACTCCAGGAGAAGTTACTCTGCCTTAGTCCAAAGGAGACCTGTGCTGCAAATAGCTGCCAGGATGGTTTAAATACCTGCCACAATGATCTCATTGCCTACAAAGGGGAAAAGTGCTTGTAGTGTCTGTAGGTGGCAGGTGGCAATATAAAACGTTTCTGCTCTTCACAGCAGATGCCTGTGCAACACTTCAGATGAATGTCCTGCGTGAATTCTCACTTACAGCAAGACAGAGTTTAACCCACTCCTGCTTTAATAGATTTTGTTCCCTGTGAAAAGGTGAGGATGCTTTTCTCCCTTCTCTGCTTTTTGGGGTGCTTTTCTGTATTGTGGAAAGACTGCAGCAGCTAGAGTGCCTCGGTTTAACTGACAGCACCAGGCACCTGCCAGCTTCTCCCCTTGCTGTCAGCCAGCTGCCAGGTGAGCTGGGACACACCGGGACACACCGCTTCCTATTTGCGTGGCCCTCATTTTAACCGAGCGCCTTGGCAAGCAGCAGGAGCTGCAGGACGAAGCACTACAACCCTGACAATCTTCACCCCCAGCGGTGGGGTAGAAGTTTCTTTACTAGTTCCTGTGCTAGAAACTCGGGGACACCGTTACAGCATTGGTGGACTGAGAAGCTGGAAAAAGGCCGTGTTGCCTGTCGAAACCGCAATCCCAAACTGGAGGGCTGCGATGGGCTGGCTGCTGGAGGACCTTGGCTTCCAGGCAGTAGGTTTTCACAGTCTGGAGCAAACTCCTCAAAGCACAGGACTCGCAGGGACAAGGAGAGCCGTCTCGGGGAGGCAATGAGGGGCCTTGCTGTGCCAGGGACCTGGTGCGCCAACCCTAAACTGGCTTTAAGAGCGGCTGGGCAACCACAGCCCGTGGGGTGCGCAGAATCTCATGCAGCAACGCGATACGTAGCTCCCCCTGCGCTGCATGGGCCTAACCGGACTGCCCCACAGCACGCAGCACTTACTCGGATTGCACGGCTCCGCACAGCAGCGCATCACGCCACGCCGCACCCACCCGGACTGCGCGGCGCTTCCCCGCAGTGCTGCAGCGCCCCCCACCACGCTGCATCCCATCGCCCAGCACCGCCCCGCCCGCTGCTGCGTGCGCCACGTGCACCGCCCCACCACCCTGGACGCCCGTGCGGGAGGCTGCACCGCACCGCACCGCACCGCACCGCTGCCCTGCAGAGCGCCGCGCCGCGCCGCATCCCCCCCGCCCTGCCCGCGCCGGCCGCGCCCGCCGTCACCTTCACTTCACCTCACCTCCTCGGCCCCCCCCCGCCTCACACCCTCGGTGCGCCGCACCCAATCAGAGGCGGCCGCCGCC
The DNA here is from genome assembly GCF_023634085.1 of Falco cherrug. Classification (NCBI taxonomy): domain Eukaryota; kingdom Metazoa; phylum Chordata; class Aves; order Falconiformes; family Falconidae; genus Falco; species Falco cherrug. The sequence continues at coordinate 32,863,625 of NC_073704.1, read as the reverse complement.
TCCGCCCCGCCCACTGCCGCTCTTCCCGCTCGCCCATTGGCGGAGGCCGCCCCCGCTGGCGCTGCCTCCATGGCGACGCGGCCGCAGAGCAGTGGAAGATGGCCGTCGCGCCGGGCGGTGGGCGCCTCTGGCCTCGCCGGCCCCACCGGCCGCTGCTCGCCGCCCTGACCGCCGCGCTGCTGCTGGGCTGCGGTCGCACCGCCGCGTCTCTCTCCTCTTCCTCGCCCTGTCGCCACCGTGTGCCCAGCGGCGAGGAGGTGGGGCCGCCGCGGAGGGGCGGTGGCGGGGGTCGGGGGAGCGGGAGCTCCCGCTGCCGGGGCCGTCCCCTCACGGCTGCCCCCGGCGAGCGGCCCCCGCGGACGGGGCAGGCGGGCGGCGGCTGACCCGCGCGGCAGCGTGAGGGGAAGGGCGGGAAGGGGCTCGGCGCGACGGCGGGCGGGCGGGAAGGGGCGAGGGGTGCGGGGCGGGGGGCGCCGCTGGCCCGGCCGCCCGCCTCATCCAACCGCCCGCGCCTCTCCCCGCCAGGTTGTCTACCAGGTTCCTCTGAAGGAAAATCACGTCCTGAAACGAAACGTGGATCAGCAGCTAAGGATTAAGATTATATACGATAGAAGTGTGGAGGAGTGAGTATGATGTCGTGGCAACCTTTTTTTTTCCCCCTCCCTCCGTACCTGAGAATAGAAATCCTATTAACTGAGCCTTGTTTGTTTTGATTCTTAAATATAGTTTGCTACCTGAGAAAAGACACCTCATAAAGGTATGTCGCATTCACATCCCCTTTTTGTTTGTATGTATCCTGTCACGTGGATGGAGTTAAGTTTAAGGCTCAGTGTAATTCTAAGTTGCAAATACCAGCAATTTCGTGTCTTTTAGCCTGGGAAGCCGAGGCTTCGCGTGCGGGTTGTGCCTCCGTTCCGTACTTCCAATGCTCCTTTGAATGTTTGGCAGGTGTTTGCTGTATCCCAGAGTGCAAAGATTTCAGTAAGCAACGTGTATAGTTTTTAAAGCCTCTTTGAAGCTGTACCTTCAGATTAATACTGGCTCCCTCTCATTTTGTCATTCCAACAAAACACAGGAATGCTGAAACAAAGTATTTCCTGAACATGTTGATACCAATTGAACTTATTAGGAAGTTTTCTGCTATTCTGCTGTGCCACAGCATTTGGCGAGTTTCATGTAGCTCGGTAGTTAATGCTTTTAGGGTGAGTTACGTCTGCATTGCTACTGGGTGACTTTTGTTTTTGTTGTATTTAGAGCAAACTTTTTCCCCAAGCTGTATCTTATTTGGAGAAGACATTCCAAGTGCGCAAATCCACGGGTACTATATTGCTAAGCAGGTATGTGGAAGTTTTTTGAAAATTGCTTGTTATATTCAGTGTTTAACATTGTGTTGTACAGCCTTCAAAATAAGAATGGAATAAGAGTGTAAGAACTACCCTCCTGAATCAGGCCAGGGACCCGTCTGACATGGTGGTGGTAGTAGGTGCTATTTAGGGAGCATACCGAAATCGGCCAGCCTTCTGTGATCAACATTCACGTTTGTTTGTATCAGAGATGTTAAAGGGTATATGTGCTGCCTATTTCCTTTTATATGTACTCCCATTTATGAATTGGTTCCTAGTCTCTCTCTCTCAACCTGTGAATACTCCATTAACAGCTCAAAGCATTATGTCTCCTAGAGCAGGGTACCTTACAGTCCTGACCATGGAAATTGCATTAAATACCTGTATTCCAGTGTTGTTGGATGCTGTAAGACTATTCCACATTTCTTTTTACTTATCAAACAGTGCTGACTGTCTTTTGTGTTTTATTGAAGGCAGTGTGCAACAAACCAGTATTTAAGGAGGAAGGCTGACCCTCACAGATACTGCCGAGGAGCCTGCGCAAGCCATACGAGGTGTGGGCCAGTTATAGTTCCCGAGAAACACCTCCAGGTAAACTAAGCCATCCAAGTGCTTCCTAACTATTGAAATACTGTTGTTTGTGGAAATTAATAAAAAAGTTAATATCGCTAACCGTGCATAAGTGACCTGTTTGCGGGAGATCACGGAGTTTGAGTGACAGAATAGAACAACTTGAGTTAGTGGAATTTTCTTCAGTTTATGCTGTTGAACCGAAAGTTGAACTCTACAGAGGGGATGAGAGTCAAAGCTTGTTACATTGCTACTAGTCACTGTATTGTTCACCTTGGTCAATGAGTTCATTATCACAAAATTGATAGTAAGTTGATTATTGTTTGGTTTTTTTTAAGACCTCACTTGAAGAGGTTATCTGCTGAACCAGGAGCATGGTGCACGAAATGCTTCTAACTTGTGTTCTTGCGTGAATTTTTGATTCAACTACAGTATGTGATCAGCAGATTTCTTTCTTTCTCTTAGCTTGAAGTTTTAACTATGGTATTAAAAAGATACCAGTTAACACGTGAAATGTAATTGCTACTTATGTATACTATTTCTGTAAGCCAAATGTTTCATTTGTAGGAAATAAAGGGTGCTAATTTGGGGATATCTAGCTTGGCAAACCCTTTTTTCTTTAAAAGCTGCCACTTTCCTGGTGTCCAATAAATCAGAAGAGCTCTTGATTTGAAAGTTATTCCTTGGCTCTGGTTTTGTTTACTGTCCTCGTGGGGAGTTTTCTCATATTCCACTGTCTTACAATGGGATTTATTCTTGGCCTCAACTAATTGAGTTTTGTCATGCAAAATTTTGGTCATAGCTGAAGTATTTTAATTATTCCATTTGAACATTGTCAAAGCAATGCAGGGTGCACAATGAAAGTGAATGGCACCATGGACCCACTGGCTTACCGGATCAAGAAGGTGTTCGAGATGCTGACTTTGTACTTTATGTTAGTGCTCTCACTACTGAAAGGTGTGGCCATGAAAACATCATTGCATATGCAGCCTATTGCCAGCTGGAAGCTGAACTGGACAGGCAAGCATTCCCTGTTAAAAAAAGAGTTTGTAATTAAACTTTCTAGCATTTAAAATGTTTAGATATGTGTGTTTGTCTGTGTTGTATAATATAACAAAGTGGAAGTCATTATTGAAATAGACAAGCACTCTTATGTGAAACCACAAAGCCATCAAGTAGTGCTTAACTTGTAAAGCTGAGGCATTTTAAGTCAAAGCTAATCCTCCGCTGTTTTTGCCTAAATTTTATCTCAAGATCCTGTTTCTGTTGAAACCAGTGTCAGAATTGCACAAATTTAAAGGAGAATGCAAATGTTCCTTACATGGTGCTTGTTTCTAGTTCCAGGTAGTCATTGTAACAGACACTTTGTACCTCTGTAGTGTCTTGCCTAAAATTCAGATCTCTTATACTGTTGTCACTAATAGCCTGTGCAGAATATTGAATATAGAGATTGATCCCATTCCATCCTTTCCTGTTTCAACAGTAAACTAGTCACTGTATCGTTTGTTTACAGGATGTTTATAAATGATTGGGGAGGATGTTTGGAAGGACTTACTTTTACATTAGTCTCCATTTTCTTTTAAATCTTCTGCCTCTGCAAGTGAATATGACTTGAATTTGCTAATACTTTACTGAAAACAATTTAATTTTAAAACTATCTTCCAGGCCAGTAGCAGGATATGCTAACTTGTGTCCAAATATGATTTCAACGCAAGCTCAGGAATTTGTTGGCATGCTGTCTACAGTGAAACATGAGATCATCCATGCACTGGTAAGGACTGATGTTATAAAATGCGTTTCCCTGAAATTTGTGCCTGCTTGGTCACATACCTCCAGCTCGTTGCAAGAGAAGGATGTTAGGTGGAGGAAGGCTCTTGCTTTGCCTACTTCAATTTGTCTGGTAACTGCCTTACAGTGGAAGTACTGGCACTTGATCTGCACTGGGTGTGATTAACTCTTTCATGGGATTTGACTTTGTATGTGAACATCTTACCAGAAGTTTCTCTGTGCTTGGTTTTTAACTTGAAGGGTTTCTCTGCTGGACTGTTTGCTTTTTATCGCGATGATGATGGAAAACCTTTGACAGCAAGATATGCAGATGGACTCCCTCCTTTTAATGAAAGGTGGTTTTTTTTTTTTTTTTTTCCTCTCCATACTCCCATTGAAGGATGTTTTCACGTTTACTACTTAAGATGTATTCTTGCCTGCTGAAAATCCAGCTTGATTCTGTTATTAGAATGCTTTGCCTTTATGTTTAAATATTGACATGTAGTGTGTTTTTTTAGTTTTTCCTTACTTGCATTAAGTGCTTGTATTATCCACGTATATTACAAACTAAGGCAGGATTTCATTTATCAGGAGGCTCGAAGTTAGGCATTAAAATTACCCATGCTTAAATTTTGACGCTTGCTGAATGCCTTACTAAATTGAGACTTGTATTTTCTGTAGTCTGTCTAATGTCAGTGCGGTATATTTTTAAGACACATATCATTCAAACGCAGAAGTGACAGTGTGGATAGCCTGCTGCATGGTTTTCTGACCTGTTATTGAATGAATAGTTTGCTTCCCCCCCCCCCTTCATTTAATTTATTGTAGAAATGCTATTTTAGGATTTTTTTGGAGGTGGAAGTGTAGAGAGGTTTTGGTTTTCTTCATCTTTTTATAATAGCAATTCTGAGGATTTTTATTTTGTTTCTTACACTTCTGGTAACTAAAAGCTATGTCTTGAGTCTACAGACATCTTTTTAATAATCTTACTCTGGCTTACTGAATCAGAGTTGTGTATATAATGAACACATACCTTACAGAGGAGAAACATTGCATAGTAAATTTAAACTTCAGAAAGCATGAGGAAGTATAGAGATTATTTATGGTTCTGTTTCTTATGAAGATAAATCTTTACACAGTAGCGTGTAGTTGTGCGAAAGATTTGTAACCAAACCATTCTTCTTGCAGTCTAGGTTTGTATCAGTGGAGCAATAAAGTCGTTCATAAAGCAGTGAGGTTGTGGGATGTACGTGGTGGCAAAATGCTGCGCCATACTGTTTATCTTCTGGTAACTCCTCGTGTAGTTGTAAGTGTGGATTAACTTTTTTAAACTTTGTATACCAAGGTTACAGTCACATTCTGGAGTCATAAATAATTCTTTAAGAAGTAATAACCTAATATTGAATACCCTTTTTCTGAAAGTATGGCCCAAAAGCTATGCGATTAAGACCGTATAATTAGTTGAGAGGGTGTGTCCAAAGCAAAGTGGAAAATGGCTGACAGATAATCCTACTCATTGGATGTTTTCCTGCAGTCCTAGACTTCTAGTACTCCTGTTGCCTTAACAGATAGTGCTTTCATCGCTTTTCTCATTTAAAAGTTCATCCTATTTTCTACTTTTCTCCTTAAAAGCATCGCTTTAATCTTTTTCTAATTTTATTGATTACAAAATAATAGTTAACTTTTTGTCATGCTCAAAAAGAAATTCCTCAGGTATTCTTGGAAATCTTTCTTGCTTTCCATGCCTCTGACTCTCCCTCTGGCCTCCAGCATAACATGCTTAAGTGTAATAGATTGGCACTGAAAATAAGTTACAGTGTTAATCATGTTTGGCAACAAATAATGTTTCTTTTTTACTTTAAGTCTAACACAGTATGTAGAGCAAACTTGGCTTAATTACCCCTGTTCTGAAAATTTGCCATGCTGGTCAAACTGTTCAGAGCATTAAAGGTGCTCCTGGGTAACACCACGCTGACAAAGGCTCTTCTGACTGTGAAACCATGGCATTGTTGTGATGCCTCTTAAGATTTTTCAAATATTTTGTAGAAAACACTTCTCCATGCAAAACTAGCTGATAAAACTGAAAAAAACCCCACTGTTTTTTCTTGGAAACATTTGACAGAAGTAGGGTTGTAGTGTTTCTACATTGCTTGGGACTTTGTTGGTGGTGTTTGTGTTGTTTTTTCTTTTTAATATGGTCTTTAGTGTGTGCTTGCTATTCTCAGCTAATTATGTTGCTGTTTTATTCTTGTAAACTTCCATCGTTTATTTCTAGGAGATAACTAAACAGATTGTTAGGCTTGGTGTTGGGGTGCTTGCTGGCTTAGTCAGCCTCATGAGTAGGTGGTTTTCATTCAGAGGAAAACAAGATGGCAGAAAAAGAAATGCTGAAATACTTTAAAAAGATAATTCTATAACATGAGGACTGCATATGGGTATCTGTCTCAATGTTTTGAGAATTGTGTTGAAATGTTTTCTTTCTAGGAAGAAGCGCGAAAACATTTTAATTGTCCAATTCTAGAGGGAATGGAGCTTGAAAATCAAGGTGGCATGGGTACTGAGCTCAATCACTGGGAGAAGAGATTGTTAGAGGTTAGTGCTACTATTGGGAATGGAGCCGGATGAGGGAATATCTGCTCCCCCTGACTTCATTGTTAGGTTTGTAGTGGTACCTACCTTGAAAATGCAGGTGTATCAAACCTCACTGAAATGTATCACAATCAGTACTAAACTACAAATACTTAAATGTCTAATTTCTAGATAAATCTTTTTACCTTATTGCTAAGTCTCATAGTATGAGTTTGAAATAAGCTTGATTACTAAAAAACTAGACATCTACTACCTTTGTCTGCTAGTTACCCTTTTAAGAAGATATGCTCCCTGTTTATGGGAAAGGGGGTATTACTTTTAGTCAATTCAACTTTGTCACCCTCTGCCTCTTATCCATTGAATATTTGATCTCTCTGGCTATTCATTATCTTGACTTCATCTTTATTTGTGTGCCCTGGGGTTAGGTTTTCCCATCTCTACTCCCTCATCTGATCAAGGGAACACTTATTTCTGTCCTGACACTTAAGCTTATTTTTATTTATAACTTTGCCTTGTGTGATATTTTTGCAGAAATATGCTTCCTTGTTACTGTTGTGTGCAGCAAGGTAAACAAGAAGGGAAATACTTTAGGATAGACCTCTTTGTGAAAGTGATCCTGAAAATTATGTATTTCTTGAAACTGAAATTATTGGGTTTTTCCTGCTTTTCAGTAACCTTTAGTGTGGAACAATAGTTTAAAGCCAACTAGGACGAGTGCCATTAGAATGAGGATAATTTTAAGGATTGAATAGGACTTTAAAAAAGGGAGATTATTACTAGTCTCCTTTCTACCTTTCCAGAAAAAGATTGTACCTGGAAAGTAACATGTGTAGGTTGGTTTTGGTCTTGATCCAACTAAGTATTGCAGAGATGCAAATTTGGTGCTAGTAAGTCTGCTGTGGTAACTCCTCCTAACCACACTAGTTGGAGAGGGAAGGCTGGAAAACTACATGTTTTGAAGAAATAATAGAAATGAGATGAAGTTCAGTAACAGAAATCCCAGAGCTGTGTAATTAAAGGTGAGTGACTTGTGCTGTAAACCTGAAATTTATAAGATGGAAACAACTAAGCAGGAAAAAGACACACAGATACTAACAGTTGCCAGTTACAAAGTCATTAGGGAACTCGAAGGTGACAGGAGTTAGGTTTTGAGGATGGTGTGAACTTGCTTATTTTTAAAGGAGATGGAAAATTCCACAGCTACGCTAATAAAGCTTCCTTTGGAATGCTGTGTTCCTTTAGTCATGTGTCCTGTGCACCTCACTCCTGAAAAGGACTGCTAGAAAGTCTAGAAAAACTAAAAATCAGTCTTGCACAAGAATATTAGATGAGCTTGGCCTTTATCTTACCAAAAGGAAACAGAAGATGTGGTGTGATTGCTACTGATAAATATGCTAGGAGAAGGAAGAGTTTTATTTTACCTAAAGAAAAACAAGTACACACTGGTCATGAATAAGGTTTATCTGGAATTTGGAATAAGGTTTCTGACTTCTAGAATTCTGAAGCTTTGTAGGGTGGAGTAGGGAAGGGAGTTGCACTTTTGATCCCTTTTATGAAAGAGGTTGGGATTTGCTTTTCAATGGTAAGAAAAGACAGGAAATAAAATACTTTCACAGTAAGTTTTCAGTGACTTGCTAATAGTAACTGGTAACTTTCAGAATGAAGCAATGACTGGATCCCATACACAGAATCGAGTCTTTTCCAGGATCACTTTAGCATTAATGGAGGACACTGGGTAAGAATTAATAAGAATGGGATTGTTTTTTTGGTTAATTTGTGGGTTTCATTGTATTGATTTTACTTGAAATTGATGCACTTGTGCTTATCCATCTGCAACAGTAGATAATTGGTGTAATTAGCATTGTTAGGCAAGGAAATATGCCTAATAAGTTAACTCTTCTTCATGCATTTCAAAATCCATCCATTCTTAATTTAGCCTTAATAAACCCCACGCATTACATGCACTACAGTGTTGTAGTGTCTGTTTTCTTTTTTTAAAATGTCTTCTCTGCGTGCAGTACATATTATTTTTTTCAGCTCTTCTTGTAGATAGAAACATAAATTGCCTAAAACTTCATCTTTCTGTATATGTTGTTCCTTTGCAGATCATAATGCATTGCTGTTGAGAAAATAAGCAATAAAATTTTCTTTTAGTTCATTGCGCCTTGAAAAATAGCGGAATTGTAATATATTGTGTTGTAGGCAGAAAGGGATGCAGTTTCCCTTTTTCTTCATTTGAAGCCCTTAAGGCATAATATGAAGTTCTTTGAACTGTTTTATTAATTAGAATGCTAGTTTCTGAAGTAACTCTATTCTCATTTCAAAATACCATTACAGCTGGTACAAAGCAAATTACAGCATGGCAGAGAAATTAGACTGGGGACGCAATAAAGGCTGTGACTTTGTAATGAAGAGCTGTAAATTCTGGATCGACCAAAAGAAACAAAAGTAAGAATACAGTCTTTTTAAAAAAAAACAACAGAGAGGAAACCCTAATGCTTGTTTACATTTGTCCTTCCAGTGCAACTCAGTAAAATGAAGTAGAGGTACATACAGGTTAACAAGGAATGCTGTCCTAAGAACCTTCAGAATGCATGGAAAAAGGGGCACACCAAATCTATTAACAGCAGAAGCATCCCCCCCAATAAATACAAAGCCAAACGTTTTAAGGTGTAGGATGCATTTAAACTAGAAGAGGGCTGTGCTTTATCTGAAAGTGTTTGCTTTCTTATCTTGTCTCTTTTAATTGGAAATGTAGCCTGTGTCGCTTTGCATTACTGGATTGTACTTAAAGCAACAGAAGAAAGTGATAGGCATCTTCAAAACAAAGCCAGCCTTGTTTGTTCTTACAATACTCATAAATTTCTAGGACACAGCTGCATAGGGAGCTTGTTTTGCTTGTGTGGTTTTTTTCTTTTAAAGCTTACAAAGCAATGACATTAAATGGGTGAGTGCATTGTAACTTTGTTTGCTGGCTTGATATTCTTTAAATTAGAAAGGTCATAACTAGACAGATAACATTAGCCTCCAGAGAAGTTCATGCTTTGTGTGATTGACAGAGTGTGGGGGAGAGTGGGAACAGTTTTGACTGACTGCTTAGTTAAATTATGAAAAGCAGGTTAAATGATCTAATGTGATTTTTATTCTTTTTTTTTTTTTTTTCTTTGAGGAGGCAATTAATCAGTCCATACTGCGACACTTTGAGGAGCAATCCTTTGCAGTTAACCTGCAGACAGGACCAAAGAGCAGTAGCAGTGTGCAACTTGCAGAAGTTTCCAAAGCAGTTACCTCAGGAATATCAGGTATAACGGCTCTTATTTTACCAAATAACTGTTTTTATCCTTGTGCTTTGCAGCCAGGTGATTACATTTGTTTCATGTTTTCTTCTGAATTAGTAGATGAGAGTAGATATTGCGAAAAATGTTTCCTTAGTTTGTTATAAGGAGTCTGGAGGCTGAAAAAAAGCCTTGTGATCATAATAAACAATAAGCATGTCACTTGGCCATTTAACCAAATATCAGATGGCAACGTTGCTATATAACAGAAGTCCCCCAGAATATTTTATTTGAGGTATTTCTTCACCCAGTCTGCTGCCTTGTGTCACTGTATGCTAAGAAATTTGTTCTGTTTCATCCCAGAAAATGCTGTGATTGCTGGGGCAGGGGCAGGAGTGGGGAGTGATACATGCAAATGTGAATCTCTGCATTATTTAAGTATTCTTTAATACTTCTGGCTCATCTGGTTCATGGGTATTGTAAGTTGCTGTTAATAGCATTCCTGAGTAGTAATAGTTGATGTTCTTACAGCTGTAGTGATTAGTTCTATTTAAAAAATAGTTGTACGCTTCTCTTATGCAAACTGCTTCACTACCTATTTTGTTTTGCAGTATTTTGACAATCTTAACGGAGTACCAGCAGAAGAATTGCCTTATTATGGTGGCTCAGTAGAAATTGCTGACTATTGTCCCTTTAGTCAAGAATTTAGTTGGCATTTAAGTGGTGAATTTCAGCGCAGCTCGGACTGTAGAATAATTGAGAACCAACCAGGTCAGTCTTCAAGACTTCGGTATGGCATTTGAGAGACTACATTTGTTAATCTGGAATGGACTTCCTATGTAATCTAATATACAAAAACTAATTGGATGCAAAATTAGCTTTACACTGCTGGCTGTGTAAAAGCTGTGTTGAGGTGAGAAGCACAGCACAACTACCTTGTACACCTAGGAAGCAAACACTCACATCTAATACAAGAATTGCGTGAGAGCTGGACAGAAAATAATGCCAAATGATCTAAATATAAGACAGAGGGTGGGGGTGGGTTAGTTGGTTGTTTTTTGAGTCTGAAAAATAGTTCTGCTTTCAGGTTTTGTAGGTTTTTTGCTCAAGGCAAGGAGCTTTGCAAATTACCAGAACATGGGCTCATCTCCTAGGGTAGTGCACAAATACTTAATATTGGAGAGCTCCGTAATACTGTATCATATTACCTGTCTGTGCAGTTGTCTCAAAAACAAATAAATGCCCTCTGCCCTCAAGCCAGCAGTGACAGCCAGCACTCCCTGGAGGCAAACATATCTACATAGTTCTGATGGAAAGTGTTTGCTTTTTCTTTTTTAATTTGGTTTTGTTTGTGTTTGTTTTGGGTTTTTTTAATATTGGGTTTATTTTCACTTTATATTCAAGACTGTATAATTATATTCAAGACTGTATAATTCCCAAAATTATATTATGATTCAGATTAATGGTCTGAAGATTCCAAAAGTAAATCTTGAATTGCGTGGGGTGACATTGACTAATTATAGCATATTAAGTTGATGTGGACTTCGTTCTCCTAGTAAGTTGTAATTCAGTATATTCTTTCTACCTTAGATCCTACCAAAAACTATGGTGCAGAGAAATACGGACCAAACTCTGTATGTCTTATTCAGAAATCTGCTTTTGTCATGGGGCAGTGCAGGAGAAAACTCAGTTACCCTGACTGGGGTAGTGGATGTTATCAAGTAAGTATGTGTTGGGGTTTTATATATATATATTTTTTTTTTTAAGTTACACTAAAGGAGCAAGTCGGGCATAAGATATGGGCCATCACTGTTTGAACTTTGCACCTGGACATGGTACATCATCTTCTCTGCCTTAAATAACTAGATTATATGACATGCTTTGAAAATATCTTCCAGCAGTAAACTTGTAGTTCAGATCACACATCAAATTAAGTGTGTGACCACCGTGATGGCTCATGTGTTGCTTCCAGTCTTGCTAGGGACTTCATCTGTCTTACCCCTGCAACACTTTCTCCACAGCTAAGTGGGAATACTTACATTGGAGTCTTCTGTTGTTGAAGCTTAATGTTAATTAGTCACTTTGATTTTTTTTTTTTTTCAAAGGTGGAAAGCACTGTGCACGCATCACTCTTCATTATCCTCCTTCTCATCAGGACTGTCTTGCTAAAGGTGTCACTTTCAGCAGCCATACAACTCTAAAGTAGTAGTCATTAGCAGAAGCCAAATTTTACTCATTCTCAGTTGATGATCTGCATAGTTGCACGAGAAGAGTACAGGCAGTGCTTGAAAGCAGTCTTGAATGAAATAGTTTCTCTGAGTGTGTTACAGTACTTAAAATTAATCTGTGCTCTAATACCAGGTATTTACTGAATGGGGTATTTACTTACTGGAAGAGCCTTCAAACACCAAAACATATTTCTGATAAATCATAATACAGACTTGACTTTTATTCTTTTATTTTAAGGTTTCTTGTTCTCCACAAGGGCTGCATGTTTGGGTAAAGGACACCATGTACCTATGCAGCCGCTCAGGTCAGGTGTTAATGGTGAGCATTGAGATGAATGGCTGGATACATGTTGGGAATCTGATCTGCCCAGCCTGTTTGGACTTCTGTGACTCCTGTCCCCCAGAGCGGGATCCTCCACCTTCTAACTTCACAAAACCTGCACCCATCGGTATGTTGCCTGGTTTGCTGAAATTAAACTTTAATATTAAATGTCTGAAAACTCTATAAAAGTTTGTCTACCCTGGCTGTTGGGGAACAGAAAAGGAGGGCTGTGGTCTGGCTATTCTAAGATCCTAAGCGTAGGAGTTAAAGGAACAAGCAAAGGGGCCCAGCTTTTTGCTGTGCAGTCATGCAGCATAGCAGCCAATGTAGGAGAAATGTATCTAAAACATAACTACTTCATGTTGTATCTCCTTCTGGTAACCCTCCCAGAAATGTAGCTTTAGCCTAGCAACTTACGAGAAAATCTGATATACGGCCTTCAAAGTGTGTCATTGTTACAACCTTCAAAATTATCACCTTGGTGGAAAGAGAGTTCTCGCTTGTTTGTATAACTTCCCATTGACAATGTTAATGCTGTAGCGCAGAACATGGAAGATAAGTGTCAGTTTGCTTTTTAAGGGAGGAAAAAAGCTTAATTCACTGAGTACCACTGAGTACCAGTTAATGTTTTGTCAAGAGCAGATGGCTTTCTAAAAAGCCAGTTGATGAAAGAACACTGTTTTTTTTTTTTTTTTTCCACTACTGGCTTATTTTTAAGCCTTTAAAACCAGTTCTTTAATTTTTGGACGTTCTGTCTTGGACTGCAGTTTTCAAGGAAAAAATAAACCTGTTTAGTTTACCTGTACACTCAATTCTTTTTTCAAAGTGGTCACTTGGGTTTCTGTGTACCATTTCAAACAGTTTTGTTTTGTCTCAGAGATGGCAACATTTCAGTGGTTGATGGAGTGAGTCCTGTAAGTTATGTTTTAGAATGAGAAAGCTGTAACCTAGGAGGCTCACACCTTCTAGCATTTATTTAAATTCACGTTGTTTGTGTGTGTGTATATATATATTAAAAAAAAGGCTTTTAGCTGTGCAAGTTTACATTTGTGTCCATGGTTTTCTTAAGCCTTGCAGCCATATGATTACCTGACACATGGACAAACTGCCTGATTTCTATATTGGGTTCCTTCCTTCCCCCTTCTCTCCTCTTCAGCTTGGTGTTTTGGTGGCTTGGGGTTTTATTTGACTTACAGCCAATACAGATCAAAAGTATTAATAGAACAGTCTTTTGAGAGGTTTTGAAATGCTGTTTCTCCGCAGTCATGGCACAGGGAACTTCCTGCTTATTTCTTGCAATATCAATAAAATTTTCTCATTTGTTCTCCTAATTGCTATTAGTGAAGGAATGCAGAAATATATTTAATTATAAAGGGAATAATCGTGTTATTTGGTTGGTTTGAATTCCTAGCCTTGAAAGCTAGAATAAATCTGTGCAGATTGCTGCAAATACGATTTGCTCTTCTCGTGTTTGTGTTCTCTTTCTTATTTTATATTCTCTTCCCTAACTATAATATTTATGTTTTATGGTGTTTTGTTTTCTTTATTTTAGACTTATGCTCCTGCTCATCTAGCCTGGTCGTAACCCTTTGGCTGTTGATGGCTAACTTGATTCCCCTGCTAACAGGATTATTTCTCTGCGCATAGAGTTAAACACGGGGCAAGATGATATTCAGAGATGATACGCCATCATGTTGCACTCCTTACTGTGGAGCATGGAGGGCTTTTTGTCTCCACAGACAGCTGTCTTCTGCTGAATCTCGTCTCTCCTGGCAAGTATCAGTGCAGACAGCAGTCCAGGAGGTACTGACAAAAGCAGCCAGAGTTTAAGAGGAGGAAAATTTACTTTGTCATTTCAATAAGTGCCAGTATTTTCCTGAATTGCAACCTTTGATATTATTTTTTTTTGTTACATGGTAGCTATGCCAACTGTGTTAGACTACCTGGCAACTTGGTCAAGATTTGAAACAAGAACTATTCTGTAATAGAACTGAGGGTTGTTATTTTATGTTCTCTGTGTGACTGGTAGCAAGGCATCCTCAAACTGGAAATATACCTCAGTGGTTTAGTCAAAAGCCATGTAAAAATCAGTTGTCATCACTGCTAATAACCCAGGCCTAAACAGGTGTGGGGACTTTTTGTTTGTTTTGTCAATTCTTACGGGGGGGGGGGGGGGGGGAGAAAAATAATTTAAGGGGATAGACTAACGGTTGGCAGTTGTCTCCACAACTGGATTCTGCAGCTTTGAGGCTTCTTGGAATTCATACTAGTTTGCAGTAAAGTGGCTAATTCCTGGGACTCACTTAAACCTTCTTACATGCACAAACTGGAATTTCAGACTGGTAACTAAGATAACTGTCTAGAAATCCCGTTCTCATTTAGTATGTGCCAGTTCTACTGTGAAATTTAATACATCAAATGACTGAATATTCCAGATTAATTTGCTAGGCAAATGCATTTCAGTACAGACACCCAGTCTGTAAAATTGGGATAGGATTTCTGATTAATTTTGTTGGTTTGTTTCTTAAATGGCATTATTATTTTTAAAATAGTGTGAGCATAAATGCAGCTGCTCTCACTTTTTGTTGAAAGGCAAACCAGTAGTGGTGGCAGCTAGAATCTTACAGGACCTTATTGACTTCTCTAGACCAAAAAATACATTGAATGTCTAAAGAAAAGTCTTAATTTTATTTTTTCCTACCACTTTTTCTTAAAATGTAAATACTATGCATTATTTGAGTATTTGTAATAAGTTGAGAATCAAACATTTTGAACGCCTGAGGGCACACCTTGGTACAAAAATAATCGCCTGATGGACAAGATACATGAGAGGAACAAAATGAGCAAAATCTGTCTAGCTGAGGACAGCTGCTCTATAGGACGCTTGTAAGGATGTTTATATTTGTTTCTGACTCTATAATGTGTTACAAATAATTCTGTTTGGAGTGAAAGAAGCTTATGTGGTCCAATCTGTTGTGTCCAGTTAGGATAGTTTTCATTCTTGGAAGAGTGTTAAACTTGAGGGAGTAGATGTGCCTGGTGCACTAAAAAATGCAAATATAGGCAGAAAGATGATGTTAATCTGCTTCTTTAAACGTGCTGTGATGTGACAATTGTGAGGGACTAGGTACCTTTCTAAAATGAAAGGTAGGGGGATGGAAGGGGTATGGAGTAAAACTTCCTTAGCTCCAATGAAACTTGTTTAATAATAGGACTTCCATTGTAATGGTAAGAAAATGTTTGTACCTACTGGACTTGTGAGGTTTTTTGGTTTTTTAAATTATTATTTAAAGAAACTCTTGCAACACTGCTGAGGTGCTTTAGGTGCTAAGCTGCAACCTAAAACTGAAGGCATCACAGTTGAGAGAGTACCTTGCACTGGGCTAGTTCCCCTTAACTGCAGGTTAAGTTTGCTTTGAATTATACGAGGCCTAGGCTAGCCTTAAATAGGTGTTTCTGAGAAGCAATACAATTTAAGAATCAAATGCTTTAAATGTGTATATGTCAGAATTAAACACTCAGATTAGTACATGAACACTGATTACATCAAGATATGCACAATCAACAGTTGGTGTAAATTGATTCCTTGCAAATGTAAAGGTTTGAGAATACATCTTAGGTCCCAGAGGCTGATACTGTATTTTTTGTCTGTTGTGCAATAATACGGTTTTAAATGGTATGGCTCAACAACAGTGCTTTTGATACTTGAAAAGAAATTATTGGTTATTTTTTCTTACTGTGAAATATTTGCACTGTCTGAACTTTCTGGTTAACTTTATAACTTAAAATTTTTTTACTGGTGTTAATTTATTGTGCTCAGTATTTGATATGCTCATCTCCTCTCTTGTGTAACTGTGAAATTTGTCATATTTAATTGAATATTTTATCTTCTACACAGTTGTTTATCTTGAGGGCTTTTATTCTCTCTTCTTGAGAATTAACTGAAAGATCACTTAAAGTTGATGCTTACCTACTTCTGAATTGTATGTGCTAATTAAAGGATGAGGCTGTAGCGCATTGTACCTACAGGGAAGACAATCTGCCTGTCAGAGCTCTTGTGGTCAGATTCACCAGTACCTGCTGAGTAGCTGCATCAGTGAATCCAATGAAGTAAAACTATTACTGCCTTAATAATCTGAGGCTTCAGTTGTAATTTCTTCGACGTGCAGCCCTTCAGCTGGCTGTGTACTGCAGAACTGGACGTGACTTTGTGGGGTCAGGGGGGAAGGTACTTTAGCTGGCAAAATCCAACATGTTGCATCCCGTCAGTGCGTTAGCAGCTGTAGCTGTGTTGGAACTGCCAACAAATGTGTCAAGCTTAATTTGAAGTGAGAATGAATTGGTGATGGTCAAAAAGAGTATTTGAGTAAAAACGACTACCTCAGTTCTGTTTGAGTTAAGCTTCTAGCCTGCTGTGAACTTCCAATTGTTAAGATGAATTAAGTAAAAACATGTCTCAGGTTATTAAGAGCAAAATAAATACAGTAGGAACTATAAGCCATCTCTGAGTGTAGAACACAGCTTAAATTGTAGCTTAAACCAATCAGTTCCATAGCCTTAAGTGTAGTTTTCCCTATAGAAGTCAGTATTGGTATTTAAATACAGAGTTTGCAGGCAGCTACTTCAGGTGTCCTGACTATATTGTGGCAAGTCCACCCTGCTGGATCTCTTATATGTGAAACCTTTGAAATTTGAAAGCCCAAATAAGCCTTTCTGTTTCACCAGGGTAGATGGAGCATACCTCAGGAACACGTTTTTCTAGTGTTTCAGACAACTATGAGGAGGAAGGATAGCTTGTGGCTGGAGCATGCAGCAAGTAAAATTACATTGAAAAGCAGGCAAGTCATTCCTCTTGAAGTGAGTTGAAGTCTTGGGAGACTGTCACGGCCGTGGATATAGGTTAATTACCAAAAGATAATTTTGACCCCCCATTAGTTGACTGTCAGTCCAGTGCAGGTCATTTTGCTACTTCTCAGCAGAAAGAATTAGGATGACTGATGTCGCTTAAGAGCAGATGTATCCACAGTCCCTTACAAGGGTCAGTTGTTGTTAATCCTGTCTTGCAAATCTTTCTGCTTGAATGTATTTGGGTAGAGAGGGAGGCGTTTGTCCGTCCTTCCCCGCATTTCCTCCGAGTGACTTTCAGCCAGCTGAGCAGGTCAGGGTCTTTCCCCTGCAAGATTTAACAACCAGCTTTTGCTTGGCTGGCTGAACGCATGGGTGGCTGCTTGCATGTATAGCTCTTCAGGACTTGGGTCTATTTGTATACTAAATTACGAGATCATACACCACCAGACTTCCAAAGTGCAAATGTTGCCTTTTTAATGTGAAGCTTAGACCTTGGAGATAAAACACCTCTTTAAAGAGAACTGGCTGACCTTGAACTTGTGTTTCCTATTTTGGTACAGAATGTAAATATAGAACAAACTATTTTACGTAGACTTTGAGATATAAGGGCTACTTCTTGTTATTTTATGGAGTAAAAATTTCCTTATCTGCTTAAAAAAAGCTATGTCATAAAGAAGAAAAAATTGTTCATCAATAAACTGTCTGTAGAAAATTGACCCTTCTTGTCCTTTTCTTTGAGAGCTGATAATTAGTAATTGCAAGAATGACAGCAATAAAGGACCACCATTACAACAGTCTTTTATTTGGTGACAATTCTGATAAATGAAACTACATCAAGTCTGCATATTGATCACTTTGCTAAACTGTTACTTGATACACTTCGAAAGTAAAATGTTCTATGTTGTAATTAGCTGAATTAAATGACTTGCCAGAAGTTCTGCCTGCTGGTGAAATGAGGAGGTTCCTGAATTCTTTATCCCTTCCTCATGTATTTGATACTTAAAACCAATGCACTATTTTAAGTCTTTTTCCCCTTGAAGCGGAAGATCACAATTCCCTGTTTTGTGGAAAGGATTTGGCCACCTGATTCCCATTTCAGTGGAAGGAATGTTGGTGTTGCCCTGCGGAGCCCTGAGCCATTGGCTGTGACCGGACTGCAGGCTGGCGGAGGTGAGCTACCCTCGCTGCTGTCCTGCAGGCCTCGGTGATGCTGCAGCCGCTGCTGCTCGTACCCGAGCTAGCATTGCTAGCTGAGATGGAGAGTTTTACAATATAATAATACATTCATATGTATCTGTTACTGTAATAAATGTGAAAGACATAACAATATTCCTTTAAAATGCAGAGTGGAGATGATTTTATAATCTAGCTTCTGTGCCGCCCCCCCCCCCCCCCCCCCCCCCCCCCCCAAGCAATATGTCAGCGAATACATAGAGATTGAAAAAAACAACTTGCCTTCCTCTCTGCTATTTTGGAAAATCGGATAAAGCAAAGGAAAAGTAGGTTACTCTTCCTTTTTGTTTGCCTTGTCTCAAAATAGGACTCTTTCAAAAGGGTATTAAAGCTTATAAAATGTGCCACTGTTCATTTCATAGATGGCTTTAACTCTGAAAAACATCAGGTATCTGAAGTCACCCAACTACAGCCATAACGTTTAAAAATTTATGTTTCTAAAATTAATGCTATTGGTAGCAAAATAAAAAAACCTGGTATATGAACCAGTTTGTGTCTAAAATCCAGAAGTAGATGGATCTCTCATCTGGAGTATAAGATGCGTTGCTTAAGGTACAGCAAGATCAGGGCATTAGTCTGCAGTCTGGAAGGATGTGAGGAGCTGCACTGGTGTCAGCCCAGGGGAGTTTCCCAGCGGAATTGAAATGCAGCCCAGTTTCAAATGCAATTTTACAGGATTTCTGTGCGTCTATAGCGGTCATTTTGATGCATGTATAAAAAGTCAAGTATCACAGAGGAGTTTTCACTGTTACCTCTTATATCCTTAAAACAGTAGCATCGCACAAGCATCTTCCTTGTTGGCTTCCAGTTTTCCCCTCTCAGCTAGTACCAATTAATGAGGATGTCTTGCTGAGAAATCTAACATAAATGTATTTGGTTATTCCAAACTTTTTTTCTGTATTTCAAGGAAATTTCATGAATTTCAAGTAAGTTTCATGAAGGTCAGACTACTACTGAGGATTCCTAGTGTCCTGAATTTGAAACAAACCAACCACCCCAAAACCCCCTTCTTTCTCCTTCCCCCCTACACCTTAAACTGTTTTATTTATACATCTGAACATTCGTGTGTGTCTGAGTATGGGAACAATACCTATTTTTTCAGCGAGGCTTACACTGGGAAACAAAATCAAGGAAGGACCCCATGTTGCAAAACACAAAAGGTTATTTGTGTGTGAAGGGAGTTATGGAAAGCCAGCATTTGCCTATGTGATTACATCTTATTGCTGTCACATTTTTTCTACTATAATTTTTCTGTTTGGATGAGGTCTTCAATTTTTCTGTGTCTTGTGCTGTTTTGTAAGTAATATCATTAGGCAAAATGTTAAGGGTGATATGAGCTAGGTTGAGCATTTGTTATGGAAACTACGAGGGAAACTGTTTTCAATCAACAAGAAAGTAATTCTAGGGAAATGTCTGCGTTACTAACTCAAATCAAATACTGTTACATTTTACATTTGTTTCCTGTTCCTTAGGTACAACATTGAAATTAAAGGCAGATTTATAGGGTTTTTTTTCCCCTCAGAATGAGGATACTGAAATACATTCTTTGTTGCTTTTACAGCAAGTCTTGTTGCGCAACGTGTTTCTCTACTTTTGCAGTGGAGTGGACAGAAGTCCTGGGAAGATGAGAATGCAACCAGGTGAGGAGAGGGGATCTCTAAATGTGCTCTGGGTGGTTCTGTAAGCACGCGATGAAATCCTGGATCGACTGACCCTCATAGCAGATCTTGTAGATGGTCGTAAATAACGGAAACCTAAAAGAAGCGTATAGCAAGGAAAATAATCTGTAAAGTTTATACAAACGTTTATATTCCCTTTATAATCTGGGGGGTGGGGGGGGATCTTTCTCTCTGTTTCTGTTACATTAAAAAAAGTGAAAATGTTTTCTCTTTACAATGTAATTTTAACTTCGAGGTGCCTTTATTGGAAGGCTACGTAGGACAGTCAGGAGGAACTAAGGGCAGTTCTTGGGGGTGATGGCTGAGAAAAGCTGTTTTGGAAACAAAATTCCTATTTAGTATTTTTTATTTACAAAAGATCTTGAATTGCATATCCTCTTCTTCCTCCTGCGTGCAAAATGCATGTATTATTTGCATCCATTACTGATATCTAAAGGACTAAAAAGGATGAAAATGTCTAATTATTTTCTTTTCCTGGCTTAAAAGATTCTCTCTCTTTTACAAGCTTAGTCATTATGTGGTAAAAAATGAGTCCACTCAATGACTTGGAGCTGAGCGTGTAACTAAGTGCAATTATAGGACACTTATTACATCAAGTTTTGGTTTAAAGTTCATGCCTGTTGAGAATAGCTTTTCTTTTCTCTCTCATTTTTGAAAAATAATGCTACTCAACTCTTCTGTATCTGTTATAATACTAACAGTCGGGGGTTTTTTAGTACTCATTTAGCGGTGTTTGACCTCTCACTACTGCTGATATATGAGAGGGAATGGGATGGAGGGAAGTTTAGCTCTTCTGTTGTGTAAGCTGAGACAAAAGGTTTCAAATTATAAATAATCTTACATCGTCCCAAACAATTAGAAGTACTTTTTACCTCTGCATTATTGTGGCACGAAAGCATTGGTATCAGTGCATATTACCTAATTAATGCATATAAAATTTTTTTGATGAGGAGTATGCTCCCATATTTTATACTGACATAACCTAGTTAATGTTTGCACTGAGCAGGATTGCTGCAAGCTGTAACGGTGATACACTGAGAACAAGAAACCCCTTGACTCACAGACTGTGTTTGCAAGCTGACTCTGTATGGCCTTTAGTCTTGTTTAGGGGGACGGGGATGCCTGGGTAGCTCCTTCAGAGCATTATTTCTTTTGTTTCCTATATGTCTGTGGCTTGTTTCTTCTAATACCATTTAGCCTTCATTCCATTCTACTGACCATGGCAGTGAGGAGTCAAGCTAGGCTGAGCTCTAACGGTGGCCCAAGATGTAGAAAGCAGTTATTGCAGAAAAGAACAACATAATTAAACACAAGTTAAGGAGGTTAAGAACTCATCATACTTTGTTCTTGTTTTTTTAAATCAAAGCACTTACTTATCAAGCATATTTTTCTGTTTCAGAATCTTGTAGACTTCAGCTGAGGTCTGAGGACCTTGCAGCTTTTGTCCATTCAGCATCTCATTTTCCAGCTCCTCAATGGACTAGAAGAGAGGAGACTTGATTATTTGGATCAGAGGGGATACAGCTGTGATGCCAGCAGTTATCAAGAAGGTAAACAGCTAATAACTTTGTAAAATACAGTAGGACTTCTTCATATGTTAGTGTAAAATATTTCAAAATCCTTACCTTTCCTGTGCGAGCAAAGGCTTCTGCTACTTTTCTGTTGCGTCCCCCATAGCAGGTAGTGATTAGATCAGCGACACCACAGCTTTCCAGAAAAGTGGCTATTGATACCGGTCCCCTGCAGAACATCTTGGCAAAGGCCACCATTTCCATAAGGCCCAAGCGTATGACTGCTGCCTTTGTATTATCGCCGAAATCCAGTCCATCGCAAAAGCCAGCTCCCACTGCTACGATGTTCTGAAAATGGTTTAGTGCAAAATATAGAGGAAAAAAGGAGACAGTCAGGCAAGATGTGCAATTCATCAGCATGCACTGAGCTTTAAGAAAACCCCACAGATCTGTCTTCGCCAGAACAAGATGCAATTTCCAGTGGCCATAGGTTTATCTTATGAAGAAGGTGTTACTAGTTACTGTTGAACAAAAGTATCTGGGCTTCTAGATTTTTATACGCTGTCCACTGTTATTCCTATGGGCAAAAAATCTAAGCAGCTTGTTTAATGTAGCTGTATTGCAATCACGTAGTATCTATGCAAATGATGTTCTGGTTTTCTGCTAGTTCCAAGTTGGGACTTGCTGACCTTTCTGTTTTAACTATTTAAAATATCCCACATGGAGTCATGCCTTTCTAGGTTTTCTCTGTGTGTCTCTAATTGAGACAGGTATGGGTTCTATGTGCAGATGCTGCAGTACATCAAATTCTGGTTTTGCCTGCAAAAACAGTCAGTAAATTGCCTTTTCCCACAGTTTTAAACAAATCTTTTGGGATCCTAAACATCTTCATTATTCCTCACCATTATCCTGCACACCTTCCTTCCCAACTCCTGATTCCCAGCCCCTAAATAAGTCCCCAAATAAGTGTTCACTGTATATGAGTAATATGTCACCTAGTACTGCTGTTGAAATGTTTGCTCAAGACACGCACACGCCCAGCTGCACATTTTTCTTTTTTTTTTTTTTTTTTTAGCAAAGGCAATGCCAAAGCAATGATTTCAAGAGCAGCAAAGATTTCCCACAAAGCAGAAACAACCTCTCTGCTCTGTTTCTTCCCCCAGTTCCAGTCTATGGGCAAAAGCAAAATCTGGGGATATTTGGTTTTGTATGAAAACAAACTTTTTGTATGTAAGGTTAAACAGGACCAATTCTTTCCTTGCCAGTAATCCCCCCTCCTCCAAGGAAAGGTGCATTATTGAGGTACAAATAATCAAACCTATAAAAAAGTACAAAGGATCACAAGCTAGAGTCACTTTAAGCACTTTTAAAAGCAAACTCCGAATCTCACTCAAGTGCTTCCTCATTGGAAACTTGGTGGGTTTTGGTGTCGTTTCTGATCCAGCCTGGGATCTCCACATGGGCATGGCTGAATGCCACACAGGCGTGCTGCCAACACAGAGCATTGCTTCTATTGCAAACTTACTAGCAGGCTACTCAAACTAAGTTGAACTACTTGAAATAAGTTATTAGTGGGAGCTACTATATGTAGTAAGAGTCTTTGTTCTATGTGCTTACAACAGGCAGACAAGAAAATACAGTGGACTAAATTATGCCCTCAGAAGATAAAAATACAATTATTTTGAAATGGTTTGCCAGCAGTTATACTTTTAAGTAAATTTCCCTTTTTTACAGGTTGGAAAACTGGCACATGAACTACACATCTTGTCTGTGCTCACTCAATCACCCTGTGGCTTACAGAAGACTCAGGTGAGGGTAGAATTTGGCCCTAATGAAAACATTTTGTTTTGAAATCACTCACTTTTAAGGCTCCACAGATCTCCACTGTATCAGAGTCAAGCACCACGGTAATCCTGAAATTGGGGGTCTGCATTAATTCTTTAAAGATTTCCCCTTGTTTTTCATTTTTGCACCCTGTGGGAAAGGATGAAAATTAGAGTTTTTGCAGAGTTTCAGAGTACACACAGTTAACTGAAACCTGAAATGAGGTCCTAGGGACCACTTTAGGTTTTGTTGTCCCAGAAACTGGGTGTTGCTAAACAAGAGATTCATGTGACAGCAGTTGCTGCTGCTGGAAGCCAGTGTTAAATGTATACAAGTCCCAGGGTATTGACCAAGCATCCCTTAATAACACTTTAAAGGGCTTAAAACTAGACAGCCTCTAATGCAGCTTTCTGCCTGAGAAAGCTTGTATAACCACAAACGGTAATATTTACAAATCACTTTGTACAGCACAACGGTATAATTGCTGCTTTGAAAATGTAAACTGGTGTAATCACTAAATATTATTATGGGGCGCAAATGATTAATGCCCAATTAATTCCCAGTTATAGGGAGATCCACAGATGACTAAGTTGAATGTTGGCACTGCTGGAACAGGTTTGTTACCAGTTCTACAGAAGTCATGCATCACGTTGCTACAGTGCTCACCCTAGGTACCAAGAGCAAGGGTAGAGAGAGCCCTCGCTGGCAAAGGAGCTGAGGTCTGCTTTTGTCCGAAGAGCCCATGGCCAGCTGGGCAAAGACTTTTGACTGGAGTTTCACTTCACTTTTATACGAGGCAGCTTGGTTTCCTTCAGAGAGAGAGCACAGCAGGGAGTTTTATTACCCTGAGGCACTGCACTCTGCTAGCTGTGGGGTTTCTGCCCCATCTCATGAGAACCTTCGGGTCTGCTTCTTGTTCTTCGCAATAATTGATGTTGGGTGCTACCTGGTCTCCTTGAGGTGGCCGTTTCTGGGCTCTGTGGCTTTCCATGAGGACACAAACAAGGGGCAAAGCTCTTCACACAGTCATCTTCACAGCATGGCTTCAGACTGGGCCAGCAGAAGTTAAATTCCCCCCAAGAAAATGAATATTGCTCAACTCTCCTTATCATATCCAGTCCTGTCTGTACCTAGCTGCTCTGCCAGAAACAAATGCCCAGCTGGTACAGTTTTCACTATTACTGTAACATTTGCAGGACAAAGGAACAGTATTGCAGCAACAATTTTGGGTTTGTTTTTTTTTTGAGGGGGGTGGTGTTGGGTGTTTTTTGGGTTTTTTTGCCTTCCCTAGCTGTGGAAGGATCTAACTTTAATTTTGACTAACTTCAAAAATCAATGGGTTTTAAAAACTACTGGATGAACTTTCCAAATCAGGTCAAACCCAGTTCTGGGAGGATCTGAAGCTATGCCTTGGCAAGCAGCCTGAATGCAAGGGAGGAACAGAATGTTACTGGGTTTGGTTGGGTTTTTTTTTGTTTTGGTCTTTTGGGTTTTTTTCAAGCAAAGATATTTGAAGATGGAGAAATACACCTCAGAAAGTGTGAGTGCATACCAGCTTCTCATTACACTTTTCTATCTAGACTGCGTAGTGTGTCAACTGCCAGTGTGTTCAGCGTTGAGCTGTACAGGCATAAAAGCTGGCTCTTGCCAGCTCCTACAGAAACAGGATTAAGGTGTGATTTTTTAATGGATTAAATTAGCTCTCAGCACTGAAACCTGCTGTCAATTTGGATCCGATCCTGCCAGCACCAAGCTCCCTGGAAATAATGCTGCCTCCCTGAACAAGCTCAGTGGGCACTGCACCACTTGGGAACCGACTGGGACCTGTTGCACCCCCCTGCTCCCTTCAGAGAGGTTATCCTGTTGCCCAGCCACAGGTGACATTAAACCCCAGCTAGTGGCTCTAATTTGCAATAGTTACCAATGGTGGTTTCACAGAACTTCTCATCAGCCACTTCTTTGGCTATGTTGGCCCCCATAAGCACACTGATTTCTATTTTCAGTTTCTCCCGGATGAGGTCAGATATGAGCTTCAGGCCATCGGGACCCTCATCGATCCCCTGAAGAAAAGACAATAGTCAAAGCCAAGTTATTAGAGTAGGAAAATTACAGCAGTAGAGCACCGGTAAAGCAGGTGGTGTCCTATTGCCTGCAGCTCCCTGGTATTAATTGGAAGGATCTGGGTCTTGTATTAATAGCTAATGTTAGTGAATATAAATGCTATGGGGTTGTACTTCAGTAACTGCAAATTCAAGGCAAGTTCAGGGAGAAGGTAGCAACAGTTGAGGTAACCCTGCAAGAGGCCTCACACCCACTGCTGCTGTCCTGAGGTTTTCTTTGATGCTGTATTTTTCCTGTGTGTTAAATTCCTGCGGTACAGGACCAGACTTTTAAATTAAGCCTAAAAGCAGTGGCTTTTTTGCAAGATCTAAGTATTAAACTGAGTGCTTCATTGGTATTAAGAAGTATACTGAATTGTCTTTGGGGTTTTTTTAAGCTAAAGAAAGTAGTAAATTTTCAGGTACTTCCTTCTTCTCCCACCCTCCTCTCCTCTGTGTACTGCTGCTTGTGAGATAAATTGTATAAGGGAAAGGGGGCGGGGAAGGGAAGAGCTGGTATTGCAGTCTAAGAACTCAAATTACATTTCTTTACTACAATTTTAAATTGGGTATTTCCTGTAATGCAATTGAGAGAAGAAGCAGTAGACTATATTCTTGTGCTTTGCCTCTGGCTTTTAGTTTGAGATTCTCTTAATTCATTTTAAGATTATGATAATCTGGTACCTCTAAGATGAAAAAGAGATTCCTCAGTTCATGCCACATTGAAATTGCTTCAGTTCTGCAAAATGATTAGTGTTATTGTGCCATTTTAATTGCCAAGAATGGGTTTTGTGTGTACTTGGAATAGGGACTTCCAAGACCCATTCTTCTTTACAGTTAAGAGTTAATTGAGGTTGTAGTCTGGTGAGTATTTTTTCTGGCAGCAGCACCGGTTTATGCAGCCCTCCCTCTGCCCATTTTCACCTCCAAGCTGGTCCAAGCAGGAACTGATCCAGGCTAAAGATGGCTGGCAAAGACATACTCCAGCTGGGTTGCCCCATCTTTCGGTGGCCACGTGAGCAGCAGAAGGACTGGCAGAGGCTGGGTAAGTTTTGAACTCTTGCACAAAGAAATGCTCGTGTTTATCCAGAGCGTATGGCTGAGGGCTGGAGCTCCGACCCTTAAACTGAAGCTATTTATTTACTCCGTACAGACTGAGTCTGTATGGAGTCCTGTGGAAATGACAACTTACCTTGATCAGGGAAATCCCAAATGTCCCGGGTTTTATCTGGCCTGCAATCTGCTCACAGATTCGTCCAATGAATTGATGTGGCAGAACAAACACTAGAACATCTGCCCCATTTGTTGCTTCAGCCACGTCTGGTACAGCCACCTGGGATAAGAGTGACAACCAAAATGAGCCCCAGGTAGGAATCCTCACACCTTGCAAGATACCAGCATGGTGAAGCCATAGCAGACTTGTTGCAAATGGCCTTAATTTTAACTGGTGCTGTGGTGTAGCTGCTAGTTCTTCAGGCAAGCAGCTACAGATTTCTGAAATGTCCAAAGCAGCCTGTTTTAGGTATGGATTCCTAACAATTTTTTTCATCATTTATCCCAGCCCTATGTGGATAACCTGGGGAAGATGATATACTTCCTAAACTTGCAGCATCCTGGGAAGCCCCTTTGCTGGTTCAGCTTCTTAAGGTGGTTCCTGAAGATACTGAGCAACCCCATACAGTTCTGGAATGAGTGGTAGCACTGGGGAGCACAGGAGCAAACCAGGGTGGTGAGACAGCATCTTCTGGCAGTCTTTAGTTTCCATAGGTCACTAGCAGAGAATTCCTCAGGAATCAACTATATCAAAAGGCAGAGATATCATCATCTTTGGGGGGTATGTGTCTTTGTTTTAAATATATAGTAACTTGACCAATAGTTACAAAAACTATAAAACATGCTTAATAAGTAGCAAGCTGTATCTTCCTCCAAATGCTAACATTACTCAGAACAATTCAAGCCATGCTACAGAGGCAATGGCAGGTGAATTTGAGCCTGCTATCACCAGCAGTTTACAATCGGAGAAAATACTGCCCTTGAATGCAGCCTTGGAGCATACAGCCTTTGAGCAAGCGGGATTCCCAGCGGGAGAACCAGAAGTGCTGCCAGCAAGGCTGCTTCTCCAGGAAAACAGCAAAGCAGCAGAGGCTGGCAGTGCTGTACAGACAGTGCTCCTGTCTCTCCAAAATCCTGCAGAGCAATGCAAGGGAAAAATTAGGTAGGTGTTTTTTTTCTTCTCAGTTGGAGATGAAGGTATGGGGGTCCCCCCAAGCTTTACCGCAACCAGCCGATTTCTGCTGGTAAAGCCTCAGACTTTGCTATAGACAAGATGAGGCTGATCTCAGGTGATGATGCCAAGCCTGTTGATCTGCTAGAGGGTTGTAAAAATAACAGTGACAAGTCAGTTGTAACCCAGGAGAACTGTGGGCCAAGTTCAAACCACAGAGTGCAAATATACAATCGCAGCACTACATAAAACCATTCTCCAAGCAAGGAGACCCACCACATGCAGCACCTTAACTGCCTTTTACAACTGAAGCTGTTCTGGAGTTGCGGTGCTACTTTCTTTGACTCACAAAACAGTGGCATTTGCCAAAACCTTTAACAGCCAAAACCCCTCACCTTGCTTGCTTCAGTAGCAGTAAATTAGGCAAGATGGTTAATTTAAGTCGAGGGGCATAACTTGGTATTTTAAATGTTCATGAAAATTAAATACCTTATATTTTTGTGGAATTTACAGCACTATTAATTACAGCAGTGTGTTGCTATCCTGAAATCACCCTTGAGTCAACAGCTCATTATTCATCTCCTTGTAAACCGCAGCTGTTAGCTGTGCTGTTGATTTCTTTTTTTAGAAGAAGTGAGAGCAGTAGCTTTCCCTTTTTTTCCAGAAGATGCTGTGGGTTTGACGTACCTCCGTTCTGAGTAGACAGATCTCTGCCTGCCCTTTCTAGAGTTATGCTGCTTTCCTGCTGGAGAGAAGGACGGTGCATTACCAGCACCCAGCACAGTCAGCTGGGTGTTTGAAGTTGCGTGTGACATACTAGACAAGCAGAAGTCACAGAAGTGAACTATATTCCAGTGAGTTATATGTCTATATTGGAGTAAGTTAGGTGGAAAACAAGAATAAAGCAGTGAATTTCTAGTTTTAGCTTTGCCAGACGTTGCCTCCCTTATAAAAAATATTTCAGTGTTTCCCCCCTGCCAACTTACCACATTTTTGGGTATCTTGTATCCACGTAGGTATTTAACATTTTCATGTTCCTGGTTGATTATTTCTGAGAGTTTTCTTCCATTGATGATCTCTTCAAATACCCACATCTTGACAGTAGGATCGAATCTGTTGGACTTCTGGACATTTTTGCCGATGATTCTTGCTATGGCTGATCCCCTTTAAAGAGAAAAAAATTGAAATAACTAATAGGGAACAAAGAGTTTTATTGTGACTGGGAACACAAATTACTTTAAACACAGTAACTCATGAAAGGCCTGTGTTCTCAAGCTGTTCAGATGCTTGCTATACTTATCAAAAAGCTTTATCCACTACCCTCCATCAAAACCCCCTCAGTTTAAAAACACAGCAGAATCAGAGAAAACATAATTGTAACAAGGGTTCTAAAGTCCTACAGAGTGGGAATGTGATTTATCATCGACAGTACTAAAAATACAGTATCTGGGATTAAAATCTGTCTTTCTCCTCGGGTAATTCTTTTATTCTGAAGACCAACAAAGGTAAAATAATGTAAAGCAGTGCTGAATAATCTTGCTGTGACAGTCTTCATGCATCTCATCTAAAACAGATGCATCCCTCTTTCCTACCAATAACCAAACAGTTGCAATAAGGATTTTATGTAAGAGCTAAATCCTCAGAAATTGTTCCTTTCTTAAGAAAAAAACAAAATGCCAAACCAAACTTCAACCTGATGGTTTCTCTACATTTATTGTTCTAATTAGTACTGTAACAGGATCCGTAGTAGCTGCAGCCTGAGGATATTTTAACCATCCAGTTTACTTTTCTTCAGTCATACTGAGCATTTTTTGATCTCAGTTCAGACAATTTTATTTCCCCATTGCCACTGCAGCTTTGCAAACATTCACTTGTTTTCTTGGCAAGAGAGAATTAAAAATCCAGCAGAAAATATTGGCATTGTTGGTTAATGCTCTTTAAATTATAAGAGGAGGAGTAGTGATTATTTTTACTCCTCTCTTCCCTCTTTCCCTGTTAATGCTACTTTAATCTTTCAAGTACTGGCCATTTTACTATCACAACTGAAAGAGCAGCTCCAGTCCTCTTGTCCTCTGACCCGCTTGTGAGGAGCATGAACAAGATTTAGCTGTGCTGTTTTCTGGAACTGATAAAGTTCCCAAGTATATCCGAGACGAAGTCTGGGTAGGTCTCTGCTGTCACTGGCTCAAAGGGAAACCATGTTGTAACTGACTGTCCTTGGCTTAACCATATTTTTGATGTAACAGGTTTGAACAAGGCTGAATTGCTCAATAAGTAATAAAAGAATAAGGGCTTTACCTTAATCCTTAAAGATAAAGAAATCCTACTGAGATCAGGTTTCACTTTGCCCAGTGTTGACTGTATGCTATATCCTAAGCTGCCATAATGCTTTTTTGGCTTTTGGGGATATTTTGTTTGGTTGGTTGCAGTGTGTGTTTGTTTATTTTTTTTTTTGGGGGGGGGAAAGATTATTTGTTTGTTTTGGGGTGGGGTTTTTTTTTTTGTTGTTTGGGTTTTTTTAGTGGTGGTTGTTTTTTGGGGGTTTTGTTGGTTTTTTTTAAAGGATGATTGGGTTTGGCCCATTAAAATATTTAGGGAAATGTTTTAAGGGTGAACCTTTACTGTAAGAGTTCTGCCTTTTTGAAGGAAAGCATGCAGTCATATTGTACATTTATATTGTCATATTGTTTATAAAATTACTTATATTCTGGTTTCCTTTCCCTGCTATCAACAGAGAGCACAATCAAGGCTTGAGCTGAGGATGAATTCTGGTTCTGCATGAGATGTATGTATTAATAAGAAAAGGGGTTTTTGGGTTGGGTTTTTTTTCAGATAAACTTGAGGTCTAGATTCATTGTCCTGGTTGTGCTGGAGTCTCCACAACCTGGACAACAAACTTAGACCTTAAGCCAATCCATAAAAATAACTTTTCAAGTTATGTACCAAGTTCATACGACTTTCTGTTGAAAGATGCAGACTCCAGCTCTAACTTCTGAAATCCTGATTAGAACTTGCAACTCTCAGTAGATTAATCTGATCTTGTAGCAGAACTGTTATTACCATAGCACTTGGACACTGTCACCCAAGTATTTTCCTGTTGATAAGATATCGGTGAAGGTATCTCAGGCATAAAGGTGGCTCCATAAATGATAGTATTTTCCTTTGGTTTCTATTTAGATGAAGATTCGGGGGAGAAACGGTTTTAAAAGGCATTGAGTAGTCAGGGAAAATACCTCGCCACAAACCCATTAAACAGTTCAAAGCCTGATGCTTTGTTTTACTTGGTCCATTTAAAATTCAGCCACCGCTTATCAGCCTGGGGAAGAACAATTGCTTTGTCTGTGAGGACAGTGTTTGGTAGACTATGCAGGCTTGGCAGAAGGTGGCTGCTCCTTCAAACAAAACCAAGGATGCTCATATATGAAGACCTTGCCATGGTTTTATTTTCTCTAAAACTCAGTTTAGAGAAGATTAATAGAAGGCAGAGAACTCCACTTCCATAATTTTAAAAAGCGAAAACTGCCAGTCAGGGTTTTTTCCCCCCAATTATGTTAATTCCTGTTGGAAGTGATTTAAATATTGCTAAAAAAAAGAAAGCTTTTATCTGGAGGCTTCCTATCAGTATAATGAGAAAGCTTTGATGTGGAATATCTCAAATAAGACCCATTATTTCCACATGTGATTATGAAAGTGTTTGTGGCATACATCAGATCTGGTGAAAAATAGAGCTTAGGGGACCCCGTGAAGCAGCTAGTTCCTTCCCTATACAAAGGACAGTCAAATATATTTATGCTGTTCCTAATAGTTTTTCCAGGGCGGTCTTAAAGACCTCAGCAGTTGCCATCCCAGCCAGCCCATCCCAGGACTTTGTTATTCTTAGTATTAGAAAGATCATCGTCATGTTTAACCTAAGTCTTTCTTATTGTGGTTTAAGCCCATTTCTATTCTAGAAGGGTGGAATATTGGTTTTCTCCTTTAGATGCTTGAAGATGATTATGTTTTCCTCCAGTGTCTGTCTTAGTCAATTTTTTTAAATTATAGTATTGCTCAGGTTGGGACAGTGAGGGATCTCCAAAGTGGGAACAACAGTGCATTCATATGGGTTACTCAGGACTTTATTCAGTCAAGTCTTGAAAACTCTCTAAGGACCACCTCCTCTCTGGGCAACCTGTCCCAATGCTTTATTATTCCATATATTCTATTCTATTATTGTATATATAGGTGGGGTTTTTTTCTCTTCTCTCTTTATATAGAGAGTCAGAAGTCAGAAGCTCTCCTGGTTCAATTTATGTCCATTGGCTCTTGTTTTCCTTCTGTGTACCTCTGTAAAAAGCCTGGCCATCTGTTCATGTGGGAGACAGGAACCCTAGTTCAAGCTGGATCTTTGCTGGGGACTCCACAGTCCAAATGAATCTTAGAAGACTGGGAGAGCTTGTGGGTTCTGAAGGGCCAGGAAGTGAATTAAGCCTCTGTTTTTAAAAACAGGTAACTGAACCGTGATCAGCGTAAACGCAAACCCTCCTGCACCTGGCTGGCAACCGCAAAATGCAGTGCAGCGCTTATTTCACTTAACCACATCGCTCCTGAATCTCCTGGCAGCGTTGAGTTAGTAAGTCCCTGTGACCTGCTGAACTTCTGCAGCTGGCATCAGATATTGCAACATGCTGCGTCATGTGTCAACCACGTTTCCGAGCTGCAGGAAACACTCAAAAGCAGCAATCTGAACTGTCACCCAAATATCCAGGAGGAACATAAGAAAAAATGTTTGCCAAAGATAAATATTGCATTTCTATGTTGTGCTACGACAACCTGTTTTGCTACAGCAGCTATGAATAGATATGATTTAAATATCAGAGCACAATGCTTATCTCCTCCCCAAGGATTTTACAGTCTATGTGTATAGTAGGAAGCAAGAGCTGGGCCCAGACAGACAGGCACTATGAGTAAGCAGGTAGTATTGAATGAGCTGGGGTCTCTATCTCTGTGGTATAACCCTTTCCAGGTTTGTCGGTACAAGTGAAAAAAGAACTTTGAGTACAGATCTGAAGACAGACAACTACGTGGCTTTGGAGGATGTGTTATGGCAAGGAGACAGCCTGGGAAAGGCAGGAGGTTCTTGCCTCAGAACACAGCCGAAGAACGATGAAGGCTGTCGCTGAGGGCTGACCAAGTTAAAAGCATGTGTGGCCATGGCTGCTGAGGGGCTTGGAAGCGACAGCAAGCTGCCCGCGCAGGCTTGGCCGCCTGTGGTTAAGGTGCGGGAGAAGAGGGCAGCAGGGGAAGGATGCAAATGCTGCAATGACATGGTCAAAAGTGGCAGTTGGGGAAATGCTGGTGCAGAACTGATGGGGCAGGACTCTGTCCATCAGCGCCAGAGACAGCCAGGTGCGTGATGATGAGTTCCCGAAGAACAGCTGTGCAGTTACCTGTGAAAGGTGGTATCTGGGAGGTGTCATGCACAAAGAGTCTGTGATCCGGAAAGAGCATGCATGTGGGGGCTCGGAAAACACTGGACTGGTTTTGCAAGGCAGGAAGGCAAAGAGCCATGCTTTAACTGTGCTATGTTCTCAGCAGCTCACAAGCAACCACTCCCTCATCTATTGATTTTATTTTTTTGGCATTTGCTTCCACTTTGCTATCAGATATTTCAAAAATCTTAAGGAACTTGCTTTCCTTGTACAAAAACAGTCCACAAAGCTACCTGAAGGCTGGGTTTGCAGATCTCAAGCACGTGCATGGTGCATGTTGGTCTATTTGTTTGTGCTCAGCTTACGTAAACCGTAAGAAAACTAAGATGCAAATTGCAGTGGGATCGGGATTACTGACTTCAGTGGGGTCTGTCAGACCCAAGGAGCTCTGGAGAGCCTTGCTTTTGTCCAGGCTAGGAAGGACTGAGCAGTAGCAAACATAGCCTTATGAATGGGGCTAAACGGGGGAGCCGAGGGCAGCGCTAGTACACGGCAGTGTCTGCGCCAAGATGCGAAGCGCTGTGCCGAGGAGGAGGGAGGTGAAGGGTGCTGCTCAGCTCTGGCTGCGAATGCAGCCTGTACCCCCGTTCCTTCCAAAGAATGCGAACAGCATCACCGCTCGCCGCGCACTGAAGGCTGGAACCGGGGCCCTGCCGCGGGCACACGCGGCCGCGGCGGGGTCCCGCTGCCTGTCCCCGGGCTGCCCCGGCTTCCCCCGCCTCGGCGCGGCAGGAGGCTCCGGCCCGTCCCCGGCGCTCGGGCCGGGGCACCCGCGGGGGCGGCGGTCCCTGCCCCGCAGCCCGCCGGGCGGAGGCCGGGCACGGTGGCGCCGCGGCCGCGGTTCCAGGACCACGGAGCTCCGCCGCCCTCGGCGCCCCCCGCCCCGCACCTGTTGCGAAGCCCCCGGCGGCGGCGGGGCACCTCTGGTGTGCCGCCCCGGGGGGGGGGGGGCGGGGGGAGAAAACGAGGAAGGAACGGGAAAAGGGGAGAAAAAAAGGAGGAGTGGGAAAGGGGGGGGACGGGGGATGCCCCCCCGCGCTGCGGCACTCACCAGTTCCCCGAGCCGACGATGCAGACGCGGAGCGGCGACATGCTGCGGGCTGCCCCCCGCCCGGCGCTGCTGCCCGCGGCTCGGCCCGGCCCGGCCCGGCTGCCAGCACCGCCCCCACCGGCCCGGCCCCCGGCGCCTGCGGAGGGACGGGCGTCAGCGGGCGGTGGCACCGGGGGCAGTGCCGGTACCCACACACACACACCCCGGGGGCAGTGCCGGTACGCACACACACACACCGGGGGCAGTGCCGGTACCCACACACACACACCCCGGGGGCAGTGCCGGTACGCACACACACACCCCGGGGGCAGTGCCGGTACCCATACACACAGCCCGGGGCAGTGCCGGTACCACCCCCGCGGCCACGGGGGCTCTTCTGCCTGGGCCGGTGCCGGGCCCCCAGGTGCTGCCCGGCGCCGCGGGGATTCAGTGCCCTGGAAGGGGAGCGGGGAAACGGTGGTGCTCTGAAATTGACGGGGGTGAGGACCTGCGTGGGGAGCAGGGGACAGCCCGGCACTGCTCGGCGTGCGGGACCTTCCTCCCATCAGCCGCCCCGAGGGTTTCTGCAGGGTGGGTGAGGTGCCGGAGTTTGGGAGGGATAGAAGCTGGGCCATCAGGGGCAGTGGGAAACATCTCGAGGTCCCACCTGTCCTGCCAGACATACAGATGATGGCTGATGTTCTGCCGATAGATGATGGGCATACCAGGGAAAGGCTATGGGTGCATTCACAGAGCCAAATTCAGCTGATACAGCATGGACTATGTCACAGTTCTTAATATGGGATGTTAACTAAAAGCTCTCTGCAAGGAAGGATGAAATGGTGTTGTTCCTCTTCCCCTATATGGTCTAATCATGCATAACGCCCCACAAATTGCCACATTTTACCTGTTGGCCCTCCGCTACACCCTGTCTCCTCTTTAAAGCAGCCTTCTCTATAATTTTTGAGCCAAAAAGCTGCATTTGCTTCCTTGCTCGCGCTTGCACTCCTGCTTCCCCTCATCCCACCATGCCCAGGCTCCTTCCCTGCCGGGTGGCTGTAGGCTCAGCGGTGACCACATCTGCTGCCCTCGCACCGCAGCTTGGCTCAGCGGGTTTCTGGCACCACGAGGCAAGGATGCCTGACCCTGTGATTCACAGAGCCAGGCTGGCTGCCAGCCTTTCAGAAGCCCATGGGTGTTTCTGGAGGAGCACATATGTTCAGCTTGTCTGCTGTCAGCTTCATCGGCCTGGCTGTTTGGTATGTCCTGATGGTGGTGAGAGTGTTTGGGGACGTAACAAACTAGAGCAAAAGCCTGCAAAGTAATATCTCAAGAAAATTACCAGGACAGGCTGCTGAAAAGGAAGGTGTAGCTGGGACCCTGGGCACATGTGAAGCCTGATGGGGAGCTCTGCAAGAAGAGGCAATACCCGCACGCAGTTTGAGCACAGCCGAGGCACAAGAGCCTTTCTCCGGTTCCAGGTGCATTTCCTCCAGTGGCCTCCATGATTTGCTCTTTCCCTGTGTGTCTTAGCTCTCTTCTCTTTTTAACTTATTCCCTCCCCCGCATAAAGATCTTCTGTGGAGGGCACATAAACCCATCATCCAGAGGCCACCAAACAGTTCCCCTTCGTAATTAAGAGCTTCCACATTAATTTAGATTAAACCATTACAGTCTTATGTACTATATAGACTAGGGACATCTTCTGTTGCATGCATTAGTTGCAGAAGCCAGTGCTTCAGTGTGTCCTCCCCTTGGGGCCTGGGGACAGAAGAGCTTGCAACAAGCAGAGAAGTCTCAGGGGCTGTGGCAGGTGACGAGCAGGCAGATGGGTACGGCAGCACTCGTGAAGGCCTGGGACTCTGAGTGCACCCATTAGCTCATGTATTTGTGGCAGTAATCGGCCATGGAGGTAGATAACTTGTGCTGCTGCTGAACGGCCCTCTGGATTTGTGCAGTCACTGCTCCATGGTGATGGATAGGAAGGCGTTCATGCACAAAGGACTGCTCTAGGCAGTCTGCAGGCAGTTTTACGTGGCAGGTTGGGATATCAAGGCTGTCTCAGTGTCAGTGTTGTGTGGGGACACAGGATGGGCCTGAGAAATGGGTGCCTTGTCAGATCCCAGAGCCCCGGAGCCAGGTAGCACACATTGGTGAATGACGATAACTGTTGTTTCATCAGGCAAGGAGAAGGATCTGCTCTTTCCCACAAAGGCACAATGTTTGTTTTTCACATAAGCACACAAGCACAGACACAAAAGCTCAGCCCGCCTAATAGGAAGGATAAAGACAACCCTCCCAAGGCCACCCCCACCCAAGCTCACCTGATCTTCTGCACCTAATGGGTCATGCACGTGTCAGCAGCTGCAGATAACACAGCAAACAGTCCTCCTCTGCCTAGCAGCTGCTAACAGAACCTCGCTGTCAGTGTGCAAAGCTAGGGCAACCAAAGGGCACTTTTTTGCTAATCCAGGTGTGGCTCCTTCCTACGGCGGCAATGCAGTCTTTGAACACCCTGAAAAATGTGACTAAGCAATGCCCAACTCGGCAGGCAGAGGTGGGCAGGGAGGAGAGTGGGACCCGGTGGCCTGCAGGGAGGGACCTGAGGGCGAGGTAAAGGGCAGTGTGCTTTGCCCTGTGGTATAGATGTAGCCATTGCATGCTTTGCTTCCTCAGCCACTGGTTGGTTATGTTGGGCACCCTATACTATTGGGTGCAAAAGGTAAACCAGGTGAGTATGGCATAGGGCCAGTCCTCTGCTCTCCTTCCCTGGGCGAGCCAGGGCAGGACCTGGAAGGACACTCTGTCCAGTTCTTGCTGCCAGCTCACAGCCTTACCATGCTCTGTCTTAAAATCGGTTAGGTTTTTTGCCCTCTGTTCTCCCACTGAGAAGCTGCTTGTTACTCCTCTCACAGTGAGATCCCTTCTCCCCATTTCGTATCCAACTCACGCCCATCTGCTTTAGCACAAGTGCTATCTATAAATGTGAATGATTCTTCTGCCCTGGTGCTTTTTTTCCCCCTCTGCCCACCTTCAACCTCAAACATGTTTACAGAGAGGAATAGGGCTCTTCTCACCATTTATTTTGCCAAGCTCAGCAGGACACACTCTCTTACCGCCTCTTTTCTCTTCCTCTGACTGTTTGGATAGCACTTCTCTGTACCTGTTCCAGCATGAATTCAGGCTTGCTGAACCCTGATAACCTGAATGATGCCCTAAAATATCAGCAGAACTGTATCCGGTACCTTGTATAGATTTCCTGGAAAAACGTGGCTTGCTACCAGTAAGACTGCGTTTACCTTTTTAATAACCACATCAGGCATGTGGCTTTTCTGTTGTTCATAGCAGATACATTTCAATTTACAGCAGAAACGTTATCAGTCTCTCAGTGCATGTCCTTACATTTTACGCTGTTACATTTCATCCCATCTCTGTTACCAGGATATACCAATCCTGTAGGACTTCCTCTCATTGAAAATGTCTCCCAACTTTGTTGTTAGCAAATTTTGTTTCCCCACTTCTCAATTTTTGCGCCAAGCTGATTAATAAAATTATTCAGGTAGACTGACTCCTCCAATCCTATGATTTTCCTATCAGCCCCATCAGCAGATTTCACCCCCAGTACTATTCCTTCAGCATTTTATAGTGTTTATGTCAATCCTCATCTTCTCAAGTTTCACTAATAATTATCTAGGTAATGCCAAATCAAATGCTTTACCAAAGTCCAGGTTGATAAGATTTATTAGTTTTCCTTTGTCTGCAAATGCAATTAGCAAAGAAAGATATTGGGTTAGTCTATATATAACTTGCCTAGCTTGCACTTTAACCCATTTTCTGCTTCCCTCCATGTCTTTTGTTACTCATGGCTAACCTTTGCTCGTAAGAGCCTATAGATTTCAGTGATGGAGATTATTCAGTCTTCAGAAGTGAAGGGTAAAGAGTTCTTGAGTTTTGTGGTTGTGTTGCATGTGGTAATATCCGTATGCATGCCCTTCAGTCTAAGTGTGCTGCCTCTGCTCTCTGGGGTTGTATTTTCTTCCTTGTGGAAAATGATGCAATATATTCCTTCAGCTCTCAGGTATCTGCCCTGCTGTTACTGTTGGCGATGCATTCCTCTGTAATCATGCAGTTAAACCTCTTTTGTTCCTGTTTTCCTTCCCTGTTCAGGTATGATTTGTTTTGATTTTGAGCTGTACTTTTAATTTTGGATTGCTGAAGAATAGTTTTCTCTGCACATCACTCCCTTCTCCTTTTTTCACTCGGCTTTTTGCATGCTCCTAAGGTGTCCTGCATTGTCTGCATTACAGTTCACATTTGCCTTATTTTGTCTCTTCTCTTTAGAGAGAAGTAAGATTCAGGGAGCCTCTTCTGTCTTGTGAATACTTGAAAGCCAAACAGAATATGAGTTTTGCACTTCCTGGGGATGGTGACCAGATAGCACCACTCCTCAGCATCCGTAGGGATGCAGGCTTCAGAGTTCAGGGAAAGAGGAAAATCAAGCATTTTGTGCCAAACCTTGTGGGTTGATGTCAGCAGGACACAAACATTTAGTTTTCTCACCTGTGGAGCCTTGGGTAGAGTTAAGGTTGGGGTAGGTCTGAGGTTTAGAACAAGGGTTTCCAAGTTCAGCCTGGGTGTGCAGGAGGAGCCCCCCTATTGTAAGTGTCCACAGAAACCTTCCACTGGCTGAGGCCTGCAGACCATAAACTCCTGACCACTTCAATGTTACCCAAACTGCAAGTGCCACGCCTGACTCTCACCTGATGCTAAACAGCCCAGTAGATGGCATTAGCATCAAAATTACTCATACATCATGGGCCTTTTTGTTTGCCAGTGGAAAATTTTTGCACATAAGCTTTCCCTGAATTCTATTCTAAATGGAAGATTTGCATGGTTTTAAATGTGTATGTACATAACCACCAGATTATTGTATTCTTAATTACTTTTAATTGTAGGTAGTAAATAATAACCATTTATACTGATGTAGCATGTAATATCTCAAAGCACCTCTTCCAGGATGTTAGGTACAAATAAATAATGTCAGTTTGTGTCCCTAAGAGCCGACAGGCCAAATTACTTACAGCTTTACAGCTTCCACAGGGACTTCTTGCAGTCTGCTTTTACTGATTCATGGGATCTAGAAAACAAATCAACAATGAAGTTTTTACTCGACTTATTCAGCTGATTTCTCTGCTGCGGGTTCCAATCAGATTATATCAGAAGAACTTTTTTCCCCCACTTAAGTTAGTTCTCCAAAAAAGTACTTAGCAGAAAATGAGATTAGATTTTAGCCCTATAGAAATCTATGTAATTCCAAGTAATTTAAGGCATTCAAGAAGAAGAGACTGAGAGGCCAACTGCAAACCATCTGTACTCTTCAGGGTTTTCTGTAATCCAGTGCAGTAGGTTTTCAGGAGAAGCCACAGGACTAGAGCAGAACTGAAAAATGCATTTGCAGGAAGAAAAACAGTACTGGTAACTCAGAGTTAAGTTCCTATGAAATAGGTGTCAAACTCCAGGCAACAGACCTACAAAGGCTTTCCAGAATCCAAATATACCACTTCGTAGGCAGCAGAGGCTGCAAAGAGAAGGATGGATGGATGTCGTTTGGAAATGATGAAGTGGATGCAGAATTGGTTAGCGCGCAGATACAAGCAGGAGATCTGGTAATGAGAATAGCTCAGCATCAGTGTATCACAAGCAGAGCTTACAGAGTAACATAGCAGTCAAATTATGGAGGACAGGTTTGCCTACAAAATTATCAAGTGCTTTGGTTTGGTTTCCAAACTGATCTTGTTATCATGATACACCTGGAAATGGCATTTGACTGAGATAACAAGCAGCTAAACATGATAATGGGGATCTACAGCAGATGGAGAGATACTCAAGTTGCCATAGGAACCATGCAGGAAAAGTGTAGGAGTAAAGCACGGAACAGAAAAGCTTCTAGGAGAAGGGGCTAGTGACTGAAAAACAATTCACACAGCAGCTGTAAAGGTTAGTTGAGACATTAACCCAGACTATTAATAAACTCAAGCATCAGTTGCCTTGAGAAAGAATCTAACCCTAAGAACTATTGATTGTCCAATTAACAGACACAGATGTGAAGTGCTATTAGCAACCTTACTTTTCTGGTCGTTTTTTCACGAGCTAGCAGCTCCCCCAGTTCAGCAATGATTGTGAAAAATCCCACTCCTTGCGCAATAAAGGCAGGCTGCACTTTCTGGCTTTCCCTTCCCAGGACTGATGCCGTTCCTCTGCATGCCTGTAGAGGTTGCAGTTCCCCTAACAGACCGGAGCACTAACTGTTTATCTTCCGTGGACCAGCTACCAGGAAGGCACACATTTAAAACTATGTTAAACTTGGTCTCATCCAAAGATACTTCTTAGGTCAGGAAAAAAATCCTGTCTGATCAACAAGGGAGTGGTAGAAAACTTGTATCATCATTTCTATTATTTTTTTTTTTTTTAAGCAAACTGGTGATGAAAAATATATTGGATTTTATAGCTTTACTCTTTGAAGACAGATCTTTCTGCTCTGAAGAAATGATACCGATCTGAAGAGATGCTTGTGTGTGTATTTATATATTTACATAAAAGCATGCATAGCCAGACTATAAGCTTTGAAAGAAATCAGCAAGAGCACTGCATAGTTTTGATCAGATCCCAGTTTTCTAAAATTAACAGGATGATAAATTATGGCAAATTTACTTTAACATGAGTTATAATAAAATATGATCCACTTCAGCTTGTAGCCACATCCAGGCCTGCAAGGATTTGATATGACAAATGTTGATAATTGTATGTTATCCTATTCCTGCTTTCCTCTTCCAGACCTGCAGCTTTTCCTCGTTTCTTCCTCTGTACCTAGAACTCAGGGCAAGTGGCAAGGCTCAGGCAGGGCACTGCTGTGAGACCTCAGCGCTCGCCCTTTGCTGTGCTTGCATTGCACAGGCCAGGGTGGGATTTTGGTCATTTTGAGCCACTAAATCATAACCAGGGAAGAAGACTGAGAGCCTGAAAGTAAGTTATAATTAGTAGCAGCTGTAAACTAAAGATAAAAGGTAGCTTGAACTGCAAATCCTTAGCAAATGTGGTTAAGCTTTAAGCCTTTCTACGCTATTAAGCATTTTGTCAATGCCATCTTACGACAGGTTCTGGTTCCAAGTGCAACACTTTTTTTTAAGAGAGAAAAAAGCAAATGTATGATGGGGGAAGCAAATCTGCGTTTACTACCCGGTGCTCCAGGACCAGATGCTGAGGGGCCGCAGAAACATGCACTAAAGATAGCTGGCCTGTCTTGGGTGTTGGAGAAGTCCTAGGTGGAGGAACCGATCACCTGTGATGGTTGGGAAAGGTCTAGCATGGGTCAATCTGTGTCTCTGTTGGGACCGGTTGTCCTCAAGCAGGAGGGAAATAAAACACACAAGTGGAATTCTTGCCTGAGTTGTTTTTGCTTAACATTTTCCCAGGAAAACTTCAGTGGTGGTGGCATGCATTACAATACCATGCAATTATATTATATTTTCAATTATTTAAATTAATTCAATTAAAATATCAAGTGATTGGCAGGGGAGGAACTAACATGTTTGGAGGGCAAGAGGAGTGCAGTTCTGGCCAAAATGTTCTTTGATAAACAACATGACTGTGCTGATCTCTTTGCCTGTGGTTCCAGAGGAGAAAAATGCAGCTGAAAAAGCCCCTTTTTTTTTTCCCCTGCAGTGACAAGGGTGCTTCTAAAAAGGCAGAAGTGGGGAATTTTATTCCTGTGCAGTGGTAATATATTATGTCTCTGTAAGAGAGATTATAGGCGTAGGTGCAACAGGCAGTCCTCACCAGGGGTCTGTTAGCTGATGGATGGATATGTGCTAAATTAGAGGCCAATTAAAGCTTATAAATATATTTTAAAGACACAGTGCTCATAAGGTGCTATTCTTATTTGCTAGCCAAAGGCAAAGATGTTTTGAATGTCACTAGGAAAGCAGGAATGTGCTGGTAGAAGATGGGAACGTCAGGGTGGCTTTCATGGGGCACGAAGCTGTTACTGTGGGGATGTTCTAAATAAACTATTTGTCTGAAATATGTTCTCCTTTACATTTTTGCTTCTGTGTGGATTCTCACATAGGGAATCGCTAGCATCTTTTGTACGATGGTTGTTATAGGTGGGTAACAAAAGAGCTGGAGAGCAGGGGAGGGCGTTTCGATGAGATGCGGAGCAGAACCACAACCTTGCTCAGCACAGCTGTGTCTGATCCTGCCCTCCTCTTGTGCTGACTGATTGAAGCCAGAACAAGGGGCCTCTGCCCCCGGTTTTAAGAAATAACGCGGCTGCAGTCCATTTGGTTTTGTTGCCCGAAAGCCATGCCTGGCCTGAGAGCTCACACACAAGCAGGCCCCTCTCTCCCATTTAGCTCTGCTGTTACTCTATGAAGGACAAAAAGCCTGCATGGCTGGTGCCCACGTATGCAGTAACTGGAGGAAAAACAGGAGGAACAACGTGTTTTCTCTGGAGGCCAGGCCGTGCCACGGCTTTGCGTGAGTGAAGATCGAGGCCCTGTTTGGTGGTCTCTGCCCACACTCCGCTAGATCCCAGTGGATCCCAGCAGTGGGCTGTCATCCCCCTGCTCCTACAGCCTGTATGCGAACAGCTTGGGACCCTCGCTCCTCCAATCCCTATCTTTCACGGGGTGGGTGGGGGGAGAATGTTTGTAGCCGCGAGTCTGAAATTATTTTAGAGGGTTCCTATCGCTTTAAGCGCGGCAGCAGCGCAGAGCGGCCTAGGGCGGGCACTGCTGCCCGCACTAAAGATGGTGGCGGCGCTGACCCGGAAGGGGCGGCCGGGCCGGGCCGCCGGGTGAGGCAGCGGGAGGGCGGGTTTCCCCAGCTCGCCGCGGCCGTGCGGGGAGCCGAGCCCAGCCGAGCGGGGCGCGGGGGTGCCGGCAGCCGCCGCCATCGCAGCCCGCATGGGGCGGGCGCGGCCGGGCCCCGGCGCGGCCTGAGCGGGGCCGGCGGGCCGCCGGGGCGGGCTCGTCTCCCCGGCAGGCGGCCCGCCCTGGGCCGGGGGCGCCCCTGGCGGGGCGGGCAGCCGCGGCGCCATGCAGTGCGCGGACCCCGCGGCGGCCATGAAGGGGCCGGAGGGCGAGGGCAAGTCGGAGCAGCCGCCCTCGGCGGGACAGAGCGGCGTCAAGAGCGGCGGCCGCGGCGCCAAGGGCTGGCAGTACAGGTGGGCGCGGCGGGCCCGGGAGCCGCGGCGCTGCGGGGCCCGGCGTGGGGCGCGGGACGCCCGAGCGCGGGCCGGGGGGGCGCCGGGGCGGGCGGGGCCGCTCGGGGTGCCGGGACCGCCCGTGGCGCCCGTGTGGCGGTGCGGGGCCGCACGGGACGCCCGGGGACCTGCCGCGGCGCCTCCCCCCGCGGCCCGCTTCCCCCGCGCCGGACGCGGGACGGGCGTGCGGCTGTGGCAGGGCTCCGTGGCCGTGCCAGCCTTCCCCGCAGCTAAACTGTGCGCCGAGTTCTAGCTCCGGGGGTCGTCGTCTTTAAGCACTTGATGGTAGTCTTCTTTTTTTGACGCTTTCTCTTTGTTGTTGGTGGAGAAGCTGGGTGTGCGCGGAGTTTGTGCCTTATCTGACTTGTTTCCAGAATGCTGGGCCCACCACACACGGCAGGAGAGAGCGGGGAAAGCGGGAGAAGCCGGGCACGCAGCGCTGGTTTGATACGGATCCAAGCTAAAATGCTTCCTTGGAACGATTTGCCTGTGTGTCCAAGGGACTTGAGGGTCTCCACGCACTTTTTTTCGGACGTGTTTTCTGGTTGAAAGGGTTCCCGCTCACCCCCCGGCAGCGGGCTCCCTGTGGCGTTGCTTGTGAGATTCTCCAATCTCTGCTTTTCGGTCTCTCATCCTCGACTGGAATTGTGCCCTGTTGCTGTTGAAAATACTGCTGTTATGTGAAGTTTGCACACTTCTCCTTCAAATGGAGCCTCTCCAAAGCTGTCATCTGCCAGCCCAGATGGACTGGCTTGCCACTTCCCGCGTGTGGCAACGGCAGAAGTGGCAGAAGTGGAACGTGGCGCATCTGTGTGCGGTGCAGGATGGGGGCTCTCTGGGGGCTTGGAGAAATGGGCACCAGGCGGGGCAGGCAGTGAGTGCCTGGTCGTTTTAATAGGGAGAGAACAGCTCGGTCATCGCTGAGAATCTGGGTCACCAATAATTTGCTTTTCTGGTGACTAGTGCCGGAAAGAAAAGTGGTGATTTTGGGGCCAATATTTCAGGCTGTTAGAGAAAGCTTCTTGTCAGGTTCAGTTACTGGTTGTCTTATCTGCTGTTCCCAGTCACCTCCAAACTTTTTGTTTTTTGCTCAGGATTCAAACATAACTCTGAATTTTCTAATGCAAATGTCTATTACTCTGCCCA
Source organism: Falco cherrug (assembly GCF_023634085.1). Lineage (NCBI taxonomy): Eukaryota > Metazoa > Chordata > Aves > Falconiformes > Falconidae > Falco > Falco cherrug. Next base: position 32,819,207 of record NC_073704.1, on the reverse strand, counting down.
AGCATTTTGCAAATGTTTCACGTGTGAAACACAGGATTTAATCTGTGAAATCTAAATGGGCATATTTTATATTTTTTATGTGGAATTGGAGGCAGTGGAAGGGATGAGATACCTGATTTGCCTGAACCCCTTTTTGCTGTAGTGTATTTGAGATGGTGGTCACAGATCACTGCTATGCAGTTAAATTCCACTTTTTAAAATTATTCTTCCAAGTGTTTTGTTTTCTGTTCTGGTGCTGTGGCTTGGAGGGCAAAAGTTGAACTGACTTTCTGAGTGATAGCCAGGTTGGTGGCTTGACAGCTGTGAGTAGGAACTGTCCACGTTACTTTTGAAGCCATTAGTATCTGGTTTAATTTACTCTAATACTCTAGTGCAAAGTATTCTTCAACCCCCCCTTTTTTCTTTCTAGATGATTGGGACAAGTTTAATGTACTAATTGTATTATTGTGGACACTTGAGGTACCTCAATGTTAATCTCTGCTCTGTTGGGAATCAGTTACTTACTCCTATGTGTGTCTCGATATCTAGTTACCCACAAAATATCAGCTTTCCCCCCCTGACTCTCTTGTCCTCCTGGATGGAGGACTACTGTAGCTTAGTTTTCACTTTGTGAATTACTTCCAGTCTACAATGTGTTTGACAAAAGAAAGACCCTTTTAATAATCAATGTCTAAAACACAGAGTTTACAAACGGATTTGCTGGGAACTTCTGGTGGAAGTTTGATCTTTAACTTTTACAGCACAGACTGTGAGCAATGCATGGTCGCGCAGCTTGGCAGAAGAAGGATCCTGAAGTACCTGCTCAGTGTAGACTGCACCTGGTGCAGAACTATAGCTCTATATTTGGTGAAGCAACCTGTCAAAACTACTGTAGCGTAGTTGTCAGGCAAATGGGACAACAGGTACTTGATACTTTAATGCTCCAAATGGGGAATTATGACTATGGGAGAAGAAAATATGAAATCTCTAGCACTGCTGGAACCTGAAATAATGAAAACTGAATCTCTCAGAGATGTGGAAATTCACACGTCCTTGGGGTAAAGTGCATGCCTAGAAAATAAAAAATGAAGCAGAAAGTCTAATTTTATATTTTTGTAGGGGAATAACAGGGAGATTTTAAAATAGCTGTGATAGTTAGACCAAACATTTATCATAGTGGAGAAGCGACAGCCAGAGGCTGCCAGACACTTCAGATGATGTCAAGATACAGCTGAAACTCTTTGCAGACTTTCTGCTTGTATCTGGTGTATGGTGAGTTTAGGCAGCCGCTACAGCAGTGCCTCCTTTGAAGTTTGTAAAGGCTCGGTTTCTTCAGAGGGCAGGAAGATGCGTGTTGTTTTTTGTTTTTTGTTTTTCTTAATAGAAGTTAAGAGTTCTTGAGAAACTGCTCTTCTAGACATCTAACAGGAAATGATGTTGTTCACTTTTGTGTATATGATCAGAGCAACCAACCCTTGGCTGCATTTTCCTGTCTGGGGTCAGCAATAGTGTGAATGCTAACTTGCTATTAAGTAGATAGAAAGAGCCTAAAAGGCACACTAAACTATTTATGCCTATTTTCATTTAGAGAAGCAGTTACCATGAGGTGAGACTTCCAAATGACTTCAAATTTTTAAAAGATTACTTGGTAAAGTAATTCAATATTATAATGTTTTCTAAACACATTCTTTATTTTCAGCAGTAACCAAGCTGGGAAGTAAGTGTAGCATTGCCCATATGAAGAATTATTTGCGTTCAGCAATTCTGCTTTTGCATTTGACCATCTTCATTTGGTTTTTGCCTTGCTCTAGGTTAAATAAACAGATTAGTTTCAAAGCAATGGGAGGAGGGAGACAGCCTGGGCAGGTACTTCTGTAACATGTGGGTTGTAGTCGTTCAAATAACATAAAAATTTAACAGCCAGAAAGCAGAATCTCTGTCTATGAGCTAAATAGAGAGCTGTTAAGGAGAAGCATAACAAGTTCTTTCAGCCTGGCTTGAGGGGCTCTCAGATAATTTTGAGAAGTGACTTGCAATTACTGGTTCTCATTTATCTACAAAATTAAAAGTTTAAAGCATTGTGGTTGACTAGAGACACAAGATTGTCTTTCCCAGTTGGAGACATGCTAATGTGCCATCCTCTTACGTTTTTCTTAGGGTTCTGCTCTCAAGTACGTAAACCAATTCCCAGCATTTCTTCCCTTGCCGGTAGAAATACATGAAAAATGTTTATGAATTTCCCAAGTGATTGCTGATTTTAAGCTTGCAAGTTACATTTTGAAACTGATTTGCTTTTCAGTTCTGCATATATTTTTGCGGCTAGCTGCCCTTGTTCTCTATTTCTGCAATGGTTTCAGCATCTGCTCACTGTAGATTTAGCCATATATATTTATAAAATGCTACAGATTGTGTTGTTTGCTCCTTTTTTAAAGGAAGCAAGTTAACTTTAGTTAGCTGTTCCTGCAAGTTTACTTAAATGCTGCAGGGTCATTCATGTTTGTTAGTACAGGAAAAACATGGATGAAAGTAGGTTCCAAGGAAAAGAGTTAACTTGCTGGACTAATATTACTTGTTTAATTTTTTTTTTTTTGCAAGAGGTAGCAATGGCAGGTAACAGGGTTCCTCATGTTGTGTGGCTTCTGCTTGTCATTAGGTTATCAGCTTAAGGCAGATTCTTTTGTAGAACTACTCCAGGTGACTTTGGGCTGGAGTAAGAGGTGCAGAGAGTAAACAAACAGAAATGCAAACAAACAGTGGAGAGAGGGTTTTGGCAAAGAGAGTAACATGGTAACATTTTGGTATCCAATGCAAAAGGATACAAAACTTTAAGCAAATGAAATAGTTGCTAGTCTTCTAAGGGCTTTGCTTATTTCACAGTGGATACTATGTAAGCAGTCTTCATAAATGGTGGAAAAAGGGAGTAAACAATTACTGACTTGAATTCAGTCTCGTCTGTTTGAGCAGGTCAGCAGGTAACAGAAGAGCTTGTAGCTGAAACACATGAATATGTTTTAATTCTGTGTTTCAAGATGATCATGAACTTTTCTTCGTGAATGTATTTTAAAGGGAATGCTTTTTTATGAGTTGGATCCCACTTAACTTGGAGGGTGACTGACAGTCCTTTGCACTTCAGACATGTGGAAGCAAAACCTGTGAGACTGCGGTAGGCTGTGGAAGAGTTAATGATTTTTATTTACACTGTCTTGCAAAAATGATCTAATTAGTAATAAATGGGATTGTCTTGAAACTGATACAATCTTCTTGAGCGGATGTTGATAAGAATCCTTTTTACTGAGGGAGGTGTTCATGTCATTCTTAGTTGCAAGAAAATATATAGAGCCTTTCTAGTTTCTATGCATTTCTAGTCATGTTCCAAGAGTGTTTGATCTTGGGAGGATAAAATTTTATCTGTTTGGCCTCTAAAGCTGAAACCAGCTTGGTAGAAACAGATATAGGAGGTAAAGGCATCCCAGTGTTCAACAACGCTTCATGCTGTGAACTTCTCCCTTGCTGGTCCTCCATTCTTGTCTCTGACTTAACATTTCTCATCACAGTATTAATATAAGCATTGAATTGTTGCATAGGCTGCAATAGAGTGTGTTAGCTGACCTAATTAACTCTGGCCTCCTGGGAGCAGGCCAGAATTTAAGTTAAAAGTCCCTATCACTTGATAAGACAAAAAGAAACCTAAAGCTTGATGTAAATGTTAGTGTCCTCCTAGGACAGTTGTCTCTAATATGTTGGTACTCCTAGTACTTCCTTCTAATTACCGGTCTCCCTCGTTTCTTCGTGCACTGCTTACAACAAAGTTCTTTGGGATCCTATGTGGAATTCTTGTATATTTGCTGTCATCAATAACTGTAACCCCCTTGTTGTGCACAGTGGTGGAGGGGGAGAGAGGCTGTCATTTTGTGGCATTACCTGGGAGGTTTGGCAAGGGCTGCTCCTGCATCTGCTTTGCTCTTACAGCCCACCCTGCTTCCTCGGTGTCCTGCTGTTGGAAGAACCTGCCGGCACTGTGACATCGAGGCACTGGCCACCAGTGGGGTGGGGTTTCTGCTGGCCCTGCCGTGACACTTCTGCTGCCAGCTCTGCTGTCAAGCCTGTGTCTGAGTGAGCCTTGGTCTTCCTTCTGTTTCTGGTGACCTGTGTAGATACCTCACCACTGCGTGGCCTTCAAAAAGCTCCAACTGCTCACTTTCTGGCTTGTTGGGGGCCTTTTGAGGTGTGATGAACTGGGTGCTAAAAAGAAGAGTCTCTTGAGTGGCTGCTGTGAAATTCAGAATTTATTTTTGGAATTTCATGTGTTCTGTTCCTTTTTATTATTAAAAATCTGATTAGGACTACTGTCATGTTTGTTTGCTGTGCTGGAAGGAAACAGCTGAAAAACCTGGTGCCTGAATTTCTTTATCCTCATTTGAAACTTTGCTTAAAGAATATACCATATTCATAACGCCAAATTGAAATGCTGCCCTTCATGTGATTTGCTCATTAGAATAGATGAGAAGCCCATATTTAAAATGGTCAGCTGGTTATATCCACCTCAGGATCCATTCTGTGTTATTAAAATATTAAGGTCATCTTTTATCAAGCCTATTTTACCAGCTGCCAAAGCTCCAAGTGCTTCTCAAAATGCAGGTGAGCCATTCATGTTCACACATGAATTTACGGCCTGGAAGAATGGGGTTGGAGCAGATGGAAGCTCAGATGGGTTGTAAATTAAGAAGTAAATCTCTGTGTGTGGGGTAATAAGTTTAACCTGGGGAAACAGGTTTGGGTAATTTTAACAGGAGCTTCATGGTGGCTGATGTTCTAGTGGGGAACCCGAACCCAGTTCCTGGACCAGGTCAGCACGGTCTGGGTTCCCTTCTCCAGCCCTGTGGCTCCTCAGGGAGCGGCTGTCGAGCCCTGTCCCTCTCTCGCTTCTCAGAGCATCCCGGTGTTGAGTGGGCAGGCCGTAAAACTCGCTAGGGCAGGGGTGACAAATAGGGGAGTTGGTTCTGGCATCACAGGGTACACATGTTCGGTACTGGGATATTCATTTGGAGTTCAAGTTAAGCTAAACTGAAAAAGCACAAACTCTGAATGGCTTTAAATAACAAATAATTTGTATTTTCCGTGGAATAGATCTCTATAGGGGTTAATGGCCATTACAACTGTCTATCCTTCATTAAGTGCAAAGGGTGGTTTTCAGCTTCACCTTTTCAAATATAAATATGTAGCAGCAAGTTAATTAAAATTGCCTACAACATTAACATCCTGTTCTGCCCCACACTTTCTCTCTCAAGAGAGAGGATGAAAAACAAACTGTATGTGTCTGACCTAATCACATTGCTTAATGCAGAAGCAGAAAGTGCCAGCTGCTGCTGTTAGGTTATCCTAGGTAGGTTCTTGTGCTGTACTTACTGTACCATGGAATTTAAGGCATGTGTGCAAGGACCCCTGTTTACTTAAAGAAGTTTCCTTGACGTGCACTCTGATCACTTGCCAATGCTGATGAATTCTTGTAGGTGATTGCAGCCTGCTGGTAATGTTGCTGGACAACTTTCTTTTTAGGATGCTTGCAAAGCTTGTACCATTTCAGATTTTCTGTACTCTGTGTCTAATGCTGAAGTGGGAGAGGAGGGCAGGATGAAGTGGGGTGGGAGAAACGCTGTTTCTTTGGGTGTGTTAAGGTGACAACCTTACATCTGACAACCTGCCCTGGAGCCAGAATGTCAGTGTCAGGGGAAGGCTTTTTGCTATGGGTATGTATTTTTTCTTTTTCCTTCCAGGTGTAAATTCCTGAGTCTTCAATGAAGCTGGCAAACTTTAAAATCTTGATTAATGTTTAGGCATTGACAGATCAGTTTACTGAGGAGACCACTTTGTGTGGAGAAGTCAGTTTCATTCCTAGCAGTGGAGATGTAAAAGAAAGCATGAGATCTGCTGGGCAGAGCTGCAGCAGGATGCTCTATTAAGGAGCTGGTTTCTGACCCCGCCTCTGATTTCCTCTGTGGTAATAGTCGTATTGTTTAAACTGGTTTTCCCCTTTAATCACTAACATTGTGTTCCTCTTTTTCTCAGAGGCGTAGTCTGAAACAGTTGGCTCCGATTTTTGCAAAACTTTTGCAGGGTCACAGCTGCAGCTGAAATCAGCAGAAGCTGTGATTTGAATGTATGAATCAAATGAAAATTGGACCACATCTATCTCAAATTTTGAGAGGCTGAAAATTCATTGCACCTCAATTCCCTATATGTAAAATGGGATGATAACATTCTTGTCCTTTTATTGTTCGGTACATGACTCCTTCATAAATGTTGATGATAAGCACAAGAGAAGAAAACCATAAGGAAACTCTTTATTAGCACATGAGTGCAAAATGAATAATACCTGGTGCTCATTGCACAATGAAAAGGAGCGGTTTTGAATAGTTCCTTGTCTGGGAATCACTGTTCACTTAAAGCACTGAAGAAGAAAGTAGTCCTGCTCTTTTTATATTGTCATAATCATAGGTGGTTAAGTTAACACTTGTATTTTCTTAATTAGAGTTTAAACCTTCTGAGTACCTTATGCCTCAGTTTTAATGTAGGAATATTTTTGATTTCTCTATATCTAAGAATTGTAGAATAGTTTGGGTTGGAAGGGACCTCTGGGAAATCCTGGTCCAGCCATCCTGCTGAAAGCAGGGCCCGTGTCAAAGTCGAAGAGGTCATTCGGGGCCCCTGGCTGAGTTTCGGGCATCTCCAAGGATGGGGATGCCACAGCCTCTCTGGCCTCCTGGCCCAGGGCTTACCCCCCACCATTGTGAAGACTTTTTTTCCCTTGTGTCGAACAAGGAGTCTTTTTTGCTACAACTGTTGCCGCTTGCCCTTCTGCTGTAGCTCTCTGAAAAGGACCTGTCTCAATCTTCCCCATATGTAGGGAGGACAGCAGTGAGATTTCTGTTAGGCTTTCCCTGCTTCTGAAGGAGGCTGACCAGACCCAGGTCCCTCAGATTTTTCTTGTCTGGCGTGACACACCAAGCTTGCACTGATCCATGGGTTAGTCCATCCCAGGTGCAAGGCTTTGCATTGCTTTTGTCGTAGGTCAGGTGGTCTTATTCAGCCTGTTCCTCTGGACTGTCAGGATCCCCCAGAAAGGCAGCCCACCCTCCTGCGTCCTGACTGCTCCTCTCGCTCTGCTCTCGCCTGAGGGGTTGCACAGAGTATCTGCTGGTCCGTTGGACAGCTTGGAGGCATTTAGCGGTTTTGAACCCTGAAATAGACTGCTTCTAACTGGTTGCTAGTTAGACTTCAGACTGTTGGCTGTTGCTTCTTGAGTTGGTGATCCATGTAGTTTTTTGCCTGTGTTGTAGCCCAGGCTTATGGCCCTTCTTGATATTTAGATAACATAGTGGATTAAGCGTGGTTTTGCTTGCTTGCTTGGAGGGTGGTAATAATTATCCTCTCTATTTAATCTGATATGTTTCAATAAGTGGTTCAGAACTATTAAAAAGGCAAAGTGCTTACCTGGAGTGTATTTACCTTACTGGTGTATTACATTTAACAGTCAGTGTTTTATTGCTGCAAAGCCCAGGATGACAATGTGTAATTGTCAGTATAATCTTTTAAAAGTCATAATTACAAATACATCTTAAAACTGGAAGGGCATATCTATGCATTTTTAATAGGGATAAGAGCTACTAGACTAGAAACAGACCAAAATGCCTTGGGCTGCAATGTGTAGTAAGCTACACCACACTGGACTGTGCTCAGAGTAACTAAACAATGTGGAGGTTTGCTCCACCAATTTCTGTGAATAGTGCTTACCAGGGTCCGCTGCTTTCTGAGGTGGTGTAGGTAGCAAATAGTCCAAAACTGCAAAGATGCTTACCCATCGGTGTGTTTGCCTTGCTTATGTTATGCCAGTACTGTTTGCTGAGCAGGGTTGCTTTAACTTGACTGTTGGAACTTTCTGAAATTAGACTTCAAGGGAAAGTTTTAAGTTTTGTTAACAGTAGTATGTGAAGCCATGCGTTATGGTGGGCTAATGTAAACTGGTGACATAAATGGTAGCAAAGCTGCAGGCAACAATCATTCTCCAGAGGTATCAAGTGGAGAGTTTAGACCTTCTGAGCTGCCTGTTTTTTTTGTACTCTCCAACCCTAAAATGTTGGCTAAATTGACAGTTATTTTCCCAGCAATAGCTTGAATAGTAGTTATTGCAGAAAAATCTGCAGGGTTGGCTACTAACTCTTGAGTACAGTGTCAGTTGTGCTGTGCTGACGCAAGTCCGCAAATAAATTGTATGTGAGTGGAGTTCTTGCTGACTTGAGCTGTTCATGTACGTGCAAGAGAAATTGCTTTGCTGAAACTTGCTGCAGTTTTTTTTCCAGGCAGATGTATTTTGAGAGTTAAGGAGCTCTCTAAATGATAAAGCAGTTAAATAATCGGCTTTACAGTGGTCCAGTGAGAGCTGTGTTTTGCTACTTATTGATTAAATATTCTCTGTCTCCTTTTTTCCCTGTTGCTACCCAGTAAAAAGTTTCATTTGTGTATAATTGACCTGTGGCATTAATACACAAAGGAGGAGAATTGAATGCAAGTTTAATTAGGATGGTTTAAAAAAAAACCCTGTAAGTTTGATTTATTGTTCCCTTTGAGAACTAGTGTTAGAAAATTCAGACGCAAATGCAACTGCTGCGTTGGTAGCAGGGGCTGGGCAGGCTGGGTGGTGGCAGAGCCCCTCATCTCTGGGATGGGAAGCCTGGGCTGCATCCAGCTGGGCTCATGGACAACTTATTTCAGCTCTGCCACACGCTTTCTTTGTGGCAAGCTTGCACTTCTCTTCCAGTGCATGTCAGTGCTCCCAGGGGTTTACAGGAGTACCTTAAAAGAAGGGTGCATATATATAAAGAGGATGTGTGTCACTAGCATGCTTGTGGCCAAGTGGTATTCTGAAGCATCCCCAAGGTCTACTGCCAATGTTCTTGTCATATTTGACCTTTATTCCTTGTAATTGTTGTGTTTGACTGTTCAATTATAAGTTTAGAAACCATGAGCTGAAAGAACAGGAGCTTTGCTGCTGCTTTTTGGTTGACTATAAGGCACTGTTGGTGAACTGCACAGCAAGGTTAGTTTGCTCTTTCTTCCAAAAGCCATTTGGAAAAGGAGAGCCAATTCATTGTCGCTTACAGAGTGCCTGCATCAGAGGCTTGTGCCTCACCTTGTTGGGTGTCCTGGGGAGTCTGCTCTTGCATCAGTGAGCTATGGGACTGGTTTCTTGAAGAGTAAGTGATCTTTGTAGTTGCAGAAGTTCTGTTGCTGACACAGGGCTGTTGTGTGGGTTTTTTTTTCTCTTTCTCTTCTCCCTCGCCCTTCCCCTCCGTGTAACAAAAAGGGGAATCAGTGTGGTGTAGATAAGCACTTTGCAGTGGTCACTGAGGAAAAAGCAAGCTATTGCCAACAGCGAGCCTGTGGACAGAGAGATGAACAAGTTCAGTGAAAGCGGTTACTGCTTTTTTCAAACCGCTCTTTGATTTGCACTGTTACAATCCTGATGTCTTTCTTCCTTTCCTTTTCTTTATGCTTTTCTAGCTTTTAATCTGAAGACAGTCTCTTTCACCTGGTTTTTGCATCTTGCTGTGAGCTCACTAGGAGGGAGCCTCTTCCCTTGGCCAGGGCCTGAAGGCACTTGTCATAACGGCGGTGGTGGCAGCTACGGAGGCTGGATCTCCCTTCAGGAGCCCTCCCTGACATCTGCATGGGCTCCAGGCCCCTGGTCGTCCTTCCTGCTGGAAGCAAAACAACATGTACACAGCTGCTGCTTGAAGTCAGGCCTTATGTGAGTCCGTGGGGAAACCTTTGGCCGCTGCATTTGCTCTTCAAACAGCTGTTGGGTCTTCAGAGACCTGGCTGCCCAAAGTATCCCACGCGGTGCTGTCTGGGTCCCAGAAAAATTCAAGTCATCAGAAGGGCAGTCTTAGAAGTTTTCTGTCATCACATCCCAGATAGGTGTAATTTTGTGCCACTGCTAGGGGTGATTTGTTTTGTATGCGTTTTTTGGGGAGAACTGCACCGTAAGGGGTATGCAAAAAGGGTGGGGAGGACTTCTGTGCTGGTGTTTCTTGGAGAAAATGTTGGCCCAGCACTTGTCAGGTGTGAGCATGGGTGTCTTGGCCGAAGCTCCTGAAAGACGTCATTCTGAGACTACTGTTCCTCAGCATCTGTGTTCAAGACTTGGGATGCTGCACATGTAAACAGGATACAGGGGAAATCTGGCCTGACTATCACTGTCTTACTCGTCCTCCAGGACAGGAGACCACCCTGCAAGGCACTAACAGCTGCTGCAGCTTAAGAGGCATACTAGAAAAGGATAAATAAACTAACAATAATCCTTTGTGACTGTTTTATTCCTATTGTATTTAGCACTTACACATGGAGAAATCTGGCTTGTGGTAAACATCTTTGAAATTGGGGAGGGATAGTTTTCTGGAAAGAATATGAGCTGATTTGTAACTTTTCATAGACTTCAATCATTTGCTTACAGGACAATTTCAGTCCATCTCAATATTTATAAACTAAAAAAGTGTGATAAATGGGCAGTCAGGTTCAGTGGTGTTCTGCCTTTGGAAAAGAGTAACGAGATTTTGGGGAGTGGTATATGTGCTGGGCTGGAGTCCAGATGTTGTACCACAAGTTCCTGCATAATTTTTTCCTGGATTGTGATTTGTACAGTATCCTCACTTAAAAGAGTTCAGCAAAACTTAATATTTTTTTTTTGTACATCTTTAAGGCTGACAGGTCTGTTGCAACACTTTTTTTTTTTTGTCCTTTGACAGAAGGATATGAGAATTTCTACAGAAATACGGACTTTAGGGGTTGTTGACTCATTGTTGCTGTTCCTTTGACAATCTGAGACTGTGAGCATTTTGAACAGCAACAAAGCATCTTGGCTATGCAAAGATACAGGTCCCCATAGGTACATGTGCATGCACGTAGGCAGCAGCATGATTGCAAAGGTATTCTTAAAAGTTGGGAAGCATCCCAGCACAGCCAGGCCTCACTGTCAGTGTTGAGATAAGTTGCTCAGTGTGTTTTGTGTCAAAGTTACTTCTGAAATCTGTTTTCTAGAAGTCAGAAACCCCAATGTGGGGAACTGTAGAGGCTTCTGAAGTACACAGATGACTTCAAAACAGGTTTTACTGTTGTTTCGTTAGAAGCAATGCTAGTAACGGCTTTAAGGAAGATCTTACATTTTACTAATTGTGGTTATCTGTGAGCAGAGCCAGTGCCTGAACCTCCTCAACCTCTTGTTCTCAAAGTCTACTATCTTAAAAGCTTTCTGCAGCACTCTGAAGAGCTTTGCTGTTAATTCTGTACTAGTGAACTATTACTGGGGTTTTGTGTTGTGATTTTTAAAAAAAATTTTTTTAGGTGTTAACTGCCTAACAATGCTGCTTTAGCAGCAACAGATATTTCGGTTTAACTCCTGCTGTGGTGGCACCAATCTTAAAATAATTGAAAAAATGCTCTAGTTGTAATTCCATGCCTTTGTTGTTCGTAAATAATACTGGGAGTGTTTTTCTGTATTCATAGGAAAGTACTAGCACTTACCCAGAAGATTAGGAGGTTAACCATAGTTCTGTAATGGGTCTTTGTACAGTTACAGGATCTACCTTTGTGAACTGCAATTTGCAGGCTGGATTTAAATCTTTTTTTTTTAGTGTATAAATCATTACTTAAAGATAAACCTTAGTTCAAATGTTGAAAATTCCCTGGCCACGTGGTTCTGGAAGAATATGATTAGTGCCTCTAAGGTCTGTGCTTTTACTCTTTTATTTGCTTATTTGTTTGCCTCTAGGCCCTTATATTGTCAAGGGAAATGTTTTAAATAGCAACCCAAGTTTTTCATACCCTTCAGGCAGGCTAATCCATTACTTGCATAGGCACTAAAACTTTGCCCAGCATTTGGCAGGGCAAAACCTAAACATGGTCTTTTGGGTTTGTGCAGTTCTGTTGGAGATGTGTGAACGCAATTAAGGAGGAAAAGTGTGAACGCAATTAAGGAGGAAAATAGGTTAATCAATATTGTCCAAGAGGCGGCTCATTTAGCAGGGACCTCTGTTCCATCTCTTTGGACTTTGGCTCATCTAACATTCTGTGGTCTCCCAGCAAGCAAGGCACAGCTCAGTCTCTCATCCCTGGCACGTTATGTTCCTCCCGTGTTGCAAAGGTCAGTCCGTAAGGAATGCACCCTGCAGCTGACTGTCCTGTGTCTTGGGATCGGCACCGGCTGCCGCTGCTGCTTGTTGGGCTCTTCTATGCTGAGGTTTGGCCGTCAGTGCTTAGTTCAGGGGTCCTCAAACTTTTTAAACAGGGGGCCGGCGCGCAGATGAAGTGGTAGGAATTAAGTGGTAGGAATTCAGCTGCGGCTGCTTGGTTTCCCCCCCCCCCCCGCAACCCCAGGCCCGTGGGTCGTAGTTTGAGGACCCCTGGCTTAGTACATTTCTATGATCTTGTGCAGGCAGATGAGGTCTTTTTGCTCGTGAGTGGGAGATACCTGCTAAAGGTACTTCTGAGCGTTACCTTGGACATAGTTGCAGCTCTTTTGTTTGAGCTGTGGGGTTTGGCGACCTCCTGCATGCAAAGTTAGGGATTCGGAAACACAGCTGGTTGGTGTATTTAACCTTGTTCGTTTGGTGCAGCATGCTCCTTCCAGATCAGCAGTGTCCACAGTGCTGGAGGTGATAGTCTGGCTTGTCCTCAGTCATTCTCGGACTTCTTTGGGAGGTGTGTGGGGAGCTATTTTCAAAGTTTTTAAGTTAAACCATCAACTTTTGGGACTGCTGAGGCTAGAGATAGGAGTTATTGAGCAAGAAGCATTTGGAGAAGTTTGGGTTTGGTCAAGGTGAAAATCCAAGTGGGGAGGAACATGTGAGTGAAGGCAAAATGTAGTCAAGTGCTCATCTGATGTTGAAGTACATCACTGAAGGGCTGCACTCCCTTCTATGGTGACTTCTTTTTTTCGGAAGACTAACAAAGTCAGCTATCTCATCTGTCATGCTCAAAAGAAGTTGTCAAATGATTTTAATCAAAGACTGTTTAATTTACCCTTGTCAGATGAACGGACCTCCGTAGGCCATACATGTAGTCCTGCTGTATTCATTGCAGTCTGGAGTTACTTTGCTGACTTTTTCCTTGGGTTCTATTAAACACACCTGTGACTTAGGCAGGTTAGTTAATGGGAGAGTGCAGCAGCTGTAGCCTGAGTGTGCAGGGCTCTGTACGGTGTCTGACTGAAAAGCAAGGGCGATGCTTGCATTTGCTAAAACTGAAAAAACATTAGCTGTGACTAGGGACAATTTTCAGACTACTAAAACCCAAACTCATGCATTTTAATGACCATACAATCTCATAATTTTCAGCTAAATTAAGACAGCGAGCAGGTCTAAACTGTACTTCCCTTGTATGCCAATAATAACAAATGAGAGGCGTCTGCAGAGGATGAGTTGGGTTTTGTCCCTTTTAGCATTTTTTACATTTTTAAATATATGATAGCCTGAATACCCTCTGCTCTCCTTGAGTTTATTTTTATCTGTAGTGCCTCTTAATGAGCTATTAGAAATTAAATTCCTAGATAGTTGTGCTGACTGCTCTCCATTGCAGGATATTACCACAATACTGATTGCTGCAGTAATATCTAGAACACATATTTTTGTTTTTAAATGTAACATTAAAAATCAGCAACTCATTTTTTTCTTCAAAAATGTGCATTCTTGCATCTCTTCTTTCAATAGTATTACTGAATGATGGTGATACGGTATTGATTCATATGGCAGTGATCTACTCTGAGGTTATCTTCATTAATGTCATCCTAAATAGCTTCCTTCAGGATGAAACTTAGTGTAACATTATATTTACTGAATTGTCAGGTATCTAATTAATTTGGTGATACTGATGCTATCTATAAATGAGACGTAGAGAGCAGCTTCAGCTGTTATTTGAAATTTACCCCAGTACCTGGTCTGACTGTTTACAGCCGAAATGCTCTAATGGAGATGATCCCTTGGCTGTAGTAGTCCTTTTTTCCCCCCACCTTTCCACTTTTGCTTCTGTGGGGCTACTTTGACCTCTTAATGACCAAGACAGGCTGCTGCTCCAATGGTCTCTGAATAATCTTCATTTAATCTTAACACATACTACAAGCTACAGAAATTTTAATTTAAAATTAAATAAGATGGCTTGAATCTGAGTTTCTTTTTAAAAGCAAGTAGTGTCTGATAATATGGGTCATTGCTTCAGTTCTTCGTTGGAATGATAGGAACTTCTTGCTCGTGCTGGACCCAAATTGTCTGTCAGGACAGTGTTCTTCTATGTAGGACTATGCACTGCTGTAAGAGGTGAGGGCATTGAGGTGGCATTTCTAGAATTATGGGAATGTACAGTACAATGTAGGTCTTTAAAGTGTGGCTTTAAGATGTTTTGTTTGTAGCCATGAGACTTGTAAGCCTTATTTAGGACAATTGATTTTCAGAAGAGGGTAACGTGTTTTGCCTGTAGTGACATTAAGCCTCCATGCTAAATGCCTGCGATGGGTTCTCATTTTTGGTGGATGTTGCAAGTTGAGGCTTGGAAAGAGAAACTGCCCGATTTCCCTGCCCAGGCCAGAGGAGGAGATGTTTTGGCTTCTGTTTTAAATTTCGGAATACCTTGATGTGACCTGCACCTGCATGTTGTATTCTGTAGAAAACGTGTTCAAGAGCATGACTGTGTAGTTGGGAAAGGTTTTGGGCATGAAGGATAAATAAAACCACAGGGGTGCAGGAGCACCTAGGGACTGGTTTTGGCTGGTGTCCATGATTAACATTTTGTTAATAAGCTCGTGAAAGTTAATTTTGTTCAGGAGTCCAAAAATACAAAGCTTGCCTAGAAGAGGGAGCAGGAAACAGAAGCGTGGATGCTAAGGCTTTAATTACCTGGTACCAGTACAAATGTGTCCAGAAGTGTCTGCTGAATAAAATTTAAGTACTGGTGAAACTAATTATACCTTGAAATTATTTGGAGTTCAGTAAGTCTGGTTAAACTGTCTTATGAAATTATTTTAGAAACAGTGCTGGAAAATCTGTTAAGTGTTGGTAACTTTATTAAAATGGTAGTGCTATTCTAAAAATGAAGGTGATAATTAATTTTTCTAAGAATGAAGATAAAAGCTGGGAAGATCTAAAATTTGTTTGATATTGTCCAATTGCTTTTCTCTCTTTTTTTTTTTTTTATAGTGATCACATGGAAAATATTTATGGCTACTTAATGAAATATACCAATCTTGTCACTGGTTGGCAATATCGGTAAGTCTTTTACGGTGCTTTTTAGTAATGTTGATCTTTGCAGCATCTAAATGAATGTGTTTCAGATGTTTTTTTAGTACTTGAATTTCCCTTTTTCTAATAGGCAAACTTTATGGAAGAGTCTTAATGCTTTTCTTGATACAGATTAAGCTAATGCGTAGATGTATTCATATTCAAACATGAATAAGGGAAAAAATGTATGGAAAGTATGAAGCAGTTAACTCATTTGGTGGCTTACAACTATTCTTGTATGTGTAAAAAGCACATGCAGCATTGGTTGTTTTTTTTTTTCCTTTTCCATTAAAAATATTGTCTTTGATTTTTCAGCTTTATGCCAAACCATGCTATAATTTTTTTTAAAACAAATATTAAGACTTCTTCACTGAAAATTCAAACTCAAGCAAGCTTTTCCCTTTTAGTTCCCTAGGATGTCTGTCTCCCCTGGAATAACTTGCTTTTTTTGACAGGTGAAACTCTGTGGTCGGGCTTTCTGCTTGATGCTGTTCCTAGAGCAGCGAAGTACAACCACATCAATATTGAAGAGAAAAGTTTTTAGCATACCACACTGGCCAAATTCCTGTGCTGCCACTGTCATACAGTGACTTGTGTCAATACACTTATCATTATGCTTCAACTATTCAATAGAGTTTAATATCCATTTTATCTTTTTTCCATCTGGAATTGCTTCTCTTTCACAGTTATATCTCTCGACTGTTTTGTATCTGGGGCTGTTTTACCCTTAATTCATGTAGTTTATCCTGAAACTCTAAGGCTTAATACATGCTTAATCTTTTGATTCCCAAGATACTGCAGTAGCACCTTTCTGTGGGCATGCTGTTCTGTTGTGCAGTCCCTGGTCTCTGAGAAAAATTTGCAAATAACTTAATTTTTGTGTGGTCTTGTTGGGGACATAATTCATATCATTGGGGTTTGTACTGTATCAGGTATTTTAAGTCCCAGCCCCATCTGTGCCAACTTACAATGAAAGTCTTGAGTTCTCCCAATACCAGTGCCCCCCCCCCCCCCAAACCCACCCACCCCTCACCCCCCCCAAAAAACCACAACAAAAAAATCCCCCCCAAAAAACAAAACAAAACCTCCTGAGGTGGTTCTATATAGTGTATTTGCTTTGTTATCGTTGCAGGTTTTTTGTTTTAAACAATGATGCTGGCCTGCTGGAGTACTTCGTGAATGAGCAGTCTCGACATCTAAAGCCCAGGGGTACCCTGCAGCTAGCTGGAGCTGTAATTTCACCCAGTGATGAAGACTCTCATACCTTTACAGTCAATGCTGCCAGCGGGGAGCAGTATAAACTAAGAGGTAGGACGTGGGTTCTTGGGCAGGGGATTTTTCCACTAGAGGACACTCCTGGCTCTCACCTGTGGCTGCTCTGCTGGGCTTGGCTGTGTGGCCAAAGCAAGAGAACTCGTTTGGCAGACTGCTGCAGTGAGATTTATATGTGAAACTTTCATTCCACTCTTCAGTTAGAAACTGTCCTTCTTTATGGATAGTTCTGTGCTCTTTGGGTTTGATGACTTTCAGAAGACCATGAACCCTATATGTGTACAATGGGGTTTAATCTTCATGTATAGTATCTTTAAATGGTACCGATTTAAAGTTTTTTAAATCATTGTAGTGTTGTGTTGATGAATGCAGAAGACCACATTATTTCTAATGTTGTGTTTGTTAGTCGTCTTGTGGTGGTTATAGAAGCCCATTCTCGTGATTTTGTAGGCTATAGAAATCTGTGCTAATCTATTTTAGTACTACTTCCCTTGAACACTTGCTGTCATCTCCTAATTCAGGGTAGTATACTTTTATTCCAGGATAATGTGTCATGTTGTTAGATTCAAATGTGTGAGGGGAGTTATTGTTTAAGTTATTTTTGTGTTACAAAATTTTAAAAAAAAAAAGTACATGCCATTTATGTTGAACTTAATGTTATGGTTAATTACAGGTCAGGTGAACAAGTTTTATATTAAATAAACCCTTAATTTGCATTGTTAGTCTTGTGACTATTTTAAAGAATTAAGCAGTCTTTTTTGCCCATACTTTGAAATGTCTTAATTTCCATAATCCTTTTGGTTTGCTTTTATTAGCTACTGATGCTAAAGAACGGCAGCACTGGGTTAGCAGGCTACAGATATGTACGCAGCATCACACGGAAGCTATTGGAAAGGTATTGCATGACATGTTTTCATGGGCAAAAATAATTGAGGCTGGGGGTAGAAATAGTTGCAAATACAACTATCCTGTTATCTAAAACAAATCCTACAAAAGACAGTGTGGTTGGTCTTCATACCTATATCAAGAAACATTTTTCTGAGCAGTAGCTGACTTCTAATAGAAATATGCTTTAGGAATGAAATAAAGTGAATTCCATTTTCCTCTGGAGAGCAGAATGGCCCTTCCTTAGCAGGTACTGATGAGCTGGTGTCTGAGCAGGAGGCAGAGCTGAAAGATCAGCGTATCAGTCCAATGTTTTCTAGTGGTTTTGCTTTTTTTTATTTAATGGAAGAGGAAATAGGTCTTCAGTGTTATTGAAGCCCTTCCATTCTGGGAGCTTTACCTTTTTTTTTTTTTTTTTTTTAGCCTTTACTCCCATTTAAAAACCATTCCACAGCCCATAAATAAATTTAGGATGAACTGTCGTGTCTGAGAAGTCCTCGACACTGTATCTGAGGGTTGTTGCTTCTGTTTGCTAACCATGTGGTGGTTGTGAATATAGTGTATTTTATAGAACCTCTTGATTACCACAGCGCCTATTCTGATAACTGAATAAACCTGTGCTTTTAAGATAAGATCAACATCTTGTAGCTGGCTTTGTTGTAAGAGATAAGTTTAATGAATAGTTCTAAATGAAATCCCACTCTCTTAAATGTCGGTTCTGTCCTTGCAGGATCAGGTAGGGGTCAGTTTCTTGTACTGTTGCAGATCAAGGACTAATTTTCAAGTCAGAGAAGTGATACATATTGATCAATCTCATTTCACAGATTGTTCATAATTAGACTATAAAACGGGGGAACAGTCAGCAGACAGTGCAAAATATTTATTTAGCAGTTGCTACTAATACATTATTAGGGCTTTGTCACCTGTCCTTGCTCTATAAAAAAATTAAGAATTAAACTGTTCTGTGTCTTTCAAATTAGAATATTCGCAGGTTACAAGGAATTAATTGTAAATGTTTCTCAATATGCTTATTTATTCACTAGAACAACCCTCCTCTGAAATCTCGCAGCTTCTCTCTTGCATCCCAAGGAAGTGCCAACTCGCCTGGTGTGCAAAGAAGACCCAGTCAAAATGCAGTTTCCTTTTTCAATGTTGGACATCATAGATTGCCAACTGGAAAAAGAGTTCCTATTATGCAGCCAGATCACCTTGTAGATGTTAGAGAGGTTTGTATGCCTTCAATTATCATATCTTTTGAAAGAGCTGTCCTATTATTTGTAGGATTATGGAGAAACCTGCTGCTGTTGGATATATTGTCAATAGCCTGTCCTAAGCTATTGCTGCATAGCAGTGTTAGGATAAATAACTTGTCTTGGCTAATTGTAGAGGTATGTGGTATATATTCTGTGACTTTTGTACTCTGCAATGATATGCTGATGCTCAAGGTAAACTTTGCATGTTCTCATTCTTGCAAGTCCGTAGCACTGCAGGTGACAAGAGAGTATCCTTAAGGAAGCAGAACATCACATACTATGATACGATGATCCCATGTCAAGCTATGGAAGAGCTGACTAACCTGTACTTGTATCTCCTATGACTAAGGAGAAGTTGGTAGTGACTGATATTTAAGGATACTAATACCACTTTCTGGTACGCTAATTCATGCGAACAAATTGTCTAGGGATGGATGTGACTGAAAAAAAGTAAAATGAGCACTTCAGAAGCATGCTTTTCTTCACTACACATTCAGAGTGTATTTTGGGAAAAAAAACTCCTTTCTATCTTGACTGACAGAATGGACTGATTACTGGTTGATTTAACTTGTGAATATTTACAGAGTATATCATGCAAATCTGAAGCTAATACTGAAACAAAATTTGGTATTGAATTGCAAACCTGCGTTACTTTGTTAACAAGTATTTTAATGTTAGCAGTGTAATTACTGTAGTGTGATACATTTCTTGGCAAAAATAAGTCTAATGGAGGGTGTTTGCGCAAACAGGGATCTAGGAAGCATGAGTAGTTAGAAACTGAACTGGGACAGAAGAGTGCTCTGTATTGTGAGCATCATTAACCTTAAAACATGTGGCTGAGCATTGTGGGTAAGATCACCAGCAGGGAGCTGTAATAGATAGATGTTGAAAATACTTCCCCTGGTATGGTATGCTGCTGTCATCATTGTTGCTTGATTGAAATCAAGTGCTCTGGCATAATTATTCAGTAGGCTAGACAATGTGACTGCCTTTTTAGACCATAGAATCTGTGAATGAATCTGCCCACAGCAGACTATTCTTGCAGACATCTTGCAAAAGGGTAACTGCTGCCATCCTGTTTATATCCTCTAGTAGCAGTAAAGTCTCCTATAGTGCTAATGCAAAGACATGAAGTCCTGTCAGGTACCCAGAAAAACTCAAACTGGCTTTCCTGTAGCTTTTTATTTTATGAGCTGGTTCATCTGCTTTATCTTTTGAAAGAGAAGCTTGTCTTCCAAATCAGTTTTAAAACTGAAGCTTTACAGGTAGTTGCTTTCAGTTTTGATTCATCAGGTTACCTCTTACTTGTAATTGTTGTACCACATGACTAAGTAATTTATCACAACATATGGTAAACTTAAATAGTATTGTCGCTTTCCTACCTCTTGCATGAAGACAGCAGCAATACAGAATATGGCATTAGTATTTAGAGAATTCATGCTAGTAGCTCTCTTAGCATTGTATTTTGGTGTTTGAGAAGCTACCTTTAAGTGAGGTAATGTTTCAGAAATGCCTTTTTAACTTTTTGACTTTCCAAATGGCAATACAACATCCAAAATCTGAGGGAGGAAAGAGGAGAGTGTGTGAGCTGGAGCAGTAGCTTTCATCCGCTACTTGGGATTCTTACCGGGTGGGAAGTGGAGTGATTTTTCTTAGTATCGCAAAGAGTACAGAAAATTGTGTTCTCTTTTGATTGTTACTGTGTTTGGTGACACAGCATGTTTATTTGTCAACTTAAAATTTTTTGAACTTTTTTTGTTGAAGAATCCTCAGTAATAGTAGCTTTTTTGAATGTCAAAGTTAGTTTGCTTTATCTTTTTGAAGCTAAAATGCTTGTTAGATACAATGTCTGCTTTTTTTTTAAGATACAGTTAAAATACTTAAAGGACAGGTGCATGCTTGTTACACTTGAGCATCATACAGCTTGAATACAAATTCAGTTTGAGAAGCTGTGGGAAGAACGGCTGCTCTTTCAAAGGATTTGCTGCATGGTCACTCCCCCCCCCGAATTGCACTATAGCTGTGTCTTCTGTCAGTTTCTTTTCTTTCTATTTCCCCTTGTTCTTGGCCAAATACATGTCATGCTGCTGACTTGGATACCTTGCAGAACAGGAGATCTAAGAGGATCTTTATGCTGACTTGCACTAAATGCAGGTGTTTGTGTGTGCAAAGAGAACTATAGCCTGTGTACTTCTGAGAGATTTTGAGTTTTTAACCATAGTGCTTTTTGCTCCCCTGATGCTATTATTTTTTTAAATTTTATATATATATAGTGTGGGTTGTTTTTATATATATATATAAAACCAGGAAAAACTTAGGACTGTTCAGAGTGTGGGGGTTTTTTTGAAAGGGGAGATGTGCTGATTTGAACATCAATGCCGAGTGTAGCATGGTTTGTCCTATTGTCTGGCCTGATCCTGGAGCGAGGTGCTTGGGTGCTACCACATAGTAAATTACTAAGATCACTGGAAGGATTGTGGTGATTTGTCAACTAATTCCTTGTGTCCTATGGGGTTGTTTTATTGTTGTTTTATCCAGCAGAGTTTTTCAAAGTATTGGAAAAAAACCCAACTTGCACACAAGGACTTAATCACATTGATGACTGGAAGAAAATGGCACATTCTGATAGCAGCTGGTGCGTTTGCATAGGCAAGGCTATATAACTTGAAGTGTTCTACTAGGTTTCTGCCCTGTCGCTCTTGGCACATGCTAAGGCTGACTATGCACAGTTCAAGTTAACTGCTTCCAAAGAGCCAGTGCTCTATAGATTCACACCGTAGCGTGCTATGTAACCAAGCCCTAAAATGTTCCAAATACCACATACTGTGACTTGGATGGATACACATTGCTTAAGTATTTATTGCGTAACATCTTAAAAACAGTTCTTGGAAGGGATTGCAGGCAAAGGTACTGAAAAAAATGAATTAGATACTGCTAGGACTGGTGAATTAAAACACTTTAGTGCAATAGCAGTTAAATGCATGAATGCATCTCAGATTCTTTAAAGAAATTGTCTGCTCTGCTAAATCAATCTGTTTTTACATTTAATTTAGCTGCCAGAACACATAATGAACGCAGAGTAGTGCTGTCCAGTTTCATTAATGCCGTTTGTTGTGCCGCCTTAGAAAAGGGACTAGCATGTATAGAAGTTTCCTTTCATCCCTGTTATTCATAATCAGGCAATATTTTGCTTCTGTGAATACTAAGAGGGAAGTATGTAGGTTTTTGGAAGACCACAGTGTGCTGCTTGATGGTGTGCTTTGCCGCTGTACCTCTAGCAGGCAAATGTGCTGTTGCAGGTTCTGTGATGTAGGGGTGTGTGGAGCTCTGTGTGAAGGAGGAAAGGAGTTTGGGAGAGAAAAGGGATAATGACAACAGGAAAGCTGTGATTTGAACACATAATGAAGGTGAAATTCCTGTTGTTTTTTCTTCCTCCTCTGCAAAGTAAATCCTAAGTGTGGTGGCAGTACAGACAATAAATGAGAATGTGGTATGGTTTGAGCCAAAGTGAGTGATAGTCTTTTCCTTTAAAGTGCTGGAACCCTTTCTGTAGAGAGTGAAAAGATCTTGATACTCACAGATAGTACTTCGTAGATTGTCTTCCAGGCTGTGCAGGGCACACAGCTTAATTACTCCTCACACAGAGTGTGTGTATGGTTTCACCCTCTGTTCTATCAACCAGGCATGAAAGTATTTGATATTTACTGTGGCGAGTATCATGTTCAAATTCCTCTCTGCTTTTTTTTTTAAAGTCACTTTGATATTCTTTTGCTTGTTAATAAGGTCCCATGTATTGCTATGAGGATTTCATCATGCATTTAATGACTTTAGTAGCTGCATCAAGAAAAAAAAGTACAGTTAACTTTATATACATCTATTATAGCTTTATTACCATCACAAAGTCATTTTGGATCCTGTGTGTGCACAGCTAAACACATATCTCCCGAGACCCTTCCATCACCTGATAAATGATTGTTTTGTTTGACAGATGATGTCTCAGGCAGAGGGCCAGCAGAGAGACTTGATCAGGAGCATAGAATGCCTTCCTGTCTCCGGTCACCTTACATCCTTGGATCAAGACCTATTAATGCTCAAAGCAACTTCCATGGCAACCATGAACTGCTTAAATGACTGTTTCCATATTCTCCAGTTACAACATGCTTCTCAACAAAAGGGATCCTTACCTGCAGGTGGGTATAGATGTTCACAAAGAGCAGAAATCTACAATGACTACAAATCCTTTCTTTCTTGCAAAAACACTTGTTCCACTAAATCCAGTTTCACCTGGGCAGAGAAAACTGCTGGCTGGCTGGTTTTCACAGTCTGACTTGCTGGTGTTGGGTAGATCTCCATGCATATTGCATATGTTTTTTTATAATCTATTCTGTCGAGAAGTCTGTGGCAGTAGCTGCCGAAGTGTAACATCTAATTGTTGTGGACCATCTCGCAACAGAATAAAGTACATATGGCACCACAACAAGAAGGCTGCTTTTGGGATGTAACTGGCCGCTACGTAACAGTAATAGTAACAGACGGGGAATTTTATGGGGTTGCAGATTCTAGGATATGTAGTATCCAATACAGTTTTGTCAATGTCATGCTTTTCTGACTATTTTTACACACTAAATACCTATTATAAGCATTTACATGTGTGTAGCTTTCATTTCTAGTTAAGCATTAAAACACAAAGCTCTATGTTTTCACAGGTTATTAATAACACTGTTTATATACCAATATCCTTAATTTGAGTTAACATCCTAGTCTAAAACATGGGCTAAGTGTTGCATTCCATTCTGAGGCCAGAACAGACTTGTAAGCAAATGCAAATTAAAACAAAACCAAAAAAAACACACCAACCCCCTTCAACTCTTTTCATAAACACCCAAACCCTACTGCTTATGGGTGTGGAATAACATGTATTCACAGACAGCAAATACGTTGCTACGTCTGTGCAATCAATCACTTCTATGGAAGCAGGTGCTTACCGGTGTTGTTCCACGTGATTAATGTGCAGTGTTTGCAACCAAACGTGCTTTTTCCTGTTTGTGAATTCTTTTGCATCTATCTGATCATGATTTTTTTTTTTTTTCCCCCCCTCATGTGTTTACTTTGTGGCTTTTTGTGAGCAAAAATCTTTTGAGGATTCACAAATGCTTCTCTTACACAACAGATTTGGTAGATAGGAATGTACTTTTGTTACATACTTGCCATAAGTTGTCTCTTACCTTATCTTTCCCAGATTCCTACCATATTTGTGATAGTTGCTTTGCCAGTGTGTATTATTTCAGAGCTGTAATTAGTTTAGCTTCTAAGATGAAAAAATGTTCTATAAAAGTATTAAAACTATATGAAAATAGTTTTTGATCCTTACATCACCACAGACATTAAAGGAGAACATGTGAAAGGAATGAATTAACTTTTTTTTTCTGTATTTCAATTCAGAATGTAATGTTATAAATGAAAACCTGGATGGCACCTCTCCAAATCTTTGAACTCCATGGTTACTCACACTGAAAGAACTCTTCCTATTCCCTGTGAATTTTTTTAGCTATTGATACATAACTGTGGGAGGCGCACATCACAAGTCTCTTTGTTTTGGCATTTTCATGTGTATGCTAAAGTGGGGTTTTTTGACCCATTACAGTATCTGGGGAAATAAAAAGGGTCCAATGAGCATTGCTGTAATAACTTATGAAGAAGGCAGGGTTTTTCATGAACATTATTTTGTTTAATTTTTTAAAATACACAGGGAAAAGCTCAATTTGTCTGACTGCTATTCAGTTGGTATCTGCCTGTTAATGGCCAAACCTAAAAACATTGCTTGAAATGTCTGAATCTTGATTTCTGGTGGTATCCTAGAGAGATGGATGAAGAGGGGAGGAGCTGCAGATTGGATGATGCATAGTGCGGCCAGAGTTAAAACCAGACCATTAAAAGAATGCATGTGCCTTTCAACTTGCCCTCTGGCATGGGCCTTTCTGGAAATGCTGTAACACATTTGTTCATTTCAAGGATTGTGAAGAACTCTTCTTTTTTTTCTTTTCCTTTCTTAAAACCTGTTTGTCTTGGATTTCTCCCCCTGCCTCAGGGGAGATACTTCTGGTTCAACTGATGGAGCCTTTTTGGTAGGCATCAGAAGTTCATAAGAAAGGAAAAGGGTTGTGGCTTAACTCAAATGCTGCAGGAGGCGTTTCTATATTTAAGTGTAGGAAAACATAAAACGATGTAGAAAAAAAATCTTCAGTAAAGACTGTTCTATCTAATAAAATATATACAAGCACTATTTAATCTTCCTAGGATCATAAAGGCAGGTCAGCATACTTCAGCTAGATAGCAGTGAGGTGCAGCATGAAATGATGATGAAGAGGAGACTTGTCTAACAGAGCATAAATTTATACATGAGGTGCAAAAAAGTATTTTTGGGTCTGTTAAAACGGTACTTAACTGCTAAGAATGTGTTGGGCAAGTGCTTGTCAGGCTTGAAAAACAGGATTAGGAATTATGTAAGAGTGCCATTTTGCTATAAATTGTTAGAAGAAAAAAAAAAAAGTCCCAACAAAACCCAAAGCCCTCACCAAATCCCACAAAACAAAAAAACCCCAAAAGAGTGAAAATACTGCCCCTGCTGCATCAAGGTGTACCATAAATCACAAACTTAGATGAATATGAAGGTTGCAGCTGTTAACTTTTCCTAAATTCAAGTCAAAAGTGGGAAAATACACTGGAATAAAAAATAATCCAAACATCAAAAAGTACTTTGTTATCATGAAGATGGATTGCAGCAACAGTTTGCAACTTTTGAGGAGAAATATTGAAAGTGAAGACTATAGGCTGTGAGAGGCCTGTGTTGTCAGCACCTCCCCTCTGCTACAACTTGAAAAAAATGGGGTGAAGACTTTTAGGGGAGGAGGAGATCACAGGTAAAGAGAATAGCTTGTGCCTACCCAAAATAGTCGAGAGCGGATCTGAACATGATCTTCCAGTGGAAGAGAAGTATTAAGGTGCTATCCTGTCTTCTCACGAAGATTAAAACACAACTGGTAGCTCAAATCACTTAAATCTCCTAGAATTTAGCAGTGAAAATTAAACAAGTTAAAACCAATAAGGTTATTTTAGAAGTAGGTGATAGGAAGTATAAAAGGGAGGCTACTTATGAAGTTCAAGCTAATATAGATGCAGCGAGTGTGGATTAAGTGCGGCCTAGAACAGTTAAGAGATTATTGTGTTGAAAGCTACAGTTCAGAAAGTGGGTATTATTGAGAGGTTTTAAAGATGAGTAAAACCCTTTCAAAAAGGAAGTGTAACAGTGGCATTCTGAGCATCTTATTTCTTGACTTCTTTGGAACTTCTGTTTAAGTGGCTTAAACTGCTGGGGGATTCTTGTTTTTTACTGTGTAATGGATTCATGAGTAACAGACTTGATGAAAATAAACTGTCTTGCTGTGGAAAAAGTCTTGTCCCATCAGTAAAGCTGGGCTCTTTTCCTGCCCCAATATTTTCCTGGTGGAAATGCTGCTGTTTATCTGAACTAGCTTACTCTGTTGTGGTTGAGGATGTGACCTAGTTTCAGGTAATGGAGGTTTGGAGCTAAAGGATTGTGCGTCATATAGGAAGAGACAACGGACACCTCGGCGTGGGTTCCTAAGCACAGGAAACTGCTGTGTGGTGGTAGAAATTCATGTTTCCTAATAATTTCTGTGTTTACAAGCCAGCCAAGATGGTTTGTCAGTTTTTGTATTCTTCAGTAAAAACTGATTGGAGTCACCTGTACATTTATTAGTTTTTGGAAAAGAATGGAACATTTGTACTATTAATGAGGAACCTGATCTGTTTTGATAAATTAGCTGGGAGTAACTAGAGATGCTGGAATCATCAAGTGGGTAATAGCTTTCCAAGCCCTGCAGCTTTTTTTTTTTCTTAGCAACTATTACTTATTCAACAGCGTGCGCTTGCCACCTTTGCAGCTGAGAAAAGTACACTCTCCAGAGAAAACACTAGCAACAAAACGTTTTCTGCTTCAGCTCTTTTTAATCTAGAACTGAGCTGGGTTTGAGAAGCTGAGCAGTGGTGGGCATTTTTTTTTTTCGTACTGGTTAAAGAAAATTGTAAGGGTTACTTAACATGTCCATGATACTGGGTTCCTCCTGTAGTGTCTGATTACACCTTTCATGACACCAACTAGTCTCCCCAGTCCAAGTTGCATGTATTACAGCTCGCCAATCGCAGTGTTTGTGCTAATGATCGCTGAAGGTGGTGTCTCATTGCACCACCTTTGTTTAGTGGCTGCTGAAAGGATTGGCTGCAGTAGGAATTGGCTGCTTTCAGCTTATTCCTGAAAAAATAGCTCTTTGCAAAACCTGCTGTTTACTGACCTTCCAAAGGATGAGCAAGTTTCAGCGCAAACTCTCTTTTGCTTCAGGAACGACGATCAGTTGGTTGGAACCGAAGATATCTCTGGCGAACCACTTCAAAAATGGAGCGGCTCAGAATTTCCCAGCAGAGATAAACAAGCCAGCATCTGTCAGAGAGGAGCAGTCTGTTGCAGAGCCCTGCCAGCTAACAAGGGTAAGGTAATGTGAACTCCCATTTCTGTGGGGAATTCTTTTGAGGAATATCTGTAAATGTTTGTCACGTTATATGAAAATGATTTAATGAGAGTTATTCTTACACTTTTTGGTTAGCTGTGTTGGAGAAGGAGTGAGTACAGTTGGAGTAAACGAAACTTCCTGCCTTGATTTCTCAATAAGTTTTTGCTGCTTTCTGTAACTAGCTGTCAAGTGGAGAGAGCCAATTGCAATGGTAATGCAAGGTGTTGAAATAGGCAGTATTCCCTTGTATTACAATTTAAACCAAGTGGAAGTACAAAAAACCTAGCTGGAATTCATGACACTCTCAAAATAGGCCCAAGAAGAACTGCCTAAGCAGATGAAAGACAAAATTGCCAGTCTCTAGCTATTAAATCTCCTGGTCTTTCTTTTCTAGCTCTTGCTGCATCTGTTTTTCTTAATCTGAGCAGCTCTAATCACTTGACTTCAGGATGGCTTAATGTATTTGAAATACGGCTACAGTCTGTATCATTATAACTGTCAAAACTGATTTGAAGTGCAAAACACTAAAGTAAAAAGCAGTAGGGATTATGATAAAGAACATGTTTTCCTAACTAAGCTAAAAAATCATAATTACATTCTTTTTATACTAGCTGGTTTCACACAGTTGTTTGGATGGGACTATCATTGTGAAAAGATAATGTGCTGTTGTATGTCTCCACTGTGCATCTTACAGCAAAATTGAAGCAGAAAAGATTTTTTTTCAGTTGCTGTAGTTTATATGTTTTTAAATGGATCAGAGTAGTCGACAATAAGTTAAAAAGAAAAAACAACCAACAAAAAAACCAACCGACCCAGGAGCTGTCAAATAAATCACTTAATTCCTTCTAATAATTGAGTTACGGCTCAAGTGCTTAATGCATTTGGGATGCGACTAGTCTTATCACTCCCCTTATAAATAAGGGAGCTGAAAATACCTGGTAGAACAGCATAGCATCCTTGGAAAGGAGTTGCCTGTGTGATGCTGCAGTTTTCGTCAGGGTTTGAGCTCTGCGTTAGGGCTTGGTCCCCTGCTTTTGGTGTTTGAGTGTTCATAAATTGGCCTTGAGCTAGGGCAGCTGCTCCAGGACAAAGGGCTTTGCTTAGGCAGATGCATATGGCTGCCCTCCTGTGGCATTCAGTGCCTCTCCCCTCTGCATCTGCCTCCATCCAGCTGTTTGCCTCTGGAGGATGCTGCTCTGAGCTCGGGCAATACCAGTGTTCCTTCCACCTCTAGCATTCGACTTTCTGCTTGTTGGGTGATGGTTGTTTAAATGGCACTGATATAATTTCTGCTGGTCTGTCAGGATGCTTTAGTTATACTAATAGGCAACCAGCTTGTGTGGTCTGTGTATGTGTGGTTTTGTTGTTGTGGTTGTTTTTCTAAAACTACTCCCAAGTTACTTTCCTTTTTTCCTTTACTGTTACATATTGGCACTGGCAGCAACTTTGCTAATGCTTGTGAAGACTAGCCTGTAGACATGTTAATTGCTTGTCATCAGGCATGACAGTAAGCGAGGAACTAGGAACTACCATTTGCTGCAGCCTTTGGAGTAATGATGGCAACACTGGAAAGCCTGAAGTAGTGCGGAGGTGGAGAGGTGTTACTGAGGTGGCTGGTGTTTCTGCTAGTTTTTGCTTCGCTGTTTTTTTGCATATGTTAGATGCTTTGCCATTCTGTTAGCTCACAAAACTTCCAGGAAAGCAGGTCATGTTTGCTTTTAAGTTTTCCCCCTGCCCCAACCTGTGTGAGGGGTGGTGAGAAATCTTAGCCTGAAACCCCTAGATGAAATCTGCAATGAGTTATCTTAATGTCCCTTTAAATTCTTCAGCTGTTGTTTATCTTAGGGGTAGATTCCATTGTGTAGCACTCTGCAGGGGTATATTTAATCATTTTTTTATATGTGGAAGGTTAAATACAATATGAAGTCCTTTTAGGATATTGTCTGCCCAGTCACATCTTTGAGCTGATATTTATGGTTCTTATCCCAGGAACCTGAAGAAGTAAATCCAGATGAGGAGCTGGAGGATATCTGTGATGATAAAGAAGATGATCTAGGAGCGGTAGAAGAACAGCGCAGTGTTATCTTGCATCTCTTGTCTCAGCTGAAACTTGGCATGGACTTAACAAGAGTAAGTAACTGAAACGTGAATACTGGCTGCAGTAAAAGTGAAGTGCCTTTTTAAACTCAATTCCTGTATTGAACAATATTAAGTTTAATATTAAACTATGGCCTGTAGCAATTTCAGGTCCCAAGGTCCAGTGTCCCAGTTTGAGGCAGGCTTTATGTGAAATGTTCTGAGGGAATGGATTTTCTTTAATGCAACTGGCCATATCTTTTCTATTACATTCTCTGCGTGTCTTCTGCTATGTTTTTGTTGGCTTTCCCACAATGGCCTGTTTTCTTTCCTGTGTTTGCACTTCCTCTGTCCATACTGTTTTCTATAATCTTCTCGTATTTTTGTCTTTCTGCTTTCCTTCTATGATCGTTTTTCTTTCTTGATGATGCTTTTATATGCAACTTGCATAAGCCTACATCTGTATTCATGCTGCTTCTGAAAAGAAGTTTTCTCTTGGTTCCCTGTTATCTGTCCTCAGATGTCTGTTTACACCTCTCTGTCCTATTCTCATTTCTATGTTTGCTCATGGCTATAGCAAGCAGGAACAAAGTTATACTGGAGAGAATTGGGTTTGACACTTCAGTGCAGATCTCAAAAGTGAGTAACTTTAAAAAAATAACACTCAGTTGCTACTAGACAACTTGGGCAGCAAATCTGGGAAAATCAGGCTGCTACCACCTTATGTTCAGTTCACTCCTGTAAAGACTTCTTACCATAAGCACTAGACGCTTTTAAAGGAAAAAAATGGATTTTATAGTGGCATGGAGTGAGGAAGGCACTCTTTCTTGCAATTATGGATTATCATTTTTTTTCACAAACTGTATTTTTTGAGCACTAGCTACTTTGTGACTAGAAACACTTGGACTGTGGAGCTTACATTTCATAGTTTTGGGGTGGGATGGCGGAAGGCCCCGCTGCCTGTGAACCAAACTACAACCTCTGCTGCTTAATCAGGAATTCATAAAGTTATAATTTCACTTATACTGAAGATTGGATTTGGGGTGTCTTTTTCTCTTAGTTGGAACAAATTGTCAAGCCTGTCTCCCAGTTGTGACTTTTGGCTGTAGAATTGTCTTTAGTTCAGAGCAGGCAAAGCATTGAAATGTGACAAGTCTGACTTCAAAACAGGTAGTGAAGCTGTTAGAATCACACTTAACTTAAATATCAGCGTACTGAAGTGAAAAGCAGCTTTAATATTCCAGGTTGGTGTTGCAAAAACGTGGCAAGTGTATTCAGCTTAACTTGTGTGTCTGTTAAGAGTCTTGTGTCTCTGGTCTGTCTCCTTGAATGCAGCTGATTTAAATGGACTGTCTTGATCTCATGGTTGAGACGCCCTGTGTTGCTCTGTACGGCAGTTATGTGAGGTTAGTTGCCACTACAGAGAAGGAAAAGACTGATGATGCCCACAGCCTCTTACTCTACAGTACTGCTCTTGGCCCGGCAAAGGACAGGACTGTTGCTTTTTGTAGTGGTGAATGCAACTGGGAGAGTATCAGGTTTTCTGCTCAGAGGTACAGGATCAACCTATACTGTGTTATTTCTCATGGATGCTGGTCCTAATTGCTGTGGTGAGAGAGGCTCTGCAGGCTCTTGAGAGCACTGGCATAGCTTCCCTGCTTTTCTCTTCACTAGACAAAACCTTGCCTAACCTTTGCCCTGAGCCTTCCTTGCTATAGTTTGAGCTCCTCGATGCATGTTTTCTCCTCCACAGACATGTGGGATACTTTATCTCTTTGCAACTCTTTTTTTGAGGGATGCTCAGTCCCTTTCAACCTCTTCAGTCCTAGTAGTACTTATGGGGCTCTTTTCTCCTTGTAAGTAGTTTTTCTGGCACATCTCATCACTGTATTTTGCTCACATCTTACAAGAGGGACAAGAAAGTTCAGTCTGAAAATGTGGTGTCCAAATCAGGACAGAATCATAGTACTCCACCTGAGAACTTCCCTTCTAAAAATGCCTGTCTCTGTTTTACTTACTAGAGCTTTCTGGGTTTTCTTTTGTTTCAGGTGGTTCTTCCCACTTTTATTTTAGAGAAGCGATCGTTGTTGGAAATGTATGCGGACTTCATGTCCCATCCAGATCTCTTCATTGCAATCACAAATGGCACTACCCCTGAGGAGAGGATGATCCGATTTGTTGAGTATTATCTCACTTCTTTTCATGAAGGTCGCAAAGGAGCTATTGCAAAGAAACCATACAATCCCATCATTGGGGAAACGTTTCACTGCTCCTGGAGGATGCCGAAGAGTGATGTAGCCACTGATGCTGGCAGTAACTTCTCTGCTCACTCCCCCTCAGAGCAAGTAACTCTGTCTAAAGATATGGAAGGCCAAACAGACCTGGACTACTATACAGTAAAATTTGTAGCTGAGCAAGTGTCCCACCATCCTCCTGTCTCAGGTTTTTATGCTGAATGTGTAGAGAGAAAGATGTGTGTCAATGCCCATGTCTGGACAAAAAGTAAATTCTTAGGAATGTCAATAGGAGTGACAATGGTTGGTGAGGGTAAGTGTAACTTCTGTCCTTTGTTCATTTGAGAAGCCTGTTAAAATATTACTCATTTGATAAATTTCCTACAAAACTAATAATATTTTGATGTTATATTCCTCTGGCAGAAACACAGATGAGTACTGCTTGGTAGTTTTGTTTCAAAGACTTTAAAAAAAGCAGAACAAACCTGCTTGCAGATGTCAGTGAGTTTTCAGATATTTTTTTTCCCCACGTACTCCTGGTTTTCCTCTAATCTTTGTGGTCTGCAAGCCTTTAATGTACAATCATTCAGTGGTTTCTTACTTTACTGTTTACAAAGTACAGACGATACTACAAGTCCTCATTATAAACAGCAAGTTTTTTATGGGGGAAGAAAGTAGATAGGTTTATTCTTTGCCAAAAATCAGGATTGCATTTGGAAATAAAATTCTGACTTTTAAACTGAAGGGCAGTTACTGTAATGTAAACTGGTATTTATGAATGCTTCCAGAACATCAGACAAATTAATTTGCATCAGACATCTATTAAATAGGGCTGTTGTTACATTTGCATGTGTTGCACTTCATGTATCTTACTATGCAAGTTTTAATTTTCTTTAAGTAGAGAAATTGGATTCTTTAGGGACAGAGAAGGGTAACTGCCCTTAAACTTTAGTTTCCCTTTAGTACTTGTATTCACTGGAGGAGATGAGACAGCATCTCCTGTTCTGTGCCCCCTGTGCGTATTGTCCAGTAACTGGGGATTTGAGGCACTTGCGTGTAAGCTACGTACTGGACAAGGAACTGAGCATGGCAGGGGATGCGGAAGGCACATCTCAATGCTTTGATTGTCCCAGGTATTTCTGAAGTTAATATCTCCTTTAGGGCATTTCTCAAATCATGTCATAACTTTTCAGAATTTCTCATGTTTTTCATGCTTAATGTCAGACCCAGTGATAATGCACTAGAGAGGCATGGTTGATGCAGGCAGCAGTCAGTTGTCATGCTATGTTCTTGTAATGGTGAGATGTGGATCTTGTGGTTTGGGTTTTGTTGTTTGGTTTGTTTGTGTTGGTGGTTTTTTTTTTCCAATATGATCAAACAAACCCACACATCTTAAAATCAAAAGAGAAATTCTGGGTCTTTTTATGAGATTCTTGATATTTTTTTGCAAAAGCTGCTGTCAGGTTTATCTTGTCAGAGAAGTGCAGTAGGAAGAGTTGTCTGCTACCTGCCTTCAGATAGTCAGATGTATGTCAGGGAGGGAAAACAGAAGTATTGGCCTTCCTCAGGATCTGCACTTCAGGGTATTCATTTGTTATTTCCTTTTGTCAGTGTAAGTCTTGTGTCACTATGCTCCACAGCCATCAGTAAGTGACCAGCCCTTTTACACACTGCTGGAAAGAGTGTTGCACAGTGCAATATCGTACTTCATAGAGCCATATTATTAGGATGTCTTTTCCCAAAAGAAACATAAATGTATGTTACTCAGGTTAGTACTTTCAGGAAAACGTTTGTATCTAGAATCTGTAATAAAGGTCACTTTTGTGTGGGGTTCTTTTTTCTTTTCTTCTTGGTGTGAAGGGCTATGAGGAAAAGTAGCCAATGTATTTTTGGCCATCTGTTTCAATAACTCATTTGGTCTTTTCTAAAATAGTGCTGATTTAGGGATTCTTGTATTTCTTCACACAGGTCTCTTGAGTCTCTTAGAACATGGGGAAGAATACACGTTCTCTCTGCCCTGTGCATATGCTCGGTCAATTTTAACCGTTCCCTGGGTAGAACTGGGAGGAAAAGTCAACATTAACTGTGCGAAGACTGGGTATTCTGCAAGTATTAACTTTCACACCAAGCCCTTCTACGGTGGCAAATTGCATCGGTGAGAACACTTTTTTTTTTTTCCCCCCCTCTATTTTACCACATAGTCTGTGCTCTAGAACTGCAGTACCTGTGTAACTCCCCTGTTCTGTGTGCTGAGTAATATTCACCTGATAAACACGAAAAACTGTTTTCTCAGTCTATAAACAATTGAGGTATTGCTGTGCTCCTAAACAACTGCATCTCGTGATTTTTCCTTGAGGATCACATGTTACCTTTAAAGACAGTAAAGAAATTCCGTGTTTGTCTGACTCTGTGTTCAAACCCCTGGGAAAACAGCTCCTGGCTTTTATTCCTGGCTGCTGCAGATTCTCTTAATTGCGTTAGAAGTTGGTTAGTGTTTCCTAATTTTCAATTTGCCTTTTGTTTGGAGTGAAGTTGATCTTGATGTCTTAAAGGGCTGCATGTTGGTTGCAACATGCGTTGTAGCTGCACTGCAGGGGATCATTTGTAAATAATCTGTTACTTACTGGTCCTAGGATTTCTATATAAGAAAGATAAGACTGCCAAGTTTAAGCAACTTACAGAAACTCCCTAGGTAAAAATACCTTTTTTAAAGACAAAAATAATAATTCTTGTAGGGGTAATTCTTCATGTGTATGCATGTTTAAAAACTAACAGGTAAAAGAAAGAAGATCCAGGGAAAACTTGCTTGGGGTTACTTCTGGCAGATTCTAGGAAGTGTCGGCATGCTTGGTGCAAAATCTTTTGAAACTCACTAACATTGACGTTTTCAGACATTTTATAGTAACACTGCTAGAAATTAGCCTTGTGCTAATATAGAGGCAATTAATTGAGGAAGGAGAAAATTAAGTAGCAGTCGCACAAAAACTCAGATTCCAGAGCATTTTGCACTCAGCTGTTTGTTGGACAGTGCTTGTTTTGAACCTTTCTTGGATGAAATGTGTTGGAGATGATAATGAAATACGTAACGGCTTAGAACATCAGAACTTCTCAAGTGTAGGTTGCTCTCACAGGTTACAAAATACCAACAGTCTACTCTAAATAACTTTTGTGAAACAGTGGGGTAAGGCCATATTTATTGCTTAAAGACAAACACCACCACCCCACGCCCCAGCCTCCATCTTGAAGTGCTTTGCCCCATAAATTCCCAATGATTTGAATTTAACGTGTGTGCACAGCTGCCCTGTCCCCAGGGCATCTGGAGAACTAAAGCTTACGTGTAGCTCTGTTTCACTGGCGACAAGTCTGAAGTGACACATCATTTGGGACAATTTGTTCCCATTGCTTACAATGTATCTTGCACCTTCCAACAACTCCTGTTGCGCCATAAAAAATAAGCGGTAGGATGCAATTTTACTTTTGGAAACTGTTCTGTTGTTTGTGTCTCTGAAATTAGTCACAGATGTAGAGGCTTTTCAAAGACAGATCTGTTCAAGGTACTGTAACTATTGAAAATTTGACATGGTGATGATGGGACATTGCCAAAAGAATCTCTTGATGAGGAAGCAGCAGTGTTGTCATGGTTACACAGAGGCAAGTGAGTTGCCATGGCAATGCTATAGATGTATTTTTTTATTTTTTTTTTGTAGAGTGACGCTTGTTGTTAGACCTCAGCTGGATATTGCCTCCTTGGTCCTCTACCTCTTTAGCTTGATGAAATAGAGTATGATGATAACAAACAGCTAGACATGTACCAATTGTGCCTAGCTTACAAATAAGCGCTAGCAGATTTTTATCATTAATATTATTAGTTCAGGCAGGTGCTGTGATCTGGGATGCTGGGAATGGTTGTGTCTCAGAGCAGTGCAACTTGAAGAAATACAGGTTGCAATAAGACTTTAACATAGCAGCTCAATACTGTACCTTCATAGTGAATGATATAACTTATTTTAAGTTGAGCGGAGACAATTTTGTGATTGACATCAGCAGACTGAATGTCAGTATTGTATAGTAACCACAGAGTGCTTGGAAAAATTAAGCTCTTAAGTTGTGAAGACGTAACTGCAAAGTCTGAATGTGCTGGTCCCTGGTATCCTGTGGATTCAGTCTGTTCAGAGATCTCTTGGGAGGACAGCGACTCCACCATGTGCAATAGCTTTAGTGAGGTGTGGAAGTCACAGGAGGAAAAAGCAACAAAAAATGAAGGCTGCTTGCTTGTCGCCTACTCTTTCAGTTGTTTTCAGGAGCTGTTAGTACTTGTTAACTTCCACAAAAACAAAACTTAATAGTTTAATGTGAACATGCTTTTATTGCTTATGTTGCTCCAACTCTGGCCCGTTTTCTTGAACGAATCTTAAATTTTTGTAAGAAAAAAAATGTGTGAACAGCACAGACACACCAATCTGTTTTTTTGGAAGATCTTCCTAATGAAGTTAAATCAGGTTTGAGCTGCTGGACTGTGATGTGGTTCCAGCTGCTTCCTGCATGTGCAAGATGTGGGAGAAGCTCTGACTGCTGCCTCCTGCTCTGAGCTGGCTGCAAGCTTTCCCTGCTTGCCCTGGGCATTCCCTGAAGGTTTGGTTTGACAGGCATCCAGTATCTCTGTGCTGGAAGGTCTGGCCTATGATACTCGCTTTGTTGCCTGAGAAATTAATTTCTCTCTTTTAATGCCAGGCCTGGGGTGACAGGTGGATGGAGGCACAGCTGGAAGTGACCCATGTATGTAGAAGGAGGGAGGTGGCATCTGTGTGTCCTGTGCTCCCATCTTCCTCTGAGTGTGGCACCACGCAGCCAGCACGGGCAAGGTGGGAGCACAGAAGTGCTGCTTTCTGCTCTTCTTTTGCAGTTGTTCAAAGCAAATAAGAACAAACCAGTGGTGTGCAAGCTATCTGTTACTAGCCACGCGTAATGTAAGTGTGAAAGGAGACGTAGCGTGTGCTTTGTGAGTGCTGATGAAATGTGGGAAGGGGAGCTGGAAAGTGATATGTTTTAGAGAGCATGTGTATAGTTAATTACAGTTTAATTGGAGCTGGAGATAATGTTCTTTGATTCCTGCAGCACCTTATAAGTAAGAACATCTCAAGTCTTGTTTGCATAGTGTACAGACCCTTTTGCTCCTACTTTCTAGGTGAGAAGTTCTGTTTGAGGGTGGCAATGTGCTTGCCTAGCAATGCTCGGTAAGCTTCCATTCCTTGATTGAGAGTGAATTGAGTGTTGGGAGGTCTTTAGACAGATCTTTATGTTGAGAAGGAAAGTATGCATCAGTGTGTGTAATTATGGTGATACCTGAGCATCTGTGCAACACTTTGAATGAAATACTGCATATTAGAAAGACACTTCAACTATTGGCAGAGGTTTCTGTGGAAGAGACAGGAAAGAAAAGCAGTTCTCCTGATTCCTAGTTTCCTGCCTTGCTTTTTGCCTTTTTGTGTCTGCTGCTTATGTGAGCAACATAAAAGTGAGACCACTTACATATGCAGAACATTGAGGTGTAAAAATGTGAGATAAAGTGCCAGCAGGTAGTGAAGTACGTTCTTGCTAGAAAGCTTAATTTTTATTTTTTGAGTCTGAACTACGTATCTGACATGACGTTTCAAGTGGAAAAGATCAACTGCTTGTTACATCTGAACCAGCCTGTGTTTTTTCATTTTCAATTCCATCAAAAGTTTTGAAACAAATGTAAGTTGAAGCCAAAAATGGAGTTTCCTGGGTAACCTGAAGAGAATTAGAGCAACGAGTGAAAGTCATTTTGCTCTTTAAGCTTCTCCATGCAAATGCAATTCAAGTAACTAGCATTTTTCAAGAGTGTGTGACAAGTTTGCAAACTCATTCAGTGTCGAGTGATTATGCAATGAGTAGTCCTTGGGTGTCTTCAGCCATGGCCTTTTAAAAATAAATTGCTTTCCTAGAGTCACAGGTGAAGTGAAGCAGAACATGACGAACACAGTGGTGTGCAGAGTGCAAGGGGAGTGGAACAGTGTGCTTGAGTTCACCTACAGCAACGGGGAGACAAAATATGTGGACTTGACAAAGCTGTCTGTGACAAGAAAAAGAGTTCGGCCCCTTGAGAAACAAGGACCGTTTGAATCTAGGTAGAGTATGTGTTCACAATTGTTGACCCTTTTTGTCCTGAGCAGTCTGGAGAATGCCATAGGAAAATCTGCAAATGTAGATATTATTTGTGGATAACGCTTAGCAGCAGTGGTCTTAATTTATTTTTTTTAAAAACAAAACTCAAGTACATAATAAACAGTGCAAAAAACCCAAGTGCACGCACATGGTTGTTTACCTTGTCTCTTTTCTTCATGGACAGAGTTGTCTTATGAGTGCATAAAGTGCCTGCTAGAACAGACCCTCCTTTTTTGTTTTGGTTTTAACCATTAGCTACACAGCAGGGCAGCTCCTGACAAGGGAGGTCCTCACAAGAAACTGCTTGTTGAGTAACACTTCCACAGCAACTTTAAAGGGTATACAAACAGACATTAGACTGGCACAGCCAAAACCTCAGAGCTATGCCTATCTGCTCCTAATTGCTAGCATAGCTGTAAGACTCAGCCACGAGCCCTTCCATCTGCGCTGCGCCGTTGTGCTCTGACCTGGGTTGATTTGCCCTGTGTAAGTGAAGGGAAGGCTCCTGCTCTGAAAGAACCGCATGCAGTGATCCTGCGGTTTAAGGTGGCAGGCTGAGGAAGCTTTGGAAAAGTAAAGTTAACAATTTGTTTTGTAGGAGGCTGTGGCAGCATGTAACAGAGTCTCTGCGGGATGGAGACATCGATAAGGCTACAGAGCACAAGCGAGCCCTTGAAGAACGACAGAGGAATGAAGAGAGGCTTCGTGCTGAAACGGAAACACCTTGGTGTACTAAATACTTCCTTAAAGAAGTAAGTTTGCAAGCAGTTAGCTGTTGATGAAGGCAGAGCTACAATGAAAGCAAGTGCACATATGGGTCTGTGTCCTGGAATAGAGTATTTGGCCTTAGAGTTTAGCTCCGTGGGATTCATAGGAGAAAGGTGACGTAAGCACTTCAAATATGTAAAGGTCTGACTTTACCCTTCCCTTCCCAAACATAATGATTTTGCAATTCCCTTGCAACAAAATGTTTGCCTCTTTTATTGTTTGGTTTCTTTTACCAAGCACTTGCTCATGGACCATGGAAAACAGCCTTACATGTGCATATGTAAGTAGATGGTCACAGTAAATACCCAAAGAAAATAATCAGTAGTACTAATTTTGCTTATGTTGTGTGCATATGAACCAAGATACTACTGTTAGCAAAAAGGAACATGACGTCATTCTCAGCTTAGAACTTTCTTTGTTCTTACATTACGTTTTGGATGGAGCTTGCTTGTTCAATGACTTAACCTGTATTTCAATAATGATAATAATATAGTAAGACTTTTAACAAGGTGAACTGCAGCCTGCCCAGGAAGACTTGGGGCTGCTGGTATGATCACTTTGAAATAGGCTTTCCTTGTAATCCAGCTGGTGAGACCCTGCTTGTGTACAGTTTTGTTGAGACCCTTGCAAGAGGAGAGGATGCAACTAAAACTTATGCTGTAGTAGTTTACATTCTCCTTGTAGTGAAACTGCAGTAGTGAAACTCCCTTTTCTCCTTCTTCCCATATCTTTCATCTAGCAAAGGTTTAAAACAGAAGCTAAAAAGTTTGGTTTTTTTTCCCCTGGGTTCCTTCCATTTTTGTGTGTGTGTGGTTTGGTTTTAAGTTCAGGACTATGTTAGCTCCAATAAAGCTTTTTGTTCTCTAAAGCTATGTTAGTATGATTAGCTCAGATGTAGCTATTTGTATTGTTAGTATCTAGACTTAGAAGAGGTGAAATTCTGTTGCAAATCTGAGATGCGGATCTACTCAGAAAATGTTTAAATGTAATCCTGGGCGACTTCATTTCCAGGTAAGCAGTTGGGCTGTGTTAGCTGATAATCCTGGATACCTGCTTCTCTGCTGGCTTCTTGTTTGACTTTTTAAAGTAATCTGGATCACGGAGTTGAGAGGAGTGGCTTTCCATCTGGGTTAATTACAAGTGCAGTTGATTCCCAGAGAGCACTGTGGCTCGGCAACAGCCTGTAGGTGTTCTGAACTAGTCTCAAGCCTGCAGCATTGATCTCTGTGTCTTAATCTGTGGGAGTTAAAGGTATAAGATAAGTCCCTCTGGTTTTCACAGCTATCAGTCTAGTAGTTGTGTGAAGGGAATTCTCCCAGAGCAGTGTCTTTATTATAATCAATTTTTTTTTCTTTAAATTGCAGGGAGATGGCTGGGTTTATCATAAACCCCTCTGGAAAACAGTCTCTGCTGTGCAAACTCAAACGGACACTAACTAGAAAAGCAGCTTTAAGATGAGTTTTCTGATTTTCCTCTCCTTTTCCTCTGTCTCTCAAAACACAGTAGTCGTACTGAGTGTCCCCTTTTTATGTAATTGTGAAAGCTTAAATGAGGATAAAGAAATAAATATACTAGGGCACTTTAAAGCTATTTAAGAAACAATTAAAAGAAGAAGAAGAAAAGACGGAGTTGTAGAGACAAACTTGCCAGGTACATTCAACCTTTTGTATGATCCAAGAGATTTTATCTGAATTGTGTAAGATTCTTCTAAGTAGATCTGATTGCAAAAGCTGCCTAAGAGAAGAAGGAACTGTTGGATTTTTGAGTGACATGGGAACTTTTTTCAGAATCTGCATCAAGCTTTTTAATAACTGAAAACTGCTCAGTACCCATGTAGACAACAGCAACAAAAAATTTGCTGCTTTTATGCCCAGTGATTAACCTTTTTGGTGAAAACTGGAGGCGTGTTTGGAAGATGTGCCTGAAATCAGTGTTAAGAACCGGATCATGACAACTTTTTTCTTCAGAGGGAACGCGTGCATGCATCAGAGAAGTATGGGATATATGTAGAGACTACCTTTCTTTTTTATGGATTTATAAAAGCAATTAGAATTGTAACCATGGAGAAATTTTTCCTCTGAAACATTTTAATATACTTGAAATAATTGACTTGAATTGGAAAAGTAATTTGAACACTTTTCAACTCCTAATTTTATTAAATCTCTTTGAGTGACTTCGATTTTTCTCATGTTATACTGTAATGAGGTTTGGCCTTCCCTCCCCCCCCGCCCCCTCCACCTTCCCTTCCCAAGGACTAAGGCTTTCAAAATGAACAGAAAACGTATAATTTTGTATTTAAATTTATCTGCCCATCTAATCATCTCAGAGGTGAAGTATCAGTGTTACAAACTGTCCTTTGGATTGTTTTGGTTTCTTTCCTGTGGTGTTACTCAGAACAAAGTGGTGAAATGTGACCTGTGATACGTGGGCTCTAGGTCCTGGGTTTTCATCTTACCATAAAAAAAAAAAAAAGCTGATTATGCTGAGGACCGGGTATTGATTTGAAACACAATCAGATATCAGGAAACTGTATTCAGGTACAAACATCCTTTTTTTTTTATTAACTATTTTATTGAAGTCTTAAGAATTGCTGGCAATTAAGAATAGTACTTATTATGGCTTTCGTTATTGTTGTAACTATAAGCTACCTTAATTTTTCCAACAGTGGTGCCTTAATGTTTTTTCTTCTGATGTAGTCTTCCAATCAGTGTATATAACATTATCTGCCACTTCCCAGCCATGGCAATGCACTTGATCCAGCATCGTGAGAACTCACAACCGTGTGATCTGGTAAGATGGTTTCCATGGAAAAGATACAAGTGTAAGAATGCATCAGAAGGTTTAAATAACCATGTTAACTTTCAACACAAACTGTAAATTGTGCGCAAAAAAAAAGAGTTGGGTTTATGCACAACTATTTTGATCCTCTTGTACATTTTTTTTTTTGCTGTGAAATGCACTGAGACCTCCATGTGAGTCATAGTCCGTTTGTGAGAAGTGGGGGTGGGGATAATAAAACTACAAAATGATTCATTTGTTCTGTCTGCTTTCCTAGAGATCAGGTGACCAGGAAGAGTAGGCTGCTGTTATCTTTTATGCTGGAGATCTGTCTGGAGTTTCCTTGGCTCTTAAAGTAGGATATTTTGGCACTGTGCACTTGAGTAATAACTATATTCTCCAGCAGAAGAATGTTTAGGCCCTGCTGTTTTGTTTGTGATATTCCATACAACCATCCTATCGTGTTAGTTTTGGATATCCATTGGGCATTTTCATGTTTAACCAGGAATAAAAATAAAATTGAAAACAGTGGGATTAGTTCCTCCTTGTTTCTTGATCTGGAGCACATTTGGTGTGTGCTGTTTGGCCAATACCAGGATTTGGGGTAGGAATCATGGTGGCTAATGCATGAACTTCCATAGTTCATCGGTACGTGTACCAAACTGGGGGTGGTAGAGGGACAGAAAATAAATTGACAATGCTGTATATGTTTCATAGTTTTTAGCTGTGTCACATGGCAGTTTTGCTTTGAACAAACAGTAAGGGCTGTGGTGCAAGGACCAGCTTTTAATATTGCAGTGAACAATAGAAAACAGAAAACAAACCTTTATCAACTGAGCCTGCTCCAGGGATCAAACTTGTGCTTATTAAAATACAGACTTATGAGTCGGTCACAGAGCTCTGCTTAAAATTTTGATTTGGGAATTTGTCAAGGTGATGGCTGTAAAACAGACTGAAAAGCTCCCGTGTTGACCGTAAACTCATTTGTGTTCCTTATAATATTATTAGTCAAGTTATTTCTCTTCCACCCTCATCTGGTATGCTTGTGGTTTCACACTATGAAAGCTGTTACTAATTTTGTTGCAGGAAAATAGACCCAATGCTGAAGTAGTAGTCTTTTAAAATACATGAAACTATTTCTTTTAAAGCCTTCCTTTGCTCAGATGATCACAAGAACTGGAATGGCTTCCTAGTGTGGATTTAGTTACAACGCAGATTTCTAGTTACTTCTAGAAACAAAGGGTGTAGTTGAAAACAGTTTGGAAAGAAAAAAAAAATCTAGCCACTGGATATCCAGCTTAAATTGTAAGACATTTATGTAATTCTTCTGCTAGCTGCAAGCACCCTACAGACTGATGGATGTATTTTTAAATCTGACCAGATTTGATTTTCTTGCATAACTGCTGTTGTTTCCATCTTGTACCTTCTGGACCGAAGGGAAGGGCTTACTGCTGCTTCCTTTGTAATGTTTGCTAGAACCGCAGTGTGTTCCAATGGGGAGTATGGCAAAATGTAGGATTTTGACTGACGTTAAGGGCAAAATTCTTAGTGATCTCAGTGGTTTTAGGCTCCCTGAGTTATGAAAGGGTCTTGGAGCATAAGTAAGTGGCTCTTCTCAGAGGGGCTGCGTAGCCTGTGGCTCATGGGAAAGAAAGTGTGGCAAGTCACATGTAACGCAGGCATTCGGGTGTATAATCCTGGAAGCTTGATTCTGGACTCTGTTTTCATGGAAAAAAATGCAATGTGTAGGCATGGGGAGGGGAACAGATTGAGAAGTTTTTCAGCTTATTTACAGAATAAACTGTCAAGCCTAGGGTTAAGTCTTTGTCTCCCCAGGAGAATCTGGGTTTCAGCCATCGGAATCGAAGATGCAGCCCTTCAGTGTCTAGTTCGCACGGGCTGATCCCCCCCTGTCCCAGGCACCTGTGGGAAGAACAGGTCACAGTATCTTTTAAAGCCTCTTGAACTGAACTTGCAAGAACAAGTAAACGTAGTCATCGGTCTCCTGTTTAAACAACTTGGTCCAAAACTTGGTAGGGGAAATTCTACACTGAATATTATGGGAAGGAAAGACTGGACAGCCTCAGGGAGGCGAGTTTGGTGTGTCCTCGTAGTTTTATCTCCATGTCAGAAAAGCTGCCTCATGCTGTCTGTTTCTCCTGGGCATATGTACAGTAGAGCTGTGGTTAATATATTGAGGAAATGCGACTGAAGTCGGGTGGGTGGAAAGGGTGTGTTATGGTGATCTGGGGAGGATGTGCTTCGAGAGAAAAGGGTTAGCTTGAAAAATCCTAAGGTGACAGGAGGTAGCAGCCAGTTGGGGGACTGGTGAGAATGAAAGGTATGGTCACAGTTGCAGGTGGAGACTTATACATGGTAGCTGAAGTGTATTTTTTTTTTTTTTATTACTTGGTGTAACCTAATTCATTCCCCCTCCATCCTTTGAAGGGTTTAGAGACAGTTTTGTTCTAGACTTAACATAGGACCTGTGGAAATGGTCCAAAGCAGTGGAAACAACAGTGAGAGAAGAAAAGCTTTGTGTATGAACTGGTACTGTCATAGCTGTGCATTTTAGAAAACTGAAACAGCCCTGCAGATCTGCTTCCCAGCTCCACATCGGGGAGCCTCTGCTATAGAAAGCTCGTGGCTGTTGTACAGTTTTGTCCCTTTGCCTCTCGTAGGGGTCAATCCATGCATCTGCGTGCTGGCAAGCAAAATGCTCCTCTCCATGCTATCCTGAAAGATACACCTCTGTGTAGGTGTCAGGTATGGGCTTGCAGGGCTTAGTAGCAGCTAAGGTTTTTATTACCTTTTGTTCCAAGGGTGGAGGGATTAAGATTTGCACAATGCCAGGATTCAGAGCGAGGTATGACTTACCTTTCCTTAATTGCCTTTCTGCTACAGAGGCAGCCTGGCTTGATCTGGTAGTTACGGGAGTAAAGGACCCGGTTCTATCTGATTGTGTTTCTTCAGATTGAGTAACACCGCAGAGGAGTGCGGAAAAGTTGCAAGAAGAATTAGCCAACATGTTTGTGTTGACAATTACACTTTGGCATGAATCTGTTGGCTAGAGGTGGCTGGAAGCTGGACTGATACAGCAAAAGAGTTGTTTAGATATCCTGTACGGAGACTTCTTAAAGCCAAACAGCAGTCTACACTGACTTTTTTTTTTCTGTTGAAGAAGCTTTATGCACCCACCTGAGCTATCAAGTACACCCATGAATTCCCTGGTGGAAAAAAAGGCGTGTTGGATTTGCAGCAAATCAGACTTTTACTAACTGGATTACTGGGTATCTGTATGTGCTGTTAAGGACTGTCTGATCAATGAGTAGCTGTCTTGGGTGCCAGCATTTCTTCCACTGAGAGTGTGTTACATCTCAAGATGGTTTTTCTGCTGCTACAACATATTTTTTTGTGTGTGGAGGCCATTAAAAA
This sequence comes from Falco cherrug, assembly GCF_023634085.1. NCBI lineage: Eukaryota > Metazoa > Chordata > Aves > Falconiformes > Falconidae > Falco > Falco cherrug. The sequence continues at coordinate 32,774,433 of NC_073704.1, read as the reverse complement.
AGGAAAATTGAAGAGTAAATTGTCCTGATCTCTGCAGAACAAGCAGTTAGAGGAGAAACTAGCGATGGCAATATGGAAGGACTTCAAAAGATAGACGTGGAATTCAGGTGCTTATTAATAAAAGATTAACCATTATTTTAAAAAATAATAAAAGGAATGCTTTGCATCATTACACATTTAAAGTACGTACAAAACCAGTTCATATATGATGTTGCACTTTAACCAAAGTTTTGATTCCACAGTTCACTGTATCTGTGGGAGGAAACAGATGTTATAAATAAGTTATGTACTAGATCTTAGTTCCATTTTGAAAACCAGAGCAAGTTTGGTGTTTTTTTTTCCCATGAGCTAAATGCTTCTCACTTATCCTCATGTTCCTTGTGATGAGGCTTTTTGCCTGCTGTGTCACTGCGTATTTCTGCTCCCGTCACTGTCCTGGTGCTCCCCACCTGGAGAAGCTGTTTTGCTGGCCTCGTTGTCAGTGTTGTTGTTGAGGATGTCGTCGCAATCCATCTGTGCCATCAGGTTGAAGCGCTCGGCCACGCAGTGGGCGGTGAGGCGAGCCTCAGGGTCGTGGTCCCAGCACTCTGTGATGGTGTCGCACAGAAAACGCATTCCCTGCAGTCAGAAGGGCTGAATTTAGATCTGAAGCCGGGCAGAAGAGGAGCTAGAAACTGCTCTAATGCAATCACAGTGTTTTACCATACTTCTGACAGCTTCCTGCAGAAATGCTTTTTTTGGCCAAGCTTAAGCACAAGAAGAAACGGCTGTGGTAAGTTGTGGCGAGTGCCAGTGCTGGCACCGTTACTGGCACTGCTTGCGTTAGCGTGGCAGCCTTGGCTCACTTGGGATCCGGTCCCACGCTGCCTGGAAATCTCCCCTGGAAGTCGGTTCACGTTGACTGTGGGACTTAAATAGGGGCTGGAAGGCAACAGGCCCTCCGTCTGCTGTCTCAGCCTTGCCCCTTCGGTTCAGAGCATCCTAAAATCATGAGGGACAGGAGAGGTGCAGGTGGTGACCTGGAGGCTGGCAGCCGAGCCCAGCTCTCTGGGTGTCAAGCCTGCACCCTGGCTGTGACACTTGAGGGGAGGGGAAGGGCAGGGTGGGGGTTCAAAGATAAATTTGCAATTGAACTTCTTAAACCTGACTTCTTGGCTTAGCAGCTTTCTGAAGGGGCGTGCTGTGCCAAATACTCATTGCAGCATGCAGCTGAACTTTGTTTTCTCACCACAAAGTAGTATCTTGGTTTAGGTGGGATTGAGTACTTCCCAGCCTGCTCCTGAACACTTTCAGTTCCTCTCAGTTACTATCATTATTTCTCCCAGTAATACGTGTTTTTCCAATTGTGTGGTGCTCTGAAAAGAGTCCCAATATTTGCAGTTTAGGAACAAAATGGCAGTATTCAGCTGGTAATTTTTCCCACTCTTAAGCTAGTAACACAGCTAGCACCAGAAGCTATGTTGGACCTTCCTTTGCCTATATAATTCCTATCATGTGCTATTGCTTTTTGCATCATTGTCAGCCAAGGTTGCAACACAGTGGAAAAATCATTACGCTAAATAAAGCTTCATGTTTTTCAGTGGGTTTTGTCTATGTCTTAATTTGCGATTAAGAGAACCTGAAAGTCTCATATGGACCAACACAAGCAGAAAATGCAAGTCCTACAGAGACGTACCGTCAGCGTCGCCTGGCCTTCTGCACCTTGCTCTGCGCTGGCTGCTCTCTGCTAAGTTTCGTTGTACTAAATCTTCCACAATGGACACAGATTAGAGGGAACAGGGTTGTGCAGTAAAACTGACAGATGGTGTGTTCCAGTACCTCTTACATCACCCATTTATTACCTTAGTTGAACGGATTTGAGGATAATTGATTAACATGCAAAAATGAGCTAGCTTAGCTGCAGTTTTTAAAATAAGCCTTTTCTCAAACAGAACATGGCTCTGTCATATGGTTTAGTCATTAGATTTTCTGTGCTTGTTTTGCCCTGAAATCATGAGATTTATTTGCAGTTTTCCTTGTAAGTAGCAATGATGTTCTTTTGAATTGGTGCAACTGGAACATCATGTTTTGCTCACGAAACGGACTTTGTTTGGGGTTTATATTTGGTATCTCAGATTTTCCAAGATTCCAAAGGACGTTGAGTTTTACAAGTGTATTTTTAGTGGCAATATTGTCTCAAGCTCCCACTGCTCCTTCCTGTCCTGCACTACCCCTTCAGTTGTGCCAGTACAACAGTCTGTTCGGCTGCTTCATGAAGCAGATCCTGGAATGTACCTGGCCTAAATAACCAGTTGGGTTTTTTTGATATGTGGCGGGGTGTGAGGGGAGGTAGAAGCATGGGCTCAAGGTGTGTTTAATTTATATGGGAAACTTTGGGTATAAGTTTCTTCAGCTGGCTATATTGTGCAGCTTTGCAAACAGCTGCCCTGGAGCTGTTGATGGGCAGCATGCTGGGTGAGTCAGCTCTGTCAGGGGAAATGAATGCTTATATTTATTGAAAATCTGAAATCATGGCCAAGAATGTAGGTCATCACTTGACTGAGAGTGATCCTGATGGCTGAAATGTGGAAGTAGCTTTTGGAGCTCTGTGGTGAACTTATTTTTGGTGATGGGAAGGTCTATGTGTTTTCTATTCAGGTAAGCGATTTGTCACCCTTTCCTGGTGTCACCCAACGCTTCCATCCACAGGAACCTGTTGACCCCTGGAGTGGCACAAACCGGTGGCTTTCTGATGCTTCCCAGCAGATGGTGCTGCCCTATGCCTCATCCTGCAGAGATTGGTTGCAAAATGCCCGGAAAAATCATATTGGATCAGCTAAGATTAGTTGGAGGCAAACTTTCAGGAGCACAACATGGCTTTTCTGTTCCTCTTCCCCAGTGAACATCAGGTGGTCTAATCAAAGTTACTATGTTAGAAGCCTTGCTCTGTTTACATGCTAAACCAACCCAACTACAGTAACGTTATTTCTCGGGGGTGTTTGCAATCACCCTTCCTCAGCTCCTCTCGGTGCATTTCTGGCCAGGCTCTATCAGAGTGTGACTTTTGAGAAGCCAAGCCTCTATATTTTTCCTGTGGTTTCAAAGTTTATCAGAGACCCTGGGAGGTAAACGTCCAACATAAATACTCAAAGGCTTCAAATATGTAGCGGTGCTGATTGAAGCTCCTGTGTTTGCCTTCATCAAGGAAAAAGGCTGGGCAAACTTCACAAGTGGGCTGGCCAACTGATAAACTTAATGGTGGTCCAGCAGAAACCACAGGTTCATTTGATGTTGTTTGCAACCTTGCTTGGTCAGGTCAGTTGTGAGTCTTTGGACAAACATGGTTTTGAGAGGAGGTGTCGTAGGGAACACATGGCCTCCTGAGAATTTTATCTTTCCTTTTGAAAAGCCTGGCTTTACGTGCCATCCAGGCGGAGTGGGAGCAGTAGCAGGGTGTGTTCTGTGGGTGAGCACTGCAAAGCGATGCACTGAATGCTGCAAGGCTCCGTAAGCCAGCAGGCTCAATGTTTCAGCTTGTTTTTCAGATGAACTGAATCGTTGATCAGCAGATGGTGTTTTTCCACAAGATGTGAAATTTAATTAGCACCAGAGTCGGGCAAGATTTGAAAATTACTGTCAGTGTGGCTGTTACCCCTTGTGTCCTCAATGCATGGAAGGAAATACTGGACCTGAGGGAGAGAGGACCCTGTCAAGGCCACAAGGTGCCTGTGTTTCTGGAGCTGGCTGGTCTGGGTGTCCTTGTGGGTGGTTTTAACAGAGCACATCTCACCATTGCTGCAGTGTTCCTATTCTAGAGCACTGGGTTATGCCTTCTGTCCTGAAATCCTTTGCTTTCAGACTTTCTGAGCTGAAGGCTGGTGAAGGGCTTCCCCTTGGCAAGACTTGAGCTGAGCAGGTTCCCTGCTTTCAGCTTCACGTGTGTTTCCTGGTGGTTTCGGTCAAGGGAGATGCTTCCTGTTTTGCTTTCCCTTGTAGAAGTCTTTCTTCTCGCATGCCAAGTCTCAGCCTCCCATATTAGAGTAATATTAGGTAATTTTGACCTTGAAACCTCCACAGCCAAGCAGGCAGAAGACTGCATGCACCTTCCTCCCCTCTGTCCCTGCTGTGAGATGGCTGTGTGCGAGGGACTGCCTGTTCTCAGAGCTAGAGTTTTCTGGATGCCATGGTTAGGGCAGGAGTGGGGTGGATTCAAATGATTTGCTGTTTCATGAGAAGAGGCTGCACTGAAATGCTCTGTTTTGCTGTTATCCTCAAGATAACTTAATTGCATCACTTGGCATTCGTAACGCTTCCTGCTCATGTCTATTGATTTTATTCCCACCAAGGAAATCATAGAATCATTGAGGTTGGAAAAGACCTTTGAGGTCACCAAGTCCAACCGTTAACCCAGGACTGCCAAGTTGTAACATGCCACTAAACCAGGTCCCTAAGCATGGCATCTGTGTGTTTTTTAAACACCTTCAGGGATGGTTATTCCACCATCTCCCTGAGCAGCCTGTTCCAATGCTTCACCACCCTTTCAGGGTCAAATGGGTCTCGTAGGGCCTAACATGGGCTCAGCCAGCCACAATGGAGCTGGAAGTAGCCCAGGAGTTCTGCACATTCTGGCACTGATGACAGCTTTATAATCTTACTTTTTGGGCTGGTTTAGTGAGGGGGGACAATGTGGGTTGCTTTTTTCTGAACCAGCTACTCCCAGCTTACCTGATGCACCAGCCAGCTGCTTGGGATCTCGGGTCGCCCTCTGCCATGCAGCACGATGTCCCTCATGGTGTCCACACAGGGCTGCTCCTGGACTTTTGACCCAAAAGGCAGCTCATAATTCTTTACCTCTGCAAGGAAGCACCAGCAGCATTACAGGATGTTTTGAATGCATTCACTGCTTTGCTTTGCATCGTTCACCGGATGAGAATAGTTTTTTTTTTATTTATTTTTTTTGTAATCAGTCTGCAAAAATAAACTGATCTGGAAACAATTTAGAATCTGAACATAGAATCATAGCCTTGGGTTTTCATATAGAGGTTGTTTTCAGAGACAGGACTGAGGAACCATCTGACCACCTTCCTGAACCCAAGTGATGCACTACAAAGGACACGATCTGTCTTTGTGCGAGACATATTTTGAGCAGGTACGATGTGTTGCACTGGTGAAAGATGGGAGAGGTGACTACAGTACCAGCATTTGGATACCTGCTGCGGGTATGGATTGCATTAGAGGAGAAATGACCCTTCCAGAAGAGCAAACCCATGCTGTGGGAGGCCAAGGAGAAACCCCCTGTTGCAGAGGTGAGAGGCCACCCTGGTTTCTGCCAGCTCCTGCCTGGATGTGAATGCAAGTGAAATACAAGGGGGGGGGGAATGGCATGGGATGTTGGCTTGGGAGCAGAGGATGCACAGGGCATCTGAGTCAGGCGAGGGTCTCCCACCACCGGGTGTGGGGCATGCAGGGCAGCTTTCTTGCCTAAGGTTGAAGCCTCTTGCACCTCCGTGGGCTTGGATTGCAAGTGGGTAGGATAGGGAAGGAACTGGAGAGCTCTAAAAGGGAAGAGGGGAGCAGGCAGAAGGGCAGGTAGCAGCTAACAGCAGTTAATTAAATGTTTTGCTACAAGCAATTTCAGATGCCAGGATGTGGCTCTGGGAAGTGAGGGGGGACGTGGCTGTGTCAGAGACTGGACTTCGCGAGTCTCTGTAAAGTCTGGTGTTGTCTGGGAAAAAAAGTGCTTGTGGCCAGGGAGGGGGAGGCACCTTGGGCTCTTCCTGCTTCGTTTGCTTTGCATTGCCAGTGCCGACTGGGATGAGACTGGGCGCTGACTGGCTTTGAGCAGGGGCTGGGCCAGATGACCCCTGGGGGTCCCATCCTGCTCCTTGGCCACTGAGCCAGCCCCCTTGAGCCGCAGCACACAGGGCAGGCAGCCAAGGGGGAGGTTCTGCTGCCAGCTCTTAGCAGTCCTACAGAGACCCGATCACCCCTGTGCCATCGATGGGGACATGGGAGTGACCCATGTCCCCGTATGGGGAGGAAGGGAGCAAAAAGGTGTGCGGCCACCCTGGTGCGGTGCTCCTACCTCCTACCACTTCACATCTGGAGGCCATTTCCCATAAAACGAGGGCCATGGAGTAGACATCCATCTGCTTGAAAGACTCCAGGTCTTCCAGGTTCACCCTGGACTCCAGGACCTCTGGGGCCATGTACCTGGCGGTGCCCACCTGCCCACAAAGAGGAGAGAGGCATTAGCGGGGTGTGCGAGGACTCTGGCCATGAGGCGACCAGGGTGGCTCGCAAAGGCTCCCCTTCGGGAAGGGCTGGCGGGTCATACTTGCCTGCCCGCTGTTGGCAAAGTCATCTACTGTCAGGGAAGGGTCGAGGCGTATGGCGATGCCGAAGTCGCAGAGCACGCACTCCTGCTCGTTCTTCACCAGGACGTTCGTGCTTTTGATGTCCCGGTGGGCGATGGGGATTTTCGGCCTGCCACAGGCAGTGTAGTCGCTGTGGAGGTGGGCCACCCCGCTCACCAGGGAGCCCGCCATCTTCTGCAGGTCCATCCAGCTCAGGACGTGGTGGGACAAGTAGTCCTTGAGGTTGCCCCGGCTGTGGTAGGCAGTGATGAGCCAGTACTCCCGGCGTGGCCCTGTGCCCCGGTCCTCGGCAGTGAGGAACCGCAGGACGCTGTCATGCTTGAGGCTGGTGTCGGTGAAAATCTGGCTCTCGTTCTTCCAGGAGGAGTACTCCTCACAGGGGAAGATCTTCACAGCCACCGTCTCGTACTGCCCCGAGCGGCTGTGGCTCAGCTTGGCCCTCCACACCTCCGCGAACTGCCCTTTGCCCACCATCTCGTCCAGCTCAATGGGGAGCAGCTCGGCGGGGCGGCTGGTGGGGCCGGCACAGGCCGGGCTCTCGTCCATCAGCACGGACAACTTCTCCTCCCGCTCAGCAGACCTCCCCTGCTCTGGCAGCGCCGGGGGCTGTCCCGCTTTCCCACCCCACGCCTTGGCTCTCTTGCGCTGCTTCTGCGTGCGGCAGAGGTAAAATGTCACCGTGATCATCACCGCCACCAGCAGCGGGGGCAGGAGGCTGATGGCGGCCACCGGGATCACCTCCTTGCTCTGCAGCATGGAGTAGCCTGCAGGGAGGAAAGCAAAGGCGAGGGCGCTGCCGCCGTGGGTCTGCGATAGCTCGTTTTCATCACGCAGAGGAGGAAAATACGTGAAGCCGTTAGTGAAGTGCAGCCCTTCGTGGGGCTGCAAGGCATGCTGTGCACAAAGCCCATCCCCACAACAAACCCAGGCGTAGGTAGTTAAGGGGGCTGCTCGGTTTAGGTCTCAGATTTAGCTCCATTTATCAGGTGAGGGTTCAGGGTGCTGGGCTGGGTGGTGCGGCATGTGAGACGTTGCCACCAAAACGGCTCGGCTGCCCTTCGGTGGCTCCCAAGCACTGCTTGCGCTTGCAGTGCGGGGAGCTGGGGTGGAAATAGCAGTGATAAAGCCAGGGCAAGGCTCAAACGGAGTGAATCTCTGGCAGGGGTTGGGGCTGGGGCTTTGCTGGGCCCCTGCGGTGCAGGGAGAGCCAGGAGGGATGCTGGCAGGGGCAGACATCCTGCAGGATCACCAGGCCCTGGGGAGAGCTGGGATGCTCTGCATGATAATTAGCGTAAAGGAGCATCATTTCAGAGCTGTCTGCCAGCGTTGGCATCTCCTTCGTCACTGCATTACAATGCCAACGCCTGTCAACTGACCAGGCATGGCTGCTTTTGTTTTATTTCTTTTAAACCCCTGTCAGCCTTCAGATCATTGGGGAGGGGGGGACGAGGCACACAAAAAGCCATAACCCTCACACAACATATAATTGTCTGATCCTTTGATGTTTGCGATTCCTGGAATAAACATGCTGACTTCAGTAGAGATATTCAAGTAAAATCTTACTCAGAGGTTTTTCTGCCAAGTATAATAACCCAGGGGAAGAGGGATAAGAATCATTCCATAAGCAAAACTCTCGCTGCTTGACCTCAGTGTGTGCAGATCATAATTCAGGTTCTGGAAAAACAGAGCATTTAGCTATTTTCCTTGGCAAATTTCAAAAAAATGTGCTGCAGCTAATTTCTGCAAGGCTGTGAAAGCGTTTCTAAAATAGGCATCAGGTTCAAACCACAAGATCAACCTAAACTGATATAAATCAATAACTAACTCAGGAATATGTTTATTTTGGAAAGCATTAGGCCTGGATATCACCTACTGCTTTAATGGATTTACCCGATGCTTAAGGTCCCATCTTTGAAACTCTGAAGAAAGAAGATATTTTTAAGGGAGTTGCGTGCATGAGTCCTGAAAAAGGGGACGTTAAAGCAACTTCAGCAAATTCCTTCATGAGGATGCCCCTTCCCCACACAAGCCCGTTGATACGGAGGGGTTGCAGCACAGCCTAAACCCCTTCTGTGGAGAGCAAAATGTAGCTGCTCTGGCCATAACCGCAGGTCTGTAAACCCCCACCTTGCTGAGCACGGCTGCCTGGGTCTTTCCCTCTCTGCTGAGGGGAGATGGACCTCCAGGGCCAGGCTCAGCCAGCGCAGGGGTTGTGAGGACTCTGCGTGCTCGGCCCTACCCAGCATCTTCCTGAGGTGTCCGCTAGGCTCCTGCTCGCATGGCTTTAGGAAATGGTGCCACTGTGTGTTCGTTGGGGTGGTCTCTGAGCTCTGAAGGGGTCCCCTGCAGCCCCGGTGCTAGGGCAGTGCCACACAGCAGCCCAGACCTGAAGGCAGGGCTTAAGAAATCAAGAAATGGGAAAAAACCTGCCTGCCTCAGCTGCTGGAGAAGTGCTCGTCTGTATTAGACTTTTCTCTGCTCAGCAGTTGTCCGTACCGTTGAGGATAACTGTAAGTTAATACTTAAAATGCAAACAATCCCTTAAAGCAGAAGTAAAGGATGTAAAGAGTGGGGTCTCTGGGTGTGGGGCTTGCCAAGCTGGCCCCACAAACCAAATCGGAGAGGAGACCACTGCTGAAGGGCTGCACTGCCCTGGCACTGAGTTTCAGCACTTTAGGTGCTGGCTGGCAGGAGGAGGCCGTTTGTGGAAGCCTTCGGTGGGGGTGGCATTTCCAATGAGCCAGTTGTCATTTCTGTGTGAAATTACATATCCCAGCACCAGCTTTGGGATTTGACTATCTCTCCCTAGAAGTGTGCGTACCTGTTATGTTTGGCTCAGGAAGCAGGAAAGAACTGCCAAATTCAGCATCGTTTGCCTTCATTAAGAGTGGCTTGTTTGTTCCGAGAATTTGCATTTTATGTGATTTTTTTTTTTTTTTCTTTTTTCCTCGTGTTGCGGGAGAAGCTATGCCGCTGACTTGCAGGTTCTGGTTAGGCTCATTTTCAGCATCTTGTTCTCTAATTATGGAAAATTGAAGGGGTTTCACTTTGCTTTTGTTACGGGTCACATTCTTGATGGGCACTTGGATAAACCTGGTCCATTTGGATTTAGGGAGGTCTGGACAAGCCTCCAAAGGCTCGGCATCTAGCTGGAAGCATTTCCAAAGTATATGACCCCCCAAGGTACAGAAATGAGCTGCCTCTTAGTTTTCCCTCCTGTGGATTTACAGCCATCTGCAGAAGCGTCTACAGGCCTGCCAAGCCATGCTCACGTGTGTGCGCGGCACTGGGGTGGCTCTGGATGTCCCTGCCCAAGAGAAATCCCCAGGAGCACAGCAGGGGAGGCACCGCCGTGTGCTGAGCCCCGTGCCCAGCACCAGCATCTCTCTGGCTTGCAGGCTGTGGTGGATGCCAGCGGTTCCCGTGGGTGTGCCGGGGAAGGATTTACTCCGATGCGATTTATTTAAAGCTTTCAGAGCATTGACTCACACTGGGTTACATCAGCTTTTGGGTTCCCTGGTTGACTTGCCCTACGCTGAAGGGCACAACCTACCAAGAGATGAGTGGATTTTCCATCCGTGTTTCCAGACCAAGGCTGGAGGCATTGATGGGGGAGATGGTTTAGCCACAGACAAAATACCGGGCTAGATAGCGGGGTACAAATTTTACGTAGCTTTTATATAGGGAGGTCAAACAAAATGCTGAAAGAGCTCCTCCTGGCATCGCGTCTCCTACTCTACTGGAAATACAAATGATTTGTCTTTAGCTTCGGGTCCTTCTCCCCCATAAATAGCACTAACAAAAGTACTCACCGTTGGTGTGGTTTTCAAAGATCAGTTTATCGTTGCACTCCTGCTCGTCCACGCAGCCGCAGATGTAGATGATGCCGTCCTCGCTGGGCTGGTGGGTCATGATGCAGCGTGACGTGTTGTAGTTGGGGACCATGAGGTTTTCGATAGGGCGGTGGGGATTGTGGCACAGCGTGCTGATCCTGATGCTCTCATTGTCCTGTCTCCTGCATGCGCCAAATGAACCGACACAGCGTTAGCCCAGCGGCTCAGCCTTTGTGTCACCTGTGTGTCATCTTAAACCTGGTTTTAAGATCATTTATTTTAAGCCATTTAGGGAGCAACTTGTTTGCAGCAGCTCTGGTGTAATTCTAATTACGTGTGCTTTGGAGGGGCTTTGTTAACGCCCTTTGTCTCTTCCAAATGGTGAAATGTGTAGCACATGCCAGTAGTAGGATGTGAGCCAGAGACTGACTGTTTCCAATAGATAATTATCAGCTCTAATCACGCCTTGGATCAGATAGTGCCAACCCTAAGGCTAAATGCCCTGCATGCGATTTGGGGCAAAATTCTTCTTTTACTAACACCAGCTGCTAGGCCAGCAGGTTTTGGGGCTGTATGGTCCTAAGGAAACCCTCCAAAACAAGGGTGCCACCTTGTATGTCACCTCTGCTGCAATACAAGTCATAACATCTCTGCCTCAGCAGGAGCTGGGGTCTCTGCTGCCCAGATTTCACCTGTGCAGGGGAGAGAGAAGGGATGTAGACGCTGAAACACCCGCTCGCTAGTGACGCTTGGCTTGTGCTTCCCTCCCACTCCTCTCCACCCATTCGTGCAGGTGGAGCCCGTTGGTGCCACCTCATCCCCTGGGCTCTCTCTGGGCTAATTGCTGGTCACACCCTGTCCTTGCAGGACCATTTGCTCCTGCCTCCGGCGACCTGCGGCAGTACAGCCCTTCAGTCACTGGTTGGGGCTATTTCTAGAAACAGCTTGACCTTTGGAGCTGCCAAATTATAACGTGAAGGCGATACAACTCCCTGACCGTGGGGCTGTGCCTGCGTTTATACCATGGCTTCAGACACCGAGCAATTGCAAATGGAATCTGCTGTGTCGGCTGCTGATGTTCCAGTCCTCAGCAGGTCTGGGGCAGAGGAGCTCTGGGGCTTGGCCCAATCAGGGATGCAATGGCAAGTAAGTCAGAGCTCCTCCTTATTTTCATTCAGATAATTAAGATGGAGGTAAAAGTGTAATTTCTTGGCATTCCTAGGGAATTTGGTCTGAAAAGAAAGGATGGACCTGCTTTTTTTTTTCCTTTTTTTTTTTTTTAAAACGCTACGTGTTTTTCAGCTTTGTCTAATGCCCCTTGCATCAGAGATGGTCATAACATCAGCTGGGGAAGACCGAGACATTCCTCCCATCAGCTGAGAGATGGGAGCTGGGCTGGTGAAGACTTCCCAAGAGATTTTTCCCTTTCTGGAGTGAAGATGCAAAATAGTCCAGTGCCCGTGTTACATTTAACTGCGCGCAAGCCTTCAGCGAGCACAGGGAGAACAGGTCTCACTTACAAAATGTTTCATTTATAAAACTCCAGTTATGCACTGAAATGTGGCTCGTAGCACCAGGTTTAGCTCCATAGTGCTAATGTCCATAGAGCTTTTTTAACCATCAGTGCTCAGCAGCTGGGTTAGGTCCTCACATGCCACATTTTTTGCTCAGCAGCACCTTGACTGGGCTCCCGTGAAAGCCGTGGAAAAGTGCCACATGTAGAGCAAAAGGATGGGTTTAGCTCTGGTTGTCACCCAACCCCTTAAGCACAGGGCTCTTGTTTTGTTGGAAAACTCCAGTTCTTGTAATGGATTCAGGCAGCGTTGGCTCAGCACAAGGAGGCTTTGGCTAGAGGGTCCCAGTGCTGGGAGCTCCCTTCTTCTGGTGCATGGTGGAATCATCCTTGTTGGACCCTTGTTGTCTTCGTCTCCACCCGCTGTTTACCAAGCTGGGTGAGGGAAGTGGTTTGTGGAGCAAATGGTGGACATCCTTAAAAACTGGGGTGCTCAGGCAGATTTAGGAATGACCAAGCATGAACTGGGTTATGTCCAGTTATGGGGCAGGTGGTGGCAGCTGAAAGGAGCTGGAGCTTGGAGATGGGATTAGGAGGAAGCTGTTGGTGTTGTGATGGAGCCTCTCATCCTTGGAAAGCCAGAGTGGAGCTAACACAGGCTGCTGGCATGGTATGTGAGACATGCTGGGCAGATCGGGGCTGGACGGCTCCCAACCGGGGAAACGCGATCCAGGATGCAGCCCTTCTCCTATAGGGAGGATCAGCCAGTGGGTAATTAAGACCTAATTAAGAACTAAGAGCGGAGTGCCAGGGTTTGACCCTTGTTTCTGGAGCCTTCCTTGGAGGAGTCAGGATAAGCCAGCACTGGCCAGGTTTGCGGGGCAGCCCTGGGGCAAGGATGAGTGATGGGGAATGACTGGCCCTGCATGGGCCATGGGGAGGCTGGTGAGCATTGCAGCTACTCCTGGGAGTGTTGGAAGGACATTACAACCATTGCAACTTTGTCAGAGATGGCCTCTGCTTCCAGGTCTAGTGGTGTGAAGTGGGAGGGCGATGGTATGGAGAGATTTCACAATGCCTTTGAGGTCAGCTGGGAAGTCAGACATAAAAGCAGGGGGAAGAACCCAAATTTGTCTTCCTCTCCCTGGTGAAGTCCCCTGGTTTCAGCGCTCCCCCCGTTTTCTTGGGTTTCCCAGAAATTTGTCAGAGGCGCTTCCAGCTGAAGAGTCCTAGGAGGGTGCAATCCCTCCCCTGTGGGCTGCCCAGACAGGGCACACTGGAGGATGCGAGCACGTTGGTCATGAGCATGGGGCCAAAGCTGCTGCTGTGACCCATACCCATGCAGGACAAGTTCGGATGATCCAAATATGCTTCTGCAAATGAGCAACGGGCAGCAAGGCTGCCTTGCAGGTGAGCCCTGTCTGTCTGCAGGGATCTTAACCTCAGGGTGGATCTTAGGATGGGGTGGGAAATGCTGGGGGGAGGCTGCCGAGCCAACAGGTTATTTGTGACCCCCACAGCTGTCTCGCCCCATCCAATACATGATGTAGCCCCATCTGGTGCTGTGGGATTACTTTCCTGGCATGGGGATTTATGCTGCAGGGGACTTGCTTTTTCCTGTACGAGTAGGCTGTCCGAGGGAAAACCCAGCAAGATGCTGGACTGCCTAACCAGGGATTTAAGGTGGCTTCTCCATGTGTGTGTAGGAGAACTTGGAGCAGGGGGTGGATTTTGTTTGTTTGTTTGAGTTTCTTGTTGGTTTTGTGTGTTGATTTTTTTTATTTTTTTTTTTTTAACATCCATAATGCAACAATTATGTTGAGGCAAACTCCTACCGAAAGGGGGGCGTACAGTATTCACGCTAATTAGCAGTTTGAGATAAAGCCTAGTGATAAGTGCTTGGCTGGCTTTCACTTTGGCAGCCAAATTAAAAGGGAAAGAGGAAGAAAATCACTTTGGGCAGACCCAAAATGGATGTTTTTTCAGTTTTGCTCATGGGGACCAAAAATCTGGGGGAGGCACTCTTCCGAGCCAAGCTTAGCCTGAAATGTGAGATTGTGCTTCCCTTCCAGGCACCTCCCACAGAAGCAGAAAAAGGCTTTTCCCAGGGGATAGGGAGGAGGTGGGTTAAACCCCAGTTTGGTACCAGCTCAGACATCCGTGTGCTGGATGGGGGCAGACCTTGTCTGTACCCCTCCACGTGAACCAGGGTTTCACCAGCCTGATACAGGAGGACATCATTGGTTTGGGGGTCAGGGCTGCTGGTTTTGCCCTTGGGTTCAGCTTGTAAAGCTAAATTCAGGGGTTTATGGTGGTTTAGACATCCCACAGCAAACTTGCCACACTCTGCGTCAGGCACTTAAATGCTAAATTTAGTTAGAAAATAAACTGGTGCTAATTATAGGGAAGACCAAATAATTTTTTTTTACTGCGAATTGTAGTTTTAATTGTAATGGAGTCAAAGAGAAAGGAAGAGAAAGTCCCAAATTATTTTAATGGGCAGTAATTCAAGTGCAGGTGTACATGTACATGTGTGTTGCCATGAGCTGCCGCCCCATGAGCTCCTTTTTCCCCCTTGTCCCCCCTTGATGGAGGAATTGCCCCTTACCATATGGCCACGCAGATCTCGTAGGGGTCCTCACAGTAGGAGTTGAGGTTGCAGTTGCTGTAGCACACCTTCTCCTCACAGGCCGGCGGCGTGGAGTCGCACCACTTGCACAGGTTGGTCTTAAGGCTGCGGCGAGCACCAGCACTGCAAGCTGCAGGGGCAGAGGGGCGGTGGAGAATGAGCACAATTTTCAGCAATTTGTACCGCCAGTACATAAGGAGCCTGAATTGACCCTATTTCTCCATGCATTTTTTCATAGCTCTCATTTTGCTCCTTTACTCAGTCAAACGTGTTTTCAATTATGCCAAAGCCTAGAGGAGATGGAGAGATGCTGGCAGTGTGGAGTCTCGTCCAGCAGGACCTGCCCTTTGCAGAGCCAGGCTTTCCCTCTGTGTTTCCTGTACTGTTTATCATCAAGGGGAAGGTTATTTCTTCCTCTACAACCTAGGCTCAAATTGGTGTATCCCCTCATCTTCAGTGCATGCAGTGCCCAAAAAGGGACATCTCCAGGTCTCTGCATGCCTTAAAACTTTACTTATTCCCCTCCTCTCCTGCTGCCTCCTTGTCTCCCCTCTGCCCATTCAACAAGCCCAAGCCCCGAAATGTGTTCACCACCGGCTCCCCAAGCATCTGTGTTTCCAGCAATAAATGATGGGCTGAGAATTCCCGAACTCTGGGGCAACAGGAGCTGGTCCCTCAGGGATCTGTTGCCTGCTGTGCCCTGGCCCAGCTGTCCTGCCCCTGGAGGGCTGGATCTGGCTGCAGTGGCAGGAATAACTGCTGCCTCTGCGGAACTGCTCTGTGTGTTATCACACAGGCATAAAATTTTCTCTATTTTTGTACAAAGGGTGAATGAACTATGCTTGGTTAAGGGATAAATCCCAGCTAAATTTAAGCTTCCTGTTTTAAGGCTGTTAAATGTCCTTTTTTTTTTTTTTTTTTTTCCCCCAAAGAAGCCACTGAGTGGCTTATGTAGAAATATATATTTATAAATTTTTACTTAAATACACTGCAGAGTGTTCAGGTAGCAATCTGCTAAGTTTTTTGAAGGTTTGGGCCATCCACGCTTCTCCAGCTGCCGCTTCCCCGAGCCACCTAGCAGAGCTGGGTGCTCTCAGCCCCTGTGAAAAGGGCAGTCGTGGTTTGCTGTGCTGCAACAGTCGTCACAGGGGTTTTCCATCACGTGCTATTAGTGTGAACCAGAAACAAATTGCAAAATCCCTGACTGTGGCTTGCAAAGCCTCAGCCCCTGCAGGCAAGGCTACAGGAGTATGCCCACGGGCGTCCCTGGATCTGTGGGCAACCTGCAGGACCTCCTGCATTCTTGGTGGTCACATCTGTGACCTGCCCATGGCCAACAGCTAAGCCTACAGTCCCTTTTTAATGCATATACTGTGCCGGTAGCAAAAAGAAATTTTTAACTTCTCTGCTTTCCAAATCCAGGGTGCACACCCGGCTCTGACAGCATCTCACGTGCCTGCTCCGCTTCCCTGGCCGGCCCGGACCCCCCTCCACGTGACGGCTGTAAAAGAGCTGCTGGAAGGCTCCTGCGCAGAAATAAACTGTTTACAAGCTCCTGTGGCCTCATACGTTGGGCCAGGGTTAATGACAGAGGGGAAACCTGGCTGCAGAAGAAAAGCCTCTTGCATCTGAAGGCTGGAAGGTGAAAATTTTGGTTTAAATGACCCATGCGAAGCTTAGAACGTGGCTCAGCAGGGATCGTATCATGCAAGGCAGCAGGGGAGCTGGGAGCAGAGCGGGTGAGGATGCTGCCCACAACCTCTTGCTCAGTATCCCACCCACAGGCTGCTCTGGCCCAGCCGAGGCGCACAGGGATTTTGGGGGTGACCTCAACAGACCCAACAGCCTGCATCCATCCAAGGGTTAGCTGCCACAATCACAACTTCAGCTGCATTTGAAGCACCTGCAGCTGCTGTGAGCTACCCTTGCCTCCCTGCCTCACTCTGCTGGGGCAAGACTAGCAGGATCTCAGGCAAAACTTCTCTCAAGGATGAGAGACTTGGAGGTGCATCAGAAAATGAAACCCAGCACTTGCATGGGGCTCTCAGTCTACAGCAACAGCCACCACGCTCTACAAACCCTGCAGGTGTTATCACATGAGAACAGAGAATTTAAGGTAAATTAGCTTCTGCCCCCAAAACTCAGCCCTACTACGCCCAGGGCTGTGCTCTGGTGGTGTTGCTGCCATATTTCTTCTTTCACCCCCGTCAGCTTAACCCTCCATGCCCCAGCTCATGCTGTGCTGGCAGCATGCTAGTGCAGGACCGTGGGCTCAGCACCATCATCCCAGAGATATCTGGGGGCCCTGCAGAGGAAAAGCAAATGGACAAATCCAATCTGTAGATGTCGCTGATGTAGAAGAGCGATGAGGTTTGTTATTTATGCATTTATACCCACCAGGTATATTATTTACTTATTTATATCAAGGGTTTGCTTGAGGTCTCAGAGCAAAACGTCAGCCCTGGCAGTTTTGTACTGGTGTGTATGATGGGGATCTTGACTTGGCAACTGTTTGCACTGTGGAGCGGAGAAGCCACGGCAGATGAAAGAGTTAAATATGGAAACAAGATCCAGAAATATAGTGGTAACTGGAGAAAATTCTTTGGAGACAAATTGTTCTAAACTAGCTCAGGCTGCAATTCTGTTATCTGCTCTGCAAGAAAGGTCAGAGCAAGAATATCTCTTTTCCCCCTCCCTCCTCCTTCTCCTAGGAAGCTAAAAAGAAGAGCACAAAGACCACTGTAAGTTTCTTTAGGACTTTGTGTCCTTGAACCATTAGCTTGTAGGTACAATTTAACTGCCACATCACTCATCGTGGCCCTGATTAGACCCAGATGAACACTTTCAATATTAATAGTTGGATGATTTAATAAAGCTGCACGAGCAGTAAAAGTAACAATACACTTCCATAAAGGGGTTCCAGATGTTGCCAAGGCAAATGCTAAACATCAAAATACAAACTTCAAAAAAAAAAAAAAAAGCCAAAAAAAAAAAAAAAAAAGCTGGATAAGCAAAACTTGGAACAAACTATAAACTAATTAAATGTGGGTTGAGTTTTCCAAAAATAAATTGAAGCCATAAGGATGTGATGTGAGCCAATAAATAGTACAGTTAGTCAAAGTTACTGTGGAGCGACGGAAAGATGGTTTGAAGTCACCGATAGGTGGGCTCTCCGTGAGCTTGGCTTCCTATCAGTAGGAAGGCTTGTTCTCTCGTGCACCAGAGTGGGATCAAGTCTTCTGGTATCTATAACTGGGACCTCAGAGAGGTTACTAAGAGAATATGAGAGGATTTTCAAGTAGAGGAATAAAGGAAAAAATTACTCCAAATGTGCCTGAGTCTCTCCTGCAAGAGCAGCAGGGGTAATACCACCAACCAAGGACACCGGGATATTTTTTCATGTGTGTTGGGGCAGCCCTCCAGCCTCATTACCCACAGGGCATCCACGCTCTCTACTTGGCCACCTGCAAGGCCCGCTGAAGCACCATTGCCACAGTCAATAACCCATCCTCTTCCCCCTTAAGACAGTCACCTAAAACAGCGCTCTCAAAGAATTTCATACCAGTCCTATCACCGCAGTCACAGAAGCACTCAGCACCCAACAGATGAGCTTTTTGCTCGCCTGCCAGGTGCTCAGCTGCCAACGGTGGCTGCAGCTGCAGAAACCCCGTGGAATAAATAGGGCGCTTATTAGCTCGTCTCTACCAGTGCAGCCCCAGAGAGCAGGTAGGGCATCCACCACCTAACTCCAACTTCAGCTTGCGGCACGCTGCAGTCCCTCAGGAGGGTGCATCCCTAAGGAGCAAGCCAGGGGTGCACAGATGTGGAGGCACGGTGCATTTGTTACAGGGAAGGAGAAAGCGCTTCACAGCCAAAGTGGTGGCACGTGCAAGCAATGCATTTTTGCTGCAGGGCAGAATGAGCAGTTTTAGTTCTCCAATATTCTCTCTGCAATGCTGTTTTGTGACAACTAAACACCAGATGGGCTTCAGGAAAGGTGCTTGGTGTGAGATGCTAAGGCACTTCAGCCCCTCAGCACTCCTCCAAAGGTGGAAGGGGACCTCTGCCACATAAGAGATTATAAGACCTTTTTATAATCTCCATTATAAGACCTTCAGATTCTGCTCCATCTTTCAGTAGCAAATTGCCCTTAAATTGTCTTTATTTTTCAAGGACAAAGAAAAATTGATCATTTTTAGGTCATAAATGCTCTACAGTGAAGTCTACCTGCTCTTTTCTGTGTATCTCTAAGCACCCAGGGATGGGGCTGATGCTAACTTAGCAGTTGTGGAGGGCTTCCCAGCTCGGTGTGACTGCAGCGGTGCCAGGAGCATTCTGCATCATCTTTTCCACATGGGATGGTCAACCTGTAATCCTCAGGCTCTGCACGCAGAGAGACTCTAATCAGCACACTTTGGTGCGGGATTGGGGACCACCTCTGTCCTAGCCCTGCAGCCACATCACTCCTGGAAACCTCCAGGTAGGTGCCCTGGTGGAAACCAAGACTGTGCTGAGGCCTGCTGTCCCACCTGGCTGAGCCCGGCCTCGGTGGCGAGTCCTTCATCCCCTGCCTGGTTTAGGGTTAGGCTTTGCCTTGGGCTTTCATCCATGGCTAATGACATGACTGCACAATAACAGAGCCTCTCATAAAATTATTATGAGAACAAACAAATTCCCTCCCTATTATATACAGTACTTGTTTTTAAGATTAAAACAACCACAGGGCTGATGGGCTCTGCTCTCTTGCTGACCCGTGTGAGAACACCAGGACCTTGGTGTTCTCCATCAGCAGGTTATTCCTGAGCTGCCGCCTCCACAAAGCAACCACTAGTGCCACGGATGGGCTATGTCAGGGTAATTCCTACGTCCCTGATTTCCAGGAGATCCTACGCGGGGTCAGAAGCCCCCACTGCAATTGTCCAGCATGAACTGTATAACAGAGATCCCAGATTTCCTGCAGTCAGCTCCAGTTTGAGCTAGATCCAATCTGTCGGAAAGCACCTGATCTCACTGCAGCACCCTGCAGTGCTGCAGGATCCCCCCAGAACTAGACCTCAGGATATCGTACTTTGATTTCAGATGCAGTTTGGCTTCCTGCAGCACAGTTCTGTTCTCCAGGAGTCGGATCTGGTGCTACTTTCAGCTGCTGAACCAAAAAGGTTTTTAGCGTCGGGCTGCTCTTCTCCACCTATGCGTTTTACAAACACTGTATCTTCATCTTCATAGGAGAGGGAGAGCAGACCAAATGGAGATGAAAAAACTTATTACGCCATTTTTCGCCCCTGCAAGGCACAAGCCCCTGGCTCCCCCAGGAAACCCAGGAGTGCTCAGGCTGCATTTGGTTCAGAGGACCAGGATCTGCCCTCAGGTATGTGGTCCCACATCGTCCTGCATAATAAATACTGTACTTGGCAGAGTACAGTATGGAGTGAGGAATGAGCCAGTAATGTTTCCTGGTGAATAAAAAAGGACTGATTTTGATTGCCTTAGACATCAGTGCTTCCCAGTGCCAGAAAGACATGCAGTATACATTTCTGCTGTACTTGGACCTTCTTCAAACAGGCTGGTAACTGACTTATTCCACCACTTATTTTTCCTTTGTGAAAATATCCCTTTAAATTAAGTGTTTAGCAAATACTGCTTAGTCCCATTACAAAGTAAATTGGGTATGGATCGTACCAGCAGATTTCTCCAATCTCTTTCAGATGCTTAAATTACATCATGATCTAACTTCACCCCGGGGAGAGAAGAGCTCTGCAGAATACTGTCCGTCCTTCTGCTTTGGTAATCTCCAGTATTTCTCGGGTACCTTTCGCCAGTTATCTGCCTGTCAGTGCCATGACTGCTCACGGGGCATTGGGACCTTTCCTACAGACGTACCCCGAGGTCGTGCCCCAGCAATGCTGGCTCTGTCCTGGTGAGCTGCAGGGCCAGGGGCCAGCGAGGTGGTGCCCAGCACTCTGGGGAGGATTTGGCCAGACTGGTTTCTCTTTGATTTCAGTCAGTTGATGTCTGTGCCTGCAGGCAAGGACAGGGAGAGTGTGCCCAACCCCATGCTCCTCCATCTGCCCTTGGACCTGCTCGTCTCCTCTGTCCACTGTCACAGCCCATCTTGCTCCTGCCCAAGGCACTGAAATCACACAACGCCAGGGATCCTTCTCTTCCACCTGCAGAAAGACACTTCCCCTTCAGGACATCTCAAGTTTTCTCCCCCAGATTTCACTTTCCGTGCCCCAAAGCTGCTCCTGCTGGGACAACCCATGCTCCATCCTTCTGGGTCCCTGTCTGTGTCGCAGAGGTCGGGGTGCTGGTGCTGGGTCTGGCCAGTGCCCGCCGCTGGGGTGGGCTGGCAGGGACGCCTGCGACGGGAGGACTGCACAGGCAATTATCTGCCATATTGTGCTCTCGCTTGTGTTTAAAAACAACAACAGCTCAACTGACTCATAGATCCTACGGCCTCTGAGTCATTTTTTATTTCTGGATTTCACTGCTCTGCCCTTTGCAATGAAGGGAGTTACATGCGCGCGCACACACAGACACATCAAGTTCACATTTGTTTTTCCCCTATAAAAACAAAACGATTTCCATACCGTTAATGAAATAGAAATGATTTGACTTTGCATACCCTGCCTTTTATTTTCCATTGTATAAACTCTCCAGATTAAATAATGACGGTTGTAAAGTAAACCTCTTTTTCTTCCCCCCCCCCCCGGCTCCCCCCGCTTCCCTTTCCAGGCAGCCTCTTTTCGAAACAGCAATAGGGAGTCACTTACAGGCTTGGCTTGCGCTAAGCCTGTAGTAATTAACCCCTTCATCCCTAGCTTTTCCTCTGTTGGTATTTAACCACAGCGTGGGTGAAGGCGACAGTAGGTCTCCCTGGGACTAGAAGCAAAGTGGGGGAGCAGAGCAGGCAGGGAAAGGAGGAGAAGAGCTGGGCTGTGCAAAGCAGTGGCGTGTGCTCGGTGCGGTGCACCCGTGGGTTGGACAGCTTTCCTGGGAGAGCTGCAGCACAGCACTGCACAGCCGGAGGTACCTGCCATCTCCCTGCACACACACCCTGTGGTTTTGGGTGGAAGTCAGCACCACTGTGTTGTGTTTAGCCTGGCAGCCCTGTCCTGGGTTGTCTCCCTTCCTTCTCCCTGCCTGGGGACCACCAGCACTGACATCTCAGCAAAATGTCCTCTCCTCTCCACACGCCACTGTGGAAATCATCTGTGGTAAATAATTTAGTCGCTAAATCTTGCTCTTTCTGTTTACAGGGCCGTTATGATTTTATGAAGTACTCAGAGGAAAATTAACAGGGTGAAGTAATCCCTTACACAAGCAGCAGATACAGCTGGAGCTGGGTGCACGGGCACGTGCCTGCCTTGCCCTGTGGGACTGGGTGAGCTGCTCCCATCACGGTCATGTGAGCTCCGCTTTTCGATATACCCTTACCATTAACACAAGGTCTGCAATCTGTCTATCTTCAAGGCTTTTAAAGATGCTACAAGCATTTTTCCTAATCACATCTATGATACAGCGGCTCAACCCTGCATCCCCCCAGCAGTGGTTCAGATGCTTTGCCAGTGCCTGGCCCGGGCGGGTTAGTGGCACTGGCTGAGACACTGTTACTCTTCCCAGACTGGGTGATGTGTTTTATATTATTTCTCTTGGATTTATTAAGCATTATGTAACTGGCTAACCAATCCCGCATGCGATGCAATCGCGGCTGATTTCATGTCAGTGGAAAGTAAACAAAAAAAAAAAATGGTCTGAAGTGGCTGAACTGAAATTCATTTCCACATGCAAAGCAATTCCTGAAGGATCTTCTCCATCTCCACGCAGCTACTTTGCATCCAAGCTCTCATGCAACCCATTAGAAAAGAGTTATGGAAAAATTGCATGTTGAACATGACAGGGTGTTACAAGCAAATGCTCTCTGTTTACTCCCCTGCATGAAATTATTAAGATAAAGTTTATTTTACTTAATTATTTTTAAGCTTTAATCTTTTTAGATTTCTGCTGCTCCTTGAAACATGTTATGCTTGCATATCATTTTCTCTTTTAGCTGGAGAACTCTTTCAAATGTGAAAATTACTCGCCAAAGGAAGTTTGGCATTAAACTCTGAAAACTAAAGCAAGCCAGCCCTGCAGTCTTGAGGTCCTGAAGCCCAGCAGAACCCAACCCAACATGATGGGGAGGATGTTCCATCTCTGCTCAGCTTTGGAATGACTGTAAGTGCCAGGTGATGTAAAAACTATACCCCCATTAGACTCTGAACTCAAGCTCTTTCAGGAGCACTCTTCTGGTGTTATGGACATCATCCTTCCTATTAACATCAGTTTGCACCCAGAGACATTGAACTGAGGATGGAGGAACACAGAATGGATAAAACACTAGTGGCCCTGCACTATTCCTTTTCTTTTTCGTGGTGTCTTTGAAGCACTCAGCAAAGTCCAAAAACGTTGTGTGTCTTTCTGAATCCATTTAACCAATGCACTTCACTGAAACGTCGGTAAAAGTCAGTGGCTGGGGGATACCCAGCTGCAGGTTATTTGCATTATTTTTCAGTAAGCCCCTAAGGCATCCAAGCACCTGCTTCACCTGGGCAAGTAGCTAAGTTCAAGTTGAATTGCTGAATTAGACCTGGCTGAGCTGGTGGATCATGTAACAACATTTGCCCCTTGCCAAGCTGCAGTTGGAACACAAAGGTGGCACCTGTGTTCCTGGGGGCAGATGAAGTCATGAAGGGGTAGGACAGGACAGCCCTGAAGGTGATGCTCGTGAGCAAGTTCGCAGCTCTGCACCTAACTTTGGGCCAACTTACTAGATGAGCAAAGTTGTCCTAAAACTTGGAGGGAACCCACAAGTTAGGGATTTGTCTGCCATTCTAGAGGCTCACTTATTCCCTTGGGAGATGAGCTGGGATGCCCTGCATCCTTCATTTGAAAAGGTGGCCCAAAGGAGGTTTGAAGGTTAGCACAGGAGTCCCCCAGGTCACACAGGACAGCAACTTAACAGAGATATTTTTCACTCCCTAAGTGCCAAGTGTGTGCTGACTATGGGTTGCTGTGGTAATTTGCTGTGTAATTATGGCCGGTACCTCCAGAGCTGTTACCATGCCAAGCAAAAACTGCCCTGGCAGACAAAAGCAGTTGTGAGTTTGCCCAGCAGTAACTGTACTTACTCTATTAGGCATTCAGCAGCTGCTTGTTAAGTGCTGGGCTATGAAAGTCAAATGCAGGGAGCTAGGACACAAACCAAGGCTCGTGGCTGTCCTGGTCTGAAGTGCAGCCCAAGATCTCGGCTGGTAATGAGTCCTTTTGGTTGCACCTGTTGCCCTATTCCTTTCTCTTCCGTACCTTATTCTGTCCTTCCTAGCCACATGTGGCATTGGAAAAACCTTGAGAGACCAAGCCAAGCTGGCAGCACAGCTTGAACAAGTTTGGGGTCTGGGAGGGGAAAAAAACCCACAACCGGGGATCAGCCCAAGGGAAAATGACACATACATACACTCAGTCCCGTGTGGTTACCTCCACCAGCATCACACCATGGCCCCACCGGCCCAGCAACTCCCACCAGCCCAGATGGCTCACAAGGGGAACGTTCCATTTCTCTTCATCAGATGGAAAGCAGAGCAATTTATTCAAGGTCTGAGGAGAGGGGAAAACTGCTGAGTGCAATGTTCATAAGCAGTTTTAGCAGCTCTGCCAGTGCCTCTGCTTATGTGGGTCTTTGCAGGGTAAAGCAATGTATTAGCATATGCCATGGCATGTGTGTGTAGGCTGCCGGCGGGGTTGCGCAGGGCTAAGCTAGCATGTGCCCTGTGGCAAATGCCTTCTGATGGCTGGAGATTCACATGCCGTGTTTTCAGAGGGCTCTGACATTTCAGCCCTTTGAAGAGCGCTTTGCAGTGATCTGTTCTTGACTAAATCCTGGTCTTCAAAATTAATGCCTTCTTCCCACCTCCCATGCTGCTTGGAAGAAGATGTCATAGCCTGGCCATGCACAGGTGGTTTGAGCTCATCTCGTTGCAAGCTGTTGCAGAAATTACTGAGGATTTAACAACGCTTACAGGTCTGGGAGCCGAACAGCAGAAGGTAAGAGTCAACCAACTTTGCAATGCTGTTGCCATCGGTTTTGTTGCTCGTGTTTCTCCAGAGCTACCAACAGTCTAGCCTATATCTTACTTAACAGTGGCTTCTGCATCTCATTCTCAGGAAGATGCAACAGAGATGAGTCCCCCTCTCT
Source organism: Falco cherrug (assembly GCF_023634085.1). Lineage (NCBI taxonomy): Eukaryota > Metazoa > Chordata > Aves > Falconiformes > Falconidae > Falco > Falco cherrug. The sequence goes on along the minus strand of NC_073704.1, from coordinate 32,749,868 downwards.
ACATAGAAAAGCAGCAGCAATGAACTTAACAGCAAATGCAAGTGAGCTGCAAGTTGGTTGCAGACGTTGCTCTGCAATTCAAGTAAAACTACTGCACAGCAGGTTTTGGGTTTTTATTTTGTTTTGTTGTTTTGTTGTTTGGTTTGGGTTTTTTTTTCCCTATTATCATTATATTGTACTCTGGAATTCAGTTTTGTGTATATTTTTCAGGCTCTGCAGGAATTCTGGATCTCTGTGAATAGATGGAATTGAGATTTTCAAATATCATCCAAATAGGTAAACATGTCAGAAACATTATCTGGGTCACATTTGGGCAACAGGGTTTGCTCTGTTTTAAATGCAAATGGTCTACTGATGATTTAGATGAACTTCCTGAGGAGTGTTTGAAATTCCTGGCACACGTTCGATTTACCATCTGCTAGAATGACTTTGATGAGCCCACAAAGAGACGTTAGACTGGAGCTGCTCTTCATATCTCGGGTGGACTTGCTGTAATTGACTAGTTTGTAATTTTTTGCGTTGGTATTATTTTGATTCCTGAGGAGAAGCGGGGCTTGCAAGGGACTGTGCTATGAACTGCTGGGGCAGAGATGTTCTGTTAATTCTCCGTCAATGTGCTGTCATCAAGTTGTTCCAGCACTGCCCGTTCTTTATGTCTGCTAAAATTATTATCTGGAGTCAAGTTTTGCCCTCATTTAGACCAGATCTAACAGTAATTAATTTGTGCTGTCAGAGGGAACTTGAACTTGAGGCTAGCCTGCATTACAGACGCTGAAAACTTTCTTGCTTTTCCTAAACCATCCCACATTTAATGCGTAAATAGATGGTGTGTTCTTCTCTCTCATTTCTTTCTTGATCTCTTAAAAAAATGTCTTTTAAGGAGCTTGTGTTGTAACCTACCAAAAGATGCTGCTCAATAGGGTTGAATGCAACTTGAATATTTTCCATTTTTCTAAAGCAGAAGAGAGTTATGGCAGGAGGGCAGAGGGAGCAGGGTTTTTCCTTCCAAAAAGGAATTTTTGCAGGAATGGAACCAAGAGTCTTGTTGACAGGGCCTGAAGTGCTGTTTTCTCCACACATGAAAGTAACAGGAGCTTGCGTGTCTGTGCGTTGCCTCTCCAGAGATCCCTCTTGCAAGAGGAGGAGAAGGTTCCCACGGGTGCCAGCCCCTGGGCAGAGCTGCAGCACAGCCCCAGGCAGCCTCAGCGGCCGGAGGGGGTGAGGTGCAGGGGGCAAAGCTGCTTCTCCAGCATGGAGGAACGGGCAAAGAGAGGAACGTTCACCGTCCACCACCTCCCGCTCTGAGATCTCCTCATCTGCGGTAGTGCGTTGCCTTTCCAACTCAGCGTCCTGCCCCAGGATACCTCCTGAAACATGCCACAGTCTGAATATCACTAAGCAATACTTCTGCCCCAGAGCTGCCTCCCAACCTGCAGCCTGTTGCAAAGGTAGCAGCTCTGACAAAGGCGAAAGAAAAGCTTGGCTGCTTGTGATGCTGCTTTACAAACAGGTGAGCACAAGGCAAATGTACAAAACCAAAGTAAATGTGTGGTGAGGAGATCTCACCCCCAAGTGAATGGCCTCTGCCTCTGGTGGGAACATCTACAACCATTTTCTAACCGCCCTTTGACATATTAAAGACATGGCAGGAACTGAGCTCCCAGGGGATCCATTGGTCTTATTTCTGTGGACACTTGTACCCTGGGTCTATTTGAAGAAGGATGATTCATTCAACTGCTCATTGCCAATGGCTCTGTGTGTCACTTCCCATTGTAAGAAGAAGGGTCTTGTTTGCTGTTATGGACTGGTTGGGGCTAATTTTGGGATAGATCTAGCATGGAAAAAATGCTTTACACAGCAAGACAGCAGCTGATTCAGTTTCTTCATTGCTGGATGCTGGCGTTTAGAGTCTCCCAGGCAGGAAGTTTTATCAAGCAACATCAGACAGATGTTCCTCATCATGTCCCAGCTATGTTGACTGGAGACCTGCTCTGTCAAACACTTGTCAGGGCACATGGGCATTCATTCTGCATGGCTGGCATTTTATTAAACGATCCACCTGAAAACAGCAACAAATCTTTGTAAAGAAACACCTATACCAGTGTTAGCTGTGAAGACCCAGAAATGCTTGTAGTCATGGCATTCCCAAGAACCTTTTCCTGGAAAGGGTTCAAGTTCCTGATTTAGCAATAAAAGGGAAGAAATTATCTGGATTTCCAGTGGACACGGTATGCATCCACATTGGCAGTATTGTCTTTTTTGATGGGGTGTGCAGTGCACCAAGGCAATGCAGGACACAGTTGAGCCTTCTGGTTTGGGATGGCTGAAGTGAGAAGGGATCAGTATCAAAATCTCAGGGTTTTGGATTGCTGGTGTAAGGAAAAGGCCTCTGTTAGCAGTGCGACAGCCAGCAGGCCAGGAACTTCAGCAGAGTGCTGAAGCCTCCCAGAAGCAAAGACAAAAGTGTGTTGCTCCCAGAGGGAAAGTCTTCACAGGGTGTTGGAGAAACTGAAAAGATTAGGAGGTACTCAGATGTTGGGGCAGGGAGATGTCTTAACAATGATAGGATCAGATCTGTTGGTGTCACCTCAGGTGATTGTGTCAGGGCTCAGCCCTGCCTGACTGCAGACCAGGGCAATAAACCAGTCCTGTTTGCTGGCTGCCAGGGCTGCACTGGTTCCAGCTGCTGGCATAAGCTCACCTGCACAGCTTTGCATGCAAGGCATGTATTAGGGTGTGACGGTCCTGGAGGCACGGACTTTCCAGCTCCCAGGCATGGTCACAGGACTTGCCATCATATGCTGCAAGGGGAGGACAACAGCTTTTTGCAGGCTGAGCAAAGGCAGGCAGGTATTTCTGTCAGATACCTTCAGGCCTCATCAGCATTGACTCTGGTGCCAGGGTGGCAGCTGCTGGCGACAGCTTTCTTTGGACCTCTGCTTGCCCAGAAGGGCTGGAGTTTTGGATCCAGCGGAGAGTAACTGACATAGAACTAAAGGGACCATCTCCATCTACAGCGTGGCAAGGTGAGAGGTCTTGCCACAGGCCCAGGCAGAACCTGTCCAATGTGATGCTGCTTCGACTACTCTGAGAGCTGTGGCCAAAGCATGGGTCGAACTGGAGCGTGGGACCCTGCAAAGTGACACCCGGCAGCTGCCACCACTGGAACTGCATGTCGGGTCCCCATTACAGCTTGCTCCTGCTGATAGCTGAAGGAGATAGCAAATCACACACCGCACATGTTGAAAAGATATTTTTTTTTTTAATTTAAAATCTATTTTAATCTTGAATCCAGATGTAAATATTCCTGTCTTGTTGAGGGTAACACTTCAGCTGAGGCATAGCCTCGGAGCTGCCAGGATTCACGTGGGTAGTTGCCCTCCGTCCAGTGCAGGCTGTAGTGTACAGCTGGATACAAGAATTGCCCCAATGCCGAGATGCGTTTGCTGTAGTATAAATCAGCTGCCGTTTGTCAGACATGTTCCTGGCTTATCAGTGGGAAGCAAAACCCCACAGTGGAACAGCTCCATGGAAGGGTAAGCCCTGGGGTGGTGTAATCGGTAGGAGCATGGGCTGCAGAGGGGATTGCACGGCAGGCAGGCTTTCCCGCTTTTCCTAAAAGTTTGACAGCTACCAGCAGCTGGCAGGAGAGTTTCAGCCCCACATGGGCTATAACAAACAGATGAACCAATTGATGAGCAAGAAAATGACTCTGATGGACGTTACAGATGCTTTCCGGAGGCAGGATCACAGCAGTCATCTCTGAACTCAGGGATGTGCATGCGAGCAGGGCCAAGACAGCTTTCAGCCACCCCTTCATTTCCCTCCGAAGCTCCCAAAGGAAACATTATCCCACAGTTGGGGTCCAGCACAGGGATAATGTAGCTGTAATCCACAGGTTTGATAAGGCAGGCAGCCATCCGTGGTGTTATCTCCCCCTACGTGGAGGCCCCTTCCAGTGCAGGCTTTCACTTGGCACACAGCGCTAAACATTGGATGTGAAAAGAGCAAAGTGTGTGGGAGCTGCTGATTTTGTCTCCTTGGTGGGACTGTTGTTTTTTAATAAAAAGATCAGATGTTGCGCTTCCTTGAAAACACGACAATCTATGGGAGAGTTCATTAGTTTATGGCAAGTTGCAACACTGTGGAGCCCGGCTGAAGGCAAATGTTATTACAAAGAGTTATCACTAAGGGGAGAGGAAAATAATGTCCTGAGGAAATAAACTTGATGGAGCAAAACATGGAGCAATATAAAGCTGTGGAGGACAGGCAGTAGAGTTGAATACTTTCTCAGAATAAAAGTCCCCAGTCACCTGTTTTTAATGCCAATGTTTGCTTTCTGCATATTCAGTGAATATGTGGGATGCATCTGTTCAGGACTCCATCTCTAATGGGAGTAAAAAGTATCATGATTGCAGCTGGCTGAACTTTTTTTACTACTAGTACACAAAAATGTCTTTGTGACCATCATGAAATGGTGATAACACCAGTAAAAGTCTTTTTTTTTTTTTTTTTTTTTTTAGAAAACCATGTGTGTTAATTTCAAGTTCCATGGAATTATATTTCAAGGAGGACTTTCCTCCACAAAGTCCCCCACTAAAATACAGATTTGAGCAGCTTTTATGATGACCAGCCTGTCTCAAGTCTGAACAAAGCTGGAGATGCGAGGGGAAGAGAAATGCCTGCTTTCCTAAATCTGACATGGGTGTACAATGCCAGCTTTCTCAGCCTTCAGTTAGTCTAACTTACACCAAGGGCTGAAGCTGTAGTATCAGGTTTGGAGAAGTGTAAAGGTGAATTCAAAGTATCATCACTTTCCTTGCTGAGTCTCATGCCACTTTGTCACTTGCAGCACTGCGGAGGACTCTGGTTTTGCATTGTTAGGATTTTTCTTGTGCTTTCCCCTTTGATTTCCTAACCGGAGAATTTGCTGCAACCTTGCTGTTATTGAGCCTCATGGTGGAATGCACACGTTTCTCCTTCAGGCAGTGGCATGCTGCGCCTGCTCCCAGCCCAGCTACCTCCACCCAGCCAATGTGGGGACCTTGCAGCCTCTTGGTTTTTTTTGATGGTGATAATTTCTTCCTTGGTGTTTTGGCTGTCTTAAAACAACACCAGAGCAAAATATGGTGCTACTTGAGAAGGACTGTCATAACTAACCCTGCAGCCACATGTCCTGGCATGGGCAGCACCCACCTCCACGTGCTGCATAGCCTGGGAGAAGAGGTCTGCCCTGGCTCCGGCTCAGCCTTGGACCTGCAAAGCCTCTTTCTGAAAATGGATGTATTTGCCTGCGAAACTGAGGGTGACTCTTTCTTTGTCCTCTTCCTTCCTTCATCCTCTCACTAGCCTGGGTTTCACCCTGTGTTCCTTGATTGTGTGTGCATTGGTGTTGGGGTGCAATCCTAATAGTTGCCCTGCCTGAGGAGCGGGCTGGTGTTTTGGTGCAGCATGACTCCTGGGTTTAGCTCTGGTGACCTTAGAAATAAAAGGCCAACTTCTGAATGAGCTGCCTGAGGAGCCTGGGATAGGTCAGAGATTTCTTGAGCAGATCAAAAGCCAGAGATGTTTTTCTGACAGCCCCGGAGCTCCCTGTCATGATTTATGCATTATATACGCTCTATATATTTAGCCAGAGAGGCTCACTGGGGGGACCAGGGCTGGTTTGTGCAAGCAGGAAAGAGCATGTGGCTTCGGAGAGCTGCCATCTACCAGGAGATATCCCTCCAAATGCATTCTCTGCGGAGCCAGTGAAGTGCCTTGAGGGACCATAGCAAAAGGAGCCCAGGATGCTCACGGCAAAAAATATCAAGATAATTTAGTGGAACAACATTTTAATGGGAGATCAAGTTATGGGGAAGCAGACCAAAGCTGGGAGCTCTGGACTCAGGGCAGCAGACCTGCAACCTTCCGTCATTTCACAAATCCTCTTTCTCTTTCTTTGGAGCTTCAGAGTACAGCTCTTCCTTGGTAAGGGCTACGTGCCCTCACAGATTTTGGGTTTGATATCCTTTTTTGGAGGCTGGATGCCCAAAGGCTCCCATACTTTGCTGGGCTCCTGGGGCTCCTCATGCCCTAAGAGCTGTCGTCACACCAGTGACACTTAGCTCACATTCTTGGGGTTGTCTCAACAGCTTAGAGGGTTGTGGTGCTTTTCTCTCCTCCCTGTGAGATGAGATTTTGCTCAGCTCCATGCTTGCATGGCCTGACCTGAGCCCTACCCCTGACAGACAGAGCACAAGGGAGACTTTCCTGATTTTGATGCAAAACAGGGCAGGAAAACTCCTGATTATTAACTTCAAGGCCAGAGTGTTTCCATGTGCACAATACAGTAATCCCGATATCAGATCTGTAGCTTCTGAATAGGTTATGGGCTACCAAACAAATAGTCTTGCAGTCTTAAAGGCTTTGAGCAACAAAAATCCACTACATCCTGAGCCTGAGTAATTGATTACCTGCTGGAACAACTTTACTGTGTTGTGCTGTAACACAAAAGGGTGCAGCTTCAGCTTCCAGCATGTAAATCTTGTTTTTCCTCTATCCCACAGAAGAAGCAGCCCTCTGCCAGATAGCATCTCTCCAGGACCTGGTTACAGATGATGACGAGCTCACCTCCCAGCTCTCTCCTGGCTAGAGACACTGAAAGCCTTCAGCCCCCATGGTGTAAGATAGATTTTGCAGTCCTGAATGATCCTTGTATTTTTTTGTCCTGGGCTAGGTAAATCCAGAACTGCGCTAGCTCTCTGCCCTGGGAGGATTCCCCTCTCACCTGCCTGAGGGCTTGTGTTAGCACTGGTGCAACTACAGCTCCTGTCTGCACCTTCTGCTGAGAAAGTCATGTAAAAATGCTGCCTCCAGCAGCCACTGCCACTGGGGAGAAGTGTAAGGGTAGTTATTTGGGGAGAAGTCTAAGGGTAGTTATTTTGAAGCCTCGCTAGAGCTGGCCAGGGACAATTAGGGAAATCCAGTAGCTGAAATTTCAGTGGTCTGTCAGATCTACAGTGCTTTTTTCTGTTGCATATGGACGAAAGCAGTCAGATGACGCTGGCTGATGACCACTCTATCATGTTGGTGATTAAAGGGGTAGAGACAGGCAGCATGAAGCACAAACTGGGGTCTCTGCTGCCCTGGTATAAACTCCTAGGGAGAGTGGCAAAAACTCAGCTGAAGTTATTCTGGGACAACAGAGATGCAATTTGGGCCATGTTCTCTATGGCAAGTCTTAAATCTCTGTGCTAAAAGGAGTGACTTTGCTGCTGTCACCAAGCTAGTGCTGCCACTCTTTAACAAGAGGCTGGGTGAGCAGCGGGGCTTGTTGCTTGAAGAACAGCTGAATGTGTATTTTCTGTCAATGTGGGGAACTTTCTGTTCCCTTCTCTCTCAATGTCAATGCAAAGTGGGCTCCCAGGGTACTTCTACTGTCCCAGAATGACTATAGCATCTATTTAATGCTACATGCAAGAGAAGTGCATGTAGCCCCAGAAAACATCTATCACTGTTGAGCTGAATCACAGAGAGGAAGCCTTGGCTTATTTTTTTTTCCCCATACGGAGGCAAATTTTGTCATCATATCACTCACGTAACCTTTTGTATGAACTTAGTAATCATGATATGTTTTGGTTTGGCTTCTTTCAGATTAAAACCTTGCCTTTCAGAAAAAGGAAACCATAAGTTAAATAACTCCAAAACTAGGTATTTCTGAAGGATAATTAGTGGTCATCTTTCTTACCAAAAACAACCCAAGACTGTGCTTTAAATAATACCTTGTAGTAATTCCTTCAGTTCTGCTCCAAATGTGATTAATTTAGCAGGATGTTATTGGTATAGCATCCTACATTTTAAACCACAGTTTAGGGTATTATCTACAGTAATGAATACTATATAGCTCCACAACTTTTTGAAAAATCAACCAGACCTTACACCCTAAACCCTCCCATCTGGGTCCCCCTGCTTCAACAGTTGTGCCAAGAGTTGTATTTGCCTACACACACATTATCGACTGATCCTATTCTTTTATTCCCTATTCCTGTAGATAGGGGGACCCATGTAAAGTGAATGCAGGCACAGATCCCTGCCCCCAGTTATTTCATTTGGATGCAAAAGCACTGGAATTATAATCCTCCTACTTCGTTGCTTTCAGCAAAAAGCAATTTTAGTTACACTGAGATTTCTACAGCGAAAGGAACGGGTCTGTGTTCGTAAAAGAGTTCACTGTAAAAAGTGCCGTTGCCTGTGCAAATATATAAATATATACTATATAGGGTTATATGTATATATACACATACATAGGCACTGTATATACAGAAAGTATATACACACATACTTAGGAGATGTGTATATAACGCTCCTTTATATACAAATCTATTCCCTGTTATGAAACAATCATCTAGATATAAACAAGAGAAGTTAAACCATGGATGGGCACATTTTCAAGTGCTGCTGGAGGGTTTTATCTACAGTATTGAAGAAGTGCTATCAAAACCTAAACAGGGCACTTATTACAAAGAAATCTTTACGTAAGTGCTGGAAAGGTTTGCTGAATAACCAGATGTTGTTGCAAAGACACTTCTCCTCCCCCCTCTCCCCACTTCTTTCCTTCTTTAATAGTTCGATTAATTCTGCACATAAACCGGGGCTGATAAAAGTTCTAAGCTGCAAACTTCACCACATCTGGACACTGTCGAAGCCAGATTGTTCAGCAGTGCACTTCAGTTGCTTTTAATCTCCCTTAATAAAATAAAATCTTCCAACAAGTAATGCTGACCTATATATATTTTTGCACTGTAAACACTGACATCTGCGAGCTGCTCCAAGCGAGCACGCAGTGCTTTCCACCAAGGCGATCGCTCGCCCTTCACCGTAAGAGAAATACACAGCTGATGCAGCCGGAGCAGTGTATTCTACCAAACTCCTCAGCTATTTCCAGTCCTCTGGCTAATTGCTGCCAGGGGAGAAATCAAAGATTAGCTATTTTGCTGGAGGAAGGAAAAATAAACGACTTCTTGGAGTATGTTGCTTAACATTGCCTAACCAGAAACATTTTTCTACTCACAGAAGGAGAGCAGCAGTAAGGCAAGCAGACCCGGTTTCCTCCAGTAACCCATTTTCTGGATCCCGGCAGCAACCAGAAGCCCAGCTTCACGGCGTTGACCAATTCATCTTCCCTCGGTGCAGGCAGTCTCCTGCATTTCTGCTGTCAAGCCCGGAGCCCCGAGTTTGTGAGGCTCCCGGCCAGGCTTGCCAGGAAGGCGGATCCAGCCACTAAAGCCCAGCTGTGTGTGGGGTCCGCCCAGGAACTGCAGTTTATGAACAAACTAAGCCCAAGTCTCCTCTCGGAGTATATACAAATATGGGAGGGGGGAGCCAGGGGAAGAAGCCTGGATCTGAGAAAAAGGGTTGGATTTTGTTTTTCCCCGATGACAACGCAGAGCTGCTCCCAGCTCCGTACAGCCCAAGGAGGTTTGAAGGGGACCTAATGTCTGCTGCATGCATCTAATCAAAAAGGCATGGGTACTCCTGCATGCCTCTTCCATCTGAATAAAATACGAAAGGTAACACTTCAATATGCTGAGCTGCCATTAATTCACTGCTTCCCCACCCCCCCTTTTATAAATTAACTCTATCTTTTAAGTAAGCTTCAACAGGCTATATTTTTAATAAGGATAATTAGAAGTTTTAGGGCAGCTTTTTAAGAAAGACCACATCAATATGAGCTTAGCCTAAAGTACGTGCTTTCAACCCATTAAAGCAGCAGGATTTAAACATATATGTTTTCCTGAATCAGGGCCTGAAATAATAACAGAGCATTTAAATAGCTGCTTTCTCCCCAAGATCTCAAACTGCTTTACAAAAACTTGTAAGAAATATTATCCCACTTAAAAAAGGGAAACTGTGAAACGTAGCAGAAATGTGACTTGCCTTGGTTGTTAATGCAAACGATCAGTGGCAAAAAGAGGAGTAAAATCCTCAAACTCTTGCCCTATGATCTACCCCGATCCTCCAGATTGTGTTAAACTAACAATCAATGTACGTGAGTGTGGCAGAAAAAGGGACATCATTATTAAGGCTTTTTGCAGCCGAAATGCCTGCCCTAAGGTGAAGTTAGTTCTTTATAGTTACCAATAAATACATTGATTAATTTTTAATGCATATGCAGCATTCTAATTCAGCAAATCTCCAGCTTTTTATTTACCCATTTCTGCAATCCATCTTTTACTTCATTAATCAGTGTGATAGATACGTGGTGCTATAAAAGCTTGTGAGTATGTGTGATCATGACTGGTGAGCGTTTTGCTTCTTTGGACTTGAAGGTCCTTTTTTTGCATGAATCTTTCCGATATACCACACCCGTTCATGTTGTAAACTATTTATATAAATTATTCTTAGGGAGTTAAACAATGGTATCTTTTTACCTTCTTCTGTATTTAAAAAGGAAAAAGGGGAGGTGTTAGATGAGGTACAGACACCGCTGATGATAACCATAAAGCTTGTCTCCGATGGCACAGCTATATAAGCATGCCTCTGCACAGTTGCTTGGTCTGCTCTGACTTGCTTCAGGGTGCCAGCTTAGCCTGTCCTCCACCGAGAAATGGCCATATGCCGCTGGGATAGCAGAGCAGCAAGCTAGGTGGGTGCCCTAAAGGGTAGATACTGCCTGGGGTATACAGAGAATGTATTTGGGAGAATGAGCCTAGGAAGATCTGCGTGACCAGGGGAGCTGCTCGAGTCCTAGGCAAGGGGCAACATTGCTCTTCCTCGTTTGCCGGTCTTTACATCAAACTGGGCATCTTTCTACGTGCTACGTAGTATGAATCCAGAAGAGATGGCCTGGCCTAAGTCACAACAGCTGAGGCATGGCCTTTGAGGGCTAAGGATGAGCAAATGTTTAGCAAACTTTCAGAAAGACATTCTTTTCCAATAAGCGTATTGAAAGTGCTGTGTGCGCAGTGGTTCCTTTGGGTGACCTGCCAACTCTGCTCTTTCTGATTCAGAGCATTTCAAAATGCCTGCAGATTGCTCAGGCTGCCGGGTGGATTTTCAGACGTGAGCCCTTCTGTGTGTTACAAGACAAGGGGATAAGGCTTGTGTTAGGAACGTCACAGATTATTCATGATCCCTGGGAGCCCTCTTTAAAATCAGGAAGAATCCCCCGCTGCCTATGAAACTCAGAGAGAAATAATGTCCCCAGCAGGAGCCCGGAGGGGCTTTAAACAATGGTGGACATTGACAAAACATGCTGTAAGATCTGGAAGTGCAAGGGAAGCAAGGGATATTATTTTTTTAGCAACAGAACCTGGGAAGGCAGCAGGAAGCCTGCACAACATCCCAGCAGCTGGGGACCCTGAGTCGCAGGAGCTGCGTTTTCCAAAAACCCAGGTAATCCCAAACAACTTCTGGGCCAAAGTGAACCCTGTGAAATGCTTTGTCCTGTCTGCAGAATAATCTTAGGGAGAGATGTGGGGGCAGAGCTCACTGGAATGAAAGGAAAGGCAGTAGCTGTCCCGTGCAATGGCATCTTTACAAGGCAGTTGGGCTCCTACAGGAAGCTCTGCAAGGGGAAGCTTTTGGGGAGTGATGTTTGTCCTGCTCTTCCTAAACAGCTGTACTTATTTCTTGATGGTGTTAGACCTGCTGCTTTGTAAAACATGGTATCGTGGTGACATGGACAAGGGTTTGCTTTCATAAACTGGCCACTGGGCTCTGCAGGCTGCTTTCTGCACAGAGGGAACCTGGCTGTTCAGCCCTTGCTGCACATAAGATTGCACAGAGCTAGATGTCCCCTCCCGTAACCTGCATTCTTGGTCCACTGAGCTGAGGCTATTGTAAGCAAACTTTATCTGCCGAATAGGAAGAACGTGATGCTGGGAGCTTGTTTCTTTCCTAACTCTGTGGTGTGGATCACCCCGGGTTGAGCAGGGAGCCACGCAGTACATGCCTCACCGACCTGGGCTTTGACAAACAGCTCTGTTCTGGAGCCCCTGCTTATTTCTCAGCCCTCATCCAAGGAAAAAGCACAAACTAAAAATCCACCGAAGTTACTCAGGAAGAAGTAAGAACTCTGGGATTCAGCCTAAAGTGTCTAAACTCACATTATAGAGCTTTGCTTCCATGAGAGAACACAGTGACCTTTGGAGTAAGACATTAGGGAGGAAGAAGAGATAAATGGTTATTTTTATTGTTGGCTTGTTTATTCCTTTTGGTGTAAATTCCCCTGCTCCTCTATTAGTGGTCTGGACAACCTCATAACTCAAGACACAGTGAAGGCTGGATTTAAGCTGAGGAACGTAAGGTCTCTGCAGGGTGATTTTTAAGTTGCATTGTGGGAGCGGTTTTCCCAAAGTTCTCGTTTAGGAGCTGGAATATATTTACTGGAGAAGTAAAATAAAACTTTGGACACCTGAAACAATATAGCGTATATTTAAATGAAGGTTTCAAACAGCCTGGGTTTCCACTGTGGGAGGCAAGGCTCTGCAATCAATCAATAGATCTGAAGTTCCCAACGAAGGCACTAAACACCCTTGTGCAGGGTAGCACTGTGATGCACGTGTGCCAGACCCAGGTGAGTCAAACCTCTTATTCTTCCCGGCGGCAAAGCCCACCTTCGTGTGACAGGGGACATGAAAGGAGAGAAGAAGGGAATGACATAGCCATACCCCGGATAGTGCTAATGCAAGGGCTGATGCTCCCGAGCTTCCCTGGACCTCCTCCACGCCCGTTAGACCCCAGGGAGTATAGCAGTGACACCGAGTTTAAAATGACTGACTACAACAAAAGGTGTTGGGTTTACTTCTGCACTCAGAAGGTGTTCCCTTGGCCCTTGATTGCTTTTACATTATTAATGTCTGTTGCATCTGCTTTGTTCTTTTCTAATCTGTTGATATTAGCAGTGTTGTTGGGCTTCAGATAAGGTCCATGAGTGTTTCTGTTGTAAAGAGGATTTGTTTTATGCTTTGAAGTTTTAAAAGGCAGACCTAAGGAAGACGGCTACCTGATAGGATCAGGATTGAGCTTCTATTAGTGAGCACAAATCCATACTCTTAATTTGTGTGCATATATCATGTGGTCGTATTGAGCTACTCCCAAGTTGTCCTGGCAGTTAATTAAACCCCAGGAATTTCAGTGTCATCACTTCTGCATCTTATAAGCATGGCCTTGGTTTCACCATGCCATCAGCAACAGTTGCCTGAGAAGGATGTGACCCTGCACTGTGGATCCCATTCAGCTGCCATCCCCACCCTGTGTTTGCAAGGACACTGGCTCCAGTCCTGGGAGGCTCGAACAAATTAAAATGCCATTGCCAGGTGAGTGCCGAGGGTGCCCATTGCTCTCTAGGGAAAGTTCTCATTACCTTCCTGCTGTCACAGTGCCACAGCGTGTTGGTGTTTGAGCTCATGTACATGATACTGTGGTTTGTGCTCCCTGCTATCACCTGAGGGAAAATACTTTGACCTGACCTTCGGCATTTTCCATTCTCTTGCTGCAGCATGTCCCAGCGATGGCGTGGTAAGCGGTGATGATCAGGTAGCTTGAGGAGTGCAACCAAAGCCAGCAATGTGTCCTGAGGGACACAGCTATAGCTCCTTCAGGCACAGGCAGCCTTGTCTGCATTGCCCCAGCCACTTCTCCTTAGCCCTGCCAACTTCCCCATGCTCCTGCCTCTCAGCTAGCGCTCATTTTAGTAGCCACACAGGATAAATAAATTTTCTAAGTGATGCCTGACTTTTATTGGAGTCTTTCCATAGTCCAGAAACACTGGCCTACCTTCTAACTTCTCTTAGACTGTGTGCGACAGGCTCCTTGACCAAATCTGCATAAGGATTAAGTAAAAGTCTAATTTGCCCATCTCTATCATTCACAATGTTATTAAGCTGGGGTTTTTTTCTGCTTGGTTCTGTCCTAAATCTTCTTTCTTTCTTTCTTTCTTTCTTTCTATGACATTTTGAATTTTTCTCATGCTTGCTTTGTGCTGCTTTTGAAACCACTTTCATTAAATTTTCTTTCATACTATTGATGTGCTTGTACAGATTCTTTCAAATATGTGGATTAGTTTAGGCTTTCTTGTTTCTATTAAGGGATCCAGATCTGTTGTTGCTGAAATGGATGGAAACCACTACTACCAATTTCATATTGAGTGGAATCCGGTGACTTCCACCACCCCAAAAGACACCCATATCTCTTTTCTACTCTCCACTTAACTTTCCATGAGTTTTTCTTTCCCTGAATAATTAACAAAATATTGTTATTTCTACTGGCCATTTGACACAGCCATTTAGGTGATAAAAATATGTCTATGAGCATCCTGGATTCATGTGAGGAGAGGATTTCCCATTTATTCTTTTTGAACTTCCTTTTCCTCCTGCACTCTTCCGTGCTGAAGCAGCTACTCATGCATTTTACCGACAGCTCCCTGACGTTCATTCCTCCGCTGTGTTTTCTTAGGGAACCTGAGCAAGCACTGTTTTCTGCTCCATCCATCATACTGACGACATCACATGCAGACAGATGCCAGGGTCTTCAGTGAGGATCAGCCTCTGAAGACCAAAAGCTCAAGGTAGCATCGCTTTGGCTGCTGGCTGCCTCCAGTTAGCAAGCACCTTTGGGTCTGTAGAGAGAGGCATGAGCAGTTTGACAGCCTGATTCATGATCTTTTTATTATTATTACTGGTAGTGAAATCATGATAGGATCCAGGAGCCTGAACCATGAATCAGGAATGTGCTTTTGAAGGGAAACTCCCATCCATACCACTTTGGCTTGCACTACAAGGCAGCCTTAGGGCATGTACATGCTGGATCTTTTTTCTGTAGCAGCTAAACTGAAAGGTGTGAAGGGTGGCCAGTCCCCAGGAGCAGGCTAGGGGCACCTAGCCCTGTGTGTGGATGGTGGCTCCTCAGGTCCAGCTGTGTTGCTCCATGAATCTGCTCGTGCTGTACCTTGCGAGCACCAACACAGCCAGACACTGTGCAGGCACATAGGTGCGCACCTCCCGTCAGCAGGAATATCGGCTGGTAAACTCTCTCCTCCTGAGGTTATTGAAAGGCCATGGGTGTTGTGGGGTAGATGCAAAACATAGCCACTGCTTTAGGTGTTTTCATTTAAGTTCTCAGTAGCAAAGTGATGGTTGTTAGTGGTGGTTGTATTATCATTTAATTCTAGCTATTTCTAAAATGTTGAAGGGATGAGGACTGAAAGATGAAGTTACTGAAAACTGGTGTTGTGGCAAAGGGGAAATTGCCTGAAATAGTTCTCAATGATATGGCATATATTTTTTATTTAAGGTGTGCGACTTCACAGAATCACAGAACGGTCAGGGTTGGAAGGGGCCTCTGGAGACCACCTAGCCCAACCTCCTGCTAAAGCAGGTTCTCCTACAGCAGGTTGCACAGAGTCACATCCAGGTGTGTTTTGAACATTTCCAGAGATGGAGACTCCACAGCCTTTCTGGGCAGCCTGTTCCAGTGCTCTGTCACCTTCGAAATAAGGAAGTTCTTTCTTGCATTCAGATGGAACTTGCTGTGATGCAGTTTGTGCCTGTTGCCCCTTGCCCTGTTGCTGGGCACCATGGAAAAAAGCCTATTTGCTAGAACAAAACAAATCTTTTGCTGTCAAAAGATCCAAGCAGGAAAGGTAACACACCTGACCTTACAAAAGGCATCGGGGAGCTAGTTATAAGGTAATATATCTTGCTTAGCTTTCTTCAAAGAGCAGTTTATCAAGAGTAACAGTAGAATTAAAAAGAATGGACTTCGAGGCTAGGAAAACATGGGGTGCCTGTTTGCCAGAGACTGTGCTGGGAGTCAGGAACAGCGGAGAGGAGGGCAATGGGACAGCCTGCAGCTTCTGCATGTGGTGTCATGGCTTCTAAAACTAAATACTAATACTAAAACTAATACTAAAATTTGCAAAAAGGAACATCTGTGCTTAGTGAACCTGGCATATTGGGGTCTCTCCTGTAAGACGTGTAACTCTCTAGTAAGGAAGTCAATCGTGCTTTGACATGAAAAGGTTGGTTTTGGGCAAATCTACCTCTCCGATGACAGCTTTGGAGATTGAAGGGACTTGCAGGTAGGGAGTTGAGCTTGTCTTCTTATGGTTGAAGAACAAGGGACATGTTGCCTGGTGAAGATGCTGAAGAGCAGGAGAGTCCTGGTTAGAGTAACCTGCAGGAAACCAGACTCACATCCTGACAAGAGGGTGTCCCAGAAGAGCCTGACTGCACTAGCGGTTATGCCTAGCTAGGGGGGAAACACTAAAGCTTATTTTGACCAAAGTAGCACAAACCTTGGAAGTACTCCTGGAAGCAGTTCTGTGTTGGGACCACTTCTCTGTGAGCAAATACTGTTAGCCTACTTTGCAGGCTGAGGTGGGGCAAGGTGGCTCAGGGAGAGAACTTTGTTGGAGACTTTGGTGCTTGTTGAAGACCTCTTCACTGCACACTAGTTTGTAGCTCTCCTCTAAAGCTCCCCAGGCTATATGTACATGAGGGCTACCCAGGCTCTTGGTCATCTTCATTTGGGCACTTCTATCACTATTGTCCTCCTACATATCCAGTATTTTAATTCTTCTCCACTTCACTTAGTAGTATGAAGAAAATTCAAAGCTGAAAGTAGTTTTTGAAATTACTGAATATTAGACCTGCAAAATACGACTGTACTTTATTGATAATATTGTTTCCATAATAAAAATATTTAATACAAAGTATGATATCCTGCATCAGCTTCACATAAATATTTCCATTATATCACTGATAGGGATCAGAAAAATTTCAGTATGCACATCCTGCAAATGCAAGTGTAATTGATACAAGGTATGTATCTTAATGTACATCTTGAGTAAATATAAGAAAACCATACCCTAATGGAAAACAGACTTTGTCATACAATGTGCAATCATGCTTTTACATCTAAACTGGACTTTGCGTTTAGAAAATAAATCTTAAATCAGTCCTGTTCAGAAGATAAATCACAGTTCACGTACTTGTAAAAAACTTCTGTTTTAGGAAAGCCCTTTGCGGAAAAGCTTGGGAAACTCCATCCAGCTACAGTGGTGGAGGGGTGGGAAAGGAGGGATTGAGGTATCAGTTCAAACAATCTGAGGAAAAAGTTGAATAAACATTGAAGACAACAGAATAGAAACCAGACACCAAATATTAATTCATGGAGTCTTCAAAGGGGATTTTGAGATTTATTTTAATTGTCGTTGAAAGAAAAAGATTAATTTTTGGATGAAAAATGTATGCAAATTCATCTCTGGTCAGCACCAAAAAACCTATTTCCCACTCAAAGCAGAAAAAAAGCAAAGCAAAGAAACCTGTAATATTAACTCTTTAATCCCCTGAGGTGGCCTTTAACCTGGGTTTGAAAAGGGCAGGAAAAGAAAAAAAGCTATGTGAGAATAATAAAAAAATGTAGTGCCTGAATCAAAGGACATGAATCTGGTGCAAAAATGGGAAATCTTGAGGGAGTGATGTGATACGTAAACCAGAGAACGATGGGGCTGCTCCTGAGTGCCCAAAACGATGTTTGGGGTATGAGGAATAAATGGGAAGAATCTCCGCTCTGCCCAGTTTGCTGCTCCACAAGGGCTGCGTGGGCACCTGGGGGTTGTGAGGGAATAAACCCAAAGGCTGCAGTCATGAGGGAGGAGATATATCTATATTTATAAAGTGTGATATATCAGCTGGTGCTCGGTAAAAGCCGTGGGGCAGGCTTGCTGGATGCGTCTGTGAAAGGATGGACCGGGAATCACGGCGATGGTGGTCAGGCTTCTTCCTGCTCAACGAGGAGAGGCAACGCAGTGGGGCTTTTATGAAATAAACGACAGAGGGGTCCCAGAGCTGGGCCTGGGGGTCTGAAGGGTGCGGGTGCATCCCTGCGAAGCGTGGCGGGGCGGTAGGCCCGGCGCCGGCTGGCCGAGGCGACAGGCAGGGCTGGGTGCCGGGCCCCCAGCGCGGCCAGCTGATGGAGAAGGCAGGGTGGGCCGGGGGTGAGGGAAAGCCAACACAGCACCGGAGAGTCCTTCCTCACTTGTAAAGGAGCGAGAGCGGGGAAATAAGGGGCTGGTGGGCTTTAAAGAAATAACCCGAGCTGCCTGATGTTAACAACCGTCCTGTGGGAAAGTTAATGGCCGCTGAAACAGACTCCATAAAGCAAAGTGACAAGCTGCTGTGCTGCGGATGGAAGGTGAGGCACAGCACGGGCGCACCAGACCCCCCGCAGTGAGCTGAGAGCTGAGGGGAACAACAGAAACACATCTTTAGAAACCAACACGGACAGCTGTACGAGTGACGGCGAGCGCCCAGGGGAGCGCAGCAGGCCCGTCCCGCTGCTGGGCAGGAGCCTGGCTCTGCCCGGCCTCGGGCGAGCGGCGGGGGGACAGCGAGGGGTGCCCGCACTCCCGCCGCCGGGAACGTGAGGGGCCACGGCTGGCAGGGAGCGGGGCAGGGCACCCGCAGCCCATGCGGGCTCACACCGAGTCAGCCGAGGAGCGTCGGTCGAGGCGGGCGGCAGCGAGGGCCGAGGGCCGGCGGGGCGCCCCCCGCCTCAGCCCGCCTCGCCTCAGCCCTCCGCCGGCCGCCTGAGCCGGCGCCCCGGTGGCGGCTGCGGGCAGCGCCGGCCCCTGGACGGACACACCCCCCACCCCGGCCGCTCGCTCTAGGACCTGCGATGAGTTTGCCCGCCGGAGCCGGCCTCAGCGCCTGCGCGGAGGGAGGCGGCTGAGCCCCATATCCCCATGGAGAGCGCCGAGGCTGAGCCGAGCGATAGCCGCCCGGAGGAGGACGGTGCCGCGCGCTGCAGCGGCCTCCCGCCTCCGGAGCAGCCCGGAGCCACGGTGAGGGTGCGGGGGTGGCGGGCGGCGGCGCGCGGCGGCGGCGGCGCGGCGTTCCTCCTGCGGGCCGCTGGCCTCGGCACGGCCTGCTCCGCCGGGGCCGAGCACCGGGCTTTCCTGAGCCTGCTGCCCGGCCGCCGCGCTTCCGGCCCGGGGCGGGCAGGGAGAGACGTCGGGATGGGCCGGCGCGGGGAGGCCGGGACCGGGCGGTAGCCGAGCGCTGCCCGCCGCGGCGGGAAGGGGCTACAGGTGGGCCGAGCCGCTCCCCGCCTGCCTGGGGCCGAGCCCCTGCTCGGGGCAGCTCGGGGCAGGGCTGTGCTGCCCGGCCCGCGGAGCTGGGGGGGGCGTGCGCCCGCCAGCCCCGTTCTGGCCGGCCTCGGAGGGCTTTGTGCACCGTCTGTCCTCACCCCTAGTGCCAGATAATTAATGATAATAAATAGGAATAACGATCGTCGCAATTTGTCTCCCCCTTAATTTCTACAAATAAAAAAACCCCAACCGTCCCTTGCTCGATTCAGCTCTGCCTGTCCAGGGTGGGCGTGTGAGCCTGATGGACTTCAGCCGACTAATGTGTAAAAGATAACCATCCTCCTCCGAGAGATTAAAGGGAAAACATCCCGCTCCGGATGTATTCAGTT
The DNA here is from genome assembly GCF_023634085.1 of Falco cherrug. NCBI lineage: Eukaryota > Metazoa > Chordata > Aves > Falconiformes > Falconidae > Falco > Falco cherrug. The sequence goes on along the minus strand of NC_073704.1, from coordinate 32,730,404 downwards.
TCCTTTGAACGGGGACATGTGGTTACATGTGTCCCAGGTGTCCAGGGGAGGAATTTACCGGCAGCTGGAAAGTGTTTTGGGTTGAAAGTACTGGGATTGATTGTTTTTTGCTTTTTGTTTGTGTTTTGTTTTTTTTCTTTAAGGTTAGTTTTTCTTACCTTAAGGAAAAATGTTTCACCTTTCTCTATCTTCCTGTCTCAGCACGGCTTTTGGTGTCTGAAGTTGTTTGTTGACTTTAGGGTTTTTTTTTCCCCAAAAGCAGTTTTTTTTCTGTTCTAATCTGCAAATGTGATATGGAACACAGGTATAAAAGGAAGCCCTGCCAAAGTTGTTAACCTATACAGACCTGTCTTACTTGAACGAATGTGGTGTGGGAGAAGGGGAGGCAGGGTTAGTAGCCTTTGCCTTGCATGACTAATGTTACATGTATCTTTTATTTTCCTCCTCTAAAAAGATGGAAGAGTGTTTGGCAAAAAAAATGGAAATCACCGTTTCAGAAGCTGAGAAGCGGACTGGAAGGAATGCCATGAACATGCAAGAAACATACACTGCTTACCTCATTGAGACAAGGTGGGTGACGAGACCTCACTCTCAGAATATATGGATGTGCTATTCTAAACAGATTCTCCCTCCTTCCACCCCAAAAAATACTCAGGTGCAGTTGATGAGCGGATTTAGCTGGCTTATGATTTTTTTATGCTATTATCAACCCACTCGGAGGCTCTTTTCCTGTGAAAACTTGGCATTTGATCTCCAGTTCGGTACTAATGCTGGTGTTTTGTAACTGTGCGCTGTTAACTTTTCATTTGGAGCTAGGTGGAAAAATGTGTGTTTGAAAGATGTTGCTTTAATACAGTGTCAGCAACTGCTTGGTTATTTCTTGGACATGAGTTGGGTAAACTTATATACATATGTATGAGGTTGTGCATTGAGGTCTAAAGTAATGGTTAGGCTTGTTTGAGATCACAGGAAAATAGAGAAGTCTCATGACTTATGTCATGTGGTCAAAATTTACTGCTCCACTAATATTTGAAGTGTTTTGCTTCATCTGATCACCACATACTCCTCGTAGATGCCCTAAGGGTTAGGGTTAGTTAACTATTTCCTGCCTTCATACTAGCTTGAACTTTCATTGGAGAGCTTATGGCTTTCAGTCTTCTTGTGTTAACAAGATTAATAGTACAAGTATGGTAGACATGCTTGGTACCACAAAGACAACTTGCAATTTTAAGTACTGAGTAGTGAACAAAGCTTTAAAAATCCCTTATACCTTATTATTACTTCACAAACAGTCACCAGATGACTCCTGTAATGCAGGATCGTGCTACTCAGCTGAAGCAAGAACTTCAAAATTAGACTTTATTAGGAGTTTTGTCTCTTTCCTTTTATATTAACAGCTTTAACCTTTGGGCCTTGCCTTGAGAATGATCTACTGTATAGATAAAACCTTCTGAAACAAAGCAGTTGCATTTTGCAAAGGCTCTGAAGAGTTCAAATTACAATGCTATCACAGAAGTCTTCTAGTTACTACTTAAAAGGCTTCTTAGCTTGTTTAACCGATGGACACACCCTTCACACTGACTGCAGACCTACTGGGATAGGTATGCTATATTTTTGCTAAACCTTAAGAATAAAATCTGAAATAGATGTACACTTTATTTTTCAAATATTGTAGCTCTTGGACAGTTGCTCAGATGTTTTTTAAAAAAATACTTTTACAGTGTATTGATATTAAAGATCACATTTTCTCACATAAGTAATATTTTTCTTTTAATAATATTTCTGAAGGAAAAGAGAAGAAAATTGGAATCATTGGTGTCTAACTGTGATGTGAAGTGTACTCTGGGGCCATTTTTACACAGCCCCAGAACATGCTGACTGCATCTTCTTTCCCAGTAATCCTTGCATTACTTTAGACTCACTCCTGCTGGTCTTTCCCAGTGGTTCTTTCATAGTGGCAAAACCATGTTTTGCTGCCCAGACTGCTTTCTTTCATTAAGATTTATTTTATCCTGTGGTCAGCAAATACCAAGACCAATTACATGTTTGTCACAGAGCTATTGAAAATGTGGGTTTGTCACATCTCTAATAAAAAAGGTTCTCTATTCCTTTTGCTGAGAAGGCAAAATTTCTTGCATAAATATAATTGGTGGCTATTAAATGTGCTTCCTGCTGAGCCTGTAGCTGTAGGTGGGCTCCACAGCAATTTGTCTGTGGGTAATAGGATATTTTGTAGTTGAAGAATAAAATTCAGTTTATAGTAATATGAAAGGAAGACCACTTAATAATAGTTGTATTACGTTTATGTGAACTGGGGTTCCACCATTACTGCTATCTAGGATTTAATTTCAATTGAGGAATTGCATCTGGGTGAGAGACACAAGAGGGATGCAATTACAACCATTGCATATGCATTACAGAACAGGAGCTGAGTACCTAAACTTGCTAGTTTTGCTGGTGCTGATGAAACTCTTTTCAAAATGCAAGTGATGTTGTTCTTTTTTCTTTTCAAAATGAAAAGATTTATTACTATTCTCACAGTTTCATGTGCCTTTTGTTGATTCCCCCCCCCCCCCCCCAAGTGATATTATACCCCTCTGTAGATCTTTGAGACAAAACAAACTCCACTGCTGTAGACCACAGAGCATCAGCAAATTCCAAGGTTCACACTTCCTGAAGGCATCCTCTTTTTTCCTGGTTTACACCTTTCTGCATTAACTCATTATATTTTTATGATGAGCTATTTTCGATGAATTAGTCTTGAAGCCAGTTTGTTTCACAGCTTCTGTTAAACAATACATTATTTAAAAATAACTTTTTATTTTCCCTGTGAGAACAAAGGAAATTTCCACCACTCTGTGGGAAATGGCATTAAGGCAAGTACAAATTCTTGTGATTAACATGTGTAGCTAAATATTTCTTCTTGAGATGCAGGTGCTCAGCATATCACTTGCTTTCTGTAAAGGAAATTGCAAATATTCAGGACCTCACTTAAATTCAAGCTTGCGTTGTTGTTAGAAATTTAGGCAGCTCTGTGTTACACCATAGTCTGCATGCAACTACAAGAACTGAGATGGTGTAAAACCCAGAGTTTGACTCCTGGTCTTGTACCCTTTGTTTTTCATGACAGAGCTGAAAGTTAATCTGAATGCAGAGCACCTCTTAAGTGTTGACTTGTAATTATAGTACATACAAGGATGCCTTTTTTCCCCTGTTCTCCTTTGAAGTAAACAATTTCTTTTGTAGTAGTTGTACACTTCCATTTAGTTAACTTTGCTTCCATCCCTGCTGACTTTCAGATCTCTAATCTGGTCTTCCTGGTCACACAATATGCTGATTAGAGTGGTGAGGGTTTTTTGTTATGTTTTGTTTTGTTTTTAAATGTGGCTTTAGGAAAAAGTAACAAAACTTTGTGTAGCCTGGTAGCTTGCTACTTAAGCAGGATCCCTGGTTTTCAGTCCTACTAGTCTTTACTTCCTTTTGAAGTAATTTGACAGGGTCACTCAGTGTATTTGCTTGTTACTCCCCCAGTATGGCTGGGAGGGAAGTTACTAATCTTATTTCTGCTTTCAGTATTTGGAAAGTTTTCCAATAGTTATGTTGTGACATGAGTGATACTTGGTTCTCTTAAAACTGTGGATTACCCATCCAAAGATAAAGGCTTCTAAAAAAAAATTCTATTGGAGAAATGAACTTGGAAATCAGTATCCAGACAGGTCACAATTCAATGGTAGCAATGCTGCACCATGGGACTTCAGGAGTTTTCATTTCGTTACGTTTTGTTTGAGCTTCTTTCCCAAACTTTCCTATTCCATGTAGGGCTAGGTGAAGAGCCCAGGCATGCATTTCACAGAGAGAGGCACAAAGTCCTGCAGAGGTATTTTGTCTTCTGATGAAACAACAAAATGCAGATTTTGGTTTTTGAGAGTCAGGAAGACTTGTCTTTTCCCTCCAAAAGGAGGTATTGGGAAAAAAGGAAGAAAGTCTGTATTCAGTATAAGCTTTAAACAGGGGAGAGTCAGGAGGTGAAAGACAACAGAGGAGTTGAAAACTTACTTTACCGCTGATTTTTACTTAGTGGTTACTATGAGTCATTAACCTGCCAAGTATATGTTTATGTTAGTTAAATATGGCAAACTAGGTGACAGTATTAAAGAAAAATAAAAATCACCTGGCTGTGAAAAATCTTCTGGCAAGAGAACTGCCTCTTCATTACACAGCTTGCCAGGTAACTTCTGGTGTCTTACAAATGGCATAGTTGATCCATAATGATTGCTCTTCTGTCTGAGAGGCCCAAATACAGAGACCATCTCTAAATAGCTAATGGAAAAAGTTGTCCAGCACTCTAAAATAATAAAACTTTATGTAGTGACTGATCCTTGTCTTCTGTGGGGGAGTGGGAAGTGTCAGTTCTCATACACTGGAAGGTCAAAGGCTGAAAGAAAAGTTACTGCTTCTGCAATTGAAGAGGCGATTGCTTTTACAGTGAAATAAGCCAATGTACTTCCTTCTCATAGGATTTAATATTTTGCAGCCATTCCTCTTTTTATTGCATTCAGAATTGTTTAATGGCTCATTTAAGATAATTACTTTTAAATAAGAAATGGGAAGAGGTTAATTAAGTGGACTAATGTTTTCACATTGGCACTTTGAATTAAGGCAAATGAACGTGACTTTTGGAGTAATGTAATTTTATAATCGCTTATGATAACATCAGTTATGAACGTAAAAGCTGAAGGTTTCAATTTTGTCTTATTTTTTTTAGGCAGGTTGGTTCATTCAATGAATAACTTGCATTGTTAAAACTGCACTTAGAGGGGGAAACCATATGGTTTTCCTGCCTGAAGACTGTACAAGTATTATATTGTGTTTTTAAAACCAAAACAAATTGAGAAGCTTGACTGAATGTCAACAAGTGATTATAATCTTAATTGAAACTGGTCTGCAGTACTTGCATTTAATGATGGAGTTCATAATGTGGTCTAAAAAATTAGATGGTAATGAAGGCATTAAGTGTAATGAGTACCTTTTTGGATTTCTACTTCCTTTCTGGAAAGGGGTTCCTAGGTAGGAATGCTCTTGTAATTGGTGATATTTTATGTAACCAGCTGGAGACTTTTTTGGTGTGGTGAAAAAATACATATTTCTCATCTTGCTTGCCTGTCCCAAATCCATCCATGCAGTTTCAAACTTTTTTTTCTTTAACTTTGTTTAAAAGGCAGTAGTGCGGATGCAGGCTCAGGTTTGGGGGCTGTGCAGTACTTTCTCACCACAGCTTTGCAAAGAACTTCGCTGCTCCCCCACTTTTACCCAGCTCTGCAGTGTTGTGCGCTCTACAGAGCAGAATATGGCTGCCTTTACTTTATCAAAGCCTGGATGTAAGCGGGAATCTTGAACTAGTGTTAATAATTTCAAAATGTGTCTCAAATTTATTGCAGTGGGGCAATTTAAAAAGCATTACGTCTTTGTTGTGGGCACAACATAGCTGCCTTCTTGAAATGTTGTCTTTCCCCACTGGTCACTAAGAAAGCTTAGAAGTCACTAAGCTGAAGTTTCACAGCCTGTTGGGGAGAAAAAAAAAGTGACTAAAGCAGGTGCTGCTAGTGGCAGAGGCAGCAGGGATTTCCATCCTGCAGGAAGGGGCAGCATGGTGAGGCTTCTTGCTGAGGCACAGCTGTTAGGGTGCAGCTTTTTGCGTTGGAGTGTTGGGCAAGAACATCCAGACATTTTTCTGGACAAGTGTGTACCTGCTTGTTTTGCTGTCATATTTATGCTCCCTTTACCTGTTGTCTCTCAACTGCTTTTCATGCAAAGCAAGATCTCTATTATAATGGAGATAGAAGCAACAACTGCAGCCACAAAAAGGCAGCATTCACACTTCTAGGACAGCGAGAACAAATGCATATTAGAATAAAAGAGATAAGTATGATTGGAGAAGAGAAGTAATGTCAGGCTTCTTAACACAGACTGTGTTGAGAAGGTTTCTATCGGATGCTGTCTATTTTAAAAAAAACAAACAAACTACACAGGCAGGTTTGGCCTTCAAGGTTCTCTAGGTAGTAATTTAGTAGTCTTCTTCAGGGTATAATGTGAGGCTTGTGTGTCCCTCATAAGGGTTGTGAAGCTTGATCAGCCTAGCCTGTTGTCCACAGATCAGAGTAAACTGACAGTAGGCTTTAGATCTAGTAAACTTCCTTAGTTTCTTCAGTGTGGGCAGTGAAGATGTGGTGAGTGGCATGATCTGATCTGGCAGTCAGCTTCCTTCCTCCTTGGGTTTTTGAGGCCCCTTGTGGACATAAAACTTCAAGTAACAGGGTGCCTGTATTTCCATTGTGGAATAGTAGTGGTTTGTTCTGATGTAGGACCAGGTGGCTGTAAAGCTGTGGTTTTCCTGCTGAAGTCCTACAGTCCTAAGTGACATTTTAAAAAATTTTGATTCCTATTTAATTTTCTGCTTGGTATTTGTGTGTGTGGACTGAGATGTTACTGCTCTGATTATTGTGGTTTTTCTTTTTTTTAAAGAACTGCTGTGTTCTTGTTAATTCTGGCAAATACGAAGCTGATATAGCAGGCATGTTGAGAAATTTTTTGCAGGTACGGCTCCACATGGTCTTTGTTGCTGCTAGTTTATAATTAACTCTGTAAAACAGTCATGAAGCATTAGGAGCATAATTTACACTGGAACATTCTCTTGTCAGAAGACTGGTCTTTTAAAGTGACAGCTTACTGATGGTGTGTGGACCTGAACCCTTACAAATGATAAATGGTCTGCTACACTTTTAAAATATGTGATGATCCTCCTGGTGTGTTTGCCTTCCTACAGTATTGGTAGGACAGGAACATGAAGTATAAGTTCATTCTCTTTTAACCTGTAATCCATACTACAGGAGTACATGTAGTTCACCAAACAGGTTTTAATCTGTGAAGTCACTTTTAAATTTCTAAAGACATTCTTTTTGATTGAAGTTCTTTTTCTTCTGTTAGTTAGTAGCAGAGCACTATTCTTTAGTTCTTTCCTCACATTTGTGGTGTTAAAACTGTTGAAACTTATTAAATGGTAATGTGGCTCTCTTGATGGCAGGAATTGGGAGTTCTGAGAAAAATACAGGTCAACTTTTACATGATGAAACTGACTTGGCAAAAATGTGTGAGTGTAGGAATAGAGCAGAATGAGTTAAGACAGATCAGCTATGGAAGACAAGCTGCCTAACTTTGTACTACTAACGTATATTACGTAATTGTATTTGATACAAGTGCTGTATCGAGCCACTTAGAAATGCGTGCTACCAAAATTTGGGATAGTTCTTTTCTAACATCTTGTGAAGCTGTATTTCTACAGAAGTGCACTTGAAAATGGAGTAGGAATGTTTGGACCAGAAACTTACGTGAAAGTTAAGATAAACCCCTTTTCATTCTTCTCTGTGCTGACCTCATCAATGTTATAGGTTAATCAGAAAGTGATAAATAGAAGTTCAGACTTGCACTGCACTGGGAATTGCTTGGGTTAGAGGCAGAAGGCAACACCTAAGTACATGCTGTGTTGAAATGAATGGCCAAATGAACTTCATATTCAAAGTCCTTCATATTCAGGAGGCCGAAAACTGTTTGTCATTGCCCGTGGCAGTATAAGCCCATAGAATAAGTTGTGGAGATAAAATAATTGCAGTGAGCGTGCTTTTCCTTAGGGGCTCATATTGACAAGAAAAGTAAGAATGATATTTTAAAAAAGTGAATTGTTCTTCTTGCAGTTTATCTTTGGTGGTAACATCTTCAGTCTCTGTAATGCTACTGTATGTCTGAAGTGTGTTAGGCTGCCATAAACTGTCTGTAGTGTGTGCACACCTAGCCTGCCTCTAGTTATGAGGTGATGCAGTCAGTCATAAACTTCAGTTTCATATTTTTTTTTAATGTAACTCTCCTATTGCAGAAAAATCAAAATTGGAAAGAAGAGCTAGTTAAACACAACTCCTGTGCCAATCCCAGGGTTGTATTTGCTGTGGCCAGGAAATAGTGATGCATAGGAGTGACAGAGGCATTTAATAGCAATGGACCAAATGCATCCTGCAGGGTTTTTTGGGTTTTTTTTCCTTCCTCTTTTTCTGGTCTGATAGAACATCCATTCTGTTATGGAGAACTCCTTGTTCCAGATCTGAGATCTGTAATCTTCCTGCCTTTAGAGTAAGGATGGCTGCGGTCTGCTTTTTTCTGTGCAGTGCTTCCAAGCTCTAGGTGAGTCTCTCGTGTCTTCCTACTGGTGCAGCAGCATCTATATCTGCAGCACAGATGGGTTCTCCTGGGATGTGGCTAGGTTCTTGGGGCAATCCTGGTCTGTGTTTTTCTTGTCTCCCTAGTCATGTTGATTTGTGCAGTATGTTCTGAGGGTCTACATAAACCTATAATGTATTGATGGTGGCAGCCTTGCTCTAAGGTTTGATGATAACCCATGCAGAAGTAGTGCTCTTGAAACCTGTGGTCTGAGTCAGTGCATCTGTTGATAGCTGCTCAAGCTGGAGATTAAAAGGATCCCTAGTTCTGAAGTACTTTTATGTGAGCGTCTTGAATGGCCAGATTGTGTACCAGACCCTGCTGAGAGTTTTGCTTCTAGAAAAGTGAGGTTTGTGCCTTCAGCTTTCAACTGAACAACTAATCTTCCAGGGCATAGTAGCTTAATTCTTTATCTATATACATTTACCTCCAACTCTGCAACAGTACTATCACTGGATACCTGCTTTTAGCTGGAGTGTTCTTGAAGTTTAAATTGTGCAGTGTTTGTGCAGGGAGGAGTTCTCCACCGCCTCTCAGCCCAGTGCTAACCTGAGCTTACCCTCTTCAGAACTCCTGCAGTTGCAACTTTATTGAATAAAAATACTCCAGTAGGGAAGAATGCTGTGGGGTGTTGGCAGTGTGATTTAGCGGCTGCCAGCAGTGTGCTCATCTTTTTTAAGTAAGTCTCAAACAGTTTTAATCTGCAGCAGTTCATGTTGAATGATTATGAATACATCCTTTTCTTGTTCCTTGTCCATTTTTTTTCCTACAAATTCGGTCACCTGGAATAAATGTTCTTTCTACAAAGTAAGGATAGATATTCAGGACATGTTCTGTCTTACTCTTAAAAAAATCCTTTTGCGTAATTTGGTATTAAATCAACCTCAAGATGTAACCATGCTTTTTTGTTTTTTTTTAAACTGGAGGATATATCAAGTGTTCCTCTCTAATGTGAGTTCAGAAATGGATGACAAAGGCTTTTTATATTTTGTTTTAAGAGTATCAAATAATTGGGGTCTCTCTGGAGTGGGATTGTTTGTTTTTCAGTAAGTTCATTAGAAATCCAACCTTACAGGTTAAGACTAGCTTAAAGTCAGTAATTTTTGTGCTATTTAGATTTTTAAAAAACTTTACTCCAGAAAGTTCTTATGAATTCAAGAACTGTATAGTCTGAGTTCTGCTGGAAAAAATAAGATGGTTAATCTGTTCTGAGTACTGTATGAGCAAGTACTTGTGGTTCATAACTTACCATGCCACTTCTGGGCTCTGCAGCACAAGAAGGATGTGGACATACCGAAGCAAGTCCAGTGAAGGTCCATGAAGATGATTACGGGCTGTGGAGTGTCTAATGTGCAGGGAGAGTCTGAGAGAGAGAGGATTGTTCAGCTTCCCAAAGAGACAGCTCAGGGGATCAATGTGTATCAATGTGTATCAATACTTGGTGGGGGAGGTGAAGAAGATGGAGTCAGACTCTGATATACAGAGAGAGAACAAGAGGCAGCAGCCACAAACTAAAATATAGGAAATTCTATTTAAATGTAAGAAGACCTTTTTGCTGTGAGGGTGGTCAAACATGGGAACAGGTTGCCCAGTGTAGTGGTGGAATCTTTGTCCTTGGAGATACTCAAAACCCAACTGGATGTGGCTTTGAGCAAGGGAGTTGTACTATGGATGTGCAGAGGTCCCTTCTAACATCAACTAATCTGTGATAATCTTGTAACACAATTAATACTGTAATAATGCCAGTGCTTTGTATGCTAATTAGTCACTTAATATAAGAGCTAAGGTAGATACAGACTTCACTGGTTTCTGTTAAGTGCCTTGTCTGAATTCTCTTGCAGATGTTAACTGCCAAGAAGCGTTGCTGATCTCTGATGCTTGCTTCACAATATTGCAAAGCATTTCTGTTGCTTTAAATGTCTTGTATGAAGTATTATTTTTTCAAGTTTTTGTATTACTTCTCAGTCATGTAATATTCCATGATTTCTCCTTTTATAGCAAGGTAAAATCTTTTAATAACTTGCTAGGTGATGTTGGCTTTAAAGTTTTCAACAAATTTTTCAGATGCATCAATTTTGTATCAGCTTACCTGTTTACTCTTGTCTTCAGCTAGTTTATTAGCCTACATGTCCTTAGTCCTTAAATATAAAAAGATACCACACTGAACAAAAAAAAGTGCTTTGAAATTTGCTATGTTTTTCTAAAAATATCCTTTAAAGTTTCTTAATATTTTTAAACTTATATTTTTAACTTTTCTAGCTGTTGCAGGCAAGACAATTTTTATCCTCTGAAGTGAAGACTTTCCTGTTGAGTAGTAAATTCTTTCTTGTAATACACTCTTATCCTTCAGCTGCTCATGAAATCGTGCTGGCTTGGAGCCTAACACTGTTCCAAGAGAAATATGTCTTAATTCAGCATTGATGTGAACGAAGTCACTTGTGTTACTATTTACTTGACTGTCACCTACCTGGTTGTGGTGTGATGGAAATGTGTTGACTTTTCCTGTGTTCCTAAAAAAATTTGGGTGCTATCAGGCAGAAATTATAAAAAAATTCTTGTTTACATACTTAATCTAAAGTAACCATTTTAAAATTATGGGCAAGTTATGTAGTGATCATTTACTGGGTAACTTTTTAGGGTCTTTGCTATAATTGTACTGATGGTATGAGGGAGAAGGCGATAGCTTAGTAATGCTCAAATCTGCTGGTTTATCTTTCAGAGTTGTTGAGTCCCAGAGTGAGGGACAGTGTGCCCCAGTGGACTCCCTGTGGCGACGTTACAGTGAATTTGAGTTGTTGAGGAATTATTTGTCAGTTACCTATCCACATATTGTTGTTCCACCTTTGCCAGAAAAAAGGGTAAGGAAGCTGAAGCTGCAGCTTGCTTTGTATTTTTTGTTCCTTATTTACTATTAACACTCTTCTGTTTAAATAGGCTGACTTTGTTTGGCATAAGCTATCAGCAGATAATATGGATCCAGATTTTGTGGAAAGAAGAAGAATTGGTTTGGAAAACTTCTTGTTACGTGTGGCTTCACATCCTGTTCTTTGCCAAGACAAAATCTTTTATTCATTTTTAACACAGGTATAGTAAAGCGGTGAGCTTTTTAAGTACTTTCTTTAGTGATTATTTACTTAAGATAATGTCCTTTTGCTCTTCCCTCCCATTGACCCATAGCTTATTCTGTGCCTGGAAGAAGGATAGACAACATGAGTAAGGTTGAGGTGGAAAAGGCTTGTCCGTCTAAAAGCTTCTTAACAGCCCACTGCAGTTGTACAATTGGCCTTCTAATGACTTTTTTCCAGTCTAGTTTTAAGGCTTATGAGAGAGAATTTCCACCTCTTTGGAACAGCATATTGGTAACTTAATGTGTGGTGATTGGGAAGGCTTCCCTAGGACTAAAGCTGAAATAGTTAGCATGTGATACTGCTGGCTGCAGAGGCAGTACTGGCTTCCAATTCACTGTTTGGATATCCATGGCTTCTTTAGCTTTGTGGTTTGAATTGCAAGCCATTCATAAGTGTCGCGGTCCAAAACCGGTACAACATGTTATCACCAAATTTGTGATCAAATTGTCAGCTAAAGCATTGCATTGTGCAGTGTTCATGTTGGATGTTAGATTTTCTTTTTTTTTTTCTGTGCTTTGAGAAATTACCAAATAGCGGGCTGAGCAGCACAATACAGTATGTAGATGAACCAGTGTGTGGGAACTGGAAACAAGGGATGACCAATTGCTACACATGAGCAAGATGACTGCGTGTGCACTGTAAACAGTTGTCACCTGTATGTTCTCTGTATGCTCTCTGCCTCAGGCTGCAAAGGTCCTTGGTGCTGCTGATAATCTAATAGGCAATAGATAACTATCCTTTCTGAAGGGTTAAGCCACTTCAGGCAGAGCTGTGGGGCTTCTTCCCCCAGTTAATAGAATAGAGTAACTGAGTAGTAAAGGAAAGAGCTTTTTTTGGGGAGGTTAGCGTGTAAGCACAACATAATGGCATGTTATTCTTAACCCAGATTCTTGAAAAGATGTGGGAAGGGTAGCTGAGGCAGAACCCAGGCGTCCTGAAAAAGCTCTTCTGATACAGGGACTTGGAAAAGTTGTGGCACTTAAATCACTCTAACTGATGTTGTTTTCCTGTATTTTTAGGAAGGTGGATGGAAAGAAATGGTGAATGAGACTGGATTTCAGTTAAAGGTAATTATTGTAATTGTTTGTCTCATGAGTGCTGTGACACAGAAATACTCCAGCAAAATATTTTAGGCTGTTTATGAAAGTCTGTTTGCTGTTAGAATGAGTTAAAGACATTGCTTTATGTATACTTGTAACTACAAAAAAATAGTGGTGTTCCTAGAACGTAATAGGTAAGACCAGTTGTTAGGTTCTCTAGCAGGCTTGTTAATATGTGCCTATGTTTGATGCTCAACCTTGTAATTCTGCTAGTAATGTAGAGTTATGATCCTTACGAGCTTTAAAATGAACTAACTTAAGCCCATAGCAGTGCTTTTGTATGTTGTCAGTTTAGGTTGATAGGTGTTGGATTTAGTTTGGTAAGTGGTGCAAAGTGTCAACAACAAAAAAAGTAAGCAAAGGGGTCTGAATTGTAGGACTTTTCTTACAAGGATAGGTTGCTGGAGGGGACTAAGACAGATCAATTTGGTGCCCCTTAACTGTTTAACAGAATGTGTCTTGAAGTAGTACGATCCCCAGTGACATCAGCAAGTTTGTGGCTGGGTAGACTGGTGGAAGACTTGCAGGAATAAAAGATCAGAGGATGTGTGTCTGTACAAGCAAGAATCCATGAGAAGCTGATAGATTGCTGGGTTGCATCTGGAAAAGTTACTATGTGGGGACAAATACTGAGCTTTTGTTTTGTTGTAATGTGATCAACACTCATGAAATCACAACTGAAAACTAGGTGGATTATGAAGAGTTATTCTGAATAGTGAGAGCTAAAGGAAATCACTGGTGCTCTTATTTTCAGCGTCCAAAGGGCTTTGGTACTGACACTTAATTGTTGATTAAGTTGACAGTGCTTCTATCATGGGTAGGGCTTGCATGCTGCTAGTATTCATAATGCAAAAAATGTAAAGCTGTCAAGTTGTCTTTTCCTGGTCAACACATCTTTTTCAGCTTACACTCACAGAAGTTCAGAAAGTGTGTAGTGGCAGGGTATGTTCAGGAGTGCACACAATGGTGTGTATATGAAAGAAAACTCACAGCAGAATCCTGAGAATACTTGCCTACCTGAAACCATACTGTAGACTAATAGAGAGATGAGCAAGTTCTGTTTTCCTGCTATATTTAGTTGTGTGTATAGTTTTCCTTTTACAGTCTCTGTTTCCGTAGGAAAGAAAAATGTTTTGCAAAAGCCTGGAAAAAGCATCTTTCCTTTATTCAACATCTGAAGTAGAAACCTCTCAAGATCGGAAGTTACTTAGCACTACACTGGTGGACAAACCTCTATTCACTATATGGCTTAAACTAGAATCAGACCACTAGTTTACATGCTGCTGATGCATTAAAGCAGGAAGTGTCTCTTGTCCCAGAGGGTTTGAACCAGGCTAACTAAACTTTAAATTGGGCATTAGTGCAGTGTAGCATGTTATAGTTGAATGTTGATGTTGGAGACTTTGTTTACTCTGCCAATTGTATCATTAAATCATGCCTTTCCTCCCTCTCACCCCCAGCACTTAATTTTGCTCTTTAAGGGATTTGTCACTTGGGATTTTAACCCTTCCTTTAGGAAGGAGAAAATTCCCCTCTCTTTAGTTTACTTAAATGATTATAGGATCATAGTAGGAATTAACTGTCTGAAAACTCCTCAACTGTGCCTCATTTTGATGGGGAGTTCATCTCTAAAATGCTTGTGTATATTATTCTTACATCAAGTTTAAGACTGGACAGACGTGTTTCTAAAAGCATAACTCTGTGGTGCGAGTGCTCAAAAGTGGTGTGTGGGAGTTACTGTGCTGTTAACGGCAAGAAGGAAATAATCCTACTTAGACAGTTGAGCATTGGCAGGATCTTGGTTCCTGCCTGACAGTGCTTGTATACTTACTGAACTCTTCCTTCAGAGCACTACATCTGTCTGTAACGAAAGGCAAAAACTTGCCCTGTAACTGTAATGTAGGAAGTGATCCTTTTCAAGTGTAAATCTGTTGAATGTGTATGCTCTCCCAACAAACCTGAATGGCTTCAGTGCCTGCTGTTTGAACGTAATTACAGTATTCTGTGAAATAGTTACTTAGAGGAAAGGACTCTGATTTAATGTCACAGTACCTAGGTGGTTGTACTGTGAGAGGATGCATGAGGAGTATGTGTAGGTGCATCTGAATGACCTGAAATCTAACTGGCTTGTGTAAGGTCTCGTTGGGATACAGCTATGGAGGTCCAAGGCCACGCAAGCCTCTGGAGTGCTCTGAATACACATAAAGGCTGGGACTTTGAGTTACTGCAGTGTTTTGTGTTCCTTGTGCTATCTTGGACATGCTTCCCCATGCTGGCTTTGTCTTCCCTTTGCAAGATATTCTTAGAGGACCACCATACATAGCAGTGACAAACAGCCTGTTTTCTTCTGCTGTCAGTCAGTCTTAGTCTTGCAGGTTTCATTCACTTTTTGGTTTGTGGAGTATGTATTGGTGGTTTGGTGATTAGAAGGAGGACAGCAGAAGCTAGCAAGATTTCCATCAGTACCTCGCATCCTACTTGCAAGAAAGAAGCTGCTTTTCCCTCCATTCGAATGCCCTTCTAAGTGTCCTCCAGATATGGAGGTGGTTCCAGGTGAAAGGAACTTGCAGTGATACTCCAAATACGGGTGTCTTCTGCTCAGCCCCAGTGCAGTGGCAGATGAAACAGTCTCAGACTAGACTTGTCTCATCTGTAGAAGTTATTGCAAGGGCCCTAAAGTAAGGATTCTCTTCTTGGTTTGGGAAAACAATTTCCTTCACTGTCAAATTCAAAATAGCTCTTTAAGCTCTGAGTTGGCTGTAACTGTACGAAATATTCCTGTGTCATATACCAGCACTAACAAATACTGCTGAGGTAACTTACTGCTAGCAGTTGTGGCGCAGTCTGTTAGCTAAAAGACTATGCTATAGTAAATCTGTATACCTCACAAAACATGTGTGTTTCTTTTTCTTTCACTGGATCGAGGGATGTTTTGATCGAAAGCCATTTTCCCAGAGTTGGAGTTTTCATGCAGTATAGATGAGCTCTGAGTGAGCTGTATGTGAAGTGCCATATAGAAATGAAAACTTGTGGTGATGTGGGACCTCTGTGGATGAGGCTGGGATATCTCATCTCTGTTGGTGTCTTACTAAGAGTAAATATCCATTGCACAGTTTAATGTTCAATTAAACTGAAGAAAAGCCCCCACCTCCTTAGGCTCCGTAGTGCTGTTGCAGTCGTCTGTAAACCAGCATCTCAAAAAGTAAAGTTGCCAATTACCTTTTTAATTAGGTATTAAACTTTATTCTGTAGAGAGTTGTATATGCTCTGTTACAGAAAAGGAACGTTGCATTAGAAATGGGTCTATTCTGATACAAATTACATATTTTCTGTAAAGCAAGTCATAAAATAAGAGAACACCATATATAAGATTTTGATTTCACTGGGGAGTTGTTCCTAGTAATAAAGAGCATATAGAGGTCACTCTACCACTGGTCTTATTTGGTTTGAAAAATATAAAATAGTTTGTCCATATGGTCTTATGTTACCTAATTGCTTCATCTAAAAAGAATGCAGGGTTGTGTATCTTAACTCCATGATTTGTGTAACATTTTAAGAAGGGACTGTTTTTGTGGGATTTGGATTATACCAGTTTAATTTTTGTGGATACTGTTTACATCCTAGTTCACAAAAACAACTTAGGTTTTTTGGGTTTTTTAATAAAAAAATCTGATGTACAGGGCAGCTAGCATCAACTTGTTCAATGTTTGAAGTTTTAAATATGCCAGGAAGGCAGTATTTTTTTCTAATGGTGCTGCCAGAAGGCTGAGACTTTTTTTTTGTCACTGAAATTTAATTGCATTAAATTAACAAAGCTTTTTTTTTCCCCTTTTTTCAGGCAGATTCCAGATTAAAAGCTCTTAATGCAACATTCAGAGTGAAAAACCCAGACAAGTAAGATTCCACATCCTTCTTCCCTCCCTTTCCCTTTTTCAGTTACAAATGTAACTTCAGATGACAGAATATTCTATCTCCTTATTACAAATTCAGAAAAGAAAAATTATATTTCTGCACTTCAAGTCTTAACAGAAGCCCAGTAAGGAGGTAGTGTGAAAAGGTTTGATAAATCCTGTTTCAAGAAGCAGGAAACACTCAGAAAAATGCCATCACTATATGCAAAATGAGTCTTTCATTTTAGCTAGATTAAAAGGAAGGGACAAAAGAAAAATCCCAGACCCAGAAAAAGAACCTCTTAATATTTGTTTGCAAAGAAATATTTCCAAGTGTGAACAGAATACAGATTGATAGTAGGTCTTTCCAAAAATCTGCTAGTGTACAGTTCTGGATGCGTGCACCCTGGTGTTGCAGTTCATAGTTATCTTCAAGCTG
Organism: Falco cherrug; assembly: GCF_023634085.1. NCBI lineage: Eukaryota > Metazoa > Chordata > Aves > Falconiformes > Falconidae > Falco > Falco cherrug. Next base: position 32,713,582 of record NC_073704.1, on the reverse strand, counting down.
CCAATTTCCACAGATGCTTTTGGAAATCCAGAGGTCAGTTCAGCTCTGTTGCAATTTAGGAAGCTCTGGGACAGACATTGGAGCAATCTTCTGGATGAAAAAGCTAGTCAGAATTGACTGGGTATATAGTGGGAGGTTCATCACACCCCAGGTGCTGTGAGAAGGGTAAAATGAGAGTTGGAAGTAGTTGGAAACATTGGTGTGCGGCAGTAGGGTCAAGAGATCCTGCTGTTTGTCATCTATTAGTGGAGACCTGTATGAAGTGCCCTTCTGGGTTCATCTGCTCTCCAACAGTGGCAATAGGAGATGCTATTTAGGAGAGCCCATGTGCCTGACTGCTTTCTGTTGTCTGTTCCCTTTGTACTTCCTTAGCATCTATGGGTATTGTGTTAAGGGTATTGGAGAGTACATATCTTGCTGAACCTCCTTATAGACTTATCTGTGAACTGGTCCAGTTCCTCCTTTTTTATTACACTTGCTTTTACAGCCTTCTGTGGCAGCAAGGAAGCTTTTGGCTAGGTTTTAATGTAAAAGATAACATTCACTAATGAGATCAAAAGCAATTGTCTCAGTATCTTAAGGTGAAACTGGCCTATTTGAAGGCTTCATCCTCGGTTGTCTTTGTGTCTAGTAGGAGTTAGCTTTTCTTGCTTTCATAGCAGGGAAAGTTTGCCAGTAGCCTGGCTATAGGCATGGGTGGGCAAGACTGGTTAAGGCTCAGATGAGGGAGTGCTGTTATCTTTCAAGGTAACTTAATGTTTTAGAAAGCAAAGCTGTTGGGACATGTGGCTCAGTAAAAAGCAGAAAAGGAGTGAATACAAGAAAAACTTGAGGAAGGGCTTGTAACAAAAACAGTCCCCAAGTCTCAGTAGAGACTTCGCAGCACTTAAGAGATATGGCACATGTTTTCTGTTGTATTCTGCCAGCTATATAGCTTCCAAATTGAACTTTTAGGTACAAGTTGTGTAATAAATAACTGATGAATATTGTGGTGTGGTTTTTAGTGTTTTGTTTTTGTTTGGTTTTTTTTTTTAATTCAAGGAAAGCCTTTCAGTATAGCATGTGTGGCTCTTAACAGGAGGAGCAGTGCCTTGCTCTACCTGGTGCACTTACTCTTGAGCAGCCTGGAATCTGATGCCTTGCCCCTCATGTATTGCCTTTGGTGCTTGTGTGACTGGTGGTAAAGTGGGTTCAGCATGCTCACCTTGCTGAAAAAAAAATCTGACTGCTGTGTGGAGTGTAGGCTTTCAGGTTCCTGGACCAGGAAGGGTTCAGGTGAAGAACAGCTGTAACTCCTGGTCCGGATTGCCTTGTGACGCTGTAGAGCAACATGAAGAGCTTTAAACAGCTGAAACGCTGCTGCTCGAGGAGTTCAAATGGAGACTGAAAACTAAACCTCCCCCTGTGGGAAGCAATTAATACCTAGTGGTGGAATTACAATAAAAATATGGTATTCTGGTACTCAGCGGTAAATTTCTATCTACTGCAGACCTCTCTGATTTGGCCTCATGGCACCCATCCTTTGGTTTTCTTTCTGTGCTTTAATCAAAACAATAGTTTTCTTCTTGGTGAAAGATTTTTTTTTTTTTAGAAAACACTAAATCCTTTCCTAAGGCAGATCTGTTTTGATTTGTTTTTTTTAAAAGTAGTGCTTTTTTTTTTTTAAATCTGGCTACTCAGATGAGTGGCTTGTTCTTGTAACACCTTCTTTCACAAAACAGGAAAATGATGCCGCCCTCCATGATGTAGGGAGGAGTACTGCCAGGTAAAATGCACAAAGTAAAGAATTCATATTGAAATGCTGTCTACTGTAAATGAAACTTTCTGCTTTGCCATTATCCTAAAAGATATTTTTGAGAAGAAGCCTGGTGGTGTTCCTACAGAAATGTGACCTGATCTGTTCTTCATTTACGTCTGAAATTTTACGTAACAGCTCAGTTAAATATTTAACTAGCAATGTTGCAGAACAGTAAAACTAAATGAAGAGTGCTAGTTAAAAAAGCCTCAGTTACTGAGTGCTAGAACTGTGTCTTGTTTCACACTTCTACTGTTACGATGCACTGGAAAGTAAACTTCCCTTCGTGTGCCTTACAAAACTCGGTTTGTAATTTTTTTTTTTTTACATGAGCAATGAATAGGACTTGAGCAGATACTTGGGAAAGAAACCTTTAATCTGCAACACCACCAGTCTCTTAAACATTTTTTCCTGAAAAATTATATATGTAACTTCCGCTTTCACAGAAGACTGGCAAAACATAGCATTGCTTTGGTTTATGCTTTTCTGAGACAATAAAAAGATGACAGCTTGGTTCTGAAGTACTAATTTTTAAAAATTATTACTTTATTTTTTTAATGGAGTAGAACTTGGCATGGGTGAAGATGTATTGCTGCTGGAGTCCAGGATACTGCAAGTCCTCTTAGGTTCCTGACTCTTGCCTTCAGGGAGTACAGCATTTGTAAAAGCTTTCTTGCCACAAAACAGGATAAATAAATCTTTTCATTATAAATTTCTGGAATGGAAAGGGGAGTCTTCCTGAGCTGAAGGCATGCTTTTTAATCTTTTGTTTTTAGTTCAATTATTTCAAATATCTTCACTGTATGTGTCTGCAGCTGTCTGACATGCAGCCCTGGTGCATATTTTATAAAGTGTAAACTGAAAAGATTGCTCTCTAAACCCCACTGTGCAGATCAATGACTGCATTTATTTTTCCCATACAGTTTCTCTGCTGGCTTTTAAATCTTTTTATGTACTTTAACCCTGTGTGTCGTAATCTTATAAAAGATGCTTCTTGGAGATCAAAAATACTAGAAATGGTAATAAAACTTCTACTTCCTGAATGTAAAGATGAGAATTTTTTTAGTAGAAGACTTCCTGGCAGGGGAAGAAGAGGTGTTAAATGGAAAAACCCTGGAATTTCATACTTAGTCACCCAAAACAAGTGACCTGACTCATTTCAATAAGACCTCTTGGGTACAAGCTATTCTGAAATACAAAGCCTGACTGTGTGCTCTGTTGTGGGAGAAGGGATAAAGGTTGTGTGGGTTTGTTTTTAATGTTTCAATATCAGTGTGGAAGGCTAATCTTAGTTTCCCATTCCTTAATTCTAGTTGTGTTTATTCTCGGATCACTGTTCAGTAATTTAGGTAAAGCTGTTTCTGGCTTCCCATCTGGATTAAATACATTCTTTTGTACCAAAGTAGGTTATGATTAGACTTGTGTGTGGTAGAGAGGGTTTATATATACAGAAGTGGCTGTTGCTGTGGCTTTATTGGTTACCTGTCACTAGCAAAACTGTGGCAACTGATTCACCTTTGTCATTGGCATGCGCTAAATGTATCAGCATAAAACACCACCAAGACTTAACCAGGGTGGCTCATAAAATGCCTCTTTCCTTCAGTAGTGGCAGGCCAGCAGTGTGCATATGATCACTTGCAATGGGTTACCTGACTGGTACCCTGTTAAGATGTAATGATTTGATGGCTTTTAGCTGTGTGCAACTCCTGTGCAGGTACAGGTCTCTACAGGGTTTCATACGTAACTAGTTACATTTACTGTATGTCTTAGCCTTGGAGAAATTGTGATAATTGTGAATGCTTCCTTGAACTCCTGAAAGGCTGTACTCAAAAATGGGCTTGATGGCAGCTTGAAAGTAAAGTGTCTTTGTCAGGTCAGAAATGTGAACATCTCTATTAAGAAGCATGGTTCAGCAGCTTTTGGTTTTGTACTTATTTGAACCTTTCCTGTGCTCTAATGCTTGTGTTTATAAAACCCAGTTAAAAACCCCAAAACACAACGATGTAGTAATTTCAGCTAACTAATTCTATTTCATAAAATTTTATCTCTTACATTGATCTGAACATTCAACATTTGCATGTAAAAAAAACCAACCCCAACAGCACACTCATGCAAGTGTTGGGATATTTGCTTTAAGGAAATTACTCTGCAGTCATTTCTTTAGGAGTCTTCAGCTAATTCCATTTCAACATAATCCAGGCTCTGTCTCACTGGCTGTAGCATTGTGGCTCTATCTTGCATTCTGTGAAAGCTTGCTTTCATGATGGCTAATGATGTACTATCTGTTTCCTGCTCCCAGGAGATTTACTGAGCTAAAACACTATAGCGATGAACTGCAGTCTGTCATATCACACCTTCTGCGAGTCAGAGCTGTAAGTATTTCCCATGTGTGTCGTGACAAATAGTATAATTTATTTATAAGGCAGTATTTCTTGTTTAGTCAAGAGAACTGGTATGAGTGTTCTAGAATAAGGGCAGTTTTGCTTGAGGGAGTCCAGCTCTGGGGGCAGCAGATGGCAAGGGGGGCGTGCTGGCTTTGTACAGGTTTGGAGGGGAAAGAGTTCCAAATATGAGGGTTGAGTTTGACAGTCATCAGAGAAACGAATGAATGCATGCACGTTGCTAATCTGCCCTCTCCTGTGATGGTCACATATCAGAGGGAGGTCTTTAAAGAGGATCGGGATGTCTGCTTCTCTCTACTCGGCAGACAAATTGCTTTTGCTTGATGTTTGGGCTGGGAAGGGCCCCAAAACACTGTTTTCTGGTCAGACATATAACACTGTTTTCCAGAGCTCGCAGTATGAATCCTGTATGCTTCCCGGCACACTCTTGCTTTTTTTTTGGCTTGATCTTCGATCTGTAATGAGTAGTGTTCTTTTTAATGATGAGAACAACTATATTATGCATCAAGATGCTCTATGGGTTGAGAATGGAAGATTTTTCTTTAAAGTCACCAAAAGGAAGTAGCAAATTACAGTTCCAGTAATGAGAGCATGATACTGCTTTTTAGTATGTTCAACATGGATTCAATTTTTGATGGGAACTGTGCAGCAGAGAGGATGGTAATGGATAGCCCTGTTGAGCTGAGGTTCTTGAGAGGATTAATCACTGGTGTTCTACTGACTGCCTTTTTCTCAGAGCTCTGTGTGTGAGATCTCATGGGCAACTTGCTCATGTTTCTTTTTTACTGCTTTGACAGACCAGTAACACAACTCTTACAGATCTTCAGTCTCATTCATTGGTACGTCACAATTACAAGGGCATTATCTGGATTACAAGTAATGCTTCAGAGCGTATATGTGGTCTTTTCTCCTGAGGTTGTTGCCAGCGTTGTAGTGCTGACTCTCCAAACAGCTGAAATGACATACCTAACTTGAGCAATAAGTTCTGCAACAGATAGTTCATTTCCTCTCCTTCATTTCACCAAGCTGCGTGGAAAAATCAAGTCACTTTTTTAGAATTTTTACTCAAGGTTTCCTGACAATTTTGATGTCAGGATGGACTTTTGTCTTGCCATCTTTATGTTAAATAAGCAAGTGAGTATATAACTTTGGCATTATTTGGGTAAAGGATGCCTTACATCTAGTTATCAAAAACTGAAGGTAACTTGGTTATTTGTGATCTCCTTAGGCATATCTTGTAAATGAGTGCTTCCAAAGAAAGACTTGAAACGTTACTTTTCAATATAGCCTTGATTATGACTTCAGTCTTCAAAGAGTTAATGCTGTTTATTTTTTTTCTTCAGTAATTACTTAGATTAGATTTAGGCTTAATCTTGTTTACCTGTGTAAAAACATTAAGGCTTTAGCTTGAAGCTTGTACATGAGTTTTCACAAAGTGATTTCATTTAACATTGATAACCAAAACCTGACTCTAAAATATTTTAGAGGGTAGCAGACCGGCTTTATGGTGTCTATAAAGTCCATGGCAACTATGGAAGAGTATTCAGGTAAGAGTTCATCCAGTTTTTAAATGTATACTTAGAGAAGATGTGGGGAGGGAAAAGGGAACTTGTTGGTTATGTTGTTATGCTGTTGAAGTGTATCAGAAATGTTTCAATATCTACCTTGAAAAACTTTATATTGCAGTACTGATGAGATTTCTATGTTGGATATAGCGATCTCTGGATCTGCTGAGCTTAGTCTCTAGTGGAAAACTTTAGCTCTTTGTTTCGTATCCCAGATCTTGGGGGCTTTTGCTGTTGTGTTGGCATTCTGTTTCTTCAGAAAGTAATGTACTACCTATTTTCATGCAGTTGTCTTTGAAAAGCTTTTAGGTCCTTGTAATAGTTAAAAATCAACAACTATATCCAATGTTTGTACCTTTTTAAAGTGAATTTGCCAATCTTTTTTTGATTTATATGAGTGAATTACATGCTCAAGTTTTCCATCTCGCTGGAGAATTAAAGAATCTAAACTTCTGGTTAAGGGAAACCTCCTGCTTCTACACACTGTTCAAGTGCTAAATTTAATTCTCTGGGTTAATGGATTGCAGATGTCTTTCTCATTGGGGGTTTTAAAATGAAATTAGGTGTAGTTCTGTAATAACACAAAGACAAACAAATGTCAACATCAGCAGAGTGGAATGTTTATGAAAAAATGAAGGACAGTATAGATGCTTTAGACATAAATTATGTGAAATATAGGGGGACCCTCTTCTTTTTTATTGTAAAGAGTTGTGGGTGTAATTCTTGTAACTAAGAAATCTCGTAAGGTTTCACAAAGCTGAGAACGCAATTAAAATTGCAGTGTACATGCATGGGTGGCCAGAACAAGTCTCATGCTATCTTTATTGTAGCTCTATTTCCTTCTTTATCTAAATGATCTCCCTAATGTGAATAGGTAGTTACAGTAATGAGACAGTTGTAATTTGATTTTTTTTTTTAATGAATAGAACTAAACGGCAGTCTACTATATAGACAGAAAACAACATACAACAAACAGTTTCAGGAGCAGTAAAATGCTTGCAAATGTCAAATCCTACCTTTTGGGTTTTTGAATGAGAGGCTTCAGTCTGATATGTTGCAAGTCTGGAAAGCTTAGCTTCCTCGTGATGAGCATGTTAGTCAAGTCTGTAATTCTGTTATAGAGTTCCTTTATGTCCTGTCATCCCTGTCCTGTCCTGTCCCCACTCTGCATGTGCGTTCCCCCGCCCCCTTTATTTTAGGTACTAGGGTTTAGGATTTTCTGGTGGGCTTTTTTGTGTGTGTGCTTTCCTTAAATTGAATTTTAGCTATTTAAACAAGACTCTTTTTTTCTGCTCAGAGCCAATCCCAAACTAAGTATATTTGTAAGGATGAGTTTAGGTGTCAGGGACAATTGTTTAACAGTGCTGTAAATAGCCTGGCCACATTGTCAGTGTTGCTCCTTAGAGAAAGAAAACAGTTTGGCCAAGTCTAACTTTGAGGCAGTTTCCATTCAGGTGTCACCTGGAAAGAAACTATATACAGGATGCAGCTTATTAACTTCCCTTACCCTTCATGTGTGATGTTTCTCGTTTGTTTTTCCTACAGTGAGTGGAGTGCAATAGAAAAGGAGATGGGGGATGGGTTGCAGAGTGCTGGCCACCACATGGATGTGTAAGTACTGACTGAATATCTGATAGTTTGATGTAAGCCAGATGTAGAACTCTCCCTCTTTCCTCTCTTTTCCCTCAACCCCAAAGTACATACAAGTAGAGAAAGTTGGGGGTGCTTTGTTTTTAGGTATACAGTGTTTCTGTGATTTGGATGCGGGCGCAATTCTAGCATCCATGTACTGTATTAAGTAGCTCAAAAAGTCTCAGGAGAACCAGAGGGGTTTCTTTTTTTATTATTATTTTGAAATTGTAGAAGTGTTTGGAATTCTTCCAGTTTTTCATTTAAGCTTCTATGCCAGCAACTGGTGGAATACAACTTTAATGTACTGCAGACTTGATGAGATCTGTTTGGTTTTGATAGCAGCGTTTTGTACCATGCAGTGATGGTACACAGATTTGGGCTTAATTACAGAGAGTTAAGAAATTTAATTAATGAACACCAAAACTGCAATGGATTCTTGAAACCAATACTGACTGGATGTAATAAAGCAGAGAATCCTCCCTCTTTGCATCTTCTTGGCAGAGTCCATGAAGCACAGCCTTCAAAATAAGAGTCTAGCACTTCAGAGTGCTCTCAGAAGTGATACTGTAGGCTAGTGCTTTCTGCTTTTCAGGTAGTCATATATAGTAAGTGAAACTAATTTCTCATCACTCTGATTGCTCTTCTGTAATTGTGCGGTGCAGATAAGTAACAACTCCAGCAGGAGGTGGAAGCTGTTTGACACTTCTTCGCACAATACGTTTACTGATAACTTTACTTCCACACAAGTTACACTTTATCTGGTTTAGTTTGCAGTGCAGATTTACATATTTGCTACTACCTGGTGGTTGTCGGTGGTTTGACTACTGCCTTGTCATGTGGAAGGGTTTGAAGGGACATGCCAAACTCTGCCTTCAGCTTCTTCAGAATAATTCTGTTTTTATCAGATCTTTAAGAATTTGAACCCCTCTGAATAATCTGTTCACACTTCTGTGTTTTGAGTAACATGGTGGACTGCACCTAAAGCAAGCTATATTTATTTTTTTTTTAGGTGGAGGGCTCTGGAGAGAATAAAGAAATGGAGAATGCATTCTGCTTTCAGAATAAAATAATTGAAGTAGAGCTGCATACAATGTTAAGCAGCTACTGCAGTATGCAGAAATTGAAGAGATTATGAAAACATGGTATAATGTAGAGGAGTTAAGGAGGCACAAGTAGGTTTTTGGTGGTTCAGATACACCACGCTAAGATGTCTAACACCTAGAAACGTGTAATCCACTAGAAGAAGAGGGTCTCACTTCTAAGTCAGGAGGCTGAACCCTTTCCACACATCCAAGATGTTTAGTATTTCTGTTTGTAACACAGTTAGGGTTAAAGATCCGGAGTAATGGCAGGGAGTTGCTGGGTAACTTTAAGCACTGCATGAAGTCCGAGGTAGCATTCGTTGTCTGTCATCTCTTCTGCTCCGGCACTCTTGTGCAACAATAATCTTCTAGTGACAAGCAAGCAAGAAGCAGCAGCTGTGAGATCCAGGAACTCATTCAGTGACCCATGTGGTCTCCTACCAGAAAGGTTCATATCTCTGATCTCTTGGAAGTATAATTTACCAGTCCAGTTACCTTTCCCATAACATTAGGCAGGAGTTTGCAACAGAAAGCAACTTCAGGAAGGCTGCCTAATATAGATGTTAAACTTCAAGCCTAATTTAATTATTCTCTATCTACCCCATATGCTGTAGTCTTTACTAGATGTTTATTTAAACTTTTGAGTTGTTATTCTTTGGTATGATCTAAAACCGCTTAATATTTGGAGAAGGCATCCCAAAGGTTCTCTGGGTGTGTGCTGTATAACAGGATGAGGCTTGATAGAAAACAACAGAGTATGCTGAGAGCTCAAGTGAATGGCTGTAATTCTAGCATTTAAAAGATGAAAGAAAAAAATGCCAGACCTTTGACTTCTGTCCTTTATGCTATTAATGAGTGACCCTTTATCTCTGTATGAACTAGACTGTCACTGCAGGTGGAATCAGTCTAAACTAAAGCAGAGGTTTAGTTGACGATTCCCATGAAATGGGAACATGTTAGGTACCTTTAGAACTTACTGCAGTGTTTTTCCTTAAGACTTTCCCTCGTTTACCTATCTGTTTAGGACAAACCAGTAGTTAAACTTCAGCTTAGGAAGTCAGTAATACAGCTTGTCTTACTACTTCCGCACCCCACCCCCCACCCCCCCCCCCCCGAATCAAACTTAAGTGTCATTATGAAAACCCTGTCTAGGTAAGGTAGATTTCTGTTTAGTGCATTTTTCGTTTCGTTTTTGGAGAGATGTTCTAACACAGATGAACTCCAGCACTGCTCTAAACTTGAACTTACTTGAAACTGAAATGTGGGCCATCTGCTGCCTTGAGAAAGCTAACCACTATACTAAAAATTATTGCACTTCAGAACTTAAAAATAGAGAGGGTAAGGTCACTCATGACCTAGATGGCTGCAGGATTTTTTCAGAACAAGTATATTTTTCAACAGTTTGGACTTGTTCCTTTGATTCATAATGTGAATTCTTGTTCTGCCAATTTTTATCCCTTCTACTTAAACTGATCTGCTGTTGCTGGTCACTTCGTATGTTATGCCTATTTATCAGCAATAGCCTTGGTAAGGCTTTTCCTGGATGTGCCATGTCTGATTTCATGGAGCATCAAAACAACTCATCTTGCTTGCAAACATAAGATTGATGAACAAACTGGCATGCCTACAGCTCTTCCTCGGTCTTCCCATTTTTCTAGTTGTCTTGCAAGTAGCTGCTCCCACTTTGAGGAGCCTTAGTTTGCATGCCCCACTGAGCAGGCCTGAGGGAATGATAAATTCCAGCAGGAGTACCTCTCTCAGATTCCCAGGACTCTTAAGTGACCTTGTTGTCACTTTTGGAGCTTGCAGGATGGATTTCTTGTTCTCCTCCAGGTTATGTTACCAGTTCAGTTTCAGCTTGGGACACTGCCACTTCTGGAGAGAGGGACAAATCCAAAGACCTTGCAAAAATTCAAAGCCCGGAGGTGCTGTAATTGACATTTGGGTCACATTGTGCTCATGACTATACAAGCATGGACATATGCTTGCTTCAGAGAGCCTGCATCTATGCAAGGGATTGCAACGTGCTTGAGAATCCAGACAGAGTTAGCAGAATAGATGAAGGCATTTGTGATGGGATCTCATTCCTTCGGTTATCTCCGTTGGCATGTGGGCTACGGTGGCATCCTATTTCTGCCACTGTGCCAAGTGAGATGTGCAGTTACCTCTTAGCTGTGCGTCTTCCCCTGCAAATGTATCAAAGCATGGTCATCTTGAATTGTCCAAAAAGCAATATAAACTAGAAAAAGTGCATTTTGCCATTTTTAGGGGACATTAGCCTAAATGGCAAAGCTTTTAACTGAATGCAAGAGCTGCAGAGTTAGCCCAAGCCCTTGTACTTGGATTTCTCCATAAAAGGAAGGTTTCAGCTTCTCGTTGCTCTGAATTGATATGCCTGACTTACACAGCAGGCAAAGCAACAGACTTTCAAGGAACTGAAGGACTTAATGTCATGGTGTTCAGAGCACCACTGTGAGTTCTGTCATATTCCGGCTGAATAAAGAACAATGAAAGCAGCCTCTTTGCTTTTCAGAAGATACAATGTTTCATGTTCCTGTGCCTTAATGCATTAAGCCTTGCAGGATTTCTTCTGCACGCCTCTCGTGCCTTGTGCACTGCCTATTGACAGCCCACTGAAGAAAAGGTATAAATTGTTTTTCTTTCACGTAAGGAAAAACTGCTTCATCTTCAACAAGAAACTTATGATAGATTTTGTACTTGTGAAAAGACTCGTAGTAACAACCAAACAAACGGGTCTGCAGGAACATTTACATTAGCTGATTTGGAGTTTAATTAGAAACAAAGGAAAAACCTTTTTTGGAAGTGGTTGTCACTCTTACTCTGGAGTTTCTGTCAAACAGGTGTCCTCCCTTGTTCCTGTATGTGTAGTCCTTAAAGGTTAAATTAAAGAACTTTATATTTAACCACGGCTGTCTTTTACCAGATATGCAGCTTCTATTGACGACATATTGGAAGAAGAGGAACATTACGCAGATCAGCTGAAAGAATATCTCTTCTACGCAGAAGCACTACGGTATGTACAGAAGCGTATGGCTCAAATGGAAGCTGTAGTCCTTTCCTCTAACATTGTGGTTATGTCGAAATTAGTTTGGTATTCTCTTCTGTTCTCAGAGAAGTGGAAATTTCAATGTTGTGGGATCTCCGTCTTGTCACATTTTATTTTGCTTACTTGTATTTGATTGCCATGTGGGTAGCAATACAAATTAGAACTGAGCTGATCAATAGTGAAATGAAAGAAATGTTAAAGTTGGTATGCTCTGGAAGGTAATGCTGTTTATTCCTCTGGTTAATCTGTTGCCTTGACTTCTGGTGTAGGTACCCCAAAGTGCTGAAAGCTTCACGGTTCAAATGAGATAGGCTTAACAGAACAGCTACAGCCATTGCAAACTCCAGCAAGTTTCAAAGTGCCCTATGTAACTTTCATCTGCTGTACAGTATTGTGCATCTAAATCCTGACTTTTTTGTTTGTGGTGGGTTTTTTTGAAGTTAGCCTTTATAATAAGGGCAGTCCTCCCTTACAAGCATGAATACAAAAGTATATTGCTTTATGCTGTAAGATTGTGCCTAAAACTAGTGTGCTGTCCATTGGCTGGCTCTGAACCTCTTGGAGAGGTCCAGTAATGCTGTAGAGGATTGGGCTGGCGAGTGTGATGGCTGCTGTGTGGGAACCCAGAGCACTAGCAGCCTCTCCTGGGAGACGAATGTGCATCCGGCATTGGAGTACGGATGTAGCATCGTCAGCCCACACAGGACTGGGACTTACTGCAGGTGGTCAGAGGAAACTCTTCTCTTTTTCCAGATGAAAGGCACTGTATGAATCTAGGAGCACGGTTTCTTGTTTCATTGTTTAAAAAATAAAATGTGAAGAATTTTATGATTGACTGATACATTGCTGCAGTGACAGGTACCATCTCCAGGCACCTTTTGTTATTGTTGTGATTTTTCTGTAATGTAGTTTGAATAAAACTGTTTTACAGTGGTGTCCTTAAGTAGGCAGTAGGGCTTGTATTGCTGAGTGTCTTGGAATGAGCCTCAAGAGAATCAGAATGCTGCTGTACTAAGAACTTGCTTGCTTAACTACAGCATTTGCAGAGTTACGCATTGTGTGATAAGGCTGTTGAATTTGAGCTCGATAAATAACTGAATGTACTGCCTGCCAAAAGAAAAACCATGATGCCATTTGTAAAGTTTAAGTGGAGGAAAACGTAGCAAAACAAAGTACGGTGTGACAGATCTTTCGTTACTTTTCAGGGCAGTTTGCAGAAAACACGAACTAATGCAATATGACTTGGAAATGGCTGCACAGGACCTAACATCTAAGAAACAGCAGTGTGAGGAGCTGGCAACAGGAGTGAGTCTTTTTCCACTTTCTTCTCCAAGATGCCTCTTTTTTTTTTTTTTTTTTAATTTATTTTTTATTTGAGCCAAGTTACTTGGAATGACATTTAAATGGCACTAACAAGCTGGCTGCTGCTTATGAGAAGTGATGTTATATGAACTGTAGGCATCTGAGGTTTAAAGTATCTTGGTGACATAAACTGTTTGTGCCAGACTTCTTTTATTGAATACTGAGCAAGTAAAGGGTTGCAGGAAATATGACCTGAGGCAGAATAACACAAACAACTCTACGCTAAAGATCAAAACACTGGGAATTCTGAAAGGCTTCCTCTGCCTTTTGAAAGGTGCTAGTTACTGATACGTGGTGTTAGTCCCTTTTGTGTCTGGAAGATAACATAACTTAAAACATAATTTGAAAGTGGTAACTTAAATGTTTAGAATTTTTAGTATTGCAGTTGGGTCTATTGATGTTCTATACGGAACTAATTTATGGCTTTTCTTTCTCATACAGAACACAAGACTTAGTTTCTTTCCTACTTCAGTGGGAAAATTGCTCTGAAAGGTTATCTGTATCCGTGGAAAGACTCACTTATGGTCCAGTCCACAGACCAGTCTTAAAGTTTGAATGTCAGATTACTTCCTCCCGACTTTGCTCGGTCTAATGCAAGCCATCAAACCTCCCATAGCTACCCATCAAATCAATGAAAATTTAATTCACAAAATGGAAGTTAAAGCAAAAAAAAAAGCTGCTAATAAGAATAAGACCAAATGCTGGTGAAAAGTCACATAATGTCTTGTGGTTGTGCTCAGGAATCCCAAACCTCGAGTGTCTTTGTTTTTTGTAGACTGTGAGAACGTTCTCCCTGAAAGGGATGACCAGCAAGCTCTTTGGGCAGGAAACTCCTGAGCAGAGGGAAGCCAAGATAAAAGTTCTAGAAGAACAGATACAGGAAGGTGAAGAACAACTTAAGTCTAAAAATCTGGAGGGCAGGTAAATGGGCTTGACTTTTTCAAAGAAAACGCAGGGCTTGTTTTAGCAAAAGTCCTTAACTGGATGTTCTTGAAGGTGTTTGCATTTTATAAGTGTTTTTAATATATTCTTGGTGTTTATGAGCTGTCTATAAAAGCTCCTGTCAGCTGCAAGTTGTGAAATAAAGTGCAGTACACGCAGTTAGCTTCTGGTCTGAGTGTATGGCTTATGTAAGCCTGATGACTTTCCCAGTTACTGAGCCCACTCTAATGGCTGACTTGCATGCTTTTACGTTCAACTTGTAATATATTTAGCAGGTGGGCTTGTAGGTCTGCAGCTGAATAGCCTAAGACTCAAAAGCTGATTTGCTTCAAATACAGTATTTAGTTTGGTTTATGTGTATGGGTCCTGAGCTCATACTCCCCAGCTTCTCATATGGGGGACAACTGACTCCTGTTTGAAAGAGATTAGAAGTTCTGGCAAGTTGTCTTTGAGAAACTGCTGCTTGGTGCTCTAATGAAATCTTCTTCAGGAATGCAAACGTGAAAAAGGAACTAACGTTCCTAAAGCAGCATGATTGTGTCGGAACACGTTCATCATATAACACAAGGGGCAAATGTGGTATCTTCTAATATGTTAGCATTAGAGCTGGAAAGATAAGACTAGTTCATGAGTAGTTCAGAACAGCAAGACTCTGTAAATGCAATTTCTTAATCATTTTGACAGAATTCTGGAGATGGGCTTTTGTAGCTCTGGAAACAATTTTCAAGTGAATACTTGCCTTGTATGTGTAGTCCAGCACAGATGAAAGCTATGAATTACAGAAATCTACCTCCATTTTAGTTAAGGAGACATGAAGACATATCACCGAACCAACAAAATTAATTCCTAAATTATTTTTATTATTGTAATTTTATTACAAATTTGCATTGTAAATGTTTGTTGTACTTGAGTGTCTCAAATCCTGATGACAAGTGAATTTTCTTGTTGGAAAGACGGAGATTCTGACTTGACAATTGAAAAAGAAATGTGCGATGCTGTGTGCTGAATATTAGCATAAAGATACTTAGCCACCCCAACAGAATCTGAGGAAAAAAGTGTGTTCTGAATTATGCTGGTTCTATGGCAGTGATGCTTACTGGTGGGGGGAGAAGCCAAAACCAAACAACCAACCTGACATATCCTGTGAAACTGATTCTTTAGTTTAAAAACCTTAAGATGATGATGGAGAATTAGGTAGCAGTACCAGTTATAAAATGAGGATACTGTGGGATGCATAATTATAGGACTTGGTTTACTCTCTGAAGGATGGAGTGCTTTGTCATACGTAGCTTCTCTGCTGAGGGTCCAGAGGAAGGAAGATAAGCTGAAGGTGGAACATGTAAAACACTTAGTAACACAAAAATTGCTTTTAATTCCAGAGATTTTGTGAAAAGTGCCTGGGCTGACATTGAACGGTTTAAAGAGCAAAAGAATCATGATTTGAAGGAGGCGCTTATAAGCTATGCTGTTATGCAGATTAGCATGTGCAAAAAGGTACGTTTAGCTTGTGAAAGGCCAGGCTGTTGTATTTGTCGTCTCACAGGGGATCAGATGCAAACTTTCAATAACTAGGAACATTGCAGTCATAGAAGGTTGGAAGTCACTAGTGTAAAACCTCCTGCATACTCTGCCCTACTCTGAGTGACATGTTAATTCTGTGTATTTTATACATATATATATAAAATAGGCGGTGGGTGTGGTCCAATTCCGCTGTGGTCTTGGCCTTAATCTTGTGTCAAGTTCTGTGGGACTCTTTTGTAGTCTTCTGTAGAAGAAAGTCTGTTGATGAGGTTTGCAAACAAAGTGCATTTCCACCTATTGATTTTTAACTTTTTTTTTAAAGGGAATTCAAGTTTGGACAAATGCAAAGGAATGCTTCAGCAAGATGTGATTATCTGGAAATGAATTCTTCCTCCAAGTGCCAGAGAATGGAAGCACAAATGTGTAACACCAATGTTAAGTTGCTACATGACTTACATACAAATCATGAAATAAATGAGTTAAGTGAATAGTTTTTCTTTCTGCTGGTTGTAATTGTTAATAAAGGACAAAAAGGACATGTTATTAAATGTTTAGCCCTGACTGCCACTTCTGTGGCATGTTTTATGTGTGGTAGCAGATAATTCAGGGGTAAAAGAGTTACTGAAAACTATGGCTCTGTACTGGGGCAAAGGTGGGGGGAAAGTTACCCTGACAGTATGAACTGAACTGTTCTGAGACTTGTGAAACACCATGCTCTATAATGTGTAGATCACTTCCAGATGCTCCTCTTTTCAGCCCTTGCTGTTTAGAATTTTTTAATGCCTAAGGGTGCTTTGGTTTTATAGTAGGACACACAGTTGTGTTCTTGAGGTCTACACCATAAGAGGACGAAAAATGAAATATTGTAACACCTGGGGTTCATATTTAAATGCCTTTGCATGTCCATAGAGAATTGTGCTTTTCCAGAGTTCAGGTTAAGCAGTCTCAAGCTCCTGAGATGTTTGAAACTCTCTACAGTAGAGGTGTTGTACAATGGTTTGATACAATATTCTGCATTTACTGGTTCCTACTTAAGTTTTGATATGGGCATTGATTTCTTCTCAAACTTCTTCCTGCAAGTAAAGGAGACTGGTGATCCAGTTGAGCAGCAAAAACCAAAGTCAAAGCTAGTAAGAAGTGGATGCAACTTCTGTTTGATTGTTTGGAACCTGTTTACACTAGATATGAATCTGGCCTGTGGTACCTCTTCTTGTAACTGAAGCAGTTTGATTTTTAAAAGAATAGTTCTTAATGAAGATGCTGAAATAAACCTCGTGTAACTTCTGTAGTACTTAAGAGCAGCGATGGGCAGGATCCACAACAAACCAACTTGTCTGTTTGGCTCTTGTCATGCTGTTTCAGTGTGTGCATATATATGCACACCAGTATAGCGTGACTTGCAGTTACAGGTACTTGGATTAAGTGTTTCCAACTATGAAAACCACTTAACCACTCTAATGTCAGGCTTTTTCTACTTAAAGTTCCTGAAGTCTTGTGGAATTTGTCAGACTTGACTGCTAGTCCTAAAGGAAGGTTTGTAATATTCTGTTAAGAAGTGTATTTAATTATTCTGGATTATAACACTATTCAGATTTTGATTATTTTTTTTAAGAGATACTCCAGGAAGTCCTTAAGTGTTCTTTTGATAAATTATCTAAACATAGTTACTGATATGTCCCATGTCACTTTTGTCTCTGCAGCACTTCTTTTCTATAAAACCATTGTAAAGAATTCATAGGCCTGGTGTACACTACAGCTTAAAACGCTGAGGTAAAATGGTCGCTCTGATAACTGTGTTGGCTTTTTCAAGGCATATGACAGTGACGCTCCTGGCTGAGAGATGATGTTGGGCAGAAAGAGGTCTCTCCATTTAAACACTTATAAGGAGAAGCGTTGTTCTGTTCAGAGGTTGCAGTATCCAGTTCCGATACAGGCTGAAGGACTCTTACATTCCAAACCAAGACGTTGCACACTTGATGTATTCAGTAAACCTTCTAAAGGAGTGGTGCCTTAATACAATACCGTGAGGCGCTCAGAGTAGGTATTTTTCATGCACTTTGATTTTTGGTAGATCTTTCTGGTGCCTCTTTCCACATTTCACTTGCTGTACAGCTTATTAAATGTATTAGTATGCCTTTTTTCCTTGCTAGTTGTACTAAATTGAAGAAGGGAACAAAACTGTTCTTGTAAGTTTTGTGCCAAATAAGCTAAATAAAATTGCTCTTTGATATTTTTGTTACATTGTTTTTTGTAAAAATGCTGTCTTCCCAATTCTGACAACTGCTGTTCAATTTCTTGAAGTCAGTTCTTGTCCGTCATGGCTCTCAAATGGCTTGCAAACTTGGGTTTAAAATTTCAGTAGTAAATTGTGCACAACTAGCTGATTTGCCTTTTCAGTGCAGAACATTGTGCTAAGGCCAAAACTGGATGCTTGTTGCAGGCCAGCTTTGATCCCTGCTTTGGTTTTGCCCAGACAGAACTAGCTGCCTGAATTTTATGCGTGTCTTCATCTAGGTAAGAAAAGGTGTATTTGGAAAAGGTTTGCTTTGTTTGAAAGAAATTGGGTGAAGGGTGACTTAAGGATAATTTGCAATAGCTTTATTTCTTTTACTTCTATTTCCAGCAAAGCATTGCATGTGGTCTGTGTACTCGTGGACCTTAGCAAACAGTGAAGGTTCCTTCCCCCTCTTAACTCTTTATAAAGGGAAATTATCTAGCTAATGGCGGTTAGCATGTGGTTAGTAGTCCACGTGATGAATGCCCTCTTGTGAAGTGTGCGGGTTTTCAGTTACAGTGCAGGCTTAGCTTCCACAGCTCGATTCGCTTCGCCTCAGCGAGCTTCCTTCAGTTATTTTGTAAACATCAAAAATGGGTGGAAAGCTTTGAGAGTAACAGCAGGTAGGTAGGCCGTTTTAACTTAATCTTGACAAAATGACTGTATATAAAAAGTTTACCTACACGGATCATCTGATGTGCCGATGGAGCTGTCGCTTCTGTCCCAGGAAGCTTTGCTGGGTGGGTTATTACTGCTCATGCTGTCCCTGGCCTTCCCCGTTACTAGCAGTGCCTTGACGTGTCAGTACGTTTTAGTTGCTACTGTTGTCTGCTCCTGAAATGTAGCTGGAATAAGGGAGCCAGCTGAACTGGAAAGATGAAGTATTTTTATGAACTCTATTTATTTATTTATTTTCAACATCGTATTATTTCAGTATCTGGCACGTCAGCCAAAGCAGAGTTAACCTAGCAGCTGTGTGCAGGGACTGCCTTGGCAAGCGCAGAGCAACTCGTGGAGCTCAGGTCCACACTGAGGAGCTTGCCTCGTGCAGGTGAGCCAGAGGAGAGAGGCTGCTGTGCCCAAACACTCAGCAAAGTCCCAGAGCAGCTGGCTGGGCTGTGAGCACGGCATCCTAGGAGAGACCTTACTTTCCTGTCGACTCCTTACCACTGAAATTCTTATTTGCCTTTCAGTTGAAGAAACGAGAAACACTTTCTAATGTTCCCTAAAGGTTTACAGGGAAGGAAGTTGTCTTAATTCCCCACGCTTGTTACACAACGGTGAGGCAGGGCTCTAACTTGTGTTGCCTTATGCTGCCTGGCTGTTCTGCACACCCCTGGTGCCTCTGTCTTGTACTTGCTCCTAGAGCTCTGTGGGGAGGTGCCATCTACATAATGAAAATCCTCGTACGGGACTATTGTAGAAATAATGGAATGAAACAAAGCTGGCAGAATGAGAGCTAGTAAAATGGGAGCACAGGCTTTGGTGCCAAATCCCAGCACAGAATACCCGTGTATCGCCAGCAAAAGCTGTCACCTGTGCCACAGGAGTAATGCGTGAGCTGTTTCCCTCCGGTGGGTGGCTGCCGGGGAGGGCAGGATGCTGGCTGCAGCGGTGCTGGGCAGGGAAATGTCTCTAAATGGCAGCGGCTCCATCGTAGTCGTTGTCGTCCGTCCCCGTCCCTGTCCCCCCTCCCCCCCCCCCCCCCCCCCCCCCCCAGCTGAAACGGGGAGGTTTTATGTGTGACCCCTCTGCAGCACAGCTGCACCAAGTATCTCCTGCCTCGGGCAGGCTGGAGAGCGTCAAGTTCCTGGGTAAGCAAAGAATCGAGAGTCTTTGGCTGCTGTTTTCTGATGCTTCTTGGTATGATACGGTATTAGCAAAAGGAATTTGCAATTGTGACTTCTGTAGGGTCAAATGCAGACAAGTAACTTTTTAATTTTGCTTTCTTTTAGTTGCTTTTGAATGGCTTACATAGACTGGCCTTTCCAGTGCTGCATCTTCTTTCAGAAAAAAAATACCTTTTTGCTTTGGCTGGTTGTAGAAGTTACCTAAAACACCAAACAAAGCCAAATTGGAAAGGATCTTGGGTGGATCTGGGGGAAAACAATTCCAGACGGTGTATTGCAGAGTATTTGGAGCTAAGGGGAGATGGCACCGTGCTGGGAGGGGCAAGGGGGGCTGAAGCTGCATGTGAGGGCAGATGGGGTTTTGAAGAGAGACGCATAAGAGGATAAGGAGGTAAGAGGCGGTGAACAGGCAGGAGGAAGAGCAGAGATGGGATGGGCAGGGGAAGCGGAGAGGAGAGCTGATGGAAAGCTTCTGTACCTGTGGGCTGGGATGTACGGGAGGAGGGGAAAGCAGCACTGTGTGGCCCTTGTTTTGGGGGGGGGGGGGGGAAGTGAGGGAGGTGAAAATGGGAGGTAAAAGAAATTTCAAGAGCTGCTGAAGACAGACTTGTATAATACTAATGATAGTGTAATGATAGCACCTAGGTCTGAGTGAAACTTGTGGTGGTGACCGTGGTCCTAAAGCTGAGTCAACACTGATAATGGTGTAACATTTCTCTTGAGCTCAGAAGGAGAGATTTAATTTTTTTTCACATTTTTTTATCTACTTTTAATATGATCGCTTTGAATTTTCTGAATAAATAAAATAGGAGAAGAAGCTTCAGCCTTCCGAACCCCAGCATAAACTTTGTGGACACCTTGCTCCTACAAATGCCAGCACGATCAGCTGTGTGATCTGGGGGCCTGCTGGCTGATGCAGCTCCATAACAGGCTGCTCCATGTACCACAAAACATCCCAGGGACTATAATTAGTAAATAGCTTCATTTGCAGCAAACGTTTTCTGTTACCTGTATATATTGTGGCATATGATAACACCAATTACATTCTCTTCAGAAAGTAGCTGTGCGTGGCCACAGAAGATGAAAAACGACTTTGTGGTGAGCCTTCCCAGGATACTAAGATGGAAAATGATGTAGTCAGAGGGAAAAGGCAACCCCGACCGCCCTCTTGTGGGTCTCCAGCACGGGCTCCCAGGGTCCGAATAAAACTGCGCGGCAGGAGGGAGGCAAGTGCCACCCCAATAGCTGAGGTGTAATAGATGCCTAAATACAAGAGATGGTTATACTGGAACAGATGTTCATGCAGGATTTAGCAATGAATTCCTGTCTTGCTGCAGGTTGCTATTAATAATGCTGTGTATTATGCTGTGATTTGCAGGTTCCTCGGGTGCCATTCATACTGCACAGATGCTGCCGTGAGTTGGACTGAAAACACAGGTTTGAGCTAGCGGTATCTTTTTTTTCTTTTTTTTTTTTTTTTTTTTTTTTTTTAAAGAACTGCTTGGAGGTCCTGCTGGCTGCACGGTCAGAAGGAATGACCTGTGGCCGTTTATGTAAGCCGCACACCAATGCGAGAGATGGCAAAGTTGCCCTTGCCTAGTGCTGTTTTGAATTAGCTTTGTCTGAAGCATGTGCTCCCTGATTCCAACTCTGAACCTCTCTGGTGACAGAGAGGCCAGATCTCATGATGGTTGTTCCAGGGGCTGAAAGCGTAGACTTTATTTCCAGTCTCATTTGTCTGCTTTATCTCCCAAGCAAGGTGTTGGTAGGCTCCTACCTGCTCACCTCTGGTGGCCCTGCAGACACTGGATGCTCCGAGGGCAGCAGGGAAGAGCTACGGGCTCCCTACATCAACTCTTCTTTTCCCAGGTAATGCTTTCAGACTGACAGGCATATAACAATCTAATCTTTCTAACTATGTATTCTTATAAACAGGCAAAATACTAGCTTTCTTCCTGCCTTGTGCAATTTCTCCTGAAATTCAAGACTTGTTGAAAATCATCATCCGTGGTTCAGAGATCTCTTATGTTGGGACTTGCATAAGCTTGAGAAGAAGCCATATATGGATCTGCAGATACAGGTGTTAAATTAGGAAGCTGATGTCTAGCGCTGCACCCTGGGTGTGACTCAGGAGAAATTATCTCCCTGTGCTGGAGCTAACGCACAGCTATGGTTGATGAAGAGTGCACGTGGAGTATGATTCAGATTTAGCGTTCTCCTAAGTGAAGTGAAAAGCATACCCTTATGTAGTTTAATGTGTTATTACGTTATAACTCTCTGCTGTTGCTGAAGTTTGACCAAACTCTCAGACATACGAAGTGCTTAACCTTTGAACCATGTAAAATGTCAGGAATATTCACTGGCACAGGGGGTTCATTTTGTGGACCAGGAGACACCATGTGGTCTGGGAAGCCAAACTATTAGAGGACATGAGGAATCCTCCCTTCAAAATCTAAAATCCTTCTCAGTGTTAAATATTGCCTAAGTGTATCTCTCTTCCTTATAGATAATTGAACTTTTATAACCTCTAACTTCTCTTTATGGTTGGCTTTACCATTTCTCCCCTCTCCGTAATATCTTACCTGTTTCTGTTTCTCCTCTAAGCAGAATAGGGATGTGAACATGTATTGCCTTTTCCAATTTCGTGGCACTTGATATATTCGGAAATAATTGCTGGTGATCACTCACTTTTTGTTCAAAGTCCTTCTCCCTGCTGATGTAGTTACTGCTATTTTTAGCTTTAAAATGCTAAATACACAGTGCTTAGCTGGGTCTTTTTCTGTTTCCTTCCAACGAATATAATGATCGCAATTACAAGGCAATTTAGTGGCTGCTCGTTTCATGTTACTTTTATATTTGAAAACATTTCCTTTTTCCCTTCTCATGTTGACGTCCACTATGGAGCTTCCTGGGCTGGAATTCAGTGAAAAGGATGGTAAGACAGGGAGGGGGGGCATACTGCCAGTTTAAGGTGTGAGTGGCAGGATAGATGCCTCGGTGGTGGTCCTCAGTAGATGGTCCTTGAGAATTTGTTACTTTATTCAGGTGAAGTTTCTCCTTCCTCCCTATGCCCCATCACTGGAGTGGGATGGTTTTTGCACTGTGCTACTGGAGATCCCTGGCAAACACACAGGGATCAGGGTCTAATGGAAATGCTTCTGGAGGGCCACAGGGCAGCAGGTTCCTGGTCCAGGGATTTGTCTGATCTCACAGGAGCCAAGGGTGGTGAGCTGCCGTAGGAGCCTGCTCTTGGGAGCTGATAACCTCGGCATTGCAAGATCCCACTTTCAGTAGGCAGATAAGGATACAGAGGGGAAATTAGTTGTCAATAGTAGCACGGCTGGAGGTAAGCACAGGGAAAGAAATCACAGAGCTCTGCAAGCCCAGCTAGAGTTTTGGGTAAGGTCAGGTTTGGCAAATACAAACTCAGCTTGTGGAAGAGTTAGTAAATTTGGCTTCCAGGACTGACTTTCACACGACCCTGCTATGGTTAGGAGGTGGCCCTGCTTGGGAGATGGGTTGGGGTTGCTTTTTCCATCTGAGGGGCAGCATATGGGATGCAAGAGCCCTAGCCCTGAGTGACAGAGCTGGGAGCTGGCACCTCAGGTGAGAGTGGCCTGTGTGGGATGAGAAGGCACGTTTTGGTGTCCTGGGCACATTGAGCTGCCTGTGCGGGCAGACATAGTTATTGGTTCAATAGTGGTTCCTACCATCTTTGCCAGAGGATGCCTCCTCCCTTTCTCTCTTGCCACCTACCTTCCTGCCTTCCATTGGTGTTAATACTCAGGCATGGGAACCTTTCACCTGGTGTTGGTAAGGCCACCATGCCGAGTTTGTGCCTTCAAGTATGTTGTAACAGTTGATCTTACGTGTTACCCATTCTGTGGCGTTACTGTGCAGGCAGCCGGCTGGTTTCCTTCATTGCTTTTGTTCTGAACGTCTTGGCTCCCCCTCACCCTCCCTTCAAGCTAGTTCAATCCCTTTCAAGTTACTTAGTTTGCCTGTGCCTGCTGCTCAGAAAATTGGGGTGGCTTTTACTGATATGGTGGCCATCCACAGTACACAGCCTCCCCTCCTGCGGAAAGAAGGTGCCACAAAACCTTAATCTCTCACTTCATAATGCAATTGCATTCCTGATATTTTTTTCCTGTTCTTCCTATCTGTTAATGAAGGATGGGAAGGGTCTTGAGGTGTTGCTGAGGTATCTGCTGCTTCCTGTTGTGCAGGGTCCTCTAAAGTCCTTGCCAACATGTCGAGTCTCCTTGGATGTACATTGGCATGGATGGCGCTGCTTCTTTACAGGTGGCTCTATAAACAGCCATCCCTGGAAATTTAAGCTTAATTACATTTTGTGTCTCGGCTCTAGAGAGGCAGGAAGTGTGTCCCTAGAGCGATGCTCTTCTGTTATCCAGAAGGAAGTGGGTTTCTGCGGTGGCTGAAGAGCTCTGGCAGCATGGATTGCCTTCCAGGTTGGGTCAAGCAGCCGTGTTCAGCAGTGCTGCTCCTCTCACCTTTCGCCTTTCTGCCTCTTCCTCTGCACTCTCCAGCCAACAGGGCTTTGTCCTTTTGCCTCATATTTAAAAACTGAAGAGACTCCTGCTTAGCTTTGATACAAGCCATGTCCTTAGCAGACACTTTTCTTTTTCCCCCATCTTCCTTACCAAGTGAGCACCAAGTCCTCCAGCTCGGTTGTCCAAGAGTTCTCCAGCTGCTGTGTCAACATTTACCTTCCAAACCACTGATTTTCCTGTAGCATGGTGACCAGTGTTCAGTTCTGAGGAACCTCTCCTGCTGCAGGTTCGAGATATGGCATGCTGCAGCAAGCAAGAGGTGCGCTTCCCTGGCCGGCTGTAAGAGTGTGTCACATTCTGATTGTGTCTCGGTAGCTGTCCCTGAACAAGGGATGTTTCTGGATCCAATGAATGGAAAAGCAAACTGTTGCATGGCTGTATGGGAAGTCTAAATCCACTTATTAGATTTTCCCCAGATTATGGCAGAAAGGAAAATAAAATACAAGCTGTGAAAATGTGTCCTCTCACTGACTGATCTTATTGTTGCTGCTAGTCCCTTGAGTCAACACACACCGGAGATGTTCCTTTACCTCCAGGTGTTTGAAGAGGCTGATATTTGGAAGGACAAGTGTTCTACCAAGTGTAAAGGTGTAGTCTGACTCACATCACTGAAGGTGAGATCTGGAGTTATTTCTGTGTAGCATCGCTGGGTGCGAGAAGGAGTTGGTCACATCTCAAGGTTGGTGTTTAAGGTAGGTTGAAGGAATTGCTCCCTGGAGATCTCTCTGTCTGCCTCGGCTGCACAGGGAGCTGCAGAGACATAATTAGATTTCACATGCAGTTCACCCTAAACAAGGAACAGAAGCTGTAGTGGATTGCTGTGGGTTTGCTTTTGAAGATTTTGACCTCTTTTTGTCCGTAAAAATTAGAAACTAGGAATTTTACAGAGCCTTCTTGGATTTGGTCCAGAAACGCCAGCTTTGCTGTTCTCTAGGAAAGGGAACCCCTGTCTTATGTTTCTTCCTCTCTCCCTCAAAAAATAATAATAAAAAACAAGCTAAAAATAATTTGCAGGTCAGTGTGCCTCTGGCACCTGTGTTTATGTGCTTGAAGGGCAGGACAGTAATCCCCCCCTGAGGAACCAGATGCTGGCTGAGAGCTGGGTGCTGTTGCTGTAGAGGTGTTTTGCCTGGCAGGATGGCCACAGGCTGGCAGAGAAGAGTTAACTGGTGGTATCTAGACTCATGCACAGAGCAGCTGCTGATCTGCAGGCAAATGTGTTCCAGCAGGAAAAATAAATCTTGTCCCTACCTGTGCTCGTCTGTTCCCGCCGGAGCCAAATTGCAGCGCTGCCTGTCAGGCTGGCCCGGGGCCGGCTCGCAGGCTCCTGGCACCGGCAGCGCTGGCCGCATTTCTTGCCTGGCTCCGCGTCAATGTTGCTCCTTGGGTTGGAGGATCTTGTGCAAGTGGAGGGCAGCTGGGGGGGTCAGTGAGTGTGTGTGACAGCTCATACGCGGTTTGGCAAAGTGATCTCTCCCTGCTTGCAGCTCGTCGGCACTTGCTTACCTGCCCCGTCGCGTCCGTGCTCTTTGCTAATGGGCGCTCTCCAGCTGGCTCTGCAAACGTGCAATTCACAGCTGCATCGTAGCTAGTCTCCCCAGAGCTTGCAACCGGGTTTGTGAAATCTCTCGCATCTCAGCGTTTTAGCATAAATGCTTATTGACGTCACCCGTGGTGGGTGAGCCCCCAGCACAGCTCTGGGGACCGTGCGCGTGGCACCATGAAGGGAGCGCACGAAGCAACCCCATGCTGTATGCCTTGTTCAAACAAGTGCCTTTGGATCCAGCAGGTTTCAGCAGAGAAATCCAAAACTAGACTAGACAAAGCCAAAAAAAAAAAAAAAAAAAAGGGAGAAAGATTTAAGACATGCTTTTCACAAGGTAAATGGCTGTTTCTGGGTTTCTTCTTCTTTGGTTTTCTTAGCTAGCCTTTAGCTTTTCTGTGAAAATCAAGCCACTTATCGTGAATTTTTTGAATTTAAATTTGGGACCCTTTGCCCACTGCACAGCATTACGGGGGAAGTATTTGTGAATGGCAGCTGTTCTGCTGCAGTCAGTGTAGTGGGGAACTACACTGTGAGCCACCTCTGCTGCTCACCAGCACTCACAGGGAAGGGATGCTTGCTAGACAGACTGGTTTGTGAAAGAAATGTAAACCAAAAAAGAAACAAAACGAAAATAACCCTAAAAAGTCATCTAAAAAAATAGTGTCATCTAAACCCCATGAAAAGCTATCCAATACACACTTGATCTTAGCCTTGTCTTGCAAGCTGATATATTGTTTTTGCTATAACCATGAAAAAAAATTCTTCAGCTCAAGTTTTTCCTACTGGACAGTGTCTATGAGAGAAACCATTTCCATTTCTGGGCCTGGAGAGTTAAAATGAGAGAAATAACTTACTTGCTTATGGCTAACCTGTCAGAGGAGACACAGATCTTGGCCATCACGCTTCCACCCCCATCCAAACTTCCTCAACATTTGGAGCAGACAGATTTGAGTTTTTCTATCGTACATGGCTCCAGATGCAAAGCTTTGTTCCAGCTGCTCTGAGAGGCTTTTTGGATCTCCCACTTGGCTGGGGACCATCTCCAACAGGAGCTTCAAGAGCAGAGTCTGGGCTTGTACTTTCTGTTAGGAAAAAAAACACAAACAAAACACCCCAGGGCAGAGGGTGTGCAGTCAAGGTGCTCCTCTCTTCTGCAGCCGCCCTCTGTGCTGGCTTCTTCCAGCCTAGTGGGAGATGCTTCTTCCCCCCCTCTTCTTGCGTAATGTCAGCTACAGTCAAGCCCTCATTTTCTTTGGTTCTGTATTTCTTTTCCCCCTATAATTATTTGATAATTTATCTCCTAGTTCCTCGTGATGTGCTTTTTGCCTCATCCTTACTATTTCTGTCATTTTTCAGAGCATCCAAGGGAGCTAAGCTGCAGGTGAGTCCGTGCACCTGGCCGTGGCACTGGTGGCATGGATGAAGCCATAAATCCTGCGATTCAGAAGAAGCCTATCTAGCGACAGCCACACACTCCTGGATCTGCTCAGTGCAAATAGCGATGCACCACTAGGCTGGACTGCCAGGATGCAGGTTAGTGGCAGATGAATCGGAAATCGCAGCAGAAAGATGAGGACGTGCTAGTTAGCTACCTCCACCCTTCACTTAGGGTGTCTACAGCACAAAACAGGAGAAAGAGCAACAGATCCAGTTGCTGGCAGTTCACTTAATGAAACGCTGCTGGTGCTGTGGCAAAGGCTGTCCCTGATTTCTGTGGGCATCTGTGCTCAGGGGTGAGGCAGATGGGCACAAGCAATATCTATTGGTCGTGGCTGTGGTGTCCATGGAGCTGCAGAGCCGTCACGTTGCTCCCTGGCGTACCTAGGGCTTTATCTCCTCTGTGTCTGTCCATCCCCTGGATGGGACACTGACAGCCTCCATGGTCTTTTGATCACATCTGAGTAATTTATGGTTGCCAGTTGGTGCCAATATGAGATGTACTAGGACTTGTTGGTGTCCTTAAACACTATTTTAAGAGGGGCTCAGACTAGTGTCCCACTGCACTGTGAACAAAATTGACTTTTTCTAAGTTTTTCACCCCTTGGTGAGAGTCCTTCTCTGCAGGGTACAGACTTTTCCCCAAAGGTTGGCATGGCTGCTCCTTGGGCACCTTTCCATGGGGAACGCACTGGAGCATCCCGCTGGGCCAGGGAGGTGCAAACCGTCTCTGTTGGGTGGCGGCAGAAGTTACAGGAGGAGGAAGGGGAAATGGAGAGACAAACTGCCTGGTGCCGTGGCTGCCACAGCCTCCCCACTTTAGGAAATAAGCCTGAGACAAGTTCCCTCTTCGTATCATGGTCCCCTAAACTTGCATTTCATACCAGCCTAGTGCCTGCTGCTGTGAATCTGGAGGGAGAACCCTGCCATGGGATGCTGCTTTGGGTTGTGCAGCGAGGCACGGGACTAGCTTGCAATTAACAAGGTGGCAGGTAAGGCTCTTTGGGCTGAGACCACCGTGTCGTGTTCTCTGTGCTCGACTGCCTTGCTGCAGGCGGCAGCTACTCGAAACTCCTTTCCCCCAGCGCCCTCCAGCAGTTTAACCAGTGCTCCCCAGCAGCAGATATGGTAATTCCCAGGGTAAGTGTGGGATGGATCGGAAAACCTGCCAGCTGCCATTGGAGCCTCCTTTCCTGTGAGCCTGGTCTAGCGTGGCACATGGCCCCAGGGGCTTCTCCTTCCCTCCTATCTCCAGCTGCTTGTGGCTCTCTCCAGCTGCTGGGGAGCGGGATTGTCACCGTCCCTGGCTGGGAGATTGCTATGCAGCTGCTTGGTGGGGGTAGGACATCTCCAAAAAGGTGCCTGCTAGCTGGCCCCTGCTTTGGTCTCCCTTGGTTTCTCTGCTTTCCTTACTGCCTCTTCTCCTTCCCTGCGAAACCACGTGTGCTCCAGGTACAGCTCCTGGCTGCAGCCGCCTCTTCATGCTCCCCTTCAGAAATCCTTGATTTCCTACCACAGAGCGGGTGCTGCAGCTGGTGTGGCCCTGTGTCCCTGGTGCCACGTTTGCTGTACCCTGGCTGTTGGTGTTCTTTAGTAATTGCAAAGGCGGGGAACCTTATGAGGGGTCTAGAATAAAACCCAGCTGCAAGTTACCGTACTTAATGGTGTGGCAGTGAGCGGTATCTCATCCCACCTTTCCCAGCTTGGAAGAGGTCCCTAAGGGATAAATCTGGGTCGCTGGTAGCTTCTGTTGGGCTGTGGTGTGGCCTGAAACGTTTATGTGGGAGGAAACAGTTTAAAGAGTGATTTAAAGGCTTTAAGTTGTCAGGGGAGAGGCAGGACCCATAGCCACCTGCACAAGGGGGTGCCCACCTGTGCAGAGGCTACAGGGAAGTGATGCACTGTAGGGGACCTGTCCCTATGTGGTGGCACCACTGGTGAGGTGGAGGGATGACAAGATACGGGGGGATGCAGGACGACCTGGCCACGGTGCAGTCAGCAGCGTACAGGGGATAACGGCCACTGTGGTGTTTCAAAGCTGGCTCCAGGGATACCGCTCCTCCAAAAGGGCTTGTGAGCACATTTCAAGGCTTGGCTGCTGCTCCAGTGGCTCTGGGATCAAATGGGGGCATGTGCTGTAGCTTGAGTGTTTTGTGAACAACTAAACTGCAGTCTGTGCCAGCGTGACTGCTCTTACTCGCAATGTGATGACAATTAAATGAAGTGCAATGTTTAATGACGACTATCTCATTTGCTAGAGGGCATCTGAGATTTCTTTTTCACATTCTGATGCAAATTTATTTAAACTTAAGATCTACTGAGAAAAGGGAACCATTCATCTAAGACAGATCACAAAAACTTGCTAACTTGTTTAGGTGTCTGCTCGGTGTTGCTGTTTTGCTGCTACAGGCTTTACTATAGGTCTGAAAAAACTTCCACCGTGCAAAGAAGGTGGGTTTTTTCCTGGACACCAAAGCCACGACCTCACTAGAAACTATGCAAACACAAAGGGCCAGCCTGACCGTGCAAGGTGGTGCTTTTACTAGGAGCTGCTGATCAGGGTCAGGCACATCACAGGGGAGGATCGCAGCAGCTCCCTGCTCTCCCTCTCTCCTCCCCAGATTCCCTAGCTGTGGTGGGTGATTTAAGGTTAACGTTCCTTGATTCAGTAATTTAGTTGTAGCTATAAAACCCAGACGTCTTTCAGGGAACGGTAAGAAGATGTGCAAATTCAGCCACAAGAGATGGAGAATGTTATCTTCCTGTTGGTGGCTTTACATATTATAACAGGCTTGAGGACGGATAGACATCTCTTGCTTTTCACCGCTGTGTTCAGCACAAGCAGGTCTTCAGTTCCAGCAGGAGCTGGAATACCGCAATACCAATTACTTAGGAATGATGTCTTAAAAGATTTGATCAGTTGAGACTACTAGCGGTTTCCAGTCGTATAAAGCAACCATGGGTTTCTTGCTCTGTGTTGTTTTAAAGGCCTGTGCCACCCTGAGCTGCTACCTTGTAGGAATTTCAGCCTGATGTAGCTGTGAGCGGCTGGGGTTTGTCATTGGCTTCAGCATATTGCTCCTGCAAAGTCAAGGGAAATCATTGTACCCTTGCCTTTTTCCATTTTAGCTTCAAAGGACATGTTCCTATAGCTCCAAATAACTATGAAAATCTTTTACTAGACTAAACTTTGAAGCTGCAATATTAACCGTTTTATACACCTAAGATTGGTGCTTCTGTGGTGAAGACACAGCAATGCCCTTTCTGTTTTGACCCAGCCCATTTGCTATTTTTGCATTTAATATTTTAATGCTGTCTCACCCTGTGCTACACCCTACCATTTTAGTTCTTTTGTGAGTCAGATACCTTCTGTATTACCAACATAACTTCCTTTGATAACACATTATATTTAAGAGAAAAATGGTGGTTTGAACTTGCTTTGTGGGTTTTTTCCCACTGTCTCTCACAGATTTTATTTCCCTACTTTAGCGCTAAATAAGACCTGTTTTTCTTCCTTTTTAAGGACATTGACTTACTGATTTCTCCATGAAAAATTCACCAGCATTAAAACGACGCATTAGTATGCACAGCTATAGCACAGGATGTTTTATTTTTTGACAGCTCCAGCTTTGTAAACTTCTCTGTAAACTGTGGGGGGGAAAAAGCAGCCATTTTAGTAGATAAGTGGGCTGCACTACAAACAGATATATTTCCCAAGCAGGAACCGATCTGCAAAATACCACCACCTTGTGTGCAGTTAGGAATGAGATTGACTATCATATCTTTAATTAAATATGCTGAGTTGATAGAAAAAATGGCCAAGCTGTAAAAATGAAAGTATCCTCGATCTACATCTAAATATAATTTTTTTTCAAAGGAACCCATGGCTTTTTATCATTCCTTCACATTCCAATAAGTGGCATTGATTTCAGCCTGTCAGCTTGCATCTACTGGTCTTGATAAGGAGTCTTTGATAACATGTTGATTATTTATTTAAATAAAGCTATTTCCCACCCTGAGATACATGGATTTGGGGACATCCTGTGAGGTTAGCCCTTTTGTATATTCAACGAGTGACGCAGAATCTCCCGTCCCATTTATTTATTTATTTATTGCCATTTTGGCAAGGTTGTCAGCTAGGATTTTATAAGGATCTATTTCCTCTCTGTCTCTGGCTTCCGAGAGCCGAGAGTTAACTTTGCCTGGCAGTTAGGACCAACTGCACAACTGCCAGCAGCTCTGCAACACTTTCCAGCTCACCAGAGGGGCTGTGGGAAAAGGATGCTGCCTCTTTTCTTGGGATGGCATTTTTCCCCACAGCTTTGACCCAGAAACAAATCCAGTGCGTTACCTCACAGTCTACTGTCACTATTTGTTCTCTCCAGTTGAGTGCTTTCATCCCCTCTCCAGCTCCTTTTCCACCTGCACTTTGAAGCACCGATGGGATATTTTCTTCCACCATTCACTGCAGCTCCTCTCAAGCTGGCCAGTTCTCTCCTACCACCCAGGGACCAGTTTTTCTTCATCTGTTTGTCTGGTTTAGTGTGCATGCATCCAGCCGGCAAACATGGGCAGTTTACAAAGAAACATGTTTTTATTTATTACAAGCCACTTAAAATCATTTATTTGACTTTTAAATTACCCTCAGCATTGAACTCTCATCTGCTTTGCAGATGGAAAGCAGCACTTACCAAACAGCCTTTATTGTCTGGGATATCCCCAGCCCACAGACAAACAGTTTTGATGTTCTTCTGACCACTTTCATTTTATGTTGACCCTAAAGCTCAGCCAAGCTCCCTGGAATTCCCAAGCAGGCAGTAATTGCTATTCTGGAGGCTCTCTGGGCTGACATTCTGCAGGCCAGCCTCCTGACCGACCTTCCAGGCTTTCTCAATCTGCCTGGGCATGAAACGTGAGGATGTGCTGTCCTTCTTCAGGGTCTCATCTGCAGGATGCAGTTAGTCTTCCTTATTCCTCACCAAAGCCTTTTAGAGGCTTATGTCAGTGCCAAAGGGGCTTCACAAATGCCATGCCAGGTGTGATGCTCTAGGAGGCTGAGAGAGGTGGTGCTTTTCCAACAAGCTAGTTGGAAGTCATGTACAATTTGAAAACAGCATCAGTGCTGTTAGCTGAAAACAGACCGGTGGTGTTACATCACTAGTTCTAACGTTAAAAAACAACTGCTGCCACTAATACAGTCATCTATGGAGAAACCATACCTCATGCAGCATCCCTTTCTTACCAACGTGGACCCATGGAGAGAAGCTGAGGAAGGACCTCTCTCCTTGTGTAAAATACTGTGATGTATCAGCATTACAAAGGTCACATTCTTCTTAATGCCCACACACAGCACCACGTTCCTTCCCAGAAATTGGTCTCTTGATGTTTGTTTTATGTTTTAAACAAACATCTGGCAAAATTTCCGGCATGTCTCTGAGAGCGTCCTTAAACTGATCTCCTTCAAGTTCAGTTCTTCATAGGCACTAGCTGAAATGTAGAAATAATTGAAAATTTAATGGTTGGAGTTATTCAGTAATGAATAGGTTTGTTATGCTAATTTTGGGTAAGACTTTGCAATAAGGACCTTTGCCCTTCTGTTTATAGGTACTGTCAGTGCTGCCATCCGGACTGGAGATCCTTTGTCACTGTTTGTTCTTTACTGGATAAACCAGACACACAGAAGCAGCTAGATAAACCTCCTTGATACCCACGCTCAGCTTTCTTGGGATGATAACAAGGCCATGATTTATAAAGTCTGTTCAAGTTACTTTTTAGGGCAAAGCCATGGTTTTGGATCAGGACATGTCACATATCTAAGAAAATGCTTGGCTCAGACCTCTCCTGTTATTTCAGCGATGCGCAAGTGCGGCCAGCCAGCCCCCACCCTACTGGGATGGACAGCGTCGTCCTTTTTGGTGCCTTTGCTGTCTTTTAAAAGAGCAATATCTGAAACTTAGGCTTTTTGGCTGCTTTTCCCCACTGCGTGCCTGTTCGGCGACTGCGAGCAGCTAGCCGGGTTAGCGGTGTGACTTCCCCGTGGTTTTGGGGGCTGCCAGCTGGGGTGGGTTCGGTGGCTTTTGCCTCCATCACCCTCCCAGTGGCTGGAGCACTGCTGCTGGTGGCAGAAGGCCAAGCATCCTTCCTTCAGTGACTCATGTTGTTTCTGTAAGGAATAGCTCTGGAGGGATGGAGTGCAGCAGTAAAGGGCCCATGGGGGACAACAGAGTGCGGTGTGAAGGGCTGATGTCGGACAAGCTGAAGCAGAATTCTTTTTTTTTTTTCAAAGACTTTAAGATGTCTCATATACCTGTGCTAGTAAGCCATCTTCCTTCTGAATCCTGGTTTTAGCCTCAATGCTTTGGATGTACCATAGTAGAGAAGCTCCCCATTTTAATCTCTTGTTGTGTGCTTCCTCTGGTGTGGTTTTTTTAAAGTATTTTTAGTTTTAAATATCCCACCTTTAGTTTGATGGTTCACAGAAGGTCCCTTTATTCTACAGTATGAGCAAGGAAGAAGAAAAGTTCTTGATAAGTCTGAACCAGACATTACTATTACTATTCTGTCTCCCTTGCCTTTCTCTGAAGATAATAATCCCAATCTTTTCAATCTTTTGTGAATTGTCATGCCCTTGATCCTTCTTGTTGCTCTTCGAATCGTCTGAAGTTCCCAGTCTCTTTGAGATGGCTGGACCACAGCAGACTGCTTGAGGTTGTACCACAGATTTATGTCAAGATATTGTATCTTTTTATTGTTCTTCATCCTATTTTATCTGCACACTGAAAGGATAGAGTTGCTGAGCCTTCTGTTGCACAACAGAAAATAAGACTGGGTGGCACTTGGGGGCAAAGGCAATGATATAGGCTACTTCCTAAAGCATTTCTTGCATATTTTCCAATTTGTTTCTAAAGACCTTTGGTGACTCCACAGCCCTGCACGCCATCCCAGTCTTCTGTGACCTTTGCTATTAGAAAGACAGAAAAACACCTAACCTAAAGCTTCCTTGCTGCAATCTACCTCTTGTACACTTCCCATGGGCAGGGAAAACAGCTTTTTCCACTTGACTGTGCAATGGCCTCTTACATATTTGAAGACTCTCATCATGTTTCCCCTTTAGCATTCTTCTCGGGAACAAATGCAGTACATTTAGGCCTTTTTGGTCATGTTTCTTAGGTCTCTTATTATTATTACTGTCCTTTCTGAACGGGCCATGTCTTTCCTGAACTTCATGGCTCAAACCAGACATAATACTTCTAGCCAAAATCTTAACAACGCTGTTAAGACTGAATGGTAACAATTCCCTTGCATCTTACAAGGTATCAGCCAGTTTATACATAGCAGCATGATGTGCATATCAGTTCACGTCCAGCTTGTGAACAACCCTACTGCCCTACTAAACCATCTTTTGAAATACTGCTGTCCCGTAGCTTGGCCGTAGATGTGGTGCAGGTCCTTTCCTCTGTCCTTGCTGCGCTGAGCACCATGTTCTCCAGCTTACTCCTAGATTATCAAGAGGAGGCTAAACCCGAACCTGGACCCCAGCAGTTCTTGCAGCCATCTCCAGCTTGATGCGACCTGAAAACTTCGCAGCCTTCATCCTCTGCTTGAACCGCTGAATAGTCTTTTACAAGTCCTGGGCAATTCCATTCAATGCATTCTTGTATTTTGAAAGAAAAATCAATCATAACTACTTTCAAGAAGGGTTTACTAATTAGATTGTATCAGCCATAGAGACATTTCATCTAGTCCACTTCTCGTTTTATACAGCTGAAGCTGTATGTTAGCCATGGTGGTTTTTTGTTGGGGATTTTTTTTTTTTTTTGAAGGTATCTCAGCAGTTTGCCTTTTCTCCTAAATCCGTAACTTCACGTAGATACAACGAACTTCCCAGGCCATTACGTTGCCTATTCATCTAGCTTTTTTGAAGGTCTCTGCAGTTTCCCTTATTCCCCTCTGGGACCTGGTTAATTTAATTAATTCATAGCTATGTTTTCTATTTATATCTATCATATCTCCTAGTTTAGCATTCATCTTTTCCCAGTCTGTGCTGTAACAAACAGCATGAGAGGGATTTAGGTTGGAAGGCAGAGGCCTTCACTATTACCCTGATGCCCCGATGAAAAGTGACCACCTAACCCTCCTCTCTGCTTTCTCCGTCCTGGACAAATTCTGACATAGTAAATTGTTACTTATATTTTGCAGGACAAAGTAAACAAAGTTTTTCGTTATTCCTTACCTTACTGATACAATCAATAATTCTAAGAGATCAGTGAGATCTGACTTTCCTTTACAAAACCTCACTTGCCATAATATGGTCTTTCAAATGTTTTAAAAGACCATTCTGACCAATTTGCAGGTAAAGATGTGTGGCTGCAGCTTCACTGGCAGCCCAGTTGTTTCAGCTCCTGACAGTCATGGATGCGCTCAGTGTGATTTGGAGAACTGTTAATAGTCTGTCTTGTTCCAACATTTCCTTGTTATTCTGAAAGAATTTTTGAGAGTACTACCAGAGGAGACCAGTAAAGGCAGGGCAACTCTATGGTGTTTTTTATTATGAGACTGCAAAACCCTAACCCCTTCTTTTTTCTTTTCTTTTTTTCTGTGTTGAGCAATTAACTTATGGGGTTCCAATTTCAGGCTCTCAAGGCTTTTTTACTTCTTCACTTCAAGAATCTCTTTCCATTTGGTCTTCAAGGTCCATTTGAGTCTTTCTCATTTTCCCTTTCTTCACTGCCAACTGAAATTTGAGATTTTCCTCTTTGCTAGCTTTCATACATTCAAGCTTTCTATACTCTGCCTGCTTTCCTATTGGCTCAAATAATGTATGGAAATGTACCGTTTAGCATCATGGCTTGATCCTTGTTGCCCTGGGAATGTACAACCTCTTGGGC
Source organism: Falco cherrug (assembly GCF_023634085.1). Classification (NCBI taxonomy): domain Eukaryota; kingdom Metazoa; phylum Chordata; class Aves; order Falconiformes; family Falconidae; genus Falco; species Falco cherrug. The sequence continues at coordinate 32,677,647 of NC_073704.1, read as the reverse complement.
TTTGTTGTTTTAAGCAGGATCCATGTCATCTCCAAAAGACTATTTTTTTTATTATTTTTTATTACTATTTTTAGTTTTCTTGTTTTAACTCTGAACTTTTGGTTAATAAGTATTGATCTCCCATCATTATCACTACATCACAGTCTGGTATGCTATCTGCTCTTCCAGTTTTGAGTCTTGCTTTTAGTCAGGTAAATGTTAGACTCGTGAAGAGGTGTGAATCTGAGTTTAAAGTACAATAGCTGCTTTGTATGAACTCTCAGTGAGTGTCAGGTGGTGTGATGCAGCCTAAACCACTTTAATGTAAACTAAGAGTGCTGACACAAAGTAGATATTGAAGTAGCTGGTTACTCTGCACTGAGTAACCTCCCCATATGGACAAGCCTTTACCTAATTGTTCAGCTAATGCTATCTTTCTGATTAGATCCACTGTAATACTTCAAACAAAAGAACTCAGCTGCAGTGGGACGCCTGGGAAAGATCAAGATGAATAAAGGTATGACATTAAATTGCATTAGTTAAAGCCCACCAAATCCCTGTGTGGATGCTTTCTTTTTTACAGATAAAATATCCCTAGCTTCCTTTATATTTTATTCTAAAAAGCCTAATCCTAACATGTTCATGCTGGGGTTTAAGGCCCTCTTACTTTCCCATCTGTAGTTAATTCAACTTAAATGTCTTAGGTAGACATCCAATCTAAGTTAAGAGTAGATGGCTTTCTGCTCTGCTTATAACTTGTGTTTTAAGGCAAAGAAATTGGTTCTCTAAATTCTGTCTCATTGTTTGATTTGACAATTTGTTAGGCAAAGTACGACATTATCATCATTTTTGTTGCTTTTTCTGCCTATTAGATGTCTCAGCATGAGACATTAAACATCCTCTTTTCTTTTTATCTGGAGATTTATAATGCTGACTTTACAGGAATGCCATGTGGGACCAAGTCAAACATATTACAGGTATCTCAGTGTCTTGTGTCTATGCAAAACCATCTTGACTGACACTGACTTGCTATCTTTCTTTTTTTCAGACAGGTATGTATCTCATCAAATCATTACTTTTGATTTTCTCTGGGATTTTTATGATGTCTTCAGCTCAAGTTTTAAGGCATTTCAAGCTGCTGTATTATTGTAAAATAAATGAATGAGTCGAATCAGGTGTGTCTGTGGCATTAGAAACTAATCTGTTATGAAGACTTTTTCAGGGCTCAGGTGGAACAGTGTTCTTCTTTGAACAGCTCTGGGAACAGAAAAGATTTCAGGAATTAAGGAAAAGAGCCAGGTGACTTGCATGCACCCTCTCCTTCTGACCAGTATTTTCCATAATTAATTACTTTTGTTTACAAGCATCAGATGCACAGGTATTTTGAGGCATACCATATCATCACAGGACAAGCATACTGTACAACTGTGTGACTGATGGCATTATGATTGATTCTGGATCTTCTAGCAATATAGAGCAACACAAACTCAGTTGAGTCAGGTTTATGTGGGATCATGAATTGAAAGCCTGCTATAAAAAAATAATTAAAACACAAATTTGATCAGGGATGCTGAAGTGAAGAGGAGCAATTTACAGACAATGTGAGTAGATGCTCAGACAATGGACTCATTTAATTTTCTGCATTGAATGTTTGTGTTAGTTAAAGCCCTGGTGAAATATTTGAATTGAAAAAATGGGTGGAAGGAGATTTTCTGTATTACAATAGCAATCATTCCCTGATTGCACCCACTGTTGAAATGTCAGGCATTCATCTAGGCATTCCTGAAGCATCATTCATTGTATCAGTGGCACATATTAGTATTATCCAGGGCTACAGTGACCTTAGTAGATGAAGGAAGGAGGGGAGGGGAAGAGAGAAATTGAAGAAGGCATTTAGTTTTCTGATTGAGTACCTGATAGCTCCATTTAATTCAATGGGATCGTTGCATTTGTGAAGTTAGACGTGCTTGGCTCTGTTGCTGAACAGGGAATGAGACATAAATCTGCAATGAGAACCAAGCTGTGTTTATCTCCACTTCTGTGGCGACAAGCCATTTACAATAAACCAGTTTATATTCTCCATCCTGGGTTTAGTCCTAATGATGATTACTGCTCCTTTATGCAGTTATGATTTGGTACTTGTTTTTGTCAAAGGGTTTCCAGGCAAAATTGCAGGTCATGCCCAGTGTGTAGACTGGTGAGACACAGACACTAAAGCTTAAACTAACTTTCATATTAAAAGAATAACTCAAGCGGGTGGGGGAGAACACATCTGTTATCTCTGAAAGTCAAGTTACTCTCATCCTCTACCAAAGTTATTAATATTAATTGCTTGATGATTCCATAAGCACAGAAAAGGCTGGTTTAACATTTTTTGGGGAAGATGAACTGTGTATTTCCACATCCTAACACCCCATGCTTTCTTTTAGATTTACCTTGGTTTTGAACTTTGTTTGTAAACAACTTTTTTGAAAAAGATTTTTCAGGCAGCATTCTCCATATATAAACCACGGACATAAACTCTTCACTGATAATCTTAAGTCTGTTTCTTTTGAGACTTAGCATGGTTATAAAATACTCAGTAAAAAACCTGATTGTTGACATGCAGATTGCTTTCCACATTTCCTTTGGCCTGATCCTGTAACTACGTACAGACACACATAGTTCAGCAGTTGGTTTTGGGTTTTTTTGTTTGTTTGTTTTACAGGAGAAAAGTCAATCTTGTGTGTTTCAAGGAACCAGACTATGAACTGGTAGTTGCAACATCTGCACAGGGAATGGGAGAAGATGGACACATTGTATACTTGTTTTACATGAGGAAGGACAGAAAAGCAGCAAGGAAACTTCACCTGGGGCAGAGTCAGTAGGACAGGCCACATCACTAAACTTTGTACACCACTCCAAAAGGCACAGATAAAAGGTTGTGTGGGTATATGGAATTGGGGAGGGAAAAAGCTACAGCTGTTGTTTTACCTGTCTGTGGGCTAAATGATAGAGCAGTATTTTCAAACAACAAAAAAAATACTTCTTGAAAAACTGGAAGGGATTTAAAAAGAGTTATAAGCATAAAGCAAGACCTGAAAAAGACAGTTAAAAATTCTGATACATGGTCCTTAAACCCAATGGCTAAAACTAATGATTAGAAGCTCAGGCTAGTTTAATTCAAACAAATATGAAGGCATAACATTAAGAATTAAGCTAAGTGCCCATCTTTAAAACCTACATAACCGGTGGACTTCCCTCTCAAATTCCCAGACTGGATCTTCCTAGATCAACTCCTGCTTCACTAGAAGTTACTGGTTTGATGCATAGATTTCTGAATTAAATCCTTCAGTTTGTCAGGCAGGAGGTCAAATGAGATGGTTCTGCTTGTTCTACACAGTTATTTCGGAAGCCACTTCCTGTTTGAGACCTTTTAAAACACACATATACTCTCCAATGATTCCCAAAAGCCACTCTTTTTAATATCTAGCCTGCTTGTGCTTCCTCTTTTTCTTGGTTTCTAGATTTATACAGAAAAGGGAAGAGAAAAAAAGGGGGCAGCGAGGAGGAGGGAATGCCTTTCATTTTCCATTATTTATCCCTCCTAAAAAAAAAAAACCTGAAACGTACTGTGCTCCACACTGCACACAAAATGCCTTTTAGAGGGTTTCTCATGGGTGGGCAACTTCTGGAATTCAGAAGGGAGAGGGAAGACTACATTAAAGACTATTATTTTTTTCCCTAGGGGAAAAACAGAATTTGTCTGCTATTTACAGAGCAGCATAAAAAAAAAAAACGGTCCTTTAGGCTTCTCAAGCTACTGGCTTTACATATTTATTTTCTATTTTGTTATGTCCAAACACTAATGTTAATAAACAACACAATATTAAATGTGTGTCAAACCACTAAAATAAACAACATCAGTGCCACAACTGTGTGAATTGTAAGGAGCTACCATAATTTGAAAATACAGGTGGCAGTGAAGCAAAGGTGCAAGGTCTGACTTGTCCCTTCACTACCCCTGCCTTGGTGGGGGAGACTTCCAGATGAACAAAGCACTGGAAGTTTCTCACTGAACTTGACAATTTGTAGGTGCTCAGTTCCTCTTAAAACAACAACAGAAAACTCCACCCTAACCCAAACTGATGTTTGAAAATTGGAGCTTGTCTTGATTAAGGTCATAGAAGAATCGCAGCACAGTAATGAACAGAAGCCAAATATGCTGAGTCTTACTTCTTTGCATTAAATGCAAGACTGTGTTTCTTCTTCATGTTACACTGTTAATTGCCAAACAAATTTTTTGAAAAGCAGGTTCCAATTGATGTGTCCTTGGAGAAAGACTTGTGCTCACCCTGCAGAAAGCTTTAAATCCTCAGTGTATTTTAAATTAAGGTTTTAGTGGCTGAGCTTCCTGACTCAGACTTAATGAAATTCGAAAATTTTTTTTTTCTGACAGGTAAAAATGAATAGAGTCACCAAATTAATTGTCTTTGAAGAAGGAAAAAAAAATCAAAGCTGCATAAATGTACAACTTCCCTCAATTTCTAAAACTCTGTTTTTGGAAATTAAAAAGTTTCCCATTTTATTCAGCAAGCAGCTAAATGACACTTCTTGTCTTTATATAAAATTGTAGGTGACTGCATGAAATGTTACCATGTTTTATTAACTCCTTCCGCCGTTCATACAGATTGAGTACTCGACACAATTATTTTGAAATATATGGACTGCATGAAGTCAGGGCAGACGTTCAGACTGGGTCCTAATGTCACTAATATTTTCTGCTTAATGCAATTTATCACGCTGTAACTGGATGGCACAATCCATGACCTGCATAAGGATGCAGAACTTCATTAAGGCATCTCGTTAAAGGAACTAGAAACCCTACATGAAGCTGACTCACCAGGCAGATGCATCTTACTTCTAACAGGACCAGAATGAAGGGCCTAAGCGTTGTCACAGAGACAGGGTGATCCTGTAGGACAACCTGGGAATAACTAAGCTTGCAGCAAAAAGCTTGGGGCTGCTGCTGACGGAATGACTCACAAAGCTAAGCCCGATGAAACTGGTGAATTTTACCCAACAGAGCTTATGCTGATTTTGGCTTCAATCTAGCAGAGTGCTTAAGCACATTCTTAATTATAAGCAAGTGGCATAAAGCAATTAAGTTAAAGTGTTTAAGTGTGTTGCTGGGCTAAAAACATTATTTAGAGAAATGTGGAGAAGTTGGTAACCCCTAAAAGAGATGAAGTGGAGAAATGCAAGAGCAAGACACAGCCGAAGTTGTAAAGGCGCAGATGGTTTGGGTGGAGAGAGGTTCCAAGGAAGGTTTAAGCCGGTTTGGCTCTCCAAAGCACTTACTGCGTTGGGGTCACGGAGAACACCATGGTCATGGAGATTATGGCGCAGAAAACTCATCTCGGGGCTTCCTGAGGGATTTGGAGGCCCTGGAGGTCCCGCAGCCACCACCTGGGTAAGCACCGGGGGCCTGGGGCCTCCCGCGGCCTCCGGCCCCGCCCGCGCCCCCCGCAGGCCCTGGCCTCACCCGGGAGAAGCGGGGTGCGTCAGGAGACGGAGCCCGGCTCAGCGGGGGCCCTGGGGGTCCTCCAGCCCCCTCCCGGCCCCCGACCGCGGCCCCCGCTCATCCCAGAGCTCCTACTGCAAACGAAGCCACCGGGGCGGGGGCACCGCCAGCCTCGTCCCCTCGCCCGAGGCCTGCACAACCCGGGCGGCCGGAGGGCCTTTCCCGCCCTCCCGCACCTCAGGGCCGGCGCGGGGCAGCGCTCACCCGGGCCCGCCCGGCGGGGCTTCCCACGGCCGCGTCGGCCTCCTGAGCCGGGCATCACCCGGGCCGCCGGCGGGAGACGTGGCGCGGCCCGGCCCCGCTCGCCCCTCTCTTCCCCGCTTCGCCGCGCCGCCGGCCCGCCGCGCCCGGGCGCCCGCCGGTCCTCCGGGCGTGTTTCCCATGCTGCACCGCGGCGCGGCGGCGCTCTGGCCGGGCTGTCGCTGTCACCGCCAGGAGGAGGCTGAGGGTAGGCGCCGCTCGCCCCGCCAGAGCAGGAAGGAGCCGCCGCCGCCGCCGCCAACTTCCCCTCGGCCTCCCCTCCCCCGCCGCCGCCGCTTCCCCTCCCCCGCGCCCCGCCGCCGCCCCGCCATGCCCGGGGCCGCGGCACGGGCACGCTGAGCCGCCGCGCCCCGGCCCGGCCTGGCCCGCCTTCTCTTCGTAGCTCTGCGGCCGGTAAGTACCGGCGGGCGGGAGCGGGAACTGGCCGGGTCCGGCCGGGCCCGCCCGCCCGCCGCAGCGGCGGCGGGAGGTGCGCGGCGGGAGGGAGGGAGGAGGAGAGGGAAGGCAAGGCAGGGGGAGGGGGGGGGCAGCGGCTCGGCGCGGCGGGGCCCGGCCTGGCGCGGCGCGTCCCGCCCGCATGGGCCGCGCTTGGCCCCGCCGGCGGAGAGGCCGGCGAGCGGGGGATGAGGCGAGAGGCGGCGGGGCCCTCCTCCCGCGCTGCTCGCCGCGGGGGGGCCGCCGGGAGCTCTCTGCCGCTCTCCCGGCCGGCGGCGGGGCTTCCCCGGCGGGGCCGGCGGGCCGGCAGCCCGGGGTCGCGGCAGGGCCAAGCAGGCCTTGGCGGGGCGGCGGGGATGGGGCCGCGCTGCCCGCGGGCCGGCTGACGGACGGACAGACAAAGGGCCGGGGGAGCGGCGGGCGGACGGGCCGGCACTGTGTGCCGCCGGCCCTGGCCCCCCGGGCGGCCGTATCCTCCCGCTGCCCGCGCTCCATTGTTCTGGTGTAAGATAGCTGAAGCGTGCCGACTTGTGAAAATTTATTTCGTTGAATTTTATTCTTCGAACAACCTCCTCCGAGTCTCCTCTCAGCTGCTCGGAGGAAGCTTTTGCACGGGAGCTCTCTGCAGCGTCGGGAGCTGCTAACAAGTGCCAGGCTGGAAGTGCTTGGGAGGGCAGGGGGGACCAGTAGGAGTTGAGGAGAAATTAGTTGAGGTTTAAACACTTTCACTCTTCATCGTCTTTCCTCTCCCAGTTCCTGCCAAACCTCAGCTGGGATGAGTGCAGCAATGTCTGTACTAAGCCGGCTCATGAAAAGGGAACACACTTGTGTTACAAACGTAAATCATCTCTCCGATCACTTGGTTTTTGTAAACTGTTCAGAGCAGCTGCGAGGGCTTTTGCACAACGATAAAAACAAGTAGATATGTGGAATCGAGTGATCACAGCTTTAGTCTTGCTTTGAAAGTCTACTTAGAGCATCACCCCTCTCTCTCTCTCTCTCTCTCTCTCTCTCTGTGTGTACACGTGACATTGTGGTCCAGGAAGTTTTAGATGGGAGAGGTGTCTTACTTCTGATGAGCAGCATCTTTGCCATTGGTACAAGACCGATGACAGAGGGCTATGGTTTTTCTGTTGAGTAGGATCTCAGTTGCTTTGTTTATTTGCTTTACTTATATACAGGTTTCAGTAATACTTTACAAGCTTGCTAAAGATATGTACCCGGGCTTGTCATGCTTGAACATTTTGGAGTGCCAGTATCAGATTTCCTCCCTGTAAGTGGTACAGCTTTAACAGTTGTTCTCCCAGAGTTTGGTGAAGCATGCTTTGTGAAGGAAAGATGTGGAAAAATGCATGAACCACTGTCAGTTTTAGCAGGTATCTTAGGCTGTACTCAAAATCAGACTAGATAAACCAATGGTAGGATCTAGACTTAAAATCTATCCTGCTATGTAAAAAGTTTGCATACCTTTGGGCAGTGTTAGTTTTTCAGTGTTCCAGTGTTTGGGATTCGTGCATGTGTCCAGTGACAGCTGTCATCTGCAGAAGCTTTGGCTGTGCTGGGAAGCTCTAGAGCTCATGAGGCCAGCTTTCCTGTGGATCTCATGGGATCTGCAGTCTCCTGGTGCAGGGGTACAGACAGATCCACAGAAGAGGCAAGAAAACCCTGCTTTTGTTGCAGTAATTAAGGAAAACTCAACAAAATTAATTTTTCAGTTGCACAATCTCCTGAAAACTGTTGTCATGGCCTTCCTTGATGAATACTCAGATGCATGTACGTGTATTCAGTTTCCAAAAGTATTTTCTTTGTAGTTGGTTCTGAATGTCTGTATGCCCCTCTTCTCCAAATATACATGTGGTTAGTCACTGAGCTCATATAACTGAATAAAGCTAAAAAAGATGAGGGTGACCTCTTGCATTTACGCTGTCATGTGCACATGTACTTTTTCGGTCTTCACTCCTCAGGCTGAGGCCTGGGAGAACAGATGTATATGTAATCTCTGTTTCTGTTATTGTCCTTCTTGTCCATACGTGTTTAATTTTTATTGTAATGCAAGCATTCTATTTATGGAAAATCCATACTATATAATCGATTATGAAATCATATCACAAGTAGGTAAGTAGCTACTTGAAGAATCACAGTGATTAAAAAAATCAGAAGAAAAATTACTCAGAATCTGACAAGTTACATTGCAGGCTAAATTGTTCACCTGAAGGAACACATACTTCTGTAATATTATTATGTACTTCTCAAAGACGGTTTTCCCTCTCAGGTCAATGTATACAATTTTATTTGTACGGGGGTTTAAAGCTCTGTGGAGTGTACATGTGTTAATTGTAAAACCATTGAGGTTGGAAGTTCTTCTAGCTAAGAACTTCGTATACTGTTAATGTTAGAGTTGAACTACGAGAATACTAAGAATGTATTACTCTAGTGAAATACGGTGATGATGCATCTAAGTTTAGCTCACTTACAGATGAGTTCTTTGCATCACAGGTTCAATAATGTAAATTTGTAAATAGTGAAGTTCAGCATTGTTAGTGCATGTTCAGGTTGTTAGTATATGGATTTAGGTAAAACAATTTAAAATGTACTAATGGGGAAGAAGGGTTGGTTGTATTCTAATATTTTGGGGAAAAGCAGAGTGGGATTGTCTTCTGTATCTGCTGCTAGAGATCTATGATGTTTTTAGTGATTAGGATCTTTGTAGAGGCTTCCTCTGGTGAGGACTGCTATGTGCTGTTGTCCCATTGTAAATATTACAAATGGAGGCCTAGATGGAGGAGCCTGACAAAGTGGGCCTTAATCTGTTAAAACCACTTTGTGTTGAGAATGATTTGGGATTGTTTGATTTAATTTTGGCTCTAATATAAAATACATTTTTCAGTGTGAAGTAAAAAAGTTAAATAAGAAATAACAATGTTGGTATAATGTCTTTGATAAATAAACACACTGCTGTTACCCTAAACATGAAACTGAAGTGTCCAACTTTCTTGTCCAAACTTAACAATGTCTTGTATATTAAGTGAATGGGACAAGGAATGAAAAGTAAATGCCATTGGAAATATTTTTTACTTTGAAAACTCCTAAATGGATCTAACAGAGAAATAAATACGTTTCATTTAAAATAATTACTTCTTGTGCCTTTGACTGGCATGTTAATGATAGCTGCCTTTCAAACCAGCATCGATTATGATGAAATAAATTCAAGCCTTCAGCTTGCAATGTGATCTGCATACCTGAGTGTTTAAAGACAAATGAAGTTACACAGAGTCTCCATGGATGTAAGCAGACATGGGTGTCTGCTTCTATCAGGTTGCAGGGCTTATGTGAAGGATCACTACTGTGATTAACTTGCACTTTAATTTGTTTGTGTCCTTGACAGAAATACTTTTGGGAAAATAGTGTTTCTTGGAGTACTGAGATTCATCAAATACATTTTTTCTTTTATTTTTTCGCTTCCATGTGGTGGAATCTATGCAGAACTAGTACTGAGTTTATACATTTAACGTACTGTTTTTTAAACAGCTGAGACATAGCTATTGACAGGCCATGTCAGCAGAACACAGCCATTGGCTATAATACATAGCTATATGCCAAACACAAACCTCTATCTAACAAAAGAAAATCCATTCAGGTTTTTGTGAGATTTATTTTCATTTGCACAAATGCTGTTAGTTACTTTACTTCAGTACTTTCCAGTGAAATTAAAAATGCAACTCCATCTGTTTAGCTCATTAGTACTCTGTATACCTATGAAATATACATTTTTTCATCATCTACATAGAACATAATATTTTATACGTCAGCAGTAATGCTGTAAACTACACAAGTGACATAAGTTTAACCTATTTAACTTACAAATCATTGTACAAATTAAAATACAATAACATATGTGAGCATTCCAATATTATATGTGATTAAATGGTCTTCCCCTGACTCCATATAGAGCTATTTTTCATACATCGTTCAGCATATTGGATAAAATATCTGGAAAAATCCATAATACATTCTCACAGAACTTGATTGTAAGCGTGTCCTAAGGGGAAAGTCGGTGACTTTTAGAAAGACTGTGGAAAGCACAACATGCAGAAAGGTTAGAATCTCCTGATAAGTTCTTCCATACTGTCAGAATTTTATTTTGGGTGATATTATAGAGACTTAATACTGCTTTTGCTCAGAAATAATTTTTAGTGTACTTTTATGATATTATCAGTGTGTTAATGTATTCAGGGCTATGATATCAAGAGGTATCAGTGCAAATCCTATAATGTAGTTAATGTATTACTAATTTGTATTAGTTCATGATTTCATTGCACTTTGGAAAACAGCAAGACATACATAGCTCATTAATGGGGTATGTATATTGGCCTGATCCTGCAATTGATATACTCTGCTGGCATATTAGTATTACAGTATCTGCATCATGTCACAGTTGTGCAGAAAACCTTAAGACGGTACTGTCTAATTCTTCTCTTACGACTAGGATGACATTTTTATAGGCACAGAATTAAACAGTCTGATGATAGAACGAAATCTGTGTGGGAAGAAGTTCCAGCCTGCAAACAGCAGTAGGGTATAATTTATGAACAGCTTATCAAATATAAACTGTCAAGATCTCTTGCACTGGGAAAAAAAGCCACCAAAACCCAAACCAAAAATCAAGGTGCTTGTACAATGTCTGTAAAACAAAGTAATTTCTTGATATAACATTTGATATTACTAATGTGTAAAGCTGCTGTGATACCTGTGTGAGCTCAGATACGAGGCTGGTAAGCCTTCTGCGCTAAAGGTGTTTCAAATGGCAGCTACATCTGTAAGGTAAAAAGATGCTCATTCATAAAAATTTTGTCAGGTATTTAAACATTTTTGTAATAATTTCCCATAATGTCTCTATTAGCTTTTAATACACAGGTACCCCAGGATGGATATAAAAGACATAACTAGAAAGGTTTACAATGTCAGTAACATCATGACCAGGTCATGTTACCTTAGTGCAAGAGGTGAAGTGGGAAATCTTGCTGCTGGGCAGATTTAACATATAGTCGAATGTTCGCTAGCAGTGTTTTAAAAGAGAGGAAACAGTCCTTTTTTATACTCTCTGAATTTTAACCACTATGTGATTGCCCTTAAAATTTGTATGATTTCTTTTTTTCTGTTGTTGGGATTAGATTTGAAACAAGAAAATAGTGATATGCTGTTAAAAAGTATGTATATGTATATGTAGATATATATGTATATGTATATATATATGTATATGTAGAACACTTGTAGCATGTATTAATGATGATGTCTGGCCTAAATCTCCAGTCATCAACTATGAGAAATGTTCAGCGTAAAGTGACGTTTATTTTGCCAGACAATAAGCAGCATATTATATGAGTTAGCTGCCTGGGATGTAGCTGTGATCTGTAGTTTACTGGGAAGGGGCAAAGCAAGTATGCAACTTATAAATTCACTGGCTTTCTGCAGACTTCCTTTGGTAGTGAAAACTATTTAGTCTTGCTTTCAACAATGCATCTGTAGTATTGCATTGCAAACATTCTTCAGTTTTGTAAAGGGAGGGAAGAGCGAGAAAAATGAGAATTAAAGCCAAGAAATGAGTACATTTCACAGGATCCATGGATGATTTTTTAGTCTGTAAGCATTGTAACAGTCAGTATTTCCAGGTGTAGTGGATGATTTCAGAGTTTCTCAAATAAAAGTACTCTGAAGTAAATTATCATCTCTGTTGCTGATCTCCTGAAGTACGATTCTCCTTTGTATCTGACCACATACACAGTGGTTCCTAACATAGGTCGCTCTTATATGTGAGTCTCTGTCAGACGAAATATATGTGAGATGGATGACAATTGTCAGGCTTTTAAGTTGGGTCATTTGTAGTACTAAGCATTTCTAGATCCGACAGTAACTGTATAATTATATTTAAGAAATCATCTCCTTTGTGTTCTTGAAGTTTATTTTAACACAGTTCTTCATGAAACATTAGTAAACTCAATTAATTCTTTTTGCCAATCTTATGTTTCTTACCTTGAATTTTTTTTTTTTTTGTCATGACCAGAGTAGGTCAACTGCAGAGGGAGGTGGTCAGTTCTCAGGGTACCAAGATATGATACAATTATTTTAGACCACAGTCACTTGCAGATTTTCTAGACGTGTCCATGGAATATCGGTTTTCAGCTTATGATTTAGCCTTATAACCATTTTCTGGGGGTAAAATCTAGTGTGAAGGTGCCCTGCATGAATATTGCTTTAACAATATCAAACAAAAATGAATCATTCATATGGGAGAAAGACTGCTGTCATCCCTCAAGGAGGAAAGCTTTATTAGACTGCTGTTCTGAGGAGCTTCCTCTGTCACTGGTGAACCTGATGGTTATGTTCTGTGATAAATTTTTGTCTGAGTCAGCAAAAAGATGTGAAAGTTATGTGATTGTGTTCTAGGGATTGGGAAAGCTTGTATTGTTAGGGAGTGTAAGGAAGTAAGGGAAAGCTACTTGGCTTTAATGTTGCTTTTTTCTGGTAGAGGTGATGAGGTTTGCTTCTTAAATGACTTGTAGAAAAGAATTTTTATGTATTTAAAATGTATTTTTTTAATCACAGTTATTTATACGTGACATGAAATTAGCGATTGGGAGGGGGGATAAAACAGTTTGTAGAAAAGAAGCATGCAGAGGATGATCATCCAGTTGTCATAGTATATTGCTTGCATATGTAGAATAGATGGCAGTTTGTAGACAAAACCAGTGGGCTTGTTGTCTTCATCTGTCAGTTAAAAGTAGATCATGCAAACCAGGTGTATTCAGGCTTTTCTGGTGCGTGCTATGAACCTATACTCAGTGTTACATACATTGTATTGGATCAAATATGTCAGCTTTAAGTGTGTTTGCTGTCACTTTTCAAGGAACAGCAATGTAAAAGGACAGACTGAAAGAAAAGAATCTCTCAATTCTTTGCATGACCTTGCAATTTACTGTCTAGTAAGTCTTTGTGTTGTCCATGACTGACATTCCTTAGAGGTCACAGGACAGGCGTGGGGCTTTCCACAGTTGTGCTGATGGTGAGAGTATGGCTGCGTATCCAGAAAGCAATTACATGTTGCATGCCTGAAATTTGCTGTAACATTGGGCAACTCTTCCTTTCCCATCTTTGGTTGGATGCGCGTTCAGCAAAGCAGTCTCAGCTCTCGTGCTTGCATTTTGAGTGCCTGAAATTGTTGCCCCGTTACCTGTGGGACACATGCATTGAGGGAACCTGGGTGAATGCAGCATCATCAGTGGGTTGAGGTCTTGAGGACTTGAGACTCTTAATGTGGTTGGGTGAGAAAACAGTATCTGGAAAGCATAAACACAGGACATGCTGGGTTTTTGTTTTACTGAATCCTATAAGAATTGGTTTCCTGCTTGTTTAGTAATACAGGCCGTATTGAATGTATTTTACTAAGACTTGGCTTCATCATGAAGTTATTTGACTGTGGGTTGTCAGAAATTTAAGACCTGTTTGAGATGGTAGCTCTTAATTGTTGACCTGTGACTTAATGGCATCAAGAACCTTCAAGATTTTTTTTTCCTAATGATTATAGGAGTTGTTATAAAGGTGAATCATATCTTTTGATCAATCTGAATTTCTGTTTTAGTGTATTCTAGCACTTAATTACTGAAAATCAGCTGCAGGGTACCAGAGTCATTAAGGTAGAATCCAATTTCCACAATCTTTTTATTCATGAGGGCACAATCCTGAGAAGTCTGAGTTTTATTTTTTGGATTATTTTCTGTGTTAGTTAATGGGCCAGGATATCTGTGTTGTTATTGCTCTTATGAAATGGCTTCTAGACATCTCATGTTTTGGCTTGTCTTGATCTGAAAATTGGCTTAAGTGCTTTAAAATTGTTTGAGAAATGTAAAACTGTAATGAAGAGTGATCACCTTGGGGTATGTGGTAGAAGTCAGCGGGATTCCTTGCTCATACCGTTCTTGGAGTATCAAGGTGAAGAGTCATCTGGGAATTCTTGTTGGGTTTGTGGATAGTCTTTTGAAAAGGATATGCTGCAGAAGCACAATGCATGTAGTAGTTACTTGATTTGACTTTTCCTTCAGTGAGGATCAGCCAGATTAAAAGAGGCTGACTTACAATTCTGGAATTTTATGTAAGTGGGTTAGGAATAGTTCTCAGTTGATTTAATCTGACCACAAATGTTGGTTATCAGTAGGGCGGTGGTGGATTTGTTGCAACAACATGGAAAAAAAATCCTAACTGTACAGAAGTGTACTCTTCAAAAACTTTTTTTGTTGTCTTAGCATGGTCTGTGTAACATGCTTCTGTTCCAAGAGGGAGTTTTGAGAAGGTGACCTAGTTGCTCACTTCCATGAATTTAGAGTTTATTTCTACTCCTTCCCCCTCTGGCTGATTTCACACTGTCTTTAAATACTAACATGTGTCTGTTTATGTGCTGACTCTTCTGCTTATTTTTGATGAAGATGCTTGACTACTTTGAAGAACAGTGGTATGTTTTTTTGTTGTGGTTTTTTGTTGTTTGTTTGTTTTGTTCACTGTTGGTCAGTGGGCTCCCTAACTGGAGCATCACGAGATCCTCTGCTCCTTGTTTTTCATCATGCATTAAAGGAGACAAAGGGCTACCACCAGAACATACTGTCCAAGATGCTGCTTCTAACGATACCTAAATCATTGTCACTTCACTGTTCTTACATTCTTATACAGCTGCCATCACTGAAGGGTCCAAACACCTTATGGAAATGTGTGGTGCTTTAGGATTAATAACTGTCACCTGTGATTATTTTCTTTCCTGAGGCGGTTATTATATGGGCTTATTTTTAACATGAGCTGTTATGTGTGTGTTCTATTGTGTTGTGTTCATGTTAGCAAAAGTGAAGTAGATATTTATGTGTTTGAAGCAGTTTATTTTCTGTTTCATGTTTAGTTTCCCATTTTTTAATTACTAGGCATATTAGTCTTGTGGAATAGATCTCTGAAAGGCCTTCATATTTTTTTGAGGTAGGGCAGACCTATGGCATTTGAGGAGTGAAGTAGTCAACAGAGCTCAACCAAGTCTTTGAGCTTTAGGAAGGGCTCTTTCAGATCTTCTGGCCTAGACCACTCACTGGTGGCTTAGAAAGATGGCCACTAAAGGTAACACCGTGGTGTTTGAAAAACAATATAAAAAGCATAGGATTTGCTTGGTCTGTCTGCAGTGAATCTTTTACTAAAAAGGTATTCATTCTATCATGTTTCAGACTAATTGGATTTTTTGAGGTTACTGTTCAATGTGTAGTTAAAGGGTGTGTTTGAAACACAGCTGAAAAGATATACATACCCACTAAAAATGAAGTTATGCTGCGGTATGACACTGACTCCTCAGCAGGTTTAAATGAGAACATGTTCCTTGACAGTATCACCATGTGAAAAGTTAGTCTACAGAGAGCCAAGGATATTTTGCAGAAGATGTTTCTGGATCTTACACAGAAGGTAATCTTACCCTGAATAAGCTTACCATAACAAAGTTAAGGAAAAAATGTGTACTTGGTGCATGGCGATGTCTTAAAACTGAAATTGCAAGTTAGGAGAATGGTTCCTGTTTTATAAATGCTTACATTGCCCTCACAACCTGAGAGCCCGTGTTGAAATAATGCTTTCAAGTACTGAAGTAAGATCTAGAAATACTGTCTGTGCTCTGTGATCTGTTTTGTATCATTATTCATGTCCTTCTCACCTATGGTTTAGATTAGTGTTGGTATTTTCCTAAAAGTTTTTCTTATGCTGTCATGTATGTAAATGAGGGATGTCTTCCAGAATCTCAGAGGCTGCTTTTGCTGCTAACTTAAAGGTTTTTTGATCAAAACCTTCTTGATTATACTTTTGTTAGCTTATTGTCCAATGTTAACTTAGTCTACGTGGATATATTAAGTAATTGGCTTGAATTTTTCTGTCATTACTATTTATCTTTAATGTGTGTAGATTGTCTTTTAGAAAACAATGAGGCTGAAGTAAAGATATTACAGGCAAGAAAGGCATGCTTTTGAAAGAACTGTTTTAGGTATAAGTCAAGCATGCAAACATTAAATTTGTAGCAATGAGCTTTACCTATGTCACCTTAATTTTACCATCCTCACTATATTACTAATATATTGTACTTTAATATTATATTATAGTCTTTTGTGATACATGAATACAGTATTTCCCCCATGGAAGCCCCTACCTTTTTGAGTGTACAGGATAAATGCTGCTCATTGAATAAGCATCTGCTCTGTAATTTGCTTTCTTCTTGTTGCATAACCTGTATTCTCTTATTGTGCTCATCTTAATCCTGCTCTGAAGGCAGAATGAATATATTTAATTCTGAAATTTCTGTAATGGTTATCACTAGGCTTGTGAGGCCCTCATAGATAGTTCCTACTGCTCTCTTCACGCCTAAATCCTAGGTGGGTCATTGCCCCTGTTTTGGAGACAAAGAAGTGGAAATATGGGGAATGTTTTGCTAAGGTAACAGATTTGCCCAACAGCAGCGGCAGAGCTGAGAAAAGAAGCAAAATCTCTTACAGTTCTGTTACAACATCATGGGGGTAACCAGAGTTTCTCTCTTCAGTCTTACTGTCATGCTTACCTTTTCTTGGTCACAGTCCTGCATCTGTCTGCCTCTGTTCCTCTAGTGATTCTCCATCAAAGTGGCTACTCAGCTGGAAACTTACTGGCTGGTTGTGCTTTTGCATCAGTGATTAGGTGCCAGGAGAGGCCATACTCCTCTCTCCTACCTTCTCACAGTAGTTACCTAAGTAACTGATGTGGGCATACCTTTCCGTTTTACTTTTGCTGCTGCCTCCCTGGAAAGGAGCACAGCTCCTCCTTGGGAGCTGTGTGTGCTGGTGACAGGAACAAGAGAACTGGAAAGTGATTAGTTCACCCTTGTGACCTATATTTAACATTGCTTATTATTACAAGTATGTCACTATGCCTCAGGGAAAGGAAATGGTTGTTTCTTATTTTATGGCTGGAGAACTGATGTCTGGGAATAAGATGAAAATTTCTGTTTGGTGTGCATGCCTGTTGAGCTCTTCAGGAGCTTTTTTTTCTTTTTCTTTTTTAAAATATACAGCATTGCATTCATATTTGTATTTTCAAAGTATTGCTGTCATTGATTTAATTGCAGCCTTGAATACTCAGCATTTAGGATAAATCTGACCCAGATGTGTCAGGTTAAGCACCCAGAAGATGAGGAAAGTATAATTATATTATTTATTATAATATAATTAAATGCATTAAATAAAAATAAATAAAATCAATAATATAATTACTGATCAACTGTTCTTAAAAAAAGTTTGGTAGAAATGGCTTATGTAGACTTGGGTAAGATCTCTGGCAGGACCAAAGATAGGATCCTATTTTGCAAGATGGCATTCAACTTTTTAAATGGTTGTGACTTTATTTTCCTGTTTGCTGTGTCTCATTTACATGTTTCAGCCCTTGCAATAAATAGAACAAGGGTATTACAAACCATCTTACTAGTTTCACTTTGTTCTATGGAGCATTCCATCCAGTGTGCTGAAGGAAACGATGCTTTATAGAAAAAGATACGCATATACATACACACACACACAGAGACATGTATGATCTTTTTATTAAAATGAAATAAAATCACAGTGCCAATAGGCTAGAGAGGCAAATTATGATGCACAAAGGTACTTTACTTGTGGTAGTCCCTGAAACTTCTGTATGTTTGTGTGTAACTCCTTGTATTCTTCCAGGGGTTTTAGTGTGTATGTATAATGTAAGGATTTTTAAAAAGCGATCTGGAAAGAAACACCAGAAATTCTGTTTTATATATACATATATATATATATATACACACTCACACACCCCTTTGCCATTTGGGCCCGTAGGGTAACTGATAGAAACATCAGGTTGTCATCTTCTGTAAAGCAACGCTAGCATAGTGCTAGTGATTAGAAGAGATGCTTCACAGATACTTTCAGATAATAGAGGAGTGGTAAGACCCGAGGAATTTAAAGGCATGTAAAAAAAAAAAAATCACAGTTTTTAAAAAAGCAACATGTTTTTCTTTTCCTTGTATTTTCAAGGTGAAATTATATGAGATGGGCTGAGACAGTTAGGCAGTGAATGCTGAACAGGGAAGGGCCCACTCCTGCGCCCTGTTTTGAGCTGCCTCTGACACACTGTCTTCCTGGTAAATCCAGACATAGAATTAAACTGGCAGAAAATTAGTAACTAGGGAAAAACTCCCAATTTTACCAGGCTGGTGGAGTGTATAAACCAGTATGTCTTGACATGAGCCATCAGAGTAGGCAAGATAGGGTAGACTCTCACATTTAGGGGAGGGAGCAGGATTGCCCCTTTCAATGACAGTTAGCTGTTAGATTGGCTCAGCTTTGTCTGCTGACTGTTATCAAAATCAAATGAAAGAACATTTGATACGTTATCTGAAATATTTTTACAAAGATTCAGTTTGAGGCATATATGTGATATATGAAGTTTCAAAAAATAATTTAACCAGTTGGACTGAAGTTGTAAACTTCTAGAAGTACTTAGAAGATGCTGGGTAGCCTTATTTATGTGTAGTGCTTTCTTTCCTGCATATAAATTTCACTGGATGTCTCCAGAGTGAGCAATTTTGAGTGCCTGAGTGTCATATGTAAGCGCAGAAATTGTGTATTGTTCTTTTTTGAGATTATAGTGGTAGAAATTCCTATATAAATTCTCAAAATTAACTATTTTCTAGTAATTTATAAATTAGTGCCATAAAATCAACGGGGTTTTTTTCCAGATAAAAAGTAACATTGCCTGTGATTTTTGGAGTATTTAAAGTATGCTCGCTACACTTGTGGCATCCCTGTGGATTTTGACATGTAACTGTGGCTTTGTTAATAGAGTACTGAAAGCTTTCTGATATACATATTTGATACTAGATTATGGTTATGCTAGTGATGATCTAATACTGATTTTTAGCATAAGCAAGGTGGCAAAAATTTTCACGCACATAAAATTTTATGCATAACTAGATTTTCTGTGAGTAATCCTGTTGATTCTAATAGGACTATTCACAGCTCAGTATGAGTGTAAATCTTTGTGGGATCAGGCCCTATGCTGGTGTGCGTTCAGCAACATGGAACATTTAGAAATAACTGTGTAACAAGTCTTAAGAGTGTTTGTATCATATGTTACATTTTAGAATGTGCTGGTTTTATGACCTGTGAACTTTTTCATAATGATTGAGGTTTGATTTCTTTTTGCAAGTCAACACATTTTAATTCATTCTTACAAACACTTGTGTGTTAATTTCTAAATCCTTCTTTTAGCTCTGTCTTATTTTTCTGAGTAGGGAGAAGAGATAATTTAATTTAATTTTCTTTATTTAGAACCAGTAAGTAAGGTATTTTTCACTTTTCGGGCTTCTGCAGTTTCTTAAAAATTGAACTTTTGATACAGTGAAAGCTAGCTGTGTTTCCTTTTATATTGGACTATATCTATATTTTAATAGTGCAAATAAATATATTTTCTGACGTGAAAATACTCAACATGTTTCATGGTCTGATAGGGTTTTTAAGTGGTCATTATGAACCTGTCAAGTTCTATTTTTTCTGTCTTTTGGAGAGGATTGCATTGACTGCAGTTTTATTCATGGTAGTGCTTAAGTAGTAGTTTTAAATATGATTTAAAGTCATGTTGCTGTCTTTTTCTTTATTAGCATTAAGAATTGCAGAATTATTTGTGACTTTTATACTCCCTTTTAGGAAGAAAGTATTTGAGACTGTGGATCCTAAGTTTTTCCCTTGATCTAAATTTGGCATAGTTGTTAGGTATGTCTGTGTGGCAACTGTAACTTGTTTGTTTGTGTGCACACATTGTATTTGTGGAGCAGTTTCACTATATGCTTTAACCTAATCGAACCTGATCTGAATTTAATAAAGGATTTATTTTAATCTTCACTTTCTGAAAGAAGAATGTGAACCTATCTTGGCATGGTAGCTATCAGTTGTAGTTGATTTTATAGAGACTTGTCTACTTAGAAAGGTTCTACTAGTTGTGCCAGTAAAACTACTCTGATTATATAGTGATTGGCTTTTTTAAATTTAGAATAAACTTTTCCAAAGTGAATTACATTAAACAGGGAAGGGAGAAAAATCAATTCTGTGCTAGAATAAGAATGTTTGCTTAGGGAGTTTTGTAGATTTATATACACTGTATTCATTTAAGGTTACAGTTTAGCACAAATCATTGTAGTATGACCATAGAGATGAGTCCTAAGAAGCAAGATATGCTTAGGGATTTCCATAGATTGCCTTTTTAAAAGTTTATTGTATGTACATTTTGCACTAGTAGCCTTGATACAGTTTGCACTTTGTTATTTGCACTCTGCATGCACTCGTTCTTCCAGCGGCTGCTGTGGAAGCAAGGATGTGGTAGGGATGTGTGCAGGTACATATCCTATAGCTTTGGGTTCATTAGGAAGTTTGCCTTGTCTTACCTCAAATGAAAACACACTTCCCAAAATGTGGAACTAAAATAATGTCGCTGGGCTACTTGTAGCATAAGGTTACCCTGAAACCATTTAATACCTTGAACTGAGCTCAGTCTCAGCTTTTGTGATGCGAGTCTTACAGGTAGATGTTTTCATCAGAACAGTATCAAGTTGCCAAAGGCACGTTAGAATTGCCGTTGTGCATCCTTGTTGTTGAATCTTAGACAATACGGTCAAAGGGAGTTTATGGCTCTATATGGAAGTAGTATTTCTATCTCAAGTCTTTTGTTACAATCCTTCAGAAGGAACTCAGGTTTAAGCCAGAAAAATGACATTTTAACGAACTTCCTTTTCCCATTTCCTTCAACCTTCTTTAATTCTATTTTGCCTTGGAAAACCAGGAAGAAGTTAGTGTAGAAAGAAGTAGAGTGGATATGGATATAGAAAGTAGCAAATCCTGCTTTTTAATGGTTAAAAAAAGTAGAAATCTTAAAACAACAAGATATCATTTTGCGTTGTATAATTTACAAATAGGAAGAGTGCATCTTTAAAAAACAGCAAAACCGCTTAATTCTGTTCTACCAATGAATATTAAAATTCAGGTGATTTTCATATTTTCTCTATCTGTTATTAATCCTTAAGCATATTTTCTTTTTTCATGTCTTTAAAACTTTTAAATCCTAACTACAGAAACTCAACCAAGTACTGCACTTACTGATTTCATTTTTAAGGTGAACCCAATTAGTATCTCTGGTTACTTGATCATTAAATAATGCTTTACTACTTGCTTAAGAAAAGAAGGGAGAAGGCAGAAAAACCTTTACCCCTACCATCAGTTGAAATGGAGAAAAAGAGCTGGACCATGTGTTGTGCTCTGGTGGCTAACAAGTTCCGCCATTTCACTTCAGGGTCTCTCTTCAGTTTTACTTCATAGCAGCCACCATCCCAGCAAACTCCTAAAAATATATTAATGTTTTCTTTTGATTGTATTTTAATTTTTTATTCTGAATTGGAAAAGCTGTTATGCTTTCCATTTAGTTTGTTTCTGTTTAAATGGCTATTTCTTGAATTAGGAATATTGTCTTAGCTCTCCAACTTTTTGCACAAGTAATCTTTGGAAAAACTGATGTCAGGGTTACTGAAATGAATAGTTCTGAAGTACTGCCGTAGGGTTTGGTGTAGCAGCAGTTTTTGAAATGAAACAACATGGTTCACTGGCTGTGGATGTTCTGCAGGCAGCTGTGGAGCACTGTGTGAAAAGAGAAGGTGCTGGGACGATCCTGTGAGACCTTTTCTGTGCAGTCCCTCTCTTTCCCCCTCTCCTCCCCCCAAAAGTGTGTGTACCCAGGATGTTCTGCCTGTAGATGTCTTTTGTGAAATCTTGGTAGGAGAACCTCTACCAAGCAAAATGAATACTTTAAAGGTTTTGTTGACAGCTCTTTTTATGTCAGTTTATAGAGAAACTGTATATTCAAAGAAAAATCGTATGGTTATTTGGTGAAGCTTGATAGAAGTTCTGAAATTCCATGGAAAACATCTCTGCAATGAGGATAACAATGTCTTATGCCAAGAAACATGCTTGTGTGTATTAATATGTGGTTTTTATTATTATAGCTTCCCCCTCAAGACAATCTCAAAATAAGTCGATCTTTATTTCACAGATGCATCTTGCACTTAAAATATTTTTTTAATCTTTGCAGGCTTGGTAAAGTGAGCTTGTTTGAATGCTTTTAACTTACATTTTCTTTATCACACTGTCACTCTTCCAAGAACGCTTCTCCTTGTCTTCAAATTATAGGATTCCTTTTATGTGAGCCAAAAGGTGTCAGTTGACAAATTACATGTGTTTTACTGAATTGATTGCAATTGGGATACTTCTTGTTTGGATTAATAGTTTGTTTTTGTTTGTGGTTCTTCATCTTAAAATAGTACCTGTGTGTCATATAACTTACATTGTGTTTCATCACTTAGAATATGCAGCCTAATACTGTGAGTTTTCATTATTTTTCTCTAAAAGCTAGATGTTTGAAAGCCTGATTTAACAAGCAGTATATTCACTGTACCAGCTTCTGATATGACTCAAGATCATGACTGGAAAACACCCTAAGTGCTTTTGTTTGCATGACTGCTAAGCCTGCTAGTTAGGGTAAGAAAGAAAAAGTTTCCATATCTCTGACATCTGAGAGAGCTAACAAGACCAATAAATAACCAGTACAGTGCTAGCCTGTCTTCTGGGCCCGTGCTGTTATCTTGCCAGCTCTCCCAAGATTCTGTATGTCACAAGTCTTCCTGCCTCTGTTGGTGGGAGCAGCAGGCTCTTCTGCACTGTTAAGCACTCAGTCCCTCTCTCTGCATTTGCCTGCCTACCTTCTTGCTATGAGATAGCTTTAAATACAGGATTTCCACAATTCATACCTAATTTCAGAATGATATGGTAGTATCTTCCATGTGGAACAACCTTCTGTGCTGTTTTCATCAGTGGCTTGAGCAGACAGATTAGGGCCACCGTGTTCTCACACTTGATACTGTCTGTTCTCCCTTGAATGTGTTTCAGCATCTTGAGATCTTGTATTCTAGTACCTGTCCACGTCATTTCTCTAAAGAATCTGCAATAAGCTTATGCTGTCATATTTCTGTAGTGAGAAACAAAAGCATAGTGAATGACAATGTGTGAGATGTACCCTGAGTATGGATTAACTTGGGATAAAGGTTGAAATTAATATATCTGCTTGTTTTCCTTGGAGTCTGTCTTTCAAGCTACATATTTAAAATGCCCCGCCAACCTAAGAAACCAGTCTTAATCTTAGATCTTTTGCGCCATCTCTTATCACATAATGGCGCCATGTGAGACAGATTCTTAAGAACTTCAGTTCCTTCTCACATTTCTTACTTGGCACAGGATATTCCACTTAGATAAGATGATAAATTCATCCTCATTTTCTTCTTTTAGGACGTTGTTGCAAGATCTCTCTGGGGGATCTGCATTGATGGAAAAAATAACAACCTTAGCACTGTGCCAGGTTGTTTGTTTGTTTGTTTGTGTTATTGCTGAGAAACTATCAGTATGGTTTCCCAGTTACCTCCAAAAAATACTTCATAGATTATATAATGTCTGCAGGTGGCTGTGTGGCGTACTGGACGTGCGTTTTCTCTTCAAGGCATGGAATCTCATTTTTTTTATTATAAAATGGATTAACTTGGGAATAAACTTGTCACCTAGCACTACCTGAGCTTACTCAAGGCATTAAGGAATTGTTGTTCATATTTGAAGACAGATGCTGTGAAAATTAGGAGTAAGATTTAAACCTTTATGTTAGAATTGCAGAAGAATGAGAAAGGGCAAACTGCAAGCATAGATGTTCTGAACAGTAATTTTTCCTGTGTTCTGCTCCTGTCACAGGCTTTTTTGGTCCCTAGAATGGGCTTCTTACGTAGGAAGGAAGAATATTAAAAATTTTGATGACGTTGTCATATATAAGCAGATTTAGCTTGGTGACTCTGTCCTCCTGACTTCCAGCAGAGGAAGGCTTACTAAAAAAAAAATACCTAATTGACTGAAAAGCTTCTTTCTTTGGCATGCCTCTTAAATATTTGAAACTCAGAAGTCAGACCATCCTGTCAGCCTTTATAAGATGTATTCAGAAATTTAGAACCTCTCATGATAGAGAATAGGGACGAATATTCTTTCACTCCCGAGTTGCTAAAATGAGGTGTTAATGGGCTTTTTTTTTTTTTTATTTGTTGAGGTGTGTGGTGGGTTGGTTTGTTTCTTTGTTTGTTTTTAAGAAATTGAGTGAATTTTACTTCCAGAAGGTTAATGAATAGTAGTATTTGAAACAAAGTATAATGTAGGAGGTCTTTTTCAGCTGCTTCTGCTAGTGGCTTGCATTCTGACCAAGTAGTCTAGGTTATCACCTGAAGAAAGACTGCTGTTTATTTTGTAAACTCAGTGTAGTTTGCTGTAAACAAATCTTCACAAATGTTTAAGGTACACTGAGAATTTTCAGCTTTTGGAGAAAATCATTTGGAAAGTGAGCAAATAGATCAAACGGAAAACTGAAATGTAAGCATTTCATGTATATTTCTTTGATCCAGTCTTCTTGCGTGTTGACAGACTGTTGAACTGGCAGGGGGTTGTAGTGCTGCAGTTCTGCAGGGTGATGGCCCTGCCAATTCTAGGCAGAGAGACTTGATTTCTTTGGTTAGGAGTTGTCATTGAGAGCTGCAGGGAAAGCAGCATAGCCTCTGACTTAAAACTTGAGTGGAGATGGATCCTTT
The DNA here is from genome assembly GCF_023634085.1 of Falco cherrug. Taxonomy (NCBI): domain Eukaryota; kingdom Metazoa; phylum Chordata; class Aves; order Falconiformes; family Falconidae; genus Falco; species Falco cherrug. The sequence goes on along the minus strand of NC_073704.1, from coordinate 32,652,643 downwards.
CACCATGCTGCATTCGTAGGGGGATGGAATTTGAAGCTGGTGACTAGCAAAATACCAACATCCCATCTATATCATAATTCTGATGCATCAAAATCAAAGATGCTGATGTTATCGTAATGCCCCCCAAGATACCTTTGTTGTGCTTTGACTAAGCCTGCAGTGTATTGTCTGACTCTGCTGCTGCTCCCACCCCTGTGTCTGCTGTAGCCTTTGTATAGCCTTTGCCCTCCAGCTGCGGGAAGGAAGGGGTTGAAGGAAGGATGTCGCTGTGTGTCTGAAGGAGTAGACCAGAGCACTGTGGAATGGGTAGGAGGTATGGGCTGGGGGAATAGGGTGAAGGAGGCTGACTGCTGTGACTGGATGACACCAAGGGGAAGAGTTGTCTTAGGGCTGTCTTGCATGTATAGTAATAAGTAGAGTAAGATACTGCCACTTCCAGCTTCACAAAAGCCTGCTACCCTATGTTAAAAACCAATAATGTTATGACACTTTTTGAAATATTATTTTATATCTGTCTGTGTACCATCAGTCATGAATAGCAATACCATTACATTGACTTGAATTCATATTTCCTGATTAATGCTCTGGCTTAGTGGATGTGAAAGTGAATATGTTTTTACAACCAGATTTGACCACTCTATAGCCTTTATTTGGCATATACCTTTAGCCAGAAAGTTGCATTTTCGTAGAATCATAGAATAGATTGGGCTAGCAAGGACCTTTAAAGGCCATCTAGTCCACCCCCCCCTGCAATGAGCAGGGACACCTTCAACTGCATCAGGTTGCTCAGAGCCCCATCCAACCTGACCTTGAATGTTCCCAGGGATGGGACATCTACCACCTCTCTGAGCAACCCGTGCCAGTGTTTCACCACCCTCACTGTAAAACATTTCTTCCTTACAACTAGTTTGAATCTACCCTCTTCTAGTTTAAAGCCATTACCACTTGTCTTTTCACAGCAGGCCCTACTGAAAAGTTTGTCCCCATCTTTTTTATAAGCTCCCTTTAAGTATTGAAAGGCCACAATAAGGTCTCCCTGGAGCCTTCTCTTCTCCAGACTGATCAATCCCAACTGTCTCAGCCTTTCCTGACAGTGGAGGTGTTCCATCCTTCTGACAATTTTTGTAGCCCCCCTCTGCACCTGCTCCAACAGATCCGTGTCTTTCCTGTGCGGAGGACTCTGGAGATGGGCATGGTGCTCCAGCTGGGGTCTCACCAGAATGGAGTAGAGGGGCAAAATCACCCCCCTTAGCCTGCTGGCCATGCATCTTTTGATGCAGCTCAGTTTTCTCTCACTTGTGGATATTAAGATGTTCCAGCGCTACAGTATGCCTTGGGGTAGCAGCAGTGAAAGGGCACTTAAAGGACAAGGAATTATGAGGAACAGGACCAATATGAAAGAGGCGTTTGTAAAAGATGGTCAAAATGGAAAAAAGGAACAGAGTGCAAAGGGCGCACAGAAAAAAAACCAACCACATTTTCTAAGGAATGAGAAGGAGGAATTAGCTATCATTTAATGACAAGAATTTTGCCAGTGATCAGAAGGCACTTGGATTTGAAACTTTTTATTTGAAAGTGTTCAATTGTGTACACATGCATGTAAATGAAAGGATAATCTTTTCATGTTGAAGCAAGATATCCAACGTTTTGCTTTTATTTGGATATCAGTTTTAGGTGTGTATGTGTGTATGTTGACCTACTGATTGAATTCTTATAAAATGTTTTTAAGTAAAAAAATTTGAAGCAAGAGCACCAATTGTAGATGTTTACTATTAAAACTTTTTTTGTAGGTTATTGCACTTAAGAATGAACATTGAAGACAAGCTGGGAGGATTATTTCTTAAATGTGGTGGCATAGACCAAATGCAGTCATCCAGGGCTATGGTAGGGTTGGGTGCAGTATCTGACCAGTCTGGAGTATCGGGAGAACGGCAAGAGGCGGTGCTTCAAGATCGGACTATGGCGCACCAAGAAATTCTTGCAACAGATGAAGTGTTACAGGAAAGTGAACTTCGACAGCAAGAGATGATTTCACATGATGAACTTATGGTCCATGAGGAGACGGTAAAAAATGATGATGACATGGATACGCAAGATAGACTTCCTCAAGGGCTGCCGTATGCTGTTAATGTCCCTGTAAGCAATTTCTTTGTGAAATATTGGAGAAATTAGTAGGAAGCTTGATCTGGTAGTCTAATCCTACTCTGGCAAGAATATATTAATTGCTTGTTTGGATTTTGATTATCAAAATATTTATGAATGGATGCTATTTATGAAAATGTCATTTGCCTCTGGCTGTGGATAGATTTTGCCAATTAAGTATAGTCTTTAAGTATCTGTTTTATAAATATTTTATAAGTAGGCTGTTACCATAGAATTAATGTGTTAAAATGTGCTCATTTAAATATATTTAATGTTCAAGGGTAACTACAAAGCAGAATAAATAGTGTTATGAAAAGGTGCATACTGTTTATGCTGTTCGTAGTACTGTTTAGTTTCTTTTGCTACAAGAAGCATCTTGTACATTTTCAAAGTATGTGGACGCTTAGCAATTGCATTCACACTGCAGGTTGGACTGTGACACTTCATACATGACCATAAATATGCCCCTCCTCGATATCTAATAGAAGGTGTACCTCAGCTTTCCCAGAGAGAATATAGATGACTTCCTTTTGAAAACAGAGAGTATGTCTGTAATGCAGCACATCATCACTGTTACCCTTCAAACATAAAGGATAATTACCAGGACTTAATAAGTAGATAGCCTTATACACGAAGAATAGCCTTCAGAAAGGTAGCACTGTTAAAACACTACTCTTGCTAGCTGTAGATCAGGTGGTTCAGGTGACAGAAAAAATTTGATAGCATCATGCTTTTTATTAAAGTTTACATTAGATCAAGATTTTTTTTTTCCAAAAACTTCATTAGTACTGTTCTTTTTTTCTTAAAAAATACTTCTGTCTTAAATATATAATAAACTATTCCGTTAAATCTTGCATTGACAACAATATGGACTAAAGTAAAATAGGTATGAACAACTGAATGTTTTTACAGATGGAAGTGATTTTAATATAAGAACTGATCTCAAAATCACCACAGGTCAGGAGGAAAAAAGACCTTGGGAGATGAATGAAAGGATACATCAAAATGTCACTGTAGAAATTAACTATGCCCTTTCTATTTGAGATACTTATTATTCCTTTCACTTAAATTTCTGAAAGAATGAAGCCACAAGATAATTCCCTTAGAAAAAGGTTTTCTGTTTCAGCAGTTTGTCATCTTCTAAAATTGAAAAATTGCTTTTCTGTAGTGAGAACCTTACCTGAAACTGGCACTTGGTATCTTAACAGATCAGTGTAAAGCAAGAAATTACCTTTACTGATGCATCTGAACAACAGAAACGAGACAAAAAACAAATACGAGAGCCAGTAGATTTGCAGAAAAAGAAGAAAAGAAAACAGCGTTCACCAGCAAAAGTAAGACATTGATTTGGCAAAACCAAGATTAAAAGAACCTGAAGATTTGGTTGACTATGACTAATTTCATTAGCATTTGAAGTAGTTAGGCTGGAAATTGTTTGTTTGCTCAGTAAAGATGCAGTTCTGAAGTTCACCAGAGACCCAAAACAAAACCTGATATAACAGTGTTTTTCTTTGAACTCTTTTTAGCAACATGAACCCTTGATATATTTTAACATCTGTCTTTCCAGGCAGTTCTCTCTCCAAATATTTTTTTTTAAATTATGAGTCAGTAGCTTTGTAGACAATTTATAAATCATTACTCTGTATCTATCTAATAATAGCTGTGCTTTTCTGTGAGCCTGATAATTTCGTATGCTTCATGCATAGTAGTGAAAAGTTTTTAAAAAGAAATCTAAAATGGTAGTTTTGAAAATTCTAAAAAGTTTACTAATATATATAAAATAATTTACTGGTAGGGAATATTCTTGTGATCACAATCATCTTCATATATGTATTTCTTTATATCAAAAGATTCTTACCATAGCTGCTGGTTTGTTACTTCAAAATTTGTTTTGTAGATCCATTCATGAAGAGTATGTATCCCTGTATGTCTGAAAACAATTTTCTTCTATTGAGACACACTTCAGATAAAACCAGAATCATTTCACCTCATGAGGCAGCAGTGTTATATCTTCTAGTAATTCCCCAAATCAGTATTAATCTTCAGACTTAAAATAGAACATATACAGGCTGCTCTGATAGGCAAAAATCAGTTACATATTATCCCATAGCAGCATTAAAATAAACTTACTCTGAAATCAACCCCCAGCCTATGGGTTGATTTAATTGAAGGAAAAATTCACCCTAACACCAAGAAAAACTCCAAAACCTCCTTTTTGTTGGCCTGGGAGAGGGAGCCCTCTGTCCTCCTCAAAGCACTGCCAAATTAGTTTGCACTTGTAGTATTCTTGGAAAGTTGAGAAATTGTTTCAGATTGGGTGTGGAAGCAAGTTCCAAATCCTATGCATCAAGATACTTCTCCCTTTGATAGAAAAAGGAGGTCTAGGTTGAGTACATCCACAGATCACTTCCATGGAAACATGGCAAGGTAGGAGAGGCGTGTGTCCCTCTTCCTACAGACATGTACTTGCATGCTTCCTTTTTATCTCCCAGTCTGTCAGTGTTAGTCTTTTGAGATGACAAAAGATAGACAAAAGATAGGAGAATCATTAAACAGGTTGTTTTTCAGTCTCTCTTCCCTTTTTTTCCAACTTGTCAGAGTAAAAAGGCAGAAAGAAGCTGAAGGACTGATGTAGGTGAGAGTCTACTGCAGTTTAAGTTAGTATTCCCAGAGTAATGGGGTTGATTTTCCATCCAAACAGCAGCTGGGACTTTTACAAATGGAAGTCAATTAACATCCTGAAACGTTTTGAATTATATTTTATATTAATATAGTCATCTTATAAATAAAAAGTCATTAGCTTTTATGAATCCTGTCTGCTTTTCCCTCTTCCATGCACACAGACACATTTGCACACGTGTACACACATGCATGCACACACATGCACACACGCACAAGCTTTTTTGTTGCTTTTATTAGGCAAACTGCACTGACAAAGTTAACTTTCTTCATTTAAGAGATAGTATAATGAATGGATGCAGTAGAAGAGCTCAGGTTTAGGATAACCATGAAATTAAGCGTATTTTCTGCACAGTTATCTTAAAATTTCAATACAATATATGGAAAGCATTTCATAACATGTATTTAAATTTATTTTAAATAACCAGTCAGTGTTTCATTAGCTGTATGTTGTTACAGAACAGAGTTTTTATAGTTGTCTCTATCTGTGACTTACTGGAGCTGTAACATACCAATCTTACAAACGTATGAATGTGCTTGTCCTTCAGAGTGAATGCACAAGAATTTGTTAGTTTGAGACTTTCACTCTTGCTGAGTTTTGATGCAGTAGACTTAAAAATTGTTTAAGTAGATCCTACAGTATTTGCTATTATTGCAGAGATACTATTTCAGTTATTGACTCTCTCTTTCTCATCACTGTCATTATCATAAAACCTAAAACATCATAGCTAATCAAACTGCAGATGTGTTTCCCCAGCAGACTTTTTTTTTTTGGTTAATAACAAGGGACTAAATGTTTTATTTAAGGTTACTTAAGCTCTTCTTTATAGTTCTGTTTCCAGTTAATTAAGAGTTTAGGAAATGTAATTTGTTTACTGGTTTTCTTATTCTTTTGCCAGAGGTAGTACAGAGTTTGGGGTTTGGGTTTTTTTTCTTTTTTTAGAGAAAACATGTTACGAGCTTTATTGAGTAAGTTAGATATGGTGCAATTTTTTTTCATTTAAGTTTTTTCAACTTTATATGAAAATAGCAGTCTTGTTTGACAGCAAAGCAAGTATGGCAAGTTGAATTTGTGAAGGTGATGCTCTAATATGTGTATTGAGTGAGCAATACATTATTGAGTAAAAATCCTGAAAGGGGAGAATAATAATAGAATTTGCTTGGTTGTTTGGCTTTGGGGTTTTGGTTTTAAAGTACAATTTTGCCTCTGAGACAATTGTTACTGTGTAGATGTAGAGAATTTGTATGACTATCCTGGATAAGTTTTAATGCCTTTTAGCAAACATTTACAATTGTGATTTGAAAAAAGATTATAACTTTTCATTTTTGCTTTAAAATATGATTATCCATGGTTCAGTGCCCAGAGGTGGTTTGATTACTTTGCATCCTCTCCAACAGACAGACAAAGTAAACAGTAGCGTGTAAAGTGACTCAGCTGTGAATAGGGGAGCTCTGAGCTGGTTTTCCATGAGCTGCTTTTGTCTTTGTCCTGTTGAAATATCTCTTAATACACAAGGAGACAAAAGTTGGATTGGTCTGCAGTTGGAAATGTATACTAAGAGCCTAACACATAGCTTTGTAGAAATTAGCATTGTTTTACCTGAAATATTTAAATTTTCTGCATCAAAAAAATTAATGTTTTTTTTTTTGTAGTTAATAAGACATCTTTAGAGGGTAGTGTGAGAACAAATCTTACTCTTTTTAAAATAGATCCTTACAATAAATGAGGATGGATCACTTGGTCTGAAAACCCACAAATCTCATGTTTGTGAGCATTGCAATGCTGCCTTTAGAACCAACTACCATTTACAGAGACATGTCTTCATTCATACAGGTACTGCTTGACTTCAAATTTGTCTTTTCTACTGTGTAAAGAGTTGTTTACTTATGTTAAAAATGTTTTCAGCTCTATGCGAATTTCAGTTTTAAGAGTGTAGCTAACTTGGCATCTAAGCTTAGAGATTCCATGCACCAAAGTGTCAAAAGAATACCAAAAAGAAATAATCAACATATGTTTAATAAACTGAAGACCTGTTTACAAGGTTTCTTTTCTTTCTTTATCAGAAAGTAATGGGTTGACTTGTAGCCTAAGTGCCAAAATTGACCCCTTTGTAAAACGTGCTCCGGCTGCTCATTTGCCTGATGAGGTATCTCTCTGGTTCGGAGAAGTGATAAAGGTACTTACCATTATAATAGCTTGCCCGTATCCTGAATGCAGTCTTATGCCAGCATCATGATTGATCTTGTTCATGAGGAAATTACAGCCATTTCAGATCACTCTTTGTGCTAGACTTAATGTGACTCTTAGGATCATGGAAAGAATTTTGCAGTTCATATACTTAGTAAGGCTAATGTTTTTTGGTATTAGAGTTTTTGGAATTCGCTCAGATGCTGTTTTTTTGATAGACATTTTAATATTCCTCAAAAGTAGTTATCAGAAACAAGTGTGTAGTTATTAACTTATGGATGTGGAATTATATTGTTCAAGGTGAAAAACCATTTCAGTGCAGTCAGTGCGACATGCGTTTCATACAGAAGTACCTGCTACAGAGGCATGAGAAGATTCATACTGGTGAGTATAGTGCCTTGAGTATCTTTACTGGCGTGCTTAAAAACTGTTTCCCCACTCAGGCAAGATTTCTGGTAATAAGTATGCAGCCTAAAACCCTGTTGTAGTTTGTTTTGACTTAATAGATGTTATAAAACTTTAAAAAATAAATTAGTTTTGTGCTTTCAACTTGCTCCACTTTTCTTCAGCTGCAAAGTGAGTGTAAACTCTAGTAAGCAAATCTGAAAGTAGTATGCTATAAGTAACCCCAGAGTAGCAAATCCTGAACTTTGTGCTTTCGTAAAAGTCAAGGTTTATTGAACAGTTCTATCTTTTGTTGTATGAAGTTAATTCAGACAACGGGGACTTCCAGATTACACTTCAGTAGATTTATGTATCTATTTATTTATTTTGGAATTTGATGGAAAAGTGCCAGGACTAAAATGGCCAAAATGCCTAACCCCAAAGGAATTAGTATCAGCATCAGCTTCACTTTCACTTTTTTTTTTTTAAAAGGTTTAATTCAGTACTGTTCTAAAAATAAGAGCCTCAGTTTAAAAATATGCAATATAGGTCAAATAAGGCCCAAAGTTTTAAGCCAAAGGGAGTTAAAATTTATACATGTTTATTTTTTTAATCTTCTTGCACCGCACAAAACCACATTCTTTAACAGGTTTGGCTTCATTGGGTTTTTGGCATTTTGGTGCATGGCCTTTCAGTCCCTCTTTAAATATTTTGTAATATGGTCCCTTTGGACTAGATGCCAATTTCTCAGCCTCCTTTTCAGAAAAGCAGAGCTGGTGAATGTGCACAGTGTTTCTTGGCTGTAGCTTTTAAATGGATATGAAAGCTACTAACACGCAGTGCAGTGTGTGCATGTGTAAGAGTTGAGAGGGAGAAAAAACTGTAAAATGAATTTTCAGAGCAGTGTACAGGGAGTTACATGCACAAGTGCCCTGTTGTTTATGGGATTTTTGTATCCTAGGTTGCCGTGAGTCCAGACTAAGTAGGTTTCCTTCAGCCAGTCAGCCACAGAAGAGTTCTCCATTCTTCTGTCCAGTGCCTTTGTTCTGCTCCTAGTCTTTCCTCTGGCTCTGAATTGATGAGCCATGCTGCCTCCACTTTGCGTAGATACTATTCTTGAAAAGAATGCTCATTCATTCTCTTCCATCTGTCTGTCCCCCCACCAAAGATAAAAATTTAAGTGCAGTCTTCACATTTTTCAGATTATTATTTTTTTTTTAAATGAGGATTATTCCCTGTACGTGGCTTTGAAAATCAGAATCTGGGCAATATAGTTAATTAACACTTAACTGAAAATATTTTATAAATAGATTTTATTATCCTTTTAAATTCAACTTCTAGCTCTAGTGAGAGTTCATTGTAAGCTTTGGAGGGGGGCTGCAGGGTTTTTTTGTCAGCTCTTACATATACTGTTTGTTTAGCAGAGAAAAAGTTGCCATGTAACAAAATTAACCGTATTTTTATCTGACTTTTTTAGATAACTATGTTCTCCTCCTTTCCTCAGCAACCTGAGGTATAGCTTTATTGTTTTTCAGAAAATTGAAGATGGTGCTTGTGTTGTTGAATTATGGGTATTTTCCTAGGTGACAACTAGTAGATGGTTAGGTGAAAACATGGAAGAACCAGCTTCCAGGAGTGGAAAAAGCTTTTTTGAAGTCCCGTTTAGTTAGCAAGTGATTGACTGGTGCTTAATTTTTGGCTTTGCCCAGCTATAGTGTAGCTAATTCTACATACTTGTCTGTGCTTTCACTTCTGTATGACAATATTCACCCCTGGGCCTTAGCTGTTTGTGTAGCATTACTCTGTTGTTCAGGACTGCATAACTGAACCCATGGAGAAAAGCTGAAATTTCAGCTTGATTCTCTCACCAGAAGATGAGCACTGAGTCTGTGTTTCACTTTAATGGAAGTAGAGGAGAGCTCTTTGTATTATTCATACTCTTCTAAGAAATATTCCTTATAAATTCAACACTATATTTTTTTCTTTTTATTTTGCGTTTTTATTTCTCTGAATAACCACTTTTAGCACCAGCTTTTGTACAGTGTTGAAAACACTGATGAAGAACAGGATGTTTCTTCCTTTTTTAAAGATGTTTATCAAATTTTCCAGTTTAAGTCAATTGAAGACAGTGGTAACACTTAGAAGCCCTATTTTATGCCTGTTAGAAGCCTTGAATTTACAGATGCTCCAGCTAGTTCCAGCGTGATTTGAATTCAGTACTCTGAACCACTCCTTCAAATGAAATGTTATGAGGGAGTTAGGAAGCAATCAATGAACAGCCTTATTCTGTGTAAATAATTAAATAGTTGCATCTAAAAGCAGACATTGCATTAATGCAAAATTCACTTACTAGAAATAATTGTACTTAGAGGAGGGCAGCAGTGCTAGAACCCTGCTGCTAAACTTCTCACTAATGACAGAAAATCGCCATTTCAGTTTAAGAGAGGGAAGAGTAATTCGTACACAATATTTTCATCTTTCGAGTTTGAGACTCATGAAGATTTTTTTTTATTCAAATATGTCTGCTTTCTTTTTGCTTAGAGTTGTTTCTATACAGCTTACCTGCTCATGCATTCATGTGTCATGTGTCCTAATTCAGTAACCCACCCTACTTTCCATTTTAAACACAAAAAATGAGATTACATTTGAAAAAAAATAAAGCAACATTGGGGCTAACAATTTAAGCACCTTCTTATTCAGACACGCTGTTTTTTTATTGCCTTCTTTGATATTTTATAATTTGTATTTTGTCTGTTTAGATCCTAAAATGCCTGGAGGTTTATAGTTGTTACAGCCTTCATACACACAGTATTTGTACTACACTTTATAAATAGTTCTGTTGCTCAGTTTTAATAAATTTCCAACATAGAAACAAAACACAGGCTGTTTTCTTTTAAAATACAATGCAATAATTATATGCATTATTTGACTTTGGCTTTTTTTTTACCTACATCTGATTCTTTCCCACTCAACAACACATTTCAGAAAAGTATGTCCTGGATTCTCCCTACCTTAGCAAAAGGTTGCTATTAATGATCTCCTCCATTTGCAATAAATCCTGTTTGAAAAGTACAACAAAATTGTAAAAGGCATGTGAAGTTCCAGGCTTCTCGGAAGTTATTATTATCGGAAGTATATCTTCATAGTGATTTTTAATCTTTTTCTAACATTACCTTCCTTATGAAGCCTAAAGCAAAAATTAAGTGTGGTATCAGTTTCACAAAGTGTTTCTTAAGCTTACTTCCAGAGTGTTTTGGAATACTGCTGAAAAATATTATTTTTCTGTGTTGTACTGAGTAATTCGATGGCAATGTCCCCAGACTTTGTTTCCTGTTGAGGCATGGCCAGCATTGCCTTTGTATATACTCTCAAAGTCTCCAAAATAGCCACTGGTGGTAATACTCTACAGTGAAAAACCTCAGAACATGTTTGGCCCTATTTAAGCCTTGAAGTGGGAATTAGGTAGCTGGGAGAGTTTTCTGCCAGCAAATAGGCAGCTTGAGTAGACAAACATTAAGGAGCTCTGTGACCATTCTTTTATAGAAATAGAATATAGAAATATAGAAATAAGGCTGAAGGTAAGTGTATTAGAGAAGTGTTTTGCGTTTCCTGGGATAGCGGGGTAGCTCCTTAGAGGGCTTTTCAAAGCTAGGACAACACTGAGCTGTCTTGCTTCTGTGACTTCTGCAAGGCTCAGGATAGTTTTTGTCCAAAACAGCTGCCTCTTTCTCTAAGACAAAAATCTAAGATAGTGTGAAAGCAAACTTCCAGACAATGTAAGGAGAGTTGTTCGAAGGGGCAGTTTAAAAGAAACACGAAATAGAATAGTGGAGCAAAGGAAAATAGTAAGTAGCAAGGATTAAGGAATGGAAGAGTGCCCGTGTATTAAACAAGAACAATGGAACCTAAATGTCTTGACTCATCTTCCTTAAAAGTGAAGACGGGGATTGAAATTTGATTCAGAAGGTCTCAACAGGCTTGGTGCGAGTAAAACACCGTAGTAGTAAGGGTACCTAACGAATAAAGGTAACATGAAGAATGAAAATGGAGTTTGAAAGTTAGGAAATAGGCCAGAGAGGAGGATTTGCTTATACACAGTACTGGAGAGGATTATATGATAGGTGTTATAATTTATTAAAAAAGAAACATTTTATGGTGGTTATTAATAAGCAAGAAATGGTAAAAGTTAGTCTCTGGCTAAATGTGAAAGAAGAGTTAGGTTGCTGAGGTTGTGAGCCTGTAGAAAAAGAACTGATGGAAGCCGAGAGATATTAGGAGAGGAGATAATTTGATTTAGGAGAGAATAAATTGGAAAAATTTCATCCAAGAAAGGGATTGGCTGAGAAGCTATGTGGAGAGGTAAGAATTAATAATTGGCAATAGGGCGTAGGCTTACAAAGACAGAGATTTAGAAATTGCTTGGAATTAGGAAAGTTGAAACTCGTGAGTATTAATGATCTGACTAGGAGCAAATGTGTGACTGATATAGATATTTCTCATTCTAGTTTGTATAAGTACTGGCATCTTATTTTAAGGTACTGTATTTCCATTTGCAGAAGGATGTGGTTAAGTATCTTTTCTAAATGGAAAATAAAATGTATTAACATTTCAATAATTAATTATTAGTAATAATTTAATAAAATCAGTTACTGAAACAATTTTTAAGACTAAAACTACCTCAGAAAAATAGAAACAGTCTGCGTATTTCTGAAAACAAAAGAGAGGTTTATATCCACAGAATCAGTGCGGTATAGTATAGTATCCAGAACAAAGAGGATGTTGACAGATGCTGCCAAGACAATCCCTGATCTCTATGTCAGTTCAAAAGATTTCACAGTAAATATTAAGAGGAAAGATTACTGTTGTTCAGGGTGAGTTCTATTAAATAACAGTGAACTTCTGTAAAAGGAAAACTAACTTTCAGTGCACTTGGGATTGTTAGGTTTTGTCAGAGAAACCTAGGAAATAAAAATATCAGAGGGAAAATGCAAGGCAAAAGTTAAAAGCAATAGAAATAGAGTTAGTTTGTGTTCTGAAAGGATCATTGCAGGGCTTCTTTGTGAGGAAAAATAAGGGGAGAAGTGAAGATGAACTCAGGGCAATGAATGTTGTCTGAGCAAATATTTTATGAAAGTAAAAAAAAAAACCAAAAAAAACAAAAAAGCAAAAAAACCCAAAACAAAACCCCAAAAATGAACCAAACAAAACAACCAAACAGAAAAACCTGTAAGTATGCAAATGCCTGTTCAGCTACAGAGGTTTCTTGTTTTCAGCTTAATTTTTAAAATAAAATATTGTTAAATTAATTAATTTATAAATAAATAAATTTGAGTTCTAACCAAAATAGTAGGATTTTTTTCAAACAGTTATTTCAATTGTACATCCGGATAAGGAAAAAATCTGGAAAATACAGAACACTTTGCAAAAATGTTAAATTAAAAGCTTGGAAATGCTTAATTCTCATCTAGAAGGGATGAGTTTGAGTTAATGAGCTGGTCAGAGAACTGAGGTATTTTTATATAATCGTCTGCCCTAAAAAAATACTGTGTAGCAGCAGTTTGGGGAGGATATCTTTGCAGTTCTTCATTTGTTAGGTTTAAGACAGATACCTGCATCTACATTAGAAAAAGGGAGTAAGAATTTAGTTTTAAAGTTTGGGGTTTTTTTAGTGTAAAAGCTTAAAATCATTTTGAGGCATCAGCTACCAACTACTGGGAAAATGACGAAGTGTGAGCAAGCCCTGTGTTGTTTTTCAATAGCAACAGACAAAGTCCTCTTCTTTATTACTTCTAATAAAGAATGTAGTATTTGACCTGGTGATTGTATGGTAGAATATAGATTTATTTTTTTAGATTAACATTGTTGTGTGCTTTTTTATCAGGTGAAAAGCCATTTCGTTGTGATGAATGTGGTATGAGGTTTATTCAGAAGTATCACATGGAAAGGCACAAAAGAACTCACAGTGGAGAGAAGCCTTACCAGTGCGAATATTGTTTGCAGGTGAGATGACTTAGAGAAATCTTTTTGCAGTTGAAAGACAGAACACCGGTCAATTCTTAAGTAGTACAGATGGGACTTTCTCCAGGTGTTGTAGTCATGTGCATACAAATAAATGTGTAACAACTGTTTTTTCTGTTAAGGTGGGCGGTCTTGATGCACAGGTGGAGCAGAGTCACAACTGTCTGTGCTTGATTTTATTGATTATATACTGTTGTTTCACACTTCATTAGAAATCGGTAAAGTGGACGAATTGTCAGGTAAACTTGTAAGAATATATTTATTTTTCAACAATAATAATAGTGAAAAAAATCTTTTGCAGTTTTTCTCCAGGACTGATCGTGTGCTGAAACATAAACGTATGTGCCATGAGAACCGTGACAAGAAACCGAACAGAGGTGCCACCAAAGTTGGCTTTTTGCCATCAGAGGAAGATTCTGGTTTCCCTACACCTATGAAAGACAGCTCCTTGCCAAAGAAGAAAAGGCAGAAAACAGAGAAAACAAAATCTGGGGATAAGGAAAGTACAGATAAATTGGAACAGAAGAAGGACAAAAATGACTATTTGCCTTTGTACTCTTCTAGTACTAAAGTAAAAGATGAATATATGGTAGCGGAATATGCTGTTGAGATGCCACATTCTTCGGTCAGTGGAACGCACTTAGAAGCAGCAAATTCTGGAGAAATACACCCACCTAAGCTCGTTCTCAAAAAAGTTAACAGCAAGAGGAGTCTGAAACAGCCACTTGAGCCAAGTCAAACCATTTCACCTTTATCTACATATGAAGACAACAAAGTTTCAAAGTATGCCTTTGATCTTGTGGATAAGCAAAGTTTACTGGACTCTGAAGGTAATGCTGACATTGATCAAGTTGACACATTACAGGAAGGGCCCAGTAAACCTGTACACAGCAGCACTAATTATGATGATGCAATGCAGTTTTTAAAGAAAAAGAGGTATCTACAAGCAGCTAGTAATAATAGTAGAGAATATGCCTTGAATGTAAGTACCATAGCATCTCAGCCTTCAGTAACACAGGCAGCTGTGGCCAGCGTCATTGATGAAACTGCTACAGCCTCAATATTAGACACACAGGCACTGAATGTTGAAATTAAAGGTAACCATGACAAAAATGTCATTCCAGATGAGGTACTGCAAACTCTGTTAGATCATTATTCACACAAGGCTAATGGACAACATGAGATATCTTTCAGTGTGGCTGACACTGAGGTGACCTCTAGCATATCAATCAATTCTTCTGAAGTATCTGAGGTCACTCAATCTGAGACAGTTGGAACAAGCTCTCAAGCGTCCTCATCAGATAAAGCTAGTATGTTACAAGAATATTCAAAGTTTTTACAACAAGCTTTGGACAGAACTAGCCAAAATGATGCCTATTTGAACAACCCGAGCCTTAATTTTGTGACTGATAACCAGACTCTTACAACCCAGCCAGCATTTCCTTCCATGGAGAAGGTCTACACGTCTATACCAGTCAATAGCTTTCGATCGGGAATGAACTCTCCATTAAGAACAACTCCAGACAAGTCTCATTTTGGACTAATGGTTGGTGATTCGCAGCACCCTTTTCCCTTTTCAGGTGATGAGGCAAATCATTCTTCTTCCTCCTCTACACAGGACTTCTTGGATCAAGTAACTTCTCAGAAGAAAGCAGAGGCACAGCCTGTTCACCAAGCATATCAAATTAGCTCCTTTGAGCAACCCTTTAGAGCTCAGTACCATGGGGCAAGAGCTGGAATATCATCTCAGTTTAGCACTGCCAATGGACAGGTGAACCTTCGGGGACCAGGGACAAGTGCTGATTTCCCAGAATTTCCCTTGGTGAATGTAAATGATAGCAGAGCTGGGATGACTTCTTCACCAGATGCCACAACAGGCCAGACTTTTGGCTAAGAAATCTTTGTAAATAATACTGGCACTTTAGAACACATTTGTCAAAAGAGGGTTGCTCTGTGTAAGATGGAGTTCTGTACAGCTTTTAAGAGTGCTATGTTAAAACAAAAGTAAGCTGATATTAGCAAGACCAATAACTGCTTCTTTTTTTCCTTTTTTTTCCTTTTTTTTTCTGGTTAGTCACCAGTCATTGAACTGCCTGATGTTGGTGCCCCTATCAAAGGCAGTTTATTATTCACTTGTTTGAATCCAGAAAATTATTTTACCTTCTATGAAATTGAAAATAAACAAAATCCCCAGGTAAAACTTCCCCCCATGATTGTTTCCTTACTGGTTTCCGTTATGCTTTGGAAGGGCAGTTTATTGTCTGATACTATTCATATTGTCATTTCTAAGCTTGTCAGGATAGTCATTGCTCTTCAGCAGGGAATCGACATGTATCACAGAATAACACACAGAATAGCAAGTTTCCAAGTCAAGCAAATATGGCTTTAAAAGATGGCATTTTCTAGGAAAATAATCCTTCTTCCATTTCTCTCAAAAATAATTTTAGACCATTTGCCCTTTATTTCTGCTTTGCATTACCTTGGGTTGTGTTTGGAGGAAAAATGAATGCTGATAGACTAACTCTACTATTTAAAAGTCTAATTAATTTAAAATACTTTAAACACTTTTTAAAGCAAAATGCCTAACTGCTAAAGCCTTTACTTCATTCCTGAAGTAATGTGTATTTCTTTGTACAGCTGAATCTAGATGTAACTTTTTAATGACTTTTTCATACGCAGATAGCAAGATTTTGAAGTTTTAGTTTAAAGTACTCTGTAGATGACATTCCCAATTGCATAATGCTTACACAAACTCTGTATTCCAAGATTTAAATACATACTCATAATGGTTAACACAGAGCACTTAGTCAACTTGATAGTTTTTGATTTTGCAAAAATAAAAACATTTTTAGGTTTGATATGGTTGCATCATTTTCATCTCATACAGCTCCAATAATTATTTTCAATATACTCAAGATTGGGTATTCTTAGCTTCTGTAAAAACTGTTTTAATTCTCTGTCTTGAATTTTGACAATTCTGATCATTAAATTTATTGAAGTATCCCTGAAAGCTGAAGAAGTGGGCATTCAAATTCCCTATCTTTTTAGCGTTTACTTAGTGAAAGTCATTACAATTTTACCAACCAAAACAGCTGAATAATGCTAGCGAGCAGGATTTCTTTTTCCAGCATAGGAGAGTGATCAGTTTTCGTTGCATTTCACAGTATGAATAAACTACAAAGTTTATCCCTGTACCATGAATATGTTTTTTTGAATAGTACTTTGTCTTCAAGTATACAGTATGGTACGATAAGTAGTTCTTTGTGCATTTTTAAGGTGGTAAGATTTGAGTAGCATAACTATTGTGTAGTTTAAGTTAACAAGTTACAGATTTTTGAACTGTATGTTCATTCTATTGCACCTTCCCTAAAGGGACACTGTCTGGTAGTTTAAGGCAGTTTAAGCCTAATGTAGGCTGATTAACCAGGGAAAAACACACACACACACACACACACACACACATATATATATGTATGTATGTATATGGTGGTGTTGGGTTTTTTTTAATAGGATTGCATACATCCTTTTACAGGACTATTGCTAGCTGGTATCTCAGATGAAGCCATCAGCTAGGAGAAAAGACTCTGTCTCAAGGGGCTAAGATATATCCTGTCTTTTAAGAAAAGACTTGAGCAGGGCTTACAACGGTTCCCACCTGTTCCCAAAGCAGTTGTGATACTTTTCTTAATTTTCTTTACTAGGAAGCTGATCCCACTCTGTCCCTTTTCCCTTACGTAGCGCTATTACAGCACTAACTTCACTTGGTACAGCTGAGGGAGAAAGTGTATTTGTTATCCATAGCTTGCTTCTTATATTAACAAGAAATACAGTTTACATAAACTTCTTACTTAATACCTTTGTATAAGAAAACAGGTTCTGTTTTGATTCATTGACCCTGTGTATAATATAGGAAGGCGTTTCAGTGTGCTATGACTTACTGGTAATTTTGTCTGAATTATTTGGCCCCAAGTTAAGAAGAATGAGCATCAAGGGAAGATTCCTTATGGATTAGTAATGATACATGTAAAGAGATTTGTTTGAAAGAATATTTTTAAATTGATTCATGTCTCTCTGTTTTTCTTCCTTCCATTCTGTGTTGCACAGACGTAATACATATGATCCCCTATATCCCAGGAAGCCACCCCTTGTAACGCATGTTTCATTTGCAGCGTTTCATTTCCATGACATCCTAGCTTGTGCTGCCTGAATAATGCTGTGTTGGCATCTTTGTTCTAATGTCCTGTTGTTGCAAGTAGATTGGCCTTTAATAGTACTATTTGTTCAATACAACAAGCAGCAAAAGCCAAAAAAGAAAAAAAAAGGAAAAAAAAAAAAAAGAGAAAGAATCTAGCTTATTACTGCACTTCTCTGGCCCCATGGGGAGGTAAAAGGAATAAACCTCCTTCTCCCTAAGGAGATTGACTCAGCTTTATTTTAACAAGTTACTGTCTTGATTCTCTGCTGTGAGAAAGTGATTGAGGAGTAGAAGGGAGTAGCTCTTGCCCTATGCCATCTTCACACACAGGAAATGCTGCTTGGGTGCTCGAGGGAGCAAGCTATTGTACAGAGTAAAGGAACTTGCTCTTCCCTGGAGCAAAGTGGGAGTCACCTGAGGAACTTAGTCCTTGTGTCACCGCTCATTCCCTAGCCTGCTGCTGAGCCATTACAGCTATACTCTGTGCCTTAGGACAGGTTGTGGAGTCCCCGTCTAGCCCACAGGGACTATCTCATAGGGTTCTTCCACATGTGCAGTTAAAGTGGTGGCGTGAGTAGTTGATCTGCTGATGCTCGAAGCGTTCTGTACTGGAGGACTTAACCAAATATACTGCTATGATTTCCTGAGTACATGCCCTTTTGTTCTGGAATAAGCGTGTATGTAGTTCTGGGAGGTTTAACTATGTAAAAATCTCTTGCTTGTTTAATAATTACATTATTTAATAGTATTTTCCACTGCTCATGTTTTGCTGCTTTTATCTGCTACAGATGCACACTGTTCATTGTGATCTGGTCAGTGTTCATTTTTGTTAGTTTTCCGCGTATGACTGGAAAAAAGCGACTTTGGTTTTCTGTTCTGTTCTTATACTGATACTGTTCAGTTGGTTAGCGTAAGGCTGGGGTGAGCATTTATATTCCACAGAGCTAACAACAGACGTTCTTACTGAAAGGTCATGCAAGCACTGTGTGTGTGTCTGTGTGTGTGTCTGTGTGTGTGTCTGTGTGTGTGTAAGGTGGAATTTTTTGGGGATATCTCCTAGTGATAGAGCAATGATGATTTTAAAGAAGAGGAAATTGATGACATTTATTACCAAACTATATATATATGCAATACATGTGTATATATATATATACGCACATATTAAAAGGCCATATTTTGGCCCTAAATTACTTGACAGTGTCCCTTTTAGCATGAATCCTTTGATATGTTTTACCATGAATATAACAGACAATGAAGGAATCAGCTTGTAATGGTATACTAATAGGCATTTACATTTTCTTCATTTGATTTGAGAATGAATTAATCATGAATTACAAGGTTTGCGGAGAAGGATTAACCATGTGTATTACTGTATGTTGGTTTACAAATAACAACATAAACAATTTAAATTGGATGATAAAAGAACTATGTTTATGATCTTGTGTCTCCTAGTGTTGTCTTTAGGAAAATTGTGTTTCAAGAAGAACATAGGACAAGAAAAGTATTCATGTGAAATAACACTTGTATTATTTTTATATTGTACTTGTCAATTTTTTGGATGACGGGAGCTTTTCATTGTTAATTGAGAAGTACAGTAAAATCTTGCTAATTCGCTGACCGCTAATCAGAGCATCCGATAGGTTTATACATCCCTGATGGTCTCTTTCCCACCTCTCTGCAATGGTCTAAAAAGTACTGTAGCGAGGTCTCGTTTTAGTAATACTGTACTACTTCACCCAAGTATACTACAGAATCTATTTTAGTATACTGGGAGGTAGAAGAAGTATTGAAAACTAAATTACAGTTGTCAAAATAAATGAACAAAGTACATTTTGTGACGTGACATCCTTGCTTTTATTGCCTGCTTCTTCACTATTTTCAAAATTGTCATTTATAAAGGGTTTCTAAGGCATTGCTGCGAATTATTGGGGTTCTACTGTAACTTTTGGAGTTTATTCTAAAGTATTCATGTTCTCCTATGAAAACTTTCCACCTGGACAGATACATTATATTCCATGCTTGTTCAGAATATTTTTATAGTATTTGTATCATATGTAGTAACTATTTGAGATGAACCAGAATATTTGGATGAATCCACTCTGAATTTTGCAGCATTGGATTACTTTCTGTATGTATATTTGCTAACTAAATTTTCTTGGCTTTGAGAGCTTTGGTTTTTATTCTTCTTTGTTTGCTTGTTTTAATACCATTACAAATCACAAGGAAAATCCTAACACTCCTGGGAATCTTTGGAAATTTTAACAGGCAGAAATATGCTTATGCAGTTGGTATCAGTACACATGGAACTTTCAAATTACATGGTTGGTACTGAAGCAAACGAGTAATGTTACAGTTTCCTAGTGTTCGATGTTTTACTAAAATGAAGCCTTGTAACTTTGAAAGTTCATTCAACTTACGGTAATGCATGTTTATGTTAGGCATGTAATGCATTTAGCTAAAGCTCATTTTGCAAAGGACAAATACTAGAAAGTATTACTGCTAATGAAAATACGTGTCTTTAAGTTAAAATTTGAAGTTTTGTTCAATTTTAATTTGCTTTGTGTCAGGGAAATAAATTATAGTCGCTTTTGCTCTACTTGGCATCTAAAACCTTACGTTTCCTTTTTAAAATTACATCTTTTGGTAGGAAACACAAACTGAGGCAAGCAAACATTTCTAAGAGTTGTTTCTTGCTTTCCTTAATCCAATGGATGGAAAGGTAATATTGTGTAAACAACATTATTTTATTTTTTTATGCAATATCATGCTGTAAATATGATTTATCAAATAAGGATGTACCTATGATTGAATCTTTGATTCTGCACAGCTAGAGTTTATATATAAATATAAATGTGTCTTGACAATCAAGGACTTATGTCAGTCTTCCTTTATGACGTTTCTTATTGTTATGCATTCCATTTGTTTGACTTGAGTATTTGTATTGTCTGTAAAGTATGTAATGTTTTTATAGCTTGTTTAAAAACAAACAAAAAAGCCTGTAAATACATACGAAATGATCACAGTACGGCTCTGTTAGAAGGCGTATGATGATGTACTGTTTGTAAGCAATAATACATGGCAGCGCTAACTTCACAAGTAGCATAAGGATAAGTTCCAAAAATAACTTTGGGAGTTAATAGCCTTGTTTGAGTTAATTAATATTCTTAATCATTTTTTTATAAATAAATTCAAATGTCCTCCTGCTGGAGTATATAACATTGTTTACACAGCACAATTTCAGTCACAGAGGGGACAGTCTTTAGATCTATGGCTTCATCTGTACACACTTTAAGAAATGAATGGCTTGGCTGCACTTCTGCGAGATGAGGAAGACTGCAAAAGTTGAATAGCTGTGTCTCTAAACTGCTTCTGTGCTGATTCCTGACAATTCCTCTACTTAATTTTGGAGTCTTTAAGTCCTGATATTGAACTGATGAGATTTGGGCCTCCAGTAGAAAGGAATAGTTCTCTTCTTATGTCATATGCAGATAAACAGTGAACTTACAAGTCACCTCTTCATTTGAGTTGCATACTTTTCAAATAATGAGCTATGAGATGATGAGTTTATTCTGATAAACTAAACGTCAAACTTATAGTTTGAATTGAATAGGTATTAGACTGTACAGAGCAGCATAACTATTTGAACAGTCACCACTGCTTTAGAACCCCCCACCCCTGATTTCTAAATGTATATGACCTACATTTTATAGAAAAAAAAAGTTTTTAAATGCTAGTCATTTATATAATATGTGCTTTGAAGGATTTGCTAGTCCACTTCTGTCACTTTTAGTACACTGGTATCTTTTATATGTAATGTATGCTTTTTATTATTATTATTATTATATTATTATTATTATTGTAGTAAAGCATTTCAGTAGGAGGAATTTTGCAACAGTATGAGGGGCTGAAATTTTCATTGTCAGAAATGAATTATACTGGACTTTGTCTGTGTAGTCTTGTCTTTCTTTTAATGCTGTCTGGAAGGGAACTTGGTATTCAATAAAGCAAGTGACCTCCTTTTATTGTGAAGGCATACTATGTAGTGCTGAATTGGATCTGGAAATATGATGAATTTGAAGACAGAGGAACTAGAACGAAATCTGGTGTACAGAAGAAGTTGTGTTATGAAAAACCTGATGATATATAGTGCAACACTGTTACAGTGCGTTTCTGATATAGTGTTATTTTCCTGAAGTCCATATGCCTTCTTTGTATTTCAATTAGTAAAAAAAAAAAAAAAAAAAAAAAAAAATCCATATAGGTAAATTTAAGATAATAAGCTTATTTCAATTATTATACGATATTTCTTTATTCTACAACATCTATTCCGTCCCTTTATTATCAGACAAAAGACCATAACCTCAATTCTATCAGTAAAAGTATGTATATAGGTGAGAGATGGTTTTGTAGGAGTCTGCAAAGTATAAATTTGTGTATTCCTTATGTTTCTGACAGAAATGAGAACACAAGTCTTTATTCCTGTGAAATGAGGAATTTCCTGATTGCGAGTGAGCAAGAGTGTGTGTGTGTGTGTATGTAAGTATATGAAACATGTTTGAGTGTCATGGCAAAAATGATGCAAGTATAAAAGGATTTAATGTAGTTCAACACATGACTTACATTTAGTGTGTAAAAGAAACATTTAAATTTCATAATTCAAAAAAGTCAAAAATAGTTTTGCAGGAAACAAAACTATTTGGATAGCAGGCTTGACCAAATGAACTTTTTGGTTAAACTTGATATATTTTAAATGATTCTATTTCTGCCTTTATTTCTGCCCTAAAAGCAACTTAAAATATTTTGGGAGTTACCCTTCCTGTTCATTGACTGTGAGTGTAATTTATGTCATGGTTTACAAAATGCGGCATGAAGGATTGGATTGTTTTATCTGTATAATACAATGAAAGATTGCACTTTTTTTTTTTTTTTAACATAATCATGGTGAATGGTATTGTATTTTTAGGATTGATTTATTCATTAAGTGACAATGAGTTTCATCACTTTTGACATTGTTTTCTTACGGTTAACTTAGTCTTCTTGGGTTTATAATGCCCTTCTATGTATTGTGATACTAAGGGAAGTTATGTTTTTGCTTTATTTTTAATTAAACTAATAGTCTGATAATTTATATTTGCAAATGATGCATTTTAAATGTGGTCACTTGCTGTTTGAAAAATAAAAATATAGAATACTGTTTTATGAATAGACTTAGCAGTATTTTTCATGTTAGATAAGTTGAAACAGAATCTGCTTTCTTGGTGAGACAGATGAAGGCAGGTAAAGATACATGTCCTGCAAGAACTGAAGTGGATACTTTCAACAATTAAATGAAATATTTAAATATTTGATTTGAGACATACAAAATTCATCTGGGTTTTCTTCCCCTTTGGATCTCCTTGCATCCTTTGATTACAGAAAACAAAGTACCTGACCTTAATTTTAATCCTGGTTGTTTTAGAAGATTGCACTGGAATCACTGTAGTAGAAACACCTAGTATTAGACCAGCTTTTCTTTTGTGATTTTTGTTTGCACTAAAGGGAATTTATTCAGTGCCAGCAACTCTTCATGTAAATGAGAGTTCGGACTTTGTTTTAATCGCAGTTACAAGAAAGGTGAACTTGATGACTAAAGTTTTCAAGTCTATTAGGTGACAATATGGCATGTGTGCACTACCTCATTTTGTAGCGTGTGCAGTAGTATACAGAGTATTTGTTACATAGATTTTTCTACTATTGAAGCAAGTATTTAAAAAATGTTGAAGATTGTAGCATTTATGCACTTACAAAACCACAAATGTGCCCTATAGCATTAATTACTGATAATTTCATTTTCTTGCCTTTATTTATTCACGTGTTAAAGGCACTGTTTTCCCTGAATCTTCTGGTCGGGTCCCTTCTGATGAAGACTTAATTTTTGTGAAACCCACGGCTCTGCTGATTTTACTTTGTATAAGAATTTGTGCGAGAAAATGTTCAAAGTTGCACGATGCTTTTTAAAGAGAAGAAAACCTAGTGACGTTCTGTGTTAAGGCTGGCACCACGATCAGAGGAGCAGTGCGGGAAGAGCTGTGTGAGCCTGGGCTGTCAGCGGCATCCCGCTGCGGGTACAGCCCTGGTCCTGGAGCCCTGGGCACGCTCCCCCAGCCACCTCTGGGAAGCGGCGGCCGCAGGAGGGGAGCTTGCTGTCTGCCTTTAGCCTAGACCCCTTCTGAGGGTGTTTAACCCCGCTGAATGAATTTGCATGCTAGCCGAGGAAGGGCACTCCAGGCACTCCAGGCGTGTTCTGGTCTCTCATCTCGCCCCGGGCCAGCAGCCCTAGCAGGGATGGCCAGGCATGGCAGTAAAGGATTAAATCAGCGCAGATGTCCTGAGGTTGGCCTTAGGAAGGGTGCCCTGACTCGGTCCCCCTCAGCCCTGTGAGGCCATAGGCATTACTGTCTCATCGTGCCTTAACGTACTGCTGAAGTATAGCGTGAATAAAACAACGTGACTTGATATGACTTTGTTTCAGTATTACTCCAGTCTGCATGTTTTGGTATTTTTTTTTAAATGGCCTATCAAGAACGTAACGTGGTATGTTAACATCCAGCCAGTATAGTAACTTTAACAGTTTAATGTTTAATAGTTTAAATTGTGGATGCGCTCTGCAATATGCCTGAGTAAGTAGTGTCTGTGTACTCGGCCATCCTGCTTCTCTTTAGCTTTATGTTCATTAGTTATACTGATTTTTATTTAATTATGCAGTGGAAATAAGAAGTCAAAACTGATAGTTTCTGCTTTATTGACTTTCATGATCAAAATTGTCAAATAGCAAAGTGATACTGAAAAGAAGACATTTTAATGTTAAAAAGAATTGCCAGAACCTACGTTTTGTGTCAAGTGAGAAAAGTAGTCCATTAAATGAGCATTCTTTTTTTGCTAGGAGAAGAAAACAGTTTTCTGTTGAAATTATTGGTTATTTGTTTATTTAGAGGGCTGAAAAATAAAAATCTCAAATTAATAATGTTCTTGCACTGCACAAGAGAAACTATATTGTAGCTGCAGGACAGGCAGCAGTTTATGAAAGGAGACAGATTTGGAGGTTGGTTTAGGGAGGTAGTCTGGAAGAGTGTCCAATTTGTTGGTTGTTTTCTGTGTTGCTTGTGCCGAATCAACAGAAGACAGTTTACTATAGACTGTTACTTGCTTTTTTGTCTGCTTGAGTTGTCAAGATACAGAGTTTAAAGAGAGCCTTCCACTGGAGCAGGGGGTCAAAGCAGAGCCCATGTGTGCTGTCCTTTCAGAAGCCGGCAGCCCTGCCCTGGTTGCTCAGGTAAGTTGCCTCCTCGGCAGCATCCTTCCCCTTTCACATCAGGGCTGCTCGTCAGGTGCCTGACATCCCTGCTGCAGCGTCTGCTCTAGCTTTTGAATCTCAAAGGCAGTTGAATGCATACATGTACAAGTGGCTGGCAGAAATGAAATACGGTGATTTGGTGAGGGGTGTGTGTGTTCGTTCTCCGCAGTCTAGCCAGCTACATCGCTTTCGCCAGAGTCGGCAGCCGTGCACGTCATGCAAAAAGCATGGGATCCAGTTCCTCCTTCCGTTATTTGTACTTAGTTCTGGATGTTTGCTGGGTGTACAAGTAACTACTGTTTTTTCCACGTGGGAGTCCACTGGGGCAGCTCTACCCGTCTTACACAGGAGAGCCGAGGAATGGTCCTACGTGATGGTTGTTCGCTGCTGCCTGCTGGTAACAAAGCCACTTGGCTTTTGTCTGGCTAGCGGTTGCACCTTGCCAGCTTCTCAGCCAGAAATGTGGGTGCCTAGTCCCAAACCAAGTGTTGTGCTGATGTCTTCTGACACAGGTCAGTGCATTGGCAGTACCTTGATGCAGCTGCCTTTGTTCAGAGGAGGTGATGCCTTCTCAGCTGCGCAGCCTGAGGGGTAAGCTGGCCCAGCTATGGAAGTGCAAGCTGTGCCACTGAACACGTTCATTTTAGCTGTTATTTGCATACAATTTTTCTTTATTTTCCTCATGATCAGATGTGATCATTAGTGCCATTTCAGAGAGGCAGAAATAACAGAGCTTTCGTAACTGCCGTCAGATCAAAAACATTAGCCTGGCCTAAGTGAAACCCAGAGGATTCTATTATTTTATCAGTGTAATTTATTAAAAAAAAAGTTTCTGTCTTGTGATATGAATAATGACTGTTCAAAATGTGTAATTTTTATACTCTAAAAGCTCTTCAGGAGCAGCAGTTCCTTAATTGGTCTGTCTGAGTCACAAAGGTTGATAAAGCAGCGACTACGAGTGCTGGGAGTATGCTCAGGGTAATTGCAAGGTAATCTCGACCATGCAGAAATGTGTAAGAACAAAGCAGAGGATGTCATCAGAAGCTCAAAGGATGACTGACTGTTTTCTCTCAATTCCTGTGTTTTCTTCCATTTTTCTTGCCAGTTCCTGAAATGATCTTTGTTATATGGCTAATTATAGACAGATCAGAGCAACCTAAGAAAGTTAAAGCTTAGAAGGACAGATAAGCAAGTGCAAGGATGCCAGTGTGCCGGTGTGATCTTTTCCTCCAAAACAGGACTTGGGAGGATTTTTCTTAAGATGGCATTTATTAGCTTAAAAGAAAGTATCAAATCAAAGTAAACAGGATGATCAGTCCCCCAGTCAAACACGTAGCTACAGTGGTGGATGTTAGAGCTACTTGGAAATGAGTTGTAAGGACAGCATGAGTCCCCACATCGGGCATGGAAATGGGCTTTGGCAGTGCTGGCTCTCTCAGAGTCGTTCCTGTTCCCTGGAAGTCCGTTTTAGGGAACTGAAGCAAGAATGTTGCTTGTGGTGGTGCTCAAGTACTGTACCGGTAACTGCTGTTATGCACTGAACAAAATCGGGTAAAGATGCATTTTAAAAGCAAAGTATTTTGCAGTTTACAACTGAGTGAACTCAAATAGAAAGAGGCTGGCACTTTGTTTGATACAGGAACAGAGTCCTGACGTGGAACAGCCTGTTTTACTGTCTATCTGGGCTTTGTCTGTAGGTCATTAAGTGATGCGATTAGCTAAATTGTGTAGTTTATTCACAGTCCATGCTCTGTGTGTACATGGAAATGGGCTTGTGTGTTGCTGCATTAGGAGAGATGGAAATGTCTGGCAACTGAAGAAGATGGTGATGAGGTATGTGATAATTAACACCCATTCTGCTAAGAATCCGTCTTTCCCACATTTCACTGGATGGCTCAGACCTATGGGTTTTCCAAAGTTGTATCTCTTGCTGACTGACCTCTGCGGTGCTACTTTCCTTGTTCCTGGAAGCCATGTTTATGCCTTTGTCACCTCTGGATTTCTCCTTTACCTCTTCTATCCCACACAAACTTTTGTCACCTCCTTCACTTAAATCCATCTCTAGACTCCATCCCCAGGAGCAGTTTCCACTGAGTGACGTGGTGCAGGCTATCAGAAATCTTAAATCGCATTTCAGGATGTCCAGTGCCTGGGTCTGCCAGGCTTTGGATGGTCCATCTGACGGTCCCGAGGACCTACCTGACTTAAGGGAAAGGATTCCTGCTGGTCTGTGGAACTCGCGGCATTTGTTTCTAGCCCTGAAAGCACCCAAGAATTGGACTTTGATAAAACAATTTTAACTTTTAGTTGCATTTTCTCCCCCTTTTTTTTTCCCCAGTAGAGCTAAGGTACTTGGCAGAAGGAGAGAGATTTTTTAATTAGGACTTCTAAAAACCTTTCTCAAATGGTTTGCAGTGGTTTTCCTCGAAGGTGGTGTAAGCCTTGGAGCGGTGTGGAGGAAGGCTTGTATGGACACGCTGGTGGCTGAGTCAGCAGTGAGTCACGCAGCCATCCCAAGTGTGCACTGGGGAAATTTGTACCATTCCACATTTGTTACGAGTAATCTAAGTGCCGCTTCTCTTGCATTTGGGTTACATCTTTATTTTCAATATTCTTTAAAGAGAGCAAACTGCTTTGCACGTGACTGGCACTTGGTGATTGCCCTTGGAGGAGTGGCAGTGTATGTCGGTCTGTGGTTCTGTGGGGTGTGGCAAGGACGGAAAAGCAGTGTGCTCCCGAGAAACACAGGCAGCCCCGCTGAAGGAGTGCTGCTGGCTGGGTTCTCTTGCCGAGAGGGAAAATGTTAAAAATTGCTGTGACTTAAATAGGAGCAGATGGAGACCAACACTGGGCAGTCCTGAAAGTGTGTTTTAACAGCGGTGCTTGGTGATTTTACTGTGTTGGTGTGCCCCTTGAAAATACTTTTTGGTGGATTTCTGCGGTCATTACTTCCAGTGGGAAGGCAGGATCACTTAAAGGAGTGTTTGGTGGCAAAGGGGTAGTGGTGGCAACCACCCCAGGGAACTTGCTGAGCTCTTGCTCAGCCTGCAGAGGTGTCAGTAGGGGCCAGCAGGCCAGGCTCTGGGGCTGCGGGCAGGCCAAGCTCCGGGCTGCAAGCAGGCCAGGCTCCGGGCTGCAAGCAGGCCAAGCTCCGGGCTCCAAGCAGGCCAGGCTCCGGGGCTGCAAGCAGGCCAAGCTCCGGGCTCCAAGCGGGCCAGGCTCCGGGGCTGCGGGCAGGCCAAGCTCCGGGCTGCAAGCAGGCCAGGCTCCGGGGCTGCAAGCAGGCCAAGCTCCGGGCTCCAAGCGGGCCAGGCTCCGGGGCTGCGGGCAGGCCAGGCTCCGGGGCTGCAGGCAGGCCAGGCTCCGGGGCTGCAGGCAGGCCAGGCTCCGGGCTGCAAGCAGGCCAGGCTCCGGGCTCCAAGCGGGCCAGGCTCCGGGGCTGCAAGCGGGCCAGGCTCCGGGGCTGCAAGCGGGCCAGGCTCCGGGGCTGCAAGCGGGCCAGGCTCCGGGGCTGCAAGCGGGCCAGGCTCCGGGGCTGCAAGCGGGCCAGGCTCCGGGGCTGCAAGCGGGCCAGGCTCCGGGGCTGCAAGCGGGCCAGGCTCCGGGGCTCTGGGCTCAGGCCTTGGCAGCGGGTGACCTTGCACCGGTTCTGCAGCAAAGTCATAGATACTTGTTCCAGATTTTACGCTGGCCCTGAAGGCGAGAGAATCTGGCTGAACCTGTTCCCTGGGAGTTGTAATGAGCGTAAAGAGCAGGGAGCCAGAGGACAGCTTCTGAAAGATTCTGGGAATGGGATATGTTTGGGAGATACCTGCTGATCTCCCCAGGCTTCATCCCCTATCTGTCTGCTTGGAGTTTTTGCCTTCCCCTCCTGCCACTCTCCCAAGTGCGGTGTTTGTCCGAGAGTAAAGGCTTGCGTACCCTTGGCCTCTGCAGGACACTGGAACATGGCGTGGGCTCGCTCGGGCACGGGTGCCCTGTGCGGATGCTTGTAGCACACTAGGGTGGCCCGGAGGCATGTTGGCTGCCTCGGTGCTGGGGCCGATGGAGGCCGCGCCTGTTGGGGCTCCGCGGGCGGCCGCCCGGCTCTGGATTTGGCCCCGTTTACACCGGCACTGCCCACGGCCCGTGCCCGGCGCCCTGCCGGCGCAGCGTGGCGGTGCTGGCGGACCGGGCAGGTTCTGGTACACGGGCGCGCCGTGCTGTGCCACCGACCCCCTGCCGGGCTGCGGGTCGGCGGACCCCGCTGCCCCCCGCCCCTGTGCCCCGCACACCCCAGCTGCCCGCACCCTTGCCCCGGGGGGGCTGCGGGCGGGGGTGGCAGCGCCGCCCGGGCACACGTGGCAGCCGCCCGGGCCGGCCCAGCACGGGAGGCGGCGCCGCGGGCGGGGGGGCGGCGGCCGGCGGGGAACTGGGGGGGCCCGGGCGGCGCCAGGTGAGTGCGGCGGGGGCGGCGGGGGTGCCCGCGCCCCCCACGACGGGGGGGGTGCCGAGCCTGGGCGGCGGGGGCGGCCCCGCGCTTTGCTTTTGCTTTGCTTTGCCCGCTGCTCCCTCCGGCTGGGGCGTTGCTGCAGCTCACTCGGGGGTGGGGGGTGGGGGGGGTCGAAAACGGGGAAAAGAAAGGCTAAAAAATACTAGGGGGGTGGCGGGAGCGAAAAAAGAAACAAACAAAAAGGCAACAGGAAAAAAGGTAAATACAAAGGCAAAAAGAAAAGTAAAAAAGAAAAAAAAAAAAAACCACCCAAGGCAATGCAAAGAAAGGAAAGCAAAAAAAAAAAAAAAAAAGCAGAAGACAAAAGAAAAGAAAAAAAAGAAATGAAAAAACGGAAGTAAAAAGATCAGAACAAAGTAAGTCAGTATAAAAGCAAAAAGGCAAAAAGGGAAAAGCAAAAATAAAGCAACCCCCCCCAAAAAAAAGGAAAAGAGAAAAGAGAAAAAAAAAAAAGGAAAGCAAAAAAGAAAAGAAAAGCAAAAGACAATGGAAAGGCAAAAAGGCAAAGAAAGAAAAGGAAATCAGAAAAAAAAAAGGAAAAGGAAAAAAAGCAGAAAAAAGGAGAAAAAAAGGCAAAAAAAAAAAAAGTCGCAAAAGAAAAGGCAAAAAAAAAGGGGGGGGGGGGGGCGGGGAGAAAGGCAAAAGGCAGGGCGAGCCTTGGCGGCAGCGCTTTGCGGGAGGTCGGCGTAGCGCGGCCGGGTGGGCACCGAGGCTGCCCGAGCGCGCCGGGAAGTCACAGCCGGGGGGAGCCCGGGCCTGTCACGCCCGGCTCGGGAGTTACGCTGCGGAGACCCGTAAAACCAGAACGGGTCGGGTGTTTGTGCTGGCTCTGGCAGTAAAAGAATAACCCGGAATAACCAGGCGCTCTTATGCGTGGCATTACCTTCGTTGCACTGGTGGCTGCTTGGTTTCCCTTTTAATTCCTGCCTTCCTCGGGGTCCCCTAAATTAGCTGTTTTTAAGAACTTGACCTAGAGAGGCGTTGAGGGGATTTATTAAAACTGAAGTGCTGTTGGCTGCTTGGTCCCTTGAGGGAGGGAGGCTTGGAAGTGCCTCCTCTGGCAGGGATGAGGCTTCGGAGGTCGCGGGACCACACGCAGTTGGGCTTGGGAAGGCGTTAACCTTCCCTCTTTAAACCCAGCCAGCTGGTGAGTAGCTCAGAGCAGCAACGCTTAGCTCAGAAATGGCTTTAATGTGACAATTAATAAAACATTATTGCTTTCAAAGGATGCGGAAGGCACGGAAATTTCATCTGTGGGAATCTGGTTTTGCAATTAAATCTAGAAGTGTCGCAGCAGAAGGAGACGAGCCTTTGTAATGTTTCTTTGAGGAGGTTTGCTAGTGCTCTTCTGCTCTCTCAAGCCCTAAATGGTATCGAAAGATTAAAGCAACTATTCTTCTTCGATTTATAGACTGGTTAGTGTCTTTGGCAGAAACTTTAGGAAAAGTAGTATCAATTAACTTTCGAGTTAGAGCCTCGCTTATATTAGAGGAAAATGGTGCCTGTTTGGGGTTTTTTTTGGCAGACTGGTGTATATAGCAGAAAAGCTTCTGCTGAGTTGGTGACCCAGGTAGATGATGCCGCCTGAAAACATCTCTGTGCTGTGCAGCGGTTCAGAAACTGTGCTGCACTGGTGGCGTGCTGCATGGGGCAACAGGAAGGCTCCTGGCCACAGAATTTGCCACTTTTCAGACCCTGAATTGCAAAAATAACACGTACATCGTGTGGATTGGGCTGTGGCGGTGCATGCGGCGGCTGCCCTGGCATGTTTGTTCAGCTCTCAATGCTGAGCTTTATACCCCCTCCTGTGTTTGCTTCGGTTGCCTCGTAGGGCCGAATGGATCCGCCGTTGAGGAGGGATGTAAACAATTGCAGAATTCAGTTATAAGATACTGGGCGGCTGGAAATGCCACAGAGGAGCAATAGCGGAGAGGCAATTTCCTGCAATGGAGGAGAAAGCTCTTACACCGAGGCGAGCGGGAGTGGGGCTGGGTGGAAAGGACATGGGAGCATAGGGCGGGAGAAGGGGTTTTAATGCTGAGAAGAAAAAAAAAGAAAGAGGAAGAAATTGTGAGGTGAGGGGTTTTAAATGTCCGGGAGGGTAATGTTTCCTGCAAGGTGAGCTCCAGGTCTGAAATCTGTGTGCAGAGCCCTTCTTTCTGGATTCTGCAAGTTTCGATTGATAATACGGGTTCATCGAACCTTCCCGTGGTTCCACACCATGCACGCTGAACCAGCAGCTTCAGGTGCTCCAAAGCTGCTGCAAGGGGTCAGGACCATCTTGTCCTGGGGCTGCCTTGGTGGAGCGGGTGAGGAAAGCGGGGGGCTGCAGGGAGGCAGCCTCCCTGTTCTTCCTACATCCAGCTGAAGCGGCTGTGAAAGGCAGGAGTTCACTGAGTGAAATCTCTGGCAAGGAAAGATTGCATTGGGGAATCTTAGGAGAATATGGCTATTCAATTATAATCTTGTTTCACGTCGTGTATTTTCTTCCTTTTTTATTACTATGGCTATTTGCATAAAAACATGAGCTTTGCTTCTTTAGTGTTCATCTGCTCCTGCTGCTTTTGCCCGGCTTGAAGCCCCAATCTCCCTGTAACAGCAGCCATTTGTGATATTGTGAAGGGTTATTTGCTTCAAAAAAAGGGGAGGGAGAAGTGGGGAATCAGTGAACTATTATGGCTCTGGTGCTGCTTAACCAGCCACACGGACAGGGCGAAGAACCCCCCCCCTGTGCTGGGCATTGTACCGCAGCTACAGGAGACCTGCTGCAGCTGAAACACCGTGCTGGAACAGTGGCAGCATCAGTTATTTATTACTGGGTATTTAAAAGGAGAATAATAAAGGCAGGATGGTAAAAGTGCTGAGTGACCAGCTCTTTCTGCGTCAGGTTCAGCTCTCGACGCAGAAATCCTGAGTGACCCAAAGTAGTTTCTGTATGCTTTCATCCCTGTGTGGTAGGAAAAGCACATTTCTGTTGGTTGTCTTGTCTCTGTGGCTTGCAAGCATGAGGAGTCAGAGATTCCTACACCGCCTGTGATAAATTTGGTTCCTGGTCTCAGGTAAGGTGTCCAACCATTGGTACAAGCCTTGTGTGATCACAGTTGGTTCTTGTGAGCATGTGAGCTCAAATGGCCAGGAACTGTCAGCCCTGGGAGAGCCAACGGTCCAGGCAAACCGCCCTCTCCACATCCGTGGAGCATGTCTTGCTCCCCTCTGGCTACAGCCCTCTGTCTTACCCAGGCATGGTATAGCTGTGCTGAGGAACGGCCAGAAAGGCTCTGTTGGCGGTTGGTGTGGGAGACTCAGGGTAAATGGCTGATGGCCATCACAAGACCATTTGGGGGAAGTTAAGACTTGGAGCCAGCTGGAAGGAGGTGTATAAAAGCAGCCCTCCACAATTAGAGGAGAACTTTGTATAAAAACTCCCCCAATAAGTAGAGGAACCAGCTATTTTGAGACAGGGAAATGCTTGTGCTAGCTTTCCCCTTCTGTGAAGTTGTGCTAAGTTATCCCTGAAATAAAGCCTGATGCTGCTTTCCTGGTACACACGTGGTGTTGAATTAAGCCTGACCCACTGCCAGAGTCTGCCTGTGGCAGGGACAAGCCCCAAGTCGGGGTGCTGCAGACAAGGTGACTGTACCCCCAGGGGTGGGTATGACCATGAAGAAGGTCCTGGGCATCGGTGCAGGGGATGTGGCTGAGAGCATCGGGAATGCAGACTGTGGGTCTGTGGTGTGGACACATTCAGCTGCTCCAGTTCCACCTCTGTGCCATACTGGGAGAGGGGCAGAGTGGGGTAATGAGGTCGCTTGTCAGGGGAGAGTTTACACTGGCAGGACTCTAGTCTGCAAAAGGTACAGCTGAAGGGGATGTGATCAAGGCTGTGGAGTGGTTTGTGGTGCTGGGAAGTAAATAGTTCATGTGCCCTATGTCACCGGAGCATGGGGGCATGCAAAGTGACATTACCAGGCACTGGATTTAGGACCAATGGAAGGCAATACATTTCTCAGACAGCACGCCGGGGAGCTAGTGCTGCAGGGTACTAAGGATGCCAGGGGTGTGGAGGGGTTCAGAAAAGGCCACCAAGGGCTGATGATAGAGCCTGTGCATGGGCAGGCCCTGGGAGGGTGCTGGGGGAGCGCTGCGCTCTGCTTGCTGTGCTGTCACTCCATGGTTCTGCATCTGCTACGAGCCACTACCGGCTCGGTCTGGGCGATAGCCTTGTGCTTCTGCAGGCTAAGAAAGCAACAGTTGTGTCTTCTGTCTTTTCTGCTTTCACAGTAAAGTGCAGTAAAACCATGAATCTTACGCAGCGGAGGATCCAGCACTGCAGGAATGTGACCAGGAAGAACAGCTGACGTGCTCCGCTCGGCCTCGCCTGCTGTAGTGTTAAGCTGTGCATTGGGCAGGCGGAGGCAACGCGAAGGGGTGTGATGTCCAGCATGAACAGTGCCAGAAATGATGGCTACGTCCAAGAGCTATTCCATGAGGAAGCACAGCAGGTTTGTCGGAGAGCCATTTCCTTTCAAAGCCCAAGTTTCCATCTCTGAGGTCTCTGCACCTCCTCCTGGTCTGTCTCTGTGGCAGTTAAACAGGGCTGAGGGGACAAAACTGCCCTCCTTTTTGCTACCTAAACCTGAGGTGTATTATTTAGAAAGGAAGAGAGGGAACTTGGTTTCCAGAGGGTGGGAGGGAGCAATAGAAGGGAGTTGCAATAGATAACTGCACTTGCCCTGAAGTTTCAGGTCTCCATTCCAGCAGCTCTGAAATTCACTGGTGCCCCGAGTAACAGGGTCCCATGTCTCCTCTAGAAAGGTAGTGTCCTGATCAGAGATCACTGTGTGTGATGGGAAGACCATCTTAACCTCCTCTGTCAGTCCCAGTTGGCCTGGCCTGGTTTTTCATCTCATCTAAGAGACTTCTCCAGTGCATTGTGAACCCTGTATGTCTTGGTGGGGTGCTTGGCAGGGACAGAAGGAGAAGCACAACGTATAGCTGCAAGCTCCATAAAGGACCCCTTGAATTGTGTTTTTGCTTCATGGAACATCATCAGCAGGGGGAATTCACTGTTGCTGCTTATCCTACAAGAATACCAATGGGGTATTACAGGGAACCCTCTCTTCCAGGGCCCAGGGATCCCAGCAGCTCTTCTGCCCCTTCATTTTAGAGACAACTTGCAACAAGATGGTGTCTTAGCAGCTGCTGGTGGCCATCCCACTGCTGGTGGCTGGCTGTTGCACCACTTCTGCAGCCTGCCTATAAAACATGAGAGGTAAAACGGAAAGCTTTGCTTTTCTCTAGGTATCTCAAACACAGACCAAGCCCTGGTGGAAGATCCAGCTGTTTGTGTGGGAGCCGGTGCTTTTTGGAACATGGGATGGCGTCTTCACCTCCTGCATGATCAACATTTTTGGAGTGGTTCTTTTCCTGAGGACAGGATGGCTCGTGGTGAGTGTGTGCTGACTTGGTTGAATGTCTAAACAGGCATTTTCCTCTTTACCTTGTATCTCTATCACCACCCAAGTGTTTTGGATTCTGTGCTGTTCATTGTAGGCATTGCTTCTGTCCTCTGGTATTTTGCAGCATTTCAAAAAGTTCCACTAAAACATAAGGCTGAAGTGGTCTTTTTAAGTCGATTCCTATTTCAGTTTTAGAAAAGAAAAAGAAGACGACAACAACCAACCTTGCCAATGAACAGGGACACCCTTGTGTTGTATCATTGAGACAAAATAACCACTTTTCAGGTGAAGCGTATTGCTGTAGTTACAGCTACTTTGCCATCTTCCCAACACCACAGAAACAGGTCTCCTCCAAACATGTCGGTGTTGGGGTCTCTGATGCCTTGCATGGAGAATCCTCAGTCAGGTGAAATTGTCATTGCTGTCAGAGGGACTTCCACTTGTGGATCCAGAATAGTATCTCACTGAGGGTCAGAGCCTGGAAGAGCGCCTCTGCTCCCCTCCTGATGCAGAACATTGTATTGTCCCTTGAAAATTTCCCCTTAGAAGAAGGAAAGCTCCCCCAGGGCTGGGTGGGATCTGAGCTTCAGGCAGAGTTCGTGTCACAGGCACGATGGACACCTTCCAAAAGGAGCAGGAAGACGCTTGCGCTTTGCATTGAAAACTGCTTTGCTGGAGGCTTTGAGGGGAGCTGCAGTTGTCATGGTGGAGAAGTCATGATGATTTTCCTGGCTCCCTTTGCCTACTGATCTTGTTTCCTCCACGTCTCCTTTGAAAGCAAGTGACTGCTGGAGCAAAGGCAAATATCAATAAAGCCAGTAAATAAAAGAAAAACTGAAACAGCTGGAAGCTAGCATAAAAGGGAAGGGTGGAGAAGTCGGGGTTGGCAGGGAGCTCTCCTGGCAGAGGACAGTCAGATGTCGAGCCATTTGCAGAGTCAGGCTTTTGCTATAAATTTCCAGAGCCAGGGCTGGTAAAGCTTTGCAGTTCCAGGGGACCCTAATCTTGCCGAAATGTTCAACAACTATTGTAATGCTTTGCTAACCCCTTCCAGCACGCATGCATAAATAAGCATCAGTGTTTAATGGGGGCTTTTTCTTCTCACTTTCTCTGCTTGCTATTGTTGCTGTGGGTCCAGCCTTCCTCCTTGGTCTTCGTGTTAACCCTTTCTTCTGTGGGAACCATTGAACTGCCCATTAGCTAGCTGCTGCCGTAGCCTGGTGCCACCAGCAGATTCTGGAAAAGCCCAGGGCTACGTGTGTGTTTTCGTATGTGTGCTCTTTTTTCTTTTCTTTTTTTTAACTGAAGCGTGTCAGATTTATTAACCCTTTTAACCTGAGGGTAAGCTGTTGAAGAAAAAGCACAATTGTCCTTTGAAAAAGGAGTATCAGGTTGTGGTGGGCTGTGGTGCTGACCCAGCCAGCGCTGTTTTTATAGCAAACCTTGGCTCTGTTCCCCACGGACCAGATAACACCCCTGTCAAAGGCAGCAGGATGCTGAACCAAAATAGGATTTTATGATAATAGCAACATCCTGGATATGTTTCTGTTTTTTCATAAAAAAGAGAAAAGAAAAAAAATATGATCTGGGACTTCAACCAACCCCAGAGCTGAGAAGCAGCCTTTTAGTGCTGGTGATAAACAAACCCTGTCAAGGCTAGCATGACCTCAGAAATGAGCATGGCTGGAGCGAGGTTGGGAAGGAGGGATGTGGACATGGCCTGTAATATGAGTCAAGGCAGGGGAAGGGAAGCCAGACGTTAACGAAGCGCTGGGCGCTGGGGATTTCTGATCCTACAGTTGGAATCGCTGAGTGCCAGGCTGAGCAATTTGTCAGCAGGGGAAGGTGGGCTGGAGCACGAGGGGAAACTTTTGTCCCTGGAAAATAAATTACAGCCATGCGTGAGAGGGCTGGAAGGTCCCTAGCTCAGAAGAGGTGCTTAAATGCTTTTGGAGGTACCAACACCTTCTCTTTCTGAAAATCAGACCTCAATGGCAAACTGAACCCCCAGACCCAGGGATTACGCTGGCCCTTAAAGCTGCCAGCAGGGACCTGCAGCTGCGTTTGTTCAGAGGCTTTTGCTCATCACCCCAGAGTGAGAGGGTGGTGGGTGCAGCAGCTCCTCCCAGGGCCCTCCCTTCACTCCAAGCAGGAAGGGGTTTTGTTTTTTTCAGGGTTGCTGAATCCTCTGCACAAAACTCCCCAAGTACAGGCAGAGCAAAAGGCACCTGCCGCTCGGCGTTACCTCTGCAGATAAGGGCCAGTGGGTGCTGGTTTATGAGTGATATTTATCTTACACCCTGTGCTGCCTTTGAGTTTTTGTTCTTTGGTATTTCGTTGTTTGGGAGGATCAGTGCTTTTAAAGGTAAATGTTCTGAAAAATTAAAATGCGAGATCGGTGCTGTTAAGAAATCAACTGTTGTAGATCCCAGAGGTTCAGTTTTGAAATTACTTTTTGTTATGAAAGTGTTGGGTTTTTTTTAAGCATGTAATTCTAAAACATGCAAATAGGCGGCAATCCCTGGCCTGTGGCAGCTGAATCATTGTTTGACATTGTTCTTTTTGAACTAGAGAGCGAAGTCAGTGATTCATGCAGAAGCCCGGTGACGGAGCTCAACCTGCTCATGCAAAGGTCTGTCCAGCCCCAGGACAAGGTAGGGGTGCTAATAGGAACTGTAAATTTGGCAGTCAGTTACATTAATTAGATAAGTAGGGGTAGGTGTGTGTTTTTCTTTTAATCTGTAGCGACTCCAGATTTATAGATCATTAGTGACTAGAAGCGCATAGGTCCTTTTTCTGTCTCAACAGAATTGGTGTGAGCTGATCTTTTTTATTTTTTTATTTTTTTTTTTCATTCCAGGGAAACACTGGCATTGTAATGGGCATGTTTCTCGTATCCTTTGTCATCCTGGTTGCCCTGGTGACAGTCTTGTCTGGAATTGGAGTGTGTGAGAAGTGCAGCATTGGAAGTGGAGGAGTCTACTCCATGATTTCTACTGTCCTTGGAGGTCAAGTAGGGGGGACCATTGGCCTCCTTTATATTTTTGGCCAGGTAATTAAAAAAAAAAAAGTTATTGAAAGAAAACTTAAAAACT
Organism: Falco cherrug; assembly: GCF_023634085.1. NCBI lineage: Eukaryota > Metazoa > Chordata > Aves > Falconiformes > Falconidae > Falco > Falco cherrug. The sequence continues at coordinate 32,614,658 of NC_073704.1, read as the reverse complement.
TTACAATGCAGGAAATAATCCTGTGCTTTCCTGCTGCAGGAAGTAAATTTGAGTAATGCTCCACTATGCTGGACACTGGGAGCATTCAGCCCTGCTCTGCTCCCCGAGAGCAAGCCCATGCGTGGCGATACGCCGCCCAGCACGGGTCAGGGCAGTGGAGGACCTGGATGTCTGAACAAGTGAACCATGCAGGACATGCCCTCCCATCCCAAATTACCCACATTGCCAGGACATGCCCTTGCTGGCGAGAGACTGCAATTAAACCGAAGCGGGAGAGGCCAGGGTGGCCACCTAAAGCATGGCGAACAGCTGTGGGGCGGCAGGTTGGCCTTGGCATGCTCCCCGTGCCCTTAGGGACCGGGCAAGCCTTGGCCGCTTCTCTGCGGGAGCCAGGAGAAGGGGAGCTGGTGTGGGAGGAGAGCTGGGCAGCGTAAGGGCCGCAGCTGATTGACTTGCTGAGATCCACAGTTCTGGGTTTTCTGAAAGGCCCCAAGGACCTGTCATGGTGGTAGAGCGCCGATGTACACAAGCAGTAAACATAAAGAATGGAAAGTAATCTCTTAAACCTGCAGTAACTTAACCCCCTCCCCCCATAAAGATGTTATGAACAGTAAAAATGTGGTGAGCAGAGAAACATTTTTATTGAGGTTTGTTTTTAACTGACTGGCTTACAGCAATCTTTGAAAACCCTTAACAACCCCCAAACCAAAAATAATCCCCTCTTCTTCTTTCACTCCAGATTAAAAGCAAGTGCCCATAAAATACAAACTGAACACAGTTACAAGCCAAGATATGGAAATGGGCCACACATGAGAATCCTTCCTGTCATATTTTCCACTCTTGCTCTCCGAGCGGACCCCGTCTGGGAAAGCAATCAGGTTGCAGCCTGTCCTGAGGGTTGTAAAAGCCAGGCTGCGGCAGCCCCGGCCCCTGCCCAGGCATCCCGTGCGCACGGGGGGCCGCGGGGTGGGAGCTGGCAGCTCACTTAGGAATGCTTTGCCTGCTCCCAAAAGCCAATGCCTTTCCCTTCTCTTTGGCTCTGCTTTTTGCCCAACGTGCTTTGCACCAGCTGCAGGCGGCTCCTCCACTCCGAGGCGCTGACAGAGCACTGTAACCTCCATTGCGAGGTGAGTCCGGCCAGAAATGGGGTTATTCCCCGTTTCCTGGTCTGACTGGGGCAAGTGGGGAATGACTGGCCTCGTGCTGCTGGTGCCCTGGGAGGTGAGAGGTGGCTCAGTGCCCTGGGGCTGCTGCAGAGATGGGCTCCTGCTTCATCAGCCAAGGTGAGATGAGACCCAGCTGGGCTTTGCTGTCCTCCTGGGATGCTCCAGAGAAGGGACTTAATCAGATTACCCTAAATGATGCAGCATGCTTCTACTAGGTCCTCCAGGGACCAATGTGTGTTTGGTCACCGCAGCTCTAATCATGAAGCTGGGTTTTGCTGCTTTTCTCTGCAGTCTCCTTTCCTGGAGTAGTTTGCAGTCAGACCTGTCTGTGCAAGAAGAGGTTTTCCAGGGTCCAGCCCTAAAATCCCCAAAGCAAAGATCGTGGCAGCGCTTGTCTGGGTGTTGAAAATCAATTATGGTCTTTGCCCAGTCCCTCGTAAGGGACTGGTTTCTGCAAATTTCAGCCTAGAACTCAGTTCTGATTTCAAGACAGCTGGCTCATGAGAAACCAGTCCCCATCACCACGCCACTGGGGCCCTGGCTGTGGCTGTGCGTGGGGCAGCGGGGTGTTGGGGGCACCCAGCTCCTCCATCCTGCTGGTGATGCTCATGGCTCATCAGAGGCATGGCTTCCAGGAAGCTTGCTTAGCTCTGCTCCCTTCAGAGTGTCCTTGAACATTGCCATCCTTGGTGTGAAAGGAAAGAAAACTGACTTAGTTAAGAAAATGTAATTGCTTCAAAAACTGACGTTGGTCAAGTACAGGGGGTTGGGGTTAGGTGATACTGCTTTCTGTCCACAGAGCTTTTCCTCATGTGAAAGGCAAGAACTGCGCCTGGTTTTGATGTGTTTATTAGCATTAGATTCTGTTTGAGGTTTTTTTGGCTTCAAATCTCAAGTGCCATTTTTGTGGATGCCCCAAGCAGAGCTGTGCAGGCACGGGGTGTTGTGCTTTACTAGCTCAGGAGGGACCTGTTTTCCAGAGAGAGCACCCATGTAGGATGTGTGTTTTCCACTCAGTGTTGCTGTAGGCCATGCTAAACACAAGTAAATAAGAATATCTCCACTTATTTGGGGCTACCTTAAAGAGTCTGATGCTTCTCTGGTGGAGGCATTCACAGTGGGGCTACCAGCCAGGAGAAAGAGAGACTGTCAGGGTGTAGTTCACCCCATCCGTGCTAGGTGTCTGCCTGTGATGGAAGTGAATCCTGCTGTAGGATCTCCAATTTTTAGGTGTAAGGATCTGAACAGGTGACTCCCATGCACCTGGCTTGCCAAAACCTGTGCACGAACCCGCCGCTCCTGGGTATGGGTCAGGTCGTCCTGGACACCCTCAGTGGAGCGGTGCTGGTGTGGTCTGAGCGAGATCTGCAGCGGAGCAGGGCTCTGCTCTGGCGCTTGCTGGCTTGGGTGATTTTTCTCCTTTCCAGTCATGTGGGAGCTGTGCTGCATGTCCCTTGCCTGTGGATGGGGACAGTGAGATTGCAGGACCCCGGGGTCACAGCACCCATGCTGGCGTGAAGCCGAGTGCCCCAGCCTGGCTCGCCAGGGATGCTGTGCCCTGGAAAGGGTTGTTGCTGATGTGTCAGCTAGCGGGAACCTCTGGAGGGAAACATCCTGGTATTTCGGATTGCTGCCCCGCAGTGGGGTTTGAAGCCTGAACCTGTGCTGCAGATGTCCCATCCTGCAGGCTCTCCACCACCCAGGGCAGAGTGCCTCCTGCCCCACAGCCAGACAAACCAGCGGCATTCCCGGGAGCTCAGGGAGGATGGCTTGCACAATACGCTCTCCTCAAAAGTGCAGGCTTCGTTCCAGCAATGAGATGGGGAGCCAGTGAAACATCAGGCTTTACATCCAAACTAAACAGAGTTAAAAATAACCCCTGGGAGGCAATGAAGGGGGAAGCAAACTGCCATTCCCCAGGCAGGTGTTGAACTGAGACCCTTTCCTTCAGAGAAACAGAAGAAGGGGAGCCACTTAAGGTTGACTCATCTTACACTTAAGGTTTTCTCCCTCGAGAAGCCGGTGTGGTTTCTCCTGAAGCATTAATGGGGGTAGATTTTAAAGCCCACGGGAAGTTGCTGGGCTGCTGGCCCTAGACCCAGCCTTCTCTGTCCGGGCAGTAGGTGTGCTGCCCTGGCAGTGTGCTGTCTTACAGCAGTAAGGTTCAATCCCTGTAGACCAGAGTAACACTAAAGATTGTATTGTGACAGCAAATGTCTGTCTGAACAGGGACCCCCCCGGCCAGCCCAGCATGGGGGCTGTGGATGGGGATCTCTTGTTCTCCCATACTCACAGAGCTCTGTCCTTCAGTGTGTTGCAGGTGCCATGTACATCACTGGCTTTGCGGAATCCATCGCAGATGTCCTGAGCCTCAGCAACATCTGGGCAGTGCGCGGCATCTCCCTGGCTGTCCTGCTGGGCCTGCTGGGGATCAACCTGGCCGGGGTGAAGTGGATCATCAGGTTCCAGCTCCTGCTGCTCTTCCTGCTGGCTGTCTCGACGCTGGACTTTGTCATTGGGTCCTTTACACACCTTGATCCAGGTAGAACTGGGGGTTCATTACATGGGGTAATTACATCACCTGACGGAGGTGTTAATCCCTTGGGGTTTTCTCCTTGGGTGTCTTTGTGACGTTACGCATCTAGGCAGAGGTACAGTTCAGCGCTGCCAGACATGTCCCCTGTCCTTTGGTATGATCTTTTAGAGGTGACCTGTTATTTTGCAGGGAGTATTTCCAGAGTACGACTGGAGATGTCTTAGTAATTCAGGTGTTTGACTCAGCTCCCACGTGTGCACTTGTTATATTTACATTGTGCTTGGAGGTTTTCTAACAACAGAGAGTTCACAATCGCTCTTTGCAGCCTTCTGCTGTCTAACTCCAGGTTAGGCATGGTGCCCACAAAACCAGAGGATTATGACTTTGCTTAGGATTATGACTTAGGAGCTTCTCTCCCCAGAGACCCCTGAGGTCACGTAGACCCCGGCTGTGGCGCCCGGCTGCACACTGCTGGATTTGCTGCCCAGGGCCACACTGGGGAGCCAAGGAGGGACTGCGTGGGCTGGGGCAGGTGCCTGCTGGGGTTTCAAAGAGGAGTGTGTTCAGGTTTCCCCCGTTAACCTTCTCCAGCCTGAGTTCAGCCTGCAGCGGCAGCTCCAGCTTGGGCAAGGCAGAGATCCAGGGCTCCCACCTGCAGTCCTGCTGGCACCCTGCGCCCCCTTCCCCTCCCTCCATCCTCATCCCCGAGGGGTGTTTTCAAGGAAACATCTCAGGACGTGGGAAGTTGGCGGTGGAAGGTGTAAGGGGACCGTGAGTGCCACAGCGGCTGCTCCAGTAATAAACGAAGTGTAATTAGCTGAGTAAACAGAAGGTGTCACCTTTTTCTTGGCTTCCTCTGTGTCCAGCAGCATCTTAGGGGGTTGCAAGCCACCTGCTAAAGTCAATTTAAAGGAAAGATTTTCGGGTTTTATTCACAGCTGGGATTCAGCTGCCTGCCAGGCGGCAGGAGGTGAGTCACAGAGGTGCTCGCAGTGCCCATGGCACAGCTGTCTCTTCGTGCTGCTGGGTCACTTCGTGCTGCTGGTACGGCGTGCAAGGACAGCGGGCTGGGAACAGAAGCTGCTGCACCAGCAGCTGCTGCCCTCTCAGAGACAGCCTTGTGGAAAGGTGTTTGCGTTTTATATTTAGCGTATAAGAAATGCCCCAAATGAAAGGTGGTAAAAGTCTTGGCAGACACGTGCAAATGAGAATGGAGTGAGGACGGCTGTGCGTGTTTCACAGAGAAAGCAACTGACCTGCCTCAGAACAGCTCTGTTTCACAGGAGGTTGTTTTCTAAAGGAAACAGGAGGGGGTTGCATTTCAGTTGTGTTCAGAGGGGACCTTTAATGTAGACCTGGAGACCTTTCTAATAGTAGAGAGAAAAGGAATACTTGGGGTGAGAACTGATGGTAGGAAAACGAACATGGGACCAGGAGGAGGGAATTAAAGGAATACAAACGTCAGCAGGAAACGTGCCCAAGTTGAGGTCAACGTAGCTGTCTTTGATTTCCTCCACTGCTGAGCACTATGTCATTTTCTTCTGACAGAAAATAGGGAAAGGAAGAGAAACGAGGAGGTTGAGCATTGCATATGCTGCAGTTTAGCAGTGGCTGGCTAAAGAGAAGGGGGTTTCCAGTGTGGGGAAGAACACTGGGCTGATGGTGGCCAGATCCAAGCCCCAGATGCCAGTTCTCCCAAGCAGCACTGCCCATATGTTTGGACCTGTGGCCATAAGGCTGGCTGGGGAGAGCTGGGGAGGTTTTTGCTTGTACAGACCGCTTCCGTGTGAGAGAACTGTTTTGAGCCAGGCTGCACGGTTGGTTCCTCTCAAGTCCTGCATTTCCCTGGAAGGCCTCTGAGTGGTGTGTCAGCACCAACGGTGAGCGCTGGGCTTCAAGAAGCCTCCTCACTTTGCCTTGCACGCTTTCTGCACGGCATGGACGGATGCTTGCCTCTTGGGTGCGATTGCACCCGTCAGCAAAGCATCCCTCCTGCAGGGAGGCTGTGGGTGGGACGTGCAGGTGTCAGCGAAGCTCCATCCCCAAGAGCTGGCTGATGGCAATGGTGGGGTGCAGTGCGTCTTGAGCCCAGCACCTGGGGAAGCATTTGAGACCCCTTTGGGGTGAGCAGTCAACTGATCAGCTTTCCGCAGCTGTCATGTATGTGCAGTTGTTTTGGGTTTGGTTCTTCGGCTGCAGTGGTGACTGAGATGCAAAGGGCAGTGTGCAGGGAGAGGTAATTTTTGAGGATGGACCCGTGCGCTGGAAAGATTTCAGCTGACATCTTGTCTGGGTTGTTTCTGTGTTTTAGGACAGGTTTATAGGGTTTCAATTCATGGCCTCAGGTCTCGGTCTCTGAACCTGTACAATGGGCTTTGTGCAGCCATCCTGCCTTTCCTGCTCCCACCATGGCAGCCTTTTCCCTCACTTAACATTTCCAAGTGCTGCGCACATACCAAAGGACTGTGCATCTGCCAAGCAGCAGTTATTTGGATTTAAATAATCTCCAGGAATTCTTGTCCATCTTGAAGGTCTTAAACGGCTGCCTTTGTGTGGTTGCGCTGGGTGGAGTCCCCTGCTCTTCTGCCCGTTCCCTCAGCTCACACCCAGGCACACACCAAATCGGATATTGTCCAAGCACTCACTCCCTTCCTGTGGTTTGCCTTTATTTTTAGTCTAAGGACGGAGCGTGTTTACACAAAAGGGGGCTTCTCAGCAGGGCTTCCCGCTGCTTTTTCTCCTCTTTTTTTGTTATCCCCTCTTTATTGCCGTGGCTCGCTCCCACTGTGAGAGCCGGCCGGGCTTCTGCAGCCCCGAGCACCCAGGGGAGCTGGGTGGCTGCAGCAGGCAGGGGCTGCTCAGGGTCGCTTGTCCAGATGCTGCGGACCCCGCTGAGGCTGCACGCAGCCCTGCCTGCTCCTGGCCAGGCTGCGGAGCCCTCTGCCAGGCCTCCAGGGCTTTTGCTCCTTTCCCCAGGCTGCCTGCAGCATGGGGTGGGACTGTCTGATTTTTTGGAGTTAATCCTAAATCCTCCCCTTGGCTCCGGCCAGCACTTCCCCTGGGGACAGGTCACAGTCCTGGGCTGGGATGTTGGCCAGGGGTGGGTGGCGAGGAGGGGGGCATCCCTGTGCTCTGCTGGCTGAAAACCAGCCTCGTTGAGCTGCCTCTGGCCACTCACCTTTAAAATTCGGACAGACCTCCAGAACCAGAGACCCCTGCACTCCATCCTTGGGATGGAAAACTTCTGTATTCTCTTTCCTCCCTAGGCACAGCTTACAGTTTTTACCAAACCTGACACAGGTGAATTGAAATCAGGCAGCACTGAACTTCCTGACCCATAACCAAGACCCAGCACTGGCCACAAAGCTGCATAGTAGCAATGCAGGGTTTTCTTGGCTCACATACATTTGCCTTTTAATTCTGGAGGTCCATACCTCAAAATCAGCCTGAGTAAAGGGGGAGGATGCTCCTCAGAACAGTATGTGAAACGTTTTGGCCTCTTCACGTCCTGAACATTAGAGTCACGGAAAAAGAAGATAAGCTCACTGTTAATGCCCACTCTTTTGTTTTCCTAGCATATCTCTGCTAATTTTTGTGTAGGGTGACTCCCAAATACTCCCTTTCAATTAGGCGCCTGCTTTCCTGTTTTGGCAGCAGCTCTCAGGTGCCCCGTTATAGCAGAGCGGCTGCGGGAGCGCAAGGGGGGTGGTTGCTGGGGGAGGGCTGGCGTTAGTTTGGTTGTGCTTTGTTGGGGAGATGAAAGGAATCACAACACTAAATGCCCTGGGGGAGAGGGGAGAATAAATTATTTTGTTAGGAATTCAGTAATTGGGTCCCCTTGGGCTGGGACCCTCCTCATCCTGTAGCAGATGGTACCACGTGGCTGGGGGAAGCTTGGAGCCCGGCTGCATGGGGCTGAGCCCCGTCTCCTCCCGGCTGGGGAACCCAGGCAGCTGGTTTCTTAGGGATGCAGAGAGATGTGAAGGGCGCATTGCTGTCAGGGTGCTTGTTTGGGGTTAATTTCCACGCAAACCGTGGCCTTTGTGTCACCTGCTTCAGTTTTAGCTTTGCAAAGTTGTGCACACAGAGAACTCATTTATCATCCTCACTTTTTCCTCCGAGGGTGAGTCCTTTGGAGGATTCATCCCTCTCGGGTGTTCTGCAGCCAAGCCAGGGAGCTGATGCTCTCCTGTGGGTACCACTGGTGAGGAGCTGTGGGAGATGAGCTTCGCCTGGGGCTGCTCCAGCAGACAGGGAACCTACAATTGTTAAAGTGATTTATGTATATAAACACTCTGGTGTTGTAAAGATCCCTCAAACGGTGCCTCGGGGGCTTTGGTGTGTAGAATTAATTAAATATATTCCCACATGTTTAATATGAAACTGATCAAAGCGTCCTAATCAGGGGCTTTTGCTTGGCTCTCTGTCGTTTTATTTTATTTTTGGGCACAAGGGGTGTGCCCCAATTTCATAAGAGAGGGTGCAGGAAGGATGTGTGTGTCAGAAGATGATCTGCAGCTAATCCCAGAGGCTTTATCCAGGCTGATTGCTGACTTCCTGGCCTGAGACACATCTGGAAACTGGCATCAAATTCCAAGGAGAAATCACTGAGTGAGCGGCAGTAGAAAAAAAAATCCCACTTTGCTACTGAACAAGGTAGACACCGGGGTGAATAAAAGCAGGAGACTGCTAATACGCTCTTTATTTATTAAAAAACACAGGATTGCTTTCCCCAGGTTTTTCCAATTATAGTGCATTGAATGGCCCTGACATCACTCTTGAGCCAGGGCCAGCCTATTCAACAGTCTGGCAAAGACATTTATTAACTGGTTACCTGCCAATTGTCTGGGCTAGGAGCTGCGGGACAGATGTGTTTTGAAAAGTGATAACATTGTTAGGGCCCTTATTTAGATAGTGAGAGGAAAGCTACACCACTCCATCCAGGCTCTCTGAAGTAGGTATTTAAAGCAATTAAAAATAAATAAATTAGGTTGAGATGTAACTTTGCTATGCAGTTCCGCTTGGCTGCCCTGTTGGTAGGTAGGTTTTCACAGTGTTTCCTTGCTGGAGGACACCCGGTAGTAGGACTTTGTTGAGGAGCGGTGGTCTTGCCTGCCGGTGGGTGCTCAGGGTGTCAGTTGTCAGCACAGCTGCTGCTCGCTGGGGGCTGGACTTGGCATCCCTGTTCTCCCACTCTGTGGTTCCACTGAACCCACTGCCCTGAGGCATCTCTCAGGAGGTGGGTAAGGAGGAGGGGAGGAGGGCCCAGGGCCTGCGGGTCCCTGCCCTGCTGCACCCACCGGGCTGTGCTGGCGATGCCGTGTGCATCTAACCTGCTCTTAAAAATTTCCAGCAACGGATCCTCCGCTGCATCCTTGTGGACCCTGCTCTAGTCACAGCTATCTCGGGCTAACCCCCCTTCCTGCAACCAAACCCCACCCCTCTGGGTCTCTCAAGGGCTTGGGGACCAGCTGATGTCCTTCCTTTCTGCATTAAGCCACCTTGCGTGGAAGACCCCTTGTGCTCCTCTTCAGTCTTCTCCAGGCTGCCCCATCTGAGTGGCCGTATGGGATGGGAGCGAGCTGCCCTCTGCCACGTGCTGCTGAGGAGGAGGAGGGTCCTGGCCCCCTCTGACACCCTACAATGTGCCACTGCATGGTGCCATCAGGGCCGGGCTGGCCCGGGTCCATCCCTGGAGCAGGAGAGGGTTTGCTGAGGTCGTTACAGGTTTAAACATGCCTAATAGATAACACTGCTCCTGATTTATACAGATTTTGTGCACAGTTGGTTTAACCTTTAATTTCTTTGCTGTTGCCCTGTGAGGCAATGCTAAGCTCATCTTCCTAGAGCTTGTAAATGAATCCTGAAATACCTTGGCTGGCTTTGTCCCCTGCTAGATGCTGCCTTCACCTTGGCTTTCCCTACCTCTTCTCCTCCATGAAACCTCAGGTGCGGGCTCTCTGTTCAACTTGTTTAATGCTGGAGACCTGATAAAATTAACTGGCTCGAGGAAGTTATATATCATCCCATAATCTCTCCATCTATCCCTGTTGCTGTGTTTAAATGGGACAGCTTTATTTAATAGCATTGATTTTTTTTTCTATTTTTGGTGCCGCTACATAATTGTTTTCAAATGATAGAGATATTTTACCTCCTCTTTTTTCATTCCCCCAGTGTTTAATTCCAGTCACAGTTCAGCTGTGCCCTGAATCAGCTTTCCTTATTTAGGGATTCAATTTATGAAGATAATTTCTAGATACTAGATTCTTCCTCCAGCCGCTTCACTTGTAGTTTGCATTCCTCTCTTAGGCTGAAAGAAAAACTTTGCCTGGGACATGGGTCCTTATCTACTGCTCATCATCATCTCTGCTGCCTTGTGTTAACAATTTTTGGCCTTTTTTGGTAGTAAGAAAGAGATTTTAGCCTAGTTGTACCTTCACTGGCCTGGATGATGGCCGGTGGTTCTTGCTGGTTTTCTTTTCTACTCAAATGGGAAATGTATTAATTGAAAAATGTGATTTTAGTGGGGAAAATGTATTCTCTGGTATAAACTGAATTCAATTAATAGCTTCAAACAAACAACAAAAAAATCCTTTAAGGTGCCAACATCCTGCTCAACCTTTCCAAAACCAAACACTGTTTGATTTCCAGCCTGAAACTAGACTTGAAGCTGTAGCTATAGCTGTGTGTGTTGTATAGAGGATAATTAAAACCTCCTAAAAATAAAATAAGCCTGTTGTTTTGGACACAGATTCAAACCAGCAACAAATGGAACAGGTTTCTTTTGAGACATTGTTGTCATCTGGATAAGATACCCGTAAGTTGGGAGTATGGGATGCTCTAGTCGTGAGTATGGCAGAAGACTCCGTAGACCATGGCAGGGTGCGGTGCATTATGTTACGTTTTGGTTAGCTGCCTTCTTTTGAAAGATGGGGAGTTGGTCAACATGGATTGGGCTTGGTCCCAAGCGATGCATGGAGTAGCTCTGAGTTAGAAAGGAGGTCACTCCAATGAGTTCAAAGGATGTGTGTCATCGCTGCTGCCGCTCGTTTTCCTCCAATTGTTGTGCCTTGACTCAGCTGAAGTTCTGATTTCTCAAGGCTGGGGTTTTTCGTGGGAGAAGTTCTGCAGAGCCTCCCACAACCAGGGACTCTGGGCATGACTTCCAAGAAATACCACTCTGTAATTAATAATAATAATAATCCCATTGATGCAAACTATTTTCCTAGAAAAAGGATGAAGCAAGGGACTTTTTACTTCTCCTCTTTGTAATGAATAAAACTGTTTCCACTGGCTGGTTTGAATACCGCTGAACAAGCCAGGTAGCGGATACCACATCAAAAAATAAAATAGTGATGGAAGGATTTTATATATTACAGCAGGTCTGTAGCTTAGCGTTAAATAATATAAAACATAAGAGGGCTTTATGAAGTTGAAATACTCATGTTAAAATCTATTCCTTTTTTCTCCTAACCAAAATTTCAGATTTTCCACCTGCAGAAAATATTCATTTTTTGGCTTTTTTTCAAAAAATAATTAAAACCTACCAACCTGCAGAGACAGAATAAGTGCCAAGCAGCTCTACTAGCTACTTCCACAGGCACATTCCTAAGGTTTGCTTTATTTAAGCAGTGCCGAGATGCTGGGCTTTCATGGTGAGGAGCTGCCCATGGGGACACTTTTGGGCTCTGTGTGCATTCCCCTGTACCCCAGTGGTTTTCTACCTCTCCATCCTCCCGAGAAGGTCAGGTGGAGGTAAAGCAGGTGCATGGGGACTTGGGGGAGAAATTAGCATTTCCTCCCACCCAACTCAATCCCATAGGAGATTGATGTGGCTGGGGAGAGCTCAGGGGAAGCACAGGCTGCTTCACGGTCTAAGAGAGGTGACAGTGTCCCCCAAATGAAAATTGCCCCATTGGCTAAATATAAATAAATAAATCTGTCAGAGACAGATTGAAGCATTCCCTTTGTTTATTCTGCCTTTTATGCTGTTTTTAGCTGTTGGCCAGCACCCATTATTGCAGGTCTGCTGGGGAGGGGAGGATGCTTGTGACCTGGTGGCTCTCGTGGCTGGGATGCTCCATGAGATCGGGGATGGAGTGGGAGTGTATTTACTGGGAGGGTGTTTAGCAAAGGGGGAAATGTGAATACTTGGGTTTATCATGTATGCAAAGGACTGAGCAGGTTTTTTGCAGGTTTCTTCAAACAGATTACCCCCCCACCCCCCACCGGTGCTCGTGCTCTAGGCTTTCTTGCTCGCTGGAGGGTTTTCAGTGCCCAAATCCCTTGCTCCTCCATGCCTCCTGCAACATGGCAGACCATTGCACCGGCTGGTGTTAAACCTCTCTGAGAGCACCCTGTGGCAGGGCAGTCTGCAGAGTGTGCTGCTGAAGCTTGAGGAGAGGTTGCCTGCTGTGTCCGGAGACTTCAGAGAAGAGCAAGATGGGAAAACAGGCAGTGAGTGCTTCCCCTTGACGGCGCTGTCAGTCTCCATGCTTGCTAGTTTGTCTGCTCAACTGAGAAATATGTATACCTGGGGGTGATTCATCATCCCGCAGCAAGGCTGGTAGCAGCCGTTGGGATGATGCCCTTCTCCATGCTGGTGCTCGCAGGGTGCTCTAAACACCCTGTTTTCACCCCCACTGGCAGTGGCTGGGATGGACAGGTGTGGTGGAGGGTGGGTTTTGGGAGGGGGTTAGTGGTGGGATCCCTTGGAGCCCATGGCGGCAGGAAGCTGTATTGTGTGTTGATTTTAAACAGGAGGTTTGGGAGATCAGCTCTGGAGCAGAAAACAGGGGCTCGGGAGGAACAAACATTCACTGCTTCAGAAGGGTGGTGATTTCCTTTTGGGTAAACACGTCATTAATCTCAGGGAGCACATTCTTTTCCATCAAAAGATAAGGGATTCGGGTTGCCTTTCTCAGGGCTTGGTCTTTTTAGATTGTTTTAACCGTGGCTTTTGCTCCTTTAATTACAGACTTTACATAATCTGTAATTTTGGATTTGCCAGGCTTATTATGGGTGCAGAGAAAGTCTTGGGCAAGGGAACTCCTTTCCTTCTTTCTTCTAAATTGCTCTGATCTTTCTCTCTCCCCTCCCCTCTTGTGATTTTTTTTTTTTTTTTTTTTTTTTGCTAAAACCTGTCTGTCCTCTTGCTGCTCGCAGCTCTGATGAATTTGAAATGTAAGGCTGCTGTTTGTCCTAATTTATGAAACCATCTCCCTAGCGCTAATGATAAAGTAGGAGCTTATTTGTTCACCACGAGTGGAAAAATAGCAATGGGCTCCTCTCCCCACCCTGGGCTGCCTCTTGCTGCTCAGCTTTGGTTTGGCATTTTGGAGGATGCCACTTGCTGTGACCAGCAAGGTGTGGGAAGATGCCAGCTACAGCACCCAGCACTTAATTTTCAGCTGACACCATCCTGACATGTGGGGAGACAGCCATGGCAGGGGGGCTGCTTTTACTCCTGCTTCTGTGGCTTGGGGTCTGTGACTGCCCTGAGCTCTTTTGATAGTAAATGTGTTCAGCTAGGATTTAGGAATGAAATTACAGAGGGAATTTAGTCCCTTCCCATTCTTGACTCCCCTTCTTCCCAGTACTTTGTGCTCAGGGCTGCCAGCAGCAGCATGGCTTGGGGTGGAGTGGAGCGCCCTGGCAGCTTGAGCAGATGCTCTGCAGTCTTTTTGCACTGATCTGTCAGTGTGGCCACATGCCTTTGTGTTAATTGCATAATAGCTATGTTTTTATCACTGCATACTCATTGACCTGCATGTATTCAGCACAGAAATTCCTCTCTATTTTTTCCCTTGCCTAGTTTAAGATTCCCAAAACAGAAATGCTGAGGCTGTGGGAGCTGTCAGCAGACAGGCTGTGCCTGTGGAAACTAAGATGAACCCAAGGCATGATGTCATTTGTGACATGCAGAGGGTGAATCTACAGGGCTAAGTATCAGAAGACTTGTGTTTGCTTTTCTCCATCTGGGCTGGTCTGCGTGTGCCCTGTCTCCAGCACAGAGCAGTGGTGCTGCCCACAAGTCCAGCACGGAGCAGGCGTGCTCCTGGCTCATAGGAAATGTGCACTGATCCATGCTGGCTCACGTGGCACATGCGCTAGGGCTGCAGAGAAGGGCAACCTGGGTTGGGCAGATGTAGTCCCCTGGGTAGATGAGTCCAGCAGTACAAGAGACAGGGACATCAGTTTCTTCAGTCTATCCCATCCTCCTCCAGCTCTGCTCCCATGTAGCTCTTCTCTATTCCCTCTGTTTCTTCCCAGTCTTCCAGCCAAAACTTGCATACCCAAAGGTGAAGCAGGAGATGTCCTGGAAAATGTTAGAACATTTTTGCCTGTATAAGTTCAGCAAAGGTCATGTTTATTCTCTGTACCTACCAGTGCAGCTCTGCCTCTTAACGCACGTTGCTTTGACGTCTCTTAGAGCGCTGGAACCTTCTGGTGAAAATCTGTTCATGCATCTCACAGCCCGAGTGTCAGCCCACAGCAAGCTGAGCAGTGGACTGGTAGCATGGAAAAACCACCATACTGTCCTCTGACCACCTGTGCTGCTTCCCTCTCACTGTTTTCCTTCCCAACCCTTCCATATTTTTCTCTTACATCTCTGCCTCCACCTGCCCTGTACCAGGCTGGCAGCAGTAGACCAACACCCAGGAGTAGCAGTGGTAGCGTTGGACTTCCCTGGGGAAAAAATACTGGGAGGACCTCGGGACCTGGAGCTGGGTAGTTGCAAAGGCATGGCTGCAGGAGCAGCCCAGCCTTGGGAGAGCATCGAAAATGTGTGGCTGATGTGGTGTTAAACAGGCTCAAACACAGGGAGCCAAGCACGTGCACGGAGGGATGCGGAGGCATGGGGCTTGCGATTGCACCACTTTGATTTTTTTAATTCTGTTGGGAAAGGTGATTCAATGTTATTGGTGATCCCAGTGCCCTCTTCATGCCTCTCTGATGGTGCCAGTTCACCGGAGAGGTGCACCGTTTTCAGTGACCTTCGCTGGGTGTGCTGCGTGGCATTGGTGAGCTGTGGTTGGGGTCAGCGGGACCCACGTCATTCCCTGGCGTGTGAGTACCTGCTTCGCCGGGAAAGCCCAGAGTGTGACTGCCTCAAGTTAAGTTTCAGTGTTTGCATGGGGGGGGGGGGGGGCGGAACACAAAGATAAAAAGACCGTGGTGTTTGGATGACGTTCATGGCTTCACATCCATCTCTTCACATCTGCAGTTTCTATGTGGATGGTTAATCCTGTGTGTCTGCAACTGCACACTGAGATGCTGAAAAACCTATTGCTGGTGGTGGTTTGGCATCAGAATGTTGCTTCATTAAAGCCAGACATGCCTGACTTTCCCTTGGCAAGTGTGATAGGCTATGGGTGGTGAGTTTGGTGACCACCAGACCACCCGTGGATGAACTTCTTCTGTAAGCGAGGGAAGGATTAGTATTGCAGGGGCTGTTGGAGGAAGAATTTCACTCCCTCCTTGCTGTAGAGCACTTTGACCTTTGTAGAAATTAATTTGGTTTAGGCCACCCAACAGCCATCTGATAGACCACAGTTTCTGAGAGTTACCAACCTGACAGGGCTTGACTTGCCCACTCTGGGGAGTTAACAGCTCAGAAGTCCTGGGCTTGTACCTTGCCCTTGTCTAAGAATTTGGAGGAGCAAAATGCAAGCATGTGGCTGGTGAGGAGTGAAACTTTTTCTTGCTGCAGAGGTGTGTGTTCAGTTGAGGATGGCAGCTGTGGGACCAGGCTGTAAGGACCATTCCTGTTTTGTCCACGCTGTTGCCTGGGTATCTCCAGTACCTGCACCAGGAGCTTGCTCCAGGTGGGCACTTGGACTGGTGTCCAAGGGGAATGACTAGATTCCAGAGCTTATGCCAGAAGGGTTTAGAGATGGAAGAAGGAACGGGAAAGAGAGAGAGATGAGATAATTATGCCAAGGATATATAATTACTCTTTGGCTCTCCGTGTCTTACGTCACACAGGATCCTGAAAACGCTGGGGTCAGACCTGGGAAATGTGCTGCAAGACAAACACTTCCAGCTGTTCCTCTGAAAGCAAATCTCAGCAAGTACCTTCCAGGCAGGAACGCGTGGGCTTACTTATTTAGGAAAAGAAAAAAAAAATCTCACCATTTCAAGCCTTCAGCATTCACCTTCATAATTAAAATTTCTAATCACAAGCAGAGGGCAATAAGTGACAGCCTTCTGGGAGCCATTTCTTAAGGTGGTTTTCCATTTTTGCATTATTTAACCCCCACCTCGGTGCCAGGGTTTACTTAACCTTAAGCTTGTGAACAGGCTTATTGAATTTGGCCAAGGCTTGACTAATCTGTAATGAGCTCCAGGTTGCCTGGAACTTGGCAGCGCTGTCGTCCTCTGTGCCGTTGCATAATGGCCTGACCCCGTGTAGCCACGGCTTCGCCTTGTGCCCCTTCTCCAACCTCCCCGAGTCCCACTCCGAAACCCTGGGCTTCATGGAGGGGCCGCCCAGCTAAGGGGTATCCCAAAGGGGTGTCAAAAAGCGCTTTCATCCTCTTCCACAGCGTGAGAGGTAGGAGAAAGTGCAATAAAAGTTCAAACATGGAAACCAGCCAGGGTGGAGGGGGGGATGCAGTGGTGGCAACCAGGCAAAGGCTGGTACCTCCTCCCAAGCATCCGTGGTGGACAGGAGGACATGGGAACACTGACCATCTTTCTCCATCTCCTTCTCCACCTGCATCAGGCTGATTTGCAGCCTCCTCTGGTTCCCTTGCACTCGTGAATGGAGAGTGCTCATCCTAGAAGCCCTTCCATTTGAAACTTGCTAGGTGGTTTTTATTGTTTGTTACATCATTTTAATATGGACAACTGGAAGAACTTGGTTTGTCAAAGATCACAGGAATAATGCAGGTGTTGCTCTAAGTCAGTTTTTTCCCTGTTGTTTATTTACTTCAGCTCAACCACTTGAGAAACCCATTATTTGCCTGCTCCTTATTGAGTATCTAATGATGAAAATAAATTGTTACTGCTCTTCATTGTGCATTTCCCATAAGGCTGACATGGTACAGAGAAGGAACCGGATTCTTTTCCTTCTAGCATGACATGACACTGGGAAGATTGTTTATAGCACTTCAACTCCAGCCCTCTGCAAGCCATCTGAGAGCAGGATCATTAAAGGCAGGATTTAGAGGCTGTGGGGTTGCATAAATTAATTGAGAGCAAAGTTTGTCAGGCAAACATTTTATAACGAATGAAGAGGGAGGAATCTGGCTTGGATCTCATGTACCCAGCAATAAGCTGGAGGAAAAGATTCTCTTACAAAAAAAAATAAAAAATAAAATGATGTTGCCTTGTTTGGAGATCAGAGAGCCAAATATAGACCCTATCGTGTTTCCTTCCCTCCTCCTTCCGAAGCCCATCCTTTTGAAGTGCACTTTCAATGGGATGTGGTTAATTGACTTTGTGAACAACCGACCCAGTGCTCTGTTGGTTTAACCAATTGGTCTCACTTGCTGATTCCTGTTTTGTTTTGGATGATTTTCAGCCCAATTGCCCCATCAGCTACAATTAGTCCCATTAATATGACAGCTGAAAGGTCACAGATGACTCGCTCCGGTCACAGGCATGAGGGCAGCCAGGAGATGCTCACAGCATGTTCTCAGCAATGTGGTCGCGTGCTGATGGCTGGCTTAAATTGATGATGATTGCAAGTCCTGGTGTAAAACTGATCAAAAGGGATGTGAGATTTGCTTCATGGTGTGTGTGTGTGTGTGTGATTGACTGAGAAATGAAGTTGCAATAACAAGTAACATTTGGATGAACTTTAATTAGACAAGAACGCTCTGCATAGATGAGAAAGGTTCTGTACGAAGGGGAAATGTTTAATGGCTGGGCTTCCTCTTGCCCACCAGTGCCGCCAGGAAAGGAAGCAGAAGTGGGATAGAGTTGTAGGCGCATCCTGTGGCTCTTTCAACAAGTCCACAGCTGTCATTTTCTGTGGTTCCAGTGACATCTGCCATGGTTTCGGGCTTGGTCTCTTCCATCTAGGATTCACTCTTAGGGGAATGAAGTAGGAAAGGGACCAGCAGATGAATGGATGGAGCACAAGGGATTGTTTGGCTTCTTAAGCTTAATAGGGGTCAGATGCACACAGGTGCAGGTCAGACATGGCACTCATAGGTCTCACAGTCTCTCTTTGGCTATGGTATGGCCAAAACAGTATCACAAATTATGTAGTCTGGTTTACTTGGCCTTTTGCATGAGAAAGGAGACATAAGGCACCCAAAATGCTTGGATCAGCCCGTCATTGAATTACACAGCCCCAAACCCAGTTAGAAGACAGTGGCTGGAGACGGTTCATTTACAAAGCAGGGTGCTGTGGTGAGGTTCTGCAAGGGTCTGGGTTTAGTTTGGTGGTGTTTGATATTTTCTTTAACTGCTTGGATGATTGAGAAGACAATATATAGATTCAATTTGCAGACGCCCCCCAGCTGGGAAGGGCTCTCAGCAGCCTGGCTGAGAGGGTCAGACTTCCAGGTGAGCTCGCACAAGCTGGAGTAGTGGTGTGAAAAGGGCGATTTGTGGTTTGATGAAGACAAACAGAAAGTTTTACAGCCTGGCAGAAACACATCGACTGAGCCATTGCAGGATGGGGACTGTTTCCAGTAGGTGAAAGAATGGGGTATTTAAAAATGCAGATAGTTCATGGATCAGGCAAGAAATAGCATCATGAACTTCAAACAGGGTGATTTTGGTTAGACAGTAGGGGAAACCTGAATGATAAAGACAGGGAAATATGAGAGTAAAACATCAAGAGAGGCTAGAGTCCCCTTCTCAGGAGAATTTTGAGAACTGGTGAGACAAACTTCTTTTCAAGAGTGACATAGGGGTATTTGATGCTGATGCTGCTGTCAAGCACAGGTTGCAGGTCTGCAGATCTCCTTGGGATGAGATTAATATTTTGCTCACTCCTTTTGTTTTACTAATTAAACAGTAACATCTCTATGAGGAGCACATAATTTGTGAAAAAAAACAGCCCTTGGCCAGGGACCAAAATTTTCCTCCAGCTGTTTGGTGGGAGCTTTGCAGCCAGCCCGTGTGGTGTGCTGTCACGGGCATGAATTCCAGTTGAAGGAGCTCAGGTCTGCTCTTGCGGGAATGTACAGCCTACACAACCCCCCCACTTTATTTCTCCAGAAGCTGCACTTTCTGCAGACATCTGTGAGATGCAGAGGTCAGTGTGTTGTGCTGAGCTTATTCCCTTTAAATCTTGTCTGGGACTTCTTCCTAGTGAAGATAGCTATCACTTTTAAAAAGCCTAGCCGCAGGAGACCTCTTCTATCAGCGTGTTTCCATCCATGTTTGGGCAACACAATGAATGCAGATGTAGTAGGAAACTTTTGATTATCTATGGGATTCTTCTGTGGCAACTTCAAAGCTTTGTGGTTAGTTATATTCTGAGACTTTAAATGGATATGTCTGGTGTTTAGAGCTCTGATTTAATTTTCCGATTTAATCTACTGTCCAAACATCATTAATGTTGTCTCTGAGGCATGGGACAGCTTTGATGGAGTCTTTTTTAAATTTCTGGCCATCACCCTGTTGCAGCCATTAACAACATCCTGCCTGCTAATAAGATAATTCAAGTTGTTGTGGGCACATGTCTTGTGGAAAGAGACTGTAGTGGCAGGAGAAAAAAAGGATCTGACTTCGCTCACCTCCCACCCCCCAGCTGGCACAAGCATTTGTACTCCTGACAGGGAGGAGAAGTTTCCACAGGTTTAAGGTACTCCATTAAAGAGCAGCGTTGCCTGTTGAAAACAAGATTGTTAATGTCATAGACATATCATGAATTCCTTAACCTGCCTTCATTGGTTACCTTCTCTTCCTATAAGCATCTAAAACCTTTCCTAATTAATGCCCTGCCAGCACATCAGCTGATGGGCTCAGCTATTGCTAACGAATCCATGCTTGTGGAAGAATTTGACCTGTCCTTCCAGTGTGAAGAAAGGGAGCAGGAGCCTCCATTACATGCCCAGTAAACCAGTTGCATGACGTTGATATCCTACCCATTGCTTTCCCCTCTCTTCCGTCTTCTGTAAAACTTTTGGTTTGGAAAGTAAAACTTGTGCGTGTATGACCTTGGAAAGACTGGGCAGAAGTCACTGTGGGGAGCAGGGCACAGCTCGAGGTCTCGGCATTTGCTCCTTGTTGCGCTGTGATAAACATCTACAGAAGATCTGGGAGGCGGGCGGCTGGCCAGGATCACAGCCCCATGTTTTGCCCTGGTCTGGGGATGATCGTGCAGCAACAGGAGAGCAGCGGCATCAGAGGGTGAGCGCACAACACGACAGTGGGTGGTTGTAGAACACCTAATTCCTTCTCCGCTGAGAAACCCATCTCATGGAGGAGAGCCCACCCTGCAACTGGCTTTAGTGGCTCCGGGCTCATTGGCAACCGGCGTATAAGGAGGATACGTTGGCAGCAGCTTCACAGCATGGGCACATCTCAGGTCTTGTCTGTGCAGACGCTTGACTGGCAGAAACACAGAATACGGTGCGAGGGCTTGCTCAGGGATGCACCTTTCTTATGGCAGCATATTTTTGCTCTATTTGGATAAGGATTCAAGTGACATGGATAAATAAGTATAAATATAGGCTGATGGCTGCAGGCAGTTTTCCTCCGTGGGCAAGTTTTACGGGAAGGTGTCCTGCTTGCTCGCAGGCAGGACTCGGTACGACGTGTTCTGGCTTGGCAAGAGCTACCCAGCCTGGTGGTGCCTCTCAACGTGGTGGCCTGCACTGCTGCACCTTTCCCGGGCATGTGCACCCTCGTAACAGCACTGCCCTCTTGTCAGCCTTCTCCCCCACCAAATAAATTGGCGTTCATCCTTCCCAAGTATCCCTGGAAACAGCCACTGCTGTTGCATGCGCTTAGAGGACGGGTGGCCGCCAAGAGCAGGCGGGAGGGTCTCCTGCAGTCCCTGTGGTTTCTGAGGTTCTCCTCTCACCCTCCGTGTCTTTGCAGAGCATGGCTTTGTCGGCTACTCTGAAGAGCTTATGTTCAACAACACGCTGCCGAACTACAGCCAGGGGGAGTCCTTCTTCACTGTTTTTGGAGTGTTTTTCCCAGCTGCCACAGGTACCGTTAAGTTTTTTCCTCCCTCTTTCCCTCCCGACCCACAGCCACATCCTGGAGATGAGCAGAAGCCGGTGGGGTTCCTCTGGGCTGCTACGTGGGGCGAGCGGGACCATACTTGGCTGCAGCAGATTCAGGCGGCCTATTCAAAATGTTCAAGCGTTCCTCCAGCGTTGCAAACTTTGCGCATTCTTGTCCTGCTCACTTGAACATGCTCTTCTGTCTCTCTGTGGTCAGAAAATGCTGGTCAAGTCTATGGGCTGACGTGGTGGTGTAAATACTTCCCTGCCAAGGATGAGGCTCAGGCACTGTTCTCGGCCAGTGCTGTCAGGCCACGAGGTGTCAAGCCTTTTTAAAAGGGCTGATCATGATTTATCTTATTAGCTAAGCCTTATGGCTTGGTTGCACTGGGAGGGTGGGAAGAAGACAAGGAGGGCTTTCCCTCCATCCTTACCACGGGCAGGTGGCTGAGCTGAGCTGATGCCATCGCTCTTGATGCTGACCCACTGCGCTCTGTATAGTCTCACAGATACATCTTGGCATGTCAGCAGAGCTCACTTTTATGAGCTTAATTGGATGCTTTCACGTTATGTATTCCCTTTAATTACCAGGAAGATCCATGTCACCTTCCTAAAGCTGGCAATCTCCAGTGGGAAAGAAATAGCGATCAACTGGAGTTACAATACCTTCTGTTGATGCTGGGGTTTTTAAGCTATAAAAAGTACTGATTATAAGCAGTTTCCATAGCGATGAATCCTTGGATTACAGAATGAATTTTCATAGGATTAACTCTAAGTAACTCGCTGGAAGTTGTTCTCAGATTTGCTGCGGTACCAGCAGACAAACTGAAGGGTTTTGTGAAACAGATGGGACTGGAGGAACGGTCTGGTAGCAGAGGGTGTCACTTTGTCGGGTGCACCTATGCAGGCCTTCAAATTTACCCTTGAAATCCTCTCTCCCAGCTTATCAGGCTGGCTATTGCCTCCGTGCAGACTTCCTCTTGGAAAACTCACCTGCCTGAACTATCGGTACCATGGAGAAGTTGGCTTCTGCTCTCTTTTTTTGTCATTTCTGTCTGGCCCAAGCACGTCCGCCAGCCAAAGAAGGAGACCTTCCTCGTGAGCCCTGCCTCTGATGCAGGAAAGCATTTATTTCCAGCTCCCTGCTTATAGAAGAAGGAATAGTTATGACACAGCTGTGCAGAAACGTACCGTGATTAGCCACATTAAATGGTTCTTCATCACTGCTAATGCTTGGCTGCTAGGAAGAATGCCAAAGCTAATAGATATAATATATTTAAAGCCCTGACAGCCTGTTGCTTTGTTAGTTAGCAGCAGTAATACCAGTAGTAATGTTAAATATTCTCTGAAAATACAGTTTGGGCTGATGTATAATTACTTTGGTTGCTGCACGGCTTTTTCATGTGTTCTTTTTAATTGTGTGGTTATTTACAGGATTTAAATTATTCCTTTGGAGTAGCAGTGCCAGTGGTACCATATAGCATCATGATTGCTCCTGTTATTGCTGTTTGTACCACTGTGGAGTTCAGGAGCCTCATAAAGCATAGGGTTGTGTTCGTTGCTCTCCGTGGAAGAACTTGTGATCTGATTAAGAAATTTTTCGGATGGGAGTCAAGGCTTCTCTGCTGCAGATGACAAATGGGGAGCCCAGAGAAACTTCAGAAGTGGGAGTAAAGCTCACATCTCCTCAGGCTGGAGCAATGAATGGGAGCTGGTTCCACCCACCCCACCTGCCACCTGCTGGCTTAGCCTGCCTCCTCCCCGATGATGGGGTGTGATGTTCAGGCTGCAGAGGCGACCCCGGGTTTCTTGGGGTCCCGCATGCTGGAGCAGAGCTGCTTCCCACCACATTGTGGGGGCTGCCTGGATACAGCCCGAGCCTGCCAGCAGGACAGGCAGTCTGTGAGATTGGAGATGACATTTCAGGGATGGGTTTGGCCATGACATTAGTAGCGGGCTGGAGAGATGCGATAGGGTTGCCAGCACCCCTGATGCAGGGCAGGTAGCGTGATGCAGATTGTGGGTGAGTGCCAGTGTCAGCACCTCCACGTGAGGAGGAGTAACAGGGACATGTGAACATCACTCCCAGGTTGTCACCTCCTGCTCCTGCCCAGCACCGTCCCCAGGTGGTACCCGCCTCTGCTGGAAGCCCCGCAGTGACCCGGCCAAAGTGCTGGAGGCAAAATCCTTTGTGTTAAGATGTAACAGAAATTTGGGGACAGTTTCAGCGAAACAGTATGTTGTTTAGTTTTGAGGGGTTATTTCAAAGCAGTCTGAAACATTTCTTTGACCCAAAGCAGTGTTCTGTTTATCTTTAATTATTAAATGTTGTGTTTACTCTTTTTTAATTTTTAGCATATGGTAGTTTACAATCTAAGATGCTGTTTTGATAAAGTTTTCTAAAGAAATGTTTAGGAAATTGTGAAACGATGTTTGGGTCTTTCTGAGATGAAATATTCTTCTTTGAAGTGAAACTATTTTGATCTCTTCAGGATAAGCTCTTTCCCTCTGAAATGGTTATCTGAACTGGTTTAAGTTTGGTCTCTGGGATGTACTGGAAAGTGGTTTTAAGTTACCCATTTCCATCAGAAATGGCAGTGAAAAGGAAACTTCAGAAATACAGGCTAGTAGCTGTAAAAGCAAAGACCCTTGCTGGGATGGAACGGGCAGGAGGAGCAGCCGGGTGTCAGCTTCAGGTAGAGGTGATGGGGGGTTCATCCCAGCCTTCCGTAGACTGGTAATGACATGTTGCCTCCTACAAGCACCCTCTTTGGATCGTTTTGCTCCAGGATGGGTTGTTTTCTCTGTTTCTCTGTATTTTATTTGTAGGACTCCAGCAACAAGAGTGAAGTTATCCTGGTTTTACGGTTGAGCAGTGGTAAGCAGAGGCTGGTCCATTTTATTTCCTGGGTAATAGCTGCTTAAACCATTTCAGCTGGATGTGCAGTGCAGCTGGCTTTATTCCTGCAAGTTTGTCATTTAATGATAGAGGAATATCTGGATGATCTAAAATATACATCTAGAGCTGGCCTAAATGGGAGTGCATGGGCTTGGAAGACTCAGATTTGCTGGCTTCAATCAAAAAGACTAACATACTCACTATGGAAGATGTGAACATACCCCTAGAGAAACTCTGTGCATTAACCAAACGTTTTTCTGTGTGTTTACAAATACTGTCTTAATGCACGTGTTTTGCTGCTGTGCTGTGATATATAAACACTCGCCTATCCATCTAGCCAGGGCTTTGCACAGGGAAGGAGTCTTGGGAGCTGCCTGCCCACACTCAGCTCCTAGCAGCAACCACACAACCATCAATGCATGTTTTTAAATGAAGTTAAACGTTGTATCTGTTGTGCAGAGAATGTTTTTCTTTTTCTACTAAATCCCCGAGGTTTTCTGTCTAATGAAAGAAGTGTGTTGTCATGTGATACAAGAAAGTAAGACGGCATTTCAAGTGGCGTTAGTGGAAAATATCATCGCACTGAAACCAGTTCTGAAATAAACCGTATTTGGCACTTGCAAAATGACAGCATGTAGATTTAGAAGTTTTGGTCTAAGTTATCAGATGATGTAAACTGGCACAACTCCATTGGAGTCTATGGAGAGGTGCCAGCTTACATCAGTGGAGAATTTGGCCCTTTTAAAAAATTAGCTACAATTCTTATCTAAGATTTTCCATTCTTCATCTCTTGAGTGAAGAAAAAAACCCATTTTATATTTTACAGTGAATTCACTGGAAAATGCAATGGGTGTTTGCAAGCAGTCATATCTGCAGCTACAAGGCATAGCTGGTGGAGTTAGAAGCCTGAGCTGGTGGAACTGATGGTTGTGTCTAATGTACAGTGTAGGTGGTCCCCTCATGCACGTATCCACTGCCTGGATGATGCCCAGGACCAGATTATGCTGGGAATAGCAGCAATGTACAGACTGTCTCAGCCATAATTTCCTGGCTGAGTTGACCATGTTTTCATGCTTCCTTGTCCAGAAGCTTTGTCATTATCTGCTGCTCTCTGAGATAATAGCCAGTGTGGAAAATCCAGCCTGCTATCTCATTGAAACAGAGAGGCGGATAATTTTCTCCGTGGACAATCTGCAGATACGATTGCTTGAGTTCAGAAGGGACTGGCCGTTTCCCTAGGGACAGGTCTCTATCTGGAGAAAGGAACGTCTCGACTTCTCTACATTGCTGAATTTTATAATGCAAGTGTAGAGATTTTCTTCTGTTGAGTAGCTAAAGTCTCTGGAAAGGCTATTTATGGCTACTAGCAAGTCAGACCAGCTCTCTGGCAGGGGGCAACCAAGGCTTATGGATGGTGGGGATTGTTTAGTTTTCTTCTGAAAATTAATCAGGTTGTTCTTTCATTGAAAAGCGGGGTGCTTAGACTGCTGCTCACAAAAGACCTTCTCAGCAGTGCTTTTTGGCAGCTGTCATCCTGTGTGGAAAATTACTTTTTGGATGGTGGTGGGGAGGTGGCTTTGGCATTGTCCATACTTCTGTACTACTAGATTGTCAGTACTTCTGTGCTAGCCAGGTCAGAGGCATCGTTGTGGCATGGAGGAGGAGGCGTTGGCCTGAGTGACTGAGAATATCTGTGTTGGTTCCCTCTGTGGTGCCCTTGGCCTTTGGCAGTGGAAGCCATGAGACTCTGGTGACCTCCTAGGGGTCCTGGCAGAAGGTAGTGGTGTGCACTGGCCTTGGTCTGACCCCTAGCTGCTGCCGGGCAAGAGGTCAGTCATCCATCTCAAGGTCCTGTTTATGTGGGCTCTGACAGGTCATCTGGCTGCTCCTGAGTACGCCTGGGTCCGTGGGAGGGAGGCAGTGAGGTGGCCTGGGCCCTGAAGTCATCGCTGTGCTGATGACTCGCGTGTCTTCGACTTTTTTCATATTCAGTCCAAAAACCGACGTTTTGGTGTTTCCCCAGTGCTTTGCTGAGGCAGGAGTTTGGATGAGGAAGAGGTGAGTCAAGCTCAAGCTTTAGTTTTAGCTTTAGATTTAAAGGTGGTGCCAGATGTTTGGGAAGTTTGGCCAAGAGGCACATGAGATTAACAGCTGTCCTTCTGACAATAGTTTGCTCCCTTTGGAAGAAAAATTCAGAGTATTCTCAGCTTTCTGCTTTGCCCCTGAATTGCAAAGTAGCATATCACTGAAGAGTGCTTCACAGAGACTTCATTTAGTATGATGTCTGTGACCATTTCCATGGACTTCTGCCTTTTCTAACTTTTCTCAGCTCCAGATAAGCCTGTTGTGTAGCTGTTTAAAAGGAGCAGTGCTTGAACAGTGCTTGGAAGCTTTATCTGGGGAAAAGCGCACCCATTGACGGGCTTTTAGCAGTGCTGTTCAGAAGTATGTCCACAGAATAGTCTTCCAGGAGAAAATTAAGAACTCATTTTGATTTGTAATGTTTTCGGTATGGTGTCAAGGATTCAAATCTGGTCTGAATCTGGAAGACAGCTCTTCCAGGAGCTGAGGAATGCCAGGAGCCCATGGGGACCAGGCAGCGCTGTCGGGTCTCTGGCTCTGTGATGTAGAAGGAGGACAGGAAAAGATGGCTGCTGAGTGGAATGATCAAGGGGGGAAAATAAGATCATCGAGGAAAAAAATATTAATAATAAATAAATAACCCCCTGGATGCTTAGCTGATGTGCTTGGCAACATGTGAGCGCCTCGTGCTCATTAACAGGCTATCCGCATGGCAGCACAGTGAGGAGGGAAGTGTTAAGATGCCCACTGAGCAGATGGGGAGATGGAGCTATGAAGATGCACAGTAAAGCCTGGGACAGAGCAGGGGGATGAGCCCCTGTGCCTTGATCAGCAACCCAACTGTTTTTCCCTGTTGGCAGTCCATCGGTGGCTATGCAAGGTCTGTAGGGAAGGCATCCATCTGGCTGAGCTGGCTTTGTCCCCTTTACTCTGGGGCTTGTCCCACAGCTCCTGTCTGTCCTTTGACTTGGGAGAAAACCCTCCCAAACAGTAATCAGTGCTTGAGCTTTAAGATGCAATGAGTTATTGCTGATTTAGAGCTGTAGACACTCAGATTTGCGGCCTCAGAAGCTGCCTTAGTCATTCTTGTACCCTCTGAAAATGAGGAATGACTGCTGGATTTGGCAGCTGAGTGGCAGACCGATGCACGGCCGGTCCCCTGCTGCCGGGGCTGGCAGATGTTGTGAGTGCCGCGGTATTGGCATCCTCCTTCTCATTGTTCTGTGGTGATCTCACCCTGGCTCCCAGGGACCATCCCAGGAGCACTGCTGGCCCACACGTCCTTATGAAGATGTTAGTCTGACATCTGAGGGGTGGGACAGTGATGGGCAGCAGTTAGTATCTTAACGAGGCTCTTCTGTCTTGCCTTCAAATTGTCCAAATTCTCATCAGGATTCTAAATCACAGAATTTTTTTAAAAAAAATTATTTATTTATAGCAGGTATCTGAAGCCTTCTAGGGCAAGTTTTGGGATAATGTGACAAGAGAAGTTGTGATTTTTTGCCAAGTCTGGTATGACTCCTCCTTCAGCTATGGGCAAAGCCTTTTAATCAGTTTTTACCTTGGGTTCCTAGCCTCTATGTGGAGCCTCTAATCCTTTGCTCCATCCTGTTTCCCTTGCTTGCATCTCTAGATGGTAATTTTTTAAGCTAAGGAGTGTCCCTGATTGTATGATACCCTGTACTCTGGCCTAAAATAACAGTTCAATACTTTATTCTTAGTCTTACTATGTGTTTTCTACATGACTTTGGGACAATCACTTGCCCTCTCACCGCTTCTGTTTTCCTATCTGCAAAGTAGAGATAATGCCTCCTGCCAAAGCAGATCCCTTGGCTGGAAGGTGCCACCTACGTGCTGAGCGCTGTTATTCCCTCTGCTAAATGTGCATGTGATTGTCATCAAACACGGGCAGGCCAGGCGGTTTTGTAACAGTGGTTGTCCCCCATGAATGCAGGGACCTGTAATGGATCTGGTCTGGGGGGGGTAGTACCACCTGCTGAATGCGCTGCTGTGATGAACGGTGGCGTTTTTCTTCTCAACAATCGGACAGCACTGTCTTCTGTGAGGTTTGCATTAAGATAAGATGGGTTTTGTTCAGATTTCTGCTTCCTCCCCTCCCCAGCATTGTTCAGACTGGACAAAGGGTGCTTTGTAGACGTGTTAGTAGTGGCTTGCTTTTATTAAAGGCCTGAGCAGTTTCTTACCAAGCAATCGATGTGAGCCAGTATGTGTGTGTGGCAGTGCATTGAAGTGATATAGTTACTGTTCCGAAACAATCAATTAACTGATTGATTAGATTATATTACGTATTGTAATGTGTATTATATATGCCGTAACTTAGACTGACTCTAAATTGCATTTATGTCTACAAAATACAGGTGTGATGGCTGGCTTCAATATGAGTGGAGATCTCCAGAAACCTGCTACCAACATCCCCCTGGGGTCTCTGGCCGCTGTTGGCACCTCGTAAGTCATAGACTGGGGAAGATTTACTCTTTGGAGTCTGCCCTGGGTGTGACCAATCCATTCCATATTCCCATCAACCTTTTATTACTCAGTCATCTGGAAAATGAAAGTCTGGCTTTTGTTCAAATTATCATCCATTACCACCACCTACTCTGGGTGGGTTAGAAAAGAGGTTCATTAATGTGGATGTGATCAGTCCTTCCTTCGCCGGGTGGGATGTGTGCTGGTGCTGGGGCGGCTGTGCTGCTGCAGCCTGGCTGTCCCAGAGCAGGACGCAAATCTCTCGAAGGCTTGGGGTGTATGGTTTTGTCACTTATTGCTGTTGATCTCAAAGTGCTTTCTTCTTCTATGTAAATAGAAAAAAATACAAAAAACCTCCATAATTTTTATGATTGGGAAAATGGGGCCAAGACATATGAGATTACCTACCTGCCTGCAAGACCAGGGGAACACAGGAGCCCTGCATCCCCAAGTAGTCCTCTCCCCTGGGAAACGCTGCTTTCCAGTAGTAAAATACTGTTACATATTTTAAAAAAACCCAACACCTCAGTAGGTTTTTCTGCCTGCTTTTGTTGCCACCTAAATTGTTTTTGAAATGATTACTTTTAATTGAGTACCAAGATTCAGACAGAAAGGAAGGATCTTCACAATTTAGAAGGACTCCTGCTGAATTTGGTGCTTGTTTTAAGTGAGGGGATCCCACAGGACACAGAAGTACCACAGATGGGTGGACTGTGGTCATTCACATCTCTGCTGTCTGGGCTTTGCAGACAGACTAGCTTATGCTTCCACCTGAGTGCTGGAAAGGCCAGAGACAGCAGAGGAGGATCATGACTGAGGTTGTGGAACAAGCTGGCTGTGGTGTTTCATGTTGCTGCCAGGTGAGAGTACCTGTGTGCCTGCAGAGTCATAGAATCGTAGAATAGATTGGGCTGGCAGGGACCTTTAAGGGCCATCTAGTCCAACCCCCCTGCAATGAGCAGGGACACCTTCAACTGCATCAGGTTGCTCAGAGCCCCATCCAACCTGACCTTGATTGCTCCCAGGGATGGGACATCTACTATCACTTTGGTCAGCCTGTGCCAGTGTTTCTCCACCCTCACTGTAGGACATTTCTTCCTTATATCTAGGCTGAAATCTACCCTCTTTTAGTCAAAACCCTTTACCTCTTGTCCTATTGCTGCAGGCCCTACTAAAAAGCTTGTCCCCAGGACTGGGCTGTTCCCCCCATGCACACATCAAGAGTGCAGGTAGCTTCCCCACAGGGGTGCTGTGCCATCGGCTGTCCCTGGCACCTTGGAGTGGGGAACGAAGTGGACTGCTGTTAAATTTAGCCCTGAGGCTAAATCATGCAGGAACAGCCCCTGCAGAGTGATTGAAGAGCCGACTTGTGGGTACTTGACCGTCTCCTGGCTTTGCTAACAGGCAGAATCCTCAATGGTCTTGTCTTGCTGGAAAAAAAATATGTTTATTTTTATTGTTTGCAGGTGGTTTCTGTATATGGTCTTTGTTTTTTTGCTGGGAGCCATTTGTACCCGTCAGTCGCTCCGCTATGACTTCATGATAGCAGAGAAGGTAATTTGTTCAAATAGTTCAGCGTTGTTTTATATAATGGTGCTTTCGGGTTGCCATCTGCCTTACTGAATGCTTGAATTTTTCCGAAAGCCTAAGGAATTTGGGTACACATCCCTCATTGAAATTCAGGGGGATTTCCCAGTGCACAATTGATTTGAATAGCCTTGCATTCACCAGCATGTCCAGTAATGCTGAATCTTGGCATAATCACCTGGCAATACCTTTAAGAGCTGAAATATGCTAATGTGGTCTAATGATAAATGCTGTATTTTATTCAATGTATTCTTTCTTCTTGCTGAAAGCTTATACCAAATTGAAATCTCTAAAGAACCCCAGTGCTTATCTTTACTAAGTCAAGCGAAGCTTACATTTCCATATCTAGCAGGCTGTAATTGCAGGGCGAGCAATAGGATTATTAAACTCAAGACATTCCACATGGGTGTATATACACGAGGGAGGTTTGTAGTGTTACAGGCAATGAACCTTATCACTGCAGGCCTTTGAAGAGAGAGTAAAAGATTCTGGTGTGCCATTGTCTTACTTTAAATGGGATGTGTAAGGGCAAATTTTTTATTATTTAGCATTATCCAAAATCATGGGTTCACCATATTTGACACTACTTCTTGTGATGAATTTAAAATTGAGATGTTTGTCATTTATTTGATTTGTAACATGGTTTTAATCTAAAATATAAGTTTGAAACTCTGGCTTTGTTTCTTTCTAAGTAATTGTAGCTCTAGACTTCCTTCAGCCCCCAAAATAAACCAGTTATTGGTGGGGCTTCCTGCTAAGGTAAAAAAATCATCTCTGTTTCAGGGGGGAAAAGAATGAGCCTGCCTTCTTTAAGGCAGTGTCTCTGTGTGTCAGTGAGTTAGTGGGCAAAAAGTACAGTAACTAAAAGGATCAGCTTGAAATGAATCAGCTGAAGAAAAAGAGATCATTAAAGCTGTGTTTTAACTTCAAAACCCTTGGGGTGAGGAAACGAAAAATCTTCCAGTGAAGACTGTAAGGATATTTAATGATGTTAAATTTAAAAAAACAAATAGACAAATAAAACCCCCCAAAAAAGGAAATTCAGTTTTCTTTTCCCTAGTATGGAACAAAACAATTTTTGTGGAGTCCCAATGTTCATGTTGCTGCTTTGAGTTATTACGAGCTGCTTTAGCTTTTAATGACTTTGGAGAGGGAGGGGGGGGAGAGATCATTACACACCCAAACTCTCCCTTCTGTCACTCACAGGTGAGTGAGTGCTTGGGTGCTTCTCTCACTTACAATACTTGTTTGGCTTTGTAAACATAAAAATGAGATTCAGTAATTTCAGTTCTAATGAGCTCGAAGTGCCAATTTCTTATAAAGTATTCACACTCTTCATGCTCAAAACCCCCAGCAAACCCTTTCATCAGCCTCTGTAAAAAGGACTCTTCCCCTCTAACCCTGATCTGAATGTCAAGTAGTGCATTTAAATGCAAGCATTTTTGGCAGCTAAAATAATATATGATGTCTGGCACAACTGTTTGTTGCTTCCAAGTATTTCTCAGAGCAGGGCAGGGTTAGAGGAGGGGGAAGATTTGCCATCGAGCGTCTGTCTGTTGGTTTAATGGAAGCTGGTATCTGCTCATCTTTGCCTCAAGTTTCTTTTGTCCCACAAGATAAAATTCACAAAGCCAAGTGGATTTTCATGGGGAGAAGAAAAGTTGTGGTGGGAAGTTTGTACAGTTCTGGACGATGACATTAATTTTACATGCCTTCCCCAAACAGCAAGCGTTTTATGGCTTGTTACCCAGTCTCCTTTTTGCTGCGTGCAGATTTCATAGATGAGGAAAAGGCATATGTAGCTTGAATCATCCTTAGCCATGTGTGTTTTTGTAGTTCCTTCTAATAAAGCATGTGCCACCTAGCTTCACCAGGGGCAGAAGCTGGGAGGACCCATGTTCATTTAGACCTTATTTTCCATGAGAGGAGGGGTGGGATGCAGGGACCCGCATTCAGTGACATCTGCCACCAGCGTCTGTCTGCACCGCCGGCAGCTCGCTTCAGTGGAACACGGGCAGGATGGATCTGGACCAAAACCAGGGGGTTTCTCCCCACCTGGCCTTTGTGTTGATGTTGCCCACCGTGCCTTGCCTTCCCCTGTACCTGGCTGCTGGCTGTCAGACCTGTGTGGTCCCACAGGACTTGGGGACAGCTCAGGTGCCCCATGACCTTAGTCTTCTTGGCTGTGTCTGACGTCGTTACACCACGGTACCA
The DNA here is from genome assembly GCF_023634085.1 of Falco cherrug. Lineage (NCBI taxonomy): Eukaryota > Metazoa > Chordata > Aves > Falconiformes > Falconidae > Falco > Falco cherrug. The sequence continues at coordinate 32,582,546 of NC_073704.1, read as the reverse complement.
GGAGCAGTCCCGTTTCAAGGCTTTCTTGCACAGTGTCCATGTTGTGGGATATGGTGTATTTGGGTGGGATTTTTTAGATAAGCTGCCTGTGCTTGCAGCTTTTGACAGCGGGGACCTGCGCAGGGAGACCCCAGTGCTCGCTTCTGTGGGATAGACCGTGAGCTGCCCTCCTGTCCCTCCACGCCTGCGGGAGATGCTCCCCGTGCGAAAGGGTGCTCACTGGAAACCAGTAATAAACCCAGCCTTGCTAGCAGTATGGCTTTAAGGATTTTTTTTGAAGTTTCATGTTGGCCAAAGGAAATTCTTTTCTCATTGAAGACAGGAAAATAAGGTCATTCTATTATATCCTTCGGAGCATATTTTTTGAGATGCCATTTGTTTAAGTGGCAATTTCAATTTGGTTTTACTGTGGGTTTTCTTTCAGGATTGGTTTTCCCCTCTGGGACACAGGGATTTGTCTTCCTGTTTTGGATGATTGGAAGCCTGGGCAGCTTTTCCTGTATGATGTGCTCTGTATATAAGTGATCCCTCCTGAAATAAACTCACTTCCAGTCACTTAAGGGGAATCTAATAGCTGCTGCTTTGCTGCAATTGCTCTAAGTGACAAAGAATTTCTTGGATATGAGCTTGTCAAATGGCTCTGTTGGTACAGGATGTTCAGTATTAAATTACTTTAATGGGATAATTTTCCTGTATTAATTGCTTGCACTTTATGCCACAGAGCAGTTAAATTGTGCTTTCCCAGGGCTCGCTCTGTTCATTTAGCAATGTTACAAAATATATGTGATCTCTTAAAATACATGTATTTAATACTGCTCAGGCATCTTTAAAGAACAATATAATCAACTTTGCATTCTCTCTGCTTCCTCCAGGTATCCTTGGTGGGTTTCTTGTTTTTGCTAGGGCTGTACATCTCATCCCTGGCCTCCTGCATGGGAGGGCTATATGGAGCACCCAGGATCCTACAGTGCATCGCCCAGGAGAATGTGATCCCCATGCTCGCCTTTCTTGGACGTGGGGTTAGTCATGCTTTCTCTGACACTGCTGTCAAACCTTCACCTGAAGGAAAACTGGTGATTTAAGAAGCCAGGATTTCTATGTGTCTGTAGGGTAAGATGAGAAGTGTATGAAATGCAGGGAGGGGAAGACTTGGGGTCGGATACCCTATGCACAGTCAGAAAAGCTGGGAAATGGGTGGTTTTATGAAAAAACCAAGAGTCCAGCTGCCTGTGGTCCTTCCCCTGCCTGTCCCCTGTACTGCACCGCCTCTGCCCTGAGCCCTTCTGTGGGGCTCAGCACCATGCAGGAGCAGCCCTGCTTCACCCCGGCATCCCACTCACCCACCCCTTCACCCTGACCTGGGACTGTCTGTCCTGCCCCTGTGCACAGACAGTCCTTCCTGGGATGCTGTTGGTCCCCTCCCTCCCTTGGACCTGGTTCTTTGAGATGTTCTCTGTAAAAGAGCCACTTATAACTTTGCCTGGATTTTTTTTTTTGGGGGGGGGGTGTGGTTTTTTTTTTTGCAAACGCCTTACCTACGCTGGTGCCTTTTTTTTTTCCTTCTTCTTTGCTGCATGTTTTCTTTAATCTGCTCCTATCCTCTTTGGTAACCTCATAGCTGAGTACATGACTAGTCGTGGTGCTGTGGGTTCGGTCTGTGTGCACTGGAGAAGAGTACACTTCTCTGTAAGATAAGGTGCCTTCTGGACACTATAAAATAAAAACAAAGATTTGAAAGGTTAAGTTAGTGGGCTGCTAATCTTTAGATATACTTTGAAACAAGTATTGCTTTGAGTATGACAAGGGCCTTTGTCCTTGTCCTCACAAATAATCCTTATTCACATGAGTTGTTCTACTGAGATCAAAGTACCAGTCACTAAGGGCTTCGTAGTCTTGAGCTATATGTTCAGAGCAAACTATTTGTAATGGGTTTCTCTTCTTGTAAATAGAGAGAAAATAATTCCGTCACTGTCAGTAGCCTACAGTACCTAACTGTATCAGGTGGCTGGAAAAACCTTACAACGTTTTGCTTCTTCAGAGCAGCTTGTAAATACAGAAAAATATTTTACAATATTGGTATTTATGAACATTTTAAAATATTTAAACATTTTATAAGTATGATAATTTTCTATCCTTTATTTTATGTTTCTCAAAGTAAAAGTCAAGTCATATTAATAGCAAGAATAATAATAAAAAGTAATAAATATAGGGGAAACAGGAACAATAACAACAGCAAAAACTTCCAGCTCCTGAAAGGAGTTGTCAGGTGATCCTAGGACAAGCTGTTCTCCCCTTGGCAACACTTGTGAAATTCTCAGTGATTTAACAAAGTTGACTGTAAAGCTGATCCCCTCACCTCTCTGAGAATTTTCTGTCTTTGTGTCAGATTTTCTGTTCTGAACTCTGTCTGGGCAGAGTGCCATGATGGGAAGGGCTCAAAAAGAGGTGAGATGTCAAAGGCAGATCACTTTTCTTCCTTCCTTCTCTCTGCCACCTTTGAAAATTGTCTAGATTTGGTTTATGGGGAGTTAATAGATTTAGTTTGCCTTTACCAATCTGTTCCACATCAGTTCTTTTCTGTGGCTGAGGGAAGTGTTGTAGTCACTGTAACCCCAGCTGATGGGAAGAACATGAGTGTTTTCTGTAGAGCTAAACACAAGCCAGAGGATCCTGGGATTGTCCCATCTGTTCCCTGTCTCCGTACATCTTTCTGATACTGAAGATGCTTTCTGAGACCCGTGTTCCTTTGTCTCCGAGACGTATTTCTGTTTCATTATGAAAAGCTGTAAATTCCAGAACTGGTCCCCTTTTCTATTAATAAATAAGAGCAAAGGTAATAGAAATAGTTTCCATTTGAGCTGTGTGTTTATTAAAGCAGCACGTGCAGTAAGTGAAAACCTAAGATATTTTGTAAGGTATCTTATGAGATATTTTCCAGTGAGGTCTTTAGCAGCCTGCACAGGCTCCTTGGATACCGATACAGGAAGACAGTGCCTGCTCCAAGGAAGGGCACCTTAGCCTGGGATTAAAGTTCATGAGCTGATGGCTCAAATCTTTCCATCCCCAGTGCCTTTTGCTTTGTCTCTCTTTTCCTCCTCCTTTCCCTGCCTTCACCCCACCCCAAAGGAGAAGAGCAGGCAGTGTTTCTCCTGGCTGCCTGCCTTCCCGACACACGCCAGGCATCGCTGGGGGCTGACTCCCACCCTCCAGCATCCTGGGCTGCCTAACCTCTGCTGCTTTCCTCCTGCCGCTGGCCAGGTACGGCCTGGGTGGGTGAAAAGAGGGAAAGCCCAAGTGCAGAGGCTCAGCAGACCATGGATTTAGCTCAGCTTTGTGTCAGGGCAGGGCCAGAATCTGCTGATGTGAAGGTGGCACTGCTCCATGCAGGCAGACCTTCCTTGACTGTGTCTGGCAGTTGAAGCCTTTCCAATGACAGCATGTGGGAGCCTTTTGGGTAGGCAGCAATGCGGAGTCCTGTAGAGAAATTAGAGATGAACAGTTACCTCTAATTAACACGTTTTATTGCCAGACTTCCCATAAGCCCTGCAAATCTCTCTGAAGGTTTATTGCTGCTTTAATGGCATTGTTTTACTGTGGAGGTATGGAGTGAGAGTGGATGAATTTTCCAAAGGCAAAGCTTGAGTAAGGCTTGGAGGTGAGGTGGGAGCTCAGCAGCTTTTGGCTTCCAGCCTGTTCCTGAATTTATTAAGCTGGTGAGCTTCTGCTTGCACATGCATGCACGTATTTCATGACTAAGGGGGTACTGCAGACTGCCAAGGTCACCGCCCATGGTGGCTGAGCAAGTGGGGAATCCTCATGGTAAGGCTCGTGATTATCGATTTAAATGTGAGATTGTTTTGTTTATGAACTAGAAAGGACCTAATAAGACTTCAGTGGCTGCGATTTGCTTAACAAGTCTCATCACCATGGCTTTCGTCTTCATTGGGCAAGTGAATGTTCTTGCTCCCATTGTCACCATCAACTTCATGCTGACATATATTGCTGTAGACTATTCCTATTTCTCAGTCTCCTTGAGCTACAAAGTTCAGCAGAAACCTGACAACACCCAGATGGGAAATGCTAGACCTGCTCACGTTTCCCAGCCTTTAATTTTCAACAAGCCTTCCAGCCATGCAGCAGATGGAGTAATTCAAAGCAGATCAAATGGTACCTTGCTGGAATTCAGAAAAGACATGGACCAGCTTTTTAAACCATTTCGTAGTGAGCCAGGTACTTGCAAAAAAGGAGGAGCTGAGAATTTAACTCAAAAGCTCAAACAAAAGAAGGCAAAGAAGCCGGCCAAGCAGACGTTACACGACAGCTTTCTCCTGGATCTCCATCATGATGCTCCCCTGGCTCAGTATGGCTGGGATGAGACCGTGGAGCCCCGCAAGGAGAGCTGGCAGGACCTGGCTGAGGAGGGCTGTCAGCATGATGCCAATCCATGCTCATCACTCTCTGCAGATGCCCAGTGGTCCCCCAGGCTGCTGGAGCAGGGGGAGCAGCTCTGTAGTGAGGTGCCAGCGCTCCCTGGCCAGAAGGGAGAAGGTAAGGGCTGTGGGAGATGGACAGCTCCATGCTTATGGGGGAATGATTTATAACCTTGGTCCTTCTGGTGCTTTCCTGAAGGCAAGTGTGAAACTAGCTTTATACAGGGCTGTCATTCAGTGATTCATAGCAATAATATCATTTATTCCAGGTGAGGGTAGAGTTCATTGCAATGCATCAGAGGAGAAGTTCCAATGCAATTTCCTATGGAAGATTAATCACAGGAAAGCAGGCAGGACTATATTTAGTGTAGGGTTGTTTACTATATACTCATTATTCTACACATGCACACTCAATGCTCTACCTTAAAAAGGTTTTGAGTGTATCTTGGGGTTTCCTTCATCCTGGCGTGGGGTAGGTGGGATGGAGTCGTGCAAGTCTAAAACTCAGGCTATCAAAATGCAGCGGTCCTCACACCGCAGATGGAGTCTGTAATTCGACAGCTGCAGCTAAGAGTCTGTATTTGTTTTGTTGGTGATGTGAGTATTTGATACTGTGTCTTTGCTTGGAGTTTGTCATCTCAGTGCTGTAGTGTTTTATCACCAATTAGACAATTAAGCTTCATAAACCCCTCCAAAGGAGAAAAATATTATTTCTTTTTTCACAAATAGGGAAACTGAGGCAGAGACAGGCAGATGTGGCCTTCCAATGGACTCAGTACCAAAGCTGGCAGCTTTGGTTTATTCCTTGCACTTTTCTGTTTTCATTTTAGAGGTTTTGGTCTAACTCTGCCATACCCAGCTGTCAACTAGAATTTCTTATTTGGTTTTCTGGAATCTGGTAATGTAAAGTAGGAGAAAAAACCCCACACTATAGCTCCTTTCTGATGTCTCTTCTTTTATTTGTATTTCTTTTTTTTTTTTTTTTTTTCCTGTAGAATCATCTATAAAACAACAAAATCCAAAGCTGGGAATTCAGCAAACACCAGAATCCTTCTACTCCAAATTCTGCAATCACTGGGTTTCCTTTGCTGGTGTAAGTAATTTTATTTTGAGCACTGGTTTGTGATTGTAGAAAGCAGAAGGAAATTCATCACTTACTGCAGTGTAAATACACTCTAGTGCTTTAAAACAGCTTTTGATTCTATTATTCCAGGTCACCTGAGTTAAGTATTCAAGGTAACATGCATCCAGCAATTCAAATTCAAAGAAAGCCAGATGGCATATTAATTAAAACAACAGCAGAACACACCCCACCCCCCAAAAAAATGTAACAAACCAAGAAAAACCCAAGAAAAAAAAACAAACCAAAAAGATACAAATTCAAAATCTGTCATCTTAGGACTTTAGAGTTGCATGGCTGGGTGGGAAAGAAATCAGGGTCCCTCTTTTCACCCTGTGCTAGCTGGCTTTTTCTTGCCATGGGATGGAGTGAGGCATCAGCTTCAAAGCTGTGGTGTTTTTATTTATGAGCCAGTTTCTGCAAGCTCGGGGTGGGGTTTCATTAAGGCTGACCTCCTGATACCAGCAGCCCAGCTGCGAAATTCCATCTTTTGAGGGAGGGAAGTGGAGCATTCTTCCAGCATGTTACTTTAAAAAATAAATAACTTTTAAATAGCTTCTATCTCAAGCCGCTGAGGAGTTTAAGACATTTAAATTCTTTTTGGAAAGATGGATTATTGGGCAGATGACAAGGAAAGGGTCACATATGCATAGTGAATGAACCATATGGCTGCGCTGCATGGATAGGCATCTCATAGCTGTGTGTAAAATGTAACAAACCCACCCAAACAACACACGGAACCCTTTTAGTGTAATCCTCAGATGGAGTTCGACACCTACTTTTCAAAGTCACTGCTGTGGCTGCCAGCAGCCAGCTCCTGGCAAGGGGTCGCAGCACCAGCGGTGGGGTGGTGTGGAGGCTTCTGCAGGAGGCTGCGTGATGAAGCTGTCTCTGGGCTCGGTAACTAATGTGGTTCCCAAGCACTTGTCATCACGGAGCAGTCAGTTCTCTCTGCCTTCGCAGGGGAATTTGCTTATGGAGATGACTGATGTGTTCATTAAAGCAGATTTGGTTTCCTGTCAATAACCAGACTTGGGAGGAGGTTGCAGCAGAGCTGAAAAGGGATCAACGATTCAAAATAAAATCACTGGCTCCTCTCCCCTCTGACCTCTCTCTTTGAGCTTCACTGTTTATGTCAGCCTGGACTCATTTAGCTCGCTTTTTACATGCTGTTCCTAACCTCAGCTATGAAGATGCTACCCCTGCCCCTGTTTGTATGTGCTTTGGGCCAAATCTGCCTCCTGAGCTGGTGAGCCTCTGGATACTCCTCTTGGAACAGCTCAAGCAGAGAACCATGCTGCCTCTAGGACTCGGTGTAGCTCACTTTCACTGCTACCTCACTGCTGCTGAAGATGACACCATAAACCTGTGCTGTCCCTCCTTTTAACAGTGAGGTCAAATGAGGCTCCCTGTAACAGGAACCTCATTACCAAGAAACCTCAGCCATGCCATACCCAAATCTTTTCAGATAACGCTGGGTGGAAATGCTTTGCGTGTGGCCAAAAGCCACGCGCCGTGGAGGTTTTGCAGGCAGGAGAGGATGTGGTTCCCCAGGGGTCCTGCTGCACCACCAGCCTCAGCCACCAGTGCCCCAGAGCATCCATCCACCTGCGTGGTTGCAGTTGGCATCGTTCCTCCTATGGGCAGGACCTGGGCTGTGCAGCAGGTCTTGTGCAAGGAGGGCCTCTGTGGTGTCCCCATCCCGGGACATCACTAGGAGGGAGACACCTACAAGGAAACACTCATTCAGGATAATTCTGAGCAGCTGCTTCCTGGGTCCTGACAGTGCATGTCTCTTACACAGCAAGTCTTCTCTCCCAAGAAGACCCTGAGAAAGACAGAGGTGTGGAGATGCCATCAAAGCACTGGTTTTGCATGCATTTAAAATGAAGATGCAGTATTTCTGGCAACAGCAACAAAAAAGAGCATTTACTACTGCTTTCATAACAACTTGAAGGCCCCAGCACTGCCTCAGTTTTAGAGAATTTCCATCAGAGCTGCAGGCTCCTCTTGCCAGGCTGAGGAACAAGCTGCTGACCCGGCGTCAGGCTGTGGCGGAAGGTCAGCAGCCCCCCATGGGCACTGCGCTGCCAGCTCTGCCATGGGGGCAGTGGAGCCCCTGGGCTTTGCAGAGAAAGGACTGGCAAATTGTTATCATTGTATTATCTACGGACTCTGGGGTAACCTCAAATCACGTCTTTTCAACAGGCCATCGTGTCCCTCATTGTAATGTTTGTCATTCAGTGGATCTACACCCTCGTCAGCCTGGGTGCAGCGGTTATTCTGTATTTCTACATCGGCCAAGTGAGCCCAGGACTCCCCCTTGGTGAGTTGTTTTTTTATTATTATTATTAAACCTGCTTAAAAATTCATTAAGCTTTAATTTAACTTAATTAGGAGTTGAAACTCTTGTGTTTAATATGCAGGTGACACTGTGAATGATGAGGTTTTGTTTCACTGCCAGTTTTAATACATTTTCTCTCCGACTGTTTAATTTTTTATTGGATCCTAACTGTAACTAGCATTGGTTTGATAGTTTGATTGTTGTGCTTATTGCTTTCTTATGTTGCACTTTAAATGGCAAATCCAGATACTAGTACTAGAACTTAACAGGGATGGCAGATTGTAAATGTATCAGAGCAATGAGAAAAATCTGCCGTAAATACGTTTTAATAAACTTAATCGATCTAAACCCACCTGAGAAAACTTCAAGGAAAATGGGGATTATGATGAGTATCTCATTAAATCTCAGCATTCATAACTGCAGAACAAGAGAACCTTTTGATTCCAGAACTAACCAGGCTGAATATGTTGGGAATGTAATCTGGGAAAATACTTCAAGGCAGAGGGCATTGGAAAGGTCTGTGCATGTGATCGGCTTAAACAAATTCAAAATTGAACAGTGAAGCACATTCAGAAAGTGGCTTGTGAGAGCCTACAGCTCCTTGGCACGGGCGTGGGAGGGGTTTGCGTTGGTCTGTGTCTCCGAAGGGGGAGAGTGATGCACACACAGTGTGCACGTACATGTACTTAAGCATACATACGTATGTAGGTGCATACATACATATGTAGGTGTGTGCATGCATAAATAACTGCACACGTGGATGTGCTGTTTTTTGTCCAAGATGAGAAAAGTCAAAAGAGCCTGAGTTCATACATCTTTTAGGCAATGCAGAAATAGCTACCCAGGTTTATTTTGATGAAAGATTATTAGACATTAGGTTAAGCAGGCTCTAGATTTCAGAAACCCAGACAATGAGAAACCAAAAACTAGTTGTCATTCAGTAACTATCGAAACATAGCTCAGCAATTCTCCTTCTACTCTGAAGTGACTTTTGTATGTATCTGTATGGGATAGTAGAAAAGAGCTGTGCTGGTAGGTAGTACTTGCTAATTTGTATCTCTTGAAATACATCTTTTAACAAAGTTTTTCATGCCCCCCAGATATTAAACAGAACACAGTTAATGTTTTCAGGCTTTGGAGTTTTCTTTGCCTTTGTATATTCACTATGTTATAGCCCTGTTTTCTGCTTTTGAAATATTTACCAAAAATGACCTTAACAAGAATTTCTCAGTCAGTGTGTAAAGGATTTTGGAAGGTGATCTGAGAAAAAGCAGCATGATTAGACATTTTTTTCTTGGTTTCTTTTGCACATGCTTTCCCATGCATACAGTAAAACAATGCATGGCAAAGAAAAAGAAATGAGCTCTCAAAGTTCAGTCTGATTTTTATTTGGCTGTGAGTGAATGTTATTTTGTGATCACAAGGCATCCAATGATCTGTGAGTTTGTTCTCCAAAGGACTGGACGACCCTCCTGTCATTGGGAGACACTGGCTTGAGAGATGCTCGGGGTTAAGGACTAGATGAAGACCTTGGGGGCAGAAGCGCTCTGAGATTTTGACAACTACGCCCTTCTCTCTCTTGCTCCCCAGCAGCCTAAGCCAAATCCACCAAGCACTGCTGGGTCTCAGTTCTCCTCCCTGTCCCTCACCACAAAGTTCCTCTGCTGCTATTGCTGCCAGTTCTGGCACTTCCCTGCCCCTGCAGTGAGCCAATGCATGACTCTACAGAGAAATCAGGAGGAAAAAGTGTTGGTGTAATAAGCTAAGCCAGCCACAGGGTCAGACAAGAGGGAATGAAAAGTGAGACCACAGCCACCCCGGCGGAGGTCAGCTGAATGGCTCCTCCTGTCTCCCCATCCCTGCAGTGGGAACGATCTTTGCGGTCCAGGGAGGAAAAGGTACCCCAGTGGGTGCCTGGGCTTTGCTCACAGCTTTATTGAGGTTTAACAAGCTGTTGGTCTGGGAAGGGATAGCTGTTCTCCATGGGGAATTTGGGTTCATTTCTTGACAATTGTTTAAAAGCCACAGCGTGTGGGAAAGCTGCAGGAGTGTTCTCGCCATCACGAAATCTTTGGGTACTAAAGGCTAATAACAAGCAAGCTGGTTCAAGATTTTATGCAAAAAATTCAATGGTGTAATGCTATTATAAGATAATTAGCAGCATACTGACTTCTCGTGCCTTTTCTCTGCAGGAGCAGCAGCAAATTTCAGTTTCTTTGGCTGGATTAAGTCGGTTTTGATCACCTTGTGCAGGTTGGTACCAGTCACTTGGCAAGTGACCAAGGCGGTGCTTGTTGCTCCTGTGGCCCACTAACGTGCACAGAGATGGGTGGAAGAGTTGGCTTGCTCACTACCTTAAGCAGTCTGTCTGGCCCTGCTTGCGTGCTCAAAGTTATTCTTACTTAATGGTAAAAATAACTGTTTGCTCCCTTTAGCCTGGCATATGGCAGGCCATGCAAGTGGGGTGGCAGGAGCCTCCTCTGCCTGGTGCACGGACACGGCAACTGATACCCATATCTTGGTGCCTGAAGCTTTATCTTACCCCAAAGGTCTGTGCCCGGCCTCTGTGGCTGAGGTTGAACTGGAAAATCTGGTAGGAAATAAGAAATGGGAGACTCCGTTTCTTCCACCCACCATCCACTGAAAGGTATAGCTATGGGGCAAATACAGTAAAACAGGTCTTCAGCGAAGGAACAGTTCAGTATTGAGTTTGCATGGGACTACAGTAGCGTTTTCTCGGGGGTTTCCTTCCCAGGAGACCTTAAAGGTTTTGTTTGATTGCTTATTAATTAGTTTTGTTAATCTGTTTTAATCCTATTAATTATTAATTCCATCATGTTTGGGTTTCCCATAGCAGGTTGTGACCATCTGTGCCATGCAATAGGATTTGAGGTTCTCAATCTGTTGGGTTGCTTTTTTGTTGTGACAGGTGAACACTCTAGTAAGGACTGCACAACACGAGCTGCCGAGCGTTATAGCTTCAACTTTGGTGACTCCTTTAACAGAAATGAAAGTCCAGGCATTTAAGCATGTTGGCACGTGCCCATGCCTGTCTTGCCAGCTCCTGCCCCTGCCTACAGTCCCTCTAACATGGCCACATGCCTTTGGTAGCAAAGGTGGTTTGGGAGAAAAGCTGGGGGTGACAGGACCTCTCAGGTCCCCATTGCAGGTCTGTGGTGTAGCCGAGAGCAGATGAGTCGGTTCTCCCACATCACATCCATCCCTCTCTACCAGACCAGTCGATGTCTCTGAATACGGGACTGGGTCCTTGAGGACCCGCCTGCCCTGCACACCTCTTGCTGTGAGTAGCTTTGTTCACACAGCTACTGCTGCCTCTCATGGCAGTGGTACAAAGCTGCACACTTGCCTAAGCGTTAGGGACGAGAGCCCAGGTTAGGCAGACTACCCAAAAGAGGAGTGGGGGGTGTGGAGGGTGTGCGCTTGGTTTTCTGGATATGTCGTTTGGAATAAGGGGTTTTCCCCTGCCCCTTTTCACAACATCTGCTGGACTGGGACATGAGCCCATGACAAGGGTGAGCAGGTGAGGATGGGAAAGGGCACGTGGGGCCATGCTGCAGTGCTGCCAGAATTACTCATGGCGCTGAGTCAGACCCCACTGCTTCGTATCCCAGGCACTTGCCTGGCTGGTTCCACCTCAGTGTTGGGGCGGGTTTGTGGCAGGTCATTTTATTGTGGCGCAGCTATGATGATAGAGCAGGATTTTCCTTATGGATGTCCCTCGGTGCATCTCAGCCCTGTCTCCTGCCTGTTTTCAGAGGTTCCCCATGGGAATCTGGTGGAGATGTGAGGCTTCATGAAGAGTTACCAGGTGTGAAAAGGAGAAACTATCCCTCCCGGAGAAGCAGCCCCACTTCTCATGGGTAGAGGCGCTGTCGTTGCCGGGGCATTTTATCCTGTGGGTTCCCAGACCAGCACAGTCCTTGGTGCTTCCACCATTGCCATTGATGAGCAAGGACCCTGCCAGGGAGGGCTGAGTGGGGAACTGGCAAGTGCCCAAGGCAGAAACTGATCCTATTTCTCTCTCCTAAACAGTGCAATCTCTGGGTCAGCCAGCCGGCTGGATTGCCGGCTAATGCCAGGGCTCCTGCTCATGCTGGCACAAAGATGATTTTGGCTCTGCTTGGGGATTTTGTGGGTCATTTTGAAGCCCACCTTTGCTATGTTGTGAGAAATTACCCTGAAGTCATTTACAGGTTTTTCCTAAGCTCTGATTTCTTGAAATGCAGGCAAGATATTTTAGTGAATTGTAGTTAGAGAAAAAATCCCATTAGATTGCAAGAGAGTTGGAGGTAGCCAAGGATCCTTGACACCTCTCAGGCTCTTAGGTGTTCGGTGAGGTCTGAGTCGGTGCTACAAGCTCTTACAGTTTTGATTTGCAGATGCGCAATAAGGTTTTCTTAAAATCAGCCTCTGGGGTAAAGAGATTGCAGGAAAATCTCCTCTTCCATTTAAAAGAATTACAAAAATAATTGTACACTAAAGCTTAGGAAACTATAAGAAGGGTACTTTGCACCAGAAATGGTTCACGCTCCATCTGGAAAGTGTTTGCCATAGTCAATGTCCAAAGACGAGACTTATTTGTTGAGAAAATGTATATTTTCCAGTGCGTGCTGGGGGAAGGGAGTGTATTTTTTGTGTGTCTTCTAAGAAAAATATTTTCAGATCTGCTGTACACCTCCCAAGGGTGTTGAGAAGGGTTTAGCCTCTTCCTGAAGCGCCCAGGCTTCTTTGCACAGCCGAGAGCACAGCTGCTAATGGATGGCAAACAAGGGGTGATGCAGGCGCCTCTGCTTCTCTGTTTGCAGGAGAAGGCCATCTCCCCGAGAGCAGATCGTGGTGACACCGTCCTTTGCAACAGTTGGCATGGAGACCACGCAGCTCACCCAGGAGAACACAGACTTCGCCTCGAGGGACCGCTATCACCAGTCCTCACTTATCAGCAGAGAGGAGTTTGGGAATCAATTCCAGTAAAGGACACACAAAAAAAAAATCAAGCTGTCACTTCAGAAAGCATTTAGAAATGCTAATGGCTGCCACTGTGCCTGGTGAAATAACTTGAATATATATGGAAAGGATGTGAATCGTTATTTAAATATTCCAGGCTTGTTTGTTTATGCAAATGACAATGTTGCTGGGTTTCATATCTTACCCAAAGGGGGAAAAACTGCAAATGAAAGGGCCAGTTCAGGGAAGCCACGAGGGTTACTGAGGACAGTATAATCCTTTTAAAGAATTCAATTATAAGCGCTGTTGAGCTCTAAAGACCATCACCGCTATAAAAGCTTACAACACCCCATTTCAGATGTCTTCTAGGTGACTAGGGATGCTTTGTGCCTGGGAGTGGTGACCTCGGCAGCAAGAGGCAGCGCCCTGCTCCCGGCTGTGCCACGGATGGGTGCGGCCTTCCAGGTCAATTCATTTCTCCTCTCGGCATGAATTTGCCTGCTTGTAATACAGTAATTTTCTACCTCAGCATTTCAATTATCAAGGTCTTAGAAAGTACTTTAAGGCATTAGACAATAGGCCAGAATTCAGTGGCAAGTGTGAGAAGATGATGAAATATATTCACAACTAGAATCGCACATTTTGGTGCAGTAATGCTGTGTAATGACCTCTACTATAAAACTGTGAAATGATGCCTTAGAAACTGTTCCTAGTGATTTCCCACATCCTTTCTGATGTGACACCTGCAACCTGATGGCATAGCTGGATCCAAATAGAGCATTTGGGACAGATCTGAAGGGACAGATGATTCAGAAATGCCTTAACAAAGTACATCTGACCTCACCTTTGCTCGTTTTGCTTAAAGCCCATCCCATAGTGAGCACCCACGAGGAGCCATTTCTCCCACTGCCATGATCTGAGACGTGAGAGGTTCAGCTGGGGACGCTGCAGGATTTCCTGCGCAGCCCTTAGGCTTGGTGGCAGTGGCAGTGGCTGTGGGGTGAGGTCTTACATGGACACCCCCATCACCATTGGTTCTGCTCCCCCAGGGAAACCCCCTGCGCGGAGTGCTGTCCTGCCTGCAGGCAGCAGTCGTGGCAGAGACCCGCAGAGGTGCGAGGGAGGGCTCTGGGACGAGGCAAGCCCCAGCACCACAGATCACTGCTGATGCTACAAAGAGGGGGAAATCACCGCCTTCCCCTTCCTTTCATCTCGGATTGTTTCAGCCTTTAGATTATTTCTCCTTCTGTGCAATAAAAGCTTGAGGCACCAGGAACTCCTCTCCATGCTCTTTGTGGGCACACTCGATGCCTTTGAGCACCGTTCTGCTTGCCAGCACTTGGTGCCCTGGCGTTACCAGCCATGGGGGGACCCTTTCTGTCCCACTCTGTCCCACCTTGTGGTCTGGCCAGCTGCAGCTTTAGGTCTTCCAGTTTTCTTACAGGGGGAAGCAAAGGAGGTTTTCTGCTGAGATATGAAGAAGAGAGCAATCCTGGCACACTGCAGAAAGCATATTCATTTTTCAAAGTCGCAGGTCTTTTATTAAGTGTTTCCAACCTTAATTATCTCAACAGAGGCAAGAGGGAAGTTACGCTTGTGTGGCCAGCTCTGAGCCACCTCAAGTCGGTTGTTCTGTGTTGGAAACAGTTCTGCCAGCGTTGCCTCCTGCCGTTGCCTTTTGCCTTTGGTTTCCGAAGAGTCTGGATCTGCTGTGGGGATGTGGCTCCATGCTGGAGCTTCCCCTGGGTTCCCTGGGACCAGTGGCTCCAGAGAGCCCTTCCTGTGCTTGTAGCATCCTTGCCCTTGGCAGCTAGTGCTGTTACGCAAACTTCAAACACTCCTCAGTGCTGATCCACCACTGGCAGGCTGCATGGTGCTGTGTTATTCCCTGTTACAGTTTAATATGCAACCATAATGCCATTACTGTAAAATCTTGTATTTCATAAAGTCCTGTTGCATCAAAATATTGTGGGGTGACTTCTCTCCCAAGACAGGGATTGCCCAGCCCTGTGTTTCTCTGTAGCTTGAACAAAAGAAAACCTCAGAGCATGGCATGAAGTGATTAATGGGGAGAAATTCCTGTGTTATCTTCTTCGTTAGCTCCTAAACAATTTAGTTCCCTTCTTAAAATAAGGCAGCAATCAGGAGATCCAGAGAGGGAGGATGGGGAAGGTCCCTTGGCTGTGTACCTCGCTGGGGAGCTGTGCTGGCAGAAGCCAGATGCCTTGGTGGGGGGTAGTGTTTGCCTCTCCAATGCCACGGTCCCTGCTCAGCCCCAAAACTGGGGGGTGATGGGCCAGAAATACAAGCAGCTTCTCCCTTGGTCTAGCCGCATTGGGAAGGTGCCCAACAGCTTTGCTTTCAGCTGACTGAGTCTGCAGCAGCTGTCCCCTTCCCTTGCCGCCACCATCCTGCCCCGTTAGCTCCAGCAGCCCTTTGCATTCAAATGTCCTCTGCAACAGTTTTGGAGTTTGGTTGTGTTTGTCTTCTGGCAAAGCCTCCACTGCCTGCTGGGGGAAGGCACTGGGCTGTGCAGGGGCCCAGTGAGGGGATATCTGGAGGGCTCGGGTGCAGGGATGGGTCGTGCCCTGGTATTTCTGGAAAATGGTGGCAGGAGGGCTGGCACTGGTGCTGGAAGGCAATAGCTGCTATCGGGACCTGGCGGCAGAGGAGATGCTCTAACAGAGCACATCATTCCAGGGGTTTCTGTTCTTTGGCCTCCACGTGCTGCTGCTGGAGAATCTCTGCCACCTCCTCCCCTGGTACTACCACCACAGCAGGAACCAGCTCCCTCCACTGCCCGGTAAGTACGGGTGCCTGGTGCTTTCCCTCCCTTGTATCTGCAAGGGAGGAATGCATCGCATAGGGCCAGTTTCCTTGCTGCCATTACAGGTTATGAGTAGAACAACTTCGCTGTTTAATGCTCGAAAAGGGACGTGCTGATCGCTTCTGGAGCATCGGCTCTGGCATAGTTGATTAGCTCTGGCGTAAGAGTGGAGGGAAGCCTGGTTTTAGCACCAGTGACCCCACAGGCTGGGTCAGGTTGGAGACTCAG
Organism: Falco cherrug; assembly: GCF_023634085.1. Lineage (NCBI taxonomy): Eukaryota > Metazoa > Chordata > Aves > Falconiformes > Falconidae > Falco > Falco cherrug. The sequence continues at coordinate 32,566,632 of NC_073704.1, read as the reverse complement.
AGAGGTCAGGCCATGTGCAGGGCTTTGCGCACTGAGGAAGCTTTTCCAGCAAAAAAAGATCAATCGCACTGCCCAAAATTGGGGTGTTGCGTCAAAAAATGTCTGTAGCTTCTGTAGCACTCTAAAAAAATAATGGGTGAAATTAGGGGTAGGAATTTATCAGCTTCACATTTAGTGGTTGAAGGGAAGAGATGTAGGTGGGGATTGCGGCTGTGAGCAGGAACATGCTGCTTTCACCCCTCTGGGAGCCAGGCTCTGACTCCAGATGCTGAGGCTTTTGTGAAGCTTCAGGTTCCCTGAAGGTGGGTTTGGGACTCAGCTCTGAGCATCACATGTCCCATATACATTGCAGCTTTATTAACATCGTTATGAAAAGGCTCTTTAATCTTCTAAGCCATGTAGGCTTTGTTATTATCTATAATTATTTCCCTTTAATTTGGAAATTTTGGGGTTTTTTATTATTATGTAAGAAACGAAAATATTTTGCAAGGCATCAGGGTGTGAAGACATTTGTTTTTTGAGAGAGATGTGGCTGTAACAGCTCGGGTTTGTTCCTTTAGAAGACTCAAACTGTAAATCAGTAGCTTTAGTTTTGTCGTCTCCCTTTGCAGAGCATACAAGGACAGAAGGCAGTGGAGGATAAATATTTTATTACTTGCCTTGCAGTATTGCCTGGAAGCTCATGCTGTGTTTGTGATCCCACAGCACTAAACAGGTCCAGAAATCAGAATCTTCTGCCTCAAAAAACTTGCGGCACAAATAATCAAGACTAAGAATTGGCAGGAATAACGTGAAGTGTTATTGTGATACTGGCATAAGGAGACAGCTCCTCAGTTGGTGTAAATTCTCAGCATCCCCCTGGATCTGCCTGTGTCCCCCATTAGGAGTATGCACAGGGAGAACCAAGCTCCTTAAATCCAGAACTTAGCTCAAACCTGGCCTCTTCTTCTCCCGTCTTGGCTTTCTCTCGATCAGCTTTGAGTTTCCTTGGATGGTCTTTGTTGTGTACAGTGGCCAAAATAATCACCCACCTGCCAGGGTAACTTATTCACAGCAGATAGTTGAGACCACAGCGCTGAGGTAGCAAAGAACAATGACAAAAGATGAAGTGATGCTTCTGCGCGTGGCCAAATTTAGGTGTGGGGGGCTCTCTGTGCCCCTTGAGCTGGTATGCTCTTGCCCATGCACCTCCGGGTCAGACAGGCAGAATTTCTTGAACAACATCATACTTAGACCTGCAAGACTGGAAGGCTTTTGCTGAATCACAGGAACCAGCCTGGGATTAACATTTAGGTTAGTGTGAAACCAAGGTTATTTGAATTATTGTCCAAGCCTGGTGAATTTTAGAAAAGGCAATTACTGGGATAAAAGAGAGAAAAGTTTGTAGACAACCTATAAATTGGGTAACTCCATATAAAAGAGGTATGTGTGTAATGGACTTGCTTATATTCCGCAGCAGCGTGTTGCCGAGACGCAGGTTTGGCATAGCATCTGCCATTAAACCTGAGACGAGGTGAGACCTCAGCAGTAACAGCCTTAAAAGCTATGGATCAGAGGCTCCAGCAGCAAACTGCTGGCTAGAAATAAATAGCTTTAAAGCCCATATGGCACAAGAGAGGCTCCTTCCCTTTCCGCCTTCTGCTCCTCACAGCTTTTTTTTCACATGACGTTCATGCACCGACCCCCTATACCTGGGATTTGCCCACCTCGTGCAAGAGCGAATGGAAGCGTGGGCACACTCCCAGGAACCCAGCAGTCAAGGAGTGCACCTGTAACTTTATCGGATTCAAATGTTGCTTATAAACTTTGGCAGAGGCTTCTTTCTGGATTATAAGGGTGCTGCTGTGCAGTGTTTTGCTCAGCTCTGAAAGGGTTGGGTTTTTCTTGAGTTTTTTTCTTGAAAAGGGTCTTAAAGGAAATAAATCAGGAATTTAGAATTGTTTCTTCCCAGCTAGATTTAAATGGCTGATTTTTTTTTCCCCTCCCAGAAAATATGGGGTTTATTTCCAGTGACAGGATCCAAAATGCAACATCATTGTAATTTGTTGTGCATTTTTGTGTGAAGGATGAGAAGAGATCACAAGACCTGTATCCATCCTGACTTTCAATTTTCAAGTATCTGGAACAAGCTGCTTCCAATGGAGGTACAAGGCAAGCAGTTCTTGTAAAAATTAATCAATAAACTACCACCCCCAAAATGTCAAGAAAAATGGTCCGGTACTAAGTGCCTTTTGGATGATTGGGTTCCGTTAATGGATGGCTTACAGCATCAAGAGGAGAAGAGGAAGGTAATTCATTACGGTTAGGAACTATCTGTCCACTTTGGAAACTCACGACTTTTAATAACAAATTCCGAAGCAGAAAATATTCACTTTGTACCTTAATTCATCATCAGCTTAAAACTTGTCTGAGGTTTATGAGCCTGATCCAAGATTTGGACAGATCTGGGCTGAGTTTCAAGGGAGCTGCAGGAGTTTCATGACATTGGCTGGGGCTGCAAAAGGCTCCTATAGAACCGGAGAGAAGGGACCGGTCCATGTAATCCTAACGAAGTGCTGCAGAGATGCTTCTTCTGTAGAGGCTCCTGTGGTTTGTGGTGATTTCAGTCCAAAGCAATGCAGAACCAGGCAAATTTGGTCATTGTCTCTAGCCCCTCAATCTGGAGAGTGGAAATCAAGGTGAAATAAAAACATGCTATGTTTTTCTTCCCCCAAAATGAGGTGATGGGTGGGATTCAATTAATCAGCATATGATATCAATCATGTTTTATATAGTTGTGTTAGAGGCTTCCTGGGTTGATGAGCTTTCTGTTTGTTTGTTTTTAACTCCTTTGTGTGTTGAATGTGCTGATTGCTTTCAGATGGAAGCATTAAATGCATTTTATACATAATCTGGGGAGACGTTTGAGGTCACAGCCTCTTTCAGGAGGATGCTGTGGCATTATTTTACATCAGGGTTTGCCTGGCCCATCTGACTCCTTAGGCACACTTTCATGCATTTAAATCTCCTATTAGTTTTGTGCTCTCAAAGAGGGAGGGGAGTAGCCCTCAGCCCAGAGCTGCCCTATAACCATTATTAGCAGGATGTGGCAGCAGAGCGTGCAGTCGTGCCACAGGGGTAAACAGCTCCAGGACCATGCAAGGAAAAGTCAGTCACCAGTGGCTTTCACTAAGTGCTCATGCTCCACGCAGCCACCTTCATCCTGCTGCAGCGCATCCTCCTCCCACCACTGATGCTTCTTCCCAGCCTCCCAGGACGGTGTCTAATGCAGCACGTGGGTGACAGGGGTGGTATCCCCACCACACTACCCTCTGCAGCTCCCATGGATAAAAAATTATCCACCTTTAAAAATCCAACCCAAACCAAAAACGTGAGATTTTTTTCCCATGTTTTCAGGCGTCTGTTGGAGCTGGAGCTCAGAAGCACCAACTGTAAATTGACTCCTTTGCTGCAGGGATATTCCTTATGAAGTGGTGAAGGTGGGAGTAAAATAAGATGGCAGGAAAACACAGTAGCTTTAAATTTACAGCCACTAAACCTTGGCAAATTAGGCACCTGGGAGGGGAAGGGATTGCATTTGGGAAGTCCCAAACTGCCTGAATATCAATGTTTCCTTTCCAGTTGCTTGTGAATGATGTGCTGCTCGTGACTGGAGCCATGACGAGGAGAGGAGAGGGATTATTTTCTGATGGTAAGTACTGGTTTGAACACACGGGTTCACACTGTGGGGCTTTTGCTGGGGCTGGTGAAGGCAGCAGCCTCACTGCTGCCATGTGCGTCGGAGGCTGCAACGGGCAACCCCTGGCCCTGCCAGTGTGTTTCTCCACCTATATTAAGCTCTGCCAGGACGCAGCCAGTTCAGGGGCAGCCCAGGGCCCTTTGCCTGGCTTTTCCTGCTGCTGGCCATGTGTACCGGCGTGTGGTCCTCGTGGTCACCCCTGTCACGGTCATGAGTGCCTCGTTGGGTTCAGAAATGCAGTGTTGTGGCAGCTCAGGCAGGTTTAATGGCAATTTGGGTAAGGGTGTTATCTGCCCTCCCCTGCCCTGAGGGGGCTTCTCTGGGTCTTTACTGCTTTTATAGCCCGTGGTGTGGCATGGTGGGTTGTGCTATGGATGCGCCATAGGGGCACAGGGAGCCGGAGCCATGCGATAGGGACGCCGGTTGTTCTTTCAGCAATGTTTGTTTTGCATTTGCCTGCTCTGCTACTGTTCTTGATGTGCCTCTTGAGTAAAACAGTAGAAAAAAATTTATGGAGACTTTCTTGGAAAAGCATTCGATACTGTGCTTCCTGCTGGTTGGATTTACAGCTTGGGAGGATGTAGGAGGAGCAGGGAGCTGCTACCTGGCTTATACATGGGGGAAGTCTTTTGGGAAAGGTGAGGGGAGAGGGATGAGATCTCTAGGCTCAGTGTTAGGGCCCTCAGGCTTGAGAGTGAGTGGACAGGAGAGCGTCTATTTCTTGTCAGCACTGGGTTTGGCTTTAATTTACCCTGCACAGCCCTGATGGTGTATTGCTGACTTTGGAGGGGTTTCTTTGCCCCTCCTGCTTCACCTCTGTTGCACAGTTAAAGGAGGTAGGAAAGCATCAGATGTGCTGGTTGGCAAATCCAGGAACTAACAAAACTTTCTGAAGAATCATAATTATTACTGATATTAATTATTATCTTAGGAATCGATAATGTGGAGTCCTGCATTTCATGTATAAAGATATTCCCAAGTTATTTGAGCTGCGGCTCTACATTCCCTGTGCCATCTCCCAAAGTATCAGAAAATTTCACAGCTCTTCACCTGAGCTTTAACTCAATCCCACGATGGCACATTACTCAGCTGTGTATTGGTCTCTCCATCTTATTGATGAGGAAACTTTTTTTTTACACAGTTTCATAAAGAATTAAGTACATTGATATAGACTGAAGGAGTCTGTAGCTGTCCTGTATGGATCACGGACCTTGGTGGTAATTGTCTGTGGCTTCTGGGTCACTCAGGTCACCCCATTTACCAAGACTGGGATGCTTGCTTGTATAAGTAAAGTGTCATTGTGATTTGTTTGTGCTTCGTGTCCCAGACTGACACTAGCTTGACTTGTTCCTTGAGTTTAAGCAAATTCAAAGCAGGAAGATGGCAAAAGTTGTAGGGAGTAGAATAGGGAATGGACTGATAGAGAGGTGGCTCAAAGGGCTGCCTTTTCCAGGGTTTTAATCTGTGGTTGTGCAAGCATCAGTGTGAAGATTTCCAAGTATGCGTCACTGCAAAGGGGTGTGGGAAGGTGCAGAAAGCACCTGCATGTCGAGAGGAAAGCAGAGGAGCGGGGGAGACCAAGTCCTGTGTCTGGGTAGAGCCAAGGTCATTAACATGCTGGTGTGGGCTCCTCAGTGACACCTTTTGGGTGGAAAGAGGCTTTCAGGAGAGTTCGTGCTTATCAGCCATCGACTTCTGCTTTTGATGGAGAGAGACACAGGGAGTGGGGGGACTGTGGACCAGATCTGGGCTTTGTCCGAGCCTGCAGCGATCTGGCTGTGGTGTATTGTCACTTGTGCCCCAGCTGTGAAAGGTCGGGTTCTGCCTGGCCTGTAGAAATTAAGCCTGATTCTGAACTAGCTCCAGGGAAAAGCAAAGGGCCCAGGAGTGACTCCGAGGGGAGAGGCTGCCCAGGATGGGTGCACGTTCCCTGGGGAGGGAGAGCTCGGCAGGGATGCTAAACCCGGAGCATTTGGATGCCAGCAGCCCTGGCAAAGCCTGACCTGCTGCTCCATAGCGTGCTCTCTTGCAGAACTAGGAGCATGAAATTATGAAAGGGAATTTCAGAACAATGAAGGGAAATCCTTTGCCTCCCGTACAGCCCAGCCTGGGAAATTCACCACCACAAGAAGCAGCAGCCTCAAAATGCTGCTGCTGGCATTTAAAAGAGAGCAGGTTAGCTTTATAACCAGTAAAAGATTTGAAGTGATTTAACCAGGGCTTGATTTCGAAGGGCATTACATTTGGGGCTATCTAATGCTCACCATGCTTATCGGGAAAGAAACTTTTCCATCCTGCAGAGTGCGGCACAGCCGCTTCAGAAGCTGTATTGGTGGCATCCAGAGAGGTGGTACTGGACTCGATTGCTGGCTGCCTTTGTTTCCCCGCAGCTCAAAAACGAGCATGGGAGTGTCACAGGGCGGTCACGGGGCCGTGTGGCCCGTAGCCCTGTGCGGGAGCCGGGCGGTGTGCGGGATGCCCTGACTGCAGCCCCCTTGTTCTGGCCCGCTCCCCCAGACCGCCATCGCACGGGGCCTGCAGAACGGGGCAGGCAGGCAGGGCAGCGCAGGCAGGCAGCGCAGGCAGGCAGGGCACGGCAGGCAGGCAGGGCAGCCCTGGAGAGCAAAGCACCTTCGTGGGGCGATGCGCGGTGGGAGGGCTCACTGCCGGGAGCGGGGGGTCCCTGCCGGAGCGCGGATCGGGGGGTCCCTGCCGGAGCGGGGCCGCCGCTGCGCGGGGCGCGGGACTTGCGCGCTGCTGGCACCGGGAGGCGGCGGCGCTAAGGCGGCGGCAGCGGGGCGCCCCTCGGCGGCTGCGGCTCGGGGTGGCGGGCGAGGGGGTTTCCCGCTCGCCCGGCGCGGCTGGGAGATGCATCAGGAGGAATAAAGTAAAAGTAAGAATAACGTTTAAATTATTGTTGTTATTGCCAGTGGTGCCGCGCACGGCCGGGTGAGGGAGCGGGCGGCCCGAGGGCTGCGCGGGGCGGGCGGGGGGGCCGTGCCGAGCCGGGGGGGCCGTGCCGTGCCGTGCCGAGCCGAGCCGTGCCGGGCCGCGGCCGGGTGATGTCAGGCTCGAGGAGGAGCCTCCGCCGCCTGCCCTTTTACTTTCGGGCGCCGGCACTTGGCCGCAGGCTGCTGCCGCCGCTGGCCGGGCCCCCCCTCGCCCCCTCCGCTATGGGCACTCCGCACTTCTAAGGCCGGGGCGGCCGCCCTCTGCGCCGCCCCGGCGCGGGGGGGGACTGTGAATTAATTAAAAATCGCTATTTACGTGGTTATTCATTGCCCCGCTTCGGGCATGTGAACAACCACCTCCCCCCCCCCTCCCCCCCCCCCCCCTCCCCGCTTCCCCTCCTTCCACCCCCAGCGCCATGCCGGCAGCCTGCATCCTGCTGCTGCTGCTGGGGCTGGTCCCGGCGGCCGGGTCGCTGCCCCTCGCTTCCCCGCGGCGTCTTCCTCCCCCTCCTCCTCCTCCTCCTCCGTCCCGAAGCCGCCTCGGCCGCCCTTGCTCGCCTCCCGCCGCGGGACACGCCGGCAGCCCGGGTGAGTGCCCTGCTCCGCCGCGGGGACGGGGACGGGGACGGGGCTTGGTGGCGGTGGGACCCGCGCACTGCCCGCCGCACCGCGACAGAGGGCTGCTGAGCATCCCCCCAGCACCGCAGCTGCGGAGTGCAACCCCCCCCAGCACCTTCCCTCTCCGCTTTGACCCGTGCCCAGCCCTGGTGGTGCAGGCAAGCGCTTCGCTGGGCGAAGGATGGGGATGGGAATCGTGGGTGGGAAACCGTAAACACGCTGTAGCTGCGTGGGCTGGCTCGAAGGTGAGTGGAGGAAACTTCACAGAGGAACTTGGAGAAGGCGCTGGTGGGTACTAGGGGCACGGCCAGCCTGCATCCACCCACCAAAATGCTTTCCAGGTGGGAAATCGGTGGCTCCCATAGGTGGTCTTCAGGGTCTGAGTTGCCTGCTGCTGTCTCTGGACATGCCCTCATCTCGCCTTAGGTGCTGACCCACATCCAGGTGGGGGGACAGGTGCCATCAGCTCTCTATAAATAACCTCTCTCTCTCTGTTGCCTACAGACTGTCAGATTAGTCATGTATAAAGTCACATTTTTTCTTGCATGCCGCATCCACAGTATCGTTACCAGGAGCGATGACTACTTTGGTGCTTTACAAATGATGCTGAACTTGGTTTCACCACAGGAGAAACCATATTTTTCCCAGAACAAGCAGGGCTCATTTTCACTGGCACCCAGTAAACTGGTTCATTTACTCACTGAAGAAGACACATAGCTCTAAGTATGACTAATTCTAGAAAGTGCTAGGTGTCTGCAGGTGGTATAAGGAAATCCAATTTGTCAAATAAGTTCTGTGTATGTTTTAAGTAGGTTTTAGGATTGATCACCTGCCTGAGCTGGATTGTAAAATTTCAACTTTTAATTTCTCATATAGACCGAATCTCATACTTTGGTACTTGGGGTTAAGTTATTTTCATGGAGTTATACATTTTCAGGAAATGTGACAATACTACATTTATAGCATTTTAGTTTTCTTCACAAACCCAAGGTGTGCCTTTGCAAGATGTATCCACACTAGACCAAATGTACAGTTGGGGATATCAACTGGAATGTACTCTGCAGAGGATTAGAAAGCTCCTAACTAACACTGTTTGCATGAGAGCAGCCTGGTGACTAGGATACTGAACTGAAATGTAGGAGATTTGGGTCTGTTCCCAGTTCAGCCACTTCTTTGTGGTGCTCCAAGTGTCCGTTTGCCCTCCAAACTGGGAGAGAATAGTGCTGCCTTACCTGCTGTCAGCTGTCTGAAGATAAAATCTGCAACTTGCCAGCAAAGTGCTCGCCTATTATTTGACGAGAGCTGTGCAAATTTCTTGGTGGACAGAAAAAACTATTTCATTTCATCTCAGCTTTCGATCTGGCATCTTTTTCTGTGACCTTGATGACTCCTGAGAGTCAGTAGAGGAATGCATTTCCTTTGTTAAGAGTCTGAAAAGCTCGAACTATCCGTCCACATGCTGGAAAAGCCATTTGTCTGGCTACCAGTGTCTGGCTGCCTGGGCTTTGCTCCATGCAGCCCATGCTCAGCAGCTACAGGTGCTCGTGAATTATGTCAGCCCCATCCAGAAGGAATGGGGGATGCATCGTGAAGGAGTGATAAATAGCGTGGCAGTAGCTCGCTCCCTAGCAAACAGCATCATGAATTACGCTGGGTCCTGACAGCCGCGATTCACTCGCTGTTAGCTACAGCTCTATGCTTGTCAGTCAAGGGAATTGTTTGGCATTTCGGGCGTGGGCTGATGGGATCTCCTGAATCACTCTCAGGTTGAGCTGTAGACGCTTGAGAAATCCCTGTTTGTCTTGGTACTGCCTCTGCCCCTCTGAGATGTTTTTCGCCTTTGAAAACACTTGCTTGAAGCGGGGGGTGGGGTGTATCTTGTGAACCCATCACTCTGTCGCTATGTGGAAATGAAGATTACATCTCCACTTGAAGCGAGTCTGAGGTTAGGCAGCAAAAGCCCTTTCTCAGGCAGGGTTTAGCAAGCAGATGGTGAGGCAGTGGGTGTAGAAATGGGGCTTTTGAGCCTCTCACAAAGCGTGGGGCGAGGCGGGAGCTGGGCTGCCCCACAGAGCCTCGCTGCCTTCCCTGGCCTGCCTGCGCCTTGGACCACATCTGCCGCCCCTCCCTGCCAAACCCACCACGGGCTTGTCTGATGAAGAAATGAGGACAGATGGCCTTTGTGTGTTGTTTAAAATACAGGCTGAACGGGGGGAGAGGAACACAGGGGGAAAAAAAAATAGGCAAAGTAGGAAGCAAGAAAGTTGGTGACAGTAAAGTTCGAGCGTCTTGAAACCCCTCCGTGAAATTTCTTCTGGCTGCTGTTTCATGTGGGCGCCCAGTGAGTTGGAGGCACTGCCTGCCACCAGCCTGGGTCGGGCAGGGGTTTGGCTACAAGCTCTGTCCTCCCACAGGTCTCAGTTTCCCAACTGCAAAATGGGAATAATTCCAGTAACACCACGAGGACAGTGGGGGTGGCACCAAGCCCCCAACAAGGTCACTGCAGCCGGGGTGTCCCCCTGTTTCTGCAGCATCCCTTTTCCCTTTACTTCTGACCTGCACCAGTGCCCTGCCAGGCTGCCCAGCACAGCACGGGGCTGCCAGCAACGGGCTGGCCCTGAGAAGTTCTGCTTTTCTGCCATCTGCGCCTGTCCTTGTGTCCTTTCTCTCTCTCTCCCATACCAAGTGATGCCTACGTTTGTAGCTTCGACGGTGGGAGCCCTGGAAATAGTTGTGAAATCACCTGAGAAGGAATCAGCTTAGCTTGCAGCAGAGATTTAGGCTGGCTGGCTAGGAGAAACTTTGCAACCCTCTTAGAGGGGCAGAACAGCTTGCATTTATTTATGTTATTTTTTTTACTTTCTATCTTTGAAACTTTCTGTGTGAGGAAGAAGCAGATTTAGGAGCAAGGGAAGAAGATGGTGAGGATGCTTCTTTGCACAAAAGTACGGTGCTGCCTGCAAACCTGCTTCAAATTTCACCGTATGTATTTTGTGGCTCCTGGGTGATGGAAACCTGGCTCTCTGTGCAGTCACACCATTACTGAGAGGTGTAAGATGCTGCTGTTTAGCTTTGATATGATTTCAGGTGACCAGGGTGGTGCAGGAAGGATGCTTCCTCCCCCTGCAGCACAAGGACAAGGAAGGATCATCTCCTGCACCTCTGCGTTGCTATCAAAAGACCTGCAGGCTGCAGGGTTTTCCTGTCTCGGGCATCTTCACTGTTCCTCCCTGTGAGCTGTAAGTGGATTTGGTCAGTGCGCTCTAGACATGAAGTCCCTGGAGCTGTATAGATTTAGCTCTGCTCCTTTGGAGTACATTATTAAGCAAATAAGTAAAGAGAAGGGGCAAAAACGCATTTCAGAAAAGGAGGGAGATAAGGGATCAGCTTTCCTGCCCATTCCCCATCCCAGACCCCTGAAGGTAACAAGAGTCATGCACTGACCGGCTGGGTTTGTATCAGCTTGTAAAAGCGCTTTGTGTGATATTTAAGTGATAAATGAATGCGGTCGGAGGGGTAATTGTGTAACCGGACTGGCAGGGAGCACATAGTGATGCGTATTGATTTACACCACCGTACGCAGTGAATGCGAGCGCCAAGCTGTGACGAGGGCACAGCGGTAAGGGGATAGCTGCCGTAGCTAAAGCCCCTTGTTGGGCTCTCTGTAAAGTTTAATTTCCCAGTCGCAAACTGCCAGAGCCAGCCCGCACCTGTTCAGCAGCAGCACGCTCTGCTCCAGCAGCCCTCACCACTTCAGAGGGATAATTTGATTTGCTTTATTTTTCTCCCGTGGCTAGGAGGACAAGGGAGATGTGTGGTTGCTGCCGTGTCTGTGGGGGCTGATGCCAGCCTTGCTGGTGCAGGGGTGTCTTCCTCAGGGAATATTATTTTCAGTATCAAAAATTGCAGATAATGATGAGTTTAGAGGAGTGTGGGGTTTCTGGGACAACTCGCTTCCTTCACCTGCTCTTATAGAGCCCAGTTTTTGAGCTAGCAGTCAGAATGCCTCCTTGACTGAGCTCCCAAGCTGTTTCTGTGTGCTGCCTCCACCCTCCCCATCCCATTCATTTACAAGGGGCATTTCACAGCCACCGAATGCCGTGCGGAGGCTGGTGGCTCCATCCCCACCACATCTCTTGGAGGTGGCAGAGGATTATGGTCATTTAGCAGAGAAGATGTGGTACCGGGCTAGAAAGGTGGTTGGTCTTGGGGTGGTTGTAGTGCAGAACTCGAACGGATGCTGCCATGGCTGGGACTGTGCCTGTGCATCCAAAACAGAAAGCTGCTGCTTCAAACCTGCCGCGTTTCAGGCAGTCCCGCAAACGGCATTCCGGGAGTTTTCTGGGCAGTAGGAGCAGGGGATTGCTGTCCTGCTAGCTGCCAAACTGGGCACTGAGCTGTCCCTCGGGTGAAAGTGGAGACCACAGCGTGGCCGACTGTAGGTGCACGCTGTGTGGGTGATGCCAGTGGCCAGCCCTGGCTCGGGGGATGTGCATGGCTGCCACGGGCGCTGCGTCTGCGGTAAGTGCAGCGAGCGGGACTGAGGCCTCGGTAGCGTTGCTCTGGTTGTGATGGTTTTAATGAAGCATTTATCCAAGCTAATAAAAAAGACCCCAGAATAAGGAACTATTGCAATTAAAAAGTTAATCAAGCCAATAAAATGAGTCAGCATAGCAATGGTGTTTCAGTGCTGCGGTCTGGAGACTATGGCACCACCAAAGTCTGCAGCTCTTCTGGAGTCGCTGCTGGAAGGACCCTTGGCTGGCGCTATGGGTTTCCCATCGGTGGTAGCTACATACCGTTTCCAAACTAAGGATAGGTGGTAGGGCTCAGTTGTGGCTGAGCCTGCTGCCTTTTTGCACCAAAGAATGCTGTCTTTCTGCCTGTGTCTGTGCTGCTGCAGGGAGGCAGGAGGGGGGCACGGCACGCTGCACCCCATGTGGCTGCCTCTGCCGCATGTGGGATGCTCAGGGCAGAGCTGCAACTGCCTAAATACCCTGAGGAAATGATCTGGAGCCACTGTAAACCCTCTGTGTCCTGGCTTTGCACCCCCCATAGTTTCGAGAGTTTCTCGGGTGTGGGGGGTGAGGAGGGTCTGGGTGGGTGAGCGTCTGTGCAGGCGAGCGGCACTGCTCACGCTTGGGCTGATCCACTGGGACATGCACGGAGCTCCTCTGGAAAGAGGCATGGGCGGATCCTGGCACCTGTCGTGGTGTCTTTCTGCTGTTGCAATGGTGCAAAGAAGCTTTCAGGGCAGTTTGACCAGCCAGAGGGTCAGAAGGTGCTCCAAGCGAATTAAAGGTTGGTTGTTCATACTATCCTTTGATAATGTCCGATACAAAATCCACAGTCTGCAGCTCATGAGCAAGCTCATCACGAGGCCTTAATACCCCAACCACAGGCCCTGTTATTTACATTTGATTGAAGATGTAGGTCATATGATATGTGTTTTCTTTTTCCTGATTAGCTGAGCATAAAAGGCTCAAAGAATCCAATTTTCAGTGGTAGTAGACCTGATTACAAATTCAAATTTTTATTTCTCTGAGCAGTTTTTTGACATTTGCATTGTAATTCTATGTTTCCATAAATATTAGAGGTTCTTTTGCTGGGATATTCATCCAGAGCAGATGCAAGAGGGCTACAAGCACAGGCTTGGTGAAAGAATGAAGTCTGTGGGTGCCTATGAAGTGGAAATGGTTTTGTTCCATCTGAACTCCGTTCCCTCTCACCCTTTTCTGCATACATACAGCTGATGCATGTGTACCCATCACCATATATTTTTTAATGCCCAGGTGTTATACCATGACCTCGTGCTGCTTCAGCAAGGGGCATGGTTCATTTGTGGCTCTTTGATTATGCAGAGTTCGCATTCATCCTTTCAGGCTGAAATCATTCGCATCCAAGGACAAGGAGAGAACTTTCCCACCCAAAAGGGAAATGATGTTGCATTACTGAGCGACCAGCCCAAGTAATAATATAATCTTAGAAAAATGCAGTTCCCTCGAGTAAAGGAAGCTCTGTAAACTTCGGCTCCTCCAAGCTGTTAGCATAGCTATTGCCTGTGCTAGAGTAACGTTGCTGTCAGACCCAGTCTACTGAAGTGCTCAGGAGAGAACAGGGGGAAAAGGGAATAAGAACCAGTTCCTGCTTAAAATAAGGATGTCTCGCAGGATCTGAATACTGTGGGGTTTATAATACAGATTTCAGAATCTTGGGTCACATCCCTTCTTTGCTGTTAATTTGTGGTTTATCTCAGCTGGGTGCTGGTCACCCCTGGTCCTGAAAAGCTCGGAGAAGGGGCAGGCAGAGCCAGGGTGAGCAAAGGGATCAACTGGAGGAAGGTAGAACGACATGAGGTTTCCAGTCACTGGGGTGCTGGGGTCAAAAGTCTGGTTGTATAACACCAGGGGAGAAAGAGGCTCATTTTTAGAGCTGTCAGTGTTTGGGCAAACCAATGCAAGGGCGATACATGTGATGAAGTCACTCTGTGAGCAGTACCTGTAGTTTGCTTCCCACAGCATGGGTAGTTTATGTGTGCTGTGGTTTATTTTGAGCTCTGTGGGTGCTGAGTGCATATGGGTCCCACGGTCAGGGCATGGACCAAACCACAGGGACCCTCCTTGGTCTGGGTGCAGCAGCTTCCTAAGTCGGACACTCACTGGAGTCTTCTTTAGCAAAGTGCTGGTCTTTGTAAAACCTGTAGGAACCTGCTGTCTTGGAGGTGTCTGCCATCCAGGCTAATTTGTTTTGATGTAGGAGGAGGACAGAGGAAGCTGTCTCAGGAGCTTCATCTCTTCAGAAACCAGTATAAAATGCATGAGATATAAAAATATAATTGAAGATGTGCCTGAAATGGAAAACCCGACCTATTTCCTATAAGCAGGTGCTTATAGGAAATATGCTACAAGCTGTCACTGCTCCGGTGCTGCTGCCCCAGTCCCTCCCATGGCTTTGGATGAAGGTGTTTCCCGTTGCCTGTCCTCTGCGCAGGCAGGGCTGTCGAGGAGAGTTATATCTGCTTCTGCATCTGCTGTGCCCTTGCCTCAGAGTAATTTGATAAATAGTTTTGCAGTCGTTTACTTAAGCATCTCCTGAGCTGCAGTCAGCATCTCGGCTGTGGGCGAGAGAGTGCTGCTGCCAGAAGTCAGGATCTGTGTTGAGAGCCTCCTAAGGTTTGGCTGTCTTTCCTTAAAACCCCAACTCCTGGAGTTGTTGTTACAGGAGAATCACTTAGAGGGGGAGAAAAAGAGCTTCTGGCTGTTGAGGTGGTAGATAAAAAGCCCTTGAAAGCGTGAGCTGCAAATCCAGGAGACACACAAGAAGTCCAGGTTGGCTGCATTTAAGAATACCGCTAGCTCAAAGCTGATCTCCAGAGGCTTTTGAGTCCAGACGCAGGGGCCGTTTCAGACAGTCCTGCTTGGCAAGGCTCTGCCTGTGAGTCTGTCTGCAGAAGTGCAACCATCTTAACAGTCTTGCTTTGCTAGGAAAAGAGGGGGTGCGCAAAGAAGTGCAGGGCAATGCAGCAGGAAGACTGGGTGCAAACCCAGTTGTTTTCTGTCCCGCTACCCGAATGCCTTGTGCAAGCGCCTTGACCTTGGCAGATCGACTCTCCGCTGGGAGATGCAAGCTTCATCTGCCTTTTCATTCTTTGCAAGGATGTGAAGCTGGAAGGACTTTCAAAACTGCTTTTGCAGCATCCTGGCTGAGGTCTGGCCAGTTTAAGCTGTTTGAGGGTGACTGTGTCACTCGCAACACAACAAAATGCTGCAGGTCCTTCCCTTTGCCTGTCTGCGTGAGCACCCCATCTTGGGCTCCCCAGTCGGTGCTTGCAAAGGGTCCTCTGGAAACGCCGTGACCTTTACAGTTCTTTCGCCAAGGCAAACACGGAGATGTCTGAGGGACCTTTTGCACAGTGGTTAGATGGCAGCAAAGATCTTGCAGCTGAAGGCTGGGAGAAAATACCCTTTTCTTTTTAACCCTGAGCTAATTTAGCTCTGAGATGAAATCAGCTGGAAAAGGAGTGAGGAGGAATTTTCAGTGGTCCGATAGAAAGGCATAAAAACTGTGCCTGAAGGGTTGACTTGGCAGGGTTAACCGTTGTCCCAGGGGTGCAGCTCAGGCTGCCTCTCCCAGAGGACGTCGTGTTGCACACACATTCAGGGCGTTTTTCTCAGCATTTTTCAGCCTGCTGTGATGGCAGAGGTTTTAAAGGCCATCACAGGAATTGGTCTGACCTCTCGCCTCTTGCCAGATGGACATCACTGTCATTTCTGCTACCAGAACCCACCCTCAGATTCCCTCAGGGATCTCCAGACCATGGAAGAAACCCCGTGCAGGAGTTTTGGACTGATGGGCAGGCTTCTTGGGGTTACCAGTAGCAAAGGCGCGCCCTTTTTTCCTTGAAGAGCATGCTAAAAGGCATTTCTGCATCTGGAGTGACAAGAGGAATTTGGATCTACAGAGCACAATTATCCACATCACTGCTTGTTAGGACACAGGCGTTAACACCCTTCCTTTTGTGGAAAAATCTCTTGAGCCCTGAGGACCGGCGTGAAACATCATGCTCTGTTGAACTTCGCTGAAGCGGGGATGAATCACACCAAACTGAAGTTTTGGCTTCAATGTATTATTGGAAAGATACCTTCTGTGGTAGCCTAGCTGGAGGGTACTGCTGCCCACCCAGGGTGGCAGGATCTGTTTCAGGGGGAGGACAGCACTCTTTGCAGTATGTGTAAGTTGGAGGGGTGGAGGTTGGAGCGGGGATATTTGAGGGGTTTTTCATTTGGTTTTGGTTTTGAGTGCTCTATAAAAGCACAAGGCAGGCCTGAAAGGGATCTCAAGACATCTCGCCAGGGATGTCAAGGCTTCTTCCCTTGCAGGATCACCAGCAGATGTTTATCTAATACGTTTTAAAAAATTTACTCCAGAGAAGGGTTTCACAGCATCTCTGAATAGCTCTCCCGCTACATCCGTGCTGTTATAGGTAAGAGAACACTTTCTTATCGAGGAAACTGTAGCAGCTGGTAGTTAAACCTTCTGCAAAGAAAGGTATCCCATACAAGTGGTGGCCAGGTGTGACCCTGCATAACTTGTAAGATCACGAACTGACAAGTTAAGGTGATTTAGCAATCTGGGGAGGTAACACAAAAGGTAACCCTTTGTATTGAAATGATTTCTATCCCTTTGGTAGGAATGAATTTCCAGGGATGGAAACATCAGCAAACCAACTGCGCATGATTTGCGTTCCTTGTCAATTGGAATCAAGGACCCTGATTGTGGAGCATAATACTGCTTTTGTAATTCAGCCTTTATCTTTGTGCCGGAGCTGGGCATAATTCTATCTGTGTCTGGAGGGACAAGGAGAAGGGTTTCAGTAGCTGGTGCTCACAAAAGCATCTTTAGAAAGCTCCTTACTCCTGGTACAAGCTTGGAAGAGCTTAAAGGAAAATACCCCTGAGTAGCTTTAGGCATTTGAACAGTCATCATTGTTTGATTCAGATTCAGTTACAGGACTAACATCTAAATGTTAATTCTTTTTAGGACATTATGAGCAAATACAGAATGGGGCTGCAGTTTTAGACTGGCAGCCAACCCTGCAGATAAAAGCACTTTGAAAGGATGCTTTTTAGGAGGGAAACTTGATCAGAGAGTGCAGAATAATCATGAAGATGGTCTTTTCTGAGGGGCATGCAGCAAATATGATGCATGAAGAAAGCCAAATGAGGACTGGGAGGCTTCTGACCTGGGAAATGTGAGTATCGGCAATTTCATGGCCTCTGAGAACAGTCTGTACCCTGCAGACAGAGATCCTTGTAATCCTGCCCTGCAAATTGGTGGTGCCCCTGGATCATACGGTGCTGGGTAAGCAACATCACGTGCTGGGTTAAGACCAAAGTTGATGGTCACTTCATGGCAAGAACGTGCCAAGGCAGTTTGTGTGAGGTGGCTCTGTGCTGGGTAATATGGGTCAGTGTGTGGGCAGATGGGGTCTGGGCACAGATTTCTGGCCTCTTGATCCTCTGCGCTGCCTTGCTTGGCACACTGTGCCGGTGCGCATCAAGGGAGGCTGTGACCTGACACTGACTGTGTCCTCAGTGACAGCTCGGAGGGTGACAGCCTAGTCCTGCCCTTCTGCATCGCCCACTTCCACTGCTGGCTGCAGGGCTTGGCCGCAGGCTGCCTGCTGCAGAGCAGGGACCCACACACAGCTGAAAAGACGTCGCCTTGTTCTCAGCCTCCCTGAAACGTGCAGAAAGGCACTGGAAATGGTAAATCCCCTCCCTCGTGGTTCTCAGAAAGGAAACATGTGACTGCAGAGGCTGTGGGAGTGTGGCATGGGGCAGCAGGAGGGATGCCAGCTCCAGCCGCCCCAGGGCAGGCTGTTCCTCCACGGTGGCAGTGGTGATGGGGTGGCGGGTGCCAATGGTGAAGGACCTGGCTTGTGCCCTGGAAGAAGGAGGCTGGGCGCCATCCTGAGCGCGGCCACCGCTGCTTCCGGTGGCAGATCGGTGCGGTGTCATCTAGGAAATGCGATTTAGATCATCATCCTTTCGCAGCAGATGGGGGAAGGGAGGTGGGGGCCCTTATCTCTTCTGGGGATTTCCCTTTAAGCTGCTTTAGTTTTTGCCTGTTTGCATTTTTCTCTGTGCTCTCTCAAGGCTCACTGTCCTTTGCTGGAAGAGTAGGAGCCATGAGAGCATCCATGGTTCCCACTGGCATGGCACTGTGCCCTGCATCCCACCTTCAGCTGGGAGGCAAGAGCAGGTTGTAAGGCTTGGGCTGCCGTTAGTTTTCCCCTGGGGTGAGGTTGGATTTTTCTAGTCTACATGGAGGGTAGAATCCAGCGAGCCTTGTATCTGTGTGTCACCAAACTGCATCCACCCCTTGGTGGCCTTGTGATCCTCCTGCATCCAAGAGGGCCCTTCATCCTTCTCATCCTCACCACGTCCTTGAGAAGTTGCTCAGTTCCCAGCTTGGTCATCATTCCTGGTGTGGCCATCAGCCAGCAAAGCTCTTTGGCACGTGCTTAGTGTTAAGCACGGAGAGTAGTTCCCTAGGGAGCTCTTCTTAAGTGCATTGCTGGAGTGAGGCTCTGGTCAAGGCACCTGGACCAAAGCCCACCCTGCGGCAATGGGCAGCATCGCTTGGCCCCCAGGGACACGTGGCAGCCCTGGCTGCTCCTGGCATAGCCTCTCAGCATGGCAGCACCCCTTTTCCTACTCCCTACTCTGTCTTCCTGGTATTTATTATCCTCTCCTGGCTGTGGGAAGCAGGTCCTGGGCTCAGAACACTTTGGAGCAGGGACCTGTCATTTTGTTCCCAGAGTCCGACATGAAAATACTGCCTTGTTTTCTCCTGGGTCTGCAAAGGGCCAAAGTCCTCCACTCCTGGGGCAGCCGGCTCCTGCTGCACATATGCTTCACACTGCCAGGCATCACTTTTTGATGTGTGTTGAGGTTTTGTGGAGAAAAATCTGTGCTTCAGCCCATAGTTCTCACAGTTTTAAGCACAACCCTGAATAATCACTAATACCAGTATTTTGGGGTATTTTTCCCTGCAAGATCCATTTAAGTCAAGTACAAGTCACTGAACTTACACAGGGAGTAAATAAGCTACATGGAATGACATTGGTTATACATGAGGTCAGACAGAATGAGCTAATGCTCCATTCTGGCCTTGACATTAAACTTTTCAGAAAGCAAAATTTCATCCTGCAGCTTCTAAGCTGCCAGTACCTTTCCTTGCAGAGGAGCCTGAGCCCCAGGGCTGCACAGCACTCTGCACCTTGTGAGGCTGCTCACCCCCCGACTGCCAAAGTGTAGCCCTGCTTGGAGGCAGTTTTCTTACATTACCAGTTTTAAGTGAACACGGGCAGCTGCTGGGGGCGTGTGATGGGATGAGAAAGTCGTATGATGGATTGTGATGCCCTGGTTAACATGAAAAGGGTAATTAATATCTCTCTAACAGCAGTGGGCTAGCTTCCCTGGAAATACTGCCCCATGTGAGATTTTTACCAGTTGCCTACCTTGCAGTCAGATTCTGTGTTTCTGGAATTATTTGTGTGAGAGCTCTGGAGAAAGGTTCACACTAGAAATTAAGTCGCGTGCTTACGAAAGCCAGCAGCATCATCGTTCTGCTCTCTCCGACCCTGGTTCTTTCCACTTAACCAGCACTGTACTCACTGCCATGGCTTTTTTCCTTCCCCCCCGCTCCTTTCTTTTTTGCAGCCAGGATGTTTTTTCTTGCCTTTTTATTGTTCCAGTGACCTAGCAACTCCACTTTGGTGGAGCCCTGCCAGGAGACTTCCTCCCCAAGCCGTCTGACAGTCTCCAGCAGCACTGCCTTCGCATGGGAGCAGAAGTTAAAATGACACTGGGCCGGCTTGCTGCATGGCTTTTGCTCTGGCTGCCAGTGCAGGTGAGGGTACTGCTGCCTTCCCATTGAGCAAAGCTTCCAGATGACTTTAAAAACCCTGGAAGGAGGAAGGAGAAGTGCTGCATGGCTGATATTTTCTGTAACAATTCTGCAGAACGTTAGAGAAAAGCCTGCAGGGTTTTTGAAGTGCATGCGGTGGCGCTGGGATTTAGTGTTCAGGATCCATGGTGCAGGCAGGGTGCTTGGAGACATTTCAGCATCACAGAGCAGCAGGAGAGGGGGAAGAGAGTGCTTAGAGAGCTGTGCCGTTCAGGAGGTTTCTTTTGGCTTATTTTTATTAATGTGTACTGAAAACGGTGAGAAAGAAATCCCTTTGGTAAGTGCACCCGGGCCCCATCAGCTGGTGCTGGGGCAGAGCTGCCTCCGCACCCCCTGGGGCTGCAGGGGCTTTTCCCACATTAACACCTGGGACACTTCTGAGGTAGAACACAAACGAGCCAGCATGCAGGCAGATACGGCTGATTCAGGCTTTCTGCTCAGGGAAGGCAGCAGGGACGTGGGTCTTGGTGGGACCCTGTGGGAGCTCTCCGTGGCCGCAGCCTTGGTCCCCTCTTCGCTGGATGGCTGGATGACTGGGTTGGGATTTTACTGGAGCCTTGGCATGGTTATGGGGCTTTTTTAGGCGTATGGGTAGTCATGAGACAGCTTATCCCTGTTGGAAGTGGACTTGCATTTGAACGTGTTTTCCGAAGACTTGACAATAAAACAGGACTTTTTTTCAATTGAGTTGCCAAAAGCTATTTAAAAACAAAAGCTCATGAAAAGAGGATTAAGGTGCTGCTCTGAGCCCTGGGCTGGTGGTTTTCAGGGAGTGTGGGTCTGTGTAGTGCCAGGGATCCGTGGACTGAACCCAAACTGTCCAAGAAAGATGAGTAAGAAGCTCAGGGCTTCGTAGGCTTGAGCTGGTGATCTGGGGGCCTGCACCTCCCCGCGGAAATGTTAGGACACCAAAAGTAAGAGGCTGGAAACCACTGGATAAGCAGGACAATATCCTGTCCCTGCACAGGGTTTTATCCCTGGTTGCAGGCAAGCTGTATGCATGCATCCCACACTTTTGGAAAGGACCACAGGTTTTTGTGTGGTCTTTATTTTGGAGTACCTGTTTCTCTGCTTTAGAGTACTGCTCTTAAGAGCAATAATTGGATCCTTTTTTTTTGCTTATTGCATCTCTGAGCATCAGGCTCTGGGATCATGAAAAAAATGGTAGGAACCAAAAATGACCTTTAGCATCCTCTGCAGTTTTACAGGTCCCAGAGGGGAGGTGGTGTGGAAGTGTAGCATGGTTTTGTCTCATAAAGCGCAGTGCCAGCAAAGTGCCATGGCCTGGCATAGGAGGGGCTGAGAGCGATGCTGATGTCCCCAGCCCTGTGGGCACACGTTACCCATAGCAGCCAGGAAGGTGTTAACCACCTGGACCCTGGCACTCTGAGCTTGCAGGGTCTGCTGCTGGCATTAAGCCCCCATCACCTTTCTCGAGCTGACTTATTAAAGCTCTAGTCACTGTTGGTGGCTGCATAAATCCTTTGTATGATGTTTAAAATGATTTAAAGTCCTGTGAGTTGCTGTCCTGTTCTACCTGGCAGCTGGTGGGGAGAGGACGAGGAGCACGAGGACCAAAGCAAGGCGCTACCAGGGGATGTGTCTATAGGGTACCCCAGCCAAACCAAGCCCTGCAGTAGGGTCGGAAGTGCTAGCAGGGCTCCCGCACCGCTTCTTTTCCCCATCCACCCTCTCTCGCCACCTTTCTTCATCCAGCCTGAATAATTCCTTTTATTAATATTGAAAGAATTAGCAGAAAAGGGTTGACTGCATGTGGTTAAAAACCTCTCACATTCTTCCAGTGCTTAGTGCACACGAGGGACCTTCCCTGAGCAATATTATCAGCGTGTTTACGCTCAACTGACCCGTCTCAAGTATGAATATTTTTTTTCTAAGCTCCATTTCAGCCCCCCCGTTCCCCCCTCCCTCCTCAAACGGCTTCTTTCAGGGCAAGAACAAGGAAGGAAATTGAAAATCCCAGAGAGCCCTGGACGGTCCAGATTTAGGGCTGTAGCTTTTGTTCACACAAACTCACTTGGCTCCTAACTGGCCTCCACCCATGATCCCGACATCCGCAGCAGCCGTTCAAAACACAGCACAGACCCGGCCTCGACCCCGGCGGGGAGCGGCAGCCACCCGTGCCACCCGCTGCGGGGCCGGCAGCCCCGGCTTTGCTCCCTGCCTCTTCTCCCTTGCCGTCTGCCTTTCTTTCTAAGCTTTTCCTACAGCCGGCATGGAGTTTTCTAAGTTGAGATGAGGTGGGTTTTTTTTTCCCTCCGTGAGCCTCGGATGATGTTAAGATTATGCAATGTTAACAGATGTGGACTTTATAATTATAGCTCTCTGTCCTCGGGAGGGGCCTGCTTTAGCTTTCCACGAGCTCTGCTCACCACGGGATGCTCCCACGGTGGCTGTAGCCCTGGCAAAACAGCCACTGCATGGGCGGCTGTACCAGGAACGGTCCCCTGGGAATCGCTAACCTCCTGAGGAGTTGCTGCTCTGGGGTGAAGGGCTGCTCTGGGCAGCCAGGCAACTGCTCTTGGCTTTTTTTGTGTGCAGACACACATTACATTTGTGTTCCTTGGTCAAGTGAGTCTTTTTGTGGCCTTTGAGGAGATAAATCCCTTCTGCAGGAAAGCAGCGGGGCTGGTATAGCTTGTGGTGTGCCCTGGTTGGTTGTGATGCTCCTGCCAAATGCTGTCTGCGGGGATCCTGCTCCCCTGGCGTTAGCAGGATACATCCTTCCTCACTACCTGCCCTAAAATGTCTGTGAGTGATCACAGCCACTTGCAGCATTGTGCTTTTTGGTGTTGTGCTGTCCCATGGTTGAGCCTTGAGCATTGCCATGACATTGCCCCAGCAGCAGGCACCTCCTGGACAGGGAAGTGCCTGTGCTGCGCCCTGGGATGGAGACAGAAAATCACTGGTCCACAAGGGATTTTTCAGGAGTCTGACAAGGTAGACATCCAGCTGCGCTGCCAGGGGCAAACCCAAAGCCTTGAGAAATTGGCTGGAACTTGATCTGTTTGTCCTGGCTGCATTATAACTCAGCTCCCAGCAAGCCATGGACTTGTTATGCTTGTGAAGAAAAAGTAACTCCGAGCCTCGACCTGTCTGGTGAGCATCACTGCTAGTTTTAACTGGGAAGGAAAACACCAGTCCGGCGGGTGGCAGGAGGGTTTTGCGCTGGAAGTCAAATATTTCTCGACAGCTGTGGTCGTGTGGAGTTAAACCGTGGAAAGCAGCTGGCAGCTTAGGACGTGACAAAATTGTTAGTGACAAATCAGTACCTGAGCTAAAGGGCTGCTCTGCTTTAAGCCTTTAATGCATCAGGGGAGGCCAGATGGTTTTTTTGGAAGAAGTTTTCATCTGCTCTGTTCACTCCAGCAGAGGAGGGTCATCTTTGAAGGCTAATTTCTGCAGGGATGTCAAAGAGGAGATTACAGTGATCTGGCACTTCTGGAAGGCTTGATGGCTGTGTGATGAGCTGAGATTTCTTGTCTGTTTTGTTGAAGAGACTGATTTTTTTGAGTTTCCTTACTGCATGCTGTGGGTTGAATTTTCCAGCACAGCTCATGCTCTGCACCCACCAAATGGCAGAGCTGAGCCCATGCTGGCGTGTAGTTTTCCTTCCTGCAGCAGGACCTGGCATACCTTGCAGGGCAGAGATAAAAATGCCTGATGATTCTAAAAAGCCTGTGTAAATAGTACCTTCTTATTCAGCCCGTCTACTCCCTGACTGCGCTCAAAGCCAGGTTTGCTAGTGCCCATGGTAAGGGGAAGGGTTTTGCTTCGGTTTATTCCCAGCAGCTCTGCAGAGCCAAAAGAGGATAGAGAGAACTCCGAGGTGGATTTGCAGGGCAAACAATGACCAGACAAGCAACCAGCAGCAATTTACTTTCAAACCAGTTGCATTCTATCAAGGGCTGTAGCTGAAGGTACTGCTTGCTGGCATTTCCAGAGTTATTTTTAAGAAGTGGCAATTAAATGCCTGCTGCAGTGCCCCATGATGTGTTTTAGCATGCCTGGCCAGAGCCCTTGTTAACAAATGACTTGGCAACCTGAGAAAGCAAATTTCCCTCTGTCTATACTCGTCCCCTAAGGGTTTCTTTAAGCATCTGCTGCTTTGCCTTTTTTCTGTGCAGAAAAGCTGGCTGCTGAGGCACAGTAAGCACGGGTTGGTTGCACAGCTGAAAGCTTTTAGTGAGAGGGGAATGGGGAGAAATCTCCAACACACCCAAATCTTTCAGCATCAGGGCTGCTATAAATGGACTTGTGGGCTACAATTACAGGCTGGGTATTGGCTTGCCAAGTGTCCCCTGCGACTTTGCATCCCCTTGTCCACATGGCGACAACAAACAGCTTGTTAGATGGGACAGGAGTGGCTCACAGCAGGCCTCCAGATGGCAGCGGCTGCCTGCTGTGCTCGGCATGGTGGGCATCACAGCTGCCAGTAAAGGCATCTGAGGGGTCCTGCTCCACTGCAGCTCTTGTCTCCTTGGGCCTTGTGGTGCTCAGACTCCCAGGATGAAATGTGGACTGTCTTACCTACATATCTCTTTTTTTCTCGGTGAGTTCCCACCGAAACTATTGCAGATGGATAGAAGAGACCACTCCCCAAATTGCCACTTTTGGTGTGGCAGGTATGGCCACCCCAAAGGAGACAGGCAAGGTGAGGAGGGGTAGGTGCCCGTGGGTGTTTTGCCGAGGCTAGGCTTTCTTACAGAAAGTGCTTGGAGGGGAAGGACAGACACGCAAGGCTTAACCCTCAACATCAGACCTTTTGGACAGAGATTGAGTGATGCCTTCAGCTGCTGCTGGTGTATCATCTGCGGCCCCGTTTGAGATGCCATATGTGTAACAGGCAGGACATGTTCCATAGCCTGATGGATCTCTGAGCTGCAAAGTGGGGGGAGTTCCCCTCCCAAAAATATGTGACTTTGCTCACTTTCTTTCCAATTTCCCTCGCCAGCCTCCCATTTTGCCCGCTCAGACAGTGGAGTGTGCGCTGGGCTATTCCAGCCCAGAGATTGTGTTTTGATTACAAGGAAGATAGGCAAAGCGGGGGTCTTGCTAATTCAGGTGACACAACCATTATTTGAACTTGCTTTGACTTGTTGTGGGCTCTGACGAGCATCCGAGGCTGCAGTGCTGGCCAGGCCTCAGAGCTGGAACGTACATGGCAGGGACGGATGCTTCTGATTGTCATGTGATCGATATGCAGGGAAGTCCTGGTGCAGCCCTGGCTGGCACTGGGGGCTGGAGCCCCAATTCCTCTAGCAAATCTCACTGGAACTGCTCATGGCAGCTGCCACTAGATGCTCTGCTCCAGGCGGCATCAGACTGGATGGCAGACCCAAGGCTGAAGCTACAGCTGCCGCACCGGGTCCTGCTGCTGCTGGTGGTGGTCTGTGTTAATGATTGAGCTGAGAAGTTGGCTACTTCAGTCCTTGCTTAGGGCCCAGTTTGGGAACATGTTGATATTCGAGAGATGCACACGGCCATCTGTGCGCTTTTGGAGATCCTGTAAAGCATGTAATGCCTATTGATGTCCCTGGGAGAAGTAATTTTTTGGTCCATGAGATACAGCAGATGGTAGAAATGCAGAAGAAACTTGTGCAAAGAAGGGATGTGATCACTGCTGTGACACATCGGCACAGTGGGGAGTAAGTGGAGGGAGGGGAAGAGCTAGTTAAGCTAAAGGGTAATGCTGACTTGGGAATGAATATTTATTCTATAAATGCATTTATTCATTTTCTAATGAAATGAGAAAATTATTCTGGATGATAGGAGAGGTGGGAGTTTGGAGCAAGCCTTCCAGCAGGAGCAAGAGAACAGACTCAAGCACTTCAGGATGGAGCAGGGGCTCCGGCCATGTTCGCTTACAGAAAATGGACCTGATGATGCACAAACTTCATCTTGTTTCTTATGTTCTGGTAGACATTGATGTCGGATACACCAAAACATCCATCACCTTGGGGTGCTTCAGCACCTGGAGGGCCAGTGTAATCCACACCATACATTGATGTCTTCTTCCCGGTGCCTCGTGGTGGCTGGACGGCTTATGCCAGCCCTCCTGTTTGCCTGGTGGTTCTTGGCCAACTTCGTGCTAGCTCTCTGGAGGCAATGGGATTCAAGGTCAGGCATCCAGCCAGCACGGCCTGAGCAGAGAGAGGGGGAGAGCTGTGAGTCCCTCGCGCCATCACTATGGCCTCGGGTTGGGGCACATGGGCTGTGCTGGGCGCCAGCTGGCCATCAGCTCTGCAGACCTACACTGTCCTCCCGTGGACTCCACTCTGCATGTGTCTCCATTGCTTACTTGTTTAAGACTCTTTTTGCTCCTGCAAAGATTTTTTTTTTCTCCTAACACACACACACACACACAAACCAATCCGAAAAACCACGGGGGTGCTGAATTGAATTAACCTTGTGCACAAAGGTGGGTTTTGGCATTTGGCCTTGCAGACCAATCTGATTTTCACTGGTGTGAATCCAAAAATAAATTTCATGTCTGTGTTTTGATTATGCAAAATTTTCTCTAGTGTAAATGAGATCAGAGCTTGGCCTCGGTGTCCAAGCTGAGCCTGCATGTCCAGCGCTGATGGGATTTTAGGTTTTTTTCTTGTTTTTCCTTTCAGTCATTGAAAGCAGCCATCAGGCGAGAAGTTCAGACACAGAGATGAGGACTTCTGGTGCTCTTGTGGACAGCATGGAGCTGGTAACAATGCTGGCTGGGAGCAGGGAGCGGGCATTGCTGCCTACAAGACACAGTGTGGTGCCGGCAGCAAGCAAGGTCGTGGGACACATTGGTCCCCCCTCCAGTGATGGGGATGTCACCCCACCAGGAGCAGGACCACCAGAGAGCCCATCTGCTGGGACAGACACCCACCTGCCTGCCCACAGCCATCCTCCTGGTGAGTTTTATGGATGTGAGAGCCCCTGTTTGCCCCACCCAGACCATGGACCCAGAATAGCTGGTGCGTTAAGAAGTATTCCTGCCCTACTGACTAGAAATTCAGATTTTGGGAAGAAATCAAATCACAGGAAAGCTGGGGGTTTTTGTGGGTTTTTTTTCCAATGCTACAATGAAAATGCTTCTTGGGAGCTGCCATTGCCATTTTTCACCACTCAGCAGCACCCCAGAGAGTCCTGCCCATCCATGGAGCTTGTAGGTTGTGCACAGAGCGGAGACCCCTGGGCATCCCCACACATCCTCCCAGGAGGAGCTGAACCCCATTGTGAACCCAACCTAGATTATAACTACCCGAGCTAAAAATACCTGACTAACTGCATTGTGATTCGTAGCTGAGGTTCTCGCGTGGAAATCATGCAGGTGAACACTTACCTTTGGGGTCGTTCATAAGCTTTACCACATTTGGTGGGACTGTGTTCCTGAGTAAACCCATGTACTTTTTTAAGCATGCACTAAAGTAAAACCTGTTTCCCACAGCAGCAGGACAAGGCTGTGCTGATTGCCCTGTCCCCCCTTCAGTTTTTTTCTTAATAGTCCCAGATGAAATAAGTGTCTTGCTGAGTTAGGAGCATAGAGGTTTTCTTTGATTTTTTTAATTCCTCAGTTTTTTTCCTGCTTAGGGACTAGAGTATGGAGCTAGCATGCCCAAGCTGCCAGCTGCTGGCTGTCCTGGCATAAGCTCCTTACTGCCTTCTACGTTTACTTTTTTTTAAAAAAATCTGGATTTCTTTTGCCACACACAAATGACGACAAATTTTGAAATACACATTTTTTTTTTGTGACAGAAACCCTCTGTTCCCAGCAGTCTCTCATGTGCTCTGTGTTAAGAAGAGGAAACCCGGGGGATGCAGTTGTGACCCTACCTATTGTGCATGGTCGGGCTGGGTACCACAGCGGGTGATGCTGCTGCAACCCCAGCTGAGAAAAATTAACTTGTCCAGCGGGAACATGACTCTCTCTGCATTGCTTTCCAGCTGCTGGAAGCCAACACCATGCTGCGGGCAGCCAGGAGAGAGGCAAGAGGGCTCTGGCTTCCCCCAGCACCCCTGCAGCTGCCAAGGGGACGCTGCTGGTTTTGGCAGCTGTCACCACTGATTCGCCTGAGAGGACACTGGGCAGGCGCCCCGGGGCCTGGGAGGTGACGGGGTTTGACAACTCAATGAGGACAGTGCTGCTGCCTTCATCCACGGAGACCCATCACCCAGGTGAGCCATCCCAGTTCAGCCTGGGAACAAGGTGGATGCTGTTCCCTGGGGACATTAGGCATTGGTTAAGCCTGGCTCTCCTGCACTGCCAGAGCTTTGTGTGCTGGGTCCAGCCCTCCATCCCCACCGTGTGCTCAGGGCAGTTTTCTGGCTTGCTTCATGCGTAAGGGTGGAGAGAAGGATCCGTAAGGCTTCTCCTGGCCTTGAAAATTATCAGTGAATCGGTGCAGCTCCCGAACGCAAAGTTGCTGTAGACAGAGTACAGGCCAGGGGACTGTGGGCTGTGGGGGCAGATGGAGAGTGTCAGCGGAGGATGTTGGGTGGGCAGCTCAGCCTGTCTCTGACCTCTCATTTGCTTTCCCCCATTGCCTTGCAGGCACTGGTGGCCCCTCTCGACCGGTGAGCGGCTGGGTGGGCACAGAGCTGCCTGGCAGCCCTCCCACAGGCACTGCAGCCACTTCACCCAGCCCCTTGGGGAGCGGCGGGGGGACTCTGCAGCCCCTCCCCAGCACCCATCTCCCTGGCTCTCCAGAACAGCCCCAGGCCTCCCCCCAGGCTTCCAGTACCCAGCCTGGTGCAAACCACATCATGCTACACCCCAGGGATGTCACGGGGGACTACACAAGCCCTTCGCTCACAGCATCACCTGCCATGGACAGCACTTTTGGAGGTGAGCTTTGCTGGCCTATGGTTTTGTTTTTAGCTTTAAAAAGCCTTTATGTAGTTATTTCTTTCTTGAAACAGAGAAGATGATGTGTTTTGCACATGCTTTTTCTCTGTTTGTTACTATCTGGATGGTTAGCTGAAATTCCCTGCTGAAAACATGAAAAAGCAATGAGAAAAATAATTTGGTCTAAAAAGCCCCAACATTTTCCATGTGAAAAGAAAAAAAAGGTCTTTGGGCCTCATCACTGTGTTTTCTGCAGGGTGGGCAACTGCAGCTGCAGAATATCTCACCTGGTTCAGTGCCAGCTGCAGAACAAAGGCGGGGTCCCAGCCCCACCTGAGCTGTGCCCCCCCCGACTGGTGCTGCGGTGGGGTGTTGGGTTGGTAACCCACGCTCATGGCCACGTGGGGTGGGTTTGCTCTTGGCTAGACAGGGTGAGATGTCTGTGCCTCAATGACCTGTACAGGACAACAAACCCAGGATCCCTGGGCTCCATGGCTTCCCCTCATTTGCTTTTCAAGCAGCCAGTTTCTGGTGTTCTCAGAAACGGAGACTTTGCCCCACTGCACATGAACTTATGGAAACCTCCATGTTGCCGGGTTCTTATTCTGGGAGCCAACGCATCTCCAGGGTTCTCATGTTGACACATCCCTTCTCTGTCACAGCTGCTGGGCACAGCGTTAGGGCTGCAGAAGACCCAAGGTCTGGTGTCAGAAGGACAGCACCAGGCTCTGCAGCTCAGCCCCTGGCCTTGAAGCCCTCCTCGGTGGCCCCAGCATGGGGACGTTTCCCCAGGCCCTCCATGGAGCACCAGCTTGCCCCTTCTCACCCAGCTTTGGAAAGCACTGCCGCGGGGGAGCTCGGTTAGTCTATGATTTGTTGGTTTACCCTATTTTGTGCTTCTTTAAGCATTTTTCCCCATGTCCTGTTAAGCCCTGGGATGTGTAGCAAGCTGGAGGCTCATACAGGAACATGGCCGTGGGCAGGTTTCCCCCTTTTGCTGTTTGATGCATGGTCAAGCTACAAAAAATACTAAGAGAGCCTGGGCTGATTTCCACGAGCCTTAGAGCAAAGGTGGGATGTAAAGGCAAGTCCCTGCAGTCCTCGTCCCGTGGGATTTCGTGCTGGCCGAGCCACCTTGGCTCTCACAGAGCTGTGCTGCCCTGGCATTGAGCCCTGAGTTTTGTGCTAGGTCTTCCTGTGGTGAGGGGATTCATACCTTTCCAAAAGAGCACTTTGTCCAGATTGAAAACTTCCTATGCTTAATGTCCATATGTGCGCTGTAAGCATCTGGGAAGAAAATGGATCCATCTGTTTATAATTTCATATGTATAAATCCAGATTTTTTTATTGTGCCGTAGCCATTGGAAGCAGCTATGAGCCATCCAACATCTCAGCCACAGAGGGAAGAGTTTCGGATTTCCCTGCCGCCAGCACCTCTGTTTCCACAACAGCCACCAAGGATGGAGGGAGGACGTTAAGGTCTCTGCCAGCCGGCACCAAGCTGGCTGATGGAGCAGAGATTGCCACCTCTGGTACTGAAATCATGGACTCTTCAAACCAGACCTGGTCCCCTGGGATGTCTTTGGGTGCCCAAGGTGGTGGTGGCAGAGGTACCACAGACCTACTGCTCACGGACTCGCCGTCTGCTTCAGAAAGTGCTTCCATGAGTGAGTTTTGATAGCTAGCTGTATAACTCAGATCATTATTTAAAGACTCTTTATAAACAAAATACATCCTTTTTATTTTAAAGAAAGGAGGAATAATATTGTATTTGGCACATTCTGTACGTTTAAAAACATTTCACAGAAATGAAAGTATGGATAAATATTATTCTTGTTGGAAGAGGAGGATAGATTTTCCTTGAACTTTCAGTTGAATTTTGCAAGCAGTAACTTCAGGAGTTCCTATATGGAGACCTTTTTTTTCCCCTGTCTTAATGATTTCCTAGTATTAAATATTTCCGTATTGAATATTCACACACACGTTGACTACATCTACTGATAGAGGGATGAAACCTACCCGACTGTTTTCATTTATGTGTATGCAGTTTTACATTTCTTTTCTCCTTTCTCTAGCCTCTAGCAGCAATTATGAACCCAAGAACATCCCAGCTGCAGAGGAGGCGACCCTGCGTTTGGACACCCAGGATGCTGACATGCCCAGTGTGCCAGCAGGGGCACCGGGGTCCCACACAAGTGGCCACACAGCCAGTGTGGCAAGCGACTTTGTCACCAGCACCAAACCCACCAGCTCTTTGGGGAGGACCTTCTCCTCCTTGGGGGCCAGGACACACCATCCTAACAGCTCACGGGAAGACACCGATCTCCTGTCGCCTCCCGGGGAGCCTTTGCTCACAAGCTCCCTCTCTGCCTCTGAAAGTACTTCCAGAGGTAAACCTGTTAGTCTGAAAGTTGGCTGCTTCAGGGCTGGGTGAGATTTTGCATCCCCGTGCTGTTTTTCTTCAGATATGGCCACCAGTCACTATTGGATACATGGATATTTTTATTACTGGCTGCATCAGGCTGGCAGCGGGGCTGGTGGGAAGGGTGGGACTGGATCGCAGTTTTGGGTGAAAAAGCGCAAAACATCGATGTCCTCGCTGCTAATGAAACTCCCGTGCTGGGAAAAGCAGCCACTGGTTAGAAATATGTGCATGTACTTTTTCCCTGCCAGAGACACTTTTGCTGGGGATTTGCAGCTGTCGCCTGGCGCAGCATCTGCCATGCAGGCTGGTCTGTAAGAGAGGCAGCATTTTGGGGGTCCCCACAGCCACGACAGTGCTGACTTGCCCTGTGCCCTTGAAGTGGTCTCCAGTGAGCTCTACCCCCCATGCACCATTAATTCACAGTTAAGCCCATTGCTTTGCAAGTGGTAGTGCAGCTCCTGCTCCTGGTGAGCTAGTGGAATATTGGCATCGCCGGGGTGCGGTCTGGGGGAGCCCTGGGGCAGCATGCCTGCTAGACTTGGGGTAAAGCTGGCTGGGGTGAGCACCAGGCTGGGGCATTTCTGAGCATCATACGGGTGAGGCTGTGTCCAGCCCTGTGTGGCTGGTGCTGGGTGAGGGGCTCAGCCCCATGGCCGTGCCATCAGCCTGGTGCTGAGGTGGCAGCTGGAGTCTCTGGCTTGCCACTAGAAAACCTAACCCAGGCCTGTTTTAGCTCATCCTCCAGATTTGGCTTGAAGTTACAGGTGTACACTCCTGATTTCAGCTTGAAAGAGCTGAAATGAGTAAGTCAGGTTTTGTGCACAGCCTGCAGTTAAAAACCATGGGTTTAAGTTGAGATTTCATGGCCTTTTGTAAGCCACATGTGCTTGAACATAAGGGATTCACCTCTTTGCAGAGCTTGAGAACTTGGTCTATTCAGTTTCTTAATGAACAGTATAAAAATGTACATTACACAAACAATCCCTCAAATGTATAGCTTTACATGTATAATTCCAACCTGATTTTCTTGTGTCTTAGGTGTCAGAAGCAGCCACCAAGCAGTTAACAGCTCAGCAACAGAGAAGAACCCCCTTGCTTCCTCTCCCACCAGCGTCTTCATCTCAGCCACGGCCACTGGCAGCGGGAGGCCCCCGAGCTCGGCCACAGGCAGCAGCTGGTGGGCAGTAGAAGTCTCTACTTCCAGTACTGGCACGTACAGGACCCTGGGCACCATCCAGCCCTCATCCGTGTCTTCTGTGAGAGACACCTACGAAGTTCGTGGGCCCAGAGAAATCACGGATTTCACTGAGAGGGTGGCAGACTCATCGCTAACGCACTCTCACTCCCCTTCGGAAGGTCCTTCCCCAGGTGAGCTCAAGTTAGAAGTGAAATACCCTTTTCCCTGTAAGCAAACAGAGGACTGTTACTGTATCTTGCACTTGCCTGACTTTTCTGTTATGCAGAATGTATTGTTTGAAAGGATGTAGCGTGATTTAGTCTCTGAAATATTTCAGTTCTTGCTTGACCAAAAAATGTGGTTTGGGTTTTTTACAGAAAGGGCACATGTGTGGGAAGTTTCATTAAGCCAAGAAAAATAATTAACTTCCAAATCACGATTCTGTTTTTACTATCTCCAGTTGTTATCTCTATTTTATAGGCAAGAGTACTAAGCAAACAAGGGTTAGATCATGTCCCTACAGCCCCAGGGACTGGACTTCAGTTCCTGCCCTCTGTCCTAACACCTTGGACCATGCTGCTTCCCCGAAATTGAACGAATTCAACAAATTTAAGGCAGCTTGGAATGTGATCTCTGAGGTCTTTTATGCCACGGTTTGGTCCCAGACCCTGCTGCGGTGCTGAAGTGGTGCGATCCCCCTGATCCTCTTTCTTCAAACTTTTTCTCTAAGGCCTTCATGCCACCCAGCGTAGTGCCTTGTCTGAACTGATTTCCAGGCTTTTCTGGGTTGTTACAGCACTTGTTTGTTCTAGCAGTGTGGCGTGCACTCGGGCACATAATGGTGAAATCAAGTGCACAACATTATAAGTTCAACAGTTTTTTTATATTAGCACTTTTCTCAGCATCAAACCATGTTTTTTAGAAGACAGATTTCAATAGGAAGGATTCATGTCTTTGAAAATTTCCTATTTTCTCTGGATTGACATCTTTTCTCTATTTTCTACTTGCTGCCTCTGGGGGTTACTGGAAGAAAGCTCATTTGTTTATTTATAATTTCACATGTGTAAAAATGTAAATTGTTTCTTTATCACGTCTTAGCTACTGGAAGCAGCCATGTGTCACTCAGCATCCTGTCAACAGAGAGAAGAACTTATTTCCCTACCAACAGCGCCTCCGTTTCCACAGCAGCCACCAAGGGTGGAGGGAGGACGTTAAGATCTCTGTCAGCCAGCACCAGGCTGGCCCAAACAACAGAGATTTCCACCGCTGGTACAGAAACCATCAGCTCTCCAGACCATACCTCATCCTCTTTGGGTGCCCAGGGTGGTGCTGGCAGAGGTGCCACCGTGTCATCCACGGACCTTTTGCTCACAAGCTCACCAACTGCTTCAGAAAGTACTTCCCCAGGTGAGCTCTGACTGTCCTGTGGGGCTTCTTCCTGTAGATCTCAAACATCTGCTCTGTATGGAGGAGTGAGGGCATGCTAGAAGGTGTTAGAGAATGGCATTGGGCATTATGGAGGGAAATTTCAACTTCCAGAGAAAAATGCATTAGCGGTTTTTTGCATTTAGTTACAAGAAAAACTCAGCCTTACCGCAAGAGCAGTCCTGTGGCCAAGCAGGAGGCCACACCAGTCATTCCTGACTACCACCCAGGGGTGCAAACGCTATATTTACTGGTGCCATAGAAGCCTGCTGTGCTATGTTTTGAGTGTCGGGGTGTCAGGTGCCGCTGTAACCCTGCCTCGCTCACTGCTGGTGCTGTGGTGGCAGTGTGGGCACGTGGGCCCCGCAGCTGGACTGCGGTGCTGGAAACTGTGGCAGGGCAGCAAACCCAGCAGTGCCCCCATGACTTATTCTAGTGCCTTCTTCAGGGTGTCCTCCTGTGAGCAGCAGAGTCATGCACCAGCAAGGGTTGTGTCTTCACAGTTAGCATTTTCTCTGGGTTTAGATCTTCCGTCATGTCACATCTGTGCCATCAGCCTAAGGGTGGTGGTGGAAGAGAGCATGCCCACCTCTTTCTAGCTTAGGGTGTATAACTCCATTTTGCTTTGCCCTTTCTCAGCAGAAGGGGCCTCAGCAACAGGAGGACGCCTGCCCGATGCTCCTCTCACCAGTACACCCAGATCAGTGATAACCACCAGTGGTGGGGAGAGGAGCACAGCACCCATGTCAGACACTCGTGCTGCATCCAGCATGGCAGGGAGCTCTGCTCCCGCTCCACCCCACACCAGCTCCATGGACGTGGTCCTTCTGCCATCCTCATCAGCAGCAGAGCCTGGGAGGCAGAGCGATGCTTCACAGAGCAGTGCTGGACCTGGTGAGCTTCCAACAAAGCCGCTGCCTGCATTTTCTCCCAGAATTTCAGTGCCTTCACCTTCACCAAGTGCTTCAGGTGTGTCTTGTGGTTTTCCAGTTTGTGTGGAGGACATCCCATCCCCTCACCCCCGGTCCGAGCTCCCACTCTCCCTTTCCTAGTTTTAAACTAGATGTGCCTTTTTAGTAAGCCAGATGTATGGCGAAGGGCATCTGAGCACTGTGTGGCTGGTGAGGTACTTGCCTCACAGCACTTGGGGCAGCGCTTCCCATGTTGGGAGCTAGATGGCCAGGCAGCTCTTCTGGCTGCCGTGGAGCCTTGACCTCCGCCCTCAAGCTGGGGGAGCCTAGCATGAGATGTGGCAGGGGATCAACAGACTTTTTGCGTTTCATTATCTCCCAGTTATTGTGCTTCAGCCTCAGCTCTGCTGCCAGGGTCACACCAGAGCTGGTTTGAAACCCACTGGTCCACCCAAGGGAATTTTCTGCAGGACGTTCAAGGGCAGGACCTACCTCCCTGCCACTGTTCTCCTTCAGAAATGCCATGCTCCCCAGTCTGTTTTATTTTTCTGATGTTAAAGTACAGATTGCCTGGGAACACCACTTAGCAAATAAGTGATGCTGGTCACCAAGTGCCACCTCCACTGTGGAGATAGAAATACTCAGATTTTAGTCCCTATACAGGCCTCAGAGGTATTATTAATATACAAAATAAGTATTTTTTGTATATATCTATGTATATCTCTGCTTTGCAATTCCAGAGAGAGGAAGAAGAGTTTCTGGTGTTCCTACTGAGACCGTGTATGTCTCGACCACACTCTCCAGCCACAAGAAGGAGACATCTCAGGCTGTAGCTAGCCGTGGCACGTGGGGCACAACGGCAGAAAGCCCCATGTCTCACCCAGACACAGCAGAGGAGTCCCACACCGGCCCCCTCCTGTCCTCCACGGCATGGCCTGGAGTGGGACATGTCTCGTCTGGCCGAGCAGGGTACCCAGAGCCCAAGGTCACCATTTCATCCAGGGTCTCTACCTACTTCTTAGCCACCAGCGAACCTTCCAGTGAGTTTTTCTGAACTCTGCGATGGCATTTGAATTTGAAAAAACCCCACTGCCTCTCCCTTCCCCTCTTCCGTGGGGCTGCTATGACTGCCAACACGTGTCAGAGCTGTTGTGGGTGTTGTGGGGAGAATTTGTAAGTGGTGGTGATTCTGCTCCTTGGAGTTGTGTAACTACAGCTGTTGATGCTTAACAAAAACTCTCAGGAATGCGATGTGTAGCTTCTTGCTGTAGGACACATATACTACCTGCCTGTGTTGGGGCAATAATTATAAATAACATAAATATGCCATTATGACTCTAATGGTACTGATTGTCCTTCTGTATTTGGACAGTCCTGTTTCTTTGGAGTAGGCTTTGTGTGTTAAATCCATATTTAAGGTGATAGATATATGAGATCTACTTAATCTGTATTTAATCCGTGTTTATCTGCACAATGTTATTGATATGCATATGCAAACAGAACTATTGTAGGGCTCACAAGTGCTCTCTGCTCTGAGATGATAAAATCAGATGCCTGCTTTTCAATCCCATTCCAGCCGTGGGCAGCAGCCACCACTCCCTAAGCAGCTTGAGTGCCAAGGAAAGTGTGTCCAGCCCCGTCACTGGTCCTGCATACGGTACATCCACATCTGCCGGTGGTGTGGAGAGGATGCTGCACTCGGTGTCGGACGATGCGCTGGCTGGTGCCATGGAGCACTCCACTTCCTACGCTGAAACTGCCAGCTCTCCTGCGTCAGCTCGGCTGGTGGCCGTGGAGCAGAGTGGGACAGCAAATGCCTCTGCCAGCAGTGTGGGCTTCACGGGCTTTGCGACAGAGACGCTCTTCACACATTCTTCCAAGATACCCACTGACTCTTCTTTCCAGAACGATCTCACAGGTAAGCTCATGTCTGCCAGTGTACGCTGCGGGGCGCGGGGAAGTTCACTTTGTCCTGCGTATAATTACCTGTGTTGCGTACATAGTTCTCCTTCATTAGTACATGCAATGCCACCTGCAGGTTCACTCAGGAGAATGTTTTCATCAAAGAACTCAAAGCCAAACCCCACTTAGCTGGAAAATCGTTCCAGAAGGGAACCCATGAACCCAAACAGGGATGCTCTCCTGTTTTGATGGCCACATTATTTTTTTGCATCCCAACTGGTTTCTTTTGGGTTATGCTTTCACGAGTGTTTCACGATGACCTAAGTCAATTGTAGAATTAACATTTTCAATACCCTGGTTTTTACTTTTAAAGGTTACTGAACTTAGCTGTACATCTGAAATTTGTATTATAATATGTAAGATTTGCTGCACCTTTTATGCTGAATGATCTGAATTTTTGGCAGACTGATGTGCTAGTTGTTTAGGATTTCCTGACTGCAAAGTTTTCAATCATGAGTTCATGATAAACTGCAAATTAACATAATGTAATAATTTCATCCTGCAGAGGCATGAAGTTCGCTGTGTCTAAAAACAAATTGACTGAATAAGTCGGATGTTCTTTAGTTGGGAACGGAGTATAAGAGGGAGGGGATATAAGTTTTCTAAATTATGAGTGATAAAAAGAACAGATGGGTTTTCCTGCTTAGCTTGCCACAAAATATCATGGAATGGTAGGTGCTCAATCACGTTAGAAAAGCAATACTGGAAGAACAGTATTTTAGAAACCTACATGTTTCATGGGAGCCTTGTGTCTATCCGAGTTTACCAATTTAGAATCTAGTAAGGAGTGCAGAAGACTCCTAATTGGATACCATGCTTGGATGGTGCTCCAAATTTTGAGAAGAGCACAGGCCAATTCACAGACAGAGTGTTTCATGTATTTAGCAAGTGATTTTAATACGACATCTAAATACTTTCATATTACTTTGTCTTTCTAATACATTTTGTCCTTTTACTCCAGGCTTTTCAAGTAGCCATCAGCCAGTCAGTAGTGTCGATGCTGAGAAAAGGACCTCGGTTTCTCATACGGATGGCACGTACATTTCAACCACATATACCAGAGGAGGAGAAAGGACCCTCCTATCTATCTCGAATAGCAGCACCTCTGCTGAGTCCTCAGAAAGTTCCACCTTTTTTACTGAAATTTCCAATCCTTCTGATTCATCAAAATCTTCTGTGGCACAGGGCAGGAGGGGCAATGTATCCAGTGATGGCAGTTTCATGGAACCATCTACAGAGCCATTGCTGGTACACTCTTCCAAACTGTTGACTTCTGCTTCTGCAGGCAGCGTACAAAACACAACTCTCTTCAACACTGACTCTGAGTTGCTGACCACTAGCCCGTCATCTCTGTCTTCATCGGCACTTCCAGCCTCTTCCTCACTCTCGTTGCTGCATCACTTGCCGTCATCAACACCACCACCAACTGATCTGTTTACATCATCAGAACCATCTGAGCCGTTCTCGCCCTCTGTGTTGGCATCTTCACCCCCTCTGCAGGCTTTGTCATCCTCCTTGCCCACTTCCTCATCGCTTTCCCCATCTTATTCATTAGCATCTTTATTGCCCCTGTTTTCATCACCAACATCCATCTCGCAGTCCAATGATAGTGATCAAGCAAGCACCTCTGTAGCTACAGCTGTGGTCAGGCAGGTGCCCTCCACAGCTGCCGTGGCTGGGAGCTCGCCCAGAGGGACCAACAAACACAATGTCATGCGTCAGCCCCAAAATAGCACCACCTTCACCTCCTCTGGCTCTTCTTTCCCTACGGTGCCCATGGAACAGCTTGGTGGACGCATTGTATCCATGTCCACTCCTGCGACTGTAAAGGAGACTGCCTCTCTGGGAGCCACCACTGCCCAGGGGGGCAGCTTCGGGAAAGCAACGCCACTGCTCACCATGGCCAGCGATGCCTCACGGTCTGGACCAACGGAGGCACCCCTTAGTTCCTCACCAAGTGCAACAAACCACAGCATCATTGTCCCTGCAGTGGCACAGACCACGGTGAAACCTCCTGTGCTGACAACGGCGGCCAGTCACCAGCCAACCTCAGGTGATGCTAGCACTGTGAAAGACCACAGTGCTCAAACACCCACTGCCACGAAGCACATGTATACCACTGGTGAAAGCACAGAAGCTGTGGATCCCACCACTGCAAGGCCTCATAAAGTCACTGAGGAAAACACCCCTGTTACGAGTTCTTCTGAAGCCCCTGCAACCAGCAAGACCACTGTGACCACTGTAACTACTTTGGCTGCTACCAAACCAACCACCATTCCTCCATCAAGCAGCACGACTGGGCTGAGGATGTCATCTCCAGCAACAGGTAACATGTCTAATGGCACTCATCAGTCGTGGGGCCAGGGATGAGGGGGGCAGGAGTGCCTGGCTCCCCCTTCTAGGGTCTTTAAAGGGTTATGTATGTATGTATGTATGTATGACAGGTCTGTTGTCAGCAGCGTTTGAGGATAAGAGCTCGGTCTCCATGTTGATATTTTTAAGAGTTTAACAACCAAGCTGAACTTCTCGAAGAGGGTGAACGTTTTGGTGAGCGTTTCTGATCGAAACTTTAAGCTGAAATTTGAGATTTTTAAGAAAATAAAGCTGCCCTTCTAGGTAAATGTAGGATGCATTTTGTGCTTGTTGATCGATTGACAATATCAACTGATATTGATCGATATCTATCTTATTCATGAGGAAAGAAGGTTGGCCAGCACTTGATGTTTCTGTCGGAACACCTTCTGTTATTACAACCTATGGTCATTTTCTCCCCACTAAATAATCTCCTACTCAAGGGCCTGTTGCTTCTCCTGGTAGGCTATGTATCATAGTCCCGATGAGTGTGTTGTTACAATCATTTACTACCACTGCCAGGCTCCTTATCTTCTCAAGTAAATGTATTGACTGAAGTTTTATATTAATGGGAATTGACTGTGTGTTTAAAGTTCAGGAGCCTGGCCCTTCTGCCACTGTGGGATATTGTGAGTGCTAATTGCATTAATGTCAGTGAAATACTGGCAACAGTATATATTACATCCAATAATTAAATATTTAAAGGTTATTTCTCAGGCTAATTTGCTTTAATTCTAGCTATGGCTTCTTGCAAAAAAAAAAAATATCACTGTAGGGTAATGCATTTCTTTAATAGAAAAAATAAGGTAACATATCCTTTATTCACACTTTTGCCAAGTTACTCTTTCCTTTAAATACTGAGGTTTGCCATTTACCAGAATGCAAAAGATCCTTCTGCTGCCTTGGACATGGTGCTTTGTACGTAGGTGCTCACTGCCATGAGAGAAGAAGCTGCCCTGGGTCCCCCCCACTGTACAAAACTCAAACTGAAGGACAGCAAAGTGAAAGCCAATGTCTTAAAATATGCCCACTCATTTCTGGCTGCTTGGATCAGAGACATGAAATCTTCTCACTGATGCTGAGGCAGCTGTGCCAAGCTGGTGGAGACATGGAGATTGCATCAAATGGTGTGTCCCAATGTGGAGCTCGGCTCGGGACTGTCTGGTCTGCGCCGTCAGAAATGCACACGTGGGTTTGGCTCGGGCACTTTGTGCTTTGCCTGCAAAGCCCATCCTTCCTGCCTCTGCTGCAGTGCTTCGCTGCAGCCACAGAATAGGGACGGGTGGTGTGTGAGCTGCCTTGCTGGCCTTGTGGTGCCTTGTCGACAACAAGTCCACAGTCCTGCCTACAGTCTGCCCTTGCACACACATGTGACATGTGCTTGTGCTTGTGAATCATAAACACAGCAAGAGAAGCATTTTTGAGCAGGACATGGTTGGTTTTTTTTTTTTCAAAGGGATGTATTGGCTATCTTCTCCAGAATTTGTAGTTTGAGTTGGCTAATCTATGAAGTATTCGAGCCTACAGTCATTAATTCCCAGATACCCTGTATTTCACAGTGGGTGTCTGCTCCACAAGCCCTTGCTCACCCAGAGGGAAGGGCATTATGAGCGGTGGCACAGACAGATATTGCTGCTGTGGCTGTCCCCAACCTAGCACTGAGAAAGCTGCAGCTCTGGTAAAGGAGGTGACAGCAGCCAGGGCTGTCTCCACCATTACTGGGTAACCTACAGACTGCACCAGTGTTCAAGCATTAGCTTTGGATCATGGAAACAATGTTTGGGTGAAAAGGACAGGACTTTGGTGAAGTAGCTTGTGCTCCCGTGTCTAGCTCTGGCTGTCAAGGTCCCTTCTTCGGTCTCTCCATCCATAACTGTAGGGTTGTTTGTCTGTGAAAAGCACCCTGAGATCTGCAGAGAAGCAGTGCTGTAGACAAGCTGAGTGTTCATATTAACATGGATCAACACTGGATCCCAAGGGCTTTTGAATGAATATTCAAGAGAATGTGATTTCTATTTATTCTTTTGGCTCTGACAGAATAATTAAGAACAGGATAAACAGTAAGTGCAAATAATGCAATGAAACATCTGATAATGCTCAGCAGGTCACAGAAGAGAGGCCAAGCTGACCTTTTTTAGCCCAACAACTGATGATTTTTATGATTCTTTAACTATAGTCTCATTTTTTTTCTGCTTTTATAGATGTTGATAAATGTCTTTCCAACCCTTGTCCTGCGCTGGCCACCTGCAACAACACCCGTGGCTCCTATATCTGTCAGTGTCCTCTTGGATATGAGCTGGAAAAAGGAAAGTGCAATTTAGGTAAGAAAACGAAAGTGCAATTTAGGTAAGAAAACGAAAGTGCAATTTAGGTAAGAAAACAAAAGTGAAAAACCAGGGGAGAAAAAGATGGAAATAATTATCTGTAATCTTCTAAAATAAATTAACCTCTGCTCAGACTAGTTCAGGGGCTTAATGTTCCTCCCAACCACCACTTCTAATGAGAGCCTTTTGCTGTTTATACCAGTGCAGGGTCTAACGCCTGTCGTGTTGGGCTGCCCTGGGGAGCAGGCTCATAGCTGCGGGTTTCTTAAAAACATAGCAACAGAGCGGTGGGGCCAGGCTGGTTAGTGAAGGACAGATGTGCCTCCTCTGTTCCTGATGTGTCTTACAGCCCCCCAAAAGCAGTTCATTGTAGCTCCCAGCCCTGCAAACCTGGGCGACAGCGCTTGGCTTGGGATGTGAGTGAGGCCATTGTGTAGCCTGGCTTCGGAGGGATCAGCCATGTGCAGAAAATTAAGCAGCCGTGAAAGCCTTTGTGAGATCAAGGTCTTGTTTCGTACCTTCTAGCATTTTTCATGTGGCACAGTTATTAGTTGGATCTCAGGTTCTGAACCCCTCCTTTCTGTGAGAGGATTCTCAATCTCAAGGATTTACAATGTCCCATTGTAAAGGGA
Organism: Falco cherrug; assembly: GCF_023634085.1. Taxonomy (NCBI): domain Eukaryota; kingdom Metazoa; phylum Chordata; class Aves; order Falconiformes; family Falconidae; genus Falco; species Falco cherrug. Next base: position 32,524,794 of record NC_073704.1, on the reverse strand, counting down.
AATTTGTTTTGCTTGAGTTCCTTCTGACCCTTAATCAGCAAGGATTACAGGCATGGAAATTTTGCTAAGGAAACATGGGTGAGGTGTCTCTGAAGGGTGTTTTGAAACATTTCTTTGAATTGGAATGTGTCAGCTTCTAACTTAGAGTTGTTTTGATTATGCCTTGAACCGGGATACGGGCAGACTATGTAAATACTGTGAAGGTAATTCTCATCTTATTCTTACCCAGAGTTGTTACATTAGATCTCTCTGATGTAAAATTTGTGGTGAAGATAGGCTCTGTGGATGGGAAAAAATGGGAAAGAATTGGAGGCTTTGTAATGTCATCTGCAACCATATTTATTTTGCTGGTGGAACATAAAACTGGAGACCTGAGTTCTCATTTCCACCAAGTATCTCATGACACTTAATACAAGATTTAGGGTTATTATCTCTCTGAGTCTGGATAACTCAGATTATTGCATTCTGCTGCCGTGAATCTAATATAAATCTAAGCATGGAAAAATGCATCTTTTGGATCTCTTTTCAGATGTCGTTGCTCATTCTGTCCAACAATTTGAAAAAATGAAAATGTCCTTTCTGCAGTGCTTTATTTTGACTTGCTGATTTGCTTTCCTTCCATTGCAGGGAGGGGTGAGAGATTGGATGCATTGACCCCAAAATATTATAAATAGCTTTGGTACCTGAAACTGTCTTGTTACTAAATCTACCCCTCTCTCTGTGTGTTCAGGGGTCCTTTTAAAGTAGCCTGTGTTTCTATGTGAAATGTGTGAATGCTGTGGTGAAATGCTGGCTGTTCAGCACCATTGAGCTCTGGAATTTGACTGGGGCTGTGGGAACATCACAGCAGCTTTTTGGAAAAATCCCAAGTCTGGGACTTTGCTTTACTGGGGCAGTGACTCTCAGACATGAGTTTTCTGTCCTCTGCGTGAAGGGGTTTTCCAGGCAGTCTCTCATGTAAGGCAGATGAAACCACAGCTACACACGGCACAGACACGTGTGTTCTGACTAAGTTGTCTTATTCTCCTTTTCAGTAAGAATATTTATTGGCCAGGTCCCTCTGAAGCTTAATATTACCCATGGGAAGTACACAGAGCTCCCCCACATCGAGGGCGAAATCTTGGCGATGGTGAGTGTCATTGCTGGGGCTTTGGCGACGCTGATGGGACGGGTCCCCTTTGCTCCTCCTGCAGTTGTCATGGGAAGCCATGAGACTGTAGCAATGAGACTGTAGCATGGATTTAGCTGTCCATCAAATCATCGAATCACCCTGGTCTGGTGTAAGTAGGATTGGTGAGATGTATGCTTTTAAATCTCATCACACTTCTCTTCCCTGTCCCGCCCAGGCTGTCAAGACTGCAGTGGAGAGATTTGGCTCCTGTGGGTCTTAAGACAGCATATCTGCCCAGAAAACTGTGAAGCCCTTTTCATTGTGTGGCTGGGTTCACGCTTCTGTAGCCTCCATCCTCTCCTAGTGTCTCCTGGCTGCATTGCCTTTTCCAGACCTTGAAGGGGCATTAGTGCTCCTCCAAGGTCAAGCATTAAAACAGTAACCCTGGGCTTTATCCTTCACCAGTAAATCTCACAGGTGCTGGGACGGGTTGAACTGCGGCTAGTGCCACCTTGCTCTTAGTCAAACCCCATGGGATGAAGCACAGCAGCAGCACCCACCCAAACATACCTTCCTCTTAGTGGTGGAGTTTCCCAGCCATGCTGCCACAAACATGTGGCCCTCGATCAGCTGAAAGCAAGTGCTGGGTGAGCTGGTGGCTTCCCCAGATGCTGTGCCATCACCTGCTCCAAAAAGACCCCTGGGATGGGGATGTACATCTCTGTGCATTTTTTAGCCAGATCATTGCATGTGTGAGTCCACCCTGTTAGCAGGTCCTGGGCTGGCTGCAGTTCAGCCCAGCTCTTTTTGGGGTAGGTGATTTGGAGATGTCGCCAAAGGATGGGGGAGTTCGAGTGAGTCACCTTGATGCTGCCTGCATGGTTTGTGCTGGGGAGTGAACACAAACAACTGCCTGGATCCAGCGGGAGGGAGGCTCTTTGGAAGATGTGCAGTCTCTGAGGGTGCCGCTTTGAGCACAGCCTCACACGGGGCTCTCTCCCTGCTGGCTCCTGGCTCACCCTCAGCCTTTGTGGTTGTTGCACAGTGGGGCCCCAGGCAGATGCTCATGTCACAATGGCCAGATCTTCATTCCTGTCCAAGACTGCACGGTGCTGATTTTAGCCGTCCCTTGCTGACAGCAGGACGGCGCATCTTCCTTATCGAACAGATGAACTGCTGGACACTCAGAGCCCCCTCGGCCTCAGCAGACAGCTCTGGCAAATGAAGGGGATGGTGTCAGTGACCCAGAAGGGCCATCCTGTGCTACATCCTGCTGGGCTGCCTCCCTCCGTCATCCTCTGGGGCTCTAACAGCTGCTCTCTCCTTCCTTGCAGCTCAATGCATCGCTGTCGGGCTTGCCGGGGTACCACCACTCCACAGTTAAGGTGACCAGGTAAGGCTAAGGCTACCACGGGAAAGTGAGAAACTTGAGCGTTCGGGATATTCAACGTGAGATCCACTTTCTCCATTCTGAGTCAGTGCTGGGCTTGATCAATCCAGCCTGGTGGTGGCACAGAGCATGGGGAATGCCAGACCATCTTGTCTGGCTCTCCCAGCATCCTCCTCCTGGCCTGAGTGCCTTGGGGATAGGCTTGTGAGCTGCCCAGGAAGGATTTATGGCTGGTTTCAAAGTGAGATACCAGCATCCTTCCAGCCCCAAATTTCCCTCTCTGTGTGCAAGTTTGTCCTGTTTTTAAGGTCTGTTACAACGCACGGCTGTTTCGCTTGTGTTAATGAGAGTCCTATGTATAAAGTGCTAACGATGACATCAGACTGACCTGTGGTACTCAGGGCTGTTTTGTTTTGTTTTCTGTTAGGGAGACAAATTTTGTGCATGTTTCAGTGCAATCCACGTTCTCTTTAGCGTCCAACGTGACATTCTATGATGTTGTCAGCAGTGTGAAAAGCTACATTCGAGCTTGCAAATCCCCCACTGAAGCCTGCCAGTTCATCTCCAGCCTGAAACCACTCCACAGAGGTAAATAGTGTCTGGAGGGACTGGGCCAGGAGGGGAAAGGGATGTTTTATTTGGCTGCTTTTATAACAGGGAGAAAGATTTTGATGTTCGGAAAAACCCCTCTGAATCTTTTTTATCCTATTTAAATGGGATTCATCTTAGGAGCCTTGCAGTACAAAAGGGATGCAGACATTGAACCTTATCTTTTCCACATGTGTGAGAGATCTGCCTCTCTGAAAACATCACACAGCACAGGATTAGAGACATTGTAGGGCAGCCTTTCATCTCTGGGAAGCGACACCGGGCCCTGGCCAGATCAAAAAACCTTAAGTCTTAATTCTACACATGTGGCCGGGAGCCGGGGAATCGGCGTGAAAGCCAAGAGTCACCCCCCCCCGTACAGTTGATCAGAGCTACTGGAGGCTTCTGCGGGGAGCCCCGTGCTCCTGCCTGCCCAATTTCAGTGTTGCAGGGTGTAAAAACAGTTCACAATCGAGAGCTTTCGATTTCTGTACCCAGTCCTCTACCAGCCAAAGGGGAACATGGGTGCAGCGCAGAGACACTTGTGGAAACACGAGTGTTGTGCAGGACCTTCTCCAGGTGGACCCCATCGGTGGTGGTGGCCCTGTGCCCTGCACCTCCCAGTCCTTGTTTCCAAGGGAACAGTAGAGATTTAGCCATGAGAGGTACCAGCAGGATACTGGGAGTGAGCACCCCTGAAAGATGGGCTCCTGCAAGGAACCTTCTGCATGTGGAGCTCTGTGACTTTGGCATGTGAGGCTTCAAGGTTTGGCTTTGAGAATGAAGGGCAGCAGCGCTTAGCCTGAATGTAGTGGGAACCCCATTGGATCATTTTAGCAAAGTAAACATGAAGATGAGAATTTTATACGTGTTTTTATTTTAACATGCCGTATTTTAAAGCCACACTCCACCATGGATTGAATTTATCTGTTTTGGTAGACCAGCTTAGATTATATCTAGCTGTTACCTCTGACACGATGCTTCTGGTGACGTCTGCTTCTCACTTGCAATAAGCAGTATAAGAAACAAATTATGTTCTTGTGTAATTATGTAAAAGACGTCAGATAAAAAAAGAAAAAAAGATGAATCCAGCAGGGGGAGGTTTATAAAAGGTGAGTGCCAGATAAGTGACAGATTTTCCATAAAATCCTATTCCTCATAAATATTTTTTCATTTGTTCATTCCATTTAGTCTGACCTCCCAGTAAAAAATGTAAATTCAGTGACACAATTTCCATCATTTATCCACGGTTTTGCTGTATGCTCGTTGCACAAATCTCACTTTCTAAAATAAAACACTGCTTCGAAGTAAGGTAAATGAAAGGACAAATTATTTCTTTGAAAAATGAAAAAATCCAGTGCTTAATATTGAAATGGAAAATAAAATTGTTTTGGGCAGAGCAAAATATTTTGCTTGATATAAACTTAAAAATTGGTTTGTTGAACTGTCTTGGGGATGAATATTTTTCAGCTTGGCCAAACCAAATTTTTCTTTTTAATTTCCTGCCTCTGAGCTGAAACATTTATTTGCCCCCCTGTTTGCCTGTACAAATGGCAGTAGATAGGCAAGAAATGGTGACATAGTGTAACATTGACTGTCTCCTAATGGAAAAAATATTATTAAAAAAAAAGGGGGGGGGACTAAAGCAGCCCATGAGCTGAACGTGATGCCTGGGGAAAGCAAATGAGCATAAGGCTGGGTTCAGAGAGAATCACGCTGATGTTGGCCGCCTCTTCCCTACAGTTGGCAGCTTGTGCAAGCAGAAAGACCCTGAGTGCGACAAGGAAACTTCTGAATGCACCGACTTTGATGGAGTCGCACTCTGCCAGTGCAAAAGTGGGTACTTCAAATACAACAAGATGGACCACTCCTGCAGAGGTATTACTCTTTATGCAGGGTATTTTGCCTGAATTTTGCTTCAACTTTTTTTTTCCAGTGGAAATGAGTGTGTGTGTGTGCGCGCGTATCACTGTGCGTGCAAGAAGCACCATATTATGAATAAATATTAGCAGCTCAAGTTTCTTTTATTTAGTTAGGGGACTTTTCAGCAGACACTGAAGATACAGTCTCTCCCTAGGAAAAATATTATCTCTTTCTGGAGCACGCTGTGAGTCACAGTGATTGAGAAGAGGGAGAAAGGGGCCTGACAGCTTTGGGCTCCAGTTCAGTGGCACAGAGCAGAGATGACGTGTGTCTTTGCCTGTTTTGATTTTGTCTGAACTCTCAGCGAACTTAGGAGAAGTGCTTTAAACTCACAAGCTTATACTAATATATCATCAATATTTTAAAAATAAGTATCTGAAAATTATTATGAATTTATTCTTCTTCTGTGTTCCTAATAAATTTTAAGCTTAATGGTTATATTATTTTTTAGCTACTCCTCAGATCATGAAATCTGTTTTTACTGCATTTTAAACAAGGTCTTTGTCTGCTTGCCAGTGGTCAAAATGACTTCTGTAGGATCAGGGTGTCCATCCCCTAGTTCCAGCAGCTGTTGTAGGGCTTCCGAAGAAATGTGGTTTTCAGATGACATATCAATAAGAATTGCAGTAGTGGTTATATATTGCTTCTGGCAGTGTCTGCTGGGTTGCAGTTGAAATAGGAGGACATGCTTTCTTCATTCCAAATCTGATCAGAGAGTGAGAAAAATGTGCCTGGAAATAACTCATGTGCTGCAGGCTCTGGGATGGACATCTTAGAAATGGGCATCTCTAGGTTCCAGGTCATGGTCCTGCCTCTGGGATGGTCCTTCCTCTCCTCTGCTCTGTGGCTGCAGGCAAAACCTTTCTTCTCCTATGTGTTTTCCTTCCCTGCCCTCATCTTGTATGTTGGGACAAGGATTTCTGTTAGGAAATACTGACTATCCACACTGACCCTTGAGAGACAGAGAAGGGCTTATTGTAGAGAGTGGGGAGCTGAGCTGAAACCTGAGAGGCTTTTGCCCAGTTCTTGCTCCGTCATCAACTCTGGGGACCCAGCACAAGTTACTCTGTTTTTCTTGTTCATGTCTCTTGCCAAACAGTGTTGTGATGATAAATAGCTGAAAGGCTGTGGGGCGCTCAGATGTGATGGGTGCAGAGGGCTAAGAGATCTAACATCTTGTACATGTGGTTACTTGCTACTTACAGGTCTTGTTTGCTATGCAAAATATAAAAAACCCTATCTGCACAGGGTAAGGGCTCAGTTCCACCTTCAGCTTGCTGCTGCCAGTGGAAACATCTTACTGACCAGCCTCAGAGTGTCTGAGGGACACGTTTGATGCGGGATTTAGGCGGCAGTGCAGTGGCATGAGGGTAGCACCAACAGCATGGTGCCACGTACCATGGCAAGGTAACAGATTTTCAGCATCACTTTGTACCCATCTGGGTAAGCCAGGTGGTTGGGATTTTTAAAGGCTTTTTCAAAAGCCAGGCTATGGCCCTCATTTGATATTTAGGGCTATTTTCTGATAAATATAGCACACAATATGCCAGCCTCTTTGAAAATCTCTGCCCTCTTAGTGACTAAACAGGAATCAAGGTCTCCTGAGCATCCGACCCTCATTGTGGGTTGTGAAAATGTGGTGTGGTAACTCCAATTATAGTATTTGCAAAGAGGGAAATGGCTATTGTGCTGCCCTGTCCGGTCTACCCCGTGGGAAGGCGGGTGCGGCTGGGAGAGCGGCTGGGAGAGCCACTGGGGCACGAGGCATTGGCCACCCTGACCCCAGGGATTGTTCCGTCCTGCCTGGCAGTGTCTGTCCCCTGGAGCATGCTCAAAAAAGCATCCGCAGCACAAAGGGAGGTTGGGGTCTCTGAGCCACAGGAGTTTTGACATGTTCGCCACGGTACCTCTCAGTGTGCAGTTAGGTTGTCTCTGGGTCGTTGCTGGTTTTCAACCTTCCTGGTATCTTCAGGGAAACGGTGGCAAAGCCAATGTGCCAGCTTTTCAAGGGCATGCTATTTCTGGAGCAAAGCAAGGAGCAGCAAAGCAGGTTTCTAAAGAGACCCTTGAGTCTGTTTTGGAAAGGCAAAGAAATCCCAAGTAGAAAAGCACAACTTGATAGCTTTGCTTGGCCCCTGACACTTAAGCCTTTCCTCTGTTCCCTGCTCATGTTTGAAAGCTTGCTGAGTGAGTGTGACAGCACAAGCTCTCCTGGGAGCATGTTCAAAGGAGCAGGAAAGATGCCAGAGGAGAAAGCAAAGTGGCAGGAAAAGGCAGGGTGAGGAGAGGAAAAAAGATGAGCATTGCGTGTTTAAGACAGAGAGATGCATGTTCAGGATCTTGTTTTTCCTCTGTGTTGCCCCATAGCCTCCTGGCCCGAGAGCTTTGTGCCAGTGGGGTCCCAGGGCTGCCCCTGCCCCAGGCACGGCTCCACACAGGGTGTACGTGTCTACACACGTTACTGGGCTGGGGCTGAGGGGTGAGATTAGGCTGGGCTCCAGCATCTGCCTGCAGGCTCCCCCAGGCCTTCCCAACGTGCAGGCGGCAGGCTGGGGCTGGGGTACATGGGGCTGGGGTACATGGGGCTGCTGTGCTCAGCAGAGAAGGCATCTGCAGTGAGCTGTCAAGTTGATGCCTCCTCCCCTTCACTGCAGATTTTGTTATTGCTTCATCTTGTGGTTTGCTTTGGTAGAACATTTGTTCCATGTTTTCAGTTTGCGTTTGTTAGTGACTGACAGGAGCAACTCATCCAGCCTCATTTTGCTCATGCCTCAGCGTTATGAATGAGCCAGGCAAAGGTCCTTTGGGGTTTACTACCTTGCCCTGACTTGACTGAGGCTTTTAACTTTTGTTCAGCTTCCTCTGATCTCCTCCTTGACTTCAAAGAAACCATCTTAAAGAGAGAAAAATAAATCCAATGCAAAAAGCATCATGATGAGATGCAGCAGAGGGGGAGTTGTAAAGAGCCTGACCCTCCCCATCCCCAGCTCTGGGGGAATAAATAGAGTTAAAGAGGTAGTGGGGGAGTAGTGGGGCTCTATAGGGCAGAGGAAGTGGTGCAAGACCAGCTGTTGTGGACATCAGCTCCCACATCATCGTTGGTGCCCATTGCCATGGCCAGCCTGTGCCTAGAGCTGCAATATTCATGATGTGAGTGCAATCACTCCTCTGCATCCCCACACGCCGTGGGGAAAATGGCATGCTGAGCAACATGGGATGCTTAGTAAATGGTATATAGGAAAACAGTATTTCCATATGACCACATGCAAAGCGAGGCATCCAAGAGCAGAGTGCCAGGCACACTGTGGGTTGCATCTCCTGGAAAGCAGAGACTTGGACAGAGCTGTGAAGGGGGTCTGGCCAGTAAAAAGAGGTCCCCAGCTCTGGCTTGTAAGGCTAATACAGTTCCTGGGTGCATTTAGGGGTCACGGGCAGGCAGAAGAGGGAAAGTTTTGTTATCCCTGGCCTTGCAGCATCTATTTCTGGGAACCAGAAATCAAAAGGGTCAAAGAGAACCTGTGAGCGTTCAGAGAAAAGCTGCAATAACCAGGAAGACTCAAAGATCTCAGTGCACATTATTAAAGGCAAAGGAGTGATTTGGTGGTGAAAAGGAGAAATGTAATCATATAACCTTTTCCAATCTAGCAAGTAAACATCCAAAGGCTGGAATCTGACACTGGAATAATTCAGACCAGAAAGAAGGTGAATGTTTTTAATGGCTGGGGAAATTAACTTTATGAGCATCTGACCCAGGGTTGTGGTTGATTGTCCGTCACTGAAAATATTAAAATCAAACTTGGATGGTTCTCTAAAATGTAGCTCCAGTTCAATTATTTGATTTGAAACTGGAATTAAATTTAGGGAAGTTCTGTGACCTATATTATGAGGAGGAGGTCATACCACATTGCTCCCTGCTGGCATCAGTATCTCTTGTTATTGGTGCTGGAAGAGCCGCAAGATACTAGTGCTCTCTCTCGGTTTGCTGTGATATTGCCAGCCCACCCTAACAGACAACGTTACACGTTTGTCCTTTTCTTACTTTCTCCCCTCCTGTGCTGAGTGTTTCTGAAAATACAGTTACTGGCTGTGCCAGAGGGGAAGAGGCATCTGGTGTACTGGGAGCAGCGGAGGAGGAGGTGAGGGTTTTGCTCTGATTTAGCTGGGACCTCTGCTGAAACGCTCTTTTCTCCCTGCAGAACACCTTGTGCCTGCTGGGGTTAGAGAGCGCCCGAACTTTTGGCTGCAGGTTATCCCTACAGTTAGAGTGCAAGGCAGAGGGAAGAGGGCTTGAGAGCTGCTGCCACACCAGTTTTAAGCATATAGTGTTTAAGGGGAAAAAAGATCCATGAGCATTTTTGTTTCCACGTAACAGTCTGGTTTTATTCCCCGTGGAGTGTGCTGCAGGGGTTTCTCAGACTCCGGTGCAATGTCTTGCAGACCCCCAAGGGCTGCTGCACTGCTGCACGTGCTCGTCCTGGTTGTCCCCCTGCCCAAAGTGACTCCGTCTATGTCACTGCTGCTCCATTCTTTGAGCGACCACCTTCGCTGCCTCTGCAAAAGGCAGCAGATCTACCTGAGCTCTGGTGGGATTATTGCTGAGAAAAGCAGTGATCTCATCAGTAGTTTGAAGCTTATAATTTTATGTCCAATGTGTCATCACCTTTGCTGTTCATCAGAAGGGTATTGTAATATTCTCAGATAAATCAGGTGATGAGATAAGCACAGAAATTATTTTATTTTGAAGCAATGGTTTCAGTTTTTCACCAATATTTTGTACATAGCAGTTTTCTGGGTTTTTTAGACCAGTAAATTTAATTTCTATTCTGTAGTAAAATATATTTCAAAATTTGATTTGGCTCTGAATTTGAAAGACAAGAAAAAAGGATGACACGAGACAAAACATAATATAGCACTTTGGGTTACCCCAACTGTGTTTGCATAATACTTTGTTGCAATACTTACATTTAACAGTAATTAATAATGTGCATCAATGATAAAGTAGCACTGTTCAAATGAGATTTCAAACCAAAAACTGGAGGCACTTGCAGTTCTTTTTACACTGCTGCTTTGTGGGAAGCGGTACAAGTGTGCAGCGGGTTTCCATTTGGACAAGAAGAGGTTCTACTGGGAATTACTTGACCAGCTGCCCACCCTGTGCTAGGCTGCAGGCTGGCTTTGCTGGGAAGTCCTGAAATGGTCCCATCAAAGCCAGCGGGAGGTGAATTTCAGTGCACGGTGTTTCACTTAAACCGGAGGAGATATTGCATCACACTAAAATGCACCGTGTTCCTGCTGTGCCAGCAGTGAAGACCAGCTTGTTGGTCCCCAAGTTTGTTTGGGGTGAGGCTGTGGTGGGAAGCGGTGATGGGAAATGCTGCTGCCCCTGCGCCACTATGCGGTGCTCATGGCCCTTCTCTCCTCTGTTTTCAGCCTGTGAAGACGGATATAAACTGGAAAATGAGACCTGTGTGAGGTATGGTGACTGTTCTGCCCTCCTCCTACCCCACCATTCTTCTTATTGTTGCTTTGGTGTCCTGTTGGCACAACTAAGCCGCTGAAACTCCCTGTTGTTTTCTGTTACCAGCTGCCCATTTGGCTTAGGTGGATTCAACTGTGGAAACCGTAAGTACTGAATTTTGGTTTTTTTTTTAATTTCCACAGTGTCAGAAATGAGAGATTTGAAACAAGTAATTGCAAATGACTAAGTCTAAAATGCAGTAGGTACATGCTACTCTTGTCAGTGGTTTTTGTTTCTTCATTTTCTGTTGAAAATTATTTTGTTGAACTTCTTTGACAAAGTTGACTTAATGTTATTTCCTAAGGAAAGGAGATCTCCTTTCTCTGGATGCCCTGTCATGATAGCACATATAGTGGGAATTCTTGAAGCAAGATACTCAGAGGTGAATCCATGTAATACCATTTGAATTATTCTGGTCTATCAGTGAAGTGAATCTGTCTCCTGGGGGAACAATAGCTTGTTCTTCCTTCAGCAAGAGATCCCCAACTCATCCATTTCACTCGAAAATTTAAGGCAAATTGCTTACAGAGGGAGGGAAGATGGGAAATAAGCAGTTGATCCCTTTGCATGAGGACTGTGGAGGTGTTTACATTAGTATTTACAACTACATTGCTGTTTCTAAGTGAGTCTGTCTTTCCCATCTGTAGCATATCAGCTCATCACTGTGGTGATCGCGGCTGCAGGAGGGGGACTTCTGCTCATCATGGGCATAGCACTGATCGTCACCTGCTGCCGGTAGGTACCACCGCCAGCCCTGGCTTATCAGTGGCATCCTCTCAGCAGGTTACACCACACTTAGTGCTCCACACGTGAACCCTGAAGGACCAAAACATAGGTGAAAACATAGGATCGCTAAGCAAATGGATTAATCAGAGATACTGAAGTGTTAGATTGTGCTTTCATTTGGGGTATTCCCCGCCCCCCCGCCCCCCCCCCCCCCCCCCCCCCCGTAACCAGGCTAAAAAATCAAACTGGGCATCTTTAAAGATGTGCCTGGCAATCATGTCCTCTAAGGATGGAGAGTCAAAGGAGTCCTTCCCACTTAGAGCTGTAAAGCAGCCAGGGAACAGTCTCCAAAAATGCAAGCTAAGTAGAAAGGAGAAGCTTAGGCAACAGGAGGGGTTACTGGCCATTGCTCCAGTGGGGTTTGAGTGTATTTAAGGCTATTTTTATTTCCTTTTACTGACAAGTCCTGCATGTGCTCTCATTTTGTGTCTCTCCCTCTCAGATGCACACATGCATGTACACACATAGTTCCTGTACCAGCCGGTAGCTTCAGACTAGAGGCAAGATTTTCTTGCTGAGGAAGATCTGCTTCGTGATTCATATATCATGAAAAGGGTTGCCTTGCAGTAACACTCTCTCCCCCCATTCCAGCCGCCAGATCTAGGATTTCAAAGCTCTCTGATTAAAGTCAGCAGCTGGATTTATCAGTGACATAGACGTGGTGGTGGTTTGGTTGGCACAGTGGTGTGCGCTTATTCCCTTGTGTTTTGAGCCAGGGAAGCCCCAGCAAGCCCCAGCCAGGAGGTGTGATGGCCAGGTCACCCCCGGGCCCCAGGATGCCGGTTGTGTGACTTCCTGGAGGGTACTCAGCTTTGAACTGGAAGTGTCGCCAAAGCCCACTCATACAACATTGTAGTCATGTAGGGCATTTGGTGCCATTCAGACTGGCCTCTTGCAGGTCTTCCTTCTTAGGAATTCACATACTGCCTGGAAGTGCTATAGTTAAGCACTTGGAGACTTGAATAGCATGGGGGCTCCCATACAGGGTTTTTTCTTCCTAAATTTCCATGACTTTTGCATTGACTTAGGTGAACACACACAGTTTTGAGACAACAGGCATATATTGGAACAGGAGAGGTTCAAACTGAATGTAGGGAAAAACTCACCAAGAAGATAGTAAGGCAGTGGAACAGGTTGCTTAGAGATGTTATGCCATCTCCATCCTAAATCCCACCAGATAATGCCCTGGCTAGTGTGATCTGACCTCATACCTGATTTTGACTCCGAGCAAAAGATCGGACTGTAGCCCCTCTGCGGTGATCTTTGTTCCCAGTCAAGGTTCAAAACATGAAGTAAATCTCTTGAGATCGTGACAGAAGTGAATACAAGATAACAGGGTCAGTTGCCTGTTTTCACTCTCCTTCATTTTTTTTATAAACAGGAAGAATAAAAATGACATAAGTAAACTCATTTTCAAGAGTGGGGATTTCCAGATGTCACCATATGCTGAATATCCAAAGAACCCCCGCACACAGGAGTGGGGCAGAGAGACCATAGAGATGCAGGAGAATGGAAGCACCAAGAACCTGTTGCAGATGACGGATGTGTATTATTCGGTATTTATCTATAGTTTAACTATTAACTCTTCGTGCCTGATACAGGAAAGACATATTCCTTTAGTTTTGGAAGTACAGATCCCTTTCTTGCAAAATAAAAGAGCAAAGCTAATGACTTCTATAGACAGCAAAGCACTGGGAATCCTATGGACTCTAGCTATTACACATGGTGAATACCACAAAGAGATGTCATTAGGAAGATTGCTAGGGAAATATCTAGAAATGTTTTGGTATACGCCCGAAAATACCATTCCTAGAGTAGAGAAGAACAGTTAAAGGTTTTGGACAAACTGCTAGGGATCCCTGTGGGTAGTTTTCTCTTGTCACCCTCACTGATGATGTTGGGAGTTTGAGACCTCTGCATAGGGGACTTCACCCCAAGATGGGAAAATGCTGCTCACTGAGGTGAGGTCACTGAGGTGAGGTAGAAAAGAGGTCATTCTTTTCTTAAAGAGGTCACTCTTTTCTTCCATTCCTCCCCTCTGCAGGGTGCAGGTCCCTTCTTGCAGCAAGAAGGGTGCATAAGGAGCATTCTTTCAGCTCTGAGGGAACAAGTGACAGGGAAGAAGTGGTGGAGGAGTAATAGGTTGTGCAGAGTACAGAAAGACACAAGCAGAAGACCTGCTATCATGGTTGGTACCATGTGCTAATGTCTGTATCCAGAGCTGTGATGCTGGTGCATCACCTGTCACTAATCTACAGCAGCATACTGGAAGTCCTTGAGATGTTAGGGGGTTACTCATGGAAGTGAAGGTTGCAGGATTTCACCCAAACCACACACCTTCTGGGCTCATGCTTTCCAGAGTAAAGAACAGTGAGCAATGTTTTTTTTTTTCTGGCTTGTATTTTAAGTTTTTCAGTAAGAAAGTTTACTGCATTGCACAGCATGAAGGGAAATAATCCTCCTTCCTGATAATAATCAATCCCCCAGTATGAATGAGAGATTTGGAAATGTAAATGCATTTCCTAAACATTTTTTAAGACTTTTATTATGCTGGCAACTAGAAAGGGGAGCTTTTTAGTGAGCAGTGGGTAATAAGGGCTTTGCATGGATCTGTTCTGTAACAGATCAAAGCAGGTGGCTTGGTGTTATTTACTGGGTGAAAGGACTGTACAGTCTTGGTCTTAGACACCAAAGTTCCTCAACCAAGTGTCCCCAGGAGTTTTACTTAAGTAAGAAAAGGGAAGAGAAAGGAAGGTTGGATCACTTTGTATTTGACATATAATTCAAGTGTCTGTGTTGGCAGGGCAGGTACCTGTGGTTAATGGGGAGAGAGGTGCTCCCAGGTAATACTCAAAGCAGGAGACTAACTTTAATTTTCTAGAAACATTTTCTTTAAGGATGGCTCTGGGAAAATATCCTTTTCATGAGAGTTGTTTCAATACCTGAATTTATCAGCACAATTCTCTTGGATTAAAAATTAACTGTGCACTTAGACTGCACTTGATGAAGCTAGGTAAACTTTAAGTCTGCTAATTGGCAAGATGTCGAAACTAGATTGCATCAGAATAATCCCTTCATGCAATGCATAACTCCCACGGTAAAAATCGTTCTAGGTTATAGAAATCATTAGTGATCACATAGTTCCTTCTAGCTACTGAAATAACTGCTGGGAAAGGTGGTAAGGCGGTGCCTGAAGGAGGATATGACTGTGAGAATAAGACCCTTTTTATTTACTTTTTTGCTAATACAGCCAACTGGACTGAGAAATCCTGAACTGGAAAGAAATGGACTTTATCCTCCCTACACTGGTTTGCCTGGATCTCGACATTCATGCATCTACCCTGGACAATACAATCCATCCTTCATTAGTGACGAAACCAGAAGAAGAGACTATTTCTAGCAGTGAGGACAGGGAGTGGAAGATTGACACAGCTTTATGGCCCTTGATCCCCAGGTACAATCTGTCTCCTGGGCAGTTCAGCCTACATCAATCTTACTCTTCCCGTTCAACAGGAAGGACTTTGAACTTCATGTTGAGCATTGCTGCCCTGACGGATGGCTATACTTGCTGAGCAGCAGAGAGAAGGAAGAGGAGGAGGGAGAGGCTCAAGGTGCACATCACTAAAAGACCCAGATGGAAGTTAACACATGTACTCCAGTTTTGTTCTGTGCTGCTTCTTCACTCTTTACGCTACATGGCAAGCATGGATCAGTACAGGCAGACGAACTGTGCCCAGCACTCTGCATTGAATACCACTAGGGAGTGTTTTGTTTACAGATCTTCTTCACTGTAGACCGTGCTTGTCTTTTTAGCCAACCTTCATGCAAAGATTTGCTGTGCAACTGCTTCTGGTAGGACAAGTTTGTGCACTCCCTTCTATATTGCTGCATTGCTTTCCATTTTATACATGACAGAAAAGCTGGCTTATCCTCTGGCCCTTACCTTCTTACTGGTCGAGGTTCTCCAGATGACTGGATCCTTGCTGAAGCCTGGTGCCTGGCCATGTTGGCTGAATTCATGGGTTGATCATCTCCAAAAAGTTAGTCATACCACTGCAATTTTACCTGAAAGAAAACTCAATTGATCCTGTGTGCCGCTTTGGAAACTTCCTATATGTAGGGAAGAGTCCAAGTATGTTGTTTTGTCAACCAGCGTTGTCCAGAAGTGATGTTACTACGCATCATCATAGTGCTTCCATATAGGATCTTATGGGGCTCTGTTTCCCTGCAGGGATTTAAGTGTAGAAACAGCAATATAATGCTAAATAATTGCTCACAGGGAAGAAAAAGATGAGCTGGGAATTCAGCATGCTCCTTATGAGGAATTTGGGAAGGAGCAATAATTCTATAGCCCTGGCTGGGAAGTGGAATCTGAATTCTGGGCATTGCAGGTGGGACATAGTTTTCAAGCCTCCACAGCCCACCTTGACTTCTGTAGGAGCTGTAGAGGCTTTCAGTACATTGGAAAATAAGGCTCGCTGCAGTCAATTGCATGTAAAGGAGAGAAAACCATGATGCTTTCAGTCCTAGTGGAGCAAAGATCACTTATGTCGGAGTGTTTTGCTTTCTCCCATCCAAGTTTTGAGTGGTTCAGACCAGACAGGCTTCCACGTACTAATCATCTTGGCAAAAGCTGAAAAACATAAGTTATTACATTTCTTACCAAAGATCAGATTGAAAGCTCATGGACTGTATTCTGAGCTGGGTGTTGCAAGAGATCTTATTAATGAAGTATATTTACTGCTTATCTTTTCTGGGTATTACCCTGAGGCATCCAAACCCTGTCCAAATACAGATCCTTCCCCTGAATGTGACTGTGCTTTTAATTCAAGGTGGCTGCTTGTACGAGGGTAACAAATAGCACAATTCCTTAGCCATTAACCCACCATCTCTGTAGTGCGTACATAAGCTAGTTTCTCTGAAGGGCACATACCCTCTGATATTCCCTTCTCCTGGCCATGCTTGAAAAGACACAGTGCCTACAACTAAGTTCATAAGGTAGCTCATCCCACTGAAGCACTAAGGGCCACAGGATGCATCTCCCGAAGTGCCTAACCCCAAGTAAGAGCAGCAGTTCAGATGTGATATGTTGTGTGGTTGCTCACGGGAGGCAACCCTGGGGTTGACGAGGAGCCCTCCATCAGTGAGCAGGTACTTGTGTCCTACAGATGATGTGAGTTCCCAGATCCTTTCCCAGCACTTTGAAGGCTGTTGTGTTCCCTGTCAAAAGTGTGCAACAGCTACCCAGAGGAAGGGGAGCTAGCAGCAGGCAGTCTTTAGCTATGTGGGATAAGAGGTTTCTGGTCCCTGCTCACATTCACGTCTATTTTCTCAAAACTGCAAGGCAGGAAAGGCACCACAAATGTGCTTGAGAAGATATAGTTTGATGCAGCAGCCATAGCACAAAAACACAGTGTCTTTTTATGCCTCACCCCTTATCTACTATGTAGAAGCAGCAGTGTAGGCTTGCAAAAACCCAGATCTTTATGGATCCCTGGGGCAGTATCCCTTGCTCTTATGTTGCCTTATGGTGACGTTGCATGCAGCTTCATGCTGTCTGATCCATAATCAACCTCGCAGGTGGTAGTATGTGGCTTGTCTCAGCTGTAGGGAGGAAATGACTGGATGCTCATGGGAAGTACAGCTGCCTAAAGGAGTTATATTTAAGGAAAACTGTAGCTACAGTATCCAAAATAGTGTAACAGGTAAAGCACAAGAATTAGGATTCCTGCCACATGGATCGGTGTTTCCAGTCCATGAACGATATTCTTCTCCCTTTCATTAGCACCTGGTATCTTAATTGCACAAGATTTGTTGGATTATGGTTACTAAGGGCTTGACTCTGTTATGCGGTGGGATCCATCAAAGAGGACATTGGCAGGTTGTTTCTGTGTGGGTGAGTTGCCTCTGATTTTGAGAGTGCCCAGGACAGAAAGGACTGCCTTTTTCCCATGGTATGGAGGAGGGTTTTGTCTGTGTTAGAAAAGAAATGGAGAAGATGCGAATGATGCTGAATCTAAATCCAAAGTATGTAGATGAGCACTGGGCTCTGTCCCTTTTTACTAAAGTGGCTTAGCAAGAAGGAGGAGAGTCCCAGCAATGATGGTAGGATTTAACCACATGGCAGCATTTTGTCAGGTAAGGAAGACTTCAGGCACATGCTTACAGGCAAATATGTTTAATTGCTTGGTTAGTTGAAAGACTGGGCAATTTACCTGTGTGTGCCAAGTACAAAGGACAAAGTAGGAAATATCAGCTCACAATTGCAGATCAATCCTTCTATATAAAGAATAACATGGACTATATGAACAAAACTCCTGGTCTGTATCTCACAGCAAATAGCAAATTGCAAGTGATTTGAGTGGAAATGAGATAGGACTATTCCTAACTGAGATCACACAAAAGTTTGCAAGTAATTAATTTTCATGTCTTAATGATTTTCAGCTGCTTCTTAATGTTGTATCTGAAGTGAAAGGGTCTCAGTAAACCCAGCAGGATTTTCTGAGTGAGGACTGCAAAACTTGGCCTTTCCCAAAAGAGAGCACTTTAATGCACAGAAATTTTCTCTCTGCCAAAAAAGGTAAACATTTGGAAATTTCTTATGAGAATTCATTCATTGCAGCCTGATCTTCTTGTTAGCCTTGGCAGGAAGGGAGTCGCAGAGCCAATGCATAGTCCACAGAGGGAGGAAAGGGGTCTCTCCCGACCAGCAGCACCTTCTCTGGGTGTCCTAGGAGGCCCTGCCCAGCCGGCAGGAGAGGATTCAGGCAGGAGTTGGCACCGGGGTGAGTGCAGGTACTTTGCCACACAGTGATACCAGGAAATCTTTGCGGAACCAGCAGATGCTGCCTGGGGTGATTCAGCACCCAGTTCTCCCCCAGCACAGCCGCTCCCCATGCTGCGTTGCTTCCGCCTTCACCCAAGCCCCACTGTCTCCCAGCTCCACTACGGCAAAAGAGGTGGGTGCAGTGCAGTGTGTCTTGCCAGAACTTACGATACTTACATTAATGCTTATGTCCCAGCAGCAGTGGGCTTGCCCAGCCACAGCAGGGATGTGACCTGTTTCTGTGCAACTTGCCTGTTAAAGCTGCTACCAGGATCCTCTGTCTGCCAAAAATGAAGCACCTTCTGGCAGTGGAGTGGAGCTTGTTCCTCCTGACTGATGTGAGAAGTCTCCACGTGCCCTCAAGCCCACTTTCAAATGCGGATGCCTCTTATTTCTTAGACTATTTAGATTACTTTTAGCTCCCCCAAATTGCAGATTTTGAGCACACTGGATGTTTTTGCCAAGGGGAATTGCTGTCCCCTGTCCAAGGGGTTAAGATAGAAGTGGCATGTTTCTTGTAAGGAGGATGCAAGTGGTTCAGCCAGGTGTGGGGAAAGGAAGAAAAACTGTATCAACACTGCACAGAAATCTGCTGTGGCTGTGGTGGAAAGCTAGAGGAGCAGTCAGCAAGGACCTATGGGCAGTGATGTGGGGTATTTCTGATTAACTTTGGAAAAAATGCTAATTCTGTTGCTTGATAGTAAAAGATGTAGGAGGTGTGCGTTTGCTGCTATGATGCTCTGCTAGTTGTCCTGACAGAAGCCACTCACCCGCAGAAGTACCTCTGGCAGTCAGCCTAGGAGAGGCAATCCCAGTGAACAGAGCAGCAAAATGCAGATTCGAGGGATTATTCAAACTCGTGCGCACAGCCTTCCTGTGTCCCTGCCACGCACCGCTGCTCTCCATGGCCAGCCCTCCCAGCTGCGCTGGAAAAATAAGAGGCCTTTTGCATAATGTTGAAACCTCACAGCACTGAATTGGGCTATATGGGGGAAAAACAGGACAGGGGCATTTCAATGCCCTTTGCCCTCCATATTTAAAGCATTCGGTAACGTGGCAGCAGTGAATCTCATTGCTGTTGTGGCATTTCCCCTATGTCCCGCTATCAGTCACTGAGTCACCTGCTGTGGCCAGCCTTCTAAAAGCTATTTGCCTCCACACTGAGCGGTAGTAAAAGGCTTTGAAAAATAGCAATAAATTGCAGTTAGAGAGAGGTGTTTGTCATTGTGGAATTGCTTGTGCCAATACTTATTGTTGTTGCCAGGACCTGAGTGAGCAGCAGAGTGGGCTTGGGAATTGCTGCAGACACCAAGTGCTTCCCCAGGACTTGTCTCTAATGCTGGTCAATGGCCATACCCATTCCAAATCCAGCTGGACTTCTCGTTCCCTCATAGTGATGTTTAAACCTTAGTTTTCTTCCTTAAATTAACAAGAACAGATGCATTTTACTTAAATGCTCTTCCTATGCTGACTAATGTTTTTTCCTCTTCACACACAAAGGACCTAATCCAGCATCAACTATAGTAACTCTCCTATGGACTTTAATCAAGTGGGGTTTTTAGGCCTGAATAATTCCACCACCAGGGTCACCTGTGTGTCATATGTACATTCCCGTGGCTCTGTGTTCTGCCTATTTCTGTGATACTGTTGCTGCCTTTCCATGTTGTATTTATTTTTTTAAAGTATGCTTATTCTGTAGCGGGACCTGTATTATGTGAGGTTGAACAAAACAGGTTCAAGATCTGAAACACCTTCCCGAGAAGAAAATAAATGTGAATTTTGTGGTGGTGTTTTACTGATCAGCCAACCTGTTTCCTATCATGTCAGATCTTTTAGGGGCTTAGAGGTGCTTGCTGCAGTCACAGATAAGAACTACTCTGCTGTTCACTCTTACTTGTCCCTTCAGAAACGAGGCGAGATCTCCCAGTTTCAAAAGGGGTATGCACTGTGTAAGATTCCAGGAGCTTTACAATGTGTACTTAACTCTTTGTTCCCTTGAACTGCTGAAATTGAAAAGCAGGACAGAAATCCATTAGGGGTAAGAAATAATAATAAAAAAAAAAAAAAAGAAAAAAAAAGAAAGGAATATACTTGCTTGTTTTGCAGAAGTAAATGTCTAAGGTGAGTATGGCTTCTATACTGTAAGGGCATATGTGGGATGGCACCTATTCTGTGTCTGGTTTGTGTTGCATGTGCATAATATCCTCGTTGAGGGAAAACCTAGAGAGGGTGCCTGATGTTCCTCAAAAGTAGGATGTAAATGCTAAGTCTCCTGGCCTTTATTCTGGTAAAATGCTAGAAGAGTTGGGAGTCTTGCTTGGGTTAATGACTGCAGCAGGTAGCCCCCAGATCTGCAAAATCCTATATGGAAAAGTCCTGTGGAATACAGTAAAAACTGATCACTTCTTTTGAACATAAATTTTACCTGACATAAAAGGTCTCCAATAAAATCTGCTAGGATGGATTTACTTAAACAAACAAACAACATAAAAACCACCCCAACAGAATAAATACCTAAAAGTTTCCTTTTTTAAAGGAAATTCTGTTAAACTCGGTCATTTGTTTTAAGCCCTGTTAAATTCTACAGGAGTTTCTCCTAACAGAAGGTCAAATTGGGTGTGTAGAATCATAATGGTTTATTTGAGCAGCTTTCAGAATTGCGGTAGTAAAGCTTACCTTTTGTGAGCTCTGTTTCAAAAGGTAAATTTTCAGCATTTGTTTGTGCTTCTTTTATAAACCTGAATGTAAACCTCCTTTATGTCCTTGACATTGCCCTGTTTCCTTCCCTGTATCTGTGAATGTTTGCTTCCATGTTGCTGGGTTTCTAAGGACATTTTCCAAACCAGTATTATTTAAAGTTGTATCATATTTTCAGCCTCCACTAATTATACAGTACTGTAGTAGCAAAATGTAATTTTAAAGGGTTGGATTATTTTTATACCTGCATCCAATATTATTAAATCTGGCGTTCTAGTCAGTATTATAAAAGGATACAATAAAACTAAATATCGTGATGTCTCAGCTTTTTTATTGTCTTAGCTTTCCCTGTAAAGAGATACATACACAACTTTTAGAAGGTTTTTACTATAATTAGAAATCTAATCTAGGAAATAAGAAATTGAATATTTTGTTCTTCTGGTTGTGCTTATTGATTGAATAACTAAAATGAAAATCACAGTGGAAATGGGTAAGTTCTGTTGTGCTAAATGAAGCTCTGCTCAGCTGAAATACAAGTTGTGTTCTGATATGTTTATTTCAGTAGCGTTACGCAACTCAGTTTAATTTTAATTTTTTTCCAATTTAATTTTTCATCCTGCTGAAATTGCAAGGGGATTGGTGAATTTACATGTTTTCATGTGTGAGTGCATGTTGAAGGGAGAGAAAACCTCAGGAGAGGTTGGTGCAGCAGGGCTGTTTGCAAGGTCGAGAGGCTGGACCTGACCACAGCCAGATCAGTCCTACCTCAGTAAGTGCCACTGGGAACTGTGAGGAATATACAGCTGAGGGTCTCTCAGCGGAAGAAGGAGGGTACCTTGAATCCAGATGAACACAACATCCAGCCCAGGCTGCTGGGCAGAGGCATGATTTGGAAGAGCTTCTGGAGTAATGGCAGGTATGTTCAGCTGGGACAATCTTTTCATATATTGCTCCAGAGGAGTACAACACTCAACTGCGATAGCAATCGGGTGAGACTAAGGTGGGATTCATCTGCTTTACCAAAAGTTAGGTGGCCAGTTTGAACGCACCATTTGGCTCCTCTGCTAGCCATGAAAAGAGACGAGCACCTGCAGAGGGTAGCTCACCCCATGGTAAGATATCCCTCACCCTTCACAGTAGTGTCACAGGACCCCACACTAGGCAGCTGCCCTAGGTGAAGGGAGTGCCACTCGCAGAGGAATGGTGAGTCTAGAACATGCTGCTTGCTACATCCTGAAACTTTATACTACTTTCTACTGTGATATAGTACAGATTTGTGTTATATGCCTGCTCCTTGTCTGGTAAGACTCTGGTGGGAAAAAAGAGGAGACAGTAACCTGATAAAATCCTGAGACCCTGTTCATTTGCAAGAGGACCGTTAATAGTGTCTCAGTTTTGTTATTAATACTATTGCAGGTTGTTCTGTTTTCTGTCTGACATTGGTATCTTTTAAGGAAATTGGCAGTGCAAAAGGACTGGTGACAACATTGCCATGACACCAGGTAAAAGACCTTTGGAGTTATGGACAAACATGTGTAAGAGTCCTGCCAACTTCAGATTTGCATACCAGTGTCTCTGAGACCATCGAGTGTGGGCCCTCAACCAGCTTGGGAACCACCTGAAAAGAAGTCAAACTGCTTCCCCTGATTGCGGGTGAATCTGTAGGTATAGCACTTTGGTTTAGACTTTCGGGAGGTTTTTTTGAACTTTTAGAGAATTACAACATATTTTCCACTTGTGTATGTAATATACAGTGGATGAACCACATTTACATGAGATAGCAAATGTGTAGGAATCTAGTAAGGAGTAGGACTGAAAAAATACACAGGGAGAAAATATCCAGCAGACACATGTGAAAAGCTGTAAAAGGCACTTGCTCCTGCTTTAATGTATGTCTTCTGGCAGCATGATTGCCTCTTGATTACACACAACTTACAGTTAAATAACGAGGCTGCACAGGACTATGCACCCTCTAATAGGTAAGCAAGGTCTTTCACCTTTGGTACTTCTTTTTCCTGCCATAAATAAAGATGAAGACAAGAGGAAACTATTATGTGTGTTGCTAAGTATAGTACAGTTTTTATTCCGTAAACAATCATTTGTCAGTGTTCTCGATTGCCATACCTGAGCTTTGACACACAACAGTTTGGTTTTACAGCTTAAACTGTACGCTTTAAACAAGTGTTTAATAACTTCATTAATAATTGCATTAGAGCTGCTGACGTTTCAATGACATAATTTTTCCTGTTTTGGTATTGCTTTATGTCTGTTCTCCTAAACCATCAAATCTCAATTACTAATTCCTCCACAAACTGACAAGCAATGGGGCACATACAGCCTGTCACCCTCCTTCTTCCCGAGGAGAGTCTGTGGTGACCACTGGTGTGTCGCAAAAGGGACAGGGTGGGGCAAGCAGAGTCAAAAAGATCTGGTATGTGGAAGTGTAGGTCTGATCAGTGCATTATTTCCTGGAGAGGCTCGTGTCTTTTGCATTGCAAATAATTCACACCTTCCAAACTGTGATCATGGTAAACAAGAACATCCAGGTAAGAACGGAAGTGAACTCTAATTATATAGGTAATACACCAGCTTCTGATGTGTATTCGCCATAGAAAAGAGTTTTAATGTGCAGGACTACACACTCAGCCAGTAGATACCAGTGTAGCCCACAAAGCTGTACCATTTACACCTGCTGAAGACCTGACCCTCGGTTTCAATAGTACCCTGGGAAGTTCTCCTGGTCCTACACACTCGCTTCAGAGCCAACAGGGAGATTTTAAGACCTGCATTAGTCTAGTTGTACCTAGAGGGAGCATTGGAATATCGGGACATATTGAGATGGCTGAAGAGTCTAGATATGGGAGATGGACATGGCCGGAGGACCGGTGGCATACAGCTCTGCCAGATACCCTCCACAGCCAGGTTTGTCCTCCTCGGCACATGGATTTCCAGCTGCAGCGTGTGTGGTGGCTCCTGGGTGGCTGGTGGCCGGGGCCGCTGGGTCTCCCCGGCAGCTCACAGCGCAGTCTGCTCACGACTGACGGGCTTCATTCCAACGAGGATTCGGGTTTAGTTTTCAGGAGCCTCCTGCCCTCTGTAAGGGAAGGCTGGGAGGGTGGTGGTGGCCTGGGGTGGAGGCTGGACGCTGCCGAGGCAGGGGGGCACAGCGCCCTGGTAGCAAACCCTTCCTTTTTCTGTCGGCTCCTGGCAGAAGGGAGTCTGAAGGAGGGGCCTGGAGGAACCGAATCGGCCAGGATGGGCAACTGGCGGGGGAGTAAGCAGCAGCAGGGGCAGGAGCTGGGTCCTGGGTGGCCTGAGAGGGCGGCTGGAGTGAGGGGATGCTGTGGGGACCCTGAGCATGCCCCAGGCTGCCTGACCCTGGCCTCCCTCGCAGGCCATCCCTGCTCCATGGCTGGGGGTGGTGGGGTGGACCCTGGCCGCTCCTGGTCCCCCAGTGCCCTCAGCCCCACAGCTCCCTGACACCCAGTGTTGTTGGCACTGGAGTCTGCCAGAAGAGACCAGCTCCACAGCCATGAGAGGTGCCTTTGCAGGAGACACCAATGGGTTGCTCATCCTTCTAGTCCATGTCTGATAATGACAAGATAATCTGTGTTCGTTTCACAGAAAGTCTTTACTGGCAGTTGTGGCAGGATCCAGGGTCACTCAGACCTTTGAAGGGAAAGAAACGATACCTTGGCCTGAAAAGGAGAAACTGGAAATGACCATGGACCACCTGGTTTCTAACAGTCTAAAGGAGTGCATTTTGCTGAAGCACAACGCAGAACAGACACACTATTCAGCTAGAGAACTCAGGCAGGTGAGGTAGCTAAAAATAAGAGGGTTGGGAAAACCAGATTTTGCCTGCAGAGATCTTTTTTTCCCATCTTGGTCTCCACTAGCAGTTTTCTGAGGCTTCCTGCAATGCAGTAAGTCTCTACCTTCCACCTATATTCCCTGTGCAACAGCTGTGTCACCTGCTCTGTGGTCTTTTGGGCTATTTCTCATTTCTAGATCTGCTGTGGGCTTCCTGCTTCAGCCTGATCATCCCTGCTTCCCAGCATCTCCCTGGCACAAATAGGCTTCCTCTCAGGAAAGGAGGGCTGCCGCCCAAACACCCGCGGGCTGCCCTGCCTGCTCCCCCTTCTCTTGCCACACCACCTTAGTGAGCCCGTAACACACGTAAGATGGCAGCAAACAAACCAGCCGTAATCACTGTCGGAAGGGACAAGGTCAATCCTGTTTCTCTGATGTTAAGGATGCAGATGTTTGTTGCTTTTTTACTCTGTTGAGCAGTAAGAAGTGCTTTGGCATAATATTTCGCTTATAAGGAAAGAACAATTGGAATCTGAGGCACAGAGCTTGTCTGTACTGTAGTTTATTGCAAGGGAAGCTAGCATGTGGATCCCAGGTACTCTGCTCCAAGTGCATACTTAACATGCCTCGCGATGGGACAGCTTCTTCCACTTTAAGAACAGATTATACAGTAACCTCCATTTAATTTGCACTGAAGGTGTTAGTGTGGAGAGCTGGCAGGGGATAGCTGATATGCTTTCACTTCCCACATCAGTTTATTTAGCAGTAACTTCCTTGTGTCAACAGCTCTCAAGCATTTATGGCTTAAAGATCCAGTAATCTCCTCCCAGCCTGAGGAGGAAGAAATACCTAGCTTGCATTTATCATTTGCCATTTGCCACCATGACGTCAGCTCGGGGCTGAACTCTACCTGTGGCTGGAACCTTAAATGAGCTGACACCAGAAGACAAAAGCACTTTCTCTGAGGTTTAGCAGCAAGTAGCAGCAGCGACAGAGGCAGCAATGAGACGCTGTGTATTCCTCGCTGTGTTGCTCAGCCTGGTGTTGAGCCTTTTGAAAGGTAAGAAACACTATCTTCTGTTTTGGGATTTATCAGGGTAGCTATTCTGTGGCAGTGAATGGATTGCTTAGTACTTTCAGCAGCTGCTGAGGCTGGAGGTCAATGGTGGTACACAATTCAGCACGTCTAGATTTTGATTAATTAACAACGAAAAATGTCCCTGAGAGCCAACAGTTTTTCTTGTTCACGGAACAATGCAAAATCACTGGTGCTTGTGATTAACCTAATTTAGCCTATTCCAAGAGCAGTTTTCCGGACCTGCACGCTACACCCAGGTAATTCAAGCTCTGTTACAGTCACAACAAAAGGTGCGACAGTTTCACCCCAGCACCCAAGGAAAGGAGTGCTGCTGCGGGCCTGCCGGCCAGAGGCTCCTTGCACAGTCCGTCTGGGAAGCAGCACCACCTGAGCTGGCTTGTGGAGTTCCCTCATGTTGAAAATAATTAATGGGAACTTTCCCACCAGCTTGGGTGGCAGAGGGCTGCGCCGTGGTCTATTCAAACAGCAAGGGCAGGTGTCGGTCCTTAAGCTGCTTACTGCTGCTTCTGGCATCATGACAAACTTCGTAGTAGTGGGCCAGAGCCTCTGCTCAGACGTGCCCCTCCCTGGTACGAGGGAGCAAAGGTGTTAGCAGAAGTAGAGTTAAGGCAACTGTACGAAGAGTTTTGTGGTGACATGAAGCTGTGAGAGGACAGGAACTCCTGGCTAATACAGAGATAAAGTTACAGATATATGAGCCAAATTAAGACCTTCACTGATGCTGTTAAGCTTGCAACTGGTAACAGATGGTTGTGGGTCTCTTGACTACTTTGAGTGAACATATGTATTTCCAGCAATGTCTACAACATGCAACAGACCATTTTTTAGCTATAAATTATAAGTATAGATATCTTCAAGTTTGTTAGTTGTTTGGTATCAGCAAGATGTGGGTAATCTTGACTCGAGAGCTACCAAAAGCAATGTGAGGCTTTCACTTACTGAAGCAGGCTTTGCATCAGGATGGACCTGCCCAGAAACCTTTTTCATTCTAAGCAAATGTAAAAGCTTTGCAGGATGTGTCTGTTTGAATAGTACTGTCAAAGGCCCTGCCCTGCCCAGCAGCCAGATGTCTGTTATTCCATAACGTTGGTTGTAACATCCATTTCTTTATCTTGGTAGTGAATGTCTAAATCTATTAACACATCCTGTTCCCTTACACATAAGGCAGGGTCTAGGCAAGGAGAGCCATAAAATAGCCACCTTTGCTCAGGTTACCCTTGACGAGCGCGTCAGCAAGGTTCAATTGCAGCTCATGTGCTCTGCTGTCACCACGAACGTGATGCTCCCTGAGTCCAAAGGGTACACCTGGACATCTGTTAGCCAGAGCCTCTACAAGGCTAACAGCTGTTGTACACCAGAGATGAACTCTGTAAGGGATTACTGCCCCAACATCCAGTTTGAGAAGGCAGCCTAAACAATGCTCCAAAACCATGGCCTGTGGCCAGTATAGATTCATATTATCATTGTTATAGGAAGAATTTAGATTTCTTTACATTGACTGTGGAACAAATACTGCTGCCTATAGGACTCAATGACCAGTGGAGGCAGAAGACTTCGCAGAGAACTGGTACAATTGGTCAGGTTTCCCCTTCACGTAGAGGAGACTAACGGATTCCTTCAGGCGCTGTCTTTTTGATGTGCCTTTTCTACATCAGCTTTATTGATCAGAATAAAAAAGTTTATAGAATTTGCCTCACTTTGGATTTTCGAAGTCCTACAAAGCTCTTGAAAAGCAGGGTCTATTTTTCAAATGCCTGTTGAGATTTGCAATATTTTTTTAATATGACAGCTATGAGTGTGTTAGTGCCAAGAATTTTAGCCACAAATACATTAGTCTTCCAGCTGCCTGCTGTTAATTACTTAGATTAAATTATGATTGCAATGACATTAATTCAGAGTAAATATGTTTATTCCTAACTCATATATTAACTAATTTAGATTAAATTTAGATCTTATGATCCAAACTGGCCATTTGTCAGTATCGCACACTTATCAACAATGTTGTTTTATTATTTGTTCTCCTTGCTTCTAGGCAAAAAAATCCCAAAACGTTCCCTATATGGAGAGTTAAGAATGACACAATTTAAATATAAAATAAACATCCTAAACCTAAACAGATTAAATACTTTAGAGGAGTAAACACAGTAAAGGTAATGCTAAAACCAAAATGTCAGGAAAATTTTCTTCAGCTCTTGTCTCATATCAGCCTGGTTTCTCTTTACTCAGAAAGAATTATAACAAGGAAGGAAAAGAATGGCAAAAAATAATCTAAACTGTCATAACCACATGGCAGCATTGTCCTGGATATGTCTTGATACCACTGATGCTAATTTAGCAGGATATGCATTCTTTGAGTAAAATTGCAATGCTTTCAATGTCCGGATGTATTTGTTACAGCATAGGAGAAGGTGTTAGCAAAGGCAATCGTTCCTCCATTGCTGCTATGGAGGAGTCCGCACAGGGGTTTAAATGATGCTTTTCCTGAGAACATCTTCCATAGCTGCAAAGTATCAATATATCTCTACCTTGCAGCAAAAGTATTTTTTGTGGGTTTAGCTGAGGTCTAGAACAAATCTGAAGAGTCACTGTGAACATCTTAACTGTGGAGTGCAATGTCATATAACATCAAATTAAAATCAGTGCAGCTACTGCAGATGCATGATGGTAAAAACACTGTTTGTTTAAGGGATGAGAAAAGCAAATTGACATAGCAAGAGAAGGCAGCAACAGTGGCACTAGGTTGGACAAGAGCTCTGCTACCTCTCAACCTGCAACATGTTCGCTAGCAAAAGGAATGCCCCTTACCCTATTCAGGCAGCGAGGAATGGCAGTGTCCTGCTGCCTTGGGAAGGCACAGGGAGCTTTCCTGCAAGGAGAAACGTGTGTTGGCAGCTTGGTGTGCCAAAATCACCTGGACGAGAAAGGCAAGAAGGGTACAAAATTGCTGTTGGGGGGAAGGAGCCAAACGTTTTGGAGTGGGAAAAGCACTACAAGAAAAAACATGACACCAATAAGGCATGGGGCCAGTGACAGCCCAGGGGCAGGGCAAGGCTGCCCAGGGCTTGGGCTGCTCAGCCCCACACAGGTCCCCCACTTACCTGCTCAGGGGTTGTCCTGCACACACAGAGTGCCACGAGACTTTTCCTCCACACATGGCTAAGCAGCGTTACCATCTCTCCTCTTTTCCGTTCCCCAGGAAACAGCACCGAAGCAAGTTCTACCCTGCCTGGAACAACCCCAGCAACTACAGGTAAGGAGCAAAAAGCCGCAGGCCATCCCCTTCTGGGGACAGGCTGGAGTAACTCAGTCTCAGGGAGCTCTGCAGCTCCCCCAGGCAGAGATGTGATTCCCTGCGAGGGTTTCCCCGGGTTCCTCTCCTAGTTGAAGTTGCAGAGCTCCAGATCTACATCTCCTCTGCTGCCTTCCTTCTCTGGCCATCCTGGTCTTTGCGGCAAGGGGAAAGTATTGGTGATGATTTGGGCCTCTCCGTTCCCTGCTGCTGGGTGCCTTTGTCTCACTGAAGAGGCCGCAGCACACACATGTGTTCCACACGTGCTGCCATGCAGGCACAATCAGCTGCTGCTTCATGGTTTTCCCAAAACAGTGCTGCCAAGCAGGCCACTATGAGTAACACGTTCACAGGCTGATGGGTGACCTCAGCCTGCTCTGGCAGAAGGTCCTGCCCATGAGCTGCTGCTTTGGGCGGGCTGAGGGAGCTCTCCTGCAAGGACACAGGCGTGTGCTGGGGGCTGGGTTGGCCTCAGGACAGGCTTGAGGACATGCCTGTGTGTGGCATGTCCTCAAGCCCTGGGATGTGGGGAGCAGGGGCCGTGGACACATCAGACTGCACAGGTGTCACGGCCAGGGACAGCCCAGGGGCAGGGCAAGGCTGCCCAGGGCTTGGGCTGCTCAGCCCCACACAGGTCCCCCACTTACCTGCTCAGGGGTTGTCCTGCACACACAGAGTGCCACGAGACTTTTCCTCCACACATGGCTAAGCAGCGTTACCATCTCTCCTCTTTTCCTTTCCCCAGGAAACAGCACCGAAGCAAATTCTACCCTGCCTGGAACAACCCCAGGAGCTACAGGTAAGGAGCAAAAAGCCGCAGGCCATCCCCTTCTGGGGACAGGCTGGAGTAACTCAGTCTCAGGGAGCTCTGCAGCCCCCCCAGGCAGAGATGTGATTCCCTGCGAGGGTTTCCCCGGGTTCCTCTCCCAGGGGAGGCAAAGGTGCCCACATGCAGGCTGTGAATCCTCTTCACTCTTCCCTCTTTCCCTGCTGGCCTTTGCTGCAAGGGAAAAGTGTTGGGGAAGATTTGAAGAGGTTGCTCTGTTCCTGCTTGCTGCCTTTGCTTCTGCACCAGTGCCAGGTGCAAGAGGATCCCTGCAGAGCGGGTGCCCAGGGCAAGTCAGGGATGGCACCCTGCTGGCAGTTGTTCCTGTGGCTTGATGGAGCACAGGCAGAGAAGAGAGGGAGATGCTTCACATAGCGGCATGGGGCAGTAGTCAGTGCCCATGGCCGTGGAGCCCAGAGAATCCCTGCTGGGAGTCCTCCATATCTGGCCAAGTTGCCTGTCCCAGCGTGGTGCTGGGTAGCGTCATCCAGGTGGATCAAAGCTCCTGCTGGGGTCACCTGAGGAGGGGAAGCCTGCTCACCTGCTCAGTCCTCCTCCATGGTGGCCTTGGGCAGGCGCATCCTTCTTGCCAGCACCCCGCTTTCCTATCACGCTGGCTGTACGCAGTCTGCTGGCATCCCTTGACCTGTGCTGGTAGCTGGTCCCAGCCATGTGGCACTGCCTTGGGCGGGCTGAGGGAGCTCTCCTGCAAGGACACAGGCGTGTGCTGGGGGCTGAGTTGGCCGTGGTCAGCTGGGGCCAATACACTGCCTGTGTGTGGCATGTCCTCAAGCCCTGGGATGTGGGGAGCAGGGGCCGTGGACACATCAGACTGCACAGGTGTCACGGCCAGGGACAGCCCAGGGGCAGGGCAAGGCTGCCCAGGGCTTGGGCTGCTCAGCCCCACACAGGTCCCCCACTTACCTGCTCAGGGGTTGTCCTGCACACACAGAGTGCCACGAGACTTTTCCTCCACACATGGCTAAGCAGCGTTACCATCTCTCCTCTTTTCCTTTCCCCAGGAAACAGCACCGAAGCAAATTCTACCCTGCCTGGAACAACCCCAGGAGCTACAGGTAAGGAGCAAAAAGCCGCAGGCCATCCCCTTCTGGGGACAGGCTGGAGTAACTCAGTCTCAGGGAGCTCTGCAGCTCCCCCAGGCAGAGATGTGATTCCCTGCGAGGGTTTCCCCGGGTTCCTCTCCCAGGGGAGGCAAAGGTGCCCACATGCAGGCTGTGAATCCTCTTCACTCTTCCCTCTTTCCCTGCTGGCCTTTGCTGCAAGGGAAAAGTGTTGGGGAAGATTTGAAGAGGTTGCTCTGTTCCTGCTTGCTGCCTTTGCTTCTGCACCAGTGCCAGGTGCAAGAGGATCCCTGCAGAGCGGGTGCCCAGGGCAAGTCAGGGATGGCACCCTGCTGGCAGTTGTTCCTGTGGCTTGATGGAGCACAGGCAGAGAAGAGAGGGAGATGCTTCACATAGCGGCATGGGGCAGTAGTCAGTGCCCATGGCCGTGGAGCCCAGAGAATCCCTGCTGGGAGTCCTCCATATCTGGCCAAGTTGCCTGTCCCAGCGTGGTGCTGGGTAGCGTCATCCAGGTGGATCAAAGCTCCTGCTGGGGTCACCTGAGGAGGGGAAGCCTGCTCACCTGCTCAGTCCTCCTCCATGGTGGCCTTGGGCAGGCGCATCCTTCTTGCCAGCACCCCGCTTTCCTATCACGCTGGCTGTACGCAGTCTGCTGGCATCCCTTGACCTGTGCTGGTAGCTGGTCCCAGCCATGTGGCACTGCCTTGGGCGGGCTGAGGGAGCTCTCCTGCAAGGACACAGGCGTGTGCTGGGGGCTGAGTTGGCCGTGGTCAGCTGGGGCCAATACACTGCCTGTGTGTGGCATGTCCTCAAGCCCTGGGATGTGGGGAGCAGGGGCCGTGGACACATCAGACTGCACAGGTGTCACGGCCAGGGACAGCCCAGGGGCAGGGCAAGGCTGCCCAGGGCTTGGGCTGCTCAGCCCCACACAGGTCCCCCACTTACCTGCTCAGGGGTTGTCCTGCACACACAGAGTGCCACGAGACTTTTCCTCCACACATGGCTAAGCAGCGTTACCATCTCTCCTCTTTTCCTTTCCCCAGGAAACAGCACCGAAGCAAATTCTACCCTGCCTGGAACAACCCCAGGAGCTACAGGTAAGGAGCAAAAAGCCGCAGGCCATCCCCTTCTGGGGACAGGCTGGAGTAACTCAGTCTCAGGGAGCTCTGCAGCCCCCCCAGGCAGAGATGTGATTCCCTGCGAGGGTTTCCCCGGGTTCCTCTCCCAGGGGAGGCAAAGGTGCCCACATGCAGGCTGTGAATCCTCTTCACTCTTCCCTCTTTCCCTGCTGGCCTTTGCTGCAAGGGAAAAGTGTTGGGGAAGATTTGAAGAGGTTGCTCTGTTCCTGCTTGCTGCCTTTGCTTCTGCACCAGTGCCAGGTGCAAGAGGATCCCTGCAGAGCGGGTGCCCAGGGCAAGTCAGGGATGGCACCCTGCTGGCAGTTGTTCCTGTGGCTTGATGGAGCACAGGCAGAGAAGAGAGGGAGATGCTTCACATAGCGGCATGGGGCAGTAGTCAGTGCCCATGGCCGTGGAGCCCAGAGAATCCCTGCTGGGAGTCCTCCATATCTGGCCAAGTTGCCTGTCCCAGCGTGGTGCTGGGTAGCGTCATCCAGGTGGATCAAAGCTCCTGCTGGGGTCACCTGAGGAGGGGAAGCCTGCTCACCTGCTCAGTCCTCCTCCATGGTGGCCTTGGGCAGGCGCATCCTTCTTGCCAGCACCCCGCTTTCCTATCACGCTGGCTGTACGCAGTCTGCTGGCATCCCTTGACCTGTGCTGGTAGCTGGTCCCAGCCATGTGGCACTGCCTTGGGCGGGCTGAGGGAGCTCTCCTGCAAGGACACAGGCGTGTGCTGGGGGCTGAGTTGGCCGTGGTCAGCTGGGGCCAATACACTGCCTGTGTGTGGCGTGTCCTCAAGCCCTGGGATGTGGGGAGCAGGGGCCGTGGACACATCAGACTGCACAGGTGTCACGGCCAGGGACAGCCCAGGGGCAGGGCAAGGCTGCCCAGGGCTTGGGCTGCTCAGCCCCACACAGGTCCCCCACTTACCTGCTCAGGGGTTGTCCTGCACACACAGAGTGCCACGAGACTTTTCCTCCACACATGGCTAAGCAGCGTTACCATCTCTCCTCTTTTCCGTTCCCCAGGAAACAGCACCGAAGCAAATTCTACCCTGCCTGGAACAACCCCAGGAACTACAGGTAAGGAGCAAAAAGCCGCAGGCCATCCCCTTCTGGGGACAGGCTGGAGTAACTCAGTCTCAGGGAGCTCTGCAGCCCCCCCAGGCAGAGATGTGATTCCCTGCGAGGGTTTCCCCGGGTTCCTCTCCTAGTTGAAGTTGCAGAGCTCCAGATCTACATCTCCTCTGCTGCCTTCCTTCTCTGGCCATCCTGGTCTTTGCGGCAAGGGGAAAGTATTGGTGATGATTTGGGCCTCTCCGTTCCCTGCTGCTGGGTGCCTTTGTCTCACTGAAGAGGCCGCAGCACACACATGTGTTCCACACGTGCTGCCATGCAGGCACAATCAGCTGCTGCTTCATGGTTTTCCCAAAACAGTGCTGCCAAGCAGGCCACTATGAGTAACACGTTCACAGGCTGATGGGTGACCTCAGCCTGCTCTGGCAGAAGGTCCTGCCCATGAGCTGCTGCTTTGGGCGGGCTGAGGGAGCTCTCCTGCAAGGACACAGGCGTGTGCTGGGGGCTGGGTTGGCCTCAGGACAGGCTTGAGGACATGCCTGTGTGTGGCATGTCCTCAGGCCCTGGGATGTGGGGAGCAGGGGCCGTGGACACATCAGACTGCACAGGTGTCACGGCCAGGGACAGCCCAGGGGCAGGGCAAGGCTGCCCAGGGCTTGGGCTGCTCAGCCCCACACAGGTCCCCCACTTACCTGCTCAGGGGTTGTCCTGCACACACAGAGTGCCACGAGACTTTTCCTCCACACATGGCTAAGCAGCGTTACCATCTCTCCTCTTTTCCGTTCCCCAGGAAACAGCACCGAAGCAAATTCTACCCTGCCTGGAACAACCCCAGGAGCTACAGGTAAGGAGCAAAAAGCCGCAGGCCATCCCCTTCTGGGGACAGGCTGGAGTAACTCAGTCTCAGGGAGCTCTGCAGCTCCCCCAGGCAGAGATGTGATTCCCTGCGAGGGTTTCCCCGGGTTCCTCTCCCAGGGGAGGCAAAGGTGCCCACATGCAGGCTGTGAATCCTCTTCACTCTTCCCTCTTTCCCTGCTGGCCTTTGCTGCAAGGGAAAAGTGTTGGGGAAGATTTGAAGAGGTTGCTCTGTTCCTGCTTGCTGCCTTTGCTTCTGCACCAGTGCCAGGTGCAAGAGGATCCCTGCAGAGCGGGTGCCCAGGGCAAGTCAGGGATGGCACCCTGCTGGCAGTTGTTCCTGTGGCTTGATGGAGCACAGGCAGAGAAG
Organism: Falco cherrug; assembly: GCF_023634085.1. Lineage (NCBI taxonomy): Eukaryota > Metazoa > Chordata > Aves > Falconiformes > Falconidae > Falco > Falco cherrug. The sequence continues at coordinate 32,490,427 of NC_073704.1, read as the reverse complement.
AGAGGGAGATGCTTCACATAGCGGCATGGGGCAGTAGTCAGTGCCCATGGCCGTGGAGCCCAGAGAATCCCTGCTGGGAGTCCTCCATATCTGGCCAAGTTGCCTGTCCCAGCGTGGTGCTGGGTAGCGTCATCCAGGTGGATCAAAGCTCCTGCTGGGGTCACCTGAGGAGGGGAAGCCTGCTCACCTGCTCAGTCCTCCTCCATGGTGGCCTTGGGCAGGCGCATCCTTCTTGCCAGCACCCCGCTTTCCTATCACGCTGGCTGTACGCAGTCTGCTGGCATCCCTTGACCTGTGCTGGTAGCTGGTCCCAGCCATGTGGCACTGCCTTGGGCGGGCTGAGGGAGCTCTCCTGCAAGGACACAGGCGTGTGCTGGGGGCTGAGTTGGCCGTGGTCAGCTGGGGCCAATACACTGCCTGTGTGTGGCGTGTCCTCAAGCCCTGGGATGTGGGGAGCAGGGGCCGTGGACACATCAGACTGCACAGGTGTCACGGCCAGGGACAGCCCAGGGGCAGGGCAAGGCTGCCCAGGGCTTGGGCTGCTCAGCCCCACACAGGTCCCCCACTTACCTGCTCAGGGGTTGTCCTGCACACACAGAGTGCCACGAGACTTTTCCTCCACACATGGCTAAGCAGCGTTACCATCTCTCCTCTTTTCCGTTCCCCAGGAAACAGCACCGAAGCAAATTCTACCCTGCCTGGAACAACCCCAGGAACTACAGGTAAGGAGCAAAAAGCCGCAGGCCATCCCCTTCTGGGGACAGGCTGGAGTAACTCAGTCTCAGGGAGCTCTGCAGCCCCCCCAGGCAGTGATGTGATTCCCTGCGAGGGTTTCCCCGGGTTCCTCTCCTAGTTGAAGTTGCAGAGCTCCAGATCTACATCTCCTCTGCTGCCTTCCTTCTCTGGCCATCCTGGTCTTTGCGGCAAGGGGAAAGTATTGGTGATGATTTGGGCCTCTCCGTTCCCTGCTGCTGGGTGCCTTTGTCTCACTGAAGAGGCCGCAGCACACACATGTGTTCCACACGTGCTGCCATGCAGGCACAATCAGCTGCTGCTTCATGGTTTTCCCAAAACAGTGCTGCCAAGCAGGCCACTATGAGTAACACGTTCACAGGCTGATGGGTGACCTCAGCCTGCTCTGGCAGAAGGTCCTGCCCATGAGCTGCTGCTTTGGGCGGGCTGAGGGAGCTCTCCTGCAAGGACACAGGCGTGTGCTGGGGGCTGGGTTGGCCTCAGGACAGGCTTGAGGACATGCCTGTGTGTGGCATGTCCTCAGGCCCTGGGATGTGGGGAGCAGGGGCCGTGGACACATCAGACTGCACAGGTGTCACGGCCAGGGACAGCCCAGGGGCAGGGCAAGGCTGCCCAGGGCTTGGGCTGCTCAGCCCCACACAGGTCCCCCACTTACCTGCTCAGGGGTTGTCCTGCACACACAGAGTGCCACGAGACTTTTCCTCCACACATGGCTAAGCAGCGTTACCATCTCTCCTCTTTTCCGTTCCCCAGGAAACAGCACCGAAGCAAATTCTACCCTGCCTGGAACAACCCCAGGAACTACAGGTAAGGAGCAAAAAGCCGCAGGCCATCCCCTTCTGGGGACAGGCTGGAGTAACTCAGTCTCAGGGAGCTCTGCAGCCCCCCCAGGCAGAGATGTGATTCCCTGCGAGGGTTTCCCCGGGTTCCTCTCCCAGGGGAGGCAAAGGTGCCCACATGCAGGCTGTGAATCCTCTTCACTCTTCCCTCTTTCCCTGCTGGCCTTTGCTGCAAGGGAAAAGTGTTGGGGAAGATTTGAAGAGGTTGCTCTGTTCCTGCTTGCTGCCTTTGCTTCTGCACCAGTGCCAGGTGCAAGAGGATCCCTGCAGAGCGGGTGCCCAGGGCAAGTCAGGGATGGCACCCTGCTGGCAGTTGTTCCTGTGGCTTGATGGAGCACAGGCAGAGAAGAGAGGGAGATGCTTCACATAGCGGCATGGGGCAGTAGTCAGTGCCCATGGCCGTGGAGCCCAGAGAATCCCTGCTGGGAGTCCTCCATATCTGGCCAAGTTGCCTGTCCCAGCGTGGTGCTGGGTAGCGTCATCCAGGTGGATCAAAGCTCCTGCTGGGGTCACCTGAGGAGGGGAAGCCTGCTCACCTGCTCAGTCCTCCTCCATGGTGGCCTTGGGCAGGCGCATCCTTCTTGCCAGCACCCCGCTTTCCTATCACGCTGGCTGTACGCAGTCTGCTGGCATCCCTTGACCTGTGCTGGTAGCTGGTCCCAGCCATGTGGCACTGCCTTGGGCGGGCTGAGGGAGCTCTCCTGCAAGGACACAGGCGTGTGCTGGGGGCTGAGTTGGCCGTGGTCAGCTGGGGCCAATACACTGCCTGTGTGTGGCGTGTCCTCAAGCCCTGGGATGTGGGGAGCAGGGGCCGTGGACACATCAGACTGCACAGGTGTCACGGCCAGGGACAGCCCAGGGGCAGGGCAAGGCTGCCCAGGGCTTGGGCTGCTCAGCCCCACACAGGTCCCCCACTTACCTGCTCAGGGGTTGTCCTGCACACACAGAGTGCCACGAGACTTTTCCTCCACACATGGCTAAGCAGCGTTACCATCTCTCCTCTTTTCCGTTCCCCAGGAAACAGCACCGAAGCAAATTCTACCCTGCCTGGAACAACCCCAGGAACTACAGGTAAGGAGCAAAAAGCCGCAGGCCATCCCCTTCTGGGGACAGGCTGGAGTAACTCAGTCTCAGGGAGCTCTGCAGCCCCCCCAGGCAGTGATGTGATTCCCTGCGAGGGTTTCCCCGGGTTCCTCTCCTAGTTGAAGTTGCAGAGCTCCAGATCTACATCTCCTCTGCTGCCTTCCTTCTCTGGCCATCCTGGTCTTTGCGGCAAGGGGAAAGTATTGGTGATGATTTGGGCCTCTCCGTTCCCTGCTGCTGGGTGCCTTTGTCTCACTGAAGAGGCCGCAGCACACACATGTGTTCCACACGTGCTGCCATGCAGGCACAATCAGCTGCTGCTTCATGGTTTTCCCAAAACAGTGCTGCCAAGCAGGCCACTATGAGTAACACGTTCACAGGCTGATGGGTGACCTCAGCCTGCTCTGGCAGAAGGTCCTGCCCATGAGCTGCTGCTTTGGGCGGGCTGAGGGAGCTCTCCTGCAAGGACACAGGCGTGTGCTGGGGGCTGGGTTGGCCTCAGGACAGGCTTGAGGACATGCCTGTGTGTGGCATGTCCTCAGGCCCTGGGATGTGGGGAGCAGGGGCCGTGGACACATCAGACTGCACAGGTGTCACGGCCAGGGACAGCCCAGGGGCAGGGCAAGGCTGCCCAGGGCTTGGGCTGCTCAGCCCCACACAGGTCCCCCACTTACCTGCTCAGGGGTTGTCCTGCACACACAGAGTGCCACGAGACTTTTCCTCCACACATGGCTAAGCAGCGTTACCATCTCTCCTCTTTTCCGTTCCCCAGGAAACAGCACCGAAGCAAATTCTACCCTGCCTGGAACAACCCCAGGAACTACAGGTAAGGAGCAAAAAGCCGCAGGCCATCCCCTTCTGGGGACAGGCTGGAGTAACTCAGTCTCAGGGAGCTCTGCAGCCCCCCCAGGCAGAGATGTGATTCCCTGCGAGGGTTTCCCCGGGTTCCTCTCCCAGGGGAGGCAAAGGTGCCCACATGCAGGCTGTGAATCCTCTTCACTCTTCCCTCTTTCCCTGCTGGCCTTTGCTGCAAGGGAAAAGTGTTGGGGAAGATTTGAAGAGGTTGCTCTGTTCCTGCTTGCTGCCTTTGCTTCTGCACCAGTGCCAGGTGCAAGAGGATCCCTGCAGAGCGGGTGCCCAGGGCAAGTCAGGGATGGCACCCTGCTGGCAGTTGTTCCTGTGGCTTGATGGAGCACAGGCAGAGAAGAGAGGGAGATGCTTCACATAGCGGCATGGGGCAGTAGTCAGTGCCCATGGCCGTGGAGCCCAGAGAATCCCTGCTGGGAGTCCTCCATATCTGGCCAAGTTGCCTGTCCCAGCGTGGTGCTGGGTAGCGTCATCCAGGTGGATCAAAGCTCCTGCTGGGGTCACCTGAGGAGGGGAAGCCTGCTCACCTGCTCAGTCCTCCTCCATGGTGGCCTTGGGCAGGCGCATCCTTCTTGCCAGCACCCCGCTTTCCTATCACGCTGGCTGTACGCAGTCTGCTGGCATCCCTTGACCTGTGCTGGTAGCTGGTCCCAGCCATGTGGCACTGCCTTGGGCGGGCTGAGGGAGCTCTCCTGCAAGGACACAGGCGTGTGCTGGGGGCTGAGTTGGCCGTGGTCAGCTGGGGCCAATACACTGCCTGTGTGTGGCGTGTCCTCAAGCCCTGGGATGTGGGGAGCAGGGGCCGTGGACACATCAGACTGCACAGGTGTCACGGCCAGGGACAGCCCAGGGGCAGGGCAAGGCTGCCCAGGGCTTGGGCTGCTCAGCCCCACACAGGTCCCCCACTTACCTGCTCAGGGGTTGTCCTGCACACACAGAGTGCCACGAGACTTTTCCTCCACACATGGCTAAGCAGCGTTACCATCTCTCCTCTTTTCCGTTCCCCAGGAAACAGCACCGAAGCAAATTCTACCCTGCCTGGAACAACCCCAGGAACTACAGGTAAGGAGCAAAAAGCCGCAGGCCATCCCCTTCTGGGGACAGGCTGGAGTAACTCAGTCTCAGGGAGCTCTGCAGCCCCCCCAGGCAGTGATGTGATTCCCTGCGAGGGTTTCCCCGGGTTCCTCTCCTAGTTGAAGTTGCAGAGCTCCAGATCTACATCTCCTCTGCTGCCTTCCTTCTCTGGCCATCCTGGTCTTTGCGGCAAGGGGAAAGTATTGGTGATGATTTGGGCCTCTCCGTTCCCTGCTGCTGGGTGCCTTTGTCTCACTGAAGAGGCCGCAGCACACACATGTGTTCCACACGTGCTGCCATGCAGGCACAATCAGCTGCTGCTTCATGGTTTTCCCAAAACAGTGCTGCCAAGCAGGCCACTATGAGTAACACGTTCACAGGCTGATGGGTGACCTCAGCCTGCTCTGGCAGAAGGTCCTGCCCATGAGCTGCTGCTTTGGGCGGGCTGAGGGAGCTCTCCTGCAAGGACACAGGCGTGTGCTGGGGGCTGGGTTGGCCTCAGGACAGGCTTGAGGACATGCCTGTGTGTGGCATGTCCTCAAGCCCTGGGATGTGGGGAGCAGGGGCCGTGGACACATCAGACTGCACAGGTGTCACGGCCAGGGACAGCCCAGGGGCAGGGCAAGGCTGCCCAGGGCTTGGGCTGCTCAGCCCCACACAGGTCCCCCACTTACCTGCTCAGGGGTTGTCCTGCACACACAGAGTGCCACGAGACTTTTCCTCCACACATGGCTAAGCAGCGTTACCATCTCTCCTCTTTTCCGTTCCCCAGGAAACAGCACCGAAGCAAATTCTACCCTGCCTGGAACAACCCCAGGAACTACAGGTAAGGAGCAAAAAGCCGCAGGCCATCCCCTTCTGGGGACAGGCTGGAGTAACTCAGTCTCAGGGAGCTCTGCAGCCCCCCCAGGCAGAGATGTGATTCCCTGCGAGGGTTTCCCCGGGTTCCTCTCCCAGGGGAGGCAAAGGTGCCCACATGCAGGCTGTGAATCCTCTTCACTCTTCCCTCTTTCCCTGCTGGCCTTTGCTGCAAGGGAAAAGTGTTGGGGAAGATTTGAAGAGGTTGCTCTGTTCCTGCTTGCTGCCTTTGCTTCTGCACCAGTGCCAGGTGCAAGAGGATCCCTGCAGAGCGGGTGCCCAGGGCAAGTCAGGGATGGCACCCTGCTGGCAGTTGTTCCTGTGGCTTGATGGAGCACAGGCAGAGAAGAGAGGGAGATGCTTCACATAGCGGCATGGGGCAGTAGTCAGTGCCCATGGCCGTGGAGCCCAGAGAATCCCTGCTGGGAGTCCTCCATATCTGGCCAAGTTGCCTGTCCCAGCGTGGTGCTGGGTAGCGTCATCCAGGTGGATCAAAGCTCCTGCTGGGGTCACCTGAGGAGGGGAAGCCTGCTCACCTGCTCAGTCCTCCTCCATGGTGGCCTTGGGCAGGCGCATCCTTCTTGCCAGCACCCCGCTTTCCTATCACGCTGGCTGTACGCAGTCTGCTGGCATCCCTTGACCTGTGCTGGTAGCTGGTCCCAGCCATGTGGCACTGCCTTGGGCGGGCTGAGGGAGCTCTCCTGCAAGGACACAGGCGTGTGCTGGGGGCTGAGTTGGCCGTGGTCAGCTGGGGCCAATACACTGCCTGTGTGTGGCGTGTCCTCAAGCCCTGGGATGTGGGGAGCAGGGGCCGTGGACACATCAGACTGCACAGGTGTCACGGCCAGGGACAGCCCAGGGGCAGGGCAAGGCTGCCCAGGGCTTGGGCTGCTCAGCCCCACACAGGTCCCCCACTTACCTGCTCAGGGGTTGTCCTGCACACACAGAGTGCCACGAGACTTTTCCTCCACACATGGCTAAGCAGCGTTACCATCTCTCCTCTTTTCCGTTCCCCAGGAAACAGCACCGAAGTAAGTTCTACCCTGCCTGGAACAACCCCAGAAGCTACAGGTAAGGAGCAAAAAGCCACAGGTCATCCCTTTCTGGGGACAGGCTGGAGTAACTCAGTCTCAGGGAGAAAGATGCATCACATAATGGCATGAGGCTGAGTGCCCAGGGCAGTGGCTGGGTCCCAGGGAGCGGTGTATCCCAGGAATCGTCCCTGCTCATATAAGCCCCATCCCAGCTGGAAGTTCCAGGGGACATAAAAAGCCCCTGGTCTGTGCCCATGCCTGCTCTCCACTTTTTCCTGCTGGCCTTTGCTGCAAGGGGAGATTGTTGGGCTTGATTTCACAAGCTTTGTTGCTATCTTGTTGGGGGTCTTTTCCTGCGTAAAAGAATTTGTGTTCAGTAGGAACTCTGGAAACACAGGGAAACACAGTGTCTAGAGATGAGTCTCCTAGACAATGGAACTTCCTGGTGTATTTTCCTTCTCACTTCTGGGGGTATGATGACAGTTGCTGTATTTTTCCCTTTTGCACAGAAAATCTCTGCCTCATCTATGCGAACACACATATAGATTTAAGTGAAAGAAAGCTTGCAGGGTGAAAAGAAGTGTTTGGTGACCTGTAAGAGAACTGTAATTACCACCTGATTTATAATATATAGTGAAATATAACTGTTAATTACTTATAAACTGATACATTATGTATAAATATGAAATATATACTCTAAAATCCTTACAGAATATATAATTACTTAAAGAAAATATGACTGTGACCATTTTAGGCAAATAGCATACCCTATAAAAAATTGCATTTAAAATACATTAGAGATTATTCTAATGTGCTAGTGCTCTCTATATTTCTTTCTTCTGGTTTATTTGCTTTCACATCTTTGAAAAAAAAATTCTCTTTCTTTTTGCTGTAGATAAGTCTAGGTTAGCTTCTTACAGGATGATTTTCAAGGAAGGATTAGCTGGAAGTTTTCTTGTAGTGCTACTATTCTTCCCAGTGTTAAAACACATTGGAGTTGCAAAAGGTCCTGGGCTGGCTCAGTACAGAGGCATAAGCCACAGGATTCTCTGGATACACTGAGGATGATGCGGGGGTGGAAACAAGAACCTTGCCCTGGTTTTGGGGTAGCAATGACTAACTTGCCATTAGGGGAGAGGGAGAGATGTGCGGAGCCTGCAGAGCTTTCAGACAGAGAAAATTTGCAGAGAGAAGGCAAATCAAGTGGAAAGACAGGTTGCCAGAGAAGAGATATTACAGGCAGGTAAGCAGGGTAAATCACACTGAGCAACAGGTTGCAGGAAATAAGGGCAAGGCACTGGCTAAAGTACAGGGCAAGGCAGAAGCAGATTTGGGAAAAGTTTTGAGGCATCATATCATGCTGCCTTCAACGGCCTTAGCGTAACCAAGGCACTAACACGGCTGACAAGTTATTTTCCCTTTTCCAGCAGTGGACACAGCATCATCTTCAACAACAGCTCCAGAAGGTAAGTAGAAGGCAGCAGTCAGCACAAACCTGTGAAGTTTTACTGCTGTAGAGTTATGGTATAGTGGTCAGTTAATATCATTAGCCATCTTATGGTGACAGCTGCAAGCCCTGCAACAAATTCCTTAGCAGCATATTCTAATATCTATTGAGGTATGTATACTACGATGATTAACTTGGGAGCCTTCATTTTATTAATGGATCTGCAGTAAAGGACCCTACTATGACACTGTATTACAATAAGGCAAGTACATACCAGCACAGTATTGAAGACACACAGGCTGTGGTAGTCTGCCTTTTTCTAACTTCATCACTGAATTTGGCAACCCTTGATATACTTCTTGTGTTTGTTTTGGTTTTAGTTGTATTAAGAAGAGTTAAATTGTGGATGCTCAGTATGACAGACAATGAATTTTACCCTTACTCTATGTCCTCACCATGATATCCTGCTGGATTGTGTAGAGAGAAGAGCTATTACATAGACACTAAGCAAGCAAGACATAGCCATGTGTTCTTTAATTGCATCTATACTCTATCAAACATACCTGTTAGTTTTCCCTAGCAAAAGTGTATATATAAACTATTTAACATATCAACTACTTTATATATGAACTGGCTATTGCAATTTCATAGAAATCCTGATGTCAATATTTTTCATCTTTGTATCAGAGGACTTCTGCAGCGGAGACCCTTGTGGAAAAGCATTAGCTAAATGTATTGCTTTAAATAGCAGTTTTATCTGCCAGTGCCAATATGGATTCTACTACAGCAACAAGGATTGTCACAGAGGTGAGTCGCAGAAGGACAGTCTATATTTTTAGTTACTTCAAAGATAGCTGCCTAGGTAAATTTATTTTCCCATATCCCTTGTTCTCATGTTATAACTGAAAACATAATCAGTCTGGGAAAGTGACTGATGAACAGTGCTTTGCTTTGGAGACAGCCACTGCTACAATGACCTAGATTGTTATCTCACAAAACAGTAACAGCCAAAGAAGTTAATGTGCTAGGAAAAGAAGGTGGAGTTCTCTGTCAGGGCTGCTGGGGATTAAAATGAGTGAAAAGCAGGAGAAAAATGCAAGTATAAACCTGAATCAATATTAATGGTCAGGATTTAAAAGAGACCCAAACCTGTGAAGACCTCTGAACACCTGTTTTGATGTTCTCTGTGGCTAAACACTCCACAGTCCTGTTGAAATGCATTTCTGAGATGCTGCTGGAGGCCAAGCATGTGAGCAAACAGGGCATCTCAAAGTGCCAGCAAGCAGGATTCTCAAATTTACTTGTGACCCTGAAGAAGCAGGTAGACACTGAATTGCTTTCTCAGATATGGTGAACCACATTAGCTGCTTAGTGGCTGCAAAGTTGCAGTCCTTTATGTATTTTCTCACTAAATGCTGTAACAGCTCAGTTGGAGTCTTTTGTTAGCTTCAGACCATGCTCCATGCTTACAGTTTCACACTATACAGTTTCATAGTCTGGCCAGTTTGGTTGAGCCCAGGATTCTGCTTGCTTTTCAGGTAGCCAGAGTACGTCCCTCATTGTAGCTGAATTGATTGAGTAAACATTTGTCCCATACTGATTTGTCCAGTATATGGGGAAAAAAAAAATAAAAAGCAGATTGATTTCTGCATTGTATTTCCCCATCTCTGAAGTCTGAAGAACTGTAATGTGAAACACAACTTACTTGAATGGTTTCTAATTAATTAATATTCTTTATTAATCAAATAATTCGAATTTCATCATTCCAGGGAAAATATTCCCAGGAGTCATTACACTGAAAAGACTTTACAGTAGTAGTCTTCAAATTGTAAATTCCGCGCAGTATGAGGAGGTGTACGAAAATATAACAGTATTGGTGAGTGATGATGGTATTTTTCCCCCCTGTATGTTTAATGCTATCCTGAATGTCATGCAGACAGTGGGCATAGACGCTGCCTTTAATGTGGAGCCTAGAATAATTTCACTTGAGAAATTTACTTCTTTCAAAGAATGCTTCACACTAGTTTAGACCTATTCATAGAAGACTTAAATTTTTACCTCAGATGATACATGCATGGCTCTTACTGAAGTGAAGCGATGTACCTGAAGTATGTAACATCCGCATTTTTTGTGCCACTTCTGTTCTGGGAAGCACCATGCTGTCTCCAGAAGCCATAGGGTTGAGCAAAGTTTTCCAACCCATTTAGTTTCTGATCTCTGCTGTTTGCTGAGGGTTCAGTAATACTGAGTAAAAATGAGCATATTTTTTTTTAAAGAAAGTTAGCATTTCCACACAGCACAAAGTTTTCAGAATGGTTGTCCAGCTGTGTCTAAATACCTAAATAATAAGTCTCTTCCATAAGCACACCAGTATTAATATTTAAATACTATTAGTGAAATGGATATTACACATTTCGAGCATTCTATGATTGTAGATAAAATCTGGTAATGGATTTCCTGGAGAAATAAGATGAACAGTTTAATTTATACTGCCATGTTGAAACAAGTGGATTTGCTTATGTTGCTTTCTGGAAGTAAGGGAGAAGATGTATGCAACTCTACCAGACAGCTGATAAAAAATATTCAAATATTAATCAGAATTCATCAAAAATGGTTATCAATTTTTTTATGTTATTTTATTGCTTCCTATGAATGTTTTATCAGAAAGTAATCAAAAATTGTCCCTCCACAATGTTTAAAAATATTTTCCTCAATTCTTCTGTTCAACATTTTTTCATGACATGGCTTCAAATATGTATGATATGCAGCACTAGAATAGATATGTAATAGTACGCAAAAATGAAAATAGCATAGAAAATTATTTTCATTTCATTACAAAGAAGAGTAGTTTATCTTTCATCTCAGTTGCCTTAGACTTCTTAATCCTTTTCTTACGGTGCCTCCTGCTTGTGTGGCAGTTGGAGGTGGCTGCCTCCACTGGCTGTTCCCTTGTGACAGTGACTTTTTCAGTGACCCCATCCAACCCCCAGTGCTTTCATCAGTGCTGTACTTCTCCCTGCAAGACTGACCCCTGACAATCCAACTTCACTGTACCTTAGAGACACATGCCATCTATAAGGATGCCTATTTCTCCCTCTTCTCTCTACTTGGATGTAGGTTGGTACTGTGGAGACACCTTTCTAAGCAATGAGTCTGCAAGGTAGTACCTGTAGCTATCCAGCCAGTCAACCCTAATGAACTGCCTGACACTCATGCAACTCGTGTCTCTCCATTCCTCCAGTGCCGTCTCATACTCCTTTTTCTACAGCACCACCCCACTGCTCCTCTTCTGCAATGCCTTACGCAATGGATGTGACAGATCTGCTTGCTTTATTTGTGCCTATAGTAGCAATTTCTGAATTAAAACTTTCTAGCTGAGGACTTAGTGGTTCACGTGATTTTAGTCTATGTTTCTGCTTGCCTTTAACTCCAATTAATTTATCTTTTATAGTTTCAGAATGCCTTCCAGGGTTTAACAGGCTTTGTACAGACTGTCATCGTGGAAATTCAGTAAGTTTGCCAGTTTGGTTTTTGCACAGTACATACTTCCCACACACCCTATTTTAATCTGTTTCCCATGGAGTACTCCGTTCAGGAAAGGATATGGGATGAGTTCAATATTCCTTCTGTTTAAGGAGGACATTCTTTTCATATTTTTGAAGTTTCTGGGATGCTGTCCCCATTTTTACCCCATGGATTTCCAATATGTCTGTGAAGTGGGCTGGCTGAGACAGCTCCACAGTGGATGTCCCACTTCTAGCACCTTGTAGGGTATAGCACTATATATGTGCTATAACTAGCAGTCCCTGTGATATCTGACTTGTCTCTGAAATTGTAACAGTTACCTGAGGTTCCTATGAACAGGTCCAATTTGGAGTCCCAGTCCAATTGAAGAAACACCCTCGTTACAGAAGGTTACTGCATTTTGCTATGCATTTGCTGCTCTCTCCTGATGGCAGGCTGAGCAGAGATGTTATTGAATGGGCTGTGGTGACTGTAGCTGTGGGCATAGGTCCTTTGCTGATCTACGCAGACACTGTAAGATGTCCCTCTCTTTCCATTCCCATCTGTTACAGATTATTGTCCCCAGAGCTCTGCTAGCTTCTCTATGAGCGCTCCCTAACCCACATCAAGCAAAACCTGGAACGCTAGTGCACACAGCAGTGTAAACCCTTTCAGCAAACCCCATGGATTAAGCAGTTAAGCAGACTGTTGTGAGTTGTTAGGGCAGTAACTTCCAGCAGAGTGGTTGTGACAAATACAGGGGGCACAGTAACATCTTAAGGCATTACAGCAACCTACCACTTACAGGTATTTGTGTGTGCATCCCAGCAGCACGAAGTTCAGCTGAAGAACAGGGCAGTCGGTGCTGTTCTCCACCTCACCCCAGGGATGTTGCTGTCCTGCTGATCCCAACCCAGCTAGCATGCAGTTAGCATAGAAAGCTCTACACTGCAAACAGACCCTTCTGAATTCATTGCAGTCATACCTTGAATTAGCCTCACCACACTTCAGAATGGGTTCTCCGTGTCATGACTGGATGACACCACAGGCTTATGAGAGCATGTAAAAGTTAGGGTTTAACAGATGATGCCTTCCACGCTGCAGCCAGCTTGAGGTTAGCCCAGTACAAAAAGATACCAGTTGCAAGCTAACATCACACAAAGGAGTGATGTTGTTAGCATTAAACTCAACAGGATCTACTGGAAAGATGGTCATTAATGTATTCCTAAGCAAGACTTGAACTTCTTTTCAGGTGTCTTAGCAACTACCTACATTATGAGATGAAAGAAGCTAGGGGAGAGAGGGAGGTCTGGCAGAAATCTTCTCTTGTCTTTGCCCCTAGCTTGCTATCCAGATGGATTATATGAGACTTTAAAAGGATGCTATCTGTACTGTTTCAGACCTCTACAAGAAATGAGAGCTGCTGTTTCAGTACGTGTAACAGTGATAAACCTGTTTACGGAGAACTCAACTGTAAACAATGACACAGTTACTTCTGCAATAAATACTGCAACAGAAAAATTTACCTATGTCTCTCATTACACAGGTATGTAATTCCTTACTGTGGGTGTAAATAAACTGTAGAAGCAGAGGTTCCTATCTTCAAAGCTGGTTAGAACATTTCTGTGTGCCACAAAGCCCATCAGAGCATAAGACTTGTTGATTTTTAGGAGCTGAGTGTTCAATCTTAGGTAATTTTGAAGACAACCATTCACTGCTGGGCTTTTTTGTCTTATTAAGGCTTTCTGCTTCCTGTGTAAAGAAGAGAAGGAAAATACTTATTCCCAAGTAAGCAATGGCATGTTGATTTTAACTTGCTGAGTATTAAGTGGCTGGAAAAATCCAGACAAAATATATGGAGACATAAATTGTGCTTGTGAGAGGAAGCCAGAATTTTACTGGCAAAATAGGATGAAATTCTCTTTAGACTTCAGCTTCCATAATTAACCATGGCAATTGAAATGAGGGCCCACTGATTAGCTACTGACCTAAGTGATTCATTGGTCTAAACCAGTAAGGTCTTGTGTTACTGAAAGTGTAATACTTGGAAAATGATTTTCTAAATGGAATACAGATTTTTTTCTCCCTCCCTTTTTTTTTATAATATGCTCCTATTTTGAAATCAGATTTTACAAAAGGTATAACTAGTAATTAAAGGAGTCCATTTCATGGCTTATAGCCTACGTTTGGTCCCTGAAGGTGACTGTATCCACCTCAACTATGACATTCCCTGTGTGTTGGTCCTAAACGTGAGGGGAAATAAGAAAAACCTGAGAGCTCACAAAGCACCAGTGCAACCACATCACTTCACTGCATGCCACCCACTGAGGTGTGCAAACCATTCCCACCACTGGGACACAGATCTAAACATGCTGGGCAAGCAGCATACTAATATTGCTCATGAAACGAGCTGCATACCCATAAATATTTATATCTATATAGAACTGTGTGGGATCTGGGCCTCACAGTTCAGCTGTAGAAAAAACTGAGGGAATAGTGCTGGGGTTTTTTTTATATATAAAGAGAGTCAGAATGTAAGTGTTCAGAATATGAACTCTTGGGTAGAATTTCCCTCTTTGTGGACTGGGAAGCAGGAGGGAGGCAGTTGCAGGAGGCTGAGAAACCGAAGGTCAGACGATGTGATGGGAACAAGACCTTAACTCATAAAGAGCAAGGGAAAAGAAAGGGCTGGTCAAATGCCTGCAGTATTGATGTCCCCCAAAAAGGACTTACAAGTGTTTTTTTCAGGATTGCTAAATAATTGGTTTATGATTTACTGAGCAATTGCACTGCTTTCTATGAAACAATATTATTAGTACTCAGTTTGCTTCCTGACTGTTTCTTTTTTAAAGCTACAACCTATTGTGCTGTTTTTCTCTGTGATGATCAAACCACAGACTGCGAAGAAGGTCAGTTTCCAAAATGCACATGCAAAAGTAGTTTCTCAAAGACAGAATGGGATGAGCGTTCTTGTTCAGGTAAGAACCTTGCCACTTTATCCCTGAAAAGCTAACCCGGCTATTCCCTGTCTCAGTCTCTTTTTGAAAAGGGTGTTCTGCAAATGTACTGACTCTAAAAATCAGGGAATGTGTGTCTTATTAAGGAAGCCATAGAAACACATTCTTATGTTTAACTTTAAACACATCCATTATTCTATTCCAGTAGAATAAATTACTAAAGCCTGAGAAAATTACCACTGAAACCAGCGAGTCGACAACTCTTTAAATGCATTGTTAAATTCTTGCTAAGAATTGAATCCTACACTCGCAGCCTTCTCTATTAGGACATATTTTGGGAGCAAACTCTACATGCTGCCTGGAGGCAGCTACAGGGACACCGGCAGAACTGGAAGTCTCATGGTGCACTACAACGATCTGTTAAAGCTCTGTCCCTTGTTGGTGGTTCTAGGATTGGATTACCTGTGTCCTTTTCTATTTCAATTTCTGTTCTAGATATGTATAGCCCTAAAAAAGCCATTCTGGTGCTTTGAAGCACTACAAACTTGTGTGTGTTTACAGTGCAACAAACAAAAAAGGAAGGGGGTGGGGTGGTGGAGGATTTTCTCCAATGTAGATTTGGGGGCTATTTGCAATTCACTCTGTATTTTTTTCCCTTTGAAAATACAGATTGCAGTAAAGACTGTTCTGCAGAAGAAAACGAGTACTGTGTAAGAGAAGAAAATGGTGTTCCAACATGCAAATGCAAGCCTGATTTTGAAAAGAAGGATCAAAAATGTGTACCGTGAGTACTCAGCTCTTTCTTGAGTTCCTGTGTTCTAGGCAGAGATAGGGATGAAGAACATCTAACACGAGGTCACCCTCAATCTAGACAAACAGGCTGCAGCAATGTGAACCAGAGAGGTGCCTAAGCTGGTTAGCAGGTGGACAAATTCCCCTGGTGTCGCCAGTTACGGCATTTTAACTGCTTGGCATTAGCTGTTGGTGTGCACTCATAATATCTCAGAGGAAAGTCAAGGAGATCCAAGGTCATCTGTGTGGCTCACAGATGTGAAAAGGATAAACTACTTCATGCTTATTTTGTGGGTTCCCCACATGAATGTAAACTATTTCTTCAGAGTAATTGAGCCATAGGCACTGGTATGATGAAGTGTTTAGTAAGCAATGCACATTACAGCAAGTATTCCCTCAAACCTCTGGGATGTTTCCACTGATATCAGTGGAGACTCTGTTTCCAGATAACTTTCAGACCTATGTTATTTCATCTTGGTTTTCTCTGTGGGTATTTCTGTCAGTTCAGGATAACAGAGCAGTGTTATTTGCTGGTGAAGTTGAGCAATTGGCTGGTGTTGCTTTGCTCCCACGGATAAGTAGAGGGACCTTACTCCCCATATCAATTAATTCAGCTCTTTTTGTAATTATTGCTGCTACATGCTCAACACTTCTTACCATAAAGTCAATATATTTTAAATATAAGAAACTAGTATGAGAGGAAGATAAAGATCTGCCAGTCCTTACATTGAGACTTTTGATAAAGATGGTGGGTAGCAGTACCAAGTGGCTCAGCGGTATAGGGCTTAGTTCTTTGGAGAAATTAGGTGCTTTTAACATTTTTCAGGCTAAGAACCTGAAACTCTGAGTGCCCAGCTCACCAATGAGTCTGAAAAATCTCAGATTGTTTTACTCTACTAATGAAACTAAAGAATTCAATATTAAGATAGCATTACAGAGGAAACCTGTAACTAACACACCCTGTGAAGAAATTGCTGATAAAAGGTGGAAATATACTGTTGTTTTGAATCATAGCATCATAGAATGGTTTGGGTTGGAAGGGACCTTAAAGATCATCTGCTTCATGACATTATGTTTCTTTTCTTTCTTTCCTTTTTTTTTTTTTTTTTTTTTATTTTTCCTTTTCTCTCATGTAGTTGTCCTATAGGCTACTCTGGGGAGAACTGCAAAGACAGTAAGTACAAGATTTTCTGATTTTCAATTATAGCATGAAAAAATACCCAGTAATGTTTAATCTGCCTGCAATAATGAAAATAACAGTAGTAGCCTTTAGTGGTGCCACCGTCCTGTATTGATAGCAGGAAAATGTTAAAAAAAAAAGAGTGAAATTCCACTGTTGTGGAAAATCCTTCTTGAAACTTGTGTTCAGACAGACAGTAGCATTTCCTCTAATGACCTCTGCATTAAGCGAAGTAGTTTTTAGTCAAACACAGAAAAGCATTTAGCCCTCATCTAAAGACATGCACTGCTGAACTCAGCACCACTAATGGATTAGTTTCTCCTGCAATTAATCACTCTCCCTATTAAAACAACAGTGGTTACTCTCATTTGAAATGTTTCTGCTTTAATGTCCAACCACTGGGTTTCGTTTGTGATTTACCTTGCAAGCACTGCATACTATCTAGTACTCTACACCGGTGAAGAGATGATGGCCCCGACTGTGTATTCCCCTAACAGTAATCATGCGGACAAGCTAACCAGATGGGCCTTCCAAACTGTTTTCCCTCTCCCGAGTTAATTTTGCAGCTGTTCACTGCACCTTCACCGGTTTCCACCACCACACAGATTAGGAGAGGATATTAGTCATGTCTTCTAATGTTTGCATGTGCCTAAACTCAGAACATCTAATACAGTGAAAGGCATGTTGGAAAACAAACAGCTATGGTTCTTCACTTCTCACAACTCCTTTGGCTTTATTCAAGGAAAAGGTATATTCTCATGTGGCCGTTCGGAGTCTCACACTGCTGCATTCTTAAACACACATTTAACATACCTGTATCTGCAGTTATGAGATCTTCAAGGGTTTTCTTCTGGTTTTGCCTAAAAGTTTTGGAGACTGGCTAGTGGTAGTTGTTGTGCAGCACAGTGAATGTGCCCAGGTGTAAATGTTTGGCAGGAAGGATGTTTTTCATCATATGGAACATGTTTTTTGAGAGAAAGTTTTGGGGATTTTAAGGCCTTTTTCATAAAGCAAAAGAAAACGCTAAATTGGCACAAAATCAACACATTGTGAATTTAAACACAAATTTGGGACTTGCTAATAATAAACTCCATTAATAGCCTCATCTTCTCCATGTGGCACTCGGTGGGTACTGATGTAAAAAGTCTGCTGAACAATAATCAAGGATCTTTTACACATGTTTGGCATAATGTTCTTTCAAGAAATCATATGCCCTGTTGTCCGTCGTATGTCCCTATGATTCAATGTGCTGGATGGTTCTTCTGGTAACAGCACAGTTGGTGGTTTTGTGTTGTGTATCTCCAGTACAGGCATTCAGTCTATTAAATGGCAAACTCACAAATCCAGACTGGGATCTTCAAGTAGGTACCACCAGTAAGGCTGGGTAGCTCAAGAGACTGTCTTACTCTGCACACCCTTGTCTTGAAATTATGCCCTGTAGGATACAATTTATTTATTTTCTTTTTTTTTTTTCTTACCGTGGCTACACAGAGCTAAGACTATGTTTAAGCAATTCCATTCACAGTTGAAGGAAGATATACAGACTCCATATCTTCCTCCCTTAGTCACACTTGTTCTCCAGCAAGATCAGTGAAAACTAATTTTCCTTGCCAAATATTTATTCATGTATGGGATATTTAGGCAGTGTTCATAATGCCACATAATAGACACCTGAAATCAGTGTGCCTTATGTGCTTAGGGCAGGGAAGAGCCTATTTAACACCTAACTACACATTTTAGCAGCAATACTGTTTCAAACAACTCCTACACCCTCCAGTTGTTCCTGTCTTTCAGCTATAACTATGTGTGAAGCCACACAGTGGATGGGATTAGACACCTGAGCTGGGATCAAAATAGCCATCCAGAAGAGACAGTCTTAAATGCCCATCAATTCCCTAATGCACATTTTTCTGTGTCCGCAGACAGTTGTACTGAGACAGCACCAGGAGACTGGGAAATGAATAATAATATTTTTCTTTCTTTCTGTCTTCATAAGAGGACAGGGACAGGACTTGGTTTTCAATATTTACCATGAGTTTTCAATTAATGCTACTTGTTTGGTTTTGTTTTGTTTTTTTCCCCAGATAGTGAACTCATCCTTATAATAGTGGGTACAGTGTTTGGAGCCGTTATCCTATGTTTAGTGATAGCGATCTCTGTTGTTTCAGTAAGGTAAGAGTATTTCTTACAATTGAATAGAAGCTGCATCACTGCATGTTTGTAGGGAACTAAACAGAAATTTAGGGAGGGGCAGAGCTGTGAATGTGGTTGCATGCCTAGTTGGGCAGACAAGTTAATTTAAGTCATGTAGCCATTGGAATATGGTTTTGCCGGTGTGCTCTTCCCAGAAGTATTTATTTTCTTGTTCTGAATTCAACTATGAAAGCTTCAGCCAAGTCTTCAAAACATACACCTGACCCATTAATCCTAATCCTGCTCTAGCCAGTACTGATATGGCATCTGGATGAGACTGAAGAAGGATGCTGATATCAGAAGACTCTGTGGCCCAAATTCAGACCTGGCATGCCTCTTTCGGCTCGATACAGGTGGCATTTCCAGGCAAGAGTCTCTTTAAGTTTGCTGTTCCCTGTGTACTGGCAAAATCCCAACTGCAGTTACACCTCCTCGCTTCTTTCCACACGATAAGTGTAGAAGCACTCAAGTAGCTTCTCCGCCTTTGCTCTCAGTGCTGTCCAGGTAAAGATGCCTACAAGACCACCCATAGCAGGCATAGCCTGGCAACAGGTGCACCAGCTGGTGCTGAGTGTGTGTGATGGATGGACTTGTGATCACAGACAGTTCAAACGCATCATTTGGGTGTCCAGCTTTGGCTGCAGGCACAAGGGCAACTTTTCTTCATTTCTGCCTCTGAATAGATGGTTGGAGCTATTGGTGGTTAAGGAAACTCCTTCACTCTAGGAACTAGTTGGAAGAGGCCAAAGTCCCTTTCCACCTCTCCTAGCAACTTAGCCCCACCTGTGATAAGACATGTCAAACTTTGTACTCTATCATTGATAACGAGGGTTTTGCAGTAAGTATGCTAGAAAAATCTGTTCATGTTTCAGAACAGGACCGAGCATTCAAAATAAGGTGGGAGTGGACAACTCAGTAAGTTGGACTTAGTAAGACACACTAAAAGGTCTTTTAAAACCTCCTTTTGTTTTTTTCATTTCCTCTGAAGAGCCAGACACAAAAAAGATCCAGAGAAGAAAAGCCTGATAAAGTCAGGATATTCAAAAAAAAATACCTTTGATGCTGATGATAGACAGACCACGATGTTCCCCAGAGTCCAGACAACTTCTGGCCATGCAAACCCAGGGTACCAGCCAAACAACCCCTATGAGATGCGTTCTGCAAATAGAAGACGTTTTCCAGAGAGGGATTGTGATGATTTGGTAAGTTTCACACAGGCCTACAGGAATTATGTTCCTGAACTGTAGCATTGTGGGCTACAGATGCTGTTGGAATCTAAACTCCACTGTGTCCATTCTCCCTTGATCTAGAAGGCCAAAGTGATATAAAGGCACCCAAACAACAGCAGCTGCAGCTGAAAAAAATTCCCCTAACACAGAGATCAGCATTTATCTTATGAAGACCTTTCTAAAGCCCCAGTAGTCATCCTCCAGTCACAGGAGGGATATGTGAGAAGCAAGGGTCAAAGCAACAGTTTGGCTGCCCAGCACTCTTCTGTGTCATAAGACATTTGTCTGCATCAAGCAAACACATCCCTCAGCACAGGTGCATGCAAGCGCCACAGGCTGTTGCAGCCTGTGCTTTGTGCCAGCTGTAGTGCTGCATCGGTGCTTCCAGTTGCAGCCTCATGCAAGATTCAGTCAGCTTAAGCTGGCACAGCTGCCCAGAGGGATGGTGTCCTCCCACCTGCTCTGCCACTGCCTAGCTCACAGAAACCAGATGTTTAGGGAAAAAAAACCCCAACAACCAGCTTCTAAAAAGCTGCCACTTAGGAGAAGAAGAACATCTGTTTAGGTAGCTGGTTGATCAGATTCATGTGGATTTTGGCATATCTAACGTCCCAAAGATGCCCAGTTTTCACTGGTGAAAATCTGCCTGTTGGGTTTTCCCTGAGGGCTGGTGTGTCAGACAGAGAGGGCTGTCGTGTGCAGTGTGCTCCATGCTGAACTAGTCTGAGAAAGGAGCTTTCACACCCAGAGCTACTCTTTATTTCTTTTCTTTTCTTGTCCAAATTCTCTATAGTACGAAGTATCACGGGAGCCTGAGGGCTTTAGGATGCAGAGCAGATACTGAGTGACCAGAGCGGTAGAAGGATGGATGACAACTGCGACAATGGGTCAGACCGAAGAGTTTCACAGCCTCTCACCAATGCAGTTACTTCAGCAGAAGAGACAACAAAGTCCATAACCCCAGACACTGTGAAGATTTTCTGAAGGAAGACCCTTGCTTGAAAGAAAACGTGGACAACTCTAAAATAAGGGAAAAATGAAACAGAGGGTAGGGAGACGAAAAGGACTTTTAAAAGAACCAGTGGACTCCAGTACACATTAGACTCTTTTCAGGAGGGTCAGTACTTTGACAAGAAAGTGAGTGTAGACATGGTACCAGGATCTTAACCCTGTTGTTTTTTAACTCTTCTGGAAGATAGTCCAGGCAATATGTGCTGCTGAAAAATGTGACTACCCAGAGCTTTGCCTGTATTTGTGTTCACTCTGTTTCAGCTGCAGGCAGCCTGCGTGGCTTTGGGCAGGGCAAAACTGTGTTTCATAAGAACCTAACCTGGTTTTCTTTACTATATCAGATAGTCTTTTTCCCTCCTCAACCCCTCAGTATTTCCTATCTAAAAGCATTCTGTTCAGATCTCTGCTGACATGCGTTGTGTGAGACAATGGTACTTGCCTGACCTTTTACACAGCCTTCCTTCCCAATACAATGACAAGAAACAGTATCGTCAAACAAACACTACTGTTCTCCATCTCGCACACTACATTGATTTTACATAAGTTTAGATTGAATGATCTTAGGGTTGTGGGTTTTCTTTATTTCTAATATACACTTAATAAACCTGTCTGTAAAAGAATTCACATTTTACCATACTTTACTAAGTGTGCATTATCTATTGACTAGCAATAACATTTCCTTATAAATATATAATATATATTCACAAATATGTACATATATTTATAGGTTAAGTTCTTTTAAAGCATTGTTTAATTCCATGTTATATTTTGTGGTTTGGTTTTTATATATCCAGATTAACTTTTCCCATTAAACATTATTGTTTCTCAGTACCAAGTCTTTCTTACGTTGCTGCACAGTGGTATAATTGGGGTTTTTTTTACAATTCCAGAGACTATTTTATATTAAAACTTGTACAGAGTTTAAAGGCAAGTGCACACAGACTGGTTGCATCAGCACCCAGCGTTCACTCAGAGGTTCCAATCAAAAGTATCATTAAATCATAATGAAGCTAAAATGTTTATTGTTGTAAGGCTGACAACAATTTTCTGTGATTGTTTTCGGTGGGAACTGTGTAGTTAGTGCAGCTGGCTCTCCTTTGAAAACGTGGGACAAGCTGCTTTCTGTGATGGCAGCTTTGTGCATATGGGTCTGTTAATGTCACACAGCTGAAAACCAAGTGTCAATGGTAAGTTTAGGAGTCAGTGGTAGAGAACACCATACGTGGCTGTAGAGGTTACAAGGATGTGCATGCAGATGGGTTGTTCCAGTGCTTTCAGTGATCAAAACTAGCTCCTGCTCACCAGTTATGGTCCAAAACTAGCAATTAAATGGTTCTGATCTTTCTCAGGTGGCTTCTCTAGCAAAAGAAGACAGACCTTGCTTTCTCTGAACTGCCTGGAATAAGCAGTAGTTCAGAAAAAGCCTGGTGAGAAAAGGTGCAATTTTCTCTCTGTTGTTTTCCTGGGGTTTCGCTGTTTCTTTCTTCTAGTTGTCTCCTGTCCCCTCTGCTGCATTCACTGGCTGCAGAGCATCTGCTGTTAGCAGGTGTCTGTAGGAGGCCAGGCCTCCACTCTTTGTGAGCATCTCAACGTGCGCAAGATGACTTCTACTCCATGTGAGCAGGATTTAGCTATTCAGGACACTTATTCAAAGAACGGTGGAGATTTGGTCCTATTTTCTTGACTTTTCCTCTGAGAGTACTCACCTGTGAGGAGCCAAGCAAGGCATGGTGGCTACCCTTAGCCCCAGAGATGGACAGGCCCTATCCTTCCTCCAGCTAGAAAATCCCTACAAGGGGGACCAGCTCCCTTTCCCAACAGTTTCACTGATGTGTGCTCCCCCATGCCTGCTGCCCCCTCCTTTTTTACTTTGAGCCCTGTGGATCCCCACCATTTCCTGGGCAAAGGAGATGCCTCCCTGCTTCTATTCCCTCTGCTAAATCCTTTCCTTTTCCCCTTTTTCCTGATTTTTTTAGCAGCAGGAAGAGGTTCTGCTGCCAGCAGAACACTCTGGGGAGTCTGCAGTGGGGTGAGACACTGAAAAGTGTGTGGGATACATGCAGAACAAATGGCAAGAAGTCATGATGCTCAGACTTTTACTTTGTTCAGCTGGCTGCTTTTGCTCGGATACCCCCTCCCGCCCTTCTTTCTACGGCAGACTGAAAATTAGGGTTATGTGAAATCCAATAAAAAGATTTCTCTGCATCAGGAGCAATAGCCCATGCATCATGGTCTTTCACTGAAGTAAATTGCCTGGTTCCATCAGCTTAGTGGAGACGATCCTTAAAACACATGTAAGAGTAGCCTGCTACAGAGGCACATGAAACGGCTTTTAAGTGTTATCTCTTCTTCTTTTGCAAAGCAATAGGGGTTGGAAATGCAGGTGAAAGCTCAATGATAAACAGAACTTTAATGCAGTAAAACTTTATTGAATGTGATATCTAGTCATTTGTTGTCATTGAGAATAAAAGCAGCAAAAATAGTCAGGTGTCTGCGTCATTTCACTGCAGAGGAATTTTCATTGCTCTAGTTCAAAGCTAATTTCTGCAGCTGCAACCAGTTCTCATTTAGCCTGTGCTGGGGAGGGGCTATCAGATACTACTGTAAGCCTACTACTATTTAGCATTTCAAAGGCTGCTACAGCTATTTTATCTGGACTGAAATTCTCTACCGAAAGGGCAAACTCTCAGATGTTTCACTTCTGTTTGGCTATTAGCAACCCGTGATTCTGTTGGGAAATGTGATCATGGAAAACAGCTCTTTGTGGTGTTTTATGACTGCTGCTGCTTGGCTCATGCTTTGTTTCAGCTGCCCATCCTTCAAAATCCAACTGGCCATGGGAGAGGGAGCTGAGTGAGACCTTTACCCGTCAGTGTGAGAGTGGACATGACTGCAGCAGGGTGAGAGGCTTCAGGGAGCTGCCACCCCTTGTTTCGCATCCTGGGAACTGACTCATTCATCTGCCACCCCTGTGAGCAGAGGACTGTCATTTGGCAACTGCAAGG
This sequence comes from Falco cherrug, assembly GCF_023634085.1. Lineage (NCBI taxonomy): Eukaryota > Metazoa > Chordata > Aves > Falconiformes > Falconidae > Falco > Falco cherrug. The sequence goes on along the minus strand of NC_073704.1, from coordinate 32,466,601 downwards.
TCATTAATACTATTTTTTCCCAGTTTTTCACCCTGTACCCTTTGTATTTTTTTTTCATAGCCTAATGATGCTGCCTGTTTCAAAGCCTTATGTCTGATATTTGCAGATAGAGCAGCTTTGCTTATTAAAGGTTCCCACGAGGATTAAATTGACTTCTCCCTGGTTTTGGGGTGTGAGCTGAAGATACTGATTTTTGCAGCAACTAGTCAAAAAAACCCCAAACCTAACCCTAGAACCCAAAGTGGTCTAAGAACAGGGAAACCCATAAAACATGTCAGGTCACAGCTAAACAGGAAATAAACAGGTCTAAAAATAAGAATCTGTAAATTGCCTTGCAAAGGATGCTCTAACTGCTGATAAAAAGCTCTTTAAATATATCAAAGCCACAAAGACAGCTAGGAAATCGGTGTGAATGCTGATGACAAGGATTTAAAAGGGGCAGATGGGGAAGATGAAGATGTGGTAGAGAAGTTCAGTGATTTCTTTATGGTTGTTTTTACAGCTGAAGCTGTTGGGGAGCTTCCCACATCTGTCACACTCTGCAGTGGGTCAGCTGAAGGAGCCAGAGCAATCAGAAGTAAAAAAGTAACATGGAGTAAAGAGGTAGTAGGAGTAAAGTAAGTGACATAGCTAGGTAACAGGAGGTATAAGGTTGAATAGATAAAGTGGTTGTTAATACGGGACCAGGATCAAGTGATGCTGATCCAGGGGATCCAAAGGAGTGGCACAGCCCAGTGGTACTGGGGGCTGCAGTACCCAGCTGTGTTCCCAGGCACAGTCATCCACCACACCCCTTAGGCTCACTGGGACACACTAAGCCATCACTGATGGGTGTCCAAAGCCATTGACTTAGGGTGACAGCCAAACACCCACCAGAATTTGGGGGTATGCAAAGCTAAAGGAGGTCAGTGTAAAGCAGGGAGAAAAAAATAAAAATACAGGCACAAGTGTTGAACTTGCTGCCATAGAGAGCTGCGGACGCTGTATCTGCAAGTTCAAAAAAAGGTTAGGCAAATGCGAGGGTGCAAATGCATAAAAGAGATGTACCCTCTAAAAACAGGATAAGAAAGTGGGGGTGCTAAAGAAAGGGGCTGCAAAACGAGCCAGGCCCCCAAGGTAGCCTCTCCTGTTGCAGCCCCTGGAGCAAAGCCTGGGGCTGGATGTACAGCCTGGGCCAGCGGGACATTTCTCATCTTCTGAACTCATTGACCTGCTTTATTCAAGGCAGCATGGGCTGGAAAGGTGATACCTGGGGTGTGTGTACATAGCATGTCTTGCATACTCTAATTATGCCCAGGCTGTTCATAAACTGTGGAGAGGCAGAGTAAGGTGCTGTACACTGGCCTCTTCACTGTTTATGTAAAAACAGGCTCATAAAAGAAACGAGGAAAAATTATTGCAAGCAGATAACTAAAAAAAATGCAAAATGCTTCCTGCTTTCTATCTTGAAAGGTGCTGCCTTTCACACACAAGCTCCAAGGAGCAATCTCTTGAGAGCAAAGTCTGTCCCTCTCCAGGAAAAGCAAACTAAGACCAACAGCTCCCACCCTCCCTCTTCTGGTGGCAGTAAAACAGCTTGCAAAGGAGCTGTGCCCCACCTGTCCCCAGTCCCCAGGCGGTGTCTTCCATGGCACCCACCAAGGTGGGCAACATCAAGGGGAGAGGAGAGAAAATACCTGTCCAGCTGCTGGCCCAAACATGGCAGAGATTTCCCCAGGGGAGCTGGGAGACTTGCAGGGCCAGACAAGGTGGAAAAGGGAAAACAGTACACTGAGAGGAATAGGAAGTTTTGCCCAGGGCTCCAGAGAGGGTTGCTGGAGGGACCAGCATTGTTTTTGGTGGACATCTATGGCAACCGAGCATTTTCTTCCTTTTCATTGCCTGTTCTGAAAGTAATACCTTTGGTAACATCCTGACAGACCTTTGTCCCAGCTGGTTTCCTAGTTCTGTCATTGCTTTGCCAGTCAGCTTTCTAAAATTACATTAACACCTTCCCAGAGCAATGTCCATCATGTCTCAGTGGGGCGGGGAGGGCAAGGAAAGGTCTCAGCCCTCCCGAGATGGCTCACCAAGACCCTCACAAGTGTCACTGCTGCCTGCCCCATGCCCACTGACATGAGCCTGGTTAAACATTAGGGAATCTCTGCCTCTCCTTTAGTCACAGATAGCTGGGTGCAGCTGGGGAAGAAACTCTGCCACATAAATGAGACTTTGGAAAAAAAAGGCTTTCTCTGAATTCTTTTATCCATAGAAATCCTTTTATGGGATAAATCAGTCAAAAATTTGAAAAAAAAACGTTTCCTATCTGGGACAGTCAATAAATTCAAGACATTATTATAGTGCTAAGGTACCTAATGCCCTCTCAAGTAGAGGAATGTTTAAACTGGTGGAAATCAGGGGTCAAGTCCAGGCAGGTATTTCTGTGCCTGACTTGTACCGACATTAATGGGAATAAGGGTCCTCGGTGGACCTGGGCTTATATATCATTCCTATAAATGAAACAGGGCTTGTGTTGCACTATGTGTAACAGTATGTCATTATTCTTTTCAAAACAAGGTCTTTCCTTGTAGACTTTTCATAATTTCTCAACTGTTTTGTCCTTCCAAGGCTGGTGTGAACAGATTCTGCAGCAAGCTCATGCTGGGCAGAAACCGTTTGCCAGAAAAATAAGCAAAAAATGGAGTCCAGTGATCTATTTCAGATAGTGATTAAATAGCCAAGTGTCAACTGAGATTTGAAAAAGCTGCATGGGCATTGGGAGGCCCAAACCACACAGATCCAGGGTGAATTTCTTGGAAAGCTGTTTGTACCTCCAGAGCACTCTGCTTGCCCAGGCACTTGGGACCTGGGATTTTACTCTATTCAGTGGGAATTTTGCCAGAAGTTTGAGTGGAGCTAAGCCTAGCTGGCTTTATCCGCTGGCATATTAAATCATATTTAATGATCCTTTCCCCCACATGCATGCATACAGAGGGAATCTCTTTGGGCTTTTCATTTACAAGAAACCTTTTGCTAGATGCACCCAGTAAATACCCTTGGCTTTTGTGGCTCTCCTGGACTACTAATCAAAATGGGTCCAGTTTATTTGAGGCAAGATGTGCAGAAAGAAAGGATATTTCTTAATCCACCATGCAAGGCGGTGGGGTCGGACCGTCAGGCTGTCAAACCCTCTCCCTGCTCCCTCCTCCCTCCTCTGCGACTTGGCAGGGTCCCGGGCCACAAGGTGGAGCTGGCTCTTCACAGTTGCAGGAAAAGCCACGCGAGCAGCAAAATCTTGTAATGAGCACATTTTAATTGGGGCTAACCATTAACATAGACCACTGGCAGGTTTCCAGTGAGCTCCTATTTTTTAACCCTTTCCTGTGCCACAGCCTTGGGCATCCCCATACCTGCCCCTCTGACTGCATGCTTCTTAATTCTGGGGATCAGGGTGTATTTTTCAGGGTGGCTCGTGGTTGGAGACATCCATCACCCCTTTCAGTTCAGCATGTCAGTGAGCCCCTCCTGAAAATAGTTGCTCAGGCAGCCAGGTGCCCCCAGCCTGCTCTGAGAGCTGCAGGGACACCAAAATTTACCAGGTTTGGTGTGGCTCCATCATCACTGTTTGAAGGACTTGAGTTTATGTACCTTAGAGGCATGAGGAAAATCTCCCCTGTGTACCTCCCTACTCTCCAGCCCAGTAGCTCCAGGCATGGACTTGCTTAGAGATTTATTCTGAATCTTGCCTTTTTTTTTTCATGTAGGAGAGGGCCCGAACTTGGCAAGGCAAATTTAGGTGCCGTTCTCTGTTTCCCAGCAGTGTTGCAATGCTGCTTCTCAGCAGGTCAGTAGCGGTAGCATTGCTTTAGAGTAGCTGAGAACAGAGATTCATGATCAGATGGTGAAAACATATTTTTATAGCCGGCAGCAGCAACATGAACTGCATCTGTAGCTGGGAGGATAGCACGTAATGTGTAAGAAAGGATGAAATTCATGATTGTCATTTTTTGGCATGCAATAGTTGACTATTGCTGACAAGGATTTTGTGTGAATTGGAATTCTTTTGTAGCTTCCACAGAAAAAGCAGGAGGCAAACTTTTTCCATGGCTGTGAAAACCCTGGGAGCCAGATCTGTGGGCTGGTTTGGGGGGGAGGCAGTGTGGGGACGGCAAAGCTGCACAGCGTATGCCTCTGCACTCCCACTTCCCACCTCAGCGCAGCCAGGACAGCCCAGCAAACAGCATGATGAGGAACTGTAAAGGAGGAGAAAGTGTTTTCCTAATACAAGAACAGTTTGTGACGTGGTAGAGGTCCCCAAGTTTCAAATAAGTTTGCCTTTTATTTCATATCCCTGATCCTATGCCCCAACTTGTCCCTAGCTCCCCAAAACTCCTTTTCATTAAAACCATAAATCAGCCCAGCTTGATCATCATCTAGGTTCCAGTTTTGCCCATCTTTTGTTGTATGGAGAGCTGTTTGGACTGAAGGACTGAGGGACATTCAGGACTTGCTGTGTGCCAGCAGTGCCCGAGGCCAGGCTGCATCTGAATTCCTCTTCCAGCCATCACTGGCTTCACTGTGACTTCTGGAAATGGGTAATCTTGGCTGTCTTAGCTGGTCTTTCTGGCACACTAGAGAGCTGTGCCTGAGATCCCATGGCTTCTGAACTTACTGCAGATATGGTAATTGCATGAGTTTTATTCAATAATGAGGTTATAATGAGTTATATCCAGTCAGAAGATGTCTCTTCCAGCTGGAGCTGCTAGTAAGTAGCAACCCTAAACTTATGTCACAGTCTAGAAATGGGAGAAAGTTGGAGATGTCTCAGGATTTTACTGCAGGATCAAGGCAATATTTTGTGGAAGGTTATGGCAGAGGTGGAGTGTCACCCTGAATCAGGCTGCAGCCGTGGGCTGGGGCCCTGGCACTGGCATTTTGCTCAGTCTGGTGCAGAAAGAGGAGTTGTTGAAAATCTAGCACCTCTTCAGTGCCATGGCAGACATCTAAAAGTGACTCAGATGCTTCTATCCACTCTTCCTGCCACAAGGAAGATAATGATGATGAAAACCTACCTTTAAAACACCCTAAGTATCCCTGATAAAGCATTTTGTTTGTTTTGACTGATAATAAAAAAGTCAAATAACTAGCTTACAATTTCATCACTTGCAAATGCGTGCCTAGGTCAGATTACACTGAGTTTATGTCCTGCTTTGACCATAGCTTTAAAATGCAAGTGATAAGAAAGCAAGCACAAAGATCAGGTCTTCCCAACCCGGGGTTTTTCCTCTTTCTGTTCCAGCAGAACTGTGCAATGATATTCAAAACCCAAGCTCAAGGGCTTCTGCGGCACCTAAACATTTGAGGGAACCAGAGGGATCTCAGTCCCATGGGCAAGGTGATCCTCAGCAACGGCATTTTGAGGACAGGAGAGATGATGGTCAAGGCAGAAAAGACACAGCAGTGATAGCTGTTCCTGGAGATCAGCAGTGCCTTTGTTGCAGGTCAACCTTTCACAGTCACCAGGAGATAGAGCCCTTCCTTGAGTTCCCATCCCAAAACTGTGGTGCTGCTTTAAACTCATCTTCTACTGGTTTGTATGATCTCTTTGTCCTTAATAATCTCATTAACACATGGGCACAAAAAGGATTTTTTCCCAGTCCTTTATTCAGCACAAAGGAATCTCAGGAGGAAGATGAAAGGCTTATTTGGTTTCATATATGGAGGAAATCTTTTCAGGCATCTACTCTAACTCCGTCCTCCCGGACTCCAGAAAAGCAGACAGCACACAGCAGTCCAACACCATCATCACCAGCAAACAGGAAGGATTTATACAAACACCCTCTCTGGGGACCTCATTTCAGGCCATACATTACCTTTCCTGATGCTTCACTCCTTGCTCCATGGACCTGCCCACCCCATGGTGGGTGCATTCTCCACGTTCAACTACCACAAAGTCCCCCTATTGAGGTTACAGCTGCTGGCTTGGTCATTAGTGCAATTACATCCTCTTTTGCTGCTGGTGGGGGGGGAAAGAGTGCAGTGCTGGCTTTGGAGAAGGGTATTAATGCTGTTTGCATTGGGGAAGTTGCAGCACTTCCTCCCCTGCAGCTCTGTGGGGGGTCTTTCCCTGTAGAGCCCTGGGTCCACAGCACGGTCTGTTGGTCAGTGGTGGTCTACTGGGACAAGGTATATAGCCTTGAATCTGCAGGACCTTCACAGGGGCTTGGCTTGAAAGGTACGATGTTAAGAGTACATGACTGATAGCAGATGTTGAGCACTGACAACAGCCAGTGGCTCAACAAATGTGTAGCAACAGCTCCTGACCTTCTTCCTTCTCTCAGGGGTTTCTCATGGGGGCTGTGGGGCAAAGTCAGCCTGGACATGGTGGGCACCAGGTGCTTGTGGTGATGCTGCAGGCGCCTACAGAAAGCAAGGGCAAGCACTTGACCTCAGCTGAGCCTGGCTAAATATAACCGGTGACTGGTGAGCTCCTACGCCTCGCCTGGCTCTAGTCCCACCACAGTTTATTCCTTCTGAATGTTTCCTGCCTCTTCCACAGATCCTCTCCTTTGCTTTTTGAGATGCCACAGCTGAGTCTCACAAAGTGGTTTTCTTACCTCCAAGTAGTTTCTTCCTCCCATGACCCTGCTTTTCCTTTCTCCCTCTTGCTCATTCACCACTTGCCCCTGTGCATCTGCTCCTTCCCTCAGCACTCCTTGGGTGGCATGGCAGGACACAGGGACAAGGGATAAAGGTCATGTAGTTGTGTCTTGGGGTACTTGGGCATGACCAGAAGATCTAAGAAAGAGTCCCTTTAGGGACTTCCCTTCTAAGAATCTTCTAGGTCTACACGAGGCTCCTCTAGGCATTAAGGCTCATATCAGGTACCTTATCTCATGCAAACGCAGGATCTGCATGTAATTTTCTTTCTTTTCACAGAAATATGAAAAATATGCCACAGAGGAGCAACCCACTTTGAAGTCCCCACATGGTACAAACTTGCATTTCCAGGTCAGTCACAACACAACAGTATTAATTTTATTATTAATAAATGGTGATTGCATGCACCTGATCACGCTTTTGGGATAGGAGGGAGAGCTGCTGATGCCCCTTTTCCCCCACACAGCCGACAGCTGGAGGGCAGCTTGCAGGTCACGGCCTGGCCCATGTACCACACTCCTACCACAGCAGTGGTTTTGGTGAGGCATTTGGTCGTATTTTTGCACTGGTTGCAAGCGTGTGTGGTTGTGATGCTCCTGCAGCCACAGTAGGAGTGACCCTGATTTAGCAGCATCAGGATAGTTAAAATGTTACAACTTTTGTAGGCGGGTATTTCCTAAGACAACAAATAGTCGCTTTAAACCCAAACCTTGTATCTCCCCGGGATACCTACAGGCTGAAGAAATGAGCGAGGTTTATGAAAGCAGTGTTGGAAATTGGGAAATTTTGGCAGATGACATTGCAGTTAATTTCTTTCTGAGAACAACAGTGTAACATATGGGATTGAGGGCATGTGTTCTAAGCAAAATCTGATGGGGAGATATAGTAGACCTTATGCTAAAGCAGCATGAGGATTTGCAGGCCAGGGGTAGTTGATTGTTACTAAAAATTGCCTTTAAAATCAGTGATCAGCTCTACAGTTGATTTATGATTTCTTTTAAAAACAGAAAGCTCCCCAGCAACCCAAACACGGCCATAAACCCACCATTTCCTTTAGATCTGAAGTGCTGATGTCCAGTCGCATCAGGGACAGGCAGTGGGTGTGTGGGCAGTGCCAAAAAGCCAGCGGGCAGGGCACTGCCACCCCGATGCCCTTGCTCGGAGAGCCCTTGAACAGATGGGCACAGTTTGTTTGTGCAGAGAAAATCCCTGAAGCAGGAAAATGCCACGTAAGAGCGGCCAGTGACCTGTGGGGAAATGAGTGTGAGCCCTGCTGTGAGCCAGGAGGGAAGGGCGCGCGTTGTCCATGTGTCTGCGGGCACACGGGCATGTGTGTCTGCGTGTGCGTGGGTTTGCATGTGCTTGGGTCTGACTGTGCACCGCTGCCTGTCGGTGCACAGCCGGGTGTGCCCGTGTACGTGCATCTGTGTGTCTGTGAAAGGTACGCACATGCGTGTGCACACATGCATGCGTCTGTGTGCAGGTCTGTGCATGCAGGTGCGCGTATGCGGGTGGGTGTATGCGAGTGCATGTATGAAGTGTGCGTGCATGCACACGTGTGGCATGGGCATGGACACGCGGGCGTGCATGTACGCCTGTGTGCGAGTGTGCACGAGTGCGAGCGGGTGTGCAGATGCAGCCTGTGCCCATGTGTGCCCGCGTCCCCGTGCACACGCGCCCACACGCGTGCGTGGGCCAGGCCGTGCCCGCCGGTGCCCGCTCCGCGCCCGCGGGGGCCGGGGTTACGCCTCCCTGCGCGGCGGGGCGGGGAGGCGGCCGCGCACCCCGGAGCGGGGCACACACGCGGCCGCACCGGCAGCACCCGTCCCGTCCCGTCCCGTCCCGTCCCGCCGCCCCCGGGGCAGCTCCGCGGCACCGCCCCCGCCTCCTCCTCCGCCGCCGCCGCCGCGGCCGCACAAAAGGCGGCGGGGAGGGCCCGGCCGGGAAGGGCTGCCCGGCCGCCCCGGCCGCCCGCATCATGCCCCGCCGAGGGGGGCTGTCGGCCCCCGCCGCCGCCCGCCGGCCCCCCCCGGTTCTCCTCCTCCGCCTCCTCCTCCTGGCCGCCCCGCTGCAGCCCGGCAGAGGTAAGGGCCGCTCCGCTCCCCGCCGCCCCGGGCCCTGCGAACGCCGCCCCGGAAGGCGGGCTGTCCCCCCGACCCGCGGCGCTGCGCCTTCGCTGCCATGGCCGGTTCCCCCCCGCTCTGCGCCCCGCTCCCGGCCGCCTCGGCCCCGCTCCCATCTCCCCCCGCCGCCCGCCGCGCCGGGCTGCCTGTGCGCCCCCCGCCGCCCCCTGCCCCGGCGGCCCGGGCTCCCTGCGCTTCCCGCTCCCGCCCCGTGCCGTCCCCGAGCCGTGCCGGGGGTCCCAGCCCGCGTCCCCCCGGCCGCGGGTGTGGGGGACGGCCGCCCTCCGGCAGCGCTGCGGGCACGGACCGCATCCCCGGGCTTTGCGGTGCGGGGCGTTACACCTTCGCCGTAAAAAGCATGGAACAGCTATCTATACACCTCTCTCTATATATACTGTAATGGAGCCAGCTATAACCGCTTCTGTTCAGGGAAAAGCACTTCCCGGGGAGGTTTGTCTGAGCAATGTGTATTAATTGATTATTAATGTGTATTAATTGATTGCGGTGCAGCAGTGTAAAAGCCCCAGGCGTTCGCCCTGCCAGAGACCGATCCCACCTTGCCCCGTTCCCCCGCGCCCACCTTGCCCCGTTCCCCCCCCCATTCGTGCTGCGCCCCGCGAGCAGCCCGTGTCCCCAGTGGGGATGCTCTCACAGCTGCTGGGCACACTCGTTGCAGTTTTGTGACTCTGCTCCAGTACTACTGGAAATGGGGTTTCTCTCCTCTCTGAGCACTTGGGGAAACTTTTTTATCCGAAGGGAGCACACCAAGTGCCCAAGTCCCCTGTTATGGTACTTAGTGCTTCATGTTTTAATGTGTTTTCTAACAAGAGGCTCATCAGAGTGCTGCGGCACGTGACTGCAAAATCTCAGAAGAGGTTTGTTTAGCTTTTTTATTTATGTATTTTGTGGATCTGGTCCTTAGAATTGGTGATTCAGTAGTGCAGCAGGCCATGACCAGGGTGAGGCTGTTGGAATGCTTGTTGCAAGCATAAATAAAATGACCTTTTTTCACACTTAGCTGTATAAAATACATCACTTTTTTTTTGGATTGTAGTTGGTTGTTGGTTTTTTTTTTTCTTCCCCCCAAGCAGGCCAGTACATTCATCTCAGTCTGAGGAGCTGCCCAAACTAGGATTTCTTGCAGAACTGGTTTGGAATAAGGTCTGATTGCCTAGAGCATCTTTATGAGTAATTTTGTTGAGTAACTTTCATGAGAGTTTCCTATCTTGCTCTACATCAGTCTGATGTTATAAAATCTGAGCTGTCTAGTGGGATGCACGGTCTTCCTCTGCTTTTTGGGGCTCTCCTGTGGCTCAGTCCAAGGGAAGGATGCCATTTGGAGATGCTTTTTGTGCTGCTGGATGCTGCTCTGCAAAATGAAACATGGTGCAGGGCTTAGGACTCAGTGGCAAGTGTGAAGGACCAGATGTGTGGTGTGGAGCCCTGTGGTCTGAGGTGGTGGATTATTTTCCTCCGGAGTAATCCCCACTAGATCCTGGATGGAATTTTCCCCATTATAAGAAGTTTAGTTGATGTTCAGGAGTGGTTTCATTAAATGAAAGGAGCAGACCGAGTTTCTTCCGTTTTCACTGGGTGACTTGCCTCAGCATCTGGAAGGATCTGGACTAGCATGAGCATCTTCAGGTCCTTCCTTTGCCCAATTCAGGAAAGACTGTGCTGAATCAGGCACAGCAAAGACTTGCATCTGGAAAATCCTGTGTGTTTTTACTCCAACTCAAAAAGCTTGGGTTTCAGTTCAAAATCAGAGGGCTCACAAAGCTCTGTTTTCACAACAATGCTGGAAACGGTTTGGTGTTGCTCCGAAGTGGAAAGAAAAGCATACTTGGAAACTCCAAAAGCTGCCACCAGTGGGAATGACACCCAGTGGCCAGGCCTCAGCAGTGTGGGCTGCTTTGGGCATGGCACCTGATGGAAGGAGGAGACCTTGGTTTTCCTTCAGATATTACCGTTAGTAAGTAGACTCTCAAAAATCCAGCAGTCAGGAAAGGAGGTAAATATTATCCTGTTTCAATATGGATGGGCAAGTAAAGCTGTGGGACAGCCAGGGCTGGGTAGCCAAGCTATGAATGCAAGTGTCTGCTTTATAAAGCCCATTATTTTTGCTGTGTTACCTTGCACACCACTGCCAGAGCAACAGCTCTCGAGGATAGGCTTTGGGCTGTGTTGTAGGGTTTGGAAATGCAAGTGTTAATCTCTGTGCAAATTATAACTCAGTGGAATAAGTTACGTTTTACTTTATGTTATCTATTTATGTTTTGAGCTTTTGCAATATTTAGGAGCTGGAATGTTACTTCTGGATGTGAACAAGGAATGAAATGCCTGGGTATGTGGTAACAGCCAGGAAAAAAAACCCAAAAAACCCGAACACCAAACCCCAAAGAGGGCTCTTGTTCGGTATGAATGAGCCCAAGGAGCCTGTCTGAATGAGAGCCATAGAGAAAGTCCAGGGCTTCGTGCTCCCGGGTTAGAGTTAACCACCTTGTGGGCAGCAGAGGCCCTTCAGTGCAGGGCTCTGATACAGTCATGCCTCGGTAGTGACTGAGAACTACTGACAGGACCTACCACCCCCTTTTTGCTTTTAGCCTAGGGCACGCTAAGTTTTCTTCCAGCTGTCCAGCTTTATTCACTGCTTCCTGTGCTCGCATCCCGACCCTATACGGAAGTGACCCAGGAGCCAGCGCTTTTCATTTCTTTGTGCAATATTCACATGGGATACAGCAAAAATCCCATTTCCAAAGCTCTTAGGGCAGAAAGTTCTTAGGACCAGAGAAAACTCAGTGTGGCTCTTCAGCAGCCACTGGCAAGTCTGTGCTATCTGCTGACTATAGCCAGCAGCAGTGTGGTGCAATGATATCTGCAGATGCAACTGGCTGAAAATAGAGGCCTGACAATGCTTTTATTGATATTTGGGTTGGAAAAAATAGCAGATTCTGAGTCCGAGCCTGAGGCGTTTCGTTTGGAGTGTGCAGCCTCTGTGCTGAATCCTCGGCTGAAGATTTGTTTAATCAGTTATTGACAATAGAAGTTAATAGCCACAGCCGGGGGAGCTGGGGCACTGGTGGTATCCAAGGGCACGATCATAGCCACAGGCATGCTTAAACAAGCTGCTGCATTCAAAGCCGATACCATTGATGTTAGCTTCGGTTTAGCTCGTGTGGTTCTGCTTTATTTTTAAAGCCCAAAGCCCAAACTGTGGAATTTGCAAGCGAAACTTGCTCGGCACCCCTTGTGCTGCTGGACACCAGCAGTCCAGGAGCAAAGAGCTCGCTGCTGCCCTGGCTGCTGCTGCCTTGGTGGCCACAGAGCCCTTGCCGATGTCATGGACAGGGAGAGCCCTCGGCTGCAGCGTGGTGCCTTCCACCCCGGCCAGCCCTGGACATGCCCCAGTGCAAACATGCTGCCTGGCTTAACCTGGATATCCTGTGGAAATGACTCTTGTAATAAAATAAAAGTAATTTACTCTAACAGGAGTCCACTATGGAGATCACTTGTGTGGAAGGGGGAGATGAGTATCTTCCAAGGCTGCTTTAAGATGAAAATTTTGGGCAGGGCCCTCCCCCCTCCGCCCCCTATTCAGCTGGAAAAATTGAGATGATGTGCCTAGTCTGACTGTAAAAGTCAACATCTTGAGGGGGGGTGGTGTGTTGGTGGTGTTGGGCAACCACCTCCGTATTTCAGGCTGGTCAAACAGCTATTGCCTTCTGTCCTTAGTGATGGAATTATTTCATTAGGAAGACAAACAGCTGAACTCTGATTAACCAGAAACCATTGAAAAAGAAGAAAGAAAAATCACCAGAGTTATATTTTAGAAGTTCTCAGCTCCCCAACACAAGTTTCTGTCCCTTTAATTTTTCTTGGGGGAAGAAAAGAAAACAAGCTCTCCTTACAGGTGAAGAGAGATTTATGCCTTCTCCTGCCTTTTAAGCTCCTGGGAGATTTTTTGCTCTTGTTTGAACTTACTCTTTACACTAAACATACTGTGTCTCAGAAACCCCCTGAACACTGTTTTGGAGTGCTGTAACCATTCAGCCCACCCTGCTCTCTGTTGTTCTCTCTTGAAGGTCTCAATCTGTGCACCAGTGGAAGCGCCACGTCCTGCGAAGAGTGTCTCCTCATCCATCCCAAGTGTGCCTGGTGCTCCAAGGAGGTAGGTGGGCTGACCGCGTTTGCCTTGCATGCTTTGTGTAATGCAGGAAGGGAGCTGATGCCCCACATCAACTGTTCCTGACACCGTCCTGTGCCAGAAAGGGTGGGTGAGGGCAGTGGGTGCTCCATGCTGAGCTTATTTTAGGTGTATGCAACTCCTCAGCTCTTTGACACTGTAGGAAATAAGTCTCTGACCCTGCTGGCCCCTGCACATCCTCAACAGAGCACCACTGTTCCTTTGGTTCCTCTGTCCCTTCAATTACCTTCTTGTTTTTGGTGGGTGCTTGGTCCCTGCATGGGCTCTGTGTTGCAGGGAGCCTTGCTTTGAATGCCCTCTCCCTAAAAAGCCCCAGAGCCCCCGCTGGTGTCCTGCTACATGTCCCTTGTTGTGTGGCCTGGCATGGCACAGGCGCTTTGTCTGTAACAAAGATTAATTCTCCTTTCTGAATCCATTGTGTCATTTTGAGGGGCAACCCATGCTTCTGGCATCTGAGCCATGCCATGGCAATAAGTTACGCAGCTTAACTGTGTGCTTCGAAATGCAAATGCATCCTTATGTTGGTGCTGAAGATGCTCACCTGTAATGTAATTGAGCCTCTTTAGTTTGTGAGAAATTGAAAATATCTGTCTCTCTATCCAAGTATCCATCTTATCACATACACTTACAATTTCTAGAGAACAAGATGTGTAAAAGACCTTATAATGTCTAATAGACAGATAGCTGTTGTCTGCGTAGTGCCTGCATCTGTCTCAAGTGCTTAAGAGGGAAATAGGGATGCTTACAGATGCAGGGAAAGACCCTGCCTACTTGCAGGCACAGCTGCTGTGCCAGGAACCAGTGTTGGGCTGTGAGAAACCCCAGAGCAGTGGATGATCTTGAACATTTCAATGGACGTGGCCAGGAGTGATGCTCTCCGATTCCCTGCTAACCATTTTTCCTCTAGGGTGGCTGTCCCAGTCCTGTTTCGGGGGAGGCAAGCTGTGGAGTTGAGCACACACTTCTAGCTACAGGCAGTGATTCTGAGCTGAGGATGCAGGTGCTACCCACGTGCCTCTCTGCTGCTCCTGTCCCTCCTCCTGCCAGCCCTGCCTGGCCGGCCGCAGCCCCTCAGGGCAGAGATGGGCATGGAGATGGACATGGGGCAAGGGGGGCTCCCAAGCCCCTCAGTTTGGCTGGGTCTCAGGAGATACCCCAGCCTCTGGCTTTCCAGGTCTGTTTTACTGGATTTTCACTTGTAAGCACAGCTGCAGCTCTCCAAAGAAAACCTCCTAACGCTACTAACACCATGCTACCTGACAGCGTAATAGCTTTCATGGTTGTTTTTTTTCCAGCAAGGCAAATGGTGTGCAGAAGGGAAAGAGTAAAGCAATAGATCCCACTTCTGAGACATCTTGTAAACAGCTGTAAGAGCTCCTCTTCCAGCCAGCTAATGTGGTGGTGAGACTGGATCCAGCAATGCTAACTATTAAGCTATGGGTACCCAATAGCTTGATTTTTTTTTTGTTTGTCTTTTTTAATTCTTGGCATCAAAACCCAGCTTTTTGCAAAATGCTGCTAGTGGAAACATTTATCTGGTGGTCACTGTGACCACTAATTGTATGGCAGCCCATGGGACTGGCAGCCTGACTCTTTATCTTGCAAACAGGAGAGTTACAAAAAAAAAAAAAAAATAATTCCTAAATGGAATGGGGGGGACAAGAAGGAAGATGGGTGTTTACAAGGAAGTGCTGGAATACTTCCTGACCTTTAGCCTGCAGCAGCTATTTAAAGATACATTTCAAGGTGTTTTGTGCCAAGAGCTGCGTGTTTAAAAGTGGCTGTCCCCATTACATGCTGCATGCTAGAACTTAATAAGTTCTTATTCTAATTCTAGTGGTGTTTGGTGGTGGTTTTTTTTCTAGAATTTACTGTTTGAAACTCTAATTATCCCTTTTTAACTGAGATCATCAGGTGAGGTAATGGGACTATGAAAAATATTGAGAGGTTTTTGACTTTTTAAAGTTTTAAAGTTATATGATAAACTCTCAATATCTACTTTCTTTGCATAGTCATTTTACCACCTTATTTCCCTTCCCTCTGCTGCAGCCTCGTCAGGTGCACTTACTAAATTGCTTTTAGTCTGTTTTCCTTAGCTATTTCCATTAGCTGTCATTCATTGTCTGTGTTACATGGGAGTGTATATGCCAGTCAAATTCTGTAGCTCTGCTTCTGTTTAAGTAGTAAGGTATCTGGGCTGTTTAAGAAAGAAGTATCTGGGCTAAGGTACTGGAGTGTTTTCCACAGATGCTGGTTACGTTGTGGTAGAAACACAAATCAGCTTAATAGCATGTATTTTCTGCTCCCTTTGCATTTACTTTACAGGTTTGGGAGCAAATTGGGCCAGCTGATGCCATCTTTGTAGGCAACAATTAATAATTTTGTTAGGAAGTGTATATATAGTAGAAGTCTAGAAGCATACATATTATGTGTGTATGTTATATATACAGGAAATGTAGATAGGCCTATAATATATATAGTATATATACACTATATATATTTTTTATTTTGTCTTCCGGTGTACATATACCTTCTCATACATAATATTCCTCCCTTTGGGGAATAACATCTCTTGACAGTGCCATCATACCTGTTTGTTCTTTGTCCCCCTGGGTGCCCAGCGGTGCTGATGCTGTGAGGGACCCTTCGGCTGTGGGAGAGGAGCAGTTTGGGCAGGAAAGCCATGCCGTTTCCCAGAGATGGTCACATGTGACCTCCTGCAGTTTTGCATCCTCCTCCATCACCCTTTGCACTCCCAGATCCAGGCTGCATGTGACTGTATAGGAGCAGAAAGTCTCGAGCGCTCAGGGACTGCAGCTAGGGGTTAGGAGTATGTGAAAGCAATTCTGTGGATACAAGGAGCCCCGTCCCAACAGTTTTCCGAGTGGGATAAGTTTCCTTGTATTTATGTTGCCTTGAATTGTGAGGGTAAGAGCATGTGTATAGATAGATGCTTACAGCTGAGTAGTCAAGAAACTACAAATTCAAGACTACCACCTCCTGCCTGTTAGTACAGGGTGCATCACATCCCCTTGGCTTGAATTGGCCTCTGTTCTCTTCCGCTTCTGTTCTGTATCTTTTCTCCCATCCGAGATGGTGATGATGGATGAGCTGGTGACAGCAGCTTCTGGTATGTGGCAGCCCCAGAGCCCCCGGGAGCTGCTGAGCTAACCACAAGTCTTTGGGCTGTTGGAAATTTGGAAGCGTTTGTTGGCTGGTGGAAGAATACCTGGAAAGGCAGGACTTAAATGAGGTGATCTGTTTAAATGGCACTTAAAAGAGGAGGTATGTGATGGGTGGCCTTAACTGCCACCTGAGCTCACCTTGAAATGGGGCTGTCTGGGGGAAATACGTGACTCTTGGGTGATGGAGACTGCTGCAGCCTTTCCATCCGTGCTGAATCTGAGGAGATTCTGCTGCTCCAGAAGAAGCTGGAAATGACTAGAAATTGCTGACACGCTGCTGGTGGAAGACTGGGTGGCAACTGCACGCTGGCCTATGGGGTTGCTGTGATCGCTGCGGCAGCCTGGTTTTCATGGGAGGGAGTGGAGAATGCTTGCTTGTGTCTTTTTTTGCAATGGCATCAGGTTGCTGGGGCTCAGCGGGGCTCGCCAGGCTTGCTGGGGGGAGCGGGGAGCTCTGGAAGTGGCATCAGCGCTGTCCTCTGAGCTGCCAGGTAGGGTGTGATAGACACGTGGGGCTGGTGTTCATTGTGAGCCTACCTGGGGTGACTGCAATGGGGATGCTCTCCGCAAGGCGGTTTGGGAGCACTGTCATCTCACAGACAGAGCTTGTGACCCAGTGTGCAAAGAGCCAACACTGCACAGAGCCGAGACAGCATTTATGGCTCGTCTGTCGTAAAACATTTTATACATTTATACTTTGAACAATTATATTACTATAGATTATTATGCTTTGCATATAAACATTTATACTTTGAACAATTGTTCACAACTAGGTTTAGTCACACTTAATTCTCATGGGTTCTTACGGGCCATGTAAAGGGGCAGTATTCTTTCTTTTCATTGGGCATATTCTCTGGGGAGGGGGCTTTCTTTGTTGGAGGGTGGATCTTGTAGTATGCTAACTGGGATAGTTCCCACACAGTTCCAGTAATTTTCTCTTTGGTTTCATTAACCATTTAGCTCTCCTTGAGCTTATCTTGTTACTTCTTAGCTTGACACATTTATGGTGTCTATTCCTTCTCCCAAGGCCACGTCTTGTTAACTATTTGCAAGGATGAACTACATCCTCTGTTCTTCAAATTCTTTCTTGTTTTCAATGATAGATATTTACATATTTTGTCCAAATTTCAACTGACTGACCTATTAACCACGTACATGCGTAAGTTTGATCTAATACTGAGTCGGTCGACTACAGTACCAGTATGGAGGGAAAAATTATGTCATCTCATTGCTGTTGTCTTCTGTTTGCTGCTTTGGGGGGCAACCTACCGATGTGCAGGGGCCTCTCTTATTTTTTAGGTGTGTGCATACTGTGTGTTCGTCCATGCATTACCTATGCCGGTGCATTTGTGTGTGTACATGCAAAGTAGACAGGCATGTAAGTTACATTAATTAAACTGAAATTTCTGTTTTTGATTAATTGGATGGAAATTTCCTGGATGGCACCCTCTGTTTCCCAGCAGGTTGCTTGTACCCCCCATCCTTTCACATCTCAGGAATGTGTGTCTAGAGAATGAGAAAGAAAATCAAGGATGTTCCTAGAGGGAACATGTCAGTTTTTTTAAAGTGGAGAAAGCAGGCATGTTTCAGACTGAATTAATGCAGAGCTGGACTGATTAAAGCAAAAAATGGTAGGGACATGTCTAGTTGGGAGTTAGATATAGTCAGTTAGGTACAGTCAGTGCTATTCTCCATTTTTATAGCATGAACCAAGCAATTTGTCTTAAAACTGTCAAACTGATGAGCATGTAATTGTCACAGTGTTGTCTCCATTCACTCTGTCTGCTTGTGTGCATTTGCTTTTGTGAGCTTGTTAGTTAGAGGCCAGACTGCAAAGTGCCCACTGGGCTGCGAGCAGCCAGTGCTGCTAACAAGGACTAGGTGGGATCTTCCCGAACCGATGCCTCTCTGGGGCACTAAGCAATGTTTGGGGTGGTTCCTGCTTGCTGTGGGGTACCTGCTGCATTTCTTGCTGAAACAGGTGTGCAGGCAGATGGGTGGCTGTTGGAAGAAGGGTTTGCCGGAGTCAAGAAGACTCTTAATATGAGTTATGCATCTTGCTCCACTTTATTAGTTTCTAACACTACTTATATAGAACCGGTACACTTGCATATTTGTAAAGCAGAAATATAATTGGTTAGTAGTCTCTAAACGTGCGCGGTTCTTACACCCCTAATTATCGTGACTAAAATAAGCATTCTATCCATGTAGCTAATTGTGTTGCTGTGCTTCAGCCTTGTAGTTTGTTACTCCCTATTTTCCCATACCGGTCCCTATCTTTCTTGGCCCTACACCTGCTTTCCCAGCAGCTGTATCCTGTTACAGCCACGGCCTGTTGGCACAACATAATTACTCGGTCTCAGGATTCAAGAATAGCTCAAGGCTACCTTTCTTGTTAACTTCAGCACAGCAACTTCAGTACAATTCTGATTACAGGCCTATTCTAATACCAGGCCTGGATTGTGCAGATCTTCAGAGATTCTAAGGCCATGTTTCTGCAGCCATTCTTCTACAGGTGGCAGGTATCTGGGGGCATCAAGTTGCTTAACTAGTTGTGAGATGTCCACTGCTTAGGGGGCATTGGGGTTTGAACCGGTGTGCCACGTCTGAGCTGGTGTGGGTCTGCCTTTCAACATGGTTGCTCGTTAATTGTTTGGACCTGTGCAATACCCTTTACTCCTCAAATCTGCTCATCCTTTTTTCCTTTCATTTAACATCTGGGAGTCTAGTTTTTTTCTGTCACAGAAAACTTTGTGCTTGAGTTGGATGGTACCTGATAGCCATGGTTTTAGCTTTGGGGTTTGACCTATGGGTGCATATGAGGGTGTTTGTTCGCAGGGTGCTGCGGAGATTGCTGGGGCTTTCCTGAGGCTGTTGTCACTCCCCTGCTCGGTGACACCCTGCCTGTGTTAGAAACCCAAGCAGAAATAAGGGTCAGTCCTGCATCCCTGGGTGCTGAGCTGCGTTCCCCTCCCCTGGGGCGTTTGCAGCCCTGAAGGGGGGTATTTTCTTTCACCCCGGGTAATGTGGCATTTCACCAAACAAGAAAAGGCCTGGATTTGACCAGAGCTCCAGCTCAGCAATTGCTGCCCTGTAGCAAGCCCTCAGGGCCCATTTTAAAAAAGTTTAAGATAAAATAGCTGGGTTAGGCTCAGGGGACCTGGGAACTGTGCAAAGTGCAGAGGTGCTGCTGACCTTAGACCTCTGTGCAGCTCCTGTCAGAAGGAGTTGTGTAGGGGCTTTCCCTCCAGTCTCCTGGGCATCCTTTGGAGAACTTTTGTCACGGAGGCTGCAGAAAAACACATTGCAGCAGTAACCGTTTCTCGCCACCATGCAAACGGACAGGCTTGTGCATGCATGGGCACCCTGCCCCAGAGTAGCTTTGGCAGGTCCCACAGGGATGAGCTCTTTGCCCCATGTGCCGGCACTGTCTTGGCTTCAGCGTGCGGATGCTGCTGTTGTATTCATCCTGTGCTGGGATGACGAACGTTGGTATAAACAGTACCATACCCAGAGCTGTCTCTTGTGGTGTTAGGAGCTCGACTACTAAATAATAGCAGCTGGGGCAGGAAGCCACCACCCTCCTCTCCCTGAGCTGCGTGCCCCTTCTGGCTCTGGTTCTGCTACCCCAGTCCCAGCCAGAAAATTAAGCCCGAATTCAAAGCCCTTTGACGGCAAGTCTTTCTGTTCACATAAAGAGGCTTTGGAGCAGACCCTGGAAACGCCTGATAAAGGCTAAATTGCATGAGCATCCCTAAATATCATCCTGTTTGGATGCTTCTCTCCAGTGTTAATTCCGGGGGAATAACTTAGAGGTTCCTGGCTGTACTCCTGGTGCTGCTTGTGTTGGTTTTTGCACAAGAGTGTCCTTTCTAACAGGTGGCAGCAGAAATGAGCTGGCAGAGGTGCTCACCTGGAGCTGTGGTCCAGGTACCGAGCAGGCAGGACATCATTTCCTTGCAGGTGCTCTGCTGTTGGGTGGACCAGCCCAGGAGAGTGCCTGGACCCCTCTGGCTTTTCACTGACTTCAGGTCAAATCACATTTGAGAGAAACTTTTCTCCAAGGCTGCACTAAATGTGCTGCTGTGAAAGGCTGGGCGTTGTTTTTGGTTTTGTGAGGGATTCTGATTTTTATTGTGTCATGCTGGAGATGATTTAAATAGTCCCAGTCCTCCTTTCTGGAAGTTGATCTGTTTACATGATGTGTTCCAAGAAATTTGTGTTCATATCCATCCAACGTGCCGTCTCCTTGGCTGGACCCCGCTGCTGAATGCTGGAATGCAAATCTTGCATTTTTCAAATAGCGTTGGGACCCCATAGTGAGAAAATGCAGCAAACAGCCTCTGTCTGTGTCCCTGGACCCTGAGGCTATCCTTGGGGGACCCCAGAGCACCCCATGGGGTGCAAAAGTGAGATCTGTCAGACGACTTCTCCTTCCTTGATGTCTCTCCATCCTCTGCCATGCTGGAGCTTCAGCAAAAAGTGAGATTTATTCAGCCCTGCACTGGGTTTTGGCTGCACAGCTGAAGGAGGGGCTAGCAGAGCTATGAGCGTCTTCTCTTCATTTTCATGTAATTTTAGTCCATCAACCCTGGAGCAGAAGGCGGTTGTCTCTATTGTTATAATGCAGAAATAAGTAGGAATTGACTGTTGAAAAACCACTAAGTTTTGGGCATGTGACTTGCTCCCTTTGGCACTTTTGGGGAGGAAAAAAAAAAAGAAAAAAAAGGCATTCTGACAAATGGGCTTTTTGCAAAAGGCTGCATTGTGCGCATTCCTGAGCCCTGCCCCGCACAAGGCTGCATTGTGCACCATGCATGGGGCTCACATCCAGGGCTGGAGCTCTTGGGATGGGTGCTGGGAGACTCCCTGCTGTGGCAGCCCATCCTCTGGGACTGAGCCACTGCCTGCACCTTGCTACCTGCAGCGGGCATGGGCTGCCTTTTGTCCACCTCCCATGAAGGCTCTGCCACCTCCCTTACTCTCCCACAAAGCTGCCCAGGACAGCCTGCCCAAGTCAAACTGCTCCGGCTGTGCCCCTCCTCAGGGACTGCTTGCTGTCACTTGTTCCCCCATGTGATGGCGTCACGCCAATGCCTGCAGTGCAGAGGTGTGAGGGAGAGGGGACAGACGGTGCGGGTGTGGGGATGTGTGGTGTCTCACCCAGGGAAGAAGGTGCAGGTCCTTGGAGCCACCCAGCCTCAGTCTCTGGCTTCACATCTTGACTGGCTCTTTGGCTTGGTGGGTTTGTCCTGCTTCCCTTGGTACCGCCTCCTTCTCCTCTCTTCTGTCTTTTGCAAAGCTCCTTTAAGGTGATCACATGCAAAAGATAACAGCTTCTCACTTTTTCCCCTTGAAGAGGTGGCAGTTGGCTGTCCAGGCAGCAACCCAAATATTTTGCCTTGCTTTCATGTTGCCCAGATCAGGGCTGGGAGTAGCTGCTGCTGTGACTGGGGTGAAAACCAGAAAGTGCAGTGATCTGTGAGCAAATTCAGGTTTCAAATCCTTGCAGAATTTCTTTTTTGGTTGATCCCTTTGAAAGGCTCAAGGTTCAGCGCAGGCTACTTTTGAGTACGGCCACCAGAAATTACACCAGCTTCTCCTTATCATCTCCTATTTGCTACAGACACCAGCATGTCAAAACAAAGCCCCTGCTGTGGGACTGACCTTTCTCCTTCCCCTTCCCTTTTGTCCATTCCTCACCCCCTCAGGAGTTCGGCAGCACGAAGTCCATCACGTCACGGTGCGACTTCCTGCAGAACCTGGTTGCAAACGGTTGTGCGGGAGCCATCGAAAACCCCAGCAGCAGCATCAGTGTGGTGAAGAATGTCCCTCTGAGCAGCAAGGGCTCCGGCCAGACCCACCTGGACGTCACGCAGATCACACCTCAGAAGGTTGCCTTGAATCTTCGTCCTGGTGAGCCCCCGATGGCTGTGAGCTTTATGCTGGGGTATGCATGGGGATGAGAAAGGGTGGCCGGGATGTCCCAAGAGCGTGTTGTAGCTTGTGACCTTGTAGCCCACTAAAGCAGGGGGCTTCTGGCCCCTTTCACAGCCTGTGAACTTTGGTGGTGCATCACGAACAGGTTTGGCACTGAGGTTTATGTCCTCTGTGAGAGGACACTGTTGTGCAAAGTCAATCAAAGTGCACCTGCAACTGTTACCAATACTAGCCTTAACCCTTGCATGCATTTAGAAGGAACCTGCTCAGCTTAAAAATGTAATCACTGGATGGAAGGAGTTAAAACAGCTTCAGATCCTTCACCAAGCTGACAGTGCTTGACTCTAAACTGAGACAGCTCCTTCTATAAATTGGAAACAAAAGCACATATCTGTTTTCTGTCGGTATGCAAAAGAGCCATGGGATCAAGGCAGAAGATGGAGATTTGAACTTGTGACTCAAGCCTTGGACTGTAGCCAGATCCCTGTTTCATTCCCCTGAGCCATCACTTTTCTTCAATCTGTTCCTTTTAATTAAAAATTAGAAGGGAATGGCTAGACTGAGCCATGTGAGCATGCTTGTTATCAAAAGTTTTTGCATGGTGGGGGGAGGCTTTAATGTGGGTTCAGAATTCTTGCAAAAAATTGGCAGCTGATATTTCTGAAGGGGGGAAAAAAAGCTCTTTATTGCAAAGTTAAGAAGCAAATATAAAAGCTCAATTCATTATAAGCAATTGGTGTGGGTTTCTAAGGCTTACAGTTTTGTGACAGCTCTCAAGAGCATACAGAAAAATGAAATACGATGTTTTGCCCAAGAAAAACAGGAGTTTGAGCTGGTGGTCACACTACCAGTGCTCTCCCAGAGCCTCCCCATTGCTGCAGGACTTTTTGGTTTAATTCTGCAAGATGGATAGTTGTCATGTCTCTTAATTAACTCTTCCTCAGCAGTATGACTGCTGTCATCAGTCAGACCCTCAAATGTAAAGAAATTTTGCTTCAAAGCCTTAAAAGTAGATAGCTGAGGGCAGTCACTACTGGATGCGTGGCTAGATGAGGGGCTTCTGCAACTGCATGTGGCTGATGAAACAGGTTTGTTCCTGTAAAAAAAAGGAGTTGTTGTTACTCCTGTTTCTTGAGGCAATTCCTGGCAGAAAGGGCTGGTTCAGCCTCCACGCCTCGCCTCCTGCACACCCTCCTTCATGCACAGTGCCCAGTGCTCAGCAAATTCCTCTTTCCCGATCCCTGGCAGTTTTTCCCAGCCAGAGACGTGCCCACTGCTCCAGTCTGCGGCACCGTGTGGGGCACATCTACCTTCGACTTCCCAGAGGCCGTGCTCTCAGATGCTTTGGGCTGCACGGGGCTGGTGTACTGTTCCTGCCAACCCTCACAGGGGACCACGCTCGTGGCCACCTTCAGTTCTGCTTGGACAGCAGAGAAGCCCTCCAGGTGTGGGCTGAGCTGCAGGAATCGCCCTGAGGCCCCCCGCAGTGATTCCCACACTGAGTGTGGGGGGTCCCCTCCCTGTGCTCCCCTTGTAGAGCATCAGAGTCATTGCAGGAGGGGGGACATACCTAGATGTTTGTAGTAGTATCTCCCATTTTTGCTCTTTTTTGGTGACGGGCAGCCCTCTGTCTTAGGGCTGATGGCTTCTTAAACCCTCGTACCACCATCCCCAGTTTAAATTACCCATTAATCCTTAAGTTTGAGAATGGGTTTCACCCTGTGAACCCAAGACAAAAAGGAGACAATGTTGATTTAATTTTGGGCATGAAGGGTGTACAAGTTCAAAGATGAATTCACGCGGCAGTCTGTGGCAATGGCGTTCTTTTATTCTTAGACCGCTAAGCAGAAGCAGAAGGGAGGGAATTGTCAATTGTTTGCCGTTCCCACCCAGGCAGTTTGATCTAATCGTCCTGTGGCAGAAGTCACATCCACAAATCTCTATGCCCACAGCTAATTTCCAAAGGCCTTAAATTCATGTCTTTACAGGGTAGCTTTCAGATTGAGCATTTAGTTTTTATAATATTATTTTTTAATCTTGGGTCCAGCTATAAAGCAGTGTGTCCTGGTTAAATGAAAAATATGAGTAGTGTAAAAGGAATGAAGAAAATGAATAGATGCAAGATGTGTTGCCCATCAAGCCATAAGCCTCACCAAGCAGCAAAAAGAGCTTTTCTTGGATAAGTGTGATTGTCGAGTTCATGTTCTTAAATTGGCCAAAAGAAGTTTTTACAGTTTCTGCACTGCCTCTGTGTGACAGTATCCAAGAAATATTTCTGAATTCAGTTCTGAGTTTAAAACTTTTCAGTAAAAGCCCTGAGGAGGGGATGGTGGTGACAGTACGTTGGGAAGGAGTGGGCTGGATTATCCACTAGAAGTGTGACAGTAATACTGTGCACAGAGAATAATGAACCTTTTTGCACCTAAATCTACGTACATAGCAAATTCTTTTCTGAGATAATCGATCTGTGCAGTTAGGAATGAAAGAACAACCAGACCCAGGATCCTGTTATTTTTGGTGCTTCCCAGGGACTAATAAATTTGTAGCTATTCAAAGAAGGTTTGATCATAGCATCCCAAATACCCTTCTGGGCATAGGATTTCCCATCTTAAGACCTGCTCAAGAAGAACAGTGTTTTGGGAATGGAAATGTTGGGAAATGCAGAAGGACGCATCCTCTTTTTCTGAAAGGGTTCGGCATTCCAGTAAGAAAAATATGTAGGAATGAAAAGAATAGGCATGGGAATGAATTTTCCAGGAGTTAAACACATTCTTGCAGCGCTGACTTAGTCAGGCTTGCCCTCACGGTTTGTTACCCTGCAGGCAGCGCTAACAGGTTTCGCACTGTGTGAATGATGTTCCCCCACCAAACGTGTGCTAGGTACGGTGCCAGGGCCCCTGGTTTGGTTGGGCCGCCTCTGTAGCTTTGCTTACTGTAGAGCCAGTGCTGCATTCCATCCTGCTGCACCCCGCGTCTCAGCGCCATGCCAGGAAAGCCCTGCTGCTGCTGGGAAAGAAAGCCAGGGAGGATAAGGAGGGACATTTATGACAAGTTTCCTCTTCCAACAGCTGATACCTGGGCAATACCTACATCTGCGTGCTTGCGCGTGGTGCCTCGCAGCTCTGCCTTTGCCAGGAGGGGTTGTAGCAGACTGCAGCAGGGCACAATTGCCTGCAAGAAAAGGGGCCCTGGCTTGGAAGCGACCCTCATGCAGGGAAATCATTAAAAAGAGGGAAGGTCTTGGTTTAGGAGCTGTAGCCGACTCCTCTGGTACCCCAGCATTGAGCTGGCTGAGGTGCAGAGAGAACTGGTGGAGCAAAGGGCAGACCCAGGTCTAAACCCTTGACAGTTTTGTTTGCAAAAGAGGCAGGCTCTGACTTTTCTGTGCATCCCCCTGGGTGCTGGGACCCCAGCTCCTTCACTGAGCTGCTGGGCTGAAGCAGCTGCTGCAGAGGGCTGGGAGGGGGTGTCGGTGGCAAAGCCCCGCCGTGCTGTGTCTTGCCAGCACGGCAGTTCTGGGATGCTGCTGCGTGTTGTTGAGCTGGAAGTAAGTGGGAGCAGCTGTGCTGCTGCGCACAATGAGGAGAACAATAAAAGGGCTAGGGGAATGTTTTCACAATACTAAAAAAATGTGCGTTTCATTTCTGGGGAGGAAGAGGGGAAGCCACCAGTGTTCTGCAGAACTTGCCAATGCCCAAAGTTCAGTCTCGGCCCTGGAGAGCTGGGAGGGGTGGGCAGGAGGGGAAGCTTGGTCTTGAGAGTAGGCAAGTCCCTGGGTCTGAGACCCCACTGAGCTGGAAGAGGGGCTGAAGTGGCAGCTGGGGACATGGGATCTCCAAACCAGCCTGGGGCCTGAGAGTGCTGGAGTCTGGGTCTCCGTTTAAACCCTTCTCTCAGCAAAGCATAACATGAACATTTGCCACCTCCTCCCTGGCTCCACTGAGGTCCATCTGGTATGGAGCTGTGTTTGCTTTGAAGTGGCTTCACCTTTTTCAAGGTGGGGGCAGTGCCAGTGGTGGCCTCTCCTCCCAG
The DNA here is from genome assembly GCF_023634085.1 of Falco cherrug. Taxonomy (NCBI): domain Eukaryota; kingdom Metazoa; phylum Chordata; class Aves; order Falconiformes; family Falconidae; genus Falco; species Falco cherrug. The sequence goes on along the minus strand of NC_073704.1, from coordinate 32,440,478 downwards.
CATTCCTGCTGGGGGGCATCTCGGTGAAAGCGGTTTGGCAAGGGGCAAGGTCAGGGGAAAAGCTGCTTCTTCACGTCTGCACTGCCTGTGTTTCAGCCCTGTCAGCTCCTTCCCTTGTGTTCATCGCTTCAGGAAGCTTCATCTCTGTCTCACTGCTTCCCCGGGTGACCCTAACAACCTTCTTTTTCCAATTCACCTTCCTTTTGCCCTGCTTTCTTCAGAATCATGGTGGCACAGCTCTTTTTTTGGGGAGAGGTCCTTTTCAAATGTATTTCTTCTGTGTCTGCTTGAACTTGACTTCCCTGAACAGCTTCGAGGATATCTTGCATTCATCTCATGCTGACTGTCTTCTCCTGACACTCTTCCTTCTCTTACTCCACCTCCTTCTCTTTTTTGTGCAGGACTTCTTGGACTGCATTGTTTGGAGGACATACCCAAGCAAGTATGTACAGGGTCCCTCTTTCAGTAGTCCATGAAACATCCATTTGAGGTTCACTGCTTGCTTTTCTTTACAGTTTTCTAGGAAAACACCCCTGGACTGTACACAGTCGAGGGCAGCAGCATTTTTTGTGTGTTTCCCTTTAGATGTTCTGTCAGCTGAGATGGAAAGACTCTTTCCCATATTTCCAAAGTAAAATAGAGCCATGGTGTGTCTTTTTCTTGCCAGCCAGTCCACCACGTAGCTTAAGAGGACCCAAAGTCGTTACCTGCTTTCCTGTTAGTCTCCTAAGCTTATTCCTTTCACCCTCTTCTTTTGCAAGTGACCTGTCTGCTCTGCAAGAGGAAGAAAAAAGCATGTGGTCTGGATGTTATGTGTGCTAGGAGTTTCCTTTTCACCGCTGTCAACTCTTGTGTGTGTGCAGGTGACCAGACCTCCTTCCGAGTTCAGGTTCGGCAAGTGGAGGACTATCCCGTGGACCTCTACTACCTGATGGATCTCTCCCTGTCCATGAACGACGACCTAGATAATATTCGCAATCTGGGGACAAAGCTGGCTGAAGAGATGCGAAAGCTCACTAGCAATTTCCGTCTGGGGTTTGGCTCTTTCGTGGACAAAAACATTTCTCCTTTCTCCTACACGGCACCAAGATACCAAAACAATCCCTGCATTGGGTAAGTGGTAGGTGTGCCCTGAAGGGACAAGCCCTGGGTTTGCTCAGAGCTTTGGATGCAGTCTTCTCTTCCCAATCTTGCTTTAATTAATGAACCTCACGTAAGCCTCGGCTTTTGGGAATGCTGATTAGCTGTGGCTATCACTGTGATGCTCCAGAGTGATTAAAAATAGGACAACTTCCAATTTTGCAGTGTCTATTGGGAGATCTCTGCATCTAGAGATGGGAAACTGTTGTATCGGGAGGCTGAAGCTATTTTGAAGTACCTGAAGAGGATGCAGGCAGAGCAGGCTTTTATACTGGCTTTAAAAAAAAGCCAGAGCCAGAAATTCCTGATTTCTGATCCTAGCTCTGAGTCATAGTTTGTCCTTGAGTAAATCAATCAAGCTCTTTGTCTCCATGTTATAGATGGGGTGACCAAGGCAATGTAAGTCCTTCCCAACAGAAGTGTTTGGGCAAAGTGAGATTTGTGGCAAACTGGCAGCTGCAAAATGCACAGACGATGTGGTTTGCTTGGTGCTGATATCGGAGTCTTTTTGTTTGCCTTTTAACCACCGGAGCCGGGATCAATTCCATGCAATTAGGGATTATGCCAGAGTGAAACTGGGTGTAGTGGAGGGTGTCTAGGCTCAGATGGGTTTGAATGTTGGCATGAAAAGATGGATACAGCAACAGTGGGAGAACAGGAGAATGTCATTGATGACACTTTCCTTGATGGTCCCCATCTTCACCTCATCCATCGTTGGGGTGCTTTCTAGTCACGTAAGGGCAGTAAGGTTCGCACTTTTGAGCCGTTCGTGGATACTTACATTGTAAGAGCACTGCACGAGTGGATGCCAAACTCTGTGAGCTTTTTCCATATGGGACAGATAAAGAGACCTTACATCAACTCTGAGTTTGTAGGCCAGCTTTTGGCATTGACCAAGCATTTGGCATCTCATTGCCCATTGACCAGACAAAATTATCTGTATTCTCCTTTCACCAGTTCTGTCCAGAGAGGAAAGTCAAATGGTTTTTAACACTGAAAACTCACATTTTGGCCATAAAGCATAGCCAAAAGGGACTATGCTGACTGGGCCAGGGAGGTGGCTTTGCCACCATAGCACCGTATACCACACTCTTTATAGCTCTTTTCCCCAGAAATCTGGCATGGCTTCAGATGGATGCTCTCAGTGACGTCTGTTACCCTCAGCCCTCCATCACTAACACCATGTTTCTTGGGGGCAGGGGACAGGGTTTTGCTCCAGCTGGGGAAGTCTCAGAAACTTTGTTTGGCCGGTGTGTGATCTAATTGAAGTGATGTGGCTTTTGGGCTTTTGCTGAGTGAAATATGCAGGAGGGGAGGGGTGGAAGAGGAGGAGAGGATGGAGCTGGACAGCTCTGCAGCAAGGCATGCCTGAAACTGCCAGTGCCCTTTCTTAAAGGGCATCCAGAGCTGTCACCTCAGCTTTTCCCACTGTGATCAGGCTATCTGCATGTTCTTTTGGGTTTACTCAGGTGATTGCTTTTCTGTTTATGGGTTGCATTAAGTAAGCCTGGTCTTGGGGAAACCATTTAGGAAGGATAGCCCAAGGCAATTCATCTGCCGGGTGCTCCTTTCTAGTTGCCATCTGTCTCCTCCTCATCCAGACCAGGGGTGCTGGCTCCCAGTTGTTCTCTGGTGGCATCGCCTTCCCCTGCCCTCTCTGTGAGCGGGCTGTCGCTGCTGCCAAGTGGCTTGCTGATGTGGTAGTGAGGTGGGTTGTCAGGTGTGGTTTTGTTTGCAGCTATTTCTGGTGACAAAGCAGACTCTGTCCAGTGGCCTGCTCCCATTTACGAGAAGCTGCAAGTAAACATGAGCTGCAAGTGGGTGTGTTTTGCCCCCAGTCCAGGCTCCCTCTTTCCTTTCCTCCTCCTCTTCATAGTGATGGCTATTCTGCAGGTCTGGGTGGGGTGCAGCCCTGTTTTCATGTGGGATCTGGGTGGGATCCCTTGTGCCTCCTCCATCTCACTCCAGCTTGCTGCTTGCCCCTGCTCCTGGCTGGGACTTCCTGGCGAGCCAGGGCTTGGTGTCATTCAAGAGAGATAATATGAAGGGAACAAATCCTAAATTTAAAAAGATAAAGAAGGCAGAGGGTTTGACTGAACATCTATCTGTGATACCACTTGTGGAAGTTACAGCCTGAGATAGCCCACCTGTGCTGCTGTGTGCCCTTGTGTCACGTACCTGCTGTCTGCCCTGCTGCTGCCTACAGATTCTGCCAGCAAACCTGGAGAGTAAAACAAACAAAAAAGGGTTAAATCATACATCTGCATGGGAGGTGAGACCCTGTAGTGTGTCAGTGTTTTCTTTCTGCATCGGGGCTCTGGCAAACCGAGCACCCAGATGTATCCTGTGGGTTAAGCGCGGAGGTTTCAGACATCACAAATCCTTGCCTTGGCCCTAGGTGTGGGTGGGATGCAAGTCTGAACGTGGGGCTGATGGCAAGGGATGGCTCTAACTGCCAGCGGGGCTAGGGGTGTGTTTGGCTGTGCGGGTGGAAATCCCTGCAGTGGGGTCTCTTGTGAGGGATTTGAGTTCCCAGCGGTGGTAAATCTTAAATACTCCTTTGTGTAAAAAGCCTCTTATAACTTACCCATAGTAGGTCATGTGTCAGCAGAGGCCTTTAATTGTTCTCCGGGCTTTATCTTTGAAGATAAGAGTGAATTAGTGCCAGGCCAACTCCTTTTTAAGCACATTTTCTTCTTAACCCTTCTCATCCCTCTCCCCTGCACACACTTGCTGATTTCCCACACCACAGGAGCTGCTCTGCTGAGCTTTCCTGGCCACGTGTTGAGCACCAAAGCTGCCTCCTGATAGCTGGGTACAAAGAAAGAAGTTTTCCTAGTAGCCTGCCGAGGCATTTCTCTGCCTTAGGGTGCCCCTGCTACCTTTCTGCTCCAGCAATGCTCTGGAAAGCAGAGATGGTGTTTGCTCACCCACTTGCAGGGAGAGTGGGAGGATGCATGAGCTGGTGTTAGTTATTAACGCATCGCGTTGGGCAGTTGCCAGGTGCCTGATCATGTGCAGTGGGTGCAGGGTGGCCCATACTGCCAAGAAACCTGGATGACAGAGTGAAAATAGGTACTGAAAAATAGGGGAAAAGTAGCTCTTGGCAGTGATGCTTCTGTGTGGTACCTGTTGACACCAGCCTGCTGGGTCTGCAGGTGTGGGACATGGCTCACACCGCCCTCCCGGGCTGCTGGGGAGGGATGCTCTGGCAAAACGCACCCTTTGCATCGCGGTGGGTCGCATCCTGCACTGTGGATTCCCAGTGTGAAAACAGCTTTACAGGTGCTGAAAATGCAAAGCTGCATGGCCCAGGGCAGGCTGGTGCTTGGTGTGTCTGCTCAAACTTCACGTGGAGAGATGTTCAGTCCTGGTGAGATCTCTGGAAACTTCAGCTGCTCAAAACCCATGCGGGTGGAGAGCAAAAAAATAAAAAAGGGGCCTCAACTTTAGTTTTGTAGATAAATAGCCAGAAATTGAAGTGTTCAAAACATGAAGGTGGTGAAGGGTCTGGAGCAAAAGTCTTATGAGGAGCAGCTGAGGGAACTGGGGTTGTTTAGCTTGGAGAGGAGGCGACGCCGGGGGGATCTTACTGCTCTCTACAGTACCTGAAAGGGGGTTGTAGGCAGGTGGGGGTAGGTCTCTTCTCCAAGATAACAAGCAATAGAACAAGAGGAAATGGCCTCAAGTTGCACCAGGAGAGGTTTAGATTGGAGATTAGGAAAAATTTCTTCACTGAAAGGGTGGTTAAGCACTAGGACAGGCTGCCCAGGGAGGTGGTGGAGTCACCGGCCCCAGAGGTGTTTAAAAAACACGTAGATGCGGTGCTTAGGGACATGGTTTAGTGATGGACTTGGCAGCCCTGGGTTAACAGCTGGACTTGATGATCTTAAAAGTCTTTTCCAACCTAAATGATTCTGCGATTCTATGAAGTATGTCATCACTCTGAACAGAAGTTTGGAGATCAATCTGGTAGAGCTAGGAGCTTCTGCAGCTCTTGGCTGCTGGCATGGTTCCTCCCAGCTGACCACCCACCCCTCTGTTCCTCCTGCAGTTACAAGCTGTTCCCCAGCTGTGTCCCATCCTTTGGCTTCCGCCACCTCTTGTCCCTAACGGATAAAGTCGACCGTTTCAATGAAGAAGTTCAGAAACAGAAGGTTTCCCGCAACCGAGATGCTCCAGAGGGTGGTTTCGATGCGATTTTGCAGGCTGCTGTGTGCAAGGTGAGTCACTCTGATTTCTGGGCTTTTAAAGCAAAGCAAAAGAGGAGGAGGTTTCTTCTGCTCCGTTCTTGGACCAGGATAAAGCTTCAGTATGCCATTTCTTGGAAGCAACTACTCATTTTTTTTCTTGCAGAAACCATGAAAAATGCCTTGAAATGTAGGGGCTATTGTTCTCATGTGCTTTTGTATATGATCAGGCAAAGAAAAAATGGTTAAAGGGGTAAAAACTGAGGTTTTGCAAATGTAGGGCTGAGCTTTCATCACGCAGACTTGTAGGTGCCGATCCCTGAGCACTCGGGACAAAATCCATTAAGGTTCATGTACACCTGTGTGCAGCAGGTTGATGTGTTTCTTAAGTGTGTGTCAAATGCATCTTGCAGCAGTTGACACATGCTGGGGGTTGGAGCTGGTTCCTGTTACTTGTACCTGCCCCCTCTGTGTGTGGGGCTGGATGATCCTGCCTCATTGCGCTGATAGCCTGCTCTCCCTCTTTGTCAGCAAAACTGGAGCTGTTAGCAGTAATTAAAGACAGAGTTCATTAGCTTGGTGCCATGTTAGCCACATACTTAATGGTTTTGGAGATATTTGCTTGGAGATTTTTCTGGAACAAGTAGGTGGGTTGCTCATTAACCCTTCATGTGTCAGGGATGGAAGTGTTCGTGCCCCTGTGCCATGTGGCTGAGCTTCCCTGTTTGCTAGGGATGGCTCCTGTTGCTTTTTCCCCTCTTGACATACAGTGTGGTTTTTGTTTGCTCCAGTCTTGTGTAGCCCTTTTGGTTGGGTGTGTTTTTTTCTGAGTCTGGATTTTGGGAGCTGGGAGACAGGCATTGTCTGCAGGAGTGATGGGATGCAGGCTTGTGGGAAATCAGATCCCTCGCCTGAGCTGGCTTCATTTAAGCTTCGTGCTTTCGGCAGGACTGAACCTGCCCCATTGGATCTGATGCCACCCAATAGTCATCTTCCCCCTCCCAGCCTGGCGGAGATATTATTGTTGGCACAAGCACAGTGCGGCTCCCAATAGTTGTCTGGGCATAAAGTGCTTCTCAGTTTTGGAGAGGTGGCTCTCATGGTTAGAGCAGGGACATCTCAGGATGGTAACTCAGTTGTGCCATTCACCATGTGGATTTTTTTGCAGTCCCTTCTACCATGTTATTGCAAAAATGGGACAATTTTTCCCTATGGTACAGAAATACTGTGGTGTGCATCACAAGGGCTTGTTTTGGAAGTGTTGGTGGAAGGCAGGAGACCAGTAGCATATTTTCTGCACGTTTGTGCCAGTCTGAAACTGTTCATAAGGACCAAAGCGTAATTCTTGAGTGCACAGCCTGGTCCCTCTGGAATTCAGAAGATTAATTTAAGTGCTGGCACCATCTAAATTCAGAACCGATCATCCTCCAGGAAGGGTGAGCAGAGGTGAGCGTGTGCACTTGCACGGCTCCTGGCATGATGTGGGAGGTCATGACAGAGGAATTTCTGCAACCACAGCTGTTAATTAATTACTGGAGCTTGACTGTGGGAAAGCAAGCCCACGGGACTGGTGTGCAAGGCAGGAGAACTGGCTGCACCGTAGCTGGTGCTGCCTTGGCGGCGCCTGGCTGTGGGTGGAGGAGCTGCCAGCAGGCGTGAGCAGCGACGGCTCTGTCTATCCAGAGCTAGAATAGCCAAAATTTCGGGCCAGCTGATTGACCTCCCAAGCCCTGTAGCCAAAACAGGAGCTTAGTGATTAATTTCCCTCATGGCGGCCAAGTGATAGCCCAGACTGGTTGGCTACCGTGGGTTGTGGCGTGGCCCGGTGAAGGTGGCAGTCACCTGGGGTGACAGTGAAGTGCTGCTCCCTAATGAGGACAACTCTTTGCTGCAGTGAATGGTTCTTTGCATCCAGCGGTGATTAATGAAGTATTGTGGGGACTCAACCCTGCACAGACAGTAGTTCCCAGTAACTCGGGCACTATTTTTCCCCCATACAGGGAGAGCAGCATACAGATACCTTGGTGACTTCTGGGCAGGGTTTCCCCATCACTAGTGTTGTACCCCATTGCATCTTACTGGCATGTTCCAGATTTTTCCAGTTTTCACCCTCTCAACTATATTTAAAACCCAAGATTTAGGGCAGTTATGACCTTAGAAAGCCCCCTGTCCTCAGGGCAATACAGCATGTTGACTATTAAGTATTTTGTGCTCAGCAGCAGCGTTTGTGGCACCAAGGGGGACATCCCAGGGAGAGCCAGTCATGGCATGGCAAAGCCCTGCTGTTTCCAAGCCATGGTGCATGAGTGTGGTCTTCTCATCCCCTTCAAGCACTGAGGTGCCAGAAGCAGTGCCTACTCTGTTGACTAGGTATTTTTATACTGTAATTCATATCAAGCATTTCTTCGGCATGAGCTGTGTAAAAGCTCTGTAATGCTCAAGTCTTTTTTTGGCCTGGTTTTCAGCCCAAGGAGCGGGGAAAGTTTGTACAGCTAATAGACTAACGAGCAGGCCCAGGGTTTGGCTCCTTTCTGAAAGATGAAGATATGGTAAATGTTATTCTGGAGGTAACGAAAGAGCCAGAGACAATAAGCCTTTATCCTGATGCTAAAATCGTAAGCCAGGAATATTAATCAACCTTCTGTAATTACATTTTTCCATTTGCAGTATTTTGGTTTTCTGCCATTCTTTAAGTGCAACCGTCATATGGCTTGGTGGTATGTAGAAATTTCAGATCTTATATACAAAAAGGCAGCACGGAGATAATGCTGGGTTAGAAAATAAAGTATCTTTTGAAAACAGTTTTGATTGGTGCTTGCTAGACACTGGTACATGGAGATGGCCAAGACATCTGGGAGACACTGAGGTGCCTTTCTGAGCTAAGCCAAATGAAGGAGGTTTTGGCTTTTAATCTCTAAGGCATATTTGTCTTGCACCTGTATCTGTTTCTTCCAAAAAGGTCTGCATCTGCAAAACTGACGGGGGTTTAGATATATTGTTGAATCCAGGGGGTTCTCCTGGCAGTTCAGCACCCAAAGCATAAAATACCAGGCTTGGAAATACCGATGCAGGGTTTTGCAGCCTTTTCAATAGGATCTGGGGTTGGACTGAGAGAGCCATAGCAGCTTTGCCAGTTGCTGTTCTACGTAAGGCGTGAGAAGCTGGGCTGTCAGGGTATGGGAGGCAACTGCAGCTGGTCGTGGGAGTAGGGGCAGGATCTGTAGCATGCCCAGCCCTGTGGAGACACGTCTTCCCCCTTCACTCTGCTTTGGGTCAGGTTCCACCCCTGCTTTCAAAAACCTTTATATCCCATGAGCATCAAAAACCAGATGAGGGGGAAGACGTTAGTGCAGGTTTTTTTGTTCAATGATCCCAGTCCAGTAAAAATAAATTAAAGTCCCTTTGGTTATTTGTTTTAAGCGGAGCAGAGTGCTGCTCTGGGTTTCGCGGTGGAAACTGCACGCTGAAGAGCTGTATTTTCCAGTGTCTGGAAGCTGCTGGCTTAGGCAGTGTGAGATGCGGCAACTCCTTGGTGTGCTGGCCTCTCTGGGTGCTTTTTCCATAAGTCTCCAACTCTTTTGATGTTGCATTGGCACTGGCTTGGCCACCTCACCTGAGACAACCTGATCTGATGCTTTTGCAGCATCAAATGCTCTCGGTGCCTGGATATCGGCACCAAAATTGAGTTCTCATTGCTTTTTGGAAGTGAGTTCCTGAACCTGAGCAACCAAAGTGGTTTTGATGTTTTTTATGTGGGAAAGTGTGTGTAAGAGGCACAGAGAGTTTGTCTGCAAAGGGATACTCAGCCCGTGATTTAAAGATGGGCTTAGCAGGCAGGTGAACAGCAGCATCACCCCTGAAGTGGCTTTATAACTGCCGCTTGAATGCAGCTCGTTTTCTTTGTGCATAGCACATTTCTAAGGAAATGAAACTCAGATTAATCTTTTTAATCTCTTTGGGAGTTTTTTGGCCTCAATCATTTAAAAAAAAAAATCGGCTTTGGGTATGCAAACAAAACTGAATGGGGTGGGCTTCTGTCTGGTGGCTGAGTAGACCAAGAACTACCTCTTGCATTTTTAGAGCTGTAATCACTTTTCAGTTGAGTTTTTCAGAAATTACATTTTGGCATGAAGAATTTGCCTTTTGTCCAGTGGGGTCATTTCAGTGGAATGACTGCTTTTTCCCAGCGCAAAAATGTCTTCATTGCTTAGTGAGCTGGGCTGTAATATGCTGGTATATGGCAAAGCATGTGTGTTGCCAAAGATTTCTTCCTATAGCCTTATTTGCGGTGTGTGCATCTTTGAAATGCCATTAAAGAAAAAATACCTTCTGCATTAGGGAAGAAAGAGATCTACTCTGGTATAGTGTCCCTGAAGCAAGAGTTATATTTATCAGAAAGATCAGCAGTCTTTGGGCTATGACTCACATTTACAGTCGAAAATTGCGCTGTCAGCCTTGATTCCACATCCTTCTGCCTGCTCTGCCCTCTCACCCTGCCCACACCAGTGCTTTCCATAGGAAGTGCCTTTGCAGCTGGGCTGTGGCAGTGCATAGGCTACCGTCTTACTGTAAATCAAGGCAAAATTCACATTTTGCGTAAATAAGCTGAACAGTAAGCTCTGGAGGATCTGAGTATATTTATCTGCACTGCGCTCCCATCAGTAAGCTTTTACCAGCTTTCCCTTCATCCTTTCCCAAGGGATTAGTGCTGTGTTGCTCTGAGTGGGGGGCTGGAGGGAGGGGAATGCTGGATGTGTGTGGGGAGGGAAGGTGTGGGGCTGCATCCCAGGGCAGACAGGCAGGGTGGCCAGCCCAAGGGGAAGCTCTAGGAGATGGAGCTTTCTGGCTCCTGCCTCTGCCATGGTGGGATCCCCGTGCTGTGGTTGGCAGGTGGGACCTCAGCCCATCTGCTTGGCGATGAGCTGGTAGTGGGAGCAGGCAGTGAGCGCAGGGGAGCGTGCTGCACTGCTAGGGTTTCCAAAAATTTCCTTTGAGCTTCTCTGGTTCCTTTCACTTCCATTGCGACAGAGTGCTTTAGTGTACTGTTGTAGGCACAGATCTGCTATTGGGCTGATGCAAAGCTGGGAATCTGGAGAAGCTTTGTGGAAGGGAAACATATTATCCTTTCACTTACAAAAAAAAAAAAATCTGTCCCTCCATCTCTCTCCATGCAAAGGCAGTGATATTGTCTTGTCCTTGCACAGAGGGACCAAAGAGGGTTCAGAGGACACTTGTGCTGTGCTTGACATCTCGGTGCTTTCATAGGGATTGCTAGAGCATGGCTTGGAATTAGCATATTTTTAGGTAACACAGAAGTTGCTCACAGCAGAGCTGTGTGGGGCAGTTATGTACGGATTAGTGCAGGCAACCATTGCCAAAGGTCCCCCTGCCGCGCTCTGCTCCAGCTGTGTGCGACTCTGCTTTTCTGGGCTGTTGAGAGGGAGGTGAGCTGTTTAGGGCATGCGTAGTGGTGCACAAGGCAATGGCAGGAGGCTTGGAGGCACCATGGCTTCCAGAAGATGTGCACAGAAGGGGACCAGGGCAGAGTGCCTGTGCATACATGTGCATGCATGTGGGTGCACCAACGCCAGCCCTATGGGCAGGGACCTCACTTTGTGCATCACAGCTCAGAAACAGCCTTTTTGAGTGGTACTGGAAATGCTGAGTGGGGATATTGCCGCTCTTGCTGTTGCCTTGGCCGCTGCACGGAGCTGAGGAAACAAGGTCAGATTAAATGTGTGTGGAGGAAGTTGGCAGGTCTCCTTTGGTTATAAAAGAAGCTGAAATTATTATTCTTGGATCTGAGTATAGAAGGTCTGGTGGACAGTCCACATACCTTCTCATGCCTTTTTAAGTAAGTGTGTTGGAAGGAGATGCTGGGAAATGCTGGACGGGCCCCTGAAATTCTGTTTTATTACCAGGGATGGGTGGGCAGGAGCATGGTACTCTTCTAATTAGTGCTAAGGGGTCTGCTTCTGGCCAGGGGCATGGCTAGGACCATGTACAGGGCGAGGGGTGAAGCGTGGGCTTGGCAGGGGCAGACCGGCTGTCTCACAGCATTTGTTTTCCCCCAGGAGAAGATTGGCTGGCGTAAGGAGGCATCTCACCTGCTGGTCTTCACGACAGATGATGTGCCCCACATAGCCCTGGATGGGAAGCTAGGGGGGCTGGTGCAGCCCCATGATGGCCAGTGCCACCTGAATGAAGCCAACGAGTACAGCGCATCCAGCCAGCTGGTGAGGGGGGACATGGGGGCCCAGCCCTTGGAGACCTCAAGGTGTTGGTGGAACTCTCTGGACATCAGCCACCCCCAACTCCAGCAGCTTTTGGCAAACACAACACCTGACCAGCATGGTTTCACCCAGTCTTGCAATTTGCAAATAAAGTTTGCTGTTCCCCTTGGGCATCCCCCCACAGTAAATGCTTCTGTGATGCTCAAAAATGAGTTAGGAACTTAGCAAGTTCCTTCAGGGCTCATTGAAAAGGAGGGAAAAGTAAATCAGCGTCCTGAAGAGCATCAGATTTTGCCTGCAAAGTGTAGAGGAAACATAAAATACGTCATCCCTTTTCTAGAATGTCCAGTGGACTGTCAGCTTCTCCCTGGGGAGGCTGAATCCACCTTCATGTGGCTGCACTAGCAAGCACAACAGGATGCTCCTCTTATACACAGACTTTGAGCACAACATGAACATAGGTCTTAGTAATAAACAGGCAAACTAGCCCTTTTTTTTCAATTTAAGCCCAGTGGAGGAAAGTTCTGGGATGAATGAGCGCTTGCCTGCTGCCTCATTATCACATCGTTCTGCAGAATGGTGCTTTATTCGGCAGATCACAAGCACTAATTATGATTTTTTTGTTCCTGGATGGATGTCACCCTGTAAAAGGAATTGTTTCTGGATGGCTGCATTATGGCCAGAGGCTAGGCTCCATGGAGAAACCCTCTTTCCACCCACCTGTGTAATCCTAGCAAACATATATGTAAGGGAACATAGCCCTCATAGTGACATGGAGTTAATGCCGAGGAGCTGGCGTGGGGATGCTGCTTTGGTGTTTCTGTGTTTGAGTCTCAGAGATTCTCAATCAGCGTCCCAGTCTGCAAGTAAAGGAGGTGGGTTTTTTCCAAGGACAGCACTTCAGAAGCAGCCAGGAGTTTTAACTCAAGCTGGTCTCTTGAAACAGAGCCCTGGGTCATTATTTTGTTGCTTGTGGGTAACTAGAACAATCTCTTTCTGCCATCCTCTCTGGGAACTCTGCAGAATTAAAGACCTTATTGTAATCTCTTTATGGTTCCAGTAGGCAGAAAGAGCAGGCAATGGATGTTTCTGTCTTGGGAGAAAAATCATACATTTCCAGTCGCTGCATTTCTAGATCTCCCTGCCTCACATCCCTGGGGATAACAGCCAGGTTTTTTTACATGTGTGTATCTGCTGATGGCAAAGCTGAAAGAGGAAAGAAAGAAAGAAATCCAGTGTTTCAGGTGTAGCTGTAGCTAATGGTGTTGCTAGTCATATATTCTGGTGAGGGGTGCAGCAGAAATATTTCAGGGATGACAGAATTTCTACTATTTCAGTTGGGATTGTATTGGTATATCAGGGACTTCATCCTGCAGTGAAACATGCCATGTGTCTGGAACAAATTTTGCTGTTGGGAGGAGAAAAGCAATGAAATTAGTCTTGTTTCTCTGTTGCCCATTGGTCTTTCTGACCTTTTTTTTGCTCCTAGGATTATCCTTCCCTGGCACTTCTTGGGGAGAAACTCGCTGAAAACAACATCCACCTGATTTTTGCTGTTACAAAAAGTCATTACGTCCTGTACAAGGTAAGAGCCGCCAAGCTGCCTGGGCTGGGGGGAGGTGATTTAAGTGTCTCTTGGAAGCCTCTTCCTGCGGTGCGGTGGGGCGGAGGCAGCCCCATGCATGGCCACGTGCTGCCCGCGGGGCTGGCAGGGGCAGGCAGATGCAGGCAGGCGAGGCTCAGCCTGCCGTCCCTCCCCGCTAGTCCTTTCAGCAAAAAGCACTAAAGCTTCTTAGAGCAAACATATATATGTTAGCGAGCATGTGAAGACCTAAAATAGACTCCAGCTTAATCTTGATGTTCGGACGGCTGCCAGCCGTGCAGCGTGCGAGGGAGCAGGAACCTGTTCAACCCATTCTGCAGTGACTTAATCCCATTACCTAATCGCGTGCAGTGTTTCTGCCCAGCTGTGTTTTTCCATCACGGAGTCCAGGGCCCTGACGCGCCACATACAATTTGAACTCCCTCGCCATTCCCGCTCTCCCCTCCAAAAAGAAAAGATGACCCGAGCCGTGGGGGCTCGCCTGCATCTGGTGCTGCCCTGCGGGGTTTCGCTCCTCTGCAGATGCAGGGGAGGTGTTTCAGGCAGGGTTGCTTTCTGAAACCTCTGCTCCGGCTCTCAGGGCTCAAGCAAAAACAACAAGCAGCCGCGTTGCTACGGTTGAGATGCTGCTGCTCGCTGGGCTGAGCTCATTCCCCACCCCCTCCCCTGGGGATGCTTGTGGGGCTGAGGTGAGACAGGGCAGCTGGACCTCCCTCCCTGCCGGCCGGCTCGCCGAGTGCATGGCCGCTGGGTCTTGCCCCCTCTGGCAGCAGATCTGGGTCCATCAGTCCCTGTCCCGAGGCCACAAGCTTTGCTTAGTGTTCCATTAGCAATGCTTTGCTTTCAAAAGCTCTGCTAACGGGAGCCAAGCCGCGCTGTGTACACCACCGGCCGATGGGGCAGGGTGTGTGGCTGGTGTCCCTGGTGCAGGGTCCGTCCCTCCTCGTCCTCTGCTTTTCCTCTCTGCATCTCAGAGTTATCTTTCATGTTCTTTTTTTTTTATTATTATTATTTTTTTAAGAACTTTACCGCCTTGATTCCTGGGACAACAGTGGAGATATTGCACAAAGACTCCAAGAATATCATCGAGCTGATCGTCAAGGCGTACAATGTAAGTGCAGTTTAATACCACAGCTGCTGCCCTGCGAAGCGCCAGGATCTCAGCCAGCTCGCCCCTCCCCAACACACTCCCCCCAGCCTGGCCGCCTCCCTCCCCGATCCCCTGCACATTGCCAGCGCCGGGGCATCCACCCTGTGGAGGGGAACAAGGTGTGTGAGGTGAGAAAGGAGCATGGGGATACCCAAGGGAGCCTGTGGCACAGAAGAGATCTCATCCCACATCTGTCATGTGCAGAATTACCCTCAAAATACAGCCCCAATCTAAAACCATTCTCTCCCAGAGCACCCTGCCACTGTGTAAAACGGGTTATTTCTTTGCTCTCTGATGGTCAGAAGCCTCCCAAGGATGTGACCAGGCTCCAGCTAAGGTCGTGTCCTTGTGCTGGTCTCTGTGCAGCACAAGTCAGTCCTCAGCACCCTGTGAGCATCGATGACTGTGTCTCTTTGGTCCCAAAGGAACCTATGGGGCACTGGCAGTGCAGATGCCCTGCTGCAGTGGAGCCCATGGAGGCCAGCAAAGGGGCACATGGAGGCCAGCAAAGGACCTGCAGTTACACTGCTGACCTGATGTTGTCCATCTCCATGGAGATCAGGGGAGCGGATCGATTAAATTGTGTGTTTGTTGGGTAGTCAGCTGTCAGTGTTTCTGTTGATTTCTCTCTGAATTCTTATGGGTCAGGTCTTCATGCTCCTGGAAAGATATTGCTGTTTTGGGGCTGGGCATGGAGATCTGACCCCATAATGGGTCAGCCTTCAGGTAGGGTTCTTCACGCATGGGACCTGTGAACGCAGCTTTTGGTGGACTGCAAGCTCTTCTTCTTCTTGGTACTATGTTCATTAGTGCAAGCGAGTGAGAAGGGACTTCTTCGAAGGAGTTTACACATCCAGAGGTTTTGTAGGATTGTGCCGTGTTTTGCATGACCTGTAACATTCATCTTTGCTGCCCTCGCAGCTCCCTGCAGTTAAAGCAGCGTTCGGTTATGTCCTTGGGAAGAGGGCTTCCCAAAGCTTCACCCTCTGAGGAAAGGCAATGAGCAGCTAATGCTGCTAATGAGGTCCTGGAGATACTGCAAAACAAAAGCCCAGTTGTCCCAGTTTGTCCCCTTGAGGAAGGAGGGTCTTGTGGCTAAGATGCTTAGCTAGGGAGAAAGAAATGAACTTTCACTCCATGTTGACTTTGCATGTGGTCTCTGCACCACTGCATGAAAACCTCCCTTTGCCTCAGTTTCCCAGATGTAACATGCTTCCATGCCTCCATTTCACCACCCCTCAAGCCTTTGCAAGTAGATACAAGCTGACAAAAACCATTGGAGAACTGATGCCCCCACCCTAGCTCCCTCCTTCTCTTCGCTCTTGAGCTTTCTGGTGCAGCTGGAAACCACTAGGATGCTGAGACCACGGTGCCCCACGGAAGGAGCTATGCGGGATGACGTGCTGCTGAGACTGGGGATGGTTTCTTGCCTGTTGGGCTAGGCAGTGGGTGCAGGCTGGGAGCACTGGGAGTGCTGCTGGGAGCTGGCAGCTCCTGCCTGTGCTGCGGGCAGCCTGGGGCTGCAGGAGACCTGGCGCCCGCCCAGCCCGTCTCCTCTTGGTCGCTTTGTTTTTTTCCTGAAATGAAGGAGGAAATTCTTGCTGAGGGAGAAGCCTAAAATTCCTGTTTCCCAAGTGGGAGTGAACCTTTTTTTTTTTTTTTTTTTCCCCTCACAAAAAAGAAACTCTCAGCCTGGGGAAACCCTTCAGCTGTGACAGGAGTTGTCTTTTCCTGCAGGGTGGCAGTGGCTGGTGCTCTGAGCCTGGGCTCAGCCTCTCCCCTTCAGTGCTTTGGCCATCTCTGATGCTCTCTTGTCTGCTTCCCTCCACCAATGCATTCATCAGGCTTGTGCAGGGCTTACATTACCCCTGAAATCCTTTTCCCCCATCTCTTCATCTTCCATCTCCCTTTTTCTTCTGCCTTGTATTGTATCGCTTCTCCCTCATCCTGCAGGGTGTGAAGCAAAAAAGAATGGAGACTGCTTTTTTCTCTGCCCTCACTAAGAAAAAAACCCTTCCCCCAAATCTTGACATGCCTGGGAGATGGAAAGGCTCCTGGAGGGCTGTACCCAGGCTGGCATAACACCAAGGGGTCTCTGCCCAGGCACATGGGCTGGGTTTGGACTGAAGGGCGCAAATGGGACCTGAAGGGCGCAAATGGGACCCTGCTTTAAAAAGCACTTTCCTAAACCCAGATGAGGCAGGTCTCAGATGTGTTTCTTGTTACACCACGAATGGGTTTCCCATGGCAAGTAGCTGTCACATCAGCCATCCCTGGAGCCACTGCTGGTTCAAGATTTCCTTGTTTTCACACTGAAATGATCCGTCCTTTTGATTTCCCCATGGCTATAGCAGACAGCTTTATTTCAGGCAGAGACCATTTTAAGGCCAGGTCCTTCTTCTGCATCTCTCCAGCATCCTCTGTTTGTCCCTGAAGGTGCAGCGGGCCTGGCCACCAAACAATGCAACAGCAAAATCCTGCAGCTGCCCTTAGTGGTGCTGTGAGAAGGTACTGCTGTGTAACGATGCAAAGTGGCTAATAATAATAGCATTGCAAGCTGGCTAATAGCATTACTATATTGGGCTAATAAGAAATCTTGACATCTGTATAAGAGCATAGGGAGAGCCCACGCAAGACCTGGCTTTGTGTCCTGTCTTCTGCCATGCCCCAGGTGAGATGCTCTGGGCAAGAAGATGGGATGGCGTATCAGTGTGACAGCTAATTTCTACGGGGTAATTTTGGGCAAAGCAGTATGCTCAGCTTTACCGGCACACACAGCATTCAGCTCACGGATGCTCTGTATGGTCCAAATTGCCACCCCATGAATGGCTTCTCCTTTACAGAAGAGACATGGAAAATTATTCCTTACTTTCCTCAAAGGCTGTTTAGATTTACTGGGCCAAAACTGATTTATTTCCTGCCCATTTCCAGAAGCGTTAGCTCTTTGCTGGCATGTGAACCCTGATTTTTGTTATCACGTGGACTGGCAAGAGGTCTGAATTAGCACTTTTCCTTAATCTGGCAACATTGGTGAAGACTGGGGACAAGGGGGAGAGGGATGGAGCTGGCAAGCTGACTTTGGAAAAAATGTATTTGTACAAAAAGCTCCATTTTGAAAATCTTTGTTGTTTTTGGACACCACTTTCAAAAAACATCAATTCCAGCCATTGGAAGAATTAAACAAAACAATGTTATTCTGAATTAATGCTTATAAACTTCATTTTGTTTTGACTTAAAAAGTCTGTGTGCAGCAGGATGGAGAAATGAAAAGCAGAAGAAAAGGGGGTAGGAGCATACCAAAACCTCGCTGATGGAAAATGTTTTTCACTTTGAAAGGTTTCACAAAGAAAGAGGTTTTTCATTTATTTTTTCTCATGGTGGTGTTTCCAGCTTACCCATCAGAAGTCTCCTGAGCTAGTTAAGTCAAACCCAAATGTCAATGTGTGTGCAGGGGTGATTTTTTTTTCTTATAGGTGCAGAGATGTCCTAGCCACCATCTGGAAACATCACGAGAAGAGACTAAAGCAGGAGAAACCTACCTGCCTTCGGGAACCTGACAGTTTGCTTTCCTGTTGCATTTCTAGAGTATTCGGTCCAAGGTGGAGCTGACAGTCTGGGACAGCCCTGAGGACATCGGCTTGACCTTCACTGCCACATGCCAGGATGGGTTGTCCTATCCTGGGCTCAGGAAGTGTGGGGATCTCAAAATAGGAGATACGGTGAGTCTGTCTTTTGGTTTGTCCCCTGGAGAGGCTGTTTCACCCTCCATGCAGCCACTTACTGCTCTCAATGAGTGGTCCTGGGCAATAAAAAATACAGCTTTGCTCATCTTCCTCTGCTTTTCTCATGCTGTGCCATGTTTATATAGGAACCCATGGAGACTCTGTGGGTGGCATAGATCAGCCCAAACTCAGTTGCAAGGGAAGAGGGAATTACAGGCACCTTGCCTACAGCACCCCGAGCCAAAAGGTCTTGAGCAGGCAGTGGTACACTATAGTCAGGAATGGGCTTTTTTCTCCTGTAATCCCAGATGCTCTCACCTGTGAAATTTTCACTGCTGCTCCTGCTGGTCTTTTCCTGGTCCACTAAATATTCAAGGTTTTCTTGTTATTGTTTGAGGATCCTGGTTAGCATTAGCACCCTGGCTTGTGTCAGAAACTGTGGCCAGCAGGACCAGGGCAGTGACTGTCCCCCTGTGCTCAGCACTGGTGAGGCTGCCCCTCAAATCCTGTGTTCAGTTTTGGGCCCCTCGCTACAGGAGGGACATGGAGGTGCTGGCGCGTGTCCAGAGAAAGGCAACAAAGGTGGTGAAGGGTCTGGAGCACAAGTCTTGTGAGGAGCAGCTGAGGGAACACGGGTTGTTTAGCCTGGACAACAGGAGGCTCGGGGGGACCTTATTGCTCTCTACAACTACCTGAAAGAAGGGTGTAGTGAGGTGGCAGCTGGTCTTTTTTCCCAAGCAACAAGTGCTAAGATGAGAGGAAGTGGCCTCAAGTTGCACCAGGGGAAGTTCAGGTTGGAGATTAGGAAAAATATCTTCCCTGAAGGGTTGTTCAAGCACTGGAACGGGCTGCCCAGGGATGTGATTGAGTCATCATCCCTGAGGTATTCAAAAGATGTGTAGATGTGGTGCTTAGGGACATGGTTTAGTGATGGACTTGATAGTGTTAGGTTTACAGCTGGACTTGATCTTAAGGGTCTTTTCCAACCTAAATGATTCTGTGATTCTAATCTAAACCTGTCTTTCTCAGAGTGAAGAGGTCATGGGTATTTTCTGAGGTGTTGCAAAAAAAGACAGCGTGCACAGAAAGGCAGCAACCCTGCCCTTGGTTGTTCAGTACCTAGCGTTGCTGGATGGCAGCACAGACTAGTTTGCCCCTTAATGCTAACAGTATACATGGCATAATCCATCCTGTGCTTTTTTATAAAAAAAAACCAGAGAGGCTAAGCTTGGCTTGTTGAAATTGAATATTGATACAGACAAACGAGTTGCTGGGCTGTAGGAGGGCTTGGACCAGCAGGAACCTCCTCCCCTTCTCCAGGCTTTTGCTGTCTGCGAGGACGCGGGTGCGGGTTTGTTAGCAGCCCGATTGCCTTATTTGAGAAGAGTGACTCTGCAAACATACCAGAGCTCCAAGCACTGAGGCATATAAAAATAGTTTGAAAGAGTCAACAGTAGCTGGATTTTTTCCCCCACCAAAAAAGGATCATGTGAAATGCTAGAAAGGGAGGTGGCCTCTGCTTTTTTAGCTGACTTTACAGGATCTCTGATGTGCAGCAAAAGCAATCCCCATAGTGTTGCCATTCCTTGTTCCCACAGCAAAGCCTGGCCCGCTGAGGTAGCAGTTAATCTGGTGGCTGATCCTGAGCTCCCGGCTTTGGCACAAACCGGGGGGTCTCGTGCAGTACAGCTGCTTGGCAGCATGTGCCACAGGGAGCTGCCACTGGTACCTCTCCCATTTTAGGTGCCTGCACAGGCAGACGTGGCACAGGATCATGGGGGGGGGGGGGGGGGGGCATTCCTCCATCCTCTCTTGTTCAGCTTCTCTCTGCACCATTACTTCCACATGGATCAGGATTTGACTCCTGCTAAGAAAGTTTCCCCAAAGAGGATAACTGCTGGCACTGGGTCCTAATCTGCTGGCATTTCGTCCTGGGGCTGTGGGTGTCAGCAGGTGAAAGGGAGCAGGATTACCTTGATCCCCTTAGCTTGCTTTCTGATCTTCTCCTCTGTAATTTGAGCTCGTTGCCTAATTGCTTCTGGCCTTGGGAATGGGAGGGGGTCAGGGAGGTTTCCTGGGGGTACAGCTATCCCAGCAGGGTGGTCACACTCACCCCTTGGCATGGGGGATGATGCAAGCGGTGAGAGCTCAAGGTGACCCCAAATGTCTCCAGAGAAAAATCATTCCCTCCTGATGCCTGGGAAAAGGGCTCATTTACTTGGAAAAACGTTAATCCTCTTTGTTAACCAGCAGTTTCAGGCAGCGCTGGTGGGCCCGAGACCCTCACCATACAGCCGGATTAAGTTGGGGGCCGAGCCAGTGGCCATAGGGCAGCCTTGGTTTTCCCAAGGAGAAAACCCCGGACACTGGATTGTAGTAACAGGAAATGAGTAGGGGGGTGACTTATAACCATATCATGACGTATAACCCTTCTGAAGCCAGTCTTAATAGAAGTATCCACCAAAGATGGCCTGTTAGCAGCGTGCTGAAAGCCTGGGACTGTGTGACTGATGCATGTCTGTGTGCAGGTCACGATTCCCATAAAACCTTCTAAATCCATGATCTTGTAGGCACCTTGGGCCCTTATGGTTGGTTAGTTAGATCGTTGATAGTGTTTGATTTCAGCAGAGTGTATTATTTTTAATAGCATGAGAACCAAGCTACTTGCTAGAGTTTTGCCCTGCTTATTTCATGGGAACAGGCAAGTGCCTTCCTGCTTCACAGAAACCAACGGTCCCTGATGGATTTTAAAACGTTAAGGATGCCAAACCCCTTGTGGTACTGTCAGATGTTAGTGCACCGAGCTGCAGATGCTCTTACTAGACTTGTGATTGTGTGTGTGGGGGTGTGGGGGGTTTGGAGACCTGGGAGTGAAGCTCAATGTGCTGAGCATGGCCCAGCTCCAGGGAATTGCTTCATGGCTTTTCCTCAGGACATTTGCCCTCCCCTCCTGCCTTCCTTCCTGGGACACCCTTCATGGCCATTCTGGGGCCATGCGTGTTAACTTCCGTCTCAACCTGTCCCCCCAGGTTTCCTTCGAGGTGGCTGTGGAGGCGCGGAGCTGCCCTGCTGAGGACACCTCCCACGCCTTCACCATCAAGCCTGCCGGCTTTCGGGACACGCTGGAGGTGGTGGTGACCTACAACTGCCTCTGCGGCTGCACTGGCCACGCCACCCCAGCCAGCGGCAAGTGCAGCGGCAATGGGACCTACACCTGTGGGCTATGCGAGTGCGACACCGGCTACCTGGGGGCCAGGTGCGAGTGCGAGGAGGGTGCCAGTGGGGACATGCACCACGCCATGTGCCGGGAGGCCGAGGGCAAGCCCCTCTGCAGCGGGAGAGGGGAGTGCAGCTGCAACCAGTGCCTCTGCTATGAGAGCGAGTTTGGAAACATCTATGGGCCCTTCTGCGAGTGTGATGACTTCTCCTGCGCTAGGTACAAGGGAGTCCTCTGCTCAGGTAGGAGCCCTTCCTCCCTCATGTCCTCCACTTCGTGGGGATGGGAAAATGACCCCGAAATGGGGAAGGCTGCTGGACTGGTGCGTGCAGGGTGTGCGAGGGGCTGCCGCCTGCCCCGCCTGCCGAAATGTGCCCTGGAAATTTCTGGAGGGATCTGCCCTTTCCTTCTTTTCCTTATGGAAAAAAGGAGGGAGAGGTTTAAGTGCATCCATGCTAATGAGCAAAACGTGCATTATCCCCATCAGAACTGAGTCTCCAGCATTAGGGTGAAAGGCGCTCTTCTTGCAGGCTCGTCCTCTGCCCAGGTCCCATGGAGGTGAGTGGGGTCTTGGCTTTTGGTGGTGTTATTTTGACATAACTATGCACATTTCTTGCACACTGAAGTATATCCCTAGGAAAGAGTAAGCCGGCACAGCCTTCAGTCCTCTGAAGCTTTTTCGTTGGATTTCTTCTGGATGTGCCACCCTTCCCTGCATAGGCAGAAACAATCCTTTTTTTAAAGATGAACCATTCGAAGTGATCCCCTGGTGCAGCACAGGTGAAAGGAGAGGTTGTGTTTCAGTCTATTACTTATTAAAGAAAATCTGTGTTAAAGATTCCTAAAGGTATTTTAAATATAGGTCTTTCTGCCCATTGGGAAAACAAGTCATTCACTGGGAAAGGTGTAGCCAGTCAGCTTTCCTTAAACAAAAGTAGAGGAGTTATTTAGCTGTGCATGCTAAAGTAGCTTTAATTCTTTGTCAGTTCAAGCTCACATAATTTACCTTGCACGTAATTGCCTCGATTAGCCCTTGGACATAATTCCCTCAGTTGGAGCTGAGCAAAAGGTGATTCTTTAAAATTTGTCTGCTTTCAAGCAAGTAAAATATTTCCTTAACTGAAAATCTTGGACAAAATTTCCAAAACAAGTGTAAGCTTGGAAAAATAGCTATTTGATCACATTTCCTCCAGGGAAGTGGTGGAGTTTTTCCCTGCTGTTAATCTTGCCCTGCATGTTTCTGAGCTGGGCAGTAAGTGATGGAGCACCTTTTGGTTGCAAGTTTCTGGCTCTTTGGGGCGTTGTTAGGTGGGTAGGGGATGTTTGTGCTCATTTTCCTGCAGCCAGGCTAGCAATGTGTCGGCACTGCTGAGGATGGGGCAGGCGACACCTTGGGTTTTGGCACTGCCCTGGGGCTCCCCGCAGCACAGCAGTGAGAAAAGCCAGTACCACATCCTGCAGTGACTGGACCAGCCCTCCCGGTCTGGGGCTCTCCCTGCTGGTGCAGGAGTGGAAAGAGGGGTGGGCAAGCAGGAAAAAGGTTTTGGAAAGTAGATGAGGGAAGACGTAAACTCAGGTGTGAAGTAATTAAGAGCAGTGCTGTCTGGGGGTTCTCCATATGTCCATATTGCTCTGTTAACATCATCCCACCCAAAAGGAGTAATTTGATAACAAGCAGAGCAGTGATGACATAAAGAGAGGCTGGAAGTTACTGGTGTAGTGATTAGTACTGCAAGAGAAGGACACCCATTTGCTCAAATTTCCTTTTCATCAGCAGAGCCAGAGCCCTGCTGCTCCATAGGCAAGCAAGTTGTATGTCTTCTGTTGCACCTGCTTTCTTCTGTCCCTGTGGAGGACTTCTGGTGCTGGGAAGGGCAGCAGAGCTGGTTTGGGATTTGCCAGAGTTTTTGAAGTCATTTAAAAGTCCTTTTTATAGCTATGAAATAAAACAAAGGGTTGGCTCTTTGCTCTGGGGGTGGGATGGAATCTGGCTTGGCTGTGTGAGGTGGGGTGATTCTCCGTATGCTTCCTGGTATTTCTATTGCTGTTGGTTTGTTGACTTTTTTTTTTTTTTTTTTTAGTTCCAGCAGTTACAGTGCTAAATCTGGGATGTAGCAAGCATTCTGCCACTGACATAACATGTTGAGGTGTTTTTGTCAGCCCAAGAAGTTTTGGCCTTCACCAGCCTACCAAATGCGCCTGAGCTCGCACAGCAGTGCTGTGCCCAAAGCTGCGCCTAGCAAACAGTTCTCCTATGGTGGCTTCCAGCAGACATGTGCTCTTTTTTCCTTACAATGGGTTCCTTCTTGGAAAAGACCATGTGTTTAGCTCAGCACTGAACATTTCAGTCCACCAGAATGGGTAGACTTGGTGGCCAGGGGAGTTTGGGTCATGCCTTGGGTGCAGGATGACCTCTGGGGTGATCGTGCAGGATCCAGTTGCTGCTTTTGCTCCTGCAAGGAGGAATAATGACACTCTGCCCTCCCTATGTCTTCTGGACACAATATCTGTCTCTGAAAGGCCTCAGCATCTGAGTGCCCACCACTCTCACAGGCTGAATCCCACTATGAGGGGAGACCAACAGGTTTTAGGAAATGCAGAAACCAGTAAAGCAGAGTGTAGGGAGCTGTTGTTTTGCTGCAGATTGTGCTTGGGAGTTGCTTGGCTTGGACCCCTGAGGGGAACTCATCACTGTTTTCAAGGGCTTTATTTATACTGTTTGAATCTTCTGGTAGTGTAGAAGGCACTTACTGCCTCTCACTGTGCATTTCTGATGATTGCATTTTGAACAGCGTTTTCACCCCAAAGGAACCCAACCTCATTTTTAGCTCATGGGCTCTGATGTCCCCCATTAAATGCATTTATGGCTGCCCAAGCTGTTGAACAGGATGGTATCATGAACCTCTGAGTGCCCATGCTGGATAGAGCAGGTGGGAAAGCAGCCAGTCCAACAGAGCCTGGGGTTTGGGGAAGCATGAGGAGCAAAGCAGTTTTCCAGGCTGAGAAGTAAAAGTCCTCATGTCCAAACTATTCTGCATGTATGTGGCCCTGCTGATCTGAAGTGAAGCTGTCCCCATCAAGCCACTGCCATGACATAAGGCCAGGTGGCAGATTGTGCTCTGGCATCTCATATTCCTGGTGGAAGCTACAGCGGGGTTGAAATAGTCTGAAATGAACTTTGAGCTTCTTCTCTCTCGGTATTCAGTCCTTTGGCCATCAAAACTGTTTTCAGTCCTGTGTCCATTTATAAATATTGGCACCTCACTTTGTCAGCGTTTGAGAGATGACTGCAGATGGTATTGTTTACAGCTTCTGTCCTTTTGTAGCCCCCCATGAAGCGGAGTAGCAGATTTTGAGTGGGAGATCATCTAAAGGAGAAGCAAGAATTTCATTCCAGTTAGTGGGAGGTTGTGTGCCTTCTGCATCTGTGAGAAGAGTGGGGAAAGGAGTCATTTATAACATGTCGTAAATGTTGATTCAGATTGCATCCAATCCCTAGTCGATGCCACTTAGTCACTAAGTGGCGTTTGTTCTGCTGCTCCCCAAGTCCAATGTAACAGCTCCGGAGTAGCTGTTTCAAACCGTTAATCCAGCTTCTGGAAGGGCCATCCAGTATAGTTTGCTGAAGTGTTCTGTTGCTCCAAAAGAGATGCAACTGAGTTATCCACAGCGTTGTGCTCCAATAAACCAGGCAGTCACTTCCCAAACCACTGAATGCTTCATTCCTAGTTTTTCTCTGGACGGAGAAATTGCCCTCTTACATTGAAGCCTTTGGTGCATCGCTCTGTCCTCTACTCTGAAATGCAGGTGGCTGTGGGAGAGGGGGAGAGAGCCCTCCTGCCTGCAGCTGGGGTCGGGAAGGGGCAGCTGGCTGCACAGCCCAGCAGCTTTTGAACCCCTTGGCTGTCTGCCAGGCAGTTTGACAAAGGAGGAAACATCTCGGCACTAATTGCATTCCTGAAGGTCCCATAAAACTAGGTGGCAAGAGGGAGAAGAGGCCCCGGTGAGGGCATCACGCATTTGCCTCTAATGAAGAGAGACTGGCTCGCCAGAGGCCAAGCTTCATTAGCTCCAGTGTTGCAGACCTATTTTTTCCTTGGAAGGGGGAGATGCAGAGTAGTACAACATCATCTTTATTTTGGTGTTTCTAGGCAAATTCCCCCTTAACCATCACTGCTGTTACTTGACTCCCTGTGTGGGTGTTGTTTGTGTGCTTTCAGCCCAGGACTGTGGCTGTGCACGGGAGCATTGCTACTGAGGTGTAAGTAAAGAGCACTTGCCATGCTGCAAGCTGTTTCACCCCCTAAAACAGAAAGGATCTCGTCTTGAAAGTCCACACTGCCTGAGCAACACAGCCACTGCTGGTAGTGCAGTTTTGTGGGATCAGGTCTTTTGTGGTTTCTCTTCGTGTTTTTAGAATTAGATAATAAATCAGATTTATAAATGCTTTGCAATTGTAAATCAAGCCCTGCAACTTCTCTCTAGCTCTTAAGCATCTGCAAGTGTCTTTATCGGTTAGAGATGACTAAAGGTCATGGCTGGCTAAAGCACAGTGAGATGGCGATGCCTCGGTGCGTAGGAGCTGGGAGTCTGGTCTCGCTTGCCGGTACAGGGCTTCTAGTGACATGAAAAGCTTGGGTCAGCAATAAGGCATTGGGTGTCACATTTGCAAATACGTGCAAGTGCCAGAATTGCTTCTGAAATGGGATTTAAGAAGTGACAGCTCATTGAAAGTCTGTGGCTTATTTCGCACAGAACAGCTAAGCTACATGCAGCACAACTCCAGGACAACTGCAGAAACCACTTCAAAAACTGCTAAGGACACACAAGTCCCCAGTATTTATTTCTGAACACTTCCCTTTCTTGGTTTTGTGAAATGGGGAAGCACTGTGAGGTTTTAGCCTGTACTAGGGCCCAGTGAAGTAAGGCTTTTCTGTTTAACAACCTCAAATTAGAAATCTCACTCCTGTTTCTGCAATTTGGTTTTGGCGTTCCCTGTCCCAGGCGCCGTAGCGGTGCTCAGTGGCACTGTGTTTTCGGGAGGTCTGTGGGGACGATGGGGGTGATGGCTCTGGTGCCAGCGTGGCAGTTCCTAGTTTTGTGCAATAGGGCCCTGTGCATTGAAAGCAGCGCTCCAGTTTGATGGCACTACTGGTATCCTCACCCTGGGGTTTCTGGTTGGGTCTGTTACAAATCATTGTGCCCATGGACATATCTTATGGAAACCGACTTTTTTCCACCCTTACTTTTGTAGTTATTTTTCACCTACCCAGTGGTAGTGCCTGGACAGAGGATGCTGGTGTGTATCTGAAAGATCAGGTGTGGGAATAAAGGTGATCCAGATTTAACCCTTTTTTTTCTTGCCTTAATTCTCTAAATGCCTAGTGGGTAAGCTTTTACCAGAAGTTGCTGTTAAGAAAGAAATAGGTAGTATTTGATTTATTAACTTCTGAGGTGCAGCTGATGGGTTGAGCGTGGTTTGGGAAGGAAGAGGAGCTTGCTTGTGCCCACTGCCTGTGCCCGTGCCAAGGCGGTGGTGGCATTAAAGCAAATGTAGCTGTAGCCAGAAGGGAAGAGGGTTGCCTGCGGCAGAAAAGAGAATAGGGAACGGAGACAAAACCACATCTGCAATGTTTTCTTTTAAGTCATGTCAAGTCTTGTTATCTTTAGGTTTTTGATTTTGGGGCTTTTTATACAGTTTCTCTGAAAAGGTGGAATCTGAGCACTGCCTAGCAAAACAGGACCTGAAGAGGAGAGATGAAATAACCTTGTGAGATGTGGAGGTTAAAAATAATCCTTTGGTTGTTGCTAAGTGCTTGTGCAGCCGTGAGCCATGCAGTTATGGAGGAGATGCGGCTCCGTCTCTAGGGTGGCTGCTCCTTAGGTCAATCCTGTTCTGCTCCCCAGGCTGGAGGAGGATGGGGAGCACATGTCTACCAGCATCTCTGAGGCTTATTTTGGTGACAGAGGATGCAGTGTCAGCTTGCATCACCATGATGCAACCTTGTGGTGCAAACCACCACTTTGTTAGTGGTGCCAGTTATTAGCAGCAGGTGGGGGGCTTGGCGGGGGGGCAGGCAGCAGCTGCATGTGCTGTCAGGGCTAACAGCATGGGGAGGGTGTTCTGGGGTGAGCTGAACCTAGTAAAGTTCTCTGAGCTGAAACCCTTTTCCATTACGGTGGGTTATAGGACTACTGTGTCTCTTTTTCCCCACCGAAGGTCAGGGAGCTAAAAAACCAGCTGAGGTTGAGCTAGAAAACAGAGGGGTATGTAAGTGCTGTCATGCTGCGTGGGGCACAGGGTGCCCATCGTTCCTTCTTAGCAGCCAGCAAACCTGGTTTCAGGCATCTTGGGGTCTCCTGCCTACTGAGCCACTGCGTAGCCCAGGGGGACCTTATGGCCAGAATAAGTAACGAAGAGATGGCACTGCAGTAACATCTCACTTTTAAGATGTGGTCAAGACTCAGTCAGGCTGCATGTTTATCCTAGAGCTTCCAAAAAGCCTTTGTCCTTGCTGCATTCCTGTTTGGCCTTGGCTTTTATTGCCTGCAGAAACTGCTCAGCCAAAGTCCTTGCCCCGAGACGTTTGCATGGCATAAAACAAAAGAATCCCCCTGAACAATAAGAAAAAATAAACCTCTGACTTGCTGTGTCCCATAGCAGTGAGGAGCTGAGGTGGGAGAGCCTGGGCCTGGTGTTGCTGCTGGATGGGCATCCCCTCTCCAGCTTACATCTCCCCTCCACCTGTGAAACATTTTGGCTGCAACAAGAATAGACTGCAAACATATACTGAGGAACAAATCAAATGGGGGACCTCCGCTGTCCTCTTCCTTTTTCGGGGTTAAACTGGGAAGCTGGGCATGTTCTGCTTACTTTAATCATGTGGATTAGTGTAAAAAGATGTAAGGTTTAGGTCATCTCCATTTACTCCCACCCTGTGGGTCAGCCTAATGCTATGTAATGTCCAGGTCAGCTGGGGCAGGCAGGGCTGGGGGCTGTGATGGAGTCAGGCAACTGAATTCGCCTTGACCCTGCTCAGACCGATGCTGCTCTTGCCCTGCAGACAAGCAGGGGTTTTTTGGCTCTGTGTCTGATGTTGTGCAGACAAATGACAGCTGAGCCGCAAATCAGGAAAAAT
This sequence comes from Falco cherrug, assembly GCF_023634085.1. NCBI lineage: Eukaryota > Metazoa > Chordata > Aves > Falconiformes > Falconidae > Falco > Falco cherrug. The sequence goes on along the minus strand of NC_073704.1, from coordinate 32,412,084 downwards.
TACTCTCTTATTTTTTTGAGCTTTTTTTTTTGCCTTTTTTATTTCCCTAACACATTTGTTTAAACTAGATCTTTTCTGATGTCAGTTGTTGATATTCCTGCATTCATGCTTGACCTTCCATAAAGTGTGGGATCTGCTGTGCCATTGCAACATTTTGGGGAGGCAGAGCATGATTGCTCACACAGTGATTTGGAAAATGTTTCCACAGGCAGGGAAGGAACTGTGGAGGAGCCTTCTGCTGCTGTCACACGTAGGATGCTGGCTTTCAGGTCTCACTACGGTGACAGGAGCTGGGATCATCCCGGACTGCTTCCCATGGTGCCTTCCCAAAAAGCTGGGTCTGGCAGTGCTTGGCTTGGGGGCTGTGAGCTCTGAAAGCAAACACTTGAAACCTCTCAGTCTTTAATGGGGAACGTAATTGAGAAATTCTCTGCTCTTTACACAATGTGAAGAGGATGAGAAACCACCGGGATGTGTACTGGAGGTTCTTACTTGCTGTAGTCAGCCCACAGTGCCTCATGCTTGCATTGTACCCTACACTGGGGTGGCACCTTCTATGATGGGAAGCAGGGATGCTCAGCCCCTGGCTCCCAGATAATTTGAAAGGGTGGAGACTCCCCAGGAGCTGTGAAGGTGGCTGGCTGTTGTTCGCATACCTCTTCAGCAGTGTTTCAATTCTCCTTGCAAGCAAAGGGCATCCTGAGCATCTATCACTATTATTTTGGAGGGCTGGAGCCAGGCAGGGAAATGGAGGCACTTGCACCTTGTTGGGGTGTTACTGCTGACCATTGGTATCTGTCACCATGTGTTAATGAATTGCTTGGTTTTCGTAACAGAGGAGCCAGGGAGGATTTTTATTTAAAACACACCCTCTGCCAGTGCAGGCTTTCTAGGTCGCGTCGATGGGCTTTGGCTGGGGCACATGTTCCCTCCTCTTGGCAGCCCTAAGCCAAGAGAGACAGGCACTCCATAAACCACCGTCTCGGAAGAGACCTGTCCTTAATGCTGTCTCGCTGGAGTCTCTGCAGCCAGCTTCTCACTCCCGACAGCTCCTTCACTCCTTGCAGGTGGCTTTGAGGTCTCTCTGTCTTAAGCTACCAAATTCATCATCGTGTCCCATGTGGTTCTGGGTGTGCTCATCTCCAAGAGCTGTGGCTGATAGCCCCAGTGCAGAGAGGGGCTGAGAGCTGGGTGGGATGTGTCTGCATCCCAAATTTGATCTTCATGAAGTCACTATTTGCCTGGCATGCAAATCTTCGGTGGCCTTTTGGAGGAGTGGGGGTGACTCAGTGCGTGTATTTCTTTGTATCTCTGGTTCTTGGGAGGCTCCTGAAACCTCCCAGCCACTTCCCCCTGGATTGGCATAATTTCCATCCTTCCCCAATCTCTCTCTTCTGCTTCTTCTCTGAATTTATCTTTTCCCCTTTAACAGTGGTTTCTGTTCTCTTTCCAATTTAATCCTGAGACATGTGCTGCTCCCCTCTGCTGAGAGCGTGCGCCTCCCCGTCCTGCTCCGTGACCATTCAAAAGGCTGAAGATCCCAAGGGGTTCAAATGGCTGCTGGGCTAGGGCAAATGGCACAGGGTGACCCTTGCCCGCTGGCCGTGACCTGTGAAAGCTTGGCCAGTGCTTGTAGCTGCAGCATGTAAAAATGCCTGGTTCCTCCTCTGATTGCTCTGCTAACAACCTCCCATGTCCCCCAGCGCAGCTGCTGTGTTTCAGGTCAGAGGTGGTTGTGTTTCAGTGCAGGTGGATGGTTCTTAGCAAGAATGCTCTGTGTTTGATGTGTGGGCTCCTCCGGTTTTCTTTCACAATAAATGAATTCAGTGTTAGGTATTATACCACCAGGCATTACCGTTACATCTTTGCCTGTTAATATTAATTGATTATCTGGGAGTCGGACTCGATGAGCTTTATGGGTCCCTTCCAACTTGAGATATTTTATGATCTTTGCATGGATTTCTCATGGGAACACAAATGATACTTCCATTCCTGTTTCTGCTCAGTGCTGTGTTTATTCTTCATCATCCTTTGTTTTTCTGGCAGCAGGTATACCCTGCCTGCCCTACCTTGCTCACGCTGAGGGTTTGTGTTGGTTGTTCACACTGAAACAGCAATTGAGTTGGACTTTCTTTCCCCAGCATATCGCGTACTGCTTCGCCAGAGTTTCCATTTCTGGCACGAAGGAGCAAGGCTGCCCTTTCTTACCCCTCCCTTCCCCCTGCCTGGGCCCTCATTGCTGTCAAAGTCTTGCAGCTCTCCCCAAATCTGGCAGCAGCTCCTTGGAGGACCAACCCACACAGAGCGCTGCTGTTCCTGCCTCTTTTCACTGGGGTTTCTCCTTGTCCTTGAGCGGACCTTTTGCAAGCATTAATGCATGCTAATGAGGCATTAAATGCCAGGGCAGAATTCAAGAATAAAGAAGTGACGTCTTCAACATTTATGGGAGCCAGAGCTCTGTCTGTGGGTCTCTGCTCTTAAAGAGGCACAGCATGTGGGTTGCAGCTGGAGGTGTCATCTGATGGTGCATGCATGTACCCAACCCCCCCCGTCGAGCTGCAGCCACCCCCTCCCACAGCTGGGAACCCCATATCTGAGAAAAGTAGAAAGCTCCAAAATAAAAGCAAGATGAACTTTGAAAACACAGCTCATTGCCTACTTGCTCCCCTATGAGAGAAGATGGTCTTAGAACAAACTCTCTTAAATGCTCTGCCTTTATGGCCAGCGTCTCACTGAGTTTGGCATTTGCATTTGGTCCTTCTGATGACAGTAATTAACAGAAATAAACATTTGGAATTGAATGCTGTATTTGGGGTTTAGAGGCAGATGAAAGCCTCAGACTGGCAGGTGAGTGAAATTCTGGGTTTCTGTATTTCTTGTTGACATGCACTGACAACTTGGGATTTTTGCTTAGTTTGGATTGAAAAATTGAATTTAAATACTTGAGCTGAAAGGGAAGTATAGCACAGGCTGTGGGCTCATTCTTTCTTTCTCTCTCTCTCTTTTTTTTTTGTCTTACTTTGAATGAGATTCTGACTTCTTTCAGCTTCCTTGGGAAGGGAGGAATCTGTTCCAAAACCATGGACCTTTGGTGAACTTGCACCAGATTATGTGTTTGCATCAAAACACAGAACTGGGCAAGGCTCCCACAGCATGGATCCTGCAAAGAAAGAATCTCTCTCTGCTCCAGAGCCCAATCCTCTTAACAAGGTCCAGCTGAAAGGACATTTAGCCCACTTGGGCTTCAACAGGGTGGGAATTACACTGCTTTTCATTTGAAGGATAAACTGTAGAATTTGCCCCTGGAGTTCAAGCATTTGGGATCATGCAGCTTTGTTTTGCAGCCAAGTTTTATTTTAAGGAAAAATCTGGAGGTTTTTTGGGTGGTAGGAGCCTGCTCAGGCACCAGAGCAGGAGGATGAAGTTCATCCTTCCTGGAGGCACCACACATCAGTGGAAGGGTTGCAATACTATAGCTTTTCTCAAGCCTTTCATCTGCATTTCATCTAACTGCATGCTCACCATATGTCACCTCATATTTCTAAATCTTCCAGAGTCTTCACGGTGACAAAAGTTGGAGGCTAAATGTAGAGTTGTATAAGCAGACCTAGGCAAAAAGATGGGCCAAGAAGTATGTAAGTAGGGGAGAAGCTCCTGGTCCTGGACCCATGGGTGTTGGTGGTATCTGGACAGGGTTGGGAGAGCCAAATGGAAACCAGTTTTCGTCAAGCAGTTTTCTTTGTCAGGCTTTGTGGGGACAAAGGAAACAAACAGGGAGAGCTGCATCGAGGGAGTTTTGTGAGCAGGTCTCATCTGTTAGGGGGGCAGAGAGCTGGCTGGAGAGAGGAGCACTGTGGTAGAACAGGCACTGGTGCGTTCCATGGCAGACCCAGTAAACCCTCACACCCAATAAATGCCTGTATGAGAAGGGATGGAAGTTGATAGAAAAGGGCAGTGGCACAGAGACTTTTTTGAGTTACAGGATTGGAGAGAAACACAAGAGGGAGAAAACCCAGAAGATTCATACCCCCGTACACCCCTACCTTCCTCTCTGGCTTACAGAATAGTACAAATTATTAGCAGTTTCTGCAGTGCCTTCCATGTCAGGTGCTTAAGGGATGACAAAGACAAGGATGAGCATGTGCCCAGTTTGGTGGGATGATATTTGGACCCACAGCTTTAAGGGAACCAGCACATTCATCCCAGTTTCCCCTGCTTGGGTTGAAGTGCTGCATCTCTGGGAGCATCTGGCAGCAGCCCTCACCCTGTATCGCTCCCTGCATCAGTAGCAGAGTCAGCAGCAGAACCTAAAAGCTCCAATTCCCAGCTCTGGGTCTCCATCCAAAGGGCCACGTGTGGCAGGCTCGGCTGAGGCACTAACATAAGCAAAAGTCAAGAGATTTGTGAAGTGCTGAGCTTACTTAAAAAAAAAAAAAAAAAAAAAAAAAGTAAGGCTTTATTTTAAGAAATGCAGCTTTAGATCTCCTTCAGGAAATGAGTCCTCACTGCCCGTCTTGGCTTTCTGGTGGATCATCAGCAGTATCTTGTGATTGCATTTCAGCTCCCCTTCTGCAGCAGAGAGAAGGAAAATGAGGAAAGGCTGGCCAGAGCTGCTGCAGGAAATCCGCCTGCCCTGGATTGCTTTCAGCTGCCTTCATGAGACAGCAGTTTCCAAAGCCCTGTTTTCCCTGCCCAGTGCTTATTTAACCCAGAAGGTCCCAAGTGAGTGAGAAATTGGGGGGCTGAGGGTTTTTTTTGTAATGACAGTGCTGCAACGTGGGGGATGCTGGCAGTAATGTGGAGCTGGTGGTGGGGCTTGTGGTACCCAAGGCTGAATCAGCAGCTCAGGTGTGTGTTTATTCCTTCAACTTTGGTTTCATTAGTCTGCATTTGTGATGGTATTTTTGATGACTGGTGAACTCAAGCAGCACTATTATTGAAATAAAGGCTTATTTAAAGCCTTGTCAATTCTTGGCCAAACCCATGTGCTTCAGAATATAAATAACCTTTGAAATTAATGCAGTGGGAAGATGTACAGACCCATGGTGTCTGGTGTAAATAATGTACAGAAAAGCACTATTTGCTTATCGCAAGCCTTTTAGCGTCTGTTTTGTTGTTTCAGTATTGCGTTGTGGATCAGTGAGTGTGGGCAAGCTCTCCTCTGGAGTGACTGGAGGTGGTCAGTGAGTGCATTTCAGTTTACACAGAAACACTGGACCTTTGACGTTTGTGTGTCTGTGTTTATATGGTAAGCTCCTTTTCACAAGGAGGTTGTTATGCTCCATAGGCTCCAGAAGTTGGGGTTGCTCCTGCCAACCTGCCACCCTTGTTTCCCTGACAGACTAGTGTCCGCAGGCAAGGGGTCCTAAGCCCATCCCCAGTATTTAAAATTTCATGAGCGTTCCCTGACTTCCCACCGGTGCTGACCATCTGGCAGCAGGACGGTGCCGCGGGCAGGCTGCCTCGCCTTGCCTGGCCTCTTGATGTGCAGTGGCGGCTGCTTTGAGTCATGGAAAGCGATTAGTGGGGAAGTCAATGATTTATTTGCCTAAGCAGGCACTGTGTCTTACCATAGCCCTTTCCCAAATGGAAAGGTCTGTATTTTCCAAGTGTTCAAAGCCTCTGCTGCCCTTCCTCCTCCCACTCAATATGTGCCATTCATGGAGCCTCTCCTGCAGGCGTTGAGCACTTTAGCTGGGAGATTGGCTGGTCTGGTACAAAACCAACACTCAGGCAGTGCTCTGTGTTGGTCAGGTTTGACTTCTTCTCTCGTAAGCAGATGTTTTTGGTGCATCCACCCCTAGGGAGTACAAACAACGTGTGGTTTCTGTGTTGGGACTCCGGGTGATGGGCACAGCAGCCAGGGCTCATTAAAGGGATGGCACCAGGGAATCTGGAAATTTCTTGCCATAACTTATTTCTCTTAATTGGTTTTCCTGTGGCGTTTCAGTGGGTTTTTTCAAACTAGTTGTTCAAGTAACCGAAAATCACAAAAGCATAGCATTTTGAAGGTCCTGACCCAAAGCCTGGATGTGAGCACGGAGGCACAAAAATAAGTGGTGTGATTTAATAGGAAGAAAATGCAGTATGGCCTTTCCCCTCCCAAGTGCTCAGAAACAGAGAACCTGGCTTAAAAATCATCAGGATTTTTTTTTTTTTTTGTATGGTAGGCATATCAATTTAATTTTCTAGAAGGTGGGGAAAAAAAATGAGTGTTGGAGAAGCTTGTTTTCAAACCCTGTCTCACCCTCCGTAAAAGCTGGGGTCATTTTTTATTTCTTGCAAAAGAAAGCTGGTGCTTTTCTGTAATTTTGTGGTCACCAGAAGCAGTGGGTTTTAGCAAAATTACGTTCTATTAAAAGACCTAGTGACAGAGCTTTTAGCACGTTGCTTTTCAGACCTCTTGGTGCAGTGGTGGTTGGGGCAATTCCTACAAGGCAAATAGTTATCCCAGAGGGCACACAAGCTGTCCCACCACACACTCGGCCACTGCAGGGTCCCCCTTTGCAGCCTGCTGTCAGGAAACCCGGGATGAAATCAGGGTCAGAGGCTGGAGGGTTCTGCCAGAAGCTGCTATCCTGATTCCTGCTCACCGGCAACAGCCCCACGCAGGGACCGGACCCACGGCACACAGCGCTGGTGCCAGGCTGCCCAGCCAGGTTTGCGCGGTGCTGGGGTGAGGGCAGAGGGGATCGGGTGTGCGGCTGTCATCCCGGCGGGCAGTCGAGCCAGGGGGAGAGGCAGAGGTGGCTGGGGTGAAACGAGGACAGTTGGTTGTCCTGCCAAAAGCTGCCTGAGTGACATGAGACGTGCAGCCCAGCCAGGGCACGGCAGTGGGATGGGAATGTATTTCAGGGCAGGGAGAGAGATGGAGAGGCTGGCTGGGCTGCAGGTCTCGGTTCGTCTTGGTGGCCTTCTTGGGAAGAGGGTGCCTACAAGCAGTGGTGCACCCGTGGCTCCTGCCCTGCTGGATCCCAGTCTAGTACAGGTTTAGTCTGGGAACTGCTCTCCCCCCACAGAAGCATCGCTTTCCTCTGCTACACCCTCCCAGCGTGTTTCTGCAGCCTCCTTGACATGTGTTTCGTGTTAGCCCCTCCAACAATCAAGAGATGGCTGGAAAGTATGTTATCAGATTCGGAGGGAGCATTTCATTTCGCAGTTTGATCTGGATCTTTTAAACATCTAAGCTCGTCTTATTTCAAGGGTGAGAACAGAAGAAAACATCTCTTGTTATGTTTGGAGAACATAATTAATGTCTTTTGGCTTCACAAACCAGCTTGAATAGAGAACATGCAAACTCAAAGAGTTCGAGGGCATTAAAGTCCAGGGTAATGTCCTGCACCATGAGATTTCTTCTGGTGCAGAGATGTCTCAAAATACACTCTCACTGAGTACACGTTCTCATCTTGGAAATGAAACTGGGAAGTAAAACTAGGTTCATCATCCACATAGTGGTGGAAGGCTTACTGCAGGCACGGTCTTACATGACATAGGGACTGCTTAACCCCATCAGCACTGCGTGTGACCATAGGATAGCTGTGACTGGAAACATGCAGCACATTTTGCTGCAAAATACACAAATACCAGGTAGCACTCTGTGTGTTGCAAGCCTCAGCTCTGGGTCACCATCACCAAAAGACTTGCTGCCACATTGCCTCAGGGCTCCTCTCAGGCTGTGTCCTGAGCAAGAGGACGGAGTGGATTCCGATCTCCAGTGCTCCAGGTGGATGTTGAGAAGTCGGGTGACTCATTGAGAAATAAATGTATCCCGCTCACGGCATTTCTCCAGTCTTCATGCTGTGTGGGAGATGGATGGAGAGCACCAGAAGTGGAGCTCATGGTGCTTGCAGGAGTGGCCACTCTTTCAAGCTGATCCAGGCAGTGAAGATCTTTGCTGTTAAAGGTCAGCATGGAAATTCCCACTCTTGACACATTCCCCATGATGAGTTTCAGCCAGTGACTTGTAATGTTGAGCCAGTGTGGCTAAGGCAGAAAACACATTTCAACATTTTAAGCTCACACCCCATACTTAGTCATCCTCATGTACAAGGGCTTTCTCTTCATCCCCTTTAATAACTACAACTGCTTGCTTTAAGACGCTGTTCCTTAAGTCTTCCAGTTGCAGTGGTTTAATAGGATGAATTGTTTGGAAATAGCTGTTTCCCTTCCCTGGGACAGTAATTGCAGGCTCCATCCCCAGCCTGCCGGGGGCTGGAAGGGATGTCAGTCTTTCTAGCCTGCTATACTGGCCTGGCACTGACTGTTTTAAAAACTGAACCATTTTATGGTCCAGGGACAGATCTCCAGTGGACTCACATCTCGTGCTGGGCTCTGTAGTGTCCTAGGAGGACTGAGGTAAGGTTGATGATACAGGGGCTCTACCCCTCTGCCCAAGAGCAGGGAGTGACTCCCACCCAGATCGGGACCATGGGGCAGTATGAATGCAGTTGGCTTTCTTCCATTCACCCTCACAGCTTAAATTCAGGCATGAGAATATTTACATGAATTCCTAATGCCGGCTGCTTTGGATTCCTTGAAATAGTGCCTGTTTAAGAAAACGATGATTTACAGCTGATTTGGACACATGCATTACCAGGGAGGCACGAAACTTGCTGTGTGTGAGAACCTGATTGCCTGTATTAATTGTGAATATAAGCCAGCCACTCTATTTGATTTGCTTGTGTCCACGGGCTCAAAATCAGCTTTGAAGGGAAGGGGCCAACTAAACCTGCCTGGATGGATGTGTCTGGGAAAGGGCGAGGCTGTCGTCATGAAGGCAAACAGAGCAAGGGATTTTTAGTCTCCAGCAGATGTAGGCAGGGAAGGAGGTCACCTCTAGAGATCTTGTAAACATAATCTCCTCTGTCTAGTAACGTTTGAGTTTGCAGGCTGGATCCAAAGCAAATGGTGGGAATGCAAAAGAGGCTGAAAGGGGGCAACTTGTGATGTGCTGGGACTTAGAAGATGCCTAGTAAAACAGAAGGTGCTGCCATGACTTTTGGCAAGGAATATAGCTTGACAATCCACAGCCTCTCTGGTAATTTTGGAGTGGTGGGAGAGGCATGGAGATCAGTAGTTTTGTGCCGATGAAAGGAGCGTGTATGTAATTTATCTCGTCTGAGGTGCTTGAGGCTGTTTCCAGTGGGAAAGCTGAGCTGTAATTAGGTTGCTGATGAGCCTCAGATACAAATCCCTCAGCTCTATAAACTATATCTTCAAAGGCATCCCTTCTCCTAGGGACTGACCAAGGAGGAATTCAAGCAGTATTTCCAGCAAGCTGATGGATGCCTTTGTGAAATCAGATGCCCAGCAGCCAGCCACTCCACTTACCGTCAATGAAAGCCTTAAAGTCTGTTGACTTTCTCAGCCCATGGCTAAACCCCATGGCTTTACTTCAGTAAAGGAGTGCCCTCACTGGATCGGGTTCTTCATCCATCTCTGCTGCGAGCTGCCCCTGGGGGGAGGTTCAGCTGGTCCCAGCAACCTTCCTGGTACTGGCTGGAATGTAGAGGTCTCGCTTGGACACAGGAGATGGTGCTTATTAATTTAATAATTTGTGAAGGCATTTTAAGGTTTTGGGGAGTACTTCTTAAGCAAAACTATTAGTAAAGAAGGGTAGAAAGACCTTATGAAATGGTTGACCTGCTAGGCTTTTTGCTTCTAAACCCTGGGTTCAAAACCAGCAAGGAAGCACTGTTCCATTCCCATCTTCATATCTCTCGATGCAGACAGAGAAATAAGAGACTAACTCATACAAAACTCCAGCCAGCCCAGTAAACGTGGAAGCTCTCACAGGATCCCCCTCTTTTACACCGTTTTGAGGGCTCAGCAGTAATACTGATCTCCAGAGCTCAGGGTCCACAGTGGGCAGGGAAGTGTGGAAGGGAATACTCCTTGTTGAGTGGTGTGGCCTGGAGAAGGCTAGGCTTGGGCCACCCGCTATGGTGCAGCAGCTCTGCCAGGAAAATCTGATGCTGTAGCAAGACTGAGCAGAAAACTGGTCGCAGTCCGGCTGTGCTGCCTCCTTGTCTGGTTCATGGGCTTAGCAGCGAGATCACATCAACTGCCACATCCTCTGGTGCCCTGAAGTATTTGTCCACCCAGTGCCATGCCTCTGAGATGGACACATCTGGTTGGAGAAGCACATTTCAAAATGCTGCTGCCAGAGACCCTTCATCAGCCTGAATACTTCTGGTACTGTAGTGGCAGTGGAAATCACGGTACTAGACTAGCCATGGCCCTCCTAGCACAGCCACAGCCTTCGGGTGGGCACACAAGTGAAGCCAAGCAATGCTTAGGAAGCACCGGGGTGTGAATGACAGAGATGCTGCTCATCTTCTGCAGGGGTGGGAGGCGCAGTGCCGTGCAAGGCCCAGGTGCACAGGGGTGGGCACCAGGAGGCAGGTGTGGGGAATATTCACTCTGCGGTAAGCAAGGCGTGTGGCAGCACGCTGCTGAAATGTGCTCTCGGCTGTTCTCTTTGCTGTTGTCAAGCGCTGAATGGGGGTGCGCCAGGAGGGTCTGAAAGGGTACCTTGAAAACAGGGGGATGCTTGGGAACCCTCATCCAGAAAGAGGAAAATAAGAGGGTAACAAGTTTGACGCCTGGATGGAGCATGTGGTCTCAGCCAGCTAATGGTGTTTGGGCGCTACAGTGGTTGGTAGGTGGTTATTCCTGGCGTGGACCTGGGGTGAAAGTCACCTTGCCCAGCTGCAGGCTGTGTCTGCCCAAGGGGAACTGCCCTGTTCTCCCCATGGTCACCATCACTGTTAGTACCTCCCAAGGGCAGTTTTTGCCCCTGTTCTGGCCACCTGGTCCCACCTAGGAAGGGAGAGGTGCCCATTTGTCTTGAGTGACTGTAGAGGGAAGTTGGGGGAGCTGTAAACCGGTATTTTTTGCTGCTAAATATAGATACTAATTTGATATTTAGGTGTTTTCCATTGCCATCTCTTTGTTACTCTGCCAAGTAAGGTTTCTCTGGCAGCTTTTCCTGCTGGGCTGCTCGTCCCCCCTGTGCAGGGGCAGCCACAGTGCCGGGCGGTGGCCCAGGATGCTGCTGACACCTCCTCCCTGCTCTCCTCTCAGGCCATGGAGAATGTCACTGCGGGGAGTGCAAGTGCCATGCCGGTTACATCGGGGACAACTGCAACTGCTCCACCGAGACAGACAGCTGTGTTTCCAGTGATGGGCAGATGTGCAGCGGCAGGGGCACCTGCATCTGTGGGAAGTGTCAGTGCACCGAGCCGGGGGCTTTTGGAGAGACGTGTGAGAAGTGTCCCACCTGCCCAGGTGTCTGTAGCACTAAAAGGTACTCACGGAGGGGTTCAGGAGGGGCTTCTCACTGGTGGGAAGGGCAGCTCTTTGGTTCCTGGGAGACTTTTCAGCTAAGGACAGGGGTGATTAGCCCCAGGCAAGCCTACACTGCTCAGAGCCCACGATAAGCTACATGAGAGTATCCTAGGTAGAGGAGCGACAAGTGTTGCTGCCCAAGTCCTCATGGAGGTTTGGAGTTTTCGTGTCCCTGTTGGTTTCCAGCACTATCCTGTGCTGCAGGAAAGCCTGGCAACCTCAGTTCTGCTGCAGCCTGAGCTGCAAACATCTGGGCCCAGAGAGCTACAAGCTGCAGAGGAGGGGAGGATGGGGATGACTGCCTGACTCGCAGCTGTGGAGGCGCCCTCGGCGTCAGCCTCAGTCTGGCATGGAACAGCAATGCTGTCTGCCCTGATCTCAGGCAGGATGGATTTTGCAGTAGCTGATGTGCAGCTCCTGACATCCAAAGGGCAAATGGACCCCAAACCTGCCAGCTGTTCTGCACCTTCATTGAATCCACTGCTAGAATAAATCCATCCTTCAGATGAAGATGCTTGGCCCTGAAGTTGCTCTTTCCTTGTGGTGCTGATGTGCAGCCTCCAGCCCAACACCCAGGGAGTCCCTTTCCGAGGGGTGAATCTCTGTGTTCACGTGGTTTCTTATGGGTGCTTAATCTTCCCCTCCATGTGTCTTTCTGCAGGGACTGCATTGAATGCAAGCTGTTTAACTCAGGAAGACTGGCTGATAACCAAACCTGCCAAAAGCACTGCAAGGATGAGATCATCACCACGGTGGATGTTCTCGGTAAGTAAGCAGCAGCAGGACTGCGCACGGTGGGAGCCAGTGACTGTGGTGTTGAACTCCTCTTAACCAGACCAAGACATATCTGTAAAGAAAGCCTTAGGGAACACCTGGTATTTAGAAATGTATGTGTGTATGTAGAGTGTATATGTGGTATGTGTGACCCTCTGTCTGGGTTGTAAGCTGTGCTGAAGTAAAAAATCCCTTTGATTTTAAGTAACTTCTTACCACAGCTATCCACTACTGCCAATGCAAGGAGCAAAGAGCGGGATGAGATCAGATGAGACAGTAGATGATGAGCTGTGAGAGAGTGCAAAATGACAACATATCACCCAAAAAGGCATTCTCTAATCTTCTGAGAATTCATCTTGGAAGAAGTGAGCAAAGGAAGAAGAAGAAAGCAAAGCTGTTCTGGAGATGATGAGTTCTGCTTTAGCGAAACTTACTGCTAGCAGTCCCCCCGGCAAGCCCCTCTCCTGCCCTTTGTATCCTCTTCTGGAGGTCACCCCACATGTGTGTCCTTCAGCAGATGACTTTCTTCCTTTCTTTTGAAGCTCCATTCTGGGAGTCCCTGGTTGTTATTTAGGGTAGCAGAGGGGTTCCAAACTTATGACAGCTTTAATTGCAATCCTGACCTTGGCCTTAGCAATACTGCTTGGGGGGAGGGATGGAGATCAAGCAGGGATAAGTTACTGTCCACATCTGACATTTCCTCCTCTCCCCATAGTTTATAGAAGTGCTCTACCTTGCTCACCCTTTCTCTCCCTTCCTGCCAAACTGTCTGCAGGCAACGTTTTTCCCATTGACTCTTCTCACATCCAGTGTCTAGCTTTTAAATTACCACCAGTGGGGTTCCCTGCTTTTCCCTTTGGGAGCCTTGCTCTCGTTCTCTCCATCCTCCCTGCAGTTTAGCAGGGACTGCACCTACACCGGCACACTGTGAGAGGTTACAAGGCACTTCCAAACCACACCAAGTTCCTTTCTGGTGCCTGCTTGGCCTGTGTTTCTTAGGAGCCAGCAAATACCAGGTACTAAAGCAGCACTCTTCTGCCTGGGTGTTGTGCCATGCCAAAGCCAGCTTTTGTGCTCACTGCACCCAGGGAGGTGAGGCTGGGCTGGGGTTTTCCAAGCCCTTGCATGGTTTTCAGAAAGAACCACAGCTAGATTTCTGTCTTAAGACCTTTTTTGGGAATTATGCTTATTCTTCTGTTGAAATGCTGTTGTCAGGTTATGGGGGATGCTGAGCTCTTGGGAGCTCAGGTCACTCTGCAGCTTGGAGATCTGTGCTGCTAAAGGAAAGGGTAAAACAAAATATTCCTAGTGAAAGTCCTTGGAGACTACAGACTTCTTCACAGGCAGACTCAGGCAACTCCTGGTCCTCAAGTGCTTTTGTGTTATGCAGCACTTGTTAACAGTCCCTGCTGAGGCCAAACGCTGGTATTTGTCACAGAAGGCATAGGTCTGCATTCTCCTGGCAGTGAAGGATGGGACCTTCTTAAGTACTGAGTTACAATGAGCATACCCTGGAAGATCCCAAGTGCCTTTTGGCACTGGGTATGAAGCAGCCAAAGCTTTGTAGAGCAGAGGCACCTGTCGTTGGATTCATGAGACAGAATTATGCTTTTTGGGAAGCTTCTATGACTTGAATTGTACTCTGCAGGATCTCCTTCACTTCTGCAATATTACATTTCCACTCCTGATGGTTCCAGAGACGAGCTTTCAACATGAGAAAAGCATGACATGTCCAGTGCTGAGCAGAACCTGCCAACAGCACACGTCAGTGGACCTGAAAGGTCCATGGGGCCATCACACCTCACTGTGGACATCTGGTCTCTGAAACCTAGTAAAGGCCAACAGAGATCATTACTATCAAGACTATAATGACTCTAATAATGGTGCAAGGACAGGAATGAGAGCAGCTGGGCTTGGAGGAGCTAAGATTTGCTGCTAAAGTCAGAAGGGCATTAGTCAAGAAACATGGAAGTTTTATCTATATTAATCTAATTAGTATTTTGGTTTGTAACAACCAGCACTTCTCTAGCCCTGCCTTTGATACCACTTGCAGGTAGAGCAGGTTTTTTTGTCCCAAGGTAGGAACAGCTGAGGTTTGTCCACACCAGGAACCCCGTCAGGACTCACCAGAGGGGCAGTTGTATCTGGGCTCAGAGCTGTTGAAATGGAGAGTGTTAATCTTTCTGCTGAAAGCAGGTCAAAGGCACTGAAATGAAAGACAAACAGACAAGAGAGAGATAAGGGGCTGGAATAGCAGTGGTCATCAAGACGATCATTTTTCAGCATGACAGGCACACATACAAGTGAGGAGGAGAGCTGGGGGAAGCATTTTCCAGGTGCCTAAGCCAAGGTCATATCTTTGCCAGATGCCCAGATCCCTTCCCCTCCCTTGAAACTCTGAGCCCCAGCAGGCCCGCAGAGATGTGCTCCTGCAGAGCTACCTGGCATGGCCGGAGGTGTTGCCCCATCTCGCTCCAGGCACCATCTCTGCAGCAGGGACACCCCAAGGCTGCACCATGCAGGGCAGTGGCTCTGCTGAAATCACCCCTGAAAGCTAGAGCTGCAAACCCCAGATGATGGCTTTGCTGAAACTTTTCCATTGCTTTTGTGAAGCAGCCTTCCCCAGGAAGCCTCTAATAGTGACCAGAGCACGGTGTGTAGAACAGGCAAACAAACAGCACCCGGATGGCCGTGAGAATCAAGTAGTCTCATTTCTTGCAACTCCCCCATCTCCGCAGCCTCCTCCCCAGCCAACTCCTCCCTTCCCCCTCCTCTCCCATTTTCCTCTCCTATCTCACTCTTTAAAAACAAACTTCTCAGCTGTTTCCGGAGCTGGAGCTGCTCGGTACAGCTGGAGCAGGAGCCAGCCGTGGGCCGCTGCTGCTGCTGGCCCTGCCCCTGTCCTCACAGGCTGAGTCTCTGCCTCTTGCTCTCTCCTCAGCTTCCACTCTTCAAGAAATTTAACAAAATAAGAAGAAAATGGCATTTATTGCCAAAGCAGACTTGTGTGAAGGAAGAATGTGTGTATGTGTGAGGTTGTGTGTTTGCCATGCAGCGTTTGCCGAGTGCCACGTTTTCTCCAGCAGTAAGTCTGGACACTGCTCGGTTACAATTTGCAGGGATCGTGATCAAACTGTGCCGCTTTCCAGGCTTGCTCCCCGTTCCTCCACTCCCAGCTGCCAGTGGGAAGGTCTGTTCAGCTTGCAGAGGAGAATTGTGCTAATTCCTAATATGAAACCTGTCAACTAATTCAACCAAGTGCCATATTGCAGCTTTAGGCACACCCCGTTAGAAAGGGTGACTAGTTCAAAATCAGGGGAACACACACCATTGCAAGTTGTTAGGGGGGAATTAGCTTAATAAGAAGAGAGCGTTGGAAGCATTTCTGTAAGAAATTGGGATACAAAAGTTCTGCAATCTTTAGGAATTTTTAAAATATAAAAAAAACAAAATAAAACTCTGCGACTCTGTATCTCGTTTCAGAAACGGATGACCCCAACACGATCCTCTGCGCCTACCCAGTGAACAACTGCGTCATGAAGTTCACCTACTCAGAGCTTGCCAGTGGGAAATCCAACCTCACCGTCCTCAAAGAGCCAGGTTGGCTCTCCCTTGGGTTTCCTTTTAATAGCACAGGCTGCCTCAGGAGAGGTGACAGGCTGCTGGGGAGCCTGGTGGGTTGCAGAAAGGCTGGCTCCACTGCCTGTATGAGGGCATGCATGAGCAGATGAACCAAGATGATCTAAAACAAAGTGGTTTACAGTGCTGTATCCCAGCCCCAAATGCTCCCAACTTAGTAAAAAAGGATTCAGAGTGAAACATGCACCTGAGCCACCAGCATTGCTAGCAAGTGGCTGCAGAGATTTCTGCCAGCTTGGGATGCTGAAATTAAATCCAGCCTATTTATGTAGCAAAAAGCATGCCGTGTACTGATTTGGAGATACAGCCACTGGGAGCAAAATATCAGAAGAGAACACCTGGTGCTGCTGTTGGTTAGGTCAGGATGTTAGGAAAGCCCACATCACCTATGGATTTCTGCATTGCCAAGGAGCTAGCTCTGGTCCAGGCGGTGTAAGGGTTGTGTGCCCTTGCTCCCCTCCCCAGGCCGTTTCAGACAGCTGTGCTTCTCAGCATTATTTTAACCACGTGCAATGCAGTTTCTCACAGAAAACCCCACATGGTGTTGTAGGACAAGCTGGCGAGCACTCAACAGTAGCTTCTCGCAATCTGCTCTGGTCCTCCAAGGCACAGGCCGGTATGGGAAAGTCTGAGATATTGCACGTTCTGTTTTATTTGTGCTGCAGCTTGCACTTAATTGAAAGACCAGTTGGTTAGCCAACAGTTAATATACTTATTTAAAGTGCCTAGTGATCACCTGTCTCCATGTGGGCCAGAAGCTGAGGTGGCTTTTGCCAGAGGCACCTTAACCCTCTGTGTCCTACATGGGTCACCTGCATTAAAGCCAGCGTCACTGTTGGATGGTGGCACTGCAGCACTGCTCTTCCCCTCAAGCGCTACGTGATATCCTGGCTCCAGTGACGTCCATGAGACCTGTGCCTTTGACCTGCCTCTAGCCAGGAATTTATTTAATAGAAAAAACCCCTTTGGCTTCAGAGAGGACTGTTGCTTTTTTTAATTTAGTCACTGCTGCTAGCACTGCCCTGAGGTCACTTGCTCAGTGGCTGTGGTCCAGGTCTTTATGTCCTGGTATCCTGATCTGGGATACACTCACATCATAGCTAATTACTTTTTCCCCATTGTTACCAGCATGCAGCTCAGCCCCCAGCGCTGTGACGATCGTGCTGGCAGTGATCGGCAGTGTGGTGCTGATCGGCATCATCCTGCTGGCGCTCTGGAAGCTGCTTGTCACCATTCATGACAGACGGGAGTTCGACCGATTCCAGAGTGAACGTTCCCGGGCCAGATATGAAATGGTGAGCCCAGGGCAAGGGTGCTGCTGATGGGGGCGGGGGGAGGGGAGCAGTTATTGGGATGGGCCAGCAGTAAACAGCTCTGTAGTGATGGAGAAGGGTGGCAGGTGTGAGGGATGTGGTTGCCTGTGCCCTGCAGTATCTCGTGGCAGGGCTCCAGGGTTTGGCGCATCACACTGCCCTTCCCCTTGGCAAGTTACAATACCAAAATTATACCCAGCCTTTGTGTTTCCCAGCAGTGCGGGAGGGCTGAAGGAGGTAGGGGAGTGGGGACCAAGCCCTCACTGTGGTGGCAGACAGATTGGTCAGGTCTATGAGGGGGACCTTCCAGGATGCTTTAGGTGGGGTTGCTCAGCATTTGAGGGCGTCACCTGTGCCTGCAGTTTGTCCTGATGGACAAACACCACTGCTTTGGATCTGAATGCACATTTCAGTCAAAGCCAAGTGTAGCAGTATCTCCAAATTAATTGGCACGAGAAGGGGAGTTTATACACTTTTTCACCATGACATGGACTTTGTTCCTGACGTTTGTTCTTTGTCTCTGCTCATTTCTCCAAAGGCATCCAATCCTCTCTACCGAAAGCCTATTTCCACGCATAACGTAGAGTTCACGTTCAACAAGCTCAACAAGTCTTACAACGGTACTGTTGACTGAGGGGGTCTCAGTGCCTGAGACTGCTGTGGACAATTGCTTGACTGTACATGCTGCCTCCCCACTTGAAGATGGGATCCTCTTCAGGGGTGAGAATCCTTTACGACAGGACTGGTCGATGACCAAAGCCTTTTATTTGCACAGTAAGGAGAAAAGTCTGGTTCATTCTGGAGGCATGGACACAAAGGCAGGCTCCCCACCCGTGCTGATGGACTCTGAGCCGTGTGCGACTCCGTACCCCAGCTTTCTGGATATATTAAACCTGCCAACTAAGTCAACCAAGTGCCATACTGCAGCTTTAGACATATCCCATTAGAAAGGGGGACTAGGTCAAGAATCAGGGGAACCCACACCATCGCAAGTTGTTAGGGGGGAATTAGTTTAATAAGAAGAGGGCGTTGGAAGCATTTGTGTAAGAAATTAGGATACAAGAGTTCTGCAGTCTTTAGGAATTTTTTTATATAAAAAACAAAATAAAACTATTGTGCATATATGATGCTGTGAGTAGAGTTCATTGTTTCCTTGTTGAGCCCCTCACCAAAACCGGGGCTTGCTCCTGCAAGCAACAGTGGTGCTGCCTGATTGATTTATTAATGGAGCCTTATCGGTCAAAGCATGGCTATAAAAATAGGAGCTGGAGCCGCAGTGCCTGCGCAGAAGGTATGTTGATTTAATACCTTGGTGTTGACCCAGGGCGGGGAGTGCCACAGGGAGCTCCTGCTCCATGCCAGCAGTGTTAAACAGACGGGAAACTGGTAGGAGCCCAAGGGAAGTGGGAGTTGAGGCTGAGGAAAATAAATCAAACACCCATTCCTTGGGGTGTGCAAGTAGGCGTCCGGCCCGGGTGGATCCTGCCTGCAGGAGGGCAGCTGGGAGCGCGCAGCAGCACAGCCAGACCTCTGCTGCTTTTACCGGAGGACTATTGCTGTGGGGTCCAGCAGAGCCTGGCTGGACAAGCAGGGGAGTCCTGAGCTTTTGGCTGGGAAGGGAGCTGGATAAACCCCCGTGTTGTTGCTTCACAACATACATTTTACTTCGGTTTTGTTGGGTTCCCCCCCCAGACTGTTCCCCCAGCCCCATTGTTTTCCTCTGGAGCTGGGGACAGCTGCAGCTTTAAACCCACACAGACTGCAGCGGGGCTGCAGCGCCAGCTGGAGAAAGAAGCCAGAGCAATTGCTACTGCCTGCTGGTTTTTTTTTTTTCCCATTTTTTTTTTTCTTCTTTTTTGCTTGTCTCTTCGCCCTGAACAGATCATGCAATAGTCAGCTGAAGGAAGCTTGCCAGGGAAAAGCAAAAACAAATGGTGTTTATTGTTTTGACTTGCTCTTCTCATTGGAAAAGGGCCATGGGCCCATCCTTCCGGATTTATTTTTATATATTTGGTTTTGCCTTTATAAACAGAAACTCTTATTTGCTCAATATAAACAGCTCTCCATCAAGAACTTTATGGTCCCCCCTCCTCCTACCAGCAGTACTGAAGAAATGCAGCAGACCATACTACAAATACCACCAAACGGGGATTTTTAGGAGTGTAACAAGTGGCACATTGGCAGCATCGGCGCTGATCAGGTGTGGTAAAAAACCCCAAATACATGAAATCTGTATGCTGCCTTCCCACTTGATTCCACTACATTTGCCCTAGCAGGGGCGGGGAGTGGATACATCCTGCAAACAAGTGCAGGGGCAGGCTCTGGTTAAATGCTGGCATTGCCTTGGTGTAACCCACCCATGGGTGGGCTGGGGCTGCCCTGCCTCCTCCCTGCAGCGTGGAGAGCAATAGGGCAGGCTTGAGCACTGCAGAGGGGTGGTTCTTCAGAGCTCCACATTTCCTATACGATATTGAAGTCCAGGCTAAAGTTTGCAGGCTGAGATGTTGCATAGTGAATACCTGGGACTAACGCTGCCAGCTGGGAAGGAGCATTCATGGGGCAAATTTGGTTCTTGTGATCATCGCACTGCCTAGTACCAGGCTGGCAAGATAGATTTCATCACTGTCACAAAAGAAAAAAATAGAAAACAGTCAAAAAAATAGAAAACAATTAAAAAAAAAATCATCACAGATAGACAGAGCAAGTTTTAGCTTGGTTCACGTGACTGCCTCACACAAGCCATACTGCCCCAGGCATGGAAAGGGGGAGCAGGAAGGAAAGTGGAGGGAAAGGAAGGGCAGGAATGTTTTAAACCAGCTTTGCCACCCAAAGCAGCAAACACTGTGAATGCAGTGTGAATACAGCTCTGCTGCTGTTAATTTGGAAGGGACCGAGCCGTTTAAAACTAAAGCCACCCCCTTTGCTTTCTTCCTTTGCACTCCAAAAGGAAAGGCACAGGCATGTCTCCCTGCCACCCTTTCCCTTGCAGATTACCTGTGGCATTTCCCAGCTCGCTGGGCTAGTGCCGAGAGAGCAAACAATCAAGGTAGCCATAGGGAGCCAAGTTTTGACTCACTGCTAAGGGGTGGTTTGGGTAGGGAGAGTGGAAAAGAGGAGTGCAAGAGCCTGGGGACAGGACTGTAGATGCCCTCCTTCCCCTGCAAGGGGAGACTCAGCTGTGAAGCAAACTGGTCTGCAGAGCAGCAGGGGAGCAGTGTGGGGGCGAGTATGTGAGGGAGGGGTGACACAGGCCAGGCACACAAGCTGGTGTAAAAAAAACGGAGGGAAGAAGGCTGATGCTGTCAGTGAAGAGCATCCTGCTGCCCAAGGCACTGCGCCAGGCAGCACAAAGCAGCCCCCCCAAATTTAGCTTCTCTGCAATATTGCATCCAAAAAAAAAAAAAAAAAAAAGGATGTGATGCTAAAAACAAGGCTTTGCTTTATTGTGTAAGCAGATCTGTCTTTACCCTTGCAAGGTTAGTGAGAAGCACAGTCATGGGAATGGTGTATTTCAGTCAGCAGCAGTTTATTTGTGTCTCTAAATACAGGCAGCCTGACCACAGCTAGCATTCCTGAATGAAAACTCCAGCAGGAAGCATCAACGGCTCACATGTGATGGAAAAATGTCAGTGCTTGTCTGGCCAAGCTGGAATCCAGATGCCATTGCAACATCAGCTCCTCCTATTTCCCTAGCCACAGCTGGTAGCTGCTGCTGCACAGCCACTGGGGCTGGGGCTCACCAGCATGTTTCCCCTGTGCTGCTGGTGTTTCTGGGGGAGAGAGCATGGTATCATGCCTTGGGAAAAGTCGAGGCCAATGGCAGCATTATGTGCTTTGTTAATTGTGGAGATGCACCGTAACCCTTTGCTGTAACACAAACCTGAGTGAGGTGTGCCCTCTTTGCACCCTCTTTGGCCTTTATGGTTGAGTAAGAAGGTGCTCAATAGTTGGAGGCAAAGCCCAAGCTCTGGAAGATGAAAGCCCCACACTCTTGAACCCGTTTAACCTTGCATTTCTCCATGTGAAAAGCAAATGAGCTAGTGTCTTGAGGAGAGGGTGACTGACATGCCTGGAGGAAATAACGAGGTAACTGGCTACACCTGCAGCCCAGCAGCATCTCCTGGCCCTTATAGCCCAGCACCATCCCCATCTCTGAACACACATTGAACTGGAATTGGGTGTTGTTCCTCTAGCTCTTCTTCGCTGCCAGCCTGCCAAAAGTCAAACCAATGCAACACAACACAGACATGGGGGTTTAGCTCATCCCTTTCTCCATGCCCACTAGTCAATGCTGGTGTCTGCTGGATGGAGCCCAGCAGGAACTTCTCCATTTGGCTGTCATGACCCAGAAGGATACCCAGCCTGCAGGTAAGCAAAGGTTGTAACCATGGTTTCACAGGACTACATCATGGACAAGGATACAGAGGCTTTATTTCCTAAATTATTTTAATGTATTTTACTACAGATCACCACAATCAAGGCAAATATACTTATGATTAGCAAAACAAGTATATCTATACTAGAAATTACTACCATGAAGCAAATACATATTTCAACAGCACTAGAATTCAGTATTAGCAGCAATGAATATTAGTAGCAAGTATATATTTCAGTTTTGCAAGTTATTACAGAACTACCACTAGTAAAGCTGAAAATTGTTTAGGATGAGAGGAAACAGCCTCAAGTTGCATCAGGGGAGGTTTACAGTGCCTATTAGGAAAAATTTCTTCACCAAAAGGGTGGTCAAGCACTGGAACAGGCGGCTCGGGGAGGTGGTTGAGTCATCACCCCTGGAGGTGTTTAAAAGATGTGTAGATGTAGTGCTTCAGTACTTGGTTTAGTGGTGGATTTGGAAGTGTTAGGTTTACAGTTAGACTAAATGATCTTAAAGGTCTAGTCTAACCTAAATGATGGTATGATTATATGCATGCCTATATATATATATTATATATATCTACATGTCTTTGTGTGTGTATATATATATACACACACAGATATATATAAAATGTTACCGGTATCAAGTGCTCATCAAACCCATCTCAGAAATGGGGCCAATCAACCCTGGACAAGGTCTCGCTTGGATGATGATTGGCAACACAGAGCCTGGAGTCAGCCCAGTGTCCCTGGTAAGGGCCCGCTCTGCCAACGAAGTCTCATGGGGAACAGGAGTTCCTGCACAGACATGAAGAGAAAGAGTCTCCATTTGGGGTAAAAGGTAAGTCCTTTTTATACCACAGAGACATAAAGGGGTGTAGGACACCACCAGCTGGAGCAGCCAATAGATGCCACTAACTTCTGTTTTCATCTGGCATAGTCAATAAATGATGATCTTTTCTATTCTTTCAGACCAATTTTTTTATTTCCAGACTGTTTTTCTCTGTCAGTTTGAACAGCCGCTGTCATTTGCCGATGATTCCTTTCTCAAGATGTCTTCCTCCTTTTCCAGACCTTCTTTTCACCTTCCCAGATGACTAGTTGCTGTTACAGTTCCTTGGTTTTGTGCTTTGCATTGCTGGTATCTTGGGGTGTTTCCAGTTTCTTGCAATCCAGCTGCACTTCAAAGATGCCAGCTGCACTCCTCAAGCATGCCTCTGGTTCCCAGGCTGGCAGGCATTTTCTCTGTCAGCATCTGAGCAGACACCTTCACCTGTTCAGTATTTCCCCCCTTACAACCAGGTGGTCTTTATGGCTGCTCCCTACAGCCACTGACTGGTCACTGGGAGTGAGACTGCTCCATGCATGGTGCATCTCTCTTGCCTCCTAAAGTGTGAGGTGGGGGAGAGTCATGTCCATGTCAGGCCCAAAGTCGCTGCAACTCCTGGGAGGGCTTCTTGGTTGAGGCACAAGTACACAGTACTGCTTTGGGTGACAGAGATACACATGGTGCTTTCATACAAGATAAACTCCAGAAAAGCATGAATCCTGCAGCTAGGAAGGGCCAATGTCTCAGAGAAGCGCTGTGCCCATGCTCCGGGCAGGGGCTGCTCTTGGGCTCTTTGGTGGACATGTTGCTGAATACTGATGAACACTTGCATGTTCCATTGGTTTGGCTTTGTTAGTGTAGAAGCAACAGGCAGTGTTCGTTAACACCCAGGTACCCCTTCATGTGCCTACAAGATAAACCTCAGCCGGGTACCCCTTCGTGTTGCTGAATAACATTCACTTTGTGTTCCATTTGTTTGGCTTTGTTAGCGTAGAAGCAACAGGCAGTGTTTGTTAACACCCAGGTACCCGTGCCTACAAGATAAACCTCAGCCGGGTGGCCATGGGTCACTGGCTGCAGCCAGCCCTGCTGCGCCAGCTGGCACAACGGCACCCACCACATCTCCTTGGGGACAAAGGACTCCAAGCCATGTCTTGCCAGGAGCTAACAGTGCCCGCCTGAGCTGTGACTAGACCAAAGCTGCCACAGCTGCACCTACACGGAGGGGGGCTGACTACACGTCCGTCGGTTTGTACTATAGGTGCCTGTAGCCCCCCGCGCCTGCTCAGCTCCCCTGCACGGCAGCAGCTGCACAGCCCCCCTCGGGCAGGACACCTCCCAGGCTGACTCCTCGAGGCTGAGACCCTTCACCCTATATCTGACATCTATAACAAGGTAAGCAACATTTTACGTTAGGCTTAAAGATACATTGCGTGCTAGTGACATTTCTATACCCAGCTACAGCTTAATTATTAGAAGTGTAGTAAGTAGTATTTTAACACTGTCTAAATTATTGTCTAAATCATCATTAATCACCACCTAAATTATCATTTAAATCATTGTCAGATCATTGTTAAATCACTATTAACATTCAGTTATTGCTTAATCATAATTTGATTAACATTTGATTTTCATCCAATCATTAATTACTATTTGATCAGCATTGAATCATTAATAAAACCCTTTTAGTTAAAGGCACAACAATGACTTCTCTTAAAAATACCTGTGACAGGAGCCAATTGCGCGATTGAGTTGATCTCTGTCTGTAGGTTCTTTAGAGCATCCACAGCAGCATTTTGGGCGATCTCAAGTGTAGTTGAACCATTAACAACAGCTCATTCTAATTCAGCAGCATCCAAATTTGGAAACAGCTCACATACACACTTAGGAAATGTAGGTGGTCTAACTGCGGGGTTAGACACTCTGCCCTGGTTACCTACAGGGTAATGGTTGTGACAAAAGTTAAATGTCAAAACCTGAGATTGAAATGCTTAAGGCACAGGACCTGCTGTGGTGCAAGTGTCTGTCTGACATGGTGTTAGACTCTTAGAGGCGTTAATGCTGCAAAGCCAGAACCACTGAGGTGTTAAAACGTCGGCCACCAGCTTCACCCAGAGTCATTGCCATGTTTGCAGAATGAATTAGAAAAACACAGATCAGAAAAACAATTCATTTTGTTAAGCACGTTAATTGGAGGGTCCAAAAACAGTTACGACCTACACAGCCAGCTATGTTGCTTGGGCCATGTATATCTCAATTATCATTAGTACTAAACCAACCATTACTGTGTAGACAACAGCACGTAGAATTAGGACTGGTGAGATTATAGTACCTTTGACAATTCGTGTTATTAATGTTCCATGTAAGATGCCAGAGTCCATTAAAGCCCCCTTTGTTTGTAATTGCTGGTTCATTATTTCAGGTCCGTGACATTTCTAGAAGTAATACAAGCTTGTGTTCTGTTCCATTTACATTGAAACCATGCTTGGGTGTGATTGTAATACTAAGTGTAATTACCATTGCTTGTCTTTGCTACCCAAATCAAATTTGTGTCCTGGAGCACTGTAATGCACCACAGGACCTTATCATATATATGTGCTTTGAAAAGTTGTTGTTGATAATTTGGTCTATCAGGGAGTGAGTATGCCAGATTAGGTTGATACCAAGATGGACAGATTTTGCTCACCACCAAAATTTGGCATCTAATGAGCAAGGGTGGTATAAGCAATACCAATAATACCATTTGTTACCTGCTTAAGAAATTGTGTCCATAAATTGAACAATGCAATCACTATTCCATCCTTGATATAAGGAAACAAGCAATAGTGTAATTACTTGATATGATCCAATCACTGTGTTTAAAATATAACAATTATAAGAAATAAAAGTGCTCGTGACGTTGTTTCATTTCAGCCAATACGATGAATATTGAAGTCGGAGCAAAATCCAGGAGGAATAATCTGAGTTTCTGCTTGCTGATGTTGCAGTTACGACGACCTGGAAGAAAAACAAAATCGCTTCATTCCTTTTGGATATTAGGTAAATTGGATATTATCCATCACTTAGAAATGAGATGCTCGTCACCCTGGTGATCGAGCACCTTCTTTTAATTTTCCATCTTTTCATTTTCCAATCATTACGTATATTGCATCAGCACTGGACTCAGCACCCCGCTGCTTTTTCATACTGGACTGTCAATTCCCCCTGTAAGCTTGTGTCCCCTCGGTCCAGCTGCAGTGTGGTCTGTGCATCACCATCTCCCGGACTGCCCTGAGCATGCAGCAGATGACAGGGCAGTCCGAGCAGCAGTGGAGCAGCCAGCAGCGGCAAAGGGACACATGAGGGACACTGAGGACAAGGTGAGACTGTGACTGCTGAGGCGGGGTTCCCTGAGTGCCTGAGGGGAACCTGGGAGAGCAGGTGATTCAAACAGGCTAAAACAGTGTTCCTGGAGATGAAGGGAGATGAAGGCAGGGAAGCCTGTGGGAGGTGTGACCAGGTAGGTGATCTGCTCTGCATGGTGGCTGGGCTTCAGAAGGAGATGGGCAGACTGAGGAGCATTTGAGAGTTTGAGAAGGAGACCAATGGAGCAGTGCTGTGCCATCTCTGTTGCATGCAAGGCAACTCAGTGTGTCCACTACAAAAGCAGGTCCAGTATCCATTTTGTACTAGGAGAAAGGCAGAATTACAAGGGATAGGAAGGGGTGGAAGAAGGTTACTGCATGAATCTGTAAAAGAAACCGCTCCTTACCCTCTCAGATGCCCTTACAGAATAGGTACAAGGCCCTAGACAAAGCAGATGATGAGACAGAAGAGGAGGAACTTTTGCAAGCACTCTCACCAAGGTCAGACTGACCAACCCCTTGCAACAAGACCCGCGTTGAGACCAGCATCAGGAAGAAACAACAGTGAGCTGCGGTCATCAGTGGCTCCCTTGTGGGGAGGAGAAGCACCCATTTGCAGACCAGACCCTCTTTCCAGGGAAGTTTGCTGCCTCCCTGGGGCCAGAATTGGGGTTGTCACCAGACAACTGAAGAGCTTAGTACAGCCTTCATTCAGACTATTATCCACTCCTGCTCTTCCATGTGGTTGCTAATGATATTGCAACAAATAGTCTAAGGTCAATCAAAAGAAATTTCAGGGCTCTGGGAAGAATGCTTAAAAACGCAGGAACACAGGCAGCGATTTACTGGATCTTCCCAGTAATGGGGAGAGAGTTTGGAAGAACAGGAGATCCCAAGATATCAATACCTGACCCCAGGACCAGATGCCTTCACCGAAACTTGGGGTTTATAACCATGGAAGAGCCTTCAAGGCACAAGGTATGCTGGGGCCTGATGGCATCCACCTGTCCTGATGGGGAAAATGCATCTTTGGTATAAGCTGGCAAGGCTGGTTGAGAGGGCTTTAAACTAGAATCGATGGGGGAAGGGGATACTGACAGGCAAGCTGAAGGTAAATCAAGGGTTGGTATGGCATCACCTGAGGGTGACAGTGCTGGTGGGAACCACTTATGCTGCTCCAGGAAGCACAGAGAGCCCAGGAGCACATCTGAAATGTTTGTACACCAATGCATGCAGTGCGAGAAACAAACAGGATGAAGTGGAAGCGCTGGTCAGTCCCCAGAGCTATGATATCATTGGTGTTAGTGAGACTTGGTGGAATGAGTCCCACAATTGGACTGCTGGGATGGAGGGCCAAAGGCTGTTTGGGAGGGACAGGCAGGACAGACGGGGTGGAGTTGCACTGAACGTCAGGGAGAGGTTTGATTGTACAGCCCTCACAGTTAGTGATGATGTGGCTGAGAGCCTCCGGCCTTGCTGTGCTGGGGGAGCTTTCTTGCGGAGATGAGGGAATACATCTCTCCCTTCCCAGGATTGATGTGGGTGGGTTTATTATACAGATTCCTGAGGTCCTTGTTCACCCTTATGTGAGTTGTTTAATACTACTAATTAATACTGTTGGCATATTATGGGTTTTGTGAAATCTGGTCTCATCCTGGTATAAAACAAGAAAACTTTTGGGTGAGGCAGCACTGAAATGTGTCCTGAGGCTGCCGGTCCCTGGGTGGCAGGGTGTGTGGAAGGATTTGGGCAGGTTCCCAGGAAGTTATCACCTCCCATAACCTGGGACTTTACAGCTGAACGGGCAAGCAACCCCGGCACACTGATGTGCCACCTGATAGAAGGGTGCCTTGCCTACCCCAGTGAAAACCCACAGCTTCTAGCACTGTCCTGGGCTCTGGGCTGTGCCTATCAAGCCCCAGTTCAGTATCTCAGAGGACTGTGGTTGAGGCAGGGACCCAAACTGCATTTGAGGACACCATGGCTGAGTTACCAACCCAAACAGTTACAGTCATTTCCCCAGTGTGGCTATATGTTTGGGTTAGCACCTAGGCTGTAGTAATGGATAGCTTCATTGTGCAAGCCTGGTGGCTTTGCATAAGCAATGCATGCCTTACTGATGACTATGCCCTCCAAGAGGAACTGAAAGATGGACAGATGGGGAACATCCTGCCCTAGAAGGGTCTGGTACCTTGAAGTCAGCAAAAACTGTGGTAAGTAGGGGAAGGGTAAAGGTGGCAGGGGGAGATTGCAACCACCAGCTCAATTTAAGACTGGAAAGACTTGTCCCCCCCCCCACCTGCAAAGAACATGCATGATGATCTACATAGGAAGCGAGGCCAACCTGAATATAACTAAGGAGCATGAATTCAGGTGGGTTTTGCTAATCATGTAGCAAGATAAATATGCTGTAGTTCTTGTGTGTGGTGGGTATGTCTGTTTTGCAGTTAATGTCAATTGCTTATAAGGTGTTTAATCATTGTGAAGAGGTAGAGAAAAAGGAGAAACGAGGACAAATGAAGTTGCAGGCTTCCCTGTTAGCTGCTTTGAGCCAGGGACAGGGATGGAATGGAGGTAGAGGTTGAGGGACCATGCAAGAAGGATTCAGGGGCAGGAGAACAGGTTGAGGGGATAATAATGGCAATCCAGGTATGAATCAGCGTACGAATTGTAGACAAGCGGGGCATTGGAAAAAGGAACGTCTGCACCTTGTTGGTAAAGCTAAATAGGAAGTAGAAGAGGCAGCCAAAATAATGGCAGAAACTGGATTAGACGGAAGGGGACTAGAGGTTTTCCCAGCGGATCCTCTGGTTCCAGTTAAGCTGGGAATGAAGTTACAGATTTTTTGATTGATAGCGGAGCCACCCATTCTGTAGTAACTAGTTGTAAGGGACCATTAAGTAAGACTAAGATAGGTGTTGTTGGTGTAACAGGGAAAAGAACCTTGAGACCATTTTTACAGCCTATGGAGCTCTCATCTGGGAATCCAAAATTAACTCATAAATTCCTCTATATGCCAGAATGCCCTTTACCATTACTCAGATGAGAATTACCTTGCAAGCTAAATGCTCAATTAGCCTTCTCTGACGATTGTTTAGTTACATATTCCTCCAGAGAACGCATGGAGAGCCCAGATATGCTTGTTAACTGAAAAGGATCCTGCCGAAGAAAAGGATATTCCAGACAAAGTATTAAATGTGGTAACACCCACAGTATGGTCATCAGGAATGCTGGCAGGACAAGCCAAGAACGTGACTCCTGTAAAGATCAAGCTAAAACCAGGAGCCCAGCCAGTAAGAAAGAAACAATATCCCATTAAATTGGACGCTTGGAAAGGACTAGAGTCTGTAATAAATTCTTTTTTAGAACATGGACAATTACAGGAATGTCAAAGTTCAATGCTCCAATTACACTGGTAAGAAAACCTCACTCATTAATGTAGGTTGGTACAGAATTTAAGAGAAATGAATGTGAGGACTATAGAAGTGCACCCTGTGGTCCCAAAGCCGTATACCCTTCTTGCCCCAATCCCTGACAGTAATACTTATTTTACAGGGCTGGATTTGAAAGGTGTTTTCTTCTGTATACCTGTGGATGAACAGAACCAGGTGATTTTTGTTTTTGAATGGGAGAACCTGACCACAGGATGGAAAATGTAGCTCTACTGGATGGTCCAAGGATTCAAAACCAGCCCCAAGCTGCTTGGTAATGCACTAGCAGAAGAATCAGAACAATGGCATAGTGAGTATAAAACCATAATATTGTTGCAATATGTGCCTGATTTATTAATTGGATCTGACACCTATGAGGAATGCTTAGAGGCCAGAATCAGTTTACTCTATTTTCTAGTCTTGGCTGGTTATCAATTGTTCAGACAAAAGGCATAAACTGGAAAAGAAAAGGTTCAGTACATAGAATTTGAAGTTGAAAAAAGGAAAATAAAATGAAGTACTGAGAGAAAAAAAAGACTATTTGCAGAATTGCAGTACCTAGCTCAAAGAAACAGTTAAAGGGATTTTTGGGAATGGGTGGTTGGTGTCAGCTATGGATTCCCTATTTTGGACTGATTGCCAAACCCTTACGTGCTGCCAAAAAGGACCTGATGAAACATCAGAATGGATAACAAAGTGCTGCAAAAGCTTTTATGAGATCAAGAGAAAGGTGACGGAAGCCCATCAGAATGGATAACAAAGTGCTGCAAAAGCTTTTATGAGATCAAGAGAAAGGTGACGGAAGCCCCTGCTTTGGCATTCTGCTGAATTTAAGAAAACCCATTCAATTATATGCACAGGAGAGACTGCAAGTAGCACTGGGAGTACTAACACAGAAATTGGGAAATGAAAAAAGACCAGTGGGATATTTCTCCAAGCAAATGGATGAGGTTAGTAAAAGTTGGTCTGCTTAAAGGCTATATTGAAAGCATTGAGCAATGGGGCACGGAAGCACTGGGATTCTGTGGGAGAGGAGGATAGAGAATGTTTGAAGAGAGATGTGTGAGAGGAGTATGCAGAATGTCTGACCATTACTGATGGGAGATAAGAGAGAAGAGGATAGAGAATGTCTGAAGAGAGATATATGAGAAGAGCATGGAGAACGTCTAACCTGGCAGGAGATGACAGAACAGCTGGGTATTGTGAAGGAAAGTAAGAAAGATAAACATGGGCATCTAGTAGCAAAAAGGTATGTGCATGTTTGTAGTGATATATAGCTATGTAACTGCATGAATGGTTTCTGCCCTGAGCCTGGTGGTACATACAGCTGGAATTTGTATCTGGGCTCAGAGATATAAATATGAGCTTCTCTGTACAATAAAGGGTCTCTGGCTGCACCACAGCCTTGGTTTGCGCCTTCATATGCCACAGGATACAAATTCAGCAGAAGCCACTTGGCTTGTTAACACCAGAGGATCTGTTAACTGTGCTGGTCCTGCCCAAACAAAACCTCTACACATTGTGGGAGGAGACAAAACCCCTATAGTGCACCTAGAGAAGTAGCTGGGGAAGACTCTGTGGATTGCTCCTCCCATGGGACAAGGCAAAACCATTTGTCTTTGCTTTGGATTGTCTTTGCTCAAGGACCCGTGTGTACCTGGTGGGTAATGCGGAAGGATGGGGAGACCTGATACCAGTGTGTCTCAAGGAGATTTAACCTTTGGGGGAAAATAATCTGTGATGTGACTTGTATGTTGTAGGAAGTAATGTAGCAGGAATGACCTGAACCGACAAAGACTGAGTTTTGCAAGGAACCAGACAAGTGCAACAATGTCCCAAACCAAGCCGACATTAATGCCTAACACTTGAACATACTGCTTCTCCTGTCCTGTCTTGACAGATGGGGCCCAAGTCGTAACCAGTGAACATCTGGAGGAGTGAAGGAAGCCCACAGAACAGATGAGTAATATCTCTCTGTTAAAGGACAGGGGACAGTAGTTAAAGTGTATTCTCATTAACTCATTAATATTATTAAATGTATATTTTGGGTATAAAGATGGTTTAAGTATGTAGTTGTAAGTATTGGTAAGAAGGGATTTCAGTAAATAAAACACAATGGAATGGTTGGATGATAGACATATATATATTAAATGGAAGACAGACATATATATATACACACACATGTATTAAATGGTTAGAAGATAGACATGGTTAAAAGCTGAGCCAGGGGAGGGTTAATCTGGGAATTAGAAAGGGTGGTCAGACACAGGCACAGGCTTCCCAGAGGGGTGGTCGATGCCCCAAGCCTGTCGGTGTTTAAGAGGTGTTTGGGCAATGCCCTTAACAAGGTGCGTTAACTTCTGGTCAGCCCTGAAGGGGTCAGGCAGCTGGACTAGGTTGTAGGTCCCTCCCAACTGATCCACTCCATTCTGCACCCAAGGAACGGGAGCAGATGCCCCGATTCTTTTAAGAACAGAGAACAGGCCCATATTTCTAGAGCTGCGCCTCACGCGATGGCTCCAGCAGCAGCCAGCAAGGATTTTTCCCAAGGCAAATACTATGACTGGGAACCTTGCCCCTCCTCTCAGCCGAACGGTACGGCAGTTATTTGGGCTTTGTTGAGAACTTATTGCTACATCCCACCGACACCCTCTCTCATACGTCCTCTATGCAGGCTTTCAGTATTATGGAGTCCATAGCCTGATGTTCTGAAACATCTTCATGAATAACTGCCTGCACTGTCCAGGTAGCACAGCTCTAACAAACCACGTAAGGGTCAAGCAATTATACCAGACTGCAAAATATGCTTGCCAGAATCCTACAGTTCCCAGAGCGATCAGGCATTATTTGGCTTTTACTAGAGGAATTGCCTCCCTTTACAGTGTCACCTGTGCATTGATACACTGTCACCCCTGGCTTGTTCTGATTCCCCAGCTGAAGCCTGGTATGACAAAGTAAGGCTATGTTTGAACCCTTGGGGTAATCAGGTAAAAGCGAATCTCTCTCGGTTCACAGGTCATAACGGGACTGTGGGAAACATACCTTTTATATCCAAGGCAGCCATCCAATAGAAAAAAATAAGATTTGTAATAAAGGGGACAGCAGCATGTAAGGGTCCAGTATTTTCATTTAATTTATGACAGCCTGCCATCAAACACTGGGTGCTGTTAGACTTATGGACAGGCTGTACAGGGGAGTCATAGGGTGAATGAGTTTTCTGAATAATACCCCTAAATCCTGCATGAGAGCAGTTACGCCTTGTGAGGATTCAAGGCTAATACAATACTGTCACACGTGGGTGAAGGGGCTTCTAAAGTAAGTTGGGTGCTGCCTGTAGCAGAAAAGCAATAGCCTCCACAGCAGGCATTTTATCAATAGAGATAAGACAGTTCTGGGTCTGAGGGTTTGGCACCTGAGAGCCTAATGGTGCATTAATAGTCTGGGATTTTAATATATCCATACCAAAAATAATTCAGAGCCTTACTGCCACTATGGGTCTCAGTGTCCTTCTACCAGGCAGAGAAAATTTTATCCTGGCCATGGGGGGCTCTCATCTTTTCCTGGTAATCACCACTAAGAAATACTTTCTTAAGATTACTGAATTAATCCAGGAGCATCTTCAGCTTTAATCATTGATATTGAGGCTCCCATATGCGTAAGAAAAGAGACAGAGTATTTGCCATCCACTATTAATGGTATACAAGAATGCTAATATTAATTCCCAAAATTGTGGACACCAGGGAGGGGGCCTTGGGACTCCCTGGGCTGACCCTGGGAGCTCCGCTATTCGTTTTCAGGTAGCGGGGTTGGGGGATCGGGCTGAACAAGGTTGTCTGGGATGGGGGAAGCAGAGGGACTAACACTACCTGGCTCCTTCCCTGCCCCCGGGCTGCTGGTGCTGCCTTCATCACGCTTATCCCAGAGTCTCTGCAAGACGAACATGGGCATCCCCTCTAACTGGCCTGCTGTGAATCCTATTCCTTGCAGGAGATCCTGTAAGCATCTCCGTGCCAGATTGTACTCCTGTTTGTCAGGGCGTCGCTTTGTGTCAGATTGATTAATTTCAGCACTGTGAGCGTTTTTTTCCTTATTCTTACAGCTCTGATCTCCCTTTAGTGTCCTGACCTGACCTTCCCTTTTACGGGATGTCTTTTTGGGGGTGCTGCCCTGTCCTCGTTGTCTCCCCATAAGGGCTGTCCAATTTTGTAACCCTTGGGCCATTATGGTGTTCCAGTCCCAGGTTTCATGGTGTAACATTAAGGCCAGGTTTTTTGGCCCACCCGGTGCTGCATTTTGCAAGAGTTTTAGTTTCCCTGCTGCTGTTGCTGTCACAGCCATCATGTCCTGGGGTATTGCCCCTTGTCCCTTAAGGATATCCCAAGCAGCCAGTCTCATTGCCCAGCCAGCAAACCCATCAGGAGTGCTCCAGGGAGCAGGAGGGAGATATCCCCGCGGTCCTGGCATTTTTCTAACAGCATGTATTATGGAAGATAACAGGGAGAAGGTATTCACTCCAGCCCCTGCATTAGGGTTTAGGAGAAATATTCTTCCTCCCAGGAATACCTGCCTGGCTGTAGTCTGATTAAGGATCACGGTTCCAGCCCCTAGCTGGTAGCACCGCGCCACCCATCCCACCCAGTCCTCATGGGGCTTTTTGCTATACTGCAAGGACAGCTGCCTTAGCTGTTCAGCATTAAAATTCACAGCGGTCATTGTGACCCCAGGCAGTGGGGGAGCACCCTCCGCTCCAGCAGGAGCCGGGAGTTGTACCGGGAAAGGTTTAATGCTAGGGTACAAGGAGGCTGCATTATCTGGATGATGCTTGGGTAACAAAGCGGGGGTGGAAGACCTGCTGCCAGAATCAAAGCTCTCCTCCTCCTTATCCATTTTCAGAATGCAATTCTCTTCAATGACCTCGCTCTCCGAGACCAGGCATGTAGGCTCTGGCTCCAGCTGTTGGATAGCCAGAGGTCTGAGGTTTGTTTCTAATTGTTTAAGTAATTGGTTTGTTACAAAACTATGGGATTCAAAGGCAACTGCTCCCACGTCTGCATCAGCTTGCTGCAAAGCTTCCAGTTCCTGCCTAGCAGCGTGAAACGAAGCGCCCGCAGCCATCAAAGCCTCCGTGAGAAGCCCAATGAAGGCCCCCTTGTCATCCTCTGCTTTGCATTTATGAGTGTCCTGCCACTTCTGAAACTCTGCCCGCAGCATTTCCCAATTCAACCAGTTCTCAGACACCCAATCCCTGTCCCACCTAGGGGTTTTCCACCCCTTAGCCTCTTGCCATTTTCGCTGCTCTTCTACTGCCCTCTCCCAGACATCCATGACCTCTGTTTCACAGAACCCCACTTTTGACACTAATTAATTAATAACACAACTAGAAGGGACCTGGCCTGCGGGTGTGCAAAGATAACAACTGTCCGCAGGTTTGCAGGACTCCGTCATGCACAAAGACCCAGAGGATTTATTGCCGCTGTTCTTCACTTCATTACAGTTTACTACTATCAAGTGGAGTTATAATTGGCAAGTTTATCTATACTATGAGTTACTACAGATTTCTAACAGAAAGCAAACATTTATCTCAACAGCAGTAGCAATCAATATTAGCAGCAAGTCTATATTTCAATACTACAAATTGCTGCAGAATAAGTACTAGTAAAGCAATGAATATACTTATTAGTAATTAATTACATGCAGGAATATATATATATATTAAAACCCATTACCGGTACCAAGTGCTCATCAAACCGATCCCAGCAGCAGGGCTAATCAAACCCACCCCAGAAATGGGGCCAATGGACACTGGACAAAGTCTTACTTAGATGGTGATCTGCATCATGGAGCCTGGAGTCAGCCCAGTGTCCCTCGAGGGTCTGCTCTGCCAAGGAAATCTCATGGGAAACAGGAGTTCATGTCCAGGAAAGAGGCTCCATTTTCAGCAAGCCTTTTTTATACCCCAAAGACGTAAAGGGGCGTAGGACACCACCACCCGGAGCAGCCAACAGGCGCTGCTAACTTTATTTTTCACCTGGCTCAGCCAATAAGTGATGATGTTTTCTATTCTCTCAGACCAATTTTTGTTTTATCAGACTGTTTTTCAGTCCCGAGTTAGAACAGCCAAGCGTTGGCAGACACCAACACTTACTTTCTCAGGATGTTTTTCTCCTTTTCCAGACGTTTTTTCCCCCCCTTTCTAGATAATGTTGTTGTTACAGTTCCTTGTTTTTGCACTCATCAATGGTATCTCAGGATGTTTCTGGTTTCTTGTTATCCAGCTGCACTTCAAAGATGCCAGCTGCACTCCTCAAGCATGCTTCTGGTTCCCAGGCTGACAGGCATTTTCTCTGTCAGTATTTGAGCAGAGACCTTCTTCTGTTCAGTATTTTCCCCCTTATAACCAGGTTGCCTTTATGGCTGCTCCCATCATCAGCCTAAAATGATATCTCTCAGCAAAGCAGAAACTATCAGCTGCAGGGAACACTCCACAATTTCCCTGTCTAAATAGTAGCTATACAAAACTACTTTCACACAGCATTATTAGTTGTTCAGGAACAGGTCAAAAGCAACTGCGCTAGTTTAGCTTCTCCTCCTGCAATACCTATTTGGGCTAAACACAATCTATGGCATACCATCACACTTCTGCTCAGAAGACCATGCTCTAAGCAAGAATTTCACCGCGACAGCCTTGCTCAGGCCTTCTCCTGTTCTCCATACTGGCCAGCCTCCACCTGCAAGCCCTGCAATTACACTGCCTGACTGTGGCTAGCATCAGCTTGTGAGAAAACGTTCAGAGGAGGACACGGATCATGCAGAAGGAGAACCAAGACTGAGGACAAAGTCAACCCAAACATGCAGGCAGGGTCACCGCTCCCAGCCTGCAAATGTCTGCCAAAAATCAGAGGAAAACCTGAAGGTGGAGCAGGCACCAGGCTGAGCTTTAATTTGCTGCAGCATTCAAGCTGTACTTTTCACTGTGGTACTGACCAAGAACCAACAGAGCGATTGCAAACAAACAAAACATCCAGCCTGTCTAGCCCACAGTCCAGTTACAAGCCTTCCAAAACACAGTTCCCTGAAACAGTGACCTCTGAAAGTCAGACCTGGAAACAAACTTCCTCTGGGTGCTTCGTGTTCCTTTGGTCCTGTTCCCTAAATGCAATGTTTGTGTCACTTGCTTAAAAAATCCACAGCAAAAGGCTTTCCACATTAGATTTAAAGGGAAGTGATTCAGTTATTTTTCTGGGATTAATTTTCATAGAATAGGATATGGAAACTATAATACGACCTGTCAAATATTGATTAATAAAGCAATGCTGATACTGTGACATACAAATCAAACTTTTAAGGATAAAAATTTTAACTCTGCTGCTTTTAATTCGGTGCTGGGTTTATCAAGATTCTGCAAGAATTTTAAGTCCATGTAAAGCACTGTACTTATGCAGTTACACCAATTAAAGTGCTGAGGCTGTGCTCTCTTGACGCAGCACGCCTCATGCTAGAGATACCCACAAACTGGGAAAGACAGAGTAAACTTTACATACAAGTATCAACAGCAACGTAACAATTCCTTAATGATTCCAGCTTGCACTGGTCTCTCACACAGTCCCTGCTATGCTGCTCAGAAACAGCAAGTCAGCCTTTTCTGCTGCAAGCACGGACAACACTTGACCACAGTCTTATTTCACTACGAAAAGTGCTATATCCTTTCATTCTGTTATCATCCATACTCCAGAGCAGATTAAGAATCACAATTTTATATAAATGCCTACTTGCCAGATTCTATAAATCATATGACAACCCAGTAATTTAAATATAAGCTTATGCCTCTGCCCCAGACTCGATCAGATCAGAGAATGAACTGCGAGACTTCCAGATTCAGATATATTATGATGCAAATGAGTTTTGTAAATCGTGACCTAGTTCCCATGTTAGAAACAGTTGGGACCAACAGCAGGAACTATGCAATGAATGTGAACAGCGGGGGCAAGCAAGGAAATTAACATTTGTTCTTAATTTGAAATAGATTTTTAATCACTTTCAGGTGCCTCAAAGAAAGTGCACACACTTGTTTACTATAATCATTCTGCCAGAAGAATGCATATAGGAGGTAACGTGGTTTTGTGTTACTAATTGAAATGTTTGCAACCGTACTGTCAAATGAAGCACTGGAATACAGCTCTTTCTGGGTGATTTACTGAGTGTACAATGAGGGACACTGAAATGAAGTTTTCCAACCGATGTTCCTCAGAGCTTGTTTTGTCAAGAAAATGAGTTGCACATAATCCTCTAAAAGCAACTGGATATTAGATCACATCCATCTCTCCAAATATGGTTGTTATTTTTTCAGCTAGAGGGCTGATAAACTAGCTCTCCAAAAAGCCTGCTCAGGGATTTAGCTGCATAGATGTCAGCCACACACTTAACACAATTCAGCACACATAGTGGAAAATACTGAACTCACCACATTCTGCCTGTGCCGTTAACAGTAAGCCTACAACACGCAGTGCTCAACTCCGGCCTGAGGCAGCTCTCTGGTAAGCTCCACTGTTTTAAATGAGGGCAGCAGCAAGGGTGCAATTTGTTGACAACCAGACAGATTTTCATCCTAGAGTTGGTATTATCATTGGAAACTATTAGTTGTAAAAGAGCTAAGGCGTTGACTCTCCTGAGAAAATAAGTGTCTCAGCTCCCTCTGGTGGAAAAAGTAGTTTTCTGCAACACGGTTTACACGGGAAAGTCTTGTTTCTGCTACAGGCCTCAAGGCCATGAGAGAATTAACACGAGACAGTAAACAAATCCCAAGGACCAGAACTTCTTAGAAGTTGATATGAGATACCATGACTCACAGACTGTTGCAGGGTGGCTACACAAGATACAACACACTCAAGTTCCTGCTGTGAAAGGTAGCCAAGAGAGCCTCCACTTTACCTGCGTGGAGTTCTCCAGATGTCAATCATGATACAGAAGACAACGATTGAAGCAAACAGTACCCCAAGGATAACAAAGCACATACACTGAGAAAGTTCTAATATTCTCTCCACAGTAACCAACTCCTAAGCCTCACAAGCAGCCCCATCACCAAGGGGAGTAGAAGCACACTTCCAGGGCACATGAAGTGAAAAAGCATGAGAATTCATCAGTCCACAACGCACCCAGACAGTAAGGGAAGTCTTTTAGTTGTATATTTATGAAGTCTGACTGCCAACACAGCACAATGTCACAAACACAAGAAGCATAAGGCAAAGCCCTCAGATCCAAGCCCGTGTCCCTTGGTCATAGACACTGCACAGATTAATCCAACAAACAATCAACAAAACCCCTCCTTTGAACTTTAGCATAACTCCAAGCTCCTATTTTGAAAGGCTTAGTGAAGAGTCCAGTACTAATGCCAAAAGAGTCTTCTCACTAGATATATTTGTTCCTAGTCTGCAGAAAAGCACATTAACAAAGGGACATGGCTTTCTCTGTGTGCTTTGCATCAATACAGGAACAGCAACAGTCTAGGACTGCATCACCATTTGTCTTTGCCTTGACAGCAGCAAAAACTCAAGCAGATTTCCACCACACATAACACTAGATATATTTAAGGTTATTCCATCCTTTCTAATCAAAACCACTCATACAAGATAATTCCAGGAGTTACTTTCCACTCTTCATGATGAATAAGGACAAGTTCTCTAGCTATTGTCACAAAAAGTCAATAAAGTACTTTTCATTTGAGGAATCAACAGCTCCACTGTAATAAAGCACACAACAACTAGCTGCTCTGAAAAAAATTCTTTGTAGCTCCTGTAAACAGTAACATGAGTAATTCCTGCAGTCACAAACAGACTAGAATACCTTTTTATAATACTGGGGGTCTGAAAAAAGCATTTCACACCGCCACAGAAGAAAGACTTACAGATCCAATGAAAGGAAAACAATAGCAAAAAAAATATTTACTAAACAACACGTTATTCAATTTCACAGTGTGGGATTAAGACCCATACTTGTTCCTTGGAAACAGCAGAGTGGAGTAATACTCTGAGAGCAGGGCAGCAGGTCAGGTCTGCAGGTGGGGGTTTTTAAACAGTAAAATACTGTTTCCACAGCCAGAGGGAATGAGGGTGCGGAAAAGAAATGAAAGCAACAACAGCCAACCAAATACCCTTGGAGTATTTCATGCAATATTTTTCAGCAGAGAAAAGCAAAGCTAGAAACTGGGCATGGGCATGAATTTTTTATTTCATACATTCAAATACTGAAAAAGTAACCACAGCATTTACAAGTTGAACTGTGTGTGTGTGATTAAAAATAATTCAGTTAGGAACAGATCCTTCCCCAAAAGGGCAGTTTTCTGTTGGCTGAATTGTCCATGTCTTTAACTGGAAGCCTCATGATGACTGCAGGTCCATCAGCCTTGTTTATGGAGTAGGAAAGCAGTCTGCTTTCAATCTTCTGCACGAATACCCAGTCTGCTCATGTAGCTCTCCCAAGCTGCTTTCCTGTACTTCTCTGCTTCTTGAAGACAGTCTGAAGCCGACAAGATGCCACGTCCCACAATAACGATATCTGAACCTTTTTCACTAATAACTTCCTTGGGGCTTAGGTACTTCTGGCCAAGGTTATCACCTGAAATAGAGACACCGTTTTTTTTTTCTTTTTAGTTCGTACAAAACTTATCTACTATAAAGCTTAAAAAAGAGGTGCTGGAACAAAAACCAGGTGTGCTCTTCCAGCTCTCATCCTAACAATTCACAAAAAAACAGGAACTCTTGTCTCCAATTAGTGAATCCCCCATTACACAAAATAAAATTTGACAGAGCGCGACCTTCTTTTTTCATGATTTACCAGTCACAATAGATGGAAGAGTTACATAAAGAAGCATCAATCTTGATCACTGAAATAAGCCTTAGCCTTCTTACAACAGGCAAAACCCCCGAACATTCACGTAAAAACTTCAGGTTTCATCAAGAGTTAAGTATTGCAGAGAAATACAACTCCCCTACTTGTTTCAGTAACAACCTGTTTAGTCGGTATAATATTTCCAGTTCACCGATACAGCATCTATATCAGTATCAACAGTGTTACAGTTAGATTTCTGTATTTGTTAAAAACCTTTTTTTCTACTCCTAACTGAGTAGCTGTACATCTAACCCACCCATGTGACATCTCATATGTTTTAAGGACTGTGCTTTGGTATGCACAGACCTCAGCACACACACAAAGCTGCGTAGCCTGCTGGTTGCCTTTCAGCGCTCCCAGGAAAGGGATCAGCGTACCCAGAAATACAGAAGGCAGTCCATAAAGGCAAACAGAGACTCCTCCCACCAGCAAATCAGCAACGAAAACCTCTTCAAAAGTCACTTTTTCACTGAAGGCTAGATCACTTACTGTATTTAAAAACAGGCTAGAATTATTTCAGAAAAAGTTACCTCCAGTTTGCAGCTGCACCCCTGGAGTCAAGTGAAGAAATTCTGGTTTATTACTAACTCTAGATCCAGATATGAATCCAAAAACAAAATCGGAGTTGTCTTCAGCCATCTGTACCTGAAGAAGATCGGTAAACAGTTACAAGTGATATACCTGAAACTAAGTTTGACTAGCAATCTGTTTCCCCATCCACCCTTTGACACATTGAGCTGTGCAAGGCAGGGGTATGAAATGCCTGTTCTTGCTTTATTTAGCAATATAAAGTCACCCAGAGCTCACTCACCCCTCACCGATCCAGGAATGGGAATGTTATGTTTCTTTCTATGTTGTAAATAATATAATGACTGAATTTAAACTAATCGGAACTTTTTTGCTTAAGGGAAAAAAAAAGGGGGCTTTAACAGCAAAGTTGGCATGTTTACTAGAATTCACAGCATGAACTCCATCTCACATGACTAGCCTTAAAGGCTGCAACCTTTAAACATCACGCTTGATTCTTGAGTCTCCAAAGAAAACCACTAATAGTTAAGGTGAAGACACTTTCGGAAGCGCATATATTAGAAACACAGAAAACCTCCCTGTCACAACATTTTACAAGCTTTTAACCTGAAACAAAATCGCGCACTTACTGCAGCTTTTGTGTATTCACCAGTTGCAAGTGACCCTTGGGAACTCATCTCAGCAATCAGAAGACAGCCACGCTGGAGGGGAAGACCTACTTCCTTCAGACCTTTCACAACTCCAGAGCCTGGAACCACATGGGCATTGATAATGTCTGACCAGGATGCGATTCTGAACACACCACCTGAGAACATGGATAGGAAGACAGGCAAAGCATCACTAGAAATGTATTAAAACAGGAAACACGAGTTAAACAAAACAAGCTGCACATTAAATCATTCACATTTTCAAAGACAGTTTTACTACTGAAGCTTGATAGCTACAAGTTCAGTCTCATCAGACAGTTCTGACAGCTGCCTAACCACAAAAGGTGTAATCTTTCAGTTTTACTTTTCACAAACACTTCTTAGTATGTCACCTTTAATACTCACCGAGACATTTATGAAGAAATCCGCTGTCATAGGTGCTACCTTTCAATACAGTATGCACATCTTATGGGAAGTATGAATCAGAAAAAAAAACAGTCCTACAGTTGCAGAAGCAATATTGAATGAAAGCCATAACAAGCACACAAGCATGCAATAGCAGGCTGCCTTAAGAAGCCATGCTACATTTTCTCATGGCAAACAACTACTCAGAAGTACTTACTGAGCACCACCACAGATTCATAAAAAGGTTTAGGTTGGAAAGGACCTCTGGAGGTCATGCCCTCTCAGCAGGATTAACTTCAGAGCTAGATCAGGTTGCTCAGGGCCTTGTCCCTTTGAATCTTCTCCATGGCTGGAGATCTCACAACCTCTCCTGGCAACTTGTGCCAGTGCTGCAGTTACACACACCAGCAGCAAAGTTATAGTAAATAGAGGTTGATGATAATCACCTTCATATTGATGTTTTACCGTGTTTCCAATGTCTGCAAATTTCCTGTCTTCAAAAATCAAGAATTCATGTTGATCTGCGAGTGTTCGCAACTCCTTTACTACCTCTTGGGTGAAATCGTTCAGGATGTCTACGTGAGTCTTCAGGATACAAATGCTGGGGCCCAGGATGGCAGCTAACTGCAGCAGCTCTTTGGAGCTGGTAACATCAGCAGAGAGGCACAGGTTTGTTTGCTTCTTTTCCATGAGTGCAAGAAGCCTGGCTGCAACAGGATGTACCCCTGGCAGCTCGGCACGAGCACCGAAGCTCAGCTCTTTACATAGTCTTTTCACGGGCGTGGGACCATTCTGAGCCACTGGCTCAAACATGCTTCCCTGAATGAATTTCTTCACCTTTTCAACCATCTCAACAGCCACCTCTCCCTGCTCCTGGAGAATCTCCAACACCCCGGACAATGTGCAAACAGAATGCAGGCGAATTCCATGTTCCTCTAACCTGGCCTTCCCACCCTGCTCCCTATCCAACAGCACTACAGCATCTGTGACTTTTAACCCTTCTTTCTGAAGAACTTCTGCAGTTTCCAGTACGCTAGATCCACTTGTTACCACATCTTCAATGATCAAGCACGTTTCTCCTGGATTAATGGTGCCTTCTACAATCCGCTTAGTACCTTAAAAATAAAAAGCAAACACTCCACTAAATGAAGAAAGTTGAAAAGACCCCAAAATCTTGAAGAATCAAAACTTAACTTGCTACAAGAACATGCCATGCTAATATAAAGATCATATTTGTTCCACATACAAGCATATGCTGCAGCACATCCTGAAGTCCAATGGAATCTGACTTCAGGAGAACAGGAATTTCACATTCACTGCCAGTATGGAGAAGTAATTTGTTTAGTTAGTAACTGACAGCAGTTATCACAGCTCTTACCACAGCTCAGTCACTGACTTGTAATTCAATTCATAAAGACTGTTACTTCTCCAAGTTCATAAAATACTTCTTTATCTTTCCAGAAGTTATGCACCATTAACGAAACTGACATACTGTTCACTGCACAAATTTGAATCTTCGGGTGACTACAGAAGTTTATTACTGGTGTAAATGGAATGATCGGAATTACAAAACTATTTTTTCCAGTTATTTAAAATGTCTTTAAAACAGCCAAGTTATGGGTACTCTTCAGCTCATTTCCTATTTTCTGCAGGCAGTACTCTGTGCTTAACATGCCTGTTAGAACAATTACAAGGAGTAAAGCCCCAAATGCCTTTGCCCTAATCAACAGGCACACATCCATGAAAGGCCTCCCAGGGGGCAACAACAAAGGATGCCTAGCTTTCCCAGGAAGCAGCAAGCAGCAGGAGAACATTATGCAGCAAGTGTGGTGCTTAGACCATGACAGCCTAGGGAACAAGCACACTTACAGCTTTGCAATCCATGTAACACCAAAAACCTTGTGCCAGGCAGTTAATTGCTGTCACAATTGACTTGTCTTTCATAAGAAAGAACAGCAAACGTTTTCATGCCTGGCACACTGACATAAGAGTAACGCGTACTTTGACAAGCATGCTTTACAATTACTGTTGGAAAAGTACAGCTCTTATCACATGCAGAAATCCAGTTGCTATGGTAGGTTAACACATCAGTCTTCTCTCCCCCTTCTTTTATCAAAATCAAATAAATGGTTCATTGCATAGAGAACCGATTGCTTCTCACCTGGTCCACCCTGCCCACTGATTACAGGACTACAGGTTATGACAGATAAAGGGGTTTGAGAGGTAAACGGAGAAGACTGGAAAGGTTCCTCTTGGAGTCAATATGCAAAAATTTCTGTTTAGGGGTGAAACGTGGCACCGGGCTCAGCATATCAAGAAAGACGGAGTTATAAATCTTGGTTTTTTGGAAGAGGGCAGCGGTGCAGAACCATGGTTATGGTGCCAAGGGAAAAAAAAACAACCAAACAAAAAACCCACTGCTGAAGAAACAAACAAAAAAGACCCACAAACAAGCATCTGCCCAGCTCCCACCTCCAGAGTCTCCAAACCTACTATAGCTAGACTCAAGCTGCAGCCTGATCAGCAACCAGCTGGGAGAGCCTGCTCAGACTGGGATGCTGTGGGGGGTATGTTCCAGGGGGAAAAAAGCTGCATTTTGAATTGGAGTGGTAGCCTTAAACTGGAACAGAGATGCTGCACATAACAGAAGAACCACAAACATGCAAAGTCATTTCCCAGACAAGACAAGAAGTAGACACAAATCCTCGATTTAAGTGTTTTACCGTAGTCTTTTGCCTCCTTCCTCCGTATGAGCATCGGAATCCGATTTTCTGCGCAGATGATGGTGGCCAGGGGCAGCGCCGTGTAGGGCACGCCGCACACGCAGTCATACCGCAGGCCGGCACCTTGGGCTGCTCGGAAGAGAAGATCTGCAACCTGGGACGGGAAACCGAACATTGCCAACCGCCAGACCGCGGGAGGTGACCGAACCGGTGCCATGACCGGGGCAGGCCGCGCAAAGGCCTGGGCGCCTCCCT
Organism: Falco cherrug; assembly: GCF_023634085.1. Lineage (NCBI taxonomy): Eukaryota > Metazoa > Chordata > Aves > Falconiformes > Falconidae > Falco > Falco cherrug. The sequence goes on along the minus strand of NC_073704.1, from coordinate 32,367,589 downwards.
CCCGGGCCTGACAGCCCACCCCGCGGCGGCAACGCTCCCCCGCCCCCTCCCCGTTCCGCTGTGGGAGGCCCCCTGCCCCGCAAGAGGCCCAGCGGCCCCGGACCGCCCCAGCGCCGTGCGGAGCCCGCCCACAGCAGCCGCCGCTCGCCCCGGGCGCGGCCCGCCGGGCACCCGCACCTGGCGGAGGAGGAGCGGGTGGGAGACGAGGCCGCGCAGGTCAATATACACGGGGGAGGCCCGGCCGCTCTTCAGCACGAACTCGCCGAAGCGCAGAGCGCCCGCCTCACGCAGCGCCGCCGCCGCACACCCCGCCGCCGCCATCGCACCGACCGGCGCCGGGAGATGACGCGGCGGGGCGGGGCGGGAGGAGCCCGGGCGCGCGGCGCCCCCTTCCCGCCCCCGCGGCGTGAGGCCCAGCCCGGGTCGCGGCCCCGCTGCCCGCCGGCCGGGTCCCGTCCCCCCGGGGCTGCGGCGGGGGCTCGCTGCGGCGGGGGCTCGGGGCGACCCGGGAGCTGGCGAGCCGCAGGGCCTCGAAACGCGCCCTCAGCGAGGCCACCTGCCGGCTGCCAGCCCGCGGGGGCTCGGACTGCCGGACGTGGGAAATCAGACTGACCCGGTCTTCTCTCAACAACGGTGTTTAATCAAAAAAGCCCAGAAACTAAATCATTAGTATACTCTATTTATGGGAATGCGGGGACAGAAGATGTACAGTTCGAAGCTACATCCGTAGGTGATCATATATACCGCAGTACAGGAATAACAACATGGGACAGCAAGTAATCACCTCACAACAGTACACATGAGTGGTTAGACTTACAAAGGAAATATTTACAAACTTACCTTTACAAAACAACATTGTGTGCATACAAAATGAAATCCGCATTAAAACTGAAGATACATTTAAGGCAGAACAGCAATACACTGAAATAATTAAGGCTGTGGAATTACTTTGCACCTTGAAAATGCTGAGCTGTTAGCAATACTGTTTCTTTTTTCCTCCTTCAGTCAATCGTTGCAAAGATTGAAAAGCATCTACATATTCCAGCTGTTTGCTCTTATCTCAGTAAGTAAGTCTGAGATGTAAGGGGGGTTTTTTTGCACCTTCTGTTGCATTTGCCTTCCAAAAGTTATCAGCAAATTGATCTCAGTGGCAGAGCAACGCTGAACAGTTTGGTAGAAAGAGAAGTAAAAGCACCAGCATCAGAAGTTGGACATGAAGGTGAAATATGGCTTGAGTAGAGAAGATGTTGTTTTTTTCACTAGCTTCATAATAAAGACTACAGTTACAGCAAATATTCAGCATCCTGACGCTATGGTAACATTCACCACTACACAGATCCCAGAACGAGAATTCATCACTTGATGGCAGTGTGCAGTCAGCCTAGTACAATGGGATTTTATTTTGTTTCCTTGGGAGAGCACCATTTTCTGATGGGACATGAAAGAATGAGCTGGAAAATAAATCCAAGCCCTGTGTTAGAGGAGAATTTACCTCTGCAGTGAAAGGAACAGAAATAAAATCAGGTGGTTGGCCCCTGTGCGTGTTAATTATCTGTTAGACCTCTGTATATACAGACTAGCCTTTACATCTGCCTCTGAAATTTACATTATCCAGTGACTTGATGCAGTCCTGTCAGGGCAAGGGTATTAAAATACAGTTGTATATTGTCAGGTCATAATGTGTGGTTCTGCTTAACCTTTTTTCACAGTATTTGTAACACGGGCCTAATAGCATGCTCAGAAATGCTGATGAACTCCACTGAAGCCTCAGAACTTGTAAATGTCGGTCAAGGGCACAGATTTTGTCTCAGCATTAACTTTATTTAAAAGTAAAATGCTTTTAAATATAAATGTTACTGGGAAAAAAATAGTCATTTAAAAGGGCAGTAAAACTAAACAAGGCTTGTTGGTACAAGTAGGAACAGAGAAAATTTATACATTCTAAATCCTGGATTGCTTTGAAATACTACAGTCTAAAACCCTGGCCTGGCTGTGTGTCATCCCTGTAGTAGCATGCGTAGGGGGTTGGCAGCTGTGTGGAGTGGTGGGGATCTCCCACAGGGCAGCAAGTGCTTTGGACAGCCGATGGGAGCTGACACTATTACACGGGCAATCAGATTTCCTATTTGATGGCTAGGAGTGAAACTGCCTGGCCCGGCTCCTTGAAGTGGAGCAGAGGGAGAGAGGTGAGTTCTCGTTGCCACGTGTGTTCTTTCAATGTAGCCATATTAAATAATGAATGCCACATGTCACCGTGCCCTCTGGGCTCTGTTTCACTGGCACCTTTGCTGCTGCCTTCCTGCAGGCCAGTCCCAGCCCAGCACTGGCGGACACGGTGAGCACGTGTACTTTGATGTCAGTGCAGGGTAAGAGCACGGTCAAGATGCCTGAAGGTGGTGGCTGTGTGCACAGTGCCAGTCTGCGCTGAGCTGGCGGTGCTCTGTGGCTGGCGTTACTGTTGGTCATGCTAGTTGGTACGAAGCTGCTGCAGAAGCCAGAGGGTGCAGCTGCCACTACACCTTCACTCAGCCACCTTGGGAAAACCCTGAGTGGTAAAGCTGCAGGTGGAAATCTTCCTCTCAGAGTCAGCTGCTCTCTGGGGAGCTTTGTAAAGGCCTAACAGAACTCTATGAGAAACTGCGTTACCACATGTTTGTTACAGGCAATATTTCATACACAAAAAGATCCAGTAGTTAAAGAATGCTGCAAAGGGGGTTGGCTGTGGAGCTTCCCACCCAGTGGGCTCACTCCAGGCCTACTTACTGAGCTTCTGTAATCTCTTTACAGCAAAGTTACAATTTACAACAGAGTTACAGGATCTGTTGGAACTGCAGAGGGGCCACAGGTGGGCTGCAAAAGACCTGGAGAGAGCAAGGTCAGAATACTTCCTCTGTATTTATCATGCAGCAACATTTTCTGTCAACTTGATAGCATTCAGGCAAAAGAAATCTTTGCGATAAAATGCAAGAATGGTTGATCATCACAAATGTATCTGGAAGTAATAACGAGTTCAAGTTTTCCTGAATGTGCTGTATGAAGAGCAGTGCCCAGGAAGAAGAGGAGTTCTTTGACATGAATATGGAAAAAACAGAACCATAAAGGAAAGCAATCCCATAATACTCAAAATCTTCAGAGTTCAGCACCTCCAGCTCTCCCTTAATAAGGAATCTCTTTTTTGAACCTGAGCACCGATACCTAAACACGTATTCCCTTTCAGCCTTTTGTTTGTTTCCCACCCCCCTGTTATTTGATGGCAATGAGGCTTAACTACTCTCTTAAACAATCGAGCTTTTCTCCCCTGTGCATCCAAAGTGTCTGCTGTTGCAGTTTGAGATGCAAGTGTAGGAAGTAGGAAAATAAAATGCTAAATAACTCCAGATTTCATGTGATACACGAGAATTTGTTTGTATTAATGCCAAGCAGAAAGGCTGTGGCTTAAACTGTACCCGGTTTAACAGGGCTAATAAAAGCTGTGGGTTTTATAAACCACACTTCCATAAATATTTTTTTAAGGGCAGCACAATCCAGCACAAAGAGCCAGCTTTGACAAATAGGAAGAAGTACAAACAGTCCTGTAGTGAGAGAGTACCTGAGGCTGGTGCTAATTAAAGACACCCCTTGATGACTGCTGTCTGAAGAAGTTTCCATTGCTAAGAAGTCACATACTTCACACTCTTGCTCAGGATGAGAGTCTTTGTCTAAGAGGTGCTGCTGGATTGCTTAGAAAATTAGCTGCTGTACTACAGAGGAACCGAGATAGGTTCTCATGGATCCAGAAGGTTCAGCTTTCTGTGAACACCCCCTCTTTCAAGCCTTTCCACCACTTCCCTCTGTCTCAAATCTCTCTCCATCAGCCACACAGCCTTGTACACCACTTCTGACTCTGCTCAGGCACCTGGGCTCAGACTTCTGACTGTGGCTCCCCAGCCTCAAGGTCTGTTCTTGTATTAGATGCACACAGTGCTGAACGTTGTTTTTTTGGCTGTGCCTCCTTTCTTCTCCACTAGCAAAACACTGACCACTCCAGCATACTGATAGAGCAAGCACAAAGAGGTTAGGTCTCCTACCTGCTGTGAAACTGAGCTTGGAGGTGGATCAAAAAAAGGGGCTAGCAGAGCCCTGAGAATTTAACAGTACTTGCAGAGTATCTCCACTACCTGCTGGCAGAGACAGCTTTTGCTCCTGCAGGTACATGGCAGGCTCACAGTGCAGTTACTTGGATGGTAAATTAAATTTGACTCTTGCCCTTACAAGAGAGTCTATACTGAGCACCCATGGTCAGATCAAGCCCTTTTCCTTAGGAAAACCTTTGGTAACAACTGACATTTTCCATTACAGGCACAGCAATGTCTCTCAGCACCAAGACAAAGTCCTCGCATGCCGGGGGTGGTGGTGGGAAAAATATCTCCTTGATCGCCACCCTACAAGGCTGCAGGGTTTTATGGTGCAGCAGCAGGAGAGAGAAGACCTAGCTGGGGAGGTGTTTCCCCTCCCGCTCCCACTGCTAGAAAAGAAAATTTGGCCAGCCTACAAACTGGGGTTTTGTCACTGCAGACTCCCTGCATTGGTTATACTTAAGGCTGGCTCCATCACTGTAACATCAATATGATGATGTTGCAACTTGGCTTGCAAGAGAGCAATGTTTTAATTGTGAATATTTTTTATTTTGTTACAAATTAGGCTTCGGACATAAAAATATCCTCATGAATGCTTTGTTGATGAGGTGCTAACGGGGGCTGAGAGGTATTTACAAGTTTGGAAATGAAACAAATGACGTACTTTAAACACTGAAAACGATTTTCAAGCTGTAAGCACAAGGATGAACTCACCATTCCTACCACACTCTGAAAGGCTTAGATGGACTTTGGGCCAAGCAATTCTGAAGCTAGAAATGGAACAAGATCCTTTATATATATATATATATTTATATATATGATACAATATATGTATACTGAAAACCTGTGATAGAAAAAAATGTCTTCATCATCATCATCTAGTTTACAGATACTGCAAAAATTGGACACAGCCTTTTCTCAATGCACAGGTTTTGCAAAAGATTTCTGTACAGTGTGTATAAAATGCTTTTAAAAAACCCATCATAGTCCCATTGTGCTTAGTCAAAACCAGCTGTATGCTCCAATGAATTCATTGCCTTAATCGTAGCTCCAAAAGGTACTGCATGTTGACTTGACACAGCAGAAAGCCCAAGGATTAATGGGGGATTTTGGTCTGAGCACTACCATGCAACAAGAGTGTATGTAAGCCATGCCACCACGGAAGCTGATCCAGCAGTGACTAGAGCCTGATCTTGCATGTCCTATGCAGACAAAGTACCCACTGCAATCATGGCAGACCCGGGCATTCGGGGCATGAAAAATCTGTCTGTTAACCTGGAGCAGACTTGCAACAATTTCAGCAAAAACCGACTTCAGTCCGGTTCTGCAGTACATGCTAAGGTCAGCCTAGTCTCACTCTGCCCCCCCACCCCCCACCCCCCCACTATCCTACTCCTAATCTCTCGTACATTTTGAATTCAATTCAGCAAGATCAAGAGGATTTCTTGTAAGGCTGCCTCACAAAGGTTAAGGCAACTGCAATTCTGGCTCTCATTTCCAGTTGGCGTTTGCTTCCCACAGTTCCTTTTTTTGGCAGTGGATGCAAGAATACCACGTGTCCCGAGAGGAGCCTGCCAAGGGGAGGGAGCAGGTACCCGCTGCCATTACCCCCTGTGCTTTGGTCCCAAGGAAGCGGGCAGGTGCTGCCACCTCCGCAATGGTTTGTACCCTGCAGTTAGGGAAGCCATGTGAAATGCTAACGCCAAATACAGGACTATGTACAGACAGATCCGCTTTGCACCTGCTTGCTCCCTGCACCTTGCCTCAGGACCAGCAGTGTGGGACCCCAGCGATGGAGGCATTACGTCCCTGGGTTCAGCCTGCTCATCAGGAAACTCTTGATGCTGGGGACTGGGTGCACGTCGTACTGATGCCTGCGGCGCTCGATGAAGGAAGCCAAGCGGGAGGTATCCAGTGGGATCTTGGAATAGCTGCCGTTGTGTGGTTGCAGCCACGGATGCTGTAAACAAGTGGCTGCTGTCGGCCTTCTCCTGAAGTCTTCCTGGAGGATAACGTTGATGAAATCCCTGGCAGCATGACTCACATCGGAGAAGTACTCAGGCGGGAAGCTGAAATCTACTCTGCACACATTGATACAAGTCTCCTCTTTGCTTTCATCCAGGAATGGAGAGACACCACTTAACATGACATAGGTGAGGACCCCAATGCTCCAGATATCTGTGCTCAGAGAGACAGGAAGGCCTTGGATAACTTCAGGAGCTGCGAACTCTGGGTTTCCAAGGAGGTGGTGGATGTGGTAATGACCTGTGATCTGAACTGCATCTTCCAAATCAATGATCTTGACACGAGGTACCGGGATTCTTAAATCAATGAGCAGATTTTCTGGCTGTTGAAAAGATAATAAAGAAAACCTAATTATACTGTATTTTTGCAAATAAAATGTGTAGATTTCATTTAGGTTTAATAGCCAATCAAAACTCGCATTTAATCAGATGTGCGAGATCAGGAGAGTGAATGACAAGGAACCGGCTCAGCTGCTGCTTACACTGCTGTAAACTCAAATCAATGCTGAAGTTGCAATGACAGCATCCCCTTTTGCACTAGGGCAACACACTGGGATTTTGCACTTTGTCCCAAATACTCAGGGTTTTTTTCCCAAACTAATCCCAGATTAAGAGCACTGACAGATTTTTAAATTTTAATAAGACTTATGTATCAGTTTATTTAGATTTCATTTGTTCACATGACAACTGGTTATATAAATGTGCATAACCTGCAGCAGAAATGCTCTTCATGAAGTAAATGTTCAACTTTACTCCCACCAGCGTGTATCCTGGGAGGGACCCTGGTGCATACCATTACCATTGCTGTCAGTTGACATGAATGGAGCTGCCAGAGTTCCCTTATAGACTCCAGCACACAGTCATGCTTTCCAAGCCGGAGTGCAATTATATTTCATCCCAGTTGGTTTTCCTTCTTTTTACCAACCCTTTCAGTATTTAAGATCTATCTCTTTCAGTGGGAAATGCTGAACATTGCCTATATACTTTGCTCTGGGGACTCAGGGATTTTTCTTCTTCTGTTGGCTCTGAGATGATTTCTGAATTTCTTTCTTTCACCCTATGCAGACTCACTTTTCTCTCGTAGAAGTCCCTCATCCTCATGCATATTTTACTGCTGCCTCATGGATATATATATATATATAAAGCAAAGTTCACTACACTGCTGTTCAAGTCTCTCCGCTTGCTCTTTTCCTTGCACCCTGCCTTGACAAAATCAACAGGATCTTGAGCAGAATCCTGGGACAAGACAGTTCATGGCAGTCACTACCAATGCATCTCCTCCTTCCACTTAGCAACAGAAGGTGCTTTATTTAGTATATCCCTCATGTACAGGAGAACTGTAAATAGGTCACAGAAAATTGGCTTCCCAGCTTGTTTCTGGGAAGTTTCTTATGATCAAATAGAAAATTCACTGCGGTTTCTTACCTCCAATTGATACCTATTTTTTGACAGGTCCTATAAATACAGCAGAAAATACAATCTTATTGAAAGAAACCAGGATGATTTAGCCTTGTGGGACTAATGCTCACCTAAGGTACTGTACAAAAGGAATCTTTTTTTTTTTTTTGCAGTGGCAGTAGGCATCAGAACAATGAAAGCATCACTTCGTCTGACATGCCTGGGGGTTGGAGAGTTGAGAAGACACCTCCTTGGAACTGGACTGTCCACTATACAAGAAAGTTAATCTCTCATTCTCCATTTTTAATTGGCATTTAAGCCTGAAAAATATTATAGATTATCTGATATTCCTGGCAACCAGAATCAATGTTGCAGATCACAAAACTCAAAACACATAACTTCAATCGCTGATTCTCTGTCATCCAAGATAACTGGGATGGTGGCGAGGACAGAAGTACAATGTAAATCCAGGACAGTACAGTGCCTCCTGCCACGTGCGCCAACAAAAGGAGGTACAAGCTGTGCTAATCTAACTGAGCATGACATTAGAGAATGCCTGAATTTCTTCTCCACAATGCAGTTTGTTCTTCCTGTGAACCTCTCCCTGGGTGTATTCCCAGTTCCCCTCTCAGGCTGTGCAGCACAATGCGGCATGCTGCTTTCCTTGGCCCCTGCCAGCCCTCCCCACCTCCTGCTCCCCTGCACCCTTACCTCCCCTGGGGCTCTCCAGGGCACTGCTGTGGACGTGAGGGAGAGACACGCTCCTGACCTGCCCTGAGCTGCCTGGGCACAAACCAGCTCTGCTCAGGAAGCTTGGTAGCTAAGCTGGTACAAGTGTGAGCCCAAACCATACCCCACGGATTTTTGTTGTAATTCCCCTTCAGTCAAGGGCTAGTGACACCTCACTTTTGCCTCAGACATCCTCCTTCTCCTTCATTAAATCCAGCCATAAAGGACTTGACAACAAACCAGTGAATCTAGGAAACAGGTGCATCTCAAAGAAAAAGACCTTGCGCTGCAGGTCAGAGAATCCTTTCTGTGGTCAATAGGTCTGAGTGATAGTGCTTGTCCATTTAGTGATCATCTTTTTGCAGCACAAACTGTGCCTCCTCCCTGTCTGTGCAGCTGGGAACTCTCTGTACCAAGGCACTGAATAGTAGCATCATTCTCTTTTCTTCTTACCTTTATGTCTAAGTGAGCCACTCTGCAGTTGTGAAGATACTGTAAGGCTTCCATTGTGTCTCTTATATAGAAAGCGACTTTTTCCTCCATAAGTTCATCATGGTTCATTAGATAATCTAAGAGACGACCATCATCCATCCTACAAAGAAATCAACCCCTGCACATGAAAGATCACACAATATCTCTAGGAACAGTTAATATTTGAAAACAAAATTGCAGTGGAAGCTTCATGACCTAAAAATGGAGGAAACTAAAATGCAAGATCTGGTGACTGTTCAATGATATCTCAAGATACTGCAGGCCATGGAAGTGGTAGAATGATTAATCCTTAATTGTTATCTCCAGTCCTTGAAAAATTCAGCAACGGTCTCAAAGTAAACTCCTTTGCTTAAAGATGGATTCAATAGACAGAGGCAATTTCTTTGAAAACAGATCCTCTTAATTATTTGGATTCATCAATTTACTTATAGAGCTGGTTACGTAATGCAGAAAAATCACTGACATTTTTGGCTGGTAATACATTCTATGGGAAAACTAAACCAATGAAAGTTTTCCACCTAGTTTTATTTATCTGTATAAATAAACAAACAAATGCCCCAAATATACTTTGTTGGATATACTGTAACAAAGAAGCATTTTGGATTTGGGTTGCTATTTTTCCTTGTGGGCGGCAGCATGGTTGCCAAACAGCGCTTTTCACCAGGAAGTGTTAGAACAGCGTAGGCTTCAATCTAGCTGAAACACATTTACTCAAATATAAAAAGTAGATAAAACTGCCCAAGTAAATCTGATGCTATTCAACGGGACAAACTGCTGATACAATTACCCAAGCTTCACCGGAGTAGAAAGCAGTTTTATTTGTCCTCTGAATCTTACTTACTGTAAAGAAGAGGCAGTGGAAGCTCTGGAGAAAATGGCTATTTCATTTGACATCACAATCTATAAAAAACAGATGACAAATTCTTTGCCCTGCTAAAGCCAGGGTGAATTTTATCCTTGGCTTTAATAGGGCTGTGATTCCTACCCAGACACTTGAATTCAAGCTCCACGTACTTACAGTTCCAAAACTAAGATGTAAGAAGTAGGAGACTCGTAGGTATCGTGGATAGTGATGTACTGAGGATGCTGTAAGTGCTGTAACAAAGCTGCTTCGTGTGCTGCCTGCTCTTTCTTTTTCATTTTTTTACTAATGAATTTCACAGCAACGTCTTTCCGGGTAGCTTTGTGAACACATTTCTTTACTATGGAGAATCGACCCCTGAAATAAAAAAAAACACTCACAGAATAACGAAGGTGCCTCATGAATAAATCACACCTAGTTGTCAGTGGGATAACAGACTGATTTTCAAAGTGTTATTTGATTCAGCACATTAATATTTCACAAGAAATCAGATTTAACAAGTTGTTCATAACCTTTTTTGAACAAAGAGCCTCCATCTCTTACCCTGGGCGTAGAGATTCTTTGGGGATTAGCAAACACTGAGTGCAAACGGTGTCACTTTGCTTTGTGCAGCCATACTGATGTCCTCTAACAATCTCTCCTGGGTTCAAGTTGCCACCACTTTGACAGGTTTTCTCTCTTTTTTTTAGCAGACTCCCTTCTCCAGTTGCTTTAATAAGAAGCCCAAACTTTCTCAGACAACTAAAAGCAAAGCCTTGTTAAATAATCACTAACCTATCATTTTGTCTCACTGTTTCAGGCACACAGTAAGAAATTAACTAAAAAGCTGGCAGGAAAGCATTTAGGAAACTCATGCAGACTGGTGCCTAGTACTGGTCCTGAAAGTGAAACTACTCAGTGAAACCATGGGCTGAACTTGGCCTCTCAATACATCATGCTTCTTTCTACAGAACCAGAAAGCCTCCTGTTCTTTCAGCCCCAGACTTACTCACCTCTGATCTCTGAGCTGAAGAACTAATTGCATTAACCTGAATTGTTTCTGTGTTCCTTATCTGTCCTCTGCGCAGAGCTATACAGCCCCTATCTAGGCTCCTGTTTAACTGACCCTCCCAATCAGCAAAGCCCTTTGGCATGTGATTTAAGTCAGTCACATGCCTAAGTTCTTCGGCAAACTCAGGCTTTGGGGCTAAGTTTATCCAGAACCAGCAAATTGTCATGACTTCAAAAGCTCACATCAAATCCGAGATGACAGAGGAGATACCAGTGACAGCTACCAGTGGCTGTCAGAGATTTGGCTGCCCAATTTGTTCACAAGTTTGCCAAACTGCAATTCTCAAATCCCAACTGATCTTGAAAAACAGAATTTAGTCAGTATTTTAACCGGTCTGTATTTTAATCAGTAATTAATGGGCAATGCTCTTTGAAAGGAGTAGCAGTCTTCAGGCTAACTACAAAAAGCAACCTAAATTTCCTCCAAGGAAAAAGCTTCAAGCCATTGTTTCAGTGTTTTATTGCAGTGATAAGCAGGGTTAATATTACCTCCCAATCTCATGCAGCTCTGCATAAGCGAGGTCAAAGTTTTCCTTCCATGCAATAGTGGCACCATCAGCAGCAGAGTCTTTGAGAGAACAAAGCACATTAAGAAAGCATAAAGTTAAAGACAGTTTCCTGTGGACTATAAATGGCCTATTTTAGAATTATGTGAGACTGTGTTACTTAAAACAGCAAGTATTACCACTAGGAGTCCAGTTTCATACTGCTTAGGCACAGCTCCAATGTGTTGGACTGCTAAAAGCCAGAGCTCCCCAGAGGATGGTATGGATAAGGTGGATTTAAATCTGTCCTTGTATTTTTGGGCTGAGAAGGGCCACACGGACAGTCTAAGGCCACGTCTGTGTGTAACTGGGAGGCAGAGCCATGCTGTGTGAGCTCTCATTTCATCCAGCACAGGCTATCCAAGCCAGTCACAGACCTAGTGACGCACCAGAGCTGCTAAAACATGGGGAAATGTGGGCTCTGGTCACAACACCATGAGTGAGCTGTACCCCAAATTCCTGCAGCACTGCACACTGGGGGCTCACCTTCGTTGCAGCCTTCCTATGCTGGCTGCATTTCTCAGGGGGATATGTTTTGCAAGCTGACTTGCAGACCCATCTGGGTAGCCCAGCAGAAGGCCCTGGTGCTGCTGGTATTGCTGGAAAGGCAGAGGGGACACCAACCAGGACACAGACCCCAGAGATAAAGGGAAGTGGTCTTGGGATAGAAAGCAGGGACCTGCTGGAGAACTGCAACAGCTTCTGTGACAGAGGGAGGCTGTGAGCCCTGCTGGAGGAGCAGACCTGAAAAGCCTTTCTAGCGGCAGGAGCTGGCTCTGAGCATCTCAAAGGCTGTTTCTTGTATTCCTTCCAGGTTCAGGATAAATGTTTTTATCAAGACCCATCAAAGCACACCATACAGACTGCACAGATGGATGGACACATTTGTGCATCAAGCCCTCCTCAGTGTCTCCACTCACCATACTCTGGGAGCCTCACAAATTCAGAAGGGTCGCTGGGCAAGCTGATCCCCCAGGGATTGCTGGCACTCACTCGAAACTGATACTGGCAGCCTGGGGCCAGGTCCTCAATGACAAGGTATGTGTCCAAAGTTGAGGCTACTGACTGCTGCCAGACCTGTGAGCCTGTGTTTTACAGTCAGAGAGAAGGAGAGTTGAAGGAAACAGAATCAATATGTCAACTTAGAGCAGAAGCTTTCTCTGCCCAACTCATGCAGTACTCTGGGAGGTTAAAATCCATGGGGTTTTTAAAAGACAGTGTTATGGCAGACTGATGTATTTCTGTTAAACCAGAACTGGACCACAGGAAGCTATTTTGTGTTGCAGCCCCCTTCCAGCCTGGCTAAATGAGGGAAGAAGGAAATGCCCCTCACTTGACTGATAACAATAGAAAAAACACAGCCCAGGGTTGATCGCTCCAGCAGTCTAGCTGTGGCTGTGTGCTACAAGTGATGTCGGAGGGCAGCGTGATAAGGCAGGAATGGAGGACTGATTTGATGACAGCTCTGCTATGAGAAAAACAGTAGCAGAAATACAGAAAAAAAAAAAAAGAAAAAAAAAAAGGACAAGGCAGTCCCAGATGAAGCTAAGACAGAGCGTCAGTGCAATCCAAGTGCTTTTGCAGACAAAGTCTTTTTTTGGGAGACATGGTGACTACAGTGAATCCTGGAGCTGCAAGAGGAGAACCAGCTTTCTGAGGCTTAGTATGGATTTTTTTGCAGATGAGCAGGACTGCAGCAAAGAAATGTCTGTCGTGTTCCTTCTCCTAACAACCCCACCTAACCATTGCCTAACCTGTGGCATCCAAAGAAGCAATACTTTATTCATCTGCACTGGGTCACAGAAAAGAAAAGGACCCCTGTGACACTAAGCCCTGTCACAGCCTATGATTTCTTTCAAGAATATGTAAAATTTTATCTTATTTTAGTAATTTCAGGGCTTCTTACATTATTTGCCATGACCCGTATATGTTGTGTGTGTTGTGGGCAAATTCTGATTGCCAGGTCTCACAAGGTCAAGGCTGGTTTCACAGGGAAGAGTCAGTGATTCCTTTGGAGTGGGAGGAATACTGAACACTGACAGCACTGCTGCTTTTTTGCTGTTTGTTCTAGTGGCTGTTGTTAATAAAGAGCTTTTAGTCTTTCACAAAAATGCCAGTCACACTGATGGCACAGTGAGGGTCAAGGCAGAGAAGAGAAGTTATTAATGTGATGGAGTGATTAAGTTTGCACATTTACTAACATGAGGTAGGATTTTTTGAAGGATGAAGGGGAAAAAAACAGAGATCACATACCTAAGGCAAAGTTTACTGTCCAGGGACCCTCACACCTTGCAAAAAGGGATGTGAATAATTTCAAATTTGTGCCCTTTTCAAGAGCACATGCCTGCGCATATTGGGAAAACAGTGCATTTAATATCTATTTGATTATTCAGGGGGAAAGGATGGTTGGATTTAAGAATAAATGGTTTCTGAGCTGAGCTTGAAAAGTATGCAGGGATCTGCAACTCTACCCATTTCAAAAAAATAATGAGGCTACTTTGATTTTGCAATTCCCAGGAAACATCCACCAGAAAGGATGGATACCGTAGTGGTGAAACACAAATGATGAAAGGATGCCTTAGTGGTGGATATGTTTTAGCTTGGCACACTTAACTTGCTGTAAGTGACTGGAGGGAACAGAAAGGTCTGTAATATATGAGAAGTTGGACTGGAGGACAGAAGGGCTTCTTTTGGCCTTAGACTTTGGGTTCTCTGAGCAGCACCTAGTGGCACCCCAGTGGTGGCATGGATGCTTTTGGGACTTGTTGTGCGATAAAGGAGGCTTACTTTGTTCTTATTCTCCCAGCCAGTGAGCACAGTTCAAAGCATTTACCTTCTTCCCTGTACTCCACAGTGTAGCCTGAGATGGTGCAATTGCCTGTACTGGATGGGGGTAGCCAGCGTAGGATCACAGAAGTGCAGCTTCTCTCCTGAGCAATGGGGCGATTTGGGGCAGCTGGGACACCTTGGGAAGAGAAAACAAGCACCAAGTCCAGCATCACATCAACAAGTGCTAGGGCTTTATTCTGCAGATCAGGTGTACCAGGTACATCAGGTCACTATGGGGCAGCTGCCCCTTGCAGAAGGAGAACTCTGGTTTGCACTGGGCTACCAGCACAACCAGAGGAAAGGCAATGTCACTGTCCCATTCACCCACCACCGTGAGTCTGATACTTCCATACTAGCAGCTAGGAGAGAACTGTGCTGCTCGTAAGCCCTGCTGCCTCTGCATGGTCTCACAGTACTGCAGCACAGGGGGGGATTTCTTCTTGCCCACAGCTGGTGGTCAACTGCACTGCGGTGCCCCGGAGAGCTCCCTGCGAGACTGGCTGGGAGAATCACCCCTCAGGTGTAGAGAGTCCATCTGAGCTCAGCTGCTGTGAAGGCAGGGACTCTTTACCTGCTACCTTCTGCTGCTAATTTTTGCTCCAGCTCAAGACCTGATGCAAAGCCCATGGAAGTGAGGAAAACAAATATTACTATGGGCTTCACCAAGCAGCGAGTGAGGAGGTGGGGAGACAGTTACTGTTGAAGTGTCCAAAAGCGATACAAGCAAGGCATTCAGAGCGCTTTGTGTTCTTGGTATGTTTGGCAGCAGATTGACAAACGACCAGTAGTTCTGTGCTTTGCTCAGGGCTCCTTCAGCACAGGAGTAGTTAGTGTAGCCACTAACTTGGATAAATTGGGGGAATTATATCTCTAGGGCAGTTTGTGACACCGAACAAATCAACTGCTAAATGCTTGTGACACTCTTGCGTCTGTAACCCACTCATTAGACATTAATTTCTGTGCCATCCCCTTCAACGCAGCAGGCACCCCTCATCTCTCATGCTAACAGATCCCTTCCCAGAGCTAGAGGTCACGAGCATCAACTCATCATTTCATATTCATTACAATTAGATGGGTCACTAATTGCAGCACTGAGAATTCAGGCTCAGAGATACGTCTCCAAGTTGAAACCCCGCAGAGCAGTTCATCCAGGCCAAACCTTACTCTCGCCTCCCCTGTCCCCGACAGGGAAGGGATGCTGAGAATCAGTGTTGTGGGATCCCAGGTCCCCCGGCTCCAGGCAGACTCTGAAGCTCAGAGCTCCCTGTGGGCAGCCCGGGGGTCATCCCCAGAGGCTCAGCAGCCCGAGGGAGCTCAGCTTCCCCCAGCCGACCTTACCAAGCCCCTGGGAAGCAGTGCTGCGAACAGGATGCAGGAGCTGAACCAGTGCCAACACATTTTCATTTCCCAGATGTGATGCTTATGATCAGACGACTTAATCAAGCGCAAAGAGTCTGCAATGCCTTCAGCCATCAGTGGGAGTCTTGGCTGAGGAACGGTTGTATGATTTTAACGTCTCAATTTACCTGGCACAGCTCCACGTCCGGCTGACTTTGCACTGGCTATTCCTGTGTGCTCCCAGCCCCCACCAAGGGACCCTGTGCAGGAAAAATCCTGGGTGTTAAGGTCAGATGTGCTACCTTGAACTTTGATGGTTGCAGAGGTTGATGCGGTTCCGTGTTCGTTGGTTGCCACACAGGTGTAAATGCCACTGTCCTGAGGCATCAGGTTGCAGATCTTCAAGGTCAGCTCCCCAGAGTCACTGTGGGTGCAGGAAACCCCCGTTATAAAGCGCTGCTTCACTTGCTAATGCTTCTTATACCAGTTCCTGCCCTGCCTCGTTACAAACACAAATCCTGTTAACTCATTTAAAGGAATATCCCTCCAGCAATCTGGTACCCAAATACAACCCCCACCCCATATATCAGGATTAAGCTGTTAATGAAACCTTCAAGCCGAATGGTCCAGATTGCCTGCTAGGCAAATCTACTTGTCTGCTGTGGCCTCAGAGGAGATGGGCAAGCATCTCTAGCGACTCAAGCAGCAAACAAAGTCCAGAAGCTGAACATTTGTTGTGCCTGTCCAGAACTGGATGCTTAGCCTCCACATATCTGGAAAGATTTCCCCAAGCACATCTTTCCTATCTGAGGAGATGCTGAGCTGCCGTGCCTCTGCAGTTAAGTCCAACAGACACCAGACAAATTGTGCTTCCCACGGATGCAGAAGGTGGTCACACAGTGCAGGGTGCCTGACATTTCTGGGGAGCTTCAGACTCCTGGAACACACGCTGTTGATCTAATGTGGCTGCCAGGCCCCCAGGGGGACGGCTAGACATCTCACAACAGCTAGGGATAAAGAACGCCAGTGCTGAGTTCATGAGAGACACTCAATCTTTGGGCCAATCTGAGAAAACAAACAGCTCTACGGAGTCTGGTGAATTTATAGCAGGTCTGTACATAGTCACTTCAGTTTGCATACTGCAGTCTTCAATATGCAATTTAAGGGAGTTGGCCTGAATTAAAGGATTTTGCTTGTGTAACTGCTTTAGCCGTACTGGAGACCCAGCTTAGAGCCAGCAATAAATTCCCTTGATGGCTAAAGTAAACTAATTCTTGAATGTGTAAGCTATCGGAAACTGCTGAAGGATGTGGTGCTGGTGTAACTGCCTGGACACTGTGGCCTTTGCTGGTCTGACTGTGCTGGTTTGAAACAGGACAGAAATATCCCCTTCCCCCATAATCTGGCCACTCATGCCAGCAAGATTTGTAAGACAGCCACTGGTCTGCTGGGCCTCTCCTTGGCAAGCAGTGTCTCCACTGTAAAATATATAAGAGTAACAAGACAATACAAGTGCTGATAGTGCACAGGGAGCCAATGCACAGGCGAAAGACTCTGATGGAAAACAGAATCTTGTATGGCAATATCCCCTCATCCCAACTCCAGCCAGACCCCAAAGATAAGGCACTAGCAATCTACTGAGTAATGGCTAAAAAGACAATTTTGGGTGCTCTGGGGCAGCTGCACAAGCTAATGATCTCTGAAGGAAGCTCTTGATCATACGTAATTTTTTTTATAGAACATACAAAATCCGTTCTCTCTTAGTGTTCATTTGTAACTTCCAGTGACTTTGTACTCCCTGGATTCCCTGAGCCAGAAGTGCTGAAAAGTTTACATGAAAGATTGTCTCCCAGAGATTTCCACAGCAGTTTGCCCCAAATCCCTTATATAAGCTGCAGATGAGCATCCAGGCTGTTCCCTGACCTGAATTCAACTCCAGATCTTTTTGGATCTTCCCAGTGCTTGTCGTAAAGATGGCTTTCCTCCCTGCTAGCCAGGCCAGGAACATCTTGACAAGCACCTTTTTGTCCAAGCACAGCCAGATGTAGCCTTCCCAGGAGCACATGTAGGCTCTTTTAGGAAAAGATGAGGAAGGGCTCAGGAAAACTACAGGAGTTACCACCTCTGCTCATGAGAAAACACCCAATGACATGGGTGTTGCAAGCTGGTGAGGGCTTGCTCTGCCCAACTCCTGTTCCTACCAAAGGTCAGCATGGCATCAGTTCAAGCAGAGAAGCCCCAGCAACACGAAGGCAGTATTAGCCAAACTAGTAAGCTGGAAACATTCCGGCTTCTGGCTTGCAGCTGGCTCAGGAGGTCAACAGGAGCAAGCTCATGTCTGCCAGCAACAGACTTTGTGGACATATCCTATGTCAACTTGGGAAATGATAGAGATACCCAAACCCCAAAGTCTGACCCTTTCTAGCTGACATGTGGTACAGCAATGGGCCAGTACATCATGCCAGACAAGATTAACTCCATTTCTAATGAGTATTGTAGCCTGACTGGTGCCATATTTGAGGGCAATGTGACCATCCCGACCAGCTATGCTGGGATTCACAGGCAGGACCTTACCAGGATGACACTGTGTAAGTGGCTGTGCTGCTGTCATTGTCAAGAATGTTCTGATCTGGTCCTTTCCAGGTTATAGTTGGTTTGGGCCGTCCACAGACTTTGCACTGCAGCATCACTGTGTCGCCGAGCAGGCAGGTAATGTCCACTAATGGCACAAGAAACTCTGGAGCCACTGAAAAAAAACATGGGGTTACACGCATGACACCTTCTTTTAATCTACAGGTGAGGATGTTCCCCATGCAAGCCTAGAGAATACATTACAGGACCAACTATGGGATCTGGGCACCAAACAGCTGGGGGGTCCTGGGATTATGTTACCAAAACTCCCCCCTCACTAAAAGCCAGCTGCCCACAGGGCAGAGAAGGAGGTGGCGGGGACTGTCCATCCCCCAGCCCTGTGCTCTGGCAGGAGGGTGAGACTTTATGAAGGTGGATTTGGGGGGCTCAGCCTTGCCCATGGCCCCGGGCTGTCTAAGCCAAGCAGCCAGCAGGAAGGCCGCTTTCCCTGGGGACTGGGCAGTGGGGAGCTGCTTTGCTGTAAACGCTGGTGGGTGCAGAGCGTGCTGTTGCACCAGAGTAAATCACAGCTGCTGACATGCCCCTCCGTGCCAGTCAGTGCACAGCTGTCCTTAACTCACCTTCTTGAATGAAATTGGGGTTGATTATCTGTAAAATACAAAGAAACAAAAGCATTTATTTTTTTTGGACAGTGACAAAGAGACGTCTGGTTTCACAAGGTACGATGGTGAACCTCATCAGAACCGCAGAAGCACGGACCAAGGGCTACAAGCAACTTCTAACAACCAGCAGGTGCAGCAAGCTCTGGTGACAATAGAACAAGCCCCTGCACAGCTGGGGAAGCAAATGAAAGCTATGGCATCTGGAACTCTGATAAAGCATCCCTGGTAACAGGCACGACACTAAGAGTGAGGAGGGTGGACATGCTTTCTCTTTGCTTGGGTGGTAACGCTCAAGACATTAACTCTTCTTCCCAGAGATGGTTTGTGCCCAGCTCCAGACCCTGTGGAGCTCATGCAGCACCTGTGGTCACCACACACCTGCGGCATCTCACCAGCACTCTGTCCACTAACCAGCTTTGGGAAGATGTCTTGTAACTTCTGCTCAGCTTCAGGGAAAAAAGATAAAGCACTAAAACACAAATATGGCCTTATTTTTGCCTACTGGCAAGTATCAGTCCTGCAAGAACTCTCAGTCGATCACAATGAGTAAAATTTTACTCACTGCGTTGGACTGCTGGAAACTTTCCAACTTGAAACTAGGTTTGGATAACTGAGAGTTATTTTATCTAACTAGTTAATTGATCAAGCTAGCAGAGACTTGAAAAGCTACTGTGTGTCTGTGACCTATATATGCCAATTTGCTCATGTAACCCCAGAAGCAAAGTTGGGAAAAGCAAAGACTAAGTTCTTACATGAAGAATCGATCCTCACTACATAGTAGTGTCGCTGCAGCCGCTGCCGGCGCTGGAGCCTCATTAACTATTTTAATAATCTCATAAGGCCTTGTTATCCAAATTCAAACTGATAATTTGCTATCAAGCACATAGACATCAGTGTGGTTTATCTCGCCTTAAATATCTTTGTTACTATCTATTTCAGAGCTATTTTGGAAGACAGCAATGAAGCAGTGACCTAATTCATGGTCTGCCAAAGCTGATGGGAGTTTTTGCAGACGGTCAGAAACCAGGCCACAAAGCAGAAGCAATAACCATTAAAATTAATGTAGATACCTCTTCAAGATTTATATTTACACTTTGACTTTATAAATAGTTTTCCAAGATGAATGGCTCAGGGTGCCATTCAAGGAAGCACTTGAGCATATTCAGATTTATTCTGGTTCCACAGTCCTTCACAGCCCCAGGCAAACCTCTGGTGCCAGCACTGACACCACAGGGTCTGCTTTCCCCTATCACCACCAGAAGGACCAAACGAACCAGGCATAACATGGACTCGCCACTCACAGTAGTTCATTTTTTCCCCATAGAAACATACCTTACATCAACAAAATTCCGTGCCATATGAGACTGAGAGTTACCCTTTGTCCTAGCAATAGGCAGAATTTGATCCTTTGGGACACATCCACAGAGAACACAACATTCATGGTACCAGCTGAAACAACTGGTCAGTACTAGTGCTTTATACTCTGCATTCCAGAAACAAGCAGGGGCTGCTGCTTGTGGGCAAAGCAGGTTTCAGTCCCTAGCATGCAGCCAGTCAGTCCAAAAGGCCAACCTGGTGGCCAAAAGTGTGATGGTTTGGACTCTCACATGCTCTCCAGAGCACTGAGATTTCAAACATCTCATTCTCAGCTCCTGGAAGGAGCCAGCCTCTGCCTACATCCCGGAGAGGACTCTCTGAGCACTTCTACTCTAATTAGGGCTTCTTATTTTTCAAAGCTACGTTTGGGGCATCTCTGCCACTGGGGTGGGTGCAAGAGAGCATGCCACCCCTGCAATGGGATGGCATGGCTTGGCTCAGTGGGCAGGACCCTGACTGGGTGATAGAGTGACCCAGGCTCTTTGGATCCTGTGTCAGGTTTTCCTCCTGGCTGCACCTCCTGGCCCAGGCTTCACTTGCGATGCACAAAGCCCCATCTGAAAGGTGCAGCTAGGCACTGACACAAGGACACGGACCTCTGGCCAGCCACCCCAGGAGCCTCCAAGAGGCTGAAGGGACTCAGAGGCAGTGACTGCTGCTCCACAGGGTCCAGCACCCACATACAGTCCCCTGGATCCCACAGGCAGGAAGAAATGGGGGCACAAGAGGGCACTGGATAAAGAACATCTCTCCCACCTGTGCAGATGGAAAAGGAGAGGTGGATCTTTGTGATTACATTGCATCGCTCACACAACACATCAAAGGAAGAAAAAGCTTCTCTGTGGGTAACCACTGCTTGCCACTTTTCACTCAGTGAGCCCATCTACTTATCAGCTGAGTAACCCCAGGCATCAGCTCATTTGCACATACATCTTCATTTCGGTAGTTTTTGGCTTAACTGGAATACACATCTACCCTCCTAAGCTCTCCCCATTCTTCACTGCAGCATGCACTAGATTCCTTTATTATTCGCCAATTTCCATCCCTGTAGGATTAGAGATCAGGAGAAAGAAACACTCCTAACAGTCTATATTAATTTTACAACTCCAAAGGATCCATTAGAACAGGCAGCTACAATGATGAATGTAATGGATATATCTATAAATAATGCTACATTTCTAATGACTTCCAAGGCACAATCATTTATAATAATTGTCTTACCAATTTTTTTCCCCCTTGCCTCACCATGAGAATATCAGAAAGAAAATTACCACTGCTAGATAATATTGAAAGAGTCTATGGGTAAAATTGACATTTCCTTTGCTTCACCTGTTAATTAATAATATGTTACCCAACAACACCCCCAAAGCCATGTTGCAGCTTTTGCCTGCTTTAAGTTTAGACAAAAATAAAAGCCTGTTTGCATACGAGAATGTTTAAGTACTACCAAAGTGATTTAATACATCACTTAATTAGGGAATGGGATTTGGTCTGCATTGAAGGAGGAGGTCAAATGGTGGGGTGAGAAGGGCAGAAACAGGAAAGCAAAGATTCATAGCCAGGTCTGCAGCCAAATCCAGCTCCGCTGGCTCCCAGGTTCGCTCCCAGGCCCTGGGGCTTTGCTACCTTTCTCTGCATGCCGGCCAGGTTCCCAGGCTAAGGATGGATGGCAGGAGATGACAGACTCCACGGAGTTCTTCTAGGATTTGGAGGGGACTTCTTCATTTGCCAAATAGGTTTTTAATACCTGTGGGTGGAGAGGACGTCTGCAGAGCCTGGCCGCAGAGCCCTCGGAGGACAGGAGCTCATGTACCGCTTGTCCACACAGCCTCCTGCTGGTGCCACGGCTGTTTTCCCTTATGGAAAAATTTGTCAAGCACTTTCCAGAGCATCTTGAAAATGATGGTGTGTGCAAAAAGCTGGAAACGCTGTTAAAATCCATGCAAGTAGCTCCTCCCAATTCTCTTTTTCTCAGAGATTTTACAAAGAGTCAAAAATCAGGCTGCATTGCTCTAAGAGCAGAAATTCCTGCCAGCAAGGGGCCTGGGACAGGCTGCTGGCAAGCAGAGTGAGGTGCCGTACACTGGAAGGG
The DNA here is from genome assembly GCF_023634085.1 of Falco cherrug. Taxonomy (NCBI): domain Eukaryota; kingdom Metazoa; phylum Chordata; class Aves; order Falconiformes; family Falconidae; genus Falco; species Falco cherrug. The sequence goes on along the minus strand of NC_073704.1, from coordinate 32,345,484 downwards.
GATTGCAGGCAGGGGATGCAGCTCCCTGGCAGCCACCAAGGCTCGGGGGCCAGGATGCTGCACCTGTGGCACATGATGCTGCCAGAGATGCTCACATGGGCAACACAATGGGCTCCAAATCCAAGGGACTTCTCCCTCTGAGAAAAGGACGTGAAAGACCACTCTCTCCAGCATGTTTTCCCCCCTTTTTAAGCCCCTGCTCACCGTAGGGTGCTCCCATACAAGCCAAAGGGCAGTGGTGGTGGTTGCGGGGCTGATGCAGCAGCCCTGACTTCTGTGCATCACTCCCTCTGGGAATGCTCTGCACTGCTTTGAGATTACCAGGTGGGAAAAAACCCTGCTGGTTATGTGGCTTTTGTGGAGTTTTACTTGTCTTCTGAAAAGCGACACAAGGCTGAGCCGTGAGACCCTGCGCAGTCTGTAGCAGTTTGCAGGAGGACCTCCCAGCCCTCAGCTGAGCACCCCGGCCACAGCAGCCAGGAGCGGGAGAAGGTGGCCTGGGGTCTCACGCTGAGAAGGGCTCCCTGAAGAAATCCCAGCAAACACCACCTGCACCACTGTGGCTGCCAGGCTGGCCTGCCAGCAAAGAAACTCACAGGGATGGAACTATCCAGTGCAAAACCTTCTCACACCATCTTCCATCAGTCCACAGCAGGTAGACACACACCCTAAGGGATGAAACCCGGCTGGCAATGCAGTCGCTCCTCAGGTAAGAAGCACAGCTGGCTCTATTTTCCTAGGAACATAAATTTAGTTGAAGTGAGATAGATTTACTTTTTCCAATAGATGAAATACCTCTAGCCTGGTCCAGGGTAGGTGAACACTCACAACGCTCCCTCTGCGGCCAGGAGAGCTTCTGTTCCCTGTACGGTGATGGGTGAAAGAGGAAACCTCAGAGGGTGAGAAAGGCAGAGACCACAAAACGGCCTCTGCTCAAGTGATGTGGGGACTAACACAAAGCCAGGGAGCTGGAGGGAAGGGGGAGGGGGAGGACATAAAGATATGGGAGGACGGGTCAGGGTTATTCAATAAAAACCCCAGAAATAGACCTTGCTTCTCCATCCTCCAGCCAGCGCTGCTTCGGGTCTCAAACCAAGAAAGGCATGCAAGGCGCGTACTTGAATGCCTTTGGGGACCTGCAGGGATCTAAGTGACTTAGATCTAAATGACTTCAGCGTAACTCGGTGTAACAGGCTTTAGAAAAGCAGCATAGCTGCTGCATCCAGCAACTCAGCATTCTGCAGTACTGGGCCACTTTTTCCCTGGTTTGCTAGGCTCACATTATAAAGATAGAAATACATCTGCAGCAGTAGCGGCACAGTCCACTTGCAAAGTGACTCCAACCGCCCTAATTCTTAGCAAGAGCTTATCTTTCATCTGTCCACACGTGCTGTGTCTGGTGGGGAACGAGAAATCATTCCGCAGTGCCAAGGGCCAGCCCTGAAATGCTCTGCAAGCGCAGCTCGGCTGCCTTGGCCAGGGTTTGCTTCTCCGTTGCAGAGACGTCCTCGCCGTGCCTAACCCACCCCCCTGCAGGAGGCCTGAGCCCAGCCCAGACACACGCAACACCCAGCAGGTCCCAGTGGATGCCCAGAATTTTCCAATGCCACATTTCAGTCCTATTTTAAGGGAGTGCAGCAAGAACAGGAGTCAATTTTTTCCCCCTAAAGCATAAGGTTAGGCTGCAAACCAAGCCCTCTGTAGTAAAACCCATGCTTTGTCTAAACAGTAGAGGGCATGTTCACTCCAAGACAAGCGGCTCAGCATTTTGTAAACACCTCATGGCACTTCTTGTTCACTGAGTTAAAATCAAATATTGACGCATTTGCACGTGCTGGTAGCAGAGTCAGAAGCACGTTCCTTGCTCCCTCACACGAAAAGAAAGAGAAGAGAAGAGAAGAGAAGAGAAGAGAAGAGAAGAGAAGAGAAGAGAAGAGAAGAGAAGAGAAGAGAAGAGAAGAGAAGAGAAGAGAAGAGAAGAGAGGAGAGAAGAGAGAAGAGGAGAGAAGAGAAGAAAAGAGAAAAGAGAAAAGAGAAAAGAAAAGAAAAAAGAAAAGAGAAAAGAGAAAAGAGAAAAGAGAAGAAAAGGAAAGAAAAGAAATGAGGAAAGAAAAGAAAAGGTAAAGAAAGAAAAGGAAAGAAAAGAAAAAAGGAAAGAAGAGAAGAAAAGATTAATGATTCTCAGAAAAAAAATGAGTTACAGAGGAATTAACCCAACTCTAACTTGTAGGAAAAGGTCTGTCAATCCATCTCTGACTAGGTCAACTTCTACTTTGAGACTTTTGCAGAGAAAAGCTCACAGTGTCACCAGTCTCCCCCCCCCCCCCCCCCCCCCCCAAATAAATAAATTAACAGGAGAAATTTCTTGTTAAAAGAAGCAAATAAGGATCCTGCTACACATGGATAAATGCTACCAAAGGGAAAATATGATTTAAAATGGGAGGATGTTATCTGATGAAATGTCCCACAGCATCAGCCTTTTGGTGGGGATGGGGGATACCTTCTGGCACCCAGCATGGATGGGTTCAGCAGCCTTTGAGACTGGTGGAGAAGCCACAAGGGATGCAGACTATTGTACATGCACCTGTGCAAAGCAGAAGTCCTCTTGCCCTCACCATGCTCTTGCTGCAAGGCCCTAATGGCTGGCGGTCATCAACAGCTACAGCTGTGGGATGTCTCTGGTACTGCAGGCACTGTGTTGTAGCACTGTATCTCCTTCCTGCAGATGAAGTAGGTCACTTCTTTCTTTTCCAGAAAGCTAAACTACCACACCTGCGCTGCCAGCTCAGGCTACGTCACACCTGATGAGCCACCTTCCTGGTCAGTCTTGGCAATCCCTGGTCACTCAGGGCAGTGTTGCCCATGGAGGCCATTCCAGAGAAACACAGGAAGTTCTCAGGCTTGCACTTGTTCATACTGTAGGAACAGGCCAAGAAAGGCTTTCTTACTAGGGTGGTACGGGACCTTGCCAAGACAGTGTGTTAGATCTGCTCTGGAGGTGGACAGCTCAAGGCATTTGCCTGAAGCACTTGGGAATTCTTGGCCTGAGCTGAATGTTGACGTGGAGCCAGTGCTGTACCCACCAAACCATGACTTACTCCACCGCTTGCACTGCGGGGATTCTAACACAATATTCTTCCCCACAGGATGTTTCCTAGTGCTTATCTTGCTCTAAGTGTCTCTGAGTAGCTCTTAACATGCTAAAATGTCATAACTGAAAAAAAAAAAAAACCATTACAAAGCCCAACTTACATACCTTGGCAATAGCCCAGCTCACTAATCTAATGATGGCACTTCCACTGGCTCAGGGTGGGCCTGGACTTCATCTCTCCTTTGCACAGCTAAGAAACTGGAACAGACACGAGGCTCTCAGCGATAGTTGTGTGTTGGTCAGGATTACTTGTAACACACTGCAGTTGGAGTCACACTGTGCAAAACAAGGCATCTGCAGCCACGTCAGATCCCTACATGTGAGGTCCGCCCCAAAGCCTGGCAGAGCTGCTGCTGAATTTAGGGAGGTTTAGCTCAGTCAGGTCTTCTGACTGCTGGAAGGACATTCGCTTAGACAAGAGAGGAGCCCGATGGGATCTGCACAGTTGACTTATAACCACTTCAGCCATATTAAAACCCCATGAGATGTTACAACACAGAATTGTACGACAATTAGTTGTGTCATTGTCCAGGACCCCAGACTTGGGTGTGGATATTTACTGATTCACAAGGGCAAACACCTTCTTCCCAGAAGTGGAGTTGCCTGTCCCTATGCAATTAGCTACAGACATGTGGAAAGGGAGTCTCCGATCTCTGTTAAATATAGGTTACTCCCATCCCTCACGTGGTTACACATGCTCCTTAAGTGCCTGCTCCTACACTTACATGCCTAACAAGTGAGTTTTCACCTTCTGTTTTGTGAAACAACAGTGCAAAGCAGAAAAATAGGGGAAGAACCCCCAAATTTAATTTCCATCCTTATGTACTTTCCTTACGTATTAATAAACAATGAAAAAAGAAAAACCCACCAAGTGATACTATATCTAGTCAAAGTTACAATGAATGGAAAGTTCCCCAGGGCCAGCATGTCCCTGTGTGAGCAAAACCACAGTAATGGCATTTTAAACATTAAAATCTAAACATTTTAAAACTCTTTTAAACAGTCACCAGTTTACACATACAACGCTATATGTGTACTCCACATTTCCTCCTGTCTATGTTTCCCCTTGAAACAAAGGCAAAGTGCTTTAGAAATCTGAAATGGACTGAACAGATATGGGGTATTTTATAAATAGCAGGCAAAGCTAGATTTGAAAGACCACGATAGCTGTGGGACCTCATGGACACTACGAACAGCTTACTGACTTCTTGTGCAGTGAGTAGGCTGGAGGTAAATTGCACTGATATTTCCAAGTAATTAATATGTCTGCTTTGCATTTAGAGACTGCTGCGTCTGTTCTAGTGCTGGTGCATGTTCTCTTGCACGATGGAAGGAAGAGGGATGTCGAGGTGACAGTCCTATAAGTGAAGCCAAGTGACTCACCCTGTTATTACCTGGCTGTAATAACAGCCACACACAACTCCGCCTTAACGACACAAGTAGGGCCTCATGCACCTCTGAATGTTGACAGCCAGGACACAGCTCTCCTACCAGCACCCCAGTGTCTATAAAATCCATCATGAGCTGAGCCAGGTGTGAGGACAAGGTCTCCCCTGCCCTCAGGCAGCCAGTCACGCTGGCTCCATGTCCCCAGGGAACTTTCCAGTGGCTCCACTGGGATGGACCACGTCGAGTAGGGAAAGGAGAACTGGGTGAGATGCTGATTTTGACTGCACACACAGGTTGAGGCGGAGGGGCAGCACTGTTCAACAATTATTGGAGCCTACAACACAACACCCGGAAGACCAATGAAGCCCTGAACCAGGCTCTGGCCATGGAAGTGCCTTGCCTTGCCTCTGTTTTAATGAGAAGGCTTCAGCTCCAAGGCCTTAATAGAGCTCATTCCTCATAACACGTTTGAAAAGGGTCATCAAAACACTCATAATGAAGGGAAAGGGAGAACAACTGTGGTTCCCAGTAAGTGAATACCCCAGACCTTTACAGACTAGACTTCTCCATGGCCTCTTCTAGGGCTTCACGAGCATTTTATGAGCCCGCCCTTGCTCTGCTCCCTCTGGATGATTTTCTTTAGTTTACACTGTGTATCAGCAATCCCTTCCCCCCAGCATTTCTTAGCCAGACCAGCGAGCTGACCACATTCACTCCAGGCTGCAGATGTACAAAAATCAGCACAAAGCCAGGGCTGTACTGCACCAAGCAGGGCAGCGTGAGCTTAGTAAGTCACCCCCACAACTGCAGTCTTATTTTCTCTCCCTCTGCCATTTTAAACATATGCTCAGCCCTGAAGAGCTTTGCTGAGAAGCAGGCTTGAGCTTTCCAAGCCATGTGGAACACTGTGGCTCCTGGGGACCACAGTGCAGCGCAGTGTCATCTCCAGTAAGTGACCTGGGAGATGCAGAATGAGGTTTCTGAGTGTAAATCAAGTTACATACCAAGCACATAGTCACTCCCCCAACAGCAGATTCATACCATTGCTAAGACCTCACATTAGTGTCTTTTGGTTTAAATAGAAAGGCTCTTACCTCCTGAACTTCAGAAAGGCAGGCTACCATGGTAAAAAACCCCAAATCAAACAAACGAAAAGGCCCATGTGGAGAATGTTAGAACTAACTAGAAATGTCGACAGTGTGAGGACTCGGATACCTTCCACTGACAATTTTAAAACGTCTGGTTTTCCTGTTAGGCAAAGTCAAAACACAGAAATTCTCTGCAAAAAGCATGGTGATTCTCACCCAGCTCTGTACAACACACGGGCATCTCAGCCACCTTTTTCACACCACAGGGCAATTTTCAGTATCTAAAGCTTACACAGACTTAAGTGCAGTAACTGAGCACCGCCTTGCAACAAATACATACACTTCTAGTTGTTACCTGTGATTGTCAAAATGCTCTTTGAAAATGCAAACACGCTCCTGAGAATAATGCGTCTTTAGTCACAAGGACCATTCAGTCTCCAGGATGCCAGCTGGGCCCAAAGCTTTCTTTTAGTACACATCCCCTTCTCAAAGATGTGTTTACTTGTGCCAACACAATTAAAATAGAAGAGAGCCTTCAGGTTAATAGCTGAGGTGGTGCATCTCACTGCACTTCTCCCTCCTTTTTTTCCCCTTCAGGAGGAAGATCAGCTGTCTTTTGTGGGATATTTATAGTGCAGCCTGGCTAACAGCATCCCGGAGATCTCCTAGGACACAGATATCCCTGTTCTTCAATGACCTGCTCTGTCATCTCCACCAAATCACTTGTGTCTCTCTGAATCTTGTCCTCGCCTGTTCCAGTAGGAAGCTCTTTCAACCTTGGTACCACGTACACAAATGCTTGGTGTGGTCACTATGGGCAGGAAAAAATGGGTCCTGCGAGATATTAATGGAGCAGAACCAGACATGTAACTTTTTATGATTGTAAGCTCCTTTGGGCTCTCTCAGCAAGGCATGTCTCTGTCACTCCACTAGAAGCGGTGGTTCCACATTGGGAAAAAAATAGTAGTGTAACACATCATCATTTGGGTCCACCTGTCTGCATCAGCCTTGTCTGTGATACAGGCACGTTCATACAACCAGTTTTACCATTCTCCTTCAGTACCTTTATAGAAATGCAATTTCCCACTCTGCTAGGAGAAAAAAGAAATGTTGCCTTTTCTGACCTCTGAGACAATTTAAAGCACTAGCTGTGGTGCAACCACGCTTGCTCCAGTGATTTGTAACACAAGCCTGACTAGCAGCTCAGCACATATCGCCAGGGCGAGGGTGGGGGTTTAATACAGAAAGCTGCTGGGTTTATCAGCGGTTGACATGCATGCATTATTGTTTCACTGAACAAGGTCCCAGGTGGGAAACAGTGGCTGAGGGTGGCTACGTGAGCCTCCAGCTCAGCAGAAGCTTGTTCCTCAGCTTCCTCCACTGCTCCCACCACAAAGGCAGCCCAAACTCCAGTTCAGCACTTGGCAAAACCAGAGTTGGTGCTTTGTGTGAATCACACTGAAGTGGCACATATGTCCACAAGTGATACAGACCCGCCAGCTCCCCTTTCAGCAAAGACATTTCAAAATGGGCACATGTTCTTGGGAAAAAGAAAAACAAAATCACAAGGATGATTGTCTCTACCTCCATGCTAGTATTGGGGTCAAGGTCATCACACTCTGATTCCTCTGAGCTGTTTGTCTCCTTGTTTGGCAGCATGGAGAGGAAGAAAGAGAACAAGAGATTAGAGGAGAGATTGGTTAGACAGGGCAGAACAGCACAGGAGTTGTGAGCAGCATGGAGATGGGTAACAGTACGGAAAATGCTCTCAAAAAACCAACAGAAAACAAGCCGACAACAAAACAAGGGGAGCAAAGGCAAAGACATGCTTTTGTCAAAGAAGCAGCAGTGATTCTGTAGGTCGTTCAGGTAGTAAAAACAGCGAGGAAGCAACAGGAGGAAGAACTGTGGCCACCATGCTGGAGCAATGGCTTCCCCGCGCCCAGCCCTCGGCCGGCGGGCTGCAGGGTGCAGGGCGGCTGCGCGGGGGGTGCGGGGGCGCCCGGGGTGCCGCCGCAGGGCTCCTCCCTTTGCACATGCCATGGCTATTCCACTAGGCTTACAAGACGGAAAGCCTCTGCAAAGGAAAACACTTAATCATGGGCTCTCCTGGAGAGGGGTGGATCCAAAGGACATGCTCAAGTGCTCTCCTGAACCAAGGCCGGGCTTTGGTTGTGTCAAAATCACGAGTGTTTGCTTGCCTCTGGTGGGAGGGAAAGCCCCAGATTAGTCCTGAGCAGGCCTCATGGTCGGTTTTTAGGGATGGATCCTCTGAATTGGAGCACAGCGGTCAGGCACCCCGAGCAGAAGATGGAGCTTAACCCCACAGTTCTCAACCTTTTCCATACTGGGAGATCTCAGAGAGAGAGAGACAGACACACACACACGCACACAGACACACACGAGACCCTCTCCTGGTGAGACAGAGTCAGCATCTCTGCCCTATCTGGTCACATGGAAAGTAAAAGGTCATTGAGACCATCTCCCCAATCCAAAGACCTTAACCATCTCAAGGTTGAGAACCCATTACCTTAAGATCTGGTGAAATATTGGCCTAAAGAAAACTCATCGACCTCAGTGAGGCCACTGGTTCACCCAGTGGCTTTCTCACCACTGCAGCTGCTCTGGTGGAGCTGCAGATTGGGCTAGGTCAGAGGTCAGTAAATCACTACTGTCACAATTTTAAGAACAGTTATTTAACCATCTATATAGTTGCTCTTTTAATGAAGATTACTTACTTGCATGTAGGATGCCAGGAAAAAGAAAACTAAAAACAAAGGCTGCATTTTATCTTGCATGCAAAAGTCCTGCTAAAATGGATACTACAAAAAAAAGGAAAAAAAAAAAAAAAAAGGATAACTAAAGTGGAAAAAACCCCAAACCAAACCAAACCAAAACCAAACCCAAAATTGCCACCCCCTCCCTCTCTCAGGAGAGGATGCTATAGGGGGTGAAAAGGATGGGAAGCAGGAGAGCAGCACACAGCTTTCAGATGGCCTTACTCACTTTAACAGAGACTTTGTTCCCCAGAATATCCTTGGATTTACGTGGCCCATTGGCTTCATTTTTGCCACTGCTCTCCTTTTCCGCCCGCTTTCTCATGCGCAGGGTATGCCATGAACATGACTTCCTGTTGTACCAAAAAACGCAGCAATCAAACAGCAAATCATAGCAGGAAGGAAGGATTTGGAAAGGGGAACCAGCATCCACATTTGCGATTACTGCGATTCCCTAGAAGGTGAAAGCCACCGGCAATACGCCTATCTCAAACTGAGCAATGAGAGTTGAAGTTAAAAACCAAACCAAACGGTTCTGCAAAGCAGATGTTGTGCCACACTTGCTGTTTAAATGCATGGAGCAGGAAAAAAATGTCCATGATGGAAGCAGGCAACTAGAACTTGGACATCTGGTTTCAGGGACTTTGTTTTGCATTGCCACAAATAGAAATTTATTTTGTTTTTGCTACAGTTAAAAGGCCAATTTGGTCCTTGGTCTTGTTGGTTAAAAGCGGTGGAACAAATGTAAATACATTAATAGATTACTCAGTAGAGCAAATTTTAAAAATTTAAGAAATTCAAGGTGTTGCTCCCTACATGTTGCTCAGAACATGAATAGCCCAACAAATAGGAACTACGTCATTAACTTTCCAAGAGATAAGTCATCTCCTAGAACGACAAGCTCTGCTGTGACCCTCAGGACCAAGAATTCCCCATTTGATTTTGCCAGTCTGATTAGAGAACATCAGTCACTCCAAGGTTTGTGGTTAGCACCACAGCAGGCACAATTCCTGGTACATTTTTCACCCCTCATTACTGCTCCTATGATCTCTACTCTTGGAAAAAAACAACAGAACATGTCACCCCTTGTAAGAGCAATGCTGTGTTGACAACAGAAATTGCATATCAAAGCAGACATAAATTAAGAAAAAACCAAAACATCTTAATATGGATTTAATTTGGTTTAAATAGTGGACAGGTTGGGGGGGATTTGGGAAGGGGTATGTTGTCCAAAGCAGAAAGCTACCAAAACAGCAGTGTGATGAGCTGGGATCCAGGTTCAATGCATCTGCCCACCTTTAAGTCATGCAAATTTGATTTGCATGTTTAAGCCCAATGTTTGGCACATGTCATGTCTACAGTACCTTGACACATTTTACAAAGCAAGTTGCATGTAATCCAACGATCACCTGCGATGCCAATAAAACGCAGTATGTTAGCAAGGTAGGACTCAAAGGATGCCCCGCACAGACGACGCTCCCCCATGAACACTGTGGCTGATTCCTAAGCATTTTTGGGTTCTACTTCAGCACCTGATGGAAGCTGTATAATAGCTCAAATTAAAAAAAAAAAAAAAAAAAGTAAACTAATGGCCTCCCAACAGCTGTCTGCCACTGACACAAGACTGAACTGGGTCGTATCAACTGTTTTCACAACAGGATTAGCGTCTCCACTGCAAACAGCTGGCATGTGCGGTCATGTTTGAGCACAAGGAGCACCAGAGCACCCTGCACGTCTCAGCCAGACAGATAAGTGCTGTCTGATATTTGGGCATTTCTGGAGGAGGTCCAAACGAGATATGCAGAGCAGGGGAAGTTATCCAACACTTCAGGACTGTTAAGTTTTCCTTTAAGATATGGTAAGACTCAAGGATGTGGCTGATGGACTCCCTGAGTTATCAGTGAATAATACATGGTGCCAACACTACTGGATCGACCACATATTTTGTGTACAGTATTTGTCAACAGAAGAAACTCTTTTATTACTTATATTAATTATTCAATATGATCTGGCAGACTAGACAGGGCTGAAGATAACACCAGCTCCAGGTCAGTTTTTACCCACAGGACTTCAGTTGTTCAAGCATCTTTTTGATTTCAGGGTTGTTTTAGCTGTTTGAGTCTGAAAACATGATACGAGACTTTAAATCTTACTGCAGTGAGAAAGAGAGAAGTGCAATGCACGTGTCTTTTGATTTTGTTACACCTTCCTGGCCACAATTCATCCGACCACATAATTTGATGTAGAATTTGACTGTACAGCTGCCATGAAATCAGTCTTCACCAGGAGCCTGGTGCCACGGATAAACCTAAGAGCACGTGGTTGCATATTGTGGTTAGAGAGGAACCCAGGAATGACCGTGGTAGATGTGCAAAAGATGTGCTAAGCAATTCCTTTGGCTTAACATGCAATTTACAGTAGCATTCATTACTGACTGACAGGTAAAGTCATCATTTATCTTAACTGAAACTCCAGCAGAGGTCAAATTATTATTTTTAGTGAATCCGTCACAGAATCTTTCCTTGTGTTTAATTCTGCGCCTCGAGGTACTCATGTAAGGTAACAATTTGTGGCATACGTCATGCATTACCATCTAGTCATTTTAGATGTTAAAAGAAAGCACAGGTATTACTGAAAAGAGGGTTGTACCTTCTGTATTTAATACCAAAAAACCACTTTCTTGCATTAGTCATTTCAGACTGACAAATTTCTAAAAATCAGAAAAGAAAAATATATATATCCACACATTTGTTAAATAAGCAACAAAAAGTTATAAACAACAACAAAAAAAAACCAACAAAAAAACCCCAAACCAACCCAAACCAAAAAAGGGTCATACTAGTTCTTTTACCTCATTAAAACATGCTCATGGTGAAAATTTATTTTACATATTTAAAATAGTACATTTAAAATTAGTTACATTACAGGTACAATGATGAACATTGCGACTATCCATTATATTGCACAACCTGACTTCATCAATGTGAGTTTGTTTCTTTTCCTTTTTTTTTTCTTTTTTTTTCTTTTTTTTTTAAATAGTGCAAAATACTTTATACAGGAATGTACTTGGATGGGGGTCTTGCAAACCAAAAAAATATATTACAAAAGTTACTGCAAACAGAAAAAAAACCAAACAAAAGAAAACAAAATAAAAAAAAGATACAAGCTGTACAAGGAAATTGCCACAGACAACAAAATCTCTCCTCCACGAGAAGTGAACCTCAGTCCAACATGGGGCCTGGATGTTTTTGTGGTTTTTTTTTTTGGGTTTTTTTTTTTTTTTTTGCTATATCCTGTTATAACCAATATATAGATTAGTAACTTAATACAACATAAATATAAGTCCAGTCCAAGCACGTCCATGTTGGTGTAAAATGGTGGAACATAAAACATATCTTTAACTGTCTATGGTTTTATTTTTCTCCAAAGTATAAACAAAACCCCACAAAATGAAAATAAGCAAAACCCGAGCTATCCACCATGGCTGCCCGATGCTGCGGATTGACCATTCAGCTTGTTCCAATGGCACTGTAGATAAAAACCAGCAGGAGTTCCCTACCATTTGGGTTTGTTTCTTTTTATTTATTTTTTTTTTTTCCTCAAAAAATCCACACAGTGCTCCCAGCGAAGCCAACATGGCACTTACTTGATGCTTCCGTCGCTATTATCTGTAGTGGATTTAGTAAGGGGAGCCAAGATACTGCCGGGGATCCATCCTTCAGCGGCTGGAGAGTGGTCGCTTGCAGGCTGGTAAACCAGGAACATGTTCTGCTGGTTGATAGCAAGGACCTGAACCACCTCTCCTTGATTCACACAGATCTCATCCTCCTTCAGTGCATAGTAATCTTTAATCACCACCATGGAAGAGGTCCCATTGCACCCTCCCAAATCAGTCTGAAAATGGACACAACAGAAACCTGTGAGCAGGCGGCGCTGAGGAACCTGCCTTTGCTGGCAGCAATCCCACTGCTTCATGTCAAGCCTAACTGTACCAGAGAGAAAGGCACAAAATACTTAAAGTTCACGTTGATAGAAAAGGATTTTAAGGATCTGAAAGGCAGCACTAATCTGATGCAAACCAGCCTCCTATGTCGTCTTAGATCTCACAGCTGCCAGCGATGGTGCCCCTGCCATGTTCTCATTTGTATGGTCTTACAGATGAACCATCCGTGCTGAGCCATACAGGGGGAAAGACCAACAAAGGCTCAACATTAGAAGCGGAATGAATACTCACACATCTCATGATCTTAAATACACGGCACACTGTAAAGTGGCTTTGGTCAACTGCAGCCAGCAGTGGGGTCCAAACACTGCTGGCTGATGGTTGCTGATTCTGGTGTTTTGTGCACAGTGAACACGCACCCAAATTGTAACCTTCAGCTGGCACCCTGTGAGCTGTTGCACGGGAAAAGGTCTAAACTCTTCTATACCAGAGCAGACCTCCTGAGGAATGGGTGGTTAACGGATATTATAGAAGCCTGAATATTGCTGCTGCTAGTACTGCAAAGGAATATTCAGTTCACTGGGTCTGCAAACACAGTGGCCCAAAACCCACTGCGATCCTCTCTCCAGGCTCTGTCTCCATTTCCCAGCTGAAGTGCCACCCGTCTAGATGCCAGAGCTTTTGCAGTCTCTGTTTAATGCCAATCACATTTTACACCACTGCTTCAATATGTTGATTCCTGTTGACCTGGTTAGCATAAGTAAAACTAACTTCACAGATCACCTGTGGTATAAGAAATGGGCTATGAGATCATGTTTTATCAGATGAGCGCAGTACCTTGCTTTGTTCATACTTGTCTCCGGGCTGTGAGTGTTCATACCCTGTACTGCCGTTGGAGGTAGATATCTTCAGGGGTGGGAGAGATGGGTTACGGCTTGTAGCCTTCAAAGACTTCTCAGACCCTACTGGAACAGAAGAATAGGGTCTGCTGTTGGGCTGAGGGACCCTACTGGTCTGGGGCCTCAGCACTGCTGAGCTACTTTCTTTGCGTTGGTACTCTATGGGAGACTGTAGCGCTGCAAAAGAGGACAAGAATTAGCTATATGCTTTCAATGACATTGCAAAGGGCTGCAGAGAGCGCGTGGGGGGGATTCAGCTGGAACAGACACGTAAGCTGCAAATCAAACAGGAACAGCAGATGCCACCCCTGGAAGCACAGGGCACGTTCATGGCTGGACAGGACACAAGCATGTTACATTGTACTGCATGTGAACTGAACACAGCACTCCATGCTGCTGCGGAGAACAGCTTCTCTAATCAACAGAGTGGGTTAAAATATTTGCCACTTGTAGCACACATAGTTGCAATCATTTTCTTTGAAACGGCACAAATTAATCACATCCTGTAGTCAGAATAAATGAAAGCTTGAATGAGATGCACAGCTTATTTACAGTGAATTTTGCTATCATCAGAACACACAGGTCAAGACCCCTAAGTCTCATTTGTGTATTCCCAAGAGAGTGTGACCACTAAATATTCTTCAGACATGATGCACAGCAACTTGGTTCTCCACGTGCTTTCTATATTGACTATTTTGGTTCAGGGCAACTGCTGGAAATGACCAGCAAGTGAGGAAGTACAGATGGCATCAAGACATTAATCCCAGCACTCCAGACCTCTCCAGAAAACACCCACAAGCAACACTAAAAAGCTTCATAGGCCTTAAAAAAAAGTCTGCTTGTGAGAGTGTATGTTTCATAGTCATGGAGAGAGCTTACACTGGGAAAAGGAAGGATAAAAATGCCAGATGGTAAAGAAATAAAGAATTTTTTACGTTTGGAGGAGAAAGGATCAGGGCTAGGACCCCCAGTGAGTGGGAAAGGAACAGATTTGCTAGGCTCAGACTACCATCCGCAGACCTATGGGTTTGGTTTTTCGCATGTCATGAGGCTTTAATGCATGATTTATAGTCAGTTAATACTGTGTACGTGCACCAGACTAAACCTACTGGAATGCAGAGAGACTAGTCTAGCAAGAGGCAGACAGGACATAATGTCACAGCATCAGCCCAACAAGGGAACCACAACAGAAGGAATGTCTTTCCCAACAAGAGGAAAAGGAAAGAAAAACAGAAAGGCTCAGCGCCACACAGCATACTCTCCAGCATTCCCTTTCCATAGAAAGGCAGGACTGCTCCAACAAGAAATCACTTGATACTAAAGAACAAGAGAGTAATTAAAAAATAATTTAAAAAATCAAGGAGGATGCCAGATCGCTATTTTTTCCAAAAGGATACAAACACAGACCTGTGTAGCAATCTGGAAGACTACTTGGCTCCAAAACCTACGCAGTGTCCCTTGTCACAGAAGTGCTTCCTATGCTTCCTATTTATGCCACAGTGACCACCAGTTGTACTCGCTTACCTCAGCTGCAGCTGAAAATGGTTTGGTCCTGATGAAGATCAGGCACAGAGGAGAAGGAAGGTTGGGGAGAGCTTTGACAATGATTTTGATAATGACAGTGACGTTTCTCTAGTATATGCTGTAGATTAGGCTGCAAGATCTTTAGCAGTAAGATCTGGATGCTTATCAATCTATCTTGAAACCATCTATCCTTCTCAGTGTTTTTAAAGGGTATTTAGTTGAGTGTCCACTTGTGACTACTAATTCCACCATTAACTATCACAGCCATGCCTGGCTTCCAGCCCCTTGTTCAACATCTGCTCGTATTATTACGAGCTTCTGGCAAAAATCAGCGTCCCTGTACTTGCATGCTATCTCTTTCTCTAGACCCCCACAAAATATGATGAAAAGGTATAGATTGATGGCATTTTACTTATGAAATATATCCATCAGTGACATATTTTCTTTACAGCTTGCTTCTTAAAAGAAAACAAAAGAACAGTCACTATAGCAAATCATTTGGTGCACAGTCTGTTTCTCAAGCTTAGCAGCTTTTGCTTTTCTGAGGAAAAGCATGAAAGGCTTAAATACTACAGTGTAATTGCCCCAAGTTTTACATTTATGAACTGTGGATGCAAATACTACACTTTGTACACAGCCCTGTATACTTTAGGGCTTCCCTGTTGAAGACAGAAAATCAGAGACAGCTTGGGCAAGAACTCACAGGGAATATTTTGTTATTAAGTTTATGCAGCATTGGCTCAGTGTGGATTTAATATGATTTTAAAGACAGAAAACATCTGCTTTAATGAAACACAAAGCTAAAGAACGTATTTAAAGCTTAGTCAGCCTCAATAAGATTACATATTAAAAGCCACTTAAATTGTTCTGGACTGCACAGGCTCTGCTGGATACAATATCATTTTCTTGGATCTTATTTATAGGTTTAAGGTAAATCCTTAAGCCTGTGTTTTAATATAAATCTATTTTTACTTCTAGCTTTAGAGATACTGACGATTATGTTCCTAACCCACCAAATTCCTTGCTGGCCTCACAGCAGATAGGATAAATAGGGGCTATGAAGATGCTTCAATAGAAAAAGGGGCTCACGGGGCAGTAAGCTCTGGGAGGATAAGAGTGAATATATCAAACATAGAACAACAAGTAAGAAAGACGTGGAAGGGACAGGAATCCCCTGCAGTAGTGTCTGTGGAATTCTCACATTTTAAAAAAAATTCTGTAGCTAACCATTAGTGGAACTTATTTTTGTTCCGGTAATCCCTCATTCAAAGCCAATTGCAACAATACAAAAGCCACAACTTTTGGTACTAACTGGTCAGACTGGAGAAGCTGAGACAGCTCATCTCACCAGTGTATTTAAGGAATCATTTTACAGTGGTGGTAACGAGGCCCTTTCTATTCCAGTATCAAATTTTGGAAGCACAGGTGAAACACTTCCCTTCTCAGCTCAGCCATTGTTTTCAGACTAAGGTGAATGAAAATTTTAAAACCCTCCATGTTGAAGGAAAGGGAATCTCTGTTTTTATGCGAACTGAAAGGGCCTTTTCAGATTTTGCAACAAAAAAATCCACAAAATCGAACACCAAAACCTGAAAATCAAAAAAGCTAACAGATTGTGCCAAACCAAAATGCTTTGATTCAAGCAAATAAGTTTCATTATTGAACATAGTATTAAGTTCTTAAAATATAGAGCTTTTTTTCTAATATAAGCTCCATTAAAAAAAGTTGTTTTGAAATGAAGAGTGCAAAACAATTTTGGAAGCATCCAAAGTAATGATTCCATTTTGTTGCTTCCAAACAAACAAAATAGATACTATTTTTAGATTTTTGCTCTAGCCTAGGTTCCTCCTCTTTCCCTCATTCAGTCATGAGCAAGAACAAGCTAAAATTGTTAACTGCACTTGATTCCTCTGTATTTTCAAAATACACATTTCTGTTTATCATGTGTGTTTCTTTTTGGTTTTTGGGGTTTTTTTTGTGGGTTTTTTTTTTTTTTAGAAACACAGCTTTACTTTAAAATATTATTTCTAACCACCTCAAATCTAGTCCTAAAGGAAAGCTGACATTTTGGAAAGGCAAGTGTTCATGCACAGCTCCCATGGTTCCTAGGAAAACCAGGGGCAGATGTTTCCTTGCCCTCTTGTGTTTTTGTTGAAGGCAGCTGTTGCCCTGCAGAGTGTGGACCTGTAAGGGCATTGATGGTGAGGCAGCCTTCGTCCCACCTTGTGTCCTTAGCTTGTAGTACATGGTGACGTTGAATAGGAGGTTCCTGGGGATAAGCCTTGCTCTGAGTAAGTGGGAGCTACTGAGTAGATAGAATGGCAACCTGGCTTCGACATTGTCCGGGAAAGGGATTAGATTTAAAATCTCCCTGTAGAATGGAAAGTACTAGGTGACACAGACCTGGAAAACCCAGCATTTTAAAAGGATCTTGCACAAAAGTACTACCAAAGGCACGTCACTGGTGGAGGAACCTGAGACCTGAATATGAACCTGACTGATGTATGCACGGCAATTGCACGGGGACCCACCACCTATTTAAGCTGGGAGTGGTAGGCTGCCAAAAACAGTCCACAAGATGCTGCTAATGAAGCCAGGCCAGAATGACCTGCTGTCTTTAATGCAAGATGGGGCTCTAGCAGCTTCTGACGGTGGGCTCCAGGGCCACACAGCAGTTCCCATCAGGCTTGCCCAGCCCTCCTCCCATTCTTCACCTTCCCACCAGGCAGACCTGGCGTGCAGGGCAGAGAGCTCTGTACGGTGGCACTGAGGTGGTCTCTTTTCAAAGACCACCTGTAAATTATGAGGACTCGTTCCCATGTACTCTCTGGATACCACTTGACCCAGTGCTTAATGACAGGCAGAATGGGCTCTAGTTTCCTACTTGGGATTTCCCTTACGAGAAGAAGTTGCTGGATTGTTTTTCTCACAGATGAAACAGTGACACAAAGATTCTAAATCCCATTTAGTGTCACAGTTTGGGAAATAAAGCAAAGACCATGTACATACCATTTAGGAAATCTCTTTGTGTGTCCAGGACCTGGTTGATGTCCTGTACCCAAGCTTGTTGAATTTCTGGATTAGCTGCCTGTAAAATGACTCTCTCTGATGTTTCCCGGCTCATTAGAGAAAACTTGCAGGGATCGTTGTCCACATTTTCTTCAATGATAAGGTAGTTCATCTGAAATAAGCCAAGGTAAGCATGTTACATGGAGCATAAGTTAACATTACTCAATAATCAGAATAAAATTGCTGTGAAAAGTTCCTGAAAATAATTTGAGTCCAGTAACACACTTTCAGATCATAATCAGAAGAATTTGCCTCATCTAGATATAGGCAGATAAATCTTAAGCTTAATAAAGCTCTGACAGATGTACCAGACATCCGCCTGCCTTGTCTTGAATTACAACTTCTATTTTAAGGCCAGATAGACCTGACTGATGTGCTAAAAATTTACTATAACCTGTAAATATAGTTAAAAAGTTCCTACTAAGATGTTAATAGTCTATCCTTCCTTGATTTAAAGAAGTGTTTACATTTCTTATCCTCCATTGTTAAGTCAGTTTCAGTCAGAGTATTTTAAAAATGGAATGGACCATGCACAGGGATATACTGGGAAAAAAAGAGCAATTCTCCCCTGATGTTCCAACAGATCTTCTTATTTCTAGCAGATTACAGTCATCTGCACGCAATCACTTCACTTGACTGCAGTCACAGACCTCTGGAAATCTCATGGATGGCATTTTTGGCTGCTGTCCTGCCCTTGGAGGCTTCTGTTTAAGTACACCCAAAACTTTAACTTTTCCTGAGCTACTTATACCTGTGATAGTAAATAAGAATATGTTAGCATAGCCTTTAAAAAAAAAAAAAAAAAAAAAAAGAGAGAAAGAGAGTCTTCATATCAAAAGTAGACAGCTCCAAAGACTAAGGCAATAACATCCCTCTAGAAGAAGTCTATCTCGAATTGCTCTGAGCATCTGTCAAGGCATGGAGGGATTCACTCCACATCTGAATACTGTCCAGCATTCAAACTGCAAGATGGAAAGAGCCTCTTCCTTCTCTTCTGGGGGACCCTGTGAAGTTAGAGGGACACGCAGGAACTCCTCTGACATGGTGAGAAGGAAAGGGACAGACAGCGAGCCTGGACGGTGCTCTTCCTCTTGTTCTGAGGTCTTGCTCCTCTGGTTGATAGCCCAAGCAAGCAAGTCAATCCTGGTATGACTCCAGGAAAAAGACTTGTAGGTCAGAGTCCCTAACCTCCTATTTGCATCTCAGGGAGATGCATTTGCCAGGGCTGGCCACTTAGGTGTATTGAGAGTCTGAAAGGCATCCAACTGAGAAGTATCCAAGAAGGGATGTGCAATTTCTGAACACTAACTTCATCAGTGCATAAAGAAGTGTTCTTTGCTAATGTAGGACATCATGCTCAAGCTTCTATCACAGTTTCAGTGTGACAGACCTTGGAGAACAATATTTGGGAGCCTGGCTACATCCGAAGTCATATGCATTTCTTGCTCTAACGAAGAGGCCTCCAGTGCTCAGCAGCGACTGTGACACAGAGGAAAGAAATAGGATCTCCACTGCTGGCTAGGTCCTTCTGCTGTGTGGGAGGATGGGACCAGCAGGGGAACAGCCTCCATGTCTCAGGGAGTGCCTCCCAGAGAACCAGACAAGCATGACTGCAGATGGTATCGAAGCCAGCCAAAGATGGCTAGGCAGTCCTGGTAACTGCTGTGAAGATGGGCTCAACCTGCCCAGCAGGATCTTGTCAGCACTTGAACCAAGGTCAAATAAACTTGGTCCCAGCTGACAGTGTAAAGCTTCCTCAAACTCTGGCTCGTGAACTCCTATCAGATGCAAATTCTGGATGCCCACGTTTAGGGCAGGGTTATGAAAGACAAGTGATGAGGCAAGCCTGCTTATGTGACACCTTGGGACAAACTGCCTCTTGCCAGGGAATCACCCAGCTCAGGCTGAAGCTCCACTGCAAGGTGAGGATGCCTGTGGCACAGAGTGGTGGTCCTGCAACAGGGAATGGTCCTGCTCCACTGTGGGCCACAGCTCATCTCTGTGGGAAAGCATGAGAGAAATACAAAAGCAGGCAGAAGCTGAAGTAGGGGCTGGGAGGCAGGGTGCGAAAGCTGCTGGCACACAGGCTCCACGCTGCGCTGGGGGAGATGCACACGGAGCCACGGGGAATCCTACACTCGCTGTAGGCACTCACCAGGAGAACGAGCTGTTTGCCAAGGGGAAGAAAAGAGGGACTGGAAAATTATCACACAAAAATTTTAAACTCAGGCAGTGGGAACAGTATTACTTTCATAGGCTGTTTAACTAGAAAAGCAACTCATGCCCTTGAGGCAAGCTAATTTTATTGACATTAGAAGAGATTTATTTTTCTCTCTTTATCTACAATATACAATTCAGCAATTGTTTCCTGCAGATAAAAGCTGCATTGTTATACATACCATAAACTGAAGCAAAAAAGATTAATGTTATTTCCATCTCCCAACTTTAATAATGATTTAAATCAGCAATAAGATAAAATCAAAGCTGATCATCTAAATCAAGATGATTGTTTATTTGTACACTTTAGGTTTTTCCTTTATAGCTTATTATTTGGTTGGAAACTATGAAATACGCTGACTTACAAATGGATATAGGCTTTTCAGTAAATGCTGCAGATTCTGTCAGCCAACAAGTTGCCCTCGTTTCAATAAATATGCTGTTTATCATATATTTGTTTAGTTATACATGGTTAATATGCATTATGGTACCTGATATTGTTCTCTTCTACTTCATATTAATGTATAATTTAAAATATAGAGCAAACACAATGCATTCTTCCATATCTCTTTTTAACCTGTATCTTTGAAAAGGAAATCAATCCCGACTTGCTTCTCAGCTTTTGAATGATCAAGGCACTCAAATGAACCAGTGACTTTGCTCTTTCTGCAGGCACAGTAAAGGCTGTTCTACCAGGAGAGGTGTAGCGCTTACCATTTTAGATGTTAACTTCATATTTGTTAAACAAGCATAAACCCCCTTAAACAAATGAACAAACAAGTATTTTCCCTGGTTACTTCCAGTTTTTACTTTCAGTCCCAGCCCCACAATCTGGAAAGATTATTTAAAAGCAAAATTAATTTCTTGAAACGTGTTTTATATTTAGCTGGTTTTATAATTCCTCGTAGCTGCATTTTTAGAGCTATGCATGGTTTTGTTTGTTTTTGAAATAGTTCTGTCTTCTTGCAACAATCACATTTGTACTAAAAGCCCTCCCCCGATTAGGGACAGTATTTCCAGTAATGTCACAGAGAGGCTTAGTACTGCCTTAGAGTTTGGCCTAAGATGACTACACCTTCCCCCACCTTTCATGAGCACGCTTAAAAGCAACTATTGTATACTTCCTTTGACTACTGCAGGCTCTGTAGCAATATTTGCTAATGCAGAGCTATGAATGACAGAGGACCTGCCCTCGCTGTGTTCCTTGTAAAAGTTACCCAGTAAATTTAGGCACCCAGTGATTTATTTGGAGATGGTCTTAAATGGCTTCTGGTCCATTGAAAGGTAAACACAAATGTTTTCTGCAAATTGTTGTCCACCTATGACAGGATGGACCAGTCTCGCAGCACAGAAAACTGGTAGGATTTCCTTACCTGACCATCAAACAGAATATGCCTCTCCCTCTCTACTTCTTACCTTTATGCTTTTCTTGAACATGTAGCCTGGTGTTAAAGATCCTTTTCTAAGGAGTTCGCTGAAAATAACTATTTGCTCAAAGAGAAACACCCTACGCTCCTTTGGTCGAGACTGAACGCCAGAATCCTGCTCTGTCACATAGAAGGTGTCCTGCTGCAGCAGCTTGCCTTGCGCTGTCAGCTTGCCCTGAGAAGCAGAAAGGCACCAACGTTACAAACATGATCCCACACAACAATCTGCTGGTTTGTGCAGTCCAAGTTTTCCAAGCAGCACTGAATTCATGTGAGACATATCCCCTCTAAATTTTCAAAGCAGCAATCTTGTAAATCAAGACCTCAGTTTAAGAAAAATAACATAGGTTTTCTTTGTTCCCGTTGCCACTGATTGTGCACATAAAACCAAAAGCCAGAGGTCTCAAGAAGAATTTTTTATATACTTAATTTCAGACACTGTTCCCATTATGTAGTTTGTTACTGTAGTGCCTTGGATTGCCTCTGGTCTTGAGCTCTCCATCATTCCCTAAACCAGAAGCCAATGACAACACCTCTGGAGGCTCAAAAAAACCAGGACCTACCTGTTTGCAGGAATGCTACAATGCATAAGAGGGTAAGACAAACTTGACTTCATTGTGCAGATAAGACATCTCAGGAGGGCTGCCAAAGTCTATGTTGGCTTAGTTACAAACCACAAGCTGTAACCTGTGGGGTTACAACTCACAGGTCCCCTCCTGGATGTTGCCAAAGTCAGGGGGAGCTGTTAACACATTAATGCTAGGGTGACCTTACTAACAGGCAGAGTAGTCTGGCTCAGCACTTATTTTGCTCTGGCAATAGAGACAAGAAATCTACTTCAAGCTTGCAGAAGCTTTTAAGGACCTCACATTTTGAAGAAACAATAGATAGATTGTCACAAGTTTGGAGTGAAAGGTATATCACCCCCACCTTCAAAACCACACCAAAGCATGCAACTCAGCAACTGGAGAAGAACAAGCACTAGATAAACAGCCTGGAATAGGGCCAGTTGTAGAGACAATCATAGAAAGATAAAATACTTCTCCTTGCCTAGCTGTTGTTATAAGCAGAATGCAAACGCATACCTCAAAGCCTTGCAGGCGACCCAGGTTCATCATATCATTGCAACGTTTTGGTACAAGGCACATTAATTCAACTGCTTTCTGTTAAGGAAAAAGGACGTTGTATTATTACAAGAGAATCAGAAGGTTCCTCAAAGCAAAGTGTCAAATAATGAACTTCAGTAGCACAATCACCGCTAGCAGTTATTCATGGCAAGGCCCTCATGTGCTGAAGAGGTACAGTCATGTCTAAAAGAGGATGGTGCACCTGCAATGCAGGACTGTGCCTTCATCTTTTACTTCAGATTTTAGCTAAGAGCAATAACATGTTTAGAATACCAGCGGGATCTTCAACTATTGTCAAAGGAATACTGGGCTTTTCATTCCTCCACATAAAGTGCCATTAGATAACAGTACTATTGTCGGGACTTGAAAACGTACCTCTACATCGGAGCACTCCAGACCAGCTTTTTCACTGTACCTCAGGAAGTCCTGAAGAAAGCAGAAAGGTTTGCATTAAGGCACTTCAGGAAGAGAAAACAGAAGATGCCAGTTTGAAAAAAAAAAAACCCAAAACATATCCCAGCATGTGATTTTCTGAGAAGAACCTTGCTAATATTAATAAAACCGTCTGCAGAGGTTTGTGAACATTATAAACTCTTTATAGATATGGAAAAGGGGTGTGGATGGTTGCTGAAAACATCATATAAAAAAGACAAAGCCAGGATTAGCCCTTGGGAATGCTTAGTTGGTCCCTGTCTTAAGCCACAAGACCACACACACTTGAAGACTTTTTTTTTCCTTTTCACATTTCAGGGAACACACTGCTGTCTCTTTGCTAGTGTGCAATTACAAAACTGTGGGCTGATGGCAGCCTGCTTGAGACTAGTTCAAAAAAAGAGAAGAAACCAGCTCAGAGCCCCAGTACTGCTGGGGATGACAGGGTAGGGTTCAGCCACGCCTGCTCCTAGATGTTAGCTTGAGACCCTACGGATGGACTTCCAGAAATGCTGAGTAACTGGCATTGTGGATAAATCAGCAGAAGCCAGAGTGGTCAGACTCCTTTGGGGAGCTCACCACAATTTTTTCCCCCAATTTTAAGACAGCAGAATATTCTGGAAATAAAGTTCCTTAAGGTAATTTGAAGAGAGATATTCAGAAATGGACATTATAGCATTTATTAGAAGTCTGCCATTCAGCACCAAAGACAGGCTTTACTAACACGCCTGTGTGCCTTATTGCAATGTAAAAAAATTGAATGAAAGTTTGCTCTGAAACTTCAAAGGAAGAAAATTCCTATTTGGATTTTACTCTTCTATAAAAAAAACCAATAGAAAATAATTTTAAAAAATCTTTTTATCATCCTAAATTGCAAACTACTCCTACAGATGTGGCTTTCCTGCTCTCTGGACATTTTTCACAGTACTCTGTCATTGTATGCCCATGTTTAAGCAGACTCTTCTTTCCTTTTAATCTGATGAAGTTAAAACCAAGGCTGAATTAAAACGACAGCATCTCATGCAAGATGCAGACTACAGTTTAGTCCAAACTGTATCTTTCCACTCACCTTGAGAAGAAGCTGGTATTTAGTTATTCTTTGAATGGGTTTGATTAGAAAGTCACTGATGGTTAACCGTTGGCTTATTTCCTGTTGAACCTCCTAAAAATTGAGGATTAAAAACAATTGCAAACAATAACAAAGTAAAACAGAGAACATGATAAAATGTCTCAGTAGAGACTTATTTCCACAGAAAGTTGGCCTGTTCTTAATCTTTTGTTTGCAAGAGGGAATTTTAATGGATTTAAAAAACCGGCATATCCTACTTAGGCAAGGACTGGGTAAGTCTTGACCAAGCTGGAAGGCGTTGGAAAGCATGGGATCCCTTCCCCCTCTGAGCTAACCGAGCAGGACTACAAGGTCTGGAGACCACTCTTCCCACTGCAGCGGGGATTAGCTCACAAACAAGTCCTGCAAAGCATGCCTCTTACCCTTGGGTGAAAGGAAACATTTTTCCCTTGCTAAACAAGCTTCTTTCACATTAATATCTAAATGTGTCTAGTCCCAAAGATTCCTTCAAACACACAAAGTTATTTGGAATTTATGAGAGGCACCACCCAGCTCCAACAACTTTTACCTCCTCCCCTGTTTGTAGACCACAGATGAAAAAGTCTTATTTTATTTTGGACAGAAATCAATGCAGTTGTACTCCGAGGGCCACAGACAGTGAGTACGGGATTAAATATTTATTAGAAATTAACAGTATGAGAATTTGAAACAAATGAAAGAATAACACTTTTCCCCATAGCAGAGACTTTAGCAGCATGGGCAGTATCAAAATCTTCTAACGTTTGTTTTAGCCAAACCCCACAGGTTACAGAATAGTCTACTTGCCTTCAACTCACAGCTGTAAGTAGCAGTAACGTATAATGAGCCATGCTTACCTCAAAGTATGCCTCATACTCAGCTACTATATATTCAGATCGTGGCTTGTTTTGGCAATATACCACATACATGTGTAATCGCCGCTCCTATGAAAGCAAGAGGCCGGGTGAGATATTGGCTACCGTTCTATTCTGCTATTAAAAGCTGGCAGAAAGTTGCTATGGTGTTCTGCTTGGTCTGCCTTATTTTTGGTTTAATCAAAGATTTAGTTTGCTGAAGTAGGAAAGTAAATCGGTAATTGGTTCTGCTCTCCACTTCTGCACCTTAAGCAAGGGGAGGTTTCCGTGGGGGCAGCCACTTGGGGTTGTCAGCCCCACACTGGTCGGTCTGAGATTTGCTGTAGGTTTGTGCTCTAGCTATTATCACATGAACATGTCAATTGTAGCAGTTGGCAAGTACCTGCCATAATTATATTTTGGCAGATGTCCTCGGCCACAACAATCTTGCCCCCAAAATGAGAAGTCTGCAAGAAGGCAATGATTAATGCTTTGGTTCAATCCAGCTCACTGCAGATGCATAACTATAGGGATACTTTATGACTAAATTTAATTTTAGGCATGTAAAAGTACCAAGTCGACACAAATATGTTTTTTGGAAAGGAGTCATCACACCCTAACTGACAATTATGCTAGAGACAGGTAACAAAATAAAACTTACGTGCTTAATAAAAAGCTGTGCTAAACGCTCAGGTTCTTGAAGACATTTTTCCAGTTCAGCCAGGAAAAAGCTGAAAGAAAGGACATCAACATTTCAGAATACTTCTTTAGGTCATCCCAGCAGCAAACTAGTTGTCCTTCAGATATATCAGTGCAATTTTAGCTATATTATTCAATAATAAATGAAAAGCTAAGCTCGGCTTCAGCCCATAATGGTTGGATTTCTAAAACATTAGATGAGAGCTGTGAAATATGGAGGTCTTGTCTTGCAAAATATCTGTTCTTCTTTACTATTACAGTGGTTTAAACTTTTAAAAAGTGCCACTATCTATCTAATTGCAAGAGTTGCTTTCCTTCACTGAGAACTCCCGAAGTAAAACTTTTCCATATACCAAAAGGCTTGTGAAAACTCAGCTGAAGCTCTACCAGGAGTTCTCAGTTGCATGAGCAGATCTGGAGTACTGGTCAACGTGGAAGAGATGCATAAGTTTCCACCTGAAGAGACAAATCAATGCGTTTTTGCTGGTGGAGTTTTGGTATGTTCTGGTTTTCACTGTTTTTCAGTATATTACCATTAGTAACATACTGTAATTCATAATAGTAATAGTAATTCATGCACACAATCTCTATCTTGACCTGCAGCTTTTGGGTCATTCATTCTAGCTGGAATGTTCTTACCAAGAATATACCAGGAAAAGTGAGGTAAAAGCAGCTAAACTAAACTTTAGAAATACTGGTAGGTTTTTCTAACTGGTAGGCGAATCCTCACAATTTCCCTTTCCACGATCATCCCCTTTTTCAGTGCAGGATTTCTGTCTCAAATGCCTCCATGGATTTGCTACAGTAGCCATATTTGGTGACATGCCTGCAATGGCCTGGTCCCAAGAAATCCCAGAACCTCAAAAAAAGATGCACATTGGACAGCTGTCCCAACTAAACATCCCTATCGCTACCATCAGGTACAGTGCTTCCATAACTCAATCCTCCATAAATGTTAAATTCATCTGCATTTAAATAGACTTCTTGACCTAAACATGCAGAACTAAAAATAGGAATCCCTCCCTGTGTGTTACAGAAAACTCCTGTCATCACGCTTAAACAACAAATGGCACTCTGTTGCTGGTAACAACTTGATACATGATGAAGCTTTTTCTGACATTTTTTGGTTTGTGCTTACAAGGGCACCTGTCAGAACATAAGGACAGGGCCAGGCCATGAGATAAGCACCTGTGGGACACACAATGGGAAGGATACTGTGTTTCCTGGGTGAGAGAAATGTACAGAACTGAAGGAAGATCCAGCCCGGTGTTCATTGCTCAAGTCTACTTATGCATGCTCAAATTCTAGTTAATTGGAGCTGTACAGTATTTCTGAGAGGCATAATTGAACTGATGACCATATTGTTCATAAGCAAGTCACAGCAGAAACAGCCCAGCATTTGAAATGTCTTCTGTTTCCATCAGTTTTTCAAAAGCTACTTGTACAAGTAAGATTTTCAAGCAACAGAGTTCCTAACTCAGAGTCAAAAGCATCAACTAGGCCAAAGTATGTCAGAGCTTTCAGGTGAGAAAGATCTTGAAGGCATTTGCATTTGATCACCCTACTAGCCAAATACTACCAATACCAGTAGTATGGTCAGCCTTTGCAATCCTGTCAGCTGCACGTGAAGATGCTCATGTTGCTGAGAACCACAAGGCACAGGAAAGAAACCATGACTTTCCAGCAATGCTACTGCTCATCAGTGGGATGAATTGAGCCTACAGCTGTGACCAAGAAACACAATTGTGGCAGCCTCTGTAGCTCTTCTGAGGATCCAGCAAGTAGCCCATAAGCAGCAACCCTCTGGGAGCCATGCTGGGACTGCTTATGAGCAGCAGCTCAGGAGCTGTGGATGGACCACAGAGCTATCTCCCATTGAGCCTCTCGTTGTGGCTCCCCAGCAAGGAGTGGCAGAGCCACCGGCAGCACAGCACTGACAAAGAGCAGACTCTCTTGTGTGCAACATTTCTGTCACACTGACCAGCACTCCTGGCGTGGTGTTTGAACCAGCATAAAGCTGTATTTGTGATCAGAGACAGCATGACAGACACCCTCCCCTGAAGCCAGGCAGTGCAAAGCTATAGCCCATCCAAGTTTGGTGGTTTTTTTTATTTTTTTTTTTAACTGGGATAAATGATTTTATGTAAGACAGTGCAATGTTTTGCATCATGCAATTGTGCCATTTTTGACTGGGTAGACAAAGCCCCGTATCAGGATCTAGTGTATCGTGAAACTGGCTGAAAGCACATGAATTAGAACACGTTCTCAAGATTCAAGGTAGCCATAGTTTGTGAAGTTATTGAGCAGCACTTACAAATCAACAGAGACCATTTAAAGTGAGGTAATGTCCTTTGGAAGTTCAGCCCCGAATGACCTGCTGTTCAATTAAAAGCAGCTTAGACATACAGACACCAGATACCCCAATCCTTTATGGATGAGTGGTTAGAAAGGTGCTTAAAAAGGAACTAAACCAAAACTTACTCTTTGTGCCAGTCGTAGATCTGGTGAATATTGCCAAATACTATCTTGTCTTTCCCTTTCATATCTTCAGAAACTCCTTTTTCTTCCATCCTTTTCATGAAGCCCTTTAGGATTAATGATCAGTGATTAGCAAAGGGTTCATTTGGAGGGGGAGCATAATTACACTCTTTTATTTTCCCAAAGAACAGAAGGCTAATGTCAGGATTTTTTACATTGAAAATGCTTAAAATACCTTTTGTACACTTTAAAACCAGAAACCCATCTAAATACTTTAAATCATAGTTTGCTTAAAAGAAAACTTTAAAGGATTTATTCTGAGTATCTACCTTATACAAACCGTTATTAGATGTCATTGAAGTGACAAGTGCATTTAGAAGATAAAAGTTAAACAAAAGTAGTTTATCAAGCTCTTGGCTTCTCTGTAAGAGGAAGAAGCCAGACTCTGTACAGAGTTCTTCCACTCATCACCATGAATATTTTGTGGAGAAAAAAGCCAAGCAGTAAGTTTAAAGAGTCACATGAATAGGACTTCTCACACCTCCTGAGAGTTTCTTTGTAAGCTTTTCGATCTGCCAATGGTGCCTGATGTAAACAGAAGATAATATAAAGGTTTTTAAGTTTGGAAACTGTTGAAAATCACTGTTAGATGGGCTGATAATTCTCCTTGGACTAGTGAATGTCAAAAACACTGCCGAAAGGCACTTCAAACACATGCCTCCATCCCTGAGTCCTGGCTGGAGAAAAAACTGGACCCTGCCTGCGAATTTGCTCTGACAGGTGATCCCTAGGGATCAGCCAGGTCTTTACAAGTTGAAGCTTAAAAAACCATGACTTTTGTTTACAAAAAAAGCCCACCCCACCCCACCCAAAAAAACAAGCCCCAAACTCTATTTTATCTCCAGGGTTTTTTGCAAAACAATAATCCACAGGCCACACATGAACCTCAGCACAGACCCAAACACAGCTTCTGGAAAGGTACTCCGGCACTCAGACACAGGGCTTTAGTCCAGGTGCCAACTCAAGAAAAGCATGTTACCGTTACTTGATATGACAGCAAGAAAAGCACAAAAGTGGTAGAAGCATCAGTTATTCTCCATCACTGCCCTCAGGACTACACTATAGCACACAGAGTTTGTCACAAGCAGGGTAGCCAAGAAAAACCTTTGCACACTGAAGTTGAAACCTAAAATACAATGTTTGTTAGACAGAAGCAAAAATAGTTTCCAGAGACATTTCTTCTTGTTTCTGTCAACATGAGAAGGGGACCATGGAAGCAGAGCACAATAAAATAAATAAAATAAAAAATAAAATAAAGCGGTTTGTTTCTTATGCTGTATTTTTTGTTGTCACTTATCAGCATGGTACTTTTTAGTGGGAAAACCTTCTGCATGGCAGGGTTTGCTTCAGCTCACCTCCACAACAGTTCCCAAGTCTTTGACGTAGTCTTTTTCAGTCTGTACCAGCTCATTTAAGACAAACCTAAATTTAAACAGAACAGACATGCATTTAACCATATTCCTTGATGTTGCTGTTTGATCCTTTAACCACACATTACCTCTCCACAAAACCCCATCGTCACCCAGATCACATAACACAACTCACTCTTCATTCTCTTCTAGCTCAGCGGAATGTAAATGACAAAACCACCAGGTCAGGGTAGTTTCAGTTCTCCTAACCACACCTAACAGTCCAGCTGCCTGTGCTTTGAACTACCTCTCCCCACTCTCCTCTCCTCCACCCCCCATGCAGCCCCCTGACAACGATGGAGAGATGTCCTGACCCATTCTGCAGTAGGCAGCAGAGGATTTCTTGCCCCTGTCCCTCTGGCTTTGCCCAGGATTCAGCAATTAAGTTTTGATTTGGAAGTTTCAAATACCTGGAAAACAAATCCCCTCTCCCGTCACAACCAAGAGCTTAATCTTTCAGACTGGGTAATCTACATGTGGGTGTCAAATGCTTTATGCCTATTTCAGAGCTAATAATCCTGGGTAGGAGAGTCACCTAATGAAGGCCTGCTAGATGTAAACAACAGCAAGCTAAAAAAGCCCCTCCTTTGTAAGTCAAACTGACTAATCACATAATGTGCCTTGGAGGACAATTTCAAAAAGTTACAGCTTGCTGCAGACAGTTTGCCTCTCGATTACGCCATTACATAGACTTGGCACGTGACAAACTCCATCTGTGCTCAAGTTCACTACAGCAGTAACGAGGCTAACAAGATAGAGGAGTGCTTTCATGTCTAATACTGCCCTGTTCACATCAATCAGCAGATTGACCCACTTGAAACGATAGGGCTGAGGGCAAACAGCGCTAAGATAAAAGCCTGGTTGAAAATATCTAGAGGAAAAGAAAGCAGACTGGTGTTGCAAGGGAAGACAGTTACGAGAGGTTACTGAGAAAATAAATGCTGCTCTTGCTGCGCTCCCAACATGTCCCTTGCTCAGAGAGAGCAGAGGAGATACTTAAGACATGTGGCAGGAGGAGGTCAAACAGCTTCTTGTTCATTTGAGAGTGAAATCCAGCCCCCTTGGCAGAAGCCAGGGCTGGCAGTGACGATGCCAGATGCTTGTGCTCTCCGAAGTGCCCTGCCAAGTTGTATGCCTGGGTAGTAAACACGCGCGGGGCAAAAGGTTGCTCTTTTACAAAGCAGCAGCATGTGGCCTGAACAAGTGCGTGCTGTACAGTCCCCTCTCACTGGCTGACGTACCGTGCCCTTGTGAAAGGCTTGCCACTCTCCTCCGCCCAGGGAGATGTGCGGGGAGGTTACTTTATGGCTCTCACCACCTCCATCTGCACCGCGTTGCTCCACGAACACAGAGAGCTGCTGGGGAAATGGGGAGAATCTCTCCCACCTGCCCACTGCTTCTCCTTTGCTCTGAGTTACTGCAGGGATCCAACTGGCCAAATCCTGCTCTAAAAATGAAGCAGTGGGTACTTGTGGTACATAATGCTGCAGGACGCAGGCAGGCGGGTGTGAATTAAAAATCAGTGCAGCCGTGTCTATCGGGTGAAAAGACTAAATCTGCAAATTTACACCTCTCATAGGAACCAGGGTTTGCACCTCCACTGTTTAACTGAGCACCAGTGTTTCCCCATCTCCTCTCTTCCTAGCAAGCAGAAAAATCAACCTTGACCATCTCTTTTGGTTCTCTGAAGCCCACCTGACACAAGACCTTAGAGGTAGTGCCAAATTTAAGGTGCATACTAAGATGTATATTGCCAAGAATTCAAGCTCAGTCATCTTTTCATCTGATAACGTAAGTCACCAGCAGGTATTGACTACACAGCTGTATTTAAAACAGCATGAACTGGAACAAGGATAGAGCCTCCTCAATTCTGACTAAGTCTGAATATTTGGGTATCTTGCTAACTCTGCATTAAATCTATACTGAACAATGCCACTCGATGAGACCACTGCATTACTGCTCACAGAAATGCAGCAATCAAGCCTGATGGAATAGGGGCTTCCTAACACCAGGGCTAACTGCTGGCATACACGTGCTGCCCGAGACACAGGAAATTACTGTCTGTGCCCGTGCAAGAATTCAACTGCTGTTTTGTGGGGAACAGGGGGGTCACAGCTCAAGCTGGGAGCTCAGCTGCCTCATATAGCTATGGAATGAAACCTAGTGAGCCGCAGAGATATGGAGCAGAGACACAAAGGAGCTGGAGAAGTTGCAAAGGAGACAGATGTTTTGTGCTGAAAGCCACTAGCAGGTGCTCCTAAACATCCTGGTGTTCAGGAATTCTGGACAGAGGCAGCCACTAATTACATGTAACACACTACCAGTCTCCGTGCCAGAAGCGTTGCGTGCTAGAAATCATTACTGCACCTACACTTACAGTGGCATAGGTCTCTGCACTAAAACCGCAAACTGCAGTTAGTTGTCAGTTATCTAATTAATGAAATGCTACCAGAAAAATCCAAGAACTTTCAATATTGAGGAGCTTTTAGGAGATAGGCACAGGCAGAGACGTTCCCTGTGGGAAGGCTGATGGCTATCTAGGAGATAACTTCTGCCATTCAGAAACACATCCAGGAGCATCATGTCCCTGCCTGCTGCTGGGAGTTGCTTCGGTTCCTACCTGTGTCACTTCTCTGGCTTCCTACGGCAAACCGTAGGAGCAAATGGTAGCTTTGACAGAGCTGTGATGCTTTGCTCCTGCTTCCTCTTGTGCTCTTCATTACCTCCTTGTTCTCCCCGACTTGGTTTCCTTCCCTGCTTGGCATCTTTCCCAAATGGGCTGCTCTTCTTCCACCTCTCACCTTACCACACAAACTATACACTAACTGTAGGGAGCATTACTTTTCCCCTCAATCTACCATTTGATTAGATCGTTAGTTCCTGTTGTTAGTGTAAGAGGCAGTATAAAGAAAACAGCTACCTCAGCTCTCTTTCACACAATTCTTGATTCTGTTTCTCCATTTCTCTGTGTCCTTCAGCTGAACTATGCATTTAAGAAGTGCTCCAATCATGATAAGCTTTTAAGGCATAAGTGTTATTTTTGTTACATTTAAGGGAGTGTACAGATAATTTTAAAAAACAACTTTCATGAGCTGTCACCATTTCCTTCCTCTCCCATTACTATAACCATGAGGGTTTCCCAAATGAAACTTTCTCTTTAGTGGCATATTTGCATCACAAATGCACCTGAAATCTGCCCCTTCCTTTGCTAATAATGAAGGCAAAAAATATTCTCTCATGCAAAAAATCGTAGTGGGATTCTCTGTTCTTTTTCTTGAAGGCAGCTAACAAGGTCAACCACATATTCCCCTCTGAGAGCTGATTTCACCTCTGGCAATGCAGTAATCACCAAGGCAAACGTCTCAGTAATACTTGTCTAGCTGTTCAGAGGCTTTTCCAGCCACAGCTATTTGCTATCTGGGGTAAAAGCTGTACATTTTAAAGGGTGATGAAGAACTTCCCAGGTGTGCAAGTGCTTTTACAAAGTATTTTTACAGGTTAAGAACAACCAGAAGCAAGCAGAACACAGTTTTGCGCTCAGTTCTGTGCTCATTCACTGACTACAAAGTATTCTTTCAGTGCAGCTATGTGTCCTTCTCGGGTGCATATTTCAGAAAGAAGAACCAGCAAGACAACTTACATCCTGCCTCTCATTGCTTTGGCTTTTTGTTCCTCTTCAAGGTTTCGTGGGGGAGTTGAAGGCGTCATTCCCTCATTTAAGCAGCCAGTGGTGTCTTTTAAGCTTCCTCGGTAAGATCCTCCTTCAAGGGTCTATAAAAGCCCCAGAAAATGACAGAATAAACATTATCCTTGAACTCCAGCATCAGTGTTATCGTTTTGAGTCAGTTCTGCAGTCTAAAACCAAGCAGAGCATCCAGCCATACTTTCCCGCAGGACTTAGTGAAACACAACCAAATTAGTTTTAATTTGATATAAGACCAACACATCTCCCCCACCCCTCAAAAAAAAAAAAAAAAAAGCAAAGCATTAAAACAAAGAAGATGTCCTTGTGCTAGAAGGTGGAAGAAGATGTTCCTGTAGCCCCAGAATGAGAAAACTTTTCCAAGTTATTTCAAAACATCCTGAAAATATCTCGGTGTCTCAATCACAACCAGTGTTAGGCTACCTGTGGTCAGTGTTTCTCTGCCAAAGTCTGAATGGGGATTCTTCATAGTAAAGTGAAACACAAAATGTAACAGAAATACATGGATACATACTAACATTCCACAATAATCAGAGTTTCCCCCAGATCCCTGGAAAGTAATTGCAATTGAAACAACAGCCTGCATGCAGGGGAGAGAAAATAAAATATCCTCCGAAAATATATCTAACCAGAATAATTGAATACTTTTCAATTTGTTAGTCCCTTAATGAAATAAAAGTATTTTGAGTAAATATTCTGGGAATGTCTTTCTTGGTTTCCCATGTCACAAAGAACCTTTACCACTTACTCCTTATCAAACACCCTATGAACACTGACTATCTTCATATACCAACATCTAAACCAAGAAAACACCAAAACCCTCTGAAATGATTCACTAGATAAAGCTGCTTGCACAGGGTTACAGTAGTATAATGATCACTGCAGGATTTTTTGTTTTTTATTTACTCTCTTCACCTTTCCAGTATACATAAGGAAATGGACCTTTATAGGCTTATCATAACCCTGCTTTAATCCTGACTTGGTAATTAAGTGAAACTTGCTCAAAGCAAGCATTCACGTAATTGTAGAGGTCCTGGGACATGTAGAAAAAAGGTTTAGTGTTGATATTAACATTTTGAACTGTTCAAGGGAAAACTTAAGAGAAGCCAAGATATGAAACAGGATTTACTCCTTGTCCAAGAGACATGGGACCAGACAGGGAGAGTGCATGATACTGAAAATTTTGAACAAATTAAACCCAGAGCATTTTTACTGCTTATTCCACTCCCTGTCAGAAAGAGTTGACAAGGCAGATTAAAAGCAACACATGAAACTTTGTAAACTTAAAGCACAACTGTGATACTTCAAGCAGTTTTACTCTTTCAAGGGTCTTTTCAGGGAAGCCAGAATACCATATTCACACGTTGGGTAGTAAAACTTCCGTGCCTCAGAACAAGTTCTAAAACAAACCAAACAGAACATCCCAGCGCGTAAAACATTTGAATACCAACAAGACCCCAGAAAGAGTGCAGTACAGTAGCTCCTGCTCTGCAAAGCCCGCTCCAAAAGTGCCTTTTGACTATGCAGTGCAGAGCCTACATGGCAATGTGAAATGTAGGCTTCATCTCACAGGGGGAGCAAAAATGCTAGACACTCTACTGAGAAGTAGAGCACAAAGCATTAATAAAAGCGTAGCAGGTGAAGGTGGAAAGCAAGGAAACCAGAAACAAGAGGTAGGCTTTAAGGGCTTTAAGCCCTTCCCTGAATCATATTAGGCCTGTTGTGTACACAGTTTTCACAACACTAAACTTACCAGCTTACTTTTGACCAACTTTTCTATTGCACTGACAAGATCCGCAGCAGTTGGGACATCGGAGGAGCTCTGTCGAGCAGCTAGCAAAGAAGAGGACTGCAAGACACCAGGTTGCAAAGGAAAAGGAAGTTAGCAGGATGAGAAGGGAGTAGGAAACCAGCGGTCAGTGAGGCAGCTTCTGAGACAGGAGAACGAACGTGAAAGGGAGCAGAAGGGTTAGAGGACTGCATGCGTGGTCAGGTGAGTGAGTGTCGCCATATCAGACAAGCACAGAATTGCCATCCCCTTCTGGCTGCATGTCTCCCTGCAGCAGTTCCAAGGGTGGGAACCAGGGAACAGCACCAAAGAACTGAAGTTCATTGGCAGCCAGGCTACAATACTCTTAATGTCTGTTGTTTCCTCCTTCAAAGGACATCTACGGTCTTACAGGCTCCAGAATATTGATCTTCTTACTGTGGATGTAAGAAATTACCCCCTCCCCCATACATACATATTTAATAAATGCAAGTTAAGTACAACGTACAGATGGAGTTACAGGCAATAGGGGAGGGAGGCAGAGGGGAATGAATCATTCCCCCTCCCTTCCCCACAGATCAGTTGCAACTCTACATAAACTCAGACGACACGCACTCATTCATGTAACTTCAGCCACCTAAACATGTAACTTTTTCCTCCCCTCTCTGCAATCAGTGGAGAGAAAACACCCCTACGTATCTCATCCGCCCTAAGCACCTGGCACAAGAGGGCAGAAACACTATTTGGAGATGCCCACTTTTCCCTATTGACGTTAATTAGAACAGTTTCAGTCTCACTTCTCTATGCCTGTCTGTTGGTCACAGGTATGCAATTTTAGGTGCCTGACACCATGTAATGTCTTCGGATGTATCTACATTCAGGTACCCACAGCTAATAGCTTCTGGTTATTACAAATCTCTGGATTTGTAATTACAAAAAACCAAAAAACAAACCCTGAGACCTCTTCAGTGTGCTACCCAAGCATCCCCTATGGCACCACAAAGACTGGCCTCTGTGAAATATTCAGTTTTACGTGGGCCTCTTCACCCCTTGGTCTTTGTCCTGAGAAACTTCACTTTGAAAACCCAAACTCATGTGATAGCTATGGGAATTTGTATTTATTAGCTCACCTGTATGCACATTTCTTTTGAACGAAATATAAGCACTGACTAAAACGGTAAGTCCTTTGATAACCTGCTTTTGGCAGGCTGACATGGACTAAAGCATGAGGTAATTTTTTATAAATTCTGCATTAAAATTATTAAAAAGCTTATTCATCTCTCAGCTGCTTAATAAAGGTCTTCTGGAGAGCAGGTATTTCAGCAGAGTCACTGTGCAGGTGCCAATGAACGGGCATCTGAGATTAAATAGTGCTGGCGAGCGAGGCATGGAAATGTGATGGCAGGAATTAGGCAGCTGGCCACCTCTTTAACAGCCCTTTGGGGAGGTTGCTCATGTTGAGTGACACAGCTCCAGGAGGAGAAAAAAAAAAAAGGCAAAGGAGACCAATCCCAACCAGAAGCCTTTTGACAAAGCAGAAGCATTAACAGTCTGCCACTCATCGTCTCCTCTTTCACAAATAATACATCTAATCAACAGTTCTAATTACACCAACAACAAAAACTACAGGTAATCAGGCTGGTAATTGAGGAATTAGGCTGGCAATGCAGGAATCGCATACAAAAAAGCTCAGCCAGCCTGTTTCACCTGCAATGCTGAAAGACATGTCTAGGGGGGGAAAAAAAGACTGAAAATAGGGACTTTGAAGAGATACTGGACAACCGCATAGATGATAACCATCAAACATAACCATTGTAGCAGAGGTCATCCGATTTTTAAAGGCATTGAACAGCTGTTGCTCTCACTACTTTTCACTGAAATTGCTCAGTATCTCTTAAAAGAAAATAACAGCAGGATTTTGAAGGGAGCATGGAAATATTTGCTGCCTACAAGTCTTTCATGGTTAAATAAAACTCTTCTGTGACTGATGAGAGAGTCTGGCTTGTTTGGGGCAAATCGGAAAATGGTATTTATGTTTCCCAGAAAGTAAATTATGAATTTCTAATATGAAGAGATCTTGCAATTTGTCTTCATAAGAGCCTCCTGGAGCAGTGAGGTACAATTATTGCTGCCTTGCAGATGGGCTTAGGGAAACGTGCCACCCCCTGCACCATGCAGACATCTTCCACCTACCACTGCTGCTTCCCCATGCTGCTGCTGGCCCAACCTAAGCCCATGCCTGTAAGCAGTAGTAGGACATGAGCAGGGAGCTGTAGCCAAATTAACACCATGAACACGCCCCAAACAGTGCTTGCTAATGCATGCTCCTGTACCAGCGAATTCAGGAGCCATGTTTGTGAACTTAAGTTTTTTCCCTCATGACAAAAAGCGAGTAGGGGATGAAAAAGAGAGAGAAAAAGAGTTTCAGATGCAACTCGCTCTATTTAATCTTCTCTTTTAGGACTGGGTGAAGAAACAGGATGCCAAAATGCTCTATAAAGCCGAGACATCTGGAGTGGAAAACAGTTTAGTTCCACAACATTGGCACTGTCAGAAATGTATTTAAGAAATACTGACATCACATGGCATGTTAAAAATCAAAAATAGTCACCCGAGCTAAAGCAGTTTTCTCTTTCTTTAAAAATAAACCAAAACAAGCCCCCAAAAAAACCAAAAAGCAAACTAACCTCAAAACGTTCAACTAAACACCACAGGGAACAAGCCAGGAACAACTGCTGTTGTGCTGGGCTCGGATCCACCACGGCTCAGCTTCACCGACCTTTTGCCTCCGTGCCTCACCAGACAGCCAGCAGCACATGCAGCACTCAAAGGGCAAGAGTCCACAACTCCAGCTGCTTCCTTCTGGTCTTGCTGCCACCACAATGTCATAACATTTCTGACAAATTAGCAGCAAGCCCCCAGCTCCTTTCCTCCATCACTCTGCTCCTTGAGTCTCAGAAATATTTGTGCTCTTCTGTCTCTATTTCCAAACTCCTGCCTGAACCTTCCCCAAGAACATTCTGGGTTGTTGGGTTTGTTTCTGACAATTTATTAATCTCCCCTATCCTTGCCTCTTTGCACGCAGTAATTACAATCAAAGAATAGAGATGCAGAAGTGGCAGTGCTAAAAACAGATGCCAGCAGGAAAGCAGGAAACAGCTCTCCAGGAGGATGGGTTTCTACAAGGGAGATGACAGCACCAGGAAAGGGTGGGGAAGGACACATGCCGACAGGACCTGTGCGGACTGTGAAGGCAAACCACTGTCACAGCTGTATTCACAGGTTCCCACCGCAAGTCCAAGAGAGCAACTGAAGGACTCTGCACCATCTGCCACTGCACCATCTACCACAGCAACCCCTGACTTAACATTCAAGAGACCCCAGCTAACAGCAGAGAATACCACCACCAGCATGCTGCACAAGGATGGGCAGACCAAAGCCTTTCTCACCCTCCTAAGGGGGACTTCAGATACCTTGTGGGCTTCTGAACTACCTGGAGCAGATGGACCATTCAGTGATGACCAGCCACACGCTGAAAATGCCAAATGATAGCTCTGGGTAGGCTTCTCCATCTGCAAGTTTT
Organism: Falco cherrug; assembly: GCF_023634085.1. NCBI lineage: Eukaryota > Metazoa > Chordata > Aves > Falconiformes > Falconidae > Falco > Falco cherrug. The sequence continues at coordinate 32,306,800 of NC_073704.1, read as the reverse complement.
AAAGCACTTCAGAACGGAGAGTGGATGGTGGGGCACAGACTAAAAATGTTCCTGGACCTCAATCACACACACAGCCTGAGTGGAGAGCACAGGCTCTCTAACTCTCAGTAAAGGTGGTATTTCTGGATTTAAACAGATGCCAGCATCTGTCCTACTCCTCAGGCCCAGGCTGCCACCAAATGCTATTTCTGCTGCTGCTGCCAGACACCAAAGGCACTTTTAAAACAGGTGCAGCAAACGCACGTTACCAGCCTGAACGGAATTTCTGACCACACACAACACACGCACACCATCGACCTGTCATGAAATGGGATGCCAAGGCTAAATTGCTTATCCAGCACTATTTGTCAATCCAGTTGGTGAAAGGTATTAGATTATGATTTGGATATAGGAGTCTCTTAAAACCCCAAGTCTAGGCCCTGAATACTAGAAGACCACTGCGAGATGGCTATGTGAGAAATGTACTTAAACAGCAAACTGATATAGCAGGGGAGGCCTTACCATCTCATCTTGGGTTGGATCATTGTCAAAAATCTTCATGGGAGGAGGAAGAGGTGTGTGAGACTCTTCATCTGGTTCATCTTCGCCCCAACCTTTCTTGCTCTTCTGAAGAAAATTTAAATGTAATTACAAGCAGTGACAGGTTTCTTGTATCTTTTTAGATACCTGAACCCCACCACCGGGTTGTGGGTCTGTTGATACTATTACTGGCTCAATATTGCACTGGCTGTAGAGAACTGCAGGTAATGCTAAGCACCATGGAAGAGAAGCAATAAAGATGTAAGGTTTTGCCAGTTAATCCTGGTGCATTCTAAGCATTACAAAAATAACAGTTTATAGGTCACCCAAGAAGCTAGGGCAGTTACAGTTGTCTGTCTGCTGATGGAAAAGTATTATTCAATTTAAATGAGAAAAGTTCAATGTACAGTTTTTAAAATGTGTTCCTCTATTTGTGTTCAGTTTTTACCATCTCCATTTTTGGCTTGTATTTCCTTATGCACTTTATCAGGAAAGAGCCATCCTGGCAAAGAACATGCCTGAGAGAAACTGCAGCTACAAACATGTAGCATACTTAACAGAAACACGGCTGTTTCTCTGAGTGTTTTCTTTCAATAAGAAATTACACTGCCATGGTAGGATAAAGGTGACATGAACCTCAGCAAAAAATGATCTGCTCAAGAATAACTTCATTTCTATCCTTAGCAGCTTTCTAATAGGCTACTAAAAAACCCTCTAGTTAAATGTCAGTAATACATGCAAACTTTCAAATGCTATTCCTTCTATATCCCACTGCTCTTTGCATGACAACGCTGTTTGCAACACAGCTTGGGTTGATGCAATTTTACATACAACTCGCTGTTCCCTTCAGACCCTAAGGGAACTGGGTTTACTCATGCGTGAATCACAACCACAGAAGAGACTATCAGAGATACAGGCTTTCCTGCAACAACCACTGCACACACCTCATCTGCGCTGTCTCCTTGAGGAGTGGTTTCATCTCCGGTCTTTGGTGAGCCGAGGTCAAAGCTCTTCCTGCCATCTCGCACCTTTTTATGTTTCTTGATGTTGCTCTCGGTTTTGCCACTGTTCAGCCGGCGCACAGGACTAGTCAGCCATTTCTTCAGGGTGTTGGTTGAGCGCTTGGGGCCAGGAGAGCTCTGGATGGAGTTGAGGGATGGCTGAGGTTGTAAGTTGGCCACTGAATCAGACTTGCCGCCATTGTCATTGGAAGAGACCGAATATGCGTCTGGAAGAAAACAATGCAGGTGAGAGATCATACCAGCACCTCCTCTCTCTCCTAGTGCACATCAAGCGCTTGGCAGTCCTAAGCATGAAGATACAAGCTGCCTTGATGCAAGGCCTTCTGACCTATGGACATCGTGTAAGCTCTGTTGCACACCAGGGAGAGGAATATGCCCTCGCAACAGGTATTTTTCACAGTCTTACACACTGCTCTCATTTCCTACTACACTATCTGTCTTTACAAAAGATTGCAGACAGCAAAGTTATCTAGTTTTTGAGGAAAGCCTGAATTTCATGCTAAATGCTGAATTTCTCAGCTTCTTCCCACAGATTTCACTATGAATTGCCAGGAAGAAAATAAGGACAAAAAGCAGATTACTAGAGGAGACCTGACAGCCACCAACACTTTGTCAGATTCCAATTCCATAAACGTTCTTCAGCTGTTTCCGGACCCCAATGACATTACTGTTAGTTAAACTACTTATTAACTTTTGAAGGTTATTTGAAGCACCTTAAAATTACCTCCTTTGCCCCTGAAAGCAATTTGTCAGAAGACTTCACATCTTCCCTAGAACTAAGAAACTGGAATGAGCAATTACAAATTGTTCAAACCAAAGGAAACTCCCAAGAAAGAGGTGCAAGGCACGCTTAAAATTAAAAAAGATTTCCATTCTATGCAAGCAGGAGATACTGCTGAACTGTATCCAACTGCAATTATCAATACACATGTTCAGACTAGCACCTTAGAAATGGGTGCGACCTCCCTTACCCTCCCCCCCACCCCCAAAAGCAACAGACCAAAGATGTGCCAATGTCAATAAGTCTTTAAAACCAAAGCAAGTTGCTCAAAGACTTCTTAATTGCCCTTTAGGAACAAGTGCTCTGCTTTCACCTTCCTGAAATTGTGGCAAGGCAACTCCCTCCCCAGGAGCAATCAGGGCCTCAAGTGTTTAATCCCACACAATTTAAGATGAATATTATTTTTTTTTTTACAGAATTCAGAAATTGTCACACTCCTGTAAGATACATCTCAGAGTGTACATCAGCAGCCAGCTGATGTTATTACACGTTTTTTAGATGGTTATCTCTGAATCTTCCATCTGCCCCAGCAGAAAACAAAAACATAAGTTACAACACAGGAAAATAGCCTGGTGCATCCAGACATTCTCAGTTCAGCAATAAATATCATTAGAGATACTGGACAGTACACATGCTGAAGGAGAGCTACTCTCCCAGAGAATCGCTACCTATATTGTTTTAGAATATAGCATTATATAGAATACGTAGCTTCTGCTACCTGCATGCAGAGCTCCCATCCCGCCGGGCAAGGCTGCTGCCGCCAGCCAGCTGTGCACCCAGCAGAGACCACAGCCTGCCCTCTCTGCCAGCTTGTAAAACATAGCCCATGAGTTATAATATTTTATCATATTTTATAACCATAGACAGTCTCAGTTGAACCAATAATTTATTACATACCTGAAGTCAAAAGTTAGTTTTTTAGAACATATGGAAATAATTGTAACAAGCTAGAGAAGTCAAAGTTCATTTCCCAGACAGGAAGAAAATCCAAAGCATCTGTCTTCTGATGACAGGACTGAGCGTGAGAGGGGCTGGGAGGAGGACGGATCCCAGGTGGAGCTGCTGGGTTTTTTCTGACCCCAGGGCAAAGTAGCAGTCTTATCACAAAAAGGCCTGAGTCTAGCCAGCTCCTGTTGATGTTATTTCATGCACACGAAGTGGTGTTACATTAACTAGCGCAAGACAATATTTGTCAGTGGCCGGCTTACGTTCCAATCAATAGGCTTCAGCCAGCCTCCCCTCGCAGGTTCCACGTGATGTTCTGGGAGTTTATCAGCACACCTTGCGTCAGCAAAATTCAGGGTTTCATGATGGTGATTCTGATTTTGCAAGTGCCCTCACCCCTCCATCCCCCCAGCAGCACCGAAAGCCACGCAGGTGGCATGGGAAGCTCCAGGGTTCCTCGCCAAGGGGCTGCGCCGAGCTGGGTACCCTCGGGTGCCCGTGCCCCTGCTGCCGCCGGAGGAGGGTTAGCTCTGGGAATTACCGGCGCAAAGGGAGCCGGGCTGCGGTCATGGAAGAAGAAATGTTGGAAGTGATCGCTCTGCAGAGGCTGCCACTGCCAGGGGTGATTTGGGGCCAGCAGCCGCATCACAGACCCGCTGCCTTTGCTGGGGACTGGGCTCAGGGGAGGCTGAGGAGAACCCAGGACAAGCTGATCTTCCCACATCTTGGCTGATTAGTGTGCAGAGATTTTTACTATGGCTTGGCAGTAACACGGTCCAAGCCCCTACCTCCAGTTGACGGCACATTGCCAATTTAACTTTTGGTAAGGGCAGGGAGCTGACAGGAGGCTGGACAGAGCCGGGGACAACCCCATCCGCCCCAAGGATTTGTTACTGAGATGCACAATCATTCTTCAGCCCAGCAGGCTCGAGGCAGAGCCAAACCCAGGAGCCCCAAGGTTCGTGATGGAAGGGGCAGGAACCTCCCTTCCCACCAGGAAACACCCCTGGTTTTACAAGCAAGGCCAGGTCCTCACCTCGCTGCTCCTGCTCCTTTCCCCAGACAGCGCAGCTGTGGCTGGGGCACGGCTGGACACACAGCACCTCTCACACCACAGCTCTCTTGAGGCCATCCCGGGGAAGTGATGGTCAGTGACTGTCCCTTGTCAGCCTGGGGAAGGCAGCAGGTGGGCAGAAACAGCCCAAGTGCCGAGCTGGCCCACAGCCCACCCTGCCCAATTGCAGGAAATTTGCCTAAATCTTAACCTAGAGCCAGAACCCCTCTCCAGCCCCACCATCAGCCCTCCAGAGTCACAAGCCACAGCAAAAGCCAAACCAAGGGTTTCCAGAGCGAGGTGTGTTACACTGCAACGATCCCGCCTGGACGAGGCTCTGGATTTTCCTGCTCAAGGTCATGCTTTTTGGTGAGGAAAAGAGGTATTTACCAAGGGCTTACTAAATCTCAGTTGTGCTACGCTGTACACAAGCCCGGCAGATATGAAGTCTCCTCCTTTCTCCTTGTCTGTTGAACTGCCCTGACTGCCACTGCAAGGTGTGTGGGACAGAGCCTGTGCTTCGCCTGGCCCATGCAGCCCAGGGCTGGAAACATGGCCTTATCTTTCCTTTACACGGTAACAGTCTCTGCTGGCTGAAGGAAAGGGAGGGAGGTGAAGGAAGAAAAAGGCTGGTATAAATCTGCCTGCTCCTCAGCCATCGTGAGAGCCCCTCAAGGCGGGGGGAGTTTGCTTTACCCAGCACCCTGGACACGTACAAAGCTCTCCCATTGCATCATCCCACTTACCACCATTGCCAAACACGCATTATCCAAAAACCACACTGAGAGCCCGCTGCCCCCCATCCCCTTCATAACCTTTTTTCCTTTTCTTTTTTAAAGGAACTGCAAATATGGATACATTTGTGAGCAAGTCACACTCGCCATTTGCCAGCCCTGCTGAGAATTCTTTCCTTTGTGCATAAAGCTGGTCACCTTGACATGGTCACGGAGGCAGTACTGGAGCTCAAGGAAGAGCAGAGCTCACGAAATGAGAGACAGAAATATTTAACACAAAAAACCTGCCAGGAAAGACTTGGAGACAACCTCCTAAGCTGTGCTTGTGTGAGCTCCACCGCTTCCGCGGCACGTACGGCTACAAACACATTAATCGTGACACTTGATACTAGCCTGAGACCCAGATGCCAGGTGGATCAAGCGGAAGAGGAGGACATGTTACCATGCTTTTCTTGCAAAGCACTAGTACATATGTGCTTTGCAAACTGTATTGGTAGAGCTGCTTGGAAACACAGTCTGCTTAAGAGAGGCCAGGGAGCACTTTGGGAAAGGTGCAGCTGCCGCTGCCCGCAAGGACTAGCAAAGCAGTGGCTGCCCCCGCGCTGCAGCAGGTCTGCAGGAACGTCAGGGCTCAGCAGAGAGCTGCAGGGAGCAGTTGTCCTGCCACAAATATCACGAGACACATGCATCTAAAAAAAGGTATTTGGTGAAGCAAAATGAGCGTAGGGAGGTCAGCAGACTAGTGTGGCTAGATTGATTTCCTGGCCAAACCATTCATTCAGACAGAAGAAATGATGGTTTCCGAAACACCCCTAAGCAAACCTCCAAGAAACTTCTGGCAATAGGACTGTGACAGATACTCAGCCAGACCGAAGAGCTTTACCATTCAGAGCTTTTGCACTGCTAGAGGCCTGAAATATTTGTTGTTGTTGTTGCTCAAACAAACAGACGTCTATAAAAGCACAGCTCTTTTACTTGAAAAATGGAAGGTTCCAGTTCTGCGCAGCCTTGGGCGAAAGGAAAAAAGAAAATCTCATCGGCTCTTTTCAGAGGCACAGTTATATTCCCATTTGAGTCAGTAGGAATTACTGCTGGAACATAAACACAAGACATTTTATTTTTACCTCCCTGTTCCCCAGAGCACGCATGGGAGGGGAGGTCTGTCTGATCAGGCTCATGCAGCACCGGGCTCATCGGCAGGAACTCAGATTTCTAACAGGGAAAAGGGAAAGGCTTCTCAGAACAACTCAGAAGAAAACACCAGGCTTCTCTTTTTGATCCATACTAACCACAGATCATATACAGCAGGAAGGAAATGCTTCCATAACCAGAAGTTAATACAGAATATAGCTATGAAGACAGGTGACTATGGCAGGCCACGATCTTGCTTTAGGCGAGAAGCGAATCTTCTGATTTATGTATGGCTCCATTTCTCGCCCCAGAAAAACAGCCTGAGAGAAAAGGATTTTTCCACAGAAGTCAAAGAAGACGAGCCAGAATGCGAACTCTGTAATCCTATTAGCATGTGCATTTAAATCAACAATTTTTTTGCAGAAGTAATTCCACTCATGAACGAAGGCCAATAATGACAATTTGACCGATGAGCACATAAATTAGCTCTGCTGTGCTTGACAGAGCCCATTTTCCATATTTAGTGATTCCTGTAAAATAACATCTCTGACAAACACGGAATTGAATCAGATGTGGGTGAAAGACTAACTTGGTCTTTACTTGAACTATTATTTCCTGAAGAATGGGAACTTCTGTACTAGAAAATCTTGGAAAGTAGGAGTCATCTAGATCCATCCTATGCACAAAGGCTCCACGTTGGTATTTCACACTGAACAAACAAGAATCTTTGAAACCACCAAAATGCACCCTCTCCTGCCCTTCCCAGGAGCATCTCCTCTACCACACCAGCTGCAGGCTCCAGTCCACCGCTCTCAGCCCCTTGAGGCTTTTATACTCTCCCTTGGGAAAAGCTGCTGTGAGAGCTGCCTCAGATGGGCTTGAGGGCTAAAGCCCTACTTGAGAGATGCAAAGATGGCAGAATGATATGAAAACTGCTTCTTTGCTCTCTTCCGTGATTTTGTATTAAATGTCCAAAACACGCTCAGTGAAACATTTTTATTGGCACGAGTCAGAGTTACAAAACTTTGTGGCTTAGGCAGATGACAGTACTGATCCCAGTTTTAGTGTTAGAGCCTATTCTGCCTGTAAAACCTGGCATGGATTTGCAAAAACTTGGGAGGTAACAACATTTGGATAATACAAAATCACTTTACAGCTATTCCTCAAGTAAAAACACTAGTTCATAACAATGTAAATATCAAACCTGACAACTTTTAATGCCAACAGATACACTGTCTCCTCAGGCACTGCCTCTGAAAAAGGCTGCAGCAAAGAATGTAAGTGAACACGAGGAAATTTTCAGTGGCCATGTCAAAGATCGAGGGCAACTGGCTTGAAAAGCCCTTTAGATTAGAAGTATGTTAAACTTTTGCAATGGAATTGCAAAACTCGCCCTGGAGTCCTCCACGGCTCCCCATATACTCCCAGCTCTGCACAGCCGCTCTCCACGTGTCCAGCTGCAGACCCGCCCTGCACTTCGGCTCGAGGGAAAAACAAGGTGAGACCACACAGGTCCCTGTTTCACACCAGAGGATAAAAGACACATTCAAACTATGCCACTGAAATCTAAAAGCAAATTTTGCTGTGAGGTTCAAATGTTCTCCCTAACTTTCCCATCTCGTGGAAATGAGCAAAATTGAGAAGCTTCAACTGACTTTTCTGTTTGTGTCTTTGAGTGTCATTTGAAGCTTCAGGCTGGAAGTAACATCAAAAGGCACAAATCAATCTGGCAGGATTCTCACAATTCCATTTATGTGGATAAAATGACTTCTGTCCAAACCCAAGAAGAGTGGTATGGAGTTAAATGTTTTATGCAAAAGTTTCTAGCCCAATAGAGAAAGTAGCCTACACTGCTAAAAGAAGATATAATTGACAATGTTTCCAATCACTGTAATGTAAAAACTCAAAATCTGACTTTCTGTTCCACTGCCAAACGTGCAAACAAGACTAACTTCCAAAAAGGGGGAAAAAAATGGACTAAAAACTAAATTAATGACACAACATTCAGAATGCACTGTTTCTTTATTGAATAGCTGATATTTCTTGGAAATGGGAAAGAGGAGCTGCTTTGAAATAGATGATGACCTGCAGGTTCCCTTTAGCTACACTGTAAAGCAGGGGATGCTCCTGGGGGATTCTGCATATGGGTTTTGCCTTTGGGAAACGGTCACCTATCTGTTGGTTTTAATAGTCAACTTCTTGCTCATTACTTCCAGGTAGAAACCTAAGGCGAGGAAAACAAGTACTCACCTAGCTGGGGTGGGCAAGCACCGCCACTCAGAGAAGCTCATTTTTTGGCAGACAGCAGCTCACCTCCTGCTCTTGGCAGTCAAGGAGCTGCACACATTTCTGCCCAAGGGCGCTGGGAGTGGGAATCACACCCTGTAGGAGCCTCTCTCTTTCCATTAACTACAGAGGGAGTCCGAGGAAATTACACTCTTAGCTAAATTTAGTTATTGTGAATCCCCTTCCCACATCTGAGTATGTTTCATACCAGGCCGATCTCGCAGCAGGAAATGATTAGCTGAAGTTAAGCATCTGACAATTCACTTTAATGAGCAATAACTCATGGCAACCCGCCATTAGCTTCAGTTGAATAGCCTTTATTTTTAGCTGGTGTTGCTCAGATGCAGCTTTCATCCAGCATGCGCTGGGAAAGCTGACGTCCCAAAGTAGTCTCCAGGTCTTGGTTGTGCCAGTCAGAGTGTCAGGGCTCAAGAGCTCCAGTTCCTGGAGGTCAGAGAAAAGTCATTGCAGTTCTGGGAAAATTTCAAAGAGTGAGATAAAACCGAAAGCCTGGAGAAGCAGCACAGAGGCGCATGGTCTCAAGAGACCTTGCAAGAAAAGTTACTGAAATCCTGAGAGCGTGCTGAATGAGTGAGCTGGGTCTCCAGGGAGAGAAACAGCACAAGGGGAAGACACAGAGAGCGAGCCTGCTGAGATAAAACATGACTTTGTTACTGTCCAAGAGTGCCTAGTGAGAGGAACAGCTACAGAAGCCGTATCTATTCTATCTGCTGCTCCATGTGGACCTAAAGCTATTGTCAGAGGTGCCTGCAGGAAGCATGCAGGGAAAAGAGGAAGACGAGCCCTCAGATGAATACTGGACAGGGTCTTGTTTCCTACAGAAGAGAATTTCAAGGAGCTGCTGCACACAAAGGCAGAACACATCCTTGTGCCTCTGAAGAGACTCTCAGGAAAGCGTGCAACTCAGCTCCGCAGCACCAACCACCTGAACAGCAGCTGAAACATCTGTGGTCCTCCTCTCCGGGTGCCCCATGCAGAAATGTGTTTCATATAACAGCTCACAACTGTGATGGGTATCTACAGCTTCTCTGGTGGAAGGTTTGAGCCGTCTTCTCTCGATTTATCAGCCTGACAAACTCATCCTGCTTCAGAGTCTCAACCGAGCCCTCATAGAAGCAGCTGTGAGTTCATGACAGGAGTAATAAGAGAACAAACACCCACAGAGTGAATCCACCAACCTGCTGGTGAGATACTCCTAGCCAGCTCCTATCCCAAAATACTATGACATAGGTATATTGAGTCCTTCAAGGAAGCCTCACTTATCTCCCCAACAAAGCAACAACTTTTTTGAATAGTTTTTTTTACTGAATAGAAGGGTGTGGAAAAAGCTCAGAAAAAGAGCAGTGGCTCCACACAGCAGAACTGGAGGCCAGACACAGCATTTCTACACACTCAATGTCATTCACCCATTCTCTTGCCTCAGGTTTGTGCCCAGCACACAACCCAGACCAGCCCAGAGGACAGCAAGAGCAAGTCAAACACATCTGCTGGCAGTGCATGTCGAAGCAGCTTTCCCATAATGCCTCACAGCTGGGAGAGCCGATTTCTGAAGTCAAGAGGCACACATTTTACTTCAGCAAAGAAAGGAATAAAAAGTCAAGACTAACAAGATCCAGAAAGGGCACGCTGGTTTGTTGGTTTTTTTGATGGTTTGCTTTTTTTTTTTTTTTGAACAAATCAACATTTATTTCAGTTTAGTTGAACAACTTGTTGAAGCACTTCTCTAAGTTCTACTTTACATTTTGTATTTACACTGTCCTCATTCTGTGACAAAAATAAAATCCCCGACCCTGAAGTTTCCAGAATAAGTGTTGCTAGCAGCAAAAAGAACAAAGTCCCAAACACAAAGCAAAAATCCTCCTTGATATATTTTGATAGGGGATTTATGCATGTTCCATAAAAATGTTTAAACCCTGGACCTTTATAGAAACCTATATGGGATGATGGGGGGGGGGGGGAAATGTCACGTTTGAAGCTGAACAAGAAGAGCAGCATTTGCTGGCCTTTGCAAGTACACTGTTACTTATAGCATAAGGAACTGTGAAATGCTTAGACACCCACATAGAAGCAGACTTTTTAACTTTGATCTAAGCAGTTTTGCTCTGCTGGGAGCGTAAGGGTACCAGAGTCGGCAAATACCATCTTTTATCCTGGTGGTGGGCACAAAAACAAACTTTATTACACATGCTTTCCAAGCAGCTGTTGGTACAACACAAGCCTTATTCTTCTGTGAAGTGTCAAGGGTCAGCTTCATTCAGCAGCTCCCAAATTGAGCTACTGTAAGAATTTTGAAGTAATTTCTGTTAAATGAAATCATTGCTAATGTCAACTCTGCCTTATGCTTGAAGCCAGCAACCTCAATGACAAGGTGGACCACTCTGCTGAATGAAGGAAGAGGAGGGAGGATGATGACATTTGAATATCGTATTTATGTCTCCCTACCTCTAATGAAACTGTGGCTATGTACCCAAACAGTTCCTCATGGAAACAACAGAGGAGTATTGGTGACAAAATAAATTGGAGGGGGGGGGGGGGAAGCAAAAAAAAAAAAAAAAAAAAAAAGCAAGAACAGAACCCAAAACTTTTTGGGATAGGAAGAAAAACTGCATGTTGAGAAAAAAAGGATTGGTCATTAAATTTTCCAGGCACACACAGGGCTCAGAAAGCACAGAAAACAAGCAGAACAAACAAACACAACTGTGTGCATCTTAGCGTCAGCTTCTTTTGCCAAATGCAGTAGCTTCCAACATTCAGCAGCTGTCTCTTGCTTTCTAGTGCTGTGCAGTTCTCTTTGGTACTTGGAGGCTGTCAGGAGCTCCGGGCAAAGAGAAAGTCTTTGTCCATTTACCAACCAATTCCAAAGGCGCTGATCTTGAATAACTTTACTAAGCAAGAGTGACACAGATGTCTAGCAAAGGGGCTTTTCTCTTAGTAAAGTTGTGGTAGGTGCAGTGGAAACGCAAGGCAATCTACATGCTTGTCAAATTGTGCCTAGGTAAGAACAGAGTCCTCTCCATGAACGTCTCTCATTTGTTCACTCTTAAATTATTCAGGCTCTGACAGCCCCTGAAAAGAAAAGAACGGAATAAGAATAAGTTGCAAGTGGTGCAGGGCAAGAGCGGACACCACGTAACCACCAAGAACAACGAGGTTGGGGTGTTTGACGACAGACACACTGCAGCTGGAGCCTCCAGGGCTGGTGCCCAAAGCAGCTTCCTCTACACCCTCGTCCTCCAGAAACACTAGCGGAAAATACAATCTCACAGCAAAGGTACTGGTTGGGATGGAATAAAAGAAGTAATGAATGAAGTAAATGCAAACAGCGCTTTGGAAATAAAACACACAGATAAGAACTGCTGGTGCTTGTGATGTTTTGCTCTTTGAACACGGCACAGGGAAATGGCTAAGCAGCTTGGAGACTTATAACTGCATGCTCAGGACTATCGGTTAGACTTGTGGGAAGCTTTAAATCGCTGAGCTTAAGTAGGAAAATCAGAACATCACTTGCCATCCCATATAGCACTCAATCACACGATCTATGCCTTGGTTTTTCATCTGACAGTTCTCCAGGGCAGGGAGCAGTTCTGTGAGGAACCTTCCCTATGGTGCCAGTCAACAAGTTTATCAAATTTCAGGTGACAAAATCACTACTACACTCTATCTGTGTCAGCAAGAAAGATGGGATGGGAACTTGTCTCAGAGAGCATCTGCTGCATGGGAACAGGAGGGCTCTCTGCAGCACTCTGCCAAGGTCTCAGCCCTCTGAAGCTGTGCAAGTGCCTTGACCCAGCCACCAGCCTTTCCAGTAAGGCTAGTCCTGAGAAACTCATTGATCGTGACTTCTGGAAGGCCACATGGAGCTTCCCATGGCTTTTACAGTGCCTACACCATTGCTCCTTACTAGCAGCATCCTCACGGAAAAAATTCTACATCCAGCTTAGGAGAGATGTGCAGGTGCACTGCATGAACTGCACTGCTTCATCCCCAGCTGCATTACTGCCTCTAATTGCATATAGCCATAAAAACGCTCTACCAAGCAACATGTCTAATAAGTGATTATCATTATATAAGCTGTCTTTTTTTATTGCTGAGTAGTTGCTTTCTTTTGGCTCCACCTTTCAAAGTAATTCGGAAAAAGAAACACTTATTTGAACACAACAGCAAGGGCTGGACTGGTCTAGCAGTAGAGGCTCTTTGATTTTGCAACGACAGAATGTCTGTCACAGACATCAACCTGCCTGATAGTTTGATATCTCCAGGACAAGTGACTGCCGTGAATACTCAGCAAGCATTAGCCTTTAGACATTTGTCTGGGGCTTGCCTTGCTTGAGGTTTTTCTTAGACACACTGCCGGATCAAATTTTACAGCAGTGCAGCTCTGAGCAGCTACAGACCTCCCTGGGCAGCCCAGGATGTTCAAGCCTGAGTAATTTCTCCGATACTAAAACAAAGTCAACTAAGATGCTGCGGTCTGCTCAGCACCTGCCCCCTGGCAGGACCTGTGCTTTGCTTTTGTGGAGCTGAAGTTACTACTGTAATATTCAAAGTGTTTTCCTCCTTACCTAAAGCTATGGTTTCCCTTCTGCTGCCCTAGAAAGGATCTGTGTTGATTAATACTTATTCCATTTCCTAACAAAATCTATTCAGCCTCCACATACTTCAGCTGAGAGCAATGTTTGAGTATCATGTTGATCCTCAGGGTTCAAACTACAGAAGGTACAAAGAATACCAGACTTGAGGCACTTCAGCAGTATTAGCTGTGAATCATCTTTTTACATTTTACCACTCCAATACATTCAGATCTAAATACATTTGCATTTCTAATTAAACCAGATTACCATTAGTAACTAAAGAATGTCTTAAATCAGAATCCTCAGGCCATAAAAGCTAACTGCATGATGCTAAAACTGGATTTCAAAAATATACATATTATACCCCCTGCAGGATTAATTAGGCAACATCTCTTCAAAAGAGTTCTCAAAAGTGTATTTATTCAGCATGTGGTTAAATTATACTGGGTTGTGCAACACATTTCATAGCCTGCCTTGGCACACGCTTCTGCTGCAGCAGACAGCTGGGGCCTTGTTCCTCAGGGGTGCTCAACATGGGCAAATCTGATTTGGGAGCGCAGTAAACCCCAGCTGATGAGGAGGAACACACATGCTGGTTCATGCTCTCTTTCTCACAACCGCCGAGATGCTGCCTTCACCCCCATGCAATCGCATGTACCGCTGTGCAGTGGTGGTCGCTTTGGCCTCAGTTCACTGGTGCCACTGAACTAGATGATCTTGGGTATGCCTGGTATGCTTCCAGGACACACAGGCCTATAAAAAGGCTGAAATCAACTGGCAGATATAAATCTGGAAGCTATGATGGCTGAGTATTTGATGCTCATTTTTTCACCAATTTCCTACGTGACCTCAAGAAAGTTTCAGAGCGCTTAGTGACTGTAATGTGTTTTTGGATAGGTTAAGACTGTGCTGCGTGTCTTGGGGATGTAGGAAACCTCTGTTCACTAAAACTGCACGTGTATCATGAAGGGAGGAGAAATAAAAACCAGCACAGCATAACGGCACATCCTCAGCTGCTATGCTCTGTAGCTGTAATAGTCAGCAAGCCTAAACTGCATGAAAAAGTGACCCCAGTGGATTTAGCTGTAGCTGGGGATGTGCAACTCCCAGCTCTCCTTGTGCTCCATGTGAAATATGAACATGGAAAAATGCCCGAAAACATAACGACAGAGACACCTCCAGAGTCATTAAATCCAGTCCCTTCTCATCACGGGTAAGAGTCCATCTCTTTCCTAAATCACAAAATGGTTTGGGTTCGAAGGGACCTTAAGGACCAACTAGCTCCTACCCCACTGCCATGGCAGGGACACCTTCCACTAGACCAGGTTGCTCAAAGCCCCATCCAGCCCGGCCTTGAACACTGCCAGGGATAGAGCACACACAACTTCTCTGAGCAACCCATTCCACTCTCTTACCACGCTCACAGTAAAGAATTTCTTCCTAATGTCTAATCTAAATCTACCCTCTTTGTTTAAAACCATTACCCCTTGTCCTATCACTGCAAGCCCTACTAAAAAGTCTGTCCCTATTAATTCAGTTGTGCTAGTGAACAAGGGATCGTGGCTCAAAACGGACATATAGAGTGTACTTGTGCTTTTCTGTATTCAGCAATGTCAAATTTCCATGTTTAATTTACAACCTTCCAATACAACTGGTAACAATCTCCACCAGAAACCACTTACTGGTTCCTTGGGATCATGTTTGCTAATGGGTTCCCAGCAGGCCTGGCTTCCAGGCTTCACCACCTTAGGCAACTCTACAGCCTTGAAGATAATTTTGCAGGAATCCAAGTTTTCAGAGTTGTTGAGCTCTACCAGGACTAGCAACAGCTGTAACACATGGAACAACGAAGTGCACTGGGGCGCAATACGGGCAACAGGATAGGTATCACTCATGTGCAACACACAAAACGAGAGATGTATTTTTCACGTTTTCCAGAAGTACTGAGCAACCACAGTTCCTGTATAGTAGAGGAGCACCCATAAGCATTGGGAAATGCATTGGGATGTGAGGGAGTAAGAAACTAGCCAGAGCTATAGTGGGCTTTCTGCAATGTGATATAACATATGCTGCATTAGAGAAAATCAAACGTGTATGTGAACTGAAGCATATATAATGGCTCTCTCCCTGTCAAAGAGAAGAAACTCCCATGGCTGTTCTACTATTAACTGCTGTAACTCAGTTTGCAGGCTCTATGTCTCATCTCATTAGGACTTCACTGGTGAAATTTTCATATTTTGTCCTAATTATCTGAAAGGAGCCCAGGTGATGTGTGTGATTTCTATGTTCTCGGTCTGCCAGGGAGAGGATTGTGGGACCAGTCCAGGACAGAGGCTGACGGATCAAGAGGCATGTCAAACTCAACGGGAAACCCAATGAGATGCACTAACTACATTTAATCCAAGGGATGGTTTGTGTTTCAGCACAATCAGCCACATGAAACATCATGAACTAAAAGCAAACAGGTTAATTTTTGGTTATTCTAACGGCAAAGAACATTAGTCAAGGGGGACATTTTTGAGCATCTCATCAGGTATTTTCTAATAATTCTTTACAATGCTGAAGTCCTACAGATGGCCTACAGATTTGTTTTCTTAAAACAGCCAGATGTGCTTCTGTAGCTGTTTTAAAAAGTATCTTTACATGACATTGAATTGTGTGATGCAATATAAGCAATTGAACTGTTCTGCAATAGCAACTGATACGTAGTGGCTAAATGGGCAGAGAACTGGATTTCCTTAGTGAATCGAAACCCACATCTGCAGATCCCTGCTGTAAGCACTGGCAGCCCAACCTAGTCTTCTCTTTTGAAAAGAAACTGCAGCTTTTGCCAAAACTGAAAATGTTAACAAGACAAGAATTACACTGAAATGTAACAGTGTTCTGGTGTGTTTGAGAAGTATCTTGACGCTATTTTTAGACTGAAACATTTTGAGGTTTGGGGCTTTTTAACTTTAAAATGATAGCTTACTTTTCCTAATACACAAGTTTTAACAAGGTATACGCTGTAACATAAGAGGGTTTGGGGAAAAAAACCAAAATCCTTCTGGGGTCATGCAAAGTAACTTCCCTTTTTGTTTCACTTCAGAACGGATAGATTTTATTTGAGCATCCGTGCATTGAATTCCTAAACAATACATCTATCTGGCACTTATTTTATAGTAAAGCAGCACGTTTAATTACCCCATGTTCTTTGCAGTGAACAGGGAGCTACCCAAGCTATATTTTCACAATTATCTGTTCTCTTTCCCTTAGAATAAAGTCTCCCTTCTTCAGGCTTTTGACAAGATGAATAAAGCCTTGTGTATTCTTATACGCTTCTTGGAATGAATGCAAAGTTTAGGAGCTTTGCCTGCATAAAAGCAAACCCCATGTTTTTTTAAAACTGGATGAATTTATGGAAGTTGAAAACAATGCAGCAGTCTGAATAACAAGGATCCCCACCACACATTCACCCCTGGACTACTAACTGAACGCTGATTTTTATAGAAGATCTTGCTATCTATTTTACACATATGAATTAAGATCTGAAAGTTTATTTTCTGTACAACTTTTGTCACATCCTGTATATAACTATATCTCAAAAGATAAGGCTCCAAGATCAGTCACATAAGGGAGACACAAAGCTGGAGGATGAGGGGCTAGCTTGCATGGACAGAGTTAGCTGTCTAGCAATGTGTGCAACTTTCAACCCCACCCCACCCCCCAAAAAAAAAAAAAACAAACCACCACCACGCTAGTATTACTTGGATCTTAAGAACTGAGAGAAAGTTGCTAAAGCAACCCAAACACTGGCACCGATATGATAAACATCAGATATACACAAAGTGGCTGGTGGAAGATGAGAGCAGTGAGCAGAGACTCACATGCAGCAACCAGCACTTGAAAAAACCTCAAACCTCCTATGCTCTTGGATACTTTATATTTTGCAGTAACACAGACTCACTGTATCCATGAGCAAGGTTTCTACTTTCAAAAAACCCTCCTGTGAACCGGTAGGATTTAACAACACTTAAAACTAAGTAACCCTACGAAGAGCTCGCTGTTCCCCCAAGCCTGCCAACAGAGCAGCGGTCGTGCTGCTCTTTCAGCTGTCCATGTTCAGAAGTTGCTTATCAGCCTCAGGACTTCCCCTCCTGAAATCCTCCTACGTCTCATAGCCATGTTCAAGGGAGGACATGCCCATGCACACAAACACTAACAGGTTCAGACCAGTAAGTCTTTAATTACCCCAAAAGGCTGGCACGGGGACTGTCGGGCACGCATTTGGGACACACTTAACTCGGGACTATCAGGAGAGTGTAAAGCAGGTGTGGGAAAGCACATTTCCACACTAACAAAAAGAGCAATTTTTTTTGCTAACAGTATTCACCTTGTCACATTAATCCTGCTTGCTCAACTGAGCAGCATTTTCATCAGCTCTTTTGTCCCTTCCAATAACTATCTGCCATGACCTACTCTGACTCCTGACTCAGCCTGCAGAGGTGGGAAAACGCAAGACTTGGAAGAGATGTTCCTGTCATGGGCCTAGCAGTTTTCTCTTAATAGAACTGGAAGAAAATAACAACAACCCTCCCAAACCTCACCACAACCACTTGCTTGTGAAACCTGCCAGGAGAAACTGCCGAGCACAACTCTGGTCTGAGAGGGAGAGACTGCCCACAGACCAGTACACTTGATCCTCTTGACTCTACTGAGATACAACTAATGAGCAACAGATGGACTTCACCCAAGGAGTGTATTTGGGGAAGGTAACAGTTTCCTCATATTTCTCATTCAGGAAGGGCCAGGAAACTAAGTGAGCTTGGTTGACACCCTTAATTTTACTATTGTTTTCTCCTCTGCCTCAGTTTTGACGGAACTGCTTTGGACATGCATTCCATTATGCTTTACACAGTGTAACCATGGCTCAGCCTGAAACACTAAATAAAATATGTTCAAATTAGGAAATGTTATGGGCTTAAATATATTACTGCAGATAACTCTCTTGCTACCACTCAGCACAAAGGTACCAGTTTCCTTAGCAAAGCTCTGCAGCTCGCTGTAACACAGTGTCAGCACCTTCTATAAAAAGCACCATCAGATCTCACTTTTTACCTAATGAAGAAGTAACTTTCATTAACATGCTGTTGACAGCCCTTGTAATGATGCTGGTTTGCCTAACTTCCAGTTAAGGCTCTGTTTCTGACCAGCTAGCAAGGATGTACAAGGTGGCTGAACTCCCTTCACTGCACATTAGTCACCACCACTCTGTCAAGAGCAGCTTGCTTTGTTAATCTTAAGAGCAAAGAGGTTCACCAGACTGAGCCAGCAACAAATCAGACCTGGGGAAGGACAGCAAGAAGAGGAAAAGGAAGGAAAGAAAGAGGAGGACAGGAAAACATACAAACACATGCAGAATGAAGAGCAAAGATAGGAGAGAGAAGAAACTGGAGGGACAGGAAATTTTAGAGCTTTACCAGGAGCTTAGCACAGACACAAACCCACTGAATCTTTCATTTTTAACACACTGAAATTAAGTTTCTTGTGCTCTGAAAAAGAGATGTTTGGACACGACCGGCAGTCTGCTCAGAAGAGCAACGGTTCAAGGAGGCAGAGGGGGCATGCTCTTTATTGAAGCCAACATGGTGCATCTACTTAAATCCATCTTCCCTGTTTCTGGCTACCCTCAAGTAAAAAAGTGTTTTATACTCTCACCTGAAGCTACTCTGCAGCCACGCAGTATTACTTAGAACAGGGTGAAAGGTGTTGCACTGTAAAATTATGCCAACGATAGATTGCTTTTAACCACAGACCCTTTTCTTTGAGTTGTACCAGCTTCTCAAGTCCAGTAGACAGGAACATCTCTCTCCTTGTGCTCGAAGAGCAGCACTTCCTACACCTTGTTAGTGCTTTCCACCCTCCCGGTGCCCCTTTGAGCAACGAGACCCCAGAGTGCTCCACACTGCGCTAGAACTGAATGAGCCAAACTACAGCAAAGAAATGTCCTGTAAATAAGGCCCTGGGTGTAATAGAGCACACAGAACTTAACTTCTAGGTTAAATCTGAGTCACTGACTGGTCTTTACAGCCCCCCGTGCATCAGAGCCTGGCCTTCAGTCTCCACCTGACCCAAGCTCCATGCACCCACTGCTGAGCTTCAGAGCTCTGTGCTGAAGGTAGTGCAGAGCAATGGCACTCACTGGCTGGACTTTACTCTGTTTAAAGGCAACAAAGCTTTGACCTTGTCACATTCAAGGCTTGAAGCTGGCCGTTTGCTTTACAAAAGACATTTCACAAAGCAGGAACCCTCGATATCTTTGCTTTCTCTCGTCAGGATCCTTTTGAAGGAACCTCTAATCTGAGCCACCTAGAAAACTGGGGAGATCAACTGCCTGTTAAAAGAAAACAAGGTATATTCAACTGCAAATCCTGGACTGATTTCTAAGGAGAGTTCAATGACTTTCTAGTTATCAGAAGGCCATTAGATTTTGAACCCTCTTTATCAGTGCGCTTTCTGGGCCAGTTTTGGAGCACTAAGAAGCATCCCCTTACACTAGGCCACTTTGCATTTGTGCATTTAGGCGATACAGCAAAAAGCCTCGCTTGCCTACTCTGGGCTGATTAAGACCATTGGCCTAAAGGCTGTGCAAGTCTACTGCTCTTAGCTACCCCTTTATATGGCTGAAAGCAAGTGACAGACTCTTGTTCTGAAGCACTCCTATATTAGGATTCCTATCTCTCCAGAACAGACAAGTAGTCCTTATTTAGTTCATGCAGGGGACTATCAGGGACAGAGCAAAACTGCAAATGGTACTAAGTGTCAGTTGCTTTCTCTGGATAGACCCCAATAACTTTGTCCATGGGCAAAGCTGACAAGATCAGAAATTTACTAAAAGAAACAAGCAAAAAAGCAATATCAAGGTCTCTACTGCTGCAATAGACAGGTTGAGACTGATGCAAAGAGTAGTTTGAGTTATCTGTCAAAATCTTTCAGAGAAATGCCCAGTTACACAAAATGTACGTACTTCATGATACACCGGGGACACAGGGTTTAAGTTTTTTCAGCTCTGCATTATTGTTGATCTGCTAAATATCAAGCATCCACATCACTTCCTAGCTCCATGACATGAAAAGCACTGACACAGCTTGTACCGACACAACCTGTGTTTGAGCATAGACTGCATGCTCATCGTCTCAATTTCTCTCACCGGACGGTTCTTATTGGCACAACAAAACCTACGCAGTTCTTGCAAAAGATCAAGATACATCAGACATCTGTCACCAAGGGGAAAAAAAAAAAAAAGAAAAAAAAAAAAAAAAGTGTGCCAAAATTCCAAAGGCAAAGGGAAGGTCATTTCTGGGGCAGCAGCGAGAACAGTTCCCAGGTGCTTCACATCCACCTTAAATGCAAACTAGAGCCACCTATTCACACTGCAAGTCTGAGATCAGTGAGAAGCCCAGGGACTAACGGCATCTCCCCAGAAGCCAAGATAACCACTGACAATGCAGCATACATGAAGCCAGAGCTTCAAAGGTCTGGTTGCCACATTAAAGCTTGCCACAGAAGCTGCCCACAGCAGCGCACTGGTGCTATGGTCTGGGGCACCCAACCCCCTCATCAAATGTCAGGTTTGGTACCTGCTTACATTCAGGGAGTACTTCCACCATCTGACTACTTCCGGTTTTCTTTGATAAATACAGCATAACAGGTAGCCTTTTACAGCTCTTTGGCCAAAGTTTCCTACCAAGGCCATGAGAGAAGTAAAGCGATTGGTATACACAACACCTTTTGTTGCTAACCCAGTAAACTAGAACTGCAAACACAGTTAACATTTCAAAAGGAGAGAGAAGAGCCAGCTGTTTCTCCTTCCCCCTTTTAGAGTCCATTGCAGGCAGGACAGGCAACAGGGAGGTTTTAATCTGATATAACCTTTTAAAGACCAGAGCCACGCCAGAGAGCTCAAATACTGCTCCAGCCTGCTGCACAGGCCAACACATTAAAGCACAGGCTATCCGAGGGACTTGGCTTCCCCAGCAATTTAGTACCACAACATTTCTGTTAGCAGCCCTACCACTACAACCAGGTTACGTGTTTCTTTTCAAAGGCTGCAAAACAGCAGGGTTTTGTGCATTGACCTCAAGAGTCACTTCTTTGGCATGAAGTAGTGTGTTCTCCCCAGGCTGAAAAAGATCAACGTCTTAGGAAATCATGGCAAACTCCATCACCAACTAGCTTGCTGCTGTCACCACATAAGTGTGACTCTAGCTCAATAACTTGGGGAAACAGGGCTCCTGCATTGCAAATATATGCCTCAAGAAATTAGCAAGCCCACCCGTCCTCAAAGTCATCTTTAGCTGGGGATGTACGAACTGGTTTCACAATTACCAAAAAACTGCATTTAAAAGTTTTAGTTTTTAAAAAAGGACCCAAAACATAAGAAAAGGCCAAGTTTCATTCAGGACATGGTTGCCTGGCCATTCAGAGCGCAGGAAACACTGAAATACCATAACACTGATCTTCAAAAAACTCACGTTGCCCAGAACAAATTCAAGAGCCCGTGTCACAGCATAAAGCCTACAGGCTGGGGCACCTTCAGCCAATGCACCGAAGCCGCACTGCTCATTGTAAAAGCCGGATTTTTATTTCCTTTTGCAGATGCTCTAGCTGCCATGGCTTTCCCACATCCCTCTCAGTGTTTCAGCTTCCCCAGACCTTCCCACATCACCATTCCGAGATTTGTGAACTGTGAGAAACAGATGTTCTCAAAGCATTCTGCTCCTATCCAAGCCCAAGAAAGACTCGAAAGGGAAAAAAGAAAAAAACAAGAAGAAAAAGAAATCTCACTTAAGCAAATACTTCTCCCCGCCCTATTGACCTTACAGTCCCAGGGTGTTTCCTACCAGCAGCGATAAAATGTATCCTGTCAACTCCAGCCCGCTCCCTCGCCGTGCCCGCGGCCGGTCGCCCCGCCGCTCCGCGCCCGGGGGTCCCGGCCGCGCCGGGGGGTCCCGGCCACCCCCCACCGTCACCTGCCGCGGCCCCCGCCCGTCCCCGCGGCACGGGGGCAGGCGGCGGGGGGCTGCCGCCCTCCGGGGTCCACGCTGAGCCCCGGGCCCCGCTCCCCGGGCCCCACCGACCTTTGCAGGCGCAGCAGCAGCAGCACTTCGCCAAGAGCCATCCTACACCGGAGCGGGCGGGATAGCCGCGCCTGCCCGCTTTCATGCTGCCTTCGGGCCGCTCATGGCAAAGCGCCACCGGCCCGCTCGGGAAAAACAACAGAGCGCAACAAAAATAACAACAAAAAAAAAAGCCCTAAAGCCAAAACAATATTTTTAAACCGCCGTGCTAAGCGGCCGCGGCGCCCAGCAGCCGCTGTCCCCGCCGCGCCGGGCGCGCACCTCCGGGGGCGGGGCGGGGGGCGGGGCGCGGGGCGGGGCGTCCCGCGGCCCTGGCACCGCCTCCTGCCGGCGCGGCGGGACGGGGCTCCCGCTGCTCCCGCTCCGGCTGCAGGGAAACGAGCTCTCGGGGGCGGGAGCTGCTACAGCCGCTGCCTTCAGCCGTCCGGCCGCCGTCCGCGGCCGGCAGCGAGAAATAGACGCCGCCTGGCAGGAAGCCTGCTAAGGCTGATACGCCGTGGAGCGGGGGTCCTCCGAAGTCTTTAAAAGGGAAAACCTGTAGCGCTGGGTGTTTTTGTTAAGGTTCACAACTTTCCAGGGTTTTTTTCCCAGTGTCATGCCTTAGCATCTGACAGCTAAAACTTTTTACACCTAGTTGGAAACGCTAACCAGCCCGTCGTGATCCCAGTGGCGCTGCCCGCCCGTTCCCTGCGCCTGAAGTACCGTAGGTAGACGCTGTGTTCTTCTGACACGCGGACCAGGACACCTGAGAGCCAGAAACACAGCTTGCTCTGGAAGCTGCCCACCTGTTTTGTCAGGATTTCCCACCTAAAGCATGGAAAACTGGAGGTGCCAAAACCTTCCCGAACCTTGCTGGAGGCAGCTGGCAGGAGAGGTCGGGCAGGATTCCAGAGCAGCGGCATCATAGTTTTGCACTCTTGCATGGAAAGCTGACCAGACCCAACAAGCTGCTTCTCCCGGGCGTAATTACATATTCAGAGGGAAGAGCGGAGGGGAGATGTGCTGTGCTTTGTGCCTCGGTGTGCCAGCAGGCTGCACCAATGCCACAGGCTAGTGATCTGGACTAAGGCTCTTGGTTTTGCTGCCTAATGGCTTTGGGGTAAGCAACACTCCTGTGGAGCCCAGGGCTGTTTCTGGACAGGAGGTGAGGGCTGCGGCTTCAGCACAGTGTTCGCAAACCCACCTTGGGTCGAACCTGTGCAGTGGGTGCTGCTGCCTAAGGGCAGGCCTGTGCTGGATGACTTCTGCTGTAGCTGTGAGGTGGGATCCTGTGAACTCTAGAGCCATCCTGGCAGAAGGACTGCAGTACCTGGTGCCAGAGACCTTCCCTGAGAGACTTTGTCCACCACATTGGCAAATATGACGCTTTCCTCCTTCATTTGTGTCTGGCGCTATACGAACTGTTCTCTGACTACAGCCTCACTGGAAGGACTGACAACCTCACAACAAGCCTGGAGCATGCAAAATTTTCCTGCCTATGACCTTGAGCGCCAAGGTGCTTTTCAATACCTAAGAATGAAGAGAACCTTAACTCTGTTTCCACGGGAATTTCTCGGGGGCGCACTCAAGGCTTTTGCCTGTAGCTGGGAGATAATATGTCTCACCGGAAGCAGAAACTGCAGCTGCAGCTGGAGAAGGAAGAGGTGGGCTGGGAACCAGCTAGGACACCCCCACCCTTTCCCTACAGACTGTTTTTTCCTGCCACGGTGCCCCAGGCAGCAGTGCTTCAGGTGGCTGTTTCAGCTACCTGCAGTGCCAGGCAGAAAGAAGGCATGAGCTTAGGGCCTCCCAGTGATTCAGGGGACTTGCATGAGAAGGCAGCTCTTCACTTCTCTGCTTTCTGCTTTGTACCGCATCTCTCTCTTCACTCCCTCACACCATGGCCACCTTCTGCCCTATGGGCTGGCTGCCTCCCACCTAACCTGAGCCTGCTTTGTGCAAACAGAAAAAAGGGGTAAGTGAAGATGCTTTTCACTGGCATTTTGCTGTTCCTGTGGCACCTGCCCAGAGCAGTGATACAGGCTCTAGTTCAGGAACGCTCCTTACACAGTGCTTAGCACGCCACAGCCCTGCTCCTGGCAGGTTTAAAAAGCCATCAGAAGAAAATCTTTAAGAATCCTCATTGAAGAAACTAGGAAAGATCCTAAAAGTAGCATTTCACCCCTAAATCCCCACGACTCTCGGGCAAGTTGGCCGCTGTGTGGACCCATGTCGGGGCAGCAGCCTGGAGGTGCGCAGGGCCAGTAGCAGGCAGAGGGCAGGGGCAGTGGGGGCGAGGGGCAGCAGGGACAGTGGGCAGCGGGGACAGCAGGTAGTGGGGACAGTGGGTAGTGGCAGGGGCAGCAGGGACAGCAGGCAGGGGCAGTGGCAGGGGGCAGCAGGGACGAGGGGCAGGGGCAGCAGGGATGGCAGGCAGGGGCAGTAGCACGAGCAGTGATGTCGGTGGGCAGGGGACAGCGGCCGGGGGACAGCGGGCTGTGGGGACTGCAGGTAGTGGGGACAGTGGGTAGGGGCTGCAGCAGCAGGCAGCAGGGACAGCAGACAGGGGCAGCGGGGATGGTGGGCAGGGGACAGTGGCGGGGGGACGGCGGGCAGGGGCAGGGGCAGTGGCAGGAGCAGTGAGGACGGCGGGCAGGGGCAGCGGCAGGGGCTGCGGGGACGGCAGGCAGGGGACAGCAGGCAGTGAGGACAGCAGGTAGCAGGGACAGCAGGTAGCGGGGACAATGGGTAGGGCAGCAGCAGGGCAGCGGAGACAGTGGGTAGTGGCAGCGGCAGCAGGCAGCGGGGACAGCAGGCAGGGGCAGTGGGGACGGCGGGCAGGGGCAGCGGCAGGAGCAGTGAGGACGGCGGGCAGGGTACAGCGGCCAGGGGACAGCGGGGGCCCCCTAGCGGCGGGTCGCGGCGGCGCCGAGCAGCGCCCACGGGCCCGGGGAGCGCCGCGCCACAGGCACAGCGGTACCGGCGCTCGGGGTGACGCTGCAGTAACGGGGTGCTCAGACGGCGAAGCGTGAGGCGCTCAGGAGGGTTTTGAAGCAAGTCTGTAGCTCTTGAAATTGCGGCCAAACTTTAAACGTAATTAGGGTGCAATCTCAGCTCTGAACAACTGTTTACTTAATTAAAACAGAACTGAAGTCATTATTGTGGGAGGAAGCAGGCTTCCTCTGCCTCTGCTCTTAAATACACCGTCAGAAAGTCCGCAGATGTACGAGTTGCTTTCGTATGAAACCTGAGAGTGCCTCTAGAAATTACTTTTGCTGTAGAGGGGAAATAAGTTCTAATACTTTTAGTCAGTCCTCTTGTGCAAAATTTGGGGTGACAGAGGCAAATACAAATTCCTGCACCGTCTCCAGTGCTCCCCCGTACCTGCAGTGGCTATTTCATTTTCTTAGGTTATAAACCGAGGGACCAATCTGAAGGAAACACAGGACAAAATAATTAGTGGATGTAAACTCACATGGCTTCATTTGGGTCAGCACGAACACAGTGAAATAAGCCTGGCCGAGGTCTGTAGTGCAGAACAGCAGCGACAGCATTTCTCCCATAGTAACAGGTGCTGTTTCCTTCCCCCCATCACATATAGAGGGATGTATAATGTAATAGCTGTCGGGAGCATCTGTCCGTTACTTATGCAAGTCAATCCTACATTGTGCTTTAGGGTGTAAAGTGATCTCTGCAGAAAATCCATCCCTACAGGCACCACTATCGCGGAGTAAGAAGTATTATGGCCGATTTATTTTTTTAATCCAATGAAGCTTAAGTATTAGCTACTCATTTCTTAGGAAGGAATAGGAAACCGACTGCCTTACAGAACTAACTCATAGATGGCGAAAGGAAGATGGATTCATACAATTTTAAATACGTCATTTAAACATGTGGCATGACTTGCAGAGACATATTCAGATAACGCAAGGACATGTATGAAATTTAAGCTTTGTCAACAGGGAGAGTTAGGCACCTCTGCAGACCAATTCAGGTGGTGCAGGCAAGACAGTAAACATGGATGTGTCGATAACCAGTCAGTGAGAAACACCAGGACCAAAGACTTAGTAGAACCTGTTTCTTGCTTATGGTCTTGTCTCAGTTCATGCAGAAATCAAGAGTTACGCAGCATCTTAAGGAGCCCAGTAGATGCTAGCTGACTAGTTTCATTACTGATTTTCCCACTTGCTTTCTGGGTGACTTTAGGGGAAAAAGATGACCATTTCATGCCCCAGTTTTCCTGTGTGCAATAAAAGGATATTTGCATTTCACATTCCCTTTAAAGTGGTCTGAAAGAGAGATTAGACATCCTACACTCGACAACAAGAAGAGTTATTATTGTTTGATGTGTCTTGAAATGAGTGTGGCAAGATATGGCTCTGACATTATTGGCCTTTAGATGCAGTATTAAAAAGCATCAAAATCAATATGTCTTGCCTGCAAATGCTACTCACAAAAGCAGGTAAATCTGAACAATTGGAGGGAAAGCAGATTGGCAGAGGGAAGCAGTCCTTGCTCAACCAGCACATTGCAGTACATTATTCTTGGCTCTGGCTCCAGCTATTTTCAACAGCACTAAACATTCATTAGATTAAATCAAATGAACCACATTCTTTAAAAATAGCCAGAGCCTTGTTGTGCCAGTTGGAAAAAACAACAACTTTATTGAGTACTAAAACAGATCAAATAAATCAAAAATAAATAAATAAATACAGTCATATTCCCTCCTGGCGCAAGGGAGCACAACTGCAAGGAGAGGTTTTTGGCTCCTCGGTTCAGCACAGTGGTAGGTAAAAAAAGAACATTCTCAACTAGCTAAAACAAACACAAGAAATATAGACAGTCCAGCACAAACTCCATGCTGGACTGCAACATAGGCATATGTTCACCAAATGTTAGAGTATCTCATTCCTGATCCCTCTGCTGCAGACGTCAGCACAGGGTGGGTTTATGGCAACTCAGTAGAGTTGCCATGATCAAACAGCAGCCTGGCCCACCAGCTCTACTGTAAAGCCTCAAAGGCCACGGCCAGACCTGTCTGCTCTCTGCGATGGACCTCATCTTTATGTACTGCACAACCCACCTCTCCCAAACATCCAAAGTGCCCTACTGACACCAGCCTAACTTTCTTTCCTAATTTTCCTAATTTACAACCTTTTTTTTTTTTCTTTCTCTGCATCCTACGAAGAACGAAGAGCCCACCAAAAAAAAAAAAAAAAGGAAACTTATCCCCAAAAATGTCTTTAAAAGATCATCAAATAAGCAGCACGAGGTGGATGGCTGTAGAGTGGACTGTGGAATGAGATACATGTGCTTGCTTTGTTGTGATTCTGTCTGTTTCGAAGGAACTTTGAGCTGCCCCCCAAATACTCATGTAGGTATAATCTAGGAGAATTTCATCCACTCTTCGGAGCAGAACAGACCTGCAGAACATGTCCCCCTTCAACTTCCAGCCTAACTTTGCCTCTCAGATATCTCAGAACAGATTCCTACATTGTCCAGTTCCTCTGGTTTCCTGGGCACAGGACCAATTCCACTATATATATGGCTTCTTGCTAAGCAGTAACCAGCAGCTGAAAGTGAGTTGCTTAAGAAAACAGTTAGAGGCTGGTGTACAGTCCTGCCTTCCTCTAAGACATCAGCACAGGTTCACCTGCCCCTGGACTGGCTCTACCGCTTCAGCAAGGCTTTGCGTGAGCAGAGAGGATTTGCCTGACCCCCCAGCGGTACCACCAGACGAGTTATGCTCAGATGAGGCTGCAGCAAAGAGCCTCCCCTCACAAACCAGCTGAACGTAAGACGTCCAGTGAGTGAAGCCATGTACCACATTGTGTTTGCTGGAGAGCTACACTGGACGGTAGACACATCCTGAATACCGGTCAGAATAAAAAACCCAACCCTTCAGCAGAAAACAGTGAAATAAAAATTGAAAGCAGGTTTTGTGTTCCTTTCCTGAAGCACTTATCTCCATTAGAGCAGAGACATATCTTTGGGAGTTATTGCAGTACCCAATGATGGAAGACGCAAAGCATTAAAGTGCTGCCTTTTGGACATGTCTTGGCTCCTGTCTTACTGTGTTGGGCCTCAGCAGGGAAATCATGAGCCTATCTCAGCCCATCATGGTCTGCTTTGCAAGACAAGCAGGAGCCTCACCCACTTGTGCGTGACAAAGGTGAGTTGTTTTTAGCAACTACAGGCTAATAGTGTAACACATGGATTCCCCACTTGCCAGTCTCGACTGCTTGCTGTTGTTCTATTTGGATGGTACAAACCACAGCTAATTTTCTCTTTAAATGGAATTTCTCCTCCTTAGAGTAAGTTGTCACCTATTTTGGGCTTTTTTGGTGTGGTTTTTTTTTGTTGTTGTTGTTTGTTTTTTGTTTTTTGTTTTGTTTGGTTTGGTTTTTTAATGCAAGAGTATTCAGTCTATTCCCCTGAGATGTTTTGCAGAAAATTGCAAGTTCTGTTCATTACCCATCTCCTGCCCAGTATTCAACACATTTATGGTTCAAGGCAAGCTGAAAGACAAAATAAAAAACTGGCACACACCATTTGCTAGTTAGAGAGAATATTTCTCTGTTTGGCCACTCTGGAGGAATTGGGATATTTAATATTAAAATAAAATTTAATGTCAATATTGTAAACGTTTTTATTTATTTGGGCCAAATTATTGCATTAACTGTATTTTCCACTTCTCTTTTTTTCTAGGGTAAAAAGAATGCAGAGAAGTTCTTACCAGGCAATGTTTAGGATGGCAAAGCTTTCTGATTTACAATACCAGATCTAAGACAAGCATAAAAAAATCTGTAAAGCTGTTATTGAAGCTTATGGCAGGTATAAATAACAAGGGCACATAACAGGCAGCCTGCTGTGTGCAGAATTGGGGGAAAAAAGGTTTTAAAGCTATTTTTATCAGCTGGTGTAATGACTGGCTAGAAAACAACCCTTTTGCTTTTATCAGTATGAAGCACCTCTGCCTGCTTTTGTTCTTTAGTGTTCACATACTAGCAATAATGGCATTTTTAGGATGATAACTCTCTGGCAGGCAGGAGTTCTGCTGATAACCTGTACAGAAATGTTGCTCCTGGGAACGTCAGTGAGACATTGCTAGTCTAGAACCAAATGCTCTAGAAATCCCCCTTCTGCCTGGTACCATCAGACATTGCCAAAAGCTGGACTTCTACACATTGGCATTTCCAGTCACCGCGAGACAGAAAAACCTGTTGTCTTTCTGTGATTGGGACAAGTACATGATGTCATGAAGTATTTTTTAATTCCTATGTTCAGCCAATCTCTTGGTATGTAACATTACATGATAGTTCCATGAGCACTTTGAGTTGTTGAGAGCCAACAGCCCTGCCAAAACCCTTTGTTGCCTTTTCTGTCTCTCCCAGGTGCCTGCTCCTTCCTGCCACTTCCCCTGTGCCAACAGAAACGTTTGTGCAGCCTCACATTGAATCTGATCTGCAAATGGATCCAGGTTAAAATTAACCTATGGTGGAAAAAAAAGTTAATTCTAGCCCAGATTGGTTCCTTGATCTGCCTTGGTTCTCCTGTCATTATTGTCCAGATTTTACTGCAAAAACCTGAAGGTATATGACTTGCATCACCTGTACTGCTGTACTATCTCCTGGTCTTGTTGGTCCCATGGCTAGGGTAGATCCCATGCTCGGGTAGGATCCCACGATCTACCCATGAGGTAGATCCCAGCTGCTCAGGTAGGCACAGGACACATAACTGATACTCAAAAAGGTTCAGCCTCCCCGTGTGAGACAAGATGGGTACTTCCATCTGGCTGACTATCTTTTGCTCAGCAGAGAAGCACCAGCCCCCAGTGCTGCTGCAATCAGTCCTGTCTCTGTTGTGCCTGCATGGCCCGTAGCATGTTTTCTGATGGTAATCAGCAAGCTGATGGGGAGTGGGATGTGCATTTTTGCATCTTTATGTGCAGAAGGACACATTTTCAAAATAAGGAAAGGCTGCAGCAGGCTGACCACTGCAGAATGTGTATAGCTCCCAGGTGAAGGCTAGGTACAAAGCAGTTGTCCTGTTGAGTAGCACTGTGTATGCACAGCACAACTACAGCAGATTTGTCTGAACAGGTGTGCAATGGCCATGAATACAACTGGCGTATAAAGCCTGAACTACCTTCCCCTGCCACCCATGCACAAAACTTTCATTTTACTAAGCTTTTGCATGAGTTAGAATGGCTTCCCTTTGCAGCAAGAGCACCCCGATTCCCCCACACTGCATGGAACTTAATTTGACTTTTGCAGGCAGTGGAAGGAAAAATGTTCTTATTTCACTGAGTAAGAGTCCTGGCAGAGTTAAAGATTTCCATGTCCCTGCCTAGTCTAGAAAACTGAAAAATGCCCGTGAAATATGAACACTGGGTGCTGCTAGTTAACTTGTAATCTTCTTGGCTTGCAAAAGCAATGAGCAATAAAAAAATGTACTTTGGCATCAGGCAGTTTAATGTTATTGGTGAGAAACCTGGAACCTTAGGTTCACTTCATGAAAACAGGAGTCACCAACACATGAACTGTAAATTGTCTTCCTTAAAAGAAGTAGTCAGGGCTGCTTTATTGCCTGAAGCGCTGGACAGTGTATTACCATTGTTTCTGTTGGAAGGCACACCTTTAGAGAGATTGGAGGCCCTTCCAATGTTTACCGCAATCTGCAAGCAATTATCTCTCTTTATTTTTACGCTGTGTAAAATTTAATTTGTGTTTTGCAAACTTTAGAAAGAAAAAAAAATTACTTATTTTACTGCATGACAGTTCTGCAGAATCAATAATTATTCAGTGCATTTAGGAACAATACAGGATACATATGTAAACCAGCATCTTTTAATAAATACCCAAGAACGAGAATGGGTTAACTTCAAAATAAAAAAGGAAACTGTTATTCAGCTTTTCTGAACTGTGAGAGACTTATTTAAATGGATTTAAGAAAAATATAGTCAAATATGGACTCTGCCTTAAAGAAAAGCAAAATACAATTCTGAAGTTAAAGGCAACATTTGTAAGAAGAGATAATACCTTTGTGAGACCAGTTAATATGAATGGAAAAAAATACACTGGCATTTATGTAAATAACCTCCTGCCCTAGACTTCTAGACAATCACAGTGGCAATAACATTAACTCTACTTTCTAGAATTTGGGATTAGTCTGAACTAAGCAAAGATGACATTGGTTCAGGCTCTTTTGCAAAATGTGTAACCTGGGAATAACTGCTCTGACAAAATGCTTGCGTAAATGACAGGAAAATCAAGCTTCTTGTGTCAGGATCGATATATCAAATCTGTGCAGTGTGCTGAAGCAGATACATAGAAACATAATTTCAATTACTTGCAATACATTATTTAATACACATGTGCTCTGCATTGCAGTTTGCCTATCTCCGGCTCAGACTGGTCAGGGAAATGGGATTTTTAGCAGACGTAGTTTACTTCAAAACGCACTTATAAAATATTTGTTTAAGATTAGCAATGGAAGGACCAACCCAGCAATGTACAGGCCTTGCAGGGTGCAAATACTGCATTTAGGATTAGTCCCTTTAACTGTCTGGAAGCTGAAAGAGTGACGAGGCAACATTTTTGGGAAGCAAAAATCATCAATCATTAGTATTTGCATTACTGCAATTCTTGCAAGTACCAGTTATAGGTTCAACCTTTGTGATGATGCTATTAAAGAAGTACGTCCACAGTTTGACATTAAGTTAGTAGGGATGTCAAGTATGAGCCCAGAACCAGCAGTTTATTTTTCCTTCATGCTTAAACTTTAAACATTTCAGGGAAAAGGATCAGGCAGTAAGTTACAGCATACTGAGCAAAGCAGAAAACCATGAGGAACGTAATGAATGGTGGCTCACTGAAGCTGGTTACACAGCAAAAAGCCTAGGCAAACAACCCAGATCCCACTCTTCCCCCTGCAGTCCCAGATGGATTAGGGTCCGATGTCCATCTGCGAATTTGCTAAATTTAGTCTGGCCTCAGAGGAAACACAAGACGCAAGCCATCCACATGGTCCCGTTGCTCCTCCAGCGTGACCTTCCTGTTAGCTCGATGGGCCAAGCGCTACAGAACAACTCCCCCCTTCCCACCACGCTACATGTATTTCAAGACACACGACTAAATACAGAGGAAATAGATTTTACTCAAGGAGCTATTTTTATACTGTTCCTCCAGGCTGCTTTTTTTTCACTAGTGGGGCAGAGGCGTGGGGATGTTATGGCTGCTGGCTTCAGGTCAGAGCTAGTATGAAAACTCACGGTACAAACAGAGCTCTCCATTCCGCCTGCTTGCTCTGGTGTCTGCAATGCACTGAAGCACCACAGTTCCAAGGAGGAACAGAAACAGAAGGCATCTATAAGGTTCCTACGCAGTTAATAAAAGGAAACAGGCATCACAGACCATTTTCAGTAGGTGCCTCCCCTGGGTGATTGTGCGAAGTGCCTTGGACAATACTTGACCTGGTCTCTTGAACCTCAGTACCGCAGCAGGAGCCCGAGTCCCTCCTCTGTACAACCACCATTGCTCAGGCTCAGTAAGCATGTTTTGTGGAGTCCCTTCAAAGTCCCCTCTCTGCTCTGACCCTGCTAACCCAAGGGAAGGTTTGTGAAAGGACATGTGCTGGGATCACTGGGAGAGCTGAGGACTCGGCAGGACAGGCCTTCCCTGGCTTAGGGTCCTTTGTATGGAAAATGGCTCTGGTCTTTCCCAGGCTATACGAGATGCTGCACAGTTCACATTACTCCAGGAAACTATCTCACATAATGGATTAAAAGTACAGTATTTACTCAGTGGAATTGTGTGGAACTTTGGTCTTTGGCCTTTGCGATGTCCCAACAGTTGAGAGATCAATATGTGAGCAATAAAATTTAAGACTCCTTTTCTAGCATGTCATTGAAGCCAAGCTGGGAAAAAAAGGACCAGTGCAATCATTTGTCCAGGTATGCGCAGCTGAAGTACTGTCAGACTGTCCCTTCTCAGATGGCTCACTTGGCCAGGAGAAGGCTGTGGCCACCCACCTACCCACTGCCTAAGCAGCTAGGTCCTGCCAGCAGGGACGGGCTGACACCTCCCCTTTGTCTGAGTGAGCTGCAGCCAAGAAGCGAGGTTCTTGCTTCTCTGCAGGACAGGGAAAGGGGGTGCTCTGTGCAGGGCAGGGAAAGGGGTGCTCTGGGGTTCTCAACACCTGCACTGAAGGGCACAACCCTGTCCCATTGCACATAGCCCTGAATAACTGGGTTGGCTTAACCCGTCCCTGGAAAGGACGGGCTGGCCCTAAGAAAGAAGGCTGAGAAGGCAGGCAGGAAAGCCAGGAGGGCAAGGAGAATTTATGACCCTGGTCTTCCACAGAAGCTGTGGAAGGAAACGCGGTCCTGAGCCTGTCGCAGGGAGGGACTCTGCATTACAGTTTTTTTTCCTGTGGGGAAGCATGAAAATGCCTTCTAACAATGCTTTACAAGCAAACCTCAGTAGGATGTGAAAGTCTTAGAGAAACATCAAAGAGCGGGGAGAATGCATGACTATGTCTCAGCGACTCAATTCTCCTTCTCTGCCTCATTTTAAAATGCTTACCCATGTCTGCCTGAATGATACTCTCAGTGCCTCAGACAGACAGAAATAAGGCAAGTGAAGAGAGGGAACAGGTCCAGAGAGGCCATAAGAGAAAGCCTTTTTAGAGCTGTGATCCCTCTCCCCACACCCTCAGTACCACTGTTGAGTTTCCCCCAGTTTCCCTGCCAGACCAGCTGCTGAATCCTTCAGCGTTCTTGATGAGCTCAGCTGGCCACAGCATTTTAAATCCCTTTCCCATACACTTCTTTTTTTTCCCCTTCTTTTTTTCTTTTTCAGTGTGAAAAAGAGTATGGACACTGTACAGTGAAATTTGGTGTTAAGCTGACAGGGTGCTAGGTGGATGAAGTTTTACCCCGTTAGAAGGGGAAACAAAGGCAAAGTAAACAAGAAAATTTGCAGGCCTTCTGTCTTTTAAACAAAGACTCCTGTGTTTAAAATAATAAAAATCCACTGTACAAAAGCAAAGCAACTTCCCCCAGAATAGCCTTTCCTGTTTTATCAAAGCATTCATCAAAAGTGTACTTCTCCACAAAAATAAAGTTCCAGGTAGATCACTGGAGGCCTTTTGCTTTGATTAGATAACGAAGCAGCTGAAGCAATAAGTATAATTGACTTTACTGGTACCTGATATATCCTAAAGAAGTCCACGTGGCTGAATCTAGCTTTAAATATCTAGTGATGCCATACCAAAAATAAGAAAAAAATAATGAAATAGAAATATCATGTCAGAGAAATATGGTTATTCACAAGCCATTAGAACATGGCTCCAACAGCCTGCAGGCAACCTGCATCCATGACTTGCAGCTGCTGCAACTTACTGTGGAGGACAAGCCGTTGCCACGCCTGGCCAGGCTGTGCCTAGCTTACTGAGTTACTCAGGTGGTGTTTGGACTGATGCCGCCTCTAGGGTTTGACTACGCAAGGATTTGTTGGTATAGTTTTTTCTTCTTGATGTACTGATGTACCCAACAGGTAAAATCCCTGGAAGAACTACAGTCATAGTGATATGAATACCCTTACACAGGTATGGCTCATCCCTTCAGGCTTAGCTTGGCCTACCTCTTAGAAACACTGAAAATCAGATCTCATCACCCATGTTGCCAACTGTTGCTAATTTTTTGTTCATTTTTTACTATTTTGGAGATAGCGGAGTCCAGGAGACCGTCTAAGCATAGACAACACCAAGGATGGACACTTTCTGGGTATCAAGTTCTTCCACAGGGTGACTATGAAGTAGGAGAAAGCAGAGAGGTCTGGGATCCCAGCATTAGGTAGGGGAACAAGGCATCACGACCTCTCCAGCGCCAGGGCAGACATTGCCCACTGAAGCAGAAAGGAATGATACGGTGGGGAGAAGCTGTGAAGGGCCATGAAAGTGAAGACAAACAGCCATTGTTTGATGAGAGAGAGGAGGGAGACACAGTGGAGAAAAAAACCCCAACACACGGGAAAGTGTGACCTGATGGAAATAGCAAAGTGGTTTCGAGTTCTTTCATCTTTCTATTCCCTTTCCTTTCACAACTGCATGGAGCCACACTTGCACACTGAGGCAGAGCAGCAGTCCCAAGCTGGGCCCCAGCAGCCCTTGGTGGCAGCCCACAGAGAGCTGCTGTGTTACACCACACTGTTCAGCCAACTTGTTTCCAGCTGCTCTATCATAATTGAAAAGGAGTGAAAACGCAGCAAAAACTTTCCTCATGTGATTTTTCTACGTAAGCCATGTCCTGAACTTGTAACAAGGATGCCATGAGGCACTAAATGCTAGCAGGAGGGGTCCACATGACCTCTCTTGAAAGACAGCCTATACTATGAAATTTTGACTCTGAACATCCTTGTCAGAACAGTATTAGGAGAGGTGAGCATTTTGTTTTTTTATTTAAATACTGCATATTTATATTGACAATAGGAGCCTGAACATTGTTTGCTTAACAGAAACCCCATGACCTGTTTATGTGCCAGTTAAATCAACTATGTTACTTAATGAAATGTTTCCTTTAGTTCAGAGCCTTACAAACATCTTAATCGACTGCTCTTAATTAAGACTTTCAAAAACAAACCCAACTTCTCAGCCTCTACAAGGGCAACTGAAGGTTTAATGCAGTGCACTAAAATTTCTGAATTGTCCTCACGTAGCTCCCCTGGGACATCAGGAATCATTACCACTGAACGTGTTTCGCAACACAGATTGTTTAAAACGCAACAGAGAAAGTGCATGAGCCAATGCAGATCGCAATTTAATACTCAGCGGGAAGAGGGACACAATAAAAGCAATGTAGACTCTTTTCCCCCACTAAAATCCAAGATGTTCTTAAAAAACAGAGAGGTGGGAAGAAACAATTATGCTTTTCCCTACACAGATCACTCTTCTGAGATCAAGAACTGGAGGAAGGAGACTTCCAGCCCCAACAAGAGCTGGATTAGCTTCACCAGCTTTGCAACTAATCCATTAAATGATCTGCTCTTTCCTACAAGGAGTGGTCACAAAACCACAAGTCTCAGTGTGATCTCTTTTGCATTGATACCCCTCTTCTTCTCACTAGCCTCATGAAATCCTTATTCTGCTTCCCTCTTTCACAGTCCAGCCTGCCAGCGCACCTACCAGCCACAGTTTCTCTCCGGCTGTAGGATCAGGTAGGCAACCTCCTAAACGCACAAGCTGTTACCTGAGCAGCACCAAAACCCCTGTCCCTCCTGCCCAGAGTCTGGTGCGCTCTCAGCTGAGGCACCAGGGCAAACGTAACACATCTGCTAAGTGCAGGCGAGATGCTCACCCTGCTAACGTGCACCTTGTGAGACCTGTTTCCTCTTCGGTTGGAAAAGACCCAACTATTTCTCAGTTTGCTCTGTTACAAGGACCCACTGCTGCCACCAAAGCCCTGCTGTTAAGTGGCTATCTGCCTGCACAGCAAGATGTTTGCATAGCATCTTAAGAAAATATATTTCTCTTCTCCTCCAGAGGTATGTACCGGACACAAGTATTCTGTGGGTAGGATCTGGTTTGGGGCCCTGAACGGGATCCCTTCCCATACCACCAGTCCAAAACAAGTGCCATAAAACCCTATTTATTTTTTTTTAAAACACTTTTTTTTTTCTTTGGTGATGGAGGTTGCTTAAAATTACTGGAAGAACTAGCTTTTGTTACTCTTTGAATTGCACTGCAACTTTGATGTTACAAGAAAAATGCTGGGTGAGGGGTGATAAGACAAGAGTTTTAAGATCAAGAGTTCATCTAAATATTTCATGGGCCAAATTCAAATTTGGAATCACTCAGTCAAAGCTAACAGGCTGACAGCAGGAATATGCTTGTCGCAGTGTGCTTAATGAATGTTGGCTAGGTCATTGAGTTGTTTTCCACCCACGTGGATTTCTTTCTTAATTTGAAATGTATAGCTTAATACCTTTGAGCTCAATTATATGGTAAAGACGGGAATAAAAGTCACAGTTTTCCTGTAATTAGCCATGTGGGATAGTTCAAACAGTTTCATTCCTAGTGTCACAGGTCTTTCTTTTTCCTGCCTAGGAATGCTAGCCAGAAAAAAAATCCCACAAATTCTCGAGGTACAGTAACAGGGACTGCAGAGTTCCTTTCACTCATTCATCTGTAAATCACTTGCAAAAGGTGAATCCCAGAAACCTGTTTGCCTTTTTACAGAGGGCAATTGCAAACACTGTCAGATCGTCAGAGAGGAACGGCAGGCAGGACTATACTTTGGCTCTGAGCTGTAGTCAAGCAATGAAAAAAACAAATGTGTATCCTCCAAAGGAACATAGCCAGCTGTCAGACGGAAGGCTGGGAGACCAGTCCTTCAAGTCTCTGCACTTATACCAATGAACAAGAGAAATCTGTAAAGATATTTCATTACAAAAGGTAGGAAGTGCTCTCTTCCAGATTTATTCTCTTACACCCAGACCATGTTTTCCCTTTTGCAATATTTTATGTTGATTCATTACCTATTTCCAAACGAATAGTGTAAAAAAGTGAGGATAAGCCAGAGGACATGTTCAGTTGTGAAGTTTGGTTTTGCATTTCCAGTGTATTTCTGTGAGGCTGTTTAAAAAGGCTTATTTTTTTGTTTGATGAGGACTTGCATTGGTGCTCTACAAAATGTTCTGGTGATCTCACCAAATCTTTCAATCCTTCATCTGTTCAGGTGTTTTCTGACATGTTACTTTCCTTACTCTTTTATTTTAAGGATGGTTGGTAGCTTCTGTGAGCCACATGATTTCCATTTGTAGTCCATCGTACCTTATAATAGGACAAAACACAGTAATTTGCCCTTTCCCACTAAGTGGATGTAACTGTTTTAATACTTGTCAAAACTCTGCATGTTTCTATCATAGACAGCAAATTCTATTATTAGAAATGTTAAGTTTTGAGTATAGATACTTTCTGTTCTCAAAATTACAGGGCTTGTAAAAGCAAAGATTTATGTATCTTGGTAATTGCAAGCAAAATTCAGCTATTAACCTGCTCTTCTGCACTGTGTGTGTTTATATACTTGAAACAGGCAGGGGACACCATTTGATGCTGATACAAGACGTGCCAGCCTTTGTTCGGGGTTGTAGTAAAAGACCAGAAATTTTGGAAGCCTGGACCAAGGGGTTCTGAGTCCAAACCATGCCTAACGCTACTGGAAGTAGAGGACACGAATCTGAATAGTCAGAAGCCATTTATCATGCTAATCCTTCCAGCACCTCATGAGACAAGCAGGCTCTTCCAGTGGCTACTGGATCTTCCCTTTAAACTTTTAACTTACCCCTCTCTCTTTATTCCCAGCATCTGTTCTTTCAGTTTAAACAATTTCCTGTTTTCTTAATAGAGGGAGAACTGATTAGACACAGAACCTATTTGCTGTACTCTGGCCAAAACTGTGGATTGGGTGGTTATTTTTATTATTTCTAGCAGCACTTCTGGAGATCCCATTAATACTGAGGCTCCCTGCTACAGCTTTGGTATGTGCAGGAAGAAAACTGAGGCCGAGGGGGAAAGAGATATAAGGAAATAAAGGCCATGAATAAATACATGGCTGGAGCCAGCTAGCCCCAGACTCACTCTGCACCTGCTTGGAGATGATGGGACAAGAGCCAGCTCCAACCTGGAAGCGGTCGCAGTATGCTACGTGAGATAACCTGCCCCGCAGGCAGTGAAGGCATGCTAGCACAGGCTTGGAGCTGTGCTGACACAGCCTGGTGGCTCCCAGGCATCAGTTAGCTCTGGTCCACCAGCCAAAGCCTGGCACTGTGCCCTTCGTGCCATACTGTGGTGCAATTGTGCCCTGAAGCTCATGCAATCACGCCAGAGTCCCCACGCCCCCGGCCAGCACTCAACCCCTGCCCCACCTCACCTCTACCCTCCTTGGGATTTTCTGCCTCCCTTTCCACAGCTTATTCCTGTAATTTTTATTTTTGTTTAATTTAAGGAAAAGCTCTACAACTTAGTGCACTCAAATGAAGCTTGAATGGTGTCTCACAGTGTCCTTCGGCAGAGGACCCAAGTCCAGCTGCTGAACCATGCACCCAGCAGACACTTCTCTGCTTCCTGTGAGTCATGCCAGGCAGTGACTGCTCTTACGTAGACCAGGCTGATTTTCAGGTTTAACTTTCTGTTTATTCACAGATTTAGTTTGCCTGTAAGCAACTGCAGTGCTTCTCAGAAGAGAGCTGAGGACCAGGACAGGCTCCTGTGGCAGCAGAAGCAGGGAAGGGCCCCAGGCATGTGGCAGGGAGGAAACGCGGCAGCGGGTCTAAGAAACGCATGAGTTTGGAGTTTGCACAGCAGACAGAGTGGACAGCCAACGCTGAATACCTCCTCCCTCTCACAAAGCAGGGCAAGGGGAAGCACCTAAGGGAATGAGACCTGCTGAGGGGATCATATCTTAGAGGAAAAGCTGAGCTCTCCTTCCCCAGGTTTGGATCAGAGAGCTCTTTAAGGGACACTGACTGCGGACCCTGGCTGGACCGCGCTGCTCTGTCCCAAGGGTGCGCCCCGCGCCCAGCCTCCCCAGCAGGAGTGCAGGCAGGGAGAGAGGACGCACTACAGTCCGGTTTCAGTGCTTTTTCTCAAAACAAACAAAACCACCAAGCTTAACTTACTCAAACAAGAAGGGATCGACTTCTATTTCCCTTAATGCAGAGGGGGGAAAAAAAATTTAAAAAGCCAGTTCACGTTGTGGGCTTGAAGTCGAAAGTGAGATAACAGGAGCCTTTCCTCCCTGGAACCTACTTGCATTGTGCATGGCCAAAAGAGGGGGCACAGCCAAAAGGAGTTTGCTCTGGCCATGCTGAACTGAACTGGTTCTGGACTATCGGTCTGGAGCGTCTCCTATGCTTGGTTGCGTGGATGCTATGTGCAGGACACACATTGCTCAGAACAGAACACCAACTAAATAGGCCACAGACACCACAGACACGAACAAGATTTTACCCTTCATTGTGGGTGAAGCCCACGCTCTCAGGATAATACTATGGTTGTGTTTTGTTGCACACTAGTTGTAAATGATTCTTTCCCCATTGTACTGTGCCATTACGCACAATGTCTCCAGTTCATGAGTCAATAGAGTGTACCAGTACACACTGGTGGCTTCTTTGCAATAATAGACAGGCAGCAACGATACACCAAAAGACCATGCACTAGTGTGCACTGTGGCACTCATTAAATAACATATCCATGATTTGGGGCATCCTGGGTGTATATACAACATGACTTTCCCTCCTTCTAGGCTTTTAGGCACTGAAAACTGTCCCTTCATTGTTTAAAAGTCTTCTTTTTATCCAGGCTCTGAGAGACAATAATGACTGTCACACAGCAAAAGACGCACACATACAAACATTGATTCATGGAAATGGAGTTAGGCTAGTGCTGTGCCCATTCACAGAGATCCGGTAACAAAACTCACTAATGACTAAAGAGCCTTTTACCCATGCCGACTGCAAGAGCTACCCAAGCAGCTTCGCACTTACATGATACAAAAGGGGAAATCCGAAACAGTCTTAAACCTGCCGGACGGTTGCCTACCTTTTCCTGAAGGGAAGAAGCAATCCATCTCCACGCTGCTGCGGGAATGGGAGATGCAGAGCGCGCTGCTGGGGACCAGACCCTCCTGAGGCGGGCTCCGCTCCGTGGTCCGGACCAAACACCAGCCTGGCCTTTCGCTCGGCCTCTCCAGCAGCTCTACTGTCTGCCCCACCTGAATGCTCAGCTCGCTGCTGTGGCTGGCTGTGAAGTCCTGGAGCACCACAGTTAGTTCGCACCCTCCAGACAACTGCCCAGGTTCAACAGGAAAAAAAAAACAACCAAAAAACAAACAACAAGAACAGAAGTTAGAGAGGGTAGGATGAAGGCAATCATCTTTGCATCATATTTACACTGGCAAGGACAGGACTTGTATGCCTCAGAAGCCAAGTTAATAATTTCTTTTGTCAAAGTTCAGCACATTGTGGCCCTGGTTTCCTTTACCTTATTGATTTTGCTGGGCTGAAATGAGAAGTCACAGCCACCCACCCAGTAACATTTTGAATGCTAGCTGTGAGTGTCCAACAGAAACCTTGCTTTTTTTCTTGCTTAAGTTTCTGGGGTGACTTTGTAGACTGGTTGCCTTGGTGCTATGCCTCGTGGCAGGACAAATTCCAGCTCACCCCTCCACAGCATGAGTTAGACACATTCCCATGTGCCACCAGAGCAGTGAGGAAACAGCTACATTTTTTTTTTTTTTTTTCAAGACAAGAAACATGCCCTCATCTTCCCCAGCTGGCTCTAGGGACCCCTTGGGATAGTCAGGAATCCTGACGGTGAGGATCAGAAAAGCTCCTCCCATGCTCTTTGATGGAAAACAGAGGTGTAAATATATAAACGTAGAGTGATTGATTATATGCTGACTTCCAGGATTTGTATCTAAGTATAAATGTATCGTCTTACTTCCGTACTGAGCACTGGCAACCTGCTGCTTTCCTTCAGCCTCACACCCTGCTGCTCTCGATGAACAATACTGCTCTTTGTTTAATCACATTCTCTATATAACCAGAGACCGGATATGTAAGTACTTGTGTATGTAGCAGAACAAACCAGAAGAAGTGATTGCACAAGCAGCAGAGCTAACGAAGCTTGGTTTTTTACAGATTTGGGTCTCAGAGTTGGATTCTTGGGTGTCTGAAAATGTGCAAGAACAATTCTAAGTTTTTCTGGTGTGAGGAATCTTAATGCTTCTCTACAATGTGGATTTCTTGCTGTCTGCCTGTCATTAGGGGCCCTGCTTTGGGTCTTTCTCCTCTGCCTGCTGCCTGCTTTCCTGAAGCTTGCAGCAATCTTTGAGGTCCTTATTCCGGTGTCAAATTTGATATAAATTAGTTCCCTGATTCAAAAGTTATTAAGATGAAAGTAGTAAACAAGCTGATTCAAAACAGTATAATACCATAAACCTTATTTTCTTAGGATATGAAGCTAAACCCAAGCATATTATATAATATTTTTAAAGGAGCAACTTGTAAATCCAACTGAATTGGGAGAAATCTTGTAAGATGTTGAGTATCTCTGTGAAATCAGTGAAAACTGGGATCTGCTTATCAGTTTGAACGGGGGAGCCCCTGAGGAGCCACACTCTACAGACGTCACTCTTCAGCTGGTACAATCTCAACATCTCTTATCTTAGCCCAAGACAGCCCATCTCCTCACTCAGTGGCATAGGGGTTTGTGTGTCCAACACAGATGTAAAAGAAATCCCATTCACAGGGGTGATATTTACAATTACAGAAAGGGATCAGTGGACAAGGACTGGTTCTCACCTGTCCTGTGTCTCTGCCGTAGACGAAATGCTAGATTTGGGGAAGAAGAAGGAAATAATTCTCTGAAAGATTATTTGTAAATAAATAGAATAAACAAACAAAATAAACCACGGCAGCTGTTTGAAGCCATTCAGACAAAAGCTGGCATTAATCCGGGCAGAAAGAGCTCAGTGGGTTGATGAAAGCACACGAGAGATCTCTTTAGCACCTAGCTATGCAGTTTACCAGCAAACCCACCATTCATCACGCCGACATAATCTTCCCGTAACTAGAGTACAAACATTCATAGGTACGGTAAGAATAAGATATTGTTATAATATTTGCCGAGGTTTCTTTGCTATGGAATAATTTGAGGAGTAGAATATCCTTCTGATCCAATATGGTATCTGATCTGGTTTGGTATGAGATATTTAAGACACAAGAAAAAAATAATACTACTTCTTGGTAAATAACACTTACCAAATGTGATGAATTTCACCTAATTCTTCCACTACTCCTTCCTAAGTAAAGTTATATGCCCCAAATTATTCTACCTGTGCTATATACTCTGAAAATAATAAAATCTCTCATTCTTTTACGGGGAAACGCGAACAAATACCCTGCTGTAACTATTCCTGTCTCAGATTCATTTAAAGCCTCTACATGCCCTGCACTCGAGTACCAACCACTAGGTGTCCGTGTTTGCCATCACACAGCAAACTAATTTGCTACAAAGAATTAACTCTAAACTTGTCTTTAGAGTGCTTACCTAAGTATGACGTGCACTGTCTGGGCACGAAGAAGCTGGTTCAGCCAGGATCCCAGCACCCACCACTTCCAATGATACGGGCAGAGGAAGCTCCAGAATATTAAAAAAATTTCTTCAGATGGTTTGGGTTGATTTTTGAAAATTAAATAGCGTTCATTGCTTAAGCAGGAAAGGTGAAACAGCCCTGAAATATTTCCAGGGGAAAAGGCCTGGTGAGGACAGCACTTGGGGAAGTTTGGGACTAACAAGGCACTTCCCAGGGAGCATCAGCCTAGGAAGTGCTGCCCTAAACCTAGCCTGAAATCAGCGTCACAGGTCTTTGTCAATCCCTTCTCAGATAACTAAACATCTGTGATACAAACAGATGCTTCAATTACAGCGACACCTGTAAACATTATCCTAGAGGAGACAGGTGTGCTCCATAACCCTCAGGTACCATCTAGCCCTGAGCTCCTGTTCTCTCTGATTCATTAAAAATAACCATTTAATATAATGAGAACAGGAAGTAATCACCCCCTCGAGGAGCTGCTCAGCACCTGGTGTGACCACACTCTTCCTCAGCAGGGGAGCTATTCATCCCCCCTGCCCCGGCTTTAGAAGCCTACCTTTGATGTGTGAGGGAGGGAGCTAACCTCCCTTGGCTTCCTGGAAGTCATATGAATTTATATCACCTGCTCCTCAAACATTCTCAGAATGGAAACATGGATCAGGGCTTCCCCACACTCCAACCCACCAGCTGGGGTCAGTGCTAAAATAACACATTTTATGGGAGGGAAAGACCCCCTCTTTGGCAGGAGGAATTAGGCACGTTCCTTTTTACAGGTGCAGGTGATAGGCAT
The DNA here is from genome assembly GCF_023634085.1 of Falco cherrug. Classification (NCBI taxonomy): domain Eukaryota; kingdom Metazoa; phylum Chordata; class Aves; order Falconiformes; family Falconidae; genus Falco; species Falco cherrug. The sequence continues at coordinate 32,262,688 of NC_073704.1, read as the reverse complement.
GAGCAGTAAGCTCAGACAGGAGCCCGCAGATCATTTTCAGGTGCCATCCACAAGGAACAGAAAAGGAGCTCCTTCCTTTTGCCCAAGGACTTCCAAGTATTTATCATGCGGGATCTGTGTCTTACATATCATCACACCACAAAGAACATTTATTTACCAAATTAAGCCACAGCAAAGTCATCTCTCTAGAAAGATTATATTATACATACACAATTTGTAAGCCACTGAGGAATAATGCAAATACATCTGATTCCCGATGGCAGAAATCCTTTCACCTATGAAGTGATCCCTCAAGCTATTAGGTACTTAATTTGTTTTTAGAGAATCATTTTCCCATCTCAGAGAAGTATATCATGCTTCTCTCTACGTTGGAGCATGCAAATTGGAACACAGATGGGGGCTGCTGGTTTCTCACGCATACTGTGTTTTGTTTCGAAAGAGGAAGAAAATAGAGAATGGCTTTAAGGTTGAACTTCACAGGTAAATGGCTTCATATTTTAACATGTAATGTTCACTTTTATTATTCCTGTGATAAAAAACACCATTGCAGCCACTGACTGGATATATTTAAAACCCAGACAGCAGTCTAATCTGTGTATGGCACAGTAAGATCGATGAGAGACAATAAAACAAAAATAACAATGCAACATGCCTTTGCAGAGTACAAGGCATAACTGAAAGACCTGACAGAGGGACAAATCTAATGAATTACACAGCAATGAATAGCCTTAACATGAGGAAGAAAAGGAAAGGGTAGAAGCAAATAGCAAAATGTAATGAGGAAGCAGGAGGGCCTCAAGCAGTCTGGAGTGAACATGCTCTATGTCCTGAGAGAAGCTAGCAGGAGCCCAGCCTGTCTCCATGGTGCCTGCCACCAGCAAACCATCTCCCATCCTCTGCATTTACTTGTTCCTGGGCTAGGAAGCATCACTCCGCATTCAGTATCTGAGTGGTTTTGACCAGGATGTTCTAAACCAGATCCAATCTAAGCTGGAATGGAGCCCTGCCCTATGTCATCAGTGCAGACAGGGACCCAACCATGCAGCCATTGAAAACTCCCCTCTCTACCACAGGACACTGCTCACAAACCTCTGAGCATCGATGAGAGCGGTTTATGTCAGCTGCTGACTCTGGTGAATGAGTTTTGTCATGACTCACACAAGGCTTTGTGCTTCTGGGAACACCAAACTGAGTGCCCATCAGCCGCAGGAAGGTGAAGGGCGAGCAACCAAAATGACCCCAGGCATGGTCACATCCTGCTGCAGGGGCATCCAGGCTGCTCCAAGCACAGGAGCCAGCGCAGCTCCAGGGACCAGCAGGTACTAGTTCGTGCAGGATTACCATGTGATGGTCTTTTCTGAATAACAGTATGTGTGCATGTCCACTGCTGCATCTGTTTAGTTTGCAGCCACAAAGCAGCAGCCAGAGGAAGCAAGGCTGAACACTAGAGACACATTTATCATTATATTGCAGATAGAAAACACCTATCAGGTCACAGGCTGCCCTTCCTTCCCTCTAAAACAGATCTTAAGTAGTACTAAATCCACTCCAGTTGAAAAGAAAGTGGGAATGAATATCGCTCTAACAGGATGCACAAGGATTTGGGAGATGGGTGTCTGAAGGAGGACTCCTTGGGCACTTCTTAAATGGGTAAGTAAATGGTTGTTCCTGCAACTTGCAATGGATCTCACACTGTTTCTAAAACATGACCCCAAGATCTGAGAGGCAGTGAACTGGTAATAGTGATACTGTGGTGGTTGTATCCGCGTGAGTGAATAACGTAGCAGCAAATGTAGCAGCATTTCAATTGTCTGTTTCTACAAGGGTGCAAAATACTGGTGTGCTTGGTCTTCCCTCCTGTGGCACTGTGCCATAACAAAGGTTTTAGTTCTTTCATAATTAAGGTCTTTAGAGCTTTAGAGCTTGTTAGAGGCTTGTGAATGACGTCGTGGTCTGTGACATGTGAAAGCACATAACAGTGACAACTTGGCTACCTGTTCTGTCAGGGAGCTACCTTTGATGCTCATGGGAGTCCCTGTGAGCTGGACCACAGCCAGGGTTTTGATGCTGCTGTCTCCTTCCAGCCAGCCCTGTGACAGAAGCTGCATGTACCCGGGCGGTTCCTTTGGCTCAGTGCTGTATTTGAATGCCGGGGCTGGATGCTGAGGAATGAATACAGCTCAGGCAATCTCACTGCCAGTCACTGACACTCACTGCCAAATGAAGTACACAGATCAGTTATACCTTGGGCTCCTCGTTTCCAAATATGCTTATAGTTTGATCAGATCCTTCTTGCAACTGTTACTTCAGGAGAATAAATGTCATTGTATTATACCTACCTATATCTCCCCTTTGCATCAACTCCTTTTGAGTATCACACTGCCTGAAAACACAATAAACTGAAGCTGCCACACCTTTGCCAAAGCCTACAGATTGTCATTTGTCTGGCCTAAGGTCTTGCGACTGCCAAAGATGCTCTGTCAGTACACAGCACATGACTATCCTTTCATGCAATATTAAGCTATTTAAAAATAGATTATAATGTAAAGAACCACGCCTAGCCCAACTCACTATACTGAATAATCCAGCGTACTCTTTTATTAAAATTACTGTATAATTTGTTCATATTTATCTCCTTTTTCTGCTCCTAAAATTCTTCAGTTTCCCCTTCAGTATAGTTTTCAATCACATTCAGAAGCAGAACCAGCAGTGCACAGCATCTGCAGATGTAGGTAAAAACTGATACATTTCAGGTAGGTAAGAAGTTGTTTAATCTGCAGTACAAATCGCAAGCCAACATCTGCTTTGCAGCCAAAGAATCAGCAATGGAGAATGAACCTATCAGGGTCAGAAGAGTTGCTCAGAGTATTTAACTATTTTGAAATATGCCAACATTGCTGTAGAAATCCACACTAGCTGGTTATTTACGTATATTCAACAGGACGCAGAGCTCTGCTAGTTTAAACAAAGCATTCTGTGTGGTGCAGCACTGTGTCCTAATATAAATTGCTAGTTTTCTGTTGCTCTTAGGCTTTTTGCCCATCTGGTTTTGGATGACAGCCAGTTTTGGGTAGAAATGTTTAGTCACCATAAACAGCCTATTTCAAGAGGGTTAGAGCAGCAGTGGGAGCAAGAATGGGATTTGCATTCCTATCAAGAGGTTTTTAAAAAGTAAATAAAACCACTTAGATGTTGGTTCTGTGCATTGCAATAGAACCAGGAACTGTCACTCTAGGTGGGGACAGGCATGAGAAATCTTACTCCCCATGGAGTTCTTTGCAAAGACTTATGTAATTTTGTAGAGATTTTCTTTTTACTGGGAGGTTAGAGAGAGGTATCAAATTCAGAAGAAGCCTTTGAGGAATTTCAGTACTAGAGAATTGCTTTCGTTTTCTTTGTAACAGGCTTTGTTTGGAGTGCAAGTACCGAGTGACCCATGTTCCTCCCTCTTAAGCCTCTGCAGCAATAAAGGATGTTGAGCTAGAGATCTGGCATTCCTGGTGAAGTTTGTAGCATCAGTACAGAGGTGTTTCTATGGGGACAGACTGTATATCAGGAACAATGAGCTGAACCAGGAATAACCTGTTATGGTCAGCAGAATTGCTCCAGACTGCGTTCAGAATCAGGAATTCAGTGGAGAATACCTGCCGTACCTCTGAGTCTTGCTTAGTCCTCAGGGCCCCCCTACCCATCTGCCATTAAGATGCAGCTGTTGCTTTCCACTCTTCCTGTTTTGTCTGACCAGAGAGGATCACTGCTTGAGCTCCACTGGAAGGTGTCTATATTTAAGCAATAAGTCAAACACATGGCTAGGATAATGGTAACAGCCTGTAGCCCAAATATATCATCTTTGCTCTTCTCAGCAAGCAGATAAGAGAGGCATCTGGATGTGCAGCATTCCATAAATCAAGACACAGCAAGTTATTCCACAGCAGGAAGAAGACACAGAGATGGCACATGAGACGTATAAATATGCTAACGGAAAGGAAATCTGTTGTTATGGTCTCAAAAGGCACATACCTTTCCTGTCCAGCATCTCTTGCTGGAGTCCCTACTAGATGACCATATCCTGACTGTGCTGCATTTCTGGACTCTGCCATATGCTGACATCTGCAGAACAGCTTGAATGGAGCTGTCTGAATTATTTCTGGAGCCTTTTGTCCAGAAAATAAGACTAAGTTGACCCAAATTAAGCAGCACATCCAACTCTAAAAAAATGCTTTTGAAGATAAAGATTACCAGACTCAGTTTGTTTCACCCAACAAACTGAACCAGGGCACCAGTCTGTGTTTGATCCTATAGACTGAAAGTTTTCTCATGGCATTTGGCTCAGAGAGCTGGTACCCAAATTCCACTCCTTTCCCTTCCCTGGACAAGCACAAAATAGAGCAGATATCATCTGTGTTTCTTCAGTGACACAGAGCCAGCATGACTGGCTCCAAAACCCTTTGTTGCCAGCGTCACAGAAAGTGAGAAAGGCAGACAGCTGAAACCCTCCAAGGTAAACCCCCACCTCCTGTCTTTCACAGCCACAAGATGTTCTAAACTCACCCAGGGTTAATAAAAGCACAAGAATAGACAAATCAGGGAGTACTAACTAGTTGCTTTCACACGTCCAGCACAGTCTGAGCAAAGCAGACAATCTTGACCTGGGACATTGAGGGTTTCAGTCAACAGACATTCATCAGACATCAACTCCCAAGACACTGCTAGCAAGTACACAAAATCTGATTGTGTATTCTGGCCAGGAACTTTGTGAAACATCTCCAGGTACAAACAGCACAGGCAAAGTGTGCACAGTAAAAGGTCTACACAGCTGATGAGTTTAAAATAGAAACCTGGCTGCCTGCATCACATACCTGGTACCGCTGCAGAAGAAGAATTCAAATCCAACAGGAGCTTTAGAAAGACAAGAGACAAGCACATAAGCCCTTGCAAAGGGTGGGCAATGTGTACATCTGTCTTTGTCTAACCAGGGTGTTCTGCCCTGGCCAGTGTTCCCAGCTGAGTATTTTCCCCGCTATTTGCTTGTCAGCAGAGAACCTATACCTTCCCTGATATCAACATCAAGGAATAATTAGGACCTACAGGTCCCCAATTAGCCATCTCTGCTTTTAAATGACGTTGAAATAAGAATAGTTACCTGAAGAACTAGGAACAATAGCTCACAAGAACCAGAGGAGAAACCTCAGACTGATGCCCTCTTAGGAAGGAAGTGAAAAGATACTCAGAAGAAAAGCACAATAAGATCACCCCAGGAATGCTTTAGAACAAAGCAAATCTCAGTTTGTGCACTGGATCAAATTTGCTTGGTACACATATCCCCAGATTTATTTCCTTTATAATCTGGATAATTATTTTAGACAGGTATGTTGCTGTCTGCACAGCTACCCTTTTAATGGAGTTGTGAAAAGTGATATAATTTCAAACAACACCTGCAACAGATCTATCCCCTTCCCTGCCTTGTCAAATACAAAGGAGACATTTCCAAGACAAACAGTTGCAGATCGCTTCAAAGCTATGCTTTCCTGCTGTGGTCCCGGTGTAAGAAGTGAGTGCTTGAAGGCAGAAAAGGGACAATCTCTTACTCTACCTCTGCTAGCATGCAGGGATCAGGATTTATTGGATAAGTAGCATTGTGTTTTAGATACATATAAGCCTGATTACATTAGATAGATACCCTTCCCAGTAGACAGCCATGCCCAGCTCCCAGCACCGTTCCGAGCAGTGCACAGGGCTGGCTGATGGGAGGACTGCCTTCCTGTGTCTCAGCCCAGCTCTGGGGAGGCCTGTTCATTGCAGACCCTCTGCTGATCTTCACTGACCTGCTTGAGGTGCTCTGGACTCTCCTAAAACACACACATTAGCAATGAAAGCTAAGCATCTGAAGGCAGCATGGATGGGGAGCCCAGCACACAGAAATGCAAAAGCCTGCACTGATGCTTGGTAGCATCATAGGAAACCACAACACCGCTCCTTCAGGGATATTAGCTCCTCAAAATGGGTAAGGATCTGAACAGAGAAACAAAAATCACGATGAAGGATTTAAAGTGCCCCCTAATATTTTTTTTTTTTTTGCCCAAATTGTTGAATTCACAGAACAGATGTTTTATATAAAACTGGCTTTATTTTTAATTGCAGGAGATTATTCAAACTATGTCTAAGCCATATGGTCCTGTAAGTCTGGCTCCCCTCTGTCATTGCTGGAGAGGCCAGCTTGGCATCCCTCTCCTTTTCCAAGCCACTTCCTTTTAACAGATTTAATAGCTGCTATTTTTCTTTTTTATTGTTGGTCCCTAGGTCCCATTACTATAAATCAGGGCCAAAATTAACTCAAAGGTGGATTTGGATAAGTTGCTTTTAATGATTTTCAGTAGTAAGTTGGTCTAACGGAACACAAAGGGGAATGCAGATTTGAGATGACAGAAAACACATTGGGAGGAACGATGACAGTGAATGGCGTTCATCTCCAAGCTGCCAAAGGAAGACCTGGTCCTGCTGGCATGTTTTCCTGCCCCTTTTCCCCTTGCAGGTGCCACACTATGGGGCAGAAATGTTCAGAGGGATTTAGTACATACTAGAAAAACTGGGGCATGTTACTGACATGATGCTGAGCGCCAGGCAGGCTTCAGGCTGAAAGAATGTGTGATGGCTGAGGGCATTGCCCTGCCCCAGCACCGCACTGGGCATGTTCCGGGCTCAGCACAGCCTGGATGTCTAGTGCCTATCTCTACTGTGCCCAGTGCAGTCCATGAATCGTCACCAGTTCAGAGTAGTAATACTTCTGGCAAATTGAAATCACACTTTAAGAGGCTGGGGCTGATATGTAAACTCTGGATGCTGTCTGGGTGAGGGGGTTGCAGTTAGTCAGATAGCAGGAGGCAGCCAGGCAATCCCACAGACCCTTCTCCCTCCCTCCCCAGCTGTTTTCTTTAATGCCAGTGCTTTACTGATAGTTATATTAAAGGCTCATCCTAATGATACGCTCCAGCTCAGTGTTCCCATTAATCACCATATAAAAACAGGCTGCTGCTGCAAATAGGCTGCATGGATGGGCTGTACTTGAAGCAATGCCCACTTGGAGCAGGACAGTTTGCAAAACTGTTGCATGCCCATACCCTCAGTCAGTGTTTGGCGCTGTGGAAAAAGGATCTTAAGGGAGACGTTTTCTTGCATTTGAGTCCTCCTCGTTTCTTGCATTGCTCACTGCACCCACTGAGCCTTTGCAGCATTGCTGCATAATCTTCAACCATCACAATGGGTTGCAGCTTGAGTCCTAACAGTTAAATCCTGGGGCTTTCATTCTCCTCTCCATAATACTGCTATTTACTTGAGGTGACCTCATTTGCCAAATGATGTAACAGGGTACACGATTGAGCCTGGCACGTCTAAGCAGATGTTTTCAGTGGACACAGAAACAGCATTATGAAATGAAAATATCGCCTAAAACCTGAGCAGCACAAGAGATTACAATGGCCTTTATGCAGATCAGGTTACCTAAAATAGCATGGAAAGGCCTTTGGCTGCAGTCGTATGCTTCCCTTTTTAAAAAGAAAGACCGTTGCTTGTACTACTGTAATGCGACTCCCAAAGGAACTGGCAGCTGCAGGTTTTGAATTTTATCATTCCTGGCCTCTCTGTTTGATAGAGTTACTGCAGCATGCCCAGAGGACACTCCTCCCATAAAATTTTCTTCTTTAACTACAAACCCAAAAATTAGTTGTACTCCTTTGTTTTGTTTTATTTTGTTTTGCTTTAGTTTCTAACAAGTTAATAAATTCTACTTCAAACAAGAATATAAATCCAAAGAGTTTGATATCATTCTGACTTGCTTTGTTTCTACTGAAAGGAAATGCTCATTGACTTTGCTATTTACATCTGCTGTCACATCACATTATCAGGGAGGGTCAAATATGGATCAATGAAGTCCAGTAGAAACAAGTAGAAGATTGAGAGAAGCTTGAAAGAACTTGCTGTGTCCATTTATCAAAGGATAAGCCGAATAATAAGGTTTATTGATAAGCACATTCCTGGCTTTTGCTTCATTTCTTTCATGGAAGATGCTTCAGATAAAATATTCTGGCCTGTGCAATCACTGTTACATGTAAATGGTTCCTGGATGAATATGTTAATTTCTGTTCTTGCTAGGCTCAGTTCCATTAATACGGAGGCCCCAGTTTTCAAAGACAGATGTGTCTGTTTATCCACAACACTCACGCATGTGTTCTTTTGCTCCCCAAACCCACATTTCTTTTTTGCACACAACACATGCAGAGGAAGGTGACGTGAACTGAGCTTAAAACTTCCTCAGGGTGTTTGACAACTTGAAATGCAACAGTGTCCAGGATAAAAAAAAGATTTTGGTAGCTGAGCGCAACATTTTCAGCATGAGATCCAAGGACACAATGTTTGACATTACCATATCCAGTATGTCTCTAAAGCCACTGGAGGGCATGTTCAGGGCAGCTCACATAAGAGAGCTACTGCTGGGGATTTCAGAGTCACAGAGGAGGGATAGAGCCCGAAGTGAGTGAAGTTCAGTGTGAATTGAACACTTCCTCTGGGTTTCTTTTGAAAATCCTAGGCTAAATCTCTATCTTATTCTTAATTGGCAGATAGAAAGATATGGGCTCAGGGGAAATACATCTAGTTTTTTGCTAGTAACTGGGAAATAAAGATAAACTGTGTACGAAATTCTATTGCAGAAAGACAGTAAATCTGTAGAGTTTGACAGTGGATCTGACTTGTTTCAGCCAGAATAGCAAGGGATTTTGTGGCATCATAGCTGCAGATGAGAGGGACAATTGGAGTCCATGCATGGAGGGATAGAAGAAAAGCACAGGGCTGTGGCGGAACTGGGGCTGCAGAGGTGGATGACAGATGACAAAACAGGGGCCTGGGGGATGGACAAAAGAAGATGGTGAATACCAGCAGCGGTAACTAACCAGGTTGATAAACAGCCCTCAGTGCTGATCAGCACTTGTAATGAAGCTGAGCAATTCCCACATAAACCTTAATTCACTTTGAGACGAATTTCTCAAACTGCATACTGGAGAATCCTAAACCGAGGAAACAAGTGATTAACTTTTGCTGCACTTTCTTAAACTCCACTTACTATTACTCCTAACATCCACAGCCATACTTGTGTTTGTATGCTACTAACATTGTATTATCACACCTACTTAAACTGAATAGCCAACAGGACACTTCCTTGGATGAGTATCTCCTTTTCCAGTCACAGAATTGTGTTCTCTTAATAAATTCTGTTTCACTCATTCATTATTTCTTTATGTATGCTGTAAGATTTTTGGCATAAGCATCTTGTTTCCTTTCATAAAATGCCAGCACATTTTGGACAAGAATGATCATGATAAATAATAAGTAAGCAATTCCCTCTATCCCAGGCAATACAGTAGCAGAGCTGTGTGTTCAAACCTCATTAACCCCTACCCAATCTGAAGAAAAAGAACACTGAAATGCTCCGGTTGCCAGAATGACTCCTAAGGGGACGGAAAACATGCTTGAACTAAAAGAGAATGAACTTGCCTTCACTGCATGAAAAGGGATTTTACTGTTGCAACACTATAATTATGAGTTGGTGGCTCTTTCAATGATAGATTTCATAAATTATGAAAACACAATGTAAAACATATCTCCTCCTCAGAGTTTGCATGCAAGCCCTTAGCAAGAAGTGACCCTATTAAAAGCATGTACATAACTTACCAGAACCTGCACGTTTCCTTCTGATTCTCCTTTCTGTCCCTTCAGCAAAAAAGGGACTCTCTATCACAGTGCTCTATATTGTATCATAACGAATGTCTGGGTTGATCTGAGGTGCAGATAAATGAATTCACCTCTCTCCTATATCAAAGGTATTTTTGTCAGTAATATGCACCGTTGAGGCATGGGGAAAAAAGCAAAAAGAGTCTGAAAAGTGAGTCTGAAAAGCCCGTGCAGAAAACAGAGGAGCTCTGGGGACACAGTATTCAGAGGCAGGCTCGTTCTTGGCAGACAGAGGTTTCTGGCCACCACTGTACCACTGCCCAGCTGCAGCAGCAAGCTATCCCCCCCCTCCTGTGCTGAGAAGCTCCTGGGCTCCCCAGTGACAGCCTGCCCCCCTGCCCTGCTCCTGCTGGGGAAGGGGACTGCTCTGACAGGGCAGGGGCAGCGGGGACAGCGACAGTTCCTGTCCCCTGAGAGCTGGGCTGCAGCTGCGGGGGGTGGGAAGCAGGAGATGTGGCAGTCCTTTGAGACAGGCCCCTTCCCTGGGGTTGCAGGTTACCTACTTTTCATGCCTAATGTTAGAGAGGGTAGGTAATCAATCAATGGCCAAACCCAGAATGTTTTCAAAAACTCCTGGAGTTTCTGGGTCTTGAAAACCCAATAGTGCTCTGTCAGCTGAAGCAGCACAGCCTCTCCTCCCACTTTCAGGCTAGACAGGCTTTAAAGAAGAGGCAACAACTGAGAAAAAAATAAATCAGGAAAATGTCTTTTTTTGCCAAAATTTTTCTCCTTTTTAAAAAATCCCTGAATTGCAGAATGTGAAGAGACAGTTTAGCACAGAAAGCCTGAAAGAAGAATGGAGGGACAAATGGACATTTCAGCATTTCAGCACCCTAACAAATGTTTTATGATCCCCCCTGAATTTATGGTTTGATGCAAGAAGCACAAGCTATAGGTCTAATTCAGGAAAGCACCCATGCATATGCACAAGCTCAGTAAAAACCAATAGGATTTAAATCGTGTTCTTTCAGGAGTCAGGACTGGTGTGAGTACTTGCAATCAGGACAAAACAAGAAGCAGCCCACAAAAATGGAGAGGCATTGAAGTATGTGAGACCATTGGATTGCATGATTCTGCACTATCTTGGAGGGTGGGATGCTATTTTATGTCTGGAGAGAGGGATGTGGGTCACGGAGAAATAAAAGACTTGGTTCCACTCCCCAGTCTCCATTTATTTTCTCTCCATTACACTGAGCACGTGGCAACTTCAATACAGAGACCCCAGTCACGTCTCATGGGTACCGACGATGAAGGCAGGAGGAGTACCTTCCAAGCTGGGCCATAGATTTTACCATGTCTCAGTTTCCCGATCAGTGGTAGTAAGAATGTTGAGCCTTATTTCAAGAATGTCTGTAAAGCCTTTTTCTTGTCTTCCAGCCACAAAGTCCCAAATAAAATTAAATGATATTACAGAGGATTTAGATCATATGAAATACCTTTCTGTCAGGCTGAAATCACCAGTAAGGAGTTTAAAAAAAACATGCAGAGGAGCGTACAACATTTTCCAAACTGAAGCCAAAGGGAAATACAGTTCTTTGTAGATATTTCCAGAGTATTTATGCATACTCACCACAACGGCAATGCACTACACTACTACTAATGTAACTAAATCTTATTTCTCTCATATGAAGGACAATTTAATCCTCTACAGAAAAAATGTTTATCACCCAGTTTTATGTTCTCTACCTCCTTGAAACCTGGCAGCCATTTGGTGCAATCCATCTCTATTAGGATGCCACCAGTTATCAAATGAACACTTATCTTAATTCATTGGCTATTTGGAAAACTGCAGCCCCAGATGGTTCTCTCTCTTGCAAAAATTTCTACAACTCACTGGCTCCACTACATACATTTGGTTTCTATTTGTAAAGCAAATGTCATTTACATTGGCTGACTCCATTTTCCTTTTCTGATCACCGTATGTCATTTTATGCCATTTGTTTTCTCAGCCTTAATTCTACCTTGCAGCCCAATATAATTTGAATCATCATCCATATCATAGGCTTTGCTTCTCCTCTTACCAACTTTATGATAGGGAATATTCTGTTTTATGCATATTGTTTAGCAATAACAAGGACACTCTTTAATTTATTAGAATTATCACGTGTTACCATAGACAAGAAATGAAACTAACATAAATTCATGTTTTAGCCATAGTAACAGGAACTGCATCAGCTATTAACACAGTGTGATTCAAAGTCTTTCGCAGACACATAATCTATTATTTGGTAGTAAACATGAACAGTCCAGCAAAAATTAACTGCTTCCCCTGCTAACACCTTTTTCTTGTGAAAAGGAGTAAACTCATTTTTAAAGGAATTGTTAAAGTATTTTTTGACTACTAAAAATGGGAAGGTAGTCACAAAAGCAACACTGAATGAAGTGAAAAAGTCATCTAATCTCACTTTACCAAAAGAAAAAGTAGCCAGTCAAGAACACTAAATGAGAAAGCATTACAGTAAAAAAATTGGCAGGAAAACAGTCATTCCAAAAATGGGCACTTATTGCTATAATCTACAGCTATAGATGTGGGGTAATAAATATAGGTTTGTTTTTTATAAACACCTCTTTTGTATAGGTGTTTCTAAAAAGCTCCTTTGGTAAACACTAGCAAAACCTTTACTTTCAAGCAAAGCAAACACACTGAAGGAATTTGGTGCTCTTCTTTTGAGGTACAGTCCTGCTCTCACCACCCTCCTAAGAGGATACCCAAAAGCAGAGCATTTGCAGAATGGTATTGCTTGAGCAAACCTCTTAGCTGGATTTCTTTGTGGGTGAAAACTCCAGCATCACCTGCGCACAGCATGAATCTCCTACAGCTCAGGAAAGCTGCCCTGGGACTTGAATAACACTTTCTAAACCTTCACCCAAAGTAGTTTAGAATCAGGGATGGAAAATGTAAAAGCCAACATACCTTCCCCTCTGGCAGTTCAACAGGTGTGTGCTATATTAACTAACCCTGTCTCTGTGCCACTGCCACCTGACGTCATTGTTACTGGGTTGACAAAAGGTTTCCATGACAAACAAGAAAGCTGATCTGTTATCTTCCCTCTGGAGGAAACCGAAATGCCCTCTCTCCCATATTCTGCTAGAACCACCCATCTTGTTTTTGGCATGTAGCACAGAGGGTGCATTTTTGTAATTGATTTAGATTTCCCTCTGCTCTGGAAAAGAGAAGCCAAGTTGTTTGTTGGTTTTCCCCTAACTTAAAATAGACGGTGTCACCCTCATCCCACTGCGATCCCACCCACCTCACCCACAGCACAATCTTCTTTGCAGGCATTTCGACTAACATGCTAAAAAAGAGAACAGATAACACGGAGAGGACAAACTTTGAAGAAATGAACAAAAACACTATTAAGACATTTGATTCCCTTCTTGGCTGTAATTTATTACCTCTACTAGCAGGCATGGCTTGTAATAGTTAGCAGATGTTTGAAACATCTCATTTTGAACTTTGCCTAAGATTAAAAAGAGATCTTGTAGTGTTTAAATAGCAGCTGCAGAAAGAAATAAAGTTACCTTCCTAATGTGACAGAAATGTTCATCCCAGCCTTAATCAAGACGGACTGTTTTATATTCTGTAAATACTAAGGAAGCTAAGTTTCTGTGCAAGGCACCCACACATTATAAATTTTATATATATCTACTTTGCAGCAATTGACATGAAATAACCCCAGTGGAAAAGGCTGGCCCAGCTGCGTGAACACTTCTTTGGTTTTTGCTACAATTTACCCCAGGCCTACAGCTCACCACAAGCGGGAGAAGGGTGGGCTAGTTTGGCCACGAACAACAGGTTAGCAAATTTGCAGGCTGAAATGTATTTATTATCATTGCTATTCTCACTGCACCAAGGGAGAACCCAGCAGTCCTCAGAGAGGATCATGTCCTGGATGCGGAAACAAAACCAAAGAATCTTCAAGGAGCAACAAAGTATGTTTCACTACAGCTGTACGTCCTGACCAGCCTTACTGCCAGTAAGGATTTGATCCTGTGCAGCAATGTGAATTCACCCTTTATTTAAGCACTGGGGCCCGATGTTAAATTCAATCTCATGGGCACAGTCCCTGTGAACCTGCTAGGACTACTGATGCCCCTGCCTCTTGTTCCTACAATGGTTAAACTTCAGCCAAAGGCTAATTAACTGAAACAGATGGCTAAGCTTCTGATTTGAGGAAGTTAACATACAAACAGGTTTAGATCGAAAAAGAAATTATTGTTCCCCTTCAGACTGCCTGTATTTCTTCTATAGCCTGGCAGAGTGGCCGCTTTCTGAGATTTTTATGAAATTCATTGTATTTGCAGGTTTCTTGATGGGCACAGAGATCTTACATGGCAGGCAGCCCCTATACGAAGCAGATTTTGGAAGATCTGCTGTAGCAAACAAAGATGGCCCTAGCCTTTATGCATCTGGTTTGAGTTAATATTTTTATCCCCTTAGAATATATGAGGCTTTTTTCCTATGCTAGGCTTTTCCTAGTACACATGTTTCTTCTGATTTTAGTCACATAAGGTTGTAATATACTGCTCTCGAACAGATGTGATTTTGGAGCTTGTCCTGAGTAGTACTGCTCACCTTCAGAGGGAGGCAAACGCTAAACAAACTGTGTACCTATCGTCTTTGGGGAAGAAAAATGCCTTTTTTTGACTCCTGCTAAGATAATTTTAAATCCTGCTGCATGACAGCTGGTTACTGTTAATGTGGTGTGTAATATTAAAGATGTTATTACTGAATATGAAAATAGCTAACACTTTTGCAAATATAATCAACACATTTAATTCATTGTCCCATTGAGGTTCACAACTCTTAAGACCTTCAAACCAGTGCAGGACTTAAAAACGTACACTTAACCTCAAGCCAGTGCTAACTTTATTCCTGTTGAGCAGAGCACAGCATATGCTTAACATTAGGGGCATGTGCTTAACAGGCTCGTGAAACAAGACCTGTTTTATGATTCAGCACAAGCAATTTGCAGCTCCGTATTCATCTTCCTTACAGCCAGTAATGCGCCCACAAAATTACAACAGGCCGGTGGCAGAAACAGAGCACTGGTCTCATCAACAGGGCCATAAGGCTGCACCAGCACACAGCATCAGCACACAGCACCAGCCCAGGGCAAGGCAACCCTCTAGAGCCCCAGTGGCAAGCCCCGGTCAGTGTGTTCAATTTACAACCAGAGAACAGGCGGAGGGAAACCACCACAGCTAATTAAACACCATAGCTAATTAGCATAAAGACACTATATGCAGCAATAATACCCACAGATGTTTTTCCTACAGGTTTACAGGAACTTCACCACTCCCAGCAGGTGTCAACACTCGTGATTCAGGGAACACAATGCCTGCATGTATTTTTTATTTAATTACCATGATTTTTCAAAATTTTCTCTGCAGTGCTCAGAGCAGAGTCATTAATATTCAGTAATCTCTTTGAGCAACAATTTAAACTTTTATGAGCCTGGAGCCCCTGCCTAAAGCAGTGGCTGTATTGTCTGAGAACTGGATTTTATGCAAGGCAGCTGTCATGGCAACGTGACGGGGAAGGGAGAACCCAAACAATAATCGAGTATCAAAGAATTCTAAGTGCAGGGAAAATTCAGAACTAGATTCCATATTAGAGCTATAGGCTGTCCAAACTGCAGATTTTAAAGCTTAGGAAGACTGGATATTATTATAAGCTCTCTTGGGGATGGCTGCATTCCAGTAATGCATTATCACTGATCTGTTCCCATTATAATCCATCCATTTCACTGAAAATGACATGTTTGTGGGGCAGTGGAAAAGCAGTCTGAAATGGAACAATTGCACATCTCTGCTTTTGGTAGAGAAAAGAGAAAGAGGGAGGAAGAAAAAAGGTTATGATCAAAACTATATTTCAATAGCAAGCCTGGCTGTTGTAAAAATAATAATGGTCTTGGCTAGCCGCTTGTGAAATAATGAACCTTCTGCACCTTTATAATATTATTGCAGGCGTTCTGTAGAGCACCCTAATAAAAATGGATGGCTAACTAAATGAGAAAAGGCTGATGCATTGTTTTATGAGGCAATAATCCAGTTCCAGAACACATAAATTGTAAACCCCAAACCAAAGAGTTTATACCAAGAACACAACTTTATTTCTATTGTTACCCTGCTGCTCTTGTATATGCTGTTACAGACGTGTTTTTAAAATAATTAAGATCTTAAAGAGCTAGCAACAGAGCAGAGCATAATTGTGTCTCAAGAGTGCTGAGTGCCCCAAGCTGTTATGAACTTTCATATAAGAGGGTGCTTTTTTATGTTCACATGAATTGGTTTGCCGCTTAACTATGGGAACATACAGATATGGAAGCTAAAATAACCTAGCAGAAGGCTACTGCCTGGGACAAAGATGATCTCGGATTTAACTCCAGCTCTGTTTCTTGTCCAATGTTTAACTTGGATGGCTTCACTCTCCTATATCCCTTTTGTGTCTTAGAAACAGGGATAGTGCCAGTCACCTTTTCATGAGACTGAATACAAACTCGCATTTGACCTAATTTTTTGCAAGAAACAAGCAGTTTCGATTAGCATATTTCTAACAAGCTAAAAGCCACCACAACTGTCATGAAATCACCAGTCTGCTCAGCACCATTGCTAAACCCTGTGCCTACAAGGGTGGCAGATATTCTTCCCTCCGTGTCAATGACACCTGCATGTATCAGGGTTTGTCCCGTTTACCTACGCCAAGCTTACCAAGCTATTTGGATCATCAGGCTGTTCTTTCTCCTCCTGACTGCTCACCCAGCCGCAGGCATTTTTTCAGCTTCTCACGGATAACTAGCAGTCCCCATGGAGCAGAACCAGTGCAGGCCAGCTCCCCACAGATCTGGGCTGTGTCCTCAGCCTCCAGCTACAGTAGAAGATTTTTCTGTCAAGTATCTATGAAGGCTCTCAGCCATGTGAATTCTTTAGTAATGTGTGTGCCCATAAATACATGTGTTCATACTACTGCATTTCTCCTTATTAGAGCAGCTTCTGGGTCCTTCTCTCTATCCTTATGCTGATCTCCACATAAATTATTTTGAGATCAGAAGCTTCTATCAATTTGCTTGAAACTGGCCCAATGGGTACAAAAGGTATCAGAGGGCAGAGCACAAACAGATGTGGAAAAAATGAAAGAAAACCTTGTTGCCTTAGAAATTTAAGTTAAAAAATTTCTGCTATCACAAAGGTAAAGACAAATCTCTTCAGGATTTCTCTACAAACTTTTCTGTCCTATAATAATTCTATTTATATCTCCATCTGTCAGCTAGCCAGGTTTCAATCCATTTAATACATGCCATGTTTATTTTCTATTGTTCTGCTTTGTTAGTAAAAATACCACGTGGCCCAGATCAAACGCCCACAAAAGTATATCACTGAGACACTATTTCCTCTATTAGCTGAATTATAACCTCATAAAGAAAAATACCAAGCTAGTTTAATTTTATTTTCTATAAACAGGTGCTAACTGGCATTACTTACATGAACTGGATTAAATCCATCGCTAACTCATGCTCTTTATTTGTAGTTTCATTGTTGTTCCTGGAGTCAATATACCAGGTTTGAAATTCAGTTGTATTAACTAAAAATGAGATGTAGCAGATATTGAGAAATGCAATCTCTTCGAGTCACAGGTGAGGTGTAATGATTTGACACTTATGAATCCTCTTACTGTTTTAATTTTTAGATCAAATGCAACTTCTGAAGGTTTCTCAGGATCTTTTGTATTATTTTTATCTCATGCAGGAACACAGATACCCATTACTATGTCATTAAAAACCACATCAGGTTTGACTACTGTAGGTTAGACAATTCTTATAGCATAAGACACTCTTCTATTTGAACTTGAACAGAAACTTGAAAGCAACTCCCTAATGGACATGCTAATGCAGGCTATATTTGAAACAGATCCCTTGTCCCATTCCTTCTGGACAGGGCCAATGGTCCCATTACATTAATGTCTTTAAAAGCTGTCCTGCAACAGAGGTCAAGGATCAACTGTACCTGACAGCTGACCCACCCTTTGATGTTAGCCTTGAACCCTAGAGACTGAAAATGACTCACGATGGGTGTTGCCTGAAGTTGCTCAATACAAGTATGTAAGTGCAAGCACGGGTGCGTGTCTGCTTGCACACTGCAGTCATGTTTCGCTAATGCTTCCTTTTCTGTGACATTCTAGAAACAACCTGCACAGCCTATGGGATGGAACAGTACTGTCAGCAATTGCTCAGCACAAGTCAGTTAAAGCTCTTTTTATTGCTTCAGGATAAGTGACTTCCACACTAATATAGCTGTTCCACTGCCTATGAGGCAAGACAGTCTATGGTATGATGGCTTGTTTTATTTCTGTATCGATTTCTGAATCAGTATTCTTTGGTTTTACTGTAACCAATTGTCTGTGGGTTTATTCATTTAAAGATGCTTTTTCCCCCAATCTACTCTTAGCTGTCTCTGTAGTAATAGCAAAACATGAGCTTGGATAGTTTGGCATGTGATTAATAGCTGTTCAGATTGCTTTGGCAGTTTTAGCATTTATTAATTGGGTTGACAAGGTACTAAAGTGTTCCAAGGTGTTATGAATGTGTTGTAAAATCAAAAGCTCTGCTGTTAAATGCATTCATTACTCATGGTGTGTAATTTGCTTGCCATGAGCCTACTCCAAAAGACAGTATTCCAACCATTTCTCCTACTCCTCTGCGAAAGACATTAGCACAGCACCACAAAATGCAACTTCAAGTGATACTGCATCATTTCTAAAGACGGAGTCTCAGCCAGCAGGTTCCCTGGTATCTTTGGAGGATGTCAGATTCCTCTTTGGCTGCAGCTGGACAATCAAGTCACAGTGGGCCCCTGGCTGTGTGTTGCTCTTACCAGGATGCTCTCAGACAAGCAAGACATTTGGCCACCTGGGCACATTTGGGCCCAGAGGGCTGTGGACCTGGCTTTGCCCACCCTTCTGCTCTATGAGGGACTCCCATCCACTGCTTGGGGCTGTTCCACACGCCCTCAACTCCCTGCTGTTTTCCTCATCTTAGCCTCTAGGCTTTATTGTTGTTCCCATTCTCCTGCTCCCCACCTTTTTGCTCTCTAGGCATGATTCCCCATTCCCACCTCATGCTACCCAGTCACACTGCCTGACAGCATTTCTGATCTTTGCAAAATACCAACCATGGTGGTCAAACCAAAGGGCTGTCACAAGTACACTGTGCTCTCTATTTTACAGATAATCTCAGACAAAACAGTCATGTTACTGTTCAAGCCTACAGAACTGACCAGAAAGTCACAGTATCACTTGTTCCCATTGCCCATTTTGCCAAAACATTCCCAATTCATCCACCGATCCAAGAGACAGGTTCACCTGATACCTTTTCCTCCTTCTGCTAGTTCTCCCTTATCGAGTTCACACCTCTTGTCATTTCTGTGGAACTGAGCAACTCATTACTTCCTGTCCTCTCTCTTCCTGTTCCTCTCCCATTAACACAAAGGCCTTATCCAACAATGATATTTAAGCTGACATTGATTTCTGCTGTATTTGGAGTCAATAAAACAAGACAAACCATATATCTTTGCCTGATTACACTTTGTGACAAAAAAGTCTGTGCATGCAGGTACAACTGAGCCATACTGACCTGAGTAACTGCACCAGTCATTTCATCCAGCCAAACCACTGAATGAAATTAAAACTAGATGGTGGGACTAAAGCACTTCATTGACTAATCGGCATTAGTGAACAAACTTCCTGGCAACAAAGAAGTTGAATCTTACATCCTAGATGTACAGAGAAATAAAGGGTAGGAAATTTCACTTTTTTTCTTCAAAAAACTGAAGCTGGAGTAAACCACTGCTAGCACACAGGAGAATTACACATGAATATGAGACATCAGGTAAGGAAATGATCACCAGTCAAGAGTTTGTTTGCATAAGACTTAATCACCCAAGAACACTATTCAGTGGAAGATAGAGAGGAGTGTACAGATGAGAACTTGTTCCAAGGAACAGCTGACTGTAAATGGTAGCAACTCTTTATGCAATTAACTCTTCAATGGAGACAGGTGTGACAGCAGGAAGGAAATGTTTAATCTTTGCATCTGAAAAAATGAGTCTTTCTCGCTTGACTGAAAGATTAGTGTTATCTCAAAGCCAATATCAGGCTTGTAAAAGTCTCTGCTTTCAAGTGTAAAGGCTTAAAGCAATAACCTGCTTGAGAGGGGAGACAATTTCAGATCCCACTGAAGTCAGTCTCCACACACTTAAAAGGGACAGGGTTTGGCCTGGACTCAAAACTGGTTTGCAAAAGTGGAGGTGGGAACACACAGGTGTGATGGACAGCTGAATCCAGACAGCTTACGTGTGCACTTTTACACAACCTTTTTACAGGAGTGAGTTCTGTATTTGCTCTACTGCAGTTGGTGAAAAGAGAACACATTTTTCTGCACCAAAAAGATAACTGTGAACAATGGAAACACACTGCCCCCTCAAACAGCTCCTGGAAAAATCACTTACGTTAGCCCATTACACCAGCTTGTAATGCTGTCTCTAACCTGGCAATGCAAAAAAGTAACTTGGCATACTGACTGCAACTTAATAAATAAAACACAAAAGGTTCAAATCTGACCGACTTCAAAGGCCTGTAAATATATGCCCAGCATGGAGCTCATACTGTGCTGAAGCAAGGTGAGCGTTCCCTCTCTCTGCCTGCTGCTCGTGAAGCAGGTTGGTCACCCACCCTACGTGGTGGGGAGAGGATGTGCAACCGATGCTCCACATCCTGTTGCTGCTTCCAGTGACTTCTTCCCTCCTGCTCAGCCACTACAGCCCCTGTAACATGCCACTGGGCTAAGCAGGGGGAATGGCTGCAGCTGGATAATCTAACACTCCTAACCCCTTTTGGCTCCAGCAATTTAAAAGGAATGCTCACAATTTATTTAATCCTAAAATCCATCTTGCTGTAAGAGTTAGTAGTCAGATAATGCTATGTATAACATTCCAAGCATGGTGCCATAAAGAAGGCATCTAAATAAAAGAGTTTGCAGCAAATGTTCAAATCCAGACTCCAAGATTCACTTCATTAAAAAGGAAACCAACTTACTAATCTCCACTGCTGTGTATTTTAAAGACATGAAAAACAAGATTCTAAGAGCTTCTGAGTACTGCAAGCTGCCTCCACATTTTGAAAAGAAAGAAGAAATTACATTAAATTGCCTTTTTAAAGGCTTATCCTTCCTTTGCATGTTTTCATTCTTACAGCATGCTTCACTTGTAACCTGGCATTTGGCCCCAGAGAGGTTTGGGGTTTTGGTTTTTTTTTTCATTCCCCCCAACTCAAAAATGCTTCCAGGAACAAAACAATGTTCTTGCTACACTTACAGAGTTCTGGTTACACCTACAAAATGTCAAACCAAGCCTTGCCACCAAGCCTTGCTCAGTGCTTTCTTAAGAACATGAAGTACCTGGAAAAAAAAGTAGGACATCAGAAGTGATTCTCTTTTAGCCCCTGTGGTGGAGCAATGGTGGCTGGCAGCCTCTACAAACCTGACAGCCACAGTGATTTGCTCTTCACACAGTTAAATGCAGGTAAAAGCATGACTTCAGCTCTGTCTCAAGCAGGAAGGCAAGAAATCTCATATTAAATTTTATCTTGATGAAAACCTTCAACATGGATTTAAAAAGAACCCCCTCACAGTTCACTGTCTACCGTTGACTATATTAAACAGTCTGATTCACTGTTCACTGCCCTTTCCCCACCGAAGAAAAACAGAAAATCCGCTTCTAATTTTTGCTGTATGGGTCACATGTTGTGTCACTGGCATGGGATACCAAGCCTCCCATCAGTTAGTTGCTCAGGATTCAGTAGGAACACTCTCTTCTCCTGGCTTGTTGACCTTGCTGCTAGTTGCTTCCATAGCTGTTCAGACCCACTTACAGAAAGCTGAATTACTCCTTCACAAAGGTAGGCTTTAAACTAAATTAATCTTATTTGCCACTAAAATAAGATGCTTAATAAAATTGCTGAGTTGAAATTCCAGCCTGGAATGAGTACGATCTTTGGAAAATAAGCATTTAATCAAGAAATTTTGTGGCTGACTTTTACTTTTTAATGGATCTTAAATATGTGGGCACTAATATTCCCTGAGCAGGTAATTTGTTCCCAGATATAGCAGCTATCTAATCCCTCCTGAAATGGGCCAGATTTCTCTCCAAACACAGAAATGCAAACCCTGTCTGTGAAGGTTTGAGCTAACTAGAGTTCGCATAATGAAAACAGGTAAATTTGGCCTGCTAATTCAGGCGAAACTGAAAGCAGGGAAGGAAGACAAGATGCACACAAAGGGAGCCCAGTGCGTTTGGCACAAAGTGGGAGTGAAACAGAACATCTCCTCATGCTGGGGCAGAAGTGTGAGCTCTGGCAAATCACATCACTGCTCTGCGAACCGGTTTACTCCGCCATAAAATGATTCTGATCACTTTGCGGGAGACTGAGCTCTATGAATACGGAATATAAGGTAGACATGCCATGCCATTGAAGTCAGTTGCTCTTCTGCAGCTTGTCTGCATATTTATTAAAACAAGATTTACCAACAACATAGAACAAACAGCAAGCAAGACCTCTCCTGTTAGTGGTGATAATGTGACAAAGGTAAAAACTCTTTCTAATTCTGCCATCTTTCAGAACTCATTTAAACCTCACTAAATTGCTAATAGCTGCCATGACTGTTTCATTTTCCTTGATCATATAGATGTTGCCTTGGGACACTCAGAATCACTCCTTTATTGTCCCACATCAAGAGTTTATCTTAAGGATTTTAAATAACTTCTTTTTGATAGATTTATTTTCTCCTCTACAGCACAAAGAAATTTAGTAAGAGAGACCCAATCTGTTGGGATTAAAAAAAAAAACAAACCTAGAAAGTGTTCTGGCTCTTGCGACGGTATTTTATATTGTTTCTCATGAGGGGAATTATCTCCATTAATGGTGATTGCAAATCCCTGTGTACTGGGACATTAGCTTCCCTCAAGCTTGTTACTGAAATGAAAAAAAAGACAACTAAAATATTACAGAGCTGCTTTATAAAGCACTTATCCTATTAAGCCACTTAGCCTTCATCTTTACATAGGGATGGGATGCCCAGAAGAATTCTTTGGGGAATTTATCAGATGTAGTATTAAGAAAGGCAAAGGAAAGCCCTCATTCCTTAGGGTCAATTTTAGCAGTTACTAAATTACTCCTATGAACAAAAATGCCAGGTTCATGGATGCAAGTGGCCACCTTTCAGATCTGCACCCTGGGAGGCACATCGTAGTTCTCCTGCCATGCAGCAGCACTGCTCTTTCTCTCTCACAGCAACCAAGGACTGGGAACCAGCAGATGGAAAATAAGTTGTATATTTGTTTAGAAGATATCTGCTTTATCCCAGCTCTTACTGAACTATTTTTATTCACTTATCTCCCCCCTCACAGTGTTTTGTTCAAAGGCTGGGGGCAAATCCTGCTACTACTGAAACAAAACCCCAAGCAGCCAATGGATTCCTGAAAGGCTGGATGTGGTGTGGAGCCACAAGACGCTCTGAGCCAGATATTCACAGGGTGCACAATGAGGTGGTTTCCTCGACCTGACCAAACAAAACTGACTTACATTTAATCCTGTTTTCTTTGCATTTCTTCAATGACTTATCTTTTTGTGCCTTGCATCTCTGACCTTAGCAGCTACCAAACCTGGTGCAACAGCTCTTGCTGTCCACTTTCTCCCTCTGTGCAGTACCACATAACTAACTGCATTTCAGCTTCAACAATGCTACCTTTTTTTGTGAAAACGAGTGGCCAAGTGCTCATAAATAACACACAGGCATCGCACAATGAGAAGGTCATAAAGGAGGAACTTGATGAGTTGAGAAAGAGCTGATATTTAAAGTCCTTTCTCTGTCCTCCAATTTCTCTCCTAGAAAGCTTGAAAGGCAAGGAAGGCAAGGTTTCATAAAAGCAAAAAGTACCAAAGGTTCAGCTGCCAAGGCAGGTGGGGCAGCAGAACTTCAGGGTTGGAAGAGGGTTTCTGCAAAATAACTGCATGTAGCACTGAGATCAGGACCTCCGAGAGAGTTTGAAACCTCAGATTTCAAAAGATAACCCACAAAACCAACCCCCAAAAGCCGGGTTTACACCTCTTGTTATATTTCAGCCGCAGAGGGAGGGGGGATGCAGCCACAGCCTGCTCAGCCATTGCAACAAAAGCCAGAAGGTGATTTAGAAACCACTGCCCTCAGCCCCTTCACCCTGCCATCAGCAGCTGTTTAAACCAGTACAAAGCTGGGGGAAGGTATCCTCTGGCTGGGTCTGCTGCCAGGAAGGTATGGGGACAGCAGAGACAGGGTACTCTCAGCCTTTCAAGTGCCCCAGCACTTGAACACACTGGAGCCTGCACAGTGGAAGACCCTCTGTGATGTGCGGTGCCTAGCTGTGAAGGCAGAGATGAGCCAGCTGAATGCCACTTTTCCCATTTTATATGCAGCAAGAGATACAGAATGTGGCCCTTTACCTTTCTAAGGAAAGTCACTTAAATTCATTAAAAAAAAATAAATCTCTCAATGCATTATCCACAAGTCAGAAAGCTGAAGTTTCTCTGTGTGTTTCAATTTATTTTCTTCTCTATATATAAATGTTACACTTCTAACTGATGTTTTAATGACTCCAACTCCAATTTTAAAGGAACATCACATGGTTTGGTTAAGGAAAGTGTTCCTTTCCTTGGGTAGACCCCCTGCTGTCATTTTCTATTGACTCCTCAAGACCACGCAGCAAATACCAACACTGGAAAACTTTTAGAAGTAGTAACACCAACTGAGGTCCAAAACCTGTGGGGCACAGCTGGTTCCCACCCTTAATTCTTCCTGCAGCCTCTGCAAGCTGAGAAGGCTCAGCACTTTCAGAGATGGTGCCCTAAAGACAGAACAACAAACCCAACCGCCTCTTGTGAAAATAAATAAGCATCAGCCAACACACAGCTTTTCTCCACGAGAGTGGAAAATACACACGTGTGGTCCAGCCATGTTCTTTCAATAATTGCTTATTTGCAAGTACGGCCGGGAAGTGATGCTGTAGTGTCAGGAAAAATGAACTCGGGGAGAAAAGGGGTTGTGGAGTAGTGCCACATGTTTCACACCCCTCTGTTTCTCGCCCACACACATTTGAGGAGGGTGTTTGATTTTGATTGTTGGTGGGTTTTAAATTAATGCAAGATCCAAACAGAAAAATAAAGTTGGTCTGGATAGCAGCAGCACTGTGATTCTGGAAACCGAGGCTTGGGCAAAGCTTTGGACGTCTCTCTCTCAGCTGTAGGCTGCCAGCACCAAGGCATGCGTGCAGTTTACAAGGTGGGGAGAATGCTGACTCCAAGGCAGGGAAGTGCCTCCTGGGGCATCCTGCAGCAAAAATACTTGGCTCCAGAATAAATATTGCGTCAGATCACTGAAAAGAATGTGCATTAGTGGACTAGCAGAAGCAATCAGAATAGCCCTCCCCGTAACTCAAAGCCTTTCCTTCCCTACTTGACCTCGGGGAGAGAAGAATTAAACCCTTACTGAGATCTAAGGGGAAAGAGAAAACAAAATAATGATACATTGTGTGGTGTGATCTCTTCCTCCGGTCCCCCACATCTAACTTTTCCATTTCTCATGAAAGCTCTCACCTCCTTCAGCCACCTTGCCCAGCTCTGTGCTTCCCTGTGGCTTGTCCTCCATGTTCATCTGCCTCCTTCTATTGCCTCCCAGTCCAGTATCTATGTTCTTGTGATGCTTCATGGTTTTCCATGCTCGAAGCTGTACTTGACCAGGCAGCACAGAAAGAATGAGGTAGATGCTCGAAGAGTTAAAATCAATTAATTCACTGTCTGCTCCCTTTTGCTCATAATCAGGCATTGCACTTTTTATGTGGCCGTGCCATAAAGGCCTCTTCCACATGAGAATGTGTGAATGAGTTTTACATAGGTTTTACATACAGGTTTGGATGCAGAAATGGTTACCAGCACACAGCAAGCTGAAGAGAGGAAAAGTATGAGCTGAGACAGTAGGTTATGAAATTCTCCCAAGAACTGATCAGCTCTGGAGACAAGCAGTCTTGCTGAATCCCCAGGAGCTGATAAATTCAGCACACCAAGAGTCAGCCAAATCTGGACAAGGCCACCAGCACACCTAGCATCATCAACCGGTTGTCTAACTCAGACTAGATTCAAGGCAGCAGTGGCTGTGCTGCATACAAATATATATATATATACACACCCTTGATGAAAGAAAGGGCTCTTCAACAGAATCTGAACACCTGCTTAACAGCTACTGCACACTAGTACAACCCTCCACTCCTGAATTAAAGGTATTCTTATAAATATTGTTTGTGATTTGTGTTTTTCTGACTTGATCCTCTATACGAAGAAAAAGGGAATTTGCAACTGTTTCCCTTTGTCCCCCTTCTTCACACACAGTTTTTTTTTCCAATATAAAACCTGTTGCTAATACTGACTTTGAACTTGGATGATCTCCAATGTCCTTTAATGTCCTTGATCAATCAACTTGAAAGTGTTGCTCAAAGACTTGATCTTAACGTTTATTTCTGATCTCACTTAAACTTTTCTTCCTTTCCAGACAGTTATTCTGTTATCCCTGTATGCCCTTTATAGCTGGAACCATACTGTTCCAAGGATTTCTAAATTTCTTGAACAAACCTGGCACTTTACAGCTAATAAGCATTAACCACACAAAAATGATGAATTCTAAAAGGAAAAAAAAATATCTATGACAACAAGAAAACATATTGTTCCTCCAGAGGGATATATTTGATATTGTACAGCCAAATCAAACAAACATTCTGTAATCACCAGACTGAAACCTCAGAAACAACACAAAACACGACCACAGGATAAGTAAATATGAACTCAAGTTCTTTGAGAACAGGAGGGGAATGATCAGTTTTAGAGGAGGAACAGCTTCTTGCTTAATGACAACACGGAAGGTAGAACTTGAGATGAAATAAAAAAAACAACACAAAACCTCTTTAAAACAAGTTCTGAATCCTGCTTGCTCCTTTCTTTCTAAGCCTAACACTTTAGATGATCTAGTGCCTGGCTCAAGAACGGCTACAGAGACAAACCCAGAATACTGATGGAGACTTCCTATTTATGTCCTCATTTTGGGAGGACCACGTAATCTACCCACTTCTAATTAACACTTTTTTCCCTTCTATCAACAGACAAATCTGCAAAAGCTGCATGACCCTGAGGCAGGAGTATCTATTTCATGCCTTGAGCGGGCTTGTTTAAAAAGTGGTGCTCGGACCTTTCAGGGTGTAGGTCTTGCCAAGTGCCCATGTACTCTCATTAGATGTGGCAAAGCAATTAAGTCTGAAGGCAGCCCGAGGAATCACTGCCACAGAATCCATCTGCAAACATCAGTGTCACAGCCCCGCAGTCATTCTATGCTGTGCAGTAAGTGCAAGAACAAAAGTGAAAAGGAATTGTTCATGAGGAGAAAGGGAGGAATTAGTAAATAATTTACAGGTCGCTGAATGTTAATTTTGATAAGCAATAATGAGGAAATGGCCTTTAACGACTTACAGTTCAGCTTGCACTCTCATTAGCATGTACTTAGAGGAAAAAGGAACTCAGCCACTTGATCTCTTAATACAAGTATTTTTGTCTAAACATTACAGATGGAATCTTGCTGGAAAAAATACTATTTTTGACTAACATGAATTAATTTAAACTGTTTCTAATTAAGTCAAAGATCAATTCAGACCTAGAAGCTCCTCTGCAATCTGAGGTCCAGCTCAGTTTCTAATGTAACATAAATGGCAACAAATCTTTGACACCTGATTCTCTGAAAACCACAGCACATGTATAAAAGTCAAACGACAGCTGGTCTCTGTTTAGAGCTAAAACCCAGAATATCCTTTAATTCTTCTGTGCAAATCAATTATTTATTTGAATCATTCTATTTTAAAATGCCTTGGGTTGGTGATGTCTTTGAAGGAAAGATAAGGATTTTACTGCACTTCCTTCCTTCTTATTTTGATTGCATGAAACTGATTTATTTAAACATCCTCATAACTTAAACATCCTCTTTCTTCACAGCAGGCATTAAAACACTTCTTTTTTTTGTTTTGTTTGGTAATATAGAATTATTGATATGGAGCATGATTTTATTTCCTCTCGTTTGATGTGATAGTGTAGTCCACAGCTGAGTTTCAACCAGCTTTACAAGGGCAGAATTCTGCATCTCATTCCTGCAGACTTTAAAATTACGGCCATCCCATCTAAGCAGGATCACATGTTCCTCAGTGTCTTGTGACTGAGAGATACCACACTTGCAGTGAATTTAGGATACAAATCAACTAAGATGACCTTTAGCTGTGTGCCTTGCACTTGTAATGGGAATGTGTTCATCAACACATTAGTACAGAATCTGATTTTCACACTGCTTACAGGAATAGAAAGGAGATATCAACTGGGCTGCCACAGAAATTAAATTTGAATACCCTCACGTGAGTATGTTGACCCTTGGCATTCATAGCTACAATGTTCTCAGGAGATCTTCAGCCTGAAGGAGTCCTATACACTAGTTTTATCAAAGAGGGACTTACATTTTCAAATATTACTGATTTACTTTTTTCCCATCAAAAACATGCATTAGATTGAAATGATCTAAGAAGACGACTGAAAGCTACTGAATGCTGATCCTGATTTCCTAAATGAAAAAAAATATCTATAAAAATCAATAACAAATGCTCTTTATGAAATGGATAACAAGAGAAATGATAATTTACAAAAGAATGTACTTTATAAAAGAAGTAAAGCATACTTTATCTGCCCCGGGTGTAACTGCTAGTTATGCATGGAGGAAAATGCTGAAGAGAAATCTCTGAAGAATCTCTTTCCCTAGGACTGCACTTGCAGGGACTTTCAGCTGGATCTCTTCTCAGCATCCCATCACCCAACTGAATTCATATCTGCAGTTATTTATGACTACAAATAAAACCTGGGAGAGGTATTAAGAAAATATCTGCTGCTTCTGCACTGGTCTAGAAACAAACCTGTGAGTGCTGACTAGCTACCCTTCACAGACACCAGAGGAATGTATTTCCTTCAGGGACAGAATTGTGTCCAAGCATTCTGAGAGCAGAGGTCCCACTAAAGCTAAATGGCACTTTCAGTAATCCCAGTTGAGATATTTGAGATGCATGGCAAATTTCATGTGTGCCTTTTATGAAGGTGTTTCCTGGGAATATTACCCAATGAGCAATATCATTTCTATCTCCATGGTCACTACAGGTGTTCCACGTTTCCAGATATTCATTCATTTTCGTCCATCAAATGAAACTACAGGCTGCTCCACAGCCAGCAAACTCTCCATAGTCAGGAACTCTCTATAGTCAGCCTGTTAGGCCCATTAGAGAAAATGACATTTGGATTAAAACTTTTTTATATCATATAACTAAAAATCTGACACTATTCATATATACTTTAAATGTCCTTTGAGGTGAGAAAGGAAGAAGCCCCTGCAAAGCTTGTGCCACGTTATGTCCTTTGGTTTGGCTTTGCTAAATTTCCACAGTGATTAAGCTAAGGTCGTGTGAAACACTCCAGTCTCTGGGAGATTTCTTGCTAAAATTCAACTACTGGATAAAAAAAGGGGGCCTTTGGTGAAACCCATCCATTGTCATCATCTCTTAGGTAGCTGTGGGGGGAAACTGTCTATCCATACAGTACAATAAGAACTGGACAAGTCTCCACTACATGGTAAGGACTTAAGAGAAAGTTCCCTGAGCAATCACTTTGAAGTTTGCAAGTGCTTCCAACAAGGGTCATATTTTAAAAGCAGCTGCTCATGTCTTAATTTTGTTTTTCAAAAGAACACATGCACCCTTTCTCAGAAAGCTCTTTGAAACAAGACAGCCTGTCTTTAGTGCTACCTCCACCCACAGCTGCAACAAATACTCGCTCGCAAGAAGGGAAAGCACATGTCCCTACTCTAAGCAGCACTTGCACCCTTGACAGGTCACTTCTCAAAGGTAAATCTCTTGACCATCTACTTGTTACATTTAGAAATGGGTGCTGGAGAAGACAGATAACACACATAATTCAAGCCAAGATTAAACCTGGTTGAAAACCAAGGTTGGTAAGAATCACTTTTTCCCTTGTTTTGAAATATGGTTCCAATCCAGGGAAGACCAAAGTCCATTTTCTGAAAAGTTATCAGAGGATAAAAAGGTCAAAGGCCCCAGAATTGTTCTGGCAGATTTGTGTTGTAGGCGGTGCCAGTATTAATACCTGTGCTATGGAACTGGAGATCCTGCACTACATGCATTATAAATCCAAAAAAAGAGCTGTCAACTGTTTCCGCCTGCCGATGGCAGGTAGCTAAATTCCTGTAAAGCTACAAGGCATAGTGACCAGCGTACAGATAAAAAAGGCAATGTGAGATCTATCATCCAAGTCCTAAACCCAAAGATTAAGTTATACTATAGGCCTAGCACTGACTCTCTGAGCAAGGGATGGTTCAGTAATCCCAGCTGAGATATTTAAAATGCACGGCAAATTTCATGTGTGCCTTTTATCAAGCTGTTTCCTGGGAATATTACTTAATGAGTAATATGATTTCTATCTCCACGGACATAGGTGTTCCGTGTTTCCAGATATTCATCCATTTTTGTTTTAACCATGGATCACCTCTGGGGTTCACAGTTTTCTGTGAGTGCCCATGCAACTTTGCACAATGAATTAAATAAAGCGCACATAGCATTTCAGTCATATCATGACCTCATTTGGAAATCTAAAGATGTAATTTAAACCTTGCCTATTTTTGTGTGTTATATCTCATTCCACGAGCCTCAAGTTTGTATGTTTTCCCCCAAAACTTGAAAAAACTCAAAAGAGGTAGGCAAGTACAGCCCTGCAATTCAAAAGCTGGAACATTTCATGATGCTGGCAGTGCTGCTTTCCTGATAAGAAATACAGGAACCAAAGAGAAAGTCCTTAATTATACTTAGGAAAGAGAAACAAGGAAAAGTGCCACAGTAATATTACTGAGCATGAATAATTAGAAAGGCAAATTAATGTAAAAGGAGGCACTGCCAGCAGAGATAAAACAGTCTTCTTTTATCAGGTCCAAGTGTCACCTCAGTGACCTCAGTTTCAGGAAACCATTCACAGCAAAAAAAAGGTACATATATTTCTGTATTTTTCCGAGGGAAGAGGGTCCTTTGCATTTACAGGGGTCCTAGCCAAGATTCAGAGCAGCAGTTGAGAGGCAGTCTCCCGAAGCCTAAGGGAAATTTTAAGAAACTACCATGAGAGAGACAGAAAGAGAGAGAGATGTCAACTCCTGGCTGAACAATTTATTTCCTTGATAAAATAAACATTTTGCTACAACATGACAGTATCTGGGAAAAAGTTAACAACCTAGAGCTAGTGAGCACTCAAGAGGGCTAATTAAAGTGCCAAAATGTTTTATGCCAGGTTTTCCTTTGCTAGCTATCATGTCCTCCCTCTTCCACAAGTGAGGGCAGTAAGAACTCAGTGTGACAACAGCACTAATGCTAGGTAGCATTCAAGCAATAGAAATATATCCTCTGGGGTCATAATTCACTCTTCTTTATCATACCTTCACAGGGAAAATTCACTTAAGAGTCAGCAGCCATTTTCTATTACATAAATTTAATTTTGCTTGTGGTACCATAATTCATCAGTCACTATAAGGGAGCAGCATTCCAGACCGTGCACTGCTGAATTTGGCACATCACTTGCCTGGGCAGGATCAGTGCAGAATAGCCACAACAATACTTACATAAACGAGACCAAATCAACCCCTTCCTTTGCCCTTTAGAAATTCAGTTGTTAAATCTAATCTAATTTACAGAGAGTAAAATATATAGGTTGGAGGAAGGAAGAAATCTCTTCAAGTCAATGCCCAGCCTTACCTGGTAGGCAACTCTATATGCATCATCTTTCACAATGCTCTAGAAAACAGGAAGATTTCTAAAGAAATAATCCAGATTTGGTATTTAAGCAACTACCTGCTTTACCACCTACTCCATATTCCCATGATCATGCTCTCCCTTAGCTCTGCCATAGTCAGAGTTTACATCCGACCTTCCAGCTTCCTTCGTATCAGCTACAACATAGAGCAACGTTGCCAGGGTGACTTCCCACTTACGGGCGTTTTCTATTCAGTGCAATCCCACTGCTCAGGTACTGGATAGACTCCAGTCCGTAGTGCTACATGGCTTGACCACATACAAGCACTGCTGGGATGCAACAGCTCTCCTCCCTTGAAGTTCCTCCAGCAGTGCAATAGAAGTGTGTCTCTTGCACATGGCTCAATACAGAACTCACTGGCAGAGGCGGAAAAGGCCAAAACTCAGCTCATGGGATGCAAACATTTTGCCGTAATGATGCCAGAGGGATAGAGGGCTTGGATCACTACCTCTATAAAAATTTTGTAAGAGAGTAAAGATGATTAAAAAACCCCTAGTAACAGGGGTTCAAAACAACACCACCAAAAAAAATATATTTGGGAAAGTAAAGTATATAACTAGAGAATACTTTAATAGCACTGAAGAGAAACAACAGCATTGAAGAGAGACAGAGATCTGCTATATAGTTTTTAGTTCTGCTTGGTATATCAGTTACCTTGCTAAGAAACTAAGTAGAAATGAACTGGTCAGCTCTGTATCAGCAAGAGTACTATTGTTAGCAGAATAACATATACATCTGCCTTACGGTATTGTTTTTAATTTCTCCATGCCTTTAATTCCCTCTCTGGAAATGGGGATCTCTCTCATTTTTATCCCAGGTCTGTATTTTCTGTATTTGATAAAGTAATGTCTCATATTGACATACATTTTTAATTTTTTTTTTTATCTTGGTATTCTTATTTCAAGGGGATTTTCACTGAAAGATTATTATTATTTCATTATTTTGTAGCATTTCTTTAATCAAACTTTTCCAAGTCATTCCACCTTTGAGAGGAGCTTTAGGCTTGCTGCTGATTCCAGGCCAGTCTGAGAGCACAGAGCACCAAGATCAGAGACATCTCTGGTGGGATCAGCTGTATGACACAGGCAGAGCTGCTGTGCAATGCTGGCAGTAGCAAGGATCATGGTCCCAGTACCAGCGTGCTCCAAGGGGCTACTTCCACTTTCAAGTGCCTAGAGAGCTGAGCTCATGTGTAAATAGAAATTTGCAACTAGTTCCTACTCTGCAATGCCTATGCCTCCATGTCAACACAAACCACATGGAAACACCCCTTTTATTTGCAGGATCTGTGTCCTGTGACAGGGATAGCGGGGCATGCACTGCACAGGGCTGTTAGGTCAGCTTTACACTAGTGTGAGGGAAAAGACTTTAAAGACTTTTCCTCCAGTGACATTTAGGGAATGATGCCAGCCATCAGGAACCAGGAGCTCCCTACTTGGTGTGGTCAGGTTTCCAACTCCACTGCTGGAAGCAAGTGGCTGAACTTCAGCTTCTGGGATCGACAGTTTCAGAGAAGGGAGCGTTTGTCAACTCACCTTAACATGTTTCATTTCGTTATAAGCTGCCACGACAGAGTAGGATCTTTGGTTTTTCAACTGTGGTTTTAGACACTCTAATTTCAATGCTTAGTTTCCAGATTAATTTGTGCTGGGAAGCAATGATTTTGACCACTTTGTGTTGTATATGTTGATGGTGGCATCTAATAAACATAGTAATTTTCCTTATGTCCTCCTTGTGAGGTATGTAACAGAACAAGTTTCCTTTTCTATTGAATGAGTGGGTTTTTCCATTTGTTTTTTTTTTTTTTTTTTTTTTATCAGCACATACTAACACTAGGTAATAGTTTAAGGAAACACTACAGATTTAGAAAAACGTGCAGCATATTGGTGCACATCTTCATGGAGTTCAAACCCAAATTGATTAGTAGCGTCAAGGAAGAAAGTGCACTCCTGGTATCTGTGCCACATGGAAAGAAAACTTCCAAGGAACTGAGAATTCTTCCTAAAGAAGAATCTGAAGCAGTACTTCCTGCATCAGATCCTAACTTCTGTTTCAGTAACAACATCACAGGGAAAAAGTATTCTACCTTGCTTAGAAGCCTTTCAAGAAAAGAGAATCCACCCCTAGTTAACTTAATTCTAAAATCTTCCTTCTTATACCAATTACCTGCAATTAGAAAAATTATTATTGCTAGATTTTATATATCACCACTGATGTGGAAGAGGTCAAGATCTTAGTCTCATGACTGCTGGAAGATGAGCTGAGTCCAGTTTCTACTGGAAAAGATAAAAGTATGTAGTGTATGTTTATTTTTAGAGATTAAAAACTTTTCTGTTATCATTTCAGAGCTTTTTTTCACATCCAAAAACAACAGGAGGAAATGAGAGCTGCTCTCCTCAGCATTCTGCAAAAGCCAACAAAAAAAGCCATTAGGAGATGGACCAGTATCACCAGAAACAGCTGTTTTACAAGCCAATGGATCAATGGGCTTAACAAATGAGAATGCCCTGCATGCTAGCGCTTTCTTGACACAATTCTCCAATGCTTTGAATCCAAATATAAAGACTGAAATCCTGTCTGCTGTGAATTGAATAGGGCAAATATTTCTCTCTAAGGAGAGGTTTTTAGATAGCATGCTGAAGAGGGCTTACTGTATAGAAAAAAAGCTGTCTACTTTGCCTTTTGAAAAAGGATGAAGAAATTCTGTATAGTAGGGTACCTAGAACCTGACTTGGATGCTCAATGGGCATTACACTTACTGTAATAGTATTCATCATCTACTGAGTCTTTAGCAGTGAGTGCAGTTCATGAACCCATTTTTCCCCCTCTATATAATACTTATATAATACCCAAGGACAACCCAAATAATTCTTTTTCTGTATATGAAATAATTTAGGTTACAGATTGCAGATATAAAAATAAACATTTTTATATATTCTCTCTTTATTTCCTTTTATAAAGATGCAGACCTACAGCCCTTAAAGTCTGTGTTTCTACTATACAGTATTTAATAAAAATGAAATGTTTGAATCCCAGGATAATTGCCTTATATATTTTTGAGAGAAAAAAACCCAAGAAAATTAAAGATATTAAGGACTAAGATCCAGATATAAGAAGCTGCTTGAACAGGTATTTAATTTAAAAGGAGTAATCTCTCTTTTTTTTTTTTTTTTTTTTTTTTTTTTGAGCAGACTTGGACAATTCTCTTTTTTAATCTGAAGAGTCTCATATAATCACCTGACCACTGTCTGCAGCCAGGAAAGCCTGAATATTTAAAGACTTAGTAACACTTCTGGAGCCAGGCATGTAATTAAGAATATTGTCAAAGCAGAGATTGCTACCATAAAGATTGCTGTGAATTCCCATCCATATAGAAAACTAGCTCTGTATTTGGTTCTGTATTCTGTGTTGGGACAACACAGGACAATATTATAATTAATGCACAAATGTAATATTTTCAAGAATTTCTGTCTCCCCACCAAATTCCTAATCAAAAAAAAGAAACAGAAAAAGAGACAAGCGCAATGTGCCATCAGATGTAATTTGTGATGGCATCCAACACATGAGTGACAGAGCAGAACTAGGACTCAGCTTTTCTGGCCCTCAGTCAAGTGCTCTGTCCTCTGCACGGAACGCTCCCCCTGACGAATGTTATGGCTAGGTTCAGATGTCTCGAGAGAAAGCCAAATCCTTGCTGAATTTACAGTAATGTTATCTCTTTCCCACTTAACAACAAAAAATCTCCTGCCTTTTTAGGGGTTTGAAATGCAAAGGTAAAGCTTTGCTCTAGGGCTGTGCTATCCCGAGAGGAGACAGAAATCGTTACTTGAAGCCCAGAAGGAGCTGGCTCACAAACAGGTTGAAAGAAATACGGATGACTTGAGGCACAAGGAGTGTTATTAAGCAGAAGTGCTACTTGAAATGGGAATCTTTGAGAGGTTGTGGTTTTCTTTGTCTAAAAGGTTGTTTGGCATTTTTGTCTGCACATCCGACTAATGCGTTAGGTGATCCTCGGGCATAATAGCAAGATTTAGGGAAAGGGCAAAGTACACCAGCTAAATCTTTGAAATCTTTTGCCTTCAGAGAGTAATATCAACTCTTGAATGTTACTTGAGAATTGTTTCTGGCACTGAGTTAATACATCGATGGTCCCAGTGCAGGATTAATCTGCTGCCATACTGGCATGTTAGCACTGCAAAGCTCTTTGCATGTGTTTGTAAATGAGGCTGCTGTGAACAGCCAGAGTTTTCAGAGGTAGGAGCACTTGCTCTTGGCTCCTCAAGATGAAGATCTCACTGGGGCACACAGAGAGGTCACCCACAGAGGCTCCAGCTGTGAAAAAATTCAGAGCCTGCATCTGAACTCCTGGGAGTAACTGCTGACTACGCTGGAGTTAAATAGGCAGGGAAACCATTATTTGCTGAACACATTACCTATCAGTGCCGTTATCAATACCCCATGAGTTAATTTTAACATGTATCTTACAATGTTTACCGAGCACTATCAACTCTGTCAAGAAACCTTAACTTGAGAGCATGACATGGTACAGTCTTCCCGTGCCAATAATGCAGTACCTGTCTATGTGAGAAGATAAATCTTCCCAGTTCAACAAGATGTACTCAGATCATCCTAGAAGATAAGCTCACCTACACCCTGGAGGAAAAAAATCACATTTTAAAGTTGGAGAGTAAAATAACTTGGAATGATAGTGAATTGTTCCCATGTGTACAATGTCACCACCAGGAGTTTTGTCTTGGGTCCTTGCACAGCCTTGGGATCCCCTCGCAGCAGATGCTAACATGTGCTAAGGGCTTTGTGCAAGCAGCACATGAACTGATGTTTGAACTGAGACTGAACGCAGGTGTGCCTCCGTGCTGCTCCAATGGGAAGTGAGAAACACAGCTCTATCTGTCATTAATTTGGGTAATGTGTAGAAAAACCGATAGAGAACTATAAAGCGATGCAGGGAGTTAATTTCCCTCGGAGCAAAGACAGAGTAATGCAGCATTCTGGGGGCTAAATTCTCCACAGTATTCTGGCATTAGCATCAGTGACAATAAGGAAACTGTTCCGCAGGAACTCCCTCTAAGGATGACACACTAGTTGCTCAGATTCAATAAAGCACATACAAGTATATTTAAGCTTTAACTGTACACTGGAATTTGTTTCTATTCATTAAATGTATGTAAGGACACATGAACACACAGATAACCTTGAGTCAGTAAGTGAACCTATCCACTTTAAAGTAAAAAACATGACACAACCCAAGAACTGATTTTGCTTTTCCCCAGTGTTAACATTTTTTTCCCTATACTGTATGGTGCTCAATTTCTCTCATACACATTCACCATTCAGTTCCAACAAGGTTTTGGATAGAAATTCCTACAACCTTTTCCCATCTCACATCCTTAAACCAACTGTTGTCATGATGATCTGTCTTTCAGGGTACAGCCTGATAGTTTCCTGTTCTGTTGGTACTATAGATCTTTGTATGCAGCTACAGCATACAATATGGAGCATCTTACCTAGACCTTGCCTGTCTGCCAAAATTCATGCAACTGAGTCAATGGGCTTGGGGCAAATGAGTAAAGCTTATGCAAATGTTTAAAATTAAGCATGAGCTCAAGCACGCTACCAAGTCAGGGCCTTTCTCAGGAATGATAAATGTGCAAAACATGAAAACAAGTCCATGTGGATTGAAGACATAAGAAAACACTCCTTCAACATCGGGCAAAGTATTTGCATACATTACAGTGGCCTGTGGATTGTGAGGATTAATACTTTTCTAATGCACATTATTGGTCAAAAATGCAAAAGCACAGGGACATGCCTTTAAGATAAATACAACAGGTGGTCTATACAAAGGTAATTTATTTACAATTAAATCCTATTTCTGAGTCCAGAATAAAATAACTTTCAAAGTAACGTCTGCACTGAACCTTACTTGTGAACTTTACAATTGCAAACTTGAACTCTGATTTTGTGAAGACACCCTTCTACCTTGTGTACATGGCAGCATAATTAAAGCCCTGACAAACAGATAAATCCATAATGGTACTGCAGAATTCATCCTTTTGCAAATTACATATGATTTCAAAACACGTGAAAAGAATATGAACATTCTCTCAGTGGATATGACAAACTTCATCAGCATAGCTAAGGTAAATTATTACTAACAGCCCATTTACTCCTACCAGCAACTGCTAATTCAGCTGGAGATTGCAGCTGGAGGTATCAGGGAGACAAATCCAAGTCAAGCATTCTAGTGGAGCTGGGAATTTGGATTCAGATCATCTGACAAGTAAACTGACAAGTACATACGTGCTGATAGTGTGCAGCATTCCAACAGAATCTAGTGCATCTCGGGGCCATCCATATGCTCCACCATATGTCCGCGAGGAGAGGGGTCCAGAATCACAGTCACTGGAATGGATAGGTCTCCCAGGCTCTCAAGATACCAGCCAGGATCCCAGTATCGCTGTATTAATTGGTGTGTAAGCACCTGTACTTCCTCCAACAAACTGCTGATTTTAGCTCAGAGGGCAAATATGGAACATATTTGTTTGCTCATTCAAAAGCTGGCTCCCACAGGGCAAGTTCTACTAGGGAAGAAAAGTTTGCTCTGAGCTGTGTTTCTTCAAAGCCAATTCAACCTCTGTGGGTTAACCACAAAGAAGCTGCTGCAATGGAGAAATTACCATGTAAAACAGCAGTACTGTTTACCAGAAACAGATTGGCTTTTAATAGCCTAGCATAGAGCAATATAAGTTTCAGCTCACTCAGTAGAAGACAAGTTGCTTTATTTTGCCTTCTATTCTGCTCTTCACTTACACTTTTCTGAGGGCAATCAGCTGCAGCGTATTTTCACATTTCAGTCCTACCTTATCGCTGTCCACTGTGTTCTGTGATGTCCTGGACGCAATGGAAATAGTGTCAGGTTGACTGCTGCCATCTCCTTGGCTGTCTGCGTCATCTACTCCATCTCTGTAAAAGTCATAATAGGGAAACAACAGTGCTTAACACACCACCTTGGAATGGACACAACTTTATAGGTGGATTTGAGGATGCTGAGTCAGTGTGCCAGAGCTGGCTTTCTGCTAAAATTACTTCGCTGATGTGGTCCATATTGCTATGTGGCTTGCAATTTAAAATTATGTCACCCTCAGCCATAGCACTGGGATTAGCACATAATCACAACGTTGTTGCTGGAAACAGAATGGCCATTGCCTGCATATTTACTGCATAAAAGGCTCTGGTGTTCACAAATAACTGTGTAATGAGGGTGTTAGGCAGAAATTTTCCTTCAATTAGATTTCTGCCTTAACCAAAGCCATTCAGCTCAGGCTACAGATGATACTGAAGGAAAGGGTATTTCTTTTGTCTCACAGGAATGACATCTTCAGGATGTAAATACTAAGCCATAAAAATTATACCCAAACATAAATACAGCATAGAGCTCTACAAGTCTACCTCTATAAGTCTGCTAGAGGTTATTTTCTTCTCTTTTGCTGTATAGATATAGTTCCCCTAAAATTTTACTGGTCTCTCAATATGAACATTTAAATAATACAAAATACATATTTGAGGACAAAGAAAAAAGAACAAAACACTAAAACCAAAAAAACCCCAACGCCTCCCTGTTTTGTGCTAGAAAACTCCTGTATTGGTGCACACCCTGAGGAAGAAACGTCTGGATCCTTGCCTTGCTACAGGTCTCCTGGGTGACTTCGGTTACTTATGCTTTGGATGCCTCTATAATACAGCCTGAAGTAAAAGAGTGATAAAACTTGATGAAGAAATAGAGGTGCTCACATTACAGGTGGCTTTTAGGAATAACAGCATGACAGCTAAAAGAACAACTGATTTTCTATAATTTCTATTTAATCCAGAATTCAAAGAAATTGATGAAAAAATTAATATTACTTCACAGGCTGAAATGAGTTTGTATTTGATGATGAAGCACAGATTCTCCATTGTAGTAATATATTGTCATGACCAGCTGTGATTTTCCTTGTCAAACAATTCAAAATGCTAAACAGGGAAAAAAAAATCTTTTAATACTCAAATGTGAAGTAAATTGTACTTTGGGAAAGAAACTAACCTTGGACTCTGAAGAACGTTTACTGTTCATTGCTCTATAATACTTTGGAGTACTAAAATAAAATACCTTTGTATGTATATCACAGTAAAGCTTTCTAGCTACTTCTGTCAAGGCAACATAAAAAACAAAGACAACGAAAACTGAGTTTCACTGTAGTAAGAAAAAGCAAGTGAATCCAGTAAAAAGCACACAGACACCGCACTGCTGTTGGTTGATGTTGCAGCACAAGCAAGCTACCAGGCTGCAACAAGACTTTACTGCCATCAGTCATATTTTACAGTTCATGCTGTTTCTCCTTCCTCCAGAAACCAGACCACACTGCTCCTCCTCCATCCAACCCCCTCTCCACAATCCTCAGGGCTATTTAACCACTTAGCAGGAACGAGCTACACCTGCACATCGTCCGTGTCAATCAACCCACTGCCTTGGGGCAAGGCCACAGCTGCATGTTATCAATGCTGATCAACATACTGCCTGCATTCCTCTACAGGTTGAGAAAAGGCTAGTTATTTCATGTTGTATGGAATGGCTGAGGTTACCTTCTACTGTTGTTTCGCTGCTTTGCTGGTGTCTTGGGGAGCTGAATTGGCTCCTTCAGAGCCCCCTTCAGATGAATAATCCTTTCTTGAATGACTTCCCGGATATTTTTGATCCATTCCTGTTTTGTCTCAATACTGGATGCCTAAAGTTCCACAAGGCAGAAAGACAGACTCTTTATCATATTCCCAGCATATCACCTCCTATGTAGAAGAATCGTGGCTGGCTGATGAAAATGCATGATTAACTATTTCTCCTCTCTGCTATATTGTTTTAGCTGCTGGAGCACCTGGTAACCCCAGGAGAACTGAGGGTATTTTTACCAGACCTACTTGGTAAGCAACAGCAAAGCAGCTAAACTCTGGATAAATATATTTAATGCTAGCAATACAGCGTGCTCTGTAAAGGGAAAATAGATTATCAGTGCAAGGATTTCCTCAGACAAAATAACTATAACAGGAATTCTTCGTTCAAAACTCACTTGACAGAAATGGCTGTCAGCTCTGGAGGTTTGAGGAATAGGTTGATTGTTGGTAAGCCCAGTGGCAAAGGGCTAAGAGAATTACACCTTCCAGATAAACACCTAGAGATGTGCCCTGTGTCAGCATGCAGCTTCTCAACCCAGGTTCCAAGAGGAGACGCAATTTCAGCAAGGCCGCACAACTGCACTGTCTTGATTCATACTGAGGCCTTAGAACTGAATTGCTCCTGGTGCAGGCCTGACCCCGCTGGCAGACATGGAAGCCACGCAAATATGAGGAGGGAAAAAATTGACCTTTCATTTAGCACTCCCAAGGCCTGTACTAGAAGCTCTAAAGGCAAAGAAAACAAATAGAAAAGACTTACTTTGAGCACTGTTTTATTGTCTGAGGATGGTGTTCGTCCAGACCACAAAGCAAATTTACAGGGATCTCCTTCAACATGTTCAGTCACTCCCAGTTCTGAGGTCTAGTGTGGAGGAAAGATGATGACAGATTTCATATATATGAAGCCTCATGTGTCCAGAAAACTTTCATTTGTAGGGAGAACTGGGGATACAGGGGTGGGCAGGGGAGCAAGATCTCGTCTGCTTTGCTACACACAGGTAAAAGAAACAGAAAATCACCAGAGGATAGCAGGGAAGCGAATGGCTTGAGTGATCCTCCTTGCATTTCTTACCCACCCTTCACATCTGGCTATCATAAACCTGTGCAGACTCACTACGAGCTTGGCTTCCAGATGAGCTCTGCAGGGCCCACAGCCAGCCATTGCAGGTGGCATGAGTATCCCCAACCCAGCACGGGGACAGGGCAGCCATCCCCCATACCCCACCTCTACCTCCAAGAAACACAACACCCAGAATATTTTCTCTGCAGCCACACCTACCAGTAACTTGTTCTTGTAAACATATTTTGTGTGTCCTGAAGAATCTTTGATCTCTTTGCTAAACACCAAAGAGATTTCAAAAAGGAACAAATGCCTTTCACGACCTTTCCGAATGAGAGACTTGGGATCCCACACTTGGAAGGAATCTTGAAGAATCAGCTCTCCCTGGACGTCCAGGTTCTCATCAAACCCTAAAACCACAAAATACATTGGCTTGTATTTGTTCTTGGGACCAGTAATGCCCAGAAATGCCAGACCAGTAAGGACTTGAAATAAAAGGGTGTTTCTCTTTTTTAATGCACATTCTGAAAGAACATTAATGGGCATCCATTGCCCCAGTGAAAATATGTTTTTTTCCTACTGCAACGATGTAATTATTTCACCAGAGGCAAATAGGTCATATGTACTAAATGAGACTGCTGCTAAAGTGTAGTAGTAATTACTGAAAGATAAATATTATAAAGGTTTCAGTGGAGGTTACTGTACAGAGAACTGCAATGCAAGAAATCTTGTGCAGATCCATATGAATTCAGAGAAACCTAATGGCTGGAAGCGCCCATAATACCATGATGCCTTCAAGTGTGCTAACCCAGCCTTCAACGGACTGTGAGCCCACAGCAGTGACATGGGGGAGCGACGTCTATGAGAGCAAATTGGTATGGTGTCTGAAACAAGCTTTCTAAGAGGAGTTTCTCATATTCCAAGCTGCACATCAAAAGCCTTCACATGGTTGAGGATCACAGGACTCTCCACGTAACTGGGAGGCTTGAGGGAAAAGGGAGTCTCTAGTGCAAGATGCCCTCCAAGCTCCTGTCTCAGCAGATGGTGGGTCACACTTCTCTCCAGAGCTGGGGACTGCTCCTCTACCAGCACAGCCTGCTATTGCTCATGCCAGATAGCCCTGAGACAGCAGCAAATAGCCCTGGTTGCTGCTCCGAATATTCGGGGATATTGTTTTATATGAAGACAGCTGTTCAAGTGCTTGTCTACCCTAACAAAGTCATACCTGCTTCTTTATTATTGCATGGTGCTGGTGATTTCATGGGGATAGATTATCCAGGCATTATTTTTGGAAACCTTGCTTTTCACCAGCCGCTACGGTTAAAACCACCTTTAGAGTGTTGCTACCTATGCTGGGTCAGTTTCCCCCCCTGCAGTTTTAATTGCCTGGTCTTGACGTGCTGCTTAGCTACTGGCAGCATTTCCTTTTTCTTGACTGTTTTAGTACTCTTCTTGTTTCCTGGTTCTGACTCAATCCAGGCTGGAAATGGTTTTCCCAGGCCAAGAAAATGTTTGAGACACAATAAAGCATTCTGCCCAGAATAAAATTTTTAAATTTTAGAAATATTCCACACATCAAAAAGTCAATATAAGACTTAATTTTCAAAATATCAAAATACTTGCTTCTTTAATTTTGAAATACTTTTTAATAATATTTTTTTCTCTTTTTTTTTTTAATCTTTGGGATAATTATACTAACATTTTGAAACACAAGCTGTTTTGACACAGAAAAC
Source organism: Falco cherrug (assembly GCF_023634085.1). Taxonomy (NCBI): domain Eukaryota; kingdom Metazoa; phylum Chordata; class Aves; order Falconiformes; family Falconidae; genus Falco; species Falco cherrug. The sequence continues at coordinate 32,219,370 of NC_073704.1, read as the reverse complement.
TAGAACTTTTTCTTTTGAAATGTTGAGATAGTATTTAGAAATGTTTTCATCCAATAATCATTACAGCTGCCAGCAGCTAAAGTGATAGTGGTTTAGGAGGTGTTCTTTTGTTTCATGAAGTAAGAATGTTTCAACAAAATGTATATATACACATTGTCTATGTATGCTATTACACAAACTTATGTGTATGTACATACATATACACACATGACGTAAATAAATAAACCCCCAGAACTTCCTAGATAGCTTTATTCTTCCAAGACTTTTAGAGAAATATCAGAAAGGAGCTAGGAAGTCTGAAAATTACCATCAATCAACAGTATTGCTGCAGTCACCCTGTACTAACTTCCCACAAAGTTACAAGAAGGCTTCATTTGTCAGCGGGTCCCTCCCCTCCCCTGGCCACCTGCCCATCTGCTACCTTCCAGCATGCTGACGTGCATTGCATCGTTGGCCTTCTTTGGGACACTGAGCATCACTTCCAGACCATCTTTGAGTTCCCCTTTGCCCTCCTCGCAGCAGGTCAGTAGTTCCTAAGAAGTAATGCAGAACACTGGTAAACAAACTGACCAACATGCTGGCTTTGTATCCAGTTCTGTTACTTAATACATGCAACCGCTTCGCTAGCGGAGACAGAAGAAAGCTGAACTGCATCCAAACCCACTGTGGATGCCTACAGGTAGTGGGGATCAAATGAGAATAACTATAAAACAAGGCAAAACAAAGTGCTCTCAAGTGAGACTGTGCACTTGGGAGATTTCTGGAGCTCATGCCTGTGCTGTATTCATCAGCCAGCCCAGCTGTGCCAGCTGTGTTGCAGGACCCCTGCCTGATCCTGCAGGGCTGGCAGTGTGCTGTGCCCAGGGCAGGGAGGTCTGATTCACCTGAGGGGGAGACCAAAGGGGTGATGACTGAAAGGGTGTTTTAGCCTTCCCTTTAGCAGATGTTTTGGGCAGTGCAGGCTCGCTGCCCCACAGCACTCTCTAGGCTAGGGTAAACCCGTGTGTTGTTTCAGAAAACTGGCACAAAGCACAGATTTGTTAACATGTTGAAGGTACTCAGTAAGTACCTTCCTAGTACAGCATACCACTCCTTTGATCATATCTGGTCCTAGCTTTTCAAAGTTAGAATCTGACTCTTCCCTTTTATGCCCCAGATATTTTTTCCTCTCTGGTTTACTAGTTTTGAAGTGAACAGTGGGTGGTTAAGATCTAAAATTCACTTACTCATGAGATACTGCAAAAACCTGTAATCAGTTTACAACAAACCAACAAAGGTGGGTTTTTTTTAAATGGGAAATATTAATATTTACTTGGACATCCTTGTTTTGTATATGAAGCTTTTCTCTGTTTTTCAAACACAAACATGTTAGCTTCCAAACAGAATCTAATACCACTGAAGGAGTCTCAGTCAAAAGTTAGCAAAACTTCTCAAAGTTCATTACCACTGTCATTGAAGCTTTTAATCAAAATCAGTCACAAACTTAGCAAGAAAGAAAGTAAACAACTCTGTCATTCCTTCAACTTCCCTTTCCCAGTTCTTGTTTTTTAGGGTTAAATTTACTTGGACACAAATAAACCCCACCAGTTGAAACAGGTGATCAGTTTTTTACTGTTCCTTGTTTTCTTTCTGTGAGCCTTTTCCTTTAAAACACCCAACCTCATGTCCCACTCTTTTGCCATGCTCAGGCCCGGGAAGCAGGACTAGCAGCTCAGCAGCAGCTTGCAGGTCAGGAACAGGGGATGAAAGCAGCCCACTTAAGAATAAGCGAACACATTACACCTGTGAACTCCTCTGCACGAACTGATCTGGACAGCTCACTAAGGTACCTTCAGTAAGAGTTGATATTTTGTGATCCTCTGGACAGGCTTGATTAAATAAGAAGAGATAGAGTTGGCCAGTCCATGTCTTTGTTGAATTTCCTAGAAGAGATAAAACCAGCAGTTAATCATGGAAAACTCTTAACCCCCTGCCAGACAGAACCACCCACAACTAAGTTTAGCTCTGGATCTCCGCATTTCTTTGTTTAGTTTTTTAACTCTTACTTTTGCTTACATGCAAATAACTGTGGTCTCAGAGAGGCTGGCAATAAACTGCAGAGTCCCTCCAAGGCCTCTTAAATGGCAGGGGCCCTGTGCAAGTCAAGCTAAGGCTACGCTGAGTAAACAACACAGGCTTCAATTTAAATACGACTCATCTGTCACGTCAACTGGTTTCTCCTAGCTATGAAGGCTGAAAGCAGTCTTAATGTTCTATTAAAATGCAGTGACATTAAATTAAATTACATGCAGAGGGTGTAATTTAGCTGTCAAAACATAAAGACCCAGTACCATTTGAAAGCCCTGGGGTAGCTGAAATACCTGCAGATGAGTAACAGGTGTGACACAGTGCTGACAGACCTATGCTATCCTCAGGTGGCACCTGGGGGCCAGGAGAGAGAACCTTAGGATACCTTCTACAGCACTGAATACTTCTGTTTTGTCACCCGAATCTCAATCAAAATGTCTGTGCTGATCAGTGTGATGTGCTCATGAACTTCTGGAGACACTGCAGATAGGCACCTGGTGCAGTCTGCAAAGGGTCCATCTGCCTCCTTCCAACTGGTTCCAGTGAGAGTTAGGAGCTCCTGAAAATCCTACAGGATCCTAATGCACATATTTAGCCATCTAAAAGACCTCAAACTCACACACTACGGGGGCAGATTCTCTGCTGAAATAGAACAGGTTGGAATTCCTTCTGTCTCTTATCAGGCCCTGGGCATGCCTCCCCTTGCTCCTGGTCATCATCAGGAAGTCACTGGTTCCTAAAGGAGCAGATGGGGAGTGGGAATAGGACTTAGGTCCAGCCACTGGTGGGTAATTTGGAAGTTGTAAAGGGAAGAAGTTACAGAAGATGAAGTTTCTGTATACAGTGATTTTCTGCTGAGTACTGGGGAGGTTACTGGGTTTTTTTATCTCCAGTATTTATGCTGGGATGCAAAAATAGCCACTTTTCACACAATGTGTTAATTTTATTTTTTTTTTTTTGTACTAGGCAAGTTTATTTTAGGAAAAAAAATATCTCTGGTGCCACGAACAGGACCAAAAGGGGAAGGGGCTCTGTGTGGGGGCTAATGGTGTTTGCACGAAGCTGAGTCACGGCTGGCTCCAAACAGGGACAGTGCCTCCAGAGCATGTGGCTGGGACTCAATTAGTAACTGCAGGAGCCAGCAAGACTTCAGCTACATCTGTGAACTTCCTGGAGCTGGCTAAGTACACTTGTTTTTGTAGGATCCAAGTAATGAATTTAGCACTACTCCTTCCTCCCAGTTCTCTGATGAGCAGAGCACGCTCCCAGCAAGATGCCTCCCCTTTGGGCATTCCTTGCTCTGCCAGGATGCTCCTGGTCAGACTGTGTGGAGACAGAGTGGGTTGGCAGAGTGACAGCTGTCCCTGCTGCATGGGAACCTGCAGCAGGAAAGCAACAGCACTGCTACATGGCAATCAGACAAATACACTGCTGGAAAGGGACATTCTCCCTACAGCTCCTCCCTCTGGTCCTTGAAATGTTGGAGTAAGATGGCAGCTCGCTGGAGTGTGTCTTGGGTTGGCTTTGTAACAGCTGGAGAGGTCTGGACTTGCTGTGGGTGGAGATGGAAACCAGAGAGGTCTGTGCAGGGCAGCACACGGCAGTGCAGACGTTTCTCACACACCTCTAAGTAACACGAAGCACAGATATACCTGAGCTAGCTTTGAAGCTGCTGGCAGGGTTCAGAAGCAAGGTAGCCACAGGGCCCTGTGCTCTCTACTTTGCCCTGCTTCTTGTTTAAAGCAAGCTTGGCTCATGTTATAGTGTGCCACGGCTCACCACAGCACACAACTTCAGTTACTCCTTGTGTGGAAAAGTGTCCCAAGAGCCTGGAAGAAATGAAGGGATCTGGCAGGCACCACAGGCTGGCAGTTGTGTTGCAAACCAGATGAGCTGCAGAACAGGATCAACATGTAGTCTACGTGCAACGACAAAATCCCAGATAAAACACCAAAAAAATCCCTTGTGTAGGGAGCACAGGACCCTCAGATGCCCTTGGCTGGCCAACATGGAGACAGGAATACTTAAATACAATTTCATACCATAAGAGTTGCTGAATTTACCATGAAGCAGTGATAAAGTGCCCTGATTTTGTATCAAATGTCTGAAGAGATTCACAAATTAATGCAAGTCATCTAATTGTGTTGTTTAGTAGGAGGACAAACTGCATCCTGAACTGGGTGTTCAGACCAATGGCTTGCTGCATGGACTGATGCACCACTAAACTCTCATGAAACATTTAGGTTTTGTAACGCACGACACAAATCTTTGGTGAGCCATTTCAGAAAAAAAAATGTTCCCAAGGAGAAACTGAGACCCTGCTTGTGCTTCTGCCCATTTCCTAAGGGATACCCCAGCTCAGTAGAGAAACTGCCCAAGAACCATCATCCATGCAGAAACACAATGTTCTGCAATACTATTAAAGTCAACGAGCTTTACCGTGTTCTACACTGGTCATGCAAGTTAAAGGTGCCCTGTGGCTTCTTGAATGTAATAACTGATCTTTTCCAAGATTTAAGGGGAAAAAAATATTGAAAAATAGCAAAGCATATAGATGACTGAACCCAACTCTGTCCTGAGAGCCAAAGGTCACTTAAATAACTGACACTGAAATCAAATTGATCACCTCAATAACATGCAGATTTCTACCAGCTGAAGCTGAGGGCTAACACATGTTGGCAGTCAAAAATATAACTTGCTAGCCTGAACTATATGGTATTACAAATACTAAAAGTTGCCAAATACGGTAGGGATCATTTATCTTTGAAACTACTGAATGAAAAATACAGTTTTAAGTAATGTAGTAATGCTCTCAGATGATGAACAAGACAGATACGAAATGTGAAAAAATCCAATAAATGTCTACTACAGTTCTGTAAGATTAAGCACACTAGTTGCATTCCTTATGCAATTTCCAGCTAATATAACTATACCAGCTTCTGAGTTTTATAAGCAAAGCAAGATCTATGGAAAAGGGAATACAGTAATCTTTACCCTTTATTAGAATAATGCTATAGGATAAACTAGGCAAGTTTCACAATTGAGACTTTGTGTGTAATTTTTCCACCTGTGTCAACTGGTCTAAGAAGAGAAACTGCTTTTCTCTACAGATATTGTTTCACTTACATCCTTAGAATGTCCCAGCTACAACAGCAAAGCTAGTAATTTCTCATCAGTTTCAAACAAGATATGCCACTTATCTTTGCTCCTTCTGATTAGCTAACCCCTGTAATAAGCCCTGAAGCTTCAAATTTTCCATAGACTTGAAGGGTTCAGACAGATTACTGGAACTTCTTGATTTCATCTCAAAGGTGGCTTTCCATGATAGTTTATGCAATTGGAAGGTTGGTTTGTACACTTGTGATATTTGACCAGGCTTCTTACTAAGGGTTATATTCCCGATAACTCATTCTCATCATCAGGGTGTTTTAGGAAATTCCAGGTTCTGCCTGGAAGAAAAGAACTAGTCATTTCCTCTGTACTCCTTGGGCCAGGCTGTCCCCTGGCCTGCCACCGAACCACTGCCACTCCAAGGTCAAGATAAGAAGGATGGACACATACTTCACACTACCTTACATTGAGTGACCGGCGAAAAAATTTTTCTGGGGAAAGCCAGCTTTTGCATTTTGCACAGGCATCACTGGGTAGCCCAGGACAACTCCCACCAATGGAAGGAAAACATCTCGCAAAACAGCAGATGCTGACACATGAATAATCACTATTAAGCAACACCAGGCAGGTTTCCAGCCCATATACAGAGCTGCAGTGGAAAAGCTTAGCAGAGGAAACGCTTTTAACCTATGTAAACAACGCTGATCGACACCTAAGGTGGCTCAAACCCTCCACGAGCCACCGACCAGTATAAACCATTCAACAGGCTCAAGCGCCACCTCCTGGAAAATCCCTTTCAGTTCAATTCTACTTTTAGACGTTTGGTCACAAGGCAAAATAAAAAGGTGTTCATCACTTTTCTTCTTGCTCGTGTGAGATCTTTCGGTGTTGAGTGTAATTAAAATGCTATAACCATTGGCACAGACAAAACCCAGGGAAGATTCATGTCAGCTGCCAACCACATCACAGGCTGGATCCTGCTGAGTGGTTACATCTGTAAAGAGATTTTCAGTGCTTTGGAAAAGAGGTCTCAGTATTTTTTCAGAAAGGCAACTAATTAAAGTTGTAAGGTAGCAGACAAGCATGGCAAAATAGATGAGGTTCCAAAATTCAGAGGAAAAGCTTAAACATACTCAAACACTTCAAAGATTTTTCTCAGCCTACAAAACTGGGATTGGAGCCTACAAGTGCTTATCACCAGGTGTAGTCCTTGTAATGGAAATAGTCTAATTGTAGCCAATGGATTTCCTTACTAATATGATGAAGCAACTGTGTAATAGGGTGGGTAAAATTTGCAGAACAGGAAAACAGGATCTTGTTTTGAACTTAGTGATTTCAGGTCATAAAATACAATGGGATCTGCTTTTCATTTCACCACTAAACCCAGAAGCGGACAGTACATCTAAACCAGATTTTTAGGAAGGATTGAGTTTGAAAAATGCACAAAGGTTCCCATAAGAATGTGTCACCATTAAAAATGACTTGCCACACTGATGAAGATCACACATCACGCCACAGCCTACCAGTTTTCGTTGATACCTGCAATGTAATGAAAACCCCAAATGCCAAAGCACAAGAAGGAACGCTTTACTCAGATGTAAAGAGGAGGAGTTTCAGCAGCACTATGCATGCTGACAGAAAATGGCAATGGCTCCTTACATCAAAGAAGGTCCCTGCATGTTCCAGGATGAGCTGGCTGGAGTCAGGCTTGTTTTTGCAGTAGGTGACATACATCTGAAATTTATCTGCCTGTGAAAACAAACATCAAGGGAAAAGAAAGATAAGCTATTTCTCTGCTCCCACAGTCTTTCATTAAAGCTTACCAGGATAAATACAGGTGATCACTGTGCCTCCCCCCCCCCCCCCCAACCAACATAAGAATTGAAAATTAGGAATGGAAGACTTATACACAGTTCATACCTTACCTGACCAGTTCTGAGGGGAACAAGATGCAGCCTGTAACAGCTATGGGAGGCTTTCATTAGCAAGTGTCACAGAGGGAAGGCCTAAAACTTTAATCCAGCTATAAAATAATTTCTAACATCTGTAATGATGTTGTAAAGACTGTATCCAAAAGTCTGAAGGTCTCAAAACTCAGTCATGAAGTGTTGGCTCTATCACCTACTTGCATATAAAGCCTGTGCAGAAACTCTGGGCCAGAGACTCACCTGGCTTAAACTGACTCGAGCCAACATTTTTGGCTTGACACTGGCTCAGATTTGTGACGCCTGGCCTAGACTTGCCTTTCCTACTTTGGTTCAGACTTTAATGGCTCAAACTTTATGTTGTGTTAGGAGTGTTTTGCATTTCATTTCCTAATTTATTTATTTTTAAGAGGAAATGAAAAGCATCTGTGCACTCCTGCCTTAGAGCAGTTTCATATTACTGAACTCTGGTCTCAGGGACAGGCAGGCAAACAGAAGAGGAAGATCGCTTCCTTTTACCACTATTGCATTTTTTATACCAGGTATCTAAATAACAGGACCCTGCAATTGGGCAGGCAGCTTTGTATGTATGTGTGTAACCATATACACGGCTCTGGACATGTACTATTGCTGAGATGATGTGGCACTATCTTAAAAGTACCATGAAGATTTTGCACAGAATGATACATAAATGTGTCTGTCTTTCATACATATGTAACCTCTTCTTTGTAAACTATATTTCTGAATCCATTTTTTCAATATTTGTGTCATGTTTTTAAATTAAAACCCACTTGAAATCATCCAAATATGCTAATTTTTGACAAGTGAAAAATGTCCATAATTACTTTAAAAATACTAATTTCCAACTTTGAAATATGAATAAAACCATCAGAGAAAACATGAAGATAGCTGACTTGCCTGGCAAAAATTTTGAAAAGAGAACAACTTTTATACAGAGAAATTATCGTAGCCAGTTCCTGGAGCCTTCTACACCCACGAAAACTCTTAGCATCAAGAGTTCAAAGTCCTGCTGGAAGTTATCCTGGCATTGCATAATGGAATGAGAGAGCACAGTGGCTCAGCAATTTGACACTAATTTCTGAAGAAAAATGTTGATAAAATATGTTGTTCATGCCTTTATAAAGGTCTCGTGGCATAACTAAAATTCTCTAAGGAAGGTATATTAAGAATTTAACTGTCTGTCATCCCAGGGCCCTCCATAAATAAATGAATTTCACCCTAAATACAGGTTTGGTTTGATGAAGACCTTTTACACAGGAACCAGCAGAGGTAAAAAGCTGTGTTGGTCAGTGTAGAACAAGGAGAGAGGCTCTGGAAAGCTTTCACACCACTACTCAGGAGAAGAGTTAAGGGAGGGAACCTTTAACCCTAGGAGAGGTGAAGGACTGAACAGTCATAGTTCCAGATTAGCTTCTAAACTCACTTATTACAGATGTAACCCTTGCACCAGTTCCCAGCTTGTTTCTGTCTGTGCTGGAGGAATTAATTTGAATAAATAATGAAAAGAAGAAGCCTTATTACCCAGGTGACGAAGCAGTGGCCCACATCCTCAGGCAGTTGTTCGTATTTCTCTAGTTCTTTTAGAAAAATGCTGAAAAAAAGAAGATACCAATGCAATTAGTTACAGTCAAATACCCAGGGGAAGCAGAATGACCAATGAGTTAATCAGTCCTAATGATCAACACTTGTATCTTGATTATGAGGCTAATCAAGTGTCCTACCAATGGAAAAGGTTCTCTTTGCCAAGGTATGCTTTGGGTTTTGAGTACAGTCATGCCTGACTCCACTAGAAAGGAAAAGGTAGCAATCCCTAGTAGGTGGTCAGCGTATTCAGGACTGCAAAGTAATATTCAAGAACCAGAGTGTGAATCTGCAAAAAGATGTTGTGCAGTGGTTCAGAGGAAGAGCAAAAAGAGAAGCCCAAAGCTGTCAGATTTCCATCACCAAACTCAGCACACTGGGCAAAGGACAACAATTTAAACAAGCTTGACACTTCATAGGTAAGTAGTAAACACCCCAAATTTTTGTAATCAACTCTCTCCCAACACCATGTTCCATGAGCGACATCTGTTTGTAGATGGAGCCCTGTGCAATGCCTGGGTGGAAAGAGGAACGTGAAACAGGAGTTGCAGAAGGAGAAGCAACTGACTGTGTTGTTTCCCAAGCCCTGAATCAGGCTGGGGGGTGCCTTAACATCACCAGCCAAAGCACAGGACTGTGGAGAATGTGATGGGGGACACAATTTATTTTAGCATTGCTAGAAATTTTAGAGGGAAAAGGATTACACATAAGCAGCAGGCTAGAGGAGGATGGGACAGGGAAAGAAGTGACAGCAGCAAGGGAGCTATGGGGCATGACTGAGGGCTAAAGGGGTGGTAGCTGGGAGCAAGGGAAAGTAAAAAAGGAAAGTAATAATAGATGGCATCAGACAGGGTCACTAAAAAGAAAGTACAGCACCACAAAAAGAGGGGAAGTAGAAAAGTATCCTGGTTTCAGCCGGGATAGTGTTAATTTTCTTCCTAGGAGCTGGTACAGTGCAGTCTTTTGGATTTAGTATGAGAACAATGCTGGTGACACACTGATGGTTTGGCCATTGCGAAGTCGTGCTTACCCCAAGTCAAGGGCTTTTCAGCTTCCTGTGCTCTGTCTGCCAGCGAGGAGGGGCACAAGGAGCCAGGAGGGAGCAGAGCCAGGACAGCTGCCCCGAACCAGCCAGAGGGATATTCCATACCACAGGATTTATGCCCAGTATGTACACTGGGGAGGGCTGGCTGGGAGGGGCCAATGGTTGCTCAGGGACTGGCTGGGCATCGGTGAGCAGGTGGAGCAATTGTATTGGGCATCACTTGTTTTTCTTGGTTTTATTCCTCTCTCTCTTTTCCCTTTTCATTACAATTATTATTATAATATTTTACTTTATTTTAATTATTAAACTGTTCTTCTCTCAACCCATGGGTTTTACCTTTTTCTGATTCACCTGGTGGGGTGAGTAATGAGCAAGCAGCTGTGTGGTACTTAGTTGCTGGCTGGGGCCAACCCATCACAGAAGGCAGTTGGGTGCTCCTAGCAGAGTTTTAAATGAGATGCTAATATTTACCTGTATGATGGGGCAATTATTCTGGGCTGGCACTTGATTCATCTATTACTTAAAGGCCTTTTTAACGTAATACATAGCTTGAATCTACGAACCTGATACGCTTTCAAGCTGCTTGCACAAAAGCATGCATATGGCAGCCTCTGCTGGACCATACTTATGTCTGTATGATGGCACATCTATCTGGCTGAAGCACTGAAAGTCTCCCAGAACTTCAATAGGGAAGGGTTTTCTGATTTGTTTGTCAAACTGATTTGGTTTTGATGCGTAACTTGAAGAAAGACTTTGAAATTCAGACTGAACTTGTGGGATTCAGCATCCCTAAACATTGTTTGTAACTACCATTCCATTCACATTATAGCAGAGAAATCTGATCTGATACACAGTCTTATCTTGGTAAAATTGAGTACTGTTAGTCACAAATTAAATACAGTCTCCAAGAAGTAGCAGGAAAGCTACTTACTAACCCATCTTATGTCAGCCACTCCCTTTTTCCCCCCTCCTGTTTTCCAAGATATCATATTTTTGACAGGCAAGCTTCCAGACTAGATCTAGTGCTGTGAGATGGAAAGCATGTATAGGACTACAAAGCATTGGTATAATATCACTTCAACATTGTTAATCAGCTGAAGGCAAAGTTTAAACTAAGACAAAATTCATTTTTGTAAAGAAAACAAAACAAGAAATAAAACATTATCTTGCAAATCCGGATCAACTTATTTCTAGTCCTGTGTGCATTGTACTGTAGGCGTTCACTGCAGATGTATAGGTATACACATGCCTTTGGTTTACTTAGTCAGTAAACATTAACAGAACTGTTAGGAAAACCTACTTGTTATGAAAGTCATATATCTCCTGAATATTGCCAAAGATGATGTGTTCCTTATTAAGGATCCCAGCGGGTATTTCTTCCACTCCACTTGTCATTTCCCAAAGGTAAGTCTGGAAGACACCAGCAATTCTTAGTTTTCTGAATAAATGCAGTGAAAAAGAATAGATCTCCCTGCTTTATTGCCAAAGGCACAGGCTGACAAGGGAACTATGTACTTAAAGATTAAACAAACAAGCTAAAAAAAAAAAAATATTAAAAGAAAGTTTCAACATCACAGAAAGCTCTCCAGAGAAATTAAAAGTGCTGACACTTAGAAGTTGTCTGAGGAAAAAGCAGAAACACAACAACAACACCTGTCTTTGCTGTCCAACTGATGGTGTCCAAAAACAGCAGGCAGAAACACTTGAAAGATAAGCTGGATTTGCCACTTCAGTAGCATTAGATACATAACAATCTCTTTCAAACTGCAGGACTGTGAAAGCTGACAGGTTTTACTGGAATACACTCTGCTTTTTGCCTTGAATATCACAGTTCCCTTCTACATGCTGCTGTAGAGCTAGGCAAGGTATTTGACTGTAAACCCAACTCTTTCTAGAGCATGAGAAAGGGATAGATTTGAATTTTTAGGAAAATGTTTCATGATTTAAAAAAAAAACCCTAGAAACCAACAAATTTCAAGTCTACGTGCAAATATCTTGTTCTTTACTGAGTCCCAGGACATTGCTCTCTCTCTGCAGGGGGGAGCGCAGCTTTGTAAATAAAGGCACACTGTGGTGTCTCCAGAGGTGCATTTACAGCCAAGTGTGGGGAGCACAGGACATGGTTCTGCCAGTGGGAGACAAGGTCCCTCTGCTGCCCACTCAACTCTCACCATCAGCAGGACATAGCTCTGTGGTTAAGGCACCAGTGGTGGTACCCTCACACATTCTTGTCAAGCTCAGCCTTTGCGGTACAGTGAACATCACCACCTCAAAGGATATCAGGTCCTTCCTAAAAATACTGGAGACTTCCCGGGCCGTAACTTACCTCTAAGCATTCATGCAAATCCCTGACATAAGCTTTTTCTGTCTGAAGCAGCTCAGCCATAATGAATCTGGAAAAAACAGGATTTCAGGTGTTTTGGACATTATAGGCATTTGTACAATGAACAAAAACCAAAACATCCTTCTGTTGTCTTAATCAATCAGTGTACTTCCACTCCAAACCTTCAGCTGCCTTACCTCGCACCTTTCAGCTCCATGAACAAAATACCAACCTAGCTTCTTGTAGGGGTATTTTCTAAATAACTTTTCTGCATAAAATTCCATTAAGTTGTATTTCTGCAACCCTGACTTGTGATTTACTATCTACATGACCATCTTTGACAGTTAATGGTTCTCAGATTTTTTTTTTCCCCAGGAGTAAGAACTTGAGATTCACAACAACACTTGCACCTTCACTAGCAGTCAGTGGCAAGTCACCCTGAAACTTGACCTTCAGTGGCAATATAGATGGATTTGGGAGACACCACTACTCTGAAGAGGCTTCAACTGCTGGAAGCCCAACAAGCACGTTTGTAGTGCCTGAGGCTGGGCATCTCAACGTTGAAATGCCCAATGTTTTGATAATGTGCCATAAGCAGACCAAGTGAAACCACTGTTCTCCTGAAGTAGAAACAGTTTCTTTTCATGTTTATGCACTGTAGCGATAATTTCAGAGAGCTGGGAAGGATTGTACATACAAATGCTTTCCGGAATATTCTCATACAAAAATTAAGACAAAATACTGTGAAATTAGACTGGTTTTAGATTTAAGTGCAATAAACACTCTCCAAATATTTCTTCTAGTATGAAATACTTCCAGTTCTTTCAGTTGTACACCCACTGAAATCTGAACCTAACTTCAAGTGAACTCGTGTGTCACTGAAACCTAGTTAACTCCTCTGGATGTCATTGGAGTTCAGATAATTCATAGACATATAAAGATGCTTTTCATGTTTTCCTGTTCATTTTACTTTTCACATACACACCCCTGAACGTCTCCATGACATCAGGGTCTAATCAAAGTGCTTGACTCACTCCTTTCCCTTTCCAAAAGTAATTTCTGATTAAAACCAAAAGAAATTAAACCTGTATAGTCTGAAATTCTCTAGCCCACAAGTCACAACTGCCCCACATCTGTAGGCTTATCTCAATAGCTCTGCAGCTGAAAGGAGTTATAGGACTGTCAGTCCATTCTAGTCACGCAAATATCATAGAATCACTCTTAGATAATGTGTCATGGCAGACTGTGAGTGTTTGGGGACATACTCTTTTTTTCTGGCTGACTTTCTTTTTTCTTCATTGACTTCATGGTTTGCATCTCGTAGCTTTACCTCCCGGTCTGAAAGACTTGCTGGAATAATATCTAGTTCTAGGTCCTTGTTATCCTAGAAAAAATAACAGTACAGATTTTAAATTCATTGTAATCCTACTGTTGTCCAAAATGCAACATGTTTATGAGATTAAATGGGTAAGAAGGGACAAAAGTAAGATAAAGATGTCAGAAAGAAGAAAATTCAAAGTGATTTAGAAGAACTACAGTGAGAAGGGAGAAGGTAAGAAGGTAAGAGAAATCTTAAAAAAACACCACCTGTGAGAATCGTTATAGGTGTCACTGTTACTCCTGTTCAGGAATAGGTATTGATGACAAATGTCTAAATTTTACCTTACTCCTTCATGTCTAAATTAGTTGCCTAGTGTGGGACTTCAAAAACAGTTGGATGAAGTGGAGCGCTATGCAGAGACAAGCCCAACTTCCAATGGCTGGCTGCCATGGAAATACCTTTCCAGACCACGGTTAGTAACTTAGTGCAAACCAGAGACCCTACAAGGGACAGTATAATTAAGGTATCCTGAGGGTGCAAGTGAGGGAATTTATTCCTCTTTCTTTGACACTTAATGTTGAAGGATGGTTGACTGAAAGGTTTTTAAGTGTTTCTGCTTCTGGCACTCCCCATTTATACTGCGGCCAGGGAGCAGAAGGTTCTAATTTTTGTTTCTCGTGTTGCTCTATTTCACCTAAAAGAGATCAGAGATGAGGTTGGGGATCAATTTTTTGGTTAGTTAAGGCTGAGAGAATGGAAAGTTACAGTCCAAGCCCAAGTCTGATTCAAAATAATGGTGTGGGAGCAGAATTTATGGTTTATGCTAAAATTAACACAGACTGTTATTCAACTAATGTGTTTTCCCCTTCCTTCCTAGTAGCTGTATGGTCTCCTGGAGAATGGTGCAAACATTTGTTTAGAAAGTCTTTCTGATCTTCACCTGTCTCCTCCTCATACCACTGATCTACCACAAAAACACCTTTTTCTCTTCAGAAACAGTTCTGAGCTTGTCTAGGTAGGTTGACTAGGTCTTAAGTGTTTCTTACAGACACGATAACCTGCAGCATTTATACCATAGCCTTCACCTCCCCCTGTGACTTTCAGCTTTGGTATAAAATCCCAGCAGGACATGGACTTACAGTACCTCTGTATTGATTCCAAGGGCTTTTTCCAGAGAGTAGCGGTATTTCCCCATCCTGAGAGAGAAGTCACGGTAGCGTTTGTCGACGGTGGTGACCCATTTCCTAATTTCAGTGGCGTGTATATGTCCTTTTTCTACAAAGCTATCAGCCAGCTGGATGAGGAGCTTCACTTTCTCCTTTGTTTGCTGCCCAAAATATGGTCCTTGGTTATGTTGCATTATTACTATTTCCTTTGCTTTTAATTCACACAGCAGTAAGAAGCAGCTTGCTATTTTTTTATACATCATTAAAGACTGTCTGTACTTAATCTTACACAAAATAAGATGCTTTCAACTTTTCCCAGTAAAACATGAAAGGAATGACATTTTTATAAGGAGATTATGAAGCTGCAGTAGATAGAAGTTGAGTTTTTGAAACCACACATGCACAAACACATAAGGAAAACGTTGAAACTTAGACATGCCTCCTTCCTATAACCAAAAACTTATTTTTTGTGAGCCTTGGAGTAGAAGATAGCATTTAAAAAATCACACCTCGTAAAATACGCAAGTTACTTGAATCTATACTGAGGTGGTTCTGCAGACCCGAGCAGGCAGGTCATTAATACACCACATACCATTCCAGGAAGTGAGTTTGAGTCACTACTACTCTGTTTCAGAAACAAGCAGAATTTAAATCCAAATTCCTGTTCTACAATAAACTCCTCCATCAGTATTTTAGTTCCACTTAGAGTACTACAAACTAAAAGAAGCCTGAACTCCAAAACATACACTGAGCCACCAAACCTTCCACAGGTCTTTTCTAAACCACCTGGGCTCTGATTGCCCCTTAGTCATTATGTTTTTCTGTGTTGAGGAACTTTGTGCAAATCTGGCACAAAGGAGCTAGTTATAAATTAGCTTAGATTCCAAATCTATCCCAGGAACTGAAGGTGTCTGGACCTTATGTTTGAGCCAACTCAAATACAGAATGATTATAAAAACTGAGATATCAACTGTACAGACTGCACTCCATCTGTAATGCACATATTAATCCTCAAAAGCAAAAGGAGAATCAGTCGTATCCTCGGAGGTATTGGCAAGTTGTTTTTCAGAGATGGAGGAAACTTTCCATGCTGACTGAAGCAAGACATGTTGGCAGGTACTTGACATTATCAGCAATCGGGCCACAAATGGACAAATGTGTGTCGGACCAGAAAACATCTAGCAGATTTCAAATACAATACTAAATTCAAGAAATTTCACCAGCAAAATAAACAGCTGAATCATAGATCATCTTAACAAATTAATTGAATACTTAAGCAAGGCTAGGTGTGATGAAGGAAAAATCTGACTAGCTGTTATATTTAAAGGGTGTTTCATTCCCAAAAGCCACTGCTGATTCTGCTTTGCAAACAATTGGTTTGGCCAGAAAGTTATTGGGATCAGGAAGACTTTCAGTTACAGCTTAATTTGAGAATAACATCAGTCTGGGAGTGACATGCATTTACCAAATTGCATGTGGCAGTGAAAATACTCTAGGGCAGCAGTAGAAAAGTGATTTACTAGAGCTCTGGGGAGCAAGACTAGATGTGTCAGTGTAAGGACCAGCCAGTTATGGTCAATAAGGAACAAGGTATAAAACTCAGTCCTAGGCTAAGTCAAGAGTAGAAATAGTTTGGAAACTTCAGAATGCATCAGGATTTTTCTGATCAAAATTAAATTATAAACTGGAACATGATTTCAGGTAGACTGATAATGGGTGGAGGCCAGAAGTACTGTTAAAGGCACGTTGTACAGGTTCTGTCTGATTAAATTAACTTCTACCCACTGCTACTTATCTCCCATTTTCACAAACATGCAAGCTAAGCAAAAAGGAAGGAGACAAGAACACCACAAAGCCTGTGAATCAAACCCATGGAAGCACGGACAGCCTAATGAGGAATTTAAGGATTACAGAAGATCAATTTCAGTACACAGTGAAATGAAGCTACATAACACCAAAGCCATGGTCTTGTTGCAGTCCGATTTTGCAATTTAGATCCTTATCAGTGACTGTTAATACCCCCGTGGATTCACTGTCTGTAAATCACCTATGGTTTGAATTAATTTGTCTGAAGCAGATCCAATCACCATTCCTCTGTAAACCCCACCAGTTTTCTCGGAATTGCTCCATATAAATGAATAGATTCTTGGTAAAGCAGTTTTGTATTCAAAAATGTTCACTCTGGAGTTAAAACCCCCATTTATTTGAAGTATTTTGTTGGGATCAGCAGATTGTTTCTAAGGAGATAAATGATCAACCGTGATCAACCAAATTAATTTGGAATTAATTAAAGAAATTGTAGTTGCAGTAACTGAACAGACAGGGAATCCAAGACGACCTTGGATATGTTCAAAACAATTAGTTACTCTATACCTTTCTTGTATGATTGTTTGAGGATGGAATTAGGCTACGTCTCATTAGGCTGCTGTGAACTCTGCATGCAAGTGGTCGTTCCCTTCCTTCTGATCAGAACAAAAAAGCTGCATAACCAGTACAGACCAAGGGGGAGAAAACCTCCTTTTTGTGTCTATGTTTTGCTAAAAATGTAAGATTACAGTTCTCAAAACACATTGATCTTCTGGGCCAAGAACGTCAGGAGGAAAATACAAAATCAAGAGAATATTATTACAGAGATCTGAGGCATTGAAACAGGATCATAAACATAGACTAATGCAGATGCCATAATTACATTAAAGTCACTGTTTACCTTGGCAGGCACTCTGAATTCCCCATATTCCTTCAGGAGTTCCTGAGTTTCTTCTGCTGATTCCCCTGTGGAGTTGTGAGTAGAGAGGTAATATTCGCCTGTTTCTTGGATCCAGTCTAAGGCCTGTGAATGTCAAAAACAACCAAAGGAAAACCAAAACAAACAATCTTTGTATTTCAAGAACTAATTCTCTGACAAAAAAAAATAATATCTGCCAAATAACATATTAAATCCATTGGGTCTTAATACTGTGTATACCAAGACACTTTCTAGGAACACATAAAAAGATTACAGTAATCTAAGCAGGTGGGAGAGAATACAAAAGACGCTGTATGTTTCCTAGGAGAAAAAGGAATGCAGGGAATTCTACCTGTACAAGGATAAATCTGCACACAGTGAAAGCAGTTGTCTCATTCAGAAATAGTTCAATAAAACAGTTTGCTCTTATACTTTTTTTCAAACAAAGGAACAAATCCAGAAATTAATCTGACCTGGCAAATATACTGAGGTTCATTGTTGGATTTTGGAATTTTCTTCAATTGTTTTAAAAATCTACATTTGCCATGTTTTCAAAAGTTACAGTTTTTAAATACCGGTTGAGATTACAACAGGAACCCCACACAGAGGCAATACACAGATACAGGAAATATTTACACACTGCCAAGACAGAAAGACAAAGTGGGGGTTTTACGTTACCTGCTTGGCACTGCGCTCAAAGACAACATATTGTTGGCACTGATCTAATCTCCGCTTCTTCAGGGTCCAGAAGTGAAGGACCCGGTTCTCCCTCTGCAGCAGCTCACTCAGAATGGCTGTAGGGCAAAGGAAAACATCTGCATGATTAGCGATTCTGTGAGTGTATACAGAAATAAGCCATAAAAAACTGAACGTGCTCACTCTGCCTGGACAGCATTCCCAGGAGCAGAGCCTCTGAGACTGTAGTTCCTAAAAACAAGCACTGATTCAAAGGGGCTGCCTTAAGAAAAAACACACACAGACACACACACAAATATAAATAAATAAATAAATCAATAACCCTTAAAAAAAAAAAGTGCAGTTGCAGGTTTGTCTGGTAAAGGAGAAGATGCTAGAACAGAGTTTGGGATTTAACATGATTTCTAGTCCTTTTGTTCTCTTGTGTTGCTTATTTCAGAGGTCTAGTACTGGCTGACATAGAAGTTGCCCTTTTACTGCCTTGCTGGTTGCTCTGGCCACAGGCTACGCAGCCCTTGGCACCAAAGCCTACTGTCCCATGTAGAGCTCTGGTCACGATTGAATTTTATTCAGACCTGAGCCCCCAGTCTGACATACTTGGTAAGGGTTCTCATACAGCTGTGCTGCCTGGCAGCCCTCTGTGTGCTCCCCATGCAGTGACTGCAGCAATGGTTTTGGGTTGAGGCCTGGTATTGGTCCTCCAAACTGTTTTCTGTGTGACAGGGGCGTGACAGACACCCAGATTCAGTAAGAAACTGGCAGGAGACCTGCTACTCCTTGGAGTCTAGGACATACATGTTCTCCTTCAAAACCCAAGCGCTCAGTCAGACTATAACAACTTGATGAAAGGGTGTGAATTAACTCTTTAAAAAATACCATGGGTTTAACTGAAAAGATTATATGCAGAGAGCATAGAGAGGGTACAAGAGATTCACACTATATCACTAACAACAACCTAGTTAAACCTGAGTTTTTCTATTTAAACCTAGCTAAGTCCCGTGCAACTGGCAGCAGCATCACCCATCCCAGCCATGCCTGGACATGGAGCTCAGCAGGTAAGGCATGGCAGCCCTCCTGTCCTCGCCTCAGAGCACATCATCCACCAAGAGAGGGCTTAGGCACTCACAACCTGGCAGCAGCTCCACTCTTTTATACTAAAACATTGAGTCTGGCTTCTCAGCCACCTACGGTCACTTAGGATCCTTTACAGCACCTGTTAATAACCCCTCTCACCCTAAGCCCTTTCTGATAGGGCTGATATTTATTGCTTATGTATCAACACTGGGGCAGTAAACAGTTTTGGATGTATCCCTCCCCATTTACAAGTGTGACACTGATTATGGCCAAAGAATTTGTAATACTTAATTGCAAAACCTACTCTAGTCCTTTCTGAGGGCAACGGGAACTTTGAATGACAAAGGGAACTTGAAGCTTGTCATGGGTGCTCTAGATCAGGTGCCTGCATAAACAGTTTATGCCAAATATAACTAATTTTGTTCTGCATTAATGACTTTGCTTTGGAAGCACAATAAGTATCCTACTAAATGGTTCTTTTATTCTGAACTAAAGCACCCACTTCAAAGATTTTCTGTGAAAAGACTCACCACGTGTAAGAATTACACATTTGGCTTTGAAAAAGACTAATACACAAATTGTTTTTTATATAAGTGAGTCATTTCAAACAAGCTCAGTGAGGAACAATCACAAGCTTATATCAGGTGCATATTTAAGGGCTTGTTGAGTCAGGGTTTAATTAATTTTCCCATGATTTTCAACTGTAGGGAACAAAAGTCCACAACAAGAAGAAGCATTTGACACAGTAGAGGGGGAAAGCTGAACAAAGTCATGTTAGCATTGAAGAACTGGTATTGAAAGAAAGGAAGGAAAATAATCCCTTCAGTAGCACCCCTTTAATCTTCTGTGTATAATCAAAGTTCCCATTCCTCCCACATATATAATGACTGCACTGCTTTTAACCTGTGCCTTTCTGCAGCTTGTAAGAAAGCCAATAATAATAACAAAAATAGTTTGTTTTTGCAGGATCTCTTTGCTCATTCTTATCAGTACCTTGCAGCACTGCCAGGCACAGATTAACAACTGTTTAATTAAGCAGAGGACTGAAAACATTTTAAACGTCTCAGATGTATCATCTGATTGTAAGCAATGCTCTTCTGACCAAACGAAGGTAACTGCAGGCAGGTACTTTTGCTGGTGATTATTTGATGCAGTCAGACATCAAAGAGGATTCCAGGGACAAAAAAATAGCAGATCCATCCTAGGGATGAACAAGTCTGGGGTTCATTGTTTTCCAGTGCTCAGCAGCAACAGGATGCATCTAGACCTTGTATTCGATATGTGCTTATGTATTCATTTTTAGGTATAAAGGCAAAAGAGTGTCTGATCATCTCAGCTGACAACCTACATAATGGCACAATGCCATGGACTCTCCTGACAAGAGAAGCCAGAAAAAGTCCATGTTTCAAACCCCTTTTCTTTTTTCCCTCCACTACCACTTGCAACAGCAGAGTTCTGTATAAGAACTGATGCCCTGCAGAAGGGGCATCACTTTCTGAGAGGCCTCGCTACCACTGCGAAAGGTGTCAGGCCTATGTATGATTTTAGTGACAGAGAGAGATGACAAAACTTAAGGTGCCTTCTTAGCATGTTCACGAACTTTAGGATGACCACACAGCAGAGAGGGAAGCAAACAAAACCTTCAATGCTGTCATTGCACCAGTGCACCAACCTTTCACTTGCTGCTCGGGCCCCCTTGTATGGCTTGCTACTCCAGGCATGCTGACATTGTTCCTGTGGATGTACTTGAGGAACACTTCAGCATTCCTTCGTGCCAGTGTACAGGCCTAAGAAAAAAAGTCCCCACCAAAAAGAATCAGTAAAGATGAGCAAAGAAAGCAAAGGGGACCCAAGGGAGTTCTCTACTTATTTTGCAGGGAGAAGTTTTCTTTCATCTCGGAACATGATAGCTTCAGCTAAGAGTCAATAAACTCAGCTAATAAACTAACAGCCTCATAAATATATTAAAACATGAGTAATTTTGAATATAGTGGCTGATTTTATATATTAAGGCAAAATAACGGCAATAATAAAACAACTGGTTGTAAAGAGCTAGTACATCACACATTCTCAATTTAACCCATCTCTCAGGAAAAGTACTCATTGTTTCAAAAAACGTACAATCTAGAGGCATAATTTCTTAAGCCTTGCCTGCAAGCATAGTTTCATTTTGTATATCAGTTTTAGTGGAAGGTGGAAGGATGGCTGTCATTTGACTTGTCAGCTGGTTAGCTTCACAGTTCTTACAAAGCAGCACCTGGAAGGCAGGAGAAAATCTCTGTCTCCATCCTGGTGCTGCCCTGCAGAGACACAATTGCTTCAATTGTTAGTAGTTCTTCAGTTACTGGCCTTGAGGACAGAATTTGAAATGCTGGATGGTTTATATAAGCCAACATCAAAATGCCGTATGATACCTATCATTTATAATGCTTATCATATGCAATTTTGAGAATTTGAACTTTGAACCAGCACAACAACTCACATCCTTCAAGTGCAATGCCAATACCACCTAATTAGTCCTGATGACATCTCTGAGGTATGCATTGATGATAATGCTTATTACCCCTACTATAACAGTGTAAAACTGGCGTAGGGTTTATACAGGCAGTCAGTAGTTGAACTGAAATTACACCTCAGCGCCTCATCTCAAACTCATCAACACTGCTCTAAATTGACTACTTAGTGGGGAGTTTTCCTGACTTATAAGAGAACTAAAATGAGACCTTGAGAAAAGCCTCCTTCTGTTCCAGATGTTTGCTGATCAGAGGGATGACGTGGTCTATCTCAGCTGCTGGTCCAAGTTTATCTCGACCTCCACACCAGTCCTCATCCCGTCTGTATTCTTGCTCCAAACTCTCTAATACGCTGCACACCTGAAACATGCCCACAGCACAATTCAGTTAGCTACAGTCATAATAAGGAGGAACATATTTAGGAAAAGTATGACCAATGACATTTCAAATCTAAATGTTTTGGACTATGGGCCATGGCATAGGAATAACTGGGTATGAAACAAGCCCTGGACAGAATGATCTAGCAGTTCTTCTTACCCATAGGCATCTCCACTGCGTGGGATGCCATTCATCTGGTTTAAGGGTGATAAATCCTTCTTTTCCAATGGATAAGGTGGCGGGGGGTGGGGGTGGGAGCTAAAAAAGTTGAATCAAGGCAGGGGTCAGTCTGGCCCCAGTCGATCATTCAGGAAACAATCCCTATTCTGGAAGGGTGCTTTAGGTGTGTTTAAATCTCCCTGAAGTCAAGGGACTTAGCACATACTTAAAGAAAAAACACATGCTTAAATCCTTCCCTGAAACAAAGTCTGAAGCTGGAACTAATTCTCTTCAGCTGCATGTTAGCTGTTCCCCATATAGCTTTTGTAAAGACTGGTGGCAACCAGCAGACATTAAATCAGTGTCACAACCTAGGTGGATGCAGGTGTTCCAATGTACAGGGCTTACACACATATCTTCTATCTTGATAGAACAGCGGGAATGACATAAATAAACCAACACAGTCTGAAAATTGTGTATGCAGTGGCCTCAGACAAGGCTGAGTCTTTTGTACTGCAGATCCTGAGAATACTCTCAGTGGCCTGTGCAGACACTTAAAAAATCGCAAAAGTTTTCCAGAACATTTGGAATTTCCTCCTTCTCTCCCAGAGGGCTCTTCCTACCCACTCCACTGCTGAGATTACTCAAGATGCAGTTATTGCTAGGGGTCCAGCTAACCACGTTCACCCTTTTCTCACTCACTCTTGCAACTTCTGTATGAATACAGTTATAATTCAGAGGACCCCACATGATTAAGTGGATAGTGTGGAAGAGACTCCAGCATCACCCACCAATCCTCCCCACTATTGCAGGCCATTTTCATATAACTCCATCCATGAATACATCAAAGTCCATTTTAAAATGGGTGAGCCTAGGGAAACCGATCAACTTATCCTGCTGCCAGGCTGTTCAAGGACCTTAAGCATCTGACAATCTGAAATCATCTTCTTGCTTGGAGGCAAACCAGCATTCACTCTCAAGCATTTATTGGAAAGCAAGTGCCCCACGCATTATTAGGCACATGAAAGCATTTCCATTTTACTTCTTGAAAACTTCAGGACTCTATTGGGTTTGGTGACTTAAAAAATGAAAGCAGAAAGACTGCCTGGGATCCACATCTTTCCAGAAAGGATGGTCCCTGTACATGCAAATATCATCTTTCTGTTAAGGTGATGAGAGAAATTAATACCAAGTGGGCTGTCAATGAAGTCAGAGAGAAACTGGGCTATTTGGAAGCCAGGGTTCCAGCAGTTATATCAAGAACATAGTGTGCTTGGGGTAGACAGGCATGAAAAATTTTGGCTGGTTGTAACAGTCTCTCCACCCTTTTAGCTGCTTTTTCGAGATACTCGGATTATTCAGGATCCAGTAAATTACTCAATCCACTGTCATCCAGTCAGGGAGCAGACCATTAAGGATCGTAGATCAGTCGTGTGGCCCAAGAGGAGATGACAGACTACTTGCTGCAGTGAGTTCATGAGAATTCAAACACTGAATGATCTTTACCCTAAACATTTGCTGAATAGACACAACTAATGAATGAACTGGTGGACACTACAGTATGCTTGTCTATGACTTGGAAACAGGAAGAGACTGAACTGACAAATTACTGGCTATGCATATTTTGGCCAGCACATTTGACCGTCTAAAGCACTAATGAATCCCTTAATGGTTTTCATTTCTCACAATCCTCCACCAGCAGTAATTCATTTCAATCTTGAGTGCATCAGGGACTGTAAATCTGTTTGAAACACCTCACAGTGAAAGACATTCATTATAAGGAATGAATTAATCTTAAACAATCTTAAAAATGCATTAAACAAATGACACTTAAAAGTGGCCCAAGGATCATCTACAGCCTCAATGTTAAGGAAAAAATAACCTCTTTCCCCAGCGATACATTTAGTTGTGCTAAAAACCTTCCCATGTCTGGTTTTCTAGTTGAGGAACTAACTGTGTGATAATAATAATAACAGAAAATTTAATGGAAATCACTGATGTCTTTTGTTAAAACCACAGGTTCCTGCAATGTCCGTGTTAACATGAACTGCCTGGCTGCAGTAAATTACATCAGGCAAGGCTATTTGAGTATCCACACGATGACACTAATTCTCACTGACTACAGTATAAATGACACCTGCTTGTGCAAGGGATGAATAATTGCACCATATCAGCAGCCAACTGCAATGTGTTTTGCAATTCATGGACACCTGGGATGAAGTAAAGTTTTGTCAACATATAATGGTTGCTGCTGTAATTATCTGTGTTGCGTATGGGTTTAGGAGAAATTGCTTCATACCTTGGCACCTTTTTTGGCATAGTGGTATTTAACTTTTAGCGAAAACACTGGCTAGTACTGCTCACAAAGTAATTAACTGCAAGCAGTTCTCAAGGAAAGGCAGATTTCTATTCCTCAAAATTAACTCTGATATCATGAGAACTTGAAACAAAAATGGTGGGATTTCAGAAATTCTTCCTGTTGGACAGGGGACAATTGAAACAACCAAACTTCAAGAATTACATTGCTTCATTGAAAACTTTTAAGGTGAAAGTTACTGCGAACTGCTGCCTTTTTTTGTTTGGTTGGTTTTGGGGTTTTTTGTTACAATACTTGTCAAGGAAACAACTTTGACTACGTCAAACTTTGGTTTCCATGTGTGGCTTAGCATTGCTATGCCAATGGAGCAAATGTCTTTTCACTTAATTTTGCCAGTGCTGTGAGATCCCTTGCTGGCAGAAGACCCTCCGCACTCAGGGTCAGAGGAGAAAGCCCATACCTGCCAGCACTGTTACATCATGGAGTGCACTCACATTAGTGTTTGCCAGCTGGGAGTCACGTGAGGGCTCAACACTGGCCCTGTTCAGGTGACAGAAAGGTTTATATGCACCTAATGCATGGATGAAGACTTGAAAACATATGTAAAAAGACAAAGGGCAGCTTTTAAGGGCAAGCAGGGCTGACTGAAGCCACACACTTTCTACTTTTGGGATTACTCAAGGAAAAGGGAGAAGAATGAGCATGGCTCCTTAGTGGTATTAGCAGAGCAGGCATTTGGAACAGTTCAACACTCTGCGCTGATCTTGGTGAGTAGCAAGTTCTTCACACTCTACACTGGGAGCTAAATCCCAGGCAGCAGTCATACACTATGGCACAGATATGATACTGTTCAGCTCACCTGCTCAGAAGTTTTGTAGAAGGCCACTGAGGCATTGACAAGTTTGAGCCTGTCCTCCATCTTCAGCATCAGCTGCTGCCAGTGCAGGGCCACCTTTTCAGCACACTCTCGGATAGCATCAGCATCATAATGCCCAGCCTGTAGCAACACTTCAGCTTTCTGCTGGACCTGTAGGGCACTCTGGTGTGTCTTCTGTAAGGAAGTGGCATGAAAGAGGGACTGTGTATGAGGGGAGGAAAGAGAGGTTGTATAGATGTGCCAGATGTATGGTAGAAAGGTGAAGCGAGGTGTGAGCATGAAGATGCAAGAGAGTGAAACATTTTCAGAGCGTTATCTTCAGTTAACAGTTACTTTCTGCAAAGCATTTTAGTTTAAATTATTCACACACATTTGCAACATTATTAAAGCTTGAGAAAAGTAAGCGCTGGCTAAGATGGGTTAGCTCACTGGTCAGCTACTGCCGCTTGGGCAACAGCCCTGGGTGGGATTGCCAGTGGATCCATTTTGACAACCCATATGTGGGCAGCTGTTGTGCTGAGCTCCCAGCCAGCCTGTACTCAGCGCTGACTGCATGCCACACAACCTGCAGATACAAAACTAAACACCAGAGTTGGCAAACTTTAGGGTCTTTAGGGCCTGATCACCCTAATTTGACTCTTGCCAGGCAGTATGCTGGCATCAGCAGCTGTACTCATGTGTGTAATTTTCCTGTCTGCAGTATACAAAACATCAACCCCAGAAGATATGAAGACGCCTTACTAAATGGAATGAACTATATCACAAATATCAATCCCTACAAGACATATTTCTGAAAGTCAGTTCAATCACATTGGAGATACACTGTGCTACCTTAAAGGGCAGAGCTGGGGGCAGTCAAGCCATTTTCTCCACCATTCTCCTATTTAGTCAGTAGCCACTTTACAAGCAGGACTGAATTATCTGCCTTATTCCCCAGCCTACACCAGCTTCTCTCAGAGTAACCAAGTGGTAGTTACACCTTCCTCTGTGGGTTCCTGAGAGGAAAATAGCCCCCAGCCCTTCACAGCCTCCTGAGTAACTGTATTCAGGCACGGTTTAGTCCAATATTTGATTTTAATCTTCTGAACAGAAGCCCTGAAATCTCCCAAAGACTCCTCTGTTCTGCATCCCATTTGTAACTGCTGCTGACAAATTCTCATGTGATACTTTTATGATCTAATCCTTGAACCTGGAAAGAAGCTTGAAATCGTCTGGTAACACACTGATGAATAATGCAATATAGAGAAAGCTATTAGCAAAAAAAAAGGATTAATACTTGGCAGAAACGTTTAGGAAGATGTTCAAGAACAACTGGTTAAATTTAATATCCAGCTGCTTTACTGATGTTAGAATTGTAACACTTGTTTTAAATAGACTTTGAAGGATTTCAACTGAAAAATCAATTCCACATCTAGAATGCCTTTAGAGGACAGTCTGCCCTGTGTGCTTTGTTGATCTCTTCTCCATATTGAGCTTTAAGCACTTAAAATATTTAACCTAGCATCTTCTTCCTTTGAAAACTTATTTTCCTCTTACTGTGGTGCAACCTTCTCCCTCTGTGATATGCATTTACCACCAAATACAAGTGTATTCTTCCCCAGTGTTCTTCCCCAAAAAACAACTTCCCCAATGGCAGCAATAACACAGTCAGCGGGTGTCTTGTTCCCCACTGCTGTCTGGTGACGGCTGCCAAGATGTGGTCAGCCCAGCTTGGTACCAGCCAGCTCATACAGAATTGATAGAAAACTTCTACCTTCTCCCTTCGGAGCTGCAACAGCTGCTCCTTCCTTAGTGTGAGTGGAGCTGGATCCAAACAGGTAATTACCTGAGATTTAAACTCTATACTTACTAGCAACACTGTGATGTATATTGACTTATTTAAAGTTTACCAGAAGACATAAAGATAGTTTCCCCTCACTAAATCAGGCATCTCTTCAAACCTACATTATGGAAATCTTATTTTCATAGTTTAAAGTCTGGTTTAGTTTTGGTTATTTTTAAGTATGTATGAACCCCAGAAAGAGATTTACCAACTTGTTCTTTGCTCTGTAGGAAGCTAACAATTAGCATAATCTGGGAAGCAGGTTATACACCTTGTTAAGCAGGAATAGGAAAAAGTAACGGACCCCCTTTCTAGCAATGGACTGAACACACCCTGTGAGCGCAGGGTTTGTTCACAATGACAAAGATATATAAAGTACTGAGCCTGTAAGTCCCATAGTGCCCTACTCAGGGGTGTCCATAGCACTCCACTACCTTCTCATTCAAAGGAAAGCAGCTCAGAGGAGATGCTATTACTCCTGCCATGTCCCAGACCTGTGAGTGAGGCAAATGAGTTGGCTCACAATTAGTTTTCAAGGACCAGGTCAAAGATGTGTTACTCCAGGTCAAGTAGGAGCAAAAGCTCAGTTTAACAGGCAAGTCTTAAAATTCACCCCTCTTGCCTCTTCTTCAAAGGCAATTGAGAATGTGACTTTGAATGACTGTCTCTTCTGCTGTTCACAAAAGGAGAATTGAATGAAACAAAGATTTTACATGAAAGCATTATCCTGTAACAAAGATATTCATAAATGAATGCTCTGAAATAATCTGCAAATCATGGGCATGGGAGGAAACTGACTTCACAAACTTTTCCCATTTTCAGATCACTTTGTGAATTTTGATCTTATTTTTTTACCAAATAATTTATCAGGAGATGTGTGTCATTTTCATGAATGGAAAGGCTGATATCTGACAGCAGAAGAATTAGCCACAAACGATAAATAATTCATCTCACTATTAACCTCTGGCTGCATTACGAGTTTAATGATAAGGCTATTTTCTAAAGCTTTTATTCCTTCCCTTCCTTCAAGCAAGCCACGACTGATGCCCAAGAGATAACCTTTTGTACGCTGTTCGCCTGGAAAGGAGAAACAAAGTTAACTTATTGGTGTTACCTCTATGGCTAGCTGAAACTGCTCATGCTCTCGCTGGAGCTGCTCAGCTTCAGAAAGGGAGCTTGCATTGACGAGGCTTGCATTCAGCATTGATTCACCATTCCTGATCCAGCCAAGGACCTGTAAAGAAATGATGTGTTTATGGAAAGGTTGTTTCAGTGCAAAGGTTTATGTAGTCGCCAACCAGTAAATGCTTCAGCCTGGCTAACAAAACGGCACTTTACCCAGTGTGGTCTCAGGCTGAATCAGTGAGCAGAAAGGAATCCTAGGACAATGCCTTAATGACATAAATTTTTAGAGGGCAAAGATCTTATTGAAGAAGTTACTGCTTGGAGAATCCCAAATATTTACATGGATATTCATATAGCAAACAGCTTTAATTTCCAAGGTTTGATCACAAAAATAAATGTTCCCCTATGCAAATACTCCAGGGCAAAACCACTGAGCATAAAGAGGGAGATTTGAAATTAAACATAAAGATGTCTCTCTTTTTCAAATTTCCAAGTGGGATCATGGACCTTACAACTCCTTTCTGCCTGTGTTTTTCACACAAAAGTCAGAGTTTAGGAGTGAGGAGGGAAAAGACACAACTGGTTTCATGTGACATGGAGTTAAGATGCAGTTGGAGTTTCCACCTGCATGCAGAGCTAGGAAGAAAACCCAGGTCTTGCATTTTATATTTAGTCAAGACGCTTTATTTCAGGGATATTCATATTATTTGTAGACATGCAATCCATGCTGTAATGACTGCAGAATCAAACCCTAAATACACATAATTAACCTATCAGGCTCGTACATATTCATCTAAGCAGCAACATTTTCTGCTATTTTAATACACGTGTTTGGAAAATCAGCACCCAGAACACACGTGCAAGTTCTTTGCTGTGTTGCCTCAAAGCCTATTTTCTACCTGTGTAGGTGTCAAATTATTCCAGAAAGCCAGAAAGTTGCTGAATTCAATTCACAGATGCACAGGAAATCTTAACTGCCCAACCACTGCCCTAAATTTAGCTTGTGATTTACAAAGCTCCAAAACTGACTTTGCTGCAATATTCTACATAGTAATTTCCCTTTTGTGCCATCATTTTCACCAAGTGATCCATTAAATTGCCTGAAACATATAGGGATTTTCTGTTGTTTTGGTTTTTATCCCTACATCATGTATCACCCTAGTTACAGCCATTCAGTTCCCTGTAGGGTAGGAAAATGAATTTTTCTTAGGAGAAAGAAAGAGGAGTCATCCACACATGTAGCTGACCCTAATTTGTAGAAAATTACATTCTGCTCAGTACAACAGTGTGGAAGATTTCATTTGTCAGCTTTCTTTCTTTCATCAGCAGGTGTTATTGTTCCTGTGGGAAATGCAACAAAGATTTAAAGGAAAAGAAATCAGGTTATCATATGGCAATTTTTTTTGGCTGGCATTTTCTATAATCCATCAGACAAGAAACCTATATTATTACTGACCACACGGTACCAAAAGCTGAAGTTAACCAAAGGACCGCGGTATCTGGGAAAGACTTGAAGTGAGGACATCATAAAGCAAGATATGCTTTTATGTTTTATATACCACGATAGCTATCCTGGCTTGGGCCATTTATAGCGTAGAAAATACTGAGTATGTATGCTCAAAATGTAGCAGCTTTTCTTCTTTTTTTTTTTTTTTTTTTTTTTTCCTCTTTAAACAATACAATCAGGGCATGACAGGGTCCTCTAGAACTACTTTCATTTGAGCTGAAATTTTCAAAACCTGCCACAAAGGTTTTGACACATTTCATACAAATATCTGAGTCTCTAAATAATAAAAAGAATCAGTGGAAACCTCAGTCTTAAAACCAGGCAACTTGATTAGTGAAAAGCTAATAGGCAACACAGTTGAGTAAGGAGGAAGAGGTACCACACAACTGAAATCAGCCAGGTTTCCTCTAGTGTTAATTATATGTGTGCGTTCCTCTCTACGACTGTCTTCTTGACACAAAAACATTCAGGCTAAAGCAGTTCAGGTCAGGCTTTGATGGACTACGTCTTGTCAGTAATGCCTGCAGCACTCTTCTTGACCAAGGCTGCTGCCATCCCTGAGTTGTGCCCCTCCCTCCGTCCCCCGGAGCGTGGGTTTAGACCCTCACTGTGAGGCTCCGACACTCCCCCTTCCAGGCCCAGTGAGCACCCAAGCACAAGCAAATGTTGCTTGGAAGAACTTCAATGATGACCCCATTCTACTGCCGGAAGTCAACACTTAAATGTCAGGGTCTCATCTGGGATTGCATCAGCTTTTTCCACAGTAATGTTCTTTTAGGTTTTTTTCTCCCTTTCTTCTTTTGTGTTTGTGTTGTTTACAGTAAGAAAATATTTCCATGGCATATCCAAAGCTTCTTAAGTCTAAGTGCAAAAACCAGTCATCTGCAGAGCCTTTCATTGTATTACTACTTTGGAAGTAGACTATGAAATGGTTGTAAGAGAGCATTTACACATTTCTATCTGGTGTACAAGATGTGCTCACAAACTGACTCCTATTTATATGGTGCTTAATACCTTTTTATTAAAGTATGTACAGAAGCTGCTAATACAGCACCAAGACACTTCTCTGATCATTTCCTATATTAATGGATTCACCATTATCTGGCAATGTACAGACAAGCCAACAGCAAAAGATGGCTTTAAACAGACATTTCCTACAAATTACAGATGTTATCAACTTTGTAGAAGCTGTGATTAAACAATTCTGGAGCTAAAAAAAATCTCCAAAGACTCTTTTAAAAAGTCGAACTATTTTATTTATTTTTTTTTATAACAGAGGAGCAGAAACACACTGACAGCATGTTAGAGAAAAGCCACTTGCCACTGGAGAACAATTTCACTGCAAGGCATGAGTTGTCTAACGTGGCAACCACCACAGTTCTGAAACAACTCACACTTTTGACTCCAATTTGCTTTAAACAGGCTACGGTTCTGTATATGGCTCCTATGTAATTAAATAATAGTACCAAATTCTTCTAAAATTCACACCCTGAAACTTTGTCTGAAACTTTTCACTGAGCACAGAATCAGATGTTACAGGAAAAATTAAAAAAATGAAGCACCCCTTGTGCAGCCTTTCTTAAGAAAGGAGAGCTCTATGTCACATGGTGTTTGTGTCTGCTGGTGTAGTTTGGTCAGAATACCTTCCCTGATGTTTCTAAAAAAGACTTAAGGCCTTGCTAATGATACCCATCAAGTTATGTCGGAAACAATTTTTAAGTTTAAAAGGCAAAAACAATGCAAGTGAATCTTTCACATCCCTGGACCCTTTGCAGCTTCTTTGAGAGGGTCTTACTGCCACAACCACCAGCAAGGGCACTTTCTGGCAAATTTAGGTTTCCAGGCTTCCTGTGACATTAGATGGGGAAAAAACCAAAAGTATTCAGTGTCTCTCAAGTGACTATTCCCAGCATCCTTTGGGCAAATTCACCTGAAAGCAAATCTAATGCCAAATGGCAAAAGTGGATGGACAACAAGCACACAAAAAGGAAACACTTTAAACCAACCTAGAAAGTAAGTGTAATGGGACACTGTGAGAATATCTGGGAGTAAATTAGGTCAAGTTGAACACTTACCACAAAGAGAAATAAAACATACAAGGATAAAATAAGGGGATAGGGAAGCCAAACAGCTGCAAGTACAGCATTTAGAGACTTTGTTTTTTTAAATTGTCTCCACAACTCTATTCTGTTATTACCTTCATGTAAGCAATCCAAGCTCTGTAGTTTCTGACAGAAATGACTGTGATCCAAATGAGAGGAAATCAGTCTTGGGCAGGAGCTTTCTTAATAAAAAAAGTTTGTGAATCATTGATCTATACTATTTCCCCTCTAAAGCAGTCCACAGAACATCTCATCTGGAATTGTTCCACTTGAATGGCCCTAGACTTCGACCCATTGTCTTGGCATTTGAACCTTTGGTGCATATGATATAAAGCAGAAATCCCTGGTAAATGAGACTTAAATAGATAGAGACAGCTAAAAGACTTTGTATTTCCATGAGCCACTATATCAAAATGCAACCACATGTACACGTAGCAGCCTTGACCAATTTTATGAAGTCAGCAGAACTTAACCACAGCTACAGTAGGTGTCTTGTGGCAACCACACCTCAACTGATTCACAAGAGTGAAAGCAATTTCATAATGAGATCATCCGTCATCTCAGATGCACTAAAATGAAAGTGAAGGAAATCTGGCCCAGACTGGTGATGAACTACAAGCCAAAATCAATATATTTCCCAATTTCACTAAATGGTTGGGAATATGACTCATCTACAGGAAACCAAATAGATAGGGCACAGATATATTTTAACTTGCCTCTTTCTAAGGGAAACTGTAGCTATGGTAATTTATAGGTTAATAAGCAAGGGAGCCCCTACCATTCAGCTGAACAAATAAAATGTTTCTTCACTACTGGTTTGCTGAGAGGTCACATAGTAATGAAGGCTCTGATGGTCTCAAGCTCCATTAAGGAAATACTAATTCAA
This sequence comes from Falco cherrug, assembly GCF_023634085.1. Taxonomy (NCBI): domain Eukaryota; kingdom Metazoa; phylum Chordata; class Aves; order Falconiformes; family Falconidae; genus Falco; species Falco cherrug. The sequence goes on along the minus strand of NC_073704.1, from coordinate 32,186,629 downwards.
AGCAGCTGTTCTCTCACAGTAAGTACTAGATAGTCCATTCCTATAACCATTTCCTTCAGTTAGATTTTGTTTTGTAAAACAGTTAAGGCCCAGCAGACATTTGATAATGAGGCAAGGAACATCAGGTACCTGCAGAGAGTGCTGCACTGCCACTGTACTGCTCCAGGAGCAGCCACAGGGCTGACCAGCTGACACTTCACCCTGGACAAGCGGGCTAGTGACACTTGGTCAGATAGCGATAACCTGCATTTTAGTATTTCTGCTACACATATTACTCCTCTCTATTTTCTTCATAGTTAGAAAGGCTCTATTTAATCATAAATCTACTGCATAAATCTCCAGGCTTAGCTAAGTAGTGTGTAAAAAACTTTGGGAACCTATGGAAAAAAGGATACACAGCATAATCATATTAAGGTGGTGATCATAAATATCACAGCCTCTCTTTTTTTTTTTTTTTCTTTCTTTCTTTCACAAGAAAGCCAAAGCACTCTATAGAGCTCTGAAGCTTCAGGAGGAGCTGGCCTTCAATAATTAGAAATGCAAAATGACTACATTTCAAAATAAAAAAATAGGAGAGTTCTATGCTACTTTCATTTAGGGTTGCAAAACATTCACTTCAAAGTGGACTTTGAAAGAAAATGTATGCGCTCGTGTTGGTGCTTCCAGCTTCTAGCCTGAGAGTTGTCTGAGAATGAAGAATTTTTTGCTAGCAATGATAAAACAATTCAGACAAAGCATCACTCAAATATTCACTTTTGAAAAAAGAATGACTATGATCATGTGTACTGAGCACTCAGTATATTTGTGGTTGTTTTTTTTCTTTTTCTTCCTCTCTTTTCTTTTAGTAAACAAAGAAGCGAACCTTTTTCAAGAACACCCTGTAGTATTTGGACACCCCCCCCAACCCCCATCCCCACCCCATTTGTATTGGTAAAATGGAAACCTGAGTATTCCAGGTGTCTGGAAAAGTGTTCCTGGTTTTCCTAATGAAACCAAAACCATTCCATTGAAATCCAGACATACACTGAAGTGTGAAGCCACCTATGGATTAGGAAGCAGGATGTGTAGCACTATCCTGTGTAGCACTATCCTGTGTAGCAAAGGACAACAAAGAGATTTGAGGCATCCAAATTAAACATCAGGGGAAACCTAGGGAGGCAGAACACAATTGCTTACGCTAGGTTGAGATCTGGAAGAAAGGCACTGTAACAATACTAAGATGACTAAACAAGTCCGATGATCTAGAGACCGCGGACAGATTTTTTTTATCTCACCCAGAAGATGTTAGAGATTCTTGCAGATAAACAGATGTGTTTCAATACATGAAAAGGTGAAACTGCTGTAATGTCATACTTAGACCTCACAGCTCAGTTACCCTTTGTTTTGGGCCAGTTCTCCACAACAGCTAAAGTACGGACCCCAAATCAAATCATTTTATTCCCAGAACACATGGAGATTGAGGCAGCTTTTGCAGTTGAGAAGTTACACCGTCAGTTCTGTGCAGACTTCCCATAACTATTCATGAAACCAAATATACGACACTAGAGGGATCAGAGCCCTTCATTATTTGTAATGGGTCACACTGCAACCTGTCAGCAAATCAAGTACTGTCAAGGAAATGGGGATTAAGATCGTTCACCTAAAGGTATGTGACTTGGCAAAAGCTGGTTTAGCCGTTTGCTTGTATGTAAAGGCAGAAAACCCATTTAAGAACCTTATGTGTGGTTAAAAATTCTCACCTGCTTGACTTCAGCCTGTAGGTGCCGGAGTTGTAGGCACTGCTCTAACCTCTTGTGAGTTTGGTCAGCGTTAAGCTCCAGTTCATGTTGTTTCTCATGAAGGAATTCCAGCAGTTCTTGAACCTGTGTTGCAAGATCAATGTCTTTTTCACAGATCAGCTCAATGCCTGAAACATGCAGAGAGAAAGATCATTGCATTTATTTGAAATTTCAGTTATTGCACAAATGTAAGCTTCAGACTTTTTTGCCACCTAACACATTGATTTGCAACTCTGAGTAATTCTTTCTTACTAAACTCTCTCACATGTAATATTTGAGTTTCCTGTTCTGCGTCACTAAAGCTTTCTACAAGGTAGTGGTTCTCTGGTGATCACTGCTCATCTCACCCATCAGCATCTGGCTAGTAGGACATGATTTAACACCACAGCCTTGCTCAAAAACTCGCATGAACATTTAAAAAAAAAAAAAAAAGACAGAAAACCCCTCCCTTTCTTACAGTAATTAATTAACTTATACTTTAGAAATGCATGTTGAAGAGAACTTAGAATAGAAAAGATGAGGAAGAAAATAGAAAAATGAAATAGGGGAAGTAATCTCTGGTTGCCAGGTCTACAGTAGTGCTACAAGTGTGTTGAACTCCATAATGTAATTCTTTTTTCCATCTGGGCACTTTCAGAGGATCATTAACAACAGCCTAGTTTAAACCAGCCTATAGTTCATTCAGAATTATTCCACAGACTGACTTTCATCCAGCCCTCACATAGCAGAGGGAGATGGTGGCTTACTACCACATTTCCACCTCCTTGCATCCTGCATGAAATTGATAAATCCCTGAGTGACCTGGTCTGATTTCATAGCTGACCCTGACTTGATCAGGAGGTTGTAACAGAGACCTCCTGAGTCCCTTTCTACCTCCTGAATTTTATTACAACCCTACAACCCTTGTGTGTAGTGGTTACATGAAATACAATGCAGAGCTTCACATCTTCCTTCTTTATTACACTGGTGCGATAGCATTGCTGGGTACATTACCAGGGTAATTGTGAGAGTCTGGCCTGCAGGAAATATGATGTCATCCCATGTTACTGCAATCCCTGTGATTATAAAATAATAAAGACCTGACTCTTCCCTTATTGAGGTCTACTGGAATTTTTTTCATTGGCCTCAATACAGGGAGGATCAGGAACCTCATATAAAAATAATCAGATTGCAGTAATGCTGAGACAACACTATACTTTTCTCCAAAGCCATTTGATTTCATGGAATAATAGGACATTAAAAAAGAAATGTGTTAATTAGTAGCTGCTGTACAAAATGTTTGGATACTATTTTTAAAACCCATTTAGAAAATGTCTTTTCTTCCCCCTTTATCCTCCTCAGAGGCTCATGACTTTCATTCCTTCTCACAGCTGTATCTACAGAGGACAGTACACAAAATAAAGACGACCTTATGACTGACCCTATACTCTTTTTCCTGGGTTCTGGTTTTATCAGAAAAAGCACAAGGGAATGCAAGCGATTGGCTTATTCGCTTTCCTGGCCAAAACAAAACAGTTTCTTCATTACCAAATAAAGTAGAATAGCCCCTGGCTTCCCATTTAGAACTGGAAATTTAATATATGTTTCTGTTCCGGGGAGTGAAGTTCCTTTCAATTGCCAGACATCAGGTCTTGTTGCTACAATTAGCCTGCATATGGTTCTGTATGTTCAGGACATGATGGCTTTTTGTATGCTTGACTTCACCACACCTATTTGATATTAAATGCACAGTTTTCCTTCATGCACACTCAGCTGGTATGGTTTTGATTGTGCTAACTCATCAGCAGCAACCAGGGAACTGCCTGGGATGCTATCCAAGGTCAGCCTGCACTCCCTGTGATGAATGATCTGCCCTTTCTTGCTTGTCATATGTCACGCAGTTTTATTCCACAGTGCCAGTGCATGCAGTGAGAGCACTTATTCTTCTCAATGATTGGTTTGCAAAATAGAAAGCCTTGTTTTCAGAATAATTTCATACATATTATCTTTACATTGACTTTTGATAGAAAAGCACAGCTGATTTTCTGATAAAACAAACTTAGTTGCCATTTTCTTTTAATGTCTTAACCAGTGCAGCAGATTTCAAGTGAAGGATAATGAAATGAAAATGTTTTTAACAATATATTACAGGAAAGAGTACCAAGCCACACTAACTGGCATCCTACAAAACATACATTAGTTACACCTGAGCTATTTGTAGTATGAGACACTTTTCAGTGTAAGGAAGGGGTATTGCTTTTTTGACCTGTACAAAGCTGTTTTGAACCTGTTGTTAGGATAAAATATTAAAAACCTGTGGCAGGAAAGCTTCCTGTCCTATTCCTTGCAACATAAACTATAGCTATAACTAACTATAAATGACATCACAAACAAGATGAAAAAGATTTGCATTTCCCTTTTCAGCCATGCAATGCTGAGAGAAGCTGTGAATGATGTTAGTTTGACGACCAGGAAACAAAATGGCTTTGAATTTTCCCTGTAACAGGTAGGGACTGTATAAATTTCCCCAACATCAGCTTTGCAGAGAATTTCAGGCTTGACTTACACAATTTTCTTCTAAGATATAAAGAGGTAGCTCTGTCAACCAAGAGCAACTCCTAACTGTGGTGCCCATTATTACAATGATACCGACAATGCAAATGGACTTTTAATAATCAAATAAATTTGTGCAATCAATTAATCAACTATTAGAGTGTAACTACTTTTAGTACCTAGAAGCAGAATGACTAGGATGTGTATGCTAATGAATTGCACGAATGCACCATCACTGCTGCTTAGGTCAAGACGTTAAATCACTGCTGAATTATGATCCTAAACTTCCCGTAGGAAACGGACTTCTCAGAAATGTTCAAGCTGCCACCTCTGGAAACACCAGGCCCCTTCAACATATCAAGTTAGAAACCCAAAAATCAAAACCCATTTTTGAGAATATTTGCCTTTGCTATCAGCAGCAGAGCTACAATCAAACTGGAAAAATAAGAGACAGGTTCATTGAAATAAAAACTACTGGCTTATTAAAAAGCCTAGTCTTCTTGACAATACTGTCATAACAATTTAGAATGCCTTTAAAAACAATGCAAACGTTTCCCGAAGGACATGGATCTTAGTGAGACAGAAAGACAATTTGAAAGTACTGCAAAATTTCAGAAAACACGACATGACTTCCAGTTCTTGCATATCCCCTACTGAAAACATAAATTTCTTTGAAGAATAATTACTCTGATGATGAAAACAGGCTAACCCAAAGCAGGCTCATGCACATGTGCTAAAGTAGTGGAAGGAATTACAGGAACATAACTCTGAGCTGTACGAAGCTTTGGAAATACTGGACTTGCATAGATGCCTTGCATGCATGGATTCCTTGAATATCTGCACAGTCTGATACGGTGCATCACAGGAACTCTGGATTTATTGTACTAACATGACAAAGTTCACAGGGATTTCCAGACACTCCACAGCCTGGTAAGAATCATGGCTCCAAATTTGCATTGGACATACAAAAATCATGGGACAATGTCCAAAACCTCCTTTTTCTACCTACACAAGCTTTCCAAGTAAAAAAGGCATCATGCACGGAAAAACCTGGGTGTAATCTTATCTGACAGACTTACTAGCTTACAGACCTCCAAGCCAAACACCAGGGTGATCAAAATTGAATCAGTTTCCTGTGTGACATGACAAAAAGAATAAAGCTCAAAGAGAATTACAGGGAAGGGAAAAAACTTGGTCATTTAAGAGTGGCTGGTTATGTAGAATGTCCCTGACAAATCACATTTTTTCTGGCGCTATCTTGTATGGTTACAGCTGAGTTTTGATAGTAGCAGCGGTGACACTGTACAATAGGAGGCAGCAATAGCAGCTGATTTCCCAGAACCCCTGCAAGTTTGCAGCTCTGGCAGTAAGAACAATCATCCCCTAACTTATGCAACGAATGACTATGATATAGGATTCAGGAAGAGGGAGTAAAATTAAATGAATTTTTTATGAAGTATAACTGTCCTTTATTGAAATAAGAAACAGTAGGCTCCCAAGAGCAATCTCTCTCCCTTATTTTGCCATTCTCACAGCATTTAGCATTCCATGCATGGCAGACATGACCATTACCTTTGATTAACTACAGTTATTCTACAACCCCCTGAGGCTTCTGCTTCCTTGCCTTTGGGAGCAATAGATTTTTATTGAGTAGGCTTCATAGGAAGTGATCTAGGATAATCTGGTTAAAAACATTTTAAAAGTAATTTCATTTAGTGGCTAATCGTCAGTCTACAGTCGAAAAGTTGTTGTTTCTAATTTCTTGACAAACACAGATTATTTTTTTTTCCCCCCTAAAAATCAGTCACTGAGACTCCTGACTGTGTTGTTCCGGATCATATTCTTTACCTCCCATGGATCCCTACTCACATTAAGATTCTTCCAGGATAAAAAGAGAAAAAAACAAACAACAACAGAAAAACAAAGCACAACAAACAAAAAACCCAGAACCCAAGCATCTTAATTGATGTATTAGGACAAGTTTTCTATCCCAGACAGCAAGGGTGCTGAAGCTTAGGACTAGGCGTAGCGTGGGCAGATCTCATAGAAGCTTGCACACATGGTTCATACAATGCACCGGATTGTCTAGTTCACAACATACGCTCGTAGCAGTCCTTAAGCCTCTGTTGAGTGCAGCTTGCCAAATCAGGCTGAATACTGCCAGATTTTTTTAAAGGTGGGTGCCCAGAGGTAAGATGTTTGCCAAAAAATAAAACCATAAAAATATTTTTTACTTTGAAAGTGCAGATTGGGAGGGAAAGAACAGGAATTGCTCTCTCTTTGCACTCTTTCCAGACATTTAAGAAGATTAAACCACTTTAGAAGTAACATTCAATTCTGGACTTTACACAGTGACTAATCTGAATTATGATATTCTTTTTCGAAATGCAAAATGCAATGATAAAAAAATCCTGACTCATGGGATGTCTTAGAAATAGGATCCCACTGCTGAGCAGCAGAGTAAAAGTATCAGACACATTCCCTATCAACATGAATCAGGTCTGTCATTTAAGAGCATGTGCAGAAGGTTCTTTTTTTACATCAAGTTACTACCTTTCACTTTCAAGTGCACACTAAAAAGGAAAATTTCAGTATGGTTTATCATATTCCCTTTTTATACAAAATAATTCCAATTAGAGCCATCTGGAAACAAGAGTTCCATTTCATGGCTGGCTTCTAGGCTCCCATATTTGGATTCTTTCCCAGAGGGCTCTGGAATAACTAGATTCTTTCTCCCCTCCCACTTGTCTCTCTCCCTAGGGCATGTCTGCACCCTGAAATGAGGCATAGGTGAAAGGTACTCGTCTGCAGAGAATGAAGCCAGCACATCTGGTCAGTCTGCTTCTCAATAAAGTCTAGTTGCAGAAAGGTTAACAAGCTTAGGAGTCTAGAATGACTGGACTTCATCCAGACCTGAGTTCTGACTGGCCAGCTCAAGTATTTGTAAGTCACGGTTTCCTTCAGTGCTTGTTTCTGAGCTGGTGCAAGGACAAGGACGTACCAGGGTAACTTCTCTTGCCCTCCCCACCTCTATCCACTTTGGAACTGATCACAAACTCCATCCTGCAGCTGTGAAACTTTCTGAATGAAACCTGAAAGTCAGGTTTATTTCTTCAATGAATCTCAGACTCAAAGAAGCAGCATTTTTGGAAACATAATCCTGAATCAAAGAATTCTCCAAACTCGTGGAACAGTTCTGGGAGCAGAGAGACGGGTATTGCCCATACTTACGTTAAAAGCTGATGCATTTGGTACATATTGGGGTATTTTTGTTTGATATGCATTTTGGGGGGGGTTGGGTGTTTCTTGGGTTGTTTTTTTTTTTTTCCTCATGTGAAAAAGAGATCAAACTGTTCTGCTTACCTGAAGCTTGGACCTCCATGATGTATTGGTGTAAATCTTGCCCTTGCTGGATGACTTCAAAGGTCATGTTGTTCATGGCCAACTTTCGCTCTGTGTGACGTTGCAAACGCTGCTCAGCCAGAGTGAGGTCTTCAGTATTGAAATCATTCATTTGTCTCAGCAGATCTTCATTCCAGGCATCTAACTCTGCTGTAACCTACATGGGCAGAACACAGACACTGTATTCACTAAAGATCAATTGAAAAGTCTTACTCTCAGACTGTGTTTGGATCACAAAACTACTTCATGTTTTGGCTCTGATCCAGAAACCTCCAAACCACAGCTTCAGTACACTCTGGATCCTGCCCACATAATGATCACTCTTAACATTTTGCTTAGGCGAGGATCCATGAAAAGATGATCAGTCCAACAATAAATCTGACACCTTCTTTTCCCCTTACACATTCCAAAGGGCACTGTAAAAGAAGACCCATTATATTCACATAGATGACAGAGATAATATTTCTGAATAAATTCAAATTTAAATGAAGTAACGCTTACAGAATTGTGAACAATTTGTAATACCTGCAACCACATAATCCCCAAATGGCCTGAAAGTTTCTAAAAACATTTTGCAACACACTGTTATGTTCCATATTACAAATGGAGATATTTACTCTGTCTTCATAGAACCAAAATTATAAGCTTCCAGTAAGCCCTAAAATAGGCATAACTAATATATTTTCAGAATTATTATTATTATTATTGATATAATGTATTTTAAACCATATCTACACACTCTTCACAGAAAAAGCAACATGAGACCAAATATTTTATTACGAATATGTGAGTTAACCCCCACAGCACTGATTGCAGTTGTACAATGAGTCCTATGCTGTGTGCTTTCAGGGACTTAGAGTCTTTTATAAGGGTCTTTCTGCTGTCTTTCTGTCTGACTTGGGTTCCCAAGGCCCTGTATAACTTCTTTCTCTGGGGGATGAATATAAATAATTCACTTTTACAGATGGGGAAAGCACAGCACAGAAGCACCATAATCAAGGGCTAGGTGAATCACCAGTAGAATCATGAATGGTACTGGCTCTAACCAAAGACCTACATAACCTGCCAATAACTCATGGAAACATGAAAAATCTTCCGTTGCTTTCTCTGTTTCCTGATTATAACATGCAGTCTGATGATTTTAGCAGTCCGTTGATTTTAGCAGTCCGTTTACTGTATCTTCTGTGGTTTATATTTTAGCCCACAACTAGCCAACTGATATCAAAGTCCTTCACTTTTTTGGCTGTTCAATTAAAGCAAGATCTAGCCTTTACTCAAAGAGCACAGTCTCACCTCAATCTAGATTCTGCTACTGCAGACAAAAAAAAAGGGAATGTGCTAGTGACAATGAATGAGGGAGGGAGGACAAGGGAAATGGGAATTAAATCATGCATATAGGCTAGTACTGTGCAGAACACAATTTCTTTTAAAGTATTTAAAAATATTAAATAAATGCCTTAATTCTGATTCATAGGTCAATTCCTTATAGCTAGATTCAGAAGAGCTAAAACTAGGTCTCTAAATTCCCACTTGTGCACATTATTATGTAGTGAAAAGTTCTCTGCTTCTCACTAAAAGTGCTCTTCAGTGCCTGTGTGCAGCAAGATGCTTAACTTCCTAAGTAGCTAAGATTTAAAAGATTCCATTCTATTTTCCTTTCTGAAAAACTTACATTATATCCAATGCAGGCACAGGTAGGCGACTAAAACGGACCAGCTCTCAGCCCTTCTCACATTAGAATGGATGGGAGTCCACAGTTTTGCATCAGAAGGGGGAGAAAAAAAGCAGGCTTTAGGCTCTTTTTTGAGAAAAGCAGAAAAATAGATTTCTCAACCAAGAACCTGGAACCTCAGCCTCAGGGTGAGAGGCAGAGTGGGGATATCCTGAGGAGCTTCTATTTTTCTTCAGCTTGTTCCATTCCACATTACACTCAATTACCTTTAAATAATAGCTTATCTCTACAGTTTCTTTGGCCCTGTTCCTGACTCCAGCAGCCTCTGATTCATTCACATATCATAGCTGGAGTTGCTGGACTATGGAGACTTACTGGCAGATTTAACAGTTATGGAGAAATGGTCCAAGTAGATGCTGGGGAAGGGTTTTGCCAGATACATTTACATTTAGAGACAAATCCTCAGCTAACAGTAATCAGAAATGGGGTGGTCTTGACCTTGTTTCAAACTATAAAGGAAGGAATTTAGAGTAAGTGCAGGCTCCTACAGTCATGACAACACTTAAAGTTCAATGCAAAACCCTTTCTGCTCCTTCTAATGGAAAGGCATGCAATATAAATAATTCAGAAGAATTTTCTTTTTTATGAGCTATTAAAAATATTGTCTGAATTCATGGCATTGTCAGGCTGCTAAAATGTAATTATTTGAAATTTTGTGAGGATTCACAAAGTACTTCTGAATTTCTTGTGAACATTCTCAGGCATGTGCACTCAGGAAGATGTCTAAAAGCATTTGTAAGTGACAATAATAGAAAAGATTAAATCAATCAAAGAATGTATTACATTAGTTTGCTCTGAAAGCCATGACGCTACGACTGGGAGATTCTGATCAAAACAAAATCTCTCCACCCCATTTGCATCTATGGACATCAAGTCCAGGACAGGAAAACGCAAGCCCTTCAAAGGTTGAACTGTTAGGGGAGTCAATGATGGACATATGAATAAATCAACAAATGTTCCCCTAAGTAGGCTGAGATCCAGCACTTCTACAAAACTGCCTGGGTAAACCTCTCTGCTGTGGTGCCGTTTCTCTTAGTTACTCTTCCACTGCACTGTGGAAGGGACACTGATCAGCAATGCTTTTATCATTAAATCTACAATAATTTCCACTTGAGGATGGGGAAACAGCTGTTCCTGACTGTATTGCTTTTTGCCCCTTGGGCCTGAGTGTCCAGGACAGGTCTGTAGCAGAAAGGCATGTACAAACACTCAAGAGAAGTGGCAACCAGTGTTCCTCATGCTCATGTTAGCAACCAGTTTTCACCAGGCTCTTCACACAGGAGGGGCTGCACGCAAATATCTACCTGTCCTATTAGCCACTGCAAGGCACTAAAGGGTTTTTGCTCCATTATCCACACTCCCCAGTTCAAATTAGTGGTTCCAGTTAAAGAGGAAAGGACGATACAGGCAGTCTGGACACAAGCTGCTAAACACAGGATGGAAGGTCAGCCCATGGTGCTCCATGTTACATTGCCAAGCCTGCACCTGAGTGGCTCTGGACAGTTAGACAGGTCCAGCGGGGCTTGTTAACCCAGTGCCAGCTATGCTAGGGCCAGAAGCACAGCCACCAATGGAGGGGAGAAGGAAGGAAGGAGGGAAGTTGCCTCTGAGTAGGGGGTAGTGAAGGAGTGATAATTATCCCATGTGCTGGGTTAGGGGGAACAGAGGAAGGAGTCAGGCACAGTGAGAGGTGGAACATCACCAAATTTCTCAGGCGAAGTGTGTACAGGAAGGCTGGGTACATCGCTCTGAGTAACCGAGACAAACAGATGGCTAGAAGGGAATCTAAAGCACATGAAGGCAAAGAAGCAATAGCTGAGCTGTGATAACAACCCAGGTTTCCTGAATCCCAATCTGGTGCCCTATACTAGAGACCATGTTGCTTTGCATATCTCATTAAGACATTTCCTTTACTGTCTGTACAGCCAATGCTTCAAAAGCCCATACTTCAAACTGGACTATTTGGAAATGGTCCCAGAGTCTGAATTTGAATCTCTGACCAGTTTTATTTGGGTACAGGGAAAAAGATTTATTTTTCTTCAGGAATAAGCTGTAATTAGGCAGCTCTGTTAACTACAGATGTACATTTTTGAAGTCTGAAAAAAGGACTTTGGATGCTTTCACAGACTGGTCAGGCATTAATGTCTATGGTGAAACTTGGACTGCATCAGACAAAAGTGCCCTACCTCCCAAGCTGTGGTAAGAGCCAATGGCACTGGGCCTGCATCAGAAATTGTCTCATAAATGAGGCTCACTTGGCTATGAACTCATTTAATTCCCTTCTGACCCAGAAGAATAGCTGATTAGAGTTTACTCTGTTCATCTCCTAGATTTTTTTTGTGGGAAAAACTGATAGCACTTCTTATGTTTATTCATTTTATTTCCCAGTGTTTGTGATTCTAAATAGACCTCAGCATCCCTCACATGCCCCGAGTGAAGAGAACCTGCCGCAAAAGAAGCCCTGAGCTCTGCTCTGTTCTTCTGTGGCATGAGAGGGAAATCATACCAAAGCAGAAGGGTCATGAGAGCAGCAACAGTGGCAGTGCACAGGTCTGCATCAGCAAAAGCAGCAGACTTATCCCCAGCTGCCCACAATGTTCCAAGGAAAGCTGCACGCATGCCTCACTGTCAGCAACACTCTGGCTGACTCCTTGGAAGAAGCCATGCTCCTTCCTTTGTGGGTCACATAAAGTTGGTGGCCAAGAAACAGCTTCCTATTACTAAAGAAAGGTCAAGTGACCCCAGGGTAATAATGAGAAAGACATGACAGAGCTACTGATTGACAGTGTGCCTGGAAAGCACATTTCTTCATTCTGCACCCAAAACAGATGCTTCTGCTGCCATGATAACGGGAGGGGAACTAATGCTGGTAGTAAACCCAACCAGCTATAAGAGCAGCGGAGGCAATGCAAGAGTTAACTTTGGCACGTGAGCAAATACAGGGCTGAGCTCTGTGCTACTACCACAAGGCTGTAATAGATATACAGACTATGACAGCCAGGTCTGTTTTTCATGCAGACACAGTGACCACAGTCTAGACCACATACTCCTTGGGCAGGAATCCTCCTAAAGCAGCAACTTAATATACCCAAATTCCCACTGCTGCAATATTACTGCATTTGCTGCTTCCTGTATTTATCATGTTGCAACATCAGCAGATAACATGACTGAAGGGAGAGAGACATGTTCATCTCCAATCCTGGAGAAAGAGGAGAGGTATAGAGAAGAAATGTGCAGGTGAAAAGTAATAGCAGTGGTAGTAACAACAGTAGCCGTCCAGCAATCTCATGCCTACATTGCAGCCTGCTGGTGAATTAGGCCAAAGAGGCTATCCGAGCTACAGCAGCTGCCATGCAGGCAATCTGCATCTGCAATAATTTCATATCTAAATCTTAAGGTTTGGGTTGGGTTTTGTTGTTGGGTTTTTTTGTTTTGTTGTTGTTGGGGTTTATTCTCCTGCTGCTGAGCCTTGACTGCTGCTTGCTTGGCCTTAATTCAGTGTTTGACACCTAAAGTCATCTTGTTTAATGCCACCCAGGAAATCTTGTTTGCCAATTGAATGAGGTGGAGAGGGGAAATGAGGAATCAAGCGAAAGAAAATAAATGTTATATGGCAAATGAATCACATAGGAGCTGATATTTTGAAGTATGTATGGGCTGAGGAAGGGCATATGAGGAGGAGGGAAAGAAAGTTCTATCCTGGGAGCAGAAGCTATCAACACAAAGAGAGTGGGTTTGCAAGAGCAATCTGAAAAAGAGTAAAGATGTTTGGGAAGAACAAGCAAATGTAGGAGGCAGGTTGCAAGAGAAATGATGGTGCAAGTAGGAGGAAGAACAAAGGTGAGAAGAGTGGGTACAGCATGAGGATGAGGCAGGACAGGAAGAAGAGTCACACAGGCACAGGGCAGATCTGTACAGAGCGCAGAATCAAGAAAAGGGAATATCTACCTCATTTCAAAAGAAGAAAAAGTGACAGCCATACAGCTGGGATGAACAGAGAGTCGGGATGGATGAGAAGAGAGGTTAGATATAATCCAGAAAGGAATAAAAAAAGGCAATTCTGACTCCTGGATGCTGAGGGAGTATCTGTGAGTGCAGAAAAGAAGGGGTTATAATGGAGTAGGGGGGACCAGATCTCTAAGGCACATACTAGAGATTGGGCACCAGGGATGGCGGGGGCAACTTGGCTCTGCTTCAGCATTCAGAGCAGGCTGGAAGAGCAGAAGCCTGGGTGCGACAGTGTAAGTGGATTTATGAGCAGACTAATACTGAAGGTATTTGGTAAAAGAGATGTAGGTAGGAAAGGGTGAATGACACTGTCACTTCTACAGATCACATAGGCAGAAAGTTTGCTGTTCCTTCTCAGGCCTCTGTTTGAGCTGATGCCATGCAGTATGACAATACTGTCACTCATTTTTTTGACAACAGAGAAAGATGCCATGCTGGCTTAGTGGGGACCTGGGCCACTGAAGCGTGAAAAGGCTGTCACAGTGATGATTCTGCTCCAGTGCTTTTGGCTCCTGAATCCCCAAAATATCAAGAGAAACAATGGAATTCAGCTCCAAAAGACAGGGTGCCCACGGCAGCTAAGTGCTTGCCTTTCTTGAAATGAAGTGATGAGCAGTTTGAAAACTAGGTATATATAGGAAAGAAAAACAAAAGCTCAGTAAGCATGAGGCATTATAGGATTCCAGCTTATGAACAGAAGAAACTGAAATTTCTCTCACCATTCTCTTTCTTTCAAATGTATCTCCAGATCTCTGCAACTCTTACTTCTAATAAAGAAGCTCACATCTGAGTGTCAGCTATAAGCCAGTGAGTGAGGGGTTGTTAAACATCTTGTACCTTCATGAAGGCAGCTAATTCACTTGAAATTATAAACCTGTTATAAACCTGGAATGGGAAACTCAAGTGAGTTGTATATAACAGTGAAGTAAACTACTGTGAAAGCTGGCTCCTGTTCCCTTCTAAACTCATGCTCAGGGATGGGCGTGAACAGCCAGAAGAGCCAGCAAGTGAAATCAAGGCTGAAAAATCTAATTAGCAGGTGAAATGGAGCCAAAGAGACTGAATGGTGGAAAAACATACCCGGCAGGTGAAGATTTTAGTGTTCATGGGGCTTTTTGAAAGACAACAAATAGCATACAAGATCAAACTTATCTTGTGCAGTGGGAACACTCATAATCCTTTCCAGGACTATGTCTTGGCCTAGGAACCACGTTGCTCTAGAGACTACAGTGCATAGGCTCTGTCTAGTGTTGCACAGATCCATGTGCATTGCAGGAAACAAAACACACAGAAGGGAAGGAGCTGGGCAGTTCTGGGAATGGGAGATGTATGTGTCTTTGGAGGTAACCAGCAACTGTTGCCAGACAGGTATGGGCTAAGGTCATTCCTGTTCTCAGTCACAGAGCTTTATAGAGGCCTACAGGTGAATTTGATCATCTCTCTACAAAGACATTAAAAAAAAAAATACACAGAAAGACTCTGGATGGCAGTGATTTTGTTAGGGGTTGCAATTCAGTGCATTTTACCATTTGTTTCTTAAGCATTTTCTCAGCATTTTACTGTATATTAGCATTCACTCAAACAGCAGTTAATAAGCCTTTAAATTACTATTTCTGAAGCAAGGGACAAAGTATACTTGACAGATTTTACTGATGATATAATTCTGGAATAAGACTTTGCTTCATATGTGTAATGTGCTCAGTGTGGTGCCAGCACTGCTGCTCATGTCTGCCAGCTATCGTCCCTTGAGTCTTACACCCTATTCCCTCATAGTGGATCAGCTACCACACTCACATTGCATGAAATCTCCCGAGTTACTTGGTTGGCTGCACAAACTCAATTGAAGCCTGTATCATATAGAAAGACCAACCATATAATCCTAATGATCCCATCTTGTCTTGAAATGCGCAATGACTTGGTAAAGGAATAAAACATATCAGGCATCAAAGTTAGACACGCTTCCTAAATAAAGAATGGGTTGTCATTTTACGATTTTGAAACCTAAGGCAGAACAGCCTCCCCTAGGGAGAGCTAGGCTCTCTCATGTTTCTGTTATGTCTGTTTCCAGGTGCTGTCATAGTTTGGATTTCATAATTTACCCCAAGAACCCAGAGTGTAAATATCAGTCAATATAATGAGATTAAGGCAAGAAAGAACAGGCAGCACATGCTATGTGCCTGTGGGTTTGTATCCAAATTCGTATCTACTAAACCTGCCTTGACTCAAGCGCAACACAAAAGCTGCCTATGCGGTTTAGCAGTCCTTAGAAGTCCTAAATGAACACAGCTGGTCTGCCCTGCAAAAGAAATAGGCAGGTGGCTTCCCTTTACATAAAATACTTTTCCTGAAGACAAAATGTAACAAGAGTTGGCAGATTTCACTGAAGTACAAGAAAAGGTCCAATTATGCCTTAAATAGATGGAAGTAAGTGTTGCTTGTGCAGTAATCATTAATTCTGAAGTTTTGTCTGGACTCCAACCTCTGTCAAGCAGAGATTATAGAAAATCTCGAAAACTGGGAGGGCTACAAAGCAGATGGGCACAGTGCAAGTTTAGGAGGGAATGCCAAAGGAAAGGGTTGTGTGATCTATGGCATGGACTTCAGTGTCTGGGGAGAACAGTACAAGTAGGAAAGTTTCCAAAGAACAAATGACAGTCAGACACTTTCTAAATAAAATAAAGGCCAATCACTCAACTTCCATTTGTGAGTTTGAAAAATGCCTACTACTTTCAGTTTGCCTTATTAATCAGAAAAAAAGAGAGAGGGGGCAGTAAGGAAAATTACAGAATCAAAAATATTTGGTACCAAAACTGGATGGAAAGACACAACGTGAGATGTAACTATTCTCTGAGACGAAGATCTAATGCACAGCCTTCCCTAAAGCTGTTGGAAGTAGATGGGCTCCCACAGCTGCATCCCTCTGGCTTCCACTAGAAAGATGGAAGTTTTTTCTTTCACCAGAGTTCCCAGGGAAGCGTCCTCATCATAAGGGATCCCCTGGAGCACAAGAACACAAGAACTAAGGGTGAGAACACAGACCCAAGGAAGAAAAATGGGAAACTCAAAGCTTGACAAGACAGAAGCAAAAAAGAGGACAAAGATGTTAAAAGTCTGAGAGGTGGAGGGCCCACTTTTTGCAGAGGGTTTGTGTGAGCACAGGAAGGAGAGAGATTAACATGGCTGCAGCAGGTAGAGGGGTTTCGTTAGGGATGTGTTCAGTATGGCACTGCTCTTGAACAGATGGAAGGGAGCTTATCTAAGGCTAGAAAAGGAGAAATTCATTTGACAATCATACTGGTACACATCATTTCCCTATTCTTAATCTATGCAGGATCTAGGCTATTATGGGAAATTAAAACCTAATATACTTCCAGTCATAGCTCAAGCTACTTGTCTTTAGTAGATAAAATGCTTAATTTCCTGCTTTAAATTTTGTCATCTTTTTCCCTTAAAAGCTTGGAATAATCAACCATCAGAAATACTACATTCTTTTTAATTATGGTGATGAAAAAAATCTTTTTGCATCTCAACAATGGCATGAGATAATTTTGTTAATTTTGATAATAGTTTCCTACTGACTTGGCATCTTTATTATATGGCTGAGGCAACTGACTGCAATCTACTTTCTAAGGATCATTATTGTGTCAATTTGAGCCAATTCAGCTGTTGTTTGAAATGCATAGCATACATGTGTCATTTAATATTTTATTTCAAATTGCCTTTCTTTTTATTATCCATCAAACTGTTTTTCTTGTTTAAGCACCAAATGTACTTACAACATTTAAGATATTGACCTGGATATATTTTTCACTGTGTGTTCAGTTATAAATTAAATGCCATAATTATTCTAAAATTAAAAATATTTTTCAGAAAGAGGGAACTTTCTAAATAAAAAAAAGCTACCCATAGACTCCCTATGAAATATTTTCTCAGATTTCCTTGTAATATTAATCTTACAGAGGGAATTCAGATGTTCTTATTATAAAAAGTAGCAAATCTACAGTGACAAACTAAGTGGTGGTTTTCTTTAAAATCCTTTCTAGCTAATCTGATTTTAGAAGACTCTGAAGCACATTTCCAATTTTAAATATCTTAATGTATCACAGCCACTCCAAATGTGTGCATGAATACACAGAAGTAGGATTTGTGCGGAAGCAAAACCGAAGGATCCACGTAATATTCCCCTCTCTGGCATCACATACAGAGGGGACTAGGGTAAATCACATCCTGATGCCTCGGTTGCCCCATCAGTGAAGTAATCCATGGCAGTAAAGGCCTTTGAGATCTTTAATTGGAAGACTATGTACAAAGAAAAAGAATTTGAAAACAGTGTTGGTTTTTGTTTTGTTTTGTTGGTGGTTTTCATATTTTTTTTTTAATCTTTACTTAAATGAGCCTAATTCTAGGTCCATTCCTGGAATTTGCAGTAAAATAGGCTGAGAACTTAATGAGCAACTCACATGGGTTCACCGTATACTGCCTACTGACATGTTTGGGTGTTCCAGAAGCACATACAATACTGGTTTTCCTTTTTTTTAATTTATTTATTTTATTTTTGTATTATTTTTTTAAAATTTTGAAAACTATTTAAAAGATGCTATTTATATGTATGTACAAATATATGCATTCACACTCCATTTATATGTTTAGAGTAGAAGTCTCAATCGTTCAATATCTGCCACACCGTTGTATCAAAATATCTTCTATTTAAACATAGGAGATGCTGCAGTTACTGCAGGCTCCTGAATTATGAGTGCAGCATTCTTAAGGCAAAGTATGTTATCTGACATGTAATACATAAGTTTATCCTTATACACACATATTCACAAAGAGTACTGTCTCTCAATTTCGAGGGGGCTGTATATAACTGGTAAGCAAAATGACAATATTCTAATTTATGTAAACAACAAGCACTATAGAACAGACTTCAGTACAATACCTAACTATGCAGTCACAACAGGAAAGCTCAGATACTCCTTGCTGATTTCTATCTCTGGCATCCAATTATAGATCAAGACACCTAAAAATCTCTGTTTCCAGCCTTTTATTCCTCTATAATTCATCATGGCGAGTCTTAAAATAAACACAAAGTATAACACAGCATTCTAAGGCTCCCATTAATTACCAGTACCCATCTTGAGATTACCTACGGATTTAGAAATAATACCTTCAGGAATATATCATCATAAAACACGTAAAGGTGCTGCATGAACTGAACAAGCATCAGTGGGATACAGTAGGAGGAACACACCCCAGAACGGACATAAGTACTGACACGTTTGTCATCGATGTTGTGCACAAGTTAATTTACATGCCATTCTTTTTGCATCATGTCCTAACAGAATTACAGCAGTTAATTAATGAGATTGGATGGAGTCTCCTTAAAGTTTCTCTGCCCGAGAATACCTCAATTATTCATGTTTTGATGAGTTTTCCATCCAGTGCTTTTGACTTCAAAACAGAAGTACAAAGCAGACTGAAAGACCTTTTTTGCACAAGAGCATAAAAATACACTTCAACTTCCCCCCCCCCTTTTTTTTAAATAAATCTACTGTGATGCTTAAAAAGCTCATCTTTTAAACATCCTTTCCTTTCATGCATAATGCTTTGTCACTTGATGGTTTAAAGCCAGCCAAGTGTCTGTCTGTATGCATCTACATTTGTCTCTGAAGAGATAAACCTCACGAGTAAGTGAGAGAACTTTCAAATCCCTGAGTCACTCGTGTCAATAGAGTTGTAACAGGAGCATCTTACACAGCTTCTCTGCAAAGCAGGCAGATTCTCAGCATAGTTAAACAGACACAAATTATTTCAATGCATTCTAACAGCATATCCTCAAGCATATTTTTAGCTTCATTACGCCAAATTTAAAACCTGGTTGTAACTCTCTCTCTTCCTTACTGGACAGCTGAGCACAATCAAACAGCTCCAGGTGAATCCAAACAGAGTTTACATATATTCCCTCTCCCACAGCTCTACCTTCCTCAGGTGATGCAGCCAGCTCTTACCTCAATGGTGTACTGTTCAAAAATCCGGAGCTGAAGGAAAATGTCTAGCTTAATCTTCCTCTCATGGAAAAGCTCTTCCATCTGTACCTGGGCCTCGTCGAGCTGCTGAAGGACAGATTCAATGTGGCTGATGGAGCTATTGTGTGGAGTCTTATTGTTGGAAACGGCGGAGTCCCTGTAGCAAGGCAGAGAGCATGGTTAAAGCTGAGCTTTAAGGCAGGCAAAAGAGCAAGAACTACACATCTGTGATTCTGCGTGCTGCTGAGAAGCAAACCCAAGCACAAAGGGCTGAAGGAAGGTGTATGCAACACTCATCTCTTCTACTCACTGAAATCCTGCAGCTCCTGAGTTCGGCACAAAGTTTCAACAAGGGGATCATCCTTTCTTGTGTCGTGACACTGTGGCCTTACACACTTGGGAGGGGGAGGGGAAAAGAATGACACATCAATCTCAACAGCTCTCTTGAGGAGACTGGCTGGCAATCTCCTTCAATCCTACAGAGTGACCTGCTCCAGCCTACAGTCCTGTCAAGCCCAGAGATGCTATTTAGTCACCTGGACCTTTACAAGTTAATTTTGTGCATTTGCTTTCTTACTTACAGATGAATTGAATTGGAATTACCAGCATTTTAGACCAAGGGGTAAGGATGCCTTGATTTCCTCTGGATTACATAGTGCAGCAATAGACGCAGATTACAGTGCAAGAAACTCCACCGAAGGAAAATCTTTCAAACACTGTAAGACAGGCTCTGACTTGTCTTTTCACTAGGGTAAGTGAAATGAGACATGCCTGTGACAGGTCAGATACTGCTCCATCTACACCTTCCATATACAAGCAACAGAAGGAAGTAAGCCCTTTAACTGGTGGGTTAGGACCAAGGAAAATTTTACTGCACCTGAAAGTCTTAGCATGGACACAGGACAGTTCTGACAACATCTCTTCTGTTTCTGCTCTGACACATATGAATAGGCTCACCTACCGTCTGTTAGATCTTCAGCAAATTTTTTATGGATAAAAAGCCTTTGCAGACATAAAGAGCTGAAATTTATCCTTGAATGTGCCAGAAAAGGTCCCCCAGCTTTAACAAGAACCAGACAGGAAGCTCTGAAGCCATAACTTAATCTCACCTTTCGTACTTCGGCTAAAACAAGTTTTAGATGCAGTGATATCCATCCATCCACCCTGCTCAAAGGCTTGATAGCAGCTGCATTATTTGGCATACTTAAACCAAGCCAACTGAAAACCCTATCAAATACACTGTTGGAAGACCTGGGCACTGGTGGGATAACAGGATGAAGTGGGTAAACCAGCAGGTCTTACCACCAATATTTCCTATCAGCCTCCGGTTCTGCCTTGGAGAAAGTGGGAGGAGACAATTACAAATCCAGCAACACATACCGGACTACTGGTGCACCAACAAACTCCCACGTGTGCAGCGAACTGGCTGATATTGGAAGACATGTGAAATGTCAGGTAATGCTGCCAGGTCACTGCATCGTCCCACAGGGACCAAATGCAGCTGGGAGCCATTCTTCTGGCCAGCTAACCTGGGCTGCTGAGCAGAGATGCCCACGGAGTCTCCTCACTGTGGAAGAGTGCTAGTGTGTTCCAGATGTCTAGGTTTTTATTTACCTTTCCTCGGTTGAATTACCCCTCCATAAATATCTAGCAAAGCATTTGTAGTTTTACACAGAACTTGACTGAAATGCTTGTGCTTTGCTCTTTGCAAATTATCATCACATAGAGTCAGATCAAAACAATGTACAGTCAATTTAAATGTTAAACACTGACAGTAAGCATATTTGAGAGCAAAAAAAGTATAACCTCTTGCAGATGCCTTAAACTGACACACAGAGTCATTTTAGCTAAGTTTAAACCATACCTTTGTGGTTCTAAGGCAACAAAACACAGGTTATTGTGTTTTCATTATGTGTCTTGAAGCAACAGAGCAAGCATTTGCCTCACCATCTGAAGCCTAAGAATAAAATTGAAAATACAGAATACTATTAACTGCATAGTAGTTTGCTCTTTGGATGTGTTTCACCTTTTTTCTCAAATACTTTATGTTTGAGACGCTGAACCTCAGATGGTCCAGCATTACTCTGAAGCAAGTACTACCGACTTCTCTTGCTTGTAAGGGAATATTACACTAATATTACTCTTTCCAGGTGATATGATTTCTGTCCCACTCACTCAGTCTTGTGTTTTCACCTTCTTGGTGACCATAAAGTCTCTTTCTGACTCCACATTAGAGCTGTACAGAGGAAGGGTGAATGAAGATAACAAGGTGAGATTTTGAAACTACAGCTTAATCTAAGGCCACATTCAATCAAGTTCCGTTTCCTTCAGTCAGCACCTGTCTTCCATAAAAGCACATGAAATATGTCTTCATTTAAATGCAGGATTATTACTATTCATATCTTACCTAAATGACTCAATGAATTATTCAAGACTGGTGTTGAATAATCTCTCATGGGATCTAAAGACACACTTGGTTTTAGAAATTATTTTTCATTAAATTTTTCACTCTTCAAATGAAGCTACACTTGCATTTCAGTGGCTGATGCAACAAAAAAAATTTAGTGTAAGAATCTGATATTTTTTCAGTGTCTCCTCAGATAAGGCCTCGACAATCCCTATATAGTCTGGTTTGAGAAAGATCTCCTTCCAGGAAAAAAAATCTCAGAGAATGGATGCTTCTACAAGATTTGTTGTTCTGTTTGGTGATGTGAAATTATGGGAAAGAATTTATACAAGATCCGTAATAGTCTCTGAAAGGTTATGGATTAGAGTTATAAAATGCAGGGAATTATTGAAAAAAAATACAAAATAAACTTTGGGGAACATAAAATTGGGCTTAGTGCATTGCTGTTGAGTTTGTTCAGAATGAATGCTGTGCTTTTGAAACCACTTTCAGTGCTTTAACTGGGAGAGGGCTTAGTGACACATCACCATTATCAAAAGCTCATATGCTGAACTAACTGTAAAGAAGGCAAGATACATAACTCTTCACTGTCCTTTTATTGCCCCTAACATTCCTGTTCTTTCACATCTCACTGGAGCAAGTTGTTGTTTTGCTTCTCACAAATGTGCAGAAATATTGCCCCCCAGCAGCACTGCTAGAGATACAGTTCAAAAGATTTGCTTCATGTTGACTGCTGAGAACAATGATCACCTCAGTAAAAGACTGATAAGGAAAAGTGAAAAAAGCATTTCCAGTGCTAAACATGACATACGCAGTGCTGCTAGCCAGACCTGTTTCATTCCTGACTGGTATGGTCTCCTGATGCAGAGTCACTGAAGGCCCCGAAGACCAGGGAAGAGCAGTCTCAGGCATTGTATTTAACTAGTTCAGGCAGCTGAGTTTTTCCTAAGCTATCTGGAGGAAACCAGAATGCTATTACACAAATGATCTTCTCTAAACCATTATCTGTTCTTTCAGAGATAAGGACAAGAAATGTAAAATTTTTCAAAGCCCCACTAATTTTATTGGCTTTAACCTGTGCTATGACATGCTTGATAAGAGCAGTGTATTTCATTCTTTTAACTGTAGCGTTTGCAGACTTCGGCTATTCTTCATAGCAGGTACAAGGTGATCCACACTGTGAAATGCAATGCCATGTTAAGGAAATATTGTAGCAATTCTAATTTTTCCTCCTTTCCTTTTTCTCTGTGTTCTTCACTTTCCCCAGCAGCCACAAAAGTTGTTAGAGCAGGCAGACACAGAGGTGTTTCATGTTTTTCTTTTTGAAAGTGTCCAGGATCACGTTACAGGCTTTGCAGTTAGTTGGAGTGCTCAAAACCAACACTTGAATCAGAGATTGTCTTGTCAGTTCAGCTCTGCAAATCTTTGGGTGCATTCAGGGCTTCTGTCCTCCAGACAGCTGTTCCCTCTGTGTTTGGTCTTGGCTTTACCAGAAGCAGGGGATCACTTTGCACAAATACATTCACCATGTTCCACCTTGCTCACTGCCCAGGATAAAAGCCAGACCCCCAAAACATTTCTTTGCTAAATACAGCTGCCACAAAACCTGTCTTGGCATTTCACAGATATTTAAGGCAAGAAGTCTCAAACCTGAGGTCACCCTTACTTTTCAAAGAGAGAAACTAAGAATTGACTAAGTTTACATTAAAAAAAAAAAGAAGTCCCACATGCCATCTCCCAGTTTACCTCTTCCCCTGCATGACCTTGCAGCCACTAAACCAGCCTTTCTGCAGTAACTGCTATTCATAATGATGCTCCACTGACTTCTCAGCTCCAAATATTGACCTGGCCACTCTCCAGCTCCACATACCACTTTTGTACTGACTCAGGTGCAGGCAAAAAGCCTCTAGGTCAATCCCACAGCCAGCACCAGGACTCCTTCAATACAAACATCTTCGGCAACCCCACAAACCACCCCATGCTCTGCCTGATGGGTTTATACATGGTCCCTTTCAGGCTTTTCTCCATGGGTGTTTATGCTGAAATGATATTATGCCAGTAAGTGGCATGAACAACAAAACCAATATTTAGTCCAGAATTTCACTGTCATTTTTGAGATCTCCTAGAAATGCCTTAAACTTTTCAAAAAAGTTTCTTTGCATAAAGAGAAGTAACTGTGCAGACTTTTGACTGACCTGTTATGGCTGGCCATACGTACGTTCTTATCTAAAACCCCCTCCTTCTGGCAGCTCACTTACCAAACACAGCATGTTTCCTTCCTACTTATCTCATCAGCAAAGATTAATGGATGGACGGAGCCTAGATATGTCTACTTCTGATCCTTCCTTTCCAACTCTGATCTTGGCAAGCAATACCACAGCTTGGGTCCCTTGCTCTCACCTGTGATACAGGTAAGCCACATACAGTAAGGCTAGGAAGTTACACAGGCTCTCCTGTGGGGCTGCCTAGGGCTGAATGACAGTCAAAACTTAGAAGCCTTTTCAAATATATATCTTCCCCCCTGCCCCCGCCCCTCCCCTGAGCGAATGGAGAAGATTTGTATCCTGGGATTATAGGAAAAAGTACAGAGGAAAGCTCAACACACAGCTGTAGTAGAAGACTCAGGACTTGAGGAAGGTTCTTCAGGGCAGAGCTTTACCAACACCCTTCGTTACCTACTCTACTCTAGAGCACATTACCCTTTCCTATTGTGGTTCATGGCTTTCTGCACTTCTCATGTGAGAACCAACGGCATCAGATTAGGAAAGCTCAGGGTGAGGAGGATGACATAAGTCTCTGGGACAGTATCTGGTGAAATGAGTAAGACTTGGCAGACTGGCATATTATACATGTATACAGAACGCACACACTTTGTACATGTAGATAAGGGCACTCTGTAACAACACAAAGATCTAAAGAGTAAGTGATGTATTGGACCTTGTTTTGAGCTCGGTAACATCATTAAAAGGCAGGAAAACTCCACTGCTGTAAAAGTTAAAGTCACAGAAAATCACTGCAAATAAGAACAAATGAGAGAGGTCTCACAAGTTTTGTGTAAGCTTACTCTGCACACATTCATTCTACTACACTTACAGACCGAGAAAGCAAAAAAACCCAAAACAACCCCACCTTCTTGCAACCAGTCTCTTAATGT
This sequence comes from Falco cherrug, assembly GCF_023634085.1. Lineage (NCBI taxonomy): Eukaryota > Metazoa > Chordata > Aves > Falconiformes > Falconidae > Falco > Falco cherrug. Next base: position 32,161,590 of record NC_073704.1, on the reverse strand, counting down.
ATTTTAAATCAGGCAAAATGAGCTGGTTTTAATTCACTATGCAAGTGGAACTGGCCGTATAAGACCCTCTTTGACACTATGAATAAATCCCACATGGGCAAAGATAAATAGAAGGGTGCTGCATACAAAATGAAAGAGTAAATAAAATATACACCTCTAACAATCTTAAGAGGAATATACTTCTCCCACACCAGGAGTAACCACATAAATCACAAGGCCTCAGCTCACAACCATTTAACCATCTTCTATAAATACCAACTAAAAATATTCACCTGAAACACTTGTTTCAATTCACTTCACCATGCCTATAAATAATTTCTCTGTCAAACAGGATCCCATGCTAATCCAGACTACTCTAATCAGTCCACACAAATCACTCCTTACAATTCCAATAAAATACTCACAGAATATGAAGAATCATAAATAAGCAAAGAGTTAATAAACTCTGCCAATTAATCCTAACATACAGTCCCCTATTTATACATACCTAAACCACAGCATACATCAGATTTCTCAACACCTGTCCTCCAGGTAGATGCTTACCTGAGCTGTTGAATTAGATCTTCCCCTTCTTTAATAACATTGAGTGTAGCGTCCAAGGTGGCTGTTTGTTGCTGCTGAAACTGCTTGATAAGCTCCTGAACTGCATCCACGGAGTCAGCACAGACATCCTCTAAGAGCTCCTTCTGCAGATCTTCCATCCATGTCCACAGCTGGGAAGGAGGGGAGGGAAATATAAATCAGAGAGGGATTGAGATTTAACCCTTTTGCTCTCTAATTCCAAATCAGTAAGCATTAACTAGGGCTGCAGGTTTCACATGAAAACTGACCTAAAGTTTCTAAAACCAAAATAATACATTGGTATTGATTCTGGTTGATGCAATTCTATTTTAAGCAACAGAGTAAAAGAAATATAATATCAGGTATTTTTTTTCCAAAATTAATTTGCATTTCAGTTCATTATGTGACAATAACTATATAAATCTGATTAACTCTTTACACAAATAACAAATTACAGTGCCCTACAGCTGTGATAACCTAACCCTTTTTAGGACCTGTGTGCTATCAGCTGCTATTAATTTCACACGCAGCTGAAGCCTGTTGCAGAACAGACCTAAAATCTTTGGTATGTATGTATGGTACTGGCTGAAGTCTAGCTGTGTGGGCTCAGCTATGCCTTCCCAGCCAGAAGGTCTTGTGGAGGGTTAGGGGGTTTTGTGGGTTTCCACCACTCACCCCCCTCCACAAAATGCCCCTCAGACTCTGCTTTTTAACTTTGGGAAATCCAAACATAGGAGACAGCAGTATCCCCAATCAATCCCATGCAGATCCTTTTTTTTTTAAATAGTCTTGGTAATCAATTTCAAAACAACAACAACAATAAATCATTTGAGTAAGTGCTTAGATGGGAATTTCCAGCCAGCTGTTCATCAGAGATCTGGGCAGTGGCAGGCAAGCCTCAGCAGCATCTTGTTGGCTGTAAAGGCTTAAAGCGAACGGAGGTGTCCCCTTTAAGCTTGCTCTGAAAAGTGAGTATAAAATTGCACCAACTGAGCTGGCAGTGTGCCAGCAAATCCTAATGACTCCACCAGAGAGACTTCTCTGTGCCATGCCTGCCCCATTAACCCACTTTCTGCTGGTACGTTCTGCAAAGTAGCAGAGAAGTACAGGAGCAGGAAACAAAATGTTCCACCAGTGCACTGGGAAATGTCAAAGGAAGCAGTGCTGGCGGTAGCAGGGCTGCACTTCTGCCTGCCGTTCCAGGGGGCTGCAGATTGTCTCAAAGGGACCTACAGGTACCCCCTGAAGCAGATGACAGACGTTGTGTGGGGGTGGCAAAAAGAGCTGGTAAAAACGTTTCTGTTCAAAATGAGGTGCACTAGATCCCCAACCTACAGGATTTTTTTCTGAGATTGAGAATTCTGCATGTCCATGTAAAATGAGAGGAGGAGAGGGATGTCTGAAATGCCAGCTGGCAAGGCTTCCCACAGTTGGGGTCCAAACCTAAAGCCAGTCATTGAATGTTACACTATACACATGCCACTGACTTCAAGGATATCACCCTGATCTAAACCAAAATAATAAAAATCAAACCCTGTCCCAGCACTGCTCATGATACCAGAAAAGGGAGAGCCCAGCTCCCTGTGCTCTGCCCCCACCTCAGCCACTGCCTCCTTGCTTGACAGACTTGCAAAAACAATCTTTAAAACATATGGTTAATTTGAAGGCTTTTCAGTTAGATTTTCAGGGTCAGCTTTGAATATTTTGGGTAAACGCCTCTGTTTATGGATAAACAGCATAATCATAATGGCCTAGCCTACCACTGGCCTAAAATGGAATGCCTTTGCTCAGGTTATTCACATACTTTCACATTCTCAGGAGAAAGGCATGCTATAAAAAGGCAACTATTAATAAAAGAAACAAATATAACTAGGCAGGCTTGTGAAATAAATGAAAGAATGAAAACATATTTAAAGAAAAAAATAGAGAGCTTTTTAATTTGTGGCCTGAGGTCCACATGCTGAACTTTGGGAAGCCACCATAAAGGAAAATGCGTTAATGCCTTTATGTACAAATCACATTCAGAATCCTCCTGCTTTTGATCTGATCCCTGCACCCACTCAAACAGTAGGGACAGCTGGACTGTAACAGGCAAGAACCAGGCTGTCCAGAAATATTACTTTCTCTGCTTATCAGATCTTCAAGTAATACAGCACTTCGTAACTACAGAAGAGAAAAATGGCCATGCGTATAAATCACCCTTCTGTTTCAAGTTGGGAAGTCAGTAGTTTTAATATTTCTTGCTGTTCATCATATTTCATTTTTCCACTTAAGATAACAAAAAAAGCCCAGAGAATTTGCTTTACAAAAATGAAAGTGAAACTGAGAACTTGCTTTGTTGTTAGGAATTTGCTGTTTTCTTGAAATTATCATGTTAGAAAGGGCAGAGAAGAAAGTTTCCAATCTCCCACTGCGACTTCAGAGGAAAACCCTGTTTTCAAAATCGTGTCCAGAACCCAGCTTTCAGAAGCAGCCAAAAGGATCTGGACATTTGAGATCTTAAGTCACTTTCTGAGTACACTTCTATATCAAAGCAGTCTTGACATACTTAAACATAAACTGTACCGTACTCACCTGGAACCAAAACACTCATTAGTTTCAGAGAGCACTGAAATATATTAACTCATATTAGCTTCAGATGTTTCCATTAATGACCTGTGATTGTAAGGATTTGCATAATAAATCTATCAGAATCTAGGTCATCCTTGACTCACTGACCTTTAATCCTTTAGACTCCACCAATCCCTGGTAAATCCTAATGCAAAGAATCAGTCAATAAGATTAGGGAGACCTTTCAGGAACAATTTTACAATAGGAACCCGATTCAAAAATCTCTTAGGTTATTCACTACAATTAACAGCACCTGAAATAAATTGCTACAAAGCCCCACTTGTGAATGCCACAGAAATGGGAAGATGCCTCCACGTCACTGCAAAACCAGAGTCAGAAAAGCTGTTAATCACAAAAAAGAAATCACATCCTGTTTGTCACTATTAGGGCTTGATGTTTAATTCTAGTGCAACTATTCAACTGATTTAAAAAAATCCTATTAAAACCTCAAATAAGCAGATACCTTGTGCATTTCCTAATTCATGCTGTGACCTACTCTAAACAGCTAGCTGGCTTACACTGAGTGAATTGTTTCAAGTTTTCATTGAAATTTGGCATATTACATGGAACAACTTTTGCCTGATATTTGCAGAAACTGACTTTCTTCTTTTATTCTTAGCACAAGCAGAATTTGTGAGCACCTGTCCTATTCACATACAATACCCCAAACTACTGCTAATGTATCACTTGATCCTACACAGGGGGCATAGGCAGATGCATGCAGGCATTTCAAATACACAATATTTCCATATCCAGCTGTGGTCACTTTTACTAAGCTTGTCAGTGATGTGCATGTCCAGAAAAGGAGATAATCTCTACAATGTAGTACCTAACGTACTAAACAAAAAATATAGAATCCTGGAAAAAATGAGGAAATAACACAAAAAAAATTTTTGTGCTTCCTTCAAATTGATCTATGCTTTTGGTGTGATTAATTTGATATAGAAATACTAACACATAAGTGTAAAACCTGAATTAAGTTCATCAGAGAGATCCAGCCACAAGTCTGACTCATGCAAAATGTTACAGTTGTCAGCTACGCAGAAGTCCAAGGCAAATACCTATACCTAAAACATCCATGCTGAAGGTCCGTAAATGTTCCAGAATTGAGGCTTTATTTATGAAGGTAACCATGGCTTTAAACAAGAAAAACAATTCTCTTCTGATTACTAGACCAGTGGAAAAGAAGAATGACTCCCCCCCCTTCTTTCGGGGGAGCATCTGGCACCTCTTATGCATTGCAACAACTTCTGTGTCTTTTTTGGTATAAAACACAGGCAGTTTCCCTCTGTCCAAAAGACAATACAGCTCTTTATTCACAGCTATTTCATCTCATGCAATACCCTTCATTTTACTCAAGTACTTAATGAGACCACTTACTGGAGGTTTGAAGGACATCTGTGCCTGTTACCTAGAAATTAAAGCCTCTGCCTTAGAGCAAGGGACAACTTTAAATAAAATCTAAACCCTAAAGAGATTGCTAAGAAAATCTTGCCTGTGTATTTGGAATAACTATTAAACACCCAGTGTTTATACACTGCTATTGGCAAATGCCAGAGATGGCTTTTAATCCCCTCAAAACCGGTTTAAAACCACTGAGTAACGAGACCAGTGAAAAGCAAAGAACCAGTCAGTTCAATCCATGAGAATTAACATTATATCTTTTTGCTAGCAGTTCAAAACAGGGTTGTTAATGGAAACAAGCAACTTCCCAGGGTATATGTTCTACCCTTTTACTATGCCAGAGAAGTGTCATGTGTTGCAGAGCAGGCCCCAAAAGGATGCTCATGCCAACTCAGTGAAGTGAACATCCATCATGGCAATGAAGGCTAGAGCAGAACACAGAAGAATTCAGTGGAATATGGGGACTCTCCTTTCCCACCTGATATTCACTGCTTCCACTCCGTAAGTTGTAATATAAGTGTGCAGAGAACCAAGGGCAGGTTGAGAAAAAAACCCAAACACAAACAGAATTGCTCCAGAGAGAGCTGTCCAAGGTCCATCAACCCTATTTTCCTCTGCTACTATGCCAGGCTCATACAAACCTTTTCTGAGCAGTAACATCTAGCTTTCTGGTAATATGCATTAGGAAGTCACATAGACCCCAAGTTCAGGCTAATTTATGGCAGGATTTTAAACTGTGCTTAAGTTTAAGCACCTATTCAAGTGCTGTTGTGAATCTGGCTTCACTGTGCAGCCTTTAGGAAATGGCCTTTTCTACCTTCATTTCCCCACACTAGCATGGTGGAGATAATAAAACTTTTCAGCACAATTAATCTTCATCAGCTGATGTTTATTCACACTTAGAAGGCATCCAGTGCTGTTTCAGTTGAAAGAACTGATGGTTGTTATAAATTGGAAGCATATTTCAACAACGTTTTCCAAAGTCACATTCAAGGTCTCATGCAAACGTCAACAGAAACATAGAAAGCAATGTATATGCAATGATGAGCTGTAATGTGACCGCATGTCACTAGCAAAGTGTCACACAGTGACAGCATACCTAATAAAATGGGACAAGATGGGTTATAACCAAATATTACGTATGAAATGCCACAATATGTGACTTCCACAGTAAGATACAGCTGATGAGACACCCTGCTGCAAGAAGTAATGTTGTCAGACACCACCAAACTGGTTGGGAAGAAACAACAAGTGGAAAGAAAGAGAACGTTTTGTGAAAAAAGCCACCTCATCTCTTCCTAACCTCCTTCTTGCTTTTTCCCTTTTCCTTGCCAATTTTTTGACATTCATCCTTGGTTGGGCTGCATCTGGTGCTTCTGTATGCTGACGCTTTTTAACTAGTAACCTTGCCTATGGCCAAAGGATTTGCAATACCTAAACATCTGATGCTTTTTCCAAGTCCTGCATGGACCAGATTGATATAGCACAAAATAATCTCCTCGCAAGGGAATTGTGATTTGGGTATCTACACTTCCATCAGGGAGTGTGTAGATCCCCAGCCCAAGGTCATGTAATTGTAATTCAGAGACTATTTGCCCTAGGAAAGAAAGTTGGATTATATCAGATGTACATGTTCTGTGTCACTTATGCTACCATCACGAATTGCAAAAGCATGTTCTTCTTCTAGTAAAATTTTAAAATTAGTTATTTGTAGTCATGATTCTGGATGTAATTAACTGAAGTAATTGTACTAAGCAAATCAAATTCTGCACTTGATCATACTGCTAATAGGCTTGGAGAAGTTCTTCCTACAGCAGATTTACTCAGATTTATACCAGTGTAATACAGTACAATTTAATGCAGCAGGAGCTTTCCACAGCTGTAAAATACAAACTACAAATTCAGCAATTTACTTAAATAAAAGCAGGTACCATTACATTTTCTTCTGAATTATTCACTGGTTCTAAACATTCCATTACTTCTCAAATGGGACTTGCACTGCCTCTTTCCTCTGCGCTTTTCCCAGTGACTGGCCATATCACTTGCAGTCGTACCCTGATCTGCTGCTTTGAGCCTTTTGCACAACTTTGTGCACTATGCATAGAAATCTCAGAAATAAATCACTTGTGATAATTCTGAATCATTCTGAAACTTTCTAAGGATTAAACAAACTGTAAGACCTTTCTCTAACCAAAAAGTCTTATTGGATCCATCAACTTGAACCACTATACTGATACTAACCATTTTAAACTAGTTGTGTTGACTCTGTTGCATACATGAAGTGAAGGTGCAACAGAATGCGTCTTGAGTGATGAGTGAATTACAGGAGTGTCACTGTATGGCTTTGATGAAGATTTACTCAGTACACAAATTATCACAGGCACTGGCTGCGCACTCTATTGCTTTTGTACACAGCAGTAAAAGCTGCAAGCCCACATAGTGAAGCTGGGAGAAGCTCATCTTCCTCAGCTTTTTAAAAAAAAAATCAGGAAAATGGGCTGTAATATGACTAATAAAAGGGTACTTTATGAGAGTTGACATATCCTATTTAAAGGTCCTCATAAAACACCCTTCTAGTTGCAGCACAAACCACTGTTATTTGGAGAGCAAGGCATACAGGCTGGAGACCTGTCTCCATAACATGCAAAACACATGCCAGGGCCCTCAAAAGCCAACGGTGACATTTGAGTGAAGCCAAGCAGTCAGTCAAAATGCTGATGAATGACCTGAAAAATGCAGACAGCAAAAAGTATGAACTTAACTGCAGTCTATAGGAATCCTTTGGCTAGCCCACGGCAGAATGATGGAAAGAACTCTTCCATGTCCCTGCCCTTGCTCTGCCGCAAGTTTGACTTCCTGACATTTGGTTTATGTGGCTGCATTTACAAGCATTTAATTCTTTTTACCTTGGTTCTGTCTCACAGGTTTTTGCCATCACAGATGGTAGTTTTATTCACTAGCAGTCTGGCTGTGCTTCAAACTCCCCTGCTCAAGAGCGGGATGTGCTGCCAGGATACCACAGCTCTCTTCATTCCCAGCTTCTTAATCTTTCATGAAAAAGCCTTGCTTCTAGACAACAAATGGACAGGAAAGAGGGGTACCCCGCACCATCCCAGCTGTCCTAGTTCCTCATTCTCAGACCTTTGGTAGCTTTATAGACACGATTTAACTCTGCAAAGAAACCATCAGCACGAATGACTGGTGAATGTTTGCATTTTGGTCAAAACCACAGTCTATGCTCTGGAGTTGGAGAGGGATTTGCTTTTGATTCTGTGCTTCATGGTAATTGATTGCTGATAACCAAAAGTGAACTTTTTACATAGCTCACACAAAAATAACACTTGTTATACCAGCAGAGCCCTCTCTACAGACCCAGTCGTCAGAATGATAACAGTAGCTGGCAACGCATCTGTCTCCTCCAAGGAATCTGCCATCCAGGTAAAGAACTGCATGCGTTATCTGCATTTGCAGCTCTGGCAGTTCACTTCTCGCACAGCCTCTGCTCTCTGTCTGCAAATCCACCTCTGATGGGTTTATCAGAATATTTAGAAAACAAGTACTGGTTGTTGTTGTTGTTTTTTTTTAAATCAGCGTTTACTTAATCCCTTATAAATGCAATTTTTTCCACCCCCTTGTCTTGTTATTTCTTTGCTTATAATATTCCTTCTCGTCAAACTACACTGATTCAGCTCCTAGCAAAAACAATTCATATTTGTTAAGAGGCATAAATTTAAGCTTTTATGTTTCACATCCCTGCAGTGAGAGGGGGGACAGATTTTTTCAAAAGTCTGATTTTGTATGCTGCTTTCTATCTATTACAGCTGTTAATTTTATCCATTGAAGGAACAAATTTTCTAGATTTTGAACAAGGCACGTAGTGCTTCATTCTAACCCTGAAAAGTACTGAGATTTGAAATGGCCAGTCAGTGAATATTTTATGTGCAGAAAGACAGTTTGGGTCATTTTGGTGTTTTATGCTTTTTGGTTTTTTAAATCTGGCTGTAATACGAGAAAAGGAACAAAAGCACTGTCCAGGACAGGAGTAGTGTCAAAGTGCGTAAGACAAATACTTTGTGGGAGACATGTTCAGAGAACAAGACCTTTTCAGGACTTCCAGAAGTTGCCAGCAAGTGGAATTGCTAAACTGATTATCCCCTTCATCACAAGTCTCTATTATCTGATGGGTGATTACTCTGAAATGTCATTTTAATAATCAAACAGTTAAAATCAAACAGCAAATTAAGTTCAGTAACATTAACTTTGAATCCTGGGTCAATTTACAATGAATGACAGGATTATGCAATATATCCCAGAACCACTATCATGTTTGCTCCATTATTAACTCTGATACATTCTGTCAACTCTTCTGATGAGAGTCAACTGCAGCCAACCTTAGCCCCTTGAGCTTTCTGCTTCCTGCTTCCCAGCAACTCTGCCACAACGTGAGGGCCAAGACCTGTCAAAATTAGTGACTTGCACTGAAACAATCTCCTAATCATGATATTCAACCGAAGCAGAGAGAATCTAATTTCACAGGTCTTAGTTATCAAATAAAATTGTTAGCAGTGCCTGCAATAGAACACTGTTACTGTTCCTAACTGGCAAGGTAAACCCACTCCCATTACTCACTTGAGTACCCAATGATATCTGTGGGGTGACCAGTGTGACGTGTTGACCACAAATAGTTAAGGTCTACATAGGAAGTTGCCTGACACTTAATGGTCCAGGACTTTGCTCTCGGTTTCTCATGGCCTTATCAGACAAACTGTTCAGAATGAAACTTTCCATACCAGGTATCTGCTTAAGGTTGAACTTGATGAATTTTGAGGTGAAAGGTTCAGAATGAGAGGAAAGGGAAAAGGAGTTACTTTGCCTGTGTTTTAAAAGGAGTCTTATTTCTGCTCACATGAGATGCTCCAGACCCTCAATACTTTTAAGCAAGGGTTTGAAATTTTGCAAGATTTAGCCCTGATGTCAAGAATATACATTATGCCATCCCTGTGAAAATTTGCCCAGATTTGGTCACTCAGAAGACCTGCCAAGTACCAGTTTGCACATGTTCAGAAAGAACCTGTTAAGAGATTGGCAGCTTATTTCTCTCAGCGTTAAATATTTCCTAAGCATACTAATCCCGTTATTCTGTGGGCCAAGTAGACCTAGCAGGCTCCACATGGAACTGCAAGCACTGAGCACCTCGTCCTATGCTCTTCTGACCTACCAACAGCCAGCAAAGCACAGGGCACATGACGTGAAACCACACTACTGCTTCTCCTGCTTTTTTCCTACTCTCTTACTGGAGTCAACACAACCCAAAATGGTGATCTGAAATCCAACGAAAAATGAGAAAAATAGGGATGGTATGAAAACATGCTTTTCATGCACCAAAGAACTATGAAGCAACTGCAGAACTGCTTTGTAGACCCATATATTGCAAATGGATCTAAATTCAGTGAAGTTCCTTGTTCTTAAATTAGCAACTGCATTATCAGCTAATACAACAAGTAATGCAACAAACCTTTATGTCAGTTACATGGAGAATACACTGGGGTACATAGGCTTGCTCTTAAACACCTAAATTAATCCTAAAAGCTTAAAATCCTGCCGATGAAGTCAAGAATTTATTTGCATGTAGATATCACACAGAGCTATCTATGTGCAGCCTCACCTCAACACCTACTTGACAAAAGTAATTCCCAGGCTTTTCTACCTTGTAGTTTAAGCTCCCAGCAATGAAGCTGTATCAGAAACTGCTGGTACCAGTATTTCCTGCCACTTTAAGCCAGGTAAAGCAAAACTATAATTGCTAAATAGAGAAGAAAATTGGTATGGAAAGTAAAGACATTTACAAGATGCTAAGTCATCATTTAATTATGCAAGAGGATTTAAAAAGTTTTTAATGATATGGAAATAGTGACTGTACTCTTGTATCTACACACAATTGAATTGTAAAGCACACTTCAGAACCATAAGTTTAAAACTGTGAGACCAATGTAAAATACTAAGATTCAGACAATGAATTACAAGATGCTTTTATTATTTGCCTTGAGGTTTTTGAGTCTTCCAGGTGTGATTTTATCACATCTGCAACCTCTTCTCCAGGAGGCTAAAAAACTATTCTATTTTAAACAAAATGAAATGATAGCCAAGAATCCTGTATCATCATTTGATCCTAGCAGCTGAGACCTCACAGAAAAACATCAACTGTCATAGGATTTGTGATAAAACTGCAAGATTTGACAATCCTGCCAATAATTAATTCAGATCTGAAGTAAAAACCTGAATTCAATCACACTTAATCCTGAGAGAAATTATTCAGGTACAATTCTGTTGAAAGCACTGATAATAATTTATAATTTTACCCTGCTATACAGATAATTGGATTTGATTCCCAGGGTAATGCCTTGGCCTAAAAGGGTATGAAAATATTGACTATAAACTAAGAGAGCATAATGAATACTGCAGGACAGTGAGACACGCATCTCTTTTAGGCATGGCAATAGGACAACTACATTACTCATCAGTTATGACACTAACAATCATTTAGGGGACTGCTCTAAATTTATGCCTCTAAAATGTTTTTACCATACCAGAAAGTCATAATTTCAGCCTATTGCATGTATTGCTAAATAAGGCCAGTTAAAAAAAAAATGTTGTTATGCTTAATTGACAGTCTTTTTCATATTCCTTCAACTGTGTAAGTCAGAGTTTAGCAGAAGGAATCCTCTTATAATGCTTTCACATGAAATGAGCAGTGATTCAAGTCTGCTGTAGTATAGAAAAGCCACTCTTAACTTTCATTGTTCATGAGATATCTGGATTTAAATGACTTGCTCATTCAACACTATATATTGTCCTGAAGAAATCCCAGCAAGGCAGATTACAAAAGGAAACATTTCTATGACAAGGTCACTTTTTAAAAATGGGAGCTGTTACAAGTTTCCCATGTGCTGGGAATCTGAGCAGTCACAGATGGAGATGAAGAGGGAGGCAGAGTACAGGTCAAACAGGGAGAAGTTCACAATCAATGTACTCATCCATGTTTAGGAATTACCACATCTGAAATGCAATTCGTCTGTGCTAGGAAGACTGTCAGAAGCGGTATGTTTGTTGCAGAGAGATATTTAGAATATTTCCATAATACCCATGTCAGTAAGACTGATTCTTTCTACTTAATTCTCCATTTTACCAGTTCTGTCTCAGTAGATTAATATATCAAGAAATAATGAGAATTTGGGAAACTTAGATGAAAAATATACCTGGGCCATAGTTTCCTGCATTATTGCCAAGATAACATGAAGGGGAGTGTTACTCGTTTCCAAGGACATAAGAGAAACAGTTGCTAATAGTTTAAAAAATGTTTTTAAGAACTACAAAGGATGAAATCAATAATGATCGTTATGATTAAGTAAGTAATAACACCTTCTAGAATAATGCAAAATATGTCAGGTGTTAAACTTGTTAACAACATGCCAGCCAAACTGCTTTCTCCTTGCCCCAAGGCACTCCTAGGTGATGGGTCGGGATGGGCATAGCCCAGTCCAGCATCAGGTACAGCATGGCGTGTAGGAAGGGCAAGGTAAATCAAGGAGGCGTATGTCAGCACTGTAACTGGAAAGTCTTCTGGTGAAACAGCAGCAATGGATCTCCGATCTGCCTGTATTTCACTGCTGAACCAAAGGGGTTTTTACCTTGACATCTGCTATAATTTAAATCTGACTGTGAACTCTTTGAACTTAGCTAAAACGCTACTGGCTCAAAGGGAATTTTGCTTGACAAATCCTAAGTTCAAAGTTGGAACCTAATGTTATCTTTGCTGTTTGGAACTGAAATCCCAGCAAATGCAGTGAATTTATTTTTAAGCAGTTTCATTGAATGAGCATGGATGGTGCAGATCTGACCTGGATAAGTGGGCAAGTGGCTAGAGCAAGAACCTGCATTTGGTCCAGCCCAGCTCTGTAGGCTGGGAGGTCACACTGAGGCTGAGCTCATTTCCTAGGCAGACCCCAGAGAGGAACCAACTGAGATCAGCTGATAAGAAACACAGAAAGGACATAATACTATCATAGACATGATGGCAAAGGGAGGACATTTGTATTTCTTCAATTTTGAGGAATCCAGCTCTCTCTTTTATATTCACGTTGAAGAATGACAATTACATTGCTTAACTCCCCATTTTACAATATATGTGAAGGGCTAAGCAAGGCCAAGCAATTAGTCATTTCTACTTGAGCCAATTTATTTATAGCATAAAAAGGCAAATACAGATCTGATGCTCTCTTGTAATGCTTTGCCCTTTGTACCAGTTCCCCCCTGGCAGTCTTTGGTTACTTCACTGTGTCTGTGGGGATCTCCTCAGCTGGCAGACAAATACTAAACCAGCAATAATTTCCTCACTTATTATTATTGGCAGAAAATGAGGTATTTGGGCTGTGTGACTCCCACCAGTGCAGAAACGTGTCACTGAAGGAGGCAGGTGCTGACACACAATGAAATTCAGTGAACCTGCAGAAAATCAGAGCATTTGGCCCCCACAGGAGTGAATTAACACAGAAGTGAGTGAAAGCTTCCTTTCTCCTGCAGAGCTACTGTGCATCCTCTGACACTGGGCACCTGCTGGAGACTGCTATAACTTCAGCGGCCTCTTTGCACCCAACCCAATGGCTGTCATTTATTCTGATGAAGGTGGATTCCTGGGTTCACCCTGACTTTGCTGATATCCCAGTTTAACGCTACAGCTGCCTCAATTCCCCTCTAGAGACAGAGAAAGGCACCCGGAGTCTGTCCATTCTAGGTCTCCCTAAAACTGACAGCAAGTACTGAGCTTTCAAAAAAGGCATCACAACACCAACCTGTCTCATGGGTCAACCTCAATGAGGCAGAGATTTAGGGTGTACTGTCAATATCTAGTAAACAGCTGTCACAAAAGACTGTTTTTTTGTAATAGTTAAAAAAATGTGCATTTTTATATTTCTCCATTTCTAGATACCAAAGCAGGGCTCATTAAAACCAGGTGAGTGGAGCAGGCAAATTCCCTTCTTGTTAAAGAAGGGTAGAAGTGAGTATAGTGCACTGCAATCCAAAACATTTAATACAGGGAAGCTTTAGTTCTCAAACCCAAATTAAGCTACACAGTACCAGTAATCATTAGAAGAAATTAGATGATAGAAAACATATTTTGCTGATAACTTCCTGGAGTCATCCCTATCTTTGTGTTACTAGTCACCACCTGCATAGGTGAAGTGAGGTTAATCACAGTAGGAAACTGTTATGAAATAATTTTGCCTGAGGAAATAACCAATTAAGTTTCCCCTGTGGCAAACCAGCATTTCTGCAAGCATTTGAGCTACACTGGAAACAATAGTACTACTCACAAGCTTAAAGTAAACACATTTTAGTGTATTGCTGAAGCAGAATGTAAAAGAAAAATATTAATGTATCAGCAGCTATAATGGCCACACTGTAACTCCATCTTCTATATGGATGTGTGTGTGTGTGTATATATATACATACATATATATGAACGTGTGCACACAACTTCTGTTTAAGGAGGCTCCCCAACATGCTGAAGCCTGCTATACACAACTTGTTCGTAACATGTAAAACCATGAACACAGGCAAAGCTTTCAGCTTCTAAGAGCATCTTTCTGATCAAGTGTGCCTTTGCAAACAGATGCTGCAGAGCATGAAAACAACCATTCTGACTAATTCCATGTCTCTCAGCAGAAACCCTATCTTTAAAAGTCGCTCATGAGTGAATGGCCTTTGGTCTGCAGAAAAATGTGAAGTATGCTTTAATTATGTCCCCAGTGGCCTCCCATTTGATGTCCTGTCCACTGTATCTCTGTATCTCTGGCAAGGCAGCCTTATCTCTGGATATTTTTCAATTACACTAAACAGCATTTCTTCAGGTCCTCACTGATTCATGGTATCAGTATGTGGCTTTTTGCTCTTTAACCGTAATTTTGAAAAGTGAAGTCTGCCCTCATTAAACAATGTAACAATGCAAAAAAAAATCCAGTAACACTTAATAATAATGGATACATTAATTAGCATTATATTCAACTGGAAACCCTCTGAGGATGCATATCACACTGCTAGCATGTTTATACCTAATGTGTTAATATCAACTCGTGTTCTTACAAGAGAATTCTTATTTTTAACAAGACATTCTAGTTGTGAATTTAGCACTGCTTAATATGTTAAGAAACGTTGTTCCTGTATTTTAGTGTACTGTATCTTTCATATATTTCATTCACATTTTACTTCCTCTTTACAACGGTTCATCATATGCATCAAACGAACTGGTATCAGCCCTGCATGGTGAAGACACCTTTTCTCTGTTGTCTGAGTTTTCAGTCAGCCTCTTGCAGCAGTCTGCAATACTCAGAAAAATTCCTTCATGCACATCTTACCTCTTTGGTGTGGGTATGGAAGGAGACTGACATGTCCAAGAGAAGTTTCCTCTGTTCCACCCTCCGGACAAAGTCCTGAATCCGTACTTCCAGATGCCGGGCTGCTTTATAGATCTCTTCAGGGTCACATTCCCCAGTCTGAGCCAACTGTTCTGCAGCCTCCAAAAGCTTGTCTGCATTGGTGTACGTATTCTACCAGCAATCAAAGCAAGAAATGGAGTATGAGTAATACAACTGTGGCAAGTAAACCCCTGAAATAGGATGTTTATACTTTCAAAAGTATGAGAAAAAGTGATTACCAGAGTTTTAAAACAAAAGTTAGAATTCCTACTAGCACTGCCCTCTGTGAAAGGAGAATGTATAAAGCCACTTAAGACTAATACCTGAGTACACATGAAATAATTTCTTATTTGGAACACACCACCCCAGCCCAATCCTGCCAGGCACAGCAGCAGGACTGTGAACTTGTTTATTTCCAAGTTGCCTGGAATTTCTCAAAGATAATGTAATGAAGCAAGTGGGACTAACGACCTCAGAAGCCTATGGTGCCTCACATGACAGTCGGCTACTGGCTCGTTGCAAAGGCATCCCAATGGCTTTCATGTTATAGCATGTAATTACGTTAGCCAGAGACATCTCAGCCTCAAAAACCATTTTCCTTTCACTGGCTTTTGTGAGATAACTTGAGAAGACTGTCTTCAAGTTCCTTCTATGTTTTTTCTTCTCATCTACTATTCTGCATCGTATTTCTAAATGGAGTAATTCTATCTGATTAGCTTGCAGCTCAGTATGTAATGCTCAGATTGTTTTGGAGGGGTATAATTTCCAGTTTGTCCAAGGCACATACCTGCCCTCCAGTACATAAGAATTTGAACACTTCACCATCCTGAATAGATTTACCCCATAGCCACAGCCCTTGCGATATGAGATGTATTACCTCCACTTTAAAGAGAGGGAACTGAAGAATGCAGAAGTGAAGCCATGTACCCAAGACATGCCAGACTGTGGAGGAACAAAGGTGAATTACCTCAGCTTTCAAACTACCTGTTTATCCTTTCTTGCCCTCTTCCACACTGCTGGAAAACAGCACTGAACTAATACATGAGAGAGTCTCATAAATAACAGCAGAAATGGAAAGGGAGTGCAGTCATCTTCTCCATAGCCACGGAGCGATGGTTCTGTCAGCTGTGTTTAGCTAACTGAACATAGCCAGCCCTTGCTGTCATAGAAAAGCTTTCTTCACTGAAGCTGAGGCCAACAGCTCTGTGGTGTTTAACACTTAACAAAAATAAGGACAGACAAAGATATCAGCTTAAGGGTGTTTCCAGTACCGGGTGAGATCTTTAGAAATGTTTGGTTTTGGCCTGACTTCTCCACTGGGAATTTTAACCTCTGCATCAACAGAACCAGAATTGTAGCACTATCCTTTTCAAAATCCTGCTGAGAATCCTTCTCAGTTTAAAAATACATTAACTCGATGCATACACATCTTTGAACACTGTGGACACACATGTACTTCTGAGCATTAAAGAAACACTGTCAAATATAAAAGACATGAATCAAGTTATGTTGTTCTTAGATAATACCCTGCTGCAGTCAATAGCTGTTGCTTGAGAAAATATTCAATTTTCTCACTGGCCTCCAAGTGTTTAATGGGGGAAAATATTCCCAGTTATAAAAAGCAGAAAGAAACCAGCTCATTCACTGTTCATTTTCCCAGTTTCTGAGGGTTGACTATAAATACACAGTATTTGCATTTCTCCTTTTGGACTGTGAAGAACATATTCTAGACAGTTTTGTTACCAACAGTAAATTTTTATTCCCTCACTTTCAGGCCGCTGCTATAATGGTTAGGTTGTTAACAGCGGCAAATGTTATGTTTTAATAATCATTTTTTGGAAACCTCTTTAGCTGAGAATTTGTAAAAAATGTTCCATTTAATATGATCTGAATTAGGGTCCAATTTCACTTAACAGCATCCTTTCTGAATGATCCTCTTCCAATAGTATTTGGAGAAAATGCCAAAGCTAGCACTATTCTTCAAAGTCTACTCCACTCTAGGGTTTTTCACACATTACCACTACAACAGCTCAAACACCAGTGCAGCTCCCTGCGGAGACAGCTGTTCTCTGCTTTTATTTATAACATTTAGTATATTTTCAAATGCATTTGCTCTCTGCTTATGGCACAGATCTGGGACACAAACACCTTGAAATACAGTATGAATACAGCTTTACTGCCTTTGTCCCTAACACGCTTATGTTCATCTCTGCTGAAAACCATAGGTTTACTGACTCCAGCATGTGCTGTACCTAATTCCACCTAGACGAGGCGAGCTCACCAATACAACGATCAGATACAAATATACTGCATGGTGAAAAGGGTGTAAGCTGAGCCCTAGACCGGGTAAAAAATTCATGTGGGCTGGCCTCAACAGAGGTTCTGGCCACGCTGCACAGACAGTAAAGGATGCAGTGGTCCTGCAGCAGTCCCTTTTGTATTGCACAAGGTTCTCAAAGGCAAAGGGGAATGTGGAAGGAGGCACATACAGTGTTTCCCCTGGGCTGTGCCAGAAACCATCAGCATACTGTTATACTTTCCTGAACCATTCCCACCTAATCTTGGACATGTTTGCATAAATGTGTCATGCACAAGAAGCCTGAACACAGCACATTTTAAGTATGGTGAAGTTCAGCTCCTTTTCTATGTTTGTCCACTGAGCTTGCAGCTAAGGGTCTGTGTTTTAAAAACAGGTGCTGTTTATGACTGGAAAAACACTAATGGCTTTATCCCTGCCATTACAGAAGGAATGCCTGGTGCTGAGAGACTTCCAGCTCACTGTTGCAGATTTAAGAGATTTAGATACATTTCATGTAAGTAATCACATTTGGGAGTTAACCACACTTGCCTTGAACTCCAGAGTTTGACGTATTCATGAAAGAATTGTCATCTACTGTCTCATGAGATATAAACACAGCACAGGCCAAATAAGCTAGAGGTTAGTTATTTGGTGAGGGCCTGCTCTGCTTTTGTTCTGTTCATTTGATTAAAGTGCATATAAATCATATCAGAAGTTGTTACATGTATCAAATATTTTGAGGCACATCTATTTCTCTACAAGTGCTGAACTAAAGATATGTTGAACCTGAGAGCTTCATCCTGGTTGGTACTGTAATGCTGCACTGCTTGCGTGCGTCACACATTTTCATCCTGAGCTCACTCTCTTCTTAGTAAACTCTTCAGATTAGAGACCCTTATTTCATTTGTTTGAAGCACTTCGTACTTTTTTGGTGTGACATAACCCTGGATCAGGAATGGGTGGGAATCCAAAAGAGAATAAAGTTTCACGATGAAGAGAAGCATATAGTGCCTCCTTGTCCTACTACCCCCAGCCAGAAGAGGTTACCTCAGATTCCCAGTCCTTCTGAGATCTGGCAGGATCTACCAGAAGCACAGGATCTAGGTACATCTCCAAACTGGTATCAGGATTCAAAACTTTGGAAGGAGGTAAGAGCTAATGTAACCACAGAAGGAAATTTTTTCTCCTACAAGGACAATCATAGCTGTCCCCTTTTCTGCAAACTGCAGGTGCATGGAAGTGGCATCCTGAGAAAGGTGACACCAAAAATGGCTAAACCCTCCAAAGGGAGATCCCATGAAGAATCTCTCCTCTGTATCTGTGGAAATTTGTTCCTGTCAAACTACAATAGCATGTGTTCCACAGAAAAATAATCTGAGTTATACAATGATATGGTCTCTGAAATTTTAGGGTTGTATGGCATTCTTTCCTAACATTGCATTAACCCCTGGGAGAAACCTCATGCAAATCCTTGAAATTCTTAGTGATCAGCTAACTGGAATTACATACTTCTGCACCATTTCAAGCACAAAACCAACCACCATCTCAAATCCCTTAATGATCTTTCTATATTAATCTTTGCATAATCACCTATTTCAATCATGAAATCTGCAAACACAAGAAAATGAAACTGTACCCTTCAGGTTTCAGACTGGAAACGGCTGTAATAGATGCTCTCAGAGTTCATTTTAGACAGAACCAGAAGGCTTTCATATATCTTCTGTTTCTTGCGAATAACAAAAAAGAAACACAATTATAGAAAATAAATAGACTAACAAAACCTATACAATAATCCCTACCACAGATCAGAAGGCAGGTGATTGTTGTCTTATCCCATGGAAATATATACCAACAGCATTCCCTGTAACTTTCGTTCATTAGTTCTTAAGAGTTTGATATTCTGTAGCAAGTTGAAAAAAATGGTTTATGAAAAAGCTGATGTGAAATTTGACTGTTACACTTACTGTGCTTTCCTTTGCATTTCAGACCATCAAGGGCCAAAACGTTAGGATCCATTTCCACCTCTGACCCAGGTAGATGGCTCAGCCAGGATTCCACCGTGTCTCCAGGTTAACACACATGAAGCCATCGCTGCATTGGAAATGCGCTATCCAAACACAGCTCTTTTAGCAAACTGCCTAAGATATTTCCTTAAAGTTGAATCAAATACTATTTTGTCCATAATTTTAGTGCCAGAGAAGCGTTTCATCAACTGTTCTCTCCAAATTTAATCCAGGGTAGGAGCTGCACTGATTCTCAACATCAGAGCGCACTGGCTGCCTGCGGTTCATGCTTGGCCTTATTTGCTACACAGACAATAGCACTGCAGTGCTCAGTACAAACTAACCAAAGGGCCCCAATTCTGCTTTGAAAGTACTTTTTCCTAAATAAAAATAAAGCAAAATTAAATGCAAAAACACTGAATAATGTATCAGTTAATTCTTGGACCGATAAAAGTTTAGAGGCAGAACAGAAAGATTTTGCCTTTCTTATGATATGTATTGCAATCTAAAGAAGTCAAATACCTTTGTCATTTAGAAAAAAATTAGAAATGGAATGCAATAGACTATTTCAGTTGGAAGGGACCATCACCTAGTCCAGCTGCCCGACCAATTCAGGGCTGACCAGAAGTTAACACACATTGTTAAGGGCATTGCCCAAACACCTCTTAAACACCGACAGGCTTGGGGCATCGACCACCCCTCTGGGAAGCCTGTGCCTGTGTCTGACCACCCTTTCTAATGCCCAGATGAACCCTCCCCTGGCTCAGCTTTGAACCATTTCCCCGTGTCCTGTCCCTGGATCCCAGGCAGGAGAGATCAGCGTCTCCCTCCCCACCTCCCCTCCGCAGGGAGCTGCAGAGAGCCGTGAGGCCGCCCCTCGGCCGCCTTTTCTCCAAACGAGACAGACCCGGAGCCCTCAGCCGCTCCTCACAGGACATGTCTTCTAGCCCTGGCACCGGCTTGGCTGCCCTTGTCTGGATGCATTCAAGTACCTTAACATCCTTTCCAAATTAGGGAAAAAACACCAAACAACCAAAACCCAGGAAACACCAATCATATATATTTGTGTTTTTACTGACCCTTCCCCACATTTTTAATGCATCAATCAATTTAGTGCAGCAGTTTTGGTTTCAACTCAAGTGTATTTTCAGGAACTGATTCTGTCATTTTTCCTCTACTACCAGCTTCACTTGTACATAGTTTATTGCTGCATGTTTCGAGGCAGGTTACATGGAAAATAGCCGTGTCTAATGGCAATCCAGGGCAGAGTTTGTGCCCTAAATCTGGCCAATTTTTTTCCTGAACAATCTGCCCTTGCACGGTGTTTTACAACTGTTTATCATATTTGAGAGATTTTCATAGTAACTGTCTCCAAGATCTCCAGCATGTTGTGAACTCTGCCAATCAGCCAGTGAAAGATGCTTAGCTGTATACATCAGGTGAAACATGAGGTAGGGGAACAGAGCAGGTGATCAGACACATTACTGCATTAAACACAAACTACATACCCTAGACACTGCACCTCCTAAGCAGACGTCTAGATATGCTGAAGGGGAATGATGCAGCACTGGTCTGCCTTACTCTGTGTTAATCAAGTTCTGGGGCTGTGAAAGGCAGCTGCAGGCAAAGGTTCCTCATATTAATTCAGAGAGCTTTGTCACCTAAGTCTTACCATGTAAAAGGCACAGAAGAGATAGCATCTCTAGAGGCCAGTAAGTACTGACTAGAGAGAGAACTTAGATGACTAGCTTAGATCTGATCTTCTTTACTAAAGACTAGTGATGTGAATCCTGCCTTACGCCTGCAGGCTTAAGTTTAGGAGACTTATTAGGCTTTCTCTGATGTGGTATCTCCTTTATGTTCTTTAGAGTCATGACTTGACTCCTCAACACCAAAGATGAAAACTCAGTATTATTACTCCTGCTGTGAAGATGGGATGCTGAGACAAAGTTCAAAGTCTGATCTATCTCTCACTGAAGACAGTAAAAAGGGTCTTACTGACTTCAGTGAGAACTGGGTTAGCCTCCCAGATATTTAGTCAAGATTACAGGAAGAGACAAAAAATGGCAAAGGGCTGAAAATTCAACTCTGGATGTCTCGTATCCATGTCTTGCACATTGACAGTGGGTATTATTCCTCCCTGTAGAAACTACAGCATGATTCACATTCACAAAATGATAATTATGGAGCTGATTCTGCATTTCTTCCCAATACTTATAAACTATTGTTATCCTGATTTATGAAGCTCAGTTACTGTTATCAGATTCTTTACTCAAGCTACTTTGTTAAAATCTGCTCGGGTTTTTTTAGGTTAAGTAATCTCACAGTCAGGCTTTTGTGGAGAATTACATCTTCAGTAACTTGATATTCTAAAGCAAAAATGAGTGACCACAATGAAGCATTTCTTTGATAAATAAATCTGGGGTTTAAGGAAGCATCCATCTTTGACAAATTCCTCCTCCCTATAAGCAGGGCAAAGGCTAAGTGCATATGATGATCTAATGTAAGATGTGGTTTATTCCATTTGAATTTTGCATAATGAAATCAAGACCTGTATTCTTACTTGTGCTCCATTGCTCTAATTCAAAACAGACTTACCAGGAATTACAGTTACAGAAGTTAAAGGCAGAAAATCCCTCTGAGGTCCTGCAGCCACTCACTTTATCAGTCGGCACAGGGTTGCTCCCTACCGTACACTAGAATGGAAACTTCCAACCTTTTAAAAAAATATCGAGGTTAATGAAGTTTCCATCACCACCTTCTGCAGACTGTTCTTCCCTTTAATATGGCAATTCATCCTGAGTTTTTCTTGTCATAATTTTGCCCCAGTTCTCCTTGCACTGTCCTTCCTGAGGTGTGAGCTCTTCAAATATTACAGCTTGTTACATTCATCTTTCAACAAACACGTAAGAACATGCCTACCTTTAAATGAATGAATCAAATCTGTTTAAGTAGTTCAATAAATGAGGGTCTCAGGTAAGTTTGTGAGTGCAAGCATGTTTGAGTGTGTGTCCAAGTATCAACCACTTGACAATTTCAACAAAATTACTACTATTATCAGAACTGCATCTATTTGCAACCACAGTCTAGGAACCAGAGTGATAAGGAATGTCACCTATGCATCAGGTGACAAGCACTGCACAGAAAACCTCTCTCCCAGCTCCTGGAAAATATATCTTTCCAGCTGATACATGGGGCTGAAAGGTCCTTAATGCCTCTCACTTCCCATTGTCAGACCACGGTTCATTCACAATGATTTAAATTATTTTTCTTCAGGTATTTTCTGGCTCAGCATCTGTACTTACTGATCCATTGTTACTTTCCCCACTGACATTTTCCAGGGAGACTTTATTGTGTCCTTTCAATACTTAAATGGGGCTTATAAGAAAGACTGGGACAGACTTTTTAGTAGGGCCTGTAGCGATAGGGTAAGAGGCAACGGTTTTAAATTAAAAGAGGGTAGATTCAGACTAGGTATAAGGAAGAAATATTTTACAATGAGGGTGGTGAAACACTGGCACGGGTTGCCCAGAGAGATGGTAGATGCCCCATCCCTGGGAATATTCAAGGTCAGGTTGGATGGGGCTCTGAGCAACCTGATGCAGTTGAAGGTGTCCCTGCTCATTGCAGGGGTGTTGGACTAGATGGCCTTTAAAGGTCCCTGACAATCCAAACTATTCTATGATTCTATGATTTGAAGTTTAGCTCAGTTCAGGAAAATCCACAGATTTGGTACATGTGAAGTGTGCTCCCATTTCAGATGGCTAAGAGGCCATATATAATAAATACCATGCTGATACTAATTACTACTTTACACCTCCACTAATTCCATGATGTCAGTGAATTATAAAAGCATAAGGGATTTTTCAGCATGAATGAGAAATAAACAGTTCCCAGGAATGACAAGTGGATACGACACAGCATTCTCACTAACCATCGCCAAGAACCAGATACTTTTCCATGTATCATTATCTTTTATTTATGATTTTCCCTCAGGATTCACATAGAAACTGAGATGAACTTATTATTTGAATTTAAAATAGTGACACACATTACATCAAATGCTGAAACCCCAAATAAATTGTTTAAAAGCTACCTTAGACCTTCAAACTAATAAATAAGCAAGATTAGAATCAATAGCTGGAAACACATTAGCTAAAAGAATTCTTCTTTGTGCTATTTCACACTGAGTGCTTATTTTAAATTTAAAAAAAAAAAGTTACCTATGGTATATTTTATCATATCGATGGTTTACCTCAATCAGAAGTGTAGTCATATATCAATAAGATAATATTCATATTACCACAATCACAGTAATTAACTCTGGTGTGATCCCAACCATTATTCAATGCAATGCCAGTGAAACATATAGTAAATAATGTTTCAAGTGCCATCAAATATCACACATCACATCCAATATTAATAAGTATGGAAGGACACACAGATGCACATGTGCGTGCACACAAAAAGAGCAAGCTAACATTTTAGCTTAGTGTGGTCAGCTTAAGTGTCACTGAATTCTTCCATCACTACTAAAGAGTACCATCTCTGCAAGGACTTGACTTTGAATGCCACCAGAGCTATTTTCTTCTAAATTAGAATGCTCAAAGGCATGTTTGGCAAAGATCTAGACTTTTCAAACCTCTGCTGAGATTTTTTTTTTAATGTTGCAAGATTAATTTATTTTTGTTGCAAGGGGGAAGACAAGGGATATCCTTCTTTTTGTTCAGCAGAAAGACTACACTCAACAAAGGTTTCACCTGGAGCGTGGCAAACTTCCCCTTTCCTCCCTATTCTAATTGGTATATATGTGCGATCTCTATTAAACAAACCACTAAGCACTTGCTTAATATTAGATAAGTAAACAGTCCTTCCCTTTCCAGGGAAGCAATCTGCACACTTCATGTTATAAAGAGGGCATATCACCGCAGGATTACACAGGAGTCTGATACACATTCTTGAAGAAGGTGCAGTTTACCAGAAATACATGGCCCTTTACACTTTGTAAGACATGATTTAAGAAGTTTTGATCTGCAAAACTCCACAGAGGAACTGGAAGAACACCCCTTTGGAACAAGAATGAAGTTTTAGTTCCACAAAGCCAAGCTTCGGCATCTTTCCTGAGACCAAGGAAGGTTGCCAGCTGAGAAAGCAGTGTTGCCCCAGGAAGGATTATGCCCTGGATCTAATAACCAGACAACTATGTTTACAAAATAAAGAATCATTGGTAGAAACAGTTTTCAAAGACTGCATTGAAAAAAAATAATTGACAGTTTTAACTCAGGTGGTCTCACAGGCCTTGAAAGCCAGCAGTTATATCTCACTATGGCACCTAAAGGCACCCTGAATAGAAACAGTATCTATTCAATATGTAGGCTCATTTTGTGCTTAAAGGAATTTGGGGTTTTTTTCCTGTCACCCTACTGCTTTTCTGGGAGAAGCATATCTAAACAGCATGTTAAGATTAGATGATGAAATACTCTTGCAGTGTCAGTATTTTCAATATTTTATGGACTGTACAAGGATCTACAAGAATTAGGGAAGGTATCTGAAATTCATAGAATCACAAAATCATAGAGTCAGTTAGGTTGGAAAAGACCTTTAATATCATCAAGTCTAACTGTTCATGCGGGACTGCCAAGTCCATCACTAAACCATGACCCTAAGCACCGTATCTATAAGTTTTTTAAACACCTCCAGGGATGGTGATTCCACCACCTCCCTGGGCAGCCTGTTCCAATGCCTGACCACACTTTCAGTGAAGAAATTTTTCCTAATCTCCAATCTAAACCTCCCCTGGTACAACTGGAGGCCATTTCCTCTTGTCCTATTGCTTGATACTTGGGAGAAGAGACCGACCCCCACCTGCCTACAGCCTCCTTTCAGAGAGCTGTAGAGAGCAATAAGGTCTCCCCTCACCCTCCTTTTGTCCAGGATAAACCACCCCAGTTCCCTCAGCTGCTCCAGACTTGTGCTCCAGACCCTTCCCCAGCTCCGTTGCCCATCTCTGGACACGCTCCAGCACCTCCATGTCCCTGCTGTAGCGAGAGGCCCAAAACTGAACCCAGGATTCGAGGTGGGGCCTCACCAGTGCCCAGTACAGGGGGACAGTCACTGCCCTGGCCCTGCTGGCCACACTGTTTCAGATACAAGCCAGGATGCTGTTGGCCACCTTGGCCACCTGGGCACACTGCTGGCTCACGTCCAGCCGGCTGTCGACCAGCACCCCCAGGCCCTTTTCCTCCAGGCACTTCCCAGCCCCCTGCCCCCAGCCCGTAGCGCTGCGGGGGGTTGCTGTGACCCACGGGCAGGACCCGGCACTGAGCCCTGTTGAACCTCATACAACTGACCTGGGCCCATCGGTCCAGCCTGTCCCAACCCTCTGCAGAGCCTCCTGCCCTCTGCACATCAACACCCCCCAGCCTGGTGTCACCTGCAAACTGACCGAGGGAGCACTCGATCCCCTTGCCCAGATCATCGATGAAGACATTAACCAGGACCGGCCCCACCACTGAGCCCTGGGCAGCACCACGTGTGCCCGGCCACCAGCGGGATGTGACTCCATTCCCCACCACCCTGGGCTCGGCCGCCCAGCCAGCTTTAACCCAGCACAGAGCACCCCCGCCCAAGCCAGGAGCAGCCAGTTTCCCCAGGTGAATGCTGTGGGAGATGGTGTCACAGGCTTTACTAAGGTCCAGGTAGGCAACATCCACAGCCTTTCCCTCATCCACTAGGCAGGTCACCCTGTCAGGGAAGGAGATCAGGTTCATCAAGCAGGACGTGCCTTTCATAAACCCATGCTGGCTGGGCCTGATGCCTGGGTTGTCCTGTATGTGCCATGTGATGAATTCAGGATGATCTGCTCCATAACCTTCCCTGGCACTGAGGTCAGGCTGACAGGCCTATAGTTACCCAGATCCTTATTCCTGCCCTTCTTGTAGACACGTGTCACAGTGACTAACTTCCAGCATTCTAGAACCTCTCCAGTTTGCCAGGACTATTGATAAATGATGGAGAATGGCTTGGTGAGGTCCTCCCCCAGCTCCCTCAGTATGGGTGGATCTCATCCAGCCCCACAGACTTGTGCATGTCTAAGTGGAGCAGCAGGTCACTGACCATTTCCTTCTGGACCGTGGGGACTTCATTCTGCTCCTCCTCATTCCGGTCTTCCAGCTCAGGGGGCTGAGTACCCAGAGGGAAGGTGGTCTTACTGTTAAAGACTGAGGCAAAGCAAGAGGTAAGTACCTCAGCCTTTTCTTCGTCCTCTGTGGCAATGTTCCTGGCCGCATCCAATAAAGGGCAGAGATTATGCTTGGCCCTCCTTTTGTTTCTAATGTATTTGTAAAAACATTTTTTGTTTTCTTTTACAGCAGCTTCCAGCCTGAGTTCTAGCTGGGCTTTTGCCTCTCCAGTCTTCACCCTGCATAACCTCTCAACAACCTTATAGTCATCTAGAGATGCCTGCCTCTTCTTCCAAAGGTGGTAAACTCTCCTTTTCTCCATGAGTTCCAGACAAAGCTCTCTGTTCAGCCAGGCCTGTCTTCTCCCCAGCCGGCCTGTCTTTCAGCACATGGGGTCAGCCTGCTCCTGTGCCTTTGACTACCTTCCTGAAGAATGTCCAGCCTTTCTGAACCCCATGGCCCTTCAGAACTATCTCCCAAGGGACTCTGTCAATGAGGCTCTTAAACAGGTCAAAGTCAGCCTTCTGGAAAGCAGTTCTGCTGATCCCCCTCCTTACTACTCTAAGAATCAAACTCTTGTCATCTCATGATTGCTATGCCCAAGATGTCCTTCAACCACCACATCACCCACCAGTCCTTCCCTGTTTGTAAAAAGCTGGTTCAGTGGGGCATCTTCCCTGGTTGGCTTACTGACCAGCTCCATCAGGAATTTATCTTCCACGCACTCCAGGAACCTCCTAGACTGTTTCTTATCCATTGTGTTATATTTCCAGCAGATGTCCGGTAGGTTGAAGACCCCCACGAGAACAAGGGCTAGAAATCTTGAGACTTCTCCCAGTTGCTTGTAGAATGTTTCATCTGTCTCTTTGTCCCGGTTGGGTGGTCTATAAAAGAATCCTACCAGGGTATGCACCTTGTTGGCCTTCCCCAATTCTTACCCACAAATACTCAACCCTTTTGTCACCATCATTCAGCTCTGGGCAGTTGAAACATTCCCCAACATACAGAGCTACTGTACTATTGTTTCTTCCTTCTCTATCCTTTCTGAAGAGTTTATAGCCATCCATTGCAGCACTCCAGTCGTGTCAGTTATCCCACCATGTTTCCGTGATGTCGATAATGTCATAGTCTTCCTGCTGCAAAATGGCTGCCAGCTCCTCCTGTTTGTTGCCCACGCTTCGGGCATTAGCATAGATGCACTTCAGCTGTGCTATCAATCTCACCTCCAACCCTGGCATGCCACCCCCGGGCGCAGGCTCATCTGTAACAAGCTTGGTTTTATTCCCTCCCCCCTTCAAATCCAGTTTAAAGCTCTCATTCCCCTTTCAGACAGGTGAACCCCATCTGTTCCCAGCCACCTTGCTACCATGTAAATTGACCCACGATCAAAAAAGAACCCCAAACAACCTGGAAATAACAAGGGAGCACAAGGAGGCAAACTGTCAGGAGCTAAACGCAGCATTTTGAAAACTTCTCAAATGATAAATATCATCAACATGCCAAGATTAGTTCACAGCAAAACTCCGCAACTTCTTTATGAGAGACGGAAAAGGGAAGACATGTGCAGAAACAAAGGAACATGTGGCAGCTCCAAGGTGAGCAGCAATCTGGGAGGGCACAGTATTGTTTCTGTCCCAAAGGCTCAGCTCGCATCTTTTCTGAGCCCTGCAGAGATGAGTACAACCATGACAGCTTTATCATATCCTGCTGGTCTCCTGAATTGATATAACCTCAGGAATTCTGGGTTTAATATCATGCTCACAGTTTGGAGATTTCAAAGACACAGCAATGACAGTATTAAAGGGCTTGGGACTGTCAGCAGCCCTGGGAAAAGTCAGTACCAAATACAACTAGCAGTGCTGCTGCAGAAATAAACCTACAAGGATGTGAACTTCTGTAAACTGCCTGTCTTTGTTTCTAGCATCTAGGTTTTTATGAAATCTGCTTTAAATAAGACAGTAAAGTGTTTTCTCTCCCTGCTTCCCCCCCAGCCACTACCACAACTCAGCTACGCCTTTATTTCCCATTAATGTAGAGACAGGTTATAACATCTTTCCTGAAGCACATTTTGAGTGACATGGGACTGTTTATAGAATGAGATAATGTTTAACAAAAGAAAATTCAGCAACATTTTGACCCAAATTCTCCAGAGCTCTCAGCTTAAGAATTCCTATATAGCCAACTATAAAGACTAGACCGTCTGGAGCACAACACAGTACTGCATATACATCACATAATACTCATTCTTTCTGTCTGGTAATACATGACAAAAATGCAACACAGGCTACTGCAAAAAGGTAACTCTACCATGAATGCATCATAGGACCTCGAGATTTGCAGTGAACTCTATTTTGCCATAAGTTAAAGGTTACCTCTGACAAGCAAAGTGATGTTTGACAGGAAAGTACAGAGGAAGATACGCCACAGTCTTTTAGCAGGGTTAGTGCAGTGCTGCTGCTTCAGGAAGGATGCAGAGATTTAATGACATTTTTGCTGCTGCTCCTTTGAAACACAGATTACCTCCCTGAGACACTGCATTGCATCAGCTCCCATGCACTGACCCAGGCGAGAGCAGTATGGGAGATGCTCTCAGCGAGGGCATCATGTCTTGTGGTGCAGCTGAGCTGGTGTTATGTGCTAGCACTGTCTATATACCCTCTAAACTCAGAGGAAAGCAGGGAGTCCCTTGGTATTCTCCTGGATCCCTTCTATTTGCAACAGTAAGTTTAACTTGTGGAAAAGATTAAGTTAAAAATTGGTCTTTCCATCTAGAGTAAGCCTCACACTTCAGTACACATCCAGCTGAAGACAAAACACATGAAGAAAAAACACCAAAACCTCTGTTTTGTTGACAATTTGGTTATTTCCATTTGGTAGAAGGACATTTCTCAATATATCTCAATATACCTTGTGAACAGGAATGGCAACACAACACCTGCCCACCACTCAGATAACTCTATCCCCATCCCCCTACTCTCTGTACCTCAGATAACTTGATGGTGAATGCCCCTCTGCCACCTACAAGAATAAGGCACCCTCCCTAGCTTAATTAAAGTTGAAGTAACTTTTTACTTCATCTCCTTGTTCCAGTTTAGCATCCTTAGGAGGAGGTCAACAAGATGGGTCCCCCTTTGGATTCAGAATGTCTTCACTGTCAACATTAATTAAGCTCTCCATCATGGTTTACACCTTGGAATTTGTTTCAAATGAGTAGAAACCATCTCTGAATTTTATTAGATTTATCAACCAATTTTTCATCATCGTTATCTCCCTGACATGTGAACTGTCTGTACAGCTTACCCATCAAATTAATTCTTCAGAGGTGCCACCAAAGCAAAATGGACTATGGGCTCTGTATTCCCTAAAACTTGACAAGTTTAAAACCAGAATCTGTAACAGCTAGTGCGATATAGTGCATATTTATAATGAGGAAAAATAACAGGGTTTTTCACTACCCTGGACATAATAAACAATTGTATCTATTTATTTATTTTATACCACAATTATTCATATACTTTAAAAAAGTTCCAGACAGGAACTAACATTTTTCATGTTGGTCAGAAAGCATTTATATGGTGTGCATTTTAAAAATGTGTTCTACTGTGTGAAATTCAATCCAGGTTATCAATAATCACAACAAAGATTTAGAAAGATAACATATTATGTATTTATTTATTTCTGGCCTTTATTAGGTGGCCACACATGATCTGAGAAAAATATATCTTAGTAATGACTTACAATGAAAGATCTGGTACAGAACAGTATTCCCACCAGAAATCTTCATGCTGTAAAATGTATTGGGTTTTGGCACATCGTAGATTTCCAAGAATACTACAGGCATATGAGATACTGCCTCTACAGTCAACATCTGCCAAACTTTTTACTATAAAAATTCCTGAATGCTTTCTAGTGTATTCTTTATTTAATGTTGCCGAATTCTTTCCTCTCCCTATCCAATCGCCCTTCCTCCAAAAGTTCCAAATCAGGCCCTCAAAGGATACAACTGGACATAATACAAGGCAAAACCAAAGATCAGAGAAATTCTCTTTGAGTTGTCTTTTAATCTCCCTCTGCCTATTATCCCTGAGTCCCAGTTTTGTGCCAAACCCCAAGCAGTAGGATCTGGGCACCTGCCCCCATCCCTGGAGGCATGCCCAGCAGGTCCAAGCAGTAATTCACGCTACTTCCACAATTCCCATCCCAAAATAATCTCCTTATTTTGTGTCCCTATTTTAGCACACAAATCAGAATCTGTTCTGATCTCGGAAGTCTCTTCTTTCTTTTCTGTCCCACATTTACATGCAGCTACAAGAAAACTAAGTTTACAATGGTTAACTGACCCAGTGACCCAATTACCAGTCCCAGGGGGGAGCACACACTCTAGTGAGTTGACTGATATTTCAGCACAGCTGCACAGCCCTGGCTCTGCTGTGAAGGCTGCTTCTCTCCTATTTGATTTTCAGTGCATGGAGAGGAGCAAAGCAGGAACAGAGCCCATCCCTTGGTGTGCACTGAGGCACTGCTGTTTGGCACAGTTCCCTTTGGGTAAGGACCTGGAACTGGGAGGGACAGCATGACACCCCATGAAATGAATCAGAAATGCTTACTTTCTACAAAGGAGGAACAGTGTGAATGCATTCATGGCTGGGCAGTATTTGTTTGAGCCACTTTTGCAGTGGGGGAAAAACACCTCTGATTTTAAAGAGGATTCAGCTAGGTCCATTCTGAGCCTAAAACAAACCCTAGAGGACTACAGAAAGTAACAGTGAAATTGTACTAGACCTCTCTCCCCCACTGTGGAGCACTGCAGGTTTCAAGTCCTTCCTGCCCTCCGCTTTGATGTGTGGGCATTGACAAATCCAAGTTCTGGTTGTCGGTATAAGTCCTGGCCACAGGCAAAACAACCGGGAGCCGGTTGCCAAAAGCTAGTGCTCTCAGCCACCTCTCCTCTCCATGCAAACACCCTTCATTTCACCAAAGACTCAATGCATTCACTTCAGCTCTCAAGCTGACACATTTAATGTGAAGGCTGCACCTTCCATTCCCTGATATTAATGAGTCACAAATGCCCTTTTACACTGTGCACTTTTGTGTTGAGACCTAATATTACTTCAGGGGAGACAAAAGCAGGCTCTGCTCCCCGGTTCCTATATAGCTGTTGATGTCACTAATGCCATGAGGAGTTACCCACGCTGTGCAGAAAAAATCAATCCTTATGCATTGAACAAAACACTCTAATAATATTAAGGGTTGCATGTTAATAGGACACGGTGTCATTGTTTTGGAGCACATACTGGTTTCTATTGTATTAGCTGCATACTAATATAGGCAACCCTGCTAAACAAACACGTGCACATACTCACTGACAGTTCAGAAACACCTCATCCTCAGTTCCTGACTTCTTGTGAATTCTACAATTTCTTTCTCCCCAGACATGCTTCATTTTAAGTGTAGTGACATGAGAAGGCTGATTCTGCCTGCTTTTCTCATGCCAACTGTAGAATTTCTCTCCCTAGCTCTGAGAGGGAGAAGAGGAACCTGTGCTTTTGCATGTGGTAGTGCTCTGAATCAGACACTAAACAAAGATGCCTAAATGCCTCAAACCGTATGCCATTTCCATACTGACACAAACCAGTGCTTTCTTGGGGCTTGGTTATGCAAAACCAGACCTCACAGACCACAGTTATGGAGGGCAATATTAATGGCTGGATTACACACACTGAATCAACAAGTGAATTATTTATATACACATTAGGATTTTTGTCCCTATTCACACACATGTATTTTCCAAAAGACCTCTATAAATCCACTGATGTTGCCCTATTTCTATACAGGGGAAACTGAAATCTGAAATGTATCCCAGGGAAACACATTTTAAAAATAGGTTTACATGCAATAAAATGTTGCTTGAATACTTTCTATTTATAAATAATCATTATAAATTTGCAATAGTCTCATAGTGCAAGTGTGCTTTTTAGACAATTCAAATGCATGATGTGGAATAAGAGGACATACTTCATCTGGACAATGAGGGACCCGTGATAGGAAAAGAAGAAAGGGACAACCACACTGCCAAGCAGCTTCTCTGCAGTGTAGATACAACCATTGCACTGGATTCTCCACTCTTCAGAACAAGTTAATTATAATCAATTTCTCTGAAATTGGAAGTGTGATTTTGTTCTAAATCTTGTGCAGCAGAGTAATTAATCAGACCCAGTTAGTACATTCCCAGAACATTTGCACAATGATAATGAATACCTAAAACCTGTCCTTGAAAATTATTTTGCTTTGTTACTGAATACAAATCTCTTTGATATTGGCTTAGTCTACATGAAATATCCTTTACCAAATGTCTGCAAAGCAGCATATTTGTGATTTTCAGCAATGTCATAATACAGTTGCTGTGGCTAATGTGGGATCTAAAAACACCACTGGCTGGTCTGGAGGAAGCAGCACAGCCATCGGCAGCTGCTTCTACTGCCTTACGACAAAATCAGAAAATAAAAATGCTGATCAGATTCACAGTGTCACTTCTCTCCCCTCTGAGCCTCCCCACTATCAACAGCTACAGGGAATTGAATTGAAAAGTACTAGTTCACCATCATTACAAATGAGATTTGGATATTGCTGCAATTAATCTTCCTGAATCAATAGGTACGGTTTGATAGCCCACTGACCTGCCAATAAGGAAAGCACAAAGAAAAATGATCAGAGGGGATCAAAAGCCTATAGATGATAATGTTTTTTATTAATATATGCAGGTCAGTCAAAACAGCAGTGCTCCATCTAAGAGGGCGTACTTCACAGAGATTGTCAATGGTAAATTTTTTTGTTTCAGCTGTGTATTAGTTATTCGGTTAAGATATCAGTACCATATCAAACATATTTTTAGTATGCATGCTAGATAACACATTGGTGTTATAATTTTCCAATGTTCTCTTTAAAAAGTTTATGGCCTTGAAAAAACAAATTCCAGGATTTTTCTTCTTTAGAAAATTTTCTGATTCTTTTCCTGTCTTTTCTGATTCAAAAATAAATTAATTCAAAAACTTAGAATTCCACACACAATAAAAATCCCATTTTCCAGAACATCTAGAATGAAAAATATGTATTTTTTTAAATAGCTTTGATCTTTCCCAGTCTGTCATGGGAACAGCATTATGCATTTATAGGCAAATTAAAGGAACATATTTTAAAGATACAAAAATAAACCTACCCAAATAAACCAGCGATAGGAAGCTAGCTCCTGGTAATTGTCAAAAACGTATTGCATTGCCAAGCCTTGAGATATTATAGGGAGCATTTAGATTGTGAATCATGCTGCAGACGGTTTAATGAAAAGATCCAGCTGTCATGTGATTTTGGAAGACAAGAAATAGGAAAGAAAACCCCCTTTAGCTTGAGGAGAAATACACCAAAACATAAACTCAGAGACATGGTGCAATAGGCACAGCTCTTCATGTGATTGCCAGGAATATTTCTGCACCATTATAGAGCATCTCTAAAAACAGGTTCCCCATTACCACTAGATCGTGGAGTACCAAGGGCCACCAATTCCATTACATTGCTTGCAGAAGACAGCCAAGAAGCCTTTTCAAGCAACCCCTGCTAATGAAGTCTCCATGGGCACATCTAGATCATGCAATGGAGCATGGTACTGATATCCACAGCGTACTCTGAAGAGTATCACACTTCCCCAGGGAAAACATGTCTTACAAGACCTGTTTCTGACATAGGTCTGGCAGCCAAGTCCCCACAGCATCACATCTAACACACCTATACTGCTCAGCCCTTCCCAGCCTTTCTGGTTCCTGGCTCAGGCTGTGCAGAGCAATTTCAGTATCTGCACTTGCACTGGAGATATGTCCTGAATCACCCACAAGCTGCTAGACTTCAGGCAAGATTTATACTATTGCTTCCGTGATAAACTATCTGGCTCTTCAGCTATGCTGTTAGAAGTTTTTAGATCCAGAAGTTCCAAGATAACCTTCACAGACAACCCATATATAGGCAGTTTTATTTTTCTCTGCTGCCTGTGACTGCCAGATGCAGCCTGCTGCCAGCCAGGAGAAGAAACCAAAAGTTCTGGAGCCCAGAGCTCCTGCACCACAGTACAAAGGCCTATGGAATCTGCTGCCAGTGGGCATTTTTTCCTCTTTGTGTAGATGTGAATATTTTTATATAAATTAAGTGAACAGGAAACTGCAGATTATAGCTTCAGAACTTGCTAATGACCATGCAAGGGATGATGAAGATAAGAGTAGGGCTGCTTTTTTGTTGCCCGTCTCATTCTTTTTGATATTTTAAAAAAGATTTGGCATTATTGCAACCACAGTTATTATTGCTGACTTTGAGCATAGCTCTTACCAAGTTTAATTGTCTTCTTTCTCCCCGTTTTGGCCTAGTATATCACCCTACAAAGGATTTTAGTCAACCAACACAAAGGGAAAAATCCAGTATGCCCAGTGAGCTCTTCCTTTCAACAATCAAGCAGGTAAAAAAATTTTAAAAAGTAATAATAATTTAATCATCCTGGGACAACACTCTCTAAGTGTTCATTATCAACATGGGCTCCTAATTTATGCCTAGCTGTTTTATATCAGTACTGAACCTTATGCCAAACTTTAGAACAATGACATCCAACAGAGCTGGAATTTGTATGGGAAAGCACTAGGTTTTTATCCTGAAGGCCAAACAAGTAGCTGTTTGCAATTCAGCTTTGGACTGACTATTCCATTACCTCACTTGGTTTTAAAGCAGTTCAAGTAAAACTATGAGGGGCTGAGAGATCACAGAATACCATTTTTACCTGCAGTATTCTTACTGAATCCACAGGATATTTCATATGACAAACAATATAATCATATTTTTAAACATATTTACACTTAAACTACTTTTTATCCCAAATAACTTTTTGAAAACTCTGAACTGAGAGCATTTTAGGAATGGTACGATGGAGGAAGGGAATACCCCAGACAGAAACACTGGAGCACAAATTGCTTCTCAGATGAAAATTATCACCTGTTCTTTGATTTCTAGTAGATGATACAGGCCTTTGGCTTTCAAGGTCTTCTCTGAAAGCCTCCCCTGCAGGAAATTTATTTACCTCCCTGAGAAGAATAAAAGGAAGAGCTGAATCTTAAAACTATATATGTACACATAAAGTTAACTTTGACATTCAAAGCCAGTGTTCAGGTGTTTAATCATCATCTTCCAAAAATTGTCTTGGAGGAAAGCAATCACAGATACCCAAGAACAGAAAACCGAATAGCTTCCCAAATGTCATTACTGCAAAGCTCAGCATTTTTGCTCCCATTTTCTCTGGCTTTCCTTCTTTGTAGTAAATCAAGAGTATTCCACTGCATTGCATGTATACCTTGGCAAAATGGATCCTGTAAAACTTGCAAAGTCAGGAACACAGGATCCAGCCATGTACCTAAATCAAAACTGCTCTAGTCACAACACCCGAACAAGGAGCTGCCACACTGGACATACAAACAAGCCCCATGAACTTGGATGGCCACAGCCTCCAGTCAGCCTTCTTATTGTGTTTGATAATGGTGGACGACGGCACATATTTTGAATGAAGGCTGCTCAGAACACGTGCTTTGTTGCATGCTAGAGTTGTGATATTTTACCTTGCAAACATCAGTGCCTTTGGATTACCATGAAAAATACACCAACTATTGCATGGAAACATGCACACAGGTACTAAATACAGAACGCATTTGTAGTTGTGAGCATAATGGGGCCCAAGAGCCTTGAAAGCAGCTCCACAGATCTGAGAGCAGCTTACCCCCTAAACACAGATGACAAATCTACCTTGCATTAAAGCATGGACTGCCCAGCTTTGCAAAAAAAAAAAAAAAAAAAAAAAAAAGGATGGTTGTTTTTCTGTGACCTTGAACAACGTGGGTTTCGTCAGGGGTGGGAGAACACCACGGGGACAGAGTGTGAGCCAGCTTCCACTTCTGCTTTATTTCATTTTGCGACGACGTTTGGCTAGTTTGGATTAAAAACACCAGCTCTGTTTACCATTAGCAGAGCTACAGGCTTTTGCAATGCATTGCGAGTGCCATCTGCAGGTCGCAATACGTACTGGTGGGCGTTCGCAGAGCAAAAATGCGGAAAAACCTGCTCGACAGGAAATCTTAACCGTACATCTGATGGAAAAGCTCGTAAAAGCAGAAAGACTACAGAAACGCTTGTTTTAGATCATTCAAAGCGCAAAACCACTCAGTCCCGTGGCAGCTTAGTGCAAGGGATTAACAAAGCAGCTTCCCCAGTATCTTTCCTAATTCTGCACCAGCACAAATGCAGTGATGCTCTTTGTGAGCAGAGGAGGATGTGAGGCCACCCTAACCTCTGACTGCTGAGAATGCCAAAAAGGAGGAGGCTGATCTGTGGCACCTCTCTTCATAGACCGAGAACCGGAGAAGGGTTTCCAACATGTGCAACTCAACTTCATAGTGCTGAAGCACTGGGAGGCTTTTCCAACTAGAAGGCACACTGGTTTTCAGGATAAAAGCCCTGAATAAGGTAGAGAGTCTAAAATGAAATTATCTTTAGATTTACAGTTGTAATTGACTGAACTATGGTTATCTGATTTGCACAAAAGAATTCCAACCAAGCAAAGAGGCTGTCATCCAGAGTGGTATTTCTTTGGAGATATCTTGATAATGCCTGACTACTAAGTTTCACTGTGCGGTAGACACTGTGCCTACAGGTGGCTTTTTCAGGGTGGAAGCCTGTGAACAGTATCAGGACTGGCTGAGAAAGTAACAGGTATATACAAGCTAACAACTTCTGTCCCAGGAGCTCAGGCTTTTTAATCCAAATTCAAACATCTGTGTTTGAATGCCATCTGTGCATTCCATATAGAATAAGTACTGTCAGAAAAATTGCCACAGCAGTTTTGAGAGCAGTTATGAGAGAAAGGGACCCCAAATTATATTTCCTATTGGTCACAATGCAGCACTTTCAAATTCACTGACATTTTCCGAGCACAGCTGTATGCAGGACTGTGATCTATTTGAGCCATGCCTGATTGAATCACTACATCCAGATTTATAAATCTGTGGAGTTTCTAATCAGACACACAGACAGCACATTCCACCTCTCAATCTAGTGCCTTGGCAGGTCAGTCAATCAGAGCATTTCTCAGCACAGCAATCTCAGACACACTTCTTTACATGTAGTTAGGCAGCATTCAAAAACATGACTGTTTTGTCCACTGTTGAAAATATCAAGAAAACTCATGAAAATTGTTTCATCTGACCTTTGCAAATGCCTTCTTGAAATAGAACAAATATATCTGCACCAAAAGAAAGTAGATTTTGGAGAATAGATTTATACTGTATGACAGGCTAAGTATTTTTTTCAGAGAATTGCCAACAGCAAATACTATTGCATATACGGTCAATCTCATCAGGTATGTCAGTATTATGCTTTTTTTTTTAAAGAAAAACAAACACAATCCTTTTTATTGTCATTAATACCAATAATTAACATACTTACGAGGGGAATAGGCAAACCCATCAGTTTTTTTCAGGATCTTAGCAAATGTGCTTAATTATATGGCTATATTGGGAGCAAGCAATGCCAGTTATCCACCCTACCCATGGTGAAGTTATTTGCTATCTTGAGAAAAACTACAAATAACTGAACTTAAGTTAGAATTAAGTACCAACTAGCTCTAAAGAGTTAAGCATCAAGAAGGCAGTCAGGAAGTATAAAAACTGGTCATAATCAGAGTAGTGAGGAGATTTATTCCCCAACCACAAACTCACTAGAAGCTTCTGCAGGAGAACTGCAGGTGTGATAAATTTATGGTCTACCCTCTTACCCTCACTATTACTCTTTCCAAAGCAGAGAGTATTATATTCTTAAGTCTTTGACCTTAGATAAAGCCTGAGATTCCTTTCACTTCCCCTCAATTCATGTCCCCATGTCCATTTACCAGCACCACATTCCAGTGTCACACTGCAGACAGGCCTCATAAATTAGGAATGGTATTCTGGTGTGAATACACAAAACTATTCCTGTCAAAGCCAGGGGGAAGTAACAAGGTTCAGCTTGTGTCAGTTATTTCTATTCAGGAGGCACCATAAACTTCATACTCAGAGTGAAGGACTGATTGTGACTGTTCACGATTGTCCAGGCAGAGCAATGAGATGCTCATTGATGCTATCGCATAAGATGTAAAAGGATCACATTCAGAGGAACCTGAGAGATTCTGTATCTGTGTAAACCACACTTTCCTCTTTCCTCTCTATCCTCCTCCCAAACACCCACCTTCATTTGAACACATGTGGCCACCCAGTGAACTAAATTCACACACTCTTTGCTCTGAATTTGGCCTCATGAAGTGAATGGATGTGTGTCTGAAGTTATTCAGAGACAGACATACTGAAATAGTACAGAAGGAGGATTAACAGCGCGGTTAGAAAAGTCTTTAAGTGACATAATTCTATTGTGACTTGCCCTAGTACCTACCCATGCATGCTTCCTATCTGTAAGGTTCCTAAACCCTGATGAGGGGATGTATCTCTAAATTACTTCATCCAGTAGTGCAAGCCTTAAGCAAGGTGTTTCCATGTGCAGTTACACACCTTGGTGTCATATCCACTGTCTTTTATCACCTGTTCTTAATTTATTTCCTACATCTCCAGTGAAGTACTACTCAAAGAGGAGGTAAGAAATGGGGAGGAAAGCTAACCGTGATCTGGAAATGTGAGATGTAGCTGGAATTATGAAGCTGACGCATCACAGAGAAAGGAAATTTAGAAAATATTAATGCCACAAAGGACATTACATCACCTAGTTTTAGCTCCTTTATATTACATGATCATCATTTTCATTTCTTACCTCAGTGTTGCATCCAGTAACAGCTGACTCAAGCCCAGCTTCTGGAAAGGCACCTTATGCTGATTTCAGGATAAAATCTCCCACTAACTTGTGCTTTTGGATGAGGCCTTGTAGAACCATGGTTTGCAACCGCAAGCTTAAGGTCCATTTTAATAAATTCACAGAAAGTAATTCCAGAAATTCAAGCCTATTACCAGAAGACTTAAATCCACAGGTGGTCCCATGAAATTTTAGAGACCCACCAATCTAGAACTGCTGCTTTCAGGCTATGTGAATTGTCAATGGTATGCAAAGACATCCCATCACAGCTGTGACAAATAAAGATGAGACGTATTTTTAAACATCTACTATGTCCATGCTTCGAGGAAAAGTTATAAGCTTTTAGCTTTATACCAAAATTCCTGGACAAGCCTTGCTTACACTGTGCTATGAGGAAAACAAATAACAATAATAATAATAACGTCTCCTTGTAATGATTGCTTCTCACTCCAAAACAAACAAAACCCCCTCCCAAATAATACAGTGTACTCTTGGATAGAGTGAAAGGGCAGTTGCCCTTGCTGCAAACATTCTAGTGTTTCCCTTGCTTCTTTACAAGCTGCTGCTTTCCACTGTATTCTCCAGGTCCTCAGTTTTCACTGTAGGAGCTAAAATTGATTTTTCTACCACTCTTGCTCATAACCACCCTCCTCTATGTCCCAACACTTTGCATTACTATCTCATAAACTGCTTGTAATTTCTCATAGGCTTTGAGACCTCTCATCAAACAAATGTGGTGATTTTCTGCTTGCAAGTCCTGCTGCTACCATATCCTGCAGTGTGCATGCTAACTTTCAACCCTGGAAGCTGGGATCCTGGTCAGTTTCCTGGTCAGTTCCAAATGTTTGAAGAGAGCAGTGTGACCCAAAACAGCAATATTTTTTTTTTCTCAATATAGAAGAGGAGTAACAAAAATCAAGCCAGAAAATCTCCAATTCGGACTCTTACCTGTGCTACCTCTTCAAAATCATCATGTCGTTTCTGCAGCGCGCGTGCTCTGTGTAGAGATTTCCCTACTCCCGTATGTTTACTCAGAAAGGCTTCCCCATGATTTTCAATCCAGTCCAGAACCTGCCAGAAAAGAAGAACATCCAATTACCTCTCCTGTCTCAGCAGCACAGAGAAATTCTCGGGGTGAGGATAATACAGCTGCAGAGGTATTGCTTTGTGCTTGCTATGGCTAAACACATGCAAGATCTGTCAAAGTCCACTCCAACTGTATAAAAGATACAGATGTTTATAGATGTTACTGGTAAAATCAGGATTATTGGAGTTTTACTATTCAATTTATTTTGAAGTGTAGCTTATTTATTTGAGCCTGGCAGATATTAAATATTTACTTTCACGTAAATGAATTTTAGTGAACAGGAATCAGGAATCTGGAATTTTTTACAGCAAGTACCCTCCTCTTAAGAGCTCCTTGTGTAAACTGAAAACAGTGATAGCTAATTTCACGTACACAGCAGATCTCAGTGGGAAGCATCTTAAGCCAACCCAAAAGTACGATGGAGGGATCAATTAAAAATTATTTTGATGTGGGGAGAAAGCATTATCAGGGTAACTAGAATGAAAATGTTAAGAATCCTTCACTGTAGGCCATAAAATATTGACAGTGTGTAACCTACGAGTCTTTCAGGCTTTCAATTCAGTTTCCAGATCCTTATGGAAAAGCAGACTGTCAGATCCAATATTCTGAGAGTTAAAGAGGATATTCTTTTAAAAGTAGATCAACTGTATGAGCACCATCCATTTGGAGCTCCTTCTCACAATAACACGGGCATTAAAATTTAGATCAAATCTGTCTGAGGTCTACTACAAGCTGGGAAAAAAAAAATAACTTGACAATAAGAGCTTGGAAAATTTCAGGATGTGATCTCCACCCTTTCTACAGCTCTTTCCCAATACACAGAGGCTAAGAGAATAAATAGTACTAGATCAGCGCTGCTATTTGTGTAAGTAGCTAGGGCTTCAGCAAGGAGCTGCCTTGCACTTGCAACGAGTTCTTGATCCTCATTGCTACTGGGCTAGCAAACAACAGCTTGTATTTCTGTCACACTGAAGGGAGAAGACGTCACAAGCATCCCCAGGATAGGGACACTACCACAGACTGCTGCACCTGCAAATAGCCTTGGAGCTGCATCCTTTCTTTGTGCACCACTGGGGTGTGAGCAGCAAGTGTGGGCACCAGCGATGCGGGGCAGGGCCTGCAGTGTGCCTTGAAAGTGGTGGCAGCTTGGCCTGAGAGAGGCTCTGGTGCCAGGGTACAGAACCGAGGCAGGAGGGTGCTGTTGTGCGAGAAGCCACTTGTCATGTGTGGGGCTGATCAATGAGCAGATACTGCTGACTAAGCCTAGAAACCTAAGACTGGAAAACTGAAAGATGTGACTATTTTTTTTTTTTTCAGGCAAATAAAGCTATTTCATGACTTGGTTGTACAGAATCTAAATGACCTGGGTTTTGAGTCTTTTCTGTACTGTAGATCCCAAGCACATTTTTCTACGTTCCAAGTACAAACAAAGCTTTATACACATATATTTACTTCTCAACCCTATTTCTTTGCTGGGAAAAAACTTTTTTAATTAATTGCTTACAAGGTATTTTTCATTCACAGAGTACAAATAATTTCACAAAGTGGGGTATCAAAGCACTTCATGTCCTGCAGGGACAACGCATATTTGGCACAGGTGTCACTGTGGGGTTGAGGAAGCAGAACCAGGTATGTTGGCAGTTCAATCATCGCTTCCTGCTTCCCTTTCTGTGATAACTTTGTCTCCCATTTGCTCTCAGCAGAGAATCCCAAACACATTCCTTCAAACTGTTTTGACAGCCATGTGCCAGCTGGTTTGCTAAGAGCTCTTCTGCAATATATTCTTGACCAGGAATCTGTATATAACTGGTAATAACATTAATTATTGGACAACAGCCTTCTAACATTTGTGTCGCTAACAAACTGTAAATAATTTATTAACATCCTCTTTCCTCTTGTCAGGATTTGTCAACTTATCTATTAAAGATGGAACCAGATGAAAATTCAATTTTGAAAAAAATCTCATGTAATGAGGCCTTATTTTTTAAATACTATTTTTTAAAATGGCAAATGGCTTTAATTTAAACAATGTTTTATATGAAGTTAGTTTGTAGTATATGCTTTCTGTTTATTAATAGCTGATTGCCACTCACATTAATTCTACAGCAAACTATTCTAATAACTTTTTTTTCTGCTTATAGCATTAAAGTAGTAATAGCATAATAATAAAATTGTTATCCCAACCAATGTTATATTGGGCTGCTTTAGTCACTCTTAGATGACTGTTGACAGAGATTGCCTCTTCTGTTTAATAAACAGATGTTTCGTTACATGCTTCAATTCAAAATAGGAAATACAATGTTTGATGCCTACCTTAAAGATAAAAACAAAGGCAATGAATTTTAAGCCAGAGTATTCATCAAAATAAGGACACTTTACTCTCAACAAAAAAAGCAACCAAACAAACAAAGTGCTGGAACATTAATCCATAGGGAATAAACCTTTGTTCCAGGACTCATTCAAGAGCTGGCAACTCCTGCAGCAAAGTCTCATGTTGCATTTGGACAGTTACTCCGTACTGCCTGACACAGAAGGGCACCATCTGGTGATGCACCAAATCCTTCCTGTAACTTGAAAGCTTCCCTCTGAGGTCATCTATACAGGTATTGATTAGGTTTCCAAATCCTTTAGTTTGTAAGATTAGATATAAAATACCCCTTGATGTCACAGAATTGTATAACCACTTCAACACTACTAACATATCCAAATCAACACTAAGTGAGCAGACAAGATTAAAAAAAAATCAATCTATAAACCATCCACTAATGACATGGCTGTAACACCCTATTTGATGACTACTTTACTACGCCATTTTTCTACTTAGAGTGCCATGCCTCAGATTTCATAGACCCTATCTGCTCTTTAAAAAGTTCTGGTTCAAATTGTTCCATAAACTCTACTTCTGCCATGATTCCCACAAGAAATAAATCATGAATTTTTTAAAAATAACTTGCTTAACAGCATTTTCTGTGGCTCTGAAACCCACATGAACATATTTGACCACTCCAGTCTTCAATGAATTTATTTTCACAACCATTCTGTGAAATACATAAATGCTATAATTTCATTTTGCATGGGGGAGATATATATATATATATATGTATGTATGTATAAAGAGACAAAGTGAGTTGCTGAGGTGCCCCAGGAAGTTGGCAAAAGACAGGACATTAGCATGAGGCTCTGATAATCTGATAGCCCTAACTATCAAAAGAATACTCAGCATTTATATGAGCAGCTAATATGTTTTTCCTTATACAAAGCATTTTCTATCTAATAAGCTCACAATAGTTTGCAAACATGGAGAAATACCACGTCTTTGTTTCCATCATACAAGGCACAGAAAGTTTGCACTAAATGATGAGCTGAGGTATGGAATAACTGAGTGAGCAAAGGAACAGCAAGAGCATTAATCCGGACAGATATAAAGCACTTACTCCCCAGTGAAAAGAATGAGAAATGTTAAGCAATTAGTCTGTGGCAAATGCAGGAACAACTCAGAAAGGTCACAATGAAACCTGAAATCACCAGCACTTGTAAACATCTACCTGTCAGTGTGTTTGGAGACATTCTCCCTTACCCTGAAGAAAGGAAATGTCTTTAGAACTAGCATAACTGTGTAATAATTCAAGATAACATTTAGCATTTTAATCTAGAGCACGGACTGTATATCTTACTCTACTGTCAAAAATTAACATTCTGAGATATAGTTAGCCATTGAAGTTACAGTGGCTTAGTTCAAATAATTTAATTACTCCTTAAAAACATAAACAGCTTGAAGATGCTGTAAAAAACACAGTTAAGAGTGTTTTCCAAATTACATCTTCACATTTCCTAACTGTCCTTTATTGCCAAGCTATTTTTTCTTGTAACAGCTAGAAAAAGTCTGTAAGTCATGAATTCTTTGGAATGAAAATACTGTGCTACAGATAGATCCATCATCTGAGGTGTTTCTTGAAACAGAAAATATATTTTCTAACTCCAGCATATGCCAACTTTCTTTCTAGTATGCATTTACTACTGTACTTTCACTACTTTGAAAGCTGCTCGGGCCAGGGGCCAGGACCTCCCTCCTGCTTTGTAGCTCCTAGCGCAGTAAAGCCTGATCCTGCATAACCACAATTTAAATACAGGCTAACTGCTGTGTGGACACACTCTCCCTGTAG
The DNA here is from genome assembly GCF_023634085.1 of Falco cherrug. Classification (NCBI taxonomy): domain Eukaryota; kingdom Metazoa; phylum Chordata; class Aves; order Falconiformes; family Falconidae; genus Falco; species Falco cherrug. The sequence goes on along the minus strand of NC_073704.1, from coordinate 32,116,904 downwards.
GCAGCATTTTCAATCCAGTCTGCTGTCCATTAGATAATACTACATTCATAAAAACGCAGCTGAGTTCAAACTTGAAGGCCCATATCCAAGCATGGGTGAAGCTGCCCCTGGAATCACCTAGGAAATGGTATAACTCACTGACATGTTATGGAAGGATTGGGGGATAGTAGTCTTGGAATTTTACCTTCACCAGTGGCAGATTCCCATCCTACACCTTACTGACCCCAACCACTATTGGTGAGCTGATTGTGGTAGCTATTTCTGCTGTTCCGCTGCCCAGTTCCGTAAGATGTCCATGGGAGGAAATAAATTAGCTGCTCTGTTTACTCTGATGGTAGCTTGCCTGGGACTCCAGAAAATGTGCATGTGAGGCTAGGAGGTGAGAAGGAGGCTCTCTTTCTTTTCTAGATGGAGATCCATAATTCTGTGTTTAATTCCCAGCTAATAAAAGCTTACACAGCATCAGGCTCGAAAGCATGGAATGTTTGCTAGGAGCCTGTTAACAGAAGCAGAATGTAAACCAAATGCTCAAGAAGCACATTGGATGTCAGCAGCATTTATTGGTGGGAATGCTGCAGGATACACACACATGTTAAAAAGATATCAATATCTTTTTTTATTATTATTATTATTTCAGCTAGTTTAAGATCAAAAGTGGTAAGAGCATTATTTTCTTTCTCTCATGATGTGCGTGTCCTGTCTCCTTATCTCCTCAGGGGAACAATTACACACCCAACAAAATAAGCAGCAAACCCAGGTCACCAAGACAATTAAATAAAACTCCAGTACAATTACGGCAGGCTGACTGCACTAGCTATTACAGTCATTATATGGCTGGATAACCACAAGAATCAAAATGCTACCTGGAGGAACAATAGCCCTAACTGTCCCTTTTGAACAATCTATGTAACTGCAAAAATAATAATAGTGGCAATTCAGACAGATTTCATCTGAGTGCAGCATCAGGAAGCAGATGCTTCAACGAGAAACGCTTCCAGAGCCCTCTCCACACTCCTTTTTGCTGATGATGGAACTCTTGCCTGTAGGAAGCCTAAGACCTATGGCACACCTAAACTGGCAAAATAAATATTGCCCAGGTGAGGTCAGGGAAAAACATATCTGAAAGTCCATTTGCAGGGAATGGCAATAGTTTGTACAGGACAAGGTAGGAAAACGTGGAAAGAAAGAAATGGAAGAATGGTTTTAAAGGAAAAGGATTGAAGAAGCAATCAGGCAATAATTAAGCAAAGTTCTGGGATAAAAATTGCTCTTCCTCTAGGCTAATTTGTATGATGGGAATATAGCAAGATGATTGCATTAATGCAGTTAAGGTCAATTCTTTTAATAGCTTCAAAAGTTAATTTGATTTTTAAATTAAAAAAAGCAGTGAGTACTGTTTTTAAAGGGTAGAGTTTTCAATGTAGCTCTTTGAAAATTAAGCCTCTTTCTGTAGGTATCTTTCCTAATCAGTAAATTTGAAAACTGAAAAGCACCTCATAACTTTATCTGATTTTAAATTAAAATCTCCTTGGGAACCAACTCTTTCCTAGCAGATCCCCATGCTCTGCTCCCGTTTTACATTAATACAACATGTGAAAGGAGTAGTAAATCCATTACTTTAAGGAACTATATCCGTTATTGAAGAAGTTGGAAAAATTCTGCATTTTCACATCTTTTAAACTGTATTTCTTTTAGCAGCAATGAATGAATATAAGATGAGAGTGACTTGGATAAGAAACATAGAATCATTTAGGTTGGCAAGGACCTTTAATGTCATCAAGTCCAACTGTTATCCTAGCACTGCCAAGTCCACCACTAAACCATGTACCTAATAGCCACATCTACACATCTTTTAAATACCTCCAGGTATGGTGACTCAACCACTTCCCTGGTCAGCCTGAACACAGAGGCTTGCTCAAATACACCTTGTCCTACAGGAGGGAGATGAGAAGTGTAAGCTAGTGAGCAAACCAGCATGAATAAGATGCAGCATGTTGTGCTAGCAGTGATGGGGCACCCTGACTTCTGCATATGACCCAGGCCCATGTTTAAGAGTTTCGCCGCTCCTGAGCAAGATGACCCACTGAAGTGCCTTGGCAGAGGGAATCATTAATCTTTGTTACTCTAATACCCACAGTTGTTGCCATAGTGACTCTTAGGTTACTATGAAAACTGAAAACAAATTATACCATTTTACACTTTCAGCAGTTAAGAGTCAGATCTTGATCTCAAACCAGTCAAACCTGGCATAACTCAAAGGGGTTAGATTAACTCTTTGGTAACTCTAGCAGGGTTGCAATAAATTCCAGAGTAATTCCCATGAGATAAACCCCATTTATTCAGCTTTAAATGAGGCCTCATTTCAAAGAGGTGCATAAGCATTACCTAACTTTAAACACATGGATAGAGCCTCCAAAATGTGCTAGGCTTATGCCAGTGAAAGGAAGCCAAACAGTATCAAGTTGCCACTACACGCACTTTATTACTTGCTCTTGAGATACTATGGGCTAACTAAAATTCTGGTGTGATACCAGGAACTCATACAGCACTTCAAAACTTGTGGTTTTATAGTCTCATCACCATTTCCACTCACAAGATTCAAACCTTATCTTTACCTTTTCTATAGCTGCTATTATGAATGTTCAGTAAGGCCTTGCGTATCTGAAACTCCTATTCCAGAAACTCTGCCTTTGCCAGCCATGCTTTTTGTAACCAGGAAGTATACTTAAAAGGTTTCTGTTTCAGATCATGCTTTCATAGGTACCTTACCACCAAAGCTTGTTGTAAATGTTTTGTTGTACTGCACAGCAACAAAATCTTTTCTGTCAAAGCCCTTCAAAATTGTAGAAGCCCAGTTAGTTACACTGGCTGAACTAGAATTTGCAAATACAACACAGAAATCTCTTGGCAGAAGATAATTCATTTTCTTACAACAGAGGAACTAGAAGCTACACATCATATATGCATTTATGAGCAACACAATTCAATGTAGGCATGCTCTCAAGGTACCCACAAACCATCCCCTTCTTGGGTGGTAAAAGGAAAGGGCCTCTAAGCGATAAAGAGTTCACATTTGCCAGGGAGACCACTGAATCTCTGGGTGGAAGAAGTAGCCAGCGTGGGATTATCAACTTCTATCCACTGGAATTACATCTGCTTCTGGACAACACTATTCTGTGCAGGCTGGCATGGCTAGCCCAACCTCTGACCTGCTACCAGTACTTCCAGGAGAACTTGGTGTCAGCAGCAGCACCAGGGAAGACAAGAACAAACACTGAGAATCAGAAGAAAAACAAAACAAAAAATCCCCCAAACTCCACACCAACTCAAGGAGACTTAATAAATCCTAATCCTCTTTAATGAATAAAACGCACACCAAGTCTGATTTAAATTAAAATACAGTTTCTTTGTTGTATTCCAAATAGTTGCTGAAAATAGATTTCTTTTCCCTCCTATCCCTGGCCCTGTCACAGCAGGGTAATGTCAAGTAAAGGTCTAGCTGAGAAAAAATACCAAAATACAAAAGAACTTATCCTCTGGCTTTTCCTGCTATTATTAATGGTTTATAATAGAACCCAAAACAAAACTCAGCTGTTCTCATTGTGGTTTTTAGCTCCTAATAAAAACTGAGCTCGCCTTTTCACTTCTTTATTCATTATAATTTTAAGCTGGTGGCACAGGAATGTATTTTTAAAACCAGTTTTTTGAAGAAGGGGGATCACACCTCCTATTTAAACCAGAAACATCATCTTTGGCTCCCATGAGATTATTTTTAATTTCAGAGACATCTGTATCTCACTCTAAAACTCAGGTCTTGCTCCCACCAACATCCACAGCAAAGTTTCAACTGACTTCAGTAAACATGGATCAAAGACCTCGTGTTTGTAAAGTTAATAGGCAGGGGCTAGTTATGCATCCAGCAGAATCTGAGCCTCCAGACAGACGCCAAACAGTATGTTCTATTTCCCATTTAGCAACTTCTGAACAAGTGTAGTTCGTATGACAGCACGTTGCAAGCTGCACAGATTGATGCACATCAGTGCACTCCTACCATACATAGACAGCTCTGCTAACGCAGTTCAGTAGCAGTGCAAGGGAACAGTGCTCTGTTCACTCTCTCTGGTTAAGCATGTGAAATTATGCAAGAGTTTTAAGAAATAAGCAAAAATCGACAAGGATTTAATATCAAAAGTAGACTGGAATTCAAGTGATTTGCTTCCATGCCCAGCACTGCAGTTCAGCAAATGACTCAATTTCCCTGCCTCCATTCTCATTTCTAAAATGACATTAACCACACTTAAGTCAAAACAAGTAAGGATGACAAAATGTTTGGAGTGAAAGCTGCCTTTTACTTCAAGTTTTTGCAACCTCTAGCAATATGTGGCTCCAAATTTGGTTGAGGATTCTAGGAACTTTTTCCAATACAGGAACATATCATGAATAGTGAACAACACCACGGTAGCTGTACAAAAGCAAGCAAGCAACCCATTGAAAGGCAGGGCTTTAAAATCAGGTGGAAGCTTCTTCAAATTCACTGTGGTATAAATGCCTCATCACTGAACATATAGCTGTAACTCCTGAAATACCATAGCTTGACCTGGCCATGTGGCAATGACTAATTCATCTTCAGGAAATATTACAGCCAGCCAACCAAGTTCTTTCATTCTCAATTCAGCTCAGATGATCAGGCATAAGAGTAACTTTTTTCAAATTGGCTTGGGACCTAATCAGCATATCCCACTATCACCAGCCAAGCAGTCTGAAGTGTGGTTTTGTTGTTGTTGTTGGCTTTATTTGGGTTTTTTTGCTGTTTCTGGGAGGGGGAGGGTGGTGGTGTGGTTTTTTTTTGTTTGTTTGTGTGTTGTTTGTTTTTTGTTGGGTTTTTTTTTTTAAAGAAGAGGTGGAATAGAATGAACAGAGCTACACTCATTAACACAGTCTGAGGACTGGACAAGAAAGATGAATTCTGATACTTCCTCAGTCCCTTCTCAAGGAAGATCTCTCTTAAAATGCTACAATAGATAACCTTCCCTGAAGTCAGTCAAAGTCTGTCACCTCCATTTTGCCTTTCCTTTTTGCCACAACTCTTCCTTGTGGTATGTATGCACGCAACTGTGTCTGGGTCTCTTTCAAAAGCCAAAGAACTAATGCAGCTGCTATTAAGTATGATTTTTTTGAATCACCCCCCCCTCTTCCTCTCTAACTGTAGTTATTCCAAATACCACCACGTAATTAAAGAGGTCTTTTCAAAACAAAAAGCATGCAGTCCCATTTATCCTTGGAGCAAAAAGCAACCTTACAGACCTATCAGTATTTTGCTACATAGTGCAACTAAATTAACAAGGAGAATTAAATGCAGAGCCAATTACAACATTGAAAAAAACTTCCTTTATTCTCTTGTTTACATTAAACCAGAAAAAGAAGTCCCCATGAAATCAGAGTGTAGGTGTTTTTATGAGCTTCCTGGACATTATGTGAAAGTTTCACCTCTGCACAATCTTTCATTTTAACAACAAAAATCTAACCTCTCTAGTTAAAAGCCCCGCTAGTTTACCAAAAGCAGAACATCCATGTTCTGTTCTTTGCAGTGGAGACAGCCTTGAAAAGCACAGCTGATCCTAGTGAACACTTCTGTGTAAATCACACAGCTATACTCTTAGAGTGTCAGAAAAATCCTCAATATGTAAAAATACGTGCATATAGTCTTCTTCAGACTCCTCACTGCTTCTAGCACCCACAGATATCCTACAAGCCCATCTGGAAACAGGACTGTAGGAGTTTGTCCAAACAAGACAGTCCCTGCAGCAGGATCTTGTTCAAGAGCTTCTGCTGTGGAAATCACTACAGAATAACAACTCGCCCTGGCTACCCCCTTCTTAGCAGCTTCTATTGCAAAAGTATGCAAAAAAAGTTGTGAGAAGAGCTCCAGAGTTAACAGCATGACTAAGTGAAGACATCCTAAATATCTCCCATGGCAATGGCCTGAGGACCAACAAGACTGTTCTTAACTTTTCTAGCAGAGTTTCAGAAGTTCATGGTGACTTTCTGATTAAGGCCTCAACTTGCAGTAGCACCGCTCTTCCATTTCCCACCCCCCTCCAAGAGCTTTCACATTACTGCAGACCTATAGACCTCTACAATAGTCAAAAATACTCGTTTGCTCCCAGATATGCCACCCTCCCACGGGCAGCACGGCTGCTTACTTCATGTGATGATGAGGTGTGCACAGTCTCTCACCCAGCTGCTCCAACTTAACTCCTTACTTTTTCACATGCTTATATGGCAAAAATAACCTTGTGTCTGCTTTCTGCAGATGGCTATTATGTACTTGTACAGTTCTTCACATCTATAAATATATTATGATGGTTTAAAACTGACATGCATTTGGAGAAGAATGAGAATATGATGTGTTCTGGCCCCATCCACCCTCTCTCCATGTAAAGAAAAGAGCTGATCCCAGCCTTAGTAATCAGTGAGATGCAGGATTTAGTCATGTCTCTCTCTTGGGAACAGCGCTTTCAATTCAGGTCTCTGGCAGAGTTGGCTGGGTGTGGGCTGGCCATTTTGAGAGCAGTACTTGCCCATTTCCTCCGGGCAGTAGCTGAGGTCATGCAGCCCCAACCTGCTCCTTCACTAAATGTTCTCATCTAGGACGCAGGCTCCCCAAAAGGGAGTGGGAATACACATGCCTTTCTTACCCTGAGAAAGAACTTCTTTCAACGTAACATTGCTTTCCTTTGGTAGAGTTCCCATTCATCAAATGTATCCTCCTTATCTTTCATTTTCTTGATTAAATATTTTACTTGATAAAGTTTGGCAACTGCCTCTCTAAAAACATTCCAAGTAAGAGAACAATAGACAGACAAATGAAGAACTAATGTTTCTTCCTTAATGCCTGGATTGTTACTAACGTTCCCAGAATATTGTTTTTAAGGAAATAAAAAAAAAGAGAAAAAATAATAATCTTCAGGTTAAAACCCCTGTTGTATTCTTTAATTACTGAACTTCTTTTAGAGCAAGTTTCAAAGCTGTGTGTGGGTGGAGAAGCTATAAATAACCACATTTGTGCATGCTCTTTCTGTACAAGACACAGAAAATGTACTCTGCATCAGCACAGAAAGATGCTGCTGTGCTCTGCATGAGGCTTCTCAAAGCTGGCAGGTAGATTATTTCTTTTGCAGTTATGCTACTTGTGCTGCTGTTTGTGAGTCTTTTCTCCAACATAAATCATAGCTGGCACTTAGCTGTAGTGTAATGAATTAGCAGCACAACTAGTCAGATCTATCAGTCTCTTACCAATGATAATGTTCAGAAATACAGAAATATTTTCTTAACTAAAGCATATAGCATTTTGGTTGTTTCTGTCTATAGCAGTTAGAACAGTGATTTTGCTCCTTCTGAGGCTAATATGCTTTCCCTAGGTGTCCATTTCTTTTCCACTGTTTGTTCTTTCAGATCAGTTTTACAGGGTGCAACTGCTGGGTCAGTCAGGGCTGGGGCCAGCTCTAGTCTTAGGTCTGGCTCCCCTCATCCGGGCTATTTGCTTGGACGTAAAGTTTTCTGAAAGAATATCCCAGGTCTCACAGCTCAAGAGGATGGGAGGAACATTGGCCCCAACAAAGTGGGCATCAAAGCAAAGACAACCTGGAAAGCTCTTGACTTTTTTTTCAAGCAAACCTCCCTTTCATTTTCCTTTATGAGAAACATAAAATTATGAAAACAAAAAGTTGTTTCCACCACTTTAGCTTATGCTCTGGATCTCCCAGGAAGAGAAATACTTGAGCACACTCAATATCTGGCCCAGCTTCTTCCTCATGTGTGATGAAGCAGTGGAATCTCTACAGCTCTTCAGCACCAACAGATAAGCAAATATCCTAATCACATTTTATATGCTGAATAACAATGCTCAGACTATGCTGTGACCATGTTTACTAGTTGTTTGGTTTTTTTTTAAATTCTTCAAGTAATTATTTAGCATCTTGTGTTTCCTCTTACCTCTAGTAACCCTCTATTTTCCTTTTCTGGCATTAGACCAACAGAAAAACAGCATTTGTAGATCTGATAGTAAGTAGAGACACCTGCAGGACCCAGCTGATTTAGATTTCTTATTGGGAGCTCCGATTCAGACTTCTAAGGTGTTGACCCCCGAGTTGTTGTTACTAATGACAGCTATCATCACAGCTAATCTTCAAGTTTATGAATACAGCATCACAGTACTGATTTTCCTGTTAGTGAGGTAAAGCATCCTGATTCTATAGAGAAATTTGTGCATCTGGAAGTGTGGCCCTTTGTGGCTTGTGAAGTATTTTCCTTGCATATGTTTGCTTAAGTTTTTTTCTCACTGGGACTGTCGAAAATAAAAAGTCCCCAAGAAATAGAGCAAGTACACAGCAGCGGAAAAAAGGAGTTACGTAAACTCTTTAGAAAACTACGTTATCTGCAAGTATGTAAATAGAGCAATTGGTTTTAACTCTGCCAGTGACAGAGGTGCTTATGGGATTCAAGAGAGGAAACAAAGCAGAACTAATAGAATGTGGAAAAAGATCCAGGAAAAAAAAAGGACTGTTCTTCACAGTTCCAGCCCTAATGTGCTTTATGGCTCCTCTCAGTGCCTCAGTTTCCCTGTCTGTAAAGCAAAAAGAGAAATCCACTGATAGGTAAATGTCAGGCTAAGATAATGTAATCATTACCGCTACCATTAAATGTTCAGCAATAGCTATAAACACTCAGGAAAAAAACACAACAAAACAAACCATGAACAAATTTACTACATGTTTTTTCAGCTCCAGCTGTAACCAGAGCATAACTGGGTTAGTGTAGGCAGAAGTATGATAGTATAATGGTATGTCAGGTAGGTACCTACCTTGGGAAATACACTCATCTACTCAATAGCAAGCTTCTAATTTTAGTGCTCTGGGTCACTGTCTGGAACGGTACTAATCTGAGATTGTTCTCCTAATTTAGATAGTACCATCTACATTTTGATAGTATCAACCCATCTAAACTGTTACTAGTTTAAACAAGAACTTTAAAGGCATTTAACAATTAGAAAGGACTAATAAACCAAAGATGAGCTTTACAACAGAGTAGTCTTTAACGCAAACACTATGCTCCAGGCCCCCATCTAGGCGCTCCCTACTGTGCTTGAGTTGTCTGCTTCACCACAGAGAAAACTGCTGATTGACCAGGATATTAAATAAAGTGCTGCTTTAAGGTTACCGTTGGGAGCAGATGATTTAATCATCTTGGTTTAACAAGGCTTACAGTCACAGCACACAGCAAAGACAAGTTTAGCAAGAGAACAAATCCCAACTGGGACAAATGGGTCTCAGTACATAGTCTTATCCCAGTAACAGAAAAACTCACCAGGATGGCACAGCGCCGCAGTAGTCTTAAACACCCCTCCCAGGGTCACAGCCCTCTGGGGCTGAGCGTCATGCCATCATCTAGGAAAACAGAACCTTTGGCCACGGGGCTCTGACCTGATGTCAGGCTAGAGGTTAAATATGAAAGTGCAAACCATGTGGGGAAGAAGTAGAACAAGCATGAAAGGAACAAGCATGAAAGAAGTACCCTGAATGTCAGAAGTGGCTATTCTCCATTAGGGACTTTCCTGGGATCTCTTATTTGTCTTTTAAATAAACCACTTCATCTCACAGTTTAAGATACTCTTATGTGTCAGGCTGTGTGCAGGGAGAAAGGAATACAGCACAAGGCTGTTGGACATTTTAGCAGGGCTCCTCTGCCACTGGGTGCACCCCAGGGATTCAAACCTGCACCACAGCATTTCTCCCACCATAGGGCCACCTCAGCATCTCATCTGCTTGCACTGCCTGTCTGTCAATCACTGCTCAGGCAAACCAGCTGCGCTTGACACACGGTATCCCCGGGCAGAGAAGTCACAGCTCAGTACTGCAAGTAAGTGGGGAAAGGGCTAAGTTACTGTGGTACATGAGAAGCTTTGCATGTAGCATACAGACCGCATGCTGGGCTAGGCACTCAGCATGCAAGACACAGCAGAGCTGAAATAAAAAGCCCAGGATGTCTGCATCACTGTGTAATCCACCCATAACTGTATGGCTGATTTCTTTTACATGTTACAGCAGAAATGGATCCTGTGAGGGTTTTGAAGGGTGAAAGGCTAATGACCTTACCGATTCACCAAATGAGGCTACAGATAACGGGACTGAGAAGCTATTTGTGGGAAGGCAAACAAATGGATGTTGAGCCCTGAGTCCTCTGGCAGACTGGTATTGCACTCATAAACTCGAATAGGTTGCAAATAGGTGCAAATAGGGCAAGACTTATGAAAAGCCCTTTCAGCAAGAAACAACCTTGAGCCGTTCAAGGGAGAAGAGGAGCCACCTAGAACTCCAGGAGTGAGAATCATGGGCAGGAGGAGGGGTAGAAGTGCTTGAGGGCTTCCCCTAATAGCACCTTTTAAATGAAAAAAATGAAAGTTTTTGGTGAAAACCTGCTTGCTTTCTTATGTTTTTCTCCTAGCTTGGTGACTCCCAGAATATGGCATCCTCATCCTGAAATTCCTTCTCTTCTGGTTTCCTGACACCTCATGCATTTTGAAAACCTGAGAAGGTAAGGAAGCAGAAACAATACTCCAAAACACATTTTGATTGTTTAAAGTTACTTTTTTCTGGAGGGAGAGGGAAATTAAAAAAAAAAAAAAGTTTCATTTTGTGGTTCCCCTCCCCCCCCAACTTTTCCTCCTTATTTGGGAAGGGAACTGTCTCAAGGTCAGAATGTTTTGTATGTTACTAAAGCCAAAAATAAAAGTAATTTTCTCCATCCTTCAACACGTCCCATTCAAAAAAGTCCAAAAGGCAGGAAAGAAACAAGTAAAGGACTATCAAAACAAAGGGAGGAGAAAGGTAAAAGAGCAATGGACAGGCCTGGAATATTTTCTTTTGCATGCTTTCACATTTAAAAGACATTATTGCTGAAAGGGAACTATAGTGTAACATAAAAGAAAGTTTATAGCTGTAACAGTATAGAGGAGTTTGAGCCAACCAGCTCTGTCTAAATGTGCCTGAAGGGTCACTCCAGCCTAGGCAATAGCTTCCAGAACTACAATCCAAAGATTACAACTTTAAAAAACAAGCAAGAAACTTTGTGTGAGAGTTCCCTATGAGGAATATGAAACAAAAGAAGTTGCTGAAAAGTCTCCCGTAAGCTACAACACTGTGTTTAGCCCTAAATAGTGCACAATGTCTCTTCTAAGGACAGAAATACCAGAACCCTTCAGTTGAGTTGGTTAGGTAGGGCAGCTACCAAAACAAGGCACAGCCAACAGGAGATGCTAACAGAGCAAATAGCTGCTGCAGAGCGCAGCTATATGGAACACACCAAGTAAAAGTAGTTTGTGGCCCGGAGTAAGGTAGAGCTGCTAGGAGGAGCAAGAGCTAGTGGGAATGACTAGCACGGAGAGGAGCAGCTAGCAGAAACTGGTCATGGTGCCAGATCAGCTCAGTCTAAACTGGGCCCTGCTACCAAGCAAGACACCATAATCTCAAACCATAGATGCAGTTCATTACCAGAGGGGGGAAGTAACCAGCGGGCTGAGCAGCAGCTCCGTGGAGGGAAACACAGCGCAATTGTTATGGTTATACTTTGGGAACTAGCTATCATTACCTTCTTTGTTGTCTGGCTAGTTTTGTTCTCACTTCAATGAAAACACCTTTTGTGGGCCATCAGTCAAAAGCAATATGAAAGAGGACTGATCATTCTGAGTGACAGGCAGGATCATGAAAAAGCTGGGAGGCCACGTGAGGAGATAATTGGAAGGAAAGATCAAGGGAAACAAATTGAGTAGAGAAGAATGACTATTTTGGACTCCTAAACCAATGCCTAAAATAGCATACTTATTTCTTAGCATAACAGACCCTTATTTAATTTTTAGATAGTCCCAATAAATCCTGTAAGACCTTTTCATAAAGGGTAAAACTGGAGTAGCAATGACTTTGAGGGTGTAGAGCAGGGATTTGTGAGACAGACTTCCTGACATGAAGAATTCTGGTCATGAAGGTTTCAGTGACCTTTGGCAAGTCACTCAACATCAACCTTTTAGAAAACCCATAATCCTGAGATGAAAGAAACCACAATAAGCAAGAAGTACTACTGTTATTGTTAGTTCTTAAAGTAACAGGGGAGAGCCTTCTGGCATTCCAGCCTACGCTTATTCAAAAACCTTATTTTTCTCCATGCCCTTGGTAACAATTACTCATTCTAGCAATTGCTTTCAAAAAATATACATATTTTTGGAAAAAAACCCTCTATTTCTCTTCCTTCACCACTATTTTTGTAGGGCTAATCAGTAACAGACAAGCCTGATTCTTTCTCCTCCTTTGTCATGACAATGAGAGCCAATGATGCCTTTCAGAAACAATAAACTACACATCGTATTTTCAGGGATGCTGACATGCAAATAATCCTGGGATACAAATAGACAATGAGGATACGATACATAAGGATGATGATTCTGCTTAGAGTGTAACAGCAGATTTTAGCAGTTTGCTTAGGACTGACTTCCTTGCGGTTTGCAGTTTTTCTGGATCAAAATGCACTGAGTGGCCTGGCATAATGCTTAGAGGTGCTCTGCACCACACAGAATCGGGCTCATGCATCCTAATACATCTCACCCAACATTGGATAATAAACCAAAGGTCTTGTCTGAAGAGGATACCTTATTATTATTTCCCCAACAGCCAACAGTTAGAGAGGGAAGTACGCAGGGTGCAATTCAGATCTTAGACAGACCGAGTCATTCTCTGAAGATGTCAGTGTCTCTCCATTGACTATAAAAGGAAACTGCATTAGGCTCCTGATTTGGATGATTCAGTTATTGTCCTAAAGACAGGCAGGATAAATCCAGACCATGGATATTTGCATCTGCCTACAGAGATCTAATTGCATCTTTATATGACCACCTCCATTTCTTCATACTACAGATTATGTCCTCCTCATCCGCTATGAGGTAGATCCAAAACCTCAGTGAGTCAGCAGCATTTCAGAGGGTTTTCAGAAAGCCGCCTTAGAGGTTCCTAAGCTCTCAGTAACAATCCAAACATTTGCAGTTCAGGAAATAGCAAAACAGACCATCTGAAAGGACTAAGTCTTGAAGGACAGGCAGAGCTCTAAACAAGAAAAACACTTTTTTGGGGGCACAAAGGATTTTATTTTTTTTCAGTTCCTCTTTTCACTTCAGTAGGTTCGGAGATCAAGCTGGCTGGATCAGATTTCTTCAGATCCTATTTCCCAAGACAGCTGTGGAGCTCATCAAAGTGTTCTCACACTGCTTGCACATCAATGCTAAGTAAACTTCAGTTGGTAACTGAAGCTGGCCCTGAAGTTTGATATCCCTAGCACTACTGCTCTGTGTGTAAATTAAAAAGTAATCATTATTATTTTTTTTAATCAGTGACTCTTTAAAAAAAGCACAAAGAACAATTGTCTGCTTGGCTTAATAACTATATAGAGGAAGAAAGACAAGTTGTTTCCAGATAATTTCAAGTCACACTTTAAATCAAATTAAGAAGAAGATAGAGTACTATTAATCAGAAATCTTTAAGGAATTTCCACAACAAATATAATTAAATTAAAATGCAATAATTTAAACCTATAGTTCTTTGTGAAGAGTTTTGGCACAAAAAATACAAGATAATACTGATCTACATTTAAAGAGCATTGTCAGAACAGAGCTCTCTCTCTCTCTCTCACATGAATTTGAAGTATTTAAAGCAATTAAATTCTTAGGCTGATAGCCCGAGACATCTCGGAGGTGTTCTTATACCACACACTGATCAATGGTTACAGATTGCAAATGTGACTACCTGGACAAAACCAGAGAGCCTAGCCTCTATACCAACAGCCATTGTCTGAACATGCTCAAATATCAAAGTGCCATGTATTTGAACTCCTCACTTGGGAAGCTTTGCTGTGGCCCTTTGAAGGGCAGATATCTATGCCAGAGGCACTGGTAAAGAGGAAAAATGCATGCCATTTCTTTCAGCTGTGTTCTTTTTCCAAGAACACTGTTCTGTCTGGGTTGGACAACCCTGAGTGCACTGTCCACAAACTCTCCATGTCTTTGCAAACTAAAGGAATCAGAGAAGTATCTGTATGAAATCACCAGAAGCTGAAGAAATATGTGGATGATATTCTCCTTCCTAGCACGGCTGCCTTGTGCAGCAAATCCAACACAGTCTGATCATTGAGTACTAAGGGTTGTTTGGCTGTGCAGAGCACTCCAATTCTACCACTCCCTCTGCTGCCACCAGAGCTTAGAAATACCTATATAGCTAGTAGAAATGATCTGAAACTCCCGCGTAACCCCATGCCACTGTGGGTTCAAATTAAGGAAGACAGTCCTTTTTTTAACAGTTCAAAATAAGCCACTAAGTCGCTCAGTAACCCTTGTGTTATTTAAATTGTCATGTCATTATTAATTCATTTCATAATATCTGCAGGGCACTAATTAGCACAAATATATGACCACTTCACTTTCAAATCACTGTCAGTGTTGGTTACTTGTTAGTCCTCTTCAGAAGATAAGTGAGACCACAGATTTCTTCATTGCCTAGACTTGCACTCACACTGCCTGAAAACATGCCAGTTCCTTTGGCAGAAACAAAAGGAATGGAATGAAAATTGCTCTAAAGAAGCAATTGCTGAGATATTTTATTGCATGGTCTGTGACAAAGAGTAGACGGAAACAAACAAAATATCCTTTTACTACAAATGTACCACCCTTTACTGCATAAATAATAAAGTAGACAAGTACTAAATAAGAGGCTGTTAAAGATATAACATGGGTTTGGAAACACCCGCATATCTTACTTAGTCCTTATGTAGGTAAAAGTTGTGTGGCAATCTATCAGAACTGTGTGGTAAGAAATTTATATCAGATAATAAACCAGGTGTGGGCACTCTGGCCTCAACAATTGCTGGAAGGACAGGGTTAGTGGAAACAGAGGTATTTATCTCTTAGTCATGGATAACAAAAGGTTGTTTTCTCTCGTTACATCCCATTGGGAGAAGGTTGCCAAGTAGTCTTACCAGTATTGACTCCTGAGTTCCTTTTTCATGAATATTTTTGGACAATACAATCATAGTTAGAAACTTTACTCACTATCAAGTAACACTTTAACCTTGTGGCTGGTAAGGTCCCATATACCTTCTAAGCTGAGAGAAAGTACAGCAGGAATACTTTGAAGATGTAAACGTATAAGTGATGAATATTAAGTGCATCTCATTACCTGATAAATTTAGCAAAGGGGCTGTGAAAATTCTCTAGGAGGCTTTGAATTGTAATTTTTTAACATCAGTGGTAGCTATTTACAGGTTAAATCTGCTGAGATGGCATACAGAACGTGATGTATTTCTGTAGGGTGCTTTGGCTGAAGTCATATGGTAGTAAATATAAGCTTGAATTGATTCTAATGTTCTTTTTTCTTAGGAAATGTTTAAAAATAAATCTTGTTTTACAAGACCCAGTGAAGGTATTGTTGTAAACAAAGCATAAAAGGAGATATATAGCCTGATTTCTTCTGTCTTTGAAACAACGACAAGTTGGAAAATTACAGAATGTTGGAGAACTTTTCATTGCCTTGAAGTGATCAAAACAACTGAGTGCATGCATCATGCAGGGGGGGATGTATCCTAATCCTCTAAAATCATGTGTGAGTGCTAAATGAATCAGGAACTGCCTCAAATATCCCAGCATTCTTCTGCAAATGGACTATGTAGATCACATGCATCACATGAAGTGTTCAGCATTCTCAGATAGAGTATGGAGACAGATAGATGTTGGAGGGACATTTTTCCATACAAATGATGCCCTCATCTGTTTTCTTGGCTAGTAAAAGCTGGACACATTACAAGTTAAAGTGCTTGGTTATGAAGAGAGACAGCCTTTCCTCTGCAATACTTTGCAGTCTCCCACAACAATGGCAGCTCGTAAATGTAGTAATATCAGTATAGCTGCACAGCCTTTTTATCCATCACCAGAGGCAGATAACCACACAAGGAAACCAAAGCTATGTCCATTGATGTATCTGGGAATGAAGCCAACAGAATGCAGATCCACAAATTTAGAGAAACCCAGGTGAGCCAAACCTGATATAGCTTGACCTTTTCAATAACAAGATGATTTGACACCACTACAGCTGGTCTAGCAACAGTCCCAGTTTCCTTAGTACGTGCCTACCCTCTTGCCGGTAAGCCTTTCTTAGTGTCATCTTGCTGTTTACCACTGGTCTTCATCTGGCATGGTGGACCTGTTCCATTTTGTCATGCAGAGCCACCACAGCTAACTCGAGGCTGTGCACATAGCCAAGGAACTCCACCAGCATACACAGAACCTTTACATCCACCTATTTTCCAGGTCTTCCATTACAGGCACCCATCACAACCAAAGTGAAGCAAGAAGGAAGCAGCACCAACAGTGACCTTGAAAGAATCATGTGGATCTGTGGAAAGAAAGGCTGCCTGTATCAGGCTAAGCATTGGTATGTATGTATGGAAATGATGGAAAGACTGAGAATTTCCATGAGAAGGAATGAAGCCTGAAGAATAAGAGTACCAGTTTGACTGTTCTGCCACAAAAGAGCTTTAAAATACCAAGTTCAAGGCTTGCACAGACCACTTCAATAATGCATCTGATGGATCTCTGTTTTCATTTTATTTTAATAGGTATGCTTCAGGCTTTACAGCTTCACTTCAATGAGTTTATGAAGTGACAGAATTCAGACAAAATTCTTGCCCATATGAAACAAAGGGTATGGAGGAGGCAATGGGGTTAAGATGAGCACTTTAAACTTACTTCAGCTATTTCTAAGGCTGCTTGGTAACATCTGCTCATGGTACAGTCCTTATGCTACCCTTGCTGTTTTAGAGTGTTGCTGTTCACAGGGGCAAAGGGAACATATTAAAATGGAGAGATGCACGCAGAGTCAGACAGGGTAAATCAGGATGTAACAGTGGAAAGCAGTAGAAACTGGAGACAACATGAGAACAACCTCAAATCTCAGCAGAAATGGAAATGGTATTAATTTGCTGGAGAACAGTCTGCAGAAGGGGAAGACCCAGAGCAGAGATCAGCAAAAAGGAAAAGCTACCAAAAATGGGCTGAAGCATCTGCAGCAATTACAGAATATTAGTATGAATGTCAACGGGATTTTTTTCCTCCCTTGCAGGACAGAATCTCAGCACCTCCTCCCACAGCTGTGTTCTAAAAGGATCAAACAGCACAGCTCTTCCCTATCTAAAATGATAGGGAACTTCTAAAAAACCTGAAGCAATGAAGTATTTTACACGCTCTGCAACCCAACATTTTTTATAATGATCCTAAATACTCTTGGTGGTAAAAGAGTTCCTTGTCAATTCCTGCCTGTGTAGAGCCTCAGAACAGCTCACAAATTGTCTTAACTGCCATCCCTTTTGTGTGAATGGTACTCCATTTCCTGTGAAGGCTGCAAATGCATTTTCATGCCAATTATTCTCTTTCCTTCTTTAAAATGCTATATATTTGTAACTCATTGCCCTTAACACACCATTATTTACCTTGGTTCACATGTGCAAATTGATGTAATTGTATTAATACGTAGATGTAATAGCAAATAATCTTGTAAAATGTCTGATGGTCTGAGGTAGTGACTACTTCTAATGATATTTTATAACATAACATTTCTTACATTAATATTGTAACTTGGCAAGCCATAGTGTTTAATTTTTTTTTTTCCTACAGTACAACCTCTATTTTGGTTATGACACAACTATAAGGATGTCTGACTTTCTATCTCAGAATAAAAATTACTTTACTTCTTTAAATCCATTATTTTCAGTGCTTTCAGGGTTTGTGAAGTTCAAACTGAAACCCAGCTAGAATCAAAAGGATTTCTGTGACAGTGTGAAACTATCTGAGAACACAGCCCTGACCTGACAGTAATGTATACAGCATGTAGTCTAGCCTTGCAAATGGTGCAGAATACACCAGGAATGTGATGAACAAGCCCTGTTTTAACACAGCTTACCCTTAAATCCCGTCCAAAAGGCAGACACTTGGCCTGCATAAAGCCTTCATCCAGCTAACCAGTTTTGCAAAGACCTCTCTATGAAAGCTTGATATTGTGTGCCTAAATACTTGATCCCTCTGGCAAGATTAACTAAAGCAGTTAGGTCAGGAATTATTGATCTCTCAGGATTCATAAGAGGCTCTTCATGGAGATGTGTCTTTACCAAAAGCTGTTAATGCCATTAATGGCAGACTGAGAGGATGCAAAATAATCCTGGAGTCTGTATTAAGAACGTGCAACACAACAAAACCTGTCCTGATTCACATCTGCTTTTACGACAAAATTGATACAGACAGCTGACATGAAGAGAAAGGTATAGATGAACATGTGAGGGAGTGTAAGTTCTGACATGGAGATCATCTTTCACCAGAATTTTTACTGCACTGTCCAACAGCTGGAAAAGGTGAGCCACAGGATGTCCTGATAGGGAAAACTGCATCTGTGAGAGGATGCTTAATTTTGAGCTGGGTGGAAAGGGAAGAGGAACACCTTCCTTAGAGAAACTACACTGTATCATTACTTTTCTAGAAGACCGTGAAGTCTAGTAAACTTGGGGCTCTCCTGTCAGGAGTTGTTCTCCTGCATCTTTTCTTTTTAGACTTGAACCATGAAGAACTCAGTTAAAGGTTACTACATTTTGACAAGGCAACAAATTATTATAGGTAAATGTTACTTACGATTAGTGACAACATACAGGTAGACAGCTTCACCTGCCAACTGATGGACATTTAACAAAATAAGCATAATAGGAATTGCATGACAGATATACAGGAGGTGATTATTTAAAAAAAAAAACAACCCATCAACATACTCAGATATCTTCCACCTCCTCATGGAATCTACACTTCATATTTCTGTTTAGCTGATAATTTCAATTATGAGTTACAAAGCATTTATCTTGAATAGTACAGATGTTTATTGAAGAGAATGATTCATCTCTTCCTCTCTACTTTCTAAGTAGGACAAAGAGATGCCTCCAGTAAGTGTATGCTGGGATAGAAACATGTCTGTCATTAAGTTGTTGCTTCCCAGATAATAATTACCCATTAAGAGAAAAATTTGGAAAGAGTGCTGCCAACAAACAGAACTCACACAGAGTAACGTTCTCTAAAGTGATTGTACTCCAGTGACTCTTACTGCTTGCTTCTTTTCACCAAAAGTCACAGTATGTACAAAAGACCTGTTCCTTTTGAAAACCAGTGACACAGCCTCGTTGCCTTGTATATGTGGGAAGTGAAAGTCTGAATGGTTTTCATGAATGAACCTCATAAGCACTTCCACTGATTTCAGAAGATGTAAGAGAGAAAGTTTGGGGCTGGAAGAATTGAACAAAAATGTAAATCACCCTACAGGACGAAGAACACCTAAGATAATATGAATTCTCATTGACATATTTGACATATACCACAATTGGAAGAAGCATAATACCATCAGAATTTACAACCCTTGATTTTTGAGATTTTAACTCAAAAATCATATTAACTTTATATAGTTTGCAGAGAGTGTTCTAACTGAATTCCAAGTACATGTGCTATTTAATATATAGCTTATGAATTTCATTACCATGCAGTATGTTTACTGACACACAACAAAAGTGAAGTTGCTTATATTAAGCATCTGTTACATTCAGATCCAGTATATGACATGAATATCTGTGTAGCTTTATAGGAAAAAGAGCAGGTAGAAATTCTGACAATTTTTTCAAGACTGCCAAAAAAATTGTCATATGTATTTGCAAAGTATATCTACAACTGCAGTTCTGCCTGTGCTGGTGCACTTCAACTACGGCACTAACAGGACCACAAATCTGCATGTTGAATCAAAGCTGCCCATCTCCTGCCCTTGCTGGCTCATGTCTATTTTGCATGTGACAGCTTTGTTGCTCTGTCTCCACCTCATTTTTCACTTGGAGGAAGGCAATGGCATAAAGAACCCCAGGGACATTAGAATGCTCCATAAACATGATTAGAGCATTCAGCCTCTTCATTTAAAGCAAGTACCATATTGCTACCAACATCTGCTTCAGGCTGTAATGGGGCCCTTAAACAAACCACAGCATCCTAAACGAGCAGAGCCCTGTAACATCTGTTGATGTGTTTGCATATTTGGCAGCTACAAACATGGCAACTCATACTTACTGTCAGTTATGCTGTTGTGCTGGTATTCAAATGAATTCCTCTGGGAGAGAAAAGTTATTCACCTGGAGGCTAAGTTCTCAGAGGTGAGCCTGTACTGTATAAACTATATTTTCGTGAGGTGGGCTCTGCACATTGGGGTGTGCAATTCCTTTGAGTCAGCTAACTCATAACACAGGTACGTGGACTCCGTAAGTGGTAATAACGCAAAGGTCATCTCACACCATGGCTAAAGGTCTGTATCTGTATTGCTTTAACATATGAAGGTGAAATACATAACGGTTCAATTGTTTCTTACAGTTGAAATTTTTTTTCCTATTAAACATCACTTTCACAAGAACAGTAGATCTATATATCTACAGCTAAACTGCTCACTTGTGAAAAATCAGCCACTGAAAATAGTGCCACATTCTTGTGGGGAATGGACTCATCAGTAATCAGTGGACTGATTGATGATTTCCAACATGAAACCAAGAGATACTTGAAGATGCATTATGATATTAGCATATTTCTAGCATAGATAGAGCTACGTGTGAAATCTTGGTCATGGCAATATAGTCTAGATGAGTCACCAAACCATCTTTATATCTAAAAAGTAAGGGCCACTCTTTATCTCCTTTAGTAATGATATTACCTGTTGAACATCCTGCTGGAAAACACATAGCTGCAGCCTTTGATGTAGCCGGACCTTTCTGTGTTGCCAGATGCTCTCTAGGCGCCTCTGGTGATGCAGGACTTCATGTACCACATCCAACACCTGGTGAACAGCCTTGGAGTAGTTTGCAGTAGCAGTGAGAGATTCAGAATTCCCAGGGCTCAAGGGACGCTGTAGGACATCCAGCAAAGCTTTTCCATCCTGGCTCACCTGAGTGAAGAAATAGGTCTCCTTCACTGCACTGATACTTAAACATCCAATAGCTGGCAGAGAACAGGCTAGCTGATTCTTTTTCCCCTGTGTTTTCCTTATTTTAGTAAAAAGGGAAGAAATACCTCCTAACAGCTCTTTCTGACTTGTACTTACACATTCAGCAGTTGCCTTTGCTTCCTTGTGAGCCTGTTGTGTCACTCAGCAGGAGCACTGCTGGAACTGTGTACATAGAGACAGAGATCCCAAGACTATATTACACTGTGACACTTGGGCACTGAAAATTCTTAACATATACTAGTTGATGACAGGTGGCATTTGCAATAGCAGGCCTATTTTTGTGAGGAGGTGGCATTTTAAGAAAACCACAGATGGCAGAGTCATTCATATTCCGTATGATAAGGAAGCGTCCTTTCTTCATAGGATTACCAAGTACGTATATACATTGAGAAGTGTGACATTCTGATTCTGTATTTCATTCAGTGGCAAGGAAAAATAAATTAGTTTACAACAGTGATTCTTTTCCTCCCCAGGAACAGCTCAGAGGGACCTACAGTCTCCATTTTCAATGGGCTACAAAGTTCGCTGGCAAATGCAAAGCCCTCTGCACATGTATAAACTTTTTTGAGCACACTAAAACACATTTGCAGATGAAAAGGCATGTGGGCATTAAAAAAAAACCCAGAATGCCGTATTTTTTAATGCCAGATTTTTCCCTAGAACATTCTTGAAGCATTTTCATATTGCAGAGGCAAAATGAAAAATGGAACCATAAAACCCAAACTGTTATTAAAAAGTGTGTGCATGCACTGGTTCTCTAATAATGACTTTTTGAAATATTTTTCAGTTGCAAATTGCAAAGTTAAAATATTTTGTTCAACAGAAATGGTAAATGAGGACACTATCAGAATCCCTCTCCTCTTCCCAGCCCACTTTTCTCTTTTCCCTCTGAAACAAACTGCAGTAGAGATGACAAGATTTTCTGAAAAGTGTTTTTAGTTCTGTGCAATCACAATCACCAATCTTGCCAGAGAACGGCTTGATAAATGTTTTTCATCCATCTTCAATTTTGAACATTATCAGTCAAAGTAAAACATGTTTCATAGATTTCCAAGTTTCATTTATTTCTTTATTATAAGTTGCTTATTCATATGTAGCAAATATCCTTTAATACCCAAACCTGTGCCTTTTGGCAAGCCATGCTACGTCCCAGTCTGCTGTAGCAGCATATATCTGGTGCATTTTCAGAGAAATCAAGACAGCCTTTGAGACTTATACTGGCAAAAGTGGGAGAAAAAATCTCATCATATTTATGACTGTTAGTTGGGTTTAGGCAGATCCCTGGAGATTTTTTTAAATATTATGGGCAATTTGGAATTACATCATGAAATAACTGGAGAGTCCATAGGGAGTGGCTTTCCATACTCAAATTCCGTTGCTTCTGAAGACCAGCTGGAACAATTTGCACATGCTGGAGCCTTCTGAGATCACAGAGGGAACAATTGTACTCGCCAACAGCAGTGGATAGTGGCAGTATGAAGGAGGATTTTAGGAGGAAACACTGAGGCACAAGTGTTACCTTGGCAACATTATGGAGGTGGCAGTAGCAACTAGGCAGAAAGAAACAGTTTCTAGACAGGGAAGGAGACAAGACATACTACGTCCTGTTTTATCTGTGGGAAGATAATCAGCAACAATTAAATCACAGGGAACAAGAAACCAAGGCTATGCACACACTTGGGAGCAGCTTATTGTACCAGAAACTCTTTGCACTGGCTAACTTCAGTGTGTGAATTCACTATGTGCCTGTTACTGGCCTGTGGGCTTACAGTCAGTCTGAATCTGTCCCTGGGTGGTGTTACAATTCTTTTGGTACAGTCCCTGCTGATTTACACTGATAAAAATCACAGCGAAGTCAGAAATAACAATAAAGGTTCAAAAGTCTACCAGTAAGAGATATGTGATTGCACAAACAATTAGTTGACATGCTTTACTCAGGACAACTTTCCTGGAGACTTTGTGCTGTAATACAGACCTATTGATACCTATACCATCTCCCAAGGGCAAGCCCCACAGGTCATTTCTTTGCCTCCCAGAGGTATAATTTTGCAATTCTTCCATTTTGAGGGGTCAGATCCTTGGGTGAAATATTCTGTATACTAATTACGACTGATCAAAACACTGGACTAAATTCAGTCATCTTACAAAAAAGTGCTCTTCCAGAGCTGACTAGTGGGTGAATACAGCCAACAAGGTCTTTACAATAAAAAGTCTCAGTGGTAGAAGCAATGCAGAACAAAAAGGCTGTTTCAAAGGCAACAGCTTATGTGACCCTGCTTCATTCGAAGCTGAGACAGGGCAATGTTCTCCCAGATTTGTGTAAGGGAAAGAGTGAGTATACCTCTGCACCCCCTCTTACTCATTTTTCTTCTATAGGATTTAGGCTTTTATCTATTGCATGATAAGAAACTTTTTAAGTCATAGAACAGGAACAAATTTTCTGAAAGTATTATTGTTGTGAATATTACTGCATTCCCAATCAACGAGCACAGAAGGTTTGTGCTGTCAGAGTTCACCATTGAACAGATTTCAGAAAGGAAGCGCTTCACAAATGGAGAAGCTACCTACTGTGCTCTTTCAGCCATTTCCATGTTCTCCTTATAATTGCAAAAATAAATCTCCCAATCTCTTTCCACGTGAATTGTGAATTTTTTGAAATTTTCAAGGACTGTGCAAGGAGACAAGCATCAACAACCCATCTTAGTTGCATCCCTTCTCTTACGTCTCACTCACAATGTGTATTTAAGAAGTATTGCAAAAGTCTTAAACTGAATGGACCTGTGCCCAGCATGACTTGCAGCGTAAGTGTCAGTGCTGCATTTGTCAAAGCAAATTTGACCATTTCTCACTTATTTTGAAAAGTAAAGAATTGCTGCTAGACTCTCTGGGAAGGTTTAACTCACCATCTGACACAACACACATATACACTCCTGTCATATGGTGACATTTCTGCATTTTGGTTTTGTGGTAGAAGGACCAGGATGGGCAGTATGGAAATGCTTCTGTAAGAAGTTATGTGAACTTTGGTGAACCAAAAAAATAAGTTTTTGTTGCACTAGTGGAATAATCTCCATGGATGCTGTATATATAGCTAGGGAATAAGTTAAAATCTGTTGATATCCTAAATAGTGTGCCAGAAAGACCTCCAGAGCCTTGCAAGTGACCAGACTAATGGTGACATCTGTGAAACAGCTACAATTTGCAGTAGGAAAAAATTTAGTCTTTAGAGCAAATATTTCATGTCTCTAGCATCAGACAGTCCTACCACCAAGCAGGCTCAAGACTGACTGGAGAAAACCTTTCTCTCTCTATCCCTCTCCCTCCTTATCTTACCAATCAGTACAGTCCTCAGTAGGGCTGTCCCAAGTTTGTCTCCTGCTGCTCATCCACTAGAAACACTGATGAAGCAACATAAACCCACCCTGGCTACAGATATCTAGAGGAATTCTTTTTGCAAGAGGGGAATCTGCCAAAGGCATACATCTCAAGCGTATCTTCTCTCTCCAGCACCGCTCTACCCAAAGTAAAAGCAAGAGCACCACTTGATTCTCAGAAGACAGAAAACCTGCTCTGCCAGCAGCTTGGCTTACCACAGGAGAGGACTGCTTAGCTGTGGGCTGCATATCAGGCCCATGATCTCTGCCTCTGTTATTTCTGAACTTCACTCAAGTGCAGTAAAGGACAGAAGGCAAAGAATTATGGCTACAACCATGGCAAGATAGGAAAAAAAGAGTCTCCCTAAGATTCTTTGGGCTTCTTTTCTTAGGTTCCTGCAGTGAATCTAAACTGCTTTGTTATACTCCTTAACAAAACATAATAGGCCCGTGTATCCTATTAAATGTTAATTAATATCCTCTTAAATATCCACATAAAATGGATATTCCAAGGAATGTTCATTCTATTCCAAATCTCTTAGAATTATAGAAATAGAAAGAGATTTTCAGTGACTCTGCAGGAAAAGAAAGGAAAGAAAAAGGTACAATTTTCATTCTGCCATAGAGAGCTTGGAGGGAAGAAACATTTTCTATGGGCAAGGAGCATTATCTAGATTGGAGAAATATGCATGTGGCTAGGAGACAGGACTCCTAAGGCTTTTCAGCTCACCATGTGGCTATGGGAAAAGAGATGAACATTTCTGGAATAACAGACTGTAACCTTTCTGATAATTCTATGTACTGTATAAAAATGTACCTATTAGTAAAATAACATAGACATGTTTTAAACACCTGTGTTTGTGTCAGGTACAGCTTTGTGAAGAAGCATGAGCAAAAGCAATATGGATGTTAAACGTTGCTTTTAGTTATGAGTTTTAAATGGATTTTAATTTCACAAAAACTAAGATTGGGACTGATAAACAAAATGCCATTTTTTATTTATCATTATTTTTATTCAATACCAGTTTGACTTAATTTTTAGAAATAATTTTTAAATGTAATCTAAAAACTTAGTTTCACCTGACTAGACACATAAAACATTCACAGCTGCAGCTAGAGGTCAACAGGACTGTTCTGTTTGCTCACACAACTGGCTGTTCCTGAGAAGCCTGGATATTGAATAAGGAATTGCTCTTTGTGAATGCAACGCAGACTTGCTCATTCTAATTGACTAACTCCCATATTTTTGCAGGTGTTTGGAACATAACAGATTTCTATCTAACATTCTTTACATTCATCATCAAGGTATCTGCACAACTTCAACAGTGTATGCATGAGTGCCTACCACCAACCCTAGATTACCAAATCCTTTTATCTTTTATTTTATAATGTAGGTAATTTCAAGAACATGGTGACCAGAGCAACGGCTGAACATGGAGGAGAGTTGTTCTGTTCTGCGGTCTTCACTTGGTAACTTACTAACTCTAGTAAGCACTACCACAGTCCTGTGGTCCAGCTTGGAAAACCCTGCACGGAGCAACATCTCTTGATACTCGGAGAGACAGTCAAGCACAGCAAAATACAGGGAAATGAAAAATACAACTAAAATCAAGCATTCAGGTGATCTTTGGATTACTTTCCAACAACTTGTGTCCTGGAGACGTAAATAACAAAACAGAACAGATAACGTATATGGATGGCTTCCCAGTTCCAGGGTAGTTTGTAGGTTGACCCACGCCTGGGTGAACATTTAGACTAGCCTCATTCCTAAAAGGAGTCTTCCCAGATGCCAGGGAGGTCCTGCAGCCCTTTTGCAAAATAAAATGGACTAAACAGACCCTAGCCTACACGGTCAGATACACTGAATGTTGGCTGTTTGTCAGTAGCTTTTATTTCATGCTGCAGCCTGGATGGGAGAAAAAGCAACTGAAGAATTTTACTTTCCAGAGAACATGTTTTAGTCTTAGCATCCTCGACATCCCCTTTTAAAGGAAAAAAACACATATCCTACTTAGGTCTGAGGTATTTGACAACAGTATATACAAATATATCTGACGCGGTACTTAAGGACATGTTTTAGTGGTGGAGTGGTGGGCGTGGTACTGCTAGGTTAACGGTTGGACTCAATGATCTTAAGGCTCTTTTCCAGCCTAAATGATTCTAGATTCTGTGATTCTATTTAAAGCACACTCTTTCGCACCATTCATTGTAATAAAGACCTGACATATCCGTAACTTTGTATATTGAAGGAAGACGCCCTTGGTATCCTCTGTTCCCATTAGCACACCTGTGCTAGAGCCAGGACTCATTCACAGAAGGAAAGCAAATGGAGTAAAGTTACTGGTGTTTTAAAGAGGTTACCTGTTCAGCAAACAAAGTGAAGTGGCACTTCTTTGGGGTGCCAACACTAGTTCTAGACATCCTTTCTGTATGGCATTTGTCCTTTGGATTTGTTCTGTTGTGCCCCTTTGCAAGCAGATTGCTGGGAGTCACCTCCTATAGCCTGGGATTACATCTGACTCCTTTGAAAAAGTTGCAGAAATGGAAAGCAGAACCTATCTAATTAAGAAAAGTTATCCTCAAAATGCAGCCAAATATCTGTTATCACTTAACAGATACTCACATTCTTCTCTGGGAAGCACATACCTCTGTGTAGGCCTGTGTTACTTGTTCATACAGGGTCTGATGGTGATGGATGGCCAGTTCCAGGTCTTGCATTTCTGAGGGAAGGCCTCCTTCACTGCACATTTTGCACCACGCATCCACACCTGAAAGGAACTGAAACAATTCCAGGAGCAATGAGCAACAGTGACACAGAACATTTCATCAACATTAGAAAACTTTGTAGAGTGCCACATATGACTGCAGCACAGTCTGAGGAAAATGTACCAGTTACAACGGAGTCCTTTTGGGCACCCTGGACAGCACATTCCTGTCACCTCCTCAGTACTTGAAGAGCAACTAGATCTAAAGGAATGTTTTCTGTTTCTTCCAGATTAAAAACAAATGCTTCTTTAACCAAGCTCAGAAAAATAAAATGAGTCTTTGCATACCATGTAGGGAAGCTACAATATTACATTCCAAAAGCAAGACTGCAGCATGTTTAGAAAAAAACATCAGTGTGAAGCACGAAAGGGCACAGTTACAGCTCCAGCTGTATTTGGCATTGTCTCAGCTATCAATCTTCCCTCAGTCACTTACCTGTCCTTAGACTACTAATTTGAGCAATAGAAAACTCTCATTAAAATCAATGCTGACATTCATTTCAAAGGCAGCCAGTTTGCATTCAAGCAGTTCCTAACCCAGGGCCAGCTCAGTGGGATTGCTAATAGGATACCAAGGCTTTAAACCCCTGGGTCACGCATTTGATTCTGGCCCAGGTCAGCAGTGATCAGATACCATTACCATCCAAGGGCTGCTAAGCAGCCAATGCAAAATGAGCTGCTGGTCTCATTCCAGTTCCTGGTGGGCAGATATCCACAAAAAGGGAGCAAAAAATCATTACTATTGCAATTGAGATGGTTTAGCACCTTGGTTGGAAGCCTTAACAGAGAGCCAGAAACTGAATGGCTTTGGGGAACAGAAGAATGGAAAAAAATATTTTCCACTTATAGGCCTCCAGAGCAGTGCTGATACACTTCGACAGAACAAATTAGGAAAGCTCTCCCGGGTACTGCCTGTTCTGTAAAAGAAAAGGGGAATTTAGTCTTTAAGGTTCCCATCCTTTTTTTCTTTTAAGCAGGGCTTATTTCAATGACACAGCTCAAATGTTCATATTTTGTCCATACTAACTACTTAACGTCACTTCGTTACTCTTCATTAGTATTTCCTCTTTCTCCATCTTTTTGTTAAACCAGTCTGCATACTTTGGGGCTATTTATAAAAAAGAACAGCTAATTATACAATAGATGCAGTGCCCTGTAGGGTGAATGTCACAAAACCACTGCAGGGATCACAGCTTTATCCACTCCTGAAGTGTTCACGTGTGGCTTGTTAGTAAAGCACACACAGCATGACAGGCTGCGAGACTCAAAGCAAAGAATTTCAATTCAACTGCGACTCTGTATCAGCATCCCTTTTTATTAGCAGTGTAAAGCTATTCCCTATGCTGCTGTGTAATCAAGGCTATAAAGTGTTTGCATTGTAAACACTTCGGCGTACAAAGATGAATTCCTAAACGTTCATGTCTACAAAGTACAAATCTACCAGTGAAAACTGCTTTCTAGAAGACTGAAGACAAGGATGGCAGGTTCTCTTGTGTTGGTATGACTCCTGATCTGTTGAATCTCTTTAAATGAAATCCCCAAACACCCCTGCATAAAGCTGAAGTCGTCGTATTTTGTGCCAAGGTAGTGGACCTCACAATTTCCTAAGCAGTTTTAAGAGCACAGAGAGCCAAGATCAATGCCTTTTGGGGCTGTTACATGAACCTTTTGGTTTGCACAGTAAACAAAAGACCTTTACACTTTATAGACCAGTGCTCCTGCTGCTGGAATGACACTGTTATGGCTCTTATCAACAATGCTGAATTCCACCAATTTTAGTACAAGCTTTTATAGTCATGTTAGTCATAGATTGCCACATCCCCAGACGGTGATTTGCACAGTAGGTGGGAGAAGTCTCAAGAAGATCCTACACGCATAACCACATTTCCACCTTGTTGTCTCACATCTATCTTTCTTTTGTATATCTGTTGCATCAAGACAATGCCACATCCATTACATCAGTAACTTCATTTCTGCCACTAGCAGGAGCAGTTGACATCATCAGTTTTAAAATGTTATACGAAATGCAGCCTGTCAGTGTTCTATTCTGATACCATGAAACAGTGCATAGTGGTCTGCGCTGTGTGCGTAGATTCACGGGGGGAGAGCAAATGTTTTTACAGGATTTTTGCAAAGCGTTAGTTCATACCATCAGACTATTGATTTGGGTATTTTCAAAAAAAGAAGCTATGTTAATTTTTATTATTTGTCAGACTGTGGCATACAAAAAAATTATTACATGTAAACACTTCATGCTAGAAACACACTCGTATCACAAAATCACTATTTGACCGAGTTTGATCCATTTAAAATTGTAAATTGCTAACTGTTAGGTTGGAACAGGAGCTGTTACTGTACATTGGATACTCAATACCATTTAAATTAATTGCTTAACTTTCTAGTTAGCCCACAGACTAGAATAGCTACTATAGGGAACATAAAAGCTGCTTAAATATGATTTGAAATGAAAGGCTCCAATAATTGTCCATGTTTTTCAAGATTTCAGAAAGGACTGAGAAAAATTTCTCCTAAAAAATAAAAAGGTCCCTAAGGTACCTTTGTGCCTCTGATTCTATCCAAAAGTAACTTTGAAGTAATGATATATACCTACTCCTGACTCACAACTTATTCACCTAAGTTGCAAATTCTGTATTAGGTCAGGTAATAATGGATCCTCAGATGACTTCCACTGGCTTTCCCCACAGACTGCTCTGTTGTATCACATGGTTGCTCCAAAACACAGCTCAGACATTTTGTAGTTCATATTTCTCCACATTTTTTGCACAGTCTTGCTTATTGCTTGCTAGGCCTCTGTGTGGAACCTGCAGGAAAACCAAGATATTTCTCCTAGGCCCCAGAAAAATTAAAATCAAACTCTAGTGTACTTTCACACTCTAGAATTGCTGTGTGAAAAGGTGGAAAGACAACCATGAAATCAGTTTCCTCAGTGACCAATGATATCTCTTAGTGCCCTGATTTTTTGTATGAGTCTAATTGTATATTTCCTGTTGTTATTTCTGGAATTTTCCTATCAATGCAGATGTTACCTGGGTCTTACCCCTGCATCTTATAGATATCAACTGGATTTCCCTTTCCTCAAAATCTTCCTCCCTTTTTCCACTTCCTCTCTTTTTCATTTATTTTCCTCAAATAGGGGAGTTCAGGATGTGCTTAGGGAGATCAGGCAGAGATAAGAACAGTAGTCTTCCTGGTTGGGGAGTAAGGTAATATGAAACAAATGGTCAGGGGTCAGTTTTCAGAGAATCAGCATAAATGTCTAACATGTGCACCTAACACCTACTACCTTAAATAGTGATTCTGCTTGTGCACTTCTGAGGGTAGACTCTGACCCAGAATTAATTAGTTGAGATGTCTTGGCTGATCGAAGACATTAATTTGTTCATTCTGGCAGGATCTGTAGGGTGAGCTGCTTATGAACACTTTAGCACATTTTCAGAGATCACGTCCAAGAAAGGGAGGACACCTGGTATGTCTGATTCCCCCATCTGGCAGTTACTGGGCTGAAATCTCATCTGGAGTAAATTAGGATGGTTCTCCTGAAATGACAGTGAGATAAGGCATGTTCTCCTATGTTCTCCTGCAACTTTAAATAGCCTCAGAAATACCTAAAGATGCAGAAACAGAATCTCTTTTGCACTAGAGTATTTCCATGTTAGCATGGGGCAGAGGGTAGGGGGGAAACTAGCCAAGAGATTTGTAGCAGGTAGAATTAAGGTACATTTGGGAAATACCTCCACTGAATATCCTGAGTTGCACCTTTACCTGGACATATTGGTTGTTTGGAGTTTAGTTTACTGGCTTTTGATCAAACATACATGCTGACGAAAGTCTGGCTGAAGGCTAAGTTGGCAAGATTTGTCTTTTTCTTTCTTTCCTTCCTTCCTTTTTTTCCTTTTCTTGATGATAGTTTAGTATGTACAAATTGTGTTAAAAAAATTTAAGGAAGACACAAGCATGCACATACACACACAAAAATCAAGAAGAAAAACAAACAAATATAAAAAAAAAAAGCAGCTTTGATCCAGGAACTCATTCAAGTCCCATTCAACATTCCACATGTATCTGCAATAACAGCCAGAAAAGCAATGTTATTCTGAGACACGTGAGGACAGATGTGAGGTTCAATTCTCAGCAGGGTTGACTCAGCCTTTCATCCTTCCAAGCCAGATAAACTGTATTCTGTGCAGTTTTCTGTGTGGGGTCTTTAGGAAGAGACCTTGAAAAACAAGTTGCTTCCTGCTCAGCTTGCATGTTAGAGAGATTGTAGAGCTTTTCATAAATCTCTGTCCCAAGCCAACAACTTCCTTGCAGGCTGGGGTGTGCCAAAAGCTGAAAGATTATAGTCCTAATAGACTTGCTTCCTGTTGGCATTAGAGAGAACTTCAATCAATAGGAAGGAATGAACTGTAGCAGCTTATCACACTGGAGAAGGAAAGACAATCTGCATATCAGATTGGTATAAGGGAAGCAGAGGTACACTGTGGCAGAAACCGTAGGATCTGCAACAACATTACCTTTACTGACAGAACAAAGAGAGTGAAAAAAGATTTGATCTGCGACAGAAGATATAGTGGGTTTAGCTACATCTCTGCTTCAGAGATATAAGCCTTATTTATCGTAAAATAATGAACCCAAATTTGAGTTAAAAAACCCAACAAACACCACCTAGGCGATGCCAAATAATAAAGAGTCACAAATGTTTCATAGACAACAGACTGAGTTAAGGGCCAGATCCCCAACACCTAATTCTTTATATCATACAGAGGTCAAATGACTAGGGTATTAGCCTTCAAGTCATTAGTTTATCTTACCAGAGTTACTAAAGCAAGAATGAAATTTTAGTCCTGGCTAATGGACACACTGACTCTCACATCTCTCTTTTTGCAGCAGTTTGAGTTTAGAGGTTTCATATCAGCACTTATCTTCCACTGAACTGTCTCTTATTGCATGTGAGGAGCAAATACTGTTCACAATTAGCAAAGTCTCCTGCCTGTTAATAACGAGAGACTGACTTCTGTCAGAGAGCACAAACTTCAGTTCCTTATGAAAAGATGCCAGGGCAGGACTGGATTTTTTAGATCCACCCATACAATTGTAAAGAAAAAAAAGACCCAAAGCTGAAAGTGCCATTAGTATAGCCATTTTTCAAGTTAAGGCTGAGGCACTTTGACAGCATTCAAAAGGCAGGAAGACAAAAAAAATATTCACCTCTAGCTTCACAAGACAGCTTTCTGTGTTATTGCCTTTCATGATATACAATACCTCAGCAACTCCTCATAAATTGCAAACAAGACTGACACTTCAGAAAAATAGAGGATTGCTCATTAAAATAATAATAAAACCAACCAAATCCAAACACCTAACAAACCAACATAAACAAGACAGAACTAATTCATTAATAAACCTTAAACATTCTCTTTGTGACTACAGACTAGATATAGATTCTTTTTCAATTTCTCTTTATGAACATAAAGAGAATTACTACCTGACAATTACTACCATAAAGACTACACCTAAACACTACAGTGCCCATTGTATGGAGATGGAAATTCTTGTACTGGGCATCTTAGTGTATCCATCCCATCAGAGCCACTGAGTGTGCTTACATGAGTAAGTGCCCAGTAGGGTGAGTAATTGCTCTATAGTATGGCCTGTTGTCAATAGGAAACACAAAATACAAAAAAATCCATTATAATTCTACAGTCAGAAACAAACAATAATAATAAAAATCTTTACTCTTGAGCCAAACATATATTCTGTCTTATGAGGTATAGTTTCTGGCTTATCAGTCATAACTTCTTCTTCAGACACTTGTAGTACGGGTCATTCTATAAACATTAAGCATACCCACTTACTAGCTCTGATATTAAATATTTTGAAAAACAAGCACACAACAATACTGAAGAGAGCCCCAAAGCAGTGTTTGTCACTGGGAAATTAATGTAATTGACGTACGATCATTGACGTACGTCATTAGGTGGACTTGGTTTAGGTGTAAAAAAAGTAGAAGGTTTATTCACAGACATATTTCCAACCTTTTGTGGCTATGAAAATTATGGAACAATTCCAGTAGTTGTTAAAGACACAAACCAGAGTTCAGAGACATGGAATATTTTCTTGGATATTCCTAGCTGTCTCTGAGATCTCTGCTTAGTGAGGTCTAAAAAAGTTTGGGGCTATAGAGAGCACTGCAATGTCCTTTGGCTCCTAGAAATTGTCTGCTGGTATGGGTCTATGTCATATGTGTCAATATTCCCGTGCGCAAGGCACACATCACATATACATTAGTGCAGATACATACTGTTTTCCTGACCATAATCTGATTTTATTCACACCACTGATTAGGCAATAGAAATGAAGCAGCATGTTACTGCACCAGTGCATTTCAGTTATGATCAGATTCTTTTTCATCACTAGGGCATAAAAAATATTTTCTTGCCTACTCAGGGAAGATGTGCCATCTTTTGGGGGAAACATTACTATTTGCTTCCGAGACACTGATCAACTAGGAACAGGGCTTTTAACCTCATTGCATGTAAGCCAAAAGCCATCAGGTAATAACTGCAGCAGCATCATTATCAAAGTAGCAGTGAATCACTTTGCCACTCGCAAAAGCAGCTCACCTGTTCAGCTTTCTGGTGAAAGACAGCAGACATGGCTAAGATGGTGCTGCGCTCATCCAGAGCTGCAGCAAAACTCTTCCACTCTTGATCCAGCTGGCTAGATATTTGTTTAATTTGCTGAGAAGCATAATGGCCTGCCTCGGAAAGCCTTGATGCAACAGACATGATCCGATTGATGTTGACGTAGGCATTCTGAAAATTAAAAAGCACACATAAATAAAGAGAAGGAAGAATCGTGACCACCCTCTGCCTCCAGTACACATTCCAACCACCATCAGTTGGAGTAAAGCCAAGCAGTTCAGTGAGAACAACCAACCACCCACTTAAATGTGCATGAATAGCAGGCATACTACCTACCACTCTAAAGATACATCCCTCAGGAATCTTTTTGCACATCTATGCCATTGTCTAACACCGTTAGTTCCCCCTCTCCCCTTTAATTTATTTATGTAAAGCTAATTTACCATACTTTTGCTATTTACTCACCTGTTAGGGTCTACTCATTGCTTCTATCTTATTCTTGATATTTCTATTTCATTACTTCATATTTCTGGATGCTATATCCACATATTCATAAGTGAAATGTTTGCTTTCTATCCTCTGAGAACTCTCGAACAATCCTTTACATACACACTGTGTCAACAAATGGAAAAGTCTTACAGAATTTAAAAGCTCATAAGGATATTCCATAGAAATATAAGAGTTTCTATAGAAATGTCTATTAAATTATATTCTTCAGTTAAAATGTTATCTTTTCTGTAGGTTATTTTAAGCTGTTCTCCAGCAGAGATACAATTTAACTATATACTGAATTTAGAATGATTTAAAAAGCCTACTAAAAGGGTAATATTTTCTGTTCTTTCATAAGAATTTTTCATGATAGTTTTTATTCAGCCTTGAAGCAGTGGAAGGATAGTTATTTTTCCCTCAAACTGACTGTGAATAGCAATGTAATTCCATTAAAATACCCTTGTTCTGCATAGGAATGTAAACCTGAAAACAGCTAGCCATCATGACAATGTCTTACAAAGACACACCATCAAAAGACAAATGACAGCTATCTTGCAGATTTCTGGGATGTCATTTGATGTAAACACTTCTCCTTTCTCTTTCCTCTTCACCAGAGGAAGGGAGCATCCCAAAATTTGAGATGTTTTGCTAATGTTGACACACCGCTTTCTTGTCTCACTAAAGTATTTCAGAAGGAATTTCTCAGAGTAGAATCTTTAAAACCCTTATGCACAAGGACAACCACAGCCCTGATGATTTTAACATTATTACTCACGGGCAAATAAATCAGAGGTGGAAGTGTTTGTTGGAGCAGGACCTCACCATAGTGAGTGGGAGCAAAATGTTGAAAGGTATCTGCCAATCCAAACACGAAACACAACAGAGCACTGCCAGAGCAGGCACAGGTCCAAACAAGGTTGTGAAGCAGGGCAAAGTATGTCTGCAAAGTGTGTGGGATAACTACAAAGTACACTCATCATACCTGCAGGTATGCTAAAGGAAGGAAAGATGGGACCACAATCCTTACAGCCACTATGCTCTCCCTGGTAGCACCATGACTGAGAGCTGTTACATAAATAACACAGAAGTAAAGCAATACCCATCCTTCAGTTTTGTTTTTCCCCCTTATTATACAGCCTTTTCTTAAAAATTGGATTTGGCTTAAAAGTGTCAGATTAATTTTATAGAAATAAAAATGCTTTTTTCAGTACAATTAGAGAAACTAATTCTAATTGTTCTGGAGTTTAAAGTTACTAAAAAAGATATCATGACTTAGAATTTTTGGCACCAGCCACAGGCAAACACTTCTTGGTGTCCCTCTAGGTTGGAAACTGGAATTTAGGCTGAATATTTAAGCCTTTCTTCCAGAACATCTTCATGACTGAGCCTCAGCCAAGATCATTCTGCAACATTTCAGGTCAGCTGTTCTGGTGGAAAGCAGTGTAGCATCACTACAGTTGTTAAAGCTTGGATAAGTCCACCAAACGAAGACATGGAACTTTGCTGGTTTTGAAGGAAAAGAAAATGTGGGGAAGAAGTTTTGATTTCATGTAAAAAGTAGTCATTTTAATCTTGCTTTTATTTATTTATCTCCCCCCTTCGGAATTATCTCAGCCATTGCAATGCAACGAGTATGGAGGAAAAGAACTGTCAGTTCCTTGGCTCCCTATAGCTACATATACTAATGTATTAACTAGTAGTAAGGTAAATGTGAGATTAATTGATATACAGCAGATGTTCTTAAAGTCTGTTTTTTAAGTTAGGGAAATTTATATATTGTTACGTTTGTTATATTTTTATACAGAGATGAGGATTCTTTGAGATTAAATGTTACTTTCCTAGATAAGTTTTCATGGAAGAGTACCAACCCATCCTGTAGCCAACTCACTAATTCCACAGCTTTTCCAGCAGAAAGCAAGAAGTAGTTTGGGAGTCACCTGGTCACACCTCCATTCTTAGCACACCACGTGGAACTGGCTCAGCAAACACTCCTACGCTTCCCTTGTTGCTTTCTGAGCCATAAATGGATTCAAGTGCAATATCACATGTGATGTGCCTTTCCGTAGAACTCCAACGGATAGTGTAAATGAGATACCTCCTACTTCTGGACACGTGCACTCTTTATTTCCACTTTACCTGTACCACCTCAGTGAAGCAGAGACATTGAAGTGGGGCTTGGACACATAAGATTTGTCCTAAGTCTCACAGTAAAAGGAGACTGAGCAAAGACTTAGCTAAAAATCTGGAACTCAAGATAGTGCATCCTACCTAACACATTTTACAGTCTCAGGACCTTTATCCAGTGTCACTATTATTGGGAAAGGTGGGATCTCTGGGAAAAATGGGATCTCTGTTGTGGATTGAGGTAAAATGAAATATGGCTTCAAGGTGAATTTCGTTTCAAGAGAAAAAAAAATAATTGACCACAATCCACAAGATGCAAGACATTTCTGTTCCAGCTTGAAATAGAATAAAATTGCAAGCCACCTTTTTCATGTTTATTTGCCAACGTGTGATGTTCCAAGTAAAATGGAACAAAAACCTATGCTGCCAAAATTCAACTCCTGACATTTCACAGTTAAACTTTCCTTTCCCTCTGGTTTATTCACCTCTAAAAACTGAATGCATTGAGATTTTTCTATGTCAGTATTATATCAATCTTTTTATCCTAATAGGAAATAAATGAAATAGAACAGCTAATGTCTGTGACTTTATTTTTCCTTTAGGCTGGAAAATCCACTACCAGCAGGCTCATAGAGAGTCTCACTTTAAATATAACCTAAGGCCTCACCTTTTTTCAAACTGAGAGATGTCCCCCAAGGAGGACGGCAAGGGATCACTGATTTATGGCTATAAATAGGTCAGTATTGTATGGCTACAATAGGTCAGTATCTAGAACTAACAACAAAAGCACTTCAGTTGACATTCTGTTGTTGTGACACTAGGAAAGACCCAAGTTTTGGCTAACATATATAATTTATCATTGAAAAAACTTTATTTTACATGTATTTGCACATTTTCCAAAAGTACTGTCCATGTAAATTCTTCATTTACTTTATTTCGGCTTCAAAATTTTAGTCAAAAAGGGGGATTTTTGCCTTCTAGAAGTCAATTGACTGGCAACCAAAAGTTTCCCCACATGTGCATAAGCACCACAGAATGCAGAGTTTCTTTTACAGTTTAGGAAAGCTTTGTGCAATGCTTTGCGAGTGCACATACCCCTCTACGACCACCAGTTCTTAGTTCCTTTCTGTCACCTAAACAAGACCTTGATTCTGGTCATCAATGTCTAACATAGCTGTTCCTTCCAGTGTAAGTAATCACTGCTGAAGTCCCTAACACTTGGTAGGATAACATCTCTAGTCTCAGCAATATGCACTAACAGTAGTGGAGTTTCAATTCTGGAATGATTTCCCACAAGCAAATACACTAATTCAGCCCTAATCATCTAGAGGGCATGCTGGGAGACCTTCCCTCCTAATTTTGTTCCTAGCTGGAATAATACTTTCTTCTAATACACGTATTAAGAAATACCTTACACTTGCAAAAGAAAAATGAGCAGAGCGAAGTGATTAAATCTGCAATGAGCTTGGCTGTGTTCATCTCATTTCCTAGAGAACAGTTCAGATATTGTGATGCAACCAGCAAAGGTGGGCTGCAGGAGGAGGGTTTTGCAGATTAATTGAAGGTGAAATTAGATTGTTTGAATACTTCTTTAAAATAGAATAATTTTAAAAAACCAAACCAACCCAGTTTGCACTATGTTACTGTGAGTTTAGAAACCATCTGTGAAATGAACCCAACACATAAATCCAAAGCAGAATGTTTCACTTACAAAACAAATGTATGAGGTATCTTTAAGACCTTTAAGTTTCTATAATAAGGCCAATTACATGTAGCCTGTTGCAGAATAATATTGGATGGCATTTTAGCTCAGCCTACATACAGAAAATTATCATTCATTTAAGATAAATGTTGCAAATTTTCAACAGACTTTGGCTGTTGAAAGGCTATCATTAGCCTTTACGTGATAATTGTGTTTGAAATATATTGTGACTTTCTTAGGAAAACATGCATTTCCATATAGTATCAGACAGCTAACTCCCTGACAGCAGGATAGGCAGCAATGCCAGCATTGAACACTGCCATTTTAATGCATGTTCCACAGAAAGCAGTAACTCATTCTTTAAGGAGGTTAACAGACCTGGGCATAAAAAAAGTCCAAGCAAAGGAAATACGAGTAACTTCAGTCAGAACAAATAGCACGTATACCATGTATCCAAGTGTAGAGCTACAGCCAGTACATTTTGTCATACTGAAACATTGTTGGTTTTCTTTCTCTAGTAAATTTACCACATTGAGATTACTCAAAAGGTGTTGAAGCTAAATATTCATCTTTGTGAAAAGTATTATTTCTTCAGTATAAACATCATACAGCTGTGATAAAGACTAATATAATTTATTTTGAAACTGAAGTGAAAACAAGCACTGCCTTGAATCACAGGAAAAAATTATCGATGGTCCTTATTTGAAAGAAAAAACCCCACACTACAGTTTATTAGTTCAAATACATGAGTTCTCCAAATCCCACATAATTCATTTAAAAGGCATAATTAATATTGTAAAAAAGAGTAACAAATTGTTTTTCCAAGAAGTAGCTTTGGTCACAGCATGCCTACAGAGATCTATAGGAAGAGCATGCAATAAAAGACATGACCCAACAAAGATTTGAAGACTGTATTTTCTAGAGCAACTGGAAAGAGTATTTTAACTATTATTAGTTATGCAAGGCTTAAAGTACACTAGGCATAGTGTAAAGGGAAAAAAATAATGAAAAAAACCCTCCTGAAAACACCTTATCTAATCCAATTAGATAAGTGATCTAATAATCCAATTAGATTAGTGAACCAATATCTAATGCAACTTCAGCTGAAGTTTGTAGGATTTTTTCCCTGCAAAACAGTCATCCTCAGCTACGTTGTCCTCCTCCATACATTCTCTCAATACCGATTTTAACGTATTGACAAAACAAAAGAAACCCCAAACACCATAAACAACCCCAAGCCCCACAGCCAATAAGCGTACTTAAAGTTTTAATTATTTTGTTACTAAGATTCATGATAGCTGAACTATTCTCAATT
This sequence comes from Falco cherrug, assembly GCF_023634085.1. NCBI lineage: Eukaryota > Metazoa > Chordata > Aves > Falconiformes > Falconidae > Falco > Falco cherrug. The sequence goes on along the minus strand of NC_073704.1, from coordinate 32,077,324 downwards.
CAACAGTTGCTGGAACTAATTAAAAAAAAAAAGCTAAATTAAAGCAAATTTTTAGCAAAATCACAATTATAAAGCAAATTCTCAGAGAAAAAGTGTATAGTGTGATCTAGTTCACCCTCAAGAGACGGAAACCAAAAGATTTATATATGTTAAAAAAAAAGGCAGGACCACCTAACTGGGTTTGAAAAGTCATCCTTCTTGAACAAATCTCCATGTCTTGAGTCCAAAGCATCTAGCTAAATATCTGAGTTTTGTAATCAGCATGAGAGAGCTTGAAAGCTCATCAGGTATGAATGATATGAATGTTTTAATTTATTAAAACTCACCAGTATCTTAAGTTTCCAGACTTGGGTGGGTCACAATAATCTACCTGGGACTGACTGAAAACAGATCTGAGGGTTATAAAGTCCCCATTGTGTGGTAAAGAAACAGGAAAGGATTCCTGTCATTTTTCTGTTTGCAGCCAAGGGTATTACATTAAGAGATTGAGGAATACTGGATTATAAGCACAAATGAGTACATACCTAATAGTAAATTCACCAGAGCTATAGTTTTCTCTCTAACACCCTCCGCATTATGTTGCTTAATCCTAATCCTTAACTTCACATATATTTATCAGTGGTTAACAATGCAAGAAGATTCTTGATGTGCAAAATAATTTGTTTATATAAATATTGTAGGAGCAGAGACTCTGGCAACAGACTGCAAGGCAAAGACCTTTTCTTCCTTTGAAAATGTATAGCATCTAGAACAGTGATCTAAATCGCCTACTTTTACTATAATATTATCAAATAATATGCACTCATCATTTTCCAACAGTCTCCAACAGAAATCAAATGGTAGCCTGAACAACTGAACTGCCATAAAAATAAGACAGTTGCATGAAGGCAGTTGTGCAGCAGCAATCACATGATTATGTATTTCTAAAATCACCCACTGTAATTTACTTAGAGGAAACTATATTGGATAAAAAAACCCAAAACCCACATAATCCGACTGTGCATCATAAAACCTGGCAAAACATATAGACTGTGTATATCTTGCCTCAAGATGCTACAGTTACCTGAGGTGGTTCTTTCCCATTAATTTCGCTGTTATCAGCAAGAGACTCCACTTAAGTGCTGTTACACGAAACAGACCTAATCCCTATTTCTAGTCCCATTTCTCCAGCAACCAAAGTATGGCTCAGACTGCTGGGTAGCCTTTGGGTATGTAACGTCCCACCAATATGCTGAGAGTCATCACCCAACATCCTCTGTTCTTGCTTCATTCAAGTAATCAATCTGTCCTGACTACGTTGCTGACTGTCACTGACTCTTGCCTTGAACATGTGCAGGGCTTCATCTTTACTACAATGTCTTCACATAGTTCTTGTGCATGCCAAGAGACAAAACTGCAATCTACCACAGGAGTTGGGCTGTGGTCAGGAAAGAATAATTTCAGTTTCAGTCTCCTCTTGCTCTTCCTGCATGCTTTACCACAAATGTATGCAGTCCAACACCCTTATGCAGCAAGCTGACGTCTCCTGCATGCTAACACCCTTATACTCACAATACAAGCCACAGCACAGGTCCCTGCCCCTACAAGCTCCCCCAAGATCTTTGCAAATGTCTCACTCCCTTGCATTCCTCATTTCCAAAATTTCACTTGGGGACAGATGGAAGAAGAATGGAGGAAAATATTTTTTCTTCCATTAGCTGGACACTCCCTGCCACTCATTAATTTTCTATTAACAACAATTATCTCTTTCCATGTTTCCCTTCTAGTTATTTTAAGTAATACCAGACGTATCACAAAAATTATAAAGGGAGGTGCTCCAGCTTGACACTTCTAATGGTGTTTTCTGAAGAATTATGATGGACTTTGCATGTTTCATAAGCCAAATGACTTTTAAAGCACTAACCTCCAGGACATATTTATTTGTTGGGATCCTGTGACCAGCAGTGTTATGTAAAGGCTGTGCTATCCTGTATTTTACTAGATGGCATTGTGATGGCAAGCTAAACAATCAGGTGCCTTGAGCTTGTTTTTCAGTACTTCTTTCAATTATAATCACAATAAAGACATTAACAGACATTATAAACATTTCTCATCTTCCACTATTAAGCAATGCCCCAGTGCGGCACAGTGCTGTAGTGAGGAATACCTAGGCAGCCAGAAATGGTGGGTGAAGTTTAGGTCAGAGGAGTTAATCACTTGATCTGGAATTTGGCCAGAGTACAGGGTTAACACTACTAAAAGCAAAGAGTTGGGACCTCTTTTTCACATCTCAGATCACTGCTCTCAAGTACCTTGCTGTTTGGCAGCATAGTAGGCTGTGGCTCTCTAGTGATTTACACCCACCAATTTAAATGTCAGCCACCACCTTTGAGGTCTCAGCCCAAGTGCAACCGTAATCTGACTGCACAACGTGAAGAGGTGCACCTGCAGCAGTTGGTTTACTCAGGGCAACCTTTTGTGTAGTTGACACAGAGCATTCAGAGAGGACTTCTGTGCATTTGCAGCAGGGGCTATATGCATGCATTTTTCTAACCCAGTGCAACAATCAAAACATCAATACATTCTGTCCTCATTTCTGTGCTGAAAGCAGAGCAGTTTCCAGGACAAATACCTTATACGCCTGGAAAGAAGTGTGCAAAGCACTTATAAATGTATACTGACAGTCATGCCCCCCCCCCAAAAAAAAAAAAAACTAAGGTAAATTGAGTTGCATTCAAAGAGACTGACCGATCAACTACTGAAAAAGCCAAAATCCCACCGTGGCCACAACTGACAGCTTGATTAGTGTCACTTTTTTAGGGTTTTGAAAGGTACCTTAGCAGGGTGTGTGGGGAGAAACATAAATTAAGCTGCCACCTACAGCTCTCATTAATTCCCAGTCAAAGTAATGTCAAAAACTTAAAAAATATTGTATTTGCTCTCCAGAATGTAAACAAACTCCACAGACTTTGTTGCTCTTAAGCCAAGGAAATAACCATATATTAGTGTTTGAGGGGACAGAGTAACACCCTGCTTTCCAGCAAGAGGGCTGTTGCCACAGCCCTGCCTGACCTTCCTTCACCTCTCACAGGTCCATAGTGCTCTCTGAACTGGAGGTGGCCTCACGTGCTGGCCCTCGCCCCACTCACGTGCACAGACCCGCTGTTCACAGTGTGCCTTCAACTCACCATGGAATTCATGGCAAAGTGATTGTGCTGCGTCTGTAGGTCAAGGGCATGTTGGTAGCTCACGCCAATCTCCGTGTGACTCTGCAGGAACAATTCTTTGTTGTGGCTGATCCAGTCGAACATCTAGAAGTATCCACATAGGATAGAGGGGGGGGAAAAAAAAAGTATTAAAGCAACTATGAAAAAATAAGAGACAGTATGAAATACAGAAAACCAGTTCTGAGACAGATGTATACACAACCTAGACAAAAAAAACCCACCACCCTCATTATGTTCCTCATCAAAATAAGCTGTTGTTGAGCAATGGAAGCATTTAAGTTATCACCATATTTTGTTATTAGCAGAACAATGGGTCAGGAAACATAATTCATAAAACATGTTCCTCAGTAAGGTGATCCCACAGTCTTTTCCTATAAGTAATGGGAATTTCATATACAGAAAGATGGCAGCAGAGGGACCTAAAATCAGGGGTTGCTTCACTGACCAAAGATCTAGCAGTTCATAAAGTACCCTTAACCCAGAAATGGACCAAAGATTCCATAAATATTATTGATGCAATTTTCTCCCCCTGCCCCCCCCCCTTTTCATCTATACATAGTTTCCAAATGTTACACTTCAATAGCCAGCAGACTTCCTACACTTACATTTCCTAGATCTTTCCAATTCCAAAGCCAGAACACAGTCTACCTTTCACTTATTATTTTTGGGATGAAGAGAGAAAAAAAAAGTATTTTATTAATATCTATAAAGAGTACACATTTCAACTTCTCCCACTTCTAAATGTATTTCCAAGCAAAATGGATAGTTCAGTACCTCAGACTCAGATAGAAATATATTGAATAAAGCTGATGAAATGCATTCCTTATTTTATAGCACGTTAATATGACATTTCAATCTGCTGCATATTCATTCATTAAAAGCTGTCGATAGTCAGCTAGGAGACTGTTTCTGTTTTGGTTTGTTCTAGGTGTTAGAGACTAAATTCATTCAAAGGTTAACACACTAGTTTTAGAGACTAGAGACTTCATTCAAAGTAAGAACCTTTCATTCTTTACTCCTATCTACTGCTCTGCAGGCACAGCAATCTCAGATTTCTTCTTTCCTGCAATACTTTTGTTACAGAATCCCTTCAAACCACATTCCCTCATCTCCACCCCAGCAAGCTGGAGAACTGTCCATTAATAAGGACTCTTTCATAATAAAATACCTACAACTTATTAATTAATTATAAGGAAATAAAAACTAATTAAAGAAGCAGTGGAGGTCATGTCAATACAGTCCCTGGTGTTAAGAGAAAGGTTTCAGGGTTAAAAGGCGAGTGATGCAACCACCTTCTAAGCAATTACCTTACAGTCAAAGGATCACTCCAGATCTCTCTTATAACATTCACGCATCTTCCAGTCAAGAGCTGTTCTGTTCTTTAGCACCGAATAACAATTTTTGGCCTGTGACAGCTGAAGAACACTCAGAGCCCACTGCTCAGGGACTCTATGTTGCCATAGTTTCTCAGGGTCGGTTACCTGTAGAGACAGTGCTCCTAAGCGTAGAGGAAAGGCCCTGTATGGGTCACCTAAGATTCCTGCAATAAACTCAGAATCTCATGCTGGGCACTTGATTCAGCATGGGAGTGCACTGCTTTATGCAGTGGATTTACAGAAATAATACTGAATATCCCTTTCATCAAAAGGCAAATAAACATTGAAAGTGCTCTAGTGTCACAGACACACTACACTGACCTGCTCCCCCAAATCTGTCACGTATGCCTGACTTCTTAATCCTTTATTTATGAAAATACACTTGCAACTACAGAGTCTATGCTAGCTTGTATTTTCTGTTGATGAATAGTCTTAAAGGCCAAATTTGGTTCAATTTATGACGACGCAAGTCCAAAGTAATATCATTGACACAGTTACTTACTCATTTGTACCCATGGAACTGATCAAAATCAGCCTATCACCATTTTTTCAGAAAGTATAAATAACAAGATTTTTGCAAGGATGAGCTCAGGGTTTCAAACATTATTGCCAATTAAACAGAATAAAACAACTTTCTATAACCTGAAGAGACACCTAAAGCTTTCTCATTGAATTTCTTTTTCTCACTTTATTAAGATTTAATAAGAAACATTAGCACAAAATAATTTGCCACACTTGTGGGCTTAAAGCAAAAAAGCCATAAAACCAAGAAATAAAAATTCCATAACAGCAAAGTTCATGTCCCAACAACAGGATTTTACATCTCTGCTGAGAAACCAACAGAGATTTCTTGTAAGTAGATATATGTTTGATGTGAACATTTTAAAACGTTTTAAACAATCTGAAGACATTCAGGGAGAAGAAAACTGGCAGCAATCCACTAAAAATAAACAGTAAATCTGTTATTTTAATGTCCAGCAAAGCCAAACCAGGATCTTTTTAAGACAAATAATTTAAACAAGTAATCTATTATTCTGTGGATAGGGAGCATTTCCTCTATCTAATCTATACACATATTATTGGATAAGAATCTAGGTTAAGTTAAACCATGCTTCTTCCTTTTAAAATACGATAATAAACTATATATAAAAAAAGAAATTTAAGAGAGAATTGATCTTTTTGTCTTGTTTAATCAACTGAAATACACAACAGCAATTGTGTGGATGACTTTCCACAATTTTAAGTAACAGACCTCAATGATGATATCTGTATCACCTTCCAAAATAGTATGGTTTTTAAATTTCTGTTCATGGACAATAGCAGATTTTGGGAGATTCAATTTCAGTTTAGACTTTGAATCTTTCTATTATCCTCACCATAAAAAATTACTCGGGTTTCAGCTGGCCTATGCCTGTAGCAAATTATCCCCCATCAATATGGTCTGGAGTCTCTCCCCAACTCGTTCAAGTCTCACTTGAAAGCCCAGAGAATGAGGAGTTTTGAGTTTCATGTGGTTTGGAGCAGAGAGAAAATAAAGCAAGATGCCTAGGAATGAGTGCAGAGTGAAAAAATGCAGATTCACTACAGCCTAAAGTAGGGTTAATTATGCACTTTAGTCTGTAAAAAAATTCATCGCTCTTGAGTCTTAATGAATAATAAGCAGTATTTACAATCATTCCTGCTTTACACAGCAACCTTTGCGAGACTGCAGACGTGTCTACCTTATGCAGTGCATTACTACATCCGAGAGACTCAAAAAAGTTCCAGATGAGTTGGTACCTCGGCATGGCACAATCCAGTGCTGTGTGGAAATGCTAACTTGACCCTCAAAACAGCACGGCCTGGGCAAAGTACTGCTTGGATTTGTCTACATCACTTTCGTTTCCAGGGCTGGTTCCTTCAAAAACTCCTCAAGCATTTCTGCTTAATGCTTCCTTAACTATAGACATTTCCCCAAGTACCCATAAGAGAGTATTGGGTTTTCTTCAAGGCACAGGTCTAGCACCATGAAAAACTTTGTACTTTCACCCTCCTAATCAAGGATGGATGGAAATTATAAACATCACACAGTCCCACAGATCACACTTGCTTAACAATTATAGGATTTAAATAAAGAACTACATAAGAATGGGGTCTTACTTGCTTTTGAGATCTAATGGATTGTGTTTTTAAATTTTTATCTTTGACCACAAAGTCTATAATGGACTTAAAAATTTTATCATAATAATATGACTGGAAATTGAGGCTCTGAAGATACCAGATGTTGGGTGACTTGTGATGATGCTGTGAGTTTGCAGTGTGTAGTCAGGAGGTTTTTATATGAAGTTCTGTCAGCATTGTCTGTCCTGGCCAATATTACTAGCAATATTTCCTGAAAGCTTTCAATTTAAACTTGTTTTCCACATGAGAAACACTGATGCTTCCTGTGTTCCTGAAGTGAGTGTGTTGCCTGGTTTGCTTAATTAAAGCACACCATTAAGGATGTGATCATGGCAATGACCCAAAAATTGCTGTTTTACTTAACCCTGAGAGGGCCGCCCCCGTTTCAAGGGGCTAACTTGGGCTTCTAGAATAATGTTCAACATTTTTTGATAAGTTAGTTTCCCTGACAAAGGAATGAGGTTTTAATACAATGAATAGCAAAGTCTGGATAAGGTGCCCTGTGAGATCAGCTTAAATCAGATACACTGTGTCAGCTAACTGAGATTTTCCGTGTCATTACAACATTGCTGTACAGCCCGGCATCAATTGATCTCATCCCATTCATGAAAAAGACTGCCTTAAAAAACCTAGCTTACTGATTATCATCAAATTAATGGACCTTAATTATTCCTTTGACTTACTTCTTAGTTGGAGTCGCGCTGACTGCCAGAGAGTTAATTCTTCTCTTAAGTCGGCTAATCATTCCTGCCGTCATGAATTCACACTAAACAGGAGCGCAGAATAACTAAGATTGGACATTATATCACTTAAAATACGTAAACCAACTGTCCTCAATGTCTCCCAGACTGGCACTTCTCCACATTGCTGTAGATAATCTGGAGACTAATTAAGTAGTTAAGAGTTTTCCAGTGACTAAGTAGCTGGGGGAAAGGGTTAAGGATACTTAAAATAGAAGATAAACTTTCAATGTGATTATCTTGTGTAGTCCCTGTTTCTAACAGTACATAAAAGGAAAGCAAATGCATATGCTGAAGAATGTTAAGTGCTACATTTAATTAAGAAAATTAGTCTCTTATGAGAAAGTCAGAAGAACTGGGAGTGATCCAAAGGGTCTCCACCCAACGCTTTGCTAAACCATCTACCCTGTCATTAATGATCATACATGAGCCAGTAATTAATACACATGTGGTCTTGAGGCCACTTCACTTGAGACTTGGGGTATCAAATCGTATCTCCAACATTAGTTGTGCTGGCAACAACGAGTTCTTAACCTCATGTTTTGTCATCATAGTTGATGAGTTACTAGAAAATCCAGGTTAAGTGTTAGACCGAACAGCAGGTCTCAAGCTGGTCATGAATAAGTCCTACAGAGGGAGAATGTGACTCCATACTTTCCCTGGATTTGTAACATCTGGCAGGCTAGTGAGTACAGGGCAAGAGCAGCTGTTTGAGAACAGAGAAGAAACACACGGATATGGAACAGCATGTATGCAGACCGTGTGCAGTCCAGCCCCACCTCAGAGAAAATAAGATTTATAACATCGTTTCAAATAACCTCTGCTCTCCAGCTTTTGTCAAAGCTCGCTGAAGAGCATTAGCACTGGACTCAAACAGTGGTGCAGAACACCACGGGATGATGTTCCCATCACATGGCTGGCAGCACAATCGATGCCAAGTGGTTCTGATGGGAAGATTACAGCCCTCATGGTTTTGGCAGCCAGTGAACGGAATATATTTATTAATGAAATTGTTTATACAGCTAATAAATATCAAATCTATGTAACACTATGATAGGCCTGGAATTAATTATGAACCTGCTTTTAGCAAATCATCTTCTCTGTAAGTTCTGAGCCATAAATATCAACCTCATATGGGTAAGTAAGGGCAGAATGATAACCACACTGTCTTGAAGAACAATGCAGGATACATATCAAGACAACAGTCCCAATGCGCCACCCAGGTCACGTCCAATATCTGCCAGAAGTAGTGAACCACGGTATAAAAATTCCTTTCATAAACAGATGAAGCTGCACCTGAAAACCAGTTAAGTGCCACAGCTCAGCTCCTCCTATGAGAAGCAGTTCCAGAAACCTTTGCTCTTATTAAGGAAATCTTCGTATACTCTCTGACCCAAATCAGATTCACAGCCAGTTTATACACATTTGCTCTTAGGTCAACACTGTCCTTTAAGTTAAAAAATTTTTCCTCCCAGATGTTTAACCTTTTCCAGCGTGGACAGGGAGGGTTCATTGTCTCCCCTGCTGTTTGTTTTACTAGAGCCCAGCTCTTCTATTTTTTCACAAGATACACAGCCTCCCTCTGCACTTGTTCTAGTTCAAGGTTACCTTTCTATCCAAACTAAGGTACCAACAGAACTTTGTGGAATGTTGATTCTTTTGCTGGAAATACTCTAGCTGACATCATCTAGGATCACCCGTTAAGTGCTTCTCACATCAGCTTTAGGAAAGAAGATAGAAAAATGGGAGAGCAACAGCTACTGAATCAACATCAGTACCTCCTGCATTACCTATCTTTTCTCTTGGTAGCCTCTTGCATAATTATCAATAAAGACCAGTAGCGTTTACTGGATTTGCTCTGACAAGCACGATCAGGTTATGTTGCAAATAAGAAGAGCAAGTCCAAAAGCACTTGGAAAAAACTATAAGGCAGGGTTTTGTAATAAATTCCAGTCAGTCTCACATGTAATGCACCAGGCATAAGTGTATTCTCCCACTATACCTCCATATGCTGCTAACAAAAAGAAAAGAAAGTGTTAATCTAAATGAATGTCTTGCCTGTAGTCGAGTAGAGGGTAGAGGACTAATTACATGCCAGATGACATCCCTATCAGATCAGTGCTTTCCAATCTTTGCCAAATTGTGAACCCTGTAAAATTTTTCAAGGCAAGTGCTATAGCAAATTAAAGTCTATAGACAATAAATATGTTTTATTGAATACATTTACCAACTACTAAAGAACTTAATATCTGTGTTCCACAGGTTGCAAAATGCTAGAGATAAGCATGCATTGCTTATTAAAGAAAGGTCCATACAAGAGCCCATGTGCATTTTGTATTTTCAAAACTACTCAGCCAGTGTTAAATTGACTAATCTACAACAGAAAGTGGAAAGTTCTGCTCTGAGGGTATCTACAGCTAAGCAAATTCATTTTCATATGTTTTCACAAACAAAATAATAACACACATGGAGCAGTAACTGTCAGAGTCCCTCTCTTGAGGTTTACTAAGTTTCCAGCTACAGGGTCTACTCCTGTCTTTTAAAGTGAAACCAAGTAGTCACAAGAATTGAATTAAAGACAAATTAAGCCATTTTCCTTACATTGTTGCAACTGAACGTAGCCAGTAATTGAACGCAAAAAAGAATACCATGCAACAGATTTGCAGTACACACACAGTCTATACTGATACGGAAGGGCCTGATCCTGGAAAGAGTTGCACATGAGCTACCTTTACAAAAAGCAATCAACCAAGAAAGTCCCCTAGTGCCTCCAGACAAGAACCATAACTACAGTTTAATTGGAATCAGCCATATGTAGGTCACCTTTACATCTGGAAAAGGCCAACAAAAGTGCAACACATCCACAAAGGAGCACATGAGAAGAGCCAACAGTCTAAACAATCAGGACATTTACCTGTGATACAGAAGAATCCCTCTGCTCAAGCCTCTGAGCTAAATTCAGCAGAACAGTGGGCTGACGCTGGCTGTCCAAGCTAGCTGCCTCCCAAAGGCTGAGGAGCCAGAAACAAAGACCCAGCAGGTGAGATGGGTCTCATTAGTCACAGCCTGTCCCACAGCCCCTGAGGGCTATTAGCATCCAGGTTTAATCAAGAGATCATCAGGCAAGTTGTGTTGGTAAGACAAGTCCAAGCTTAAGTTATGAAGTCAATCAGCAGGTCAGGATCAGGTTCAGTGAGGGTAACCAGGCTCAGACACAGCCCCATGATTGCAACACAGGTCCACAGGGGCGAAGCAGGTCCCAGGTCATGGCACAAAATCACTGGATCAGTGCCTGGTTCACTAGGGTTCATGACGGGTAGGACAGGGCTGTGGCAAAGCTGGAGGCTGATACCCCACAGCTGAGCTGCAACAGGGCTCCTGGACCCTGGGCACGGGTTGGGGAGGCCCCAGGTGAGGCTGGTCAGGGCCATTAACACCCATCAATGCTCACAGGGCCCAGACATTGGGCTGATTACATGAAGGGTCACTAAGAAAATGTCTTCTCTCAGATAGGAATGTACTTGCCCCAGAATAAATTTTGGACTTCAAGAAAACTTGGATAGTTTTTTTTTTTTACTTTTGTCATGAATCAACAAATTTGATGAAAACTGTTTCAACAGAAAACATTACCAATCTGCTGTAATTCCCATCACCACTCTATAAATACAGCCTTAATTAAACCAAAGTACTTGTAGGTTTAAAATAGAACTCAGCGTACATCTCAATGCTTTGCTAACCCAGGGCCTACATACAAAATTGTGTTTGGTTTTGTCTCTTGTTTACAGATGGTGATGGACAAGCGGAAACTTCTGCCAGATCTTTCCCTTTCACATGTGTTCGGCGCGGTCCACAGCCAGGGTAAATTGGTGCTGTTCCAATGAGGCCAATTTACACCAGCTGAAGATTCAGCCCCACAGCTGTATTTGTGTATCCTCAGCGCTGCATGAACAAAGTTTTTCCATTATAAATATCGGTGCATATGATTTATACACTATAGTAAATTTAAGCTACAGCACATTAAATTATTCCAGACAATGGGCCCAACTGTCAACCCATTAGACAATTAGCTATATGTGTGACTTGACAAACACCTTTTGTATTAGTAGCAGAACACCATTTCCAAAATACTCACGCTGAATGTTCCTAGTAAATGCCAGAGTAAGATATCTGGGTTATCTTTCCTGACAGGTATCAAGCCACAACCATGCACAAAGACAGACATGTGATTCCTATAATGCTGAATAGAGAAGCTATACTTTTATTGTTGAAGATGGGAGAAAATTACAGATACTGAACACATAAATATGACTAATGGTATCTGGGTGTATTTTATGCATCTGCGTCTTTTGCTTGCTTTTTGAAATATTGTACCTTTCCACCACACTTAGTTCCATCAAACACTCAGGTATTCCTGGAAAGGATTTTCTATTCCATAAAGTGGAAATGGCCTTTTCTGGGAACAGGCATTCTACTAAGAACTGCTTGCTGTCTACATACAAATTAATTAATTGGCTGGATAAGAAATGTAATACTAGAAGAGATAAATAGACAACAGCCTTGTGAATGGAAAAACCAGTGGAAATGATGAAAAAAGCAGAGTGGGCTCCCCAGATAAAGGATCTTCCTCTCAGTTTTCAGAATCTGTGAGATAGAATTTCATTAACTTGAAAGTGCTGTACAAGTTTGGTGACTTTATTATTGACCCTGGTTCTATTCCTGGCTTGACGTGTAATGTTCCTATGACTCCAAATAGCTGCCATTAAAAGCAAAACAGCCGCGCACATGCTTACTGCTGCGCATGAGAAGTGGGGCATTTCCCTTACCCAAATCACCTGTGTGAGAGGCCCACAGACACAGCTGTGGTGTAATCACAGGTTTAAACTCCCGACATGTCATGACACTTCAGGGCTGGAGCTGGGATCTCTGCACAGATGGACCCATGAGGATATCAGCATTATTCTGGATTTTGGGATGTCTGGCACTCCCAGCTGTTTCCCCATCCCATGAATCAACCAGTTCAATGTTTTCCCTTGACACTGGCAAACTGGAGGGGGGATGGTGTCCTGACCTGGGGACACATAAGACCTCCTTCAGCCAACAGACTTGTTGGGAAAAAACTTAAAATCCAACTCACCCCTCACGGTGACTTCTGATTTCCCAGGGCTGAAAGGATTGTGAACACTGATCTGCTGGGTGTGAGGGTGACTCTTCATTCCTCTGTGCAATGGCGGGTGCGCAGCAGGGCAGTGGGCAGTCTGTCAGGAGGCCGCCAGCTCCCTCGAGCCGGTCCCAGCCGGTTCCCACCAGATCTGGCACAGAGGGGGGTGGCAGCAGGAATGCCACCATACACCAGAGCCTGACCATTGTGCCAAAGCACCCATCTGCCAGAGAAGCGCCTGGATACAAGGCGTTAGGGAAACAAAATGGCAGCTGCTGAGGGGGACACTGAGAGGGACACACGCTGTGGGGTCCTCCCTGGCAAAGGGGGCAGCGATGCCCCTGAGGGACAGTGAGTGGCTCACGCTGGGCAGGGACATTAAGGAACAACAGTAGAAAAAAATTAAGAATCAGAAAATAGCTGTAACGGCAGCAGAAATTCACTCCTGCAAATATTATCCCAGACATCCTCCACTGCCTGTCATCCCACCAGAGGAATTTTGATGGACTGGGTATAAACCGCAACAAGAATCAGGGAAATTGAATCTGTGTCCTATGTTTTCCTCTCAATACCCAAATCGAGACCAGAAGTTTGTGGTGATTAGCAATAAACTGAGCAAAATTCCTCAGCTCAACTGCCTTACTCGCAACACCTTTTCAGCATCTGTGCAGGACATAAGGCATCCAGGATTTTGATGACAAGTAATATGGAGGGGCCTCGCAATACATGAGGGTTCAAGAAAACATTTCTGAATTAGTTTTCATAATGTGCATGGTATGTAAGAAGAAAAGCCACCTGGCTTAAAGTGACAGCGATACTCCTGGAAACAATCCACAGACCATGCTCCTGGTTTCACCTCTTAAGACCATCACCAGCTCCTTAGCAGGTAACCTCTCAACCGCACACCCACCCTTATGTGTTCACTACAAATAGACATAAAGGCTAATTTAGGATATAATTTTAAGACCCCAAGCTCTGCCAAGTATGGGCCATTTAAGCATTTCAGCCAGGCCAGGAAGACATTAATTTTGGAATAATCACATAGCTACATCTGAAAGATGCTGCACAATAAGTCTGTGAACCTCATACACAGTTTAATTATATTATTTCCTGACAGCTAGGCTCTTATCACCTAACCTTCTCAAGGATCAAAGCAATAAATAAAAAAAGCAGCCGCCTTCTCTTTTTCTGTATGTGTGGGCCTCTTTCTGCTCTTCTAGATGTGTCGTCTTCGTTGCCCTTTAGAGCATTTGGGTCTTCTTGTCCTCATTAGTTAAATCAGAACACTGTGGTTATAATATGCTATATTCATCCTTAAAAATGAGGTTTAAGACTTAAAAATGAGGTTGGTATTCAGATGCCAAAACACTTTCTCTTGCCATGCTGATCAGGGGAGAATTCCTGTGCCTCCCAGTGGTGCCAAATTGGAGAAGCTGAAACAGCCTCAAAATGCTCCCTATCAAAATTGGCAAGCAAAATAATGAGGAAATTTGTGCAAATGCAAAAATATTCCGTCAGAACATACTGCTTTCAATTATTTTTGGACCCATTCTAATGTTCATGGAGGAAGCAAGAGGAATAGTAACTGCGTACCCAGTGTCGGCAGCAGGAAACTACAAATAGCACAGCACACCATGTTCCACTTTCAGCAGCAGCAGGATTCAGAGCCATTTCCTTACAGTCAGTAGTGGACGGACTGTGAGGTGACTGCTGCCAGACTCTGGAAACACAAAGCAGGAACTACGCCATCACTCAGTTAATGTTCTGCCCCCTTGCACTGAAAGGTCACAAGTGTGTTGGATGATCCGGTGCAAATCGGACAGAAAGTGGCCTCAGACTGCTGTAACTATGCTATAGGGCACACTTAGCATGAAGGAAATACGCAAGCCTTCCTCATCCTTAGCTGTAGCAGTGGAGCAAGGTATTGTTATTGTTTTCACAGTCCCATCAAAAAGATCAGGTTCAATTCCAAGCGCTGTGAAGCCAATGTATTTAGCTGCCTGGAAAAAAACAAACACATTTGGCAGCACAGGGCAGACTGAATTTATAAGGAAGATGGAAAGCACTGAGGTATCTATTTTACACATCAAATCAGAAATCCCACTGCAGGACAGACATCCTGCATGACAGGAGGCAAGGCAGTTAATCCCTGTCATTTGTAATTCCCAATTTTCAGTTTTGAACTTTGCATCTTTTCTACTTCCATTTTGCTGCTCCAAAGCCAACCCAGATCAACAGCAATCAGTCTCCGGCAGATGATTGCCCTTCCTGATGGACAACTGTCCACATCTGAAAAATCAGTACCACAAATGCCTTCAGAGGATTCTCATACGCTTTGCTTGTGGAGTCTGAACTTGGGTCATGGGGAGGAAGTTTGTACTGTCAGAGCTGTCAAATCAGCAACAAACCTCTTGCAGCAGAAACAGAAATGTCAATGGTAAGCTCCAAAAGGAGTCCTGCCCCCTCCTCCACAAGGTTAGGTGACATCCACCACTAGAATAACATCCACCAGGAAGAGGACTTCTGATATAGATTTATCCAGTTCCCTGTACTGCTCTGCTCAGCAGGCAAGACAATCCCACACTTCCTCAAACCAGATGGCAAAACTGGGTTTGTAGCTACTTTCAGTTGTAGCAGCAGCACAAAGCAGTTGGTGCGTACTTGTGAATTTGTCCTGTTGTTATTAGATTTGTCCCCAAGCTTTCTACTGGTGGATAGAAAGGCAGAAAAGCAAATGTTCACAATGCTATTGGTACACAGGGGCAGACCCCCTGCGGCCTTGACTGATAAATCAGAAAGTAGCAGGATACAAGCCTGACACTGTGAAAAAGCTACAAGCTCCTTTGGAACATAACTAATAATGAAGACATTTTGATTTTACAATCCAATTAGCAGAAATGAGCTCTGTTTGTGCTTTGAGGGAAGTTGAAAACTTCTATAATGAACTCCTGGTATTGCAAAAATCTGTTCTTTCCTACAGATACCAAGAACAGGATCTTAATAAGTGTGACCAGCAGTGGTCAAAGTAATGAACAGTTCCCACAGAGCCCTTGGTGATTACTTCCTGTTCTGACAACTCTTCACTTTAGATTGGGGGCAACAAATTGTGGAAAGCATTAGCAACCTGTCAGAAGCCTCCTTCATATTAAACAGAACAGATGTCAGCTAGCTGCATATTTAATTCAGAGCTATAGCCTGCAAAGACTGCGAGTCCCAGCATGCAGGTTCCTGAACTGAGAGACACAGTCTATGCAGGATTCACCTTTCTGTTTTAAGATGAAGGGTTTTGTAAGAAATTTATTCTCGTAGATGCTGGAGAGGATTTACCCCACAGTTCTGCAATAATTCTTTCATGTCCATGATTAGGTGAGGGGAATTGCAGACTTGTCACAGTTTAGCTGCCACTCTCAGAGCTTTCCACAGTGAAAGATGCTGATCCCACTCTGAAATCTCTTTAGCACGTGACATCTATGCTTACAGTATCACAAGGAATCTGTCAACACACACTCTGCACAACGACCCCTTGTTATAACATTTTTCTGCTTCCAGACAAACTTTGTTCTTTAGTTTGTTTACACACAAAAACCCAACCCAACCCAAAAATATATGAGACCAGTAAAACCCATTAATTTGGGGAATCCATGAGCCTGAGTCCTGTTTTGCTTCCACTGAGCTTCAGAAAAAAATCAGTAAAGATGCATTCAGAACATCATACTGTTTATTCAGCTGCATCAGAACACCTAATAGTGGCTAATGAATGACAGAGAGCACTGATGTGCTTCAACACAAAGGAGAAGCAATACTCAGAAGCAAGAGTTCAATTATTTTAAAATGCAAAAAAAAAAAAAGAAACATGACAGAGAACACATTTGAATAAACATTGAAGATTAATGACAAACTGCTGTTACAATGGAGTTATTGCTACATACTTTCAGTTCTCACCTGATTTATTACAGCCTCCTTTGTTCTAAGATGTGTGAAGTAATTGAATCAAAGTGATTAGAACTGGCATAAGTTCATTTGGGGAAATAGACAGATTTTTAAGAATGGATATACAGTTTCTCCCTTTGATATGAATTTCCTGGATTGATCCTTTGTCCTTGATTGCACAAAACGTCTCAAGTGAAGCAGAATATTTCCAGTACTATATTAAAGCAACCCAAGTCATGTGTGGATACATATCTGTATTCAGTAGGAATGTTTCCATACCCTTCCATCTCCAATGGCATTTTTCAACTGCAAATCTGCATTTCTTTGCTAGAAACAGCCAATACTCCAGCCAGATTCAGTATGTTACTGTGTTAGGTGCTATACAAACATGCACTTTATTGTTTACGCACTGAGCTCAGTCTCAGTTTAAACCTCCTTTCCACATCATCTATATAATTATCTTTCCGACATTTTAAGATATGATATTTGTAAGATGGTGCCTGTCATTTTAACAACTTAGGGACCTGTCTGCACGTGTTCTGTGTTCTGTTTGGTATTAGAAATTCTCTGTCAGAGCAAACACTTCATGTTGAACACAGGGCTTGTGCTCTCTGTTGTTTCCGTTTCAGAGTGGGCTTAGGTACAAAGGATGGTATGAAGTGATGATCTTCTATTCAAATGGCAGCTTATTTAGACTGATAGCTGACTCTCCTTCCCAGCACTGGGATCCCAGTTCTGATTTTATTAATGGGGAAGAACAGTTGTCTAGTGAGAACCTCTATACCAAAAAAGGCACCTTATGCTAAGGGAAACTTCAGATCATGAAAGAAAGCATTTTTCACTGGTAGTATGAGAGAGTAGATGCCAGATATGGAAACAAGGTTTCAGGAGAGAACAGATACTATGTGCTCTGTGCAAGAGTCCATATGCATGAGAAAAGAAAGAGAAAAAGATGCTAAAGCAACTTAAAATACTTTGACTAAATGTTGCTTTTCAACATCTATTCCAGATCCATAAATGTAGAGATCTGTATATTCCTTCTATAGCTTAAACATAAGAACCTGTTTTGTTAGGAACATTTTCAAAGCTTGTTTTTCTTATTTTAGGACTATTGAAAGCCCTGGAAAAACAAGCTAGCCACAATGTTGCAAGTGTGTACTGACATAACTGGAATACTGGAGGGGGGCACCAGTACCGACAGCTGGAAATAAGCTCTCATTTCTGTAAGTAGGTGGCAAAGTCTCTAACCATGCCATCAGTAAGGCTGGAGCCAGAGACAGAAGCTACACAGCTCCTGGATGCAGGGCTCTAACAGCACTGGCCCACTGAGCATCTGTCAGTGGGAGCTCTTAGCAGACACTGTGAGTCTTTCATTAATGTCAATAGAAACCAAGACCCTCTGCTTTACAGGACCAGACTTCTGGGCTTTTAGCAGAGAACTCAGGGAGACCTCAAGCACCAAACTGCAATCAAGTGAGGGGATGCAGCTAAAATGTGACACTCATCTCCAAGAAGGGAAGGAAGGAGGATCCAGGAAACTATCTCAGGAAGGTTACTGAACAATCATCCCACATGCCATCACACAGCACGTGCAGAACAATTGGGGGATCAGACCTGCCAGCATGGGTTTATGAAAGGCATGTCCTGCTTGATGAACCTGATCTCCTTCCCTGACAGGGTGACCTGCCTAGTGGATGAGGGAAAGGCTGTGGATGTTGCCTACCTGGACCTTAGTAAAGCCTGTGACACCATCTCCCACAGCATTCACCTGGGGAAACTGGCTGCTCCTGGCTTGCGTGGGGGTGCTCTGTGCTGGGTTAAAGCTGGCTGGGCGGCCGAGCCCAGGGTGGTGGGGAATGGAGTCACATCCCGCTGGTGGCCGGGCACACGTGGTGCTGCCCAGGGCTCAGTGGTGGGGCCGGTCCTGGTTAATGTCTTCATCGATGATCTGGGCAAGGGGATCGAGTGCTCCCTCGGTCAGTTTGCAGGTGACACCAGGCTGGGGGGTGTTGATGTGCAGAGGGCAGGAGGCTCTGCAGAGGGTTGGGACAGGCTGGACCGATGGGCCCAGGTCAGTTGTATGAGGTTCAACAGGGCTCAGTGCCGGGTCCTGCCCGTGGGTCACAGCAACCCCCCGCAGCGCTACGGGCTGGGGGCAGGGGGCTGGGAAGTGCCTGGAGGAAAAGGGCCTGGGGGTGCTGGTCGACAGCCGGCTGGACGTGAGCCAGCAGTGTGCCCAGGTGGCCAAGGTGGCCAACAGCATCCTGGCTTGTATCTGAAACAGTGTGGCCAGCAGGGCCAGGGCAGTGACTGTCCCCCTGTACTGGGCACTGGTGAGGCCCCACCTCGAATCCTGGGTTCAGTTTTGGGCCTCTCGCTACAGCAGGGACATGGAGGTGCTGGAGCGTGTCCAGAGATGGGCAACGGAGCTGGGGAAGGGTCTGGAGCACAAGTCTTGTGAGGAGCAGCTGAGGGAACTGGGGCAGTTTAGCCTGGACAAAAGGAGGGTGAGGGGAGACCTTATTGCTCTCTACAGCTCTCTGAAAGGAGGCTGTAGGCAGGTGGGGGTCGGTCTCTTCTCCCAAGTATCAAGCAATAGGACAAGAGGAAATGGCCTCCAGTTGTACCAGGGGAGGTTTAGATTGGAGATTAGGAAAAATTTCTTCACTGAAAGTGTGGTCAGGCATTGGAACAGGCTGCCCAGGGAGGTGGTTGAGTCACCATCCCTGGAGGTATTTAAAAGATGTAGTAGTGATAGACTTGGCAGTCCTGCATTAATGATTGGACTTGATGTTCTTAAAAGCCTTTTCCAAACTAAATGCTTCTATGGTAAAACTACCTGAAACAGAATTGTTTCACCTGATGAAGCAGCTGCTTTGGGCTGAGAGGAGCAGGTATCAACAACAAATTGAGCCCTTGTGATCACTGACAACTCTTTCCTGGGCATATGGGTAAGAAATTTTTGTAGTTTAGTAAATTCTTGGTCACTCTTCTTATAAAGCTCTCTGCAAACACATGCATTTTCACAAACACAGATCCCAGTTCAGTGCCTTTCCCAGTCAGCATCTGTACCCCAAGACCTCTGTCCTTTTTCTGCACAGACATTTGAAATGGGCTAAGGATGAAAGTAACATGCTTACATGAGCCTCACTTAGACCCTCAGTCAAATCCCTCTGCAGAAGACACTAAGCTTATTGACTCCTTTTACTGCAGAAATCTTATGGAGCTTACCTCAGGTCTAACAACACCCCCATGTTCAAAATCTCCAGGAAAGCTCCTCACTGTGATGCTCACTTACTGTGCTGTTGTGATATCCATTGTGTAAGTACTTAGATGGAAAAATCCAGGGCATGCTGAGTTCTGTACACCAATGCAGTGTTCATGTAACTTAAATGAAATCTAAATCCTGTGCAAAAATCCATGTCTAATCCATGCTTATTATGCCTGTATGATTATTACTGTTAAATACCATTCATTCAATAACAAATCCTTTTGCAGTGAACAGCACAGGGGGCATACATATTTCTCCTTGGTGCAAGACACTAAGGACATGCTCTTGTTATTAATCCTGATTCCGGTTCTTTCCCATCTTAATATGCTTCCTTCCTCCTCCCCAGTCCTAATTATCCACCTCCCCAGAACACATTTGCTTTGTATTCATTTCACATATGACAGCTCCCTCCGTCAGCTTCTCAGTACTTTCCTCGTTGGTTTCCCTGCTCTTATTCCCTGGGACACATCCCCCTTACAGTAATTTCTAAGCCAACATTTCACATGAAATCTTGGAGGCAATTGTATATATGAAACATAGACCAAATGAAAGAAACCATGTGCTTCCAGCAATGAAATAAGAGAGGGGAAATGGTCCTTCACTATGTGGACTTTTTCTCAGAGGAGTCTGTACCAGGTGCTATGCCTTTTGGCATTACAGAAATCCTTAAGGGTTAATATGACTTGTTGTAAATGGGAAAACTCTTATCATCTGCTTACGTATCAATTCCAGGGTGTTTTGACACTGCCAGAAGAAGAAAATGTAGAGGTGATTGGAAATGAAGAAGATGGTGAAGATGTTGCTAATCTTAATCTTTCTTATGCTTTTTCAGGAAGTCAGCTAAGACCCATTTCTAGGAAACGCTTCCCCACACAGCATCACTTCACTAAAGGAGCAGATACAATTGCCCTATTTACTGGACTGTAATAAAATAAACTGCGTCCTACTAGCAAGAAGGATCATATCATCACATTTGTAATGTATTTTATTACAGAACATACAGCATCAGAATTGTAAAGTGTAGTATAAGGGGAAGTAATGTATGAAATGGTTAAAGTGGATATGTATCATAGAATCACAAATGCACTGATAGTTTCCCTTCTCTCAAACATCAAGATATCACTGTTTCTTTCTTAAAGCCATCTTCCCCACCCCCCGCCCCCCAAAGCACAGTGTAAATTTCCACATTTTGCATTCTATAATTCCATCAGAGTAATTCCACACCTTTTTAGACCAAGAGTAGTTTGCAGAGCAATCCTTCCTTCTGAGGAACATAAACCTTTGGCAGGTATCAGGTATAATACTCCAATAATAGCATGAGCATGGTTCAGATACTCAGATGATATATACTACTTGGACTATCTTCTCTCCCACTGACTTTGCTGTGGAGCTAGAGCTTCTCTGTATTTTTGTAGACTAACTGTCTGGTGTTGAATTAGATTCTAAATCAGGAACTCCTGAATTTCATCTGGAACTTCAGAATAAGTGTTAATGGGTATATTGTGCTTCTGCTGAAAATTAATGGGAGTCTTCCCAAAACTTTTATTAGGAATGGGAATAGGAGTCTAATACAGCTGGTATATCTGTGATTGTCTTCCTTCAGAAACCAAATGCCCCATATTACTTATTTCACTAAATGGGGCTGAGTTTAATAGCATCTATCCAGTAGAAAAACATGTCAGTTCCCTTATTTATGGAGACCAGACTGAGGAAGAGGCCTGAAGCAGCATGGTGTGTGAGAAGGGAGGGATGCAGTGTGTGCTCCTTGGTGCCATGGTCTCACCACCCACAGCTGCACAGTGAGTGAGATGGAGGAGAACTGCTGCAACTGTTATTCCACCCTATTCATAGCAGTACCACAGCAGCCCCCATCAGCCAGCACTGCTTCCCATAGCCTGCTCCACAAGGAAAATCACAGGCAGAGCTGTGTTTTGCAAAGGGAAGCTTTAGTATGGATGAGGCAGATGGTTTTGACTGCAAGCCTGCTACTTCACTGCTCCTTGAAGACTAGATGTGGCCTGTGGTTTGCCACCAGACCTTCTACAAAGCTGACCCTACCCAAATAAAATGTTTCTCCCACCACAAGCTTCCAGTGAAATTCTCTGGTGGCATTTCCTAACTACCACTGCCATCTTTGGGAGTTTGCCTTTGTGTAGTGCACTCTCTAGAAAGTCCAGGAGAAGGGGAGGTGAACACAGAGCTAACATGCAAAGTCTTCTCTGCCCCCAACGATGCTACAGCAGCCTGCTCTTTCTTCACTCTGGTGTTACAAGTTTACAGAAGACATCCCTGGTTCAGTCCAGCTGATGACTATATCGTTTATACTTAACGTGGACAACGCTGATTACATCATGATAGCTGTTTTTCATTCACATACATGCCACAGCAGTAAAATTGATATGGAACCAACCGAGAATGATGGGGAAATTCCTACAAAAGTCAAGTTGGGTGCCAGTTACAAATGATTTCCAGAAAAGCTGGAAAGCATAGTCTGTAAGGATATTTTTTTTCCTCTTTTTTGGTATTTACTCAAGTGCAAAACATGTGGACTCTTGCCTGAATTCTTCTCCCTGTCCAGATTTCAACCAACCAATTAACATTTCTCAGATAGTTCTAATAGTTGGATCTATGCTGATTGTGGGTTTTTTGTTTGAAACAATATTCAATTTAGACTGGAATACATTTTTTCATGTTACTGATGGCTAAAACCACTTTTCCTGTTACCCAGTAAAAACACAGTGAAGCCTCAGTTCTAGTTTCAAAATTATATATATGTATGTACATACATATGTATATATTAGTTGGTGAGGACTAAATTTGTTGAACAGTGAGGGTCAGGGCTACACCAGTGACTGAAATGTGTTATTTATCAGCAGATCATTACAGTCAGCACTGCACAGCATGTGAATTTCCTTACACCACTCTGCCAAAGCTCCCCACATGGCTGACCTGCCTGCTGACTTGAGCTTCAGGGAGCTTCCAGTCTCCATCTGGGGATTCAATCTCACTGCACTGCTTGTGCCTATGTGATAGCTCAACTTTTTCCTCCCTCGGCCCCAGCACAGGAAAATAAAACCTTAACAGCCTGACTTGGAGGCAAAGTTTGTCCACAGCCAGCTCTGCTCTCTCCCACTGATTTGAGTGGGAGAAGCCCAGGCTGTGACTGCCACCCCCTCCTTTTATTTTGCCAACAATGTGATTTGCTCAGCACACAACCATACAGACCTTCTGTAAGTTGTAATCATAATTTTATAGTAATTCAAAGTTGTATTTATTTTTAATTATTCAAATTAAAAATAGAAATTTGAATAATTCATGTGTCCAGGCAGCGCCTCTCATTTATAAATGTTCCAATGGAGGGCATCTATAGGAGGGAAGAGAGTGAACTGATTTGCTTTGAAAATCTAGGGTATTTTAATACCAAAGGGTTCAAAAATTAACCTACCTTAAAATACTGCATATTTTTGCTTCATGTGTCTGTCCTCCCCCCTTTTTTTTATTCTCATCTTTAAGAACTTTTCAGTGAATAAGGATATCTGAGATTTTTAAAATCAGAGGTGTCCAGAAAATGGAAAGTCCTTGTCTATTTTCTCCTTATTAGAACAGGTTTCCTAAAGTATCACCCAATGAGCATACAGAGATATTTTAAAAGGCCCTAAACCCTTATTTATATTCAGAATTTTATGTTGGAGTTTGAGCTTTCACAGGGTATTAGAGTTGTCATTTGATTAGCACTAAATGACATATCCAGGTTATATGGAAAGAGCTGTGCTTCTCCCCATGAGATGAAGACTATCCTGGCTCTGCTACCATACCTAACTGTAGAAGGTAGAGTGCCAATGAGCAAATGGAGGTACCAGGAATCTTTAAAATTCAATACACAGAGAGAGCGTGATGGCTATTTATACAGTGGACAGGGCATTCAGGCTTGATTTAGCTCTGAACATTTTATGAGACAAGTACTTTCCAGTCTAAGGTGGTCAGACTACTTCAAAGAGAGCTGCAGCTAAGGAGAATAAGCACATCAATATTTTTTATCAGTCCACATGTGCAAAATATGAAGTAAAATGATCTGCAACCTTCTCTGGAAGAATTTTAGGGACTCACAAACTGAAAAGATTAAAAACACTTATTTGAGAGTATAAAAAACCAAAATCATTTCTATTCTTTGGGAAAATGTAGTAGTCAAGGAAAAGCAAGCAGAGCTACTCAGAGAAGCCAAAGCAAGACTGTGTTCAGTTAATGTGAGGTAGATGAAGAAGAAATATTGAGAAGATCAAAATGCCAGTTTTGTCAGTTGGGAATTGCTTGAGACAGCCAGTGTTTAAAAGGCAGGAATCATATTTTCACTGCTTCTTCTTCACCTCAGAAGTTTCATTTATCTGCTGACTTGCCTAAACTTTACACTTAACAACCTCAGAATAACACATGCAAAGAACCTAGCTGTCACAATGCTCAGGCTTGTATCAAATCATCCTTTTATGCCTGTTTCAGAAGATCAAAAGGAAAAATATATTGGAGACTTCCTTCAATACTACAGAGCAGTGCTTGGCAACAAGAAATTCTCAGGCACTGACTTGATCTGAGACCATTTCAGCATATAACATTATTATTAAAATTAATTTACTAAATAATAATAATCTGCTAATAATATTAGCAAATAATAATCATAAATAAAAATTAAAATTTATGTTACTAAGCAGTGGTCACCTGAATAATCCCAAAGAAACTGAAAATCCAAACCGAAGCACTGACTGAAATACAGCAGCTGCTGGGAAGGACAGCCGTGAGTGATCTCCTTATAGCACGTGACACACAAGGAAAAGAAAGAAGAAATTGTGGCATTTGGAAGAAAAACTCTGCTCTTACGCATTCTTGAGTGATGCTGCAGTGACTCTTGTTTTAGAGGGACTCATCTGAATTCAAGGTTTTCCCAGCAGGAGGATTGATTATACAATGATGGAGCCTTTTCAGTCCTAGCATGCCTTAGAGATATTTAGTACATGCATTGAAAACCAATGTCTTGTGTTTTGCTCTGTAGTACTGAAGATTATATTTGTTTCAGCAATGTGCTTCTCCCTGATGTGTCAAAAATAATATAAATTGCAGTTGATTAAAAAAATGCATCTTCAGTGAGATCCTCTGCAGATGAGGTCTGCATTTCTTTTGCTATTCCTGCTGGGTCAAGGCAGACACATTAGTGAAACAACTGGATCATACATTAAGTGGAGAAGATTCAGAGACCGGTGCTTTTGATGGCTATAGAAACTAGATAAACATGAGCCTGCGAGCTCGGTACCTTCCACTGAGAATACCTTACTCTGCAGCCTGGAATTTTAAATGTGCAGTAAAGACTCGCAAAACCATCTCACAAGATGTCAAGCACTTCCGTGTTAAGAAAGTAAGACTGCCAAGACTCTGGCATAATACAGTTTTCTCAAATAAATTCATCAAAATCAGTACCTACATGTGCTTCCAGAGGCAAACAGCAAACAAATACTACAAGTATTAAGAAGCCTGCTTTACTGCGTGTTACTGACATTTGTAGGTAGTGATGCATATGAGACCTGGTTAGGGAACTCTGGCTGTTTTTTAGCCAGTCTTTTCAACAAACATGAGAAGCTGCTATGCTTTGCTTGCAGGAGGACTTCCCTATCTATTACGGGTTCCTGAATGAGTAACTTCTGAAGAGGCAGGGAATGGGTATGTAACTCTGGTGCAGTACTATACACCTGTTAAACTACAGCTTCCTAAAGCCATGTTACTTACCTGTGTTTCTGCTGCTCTAAATACTTTTGTACACTGTATTTCATTTCGAGACACCCTATGTACTTTTCAGGCTGATACGCTACATTACAAATGCCCAAGAAACATGAAGTTGCAATGCTATCTCTGGAATAATTTAATGTTAAATATTTCTCAAATAAGGTCTTGTACTAGTGAACAGGAATCTTGGCCACTGACTTAAGTGTCAAATATGAATTCAAATGCCGTCCCTATGCGCTTTTTAATGCAAAACAGCCACACTGAGTTTTGCATGCTGCTGTCATTTCAGAATACTTTCTCTTGGTCTGTTTATATGTTTAACTTAAACACAGGCTGAGATCTCATGCTGTGGGTACTAAGTGGACATGTCTTTGATACAAAGCCATTACTAAAGATTTTACCAGTTGCAAATCCTGTTGTGATTTCCTAGGAAAGGGAAACTGAAAATGTTGTTTGAGATAACAATTAGGAGGATTCAAACTACAAATTTCCCATAGACTTGCAAGAAGTGCAAACAGTAATCATAGTGAAGCAAACCCTAAAATCATTCTTCTCTAGGTGCTGTGACATGTAGATAAATATATTCATAAGCTTAGAAAAAGAAACTTGAAAAAAAGCCTGATTCTTGTGCTAATGTCTAGCAAATGTACCCATTATGACACAAAAAAGCAGATTAACTTTCATCAGAAGTGACATAGAGAAGTTATTCTTGGATATTGTTATGCCTGCTACATCCAACAGTTAGTTCAGTGAATGTGGTTTACAAGTCACATAAAGTACATCCATTGGCAACATGAGATTTACACCTGTTATGAATACCTCATGCTGCTAATTACAGAAAAAAAAGTCACAATGTCTTTGTGATAAAGTCTTGGTTAAAGTATGAAAGGAACAGATTATTCCCTACCTTCTCAGCATCTTGCTCAAAAAGCCGGAGTTGAAAGCACTGGTCCAGTTTCAGCTTGCGGACATGCCACATCTGATGCAAGTGTTGCCGAGTAGAATGCAGCTTGTCTAAAAGGCTGGTGATCTTTGGCACAAGACTTTGAAAATCTGCACTTCCAGGAATGCAATTCCTACCAGAAAAACCATCACTGCATCTTATGCATTGTAATAACCTTTGACCCTCACGATCCAGTTCTTCCACAGGAGCTTTAATCACTTTTTTCTTAAGCTGCGTGTGCTCATCGATCAGCCTTCTTGAGCCCTCAACATCAACTGGAAACTCCTTCCTAGCCAACATTTCCTGGAGATCCTCCAACCTCGATAATAAATGGATGGCACTGTTGAAAAATTCTTCCAAGGAGACACGCAACTCTATCCATTCATCGTGGTTGTAATCCAAGGATCCTTCAAACTCATCCGTCAGTTGAGAAGGATCTACAAGTTTTGCCAGGCCTTCAACAGATACCATACTTGTCTAAGGAAGGGAAAATGACAGCATTTGAATCAATGACTGTCTAATCAGAAATAACATAGCAATCCATAAATAGCCTGAAGGGATTATTTTCTTCATCAATACATAATTGAAGGAACATTGTAAAAGATGCCAACGACTATGTTTGATTTTGATGAATTAAGTGGATTGAAAACATTTCTATTAATGGCACTGATTTATTTATTTGTTAAAAGACATGATATTTGGTGGGATAATGTCGATCTTTTTCAGCTGGCCTGACTATCAAAAACATACAATGAGAATTCTTCTGCTACTGATTACTTTAACCTAGCTGGACACTGAAGACTTCTTACTGCAGCTGTTTGATATCTAGACACGATTGTTCATTAAACAGGTATATGGTATTACAGGGATTCTGCTTCTTGTGTTATGCTCAGGAAGGTGGCTATAAAACAGCAAAAGTTTTATTCATATAAACTGAAGCAGGTATTGTGATCTGCCACAACACAGAATATGCTGTTATCTTCCTCCAGATTATTCCAGTTGGCTTTTGCCACAGGCAGCTCCCTTTCATATTAGTAATTTCTAATGTAATTAAGCCAAAATCAATGTAAAAGTAAAGTGTCATTGGAGTATTAACAAGTAGAAATTATTGCAAATAGAAAGTACTGCTCATGAATCATACACAATCAATGAGAGATGGTTTTAATTCATTCAGACTCAGTAATCAGTGATAGAGAAATGCACTGGGTGCCTGGAAAGCAGATTACAGTTTAAGAACGCAACAACTGATGGCTGTTCCCATTTATTTCACACAATTATTTTTTTTCTGAAATATGAGCATAGGGTTCTGTATGTTACTAGAGATTTTCAGTGCTGTCATGTTAATGCACAAATTGGCAGCCCTTAAAGGCTTGTGATGTTCATCAGTGACTGCACATCTATTCCCTAAAGACCAGGCCTCTAAAGAATGTCAGAGTGCGCTCTTCAGAAGTGGAGGCACCCAATAACCACAGCAATCTTGTAAAACTCGTCTACAAAGAAAAATACCTCAAGTCCTGTCCATTATCCTGAATTACGTCCAAAATAGCAGGCTGCCCACTGGTTTAAAGTTAATAACAGGCTTTTCTTCCAATTTGTATCCTTCTAAAATATCAGGCATTCTGAAATGTATCAAAATTAGTGTTGCACTGAAATTATGCACAGCAGAAAGATTATTTTAAAACTTTCTTTCAATACTCCTTGCTTTGGGGAAGGGAGAGGACAGAGGGAAGAGTCAACAAACAATGGGAAGCTAAGTATGTAGCTTCAGAGGGATTTCAAATTGCTAAACCTCCTGACCTGGACACTGGCCCCTTGAAGATAATTCAATTTAGAGTTTAACTGCCTGTCAGGAAAAGACTTCATAGCTAATACCTGGGCAACTCCCCTTGCAGTGTGTCTGCTAATGCAGCTAATGCAAACACTGCTCTTTGTCATGAACAGAATTTGACATGATGATATAGCAAAAGGGCTTTACATTTCATGAATTCTGCAGCAGATTTCTATATTAAAATTTGTTTCTTTAAGGAGTTCTTGAAACTCTCATGAAAACAACCTTAGTTAGGCAGGTAGGTGGTAAGACAAAGTAACTGCCTTTCAGGCATCACCCATCTTTCTTTTAGAAATCACTGTAAAAAGCACTGTCCACTATTTAAACCCTTTTGGCTGGAGAAAGAATCTTGCAGGCACTTCTGCATTAATGCTAAACTAAGCTGCCTGGTCCATTCCTCAAAGTGACAGAAAGCTTTGGAGTCCACATACGTTAACCAAACCCTTTTTTTTCTCTCTTTTCTTTGTGTGATGGTCTGTGGGCATGCTTTACTCTCTGGACTGTGACACAGAATCATTCTGCCAGAGTCTCACAACACAAAACCCAGATCATCAGCCTCCACTAAGGGTCATACACTGCCCTGGCACATGCATAATGCTTCCACTAAGCTCAAAAGCAGAATCTGGCCTTAAAACTGACACTGGTTACTGCTGAGTTTGCAGATGGGGCAATTCAACAGAGACTCCCATGGCCTTCCACCACAGTCTGTTCCTGCCAAGAACCTTGTGTTTGAACACAGTGGTGGGAAATCACCACGATGGTTCAGTGCAGAGAGGATACCTGTGTGCTGCCCCACATAAATCAAATGTGAGTCATACTGACCTGCAATGCTTACTTGATATTCACAGTTCTTACGAGAAAGCATGAGCTGCCGCAGAGCCTGAGCCTACCACTAAACAGCAGCATCCACAAGAATTCTTTAAAACAGAAGTTCCTGGATTGTGGTGTGTATATTGCAGGGGGTCTGCTGTACTGTAGACCACAGCTTAAAAGATCTTTTAAAAATCATAGAACTGAAGAACTCATCAGTGTCCACAGGTGGTCCAATAGACAGTGAAAGCACTGACTCTCCTCCTGCGGTCCAAAATTTGTGAACCATTACAGACACCCATGTGAACAGCCCTGCAGACAGACTAAGGCTCGAAGGCACACACACAAAGTGAAAATACCCTTCATGCATGCCAGCATGTACAGCAAACTAGTCCAGAGCTTTTAAAACAAGACTCATAACTGTAACTATGAAGAATAGCTTGACCACAGTCTAATCTTCATTATCAGCACACCAACTCCACACAATAAAAAAGTCAAGCCTCCAGAAAGTGTTAATTCATTTAAAAAAAACCAACAACAACCCAATGTTACAAAAATATATATTTGAACTCTTGCTTTTGTTTACTAAAGTATTGGAGGACTGAAATTCTGTGCTGGATATACACACATAAGCTGCCTTTTCTTGGGCTACCATGGGACTGCCCCTTAGTGCCCATATATATTTTAACCAGAAGCTCCCTATTCCCATGAACTATTCTATTACTAGCCTCTGCACAGGCTCTCTCCTGCTCCACATTCTTCTGTACCATTACATCTCCTTTCTCCTTCCCACTGCCCTACTCCCTCTCATTCCCCGCAGGCAGCACAGCCAACCTCATTGCACTGTAACGGCAGCCACAGTTCTGCCAGTGTGGGGAATCTCTGGAGGTAAAAAAAACCCCAACAGCCTATACTGACAACAGCCTTGCTTTCAAATTCATGTAGGGCATAGCAAGTGGAAGTTATTTTGATGACTGAGTCTTCATAGGGAGCCAAGGAAGGTAAAGACTCATTTAAACAAAGCAAAATTTATGAGTTTACTGTTCTTTTGAGACAGAGGGGGAAAATGTCCAAATACTTAAATTGTGATAATAATGTAAAAGTTTGTTAATGCTTAACACCAATCTAGTTATGCAGTGCAATTCAAGAGTGCTTTTAAGAAGAGCTTGAAAATAAGGACATATTTATATCACACTGACTTCAACGTATCTTAAATATAGTCCTCCATTGCAGTCAAAATTAAGAACTACAGCCACATTCTTCTCTTCTGAGCTCCAGAGATACAAAATCTGAGTGTCTCTCTGAAATTAACGGATTGGCAAGACAGCCAGCCAACAATAGAATAGTTTCTCATCAAATTAAAAAAAACCCAATATATAACTAGCTCATGGCTGGGCACGATTGATGTATGAGCACTTCATGCACCTGAGCTTTGCTTCTCTTTGAGTAAGAAGTTGAAAATCACAGAAAACTAAAGCGCACTGAGAGAACTCAGCTGGTTTGTCTTCACCAATGACAAAGTAAAATTCCCTTTAATTATGCAGTTACATACTGGTTACTTCTCAAAGAACCTGCCTGAGGCACCTTATCATTAACATGAGTTGTTAATGTTACCCCTGAATTGTAAATTTTAATTAAATCAAAGCAATGATAATATATAAATAAAGTCAGCATAAATAACTTTTATTAAAAAAAAGCCACTACCTGAAGCTGGGTAGGGGTCAACTAACAAACCCGTACATTAACATCTAGACAACTTTGTCCTTAGTACATTGACTGAATTGGTGGGGTTTTGTTTCTAAAAGAAACAAAGGAAAGACTGAATGTAACACCACCAAAAACAAATACCACAAAAAAAGCCCACAAAACACCTACCAAACTGAACTATACATGTGAGACTCTGAGGTGAAACATGCATCCCATTCCATCTGTGTGCTCAGAAGGCAACCTGATGCCACAGCATCAGCTCGCTCAGTCACACAGTCCTTACATGTCTTTCTTTTTCTCAGTCACAGGGCTTAGGAATTTTTTTTTCTACCTGAAGAAACTTTCTTATCAGAGAAAATGCTTTACCATACATCTCTCATGTGGCTCTCACCTCGAAGATGAACTTGGAACTGCCAAAGTTCGTTTTCTGCTTCTGCCAGAAATTATCAGGTTTTATAATCAGGGCAACGTGAATCTCAGCAGGAAAGGCTTCCTGAAGGGTCTTTAGGAGTGGTTTGATCAAATCCCATTTGGATCCCCGCATATCGATAATAACAGTGAATCCTCGTTTACAAACATCTTCGCTGTAGGAATAAAAGCATATCAAAATAATTAATATTGTGGAAAGTCACACTGAGACTCAACTTTTGTTGCTAGTGTTCAGTGCTTCAGAGCTGATCAAGGAATTATATACTTCAAAATAAAAGCAAAAGATGGTACAGCATAAAGGCTATATGAAAGGCTATATTAATTTTACCATAATCTCATCTACATTAAATTCCAGTGTATATATTAGTTTAATCTCTAATTTCCCAACTACATGTAATTCAAATTTTCACAGAAAACATACATACTTTCACACAATTGAAAACAGAATCAAATACATGTGTATAGGAGCTATGTGTACATACAAGAGATTCTCCTTTCAACACACTGAATTCAATCCACAGCCAAAGCCAACAAGCAGGGTCCTGTGCCTTGGCATTACTGGCCACTTGTAAAATTGGGTGCCCTCATTTTTAGAGGCCCTTTTAAGGGCTTTTAAAAAAAGCATAATTTCCAGAAAAGTGCCTGGCAAGCATTCCCTGAAGGGAAGGTCCTTGTGACTCAGCATGTGGACTGTAAAAATTGGGGCCCTTTTCCCTCCTGATTTGGAAGATCTTCCAAATGTTGCAGGATCTTTTTCAATCTGCAGTCATGCTTTTCTGCCAGCCTGTGCTCCTCCCTTCTCAAAAGTTCAAGACAGTGTCTGGCCTGGTCATTGGCAATGCATGGGGCCCAAAACCAGCAAGCTCTAGCTGGTAAATACGTCTTCCCTTTCTCCTCAGGAGAAACGAGGAGAAAGAATGAAAAGGACATGTTGATTCAAGCCAAATCTGACCAGCTTTCAGGATAGCTTTTCCAGAGGCATAGTTTTGCTCCTCAGAAAAAGAAGTAGCTCAAAACCATCATCCTCCATCTGCAGCATTCAACATTTGAGGAGATTTAGGAAATGTCTGCTCTTCTGGCTGTCCAGCTAATATATCTGCCATACATGGTGTTGAAGTCTTGAGAGCTATGGTGTCTGCTTTAAGCTTCAAGCACTTGCACAAAATGTGACCTTCCCCATCCCCAGTAATATTATTGGTATGGTAAGTGAGTAAAATTAATTGGTGATATACTAAAAATGCCAAAATGGTCCACCTACTGATCTAATTTATTTAGGTTTTTTTCAGGTGGAATGAAGGCCACAGCCTTTTCCACAGAAGGAGAAGCTTTTGGAAGAAAGTAAGTGTGGAAGGAAGAAAGGAAGATGAAAACAGTAAGAAAAGCTGAGAAAGAAGAGAAACATGGCAGAACATGAACACATTTGTATAATGAATGTAACAGTGAGGCACAGAACAAGAAAACCTCCTTAATACATGAATTTTTAATACATAGCATCTTTGACCTTTCTGCAAACTGGCCATCAACATAAGTAGGATCAATAATGTGGCCATAAAGACGTATGTAAGATAATTTAAAATAGCAAGTGTTGATATCACTGGAATCAATCTGAAATATGCTGAGGACAGGCATTATTAATTATGGATATAATGCAGAAATTGTAAGACACTGTTTAGCCTCCACACAAATACTCTCAGTGCACAAACACACAGGATGTCTTTTACTATACTCTGCCCCTCTAAATTCCTAAAGGACTCTTTCTGCTAATAATATCCAGCTCCTATATATCTCACTGAAAGCTTACAACTAGGTTTCTGGTCTCAGACAAGGATGGGGGTATCCTTCACAGGAGGCACACTGGATTAACACATGTAACTTAAAAATAAAAGTCCTTGGTGATGCTACGTTTGTCTAGAAAGATTTGTGCACAGATGGACCACTCCATGGCAAAGTGGATTTTGCCATTTTAAGAGTCTGTTAACTTGAATACTTTCAACTCAGGGCCAGGAAGGAGCAGTCAAAGCCAACAAGCTTGGTCCTCTGCCTTAACATTATTGGCACATCTAGAGCATGCCGCATACAACAGTCAGTGCAAAGAAAAACTAGGGAGACCAGGCACTTCCAAACACTGTCAGGAATATAGATCTTTTTGTTCTCCTTTTACCTAGTGCTGAAAGGTCAGCCATCTGATCCTTCAATAACTAGTGCCAAAAAAGGCTGTAAAAGAACCTTTGTTGGTGGTGCTACTGCTTCTTGCCCTTCTCAACAAGAGCTGTGGCAGAGAATCAAATCAGAAAGAGATGAACAGAAGGGGGTTGTGTTTTGCATTTTTTTCTTGCAAAGCTTTATAGGGTCTTCAGTAACTTCTGCCAAGTCACCAATGCCTGTTATACCGAACTGACTTTTCCACAGATTGATTTTTCTTCAAACTCTTGACAAAGAGATCCAGGAGTCGTACAGGCACACGGAGAGCCCCAACACAGTAGCAGGTAAGTGCAATCTGTCTTTTCTGACATAAACAAACAAACACCCCCCCACCCCCACTGTAACCACAGCAAGGTACAGCCAACATTAACCTCATTGCAACTCCCCATGGCTGCTGCCAACCTGACAACTTACCAAATCCGATCTAAACCAATAACTTAATTTACTGATGAACAACAGAAAAACCTGTTTCAGTAAGCAGAACAGGAACATCTTGAGCAATGGAAGTCTTCCATTTATGAACCTGAACTGAAATCTTAGACCCAAACAGACCCAAAATCACACCCTGCCCCCAGCTGTAGAGCATAGGCAGTGTGATACCATCTTGACACCCACGTTGACATATCAACATGACTGAAGGTTCTGCCTGCAGTGTGATAGATATTCTAGATATGGAACGAAGAGATGTAACTGTGGGCTGGATTCTGTGTTCATTGAAGGTTTACAGCCTTTCTGGACCCTGGAGGTGCAGAGAAGCAGAGGAGCATGCATGTGTGAAAAAACTCTCCACAACACCCTAAATCTCTACTTTCAGGTTTTTGGAGACTTTACAGCATGTTTTCAACAGAAGAAGAAAGGAGTAACAATTCCGCAGCTTTTTCTGGTGGACATAGGAGAGCAGCCACTGACCCTGCAGGCCAGGCTGGGACATCAGCCCATGGGTAGGAGTCAAATGCTTCCTGATTCTTGTCCTGGAAGAGGCAATAAGCAGTCATTCCCTACTAGCACTATCTACGCTCCTTGTAACTAGACCAAATTTTCAACATGCTTAGTACATTTTCAAGTAGGAAACTGACAGGATGTGGGGATCAAGAAGAAGGAGAGGAAGAACAATCAGATTTCTTCAGTTCAAAGCACATCAACAAGTAACAACTATTTCACTAATAATACAAAACTCAATACAATGCTCTTAATTACAAAGAGGAATTCCCTACTCGATTAGTCACATAGGCATTTAAGTTTCTTTTAGCAAATACAGTAAATGAAAAAATGGGTATCATTTCAATTATAGAGCAGATAATGTACAAATGGATGAGATTTATAATTTTCAGCAAATTATCTGTTTCAAGAACCTTGCTCAGAGTCTTGCAGAAGTGTCTCTGCTTGCAATTTTTTTCTCGAATGGTTCTAACCTGTATGGTAGATGAATGGTACTAACCTGTAACAAGTCCTGTGGGTCTGTAGTCTCACCTACAGAATTTGATCTGGCACAATGATAATTCCACATGTTCTCTGACTTTTTTGCAGAAAATTAGCACCTGATTTCTAAACCTGCTTGTCAAAACCTATTATTTAAGTGTTTAAACTGCTGCAAGCCAGAAAGCTGTCTGCTCATTATTTCTACTTTTAGTTGCCGAGCATGCTGTGGAGAGGGGTACCTTTGAGAGCACTTACACTATACGAGCAGGCAGCCAGATACTAAACAGGTACTAATACTTCAGGGAAAGAAGAGGGGGATAAGAAAATTATTTAGATTGTAAGCTCTTCAGGGCAGAAACCATCTGCCATGCTGTGTTTATCTAAGGAACCTGCCTTGGTGAAGGTCTCCAAGTACGCATACTACAGGCTTCAGCTATCTAGAATGAATTAAAAAAAAAATACTCTTCAGGAAACTATAGATGCAAATCCAATGAATTAAAAATAATGAGTAATAACAGTCTACAAAAACACAACAGAACACATGTGAAAGTAGAAAAGGCTTACATAAATGTGAGGACACTTCGCAGGCAATTTTATTAAAAAGAAACTTAAAAAGCCCCAAATTTAAGTTGCAATATCCAAGTATTTACAGCTCTTGATAGGGTCCTAAAAAAGCTGGCCTTGTGTAGACATAGCGAAGCACCCATAAACTCTGGTGAGTCAGAGCAATCTGTGAAGATCTGTCATCTCTGACAGTTATTTTTCTTCAGTTACCTCAACATGTATTGATGAAATGACCCTAGGTTCCTTTTGAATAATCTACCCATGCTTACTAAATTTATTGTTTAAAAGGAACAACTCAAACCCTTCCCAATTTAGCAATTGATCAGGAAAAGCATCAGTAGTAATCAAGCTTCCTTCACACTGTCTGAGCATGGCATGCCTTATCCCTGGCTCCCAAGATGCTACATCAATTATGCTATATCATTATGCACAAGTAATCATTTTAGGATGTCAATTAATTTTGATTGTGGTGCTTTATTTTTTCTGGTATTGATATTTGACCAGAAACTGGAGAAACCACTCAGATCAAGGTATCTGGGCAATCCATCAGCCTTTTGGCTGCACTCATCTGGACTAGATTTGCAATGATGAGCACAAAACATTTGATAGTTGATATGTCATTTCAGTTGCTACAATGCTTTTAAACAAAGACAAAGACCATCCTCTAAGTTTAATAAAAATACCCTAGAATATTTGTGAAAACAATACTTACAATCTGGATTATTTTTTTTAATAAAGCACAAAATCGAAACTCAGAAGCAGATGTGACAATTTTGTCAAAATAAATGCCTCTATTTTGGTTTCTAGGGTAATTTCATAAGAGTTATTTTCTCAAATTTCCTCTTTAATTCAGGCACATTCTAAATTGTATTTTCTTTGGCAAGGGCTGGCTTGCTGGGTTCCAAATGAATTTAAGGACTTCATGCTTTCTGATTAATTTTTCAAATACCTATCATTGATTATATGTATTTTTTCTCCTTACGGTTTGGCCAAAGCTTCTGGCATTTCGAACCTTCAGCACTTGATTAGCTGAAATAACCTAATATCTCCATTCCCATTTTGCAGTCATGAGCTAATGACAAAGCAGCACATTTAGTATGCCTGTTGGACCACTAAAAGCACAGATCCGACACGTATAGCATCTCATTCAAAATTTGATTTGTTAACAGTGAGAGCAAGATCTCCTTTAAGGAGGGTCAGCGTAACCTTGTCAGGAGACAGTCTTAGCATAACAAGTACCTCTACAGGCATCAATCTTTAAGCACAAAATCTGCAGGAACTTAATTATTTTTGAGATCACTGTTCCTTTGACAAATGTGGCTGCAGTCAGCCAGCTGATTCACAAGCTGAGGGTGGAAAAGGGAGAGGAAGAGGACAGAAATGGGTATGTGAAAGCCTCCAAGCACAGACTGTTATCCAAAAGGCCTCATTTCATACTGAGACCAAACTAACTGTACTGCCTAGTTCCCGTATCAAAATGTGCCAAGGATCCCTTCAGTAACATATGTGTTAATATTTTTGATCAATTGTAAATTTTTAGTCAGGTCTGCGGTTTGTTTATTCAGCTTGAAAGTGAAGCTAGATGAGGAATTTCATCATTAGCATCATTACTGACTTCCATGCTTTGGTTCTATATTACAATGTTGAGCCTGAAGATCACCTTAGAATAGAAATAGTCAATCATCTATATTAATAACACATTTTCCAACACTCTTAGAGGACCAGGCGAAGTCCCTTCTAGCAGACCTGTTTGTCAAGCACTCCTGAATCAGCATTATTTTAAAAAATATTTTAAAAAATATTTCACTCCATTTAATACTTCTGAGCAAAACGTACCTTGCTCATTATCACAGTTACCAGGTATATTCCTGAACTTTCACACTGTCAGTCTGAGTTACCCACATCCACTGTGCCTGTTTGGCATGATGAGGCAATCTGTCTTCTCAAAGATCCGAGGACACCTGCAACTGCTGATCCTCACATCTCCCTTATGTGACCAGCAAAGGAAGTTAAGGATGCACAGCCTGAGAGCACCCTTTGGAACAACAATTCCAAGAAAGCTCCCACCACAGAACTTTGGCTACCTAAAAGACTCTAGCTAGACAGACTTAATCCTAAATTTTCTAATTTAGTTTCACAATGCTTTTTTGTAATTAGAGGAGCCTCCATTTCCAATTAATCCTTTCTTCCTTACTGTGACCCAATGTTGTTT
The DNA here is from genome assembly GCF_023634085.1 of Falco cherrug. Lineage (NCBI taxonomy): Eukaryota > Metazoa > Chordata > Aves > Falconiformes > Falconidae > Falco > Falco cherrug. Next base: position 32,039,603 of record NC_073704.1, on the reverse strand, counting down.
TTTCTCTTTCAGAGCTGAAAAGGAATCACTCATTCTCACTTTTCTTTTTTAAAAGGAGAAAGAAAGAAAGAGAAGCCAGATTCACACTGGCTGGAGCTGGACATAAAGCAGCCATCCAGAGAAATTTCAGTGACATGTTGTAAAAAGACTTGGAGCCAGTGAAGTCCAGTCAGAGACAAAGCTCCTGTCTCTGGTTTCCAGCCACTGCTGTTAGGGGACATGAGGTGTGATTGCGAATGGCACAAGAATGCAGATGTGTGGGCTGCACAATGTCCACATTCAACCCCTGCCTCTGGCCCCGTGTCAACAGGAGGGAAGAGAAAGACTGAAAAAACCCCAAATATTTTGGCAGAAGCTAGCCGGTGCCAGAACGAGTACTCTTGCTATTCTCAAGCAAGCAGCTTATTTTGGTATTTGATTTTTACTTCTAAGAAAAATAGCTCTGAAGTCAAAGTAATTCTGTTGTAAAACGATGTAAGCTAGGAAGAACTCAGACACCAGCTAGGTGTAAGAAAACCTTTTCCCAATATGTAACCATGATCCTGAGAGTTGTTGTGAGAGGTGCAGGTCCCATATGGCATCTGTACCAGGATTCACAGGGTTGTGGTGTGCTGTCTTCTACCCAGGTAAAAATCCTGATCTACATCATTACACCCAGACCAGAAATGGAACCCAGAGCTCTGCAGGCATTCATCCTCCTATTTAGTTGAGCAAATAAACACTGTTTGAGAAGCTTCCTGTCTTCATTCAAATAGCAAAGATATAAAACACAGCTGTGTCCAAGAATGCATGATTGCAGCTGTTAAAGCCAAATCTGGAGGACAAATATTATAATTTTTCACATTCCTATTAAGTTTCTGCTGGTAAATGATGCCTTCATAGAAATCCATTTACCCTCTTCCCCTTTTGTTGCTGAATGTCTACTATATTTGGATCAATATCTGGCAGGTCTTCCTTGAAACAGCTGCTGAGATAAATATGAAATTAATCAGGGCTTTGTTTTTGTTGAAGCGGGGCTACATTTAAAGATTTGTTACTACAACAAAGAAATATTTGAACAGTAAGTACCATTCAACTATCTCTTGATCATTTAAAGTCTTCTATTTGAGATGATTTAGCAGAAACAAAACAAAAACACTTTACTAAATGAAAATTATATGTTATTGACATTTGCTGGAAAAAATAAATATTAGAGTTGTGTTGAAATATAAACAAACATACCATTCTTGGAAAGGTTTGGATGATCAGGGGCTACTGAGAATATGTTTGGAAATTCAAACCCATTGGACACCAGGTGAGCAATAAATATATATAGTTGTGCTTAGCACAGCCGAACTAGTAAGATTTAAAAAATAAATGTATCTTTTTGCCTGCACTTTAAGCATTTTTTGCAGTTCAGGCAAGGAGACCATGAAGTCCATTTCACATGCAGTTAGTATAAATTTTAGTTTACAGTCAACACTGCAAGATTTTCACATAAGGAAAAGGATACTTCATCGGGCAATGACTGCTTGGGAGTCTTAGATCTGGGATCCTGATTTATCAGTTCAAGGCATCACTGACTTAACATCTGAGGGAATGGTGCATGGTGAACAGCTCCAGGAATTCCAGTCATCATAGCAAAACACAGTCACCCCAGAACGGAAAGTCTCCAGATCGCAAATACATACATTTCGTTGAAAGGCGTTGTGGGAGGCAGTTACCCATAGTGGAAAGACCTTTTATAGCATAAATAAGATGGCAAACATGTACAGCTCATGCAAAGAATGATTAATGTAGGTTTATACAGTAGACAGCAGCACCTGGTGAAATCCAATATATGTCCAGAGGCAGACACCATGCCGAATTCAGTCCTGATGTAAGCAGGTATAACCACTCTGGGACTAGCACACTGGACACAGGGCTCAGTTGGGCTCATAGATGAGGAAAGGAAAAAATGCTCTTTAAAGATGCTAAAACCACTTTCTTGCAGTAAGAACTCATCAGTTCTCATATGCTGCTCCTGGAAGTACAGGAGAGCAATGTACATCCATTTTCAGAAAAGCTGTAATTAAAGTAAGGAACTAAGGAGAGAAGATGAGAAATCACACATTAATTCAAAATAATATCTTTCATGATGAGTGCAAATTCTCATGAAAGTGTGTACTGAATTATAAACCAAAATAAGGCTTTTCTAACAGAAAAATATTCTTTTTAGGCCTTTTCAGATTAAATTTTTCTTTTTCATTTTTTTCTTTTTTTTTGATCACACAACATAAAAAATTATTATCAAAACAACATATTTTTATTGACATAAAATTTTAGAGGTATTTTTGGTGAGAAATTTCTAAAGCTGTTGGATTTTTCCTAATTTAGAAATCTGCACTTCAAAATAGCAGATTCTTCCACAAATAAGTTACTTAGCTTCTGCCCATCTGCAGTGCAGAGTTCAGCATTAGACTTGCTTTGCACTTTTTATCTCCTAAGCAGAAGTGATACAACCATTCTTTGAGGCTTACAAGGTTTTGGCCAGAGTCCACACTCTCCTTTTATTTAAGGGTACACAGTGGATTCACATCCATCTGTGCCATGGTTTAACCCCAACCGGCAGCTAAATACCACACAGCTGCTTGCTCACCCCCTCCTCACTCTGGTGGGATGGGGAGAAGAATTGGAAAATAGGCTGAGATAAGAACAGTATAATAATTTAAGAACAATAACAACAACAACAATAATAATAATGTAATGAAAAGAGAATCAACAAAAAGAGAGAGGAATAAAACCCAAGAAAAAAAAGTGATGCACAATGCAGTTGCCCACCACCCACCGACTGATGCCCACCCAGTCCCTCAGCAGTCATCAGTGGGCCCTGGCCAACTCCCCCCAGTTTATATCCTGAGCATGACGTTCGATGGTATGGAATATCCCTCTGGCTGGTTCGGGGCAGCTGTCCTGGCTCTGCTCCCTCCCGGCTCCTTGTGCCCCTCCTCGCTGGCAGACAGAGCACAGGAAGCTGAAAAGCCCTTGACTTGGGGTAAGCACGACTTCGCAACGGCTAAACCATCAGTGTGTCACCAGCATTGTTCTCATACTAAATCCAAACCACTGCGCTGTACCAGCTCCTAGGAAAAAAATTAACACTATCCCAGCCACAACCAGGACAACCTGTTAGGAGGAAAGGTTGAGTGCTACATCCCAGAAACACTCTGCAGTCCCTGCAATGAGTCTGTTTTGCTAAGACACTATGTAAGAATTTCAGTTCTCTTTAGAAGTGTACAATTTAAAAGCTGATGCCTCCATTTTCCCCAGGCTGGACAATAAGGACCAAACATGACCAATAAATCAGTGGTACTTTTTTTTTTCTTTTTTTTTTTTTTTTGACCTCCACCCATATACAAAGTGAGTCTTTGTAGGCACAATGATTTACCCAAAATAGTTCACTTATCAGATAGATACTTCCTGCCATGCCAGGCTGGGTGAAGACTGCCTGTGGTGTTACATCCAGAAGGGCTTGCTCTGAAGCTACAGAATCAACCCATGTTATAAGATACATTTGTAAAATTAAATTTTGTGTATTCCTTTACACAGTAGACTTTACTCATTCTTTCAAATAATTACCATGATGGCACTGAGAGGAGAAAAAGACTTTTTCACTGAGTCCTCAAGAAACAGTGGATACTGACATGTTATTCACAATCCAGCTTCAAAACATCCAGCTCACGTCTGATTTTTTCTGACTTTGTCTCCTAGCAAGGCCAGGCTCTCTCACTCTGCCTAGCAGGAGGAACAAAGCCTGCCCAACGAAGCCACTTGATGTGAGGTATTCCTTATTATTTTTATGGAGACACAAATGTGTGATAGATCAAAATCACTGATGCTGATTGAGCACAAACAAGCAGATAACTCAGTATGTCAAAGGGAATAGAAGACCCAAAAGATATTTTTGACCCTCAGAGTGAGAAAGCTGGATCCAAAAATCTTCTGGAAAGCAAAGATGAATCCAACAGTCAGGTAATGGAACCAAAATCTGGCAATAATCGTGCAGACCACGACTGAGTCTCTGAGCTAACACTATGCCTGACTTCCAAGAGCACCTGAGGTATTTGTCCAGCCTCAGGTGCTCTCACCTTTGTGGGAGACTGAGCCCCTTCAGATGCCTGTGTGCAGTCCCCTCGGTTTTACAGCCCGTCATGCCAAGGCACTCTCCCTCCCTTGGTGGGAACTCACATATTGGTGTCATGTAAACACAGTTTTAAGGTTGCTTCTCTTACAATCCTGTAAGATTTCATTATGACCAGTACTAATCCCGGTTCTTCAGTCAGTACCTCTTCCCATCAGTCACTGCTAATTTGAAAAACCCAGAGCAACTGTTTCATCAAGTAAAGCAGGCTCAGATAAATGCTCTGAAAAGTAATTGCCTGGTTTCAACTGCCTGCTCCTTTTCCCTTATTAGCTATATTGCTTCTCTATCAAATGCACAATAAAACTTCACAGGCAAGTCCATCTACAAGTGCCACACATGAACATGCATCATCTCAGGAAACTGCACACCCCAGGTGGTGCTTTTCCCACTGCCAGACCTGAAAATTAGGTTGACAAATTAACGTATGCCAGGATAGGAACAATAGGAATCTGCTAGTCAAGAAAACTCTTAGAATTTGTTGTAGATAACAGCCAGCCCACTGTAATAAAAATCACAGAGCAGATTCATGGAGCACTGCACCTAAGGATATTTGGTCTAATACCGAATGGTTCATTTGATCCAGAAGAGACACATTAAAGATATGTCACAGGCCACATCTACTCCACCAGATTAATGGGTTTCCTATTGCGAGTTAAACTAATGCAACATCCTCTGCAGAAACAGGCCTGGTGCAGCAGGTTTCTGCAGCAAGTGTAACCACCACAGTAACCCCCTTGACAACAACCGGTGAGAAACAACAGAAGCGTTTCACAGTCGCGCTGCAAACCTCCAGCCTCACATTGGACACATCACCCAGCATATGAAAAGCCTACCAAGTATAACTGCCTGACACACAGATAACACATATAACTGTATTTTCAATTATAGCTTCACCATTTGTCCATTTTTCACATCTGGCTGGAGCACTGCAGTCCAGGGGATGAGACTGAGAGGGGATCCTAGTTGGGTTGCTTGCCTGCTGTCTTGCATTTCTGAGTAACAGCTCAACTCTACCTCTGGGATTTTTTCATCTTTGAAAGAAGTGTACTGTACTTTTCTTTATTGAGGCTAATGCATTCTTTCAATGAATGTATTATATTTACTGCATTTTCAGGTAGGTTACATAACTGCAGGAGAACCACAAATTGCAAATGGTCATGGCCGCTTCATGGTTAATTCACAAAAGCTTAAGAGAGATCACTTAATAATCTAAGCATGTGCTTATTTATCCATGCTAGGTTATATTATCTGTTACACGTGTGCTGATTTTATATAGGGAGCGTTTATTGCTCTATACATATGCTTATCTAATTGTACTGAATACACATGCTTTATTAAACTCATAAATGAGCACATTTATGGGTCTATGTGAAAGTAGAGCCCTTCATATTTTATTTATAAAGTGGGACAATAGAACTGCATTGACATAGAACGTCCATTTAATTCAGAGGATTTAGGGTCATCCCACAGATTTTGCTATTTTTTGCCAGAATCAAAGCTTTTGGGTTTTTTAATTAGATTTCCAGCCCATCTGCTTGCAAAGATAGTCTTGACAATATAAACTAATGCACATTTGTCTTGCTGAGTCTGCAGCCAGTGGAAAGAAACAATGGGACTAGGAGAACAGTGAACTTGTACCCTCCATCTTACCGGGGTGTTAACTAAAAAGCCAATTCAAACTGCCTAACCAGGATTCTTAACTATTTCATTGCTGTTTGCCATCAAACCTGCAGATAAAATGTTTGTCAATGTCCTGAATTATTCACAAAAGCTCTTGCCTATTTTGATGACTATGCTGTACAATTCAGGCTGTCAATTAGGACCAGGCATGTACCTGGCCAAATATATACACCTTTAATTATAATCAAGAATTTTGCTCCTTTTTCAATGTGTGGGGCAAAAGCACTGATTACAGCATAATCAGACAACTAGTACTAGAAGCCTATAGTGGAAAAGATTGCAAAACCAGTTATTTTGGATTTGATGTAGAACCCACAGGAGCACTAGCCTAATGCATAATATTAAGTGCTTTATGATATAAAACTAAGGGAAACATTAAAATCTCTGTTGCTATGACATGCTTTATAAACTGCATAGAAAACATAGCTCAAATATACTCAGAATTTCTCCTACCACTTGAAAATAATAAGAATACTGCACAGGGTCTCTTATGAGAGTGATGCTATACCAATTTATAATATTTCAATGCTAAAATCACCCTCAAAACTAATGAATCTAAAAAGAACCAATTATTCCAGCATTTTTTTAAGTTACTGATTCCAAATGTGAATAACTCTTTCAACCCTCTTTGACATAACTCTCCTAAAATAATTAGCAATGTGTGGGTTTGTCCATGAAGCAAGCTCACACAGGTTGTTGATATCTGAAACTAAAGAGGTAAGGTTGGGTCTGAGTTTAAGACAGTGGTTGCTGCCTGAATTATCACATTGTGGGGATGCTGCATGGATGCAGTCACATCCTGATACTGGGTTTTTAAAGGACAGCACTGTTCATTGACCATGCTTCTTTAATCCTATGATCTGTCTGATAAAAATATCTTCCATCTGGTTCCTGTTTGTATGGTTGTGCCTCACGATATAGGGAGGCTGATTAAGCAATTAAGATGGTGCATGAAGCACGTTTACACTTGCTGGATATGGATGGACTTACACACATATTTGACTGCTTTTCTGGAGGGAGATTACAGGACTTAAACAAGAATTAGGAAAGGGACACAGGAAGTAGAAACTTGCAGGCCAGACAGGGCTTTTACTGCTTTGGTTGACCTCTTACATCAATTTCCAAGTTTATTTTAGTAAATTAATGTGCTAACCTAAAAAAGTATGCATATCCTCTTTTCATTTCCGACTAAGAGAAAATACAGTGAATGCATGTTCCCACCTTGATGATTTACTTCTTATGCCTATGGCAACTTACACAATGAATAATAACTTTGTTGTGTCGTAAGATCTAAGAGAATTGTGGAAAAGTCCTAGGCTTGGTTAATGGTTGCCTAGATAGATCCTTCCTAGCCTGTTATTTTGAGATACATTTCTTGCTTGATTGCTTGCAAAGCAGATACATATATTTCTGGAATGTTCAGATGCTGTTGAAGTCAGCTGTAACCTGGAAGAACCAAGAGATGAATCCTGTGATTTTCACAGGAGGCACCTGTCAAAGGTAGGAAGAACTAATGGTTTGATAAATCAATCCAGAGCCACTTGTAAAACTACCCGATACTTTAATTTGCTCCAAGTACCTTAAAATCCACTCAAAAAGAATCTTGTTATATCATCTGGTGATAACAACTTCCTTGCATTTCTCTCTGCCCCACCTAGCTAAACTAGATTATTGTCAGCTGTGTTAGAACTTGACCAATACTTGGATCTATGTGATGCAAAAAGTGCCCTGTACACTACATTTAGCATTGGAAGAACAAACCTACATTGTAAAAATGATGTCGTAACCTGTCGTATCATCTTTCATCCTGAGGGATCTTACAAGAGCTTTGCCATGAGTAATCAGGTGTTAAATAAAACAGTCTACTATTATGCTTTAAAGTATTTCATGCAACAACAAAAGCAGAGGGAACTGCTTTTTTTGTATTGGACTTAGACAAAGAACAAAATAAACCCCAGAAGATCTTTGAAAATCTCCTTTGAAAAGGAACTTAATTCTTGGCCAAGAAAATGAGAAATACAAGAATAAAAGCAAGGACTTAAAAAGCTATGTGCCAAAAAATGTTCACAGGTGTAGGAATTAGACTTTCAACAGAATCCCTAATTACACATCTCACTTTTGGCATCTTTTCAAGGCAGCATGAACACAATTAACGTTCTTTTGTGCATTTGTGTCCTCCCACAAAAAAGGCAAAAATGTGTTTTCATTTGTAAAAATAATTATAAATCAATCACCTCTAAGCGGGCAAAGTGAGCACAATATTGGCAAGACGGACTTCAGCTTCTGGAAATACTGACTTGTCACCAATTTTAAAAGCCCAGAAACAGAGATCAGGACAACTTTGCACTAGTACTGTATCTGATACATCTATTTGATTTATATCGCTCCACTTTCTGTGCCTTATTCAGCTATGTCTGCTTTAATTTTCCACGTGCCACCTGGAACATACGAAATATCTATTATTTATTTTAGCATTAAGACAAATAGCATCTTATTCACTAAGGCAAATATTTCTAAACCTAGTGTCAAAGTCAGAGAAGGTGGATCCTCAAACGGCCTCTTTCTGAAAGGCACTGAGTTGATTTTACCTAACAAAAATGTATCCCTTTTTCCTATAATTAGTAGGTCCCAACAAGTCATCAGAAAAGTGCTGCCGATGCTAATATAGCACAGATGCAATTTAACAGTCCATAAAACTACAGAGATGAAGTGTCCTATAGAATTCACTCTAAATGAAAATCCCAGGAAACCTTTTTAGCTGATCCTATTTTCCTGTCACCTACCATATACCATCTGACACTGCAAAATCATTGAGGTGGCTGTTCTGGAAATTAAAGAGAAACTGAGATTTCCAGTAAGCCTGGTAAGTGTGGAATGACGTAACAGTTGATTTCTGCCTTGTGAACGGAGAAGAAAGAAACCCTAAAAAATCTGCACATATTGCTTGTGTATTTGATTCCTGGTCTAACAGTTCATTTAAAAAGTAGAGCTTCCAGACATTCTTCCTATGGGTAAGACTGTCCGCTACTCTCCTATGTACCTGCTTTTTAATTAGATTTTGGAATGGAATTGCAGCTCCTACCCACAAATCTCCAGTGAGAAGCAAAATCTAAACTAATCTGTGATCCCAGAAACGTTTGCTTCTCCAGATGCAGTTTCTGAACTAAATTACAAATTTTGTAGAAACAGAAGAACGGAGAAAGAAGGGGACACAACTACAAAATTGGATGTGATTAATCAGTGTTGTAAGAGTTAAGTTCTGTCTTGAGAATGGAGGGAAAAGAGGTCTTAAAGAAAAAGAACATTGTTATTTGATTAATTCTTAGATTAACAGTTTATTAACAAGGCAGCATTTCCAGCCATTCTTCCTATGTGTAAGATCACCCATTAGTTCATCAGGAACCTGGTTTTTATTTAGATGTGCTTTGGTCTTCTCTAAGTTCTTCTACTCCCTAGACTCACGCCACGGCAAAATGGTCCATTTGTAATGAGACACTTCTATCAAGTGCATTTTCTAAGGTCAGGAGATGAAACAGTACATGCCCAATTTCTTACACAGTGCTCCCAAGACAGTATTGGGAAATACAACTTTAAAGACCCTGCTTCCTAGGCATGAGAGGTCTAATCAGTGCATACTAGTAAAGGGACCTCTATTTCTGCCTCATGCAGCATAACTATAATAAAACTACTTGGGGGGTTTGATCTAAAAGATGTAAAAATGTCAGCTAATTTCGTTTCCCAAACAGTTGTGAGGTGTATCCTGTATGCACCAGTAAATTCAGGCTATGCCATTAAACCAAGGGAAAAGAGAAAATGTTGAGTCCAGAGCTAAAATTCAGGAAGCTCTGACCATGTGTCTTGCCTAATGTTCTATGATGGCACCTACCTTAGTGCAAATGTGACCTAAATGGGTGGCCTAAATTAAATCTGAGGGTCCCATCTGATCACCGTCTACAAAGATTACAGAGCTGCTAATAAATATAGCCCTCAGTTGGTGGTTGAAGCAGAGCTGCTAAGGCTACTGAAAAGGAAATGCAATTTTAGTCTCCAATTAGGACTGCCTCATGACAGAAAAACAACAGAAGGAAAAAAATGCATTTCTGCATTAGCAGAGGACTTTGGCCTCTAGGGCGGTCAACTGCTGAATCACAGAAGATTGAGACAGAAGAGACCTATTAAATCGTCCTAGCCAGGGATGCTACTAGTCCTTTGCCAAGAAGAAACAGTAATCAGTTCCATAAGCCTGCCTTTCTTGCAGCTAATCTTTCACTAACATTAAATTAACATGGAAATAAAAAGGAATGGTAGGGAGCAGTTTTAGAGGTATAGTTTATATGTTTTAATTTTATATATATATAAATATTATGTAAAGAATATTTGAAAATATGGAATACAAAAGTATCCATCCATGATTACTGATGCTGTGCCTTTTTCATGTGATATACAAAGTGTAAGCACACAGTAGATGAAACGTGTGTAGATGAAACGTTTACAGGAAGCCCATTTGGAGTTCTCTAAGGGAAAAAACTTATTCCTAGTGGGATGTAATGTTTGCCCACGCAACAGCACTTCAGAACATAGCATTCATTCTTGACCTGAAACAAAGTGTTTTGCTGATCATTCCTCAGGATCACCAAAGCCATTTACCATGCTTTGCAGAATGTTAACCTGCAGAGAAAATTTGAAATCACTCCCTGGAGTTCCAAAGTATCACATCCCCATGTACGGGTACAATATGTATTTTAAAATGCCATACAGTTCCTGCTAAGAATCCCACTCATCTGCATACTAAAGCTGTGTTGATATCCTTATTATTTGTATTCCTTAAATGGATACATTTAATAATCACTTGAATGTTGTACCCTGGTTTAGGACTGGGAGAGGAAGAAGGGTTGAATTTTACCAAGCAAAGGTTTTTAATGAGTAATTCATTCAAACTAAATTTCAAAAAATTATATTTGTTTGATCCTCAATGACAACATCAAATAAACAATCAAACTTAACACAACCTTCTAGCAAAAGACTAAGTGCTAATAATTCTGCACAGAGTAGAGATTGTCAATTCTTCTTGTATTCTCATGGGTAACAGGATGATGGAGGTGAGCTACATCATACGAACATCACATACACACTTGAGCAGTGCACAGGAAAGGCATATGAAACCAGCCTGAATTTGCGGGGAGATTAACTGCTGCTGCTGTTACAATTTTCAGAGAGATGCAACTATTCTACAGTGCTCTATTCTTCTACTACAATTTCTATTCAATGACTTTAACCAAAAGGACCATTCAGCAAAGATGACCCTTGTAAATATTGCATTGGGCTTACAGCAGGTTCTTACTTTTTCTTGTTTGCACTGTAGCAGGGGTATGTCAAAGAGGTGCAGGGTATTTCCCTGAATGCAACTGTAGGACAAGGGAAAGTTGCTTTGGTGCTTTGGCCTGCTGGTGAAGTACCAAAAAGGAAATTTAAAAAAAATACTACATCACTGGAAAATTCTCCAGAGATTAAGGTTTCTCTTTAAACTTAGACATAAAATAAAGCCCTGTGTACACAGGCAGGGAAACCAATGCTCCCTTGTTAATAGTAGAAAAGTACACTGTGGCACACACTGCAGACCAGACAATATCTGCTGAGCCAAAAGTGTGTTTCAGTTACACTTTTCTACTTTTCTGCCTTTTCTTGGCAGAGGAAGGAGAGATTCTAGAATTATTTTTCTTATTTATGATTTTGTTTTAAGGTATTTCTCTCTCTCTTTCTCCTTCTTAATCTAAGTAGCCCAACAGCCTCACACCACATAGTTACAATTATGTTTTGCTGCACACAGCGTTACAGGATCCACAGGGAACTCTGCAGCAGCGCCAGGATCCACAAGGAAATCATAAAATAGCACAGACTGACTTGGTTAGGAGCACCTTGTGGAAAACGAGAAGAAACCACTGATGAGATTTACAACTGCCTACCGAACTTGGATACCAATTCCCTTTGCAAACAGCAGGGAATTGAGCATCCCAACCTCTGAAGCAAATTTTGCCAGTCCCAACCCATACTTTCCATGCTATAAGAGTATCAGCCTGCTCAATACCATATGTTACCATGAATTGGTCATTGTTCCATTCCAGTATGATCCAATTTGCTAATACCATAAACTAAAATGCACTTTTATGAACATGGGAACCACCAAACCTTGGTAGTGGTTTGCACATTGATTCTCTAATGTTTAATACCAAATTTGCTTCTTATATGCTCTGGAGATATCCCCTTTACCTCCAGTCTATAAGAAGGGGCGAGTTCAGATCACCTTTCCGTCTCTGGACACTAATTATATTTCCTTCCTTGACATGGCTGTCTAGTCTCATTAAATTTGTAGGAATTTACTGTTCTTGAGAGTCTTCTCAGACAGATTTGGTTTAAGCAGTGACTGACAGACAGCACGATTGCGTAAGCTTTTTATCATTTGGAGACAAGGCTAAAAATGTATTTCTGAAAACACATCTGTCCTATCCAAGCTGTGCACTGGGGAATCCAGACTTTGAAGCAGCATCCACAACACCTCCATCCATCTGATGAGGATAAGGACCAGGCAGTCTAGAGTGAGACGACTCCGCTTCTGTGTCTCCCATTATTTGCTCCATATTGGCACACAGAAAAGGTCTCATCCATTCTCCACAGGCATTTACAAGAGCTTTCCATTGACATTTAGACACCTTTGACAATAGTCCCGTTATAAAGCAGACTGCAAAGCACAGCAGTTGTTTTCCTGCTTCTAATGACATCTGTGAAGAGGGTGGCATAAAATGCTTCCAAATTATAAGAATTTCTAAGAGTGAAAAGGATGTAGCACGTACTGGAGTTACTGATGAGGAACACAAGCACCCATGCTGGAATGAGACAAAAACCATTTTACGGTCTCTGCAAAAACCGTAGGAAAGAGATCACCGAAAAGTTGGGATTGGCTGAACGGCTGCATATTCTGCAGATGGCTGCTGACAGCTTCAGGAGGGAACCACACGTGGCCGGTGCCAGCTCTGCTGCCAGCGCACCGCTCCCACAAAAGGTCTCTGTTTGCTAATTTTAGCTCTTCTGAATTACCGCTCACATTAGTGCAAACCTGCCTTCTCCATGGAAGTCTCCAGGTCGCTGCTGCCCGGACCTCTCAGAGCAACCACTTGTCAGAGAGCCACTGAGGAAGAGGATGGAGAAAATGATGCTCTGCATAAAATTTGTAGCAGGCTGCAGTGCCCACTGGCTCCCTCACCAGTGAATGGGTGTGGGATATATCCTAGTTTACAAGTTACTGCCTTTTCTCCATCACCTTGGCTCCTTCTTCCAGTCAGTAAATGCCAGTACAATCAACATGCAAAAGCCATTTAGCAAGGAGGAACAATGCTGATCTAATCCCCAGATCGAGGCTTGGATGGAGCTCAAAAAGCAGAGCCCAGCAGCGCAGCTGTACGTGAGACAGCTCAGGGGACGGGATCAGGCCCCAGACCCTGCCGACACTGCCGGGTGTCACTCAGTCACGGTGGCTCCTGCATCCCAGCAGTGCTGATGTGCACAGTGAGGGGGTTCGTTCTGCTGTTTGCCCCAGATTTGGAGACACCCAAGCAGAACCCTTCCAAGCCCAACTCCCTCATTGGAAATGCAGCCAAACATCACCTACCACACCACTAACAGAAATACAGCGACACGGGGGGGCAGCTGCACAAGGCAGGTACCCACCCTGGTGGGAGAGCCAGAGATCAGCAGCCCACAGCCTATGCTGGGGAACTGAGTAGCACCTGAGGCGTCCCTGAGAAGACAGCTGGGGTTTTCTCAGTTCCTTAGCAAAGCTCAGACCCCTGAGCCACCAGCCCCTCAGGATGCCTTGAGGAGGTTCAGCTGATGCGGCTGGTGGCAGGGGTGACCATCCCTACAGGAGATTGCTCTTTGCAGGTCAGCCCCCCTTGGCCATGCCTTTGGTGGGAAGTGCTGCCATAAGCACCTCTTACCTCTGCTCAGAGGGTTTTAGGAGCCCTCCAGTCCTTCCTCTCACAGTGAGAAAGAGATAAACCAGGTGCAGTGATGCTGTGGAGCTATGGTTCAGCAGCAGCAGCCTGTTGGCCATTTTCTGTGCAGTGGACCTGGCAAGATGGGGGCTGAGGAGAAGGACCCCTCTCACTGCCATCCTTCTGGCTGCTCTGAATGTACAGCCTGAATGTGCTGCCTGTGGTGAGCAGAAACAGCCCACAGCTGGGAGGGTAGAGCTGGAGCAAAAAAGGCCAGACCAGTAAACCCCAAAAGTATTGTACCTGAACCAGGTACGAACACTTGCCTTGCTGCCTGGGAAGAGCAAAAAATAAAACAGTGACCTTTTATTTCATCCAATGTGTTCCTTCGTTGAGCCCTGTCTGCTGACTCTGATGAAGAAAGCATAACTGAACTCTGACTGGGCTGGAAAAGCAACACAGCGCCGGGAAAAAAGGAACTGCTCTTCCAGCCCCATACATTTTCTTTGTACATTAAACCTGGCCTGCAGGGCTACCTCTCCAATCCTAAATCTTCAAATGAGTAACCTACTGCAGAATCTTTATGTTGGAGATCTTAGATGAATGAAAGAGAACCCAATATGACTTTGAAATCTCAGCATGAGTTTGCATGGTTGGCAGTAAGAGAAAACCAGGTCCCCTACCCTGTAAAACAGAACAATTGCCTTGGAAATAATTCAGACACAATAAATGAGGGATTCCTTCATATTAGCTGTTTGCAATTACAGATTTATAGTCTAAAATTAAGCAAATGTTGAGTATTGAATAGAATGCTTAAAAACAGACAAGTTGAAATCCTGATTTCTTTGTATGTGGCAATCTGTAATTTCAATTGTTTATAGCAATACGATAAATATATAACAAAATTGAGCAAGCTACTACTTAAGAATATAGAAGTATTGAAGAAATCAGTGTGAAAAAACAGTAACATACTTTCAGGTCTTCCAATATGGCGCAAATATTTTTGGATATAAGATAGACAATTTACAAACGGATTTGCAAAATATTTTCTATGTTCTTTAAGGAATTTGTTTCAAATAAGGAATTCAGTCTTGAATTAACATCAACTTTTATTTTGAGTCCCCAAACTCATGTTCTGAAACAAGACAATCAAATCTCCATGTGTTTATCTCAATATTAACTTTTTGTTTATCTCGTTTGCCTCTGTTTCACAAGAGAGAGATGAGAGATTCTTCTGCTAGACCAAATAGAAGATATTGAAGATCACAGGTAGAAGTGATATGCAGAGCCCAGGTTACCCTGCCTTTTATTAGTCTTTAGAAGAAGGCTACTTGAGCTGTGCAATTCACAGTACGTTAACCACAAAGCTCTGTATCATGCTAATTGTGTTGCTCATCACAAAAACAGTCTGAAAACACTTGCACTGTCACCTAGCTAGAAGGCAGAGCAGGGCTCAGCAGCTAACCAAGCTGGAACCAGCCTGAGGGTGCTCTCAGTTCCCAGGAAGGCAGAGGAACAGGGGACATTGGCTTTAGGTCCAAAGCTGTGTGAGATCGGTCCTTACACTATCCAGGAAAACAGCAACAGGCAATGAAAGTAGGAAGTAATTTGGAAACTGATATGGAAAGCCCCCATTTACCTTAGGTTTGGACTAATTTTCAAAATTAAAATCTTGTACCTATTAAAAAAAAATCCCAGTGTCACAAGAGCTAGAGTGGTTGTTTTTTTCACCCCTCTGCTGCAAGGCAGGAGTGACCACACCTGGGACATTCCTGATACGCCTTCTAACAGGGTCTCCAAGATGGAGATGCTACAGAAACCTGCTTCATTTCTTCAGTCTATTATTTTAATCCATTTATTTTTGTCCCATTTGCCATGTACACCGAGACCAAATAATTTCCTTTAGCTCAGTCTTGCATGCTGGATCTTAATCACATAAATTTTACTTTCCCTCTCTTTAACCCAAGCACCCCCAACACCTTCAATCTTGTCTCATAACTCCTGCTCCCCAGGCTCTGAATGTTCTTGCTGCTCCCTCTGCACTTCTAGGAATTCCATATTTTCTAGCAGCTTCTAGTAAACAGGGGAGCTTGCCAGGCTGGGAGCTATAGACATATATGGCAGAATTTTTACATCATTTATAGCCACTGTCCACTTATCTAGGAATAAAATGTCTCAGCAGGTCGTTACCACAGCTGGAAGGAAATCTGAGATCCTCTTTTGAAGAGCTGATCTCCAAGAGATGAACATGTAACTTGGTCCTGAGGTGGTTAGTAAAGGGACACAGGAAACAAAGCAGAGTGATGTGGTCAGAAGCCTTTTAACAGGGCAAGGTGAGACCACCAACTATTTCCACAGAAGTCCCCCAAGCCCTAACAGATGGTGCTAATAATGTCATGTACCAATACCACGTACAAAGGAGGCTGGATTTGAACTGGCTGTCGAGTGGCAAAGGGCTCTTAAATCCACTAGCATTCATGTCAGTTATATACTCCTAACGAGCTTCTTTCTCCAAAATACGCTTATAATTAAAAAAAAAAAAAGTAATGAAATTATATCTGAAGAAAATACTAAACCTTCATTAGCCTCATCAGCTTTACTTCATTTTTTTACTGTGGTATTTTGATACAAGTGTATGGTGGAATAATTATCTTACAGATGGCACCAGATATTTAGTTACTAAAATTAGTACGAAGTCCCTGGTGTTATTTTTAATATACATGGTTATTTTTGTAGCTCTACAATAGCCTCCAGAAAAAATGATCCTCAAAAGCTTCTTTTGTGCTAGGATCACGTAACAGAAAGTACAGCTCTAGGGTTTAATTCCTATCAATCAACAAAATGAGTTTCACACTACTCCTGGCCAGAGGAGCTAATATACACAGTACCACAGGTCATCAGGGAAGAGCTTAAAATAAATCCAAGAGTGGGTGAGTATTGCTACATTTTGCCATCCCCTGCCTTGTTCTTCTAATTTTATAAAGCCCCAGTCACAGAACTAATTATTAGAGGCACTTAAGTTGTCCTACTGATCCTCACATCTTTCACTGAACTCGGGCAGCTCCGAGGAGCTGTTCAAACATGCAGGGCTGTCCCTTGGAAACATTTTGCTGCTGTTACGAGCCCTGGATGTCCCCCAGAATAAGGAAATATTTGAGCAAGGTTTTTAAACAGAGGGCAAATAAAAAGTAGATGTCTTAAAATACAGGCCTCCGAGGCATCTCGGGTTTCCCCCTCTGCAGCAAGCGCAGAAGACTGCTTATCTTGGCTCCAAAACAGATTGATGTGTTCAGCCGGAAGATTCACTATAGCTGACAGAGAACATTTCCTTCATCTTATTGCTTCACCATGCGAGGAGATAACTCAGGCTAATAATATTCTGCCTCCTTTTTATCCTCCTATAGCCTATGCATAACTTAATTCTTAGTTCCAAAGGGCTCACAGAGGAGATTGGTCTGGTGCTAGTTTCATTTACACACATATAAATCAAAACTCAGCCTACTGGAATGGATGGCACTGCACTGGTCTTAAAAAATAAAATCCTCAGTGAGGCCACAAAATTCTCTCTCGGCTCTACTGATCATAAACACCATGTTATCCTAGCTTCAGTCACACCCTCCAAATTTCTAAACATTACATCCCATTTAAATTTGAAGGTAAATAGCAGCTATCTTGATTCACAAGAAATACTGCTTTGCCTATCCAGAAAGCATTAATGCAAGTGTAAAACAAGCAGAAAATGGCAGAGCAGTAGAAACCTGGCATCCGTGGCAATTATCTTTACTTCTAATAAATAGCATCTTCGTTTCTTAGTAACTAATTACAGTGGAACTATTTGGAGAAAAGAACCTCGTGATATGCCTGAAAGAACCACCACACAGCACCATATACCCACTCGCAACATCCTCCTAGCACACAAGAGTGCAGCGTCAGGTTTTTGAATCTTCCGGGACTCCTACGCCACCCCAGGTACTCCGGACTGCAAGGTTAGCATTTTGGGATAAGAACAGACGGCGCTGCGAGATCTGAAGCCTTACCCACGCAGCCACACAGGGATCCCCGCGGAGCGCAGGCACCTGCCTGGCCGCGGCTCGCAGCTGCATGAAAGCACTCACTATTCTGCTCTAACTCACACACACATTGCAGCTTTCAGAAAACCCACATTATTATTCTGGTTTTCAAGAAGGAATTGTGGAAAGCTGAATTAGAAACTTGGAGAAGGGCTAGCATGGCCCTGGTTTCACTTACCCTAATCCATCATCATAATTCATCACCAATCTCATACCTGCTCAAATCTCCCAGCAACGCGCTGGCTCTGCCCCCTCCATTACGATATAAAACAAGGGTTAAGTGACAGATAGTATCAATGTGGATAGCAATCTGTCTCAGAAACCATTGCACAGGGAATAAAGAAAGAATTATTATACTGGTGTCAATATGATAAATTACAGTCTGCTTTTTTTTTTCTTTTCCTAAAGAAGAATTTCTAGTTTTTCAACTAGCACAGAAAACTCTACCCTTTTCAGCACTCTGAACATCAGAGGAGTTTCTCCTGACATTCTGTACAGAGTCTCTGCTAATGAAACTGTTTATTTTCACAAATGGATGGCTGATGCAGTTATTCATTACGGCACTCATCTTGGAACAAATATTAACTGGGAGCCAGTGAAAGAAATTCAAATGGCTCCTTCCATGTATTTGCTTCCAAAAAGTAAGTCTGAAAGTTAAAGTGAACAAAATGTTTAGGAAAAATGAGTTTTCAGTGTTTTCTCACACCACATAGGTTACACAATCCTGCATGCCAAACCCAAGAAGTTTGTGATGATGTTTCGCTGCCACAGCCATGAGTTCACAGCTGTGGCACCAGACAAAACAGGACTAGGAGCAACCTGAAGAAGTCACCTCCCGATTCATCATCCCCTGCCTTGAACATTTATACACAGGCCAGAGGTTTGCTTATAGAGTTAGACAGGAATTTAAGATTACTTATTCTAGTGCTAATGAAAATCCATTAGAAATCTTTTCCTCTCATCCAGCCTAAGCTTCCCTTGCTTTGTCTTTAACATTTCTGTTTCTTGTCCTAGCCCTACGAACCCTTTCCTTTTGCAGCATCACAACATGTTTACAAAGACCCTTCTCACTCTCTTCTGTTCTTTTGGCTGAGCAACCTCTACCCTTTTTCCTTCCTTGACAGACCACTTTTTCTAGACCTCTGATCACTCTTCCTGCTTTCTGCTCCACACCTCTCAATGTGTAATGTCCCAAACAGGAGACATTGCTCTGGTTAATGCCTCCACAGAACCAATGTGCAAGGATCCTTGGGAAACTGGTGAAAGTGCTTCAGGAGTAGCCAGTCCCTCACTGCTGGGTACATTTTCATGATGGGAAGTTGAATCGCAGAGGAAGGAATATTCGCTGGTATATCTTTGCAGTGAAAGACCAGGAGGCGGAATGTTTTTTCTAGTGTTTCTAGAGAGGCAAGCAGCTGCATTTTGTATTAGCTCCTTCATCATGCACCTTTGTCCCCCAGCTTCTGCATCATCAAAGAAAAATCATTGCTGAGTGAGGCAACCAAAAGCAGCATCAAAGATTGAGCTAATCTATTTAGATGTGTAAGATCAGGGAACAGAAGGGAGCTTTCCTGCTATTACTGCCACCTCCACAAGGGAAGAGCAATTAATAGAAAAGATTGACATGTTAGAAGGTAATTTTTGCTGTGCAATACTTGCAACCTCAAGCAATGTCGTATCTTCATATTTGCGACCATGCAAAAACTGATAAGATGTAAGGGAGCAGTTTCATTACTGTAGCAGCTGGAAGGGGATTGCCAGGCCCTGGGACACAGACTCCCAGGGAGTGACCTACTGCTCTCCCAGCCCCGCAGCATGTCCTTAATCTCTCACACAATATGGTTGAAAATAGAGCTGGCTAGAGGAAAAAAGGGGAGAGGATGGGGAGAAAAGCAAACCAATTCAGCTTATTAGTAAAACCTTGATGAGCAGAAGTCCAACTCAGCAAAAATTGTATTGCCAGAGGACTTGTGAAGTCCAGGAAACACGCACTGGCAGATCTGGCACACTGCTGAGTTTGTCCCTTGCTCTCTGCAGCCAAGTGATGAGTCTCCAAACTGCTCTCAACTCTCTTCCATACCAAACATGGGACCATTGTTCTCTGCATATTGCACGTTTAGGAACTGAGTGCGTTTCTGAGACCCTTCCTTACCTCTTGACTTCCAGACACAGTCAAACCCTCTGCCCTTCAGGTCTTAACTTCACGTTTTGCAAAAGGTGAGCACTG
This sequence comes from Falco cherrug, assembly GCF_023634085.1. Taxonomy (NCBI): domain Eukaryota; kingdom Metazoa; phylum Chordata; class Aves; order Falconiformes; family Falconidae; genus Falco; species Falco cherrug. Next base: position 32,019,476 of record NC_073704.1, on the reverse strand, counting down.
TTTAACTGGTCATACACTGGGTTCAAAAAGAAGGAGCATCCAGGTGGCACAGGGTGTGTTACTGCAATACTGAACATCCTTTCTGAGCTGCTCGCTTGCCCTGTGATAACATTTGTCTCAATAACCAGTGCAGTTGTTACTGGGTAAGTATATTTGGCAAGCTTGAAAATAGGGAAAGGAAGCTGGATGAGGATGCACATAGCCTTGTACTCTCAGAGGCATTAAACATTGGCTCAGAAATACCTGCCTGGGCACTGAGCCCTATAAACTGTGTCCCACAGCTTGCAAAGATGAATATGCACTAGCAACAGACCTCTCCCCCAGCATTCTTGGGAAAGGGATGGGGACCTGCACGTTGGAGGAGGGACACAGGTACTAATGCGGGAAAAGGTGCTGGTTTACACATAGAACTATTTGAAATGTCTTTCTTTGAAAGCTTCCCCCTTAGTCCAACCATGTTCCTTCCTGAGCCTGGAGAAAGCTCTGGAAAGTGTTGGAACAGGAAGATCTGCCTCCTTGCACAGGGCAGGCTTTCCTCCCCAGCAACTACAATCCCCTACCCCAGCTCTTCTGAACCTCCTACAAGGTATTAAAAAAGCAACAGCACACAGCAGGCTCTCTCCAGCTTGCTATATTTAACTGCAGACCTCTAAGCACTCTCCTCCTTTTCCACTCTGTAAGTGCCACACAGAAACATGGGGAACGAGAGCTGCTCCTTGTTGCTGTCACGAGCCTGAAGCCCAAGTTTGCTCACACTGCCTCCACGCTGGGGCTCCTGCACTGCTACGTGTGCAACAAAAACCATCAGAGCATACACAGGAGGAGGAAGTGAAAACTTCTGTTCCTCCATCCCAAGAACTGAAGGTACTAAATGTTAATACTTGGAAATCGGCAACCGCCAAGAACAAGTTCCCCACCCACCCATCCACCCTGAGCTTTGAAGTGTTTTCTTTCTAGCTTTACCTTGGCACGCTGGCCAAATAAGTCACAAGTTTCCGAAGGTCTTCCTGCCTTATTCTGTCGTGATTGCTGCGGGCTGGGAAGGTCAAGACAGGACCACCTCGTTTATCACGGCCACCTGCGGAAAATAAAGGATTGTTAGAAAATCAGGCAGGAAGCACATGTCAAAAAAACTATGTGCACCAAATTGATAAACACAAATTACGGCACATTCAAGAGCCCGTGCACTCTTTGTAGCTTTCACGCTTGCCTAATTGAGGAAGACATGCTCGCATTTGCTGGAGCTCCAAAGGGGGGAAATAAAAACAAAACAAACCAACACACAAAAAAATTTGCTACTAGCATTTCTTCTGACTCTCACCGAATCCCATCAAATCCAATATAACTGCAAATCCAAGTAGGCAATGCTAATGAAATCCTACTGTGAGGATAGTTTTAAACTGTTAACGCCAAGAAAGTAAAAGTATTTTTCACTGGTAGTCAGTGAGTTGTATTGTTCCTGTCCAGATATTTTACAATGTCCCATCAGTTAGAAGCGATGTATCCTGGTAATGTTTATGCAGTAAGATGTTCTAATCTATCTGGCAAATCATCAGAAATTGAAAATTTGGTTAGAAGTTCATGCCTCCTATGCTTTCTATTTATAGAATTGCTGTTGGCAATTTGAATGATTTTTGGTTTTTTCCCCTGTAGCTTTCCTGTCCTAAAATCCACTCTCTTTAAACTGCCAGTGTCTGGCACTTCATCTTTTACAGCAATTGTCACAATTGAACACAAGACACCTGCACTCTGTGGGGCCATGACTTCCGTAGGGGTTCTAAACACCCTAATTCAGAAGGCAGAGTTCTAAGAGGCTCTGCTGTAAGAGTAGGATCAGCAGGAGAGCACACGTGTACTTGGAGAAATGGTATCCTGAATCGCCACAGGACAAAGAATTGCTCTGGGCAGAATTTAGATCAGGACTCAAGGACACGCCTCATACAACAGGAGTTCCTGCAGGTGGACCAACCAGAAACCAAACTGATGAGATACACCCATGTACCCCAAGGCAGAGGTTTTCCAGCTGGCCCTGCTGACAGAAAAGAGAAGGCACTTGTAGATCCAGCTCCCATCTGACAACATACCCCCTTGTCCATTTTATTTTGAAACTGTCCATTCAGTTGTGGCCACAACAGGCACAAGCTCACCTTCTAGCACCAAGTGGCTCTCTACATGACCAGAGCTACAAAGAAGCAGCTAAAAATAGCAATGTAGTTAATATATATATTTTATATGTATGTATGTATATTTTTTTAAAAATTGCTGTCCTGTCTAAAGAGTTTTCTACAGCACTACAGACTGTACATGTTAGTTTGTTACATAAACTTCATCTATACAGACAGAGATGCCAGTTCTACCCTGTGTTACAGTTCATCAATCCCAGAGTTCTCAACAGATCCTATATACCTCAAGGGTTACATCATGCATCTCTTCATTGGAGCCAGGTCATTTCTGATTTGTCCAGTGGTATAAATGGAGAGGCAAACAAGAGATGCCAGGGATACTTATGGAGTACAAAACCTGTCCTGCCTAACCTTCATCCAGATCTCACTGCCTGATGTTTGTCTTCAGCTCCACACTGCAAAGGTGAGGAAGGTCCATGGGAATTCAGCACCACCTTGGCTGATTCATGCCTCTGCCACAGAGCATGAGAATGGAGGTGTAATGTAGCAAGGATTCAGTTCACAAGGAAATAAGCTCATTTTTATTTTCAGACCTATATACATATATATGTATAAAAATTTCCTCACTTTAAGCACATTTGTTGAGATTATTTCACAAACCGTAACAATGCCAAAACCATTATATCATGCATGATGTGTCCAACAGAAAAGAAGCCAGCCTATAGAACGGCAAACCAATCTAGTAACTAAAGCTGAAGGGAAATATTTTTTCAACACAGGAAGCTTTTCAAGGTTTTGAAAAATTTCCCGTCATATCAAGATGTAACCAAGGCTTTCAAAAGCTTCCAGATATTCACTGAAGCACAGACCTGAACTTGAATTGCATCCCAGAAGAACATGCTACCCGCTACTCAGTCAGGCTCCCTTTCCTCCTCCATTCTCAGTTATTTAAATATTTCTACAAAGTGGAAAAGCACTAAGAGATGAGATCAGGAGACACCCATGCCCATACATATAATTAATTCCCCAAGATATGAAACACCCATGAAGGGCCATGAGCTTCCCACAGCCCAGCAGCCCTGATCACACTGATGCTGCTCATTCACCTCAGCTTGGTAAACCAAAAATTGTGTAGCTGGGCCAGGGACCTACTTCCCACCCACAGTTCCACCGAAGTGAGCTCTGCCAAAAAAAATATTACAAAATGAAATATCTAAATTCCGGTAGGTTGAAAAAGTTAAATCAGAAAATTCTTGACCCTTTTACTAACAGCAACACAAGATTTGCAGCTACAGAAAAGGGAACAGGGTCCAGAACATTCCTGTCCTGTCTTTGCTTCAGGATAAAAATTGTCCCTCAACAGCTCATCTAAACTGTCCTCAGGGAAGCAGGATAAATAAGGCTCTAGCACAGAGTCAGAAGTTACCAGGACAGGCCAGAGAAAATGGGTTAATTCTCACTGGAGGAGGAAGGTTACGCGATGACCCACTTGGAGGTTTCTGGATGATGGAAGGAAAAATGAGTGCCTGGACTGATTCCTTCTGGTCCTATGACACAGAAGAACAAGGAGACATGGGGCAAATATCAAGAAATGTGAAGATTAGAAACAAATGTTTCTCATTTATGATAAAAGTATTGCTCTATGCTTTGAGCAATAGGGTGAAATTATTATTACAAGTGCATCATACATATTAAAAACCTTCACTCGTTTCCAAATTATTCATGAGCAATCCCTAATTTTTATGAATGCCTGCATAATTCACAATTTTATGAAGAGCCTGTACAAAGAAACATCAGGTTTCTTCCAGAACAAACCATGGTATGTTTAATTCGCCATGAGACTTGCAGAGTTCATACTCTCTTAAATACTATGTGACTTTTGCATTGCACTTTATAAAGCAAATCTCAGCTTTTCTAGGCAAACCAAATGGGATATTACCACCATCAAACCTTAGATGCCTAACATGCCTGTATTAGGGCCCTCACCTCCTCTAACAGAGCCTCCAGAGTGGTAGCAATGGCCACTAAAAGAGAAAAAAGTCTTTTGGCATTGGCTGTACAGGGAGTTTATACCTTTCCTCTTCTTTATTGTTATGTCCTTTTTTACTGAGGGGACTAGTGAGGTACAGCGAGGGGAAGAAACTCAGCCTGGATCCCACAGCAATTTACTTGAAGAACCAGGAGTAGAAATGAGGTCTTCTGACTCTTAGTCCACTGTGTTAGAGCTTCATAGTGCTTAAGCTAAAAGTCAACAACTAAAAACATTACAGAAACTCTGTCTCTGCTTGTTAGTATTCTACCCACAGAGGCTAATCTTGCCCCAAGTTGGCCATGGTCTCAACACCATTTTTACATGAACAGTCTTTTCAGAGAAATACCCGGCACTTTGTTTTAAAAGAAAATAAAACATGAAAGAGTCTCAATTGCTCTAATCAATATGTCCCATCTCCTGCCTCCCACCAGGCTCCCAGACATGGGATGAAATAATCAAACATGTCATTAGGTTTGCTGATTACAGTTATTAAATGCTAAAACAAACAGCTGATAATTTCAAATTGTCTTTCAAGGTGGGTTTTCATGGGCTTTGCTCTGATTTAGAGGCGCAAACAGATGGTCTAGCTATTAGTGCTCTGGAAAAAGGAGTCAGGAAAACACATGTTCTTCAGGGCACAAAGTACTGAGAACAAGTATTTAGCCATCCATGTCTTTCATTCCTCCTACAAAATCCTTTGTTGATCGTCTTGCCTGTTGGTTCTTCCCATCTCCCTTTCTTCTAGCCTATACAGAAACCATTGTGAAATTCAACACTTGTTCCCAGAAGCAGAATTACAGATTTTTTTCCTCCACAAATCATACAGGGGATATTGCAGTGATGGCACAAGGCATCGTGATGCATACCACGTTAAAAGAAAACATTAAAGAAGCCTGCAAGCAAGAGGAAGGGGACTCTGGTCACAAGTCCCTGTCCTGGCAGCTGCCTGAACTGACAACCGTCACAGTGGTGGGCTCAAATGTTTCTGCCCACAGGTAAGTCAAGACGTTGGCCAGCCCAGATTGTTATTAATGTGAACTCTGCATGCAGGCCTTCCCAATTTCAAGTCCTGAGGCGCATCCATTCCTGACAATACACAAAAAGCTGAATTTCCAGCTTTGTGTAATCCTGTTTAGGACAGGAAATTATCAGTTTCCTTTAATGCAGACTTCTTGCATACGACAGATAATGATTTTATCGAGCTCTGTTTTCAAGCTGCATCTCTCCAGTTCTGTCAGCCATTCTATCATGATACTTACCTGCTTGCATTTATCTCTATTTAAGGGACTCAAGTCCTCTGCTTCCTTTTGCACTCTATAAGCACAAATTCACGAGGCCTAACCATACACAAAAACAAATGTCCACACACATAAAGGCTCCTGAGTACCTTGTCTAAGGTACTTCAACACATCAGCAATGGAGACAGTAGTACTTAGTGTCTCTGGCCTCCATCCAGATGTCTACTGCAGTTCAAATGAATACTCTGCTTCATCCGATCCTGCAGATCATAAGCTGATCAATCCTGATGTGGCAGACTCTGCTGAGACCATAAGTGAGTTTCCAGAGGAGCTGAAATACTCCTCAAAAAGGTATTTCAGTCCAAAAATATGGTGAAAAAATGAATGACAGTGATGAGAACTAGGAGACAGAATGAGCTCAGCTGATGTCGGACGCCTCAATAAAATGGCAAACAATGTGCTCTGGTTTTCTAAATCTAATTGACAGACTTCCTAGGAAAGCCAAGTATCAAGGAATTTGTATCCACAGTCTTAAAATAATATTCCTTTCCCTACCATAGCTGAGCTCTGTGAGAGCCTGCTTGCTACCAGACCTCCTGTGAACAGACCCCTATACTAAAACTCCTCCAGCTTCAAGAGGGGCTAATTTCTTGTAAGGGTCATATATAGAACTACCTGTGTGACAGCCCTGAAATTCAGCTGGTTACAAAGCAGGTGATTCTAGTCAAACAATGATGGAAATTTAAGCTCCCACAACAATCCCACCTGCAAATTAACACAGCTGCAGTGCAGCTACCAAAGCCTGATCCTCCAGCGTGTTGCTCTTCGCAGCACCCTATACCAGAGTCAACTGCCTGAATCAAATCCTAATGGCCAAAATTTGCAACATTACATTTAGGGTTATCAAATCCAAAACCAGGGCTGTATGTTCCCACCAGAAGATCCCTTGGCAGAGCAGATCAGAGGCTGTAGACAGCACGCTCCGCACAACCACTGTAGGATCCCATTTCCCACCAAGCAGATTTACTCTGCAGTCACTCAGAGCCACTGCATGGATTTGAAGAGACCACATGTTGTGGCTTGTAACACACCTCTGCTGACTTATGCAAATATTTTGGGAGACTTCTTTAGTTTTAAATGTTTACTTGGACAAGTGAGACTCATTAAAACCAAGGAAGATCTGCTTTTTGTGAAAGGCAAAACTTCCAGAGAGAGTTCAGAGGAGCGCATTTCTTCCTCTGGAAGAAGGTGTTTTGCTGTGAATTATTGAGGGAGCATCAGTACCCTCCTCTTCAACACTGACCCTTACTCACACCTATACAAAACTTGCTGCCTTTTGCCCAGCTGCAAATCAGGTTTTAATCTTGCCCTCTATTGCAGACATATGGGAATAGCTGTATATATTAAAAAAAAAAAAAATAGAGGAACTGAACAAAATAAACACCAAATCTTCTAAAACAAAACACCCCGCTGCACACCCTCTTGCCACTGGAGGAGGAAAGGGGACAAAAGAGCATGTGGTGATGCCAGTCATGCTGCTGGTGGTACTGACAGGCACCCTAAACTCAGGCCACTGGGCATAACATTAGAAGCTGTACAGAATAAGGAGAAATAACGAGAGGCCATATTCACCCTGATCACACAGTTTTTCCTCCTCATTTGAGATAAGCACAGAGAAACAGCAATGGCAATGTTTCTGATGTTCATCATCAAAATTAAATATATGATATATTGATTTAATATAACTGGCTGCTCAGGTTCGCCACATCCCCAGCAGGTTAGTCCTTGGTAGCTGCAGCCAAGTAGCGGATCCTGCAAATTAATGAAAGTTCAGGGGAGAGTTCAAGCTATTGGACTTACATAATTGCTATTAGGAAGACTTTTTCCCTCTCTGGTTTTAAGAATAAATCCAGCCTAGAGCTGGAAAACACTGGCAGATGACATTTTTTCTGAAATGGCACATTCCAGCTAAGTATTTCCATTTCAAATAGCCTTTATTTTCCCACAAAAAAAAAAAAAAGTATTAAAAAAACCAACCATTGCTAACACAGAGACAATGTCCAGTTCTGAATTTCAGTGCTTCTTGTCAGTTAAAATTGATTCCTTTGGAAAAAGCCATAAGCCTACAAACCAAAGCACTTTCATAGAAATAAGGAAGTTTTCAGAGGTGATGACTTATTAGTGAGACAGAAGAGCAAACCTTACTGCAAAATGACCAATATTGTTGGTTGTTATCATATTATTTCAGGTGCTACAGTCACCTCCCTGGGTCCTTATATTGATTTATAAGCTCCTAGTCTTGATTTTGTATAAGGACCAGTCTCGACCGCCTGCGTAAATGAAGATGAGACTTTTGCTGAGATACGCATGGAGCTCAGTGTCCTTAAGGACAAGAAAACCCAGTGAGCTGGAACAGGATGGAATGTATACATATCTTCTTGCTTCACAGGCTCAGTTCCTTCCTCTTATTGTTATTTTGAAAGTCCCCGTCTTTAAATGAGAAGCTATACCTATGTAACAGGATACACGGACCTGTTGTCCAGGAGGTGGTCAGAGTCCAGTGCGTTTGGATGACACTCAATTGATGACTTGTGATCCCAAAAGTTCTTGCAAGTCTTTTTGGATAGAAATTTTGATTGGGTTGATTTTTTGCCCAGCTCTGTACAGCACTTGAACCCTCCTGCCTCTCCACAAGGCAGCACAGGTTGCATCACTACTCTCACACATGCTAATTAAGGGAGTACATAAAGATGAAATCTCCCTGCTCTAAGGAGATATTGGTGGATCTTGGCAAGCTGCTGGTGTCCAAGTGCCAGGACAGTAAGTGCTGGCATTAACTAGGTATTATCCACAGAAACTGTTTAATTTAGTCCATGGCTACAGTTAAAACATACGGAAAGAAACACAGCAACTGATTCTGCATACTACATTTACAACCTGTAAATGAAATCAGACATCCCAGGAAACATTTTGATTTCTGCTTTAACCTTAGAGTCCCAATGAGGAGATTGAAACAGTCCCCATAGGTAAAGACTCTCCTCTAGCCTCAAAAATGACCTAACACTTGAAAAACAAAAGCAAAAAAAACCCCCCAAAAACCCCCCAAACAACAAAACCCCAGCAGGCTCAGGCCTCATCAACAGACCTGGAAACTTTACAGTCTAAACTTCCTCATTTTCTTCTTCAAAGAAAAATCTGCATCACCACAGCAGCAAATTCTAGAGGAAAGCATGATGGCCCAAAACCACTAAGAAAATTCAATAGTCAAGCAATGCTATGTTTTTCTAATAGTATATTTCATCTTTTTGGCACTTCCTTTGATTTCAAACTACATCAGGGAATGGTATAAAAAGGAAGGCATTTTTCTGTAACAAAATATAGAAGAATTGTTGATGTTTCATTTGAAATTTCCATTCCAGAGGAAGAGGAGAATGGATACTTTTAATTCAAATCAAAACTTTTGGTGCAAATACAAAATGCTTGCGTCATTCAAAAATTAAATATTTTGGTTAGTTCTATTCCCAAACCAATAGAATTTCCATTGTCTACAAATCAGCATTTGAGACCCCCTGAAACCTGGATCTGAACTCTTCCTGTTCCCAGAGGGCCCTAGGGTCTAATTTCAACTCTCTCTCTGAAGAGTGAAGTGCATCCATCGCAGAAAAAGAAAAAACATACCCCTCCACATGTGGTCATGTGTACTTCTGGCCTGTAATGACCTGTGGCATCTGCAGACAAGTTTTTGGGAAGGTGAGTGTCTTCCCCTCTGAACCTTCCTCTTCAATTGATCCTGCTTGCCTAAATTTAGTGAAAACTAATTGCAAAGTTGTTCTTTCATTTCATGTATTTACACTGAAATTCCTCCTCTGAAAGACCTTTCAGGAAATCTGTTTTTCCTTCAAGCTCTCAGCCAGGCTCAGATGTCACTGTGACCCAGCCCATGGGCTGCTTCTGAAACGTGTGGGATTGGGGACAGTGGGCTTTTGGAGGATGGAGATGGCCTAACTGTTACCGCATCCAGTTCTCCCTGCCCCACGCCTTCTGTTGCCCAAAGTCCACAGAAAACCACAGGAAAAGCCTCCCGCTTTGCTGAACACACGTTGGGAGCTCTGCTTCTCACAGCTGCAGCAGATCGTCAGCTTATTACACCCTTTTGCTGTTGATTCCTCCATGCTCAACCACCCTCTCAGAAACCTGGCCAGCCTCCTCCTTTGTACTCCTGCCTCGGCAGATGAGCAGACAGTACCTGGGAGACAGGCGGGAGCCCACGCGCTGCCACTCTTCTGAGCCCTCCAGGTAATGGGAAGTACTGGGAAGGATCCTGAGAAACATTTCTGGGTGGGACATAGGGAAAGGGCAAATGCTTTCAGCGAGATCCACGGCATTAGTCAATTAACAAGCTTTTCACAGCCTAAATGCATGAAAAGCTCCATGCAGGGAAAAGAACAATCTATCAGGCTTCCTTCCCTCCCCTGAGAGCTTCACACACATCCTCCTGTATTGCACTGATCAATAGGAAATCTCCTATAAATATAATCAAGCAGCTGAACAACATCCCAAGTTAAACCACTCTTCTAAAACAGCATCTGTGTTTCCTAGGAAAGACTATATGCCCAGCTTCCAAAATATTTCACCATGTCTCACTGAAAAAAAAAAAACCCCAAAAAAACCCCCCCAAAAAATCACAAACCTAAAATAATCTACAACCTGTTTTATTTCCTCTCCTCTGTGCTCATCTCCTTCTCAGAATACAAAAAGCAGTCTCTGGCCTGTAGCTCGCTCCCTAATGGTTCCCAAAGCCATTCTGTTGCTGGAAGCAACACAGTGAACCACCTAGGCAAAGCCAAGATTTTATTACAGTTTCGGCAACAAGCCTCCCCCCCGCCCGCCAACACCCTGCTTCATCTGCTTCCACGAGGCCAGCGATGGAAGCAGGCAGCCAGTGATGGCCAGGGTGCGCGGCACCCCCGGCTGCTCAGGCCACCTCTCTGCTTGGAAGTGCTGGAATGGGATTTTCAGGTGCTGTTCAGACACACATACATATGAACTTTGCTCGGGTTCAGTCCAGCTCATACATGACATCACTGGAAGAAATCAATAACCAGTTCCAGGAAAAATTCCCAACATTATCCACGCCTCCACTCTCCCCCGGTGCAGGGATGCGGATGCAGAGCCCTGCGCCTGCGGCTCACTGCTGGCTGAGCCAGCTGAGGGGGAGTGCCAGGCACAGAGCCCCAGGCAGCATTCAGGCTGGATGAATCCATGCCCAGCTAGTTAAAACTGTATTTCAACTCTGAAATTAAGTGCACTTCTGAAAGTCTGAGTGCTCCTCTAGGATTCCATGGCTGTGCAGGCAGGTCCTATTGTGCCTGCTCTCGAGCAGGCAGCAGCTGGTGTCACTTCCCTGCCTGTTCTGCCTGCTGCTCTGCATGGTCCAGGCACGGAGCATCCACAACACTGAAACACGAAGCATGGTACAGCCCCTGCCTGGAGAAGCTTGTTCTCTGCAGCTTTCCTGTCAACTCAAGAAGTAAAGAACAAGCTGGTGAGCCACAGCCGATAAGAAAATAAACTATGTAACTGAGATGTTCAGCTGAGATTTTTGTGTGGGTCCTGATAAATTCTGGTGGTGTAAGGAGAACCCCCTTGACAACTTTACTGTATTGTTATTGTTAAAATTAACTGTAGTATAAAACTCCAAAGAAGACTCAATAAAACTCTCCTGTTCCTCGAGGAAGCCTGATTACAAACGCAATGTGCTCCCAGAGTCTGTCCAAACTACAGAACAATTTATTTTTTTTTTTTTTTTTTACCTTGCAAAGCCCAGCTATTTGTTTTTTCTATTTTGGCAAACATTTTCTCTTCTGTGCTCAGAGCATACTCTAGGATGTTATTCCATTTTAATTAAAAAGAACTTAGCCATCAGATGAAGTGCTCAAATCCTTTTCTTAATCTGCCTTATTACAACATCCCAGGGGAAGACTGGGCCGTACTTAAACTCTGGGCTGGAGGGTGATGCTGGGGTTATTGTAGTAAGACACTAGCAGCTCAGAGCATTCTATCTGCAAAGGCTCCTGATAATTGTTGCCCGTAGCCGTTGTGTTTGGAGGCCATGGAGAGGAGGTGTAAATCCTAGGACCGCTATCCAGCTAGCTGTGTCAGGAATAGGCACATTTTGAGCAGATACAAGTCTGGAGGCTGGCAAGTCTATGAGGAGCGAGCTGTCCCCTGCCTGCAGCAGATCACGGTGCGAAGCTCCGGGGGATCATGTTGGCGCTGCTTAAGGTCCCCCCATAAGGCAAGCTTGGCCCAGGACAGCATCTAACGAGCTGATGATTTGGTGTGTGACCCTCTGGCTCAGAGCTGAACTCAGGCACTGTCAGTGGAAGGGACTATATAAACAATCCAGACAGGTTGTCATTATTAAATATTCCACGAATTACCAAATGATCCTGCAGTCATTTCCATGTGAAACAACAGCAGGAGCCAAGAACTAAATTCCAGTACAGTCCCCGCATAAATTCCTCTCTTTCGCTTCCCCAGAGCACCCGGTTCAACTTTGTGTCGTGAACAAATCTGCAGGTATGCTGTGTTTCTATGACTACGTTTCCCCTCTTTGGAGCAGTGAAAGCCAACAACCATGTAAAACATTTCAGGACCTTCAGAATGAGACATCAGTGTGAGGTAAAGTAGTCCTGCATGCAAGTACTGTTGGGATAGCCTTGGGTTTTCACATGAGGCTTTTGGTGCTTCACAAACTTCCCTCAAAGTCCTGGACTTCCAAGTCATTGGTCAGAAAGTTTAGCGTTTATGGAGCCCCAAATCATTTGTTGCCCAAGCCTCCACTGGACTCGTGATCTCTGGACCATTTAACTGTTGGTACGTGGGAAGACATGTCACACCAACCATTACTCAAGGTAAAAGCTTTTCCTGCCTGGCATCTCCATGGCTCAGCAGAGTGGCGAGACCCGCCCTCGTGGGCCCCACTCCAGCACCCCGGGGGGGGGTTACAGCCAGGGAGGAAGAGTTCGGGTACTTAATGGCCTTGCTGATACTCCCCTCCCCTCTGCAGTCAGCACTACTGCAGAGACAAAGGAAACAAAAAAGCAAAGACTGCAAACGAGGGAGCTGGCTATTTTTAATGCAGGTTTTCTCACTGCAACAGGGAAGATCACCAAAAGCAGCCTGAATGGTTTGCAATCATCAGAAACGCTGGCTCTGGAAATACCCTGATTTTATGCTGCCAATTTGAGTGACTTCATGCAAGATTATGATCTCTTCAGACCTCCTCTTCCCTCTCTCCCTGACAAGTTGTAATTCATGCCAGAAACAATATAATCCCAGCCATTCTCAAAGCCTTCTCCATATTTTCCTCATCCACCCCCAGGTCCTCAAGATTTGTCTCCTGAATAAAGGTTGTAAATCTTTGTACAGGATGGCAGGAGATCTTTGAGCTTCTGAGTTATTATGTAAATGCAGCTTCAAAGGTACTTTTAACTGCAAGTTGATTGGGATTGCAAATGAAATACCAATGATTTACAGGTCTCGGTGCTTCCTACAAACAGGAATTAATGGTGTTCACTGACCTTGAACCCAAAGCAGGATCCTTGAACCATCCTGGATGCTGAGACAGAACGGGTCTGGGATGGAGCTGAAAAGCTGCACTTTATCCCACCTGTACTGCCCATTTCCCCGTTTCTCACAATATGAAGAAAATCAATATGGGCCAGTTTCCAACACTTTGAGTATTACTGGATAGCCCTGTTCTGCACACAGCCCTTTTCTTAGCAGAAGAGCTAAGTACTACCAAGTCCAAACAAGAAAGTGGTCTCTCATGCCTCTGCAGCACCGTAAGGATCGGGATGCAGCAGGCAGGTCTCATGCTGGGATGGAGGGATCTAGAAAAGATGTGCTCACCTGACACAAAGGCCACTTTCTCCTTCAGTATAGGAAGGACATCAGCAGCTTTTAATCCATCATTTCGAAAAGAACCTGCAAAACAGAGGAAAAATGGAATCCCACATTAGAAGAGAGCATGTCCTTGCTCCCAGCTTCACAGACACTCCATGTTTCTCAAAATCAGACTGGAGAAAGTCTATAAGTCACATAAAAGCACCAAGAAACCGACCCAAATAGCTGATACACAAACAGCATTAGCAACAATAGAGATATGTTTGTAAAAAGAAAACACAGAGAATCAGCTCAAAAGTTCTGAAAGGTTAACAAATTTCCCATCAAGTAGCCACTGCATTTTTCACAGATCATACATATTATCAAGCCTGGGAGATGCCCAGCTTGCACACCAAGCCAGAATCTTCCTCCCTTCACTGTTTTGAATACAGTCCAGGCAAAATTGCAGGGAATGTTACAGCCCATACACATCCTTTTGGGATCAGCCCTTGAGGCAGATCTGCACAGGGGCTGTCTTAAAAAATGCTTTTCCCCTTCCTCCCTTTCTGCTCTACACAGCACAGCTGGAGATGGAAAGGCTTAAGGTGGGGAATGCACTCAGAGGGAGGACACGCTTCTTATGAGCCAGACAAAGTTTTCCCTGGGTAAGGAGTCATTTGAAGCCACAGTGCATCCTCATGTAATTCATGCTGTTTGATTACATGCTAAATGTACTTGCACAGGCCATTTATCTTCCCTGAAGTGCCAAACTATTTCATGTCTCCTGAAAGCTCACCAAAGAAGTCCCAGATTTTTACTCTCCTGGAAGCCTCTGGAAAAGAATTGCTGACAGTTTCAGCCACCAGCAGCATCTTTCTGCTTTGCAAAAGACCAGCAGTAATGGGTCACCCCACAGCAAGCCAGACACTGCTATTCCATCAGTGCTACTACAAAACAAAAGGTGGGTTTGAAGGACATTTTTGCAATTGGTCTGAAAAATAACTTGCCCATCACTGGGTAGTGAATACCCATCATGAGAAGTGACCTTCAAAACAACCTTAAATCTATTCCAGCTCACCAAATATTACAACACATTTGAAACCCTGTGGGTTTACTTTCTGCTTTTCACATGCAGCAACCACCATTCTTCTGAACTGGTACCAGAGCAAGACAGTCTTCTCACTAAGCACCTTTCTTGAATGACTAGAAATAGGGCAGCTTTGCTCCAGCCATCCCACTTTCCTCAACGAACACCGCAGATGACACCTGACCATCTAGGTCTGAAAGTGGGAATGGGGACAACCCCACCCCCATATATTGTCACCTATTTCTTGCATCATGCAGCCTCAAAGGTACCGTGGTTTGATCCATGCAGACCTATCAGACAGACAGGATGAAGACCACAACAGCTATTTTCACCTGCAGCTGAACCTGCGTATCTTCAAGTATTATTATTACATGGCTGCAGCATGTGCCATTCACAGACAGCTTGTGCAACAAGACTGTCTTGTATATGCAGATGCGTTCTTCAATGGTGCCCAATGGCTACAACTACTTCTCTGTGTCCCCACATGCTCTCCAGTGTCACCTCCGCAACACTCACCTCCAGAAGATGAGCAAGCTCACCAGCTAAGCCTATGCTTGTGAAAATCAACACACAAAGGAGTGAGGTAATTCAATGCAAGGCCAAGACCAATGTAACTGCAATTTGAACTTGCACTGATGCTGCTGATCTTTGCAGCTGGAGAAATTTGGCCCAGTACTCCAGTGTCTTAGAGCCATCATGATGTGTCTAGTACGCTGACTGTTCTCGTTTGTTTCACGGTTGGATGAGATGCTTCTATACAAAGCTGCTTAAATTCCAAGTGTTGGCCCTGAGCATTCCAAGAGCATGGTCCTGAGAGATCCCTAAAGAGTACTCTGTCTCAGTAAAGTGTTTTGGGACCAGGGAAACTAGTCTTGGTTGCTGAACTTTCTGTGTTCTAAGCAGGACGTTGTGTACTCTATGTTAAATATCCAAGACTTTGCTCTTTAACTTCTCCTCTTAACTAGAATAACTTCTCTGCTCCCAGGCTGTGGCCAGCTCTCACATCAAAGGTAGGAACCATTCAGTCACAGGCAACACTTGGAATTTAAGCAGCTTTGTATAGAAGCATCTCACCCAACCGTGAAACAAACGAGAACAGTCAGCGTACTAGACACATCATGATGGCTCTAAGACACTGGAGTACTGGGCCAAATTTCTCCAGCTGCAAAGATCAGCAGCATCAGTGCAAGCTGAGTTTTGGACAGTATTTGCTAAATTTGCCAGGGAAACAGCAAAGTGAATTCTTAGGCGCTTAACCGTGCAGTAGACATTATACAATTGAAATCTTAGTGAATATTACCAAAAGAATGTCAGTGGGTGTGTAGTCATACATGTAAAACACACAATAAGGACATCTTAGCAAGAGCCCACTATACTTGTGGGCTGAAGGACAATTTCAGACACTCTTCCACAAGGAAGGATTGCATCTCCTCCATACAGAGGTAATATGCATGGAGACCAGGAGAAAAATGTATGACTCTTAAAGATAGTCATCTTCTGAGCTACAGCAGGCTGCAGGCAAGCGGCTCACTGCTAACAGCCCAAATGTCCTGACTGTGCGTAAGAGTGGCAAGAAAAGACACAAAAGCTGCTGGAAGGTATCTTTGCCTTTCTCAGTATCTCCTAGGACAGGTCAGTCACACTCCAAAACGGTGAATGAATTAGAAAACTGTGAGTCCATTCTACAGCCAAGTAATCGACAAAAACTCCCAAGAGCTGCAAAACTTCCCTGGGGATGAGAAAGGAAACTCTTAAAGGCAGATCAGTGGCTAAAGCAAGTGCTTGCTCTGGATGATGTACGTGCTCACCAAAGTGGCAGTTCATGACCCACAGATGAGGCCATGTCCACCGCTTTCAGGGGTCACTCCAGCTCCTGACAATATTTTTGCATTACCAGCTACATGTCAGAGCCTGCTGTCAGGTTTTCCAGCAAGAGCTGGGGAAAGGGATGCATAAATGGGAAAACCAATGGCTGTAATAAGGGCTCCAAAAGCAACAGCAAATCTATCTCCAGGAAGACCCAATGCAGAAATTATACACTCCCCATTCCCTAAGTTATTATAAGGATATCCCTAATAATGCTCATTTTCATCCTGTTCCCCAGCTGTTTCTAATACACTTATTTTGTTTGTTTGCGTGCTGGATCCAAAGCCATGTCTGCATAGCACCATCTATTTTTTGCCACAGAGCCCCAGCTATACAAGCATCTAGACAGTTTGTTACTAGACAATGACAAAGGCTGTACTTATCCTGCCCTACAACTCTCTCCTACCCCTGTAACAACCAAGCCCTTCTGCAGCAGCAGGACAAAGGCCGACAAACAGATGAAGGAAGGGCACTGAGCCATTCTGCCCACTGCCCATGCACCGGTCTGCCAGTTCACCATCATCATAAGCATGTGACTAGACAACAATGCTGCTCTTTCCCTTCTACCTGCAAGTTTCACCATGGCCTGCAAGGAAGCTTGAGGATTGCAATTGCCTCTTTACCAAAAGAGAGGCACAGAGAGTACGGTGCCACGTCGCAGCCACCCTGAAGCCCCTCACACCTTTATCATGTTCTGGCTTAGTGTGCTATTCACACAGCAGGGACTCAAACTTTTATTACTCCAGTGATACGAGACGAAAACACACCATGTCTGCAGAAGCAGCTGACAGAATAATGTATTCTTGTAATCTTGGCAGCACTGAAAAATTAAAACAGTGGATCCTCAGTATGGTTGAGTCACGTTTCACCGCAAAGCAGCACTGCACATGCACAGCTCATCTCCTAGCAAGAATTCTCTGCACTGCAGAAGCAGCTCACAGTTTTAGGCAAGATGCTGTAATGAGAAGCCAGCTGGGTGAGATGGGAAGCTTAAAGCATGCTTCCATGTTAAATGCAGCAAACCTGAAATTGAGAAAAAAACCCCTCCTTTTTCCCCGGACAAATGCCCCGGTTGACCTGGGGAATTTGCTGCCACAGGATGCAGAGGTCAGCAGCTCAAGGGGCTTCCCGAACAGGTTACAGATCTGCAAACAACAAACATCTCCAGGGAACTGTAAAGATTAATAAAATAAGCAATAGCTTTGGAAAGAATATAAGCCTACAGGCTTTGAAGTGAAAGCCAAACTCTAACTCTTGGAGTGAAATACAAATTATCCCTGGAGAAAGCCCTGTGGGCTTTAGGATTTTTTTTTTTCTTTAAAGCAGAGTTCAGGGCCTCTGTTGGGGACACTGTCTTGGGGTGGATGGACCAATGGTGTGCTCCAGAGTGGCTTTTCCTAGAAAAGCTTCAGTTCTAATCTGAAAAATACAGTTCTTGGCTTCAAATAAAGATCAGTTGCTGGAAATATAGAAATACTTTCTATACTTAAAAAAGTATGCGTAGGCAAGAAGAAGGCCTCCTGTCACAGCACTGCATGGGGCTTAATCACTTGGCTCCTGATGCCTTCAGCAGGAGTTGTTCATCCCAAGTCCCATGCAACGTTTCAGGAAAGGCAGCCCACATTCTCATAGTTCTCAGAACAGATTCGACTATTTAAAAACTTTGGCACAAAGTTTCTTTAACCAAACAAAACTGAACTCCTTGGGCTAAACCCATCCCTCGAGGAACTCCACTGGAGTCCAGGAGGCAACAGCAAGATTAATCTGGTCCATATTGTTTCTTTCTTCTTCCCTCAGTAAAGGCCTCTCCTGTATTCTCCCCCACGCCCCGC
Source organism: Falco cherrug (assembly GCF_023634085.1). Lineage (NCBI taxonomy): Eukaryota > Metazoa > Chordata > Aves > Falconiformes > Falconidae > Falco > Falco cherrug. The sequence continues at coordinate 32,001,408 of NC_073704.1, read as the reverse complement.
CAGTTTTTGGAGCAGTTATCCCCAAGGTTTACCGTAGCCTATCTGCCTTCCCACCTCTTCACCACCCCCACCAAACCCTCAGTGGATTTTATTTTTGTTTGCAGTATGGTAGCATCTTGGCTTTGTACAACTTATAAACAGAAGGGACGTCAGATGTGAGCAGAGAAAGGCAGAACAAAGGAGACTTTATTATTCCCATTGTAGCCTTTGCAAACTGAGACACAGAGAGATTGACTTGTCCAGTGTCAGACAGAAAGTTTGTGCAGAGCTCAATCCTCATTTTCCCAGCGCTTCCCCAATGCTTTTCTCATACAACCATCCCTTTGTTTTCTGGAAGAATATAATCCTCCTTCTTCTTCTCTTTACACTTCTTGCTTCCTCCTCCTGCCCTTCTCTCTCTATTATTCTTTCTTTCTGCATTTCTGCCTCAAATATTTACTTTTTGTGTGTGCTAAACCCTATTTAACCCCTTCCTCCCTTTCCTGTACACTATTATCTCGCCCCGCAGAGCTGTGAGCTTTCCTAGTTTAATTTCTCTGCTTTTCTACAAGCCATGGAGAGGGGCTTAGGCAAGGGCTGCTGGGGCCTTTGCTGCTGGGATTTTGCTGGCCGAGGCTCATTGGTTTAGAGGCAGAGAGGCCACAGCATGGCACAAGTATTTAGTTGAATAGAAGCAACATGTGCTCCGGACTAGTATTTTAGCACCATCTGGCAGAGATAAATGGGGCTGGACACTCTGCATCTGCCTATCGCTCCTTTGATCCTTGATGCAAAGAAAGGGCATTTTAGTGACCTGAGCCCCCCCAGGAGCCTGTGCAGCTCTCCCACCACACCTCCCTGCTGCTGACAGCAGAAAAGCAGGTTTTGACTTCACAGAGGAAGGAAGGAAGGAAGAACTGAATTGAATCTAAATACAGCACCAGCCAGAAAAAATAAAAAATTAATCTGTAAGTATCATTACCAACTACTATTGCTGATGATTAACCCAGAGCTACATACTTCACTAACAAAGGTTATTAGTCTCCTTAACAACCAATAAATTATACCTGGCCTCACAAGAAGCATTTATAGTCCTAGGACTGCACGTCACAGTGGGGCAGGGACAGGATGAAAGGCAGGTTGGACTAGCACCACAGCCCTGGGGCAAGCGTGGTGGCTGTCTCCCTCAATCCTCGTTTCTCTTTCTCAAGCAAAAACTTCTCACTCAGTGCTCCTGATATGTCCACCCTTCCTAAACGAACTAGTGTAGCAAACAGTCATCTGCATTCAACATACCTTGAGCACTAAGCATGGCCACAGCATGCAACATTCATCTGGGGAGACCACAGACATTGCCGATATTTTCTGTGGAAGCACGGCTGGCATTGGCTGTGCTTCTCACCCCATGCAGAGCTGGGGCTAGAGCTTGCTTTCAGCTCTGCAATAGAAATGTAAATAATCCCTGAGACCCTCGTAGCCTTGTGATGATGGCCTTACTGCTATATAATTGAAGACCTACATAGCATTTAAGCTTGTGGTAGAAGTCTACTTATTTCTGCACATGTTAAGTGTATATGAACACAGGACTATAGATATACAGGTATGCAAAGTGTGTTACAGGTACCTCATAGAGGACCTGACCATAAATCTGCTGTGAATCTAATATCTGGTATTCCTGTTAGTCTTGTACACACTAAATGTTTTTACGCCACCAGATCTAGTGTGCAGACTGACACACAGAATCACACTATAGGCTGCAAAGTTGCAAGAACCATGGACACCAAATAGATGCTCTGCACAGAAGACTAACTCCACTGCACAATGCCAAGGACTTTATCCCATGTACCACATGCCAAGCACTTTATCCCAGCTGAGAAAAGAGTTATACTCATTACATTGCTGCATTTATTCTATTTATTCGAAAATGAAAAGATGAATGTTGGTTTTTTATATATATATATATATATATATAGGCTCAGTCCAAGACTAATATTTTCTCTGTGTTTCCTTATTCTGTCCTTCCTTTTATTAATTATATACCACTACTTATCGCTGGAACATCCTTTCGGTCACATCTATTGGGTGGCAATACTACAGGCTACCTCCACTTCCAAGTTTTGCCAGTGCTCACTTGTCAGACTGTCCCCTCTACACTGACAGGTCGGTCTCTCTGATTCCCACTGCCTGAATCCCTGCAAAGGAACAACCACTGCCAGCTCACCCCTGTTCCCTCCCCTGCCTGTAACACCAAGAGAGGCAGGGCGGGGGTTTGGGGGAGCTTGCTAATTGCTGAGATTGTTATTCCTTCCACGAGGTTCTTGGCAGCATCGAGCCTCCCAGCACAGCCTTTGAATGTCCACACATTTAAACAGTAGCCTCAGCTTGAAAGCACGCCAAAGAATAGGCAAGGCTTCAAGAAAGATACAGCCGCTTGCTGCAAGCGTGCAAATTCATTAGCCTCTGTGCACATGTGGCCCTCTAATAAGCTGTATTCAGCATCTGAAGCCTAAAACATTGCACCCTGTGCATCCCACATAAGCCAACAGCCAGGCTTTGCCTTTTCATATGTGGCACAGAACCATTCAAAGCATCAGAAGGATACCAAATTAATGCACAATCTGTGGCGAAGGCTCTGCTTCATCTCCATCCACAGGGGATTTTATTAATTTCATTTTAAACATACACTAAGAGAGATGCTAAGAGAATGCAATGACTGTGAGTCAATCTTTCATGCATTTCCTTTTCATGTTCATCAGGACTTTGGAATCAGGCTGAGATCTTTCCATTCCTACCCTTAGAAAAATAATTAGACATTATAGGTAGCCCCGTGGATAGCACATCTGACTGCTAGTAAAAAGACTTGGCTCTATTTGTGGTTCTGCTCCTAAATTGCTTTGTGATCCTGAACAAGCTGTTTTAACTGAACTAGATTTTGGTTTTCCTCTCTATAGAACAGAAATAATGACTGCCCACATTAGTAAAGCACAGTCAGGTCCACAGACCTCGAAAGCACCTCACAAACATGACTTAATTTTGTCTCAAAAAAACCTTTCTGAGGCAGGGAACTGCTGCAGTGTACTTTTATAGATAGGCAAAGATGAGGCACCAACAGTAGGAAAGCCTTGCTCTGGTGATCACAGAACGGACTTTTTGGTCAGGAAAGGGAGATGTTAAGAAAATTGGAAAAATAAGGTCATCTGACACAAAATCCCGTGTTTTATTTCTTAAGTGTGCAAGGGATGGATGTGCTGCCCCAGAGGGAAATCAGTATACTCAGCACCTTGAGCTTTTAGTCATTTAGTGTCTTGCTGCAGATTGCACTACACATCAGTAACCACCCTGATGCAACAGCCCTTTACAGTGTCAATAAAGAGCTGTGGGCCATTTGTAAACTGAAGTCACATTTTAAGCATGGCCATGGTTTCTACCCAAGCCTAGTATGCGTGGATATTTTCATTTCAGTCCCCCCACAATTACAATTGGATTCCTTATGGAAACATTCCTCAGAAGTTTATAATCCTGTAAAAAGTTTAGACCTGCTGATGGATTCCTGTAGGAAGGATGCAAGTCCTCTGTGAAGCTGTAGAGGCAAGGTACCCAGGGTCTCATCCTCTATTGAATTCTATAGGTTAGAATAATTTCCTTTAACTGGCATTGGTTTAGTTGACAGGCTTTTTCGAAAAAGCTGCATCAAGGCATCTGCCAGCACCTGTTATGTATCAGTGACGTGCTTAGGGCTTCCCATCCATCTCTCAGAAAGCCTCCCTCTCAGATCCTGGAGGTCCCCAGCCGCCAGTAACTTCTCCAGGACAAAAAAATAAAATAAAATATCTAATTATGTACAACATTCAGGAGGCACTTTGCTGAAACACCAGCCTTACAAAGGGACCATATGCCAGCGCCTCAAGTGTGCTTTGCAAACATCTGCCTCTCAGGGGGATTTCATGCCAGACAGTAAGAAAGCAACTTTAATTAGAAGCCAATTGAGATCCTTGTCTGAAGGCCTGTGACTTCCCTAAAAAAAAAAAAAATCACAAACAAATAAAGCAACTGCATTTGCCCCCGTGTTTAAAAACTAACTGTACTGTTTCTCTTTCAATGCAGAGTTCTCTTTATAATTTTCCTGACAGGGTTCAATGTGCCGTTTCTGAACAGAGGCACAGGCTGACAAAGTTCCCGTTGCCTTCAGAAAGATCCCTGCCCAGGAAGGATGGTTGTGTCTAGTGCGAGCGTTGGAGTGGGGTTTAAATTAGTTATTTTTTATTGTAGTTCATCCAACGTTCACAGACTAGTACCTCCCTATTAGTTAAGATTTACATTTCCCTCTCTCCCATCTAGCCTCAAATCCCATCTGATCAGATGAATTTCTTCCTTTGCTCTTCGCCTTCGGTCCCTCTTTCTTTCCACTAGGGCTTACGATTTCAGCTTGCATCTATTGTGTCACCCTGTTAAGCTGATTTTTTTAAAAAATAATAAAATGAAACCCCAAACCTGCAACTCATAGGAGAGTTTTCCCCTCCTGTCTATGAATTCCGCAATTAGGAATAAAGCAAGATACGTGCCCTAATCTCTTGAAACAGGACAGGCAAGTAGAAACCATCCCTGGGGAGGGGTAGCTGGGGGAGCAGCCAGAGCCCTGCCAGGATTGCAGAGCCTGTCCCCAGCCCTGCGTGGGGAACAGCGCATCCAGACCAGGCTGCCACAGGTCTCTGAGTGATGCACCTTCAGACAAAACCAGCAAAAACAGGGCAGCAAGAATGGCAGAAGAGAGCACCTGAGCTAACATCAAGTGCAGTGCTTCCCCACAGGGTCCCAGGGAAGGCTCGCAGGCTATGCTGTGATACTGGGCTGCTCCGACAGCAGCTCCCTGCAGCCTTTGCTGGGAGAGCAGTACCTTCCTTCACACCCCACTCTCCTGTCCTCATTTCAGTTTCCCAGGGTCTACTCCTCTGCAAACCATCTAAAAACAACCCCAGTCCACCATCAGGGACTGCGCATAACCACTTGGGCTGACTTCAGATTGTCTAGACCACTCTAATGAAGCAGCAGCGGCGGCAGCTCCTCCAAGGGTCTCGCAAGGAAATGCTCTGGCTGTAACAGCAATCGGTTTAACTTCCCCGACAACATCCTAAATCTAAGCAAAACCAGGGCAAACATTTTACACACATCGGCGGGAGGGGTAAGGCAAGACACTCACAGGACTAAATAATTTATCTGCCTCTCTTACGGATGCTGACATTTTTGACACACATTAAACATTAATGAAAATCATTTTATGGATGGCTGAGTCATGCCAGTCAATGCATAATCTCCTGCCTCTCCACCTGCCCCTTTCACCCTCATCTGGCTCCTGTCGTGGAGTGCAGCCACTTGTAACTCTGCCCCCTGAAAGAGGCCGGGCCCCCCAGATGCCAAAGAGCAGAGCAAAAGCACCAAGGGGGCTGAACAAACCCTAACAAACACATGGACAAGATCTGAGCCCACGGAGTCCTAACCCCGCTTCTGTTAAATTCACAAACCTGCTGTTTTGTTAATTAGCTAACACAAGATGCTGTGAATCATTTTGGAAAGCAAATTACCTCCCTGATTTCTAAAAGCTTCCTAGCTGCATTTTTTTTTAAGCTTACTATTTTTTCCTTCTCCCAATGTATAAATGCCAATTAAATTACTGCCTGCCTCTGTTTAATCTAATGCTAGCCTACTCATATTTTCAGCTGCTCCCTAATGCCAGTACAGCCCCTTATGCCCAAATCTCTTTAGCATGCTAGTATAAATGTTTATAGCCCTAAGACTTACAGCTATAAGAAGCTTGACATTTTTGTGGTAAAAACCTGCAATGTTATTGTAATGTTGAATAGAAAAGGATCACCAATGGGCTGAAAATGCAGCTTTCCTTTAGTTTGTTCCAGCTAAGGACACATATAAAGAGATGACTGGGATTAAAGCCTCACTAGCTGTCTGGATCTTTTCCTGGACAAGCAGTCCTTAAATTTGCTGAAATGATACTCACCAGAAGGTAGAGTTACACAAAGCCACTGGGCAGCCTTCAAAGACAGAGGATACACATTTAATCTCATCTTACGTATCCCATTAGACTGTGAGACTGGATGCCAGAGTTACCAGAAATACGTTCTTCATCCCAAACATACTTTTCTTTATGGAAGGGGCTAAAATATTTCTAACAAGATTATCGCCTAAACTGAGTAAATTGGCTTCTTTTCACTAAGGGGGAGCTCAGAGCTGCACAAATAACCGGCTACAGGTTAATGAGATCTGACTGCTCTCCAGAGGGTGCAAGCTGCTGCTTTATAGATCCCTGACAGCTGGAGTCGAATGACCATCCAACTCATCCCTAAAACACAGGGAAGTAGTTTGGGGCCCCTCTTTCCAACCCACTGCCAGGTTGCAAATACAAAAGCCACAGACCTGACATTGTCTCCTTATTTTTTTCTTTCAACAGAGGTGACAGAAGTGCAATATATAGGCAATAATTTTTTAATTTCACGGATTGCATTATGAAATCCTTTTCCCACACACATCTTCCCTTCTTCTGAAGGGATTTTACTGCTTCAGGGTTTTCCTGATTGCAGTTTTGCTGAAGAGCACACTCCGCAAAAACCAGCAACGCCAAGCAGGAAGAAACTGTCACATGCAAAGTGTCAGTAATAGCCCACACAGTTCATTAGAAAGATCTCCTAAAGACAGTGGAATTATACATTGATCACAGATGACCTATTGCAAACTGTGGTGTCTTTACCAGGATCTTGCTACAGGCATCTGCCAAGCCTCATTTGAGTACAATACTGGGGAGCAGACCCCAATCTCAACGCAGCTAAGTCAACAGAAGGCCATTTATTACCTTCAGTAAACTAGAGACGAGGGGAAAATGCAGCCTCTCCTTTCCCCCACATCTCCTACTGCAGGTGAGATTTCACTTCCCTGGCTGCAGCAGTTTTAATAACCTATTTTTATATTTTTGCCCAGTGAGAAATCCAATCTGCATACACCTCCCACACAAGGCATTCCTGCTCTCCATCACACTTCGGTTCTAGGCTTGCTGATAAAAGGACAGATTGCATCTGCATTTCCAGCCTTCAGCTCAGCCCAGGGTTTCATGACCTTTTCCTTCAAACTCCAGCTCTGCTGCTGGAATGACTTGTCCATTAGGTTAGTTGTTCAATAACTCTTAGGCACTACCATGTTAATACAGCTTTGAATAAATGACAAGTCACAGTCAGAAGTCAATGCAACACTAGGAGCGATGACAAAATAAAAACGGCAAATTAAGTGTACAAAGGAAAACAAAGAAATGCACTGGTATTTTTCTGCCTGCTTCTAAAGCAAAGGCAGAATGAAAGATGGGCTGGAGAGAACAGATACATCATGCTTTGTCTTCATTATTATAATAATTAATTTATATTAGCAGGTGCACATTAAAAAGATCTGTTTCCACCCCTCTGCCACCACCAGCTGGTGCAACATGCGTGTGTCAGTCACGAGAAATAGTAGTTGTGCTGATGCTCCTCACCATCCCTCTTACGTCTGCATCCTGCCCCACCTGCAGCTTTGTTATGGGGTCCAGTCAGCACCACTGGTACAGGGCTGCACAAACAGATTGTGGAGGGCAGTTTCTCACCAGAAGTGCCTAAAACAGACGGCCAGAGCCAACTATGGTTGGAGAGAACCAAACACGTAATGGCATTTCCCATATTTCATGGCAGCTGACTGATGGCAGAGCATGGGTGCCATGGCCAGGGAGTTGAGACAGGACATATATAATAACATTTTATAAACCTGACATTTATAAACCTGCACTGGAAAAATAGCTAGGACTTTCCAGCCAGAACTCTTGTTCCTGAGGAACATATAATGGAAATGTTCATGAGATCTCTGTTTTGTACCTCATCCAGTGAATCCCACCACAGGATTTGGCCCAGAGCCCGCCAGCAGGGTGCAGGGATATTACAATGGACTGAGAGGGCCAGAAAAATATCCTCTTGGTAATGCCTGCTTAACTTTTGTGATCTGATGAAAATGCAGCCTGTGGAAATACATCTACCCCCTCTACCACTTTCCTGGGAAGCCTTATCAAATGTTGCAATAGCCATTTATAGGAAGGTGTACATTAGCTCCAGAAAGTTTAGATACATGATACTGACTACTAATGAAAGCTGCAGGATAAAGGAATAATGACATGCTTGTGAATAAAAACTGCATACCAAAATACTATAGAAAGAAAGTTACAATGCAGGAGGTACAAATTTCAATTTTGCAAGTGGTATACTGGCTTAAATGATATAGACAAAGAACCTTTTTACAGCCATGAGATGCTTCTTTGGAAATGTTTTGTGAACCCTCACACAGAAAGAAAGACAAAGAGATAAATAGTCTCTTCTTCCACTGCACTGAAGAGCTACAGTACTGAGCACGCTGCCTGCTATAAGACTACTGACAATTAAGGACATGTCACCCTGAGCAGTATCTCTGCCTGCACATATCTTGTCTGCCCATTACCATCATCCTCAGCCACCACAACACAACCATGCACAGCAATCCTACATTATGGGAATAAATATCCACTGAAGCCAAAATGGCAAGTCAGCTGAGCACATAAATTGCCCAGATTCTACCCGAGGACAAGAATAATTATCTTTCCAAATCCACTTTAAAACCCTCGCTAAAGAATACTTTCTGAAGAGGTCAAGCCCTGATGATAGCTAATACTTTCAAATTAATCTTTGTTATTGCCCAAATACAAAGAGCTGTTTTAATGCATCACGACAGAAGAATACCTCCTCCAGGAGCGAGCTTTTGTATAGATCATCTCTTAAGTGTTCAGTAAATCATATGATTTTGCGGCTTTGAAATATTGCACTTTGATGTCCAAAGGACAGATGTCAGCATAAAAAGACGGGGGGGAAAAGAAGCCCAAGCTCTGTGCAGCCAGCAGTAATTGACAAAACAGCAGTGAGCTCATGTGTAGAGACCAAATAAGCAATAGCAACAGAGCTACATCCTCACCCCTTTTCTTCCAAAAAGTGTTTCGCGATAGTGTAGCTATGGAAGTGCCAGCAAAGTGCAGTGCCCCAAGTCACCACTACCTGCTCAGCGACGTGGCTGTGCAACAACTTACCCTACCTCTAGCTCAGGAGCACCCACAACTGCTAGAAAGCAGGTACCTGGCAAAACAGCGCACTTGAAGCTGTAACACCAGTTAGTCCCTTGAGTGTCAATTGTTTGAGGAATAGCGTGCTGTAGCTTATGCTACCACTGTCACTGCTGTTCCAGGGATAAACAGAAGGCTTCTGTCATCAGTGTTTTCAATCCAGCCCTTTTCACAAGGACTGCTATTCAATTATAATGATTGTTTTGTTAAGTGTGGTTCTACTCGGAAAACTGACTCCATAAAAATAGGATCATGGAGTTAATGTTTATTGCATCTCAATGATTTCCAGATCAAACACAGTCAGTTTACAAGTGAAAAAGATGTTTGGTTTGTTTTTCCAACTACCAGGTCTACAAACTCATGCTGGGATCTAGAAGTTAAGTTGTCATCTTTTTGGCTCGTATGATTGCAAAAGAAACAAAAAAGAATTCTGCTCACCCACTCCTGGAGCGGCTGCGTATTTCCAGCTTCAACAGAGATAATAAGGAATAAAAATGAAGACAATATTTTCAAACCCACTTAACTAGTTCTGTGCTTCAGGGCTCCAGAAAGGTAATCTGATTTTAAAAGCTACTCCAAGGGCAACTCAAAGTGATAAGACTTAAGCACCACTTAAAATCTTACTGCATATTTAGGTACCTAAATAGTACGTACCTAACTTTAGGCACCCGTTTTTCAAAACCATTCCCCTTAATTTAGTCAGCAAATTAATCAGATTTGCATGTGATTACACATAGATAGCAGATCATTTCAGTAGGAAGGTGCTATTTTTATATAGACACTTGTTGGAACAGAATTGCATGTTAAACTAAAATTTATGAGTCTGCAAGCTGAGTCTACATTAACTATTTGACAGCTGCAAATTATTGCATTACAGACATCGCCAAGTTGCTTACACAGATACATGTGCGTACGTGTAACTCAACCATTCCCCAGCTGCCTGTAAAGCCTCAGCATTGTCAGGGTTAGCAGGTTTCCCTCATGGCAACTCCTACAGGTCATAATCAGGTTATCCGAGTGCCATCATTATGCACATGAAAGAAACAAGCTGTTCTAGGGGTAGAGGAACTCCTGAAACCTGGTTTGCTATGGATTAGCTTCCTATCATGTTGACACACAGATCCTTCAACTCTTTGTCATGTCCCCTATGAGCTCCCTACAGCAAACCTCCGCTCTTCAGCCACACCTTTGCTTCTCCCCATTTTGTCTGCCCAATACATCCTGCTTTTACCTTCTGGGCTCCTGTGCCAAAAGGTTTCAAATGCCGCCAGTCAAACATACATTATACCCCCAGTGCTGCTCTGGACCCCAGTATAATGATTGCAGTGAGCCTTGCAAAGGATTTGAAGGAGCCTTAGTAACAGCTGTATGTAAAACACAGATTTATTGAGGGCAAACCAAGAGAATGTTTGCCCCATTAACCAGTTCCCACAGAGCACTCCTCCATGACCTGGTACAGCCACGTTAATGCTGACCACCCCATCTGGATCTGGGCTTTGCCTCCTCCTGCCTTGCACATTTGGGAGTTAATGACAATGTTTGATGACAACCAAAGAGATAATGCATAAGAGCTTACAAGAGAAGTGGGCTGAAAATAAGGGCTATGAACATGGCCAGTATTTACAGAAGTACTGAGTTAACAAGTTTGGAGGAACTTTCAAAAATATGAGCCAGTTTTACACACCTGACCTTTCCACATTGTTTTCACAAGCTGGAGGTGCATGCTTGCAGGGGCAGTCCTGCCAGGCCATCCTTGCAGCTTTACTGTGGCTCTCCTCCCCTTCCTACCCCCCTCCAACAAGGACAAGCAAGGTTGTTTAATTAAATCCAAATGTTACCATCTTTAGCTAAGTGTAAAACTGTTGATTTGGAAAGCACCATACTTGGCTTTCATGATTAAGGAGCACTGTGATCAATGTAACATCAGGCCAATTACGGCAGTTACGGCACTGAGAGATGTATTTCTGTTCTCTGGCTCTCTTTATGTATTCAGCTGTAAAGTGAAGGAAAGTGCAGCCTCAAATACTAATTGCACTGCTTTAGGACATATTCACTCCTAAGGAGCTCCTTCTAGGGCCCCTTCAATCACACGGCTATTTAGTGCCTTTACCACTCCAGTACCAGTCAAGATCTTGCCCCTGATGATGAAACCTGCCTGGAGATTTTAGAAACCCATAGTCACGCAAGACAAGGTTGTTGCTCCTGCAAATAAGCCACTGCTGACTTGCCTTCATAACCAAGAAAGTCAGGGGGACTGTGAAAAGAGAACAGCGAGAAGGAATGGGTGTACTTGTGGCTCACTCCATCCTCCGGATGATATTTTCCCAGCACGTAGTCACAGCTCGTGCTATTTGAGTCACTCTCATCTGAGAATGCAAATAATTCCCAACCGATAATACAGCATTTCTGCCTGCAGGCTTAGAGCTCAGCTTCTCTCAGGATGCTTCAAGCTGAGCAGAGTCCTGGAGAGCCAGGGGCTATTCGATGTTGAGGGGAAGGGGCCTTGTACAGATGGGATGGTAGGCAATCAAATGCTTTGGTCTGGAGGGAAATCGCAGCCCTCCCAATACTAGTGGCTTTAGACTTTGGGTGTCTGTCCTTAGGAATGCCAACGCAAAGAGGAGTAGCTCAACGCAGTTATTGGAGAACTGTAGATTCACCCTGCTGAAACCATCCTTCAGTTCCACACTTCTGTATGATTTTCCCCACAGTTTCTCTGTGAATTATTTTAATTTCTTATAATAAGAAATGGATTTGCCTTGCCATTTACAGCACAGAATATCACACAATTACTGACTCAGATCTGAACACTTACTGCTTGGATTCCCAAGAAAAATAACATTAAATTGGAATTTAGGTTGAGTAACTTCAGATATCTGAAAGCAAAAGTAGCATTTTGTGGGAAGCTGTAATTATTCCAGACAACCAAGAGAAATCCAGAAAATTCGGAACTCAGTTAAATGTAAAAACAAACCAAGATGGATAAGGTGTGGAAATCGGTGTTAAAGTATACCAGCTATAATGCAGAGAGCCTTCGGGATACCAGGGAACAGGAGTACAGCTATGGCTAGCATGCAGTACTACTGATAGCTGCTGATTACATTGATATTGAAAGCCCATTTCATTTTTTATCTTTCCGTTATTAAATTATTTTAGGATGAGTAAAAGGAGACCACATACCTGTCTGTTAAGATTAACATGGACGTATACCACATTAATCTGGCAATAAAGCCATTATGGACAATCCCTTAGTTCAAAGCCTCAGGATGTGTATCTTACTCAAAAGTTGCTTATAAATTCATTTAGCCCAGGAAACAGTTGCTGCCTTATAAACATGGGATGTTTCTAACCTTTAATTTACCTATTCTCCTGCAAAAACAGGAGATCATGGAGATGGCCAGACATCAGTGCAGGTCCCAGCCCCTTTTTGTGGCTCATTTAAGAGAGCCCTCTGGACATTAACACTGAACCCACACTTGCCTTTTATTCCTTGGAAGGAAACAGCCTTCTCTTCCTTGGTGTACCCTTTCCAAATGCCTGTGAAGTAACCCACGTCACAGCGAAGACAATAAAAGCTGCAAGGGGCCCAATATAGGAGACCTTCCCCCAGCTCCATGCAGCTCTGCCTGGGGTCTTGCTGTGCCAGCTCTGATCTCCAGGAAGCTCTGACATTTTCCTTGACGGTCCCAAGATATGGAAGGATAATGGTTACCAGGGTTAGCCTGAAACATTTGGTTTTGAGTCATGGCCATAGATGTAACGTGTGATCACACACAAATGGCTTGCTTTTCCTGCATCTTGGTTCACTCGTGTGCTGGGGACAGCATGTTTCCGTACCCTCCTGATTGCAGCTGCAGAGCCTGGAAGCAGCGTTCTGTCTTTTCACTGGCCAAGAAAATTTCTTACCATCAGTGGTAAGCAGGTGTTTTCTCTGTACGGTTTGCTTAAAGGGAAATTAAGAAGCAGAAAGATGTAAAGCTGTTCTTGAAAAAAAACATGTCCATCTCTAGAAAACCGAGAAAATATTCAAGTGCCATTCATTTAGCGCTGCTGATAAATAAAGTCTTGAGTAATTAGTCTGCTGATTACTCCAGCTTCACTGGGTATAATCTAACTTAACATCAGTCGCAGCCACAAGGATGTTTCCAGCACATGATGGTCACAGAGAGCTGTTCTCAGCTGCCCCACTCACCTGTTTTGACCCAGTGAAAGCCTTCAGCTGCAACCCACCATGAAGTGCCAATTTTTAGTGGGGTAAATGAGAAGTAAGAGTAGAGAGTACTGCATTCAGAAAGAAACCCAGCTTGTCTGAGTCATCCCTGAGCTTTCAACACTCACATCTTCGAGCAGGATTGCGCGTACCCCGGAGCAGCTGCCATGGAGAGCAGTATGCTTGGAGGCAAAGTGCATCTACTGTGTGCGTGAAGGAAAAGCAGCATGAGAAAGGCAAGTCCCTCGTTGAGATCACACGTGGGGTTATCACAGGCTCAGGATAAGTCCCTTGCGCAGAGCCCTGTGCCACGCACCACACGGCCTCCCCTGACGAAGACCAGGACTACATTAATCGCTTGCTTATCATCCACACTGCAGATGCTTACAGGTGTTTTTACTTCAAAAAGGTGCTCGTCTCAGGAGTCTGTTTACACATGCTCGATCTCTGAGCTTTCAAACATTTCATTAGATACGAAATTCTCACCACAGCAAGTAGTGATCTTCAGAAGGTGTAGAGTCTGGGTCATGGAAGAGACATTTAAGTGCAGAGTGGGTGTTAGCCCTGATCTCTTTCTCCTCAAGGCTTCCTCACATCTGACAATGACTACACCAAATTTCTGAGCAATAACAGCTTTGAAATAACAGCAATAGCAGATTTGAAAATAAAACATGAAACCACGTACTTAATCGCCTGGGTGCTGGAGCATGTAGTTTTTCTATCTACAAGCCTGGAAGCTGCCAACACAGTTGCAGAAAAGAGCTGCAGTGTGAGGGAACAAGCACAAGTCTTTTGTAAAATGTTTTTTGCAGAAGCGAGAACAGCTGGTTGCCAAAACAATCACCTTCAATTTTAAAACATACGCCCCAACTCTTTGTGGCATTTTCAGTGAAATGAGGATGAAAATTTGGTCCTCAACAGGAAAGCCTACACACTGGAATCTGAAGCAATGAGTTGCTGGTCTCTACTCAGGTGAGAGTCATTTGAAGCAGCACTGACATCAAGTTACCTCTCATTTAAAGTGCTTGCCCCTTATGGCTGCAAGCGAGGTGCTGAGCAGGGCACGGAGAGGAAGCTGGCAGTCAGTGGTGTTTGACATGTGGCTGAAAACCAAAGATAGCTTCAGAACAAGAAAGACCCTCCCTGCTCCCAGTCTTCCAGAGCCACGTCTGTACCAAAATGAATATTGCTGGAGAAGACTCATCAGAGGCACTATAGCTTCCTACTCCAGAAATACCGAGTTTGATGGAACGCGTGATTTAAATCAGGTCAGCTAACCGATAACATGCCCAAAGAAATCCATACCAAAACATGGAAAAAACAGCAAAGGGCAGCAGAGAAATTTTGTATGAAGTTACTAATAGCTAGATATCTTTGTCCTTCATCCTACTGTGAGGGAAGCCAGGTCTCACACAAGACTTGTAGTTGTCAGTGAAATTTGTTCTTCCAGACAGGAGAAGTGTCCAAGATCTCAGATACATCTCCACCACAACAGGTCCTAGCCACATACTCTTCTGGCAAAGGTGGCCAAATTCCAAGGCCTTTTTTAGGCCAAGACCCAGATTTTGTTGCGAGGGGACTTGTGCAGAAAGCCAGTCAGCAAGTCATAAACAGGCATGCTTATCTCCAAACTCCCCAGGCTGGAGCCATATCTGTTTGTAGGAGGTTCCTCCTAGAGAGCTGGTGTCATCTGGGAAACAACTCTTACCATTTATTCCAGCTGCATACTTTTTTATTCAAGCCACAGATACAGATTATCATTTGAAAACAGAGTAATCCAACTACCCTGTGTTCTTCCTTTAACCCAACTGTAATTTATAGGAATTTAATGGAATATATAGGACTTTCCTAAAAGAACAAGATTGTGTGATAGTTCAGACTGCCAGGCCTTTTCAGCTCAAAGCGCAATGCGGTGAAAACAGACACTTAATCAGTGAAAACAAGGACAATAAGTCAAAAAAGAGAAAGCGAGAAAGGAACACGGTCATGCTTTTTAATGAAAATATTATCCTGCTAAATTGCATGATTAGAAGTCAAAAGAAGAAATTCTGAATGTGGCAGAAGTTAAAAGAATTGCATTTTTATACAGATTTTTTTTTTATCCTGTCTTCTAAATAGTCAATAATCTGTTGCACATAAAACTGTAGGATGGTAATTGAAAACAGAGTTCTAGTCCCACGACAGGAAATAAACTCTTATCAATGGCTTTTGCAGATCTTGGTCAAACAGTCAGGAAATTGGTAGTCCTGGAAATTAATACATAAGATCATGATCTTAAAGAAGGATATAGCAGATACACTTATCTGTAATGAGTCCATGCTGGTTTTTTGCTATAAAGATAACCCTTGAATAAGAAATACAGCCATTTCCTGGTTTGGACTTTGTCAGAACTCCTGGTAATGGCATCGAAGAGAAAACCCACATAATTTGCTTGTCAAACTGAGACAGACTCCAGCTTCCAAGCACGCGCAAACAAGAGATTTTTCTAGCATCTCATGAGCTGAACTAAAGACAATAACAGAGCATTATATAACGTGACAGAGACCCATTTTCACTACAATCCATTAGTAGAGTTGAATCACTCAATTCTGCAAACTGCACTGATAATTCAACATTAATTGGGGCAAATTAAGTTATAATTTATGACTTTTCTCCTTCATAATTACTTATGGAAGGAAATCATGAGGAACTAACAATTAAGATGATGGGAAAAACTTTCAGAATAATTTGTTGAATACTGATGTCCTTTCTTTTTCTTCCCCTTTCTCTCTGCTTACAAACAGACCAGTAACTCACCTCTGAGTTACTTGGGTCATCATTTACAGCTATGCCCCAATATCCAACTCACAGGAAACAGGAAATTCACAGCCCGCTTTCTCCAGCTGCATGGATAGGACCCACATCCATATTTGTGTGAAAGACACCCAACAGCTGGTGAACATCCTATGATGATATTACAGGGGAGAGTGGTTTTAGAAAAAAGAAAAAAAAAAAAGAAAGAAAAAAAAAGGGAAGAAAAACTATTAAAGAGAAGAAACCAGTATAGCAAGGAAATCTGGAAACCAAGGGAGGAATTCATAAGTCTGAGGCTGACGCATCATTACAGACCGACAGTCCCGACACAATATGACTTGCGCACAGGGCCTGTGCCTCTCCTTTTCCAAAATGATGATTTGGACCCTTAATGAAATCAAGAAATCACTTCAAGCAAGACCAATAACTGATGCTTATCTTATATACACAGAAAAAAAATTAACTTAGGCCCAAACTCAAATTACAAAGAAAAAAAAATCCTCCAGCAATGTAACCTCATAACCAATTATTCCTTTCACAGCCTATTATTCCTTGCATATTGTCAGTCCTCTTCAGTTAAATGCCCAGTGCTATTTTAAAGACTATAAACCAGTGCCAGTCCAAATGTATGTTGTAAATTCATGCAGATGAGGAAGACATATATCCAAGCCATAATTCTTTATTCCAGGCTAGCTTGCTCACATTGTAAAATGCCTTTCTGGACACAAAAAAAGGACTGACTATCCATTTTTCCACAGTGATCTGAAAACAGGGTGTGGGGGTTGATAAAAACGTGCTGATATTTGGCAGTAAAACCTCATCAAACCTTTCCAGACAAGATAATATCCAAATCCAGAAACCAGAATAAAGGCAGTATGCAATTTCTTGCCCAAGCTGAAAATTCATGATCACTTTGTTCCCATGTTATTCCTGTCACACATTGTCTTCTTAAACAGAAGATACTTGTTGTAGAAAAAAAATGAAGAAGTTGACATGAATAAAAAGGCTTTGGTTCCTACCCTGCCTTCCTGTTCACCAAGTGGCAAATGTGGCCTGAATTTCTCTACAATACACAAAGATAACTAGCAGCTAAATAACATACTGCAACCAAAAATATCATTAGAAGACCAAGTCAATACATATATAAATCAGAGAAGTTGGCCATTCATTTATATTCTTGAAGATAACGTGTCTTTAAATGAACAATGAAGCAAGGTAGAGACTGGTGACAGGCTCAAATGATGGCTCTTCTCTCAGGGAAAACCACAAAACTATGTCAGTGCAAAGAGTGATGATGCCTTTCTCCTTCTGTGAGCACAGAGTGGAGAAGCAGATACGGATTTTGGACGCAGCTCACATGAGGATGTCTTCACATCAAACAACAGTGGAGCGTTGTCACAGCACTCTCCAAACTAGCCAGCTGCAACAAGATCTTTTACCATCACAGGCCAACACGCTCTTCACACCGGCCCCTCTGCTGCTGTCTCCTAGTCTCTTCTCGTTCAGGGCACATGCCCCCTCTCTCTCACTCTTCTCTCTGCTCCTCCTCCATCCAACCCCCTCTCCCACCATCCTCAGGGCTATTTAACCACTTAGCTGAACGAGCTACACCTGCACATTGTCCGTGTCAACCAACCCACTGCCCTGGGGCAAGGCCACAGCTGCATGTTATCAATGCTGATCAACACACTGCCTGCATTCCTCTTCAGAGTGTACAGATAATCAAGCAGCTGTAAGTGCACTTGAGAAGCCACCACAGTAAAAATCTTGGCAGAACCATTGCCCATCTTCCAAGGAAGAGAAACGACTGCCCCAGCCTGCTGTATCACTAGTGCTCATTTTAGCCCTGTCTGAGCCAAACTCTTGGTCACTTTGCCACTGTAACCACAAGAACAACTCTACTATGCAGAAATTATTCCTTGGGCCTGTTCACTGCAGGAGTTTGGGTCTGGAATGGAGATATTCAGGGCAGTGAAAAAGCAGAGCCTAAGCAGCAACAGCAGAACAAAGCTTAAAGATGAAGATGCTCCTAGCTCTGTCCCCACAGTCCCCCCTCACCTGTATTAGCCATGCAGGTTTGGAAAAGAGACCTGACTGAGGTGTGACTGTGTTCTGTTGGCCCTGTGTATGTGGAGCGATTTCTTTATATTATGAGAGAAGCACCATCCTCTTAAGCACAGTGATGATGGACATCTTTTCCTCTGCCAGATTTCCCATGTCAGGTGTCTCTATGAGAAAAGATGGTTCTTCCTGTTCTTGCCCATAGCAGCAAACCAAAAGTAACAAAAAGCACTATTAAGCATTTCCTGGCTCTTTTGAAATACCACAAATGCTTCTGATAATAGACTAGGATTTTCAAAGGGATGTCCGTTTGGGGAACCCAGTTTCTTAGCAACTGCAAGAGACCTCTTAAGGAGTAGAGATTTCAAGAAGAGAAGTGATGACCATGCTCTAAACTTAGCCTCTTGTTGGGAGGCTCCAACAGAGTAACTTGAAAATATAAACCCTCAAAACATCTACTTCTGCTGGCAAAATCTCATCCCCAGTGTCATATCAAGCACAGCCTTCTGTATCTGATCCTCTTTGCATCCTCCCCCTGCTCCACTAAGGCAAATAGATGTTTTTGTCAGTGCTGCAAGCAAGCCCTGTTTCCATCAAAATCAATCTTTCAGCACGTTTAGAAAGTTCAAACAAGAACTTGGCTGTAAATCTGAGGGGTTTACCCAGACAATGATGTTAGCTGTTCGTGTATATAGGAAATGCTGCAGAATGACCTAAAGCTTCTTCTAAACAGTTTTACTACATCTTCTGTGTCAGTCACAAAAGTGATGGGCGGAAAAAATGTTCATTGTTATTAAAAATGAATGTCAGTTCCCAAAATAAGATATATCACACTCCACCATTTGTCTGCCAAATTTTCCCATGTACTTAATGACTCCACTAGGAAAAGAGATTAAAGAGAACTGTATAGATCAGATTATCGAATGACAAACTGTTTCAACCTACAATTCTGAAAGCATAACGTTCTGGCATCCCACCCCACACTTCAGCAGCTGGAATATCAGACACAACCAAGGCTCTCTGAATCCACTGCTAGTGAGAATCAGACTTTACACTGGGATGTGAGTTTCCTTTTACTGTTGGAGGGCGAGGTTTTTTTTAGTAATCCAAAATGGAGAGCTGTGCAGCTGAGCAGAACACAGGGCAGTTTTGTCCTTTTCATTTCCCCTGCTGAATGGACTGTCAGCAGCTCAGTCTATGTATCATGAATGCTAAAGTACTGGTTCAGACTGGAGTCCTCAATAGACCTGCTGTGGTACCAGGCAGCCTCATTATTCCCACCGCTGCAAAAGCACAACACCCACAAAAATCCTCTCTTCCCCAAAACCCCAAACATCCTCCTTTCCCCCACATTTAAAACATTTCTGCTCTCCATTTTTCTCTCTTCTTTCTGCATTGCTGAATATATATCTGGGATCTGCTCAGTTGCATTTCAGTGCTGCAAACTTTATCCCAGCCCTCCACTGGGAAGCAGGAATCACTTCAGGTGCCTCTTCAGGCAAATTTCTTTAGTGGCCTCCTGTCTCCCTCCTTTCTCCCTCCCCCCAGCTTCTTCTGATCTCGGAATAATTTTTTCACACAGTATTGCTTCCTTCACCATCTGAAGCCATAAATCAAAACACAAGCACTACAAGATCTTACATTTTCATTACCTTTTGGTTTCATTGGGAAAAAAAATCTATGCAACAAGTACGAGGGAGTCACAATTGCTCTTTTAACACAGGCTGATGGAAACTGAGTTTAATCCAAATTTCTGCCAAAAAGAACCTTTTTTTCCCTATTACTTTAAATCAGAAGAGTTCCACAAACCTTGTCTTGGTTTTTACCTGCAACCATTCAGGTTGCTGTTTGCAGACTGCTGCCCAGTACAACGTGCCTGTCTGCTGGCTCCTTCCCTCTGTGGTCCCAACCCAGCCTCTGGCATCCCTGGACCCCAAGAGGTGGTTCAAGGAGGGCTTTCCCTGGGTCCAGGTATCTCCTGTCTGCTTTGCTACTGGTCACCACAGAGCAGCATGGAGTGATGCTGTGGACAGGGGAATCACCGTTACAAGCATGGCTCAGGGGACCTTACGGTCAGGTTCAACATAGCAGGAAAAAATTACCACAGGGTAGGGAAGTGCTGAACCAGGCGGCAGAGGGATTCACCCTAGTAGCTGCTCAGCAAGGGGAATGCTTGCTGTCCCCCAAGTAGTTTATCCTGCTCTTCTGGACAAAATCCCCTTTTGCCATTAAATTACTCTCATGAGATCTTTACGGTGATGGGTCCAGAGTAATGGCACAGCCTATGGAGATGAAGATTAGAAAATCCCTTATCAGCTGTACTCAAGAAATAAGAGAGCTGGTCAGCACGTTTTTATCTGTTAATGGCTCTACCATCCTGGATCATCTCCAAGATCTTCCTATGGAGAAATACTGCCCGTGATTCAAGGACAAATGTTCACACTTCATCAGTGTACCCCACAAACATTTCCATTTGGTTTTGGATCTTACCTACCTAAAATCTGCAGTAATCACTTCAAAGAAATGATATGAACAGACAGAGACTTGTTTAATTACCACCAGCCCTTAGAAGCTGTTTGATAATAGTAAGTGCTCTTCAGAGGGATCAACACCTCCTATATGAATCCCTGAAGCATGTAATTCCTCCAAAAAAAACCCATCTGAAAGCTAACAGTGATCACCTGAGTCTTGCAAATTATCTAAGTGAAAATAAACATGCAGGTACAGCAGCACCCAACTATTACAGCGACTTGAAGCCACCACAGCCAGCAAATGCCATCAGCGAAGCTCAGAGTCATGCTGAAATTTTTTGTCATGGCCCATTTTGAAACTGAAAAAATGCATCATGCAGTGTCAGATCTGCAGCAACTTATTTTGGCTTTCTACATCCTGTATCTCTGAGAAGAAAAGAGTGAAGAGCTGCTAGTAACCAGAAATTTGTAAGTTGTTTTACTTTGAAGATGGCTGTTATTCTGGATTGCTTTACAGATGTCAGAATTATTTACTACAGAATTTCCTTTCATTAAGAAAAGAATTTTTATAGCTGGGTTTCACTAGCTGCAAATAAATGAGACATCATTTAAAGCACCAAGGAAAGGCTTTTACCACTTCAGAGCACTGGTTTTTGTAACCACTTCTACAAATTTGCAGAATTGATGGCTGAAGCGTGTTTGTATAATATGATTCCAAATTCCAAGAAATGAGATCCCAAATAATTCAGAACTAAACAAGGACTCACACAAATGCTAAATTGTGACGTCCTGTAGTGTTTTTTACAGGACCTTCTGAACATAACGGCAGTGCAGCCAGACTCAAGTTATCATCTGGCTATCTCTTCCCAGAAACTCACTAGTAGTAACCACTAAGGTTTGTAGTCTCTGTTAGAGGATGCTAGCACAGCTGAAAGCTCTATTAATGAGCTATATGCCATTAACAAAGATTGTATGCGTGCACACAAACATCAAAAGGCCATCAGGTTTTACCCAATCTGTGAAAACTGGGCAATTAGTGCAACTTCTCCTGTTAAAAGCTAGTGTCCTCAGTTAGCAATTCATGACAGATCACTGAAAACAATTAGGGTTGTTAACATACAAGGCACTAATGACATTTACAGTGTGAAGTCATGTGCTGACCCAGCATGATGTAGAGATTTTATACTAGAGGATACATATGCTACCGCATGTTATAAACCTGCTCATTAGAAACTACCAGAAACGTCACCTTAGAATCCCAATTCTTATGAATAAAAATGTAAAAATAGTCATATATTTTCTTCTGGTGATGCGTACTACAGTTCACTGGAGTTTTCCATTTAAAAACAAGAACGAGAGAGATCCCTCTCCCCATCTACCACGTTTGTGGGGACGGGGAGTGGGCCTTAATGGGTGCTGAAGCTAAATGCAATGAAGCAATAGCAATAATGGGCACACACCATGGAGATGGATTTTAAATTCGGGACTCCTGTGCAATCCCTTTGCTTCCCTTGTCTTTTAGAAAGGAGTAGAGTTCCCTCTGTGCTGTCAGTAGATGGGGTTTGATTCTTGTAGCCTTTTTCAGCCCTCTTCCAGTCTCAGTTACGGTGGAAGGAGTGGTATTTCACCTCTAGCTTTGCAAATTCTGTTCCAAAGGGAAATTCAAACAAGGTTGGTTTTATTCTAATTCTGAAAGAAAATAAATTTGGTAATGTCATAATTTTCCATAAAACAGACTTCCAAATGTTGACTAACTGTCATTCTGATGCTTTAGTGGGCATTTAAAACAGCAAATTTGAAACAGCTGAAATACCTGGAAAAATTAAATAGCAGCTCTTGATATAAGAAAAATATAAATTGATGGAGTAACCTGCTTTAGATACAGAATTAAAATGCATGTGGGAAATAAACCAGAATACCTTGCTCATTTTTTGTTCATCACAGGTCATCAAGCTAAAATGAGAAAAACAAACTTAGTGTTTCACTAGCCTGAGTTATGGAATAGAAAGTGGTCTAGGACTGCTCCCCTAGCAGTTTGGAAAAATATGCATTTTTAAAAAGACTGATTCTTCTGGCAAATTCCCAACAGAGTATGGCCACAAGCTGTAGAGGACAGACCACACACATGCTTTCTGGACAATCAGTGACCAGACACAAGTCCTTCCTCTGACTTCATGTTATAAACTTGATGGTTACCAATATTTATTTAGTCTGTAAATAAAGGTCATGATTTGGTAATATTTTTCTTCTCCAAAAGAGAAGATCCCTATCCAGAAGAGCACAGAGGAGAAGATCTTCAAAGAGTGTAAACTGAACCACAGCTCAAACACAAAACACAATGATATTTGCTGTCAAGGCTTGAAAAATACATTTTCCCATTTGCTAGGGCTGACTCAGTGGCTTTGGCCAGCACTAACACGTCATGAAGCCATCACACACTTCTACACTTTTTGGATTCCATCTTTACAATAACCACCAAAATCACTAGAAGCCCAAAGCAGAACTACCCCAAAACTGACACAGAATTAGAGGGTTTCCCCCTTTTTTTCCTTTATCATATGAAACATATCCACAGAACTGCACAGAGTCTGGCTTTGTCAGAAACTTTATTCTATAATCAATTCAGGAAAACAGAAGATGCCCTGCAAACCTCCCCCTCCCCAGCCTTTTCTTTATTTATTTGTTTCCTTCAATGGAAAGAATTTCATACAGCACTGAGGATGAACAATCCAGTTAATAACATTGCTGGAAATTCACACATCTGGGATAAAAGCAAGCTTCAGCCTGACAGCTGCTTGAAATTATCAGAAAGTCTCATTCTGTTGAACAAAATCTCCCCAGTACAAATTTTAGATGATTTTTTTTGTTCAAATTTACTAGCTTATGACCTAACACTTGTTATAAAAAACCCGCAAGTTAATTTTCAGAGACCTGAAGACCTCTGCAGATGTAAAGATCTTCAAGCAGTTCCCAATTAGAAGAAAGCACAACTGAGCTATGCAGGTGTCAATCCCGTGCAACTGCCCCAAGAGCTCTGGGCTTGCACCCACCCAACAGAGGACAGAGCCTGGCCCTGGTGCTCTCCTCCCACACCCAGCTCCCCAAGGACCTGCAGCACACCATGTGTAACCGCTGCTTTTTCAAGATCCAGAAGGCAAACTGGATGAAGCTGTCAGTTACAATGTCATACATATGTCATACATAATCTTGCCTATGTAAGTCACTGCCACCCAAAGGAGCTTCTGTACCCCACAGACAGCAGGTATAACCGTTTGCAAATCCTTGTCCTCAGCACTAATAATGACTGTGCTGTATATAGTCTGCAGGCCAATAAAAGACACTTTCATTTACAGTATGAATAACAATAAAACAAGAATTTCCTCTTTTTCCACTAAGCAGACCCACTTCTTGTTCCTCCTTACTTTTGGCTTTGTCTGCCCAATGTTTTGAGCATTACCTGCATGCTTAGAGAAGGCAAAGGTGCTGCCCGTTCCCACTCACAAGGATCCAAATAAAACTTCCAGTGCTACAAACCACTCCATACTTCCTTTCAACAATAGTCAACAGAGGGACATCCCAAAAAAACCTTCCAGCTGCCCCATCAGCAAAAATGATGCTTTCAGGCAAGGTTTCCACACAGTTCTACAGACAGGAGAGATTGATCAGATCAAACCAAGCTGTTTCAGCACAGGGGAGGGACTGGGCAGGAGGCAAATGTGAAGGCATACAGGGAAAATACAGACACGACCAGTATTTGACTGCAGGGACATACAATCTGGCAGTTGGAGACATCCAGGTTTTTTTTAACCTTTTGTTCATTGTTTTAGTAATTTTATCTCTCGATGACAGATGAGGCGGATATTGCTAGGAAACTAAATGATTTCTTTGACTCAGTGTTCTGCAGGGAGAATGAGGGAAACACGCCAAAAATGGAAAGAAATTTCCTGGGGGCAGAAAATGAAAAATTAATGAAATTCTAGGCAACACTCAGGTATGTCAAATAAAAGAAAAAAGGGGCAAGAACAATTAAAATCAGACAATGCTCTGAAGGGGTTGGGAGGATCAGCAAGGCAGGAATGATAGTCTGAAAAAGAACTTGTACAGTGGAAGCCCTTTAACTCGCTATGAGGAACAGATAAGAGATGGGGCAAGCCCAGGTACAGGACACAGCATGAGGAACATCAGGCTCCCTGAGCCTGGCCTTAGCACTGGGAAATGTTACTGGCTGTAATTTGACTAAAGAGTGACACACATTCACAGGTGGATGTGTACGGTGGACAGATCTATGTTTTTTTCCTGTAGGGAGACAACAGTGAAGACAGACCCAGAACAAATAAGCCAGTCTCTTTGACTTGGTTTTCAGCAGGCGAGTACCATCTCTATAATCAATGACAGCAAGTGGAGAAGACGGTATAAATATGTGGTAACTTACCAGGTAGAGGAAAAAGTAACATATGTAGGCTCATTTTCCTTATTGTATATAAAGCTATATATATATTATTGCATATAGAGGTGTTCTGTGCCTGTGACATCTGGTTATTGAAAGGCTGTGTCAGCACCAAGCCCAAATTTGCTGCTCCCATCCTGCAGCTGCTCAGCTGCCTACGAGCTGTTTAGCAGAGTAGTTAACAGCTCCGAATCCCAGTCTCTAACCTACTCACGGCTTGGGGCTGCCAAACTGAGTGCATACTGATCATGCAGCAGCCCCAGGTTTGCAACTCGAGTCCTAGTTTGGAAACAGCTCTCTCTTGTCAGGGGGCAGCAGAAGACCTTGGATTTAGGTCTAAACTCAAGAAGGCACTTAGGCAAATGTCTATGCCTCTTTGGGACAGGGCTGTTTTCCTAGATTAGTGAGTGACACGTCAGATTGCTAATAACAACATGGGGGAAGACTAGATGCAGAGACAAAAAGAATCGAGAAAATAGGTCAGTCATTCACTTCTGAGAAAGAAGAAAGTGAGCACAATGCTGGAAACAACTAGCTGAAAGGACTAAATGCAGCTACCTTGATGGCAGTGCAGGATATTGACCAAGAAAGCATCACTGGTGACAGCAAAAATAGAACAGGCCAATGATGGAGAAAAGACAGCACTTCCTTTACAAAAAGTAGAAAAAGACTTTCTATGGACCATATCCCAGAGACCAATACACTTTTCAGGGCACAGTGGTAGCCTCTAATCTCCTTAATTCTCTTTTAAAAGGATTAGTTTTCTAACAAGAGTACTTGCCAGTAGGTCACATGGTGAGCATGGCATGTCTGCTGGTGTCAGCGAGGTTGTGCTCCCCTACCAAAGCAGCCAGCACTTCTGTTTTACAGAAGCAGGGTGAGGGGAGCTGTCAGATGGAGAGAGAGGTGCCAAGACTTCCTTGATGGAAGGTGATAGACAGGTCTCACACTTCTACACCAACTGTTTCAAAGCCTGATTTTTCAATCACTTTTAATAATTTCTTCTGGATCCAAAATAAATGTGGACAGATGACATGATACCCAGACAAAACCTGACTCTCCCAGTGGGAGGAGGAATATTCCTAGGGTTAGTAGGAACTCAACTTTTAAAGCCAAAGAAAGTAACATTTTTCCTATATGCAGCCATTACATTTCCTCTCTGTGCATCGCCTCCTTCCTGTAAAAGAAACACACTCACGACTAAGTGAGATCCAATGTATATATTTATGTATATATATAAAGTGTGATGCTGGAAGAAGCCTGCTGCCAGAAACCCTGGATGCTTTGGGACCAAAGCCGTGCTGAAATCCACAGCCCTTCAGTCACAGCTTGGTGGGCATCTTCCAAAACCCTGAATAAAGCTGTACCCCGGGGCCTCTCCTGCAGGTGTGAGGGGACTTGTGGATTTTACATCAGGAATGGCACAACATGAGAAATGCTCCCCTCCCTACAAAACTGACTGGCAAGCTTTTCTCCCAATTGAGTGTTTCACCAGTTCAACAAGAATAAACACATCATAACTGGCTGTCCACCCACAGCATGGGGGTAAAGTGTTGCTCACCAAACCCAAGCCAGACAAAAGGCAAAGGGCCAGTTGGCACCTGTCAAAAGAAACCAACGGTAGGCAGCAAAGGCATGAGGTAGAAAGCCGAGCCCCAGATTTTGACTTCAGGTATGCCTGCAGAGACTTGCAAGGCCCTGGGTCTGTAAGGGGATTTGTACAGGCGCAGCCAGCACTTTTACTGCATTTATCACATCAGGTTTTAAAGCACTGGTACAATGGTGAGCAATGAAATCACAGCCCGGATTTGCTTTTGGATCTACAGCTGTTTATCTGAATTTTTGGCAGCCATCTCTCTGAGCTAAGGTTTTCATTGGGCTCTTTGTTTGGTACCGGCTGGATCCTCAGCAGCTGGAGTCAGCAGCTGTAATTTCATACTATTTCAGTGAAACCTAGGGAACTGTTATGATTTGTCCCAGCTGAGGATCTGGCCCATGGTACGAGAGAGATCACATCATAAGGGGAACAGCTTCACTGGGGAGCCAGGCTGCAGAGTTATCAGGTCTGTCATCTGGCTTTGCAGCACACAGTGTTGACATTTTAAAGGGAGGAGCAGAAGGAAAGACTCTACTGAGCTGCTACCTGGCTGTGCCGCCCTACACTGCATTTGGGTGGGGACATAAACCCCTGCATGGGATCCTTTCATACTTCGAAGCACCAGTCTTTGCACTGGATAATGCTATGCATTTTTCTACATTACAGCATCCAACACATATAAATTAGCTGCATCACCGCAACTCTCTAATTCATTCACTGGCACAAAAGAGTCCTAAAGAAAACTCAGTACTTTGCAGATCTGAATCCCCTATACAGAAAAAGGAGAAAAAGCAGCCTTTTTACATTTCTCCAAAACCCTACATGAAGTAATGACTAGAGACGCCTGTGAGCTACTTGGGAAATAACATCACAGGCAGAGATGAACCTCAAGGTACTTTTGTGCTAGACCAGCCTGGACAGCCTCATGACACCTCTCATACATTATTTTCACAGGTCAGCCCCCACACTGTAGTGGTTTTCCCTCAGTCTCATTCTGTTGCTTTTCCGATGCATACCCTACGGATGCAGTGGGGACCAGACCACCTACCCCCGTTTGTGGCAATGCACATGCCACAGCAGAGAAGGGGGAGTTTGTAGGACGCTCAGGCCTGGCTCCTGTGCTGAGGGTGCAAACTGTGGAGCTGAAATGGCTGCATGGGGAGAGGAAGAGTTGTGCAGGGGATAGCTGCCAGGCTCTTGGAGGAGAAGCATCTCCAAAATCCATGGATGAACCCCCATCCCTTTGCATAAGAGAGGGAAAAAAGCTCCTGCTATTCAGGGCTCTTCAGCACAGGGAGGAAGGTGCATAACCCACAGCGGTTCACCCCTGGGCCACCTTTCTGCAAATACACATTGGCTATCATGTCACCCTGTGATACACCCTGGCCCTGGGGCATCCCGTGTCCTCTGTGTGGTCCTGACTTCCCTCACAGAGTAACGTCAAAGATGAGGCTCCAAAAAACACTCAGCAAGAGGCTGGTTCATCAATAGGGACATCCCCAAGCAAACCCCTGACCCTCGCCGTGCAGCTTTCGGGCCTCCCTGTCCCATCACATAATCATGGAGAAAATCAAAAGTATTTAGTTTTGATAAGCAGGTGTGTGTGGCGGGCAATCACTAAAATATTTCAGCTTGTCAGAGCATCTCCTTGTGAGGAAGATGTTCATGTTACAAGGTTAAGAAAATCTGAATGTGAAGCTGAGCCACAACATAAAAGCCATGCTATCTGTCAAAGTCATCAACAACCTTGCTGGTGGGATTTAACAATCAAAGTCCCAGCCCAGAGCCTGTCAGCTCTGTCTCCTGCAGCAGATAACGCATTTAGCAGCAAAACTCTCCCACATGAGACAAAAAGTATTACCTGACCACAGAAGTGAACTTTGGATTTCAGCTTCTCCTTTTTTTTCATTGGTGATGAACATGTAATAACACAGGAGGAAAAAAAAAAGAAAAAAAAAAAAAGCTGTAAAACAACTGAAAAACAGATGTAAGTATTTCTGAAATAGACTGGAAGCTTTTTCTGCCAGTGGACTGTACACACCTGATCTGCAGCACTTCCAAGACTGCATGCCTAAAATTTTTCCTAATTTAACAAGTAGGTTTGAAACTTCTACAGAGTAATAGCTGACCTTGATAGCTATTGATCAGAAAGCACTTTAGGATGGAGCAATCCTCTTGTAATCTATTTATAAAAGCTTCTATGGAGCTCCCACCATTGCTGAAATGGTGGGACTGGTATGGCTAGAAGAAAACAGCACTTCTACTCAGTCCTGGAGGAAATAAAAGCAGAGTATAAAATAAAAAAAAAAATTGAATAAACCAAGGACCAGGAAAACTTAAACTGGGGAATGCAAAATGTCCAAAAAAAGTGCAAAACTCCTTCCTGAGCGGCTGCATTCACTACTGTGCCACAATCCACAAGGTAGCCCTGTCCTGAGCTGAGGGTGGGTGAGCAGCAAATGAGTTTGCTCTAATTGCATTGTGACCTACGACACTTATCTGAGAGCATATGGTCACTCGGAGCTGCAGAGAGCTGAGCCTGAAATCTTGCCCCTGCCCCACTGCAGTCAGCAGAAACTGCAGTGAATACAAAAATAAATTAAAATAACATAACATAAATTAAAAAAAAGATACATCACATGCAATATCACAGACACACACCCCAGTTCCTACAGAAGCCAGCACCCTGCCTTGCCACCCTGCGTGCTTCTAGTGATGAATGCACCAGCAGCACTGCTCTGAGGATTTGTATGCTCGCTGAGGACTCACTTGCTATGAAGAAAGGAATATTTGACCTTTCTAGCTGAAAGAGCTAGCAAATTAGCCCTCAAAACCTGCATCAACTGGGCTGTGTTAAAAGGGGGAGCCTTCATTCTCTGCAGTAAATCTGTAATTCATTCGATGTGCTGAGCAGCAGGATAAGGGGGGCATCTGACACAGAACAGATGTCAGATTTATTTTATTTTTTTTTCCCCTCTCCTCCAAGTCTAGACAGTGGGTCTCACATGCTTCCACCTGGGGACACATCCACTTGATTGGGCTTGTGGAAATGAGCAGGGATGCACCTTGTGTGCATCAGCCGGAGGGACCCAACCTCTCAGGCAAAAGCGCACATCACCACTTAGTGACCACGATACCCCACCACAGGCTGGAAGCAGGATGCTGAGGCGAGGGTGAGCTAGTCTGCTACAGCAGTCAAACCAAACTCTGACAAAACTAGTGGCAAAACACAGTAAAGTTCAGTGGTGGAGGACAAGTACTTGCACCAATGCCATGATACAGACAGCCGAGAAGAGCATCTTGCACCAGAGACCAAAGGCAGCAGTCCATTAATGAAGACAGGGAGAAAGCAAGCCATGGATCTCCCTACCTGCTCAGTCTTTCAGACATTTGAATCACTGTCCTAAAAGTATTTGTTCTTCAGTGTTTGCGGGTCACCTCTTTAATAAACTAGTTTCCAGCTAAACTTTTAATGAAGTTAAATTAACTTAAAGAAGCCTCTGGGCCCATGCCACTTTGCATCGTGTTGTTGAAGGGGAGGCTGCTGGGCTGGGTGCCCCAGATCTCTGCCAGCACACCCCTTGCAGGGCATACTGAGAGCACAAACATTGTACCCTCAAGCCTAACAGTAGCAAAGAAGTTTAAGATAAGCAAAGATGTTTAAGATAAGTGGGTCAGCTATGCAAAGCTGCAAATGGCATTTCCAGAAGCATGTTGTTATTTATATAGCACCATAGGGGACTTTGGAGATTCAAAGACAAATAAATCATGACAAAGTCCCTCCCTATGGGGCTTTGTAATATACAATTCAAACCCTCTGGGATGTTAAATGCTCCTGTGAGGTGCTAAGTGCTATCAGCTCCCACTGACTTTAATGGACATAAGGATGCTCAACACCTTGAAAGACAGCACTTCCAAATTACTTTCATCTCCAGCAGTGTGTCCACTTAACGCAGTTTTAACATAATGAAATAGCAAATGATAACAGCAAAGAACAATACTCTGCAAGGGACAGATGGAAGACAGGACCACTTAGATTTTCATCTCTACCTTCTAGACTACAGAGATTTTCTGGAAGAAGGTGGACGTCTCTGAGAAGTTGAACAGGAAAATGACCTTGTATGAAAGTGCAGCAAGACAGCAAGACACAGGTGAAAACATCACAACCAAAGCTGACCTTCAGCCAGGGCTGGGGCATGACACCTTGCTGCCCTAATCTGTTTTTAGGGTATTTCTCTGGGGTTTTTTGTTTTGGCTGGTTTTTAGCATCTTCAGTTTAGTTGCTTCATGAATGTTAGCTGTGTCTTTACTAATAGTAAACCACCTACAGCACAAAAATTCCTAACAGTTAAGTGATCCAGATTGAAGAGATGCAGGGGTGTCCTAGATCTTCAGACTATAAATCTCATTCATCTGCTGCCTCCAAGCCCAATCTTTGAATTAAATTTTCTCCTTTTACAAAGGTTTGGTTGTTTGTTATTTTCCCTCTCCATGAATCTTGCAGCAATGGGTTTGGCTTTTCTCTCTTTCTCTTTTGTGTGTGTGGGTTTTTGTGTTGTTGGGTTTTTTTTGGTGGTGGTGGTTTTTTTAATACACCTTAAATCTCCAGGTAACTTAAGCTGCTTCCCCCATGTAATTGCTCAAGGCATTGCTAAAATTCTATAAAAATTTCAACACACAGACGAACAGGTCAGTCCTTATAACGAAGCTTATCTTGTGGGAGCTGTAATATTTGAGATACAGTCAATGTAATATTTATGTGCTCTATTTAATTAACACCTTGCTGACTAATAGTGAAGGTTCTTTGTATTTGTTAGGGTTTTTAAATCAAATTACCTACATTTATGTATCAAGAGGAACAGGTTATGATGCTGTTCTACCAAGTGGTACAGAATCAACCCTTCAAATCGCTAAGAATCAAAACAAGATCATTCTGGTATTTGTAGGAAGGAAAACACTGTTCACATTTCTAGCACTTTTCATTTGAAGATCTCAAAAAGTTTTGAAGCAATCAAGGATGGTGACGAGTCAATGTCCATTGAAGTCAGTGAAGTTACCCTTAAAACTTCAAAGTGATCTGTATCCATACCTAAGTCTTACAGGCAGAGAGGTAGAAGAGTACAGTCACTGAGGTTTTTGACATCAGTAAAAAAATCCAGAAGAACCTGTAGTGAGTGAAGCACACAGGTGGAGAAGCAGATACAGCCCCTACAGCCTGTGTGTCTCGAGAACAGGATCCACCTTCCTGTGCTTCCAGTTCTCAGCTGCAAAATTCCCCCTGGCACACACGCACGCCATGCATGCTGCCCTGCTCTATAAGCAGTTGGAGGTGTGAAATACACTGGGACTTTCATCCAGGTAACTCCACAAAGGGACAGACAACTCTAATTCATGTCCACAGTTTCAAAAAGTTTCAAAAGTAAAACCCATAAGTACAACAACTGCTTATAGTTCCAGAGACAGTAATATAAATAGAGGTGGTGTCCTGAAAATAAACCTCCTGCCAGGTGGATAGAGGCATGAAGAGTCAGAAGAGAGATGTGGGCTTATCTACAGACCGCTGTGAAACAGCAGAAGGCTTTCTAGCCCTGTCATCCTGTGTCCCAAAGGACTCCTTAAATATGTTATTATTTTTCACTGGGATTTCATTCCAATGGGAAAAAACAATCCATCAAAGATATTTACTTACTCCACTCTAAAATGTTGCTTGGCTTTATCAGGTAACAATAAACATATTCATATTAAATTTTATTGCCACGAAAGATGAACATCAGCAGCACATATAAGAGCAGTTGCTCTGACTTAAGTTCC
Source organism: Falco cherrug (assembly GCF_023634085.1). NCBI lineage: Eukaryota > Metazoa > Chordata > Aves > Falconiformes > Falconidae > Falco > Falco cherrug. The sequence goes on along the minus strand of NC_073704.1, from coordinate 31,968,873 downwards.
ACCTTTTCCCATTCAGTGACAAAATTAGATTTCCTTTCCATCTTGCATTTCATACAGGGCTAGATTTCAAATGAGGACTGCCATTTGCAGGTGTATTTTTGCTTCCTGCATAATTAGGACACCCCCATTTATGTGCCAGCCTTTAAGAAGGCAGAGCCAGAATGAATACGATTCTTTCTGCTTCTGTGTGGCTGCAAATCAAAGACTTACCAAATATTCTGCATGCTACATTAATTTAGAAGGTTCAAAACCACAAAAAAGGCTCCAGGCTTCAAAAGCCATACCCAAGTGCTCTGCATTAACCATCACCTCCTCCATACAATAATCTCAAATTGCTTTAACTACTTGCTATATAGATCAAACTCAGGTTTCTGCTTGTATCTTGTTAAAGTGAGCTCCTAGTCACCAGCATGACTCAGAGAAGGCAGTGAGAGCACTGCTTAGAAACTCATCCAGATAACAAGAAAAAAATAATCAAAGAACATAACTTCTGTTATAAATGTGGTGTACAGGCCACTTGCAAAAGTCAAGAGTTGTGAAAGCCAGCCAGAGAAAGCTGAGCGTGTGCATGTATGTACATGTGTTTATGCCATGCATACCTATCTATATGTGTATATATATATACACACACATGCACACACACATATAGATAGGTATGCATGGTATAAACATGTGAGATTACCAACCTATATAAAAGAAGTACAACATTGCTGGATGTTGAGAGAGACAATGTTTGTAGATGGTCTTACATGGAAGGGGCTTTTTGCTTTGCCATCCATATCCGCGAGATACCTGGCCTCCTGCAGGACATGGACTCACTGTGTGTTGCTCTCGCTCCCCGGATGGTGAACGCTGTATGTCAGCAGCAGGGCACATTGCATACATGGCATGACTCCTTTCAGCTGCCAGCTGATTAAGATGTTGTGAGTGACATGGGTGATGCCAGGGGCTGAGTAGCGCTCTCCTCTTACACAGAAATAAATTGTCTTTTCCACTGTAACCTCTGATAACTCCAAGCTCCCTAATGTACTTTCACTTAACATCTCTGCAGAGGATGGAAATACCATCCTGATTTTATAAGGGATTCGCTCATGCTATGTACCTGAATACAAGACCTTACTGTAGACTTGTTCCTCAGTATGTGACAAGCAACTGAGCACAAACAGCTTTTTGACACCCAAATGCCTTTGTATGCTTGGAGACTAGCTCCAGCGCTGTTTCACAGCACTTGAACTGGGCAAATTGGCCATTGGTCTTAGAATAACAGAGATGATAATGTTTTGATCTAATAGCACTTGAATTTGTTTCTGTTACGTACAGCAATAATGTTCCATAATACATGCAGTTGTATGCATGCTGCGCCCCTCTGAATAACCCAGTTTAAATTTCTATGAACAGGCATAATACATCCCATCTTCCTCTACACAGAATTCTTCACTGGCTCATAATAGGCTTTCTAGCAGTTTTTACTTGGAAATATAAACGCTTGTGAGGCATCACGTCATTTAATTAGGCCCTGAGAAAGGCAGATATGGCTTGAGCACTAGCTGATAGTCATCCGTCTTCCAAATAGAAACTGCCTGCAGCTATAGGAAAGCTGTTTAAGCGGCTTTGACAAGACACACAAGGTGATGTTTACACTTCTTTGTACACAGATCTGTCCTTAGATGCAGTTAGGATTTTTTTCAAGTCTAAGAGTTCTGCTGTTGGCTTGGATTCTCAAAGAGCCCCTCTGCTACTGAGTAGGTTTAAAACGACGTGGTCCCAAAGGCTGTGGTGCCTTTGGTGGTGCACTGTGGCCTCACCAGTGTCTGAATACCAGTGTCACATCTGCAGCCATTTGTTGGGTACTCCATTATGAGGTGGAGAAAGAGGTGCTTGCAGAGCACCCATCTGCAAAGAGTGAAGTGGAAGCCTTTCTTGGCTTAAACCAAAGCCGAGAACTGAAAGACTTTGAACATCAACTCATTCTGCACAGAGGAGAAAAACTCTGAGGAATCAGCTAATTTCAATTTTTTCTGTGCTGCTGGTCAAATCTGGCAATAGGAGATGCTTTCAAGCTTCCAGCTAGCTGCTACTCTCATTTCTGAAACTGTACAGTTCTCCAATGGATTACCCCAGCCACAACTTTCTGAAAAAGAAACAAACCAGAAAATATAAAAAGAAGCAAAGGTCAATAAAAACTCTTTCGGATTATCCATCAAGTGATGTTTACTGTCATCAAAAGGTTCTATTTCTCTAAGAGCATTACAAACTGAAGCAATTTGTGCTGTGATGCATGTGAAGCAACAGGGATGTTGCAAACAATCCATAGACTGGAGAACAGCACTCCACCTTGGGCCGTCCAGGGCAGGGGGGCAATAAATCCTCCTTCAGTTCCATTCACAAGTCTTTGCACATCAGACTACATCTGACCAATGAGATTGCCAGGAGCAATTTCTTATAAACCTCATCTGCTGTCCAGCTTTTCAACACCCTCAGCAGGAAATTCTGCATTTCCACCTGGGCATCAGCCAGTGACTCTCACTCCTAAACAATCCTTTAAATTTTGGTAGCTGAAACACAGAACAGGAAAAGGGATAAACCTCATTAATTACATGGTGTAACTCTGAACAGTTAGGTCACTTCTATGACATAGTTAGCAAAATCAAAACACAGGACCTCAAGACATCATTTGGTCTATGCCATCCCCACAAGTGACAAAAACCTACTCCGTTCACTTAACAATCCAAATGGAAATACCTCTCATTTCAGAATGGAGTTGTCAAAAATTAGCAGCCCCCTCCTTGCCTTTTTCCTGTCTGGAAGAAAAAAATTTCCTCAGCTTCAACACAGAAAATTTACATCACAAGCACGTGGAAATGCCAAAGTCAACATTTAAATACCATGCTGTATCAGGTCAAAAAACGAGAAATGGCTGTGCAAAAACATCACCAAACACAATATATGAAAACTATACTAACAGCTTTGTTGTGACTGTAGAGAGAAGCAGTTTTCAGTGAGCTGTACCTCTGTCCTTCTGCCTCAAACTTGCCTTTCTACTGACTCTTGACTTCACAAGATTGTACCTGGGTTTGGCTTGTTCTGCTCAGGGAAATCATTCTTTCTATTTAAAGCTGCAGTAATGGAATTTTAAAGAAAATCTAAGGTGGCACTTAGACTCACTAATCCTCACCAACATTCAGGGCTCCTTTGTACTGAGCTGAGTGCTTAGTACAAGTGCAAGTAGTTTCCCTTGGCTTCAGTGCTGATTACAGGCATTTCAGCACATCACAGGAGATGGTTTTTATTGTGCATTACTATTGCCTTGAACCCGTAACTCTTCAAAAGCCCAGTGCAAAACAAGAAGGCATGGGTGTAGTTTGTCCTAAATGACGTTACAAAGAGATACAAGATGACTATAACTTGGACTCAACAAACTTCCACAAAACCTAAATCTGGTTGTGCATCTACAGCCACCTCCCATGTAGCAGCAGAAAGAAAGGAGAGCATGCAGCAGGGAAGTGGCACACAGCATAGGAGAATACCTGACTGCACCCCTCAAAAGGGATGACGAGTGAGTCCCTCAGGCACATGCAACTCTTAGATTGGTGCAGCTACAGCCTAACCATAATACACACAATTTCCAGAATCTCTGATAACTGAGCCCAAGGCATAGGAGAAAAATCCTTGCATTTAAATTAATTTGCAAAAATGCAAAAGTACAAATCTATTCTGCCATAATGCATGGGAGCATAATATATCTGAATACACAAGTATCAATTAAAAACCAGACCCTTCTAAGCATATCAACCAGTTACAAAATACACCTGGATCATCTGTGCTCCTCTGAAAAGAATGCCCTGTCCACCCTTAGTAAGGCTCATTTATTCACTTAAAGAAATACCATCTTAAAAAATTTGCTCTAGCCTTTGATCTCCAGTCATCAGTACAAAAGGCATTTGGAGTACTGCTCAGAATTAATTAGCTTGCTCCTTTTTTATACATGACCTCAGTCACACTCTAATTAATCCATTTATGGTTAAAAATCTAACAGTCAAATCCCATACTTCATTCTTCAGACAACTTCAGAAATGGATCCACTCCTCCTCCTAATTTGTTGCGCTACAAGCAACATCCACCCCTCCTTTGGACAGTCCCCCTTTCCCACTCAAGAAAAAACCCAGAAAACATAACACCTCCAAGGAGTAACTGAACTCGGATCACCTGGAAATGGGGCTTCTCGGTACACAGAATAAAAAAGCAACATGAGCCTTCTTTTGGAAAAAAGGAGAACTATGAAAAGCTGAACTCCACCTCCTGTATTGCACTGAGCCACTGCTGCACGTAATACACAGAGCTGTCAAGAGATTTAATTAGGATACAAAATCCAGTGATTTAAGAATTCTCTCTCCTTAGAACATTCTTAGGGATTTGCTCAGAATTAGAGGATGGTTTAAACATTAAAGGGTTTTTTCCCCCTTTTAATGAGATCAGCTGCATAGTGGAAAATTAGACTTTATTTATCTAAATATCACATGAAGAACTGAATAATTTAATAACCCCTCTCAACTAAATCCAACCCAATATATTTACATGTCTCTTTTTCTTTTGCATATATAATACTTATTCTGTATTTGACTTCCAATGTATAAACAATTCTTAGCTTTACAAATCTCAAAGATAAATAATTAGAATTCTGTATTAAAATTAAACTGTTATCTTTGCTAGAGATAAAAAGTCTTTCAGTTTATATTTACATTCAACTCTGAAATCATACGATGGTTACTCACTTAGGCTAGATCTCTTACTGTATATTTCTGGACATAAAAACCCTTTCACCTCATTTAAAGGTGTTATGTACCATTCCAAAATAAAATCTTGTTCATTTTAGATCAAAACCAGCACTGGGAATCAATAACTAATAATACCCAATTGATCATTAGGGACCTAGAAACAACTGAGTTATGAGTTCAGTTAAATAGTTTTACAGACAACTTTAACATGTCAAGGTTTGGAGAATAATCATCAAGTGCTGGAAACAATAAAAACTAGTACATCTATTACCTTTTGATACTGCTTTATCTATCGCTAGGGCCAAATTCTGCCCCCCTTGCAAGCATTTACTGTCGCAGTGGAATGATCCTTTTAGTTTAGGTTAATTTAGTTCAATAAAGTCAGTGTAATCAGTTCACCCAGGATTAAGAAAAAGACTGAGTATTGGATGGGAAAACAAACAGGAAGATTTGTCTTCTTCTGATACATGAAAAAGAAATGGGTGTAGAGAACTGGGATCTAATTCATTTGGAAGGACAGGCTGTCCAAAAATAAAGGGTCTAGTTAATTACCTAGAAATAATATTTAAACATTTTAAAATACAAGTATACTTGGATTAGTAAAAAAAATATCTTTTGCATCCAGCACAAGTGAAGTAACTTTACCTCATTAATATTAAAACAATTATACAGTGAAGATTTTCTGCATTTTAACTGAAAATCGATTTGTATCCTTAGCAAGTTTGTTACAATTCATGAATGAAAAGTTGGTAAATAAAGATGTTCAATATTTTCTGATTGCTTAAAGCCTAAAAGTTGAAAATATGAAAAATAATTTTGAAGCTATAGAATTACTTACACATGTATAATGTATTCTCTTGCTGGCAAAAACTGCCAGATTTGGTGTAAATTATGTACTTTGGCAAATCATCATGTCCTAAAGTTTACTAAATAATATCAAACCAAGCTTCACTCACAAAAAGATCAAAAAGTAAAAAAAAAACCCCAAAGACACATCTCATTTTAGTTAGAGAGACTAGACAGTCTCTACGTGATGACATTAAGGATGCATCTGCCCAGTTTGGTGCACCTCCTCTCCCCGTGTAATTCTGTGGCCACGCATGAGCTCAGCAAATGGAAAGGCTTAATCTGTGCACAGCTATCAGCATGCACTCTGCTCACCAGTCACTCTTTCTTACCCAGAAATCACACGCTTATATTAATATTTATTAAGGCCTTCTAATGGCACTGGCCTGTTTGTGTGCTTACACTTCAACCATGGTTGCCTCACAAGAGTATGGTATGAAATAAATCATTTGCAATGTCTGCTTCCCTGACTGTAATATATGGCTCTGCGTTTTGGCAAAATGTAAGCTAGGGCTTTTCTACCTAAAGTAGCTTCTATCAGCTGTAAATAGCACGTAGAGTGGAAGGGTGCCGATTGCTGCAGTCTCTCACTGCTTTCTTCCAAGTCAAAGATGCTCCTTGATCAAGTAAAGCAGGGGAAAAGTAAGCGAGGGAAATAGAGTACATTGCAAAGATGCACTGTACAGAAAGTAGTAAAGCCCTATGGCACTGTGCAAGCTTGGGAGTATGTTCAGTTGTGGGCATTGATCACTGTCTCTTCAGCTAACACTTTAGAGCATTCCTAAGTCCTCGGTTCCCGCTGAACCTTCACTTTGCACAGAGCTGCGGCAGGTGCAAGCTCCCCCTTCACAGCAGGGTACTGGAAGACAACTGGAAAGGCCAACATTCAGTGGTTTTCCTTCATCAGCTGCAAATGGCTTACAACAGAATCAAAGGAGGGAACAGAGAAATGGGGTGATACAGGGGGCAATTCATCTTATTTGAAGGAGATGTCTAAAAAAAAATCAGATGCATCTCTCTCTAAGAGTGTCTATATCTCATAATTAACAACAAAGAGAATCCTGATTAGCTACGATGCAGGTGTAAATACTGTAAACTTCTGAAGTAGGATCCATCAGTCCCACCCACAGCACCTTCAGAGAGCTGAGCTGCTTGGGTGTCTTTCAGTTTCCTCCACCTGGAGTTTTGCCTTTAGTGGCAAACCAATGTGTTTAGGCCTAACGGCACAACACATGCTGATTTAGAGGGTGAATGAACACTTTGGAAAAACAGCACAGATTTTCAACCGTGGCATGAATGAAGATTTTCAGCAAATTAGGCAAATGCTGACGGTGTAATGACCATTCATATATTTGAAATTTCTCTGCTGGCTAATGTAAGCCACCAAACTTTGGGTGTCTAAGACATGGTAGAGACCCAAGTGCACCATGTGTTGCCTGACAGTGTGGTCACCAGCACAGCAATGAGCTCTGCTGTCCAGCAGCCTCGCATCTAGAGGTTTGTCTGCAAGTGAGCAAAGTCAGGCACGCTTGGGTCAACAGCCTGGGCACATGGGACATGCTAGCCCCTCCTCTGGCAACCTCTGCTTGCACTAGCTGGGAACCTGAGGAGTTAACAGTTCCAAAGGACAAGACCATCCCTAAAGACAATACACACAGAGTAGGAGACGGGAAGGAGCATGATCCCATTTATGTCATGAGCAAACTGCAGTATCAGAGAGAAGAAAAGCTGGCAACAAAACCATCAATCCAGCATAGTCAAGTGTTCAAGTCAAGGACTGTCCTTCCTTTCCGAAAGAAAACAAAAAAAAAGGAAATTCTAATAAATGCTTTCTTTAAAAAGAAACTACTTGTATATAAAAGTACTGAGAACACAACATTGATATTGGTAGATCTTTAAAAGAATGATACTCTCAGGATCCAAGTAAGGAGCTGACACTTTCCCAGCACTAGCACAGCACAGTCTCAGGATGAACTGAAAATGAGACCGTGTTATCAGTAGTTCACTATTGATGCCAGGTTCTCATAGTCTGTTTTTCATTTTCATCAAGCCTACTTCATTACCATGGCCTTGATGCAAATTAAAATAAAGTCATCAGTCTCTAGACAGATATACAATTTTTGTCGGCAAGGCGATGAACCCAGTTCCTGTTCCTGCAAACAATTATGCAGCAACCAGTCTAATTTTCTACAGATGGCTTAATGAGGCTGCATACGCGTAAAAAGTTACCCATAGGCATATTCGCAGTAGAAAGGCCATGGTTATCTCTCAGCTGCAGGGTTTTCCAGAGACCGAAGCAATTACCATTGTTGAGAGCAACAAAAGCAATGTTATGAATTCATCAGAACAAATATTTCATAAACGTGCTTTAATAGTTACACCTGGTGCTAATATTCTTAATGATGGAGCATCATTCAGGGGGAAAACCTCCTGCAGTGTGTGGTGATGGGTACACCAGCATGGACACAGCCAAGCCATGCAATGTTCAGACACGTCTCAGGTGCCAGGATGGCTTTGGTGGCCAAGCTGCAGAGCTGCAATTGCCCAGGGGTAGCCAGAGCACCTTAAATCGTTTCTGTGGGACCAAGGAAGGGACAGAGGGAATTAGACTGAACCATGTAGTCCAATATTTACAGCACAGCCAGGAGCCCCACCACCTGCCCACACAATGCCGTCTCCTTCATGGAGAGACCAAGTTGCAGTCTGCCTCTTCTCAGCTTTAAACATGTCTCAAGGCTCTTGGTTGTACAAAGACTTTGGCACTGAGCTGGTAGGGAAGGATGGCCACCCCTGTGGGAACAATCACCCCAGGACACTTGCTTGTGTCCAAGCAAGGGCAGCATCAATGCAATGGGGACACCAGACAAGTCTCTGTCACAGGCGTGGGAGTAGTGCTCATGGGGGAAGCTCCAGCATCCCAGTAATGACCCCAAATGTGTCAGGGCCAAGTCAGGACATTATCCTGACAACCATTTACAGTCTTCCTAAGACTGAAATGGGATGTTTCCAGGAGCAAGTCCGGCATTACCGTTCCTGCATTCCCTCAATGACTTCTCTCAGCAGGTGTCTTTAGACTTTTTGAAGGCTGAGCACATTTTCTCTGCTGTAGCCCTTCATTCTTTGGGACAGGCCAGCTGTGATGATTTCCACCTCTCCTATATAATTTTTATTCAAATTCTGACTGCATATTGCATGGGAATGTATATTTAAACTGTCAATAAATGTTTTGCCTTGCTGCTCTTTAACATGAAGACACATCTCACAGGGCACAAGAAACAGGAATTTTTTATCAATGACAGTCATACATATGTTACTTCCTTCCAACACGGTGGGACTGGGATGACTGAGTTGTCACAAGTCGGAGACAAGGCAGCCTCAGGTACCCTTGGGTGAGGCTGACAGGCTGGAAACTGTTCCCTCGCAGTCTGCATGGAGCATGGACCCTGCAGCTACCCAGGAGCTAAGTGAGAAGTAAGTACATGGCCCAGGGAACTTCAAAGCAATTTTGAAAGGAAACAGCTGGTGTTTCAAACTCCTCTGCATGTTTCTGAAAAGCTGTATGCAGCATGTAAAAGGAAAGGAAATATTTGTCTTTGAAAAGAAAACAAAAATTTGTTAAAATCTCGGAAGATGTGACGCCATGCAGGAAAGTAGGTAGAAATAGTTCTTAGAAAATATATGACTTCATATTTGTCCCATTTATGTGCCTAATATTCTTAGGCTCCCACATTAGACCAGAAGCCAAGAAGACTCCCTGCTTCGCTCAGACACAGACTAAATACCCTGTAAGGGCTAGGGGATGAAGTGGTGACTGTAAGCTGAAACATACCTGTGTAGGAAGGGATAACAAAACCCATCCAAAATCTGGGGCAACCCCATACAGGAGACAGTAGAGGTACAAGAAATACTGCCATATTTGTATCTGCAATACAATTGTACTGCAGATACCTATAGAAATTGGAAATGGAAGAGACTGGTTGGATAAGTGTAGTGATAACAAATATAGCAATGTAAAACATACACATAAATAGGAAACTTGTTCTGTTACGTAGAACAAACAACTCCTCGATCTGGGCGCAGCACTGTCGTCAAAGTAATTATCAGTGAGCAAGGCAGAATCTGCGGTTCATTATGGAGATGAGAAGGAACCTCTCAGGGACCATTACCAGCTGAGGGTTAGACCTCGTTAACCCTGGTTAAGCCAAGGGAGATTATATGCTGCAAAGCAGATCTGAATTTGGCTTTAGATTTACCACTTGTTTACACAAGTGGATCAAACAGAGCCCGTTTCTGCTTCCAGACACCCTCACTGACCACTCCATGCTTCCCTGGGAAAATTCTAATAAAATAGCTGCACTATTCTGCATTGGTGCAGCACTTTTTGATCCCAGTCAGACTGGTCAAAGCCCAGGTTTCATGCTTCTCTTCAGAGAACTCTGGTCTCCCTTCCCACCTTGCAGGACATGCCAGGGGAGTTTGGCCTCCTGGAGTTCACAAGAGCTGGGGAGCAGCCAGCTCCTCTTGCCTCCTCCAGAAGCTGGAGTAGATGGTTTGCCTGTGACATGGTCATTCACTCAGACTACACAGGTTGCATGTGATGAGTAAACTAAATGTAACTTGGAAGACAATGCTCTCTGCTGTTGAATAAATGGCACCTGGCAGGATTTTGGCTTGGGCTGAGTAGCACTTTCCCGAACAATTTCCAAGCAGGGCAGCACAGGCCATCGACCATTCCCAATTTGCATGTAGACACCCTGCTTTGGAGACTAAACAATGGCATCAGTACAGATCTGGGCTGCCCCATGCCAGATGCCCTCACTGCTAAAGAACAGTCTCAGCCACGCTTAACTTGTTGGTCAAGATGTACTCCCAAGCCTAAGTTCAGTGGCTTTCTCAATAAGACGGTGATTGATTAGCCTTATGCTGCAGTATGGGAATTATTTCTCTTGCCACCTCATATGAGCACACACAGAGGGATGCTGGATGCTGGTGGTGGCTCTCCTTCCCCATCAAGAGATCACACACACAAACTTGCATGTGTTACAATGGAGAGAGCAGCCCAGCCTTGCACAGACTGCACGTCCTTCTGGTGAGTAAGCCAAAGTCCTTGCCCCCCCACCTTCACAAATACAAAACCTAGAGCCCTCTGGACCAGCTGAGACCAGGTGAAGGCATAAACAGGACAGGGAGGAGGATGAGAACAGAAAAAGTTCAAGTACAAACCAGATCTGCACTTGAGCATCCCCCAGCCTACTGCATTTCAAAGGAATAAAGTGATGTATATCCATCCCTGCACGCTATGCAAACAGCCAGTGACTCAGAGGGTAGCACAGGGGCAAGCAGAGATGATCAATCTGCCACAGCTGAGCACGTCCAAGTCCACTGTTGTCGCTGGGGGATTCGTAACAGTTGTGCTTTGAGAAACAAAACAAACAGCGGCACGCTTCTGTATGCACCAGCTCAGGCAGCTCACCAAAATCAAACCAGACAAGCGAGGACTGCTTGACCTGGAGGATTTAATTAGACACCCCCACCCCCCACCCCAAACCATCTGAAGGGTTTAGAGTTTTATTTTTACAAACTTGCAAATTTACTGCTCTTATTCAAAAGGAAAATTCACAATCTCAAATGTCAAGAAGTTATGTTCAATTTCCTTCTGGCGTTTTGACCTTCTCAACATGAGTGAAGTAACCCTTAAAGAGCCAGTGAAGCAGGGCTGCACAGAATATTTATGTTGAAGGACTCCTGTATGCCTGTCAGGACAAGGCTCCGTGCTGGGCACCTCTCATGCATCTCAGACCCAGAAGATACCTCCTCATTTCAATAGACTAGTGTAGAACAAATACCAACATTTTTCAAATAATTTTGAGTTCAGTTTAGATTTCAATATGGAAACTCAAAAACATTTCTATTCAATTATCTTTTAAATTTACTGCATAAAACCAGGAATTGAGTCCTCAGTTTTTCTATTTTTAGTGAATCAGCATCTCATGCAGCCGAATGGGGTTATAACACGCTCAGTGAGAAGCATTCTGACATTCCAGGGTGATTTTGGATGGTTAGTGATTTCCAGCTAAAATTTCCAGAAGTAAATATATCACTGAGTTTCATTTTGTGCATTGCTGAAAATGTCACCCAAGCTGAAAGGGAGTTCATATTCATTAAATATTACTCCAGTTTCTGGAAAGAAAAGAAGGGGGGAGGGGATCTCACCACATTATTTTCAGAAAAAGAGTTAGTAACAAAAATACAGAAAATTTGAAATTCTCATCTGTCAAGTCAATTATGAATACACTCTAAAACAATGAGGTCGGGTCAGTGCAACTTAGACTAGAAGTGCATCTGCTTGGCTGCTGGAAGGTAGAAACCTACTAATACAGCACTCCCTCCATAGCAGACTAGTTCAAATCCAGCCCATGAAAGTTATTACCCACATGTAATATCTGGCTTCCATGAAATGATTTCCATCCATCCACTCACCCACCCACCCATCCATCCATCCACAGGCTTTGGAAGGGAGAGATGCCCACATGCAAAACGCAACTATCGCAACCTGCATCTTCGTTGGCATCCTCAGCTGCAAAGCTGAGGAAACAAATGCACATGGAAGACAAACATGTCTCCCCCTCTGTCTCTCCCAACAGGCTCACTCAGGGTCACTGCTCTGCCGCGAAACAGGGGTAACATTGGAAAATGTGCCCAAACGTCTTGAGAAGGAACATGAAACTGCAGACATCACATGCCAACAGCTTCCATCAAGTCACTTCCAAACCATTTGGGGATTTCCACACACAGAGCATAAGCTTCCTTACCCAGTGTTGTGCAAAGAGATATTTCAACAATTGTCACCATCTTTGCATGCTCAGCCATGCCAGCAATTCAGCCTTCCTTGCTGGTACAGAGATGCAGGACATGCTACATGGACATATGACCTCGATGCTAAGGAAAACCCCTTCTTCCTGTTACAGCAGCATTAATACCGCTGTGGTACAGCAAAAAGGAGGTGAAAGTCAAGTCCTACAAGAGATACGTGGCATCGATTTGTGTTGGTTTTCACCCATTACAAGAGCTCAATGAGGCATAAGAGCAAAAGAAAGATGGCCCTCACTGGCATGAAGTTTTACAAGCATCCTCCCACCGCTTCAGCCAGCTTGCACATTTCATAGCATTATGAAGTTTAAGTGCCATGGGATAGATCTGTCTGGCAATAAATTCAGCCAAAGGCAATCTCTTAAAAAGCCATCATTATGTAAGGGTGTGCTTGCTCATTATAATGAAGGATGGAAAATACAGTATGCGTCACACAGTGTAATTCAAAATTGATTTCCTATCGTGACACATTTTACAGAGGCTATTCTGCACAGTGCCTTTGCCATGGTCTAAACCAGGGCTGTTTTCCCACTTTTCTTCCCTTTCATCTTCTCCTGTTTGCCCAGTGCAGGAGACTATTTCAAGGTAATGCCTTCATCTTCACTGCACATCAAAAGCAAAGCAAGGGAGGAGTGTTGCTCTTATCCTGGCAGCTCTCCATCACGTTTGAAAACTCTTCCTTGAACCAAAAAAGCACATCACTCATTTTATTTTGCTACTCGTCAAAGAAGAGCTGGTTGCTAACAGCAAAAAGAGCCACTTGTGAAACATGCCAGCTCCTGGCCTCATCCTGCCAGGAGCTGTGTCATCTCAATTCCCACTGACACTCTGCTTCCTATAAGAATCTGGACCATGCAGGATTGGCCTCTCCTAGGGACTCAGGTGGTGCTAGAGTTATGTTTCTACTTTGAAAATTGTATAGAAACCCTGTCACAACACCCTCAATTTTTCAGCCGAGCTTTTCTTTCTATTTATTTATATTTTACCTCTTCACTCAATTGAAATTTGTAATATTTTCGTGCTGATGCTGCTACATAGGTCTTTTTATACCAATAATCACTTTATCACCAACACTGCTTGGCACCCTTGCCTGCAAAGTCAACAGAGATGCCAAGGGCTATGGTGTAAATTACATTTCCCACCTCTGATCTTCTGTTGGATGGTGCCATTGCTGGCACTGTACCTGTACCCCTTCACAGGCTTGTCAAGTTGGTGCTACATGCCCACACAGCCATGCCTGCACCTACATAAGAAGTTAGCTTCAGCCAGTGTTACAAAGGTAAAAATTCAGAAGACTGCAGTCCCTGTGGAAATAAAATGCAGTGAGCTGCCCATCAAAAGCCACTTCAATAAGGTGACCTGTCGTAGTACTGTGCTACAACCTGTGGCATGAATCAAACAGCCGGTGGGGCGAAGGATCCTTGGATGGCTCAAAGCCACCTTCACTCCCTCCAGATACCAACACCCTGGGACTGGAAAGGCCATGAGCATAATTCAGTGATGATTTCTCAGTGTTACAGCCTTTTCTCTAGCCCGCCCTCTGGGCTACCATTACACTGCAGTATGTCAAATACACAGTCACACCCTCCTTACTAAATTCCTGCCCCCTATATGCCCTTGCCTCCTATTTAAATCACTTCAAACCCTTCCTGCAGGACCCTGAGGAGGCAGCCAGGTTCCCAGGTAAGGAAAGAGCTGACCCAGCAGGGCTCAGGCACTGCGCTGCTCCTTGCACTGTGAACAGGGCTGCCAAGGCAGGAGTTAGAAGCCTAGACAGACACTTATTTGTGCTTCACACTCTATAAAGGAGCCGCAATTCCCCATCTTCAAAACTTGCAGAAATATTAAAAGATTATTAAATGCCTGGGGTCCAATGAAAACTGTACTTTCTATTTTTGGAAATAATAATTGAACTATTATTATTGCTATTTTGTAAGACAGAAAGCTCACAAACTCAGGGTTCAGACCCAAGCATCTCAGGAAAACAAAGCAGCCCGACAGCCACACAAAGCCTGTCGGGGTTCAGCTCTTGAAATCCTGCCCTGTGCTTGAGCTACAGAACCATACTTGGTCCCTTTTGTCTTCCCAAAATAGCAGCTAGCAGGACTGGAGAAGAATCAATTCCCAAGTAAATCTCATGCAAATTGGAACCACACAAAGGAGGCTATTAAACTGCAATGGACATCGGCAGCACCACTCTCAGACCTGCATGACATGTTTCAAAAGAGGCTGATATTAATTAAAAATGGGTCCGATTTATTTATGTTTCTTTCCACTGTGCTTTGTTATTATAATCACTGAAATACTGGACACTCATGTCCCATTCCATTGTACAGCTTTATGCATAATTAAGACATGCACATAATCTTTATTAAGCTACATAAAAACTAATAATGGAGTTTTACCATCAATATAAAACAACAAATTAGGTTTTCTCTGTAGTTTCAATTTGTCCAATACTGATACTTAAACATGGTGGAAATTAAACACCACAGACATTAATCGGATAGAAGCAGGTCTGCAGTACCTTTGCATGAGTAATGCTACATGAAATAATTAAAATTTCACGTTTATGTAAGACTTTCCATCTCCAAGGGATCCCAGAACCCATTAACAAGTGCAGCAGAACGGACATCTTTTGTAATATTTTGCCTTCCTGCGACAGCTTCCACGGATTTCAGATCATTGCACAAACACTAATCAAGCCTTCAGCACCCTGCGATGCTGCTGCACGGTGAGGGGACTGGCCCCGCTGAGGGCACCCAGCCCTGCGGATGGGGTGACCGGCAGCAAATCAGAGTAAGGGCTGATGTGGGACTGACCGCCTCAATTCAGCAAATGTTTCTATTTAATAAAATACTTAATCATATGTTCAAGTGTGCTGTAATGGATGTAAGCATGGCCTCAAGCATCTTGCTGAATGTGTGTGGTGAACAAGGACCTGGGAAAAGTGTGGTGCAGAGGAAAGTGTGGTAACTACTGGCCCATGAAGGCAGCTCCTCTCTGCCATCTATTTGTCATAATTACTTCAGGTTAGATGTGAAATAACCTAATGAGTTATTTTAGTTGGGTTCTGCATGTGATGAAAATAACTAAACACCCTCAGACCAATCACCATTTTTTCTGTTTCATAAGTCCCCACATCTTTAACAGGTCTCGCAACCCAGCTTCTTTTCCCTGTATACTTTCCAGTTTTCCAACTGACAAATTTTCCAGCTGACATTTTCTAGAAGGGACTACACTTTAAATCAAGGCTAGCTCTCCAAAATTTTCTGTGCTGATTGCTCTTACTTGAGTAAGCACTCCATATAACAGAGAGGCACTACTGGGTGAAGCAAGGGAAGAACCTCCCACCCAACTGCTCTCTGATGGAAACAACAGGTCATTCCCAACCTGAGCTTTTGCTGCACAGAGCTAAGTCTGTGGAGCACACCAATCTACGTACAACAGCTTTGGCATCCTGCCATGGCAACCGCTCTTTTAAGCATGAGAATTCACTTTAATGTCTTAAAACTTCCTCTGTTTGAAATAATGATTTTTTTAAAAAGAATGAGATGCCTAGAGCAAAAGATTTTTCACATAAACTGTTTGTTACAACACCGAAATATTTCCTTTTTCCTCTGTTTGGAAGCCTGAAAATCATATTGATTTGTGGACTACATAGTACCCATTGAATTTTTCTTTCTGAGGCACTAACGTAACATTGGACTTTCCCCCCATGATGTTGCAGAGGACTCTGCCTAAGGCTTTAGCTGGAGCAAGCTTTTCCCCCCTGTATTAGCGGTAAAGGACCATATTTAAGAGGTCTAGGAGATTATAGCAGATTGAAAAATTATTATCCCTGTCTTTTAAGAAAATGAGAGCAGGGCCTGAGAAGAAATGCCCAATAAAGGCCATAAATGTCCATCGAGTACTAAGCTGAGGACCATAAAACTTCCCTTCCTCTCTCTAAGCTCTGTACTGACAGCAAACCATGGTAAGAAGTATAATGATTATTTCAGCCTAAGGTTTTCCTTGTTTTTTACTTTTTCTTAGCAAAAGATGGAAGACTGTGGTTAATTCTTCACCTGCAACCAGACTTAACTGAACTCAGAAAAGGAACAACGATATTCTGTATTTTTACCACCTACTATTAAGTGCTAGTTTCCAGCCTTGTTTAAATGCCAGTTATCAATTTACCCCCTCTGAGGGGGATGTCTGGTATCATTCTGAGAATAGTAACTGCAGTATATTATGTTAATTGAGCACTAATAAGCTTCACAGTGCTTTTGCTTCCAAACAGGAATGGAAATGACATTTTTTAAATAGAGTGCATTAAGCACCTGTCTATACTTGCACCACCTCATTTCTGAATCTGAGAATATGATGCAGCAGAACAGATTTGCTGGGCATTACAGAGAACATACGGAAAACCCAAAAGATCTAACTTCTATTAACACATTCTTCTCTTAAGCCCAATCCCCATTTGGGAAACTAGGAAATCCCACACAAAGAGTGCATTTCATCGAGATGGCTTCCCCTGTCAGCAGCCTTCAATGAACTTTAAATATACTTTAAGGCTGTTGTCCCACGTTATCATCAATCTTAAAGATGAGGAGTCTCCAGCAGTGAATTTCTTTTCTGTTTAACTCTCAATAGAACAGTATTTCATGCAATTAATGTCAGATGCTGCTTGTGCATTTTGATCATTTCATTTACTTACAGCACAAGAATTTATCACAACCACAAATCCAAGGCATCTTTTGCACTCACTAAAAGTTGGCACTAAGCCTTCAAGGTTATGCAGGCTTGAGAAGACTCTCAGGGATAAAAGAGGATTATATTAGTTACTCTAATTAATATTTTGTTATTAGACAGACTAGGGAAAATGACCTTTAAAGATGAGCAAGAAGAATTCCCTCCTGTGTCCAAAAGAGATGAATGTATACAGTTACATGCATTTGTACCAGTATAGATGTTGAGTGTAAGACACCATGGCCACTTTATATTTCTCATTTTAGCATGACAAAAATAAATAGGAAAGTTTCAGCGCTGCCTCAATTTGAACCTTTGCACTAGAACCATCCCCTTCCCCCAAAACAAAAAGAACCACAAAAACCAGAATCATGATTATTTACACTGTTTTAATAAAGGCAGTGATACCTGGAGAGAACGTCTTACTCTTTCTATCACTGACCGTACTCTCAATACCAAGCAGACAACCCAGGGAAGGCACGGTCCCATGTGCACGATGGCCTTCCAGCTGCAGGGCCACCATGTGCACAGCTGCTGGAAGTCTGGGAGGCTGGTAGCCCCAAGCCTCCCATCACATCTCCCTGGGTACCCATCCTGCTGCCTCACCAGCTGGTGGGGGTGAGCAGAGCTGTGCCACAAGGCTCCACACCATTGACCACTTTCAAATTTGAATTTTCCATTTACAATGACCTTTTGTTGGTGTGAGGCCAGTTTCCAGCAGCATACAGCTGTTCCTCTGCTACTGCTTATCCAGGCAGACCTTTTTCCAAAACCTGCCTTCTTCCTTCCCCCACCACCATTAGGTCTATGTGCAGTTCTACAAAATGCTTTTCCTCTGCCATGGCATTAATATCTTAATGTGTCACCAGAAAGCCGGCTGAGCATGACTTCCCCAGTCAGCACTCACCCTGCTTGTCCACAGTGAAGCTACACCTTTCCAGGTGTTTTCTTACCACATCGCTTGAGAAAGCTTCCAAAGGAGATTCCTGTCCTAACAGCAGATGTTAAGTAAACTAGCCTACAGTTTTCCAGTCCATGTCTTAACCATTTAAAAATAATTTTAAAAAATGTTGTCTGGTACTTCACAGCCCTCAGAAAGCTTTCTGGAGAAAAAGAACTTTCAAACAGGTCCCTTCATAGTTCACCAACCCCCCTTGCACATTCATGCCAAACCATGAAAGGGGGATTCCTTTTCAGACATGGCAGACATTATTTAAAAAAGATAAAGGTAAAAATCTTACTAAGCCAATACAGCTTCTAGAAAAGTGGAAGTGTTTCATCTTTCCCTAGAGACCCTAGGCCAAAACCTCTGGTGATACAAACTGGCCCACCTTTATCAATTCAAGAGCTCTTATCAGTGATACATCCAAAAAGGTCATATTTTTTCCTTTGTTGTTCTTCCTTTTACCTTTCTTAGATACCAGTATTATTTTAAAGAACGAATTTTATGTTAGATTAACACCAAAGCTCTGGCAGAGGCCAGAAACCCAGACGTTCCAGATACATGATAAATCCAAACCAGTCCCTGAGTCCCAGACAAATGGGCACCCTCTCATTTGAACTTGCTTGTTGAAGCACCACAGGTCCCAAACTACGTATACTCTAGCCCTTGCAGGTTACTCTGGATCCTTCCCTGGTAGAGCAATCTTTCCCTCACAGAAGTTTCACAAAGTCCACCTACACTGACCTGTTTTGAAGCTATTTCAGATGTACATTAAAAGGAAAGCCTAAAGGACCAGACCTGACACATTCACACATCACACTTTCACCCTTTACAAAATACCATAAGCTCTGTGGGCAGGATGCCCAGTACAAGGGTTGGATGCTTTGCAGTGATGTTTCTAACATTTGTTAAAGGCTGTAAGGACTTTGGTTAGTGGTCTTTTTCAGCTGCCTGATGACTAACAATTTTATATGACTCTAAAACTGTATCAGTCCTTGATGCAAATTTAACATTCTCACTCCCAGTAACAGGCATGCTGCCAACTCATACCTAGCATCCAGTGATTAGGCCAAAGTTTTCTTCATCTGTCACTGATATAAATATTAAAGAGGGCCTACCAGCAGTGAGATCTAAGACACCACGCTCTCCCCTCCACTCTTACAGGGCCTACTGCTATTCACTTGCAGATCTGAAATTTCAACAGTTGAGTTTTATGCATCTAACACTCCTGCATAGGATTTCCAGGACAGAAAACTACCAGGAGGTGTTTCAGACATGCCAGATATGCCACTCACATGCAGCACAGCTGGGCAGCAGATGCTGAGCAGGTCCACCCCACACTCCCTGGAAGTGCGGGACCCAGACACATCTAAAGTATGGTAGCTTTAGTCCTGCTTCAGCAGTAGTTTGATCTTGTTTCAAATCAGAGGAGCAGGCAGGACAGCACCGAACCCACAAGCATCAAAGCATGCTCATTAACTTCACACTGAAGTTAAGAACATGCTTAAAAGCTTTGCTGAATTAAATCTGTAATGATCAGCTCAGACTAAAAAAGGAAATAGCACTGCTCATGCAAGGGGGAAGCCGGTGTTAACTGGGAAGAAAAGCATATGAGGAATCTCCTCAAAAGCGTGCTTTGCTCCAGTAAAGCCATGTTCATGCCACGTTCAAGCAAAGGCAGGACCTTTCCTGCTGAGCAGGGACTGTATGGTAGCATCTCATTTGCAGCAATATATGTTCCTTTTCTAACTCATAAATGTAACCACTTGTTCATTGTCAAAGGTATACTGGGCACTGGAAATGATCCACCATCTTCTACACATCATGCCCAATCGTTAACAACTCTTATCTTGTAGCCAGATATTAAAGATACAAGTCACTATGGAAATAACCTAATTTATTATATACCACACTCATTTAGAAATCACCACTTATTTTTAAAAACCACAGGGGGAAGTAATTAGATTTAGTAGGTAGCAAAAGCCTCTAACTGATGGTGTAGAGTGCCTTTTTTCAACACTCCCTATACAGAAAGTTGCAGAAAAAATCAAATAAATATTTTTTTTCCTTCTCACCAGGCATAAAAATAAATAAAACAAAAACAACATTTCACCAAATGCATGAAATTAAATACGTGCTTGCTGGCATGTGCTGTGAGGGTGTCACTCGGGAGAGTATTTAAACGCATATGCTTGTATTTAATGAGTTATATAAGACTTAGGAGTAGGTTTAACATCAAGCATGTGTGTCTGTGTTTTGCTTCACAGGGGAGGTGTGGTAAACCAAGGTCTCAGGAGCTGAAGCACCCCAGGGGTATGGGACTCGGCAGTGAGGAAAGCCAAGCGTGCCTTGCCCCTGCAGAACGGCTCAGCATTTTTCATTGGCTGATCCCCCATGTTTCATAGGAAACACGCACATCGTTGCACTTTGTCTGTGCTTGCCAGAAACAATCTTCTGTGGCCATGTGGTGGTTCTCGCTCGACAAGGAAGAAAAGCTGATACCTCCTTGTCTGACAATAACTCTTACTGCTTTAAATCAAGTTGACTAAAATACATAAATCCCCCTTTTTTTTTCATGCCTGTGGACAGGTTAGCAGATGTTTTCAACATCCAGACTGAAACCATAAACGATGAGACAAACTTGGATCTCTGGAGGTTCATGTGAGGCTTAATGCAAGAGAGGAGCTGCCTTCACCCACAGCTTGCACTGCTGCCCTAACACAGGCAATGGAGCCACCCAACTGCAGTCCGAGAGGAGGAGGATGCCTGAATCCCAGGGGGGGTGATGTGCCACAAAGGACAAGCCCCCACCTCCCCTACACCCATTCCTGACTGCTGGGCTGTCTCCTTGGATGCCCGTGATCAGACAGGCAAGGCAAAAAAGAAATGGAGCCTCAGTTTCATCTTTGAAATTGACTGAAAAAAATTTAATTATTTTCTAAAAGGATGACCTAGGTAAGTAAAGAGACTAAACACCTGAGTGATCATTTCAGTCTTCTGTCTATTCAGCTTCTACTGCATGATCGCAGCATAAAGTAAAAACTTCACACTGGATGGATCCCTCCAGGTGAATCTCCTGTTCCAAGTGAAGTTTTTGCTCAGGTGTACAGAATTATTATTCACAGACCAGTTGCACCTGGAAGCTCAGACAGAAATCGGGAGCCAGCATGCATGTTGGTGTGCAAACGCACAGCAAAAGCCTGAGAAAGAGCTTGTGACTGTAAATACACACAGCTAGAGAAAGGCTCGACTGGAGGGGGCCCACAGCAGCGATGCCAACTGCCTGCTGCTCAGCAATAGTGGAGGCACAGGAGGACAGAGGCATCTGCCTCCTGCCTCCAAACAAAAACATCCCCCTCAGCCCTTTTGACTTTTTCCATCTCAGTTATTTTTCCTGGTGAATTTTCACCTACTAAAAGTTGTTCAATCTGGACACCTAGAGAGCGAAGCCCCCAAACAGGCACCAGAGAGATGGTCCTTGCCACTCCCAGCAGGGAACCAGCAGGACCATCTTTCCAGCTATTATTTGCAGGCTGGTGATGAAGTGGGGGGACGTTTTCTGCTCATTAAGAGGCAAAGGGAGTGGGACCACCGCTCTACTCCTTCCATGCATGCACAGCACTGGGCAGCTACTGAATGAGACAATGCTCCCTCATTAGAGAGAGGAGCAACAACGCGTCTGTCATCCTTCTGTTACTATTTCCAAATGAACTCAATTAAGTTAATTATTTTTTTCAGTGCAACAAAAATGGCAAGGAATAGGCTGAAACACTAAATGGGAATAAAAATAAAACATTGCTCCTCCTTCTCCAACCCAGATCTCAAGATTGTTTGCTTTCAAATTAAAATAATTTTCAAAACATTAACTTACTTGAAGAAAATCCCTAAGTGATTTTCTCTGTGGCTGCTTAATTTGAAAAGTCATACCCACCCTTCTCCATGCAACCAAGGACGATTAATGCAAAGCAACATTACTTTCTTAAAAGAGGAATTGCTGTCACACTTCTGTCATCTCAATCAATTACGGTTACTTCAAAAGATACAACAAGTTTACATTTAATCCCTATAAAAGTTTAAAGGTTATATTATGTGCTTTGGATATACAAGGATATGGGCATATAATTTTATTGGGACTAAACTGTATTCTGAAGGAATCTGGTAGGTAATTTACATATAAAGACACAATATCATAATTGACTATTTCTGCTTTGTCTCCTGATGGAGTCTTTAAAATCAAATAGGATTCTAATTCATTAACCGTTTTTTTGGATGGGCCTATACATTTTGCCTACCATACAGATTTCTAGAAGGTGGAGAAAGAAGAAAAGCTTTCCATTTTTTGCAATCTTCCACAGACTGGAATTAGAAAAGAAAAAGGCAGTGAAACAGTATTAAGGCAGATAAATCTTTAAATATGATTCATTCAAATTATTTCCATTTCATTGCTGCTTTATCCTTTTTTACGTTAATGATTTGATGATTGCACCCAGCAAAATCAAACAAACTAAACTTTTTTTTTCCCTTTTGAAGAAATGACAATACAAGTGAACCCCAGTGCATGAAAAACATGTTCTCTAGAAAAAAATTCTATCATCTTTTATTGATGCATTAAAAAGAATCGTGACAACAGGGGATGATTCCTTCTGTCTGTAAACCGGTTTTAGCTCTTTTACTAACAAAATCATGGATGCATCTGGAACTTCTACATAAAGTTCAATCAAATGCAAACAGACCCAAGAAGTTTTAGCCAAGAAGCACATGTATTATTACATGCACAGTGACAACACAAGATCCCTTCCCAGATGAGGGTTTCACTGTGTCATGCCCTGTATGAAATCCAAGCTGAAGAGATACTCAGTGCTTCAAGAAACCTTTCAAGCTGGTCAGAAGCTGGGTAAGATTTCATCTCTTAATGCAGAAACTGAGTGACCTCAACTAGACAGAAGGCCTCACTTCCACCTCCTAACAAAGCTTTATGCAACCACTAGAAAAATATCACCATCTCCACTCTGTTTCACATGTTCAAAGTCAACATCCTCATCTTCTCTGATATTAATTTCACCTTGTGCTTTGCTCCCTCTAACGTCAAACCACCTAGGAACCTAATACTCTTCTTGTTGAGACATATTTAACTGGATTTATCCTCCATCTGGCTGCAATAGTCAGCTGCAGTAAGAGTGAAGATGTTTTCTATCTTTTTGTCCCAGCTCTCTCATAACAGTCACTGAATGAGTTCTTGTAAGACTCCTGCAATGCAGTTAAAAAGCATTATTGCATTTTTTCAGATTTAGAAAGAGGCATGTAAAAAAACCCTACCCTTTAGAAGTGGCTTCTATTTTGATGCTTAGAAGCTCTTAATTGCCTCTGGAGACTCCAGTGAGCTTGTACAGATCACCTAAGTTGCTGACTGAAGTACCCAGATCAAATGCCTAAAATTGGGATGCAAGTATCCCCTGTTGGAGATTGAGTTTCAAAAGTACTGCCTATCATTGCAGAAGTTTATCCAGGTGACACCGTCAAATAAATTAGGAAAAGCAGACAGTGTTTACATGGGCACATCTAAACTATGGTGTCTAGGAAAATTTTCCAGCTCCTCTGGATGTGTACTCTGGCCACATCCCAACTTAATGTCAGGGCAAGTGTTAAGTCCCACTGTCTCCTCTCCAGGTCCTGTTTTCAACTGGAGGAAAACCTTGGTAACTCAGGAAACCCACGTTATGCTCTAATACATTGAATGACTGGGACTGCAGCACAACCCTGTGTGCTTTGGCACCAATTAAATCATTTGGGACCCCAGACTCATAGAAAGTTGAGAAAACTGAGCACCCAGGAAGCTTATAAAGGTCTGTCATGACCTAATCACCTCTGCTCTGCCATTTTGCAACCTTATCCTCTAGAATGCATGTTATTATTAGTTTTAAATTATTAATACCTGTCACCCGCTTATTTAAGGATCAGACTTTTGGGGTCTGGTGAAGACTTCAGCTCCTTCTCTTTACACACAGAAGCTCCCAAGCAATCTCAGCAAGTGACCCCTGCTCTTTCAGGAGCAGCCCTGCGGTCAAGGCGAGCTCTGGTTCTCAGGCACTTTTGTTTCAAGTGTTGATGGGGGGCAAGACAGGTGCCAAAGTGGAGGAAATGGTCCATAACAAGTCCCTAACGCTGCCTGTTAGAAGGTCAGCCATTTGTCTCGCTGCTCGATACTTTCCTGGCAATTGATGCCCCCATCCATAGCATGTCTGGCAATAAGGAAAGCATCCTGCTAGCAGCAATTTCGTGCTGCCTACCTACAGCCTGATACTCATTCACAAAAGCTTTTCTGTATGTAAGCTTAATGGATAAAGCAATCAATACAAACAAAATCAGATGCTGTCCAGCTTTTTTTCCTTTACTAATTAGAGTCTGAATCTTAGGGTTTTGTCTGAGCTGCTCCCTAGGTCCAGAATAACTAAAGATAGTATGGATATTTACAATCTGCTACAACACTTTTAACGTAAGTATGATATGTGGGTAATTTCCTCAACTCAGTTTATTTCCTGGCAGAAGGAATCTCACTGGTGAAAAGCGATGTGGTGCTGTAGTGCAGCTGACCATCACAGGAACATGGGACAGCTTTTGAAACCAGTATTTCAGGTGTCAGATCTCACCTTACACCAAACTAATGAAGCACAGATCAAGAATTCAGAGTTATAGCAAAACTGCCTTTCAGTATCTGTTAAGAAAGAGATGAAGCTCAACAGCTACATGTGCTTGCTTTCTATTAAGCTTCTCACGAGGCTTTCATGCCACCAGTAAAAATAGGAAAAGAACTGAAAGCCAAGCTTTTGTTGGAAGTTCTGGGTTGTTTTGATCTACCTGTTGCAGAGAAGGATGTTCCCAGTTATTCCTGTTTTAATGTACTGTCTCCCATGCTGTATTTCACCATGAACACATATCCCACAAAGGAAAAACAGTGAAAAAATGAGGTGAGCTCAAGAGCCTCATGAATATCAGGTTATCAAATGCTTGTAAAAGCTCCACCACAACTGTGTGTGACCAAGAATTGCTTTTTTTCATATTCCTCTGTAAGCATCCAGGATGTCACAGAAATCTAGGACAAATGCTAATAAGCCAAGTCAGATTTTTTCAGTCAAAAGATTCTTACTCTGGAGTTTTCAGCCTGCTTCACCCTGCTGCATGCATCAATGTTACAATCACTAGGGGACACCGAGAAGTTCAGTTTTCTGTGCCATGTAAAATCATGAACACATACAGAATCCTGCACTGAGGACAAACCTGGGGGACACTTTGCAGCCAGACAGACCCAGGGATCAGCTTCCCTCTGCTCCCTGCGATGTTGCAGCACCTCTGTATGCTGTTCAGCAAGCTCTTTCACACCTGTGTGTCTGTCTTTACCCTTAAAGCTTTTGTTTGCTGCCTCCATCTCGTCTGGAAGTTTTTCAAGACAGAAACCGCTTGTGCCAGAATGGTGTTCCACTCTCAATACCAAAAATGACCAAGACAGGTTTGCCAGTTATGATTCACAGTTCTCTATATTTTAAGGCTTTTCTTCACTAGGATTTATACACTGATTACAAATTATATGCCGAATATGTCTGAAAAACTTAGCAGAAAAATCTACTACTGCAATGGGAGATTACCCCTTCACTGGCATTATCCCCAGCACAAAGGCGCAAGCCTGGCCAAGCAAACAAGAAGCTGCATTTTGTAGAGAACATGGGAGTTATAATCTTACTGATTTATGGGACACCAACTGCCTTGCAAGGCAGTAATGATTTTGCACAGAGGTCATCACGGACACTGTTTATCAGTCTGCTTTGAGCAAATCCCATTAATAAATAGGTGGCTGCAATGTTCATTAAGAAAACCATGAGCTGCATGACAGTGGCATATATAACATGTATAACATGAGACAGACACATAACATTACCACTTCAGTTCTACTGGATTGCCTACGAACACAGGGAACCTAATGAAGCAGGTATTCCCATGACAGGATTATTAATTAAAATAGAGAGATGCACAGATAGATTGGCACAGTTTGTGTGTTCTGCACTGCCTGAATTACTTCCATGTGACCACACTTTATACTTAGCTTTCCATACATTGATCTCTGAGCTTAGATTTTACCTCCTTATCTTCTCTTTGTCCATCTAGCACATAAGAAAGATTTATGGCACGTTACAGAAGGTGAACATGTGAAAAAGCAGTTACCATGACAACCCAGGATTTCTTTTCTGTATAAACTTGAAATACTGAAGCAGAGGAAGGCCAGAACTCCACACCAACTTCAAAGTTGCTATTTGTTCCTATTATGATGTTTTAAAGAAATCAAAATATTTCACTGCCATCAAGCAAACATATTAAATACGTATTTTTAAACCCTTTAAGAAAACACAGCCCTCATGGTCAGTCATTGCAAAGCACCACTACAGAAGCAGCTTGCCACGCATCAAGTATGGTATCATGAGAGAGATGTATCTTGAGAGATGCCATGATCATGCACACCTGTGAAGAAGTATGTGAAAGTGCAATGGGTCACTGCATAGCACCACAAGAATTCAGTATTACAGGTCAATTTTGCGATATTAAGATACTTCATGATCAGATTCCTACACCTTCCTCTACTGGATCACACATCTTGATCCACACAGTTGAATCACAGTTGTATTTTCTAAAAGTCCAAAACCAGAGCCTCCATTTCTGTGAACCAGCACTATGCCTTTGCCCTCCCATTTATCACAGACTACTTTACGTTCACATACATAGGCTCCACTGCCCCTAAGTTTATTATTTCCCAGAAAATTGCACCTTAATTCAGGGCACCCTACATTTGCACTGACATCAGGCAGCTTTACTGCAAAAGTCACCAGCAGATACCTTGGGGTCAGGTTGCTTGATGCCCTTCATGCCTCCATGATTACCCATGGGCTACACACAGGGAAAGGGTGTGCAGAACCGGGGTCCTGTCTACACCGTGGAGTCTCTGCTTGTTCTCTGCAAGCAAGACTTCTCTGCCTCGGGTGGGCAGGATCTGTGGCCCACACACCACACAGAGCCCAACAGGTCCAACACAAATAAACAGATGTGCACCAAGGTGGCCTAAACATCTGCTAGGACCATTTGTCCAGTCCTTTGGATATAAAGCATTTCTTGAGAGGTAGAAAAAATCCAAGAGTAGATTTCCAGGGAAAGACCTACAAATAGGGAAAAAGTAACCTCTTTTTCTGTCTGCATTTTTTTCGTAAGGGAAACACTGGCATAAATAGTTTTGTTTACAGGATACATCACTTACCTTGGAGTCTGAAGACCCAAATTTATAACTTTGATTGGGGAACACACACAGGAGCTCGGTGTCCTTCAGCAACATGACCCTGGCACCTCCATTTCTCCATGAAGCATTACCATGCAGCAGCAACATTGTGCCAGCTGAGCAGATTGACTAGGGCAGGCATAAGCAGTCATTCCAGCTGCTTTGTAGCCGGATACTGCTTTTTCTTTTCCCTATTGCCATGTATTTTCCACACGGTCGAAGCCCTTGCCAACGACCATCGCTACGCAGCTCCCACATTCTCACATCCCCGTGGTGGGACACCAGATGAGCTCCCGTGCGTGCTGCACTTGTTCTGAACTCCCTTCCAGGTGAAATCACTCAGTCTTTTCTGATTAGTAAAGGTTGAACTTCCTGTGACACTGGTAGCGTGGAAACACAATCTCTGTTTCACAACACTAAAAACACATTATCCAATTATGAATGAGGTAGGAAAAGAGGGAGAGAGGTAGTGGGATACACATGCATCCCACGGAAGACAGCAGAGCCTCAGAAACTCACAAATAAACACAAATGAGGGCACTGCCAGCTTAGGGGAAAAAAACAATGCTTTTGGGGGGCTATGATATCAATTGGATGGATATAGCAAATACTTGGTTTGCTATGTAAACTGTGAGGTGACTGATTGTTTTTTCACCTGCTGAAGTGCTCCTGCTGCGATGTGCTACAGCATTTTGTGTACAGATGGGAACCAAAGCTCAGGCACTTTCTTCTCAGTTATTGAGGAAGTCTAATAGTGTTCCCAGTAAACCTGGCAGTAACATGGTGTTATTAAGTGGAGGCCCACTGCTGATCTCACTAAGACTGCTATCAAGAGCAGATTCATTCCGTTTTACTGCAGAACTCCATTTTGATTTTATTTAGGGAGGCAGCATGATCTCATAGGCAAGGCATCAGGAGATCTGGGTTGTGTTCCCCACCATGCCATGTGATCACAGGCAAAACATGCAAGTGCGCTGTGCTTTCCTTTTTTTTTTTTTTTATCATCTGCCACATGCTGAAAATGATCATTATTTACTGCCACAGAGTGCTCTGAGATCAATGAATGATAAACCCTAAAGATATGCTAAGTGTTACCAATGAAGTGTGTGATTTTTATATGATTAGAATGATATAAATCAGGACTAACCCCAGTGTCACCGACGTAACGCAAAATCAAGCCTCCGGGTGATCAGAATTGGTAGTAAAGTTCCTGGGAACAACATATAACACAGTGAAAGCACAGTTTAGTACTCAGCACACAAATGGTGTAATGGTATAATAGGCTTTGACATTGAAGACAAAGTGCCATAGAACGAAAAAAGCAGTTCATCTTATTTTGTTCACGTTGTGTCAGTTTTTCTTCCCTTTTATGAGTGCATCCTTTCACATACATATGCTACCTCTTTTGTTCCTGCTCAGCTTTGTCTTGGTCTTATGGCCTCCTCCCTTCCTCCCCTTTCTGAATTCATGCTGTGCGTAAAATTGTCTCACTCACTTAGACTAAGATTTACTATTTTTGGCCCAGTGCTCTGCTCCATTGTAGGCCACTGGTCCTACAGCAGGGAGATTTAGCACGTGTTTCATAAAATATTTCAACTCATAGTTCATGGTTTTATTCTTTTCCATTTCTTTTATTTTTCCTTTTTATGGAATTTCATCACCACCACAGGATTGATACCTGGGTTCTGAAAACAGCTGATTCAACAATGTGCTACCCCATCATGCTCAAGATGGTACATAAAAATGACAATTCTCTATCAGGCTTGCTCCTCATTAGCCTGAATTCTACAAGAAAGAAAATTTATGTGCATTGTTGGCTGTACCTTGAATCTAATTTAATCCTCAGAGTAGCATCCCTGTATCTATTAATAACCAAACTCCCAGGTTCATATTACATTAGTGCTCTGAACACTGAAAATACAAAAGAAAACAGAAACATTTAAGTATCAGACATTTACAGATCTTGGACATTTAAGCCAAGTCTATCACAAGAAACGCCTATTGCAATGAATAAACCTTATAACTCTAGGGGAAATCAGCTTTTAAAAAGAAAGAAGTCACTGCTTGGAACTTCCACTGTTCATAAGACAGGAAATAAGGCAATATAAGGGGCACCTCTGGGCCTCCGGTCACTGGTAGCTACCCACTCCTCCCCCACGAGACGAGAAACTTGAAGGCAATATTAGGGAAAAGAGATGATGGCAATTCTGACTAGTTATGATTCTTAAACACCTCTAGCCACTCTGTTGCAAATGTGCTGGAAATTGTTATTATTAGGATTATGATGGGGGGACTCCAGCTGCAGTTCTTTGCTTCATTAAATGCAAAAAGCTTTTTGAAAGCCACAGTTTTCTGTTAAAACTTGATGGCAAGGTAGATACCGTGTAACACCTGTAAGTAAGCACAGTTCTGTTCTGTACTTCCCTTTAACATATGCAGAGCTTTGTGGGATCAAAGACAGCTCTTCCTATCTTTCTGGAGAGGGAAAGATAATTGAGAGCTACAGAACAGGTATGTCCTCCATCGGCCCTAACCTCCAACAGGACAGTGGTGTGTGATCTCTGCGAGATAACTGACAGGTCCACAGGAGGATTCAGCACAAGGTCTACAAGCCAGACCAGTGTGAAATGCATTAATAGACCTGGCTTAGAGAAAAAAAAACACCAGTCTTTAATTCTTGGGTGTGTATCTCACTTACTGCCAGCCTAAACATAGGAGACATTGAAATACCCTTTCAGTGAAAACGGGTTTTAAATCCTCCTGGTTTTCTATTTTGGGTAGCAAGTTCTTTTGCCCATACAGAAGAAATGAGATCCTAGAAGGCTCTGCTTATATAGGCAGGTAGCACTACTGACAACAAATATAAAACATTTTAAAATATTGCAAGTGAAGTTGTTCTGCTTGATTTTGAAAAAAAAATCAAAAGCATTTCCAGCTTGCCATTGCCAAGTCAAATTTGGCCTATAACAAAAAATCAAACTGTTAATAAAACCAGAAAGCATAGGTACATTCCCATAACCAAAAATGATTGAGCTATTAAAGCTCAGCAATTTACTGCCCATCCACTGAGTTGCAATAACCATGTGTGCACTTTAAGCCCACTCCAGCATTGAAATAAAAGACATTTGCTGAAAACGTGCTTCAGGGGATATCTGCAGCTGTTTCGCAGAGGTTTAAGCTCACCACGTTAGTGAGTGGAGTAAGCTACGAGCACACCAACAGTAGATTACCATGTTTTGCCCGATAAACTAGAATTTGTTAAGCCACAGCTATTTGACTGCTTCCAACCATGCAAATTCACCGTTACTCCGTTAGCTGAAAGACTAGGTGCTCACAGTGGTACCAGCTCAAAACTCCTGCTGATTCAGAAAGAAACAGTCAAGACTGACAATCACAGATAGACCAAAAGCTTTACAGATAGCTGCCCTACGGGATACGTAGCATAATCAGACATTGAAGCCAACAGAATTATAGGATCATGTCAATCACAGCTCTTTAGGCTTCATTTAAACTCATATACCTGAAAATTTGAAAACAAAACATGTTTCTGCATATATTTTTAGAAATGAATGGTCCACTTTGTGAGGTTTCTTAATGCTCCTGTATGCAAATCTACATGTTAATAATTTCTGAATCACTCCCTGGAATACTATACCTACAATAAATATTTAATTCCTTGTACTGACTTCCCAGGTTAAACACTTTTATATCACTATCACATTATTAAAGCCACGAACAGTGGGGAACAGACTGAAATAATCAATTATATTTGATCATTCTTGGCCATAGCCACTGCAAGGATAAATCTGCCAAAGCGAAGAAAAATGTGACAATGCAAAAAGATGACAAAGAGCTTGAGAAAATTGTTCATTTGACATTATGGGACAGTAGCAACATGTGCCACCTCCTGTCTATGTGGAGAAAGAGCTTCCAACAGGGTTTGGAAAACTTTTCTGTGGTCTCAAAGCCTGTAAGTGAAAAAGCATGGACACTGGAAGAGACATCCATTCTTTCAACATCAATAACCTTAAGGAAAATACTTAAGCCATGGGCATTTTTCCAGTCATTGTTGGCCATTTGAAGCATAATTATGACCTTTTCAGTGAATTCAGTGACAGAGATAAAGTCAGGAGCAGGTGAGATAAGGCCAGTGCACAGGCAGGGATGAGAGACCTGGGGACAGGTGGGTTTCTCTTACAGCAAACATCCAGAAGGTCTGACAGCAAAGCTTTGCTTTTCCTGATATGCAGAGATCCTGTCGCTAGGAAGGAAGTATTTGGAGAAATACCCACAGGATCTTTGCACAAATCCCCTGCCTCTCAGCCCTGCCATCACAACTCTGGACTGATTGAAAAGACCAGACCACCAAAATCTCTCATGCCCATGGGTGCCCCAGTGTCCCATAACCACCACCCTGCCACCTGCCCTCTGCAACCAGAGCAGTAAACTACCAATTTCTCTCCCAGTTCTTTTCAGTCTAGAGAGCCAGAGCTATACTCACAGTGATTTTCCCATCATTGTTAATTTGCAGATTATCCAACTGCATTTGATCAAGACAGAGAGAAGAAACTAATAATATAGCACAGCACTTAGGAACACTAATTGCAAATTACTCTTAAATAATACATCAGCCCTCCCTTAATTATGGCATCTTTCACTCGCCTCAGAAAAGTGCAGCATCTGCTAATGTAGTTTTCCAATTATTAGTATGAAGTTGCAGGGAAAGGGTATAGCAGTAGGTCCTTTGTATCTTGACCTGCTCTCAGCCTAAGTTTCCCTGAATGTCCATAAAGCTTTTTTATTTTTTCCCTTCTGACTCAAATAACTCATTCTTAAGAAACATTTCTTGAACCAAGGCTCACTTACTAACACCCCTTCTTGAAAGAAAGGGTACACCAGGAACCTGGTTTGCCTGAATAAGTAATTAAATCTTGAATTTCCCATTCATTGTCAAAGCCTTTCAAGGCTGAACCACTGTAGATTCTGCATATTTCATCATTCTACTTCATTTACTGTACCAAAATCTTTGCTGACATTTTCCTCAGTACTTGTATGAGGGACTGAAAGATGCTGAAGCATGTGCTACCACCTGAGTTCTACACATGCCCATCACCAGAGTTTTCAAAAGGCATCCATGACTCTGAACTCTTTAATGTCCTCTCATCAGATATGAGGATGGCCATGACAGATTCTCAACAGTGGTGAGCCCTAAGCATCTGCACCAGTTCCTGGCTCTGGCATTGAAAACCAAGCACACAGCACATGAGCTTCTGCTCCCAAAGCAAACAGCCACCTTTGAAAAATGTTAAGGAAAATTATTTTGTCAGCACTATCCACTACGCCAATGGTGGCTCTGGAATCTGAGCTCAGTTCTTCTTGATTTAATCCATGGATGTTACTGCTTCATGGGAGCACTGCACTCTAAGACCTCTAATATGAATTTTTAAACAACTCAGAACATTGGCAACTTCAGTTTATTCTATTGTCTAATATTTCCATCAGGCTCCAAATAAATCATGTTTAGTGCAAGTAAAAGTGACATGCAAATAAAAGTGCAGTACAGCTCCAGACCTACTGCTACCTATAAGCAACACAGTCATGCTATGGGATCTTCAGGCAGCTGTATTTAGCCAGGCAGCTGTCTCACCTGTAGCCCCATGACAGTAACACCAAACTAATAATCTAAATGAGACACCCTTCTCGCTCCAGCCAATTAATCTTTATCTTTATCTGACAGGCGCAGGCTTGAGATTATTGCTCTGAGCAACCAGTTTTCTTACCTCAGAGAAAACCAACAATTAGTAATCAAAGGACAGGAAAGAAAAAAACAACCTCAACCTCAATGAAAATCAGCATGGGTCTTTAAAGAGATTTTCATTTCTCAGCCTGTACTTCACAGGATATGCATCCTCTTACTGACAAAAAACAATGATGGGCTTTCTAGGGTCTCAGATATGTTGGCCTGTCATTTTCCTTGCCCTACATAACCTAGAGCTGGACAAAGGATCATTTATTTTCTTTTCTTTGAGTTCATCATTGGACTGAAAACCTTTTCAAATTTTACAGGAAAACCAGTGCAGTCAAAATATCTATTTCAAGGTAGAAAAAGTGAGAGGTGTGATGGAGACCTTTCTCCTTTTTTTCAGAAGCAATCAGGGCCTACCTTGGTTCCCAAATCCTTCCTTTAGAAAATATCCCTGAGACTAGCACGTTAGCACAAAACATTTCAGCTTCCATGGACTGCGTATGGACCCTGCCAAAACATTTCTGCCCATCTCCAGCAGAGCTGCAGGCCCAGCAAAGCCCCTCTTCCCAGGCATCCTTGAATTTCCCTATCACTGGCAGAAGGAGCTTGTTCTTGCATTTCCTCACAGAATGCAAAACAGGAAACAGCCCTCATAGATAATTAAATAGAAAATCTGGCAGATTTTCAGACACGCTGCTACCTGCCTATGAATACAAAGCAGTTTTGCTTGACAGTCAGCTAAAGCACTGGGACCCCTGCCTGGGTTTGGGTTAGTCTCCTGGAAGACTTTAAACAAATGTTTGTGATAGATCAGCATTACACTGCTCAGTTAGCCTTGTCCAAGAGACGTGACACGCACATCAGCTTTGATGACTCAAGTGAAAATCCCACCCCTTTCCCAGCAGCACTGTGCATGCTCCTACTAGGTTCTTCTGTAACCTAGCTGTGCCCAGCCCATTTCTGGGTATTTTCACTGGCAATCCCATAGATCCAGGTATTAACACCCAGGCTATTAGCTGTGCTGCTCAACTGCATTCATAGCTGCTTCCACAGGATTTCCACTTGTTCCAGACAATGACTTTAACACTGACAGACCTAACATGGGGTCTATTAACCCCACAGTATCCATACAGGTAAAAATGAACAACTTTCCCAGCAGCCATAACAGCTGAAGTGTTAAGAGTGTACTGAGGGCAATGCTCTTTTTAACAGCACTTGGCACAATTAAGCTTTATTAATTCAGAGCTGTTATTTTACAGCTTTGTTTGTTTCTGCCAGTTTTATGTTTTGAAGGGTGGAGAAAGCATGAAGGAATAACAGTTTAAGTAGAGCTCAGCAGATGGAGAATGAGTACCTCTTATTCTCTCCATCACTGCTGAAAACAGAAGTATTCCACCTCACAGGGATGCCTTGCCAAAAAGAGGAAAAAAGAAACACCTCGGCAGTTACCAGACAATTTGAACCATTGCAGGCAAGTATGTTTCTTTGCAATGTTGCATGGGGAGATGTAGCTGGGAAGACAGGTGGTGGGTAGTTGGCGTAGCTAACTGCATTTTCTGGAGACCCAGGTTCGAAGTCAAACCAGCATCTTTCAGCCTCTTTTTTTCTTAACACTCTGGATATAAGAGAGGGAAACTTGCAGGAAAATGTGACCCTGACATGTCAAGCTGACACCGAGTGTGTGAGCTGGTTGTGTTTCTACTTTTCTGAGCATGGCTCCTCTCCACTCTGCATATCCAGCAGCAATTCACCTCTGGCTAAGGAATAGGACAAAACCCACTGTGGGTATTAAGCATACAAAGCAAACACACACTCAGGCCTCATGACTAAACCTGTCATGGGCAGACTGCATTGCAATTAAAGGCTCATACAAGCTCATGAGAGGGAAAAGATAAAAGTTCTTTTGTAAGGGCAGTGCCACAGGTTGTGGGGAGCTATATTGGTGTCCAAGCTGGAAAAGGGAGGGAGAATCAGTAGTTCAAAGCACAGGAAACAAAAAAAACTTAAAAATCAGATCACTGAAATGGTCCAAAGGAGGAAACATGCTGCTGCTAATGGGGAATATCACTGGTTTGCAACTCAAGGGTACTATCTGGGTAAGAGCTGCAGTAGCCTGATCACAGACAATGTCATTACAGCATGCTGGGCCTATAGGTCCTGGTGGAAACCCCCATATAGGAAGTCCTCCAGCACATGGTGGTGGGATAGGAAACACAGCAAGCAATAACCGCTTTGGCGCCAGATACAGAGGGTACAGAAAGGGGATGGCAAACTCAACAGTTCCCCACCCACCATCTCTCTAAAAAACAGAGAAGCCAAACATGGTGCAGGATCCTGCCCAGAGGTTTTTGTTTTTCCCTCTGCTCTTCAGCTCACTGCACAAAGTGCTCACATACCACAGTAATGAGCGCAGTACAGAAATGCCTCCAGAGGTAGATTAGATTAAAGACAGCCAAACAAGAATGCCGCAGCTAAAGGGATAATCAGAGCTCCTCTCACCAGGAAAGGGCAAGTCTCAGGAATTCTCTCTCTGTCAAATCACTTCTAAAAATAAACTCATGAGACAGATTCCAGCCTGACAGCATGACAAGAGTTAACTGCAGCACTGGGGGTCCGTCATGCCTCCTACAGCTACAGAATTGATCTGCTCAGAGGACAGTTACACCTGTAAGTATTTCTCTGGTGTCCTCCACTGTGGGCAGTGGTCAGGTCCTGGCCAGGACGCTTCATCAGCTTACACTACCACCCTCCATTTCAGAGCCAGACTTTTACTTTTTCCTGGGAAAGGCCAATGTTTTCTTTTTTCTGCCTCAGTTTCCAGTAGAACAAGGCAGGATAGGCTCAGTAAGTTTCACCTGGAGCTCATTAACCCACAATTTCAAAATCCACCCTTTCTTGTGCTACCACCTTAGTATCACCTAGGAAGGCAGGACCCAAACTTCCCTGTCAGCTGAGGCTAGGGGAATACACAAAACTTGTCTGATTCTCCTTCAAATGAATTGTAGCAAACACATTTTTCCTCTCTATGTAAGAGCAGAAGAAAAATCAATGTTACAGCTAATACACCCTTTCATGGGACCAGAGTAATCAGTAGTAGTCTGCGCTGCAAAACAATACTTGGCAAACCCACAGTGCTTTAGGGTCAACAGAGAGATGTCATTCCTTCCTACATAAAATCATTAACACTGACGCCACAGATATGTTCCTCGTAATGCTGGGTAAATATCCCAGAAAGATTAATAATATTTTCATTGAACTCTCTATTTAAAGGAATACAGAAACACCATTTCATCCCTAAGCTGATAATAGAGTCCACGTGTGAAAACAATAAAATAATAAAAGTGACATGAATAAGATTTCAGTGGAAAAAGCTTTACCCAAGGAAAAGTTTCTACATCAAAGCAGGCAGATAATCTGACAATATTTTTTTCTACAAAACTGGATAAAGTTACTTAATGATTTAAACAAGATACAGTACTATAATTTTTATTAGTCCCTAAGGAGCTACAACTAAGCTGCATGGGAAAATTGCCTGCCTTATCCTGGCAGGAAATCTAAGGTACCTGTAACTTTTTTCTGTTTTGCATGATCGTGACCAGAAATGCAAACAAATAACTGATTTTCAAAAATTACAACTGCAAACATTAGTGAGTTTGGTGTGAAAGTACTCAGGAGTTGAAGTATGCAAGGATCTGACCAGTTTTCCAAATCAATGGGAGTAGAAGGCTCCATCTTCTCTTGTGCTCCTTGTGCTGCTGTTGCATTCCTTGACCAGCAGCTCACACCAGGGGCATTGCCAAGAGGCGCACGCCATCAGGGAGAGCAAGATACTTCTCTAGCAGTGAATTAAGGTGGGACCTAATGGGAAGAGTTTCCAGCTCGTCACCTCTCCTAAGAGGAACTAAGCACTAACTGAATTCTATTCCAAGAAGCGGCAGAGAAAACTAATGAACTTTCCCTATCTGCTTGAACAAGCGATAGACACGGTTTTTAAGGGATTAGTATCACTAATAATATGTGCAATAAGCAACTCAGCTGTTATCAAGTGAGAGGCATTCCTTGTCTCTCTGGACAGTTGGATTTTCTCCACTGCATCTGACACTTCCACCAGTAGTAGAGCTGTGAGAGCAGTACAGGTGTTGCCATTCTAGTAACAGTGAACTATGCAATAATTTGGTCACAAGTGAAGAAAGCCATTACAAAACTAACCATGGATTTACTACCATTTTGGTTACGTTCTCAACAAGTTTTGTTCTTTCCCATTTTTAGTCTCGCTCAATCCTTGCCACAGTCAGCATTTTGTTCAGGGGGGTATGTACAAGCACGGCATCTGAAGACAACCTGGCCTTGAAGTTTAGCCCTTCATCTACCTCCTGGGTTTTCCAGATCCCGCAGACAATGTAACTAAAGATCTCTAGGTTAAACATCTGTCAGGAAGAGAGGTAAGACAATAATAATTCAACAGGAATCGAAATTGGCATGTTAGGACCACAAACATATTTGTAAAATGAACATGCTCTCATGTAATCCCTACAGAACTGGAAAGATCTTGCTGATTCTTTAAGCGTAGATGTTACAGAAGAGCCCTTCCTTGGCTCTCTGTATATATAATCCTGGTCGTAATTACATGCATATGTTAGATATTATTTATAATTCAATGACAAGAGGCAGATTTCATTTTTGTTTGTCACTGCTGCTCTGTATGTTTGTGCTGCATGAAACACAGATTTACTTTTGACAATTAGAATCTGGAATCTAAGATCCTCGGGTGGGTTGACCCTGGCTGGTCGCCAGGTGCCCATCAAGCTACTCCATCATTCCCCTCAGCTGGACAGGGGAGAGAAAATACAACAAAAGGCTCGTTCACCACCTACCATCACATCAAAACAGACTTGACTTGTGGAAGTTAGTTTTAAATTATTACCAATAAATCAGAGCAGGGTAATGAGAAATAAAACCAAACCTTAAAAACACCTTCCCCCCAACCCCTCCCTTCTTCCTGGGCTCAACTTCACTCCTGATTTTCTCTGCCTGCTCCCCATCCCAAGCAGCAGCGAGTGACGGGGCGGGGGGGAGTGGCAGTTCTGGTCAGTGCATCACTTGTTGCCTCTGCCGCTCCTTCCTCCTCACACTCTTCCCCTGCTCCAGCACGGGGTCCCTCACACGTTCCTCCACAGAATTCTCCAGCAGGAGTGTCCTTCCCACGGGCTGCAGTTCTTCACGAACTGCTCCAGCGAGGGTCCCTCCCACAGGGCGAAGCCCCTCAGGAACAGACGGCTCCAGCCGGGGTCCCCGTGGGGTCACAAGTGCTGCCAGCGGCCCTGCCCCAGCCGGGGCTCCTCTCTCCATGGGGCCACAGGCCCTGCCGGGAGCTGCTCCAGCGTGGGCTGCCCATGGGGTCACAGCCCCCTGCGGGCACCCCCTGCCCCCGCGGGGCCCTGCCCGGGCTGCGGGGGGATCTGCTCCCCCGGTGCCCTCCGTGGGCCGAGAGGACAGCCCGCCTCGCCGGGGGCTTCGCTGTGGCTGCCGGGGCATCTGCTCGGGCACATGGAGCCCCTCCTGCCCTCCCTCTGCCCTGGCCTGGGGGGCTGCAGCGCCGCTGCTCTCACATACTCTCACTGCTCTCTCCAGCTGCAGCTGCTGCTGCCTGGGGTTCGTATCCCCCTTCTCAAACACGCCACCCCAGAGGCGCTGCCGCTGTCGCTGATGGGCTCAGCCATGGCCGGCACTGGGTCCATCTGGGAGCCGGCTGGCATTGGCTTCATCAGGCACAGGGGAAGCTTCTAGCAGCTTCTCACGGAAGACACCCTCGTAGTCCCATGCTACCAAAACCTTGCCACGCACACCCAATACAGATCCCTATGGTCAAAACCACTTCATCATTTTTTTTTTAATCCTTCAAAAGCATTGACTTTATCCACAGTGCTCAAAATTCCTTCTTCTGCTTCTTTTTCTTTTCTGACTCTCTAACTTCTTGATTCTAATGCTTACACTATGCTTATCACTAAAATATCTGAATAGCAAAGGAGCCAGGGCAACTTAAAATGTTCAAACACACTCACCAGATCACTGAGGGGCCTTCTACATAACGTTCAGTTTCTCACACAAAAAATCAGGTTTCACCCATTCCCCTGTAGCACTACGCTGACAGCACTGAACACGAAGTGCAGGGAATACATTGAGAAGCAGCATAAAATGTTTATTTTTGAGCAACACATCAGGAAAGAAACTCTTTATCCTCTCCTATTTGGGCCATCTGCCTCCTTACTGGGTAAGGGACCAAACCAGAAGTACTTTGGACACAGATCAGAGCACCTCCTCTGCAAGAAACTGACTACAAGTAATCACTTTAGTCTCAAATTACTACTACTACTACTACTAATAATAATAATAATAAGAAGAAGAAGTTGCATTGCTGCAAGGCCAGCAGACACCTGGGAACTTCATATGTCAGAAGGAGCTAAGGCACCAGGCCACAGAAACACCTTCAGGTTATCAGAGAGCTGGGAAGGAAGAAGAGGCACTTGCCTGTAAATTTATGAAACCAAAGAGTTCAGAGTGTATCACATCAGCAGACATCAGATGCTCAGGCTGTCCCACTTTCTCTAACAGGTGGCTTGGGGACAGCCCAGTCTCCTGAAACACTCATTCTGAAAGTTCCTCTTGGTCTAATAACAATGCTGCTATGTATTGGTTTATATTATTAATGCTGTTCATAGCACAACCAGCCTATAAAACCAGAACCAACCTGCTGAAGAGACACTTGAGACAAAAAATACATCAATTAATTACAGCTGAGTTTGATTTTTTATTTTTATTATTATTTATTTTTATTACTTTTTATTACTGAGCAAACTGTTGACATGGCCTCTACTTTTTATTTTACTCATTGTAAGTTCATGATGGAGAAACTAAAAATTCTGGGTATTTATTATTTTATTTGTTCCTGAAGGAAAGACAGCAAATCAGGTATGTCCATAGATGGGTAAATGACAGGCAGAGTACATACAACTCTGGGAAATCCAGCCACACTAGCCAAAATTATTTAACTTGATATTAGTCAATAATATTGCATCAAAATTCAGAACAAGGAATAGAAAGATTGTACATGAGATTTATGTTTCACTCTATGATTTGCATTATAAGTGGTTTGATTAAATATTTATTCTAATATTCACTCTGGTTAAGAATTACACCAATGTGTCTGTACATATCTATGCAGAAGCTCTAAGGAAATCTTATTAATGTACCAGAAATGCATTATCAACCTTCTAGTTTTGTTTTAAAACCATGGGTTTTTTTCTTTCACGCTAAAAAAAACCTGCCAATATAATTCATGACTTGCCACCAGTGGGCTATTGATCTTCACAGCAGTTGCTCATGGGCTAAATCAAGAGAGGTTTCTGTAAAGAGAATGCAGCTTCTTAGACTTCTCGAATACCTTCAGAAGCAGAAGTTCAGTAGAGTGCACATTAAAGGAGAACTTTCAGAAGGTTGTAGTTAAGCTTTTCTGATTCACCATGCTCTTTGATACATTTCAAAATTCAGATTAAATTCTTCAAAAACCTAAATTTCATCCCTCTTATCAGAGGACATTAACAGTAAACGTTTCAGTTAACAACATATTCTTTCTGCTAGATGGATTGACCATGATACCTTGGTTTTCATCAGATTGAAATCAGCCCTAAAGTACATTTTATTTTCCTTAGAAGACAAAGAGATCAACATTTACATGAAAACGGGCCTAACTATTTAAAAATAGCAGATGATGTTGAGAGACATTTAAGACTTACTCTTAGAATCGTTTATGGTTCAGACTCTGAAAATGAGCTCAAGTTATACACTCCACTGTCATTAGTCATATAAAAATAGAAGTCACAAGTCTTGACTGATTACTGGTAGCTGACAACCACTTGCAGGTGGAGCAGAACTTGAGGAACTCTGTTGTCAGCTCTCGCACTGTTTGATGCGCTGAGTTATGTGGTCCTCACCTTTTTCTCCCCCTGAATTAATTTAGGAGGTTATCTACTTATGTTAAGTATTGTAAAGTTGACAGACAAAAGGCATTATATGTATTCCCATTGTGTTGCTATTTACTAATTAATGTAGTAAAAAGGCATGATTGTGCATTTTTTTGTTTAGGAAAACAGCCTGTGGAAAAGCCTCATATCACCTCTGCTGATTTGACAGAGGAAGTATCATATTATTAAATACAAAAACGGCAAGCACATGATGATTCTGTTGGTCTGTCTTTGCCAGAATCTATCAGAAAACCTGCATAGATGGTCAAAAGTTCTATGGAATGAAAAATATTTAACATTTTTCATCTGCTTTTACTACAACTTCTGTCAAGGTTCTTTCAGCCAGCCAGCTAAGAGTATCTGCTAACAGTGATTTAAACTCACAAGCTAAACACTTCTTTCAGCTCTGGGATACAAAATAAAAGAGACTTTCAAAATGAATGAGACTTGTCTTGCTTTTTTACCCCTTATTTCTTAGCAATAGGCAGAGGAATCTTAAGTCTCCAGATCACCAGATCAAGTATCAGTATTACTGAGCTAATTTAACTGAAGAGAATATATCATTACAGATGCTATAGACTCTCCTCAGGGCTAGAAAACCAAATAATTCACAAATAAAGACAGTTTTCCACTCTCAGTCATGTCACAGCCCTCCTGCGTGATCTTAAGCAAGGCACCTTACTCCAGCATGCTTTTCCTTTTCATCAGTAAGACATATATAATAAATATGCCTGAGTCAAAAAGCATTTTGAAACTTGCCCTGAGAATTCTTTAGGTCTAAAAGTACAAAGTCCAGAATTTGGTGTCAATCGATTGCCTAATGAACCCCTTTAATTTTACTACTTAGCTATCTGCAGAAATATCAAAGCATAAATAGAAGAGACTGTCACAAGTACAGTAATTTAAATCCACCACTCCAGACAAGTTGCAGAAACTTCCTAGCTGTTTTTAAGAAATTAAGCTACATGCTGTGGTCACATTAGATTACTTATTTCAGAAAGATACTTAATCTTTATTGAAATATTCCAGGTAATTAAGTACTTCCCACATCCATTGGTAAACTACTGCAGATTCTATAACCCTGACTGCTAAAGTGGTACCCATCTTTCCTGTTTCAATTTAACTGACTTCAGCTTCCAGATAGGGGATCTCAATATGCCTGTTCATACTAATTAAACAACTCTTTAATACAGTATCCTTTCCTTTAAGCATTCATGAGCCGTTTCTGAGCCTGGTTTTCACAAAAGGTCACTGCAATAGTGGTCTCAAGGGTTGTGTGGTCTAGAAGCCCTTGAAGCTCTTTCTTGCAGATTCATACATGCAAAAAACCATGGCTGCTTTTTTTCTGGCAAGCCAGAAGAATGCATCCTGGCACAACCCCACTGTATTACTGACAGGGCACAAATTGCCCTAACCTGCTTTCAAGTACATCCAGTCCTTGATGTCCTTGTCCAAGCAAACCTCCTTGCCTCCAAATCCAGGGGACACAGATGTGACCTCTGTTCCCAAAGAGACAGAGGCTGTTAAGGGAGAAGTCTGGGTGACTCTCCAGCCTGCTTAAGGTTATCTGTTAAGACCCACTGTTCAGAAGAAGACAGTCTAGCTACACAATCCAGATTCCCTTTTTCTCTGTTTCTCTGGTTCTGTGTTTTATCAAGCAAAGAAAGTACAAAAATAATAGAAGATTATTTTATAGAAAGTATACTCAGATATTTCTCTCTCTCAATTCATCGTTTCAGACCCGCTCCCAAATTTGGCTGCTCCTGAAAGTTAGTATAACCGTAATTATGCAGCTGTACGCTCAATAGTTCAGTGCATCAGTATTCACAATGCGTAGCTGCTTTACTCTGCATTGATTAAAAGGAAGGGTGAGTGGAGAATGGCACTACAGAGAAAATGCTGTCCCCAAATTCCTTCTCCTCTGGCAAAGTGTGGGGTCAGACACAAATAGGACACCCTACCTGCTAGCAGCTGTGGACTGGACAGCCAGGATACTAAACATGTATCCAGGTGAGCACTACCACCCCAGTACATGCAATCATACCAGCTGTCTTCCTTTTCAGCTTGATTTGATCAACTCATCAAGTACTGTCACACCAGCATTTCCCCCTCAGCAAGGAATAAAACCAACAAACTGTCCCAAAGAACTACGACTGTGTAGGATTTACCACTGTTTTCCCTCGATTGCCTTTCCTTACTGTGAATCATGCAAGTGCCTGTGCAAGGTATGAAGGTTTCTCCATTGCTATGGGAACACAGTACTCTGCAGCTACTGAAATATTCAGCCCACCTCCATACAATACCAGGATTTGCAGATGCCAGCCAAACACCCAAGCAAAGAAAGGTTTTCAAAAGCCAATGTGGTATTAGCATTTAATAAGGAGAAAGGAACATTATTCTCTCCAAACAGCTTGAGACTACTCCAGATGATGGAATTACTGCTTACCTGCTGCACTCAACAACTCTGCCTCCCACTCACCAAAGATGTTCATAAAAAGACAAAGCCTTGGCAGTAGGAAAAGACAAAAAGAAACATCTACCTCCAGAACACCACAAACATCGGTCATCCAAATGTGACTGAATATTTGTGGTCAGTATCCAGCCATGTGGCACCCAACAATCTGGATCATCTCTGCCCTGAAATTACCCCGCGCCGCAGACCTGCAGGATAGGCACCCAGACATTTGGCTTCTACCTCAAGGCTGAGGTTAGATGGCATTCCTGTTCAAAGGGCTGAATATTTCCTCTTTTCTTTTACCTGCAAACTCAAATATCAGAAGAAAAATAGGAGTTTATTTCCCAGCACTGGCTGGCACAACTTTTACGTAATCTGGAACAACAAGCAAGGACACTTGCATGGGATTTGGCTTTTGTTAGGCAAGGATATTACTGGGATTCAGTGGGTTTACTTCTGGTTTATTGGGCTATCCCACTTTAATAAGCCAGTTCTTACACAAACATATTTGCCTGTCAAGTGGTAAGACGAGGCATAAAAACTAAGTTGCAACAGAATTGAATTCAGCAGGAGGGGAATTAATTATTTCTCTTTGAACAAAACAAAAGAGAAGACAAAAAAGTCTTCCAAGTATATTTCCAGGATCATCCTGAATCTATCAAATTAATGATCAGCAGAAAACTTTGAAAGGGAAGGCAGATGATCAACTGGGATGACAATTAAAAACACTCTAAA
The DNA here is from genome assembly GCF_023634085.1 of Falco cherrug. Lineage (NCBI taxonomy): Eukaryota > Metazoa > Chordata > Aves > Falconiformes > Falconidae > Falco > Falco cherrug. The sequence continues at coordinate 31,924,435 of NC_073704.1, read as the reverse complement.
ACTGCTGTCACTGAAACTTTTGTGTCTGATTTTGCTGTTTTCCCAGTGGTGGTAGGAGCTGTAAGGATTTAGGGAGTACAGGAGGACCAGCCATAACCGTAGCCTTTGCTGAGCAACACCAGCCATGCTCTCTGAAGACCAGGCTCCTGGGTCCAGGGTCCAGCAGCATAGGAATGAGAGGACCAGTCCATGATGACTGGCCACAGCCCAGGATTTCCTTCTCAGATAATAACCACCCATGGTTTCCACAACCCCCCACATTCCGTACAGGCTCATTGAAAAAGAGTCGTGCCTATGCACCATTCAAGCCATGGTACACATACCTAGTGCTTGGTAGGTCACAGGACCCTCCATCTTTTCCTTTTGTCTGTCATTAAAAGTATTTACAGGATGCTTGCAAGCCATAGGAATGAAGTTACCCCAAGACATCTGATCCAGCCCTGGATGGATATAGACACTGGCCATGATATGAAAGGATCTATCTAAACCTTTGAAGAACTTCACAATGTTCTTACAAATGATGACCAAGTTTAAGCTTCCTGTTTCCTGGAAAACTCATAGAAAAGTTTAAAGACCAGCTACTAACCCAATCTAACTTGACTTGATATTCCTGGACAATCTGGATTACACAAGAATATGGAGTTCAACCTCTTTTAGTGGTGGAGTAACAGATTATCTCCTCCTGTATTTACAGAAAAACAAACCTTATCTACCCTCAGTCTTCATTCTTCTAGATAATTAAGCAAGCCACATCTTTAGTATCTTTTCAATGAGGTCACTATATACATATTTTCCAGCTTTCTGACCATCCTAATAGCCCTTCTTGGCACCTTTCTTGAATAGACACGTCCAGGCTTCTGTACATGTTTTGTTAATAGCATCTTATGTTGAGGTTGGAAGCACAGCATCTCTGTCAAAGTCAGTTATTCATTAAATCATAGTAATTCCTTAAGCTGTGGTAATGCTGTCATGTCTTTCAGCTCTTCTTCAGATCGCATAATGCACCACTGGAAAACAGTCAGTTCCGGATATGATGAGCACAGTACATAAATGTTGGGTAGGATAGGATACGGTAGGATGGGACAAGACAGAAGGAAACACAAGTTCCTGGCCATGCTGTCACAGATCAGAATAACCTCAAAGACTAAAAGTACAAACAGCAAGTCACAGTAATACAGGTCTTTGTAACGAACAGGTTGATAGCTTCGGTTTATGCCATGTACAAGTACATGAAATTACAGTGATTTATGCTTTTTAAACAAAAGACATAAGTGTTTCAATTAGGCTTGTGGGGGAGGGAGTATCAGGCTTTATATTCAAAGCTTCATTTTAACCAGGGAAAATTACTGACTGCTGCATAAGACAGCATTCAGCTTCTTTCCTTTCCTTGAGCAGGGCACCCGGCTTGCCTCAGGAATCCAAACGTCGCAGGATGCCTTTCTGACATCTACCTCTTGACTAGTCATGGGTGTATCTACTGACATTAAGCAGCATGAAATCTTCTCAAGGAAACAAAGCCCTACGTGAAAAGGTTTCACTGCAAGAGGAGAAAAAGTCTTTAAAGGGAAAACTACTCAGCATGCAGCTCCAGAAGCCCAAGCTGAACTTTCATTTTAGATACAAGCATTCTGTAATAATAGTGTTCATCTACTTTCTACAGTAAATTAGTCTTCCTCAGCTGTACTTTTGTACACTTTAAATTTTGATATAAAATTCTAAAGGAAAAGAAATCCCAGCAATTATAATCTTAGCAATTATACAGGCCCTTTTTGTAAGACATCAGAAGTTGAATTGCTACCAGTGACAAAGCACTGTGCCCTGAAAGAAGCAGGACAATGAATTCCGATAATGTAAAGATGATGAAGCTTTCTCCGGGTAATGAAAAACCGAAAATCATTGTCAGGCAGCATATATGAGAAAGAAAAAAACACACCATAAAGCAGCAAGATCCAAAGGTCTTAAAGCCTATCTAAGAAGTTTGGCTTGCAAATTAATGGCAGAGAAAAAAATTTTAGCAGCGAATTAATGCTCTGCCAACATTGAAAAAGTATAAGCAGACAGTTAGGATGACTATAAATTATAGAGTCTGACATCGGCCTCAGACAGATGAATGTAAAAGTTAATACAAAACACAACTGATAAAGATGAATACGGTCAATATCTCAGCTCATACTTCGATCACTGAAATATCTTGTCAAACAAACCTGGCTTTGTTCTTGAATGAGGTTGCAAGAGTGGTTGCTCAAGTCTGGCTGTATTGATGTAGTGCACTTATCTTTTGCTGAAATGTTTGATTTAGTGCGGTGCAACACTTGTATTAAAAATTAGCATGACAGATGCATTAAATGAATTCAGACCTGGCTAACTGACAGACCTCAAAAATACTTATCAGTGGGGAATCGCACATGAGGGATGGGTGTTTGCAGAGGCTTCTTCAGGAATTGTTATTATGCTTGCAGCTACTGAACATTTTCATCAGTGTTCATGAGATGGAAGTAACTTTGCTGCTAATATATGTGCCTGACTGATGCTGAGCCTGGTCAAGTAGCAAGCGGTGATGAGGACAGGACAGTCTAATACAGCGGCAATCTGGGTTGCTAAGGAATCCATTCAAAACCCATGTATTTTTACAAAACAAGGTGAAAAAATATACAAGAAGCAATATGCACAGGAACATGGGGCTTGTCTTTGGAAGGCAGCAGCTCTGAAGAAATTTAGATTAATGAGCTGCAGCAGCTGAACTCAAGTCCTTTATTCAGTGATATTGCAAAAGGGATCTGCAAAGGACTGCAAAAGGAAAAGAATTGGACAAAGAACTAGAAAACAACTGCAGATTATAATCGGTATTGCTACAGTGAGATGGAAATTTTGGAAGTGATGCAGAGAACTGCCATCAAAAAAAAAAAAAAAACAAACCAAGATATAGAAAAAAAAAATCTTAGAATGAGACTTTAATAAGCTTAGTTTACATAGTTTACCATCGATAAAACATCTGACTGCATTACAGGTCTAATTACTACCACTTAAAAAAAAATATCAGATGGGAAACACTATTGAAAGAGCATGACTGGCCGTAGGATTTACTACAGGAAGACAGTCAATTCTCTAGTTCTCACTATCTTGGTATCAAATGGGATTTTGTTCCAGTGGGGAAAAAAAAAAATAGCCAAGTGAATTAAACTGCAGAGGCTCAGATCTTTAAAGACCCTGGCTGAGTAAAATATATTCCTTTAAAAAGTTGTGCAATCTGCAAGAAAATCAATAGATGCATCCTGACACACACTCTCCTACTTAATCCAGCACACAGCAGCAAAGTTTAATGGTGTGATGCTCTATTTGTCACACAACCGACTCCTTGATGACTTACTGGAAACTTGGTGCAGTTGCTGCAGTTCAGGTCTGGGCCTCTTACCTGGGCAGCACCCTGCTGCCCTTCAGCTGCTGTAGGCTCAATGAAGCTCAACCATTCCATTTGAAAGACAAACAGGGAAGGCAGTAAAGAATTTGCAGACAGGGATGCTCATACTGAAAGGCTAAAAAAAGAGGAAAGGAAAATGCTTCCAAATAAGAATATTTTCCATCTAGAAAAAGTGTTCATGGTCTTTGGATGGGAAGAATTAATATCTCCACTTCACAAATAGGACAAGTGTGTCATGAAGGAGTTACGACGTGCTATTCCCTGACCACCCCGTCAGGTGCCTTAACTACTTGTCACAACTAAAGTGGGTTATATGACCTAGAAATAAATCTGTATTTGTGGTTACCAGACCATGGAATCTCAGACAGACCATGGAGACAGTTCGTGGGTCTGCTCCATATTATCTGCAATTAATTTCACATGTAGTTTAATAGCATTTTTGTGCAGTTTTTGCATAATATTAACAGAGGGCAACACAGCCACACGTGCAGTATCAATGCATAATGTCTCAGGTGTCACTGAGCCTGCAGTCCAAACCCAAGACACACAATTGAGTTTTCTCTGAGTCCTGTCCCGAGGCGAGCAGCACCTGACCTGTGGCTACTGGCCCCCCGTCACACCTCCAAGCCCCACAGCCCACCACAACCACCACCGGCAGCAAGCCTGTAAAAACCAGACCTCCTGGTGCTGTCCCCAGCTTCTCACAACGGGCCCAAAGTGACACTTTGTATATATACATAGCTGAAAAATCTGCACACATTTAAGCTGCTAAGTACTATATATGCTTTTAGACCAAATATTCACTGACCTCTTGCTGAATGCATTGTAATTGAAGTAATTATTCACTCAGCTCCAGCTGCTAGAACTCCATCCTGATATGTCTCAAAGTAAACCGCTTTTCGGATTGCTTGCTTGGAAGGCTGGGAACTATCTGCAGATTGATATGCAGCTGGGAAGGGAGTCTTCCCAAGCCCATCCGTTTTTCACAAGTTCTCTCATCAATTTATCAATAGGTTTTTAGTGCTGTTATCAATGAGTGCCTATTAGGTTAACAGCCTGAAGTATGGATGAAAACTGTAGTCAGGGAGAGGCTTATGGTTTGTTGATTTCCAGTGGGTATTTCCAAACCTTTTAACATTCTCTTGTTTTCATCAAAGTCTAAATTGCGTCTGAACTTTCAAGGTAGCAAGTGTGCTTCTTGAGTCTCCTTGTGAGGATTTTCACTCATTAATGAATCAATATGTTAAAAGCTTGGGTTTACTAAAGCAATTGGCAAAACTTCCACTGGGAAACTGGGAAAGATTTCACCCTAACCTTAACACTGGCTTAGTGTTTGTTCTTCCTGAGAAATAACATGAAGTTAAAAAAGAGCCTTTGGGGGTTTTTTAGGCCCTTACAACTTCTGAAAGGGCCTTATGGTAATGCTGGATCAAGCTTCCTGCAGGACAAAGTTAGCTGTAAGTCTCCACGTTCAGGAACACTGCCCTTCTCATATGGCTGAATAAGACCGTCTCCAGGAACATCCCTGTTAATGAGAATATCATACTTGTATTGCAAAGTGGGTCTGTGTGACACATAGGCTAAATACCATTTCTGTAGGTAAAGCATAATGTTATCACCATGAGTAGGACAGACAGCAAAACTTTTAAATCTTTTTAAAGATTATCCAAGAGGCTAAAAAAATGTTACCCAGGCAGCTGAAGCAAGTCAAGGTCAGAGTCAGAAAAAATAAAACCCAACTGACAAACAGATTTACTGCTTCCCAGCCTCATGATCTAATTAAATACAATCAACACTAGTATTAACTATACCCATTTCTTACGGGTTTCTGTCTTGTGGAGGGGTTCCCTGGGGTGTAAGGCACATTTTGATCCAAAGCCTTCTCTACGGCTCGGGTTTTCAGAGCCACCCTTTACAATAGGGCTTCTCTGTGGTCTAGTAATGATGTAACTCGATTCATACTCAGCCTTTTCTCACTGGGCTCAAAAATTATCATTCAGAGAACTGGCAGTATCTCTCAGCCACCACCATGGTGTTGGTCTTCCAGAAACTGGGCTAAGAAACAACCTGGATTTTTCCAGTTGCTTATCTATATTTTGCAAAGCCTTTTCTATATCTTCTCCTGCTCTGTATAGAGATGTCACAGTTTGCACGTCCCAGGTATGTCTAAACATGCCAGCGGTTTATCTGAGCTGATTATGCTTTCTTAATACCTAGCTAGGACTATATAAACAACTGAAAACAGGCTTTAAGAAAATTTTTGTCTAGCAATTAATATCAGATTCATCACTAGGGATGATGGTGTTAAAATTCTTGACAGTGTTTCGTAGTCTAGTAACAACAAAAGAATTAAAAGATCTGTTTAGTCATTCAGTCAGGATTGCTAGCGTTGTTTACAACACAAAGGGACTTGTGTATACATTAATTACATTCACTTTTAAAAATTTAAACCCATGGCATTGCAGGAAAGATTTATAATGCAAATGACCAAGGGAAAAAGACTGTTAAAAGAAGGCATAAAATTAATTACAAAGACTTACAGAGTTAATAATGGCTTTGCACATAATACTATCATGTTTCTTTTTCATAAGTTAAAACTAGAAACTGATGGTCATTATTAAAGAGGACTCAGCTCTGCAGATTTTGTTAGACCTCTGGCAATTGCACTTTCTACAGGTTAATGAAAGGAGCAAATTACTCAGTTTCACATTATAAATACAAATCTGCCACCTTTTAACACTCAGTGAACTCCTCTAGCAGAGCCTTTGTCATGAAACAATCTCCCTTACTAAAAGAACACCCCAAAATCGCTCTGTGTGCATAGAGCACATGTTGAGTCCCCCTTGATTAAGCAATTACTTTTGGTTAGTCTCTGGAAGGGTTTTGTAAGACATTGACTCCCACATTGTCCCTATAAGGACCAGGAATAATTCTAAAGATTATTTCCCCTTTGGAGTCAAGCTATTAATGGCTCAATTAAGAAAAGTAAGACCTGAAGCAAGCTGCAAGAGAGGCAGAATATAAAAGTTTGTTTAATAAACATAAGTAGTGTCACTTGGATGCTGTAGATTGCAGGAGATGGTACAAAAGAGCGGAGAGAGATAGGAGAGAGTTTATGTATCAGTAGTGTAAACAACAGCCAGAAAGTCATCATCAAAATAAATCACTTTCTGCTTTATGATCCTCTCTGATCCAGCCTTTCTCCATTCAGAAGACAGGGCCTCTTGCTAGAAGATAAAAGGCTGCAAATTCCTTCAGACCTTTGAGCTAAACACCATGGCTAAGGGCGCTGCCTAAAGCAGCCACCTAATGCTGACCATGGCCACCCTGTCCTCGAGCTGAGGCATGGCCTTCCCACCACCTACCATCTCAAGGACAGCTCATCTTCCAGCATCATAGGAGGATGCCCCACCAGTCCACCTACTGTGGGTCACCCACCTACCACACTTCATGTGCCTGAGAAACTGCAGCATAAACAGGTCCCACGTTCCTCTCTGCCTCATGCTCTGCAGCTACTACCCACAAAAAAATCCTGCAGTTCCCCCCTCACCCAGACACTGGCACAGACAGTTCATGTTCCCCATTTATACTGACCTCTCTGAAAGGCTCATTTCTTTTCCAAGATCAGAACATACATTTCACATACAGATGTACACTTTCTATAGGGCTGCTCTGTCCCTTGAGTTAGGTTGGGTAACTTATTTATATACTGACTCAGGTTCTTATTTGATTTTTCCCATTTTCTAGGCTGTGAAATCCCCAAGAAAGGGCTTATGGTGATATTTGCATCTCATACAGTGCTGTGAAAATTCTAAGTGATTAACAGATACGCAGCAACATCTACATACATCAGACAACTCAAACAGAAGAACCAAGATGGAAATGTTGCATCTAACAAGCAAATGAGAAACGGTAGAGCAGAGTGTTGCATTGCATTTCTCAAGCTCTATCCCCTGTGTAGCTCCAAGCTTACTTTGGCAGAGAGTACTAATTTTTAGGGGTTCTTTGCTGGCACTAACCGGTTTTAAATGAATATAAATTGAGTAAAAAATATTCCACATTGACATAGTATGTGGCACTGTACTGAGATGTCAAATTTTAAGAGGCATCTTGTCAACAGTACCGGACATAAATCTAAAGCTATCTCATCTAAGAGCCAGTATAGTATTTCCACAGGGCAAGAATTAAAACATATATAAATCTATTCTAAATATTCAGTTCACTCCTTTGATTTCAAGAGTCCAGATTTCCCAAAACAAAGAAATTCTGCAAGATCTGTTTTGTGTACACCAGTGGAAACAACACATCTGTTAATGCCAAGAGGTTTAGTTAAGCACATTCAGAACAGATTTGCTGCACAATGTTAGTGGCGCTGAACCTGAAAGCAATTGTTAGAGAAGGAATTTATTCTTGTGCTAACCCCAAGCAAGAGTCACCATCCAGCCAATTTAATATCAACAGCGGTAATTTCAACAATATGATATTTAACCACAATCCTAAAATGGATCAGTCTGGAAGCAACGCAATATCAGCATTTGAAGGAATGCGTCCCCAGCAACATCTGAAGAGGAAAGGTAGATTCAAGGCCACAGTGGCTTTTTCATAGGGTTGTATATACAGCTTTTCCTTGAACTTTTTCTTAATTAAGGTTGCAAAAGAGAATGCTGAGGAATGAACCCAAATACCATTTGACAGCAAAGTTTTCAAAGGACAGTAACAAAGGACAAGTTCTTTGCTCTGCGTGTGTCTGGATACAGTGCTACACCACAGCCTGTGTATATGCCAAAGGATGCTCAGGTACCCATCAACCTTTTACAGCTTTTACAGTGATGAACCCCTAAATACATCATCAAAAGAGACCACAAGGCTCATATATTAACCCTTTTTTTCCCCTCACGTAATTCCTTCATTTGCTCCCCTTCCTCTATTCTCCAGCAAATTCTCCCTCCCCAGAGACAAAACTCCCTTCTACTCCTGCTGCCCTGAAAATGTCTAACAATGGTGGATATTTTCTTTTGGCTATTGTGGCTTTCTAAGCGAGCCTAGCTTAGGGGACCCCAGACTGCAGTCCCTAAGCCAGGTGCAGTTTTTCATGACAAACCATGTGGCCTTGAAAACTTTTTTGTGGCTTTTGGGAGGGAGGATGCCAGTTCAAAACAGTTCACATTGTTCAAATCCTGACCCAAATCAACAATGCCTTTATGAAATTTTCCTTCTGAATCCTAACCTTGTGTCAATGCATTCGCTGTGTGTCTTACCAAGCTAGATGATTAGATCTTTCTGCACATACCCAAACATTAGGTGAAAACCCATTTCCACTATGATTAAGTTAGTTTTACAATGAATTTCAGTGGCAGAAGATTGCAGTTATTAAGAAGTAGACACACAAGCTGACAGAAACCTCCATTTTTCAATAGCCACTGCAAACAAAGCGTGCTACAAAACTGTTACATCAAAGAGATAATTATATGACAAATGTAACATCCTGAAATAAAATATCACCACTGCTTTTCTAACGTGCTTTATATGCACATCTTTCTCAATAAGCACGGATGAAAAAAAAAAAAAAGCAGAAACAGCAAAAGAATATTAAAAGCACAGAAAACACCACCCAGAAATTTGCACTAAAGGGATTATTGTTCTGATCTAGTATTGCAATCTCCACGTTCTTACAAGCCCAAATATTCTCCTCACCGTAACACTGAAGAAACATTGTATTTCATATCTGGAATTTCCTTGTAGTGTTCTTTCCCTCCTGAAATTTATTCTACTTTGGGAAAGGATATTCTCAAGATGCCACAGACAAAAGAAATGTAAGAATTGCTACTGAGAGTTCCTTGACTAATTGCCATGAACGCATCCAGCATACCAGGGCGTTTTCTCTCAGTGTCAGCATCTATTGCTCCTCCAAGCCTCAGTACAACGAGGGAGACACTTATATCAGCTTTTTAACAGTCCTTCTGTACTACCTGTGGATAACTTGAATGGCTTAAAGTATTCCATGAAATTAAATAGGATAAGTAGACACAAGTTCTTAAAAAGGATCAGATGTACTTTAAGGCATTAGGAGAGAAAATAATACCTAATCTATGCTGCTGTAGAGGGTCTCTTTTTCCCTTATCACTTGTAAGAAAACAAACGTACTGATAGATCATAGACTTACAGCCTCCAGGAGTGGCTGGTTATGACTAAGCATTCCCACCTGTCAGTAGTCGCCTTGATTTATCATTATCTAACCTCTGATGACACAAATTAAATATCCCCACTTCTCATTCAAACAACGAGCAAAGTCGTTATCAGACAACTGAGACTAAACACACTGATTCAGGGAAATGCAACACCGTGAACAAAGAAGTTACCCACTTGGTGGATGTCTGCAATAACTTCACTGTCTTTTTCTTCAATCAGCTACCCCTTACCAGTCTCCAAAACTTCTGTCTGAAGCAAAAGGGTTACTGTACTGCAACCAACACAACTCCTAGCTCTCCACTCATTAACTTCTTCTCTTAAAATTTCCTTTTTCTTTCAGTTTCTCATGCACATACAAACACATTGTCAGAGTTTACCATAGCTGATCCCGAGTCAAGAAAACAATCTTCATTTTTATCACAGATCATAGATGAAAGGCACTAAGCAAGCATGTTGTTCTTACAGATTGCTTGAGTCACCCCAACACACACCCCAACCTCATAACTGTTAATTTGAACCATCACAAAGGCTCTTTTAACTTCTAACAATTCTTGTCTTCGTTTGCAGTTGCCAGCAAAAGAGGACACTGAAATAAATTTCATTGTGGGACAATTTGAATACCATCATCTGTAGATTGGAGGAAGGACACTTCAACATAGTAGTGAATAGATCAGTCATGACTCATACACTCCACAAACAGAAAATTATTAACTAATAATTTACCAAAGTAAATCTAAATGGTTATTTACCAGCACACTTGCTATGGCTTGTCAGGATTGCATCTGCTTCTGTGTCTGATTATGACAAACTTTATCCAGCCTAAAGAAGTCACAGAACATTTCTACAGTGCAGATGAGGTAGTCTGAGTGCTGGAACCACTAAATACATGACTACTCAGAATTCACCTACATTCTTCTGAGAAACGAGCCTGCTAGGGACTCCACCCTGCTGCAGTGAGGCTGTTTTGGTACCCAGGTTGGCTCAGGTATTTCTAACAACCCACTGCAGGCAGACCAAGGGCTTTGCAGTCATGCACACCATTGGAGTAAAGGCACACATCCTGGGAAGTGTTGGTCCTCTCAGCAGCCCACCATCTACATGTGCCACAAGCTGTCTGGTGAAGAGCATGTTTTGAAAATGCAAACTGAGCTGGGCTTAGTTTACCTTACACTGATATAGATGGGCTTTTCTTTTATTATTATTTTTGCAGAAGGTGCAAAAAGCCAAAAAGCAGATCTAAAATACATGTCTGTATAAAGTCCACTGTACCCAAATGTCCTGTAAGCTCAGCTTTTCCATGTTTCTTCAAGTTCTAGAAAGAATATTGATGGATATATTGGCCAGTTTGGATGGAATTCTAAGATCACTTTTGACAGATATCTGGGAGGCCTCTGTGCCATATATGCATACAAAAGACTGGAAAAGAGCCCTGCTGTAAAACTTTGTGGCTCTCCCATTCACCTATAAATGGAATGGAAAGAATGAGGATGCTGGTTGCAAAATTTGTCTCAGAAGTCCCATCAAAATTGAGTTATGGGCCCTGGAAGACGCATGTCTCTTTAAAAAAATTAAACTCTTATCTTTACAGAAAGCAAAAGCAGATCATTTTTAAAATAGAACTTGTGGTGATGTTGTTGGGGGGCCTGACTTGTTCAGCACTGATAGGCTTAAAATACTTTGGCTCTGTGCTTTGGACAGAGACAGAAGGTGTCGGTGAGCCAAACTGAAATCCTTTCCTACCTTGCCAGGTAAGTGTTCTATAACTGAGCCTTTTCTGCTGATGATGAGGATGTCTTGAATATTTATGTGAGCTCCTTCTTACAAAAAAGCCATTCAGCATCCATTTGGTGACATGTAGGCTGCAGAGCCTGGCCCTGCCTCTAAGATATTAAATCGAGGATTAAAGGCATGATTGTAAGAAACTGTAGAGTGCAAATACCAAAGGCTGAAAAACTGAAATGTCTTAACTGTGTTAGGGCTGTGAAATCCATTTTAGTCAGAGGTTTCTGATTTTCTTCAAGATCCCTAGACTGGGATGGTGTGCACATAGGAGCTCCAAGTTCCAGGCTGGCCCTGGACATCCCAGAAAAGTCATTACAATATCTTTTGTTTCCTTGCTAGTAGAAAGGTCTAAAGCAGTGTATTGGGTTTGCGTGGCAAGGTTTTGGTAGCATGGGACTACGAGGGTGGCTTCTGTGAGAAGCTGAGCCCATCAGCGACAGCGGCAGCACCTCTGGGGTGGCGTGTTTGAGAAGGGGGATACGAACCCCAGGCAGCAGCAGCTGCAGCTGGAGAGAGCAGTGAGAGTATGTGAGAGCAGCGGCGCTGCAGCCCCCCAGGCCAGGGCAGAGGGAGGGCAGGAGGGGCTCCGTGTGCCCGAGCAGATGCCCTGGCAGCCACAGCGAAGCCCCCGGCGAGGCGGGCTGTCCTCTCGGCCCACGGAGGGCACCGGGGGAGCAGATCCCCCCGCAGCCCGGGCAGGGCCCCGCGGGGGCAGGGGGTGCCCGCAGGGGGCTGTGACCCCATGGGCAGCCCACGCTGGAGCAGCTCCCGGCAGGGCCTGTGGCCCCATGGAGAGAGGAGCCCCGGCTGGGGCAGGGCCGCTGGCAGCACTTGTGACCCCACGGGGACCCCGGCTGGAGCCGTCTGTTCCTGAGGGGCTTCGCCCTGTGGGAGGGACCCTCGCTGGAGCAGTTCGTGAAGAACTGCAGCCCGTGGGAAGGACACTCCTGCTGGAGAATTCTGTGGAGGAACGTGTGAGGGACCCCGTGCTGGAGCAGGGGAAGAGTGTGAGGAGGAAGGAGCGGCAGAGGCAACAAGTGACGCACTGACCAGAACTGCCACTCCCCCCCGCCCCGTCACTCGCTGCTGCTTGGGATGGGGAGCAGGCAGAGAAAATCAGGAGTGAAGTTGAGCCCAGGAAGAAGGGAGGGGTGGGGGGAAGGTGTTTTTAAGATTTGGTTTTATTTCTCATTACACTACTCTGATTTTGACTGACAATAATTTAAAACTTATTTCCCCACATCAAGTCTGTTTTGCCCACAATGGTAATTACTGAATGATCTCCCTGTTCTTATCTCGACCCATGAGCCTTTTCATCATACTTTTCCTCCCCCTGTGCAGCTTCGGAGGGAGGAGTGATAGAGTAGCTTGATGGGCACCTGGCATCCAGCCAGGGTCAACCCACTACAAGCAGGAACATTCCTGTTTGAATATTGCCTGTATTACTTATGAGTTGATTCATATTTGCTAATAAACTTCCTGCTCAGATGGCTGTCCAGGTTGTCTTGCCCTCTGGAAAGTCATATCTTAAAGGGTATCTTCAGGGAACCGACCCTCATTGATGATCTGGCAATTGCACAGAAGTAAACCAGGATCTGTTGCAAAGGATTAGATCTTGTGCAGTCAAAATCGTGGTCATGTTGCCACTGTTCCCTGGATCAGTACAGACATTACAAGACAGTAGAAAGAGTTCTTTACTGGCATGGAAGACAGCAACATGGACATAGGAAGATCACATGAGGAGACAGTTTTTAGCTGGACACCGGAGTTTGAATTTCTGTACAGTTCTGTGTGCTCCCCATCCCAGAGCAGATATGTGTCATGGGAAATAAGGAGACGTTGATTTGTCATTTGATAGTGATACACAAAGAGGATGTGTATCATCAGACAAGGTTTGTTTGGTAAATACACAACCACCAACCAGCTCCAAATAAGCACTGTTCAGGAGTCTGGCATGCTGAACTGCACACAAGGTGGTGTGGATCCCAGCCAACCTTGGCAAGATCTGGCTACTGAGGCTGTGTGAACTTGTGAAGTGTTTCACAGGTTTCAGAGGGGACTAAAATTCTTCTGGAGGAGCCAGCTGGCTGGTGATGCAGAGTCAGCACAGACAGCGAGCACCGTACTGCACATGATAGTACCAATTTTTCTTTGTTTTACTACATACCTAACTGAGCAAGGAGGAACTGGTCCAGAGGGATTCCTGACTTCGTATTTTGAATGAATTGAAGGACCTGTACACTGGGAGCAATGAACGATGAGGAAACTCAGAGCAACCCTGTTCTTTACAGCAGTGGAAGAAGGTAAAAGGGGGGGACACACAGCAGCAGCCCCTGGATGCAAACACACATATCTAAGCTATTCGTTTTCTTAAAATCCAAGCTAGCTCAGCACTCAGAGCTCTGAGTTTTCTCATGATGGAGCCAACCACAACCACAGTTCCTCTCCTCTCACAGAGGAAGAAAAGGATGCAAGGGGACAAGGGTCAAGACTAACTTCATCTGAATTCATACAGACACAGAGGTATGGTATTTCCATGTCTTATTTCCTATTTACTCTCAAGAGCAGCATCTTCGGAGCTTAACCCATCTTGTGCCTTCCCACCCCAACAGTGCCTTATTTGCATCCCTTCTGTTCACCAGTGTTTGCTCCCAGCTCTGTCATTTCACACTGTAGGTTTGGCCTGAAGATTGCACAGCCAGCTTGTCCTAAGGTTGGTTTTTCTTTTTCCCCACAAGCAAACGAACTTTAAAATGTTATTTATAATTTTAGGCCACCAAAGACTGTAAAAAAGATATATGGACTTTGGATGAAGCAGTAATAATAAAAAGAATGTCATTGCTCGTTTCTTTAAACAAGCTACATGAAGCAAATTAGTATGGTTTTTTTCTTTTGAAACTCTTAACCATCAAAAACAATGATCTCATGCTTCTGCAAACAAAGAGAAGTATTGAGAAACTTATTTTAAAAGGACAGACACGCTGCAAATAGATTTAAAGGAAAAACAATATAGGTGGAAGGTACCAGATGGCAGAACTTTAAATGACTTCAGTGGGAGTAAATGTCCTAAATGGCTCAGATCCTGGCCCTCACTGAATGCTGGTGTGGGGAGCCTGCAATGTTTCTTTATGGTGCTTGGCTCTCACCAACATTATCCTGCACTCTCGTAAACACTAAGTACGCCAAAATAAAAAATAACTTAGTTTCAGTGAATACAAGGAAAAACTTTTCCTACTACAAATAAACAAAATGGATTGAGTAAGATAAAACTGGTATGGTTTTATAACATAATGAAATACTGATTTTTAAAAATATTTTTTACAAATTTGAAAGCAAACAGAACGTTGCTTTATCTTCCTTTCCCTCTCTTTTTTTTTTTTTTTTTTCAATGTTGTTTCTTTTGGTTTTGGTGTTGTTCCTTAGTGAGCTTTTTTCCCCTCAACCCTAAATCAAACCATAACTGCTGCCTGGAAAAGCTGTAGTTTTTCCCTCCTGTAGGCTTCACCCTCTGTGCTCCTGGGTTTGGGGACAGCTCAGAAGCTAAGCTGCCAAAGTACTAAAATGGAAGATTTGAACTCAAGTGATGGAAATTGCTGCAGAAAGCCTACAAATCTCTCTGTAATTTATGACATTACTACCTATGTCAGCATCATTTTAGCCAGGTCCAGAGCAGACAGGTCCACTGCATTGCGGCAGCAGTCTGGGGGAAATGGCCTGCTACCCAAAGCTTTTCAAGAGCATCCAAACTCAGAGAAGAAGCTTGGATTGCTCCCAGCACCACCAGCAGCTTCCCCAGCTGCCACCTGCTCCCTACACCCTGGGGTCAGCAACAAGTGGACAAAGCCTTGATTTGCACCATGGGTAAGAAAAATAAGAATTTGTGTTTTCTTTGGAGATCCTTCTTTTTTTGTTGCCCCTCTAAGCACAGGGCAGTGTGACTCTGAGTAATAGGGAACCACCCTCTGGAAAAAGTCCTGTTTGGCTGGAGGTGAGCGTGCTCCAAGGCCAGGAGGAGTAACCCACCAGTAGTAAGAGGCACTGCTGACGGATAGGGATTCCAACAAAAACTTCAGCCTCAGACTTAAAAAGAAATAAGAACCTGGACAGAGAAGTCCAGATTTCCTTCTGTCGGCTCAGGTAGGCATTCTTCTAAATTATAAGTTAAATATATAGGTATATAATATAGAGATATATAAAATATTATATATATATATATATATGATATATACATATAAATATAGGAATTACTAAAGTCTTTAAAAAAAAATAAACCATCTTCAAGCAAACAACCTGGGAGGATATATTGTGACAGGCATCATGCAGGAGCTTTCATATCCATCAGTACTTGAAGAATTTCTCTCTTCACAGTTAATACTGAAATTGCACCACAAACAGGCAGTTAAACTGTCTCAGGGTCTAGTCCCACCTGGCTTGCGCACACATACACACTTGTTTTGCTCCTCTGAGAGTTCAGGACCAGGACCAGTCTATGGGATCAGACCCATATATCTAACACTCTTGCAGCCAGCCCCTGTTGCTGTCCCTGCAAACCACCACTGACAACTCTGCTCACGGCAAGAAAAATAGCTCCTTCCTGCGCTCGTGGCACGACGGCTCCCGGTTCAAACGTTCAAGCTCTGGTGGGCTGGCTAAGGCAATGTTTATAGTTCAGTCGTATGGATGAAAACTTACACAATGCTTTACGCTGTCAAAGCAAAATGTGATCATCTCAGACTGTGCGCCGACATTATTAAAAATATCAATTAAGGCCAAAAATGCACTTTTACACTGAGCTGCTTGGATTAGATTGTAACCAGCTCAAGGATAAGAAACACTGCTTGTTTATCTTAATCACTTTTAAAAATTCAGGGCTTTGTATTATCTTCCCCCACAACAGACCTTTCAAGTGACACTAGGAATTTCCCAGTGGCTTCAAACGGATTTTCTTCTTTAACTTTTTTTTTTATTATTTTTCCTCTTTAACTTTTTATTTTTCCTGTTTTTCACCACTTTTAGGCAAATACTACTAACCCATGATTCCCTAAAAAACAAAGAAACAAAGCGGAAAGAAATAAAAGTTCAATGTCCAAGAAACACACAGGACAGTTTGCAACACGATGCCAGATAAACACTCATTTGCCTTCATTGGAGGTCAGTGGGGCAAATTGGTGGGAACTCTTTGTAATTACAGGTTGGTGAGAAACAACTGTGGCAGTTGTACAGCTTTTTAATGATGCAGTTTGCTCTAATATGGCCTTGGAGATCTTACAAGAAACGGAAAACACCCAGAGCTCTGCAGGTTCCCGGAGTGTCTATTTGAACGTGTTCGAATAAGCCAGACTAATTTGTTTCCAAACTCCAAATTTTATCTCAGTAAAATCTGTGAGATATTACTACATACAATTAAATTATGATCAATGCATTGTGTTGGATGGATATCAACAAGTGCCATTTGCGTCTCATCTGGAAGTACGTATATTACACATACGAGAAAATGATGTAAAACTTCAGTTCTGTGAAGCCTCCTGAAACTTTCTTTGAAACTTCATTATCAATGTAAACTTTAAAAGGAAAAATTCTAGAGGCTTAATGTCCAGAATACATATAAAAAAAGCAAGAAAATACTTTCAATACTGTGTGCATATCTCATTTATTTTTAAGGTATTGGTGAACTCAACCCACAATTTTTTGAAAGACTGAGATTCACAACATTGCATAAGGCTTCCAACTACCTATGTTTATTAAATAATCCCTATAACATGCCAGAAAGGAAGGTGAAACCTTCCACACCTAAACAACCTTGTGTTTGGCGATATCTTTTGACTGATAGGAAGATAAGAAACAGATGTTCAATTTACATATGTTTACAACTCTAAGCACACAACACAAGATATTTGTTAAGTTTTCCATTATCAAACATCTTATTTTGTCACGATTACTGCTTTTATCCTAGTACCAAGACACCACTGATGCTTACCAAGTTCACACTAAACCAGATTTTTTGCCTGAAGTTCACTTGCAACATTCTCTGGGAAAAAACTTCACCAGTGAAGAGTCCAAACTGCAGAACTAAGTTTTAGATTTTGAATTCCTTTAAAGTTCAGGTTTTGTTTTGCTCTCTGCCACATCTATTATACATGTTTCAAAACATGCACCTCTACATTTCCCAAATTTCAGGTCAAGGATTTTTTTTCATGTTTCTTCCTATGTGTCACTGACCAAAAGAACTGTTGCTACTCTCGTTTCTGAAAGATGAGGGGTTTGGCCTGTTTAGGAATTTTTATGATAACGATTAACAAAAGCAGGCCAGAAGAACGGGACTACACTTGAAGAATGCCTGCCTCAGCCGACAGAAGGAAATCTGGACTTCTCTGTTTCATCAAGTCACTTATTAGGTGAAAAAGATTACCTTCTAACATAGAAAAAACAGCACTTCCATGCTGTAATCAAATGCTAGGCCCAAGCTGAGCACCCACGTACAGGAAAAAACCAAGCAAACTCTGTCCTCTCTGTGCTTCTGAGTTCTTAACCAACCAAACCCTGCAATGGGCACTGGGAGGGCAATTTCAGGGTGGGACAGAAAAAACAGAAAGCATGATTTCTGTGCCTTTTTAATAACAGCTCTGTCCACAGTAACAGTCTCTATGTACATATAGACTGCAGAGTAGTCAGCTTCTTGGCAGACGTAATCTGGTGGAGTGGCTGAGCGTGTGGCTGTTACCAGCGAGAACAGCACTGCGGCTATAACTCCATCAAGATCTAATGTTATTTTTACCACACACTGACTGTTTAATATTAGTAATTGTGCACATTTCTGAGGTTTCCTTTATGCATGAAAAAAAAAACACAACAAACAAGGCAAACACTCAAGCATCCCACAGCTTTAAATCCCACCACATGGACTACAAGGGCTTTTACTACATCCTGGGTGAGAACCATTGAGTAACTCTGAGATGCTGTTTGAAAGGACATTCCTCTCCTGCAGGCCTGGTGGTTGGCCTCAAGGATGTGAAACAGAAAGGACATTAAAAAAAATAAATATATTTTTTACATTGTTTTTAATTCCTTCCTCCATTTTGCTGACAGCCTGGCACCTCAAGAATGCAGACATTCCTTCGCTCTACAGATTCCTTTAATCAAGAAGAGGTTAGTTACTGAGCCTGTGATTTAACCTTTAATGAGCAAAATAGGGGAAGTTTTCCGACATATATCCACACTAGTTTAAATCTGTACATCTGCACTCACTTAGACCCAGGCCATGCTGGTAGAGTTTCCTCAAATCCATGTTTCTCCTGTACAAGATGCTGCCTATAACATATGCCAAAATCTTCTTAAATTAAAGACATAAATTAACACCAAACATGAATTCAACAAAAATCTATTAAAGTTTTAAAAAACAAACATTATCTTTGCAATCGACTGAGCTTTAATCTCAGGACTCCAGTGTAATGGGGAGGAGAAGAGAACTACAGAAGTGACCAGTTTCTTCCCACTGTGGTGCAGTCCCAGTGCTTCTCAAAAGCTTATTCTTGGAGGCTTAATTCTGTCTTGTAGCAACTGACTCTATTTGTCCTAAATATTCAGCTGAAAATATGGTCTACATTACAGTATTGCACAGAGAGTCTTTTAAAAGCCTTGTGATCATTAAAGTTAAAAGTCTGATGAGTAATGTTGTCCTGTCTAAAGTATATGCCGTTCCCTTTGCCTCCTTGCTTTATTTTGAGACTGATATACTTAAAATAGCTTTTTAAAAATATGGAGATTATTATCCAATCTAAAAGATTTAATTTAGCATTTATATGGGTTTTAAATGCATGCCAACACTTTCCTTCATTTCAGCATTTGGCAACTGTTCACTATTCACAATTCCAAAGGCTGCAGACACATGTCTGATCATTTTAGGATATTTACAGTTGTAGCCAATAAAGACAGTGCTGATTTTAATTAAACTTTTAATTGCTTTCTGAGACAACAACAAGAAGCCATGATTGCATGAAATTGTGACTGGCTCCTTTAAATAATAGTAGGTGCAGATTGCCAGAAGCATCACTGTCCATCACTTCTTAATGGGTGGGTATAAATAAATGCTAAATCATCCCTCCTGATAACATCAGTGGCAATTTGGTAATCCAGCCCAACTGTAAACAACTTTGTTTCCAGTAAGAAGCAGAATATGGACTGGACAAAGAAAAAAAGCAACCCATAAATTAACTATTCTGCCAGTCCATTCCTGCCTTAGGAAACTGTTTACCAGCAGCTATGACAAACAACAATATATAATACAGCAATTCCTCAGATGGAGTGGGACAATTTAGAGCATTGGTAGCAGTACACAGTCACTTCCATGCCACCATTTCAAGTCAATCTCAGGTCTCCTGGGAGCAAAATCCATGTGCTGCCTTAAGGTTGTACTATAGCAACCATGTTTTCCAGACTTTCCCAATCCTCTCACTTTCTGCTCTCATTTGGGAGATACCTCCCATGCCATTCATGTAATGCCTGCTCCAGCCATTGCTTACATGGAAAACTCCAGCATTTCCACAGCCACCCTACACAGCATTTTGGCAGCTGGAAGCATTGTCGTGGCTCAAGGCTGCATGAGTCGCTCATCCCGAGGGACCCACCAAGCCAGCATCCTCCCAGCTCGGCCCAGGAACCACGGATGGATGGGAGAAATGTTAGTGGCCTTTGGCCACTTCCTCTGGGCACACATCGATGTCAGAAAGTCACCAGAACACCTAGGACTGCTGGGTCCCATGCAGGCAGCCCTGGGTTTTTCCTCATGCCAGGTCAGCCATCACGCTGCTGTGTGCAGGACAGCTCCACACATAAATAAATGACTTCAGCCGCCGCCGGGGCTCTCACCAGCCCTAAACTGCTGTTTAACAACATAAATCACCCGCTCAGCCAGCCTGTGGATGACAGACACTGAAGAGCCATCAGCTGGCATGATCTCTGCCTCAGTGCAACCTTCTGAGAAATCGAGAGAGGAGCACTATGCACCAGCCGGGAATGTCCCATGGGCACTGCTGACCACCCTGAGCAACCAAAACACTGAGCGGGGCCCTTGCTGCAGGGCAACCAAGGGCGATGTTCAATTTCTTTTTATAGGCTTCCTTCAAATCACTCAGAGAGTCACTTACACAGTTTACATATTTAAACATATTACATCATTCTGCAAGATTCTGGGAACATTTGATTCCTGGTTCATTATTACCACTGTATTTTGGAAAACAACAGCAACTTGGATAGATCATTAGTATTCTGTGACAATTAGACAAAACATTGCAAGGTCCCTCTGTACAAAACATTTTCAGGTTCATCAAACATAACTGTGTGGGCCATGTCAAGAATCAGCCTTTTTACGTGGTTCTTTATGGCATGGGAGCTGTTAGCCTATCTATACATGCCTACCAAAGCATCCCAATATAATGTGCCTTTATGACGAAATGTAAATACATTTGGTCTCGTCTGCGGACAGGCAACACAAGATATAAGCTCCTAACCACCAGCTAATAATAATGTTTAGTTATTGGGACCTCAAAGATGCTTACATAGTTATAATCAAAAGCTGCATTGTGAAATGACCTGCCAGACGTTAACACTGATGGGACGTTTTAGGTGTAATTATACAACCATTTCAGGCAAGGAAGCCTTGCCTAAGGGCTGCAGGAATGAGCTTTTATGGTCAGCAGTGGCTGGTGATGACAGTCCCACCCACATTTCTAAATGATTAAAACCTCCCAACTCCTTCAATTGCTGACAACCTCCTTCATTCCCCTAAAGCACCTTAAAGCTGTTTGGCTGCATTTCCCACAGACGTTTCTGTTACTCAACACTTGACTCTTTGCTCAAGACCTCCTGTGTCTAATTTCAAGTAAATTACACAAAATTTCACACTAAGCCTGTTGACTTGCCATAGTCTACTCCCAGCACTCATATGCATGCTGCAGGGCATGAAACACTGCTTGAAAAGATCTACAGGTTTTCAAACCCCCTCTTCATTAACAGAAATGCTGAAAATCCCACTCTATTGATAGGAACAGCTCATGATGCAACATGAGAAGAGCCATGCCAGTAATGATACTTGCTCAGGAACTAGAGATTTCCCACAAAGTAAAAATAAAATGCAAATTATTACTGTACCCCTCACAAAGAAACACAGAAAAGCCCTTCACTACCCAGTCTATTTACTCACTTTAGTCAACATTTATCATCTCAGTCCCATGAGCATTACTGCCATTGTAACTGCAGGCAACAGCCTTTTGCATCACCTTAGTGATACTATATGGTACTAAATGCCAAAGAAGACTCTGTAAATACATTATCAGAGAGCAGCTGGTTTGAGCTGCTTCTATACCACAGATACATTTTTCACACCTGTACAATTGCATTGGCATCTGAACATTATCTGCATGAGGGAGCATCCCTGCTATGTACGGTTCAGCAAAGTACTGTCCAAAACCTATTCTGAGTGCTGAGTGTATTTGGAAGCTACCTCTCCTCCCTGCAGTGAACCTTTGCAACATGGTTTAATTAAATAAAAAAAAAACCAAACAAATAAACAAGCAAAAAAATCCCAGCAGCTGAGGGAAGAACTTTTTCAAGACAAAAAAAACAAACAAGCAAAAAAAATCAACAAGTCATCATAGCCAATCTTTAGCAGGGAGAAAAAGGGGACTAATGAATGAAAATTATCCATCAAATGCTCACAAGACCTGATCGGTTATTCCCAAGCTCAACATTTATTATTTCCCATATAATTTTCCCATTTTTGCCAAGTTTATCCTGCAGTTAATTCCCCTATACAGTTAAAACCCCTTTAGCCTGAGTGATGTCAATTAGTTTACACAAGTTTAACAGAGAATGGGATTTTTTCCCCAGTGGCAATGTCTTTAGTCACATGGCAGAACAGAGTGTTGGTCTGCTGAAAGCCAGGAAGACCCTTGGGAAGCAGCACTGTGGACCCTGCGCTTGTTCCACCCATGAAACTTTGTTGATTTCAATGACTGCTTCATGGATGGGACATGCTACGTGTTGGCCACAGGAAACCAGGAAAAAAGACCAGAGGCTAACATTGCTCTCCATCTTCAAATTGAACAGGATATACATCAAATCAATATTGCACTGTTACATTCCAGAGCATTTATATTAGTATTCTTCAGAAGCTGTTGAGCTGCACAGGGCATGTAATAAAGTCTGGGCTAAATGATTGATAATTTACCAGGTAGACCTCAAACTCTGAAGCATTAAATTGAAAAGCCCTTTAATTATACCTCACCTACTATTATCTCCAAACTCCCACCACTGTAACACAAAACAGAGAATCTGTGGACGATCCTGTTAATGCATTCATCAGCTTTTGTGACTGTTCAATGTATTTTCATGTGCCACTTTGACAATTATTCATATTTTATGCTTCCAAAATATCGGTGTATGCTTGCATGCAAATGCAAGTCCTAGGTAATGCAGTAAGAATCCCTCCATTGAGTTCAATGGACTTTCAGGCAAACCTTGAAGACCTACAATTTCAAGCTGCATTAGCTAGGTGTCTGTTTTATTCCTATATTTTCATCGAATATTGCTAAGTACCTTTTTACATCTGCAGCTTTTTCTGGGGAGATTATTTAGCTAGTTTTGCTTGAATGTCTCAGAGTAATACACAGGTACAAAAGCCAGAGACTAGTTTTTCCAGTTCTAGCTGCAAATTACACTTTAGGTTCTGCATTAGTGCAGGTGTATACTGCTGGCCAGATAGCTACAGCCCCAATACTGCAGCACCTGTAAATGTCTATTCATGTCCTAGTAGAAAGAAAGAAAAAAAAATATCTCGTGCTTAAACTGGCATTCAAGAGTTCTACTGATGTGCAGCCTTATGCATTATGCAGTGCTCTTCTTGTGTGTGTTGTGAATATATATTCACGACCTAATGGCACTTGGATCATCTGTAGGTTGGCTGTATAAATTGAAAAGGAAGCATTCAGAGCTCTTTGTTGGTCAGGCTTCCCTACAGATATCATTAGTAAAACTTCAACAATTGGAGAGGCTGAGGCAGGCTGACAATGAGGATACTCAGAAACTCCTTCTCTATATCTAAGCAATGCTTAATATGACAGCTTGAAAAGTGGTCTGCGATTTGCAGTACCTTTTGATACTTCTTGCCATAAAAAGATTTCCTGAATAGTCTGGGACAGTTCCAGGACAATTTTGCAAGACTCTAGGAAATAAAAAAAATCCATCTACTGCAGTTTCTGACTATTAGTGATAGGTGGCTGTCATTTTACATATACAAAGAACATTCTTCTCTCTGCCTTAAATTTTTCATATTTAATTCCCTCAAGTTCCTTTCACTCAACCATAGTAATGCCATGTATCTCTGTTAAAAATGCAAACAACTTTGGCAAATCATAAAATGTCATCTTACTCCACCTTCGAGAACTACTGGTAGCATGCAGATTAAAATCACCTACACAGACTTCTATTGCAGTTCAAATTAATAGATGAATTCCACCCAGTGAGTAAATTTTTCCATACTTCCTAACTGATTTGGAAAATACATCTCACTGAAATTAAAACCCTATGTGATAAAGATGAACTTTAAATACAACCTCATGCTTTCAGAGTTAATGCACAACAGTATTATGTCATCACCAATGCCAAGAAAACAAATTTAATTTTACTATTATATCAAAAATATTAAAATTATTATAAGATGGCATTAATCTTTTAACTTTTTTTAATGACTGTACTCTGTGGGGCTTCTAAAGTGCAATTGGTTTCATAGGGTAGGTCTCCTTCAGCAACCAATTTGAAAGACAACAGAGATGGCAATTTTACAAATGACAAGTGGCCATTTTTCTTTCCATTTCAAGGTAAGACCAAACAACAGTACATTGGCTCAATCCTGCTACACAAGGACTGGGAAGAAGATGTGCAAGTCAAATATCCTATAGAAACTCAGTGCCATCGGTTCTTCCAGATGTAGGTTTTGTTGAAGCTGAAAGTTTCAAAGCTACTTCTGATATTTCTTTATCCCAAGATCTAAACACATACTCTCCATCTAAACAAGCATATTTTAGATACATAGAACCACAGCAATGGATAACTGCAAATTCTAAGAACAAATCTTCCCTAAAGGCAGAACTTTTAGAAATATAAAGATGGTGTCCAATATATACACAAAAGAAAAATCATCTGTTTCACAGCTCCACACATGATAGTAATTACTTCTACCATGTAATATTCACCTTAAATAACAGTGGTAGTTAATATTTAAAAGCATTTTGAATAATGGCTTATTGATCACAGCAAATACTGTAAAGCAAAATACACAGTCTGGGCTGTTATCTAGATTAGGTTTATGGTAAGGTAAAACAAAAGAGCACCACATCTGACACTGCAGCCCTGAATAGCGCAGGTCACCTCAGTGGTAACGGGAAGGAGCTGGGAGAACTTCAGCATACCTCCTTGGGAAACAACATCACTTCTTGTAGGACCACAGTATCAGAACAGAAATGAAGCCAGGAAAGTAATTTTGGTTGTTTTTTTTTTCCAAACAAATACAAATGAGGGAACATTGTAGGTTTTTTTCTCATTTTTATGGTCTGAATATTGTAAATTGCATGTTATTTGTGTTTCGAAAAGACCTACATATAATAATCAGATGCCCTGCCCATTGTGCTAGAATTGTACACACACACTGGGCTCTGTTCTGGGAAGCCCAAACTCTGGATACACAACCAAGGACAAATGAAATACACAAAGCTTAAAGAGATTTGTCCACAGTCTAACAGGACATTTATCGCAAGGACAAGAACTGAACACAGACTTTCTCTCGCATAGTATAAACACATCACCACTCTTCCTCCATCATCTTATGCCTCTACTTTAACTGACAAATTAACCTTAAGTTTAAGCTAAGTTAC
Organism: Falco cherrug; assembly: GCF_023634085.1. Taxonomy (NCBI): domain Eukaryota; kingdom Metazoa; phylum Chordata; class Aves; order Falconiformes; family Falconidae; genus Falco; species Falco cherrug. The sequence goes on along the minus strand of NC_073704.1, from coordinate 31,899,121 downwards.
AACAGCTGGAGAAAAATACTGGTCCCTAGTTACTACAAAACCTTTTGTCACAAATCTGACAGAAGTAAGTGGTTTATTCTTTAATATGTCAATAACTTCTTTGTTTATTTCCTCTTCTTCCTGATCGTTAATGTCTCAGATTGTACACACAGGCCGGTTCAGTTCTTTAAAATTATTTGCATTCAATAATGCTTATCCAAACAGTATTTTTAGTTAACATGCAATTTGGATAGGACTAGCATTCCAAGTCTGACATTTATCTTGATTACTTTAAGCTAACTGTACCCACAGGCTCTAAAATGGCAGTTTGGAAACTGCTCTGGGCACAAGATAATAGGAGATCGCTAATTAACTAGCAAGTTTTAAAAGAAGATCTGCCTGATTCAGCAAACATTAAGTGTGAGGAACCCTATGGAAAACACGTGAAGTTGCTGCATATATCACACAACATTAAGAGCACGCTGAAAGCACCTTGCTGAAATAGGGCCTAATTTAAGCATCTCATATTCTCTTTAATGGAGTGTACTTCAAGTGCCTGGTGTGTTGTGGTTTCCTCTTCTCCGTTAGGGCAAACGGTCTGAACACAGGGACAAGAGCCAGGAATTCCTGCTCTCTTAATCTCCTTCTGAAACTGCCTGTCTGTGTTTTGGACAAGTCCATGAACATGACTGCATCCAAGATTATCGCTTGAAAAATGTAAAAAAAGTTTCTACTTAGCAACTTCCCCTACAAAACTACGGTTAGGATCAATTATTTTTTTGAAGGACTGGGTGATTCACTTTTAAGCTCTCCTAATACAGTTATAAAAGATTTTCTACTGTCCCTAACCAACTTTCCTAAATTATGCAATCTAGGTATGCATCTCTTCCTCTGTTGAATTTTTTTTAGTGAATAACTGTCATTTAATAATCTTTTTAGCAGTGACATCCGGAGCAAAAACCATGGAGAAGCTTCTTCCCCACTGCAAAGACCCTGCATAAAAGACCGATGAGACCCTGAACCGGGGCAGTACTGCCAGGAGATACAGGCTGGCAGCTGACAGCCCTTTCAGGCAGCCCTTGGGACACACCTGGTACCAACTCCATCACATCACCTCCATGTTCTGCTGCTGGACACCACAAATTCAACACTTGCATTTTCTCAGGAGCGTTATCGCCTCACTTCATCTCCCTGATATCACCAGCATTTATTATGTCTTACAAAATTAAGAAAACATAAATAAAAGCCAATAGGTCCCTAAGGAGATCTAACTTGCAACTCCAGTGTAATGCTTTAGATCTTCTTGGGTGATGAGCTCTTCCTGACACTACTCATCCCACTGATTCTAATGGAAATGCTCAGGCACTGGCTTAACTGGCTGCTACTGGACACACAGCACAGTTTGAAATATCAAGAAAAGGAGACTGAAAGGGAACAACTAAAGATCACAATATGGGTTTCCCTCTTTTTACATATCCTGGTGCCCCCTGCAATGCAGTACGTCTGTAACTTCAGGGAACAGTCAAAAAAAGGGAGGCAGTAAGAACAGATGAGGAACAGAGATTTCTGAAGAAGGATCTGATGTGAAAGATAAAGGTTAGAAAAAGAAAAGAATACTATTGCTTTTCTCCTTAGCAAACGAAGAATACAGACCTTGCTGTTTGTACGAGCTCATGGCATGGACTGCGCACCAAAAGGGAGGGAACTCTGGGCAAATAAGGGCCAACATGGAAAACGCCAGTATGACTGGTACTAAACTGAAACCCCTCTCTCATTTAAGTCCTTTCCTGGTCTTGTATTCTCTAGAAATTCAACAAGTCCCCATTACTTCTCATAGCAGACATAAGCGTTCCTTACATCACCCACCGCAGCATTACCTGATCATGAGCATAGTGAGAAAATGGAAGAATATCATCGCAGGCCTTGAGACAAAATTTTCAAAAACTATTTCTAATACTGTTGCACGAGAGCCCAGCTGATGCATTTTTTTCTTGCACATTCTTCCCTTGAAAATAACAGATAGTCTCTGTAAGAATGGTAACTGCTGGTACTGTTATTACCAGAAAACACATTCCCACTACTACAGGTGAAGGAAAGATATTTTTTTTAATTGAGTTCCTGGGAGAATATTTTTCAAAAGCTCAAAAATGCTCACACAACTATAGCCTGCATTAATTTGGGGATTTTACCAAGACTTAATACTCACAGGAGGGATGAGGGGGAGAGAGAGAGGCAGGCTTCCCTCCCATCACTGCCTTTGAGGCTGACTTGAATTTATTTTGAATTCAGAAATCTGTCAGCTCGCTGTCTCACCCTGAGCCACTGGGAACACAGGCGTGTGTGAGCTCCTCTGTGTGAAGGCAGCCGGGTGAAAATATTTTGCCTGATCACCATACTTAGGGGTCTGTCATATTCCCTGAACAAGCTACAATTTCACTCATGACTGAAGAGAGCAGGTAGAGCCACACAAATGTGAGCAGCTCCATAATGGCTGCATCTGTTTTAATTTTTAGTGGCTTTTCAAATAATGATTGTTATTAAAACAAAATGTATTTTGTCGCAGATGCTCGCAACAAAGACTAATTGGCTGCACAATTACCAGGCTGTGGCTGAATGGTGCTGGTGCAGAAAGCCGGGTCTGCCCAAGGTCAGTGCCCGTGCCTTGCTGAGCATGAGGAAAACCCCAGGGTCATGACAGGCTTCTGGTTTAAATCCCAAAAATTAGTCAGAAAACCACCGTGCATACCACTGGGCTTAGTACCACCAAGGCAATAATCCTTTGATCTGGCTCATTTCTGGGTTTAGATCTCAGACTTTGTGCGACAGAAGACACTCTCCAAGTTCAGAAAGTGCTGGGCAATGTGACGCCAGAGAAGGTTTGCCTTGTGAACCCATGCCATATGCAGCCCCATAAAGCAACAAAACCCAGGAGCTGCCACAGCTCACTCTGCCTTGATCCTACGGAGAAGAAAGGATGAAGCTATGACACTAGAAGCCACTCCTCAGTCCCAGATCCACTCTGCCCAGAGGTTGGGATGAAGGTTTATATGCAGGCAATGCTTTCTTTGCTTGACTTGCCTTGAAAGAGTAGATACCAAGTGAAACTGTTCTCCAGTGAAAGGTCTTCAGGTTGCATGTGGTCTACATAACTGGAAGCCAATATTTTTTAGACAGACATTGATCTCTGAAAGCCTCTCATTAATTCAGTGAATCAGACTCAAACCCAACGTTCTTCAGAAAACAGCATTTAAAAGAAATTTTCTGTATTTTTAATTCAGCATGATTTGTCCTGCTTTAAAAACAATTTTAGTTACATTTCAGTTTTGAATTTTTTTCTACAAGATGCATAAGATATTATTCTTCATTTAGACCATGTCACTGGAAGCATTTCATTACATGATAAAAAATCCCCACAAGCCTGTCTGGCCTCAGGGTAGAAGTGACTGAAATGACATCTCTGTATTTTTAGTTCAAGAATTAAATGTGTATAGGCTGCAGCTCCAGTCCCTTGTGGCAGGCATCCTCCAGGACGAGATGGCACAGCAGGCATCGTGACAAAGGAAAGGAAGGGGAAAAGTTGGGGATGGAAAGCAGGCAAGAGACTAATGACAGCCAAACTTGTTCTGAATTTTATAGACATGGGGAAAAGCCCGGAGTAAAACCGTGTTGAGTCTAAAAAGAAAAGGAGGAGCAACCACCTGGTACATCTGCTGGAACTGCACACAGGAGTCAATAATCCATATGAATATCTAGTATCAGGTAAACTGCTATAAGCATTTCCACAACAGAACCTGCTTCAGGAAGAATGGGTGAGGCGATGGCAGTAAATCGACTCTGACTGTGGGTACACAGTACTAACAAGCTTTAGCTACCAGATCTGCTGGGCTATATTCTGCTTTAAGATACAGATGTTCAGGCACGAAAAACACCGTCTTCTCTCAGCACTGATACTACATTTAACTAAGATTATTCAGCATCCAAATTATATGCTCAGCAAAATCACCTCCATTTTGATAATTGCCTTATGAATGCATAACACGGCAGCGTGGGGATTTGTATTCCCAGGAATGTCTGCTATCAGGCATCAGTCGTTAGTCTGCTGAGGACATGGAGCACCAGCTGGTAAAGAGGCACACGGCATTTTTGGAAGACTATTGGCAAGAATCTGATTTCACCCAGGTTTCACTGGGCTCTTGCTCCATAGTTGCTGACCCACAGGTAAATTTTAGGCATGACCCTGATACTTAAATCACCTTTCCCAGGGTCTATGCAGGAAAAGATCATGCCACAGGACAATTTTTGCAAGTCTGGTGGAGAGAACAGCCCTGCACCCCTTTCACAGATGACGCAGTCTGCAACCCTCCGCCCTTGCTAATACCTCCAGTCAATGCAAGGGGACATTTTAGAGACACTGCTACTCTTGTTAAGGCAGGGGGTGGGGTGGGGGGGGTGGGGTGGTGTCTGTGTGTGTGAAATCCACCTATTAGAAATTCTTTAATGCAGGTTTGCAAATCACTTCTCTCCATAGGGTAAACAAGGAGACAGGATTTGGCATCCCTGAAGTGAAGACCTCAATTACTCATCACTCCCTTAACCTCAGATATCCCAGTAATTGCTGTGAGTCAGTGAGGCACTTCCAGTAAGTGCTCCGTGCAGGGGCTGATATCTTCTCTGCTCTTTTCCAAAATAGCAACCACTTGAGTGGGAACAGTGCTGATGTGTGCATGGATGTCCCTGGGAGAGATGGAGCTGGAGGGGCTAGGTGGGGGAGGCTGGGTGCCTGCTCTTCGCTTGGCTGAGGGGGCACAGCACAGCCCACGTAACAGATGGTAGAGGCTGCACTGCAAGGTGGAGCTTTACAGGTGATGCCAGAGACAAACACATCACAGTGAGGAAAGGCAATACAAAGGAGGAGAGTTTTGGCGATACATTCATCCCTCAGAGCCACAACAATAATTATGGCTGGTTAGAAGAACAGAAGTGAGAAACTGGCCACGCAGGCAGTGGCTGCTCACCTCGCAAGGGGTGAGAGTAAGCACAGCTACTTTAGTATGACGGCGGAGGTCCAGAGTGCACTTTTGAAGAAATCTACCAACTGCTCCCACTTACTGTGCTTTGATTTGTGCTGCCAAGGGGTCTTACAGATGCCCAAAGTGCATCCTTTTGGATGATGCTCAAGTGGCTGATTCATACACACCAGAAATGGGTGATCTGGGCATCCATGGGGCCAGTCCAAAGCGCAACAGCTGAAATTCACAATATGCAAACATCAGCTCCTCCACATCAACCATCTCTTGGTGCAGATTCACTCCCTCTTGCATACTATTCGATACCATACACACAGAAGCATGTACCAGTTGGGAATTCTTCTCTATTCCTGAGTAGCCTGAGCCTCAAAAGCAGAAACAGCTTGTGGTCCCTTCCACAAGATGCATTTTTCAAGACTGAAAGTCCAATCTAACTATTCTCTATCACTTAGTCAACTGTGAATTTAAAAGTGCTGAGCACAGCTTCTAAGTGAGCAAAATGACTGGTCAGATGACTGTTTTCTTCAGCTATAAAAGGAGGACATTCAGATCTTATCATATTCTAGGCATGGAAAATATTCTACTCTAAGAATTACAGGCCCAGCCAGGAAATGCCTGTTGTCACCACATTGCACCCTGTGGCTACTAAACATGCAGAAGAGGGAACTGTCATGCACAGGTCTCCATCATCCATTTCATCATGCCACGACAATGCTCTGAGGTTTAGGAAAGTTCAGTGCTTTTTATTCCTTCTTTTTTTCTGCACACAGATAGGACAGAAATTTATTCTACAGTATTATTGAGAATTTCTCTCACATTTTGCTATAAACCCAAGAATACTTGAAGAAGGCATGCAGCTATCACTGAGGTTGTTTCATTCAGAGGCTTGCACAACCTCACAGGGTGCTGCCTCTCTCTCATAAAGGGCTGTGCTCTTTGAGATGGTTTTTTTCATGGTCTTGCTGCCAACTTAGGTAAGAGTCGTTCTTCCAAGTCATTTCAGCATCACTGCAGCTGGGGCATTTTCACTGCAGAACCCAAACTTTTGGCTTCCATGAGACTCCATCCTGTTTGGCGTGTTTCCCCTGACAGAAATGCACCTTCAATCCATACTCCTGCAAATACTAAATCTATACATGTGGCCCTGATTTGCAAACTCTCTGCAACTCCACTTCTGAATCTGGTCCATTTGTTCAGTGGAAAGGGCCAAAGTTATTACTGCAGGGAACCACAACTCAGAGCTACAAATCAGCACAGAAACGATAAGCCAGTAGAAGCGGTAACAGTCAAGAACCCAGATACAGATCCCATTAAACCAGCACTTTGCCAAACTGCTTATGCCAAAAATCCTTCAGCAGATGCCTTATGAGCAACTTCTTAGAAATTATAGTTTGAAAACCATTGAACAGATCAGCAACCAAAAGATAACATCACTGAAAGCCCAAACCATGTGGGTTTTCTTTATTCTTTTTTTTTTTCTATAAACTAGCAGGACCATATTCTGTTCTCATTTATAGCCATAAGGATCGCTGGTCTCAGCAAACAGACATCCAAGATTTACATTTACAAAAAAAACCAGAAAAATTAAGTTCAGGTTATTTCTGTAGCTGAAACTTCTGTTCTTGGACACAACGGGAAAGCTATGATACAACTTCAACTGTCTTAGGATAGCAAGGAAACACAAGAGAAGTTTTCTTATGGCCCAGACTACTGCAACAATAGCAAAGAGGACTGAATCAGAGTTAGAAACTAGAGAGGGGCAGCTGGTTTGCAGATGAAAATAGAGATAAATCACTGTACGGATGGAACAGAGCAGTCAGTATATTTCCACTTTCTGGTGCAGGATCTATTCATTCCATTCTCAGTTACTCAAAAATCCCATCTGAAAACTTGCAGCAAGTAAATACTATAGAATGGAGCAGGAGAGAATAAAGAGACAATAAATGGATTACAACATTCAGGAAATGAAGGCATCCCAATCACTTGCATCAGAATTACAAAAAATTCATTTAATTGGCACTGGGCCACAAGCTGAATTAGCCAAATAATGAAACGTTAATTCTTCAGTTTTGCATTCGATTTTACCCAATCAACTGTTTGCAAACACACTGTTGTTTGCAAATCTGGAGCTGCCAGATACTACACAAGAGTCACTGTCCCCAAAATGAAGTAGGGAATAGACTAGACAACCTCTTGAGGTCCATATTTTCTATGATTTGCTTTGCAAACAAACTGCCGCCAACTTTGGTAACCCATTTTTCAAAAGGTGGTATGTTGATGCTGAACAACACGCCACACAAGCGTCCCCTGCCCTAGAAACTGGGCTTTCATATACCTCTGGTGACATACAATGAGTGTCCCCCTACAAAACATCCAGTTGTGAAACATCAGGCACCTGACAGCATCATTGTGACAAACCTGAACCACTGCTAAAGGATCCCAGAAGTCTTTTAATCAATATGTTTCCTTTACAATATCCTTATAATTCATTTTGCAGTGGTGGTAGCAAATGGTTTAAACACAGAAAGGGTCATTTTAGGTAAGTCTCCAAAGGGTAGCCTCTATTACCTGCAAGTTTGACAAATATCCATTACAGATATCCTTTAAACTTGGTAATGAGCCACATTTAATAGGTTGGGGGATTTTTTTTATACGTAAATTTGAAACAGATTCTCCAAGTAATGAAACAAAGTTGGCAAGCTAGAGTTTCACCATGTGGCTGAGTGCCGGCATCACAAGTATGTGGGGGTGCTCAGGGCCCTGTGTCTGTCCCAGGCATTTGGCAAAAAGCCGCTATTCTGTTTCTGCTGCCACATGAGGCTTTTATGTTTATAGGATTTAAACGTTTCCTGTTCCTGCCCATCCATTTATCATTTTCTGAATGAAAACCTGACAAAGATTTTAACAAGGACGTAGTTACTTCAGGCATCTCAGTTTTAGGCACCAGCTAAAGACAACAGATACAAGCACCTGAAATACGTTACTCATTCTGGCACTTGAATTTCTAATTACATCTAACTGAAGAGCAAGTTTAACTACACACTGGAATAAACACATCGGGAATAATTCTGGACAGCGCTGTATCCCACTGTCTCTACCATGACGTATCTATAATTTGCTTTTCCCCTAGGTATCCCTTGGGCACAGTAAAAACCTAATAGTATTTTACTGAATTCTGCAGCTCCAATTATCCTGTGCTTAATCAACCTTTGCTCTTCTAGATTTCCCAGTTTGCAAAACTAATTATAATGAATTGGCCAGTGTGTGTACACACTATTGCCCTTCACAGTACCAAAAAGGACTGCCCAAATATGTACTACAGGTTAGCTATACGTTAATAACCACAGACAAATGTGAACATATGTTTCTAGTGTGCTTTTGGAACTGGAGGACAATGCTTCATCCTTGCTGCCCTTTTGGAATGAGACTTATCTTCTATTGCAGATAAGATAGATCTTCTATTTGTCTAGATAGAAAATAGGTATCTTCTAGATATCTAAGGACTGCTTTTTTAATTAGTATTATCATCATTAATCATAGCTGATCTGCTGTATTTATTCACATTATTGTTGCACAAATATAACAGACACCCCCAAGTACGTAATAAATATATGCTTCCCATCATCTGGTTGGTACGAAGTAACAAACTACAGCTAGTTTTAAAATAGATGTGCATAGACTAGACACACTGATCCTAGCAGGCAAATTTGAAAGCAAAAATCTATGGTCAAAAATTACACCACTGTATGACTGAATACAGCAAAGCACTCGAGTGAAAAAGACTTACATTCAGCCTTGCAGCAACACTTAACATTTTTACTCTACAAAGCCAGATATCTGTCCCCAAGTATTTTTGCCTCTCTTATCTAGATTGTAACTCCTGCAGAATAAAAACTGTCACCATCAACATTAAAAAATCCCTTGACTACTGACCTGATTTTTTTTTTCTTAGTCCCCTAGAAAACAACCATTTGAAACTCTGATTAAACGGCATGCACAGGAACCTACTCTCTTTCCTCAGTGGTGACAAAAATAGCTTTTCTGAGCAAGCGCATCAAGAGTAAACACAAGCTGCTACAATAAAAGAGAAAGTTTGATTTCATAACTCTTCCTTGTGCAAGGAAGCCTTTTAAAAAGAATATTAGGTTAGGCAGGACCCTAGACAAAGCAGGGGAAGTCCCATGGCAGCCACACAATAAATGGCAGCACTATTAACATTAGGTCATAACCTCTGTGTCACTGAGCTTTTGTGTGCACTGAGCATGGTGCGCTCGGAGCTGCCGACAGCTGTTCCAGGGCAACACATGGCGAAACAGAAAAGCAGCAGCCAGCAAGGGGTTAAAAACGTTGCTTTGGGTTTTTTTGCTGTAAGCAGCACCCCTTGAACTTGTTATTATCTTCCTGCCATCTCCTCCAGACTTGTCCAAAAACAGAGATGGGTGATGTACGTCTCTGAAATACATGTAAATGTGCCAGGTGCTTTCCCTTCCAGTATAAAATAGCTGTGCCTTTCCTGAGATTCTTTTAAAATGGTCACCAGTTTCTAGCACTCATGTCAGAAATCCATCATCTGGATTTACTTAGACACCATTGGTTTAGCATGCAGATTACCTGCTCACGTATTCCGACTTCTTTTCTCTTTTGCAATTAAGAAAAAGAGCTTTTGTAAACCCAGAACTTTTAATTCCTCCATTCACAACAGCAACAAACCAGTATGCTGCTTCACACCCCAATAACAAGTTTATCTCAAACATCAGATGTGTCATAAACATTATCCTTACAATCTTTTTTAAGCAACAAAAACAAACATTCTTTAGTCTCATGGCTTTTCTCAAGGCACTGGCAAGATATTATTTCTGAATATAAACTATTCCCAAAGTCCAAACATTGCATATAATAAAAAGATGCAGCTTTTTTTGGACCATCTTGTGGCTTATTGCCAAAATGCATAAAACTGTATTTCTATCAGGAGTTCGCATTTATTCCTGAGGAGCAACATGCACTGGATGGAGCTGATAAATAATTCAAAATAACTCTTTTACTACAACTGGAAAAGTGCTCACTCAGAATGGGAAGAACAGGAAAACCAGGGGAAAGGATGAAACCGTGCTGGAAACTAATTCTTTGGGGTGTCACAATGGCATTGCATAGGGTAAAACAACTTCCTTCATAATACACTTCTACACCTTCACAGACGGCAGGGGAGGCAAAGGGCCATGGTAAACAAGAGTGACATAAAATTAGAACTGCACAGATTTCTCTAATTACCAAAGCCAGGTCTGCACCCCATTTTCCTCTACACCTGACTGCCGGCCAGGGATGTGATTTTATACCAATCATACCAATACAGTTATAAATACACCATCCCAGTGTACGCCCTGCTGTGGGCATCCCTGGATGATGGCAGTGCTCATCTCTGTCCATGCAGGCAGATCTTGCCCTGGGAAACAGTCTTTCCTGTGAAAAGCACCTTCAACTATCCAAGCTGTGGTTACATTAGGGAGTGATGTACTGCTTTAGTAGTACTGGTGGTGTTACTAGTAATACAACTCCCCAGGAGACAAAACCTTATTAAACTACTGTTCGTATCTGGCAGACTCAGGAGATGATGTGTCCTGCTCCATGAAAGAGCCTGTAATCGTAGTTTGTTGCTGAAACACTACAGGCTGAGGTCCCCCTTGCTCTGCAGAGCATAACGTCAACAGCAAACTCTGCCAGCAAAGAGACTGCTGCGGTCTTGAGACAGAACAGAAACTTTTTTAAAAGAAAAAAAAAGAAAAAAAACTCCCATCACCCTTGCATTCATCAGACATAAAAAGTGTTTTGTTTTCTATTAAGATCTTGCCTTCACCTGGTGAAATCAGACCCTTTGCTTTATGAAACAGGCCTTCCCACTCCCCATGCACAGGACAGGATGAGGTTCAAGACCTCGTAGCTCTTCAGTCATTCACAGCTTTCCAAATAAGCTTGCCATTAATTCCCCCATTCTCTCCCTCGAGTCATACATAAAAGCTGCACACCCATTAGTAACTATTAACCGAGCCTAATCAAATACTCTAGCTGAGTTTGAATGTTGCTATTCAGTTTGGGATGTTTAAACGTAATTACAGGCAGCAAGACTTTTTGACATGACAAATATTTTTTAATAACATTACCAGAATTGTTAGTTCTGTTTTCACTGTGAAAGCAAACAGAGCAATTCCAGCTGGAAAGTTAACATTTATCCTTGCAGTAGGCTGAAAAAGACAGACTCTGGCAGCCACGCAGCCAAGGAAACTGCTTCCACTAACCAAGGAGCAATGGTGCTTCCAGGGAGACTTTCCTACAGCCAATTTTTCTGCAGTTCAGAGTAGTGAACCATTACAAAACTTCATGTACTAATAGTTCATTCCATTCTTTCACCGTGTTTTTTCCCCCAGTTTCTTCATAATATCCTCCTCCTCACACACACTCTCTGATTTGCACGAGGTTGAGCCTTGATGAAAATTATTATTTCTTCAGAAAGGGAAACACTGAGTTACTCAACAAGGAAAATCCTCCAACACCCAGATGATAGCCTACTGCTGAGTTTGGAAGGAGGTAGGTGCATGCTAAAAACCTTTGTGATCCGAGCTGACAACAATAGGGTTTTTTTCTCTTTTGCTCATTGTTTAAATTGTATTCTACTGCAAGGAGTCTGGGCGCCTTTCAAATGTAAATATTTTACAAGGGAATACCATATGGGAGACACAGCTGTTTGTTTTTATTAGGAAAAAAAATTTGAATCCTTTCATTTTGCAAAGATTTTTTTTTAAAGCCCGACTCATAGTTATATGCCAACACTCAAATTATCTTAATTCAAGTTAATCCCTAAGTAGTTGTAGGAAGTGTTTGAAGTTGGGGTTTTGCAGTTGTTAAGTGCTTAAAGAAGTTGTAAAGGAAATCAAGATTGCAAGATGTTTATACAGCAGTATTGTCCCATGCTTGATAAAAAAAGAAAACACACTGACACCTTTACACATTACTACAGGTGACATATTTAGAATCCAATAAGGCACAATGATAATTAAGTAGGTACACAAGCAATATCAACTACAGAACTAATACTATCTGGTCTAAAAGCAGAGGTGAACAAAAATACCAGAGTAACTAATTCACTTACCTAATTAAGCCTCTAATTTTGTTTACAGGTTACTAAAAAAAAACTTGCAGATTTTCTCAGATGTGTTGCTGCTTAAAATAATTTGCAAATAATACCTGTACAGTGAGTTAGGGTAGAAACAAAATGCTCCTATGCTCTCTTTAAAGCTCAGTTTGCACAGGACACACAAAGAGCTGTGAGCATGAACAGAGCATCCACAAGACTCATGTGCCCACAAGTCCAAGAACCTGCTTCTGTTTCTCGGGAGAGTCCTCGCTGTGATGGTCTCTTGAGACCAGAGAGAATATACATGCACATGTCCCACCTTTGTTTATCTTATTAAGTCTTTTCTTTTTATCCTCATACTTCACACAGAATTAAGTTACCAAGAAAGAGGCATCATACTGGACAACATCAGTGCTGAAGTGCTACACCTGTTCAGCCCTAAACCCAACCCAAGGAAGAACTGATGGACCTAGAGAAACCTCACGGAAGAGATATAAGACCCAGATACCTGACAAGTGATACTTCTCCAGGATGCTTTTCCAGCAAAAAGTAGTTTACAAGTTTTCTCTGGAACAAATTCTAATTTAACTGTTTTGTAAGCTTTTTTACTGGACTTCTCTTTCATGAATTCATTTAATCCCTTTCTGAATCCGTTTATAATTTCGATACCAACAGCCTCCTGTGACAATAAATTTTCTAGTTTAATTATGTACTGGGCAGAAAAACTCTTTCCTTTGCTTTACTATTTCCCTGTCGTGCAAGATGCCCTCAGACTTGTTAAACGTGCTGCACCCTACACAGCCAGCCAAGAGCAAAGCGTTCAGCATGAGGTCCAAAAGCGCAGAAGCTGGCAAGTGCTGAGAGCTTCATCTCCATGGCTCTGGGAATCAGTTGCTGCCTGGGACTGAACATGGAACAGAGGGGGAGAGTGGAAAGGGAAAGGAAGCATGTTTTTGGAGGAAATATATTTTAGTTAAAAATTACAGGTGAGAAAACATAATTTTTTTTATTAGCTAGAGTAGCTAGGTGAGCAGGCCTGAATATCAGAAACCAGTCACTGAATCATCGTTTCACCCATCCGCTCTCCAGCACCCAAAGCCCTCCAGTTTGCAGCAGTCGCCCCACTGCCACCTTCCCCACGTGCCACCGAAGGCATTGGGAGCCCTCCTGGCCCTCCCCATACACCAGCCAAACCTTGCCCACCCCTCCGCATCTCCTGCTGCTGCTTCCCTCATCCCAGCCACCCCCGGGTTTATCTGATTTCCAGAAAACAAAGGCCAGCTCTTTGGCACTGGGGGAGGAAAGCTGCTCCCCTCTGAGTGTCCACAGGATCTGCACAGAGGACGGGAGAGCAGCTCCCCCATCCCTGCTCCTCTGGGTCAGTGGCACAGGCTGGGTTCCTCCCAGCAGCAGCTCTTTGCCTTTTCCTTGTGTTAACGCCAGCAGCTAAAACTGTCAACCAAAACCGAGCTGGCCAGCGTATGCACAGTAAAGACAACATCCCCTCCAGAGAGCTTAACCTCTGAAATAAGAAGAGAAGCAGTGAACAAGAGACTTGAGCATCTCAGCGTCCCAGCAGGAAGCAGTATGGGGCAACCAAAACTGCGGCAGGTGAACTGGCCCCACCTTGCCCAAGGAAGGTTATTCCTACGAGTTACACATCTGGCACGCTGTGTTGGGAGGCTGTAATGCTGCCCTGAAGGTAAGGTAAGTTATGCACTAACCACATACCAAAAATTAATTATATCCCTCAATATAGCTGGCGCACACAGGTCAAGATGGAAAGTCCTTCTTCCAAAACAAGCAGGCCTTGGCATAGCCCCTGAAGGACAGCACAAACTACAGAGCAATGACAGTTTGTCTAATATATGCCTACATAAGGTAAATCTCACTGATGTACATTCATCCCCCTACCATGGTCTCGGGGGTTGTATTTTATCCCTGACGTGGGCAAACTGCTCCTGCAGTACCACCACAGCACACACTTCTCTGAAGATCCCTTCCTGGGGGAAGGCTGAAACCCAGTGTCGCTCATGCAGTACCTCTACAGGTCCCCACGCCTGCAGTGCCACACACTGCTGTTGCAGCCCACCTTGCACACTTCTCCCTAACACAGCACCCTCCCAAAGAGCACCTGCAGGCCCCTCCTGACGCAAGGGACAGTGGCAAAGCCTTTCAGTCGCAACCTGGTAAGACCTAGTCACACTATAAACACCGACACCTAGTATTAACTTACACTAACAAGAAGCAATCCACCTAACTTACAGCCCGTTTAGTGATGCCACTGAAAAACCAGCCCACATGAGGGCACCTCGCTTTTCAGTGCGTGGGTCTCTGTTTCAAATGCAGTGGTAGAATTTAGCACAGAAAGAGCCAGAAAAAGTTTTAAAAGATAAGGAAAAGGGATTTCTCTGGACAATTGGCAACAGAGGGGTTACTGACATTCAAATGTGTGCTCCAGGCAAGAGCTGACTTTCTGACACTGTGCCCCAAACCATGTTGTTCTTATAATAAAATCATTCAGGCATCATTTGTGAGGTGGAAGATTACACTGAAATAGTACTCCCCACACTGTATCTTTTTCATTTGCATCATTTACTGCTGGGCATCTGAAAAGAAAGGACGGCTTATGTAAGAGCCTTACCCAGGTCTGGGAATGTTTTTCATTTCTCCTTCAACACAAAATCTTTCTTCTTATAAAGGGAATGCCAATGTTTTTTCAAAGCTGGACATTTCCTCTTTCTGGTTGAAGAATTTTGTAAGAGTAAGAGTAGTTATCGCTTTGGCCCCATGTTCGGGTTGAGAAGCACAAATAGTCTCTTTGATATTAATGAAAAAGTAACATCTGTGGAAAGGGGAGGTCTCCACAACGACCTCTTTTGTCTATGAACAAACCTATCTGTAATGACACAGGGACCCTCTAAACTTGGTGCTTGCAGGAGTGACCCATTACCTTACAAGCTTTTTCCTCCTGCCAGCACGAATGGGCTGCATGTGTTGGGACTGTTTGAAAAGGCTGCCCCAGATGCCCAGCTGCTGGGGTGGGTACCACTGCCCTGCTGTGATGGCATCAAAACTAGCACTAAGCTTTGAAAGGTCCCTGATGGCACAGGAGCCTAACTGAGAGTTAACGCTAACGAATTTGCAGCTCAGAGGACAGAAGGGATTCAGTATGTAACTCAACAGCACTTCTCAACCACTGAACCAGCTGCGTTTGGGTATCAGCTACTTCATTGAGCATAGTTACTTATTATTTCCCTTCAAAGGTGTAAGGCCATACACTAGCTCCAATTCGGTGCCTTCCTGCAGCAGCCTGAGACATTTTAAGCGTTTGCTAGGACTAAAAAACATCAGTGGAGATTTGCTAAGGTTTCTTAACTTAGTTTGCACCTCAGCCCTCCTTGTCGATATGAAACATCAGTTCTGCGTGCAGAGCCAGCTCCCCTACCCAGCTTAGGAAGCAGTCAGGCTGAAATTTCCAAGAGAGCCAGAGGAAGGCAAAGCATTGAGATCTTACTGAAAACCAAGGGACATGGATAACCAGTGCCTTGCAAATCCCAGCGAGGATCTGTGCCATGTAATGTGGGTCACAGGGCCTTCATGAAGACCAGCCAAAGGCAGGCGCTGCTGATGGGGCATGGTCACCCATCTGCACGACATGCTACACTGTCCTGGCCCTGGTGTCGCAGATACTGGGGCAGCAACTCAAGCAACTCAGACTGTGGCAAGACGAATTTACAAGTATAGATTCAGGCAGGGGCAGAGGGATACCATATGTTCCCTTCCTAAATAAAAACCTGCTGAGAAGCAGCGTGCAGATATACAGCACGGTGACTAAATAAGCACTTTGTTCTTCAAGGGCTATTTCCCCCCCTTGAAGGTTAGCTAGTGACCAAAATTTCTTGATCCTGCCACGGTCACCCTTAGTCTTAAACAAAATGCTTCAGAGAGAGAGAGAGACAGCAGGAGTGTCACCTGCCAGCTTTTAGGGTTTCAGAATGCCATGTCTTTTCACCGCAATTTGTATGCCTTGTATATTAAAACATGAACATCTTCCTGGTAGGTGAGGGTTACACCTCTTATCCCAGGCATGAATGAACAACTGCTAAATGTAACAGGACCCTGAATGTAGCTGTTCATATACACCGTAACAGCAGCAACACAACTGTTCATGACAACATGACCTCTACCTCATTGCTGTCTGTGGGTTTGGGATGGGACCCCCTCTCTGCCAAATTTAGCTATTGGTTAATAGTACCTATGAGAAACATTTGGCAAATAGCTCGAAGTTACAGTTCAGATTTACATTAATAACGACAAAATGAAACCGCCAAGTTTCCAATGTAAATGCTTCGAAGTCAGCAAAGACCTTGTTACCACAAATCCAAGTTTCTACATAGGCCACTGCAGCCGTACCTATCAGTATTCAACAAGCAATCAGAGAAGGTATTCCAAAAAAAGAAAAATACATTTTGCATTAGTGATAAATTTGCTACAAAATATTTTCAGTAAGTTATTAATAATAGTATATTCCCCACTTAGGACTGAAGTGCCATCAAATAAAAATAAGCTTTTGTTGCCAATTAGAAAACTAGCTCCATATGTGTCTGTTGGAGTTATAACAGCACTAGTGGCCAGGTGCAGAGGTTATAATTTTGGCAAGGAAAGACATATCACTTCTGGGCATGCCTAATCAACACGAGCGGGACTCGGTGTGCTGTCCCCTCTGCTGCCAGGCCACATCGAGAGGATCGTGTGCCTCAGCTGCAGCAGTTAATGCAGCAAAACACAGATTTCAAAAGGCATTTTGACATGTGACTCATTAAGAGTTTACTTATGGACTGCTACCAGCAAACTTAAAAGGCTAAAGCACGCACTCTGTAACCTACTTCACGTTTACTGTCTGACTTAGTCTTTACATATAAAGACTCTAGCTACTGAAATAAATGGAAAATAAAAGTCTAAATATTCTGATTAGTCTAGACCCTAAATTCATACTCATTTCAGTAGGGATCTAGGAGCGTAAAATAAAAGTTAGGTGCTTAAACACATTTTCAAATCTGGATGCTAGGCAGCAGGCATCTCTACAGAACCTGGGAAAGACCTTAGACCCTCCTGGAGGCTACTGGTGTCACCAAATGGTAAATAAATAAATAAAATGATCAGAATTATAACTTTGCTTGCTGTCATTAGCTCATATGGGAACGATCTGAAACACCAGGAATGTAACAGCACTGAAACCATCAAAGAGAGGGGAAAGCAAGATAAAGTTGATGCTTCAGAATACAGCAAGAACATGGGGAGTATATTATGCTAACACATGACATGGCATTATTCATACAAATGACAGAAAGAAATGAGGCTGGAAAGAGCAGTTCCCCAGTGTGCAATACTTGTTTGGTTAGTTCAAACTACAGCTGAGATAACTAACAGTTATTTCTGCAGGAAAAGAGATGCCATGAGGCCAGTCTCTCGTGAGCTGGTGTAGTACCAAGTCTTCCCCTTCTAAAGAGATCATAAAGGCTTTCTTCCAAATCCCCAACAACCTTTTTTTAAAATATTTAAAAAACCTCAAAACACAAAAACCTTAAATCACAGGTTTACAGATCCTCTCTGTCTATTTAATCACTGCAAAATATCAGTGAAATACCAGATAAGATACCTCTGTCAGGAGAGGGAATCAATATTGCCTCTTTCTCCAGACTCTCTTTCGTTTTCAGTTTCACATGTTTCACTCTTTCCTGGCCAGATGATGTTATAATTAAGCACCCTGTGATTGCCAGAGCCCTCGTGATGCAAAACTCTCCTTCCCACCAGCATCCCAAGGGCAAGCCTGCCATTGGGGCAGGATGCCCTTTAACAAGTTCAGTTTACTAACAATAGTTTCAGAGTCAACATTTTGATTGATACTTTCCCATGGTTTTATCCTCACAAGGGGTAAGAATATATATAATTCAGATCTGACAGCTACAGGTAATCATTCAGCAAATCATGCCACTAGCCAAGAACAGACAAGGAACATTATTCCAGTGACTCTCATCCTTTTACAAGGAAGCAAGGATGTGTTTATACTGTATAGGTTTACAATAAATTTGCAGCAGTGGAAGTGAGGAATTTGACTCCCACTGAGAGAGGGAGGGACTGCAATAAAGAATTGAAAAATCCGAAAGATCATCATGCCTTATGCACATACCAAAATCATACAGATCCTTCATCAGAAATGCAAATTTGGAAAGCACCTGAAAAGCCCGTACAGTGACACATGCCACAAACTGTTACTCGTTAAATGAACAATTACGGCACTTGTTCATTTCTAAAAGAGATAAAAAGGACCTCATCTTCAGATGGAACTTCTTTATCCACAATGTAACAAATAAAACAAACCTCTGAGCATTGTGGCATTAAGTATAATCAACCCATCAGACAGCATTAAGTTAAAACAATGGCTCAGGTATCACCAAGCCTCTTAAGGGAATTTGGTCAAATCCAGACTTATTTATTTGAATTACATGGCAGTTTGGGAAATCCTGTAGAAAAGTATCATTTTCCTTCCACTCAAGCTCAAAGAATCTGAATTCTTTATTCTCTTACAAGCAGAAGAAGAAAAAAAAAAGAATTGTAGTGGCCTTGTATAAAATTGCTCAACTGAACCAACTTGTAGTCAGCCTGGAAGCTTAGTGACTGCAGCTCCATGCCAAGCCATGTCTGAATAATGGTCCTTGTCTGCTGCTCCTGAGGCTGAGAGCACTCAAGAGGCAACAGAAGCAGCTTATTTCAGAAAAGGGTCCATCTCATCTTGTTCAGCAATAGCCCGCTTTGGCCCTGATCTTACGGTCTGGAAGCTAGAAACTAGATGGTAAGGAAAAGTACTGATGAGATTTGAAGAAAGCCTTGTCTGGTTTTCTGTGCTTCCAAGCTGGTTCATCTGCTCACGAATTTGGAGGGCTGGTACAGAAAGTCCATTGAAAAGGAAGAGAGAGTGGCAAACCCACCCAGCCCAGACAGCTGGGAGCTCAGACTGCGGCTCAAACTCCTGGGTGCTCCAGTGCTGGGCATGCACATGTGTAAAGCAGACCCACAGCCTTACATAAGCATAAGCAACAAACATCTCCATTTATGTCAACAAGGGCTGCAGAGATCCAGTATGTCTGAAAGCAGGCATGTGTTAACAACATGGCCATATATGGGTTTAAATGTCTCAGTTTTTTAGGATGCTGCTTTGAAAATATTGGCCCTTTCTCCTCGTAACTGTTAGCACCCGGTAACTCTTTAGATTGAAGCCAGAGATTTCTTTTTTACTTCATTCTTATGACAATGTAGCATCACTGGCTTCAAATGAATTCTAACAGAGTAAACCTGAGTGTTAACAGTGAAAATTTAGGCCCTACAGTTACATTTAGTAGCCAAACAATGCTGAAGTAAACAAGCCAGAAGAGTTGACTAAAACAGCAACTTAAACAGTGCTGGTTGTGCTTTTGCTGGACTGTAAAGGAGAACTTGTGGATGTTGTGACAAAACTCAGCTTGAAGCCATTAATTTTCAAACAATGACATACCCTGATGTTGATCTGAAAGTTGAGAATTAGGAGATGGAAAGTATTCCTGGCTTTCAGATTCCATCACATATTTTCATGGTTGGGGAAAAAAAAATAAAAAAAAAAAAAAAAAAATAAAAAAAGAGTTTTGTCTTCCTCATCAGAGGACTGCTGTTCTTCAGGAAGAGCTTTCCTCGTGTTCAGGGTTGCCATCTTCCTGTGTGGTGGTGTTCAGCCCCACACGGTGACTCTGTCCAACAGGTTTACATGGCTTGTACAGCTACTAAGAACCACTACGGCAAGACATCGAGATTAAAAGCAAAACAACACTGCTGCAAACTTCATCTTCAGCTGGAAGCCAAGTTCCACTTTTTCCTGGCTCATGCATCACCAGTAATAACACAAATCCTTTCAGGTCCAGTGCTGCGTAAACCAATTACTCATGAATTATGTCTCCTGTGTCATCTGGCCAACCCTATTTCCTTCTTTGAGGTTGTACACATATCACTGGGAGCGTAATTTGAACACAATGAGTTTGTAAATTTGAAGATAATGAGTTTCTACAGGTGGCTTTGCAAGATAAATGCAGGTAACAGTAGCTCTGATGTGTATAAACTAGGAAAAGTTTCAGGTTTTTTGGTCAGAGGGGTGGTGGGTCTATAAAGCAGAGTAACAAACTCCAAGACCTGACTTTCACTGTGTACAGGGGGCAGATCTCCAGACCAAGACCGGTGTATGTCATTTCTTTACAAAGAATTGTATTTTAATCACCGTGGATGGCATGGTCTGGAGAAAAGGAAACAGGAAATGAAGGCTAAAAGTAGCACAAAGGTGGTGTCAAATGCCCACATATTTTCACCTGCACACCATGCTCTTCAAAGATGGGCCAAGGTCTTCATTCCAGCTCAGAGAGCTGCGCCAATGCAAGTTTTGTGTCAATGCAATTAAACCAGGACAACTGTGCTGATGGGGCTGTGGGCACAGCATTTGTAAGTTAAAAAAAAAGTAGCTAAAATAGCTTGTCAGATTTATTCTAGTCTTTTCCAGTGCAGGATGAGTGCAGCTGTGCTGCTAGAGGTGCATCTGTGCAAGGGCCTTTGGCCATAAGAGCTGTGATGTATACTGGAGCTCAGCAGTGACGACCACATGTCACTGAGGCTGCAACTGGTCCAGGAAGTGACTGAAAACCTCCCATCAAAAAATCCCTATCTCTCCCCACTGGCTTTCTAAGCTATGAACCGTCACCTCCAAGACCAGTTTGTCCTCAGGCCCTGGTAATTGGGAGCACTAGCATTACAAGTACATATGAACTGAGCTGCTCCCAAGGAAGTTGGTGACAAAGTTCCCAGTGATCTTGATTGAGAAAGAAGCTGGCACAAAATGCTGTAAGTCATTGCATGATCTTACTATGACAATACTCTGAGCAAATCAATACTTAGGCTGAATTTCATTTTGCAAATTAAATCAAGGATTCAACTCTTCTGTCTTGCAGGAAACATCTGCCTTACAAGACACCACAAGGAAAAGAAGAATTAACTCAAATGTGCCTTATAATCAGTTGCATCTATTCTAGGACCACAACCACTAAAATGCCTTAATCACATATTTAGTATTATTGCAGGGCATTAGTATAAAGGAGATTGATTGATTTAATTGTGCATTTCTTATAATAGCATAGTGATTTATTCTGTTTCCTTAACTCCAAACTCCATGTGCTTGCAGTGTTTGGATGCGGGGAAGTTACAGTACAATACTCCCCACCCTCTCCCAGCCCCCACTGGGAGGAAGACCTGTCTGGGATTGTATAAACTCAAATGGTTCTCTGGCTGTTTACTTCAGCAGACATTTTGGCCCAAAGTACGTTGTGAAGCTCAGGACAGGAGAAAGGAACAGCACGTTCCAGCCCAGAAAGCAGGTCTGAAGGATATCGAACCCCTCCTTAGTCATACTTAGATGAAAACAGCTGATACTGGGAGTGTCCTGAACACTTCATATTCACTCTACCCCTGCTAGAAAATCATATGATGTGCAGGGGTGGAATGCTAATTTTAAATCACAGTACAAGCAAACATTTTTAGAAAGAGATCACGTCTAGTGGGTTGGACACCAGGCTGCTGAAAGCCATGAACTCATGGATGGACGTGCTGCTCCAGCACTGCACCCCTCCACACCTTTAGGAAGGTATTTACCTGCCCTCATCTCTCATATTCATCAGGGAAATGAGATTTACTGATCTTGGTAGTCAAGATGAATTAATTACTGACCTGGTTCTTCCCTTAGTTATCTTGCAAGTCTGATTTTACTATCAGTCATGGCTGCAAAAAACATATGTTTGACTGTTCCATCATTGGGCCTCAGGAAATCAAAACACTTGCCCCAACATTACAAGAAACAGTGGCATAATATTAAAAATAACCTGGACCATATTTAGAACTACCTGATTTAGTGTTAGTTCTACCCACCTGCTTCCTTCCTGCTCTAACCTCCAATAAAAATCATTTCATTTATCTTTGCTTCCATGAGTTCCCCATACATCATGGGTTACACTGCAGTCCTTGTTTCCTCGGTCCCATTTTAATATTACCTATCAGCTACATTTTCAGATGATTCAGTGTCAACTTCACTGTTCTGACCTATTAGAAATTGATGAGGGTTAAAATAACTTTTGCTATTAAAAGCACAGCCAAAAAAAGAGAACATTTTACTTTGGAGAAAATCCATTTGGATGCGCTCACTCCATTCTAAGAAGCCCTAAACAGCTTGATCCAGGAGACCTGCTAAAAAGAAATGTAATTTCTACTTATAGCAGGCTAAAGAAACTTTTTCCCTTGGAGATTACATCACTTTGATTGGATGTTATGTTTTCCATCCTGATCTCTCTAGTAAAGTGAAACTGTAGGAGAAGCATATTGCTCATTGAAAAACTGCATACAGAACTACTGTAAAACAAGGGAGAAAAATACCAAAGGAAATAGAAATCACTTGAGCCAAATTCTTTCCTGATTTACCCCTGCGCAAACAGGTTCAAATGAAAAGAGCTGTCTTCAGTACAGGAAGAACAAAAGCGGTAACATTTTTCTTTGAATATTAACTGTTTAAAATGTTCACAAACAAACCCAAAACACAAAACAACTCCAGCATGAAGAACAAATAACTAGCTGAAATCCAACACTAACATTACGAAACCTTTATTTCGGTTTATACCATGTGCATATAAATAGAACACAGTGCAAGCACCACTCAGAGGCAATGAGAAGGTTGCACAAAATAGCATTCAAAAATCAGGAAATGCCAGAATTAAGGTTGCCCGGGCAACCTTAATTTTACCCCCCGTGCATATGCATTTTACAGCATAGCCTTTAAATACACCATAGCATTCCATTTCTCATATACAGTATCATATACAGAAGAAAGCTCCTAACAGCATTAACCAACTTGTCATGTTGTACACGTTGGCGACTTTTGCTACAGGGAGCAAGCAGATTGGTTTGTAATCTTTCTTATTGCAAGACTGAATTAATTTCACTCAAAATTTAGCAGAAAATTTTCCCCCAACATCAACTTTGGAAGTGAGTTTTCAACCATTACTTAACCTTTCACCCTGGCACAAAGTCTGGCACCAACATAGTTAAAATAAATATACTTGTATGGGCAATGCAGTCTTTGCTCACAGTTGAAATTAGTGTTCTCCTGTGATAAAATTTTTGCCCTATAGTCAGAAAAAGGCTGGGATATTGGGATATTGCCCTAAAGAGACTAGATGAATTAGTTGAGACAAACCCAGGACTTGTTAAGCTTTGCCAATTCATTCCCCCAGCCGGTGAAGGCGGGTTCACGGAAAAACCTGCTGCCGTGAAACAACAGAAAAGAAACTCCCTTTCCTGAAGGAGTAGTGAATATGCAAAGCAATAGAGAAATAAATACAAGTACAGAAATGAAACAAACTTCAGAGGAGTTGATGAAGGTAGGGAACTTTCACTAGTAATGAACCAAATGAAAATATCCATTTCCTCCTCTCCAACACAAGCTAATGAAGAAAGAAACCCAAAAACCATCTGCCTTGCAAACATCTAAGACTAATGATAATGGTGCCTTTTGTTTCCAGGAGCCTTTCTTTCCTCC
This sequence comes from Falco cherrug, assembly GCF_023634085.1. Taxonomy (NCBI): domain Eukaryota; kingdom Metazoa; phylum Chordata; class Aves; order Falconiformes; family Falconidae; genus Falco; species Falco cherrug. The sequence goes on along the minus strand of NC_073704.1, from coordinate 31,875,333 downwards.
TGTTTTAACAAGGATCTTTGGCATTTCTGAAAAGCCAATAGGAAAAACCTCAGCTTACTTGTGTTTGTCTTATTGGCACTCTACCACACAGAATGCTGAACAATTCAGCATCAGGACAGCTTCCCTGAGAAGTCAAACAGTTACTCACAGAACCAGATAAGCCAAAGAGAAATGGCATAAGTTGCTTCTATTTCCCACGATAACAGGCACTGTAATTCCCCATTAGACAAGCATCTGTCCCTTCTCCTGCCACTTTCAGACAGCAAAGTGCTCAAGCTGACATCAGTTTGAAAACTCCCTCAAGTTCCATCAGAACAGATCCAAAATTAGTCCAGCATAGAACAGAGTAGTGTGCTTGGAAGCACTAGAACCTAGACCAAAGACACTTAGCTGCAGTCTTCATCCTTGCCTGCCACTCCAAGCAAGATGTGTCCCTTCTGCAAACCCCTTTTCCTTCACCTGCCAGCCTTCCCTTATCTTCCTGTTTACATTACAAGCTCTTTGGGGCAGGATTCCCTTCCAAGTACCTGTTTGTACAGTGTACAGCATAGTGAAGCTCAGTCGGGGTCTCTAGGTACACGTGGAATGTAAATAGTGAAAAACCTAGCAATGAGAAAAAGAGCAACTAAAGCAAAGGCCTTGACTTTTACAAAATAATCCATGGCCTGGATAGGCACGGCTTGTGACAGATTCTTTCCTACTCCATTAAATTGATGGCAAAGCTCCCATTAGCCTTAATGAGAGCAGGACCAGACCCGGCCTGTGTACACTGAAAACTTTCAAAAGGCCAAAATATGTTTAGCTTGAATGACATACAGCATTTCAATTCCTATGGAAATTTCAAATTCCTATTGAGTGTGTGATGCAGTCAGTCCTAAGCCATCAGTTACATCCATTTCCAAGCATGGAGGCTCCTGAGGGACACAGGCACCTCAGAAGCACTGGATGCTTTATGAGAAGCTTCAGTCACCTCGCCAATAACACTTAGAACAAAAATAATATTTTCCATTCTCACATATTGCTAAGTTGTAAACTGTTCCTTAGATACCTGGACACAGAGTTTATGAGAAACACATGTAAAATCCTGACAAGCAAACCTTGTTTATACCTTTACACAAAATAACTACTGAAAGGACCAATTTTCAGAAGACGTCTATTGGGACCTGTCAAGTATGCCATATGCCAAAGGCATCATCAAGCAATGCACTTCAGATGCTGTTCTGCTTTCCCTGAGATGCATGCTTCCTCCTGAAACTTCCCTTGCTGCTTTCCCAGGGCAGATATCACCCTGATGGTTGCCTTCAAATGTCACCAGAAACTTAATAAAAGCTTGCTGAGCTTTCCCAGTAAAAGGACGAAAAATTCTCATGTTCAAGATAATTCCTCATAGTATTCACTGTCTGGTTTAAATCATTACTGGATAAGCACAACATGGTTCACTGGGACATGACAAAGACCTTCCTACTCAGCTCAGAAGACGCAAAACCTGATAAGCTGCTCTACATTTGTAAATCAGAGGATTCTGTCATGTCCTTCTTGTGTGCTACGTAACATTTCTATTTTCACTTGTATCACCAAAAGAAAGAAAAGTCAGCACAGCAAGGACTTTCTGTTGCTAAAACTTGTAATTCCCAAACACTTCATACAAATGAATCTGCTTTAACCAGCTCTAAAGTCGGTGGGGTCTTCTGTTGTTTTGTTTTAGTTTTTAACTTGTGTGCCTCATTCAACATGAAGTGCATGGTATGGAAGGATCTTGGTCACCACTATAGTGACTGTGCATTAACGACATTACTCCATCCCTCTCTGACCACTTACGAAGCGGACAGGAACAAGTAATCGGGTACTTGCTTTCAATTATATTCTCCTACTGTATCTTTCCTGTATCATCTCATGATGTCCTTTGGTTATCTTGACCTTCATACTTTTCAACAGCACAAACTAAGGAGTGCATTCAAAATTGCATTTGTACTTCTTGTAGCAATGCCACAATGAGACTAAACTGTTTTACATGAATTCTGTAATGACAGAAAGCTGTCTTCCCCTACTTAGATACACATACTCATTGAAAGTACACCAGGCAAATACTCCTTTCAGCTTTGCACTGTCATCTTAATCCCCAGAGCAGTAATTTTGGCTCTAATATCACTCAGCACCTTAACTGATAAAAATGGACTCACTGTAGATGAGCAGTGCTGTAACAGAATTCAATGTGCTGCTACAGAGCCTGAGTTTACTCAGCAAGAAACCTCCATCTTCTAAATTCACCAAAACGTGTTCCCTTACCTAAAATTAGACCAGAACATTACAGTTTCACTTCCAGTCTTTATATCTTACTTTTAGCTACGGCTTCCTAAAAACTGTGTCACAGACAAAAAGAACCACTAAAGAAGTGCTATAAAACTTACACTCAGGGCAACAGTCTCTCCAAAATTGCCATCAGAAGAGTAGCTTTGTTTTGTGACATTTCAGAGGAACTGACACACTACTATTTAGTCCTCTACACCACCCAGTATTACCATCTAGACCACACACAAGCTGGCTTTGCATTCTCTGTAGTTTTAGAGAAATTCTATTTCTATGTCCATTTTACAAGTTCTGTTTTCTTATTTCTTTATTTTTTTTATTAGTGTGCAGGTAAGAAGTATCCTGAGAAAACAACTGTGCTCTGTAAGAATCGATAGATGTACAAATTGGAAGTGTCTCTTTTGCTGAATACAAATATTTTTAGCGTGAAACCAGCAGCATAACATCCCTAATGAGTTTAGGATACAATTAGAAGAACTTTGTTCTCTTGGACCTTTGGTAAATACTCTTTGAAGATCTCTGAGGCTCTTTGCAAGCTGCATCTGTTTAAATCAGAAGTTATAAATGTAAATACCTAATGAGAGTGTTGAATAAACTGTACTTTGACTAACTCCAAATTAAAAAAGTTGAAGCTGGGAGCTGACAAACTGGGCATCAAGAATATCATACTCATAGAAAAACAGCAGAGTGGGTACCTCCCTCACCTTGTTTTTAGAATCATGCACTGGCACAATGACAAACATGAAATGTCATCCATCACTGATTGCCTAAAAGATAAGTCTGAAATTAGAACTTGGAGAATTTCAGATCTTTTAAAAGGTTTTGAAAAGCTCTTAATCCACCAGGTCTTTAGACATGAAGATGATCTTCAGCTGTTGAAAACCACCCTCCAAAACTGTCAGTGGCAGAAAGGACAGATGGGCCCAGGATACAGAGAAACTCACTGCAAGACAACAAAGAAAAGGAAAGAAAAGAGAGGGGAATCCCAGCGGTCTCATCATTGATGGATGGGTGAAGACAACAGCTTTAAGCAGATTATCAGAACTTCACTCATATGTGCCAAACACTCCAGTCAGACAAGTTTAGAGGGACATTCAACATGTTATTCCCTAAAAGTTAAGTCGTCGTTTCTTAAGATTAGCAGGTAGCTCTCTGGAGATCACTGCCTTCTATTTATAACTTTATTTAGATTTTTATGACTGTTCAGAGCTGTGTGTTGCTAATGCCAGCAGTCAGGAAACACAGACACCACCCAAAGAGTTTGTTGGTTTGTTTTGGTTTGTTTTGTTTTTGTTTTTGTTTTTGTTTTTTTTTAAAAAAAAAAAGACACACAACCGACACAACCACAGAGCATAGCTTATCATAGTGATGCCAGGCAGTCACATCAGCTCGTGGAGCAAACCATGCATTCCCAGAGATTATGAGACTCTTAAATTACTGTTATTTACAAGTTGTCATTCATCTAAACCGTTCACCTTCATCTGTCCCATCTCATGCATTTATAGAGCTCAACACTTGCTGGTGTAGATGGTTACATCCCACCTGAATGACTAATACAACCAGATCTGACTGATGTCTCAAACTACTTGCCATCAAGAAATCAAGCAAGTAGCTCTGCTTGTCATCAAACTACAAGGGTAACGACTTCACCATCAGTGAGGGTCTCAAGGAGTTCTGCTGCCTTTTAGAGGAAAAAAAGAGGCAAGTAAGCTCATGGAGGACTCTGGGCAGTGCGCTTCTATTACTGGAGCAGTGTGAAGGCTTGGTGCTGAAAACCTGGTTTTCTTGACTGCCTGGCAGATGCTCATAAGGGTAGCTATTACTGCTGTAGTGTTTCTGCTGTTTTCTTTGAAATCCAACAAAGCAGGCTCAGGCTGTTATGACCTGCACCAACATATCACATGTGAGAAATCATCTTTCTGTAGGAAACGTGCATGTAAGGCTGCCAAAATAGGCAGACACATTCCCTTCAGTTCTCACTTCCATCAAATGCAGACAACTTTTTGACCGTTACTCTCCCGGAGCCTGTCTGAGGTTACTGCGCGGGTGACAGTGGGGTTATTTCACTAACACAGCCAGCAGCTTTCTGCTTGCTTGGGGCAACAGCAGGAGAAAGCTTAAGGGAGCCAGGCTGACCAGCTTCTCACTGGTTTCTTGGTTGTAATCCAACCCATTAATAGGCCAGCAATCCCTCTGAGGCTCCAGCTCTGTGAAATCCTTCCCCTGTCCTCCTTTACTACTAACTCAGAGAGTATCAGACAAAACGCTCAAGTAAAACTTGGACCATGTCAAAGCCAGGCTCTAATTTTTATTACAAGAGGCTGTGGTGGGAGAAAGAAGGTCCTACAGTTAAGCATGAGAAAATCGGGTCTATTTCTGTTCGCCCACCACTGTCAAATCGTAGCTTTTCATCCACCTCTACATGCTTCAGTGCCATCTGTAAAACAGAGATGCTAATAATCCCCCACGTCTCACAGCTGTTCTATGAATTAACTCACCAGGGCTCAGCAGTGTTTTGGTACAGGACATACACAACATCCCCTCTTTTCTTTGTCAGCTTATTAATTATTGCACATATTCTCCAGGTCTTGCAAGTGGAGTGTGTTTTAATGGCTGAAATAAATAAATAAATGACAGCAAATAACCTTTCCCTGCCTACAAATCAACCATCCGTCACATTCTTGGACATGACAGAACTTCTAATCAATATATAATTTTCACCCTGTTTTAATGAGTGTTGCTGTATTGTTACCTGCTGCTGATTGTGGTTATGTCTCCTCTTGGACTGGTATTAAACAGTTCTGTAATGGGAAATGATGCCAGCCCAAAGCCCTCATCCTTCAGTTGTACCAGATAAGCCTCCACACATAAAGTGTGTGTTTATATTATGTATTTCACCCAGCTTCATAAACAGGAACAGTTTTATCACCATAGCAGATCCTAAGAATTAAAAAGCAGTCATGGCAGCTTTTGCAGAACTTTTCCATGGAATAACCAAGGAAGTTTTCATACAGTTCGTTTCAGACTAAACGGACTTCCCTCGCACTGCCTGGGCTGTATCTCATTCTGTTGGGATTTAAGGAGCACATTAAACAAATACTTAAATGGGAAACATCCGAGGAATAGTTAACTGTTGAGAGAAGGGGTTTGGGGATGGTCATCTTCCTTCTGGGTCAGGAATAACTAGAGCTGGGAAGAGAAATGCTCTTGCCTAACGCAGGATTTTAGTATTTAAAAGCCTGGTTTTCTTCCAAAAGAAAAATGGGGCCTTAGCATCTTGGCAGCCTGCTCCTGAGCCACAGATCCTGTGATGCCAGGATCCTCAGCCCTATGGCGGTTTGCATGCCCGGCTGCCCTGGCACCACGTACTCTCCCAAGAGGACATCGCCAGCCCCACAGTGGCCCACACAGCTGGCTGGCTCCACACCAGGGACCCTGGGAATGGTCCAACTTCTGTCACAATTTCAGCAAAATCAAACCATGTCAGCAAAATATACAGCTCCTTTCAAAGCAGGAAGTCCAGTGAAGAAAATTTCTCTTATCAGCTTTAATGTAAATCTGACAGCTCAGGATGGTGTGGGGTAAAGTGACATCTCAAATGTTCTCAAGTAAGATCAGGTTTGTGACCACATGTGGTTTCCTTGCAACTTGTGCAAGAATAGCCTTTGCAGTCAATTTGCGTCATATTCTGCTTCATAGAAAGTGTGACTAGAGATTCAAGTATTTGGAAAAACTGGAATTGGATTTCATTGTAAAAAAAACCCAAAAACAAACCAAAACAAAACATAGAAAGGCCATAGTCAAAAAATAACAAGCAACAAATAAATACAATTAGTTCACTTTCCACATTTCCATATCATTACCTTGTAGGAATGTGATTTAAAGTTTAAATTCTAAGTTTCCTATTGCAGCCTCCCAGTCCAGCACAGAGCCACGGAGAAAGAAACCACTGCAGAGCAAGAAGAGGCAGTGGCACTCAGGAGGACAGGCAACACTGCAGACATGATGAGAGGGACAGATGGGCAGCCCCTTGTTTCACGGACAAAGAATGTCCTCTTAGAACATTCACTTCTATTTTTTGGTCCTCAATTGGTTTAAAAAGCAATTAATGAAGGCAAAATTACAGACAGGAGCAATGCTTCAGCTCGTGTAAACCGTCACAGGCTAATATTTTGTAGGTGGACGACTGCAAATAAACTGCAATGGATGGAACTGGAGGAAAGACAGAGCAGATTTAGGCTCACCGGAGCACAAAACATCAAATAAAAGCTCAAACATTTCAGCTGCCTTCCCAACAGCCTCCATCGCAGGATGCAAAAGCCACTTCTTTCACCAGGCTACCCACAAGGAGGCCACATAAAATCCCCCACTTCACACACAGATAAACAAAGCCCAGATGGCACTGGGGAGAGACAGAGGGAAACCTCTCTGTATGTGTGTACTTTATAATTTTGGGAAAAGTTGCAGATACCAGGGCACAGAGCTTTGATACATCAGCAGACAGATGTGAATTTGAGCAAGCCTTCAATATCACTGCTACACTACTGCTTTTAATCTCTGCTAGAACAGCAATGAAAGAAAGGATCAGGCAGCTAGAGGAAAGGGAATTTTTGGTGGTTGGAGCAGAGCTGGCTGGCTCAGTAAATCGCTGCGCTTCCCGTTCCTCACTGCTGCAGAACGATCTAAGCTTACTGTGGGCAGTGGCAAAGCTCTCATTGACTTCACTGGAAGGAGGACAACTGAAAACAGTTACATTAGAGGTTTCAGGAACCCAGATTCTAACTAACATTTTAATAACCTACAAAGGCCTTGCTTCTTGCTTCTTTAAATGGTGTTAACCTTTTACAACATTGACATTTTAGCTGGTTATGAATTCACCCCATGACGAGCAAACTGGGGCAGAAAAGGGTCTCAGAACTGTTTAATACTTGCCAGAGATGCAGCGGTCATTCTGTGCTCCTAATTGCACTGTTTAGAAAAAAGCCATATTTTTCCTTCTTAATTTTTCTCTGCACTGGGCTGTAGGCCACATGTCTGAGGCATTAAGTGAACTGGTCTATCACAGCACCTGATCACCAAACTAAGCAATAATAGCAACCATGGATGGCACAAGTCACAGACAATTGACCTTTTGTTGCTACCACAGCCTTATTTGGTGTGGAGGCTCAAACATGCCAGTATTAATGAATCAGACCAGAAGTATTTCTGTGTCTCTGCTTGTCCAGAACAGACAAGACTACCTCATCGTTTGTGCTGCACGAGCACTCGGCACACCATACCGGCTGCTCCTCACAAGTCCTGCCACCACAGTGGGTGCAGGGAAGCTCCAGCTAACCCTGAGTATAAATTATTCCACATCTCATACATCTGAAAGCTACAGCCAACATCTTGGCTACTTAACATGGGACACCTATTTCACACTCCTGAGCAAGTGACTTCGTTTGCAGAAGCCAGGGAGAGATGTGTTATTGCTCTTTTCCAAAATGCAGTCTTAACTCAAATACAAGTCCAAAATGTACTTACATGTCTAATATGAGGAACTGCAATCTGAATCTTTTCGCCTAAGCATCCATAAGGCTCTGGTATCAAAACTCATTTTCACAATGATGGAGAAGAAGAAAACTTTATGTGTTGCTTTCAAATTGCAGTATGTGGTGTTTATAACAGCTGGTTACTTCAGGTACTCACAGGGCTGAGTTTGCAGGTTTTGATTGCTTTTTTTGTGGTTTTGGTTAATGAACTGGTGATACAGAGTATGTTAGCTATTAAAGGCTCACAGCAATATAGCAAACTTGCCAGCATACGTGCACTCCAGCAGCCTAGTGAACGAAGCCATGAGGTTTGATATTTTACTTAAAGGTGTTCAGATGTCAGCAATTCCTCTTGGTCTGCTGAGTCCTGAGGGAACGGGCAGATGAAGCAGCTAAGCCACTATCCATCACATTTGGGAAGTCATGGCAGTATGGTGAAGTTCCCACTGACTGGAAAAGGGGAAATGTAACTCCCACTTTCAAAAAGGGAAAAAAACAAGACCTGGGAAACTACAGGACGGACAGCGACACCACCATGCCCAGCAAGTTTCCTCCTGGAAACTATGCTAAGGCACATGGGAAGTAAGAGGGTGAGTGGTGACAGCCAACATGGCTTCACTAAGGGCAAATCATACCTGAGAAATTTGGTGGCCTTCCATGACGGGGTTACAGCATTGACGGATGAGGGAGAAGCAACTGATGTAATCTACCTGGACTTGTGGAAAGCATTTGACACTATCCCACACAACATCCTTGTCTCTAAACTGGGGAGACATGGATTTCACACGACTATTCAGTAGATAAGGAATTGGCTGGATAGTTGCACTCAGAGTCAACGGCTCAATGTCAAAATGGAGGCCAGTAACAAGTGGCATTCCTCAGCAATCCATACTGGGACCAGCGCTGTACAAACATCATTGTTAGTGACACTGACACTGGGATCAGGTGCCCCCTCAGAAAATTTGCCAACAACACCAAGCTGTGTGGTGCAGCTGACACGCTGGAGGGATGTGATGCCATCCAGAGGGACCTTGACAGGCTTGAGAGGTGGGTCTGTGTGAACCTCATGGAGTTCAACAAGGCCAAGTGCAAGGTCCTGCACCTGGGTCAGGGCAAACCCAACCCCCAAATACAGGCTGGGCAGAGAATGGATTGAAAGTAGCCCTGAGGAGAAGGACTTGGGGGTGTTGGTGGATGAGAAGCTCAACGTGGCCCATCAATGCATGCTTGCAGCCCAGAAAGCCAACCAAATCCTGGCTCCATCAAAAGAACTATGGCCAGCAGGTCTAAGGAGGCGATTCTTCCCCTACACTCTTTTTGACATCCCACATGGACTACTGTGTTCAGCTCTGGGTCCCCCAGCATAAGAAGGACATGTGCATGTTGGAGAGAGTCCAGAGGAGGGCCATGAAGATGATCAGGGGGGTGGAGCACATCTCCTATGAAGACAGGCTGAGACAGTTGGGGTGGTTCAGCCTGGAGAAGAGAAGGCTGCAGGCAGACCTCGTAGCAGCCTTCCAGTACCTAAAGGGGGCCTTAAAGAAAGCTGGAGAGGGACATTTTACAAGGGCATGTAGTGACAGGACAAGGAGTAATGACGTTAAGCTGAAAGACAGTAGACTTAGATTAGGTATTAGGAAGAAATTCTTTACTGTGAGGGTGGTGAGACACTGGAACAGGTTGCCCAGAGAAGCTGTGGATGCCCCATCCCTGGCAGTGCTCAAGGCCAGGCTGGATGGGGCTTTGAGCAACCCAGCGTAGTGGAAGGTGTCCCTGCCCACGGCGGGGGGGTTGGAATTAAATGATCTTTAAGGTCCCTTCCAACCCAAGCCATTCTATGATTCTGAAAATCACAGAATATAGAATATGAAAATAGATAAACTGCTGCAATAGCTGAAGAAATACTCCAGGTAAAGCAGAAATTAGCCTTCAGAAAGCTAACAACAAGATGCCTCTCTCAAGGCACAATATGAATTGGTGCCAATTCACAATCAAAGGCACCAGAAGATGTTCAATACATTTTTATATCTGGTTTTAAACAACAGAGCTTGATGACATCAGAGGTAAGCAGGAAAAAACATCTCTGGATTTTTCTCTCAATATCAGAATTTCTTCCTGAGGTACCAAAAATATACAAATAATAAAAAGAAGCCAATAATGCAGACATTAATTTTTTGGTTCCTCTATAGGCAAAGGCATCTAAGAAATCCATTCACTAGAAAATGGCAGTGAATGTCAAGATTTTCAAAGCAATCATAAAGGTCATTTTTTTTTCCTTTTTTAGGACATCTATCTTGGACAAAAATAGTGGTCTCCTTTTGAGAGGGCTGAGTGTCTGTACTGGAAAAGCACTATTATTTAAGAACTATACACAGAGCAGCTTTTCTCTTGGGATACAGAGACGTAAGCAAGACAAAGGAGAAAAAAAATATACATTTGGCACAAGTTCTACAGAATGAAGGTAAGTGTTACACAAGACAGCTAGTAGCAATGCATCATGCCACCCTGGTAATGTGGTAAATGCAGAACCTGCACTAATGCAAGGCACTCCAACATGCATGTATGTGTGAGTCATGTCCAGGTAGATGGGGCTGTAACTATATCCAGCTTTTCTAAGAAATCCCCAAGGAATCATCCCAGCCTGAAGGACAGAGCACATTTTCTGATGCTGCATGCCAAAACCAGTTCAATGTTCTCTCTATAGCTCTGGTCATGCCAGCGTGCCAAGTAAAAACAAAAAGAGAACACCCCCCAAAAAAAAACCCCAACCACTAACCAAAAGTATGCCTGAATTTAATTTTTTTAAATGCAAAAATAAAACTCCTAGAATAAATAAGATTTATATTCCACATCTTCTGCAAGCCATGCAAATACAGATATTACTGTTCTCCTATTCCAGACTGCTGCTTTTCCAGAGCACGAGGGCCAGTATTTGTCTTAATTCTTTCTGTTCACCATCCCACAGCAAGGCCAGTAAATTGCCCATGCTTTTATGCTGTGCTAGCCAGACCAGCCCTGCTGTGTGAATACTGAAATACCTGAAGAAGCACTGAGGAGCATAAAAATCAACCTCATAGAAACAAAAAGGAAGAGAAAACAAGTTAAAAAGCTGAAACTATCCAAATAGGAGCAAGGCTGAATGACGCCCAAACCATGCGCAGAGCAAATAAACCCAGCTTTCCTACATTCTTTTATTTTTCTGAAGAGCTGGACAATAAATTAGACAAGGAAGTGTTACCACGATGCAGGAAAAAAAAAAAAAAAGAAAAAGAAGAAAAAAAAAAAGAAAAATATAAAGACATTTGCCAAGAAGTCTCTAGAAATTTATTTTCCACTAAGGAAGTAATAAGTATTTGGAATCACCTGTAAGATTTTTAAAACAAATTCACTGTAATATCCAAGTGTCATATGGATTATATTTTTCAAAGGAAATACAATAAGTAGGAGAGGAAATTACATAATGAATGGATTTTTTTCCTTTTAATTCTTCCCATTTTACTTCAGAGACAAAAATTCACTCATATAGACAGGAAAATATCCTTTTCCTCTTAGACGTCCTAAATCACATTCAGCGGACAGATTACGGGCATATGGACCTACTGTGAAGGTGCAGAAGAGAAGGAAACTCTGACCTTTATTTCACTACTTGGTTTGCTGAAGGCAAGAGCTTCTGACACACAAATAGTCACATAATGGCCTCAATACATAAATACTAACCAAAAACTACCCCAAAGGATGCTACAGCATGGACTAGCCCTGTTTTCTGAACACCTTTTTAGGAACTACCAGCAGACCCCAGAAAATTTAAGAAGTTGGTAGCAACTATTCAAAATCTTGGCTTAAAACCCAATTTCCACTTTTTTCCCCTAATTGCTTCATTTTAATGTGGCTTAGTGCATCTTTCCATGCGATCAGCCACATGTAACAAACTCTCCGGGGGACCTGGCACGGGTGGCCTCCTGCAGCCGGATCAGACCACTCTGACACGCTACCCAAGGCAGGATTTTGACAGCTACTGGAAGGAAGACAATTCACACGTGAAAACAATTTCAATAAAGTTGTGATAACCCCATTGCAGATGAGCACCACTCACATTGTCCCATGTGAGGCTTGGGATACCATCCTCAGTGTGAATGTGGTTGTGTTTATCACTGCCTTGCACCTTGTCTCCTTCTGAGTCACTTAGGTAAGCTTTAATTTTTTTTTATCATCTGTAATCATCAATTTGGGGAAATTCCAAATTTACACCAATGGAAGATTAAACATCTCTTATTTCTGCTCAAGTTTTGCACTCCATGACAAAATAAAATAAATAAAACCCAGCTTTATCTCACCTAAACTACTATGAGACATGACAGCAAATCTGTCAGTCTCATAACCCAACACCACATGTATCTGTCTTTCCTTGCCATAAATTTCTGCTCAAGCAGCAGGAATATGACAGCTGTACCATGCACTGGCATATTTGCAATACTAAACCTCTCCAGAGTAGCTTGATGAAGGGATGAAAGCTCCATAGCCCTTAGTGAAACAAAGCAAGCAAGGGAGACAAATCCTAAACTGCCTCGGTGGCTAACAGCACTTTGCACAGTTTGGTCAATAAATACTGCAGGAGAGCAGGAGGGAGCAGAGTTTGCAGACTGCAGCCCCTGTTGTCCTTCTGGAACCGTGATACTTCATGATTTCCAAATAGCTAGAAAACTGATTGCAGCTACTTGGTACGTTGCTGTTTCCCCACCCGAACACTATATATTCATGCTATATTTTGCAATATTTGTCAATGGGAGCAGGGGATTTTCTTTTATTTCAAGACTTATCTTTGAAGTAAATGAGGAAGGGGAGAAATTGCCATCCTGAAAGAATTACTTGTCCTTTGATCTACTGATTTCCAAGTATGCTACACAGACAGCAGCCCCAGAACCTCTTTGACCCACCAGACTCCCAAAATAAAATTTCAGAGAAGTATAAAAACATGCAAAGAACTATGTTTTGCTAGTGAGAATCTTGATTTCCTTCTGCTTCTCGTATACCCTCCTCACACATGGTAATTGTACAAGCAGTAGTTGTTCCAAATATCTTAAGGTCTTTCTGCAGTCTTTGAGACTATCCCATATGCACTGGTGGCATAGGTCCCTGAAGCCCTCTTCCTCACGCTGTTAAATCTCTAGTCTTTGTACGTGCTACACAGATTATCAGCTGCCTTGGCTGCTTAATTTGCTACACCTAAACCAGGATCTCTAAATTGCCCTTGTCTTTGAAAATATTTATTTTTGCTAATGATGTAATCAAGAGCTTGTAAATGTAATAACATGCTGAGCTGTGGCCTTATCATAAATAACTATATTAGAGACAGTAATATCAAGTAGGATAAACTGGAACTGCATTACACCAGGGAGACTACCTGCCCTCATGCCACAGAGAAGTGAATAAAGAGTGATCTGTGACTAGGAAAAGCTGTGGACTCTTTTGAAGGAATTATGAACACCTTTCCACAGGAAATCATGTCCACAGAGAGAAACTTTGCTTCTGAAGGTTTACATGAGCTTCAGATGCCTGTACAGGAAGCGTAAAAGCCAAGTGCATCCATCACATAAGGTATACCTCCGACAGAATAGCTACAAGGCAATCTCATACAACTCCGCTGGTTGTGTCCACACCAGTCCTCACACGTTGACTCAGCAGACATGAGTACAACACAGGCACAGATCTGCCTGTCTGCTTTCTGCACAGGGGCTCCCCTGTAAATTGCCTGGAGAAATTCCTGCAAGAAGCCCACCAACAGCCCATCGCGTGCTCTTCATACCCTCTAACCCACATCTCTGCCACACTGAAACCATGCCAAAATGCCAGGCATACCCCCACACATCCATGCAATCCCATAAGCTCTGAGATATAGACCCCATCTACTCCCAGTACCAAATCTGCAGGTTCACTGAAATACAACATGGCAACTGGTTTCACTGGTTGGTGCTCCCATAAGGCAGGGGCTTACTCCTCTACAGGTAAAATTCTTCCTGCTGAATGATTCCAACTGACCAGAAGCATGCTGGGCGCTTCAGAGAAACACAGACATAACCTCGGCCTGCCAGCACTCAGAAACAAAAATAAGACAAATCTGTATTAAAGTGCATCATTATTCAGCGAGTGGAGGCATTAACATGCAGACAAGACAGAAAGAGGGAAGAGGCCACTCCATCAGAGCACCCATCAATCACCATGGCACGAACAGAGCTGACAGCTCCATTAACTCTGGCACGTGCAGGTCGCAGGCTTGCTTGCTTGTTTGTTTTTTAATATATTACCAGCCTCATTTTGAACATAATTAAAGCATGGTAATTTACTGGTGATGCAAACAGAATGGTTTTTTAAGAGATGCTTAAGCAACTATTTGGAGGAGCAGGGCTGAATGAGGAGTTTCCAGCAAAACTTTCTTCTCACTGAAAAATGGCTTTGACTCAGCAAAATAATCCAAGGAAAGGGCCTCTTGTTCTCCAAAAAAAATTTCTATTTTTGTTGGAAAACGTAAACCACTCATGAACTAACAATTTCTATTCTAATTTTCTGGGAAGTTTTCAAACAATTTTTTTTCAGTTTTTAGTGGTTTTGTCCAAACATGTCAAATGATCTGTTTTTCTTTTTTCAGCTGAAAGCTGAAGAAGTTTCTCCTGAAACCATCAATAAACATGGACATTTTTATTATTACCACCAAAATTTTCAGGATGAGATGACGTGGAGACCATTGCACTACTGGAATGCAGTGATAGCATAGAAAAAGCATGAGAAATGGTAAGTGGAACAGCCTGAATACCATGAAATTGGACTGCAATTCTACAAGTAAAAGATAGTTGTTGCAGAAAAGTAGTGTTTAAGATTGAAGGTAGCCAATTCCAGCTCAAGCCATGAGCTTACAGAGTCCTGGCCTCTGGGCAGGTATAGGATTTGAAGGCAACCAGATAGCAGGCTGAATCTATCTTCAGCTTTTCCTGTGTTTTTGTGTCAGTCAAGCTCATTTCCAAAATGCAAATAAACCATTCTTGCACAGAGGTTTCTAAAATGCTGGAGACAGTCTGTAAGCTGCATATAGACATGTCTCTGCTATAACACAGCAAGCAGAAGGACCTGGACTGGGAGCACATTCTTATAACACAGCAGAAATCACAGATTTGCCAAATGCAACCAGCTGAGGCCAGACTCCGCTCTGGTGTCTCTCACACTGGTGTCTGAGCACTGCCATGGGATTTTGCATCATGTCCCCACAGGTGTAAATGGCCCTACAGATTGCACAGCAGCAGCCAGCGCTTTGGGTTGGACTCATGGCTGTTGCCTTGTGCTACAACCCTGTGTGAGTGTGAGCACAAGGGAGCATGCTTCCAGTATGAATCACTTTATTTCTCCCTGTATGAATAATGCCTATCGACAAGATGACTGGTTTAAACAACTACAACTAAATTAAAACCAACAAAAACAAGCTGAGAGGTTGAGATGAAAGATACTGTATTTCTTCTGTGAAGGACAAGCATATAATGCATTCAATGACCCAGAAAAACATTCTGCAACATCTAGGTCTGTTCCTTACAAGTGAATGTCAAGAGACCTGAAAGAAGGAGAGGTCAAGCCTTCACCTCAGACAGCCAGAGGACGCACCGAGTCTCACTGTGAATGCATTTGGAAATAAACACTGACAAGGGAAAGTCATTTCTCTTTGGTTGTCATCAGCTTGAGGGCTAGAAGACATGAAGCTGCCACATGCCATCATCAGCACAGCTGCAACATTCACCAGATGGGACTACTGAAGGCAATGAGATGGGCCCCAGCATCTGGGGCGCACCCCATCCCATGGCCCGCACATCTCTCCTCACCACCACGCACCTTAAAACCACTGTGAGTGTGAGGAAGCAGGGCTTCTTACATTTATTTATACAAATGCTCAACTCTCCTGAACGAGCCTACACACTGATACAGGATTGCCCTGGTGTTGCCTGCACCAGAAGCTGAAAGAGGCCCCATGTTGGCAAGAACATGTTGCCCTGGTGAGGAGCTGGATCACAGCATCCAGTGCGTGCGCTATGGGAACAAGAGGATTGTATCTCCTGGGGAGGGCAGACGGGCTGAGAAGACATTTGTTTATAGCTGAGGGTATCTTGGAAATGTCTGCTGGCAAGTGACACAAAGTGATAGCTTGTTGTGCAAACAGGTCACAGTGTGTGGACGCAACCTGCACAACCACTGCCAACAGGTTCCCTGAGGGGAAAGAAGGATCGGCCCTTTCAGCAAGCCTAACTCATGTGCACTGATGTTAAATCAGAGGAATCAAGTCTCAGCACAGCAGAAATCAATGAGATCACTGTCAAGTCCAGAGTCAAACACACACGCTTACAAACCTGCCCAAGACAACATTACAGGGTTTTTTATACTGTCCTCTATGAACTAAAATCTTGAATGTTTCCATTCAGTTTTTGCAGAAAGCCTTGCTGTATCTGCCCCCTTACCAGCATGTTTAGAAGGATGAGAAAACCCAGAGAGCATTGCTCATGTAAAGACTACACATGTGTCAGTCATGTGCATAAACATCTGAAAATCCCTGCTGTTATCCAGAAAATATTGCCTGGGTAGCAGCTTCCTTACAGCCCATGAAAGCAAGTGCATTTTAGAAGAACTTTGAAGTTACTCTAAATTGCCTGTAGGGGAACAAACAGCCACTACCAGGCCCTTCAGCAGGAACATACATCTACTATAGATGGCATCAGTCTGCAAATTGATAATCAGAGGCCAAACATGGGAATCAGCTGCATTTCTAGCCCTTAAGAGTATTTTATTGTTTCCTATAAAACAAGGCTATTGTACAGGACAAAAGCCAGGGCAGCTTACTGAACTTGCCCACAATTAGCATTATTCAGCCTGTGGTTCAACTCACAGCTCGGCTGCAGCCGAGCTGGGTTACCACCCCCTCCAATCTGTCGCTATATCGGTACACAGTCACTCCCTAACCCGGTTGTGTCAAAATGATCCAGGTTGGCTTGCTATTTAAAAGCGTGGAGAATTTTCTTTAACCCAGATGATTTTGACTGATTTGGGTTAGAGAAGGACTGCACACGTGCAGCTACACCTGTAGATACTGACCCTGCCACGGTGGGGACAGCGCTCAGCCACTTTAAGCCTAGCTTGGATTCAAAGCCTTCGAACCCAGCTCAGCTGCAAGCCAGGCAGCACATCTGGTCACAGCTGTAGATACTGTTCAGGAAAGAAATGGCATATGAGGTTGCATTCAGTGTCACAGATGAACTATGGAGTGTAAAAAGTTGTGGTATGATTCATGAGAAAAAACCACTCAGCTTCAGCTTCCATTATCACAAGTTTAAAAAAAAAAAAAAAAAAAAAAAAAGGCTGGTACTAATGGTCTTCATTTTTCAACTAAATTCTTCATTTTCAGGTAAATAGGATTGGCTTGTTAATACTACATAGCCGCACACAGAGACAGGCATCTCACAGTACAGGGCATGGCTTCAATCACTTCTGGAAGCAGAGCTAGGTGTGTCTTTGTTTCAGTCAACTGACCTCCAGAAAGATGAATTTTAAAATGGAAGCACACTGCAGGAGCTGAGAAGCTTCTCTCCTATAAGCAAAACACCATCTGTTACCTGTACAATAGCAAGGCAGTTCAGCTCTTTCTCTCCCCCTATGCTGCCTGCTGTCTCGCACACCAGAGCCCTTGCTTGGCTTCCCAGGCATGGGCAGGGCTCACCAAGGGACCCAAGCAAACATAATCTGCAACTCAGAGTGGGAGGGAAACAGTTTTGCACCCTTTGTTCACCTGCAAGACCTGTGCCCAGGATTACATTTGAGTCAGTGTCAGAAACAGCGAGACTCCAAGAATCTGTTCCCAAGTTTCTTACCTAGGCATGCCATCCCGTATCATTTTCCAGCAATCTTTGCTACCAGCCTAACATGAAAGCCAGACCATGTCCTCCTGCTGGCTAACATAGCTGTAAAATGGGAAATGATATTTCCTTGTTTCACAGAAGTTCGGTTAGACAGAACGTATTTAGCTTTGTAAAATACAGCCAGATCCAGAGATGAAAGACGTTCCTTAGGTGCAAAATACCGAATGATTGTCTTCATTTAAGAACACAGGATCTAGTAATCCAAAATTTGTTTGGGGATATTCTGAAGGACTAGACTCTTCAGATTCATTCAGAAAAGAGGAGAAAAAATGGTTGCACATATGCTTCAGCACAAAAGTATTTATCTGACATTCAGCCAAAACCATTTTATCTCTGTAAGCAATCCTTAAACACTGCAGAATGCATTCACTGCTTTCATTACCAAATTACTTTTAAGAGTTCAGCAGGTAATTGAAGTTCCAAATGTCTTAAACTGGTTTGGCAACACTGAGATTTCTTAATGGACTTGCTATCCAAGAAATTTAGAGGGAAAAATCAGCTGGATACTAAATATATACCCTAAAATAAGATGGATTCAAATTACACCAAGAAGCTGGCTTTTAAAGAGGGAGAACATTTTAAATGAAGATTAAAGCTTTGCTCAGAGGAGGTTCCATGATGTTGAAGCTTCAGCTCATATTCAAAACCACAGGGCAAAAAGTCCTGTGAATTTTCCAAAGACACTGTGTTGGCCTAAATCTGTTCCTATTGAACTCAAAGGCTGTTAATTTCAACAGAAAACTAATTAGGACAATGCTGTCCCATATACTTTGTAGTATTAACATATGCTTGTTAAAAAATGGAGGGCTCTAAAACCTTTTTCCTTGATAAAACCCATTTTGTTTATTACTTTTCCAATTCACTCAGCAAGAACAGTGAAAGGAATGAGCCTAAATCTGTTCCACACACCAATGTCCTCTGCGCCTAACCAGCGCTGCGGTACTCGGAGGCAGGGGCGGGAGGGTGCTGTGCAGCACGAAGCCTGCAGGCTGGCCAGGCAGCCGCCAGTGCCAGAGGTCTAATGAGGACTCTTGCTCTGACTACATCAATAGCTTTTGGCAAACCATTTTCTGCCTCAGTTCCTCATATTTATAAAGTAGAGATGATGACAGTGTTTTCTGTTAATAACTGTTATATGCACTACCTTAAGCGTTATTATTTTATAGGGCTTTTCATCCACAGCCGATTACCCAATTCTCAGAGGGAAACTGAGGCATGGAGCCACGCTAATTGCTTAATGCCATCCAGCAGACCACAGCAGAAGGAGGACCTTCATCTCCAGAATCTTACATTATCCACTAATCTTAACTACAACCTTGGTACTACGAGGTGAAGAATAAATTGCTGCTTGTCCAGCACTGTTAAACAACAGGATACTTGCTTTCTTCTGCTAACATTGCTATTTGCAGCCTATCTTGTTGTTGCTAATGTTCCTGCAGAGAAAGCACAACATTAGATTTGTAAAATCACACTATATGGGAAGACACTGTGATGGCAAATGCAGGATTATGGTCTCACTGCAGGCTCCAGCAGCAGGGAAAGCTGGTGATGATGTGGGCTGCTCACAGTCTAACATGAAGAGCTTTAAGGATGACAATAGGAACACAAAACAACAAGACCAAGGGCTTCGCTTTCACAGCAGCAATCTTTTCTCTTAGGATTACTCCAGTGCAAAAAAATCCTTGTTCTGCAATGGATCAGTTTCCATAACAAGGAGAAAACTGATATTTAAAGATGAACAAGAATAATTGAGGAATCTTCTGGTTTGGCATAGATCAGAAAAGATGAGATGAATAAAATTAAAAGCCCGGTAAAAGATGCTGTTCTAGCACATAAGATTCCTGCATCCAAATTATGGCTCCCACCCAAGACTGTTTCATTTTACAGGGATGTAATGCTCATTCCTGTATCACAGCCTTTCTGCTGAGGCGTTTCTATTGCAACATTGCCGCTTGTAAATATAACTTGGGGATACCTACAACTTTAGGATGAAAGTTCCTGGCTGTACCTAGGTGCACTGACACCAGCAGAGTAAGCCATCAGAAATATCAGTCGAGCTGTCTGTCAGATAAAACATGCCAGGCTTTACCTAAGGGAGCCTCAGGAAAGTTATGGATGCAGATGGTCAACAGCTCCTGTCAGAAAAACCTGCAGTTCAGCTGCTGCACCCTAATTCAACCCTATGTGAACACAACACACCAAAAAGAAGAAGAGGGATGAGATACTGAAAACTCAGCTCCAGTCAGCACCAGAAAAAGCACCCATTGATTTGGGATGCTGAGGGAAACCGGAGCCTGCCTTTCCCCTTCCTTGCGTACAGCAGGTGTTCACTCACAAGCCTCTTATCAAGTGGTGGAAATAGGAAAGCTCTGTCTGACCAACACGTGCTGTTCTTATAAACTTCTTTAACAACAGTAACATTTCGCATTTTACAGCCCTTCTTGCGCTGCAGGATCGCAATGCACTTTGCCACCTTAAACAATAAGCTGTGACGTGCTGGACCTGTGAGCAGCCGGACAGGAAGAGCTGAAGATACGAGGAGGTTTCCTTCAGGGGTGCAGGCTGGTGACGCAGGGGAAGCCTGTGTGTTCCCGGACGACTTCAATAGCAGGCGGGAAGGACGGGATGCCTGGACGTGGTGTCTGCATGTGCTGTTCCTGCCACAGAGCTGCGTTTGTTTTACGTTGCCTGAAGTGAGAGAGGTTATGCAAAGACAGTGGAGGTGCTAAGAATAACAGGATCTTCATCCTGAAGCCCTGTGAAAGAGTCACAGATACAAATTACCTCTCAACAGTAAAACACAGCAATTCATACAGTCAAACTTATCAACTATTCATGCACACTAGCATTACAAAGTATAACCTCAGAGCAGAAACGTAAAAAAGCAGAGAAAATAGCTATCTCAAGAGGAATCTGGCCAGGATATTAAGAATGTAGCCTTCCTTTCCAGAAATTGCTTACAGGGTTCCTTAGTTGCACCAACAGCTTCAAAACTGTGAACCTCCAGTCTTAACTTCAAAAAAAAGTGCAGTTTTGATATCCAAGTGCCTCTTAGGGGCTCAAATGGATAGGTGTCAATCATTGAGTCATCAGCACCTACCCATCCATGGGAGCTTTCTATCTAAAAATCCCATTTATCAGCAGAATCCCAGGAGGATTACAGTATGATAAACACCTCCATGACAAGTCCTAAACTTCCACACTAACACATTCTTTTACTTAGCCATGTATAAAAGTGTAACACTGAAACACACAGCTTTCTCGAGCATCAATACCTAAGCCAAAGCAATCCATTACAGCTTTCCCATTTGTTTCTGCATTGAGAATAAACTGAAGTTAATTCAGCACAACAGAAACATTGTGTAGAATTACACAATAGAAATATTAAGACAGTCTCAAGAGACTGAATACAAGATTTATATTCACTCCTACATGCTGAATGCCTCCTATAAGGAGGTACAAGTCCAGGCCAGTACCTGCCAAAGACCTGCTGTAAAGCTTCTGTGCCACAGATGTTCAGAGGACCTGTGCAAGGATAGGTCCAGATGAGGCATCAAGGATTGATGCTGCAACAGCCCACAGCTTTCCAGATCAAGGTTCTTCAAGTTTCATTTACTGTAGCTGAGAGGTGTGGGTATTTGCAACTCTGGTGCTTTAAGGTCTTACATAGTACTTATATCCATAATTCTATAGAAATGCTAAGGATGAAACATATAAACTTACACATGAACTCTTTGGTCATGCAGGATTTTTAAATATTTTTTTACAGATACTTGAAATAAAAAAATGCAATAGTGTTTCATAACAGATGACGGCCCCAAGTCCAGACTCCACCACTTGAAGGGAAACAGCACAGCCAAGAAATTGCAAAATGACAAGCACAGTTTTTCAAACAATCTGCAACTCTCCATTATCAACACACAGTACAAGCAGGACTGCGGATGGAAAGAACAATTTATTGCTGTCTGATAAAGAAAGCAGATAGGACTGCACTGGCAAAACAGCAAACAGAGATGCTCCTGCGGGTTCACGCTGTGGCAGCACAACACGTGGGCACCCAAGACCAGTTGAAATCAGGTCATAAAATCCAATTCATCAAAGTAACATTTTAAAAATAGATTGCTCCAGTTGGCTTCCTGTGAAACCTAACTGCTTCAGGCTGCTGCCTGAGCCACCGTTTGCACAGTGTCCACACACCAAAAGGAAAAGTAATGACATGGGAGGTTTTAATTCAGTTCCTGGAACAGCTCTCAGGGAAAATAGATACATAGACTGGAAGAACAAAAAGGAAGTCAGAGGAGGAGATCCCTTCAGAAGTCATTAGCCATAGCTTTAATGTAGCTATGTGTTAGATGGGAAGAAAAAAAAAAAAAGGAAGAGAGAAAAAAGGAGCTTAGTCCTGCTTTGTTTGCCTGTGCACTTTGCTTGCCTGCTAGTTAGGCAACTAGAGTCTGCCCTCCGCAGTGTCTTACTAGTTTAAAGATTTTGAGTTTTATCTGTATAAAGCTTTCATCTTGTCCATTTGACATTCAGGTACTTCATGTGCAAACAGAGGTCACTGCATACCCCAGGAGCAGGGCAAGAGGAAAAGGAGTGACAGACTCCCCCCACAAAACTCTCTTGTTCAGTTCCACAAGACCCCTGTCTTTGGGTTGGGGACATCTAGAAAAAAAGAGCCAGGGAGCAGGTTTGCTCCTTCCTAAATCTTCCAGGTAAACATGAGCCAAAGGAAGCCTTTGCTGGGGAGATGCAGCCACCAAAAAGTAAGGGCCGTGCTCTGGTCTAGGGAGCAATGAACGGGCAGTGGCATTGTACTGGGTCTGGCTGAGATGGAGTTGATTTTCCCCACAGCAGCCCTCAGTGCTGCGCTTGTGTTGGTAGCACACCAGTGTTTTGGCTACTGCTGAGTGGTGCTCACACACCATCAAGGGTGTCTCTCCAACCTTCTAACCCCCCCTCACCAGTGGGACGGGGGTGGGCAAGATCTTTGGAAGAGACACAGCCAGGACAGTTGACCCAAAGTGATTAAAGGGATATCCGACATCCCATACCATGTGAGGTCTGCTCAGCAATAAAAACTATGAGAAAGGAGAAAGAAAGGGGAGCAGTCATTATTTATGACGTTTGTCTTCTGGAGCAACCACGATGCATACTGAAGCCCTGCTTCCTGGGAAGTGGCCGGACGTTGCCTGTTGACGGGAAGTAGAGAATAAAATCTTTTGGTTTTCTTTGCTTCCACACACTACTTTTACTTTATTAAGCTGCCTTCATCTTGATCTACGAGTGTTTTTCCATTATATTTTCTCACCCCCTGTATTACTGAGGAGGGGAGTAACAGAGAGGCTTGGTGGCACCTGGCATCCAACCAAGGTCAACCTACCACAGGCATTTACAGAGAGAGAGAGCTCCCACACCAGCCTCTGCAGTCCACGGACTGGTGACCAGTGCCTGTGCTATACCTCCCACTGTTTCTGTCTCTAAAGAAAAGAAATATAAAGATAACTCCCAAAGAAGAAACTTTCCTTTGTCTATATATTCCCATAGAAAAATGCAATCAGACTTTATTTCTGGTCAGTGTGAAAATTATTCTTCAGAGTAGCACTTAATTACAACTGTTTGCAGTTGTCTCATTCATGCTACATGGGGAATGTTGCTGGTAAATACAGGTGGTACGTGCAATCAATTCAGCACTCTTCAGAAGGCCATGGGTATTTATTCTACACTGGACAATGCCACATTAAGTGAATGGCCCCATTTGGAATAGCAACACACAGGTTTTACATTTGCTAGATATATTCCAAGAGGAAAAAGTATGAGGAAAAATGAGACCAAGAAAAGGAAATCATATACGATGGTTATAGCTCTGTTAAACTCTGCTGTGTGGAACCAGTCAGGAGGTACGTTCCCCAAGCCCACAGTAACTAATGCGCCCACGGGAGACATCCACAGCATAAACTTCAAGGCAGAGTGGTTGGCTCTGCAGCGAAAGGGAATCTGGCACTCGTAAAAGACAACAAAAGCAGGATCAGGGCTGTAAATGGCTCCTGACAGCATTCTCTTCATAATGAGATCTCTGTGAAATATGGAATATATTAGCAAACCTGGGCTGGAAAGCAAAGCATTTTTAGGTAGGTGGAACTTTTTAATAGCATGCCATTAAATCTCTCTTACATTTAGCATTTAATAGATGTAACTTTCACAGCAGCATGCTCATTACAAAAAAGGCACAGGGGACCACACCAAATAGCGAGCAGAATGGACCCAGACCCCAAGTGCCTCGTTTTTTTAGCATACGGGTACCACCATGATGAGCAAAATCTGGATGTCTTAACACATTAAATTAGAAATATCCTTACTCTGCTACTAGTCCTCTTTGGTCCCATCCTGACAGGAGTTTGTCAGCTGAAATAAGGCCAAAATTTCTGCCTGTGTAAATTACTATAGCTCCTCCGCTGCCACTGGCATAGGGCCATTTTCTATGCCAGATGTAGCTCTGACCTACGTATATTTAAAAATACGGTCAGTGTAAAAAAAAATAAATCTTAAGACCGTTTGACTGGCTGGTGCGGACATAGGCAAAGTATGTTAATCCCATTGCCAGGACTAAGGCCAAGATGTATAACCTGTCTGAAGCAGGTCACCTGCATCCATATATAGACACCTATATAAAGTGTTTTAAAAGAAGAGCCGAGTGTTTGCACATCTCTCTGATCTCACCTGTCACTTCAGCCGTGACCTTTGACAGTCCTACAGTAAAAGGGATTGGGGTGCTTTTCCTGGCCCATGCCTTGCCAACAGAAGGCAAAGGCATGCAGTGCTTTGTCAGGGTTTGCTCCACCGCCAGGGGATGGGTTTTTCAAGAACATGCGCACAAAGTCCATGCAGCCTCAAGAAAGCCACTTAGTACAGCTTTGTGCCTGATTATCCCCTTTTTATAGACAGGTTTGATGAGACTTCCCTATTCTACAACAAAGACTGTGACTATGTGTTCTGAAATGCTGTACTAATTCTGCCTATTATTGCTAATTACTATTATCTCCATTACTACAGCACACCAAGGGGACCTGAGGATGGCTGAGCCAAGCAAAGCAGTTATTGTTCATCCTGCACATCTTGAACACTGCTTGACTTCTGAGGTGGATGCTGTAAAAACCTGTCCTTTGACTACCTGAGTAAGAACCTAACAGCCATTGGTTTTGAACTATTGCACATGAGCATCATAGGGTTCCCATGCACAAACATCACAGAATCACAGAATGGTCAGGGCTAGACGGGACCTCTGGAGATCATCTAGTCCAACTCCCTGCTAAAGCAGGTTCTCCTAAATCACATTGCACAGGACCACATCTAGGTGGGTTTTGAATGTCTCCAGAGAAGAAGACTTCACAACTCTGGGCAGCCTGTTCCAGTGCTCTGTCACCCCCAGAGTAAAGCAGTTTTTCCTTATATTCATATGGAACTTGCTGTGTTTCAGTTTGTGCACCTTGCCCCTTATCATGTCACAGCACCACTGAAAAGAGCCTGGCCCCATCCTCTTGACACTCGCCCTTAAGATACTTGTATACATTGATAAGATCCCCTCTCAGTCTTCTCACCTCCAGGCTAAACAGGCCCAGCTCTCTCAGCTTTTCCTCATAAGAGAGATGCTCCAGCCCCCTCATCTTCTTCATGATCACAATGGAGCTGAACCTGGATCAAGCACTGAAATCAATCCCAATTGCAGCAACCAGGTCCAAGCTGCCAGTTACACCTTACTGCACAGGTCAACGATGAGGAAAAGCAGCTTTTCTTTAAAAAAATAAAATAAAATAATCTTTTCCCATGATAAGGGCTTACATGCTGGGAAGTGTCATTTTTACAAACTCCAATTACCCACACAGATCAGCGTTAACTGATCTGAACTCATCTAACCAACAGGTTTTTCCCTCTGCTCGGTTTTAGAACCAGAGGTGTTTCAAACAGGGCCTGTGTTAACAACTTTCTTCTGGCCTCAAATAGTTCAAGACCATCTCGTTAGGAATTTGATAAATAACCTGAAGCAGCAGACAGATTACAGGAATCTGTAATAGATAGCTGACCTATTTAACATCCCAGCTAACTTTTGAGCAGGACTGAGTTGAATAGGAGCAAGCTGTTAACAGGAGATTCGCACACCGTAGATCTGAGTCCTTGAAGCTCACAAGATCATTACTATTTACCCAGTAGGCATGACTTGCTCCTTTGGGCTAAATTTATCTGAATGCTTCAGACTGGCTCTATTAGCATCACTCCTGAACTCTCTGCCTCAGCACAGAAAAACAGAGCAGGAAAGTTAAATTGCTGTGAACACAGTGGCAGTCAGATCCAAGGAGGCTGGCTCTTCATGACATATTTCTCTGAGCAAGAGGCATTAAACGTGAAGCAGAACACCCAAGACTTTGGCTGTGTCTTCACTTCATAGGGAAATGACTTCTCTCCAGAGCGTCAAAGCAAGACAAGCATTTGGTGTAGTCACCATTAAAAGACTGCAGTGTGATAATGATGGTCTTTGATGGTGATGGGCATCTCCTATAAGAGAAAACCTTGATATTTTTCCTGTGATTTGCAGTACCTCCTATGGCTACCTTCCCCACTCTGAACATGGCACATGCACAGGCTTTGCCTGTTCCTTCCTTTCACTATGTGCCCAGCCAAAGTTTGTCAATTTTTTTCTCTGACGTGTCAGAAAATCTACCTTTGGCTTTCCATCCCAAAAGCTCAACTCCAATCAAACCTCTTACTGTCTCATTTATGTGATTTCCTTTGGCTTCTGACCTTCCCCACACTGACATCACCCGCTTCCCTTCCATGAAGGATGCAGACTGTGATCCCTTTTTCTGCCAAGTGCCCTCCAACTCTGAAGTGCTCTGCTAGATGACTTGGTTGCATTCTTCTATGTTTTTAGGTTTCCCTACAGTTTTCTCATTTCTTCCCTATTTTTCTGCTTGTACCTATTCCCAGCCATTCCCCCTGCTCCACACCCCGTGCTAGAATCCTTAATTCCTCTGGCTTGTCATTTAGGTGTCTTTAAAAGAAAAGCATAGCGAAAGATAATTTTTCGGTTAAATGAACTCATAACCCAGTGACAGCATTTATTGTAAGCACGTGATGGCAGGGATCATCTTTTTGTCCAGTGTCACGCAGCATCTGCTTCAAAACCAACTAATCAGTGACTGAGACAATAATACAAATAATAAACTCTGGTAAAGAACCATTGTAACGTGGTGACAATATAATAGGCCCTACAGGAGGATAGCCCTATTGGAAGTTTTATTGCATCCACTCACAATCCTTCAAATGCTCTCCTGTACCTATAGCTTCAAGAGCTACACAGACTGACCGGTACAGCACTTGAAGGGCCTGCTGAAACGAAAGGCAACCCGCTGAAACTTTTCATCTGGAGATTCCACTAAACTTGTCCCGTGGGAAAAGACAGTAGTAAACAGTGGAAGAGAAACACAGTCCAGACATTTCCACAGAAAGTAAATCTGCTTCCACAAAGTACTGCATTTTTCTTGCTAGCTATTACCTTTAGCCTCTTGCAGATTTATTTTTACTACAATTTAAACATATCTGTTACATACCATAACGTTATTATGAGAGACACTAAAGCAGCGAAGTATTCTAGGCACTTGATACCATTTTACAAAACAGGGAATTAAAGCCAGTGATGACTATAGATCACTGCAGCAGCCACCGATGCACATGACCTCCCTTCCACCTTACTTCTTATACCTCCAGACAGAGGGCAAGACGAACAAAAATTGTGGAATTACTCCCAAGGTTGCAGTGTGCTTTCTCTTGCTGTTTAATTAGGGAGAGCAAAAAAGGAATTAAAATGCATCCAGTGGGATGAACTTCTGCCTGCTCCTACTGGGCTTTAGGCACACCACTGGGCTCACAGCCCACAGCCTAGAGCCACTGAAGCTACCAGCTAAGCCTACACATCTCATATTGAAAACTGCCTGGGGCTGCCACACACCTCAGAAACACAGAATAGTTTGGGGTGAAAGGGACCTTTACAGGTCACCTAGTCCAACCCCCCTGCAATGAGCAGGGACACCTTCAACTGCATCAGGTTGCTCAGAGCCTCGTCCACCCCGACCTTGAATGTTCCCAGGGATGGGGCATCTACCATCTCTCTGGGCAACCCGTGCCAGTGTTTTACCACCCTCGCTGTACAACATTTCACCTTATCTAGTCTGAATCTAACCTCTTTCAGTTTAAAACCATTACCCCTTGTCCTATCGCTACAAGCCCTACTAAAAAGTCTACACCCATCCTTCTTATAAACCCCCTTCAAGCATAGAAAGGCTGCAATGAGGTCTCCCCAAAGTCTTCTCTTCTCCAGGCTGAACAACCCCAAATCCCTCAGCCTTTCCTCACAGGAGAGTGTTCCACTCCTCTGTTTTTTTTTGTCCTAGCCGTGAGGCTTGCATTTCATTTTTCACTAAGCTGCTTTAAATAAGCAAAAGTTTACACAAGGGCCTCAGGTTTTGGCTTCATAGTGTATACTCTATTAAGTCTAATAAAACACATTTAAACAAATAAATTCTGTCTTCATTAATCAACTTAGCTTTTCAGTGTTCCAACACTGATGGACGTCTATTCGTATCAAGACAAACTATGGTACAGCGTAACTTTCCACTCCTGAAAAGCACTGCTGCAAAGCTCTTTGTTTTCAACTTGGATGCTGTTTGGCACAACAGTTTGACATTCACTTACAAGACTGGTGAAAAATATGCACTGCTAATTTTCCTAAGTGCCATGTCAGCGTCTCTGGGGGCTATGTGTTTGTCTGCCTTCCCATACAGTAATATGACTTGCTCCCAGCTAATAAAGTGGACTTCACATCAGCTAAGGAGGGACTTTAGTTAGGATGTCTCCCTTTCTTCATTATTGAATGATATATTCATGGCAAAGAGCTAAAGTTGATAACATCTTTAAAATACTTTTTTTTTTTTTTTTCCCCATAACATGGGGGATACAAGCTGATAATCCCTGCAGATCTCCTTTTTCTCCCCCATTGCCCCCGTGGTTTATCATGTCCAATTAGCCATCTGCCATGCCTGCACTGCCATACAAAGGAAGCCCGCTCTCCTCTACCACAGCCCATCAGCAGGGCTATTGTCCCAGCTGACAAACAAGAATCAGACACTATTGTTTCCAGCTGACCATGCTGCTCCCAGTGTAGGCTGCCAGTTGCCATTAAAACAGCGGGAATGCCAGGGTACACTCCAGGAGTCAGGAACCATGCCAGCCACACTGATATTACCAAGGAACCTTTACAAAGCTCTTTTCACTACGTACATTCTAACTTCAGGTAACATACCAACCTGGGCCAGCTACCACTCTTCATATCCTGGCTGCACCACAGCATGCCTGACCTATTGCCTTCACTGTTTTACTGAGCGCTCACCTTGCAAAGGAAAGGCTCACAGCACCCAGGAGAGCACAACACCTTGGAGTCAAATCTTTCCTTGCAATGATTTTTATTTTTTTTTCCATTTTAAAGGTAAGGCATGTCTTCTGTCACTTAAGCACAGCTTATTATGTGCATTACAAAAAAAAAAAAAGTTGTTTAAAAAACCTGAAAACTCCACTAAGTCTACACGGGTACCAATTATGCGAGAAGGCTAATTTAATTTCTCTCACAAACAGCACACACTCACCCTTTTCCCAAGGCCACTTCACTAACAGAAATGACCAGAGCAGCTGGCCTGCCAGTCACCGAGATGTTAAATTGAAGATCATTTCCTCTTATTATTCTCAGCAAAGCATGATGTGACCTTACG
Source organism: Falco cherrug (assembly GCF_023634085.1). Classification (NCBI taxonomy): domain Eukaryota; kingdom Metazoa; phylum Chordata; class Aves; order Falconiformes; family Falconidae; genus Falco; species Falco cherrug. Next base: position 31,845,741 of record NC_073704.1, on the reverse strand, counting down.
CTAAAAACTACAGTCTGCCTAATTATGGCAGTTTTGTTCCATCAGCGAAACTGAAATGCTGGTTCATGTAATTAAGGTTACAAAAAAAGGAATTTCATTTTTAGTTTTAAAGGCAATTTGTTGCCTTGAAGCAGGAATGTGACAAATTAGGCCTATGTACCTACATGCTCTCAGTCATCATATCGGGCAATTTGGAAGAAACAGAAAACAATCCTAGATTTTAGTAACAAAGCCACACATGTTGATAAGAGAGAAAGAACCCAAATAAACCACAATTTATTCTAGGCACTAGTTAATGAAAATGAGCAAGCAAAATGAATATTTATATTTAAACAGAGAAACAGAATTATCTCTTAAGCCTTTGATTAGGAAACAGGAATTGTTTAAACTTCAATAAATGTTTCACACAGTATTTCACATGCCAGCGTTGAACACACATATTTTTAATATACCACTTTGAACCATCACTGAATAGTTCAAAAATAAAGTAAGTGAAAAGCAACTGAAACTAATGTTATTCCACAGTAATCGCATACATAATGACTTTCACAATGACTTCCAAAAGAGAAAAATCTTTGCCCTGGATTCAAATACAGGGTTTCTTCTGAACCAAACTTGAAATAAGACATGAAAACTTAAATATTTTGCTGAAATATTGCTCCATTTTTAGCCTGGAATGCTCTAAGTCCCCTTCGAACACATTGCAGGCCACATATCGCACAGGTTACTGACTCAAACCTAGATTTACAATTGCCATTGTGGTGCCTGGGCCCAGTTCTGTTTTCAGTTACACCCATGAAAACTCCCGAACAATTCCTCTCAAGTCCTCTGGATCTGCACGACAGTAATGCAATCTGTCCCAGAACTGGAGGGGGAGGGGGGGATAAAATATTTCTTTTACAACCCTCCACACTTTAGAGTTGTCCATTCAGACAACCATATTTGACTTCTCTTTTCATATCCAGCTTTCTTTTGCAACACGTATACTGTAATATTCACTGTTATTCTTGCCAGATTTGCCAGGCAAAATTCCCCAAGTGGCAGAGTCCCTTCAGTTAAACACAGGGTGCGTGTGCCATGCAAGGCTGTAAAACGGGAGTTGTTTATCCAAAGAAATATTAAAAGCAGGACACCAGTCCAAATCAAACAAAAGCACAAATACTTCTAAGTTGTTTCATGACTGACTTTAAGTTCCAGCCATAAAATGCATAGCACTGTGGGTTTATAAGGCCTAATACTCCATAAGTATTTTCTTTGATATAACTATGAAGTACTTAAAATACCACTGGGTACTATACGGTACATGTCGCCATGGAGCAATAAAGCTGCTATACATCCATAACCAACCTTCCTAGGGACCTCAAGGTCACAGCAGCTGAAACAACAGAATACTTCATCCCCCACCTTCAAAAGGCCCAGAGCACCTGTCTGGCCAGAGGACTCCCCAGCAGGCTCTTAACGCGAGGGTGTGCTTGGAAATGAAACCCAAAGAAAACCCCCTACCAAACCCATCAAAGCTGCTCCCATTTTTAAACTCTCATGTTTCCCCAGCAGGTTATTATCATCGGACTTGACAAAATACACTATGGGAGGCAGGTATTGGGAAACAGCGATAGTTGCGTTTGCCTGGCCAAGCTGGATGTTCAATTGCATCCATGTAGCTCATCATCCCAAAACACACATGGCCATCTAAGGCCACATGCAAAATGGGCTACAGAAGCACTAGGACGGTTGTACAGGGCTCCTCTCTGGTGACTTTGGGACAGCACTTTTCTTCTTTCAGTTTCAGCCTCAAAACACAGTGTCAGCAACAGGTCCGTCCATCCCGTTCCCCCCCACCAATAACTTCTGTAGGTGCCGTATCAAGCCTTACTGCATTGCCTGTGAACTTTACTAATGTCTGTGCTATAAGCTTACATTCCCTGTTGCACTGTGTCCTGGAAATTGAAGATTGTGAACCTCAATGCATAGCAGCTCTAAACAGAAGCTGGGTGTGAAAGGCCTCTTCCTCTGGAAGTAATTCTGTTCAGCGTTAATTGAGTTAATATCAAGAGAATAAATATCTTCCTACTGCCCTATAACACAATGCAATCTCATCCAGAAGAACATTGTAAATTACTATCAGTTGTCACCCCCATTGCCCTGTATGTACTTCTCAGTGAGAAGAAAGGAAGAAGTATGTGCAATAAATGCTTTTCTGAACAGAAATCACCAAAGTAAATTGCTCCCTTCCAGTATCAAACAGAGATCCTTCCCTTTTTACACAAGACCCCACAAATCAGCACGTTCTGCCCCATTTCTGAGCAGCGTCTGTAGGACGAGATAGGAATGACTGTCCTCTTCCCTACCAAGAACTCTTGATTCACCTATAGATCCTTTGCCACATCTACATGCCAATTCCTGGACTAGCAGAGCTCCCTCCAAGAGTCCTGAGGAGGAGATGGGACAACAGCAGGGCACAGCCACACAGCCTTCTCCATGCACTGGGCTACCCGGTGACAAGAGGCTTAGGAGGATCTGGGTCCCCACATGATAGCCGTCCTCCTCCCTCACATCAATCACATGAAAAACCACCTACATTAGACAATAAGAAAGGAACAAACCTCATAATCCTGACAGGGTCAGAGGTCAAAGCCTCCAGAGAGCAGTGGAGATTTTAATTAACAGCATCACCTCAAACACAGGAGCTTTCCAAGTGGTAGGCACAACCTGACGGTCTTTTCTACAACAGAAACTCCTTTATGAGCACACATTACCAGACCAGGCCTTACAAAGTCTCAAGGTGAGGAAGCCAGGCATCACACGAACACCTCACCCCCAGTGACAACTCGACTGAATCAATTTATCTGCTCTATGAGGAAACACTTGATTCCATCAACCTCAAGGAGCACTTCTCTGCAGACATCATTTCAAGCACGTCTATTGATCAAACAGCCTGGCCACTGCCAATCATTTTAAAGTTATTAAGTAGCGGAGCTGCCAGTCACTTGTGCACAAATGAACAAAACTGGACGTATAGCTGCCTGGTGGAAAGCAGAAAGCAAACAGAATAATTCATTGCAGTCAAAGGAGATGGAACAATATCAATTTTCAACTCACTCACAGGAAGTATCGATAACAAAGTCAGCATCTTCATATCAGACATAATCAATGTTATACTTAAGTGCCATAAAAATAAATCAGAAAATAAAACTGTATCTGCTAGCGGATAAGAAATATCGATGATTACCTTTTCCAGTAATTGGTAGTTTGCTAAATTGTTCTGCCACTGACCTCTGTAAATATTTAAAATTTTGGTAAAGGTTTTCCTTACATGTTTCACCCCTGCTTCCAAAACATACTGCAGAAATTCCTGCAGCTTCGGCACAAAAGTAAAGCTTCCCTTCTGTGTCTGTATCCAAGGGGTATCTGTCATTTGTATGCTTTACAAGGTGACTTACTTTATGTTTGAAACAAGCAGTATTTGGAGTCAGTTCCACGCAATATAAAAGTCTTAGTATACATTTAATATAGACTACCCAGAGTTCCAGAGAACTTGCTCATATTTTATTTGTCCGCAAAATAGACATGAAACTTACCAAGACATACCTAGGCATAGATTTGGTTTCTTATTCAAACATAAGCTCAAACAGAAGGGATAGATGTTGCACAGAAATTATTGCCTCAATTCAGCAGCCAGCATTATCCCAGAAATCAGAGCTGCAGACTGTAGTAGTCATTTCTGCCCTTAAAGTCCCTCTGCCTGTTAATTTTTATGCCAGTTACATGGGAGTGATTCTCTAAAAGGAGACTGAATTACTCTGTGCGTGTATCTGATGGTGAAAATTAGAATAGTCCCTACCCTGCCTGCCTCCTGAGAGGTTTAGCTGACTGCCAGCATCAACCACACAGGTGTTAAATCCACGCTTTTTCTTAAAAAGTCCTTCCTAGTTCTCATCAGTGTAAGCATCAGAACAAACCTTCCTTTATTACCTCTTGTTAATTCTTCCAGTTTTACTTTCCAGGTACAGCTCAGAGAGCTGCTATCTCAGTTGCCATAGCTGATAAGGGACTGCTACCTCCAAGTGTTTGGGGTGCTGCTGGGGGAGCCGCTCTGTTCTCTGCATCAGCCTCCTCTGCTGGTACCAGGGAGCAGCCTATCGATCCTCCCAGCTCAGCGCGAATCCCAGCCAGTTGCTAAAAGCCTCCAAGTGAGACAGTAGTTGTTTGAATTCCATTTTTTTCACTGAGAATAACGAGTTCATGCTTTTTCATGTAGTGGCTATGAATTTGGGAAGAGTTTAGACAGCTCAGTGTATGCTTGTGCTATTAGAGCAGCTAATCTTTAAACCACATAGGTTCATTTTTTATTTGATGTGAATGTTCAAGGGTATGTAAACCACAACAGTTATGCTTTAGAGATTCAGCATATAAATCAGGACAGAAGGAATAAAAAAAAAAAAAAAAGCGCCGGTATCAACGGAAGAAGGATGCTAAGTCAATGCAGGTCTCTGCAGCTACTACAGAGCAGACCCTATCTCACAGTCCTTACTCGGGCACAATTGCTATTGACAGCCAAGAAGACAAGTGGGAGAGTCAGTTGTGTCCTGTCTACAGCTGTTCTCCTCAGCCCCACATCAGCTGTTCTCTCTGCCATCCATTAAAACTAACTTCAGACAGGCACAAGAGCAGCGCACAAACCCCAGAAGTGAACGGTGGCACAAACAATGCAGGAAACAGCACACAGTGCAATTTCACGAGTCTTGTCTGCTCTCATGCTTTTTCCCCCCCTACTTCCCAGTGATGTTGTGTGGCTGTTGTAACAGCTGACAACCAAAATGAATAGGGTTTTTTCATGTCATCTTTTTGGACACAAGATGCTACATAACAGCACAGAAACAAGAATTTTGCCACCTCCTTCCACAAAGCTTAAGGTAGGTGAAACAACCACCAGGGACGGCCTATGCATGTATGGTTCAGCACAAGGATGTGGCCTAGGCACCTTTCCAAGTCCAGGTTCCTGTGATTTTCTCCCCTCAGCAAGCCAAAGTGTTAGGAGACTTTCTGAAATCTCCAGGTTAAATGTATAAGGCAGGTGACAAGCGTATTCATGGATCTACAGGTGAACGTTCAGGTGGAAGCAGATTGGGAGAAATGGCTAGCCACATGACTTCCTGTACTTTTTCCTCACTTAGGAATACTTTTTTTCCTGTAAGATAGACAGATTTGATTCTCTCCAAATTCAATTCTGCTAACGTGCTTATGTTGAGAAGGCAGTGTCACAGAGAAATGATTCAGCTTTGGGTGAAAGAAGGGAGAAAGAAAAGGTGGGGGAAAACTTAATTAACAGGTTCCTTTCAGAAGAAAAATTGGTGGGTTATTTTTCTTTTTATAAACAAATCTGTCATTGTTGAGACTTCAGAAATGAGCTTGTAACCAGGTAGGCGATCAACAGGCAAATATCCTATGGCTTAATGGCTTGTGGATCACAAGATACGCACAGCCAGACCTTATTATAGTTATCCTCTAGATCAAAGAGTTTTCACACAAATGGGGTACAGTCTATCATAGCAGGGAGCTGCTGCAAGCCTTCAGGATTTTAAAGTTTTGGTGATTACATTATTATTTTTTTTTTGTAACTGGAGCTCAAAGCACTGTGTGTAGCTAATGAGCAGGTAGAAGGAGGAAAACAGCTGAAAAGGAAAGTCTTGACAAACAGCCATGACAGTAAGTTTCAGTCCTAGACTCTAAGGGTCAATCCCCTTATGAAACAAGTATTAAATCCTTTACAATTTTTAATTAAAAATCTGTGAAGAAGCCTATAATACTGCAGATTTTGTCGGGGGGTGGGGGGGGGTGGGCAGGGAAGGCAGACCACAAGTTGTTTCTGTTGAGATGCTGACCCTGTGCAAAGCCCTGCTTCAGAGCGGTGGGCTCCCACACAAACACCACTTCACAAACGGGTGGTGCAGCAGGGACCCCCAGCACGTACCCAATGCCCAGAGAATTTAATTAGCCACCGCATCATTAGCGAAGGCCCCACACCACGCTCTGCTGTAGCCCAGCTACACTTCAACTCCAGCATCCCCTGAAACGGGAGACCGACCCACACGGCTCTCGCCCTGCCCTAAGATACTTCGCCAGCCCGTCCCCGCGAGCTCAGCACCCCGGGCCGGCAGCGGGGCCGCGGGCGAGCTGTGCCCGGGCCGCCTCTGCCTCGCTGCCCACCCGCGGGCGGCACGGGGGGCGCCGGCGCTTCGCCCGGGCGGACCGGGGCGGCAGGGCAGGCAGCCGGCTGCGTCCGAACACCGGCGGGTACCCGGGCGGCCGCCGCCGCTGCTCGGGGCGGGGGGCGGCGGGGCCCAGCCGGCGCAGCCTCCCGCGGCGGCGACAAGGCGGCGGCTCTCCCCGAGCATCACCGCGGGGCTTTTGTGCCTGCTCGGGGCGGGGGCCCGGCCGGTCCCCTCCCGAGGCGGCCGGCGGCGGGAGCGCAGCCCCGCAGTAGCATCCTCCTCCCGGGGGCGGGAGCGGGGACAGGGGAACGGACGAGCCGAGGGGCTGCGGCGGACAATGCGAGGAGGCAGACGGGGACCCCCTCCATTCCCTCCTCTCCCCTCCCCGCGGCTCCGCTGCCGGCGGTGCCCGCGCCGCCGCCGCCAGCCCCGCATCCCGCGGCGGAGGCAAGGCCCGGCGCTGCCCCGGCCCGTTCGCCGCGGCTCCCCTACCTGTTCGGAAGAAAGCATCCACCTCGGAGTCGGGGACAGCGCCTTCCTCCGCCGCCCCTTCGGCAGGATTCATGGCTGGGGGAGAGGCGGCGGCGAGCCCGGCGGCTGGTAATATCCAGTGAGTTAGGGAGGAGGAGAGCCGAGAGAGAGGGAGGGAGAGAGGGAGGGAGAAGAGGAGGGAGGGAGGGATGGAGGCGCGTTTAGCAGCGAGCCCAGCCGAGCGCCGCCCGGATCATCCCTTCCGCGGTGCCTGCGGGGCGGCTGCCCCGGGGCTGGGCTGCGCTGCCCCCGGGCTGCGCTGGGCGGCGCGGCCCGGGGCGGGGTGCGGGTGCCGGTGCCGAGCCTCGCCGCCGGCCCCCTCCCCTCCACCCGCTATTGTTCCGACCTGCTCCGCTCCCCCGCGCCGCCGCTGCCCCTCGCCGCGCTGACAGCCCAGCCCGGCCCGGCCCCCGGCGGCCGCCCCCGCCGCTTCCCTACCGGCACTTCCTGAGCCAGGCCGGGCCGCGGGCCGGGGAGGCTGAGGCGCCCCCCACCGCCGGGGCAGCCCCTCCGCGGGGCGCGGCCGCTCCGCGCAGCAGCGCGCCCGGGGCGGGGATGCAGCGGCCGCCGGCGGAGCGGGCCGGGCACAGGTGCGGGCCCGGGCGCCCCAGCGGGGGGGTGGGTTTCTTTATTCCCTACCCCCCGGCGCTCCGCAGCCGCACGGCTGAGCATCGCCGGCCTGCGCCGCTGCCATGTCTCCCCCGATGAATAACCGCGGGGGCACGGCGCAGCGCTCGGCTGTCAGCTGGGCAGGTACTCGGCGCGCGAAAGTGAACGCCGGTGTGATTTACACGGCAAAACAAAAAACAAACAAACAAACAAATTTTTTCTTTGTTTTGGAGTTATCGGCGGGTTGGGTTTTTTTTTGCGGGGGTTTGGGGTTTTTTTTGTTCCTGGGCTGTGGGGTACAATTGCTTTGGAAACGATCAATGAAACTGCACGTTGCTGCAGGTATGCCTTCGTATGTTATCCTTCACAGTCCCAGGTAATGAGAGAGCCAAAAAAAAAAAAAAAAAAAAGAGTTTGAAAAGCCAAGACCCTGGTCCCCACTCAGACACTGATTCAGCTAGCTAAATAATTTTGATTTCTCTGCCATAGCTCCAATATTTGTGATTTGGGATGACAATTGTTGTCTCTAAAGGAGCACTGTGAGGAACACTTGTTTGTTAGCAGCTGAGCTGGGTATTATTCCCTGAGACCAGCTATCAAGATTTCAAGCACAGACAGAAAGACAGATGTTTGCCATTTGGGCGCTTTTCTTTCTTCTCCTGTTCACCTGTTGAAGTCTCACCAGCTCCTCATTCTTCTACAGTCAGGTAACAGCTCTAGAACTAGCAGCCTGCTTAAGGAGAAATTTGCTGTTCCCCCTATTAAAAAGACCATTGTAAAACAGGAGTTACTCTCACAACTCACAGTTGTTCGTCCTCGCTACCTCTACCATTGGAAAGAAAAAGCAACTGTTGGAGCAATCACCCCTCTGGCTGCACTACCCTTGGATAACCCATCCTTGGTGCAAAATTGCATCTCCCACCCTCAAGAACACAAGTATTTTAGCCGGCAAGTCCTCGTGCCCTCAGTGTCATTATCCTGCAGGGGTAGTGCCCAAACACCACTCCTTTGCCACTGAAAAACTCTGATGTTTAAGGGACTCTATGGATGCACAGGGAGGAAGTCAGCTGTAGAAGATAAGGACAAAACATCTCTGGGAACCTGGTCACCACGAGGGGGACTCGCTGGAGCACTTCAAAAGAGCTAAGTATCAGTCTAGTGCAGCTTAAGAAAAAAATACTCCAAAACAGAAGTCTCAGACCAACTGGTTGTAAGTAGTAGTCTCTGGATCAGACCTCAGTCTGTCAGGTATGTTAGCAGCTGAGGCTGGCAGAACCTTTCCTGTTTCAGCTCAGAGTATTTTAAGCAGAGGACCACGGGTTTGCTCCATATGATCTCTTCTCAATAGAGTGTAGAGGAAGAATGGGTTTGGATGGATGCTCACTGACTAGATATATTGCACTTGATAAAAAGGCTGAAAATTTCCCTGCAGAAACTTAGCTGTCAAAATGGCATTGACCTGGCAGGATGAGCACAGAGATCCCAGTCACATAGTCTCTGACCTTACTGTTTACTACTGGAATTGAAAGAGAATTGAGAAGCAAATCATATGTCATGCCCGGGGACAGCAGAAATAGAAGGAAATATCCCATATAGATAGCATTTAGTTTCCCCCTGGTTGCCTTATTCCAGCCCTTCTGATCTCTGATCTACTGCCCATTTCCCAAGCCTAACACCAGCTGCTTTTAATTGAAGACATTTACCTTTTTATGTTTATGGATAAAAAAGGGTCGTTTCACAACTATCTTCAGAAAACATCAACACAAAAGCTATGTCCAGGCTCGCAAAGCTCATTGCGGACATTTGTGCTGCCTCTGAGCTCATCTCCTTAGAACAACCAGGATGCCAGGACCACCTCCGTATTAGTAACACCAGCAATAGGGCATTACCACAAGCACCAGACCTTCTTCAGTGACCATTCAGCCCTTCCACATCACACCAGGATGCAGAAAAGCCTTCCAACCGCCAGACATAAGCCAGCTACATTATTTCAAATCCCATCTTAAGATCTCATCTCTGAATATTCTCTTCCCACAACTCAGATTCCCTCCTTAACCCTCATTCTCCCCCGGACTCTTACATACAGGTTGATTTGTGAGTGTGCACTAAAGCCTTGGTAGCTAGGAAGAACGTGGCTTCCTTGTAAAGCACTTTGAATCCACCCAGGATTTGGTACAATCTGGTGATTTTTAGAGTCAAAGCATTCCTCCTTCAGGAGCATTCTTAGAAGCTACAGGAGTTACCTATAAGCAGAGAAGGTTTCAGATCATCCAAAGGGAATTAACATTGTCAATGACAGAGAAATTTATATTCTCCTTGCCTAAGAACCCTGCAGGCGTGGCCTACGGCATCAGCTGTAGAAATTATATAGGCTACAGAAAACATCTGTGTCTGTATAACCTGCAATCAAATGCATTAGAAACTGCTGGGGGAGGGAGAGCAGTTTGTTTAGCTGACGTACCATCCTGATACCTACACAGGCTCCTGGTTAATGATTAAACAAGTTAAGGCACTTAGATTTGACCATATAAGATACTAGTATCTTCTGAAAACAAATAACTATTTTTTTCACAGAACTTCATTATAACAAGAAGGGTCCCAGATCTCTCATACTCTGAAACAAATGGGAACTTCTACTTTTTAAAGAGTAAAGGTGTTCAGATGGTTTTTTTTAATCCAGTTTCATTAAAGTATGTTAAGACTAAGCCATGCATTTTTGTTGCCTGTCTCTGCTGTGCAAGGAACAGCAAGTTTGTTCTTCTCTGCTTGCAGCTCCACTGGCCAGCGAAGTCCTGCACAGTATATTCACTGCTTTCATGGCATTACCACTGAAGCAACAGTCCTGCTGTCACATTTTGCACACACCTCTCATATGCACACACCACGGCAATGCATGACGGGGAGAACCACATTCAGGTATCAGTAAATTTTAGTGCAACCCCAGACGTTAAGCTAGCTACTATGTTTATTAACATTGCGAGCAGAACAGGGCTGTCACTGTAAAATATCATTAACAACTAGGAACCACCATGACTTCAGTTCAAGACCCGGCAACAAGTTTACAGTTTTTGTTGTTCAAAGAAGAGCTGTTAAATATAGAATTAAATACTTTCTGCAATGTATAATTCACTTTCCAGATATAATGCTGAAGGCACCTACAGTTTCCTTGAAAAACAAAATACAAAAAAACCCAAAACCCTGTAGAATTACATAAGCCAAAATACACTAGTTTCACTGACAGATACTGCTTTAATCTTTTGCATGGCTCTACTTGACAAATACCTCAATCCACACCGAACAACTTAGGTATGAATGCTTTTCTTCGTGACAGCCCCTAAAACTGCTCAAAGATCAGAAACTGTCATGCAGTCTTTCAGTTTAAGGCCTTTGCTACAGTCAGGTTTTCCAATGGGATGGCAATAGGTAGCATCTGAGATGAAATGTTTTTTTAGCTAAATCTCAGGAGCTTGCAAACTATAGGATGGGAGGAGGGAGAAGAATTTCAACAAGAAATCAGTAAAATTCATCGACCCAAGACAAGAGGAATGTATTTGAAGGCTCTAGGACAGTCACGCTGCTGGAAACAGTACAGCACTCTGAGAAAGCACATGCAATCTGGGTGTCACGCACAAAGAATCAGGAGTCAAGGCTGCAAAACACAGTACATGCGCCAAGGGTTCTCATTCAGAAAGGGGCAGGGAGAAAAAACATCCTGCCAGGCTCATCAGACGAGCTGCAGTCTGCAAGGTGCTGCAGAGACCGTTATTTGTGCAGAAAGTCCCTCCCCTTCGTTGTGACAGCAACATCTAAATACAGAGTGTTAATAGATAGGATCAAAGAGAAAACCTCAATCGCAGAGCAGGAAAATATAAGTCTTAAAAGCACCTAAGGCTGCCTGGTTAATACCTTATTTGCAGCTACATTCTGGGGTATGTGAGAAGAACTTCTCACACCCAAAGACTTGTTCAGACCTATGTCTAGGTATTAGAGCTGAGACTACCATGCTTTTAAATGGGACCAGGCACAGGGGGTGAAAGTTTCCATCCATATTCTAGACTATCAGGAATGCTGTGAGGGAAAATCTGCAAGTCCCCGGAAATATGACATGCAGAGAAGCCTCTAGGGCAGGATGGAGGAGGCAGAAGGCATGTTTCATATACTTAGACTCAAATGCCCGCATATATGCCAAAGATTATTTCTGCACTCTGTAGGCAGCACATACACATCAAGGTCGGCTTTGCAGCACTCACATCTACATTCGCAGACATAGGTTAGCTCTACCCTTCACTCAGATGTGGAACAGCTGTACGGGGCAGACATAGAACAAGGTCTAATCGCATGCCAAAGCCCTTGCCCCAGCATCATCCCTGCTATTGTTATCCTCCCCATCTGGATCAAAGCTGAAGTGGGAATGTCTACTCAGCTGCCATCTAGTCTCCTGCTTCCGGAGTTGACATTAGTTCTGATTTCCCCAGACTTGGACAGAAAGCTGAGCAATAATCACTCCTCTCCAGAAACGCCACCCCATCCAGAAGAAAGTGATAACAATTAGCAAGACAACTTACAAAATATACAGTAGTCTTATCACTGTGGCAATGCAGAGGTTTGCCAGCATAAGCAGACAGCCAAAAATGCCTCTTCCATGAGACACTGAACTGCATTTGCCACTCTGGACACAGAAGCTTAAAATGCAAACAGCCGATACCTGCAAGAAGAAGATACAGGTCTTCCTCCAAGTTTAGAGATACGAATCTGGAAAGAGTCAAATGTGACTGAAAATCCTTTTCTCCCCAGTAACTATTTGGATACATCTATTAAATAAATTGCTAGTGCTAATAGATCACAGATTCTGTTACCAAAGCTGGGGGGTGGGGGGTGGGGGGAAGGAATGTGATCATAAAGGTGATATCCCTCAGCCAGGCTCCTTGTGATACAGCAGGGTAGAAAAGAGAGGCTTGTGCTGGCCAAGTCAACACTGTACCTTCATATACATAAAGAACATCAGTCCTAAGCACTGTTAAGCTAGAACATTTTATTCTAACTAAGTTTCCTGCAAACTTTTAATCCTGATTCTGCAAGTTTGCCAGGTTCTTAGCAATACTGAGCAGCACTTAGTTAGCAAGAGCTCCTAAACTCCATGCAACCTCCCAGGCAAGTTCTGCCCAGTGCAGAAAGAGTTACAGAACTAGATCAGAAAAAGGAAGTATTAAATATTTAAGTGTTTTGGGAAGAATGTAAATGTACATAGTAGCTATTCAGAAAACCAATTTTAAGGTGAAGCATGCACTAAAATTAAACAGTGACTACTACTTTATTACCACAAGCATTCATTTCAGTGCACTTGTAGGATACTAATTTCACACATGGTTGGACATAAATACTAACCTCTTTTCCATTTCACCAGTATAAATTAGTGTGAGAAAGAAGTTTCTTCCTGGGACAAAAGAAAAGTAGTAGTGTTGTATGCAAAACTAAAACCAATGTGAGCTGACTTTATTTTTTTTAATAAAAAGTTAGAAAACTAAATGATTGGATCTCTGCATTTTTTAAAGTATTTAGGCTTTGGATTTTCCTAAGAAGCCCTAGTAAACCTAAAATTAATCAGCTAACACATTAAAAGTATCCTTAGGTCATTGAATGATTCATGCATTCTTATTGAATCAGATGGTGTCATCTTTGACAACCTTCTAAAATCCCCTAGACCTCCTTACGACAAACTACACTATACAGTCCTCATAAATCCTGCCAGCAATCTTTACAGACCCTCTATGTAGCAGCTCTTTTATCCTACTTAGTGCTTTACAATATCTGTAACACTGAAAATGTACATTGTAATGCTCACATCAGACTCCACCCAGTAACTGGAATGTCTTTTTCTCAATTACTCAAATGAATAAGGTTCATCAAATACATTTCGTTTTGATTTTAAGTGAACATCACAATATTGTTCATGTTACAAATTTGGAGAAGCATATCTGCAGAGCCTCACATGAGGAACTGTTATAAGATGCCCCTCAGCTGCTTTTTTTTGTGGCAGTTTGGATTTTGTTTTTTCTGAAAACATAATCAGTGTTGCTGAAGGATGCAATCAGTGAGGTATTGAGGCCAAATCTGATGCACCAGAGTCGTTCAGTGACTTTGACTTTTTACCCATGCTCCTGGAAAGCACGCACAGCCATTCTTTCCACTAGATCTCAGGGGCAGTCATAACTCTTCCTGACACCAGGAGCAGAGGTCAGTTGTTCAGTGTCTCCCAGCTTTCCCGTAACTACTTCTCTCCAGAGAGCTTTAAAAGCCTTGCTGAGCAGATCTTCCACCTTCCCCAGATATCTTTTCAGCCTGGTTTACAGCTGTGGCTGGAGAGTTTCCAGATGTTCTTCATTTATTGTTCCTTTGGCTTTTTCTTTTCCACCTAATAGCAGGTCTTCTTTCTCTGCTGCCTATAAGTGGAGGTTCACAAGGATGGACAGTAGCTCCAGCTCCCTGCCAGTATGACTTGCTACAGGCAAATGTGAAGTAGGGAAGGTGCTGGGACGCTGGGAGTACAAGATAAGCACGTGTGACTGCAACCAAAGACTAGTAACTAGGCAAGGAGGAAGATGTGTCCAACCAGCCACATCCTTGTGCTTCCCAGGCTCCCTGGCTGAGGGCCAGCCTTCCACACCACTCCACAATGATTACAGACCTGGCACTTCAGACCTCGCAAAGCTCAAAGCCCAGTTTAGCTCTCAGCTTTAAAAGTAGTTCTCTACTGCCACCACATCTTGCTCGAGGTATCTTACACTTTCCATGTGTTAGAAGGTCAGAGAGACAGATTCCCATAGTTCACCAGGAGACCTAGACAGTCAGACAGGGATGACAATGTGCATATGGTATATTGGAGATTCTTGATGAGGTTTGTGCCAGTTCCAATAACTACAGATATATTTTTCACCCTACAAGAGATGCTTCTCTGGCAGAACATTCAAGGAAGAACTTCAGTACCACAAAGAGGCCCAAATGCCTCTGTATAATTTGGGTTTTCAGTACAAATTTCCATTTTGATATTTGTATTTTTAGTTCCAGTGCTGATGGAACCAAGATTCATGCAGAAGTGCAGATCTGGTGAGCTGAGAGCTTAGAAGGAGATAAAATTAGGAACCAGATGGGAAGTCACAGATGATACTGTTCTGCAGAAGGGGCAAGACAGTATCTGAAGGTACAATTTGCAAAGCAATATTGTTCCTAGCGACTGTGACACTTGCTCTGAGAGGGAGGTCATTTATATGACAGCAGGTAAGGTTGACATACTTTCTGCAGTAGAAGAGCTGCCTTCAGGGTAGGTATATCTATAGGCCCGCCTGTCAGTCTGATAAAGGCTGGTATCAAAATTGCCCTCCAGGGAAGCTGTGCTATAAATTCTTAAGGACCACACATGATTCTGAATATCTTTGAAAACATAATGCCTCACAGCTGCTGGAGCTGAAGTACTCCTTCCTTCAAAGGGTAAACCTTCAGTGGTCATCTGGATCTGTTTAGAAATGCTGATATCTGCTAAAAGGAAGCTCTCTGTATCGTTATGACTGATATAATGAATCTAGAAACTGTACACAAGTACCAACCATCTTCCTTTCTTTGACTGTCATGTCAGCTCTTCCCTGTACTCTGGTGAACATCTGGAAGAGACAAACCCATGCTATGCTATGCTATGTTAGCACACTTTATTTCATAGACAGCACTAGACAGCTCATGCGCCAGAGCTGCAAGAAGTCCGAGCTATAGGCCACAGGCCATCTGGCTACCAAGATGCAGCAACTTTGGACTAGGCCTCTTTCGTTCTAGTAGAAGAGGGATTTTACCATCAGACCTGGTGTGTAACACAGACAGAAGTCTACAAAGGCCTTCATACACCATCTTGTCAGTGATTAGAGAAAGCAGAACTCATTTCATCAGGACTCTATTTCTTAAGTAGAGCTGTCTGGGGCAGCAGCAGGGAGCAGCAGGGTAACAAACAAATACCCAGAAAGAGAAGGCTGGGCAACCTTTCTTGTTTCAGTGCAAGGTAGAGTTTTGCTAGTATCAGTTTTTAACTTCTGACAAATTTGCTGTAACACACAACTTTGGTAAAACTGACTGAAACAATTCTGCTAGAAATATTGAGAAAGAATACAGAAAATTTTTCTTTCAAAATCTGACATTTTGTCTCTCTAAGTGAAAATAATTTTGTTTCAGATACTTTTGTTTTAAATGGTTGGTAGCTAAAGACAAGCCAAGTGCCCTGAAAGTGAAACAAATACAGACTGCCTGTGCCGCTCGAGCAGTTACGGCTACTGAAAATACTCTGAACCTGCATACATGCAGTACATGCTCAGCGATATTCAGTCTGGTATGTAGTCAAAGAAAAAATACTCTTACTCCAGTGCCAAAGCCACAACAACAAATATATATTAGGTAGAAACAAATATTGGGAGTAAGGATTCTCAGATTCGAATGCAAGGTTTCTTTGTGCTGTGAACTGTGACATACCACAGAACAATGACCACTCTAAATAATAATTAACCTATCTGCAAGGGTATTCTCACTTTCAAGAAAGGCTGAATTCATTATGGTTCCATGAAATATTCTTAAATCTACAGGTGAATGACACAATACTTCAGGGTAAATTTTACTCCTATGAGAAGCCTTGACAGACCCTTTGCACAGAGGTGAATTCCACATTCCCATTTAGGGTGGGTGGTATAGAGCTATAGAAGGATATTTTGGTGCCCAAAAGACACACATTCCGCTTCCAGCTTCTGTTTACTCCCTTCAGACGACACTGCACGCACAGTCTGTGCCACAGCCACATTGGTCCCCATTTGCTCACAGAAGCAACACCCAAACCCCAGCCACCCCTGCTCCAAATCTGATGTTCTGCAAGTGCTAAACAATATCCGATGGCAAGTTATGCCAGGAAAAGCTTTTATCTCAGAGAAAAATCTCTTCATCAGCTACAAAATGGAGCAGCACAACATGACAAATGAATTTTAGATTCAAATGTCAATATTGTAAACATATACAGCTTTCCTAGGCAACAAAAGCAAACACTGCAGTCATTATTATCATTCACGTAGTCAAACATCATTTGAAATCCATGAATTCATATTTGTTTATATGTAATGGCATTTCAATGCTCTTATTTTAATCTCTTGCCAAGGCCATCCTTCCTGCCCCTTTATATACACTCATATTTAGGCTGATTCTTCCCCAGTCAACAGAAAGAAGAGTTTCACATACACTTAAAGTGTGGGAAACCAAATTAAAACTTATTTTGGCAATGAAGTTTAAAGTTCCCTACTAAATATTTTTATTTATTTGGCAATGGCTATTATCTTGTTTAATTTATTAGAATATATAGGTTTTCTATGCCTTGCCTCTGCAACACCGGCATAACAGCTTTTAGTTTTAGTCAGTAGTGTACATAAGTGTCATAAGTCTACTATTGACTTTAACTGTGGAACTGGAGTAAAATCCTAGGCCCAGTGAAATGAAAAGCAAAAGTCCCTCTAATATTAAGACCAGATTTCTTCAAAATGCTTTTCAGGCTCATCAGTATATGATGTTTTTATTGCTGAAAATCCCAGGTTCAAATACTACTATCAGCGCAACTCATCATTTAGATTGTGAAACTTATAGGAATTTCAGTAAGTTTAGTCAGGAGCAATTTCTCTTACTTGAATTAAAATCAACATTTGTTCCATTCTATATGTTTTCATTAAAGACTGTTGCTCAGAAAATTATCTTTCCACCCTGTACTAATGTGCTCCAGGATCTCCCCCACTACTTTCTTCTGCATCAGTTACTAGATCTTGCACTACTCATGGTAACACCAAGTTCTTACACTTGACAAGTTGCAGCTAATTCAGAATTCATCAGTGCACATGAGCAGCTTAATTTATTTCCCCCAATGCATTATTATGTATTTATCTTCACTGAATTTCATTTGCCATCACATTGCCCAAACATCCAGTTGTATTAAATCCTTTTGGACATCCTCCCAGTCCTCCATATTTTCTTGCTTGGTTTCACTACCTCATTATTCAATTAATCTTCTAGATCATTATGAAATGTATGAAAGGCATATTCTTTACACTACAAAGTGATTATTCTTAATATTGAATGGGATTTTGCTGTGATACATTAAGTGGTGCAAGAAACACAACCATGAAAACATTAGAAAAAGAATAATACTCCAACATATGTCCCTAAAGAAAAGGAAAGCTAGATGGACTTCCCCTCCTTGCCAGGGACACAGTGGTTTGTTGTTTCAGGCCCAATAACACTTTCTGTGGTTTATGGTGTGCTAACAAAAGAGCCCACACTTAAAACAGAGCCTGATGCTTCCAAACTCTCCTGTGCAAGGGAGTTGAACATCCCCACTGCATCAGCAGTGCCTGCATTTGCTTTAGTCCTCCTTGCACCTGGGAAGAGCACCATAAGCCTGATACTGCTCACTGACATGTTCTCCTTCCTCCTAGAAGCTCTTGCCATCTCCTGCAAAGCCAGGTGGGGAGTGGGAGATAAACGAGAAGGCAAAGAGGATGGAAGGAAAGCATCACCACACTGGGATTATGCCAAAAGTCTGGTAGACATAGGCACTCCATCACTGTTCTGTAGAAGTGCCAAAGACTACAAAAATATTTTTTTAAAATCCCTAAAGAAATTACTGTATCTGCCACATTTTGCCAAGGCGTGGAGCTGCCTCCTTGCTATGCTATAGTTTTGTCCATAACAGTGTGGGTGGACATTTTTAGACACTAACATCAGGCAGAGGAGCTACTGACTCAGAATCTGCTGTGAACTTTCAACTAACAGGAGTCAACTCCAAAGTCTCCCTCTGGAAAAGTTTTCCACAGCCTCTGTGAAACTGATCGATGAAAAGGTTTCAGAAACCTCCAACTGATCCTACCCAATAGATGTTGCTTTCTGTCCATCCTCCAACCAAAGATACACACTTCTTCAGAGCCCAGTATAACTTTTGTAGAAGTCAACAGAAAGACAGTTCAAGCTCCAGGGCTGTCACTTCCTTATTCATTTTGGAAATACTCACAGCTACAGCAAAATGACTGTTGGCCTTCTTCCAGATTTCAAACAGAGAACTGCAGGGTTTGACTTATTTGTAGTTTCTGATTCTTTAGGGCAATGCTTTCTCTTTCCTGCAATTGGCAGTTTCCTATCCATGTTTTTAGAAATCTCGTTTTCGCACCTTCTTCTCTATTATCTTAATGAAATACAAATTATCTAAATAAAAAATGAAGTTGGGGGTTGATCAGTAAAATTGGACAGCTGACAGAGTAGTCAGCAGTAAATGGAAGGGCCGGATGACCCAGCAGTTTCCCAGTCCCATGCCCTTCTTTGCCTTCCAGTTACACTGTTCACAAGGGGGAAACAGGCTGGTCCTGGTCAGAAGGAACACACTAAACGCGAACACAAATATCTGGATTTATTTTTTTTTCCATTTATAAGATTTTAAATACTACCATATTTTCATAAAGCCTCTGGGTGATTTGCACATATATGAGTGGCTGTGTGTGCACGCACAGACATTCTTTTACACGCACAGGCATCTCTGGATCTTGTAACAATTCTGCTATAGCTTTGCAAAATTACCTCAAGCAATTCACAGTTCTGTGCCTCTCTTTTATACTTCTGTAAAATGGTTATAGTGATACTTATTTACCTCATAGGAGTGGCAAGGAGCCCTCATTCCAGTGCATATTGTTCCGAGATGCTCAAGGAGTGCTAAAGAAAAGTGGAGAGTTAATTGGTTCATAAATTGTCAACCTTGCGGTCATCCTCTAGGTTAAAAATAGCTTTAATAAGTTAGTTCTTTTTGAATTAACACAGAGAAAGGCAATTACTTATGACAAGGTAGAACTATTTTTTTTTTTCTGAAATGTAACCAAACACTAATTAGTGTGTAAACATTTATTACAAACTACCACTCTTTGGAGGGCTACAAACAAACTCCAGAACAATCTAACAAATGCTAGAGCACAGACTTCTATGCACATATCACACACACTTTTTGTAACATATAATTGTAATACTAATTGCTTCAAGACATTATGATGTAATTATAACACCGTTATAAAGACAAAATAATGTTTCCATGGTTCTATCAAGATGATGTACCATACCAGAATGAAACAATATCAGTGTGCATGTATGGAGGCAATGCTGGTTGTCAAAGTGAAATGAAAGGACGATGCTGTGATCATTGGTGAACAACCTTTAACAAGCCAATGGAAGTGACACCAACATGATTCTGCAAAGGCAACATTTTGTCCAAATTAAATAAAACAAAATCAGAGTCATTCCATTTAAATCATGCCATGAACAAGAACCATTTATGCATTTGTGATTCAGCTTTTTAAATGTGTCAGTTACAATACATTACATTGTTTTGACAGTTCATCTTGAATGCCAAGAGGAATCATCTGAGCCATAAGCCTTTTTTTTTTCTTTCTCTCCTGTTTCTCTCCTCTAATCACCTTCCAAAGAGATTATAAAGTGCATTTCTGGTAAGAAGAGTGGTTTCATAAAGACAGCACTCTGAAGATCAATATTTATTCATTGTCAGTGACCACCAGAGAAAAGCTCTATTCCTACTTTTTTTCCCCCTGTAATATCTCATTTTTACTGTAATATCTAGAGACTGATCAGAGTTTTACCTTGACATGTGCTATCTAGACTGTATGTGCAGACAGTCCCTGGTTCGGAAGAGTTTGCAGCCTGAATAGTAGAACTCACTGGGAAGTTTCAATCCAAGTATTACATTTTAAGGAAAAACAGTCTCCCAAAATTCAAAATTTCCCCACAGGAAAATTCTGGATTTTCCAGCTTTCTTTTTTTCTTCTATTTCATGACGGAAATAAAATCCACATTTGTTTGTTTATTCCTTTTTTTTTTTTCAGGCCAAACCCCTCACCCTGCTGTTTTTACCGAAGATTAGTCCTCCATTCTGAACTACTTCCCATGATGTGCCACATCTCTGCCCTAAATAAGCCACCACATGTTGCAGGAGCCAATCTGTTCAGAAATCCCTACCCATATAGCAGAAATATCCTTCCTGTAATTGCACTGAAGTCAAGATGGTGCAGAAGCTGCAATTCAGACCAGCATTCAGGCACATTTCTGTTCTCAGCTGCATAGTCCAGACCTGTGCATCTGGAGAAGCACCAGCCTGCACCCTACACTGGTGTGCAGCCACTGCAGCCTCCCACAAAAACTTCAGCTAACACATCAGTGCCAAATGCATCCTCCTCCTCCTTTTGAAGAAGCTTTTTGATGTAAGGAAATAGATTGTGCTATACAAAAATCTTTCTCAAGTGACCACCCAAAGGATTAGTGAAAATGGGTTGCCCAGTAATGGCATTGATTTTTATTTGACCTGCAGTTAAAGTCCAGTCTGGGAAGGCTGATGTATATATTACAAATATCCGGTAAGGCACGTTGCACTGAATAGAATCCTTAAGACACATCCTGTATTAAGATGCCTTTTCCGAAATCACTTCCTGATTTTTCTGACTACCTCCCGCCTAAGGGTCATGTGCTTGAACAAAGAGATGCTGAACCACCATCACCTCTCCCACTCCCATTTGAGTGTGCAGAGGATCCAGGATGTGCATACTGTAACCTCACAATTACCATAGCAACACCAGAAGGGTCTTGTTAACCACAGGTAGCACAAACACACACAAAGGTTTTAAACCATTCTGCAAGACTCAAAAGGAGGGTGTCAAATACACTGATTATAATTTAAAATTCCTGATAAGAGCATGATTTTAAGATGGCAATTGAAAAAGGAAATCTGTCAGGTGGAAACAGTATTGCTGTTCAGCTCATCCAGCTGTATTGTAAGACAACTCCCTAAGCAAAATTTTCTGCTTTTTATAAAATAAAGTATTATCTCAATAGCTAATATGAATCATGAGGGAAACTTTACTACAGAAAAGACCACATCATTTCACCTAGATAACTGTTGTTTTTCTAGATATCTGCTATATAAAGCTATAACACAACTGACAGATAACCAAGGAGAAATAGAGCAGTAATGGTGCTATTGCTCCCTCTACTGTAAATATTCATTTTTTCTTATTACAGGAGATACAATCCAAGTAATTAAAAATAATTCAACCAATCAAAAAACCAGCACCAAAAAAATCATATTTTCAGAATGGCATAACCAAATTATTATGTTCCCTAGCACTGCAGTGGAAAGAACATCCAATGAAGATACCTTTTTTTTTTTAATAATAAAAAATCAGCAAGGTATCCGTAGGTTTTAATTCTAGCTGTGCTCACAGGTAAGCATTAAATGGATAGTTGCATCCATTACCTTAAAAAAATAAATGCATGAGCAAACCTTTCTGCCACTGGTCACACTTTCTTCCTAGTGGCAAAGGGAAAACAGAAATAATAAGTGCCCAGTGAGAGGTATTTTGGCCTTCTGAACAGCCTCCCATTACAAACATTGGCACTGAGGAATTCAGGAAATTAATCAGGGAGAGTAGAAAATAAACAAGAAGGTGATTCATGAGGAGATTTGCAGGGCTGAACTCTACATGCATGGGAAAGCAGGTTATTGAATAACACACAGCCTTCCATTACCAGAACGGCCTTATTTCTCAGCTCAGCAACCAAATGCACCCATTGCTGAGATGCCAGGTTTACACAGAAAGTCTTCAAACAAACTCTGATCTTCTGTCAAAGACTAAAAAGGCTGAACATAATTTTATCCAAACCATCTAAAAATAGATTGCTATTGAACAGAGGACAGAAAGAATTTGCCTCAGCACCAAATTACTCTCTCCAGGGGCTTTATTCCTTTGCAACTAGAGATCCATAATTTAAGAAAAAAGCCTCTTCTGTCTTTTCTGCAATATTATAGTAATGGAGCACGAGAATGTAGCTGCTAGATTTTTAGCACAAAATTCCTGCTGGGAGGCAATTTAAAATTGCCTTCCCTCTTTCTTGGTCCCTGCTATGGCTCAAAGCAATCAGCAGCAAGGGGAGTACAGCAAAGGAGGGGCCGAGGGCAGGAACATCACCCCTGGACTTAGTTGGCATTTGCACAGACAACATTGGCTTTGATAAAGATCCTCAAGATCCACAGAACAGAGTAGATTCATACACCTCCAAATTTCC
The DNA here is from genome assembly GCF_023634085.1 of Falco cherrug. NCBI lineage: Eukaryota > Metazoa > Chordata > Aves > Falconiformes > Falconidae > Falco > Falco cherrug. Next base: position 31,823,221 of record NC_073704.1, on the reverse strand, counting down.
CTGCTATTTAGAGAGCAGTTTGAAAGTTAATTGTGTTTTTATACTTTCTCTAAAATATTTCTTCACAGGAAGGAATGGATAACTTTCATTTTCTACTAATTTTAATAACGCAGGATAAGGCTCCTCAGCCAATTTGTTTTAACATGCTCTGGACTCCAGTTGTACAAAACTTTTCTCATTTTACCACTGATTGAAATCAATACAAAAATCCTCACCGACTTCACTGATCAGATCTTTGCACTATGCAGCCTTTAATAATCTGAAATCATGACTGTAACTTTACAGAATTTTTTTCTTTTGTGCAATAAAGCATGTGTCAGGCACTTTGGGGAGCGTGTTTCAAGTGTCTTATTCACTCTGTGCTCTGCTTCTTGAGGAAGCATAGGGCTCTTTGTGTTTGAAGTCCCATAAATCTGCATTAGTTTAAAATATAGGAATGTGAATCATTAGCCTAAGACTTCAGAGCTAATAAAAAAGAACACAAGTTCAATATCACTTCTAAGCATTTCTGAATTTGTCATTATCATGAATGAGAATAAGAAACACCATAGCTGCATATTTAAAGTGTGTCATTGACCACTCTTAGGACAGCTTTCTCTGGGGACAAACCCTCTTTTTTAAGATCAAAAACATTTATTTTTTTTTTGCTTTTGAATCTTCACGGACAAATAGCTTTTGAAGATTACATACCCAAAATAGCAGCACCATCACTTTAATCTAATTAAAGCCATTTTTCAGAAACATATTTTAAAATTCAATGAGACCTGTACAGCCAGCCTTGAGTTCAAACTACAATTATCCTGCCCTGTGTATAATTAGGATACAGGGATTAATGAGCACACACAATTACACTTTTTTTTTCCTCCACCAAGGTTTTTAGTTTTAGAGAAGGAAGGAAATAAGTCATTGAAGAAGACAGTAAAAAATTAAATAAATTGTATTTTATATTTGTGTATTTCAGACCACACCAAAGTAAAAAGCATCTTCTGCAGAGAATAAAGGGGGGTTTGGTGTGAAAGAAAGATTTGGGAAAGTTTGGAAATATTTCCAAAAGTTTTACTTCTAAACTGTCTTCATGACATGGCCAAAAAGATTTGAGATCCAGATGTGCTTGTCTTTAGACACAAGGATTATTGTTTAAAGTTAGCTTTCAAAGTTCTCGATTTTTAACCACTGACTGAATTCGCAAAAGCCATTTATTTCGAATAAGGAGAAAACACACATTAAAATCCAAAGAGGCAAGATAAAAACTCTGTGTTTGTGTGGACCTCCTTTCCACTTTGTTTATTCCTTATCTAAAGGCAAGCAATAAGATATAATGCTAAAGTGGCTTTTCACTAACTTAAAGCTTCTCCTGCTTCAGGCTTTTACTGAAGCCTCACAGTTATTCCAAACTTTGCACTATGTTGGGTCACAATGGACAGAACAGCTAGAAAATAGTGAGCTTTTACTAAAACCCCTCTCTCCAGCCATAATTTCTTAACTCATCTGATATTTCTCCCATGGTAGGTTAAAGGTAGGGCAGCAATGGGCAGCTCCACATCACAGAGGATAAGCAGAACCAAGTAGGATAAAAAGCAAAGATCCTGTATCTTAAATCACACTGCTATCACAAAAAGAGATACAATCTGCAAAGACAAGGAATTTCTTTTATTAGTTCAGCAGATATAATTGGGAAACACCAGATATGCTTTTGGGTCCATAAGTCTTCCTTCAGGCCTTTGCAATACTTTTCCCTAAAAAGAGGTTTACATTCCCCCAGATATGTCTGGTTTTCCCAATAATACCATTTGACCTAATAAAATATAGCACATTTTGCTATATTATTTGTCTTGCTTATAGCTTTGGGTTGGATCGTCACAGCTACAACACTGCAATGCTATGGCAAGATTGAATTCTACATTCGTTGTTAGCTTAGCAGCAGGTTGGGCAGGCACCAGCATCATTTCATTGCTCAGAAATAGTTCTCAAATAATAATCTTAAAAGATTTCCAGACACAAAGAAGCCTGTTGTGATAAGAAAAGAAACCTCCGAGTCAGGTATATGTCCAAAGCTCAGGACTCTGATTTAGTCATCACAACTGCTGTTTTAACTCGGTACTATGCCTTATCAAATCTGTGCCTTTTCATGGCTTCATTCCCCTTCTCTTAACCTGATGCAACACTCGCCTTTTCACTAGCTTTTCACAGACTATGGGTACAATTAAATTAACTAATCTGATTCAGTCAATAAAGAGTTTATCTCTCATTGGCATTGTACAACTTGCTCCACTTGCTTTTCACAGAGGACATACTCCTCTGAAGTCCTTGATGAAGACTAAACCCATGGTACATACAGTGTGGATATGCAGATTCCTCATGTTTTCATAGCTTTCCCCCACATACACATAATATATGGTGAACGCACAGTGTGGGCAAAGCTATGCTACTGACAACTTGTCTTTAAAACAAAGAGATGCCTCTCTTTGCTGTAAGAAATCCAACAAAGCAAAGCAAAAGGTAGAAGAAAAGAGATTCTGTCTGTGGCTAGACTAAATACTCCAAACAGTGGCCTTTTTTTTTTTTTTTTTTTTTTTTTTTTAGATCAATCAACAGTAGTTTCCTTCCAATTTTCACAGCCAAGCCATTTCCTCCTGTGGTCATTATGTTGTTATTTGTACAACGAGAGCTGCTTTACAGGAGAAGCAGAACACACTGCTCTTTTCACCAGTGTCAATAAGTAATGGCAAGACCACATCTCAGATCTGTGACGACAGACTTACATGAAGTGGCTTTGTGCAGGCTTGTTTCATTGCCTGTCCAATGCCAGAAGAGAAATCAGGCTCTCATTTTCAAATGATCTAAAAGAGAAAAGTGACAAATAGCACAGGGCAGACAAAAGAAGGGCTGAGCTCTGTAACAACATGATTATATGATTCTCTAGTTTCACTATGTGTTCAAAACTATCAGCTCTTTTTCTAAATTAAAGCTGTGATTTAGTAGCCTTCCTGATTAGCAGACAACTGCTATATAGCAAGATTTGCCTGTTATTTAGGCATCAGTATTAGACTCTGTCCTTTTTCCTTGTTAGCAATTGATGGAAATTGCTAAAATTTGTGTCTCCTTGCTTTTAAGCAGAAATTGTTTTTGTCAATGCTTCTCTGCCACCAGGGATCACCTGAGGCAGGATCCCAGCTTGTGCCCTTTTACCACTTCATCTTCAAAGCGAAGGACTTGCCCCACCGGGGTGGTCTTTCTCTTCCCTGCCATGTGGCTGTGCTCCAGGGCACCCCAGGGTTCCTCTCCCACTGCTACCTCCACCGCCCACCAGCCCCGTATCAACCTGCTGCGCTCCAGGCACTACCCTGGTCTACCTTTCCCCCATACCCCATTTCAAGCCTTCATCTTTCTTCCAGGGAATTGTAGTTTAGGTTTAATACAAAACTTAAAAAATAAAGTTATTTGATTTCATCTTGTTTAGGCAAAGGTAGGAGACAGACTTTCTGTACCTAAAGGATTTCTTATGGTAAGTACCTGAGTTGGTAAAGAATTTCATTACAATACTCTTTAAGGTCATGAAAGGCAAGGCTTTATTTTTTCACTACAAAGTTTGTAGTCATGTTGCATTTTTTTCTTGCTTATCAAAGAAGCTCCAGAGTCTTTCTGAGCCTTAATTACATTAAAATAACATGATGAGAATGACGTCATTCTAATTTATCATTTACAATGCCACTTATTGAAATGATCCCTGTGGCTAATTTGGGAAATAAGGCGGCATTTTAACCCCCGTCATCTTCTCTGTCACAGGACATGATTCTTCCCCCAGCATGGTAGAGCAAGAAACTCCTGTCTTGGCTGCAGAACTTTAGGAGTTTCAAAACTGGGCAAGAAAGAGTCATACTGGGTAATATGTGGGACAGTAAGGACACCTAAACTTCAGAAAAAACATATTGCAAAGTAGGGAGTTGAAAACACAATAGCCTACTTACAGGCTGTCATGCACAGTATACAAACCCCATGAATAAGGTCCCAGGCTGAAGCCCTGATATCAAGAAGATGACAGCACCAAAGGGATCATTGATGCCTATAAGCAGCAGGACTGAACCCCAGATTACTCTTACAGAGCACTTCCATCGGGTTGCCACTTCCATTTGGGAACCCCTTGTTAAAACTCTCTAGCTACTGCTCCCTCTGGCCAGAAGCCTTGGCTTTTTCATGCTTAGCCTCAGTTGCCACATGCCCATCTCAACAGGTTATAGAAACTTGCTACAGCATGCAATAGCTCACTAGAACATGTGACAAGTTTCCATATACTTTTTTTTCCTAATACTGTTTAAAGAGAACCCATGTCAGCATTCTTGTATGTTCATGCATCTGCACAGGAGACCTCATGATTTGAGACAGACACATGACAACTAGAGGTGAGCACAGAAGGGGGTCAAAAAGAGAAAATTAATAGGTTCTTTGCAAGGCACTGGCCATTTTTTTCCAGTCTGCCAATGTATATCCATTTAATATTTTGTCTGCTTATTCTTTTTGTGACAGTAAATAACCAATTCTGGTTTTGATTTTTCTTACACTGTTTTCCAGCTTCCTTTGTGCTATGTGCACACATATATACAAGTCTTCTACAAATTGCTCTGCTGAAATGCCCACCAGGTAAAAATCATTAGAGTCATCACTGGAGGGAAATAACACCTCCAGCACATACACATAAATTCCTCCCATTTTATTGCCGATATTTACTATCAGAATAGTATGAGAATTTTTAGAATTCAGACTATTATATCCATCCCCCTTTCAGGATGCATGATTCTCCACCATTGTTTCCCCACTGCAATCAGTTTTCTTTTAAGTGTCTCAAGGAACTAGGTTTTCTTATGAAGCATGTTCTGCTGACATTTCGTTACATCAGGTTATGTTCAAAACTGTGTCACACCCTTAGAAGAAAGTCCTATGCAGATGCTAAATTTAACAATGCCACATTTTTTTTTTATTTTTTTTTTTTAACTACCACTGAGGCCTTTCTACAGCCTGCAGACCAGATAATTTATTCCATCAAATTTTCAGTATTTTGTGACAGGCTGACTTCAGTATTTCTTTGCTGATGTATCATCCCATCAGCGAACAGAACGCTATAGGGAGGGAGGGTGGACTGGAGGTCTTCTGCCATTTGCATTAATGGCACTAAAACTGCAAACATTAATGTTGCTATTCAGTTCATTGAAAACAGGGTGGAATCTCATCAGTAATTATGATTTAGTGAGAAGAACTTATTTTAAAACAATACATTTTCTCTCTTGGCACACCTTTTCTTTTCTCCAGAGAAAACACTGTACCTATGCCTGATTTTTCTGGATTTTTTTTACTCTTGTCATAGAAATTAGAGGGGGGAACAACCCTATATTGATCTGCTTGGACCAAATCTAAAACAGGTGCCAAAAATCTTGATCAGTTGTTGAGACAATATGAGGATAAAACCTTCACAAAAGATTGTCACACAGTAGAGAATGCAGAAATAACTGCAAAATACAGCAGGAAAAAACCACACCTGTACGCAAAAGAAAACATGCATAGAAAGTCTTATTGCTTATCATAATTTCCTTAGATTCCTTGCATATGAAATGCAAGGATTCTAAGGAAATTATGGATTCTGCTAAAGGATCCCATGATAAAGAGCCCAAATCCCTCTATCTACAGAAAAAAAGACTGCAACAAAAGCTGATACAGAAAAAAAAAGAATCAGAAAATGAGATAAATCACTCTGATTCTCTGCCATTCCCACCTGATGACCTGGCTGAATATCAACCCATTCCCACCTGAAGATCATCATTCAGACCCTGCTACCAAGCTCAAGTCCTTAAAAGCAGGATCTTATTTACCAGGATTTTCTCATTAATTTCTTGATTTATAACTTAATGGTTTGAAAGAAATGTTTGTAAATATGTTAGACAAAAAGAGGTCCATCAGAGCAGCATTCAAAGAATGCTAAACTAATAAGCTGTGCTAATTGCTTCCACCAGTTTGCCAAAGAGTCTCAGCTGAACACAATACTGAAGTATATTTCTCTTTGCATCACTTTCACAGAACAGGTGAAGTTGTTACTGCTTTCCTGCTACCATCCCTTGATACAAATGACAGCAAGCTTCTCCGTTTAGCAGTTGCTTTTCTTTAGTCTTCTCTGCTGTTTCCTCCACAAGTTCTGTCTTGCTATCATTTTTTGATTTAGTACCTTTCAGTTGCCCTTTTCAACTGTGCACCATTAAGACTCCTCTATTCTAGTCTTCTCCCCAGCTGCTGAAAATTATAATTCTTTCTTCTAGTACTTGGCTTCCTATCCTTTGATCCTTTTTTTACCTTCCTAGTAAGCTACCTGACCCTTTCATAATTCTTCCACCTCTTTTTCCTCTCATTCACCTCCTCCTTTCTTAACTGCTTTCATCTTTCTTCGTCTTTGTGCTCTAGCTTCCCAGTTTCTCTTCATCTGAAAATGTAAAATTTTTCCTAGAGCCTGATAAATCCCAGAAGTCAAAAATATCATCTTTAATCTTATTTTCCAATTTTCAGTATGGGTTCTATTAAAATTGAGTTGGTGTTTTCCACTTCACGGTATACTGATGCAGCATTATTGGAGTTCCAGTTATGTGGTGAAGGACCTGAACTAAAAGTGAAAGCCAAATTTAGATTCTTTAGATATTTTGCTAATTGAGATATTAGTTAGAATTATGTATAGATGTAGATGTACCCACAGCATCTCCATCTTTCATGATGTACTGCTCTTTGTAACTTTTTAGTCTCTTTACATTAGCAATACAAAAAAAAACCAACCAGCTAAAGCAGACCAAATCAGGAGATGTTATCTAAACTAGCAGATTTCTGTTGGTGAGGTGACCAGGGGCCTGACCAAGCTGCACCATGGGAGAATAAAAGTCAGAAATATAACATTTGCCAATGGTTTTCATCATGCAGCACACGTGTGGGTGGACACTGCACATAGCTCAGAGGTTTGGCACTGTGGGCTGCCCAAATCACTCAGTGCAATCCCGCAGAGGGATCCACAAAGGTAGAATAGGAATTTACCTCACCATCATGTTTCTTTTCAAATTTCTGAGTGGAGTAAATAAAAAAAGCAGCTGAAAGCTTTTCCTACAAAAGAAGGAAAGCAGACTGGGTTCCCCAGACTTCTGTGCCCCCCAAACTACTGTAACAAAGGGCTTACAAAACTATCCTTTTCTTCTTAAAGATTCCCCCAACCAGCAAGTTCCCAGTTAAAACACAAGAAATCATGGCTAGAACAGGTAAAGTATCTTTACCAAAGCCACAGCAAGGAGTGAAAAAAAACTTCTAAAATTTTAGCAAAGAAAATGTAGCTGTAGTCCCATCCTCCCTGCCTCAGTTTTACCCATTTAACCTCCTTTAGCTCACTGGATTGCCCAAAGACATCTGTCTGTGTGAGATTCCTGGCTCAGCACACATATTTTGCTGGGACAGTTTCAAGGCCTTTACTTTACAGTGAGATCTCTGCACAAGGCAGCGCTCAGACAGACCTCATCACAAACCAAGGTCCAACCCTTCATTAGGGCAGCAGTTGCATACTTGGACCTCACAGGCTTACATGAAGGCTAAGATATACGTAAGAGATGTTTTTAGGTTTCCATCAAGCAGTAAGCGCTCTAAGGTAATTGTAGCAGAACCTCTAACCTGCTGGGAAGCCTTAGAGAGGTCTCACAGATGCTCTCAGCTGTTGAGCTGTGTCAAGGCACAGTCTCAGCGAATTTGCATGTTCCCCATTCCTTGCTGACTGAGCCAGTCTGTGAGCATCACCTTTGCAGGCTTTCTGGCTCATACTGTGTGTCTAAAGTCAACATATTGGTCTCAGAATGATTATGTGCTCAGCAACATTTAAAACAGCCTCTTTTTCTTTTTTTAATAGAGTGGGAGTTCTGGAAGTTTTTCTGGCTATTTCTTTTTGTTATTAAATTACTAATCATAGATATGGCTGCTCTAAAATCTAGTGTCAACACCAACTGGATGTACATCACCATTTCTGCGATTTAGTAAGTTGCAGCACAACAACCACACCCAAGTAATTCCTTATGTTTGCACTTAACCTGTGGAAAACATGAAAGGAATCATGCTAGCTTAAACCTCTGTGAATGAGAAAACACAGATGAATGTCTGAGCTCCTGTTATAATGTTGAGGCCTCCTCTATTGTACTCGTTGAACTTCTGACACCAGAGGTGTCAACAATCCCTTGGCACTACTGTAATGCTGTCAGTAAATAATCTCTTCATGTGAGCTGTGGTGTGGGAGGAGGACTAGGGAGGCAACCAGGAACAAATACATTTAGACTGATACCACATGGGCACACAGCTGATTTTTTAAGACCCATGTTTTCACCTGCTGTGGCTCAGTGCACAGCAGTGTTCCTACAGTTGTGTCTGGTTGTGGAGGCTTCACTGCACTCATGGTTTGGACTCTTGCACCTCCCAATCATGTGTCAAGTAGCCCAAAAAGAAATTGCAGCAGGGACTTTGGCGGCTGAGTCCCTGTGGATTCTTTGAAGGGGTGATATATGGTCCACAGACATCCCTAAATTAAATTTCTCCCAGGGATGCGCTCTCCCCAAGCTGCCATGTAACATTGTAACTCTGCAATGCAACGCCATCACCCACAGACCCTTCTATGGAAAAATGTTCCAGTGGGCTGTTTTGCTCTTTTCAGTGCTGGGGAACACCTGGGCAGGTGCAGCAGGACACTGCAGTCTCCTCCCTGACACAGAGTGATACAGATAAGGGGAACAAGGACTCCACAGAGGGCAGAAGAAGGGAGAAACTGAAAGGCAGGGAGCAGTTGCGTGAGGTAGGTGCACAGAACTGTTGTGAAGATACAGAATGCCATCTTTTATCCACACCTTATTCACTGAATCTCCTTTCTCCTCCTCCTATTATCCACCATTCTTTGCTTCCCCATCTCCCAAAGCAAAGGCCAGAAAGGAAACATGTTTGCATATCAGCGCATCGGAGGTGCTATGTCTTCACCTTGCTACAGACTTGTAGTCCATTTGGTGCCAATTTAAGAAAAATGTGTATTTGATGATGAGTTGAAAAGTGGAAGCTTTTGATAGGATCAGTCATTATTGCTGTAGCTGGCAACCCATCGCACAATACCTATTCTGCCTCTTCCTCAGCTGGCTGGGAAGTAGCTGCAGAGTACACCTGAGGCTGTCTCAGCCAGTGCCCCTTCCCTGCTGCAGGTGTATAGCAGCTTCTCTGCTGGACGCTGGCTGGGTCACAGAGAGAGAAGAGAGAAAACCACTCACTCTGGCTGCTTTATTATCTGTTTCTCTTTGAAGCGTGGAGTTTTCAGGAGAACTGGAGCAGAGGAACAACTGACAGGATCCAAATGAACTGTGATAAACAGACTTCCTCCTGCCACTCAGGTAAGTCTAGGGGCCGTGAAATAAGAAAATTCAGCAACCAGGCCATAACCGTCATTTTTTTCTTTTCCTACCAAGTGTCAGGCAGCCAGTGTTGCAGCAGGCGGTTAGAAAGGCTCAGGTGTCATTTAGGATGAGTGAGAGCACACTTTGCTTCAGCCATGGCCACATGCTGTTCCTGTGTCATCCCACCTGCACCAGAGAATTAGGGAATGAAAAATTTGCAGCCTGAGGAGACGCCCTAAGTGAATTTTGCTGCCCTTAGATTGTCAGATTGAATGGCAAAAAACCAAGACCAAGCAGGAAACTTACAGTAAATAATTGATTTAGACCTCCCAGGCTTGCTGAAAGATGTATCCCTGGGATGAGGATGGGAATATCTGAGATTCAAAAATGTATTCAGTATTCAAAACCCTCCATCTACACACATACTGCACCCTGCTAAGGCCCAAGAACAGACAATATATGCAATGCTGTATGTGCAAGGCTATTGTTTCCCTTGGCTGTGGCTACAAATAGGGAAATAATAAGCATTCAGGTCTCCCCTCTGTATTTAAGGATATGGTGATACAAAACCAGCAAACTCCTCTGCATTGTCTTTCTCCCATATCTCTCACATACTATTTGTTCTTTCCAAAAGACAGGATACAAACACAGCACGCCTCCACTGCCCAGGCAGTTTGCTTTTATTTTGTTTCTGTCAAATGATCCAAGTGCTCCAACCCATGAAGGAGTGATTAGCCCCTCTTCTCTGCTCACCTTCTTATAAAAACATGGATTAAAGAAGGGTGAAACACTAGGAGCAAATTGGGGGAGGAAGGAGCATAAAAGCAGAGTTTTCCTAACGCTAGCAGCGTGCACGTCCATAGCAACCTCTTGCCAACTTACTTCCATTAGCAGTAATTTGGTTACTGCACAGCAGTTTTCTGAGACCTTTGCACACCTTGATCTGCTCATCATTATCAAGCTTTTGTTTTTATCATAAAATTCATGTTTCTCCGTAGATTCCTAATAAACAAGGACTATATTATGAACTATGAACTATATTATGAACTATTCTGCACAGTAAGAAATTATGGCAGGGAATAATAAAATATAAATAGGAATCATAACAAAAATCATGTGAATTATTTAATCAAGCCCTAGTTTAAATTAATATTTTTTTCAAGGAATAAGTGTTTGTATTTGCAGTTCCTCAGATTGATTTAAATCATTCTCCGTAAGCTTTGTTTCTGTTCTTAGCAGTCTGCAGAAAAAAAGTTACTATGCCCATGTTCTATCGCATTTGCACCCTCTCAGCTGCGATATAAATGCTATTAAGCTCCCTTGACAATTTGTCCAATACTTAGATTACTGCTATGATTTTTTTCAACCCTAGGGCAAATGCTGTATCACACAATGTCTTAAAGGGAAAACAGACTGAAACATGATGTTTTTATCATTATATTCTGCCTTATTACAGCACACAAAACATGATTTAAAATTACCTGCCTGTTAAAGCTTAGATAGCGGTAAGTTTAAAAATAAATATGTGTATCTAGATAAAAATAATAACATATATGCATTCAGGGTGAATTTTCAGTGACTCTCAAATAGTTTCTGAGAATCCTGAAGGTGAGGAAGCCCAGAGATTCATCCCCAGGTGATATGGGGAGTCTACAAAGAAGATAAACCCAATATTTTAATTTATACCAAGCTCCTACGCCCTGTTGTTTATGCAGTGCTTTGACAACCTGAAGAGAACAAAATCCAACTGCTGCTGAGACCAGTGCCTCCTGCAGATTCTTTACAAGTGTTAGAGACAGGATTCCCTGCACCTTCTGTGCAGGGGAAAGAAGAAGGTGGCCTTTTACTATTTCTTTTCCAACGGAGGAACCTTGTTCTCTTTTATATTCCTCCCAGTTTCCTACAAGGCAGCATGATCCAGTCCTCAGTAATTTAGATGCCCATCCTCTTCCCACCACATTCAAGTACAGAAGACTACTCTGACATCAATAGGAAAGAGAAAGTTATATTATTAGTGCTAATTGGTTAGCAACAATTCTCTCTGGAACATATAAAGCCTATTCACAACTTGAAACATTACATAGAGGAGCATATAAATGAGCATGAGAACTCCATCAAGAACCCTCAGCAAGCCTACAACCAGTTCAGCACAGACTTCAGCTAGCTAAACCCAAGTACCCAGTATGCTTTGGTGAACGACAATTGAGCATCATTATTTAGCTTCTTGTATCTGTGGCAAAAAAAAAACCTGCTTGAAAGAAGAGAGTTGTATATTGACATTGTTTCATTTCCATAAGCAGCAGGCTATCTCTCCTGCACTTCCTGACCTTCAAAGATAGGCCAAGATGTAATTTCAGACAAAAGTCCTATTTTTTCTGTTAGTAATCACCTGGGAGATTAATATAACACTTTTTTTTTTATTATTCATTTCACTTTTAGTCACTTGGAACAGCAAAAGTAGATGAATAAGTTTCAAGACTGTAAACAGTTTTTTTCAGTTTCGTCCTCTGGTTCTTGGGCAGAAACATAATCCAAACACTAAATTAAATATTTAAAATCAGATCTGCCTTCCTGAATTTTTTGTTAAAGAAATAGGACATTTCTTTAACATCAGGCTCTGGAAATCTTTAGAAGAAGCCTGCGTTTTGAGCCTAAGGTAAATAAAAATTGAAGCACACTTAGAAGCCAGTCTTTTTAAAGGTCTATCCCATACATATTGAAGTGCTCACTAAGCTCACAACATGATAGTGTAGGTCACACTGCTAATGTGGGACATTCCCGTTGCATCCTGATGGGACAGGAAGCAAGAAGCCAGCACTAAACCCTGTAAAGGTAGGTCCACCATAACCAAAGGGATGACACTTCAGGTGCAAGTAAAAGGCAAAGAAACAAAAGAATAAACTAAGGGAGATGACAACTACTGGACTCAGAATGGGATTATAGATGTAAGTGAAAGTGAGGGATTCAGTGGGACACACTGAGCACAGAAATAGCTTATTTTAGGTCAGCAAGCTTCTTTCATATGTTCTGACACATGAAAGTGTCAGTTAGAGCTAAGACTGAGGCTACCACTTCCATCTCTGAGAATGAAAAAGGAAATAAAGCTGTGATTAAGTTATAGTTCTGGAAATCAAACCAAAGAGAAGGGGGAAAGCCCAAAAAAATGACAGAAGCCCAACGGGGGTAAAAAAAATGTGGTAAGTTTTACTCAAAAGTCAGGACAGTCTCTTGATGTCAGGCCATTCTCTGTATGACCAAAATATAAGGTCACTTCAGCTTAGTTCAGCCCTGAGAAGGAGACCCTTGTCCACCTGAGGCAGGACTCACAGACCTCAGAAGACAACCAGTCCCATGAGTAACAAGTGTTACAGTATGTCTGAGTTTATACTCAATATTGCTAATTTAAGTTGTTGGAGAAGGACAGAGAAGGTAGCAATTGCCTTAGCGAAATTCTCCTATACAGCTCCTTTATGTCTCTCCATATGGAGAAACACAGACACTAAGAGTTCAGGCTTCCCTTGCCTAAGCCAGGCAATGTCCCTCAGCAGTAATCTGAGATGACTTATATTAGAAGAAGCAAAATCTGTTTTCAAGTCTTTATATTTTCAGCTTTCTCTGCCGTGGGAGTCATAATTTATGCTAACATATTCACTAGAAAGCAGAGTGAGATCACTAAATTCATTTATCATAAGACAACAGTCATGAGAGAGGAAAAGATCTCCAGTCACTTTCAGTACCAGGCTGGGAAAAATTGAAGGCAGTGATTTTTAGGTGATTTATTTATAATTTTTTTTCTGTAAAAGAGATATGACACAGATCCTGAGAAAGGTTTTGTAAGTATTCGGGCAAACCTTTAGGGAACTATGAGGAGGAGGTTATCACTGAAGGATTTACACAGTTGTTCCATAAATGGAAGTAAAAATGATTGCTTGAGAACTTTAGCTGAAAATACTGAAATGAAATGGGGAAGATCAAAAGCTGACTTTCCAAGACGCTGTTGGAACTAGATGAGAAAAAGTGAAGCATAGTTCCCATCCTATAAAACAGGTTGGGATGAACCCTGTTTTAGAGGATAAATGCTTTTCTGTGACCAAGGTCTACTTTACATCGACAATTGTTTTTCTCTGATGAGATAATTAAGGTGAAGACAACAATACTCTACTTCTACCAAATTATTTAAGATGAAGACAACTTTTTATCTTCCAGCTGTTGCTTGCATCCTTTGATGTAGTCCCAGGCCTAAGGAGACGTATCTAAGATGCTTATTTTCAGTCATTTCTTACATTGTTTCAGGGAGCAGCTAATGATACATTTTCAACACTATTATTTGGTTTGTAAAGGAAATAATTCCAAGCCTACTATTAAATAAATAGCAGGTTTCCTAATTATTTCAAATGCTTTAGGTTAAGTCTAAAAAGAGTAAAAAAAACACTTGAACCTCTGATAAAATCAGATTCAGAAAGTTCCCAGTGACTAAACTGAGCATACAGGTCAGCTTCCTAGCTAGGGTAAATGGAATTGTACTGACACCAGCTGAGATTCCATTTAAACAGACTGTAGCATTAAGTCCATGTTTTACCTAATTTACTGGAAAAATAACCAAAGCTTATAATCTTTACAGACAGAAGATTCTGGCTTTTTTTAAAATATTGGCGAATTCCTCAAATTGACAAAAATAATATTCAATAATAATGTTATTAAAATGATATAAGCATGATATGTACCATTAATTACAAGGTTTGTTGTGAACCTGTTTCTCCATCACCCCATCGCCATGTTTTGAAGCCAATCCACTGCAGCAGCAACCCTAAACTGGAATAACCAAGTGGTATACAGATGTAATACACTGACTTTTTCTTACAATGTTCTCTGACTACATACTACGCTGTTGACATTGAATCAAAATGATAATTGAAATGTCTGTGTTATTAATTACTTTGCTGATAGCAAGGGAAAGTATTTGATACAAGAAGTGTGTAGAGGCAGCTACATGTGGGTAGATTACAGGGAGCAGATTCTAATCACAAGGACCTAGGTGATGAAACCTAGATTAAAAATTCCCTTAACATACAAATTAGAAAAATCTTGTGGAAAGATAGCCATTCAAAAAGGGAATGTGCAATATTCTACAGCGAGCCAGGATTCAGCAACAATATACACATTAGCAATAGCTGGATAGTTCATACTGTTGCAGACATTTTTGAGGACTATTGTGAAATTCAAGTTCAACATCAGTTAAGAACTCTGTGCTGTTGCAAAAGAGAAAAATATTGTATTGAGAAATATAAACAGGGGTATCATTTATAGACAGATGATGTAATCCTTCTGCTATTGTTAGCATGGGTAAGGTCTCAGCTGGAGTGTTTTGTCCAGTTTGGGGCATCATATTTCAAGAAAGATGTGTATCAGCTGAAGACTCCAGATAAGAGTAACTAAAATTTTATGAAACACAATACACAGGCAGGATTGAGCAATTTCAGGTGTTTACCATAGAAAACAGAATATCAAAGGTGACATAGTAATTGTCTTCAAATTTTTAAAACACTACCGCGAAGAAGAAAGGGAAGTGATGCTCTCCAAGTTCAGGGAGAATAGAAAATAAAACAGTGGCTTAAAATGCAGCAGGGAAGATTTAAACTAGGAGCAGGACAAACTTTTTTGCAGCAAAGAACTGCAACAGATTGTTCAGAGGGATTTTGTAGCACAGAGTGCAGCAGGGGCCAGCTGCTCCCTCAGGGGTGAGAAGCCAGGAGCCACTGCAGTGCCACAACTGGCAGGGCAGAGACCTGCCAGCCTGGGTCCATCCCACTGTCCCCAGCAAGGTACCAGGGCAGGCCAGGGGAGGCAGCTCAAGCCCATGTCATCAGGCAAGTTCCTGGTGATGAGGCAGGTCCAAGGTCAAGCCAAGCAGTCAGGCAGCAGACTGGGATCAGGAGGGCCCATGGCCAAGCAGAGCAGGGCTGTGGTGGAGCTACAACCTGACATCCTTCAGCATTGCTGGGGCAGGGACTGATGGCCCCGGACTGCGCTGAAATAAGAGTCCTGGCTCAAGGACAGGCATGGGGATGATGCCAGGGAAGGCTGGCCAGGGCCATTCAGGCCACTGATGCCCTCAGGGCCATGGCACATAGAATGAAACATGGAAAAGCTGGAGGTCTTCGAGAGCAGGCTAGACAAGCTCCTGGCAGGATGGGCACAGACATCTCTGATCCAGCCTTGGGGCTGAAGGAGAAATCAGATCCGGGAGACCTTTAGACTTGCCTTCTTTATTTTGACATCTTAAGTTTGATGCCATAGATCTGAATTACTCTACAACTGTTGTGGCCTGTGGTGATGTTCCCCCAGACATCAGGAAAGATGCCTGGACAGAATGGAAAGACATCACACCAGAGCTCTTAAAGGTCCTGGATCAAAGAGCAAGAAATATCTCCCCCAATTCTGGTGCAAATATACAAAACATTGATAATTTACATCCATAGGCTGTTATTTACTATATTTATTATTCCAGTAATATTGTTATACTGATTACATTTTCAGTTTGGATAATCTGCTTTCACCTCTATGTCCATAAACATTCTGTATAGTTAATATAAAAATAACAGATGATGAACACTAGTGTATTAGCTGTTTTTATATAGTAGAAAGTAGATTATTTCTTCAGCTGTGCTTCCTTTGGCCCTGAAGATTTATGGTTTTCGTAGTCAAATCACTTGCTCACCCAAGTCATACCACTGTTGCCAAAGAAAGGATATGCATGAATAAATGTCCACTAACACATTTAAAATTATAGTCAGGCCACACTCTTGTAAAATTAACATCCTTCCAGATGTAACAGAATATTTCCTGTACTCACATTGTTAATTTTATCTGTATTTTTATAACTTGTAATCATTATGTGCTTCCCCTTTTTCCTCCCATTTTATTTATGGAGTGGTTTTGCTATAGTCTTTCTTAACTCTACCCAACAAATGTGCTTTAGGCATCCAGTTAGTCTCTGATATCACTGATGCTCCCTATATATCTAGCCCCTAATCATCACAACACACTTAAAAAAGAAAAGCCTAGGTCAAGCCCAATTCAAGTAATTTGGGTGTGATACTGGATTACATAAAACTTCCTCTGAATAGAGGCAAAATAGCATGCATTTTCCTGTGATGCATTTTTAATTTGCGCTAATAACTGTGTTAATAATTTTTGCCTCCAGATGGAAGGGACAGCTATAATGCATGTAGGTGGACCAGCTCACATGTGGGAGGCACTGAATCTCCCAGAAAATTTATTTGTGAGTGTAATGAATATTGGAAATTTCATAGAAGAAGTTGAGTGGCTGAAGTTTTTAGCACTGGCATGTAGACTGATCGAAGCTGTAAGTTTATTAATACTTTCATGCTATCCTGGATGAATATGCCGTACACTGTGATTTTGAGTTAATGGTTTTGTTGAAACAGTAATCACATGTTTTAACCATCTAACCACTAACCCAGCTGCTGTTTTTAAAGTCAGGAGGAAATCCTTTTTAGGAATAAGAGAATTACTTTAACTATATTCTTTCAGGGATCAATGGAGCAAGAATATTTGTAGAAGGCTCTTTTCCAGCTTTTCCCTTTCCAGATAATTTGCAACAGGTTAAGCACTGGGGAAGACAGCTGGAGAGACAGGGACAAAGGTTGCAAGCTTCATCTAACAATTTGCTAAAGTTGTTTCTGCAGCGCTATGCCATAGCTGTAAGGGTAAACCCAAAAGAGTTCCTTTGTTGCCAGCGTCACTCAGCAGATCTGACTGATTACAAGTATCCTGGTTTTGTATTGCTATTCCTCACACACTCTGAATTTGTATAGTTAATGTAGATGACTGGAGCAAACTTCTTTGTCAAAGGAAGCAGATCAGCATCTTTTCACCACTACCTAATATTCAGACAATCTCAGTCAAAGAAACCCAAGAATATGAGGGAAACTTACTACCATAACATGTGTTTTCAGTTACTAAGAAAACCAAAAGGCAGGTAGTGGTTTTGGATCTAATGGCAATTGATAGTCAATTCATATGGGCAGCAGACTCCAGTTTTCTAACATAACCTCAAGAAACCAGAATGTAAAAGCATATCAGTTAATGCTGACAACCCAGCAAATACAGTCACAAATTTCACTATGGATTCAGAAAAGTACCTAGATACTTCGCACAGCATTTAAATGTGTTGCTTCTTCAATTCTTCTAGCCATTTTATAAAGAAAGGAAAATGGATGTTATTCCATTCTATTCTATTTCATTCTATTCTGTTCTGTTCTGTTCTGTTCTATTCTATTCCATTCCATTCCATTCTATCATATTTTATTATCAGTGGAAGATAACCAGGTTACTGAGCTGACATGACTAGTTAGATATATTGGTGAGACTGATTTACTTGCAGATCTTAGGAAAGGACCCCTCTCTCTGTCATCCTAAATACTAGTGTTGGGCAAATGTTTACAAACTGAGGACTGCATAGTTCCATAATTCATATGTGGGGTCATTTGGAGAATTAGCAAAGCACTGGTTATAGCGTTGTTATTATATTGGTATAACCGACTTTATTTTCTAGCTGAAAGCTTTAATTCAGATGAGATTAGGCCATGTATGTGAGCAAGGAAATAGATGACACCGAGGTAACCACGAGTGGACTTGAAGGAAAAAAAAAGTAGAAGCAAATTTTTCTGAATAATAATCACAGAATCATTTAGCTTGGAAGGGACCTGAGATCATCTGAATGATCTGGTACAGCTCAAATCAAAGCTAAGGCTTCAAGCAGAAATTTGTGGACAAAGCCCTACTGGCTCTTTGCAAAAGAAGTATTATTTTAAAAGTCTCTTAGATATTATGACTTACTAATCAATGAATCTGTTCCTAAAAACCCAAGAGTTGAGCAAGATTTAACCTTGGTAGGACAAACTGCATTGACCCTTGTCTTCAATACTCTCACTGCTAGTACTAATTCCAAAACTTGCCTCATGGGAAATTTAGACAAACACTCTAATTACAGGCAATTCTCTTTAGATAATTTATTTGCTCTTCTTCTCTTGCTCCATTTCTTTTCCTAATTTAGAATGAAAATGAGAAACATTTTGAGAAATTCATCTGTTGTTAGAGTTTGCTCTTGCCCTAAAGCCATCAGATTCTAGATCTGCGATTAAACTTGCATATTGTGAAAATAGCCCATGTGTTTTTAAAGGCTATTTTGATGTCACGGTAGATTTTATATTTAGTAGAGCAATAAATAAATAGTGGTATGAAGTTCTAGCCAAAAATTACTATTTTCATACAGACACTTTCACTAATAAAAATTATTCCCGTAAGTAGGATTGCCTGAAAAGACAAGTTCTGGCAAAAGTTATATGAAATACTAGTGGAACTGCCCTGTTACTTGAACAAAAATGTGCATTGATTTATCTTACGTAAATAAGGAGTCACTTTTTAGGTTCAATGCAGTGCTGCTTATTTTATGTTCACGTGGCGCCATCTTATGAGAGTCAAAACTCATGCACAAGTACTTGCAGCATGTCACCAGATTTCAGAAAACTCTGGGTTGTTATTTAAACTGTCATCAGCTCAGAAAGGTCAAAACAGCTTTAATATTAGTAATGTTTTCTACAAGTAATAATTCAATAACTTTATGATCTAGTCCTTGTGAGAACTTCTCAAGGTGAAGAACATTTAATGTGCTTTACATAAGATACTTCACTTAAATGTGGGCAGATAGGCCAAAGCTAAGTTGTTTGTGTTTTTCTACTATATATACATATCAGGAAGAAGATATAAGGTTTATACACCCATTCATTCCAAATACATCACAAAATCAAAATTTTATGACATCCCTTCTGAACCATGCAGATCATGGATCTTCCACGCAGTGAGTCCTGCTGTAGCTTTCGATACGTATGATTACCTTTGACTGAGACACTGAAAATCTACAACACTCTGGAGGTTATTTTCAAACTCATTTTACAATTGCAGCACAGTTCTAGGGTCCCTAATATTCATCTTAATCTCATCATTAGATCTTTACCTATCAAACTGAAAAGTTCTCTACTAAATTTCTCCTTCCTCTGATAGTATTTCTACTGTGATCAGGACAACCCTTTATAGCCTACAGTATTGTATTTTTGCTTTACTAACCTTTTATTAAAAGAATAGGTCAATATAACCTTTTTAGAATGTGCAGCTGTGGCCTTCTGTGGTGATAAAAGGAGCTTTGAAGACAAGAAAGTAACAAATAAGAGAATTGAGGCTTATTCTTAGAGATAACAGGAACAGGGACAAGGCTACAAATTCGAACAAACCCACTCAAGACTGTTATATTTGTACAACTCCCTAGAAGACCCCTTGTGCGCATGCGCGGACCCTGAGGTCAATTAGTGGACATGCTGATGAAGACTATAGATCACCGCTAGAGACCCCTAAAAGACCACTGACTTATTTCGCAGCACATGGGCAGAGTGTATTAGCATATCATAGCCTATGTATGATGATTCCGGGAAATATCATGAATATATAAATGGTTTCTTAGAAATCTAATGAATACATATAACTTGAACACTACATAACCTATACGATTTCGGGCAATGGGTGCACTCATCTTTGCAAAACCATTCACATGTGCACCCAGCATTGCAATACAAGACTGCCTGCTCTCTAAAACGCCAGAATGAGTCTTGGAGAGTTTCTCTGCTGATTTTCACAGTAGCGCCTTAAACCTGTCTTTTACAAATCAAGTACCTGTTTTCTGTAGGTTGCATTCTTCACTACATACTCATTGCTATTCATCTCCCCTTTCCTATTTGTTATATGTAGATTGAAGGATAAGCGGATACACAAAAAAAGCTGTTCATGCTCTTCCCATTAGCCAAGCTATAGCTTTATTCCTTAACTGTACATTTAAGGGGGTTTGGGCATCTACCAAACTAGTCTTAATCAATATCATTTATCATTGATATTCTTGGCGTACTTGTCTCATAAAAGGCTCCTAATTTTGTGAAATACTCTGTTGTTCAGTACACACTAATTTTTGGTTGTAACCCACTGTCCTGGTTTCAGCTGGGATAGGGTTAATTTTCTCCTTAGTAGCTGGTACAGTGCTGTGTTTTGGATGTGGTGTGAGAACAAAGTCGGCAGGACACTGCTGTTTTTGTTGTTACTGGGTAATGTTTATACTAAGTCAAGGACTTTAAAGTTTCTTGGGCCCTGCCAGAGAGGGCTGGGGAGGAAACTGGGAGGGGACACAGCCAGGGCAGGTGACCCAAACTAGCCAAAGAGGGACTCCATACCATATGACATTATGCTGAGTATATAAAATGGGGGAAGAAGAAGGAGGAAAGGGGGGACATTTGGCATTATGGCATTTGTCTTCCCGGGTTACAAGTGATGGAGCCCTGCTTTCCTGGGGATGGCTGGACACCTGCCTGCCAATGGGAAGTATTGATGGATTCCTTGCTTTGCTTTGCTTGTGTGCGCAGCTTTTGCTTTACTTATTAAATTGTGCTTATCTCAACCACTGAGTTTTTATTTCTTTCCAGTTCTCTTCCCCATCCCTTTGGGTGAGGGGGAGTGAGCAAGTGGCTGCGTGGTACTTGGTTGCCGGCTGGGGTTAAACCACGACACCCATTCAGAGGAAAGCTTAATGTTAGTTTCTGCTAATGTTTGATCATGCCTAGGTTAGTATTTTATTAGGTCACTAGACCTTGTTAGTACTGGCAGCAGGAGACTTCCAGAACTCACACTGAATGAGAACATTACTTGGTTTTCCTTGCTGGGTACTGAAAAAGCCCCATTTTCTGGTGAAACTGGAGTGTTTTACAAATGGTTTGTCTTGCCTTTATTAGCTTAATTTTGTTTGATTTCTTTCCTTTCTGAAACAAAAGAGCTTTGTTTTACTTTATCTGAGGAATGTCCCCTCAAAAATCTTTGGTCCCCGAAAGCTGTGTTCTAAGGGTATTTATTTCTTCACCATTATTAAGCATACCACTCTTGTGTAGTTTGCTGTTTCACCCTGGTATTTCAACTTAAACTGTAAATTATTTAGTTTAAGAATAAGCTTTTTGTTATTTTCAGTGATGCTTCATGAAAAGTGGACAGCACCTCAAGTATTAAGATTGCAAATACAACCACATATATGCTTCAATTATTCGTAATTCAAGCAGTTTCTCACTGATTAATGACTTGAGCCTTTTCCTCCACATGTATTTTTGTTCTGTATAATTTACACGTTGGGAGAGCACAGATGTTTAATATTTATATGCACTTCTGCTATAGTACTCTTAATAACATAGTAATATAAACACATTTTCAGCCTGAGTAAATGTAATTGCGTTCACTGCCATGTTTTCAGAAGGTCTATTTATTCAGCTAATAAAAGCAAATGTATGCAGAACACTAATATGCCTGTGTGTATGTGTGTGAAAACTGCGGCATCATCCCTTACAATCCATGTACACAGACATTTTCAGGGATTGCCAGAGATTTTAACACTAGCTGAAAGCCAGCATGAAGAACAAAGAACTGATGGTTTTAGCCTGTATGAAGTATCATCATTTCCCTTTGACCGCTACCAGCCTGCTTTTGCCTTTTGCACCCCTGATGACTTGCAGGACACCAACTACATAGCCAAGCAGAGGCCCTGAGGTAGCTTTATGTGCAACCCCTCCCATGGAGGTGTCACAGTTTTCGCTCAGGGTGGCCTACCCATCTGCAAGTCCCATTTTTCCATGTATTTTATGACTGCATGGAGTCCCTGACCCACAGGAACTTCTGCCCGTGAAGGATCCCTACGGCATCAGACACGACGCTGTAGGAGGACAGCACTGGGCCAGGAAGACCCAGCTCTGTGAGGTGATTTCTTCTTACTAAGCGGACAGGCCGTTGCCAGGGGTGCGCCGCGCTGCTCCCCTCAGAGGCGCAGACAACCAGCTGCCCCTCACAGCCCGCCTTAGCCCCGCCCATCCCCGTTCTCTTCTCCTCGCGCCCACTCTCCGCCAATCCCCGACCGCGCTGCGTGACGTAACTCCTTCCCCTTCCCGCGCCCGCTACCGCCGGCGCGCAGCGAGGAGCCGCCAAGCGGGGCGGACCAGGCCAGGGGGCTTTAGCTCCGCCCCCCCGTAACGGCCGCCCCGCCAGTCAGCCAAGCAGGCTCGGGATTGGCCGGCGCGGGGAGCGCGCCCCGCGGGCGGGGCAGAGCGGGGCGCCGGGGCCATGGCCCGGCCGGGGGCTGCGCGGCCCTGCAAGGTGCGTGCGGGCCGGGGGGCGCGGGGGCGGCTGGAGCCCCTTTGCCGGCCAGTCGGGTCTCAGCCTTTCTTTAGCCGCCTCATTAGAGCCCAGATTTGCCTGAAGGGGGGTGAGGGGCGTCCCCCTGCAGTGCGGAGCAGGGCGGTCGGCGTGAGGGGGAGTCGGGCCTTGGGCACTGGGTGCCGTTGCCTTCCCGGGCTGAGCCCGACACCCCTTCCTCGGGGCTCGGCGCCTCTCTGTGCGGTAGGGGCACGGCAGCTTGCCGCTGCAGTGTTTCTCCACCGTGGTTGTCCGGGGTTTGCGTAGCGACTGTAGTTTATTCTTGAAATCCCACAAGGCCACGTGTGTATTGATCGAACTTGGCTTCAGTCTGGAATGTGTGTTTTGTAGGTCGGCCCTTGGCTGTGGCCTTCCGTGAATTACTGTAACTGTAGAGTGCTATGGAAATTAATAAAGCTTCATGCTGTAAAGGCGTGTTTTCTGAAACCAAAACCGGGAGATTTAGGCCCTGATGGCAGCAGCGGGCTGCATCCTTGCTCTGAGAGCTGTAAATTACCTTTAACTGATCTGCCTCAGCAGCTGTTCTGGAATGTGGGGGCAATGGTAGTCTTCAATTATGTTGGGAAAGTACTTCACGAAAATCACAGTATATTTCTGTAATTGGCAGGTACTGTCTTCTGGAAGGCTAACAGGAGCGGCTAAGTTAAGAAATGGAAGACAACAGTAAGACCTTAATCATGAATACTACCTAAGATTGAATGTACATGTCAGCATTTGGGAACCTTATACTTGTCATACCTTACAACTAGCCAAAAATTCTTTGTATGTATTGGAAGCCATTTTTAGCTGAAAGGCTGTATGGCCAGGTTCTAAGCAGCCCATGAATAGACTGAATAGAAATTTTTCATGTAGTAGTACAGGGTTGACTCTCTGCATGTTTTATAAGTAAAATATTTCCTTTCTGTAGAATCATAGAGTCATTTAGGTTGGAAAAGACCTTTGAGATCACCTAGTCCAAGTGTTAACCCAGGACTGCCAAATCCAGTGCTAAACCATGTCTCTAAGCACCGCACCTACCCATTTTTAAAATGGGTACCTCTAGGGATGGATTCCGCCACCTCCCTGGGCAGCCTGTTGCAATGGTTGACCACCCTTTCAGTGAAAAAATGTTTCCTAATCTCCAGTCTAAACCTCCCCTGGTGCAACTTGAGGCCATTTCCTCTTGCCCTGTTGCTTGTTACTTGGGAGAAGAAACTGATGCCCACCTCACAACCTCCTTTCAAGTAGTTGTGGAGAGCGGGAAGGTCTCCCCTCAGCCTCCTTTTTTCCAGGTTAAATAACCCTAGTTCCCTCGACTGCTCCTCGTAAGACTTTATAGTTACTAGCTCTATGTAAGACTGTTGAGTAAAGACTGAATTCTGCTTTGAAGTAAGCTGTTAATATCTGCTGAGCATGTTTGTTGCAGCAATGCAGAGTTTTCAGAAAAAGGTTACTTTGTTTCTTGACAAAATTAATTTGCTTTAGTTTGCTATTATTGAATAAAAGTGTTATTTTAATTTGCATGTTAAGGAGGTGGTATAAACAGTGAATCTGACTTTTTCAGGATTGGCTTAAGAAAAGGATGTTATTCTGAGGTAGAGTCTGGATGCTCTCTCTATTCCCCTGACTCTGACAATGAGGTAATTCAATGGCTTTTTAATACAGTCATCCCTGTTTTCTAAAGAGAAGAGAAATTGGAATACTTTGAATAATAGAAGAAAACCAGGTTAATGTAAATACTACTGCATCTGTACTAGAAATAGCTCCTACAAAGCTAGCAAGAGTGTCTGTACTGTGCTTTGAGGTATCAGCAAGCTGGCTTTGTGTGCAGTGAATTTGGCTCTGAGAAACCACATTAAGGCACAGGATGTATTTTGCAAACGCAACTATGCAGTTCATAGACAAGGGCTGGTTCTGGCAGAAGTATAGCCCTGTTTGTTAGACTTTGTGCCAAAAAGTGAGTGGTATGGAGTCAGTGCTGCAGCACTGTTTTGTGTGTAGTGCTGAGTCAGTTATCTCCAAAACAGAAACAGGTGGTAGATAATAGCTTAACATCCAGCAAATGGACACGCATGCAACAACACAATTTACTTATTTTGCAAAATTTGTGTGTTTGCAAACTTTTATGTAATTGCAAAGTAATACATGGAAAATGACACAGTTTTGCTGGTTATCAGTTGTTCTTTTGCAGATGATGGAGTGGGGATCATTTCCCTCTGAAATAGTATCTTTGTTTACGGAAAGAAGACAGTGAGACTGTTTTTCTGACTGCGTCATTCTTTGTGCAGGTTGATATTATCCATAATGGGCTTGACCGTTGTGCAGCTTTACTGAAGAATATTTTACAAAATGAGGCTACAGGTTGTACCTATTGAAAATTTAAGTTATGTTTTTAGATTTTGTAAGACTGTTTTGATTTGCTTTGTGACTGGTTTTTCTTTTGACTAATACTAGGAAAGGAGGCTATCCATAAACAACCTAGGAAAACAACTTCCATTAAAATTACTTCCAGGCCTTTGCTAACCAAAGGAAATACTTCCAAGAAGAAAGTGTTGAAAAAAAGCATTACCCCTGCCCACATCCGAAAAGAAATTGGTAAGTAAACTTTCACAGGCTTGCTTTTTTCTCAAACAGCATTGAGAGACTCCTCAACTTATTGAAATAAAACAAGGCTTCAGATAATTGTTGTTGGTTGTTATTGGTTGATCCAGGGCTGGATCCACAAAAAGATGTAGACGTTACTCATTGTCTTTTAGAAACCTTAATTGTTTACTAAACAGCTACTAAAATTCACAGATGTTTGAACTTCATGTACAAGGAAGAAAGTTGAGTGTGTCTATAAATACCAACATCATCATGTTTAGCTGATAGGAAGTGTGGAACAGAAAATACCCATGTCCCATTTCTTTTGGACAGTGAAGCATTACAGTGCTTGGTCTCTGTTTGGGATACACAACTATAAACTGTCCAGGTGCTAGGTGTCCAGCCAGGCTTCTCTCAAGGATTGGTTTCTGGAAACAAGAAAGTGTTGCAATGAGTAATAGGAACTCAAGTGGTTTAGTGGCTTTCCACTTGAATGGAAAGGTAGATGGAGTGCTGTAGGCTGAGCTGCTCTCACATTTTATTAATGTTTCTCACTCTCCACACCGCTTCTTTTGTGTGATTTTTAATCCGGTAGACAGGTAGGGCCTGTAGACTAGATGTGTAGCAGAATGCCTATTTTGTGAGCTGTAGAAGGTGAGCACATTGTTGATATCTTTCCAGCACTGTAAGAGTACGGAGTTTTAATTATACCCAACATAAAGAAAATTAGGTTTGGAGAATGCTTTGGTATTGGTTATTCCAAATGGTTTAAAAGCTTAGAAAGCAGCTAAGTAGAGATTTTAAGAATTGCATTTTAGAATTGGCCCTCTGTCCAACTTGTTTAGGTTACTCTGTCTGGAGGGAAAAACCTGATGAATTGATTTGCTGGTGAGTCAAAATCTGACTAGAATCTTAGTCTGTAGAATCTTTTGGTGTTCTTTTTCAAAGGAACTTGCCAGAGTCTGCCTGACCAGCACAAAGGGTTCATGTAGATGGAGAAGATGGGCAACTTCAGCTGGGTTTTTTGTTCTTTCTTTCTCTACAGTGCCAGTATCAAATAGAAAACTTGCTTCGTTCACCACACCTTCTACCGAGAAGGAACTTTCCAGTGCAGCACAGAATCAGATGGTTCAACCAGTTCACGTGCTTTGCAGTCAGCACTCTCCTGTGATGCATCAGAAGCTGTGCGAGCATGTGCAAACTCAAATGTCTCTGATAACTGGCCAGCCACCACAAAACAGTAATGAAATCCCTACTGTCGCTTCTTTTCCTACCTCGAATCATGGTTAGTGTAACTGTTAATGTAGAGCCTGCTGTTTACTGTATGAGTTTTGCCCCAAATTGCCCTGATCTGCGAGTCTTGTTTTCTTATAGGATGTCAAAATGTTACAGCTTTTAATTATCGATTACCTACCTCCACATCAGCTCAGTCCTTGCAGCATTCAGCTAATCCCTTATCTACTCAGTCAGTAAGTAAAAGTTTGATTCTGACTATTAGCAGACATTTAAAATGAGCACTGCCAATTTGTTTATACATTTATTCAAGTGTGTGGGTCTTCTTGGGATTATGTAATAATTTTCCTTAAGAAAACAATTTGCATATTTCAACCTATAGTGATGAACAGAATAACAAGAAGAATTACAGCTGTTTAAAATACATTTTATTTAGACACCAAAAAATGAAATTAGAGGTAATTGCAACTGGCTGCATGTTTCTGCATGGTGAATTCTATAATGGACAGCAAACATGGAAGGTGCAGGGGATTACTCATTACTGTTAATAATTATGTTCTCCATAATGCACTTTAGGATCATTGACCAACTCCTCATAAAAGAAATCATGTTTCATATGTAGCTTTGCCCTACCAATGATCAAGTTGATTATTTCTTCAGACACTGTGTATTATCTTAGAGCCACATTTTGAAATAATTCAGGGCATAAAATAGAACTAATGGAGAGTTCCAGCTGCTGCCTTGGGAAATGTGGTAAAAGGCTTGCACCTTGGAACTGTTAAGACTCTATAGACTTACCTTCCATCTCTAGGCAGTCCATGTATAGCTAGTGCTGTCCTTTTAAGAAGTTTGTCTGCTTAAAATATTGAAAGGTGATGGTGTTGTCTTTTGTGAGGTTTTTTTATTCCCTTTTCCTGTCAAGGAATGAGTGTTTATGAACAACAACCAAAAAAAAACCCCAAACCTCACCAAAATGCTGCTGAGGTTTTTTCTTTATAGAACAGCTGAAAAAGAATGGTGCTTTAATGTTGTCAATAACATTTAAAATAAAGGTAATCTAAACCACATTTACATTTTAATTACTCCTTAATATACTGGAAAATTATGCATTTAATGAACTGTAGTTACTTTTATAATTTGCAAAGAATGATGAAGACTACATTGAGTCAGACAACGGTAGTGCTATTTTTTTTTAAGATTTAAAAAAATCATGTCACTTTTTTGTTTAATACGAATATTCTTTATGCAGGATGTTCCTGTAGGCAGTGGCAATGAATATGTGCCAGAAATGGGAGGACCTGTGGTTTCCCCAGTAGTTTCTGCTGCTCCTGCTGCGCAAATACAGTCTGCCACTGCTCTTTCGAGTGTGATCCCTTGTATAGCATCAGGTGCACCAAGTAACTCTACAGTGCCTACATTCATTCCATCATCTGGCAGAGAGATGACCCCAAACCATGAGCAACAAATGAAAGAAGCGGATTTGATAAGATGCATACAAGCTCACCTGGCCCTGTTACAATCACATGAAAAGATGAACGGCGGGACTGAACAGAAGCACCATCATCATTGTCCAGCAAAACACAGCGCTTCAGGTAACAAGGAGGAGAATACTTCTGATGAACACAGTGAGGACTTGGTCAGCGAAGAAGAGTTGAATCTTCTTGACACAGCCCCAGTGAGAGATACAAGCTGTAAGACAAGTTTTGTGAAGAAAGTTCTAAAATCTAGAAAAGAAAGTCCAGAAGAAACAGCCCATAAAGTTAAGACTGTAAAGTATCTTCTGGGAGAGCTCAGAGCACTGATAACAGATCAAGGTCAGGACATTTTCATTGTGCAGTAGAGTGATTACATGGAAATAACAAAAGAGCTGCTTTAAATGAGTGATCACTTCAGTTTCTGGAAGTGTCAGATGATATATGACATCTTAGAGTGGTTTTCCACAACTGTAATAGCTTCATGTTTCACTCTGGATAAGTGTCACATTATTTTTTGGAGTATTTTAGCATTACTTTAAGAACTAGGGTAAAGATTGTTCTCATTTCATGTACAGTGGTTTTTCCGCTGAGAAGGGGAGCAGTGTAGAAGGATTGCAATAGCAATCCCACCAAGGTTGGTTTTCATAGTCAAGCTTAAAATTTTTAAATAAATAAATATAATTAAAATAAAAAGATGAGGGTTTCTTGAAAAAAACGTAGATACTACGCTATATCACTTTGTAGATTGCTTAGTCACATATAAAATATTACTGTCATATTCCAGGTTTATATGTTTACGGCGTCTTTTTTTTCTTGCACTATTTGCAGATGATTTGGAAATGTTAAGGCTGATGAATGAAATAGAAGACTGCGTATCATTGCTGCCAGCTGTAGTGGGAAGTACGAATATACAAGCTGAAATAGCACTAGCTTTACAGCCTCTCAGAAGTGAAAATGCCCAGCTGCGTAGGTTAGTAACTCATCAGTCATTCTGTGTTTACTGCAAAGGCACCTAAAGCACCTTTAACTGGTCTGTTCTAAATTGCATATTTTATCATTGTTATGGTGTAAGTGTTATGGCCCTTTCATTGGCACATATGGCAGAAAATGTGTTGGTAAGACTACATAGTTTAAAAATAAATAATTAACACATAGCAAGACTTCAGTTAATACTGATATTCCGGTAGCCTCAGTTATATCATGATTGGGCCATTGTCTAGGCGGGATCGTCATTCTCTCTAAAAACTGCAGTATCTAGTTAGCCTGCTTATATTCTGTGTATAGTGTATTCTGAAATGCAGAAATGTGTCTCATTTCAGGGAAGCTCTCAAATCCATAACTGGGTAGCAGTTCAGAGGGAAAGATATTTACCAGAACTTGTAAAGGGTCTTTTGTATTGAAGAAATATAGGAATATAAGAAAATGCATTAAGACCTTTTTTTATATTTCTGAAACATTCTGTGATATTTAATTCTCAGTAACAGCTTCTTACCGAACTAATTTTAAATGCAGTGGTTTTGAACTTATTCTGAACTTTCTGAATTTTTGCTTTTTCACAATTCATATTTAGGAGACTAAGAATATTAAACCAACAACTCGGGGAACAAGAAAGAAGTGAGAAGACGTCTGGACAGACCTGCAACTATGAATGTAAAGTACTAATAGAGAATGATGTTTGTTAGGGACATTTTGTTAAAGCTTTATTTAAATAGATGGACATATAAAGATATAGATACATAAATAAATACCAGTATATGTTGTGGCCTTTAGTGGCAACTGATCTAAGTGTTGTGCGTCTAGCAGTGCAGCTGCATTTGCATAGATTGTTGTGCCTGTTTGAACTCCACATAGTCAGACTCAGCTCTTCAGCTGCCGAGCAGATTATTTTTCCTTATGTGCCTCTTAAAATGAAGATTACATATCAGATAATTAAGAAGAAAGCTTGAGTTCTATCTGGCTGCCTCAAAAACCCCTTCTGTCTGTAAGCAAAATTTGTATTACCGAGATTATTTAAAAACTTAGTTTGATTTAGAAATTCAAACTGTACCACACAAAACACTTAAACTTTTCATGTTTTACTTCTGGTAGTAGTTTCTTTGCAGTCCTTGAATATGATGCTCCAGAGTCAATTGAAAGAATCACTGAAAGGCCTTGAGTCACTGCAGGCTAAAAATGAAGAACTACTTAAAATAATAGAAAGTCAGAAAGAAGAAAATAAACATCTCGCAAAAGATATTCAAGATAAAGAAGAAGAATTGCTTGAAAATAAACAGCACTATGACATTCATTCCACCAAGCTCAAGATTGGTATGTGTTTTAAAAGCGTTCATTCTTCATTCAGTGTTCTAAAACTTCAAATAAATAGGTAAATTCTTCTTGGCATTTTAGAACTGGAAGAGGCATTAGCAAACGTGAAGAGCCTTCAGTTTAAGCTGGAAGCTTCAGAGAAGGAAAATAAGATTTTGGGCATAACGTTACGTCAGCGTGATGCAGAAGTTAACAGACTGCGTGAGTTAACCAGGTACTAATGGCTAAACTATGGGGTTTTGCCCCTTGAGATTGCTTTTCTTCCCCTTGCAGCCCCATACTTTGGATTATTGTAATCTTAATATCTTGGTGGTAGGAGGTCATGTAGGCTAATACTTCTCTTTGTAGTTACTTTTGCTACAAGGGTGCTATAACATTAAAACACAGTTGTCATGCTCCATGATTTGAGTTCTGTTGTAAAGTGAAATGCTATCTGGCATAACTTGTCAAGAGTTTTATTTCTTAATAGCAGACCTGCCAATAAGGAGCTCCACGGGAAGTGCACAGACCTGTAAGCCTACTGGTATTTCTTGTGAAGCTGTAGAATTTGGAAACTAACTCTTAACCTGAATTAAGGAGGGATTATTTTGTTTTTCTTTCTTTCTTCACACTTCACACAGAAATTGGTCTGTTTTGAGAACTCACTTCAAGAGCCACAGCAAGCTCTTCCTGTGGGAATGAACAGTCCTTTCTTTAATTGTACACACATTTGAAGTAGATCATACCCAAATATTAATTATGGGTAAAGGTGGGAGTTCTGGGATCACTGGATGAAGGTGGTGGTACTTACCATCTTTTAGACCTATTACTGTGAATTTATTTTGTCATGGTCTTTTATGATGAATATAGTGACAAGCTGGACTTAAATAGCTTTTTGCATGTGCAAAGTGGTATGTACATAAAACTTGTTTGGACATGATGTGCGGAGGAAGTTAAAACTTGTCTGTCCGGTTTATAGCTGATACTTCCTGGAACAGCAGAATCTTTTTAATCAATACTTCAGATTCTGTAGTAGTTTAGCCACACTTCACACTTCTGTGACTACTGTACTAACCACCAGATGGTAGTATAGTGATGTCCTATTACATGTGTGTCTGCAAATGCTATATACAGTAAGCATTTAAGCATTCAGTTGTTTTGATGTACAAAGCAGAAAACAAGAAGAATTATTTATTTTATTATATTTTCTATTTAGATGCAGCGGGCAGAATAATTCGGAAGAAATTCTTGCTGATTTTGATAACTGTTTCTATATGCTTTTTAACAGTTTCTTGACAATTTATTTCATTTTATAGTACTGTAAGCACACAAAATGAAAATAATCTCAGTAACTTCATTGGCTTGTGCTATTTTAGTTACTTTATAGGCACATTGAACTGAGCCAAAGAAAGAAATTCAAGGAACTTGGAATTGGTTCATATTTGTACTACATTGTAGGACAACACATAGAGAGAGAATTGTAATTTTGCTGCAGTCTGATAAATCTAATGTTTTGGTGTTATATAAAAGTTTTTAACTATTTTTTTCGTGATCGTTTTTAAGTCTGATTAATTGATCTTACCTTAACAGAACCTTGCAGGGCAGTATGGCCAAGCTTCTGTCTGACCTCATGGTAGACAATATTAGACCTAAATCTGAAAAAAGTCTCTCAAAGTCTCTCTTGGAAGACCACGAAAAGCAGATGCTACCTGATCCGTTTCCTGGGAGTACTTCAGTAATGACTTACCTTAAAAAATTAGAAAAGGATCATATTTTGACAGATACAGAACTTCAGTTCTCAAATAAAAATGGAGAATTAGAAATGCAAAATCTAGCCTATGAAAAGGTTGCAACTGAAGGAAGTAAAATAAACAGTACATTCCCAGAAAAAGGAACATCAACTCCCAAAATACTACTAACCTCACTGGAGCAAGATGCAGAAACAGTTAGTGATTCTGGGACTTTACTAGATGACCAAAACAAGTTGGATGAGACTGTTTATATTCCATTGACTAGCAGTGCCTCTAAAAAACAGCAGCTAATCTCTGAAAGAACTGGTGTGCTACCCCAAAGTAGAGGGGCTTGTAAGATGTTAGATTACCACTGTGAGCTCTCAAACTCTGTGCAGCAGAATGAATGTGAGATATCAAAGGATCCAACTCTTGCGGATAAATTAAGTGCTGGGTACAGTGTGAAGAAGACTATGGAAAACACGCTTGAAGTTACAGGGGATAAAGTGAAGCCAGAAGTAGACAAAGTCCAAATGAGGCCAAAAGGCATTCCAAGCGGAGCTGCAAAAGACTTCACAGATAACCCAGACCAACCTCAGCCTAGTACATACCCTTGCATACCAATGCTATTTCCGAAAGAAATTTCTCAGAAAAAAGGCAGTCGAATAGTTGATTTTAGTTCCATTTCCTGTGATGGTCTATCAGGGAAGTCTGAGTGGAGTGCATCCTCTTTCTCAACATTTACTTCTCGAGATGAAGAGGACTTCAAGAATAGCTTAGCAGCTTTGGATGCCAACATAGCTAGGTTACAAAGAACTCTGCAAAACAGCATTATGAAACAGTGAGTATGAGGAAACAAAATGGGGTGCACTTGTCTGGATTATTTAGGTTTTTCTGAGGTATATTAATAAGTATGGTACTGATACAAATATTTGTATTTTTTTGGTATGAAATGACTCTTTCCTAGCAGTTTAAATTATGGATTGGATTTGTTCCTCCTTAAGCTGTGGTGCTGTTTCCCTTGATGTGTACAACTTGAAATAACTTGTTTTAAACTGTGATCTAGGTTTATACCCTGTAATTGCAAAACTAATTCTTAGAACAGCACTTCATAATAACTGTAAGAAACTGGTGTGCTGTTGGCAGTATGGTTTTTCCATTAAATGATAAAGGACACTCACATGCGTTTCCTGTGTGTTTTTTCAAAGTGGTAGGAACAGCGTTGAGAGATGAGTTTGAAGTCAGTTACAGGTGTGATAAATTTTATTTCATTATAATTTGAGTGTTACAAAATGAGATGCATAGTTATTTTCCTCAGTTATGACCATGTGTTTCAAGAAACAAGCTCCTTGTTCTGGTTCATGAAGGGTGTGCAACCAGTAGAGTCAACATCAAAGAAACAGGTGAACAGGATGACTTACTCAGCTGCATTGCTTCTTAATCCAAATTGGGTTTAATCAAGAAGTGGGAATTTAACTGGTGAAAGGGGAGCTGCCTTGAACATATAAAGTGTTCTGCCTCGACTAGGTAGGTCTCTTGAAGTTATTTTGCTTTTATTTGTTGTTTTATTTTTTAAAGAGGAACTTAAGTGCAGGAGAACAATTGCAAGGTGCCATACATGGGCAAGAGGTTCCACAGGTAGAGTCTGGGGAACTGCTATGTAGTAATGTTGAGAGTTACAATTGCGAAGTCAGGATCATGCTGTTCCAAAAAAAAAAAATCCAAGGGCAGCCATCACAGGGGATTTGCAGTGTGTGGTAGAGCCTATAAAATACATTAATTAATCCTTTTTCACTCATCACTGGTAAAACTCGGTCTTCTGTTTTGAGCATTTGCAGTTGAAGAAAAAAGTTGATTAAGTGGAGAGTCTAGATGAGGGCAAGAATAGAACCATCGAAAGTTCCATCCTTTTCTACAATTCTGTTTCAGGTCATAGTTTTTACGAATTTTTGATTTTATCTAAAGAGACTATAATATCAGTGGATAAACATAGAACAGGCTGGTGCTGAGAAACAGAAGCAGTAACAGGCTTCAGCTGACACAAAGGAGACAAATTAGGCATTAGTGAAAGCTGGCAAACCAGTACAGTTAGCGAAGCACTAGAATATCCAGTGTGAGGAAGTCATGGAAATACCACAGTTACTGAGGTGTCAAACATCTATTGGTCATACGTACAGAGAGTCTGGACTGAGTCACCCACTTGGCTCTGACACAGTGAGCGGAGGGGGAATGATTCCTGTCTGGTGGTGTCGATGGGGCTTTCCAGACCTCAGGGTCAAGAATATGCATCATTCAAGTTCTTATGTTACAGGTACAGAAAGTTGGTTTACTGCTACCATTCTGTTCCTCTCACACCCTTAGCAGTGCTTGAACGCTGCTTTTCATGACTCATGTTTTTTCAGGGAAAAAATGATCTTTGGAAAGAGATCAGCAACTTAGGGACCTGAATTTACGACTGCTTTTTCTGCAGTGTTGCTTATTTTTTTTTCCTAGAAAACATTACTGTGCTTCCTGGTGCTGGCCTTTTCTTTTATGCTTCCATGTAGGACAAAAATCTCAAGTTTTACCACTTTGAAGAATGTATTTTTTTTTCCATGGTCAGTTGCTTGAATGAACATGTTTTAAAAGTAGAGCACTATCCATACATTGTACTGTTGAGCAGTTAATTTGATTATTTTAGTTACTGGTAACAGCAATAAAAAGGTATGAAGACAGCACATACCACAGAAGATGCCAGCTGGCAGTCCTGCTTTGAAAAGGGAAAGTTAGACTAAATAGTGACTTCAGTGATTTAGAATGCTTGTGAGGCTTGGCCTGGATTTCTTACTACTCTCCACACTGCTCATGCTCAGATTCAAAGTAAGGTTGATGGTATGAAAGGGAACAGGTTTTAATTAAATATTTACAAGCATTTTCAGTGTAGAAGCAAAGCAAGATGTAAACAATGATAATGACAGGATTAAAGAGAAGCTACAATAAGTTCCAGTCTTTAAAACTGAAGAGAAGGCTCAGAAAAGACTGAAAGAATAATCATTAGTAGACAAACTAATTCAATTGTCGTCTTGCAGCTAGGACTTACTCTGTTTGAAGGAGGTTATTTGTCCTGGCCAAAGCTAGTTGCAGTCTACATTAGGCAGCTGTGGTGTCAAGATGCCCAATTATGTTCTCGCATTTAGAGCATTTGCATTTGCTTTTATCTCAGTGGGGGAAGATGCTACACCATCTTACTTGTGTCCTCTGTCGTTACAAAGTTAGTTATATCAAAGCATGAGTTGACAATTGGAAAATCTTTTTGGGAACAATTTGATACGAGCAGGTTTGTAATGTGTATCCTTCAAATAGGAGGAGAAGCTAAGAAGAAACAGGAGTCATCTTTAATACAGTTCTTTGTTTTGTACTCAGACATGTCAGTCAGAGCTACAGCAACTTTAGGTGAAATATGAAATTTCCTGTACGCGGGCATTATGCATGTGCACTGTTGTAGAAGCAAAAGCCAGCAAGATCAAGTATGGAAGTGGTGGGAAAGGCTTCCAGGATTCAACTCAAGGCAGGGGTGTTGAAACGGTGGAAGTCAGTGTAACTCTAGTGTTCAGGTAAGCTCAACAGAAGACAAATAATAGTAATATGTCTTACAAACTCGTTCTTTTAATGTGTTGTATTTAGTAAATAATCCCTACAGAAAGTAAAGGAAGTCCTAGAACTTGTATGCTTTGTCACATGCGTATTTTCACCACTCAAAGTTGCACGGCATTGGAAGTACATAGTAAATAAGATGCCAAATGACTTGAGTGGAAAGAAATATTTATCTTTGGTGTGTAAAACAGCTGAAGAGTTATTTCTTACTCCAAGTGTAGCTCACACTGCAGCATACATTGCTGCTCTTCACCAGTCAGGATATGGCAAGTGCTTGTCATTGCATAAATTAGGAGTTACCAAGATTCATCCTTGTTGCAAGCAAGTAGACGTCAGACCTGTGCATTTCATGGGCTGAGATACATTCCTCACCACACTACTTTTAAGAACTTTTTTAGTCTGATGCAACCAACTGAGCTACCTGGTTAGATTCCAACACCAGACTTTGTTTGCTCACCGACCCTGGTTACACTTGCTAAAAACTGTAACTCTGTTTGGAAACAGGACTGAATTTTTACCTGTGGAAGCTCAACACTGGTGCCAACCACTCCAATAAGAACAATGCAATCTTCATTTGACTTCTGCTTTTGGACACATTGCTACAGCAAGGGACAGTCGCTATAGGCAGAGGAGTCAAAGTCTATTTGTGACAGAATTCAAGCTCTGTTTCTGTTCTGGGTTTGTTAAGGTTATGTTAGGATAGCTTGGAAGAGGTAAGAGAACACAGTAATGAGCTGGGAAACAGTGTCAATTATGCATGTCATTTTTCTGTTGTGCGTGGAATGTTGCTGCTGTTTACAAGAAAAATAATAAAAAGAGGTAGTATTTAAATTCAGGTAGTTACATTGTCTCATAAAAGCTTGGGCCTTACTGGGAGCTGAAGGATCACACAAAGGACAACCAGCTGCGGTGCCTGGGTTTCTGTAGCTAGGAGGTGATGTTTGCATGAGGGAGGGTAACAGGAGTGTAAAGAGCCACCGGAGGCAGTTCAAAAGGGAACCGTCTCATCTGTGTCTGAAGGTCTGCTCTTTCCACACCTGCTTTTTTACTGCAGTCATTGAAAAAACAGCTTCAGATTTTCTTCCACTGTATTGTAAGTAGTTACAAAATATTACAGTATATTTTCAGTATTTAAAAGGATTTAGAATTGGACCTTACGATGCCAAGTTGTGCTGAGGAGTTTATCACAGGTAGCTAGCTGATCAGACGGCCAAATAAGTATTTAGCAGAACTTTCCAGCTTGGCCAGCAAAGCTGGTTTCAGGTTCTGCCCATCACTGTGTCAGCCTCCAAATGTAAGGGATATATGAAATTTGTATATTCAACATGTAATTATTGTTCTATGTTCAGTAATAGCTGCTGTGAAACATCTGTCCTGTTCCAAGGACTAATTTACAAAGAACAGCTCAGCAGCTGCAGCTTCAGTGGTCGTGTAGCTGCCTGTAGCTTTTTCTTGTAGCCACAGAGAGAAGATACAGGAGTTTCATTTTTACAAAGTATGTTCTGTGAAGTTGACATTTGCACTTCACAGTGACGTGGAAAGGAACTCAGTTCATCAAGATCTTAACTGTAATTTTTCCTTATGTGAGCCCTTTTCCTTGTGGAAAAGAAAGATTAGGCAATACTGCAGAATCCAAGATACTGGAGTTTAACCCATATATAATTCCCTGCTTTGACTTCTTGAGCAATGAGTGTCTATAGTCCAGTGTCTCATCCAAAGAACCAGGGAATGGCGATAACTCCCTGCAGACACGAAGGATTGCTGCCTTGCGACTGTGTCCAAGTCAATCAAAGACTTGGACAAATATGTTCCTTCATAAGGAACAAAGACGCCTTATTTGCTGATGTAAGGCCAGTGCTGCGTCTGTGTGTGTAAATAAGCTACTGTTGACACCGCTTGTGGTCAAGTGGCAACAGCATTCAGCTCTGTATGGAAGGAAGGTTTTCCAGCTCACGGTGCATTTCACAAAATAACAGAGATTGCTACTGGTACCTTAAGCACCATTCTTAAGTTATTGACTTATGCAGGCATCCTTAACAAGGGTGATTTTTTTCCTTAGAAGGGAAAGAAACATTTCCCTAGTTAATCTGGCTGGTTAGATCAGAGAAACAGATTAACGAAATTAAAAAAACAACCCAACTTTATAGATTTAGTCACTTCAATGATCTCCTGAAATAAGGCAGAGGAATATTCTAGTTTGAATGGACCAGCCAGGGCAGGTCTGCACATCTATTGCTGCACCAGAACCAGAACCTACAAGAGCTGAGAATATCAAGTCAGCTTTGGGGTGTTAAAGTGGGTATGACAGACAAGTCAGTCCAAACACAGATTTAGCTCTAAACCGTCCTGGGTAGATCAGACTACCCACATTAATGACTTGTTTCCAATTAAGCTCAGGCAGGCCATCTCAAGTGGTTCTTGTCAAGATTAATGCAAATAGTGTTAGAGATTAGTATCTGTCTTCCCCAAAAGTCAGGGAATTCCTTCAGTAATTTCTCTGCACAACGAAGTCCTAGATTCAATTTGCCTTCAGCCGAATTCACGGATATTCAGTAGTCCTTAGCGATACGAGTGAGCAGGGATTTTGCCTGCAGAGCCTGAGGTACAGGGGAGACAAACAAATAGCAGATGAGATCTTATTACTGAGCTTATTTTAGCCTATCTGCTTTTAAGGTGAAATCAAGAGTGACAGTAACTTCCATAACAGTTCCTATGATGTGAGCTGTAACCAGACAGGAGCCTGAACAGAACAACCTGTTCTTTCCCCCAGCCCTCCATTTGTATTACATTTGATCTGGTCTTTCTTCAGCATAAGAATAGTTTTTGTGCTTTTTTTGGCTTTTTTTTTTTTTAAAAACGGCACACACTTGTGCATACATGGTATATTACACCGACATAGTGCATAAACTGAGAAATCTTTTCGGTAGAGAAGAAAATGGTTGTTTCAGTTTCTAGTCTCCAGATTTCTCTTAATCTGAGATGAAAATGGACTGTTTCCACAATCTTTAAGAGTCTTTGTAAGTGTATTCACTTTAGTTCTTTTCATGTTACTGCAGTGTAGGCAAGGGAAAGGTGCCTCTCTGTAAGCACTCCACACCTTTGGTTACTGGCAATCCCCTGTTGTCAGGAGTCCTCAAAGGCTTCCCAGTAAACTATGGTGCGGCTGTGAGGAAAGCAGTATTCATCAGATTGTCTTTGTGCAAAGGTATGTTGGTCCCCATGGTCCCCATTGTTTTCCCTTCCAACGCTTGACAGGAGTGCCGTAGTTACATGGTGATCCTTTCCAGGAATTAAATTATGTGTAAACAAGGTATGTCAGCTGTGAACTTCAGATCTACACAGATGCTGTGGTCATACCTAAATGCATCTTCAGTGAATGATTTCACATGCTGTTTGAAGACCAAACACCAGGCTGAACTGAAAACCAAATGCTTTTGTAGACATACTCTGTTTATCAGGACAGAGTGGAGAGAATATTATCCCATAGGTTCCCCAGTAGTACCCTTAAAGGTTTCTCCTGGCCACACACAAGCCTTTGTCACAGAGCACAGCCACGAGACAACCCCCAGTCAGGGAGTGGCACCAGTAGCATTGCAAGTTCACCAGCAATGACACATGCTGAAAATCTTTTTGCATGCACATGAACACCCAATACTGAAGTTTTCACACCATGCTCCAAAGACAGCGTAGAAATGGTGCTTTATGAACTGGAAAAAGGCAGCTTAAACTAGTTAAAGTGTAGGGGCCATCTGTGCTACAGTTAACATTATGTGGTTTATAGGCCCTTTAAGCATTTGCATGTCTGAAGACTGCTTAGAAGTATTATTTCTTTTAAGACTCCTGGTTTTGTCCAAGCCCATGATAAATTCTGGCTACTTCTCTGCTGCAATCATACAGCCAAAACATATATTTTCTTACTGCCTCCTCCCAGATTCTATTCTGTATTTAGAAGCTAGCAGTGATGGTTTTGGACTTGCAATTATGATATTAAGCTAAGTGTAAAATATTTTTCTTGGCATAATCTAGAATATAAATAGCTTTAACATCAGTTTCAGGTTCTCTTTATTCCCCTAGGGATTGCCAGCTCTCTTTCATAGTTAGTCTCAGAACTAAGATCATCCCAACATCACCCTTGCCCCAGCCCCCCCTTTCCAAGAACCACAAGGAAAGCAGGACCAGGAACCGTGCTCTGCCCCGCAGACTTCAGACAGACAACACAGAATTACTGGTCTGTGCAGATGTTCCCGTACATTCCCTCAACCTTCACCCCCCTTCCCTCCTAATCTGCAGAGATGCAGCAGTTCACCGTGACTACTAGTCACCCTAGCACTAGCATCTCCAACCACAGTTTGCATTTCTGTTCAAACAATTTTTCACCATGGCATTTTTAGGTCTCACACTGGCCCCAGGGCCAGGGCTTGAAATATAAGGGCTACTGATTTTCACCTTTGCTCACACCAAGCACGCAGGAATGTTGCCACCTAGTCCAGCTTTTAAACCATGACCCTCCATACAAGGGAGCAGTAGAGCCTGTCTGTAAGCAATGAAGCTAGTTTAAGGGATTCCTTTCATAGCAGACATTGACTAAGGAATGACAAGCTGAGATCTGATTTTGAAGCAAGTTCTTTCAAAAGTGGTACTTTTATTTAAAAAAACCATATTTGTCATCAATCCAGTTTGCACAGCGTAACGTATACTGAGCAAACATAGGCATGTGCCTGGTTAAGCTTCCTCATTCTTCCCAGGAGCATTCTTGAGCAGGGTCCTGCAACCACTGCTCTGCGATTAAGAAGCCTCTGAGGTGCCCTACCTCAAGGAGTCACAAATATCTACCTGCAAGTGTAGCAGCAATGCCGACCATGTCTACTGAGACAACAGCCAGCAGCATGCGTGTGGACCGAGCAGTCCCAGCCCAGCCCCATTCATTCACTGTGTCTGCTGAATGCACCCTAAACACTCCCTTGCGTGCCATCACTGCCTTTACTCCACTTTTGTCTCTGCCACCTCCTAGCCCAGCCCTAATCCTTGCAAAAGGATTAAGATCATCCCCTGAGAAGGCACTGTGTCGAGAGCCAGGCTCGGAGGCCGTTTGCCACAGCACAGCCTCTCTTGAGCAGCTGGCTGTGGAAATGCGAGCAGAAATCACCACCACAAACCCACCGAGGAGCCTCAGACACTGCTCGTGCAGACTGTCTAAGGCCATGTACGGAAGAGCTGCTATTGTTAGTGCCACTCAGGAAATATTCGAGGGAGTGTGTAATTGTTTATGCTCAGATTCTTTTATCAACACTTAATTAACTGCAGTTACAACACATGTTCACCATTAATATTTCAAATTACTGAGAAGTTTTTTAAATCTGTTCTGTCGGCCTTCTTAGAAACTTCCACCAAAGGTTCCAAAAGCGGTAGGATGTATTCCTGTGCCTGCAGTACTAGCCCCTTCTTGCTTAAGGCTCTTCAAGTATCATCTTGCATGACTTCTACATTTCATGACCATGGCAGTACAAAGGGACCAGTTCTAAAACTTATCTGATGCCGATTTAATTTTCTTCCTTTGTAAACAGCTCTGGGCATTTCTAAGATGCTGTTTTACTCAGCTACAACAAAAGCTGTTGTCGTCCAGCCATGCTACAGAAAGTGGTTACTTTGGATTTGGCCACTTCTTCCCAATAAACTGTTTCATCAGTCATTTCATCCCACAGAAGCCACGGCAAGAAACATTTTGCTTCTAAAATCCAGAGACCACTTCTAAAAGCCTAGAGTTCTGTTTTCCCCCACTTGGCTTCTTCAGCTGGATCCCCTCTGCTGAAGCAACTGAGCAGCAGCTTCTTCACCTTTTA
This sequence comes from Falco cherrug, assembly GCF_023634085.1. Lineage (NCBI taxonomy): Eukaryota > Metazoa > Chordata > Aves > Falconiformes > Falconidae > Falco > Falco cherrug. The sequence continues at coordinate 31,781,726 of NC_073704.1, read as the reverse complement.
AATAGGAACATACCTAGCCTAAATGTAAAGACTAGTTTTCCTGTTAAAGAGACATGGGAGGATTGCAAATGACAGTCATTTTACAGTGCCTGGGTTTTGCTGAAAAATCAGCCAGGGCTCCAAAAATTAGCAAAAATAGCCTTCTTTTTTTTTGAAGATTACTTTAAAGGCTTGCAAGAAGATTCATTACTTGGGTCACAAGGCTTGAAGTTGATCATTCTCAGCCTGTGCTCTAGACAGTCTGGCTGCGTCGTACGCCTAGTCATTAAAGATTTCATGTTTGTGGTTTTGCAGGATTTTAAAGGAGTTATTCTGACAGTTTAAGGGGGCGTTAACTAGTCTTGTTGTTCCCATCCATGTCTTGCAAATATTGACAACTAAATCAAGATTACAATTCAAGCATTCCTTCTGTGCATTATGGCACTTACGGTTGATCAAATCTGGAAACATTCTGTTAACACTGAGAAGCATTTTTTTTCTGCAGCAGTTGTGCATTTCTTGGTCTAATCTTTGTGGCTTTATGCTTATATATTGAAGCCTCTCCCTTTCCTTCCTGCCATATTTGTCTCCTTGCAAATATCATGTTGTGCATGGTTCTGCTCCCATCTTCCTTCCAATGCAACCCTTACTGGGATGAGAGTCTTCCTCGGTTACCTACTGGAGGAAACAAACTCTTAGCATAATGGCATCTGAATGTCTGTGGGTAGTGCATTATAAATCATGGTTCTGACTTCCAGGGACTCTATTTCCAAACCAAGTTCCCCAAAGAGCACTCATAAAAGTGTGTGTGCTGGAGATCAGTGTAAGTATCTAGGCTCCAAGCCTGTGAAGGCACTCTGCATCTCAGTTTTAGGATCAGGATGTGTATTTGTTATTCAGTCCCTACACTACTTAATAGAGCAAATAACAGTTGAAGGGATGCTTTAACTAAGCTTGCAGTTATTCTGTTCTTCCTACTCCATCCATAAGTGATAATAAATGGCAATATTCTCATGCTTCAGTCCCAAACTATTTACCAAAGGCTTCCCTTGATCTAGAGAATACTAGGACTATTAATAGAGTGGTATCCAGATTTTAATGAAAAGTGACTTTTTCCGAAGGGAGGAAAGAACTTAAAGGGTTGTTCCAGAACAGTTAAGGAGAAAGATTTAAATCCATACTCTTTAGGTTCCTTTGTTGAAGGCAGCAAATATTTTATCTCAGATAAAGCACAACCAGTGATAATCACCCCACTGAAATCTGTACAACCTGATATGTGTGCTCTGTTGGTTGATTCAGAATCGCTGTGTTACTCTTTTATCAGCACCAAGATGACATCTCCTGATCCATTTCTTACAAGGGAGAGCTTCCCTGCACACAGAAAAGGTTAACACAAATGAACAAAGATTTGATACTTTGTGGTAAATGCAGGTTTGCGTGTCTGGTGCTTCTGGAACAAAAGCAGCACTTTGCTAGTAAGAAACATACTCAAATCAGTCATTTATTGTAGCATTAAGGGGCTGCCTTTGCACAGCCATTCCGAATCTGCTTCCAGTCAGATCAAGGACTGATACTTACTAGTGAAGCTACTCAGAGTCCAAAGAGATATGAAACTAACGCATGGTTTTTAAATAAAACAAAAGTTCTTCTTACCCTTTTCAGTTCTGCACTAGCTATAACCTGCTGTATCTAGTAATAGAAAAACATTTTTAAAGAAATACTGTAAAAATTACCACAGCAATGAGGCATCACTATTACAAGCTAGAGAGCATTATTTTTGACTTTTTGAAGGTAAGAGCTTTGCTTTCCTAGCCACTCATTCTGTCACTATGTAAAGATAAACAGAAATCACTACCTTAACCCTGATGACAGACATAAGCCCTGTATAAAGCTAATACATTTTAACAGCGAGAGCAAAATGAGCAGTTTCCTCTTACTCTTTTCAAAACTAAGCCATTGAAATATATTACTATACCTCTAAAAAGGCTTTATACATAATGTAAGAATATATACAACTTTTCACTAGAGTTATCATTACAGTATATATTTTCAACAAAGGCTTTGGAGATTAAACAGAGACCTAAGAAATACAGAACAAGTAATTGAAAGTACTTGAAAATTTTTACCTGTAAAACAAGCCAAAAAAAATGTAAGCAAGCTTTAACTAGAGTAACCAACTTCTGGACCCTATACCTTCATCTTTCTGCTAACTATTTGACCATTTCTATGAAATAATAAATAAGAAAAAAGCCTAGAGTACTGACTGTATTTGTTGAGATGAATGTAAATCAAAACACTTCCACTCCACCACATTCTGTTTTGACTGGTAAATGCCAACATAACTATTGGGTCCCAGGAGTTAGCAAACAGCTCCTGGCAGCTTTATATTACTTGTACTGTGGAGTTCCTTGGTTATTCACATGTTTTCTAATTAGGCTGAGGAAGGAATTATTGCTAAACTTCTTGCTAAGCTCCAGTTTTCAGCAGGGTTTTTCATAAGAATTTTTTCCTTTTGCGAGTGTACGGTTTATCTGACAGTGGGACTCTGTCATCTTCTACCTGAGCATTGGATGTACCAAGCACTCTTGTAAGAATTCATTCTTTTGTCCTATTTATTTTCTTTTCAACTCATGTATATGTTTTGGTGAAAGACAAGCCCTAGACATCTGGAGAAGGTGCGAGTTGGTGACGTGATCTGGTCTCTCAGCAGAAATTCCCATATAGAGGTGGAGCTCCCTGGGAAAGGTCTTTCTCCTGCACCGCTGAGCTCTCATGCTGGACTTGCTGCCTGTACCATTACATTTGATATGCATTTTTCCTGAAGAGCTCAAAGCAAAGTGAAGGCTCCAAGTTTTCTAAGACATACATACAGTAAAAACTTGCTATATTATATGAGTTTCAAAGCCTTGCCATTCTCCTGGTATCATTCTGATCATCTGAAAAGTCATTTAAGCATAAATGAATGCTCTAAGGATTGCAAGGTTAGACAGTACTACTGATCTTATTAGATATACATATCTAGGAGCACCATCTCTTCCCTCATTGCTCAAGGAAAGGGCTTGGGTCCAGCTTATTACAATGACAGTGAATGGCAGTGAAAGTCAGGCTGGGACTAAAAACAGATAAGATAGAGGGTGAGAAAGAGACAGAAAATTCAATGAGATAGAGACCTTTTTTTTTTTTTTTTTTTTTTTTTTTCCCCAATAAGGGATTTAAAAATACTTTCCACAACTGACAGCACGATCTCACTGGCTGGTGAGATCATGTGTCTTTCCATTTCCAGGATGGCTGAGTCAACTGAAACACCTGAGGGACAACTTCACAGTTGGGTGTCATCACAATTTATATTCTATTACTTTCAGGCTTCTTCTCTGTAATTTTATTTTCAAAGAATTGTTGCTAGAATGCCTCTGTTTTCTGTTTAAGCATGCCTGGTCCTACGAAGGATTCCAGTTAGCTCTAGCAGGCATGAGGTATGCTGTTTCTTTGGAAACATCAAATCTAATTAAAATGGTAATGCCCTTGGGTGCCTGCAATCCAAGGTATATCTGTGATGCTGGGAGATGGGATAATTTCTCATCAGTCTGTAAAGGTCATCTTGGGGACTAGTGGCATCACCTTCCAAGACACAGAGAAGTCAGATGTTAATAATACCCCCAAGCAAGTGACAGAAAATGGAGACATAACCAATCAGGAAGCCCTAGATTCTCATCATCTGACACAATTTAAGTACTAATTGTTAGTGACTGTCTGAGTGCTCTAGCAGGCATGATTTACCCAAACTGTTGAGTAACTTACCCCCTTTGCTTATGAGTCAGGTTCCAGCCCCTACACAGTTTCCTCTGATACCCTTTCAAGATGCTGGCCTGGGAACAGTGACAGAAGTGCTCAGAACTAACACAGGGCTCCAGAGGCCACCGTCCGCAGCGCACAGGGAACCAGCCCTTCCCCGGGCAGTGACACCCTGCCTGAGTGTGCTGCGTTTGGCTGGGCTACAGTTCATTTTCACAGTAGCTGGTATGGGGCTGGGGTTTGGATTTGTGCTGAAAACAGTGCTGATAATTCCCACAACAGTGGGATGTTGTTGTTATTGCTGAGCAGTGCTTACATGCCATTAAGGTCTTTTCTGCTCCTCACACCACCCCACCCCACCAGTGACCAGACCACCGAGGAGGCTGGGGATGCACAGGGAGCTGGGAGGGGACACAGCTGGGACAGCTGACCCTGATGGACCAAAGGGATATCCCATGATACCCTGTGATCTCATGCTCAGCAGATAAAGCTGGGGGGGAAAGAAGGAATGGGGGGATTTTTGGAGTAGTGGTGTTTGTCTTCTCAGGTAACTGTCACACATGATGGATCCCTGCTTTCCTGAAGATGGCTGGGTGCCTGCCTGCCGGCCCATGGGAAGTGGTGGATGAATTCCTTGGTTTGCTTTGTTTGTGTATGTGGCTTTTGCCGTATTGCTCGTACATTGCTCAGCAAAGCTTTTATTTTACTAGCGGAGCTTCCCAAGCTCCTTCTTATCTCTTGAGATGTTTATTTTTTCTTAGACCTAATAATTTATATTTTCCAAAATGACATTTTCCTTCTATTTGTTTTAGACCTGCTTCTAGTTGCTTTTCAACAATTCCCAGTATAGTGTAAATTTACGATTATTTTTCTGTTCTTTCTCCCTCTAAATATTTTTTTGAAGTGATGCCGAACCAAACTTCACAGCATCTGTGTTTCCTGTCTTTCAGAGAACTTTGAATGTAGTGCTCCTGTGCAGCTAGTGGTAAATCCTGAACCATGAGTTTATATTCTGTGTGTGCTCATACAACCTATAACAAAACTAGAGAAATTCTTAATACCCAAACAGGTGGCTAATTGTCTTTATTATTATTCTTTTAGCTTTTTGGCTTCAATAATATGAGACAGAGCCCTCTGGAAGCTGTTTATATTCTGTGATAATAAGTGGTATTTCATTCAGTTGTAAATATGTTGCCTTGAAGTTTCAGTTGATACTCTGTAGTCCCGTACTGGCAGGCAAGATACCGGAACAGCTTGACATGCTTTCTGTGGTACCATGCATAATTTCACAATCCTACTGTCCCTTCTTTATTACCTTCTCTCTAGATTGCATGGGTGCATAGCCACATTAAAAGCAGATGACATTATGTGCATAAAAATACTAAAATTATTCGGCTTTACTGAAGCCAAGTCAGTTCTGGACAAAGCTGATGCCTTGGATAAAGATTGGGTGTAATGGGGAAATGGGCTTTTCAAGGGCAGCTGTAGAGCCTGAAGCCTCAGGAAGAGGTGTGTTAACAACAGTCAATCTGTTAGCACTTAGGTAGCTTTCAATAAATAATGAAAGCATGTATTTTTATTGCTTAGCATATGGGGTTTTAGATTGATTTGATTAATTGTTGTTTTATGGTTACATTTGCATTAATGAGATTAACTTATTAAAAGCCATAGTTCCATGAATAAACTAATTTGTTCATGTGCTCAGTTCTTTGGAGATAAAACAAATGATTTTGAAATGTTCTCGGAGAAAAAATCCTATTGCACTAGAGAAAATATTAAATCTTTAATTACAAGATTTGTTGCAAATAATTTAGCACTTGAATGCATCTACTGATGAATAGGAGTCCAATGTGATTCTCTAGCTTATTCTGTTAATTAATTAAGGCCATTTTCCTGTGAAGTCAACATAATTATTTGTATTGTTACGAGGTTAAAAGACTGTAAACTTATTTTTAGAAGATGAGGGATACATGTAGAGAAAAAGACAGCATAAATCTTTCAGTTCTGGAAGTCCAGTACAAATAGGCAAAGAATATGTGTAATTATTATTATTATTACAACCTTCATTTAAAAGCAGGGAAGCTGAGATCTAGAAAACTACCCAAACTGTAAGTCGGCAGTAAAGAAATCAAAATGGGGTTTCAGCTGCATAGATGTAATGAAAACATTTCACTTTGATGTGACTAGGCTACCTCTAATTTCCAATTTTCAGCTGAGAGACACATTTAAGTTATTAATAAACTTGATTTCAGGATAAAATTACTATGTGCGACTTATCAACCTTTCAAATAGTTCCAGTTGAAAATTAAAATCTGGCAGCAGAAGATATAGGTTGAGGGGCTTTTCTCTGCATTTTAATCTGGGGGTTGATTTTCCAGTCTTTTTTGCTTGTTTCTAACCCCAGCCTTTTGGATGTTTCAGGGTGAACTCAGTGTTTCAACTGAGGTGTTTCTGATTTACATGTATTCAGAGAAAGACAGCTGGTAGGAAGCCTCTCTTTTTCATTAAGGGGTAAAATTGTAAGTAATTTTTTTTTAATGTCTACAAAGACATTGGGAATCGGCAAGTCTGGAGACTGACACTTGCTATTCACATATGGAAATGTTCATTCTTTTTCTGTGCTTCTCACCCATATCTAGAAACTGTAGTTGGTCAGCAATGTTGCTCTTTCTGTTGGAACACTTGTCCTGTCTGAGAAGGTGGCCCATGAGGGTGCTAAATTAGTACTAGTAGTGAGATAAGTAGTCTGAGCAATAATCCGATTTAAGAATAATTAAGAGGTACCAGAAATACTTCCAGATCTTAAAAAAACCCCAAAAAAACAAAAAACCCCACACACACCAAAAAACCCACACCCTGCTTTATAAAACTATCAAGGTACCTTTCCAGAGACACTTTCTGCACAGAAGTAGGTTACTGAGTGTGGGAGAAACACTGAATCTAACTTGTTCCAGTAAACACACTGATAAACAGCCATATGTTTCCCTAGTTCACCTGGATCTCACACCTTTTCTATAATCTTTTTTTTTTTTTTGGGTGGTGGTGGTTTTATTTCTTCATCTTTATAGTAGCCATTTTGTAACACTCCAGTAGAAACATCCTTTCTGATGAAATGACACCAGAAGTCTGGTGATGTAAGTAAGCTGTGGTTAGTACGTATCTGAAAATGTGGGGAAAGCTTGAAAACAGTGTTACTTAGAAGAATCTGCTGGTTAGGATATTTCTGCTCTACTCCACTCCTTTATTTCTGTATTTCACCAAAAACTTATTTAACCCTTTGAGCTGTCACAGCCATCAATCTTCAAATACTTTAAGCTCATCTAAAAGAATTGTTTTTTGAAACAATAATCAGATTTGACATCTGCATTGCAATGGCATCTTAGTCTGTTTTGGTGGTCAGAGAGGCAAACTAGCAGCCTTTTTTCAGATTAAGCTTGGAAAGATCTCAGTCCTCTGCTTAATGACTAAACATTGTCTTAGTGCTAAAGACAGTCACTCACATATACGTGTGTATATTCATACATGCATGCATGTAGAGGCAAAAATATCCTACAGCAACAACATTGTTTTTAAGAGACGAATATTTTGTGAATCCTTACGGTGGAATAAAAGAGCATTAGTCACAGTTTTCTATATCAGAAGCACTTCCAGAAAAAAAATCCACGAAGTACACACTTTGACCAGAGCCAAATTCTAGCTCCTGCAGCAGGGATATATATACTGAATGTCTTAATGAATGCCAGGTACAAAATACCCACCCACAGCTGCCTTTCTTTCCCAGCTAACAGCTTGTGTTGGAGCAGCATCAAAGCTGGCTACAGGCACAGCAAATGTATGCACCTGCATAGAGTAATTACTGAAGCTAATGCCGGTACGTATTAGCTTCAGTGCTCTTGCGGAAAAAGTACGGATTAACTCACAGCATTCAGCTTATTATACCTGTCTCACTGCACATCCAGTTTTTATGAGCACTTATAAAGCAATATGCATCTATGTTCCTTTTTATTTCTGATGGAGTCCTTCAGCTGTGACATTGGAGTGTACTTCAAAGCTACTCCTTTGTCTGCTTTTCTCCCTCTTCCTTTTTTCCATTTCAGACTTACCATTAGTTTGCAGGTTACTGCTCGTGTCCTGCCACCAACATACACCTACTGATCTATTTGCAACTTTTATATAACATTTACTTTTAATGTCTTCGTGCTGGTTCCTTCCCTGTCATCTGGAATCAGTGGGAAGATTGGTTCACCCCAAAACACAATTTAGAGATTGTTTCTAAAAACAATAATGGCTTTGACAATCAGTGCTGTCTGAAGCAGGTATCTACCTAATAAGAACTGCATTTAGACACTCCTGGCTTTTGACCAGTATTGTCTTATGCTGGAATAAATCTAGAAACAGAAATGAAAAGCTGCCACTTCTGTAATCGTTCTCTTGAGCTGTCCCCAAAACCACTTGAAATTATTTTTGTGAAGTTACCATGAAGTTATAATTGTGAAGTTACAATTTCTTTTTTGTGAAAATGGGGTAAAAATAAATTTCAGCTCTAAGACCCTGCCTGCCCTGCGTATGCCTGTTTTGTCTAGACTATAAGCAATGAGAACCAGACACATCTGAAATGTTAATTTAGTTTATTAAGGAAATGAGGCTTATATGATCCTGGTATCTGTCTGTGTCCCTTAATGACTTTCAAACTCATTGTCCGATTTCAAGCTAATGTGACAGAAGTGGGGAACAACAAGATAATTAAGCTGTAAATGCCCTGGAAGCCTGCTGCAAGAATGCACATGTAGTCCGAGATTAAAGAATCCATACAGTAAAGATCTCTTATAAATTTCCCCAAGAAAATTTAATTTTTTCAGCCCTCACAGAAGCACGTGTTCTTCTGGCCTTTCCACAGAGCTCTTCTGAAGAAGCTAGATAATCTGCAGGCAGAGAGAAAATAATTAGGCAAAGGCCTCTTGACTTTCACAGTCTGTTACAGTGAATGAGAATTTTAGGTGAAGGTTTCCTATAAGTGTTAATCAGCAGGAAAAAACCTCTAGAATCTGAAATTGCAGTTTGTCAAGAAATACAAACAACCCAATCTTTATTTGTCTGGTATCCAGTGAATTATTGCTTATCTGCTGAAAACCAGCAATGCATCCTGTGATGCGCAGGAGTAACTGAGACTACAGTGTGACAAGGATCTGACTGTCCTGGTGCTTGGGCTGGGGATCAGCCACAGGGGCTGGGGTTGGCAGCCTGCAGAGCTGGCACAGCTTGGAACAGACACCAAGCTGCATAAGTGCTGTGTGAAAATAGAGTGTTTACTGTAAGTGTACTCGCTTGGATTTGGCTGCCAAAAATTTAGGAACTACAAGGGTATAAAGCAGCCCATGACATAACTGGTTCTTTTGATCGGAGGTGACTTGAATATCCCATGTTTCACTGCAGGGCTGCAGGCAAAAGTGATGCCAACATTGATGTCTGCAGATTCTCTGCAAGGAAGACAATGCAGCTATTTTTAAAAGATTATTTTTCCTAGCATGGGTGAAAGAAAGAGCATAACTGGTATAAAGAAACTGTTCCTGGAACTGTAATTCATAATGACACTCTACTAGAAGAGCGGAACTGTGAGCACGTATGAGAAGATACGGCATATTTTATACAGAGTCTGTGGAATAGGACCAGGAAGATGATCTGAGTAGTTGCATTTCTTTTTGGTACTATGTGTGCCTGGCCTTTTACTCATTTTTTTGTTCAGTCTCTTCCCATTTCCAGCACAAAAGTTCAGGGACACTCTGAAGTCATTCTGTACTTAGCTTAAGGGCGAACACGTGGCAGAGTCAGCTGCTTTTCGTCTACTTTCCTTCTCCTTGGGGAGCCCTGTTCTGCTTCCAGCAAAGGGAACCCTTCCTCTGAAGATGGAGGGGAAGGTCTAACTCCAGGAACAAAATTCAGCTGTTGTGTATGCTGATGGTGTTGTGCCAGGCTTGCAGGCACACAAAGTAGCTCATTAGCTCAAAAAAAGAAGATGTTTCCTCAGTTTCATATTAAAAATGCAACTGTCCTCTGCAACTGATAACAGAATAATAATAATTTTCATGTAGCAAGCTCTGATTGTTGTTATTTTCTGGTAGATGGAGTTCACTGATCCCTTCTGTCAGCCAGTTGCTGCTTTGGAAACTGTCTTGACAGAGATTTGTCTTATTTAGAGAACAGTTAATTCATTTTCTATCCATAATGAAAACTAGCTCACCTGCAGGCTGCCCTACATCTTCTTCAAAGCACTCTGCCAAGGTAAGACACCAACACATCTGGCGGACCAGCTGGTTTGTAACCAGGGTTTTTTATTCCATCAGTCACGAGAGGGCACTGTTAAACGTGGTCTCCCTCCGCTAGACAAGAGGTTGCCTGCAGGAATATTATAGAGTTCGTAATATCTTAATGCCTTGGAGCTATGGCAAACAGTTCTGCTTTTTAAAGTTATACTTTAGACCTGCCTCCTCTGGTGGTGTAAGATGCTGGCAGCAGAAGGATATATTAATTGTGTATTTTATAATAAAGAACATAACCGTTCCTTTTTTACTCCTTGCTTTGCAATTGCCAAAAAGGAATAAGAACCTGTCTTATGTAGTTCTCAGGCCTGCACGCAGATTCCAGGCATCCCTTCACCTTCCTTGGGGAGGAGATGGAAGGAGGTTGGGTGGTTTTGTAAGAAACAAATTTTAAGCCAGCACAGATTACTCTTCAGTTTCTTTTTCATATAAGCTGTATTGGATAGGCAGTAGTCAATATTTGTTTGAAATACATTTTCTCAGCACAAGGCTAGATTATGGAGCTTCTTGCCACGGGACACGCTGGGACTGGAGAACCTGCATGACTTGAAAGAATCTGAATGTGTTCACAGACACCAGCAAACGCTGAGTCTTCCGAATTAACAAATTGATTTTAAAAGCTTATTAGTAATTATTTTGTCGCTTATGTCTTTAGAGAAGCAGTGTCGGGCTTGCTGTTATGTATTGCTTACTGTGTGGTGGTTGTGCTGCTCTGGAAAGTACCAGGTAGGTGGCACAGCACTGTTCTAATGTGGCTGCACTATCAGCAGCGCCAAGCTACGCTGGCAATCTCTCTGTCCACTGCTTTCTCCGTAATGTGACGTAGGACATCCCTATATCCTATAGCATCGCTCTGTTAAAACTTGCACCTGGAGCATTACCCCAAAGGCTGTGAGGTCTACAAATACTGATCTGGCACCCCCAGGTTTCTAAGGAGTCATAGATCTGTTTCCTAATTGGTAAAATCTGCCTCATGCTGACCAAGCTTCTTTTCTTGCAGAGTGAGATCAAGCAAGTTCCAGATTTCAAGCAAAGATTGCAAACAAAGAGAAGCAGGGACCAAAATGTTCTCTATTGCTTTTACTTACTATTATTACCATTCCTCGTTTTAAGCATCTGAAAAGCTGTTTATATCATTGCCCATGTGCCAAAAATCTTAAATAGCTGCTTGATTGTCTTGTGAGCAAATGGAGGCCTTCACACTTAGTTCTCTAATTGCTCTCTCCTCCCTCATTCCCAGCAGGTTAAGCTGTGTATGAATAAAATACACAAATGCGTAACACAAAAATGCTTTGGAGAAGGTTGTGTTTAGTAAAGCAAATGGCCTGACTTTAAGTAATGGGCTATTTGTACTGCAGGAGGCCTGTGAAGCCCCACCGGGTGAGATATTTTCATGGATCTATAAAAGAAAAGTTTGTTTTGGAAGAAGCCGGGGAACACCTTGTGTCCTCCTGGTGTTACAGCCTAGAAGTGGAATTTGACTGTGAAATCCCTCTTTTGTCTGAAGTCAATGAGCTCAGATAAGGGCCAGACTGTAACTTTCTTTGGTCTTCCAAAACTTTCCTGTAGTTATTTCCTTGCTTAATTTCTCCAAAGACTATATTGACACTTACAAATAAGATTAACTCCTGGCTTCTGCTGGTTGCTGGTAGAGCTGAGAATTGCGTTTACTGCCTTAAGGTGCTGTGGTGGTCCTACTTTATGAATGATCACGTTTACTGTGTTTGGACAGGTGAGTGCCGTTCACTGTATGAGGAAAAGTGTGGTAAGAATACAGTAAGAAGGCAGATGTTGGCTTAAGTAAATGAAGATTCACCTTCTATCTGTAGGAAGAAAAGCTGGAAATGTTTTTAGAGATCTTTTAAAGAAAAACTTGATCCTGCAAAAGGCAGCTGGAGTCCAACATAGAAAGTCAGTGGGAATTTTTCAGAGGGGGGAGTGTCCAGCTGGACAGTAAACTTCCAACCTGCTCTCTGGGTTTGAGAACTTACTGTGTCTACGGTATGTGTTTTCTCACTGGCTACATGCTTTTAAATGCTGTGGTGGAAGAAGTGGATTTGAAGTGAACATATGAGATGTTCATGGTCTTGTGTAATTCTTGGTATGTTGACAGAGCAGTAATGAAAGGCTGTTTCAGCTGACCAGTTGGAATATAGATAGAGAATATGCATGTGGTAAGGAGATCTGCATTCAATTACCGTCCTACCACAGACTGGCTGCAGACAAGACAATTATTCAGTGCCTCAGTTCCCTAATTCTAAAACAATGATATTCCTTTGTCTGACTTGTCTACTTAGAGGATTTGCTCCTTAGGGCACTGAATGTCTCTTACCATGTTTTTTGTTTTTTGGGTTTTTTTTTGTTTTAGCAGTTAATACAAAGCAGGTCTGATTATCTGGGTGCTACTGGAATTCTGATGGTCCTAATCAGAAGTGTTTAATTACTCATTTGTTATCTCTGGGTTTCATTTTTGTTGTCTTTATCTAATCTTGGCAAAAATGCTTCATTCTTGGATAACAACATTGCATGGTACTTTTGGAAAACTGTCTCACATGATGTCTTTATTTCTCTTTAATTCCATTCCATCAAAATTCAAGAATGTCAGCAATAGTAGTCCAAATTCCCATCCTAGACCATGCAGACATTTTTTTTTTCTTAGACTAAAAAATTTTGTTATAAACAAACACATACGATTACCACTGCAGGGTTGTTTCATTGCCAGTTAGCCCCCTGTGCATAAAGATAGGTTGATGCTTTCAGATTAAATCTGAGATGCCAGAATGTCACTACCCTAGATGAATTTTAATGCAGTCTCTTGTGCATGTGTGTTATTCACATTAAAAATATCACTTTGGCACAGAAGCCTCTTGGGCTGACTTGAAAATGTTTGACCAGATAACAAGGAGACGTAACAGTCACTGGAAGCATTTCCAACTTGGGATATTTAATTAGACCTTATGACTGAAAATTCTTATGATCATCAGAAGATCAACATTCCAACATATTCCTGGTTATGTTTATTAAATATTCCCTTTTTTGGTCCTAAGTGTGAATGTTTGGAAAAATGTTAAGTTAATACAACCCACTTGACTTCACTGGCACATTTTACAAAAGGAGGAGGAAAAAATGTGGAAGCCACTGAAAACTAAAGGGTTCTTGCTTTGGAGAAAAACAAAGTTCAGGCCAATGCTACAGACTGGCTGGAAGCCTTCCACAGTTTTAAAAGAAAAAGACCCTGTTGAAAACTCTTTTCTCAAAACTCCTTTGCTTCCTTTGCATAAAAGAGGAACCAAGCACACTTAACACTGTGCAAAACACATTTCTTTCAGAGAAGCCAGCTTTATCTTCAAGTCCCAGCTAGTTAATCTGCTCAAACTCATTTTTAACTTATAGTCTCAGAAATTTGACACACCACAGGGACTTAAAATTTTTAGTCTAGATGGAATTTGCTGACAATAACTCTCAGCTAGGGCGCTGATATAGCAGGATTGGTTTCTCTCATTATGTTTGGTAAGAATAAATGCTTTCCTCTCTCACGGAAAAAGAAGGAAGAGCACAAGTAAAGAATTAATTTCCTTTCTCCCTAGGTCTGTAAACTGTACTAGCTACATCTGTATGGTATCTTCAGATGCGTGTGCCATACACAAATGATGTGCAAATACAGTTGTTTTGGAAGTACTGGGGAAATCCTGCATGAAGCATTCCCCTCCCCTCCACTAGTTGCATGTTTTTACCTGCTCGGCAATAGAGATCTAGATATAAATCCAGAAGCCTAAGCATGTCTACATTGTAATTAGGGCTGGCTTCCAAAATGTAGATGGTGAACTATTTCTGTGGAACTCCTGCTGTGGGTGGCTGGCAATCCCAAATGTGCACTGGAGCATGGTCAGGCACATGTTGCATTTCCAGGTAACTCTAACGTCCTTTTGCTTTTCCATTGTTTGAGTATTGGTTGATAACCGCAACTGAATTTCCTGGCAAAATTTTTTAATAACAAATGTTATGTTATGCTCCTGTAACTGTTGAAGTTACCTAATCTGATCTTTGTCAAATAACAACTTTATTGCCATGAATTAGGCAACCTTCAAATATACATTTTCAATTTATTATCTTTACTTCTTCAGGGTAACAAATTTGTGATATATGAGACTTACCAGCAGTTGTTTCTATCACACTGTTTTATGTTTCATTCCTAAGGGTTAAATTATTTGCATGGCACTCTTAAGCTTCATATTAAAAAAAGAAAGAAAAAGAAAAGAAAAAAAGGAGAAGAAAAAAGCAAGAATATTGTGTGTCACTGTAATCATGATGTTGCCATGTAGCCATTACCAGTGCTTATTTCTTAGGCTAGAAATTGAGATTAGAGACTGAAGGTTGTAATAAAAGTAAATTATACTCTGCAGAAAGCTTGGCTGGTCTCTGTACAGAATGGGAACAGGCACTAACTACATATGTAATGGAAGCTCTCTAGTTCTCAGCTATTACTTGAGCAGAACATAAGTGTGCTCTGTAGAAATGGTTAATAAGCATATTTGTTGATTTTTTCCCAGTCTCTGATATATCTCACACACAATTTTCACATTTCACAATTTCAAATTTCACAAAAACCACACCCAGTCAATTTGAAATTAGTTCTGCTAAAGTGAGAACTTCAGGACAAAAAGCTGTGTCTTCCCCATATGTGCAGGTACTCTCTGTTTCCATTGCATGAAGAAAAGGACAAAGCTAACTGCATGGTGCAGAGTGGCGATACTGTCTTTCTGTTGATTGTCTTTATAATGTTCCATTCATTGATGGTCAATGTAGCCTCAGTCAGTACCTGTTTATCAATGCCTTTTTGTGGAACACAGAGAAACGATTCCCTTTATCCATCACTTGACTCACATGAAAAACAATAGTACTCTTCTGATGGATTTCATTCAGCAACAGTCAGAAATAGTTAATGTTTTTGATGCTTTAATTTGTGAAAGTGGAAGTTCTCTGCCACCAGTGGCTTTAGAAAAATGATGGTGCAGAATTTTTGCAGTCTAACCAAATATTTGGTCTGCTAGTCTGAACAGACTGTTGGTTTGAAACACAAGTTGCACGTTTCAGCTGCTATTACAATCAGTGAAATTGCTAGTGTTTCCTTGTTTATGCTGCTAGCTTATACATTATTCCAACCTCTAAATACAAGAGGATAAAACAGCTGCTGAGTTTCTAAATCTGTAATTTCCCCAACAGCCAAATGCTTACAGCCCTGTCTTCTTTTTCCAACAAACCTAAAAGTGTAAAGACTCGGATACTGGCACATGTTACCAGATAGGCATAAACTGCCTATCTGGTCTTTTGCTGACACATCTAATTAATTTTTCTTGCTCCTGAGCTGAGTGAACTAATGCTGGCCTACACATTGCATGCCAGTGTTAGTACTACATTGTGTCTGACCTCTTGGCTTCCTCCCTCTTTAAGTACTCAATCTCTATTTGCAGCATGAAACTCACAGGCTTCTCAACGCTTTCTATGTTCCTGGTCAGCAAAGACACAAGCAGGATGGGGGATGATAATTTAGTCTGCCTGCAGATTTGGGAAGATATTACAGTGGCTCACTTTTAGAAGATTATCTTCTAATCTCAAGAGGCTAGAAACAGCATTGCTTTTTTAAAATCAGTGCTTACATTCTGCAAAAACAGGCGCTCACATGCTAGAAAGAGGAAAAAAAAAAAAAAAAAAAAAAAGGATTAGCTCTGGGAAATGGATGAATGCATTCCTTCCCAACAAAGTTACTTCCTAAGCATCTGATTCTCTAGTTTCCTTACTTAAAAAGGGGTCATACCAAGAACAAGCCCTGTACTTAAGCAATTTCAGAAGCAGAAGTTTAAGTGTGAAAGACGTGCATGTAAAAGTGCAGTTGTGTTTGGGCACCTTCTGAACTTTATCCTGAAAGGAGCCTAAAAGATTTTACAGCAAAAGGAGAGGTTATCTTTACTCCCTTTATGCAGCTCTGCTCCTTGTACTCCTAATCACCCGATAATCATCTGAACCCTTCAGCTTCAGTAACTCACTTTTCCAAACACTTCAGCTGGGTAACTTCATCCTTCATTTGTTTCCTGTGCCGTGTCCTACAGAAGCTACTATATAAGCTCTCTGAGGGTTGTGCTGGTTACAGTCTATGGCTTGTAAGCAACAAAAATCTAAATGTAGGTCAAGATGAGTTGAAATCTTTTAAACACAGCCAGCCGCTGTTTCTTAAACACGTCCCTGGAGCAGCTGTGTGAAGGATGTTTACAATTAAAAGAACACCCCCTCAAGCAGCCAGTTAAGAATGCATAGGATTATCCAAGCCAGCAGCATTCATTAAATGTCATATCTGAATATTAATTATCTTGTGCTTGATTTGATTTAGGATCAGCATCTAAAGAAGTGACACTATTGACTTTCAGCATCCTAGAGGGGTCTTAGGACAAAGGTCCAACTAGATCAGCAGTCCTAGCAAGGATTCAGGAGAACCTGTAACTGGACACAAAGTGTTATGTCATACAGGCTTCTACTAGGATGGGAGATTCCTCACTTTGGTTTTGGTGGTTGTTTGCTGGTTTTTTTTTTTTTCTTCTTGATAGGACTTGTGCAATAAAATAAAAAAAAAACCAGGAAGAAAAGAGAGAAAAATATGTGAGCTTTGTGGAGAATGAGTCAATCCCTTGAAACCCAGCAGGGGCACCACCGTCTGCTCTCCTTATGTAGCTCAGTGGCTTTCATCCTAATTCCAGTGTCTCCTACTCCTCCCTCTCAGCTGAAGGCAGATGTGCGTTCACTGGCAACACTGGGCCTTGTTCTTTGTGAGTGTTTAAGGCCTGAGCAATCATTTTAAATTGAAAGCAGAGCCAGTGATGCTATTACAAGATTGTCTAGAGCAGCAGTTCCCTGGTAAGACATGAGAATTTTTACAAGAAAGGAGTTTCATGAAGGCTAGGCTAGATATCAGCAAAGAAAATATAATCATGATGCAGAGCAGCAGCTTCTTGGAATGAACACTTAAAAATGTTGAAAAGAAAACTCTTTCCCAAAAGGTGTTGCCAATACAGACTTTGGTCAGCCATGGCATGGGAAGGTCAAAGCTATCTCGTGCCGGGGTCTGTGTGGCTATCTTAGAGTTTCATGTTCTTTCCATATTCTAATGCCAAATAAACTTGTATCTGCAGAAAGAAAAATGTTCACATAGCAAGCACCTTTCTTTTAACAGCTCATATACCAGTGGGTATGTAGCTGTTGGACTCTGTGCACATGCACTGCCATTTGAAATCAACTATAGACAGAGAGGCATGCACTTCAGCCAAGTCAAGGATTGTATGTCCATTTGTTTTGGACTAAAGGGAAACATCTTTACAGTCCAGAATATACCCCCACCATGCATTGAGAAGGAAAAATCCTAGGAGTAACAGCCTGGCTGCATGTAATTAGCATAGTATATATGTACAGCTGAATGCTGATGCTATGAATGGTGTTACATGGTTTACAGATTACCTGTGAACTGGCTAGTAATTGTCTTTAAAATGTGTGTGTGCCAACTCCTAGGTTTACTTTATTTTATAGATATTCTTAAAATTTCCTTGACACTCCACTGTGACTTCACAGAACAGAAAATCTGAAGAGGAAGGTTCAACAGAGCCAGTGAGAACTGAGGCATTCAGAACATCTGAAAATTAAGTCACTTTTCTTTAGGACTCTTGTTTCAGTGATTCAGGGTTGGTTTGTTTGTTTGTTTGTTTTAAAAAAAGGTCTCTAGCTTTTTTTTCCAAAGTCCCAGAGCCTTTAAAACAGGAAAAGCATTTTATGCTCCTAGCTACCTAGCTAAGGGTCAGTCTAAGGGAATTAAGAGTAAGAAAAGTATCATTACCAGCAGAAAACTTCTTGAAGAGGCAGCAGCAATTTCTCCTAGTTCACTCACTTTGTACTGCATCTGGAAGTTAAAGAGGCAAAAGGGATAGCTATAACTCTTCTTGGGCTCATACTGGTAACTGCTCAGTAACACAAACTATGTACGGGGAAAAGCCAGCATCTTGCACCGCCTCCTACTTGGGCTGCAGGACACATCCTCTGTCAATGGCTGAAAAATTCACCTTGGAATCAAAATGAAAAACATTGAGGTCTCTGCAAATATAAAATTTCTGACATTGCCACAGCAAAGTACAGAGAAATAATTAGAGCCTGGACTGTGGTTTGCTCCTTCACCCCTAGAGCTATTTTAGAGCC
Organism: Falco cherrug; assembly: GCF_023634085.1. NCBI lineage: Eukaryota > Metazoa > Chordata > Aves > Falconiformes > Falconidae > Falco > Falco cherrug. The sequence goes on along the minus strand of NC_073704.1, from coordinate 31,763,406 downwards.
TGGTGAGGAGGCAAGTTCTCTGCACTTGTGCTTTCCCTTTTCTGTAGTAGTTCAGAACCACATTTTAAGATACCTAGCAGTAATGTGATCACAGCACAGAAGTATGCAAGATGACATGAAGGAAAGCCTTTATCCATGGAACCTGGGCTTTTGGTGTGTCTATCCCCATGTGTGTTTATGATCCATCTATAAATCCATTTCAGACAAAGTCAGTTGATTGTTTTCGTTAAATGTGTAAATAAAAATTTGTAAAAGTACTAGTGTGTAAAGGCTTGAAGTTTGCAATGTACATGGGTTTCCCTACACCCCCCTCCCCCTCTTTCAGGGTCCCTAGTTCCATGTTATAGAACAGCAGTTCTAAGGCCTTAGTATTGAAGAGGAGTCAGTTTGTCCCCATCTCTCGTCTGCTCTTCCTTCTACACTACTTTAGCACTTAACATAATTAACTGTAAATGGGTTATTAAACTAAATCCCCTGCCCCAGATTTGGATGTCCCTAGGCAGACATGCCAGTGCAGCAGCCCTAGCCAGGCTCTGGGGGTGGGGGGAAGGTATGGGGCCGCCCCAAGTCCCCTGTGTGCCTGAGAGAGTGCCACTGTCCCATTGGTGGGTCGGGATAGTGGCTGGCAGGGGCTGCAGCTCCATCCAGACCCCTACACTCTCCATGCATATCACACTCCTGTAAACACACCCCTTAGGCAGCGCATCCAAGTCCCATACCGACCTTCGCATACACCCTCTACTGCACTTCCCCCATATGCAAACCATACGCCCGCCCCAGAAAAGATACATACAACTCATACATATTTTACGCACATCCCATGCAAGCCCATAAACACATCCCTGCGTGCTTCCCCATGCGTGCACCCCATACGGTCCCCATACACACAGAGTGTACAATCCCCATAGGCACCTTATACAGCTGCCACATCCCTAGACAGCTCTCTGTGTACATCTCATACAGCACCCATATGCACCCCTGCGCACTCCGCTCCCCGCGGGCAGGCAGGCGGGCAGGCAGGCGGGCAGGCAGGCGGGCAGGCAGGCGGGCAGGCGCTCCGCAGGTGCGGGGCTGGGCTGGGCTGGGCTGGGCTGGGCTGCCCGGCCCCTCCCCGCCGCCGCCGCTCACTGTGCAGGGCCCGGGGCTCCCCCCGGCCCCGCGGCCGCTGCCTAATAAGGCTCCGCGGCGGCCGGCAGCCCGCGCTGGCGGCGCAGGGCAGGAGTTAAGGCAGCCGCACCGGCCGCAGTGAGTATCGCCGCCGGGCACCGCTTCCCCCGCGGGCTGCCCGCTTCCCCCTCCCGCAGCGCTCGGGGCAGCGGCGGCCGGCCCGGCCGAGCGGCAGGTGGGCTGCGGCCGGAGGCGCCGGGCCGGGGCTGGGGGGGGCGCGGTGGCTGCGGCGGCGCTGCCCGGACCCGCCGGGCCGTCCCTGCCGGCTGCGCCCCGGGACGCGGAGGGAAGCCCGAGGGGCGGGCACCGGCGGGGGGTACCGGGGCATCCTCCGGAGGGGGCGGTAGAGTAGGCGGGGAAGGAGGAGGGAAACCTGCCGCTCCGGAGGGACGAGGTGGCCGCGCTGCAGCCGGTCAGCCCAGCGGCGCGGGCTGCGGGCACATGCCGGGCTTGGAGCATCGGAGCTGCCGGTTCCCTGCGGGTGGCTCGACCCAGCTCCCATCCCGCCCCATGCGGGAGCGGCAGGCGGGCTCCTGCCGGGAGAGGTGCTCACCTACGGCTCCCCTCCCAGAGCGTCTTAACCCGGGAGCAAGCGAGCCTGGTAGTAAGTACTTGTCATCTTTTATGTGTGAGTTGTTATGGTTTTATTGTTCCCTGCTGGCAGGTAGCAAAGGATAGTTAAGAACAAGCATTCATAGCCTAGACTGTAACGATCATCGCTTTGGCTCTCCCTTGGGCTTCTGAGCCTTTCAAACTCAAGGGTGTATATGTGGAAGTGCACGTAGAGTTAAGTGTTCCTTTGCTGTGCATCTGCATCTCTCACACTTTTTGGACAAAATGTATGTGGTGGTGTTTTGGGGCTTTTTTAAAACTTCTGCTGTTCTCAAAGTAATTTGTGCTGTGTTGCGCAGCACATTTAGGGTATCAGAGAAGGATAAATCCTGGTGGCACCACTTATACTGCACGAGGATGGGGGAAGGAGATGAATGCTTAAAATCATTAACTTGGGGGGGAGGAGGTGAAATAGCTCCTCTGTGTGCTGCCCTCACGCTATAGGGCAATATGCTTTTTGGGATTCTCTGCCATTTAATCCTCTTTCCTGTATGTGGGCATCTGGACTCTGGCCTGGCACTGCTCCCTGCACTCAACTGGAAGGGAGTGGCATGGCACACTACCAGGGGCTGGAGACCAGGGACGAAAGGATAGAATTCTTCCCTTCACTTACAGTGTAAAGATACCTTTTAGCCCCCTTCCTGTCTTCTGCATAGTAAATCCATAGGAATGCTTCTACCAGAGCCAGGAAGCAGAAAAAATGTTTTGAAGTCTGGATTATGCTCCCTACAAAGGGAATAGCTGAGAAGATAAATGCAAATACCTGGTTCCACGCACCCTCCTTCTGAGGGTTTCCAAGCATTGACCCTCCAAGCATGGAAGGTCAGCATGGAGTTGCTAAGACTCTCCAAAATGATGCCACCTCTCAGTGAAAGTGCTGGAAATCCCATTGCTGTCAGTGAAGCTGTAAGGGAAAGAGTAATTCTTCTCACATTTTAAATCCCAAACAGAACAACTTCCTCCCTCCCCCTACTTCCTGCACACATTTTTTTTTTTTTTAGTTCTTTAGTTTGTTTGGTTTTTTTTCTCATTGTCCTTATAATGACTTGCTTTTTATTTGCCAAATATGGTAAATGTCTTCCTGTGCAACTTTATATTTGCTGAGGTGTTCCTGCAACTAGGCTCTAAGAGCACAATTTAGGAGCCTTCTGTTTTTAAATCAGAATTAAATTTACTAATAACTCTTTGATGGCATGAATAGTGAATTTTCATCTGGCACATATCCACAGTATTTTCTGTTTCCTCAAACTACACTTTTCTTCTGTAGCTAGTCACTATGTGCACTGCAGCTTGTAACATAGTGCTCACTGTAACACGTTTCCATAATACACCTGTGTTACACTCATCCTTAACATTTTTCATTCTGACGCTACAAGACAAGTGTTTTAACTCCAGCAATAACTGGGATAATCTTGTTAGTCACAGTAAGAGAATGCTTGCCACCAGAGGACCAGCACTAGGATAGGCAGCAAATATATTGATAGTATCTCACCTTTTGAGAGAGACATGAGCAGAAAAAAACCCCACCTGGTTTAATATACATCACAGCTAGGATTTTATATAAATGTGGGAGGCTCACGCTAGTTAATATCACTGACCCAATTTTTATTGGTCTTAATAGGGAAATCTTAAAAGGTCTGCTGCAAAGAAAGTTAGAAATCTGATACTTTGCTGTTGCAAGCATCTCTCCATAGCTTTAGTTCCCTTACTACATGATGCAAGGAAGGATGAAGGAAATAAATCGGTGAACTTCTGTTGTTTTGCTCGTATAATGCTGAAAGGGAATTTATAAAGTCTGAAGCAATGATTACGTATTGTCATTGGCTTAAGTTAAATTTAAGACACATGATTTTTCACCAGGTTTTGGTCTGTTTTGTGTTGTCCCTGACTCCTCCTTTAAGATTTTTAGGACTTCCTCTGGGCGATGATCCTATTTTTACAGTCAATCAAAATCCATACCAATATCCTTATGCAGGCCAAATACACTGTATTAGAAAGACTATAAACCAACAGCTACAAATGACTTTCAGAGTCCTCCTAAAACAAAATGCAGATGTAAATAGAGTTCAGAATGGCTCCAAATGCTGCGCCTTAAAGTTATAGATGTCCAAATCCAGAAAGTGTGCTCAGAAGCTCTGTTTGAAAGCCATGTAGGGAGGCGGCTAAAGTTTTTGGTTAGACGCTGGAGAGCTAGAAGCCACAGTCTGTGGTTGTTGGACTCTTCTAGGTAGTTTGTTTTGGGCCTGAGCATGGCCTGGAAGGCATCCTGGACAGTTTCATCCTGCTTTTGCAAAAAGACTCTGCTCCTCTCCTTCATAAACTTGTCAAGTTCATAGTGAAAGCAGTTTTTTGCTTTTCCTGTGTTTAGAGCTGTACTCAATAGCTTTTCCAAACTTTACTCCACAGATACGAGTTAGGAGGTAAGAAAGGTAATTTTTTTCCTTCCCCTTGGCTGATTAATACCATCTTCTCTCTTTGATGTTAAATTACTCATTTTAAACCTCCCATTGGAAGGTAGAATGTCCTTTCTCTCGCTGCTCTAGAAACATGTTGCTACACTTGTTGTAGTAGACTTTTTAAGACTTTTTCTGAACTGAATGATGACAGTGGCATCCACTGTTCCAGGTGGGATCTTAGCAAGCCTTGTACAGCTGCCTTCATCTCCTTCACTGACAGAAATGCTCCTGTAATGTACATTAGGATTACATATGCTGTTTGGATTTCAGCACTGCATGCAGAGAAGTTACAATTAATCTGTAGTACTGAAAAGAATTAATTAGTGAAGCCAGATGGAAACAGGTAGGATGGACTCTGGCCTTTTTTTTTTAATTAATTTATTTATCACAGCTTTGCATGTTGTCTATGTTGTCTGTGATTACAGGATGGAATTTGCTAAAATCTCAGTCTTTCCTGGGCAATTGTAAAGGGTCTGTTGAATGTGCTACAGCAAGGTCTGTCTCTAATAATGTCTTCATTAAGCATCTCTACAAACAGAGGAGTTTTTTAATTGCTAGACTAACAGGTCATTTAGCTCTGTGAACAAGCTACTGAATGCTAACTTATGAATGGAAATTTAAAAGATCATTTGCAACCTGCTACATGAAAGAAATACCAAAATGAAAGTATGTTTGTACCTCTGTTGTTGCTATTAAACCTGATATAGAATTTCAGTTTAATTTTCCTGGGAATCTTGACTGATTTCATAAAGGTTTTTTTGCCTCTGAAGTTTCAGCAGCTGCTCCCTATAAAAGCTAGAAATAACTGGTTCTCCTTTAGTAGGAATGAAAGGAGAATTGAGTTCTATAGAAATGAGGAGATTAGAGCTCTGTGAGGGATATACCCATTTAATGCTGCTGGAAACCAAACCCGCTCGAATAATCTTAACTCTCACTTCTGGTGAGCAGAAATTCTAGGGGAAAAAAAATTCCCTTAGTGACTTATTAACAAAGGCTTTTCAGGTTTACTGGGATTTATCATGTGAGCCTAATCTACCTTTTGTTCGTCCAGTTGGCAGGCTTTAAGATTTAAAAGGGTCTGCAGAAACTCCTCCTCCATGCTTCTTATTTAATTAAAGAGGCTTGATGCATTATTTACCTTTGAGTCTTCCATTTATGTGGGAACAATGAGTTGGGGTTAACATATCGTAACATATTTGTGAATACTGCGTTATAAACAGAGACAGGGAAAAGAAACAAAAACTCTGGCTGTATCTTCAAATTTACACTAACCTATATGGTTTCACTCAGAATGTCTGGAAGTCAAGCCATTCCTATGTAAATGCTAAAGAATAAATACAGGTGTGTAACTCCACAACAAATTTCCCTGCCCCTGTAGGTGATCAAAGAGCCTGGATGCGAGGCAGTCTTCACTTGCTTCTACACGGGAGCTCTCCAGAGTCATCAGATGTGCAGATCAGCCCTTGCACATACCAATATTTCATGTTTTGCTTTGGTAGTTAGGCAAAGACAGACTGGTAGTTGTAGTCTTCTCATTGGCTCCCCCAGTTTCTTCTCCTCCCCCACTCCATTCACTGCTGTAGCTGTGAGCATCAAGTTGCAGATAAAACAACTTCTGAGAGAGGAATAGGATGCAGCTCTTGCCAAATGCAATTAAGTGCTTAGGCTTACAAAGTGCTTTACAAAGTGTGCTCTTGCTGAATCCCTTTCCTCTTCTGCTTGCTGGCACAAAGTACTTTCTTGGCACTTACCTTTGTTGTAACAAGTCTGAGCATTGCTAAACCTTACTACAGTGTGTCAGCTCTCTAAATAAGTCTAGCAAACTGTGGTGTCTTGTGTTTTGAGGACAGTCTTGCTGGTGATTCTTCAGTAAGTCAGCTTGACCTCGTCACCTCTGCTATAATTGGATTAAATTCACTCATTTGCCAAAACCATGGCCAGCTGATGGCATACTAATTATTCAGACTGAAGTCCTGTTTTGTATGCACAGGATTTCTGGTGCCAAAGGCATTTTTAGGGCTTGTGATAAAGCTGATGTGCCACAGGATGCAGAATTGTCTCCAAGGGGTGCTTTCAGTTATTTTCTTCATCAAGGAAGGATTAGAACAGACCATAAATTCTGTTTGAAAGTGGAAGATATAACCTGTGGGAGAAGGAAGAGAGGGTTTAGTTGCAAGTCATGTGCATCGTTTGCAGTTTCTTTTGAAACGTGATAAATTGCAGTGAGTCCACAGGTGGTCTGAAGCTGCAGACCTCCTGGCTGAGGAGAGTGAGTGATGGTGTGTGCTGTTTTACACGCCCACCGCAGTTTATTCCTAATTGTTGCACAGCAGGTTAAGACCACTGCCCTGAGTTGTCTTTTTACTGCTGCTTCTGTTATTCGTCAGCTGTCTTGTGATCTGGGGTATCTGCAGAGTGACAGAATGATATCTGAACAGAAAGATGTGCCAAAAATGATACTGCAACTATGTAGAGGATAATCTGACAGCCAAGCCTGTAGTTTTATCCCAAGACTTTTTATATACTGTCTAAACCAGTGTAATCCAGCTTTCAGTGGGAAATGCTGTTAAGTAGCAAAAATCACAATCCTGATTGTTAACTTTGGCAAAATATTAAGGATGAGTGGGTAATGGGGAGACCAAGGGCTGAGTTACAAATACCCTTACAAAGAGGAGCAGGATTTGAGTAGCTTGAGAGACACGGTGGTACTTGGTCTGGCACAGACGCTCTCTTAGATGTTCCAAATAATGAAAAGATCCCTGTTTTGCGAGTTGGCTGTTCTTATCTGCCTGGAACTATTGCAAGTTTCTCATTTGCTTCTGGGCCTGTAAGAGTTGTGTTTTGCAAGCAGCAGGAATGAAAGGAACTACAGCTACCAGTTCTTAGTTCTGATCAGGACATTGTTGTATTTGATTTCAAGGTGATACTGCTTTCTTAAGTGCTATAAACTTGATGAATGCACATGGTGCAAAACAATAGATAAACAAGGTGAGACAAGGATGTGACATTTTCTGTATCTACTGACAGTCACAATTACTGTGTTAACATGCAGTGCAAATAACCAGGATGCCTGCTTTAATGCCCCATTACAAAATATCCATAGTTGTATAATCATATTTTCTGCAGTATTAACTCTTACAAAGTTGCTTGTCTCTTAACAGAATAAATATATAATGCCATTGATTCCTTATAACGGCACAAACAGTTTGCTAAATACTGAAGGAAAGTTTTTTTTATTCATATCTTTTATGTCATGTAATTGGAATCAGTGTCATCTAAAAAAATTACTAACCATCTCTGAACAAGATTCAGATGAATCCTGAACAAGGATTAACAGTCTGTTTAGGTAAAGAAAAAGTGTGAGAGCATGTTCTGTAAGAAGCACTCTAAGTCTAGGTCAGGGAACTATTGTCTATATGATCTTGCACTGTTTATATTAAAAGGGAAGTTACAAAACCAAAGCAACAAGCAAGCTGAGTTTAAAACACACAGGAAAGAGAAATTTGTCAAAAATGGCCACCTTTACTAAGGTTATTTACCTTAGATCTTTTATAATAATGTTTCCTTTACTTTGGTGGAAGGAGGTGAAGAAGGTATTAAGTCAATACTTGTGTCTGAAAGTGTTACTACCTCCTCACACCACTAGTACAAGTCCAGCCTAGTTTTGGAGGTCAGAAACCTTTTCTGTTTTATGCACTGTAAGTTTACTCCAGTGCTGTTGTGGGTTAGATTGGTGGGACCTGCCTGTGCACATGTTGCCACTGTTTAAATGCTGACGTTCTGGCTGTGATGGCCTCAGGGGGTGTATCCTGTGAGACCGTGGCAGAGGGAGCCCTGGCTTTGAAATGTAACAGCTGGTGTATGGGTGTCTCGCCCCCAGCATCAGCAGTGCAGTTCCTCTGACCTCAACGGAGCTGCAGCATTCATGGTTTTCAGTAATGTGGGAGCGAAACTGGGCCTATATTCTTTTAACTGGTCTATTTAGCAGCTCTCTTCCATATGCAGTCTCCATGCCAGTGACAGGAGCTTCCTGAAACTGACAGGAGACACAAAAGACCCTCTCCTCTAAATCACTGGACCTTAAGAATATTGAAAGGATGTTACAACGAGCCTTATAATACGCCATTGTTAGGCTCTCTCTGAAGATGCCTGCAGTGGTATCATACCTCTAAGCTTTCCAGAGGGGGTGTGATGACCCCACATGGAAGAAAATAGAAGAGTAATGGTTTGGGTGGCTGTGAGGAATTTTATGGTACTACTTCCCCTGTCTGTAACTTGAAACCAGCTGGAGGTATTTAGTGCTGACTAAACTCCTATCAGTAAGAGGCAAGCAAATATCTGAGCGTGTATCGTGCAGGTTTTTTAGGAAGAGATCCTGGCTTGCGTGTCTATGAATATTTGGGTGCATCTTTCTCACTGACAGGGGAGTGGTGAAACAAGGCTTGTTTCATTTTCTTAATTTCCCTGTCTTCCTACTCATTTTGCTGTTCCTCTGCAGTACAGCAGTTTTTCCTGTTGCTGTGAAAACACCCATGCTTGTGAGTGAACACATTTGAATGGAGGAGGCTGCTAGTTTTTGAAGCCTGAACTTCAGCATTCCCAGGGGAGCTGCCGAGTTAGCATTCTGTGCTCCCTTCAGCCCTGCTCGGGGATGTGCCTTAACAGCCTGTAGTATTCTGTCTTGCAGAAGAGTCTGTGGCAAGCTACCTCTGTGCTGCTGCCAAGACCAGTTTGCGTCAGAGAATTAATTTTTTTGTTATTATTTCCTTGGCAATCAATACAAACCTCTGATCGCTGATTCAGATAGTGAGGAACAAGACCACCACAAACAACTACGAAGTCGCTTGCATAAATACTTATTCAGCCCTTTCCCTCATAGTCCCCGCTTGCTGCACGCTCGCTGTGGGTTACAGAGCGCGGTGGCGCTGAGCCAGGCCGTCCCTCGGGTGTGCCGCTGCCCCCTTTGCCAGGGAGGACCCCACAGTGTGTGTCCCCCTCAGCAGCTGCCATTTTGTTTCCCTAACACCTTGTGTCCAAACACTTTTCTGGTGGATGGCTTTGGCATGATGGTCAGGCTCTGGCGTGTGGTGGCATTTCCACTGGGCTCCCCTGGGTGCCAGAGCTGGCGGGAACCATCCGGGACCGGCTCGGGGCGGCTGGCGGCCTCCTGACAGGCTGCCCACCTCACTCCTGCCAGTCAGTGTGAGAGATGTGAATAAAGGTGCGGCTGAGGGATGGCAGCGAGTATCCCTGAGGGGATGCCCTCAGGTGAGGAGGCAGGAGCTGTGCCGTGCCCTGCAGAGTGGCTGGCCTGAGCGGCTGCCAGGCAGGCTCAAAAGCACTTACTCCATTTTGCCTCAGCCCTGACCTGTGGGACCAAAGCTTTATTGCAACCGATGAGGAATTTTACTCAAGTTACATGAGCAAGTCAACCTGAACATAGGTACTGGGGCTACTTACTGATTGATTAAGCACATCTCATGCAAAGTAAAGGTCGGTGTGGCTGTTTAAAAGGCTGTTTTATATGGGTTTTCTTCAAAAGCATCTAAACTTAGTCAGCAGAAGTATTACTCCTTCATTTTACCTGAAATTATGCCATTATTTGGTTAATGTCAGATGACTAAAACTATTTTGTTCTCAAACTATCCATTTAGCTCTTACAACTTCCAGTTTTGTGTCAGATATTACTTCTACAGGGTATTTCCAAGCTATAGCTGTGGGCGGTGAGACAGGGAGGCCAGACTGCTGGTACTGGTTGGCCTGAACAGAAGCAGGGGCTCAACTCCTGACTGGACTATGGTGACATCCAGAAAATGAAGTTGCAAAAGTTAATGACTTGCATGGCATCTCAACACCAAGGACAGAAAGTCAGAGAGATTCAAATTGTTTTCCAGGTAAAACAGTGAGGACATTACTCCTTTCTTCACATGCATGATCTTGACCTTAGACTTAATGTACCATCCTCTAACTGCAAACTCTTCACCACTTTGAGACTGTAAAAGTAAACATGAACGTGTCAATATGTTTTAGTACTTGGCATTATATTGTTTTGAGGTTTTTTATTATATTGTGCTTTGCTCATCAATGTATGAGCAGTGTGCAGGATCCTGTGTGAATGGCAAGTACTCATGTTACGTTAACAATGTATGGTTATTGATGTAGTGTAGGTGTAGGGAACTACATTAACATAGCCTACTTCTCACCAAATGAAGGGAAATACTCATGGTGTTTCATGTCTGTTCATGCCTGTTATGCATTCTGTGGTTAACGGAATTCACTATCTAGCTTTCCAGTGCTAGTTCCTTTCTAGCTGGTTTTATTACAAGCATAAGGTTTTGAGACATAATATGTCAAGAGCGGGTATAAGAGTTAAGTTTGTCAAGCCCTGTTAGTTTTTGATCTGTGTAGCATAGAGCTGTTTTTTTTTCCCAAAACCAAAAAAATTCTTTTAAAACTGGCAGTTACAAGATAGTGAACTAAATTGAATCTCAAAACAAAGGATTTACTGTCTTGAAGACAAACTTGCTGTAATTGCACTTCTTGTGAGGTATTTTTTTTCCTTCTGTTCGAGCTTATATTTCACTTGCAAGACAGGAAATACAGCTTTGCTGATTAAATTTTTTTGAGCTATAAATAACTTACTATTTTCAAAGATGGTATTCATTTAAAAAACACTTCTGAAATGAAACTTTTGTCATTAATTAAAAAATAAATTAAAATCTTGGTTTACCTGGGTAGGTAAAATAATTTCTTATGGGTGTCTGTACTGTGTCTACAGATGTAAAAGGTGCTTTCAGGAGGAAGGGCGTTAAAAAAAAAAAAAAAAAAAAAAGCTCTGGCACCTGTAACTGGTCTGCATTGTTTTATTTCCTGTTGTTTGGTGTTCGTATCTGTCCCTGTCCCATTCCCACCCCTGTCATAAGTGGTAATGAATATGTTGCTTTCTATCAGCTTGCTCCTATGCTGGGGTTAGAGAAGAGACAAAATAACAAAATTAATCTGGAAGCTACACAGGAGGAAGAATACCAGCCGTTTGTATATTTCATTTTATTGCGTTGTTTATGGGTAGGTATCATCAGATACTAAGAGACAATGGTCAACATGTTGGCAGATAGCAGATCTCTAAACCAATATTCCTGTATTAAACCATGCTATGAATTCTAGTCCGGTTATCACAGTGGCAGGAGGTAGTTTTCTGAAGCACTGATGAATCTTGGTCATTGTTTATCTTCAGGTAGTGGTGGTGTATGTGCAAATACCAAGCCTACCTAAAAAAAATAATATCTGTAGCATTAAAACTGCTTCAGCATTCCAGTTAGCCCAGCATTATCTGACAAGTTAACAGAAGATTCTTCAACAGCTGTTTTTTGAGATCCACTTATCTCCCTACTTGTGTTAAGAATATTAGAGCATACATGATGTTTAGTCCTTTAAGTGTCCATTTATGGACCTGTTGTCCAGGAGTTTAATTCCTTTTTGAAAGCATGGCATCCTTTGCATTCACAGCCTTGTGTGACAGTAGGTTCCAGAAGCTTGTAACCTGCCAAGTAAACAAGTATTTTCTATTTAAATAGATTTATTGTTAGTTTCATTGAGTTCCACCTTGTTTTAGTGTTGTAGGATTGTATTCCACAGCTCATAATTTTTTTTAATTATTTTTTGTTTGGTTTTTTTTTGTTATACCTGGTCATATCCACCCTCAGCCGTCTCTCCAGGCTGAGTCATCCCAGCCCTTTTAATCTCCCCACGTAAAGTATCTGCTCCATTTCCATTTGGTTGCCCTTTTCTGCACTCGTCTAACATTATTATGTCCTCCTTGGTATGTGGAGAGCAGATAACAATACTCAAGTTGTGGGAGCATTCAGGCTGTGTGAAGTGGCAGAAATGCAGTCTTGCTGTCTTTCTGATCATGCCCTGTATTTTGCTGGCTTCTTTGACTGCTGCTGAACGCTGAACCAATGACTGTATAGGACTGTCAAGGACGGCTCCAGCTGCTGAGTAGGAATGGTTACAGCTGGTACTGCCTTGATGAATTACTTGGAATTTGTCTACACTAAAGCCTACCTGCCAACCTTTTTCACAGTTTTGTCACTGATGAACATACTCCATCAGTTCCAGTGCTGATCTGAGGGACTGAGGTGCTGATTCCTCTCCATTTTAAAAAGTGTCTGTTAAACTCCATCCTTTGCTTTCTTATTCTTTCTAATGTGTTTGCTCTTCCTGTTAGTGTAGTCAGACTTGCCATTGTGGTTCCCATGCACAACCCTTCCTGTGGCTGGAAGTTACACAGGCAGGATCTGCGAGTCCTCCAGTAGAGAGGCTTTCTATAATGCTGGCTTACATGCCTTGGCTAGTGCTTCTTAAAATTCATATTGGAATTTCTTCAGAACTTGTGTGAACATTGTTCTGTCCCGGTGATTTATTTACATCCAACTTCCTTGTTTGGTCGAGAATTTCCTGAATTTACTTCAGATTGGTCTGTCTCCTCTGCAAGATTTCCACAGCCATTGCACTCTTTGTTGCAAATCTCCCTGAAGATTTTGATAGTAAAGGCTGATAGAAAGAATTCATTGAGCTTCTCTGCTACAGCTTTATCATCCTCGTCTTCCCCTTTTACACCTTTGTTGATATATTTAAAGAGCTGTTTACTAGCACCATGATCTTCATTTGGAGGCACTTTTTGGATTGTGTTTTAGCCCTCTTAATTTCCTGCTTACATTTGGCTTGCCATGTTTTATGGGCTTCCCTGCCTTTACTTAAGCAATCCATTTTCTAAGAGCTGACCTATGCCCTGCAGTACTCTCCTAACTCTCCCTGAGGCTTATTTCTTTTTGAACTGCTCCTTTTTAGTGTCCTCTTTCTTTCTTGTCACATCCTTATACAGTTTCCTTTCTTAAAATTGAATATCTGGACACTGATTTTGTTTCACCCTTAGCATCAGTGCCATTCTTTGTGTTACAACACAAAGCTATAAAGGCTGCCTGTTAGGTAGCTTATACTTAGGAGTCTCTTTTCTGCTGCAGAACTGTATATGGATCTAGAATAATGCCTGATACTATACTGTCCCTTTTTTCCCATGTGGGCAAATACTGAGTGTTTCTAAATGTCCTCATGTGTTGTTGATATATGGCAGCTATTAATGTTGCAATACTCTGCGGAAGCCATCTATTAAAATTGAAAGGCACAAGCTGTGCATGTAGCTGTGCTAGATGCTAATGGAGCTACATAGCTACATATATTACTTTTTGCTTACACACAGTATAGGCAGTGATGAATAAAACTTTGCACTTATGAAATCCTGGGATAGAATATGTATAAATTCCCACCCCCCACCCCCACACTGAAAACATCCAGGAAGAAGATAGCCTTGCTTTTCCAGTTTTGCAGACATGGAAAAACCTAAAGAGAATACTCTGTGGTTATATGAGTGGTCTCTGTGGACATGTTTACAGGAGCTGAAGTGTGTTTGCATTAATTTCTGTGCAGTTACGGGAAGATTGTTCTTACGTAAAGCACGTGCATGCATTTTAAAAAGAGGTACAATGTTTATTCTTACAGATGCACTTTGAAGGGATGCTTTTGCAGATGCAAGCCAGTATTTAAACAAGATATGTGAACAAGTTACTGTTCATTAATATTGCTTAACTAGTCAAAGCTAATATTAACAAATAACACCTAGATAGCTGAATAAACCTAGTACTGTGCTCTCTTTGCACTCTATCAGTAAGGTCACGTATTTTCCTTTTAGTTAGGAGCATAGGACTGGAGTGTTTGATTGTATGGTGGTTTGTGGTTTTTTTCTGGGCCACATCCAGTCCCCTGCTGTAGTAGTCACCTTGCATTCTGTAAACAGAATCACCTACATCTGCAGAGCTTGTCTGTTTGAGCCTTTACTTAACCTGTGAGTGCTGCACCAATCTTGCTTCAAATCTAGCTATGTGCCTGTGCTTTGTTGTTGAAACTATTATCTGCCTGGACCAAAAAGCTGTTGGAAATGTACAAACTGTCTTAGTGTGATGACTCTGCTGATGAGTTGCAGGAGTTCCTCATCATATGAGGACCTAAATAATGAAGTAGTGTTGTATACTTTTAAGAGTTACTGCAAAGAAAAAGAAAGTGAAATTGTCCAGAGAAATTTCTTCATCAAAGCTGACTAGAATAATATCTGTAGTGAAAACCTGTATCTCATCACTTCGTTGTAATACATGCAAGGGAAATGATGTTAAATGAAACAGTGGTGTGTTATAAAGATCTGGACTGCAAGATGCAGAAGACTTAGTCCTGTATATGATTAATCCATTCTCAAGGGATTTCTTATCAATTGAAACTTCAGTGGTTATCAGGATCTTTTGTGATCATTTGTTTCTGTGGAGGCTTTGTTATGTAGCTGTGGAATTGTTGTCAGTGCTAGGCTTCAGAAGGATTTTGCTTGTTATCTAGATGTCATTTTTGACTTTACAGTAAGACTGGTAGTTTTATGTAGCTGTTCCAGCCAGACTTCATTTGTCTGATTCTGAGGATCAGTAACTTCAATATATTAATTTGTTCTTCTAACTGAAAAATACATTAATGAATGAATTATTTGCAGGATTTCTACTAGAATGTTTTTCAAATGGTATGGTCAAATACAGAGTTCTTATTACTTTCATCACTACATTTCAAAACGCTTTACAAAGAACCATCAGAGGGAAAGAAGTCTGAAAGGACCTTTCTAAGGCCTGAAAAAAGGCAAGCAAGGTGAATCTTCTGATTCCATTTCTGAATGCAAGGTTGTCTTATTCTAACTAAAATCATTTTCAGAGTTTGCTGGATAAAAATTGTGAGTGAATATACTTGAATTACTCATAACATAGCCTTAGTCTATGTATAGTTTAATGTACTGGGTGTCGGGGTAGGGGGGAGGAATAGAAATGGGAAAGTCACTTATAAATGTCAGTGTACCCACAAGAATGATTAGGTATTATCAAATCTCGAAGTTCATACCTTTAAACTGCATGCTTCATATGCAGACTTTCTGGAGCTCACTGGAGAATTATTCTTGGGTGTATTTTTTAACCCAATTCTCTGTGAGTCTCTAATGCAACTACAGAGCAAAAATATTACATTAATATTAGTTGGCTCAGCTGGATTACTTACCTCAAAAATATCTAATTAATTTAGTGGCAAGCCAAAATACTAATTTTTTCCACAATGAGAGACCCAACATAAAAGGTTTTAAAAGGTTAAGTCTGACTTCTTGTTATTCATAGCTATTACACCTTGTTTGCAGACTAAGAAGAGTTTTAGATGCTTATAAATTGGACATGAAGCCGTTACTAGCTACTGTTGGAAGTTTGTAGCATGACAAATGAATAAGACTAAAAAAATCACCCTTTAAACTTATTGCATGGACTCCCTGAACCTTGCCCTTTCCAGGTGACAGTTGATCACTCTTTTCCATCTTCAAATGAGAGAATGTGAACATGTTTTATAGGGAAACTGCTCTGCAGTTTCCAGGCTTACAGGAGACAAAGAGTTCTGGAAACAAACAAACAAAAAAAACCCCAAACAAAACACCAAACCACCCCCACCCCCCAAAAAAAACCCAAACCAAAACAAAAAACCAAACCAAAAAACCCTCCCCCCAACTCACTAGAAAACCTAAAAGTTTTGAACTGTTTGACAAATATTGAATTTCAATTTACAAAAACAATACCTGAGTTTAAGTTTAGTGTCAGGACTAGGTGCTGCTGTTTTAAACAGTTCTGTTTAACTTAAATTCAGCACACAAGCAGAGTGCTCGCTTTTGTATTATAGTGTTACGTAGTGCAACAATTAACTTCCCAGTTGTGTTATGCTAGCTGCTTTTCAAACACTGAGGAAGACCTTGTCACTGCCTCCAAAGAGTTTACTCTAAGATAATGAACAGCTGCTTACTTCCAGTGCAGTGATTTATTTATTTTTACTTTTTTGAATGGAGAACTATACTGAAATGATAGAACTGAATAGTTGGGATTTGTTTGTTTCTTTAATTTGGGGGGATTTCCTGGGCTTTTGCTTTTACTCCCTGCTTTTCAGAAGTCTGTGCCTTTTGATCTTATACTCAATACGCTGTGTTATTAAAACAACTTCTAGAAAGCCACCTGCTTTTTCGTTTAAGAAAGAAAGATAGGAGACCAAAATTGCATGCAATGCTTTATTTATATTTTTTTTCTCATTTGATACCTTCTCTCATGCTTTAGAAGAAAGGCACCCTCAAATTTAGACTTCTGTAGCTTCAGTTTCCAGCCCTTAGTTTCCATGTCTTTCTCTGAGAACTTTAGCATCTGGTATTTCTACTCTCTCATAACAAACGTTGTAACCATCTTAAACTGAACTTTGTACATTTTTTGGCTACAATTGCAATATATTTTTGTATATATTTATATATTTAATATAAATATATACATATATTTCCCCCAATCTTCAAATCACTGTCATGCCCCACTTAATTATCTCCAGACTTCTTTCAGTGCCTTTTTAAGGGTTTATATGGATAACTCAACTGTCAAGGCAGAAGTCTGTGACTCTTCCTGGCTCATGTGTGAGGGGACTTGCGTTTCCTTCAGTGAGGTGGTAAATGTTTTCCATTGTGTGTGTGTGTCAAACTGAGAGGCCTTGCTTGCACTTAGAAGTTTTCTGAAATAGTAAATTTAAACCCAAACACTAGAGGAAAAAAATGGTATTGCTGTATGTTTTTTAAAGGAAAAAGGAATAAACCAAAGGAGACTAAGAACTAACTGGGCCCTGGGGACTGATCTTGACTGTGCCTTGTTACCACAGCTTTATCCTTTCCAGTTCTTAAAGATGCTGTCAGTTATTGAACTCCGATGACCTGATTAATGCATTGGAGGGATGCCTATAGATTGTGGTATTTATATTGTTTCAAGATGGTTTCCTGGCAGGCAGATTGGCAGCAAGATGTCATCTTTGTGGTGATGAGGGGGGAATAGCACAGCTTTTTTCTTTTTTTCTTTTTTTGTTCTTTTTTTTTTTTTAAATGGAGTTTGTCTCGGCAAATAAATACCAGTCATTGGGTCACTTGCTCTGAAAAACAGTAGCCTTGTGGTAAGCTGAATTCCACAGATTTATTGGAGTCTATAGAGTAATACAGTAAAGGGTATGATGTCTATATTGTTTGCAGAGACTTAAAAGCACTGTAATACCTGCTCTTCCTTCAGTCAGCAGGGAACTGTCTTTTGAAGCTGCATGTATCCTGTGCATGTGGAATTCATGGGATAATCCCAGACATGTTTCTTGGGGAAAATACTGGATTTCACAGGATTTATTCAGAGACTTGATTTCAGTCAATGCAGCAGGCAGCAGCTGTTAGAAATTCTTGAGACACCACTATTAAGGAACTGTCTTCCTGTGTGGTTTTTTGTTTCACCCATGTAGCACTGATAGTATCAATATAGATGTGAAGGGGTTAAAATGAATTGCTGACAGAATCCAGTGGGTCAGAATAAATGACTGAACTGTCCCTTCTAACCTTCCTCCCTGTCTGTCCCTTTGTGACAACAGTCTAGTGTTCTATCTGTTCTTCTGTGCCACCAAGAAATAGCTCTTTTTTTTTTTGACACACTTTTGTTTGCACAATGGCCACATGGACAGCTGCTTCCATTTAACCCATAAGACTGAAATGGTTTGTGAGTGGTTTCTTATTTTATTGTTAAAGCAACGATTAACCTCTAATCTCCTTTTCATTACAAGGGGATTTCTTCCATATATCAATATATAAATTCAGACTTGTTGGGCAGAAGAATCAACTGGGAGACTGGGAGTGTCACAATGTAGTTCTTCCTTTGGATCTGAGTTCTTTTGCTCCTAGAAAAGTGTTTCATTTCTCTCAGGGGAAGGGGGCCAGATGCAGTGGGAAATCCCTATCCTAATAAACTGAAAATTAGCTTACTTTCTGGGTAGCATTTGCAAACTGTTGTTTCACCATCACTAACTCATTTTATAACTAGTTCAACTGTGTCTAGAGGAGCTGTTCTCTGGGCAAACAGTAGCGTACATACATTTTGTGAGTCATAATTTATAAGGAATAAAATGGAAAATTCCCTGGACTTTTTTCCTGCCTTTATTGCATTACTGTTTCACATCACATCCACATAAATGCATGATTCTACCTATGGACATGCTAGGGCAAAATTTTTCCTTTCTTATCTGTTGATCTCTTAATGTCAGAAGAGATCAAGATGGAGTGAGATGATGTGTTTTGCTGACCTCAGGACCTCACATGCCCCCGGTGGCTTGTGCAGAATGTGCTTTATTAGAAGGTGGGTACTGTAGCTCTGAACTGTTATTACACGTGGTTTAACATACAACCTAGGGAGACCATTGTACTGTTGGGCTTCCAGCACTAGAAGAGAGGGAGATAATAAACTGCTATAGGGGTAAAAGCCTTAGCCAGAATTTCAAACTTTAATAACAGTTTCTGTTGTGAGGAAGCTCTGAAATTACAGTGGTTCTGAGCCAAGCCATGCTATAAATCTGAGATGTTAGAGACAACTTGCTAGTAACGCTCTCTGAGATTTCTTACAGAAAATGTGGTTCTTATTGCAATATGTCTTCTCATTCCAAGAGAACTGGCAGTTGGTTTTACTGCTGCTTGCACCAGCAAGGCTGTAACTCTTTTCCTCTTAATAATCAACTTAGTTTTCTTCTAGGCCATGAAGACACTGGCTTCCATTTAGACCCAGGTTTAATGGTGAGTTTAAACTTGCTACAGCTTCTAGATTAGTAATGTGTGGTGTAGCAATGAGAGGCTCATGGTTTTGGCAAAGCTCCACTTACCTACTTTGCTTAAAGTCAGTTTGTGACTTGGGATTCATCAGCTTCACTCCTGAGTCCTACCTGCTTCTATCTATATCCAGGCCAGTAAAAATGCTATAGGAATTTGAAGTGATGCATACAAGACAACAGGAGAAAGCCAACTCCTTCTGCCATAGTTCTAAATCAACTAAATCACTAATGTGTGATTTGTCTTGTGTATCTAGCCACGTGTTCCCATGCAGTAATTAATGGCAACTGTCTGCTGAGCAGTCTCAAGTGGAAGGATCACTAAAGCTTTCTGTGAGAAAGCTTTTGAGGAAAACCAGTGTTCCAAATTCATTTCACCACTTCAGTTGTCTTCTGAGGACCCACAGCAGCATGAAGAATACAGAAGCAACCAAAGTCTTTCTCTAGTTTGGATTACAAAATTGAATTAATGTGGAGAGAAAATACATATCTATTTCATTGGCTAGTATAATCCATAGGAGAAGAAATTGCTCTAAAATGGGTTCATTGCTATAGATGTTTGAGAGGGGCAGGGAGCATTTTGGTTTAGTCTGTCTAAACCAAGGAAATCTGAAATAGAGATTTATGTTCCTAGCTTAATTCTTAAAGTTGTGGGCAGGGAGGGAGAAAGGGAAGTATATTCAGTGGTATGAGGCTAAAGGCAAATTGCCCAGATTTGCCCTCAGAAATGTAAGCACAACTTTCAGTGATTTCAGAAGGAACTGTACAACATAATGAAAGCATAACGCGGTGTACAGAAGTATCCAACTGCAGTGTTAGCCTTGCAAGGAATGAGACCCAGTGGTCTAGGGGGGCTTGTCCAGCCTCACTTACAATAGCTGTGCAATATAACCTCTTTCATATTCTGAACTTTAAGTGGAATTAAGTTTCTTTCTTATGGGAAGCTGTTTCTCTGCCGTGATGGAAGCATTCTTCTGATTTCTAACCTAAACGTATTCACGTTCATTTTCCACTCATGACTTTTATGTGTTTCGTTATCCTGGCCCCTGTTACTCAGAATTATTTCAGTATTTTTCTGTTTGATTTTCTCTGCTTTCTCTCTTTTAACAGTATGCTATCAAGAGTGGGGCTAAAACTCAGCAGAGGGATGTTTACAGTGAGAAATAAAATGAACCAGCAAGGTATGTACTCATGGAAGCTAACCCAATTAGGTTGCAAAACTGCAGTTGTGGGTGTAGAACTGTTCCTTTACAAAGGCACAGCTGACCTTTTGCTGTGTTCCTTTGCCATCTGTGCAAGAGGTTAGAGGCACTGATGACCTTATGCACAGGGTCCTTGAAAATGCCCTGATCTTACCCAGTAAAAGGTGAGCTGTGGCAAGAAAATGAGTACGGTACTTCCTAGTTCCTCATTTTAAATCCTAACTTTTATGTTCCTGAAAATCAGCAGCGTGTTTAGTCTTTCAGTAGCAAGAGATGATGCAGAGTAATAGCTGCTATAGATGACTTAAGAGGAGTGATTAGTTTGAGAATGTAAGGGGTAACACAAAGTAACACTTTATTTTGTGCCAAGTCTGGTAGTTCCTAGAAATAAATAAATAAAAAGATTAAAAATTTCCCTTTTAATACACAAGGATGAAGCTGGAATGTGTATTACTTGGTGTCTGCCTTTTTGCTTTTTGTAGGTAGCGTTTTTCAGAAATATATGTTTTGTTGAACATCAGTGGAATTTAGCATGAAGTATCTGAGAAGCTCTCTGAAAACTGTGTTCTCTACTAACTATGTTGCTATTGTCATGACTCTCCAGGGTGGCAATGACGTGCTTGGGAGCAGGGAGCTTACCTGCTTTGCTGTGGTTCCTCTGGGTATAGGCTAAGGTAGAATAGCAAATTCCTGATCTGTGTGGAAGTAGGAAACAAGGCTGCTGTTCCATGGTTAGGTGTACAGAAAAAATGTGAATTTGATTACCTTTTTGGATTGAAGGACTTGAACAAACAGGTTTGTTTAGGTATGCAGGTCTCCTCCTTGGTCATATCTCAAACTTGTTCCTCAGTAAACCTAAACAAGCTGTGCAAGCAGCAGGGAAAATATCACTTAAAATCTGTTACTACAGTGTGTTGTCTTTTACATCTCATAAAAGCTATTAGGTGGTAAACAGTAAAGAAAATATAAATTTGCTGTAGCAAGAACATGAAAGAAACTGATTTGCTATGAGGTTCCTGCGAGTCCTCATTTCCATTTGAAATAGTAACTGAACCCCAGTGAGTATTGCTTGTGAATTGTGCTGCTCCTGCCTCCATCAGACAGCTTGCTCAATGAAAGCCTAAAAATAATGCAGTTAATTATATAAAGGGGGAATGTTTGAGTCATATGCTTTCTTCCAATTTCACCTTTTTTTAAAGCATCAGCATATGTACAGTTGCTTCGTCCCAGTGGAAGTCATAAGGAGGTTTTGATTAGTTCTTCATTGTGAAGCTCATTTGGACAGTTAGTCACAATTGCCTTTGTATTTATACCAGTCCACCCTGGGAACTGAGAGCCACAGCACATCTTAGGCTACTGTGTTGCCTTATCTTTTGCTTCCTCGGCCAACCCAGAGTATCAAAGGTAGCAAGTGAATAAAATGATTCTATTTTATTACTCCCATCCTTCTCTTCATGAAACTCTCACTCAAGCTGGTAAGACTCCACCTCCCCACACAATGGAAAGTACTAGAGACTTCCCTTAAACATGTCCCTTGTAGCCTTGCTTTAAATTACAGTTATGGGAAATATTAAAAAAACTCAAAGGTTAAATAACGTTTGGCTCATATCTGCTTAGGTGGAGGATGATAGCGTGCATTTCACTTACTACTCTGTAGTAGTAGTATAGTAGGCTATATCATTTGCTTAGTTTGCAAAAGCCTGGCTCTGGCTCTTAACTGCAGCAGATTTGAATGCAGTGAGGGCAAATCCAGATTTGCCCTCTTTCATCTGAATAAAGCAACCCTGAAGCTTCCCAGCTCCCCTCCTGTTTTCTGTTCCCCTAAAGTATTCTAATATTTGGAATTTGTAAACACAGGATTTGGGATTCTGTATGCATCTGGAACTGATAAACTGTTGGTATTACAGAGATGTAACCCTTTATACCTCTAACCTAGGAGTTCTCTAGAGAGAAATTACAGGCACATCTGATGTAGATGCAGGCAGATTCCTAGCAGCTAAAACCAAAATGAAAAAGTTGCTGTTGAATGAGTGGAATTTTCATTGAAAACTTTGTCTCTTGGAGTCAGGAGGCATAAAAAAATACAGAATCTGTTTGGCAATAAATACAGACACAGTATTTTTGAGCTAGGAGCTGAAGAGATGAGATTCAAACAAAACTTGTCAGGTGGCATTAGTAGAGGAGAGAACCTTTTGGAAGAGGCAGGGTACTGAAGGGGGGCGGGGGAAGGGGGAGGCGGGACACACCAAAACAACAACAAAAAGACCCCAAACGAAAACTTCACCCCTAACAGAATCTTGGATTAGCTGAGGTTCAATGAATGGCTTTGTTGAAGATGCAAGAAAAGAATTTAAATAAGGAAGGCCTGATAAGGTGCAGGGCATCACAGAACTGTTTCCATAGTGACATTGTTCAAACGGAGTCTTAAAGGAGCATGAATACCACTGCAGCTGAACTCTATAGAAGATACCAGTCTTCCAATGGGGATACTGGCTGTTGGTTGTTTGATACTTGTTCCCTGTTAGTTGGATTTGGGAAAAGGTGATGGGGGGAAAACAAGGGCTTAGACAAATGGTTGGCTCGATACACTACTGCTTTCTTCCAGCTCCTGCTTTCTGCAGTTTACATGCACTTTCCACTCATTTTTACTTTGACTGTTGAAATTGTTAAAATCTGTGTTCAAACGTTTTTAGAAAAAGAAATAGACCCCACCACCACCTACTTGCCTATACCGAAGCAAGCACAACTTTTTATCGGTGTGGGATTCAAATATGCATATTCCTTTACGTCTGTTTACTTTCATAAAAAGGTGGCAACTGAACCATTAAGTGAGCTCAGCATGCATGTAGCACAGAACACTTAGTATTTAATGTTGCCTGCTGGCCTAATCATCCTATATCCATTGAGAAATTCACCAAGCATCGCCTTATTTTCATAACTAATGCTTTGCTTTTTGAAGAGCAGGGTCAAGCTCTAGTTAGGAAACAGCTGTTTCATGTTACAAATGTTGGACTTCTTCCTTCTGTTTTTCTTAAAATTGCCATTCTGCGGATTTTTTTCTTAGCTAAGTGTACTCTGAGAAAAAGCACAAAACCCTTAAGTTACAGCTGTATAGAACATACTTTAAGATTAAAAGCATACCAGTCACATATCTGTCTAAATTATGATACATTTTCTTAAAGAAGTCTTTATTTAACTAAGAAGTGCAGCAGTTCTTGGCCTTGAAAGTTTTAGTACAGGCTGAATAAGCAACCTAATAAGATAAATTTATGTAGAAAGAGGACAGAAAAATCTTTGTGCTGCTTTAGCAGCTTGACTTAAGTGCATAGAAGACTGGGGCAGTATGGCAATGCTGATTTTTATGAGTATGGCTACATTTAGTAAACTCTTACTCAGACATGAGCAGCTTCATATTTTGGACGCATCAGCTGGCGCTTATCATTACCATGATTATTCTTTTCAAAGTGTTTGAGGGCATATGGAGTCACTGGATTTGCACCCAATCTGGATCTGATCATTAGTCTGGTTTTATCTAAGAACACAGGTAGTTTAAATTGGAAACATTATGTACTCATTGAATCATTGACCTTGAGAGTTACCTAGGGAAGTTTTGGCTTCTGGTGAGGTAAATGGATGATTTTTTTTCCCCCCTAAATAGATTAGTTTGCCCAAAAATTTACCTTTAAAATAACATGAATGCATATTGCAAAACGTAAGTTTTCTGTATGTTGATTCAATAGCTGCTTTATGAAGACACATCACAAAGGTGCTCAGAAGCAGAAGGAAAGAAAACAAATAACTGTGAAAGTGCAGTGTCTTTGCATGAACATGCTAACGTTAAACATACTAGTCTTGTTAGACTGTGTGTCTGTTTTGGTTAAGGAAATGGGCTAGTACAAATGTCCTGTAATAGCATAAATTTGAGTATATAACTTAGACTGTGATGATAATTAATTTGAGAGAGGATTCATTTTATTAGTGATGTTTCTATAGAAAACACTTATTTTGTAATGAAATCAGTTTTTACGTATTTCATGAGGTGTTTCTTTTTCTCAATCATAGCCATTGTGAGTGCTAACAGAGCAGATAATACTCATTAAATTCTTCCTCTTTTTCCACCCCTGCCTTATGGGGAAAGAAAGCTTGCATTGATATTTCTTATTTCACTTCCTGGGAGTAGAGAGCTGGGAATCAGACACTGGGGCAAAAGTTATTTCTCTTTAAATTGCGTGAAAGAAAAATGTCACTTCTAACTAAATTATTTTAATGAAAGATGCTGGTTTAACTATTCTGTTATAAAATACTGTAAATTAGTGGGAAACTGAAAATGGGACTCTTCAGTCTCACTCTCAAAGAGATTTCATGGTTATGTTTCTCCTGCTCTGGTGGGACACTTACAAAAATTTCATGTACCTTCTTGCTACTGATCTGTCAATCAAATAGCATCTTACAGTCACTTGAAGGGGAGTTACAAAGATGAAGTAGCCAAGCTTTTTTCAGTAGTAGCAGATGGAAAAATGAGGGACAGTGTCCACAAGCTGCAGCTTGAGTGGTTCACATTGAAGCTTAGGAGGGTACTGCAGCACTAGAATTGGTTACCCAGAAATGCTATGACACTTCTGTTTGTAGAGGCATTTGAGGCTTGCCTAGCTAGACAAAACCACAGCTGATCTGATCACGTGTTGATGGTAGTTCTGCTTTGTGTTAGGGGTGTGTAGACAACCTTTCCAGCTAATATTTCTGGGACTCTGCCATTATGTTATCAGTTTATTAGTTTTCCTTCTTTCATCCTCATCTGTGGGTAAGATAAGGACCTCTTACAGCATCTCTCAAAATTGGTAAGCTCTCAGTCTCTCTGGGGTCCTGGTTCATAGTTAATAAATTTGGACAGCTCATCCAACCTAAAGTTTATGAAGCTGTCTGTCATCCCGAATCTGAACTTTCCTGGATCTCAGCAAACAATGATACATTTTGATCGTATTTTCATTTGTGGGTTTTATCTGATGTTACAAACAATTTCTGTCTGTAGATCTTTCCTGGAAATCATAATGTCCTATGTTTCTTAATCTACAGCTATATTGTGTGATCCTAAAGATGCGTGTTCTTAAAACTCCACATAGTAGCTGTAGAATATCTGCCTAGCAGTTTGGCATATAAAAGACAAGTGCTCCTGACTTTAAAGATTGTGAAATCATATATAATTTTAAAAGCAGTAATCTTGTTCAGTGTTGTGTTCCTTACTGCAGCATCTTTTTCTTGCAAATCCTTTTTTTTAGAAGGAATATAGTTGAAAATCCTTTTTTTTAGAAGGAATATAGTTGAAAATCCTTTTTTTTAGAAGGAATATAGTTGAAAATCCTTTTTTTTTAGAAGGAATATAGTTGAAAATCCTTTTTTTTTAGAAGGAATATAGTTGAAAATCCTTTTTTTTAGAAGGAATATAGTTGAAAATCCTTTTTTTTAGAAGGAATATAGTTGAAAATCCTTTTTTTTAGAAGGAATATAGTTGAAAATCCTTTTTTTTAGAAGGAATATAGTTGAAAATCCTTTTTTTTAGAAGGAATATAGTTGAAAATCCTTTTTTTTAGAAGGAATATAGTTGAAAATCCTTTTTTTTAGAAGGAATATAGTTGAAAATCCTTTTTTTTAGAAGGAATATAGTTGAAAATCCTTTTTTTTAGAAGGAATATAGTTGAAAATCCTTTTTTTTAGAAGGAATATAGTTGAAAATCCTTTTTTTTAGAAGGAATATAGTTGAAAATCCTTTTTTTTAGAAGGAATATAGTTGAAAATCCTTTTTTTTAGAAGGAATATAGTTGAAAATCCTTTTTTTTAGAAGGAATATAGTTGAAAATCCTTTTTTTTAGAAGGAATATAGTTGAAAATCCTTTTTTTTAGAAGGAATATAGTTGAAAATCCTTTTTTTTAGAAGGAATATAGTTGAAAATCCTTTTTTTTAGAAGGAATATAGTTGAAAATCCTTTTTTTTAGAAGGAATATAGTTGAAAATCCTTTTTTTTAGAAGGAATATAGTTGAAAATCCTTTTTTTTAGAAGGAATATAGTTGAAAATCCTTTTTTTTAGAAGGAATATAGTTGAAAATCCTTTTTTTTAGAAGGAATATAGTTGAAAATCCTTTTTTTTAGAAGGAATATAGTTGAAAATCCTTTTTTTTAGAAGGAATATAGTTGAAAATCCTTTTTTTTAGAAGGAATATAGTTGAAAATCCTTTTTTTTAGAAGGAATATAGTTGAAAATCCTTTTTTTTAGAAGGAATATAGTTGAAAATCCTTTTTTTTAGAAGGAATATAGTTGAAAATCCTTTTTTTTAGAAGGAATATAGTTGAAAATCCTTTTTTTTAGAAGGAATATAGTTGAAAATCCTTTTTTTTAGAAGGAATATAGTTGAAAATCCTTTTTTTTAGAAGGAATATAGTTGCATTTGAACTTTCTGCCTGCCTTTTCAGAGAGCTTCAGCAATAATTTGCTCCCCCTGCACTTGGGTGAATGCTGTACTTAGTAAGAAGGGAGGGTTAAGAATACAATAACAGGAGGTTGGGGAGTGGTAGGGAGATGAATATTGTCACTGGTAGCAGCTGGTAAAGTGTGGATCTAAGATCATCTAGACTGAAGATTAGAAACATGTTCATGTTGCTGTACAAGCACCAACAGGCACAGCTCCTGGCCTAAGGAGTTTCCACTTAAAAACACAAAAGCCCCATTCTTTTGCAAGCAAATTGTTGAGGAACTCTGTCCTGGAAAGATGAAGCACCATTGCAAAGGCCACTGTAGTTATCCCTTCTCATAGAAATTGATAGTGGCTCAACTCATGTCTTCTGCGTCCAGGGCATTACTGCCAATCTGTGCTTTTCTTTATCTAATATTTTCTAATAGTCTAGTCAACAACACAGCAAGTTGGTTACCAGGGAGCTGGCAGAGACTTTCCCTGTGCTATGGAGGGAGTGTGTGTGCATATTCTATTCTTGGGATAAAACTACAGTTCTGCCTTCCAAGAGTCTTTGCAAATAACTTTCTCTCACTTGCTGTCCAGGCAAGCAGTATTCAACCTGTAGAGTTGGTATCTTAGAAGCGTCCCGAGCCAGTTGTTTCGAAACAGTGTTGCATGCACAGAACCTGGGTTCTTGGTGGGTGAGAAAAAAGCAACCTTTTGCACATACCCTTTGAGGTATATACTGAATGACTACCTCTTTTTTTTTAAGAGTGGGCTAATATTGGTCAATCTTTGTCTGAGTTAACATTGAAGAGCTAGTCAATTAGGAGCTTTCTTCTACTTCCAAAGGAATCTATATTAGTGTTGCTTGTTCTGGTTGCTTAAAATGAGAAAATGACTTAAAGTCATGTTGTGAGGGCAAAAAATCATTGAAGGCAATAATTTTGCCAAGGAAGTATTCCACTGTGAAACCTGACACTAGCAGGGGTTTTCTTTTGTGTGGGGGTTATATTTACGTTCTCCCCTCCCATTCTTAGTCACCCTTTACTTCTAAGTGATGTGGAAAATGTTGGTGCCAAGAAATAGCTAGATGAAATATTGATAAGTGTGGGAATCGCTTACTTAGAACAGAGGCAAATTAGAAGGCAGCTGGTTTTCATCATTTCTGTTAACTTGGGAGGTGTATGTGTGTGTGAAGAATTGAGGCTACTGATTTATGTCCTTGTATCATGCTCTTGGAGAAGGGGAAAAAGCAAGAGTGCTGAGGGTGAGACTCGAGCGTGCGGCATTTCTTCAGGCTTCTACTCATTATAGATTGACTTTTAAGAAATGGAGGGAATGGTTTCTGCAGCTTTCTGTATCTGCTCTGTGTCAAATGTTCTAAGTGCTAGGGATGATATGAGACTAATTCATGGTATGCTTTCTCCCCAGAACAACTTTCTGTGTGAAAAACTTTATTGAATTGGATTGAGTGTTTTGTGTTTACTGCACTGGGGAGATGTGGTGCTGAGCATGGTATCTGGGCTAATTCTAGATTGCCTATCAGAATGGTATTGTAGTAACAAATAAAACTGGATTTGAGAATCTCCACACCATATGTTGATGGGAACGTAATTTAAATTCTTATGTGGAAGAAGTGGTTTTGTCATTAGTTTGGATAGTTCTTTCAAATTGTCAATTCCAGGGTGGCCAAATAACAAAGTTAGAAATTGTAATACAGAATAAACCAGAAAAAATTACTATAACAGTTTTAAAACCTTATTTGCAGCTCTGACTATAACTCAGAAAGGCTTGATAGAATCCTGAGAAGGATTCAGAAATGGGCAGAAAAATAGGAGGTATGGGTGGAATGACCCATAGGGCCAGAAAGTAAACCAGGAGTTTTAAGTTTGGAAAAAATCTTGGTTGGAGGCTAAGGGTGTCATAAAACTAGATCTGATGTGGTAAAGGTAAACAAGGAATAATCAGTCATAGCTTCATTTGAATAAAAGGAGAACTCAGTAAAAGTCAGACAAGCTTAAAACAAACTTTTTTTTTTTTAGTATAATCATGTGCAATTGATTGCGAAACTCACTGCGATAAAACGTCAAGAAGGCCAAAATGGGTTCAGGAAGAGGTTAAATTCATAGAGGTTAAACTCGGGGACTATGAAACACCATGGTCTGGCTTCTTAAGTCCATAAACTGCTGATTGCCAGAAGCCAGGAGGGTGTATTTGAGAAAGAATTGCTGTAAGCTTACTCTGGCTTTATGTGTTCTTTCCCAAGGCAACTGCTACTGATGGTCACTGGAGATAGGATATGCATAAGAATGAGATACTGGGGCACTTTTATGGCTTGCTTTCCAACATCTCTAGCTGTCTGACTCCATTTACAGACATGATATTTTAGTAACATTCCACTTAATGTTCAAACTACATCCTCATATTTATTCTGTACTCCTCTCTTCCGATATCAAGGCATATAGTTGCCCTGTCTGCCAGAGCATCATCGAGGAACTTCTGTTACCTGTTCAGACTGCACTCTGTGGATTTCATGAGAGCAATTGCTTTGTGATGTGCTAATCCCAATTCCATTTTCTCTTTTGCAGCACCTATACACTCCCTTCAGCTTCACTTGCTGATGCTTTAATAGTCTTGGAAGCCTTTTCCACTTCTATTTATTGAATTCATTTTCTGTTATCTAGGTAATTTATCTGTTGCTTTCCCAGTTGGGACCTGTGCTTCTTTTCAGCCACTAACCTTTCTGTTTGTCCACTTTCAGCTTTAATATTCCTCCCTTGAAATAATGGGTGGGGGGAATTTCCTGCTTTTGTCGTGGAAGGGATGGAAGTGTGGTGCTCTGGTTCATGTTTATGAATTTGAAGGAAGTGACACTGTAAGCTGTTAGTTCTGTAAAGCTCCTCTGACAAGTGACAGACAAGTGTATTTCGCACAGGCAAAATGCACATGAGATTTTGTTCTGGATTTTGCTTGTTTAATCCTGTAACTGCCATGAGTGAATTCCAGGTCAGTGCCAGTGTCACATCAGCAATGTGTGAGCCAGTGCAGTGAAGCTGCAGGGACACACTGGTTTGTTAACCTCTGTAGTGGTGTGCTCAGAAAGTGTGTATATTTTTGCTGCTGTCCCAGAAACTGGGAGTGGGAACTTGGAAGTTTCCCACTGCAATCAATAGGAAACCAGCAGATATTTAGGAATGAGAATTGCTTTCCTTTCTGCTATCTGGCCCACTGCCTATTTTTGTGGTTTATGTAATATTCCAGCTTTCACACTCCTCTGGGGGTGCAGAGGTGACTGCTTTCTTCCCTGGCCATGCATACTAAAATACAGCTTTCATACAGTGTGAACCTATGCAACTCTAAGCAAGCCATCTTCAGGGAGCTGAGGAAATTTTTTTTTTGCTTTCCTAAGAAGAATGTCATGTTGAAAAATACTGTCCTGAGGAAAACAAAAGAACTGTCATTTAAACACAGGACTTTTAAACTGGTGAGGCAGGCTTCCTTGAAAAGGACTAGGTAAAGTCTGAGGGCTAGACAAATACCACAGTTATACTCTATTTTCTATGACCAGAAGTTTTCAAACTAACTTTCTAGCTTTTGTAGTTGTGGAGAAACCTTTTAGAAAGTGGGGTAACTGCTGCAGCCATAACCACCCGAGTTGGCAGGCAGCCTGAAACAATAAGCCTTGAGGTGTGAATTATCCTCATTCATTCGATGGATGGCTAATTCAAAGGGTATTGATACAACTTTGAAGGTGAACATTAACTGTTTCATTGTGTATCAAAGCAGCTAGAAAAATGGAAGAGCTTGTAACGAAGGCATTGTGTGGGGCAGTCTTTTAACAGCACAGGGTGAACTACACACTTGGCTTCCGAGTATCTGTGCAGCCCAAGTCTGCTCAATTAAAGAAACATCAGCTACAGATGAGCAGCAGTAAACAATGGAAAGTATGAAATGAATAAAGAGAAAGGGCAAAATAGACGTTTGTTATGACATTTCAACTGGAGTTAGTCATGCTTTGCCTGCTGGCAGTCTCCTGCTCACTGAATTCTTTGAGAATCTTGGTATGCAAAAAGGTTTACCTTCTTGCTGGATGTGGGGTTGTTGCTTATCTAGACTGAAGGAGAGACAAAGTGTGCTTCCTACCTGGTAAGCAGAAGTTTGATATAGGGAAATGCATGCTGTATTTTGTTGTTGACAGAAGTAAAGAGTAATTTCTATTTTTCATTTAGCACAAAATGATTAGTTTGAAAGAGAGAGTGCTGTTGCTATGTAGTCTGGCTCAGGAGGAATTGATATGCCCTTTAAAAATGGGTTTGTGCTCATCTGAGTTAGAGAACATGGAAGAAATTTACTGAATGAGGTTTTATTTTAAGGCAGCTCCAGCTGCTATATAACCATTCTGAGAGGCTGAGATGCATCTAAAAATCTCCTTTCTCTTCCTTTTATATCAAGCATGACTTAATTGCTCTAATTACAGATCGTTATTGATATTTTTCAAATTGCTGTTATATTAAAAGACTTCAGTGCCATAGTTTGGGGAAAAGACCATGAGCCTCAGAGTGCTTCAGTCTGGAATGAAGTGGTATCAAGGTAGAAGAGGAAAGTAAGGTAAAGCTTTGAAAGACATTCAGTGTAGATACGTTATCTAGGAAGAAAGTTCTTGGATTCTCATGAAAGTCAGTTCTGCTGAAGTCAGGAGTGGACAGACATCGGAAACTGTCAACAATATGGGAATATTAATTTTAATATATGTAATAGAAGATTCTTCTTGTCCAAATCTATTTGGACATTAATAACATAGTAGACATTTGCCAAGAGGCCTGAAAGGTCAAATAGAAGATCTAGTCCAGAATACATTTACTGGACAAAATTATCTCTATTCTATTCATTGGGCATTGAACAGGCCTGCAGTTACCCCAGAAAGGTTGAATTGCTTCTGGGTTTGAAATATCCAGGGTGCCCATTGCCCAAGCACTGGCCTTCCAAAATTATGCTGCAGGTTTTTCCATCCTGACTTAATGGATTTGCTAATACCTGTCCTACCTTTTGTTTAGAAACTGAAAAACACAGCGAAACAGGCAATGCAGCTTTCATGTGTATATGTAAAACTGTGTAAGAGCCACCTTAAAATCTGCCTAGTTTCATATTCTGCCTTGAGTCGTTACTTTCCCTCGTGTATCACATGTACTTTCCAAAAGAAAGGGCCAAATGCTGTGAAACTTATTGGAAAGATTTAAAATCTTTGACCTATTCTATGTTCCACTTGTTTCTGTTTTTCTTAGACTTCTACAATTGGTAATTCCATTCAATCTGTCCCATATTCTTCTAATCAGTTCCCTCCTAGATCTTTTTCCATTTGGCTGTTCTTGGAGACTTCTGATCTTGTTGCCACAAACTCCTAAACTGGTTCATTTTCATGACTTGTGTTATAAAATTTTTAAGGGTGGCCAGTATTTCCCAAACTCTCCATTAATTTTCCAGCGTCTGAATATGACTGCTGCCCAGTTCTTTAAGCTGATGCAGTCTACCACTGCCCTAATTTATCCTGCTGACCCTGCATAGCTAAAGCTGTGTATCCCACCTCAGAGACAGCTGTATTCCAGGGCTGGGTGTAACAACATACAAACCTACTATACCTGGAAAGCAGCTTGGGACAAAAAGGGCACATGAATGTGTCAGATATTAATGCCAGTGTTCCTGGAGCCCTTACTATCTCACCAGTAAAACAGGTCCAGAGATTGGCTTTGTTTCCCTGTGGCTGAATTCAGCCAAGATCATTCCTATCCAACTTCTTAAGTAACTTGAAAACACTGAAATGAATTGCTTTAAACCCTAATAAGTAATTTCTATTACTGAGAAGGATGTATTCACTGCCAGCGTGGTACTGGTGCTGAAAGTGGATTACATTAGCCTTTTGTTTGAAATCAATTGAGTTTACAACTCCACTTCAAAGTCCTGAGAGCTTTAAAATAGAGCCAGCAGAAACTGTTTAACAAGTCAATGCTACCCTGGGATATGCATTGTTCTATCTTTAGTTGTGAGAGGGAAAGACTTCATTTTCCTGTACTTTCACTTCACCCAGGGAGAGTGGTGCAGAACAATAAGCAGCCTATTCAGGTTTGCCTTACCACGGGCTTGCTGGGTTTTACCTAGGTGCAGATGCCTGCCTTCACAATGAATTGCAGTTCCTGCACAGTTTCAGTGTGCTCTCACTTTAAAGTTTGATTTATTGTTTGATCTCACTGTCCTTTTGGATCGTTTCACTTCTCAAAGCTTCAGTCATGATGAAGAATTCCTTAAAATGGGTTTATGGAAGAGTGGAGCCTTTAGGCTTCACACATTAATTTCTTATTCCTTTTGTACAAAGGGCAGCACATTCTTTTAGTGACCCGGGGAAAACACAAGCATGGTTTTGAAGCGTGCATGATACCCTACCATTTCAGATGCATAGATTTCTCAGTCACTGTGTGTTCTAATCAAACTAACGGACCAGGAAACCTTAGTTCAAATATCATCTGTTTCTTCTGAGTTGGGGAAAGCATTTCCCATAAAATACAGGCTTCTCTTTAACCCCCATACAATGAAAAGACTTCTGTCAACAGAAGTAGGCAGAAGGGGAAGCAGAGAGAGTGGGTGAGTACCATCGTTTCACCAAGTGTTTGTCTTTGCTCTCTCATTTGTGGCTCCAGCAGTGAGGAATCTGAAGCAAGCAACAAGGTCCGTTTTACCTTAGTGAAAGGCTACATCAGTCTTGGCCCACTTCTCAAACCTTCCTTGGCCTGTGTTACGAGTCAGGAGTAAAACTCCCATATATTTCAAGGGCCATTGACTTGGAAGAAAAATAAGAGAAACGTCAACTCTGTGGAAATAAAATTCATAGCTGTTCCTTTTTAGGACTGAAGTGGTTTAATCTGTAGTTTGAGGAGAAAGTGTAGGGACTGGGTTATTCAGAGTCTGTCAAAAATGCAACAGATAATGAAGAACAATGTGCACTCAAATCAAGCCTGACTCTTGGTGTGTTGAGCATGCAGATTTTTCTGTGGCTTTGCCATAGAAGGAACCCCAGATAGTTCTGGATTTCCCTTGCCTCTTTCCCCTCAAGAATGGGAGGAAGGGGAGACAGGCTTATTATACTCATATTACTTATTGATAGACCTTTTAAATGCATTGAGACACTTCCCATGCATTGGAAGGTTCATAGTGAAGTGTGATTCAGGCAGAGTCTGAAGCAGAACCTCCCACAGTTTCTGTGGGACTTATCTGTTCCTGAACTCCTTTGGGGTAAGTTAAGGCTGGTTTTGCACTTTTCCCCCCCTTTGACTAGAAATTACCTCTTTCAGACTAGTTTGTACCTTTTCATGAAATGCTTAAACTGTGACAAAGGCACTGTTTTCTTAAATGGTTTTGCCATATCAGTCCTCATATTAACTGTACCCCATCCCATTAACATCCTGTTTTTTTCAGAGGAACATGAAGAGACCTCGGTAGTTCTGTTCTTATGTGGTGGTACCTCTGATGCCTAACACAAGGCTCTGCCTTGTTGCATAAATAGAAGCAAAATTAGAGTAGTCTGACAGCATGAAGCACCCATGGCACTTGTTGCTCAGCGCTTCCTTGTTCATACAGAAAATGCACAAAGTACTAGTGATGGATCTAAACAGATTTTGATGTGTGTGGAGGTGTCAGTTAATGGGTAAAGCAGTGTACCTCCCTCTGTAACTGTTGTTTCTATAAAGCATGCATACAGAATTATCAGCAATGTTTCACAGTAATAAAGTGGTTTAAATATCGAGCAAAGGTAGAATTGGATTTTATACTCTGAACCTTTATCTTACAATTATGTTAATGTTTCTGTGCTCTAGGGTGCATAGGATTGATGATAAAACTGGAGGTTGTGAGTAAAACATTCTTGGTTTTGTGTTTTTCTGAAGATTTGTGCAAGGGAAAGGGTGGAGGGAGGATAAATATAATAACCGGGCTTTGTGCTTAGACCTTGGAAAAACACACTAGTTTGACAAAATGGCTTTGAATGAACAATAACTGGTATTTACAAATAGTTTCTTCTCTTGGAGTGTAATTTGTATCCTAACACAAGCTCTTCATTATGAACACTGGTTTCCCTGCACTGGTACAGGAGACACATCAGTGTCTCACGCTGCCAAGCACTGTGGTTTTTCAGAAGGAAGAAAAAGGCTTAATACTATTTGTTCAACCCAGCCAGAGATCTACTGTTTATAATCTGAAATATCATAAAATGTGTTTTCAATTACCTTGTGCATATTTTTAAAGAATTAAATTTCCATCAAAGGATTTTGTGAACTGTTTGATCTCACTGTGTCTAAAGAGCCCAATCTGACTGGAGATAGTTTTGTCTGAACACATACAGCCCAATTGTAACAAAAGTGCCCTTTGAGTGTATGTGACTTTAAGAGAAATCAGTCAGTTTATTAGAGAGAGAAGAGGATGGTGGGGGGCTAATTTCCAGTGTTAGCTGTGAAATGAGTAGCTAAAGACTGGATGTGTGAAGAGACTATGGTTCTTTGTGCTATATGGCTGACAAGCTTTTGTTTTCTTCTGTCTTAATCTGGATATAGTATTCCATTTTCCAGACATCTTCAAGTGTGAGACAGAGCCCTACCCTACTGTGAGAACCTGGAAACAAAAGATGTAGTATTTTTTGTCACACTGAAAAAAGACTGCTTGTGATGCCATTGTGCTAGACTCTGTACAAGCACACAGATTCTTTACACTGAATTTCAATACATAAAGCAAAGATAAGGAGAAAGAAAAATGATTTTTTTTTTAAATCTGGAAATAGTGTCAGATGTTTGAATTCTTACTACCTGATTGTTCTGCCTGCTAGACTGTGTTGTCTTTCCCATGTCAGGCTCTAAACAGTGTAATGATGGAATTCAGATTGCTGCTGCTCCTGAGTGGAAACTGCCATTTCCAAAGGTAGAAGAGCAAGGCAAAACATTGAGTCCATGGTTTTGCTGTATGTGCTGATAAGTCTTATGCGAAGAAACACCTGGAAAAATTAGCTTAGGTCTCAAGAGTTATACTTAGTTCGGTGGATTAGCATGCTAATGTTGCTATTTTTGCATTGGAACTGGCCTGGATATGTCTATAGAATACTGTACTGCCCTGATTAGGCTTACATGAGATCGAAGGACACCTTTCCTGTTCTGTTAAAGTAGCTGTTATAACTCCTTTATCAATGCAGCTATTTAGAAATGATTCTCCTACTGCACTCAAGCATGTATTATGGCTTTTGATCTCTTTTCCTGTTATCTTTTATTTTGGGGGGAAACCTGACATGAAAGCAGAGGTTTTTCTTACACATCTCACTTCTTCCCAGCACTTAATGCTCACCTTAAATCCAGGCCTTCTTTTGGTTCAACTGAAGCTTGGATAGCTCTTTCTATGTACTAATTTGCAGTCTCCTTTTAGAAAACTAAAATTTATCTTCCCTTAATGAAAATGCGTACTACACAAAGTTAAACTGAAATTAAGTCAGGAACACTTAATTACATGTGTTTGTGTAGTGGTACTTGATCCATCTTTTGCTGACATTGTAATTGTTGTTTAGGAAATGCCTATGATACCACAAATAGACATCAGGTAGAGAATAAGTAGCAGTAGGTGAAGCCTTAAAAAGACAAAGAGCCTTTCTATGCAGATGTCACAGTACTAAGGAGAAGGAAAGAGAAAGCCAGACACTGTACAGCAACAGCACAGTTGTATCTAAACAGAAAGGGGCCTGTTTTTCCAAAGTTTCCAGCTAGCGATAGTAGAGGCAGTAATGAGATACAGAACTGCTTTCCATCTTACTCTGCCAATTCGGCTCCATAAAAGATGCCAAATAAGTTTCCATTTATAAGCTTTTCAGTAGAAAACAGCTTTAGCAAAATCCCTGCTCTTTTTTTTTTTTTTCCTGCTGAAATTGTCTTTCCCAGTTTGTGATATTTGCTACCTGTCTGACTGTCATTAGCATGAAGCAATGGAAGATTTGTATAAACTATATGTATGGAAAATCCCTAAATCATTCACTAGCTGTTTCTTAGTATTTCTGGAAGGGAAAGTACGGACATCTCCAAGGAGTTTTTTCTATCAGCTGGGCCTTCACTAATGTGATTAACAGGCTAAATGCTCCAAATAAATCTATCACTAGCATCAATTGCATCAGTGATGAATTTTGTTCGTTTATTAATACATCAGTAAAAACCCAGTGTTAGTTTCCAAGAGTCAGTGGAAATGGATCAATTTCAATACTTTTATCCACACTGTGTTTCATATTATTTCTATACAACACATACAAAAGCATTAATGTCTCCTGACCTTTTCTTCTACTGAAATCTTACGGGAAATTCCCTCACATCAGAAGCACCCTGATTGCAGTACACCGTGTTCTGATTCTAGGTGAGTAGTTAATTCTAAGGATTTACTGACACCATACAAGCCTCAGTGGGGCAGGGTTTTTTTCCTTGTTTGTTTTTGTATTTGTTGTTTAACCAATAATATAAGGAGCACGTATGTGTGCTAATCTGGATCTTACTGCTAGGCAATCTTATGTTTAAGTCACTTGCTAGATCGTGTACATGAGAGCAGAAAGTGGGTCACAGAAAATCAGGTGTTACATCTGAGAAAGCAGG
This sequence comes from Falco cherrug, assembly GCF_023634085.1. Lineage (NCBI taxonomy): Eukaryota > Metazoa > Chordata > Aves > Falconiformes > Falconidae > Falco > Falco cherrug. The sequence continues at coordinate 31,726,103 of NC_073704.1, read as the reverse complement.
TTTAGAAACATTTTGGGGCTAGTAGTGGATAAAAAAGGAAATAAGGACTGGCATTATGATGCTGTAGGCAAGAGATCTGAGATGTAGAGAAGGGAAAGAAACATCAGGTAGGAGAGAGGTGTGGATGCTACTTTGTTTGTAATACCACAGAGACCATTATACGCTTACCATATCCAATTCTAGTAGCCACCGTTCATGAAAGAGGCTGAAATTGGAAAAGAATCAGGAAAGAGATAAAAGAATGATTCATTGTCTGGTAAAATGCCTTGAAGCCAGAGACTAAAGAAATTCAGTCCACCTAACTTTTCATAAGGATAAAAATTGACTGATTATAATTGTACCTGCCTAGACAGGAGTTCACTGATGATACAACTAAGTAGAATCAGACCCAGAATCTGAAGGAGAGTTTAATTCTCACTGGAAATGAGATGCCAAAATGTTTAATAATCTTAAAAAATACAGCTTTAGAGACATCTTGGGGTGACTGGATGTCTTCTCTAAAGGATCTTAAATAGGTGGAGGAATTCTTGCATGATTTCTTTGGGCTGTATCCCACCAACCTCAGACAAAGTGATTGGAATAATATCTTCAAACTTTGAACTCAGTAAAAGTTCTCAGTTGCCAGTTTGAGTTCAGTTCAAGTTTCTAGTTTGTGGTCCAGTTTATAGTCTATCTGAAGACCTTTTAAGAAGCTAATTAGAGTTGTCTTATTTTTGGAGGACAGATATCTGTTATAAAGCATCCTTATAACTGGTGCCAAAGGAAAGCCTCATAAGAGCTTATGTGACTTTGATAGTTAACCTCTCCATTGGTACCATATCGCTTAACTCCTGAGTTGCAGCAGGCTGTCTTCCTGTAAATCATGCTGAAAGTCTCCTAGGCCAAATGAAGGCTAGAATCTCTGTAATGCAGCACAGGTAAGCTAAGGAAAACCCGGAGTGTACAGCCAGCCTTAAAGCAGAGGACAGGGACAAACGTTTGAGCTTCAGTCCCATTTCTGCAGTTTTTGAGAACTCACTTAGGTCAAATATGTTAAGAATGAGTGAGCACAAGTGTGTATGTCGGCCCAGAACATGCTGAAGCGTGAGATTTGTGTACAAGAAGCAAGGGAAGCTTGTGTTAATTTTTGGTGTCAAATGGAGAAACTTGGCTAAAACTCAAACTTAACAAGGGTGATTTGGGTTATTTTGTCCACTGTAGCTGTGACCTTTAAAAACAGTAATAGTAATTTGAGTGAAGAGAGCCACAAAGAGCAGCTGGGTAGTACTACTGCTAGGTGTGTCAACCACAGGAAGGTCTGCTGTCTTTTTCTGTCGGGGCTATGGGAAAACCGGTAATCTTCAAAATGCCTCACTTCTCAGCTCATACTCAAATTGAAACACAAAATAAAAATAAGCTGCCTTTATCCTCAGTCTGTCTGAGGAGTCAGCTACTGATAATGAAAACATGCATGGTATTGCACAAGGAGAACAACTTATTTCAGTAGTAATCAGCAATCTTTAAAAAAGTTGCCACTATATTAGTTAGACAAGCCTATATAATGTCTAATTAAGAATGTATTGATCTGAATTTGAGAGAAAAAGCTGGAAGCAATCAGGTTTTAAGCAAAATTTTCAAGAGCAACAGCACAGTATTTCCACCACTGAGTGAAAAACTGGCCTGTGCTAGTGCTTTTCATGTAAACACATTCTTTTTTTCAAGTAACCTTACTTCATGAGACTGTGTTTGTTCCAAAATACACAAATCATCCTGGATGAAGCTATAAACTTTATCTTCTTTGTTTTGATTGGAAATTACTTTGGTGTCTTTTAGACCCATAGAAATTAAATAGTCTGGTGATTGGCACACCAGAATATAATTTTCTCTATAAGAGAAGAATTTATAGAAGAGTTAGAGATTGTAGTTACTGATACACGTGGAAGAAGGACGCCTCAGTTTTCTTGGGCATTGTAGGGAACAGATCATCTTCAGAGAGGTGGCAAATTCTTTTCTACGTATGCTGTCAGTCTCTACATCTCACTCTTGCAGACTTTTTGTGTGTATCTTGGAAATATTCAGAGGGGAGGGATCATACAGAGTGTTTTTAAACATTGTTTTTATTGCTTCATCTGTGTTCACAAAGCTCAAGCATACAAGCTGTAACCCTAAACATTTTGCTGAGTCCCAATTTGGGAGATGGATGCCAATAGTTGTATCACTAGGGTGAATTTTATTCCCTATGATAGGGTATCATAAACCTAACATCACAAGGCTTGACTAAAAAGAACAGTGATTATTCTGTGATTTGTTGTGTGGTGGGGTTTTTTTTGTTGTGTGTTTTTGTTTGTTGTTGGGGTTTTTTTGGGGGTGGGGTGGTGTTAAACTATGAATCTGTTTTCTCTATTTGCAGATTGCTCAGTAGCATATAGAGGATAGTGTGTTCCTAGCCAAGACACTTTCTTACCAGGCAGGCTGTCTCATTTGAATTTGCACTATTTTCCCAGTTATTTTTTTTCTGCAGAGTTCTACGTGTAGCAGCCCCCTTTTACTGCTGAGTTAGCTATTACAAAGGAAAAGAGGAAGTTGGTTTGTACCTATCTGTCTTCTGTACCAGTTGGCTCTGAATGGGGCATGATACTGCACTAGGCTAATCCCAAGCCTCAGTTTATTAACAAGGCACCAAAACCAGTCTAGATTTGAGCTAGGCAGGGGCAAAGAGAATGGCTGAAGCACTGAATTTCAGCAATGGCACATTATCTGTGAATATGGCTATGTGCTGTCTACTTTGGATGTCTTGTAATTTAGAGCCAATGTGAGGGGAGGAGAGGTTCTCCTGTGGGTAGGCTTGCTGTTAAAGTGGGAAACGCTTCTTGCACAATTCTTCAGGGAAGAAATAAAACGTCTGTTTGGGGATCTCAGTGTACAGGGGAATATTTTTTTTAGTTATTGAAAATCTCATGGGGATTAGGAGTGGTTCAGGTTTGTTTTTTTACAGGGAGTGGCATACATTTTTGCCAGACATGGCTCAGCTCAGATTAATTCCTGATTAAGTTTGCTATATTTTATGTATTTGGACTTTCCTTCCCTGTCCACTTGCCCACCCAAAGCACCACCCTACAGCACAATATAAAGAATAGAGGCTCTATTTAAGAGACTACATTTAAGGAACTGTACCTTTTCAATAAACTGATGCAAGTCATTGTAATCCTTCCAGTCCCCTCTTGTGAATGTATCCTTCTCAAATGGATTCAGAAATCCCCAAAGAATTTTAGATAGACAAGATTATATTATGTAGTCAAGAAAAGGAGAAGCAATGAACTAATATGAGCATTAAACATGAAAATTCTAGACTAAAACATTTTTGAAAATTAGTCATTAATTTCTAAGATACTGAAAGGTCCGAGGTTAAACTTTTAATCTTAATAGGAAGAAAAAGAAGGATCTGGTATAGTCCTCTTCTGGTTAAAGGGACATCACTGACTGCATTCTCATTTACTGTTTTTTCCACTGTTCATGTGTGTCTGGACCTCTAAGTAACATCTGTATAAAACTCTTGAAGGTAGTAACCCCATTCCTATAAATTCATTAATTCTGTAAAGTGCTTTAAAGAGCTGTGAATTAAGCTTGCAATAAATTTCCATTTTCCTGATTATTGGATGATGTCATTGCAGGCATAAAGAAAGAATATGAATATAGATGGAGCAGCCAAAATTTCCAAGAGCAAAATATGTTAATTTTTTGTCTGGATTAGAGGTTCATTCCAGAGAAGCAAGTATATTTTTCCAGCATTTAAAGCCATTAGGTTTTTATTTAGTATTGTTTTTTCCAAGTTTTGGCACTAGTGAGAGGTCATAAGCAGGTATTGCTTAATCTATTTTCTCTGCTTGTTGATGCTGCAGTACTTCCACTACCGAGCCAATCTCTTGATGATCACTATAGGATCAAATGCAGATATTTTGATACTCAACAACCGCTGTAAAATCCTGATTTATTTGTGGTTTTACATGTCAAGTTTGCGTTAGTGATAAATACACTTTTTCAGCAAGAAACAAAATAGCAATTGTAATGAGTGAAGGCAAGTCAAGATAGCTCCTGGTACTCCACAGAAACTCAGAAGTTCAAGTTCCATATCTCCTTTTCTGTCTCTACCTAGTAGAAGCTTATATTGTGCCAAGAACAGTCAATAGCTTTTCCTTCTTTTAAGGAAGGAGGTGCTCTGCTGTAGGGCTGTCAGCAGTGACTTAATTGGGTCTCTTAGTTGGGTTTTGTTTCTTTTTTTTTCCATCTTTATTCCTGTGATGTGGGGGTTAAGAAGGATACATAGGTCTTCATCGCTTACAAATTGACTTGTAGTATAGTCCCTTGTTAAGAGAGGACACTGTTTAGAGACCTAGTCTAGGTGGTAACAGTGGTAGACACCTCCAGCTTAACCAGAATGGTGCCATCATCCTTGCTAGTTACTGAAAGATTATGCAGGTCTTCAAAACTGAAAATATAGAAGCTTCCAGAATGTTCATACGCTATCTTAATTAGCATAAAATTCACCTGTGTATTTTTGGGGTGTTATTGAATATCTTATTTTTTCTTTTGATTTACTTTCTCAGTGAGCGAGATTTATCATGTACTTTCTCTGAAGCAGTTGATAGGCAGAGTAACTAGATTGTCTAGTGGAATCAGTGCAGCACGGAAAGCTGGGCTGAGCCTAGAAACTAAACAATTTGTTAGGATGGAAAATACTCTGAAGTTGATCTTGATTGTTCTTTAAAACAGTGGAAGACATATGTGCTGCTTTTTCTTATTGGTTTGTGCTAGTAACCTCTTTGAAATAAATTATATAAAAATCTGGCTTTTAGTACTTAAGAGTTGAATGTACTGCACTTGGCTCAGCTCAAGAGAAGTCACTATGCTATGGTTAATTGTCTTCTCAATTAAATCACGCTGCAGGAAGCAGGTGATTGTAGAAGAAGCATTAATAGGAAAGCTGTTTGTCCAGGGAAGAATTTACAGCTGTAAATCTAGCTCATGCTTTTAATTTCTTACTCAGATTCCCTTAAAGAAAGGTTTGGTCTCTTAAGCACATTAGGCTTGAATACTACATATGTAGTAGTACAAACAACTTGTATGTTTTCTTTGTAGATGAATAAGTTTGTCTCCAAAGTATTTTGAAAACACTAGAATCTTTTCCTCGTTAAATGATTTTTGGTGGAGCCTCTGGTGTAATGGTAAGCATACGGCTGAAGCGATGATGTTCTTTGTTGCTAGGAAACATTTTTCCTTGTTAAACATAACTAATAAAGTGACCCATGAGAGTGGAAAAGGAAACAGGAAGAGAATGAAAAGGTAAACTCAAATGATATGCAAGCATGGGTTTCCTCAAGCTCTTTGGGTTGGAGAGCTCAAGTTAACAGAGGTCTTTCTCCAAGATGCATTGTAAAGGTTTTTTTTTCCCTAATGCTTTAACAAACAACAGATTTGCCTGATTATATTTATTTGTAAACAATGCAAGCCAGTTTCACCCTGTTGGAAGAACTGAGTAGCTTGGAGCAGATGTCTCATTTAGTCTTGTTTATATGCTTCGATTTTACCAGATGTCTGTTTCTGAGCCTTAAACCTGTCAGTAGCACCCCCAGTCTGTGTTACGGTGATGCTTCTCATGCCCTGTAAATTCAGAATCAATCAATGACATTAAATCATTTGCTTTCCTTAATGTTTGCTTAAATCAATTAAAAAGTATTGCAAAGCATTCAGTTCTGTCAGATGCCAGTAACATTGCTTCTGAACACTTGACCAGGACCATGTTTCTTCTGACTCAAAGCTGTATTAAGATTTTTGTCTCCTTGTTCCATAGTTGTTGCTTCATTTTTTTTTATTTCCATCTAGATGTTCATACTTAAGATTAGTTACCTACATAGACTCATCAAATTCATAAAAATGTTTATGTAGGTGCAAGGCTGTGCAGCAAGCAACAAAGTTTGCAATGAAGTCCTTAAGGAAAGGGACTGGTGTTGAGTAGGATTAGCACTATGGAAAAATGGCTGGTAGTTTCAAACCAGAGGGTAAACTGGTATGCTTTATATGGTTTGCATTTATCTGTTCCATTTATTTAACAGTACAAATCTCCCCCAGATTTTTTTCCCCATGATTTAAAAATTATTAAAATCTACAGTATTTTAAAATTCAAAATCAACTAGGTGGCCTCCAAAGAATGGGGAAAGAAGTACCTTGAACAGCACAGGTGGCTTGAAGATGTTAGAAACCTATAACTAGTCATTTATCTATTTTTCATTATTTACTTTTTTCCTGAAGCTATATATCTTTGAGATGTTTGTTAGTTTATTTTGCACACTGACAATCCTTATCTTGTTGGAACAGTAAGGATATCTTAACAGTTATTTAAATGACATGTAAGGTTGTTTGCCTCTAACAGACAATTTGGGGCTTCTGTGTAGAAGATACAATAGCTCTGTATAAGAAGGGTTAAAACATATGCAGCACTTAAGTCTAAAGAAAGTAGTAGTTAAAATACACACAGCATGGGGAAATCTGGCAAAAAGAAAGCCCACAAAAATCCCTTTCTACGCTCTGGGAGACTTATAAGGTACCACAGGACCTTCCCAAAATAAATTTAAGATAGTTTAAAAATGCAGCAGGACATCAGGGAAGTTTTCACTAGCACCTTTTTAAAACTTAAAGCAGAAAGACAAAGAACAAACATTTAAGAACAGTAAAATCCAAACCTCCTAGTCCTCCAAAACAATTGCTCCTTTATAAACAAACACACTTGGGGAGGAGTGTTTCATCACCAACAATTTTAAGTTACTGCAAGAATACTTTCCACTTCTCTGGACTGGATGTCTTGCACACAAGAATCTGAAAGTGTGTAATTGATGAAATTTGCCAAAAGGCATGACCAAAAGTCTGTGAAGTCAGGGGAACCTTCCCATTCAGCTCAACAGAACTTGAATGTGAGGTATTAACCCAATTTTAAGTTGAGGCAGGTTAAATGCTAAAGCTAGGTATGAAGTTATTTGTTGTATGACCAGTTTTGACTACTTGTTTTAAAGGTACAGCCTTTGGCAATACCAGGTCTGTTCTTTGACAGAATTAAGGCCTGGTGTATAATCAAAAAAAAAAATAATATACCAGTCTTAAGCTGATTTGTCGTTTTACAAGAGTGTAAAGGCCAATTTAGGTGCTAATACTGTGAAAGTTTACTTTCATGATTAGTTTGATTGAGAAGTGAAATCGTATTGAACTTGGCTAAAACTTTATGTGCAAGCTTCAGTATTGTTTACTGTTACACACTAACACTTACAGGAGAAGCCAGGAGAATCTCTGACAAACCTTAGCAAGCTGAGCTGATCAGGCCTGCCAGAGAAGTGGCCTGCAGTTGAGACTTGACTTTGATTCCTTTTAGTTACTGAGTGACTTTTTTTTTTTTTTTCCTTCCCTCCTTTAACATAAGAATATTTGTTTGCCTTTTGAACTGCAAGGAACTGGCACCATCTGGGTCTGCTCTGTTGGAAATCCAGGCAGCCCTTTAGATGAGACAAAGGTCCAGTCTTCACTTAAGCTTTGTTACCTGTTGTCTGTCTTGTGATGGTACAATGTAACTGGGCATGAAACCATCAGCAGTTAAGTCACTGCAGCAAGTAGAAAACACTGAAGCCTATCTCTTGCAAGACAGGCTACTACTAGAAAAACCCCATGCTTTATGCAACGATATAGAAAACCTGTCTTCTGTTATGTTTTTCCTGAGGAGCAAACATCACAAGATCATGTGTCAGAGTCTGTATGTGGTACCTTGTATTATGTCACTTGCAAGCAAAGCAAATCTATGATATAACCACTTGGTAATCCTTAATCATTTGGCAGCATGTCACTTCAGGACTAGCAGTCTCAGCTTCTACTTTGTCTAAAAATAAAATTGATAATTACAGGTGCCCTAAATTCCATTAGTCTTCCAACTGGATAGTCTCTTACTTTGTTTTAATTATTTAATATAGCAGATAGCACCTGCTATCTACAAGGAAATTGAGTCTGAAAGTTATCTCTATCCTTTTTTTAGTTTGGAAAAGCATTATTTAGAATCTCTTTGGGTGGTGAATTTCTGGTTTTTTTTCTGCTCCAGCATACAGGAAAGAGAACCCCCCCATTCTCCCTCTGCCCAGGACTGAAAATGAACCCCTAGCATGCTAACATGCAATAATGAATAACTGAAGATTTCTCATGTGCTAGGAGGAACTTTCTGGCAGACGGTTGCTCTGAATCTTGATTGACTGATTTTAAAATCAGCTAGTATTTCTAGTTCAGTTCATTATCGCTTCTGGATAATGCATAATACATATGCTGGATCTAGGAAAGCTTTTTTAAACAGCTTAAACCAAAGACTTGCTCTCTTATGACAAGTTTTTTTTGCTCAAATAAATGATTACTCAACAGGTCTGTCTCTGGTCTCTTCAATGACTTATCTGCAATTTTTCAATCACTACAATGGTGTTTTGGTGCTCTTCTCTCATCTCTACAAAGTCATGCTAAGAGAAATTAGCCATCACTAGTGGTGCTTTATATAGAAAGTTTTTAAGCTTACAAAGCAGAAGGGTAAAAGTGCAACTGGCACCTTTTCATAAGTGTCTTGAAGATTTGAGATTGGGGCATGAAAATCTGGTGTGACTGTAGTTCCTGTCTCCTTTCGATGTGAGAAGAGATAGCCCTGCTGCTCTCCTGACATCTGTTACTGTCCTGTGCTGCCCTGAGGCAACGGAATATTGCTGAGTGTTGATATTTCCATTATTCCCTTCTTGCTTCTAAATCCCTTTGATCATTGGATTCACATGGTTGAATGCAAGTGGAATTAATATCACTTTAAGCCTCCAGGCTCATTCAATTTAACATGTCTCTCCCTTCATATGTATTCAATATTAGAGCCTCCTGTTGAACTGAAAACAAATACAGTGCATTTGTCTGCTTAATTCATTTTACAAGCTTCTAAGATTCTATGCTGCTGTGTCCCAGCTAACCTACATTAAAAAAAAAAAATAAAAATAGAAGGCTAGCTTCGTTTTCCTGTGGCTTTGTGTGGCACAGAGCAAAGCAGTCACTTGCTGAATTGGACCAGCAGTTGTTCAGCTGAAAAATGATTATTGTGACTAAAGCAGCAAGAATCTCTGCAGCTTTACCCGTACAGGCTCAGTGTGCATCTGTTTTATCCCATTTCTGCTTGATGTGGGTTTGCATTAAGCTTGGGTTTCAAATTCAGAGAAAAGCCAATACTGGCAGGAAAGACTTGCTGTGATTAGCGATGGCAACGGTAACTGAAATGTTTGGCAACCTAAGGAAATTGGCCTAAGTTTTAGACTTACAAGAAACGATTTCAATTTGGGCAATTTTCTTCTTTATTCAAATTTTGTTCTAAAGATTTCCAATTGTGATATCAAAAAAACCTGTAAAAATTGGTTTATTTAATATTTTTTGCCAGACATCTCTTTATTCATAGTGCCAATAATTCCAGATAATGTCTGTCTTTTCCACCACAGGAGTAACTACCTTTTTGTAGTAAGTGATTAATAATTGTTTCGGATACCTCATGGGCTTGGATAATAGTGCTAGGAAAAAGATGCTTTTGTCTGTTAAACCAACAAACCAATTCTTATTTAGAGTTCTGCTGCATCCTGTTATTTGTTCTTGCTGTTATCCCCCATCAGAAAACTTAAAATAGAAAATAGGGCTATAGCAAGTCTTTCTGGCATCTGTCTTGACTGTGGGAATTGCCCTTTGCTTTTATTTCTTTTTTTACTTTTTTTTCTTTTCTGAATCTTCAAGAAGGGAATTATTTTTCTTTTTGTGATCATGACTCGGTGTGTTAGAAATATTGATGCTTTGCTGAATATACTGTGTAATGTCATCTTCTAGGATCTTAGAAAAGCAGTTTTCTTTATCACTTGTTGGGCAAATCATTCAGATGTATGATGTAGAACCACATATAAGTAACAACACTGCCTCTGATCACTTGGACTGAAATGTCCTCAAAACAAAACTGCATCTGGCCACACATTTTAAATCTTCAGAGTGGATTGTGGTGTTTGTTTTAATGAAAAAGCATAAAGTTGCAATAGACACCTTATGACAGCCTGCATAAATTCTATAACCTATTTTATAGCCAATCTGAATTTCTGAATGCCTAAATATCTGCTTGCTAAGGGCTTCTTATGTAGAAACTCTTTGGCTGTCTTTCCTGAACATACAAAGCTGACATGAATGGCAGTTACTGTGCAAACAGTAAAGATTATTAAAAACTAGACTCAGGCCCTACAGATTTCTTGCAGCAGGGTTTTGCTCTAGAGTTGTCAAACATACTTTTAAAAAACCCAACTCTTGCAGCAGTTTCTGAGATGAATAGCACTCTTTTCTCAATGCATTGGTAAAACAGAGGCAGGAAAAGTTCACAGACTGAAAGGGAATCCAGATCAGAAGCAGACTGGAGGTCTGGGCTCCCTGTCCTCTCTTTAGATTACTAGATGTTGTGTGGAATTTGCCTGGATTACACTGTTTAAAGGTTATCTATTAAAACAATGAAAAAGATGGTTTGAAATATCTTCACTGTTTGAAAACAGGACCATTCTGTTTAATCTAAAGAATAAAACTCTTGCCTAGCTACTGTGCCTCTGGTTTCAGATAACCTAGTCATTCCAAACATAAGGCTGTTGCCTCAGAAGCAGAAATCATCTGTTGTCCTGTACCTCACCAGGCAGATTCCTGGAGGCTGTTTTTTCCTGCCAGACAAGAAATAGAATAAATAATGCAAGGTTACTGAGGTTGCAGATCTTGTAGAACTGTGGAACTGTAGTTCATGATTAATGGGTTTATACTGAGCTGCCAAAACTCTAGCCAGTGTAAACTGGTTCATTTTTGTGACCCTATGAAGACAGACTGATTTATACCAGCTTACAACTTAGCTCCTTATGACATTCTTCTCCCTTATGGTAACATAATAGTAATCATAAAAAAACCCCATCATTTACCTGTGCTTGTCTGGCCTCCATGCTTTACCTTTTACTTTAAGTAGTCTGGTGCATCATAAGCCATGCATTTATTGTTTCAGCCATCATTAGTAGTGTCCATAGAATAAACCACTGTACTCCCATACAACTAAAATGCATCTGACAGTGATGTTGGAACATTGTTCATTGGTGTGGGAGGACAGAGGAGGCAGGAAGAGGCAGTAGATAATCTCAGCAGTGATGTGAGGAATCAAGAAGGTAATGAGCAAAAAAAACCCCTCCAAGTTTGATAATAAACATCCTCAAAAAAGCCCTGAACAAAACAACGCACAAACCAACCAAAACAAAACCTCAGAAAGCAGGAGATGAGCCTTTCAGCATTCCAATAGACTGCATACTGCCATGAAGAAATGCAGGGGACGAAAAAGATGATAAACATGGGAACTTGAAACTTTCCAAATCAATTTGCATTCTGCCTTTCCTCAGTTCTTAAACAGAAGTGTTTCACAGAGCCCAGGGACAGCGCTAGGACTGGGTCATGCTTCTTATAGATTCTCTATATGTCTTCACTAAAGTTGTTCAGGTTTGAAGCTGACATGGCAAAGATGCATGGGAGAGATCAAGCTGATGGAGGGGAAAAAAACCCACCCCAAAACTGAAAGTCTAAAAGCTAACAGAGCTGTGGATTCATTTCAGTAGCTGGTAGAGTGATAGAGTAAAAAAAAACCATTGGCTAAGCAGCAGCACAGGGGAATGTGTGATTTGATTAACTAGTAAATATTTTGCAATACTTCTTTTAGCTGGCAAATGTTGGAGGTATTGGCAGGGAAAGGCCATTGGAAATAGTAGCAAAATTATTGTGGTTACAGAAAAAGTAGGAATAGTATTTGAGCCATAGGGGAAGTCTTCCTGTGTTGTAACCTGTAACGAGTGACATCCTTATGCTTTTTGTTTGAACTTGTGAGGCAATGCACTGCTGGGACTGGGGGATACAAACTGTATACTTTGCTGTGGCATAGTAGGAATTCCACTACAGACCTCTAACTTGCTATGCAAAAATGTCTTTGTGCTTTTACTGCCATCTTGGCTTCCTGTGCTGTGAGTGTTATACATAGTTACTGAGAGTTTAGGATTTACTGTTACTTGTCAAAATATTGCTATATTGATCGGGAGTTGTTTAGCAATACGCTTACTTAGCCTATATATTCATATGGTCTTATTTGTATTAATAATCTTATCTTTATCCCTCAGTCTTCAGAGCTAGATTCCTCAGAAACTATATCTAATGTTAAAAGAAAAAAATAATCCTCATTTGGATGCCTTTAGATGCAATTAAGTTTTGTTTGGTTTTTTTTTTCTTTTTCTCCTTGAAATAGTTGGGTACTTAGGTGGTTGGTTTCTTTTCATGAGTGTGCTCACGCAAGTTTGTTTTTGGTTTTTTTTTCAATGATGAATTATTTTGCATGTGATTTTGGAGGCATGTTTGAAAACTGAAGCCTAACCATTCCTTGATCAGCAGACTTGGATATCTGTCACATGAGGTGCAAATATTCCAAGAATTTTCTCAGCAAGACCAATGAACTTCCTGTTTGTGTACCTTTGCAGTTTTCAGTGCAATGATTTCTACTCCCTATTTACTGATTCTGGATATAGATTATCCTTATAATTGCCTTTATGAAAGCAGTCTTTTTCCAATAAATCTTCATGAGAAAACGAAATAATCTTGTGCAACTGGCCAAACAGCCCTTTGCTAGAATTGCATCTATGCTGTGTCTGTGGGTCCACTGGGAAAAGCAGTTTTCTATCCTCTCTTACCTCCTCAGTGCTAGTTTCTAGATTCTAGTTAGTGTGGATATTTTTTTGTCTAAAAGGGGACTTCTGTGTTTGCAGAATTCTCATTCCAATTTGACACTTTCTGTGACAATTTCATAAGGTAACTTTCTGGTTGTTGCTGATATAGGAAAAAGACTGCTTAAGGGCAAAATGGGATGGACTTTACTGATACTTTCTCAACCCCCCTCCCTAAGCTTTACAAAATTCTTTGAACTTTTTAATCCTATTGATACTAATCAAAGATCAGATTACCTTTTTTGTTGTTATTTCCAAGTTAATTAAAAACCTTTTTTCATGGATATCTTCTAGAACTGAGGCATACTCTTACTTTTTTAATTGATAAATGATATAATAAGGCACGTCTGCGTTAGAGCTTCTCTGCAGAGTTTTAAAGTGCACCTGGTTCTAAACTGGTTTGCAGAGCCTGCAGAGCTCTGTATTAAGCACACAGAAGTTTCCTGGCAAGTGCTTGTAAATGAAGAGCTTGCCTTGGACCTGGTTCCTTACTCAGGTCTCATGCAAGACACTGCCAGCCTTTCTATTGACTTCAGCTAAATTGAAGTGAGACATTACTTTGTTGCTCACCTCGGATACAATACTGGAATAAAATATGTGACTAGGAACAAAACACAGAAACTGGTTGGGTTCTGCCCCCTGTCCTCCATGACTGAAATTGGTTGTCAGAATAAATTTGACAGAGATCATATTTTAATCTCAATTAAGACTTCAATATGCTGTATGTATCTCAGTGTGGTGGTAGTAGGTAATTTAAGGGCAGGAGAGGGATGATTCTCTTAATCTGTCATTAAAGAAGACACCTCTGGTAGGAACTGCATGCAAAACGAACTTAAAAGAGAATGGAGAAAACATGAACAATTCTTGTGTATGCAAGAGATATACGAAAGAAGTAATGGATGAATGGATATGAAGTATAGGCGACATTTGAAGAACTAGTTTTTTTCATATGTGTTTTTTTTAAAAAATCCTTAATGTTTCATCTTAAACCGAAGAATGCATTTCTGTTTCTAATATCAACACTGCACATTTTTATTCACATCTGTGTAAACATTTGTATAATTGGTGTCTTTCTGACCTGCTCACTTCCAGCATTGGCATCCAGAGCAGTGGTTGGGATCTCTTATAAAGGAGAATTTCCCTAGACTGACAGGTAGACAGACTGATTGAGACACTTGGGTGGGGAGAAATGTAAGACACTTCACAAACAACAAAGATTGGGAAGGGGGGCATGGGAGGAATGACTCTTCAACAACTTAATCTGTGGGTGAAAGTCAACAGAGATTTGTATGAACCTCAGCCATTCTTGGATTATTTGTCGGTTCTTATTGAGGGGATTACAGAAAATGTTCTGAAGGTCTTTCAGTTAAAGCTGTAGAATTTAACAGAACCATCATGATTCTCAACCATACTGTCAGCACAGCTGAATTTTGGTGGCCTCTGACAGCCTTCTTCATATGTTCTTTGTTATATTCCCACTGTCTGTGTGACTGTACTCTTCTCCACTCCTCAGTGCCTTTCTGCATCCTCAGAACTGCAGAATTGTCGTTTTAATCTCGTGTTGATTTCTTTTTTCCTTCTCATTCTCTTTTGTTTTTAATCTCAACTCTTCCTTTTTTCCTCCCTCTGTTCTTTCCAGGCTAGGGATCACTGATGCCTGTCAGGGACATGAAAAGTTATTCACCTCCCATCTTTTCACTGCCTGTGAGGAGAGCTAGACCTTTTACTCCCTGTGTGATAGACAAGTTAATGTGACTGACAGGATCAAGCCTCTATAGAACACGCTCATGAGAACATCACAGTTCTTTGACTTGCTCAGTTTTGTTGGGTTTTTTTTTTTTAAATGGTATAGGAGAACTCGCTTTGTGGACATGATGGAAAGATTTTATTATTTCTACCACCTTTTTTCTTGCTGATACAGTAAATGCTGATATGTTAATTGAACAGCTATACTGTGTAAAGAGAGGCTGAGGATTGGATGGGGCCCAGATTTCATGAGAAGAGCCATTCCAATGAATTTCCATGCAGAAGAAGGAAAATGGGCTACTTTTGGGCTTGTCTCCCAGCTGGAAGCAGGGGAGTCAGGGCAGACCTGGATCTCAGACAGAGTCCAACCACTTTTCTGTTCATACCAGCCCCACTGAAATGTGAAGTCTTAAAACCACTGTTTCATATCTGAATCTCTTTTTACATACACTTTTAAGATGGTGGCTTTGAGAATGCTCATTGTGTGCTTTTGTAGAGCATAGCTGAACAAATGTGATGAGATCTAAGCAAATTACCACAACTCTCTAATCTAAAAACTCATTTAAAAGTATGTAAAGACTTTTTTATTCAATAAGATGCTGGGATGTAACAGGGAAGTTTCTGTATGTTTGAAAATGGAAGTGTCTTTAAAAGCATTAATTTGCCTGCATGTCCCACTCTTTGCAGTCTCAAAGGAAAGATGTGTTCACTTGTTATCAGAAATGGACATTTGGCTGAGATTTGCAAACCGGTGCTTAAGTAAGATCAAATCAGATTCCATCTCCCTCCTTGCTAAACACTGCAATGTTGATGATTTATATATTGATATTGTAGTCATTTTCATAGGCTGATTTCCCCCCCCCCCCCCCCCTATAACAATTGTTTTTCCTCATATTTATAGTGTTCTCTACAGAATAGTAACTGTCTTGCTGACCTATATCCAGCATGTGAAAGTCCTATGTCATGGTCCAAATTTAACAACAATTGCCAGATGAATCATGGAGTCATGGGTTTGGAAGGGACTTCAGAAGGCCATCCGGTCTTTCCTGTGTCCAGGGCTAAACTGTACATGTCATTCCTGACAGACATTTGTATAGCTTCCAGCACTGAAGACTTCAGACTCTTTGAGCAATCTCTTTCAGGACTGCTTCACTTTTTATTTATTAAACTTTTTCCCCAATGTCTAAATTGTCCCTGGTACAATTAAAAGCTTATGACTTCACATGTAATTTTCCATGTACATTGAGAATAAATTTGTATTCATTTTCTCTGCAGCAAGCTATTAAAGTGGTAATTGTA
Source organism: Falco cherrug (assembly GCF_023634085.1). Taxonomy (NCBI): domain Eukaryota; kingdom Metazoa; phylum Chordata; class Aves; order Falconiformes; family Falconidae; genus Falco; species Falco cherrug. Next base: position 31,710,231 of record NC_073704.1, on the reverse strand, counting down.
TTCGAACACTTAACTTCTCCACCTAGTGGAGCCCATTTGGGGAATTATTCTGTTTAAGAATTTGTAAAAATGCTACCACTTCTTGTTTGCTTGTTTCCAAAGTCTCCAGCTAGTTCAGGCTTGGAGTGCGGCATGCAGCACTGGATGTGAAATCTTACTAGCTACGAGAACAGACTGATGGCTTCAGTGTTAGGAGTTTATCATCTTTGGTTACATTATTACTAAACCCTAGACACTCGGGGTAAAGCAGAAAAGAACTCTCCAGCTCAAAGGATGTATGTAGGGGTTCACGTTTCATGATCTGAAGACTGTGTTAACTTCTTGATGATCTCTGGTACAGCTCTCCTGAACTGTGTTCTTAAAGCTTTCACTTCTTTCTTTCTGTGAGTAGGGACAGGAAAAAGATCACAGAAAACTGTCCCGTGAGGGTGTTGTGGACCAAGCACAAGCTCATTCCCTTTAGTAGACATTGCTTTATCTTGAAAATTTGAAAGCTGTTACTACCTTAGAAAAACTTCTTCTGCAGTCTAATTGTAAATGTTCTTGTCAATGCTGTAACTGTGAGCAAGAAGTTTTGTATGCTTCCTAGTGCTTTTATGAAATAAAACCAACTCTGTTGGTTAAGAAAAAAAAAGATATTATCATTGTATAGTCCTATCTCACATCTAGGTCATAACTTTTTTCAGCAAGGTGGTGTTTCTGTTTGCTTTACAGTGCCAAATACATTGTTAAGAATTGACGTATAACCAATGATTGTTGGAGTATGCTGGCTTCCATACACGAATAAAACTGTTGTTTCCAGAAAAAATAAACTCGAAGGAGAACTTATGGGCTAAGTTTTTTCTGCTGACAGTTAATGGGACTTAATAGAATAGAAGGCTGCACAGAATGTGGCCTTGTGCAGCGTATCTCAGCATAAAGAATCAGTGGCTCTTTCAAACGAAGAACCTAATTCCTTTAGTATTAAGTATTTGCTGTATAATTTGAAATTTAGTGACGTTTATCCATGGCCCAGTCTGTTGCTGGCTGAAGTCAACAGGTTTCTTTCCAACATTACCCCAGGGTTCACACATGTCAGCCAGTAGAGTGCATGTGTTCATTTTCCCAAATGGCATACAACTTGGCGAACTTGCGTCTGTCTTTTTTTTTGGAGTTCTGGCTATGTATGAAACTAAAGCACAAAGCAAAACCTCGAGACTAAAAAAATTGTGTTTTATGAACCACAAATCTTCCATGACTTAACCTTTCATGCAATTTTATGGCCCTATTGGCTTGGAAATGGGCAATAGCAATTGGCCACCTACAGCATCAGCATCAAGGAAGGTTAATATTGTGGTTACTCTTTGAAAGATGGAACCTAAAAAGCTCAACAAACAACTTCACTGTAAACTGCTGATTTAGCATAGTGTTCTACCACTGCTAAGACATAGCAAAACAAGGACTTTTTCTATAAAACTTATAATTTAAATCAAATGGTAGGCAGACATTTCAAAACTTGCCTCATGCTGACTTGCTCCAGAATTAAACTTGTTACCTTTGCTAGAAGCCTTGCTGAAACCTGCACTCAGTTGAAAGGAATTACCTTATAAAATAAACAGGAAATAAGATATTTCTTTCTTTTTTAAAAGATTCAGTTTTTCATTCGGTCCTTGGATCTTTGACATCCTGATTTTACTACTTTTTTTTTTTTTTAATTGCCTCCCAGCTCTATAGTCTTATACTAAATCATTGAAGTACCGAATCATTCTCCTTCCTCAAAATTGGGAGACAATACATATAAATGTCTTCTAAGGGGCTTGTGTGAAAGGTATTGTTTAAGTGCTAAGTATTGCTGTTAGCAAACTGTGTTCTTGGGCTTGTACATGTTGAGTATTAAGTCTGAACTAGAGCTGTAGCTGCAAATTTGTGCTTGTGTACTTGAAACTTCATGATATTATCAGCTTATACTGACATGCTTCACCTTCACATGGTTGCCACTGGCACTAAAAGTTACTCTAGATTTGCAAGTTAAATTTCAAGAGTGTCTATTTCAAATGTTTTACCCAAGTTCTCTTAAATCCATGGTCAGCTGGGATTCCCAGCTAATCCTCAGGTATTCTGGGTTGTTCAGTCACTGATGTCATGTGACTGTGAGCTGGAGAGAGGAAACTGGTTGGAAATTCTAATCTGCTGTGTGAAGATCACCTGGAACAAATGTCTTCCTACAGGTTTCTCTGTTAATTGCATCAGTGTATATCCTGAAAGGCAGCACAGCACTTAAAGAATTGTTTTCCTTTCTGCAAAAATGAGCTGTTAGTCCAGGTCCTGCTGTCCAGTGATTGAGGTCATATCTCATATCCACACCCAGAAATCTCCTGAATTTTGGATGATCTTTGACACATGTATTTTTCTATCATAAACACCAGCTTCTACCAGTTATTTTTGGTACTTGTAACACATAAGCTACAAGGTGCAAATTCAGTACAAAATTTTATTGGTGAGATGAGGACTGGTACGATCTCTCTTTTTACAAATATAAGTGCATGCTCTGCATATCCTGAAAATCCTTGTTCAAGGACTATAAAAGGTATTATTGGAAGTTTGTTCCTTTATGAGGGCTGCTGTCAATGATGAAATTCAGATTGAGAATTGTAGTCCAAACCTTCCCAAGACTAAAGTCTTTGGATTTTGGTATATATTGAGTACCTGAAATGATCCTTTAAAGGAAAACCACTGGAATTTTATTGCCAATGACCTGCTGCTTAGTACACTGAAAACCTTTCTGTCGGTCTGGCCCTTTTTTTTTTTTTTTTTTTTAAGTTTTGCTTATAAAATAGGATTGTAGCAGATTTTGAAGTCAGATTGAATTACTCTGACCAACATGTTTCTATAAAAAGTTTCTATTCAAAATCTGTAAGAACAAGATCAACTTGCATCCTATTTGCCATCTGGGTTTCCCTCTGGCTTCAATTTGCTGCTATAAAATAATTTTTAGGTATGGATGCTGTACTGAACCTGCCCAATACATGTCACATTTAGTTACTTGTATTTCTTCTAAGATAACAGCTGCAAAGAAGCTGTTTCTTGTGGTCTGTTCTGATTTGCTGCTGCTTAATCTGATGTTTTAAATTAAACATGCAAGGTTTTGAGTCTTAAAATGTCATTGCATTCTTAAGACACATGTTCAGCTGCTTTGTAATGGGTATGTTTTTTCTTAAAGTTTAATACTCAGTGGTTATGGAATAAGTGAATAATGTAGCATGTCTGTTTATAATCAAGATGAATATGTTATCAAAGGTATACATCAATTTCTCTCTTTTATATGTTTTTCCACATCCTTCCTTGTTCCTGAAATACCTTTTGCAGCTACTTGAATACATCAATAAACCTTTAAGACACAATTGTGCAAGAGCACATATCAGGGCTCACGTAAGACACGTTCTGTTGCAGCCACATGACTACTGACAGTAGGTGAAGTTAGAGATCTATACACAAATCCAGTGGGCCTGTATCTTTACTACCCTAAACAGTACTATGAAATTGAGGAAAAATAGAGGATGTTTATAACTGTCTGTAACTGCAAGAAGGTCATATCCTTGCTAGTGATTTATTTGCTAAGCAACATAGGTGGCTAGGGAGGGCATGGTTTTCTTTTTCCTTGATAAGAACATGTGGAAATTTTTAACTTTTGTTTTTTAATTTTTAGATTTCTTAATATGATTTACATAAATAAAGAGGTTTATTAGAGCCTATAGTAGTCAAAACACATCTTTATATAAAACATAGGTCACTTAGTATCATCTTGAGTTATGCTTTTATGTAAGATAAGGATGAAATTCCTCACCCAGCTATGTGACTGTACCATGGAAACCATTTCAGGTTAATGCACATGCTGCAAATATAATAAAAGCATCAAATTTATGGATCAGACAAATGGATTCTCTTCTTACCTCTCTCTCTGATCTCCTAAAACCAATTCAGTTCTGTCACACAAGCCATGTGGCTATCTTTTTGTCTCATAAGAGACTTGTCAAATGAGTATTAATTATGAAGTTTGTTCTCGGTCTCACCAGGTTAGCCACTTTTACTTACGGACTGAACATTGTAGAAACCCTGAAAGAGTATGTGGAAAGAATCATCCTTTTTCTTTCAAGGATGCCCAAGACATACAGTGGACTAAAGGAAACCTGCCACAAAACATTTTTGTTCTTCTCTATCTCAGTGTAGCTCAAACTCCTAGAAGATATTGCACAGTGCTATATAAGAAAATGACCTAGCTTGATTTCAGAAAGCTGCTACTATACTTTGTAGCTCCAACTCTATATCACAGTCTCACACACCTACATCTTCTTTGGAGCTTGACAGTATTTCAATATATGCTATTGTATCAGCATAAAACTAGGGCTGCAGTAGGAATTTATTAAAATGAGCACCTGGAACGGTTTGAAACTGTTCTTTCCTTTTTCTGTGTACAGGCAAGATTCTTGCTAATGCAAAGACTCGTGGTTGGCTTGCTGAGTGTGAAATCCAAGGCACTGAAATGATGGGGGATTTGAAGAAATTGCTTACTTGTGGGAAAATTTTTGATGTGATGATCCCAAATGAAATTGTAATTTAGTTCAGAATTTTTTTACTGTCATTTTAGTGAGCCTAAGCTTTAGCACAAGCTGTAAATTAATCTGTAATTCCCATTTGTGTAGGGATGATTTTTTTGTGACTAAAAGGGCTTTTGTAGAAACTGATTGTGTTGTGAACGAGTGAGATGATGATGATCATTCATGGATGAGACAACAGAGGAAGAAACACCAGCTGAGTCAGGACTGGTACAAAATTTCACTTGGTCCCATAGTGTCAGGACATGTTCTGAGGTGCTGCTTGACTGCAACACTTAGCAAGACCCTGAAATAGTAGAGCACAAGCACAACAAGATATGAACATCACGAAAGTATGACTTTGTGGACAGTATCCTACTACTCCCTTAGAAAAAGAAAAGATCTTTCTCTTGTATTATTAGTGTGGCTGGTTCAGATTAGTCCTATGTGCAACAGAATAATCTTGTTGCTCTTCTTTCACCAGAGGCCAATACCTGTTATAGTTGCTGAAGGAGAAGCTTCCCAGAACAGGTGGCTGCAACGGGTGGGGTTGCAAGTCCCTCACTTCCTGTTCTGGTTTCCAACCTCTTCCCGTCTGTTAAATCTACCCATGACTTCATCAGCTTTGCTGATCCTTTATGGTTTATTGTTTTCCCTACACGCTGTTTCTTAGGTACTGCTAGCTGACAGGAGGCAGGACACTTCCTTGTGTGGTCTTGGAGGGCAAGACTGAAAAGATAGTCTCAAGGCATATGGCTGCAAAAATTCATTTCTGTAGTCCTGTGAAGAATGTGTTCCTTTACAGATTGGTATAGAAGTATGGTAACCACATGTTAGTCCTTCTGGTAAAGAAAGAGACTATAGGAAAGGAAGTAAGGTGTGTGGAAAGGGAAAGCTATCAAGCAAGTTGAGAAATGAAAGAAGCTTTCTTAAATACTGAAGGTTTTGAAGAATAATACTTTGAATATTTGAAGAATAACACTTATTCCCTAGCAAAACTCTTGAAATCAGTGGTCTGTGTAGGGGAATAGAAATTTACCTACTGTTTTAAAATATGTGCTTTTTGAAAAAAACACGATTCATTAAAAAAAAGCTATAATGAAATCCAGCTTCCTGGAAGTTTATAGCAATTTTATGCCTTTTGCTAGTTATGCTATTTATGTGGCCCTATTACTGTAGCCTGACTCCTACCCTTTAATATAGTTATCCTCACAGCACTTCTTTGTGGTAAGGAAGTACAATAATCCCCACTTTACAAATGGGGAGCCATGGCAAGAGAGGCTTAGCGACTTGCCTGAGGTCATGCAGGCAGCCCATTATGGGGCAGGGAATTCAACCAGGACTCCTAAGCAGCAGACAAATGCTCCAGCCCCTGGGCTGTCTGTCCTTCTGCTCCTACATTTAAAGAGTGCTACCCAGATTTCAAGAGATGGTTCAGATGTTATTAAAGGCAGTCTGGTGAAAACAACAGAGTAGCTGGACCACATTAAAATGGGCTGTTTAGGTGTGGAGTTGCACTATCAATTAGCCAAGTAAAGGTTTTTCAGCTGGCAGCTCCATTTTCCTCTCACTTGCACAACTTTGCTTTCTCATACGCACACTCATGCCCTCTATGCAACTACATTTTTCTTCTGCCTTGGAGGAAGGACTCAGTAAAAGGAAATTAGTATAATTAAATGGTTATATAGGAAGCTGATGGTAAGTATTTACTTATACAAAATAAGTGAAGGAGAAAAAACTAAGTGGTGGATTTCTTAGTGTTTGCTTTTTTGGGGTTTATTTTTGTGAGCAGAGTATTGAGTGACAGAGATTTGTTCCCAGTAGAAAATGCTTGAAACACACTAGTCTGCTTTGGTATTAGAAAGATTAGAGGGCACACTGTGAGAATTTGTAAGGGTTTATGTGCTTTTTAGAAAGGATTAAGAATAAAAAAAAATAATCCAGATTAGAAATGCTGTCTAACCACATCACTACCATACAAGCCAACATTTGCGTGGTGGTTTTCTTTTATGTTTAATACCACAATGTTTGTATTGCAACTTCAGTTACAGTTGGTTTTGTTTAAAGACCATAGTCTAGGTGCGCACTGCATGCAGAATGAAATGTTATGAGTTCACATAGCATCCTTGAAATCTTATTCAGCAGCAAGCCTGAAATACCTAAGAAAAAGATTTTAGGGAAAAGCTCATTCTAGAAAGTTACCTAAATTTAAGGGGAAAAAAAATAAAAATCAGATACGTTCCATACCTTTTAAATGTCTGCTTACTTCCTGTCTATCAAATTTTAAGCTTGAACAACATTTGGTCTCTGGAATGTTATTTCTTTAAAAATATTTGGACATGGTAGTTCCGTGGTAATGCCAGACTGCACAAGATGGAATTATTTGTTTGGGAACATAATTGTTAAATATCCTCTAAGATGGAAAAAAAAACCAACTTCCTAATTATTTACTAGAAGCATCTTCACCATACACAGCTAATTAAAGTCAGACTTCTGTATGAGGATGATTAGAGGCTTGTGTTGCTAGAAAGTTGCTTGTGCTGATCTAAGCTAATATTCACTTGTAAATTTAATCCCATTTAGACACTTTATTTAGAAAAACCTAAATCTATGCAAGATGTGTTTATGGCAAAGACTAGCTATTACTTTATTTTGTGCTTTACAGTCTCACTATATTAAGCATCAATTTGTTGGCAGTTTTTGGCATCTTACCAATATGCAATAGAAATTTAACCTGACCAGTAAGAGTGGCTTAGTTGTTCAGGATTTTTTTCATTTTTTTCCCATTCCCTGCACACCCACACCCACACACACCCACACCATTTCTCTATTTTTATTTTTTTTCTCCTCCATTTTGTTTTGTGCAGAGCTTGATCAAATAACTAGAAAAATCAGTGCAAAGCTGGTGTTGACCTTTAGCTCAGTCTTCATCAGTCTTTCCTAGGCCCAGGACTTTTCATCCAGTGAAATCCGGATATATCCGAGCCCAGTAATGCTTGGAGGATGAGCGTATGTTGAATGCAGTGTATTTTCCAGGCATGTGCCGATGGCTCTGTTTCAGGTAGTTGGTGAGTTTGATCTTGTAGCTCCAGTGTGGAGGTTTCTGTGTGTAAGCAGGTGTCATGCCTAAGAAGTTCCTTAAAGTCACCCTACATAAGCAGTGCATTGTACCTAAGGACTGACACTTGAGCATTTTGTCCCTACAAAATAATCCTGTGAGCACCTGCAGTGCATATAGTTTTCTCATGCTTGTTTCAGCCGTTATAATGGCATTGGCCAAAATGGAGTTCCATTTGCATGGGTAAATATCAAGTTTGAATTGCATTCTGAATGTTACTACTCTTACAATACTATTTTTAAAATAAAATTTATGGGTTATGTGTGGTTTTGATGATGTTTTGGTTTTGTAAACTCTCTGCAAAGTTGATACAGATGTGTGTGGAAGGATAGGTTTTGTTACTGGCTTATTATGGAATCAAATGTCATTACAGTGTCTTCAGACTGGAGAGGACTTCCATAACATCTGTATTATGCCTGGCACGTTATTGTCACTACTGGTGGTCTGAAAATTTTATTGCAGGCTTGTATTGGCAGACTGATTTGTTAATGAAGGGTTTCACAGCTAGAGAGATATTGCAGATTTTGGCATTTATAGGCTCTGGAAAGGTGCTGCTTAGCAGAGGGGAACATCATGTGGGAAGAAAAATTGAGGATTGGGAAGTTAGTTGAGCATGTCAAGAAGTGAAGATCATCTGTGGAAAAGAGAATTTCAAGGAAGCACTTAGAGAAAGAGAAAAAAAGAAAATTAGAAATAGAACTTAAAATGGGGTTTTGGCCAGTTCAGAAGAGATAAGTGGATACAAAATTAGCAATGTTGTATACTAAAAGTGACAAAATATCACAGTTGATATTTACAGTAATTTGGGATTTGAAAGATGTTTTATCTTAATCTGTAAAATAATATATATTTTTTTTTAAATGTGCTAGTAAATATGGACTCAGTGTGCTCAGTATGCATCAGTTTAGAGCTGTATAATTGATTGAAAGTCTGCTGGAATAAACTGCAGTTTCAGCTGAGTGAACTGAGTTTGGAGTCTTGTCCTTAATGAAAGAACAATTAATTGAAAGAAAAATTCTCTCACTTTTTTAGGCAAATGGTTGTTCATCACAGTAACTAGCTGTGAGAGACTCAATTTTTGTTAGGGTGCCAAGTATATTTGTTAGAAAAGTACCAAGTCTTTGATTTCATCTTTTGTCTCTGGAATACAATCAGTTTCTTCCTTATTTGAACTATATTATGATTTCATACAGTTCTTTGATAAGGTGCAGAGATAATTTTGGGGTTGTTTTGTCTGTTTGTGTTTTAAAGAGTTGCTTATACTGGAAAGGGGGACATGCTGTGCTCTGAGGTGACTGGGTGCCAATACAGATATTCACTGCAAGCTTAACTCCTGTGCAAAGGAAGGCAGAATTTCTCGGTTTAAACTTTTGCATCATAGTTAAGGAAACATTTCTATTCCATTTATGTGTTTGGTCTCAGCAATACAATTGTTAGAACTGCTATGATATTTTCTTGGGGTTTTTTGCATGTTGATATACAGAAATGCCAACAGGACACCATTCCAGAGAAATCCAAAGTCCACATCATCTTGAAGAAGGAGATTCCAAGATTTTTTTTTAAAAAAAACACTGTGTGCATACATAAATCAGCTGGTATCGTGGAAGGATTTGCTTTCTAAACTACAGTTCCTGACAAGTGCATACTATGAAGGAGGAAGCTCTGTGGCTCCTACATCTTAGAACAAAACACCCTCCGGAGGTGCCTCAGTTGACTGTGAGGGAGACAAAACTTCCAGTTCAGATTGAACATCTAACTTTTAGACTAATAACTTCCACGAGAGGGTCTACCCTCTTAAACTGTTTTCAATCAGCATAGAGAAGGTCTTTCTGTATGTTTATAGAGCATGTCAGGTATGCTACGTGGAAAACTGTGGCACATAAGTGATGTTGGAATGTAAGTCCTATTTGGAAATGAGTGAGTGTTGTGTTCCCCTGCTCCTCAAACAACTCCAGCCTGTTCTAAGAAAAGTATCCTTCATACAATTAGGAATAATGTGTCCCTAGTTTAATTGATTTCTCTTTTGTTCAAATTGAAGTTTCACTGTTTACTTAACTATTATTTATTGTAACATTCATCAGAATCAGATGAATAAATACAACATAATATATATTATGGATTGGTGTGTATAGCAGAGGATTATGACTGGAAGCCCAGTGTTCTTCACTGGTTCACCATGACCTGTTGGTGGGTCAATCCATTTCTCAGGTGTTTTTTCCTTGTTAAACTTGTCTATTAAATAGGCATTTTACAGTGGGGCTTCAAATTTACATAGATTATTTAAGGAGTTAGCACTAGGGTCAGCTACTAAAGCTACTACTATTTTTTTCTCCAGAAAACCTGAAATTTTACTTTTCAAAAATAGAATAATTTTTGCTTTCTTGGGAAGTATGAAATGTGTAGCAGAAGAGTCACCTGTGAGGCAGATATCTGTAATGAGATCTCCAAAATGCCATTTTTGTAGCATTATGAAATTTGTTCTCCATGCTATTTTACCAGCATATTTGCTGTAGAAAGATTTGCAGTAGAGACTTGGAATTTCTGCAAAAGCATTTGTTATGTACTAGCAGTACTTTGGAGGGAGTTATCCAGATATTTCTTAAGATCTTGAAAGCATGGTATGAAAAATCAGATTTTCCACATTCCCGCTTGCAACTTAAATCCAGTGCAAACAGAGTTCTCTTTATTTCATAAGTACTTGTTTAATGCTGGCTCTGCTTTTGAGACTTATTGATTTTGGTGTATTCCAGGCCAGGAAAATCAAAGTCACGCTGTGAAAATATCCTCCTGAAATAAGTTATTACCTTTTAATGCAGTTGTAAAGGATGACTTTTTGGTTAAGGCTCTGGTCTGGGACATGAGAGTTCAAACTGAGTTCAGCTCAAGGCTGTGACCCTGACAGCAACTGCAGGCACACCAGGCAACCTTCCCGTGTCTCAGTTCCCCACCCAGACAATAGCACTTGTCACCTTAGGCTGAAAACTCTTAACTAAGTATATGAATATAGCATACATACAGAATGATCTGCTTCTGATCTGATTCTTAGCTGTTACCATAATGTAAGTAATTAATCATCATAACTTCTATATTACCACTTGTTTCTCTTTTACAGCGCACATCATGGGGGACGTGAAACTGGTGACATCTACTCGAGTTGCCAAAACCTCCCTGACACTCAGCCCCCCTGTCCCTGTTGAAGCACCAGCATTTACTCTTCCGCCTCGAAATATCAGAGTGCAGCTGGGAACCACAGCAAGATTTGAGGGGAAGGTAAGAAACAGAAATACGGAGGACTTCTCCATGTGGTTTTGCCCTTTCCTGAAGCTACCTTAAAAATGGTGAAGTTGCCTCTGTCATACAGGGCCTTCACTCAAGAATACACCAGTGTTTACTCTCCTGAGGTAGTGTGACCATTATGGGTCTGTTTCCAAGTAGAGTGTTGCAAAACCCGAGTATGTGCTTAGTATAACCTAGTTGAGCATGCCAGGCACTGAGCTTTAATATCAGTGGAAGACTGCTTCAAGAGCTGTCTATAATCAGAGAGTAATTCTCCTACTGCATATTCATTGCCCTGCATCCCACATCTGCCTGTTTGTGAAGCTTTGTGTGTAACACAAATCTGACCCTGCTACAGCATGTTCTTCCTAGTAGTCAAGCTAGGAATCTCTAAGGAGAGTTGTGACATTTTTGTATCTCCACCACCTGCTATACTTGTTAATCTGAAAGCAAAAGGAGCGTTTTCAGAGGAAAGATTGATTTGTTCAAGGAAATGTGTTAACCCAAAGGGTTTGAAAGGGTGTGTAGCAGAGTGTGGATCTCAGGTTATCCTCTTCCCTTCCTGCTTGGGACATTGAATTGTGCTTACTGGCATCCACACATCTTTCATGCTTCAATCCTGGTATGATCTCTTTTTGGTTCTAGCGAACTTCCTTTCTCTTCTCTTAATGGAAATCTTTTTCCTGGAGCTGCCAGTTTTCCTTCTCAGCTCTTTCAGCTTCCTTCTGTCTATGTCATGCTCTGATTGCGTGCTGACAGCTCTATCATCAAACTGATCCCATTTTTAATCTTTGCAGTGGCAGGACTCGTCTGACAGAGGCAGGAAACTGCAACTTTCCTGTAACAAAAGCAAGGGCTAGAAGGAATTTGGGAAATTCTTAACTTAAACAGAGGGCCAGTAAAGGGCATTTGATATTTATCTTATGTTTTATGCAAGCCCAGGCCAGGAACTGGGATTTTTTTCGACAGGAACTGGGCAGGAAAACAATTTTTTTTGAGTATATAATATTGTAAGTGCAAAACCAAAACTCAGAAGTAGTTCTTGGATTTGTCTTTCTGAAGAAAAGTTGCCATTTTTCATAAAACAAGAAAATTTCAATGTAACTGTTTAAACCAAAGAACAGTTTTATATCAAACAGTTCAAAAGATTTGTAAAAAAATTAGCTTGCTTTTATTGTAATTTTAAGGCACCAGTCAGAAACTCTCTCTCTGTTAAATTTTTCAGGGATACCTATTCTCTTTTTGCAGTTGCTTTGAAGACTGGAATGGTAAAGTTTGACGTGTTGAGTTTTTTTTTTAGTAGCTTGGAAAAAATACACAAATTCAATATGAATTAAATTGACAGGCTTAAGTTTCTTGAAGGAACAATGTTTTGATTGAAGTCCTGGATTGAATTTAGTTGATGAAAATCCAAATTCCTGTTCTGCCCATTTGGTATATGAGCATGGCTGAAACCTTTAATTTTTCAGTCTTAAAATGGAGATGATAATGTACTACTTGCATGCATGTCGTGTCATATAGCTGAAATAAACCTTTAATGCTCAAAGTGCTTTCCTAAGTGCCAAGCATTAAGAGCACAGCTTTGCTGAAATACATGAGATCTGCAATTACTTTGTGGCAAGTAGCCTGCCTTAACGGTTTGGCAAACCAAGATGATGCAATTACAGCCACTGTCTGTCACCTGAGCCTCTTGCTATGCATGGAACATTGCCTGTTTTTTTGTTCAGTTCAGCTTGCTGCCCTGGAGGAGCTTTGTTTTACCTCTCAGCCAACACAGGTGAGACTAACATGTAACACAGCTGAAGACATAAACCAGCCAATCTTTATCATTATGAATTAGTTCAAATTTTCCTGGAATCCACCCTATCTGAAGGCAGAGGTACAAACTTGCAATTTGATCTCAATCAAGAAGGTTCATGTAATTAAAGGCATCCCACAAATTTCCAAGACTGTAGGAAGGAGAATGTTAAGGGAATGTTTCCTATCTTACTCTTGGTTTTTTCCTTCAAGACCTCTGCTCCCTGGTGTCTGTAGAAGCACTATACAAAAATGGAGTCTTCGCCCCACATTTATGTCACCACTTTCCCATTTCTGGCCAATGGCATGCTTCTCCACAAGGCAAAATATTTTTGCATGAACTGGTCAGTGGGAAGTCAGAAAGGCTTTGAAGAATCGAAGCCTGGCGACTGGTCTTGCAGCACAAATATACTTTAAATACTTGAAGCTTGAATATTACAAAGCAAAGAGAAGGAAGGTGGGGATGGGCTGTACAAATTTACCTGCTCTCTTATCTCATCGAAGTTCCTGTAGTAGCCCTTCTAGTAAGGGGAAGAATTTGGTATACTTTACATTTCTAGCTTAAGCTTTTTGCTTGTTGAGTCACTTGTGGCTCAGTCAATTTTTTCCCCACAGCTTTCCAAAAGTAAAGATGCCCCATGATTTCCAAACCCTGCTAAGGGAACACGGGGCAGACGTCAACATTTCTGAAGTTATTCACCCTCTGCCAAAGCACACACGTGGCTGGAGCAGCAGAACTGTAGCAGTAAAGTCCAGTGAGGTCAACAAACAAAAGCAACACAGTCAGTGTCTTCTTTTAAGTGCTCTGGCACAGGGACAGGTGGAAGATCAATAGAAGTTGGCCAGGTTCAGCTGTCTCCCATGGGAAACATTTGAACAAATCTTGTTAGGCTGGGTTGCTAAAGATCCTCATCAGTGTGTTTGTATTGGTGAAAGGGAGCTAGAAATGTGACAAGGGAGACATGGGCTTAAATTGTAGGCACACCAACTTGTTCTTCTAGGAACATTTTATTTTACTTTTCAGTCTTTTTTTTCAGTAGCAAGTTCTGAATCCTGCACCATTTGTCCTGTCCCAGCTGTAATTTTCATGCAGTATTTCCTCAGACATTTCTGTAGCTGGCCTCCAAACTGCAGTCTGTCTTTGTCCGCCACAGGAGAGAAGGACAAGCCCTGCAGGTGAGAAAATCTCTGCCAAAGCTTTTTTTGAGCCAAGATGACCCTAAGGAAAAGGAATGAAGAAAAGCAGCTGGAGAAAGCATGGTTGTTCTCAAAAGTAAGGAGCAAGGGGACATGAAGTGTTTGCCATGAGTTTGTCATCTGCTGAGAGAATTTTCTCACCTGTCAGGCAAGTCTCCTAGAGACAGATTCCTGCCTGGTCCCAGCTCTCTTTAAACTGAGCATCTTTTCCTCAGTGTTAAGTGTCCCTCCATCATGTAATACCTTTATGGCGCTTGCATGTAGTGAGCCTACTTGGGTATGTTTTACTCAGGTCCTCATGCTCCCTCTCCTCTTACCAGACTGTTTCAGTGATTAATAAGAAGCAAACCAAGCAGGGATTTTCCCCTCTCCCTGCCCTTCTGACAGTTTAATATATTGCTGAGGGCTGGGCATAAAGATAAGAATTAAATAAAAGCATATTTAGCAGTTAGGCATTTCTCATGTTGAAGGAGGCTGCTCATGGCTTGGACAGGCATCCTGTCTGCTGGGTAAAAGCTGGCTAGACAGCAGAGCTCAAAGAGTAGTGGTGAATGGAGTTACATCCAGTTGGCAGCTGGTCACAGGTTGTGTTCCCCAGGGCTCAGTGTTGGGGCCAGCTCTGTTTAATATCTTTATTGATGATCCGGACAAGGGGACTGAATGCAGTCTCAGTCAGTTTGCAGATGACACCAAGCTGGGGAGTGTGTTGATGTGCAGAGGGCAGGAGGCTCTGCAGAGGGATCGGGACAGGCTGGACTGATGGGCCAAGGCCAGTTGTATGAGGTTCAACAAGGCTTGGTGACAGGCTCCGCACTTGGGTCACAGCAACTCCACGCAGTGCTACAGGCCTGGGGGAAGAGTGGCTGGGAAGCTTGCCCTCCTGTCCTTTACCTGGGGGTGTTAGTCAACAGCTGACTGAACGTGAGCCAGCAGCGTGCCCAGGTGGCCAAGAAGGCCAACAGCATCCTGGCTTGTATCTGAAACAGTGTGGCCAGCAGAACTGGTGAAGTGATCATCCCCCTGTACCTGGCAGTGGTGGGGGCCCCACCTTGAATCCTGGGTTCACTTTTAAGGCCTTCACCATACGAAAGACTTTGAGGGGCTGGTGCATGTCCAGAGAAGGACAATGAAGGTGGTGAAGGGTCCGGAGCACAAGTCTTGTGAGGAGCGGCTGGGGATCTGAGGGTGTTTAGCCTGGAGAAGAGGAGTCTCAGGGGGGAACTTATCACTCTCTACAACTACCTGAAGGAAGGTTGTAGCAAGATGGGTGTCAGTCTTTTCTCCCAAGTAACAAGCAACAGGACAAGAGCAAATGGCCTCAAGTTGAGCCAGGGGAGGTTTAGGTTGGATATTAGGAAAATTTTTTCACTGAAAGGGTGGTCAGACACTGGAACAGGCTGCCCAGGGAGGTGGTTGGATCATCATCCCTGGAGGCATTTAAAAGACATGTAAGTGTGGCACTTAGGGACGTGGTTTAGTGGTGGACTTGGCAGTCCTGGATTAATGGTTGGACTTCATCGTAAGGGTCTTTTTCAACCTAAATAGTTCTATGAATTTTTACTTTTGGGGGTGGGACAAGCTACATTATGATAATTTGACATAAGAATAATGGAGCACAGCGTGTTCTCCTTACTGTTTTATGAAAAAAACAATTAGGTTTTAATTATACTGACTATTAAACAACAGAACACAGAAGCTCGATTTTATAATGTAACAGAGTTGGAGAGATGGTGTTTGGGGCTGTTGTTTAACTGGTAGGTTCAAATTTCTATTTTGCTTGTGCTTCTAGTCTAGAAACATGGGCAGGGTGAGGGAGAATGCAACACTACTGTTTGAAAGGATACTGTCACTGGAGAGCTGCAGCAGCCTGCAGAGCTTGTGTCATCTGGGTCTGTCATCAGCTGGTTAGTACAATATTGCTTGTTCTGTCACTTTAATGCTCCAGAGGTTCAGAAGAACGGTGGACCTGTTGAGAAAGACCATCTTAATAAAAACAACTTATTAAGATTTAGTAATAGAAGTAGCTACTCAACATACTTAAGTTCTTCTGTGCTGAAAAATAGGCTACAGATGTTTTGATGGGTTTTTCCTGATACTCTGCTTCATCACATAGTATAAATATTAAACTAGACTCAGGCTAAAGAAAAACAAAAAGTTTTACAAATGGCTAGACAGGAGATTTTCTTCAAAGAGTTGCTCTGAAGTGGAATTTATCTTATCAGAAAGGACAAATATTTTGAGAATCCAAGACAGGATATAAATCTGATATTGTGATGATCCTGTACTCTCATTAAGTGAACAAGGAAGAAAGGGCCTCAGAGTCAAATTTGTCACTTTTCTTTCCAGCGGGTGTAAGATAAATTGTGTGAAATTTCAATTGAGGATCAAGGGGAGTGCAGAAATTGAGAAATAGCCCATAAATGTAGGAAATTGGAGGTAGACAGGAACTGGAGTTGCCATTAACAGGAATCCTTTTTTTTTTTTTTTTGTTCCTCCGACTACCACCCTAGTTTTCTTACTAAAATTGCAGCAAGTTTATTTATATCTGTCTGCAGTTCTCAGTTTTCCAACGTGACCTCAGCATAAAAAATTAGCTCATCATCTTTCAAGTGTATGAGCACGATTTTTGGCCTGGAGCACTGGCTGAAGTGTGGAACCACTTAGTAAGGCAAAGGCAAGATTACTTTCCCTAGATGTTCCCCAAAAGTCTGCTGCATGGGCATCTCAGTTGTTCATCCATCAATTGCTGAGGTGATTTTTAGGGAAACATTCCCAGATTATTATGAAATTGTGTTGTGGGTTCCCAGCTTGTTAGGAATTGAATGATATACTGTTCTTCAATTGCACATCATGTGTGAGGCGAACAGCTCAGGGTAGTAATCTCCTGCCTTGTGCTAAGACATTGTAGCTTGTCCATCAGAACCTTTGAGATACTCTTGGAAAAGAGCAGGCCAAAATGTTACAAGCCTTTGTTTTAAGCTGTTTCTTTCTCAGTTTTATTAATTACTGGAATCTTTCAGTGCTTTGCAACATTAAATGGTGATTATGTATCTTTATTTTTCTAATTCATCTGAACATCACTGCATTTTATAATGCTCAATGGCATACTAGTGAAAAAGATTCCTTTCTTTGTAGCAAATATCATGGGGGTTTCTGTGGCAAGTGTCATATGAGAGGACAGGGAAATCCTTTTCAGCTGTAGCACCTGAATAAGCATCTGTAAATTATCAGGTAAGAAGGTATTTTGATGCTGCTGATAACATTTGAACAATTAATAATCCAAGCACTGTATCCTATCAAATTCTTTCAGACTTTGGGTGGTCCTATATTTCACTTTCTGAAACTGTGCGGAATACTTTAATTATGACGCAGAGCACATTGCTGTGCTGTCCTACAAGTACAAGATCATTAGCCATATATCTAGTTTAAAATTTAATTTGTTTCAGTCTCTCACTCTCTGAAACTTAGCTGCACTGTTCTATAGCCAAGGTTCAAAACACCACAGTAGACCAATATGCATGCAAATACTGTCATTTTCCATATAGTCAAAGGAAATAAAGCTCTTAAGCATTCCTGTGAATTTCACTACCTTTTGTAAATCTCATGAGCGTGGCAAATATGTATTAATATGAGTGGTGGGCAGAAGCCTCTAGAAAGATTTTTTCACTGGAATTTGCAAATATGTAAAAATTTCCTTTTCTTCTGATGGGCAGAGGGTGGCCACAGATTTCCACAACTTCACATGTTTTTGTGCCTATCTGATCTCTTAGTATCCTGTTTACTGGTCTCTCAGAGACTACGGGCTCAGCGACTTAATTCTGAAGACTGTGTTATGTCTCAAACTGCGTTCTTTTTGAGAAGACCTCCTCCCTATTTAGAAATTTGACTTCTTAGTATTAGACAACTTTATTTATGCAGCTCTAAGTTCCCACTGTAACTGTTTAGAGGGGAAGATATGTCTCCATTGTAGAATCTAACAGTTATTTAGATGTTGTCCTGACTCCACTCCGCATCCACCTATACTCATAGCTTAAGCATTGCTCTCAGCCTGAACTGGTCCATCCTAGTGTTAAGGCTCAGGTTCAGCTTTTGCTTGGGTTTGTGAGCCTTGCCACATGTGTATTAAGATGGCAAGCTAATCCTCTGGTTCTCTTCCTGTGTTTAGAAGCACTGAAGAGTTCTTTCACAAGTGTCTGGGGACATATTAGAAGGCAGATGCACTTTCTGTGGCATGAAAAAATACTGGGACCCTGTAGTCCTGATGATGTGTGTAGTGAATAGAGCAGCAGGATGGACTGACCCCAACAGGGCTCTGCACTGTGACTGCCTGCATAAGGAGTCGGTGAATGCTGGCACTCTCATCCAGGTTTCCCTAGTCCATGTTAGCTTCTGTAAAAATCAAAACTTACGTAGATTTTGATTACGTAAATTTCGATTGCGGCAAGCAGTTAACCTGCTTTGGCTGCACACATGTATAATTTTTGAGGGTAATATTGATGGTCATGAATTTTATGAGCCTGAAGAATACTTGTGCTACAGCTCTGCTTGAGAGGAACAGCCACATGTCATGCTAAGGACCACAAACTGATTGCCTAGGGGACAGGAAAGAATTTTTCTCCTTGGATAAAGCATTGCACGGTTGGCAACAGTGCAGTACGGGGTTGTTTTTCTGCTTCATGTGAGCCATCATATATGGTCCATTGCCAGAACCAAGATATCAAACTACTAAATCTAGTCTGGTATTCTAATACCAGGGAGCTAGATTTCATGTATTGATGTGTAGTTCATATTTTAAGTAGGTGTTGAGGTTCTTAGTTCAGTTTGTTGCCCACTGAGTAGTTACTGTTCTGCTCTTCCATCCCCCTCCAAGTAAGGGAGCTTGATGGCAAGCCAGGTCAGTGTCAAATCCTGTCCATTTTTAATGTGCTTTCCAGTTGTCCTTCTACCACCCTGCTGTTGCAACACCCTATCTATATATCTGTTTGAATCAGTTTAGCCCAATGATGTGCATCGATTCGCCAACTTCTGAGATGCTTTTACTGCCGCTGGTTGCACAGGTACTCTTTGAAATATTGTGCCTGAGAAAATAAACTGGGATCAGGCAATGTGAAACCAGAGGCAATTAGAAGATTGACAGTGATTCTGCCATCTGTTCTGAGATGGAAGGGAGACCCATTTATGTGGTGTGTTAAGAGATAGTGTAGGGAAGCATTTAAGGGAAACACTCCCATGGCATGTGTAAATCCTTTCAACTACTTGCTAATGGAAAAACTGAGATCTAACCAATTTGGTTTACTGTTGCTGCTGCTGTAGCTTTGCATGGCAAAACCTTTGTTATCTTCCCTTTGCTTTGGACTTGAAGCAACAAGTGTGTGCTCCATTTCCAAGCCTCAGTCAGCAGGCACTCCAGAAGTATGGCTTAATTACACTGTACGTCTAGGTTAGAGATGGCAGGATCTGAGATGAGAGAAGCCCATATAATGGCAGAGGGTGATGACGTGGCACAAAATCTTTTGCTGTTGGCATGAGATGGTTTTGTTACTGGATGTACTGGGCAGCTAGCTGCAAAAAGCTGCCAGTGGTTTTGGATCTGCACTTTCTGGAGGGTTGCCTGTTTTGAGCCATATGAGGAAGAAACTCAGGAAAGATCCACATTTGCATTGGAGACAGTTGTCTGATGAAAGTGGATGCTGTGAGAGGACTTGGACTGATCTGTAAAACTATCATGCACTGTGATACTCTGAGAAACCTGATATGAAATACTGAGGTGTGTTTTTGTGAGCAAAGAATTGAAAAAGTTATCAGTTTGACTGGAGATTTTATTTAATCTTTCTTTCCATGTACCAGTAAGCATTCTTGGGAAAAATGTGGTGCACTCAGAAGTTACTGAAACATTTTGTATCAGACAGACATTGGGGTATAGAAAGCTGAAATATAAAAGGGAAATAAGCACAAGTTAGGTGGCTGTGAACAACTTATTGCATGTCTTTTTTTATGTTTGCATCTTCTACTGCTTTTTTCTTCCTTGGTGTAATTGACCTCCTGTTATATTCACTTACCACAGTGCTGTGGTTTTATCCATTTACATGTTCTCATGAGAAATGCATACGTTATTTTATTTGGTGTTATTTTATTGCATAACTCTGCATTGCCTTATAAAACAGTGACTCAAAAGAGTTTCAGCTTTAGACAAGGGCAAAGTGGGAGTGGCTGCTCTGCTGGGAAGTGGTTAAGGTGGGATTCCGACAAAAATGCTTTCCTACACAGTGACACCTACACCCAGAATTATTCAGAGACACTTCCTTTCAGCAACTGACACAAAGACTCATGTGTTGACACCAATTTTCCCTGCCTTGTGTATATGTCCTTTAGAAAAAACAGCAGGGGGTGCAAGTTGCTGCTCAAGGAATTTCTAGCTTTTAGACAGGAATGGTGGTCTGTGAGCTCCAGTTCTGCCTCTGTCTCTTTAACTCATAAATTCACTTCATACCTGTCTCCCTGTCACTGTGTGCAGGGGGTGTGATGGTTCTCAAAAGTGCTGGACTTCGTACATTGTCCCATGCAACTGATCTGTGCGTGCACTGAGGCAACAGCCAAGATTTCTGGATGCTTGGCAGCAGAGTTTGGTCAGACCCTTTGCAGAGCTGCTGCCATCAGCCAGACATTCAGAAATCTTAGACAATGCTGAATATTCTCAGATTCCACCCAGACAAAATTTCTAAGCAGGAAAGAGGCCATGACTGGGGAAGACTGGACATACAGTATCTCTGTTCTCAGTTGCTGTTACTCAGGGTTGACTTTTTTTGTACAACTGAGACTGTTTTAAGTAACGCCCCCTACCCCCAAACTGTGGAAGAAATGTGCTATTTGCCACTATCACACTTATTTATCCTGCTTTCTTTCTGTCTCCTTTCCCACCTTAATTACTTATCTAGAACCAGTTGGAGACAGTTCTCTGCTGCTGTGCAATGGCAGAAAGACTGGGTCCCTATTCTTCATTGTTTTGGTACTAATACTGTAATTAAAGGAATACAAAAGCCAATTTTTAAAATAATAATGGTAATAATAATAATAATGTTTTTTAGAGCACTTCAACTAATGTACGTATGGAGCTAAAGAGAATCTCCTCTTATTTTGTGTAATATCTACTCAAGCCAGAATTGTTTTAGCTGAAGCCAGACCATGCATTTGTGCTGCTTTGTGTCAGCTAAAGAAGGCAAGTGTGTTTGTTTAAGGATTTATCTATAGGGATGTCTCTAAGGCTGAATTTGAAGAAAATTTACTTAATTGGTGGGAATTTCTGGACTTGCTATTTTTCTATAGTCCTTAATTAGAGATGAGATAAAAATTTCTTAAATTATTTATTGACAAATTTGAAGAGGAAAAGGAGATATAAAATGTTCATATTGTGGTGTAAAGGAGTTTCTGTCTTTCACAAAAGTAATGATGGAACAAATACCATGACTAATCATAAAGTCCACTATTTAGGGATGATAAGATAAAATGTCTGAGAGAGCAGAAGAAAATCTAGCTGTTTCCCAAGATAAAACTAGCTAATCAGCATATCCTAAATAGCTGAATTAAGGTATGTTCAGAGTCTGAGTCTGTGTAAGTCAGGGCAGAAGCGGTCAGTATAATTCTTATTTTTCTTGTCCCATGACGGTTAATCATGAATCTCTTAGATTTCAACAGTCTTGTTAGATTCTTCAGTTCTGCTTTTAATTTGAAAAGTATCATCATCTTTTCCAGGCTAGTCTCCCTTACTCCTCTGGGCCAGTGCATAAGTCTTTGTTGTGGTCAATTCCACTGGCAGTAAAACTTGTCATGTAGCATTGTGCTTTCTTATTTAAATAAGCGTTCTTAGTCGTACATGGAACGTGACTGCAGGTTCTCATTATGAAGTCTTAAATTTGCTTTTTGGAAGACTTGTGCATTTGTCTCCTTTCACAGTCATAATAGATTTAAAGGTTAAAGAAGATGTAGTAACTGCAATAGTGTGAGCAGTTAACTAACTTTTCATTGTGCTGCAATAGCTTATAGTGGTGTGAGAGGGATGAAATGAGAAAAGGGCGTTTCCTTTGTTGGTTTTTGGTTGTGGTTTTTTTTTTTCTTACAGAAATATGCCCCTAGCTGGAATAACTTCATATTTCCTTTCTTTAGCTGACCCAAAAGGTAAGATGGAATACTTATCAGACATGCATTTGGCTAACTAATAATATATTTGCCATCTCTCACCATTATTGAGGCTTAATCTTCATGCCAGCACCCTGCCTTCATCTGGCTGATGAAACCACAAAGGTCAGGGAGGGGTTCAGTGCCATATGTAACTATGAGAGCACGTAAAATAGCAAAGTATGCATTTGACTGTCTATAAATTTGTACCTGAGAGTTTGACCTAAATTACACCAAATGGCACAAAATCACAATTTTTGGTATAATTCTGCTTTTGCCCTGTAGGAAAAGAAAGTAGTCATTAATAGACAGCAAGCATGATGCATTCAGAATCTTTGCAGAGGACCACATGTGGAGAAGGTTTATAATCAAAACATCATTACGCATTGTGGTTTTTGCTCAGTCCACACTTACTCTAGCACCTAGACACTAAAGCTAAAAATTTCTGCTTTTCACATGTTACTTGGCTTTGTTGACTCATGGATACAGCATGAAGTTTGGAAACCTACTGGGCAAAACCAGACAATATACTTTTTTTTCACATGTAACATCTGGACTCCCTAGCATCTAAGTGCATGTTGAAGAGAAAATAACATTGCTGTGAATCTTGTACAATTCAACCCATTCATGGAGAGAAACCAGTCTGTCTGACGGGGAGCAGCAAGGGCTGGCTGCTCCCCAAAGGAAAGTAAGCCATGCATGAGCTGTGCCGTCACCAATGGGCCACAGTCCCAAGGCTCCAAACACAGCAGGCAGTGCTGTGTGCTCTAACAAGGTCTACTGATGGCCCCAGACATGGCAAGCCATGAACCAGGTTTCGGATCCAACCAGAGCACACAGGCAGGAGCAAAAGTAGGCAAGGCCAGATTGTCCTTCCATAGGTTTTTAGTTCAGTTTTTAGTGTTCAGTCTGTAAGACATTATGGCCATGTTGCTGGAGGTTACTGAATCTCTAGCAGGTGCCTGAAGCGGCACGTTTCTGTGCCTCAGCTGCCAGCGGTCATTGTTTAGTGTCTGGTGACAAATATGCCTTCATCATGATTTTTAAGCCAAAAGTCATCCCAGTTCATAGTTCAGTGAATGCACATCTGTGCTCTTCCCTTATGTGGAGGAATTAACCTTTGGAAGAGGAGAGACATTGATATGTTGGGGTAGTGCTTGATGAGGGAGACACTGCTACTCCTATTGCTGTCAGAGGTTATGTGTCAAAGCGCTCTGCACCTGGAGCCAGAAAAGCAAGGCATTCCCCTGACTGCCCCTGAGACGACTAGTCCAGTATAAGGGCCTTGAATTGTCTGCCTAAATATGTTGAATTTATTCTTCTAGACAACTTCACAGCCAGGTTATTGGTTGGGAATTAATTCATGTCTGTTGGCTTAGAAGTTAGCAACCTGACCTCTGGGCTAGCCTTCCCACATTAACAATATGTTGTAGTGGGATTCTAGAGATGATCTGATCTCTTATGCCTTTCTTCCTCAGAGGAGTTTTAGAATATACACCACTCTGCATGAAAGAGTGAAAGCCTGGAAATGTTCCATTAAAAAAAATATAAAATCTTTCTCTAGGCTTTCTGATGATGAAGATAGCTTTATTCTCTGTGAATCAGTGCATTGCTATAAAACTGCAGCCAGACAGAACAAAGCAATCCTTGTCGGCTAAAACCTGGTACAAATTCCAAGTCAGCTTTGCATGTTTTCATTGCTTATATAGAGACCTTTGTAATTCACATGCAGAATAAGGTGAAATGGAAAAATAAATTATTTTATCATTCTGAATTTTCCTTGCTTTTCTGCACCTTTTCAAAATACTATATGTTACTCCGTGGAATATACTGTTTAGTATAAATACAACAGCTGAGCTTACTAAAATACTAATTAAAAATCATACTGTATGCTAATGTGTAATGTGTACAAGAACTTATCATTTAAAGATGACAACAATCTGCACATATAGCCCAAAGAAAATGGAGAAGCAAAGACTGACAAATTAAATAATTCTGTTCATGGTTACTTAACTTTTGGTGATAAAATATTGAGCTTATTTCATCCAGCTTTGTGCTCTCATGACTTATGTTGAATCAGAATGGTAATTATCCTCTAGCTGGGTAGTACTCAAATTGTAGCAGTGTGGCTTGAGAGGTTGCTGTTCTTTTCATGTGTCTTACAATATACAAGTCTATAGTTATGGTGTGTGTATTATTTAAATAGTTTTTGCAAAGCTTAGCATATTAGTGTAGCTCACACTGTTTTGTAAAAGCTCTGTAAAAGCACCCCCATGCACACTGAAGTAGCTGGTATCTCCTATCTGAAATCTAACTCATTCATATCACATTCCCATACTCAGCAGGCAAACAATGAATAAAGAATTTTTCTTTTCTGTGAACACCCTGAAATGAGAGTTCAATATACTTAAGTTTGATTCTTTTGTCTATATAAATTCTGGTGGTTCTTTATTAAAGAATAACTCAGCAGTCCATCTCTACAGGGAGGCAAATATAAATATTTCAAAACTAAGTTATGTTAAAAGCCAGAGCACTGGAAGAAAAATTACGATAAAATCTTGGAAACACAAATTAAAGAACTATGGTAACTGGTATTGATTTTTCCTCATTTCATGGTACCACTTAAACAGCCTAATTCAACTAGAGCCCTAATAGTGTTTAATACATAGACAGGCCACACTAGCTGAACCAACAGAGGAAATGGTCATTGTTACCCACCTTGACATGCATGTGGAGTACTAAGGCACAGAGAAACTTATGGTTTTGTGTAAAATTACACAGAAATACGTACCTAGATTCAGAACTGACCTGCTGTCTTCCAAGAGTTCCATTCCCATCCAGTACCTTAGACATGAACCTATTCTTACTGGAGATATGTATCTCCTGATTTTGGAAGAGGAAGTGAAGGTTTGTAACAGGTGCAAATATCACCAATATCTAGGTGACTGCTGTTGGAGTAAGAGCATCACTTAATGAAAACATAATGTCGGAACTGGGTCCTCAGTGCCTTGACAAAAAAAGCTAGTTTGTTTGCCTGTTGGGATATGCTAATGGACAGAAGCACAGACAAAGCTTTGTCTGCTCGGGAGACTATTACATGCTCATAGGTTTAATGGAAAACATTATGTTGGATTTGTTCAGATCTCTCAGTAGAAATGCCAGCAACTGCAGTTAAGTGGAGCTCTATTGAAAGCATATGCAGAGTAAGCACTTTTTCCACAACCTAAACAAATGTAGCTACTTTTGAGTGCACGTGTGTGTTGCATTTACCAAGATCACAGCAATTTCTAGTTTTGAGAGAAAGCATTAGAAAGAAGCAGCAAGCCCACAAAATTTCTCTTGAACTCAGCATGTCTATAAATATTTATTCTGAACTATTGAACTAGAAATGTATAGCCATATCAATTTATACTTAGTATTTCAGTGAGTACTTTGAGGGGTTTTTCTTTTAAAAATCTAGGGCTGAGTAGCAACTGTTTAACACAACCCTTTGTATATTGCACTGTATGAGTTATCTCTGCTAAGCTGTTACTAAAAAGTATATGTGTGAAGTCTGGAAAGCTTATGGATTTTGGATGTTATTACAGGATAAAAATATCACTGACAGTTGCTAATGAGCAGTTGATGTTTTGCAATAAGCTTATGTATGGAAGTCTTAGTTATTTAATGCATAGCAGTAAGTTGCATGTAGTGGAATAAACACTGCAGTGAGAAATGCCAGGTGTTTAGGCTGCCTAATGTATTCATATCTTCACAATCCAACATTGTGTGTTATACCTCTCTGTAATCGCATCACTCCTATTTTTTTAATGAAATCTAAAACAAATGACATTTCACACCCAGCGTGCTTGCCAGCCCTATCAAGTAGTATTACCAACGAAGCAGTACAAATAACTGTTGAAAATTTTTATAACCTATCCAGAGCACTGCCTTTGCCAGCAGCATTCATCACTATCAGCAGTTTAAATGAACATACAACTGTGCAGTCAACTCAGCAACAAAATCCAGTTTTAGCACTTTCTGTGGCTACTGCCAGACTCCTACACTGCAGGAAATAGATCTTGTCTGGCTGGAAATTGATGAAGTATGGGCACATTCGTTCAGAGCACAGTTTTTGTTTACCACCTTTCATGCCAGTTGTGGATTGTTGCCCTTAATTATGAATTTCATAGCTCCAAACATCTTTTCCAGTAGCTGTGTGTTTTAGGCACAGAAAGGAAGTGCATTTTTACTTTTTTTATTAGTTTTCCACAGTAGGTCGTGCATACTCTGTGTGTTCATGTAAATTCATAGAGATTCCTTACCTATTGATAGCACGTATCGAGTTCCTAAGAACAGCATCATCAAGCTAGGAAATGACGGAGCTCTTTTGGTCAGTGGCATAGCTCCTACAAGAGGATAGGGCCACTAGTATTCATTGGCATGTAAAATAAATTCACATCTTAAGACAGAAACTTCACATCAGTAAATGAAAAAAATAAAAATCTTTGTCCTCTAAAGTAACATGCAATGGAAAAATTAGTTTTTTGCAAGTGTTATTACAGTGAATGATGGTCATTCCATGAGAAAGGAATGAAACAGAGGGGATTGTCATCTTTAAAAAGTGACTGCCAATTCAAATCCCGAATATTATTGTTATGAAGGAATTATTGCTCTGAAGATAATTGACGCTGCTTAGTTTTGCTTTTTTCATGTGCTATCAACAGAGTTTTTTGCCCTGATGTCCAAATCTCAAGCTGTAGCTCTACATGTCCAGATTCTAGGATCAGTCCTGTGAGATAAAACAGCTAAATGTTTACAGTTTTCCTTCTAAGTGGGGACATAGACACAATTTGCTAATGACAAGGCAAAACGGTGTTAATTTCACCCTGTACTTGTCAGGGGCCTTCCTAGTGCTTGTGCTTGGTCTAAACAATCTTCATCTGCTTTTCTGAATTGTTACTGAATGAAAGACTCACAACTGAAAGTAAAATTCTTTGTCAAGTGTAGAAAGCTAAGCTTTTTGTAGTGGGCAGAGGGGCAGCAGTTTCCCAACAATCTATTTTTTTTGTGTTACACTGTTTCGTGTTTCAGCCTTTCTTCTAGTGCTGCCGACTAGAAGCAGCAGCAAACACCGTAAATCAGGCTGTCCCGTTGGGCATGAATGAACTGCTCCCATTCTGACAGCTCTCACAACACAGTAAAACTCCGATCTGATTTTTCAAAATCTTGTTTTCTGTGGCAAAGATTGCTGCTGCTCTGAAATGAAAGTGTCCTATCAGGAAGCTTCTGGGGTGCTCCTAAACTCATTGCTACTGATTTAAGGCAGCTGCTTCGTTTAGTAATATTTGATTTACATCTTGATTCAAAATCACCAAAGATGGGGAGGAAGAGAAGGACAGGGAAAGAGAGCACATTTTAGGGGATTACTGGGCTATGTGGAATAACTAGTGAGAGCCTTCTTTCCATTCAGCAGCCACAGTTGTTTCCCTTTGAACTCATGTACATTCTTACTGCATAATCCTAAATGACCCATAACCATGCACACAGATCAGCCATTTCTTTGATTTTTTTGGCATTTTAAGCTATTCAAACTATTCAGTACCTCATAAAATTTAACACTTTTAAAAAGGCCTTAACATCAGTTGCTCCTTGGGAAGAAAAAAAGCTTCCACTTTGGAGTTAGCTTTTTTTTTTTTAATTCTCATTAAAATTGATGAGAGTTTCACCCAAGAGACGGCTGCAAAGTTTATCTTCCCTGTCTTGTTGAGAGCTCTTGTGCTTGCCCTTGCCTTTGAAATCTTATTGGCCCATTCTACAGACACTTCTTTTCCATAGAGCTATACGGCAGTATTGAAATTACTGAGAGCTGACAGAGTTGTATTTTATGATGTTGCTCACACTCTTCTATGGTGGTGAGTTAGCATTCTCTTATTTGTAATACTGTTCTACGTGCTTCTCATTTTGGTGGCAAGACTCTGGACCTATTCTGTCTGGACCCTCTTTACTGTTACTCAATACTGTGCACTTTGATACCTACATGCAGACACGTTAATATGACGTTGATGGTTTCAGTCATTCATCTGCCCTCCTTTGCTGCAACTTCAGTCTCTGCATTGATTGCTGCAATAACAAATTTGTTGGCAAGGAGGAAATATGGTCAGATTATTTGATCTAACATTACTAAACATGGAAAGTTAATTTCGTTTTAGTGTAAGCTTGGCAAAGTCTCCGAATGTCTCCATGTTTCAGATTCTCAGCTATGGAATCAGTGATACTTTCCCACATGACAGCTACCTATTTTGGAACTTAAATTGTCTTCAGTCTGTACATAACTCTGTATCCTGCATGCTCTTCCTTTGATGAAGTGTTTGGATTTCACCACTTTGCAGAGACCTTGTTGTCTTTGTGTGCCAGTGTAACTCAAGAAAAATGTGCAACAACTACAAGTGAGTAGGAGGGATCCAGGACAGCAACTGGGTGGCAATGGGAGAAATAACCTAGGCTTTCTCCTAGACTTTATCCAAGGTTTATGGCATCTGACTGCTTTTGAATTGTCAACCTAGACAAACTTTTTTAAAAGGGGAAAAAATGGACAATGACTAAATATAAATATAGATCTAAAGATGGACAGAGATTCAGTCTACTTCCAATCCCATCTCAAGTTCAGAAAACTTGTATTGGCAGAAGAAAAATGGTCCAGGTGAGCTGTATGGGTGGTTTACATAAAACTCTCCTCATGCACTTAATGGCTACAGGTCAGCTGGCTACAATGTGGGGAGAGTAAAAAGGCAGATGTTGCTGCTGGTAGAATGATTTATTAAAGTTCCATCAAAAAACCACTGCCACTCTGAGACTGCACCACCTGTGTAAAAATACCCCCATTAGTGTAACAGAGGTTTACAACCTTTCATTCACTTGCTGATTGACATTATAGCTACACAGAAATGTGTTTCTCTATACAGTGTGTTTCCCTTGTGTTCACTATACTGGAAAGTGTAGAGTCCACCTTGATAGTGTTCTGTATTTCATCTGAACGACTCAGGTTATTTTGGGGCTGTCCAAAGACTGCTATAACAATGTTACTTTAAATGTAACAAATTTAAACTTATACTTTAAATGAAATAAAATCTATTTTTGGAAAACCACCTATGCACTTGATTAATTCCAAAAGACATATGTAGGGCTTAAGCATTTTCTTAAGAGCTGCATTAATCTGGGCTGGTGTTTGAACTTAGAAATTAAATGAATTCATAGCAGCTTGACACCCAGTGCTGTTCTGAAATTCCACTTGAGTCCTTCAGAAATACTTTAGGACAAATGGACTTGTAGATGTTATGGTACCTGGGAAAGTAATGCTTTATTCAAACAACCATACTCTGGTGACTGAGCACAAAGCCAATACTCCCATGCACCCCTGGGAACTCTCCACACTGAATTGTCTAAAAAAATGATTAAATGTAGAAGACTGAAGAAGAAATAATCTGCAGCTGCTCTCTGCTTTTCAGTTAGCAGACCATGTCTTCCATGGATAGGTCATAAATTCTTCCCTGCTGGGAGTATCATAAATGTTGATCCCCTTAAAGAACTGTGGTAGTATGTGCAGTGTTCAGCACCTTTGCTATCTGCAAAAAGATGTTGAATTGTGGGATAACAAAATTTTCAAATAATGCAGAACTACTTTAAAGAGTCAGAATTAAAATTAGTAGAATGCCATCTGCAAGAGTTTCTTATTCTGTTTAGTGCTTGGACTATAAAAGGTCAAATGCCTTTAGGCATTGATGAACACGAAGTAGAAAAATAGAATATACTTGGTTCCATTTTTAGTAGCTTTTACTGTTCAAAAGAGAGATCTTGCCCTGAACAGTTCTCTGACTAGTCAGCTCAAGGTGGGGAAAAATAACAAATAGCATTAAAAAAAATTCAAAAGAAAAAAAACAAACAACCATCTACTGTGTCAATCTAGAAATCTGTGGGTTCCCACATTTTGGATGCTACTTGCAGTTCTGCTCTGTCCTTACCTCAGACTAGAAAAGACAAAATTTGACAAGCATCATTGGAGGTATTTCACGGCTCCAGCTCCTAGTACAAGCACAGATTAAAAAAACAAGGGCTCTTCAGCTTGAACAATACAAACAGACGAGGATTTGAAACAGGTTTATACAATCATGAATGACATGGAGGTGAATGAAGAATGTTTATTTGCTATTTTCCAAATTATAAAAAATAGGAAGCTCCAGTAAAATGTCAGAGAACAAGGTTAAAACAGACCGTGCCTTGCATGCATTCTGGAAGGCCTGCCTTAATGATGTACTAAGGTACTACACTTGCTCCAGTGTAACTTCTAGCCGTTCTCTACATCTTCACTATATGCAAAGTAAACCTGGTTTTGTGACCATCTCATAACTTGACATTTTCAGACTGAAAATCCAAACAGCTTTATTTGTATCATTTCTGTAAAGTTTCACAATGGAGCATTGCAGAGTTAATGAAGCAAGATCTAATGAGTTTTCATCAGAGTCAAAGAATTTTGTATAAGATAAACTTTTGTCTTTTCGTTACAGATTTCTAGATTGACAGTGCTGATGTCAGGGAGAGAATAAGCACAGAAGCATGGCAGAGAGTTATTCTTCCATGTGATCAAATCTTTCCACACTTTTTAGGATAAATGGTCTTTTTTTGCTGAGCTCTTGCAGAAACCCTTGCACATTACCACAGGGCAAAGTGAAACTCTATGAAAGTGTCTCTCATGTGAAAATTTAGAGAATCCTTTAACTCTTTACTTTTCCCTGGCTTCTGTCTCACCTGATTTCTGTAATTGTATCCTGTGATCTTCAGATTAGATCCAGGGCCCATAATCTGAACTCAGTCCATGTATGTTTATGATGGGGGGGGGGGGGGTGGGGGGGTGTAGCAGATTTTTAAAAATAAAGTATACTGTTCTTCATTCTTATCCTCATAGTTGGGTACAGCAGTCAAAATGAGCTAGAGGTTCAGCACTCACTACCATGTTTTAAGTTAGTGGGAACAATACATTACTTACCATCTTCTGAAATTGGGCCACAGTTTTTTCCATGGGACTAGGAAGAAGTAAACATCTTATGGAACACTTAGCAGTTGCATTGAAATAGTAATTTTAAAGGAACATCTTTTAATAAATAGGAAGAAAGCGCAAAGTCTCTTTTTACCTTCTGGGTCTCCTTACTCTTGCACTGAATTCTGTGAATTGCATCTCCAGGTAATTCTTCCATATCTCCCATCAGAGCAAATGGGATGATGACAAACCTTGCAGCCTTTGTGTGTTACTGCTGCTGTGGTATAAGATCTTTCTACTTGAGACTAAAAGAATATGAGATTTCCTTCACTCATGATGGTAACATCAGCACTACCAAGGAGTTCAATTTGGCAGAGGTTTTATTTTCATTGCCATAAATGAGAATCAAGCAAAATGTGTATGGTTTGAAACTTCTGTAGGTGAAACCTTGAGAAGGAGCTCAACATAATTATGCATGGTCTGAGATTATCTAAGAACAGAATGCAGTGATTGCCAGGTATGGGTGCCTGAGGAATGAGTTCTAGCATTTGGTGGTGCTTTGTAGATGCTGGATTCCACTTTCTGCTTTTGATCTTTTTTTATTGTTGCTGGCTTTGATTGGGGTTTTAGTTTGGGGATTTTGTTTTGGAGTTTTTTTGCAAAGCAATGGTCTGTTTTAAGGCCTGTGTTGTCATTTCTCTCTCCCTGCTCCACACCATTTGGGAGAAGAAATAAATAATTGCACACACCAGTTGTGAAGACTTGCATCGTCAGAGCTGTGTTCCAGTTAAGGTTATGCTCAAAGAACTAATATATGCACGTGGAACAAGAAACCTAAACACCAGATGTAGTGTACCAGAGTTCAACACTTAAACAAAAACATACCCAAGGTTTACAGAAAGACCATTATTGTGTCTTGTATGTACAACAGGTAATGCTTTGATGTGAGCTGTGTTTAGTTCTAATGTGTATTCCAGTTTCACTTTAAATGAGGCAATTGTAGGTTCTAGCCTGCTCCATAGAAGAGGTAGGTTATTTGCTTTGTTTGCAAGTTCATAGCTAAGTCTCCAAATATTTAACATTTTCATGTTTAACCTTGCCAGGCAAGTTCTCTGTTTTAGAAGCAAGCTTTTAAAATGGGTAAACTATTTTTGAGATACGGTTTGTGTGTGTTTGAAGTGTCAGAAGGAGCCTAACAATGTATCATGTCCACTTTCCTTTATCAAGAACATCTGCTGTTCATTTGTTGCAGCTTGAGCCTAACAGAAGCTTTGTTACAAGACTTATAAAAGAGCTGTTCTGGCCAGAGCCGTGTTTCCCATCTGCACTAACAAAAACATTTAAATTAAAATAAAAATATAAAGCTATTAGGTGAGGTTGTATTCGTGATGTTCACGTTTTATTTTCCATAGTTTTGTAGTACTTTTTTCATAAGAATGACATTCAGAGTTCACATCAGTATGAATTATTACAAGAAATGCCTTTTTTTCTAGTTTGAGAGCACAGCTCAGT
This sequence comes from Falco cherrug, assembly GCF_023634085.1. Classification (NCBI taxonomy): domain Eukaryota; kingdom Metazoa; phylum Chordata; class Aves; order Falconiformes; family Falconidae; genus Falco; species Falco cherrug. The sequence continues at coordinate 31,677,575 of NC_073704.1, read as the reverse complement.
CCATGTGGACAGAGCATGTGTTACTGTGTATCCAGTTCTTAGCATCATCTGCTAAGTTTGCTCTCAAGTACCTCATTCCCCTGACAAGTCTTTTGATCAAGGTCCAGATCCAAAAACTCTTGGCTTTTGATTCAAGGAAAGTAGAGGATGCTGGTTAGAGTCTAATGACTACGGGAAACACCTCTTTCTTTGTAGGACCTAGGATGCATCACATCCACAGAACAGCTGTTACTGTCTGGATTGAATCTGTTGGTGCTGCATGCGAATCTTCACCTGTATGACCTTCAGATGAGCCGATCTAATACATAACTTGCAATCAAGTGAATAATATTCCATTTTTGCTGATACCTAGACACTGGAAGAAGAGTTACCCTACACAGTCTCTACCACAATTCAAGTTTTAGTGCTATACATTGTTTTTTCCTATATCTTCACTTCTTTTGAGTAGATCTGCACTTACAGAATCTTCATGCTACCTAAATCGCATTTCTTCTGTTGCTTTCTTGATACAAGCTGACGGATCAATATTCTTAAGTTTTGCAAAAGCTGTAAACAGTTTACACTCTGTTAGTAATGAGTATTTGCTAGCCAAGTCCCTTCTTTTTTTGTGTCAGGACTTTGTTTGCAGGCAGCAGATTAAAGGTCAAAGTTTGTTGGGTATTCTGAATGGTTTTCCATGTCTCCCTTGACATCTCCTCCTGGTGTGACTTCTCATGATCTGCCCAAAACATATATTTGGGAGCTCAATGGTGACATTTGGCAACTATCCTTTTTTTATCCCTTTGCAACTTCTGATCTCTGGCCTTTTCTGAGATGTAGTTCCCAGAAATGATTGACTTCTGGTTGAAGGTGGGCATGGAGTAGAGGACAGTCTACAAACACTTCTTAAACAGTTGCCTCACTCTGGTATTCATTAATGTTAAGATAGGCAGGCAGCCAAATAAGCACAACACCTGCTGTTCTTATAAAGGAAGTTACTGTTGTCAGACATTATCTGCCAACATAGTGGCCAGTTTCTCTTAAAAAGTCCTATCCATTGTGGATGTGGAAGCAGTTTATTCTCTTTTGCTTTGCAGGTACCTTTATGCATTAGAAAACATTTCTCATTACTGCCATTCTTGTAAGACTTGTTACCTAGGTCACCCAAACTTTGGTTTTATGCTGTTTTAACACTTCCAGACACTAAAGTCTAACTATAAATGCAGTAGCTACGCTATTAACAGTTATCATTTTTAATAAACTATTTTTCTGTGTTGCAATGAATGAAATACAGGCTAAGTGCATCACTTTTAATAGCCTCAAGAGCTGAATATCCCTAAAAGTCTCCAGACAAGTGTAAAAGTTTATTTTTGCATAACCCTATATCAGTGCACATGTTAGTTAAAACAACAAAAACATCCATACAATTAAATATATTCTGTATTTTTCTGCCTCAGATATAAATGGGATGTTAGGATACCGAGTTCTTCCAACTGAGAACCAGGTATCAAAAAGCAGTGTCACTTAACTGCAGGAGCAGCAAAGCTGCTTATTTTAGGATGTTAAATACTACCTACTATATTAGGTACCCTGTTATTCTTTAACAGCCTACAATGAGGACACCCTTCCACAAAAAGCAGCAAGGTATGCAAATGGTTGAAAGCTACATTTTCAATAGTGTGTGAAATATAAGAAGTTGAATAGAGAATATTTCTGACTTTCAAAGGTAAATTCAAAGTCAAGTTTCTTTAGATGGATCAAACCACACAAATAGAACTGATTCTTTTATTTAGTAATTTAATACTATACATACATAGGTCTTAATTCTGGATTTTGTGAAATTAAGGCAAAGGTGGTCTACAGAAATAACAGCACAACTGAACACTATGTGCTGACAGAATCTGAATGTTTTAAAATTCTGACTTCATGGGAGAAGGATTGTCTCTTGAGAGGATATTTAGTTATTAGTGAAATTCATATTGCAGCATATGAAATCATGAGCAATTTTGTAACAGTTGTATCATTGCCAGTCTTAATACAACTTTTGAGGCACCTGTCTACATATGATGTAATTGAGGGGGAGGGATTTTGCAAAGACATCTTTTTGATAGCTGTTTTCTTCCTGATCTCCTTGCTTGTGTAATGATCTGACCTTGAGCAGCCACACAAGACATTTTTATATTCTTTAACATGAAGCACTAAACCCCTCAGTCAGTATAATGAATGTAATGCTAGAATATGTCATGTGAAATTGGCCATCATTTCCAATAGTCTTAAGTTTACGTGAAAGTGAGCAACATTCAGTAATAGTACATGTGCCATCAGTGTTTTACAACTACTTAGGCTTTGGTTTATTGTCACTTGTGGCTGACTTTTTGGGTGCTGTGGGTTCGTGTTCATTTTTAACCTCACCAGAGCCAGCAACAGTTATTACAAAGCAGGATGTGACTTTGAAGTTAAAAGCATGAGCCAGGAGAGTGCATCTTGTTGTCCTAAACTGCTACTGCCAAACTGCTACTGCAATTGTGATGCATTTAAGTAGGCAAACCTATGGGTTTTTTTTAAATTGGTGTATAAAAAGCTCTTTTATGGAGCATAGATATAGGTCAAGTTTTAGACAATCTTTCCTGCACTTTCAAACAAGTAAAAGGGTCACTGAATATATTTGGCATTAGTGGTCACTGAATGCATTTAGGCTTGTGACAATGGGGACTAGTTCATAGCTGCACATTTTTTAGTAATACTATCCTTTAGTGTATAGCTTCAGTAGATTTGTTGTGGGTTTTGTCATTATTTCTTCTCTTTGAAAACTCAGCACCATCCCTTTTCAATAGCATTCCCCCAGACCTAGATGCAGAACTGAATCTTAGCTCTGCAAGTTTCACAGGCAACAGGTTCTCTCTCAGCTCTTCCCACTTGCTGTGATGGTACACAGAGCAGAAGGCTTGTTTTACCTTAGCAGACTTTTCCAGGAAGACAAAACTCAAAACTCATGTTTGTGCTAATACAATGGTTATTTGCTGCTTGCTGTCAACTTTCCACTTGTTAGTGTTGCAGAGCAGGGAAAGAAAAGCTGTAGCCTCACTGGAACTGGCAATACTCACACAGGCCAAGCTGTAAATAAAGGTTATAGCTTCTGCTGCTGGGCATTAAATAAGCAGATAAATTTCTCTTTGCTGTGGATTTATTCAAGGCAGATGTTTTTAGTGAGCTTTGGAAAGGTTAGGGAGGAATATAAAACCTGCTGCAGTTCTGGAATTGATCCATTAGGATCAAAACCTAGTAACCAGTGATTCGTTTAAGGGTCCCTGACACTTTTATGGCAAGACTATGTATTTCAGAGGGGGCTGGCTCAGTTTGAAACACATTCCAAACCCAAACCTGAAATAAATCCTTGCAACAGAGCAATTCTGTAAACTTCTGCTTTCCCATCATTTCATTTTTGAAAAAAAAATTGAAAGAGAAGAAATACAGAGTTTGGGAAGGGTATGACTCAACCTTTTGAAAGGAAATGGCATGCTGGCTGATCGCCTGTGTTTGTAATTTTCTGTGTGGCATTTCCTCAGTGTAGAGGTGTGGATGAACAAAATAATACAGATGTAACAAGCATAAAATAAACACACATGGAAGAAATGGAAAAATACTTAATGTAGGCTCAGCCATGTGATACTGGAAGGACATATGTAATGGTCTACCAGACCTTGAAGGGTCACGTAAAAACAGCCTTGTGTGGTCCAAGAAGGACTTAAGAATATGATAAAACAAAACAAAAAATGAAAGGAAAGTGTTTCGCATTGCTTCAACCCCAGTTGTTCCCTGGGATAACTGATGGAAGGTTTACGCTTGGGAGCTTTGAAGCTGGGTTGAACAATACGTAGCAGAAAACACCAGAAGGACTGATCATGAACTGGAAAAAATAGTAAATATATTAGGTGACGTGTAATTGATGACTTGTATTCATAGGTCAGAATCTCAGCAGCTGTAAACAGATGTGGCTAGGCTAATATTAGTAAGAGGTTGTGATGTAATACACTGAAAAGGTGGTTCTTTCTTCACACAAATTCACGTGCTACTTTGTAATTTTACTGTATTACATTACTTGAAATAGCAGTTTCAAATCTATTTTGCCTGAAATATTCCACATTCAAGGAAAGCAAATCTGGTGAAGCAAAAATGAGAGGCAGAAGCTCCATTCTATTACACTCTCTGACATGGGGTGACTTAATCTCTGTTAGTTTCTTAATCTAAAATGAAAAGATAGGTATGAGGGCATTGACAAGTTAATAGTAAGAAACAGTTCTTTGGTACAAGTCACTTTCTCTACCAGTCAGTGAGCACATTATCAATTAACAAGGGTTACGCTACTGTAAAAATCTCATCTTGCTGCTTCACAACTCCCTTTTTCTGAAAATATGACGTGCTGAGAGAGATATTCCTGGGAGCCTGCCCTTTGAGCCAGCACTAAATCAGTATGCTACAGCAGTGTTAGGGGACATGGTTGAGTTGGAGGTGTTTTTCAGAAAGCACAGGAAAGGGAAAGCATGGCTGCAAAAAGCTTTAGAAAGATGCGATGGTATTTTTAAACAGCAATCGATTACCCATTGTGCCGGTTCCCATAACTTATTCTTCATAGAACATAGCTATTGCTTTGGTAAAGATAGAAAGAACTTAAGAAGTTTGCACCAGAAGTGGAAAGTTTGTCCAGTTTATTCAGCATATTCATGCTCTTGGCAAACATTAACGTCCTCTATCTATATATTAAGTATTGCCAGGAAGAAGGGGTTGCCACATCATTGGCAAAATTAACTTGTCTGAACTGATACCCAAGGAATTAAAGGAAAATGAAAAATTTCTGACAGCTGTAGGTTAAGCTCCAACAGATGAGAAACCCAGCTGGAGTGAGGTGGGGCTGGATTAAAAATGAAAGGTTTTGAAAGAAGAGAACTTAAGAATGGGTAAGGTCGGTTGGCTAAAGATTGTAATTTGGAAAGTAAGTGCTGTGCAGTCAGAAAAAAGCAGACCTGAAATGCAGATTGGAAACTAGAGAGGAAAATGCTGGGAGGAATTTGTGCAAGCCACAACCAAGCCTTCTTCAAATCAAGGCAGATCATCAATATTTTGCTCACCTGGAGGTTGGAGTGACTTCCTGTTCAGTTGCCAAGATGTGATAACCTAGTTCAAAATGCAACATTACTGCTTTCCCAGTGAGCAAACACAGCCACAACTATTATTCATCCCAGCTCATCTTGATCCACTCAGTTAATTCGTGACATGTAGGCAAAGGATCACAGAATCAGAAGATGGAGAGCTAACATACCGGAGTGGGGGTATAGGAAAGAAGGGGGAAATACCCTAATCAGGAGTTGTCATGATGACTGGGGAAGTGTTCTAGCAGTTAACACATACTTAAGTGACCTTCAAAGAAGATGGCATCCCTCATAAAGCAGAGAAAGGATCTTTGCCTGAGGAGTTAATTCTTTGATAGAAACTGGTGTATGGCTGCTTTTCCCATTTTGTAATGAAAGACACAAATTCTAATTAAACAACTCAATTGAAATCAATAACTTCATTCTCAGTTATACCAACTGAGAATCTGCCTGCAAATCTGAAAGCATCATTAATGCAATAGCAGGCAAGGGTATATTAATATGGCTGCTTTTTAAGAGCACAGGGCTAGTTTATTTTGTTGAAAACTCTCCTTTGGGCTCCCAGTAGACTACAAAGCTCTTTAGGTTAGTGGTGTGTTTGTGTGAATATGTCTAGGTCTTTATAGTCCCTCTACCAGCATAACATGAGAATGACCCTTAATGACACTTTCTCAAATTGCGACTTACCTTCTGCTTTTAAAGATCAAGAGAAAATTTGGTAAGTGGCTACATTTCCTGCCTGTAAGTTGTCAGGAGCTACTGTATCTTAGCACATTTGAAAACTAGATGGCTCCATACGGCTTTACAATATAAGCCTGATCCTTGACAACCATGCTAGAAATTTTTGGTCTATACCCTGCAATCTTGTATGCTTAGATGTGTAGTAGCACCACTGTTCTTGAGTCTCTGAACAACAGGGTCCCAGGTGTCAGGATTCTTCATTGGCATGATCACAATGTTTCCGCTAGTAAACCATTCTAGCGGGAAACTTCTCTGTATAGGTGTCTATCTGCCTGACTAGTCTTATGATTTTAACAGTTTGACTTATCCAAGAGTTTTTTTGTTTCATTATGTTCTGCCATTTGGCTTGCAAAGAGTATGTGTTTAACAGCTCCTGTGTCAAGAACTTTCCACTGCATTGCTAAATGTCCAACATTTCTTCCTAATAACATCATTTTTTATGTTCTTTCTTCACTCTCACATCTTTCCAGGTCAGAGGCTACCCCGAGCCTCAGATCACGTGGTACAGAAATGGGCATCCTGTCCCAGAGGGAGACCATTACATCGTGGACCGCAGCATTCGAGGGATATTCAGCTTGGTAATCAAAGGTGTACAGGAAGGTGATGGTGGTAAATACACCTGTGAGGCTGCAAATGATGGTGGGGTTCGTCAAGTGACTGTGGAACTGACAGTGGAAGGTAAGAGGATACTTATTGTTGTTGCGATGATTATATACAGTTTAATTAAATGAACAAGCTGTGTTAAACTGTCTAGTTAAAATCACAACTGTACACACATGCTTTCTCACTGGTGCAAGAGTAAGATTCATTAATTGCATTTCATAATTTCAGATGTTTTGCAGGGAACTACATGTCTATAGCTAGATAAAGTGTGTGTTCAGTTCCAGATGTGTATGATGATGCCCAGGTAACAAAAGACCTAGCTTTAAAGACTTTGCTATAAACTGTAATTTTCATTGAAGCCACCACCCAGGACAGAAACAAAGGCCTGGTGAGTTAGCATTTTCTCTCAGGCAGTAAAACCTGTGGCAATCTTGGTTGCTTCGCAGCCTATCAGATAGGCACATTGAGGCAATGGGTTTCTGGATTTCTCCATGCATGCTTCCATTTGCTAAGCGGAATGCCTGGTTGTAATTGCATGCTTAATGTCACACGGGAAACAGCCAAGATCAAACCCTGGAATTTTTAAGAGAACATCTGCATATTAGATAGTTGCAAACTGCCAAATGTAAAATTTAAAGAGTGACACAAAGCCAGGGAAGGATGGAAATCAATTGTACTGCTTCTCTCTTTGCAATTTGCTCATGTCAGAGATCTGTTGAATATCAAAGCTCCTCAAGTCACAACTTTGTGTTGAATTCTTGAAGCAGTCCTGAAACGATCAGCATTTATTCAGAGTCAAAATCTCTAACAGATATCCTCAGAGTACGTACTGAAATATGCATAGATCTGGCATGATTGTTACCGCCTTCTGTTGTAAAAATTGTGCAAAACCTTTTTTTTTTCCCCTAGTTATAAGTTATGACAACTTTTATGAGTGACAACATGCATGGAGGTGGAGGATTTTTTTTAAAGCTCCTTTAATGTCAGTTTTTCTGACCTGGGTTTTGCTGCAGTTTAAAAGCAATTTCATGGCAGCATACAATGACTGAATTTCTCAGAGTTTACGCATTACATGGTCTTTATTCTAAAAATCCCTTTATGCACCAAGATAGCAAAGCACAGATTTTTTTCTGTTCTCAGCAAAGAACAAAGACATCTACGTGGGGCTGGCTGCTAGTTGGAAAAATGAGTGACTGAAACACAATCTAGTCTTTTCGTCCTGCATGGCTGTCCTATCTGACAGTAATTTAGATTCTTATAAGTCTCTGGAACGAACGGGTTTTTTGACAGACATCGGAGTTGCTTGTATCATGCTACCACTCTGGCTCTGCCCCAGGTCACTACCCTTTTCTAATGTGCCAGAGCTACCAGGAATGATGAGTGCAGTAGGTGGCGCTGAGCTTACACCACAAAGTACCGGTTTCCCTGTTGTTCGCACCAGCAAGCGCTATGAACTATTGTGCTTCAAAAAGAATCAATTTACGGAAGAGGTTTCAGAAGGGCTAGCACAGGACTAAAAACCAAACCAAATAAAGTAAGACTTCTTCCAGAATTCAAACGCCTTTTTTTACTGTCTTAATTTGAATTAGTTCTGCACTGTACAAGTTAGACACTATTTCATTCACTTGTTTAAAAATATTTTTGCATAATCTGCACTGTCGTTACTGCTGAGGCCAGTGGTTAGAGGGTAACCCTACCAAAACTTGTTTTTGAAATTGAAGAGCCTAACTTTGGGCTACAGATGACATAACCTTATTTTGCAGATGTTGCATTCCTTCCTTATGTTTGAAACCTGGAGAAATGCATATTTTACGTAGTCTTTAGTATCTGTAATTCCCAATGGTCTTGACAAAACTTCTGATTCCTGCCTTTCTGTCCCATGCTTACAGGAAACTCCTTGAAGAAATACAGCCTGCCATCCAGCACCAAAAACCCTGGGTAAGAAGCCCACTGGCTTTGATATTGTTTAACAGACACCTAAATATGTTTTGGTAGGAATACAAGTAAAATGACCCTTTCTTAACAAAATAACCACTTCTTCCCATTTTAAGTGGCTCTGGCATTTTGTCTTTAGCTCTGATTCACTTTGAGACCAGTCAAAATGGTTTGATTCTTGTCCTATTCTCAGTAATTCCTCACTGGAAATTTTCCCCAAGGCTCCTTACCTGTGCAAGGACCAGAGGTAACGGAGGAAAACAAACTCTGGTAGTTGGTGACGCAGCTCTGCACAGCATTGCATTGGAATAGAGTAACTGCTTGCCGCGATTCGCTCACACTTGTGAGATGGCAATACAAGAAAGGCTGGGCTTTGAGAGGCAGGGCAGTCCCAGCTACAGAAACATCTGAAAACACACACTTTGGTATTTGTGAACTCAAATTCTCCAAGTCCAAGTCTCCATTTATCCCAAGCAGGATAGCTACTATGAGAGCTGCTGTGCAAGTAAAATGGCTGAAGCTGTCAGGAAGACATAAGTAGCTTGATACAGCTACTGCTCCCTCATACTGACAGGAATTAGTCCTGCTGAAAACAGAACGTTCTCTTGGTATCTGCACAGTATTGCACCCTCCTCTGCTGCAATAGTGCACTCTCTTATCTCTACTCTCTGATATTCAGAAATCCTTCCCCACATCTTCCATGATCTGACAGTCTCCTTATAAAGCCAGAGTAAATACTGCTTTAAGAGTCACCAGTAAGAAATAAAAGCAACTGAAATTAGTATTCTCTCACATATAATTACAGTATTTCCAAGCAACACAGTGGGTAAACTGTAGTCCAGAAGAAAGAACTGTTCCAGTCTGGAGTAACTGCTAGCAAGAATGGGTTCATGGGGTGATCTATGCTGGCACACAGAGGAGCCTTCTTGCTGTCACGTACTTTCTGCACTTCATTGATCGTTTACAATTAAGTGAATGCCTCTGTTTTAAAAGCCCCAGGCCTAATTCTTCCAACAGCTGAATTAATTAGTAATTAATTCTCATAAGTCCTCATAAGTAGCTTGAATTTAAGCAGAATTATTTCTGATTTATATCCCTGGGACTTAGTTGCCTTGGATGTAGACAAAAATATGTTTCTGATTATGCTAGTGATCACAAAACAGATAGTTAAAACCGAAGATTTTAATTTGGTCATTTATATGAATATTGTTTTTATATACGTTTTCGGTTTCAAAATTAACTGAGTTTGCAACAGTGAAAATAGTAAGTGAAACTGAGTAATCAGGAAGGCTTTTACATGATAATGTCTATGTCACAAATGTGCTACAGAAATAAGCATGCTAAATAATCAAAGCAAGAAAGTTGTGTTAGGTTTTATTACACATTCAGACTTTCTAAAGCGCTATCCTAATCCATTGCATTGCATGGAGATAGAGCGATTGTTCTCATTTTTCATTCTTATGTGTTTTACTCCTACTCAGTATTAATAATTTTATGGTATGGAAACTTTATGCCTTACATAAACAGGGAGGAGGGAAAAGAAAGAAACTATACATTTCAGTTTCTGTATATCTAGGAAACAGCCATAAAGCTGCAGGGTAGCTAGTGATTTTCTTTTAATGCTTTAGTGTATGTGTATAGATATATAAATACAGAAACACTACCTAAAGATGGTGATCATTAAGGCTTCTTTACTACACATTTATGCTTTTCTTTACTGGTAGCATAAGGAAGATGACATTAAAAGCTATCAGATATTTAACTATATGATGAACTGTTTTCCATTTTAACATGCTACAGTGACCCTTCTCTCCCAAGACTTTTTGCTGGTCCTCTTGTCCATATAAATCCTTTCATTATGGTATCATCTCTTACTCAGAAACCTCGAGCTGCCTATATGGCAACCATCATGTCTTGGCAGCACGTTCGACTAAGGCGATGCAGTCTCTGTTAGTATCTGACATCTGGCAGAGATGGTGAGATATTGACACATCTTACTTGCATGTGGTAAAAGGCTGTCTGGAAAAGAAGGCCTTGAAAATTGTTCAGTTTGCTTGAAATTAAAGGTTAAAAAAATAAAAAAAGGAAATCACCATCTGCTAATTTGTGCCTTTGTTCTACCAGGGCTTCAGAGCAAAGAGTGTGTGTTTTCTTTTGACGTTAATAGACCTGAAGTTGCACCTTTTTTTTTTTTTTTTTTTTTTCCTTGCAATAATTCTGCTTGATGTTTTATGTTTTACGGCTGTGTAACTGGGAGTTTTGGACTGCAGTCACTGATGTCACTCTAGTTTCATTCCACATGTCCTTTCCCAGCTGTGCTATCCATATAAGTAGAGCTGGGCATTTAGACTTAACAGACATTCACCTGTAATGGGTGTACTTTGGTTTTGTATCCTTTTCATGTTTGCTATGCAAACATTGTAGTGAATGAGATTGCAAACAGAAGCCTTCCCCAAATCAAAAATCTTTACCAAGACATGTCAAAATGTTACAAAACCAAGTTGCTGATTCATAAATCAGAAATCACTGTGTCATTGCACTCAATGTGAAAACAAATTACATGAAAAAGAACTGTGAACAGTGAAGTAGTATGCACAGATAATCTGTTAGGAGGCAATTAAGAAACAGAAAAGGGGAAAAAACTAAATGTATGCAGTGTTTCCTATCATTTGGTTTGCCCAGCTCTGCTTACAAGCAACTGAAATTGTCCCCAGGATCTGTTACGTGAATTATTTGTATGCTGGATGAGGGTGTGTAGCATCATACTATTCAGTTGCATGAGGAGTCAAGTGCAGTTATCACCAGCATTTCCATTTCTTTCACTGGCCAAAAAAAATGTGTAACTACAATCCTGGTTACCACCAATTATATACCCTTGTTGGCAGATCATTGGTCTGAAATGCTTCCTGAAGTGTGCTCTAACCACAACAGCTTCCAGTTCATCTGTAAAACCAGGATGTAAATTGCCTTTCCAGGGGAAGACTTACTGTTCCATCTGTGGAGCACAGGCCAAGCATCTGGGGAGAGAGTCCACCCAAGTTTGCTACAAAGCCGAATAGAGTTGTTGTGCGTGAAGGCCAAACAGGCAGATTCTCATGTAAAATAACAGGACGACCTCAGCCTCAAGTAACTTGGTTTAAGGTATGATTTCCCAAAACATTAATGTTTTCTTTCTCATTTGATTTCTCTTTTAAAATTTTGTGATTTGAAAGGATTAAATGAACTTGCCACTGCAAATTGTCATGGTGAGAATTTACATGCAAGGAGAGCCATATTCTTCCTCATTTTTATGCTGAATAAACTCACAGAATAGCATTCCTTCTCAGTATAACTTCTCCCTTATCTATCTCATTGAAAATGTTTGTACAAAAAAGTACTTTGAAAGCACCAAACAAGATCCAGGTTCCATTATAAAAATAGTGAGTATGGGACATACGTGCCCAAAGACCTTACTAACCAGACAAGAGAAACAGACAAGGGATAGAAAACATGAATATCATCACCTCTGTTTAATAGAGAAGGTCTTCAAGGATTTAATGCTTTGACTGTGGTTACAGAGGAGACTCTGACAGCTGTGAAAATTACAACTGTATTTCCCAAGTTCCATGTCAGTGTCTCAGTCATAAACTGCCTTTTCTGTATCATTCACATTGGGTTTTACCTGCACATTAGAATGAAGATGAAGTTTGCAAAGAAATGAAATTTAATTGAAAAGAAAATTAACTGTTTAGGAAATAACAGATATGATTGGGTTTTGGCATGCGTGATTGTTTTTAGCAAATTAAAAAAAATAATTCAAGGAAGATGAACAACAGTTCAACTGTTTCAGTCTGACCTCTGCTAAAACAGTAGTAGCAGAAAAGTGTCTGACATAAAATAAAGGAGACCTGAGCTACCAACTTCAGATCTACATTAAAATTAGGAAATGTGAGCATCTGCCATCTACAAAAAAAAAAAAAAAAGAGCTTTATAAATGAGAAATATTTAAAATCCATTAGACTGTTAAAAAAGCATTGAAGACTTAAGTCCTAGCTCTTCCTTTGAGCATACACAAGATCTTTAACCACTTTTTACATACTAGGAGAGCCATATGTGTTGTTCTGAGATTCAGTAGTCATAATACCATTGCTGGCCTGCAGATAGTCAGTCCACTCTCTTGAACTTATCCTCAAACCATTACTTTTGGTTAAACTGGTTTTCGTGAGGCATTCATAATAATATTTTACTACCTATTTTGAGCACTATGAAGCTGTCTTTTAATGACGCACATGCTCTGTAAAGTGCAAATGTGTTGTTGCTCCTTGTCAGATTTTTATTGGCAGATTTTTGTTGTGAAGTGTGGTTTTGCATCCCTATTCATAAAGCATGGATTAACAGGTAATCATGCATGTTGGCTAGCTGCAAACAAGCTCAGGTCTGCAATGCTGTTGATCATGTCAGGATGGAATGATAGGTATTTCAACTCTGCCTCAGCATCATGGAAATGAACTTTCATGGCTGCTGGACCACATACAGCTGATGCAGAACCAGCATACAGTCACCTTCCACACAGCATGTAAGATTTCTAAACAAATAAAATTGCAGTTTTTGGAACTAATGAATCTGCTTTTGTGTAAATGTCTTAGCTTATTGTTTTTTCCCCTTTTCTTACTTGTTAAGTTGTGAAGAACAGAAGCTTCTACTGTATCACCACCAAACCCCTGACATGAAATAGCTTTTTTTTATTCAAATAGGAATTACAGCACCCAGATAGAAGTAAGTTGATAGAGACTTCAGGACTGACAGTGTCTGAAAACACTATAATGTTTCCCAAAAGATTACTGACCAAAGCCCTACAAATCATACATTCGTAGGCTTGCCCTTCCTAAACTTAGGATAGGAAAAGCTGTTATGCCTGATAGCAAGGGACTCATCTTTAATGGCTGGAGCTGAAGCAGAAGCAGTGATTTGCTCACAAATGAGTTATTAGTCAACTATTTCACTGAATTTAAGGGCAAAAAATGTTCTTCTGAATATCTAGTCTATGTAACAGAAAGCATAGAACTACACACATTTCTTCCGGCCTCAAAGCTGTACCTTTTGATTTAACTCCAGCATTGCAGCAATGCCTCTCATAATGTATGTCTAGTGCCTTCTGCCACCTCCACCTGGCCAGAGATGAGGTTCTCTGTTGCAGAATTTTTTTCCAGTTTCTGAAGTGATACAGCATAAAGGAGCTATTGAGGGATAGAGAACTACTCCCCAACTTGGATTGTTTGTTTAAAAGCGTGATGTTTGACTTCCTGGAACAAACATGAACAGAAAACTGGTTTGAGCCCACATACAGTGAAAAGATTTTTTTCTAGAAATATGGATATAGTAAATAATGAAAAGCCAAAAACAAACTGAGATGAGTGGGTGGCAAAATTCAGGGGAAAACAGCCTTCTGCAGATATGAATTACAGAACTTTTGGATGCAGTTTTTTGTTTATGCTGTCTGAGTATTGTTCATAGAAGGAATTTAGCTAGAAGAGGAGAAAGGCATTTCGACCTGATGTTTTACCAGAAAATTTCTTGCTCCCCTTCTCTTACCAATAGCAAGCGGTCTCATGGTGTCTTGTGATATTTGCAGGGTGATACTCAATTGCAAGAAAATGAGCGTTTCAACATGTTTGAGAAAACAGGCATCCAATTCTTGGAAATCCAAAATGCTCAGCTTGCTGATTCGGGAATTTACACATGCACAGTGGTAAACAGCGCTGGGAAGGCATCTGTGTCTGCAGAGCTCACCGTTCAAGGTACAGCAACTATCTTACAGGAGAGAGCACAAATGAGCCACAGACATTCCTTTAAAATGCCTTTTGTTGCATTCTTAGTATAAGCATTCACTTTTCCTGTTAGCTTCCTCTTTTTTTATTAAATGATACTGTGACAGCTTGGAGTGTGCTACAGCTGAAAACATTGTTTTGGTTCAATGGGAAAAGGCTATCCAAGTGCTTTAAAACTTTCTTTAAAACCAACTTTTTTTCCCTTTTACTGAGATTTTGGCCTCCATATGTTTTGAACATAGATTTTAATTTCAATGAATGGAAACCTTGCACTTGTCATTATAATCAGTAATTAATTTTTTATTTGTTCAGTACCAACACCAGATGAACATTCATACCAGCTCCCTTTGGGGAAACATAATTATATCTGTATTTGTAGAACCAGGAAAGTAAGTAATGGGGCCCTTACTCTAAACTGTAAGAGAGAAAAAACAGCTTAATGAGGTTAAAATTCAGGCTTCTCAGTTCCCAACCCTGCCTATTTCACTGCTGTTAAAGGAAATAAGTGTCTTTGTATAAATAGTTTAGGTTGTTCTATTCCATATATGCATTATCATATACAGTTCATTTTGGACTTCGATGCTTCTTAGGGTGCCCTTTGCATCAGCCTCAAAATCATAACAGCCTTCAGCAACCACACTAAAGAGGAATTTTGTCAGTCAGTGGGTAAGCCGTCACTAGACCCAATTAAATAATTAAGTCAACAGCTGCTGGCTTGAGCTGCAGTCATAAGATCCGTGGGCTACATGCGCACCCAGCAGTGAATTTTTTGAGGCAAGATTTTTAGGTTCACATCAATGCTGTCACTCTGTAAGTGATCAAGAATATAAATAACAAGAGGATTTACATTTTGGATCCTCAGAATCACAACTAGCCTTTACAACTTAAAGCTGTACATTTTATCTGTAGGTTCCAATCTGATGAAGCCATTGTAGAAGCTTCTACAGGTTGCCTGTTCAGCTGATGTTTCATAGAAAGGGCCATTTTTTCAATAAGCCTTTTTTTAAACATGAAACTTGATCCTTTGTTGCTTCCCTGAAGCGTTGAGCTTTCTGTTGTGTAACGGGTACATCTGCCCTGAGAGATGTTGCAGAACTGGGGTCACAAAGTCAGTTGTGGTATATGTTTGCTTCAGATGCTGACTACATCTCTGAATAATGCGGGCATTCTTTCTTGGATTAGTACAGGTCAGTAAAAAGGGCACTCTCTTGCAATGTACTTGACTAATCGGATGATTCCACTTACCTAACCACAATATATAATACCTAATTCTTTCATTATCAATTAAATCAGCTCATAAGAGTTGCTGCAAGATGCTAGCAGACAATCAAGTGGCTCAGAATTACTACATTTTCTTTTAAATCCATGCAATTTCATATATAGATAATTTTGTACCAAAAGCTACATTTTTTCCCCCAGGTTCCCATAGTGGATAGTGGAGAGGGAGGGGAAAAATGTTCTTTTGATAGACAGGGTTGCATGGTACTGTCCTGTCTGTAACTAGCCGTTATTCAGCTTCCTCTTCTGCATTTATCCAGTCTCTTTTCAGCTTTAATTTTTATGTGGAGAATTTCTGTTACTGTTTATTGACAGGTTTATTGAAGTGAGGTCAATGGGTTATTTCCCTCTCTCACTGCAACTTTTGTGTGTGTGTGTAAATAGATTCTTTTGGTCACTCTGAATGGTGTGGTAAGTCCAAGCATGTAGATGTGGATTTTTACTTGCAAAACACAGTGGAAATCAGGATATCATCCATCACATGTTTTTGTCTTTTCCCTGAGGCAGACTCTGAAAGCATTTTTATGGAGTATTTGTTGATGAATTGCAAAATCCATTATCTTGCAAATTCATTATTACATGTCTTTCTACTGTAGTTTCTAGTCTCACAGATGACCACAGCGTAGACGTAACTTTGATCTGACCAGGAGAAAACAAGCTGCATCCTTTAGTGTTAACTAGGGAAAAGTGGATAGATGTGGTTGGTACACAATCTGGAGTGGTATTTCTGTTCTTCCAACTATTTATTATCTCATGCTGCCCCCAAGAGAAACAAATACTGTCAAGGTCTGGGAGAATGCATGGAGGATTACACACATATGAGACTGACTGAACAAAAGAGACTGACTATGGGCAGGTATGTGCTTAGTTATTTCAATGCAGCTGGTGAGGTACCTTGGCAAATCAATATAGCTCAGCAGTGTTCCCAGATTTCCTGGTGGTCTTGCAAAGTGAAGAAATGTGGTATTAGCTTTTGTGTTATTCACGTTAAACATGGTAACACTTGCTAAACAGCAAGTGAGTTGGTAAAAGTTTACAGGTGGGCTCAGGTTTGGGGAGTTTTGACTACTGTTAATTTGGTTTTTCACTGTGGGCATGCTCAGGTGTAGTACTGATGGTTTGTTTTTCTCCACTTCTACAAGCTGTGTGGAGTTCCCATAAGATTTGATGAGCTGCCTCCCAGTTGCAATCTCTTCCTTACTTCTCTTCCCCAACAAGGAGTCTTTGAGGTTCACAGAACCTTTAGTTCTCAAAGCACCAAGACCTCTTTGTGTTTCAGCTGAGCAGCTTGCTGTTGCCCATATCAAATTTCAGGTGTGGTGATAGACAAGCTTGACTTCTGTGGATTGAAAATATGAAGAGTGAAGGTTCTTAAGTATATTATTTGCTTAAAATATTTCAAATTTATGGAATACTGTACAGAATTGTATGTATAAGTTACCTGTTTTTTTTCTTTTTGGATTTCAGGTCCAGATAAGACTGACACATGCACTCAGCCACCATGGTATGTTTTTACTGGAGTACTTGCACTAATTTTGGCATTTACAGCATGAGCCTTCCTCACAAAGTGATAAATTTTCGAGGGTCGGTCTGTATTTAGAAGTTAGAAAATGCTGGAATGAAATTCTCTCTTACTGCCAAATTCAGCTGTCCTGGTAGACTCCTACAAAATAACTTGGTGGAACTGGTGGCAACACTATGAAATGCAGAGTTCTAGTCTGCTTCAGAAAAGCAAAATTTAGATGGATTTATGCTCACTGTTCCCATGTAGCCAAATAGTTATATAATCTGAACAAAAACTATGTGAGGAGAAATTACACTCTGTACCAAATTGGTCAAATTTCCTTTTTGGAGTCAAAAAAAATGCATGCATCTTGTCAGTACTGAGCTGGTTGTTCTTTGCTGTCATAAGCAAAATGTGGTATAGCCATGGTCTTTGCTGTTGTCTGAAAATACACACAGAAGTATGGTTAAAGTAGTAAGAAACAAACAAAAAATCATATTTTGGGACTTTATCAAGATTTTTGAAGTTAAATGACCATAGTAGTTTTGCGTCCTCCATTTTTTTATTCAAAATAAAACAAACAAAAAAAAAAGAGAGGGAGATGTAATGTAAAATGTAAAAAACTTGCAGTTGTAACTGCAAATCTCATAGGTATTATTTCCCTAGTACATTTAACTCTGGCTGAAGAAAGTGCTACACTAAATATCCTGAATCTCCCTGAGAGAATAAGTCAGTGGCACTAAATATAGCAAAATAGAGCTGGGCTAGAAATTACTTCCCATATTCCAAATATGTTCCAATTCTGCCTTGGAGTAATACTTTGGAAGTGTGAGAGACAGACACAGTGCTCTACAGGTAATAGCTTAGTGGTCAGGGCAGTCAGGTTCAGTGAAGGAAACGGATTCAAGTCTCCAATTAGTCAGCTACTCTTGTGCCCTCTTGTGCTGCTGAGCAGCAGATCCATCATAATTCTGAGAAACTCTTCCTAATAAAACCGTAGATGATATTGTTACATCCATTCAACTGACTTTCTGGGTTTTTTTGACAACCCCCCCCATCTCCCTCCCCTAGACTGAAGTCCAGTTTCCTGAGCCGTACTCTTCCGAAATCACCTGAATTACAGGACACCATAATTAGAAACAGTAAATTCACTGCACAATTTACATTTTCATTTTCCTTTAGGGAGCTATTTTATGTGATGTTTTGAGCTACAATTATACGTGGCCTCAATTTATTAAAACGTGAAGTAGTGTTACATCATGGTCATCCCAGGGTCTCGCGTAATTGCTCTCTGTCTAAAGTAGCATATGCAAGGTTAGTGTCTGACTCACAAAACATGTTAAAATCTGAGCAGTGGATTTATATCCAGAAAATCCTCAGTTGAGACAGTGTCTGAGCACTGGTGACATTTTTATGAATCTTTCTCCTTCACCTTTTTCATCCATGTTCTTAATCAGCGTGAAGGAAACTAAAGGCTAATTAGTTCACCTTCTGGCTAAGGGCTTGTACATTTGTATCATTGCTGATAATAATAATTAGTATTTATACAGTGTCATATATCTGTAAACTTATCCTTTTCCTTCAGCATGCCACCAAAACCAACAACACTTGCTGTTAAAGCCATTGAAAATTCAGAGTTCAAACAGGCAACTAGCAATGGCATTGCTAAGGAGCTGAAATCCAGCAGCACTGAACTCATGGTTGAAACCAAAGACAGGGTGTCAGCAAAGAAAGAGACCTTCTATATCTCCAGAGAAGCCAAAGACAGTAAGCTGGGACAGCTCCAAGAAGCCAATGCACTATCTCCTCAAGAACCTAAAGAAGGAAAAAAGGGATTTCAGGTCTTGCAGAAAACTTCAAGCAGCATCATACTACAAGCTGTCAAACTGCAACCAGAACCAAAGGCAGAGCCCCAGGCTACATTCGTCAGACAGGGTGAAGACAGGAAAAGGGCTGTGCAGCCCCTGATGTCAACTCAACAAACCCTGTCTCTGACAGGGCAGGTCAGTCCAAGGAGCAGAGAAGCAGAAAATCGATCCGGAGCCCGGAAGGCTGTAACAGAGGAGAAGAGGGAGCCTCTGGGAATTCCCCCTCAGTTTGAGAGCTGTCCACAGAGCCTGGAAGCATCAGAAGGCCAGGAGATAAAATTCAAGAGCAAAGGTAAAGGGATGAAAGTTATCAGAGCCATGGGGTTATTCAAGTTCCCCTTCTGTGTATGGAAGCGGGGAAGCAATTCCTCCTTCATTGCAAGATGTCCTTCTCTTAAAGCATTTTGGAAATAGATGCAGAATCTCATGCTGTTTCCACAATACTCTTCACATTGAAATTTTCAGATCATCCCATGCCATAGCGTCCATCTCTTCTCCCATCTGGTGTTTCCCCAGATGTAGTCAATGGCACTCGTTCTAGGCAGTAGTGTTAGGGCTTCTTATATGAGGGCACAAGAGAGAAAATGGATGGTATACTTTCTAGAACTGTAATTAGTTATATTTTGCCCTTGAGCCAAAAAAAATTATTAGATACGACACTACAATCAGTCACTGCATTTCCCTTGTGTCATCTACTTTTACTCCTCATATTTGGTCAACCCAATGCTGATCTGAATGCTTCTTAACAGCTGAAATGATAAAGTCATAATTAAAAGGGAGGTTTAGAGTTTGTTCTGCAGAATTTGACTGGATTTTAATCTCTCAGAAGAGTAATGGGAGCTGCATTTTGCAGAATCCAGGGAGTAGATTTTTTTAAATTAGAATTTCAGTAGACAATAATTTTGAAGCGTTTTTCTGCTATTTTTTTAAATAACATTCACACTTCCAAGTGTTCCCATGAGTGAAAGAGAAATTGGTTTTTATGTCTCTGGAGGAAAAAAAAAATCACAACAAAACCATGGTTATTTATTTCATTTCTTGATAGTTCTTGCATTGTGAGTAAAGAATACAATTTATCTCACAAGCCCACACAGTAAGGTGGGGAGAAAATACTCCAAAGATCCTGACATCTTTTGAATAGTTTACTTTTTAGGTATATGAGTACTAAGAACATGGATTACTTTTCATCAGAGCTTCTCAATCACTTTGCAAAGTTTAACTAATTCATGATCCGGTTTGGTAGGGAAGTATAGTCCCTACTGTACAGAAACCAAGGAGATCATTCAGTTCTTATTGAAATACATTTTCGTTTGGCTTTGCACCCAAGGCACAAACTCTTGTCTGCAAAGGCAAGGCATCTGTAGGGAATGTACAGTGGAATGTCCCTAGTGCACTTTAATAAGTGATCTGAGAAACTTTCCCTAGAATGCTCTCTGCAAAGGGTGACCAAGGTTGCTTTCACAGGCTCTCTCTGCCTCCTGGTTGCAATGGACAATGGAAATGTTATTACACCCTGAAGGAGGCTTCTGATTGCCAGGCTGTCAGATCAGCAATGCTTCTGGGTCTGTACAGTTGCTACGAAGCATCCAGGTTCTTTGACACTTCAGGGCTTGTTTGGTTTTGATCCCCAGATTTTGGAGGTTCTCCCACCTCCACTGTTCTGCACTAATTGTCTGTGGATTCCAATATGCTCCTTCTCTGCTGAACAGGAAATAGAATCTTTTCTGAATAATAACTTCTAGATTCTAGTGGAGAAAATTAACAGAAAAAGGACATTTCCTGCTTTCTGATGTATGCAACAGGCATTCAGTTTTCTGCCCCATTTGTGGGTGTAATGGTAACCTGCCCCCTTCCAAATTTTTTTTATGGATTTGTAGCTGGATTTAGGGACTGCCTTCCCTCCCCCCAAAACCCAAGGAATTCCTTGTTTTCCTATTTATAGTCATTTATATCAGGTGAAATCCTGCTCCTAGCTTAGGGTTCCTCTTCTTAATAAGTCACTCCCCTATCCTTCTATTTTCTCCATTCAGAAGCCTTTCCTGCAGTATATCATATCTCTTTGTTATGGATATTCCTGCCTTCTTTTACCGTCTGTAACTTCTTCCAGGCATGAGCACTCTTGCTGTAGTGAAATGGGTAGAGCTGGGAAGGAACATCAGCAAGGTGGAAGCCTTGTTTGCTGTAATAAGTGAAGGATGGGATGGGAGACTTTTTGTGGCATTCTTTCCTAACCTCTCCGCTTTGCTCATCACAGCAACTGCCCTATGAAGTCCAGACCTCCTTCAGCATTACTAGGAGCCAAATCTGGTTCTCTAGAGCTCTGACACTGGCAAAGCAGGCAGTGAAGCCACAGTTGTTTTGCTTCTGCTCCCTGAAAGTTTACTGTCCTAGGAAGCTGCTTGCTTTGCCTACATCTGGACCCTAGTCTGGAAAAAAAATACCCAGAATGACAGAATGCTTGAGGTTGTAAGGGACCTTTGGAGGTCATCTGGTTCAGCACTCCTGCTCATGCAGCATCACCTACAGCAGGTTGTTCAGAGCTATGTCAAGGTGGCTTTTGAATATCTCCAGGGAGGGAGGCTCCACAACCTCTCTGGGCAATCTGTGCCAGTAATTAGTAACCCTCACAGTGAAGAAGTATGTACGTTTAGAGAGAACCTCCTGTGTTTCAGTTTGTGCTCATTGCCTCTGGTCCTATCACTGGACAGCACTGGAAAGAGCCTGGCTCCATCTTCTTTACACCCTCCCTTCAGATATTTATATACATTGATGAGATCACCCTCAAGCCTTCTCTTCTCCCAGCTGAACAGTCCCAGAATAAACAACCTTAGCGGTAGGTACCGTGGATTGCAAAGGTCTGCTAGGTGCTCTGGGAAACCAGTCTAGCAGGGTAGGAAGGACTGGGGAGACATTTCTTCCTTCCTCCTCTAATATCTCATCACATCCATTTTGTCTGTATTTTTTAGAGAAACAATGTTCAGATAGAAGTGCTTGGGGGTTTTCAAGTTATTTTAAAAGATAGACTGGCCAAGAGGTTTTGGAAGATCAGAAATATCAAACTGTCTTTTTGAAGATAGTTTTGTGTATTAATTGCTCATTAAGGTTTATATAATTATGTGTGTGTAAATAATACCTATTTTATACTAAAGCAAATAATGGAATTACACTAAGGGAAATACCTGTTCATGAAAATTCAAATACCTCGTTGTCCAGTTTCAGGGAAACCAAAACCAGATGTGGAGTGGTTCAAAGAGGGTGAACCAATTAAAGCTGGAGAAGATGTCCGAATATTTGAAGAAGATGGGATTCATTGCCTGTGGTTAAAGAAAGCCTGCTTGGGGCACAGTGGATCTTATAGCTGTGCAGCTTTCAACCCGAAAGGTCAGACTTCCACCAGCTGGTTGTTAACTGTCAGAAGTAAGTAAGCTCTTGTGAGCCCACTGAGCTGCACTTTGAAAACTGTGGCTGGGGTTTTCTAAGCTTTCAGAGGGCGGTGGCTACAAAATTTATATTACAACTTGTCAATGCAGGCTAATTCTGATTCCTAGCTCTGTGAATAAGGTGCTGTGGGATGGCTGGCAAGCCACATTTTGCATCAGATTCCATTGTGACCTTTTGTTTTTGTTGTTTGTATAGCTAAAGCCATATCATTGAATGTTTTATACACAGGAGACCTGTTCTCCACTGAGGTTTTTAGCATTTCTATAGAACACAGCGTATCTGAAATGTTTTGCAAGCACAAACCAATCCTGTGCAGTAAAGCGAATAAGAAGAAAAGGGAAAGGAATGAGAATTGTGTTCTGATAAATTCAAGTACCTCTCCCAACGACAAATTATTTTGAGCTTGAAGGCACTGTCTTGCTAGTCTGGTTGAAAGATTTGTTGGCTTCTTAGCAAATCCTGTCCTCAATTCTAATCTTTTCACCTGGTTTTAGGCTTTTTTCTGGAGGTATGATCATGTTTATGCAACATTACTCTATTTGCTGTGCCTGAGGTTAAACCAGGATACCCAAGATCCTCTCTTTCTGTCTCATGAGAGACCTGTAAACTGCATCCTTAAGTCACTCTGTTTCACTGCCAGCCAGGGGAATCTGGGACAGGGACTAGAAGACAGACAAGAAGAGAGAATGATTACCCTTCCTATTTGTGCTGAGCTCTCTGGTAACATGTTGTGTGCACTTCTAGTGCCTGGCTGCAAATAGTGGATTCTGGCATAAAAAGCCACCACCTAAGATACAGCTTGAGGGCTGGCAATGCATGCCATGTAGTTTATAGGGGAACCATTCCTTTCTTCATACCAGTCCATCGCTCAAAATTATTTCTATTCCCCAGTAAAACATTTCACTATGGTTAGCTCAGCCATGTCTCCTAAGCATACCTAGAAAAAGTCAGTAATTGCTAAAGATAATTTTGTCAATTTGGGTTAAATGAACTGTTTTCATTTTGGTTTTGAAGGGCCTAAAGTCCAAGAGATTGCTCCATGCTTTTCCAGTGTCTTGAAAGGATGCACTGTGAGTGAAGGGCAAGACTTCGTGCTGCAGTGCTGTGTAGCAGGCGTACCTGTGCCTCAGATCACCTGGCTCCTCAATGGTAAGGACCCCCCTGGTCTGCAATACATGTTTGCACACGTTTCCATCCGCAGCCTCGAATGCCACCCGTAGGAAGGCTGTGAATACTGCACAAAGCACTCTGAATCACCGTCATACAACCCACTGGAATATTTGAAGAAAATCAGTGTGCATACAAGTAACACGCACGAAGGGTTGCTTTCTTGGGCATTTTTTCTCTTACTGCAGTTCTCCCGTATGTCCAGCAGGGGGCTCTGGTGACAAGCTTGTACGCAGCTGGTTTTGGGGGTTTTTTGTTACACTCAGCTTTTCACCACGCTGCAGCAAAGGCTGTGTTGCTACTGTGTGCGGAACCCTGTGCTACCCCCACTCCTTTGGCACTAGCCTCTGCTCTGAGAATAACGGGTTGCCATCATGATATTGCAGGCATAATAAGTTCTAAGCAAAATAAGTGCAGTATATCACTCTTTACGGTAGGAAAGAAAACGATGCCCAATTCCATCCTTTCATCAGCCAAACAGGTCATAATTGGTATTAGCAGCTATGTCCTGAAGATCTTAAAATCCAGCTTTTCTGCTTGCTTCGTTACTAGAAATATGTTCCTTGAGATTCTAATTCTTGCCCAAAGCTGACTAAAAAAAGAGGATAAGTAAAATATTTTTCTCTTTTATCAGACTGTATAATTAACCCAGCCCTAATTACACAACTGAACATGCACGTTTCCCTTACAGTCCTCTCTTAATATTGGGCCCAAACATCAGTGTTTTGCTTAGATTCCAAATTATTATAGAGATCCAGAGACTACATGCTTTGTCTAAGGTCTCTTTCCATTTAGAGTCATATCTATTAAACACTAGACATTTATTCAGCTTAAATGTTGATCACCTCTATTACTCCTGAAGGGCAACTGATTTTTTTGCAGACTCTCCCAGGCTATCTGTGTGTATGTGTGTATGACTTAAAGACAAAGAACAGCATACTTTGCCACAAAGATATTTCCTCCAGAATTGTTTTTAAAATTAATTGTTTGCATATGATCTCTGTTTCTCTTTAGCTGTTCAGAGTAAATGGGTTAATTGAAAAAGGTGGCAGGACAAATGAACCATGCCCTTGAGATTGGTATGTTCCCACAGCCCAGTCTGTTTCCCTTCCCAGTAGCTCCATGTCTAGAACAGAAAGGCCACTGCCTTATTTACTACATGAAACATGTGAGTAAAGGCTCTGACACTCTTCTGCTGGAAATAAGTTGTTTCTCTGTCTGAAGGCTACTCTGCAGTTCCTCCTTTGCAGATGTGATTAGAATCACTGTTTTGCTGTGTAAGAATTGTGTCTTGCAGCACAGGAGGAGCAACTCTGATGCATAGGGTGTAATTTCATCTTCATGTTCCAAGGGTACCCCCTGCTCATGAAGGTTTCCCTTAGTCATTGAATAATGTAGTTATGCACAGTTGTCTTCCACATACAGAGCATCTTCCTGTTTCAGATTACTTTGTGTTACAGTTCATTGGGCACAGACACAGCTTCTCCATTGATGTAACCATGTTCTGTTTTGCTAACCAGAAAACTGTTGGCTCCTGAAAAATACAACCTAGAGATCAATAAACAACATATTTCTGTAGGCCTCCAGTATGCATTGTGCCTCCATGCCTTTTTCAGGATGTTTGTTCTGATTTGACCTTTCTTCTCACTAATCTCAAATGAGACTCCCCTTGTTCAGGTATAACCATGTTTATATTGCATCCAAGCATGTCATGGTTTAACCCCAGCCAGCAACTAAGCACCACACAGTCACTTGCCCCCCTCCCCTCCTGTGGGATGGGAGAGAGGATTGGAAGGGTGAAAGTGAGAAAACTCGTGGGTTGAGTTAAAGACAGTTTCATAGGTAAAGCAAAAGCTGTGCACACAAGCAAATGAATGCCATTGGGAGGCAGGTGACCAGCCATCTCCAGTAAAGCAGGGCTCCATCATGCATAACGGTTACTTGGGAAGACAAACACCATCACTCCAAGTGTCTCTCCCTTCCTTCTTCTTCCCCCAGTTTTATATGCTGAGTCCGTACATCTTATGGTATGGACTATCCCTTTGGTCCATTGGGGTCGGCTGTCCTGGCTCTGTCCCCTCCCAGCTTCTTGTGCCCCCTCATCCTACTCGTTGTTGGGGTAGTGTGAAGAGCAGAAAAAGCCTTGAGTCTGTGCACTTTTTCAGAACTCCATAGAAAAAAAAATCACATGGGGCAAGATGTGTGAAGTTCACAAGAAAATATCAAATGCAAATTGTCTTCTAAGCATGAGAATGATAGCAAACTAGAATTAATTTTTGAAAGAAATAGTAAGAAAAGTATGCATATTTCAGTGAAATAATGAATGTAAAGACCAAGCTTTCAAATCATCAGAAACATGAACAGAAGGCTGCTTTGAGAAACAAACAAAAAATAGAAAAAAAGCAGAAGTCTCTCCTAGGCTGGCCAGCTCTTGATACTGAACCACCTGTATGCTGTCCAGTCTGCCTTCCCACAATCTCCAAGGTATCCACACCACCTTAGAACTAAAAGACTTGCAATAACTTCCTGTACAATGTTACATACAAGTACCATTTTAGATACTGAGCATTTTTACCCACTGTGACTAAACACAAATATAAAACATTTTCCAAGTCATTATATAGATTGACTTCTCTTTCAGGTCAACCAAGACAAAAAATATGTGATGTATGCTATGCATTGTTTGTAATTACTTCTTAACATATGTGAGGATGTTGTCCTTCCATATTCATAGACACTGCACAGATAAAATCCACAGTTCAGTCAGGTAGTTCTTACTTGAGCTCTTACTCTTCCCTGCAGCTCTACCATCTTCAGTTTCTTTCTTAGATTTTATCCCTATTTTAATGATTTAAAGCATTTTTCCAACTTCTTCAAGATGGTTCTTTTGTCCTGTTGCTCTCACTCTGCCCCTTATTTTAAGTTTCTTTCTGAATTTGCACAGATTTACTGGTAAATTCCCTGAAAGTAAACTTCTTGTGTTTTAGTTCAGGTCTCACCAAAGCCTTACAAATAACTTCTCACATGTGCTCTCTGTGACAATACTTCAGTATGTAACTCCAATTTACTTTAGCTTCTTTAAATACTTTATTGGTAACTTCTTTTTAAATTGCAGGAATAAGGTCTATATGACTGTATTTTAAATATCTTCCTTTTCATGATGCTTTCCATGTGGGTTTTTTTCCCCCGAGTTGAATTGAAGCTCTTCCTGCTGAATGTAAGAACAGGATGACCATGACTTTAGCATCACAATTCTTTGAGCAGCATTTGGTTTTAGGATAGCTGTCTGATCTCTCCAGAACGCTTTTAATACATGGGCCAGGGTAAACTTTCCTTTCTTCTGGCATAACATGCCAGAAGGAAGGTATTTTTTGTTATTGTTCCTGCTGCCAAGCTGTCATGGAAGTTTGACTGTTCTGCCTCTGGAGAAGGGAACATTTCACTACTGGGAGAGTTGTTTTTATTAGATCAAAATATAAGTACAATGGACATAACTTAGAATCTTGTTGCTCATTATTCCTCAGGTCTGATATAGTTTTGTTTTCTGGGGTCTGATGAAAAAGGTTGTTCTGTAAATTAATGCACTACTTTGTGAACAGAGCTAAAAAATTGTCACAGTTTTGTTGGGGCCTGGAGTGAAAAAGAGGATGGCCTGAAAAAAAGTTGATGACATGGTGAAGGAGAGCGCATTTTCTTTTTCCACACAGAACACTTACCCTATTCATTTGCTTATTTACAACAGAAATAAAAAAGCATTGTTCTGTTTTTGATGATGCAGCTTTTATCTTGAGTGTATTTCTGATATAGTTATCATCATAGCACCATTAAGCATCATTAATAGTTTCAATGTCAGAATCCTAGACAGGATCCCTGTTAGATTAGATATTCTACACTCAGACCAGGAAGGCAGTCCAGTGTGCCATGTCCTCTTACAGAAAGCTTTGTCTGCTTGGGTTTTCAGCTGTACGTGTACATATTTGAATGTAATGTTATTCCCACATGCAAAAAATACGTGATTGCACCTAATAGTTACAACAGTCTATGTGTAACTGAGTGAAAGGGAGCTCAAAGGAACAAGTAATAAGAATATATGACCTGTGAAGATGGTGGAGAGAATTTATTTTGAAATTGGAGTCTTCTGGGCAGTTGATTAAATGTTCACCCATTTTTCATACAATAGAAAATTTGTTAACTTAACAAACAGATGACTTATAAGAAAAAAAAGAAAAACAGGATCAACCACCACATTTTATAATACATGTAATTATTGGATCATGCTGATTTTGGCACGTGTTTGTATTTCAGAGTGAAATTACATATGCAGATAGATGGTGCATAGATAATGACTGCCTTCTGATTTTGTTAGTGTTGAAAATCAGAGATGAGAGAAAAATCTGTTCCATCGTTTAATTTATCCTGTTCGTAGTGCAGAGCTGGTTCTTAGAAACCCCAGAGCCTTTGTCGTAATCTTTTAAAGTAATTTTGGCAATGAAATAAATTTTGATCTTTCCTTTTGACCATGATTTCCCAAGTGACAGATATCTTCGATTTAGTTCTGCACAATTTCTCTGCATTTTCACCTTCTTCTCTCAGATGACCCCAATTTCCTTTTCCAGCATGATGTTTATGCACAGATATCAGGCCCTCTTCAGCATTGCATACACTGGGAAAGCAACCAATGATGAGTCAGTAGTGGAAACTATTTAATACTGGGAAAACAGAATGCAGCAGCATTTCAGAAAGTAAGGCTGAGATTGATGACAGTTCCTGAAACAATGGCAAGGCAACTTTAACCAGTCTACACTCTAACATTTAAGCATGTTCCAAACCAATTCAAGGAATCAGTTTCTTAAAATAATAGTTCTTCTTTAATAGTCATGTCACCATAGATCAGACTGTACCTCTGTTACCAGACTATGCATACCGTAGTATAGGTTGACTGCCTGTGTAAATCAGCCTCTTGGCTCCATCATAGATTTTGCTGTCTCTCTTGGAATGTCTTCCACTACAAAGTACTTGATGGAGGACTTCAAGTGCTTCTCCATGCCCAACAGGTTTTGCACATCTAGACAATAACACTAATATCTAGTTTTAGGCAAAGTACAAGATGGAGACAATGTCTGAAGCATACACAGAAGACATTTCTTTTCTTACCCACCTGAAAGAGAATCTACTCAAAATACAAAGATAAACCTTCTTTCTCTCACTGCTACTCAAGATAGCACCCAGTGAACCTAATGACAAGATTTGTCTGACAACCATATTCTGCTTGTGCTGGGGATGCTGCTGTTTGTAGTCACTAGAGAGCAGGGGCCATGCGCTAGAGAGCAGGATTTGGCTCTGCACTTTAATATACTGGCTGGTGTTAGGCATCCATATTTCACTGAAATCAGGAATTGCTTTTGAAACTTGTGGCCGATGTATTAAGACAATTCTCTTCCTTTCTGTCTACAGACCAGCCAATTCAGTATGCCCATTCCACTTTTGAAGATGGAGTTGCAAAACTGACTGTCCAAGATGCCCTACCAGAAGATGATGGCATTTATACCTGTCTGGCTGAAAACAACACAGGACAGGCATCTTGCAGTGCTCAAGTCACAGTCAAAGGTGAATATCTCGACCTGCTGTAACGACTGCAAGGATATCAGCTGTAATCTTTTCTAAAAAACCTTGAATCCTTAAGAGAGGTGGTTGTAAATGGGTTCTGTGTTTTTTCTAAGCTGGGTACCTTTTCTCTCCTTTAGAGGTGGGTGCAACTTAAGTGCTTAAGGACTATGAAATGTAAGGTAATATGCATGTTTCAGGAAAAAGTAGTAATGCTGTGACCTTAGCAAGAAGGGCTTAGTGTGGTACAGAGCAGAGAGGCTAAGTTTTGGAAGAGGTGTACCAGTGTAGGAAAGGACTGTCGCTGCTGAAAGAAAAATAAGGTCAGTACCACCAGTATCACCCACCAGGCAGAGTGCATTGTGGTGAGTAGGCAGATGCTACCCCTTTCTCTTGAAAGGCAGAGCACAGCGACCAGTGCCAGGGACTGCAATTATGATAGCGAATGCCAATATTCTTGTTTTGCTACCAGGATTTATTAGAGATAATTCTGAAGAGGTATATGTATCAGCTAATTAGGATCAGTATATCTCTAAATAAGCATAATGTTGACAGTGAAAGTACCAGAAGAATGTTGCAGTAAGCAATTGAGGTGATCTGTTGTCTCTGAAATCTGAGAGCACCCTCTTTGCAAATATCACTAATTTGATACCCTCAGTGCTGATTTGAGACAGCTGATTTGTCCATGAAAGCCATAATTCTGCATCAGGATCTGAACAAACACAGTTTAAAAGACCAGAGATGGCAGTGAAGACAAGAGGTGATAGAATTCCATGGGTAAATTGAACAGTGAGGTCATATCAATCAGTATTATTGTCATTATTCTTAAAATTTCACCTGGAATCAGTTTATACAGGTGTTCCATGTTATGGAGATAAAAGTCTCTCTCCCTCAGACTCCCCCTCCCCCTACAATCAAGCCTGTATTTGGTATTTTTCATCTGCAAATTATTTTTTCCTGAAGTTATGATAGTTTGGCACTGCCTGTCCAACGGACTGTTGAGTGACAGTTCCCGAGGGGACTAGTCCATTTGTCTATGACCAAATAATACCTGCTCCAAATTCATACACACAGCTTGGTGGGAAATGTACCCTGATCCCTGGGATCGCATGATTTGTGTTTGTTTGCCAATGTTCTGTGGTGTTTGTCTACAGCACTTCAGTGATATGCATGCCCCTATTCTGTCTGCATGAATCTGCTTAAAACTCTAGACAAGCTTAAAATGAAAACAAAGTAATTCTGGTAAACCTATGAGTTAATTTCTTGATTACCAAATTGGAAATGCAGTCATTCCTTCCCTTCCCTCCCGCTCCCAAAAAAAAGGCATAAAGTAGGAAAACACTGATTTAAAATGAGCCTGAAATTAATCTGTTCTCAAAGCTGTCATTTATAATTTCTCTGAAACATTTTATCTGCATTAGCTAAGGGGCAATCAAGAGTGCTCCACCTCAAGGGAGCTGTCTTTGACATGGGACTTGCTGATTCTTCAGTGGGACAGAGAAGCCAAAAAGACAGCCCCTTTCTTACTAACTAACCATTTCTGAATTATTTTAGGGTTGACATACAATGTTAACGTGGGAACAATAGTGAGCTAGCCTTCCCCTAGGCTTGTGTGCTCTGCTGAGCTATTTCAGGCTGTTGCATGAGTTGGATTACTCCTGTACTTTAGCTAGTCTGGGGCTAGAATGCTACATTGCCACTATTAGGGGGAATTTGTTCCTCCCTTTTGCATCCCATTCTATTTTCTGGGAGTCATGGAGTGTGGGTGCAAGAAAAAGAGCAGAACTAAGGACACGCGTGACAGCCTGTAAAGCCATGTGTTCAATACTTTTTCAGCTTTAGCTGTCCCCTTCCCTTCCTCCCTAAAACTCATTATGTTCTTGTTGCCATAAGGATTATAGTAACTTTCCTCAAGACTTAGATCAATGTGGATTTGCCTACTGAAAATAGTACCAAATTTAAAATCGCGATTTCCAAATCTCTTATCTGTTCATATATTTTTTCCATCAGATCCTCTAGCAAATGCTTACTGGCATTAGAGTTCCCTGAGACTCTGAACGCTGCTGCTGAGGCTTCTCTAAATGCTCAGCTTTTACAGACAGATTACAGCAGGAAATCACTGTACGTGCAGAAAGAGAAAAAACTTCAAAAATCCTCTCCTGACCAAACATTGATAAAACTGTTTCTGAATTGTAACCCATCTCTCTCCAGTTCCTTTTTATCTTCATGATTTCAGGTTTCATGCAGTTCTCAGTTTGTTCATTCATTGCTAGAGAAATATTTTCCTTTTGTATGTGAAAAGTAATTTGTATTTAATCTAAGAAGGAATTGATGTTCTTGGCATAGCATCAGTATCAGGCCAATGTCAGAATTCCTCTTTTCTTTAACTTGCTTCTGTGCTCCTTGGACACATCTCTTAAGTCTATCTGGGTCTAAATTTCACTTCATATTGCCATTTTTGACTTTGCAGTTCTAATGCAGCAAGGGTCTCATGGAGGGGCATATCTACTGTGGTCATTGGGGAAACTTTACCTGGAGTGAATCAGAATTATTTAGGTTGAAAAAGACCCTTAAGATCATCAAGTCCAACAGTTAGCCCAGGGCTGCCAAGTCCACCACTAAACTGTGTCCCTAAGCACCACATCTGTGCTTTTTTTTAACACTTCCAGGAGTTGTGATTCCACTACATCCCTGGGCAGCCTTCCAATGCTTGACTGCCCTTTCAGGGAAGAAATTTTTTCTTAATCTCCAATCTAAACCTCCCCTGGCACAACTTAAGTCCATTTCCTCTTGTCCTATTGCCTTTTATTTGGGAAAAGAGACTGTCCCCCACCTGCCTACAACCTTCTTTCAGGTAGTTGTAGAGAGCATTAAGGTCCTCCCTCACACTCCTTTTGTCCAGGCTAAACTGCCCCAGTTCCCTCAGCTGCTCCTCACAAGACTTGTGCTCCAGACCCTTCCCCAGCTCCGTTGCCCATCTCTGGACACACTCCAGCACCTCCATGTCCCTGTTGTAGCGAGGGGCCAAAACTGAACCCAGGATTCGAGGTGGGGCCTCACCAGTGCCCAGTACAGGGGGACAGTCACTGCCCTGGTCCTGCTGGCCACACTGTTTCAGATACAAGCCAGGATGCTGTTGGCCTTCTTGGACCTGGGCACGCTGCTGGCTCACGTTCAGCCGGCTCTCGACCAGCACCCTCAGGTCCTTTCCTGCCAAGCAGCTTTCCAGCCGCTCTGCCCCCAGCCCGTAGAGCTGCTTGGGGTGGTTCTGACCCACGTGCAGGACCCGGCACTGCACCTTGTTGAACCTCATACAATTGGCCTTGGCCAAAGAATTGTCTGTCTTAACAGTAAAACTCAGTTTTATTTTCAAAAGCAAAAAGTTCCACCATCTAAATTAAATCAATCTCACAGATAACTCAGAAAAGTCCCATACTGGCAGCATGGATAATCAGTGACAAACTTTGAAAGGAAAAAAAAAACAACTACAACATAATCCTCATGTCTGAATTCTAACACAAGATAATACTTAAACCTGCTAGTAGGTTACAGGTGTTATCTGGCCACATATTATGTTTTCTGATGATCTTTTGTGCATTCTTTGCCCTTTACAAGATCTGTTGCTTTGTTTTTGTCAAAGAAAATTTCCTTTCGTGCAGTTATTGTAGGAAACAACATTTTAAAGTCCCTTTGCCCTATAAAGGACTACTGCTCCAAGTCCTGTTAAACACAAGGTGAGGGGAGGATGCTTTCAGCATGCTTTGTGCTGGGCCTTGGATAACTAGCTAAGTTTTTTGTGGCATAGCATTCCTTCTAAGTCATCAGCCTCAGATTCATTTATGGTTGTCTTTTGCTTCGTTATTATTAAGCAGGATAAATTCTGCCTAGCTCTGAGCAACCTCAGTCCTCCCTTGGTTTTGTGCGTAAAAACACTGAAGGTTTTTCTGAAGCTGTTTGTAGGAGGCTTTTGGCACTGTGTTGGAAAAGTCCCACGCTTCATATGGATGGGGCATAAGAAATGCAATGGTCTTAAAAAATTCAAACTTCTCAGTCTTCTGCATATTTAAGACAAGAAAATAACATCTCCAGATCATTTAAGTGATCTGAAGGCTGAGTAAATTGGAATAGATCCATTAGGTAGTCTGTGGAGAAAGTAAGTTAATCAAGGTGAAGCTAATTTTGGCCTTGTAAAAGGCTAAGTAGACTAAATTGAATCCTGACAGCTGTCTTCCCTGTGACAGTGTTTTTTTACAGCTGAAATACAGGTAGAGATGAACTACAGACAACGAGCAGCACTTCTTTAAAGAACAAGCCTAACAAATGTTTTCACCATGAGAACTTTTTCTAACCAAATTTTCCAGTGAGTGGGGTGCATTGGATAAAATGCTAGATTAATTAGTCTAATACAAGAAAACCTGAGGGATGAAAAAGACGGTCCAGGTTACCCAAACATTCAATGATAAACATTCCTGAAATGAAATGTTTGCTGCTCTGCAAATACTAGAATCTTTTTCTTTTGAACTTATGCATCATTTTCTATACGTAGGAAAATCAGGAAAGCTTTGGGGCCAATGTAGAATTTTTAAAAAAAGTTTTTAAGTAATATGTGCATGATTGAGTTGTTTCTGTAATTATATATGCAAGCTAGGCAATTGGGTTGGTGTTCCCATTTAATATTACAGTTTTCATATTGTTTTGTGATACGAAAATAAGTATACAAGCCATTTTTTAAATACACCGGACATCCCATTTACAAGAACGCAAACAACAAACAGCTCCTTAACAGGGCTATGCAGGGTACACTCAGGTCACCTGAAATATGCAGTGATTATATACTGATGGTCATTGTAGATACTGAAGTGGAATATTAATATTAATCAGGTTTTTATCAGTGTGGCTGAACATTTTAATGAGATTTTTATGAATAGGAAACTGAGGTGAGAAATTAATTGACCCTGGATGTACCTATATAGTGCGCCAGTGTTAGTGTCTTGCAGTGGCTGTGACAATCAGAGTACGTAGGCAAGACAACTAGTGGTAATAACTAGTATAGCTGGAAGGTAAGGCCCGCTTCTAGGCCTAGTAACAGTTCTTCACGTCTGCCTCATACCTAAGATTGGCCTTTTGATACACGGTTGTCTCTGTCAGTTAGCTAATTGCTGAGAAGGTGTTATAGGTCAGATCCACCTGTAGAAAAGATGTGTCAAAGGGATATTTAACCACCTGACATTCATGCTAATACCCGGGTGTACTACACAAGATTACAGGCTGGAAGGAGAACAGGAGTAAGGATGGACCATATGGTGGACTCAATCTATTGTGCCAAACCAAATTAATACTGTGTGTAGGAAGGTTTTGTTCTTTTGCAAACAGACTCTGCATGTGAGAAAGGCAGTTAAATGATTTTTTCAGGTTTCTCTAGGTATGGTATCAAGCTGGAGTGCTTGTTACATGAGGGCGGACTCCCAAGAGAATGTCTTTCTCTCTTACAGTTCTGTAGTAGATGACAAACAAAATATCTGACCCATTTCAGGCTCCTTGAGAGTTCTCCAGCCTCCTCCCACTAGGCAGCAGTGTCACTGACTGACATCAGGGAGGGCATGAAGTGTGTAGATAGTGACAGCAGCACCATAGGCTTTCAGCCAGGGTACTTTTGTGGGCTCTGATGCTCTGCAGCCACCCCACACCACTTCTGCACACTGCTTTTTTGAATAGAGGCTTAATACTGCCTCCCTTGGTGAGCAAACACTACTCAGCAAATAATGCTGCTCCTGCTCATTGGCTCTTGAGCTCATTTCTCCCTCCTTGCCCACAGTGCAATTTCCTGACTTCATATCTGATCCCCCTTCCCCCCTACCACATTCTGTTCACACTTTCTTTTTTTTTTTTTTTTTTCAGTGCAGCCTCCCCAGCATAAGTGTCTATGTTGGGAAGTCTGTAGCCCTTACAATCCGATTACTGTAGTCATTCATTGATTGTTGGACAAGCAGATTAGAGTCACCTGAAAGCCTGTCAGAGTTCCTGCTGTAACCAGTTTGTAAGAGCAGTGAGGGGAGATGCTTTCTGGAAAACCAGTTTGTTTTGTTCCTGTCACTCTTCCATCTGGTGTGAGTGAGACCATAAAATATAACCAGGTGGAAGAAAGCCTTTCAGGTAGGAATCTTTTCTTCCAGTCATGAGAGATGCTATCTTTAGGTCACGGGTTGTTTTTCTTTCTATGTCAGAATGACCTCTCTTAGACACTAATGTTTTAAAGAAGTTTATCATTGCAATAAGCAGCCTCTCTTTGAAGACCTAATTGAGAGGCTACAGCTTTGTTTCTATGAGATATATCTTTCTGCCTAAAGTAAACAAAGTATGATGTCTTACTTGCCTACAGTGATGAAATATTTGTGACAGCTTTTCAAAGTCACTATTTATTTGAAAGCATTTTGCTGTATTTCAAGCGTAATATAAATATAAAGGGCTATAGAAGACTTTCCAAATTATGCAAGTTTAGTCTTGTTAAATGTCCAAAAGGCATTCCAGACCAGTAGCCTGGGGGAACCACTTGGTTATGTAAGAATTGGTTTCAGAGCTCTAAGAGAAAGGAAGGGGGGTTTGTTGCTGTATTGAAAGGTCAGAGGTAAGCTGTCATGAGCATCAAAGAAACTCTTGCAGTGTTTTCAAGAGTGTCCCAAAGTTCTCAGTCCAGCACTCTGTACAGGCCACTAACAGCTGTAATCCTTGGAAGACTAAGCTTCTTTTTTTAAAAAAAATTGCCTTCTCTCAGCACCTCAGAACCAAATGTGAAACACAATTCCAGCCAAAGACCAAAAATGAAGGACAAAAGCAAAATGTGTAGAAGTTTTCAATGATACAGGATTTGTGCCATCAATATAAACAATGTTCCCGAAAGACAGCTTCTTGTTATAATTCATTTCCAGTAAAAGGGGAACCAAATTTGGATGCAAATGAGGGATAACTGCTTGCAGAGTAAGCAGAAGTTAAATGACAGGAACTGCATTAATATTTCTTATAAACAAAAACCAAAGATGAGATGCTAACAAAAAATGTTTAATTAAAAAAAAAAAAAGATGAAAAAAAATCCCCCCCCTACATCTGATTCTCTTCTCAACTGTGAAGTGATCAAATGCTGTGAACATGAAGCTATTATGTAGCACAATGACAGAAAACAGATGGTTGTTGTAACAGTCTTGGGAATGGCCTTGCATTGGCCAAGGGGCAGACTGTCACATCTTGGATTGCCAACTTCTATAATGCCTTAAGTTCCAGATGAAAAGTGGAAGTCATCGAAATACATACAAAACCTGTTAACTGAACAGATGCCTAAGTAATTCTGAAAACATGGGCATAATGTTACCCCAAATAATGTTTCTAAGCTGATGTGGATTAGCTATTGGGAACTCACACAGTCAGCCATCAGACTTTCTTGTAGGATTAGCTACATTTATAAAACTCTCCAGAAATTACCATTGTGCAGGTAGATTTGAGTTAGGCAAGTTGTAGGTTGGGAAGGAGCCTTTGTCAGAAGTAATCACTGAAAATCAGTCCCAAAGCATCTGAGAGTTTGATGTAGCATGTGTTTTTCTGGAGGAAAATTGACTTGGTTTCTGACAATAAGCATCATTTCTGTCTGCATTCATTTTCTGGCCTTTTTCCTGCTTTTCTCATGTGGTTATGAATTCACCCAGCTTACGTTACATCTATGAATTGAATTCCAGCCTAGCTTTGCCAAGCTTCCTTTCCATGACTACTAGATTAACTTGAATTTATCAAAACACCATCCTGTTGTGCAAACATTGCTGAAAAAATGACAAAGAACAAATGCATATTTTAACGACTTCTGTACCATCAGTCACGGTACATTAGATGGAGTAGCCACCAAAAAGAAATTTAGTTTGTAGAATGGTTATGTAACAATTAAAACCACAACACTAGTAAAATGGCTAAGTGCTAGAAGTGACCTGTTCTACCATTTGAGCTTTTCATATCTAAGTGCTTCAAATTTAGGCAGGGTGAGAGTCGCAAGTGGAAGAGTACCTGTAGGACTGATGTTTGCCTTTAAACTACAAATCAAAAGGTGAAATAGGTCTTTAAGCAAGTTGGTTTCCCAATGTTAGAATTGAAATTATAGAGGCAGCAAGACAGACTCTAAGGATATATCTGTGTTTACTTTTCTGTTTAGTTTTTTCAATTTTTTTTAAAAAAAGTTAATTAACACTTTTGTTGGTATGAGTTTTGTCCTTTTCTATTAATCTCTCTCAAATTTGGGAACAGACATGTTGGCTATTTAGAAGCCTGTTGAGTACCTTGCATTAACAGATGATGTAAAACATGTACACAAACATATATATGCTCCAGTGCAAATATCTTAGGAAGTTTCACTTAAAGAAAGGTTTTTGCATAAGCACAGGTACATGGCCAGTACTTACAGAAAAGCAGAGGATGTCAAGGTCTCACAAAAAAAAATAAAATTTAAAATGGCTTTTAATCAAAGGACTCATTGAGCTGAAGGGATTGATTTGAGAGCAGGGTGATGTGCGTGTTTCTTCTCTGTATACATTTTTTTGTGACTACCATTATCAAAAGTATAGGGAAATGGGAGGACCATGGAGAAGAGTTGTGAGTGTCTAAGTTAGGGATATTCAGCACCATCAGAAAAAGAAGAGCTTTAAAGGTGATGAATAAAGATTTGCTTTATGAATAGCATATGCAGGAGGAGAAGGAGGATTGTAGAAAAGGAAGGTCTAAGTAATGAAGAAATGGGCTGGCCTAAGGGAAGCATCTGTCTTTGAGTTAGGTGACTAAAAAATCTGAAATTTTAAATACATAAGCTGGTGTATACATAGCCAAGTAAGGATGGCAAGTTCTTAAAGGTTTGTTTCCTCAGTTTAGTCTTACAAATTTAACAGCATGTTGCTCAAGCATATAACTGCGTTGCAGCATGGAGTCCCTGGGTTAGTATGACCAACCAAAATGAAAACAAAGCTGAAAAAACACACACAAGGCCCCCATGCTGAAATTTAGCAGGTCCTCCCTTGTACTTACTAGTTCTGCAAGTCTATGCAGCTCTCTTGCCCTAAAAGGCAAAAATGTCCACGTAACAGAATTTGTGGTATGAATATTTGGAACAGAAAATATATCTAACTAGGCAGATAGACCACTCTAACACCTGCTGCAGCACTTCTTCATATCTAATTTTGTCAAGCAAAGATACCTCACTTTTAGAAGAATAAGGTTTCTCTTCCACATGCTGGAACAATACAGAGATGTCAAGTGTCTTATGACAGGTATAGTGTGAGTCCTAACGAGCAGGTCGTTCGTTTGCAGCAGGGGAAAGGAACAGAAGGCAGGAAATTTGTACAGCTGTATACTACTGGAGGTGTTTACATGCAGCTTCATGTTAGTCAAGCTTTGACTGCCAGTCCACATACACAGACTTTCCCTTTTTTGTTGTTGTTGTTGGTTGTTTGGGTTTGGTTTTGTTTTGTTTTCCCCAGTGTAATGTCTTAGTACAACGTATTTTTAATATAAATTCATCAAACAATGCCATACTAGAACAACCTTACCTTTTCTGGACTAAAATGCCAAACAAGCCTTGCTCTAGAATGAGCTCCTGATACC
This sequence comes from Falco cherrug, assembly GCF_023634085.1. NCBI lineage: Eukaryota > Metazoa > Chordata > Aves > Falconiformes > Falconidae > Falco > Falco cherrug. The sequence continues at coordinate 31,638,874 of NC_073704.1, read as the reverse complement.
AACTTTGACCCAGAAATACAATGTTGATGTATTTTTTCCTTCCCTCCCCTTATATTAGTCTAACTTCAGTGCTTCCTTGGTCTCAAGCTGGGTCTTACTGGTCTTATTTGAGAGATTCCTTAAAAGCATTCTTAGTATGGTAACCTTTTGATTACTTACTCAAGAGAGTGAACAGAACTATTTTGATATTACTACAGGTAACTTATTTGCCAGAGGAGGGAAGGGCTGAAGGGGCTGTAACTCTTCATATCAGTGACATCCTCGGGGGTACTTGTCAATTATGTGATTGCCTGTTCCTATTGTCCTTACACTGCATTTCATCTCATGCACAGCCCGTTTTTTTTTTTCTTTCTAATGGAAGTGGTATCTCTGTACATCATGAAAGTACAATTAAGTTAAATTCTTCTGGGAAGCCATACAAAAAATTGAGACTGCACATGTGAGGGTGAACTTCTGCCTCAGCAGTATGCACATTTTCACTGCAGAGCTAACCTGGCTGGATCTAGCATATGTGAAGCACCTTTTCTCCAGTTCTCCGTCTTAGATAGGTATCTTCTGGGGAATTTGTTAGCAGTGGACCAGCCGAGATGCCTTATAAATGCATTCGATAGGTATAAACACTCAGGCCTTCCATGGAGTTACTGTCTGTGGCAGTGACGAAAGAGCAATTACTTGATGTAAAAAGGGTTAGTTATTAATAAAGCAGACATTTCTGAAGGCAAAAGCAAACATCACTTTGCTGCGAACACTTCCAGTGAGACTGTCACTGAGGAATTTGGTCTGCTGGCTGCAAAGTTATCTGCCCTGAACCCATCTGGCTCCTCTGTATCTCTGTCCCTTGCACTCCAAATTGAGATTTTTCCTGAGGAGGGGAGGTGAAGAGGGAGATGGTGAGCTCTTCTTCCTGGGATCCATTGACAGGAAGCATGGGAATGGTTTAAAGCTGCATAGGTGAGGTTTAGACCGGACATTAGGAAGCATTTCTATACTGAAAGAGTGATCAAACACAGGAACAGGCTTCCCAGAGGGGTGGTCGATGCCCCAAGCCTGTCGGTGTTTAAGAGGTGTTTGGGCAATGCCCTTAACAACGTGCGTTAACTTCTGGTCAGCCCTGAAGTGGTCAGGCAGCTGGACTAGGTGATTGTTGTAGGTCCCTTCCAATTGAAATAGTCTATTCTCTTCTATTTTGACTGTTTCTCCAAAATCATAATTATTATGGATGTAATCAGTCTTTTGATAGTGGGATTTCTGGGGTGGCATCTCTTTCAAATGCTGTGGGTTGCGGAACAAACTGAGTAGACAAAACAGAGGTTAAAATGTTGATGACCTGGTGATAGCCCATACAGAGGGAAAGACTCTGGGAAGAAGGAGTGTACCTGGAGCTGTAGGTTAGGGCTGGAAGACTAGTAAAATAAATAGATTGCCAGACTGAATAAAGTGGAACTCAGCCTCCTTTGTATATCCCTAGCCACCTTGACTAGTGTAGGCTTAGGGCATTGTCAATCTTGGGTTAACAGTTTTTGTGTAACGCAAGGCAGAGCATCCAGACTATAACTTGGCCCAACTCTTCAGCGAAAGCATCTCCCAAGGATATTTAAATCTTGCCTTCCATTTACAAAACCAGATTGTAACTGCAAGAATAAATGATGAGAGGTAGGTGTGTAAAGAACACTGCTAGGTTATTAAACGTCTTGTTCTCATGAACTAAATTTGCAAACTGGCATACTAACCTGAGATCTTTAGTAAAACATGAATATCTCTTTATGTCTCAAGAACATAGAGGTCTCTTGTTTTTTAATGCCAGTATAAATCAAGTTTGGAACCCTTGGAAAACTTGCAGAAAATATTTTGACCATATCACTTCAGGCTTGAGACAGAAAAATACTTTACAGGAAGATAGACAGATGAGATGAGTGTCCTAATGCCAATTTTCTGTCCTATAAAATCTGTTATTTTTGAGTTGATAGTATTGTTAATGTGAGATCTGGTAACAGCCGCATTTATTAACATTGAAAATATTTGGACAGGTGAAACTTTTCAAGATGTGTGTGTGAACCTGAGTCTTGCTTTGAGAGATTTCAGTGAAATCTGCTGCTTCTCTCTCTGAGCTTGCTCACACAGAGAGCTTTTTGAGTTAAGCATTCTCCTCAGCTCAGTTGACTTATTAGCCTCTGAGCCAAAATGATACTTAAACACCATAAATGGTAAACGTTGCTGAGGCAGTCCTTTCGCACGGCCCAGACTAGGCATTATTTGGCAGTTACCCACATGATTCTGGCAAACAGATTCCTCAAGTATAATTAAAACTCTTATAAGAGTAAACAGTGCAAGTTGTTTGCAGCGTTCTGAACATAAGGCAGCAAGCTCTCTACTCTCATGTCCTTGAACTGTAACCAGTTGTAACCCTGATCTTGTGCAGCTGTTAACTGCGCTGCAGGTGTATATGTGCAGGGCTGCAGCTGACCCTGTTTGAGACGGGGGCTGGATGAGATGATCTCCAGAGGTTCTTTACAAACTCAGTTATTGTGTGATTCTGTGCACTGTTGAGCATGATACTTCAACAGGAGATGTCAGCATTCTGCAGCTCACATTAAAAAGAAGTCTTCAGTACATCTGGGTAGGCAAAGGAACAAGAAAATTCACTAGAATAGATGATGTCCATAAAATGTTACCTAGCCTGTAGTGAAAACAGTTAAAACCCAGGTCCGGTCTTTGGAAACCTTCTTAAAGTTTGCATCCTAATCTGCATTTTCTTCACTCCAGTTTCAACAGCAAATATGGGAATGGAAATGCCACAGTGCAGTTATTGATTTGTATTTAGCTTCTCTCCAAGTGTATAGATTTACCTGTATCTTTTGCCTTAGAAAGTAAGTAGTTGGTTGCATACTTGCAGTTAAACTGGCACGTGTACTGTATAATTGATTTGTAGTAGGTTAACTGTTCTGTGCAGCATGAATTGTCCGCTTTTACATATACACCTTCAACACAATAACTCACCATTTCTTATTGATATAAAGATGTTTACAGTTGCGTTCAAACACCAAATTCTGATCCAGGTCTAGGTTTTAAAAAATTCAAGTGTATTTTGGCTTAGGCCCACAGCTAACAGTAAGACTCCTCTTGCAATAACTTCCAGTCTGCAGATATGTGGAGGTTAAATTTATGTAAGAACTCTTTAAATCCTGGATTGAGAAAAGTCAAATAATAGGAAATCATTCTTTATCATCTTAAATTTCTATTAATACAAGTTAATAGTCACTGAAGATAGATTAACTTATTATTATGCAAACCCAGGTAAACAGAATAAGAGATTAATAGAAATAGTTTTGTATCAGAGGCAATAAATCTCTTTTCCCATTCCCAAACAGGCTGAGAATCTGTATTTTTGTAAGAAACTGGAAAAGTTTTAATTCTTATAATCTCTGTGAATTTAATGCACTCAGTGGTTTTTTTTAAACGTAGATTTGGATGCTTATTGGAATGTCTAATAAAAAAAATGAACCCTTAGGGGTAAGGCAATGCTGTGGGAAAAGCCTTTATTACTTTTGCTTTGTAGAAAACATGTGTGGGTATATAAGGTACCCTTTAAATGCTTTGGTTACTATTTCTGGTCTCCCAGGCTGTGTTTCCCACTGAGCTGTGCACTGAATCTTGCTGTTTCCCAACGTTCGTGAATACTAAAGCCTGAGGAAAGGCAAAACCCATAGGAACTATACAAGTGGGATCATTGTCGTGGACTTTTAAATCTATCACCCTGCGTTAACACCTTATCAAAAACCTGTTGAAATGAGGAAGAGATCACTGCTCACCAGAGAATACCCCAGCAGGGTTTATTTATTATGCCAGACCACATCTCTGTGCAAAAATTGTTAAATTTCTTGATCTCATAATCTTGTGAGTGCTTTAAGAATTCAGTGCTCTATAAGCAGCCTTTGAGAAAATCATACTGTCTTCTGTATTAACTTGCGTGATTTGATGTGCATGAAACCAACTTTAAAAATTGTGGCAGCTTTTATAAGCTACTATAAAATAAACTATTTGCATGGTCTGAAAACAAGTTACTGAAATGTACCTGTGTTTTATCAAGCCCACTCCTATGCAGTGCTTCCTGATACTCCTCCTGAATTGCTTTGACATGATACACCTGGGAAGAACTCACTGCAGCAGCAGAAGTTGATTAGGGAAAGGAAAGGTCGGGAGAAAATTAACTTCCTGGAGTAGAATTCTTTTAGTCACTATGGCAGTACTCCTATTTTTTAACTCTTATATTTCTTCTCATTCTTAGAGGTGAACCTACACCTACTTGAATGTAGTAAGAAGTAAGAGTGGTGAGGGAGGTGTTAAATGGCTATAGGCGATTAAAGCGTATTAACATAACAGGAAGAGATCAGATCTCCCATTTTTCACATCCAGTTGATTAAAGCTTGAGGATGTGTAGATATATAACAAAATCATGCCCTTATGCTAATGTCAAACTAGATTTTCCTTAGGTTCCAGATTTCCTTTCTGGTTCCAGATGTGCCATATTTTTATTGTATGTAGTTTTGGCAGCAAAAATGCCCTGCGGTGTTACGAAAGAGCTTGTTCAGTGGGAAGCATAGTGACTTGCTGTACCTGAGCTGCGAGCTGTACCAATGCTTTCTTCTTTCTCTTCCTTCCCCTGCTTTGGACGCTGAAGCTGGCTGTCCCTGAACAGCATGTGAATTTTGAACCCCAGCAGAGTTCATGTGGCGAAAGGGGCTTTGTGGGAATTAGGGGAAGCTAGCCCTAATACTGGCCTTCCATTGCATGCAGCTTGCTTATTTTTGTCCTTTTTTCTTATCTCCTTGCCCTCTGCTTTGCTGGTGCAAGTCACAGATTTTGTTCCGTATGTATGAGACTAGCTAGCACTTAGCTTTGGCCAGGGCATGTGAACTTCTACGGTTGTTATGCTTTCTGAAGCTACTTTTTGCTAGCAGTGCCTGGGGTTTTGTGTATGGTTTTCCTTGTACTACTTTCCTGGAAAAATAATTAGCCGAGCATTTCCAAAAGGAAGTAAAATCACACAATATATTTTCACCCTAAATAGGAACAGTAGTTATTTGCTTGATCCTGAACGAGCAGCATCCCTTCTTTTCCCAAGTACCCTCCACAACCAAATCAACTGCTGTTTTTCCAGACAAGAGCAGTAAAGGCTAAAATTGAAGAAGCCCTTAGGTATATTAAAATAAGCTGTGAAAATGTACAGTGCTGCTATCTCATGGTAAAATTCTGAAACATTAAAGCCTTCATCAGAAGAGCACTGAGTTATGCATAGTGCTATGTAATAAATAAACAACTAAAAGCATTTACAGTCTTCAGAAAAATTTGAAAATAGTTAACATTCAGGCTTTGCAATTTGGCCTCTGCATGACTGTATCGGTCCCTTCAGAGAAAATGCAATGACTTTAGAGTAAGACTGAATAAAAGTAAATGATGTAGTTTTAGACTGGCTGTGTTGTCTTGTGTAAAACATCTGCAAGAAGCTGAAGCTGTCAGTAGGTCAGTTTAATTTTTTTCTAAGTCTAGAATTTCACAGTATCAAATTTTAATTAAAGGAAGAAATGTTCCATGAAATTAATCCCTATGACTTCTTAATGAACAAATAGCATTTATGGATTAGAACTTAAGCCTTTTTAATTGTTGCCTCCAAGTCAAGGAACATTTGACAGTTTTTGTGATGTTCTGCTTAAGCTGTTGGTACAATAAACATATGTTACTGATCAACATATACTACTGAACAACAGTAGCATAAGATTAGAGATCCCTGTTAAAAAAAAAAATAAAAGTAGGGGAGAAGGCTTGTGTTTTGAAGAAAGCCTGTTCAGGTTGCCATGGAGTCAGTTTATTTAGCCATAGATTTACTATATCCTGGATGCTGCACATTTGGAAAGGAATACTGGTTGCCTTAGCTGTGATAGCTTCTAATTTTTCAGCTCTTATATACAATAGATTTCATATCTGTAGTAAAGAAAGGCCTTCGCTGCCCCTGTGGTCCAAAGATCATCAGCAATAGAAAGGGAGGCATTTTTACTCCTGCTTTGTAATAGGTATTGTGAAATCAGGTGATATTTCAAGGACTAAATCAAAGTGTGTGTCCGTTAGTATGTGATAGGTTTACAAGGATAGAAATGTCTTCAGAAAGTTATGATATAGATATTGTTGATATATAAAGCTGGCTTTGTTTCTGTCTCTGGAGTAATGCTCAAGTTTTCAATATTTCAGACTTAATAACCCATCTTAATGTTCCTCTGTGTGATGACATTGTTTCTCCTAATGAAATAATTCTGTCCTCTCTCCAGTAACTTTTCTTGCACTGTTGAAGCTGTACCATTTAATTTTTTGACTACTCATATACTGTAGACTTCTGGGTTTTGATACTTATCATCATAATTTTATGTTTAAGCACAGAACTGGTCTGTATAAGAGATCAGCATAAACATATGGAGTGCCTAAATTTAGTGTAAATGCTATTCTTGTGACTTGTGTGAGGCAGGTTCTGGACCCCTTCATTTCAATTTGACAGCTCCACTTACAAATAGGGAGCACTGATCAGTAGCAATGGTAATTGTTCTCCATCCTTTAATCCTGCGGCACATTCTTCTAGGGGTAGAGGCCTGCAACCCCAATAAAGCTTCTACTATCACTCATATCAGTAGGTCTGTTCACCAGTGCCAGATGCCTCTGCCTGAGATAACTTCAGAAACTAATACCTAACTTTTTTGTAATCTTGTTGGGTTTGTGATTCATATATGTAATTACCATTAATTATTTCCTTCCCTCCTTTTAATGTTTATGAAGCTCTCTGCAAGAAGGTGGTTTTATTCTAGTACATGAAACTTTCATTTCTGCAGCACATATTTTGGAGAAGTTAGCATTGCTGAAAAATTCCTTTTGGGAAATTATGGTGCTCTATTCCTTCTGTAGTTGCTTACCCATTCCTTTTTAATAAGCTGAGGCTGTTATACTGTATTGTCTTCCTTGATTACAGAAATCCATTTATTTAGACTACATGGAACAGGCATGCCAGTCTAATAAAGCAAAGAGCCATTTGTGAGGGATGTGGAGTGCTGCTAGTACTTAATGCTGTTTGTACCAGGGCTCTGCTGGAAGCAGCTTGGTCTGTTCTGGGAGAATTGCTGTTAGAGCCACTACTAGCAAATTTGTTTCCTTGTCACTTTTAACTCTCTTATACGAACTGGTTCCACTCTTTTCTTTGTTATCTGTCCTTCTCTGAAGGCTTGGACTTCTTTGATCATACCTTAAGTCTGTTCCTCTGGTCCAGAATCACAACTTTTATTTTCCTTTCCCTGCTCTCCTTTTGTAGCATATCTGCCTTCTCAATTTGCGATGTTATGAATTATTTCAAAACAAGGGATAACAGAGACATCATCTCTTGTGTCCCCCTTTTTCCTGTGCCTCTTTACTGTCTTACTACTTTCTTATTTTTTCCTTTTCCTCCTTTCCTCTTCTTCTTCTTTTCCTCCTCTTTCTCATTATATGGATTTCTGCTTTCCCTCCCAAGTCTGTTCAAGTGTGAAGCACAAAGTGATTTTCAGCAAGGCATTAGAGTAGTGAAGGAGCATGTGCCGATATTGCTTAGTACAGCAGTTGTTTGAAGCTGTTTCCCTAAGTAAACAGTACAAACCAGAGGAATATGGTGAACTACAGCAGTTTATTACTGTAGATGGGTTTGACCCAACTTCATTTTCTTGGCTATTTTTCATTGGCTATTTTCTGTACAGCACTAGTCACAGGCAGGTGCTGTAGGAAGCACTAAGGCTGATCAGTGCGGCCTGATGGTGAATCAGGCGTCTCAGAGTAGTAAGTCCGTAACACCAGGCTGAGTGGGTCTGTCAGGTCCCATATTTCCATTTTCACATGCATCAATGTCTCACTGCTCAGTGCCAGGAAAAGACCTACGACATAAGCCAGGGAGACAAGATTTTGGCTAGAAAAAGCTTTGCTAGAGTAGAGAAAAAACATCCTCTCCAGGCGGCTTCCAAATTTACATTGAGCTCAAATAACCCTGGGACAAGCTTAACTTGTTGCCTCCCAGAGGTTCAGTGGACGTGGTCAGTGAGGTGGTTTCAGTTTTTCTAATCACCATCCTTTTATGAATCATGGGTTTTTCCAGCTTGGCACTTTGTGTTGCTGTAATATTGTTTTGGATCATCTTGATACACCTTTGAAAATTTTTAAGGAAGGAATAAGCAAAATGAAGCTATTTTCATGTGCGCACCGAAAGTAGGGTTGGCAATTTAAAGGCAAGACATAAGAGGTCTGAACTCCAGCTAAACAAAACAAAAAGTGTATCCAAGTGACCAATAAATATTTATGACATGTTATATTTGGTCATGATCACTACTTTAGTTTCAGAAGTGTCTTTGCTCAGGTTCTTAGAGCAGAAATATCTTTCCTGGTCTAGTGTACCATATAGGTCATAGTTAAATGATCTTGCTTCATAGCCGGTGAATCCAAGACAGAGGAGACCACTGTGGATACTGGAAATTACATATCTATCACAGATAGATTTTATTTTTAAGAGTGATTAATTTCACTCCAGAGCTTATCATGTCATTGTACAGCCTCAAAAAAACCCCAAAATCAAAACAACCCTAGTTTGTTTTGTGAACTATGTTGATAATCTCAGATTTCAATCTTTCCTATCATCAATCAGCTGGCTAAGTGTAATCCAGGAGAGGAGTATGGAGAAGGTAAACCCATTTGATATTGGCCGCGTACAAATCTAAATGGTTTGCAGTTTCATACAGAGTGGTGGAGCCTATATTCCTGTGGGTTTATATTTTTAACTCATGAGAATAGAAACTTGCAGTACATCTTAAGATTTTTGTGTGAATTTAGCAGTGATTAAAGGCATCTAATATTGATTGTAAATTGTTGGGGACATTTTTTGCACCTGAACATGTATACTTGGGGAAAATTAGTGTACATTTCTGTATGATACTCTGTGATATCTGTTAACAAAGATTTAAGGGTATATGTGGAGGAAGGATGATTCCATTCCCATTCCTTCACTTTCTGCTTGGAGTACTGGCAAGGCAAAACAGTTGTATTGGGTGGTTTCAGTGATTTTTGCCTTCTGAAAGCTGAAACTAGACCACTGACTCAAAATCAGTTTGATCCCAAGGTCACTTAAGATGTCATGAAAATTCCAGTAAGAGACCCCTTTTTTTTCCTCTTCTTGACTTCACAGAAAAGAAGAGCAGCAAGAAGACAGAAAGTGCACAGGCTGCCAAGTTAAACAAGACTTTTGCACCCATTTTCCTTAAAGGCCTGACTGACCTCAAAGTAATGGATGGAAGTCAAGTGATAATGACTGTGGAGGTATCAGGTGTGTAGCTATAGAACAGTATTATTTAAAAAAATTGTACTACTGCAAAATAGGTGCTTTTTTTATCCACTGGCCTTTTCTTTTAGCAGGTGTTTTTGCATTTGGAAACAATATTTCAAGGAGTCAATCTTTCAAAAGTAAAAGCCAGGTTTGTCTAATCTGATCTTCAGGGTGGATGAACATTGTCCAGATTTAATGTGTTCAAACCCTTACAAGTATTTCTTTATTGGAATAATAATAATGATGATTATAAGGTTATTATTGGGTCCTGCTGTTGAATTAAAACTAAGTCACAGTGGACTTGTAATAGCTTCTGTCATGAACCAAACAAGATTGAATTCCTGTCAGCTGGGGTAAGATTAGTGCTCTAGAAAAGAGCAGTCCTGGTATGAACTTTGCTAATAGAAACCTTTGATAACCACCTATGTGGGATCTAGAACTCATTCTCCCTCTCTTGTATATATGCATCCCTTATTAATTTGTATTTTAATGGTAATAAGACAAACTTAGAACTACTCCACATTACACAGCATCAATTGAATTAATGAAATTCCTGAATGTTTTGAAGATGAAATTGCAGAATCAGGTGGCAGAAAAAACCAACCTTGTTAATATTCTTAATTAATATATGGTGGGGTTTTATGTGTGTGTCTGATTTTTGTGGTTTCCTATTTTTCAGCTAACCCACCTCCTGAAATTATCTGGCTGCACAATGGGAAAGAAATCCAGGAGACAGAAGATTTCCACTTTGAGAAAAAAGGCAATGAGTACAGTCTGTACATCCAGGAAGTATTTCCTGAAGACACCGGCAAATACACGTGTGAAGCTTGGAATGAATTGGGAGAAACTCAAACCCAGGCTACACTGACAGTACAAGGTATAAAGTTCTTTTTTCCCTAAGGAAATGCTAAAAGAAAATAATTCCGATGTGCTGGAGGAGTATCTATTTAAAGTACATGAGTGTTTATAAGGGCTTTTGTGAAGGATGCTAGTTCTCAGTCTCTACATCTGAATTAAAAAGGATATTGAGCAGAAGCAACTTTAAAAAAATCTTCTTACTCAGGAACATTATGTTACTATTTCAAAAATGCATTCCTAAGTCCTATTCCTAGGGACAGTGCAAAACTTCTGCTAAATACAGCTTCAGATTATAACTATAAGGCTTACTGAGCTATGGACTTAATGTAAACCATTTAATGATGTTTTTCTTTCTAATTAAAGCCCTGAGTATTTGGAAAAGCTGTCTAGAAGCCAGGTATGCCAGGTATCCTGGTTTTAATATTAGCATTATAGTGGTAGCAGGAACACATGGTTTCTGCAATTTGAGAACTAGCTTCAAAAAAATTGGCTTTGAATCTCCACATATGATGTAAATCCTGCAGTAAACACTGAAGTATCTACAAACTTTCTGTGATTGGGCATTCACTACCTTCATGACAGGGGACTTCATCTAATCTTATTGTGTGCCAAAATTTTCCCATAGCAATTACTGAGAATTACTGGAAATCAATGGGAGGCTTTTATTGTTTTTAATGTAAAGGATCTTAACCCCAGGATTTCAGGGAGCTGTGCCTCCAGGGGTGGATCTGTAGCCTGTTGTCACTGTCTGCTCTGAATTCAGAACTTGCTCCATTCTCTAAGCTCCCCTGAGATCTAGCCTTAGGGTCAGTCTTCTATATTAAACACAATTTTATGCAATTGTTAATGATGATTTATGACATGAGCTCTCAACTTCACAGCAGTCATAGTACTGTCACTTGCCCTTAAAGCTATTCCTACCCATATTCTCTAAGGACAAATCTTCAAGATTCCTTTTAGGGCAGCTTTAAAGTCTCTTTGTTTTGCTTTTAATATAAGCCTGGATCAAGTCAGGAAAGTACTAAGTAACTGATTAATTTTAGTATTGACACAAGCTATTTCCAAAATTAGAGCCTGACTTATTTTCACATTAAACACTTCGACCCTGCATGTTCAAAAAGCTTTGTTTGTCTGTGATTGTTTTACCTGAGACCAGTTAGTTATTAGTTACATTCAAGCTTGGCATTTTCTCCTGATTCATAAACTGTGTTTGTAAACGACAGAACCTCAGGATGGTATTCAGCCCTGGTTCATTAGCAAACCGAGATCAGTGACAGCAGCGCCTGGGCAAAGTGTTCTTATATCCTGTGCCATTGCTGGAGATCCTTTCCCCACTGTTCACTGGTTCAAAGACGGGCAAGAAATAATGCCAGGAACAGCATGTGAAATTCTGCAAAATGAAGACATCTTCACACTGATCTTGAGGAATGTGCAGTCTCGTCATGCAGGGCAGTATGAAATTCAGCTCAGGTATGTCTGCTATGAAAAGAGCTTGTTCCCTAGGAACAATTACTTACATTTACCCTCAAGTTGAAATTCCCACCTGAAGAAGACAAGAGCTCTCTTCTGTTCATACAACACAGTGGGGTACTAAAGGAACAAAGTATTTCTGAGGGATGAAAAGAACTAATAAAACTCACAGAGGAAAGAGGAAACACAAGAAGGGTCAGAAAGAAGGACAGAGCACTATAGAGTTTCCTTTTGTGATCCTGAAAAACAAAGCTTTGTGGCAGTAGTATGAGAAGCAATTTGGGGTTTTAGCAAGGAAACCACAACCAACGTCTTGATTTTGGAGATACTATTTATCGTGTTTGCCATCTCTGAATATTTGTAAGGATGCCTGCTTTCCACGGGAACTATCTGACCAGGAAGGCCTGTTCTGCAAGATTGTGATCCATAGGGGAGAAGGTGTTCCCTGGCCTTGTTTGAAATGTCTGAATTTTATATGGAAGTTGTAGTCTCCTTTTTCTGGTGTATCTTTGAAATTAGGCACTTTGGTGCTTTGAACTATTTGTCATTCCTATAAAATTTGTAAGCGCTGTTTTGAATATTTTTTTCCTGGTAAAATAACTGTCCTTTAAATGAAGAAACAGATTTGTTGGTTCTTTACCTTGTAGAAAGTGCCACAGCATTTTCCACCTCCAAAGGTGAAGGTTGGGTGTAATTACATATCACCTATGTGTTTATAGAAAACTTACTGTACAACTTTAGGGAGAGAGAGCATTTCTTAGTAGATGTAACCTGTTTATCCTCTAAACAGGGAGTTTAATATTTTATAGTTATCGTTTATTTTCCATCCAGTGTTGCCCAAATGATGGACATGTCACTGTGTAGAAGCCTAGCTCTAAAGTATGTTTCCATAGACTATCACAGGCACCCACAAACTAGCTTCGGTATATTTTAGTATTTAAAGTCAGATGAGGAACTCACTTTCCACCAGAAAAGAGTGATTTAGAAAATTATAGCTATTGTATACCAGGATTTCCTACAATTAAGTGTTTCTACGCTTAATTTCAAGTCTTACTACTAACATTTATGTAGGTAGAGCTGTATGTGCCATGACCTCTTTGCAAATAAGCTCTTCAGTAGATTCAGACCCTTCATACTCTGCAATAAATTGTGAAGTGACTCATTTCAGAGTAATTGGCTTGCTTGTAATCAGCCCAGCATTCACAAACTGCAGATTTGCACAGGTCATGTCTCCATACATCCTTGCACCTAAGAAAAATCTCTTGGGGGATCAGTGGCATTTTTAACACTTAATACCTCTGGCAGGATTAGAAATACCAGTTCAACTTCATTAAGGTCACTAACCTCTACATGAGAGAGCAGGCCGAACTGTGAGAATTGCTACCTTCTGCTGGTGCATTTCCACACTTAGGTATGTGTCTCTGGTCATGGGCATCTTCTCTTATATGTTGCTGGTTTCACTTAAACTGAAAAAAATTAGATATTTCAGCAAAATTTCAGGGATGGAAGAAGGAAAGAGAACAGGAAACACAAAGGAGAGCCAAGAGAGCTTTGTGGAAGATTTTTTGTGACTGACTTAAGCAAGTCGACCATAGTGATTAGGTGTAGCTGGTGATCACCAGGCCAAATTCATCACTGAAGACATTTGTCAAAGTGGAAGTCTGACATTATCATAGCTGGAGAATATAACAGAATGTACACTTCGAAAACAAGTTATTTCAGAAAATCAGCAAGGGAGAACAATTTTTTGGGTGGGATGAGAAGTAAAGTTGTAGCTAGAAAACAACATAGCAGATTACATGTTACTTCCAGTTATTCTCTAATCCTTGTACTGGAGAAATAGTTGGGCATCCCTCAAAGATCAGTGCATTCATGTTGGCTTTTTCTAATCTAATAATGAGTACAGCTATGCTGCAATTAAAGCAAGGGGAATGCTGATAACTCCTTTTACCCTGCTGTCATTTGTAAAATTTCAGTTACTGTGTGGGGAACAGAAAGCTATACGCTTTTAGGCAGTTGCTTGTATACTATGAGTAACAGAGAAGTAACTGCCTCAGGAATATCCAAGGAGCCAAATGTCAGCTGTATAACTTCAGGTTTGCAATAGAGCTAAAATAATTTTCAGCAGCAAATAATCTTGTCTAAATAGCTTTCTAACTGCTTGCATTTGTCTTGAATACTTGATTGAGAATTGTTTATATATTCAGAAACAGTCTTAACGGTACCTGAGAGGAGGAGAGCTGCATTTGGTGCCTGTCTTTCAAAAACTCCTACAAAGTCCATTAAAAATATGGAATAACTAAAAAACCACAAGTCAATTCACTGAGGAGTTTATAGAGAAGTTGACAGTGGGCTGTTTTTAAACATAATCATTTTTTTTTCAAATAAAATGTGCAGCTTCTTTTCATGTATTAATTTTAGAAGCATGTTGCATAGCTGCTTCTAGGGAGTCATTCCTTCTCCAACTCCCTTAATTTAATCTGGGCATGTTTTCCTACCAGTGTTAATTATTTTCCAATTTTCTTCTCCACTATTCTTAAGCTCTAAATTCAGTCTTAAAACCTCCACAATTGTTCTTTTGTGTTGGTTGCTCACAAATTAAAACTCTGGTCTTAAAAAATCGTGTTTAACAAAAGATCTGTGTGTCTCTCTCTAGTTCTTTCTCCTTTCATCAGAGTGAGCTGGCAAGGGTGTGTAGCCCGATGTAATCCTAGTGTGATCCATCAATGATTGCTGGTTGTTTTTCTGTCTTACCATACCTCAACATCATTTAGTATATGTGTTTGCTTTTTACTACACAGCAGACTAAGTCTCACTTTTAAGAGGGCAGTCATTATAGCCTCTGCTGGTCTTTGTTTTAAACCTCTGCAGACCTCTGATTCCTCTACACTTGCATTCTTCATTTTAATTGTCCTAATAATGTTCCATTGAGCCTGTTAATGCTCAGGCCACAAGGAATGGTGTTGCATAAATATAAAACAAACTGATTCACCCAGGACTGTGGTTCATCTGTTGAAATGTGAACATTAAAGCCTTCAGAATGCTGGCCCATGCAGCTGAGGGCTAAGAAATCAGTCAGAACACCTGTGAAACCATCATGATTGAAATGGGAAATAACAATCGGCTTTTGACTCAGAAAACCACAGACATCTTTTTCTCCCCCTTTCCTTTGCATCCCTCCAGTGATGCAAGCACTGGTATCCTTTTACCCCAGTAGGACTTTCTCATGTTCTTTCAGTCAGTGTGTACATCGTAAATGAAAAGGTAAGCAGAGAGTCTGGGAGTACTGGACAGAGACTGTTGAGCAAAGCCTTTGTCTTTATAAAAGTACAGTCAACATGAGAGACCTCAGAAACCCTCCTGCAGTTCTTCAAACAAATCATCTGCTTTGTTAACCTTTGCCTTCTCAGACATTAAGTATTTCTCTTCTCCTGGATTTCATCTTCTACAAAGTTTGGTTAGTGTTGATTAATCTTATTTAGAGATTCTGATAATCTGATTAAAATCAGAGGTAAACATTCATCTTCTAAATCAGTGGCGCTTTGAATACTCTGCAGTTCAGGTTATATAAAAAGCCTTTGTAAGATTACATTCCATTACACTAAAGAGGAAATATAGTTCTGTCTTTCTGTAAAATACAGTTTGCAAACCTTGTTTTCTGCTATCTGCACATTGCCTATTTTTAGGAAAGAAAAACATGACCCCTTTATGTTCCATTCCCCCACTCAATGCTGTAAAATGCAAATAAAATTATTGGTCTTTCAGGTATAAACCCTTTGTTTGGACAAACACCTCAAGTGAGGTAAATCAGTGTGTCCTCTTTGAAGCTAGTAGAGCTGCTCTGCTTTATGTCAGCTAAAGTTGTGATCCAGTAGATTAGTTGTTTTTTGGGGGGTTAAACTTCATGGAGTCTGGACTTTCTTTCCATTTAAGTAACTCACAAAAAAGTTGCAAAAAGTCATTCTGAGGCTTTGCAATTACTACACTGAAGCATGAGCTATAGGTAGGGATCAACTTCTTTGTCTCTTTCAGTTCATTCTTAATAAAACATAATTTGCTTTGCAATAGTTGTTTTACACTTGGTAGACCAGTAGGAATTTTTGGTGTGACCCCACACTATAATTAACAATGCTTTTTTTCCTCTTCCTCCAGAGAGTGCTTCCTAGCGACATGCAGACAATAAGTCTCATCTAAGGTTCAGTGAAAATATTCAAGTAAATTCTGCCAAGAAACTAGTATTTCAAGATATTTTGGACATAAAAGCCATTCCAGGGAAAACTGATCCCACAATAGGACAGAGAGCTATTTTTAAAATTGCTTCAGGCTTTGCAGCTGGGGTTTTATTTGTTTTTGGTGGGTTTTTTTATTGTTATTCCTTGACATTTTAAAGATAAGTCCTGTACATGGGCATTCTACAAAACAATCCTGCAAAAGTCAGGCAAAAAAACCTTCCAGATACTTCTTTACAGCATAGCTACTGAGCATAGGTTTTATCCATGTCTGTTGTTATTCCACAATAAAAGAGCCACTAAGATCTTTCTTTGTCTAGGGTTCTGTTGATAAAATGCCAATAAGGAGAAGTTGCAGAAGTAATATTGTTATTGCCAGGCTTCAAAACAGCAGAGACATGAAAGACTTGAAGTAGTGTTTGTGTACTGCAAAGCTCTATTTTTTTTCTAACTGCCCCTATGTATCTTGCTTTGCCTAGAGTCTGAAATTGCGTAAATGTAAAAACATTTACAAAGTTTCCAGAATTATTCTTGATTGAGTTTAGCGTCTAAACCATCCAGTCCTTCTTAATTTTTCTTGGCTTGTGTCTCTTTTTCCATCTTGTGATCTCCAAGGTGGGTCAGTGTTATTAACTTCATCTTTTTAGACTCTGCAACTGAATTCAGAAGACAAATTTATGTTCTCTTTGCTCCTAAAATCAGTAACAAACTTCACTTTGATTTGACTATAAGCAGGACTTTCCCTGAGAAAGCTACACTTTTCAACAGGGATATGATCAACTGGACACAGACTGAAGGTTTCTATCCAGTGGTCTAGTTTTCAGCCATCCACTTGAATCAGAAATCATGATCAAAGATCAATAAACTACTTTGTGAACAACTTTTCTGTCTAGGTACTTCTATGTCCCACTGTTGCCATAATTTGTAAGTGCTTCCCAAGGTTTTAAAAATAGAAAGAACAAAATGCTCTCCTGCTTTCTTACCCCCTCCTTTATTTTCCAAACCCTGTGAAAACCAGCTTAGTTTAGCGAGGTTTACTTTGCCTTCCTTATTTGCTTCTTTGCACATGTGAAGAATTTGCAGAGGGAAGAT
Source organism: Falco cherrug (assembly GCF_023634085.1). Classification (NCBI taxonomy): domain Eukaryota; kingdom Metazoa; phylum Chordata; class Aves; order Falconiformes; family Falconidae; genus Falco; species Falco cherrug. The sequence continues at coordinate 31,621,852 of NC_073704.1, read as the reverse complement.
GCGTTGCAGAAATGGGTCCTGCAGAAATGCTACTATTCTTCACAGTGGTCAGAACCACTTTCAGTATCCCTAGATCGCTCTCCTGGGAGAGTGCTGTCTATGTTACTTCAACCTCTCCCACTGACGACACAATTCTTGTGGGCAAATTTTTTTGCCATACAGTCAGGACAGAAGCTGAGGAGTGGTGCCTGCCTATTTCAAGTATGCTATAAATCGTCTGTACTTCAGCTTTCATGGCTCCTCCTATTTTGTCAGCTTTGGATTGGTTTTAAGTCCTAAAAGGGAGGTATCTTCTGGGAACCAACAGCCTGCTAACAGCCCTGTAGCACTGGTGAATAAGAAGTTTCAGAGTGTGACTGCTTTTCTTAAAAGCTTCGGAGAAGCAGGAAGAAAATTCATGAGTTTCAACAGGGCAAATGCGACCAGTTTGAAATGCACTGTTTGAAGATGAGAGGTTTCCAGCAATGTTGGCACCCTGCCATCATTTGGTACCAAGCAGTGTGTTGGGAGGAGGTGACATGCAGTTCTCTATCTTGCCATTTGTCTTTCCTTCTTTCCATTTCTCTTGCTTCCAAGTGGAGGTCACATATAGGAGGAAGTAAGAATGGCAGGTTTCAAGGGCAGGACCTAAGTACTCTCTGCATTGACATGGATGCGCTTCTGCCATTTGGACAGTTTCTGTTTGGCACTCAGTTGTATCTCTAGTCTTTTGTATTGAAGGAAATTAGGGTTATGGCTTTCAGTGCTGTCCTTACACATTGCCTCCAATAACAGTTTCTAGTGTACATATTCTGACTGGTTGGATATCAAGTGCTGAAAACATTTCTATGGCTTCTTGTTAATGGTCTTAAGGTCAACTAAGATGTGCTCCTACCAGCAGGGCCTTTACATTGCAATCCAGTTACTTCGGTTAACCCCACCAATTTCTTCTTAGTGTTAAAGGCTTGATTTTCATATTAGGCTGATCCACTGTTTCATTTTCTAAAGCAACAGTAAGCAAGGGAAATCTATCTGAAAAGGTGATGGCTAATTGCTGTTATAAAGACATAACGTAGTGCTGCATCTGTGTTAATCATCTTGTCTACCATGTGACTTCATTGCAAGTTTCAAATGGGTGAAATTATAGTTTATTCACCCAAACAGAGCCCTATCTAGGAATGTATTTCTGTGCACCATCTAAAAAACAGGCCAGACAATCTGCTTATGGCAAACAGAAAGGCAACCCTGAGTCTGCGTTTTAAGCTTCAGGGCAAAGTAGACTTGAAGGTGCTCTTACAGCAAGTCTTTCAAAAGGAGAATACAGCTGGGAAAACCTGCCTCTCTTTCCTTCCTTCCCCCATTGCACATGTGTTTTGCTAATGTCCAATAAATGTTTTCAGTAGCAAAAAATATTTTTGCTTAAAAAAAGAAAAATCATCCAAGAGTTTGTAGTCCATTTACAAGCTTAAACTGGGAAGGATAGAACTGTTTCCACTAATAAAAGATATCTCTAGTCCTTAATCAATTCAAGTCTGCTTTTTTAACAGCAGCTCAGGGGAGCAGTGGCAACAGTTACACAACTGCTGCCCTGGGGGAGTTAAATTTTGCTTTTGGCATCTCCTGTCTTAAGTGGAGAAGAGCTGTTTGGGGATAGAAGAATGATATATCTGCAGGAGGGAGGGAGCAGTGGGGGCGGGGGGAGCGTTTTAAATGAATTCTTTAATGGGAGCCCTTTCCAGAAGGCATCCATGGTATTCCTCTACAAAAGGAAGAATAAGTACTCAGTACCATATATGGTGACACTTTTATGTTTTTTAATATAAACATGTACAGGCTGGAGCAATCCATGTAGATGGGTTTTGCTGATTGGTTGGGCCAGGGGGGAGGGAAGGAAATGAGACCCTGCTTTTAATATCTTAACACTGGAAAACTTAAGAGCTTGGGTTTGAATAAATAAACAGTAGGCAGAGCTGGAAAGATTTTCAACTTTGCAAAACAGACCCTTCCTCTGCCTTGATTTTCCAGCTTTTGTATTTGTTTTCCTTCAGCTTGTTTGTTTGCAGCTGTTTCTTTCTGTAAATTGCTTTGATTTTTGTTCAGAGAGTATGTTATTCCCAGTGTAGACAGCAACAGATCAGTAAAAGCTATTTGAGATAGCTTGGCTCCAAATATAAGGGGACCAAATGCACTCAGTCAACCACTGCAATGCTCAGCATAGGAAAGGAGGATGCCACACTGGGGATGGGCTGCTATAGTGCAATACACAATCCTATAGGTCAGGGAAGTTACAGTTTTCAAAGAAGGAACCTCTGCTTTACTGATTTCACTTAAATATTTCAGGAACCAAGTTGGAGAATGCAGCTGCCAGGTGTCTCTGATGCTGCGGGAGAGTTCAGTTTCCACAGCAGAAATGCTCAGAGAGTGAGTATTTTTCCCAGGGACTTGCATGGGTGGGTTCTATTTTTTGCTCCGTTAATTCCCTGCCCTTACAGACCCAGGCTGGCTGCTGTTCAACCTAATCCCCAAATGTGACCCAACAAATTGTTTTCATCATACAGACTAAGCACATCGTACCAAGCCAGAGTAGAGAAGATCTTTTTTGTTTGTGCCCTTATATGGCTCCTGAAGTCATCATTGATGCAACAAACTAATGGAGTGTGCTCCTCTAATCAACCTCCCCTTCTATAAACACATTTTGTTCCTGCTCTGAGATCGTTCCCTGACATTTTTAAACCAGCCCCTTTCCTGGCTCTCTCTCTTCTTTTCTTTTTCGGATCATAGTGGGAGGGAATCAGCCAGCTCTGGAGACCGAAGAGATGGTGGAGATCATGGTAAACTAACATTTGGTAGAACAAGTGGCTTCCAAAAGAATATCAGTGAATCTAGACCAGCTGAGGAAGAGCAGGAAGACGTCCGAGGTGTGCTAAAGAGGCGAGTGGAAACTCGGGAACACACAGAGGAGAGCCTGAGGCAGCAGGAAGCTGAGCAACTTGATTTCCGTGATATTTTAGGCAAGAAAGTCAGCACCAAAAGTTTTTCTGAGGAGGAACTGAAAGAAATCCCAGCCGAGCAAATGGACTTCCGAGCAAACCTGCAGCGGCAGGTCAAACCCAAGACCTTGTCAGAGGAGGAAAGGAAGGTTCATGCTCCTCAGCAGGTGGACTTCCGCTCTGTGCTGGCCAAGAAAGGCACCCCAAAAACCCCATTGCCAGAGAAGGTGCCACCTCCTAAACCAGCCATTACAGATTTCAGATCTGTGCTGGGCTCCAAGAAAAAGCCACCTGCAGAGAATGGCAGTGCTAGCACCCCAACACCAAACGCCCGCACCAATTCTGAAGCCCAGAATGCAACCCCCAATTCTCAAGCCCCTGTTACCAAACCAGCAGTGAAAAAAGAAGAGAAGAATGACAGAAATTGTGAACATGGGTGTGCAGTCGTGGATGGTGGAATAATTGGGAAAAAAGCTGAAAACAAACCAACAGCAAGCAAACCACCAGCAAGCAAAGGAACAGCACCCTCCTTTACAGAGAAGCTTCAGGATGCTCAAGTAGTAGATGGTGAAAAATTAGTCTTACAATGTCGGATTTCCTCTGATCCCACTGCAGCTGTCACCTGGACTCTAGACAGCAAAGTCATCAAATCATCAAAGTCCATTGTCATCTCCCAAGAAGGTAAATTAATTGAATTACAAGCCAGCTGGATGGCACATTGGTATATCCGGCTTTTGATTAACAATATTTAGTTCATTAAAGGTAACTCAATACTTTATTTAAGTCTTGTGCCAGTAACTGTTTCCAGATGCAACTTTCTTGTTATTTCAGTGGAGTACACAAGGAACAGTATTGTTTGACATTTCTTGCAGATTCTCCTTTAACAGCCTGCAGATGTAATTTTTATAAAGTTGAACTTCTTGCATTTTTAAATGCTGTTTACATTGCTAACACTGTTTAAGGAGCTGGTACATGACGTTTATTTAAGCTGAACTTTAAGGATTTAGAACATTGAAAACAGAATAATATTATTGCTGGTTTACAAATTCTAATTTAATTCTTCTGTATGTTTAATATTTCAGGCTTTTTATTGCTATAAGAGGCACAGAACCAGAAAGGGGTTGTGTTACAGAAAGACATTACTACAACTTCAAGTTACATAGTTAAGATCAGAGTTGAAAATTTATTTCCAGTTTATTTAATGCCCCACTACAGATAATTCTGTTGCCTTTACAGACACTGAAATGTTTGAACCATACTGGTCTGACGAATTTTAACTAATTTCAAAACAGTACAGAGTCTGGTAAAAGTCCTTAGAGGGAACACTTACTGTTGTCAAACTGGTTTCTTTATATTCCACATTCTGGATAATCAAACCCTACTAACTGGTTTTGTATGAAAGTTAATATTGTGTCTAGACAAAATATATATTCCTTGGGACAAAAACAGAGAGAATAACTGATAATACAAAAAAAAAACCCCAAAACCAACAAAAACAAAAACCAACCACCACAAACCAACTTCTTCACTGAGCAAATTACATGGAGAATGACAATCTTGCATGTTGTAGTAAAAAAAAATTCATGTTCACAGCAAGAACTATAGCTTGACACAGGGGTCTGCACTCTTAATTATGAGTTTTTCGTCACTTAATCCAGACTGTTTTCAGTGTTATTAAATGACAACCAAATGGATATGCACAATGGATCACCAGAACCAGTGAATCCTTGTGCAGTATTCCAAGCACTGAACTATAAGGATTCTTTTAAAGTGGATGCAATCAGAAACATTGCCTTCGGGGGGGAGGGAGGGGGGGGGGGGGGCAGGCAGAGGGCAGGGGGCGGGGAAGGTACCTGAGTACTACATTAAGGAGATACCAAAGTAAGTAGGTGGAGAGAGATGGTAGCAGGTGCATTGTGTCTGGCATATGTCTGAAGTAGCATAAAAATTTTATTTATGAGTGAGTACATGATGATTTTCACCAGAGGGGACTATATAGAATAGGGGTAACTGTCATATGCATGACAAAAGGTTGACTGGTGGAAATCCTATCCTTGTAAAAAGGACTAACAGGATTAGGAAGGTGAGAGACTGTAGTTTCATCAGCCTTTCAACTGGAAGCAAGATTTCAAGGGTTTTCTTGGAGTTCCTCAGCAAGTTTTCAAGGGTTTTCTTGGAGCTGCTCAGAGTGAAAAGAAATTATACACCTCAAAGTTTCATGCTTCCTGTCATAGTAGATCAGATAGCATCTCTATAGCAAAGCTTCTGGACCATGGTAGAGCCTCCTAAAGTCTCAAAGCTTGAGTCTTGTGGTGCTGCTGAGAGCTGTTTACTTGATAGATATAATCTGAGTATTTGACTGTTACAATCCCCAACTTGTATTTGCTTTATAAAATGGTACTCTGAAGCTGAAAATCCAGTGTAGTTGTGTTCACAGTAAAGCAATTCTCATGTGCAAAAATGCTCTACCACCTGCCTGAGCAGGGCATGTGACTTGTCTCATCCAGTTTGTCTGGGCTAGGTGACACTCTTGGTCATAACACCCCAGAGGTGGCATTTTGTCAGGATGTCACACTTCAGCAGCCCTTTCCATAGAGGTAAGGAATGAAGGCCACCACTGGCTAAGGAATCCACTGTTTCAGGACAGCTTCTTGCAGGGAGTGAAGAAACTGTCCTTATGTTTGAGTTGTGTCTACATTATTACACTAGTATCATGCTTAGGTAGTTGGTATTATTAGCACTTCAAAGCTATGCTTTCTTTTTGCACATATTTGCAGAGGATCTTAGAAATATTACACAAGGAAGTAAACCATGCAGTTTTCTCCTTTAATGGAAAGAAATGGAATGAGGATTAGAACTGGTTTTTTTCAAACCTTACTACATACCCTTGGTACACTGAGGGGATGCATTGCATGATGGTCAGTTTAGGGTTTTTCCTGACAGTACCTGCTGGCTTTGGCATTTGGAGAACAGTATGTGGCTGCTCTCCCCCCGTGAGATGCTTTCATGCCAACTGTTAAGCAATGAACTAGGTACACATGATACTTTAAGTAAGTTCCAGTTTTCTTAGAGGTTGATTTTTTTTCTCTTTCCCTCTAATTAGGAACACATATATAGTTGAAGGAACCATGGGAAGAGAAGGAATAATTAGAGCTACAGTCTAGAATTGAGAAATAATGAATTCAGGATGAATATCAGGAAATACAGTTCAATAGAGAAACGGTAAGGCTTAGCCTCACAGAATGTGTTTGGAGCAGCTTTAAACATAGAAAGCAACAATAAAATTGGATGCAGTACTCAGCATCCCAGTGCCAAAATTCCAGATTCCATCCTTTGCCCCAAATGCTGAAAAGACAGGTTCATCACAGCCGCAGGTGTCATGTCCCTCAGCAGCAGTGCCTTTGGCCAACCTTGGAGCAGCATTTAATGGGCTCTGGAGATAATCCCCTAAAGTCATCCTCAGCTGAGAGAAGGCTGAGTCTGTGAGGAAGGAGAAGAATTCAGAGCAAACGCACCTAGCTCACATTAATGGGCTTAGATCTCACAAAAGCCATTTTTTATTTCTTTGGTATGATCTTCTTCCTCTTGTGTTCAGCAACAAAATCTGCTATGGAAGTGGATAGACTGGATCTATTCTTAGCTATTTGAACAGCTGGTTTTGTGCTGTTGTAATGTTTGGTGGTGACCACAGGTTCATATGTGTGGAAAATTTTCCAGAGGTATCTCACAGAAGAATAACTTACTTGCTCTAGTGAGCTGAATCCTGGAAAATTCTCTATCTAAAGTGAGACATGTCTATCAGCTTCTTACCATACTACAAGCCCATCTTAGTATGGGCCACCGTCCCACAAACTGTTAATTGTAAGTAATACATGAACCTGCAGAATGCCATGTATTTTTCTTTTGGAAATTATATTAACCCTCTATATCATTGCCAGAAAACAGAAAGAGCAGTTTGCTGATCTCTGGTGTCAAATATATTGTGAACATAAATAAATAAAATCTGATTTCAGGAACATGCCCACCTGATAAAACAAGTCACATATTTGGCCAGGAAGGGCAGACTTAAAAGTATACTTGTGTGTAACAAGTTCACAGGATAGGTAAATTAACTAGTCCCTTTATGTAGTCACTCACTGAAAATAACTTTCTTTGGCATATTTGTCCCAGCTGATAGTAAGGCTCTTTACCTGTTAGAAACAACTCTACTCTCATCTCCTCTGCGTTTGAAGAGGCTAACAAGTGCATTGCTTGTCCAAGGCAGTTTAGCCATTAGTGTGCAAGAGAAGGCAGGATGTTCGCCCCATATCTGTACTATCGGAGAAACCCAAATTCAAACACCAGGATCAGAACAATCACTGATTAGTAGGGTCTTTGAAAAAGGAAAAATTAAATCCTGCTCCAAAAAATACCGTCAAGTACATTTATGCAGTATTTGTGCTGTATTCTAGTACTTAGTCTAGGGCTTGCAATGTATTCTACTACTCCAGGTTTAAGTTTACATTAGCAATTGAAAGTCAGAATCTGGGCAGCATTATACTGACTGTCACAACGTATCTAAGATCAATCTCATTCCTTCAACTATTAATACTGTTTTGTTTCCCTTTGAAATCATGAACATTAATACTTGTTTCTCCATTTCTTTTAATAATTCCCCTGTATTCTGTCAGTGGATTGGCATGAATCATTTGTTAGTTTGTTAAAGTATCATTTTATGGCAAAGTGAGCTCTTACACCATTTTTCCTTTACGAACATGTCTTACCTGGTAGGAGTTTAGTAATGGTTTGATTTTATGTTTTTCTTCTTTCCAACACTCGTCAGAGTGCAGCTATCTGCTTTCCTAGGATAGATATTCATGTGGGTTTTGCCTGTGAAATCTCAAAATAAATGGTAACTGCAACAAACACAAAAAGAGGGTACTAATAAATTAGAGCATTACGTATTTATACGGGCAGGTTAGGTGGTGTATGGTTAAGAGGCAGCTGATTTTAGTATGAGAGAGTTCTTTGTTTGAAGCTATGGGGGCTTTTTGTTTGGAAAAAAGTTTTTAAGAAGGCTCTAGCAGACATTACAGTGGAGTTAGACATATAAGGACTGAGTAGAACAAGCTTCCTCACACGGTGAACTCTTTAGAGCAGGAACTATTCTGTTTTACATTTGTATAGTTGGCACAGCAGTGCCCTGTGCTAGTGTCCTGCTATGTGACTCACTCTTGGACAGAAAATCCAGATAGAAAATCTTTGCATGGTTACAAAAGTTGTTCTGGATGACAACAGTGAAAGGCATTTGGAAGCTGGTATCCTTACTAGACTGGAGAATTGAGGTGCACAGTGAATATAAGTCAAAACTGGCAATGTTGCCATTTTTTAAGTCAGCTTGCTCTGGGTTTTTTGGGCTAGATTTAGTACTGTGTGACTATATAGGTTGAGGAGGAACTACTAAATATAGGCTAAGGTCACAGTGATGGTATAGCTTCAAAAATGCACAGTTTGTATTGCTTTGTTTAGGACGGCATCTTTTTCTTCCTAAGTGTCTTGGCAGCACAGAGAGTTGGTAATCTTGTTAGCAGTAATGCCTTAACAACTTTCTTGTGACTTAACATAACTCCCAAATCTTCCTATGGGCCATGCAAGTCTGTGTCTGTCAGTCTGACTAGGATCTGCCATGAATTTTTTTATTTCTTTTTAATTAACTTTGAGCAAGAGTTTGGTGTGTAATTAACACAACTCTATGTACTGCTGAAAGTAGATGGATTCTGCAGCTTAAAAAAAAAAGCTGCTTCAGAGTTTTTAAGGCTAGGGAGATGATCTGAGCATCTGTTCTGACACAAACTCCATGGTTGTCATAGGCCACAAAATTTCCCTCCATACTCCCATTTTTGTCTGAATCTTCCTTCTTCCAGAAATGCATATAGTATAGGTTTAAACACAGCAAAAGAGAGAAATTTGCTATGATCACTGGTAAATTATTGCAATGTCTGATCATTCTTTTAAGTGTTCAGTTTTTAAATCAAGAAACAAAGCGATGTCTCATTTCTAATTTGAATTTATCTGGTTTCTTCTTCCATATACTACTTGTACTTGATAGAATGGCTTTGTAATCAAGATACCTTTCTATCTTTTTTTCCTCAAAACTTGGCAAGTTAAGCTCCTACTAAATTTCTCTCCATAATGCACTTTATCCAGCTCTTGGAGGACTGGCATTTGTTTTGGTTTGGTTTGGTTTTCTTTTTAATACCTCCTTTTTAGCTGCTGATTGTTGAGTTATCCTATTTAGAAAATAGGCAGCAGAACTGTATGTCAGTATCAGCATCAGTGAGATGAAGGTCGCCTTCCTATTGCTGTGCTTACTGGAGGTCATTGGTCCTCTTCCTGCCTCAGTGGAGCTCATGTTTGTTACTGCTGTATTAAACCTTCAGACCTTCTGAAAATAGAGCATCCCGTGCTGCCCATGGATGGTTGTCACTTCATTATCTTAAGGCCCATTTTCTTTGAGTGAATAGAACTCAGCTTAACAAGTAAATGACATTGCTTATGCAGACTGACCTGTTTTCTTTCTCTTTCTGTCTTTTCCCTTTCCAGCAATCTTTCTATCATCTTTAAGCTGATCAACTTTAATTTATTAATACTGCTACATCACAGATACTGATAACTTGAATAACTTTTCAGTAATATTGAATATTGAATATCTGTTCAATAATATTGAATAACTTTGGTCCTAATCTGATCACAGAAGAAATCCACCAGAAACATAACAAGTGTTGATGTCCTATTGTCACTTCATGAGATCTTTATTTTGGCAGCTCTAACTCTTCCTAAATTAATGTCATTACTATAGTAATAGAGCATTAATTACAAGCAGAATAATGTGAGATAACACAAACATTATACAGGTACATTTGCCAGTTAAATGTGTAATCTAATGAGTAATTAACATAGGTTTCTTACATTGTTTTCATTAAAACCCTATCAATTATCAATAATTAAATTTGACATTTTTTCTTCCCTGAAACTCCTGTGAGTTTTTTCACTACTTTGCCTGTTGTCATTGTAACTGTAGTCAATATTTTCCAGGTCAACCCACTTGCTGTTTTTAAACATGACTGTGACGCTAGCACATATTTGCACTTTCCCATACAATTTGTGATTTATTAACACTGTGGGCCAATTAGTTCCTTAACAAAATTTTTATGGGTCCTAGGCACGATTTCTCAGGGCCTAGTATTTATTAATATTGCCTAAATACTCTATAGCACTTCTTTATCCCATGGGATGCCAATGAGAAAGACATAAACTTCAGTCTGCATGATGGATAGGAGTCAGGATGTTGGCCAGATAGATGCCAGTGCAGGGAATCAGACTCAGGAGCTGTTTTTTATTGGTTTGTGTATTTGTTTTATAGTTGAAGTTGACTTTCTGTGGTGTTTCATGGAAAGAATGCAGAAGCCTACAGATATTTTAAACTGGCTTGCACTATTTTTGAGTAAGTCAGAGAATCCTTTAATAGCTCAAAATGCAAAGGAAAGGCTTTGTGTATCTAAACAAGAAACTCCAGTAAACTGTCAGCTTTTGTGGCTGTTAAGGTCTTCTCTAGAGCTGCACTAGTTCTGAAGTCGAAGTGGGAGATCCCAGTATTCATGTTTACTCCAATCCTGCACTTTGTGACAGTGGTTTTAGACTGTCTGTGGGCTGGTTCCAAACAAAAAAAGTAGAGGGATGGGGGGACAAAACGGATAACAATTTTTTTCTAATTGACTGGGATTTGTGAAGTGCTGGAATTCAGAATACCCAGCTGGATATTATTGTGCCAGTTTGGGCTTTCTTGAAGTTATGAAAAAAATAAGCTTGTTTCAGGCCATAAAGGAGTTTTACAGAGGAAATACCAAATACTTCATTGAAAGACATTTGGCCTTCTAGCCCCGGGAACTGACTGTAGCTCTAGATCACAGAACACAGGCCTGTTGGGGAGTTTCCTATCCTTGTGAAATCTCATTGCCAGTTTAGGTTTGGGTTTTTTTCTGGTTTTCTAATAAAATGAGGTTTCTACAGCCATGTGCCCTTTTGGCCTCCCCTTATACTCCTGACCCAACCTGGTTAATACGTTTTTGAACAACTGGCCAATTTCACACTAAGTCCTTGTAGTCCACAGTTTCATGAAAATTAGTAGCTAAATAAAGGAGAATCACCCAAATTATCTCATTTCCCCTTCACTGTCCACTGAGGCAGACTGCCACCATTGCACCTGGTGGTAGCAACAGGCCTAGCAGTCCTCATGTACTTTGTATGTGCTGCTCCAGCATAGCTGCTGGGGAGTATGAAGTGGAAGGGAATAAGATACAGATCACTGCTGCAGGGGGGTAGGAGTCAGGAGAAAGAGGATGCAGCCCTTGAAAAAAACAGATTTCCTTCATCCTCCTTCTCACAAAATACCTTAATTAAAATTAATCACATATATGTATTTTTTTGGAAGGAGTAAGACTGACAGTATTTCATGAGGACTGTGATTCCAGTGGACAAAGCCAAATGCAGGTTCTTTCAGGCCTCTGCCATGCACCCTGGCCGGGGCTAGATTCTAAACGCAAAACTAACATGCATATGGTGAGTTGTGGATTGTCATGAGAAAACCCTAGGATTTGCTTCTAGATTTTAGCATAATTGCAGAGAAAGATTTGTTGTTAGGGTGGGATGTTTCTGTTTGTATATGCTGCATAAGGAACTGTTTCTCATAATCTGTCAACTTATATTGCTGCAGTATGCTGTATGGACAACACTGCAACAGTATGAGTGGTGAGGAATAACTGTCTCGTTTGTCTTCAATGAGCTGAGGAAGGGCTTTTGAGCAGGTAGAAAACTCAAGTGGAAACTAAAGTAAATGCTGCTTTGTTCCAGTTCCTTAATGATCCAGTGATCCTTACAAGTCAGACTCCTTTCCTGCAGTAAGACGGCCAGAGATCTCTTTTATATGTATGTGTCTGTTCCATAGTTTATGTTCTTTTGCAATAGCATTTTTAGGTTCTAATATGTGATCCTTTCTAATCATGTTACATAGATTTATACAAATTCTTAGACTGGAAGTTTTCTTTGGCTTGCTCTACAATTGACTCTTTAAACAGCAGAGACATGTGAATTTATATTTGCTAGATGACTGCAAGAATACTTTTCTAGTGTCCCTCCTCCATTTGGAATGGAACTGTAGCTCGTGACATTTTTGGCTGTAGCCTGACTCATGGAGAAGAGTTGCCTCAGGGAAGGCACATGGCTTTTCTTTTCACCCTGTGGGCAGCTGAGCACATGTGAGTGAGGGGTCAGTGCTCCTCTCCTGAGATAGTTTTCGTGTTGTTTCTCAGGGGGAAAATAGTCATTATTTAGAGCTTCTTGATTTTGTGGAGGATGATGACAAGGGAAAAAATTAATTTTCTTCTAACCCTTGTGTGTGTCTGGCAAACCAGATTTGTTGGGAACCATTTATATGTTTTTAATAAGATTTGTCTTGCATAATAACATCCAGTTTTACAATGAGGGAAAATCTGAATGCCAAAAGTAAATTGCCGTGTCAGAACTGAGGTCTAGCCTCTAAAGGGACCCGGTAAACTTCCAAAGCTATTCTGATAGAGGCTTTTCTTTTCAAGGACCGTTGTCACCTGTGCCTGTGCCACATCACAAGGGATATATTTGATGGGGAGCCTGGGATCAGACACTGAAAAACAGAAGGCAGCTGCCAGTTAACATAGAGAGAAATGTGGGAAATAGCAGGAGGTGCTAGGAAATGTCTTTATGTCTCAGGACACAACGGAAATGTCTAAAAGAGATCATCTATCCAATCTTGCCATTAATTAGAAAAGACTGTGAGAAAGGTAAATGAAGGAAGGGGGGAAGGTATTACCATGGCTGAAATAAGCAGAGGGTGGAGGCATTTCTGGACAAGCAAACAGCAATGGGTGGAAGTGCACAATGTCTCAGGCTGTGTTTAGGGGACAGGCCAGGCTTTCCAGTGAGGAAGAAGAAAGCAAACCCACACTTCATCGTCACTTAATGAGGGATATTTGCATGGGGAAATTCTGGAGTGTTTTAATTGGGGTTCTCCCCAGGGAGCAAAGTATTTTGTTGTTCCAAGCTATGCAAGTGAACATAAGGGATTAGGTAAACCATGGTTCTTCTTCCTCATCCCCCAGCTACTGGGAACACTTTCTGTCTTGGTTCACAGAGTTTGATTTTTTAAGAGGAAATGTATTTCCCTTGGGTAATACCAAGCTTCCCTTGGTGACTACAGAACTTATGTCGCATCCTGTTTCTGCAAACCTGATTAAGTCAACTTTTGCTTTTTTGCTTGAAAAGAAATGGATTTTTTGCACTGACAAATTTGCTGCTGATATATTGGACTTTCTAATGGATGTTTTACAGTACCAGACACTTGTTCTTTTAAGTAAATCAAGCAAAAAGAAAATGTCTGTCAGTGCCATTTTTAAACTGGGGCGCTAAAATGAAGTTCTGTTTTCACATGTGGATGCTCATGGGAGTGTTAGAGTTAAGGCTGATTTAAAATATTGCAGATGGACCCTTTTACAGTCCTACTACTAGCACTTTTGGAAAATTATCTGAGTGAGGACTTCTAATCCCTGTTAAGAACAGCAACAGAGATTCTGCTCTGGGCCATCTCTACTCTCATCCATTACCAGCTTTAGCCCTGCAGGAACAGCTTTGAGTATCCCAGGGAACAGCAATATGATTCACTTTATCGTTGTTTTAATTTTATTCAGCATTAATTCTTCCAATTCTGATGAATTTTTTGAGAACAAAACATAATTTTCTAGCAGTGAAGATCACCTGTACTAAAGGATTGGACCAGTTGATGCATTCTGTTCCTTAATAGCACTAAGGTTTTTGTGAACTGCAACATAATACCCATTTCATCTCTTCTCCCCTTCTATTAGGGACACTGTGTTCACTTACCATTGAGAAGGCCATGCCTGAAGATGGGGGTGAATACAAATGCATAGCTGAGAATGCAGCAGGAAAAGCCGAATGTGCTTGCAAAGTGCTGGTAGAAGGTAAGTACTTTTCTGGATGTGGGAAAATCCTTCCTTAGAACTTCCTTGTTCCCCCCTTTATTTTGCAATACCAGCTTTTATGAACCACATACGCAAAAAAGAACTCTGCCCCCTTCCCTTCTGCACTTTTCAGTCAATATGTAATTAAATGTCTACCATAAAGGAGCATAAGCACAGAAACAGTACAGAGCCAAGGGCTCTGGCTGCTTTGTGCATTAATCTATGTTTTCCTGCTGCTCACTGGGTTCCTGCAATGTTTTTAGAGCAGTAAGTTGAACCCATGAAGATCTATTTCTGAGCTGTATGTATTCTTTAAGAGCACATAAGAATTCGATGTGTGAGCCTGGGTACCAACCAGTCTGCGTACCAGTCTGCCTCAGAGCCATGTATGGCACATTTCTCAGTCTAGAACTTTCAATTCTTTGCATTCACTGGCGTTTGGTCATTTGGTTTTTCTAGTGGAAGTAAGCAAAAATAAACAGATTAGCAGCTTAACTACCCTCGTATGCCAGAGCCTTAGAACATGGATAATTTGCTGAGGTACCCGTTTTCAGCCTCAGTCATGCTGATGACACTGTACTCTTGCCAAGTAATCTTGGCCTTGGGGAAATATTTTGTCATGAGGTTGAGAGCACAGACTTTTAAAACTGCTGTGAACTTTAAGTAACAAAATATGCTTCTTACCAGCTCACCTTCTGGTGAGCTCGTTCTTGAATACCATGATAATTTCCGTTGTATCTAGAAAGAACACAAAACTAAACAAGTCCAGTAACTTAAATCTTGGGTATCAAGCCTTAACAACTGAGTTATAGATGTGGTATTTGTGGCAGGATGTCTAAAAAACCCAAACCTATTATTTGTTTTCCTAATGTAGTATGAGACAAAAATATGATCCTGTAACTCCACCAGTAAGGGTCAGTCTTCATGTAGCTGGAAAAAGAATTAATTACACATATAATTACAATTAATTATATTGGTTCCTGTAATAGCACCTTCTGTGATACTATGGTCATAATGTAGCCTGGCTTAGGTACTTGATAAGCTATTAGTTGTATTTCTATATTTTAAAGTGGTAATTTTTACCAGTGCTGAAGTTCAAAGAAGACTATCAAGAAGAGGCTTGAAGCAAAATCTAGTACACTGTAACACCTTAACTACCACAGATACAGAGCATTAAAGGATCAGATAATCCAGCACTTAGCACAGAGTAGTTCCCCAGAGCTGCTTTAGCATCTTTTAAGTGTCTCAGTCAACTGTATGTTTTTTTCCTTTGACTTTGTCTTCTGATCTCCTTCAGGTAGTTGCTTTTCTTCCTGAAGCCTACCTAAGCATATTTCTCACTTCCAATTTCCTGCTGGGCAATGCATGTTCTCGGAGGCTGAAGGTAGAATTTGGCTTGCAGTCTTGATCATGGGAGGCTGTCTGCTCATGACAGACTCATTGCATGATTATGTGAATGGCATTACATCAGGTGTTGGGCTCACTCTGGTAGTGGCCCCCATGGCATTAGAAGCTCACTGCTCACTTGATGTTGGGCACCAGAATGACCACATTCCTTACCTTGATACTGGCTGCCTTATCTGCCTTTTCCATTTCTACCAGCATGCTTTGTATGGATGAGAAGAGGTTTCTGAGGAATGGCACCACAGCAAGCTCCACCTATTTAGGAGAGACGCCATTTGATATCCCATGCCTGTGATTAGCAGAGGGGATGACTGTTATTTTTAAATTAGAATTGTGGTCTAAAACAACCATTAAAAAATGCTCTGTTCTATGCAGTCTGCTGTCATCATCCCAGATGCTGATTTTTAGACTCCACAAGTAACCATAAATATCATTCTATTCCTTTCAGCCCCACAGACTCAAATTGGATTGAAAGAATGTTTGACTTTGGTTGTCAGATTAGGTCAGGGACAAATCTGTAGAATCTGAGTGTCTGAACTCAGATCTGGCACAGCCTTGTGCTCTGAATTGCTTGCTAGGAGATTCTAAATTCCCATTAACCTTTTAGGAAACTTTGATGAACTTTCATGCTCTGGCACCTGAAATAGTAGTATTTCAGTAGGTGACTGAAATAGGTGATTCCATAATATTCATGTTATCTTTTCTCTGGTAATTAAATTCCAAACCGCTATCTCATGTACAAATCCTCTGAAAGATGAGTATTTGAAAGCTATAAATTGATACAGCTATTGCTGAGATCATAATCCAGATTTGGGATCTTTCTTCCAAAAATAAATGTCAGAATCGAACAATCTAACAAGTGGAGCTTGTTAGAATTTGCAATGTATGACATGCTCAGCCCGGGAAAACATTGCTAAAAAAAGGTTGCACCTTCTAGTTATAGATGTCTATGTCATATGCGATACACATGGAAGAGAGCTTGTATTGACTCTTAGCTATTGGTGGAGCCTGCAGTGCTGAGTGGCTGCTGAATATGAGCTGCGCAACCTTGAGAATAATGAAATTCATCAAATTTGAGTTCTGTGGTGTTCTTTTTGCCATTTTTATTCAGGAATGAACCCATGTGTAACAATATCTTCTTGGAAAGATTTAAATATTCAGAGGAAATGCTACTTTTCAAAATGTGTTTACCTACATAGATCACATAGACAATGGAATAGAAAAATGACATGGCAAGAGATTCTTTTAGGATTAAATGATACTTCAGATATGCCTTTGTTTCGTTCTTCCATGCACTGCCTAAAGCAGCTTTGTGCACATTGTACTTTGTCCTTTTCATTTAAAATAGACCCATCAGCTTAGATGGCACCTCTTGTCTAGTTGCTTTCTCAGGTTCTCAGTGCAGCTGCTTTCATAGAGGGCTTTTCTCTCTCTGCTCCCTTTTCCTTATAGAATGTGACATTCTCCAGCAAGGCCATTAAGAAAACCTTTCTTAAGAACCAGAAGGGAAGCAATTTCCTCTAAATTTCAACAAAAATCCAAAACAAACTGACGTTAATAGGCAGCTTTTTCATTATTGATTTTCAAATAAGATTTCTATTTTATTATTTGTTTTGATGGCAGATGCCTCATCCACAAAGACCTCAAAGCCTACTGAGAAGAAGACCAAGAAGCCTAAGACCACACTTCCCCCTGTGCTGCCAACAGAGAGTAAGTGACAGTGATTTTGATTACTTTCTTTCCAGTGGAAACAAAAGAGTGCTTTGGCATTCTGTGGTTATTCCCTTCTGTTTGCAGGCACAGTATCGGAAGCTTGTGTTATTTCTTTAACCCTTGCACATAAATCATGAGAAATTATTTTTTTGCCTTGCGGGAATTAGAACTACGTGCTGAAACCGTGAGGTCAGACCTAGCCCATTGTATTCTCATTTTTCCATAATGGTGCAATAAACTGATGACACACATTTATTTTGGGCTGCCTCCCAAAAAGCACAGAAATTCTTGAGTAGTTTGGTTCAAGCCATGTTGTGTCCCGTGCAGACAATATACTGTCTTACCATGGGTAGGCAAAGGATCTTGACTGAAATGTGCTGTAGCATAATCTGTCCTTTTTTTCCATGACGATGAGGAGTCGTTTGGTGAATTTTACACTCCTTGTTTTAAACCTAAATCTTTTACTTGCTTTTAATGCTTTCTGAAATAATTAATCAGCTATAAATTCCCATGTTTGCTACCCTGCATACATGCATTTGTTTAAGGGGAAAATTCAAATGGTAAAGGCAGAACAATAATACCAGTTTAGAAATTCCTAATACTACTACTAAGTAGTATTTTGAAACTAAGGGTCCATGGGATAAAAATATCTTTTATCAAAATAAATATTATAAAAATAGTCTTTTATCAAAAACTGGACACTGAAAGTTGCCTATCGAAGATGTTCACCATGTTCCTAAAAAAGATGTAAAGACATGGTTCTAATGGAAACAAAGTATTTTATCCAGTGTGCTCTCAAAAAACCAAAAACAAAACAAAAAACAAAAACAAACAAAAAACCCCCCCAAAAAACAAAAACTACAACCTGATTTTCTAGCATGGAACTTTTTCAGCTGCTTTCAGCAGGACTCAGTGAAATTTTTTACTGGTTGATAATCACAGGTAATAATTGTGCTTCTGGAATAGCTGACTTGCATAGAGCAATGACCTGAGCTACAGCTGTTTCTGAATTGCTGGCTGAGCATTGTAACCTTCCCTCCAGCCAATCATTTGGGGGTGTGGGACGGGTCACACCAACATGGTCCACCTCTGCACCTGAGCTTCAAATGTAGTAAATAATAGCAATTAAGAACAATCATTTTGTTCTTGAATATCAATAGAAAAGAAAGATTTAAAGCCATTTAAATCTCCATGGAATAACGTTTTGAATATTATTTCCTACACACAGAAATATTTCCTCTGATCCTCCAGCAGTGTTATCGATAGTAGCTTTCCCAGGAGAAATTGTGAGTTGGGAACTAAGTCTAAATATGCGGATATATTACCTGATCCACATCCTGCTGAAATCACTGCTTGTCTTGCTGTTGATTTTAATGGAAACTGGATATAGGTAACAAAACAGAAGCTACCAGCTCTGGCTTCAGAAATTATTGGGAAAGGATGGTTGAAATGAGGGTGAATGGTTTTCTTAAGGTTGCTCCATGGCATATTGTATTAGTGTTTAAAGTTCTTAAAGTTCTCATCAGCTCTTTTTTCAAAATACCTTTAAAACATCTTTCCTGTTACACTTAAAACATCAATGTAACTAAAAAGAATGTTAGGAAGCTGGGCTTTGGAAGAGCTTTTGGAGAACTTTGGAAAAATGCATATTTAATTTAAAAAGGATTTGGCTGCAGGGATTCCACATGTGGTTTTTAACATCTCAGCCTCAGTCTCTGAGGACTGTAGGTATTTGTCTGCTTGAAATGAGTGTTATATTTGTACGTTTGTCAGGGGCAAAATATACAAAACTGATCCAGTAGACTTCATAGTTTCAATTTAAACTGAAATCCCTTTCAGATGTAGAGATTTTAAAGTTCCTTAACTGAAAGAGAGTGGGTTTAACAAGTCAGATATTTGTGCATCTTTTCTGTATTTCCCTCAAAAAGGTTATTAAAGAATGACTGTGAATTAAGATGTCCCAGTCTAATAAGGAGATAAATTTTTACTCTGATCTCTTCTAGTCTCTGTTGCCACATTACTCACCAACAGTCCTAACGGCAAGCAGAGTGTAAGGAATTATGTTGAAGAACTGCAGAACAAAAATTCCTAATAATCCCACTGAATAAATTCTGAATTTTGAATACTGAATTCATTCACAACAGTATATACTGTATGGGGTACAGAAACTATATACTCTCTGTCATTTTTAGAAATACTTCCCAGGAAAAAAATAATCTATACTTTTTCTGTAAGAAAGCACAAGTTAAATTTCATGGTTAGAATCTATGTCAACCTTTTCTCCCTTCAGACAAATTATTAAGTGGTCCTCGTTTTTTGCCCTGGTAGAAACCCTCAGGAAGGTAAATAATTTTTAGTTCCTGAAAGGAAAGATCAGTAGATTTCCTTTTGTAAAGGAGAATGAGTTTTTTTGGTATGTTAATCTGTAGAATTACTCACTGTGAGAAAAGTTACTGACCCAGGTCATTTGACTGCTCATTATGACAACATTTTTTATTACTGGAAGCTTGGACTTTGTAGGCTATAGAAATCCAATAGTAAGATTTTGGGGCATTATCTCTTTTGAAATGCAATACATGGTGGACTCGGGTTTAGAACAAGCAGTTGTTTTCAGAAAAACATCTATGAAGGCAGCTTTGTTGCGTTCAAGGTTTCAGAAATCTCTGAATGGATGCTTGCAGTGTTTACATGCAGAAAGGTTGCTCCCATGCTAGCAAATTAGGAAAATTATGATGTATTTCTTTTTTCTTACCATTAATATTTTGTCACCAGAATTTACTGATAGTTATGACTCTGCAGAATGCAATCTGCTATGATAAACAGAATAAATAATGTTTCTGAGATTAACAAACAGATCCACCTTTGAATCTGAGTGGAATCAATCATGAGGAAGAATGGAGGAAAGACACTTCTTTTTTAATGTTGGAAATAGTTCATTCTTCACTGACTGTAGTGACTCAGGCTTTGTCACTTGTGTCTTTGCTGGGTGGATATGAAATGCTACTGAGTTA
The DNA here is from genome assembly GCF_023634085.1 of Falco cherrug. Lineage (NCBI taxonomy): Eukaryota > Metazoa > Chordata > Aves > Falconiformes > Falconidae > Falco > Falco cherrug. The sequence goes on along the minus strand of NC_073704.1, from coordinate 31,601,707 downwards.
GAATAATAAAGTGTTAGGTTTCTTCTGCAGACGTATAAAAGACTAGAAGAGGCAGTGGAAAATTGGAACCTTTCATTATTTATTATACTGCATACTCCATGCTATGCCAGACAATCAGTGGATAATATAAGGGTCTTCTAGTTTAACATAGCCCTGCAACAGAATTACTAAGCCAAAAACACCACTTAAGCATTTCTGTAGAGAGCTTTGAAAGCATCTGCTGTACAGGGATTTGGGCACCCAATTCCCCTTGAAATTAGAAGTTACTTCAGATTAGGCTTAAAGGGAATTACTTATTTCAATTATCAAGGCCACCTGCAAAACCTTCAGTGTCTATTAAATAAATGGTTTTGTTCCATCAGACTGTGGAAAAATCAAAGTGCTGCTTGAGATTTTAAAGAGTAAATACTGATTTGAAGTTTTAAAAATAAATATTCTTTTTTTCAAAAAATCTGCTATTGCTCCACACTTCCTAATATTTGTCCTCCATAATGTGTCTTAAGCTGAGAACCAAAACAGCAGTAAACCATAGCTGGAGTAGTTAGCCCAAGATCAGGCACATCCATTTGCAGGTCTAAAACCCAACTTTCTTGATTCTCTGTCTTGTGATTATTTTGCATGCGATATCCAAAATACTACAGATACTTTTTTAAATTGACATGCCAAAAATTTACATAAAACATGACTTTTCCTAAAGGACTTTTTTCCGAAGGTTTTTTCCTAGATTTGCTGAGGGAAATGGCATATTACAAGAGTTAGATGCTATTTTTTAAACTTCACCAGGGCTGAGCCATGCAACATAACATTACTATAGTAGGAAGAAACTGTATCCCAGTTGCTGTTACTGAGAAAAGAATGGGCTTTCATGTTTTAGAAGATAACCCTCCTAATTGTAAGCATTGGATTAAAGTGTTTGGAAAGAAATGCCCACTGTATTTTGTATGGCTAATTCACAGCACTAATTCCAGTAAATATTAAGAGATGGCAATTATCACCTGTCATACCAGTGGTATGAAAACCTAACAGGATATCCTGGATTCCCTTATCTGAATAAGACTTGTTGAATCTGCTGTTCTCATATCTAAACCTCATATGTTGAAGGGATGACCCAGCACAGAGTTTGGTTTTGCAAATGAAAGTTTTGCTCAGTTAAAAATAAAGTTACATCAAATAACTTCTTCCCTGTATCTTCAAGTAAATGATCCCAAATTGCATTATTTAGCATTATTTGGTATCTTGCTGATATAAATCTTTTACATCTGCTACTATATGAAATGTTTGATTTCATGTCAAACACATTTTTGGTTAAGTAATGATGTACTCTCTTGCTGACAGTTGTTAATAAGATGTCACCACTGACACTGTCCAGATCAAATCCTCTGGAAGGCTGCACTGTTATCTTCCCAGATCTAATTTCTCATCATTACTGGTACTTGAATGCAAGTCTGAGCAGTGGCATCTCTGGAAAAGTATGTCATAAAAGTAAATATGTCAGACAGGACTCCTTATCATGGTGGGTTGTTGTTGTTTTTTTTCCGGGGGGGGGGGGGGGGGGATTCTAAGCATTTTAATTACTATGGAAAAAATGTGAGTCTGTGGCCAAGTGATTAGTATGCAGCTCTGTTATTTACTCTTCAATAAACAATCTTTTGTTGATTAATAAACAGTCAGAGAATCCAAGTGTGCAAGCACCACTTTAAGAAAATGTCGTTAAAACATTAAACTTGATATGTCCATTTTAGATAATAGATAACTAAATCAGTAATCACTTCAAGTTTTTTGTTGTTTTCCATTCTGTCAACATTATTTGAAGCATGGCACTGATGAATATAAAGAGTTTCAGAGTCTTCATTTCATGTCAGACTGTTTTGTCTTCAGTATAAAACTTGCCACTTTCTAAGGGAAGAACTCAGTTACTGAGAAAGTAACTGATCAGGTCGGAGATGTTCTTTTAATTGCAGAAATAAGAGCACCAAGTAGCAGCTGTGATCTGGTGACTGTGCTGTTGCTGTCCTCTTTGGTCCCTGGGACAGTCTGAGGTGCTTTTGAGGGTCAGCGAGGCTATTCCAACCAGTTCTCAGTCCCATTCATTTCCCAGAAGGTCCATGCTGCTTTACGCTTGGCTGTTGCAAGAAGAACCACGACGTTTTGTGCAGGGGTGCAAGCACTTAGTGTGTTGGAACAATATCAGTTGCATTGGTAGGGAAGCCTCTGACCAAACTTTTTCCAAGAGAAGCTGAAAAATCCCTCCTCTAGTGTATGTAAATAAAATTGCCATGAGCTATTTTTAAGACATGATTTCTCTGCAACTCTGAATAATGAAAAGTGCTGACTTCATTCCTCAAGACTGGGGTCCAAGGGTGAATAACTGTGGCACGAGTCCTAAGAGCCACGTTAGGCTGAAGTAAAAAAGGCAATGTAAGATTTAACTTGATGACTCTGAAGGTTGGTTGCCTCCAGAGATGAAAAGAAAATTCAGTTACTGTTTGTACAAAGACAGCAATGGAGAAACTAATTTGTTGTGTACTTGATTTCTCCTTAATGCCCAGTTCAGCACTGTTTAGCTAATGACGGGTAGGCATTTTGAATCTCTGCAAAATTACTATACAGCTCACACCATACTGACATTTTCTGAGTTAATGTTGGCACAGAACAGTATTTTCCATGTGTTTTTCATACAGTCCATCCTACATATCTGTATGTTGACAGAAGAAGACAGAAATGTTTATTGACTGTCTCACACAGAGAAAAATGAGTACAGTTGTTGCAACGTGGACTTGAACTGAAGAGGTGCCATGCATCGTTAATTCCCAGTTAAGTCATTGACTAGAAATTGCAGATCTAGGCATGTAATAGAAGCATTTACCACAGTTTCTTCTCTATAAAACAAGGAACCTAAATCCCATTGCTTAATTAACGTGCAAAAGCATATAACACTTAGCTTTTCCCACTGAAATAATTTGGAGGTCCTGAATGTCCAAATGACCTGACAGCATTTTCCTACATAATAGACTGGGTAGCAAGCTAGTAACCTAGTTTGGATTCTTGTTCCTACACACTTGGGCACAGCATTTTGGCATCTAATTGTAGATGTTCTTGCAGCACATGAGAAATATGAAAATTAAATCTATATTTAAGAAACTAACATTGCTTTCTTTCTCCCACCAGAGCTTTTAGTGGAATTCACATGACCTGATTTGTTTATAAGCTCTATTTGATACTGGATCTCTTCTGCACTTCTCAGATTTGCTTTAATTCCAGAAATTGCAGAAATTGCTCAAGCACCGTGCTGCTAAACTGATATGAAATTGTTTCTTTCTCCAGTAGAGGTGTTTTCAAATGCTGTTACTTTCAGTGTACTATATTGCATTATTGAAGCTCTGAGTGTGCTAGTATATGCTAGCTCTCTCTTGACTGGGATGCAAGAGTGAGTATTTCCTGGATTTTTATTCTTGAGAAGGAGGAGGCTGGATTTTTTTTCAGTTAGAGGACAATCTCTGCACAATTTAGAAACTAAATATGAGATGCTGCAACAAAATGACAGTTGTTTTTAATGACAAGAAAAAAAATCCAACTATTAAAAAGCTTTGAAACACATGAACTCAAAGAACTGAGTTGTATGGTATTTAGTTTTCTAATTTCTGCTTGTCATCAAATTTAAGCCAGGGTTGCTTTCTATGTTATTGTATTTAGATAATAAACAGTTATTTGGAAACAGTACGAGGAATTTGCTCATGGAGAAACAATGAAGTGAAATTGTTTAAGCTTTCAAACCTTGATGAAGTTTTCAGGCTACTGGTGTTTTGTGACTGTCGCAATTAGCACAGGTTCATGAATGTACAAATAAATTGGTAAGTAATGATGTGTTGTCTTTCTCTACTACAGTTGTAGCCATCATCTTTCTCCTATTTCATCGTGTCTGTGCTAATTAATACCTGTAATAAGTTTTTGTTCCATCAATGAAGTCTGTGACAGAAGCAAGGTTAGAACTGAATAATTCATTGCCTTGACCACAAGGCCAAGTTCTGCACTAGGTCTCAGTCAGTCCATGCTTTCTAGCATAGCAGAGAGTAGAGAAGCTTTACAGTCAACAGTCACCTTTGATTCAGATCCTGATATCTATCCCCAGAAGGGTCTGATGGAGGTTACACTGTAATTCATTTACATGTGGCAGAGAGACACGTCAAAATGTCATGTTCCACATGTCTGAAGCATTCAAGTGAGATAGGGAAGAAGGAGCAGAGACTTGAATCTGGTTTTCCATCTCCTTATATTTTTGTTACCATGATATCTGACACATTACAGACATGACTTCTTTTTTCAATTTCTCTAAATGGAAACTCTGAAAAAAAAATTTAGTTCCTCTCAGATGAAATCTTGAAAAGTTTTGCATGAGGGGAAAATGGTTTCCTATATGACTATAGTGTCATTAGTAAGTCATTAGCCCTTCTCCTATCCTGAACTAAAATAAAGCTATTCCACAAACAGACAGGAGCAGGGAAATGTCTTGCTCTTTATGTTAACAGAGTTAGGTACTGATTGTACTTGTTTACCAGGTCCTGAAATCCATCATTATGGAAGACATGCACGTGATTTTAGGCATGTTCCTCAATAAAGACAATGGGAATTACGGACTGGTTGGAAATGCTATCTTGAGTACTGATGTTTTTTTCAGACCGTAAGTTTTACTTCATGCTTTATGAAAGCAAGTTGTGCAGAGAGCCATTTCAGGGGAGGGCTATGCCTATTTTTAGTAAAATTCCAAAAAAGGGAAACAAAAAGTTAGAGGCTTCTGAACATATCTGCTCTCACTAATTCACCATCAGGGCAAAGAACGGCACAACCAAATGTCCCACAGCTATCAGCCTGTATGGGATCTTTACCTTTTTTAGTTTATGTCCCCCCACCCAGGCACAAGCTCTCTAAGAGGCAAACCTGTCTATAAAGTTATGTAAATACCAGCCCTGTGATGTTTACATTAAGTTGTTTCTGGAAGACAGATTCATTTAAGGAGGGAATATTATGTCCTTTATCTTCCAGGCTGGTTTTCAACTTCAGCCTGTTTCAATGTAAATATCAAAAGAGAGACAAACTGTCTTTTTTTCAAAAAGCAGCAGAGGCAGACTTGAACTAACATTCCCAAGAGGTTTGAATATTTTAATGAAAACAGTTGTTTGACCTCGTAAGCTTTGGGTAATCTTATTAGATTTTTTTCGCTGTCTCCAGAAGCTTTTCAAACAAAAATTGCATTTCAAAAAGATGCATGTGATGAGCTGGTACTCTTAAGGAAGATCTAAGAAGAGTGGAGTGCACACTACTGGCCAAAGAAGTCTACTTTACAGACCCAGAGAGACATCCTTGTACTCATCCCCTTCCACAGTGCTCCTGTCTTTCATGTCAGCTCAGGGCTATTTGTGTCTGCAAAACAGGATATTCAGCTAGACCTTCCAGCAACCCTTTGTAATCTGCATGGTTTGATGAAGTCCAGTGACAGTCTGTGTATCCTCAGTTAAGTGAATGTAATGTCCTGGTGGGTAAAAACTAAAAATTAAACAAAAAGTTTGTATTTATATATAAAAAGAAGTACCCTAGCTGAATGAGGTGATAGGTTTGTGTTCTTTGCTTTCCTGCTATGGAAATCTTCGTTGAGGTGAGAGCCTTTTGAACTGTCTTAAGCACAGTCCTTCGTTATTGCAGGGCCAGGAGGGGCACCATGCATTTATTCCACTTACAGCGTAAATATAATACCTGGTGGTTCATTATACATCCTAGCCTGTATTGAAACATTGTTCTTTAGCAGTGATTAATTGAATGTCACTGACTGTAGTTGTGAATGAACAAATTATGTTATTGGGGGCCCTTCCATGATGAACCAAGAGCGGCTGACAGTAGGCAAAGAAAAGTGGGCAGGTTATCTGAGTATATAAATATCCATTCTGTGCATGTATTATGCAAAGGCAGAGAATGACATTGTCAGCCAAGACAAAAAAAATATATTGAGATATTAAGAGTCAGAGTGAAACATGAGCATTTAGAGTCTGATGACTCCACTAGCACCTTGCTTGTTAAGTAAGGTACAGCAACAGATATACAGTGTAGGCCAAGAGGCAGTAACTAAGTGAAAATCATGCTGGATTAAGGAATTTGCTTTTCCTCCTATTTGTCTGCAGTGATATTTCTGAAAAATAGCAATAGTATCTGAAACCCAAGGTGGCATTTGACAGACGGTGCTTTTTTCTCATCCTTGGTGCCCTTTGTTCATATGGGGCTTAATGGAATGTGGAAGTAAATTAATGTTATTGCTTTAGCTTGTATTAAAAGTTATAGCTCCAAGAGGAGGTAACCAGTTATTTCATTCTCAGTTCAGGAAAGACCCAAGGATCTGACATCAAATACAGCATGTGTGCATACGAAAACGTTTATGTGTTTTTTAAATCATATAACTGAGTTCGTTTGCATGGGATTATGCATCTAATGAGTAACTAATAGATTAATTCCATTAATGGGGATGTTTAACAGCAGATGATAGGCCAGACTCTACAGCCCTTCCAGCTGGCACCTGATAAGTAGTTTTATCCATGTAACTGTGACTACAGCCTGAAGTAAAGCCCACACGGAAGACGTGGCAGGACAGATACCTAGCTTGTGCCCTGATGGTCCAGTTATACTAGGTTAAACACCTCACAAGTATTAATCTAAACTTTAATTAGTTGTTGAGCTGTCATTGAAGAAAGGCTTCCTTGGGAGGTATCCAAGTATTCTTTTTTGACCCGGCTGTAAGTACTGTAAGAATATCCTACCTCTCCATTATTGTGTTTCTGGTTTCTACAAAATCACTAAAGACTGAGCATATGAAAGATCAGCAAACTTTGAGAGAAAGTTACTATAAAATGGAAGTGTATAAAAAAGGTGGCAAAAAATTCTTCTATATTCAGTGCATAGTGAAATATTCTCCAGAATGAACTGAATAAACACTGGTGTTGACAGCTGAATCGTTACCTATTTATTAAAGCATTTGGTCTTTTAGCAACTTATAGCACATCATTTACTATCTCCAGTGACACTAAAGCTTAAAATGAATCTTCACGTCTGTCTGTTGCTTGTAACATTAAACTCCCATGGTGGATTCACAGCTCACGACTCCTTATTCATGGGGCATCAGGTGATGTGTTCCCTGGGTATCATACTGCAGCAAAGGGGGGTAAAATAATAGACTCTTTTTATTTGTTTGGTGGATTTGGGGGGATTTTTTTGCTGCTCAGTGTCTTGTGACTTTGAAATAACTTCAGTAAAGAATGAACCAAAAAATTCAAACCTTTTGAGACTGTTATGGCTATAACTAGGCACCTATTTATATTCTGCAAGATATTCAAAAGCACTTAGTAGATACTGCTTCTGTGGGAGGCAATAACATCTTAAAAGCCAGATTATTTCAGTCAAGCTGCCTGCTTGAGCATAAAAGAATAAGAAATGTCCTTTCACAGTAGAGTCCTTCCTCTGCCGAGGATGCTTAGGATAGCAAACAAAAAGAAAGTGCTCTAAAGGGAACAAGCCCCTCCACTTCTGGAATTCAGGGGTTTGAAGGTATCCAGACTGTTAAATTTAATGGCCACCACTAGACCTAACTCCTATGAATCTGTCCTTTTGAACCTGTTTATGTTTCTGTCTTGCAAAACATTACTTGGCTGTGAACAGATTATCCATGCTATATTTAAAAATATTTCTTTTGTTTCTTTGATGCCTGCTGACTGGTAATTTAATTTGGTGGTCCCTAGTTCTTGTTTTGTGAAAAACAGTTAATAGCTGTTTTCTATCTACCTGTCTTCTCTACTGTCTTTCTGCTTACCATTCATTATTTGTAGAACATTGTCTTCCCAAATTTTATGTGCCCATATTTCAAATTCTGGGCTGTACGTTTTGATGCCATGACTCTTTCCTTTCTGAATACAGCAAAAAGTTGTCCCTGCCTAAGGAGGAGGAGGAGGGGTGATACTAGTATTTACTGCCCATATATTGCTGTTTCCTTGCTAGCTCACAGGTGGTATCAGCAGCAGCATGTGGTGTTAACCCCCCTAGTTTTAACTGAGCTCATTCAGCATTGATTATGCTGGAAATCTGATCAGAATTGACCCCAGTTAAACTGCTATAATGAACAGACAGACTATGAGAGATGTGTGGCAGGTTTATTTGATTCTTTTAGAAGTTCTGGCTTCAACTGTGAATATTCTGAGGATCATTCAATGTTTTTAAAAATATTTTTAATTCTTGAGTTAAATATGCTGAAAGAACATATATTTTCAGGTGCCAACAAAGCATAGCTATGGATGTAAGCTTTGCAATTAGTCTGGTATCTTCCAAAGCTCACCTTTGAATTTATTATTTTTTTTTAACTAGGTGAAGCAACAGTGAAGAAGAAACCAGCTCCAAAGACTCCTCCAAAAGCAGGTAATTTGTTGCATGTGTAATCCTGTAGGAATAAATAATAAACCAATACAGTTTTAAGGAATGGACACTGCATTTCTACGAACAGCTGTTTGCCTACTAAGTTTATTTACATATGTGATTAAACGCTTGGTAAGCAAAGACCCTTTTTCAAACTTGTTCTTAAGGTTACACCGCACTAAGACTTAAATAATGAGCATCTAAAAAAGTTAATATTGAATAAGCTATAGCAATTATAAAAAAAAAATCCTACCATGTCAGCAGTAGTGTTGTAACTCATGTCCTTTGCTATATCCACAATATACCTTAGCCTCCTGTGAAAGAGATTTTTCTATGTATCACAGAATGCCACCTCTGCATGAGTAGTTACCATGAAGAAGCTGATAGATTCTACTTTTCCTCATAACTGGCATTATCATAACCTGATCATGTGTTTGCACTCTCCTAGTCAAAGCTATCCATATTTAAAGTTACTCAGAATGTTCCTCTGTAGAAACCTGCTTTCAGTGTCTGAAAACTTTCTCAGACTTTTAAACTCTTCAAGCTGTTTTCTGTGCCAGATAGGTGCTTCAGCCTAGTTTCCTTCAGATGTTTTCAAAACAAACCCACTTTCCAAACAACAAGGGGGAGGGGGGGGGGGGGGGCGGGGCAGAGCTATTTTGTTTCAATTACATTGAAAAGAAAAAGAAAGTACTTTTTCACGCCCAGTAGCCCTGTGCTTTGGAGAGGAACATTACGTTAGGTAGCAAGGTCATTCTAATGGTAGGGAATGCTTTTTACCATTTCTGTCTATACGTCCTCAAACCCACTTCTCCCCCAGCCCTCATTCCCTGCCCCAGTTATTTTTTATTGTACTGCTCTTATAAAGCAACAGAACAGGTTTCATCCTGGAATTGTATGCGCTGTGATATTTCTGGCACCTGTCCCTAGCAGCTACCAGGGAGTCTGGCACACTCAGCATCACAACCAAGAGTCAGGAAGTAGCACTATTAGCAAGAGATGTTCTGCTGTCTATTGATACTCAAACAGTGAGAGGGAAGTTTTAGTTTATAAATTTAATTTATAAATTAAATTTAAAAATTTAAAAATTATAACAATAAATAAAATTATAATAAATAAAAATAAAATTTATAAGAATTATAAATTTATACATTTATATAAAATAAAATAATAAAGAATTAAAAAATCAGGAGAAATACCTGATTCAGAAACGGAGGAGTATGAATGGGAATGCAAGATTTAAAAGAAAACTGTAATACACAAACAAAAGGATCTGTTATTGATCGCAGGAAAATTCAGTGTGATGGACAAATTTCCTCCCTTGTCTCTCTATTAGATGTCTCACATGATGTTTCCCTGGCTATGAAGCAAGAATCTTCGTAGGCAGGTGTTGAGTCTTAAATTTTCTGAATGCTGTTGACAATGTTAGGGAGCAGGTTTGCAGATCCCCTCAGGACATGCAAATCAATATGAAGTTAGCTGGAGCCAGTCTTCAAAAATGCAAAGTGCAAAAGAAAAAAGTTTTTCTAACAAACCCAAAACAAAATTTCATAAGCTGTATATTTGGAATTGGTGGTAGATCTTAACACTTTTGGTCTTTTGATTTCTGTACCTTAGTTTTGCATAAGCAAACTCCTGACAGGTAGATTGCTGTTGCTTATCTACAGTAGAATTAACAATGTTCACATAACTTTCATTGCAAGCAACAGACAACTGCTAATGTGGATTTCAAATGGTGTTTTGAAACTGTTGAGCTAAGATACTTAAGTGTTTTGAATTTTAAGAAAAATTCAAAGTATAGTCACCTACAGAGATTATTTATTTGTTTGTTTGTTTGTTTATATTTTCATCAGCTACTCCTCCTCAGATTACTCAGTTCCCAGAAGACAGAAAAGTCCGTGCAGGTGAATCAGTGGAATTGTTTGCCAAGGTGGTAGGAACGGCACCCATAACTTGCACCTGGATGAAATTCCGTAAGCAGGTAAATTGTTTTCTGTTCTGTTTAAACAATCATTGAAAAAGTAAAGCTGGAAAGGAACACCAGCAACCCATCTTGTCCCTCTCCCTCCCCCAGGAACTGGCAAAGTACATGTCATTCCTGCCAGGTGTTTTCCTCACCTCTGCTGGAAACATTCCAATGATGAAGATTTCACAACCTCCATTAGCAACCTATTGTAGTGGTTAAATACCCATAGTGTTAGAAATTTTTTCGTAATGCCAAACTCAAGTCTTTCTTGCTACAGTTTAAACCCGTTGCTGTCTGTCCCCTCCTATTAAAAACGGTTGTTCCTTTGAGAAAAACTTTAGACCATGTAATTAAAGGATAGGTGATGTGAAAGACGTAGGTGTCTGAAAAATATCTGTCACAGGAAATATCTCTCCTTCAAAAATTACTTCTTCATTATGCTTGGTCTAAAGTTATGTCAGAGGGGCAAAATGCCATATAAGAAGCTTGAGTGAAACATCTAACAACACAAACATCACCACACAAGGCACAACAGTGATTATGCTGCTGTGAGTGCTCTCACCCCCTAGTTTTAAAGTTCCTTCTACTTGAATTTATTTCCTGTAACTCTATTACATGTGTCCTTTAAGGGCAGTTTCTAAAGAGAGTTGCTTTAACAAATAATAAAACCATTTTAAATCAAGTAACCCAAGGTGCGAGTGCAAACTGGAAGATGAACTGCCCTGTTAGGATATAGCAAATGTAAATATGTACTGTAGCTGCTATTCTGTTTATTTCATTCTGAACTTGTTATGCACTCTATAGAACATAAATAAAAACATCTCCTCCTACAAGGAAGTTTAGACTGTAAATCCAGATGTGTCAGCATTTAATTGAAGGAATTCAAAACAATTTGCTAGTGCAAAGGGTATTGCAAAGTCTGTCTTTGCTAACCCCAAATAACCTCTTATTTAGGGGAAAGGGTAGTTTTTTCCTTATCTCTTATATGTTCTTAAAATTCTTTAGTTTCAAGATTGGAGCTTAAAAGTGGCCTACTCATTTCTACAAAAATAGGTCTGAGAAGTTCCAGTGACATTCAGTGTCCTGTTTTGCTGAGCTATTTTGTAACATGTGGGTAAAATATACCCCTCAAAAGTGAGTTTCTGGTTTGTGCAGAATTCTGAGTTCATTGTTCAATACAACAAGTCTATTTACATAGATTTCAAGCCCATTTTTAAATGCAAAATTTATTTCATGAGAGACCAGCAGCTCATAATACCATCTCAGATCCATAATCTGTGATTCTACACCTTTTTTCTTTGTAAAATGTTATTTTTAATATCTTATACTTTCTTCTTTAGTTACTTACTATAAGACAATCTAAAGGTTTAAAAAAATCATATGTTAAAATGACATAAATTTTTAAATGGTTTATTATCACAGGTGAATGAGGAAAGAAAAAGACTTCAGGAAGGTTCATAAACACTGTAGGAGGACAAGTGAGGGCAGCAGGCTTTGGGGCATGTAGCAGTGCATGTGTTCTATCTCAGTTAAGGAGAAAGCAAGGACAGTCCTGCTCTTAGCCTTGCAATTTCTTATTCTCTGAATATATGAGACAAGATAAGGCAAACTAAATAGCCTTCATTTTTAATGAATTCTGAGAATACGTTGTAAGAGTCACTTATCTAAGAAGGAAGTGGTGGGAGGAAGAAGGGCATTGACATTATGTTGTCTGTTTCATAAGAACAGAGTGTACAGTTTCTGTAACTGCAGTATAGGATTATGAGGTTTTTAAATAATCTGTCATGTCTCCAGCTAATACTAATTAAAATATCTGATTAAATACTGATTAAAGTCTCCTTTGTCATTTATGCTATGATAGCTTTATTTCAATTAAAAACTAGTTCAGAATATGCCTCCAGAAAATAAAAATGCTATAGGAAAGCTAAATCTGCTCTTGTATCTCTCTCTCTGCATAGCTGTAGCATTACATCTCCGTTCCAGTCAACATCATCTTCAATTGTTCAAACCCAAGAAACTGTTTCCCTGGTTTATGTGGAAGTACAGAATAAGGCTGTTTGGGACAAGAGGACAAAAGTCACAGCTATGGATGATTTGCACATTGGCCTTTAAAGGGAAATGGTGTCTGAATTAGGGTGTTTGGAGCTAAACCCTTGTTCTGCTGTGGTCTCTGCGAGATATGTGAGACCAAACAGTTCTTTTGCCAATTACATACACACTTGGCACTTTCAGCCTGTCAAAGAGGAGTTAGAAAGTGAAATTCCTGTTCCTTAGTGGAGTCCCAGAACACCAATGCTCCCTGTTGCTTTTGCAGGACTGGAGCCATTATAATGTTCCACTGCATTTTTAGATGTTTTGTGTTGATTACACTACCAGCTGCACATAGTCACTGCTGTAATAGTTATCTGCAGATAATACTCAATATGGTAACCTTGTATTGTAATTTGAGCTCTTTCAGATGTGAAGAAATTTATCCCACAAAATCTTTTTTTTTCTTTTGAATTTGGCAGATTGAAGAAAATGAATATATTAAAATTGAGAATGCTGAAAACAGCAGCAAGCTAACAATATCATCAACAAAGCAGGAACACTGTGGATGTTATACCCTAGTTGTAGAGAACAAACTTGGCAGCAGACAAGCACAAGTCAACCTTACAGTTGTTGGTAAGTCCATAATAATGTTTTAGATATCTAGTCATTCTCTGTACATCACTCTACATTTGCTTTATATATGATGGCATGCAAAAAATTAAATAAAGCAATCAGATAAGACAACTGAAATGAAAAACTAGTACTTGAAGAAATGTCTGGACTGGACAGTGAGTAGTAAGAATTATCAGCAAGGTCAGTAACAATATACTGTGTTTTATTTAGAAAAAATCACTAATTACAGATAGAGGAACAAAATAGCTCAGACTTTAAAAAAATCCACAAGAATAAAACAGCTCATGTCTCCATTTTTTTGTTAGATACCACTTCTTTTTCCCATTAATATTTGCAGCATCCAGATGTTTGCTAGATGCAAATTTTAAAACTGTTAGTTCAAGAAGGATTGAGGTGGTTTCTATTAGACTGTGAATTTGAAAATATCCTGTTGCTTGAAGACTGGAGATTTTATCCTTTTAACTGAAATTACTTTCCTTATCTGCTGGTTTATAGTGACAAAAAGCAGTGAATAAAGGCACTGTTTTGAATATGAAGCCCTTCATTTTGGGGCTTTTACACACGTGTGTTCTAAAGCTTCAAACAGCCTTGCTAGATGACACATTCAGGCCATCAGGTTTGTTGTAGCGGGCTGTGGACAGCTGCAGACAGTTGTATACTGGTAACAGTTGCAGGATGTTTGCTGATAAAACTGCAGCCTAGACAGGTAGCTTGAGTGTGAGACGAAATCTAGAGCTGTGACATCTTGCTCTGAAAGGTCTAATGAACCTGCCCTGGTGTGGATACACAACGAATATTTTCCAGTGAGATCTAGGGAAGTTTTACGAGCAAAGAGGGTGATTTCATTAAAACACTAGTCTTCAGGATGGGAGTGTTTCTAGGCTGCGTTATCTGTGGCCTGCAGAAAGGTTTTGACACAAGGCGGCGGGGAGGGCAGAGCTCGCTCAGGCATTTGGACGAATTCTAGTTCAACCAGTAAGGCTGCATCCAAATCACACCCTCATAACTGCCTTGGCTCTGCTGTCCTAACAGATGTGTGGGCTAGTGAGCAAGTAAAGATATGCAGGTATAGGGCCAGAGATGAAAATCTGACACCACTGAAATCAGAGGCAAAATACCATTAGCCCGAGTTGGAGTGGAAATTCATTCCAGCAATCCAGTGAGTAACATACAAAGTTTAATGAGCAGAATCACACTTTCAAGTAGAATATCCACTGCTAAAGAGTGAATGTCCCTCCATTGCATACTGCTATACATATTGTCAATGGAGGCCTCCTGGTTATTTAAATGAATTTCTTTCATCTGATCTGTGGCTTTCATTGCAGTTAAAAGATAAATGAATGAATGAGTATAGGTATCAAGTAGATTCCAGCAACGTGCCAAAGAATTCAAGATTAGACGAAAACAGAAAAAGTATTTCTGACATGATGCATAGGCAAATTGTATGACCCCTTCCAACAGTGCGTTGTACAGGTCAGAAGTATAGCTAGGTTAAAAAATTAACACTTTGAAAAATTGGTCCTTGAATAATCACCATACACATTGTTCTGGGTACAGCTTTTGGCTCCAAAGCCCCAACACAGCTGATCAGCAGCTAGAAGAATGGTAGGAGATTATTTGCTCTTCACATTTCCCTTTTTTTCACTCTTTCCTAGGCAACTGCTGCAGCCTTTTAACTATAGCAGGTTATTGGGCGCAATGGATGCTTTTTAGCTGAACTGAGGCCAACAGTTCCTATTATCCTGTCACTGTATGAGCCTTGACTCATTGTTATATAAGTCACTGTTTTCTGTCCTTTGGAGTTAATTTGTTTGAAAGTCTTTGAATTCTATAACCTTATAAAGCTACATCTCAGCCTCCTGCTTTGTTCTTCTATAAGAAATGTGCCAGAGAACAGTGGGATTCCCAGAGATGCTTTTGGGACAGTTGGGTGAAGAATCCTTACAATGTGCTGGAGTTTGCCATGTGTTTTGGCTGATGACAAGCTATCTGTTTCCAACTAAAAAGAATAAATTCCCTCTTGTAAAATCGCCAAGCTTTTCAGTGAGACATCTCGCTGATGTCAGCACTGCCAAAGGCACGACAAAGCCTCAAGATTCCTACTTGCTACATATGCATTTTAAGGCCAGATTCTTCCATCTGGGGTCTCAAAAATGTGGGAAAGGGAGAATAAATGTCTTCCTCCTAGGGAGTGGGTTGGAATCTCACCACTGAGATAAAATCCTTCATGCTATTTGCACCTTTAAAGACGTTAAATGTTCATGAAAGTTGGAAGGTACTTTTCTCCGGAGCCTGCTCCAGTCAAAATAGGGAAGCTTCTCTGAATGTGCGAAATGTGAGACTTCTTAATCTACCAAAGCTCATTCTTAGTCCTAAATTCTTACCTGTCCATTCTCTCTGCTCCACCCAAAGTACAGGGAAGAAACCTGCACTCCCTGCTGTGACCCACATTCATAACAAGCATTTGCGCAGAAAGCCCTGGCGCTCGAGTTCAGCTCTGTTTGCCTCAGCTATTTATAATAAGGTCTAAACTCTGCGTGAGCTGCCCCCCTCAAAGTTTACCAATAAAAGGCATATCTATGCATATGCTGTGTGCTCAAAACACTGCTGACTGACCACAGTCTGCAAGTGAGTCTTGAATGTACTGAGGGAAACTATAAATACAGAGCATCTGCTTTCTGGAGGACTGTGTGTGAGCCAACCTAGAGCTATGTTTCTCAAAGGGCTAGCTAACAGCCTTGTCTGTTCTGAATTTTCTCAAATCAGACATTTGTTAAAATATAAAACAAAAAAATATGGAAATAAAGAAACATTTCTTGTATTATTACTCCTTACAACCATGTGGATTGCAAAGTCTTCATGCTGGTGGGCAAACTCCTCATGTGAAAGACTCCAATAAGCATTTCCCAAATTAAATTTGGACTGTAACACATGCCAGGGAGCAGGCTGCCCAGAAAAGCTGTGCAGTCTCCATCCTTGGCAGTATTCAAGTTCAGACTGGGTAAGCACCTGAACAATCTGGTCTGGCCTTATAGCTGATCCTGCTTTGAGCAGAAGGTCTAAAGACCTTCCTGAGGATATGGAAGACCATCCTGGATCTTGGTTTTATACTTTCGGTTGTCAAAGAGCTTTCTTTGTCAAAGACAAAACCCAAACCCTTATGACTTAAACTCTAACCAGAAGATAAAAAGGACTGAGCTTATCTGCCAGGATTCAAATCAGAAATGATCCTGCTATGATTTAAACTCTCAGTCCTAGACTGTACACTGTAGCTGGGTATGACTTTTAGAAAATTACTTTTAGGGAAAAAAAAAGCTGCCCTGCATTCCTTTGAATTTGGCTCCTAAAGTCTTTTATTTAACGACTCACAGTCAGACGCAGACTTCAACGGCAAGCTTAACTGAACTGAGCAGGGGTTCTGACATTTAAAGAGTTTGAATAGTATATGATTCAGTGCAGTCTGGGCCACAGAAAAAGATGCTCTTGAAAGAAACCCAACTTTATTCTAAGGACTTTTTTTCATTTGCAATTTTAATGAACATCAAGGAACAAAATGTCCATTACGCTCAGCCTCCAGTGTGAGCTGTTTGCAGTCCACACACCAGATGCACTGATACATAATCAGGTTGGAGGAGACTTGTTAATTGACAGGCACTGCAGTGTGGCGATGAGTAAACTGCACTGAGCCACAAGGAATGAGTCTTGAGCTTCACATTGATTCATTGTATAACTGTCTGTATATGCCCTAATAATAATAATGGGAGACCTGCAATAGAAGCGAGACATCCAAGTTAAGCAATGTCTTTTTTTAAAGGGTTGACTGGTCCCAAAATGTCCATGTTGAGCTTTTCTCTATTGTTATGATTAGGTCTCTTAAATAAGCAATGCCATTAGCTGAGTGATCTCTCTGGAGAGATTTTCAACATGTTTCTGCTCCAAAGTCAAAATGGCCTGATGTGAGACTGAGCTAATGATTTACAGCAGACAGTGTGTCAGATTGAAGCGGACTTCTGCTGCCAAAGCTATATTAAATGAACCAGTGGTGACCTTAGGGTGAGACAGGACTGATTTAGGCACAGTAGATTTAGGTAGAGCCCTCACTCCACAGTGACAGGAAGAAATATTCATTCCTTTCATGCCATTCATTGGATGTATATGGGTAAATTTATCAAATCTATGTTCTAAACATGTTAGCTATGTGACAGGAATACCCCAGTCTGTAACCACTTTTGAAAAAGAAACTTGGTTTTCGTACTGGCTCAAGCTGGATACTATGGCAGACAGTCAAAAGAATAGCGGAGTATTCAACAAGGACAATTTGGCACTAGAGAAGTAATCTGTTCTGCAGCTATGCCACAAGCTTCCTTCATGATATGGAGCAAACTGCTTCATCTTTCCATGCCTAATATACAGGGGGAGGGGGGGGGTCTGATGATTAATATTTGGTGAGTACTTTGGATATTAGTGATATCTTTTACTTTTTTTAACATAGAAGTAAAAACACATGCACTACCTACCTGGGGGATGATTTTGATCTACCTTGTTTGTCTTTTATAAATTCTTCAGATTGTTATTGTTCATGGTGTGGTATTGTATGAAAAAAATATTATCATGGTGATTAGCGAGCTAGATGGTAGATGTATGCAGAAGAATAAGAGCAATATCATTATACCCTGAGAGGCCTAAAGATAATTGTGGAGTTTGTTGTTACTCTAAGCATTTGTGCACATCCTGTGTACTGCATCCTCACATGCTGTTGGAAAGTGATAAACCAAATACTTAAAGGCACATATATGACCATGTTGCACACAGGCATGCAAGCAGTGTAACACAAATTCACTAATACCTGTTCCTCTGCATGAGGTTACGATTCCATACTTTAGCTGGGGTGGAGAAGTTACTTTCTGTGAGGAAACTGTTAACTTCTATGCCTTTAGCAGGACCTGTATGACCAGAATCTTTCCAAGCAAAAATGAGAAAATAAAAGTTTAGCTTAAGAACTTATCGGCACTAACTCCAACAGTCATTGAATACAACGGTAGGATTATTAATTGCTTATATGAAGGGCTTGGTCCTGGTTCAACAAGTGACATACATCACGCTATATTAGCATTAGTTCTCTGCCCTGAACTGTTACAAGGAAATGTGGTAGTGTAACCAACAGTTCACAGTGGCACTATCAGCATTTTATGTGTCTGAGAAATCTGGCTCAGTCCTAGCTGCTCAGACCGAGTGGATCCAGCGGTGGTCAGAAACTGTGTGCTCTCTCTGGAAAAGTAAGTGCAGTCATCTGTGAAGCAGATAGTGAAGCAGTAAAAACACAGAGCCTTCCACAGAGAATACTGCAGCTCAGAAGTACTAACGCAAATGCTTCTGAAACTTCATCTTCTTTTGAGAAACAGATTGTATTTTGCAATATCCATGTGATTCCTTGTTTACACTTAGGGTCGAGAATGCAGTGAATTTCCTAAGAATATGTGGGTGGACTCGGTCTCTAACCTTCAGCCTTTTAAATTCCTCTGAATTGCTGGAGGATTTTTGTCACCAGTTTCATGGTTAAAGGGCAACTAGACTGGTGGTTAAGGAAGAGATGTTTTACATTGCTGCTGTTTTAGTTCAACAGCGTTGTAACCTCGGCTGTCAGCCTCCCTGCTAATGCTTGGTGCTGCAACTCTGCACCTGTATCAAAACTAAATTTTCACAGCAAGATAAAAATGTATAGAGGAAAAACAATTTACGTTGTCCTATGCATCAGTGCTGGTACACAGATGCAGATTTATTCCTTGAAGAGCCATCTAATTTCAATTTCTGTTTGGAGAAATTCCAGTAGAACTCCCCACTTAGTTATTTTTCCCGATAACTTACCTCACCTTTCTTCTGATGAAGAAAAGGAAAGATCATGACAGTATTTCTCACAACAAAATTACTTTATTTTACATGCTGTGAAATGCTAGAAATGTCCTAGTTACTAAGAAGCTATTCATCAGGACTCCTGCACATGAACATGGGGTTCCAAGGACCCCAGCTCAGCCTGGTGGAGTCCTGGAATCTACTGATAGTCTTACTGGGGTTAGTCCTAACATTTATTCCACCTTTATGGGAGCTCTAATTCAATCAGTTATCAAACCAGATGCCTAACGTGTAGCACATCAGTAATTCAAGTAGCTTGTTGGTTCAGGCATAAGAGCAGATGGTTTAGAAAAAGGGCTCCTGAGAATTCACTGTATATTTGTTAGTTCCGTTAGGCCTGTGGCAGAAGGAGATGTTCTTGTGCTGAGGCCATGTGCATGGGAGTGGTGAGTCTGGTTTTGTTCCCAGCTCCATTCTCCTGCGTGTCCTTGGGCAAGGTCATTTTTCTCTTTTATGCCTCAGTTGCCCTGGCTGGCAAGGCGGGAACAACAGCACAAAGTGGTGCTTTGGGCCTCCAGTATTTGTAAGCTACTTTATCTGCAGGTCTCAAAAGGGCAGTTTTTAAATAGCTTTATGTCAGAGTTATCAGGAGGGGCAATATGCTGAGGGATCACACTTCAAGGAGGCTAGCAGCAGTCTGCAGGGTGGATTACAGAGGAGGTGTGACTTTCAAACTCTGGTCCCCTGAGCTAACTAACCTTGTCAATGTTGTCTTTGGCTCTGCTGGGGAGGCTGTTTCATTAGCAGTAAATTGCTGTTCATATCATCTTCTTTTTGTTGTTTTGCAGGAAAACACAGGCATTGTTTTCTAATTTAATTTTATCCTAAACCTATGGTATACTAACAGCCAGAAGGGCGTTAATGGTTGTTACAGCGTGTTAAGGGCTAATAATATCTCTGCTTATAGCACTCCTATGCCTTGGAAAAAAAGCTGCAGGGCATAGCTTTCTGAGCAAAGCAGAAAGGTCTGCCATGACCCCAAGCCCCGTCAGCAATAATGCCAAGTTCAGTTATGACCTTTTATGGTTTCGTTTTTCTCCTGCTGATGAATTTCAAATGAAGTCTTTGCCAGTGCTGTCGGCATGGACAGTGTTCAACTCGCTTTTGCAGCATATTAAATACCTTCTCTGGCTAAACAGCTTGTGGAATGGAATTAAATCGTTTCTTTCTGTCTGTTCTTTATCTGGCAGACAGATATCACAATAGCTAATAATAGTATTATACAGTAACATGATAACTGGATTTAGAAAGAAAACCAAATCAATTTTGAGAACAGATAAAGAAAACTACTTAAGAGGCATTGCTTCAGTGTTGTCTCTGTTCATAAAAGAAAAATAACTCTTTTCATAGGCTGCAGTTATACTGTTCTCAGTTTCCAGAGGCTGTCCACTGGAATGGCACTGCTTCTTAAAAGCCCACTGGCGCCCCGCAAGCTCTTAATGTGTAGCAAACCCTATTGCCTTGCTTTGGCTCAGCCTGACCCTCACATCAAGTAGCAGAACAATTTCCATTTCCCTGCACTCAGAGTTAGATAAGGAGATTGCTGCCTTTTTTGGTCTCCTGGAATGGTGCTTGTGTTCTGTGGACTCTGTAAATTGAGCCACATAGAGAAGGCAGTGAGATCTGGATAGCACAGTTCCGTGTTATGTGGGTGTCCTGGATGAGCTGTTGGTTCTACACCTACGAAGAAAGAGAAAAAGTACCTTTCCTTATCAGGAGGAATTTCGGGTTACATGCTACTGAACAAAAGGCAAGGACCTCAAGTCAAATTTGTCTCATAAATAGCAATGGCTTAAAGGCTGAGCATGCTTGTTTTATGCTTCTCAGAGTGTACAAATACAAATTAATTAAAGGTTAATCCAGGCTGCATATAAAAACCTGTTTACCAAAGTATTTCTGAGAATTTGTCTGAGGAAGGAGTACAACTGAATTCAATTCAGGAGTAAATAAGAAGTGCATTTGTCAATCCTGGTATGGTCTTAAATGAGGCTTATACATTTCATGTGAGGCCACCTCTTGACCTTAACATCTGCCCTAAGGAACTCATGCCACAAAGAATAAACTGGAATCTGACCTCCTTGCTCTGGGGTATCGGTAATTTATGTCTCCCTTTGTTGGGAAGTAGTTTTCTTTTAATCTGTGGCTAGTTTCCTGCAGCACAATGGGAGGAAAGCAGTAGAGCTCTCCACATCCCCTCTTACACCCCTATGCATGGCATATAGCACATATGAGTAGTTGCTGCTGCTGTTTCCCCTGTGCCACTAATGTCAGTGACTTTGTGCAGTCTTTGTGCTGCTGTGCAGAACAGTCTTGGAGTGAGGCTTGAGGCCGAATTAGCTGCTTGCCCATCTCCTTTGCCTGCCACTAGGCTTTGGGAGCCAGCTTGGGGCAACCTGACTGATACTCCTAAAGCGATTATGTAGGGAGCTTTGTGCTTGAGCTCCCCTTAGTCCTTAACTGTCCGACCTCCAACTATCTTGTTAGCCTCAGCAGTCATACAATTAGGCAAATGAGGTGATCGTAAATACTAGTAAAAGAGTTGTAAGTACTATCTCCTACAAAGGCAATGGAGTTTGTAGGATTCTGACCACCAGGACTGTGTGGATATTGACTGTGACAATCTAGAATATCACAAAGCATAACTAAGTCTTGGTTTTGGTGTTATATGTATGCTGTACGTTAGCGAAGACTGGAATACCCCTAGTTTCCTTATGGTGGAATATATAGACATGTTTTCTTTTGTTGCATATAATAGTGAAGCTGAAGTTAGAGCTCGATATTTTAGATTAATTGCTTCCCCTATAGAAATATTCACAGGAAGCAGTGTATTTTTGGAAGCACTCCCTTAGTTGGTTTGTGGCTATGGTTTGGTCTAGAACAGGAAAAACAAAGTTGTGGTCCAATGAAGCCTGTATAAAGCCCTCGTAATATAAGCCTAAGTATAAAGTGTGTTTGTGTGTGTCAAAGACTGCACATGACATGCAAATGAAATATTGAAGATGGGTAGCTCAAGGACATTAATGGTATGCTAAACACTAAAACAGAAGGACAAAATAGAGATTTGTGCTTGACATCCACACCCCTCCTCAACCCACTGGATATTTTTATTGGAAGCAGTCAATTGTGCTGATAGAGATTTCATATTCCAGAAGGGAATGTAGCTTGGCAAAATATCCTAGCTTTCAATACAGACAGATGAATAAAGGGTAACCTTTAAAATCCCCATAGAATAAACTGCTGAGAAACAAAACAGACACATGGAGACACCATCTGCAAATTCTTTGAATGTGCAGAGCTGTAGAATACCATCCAGTCTGATATCAAGCAATTTTTAAGCACGTTAAAATGGTACATATGCATCTGTCATATTAAGAAAGAACAAAGATTACACTTTCATTTTTACGATCTCCCACAGCAACTACTCCAGTATTTATACATTGAGCAGATCTGCAAGCAGCGGCACACGGTAGACCTCAAACAAACACATGTATCTTTTTAGATCAAGAGAGTCCAGCCAGGGTTGCAGGTTTTCATCTTTGCCTACTGGGAAAAATTTATCAGTAAAGTAGAAATATTCCCAAGGCTGATTAGACTAAAGCCATGTAGCATTTTCTTTACTTCTGATGTTCCCCTGGCCATGGATGTTTTCTGTCCAGTGCTCGCATACCTAAGCCTTGCTTCTGTAAACTGTGCTGGCCAAATGGATTGCAGTTATCTAGGTGAGTCATGGAAACAGAGGTGACTAAGGTAACTGTGGCCTAGGCAACTGAGAAATCATGCCCAGAGCTTCATGTGGAAACAGAAGTGTGTTGAAAGTCAGCAGAGAGATACTGCATTTTCATGTCCTGCATGGGAAGCAGGGTACTGTGCTCTGCAAAGACTGAAGCATATGCATTGTTTCCTCCTTCAATGAAAAATTCAGTGCAGAGCATTACAGCAAGCTAATAATTTAAAAAAAAAATAAAGCAACCCAAAACACACACACACACACGTACCATCCAGATTAAGCTGTGTGCATAGCAGATGTCAGAGAATCTGCACTACTTTGACAAATCTGAACAGATGCCTCTGTAAGGTGATAGACTACCGGCTGAGCTTTTTCTTCAAAGTTTTTTCCTCTTGCTATCAGCAACTGCTCTGTTCTGTTTGGATTTAGGGTAAGCCAGCTGTTACTTACTCAAGTTCTTTTATCTGCATCTTGAGATGATGCAGTGATGATTATATAGGAGGAAAAAAACCCACAGAGCTGAATATTTATCTTCTGTACATATTTTGAAGAGGACAGAGGTAGCATCATTTCCTACAAGGTCTGCATGGATAATAAGCTGTAGTGAAACTGTTTGACTAAAATCATACAGTCCTTGTGTGCCATGCAACCAGCTCCCTGGTGGCTGCTGCAGTATTGTACAAGGGTTCTGATATTGTGAATGGTGTGAGTATTGGATTCTCGCTTCTTGCAGCCCCAAGGAGGCTGGGGCAAGACTAGTACAGGGAAGAGGGGCGCTGCTATTTGGCCACCAGGAAACCAAGATTCAGTTCTCACCTTTGCTGTAATCTTTCTTTCTAATCTTGGACAAAACATTTAACTCCTCGCTGATTCAGTTCGTGGTATCTATACTAGAAATTCATGCTTGGTAATAGCCCCTTTTATTCTGCCAGAAAATGAGGTGAGTAAAATGTGACAGCTGAGCAGTGCAATAAGCCATTCCAGAGGTTAAGGACATCTGGTCTCTAATTAATTTGTGTTTAACAAGAGATGCAGTGTGTAATGATGACTCCTAGCGGAATGGTGTTTTAAGTGTTGCCAAAACGAATAAAGATAACCTTTGTTCTGGCACTCTTTTTGTTCCGCCTGGGCATTCTCATGCTGAATGCAGTGGCAAACCCTTCATATCCATCCCCCTTCCTCCTGCCCAGCCTTCTCCCTCATACCATTTATGTATCTTCTAATAAGTTTAAGTAGTGGAGTGTGATGGATTTTCCATCATAACTAAACTAAAAGGAATAACTGATGTTTTTTCAGGGAAATCATTGAACAACGGAACGTGCATCTTCCAGATAGTGAACTGATATTTAAAAGTCTTTATCAGATTAGGCTACCCCATTTCCCCTCTCTATGAGCAAAACCACAGCAGTCAGAGGAGACATGCCTCTGCCCAAGAACTAAAAGCATCTCTGTGGCAAACTGTGGTTATTTGTGTCTGCTCAGCGATTTTCCTAGGAATGATAATTTGAGTATGGAGGGATAACTCATAAAGTCTACAGCTTTGATCAAAGTCCACAGCAGTTTTCCCCAGCATTTGGACATTTTTACTGCTGAGAAAGTGGCTGTATTTTTTGGCTGCTTTGCCAGCTCTGCTTTTCTTAAGGAGAAAGTGATAATGTCCTTTTAGCAATTTTAACCAGCAAAACGGGACAGATCAGTCCCTGTCCAGTGTAACCACTGTTCATAGCATTTCACACTTTCTATCTTTTTCTTTTAATCTTCTGTCATTTTATCCCATTCTTTGATTTCTCATTCAACCTTTGGCCACTAGTTCATCCAGATCAACATCATCATTATTTTGTAGGTTTTACTTCTGAGAGGATTATTCCCAAGGAAGATATTTGTTCCCTTTAGTCTTTTGAAGCGCTTAACTTCCATTATTATTTTCTTAATCAGTAATTTTTTTAAAAGTCAACATTCTTCTGTCTTAGGAAAACATTCATTTCAATGACTATGTAATCGTTAAACTTCATTTTGAAAAAGTCAGGTAACTGCAAGGTTTTTGTATTGTATCACATGTTTGCATAGTTAGCTGCTCATCTGCACACCAGGTTCTGGTGATACTGAATCTGTTCGTGCAAATAAGTACTATGGGGGCAAGCCTCTAACAGGAAAAACAGTTAAAGGTTTCTATAGTTTCTGTCTTTCACTTCCCCCACAATTTCCAAAATGCACAAGATTTTAAAAATCTCAATATTTGAATGATGTTGAATTCTTTTTCGCCAAAAAATGCACTAGGCTTTCAAAAACTGCACATAGGTGAAGTTGTTCACTAAATTGTTAGCTGAATTGTCATCCTTCAAGGTCTGTGTTTCTGTGCCAACAAACTGGGTTTTGTTTCTCTGCTACCCAGGTATAGTTGGATGAGTGGCACATTCTGAGGCTGTGAAAGGTTAGTAGTAGCTCTGAAGTAGCGAAGCAGATGGAGCTGGAGAAGAATCATCACAGCTATGGTGACTGTTACAGAGGTAAACCTCTAAGGAAGATCACCAAGATTATTGTTGGAGATTTGGTTTTATTACTTGCGAGCATAGTTGTGACTGGTTTTAGCCTCCATAGTTTCTGTAATGATAGCTGTGAAGGGCATTAGACTTCAGCATGGCTTAGCAAGACGCCCAGGGAACTGAACAAGCCATGTGGGATTGGCATCCATGTTAGCTAATTCATGTATGTCTGTCTGTGCTGCATTTGTTCCTTCTCCCTGCAGTACAAACCTCTGAAGCAGAGCAATGGCATGGAAAGAAGGCTGTTAGCTGAGGCCAGTAATACCCTAACGCAAGTCCTGCCTCATACCTGCGCGATTTCATCTAATGTGCTTTGCACATGTTTTTGCAGATAAACCAGACCCACCCGCTGGAACACCTTGTGCGTCAGACATACGGAGTTCTTCCCTCACTCTCTCATGGTATGGCTCCTCTTATGATGGCGGAAGTGCGGTGCAGTCCTACACTGTGGAGATCTGGAACTCAGTGGATAACAAATGGACAGACCTGACTACCTGCCGCAGCACCTCTTTCAATGTGCAGGACCTGCAGGCTGACCGGGAGTACAAATTCCGTGTGCGAGCTGCTAATGTGTATGGCATCAGCGAGCCTAGTCAAGAATCTGAACTGGTAAAAGTTGGAGAGAAACAAGAAGGTTAGTTTTTAAGAGAAAAAAAAAAAATTATATTCAATTAAACTCTATCTTAACAGTCCCCAGTGAGGTCAGGCAGCTGTACACACTCCTTTGCATGCACCTCTGTGCAATGAATGCTTATGCTGGCTGTAAGCGTGCTCAAGTCCCTTTGCAGACTTCATGTAGGCATCTAAGCATAGAAGTTTTGTATGCATCCAGTGCAGAAACTTGGCTTCAGGGATCCTAAAACCCTGCCTCATGAAAGCAACCACTAATTTGACTTCTGGCATGCTGTGTGAGTGCTAGCTGACAGACTTCCGTAGTTCAGCACGCAGGTAATGGGAGATGAAACCTTTCACACATTAAGTTACACATTCAGACCATGCTCAGCTGGAAAATGATGTTTGGTGGCTTACCTGAAACATAATGATTACAGTTTATACTGGACACACCATGGAAAAACAAGCCATAAACACTATCCCAAATTTGCTTTTGGAAAATGTAATGTGCTTGCTGCTAGCCAAGCACTGAATATGCAGCAAAAACTGAATTAGCCTTTCACACCTAGTTCCCATGCTTCAAATCCCAGCATGGTTGAGCACCTCAGTCCTGTTGCCCCTAGTACACTGATCTTGTGAATCCAACACTATCCTACTCAGCATGTTGGTTTTGCAGTGTTATGGGTGCTAAAAATATTTTTTTAGGGTTTTTAATTCCAGTTGCATGTACTTCTAAAATTTTTTTTTGTTTCTTTTGGCTCTTTCTTTTTTTCTTAAAATCTTCTGAAAGGACTAACAGGAAGAGCTGCAGCAATTTAGAACCTAATCAGAAACTGATCCCAAATTTTTAAACATACAAAAATCAGCATTAATTTTTCAAAAATGTATATTATATGCATATATTTGTGCACACCCACATCCATGTACTGTGCAAGGATCACTTTGATAGTCAGACTACACACCAGAAATAATGTATTTGCCATTCTTCCTTTTTTTGAGGAGTGGACTGTGTTGTATCTCTCCCTCCTTACTTATGTATGCAGGGCTTTGGAGTTTTAAATGTGTCGCATAATCCTTGTGATATTATCTCTTATTGCCACAGTGAGACAAAAGGATAGCAAAGTGGTGCAGCATCACACAACTCTGTAAGCCTCTCAACATTTCCAAACAAGCATAAATCATATTTCTCTTCAAGTGCTGAACTGGATGCATTCTGAGAAATTACTTTCTGAGAAATTACTTTCCTCCGTTTTAAAGATTTAAAACCTGAACTAAATCAAGATGCAGCTTCTCTTTAAAGCAGGGGAAATAACATTAAGAGTAGCAATAAAATTGAAGGAAGCTAGACAGTATTGGCTCTTCATAATAAACTCCCTGTGTCTGAATGCCCTCTTTTTTTCAGTTGCAGGATGAACACCACCTAGAGTTGGGGACGTGACTGTTCCCTATATTTGTTTTTCCTAAAGCAGGCACTACTTGTACTGGATCAAAGCAAACAAGCTATTTTTCTTTTAAAGACTGAGAGTTTTCTTACCTAGATTTAATACAAAAAGCCTAGAAAGTGTATGAATCATTGTGATACATATAAAAACCAACAACAAAAAAAGTTGTTTTGAGTGAAAAGAAAATGTATTCTTTTTGCAGGAGGGTGGGTTGACTTGGTGCTTTCAATGCCAGGGCTTCTTGTTTCAATTCTTGATACTGCAGCTAGCGTGGAGAAAGGGCAAGTCATATAAAGTGTTATTTTTCAGGTGTGTAGTGTAACCGGTGCTTTAATTAAAGGCAGTGGAAAATACATGTGTTCAGCACCTCTCAGATCAGGACTTTAAGGTGCCATCTATTGAAATACTTAACTGAATAACTAGGGATTTTCCGTCACTACCACAAAAACTGATTACTGATTTTCATGCTGCGGTGGCCAGTGCACATTAGCAATCTCAATATAATCTTAGTGAAGAAAGGCATGGCTAACTTTTCACTGTGCATTTAAAGAAAACAGCTACTAAAATAATGTTGTTAGTCACAACAGATTAAAGTAGGCATCGTGATGTTTAGGGCAAATTTGGTATCGTTAACTCTGAGAAAAGCTTTAGCACAGCTACTCAGCGTCTACCAAGCTCAGACACGTTGCACTTATCTAATTCAGGCTTCCACTGGTGGACCAAAATGTTTCACCAAAGTGTCGCTGCAGAACTGCGAGCTGACTTCTTTGTCTAATCAGTATTTGGCAAACTTTAACTACTGGCAGTGTGGTTGGGATCAGCTCCCTCATGCAGCCCTTAAAAGGGGAGGAAAATGTGATGTGCTCTACGCAAGTGTGGTTTCTAGCTGAGGAGGATTTGAGGACAGCTGCCCCTGAGTGGGGAAGGCTCCCTTCCCTCCCTGCCCTTCTGGTAAATCGCTGCACGCCAGCTAGTCTGTGCTGGGAAACAGAAGGTCTGCAAATCCAGAAAAAAACAAGAGAAGGGCTTTAGTAACAGATTATATCTACTTCATTGGCTTTGCTACCAGAATACAGATGCAGCATTATGGGTTGGATGTGAAAAAGTGATGCCCATGCATCAGACCAGGTATCTGCTCACCCTGCACCCTTTTTTTCTGCTGTTTTCTTCTCATCCACTGCATATAACTCTATACTCTAAGACACCTAACAGTGTCCAGAGCACCGCATTAATGTTCCATAACATAAATCTGTTGATACAGTGGAGATAAATCATTTGGATGGGCTTGCACTTTATGGTGGCAAAGTGCAGTTTCAGCAGCTAAAGGGAGAATTGTACCTGTCGCTGTGTAACTACCTTTGCGATTTCTCAAATTACTGGTCATAGCCACAGGTCTTGGGAGCAAGCCCAAGCAGTGTAAGTAATATATAACAACATTCCAGCTACAACCCCCTTCCCCTCATACCTGCAAGCAACATAAGGAGCAACATACAAACTTGTTCTACTGACAGTTCATGCACATGAAAATTAAAAATAAAAATCAAGACACTCAGGCCAGCTTTTACTCTGTCTTATGTCACTTGGCTTGCCAACATCTCTGCCTGCCTTTGAGTATGCCTGCAGAACTGAGGCTCCGTTTGGACCTCAATGATTTCAAAATTCAGCCATGCTCAGGAAAGCACATGCTGTCCAAATTTTATAGTCGTCTTTAATTTGAAAAATTTATCTTGATGCTTTGCAGGAAATCTTCTCATGTACAGACTCACTTTACTAATTTACAATCCAAAAAATGCATAGAAAAGTCAGAAAAGGGTATATCATTGAACAAGAATTATTGTTACTGTTTTTAATATTTTTAATATATTTTCTAATTCACTAAGGCATTCCTAAAGCTTTTTATTACATGACTGTGAACATCCTAGTGTTTCTAGTAGGCAGGTATAATAGCCAAGTACTGCAAAACACATGAATTTGGTTTACTGAGAAATGGTGACCAGATGGTGATAGTCAATAGCCTTGCAGACACGGTGATGAGATTTTAATTACGAAGTTAATGCACAAACTCCCTGTCTGCTTTTTGCTGCTTAGCCATAAGGACTACCAGTTGCTCATGTTACTGTGAACAATTTGACTATCTTATGTAAGTACCATATCCTATATAACAAGTTATTCATGTCTTTTTATCTTCATCATAGAACTTAAAGAGGATGAAGTGGAGCTATCTGATGATGGTAAGGAGTTCTTATTTTAATCAGGACAAATGTAAATCTGTGTTTTTCATTCATGTTTCATGGAGGTTTTACTCATGGTCCTTAATACTTATTTGTAGAAGGGAAAGAAACAGACGTCAACTATCGGACGGTTACTATCAACACTGAACAAAAAGTTTCAGATGTCTATAATATTGAAGAAAGACTGGGATCGTAAGTACTGTATCGTGCTTTTGAAGACACAGAGTTTTCAAGGCTACCAGTCAATTAGAAAGATCATGTGCATTCATTCTTTGATGGTGTCTTGTACTTTCAACATTCCAGCTGGGCTCCTCGGTTGCAGTAAAAATACATTTAAACATGTGTTGGCCTCCTTTATTCCTATTAACTGATAATTTTAAATAGGCACTACATGCATTTCTGGCAAGGAAAATAGAGCCCACAAGTGAATACAGCTAGAGGATTTATTTGTTGTTCAGTGTTCTAAAAGCCAGCTGAAAAAAAGGTACACATTGTGTACTTGCATTTCCATTATATCCATTAGTGGTAAGAAGATTATCCTGCCCACGGGCTAGAATCTCTGTTGACAGCAGACATAATCCCAAGAACATTAGTGGTATTGCTCAGTGAAGGTCAGTGATTAGCCTGGCTGTGTTTTCCAGTGCTCAAACTCGTGGTTATATGAATTGCATGCCATGATAATCTTTCAGTGATTTGTGCTGCTGGTGGTGCTGAAGGCCAGGGGATCCTGTGTGCTGCCATTAACAAATCTTGAGAAGTGCATCACAGAGGAAGAGCTGTACATATATACAGCAATGTGAAATAATAGTACTGAAGCTTCTAGCATTCAGATTCTGAATTCACCCATATCCTATGCTCTATACCTGAGATGTGTCCTTTCTGCGGCTCCTTCAGAGGTGCACAACATACAGAAAATTCTGTGCAGAAAGACTTGAGTCACATGAATTACAGCCTGGTAGGAATCCATTTTTTGAACCCTCTTATATAAAACTTGCTAATTGGAATAGTGGGGTATCTCTAAATGGGGTATTTGTTCAAGGTTCTTGCAGATTACTCTGCACAAAAGCAGTACAGGACAGTACTTGATATGACGACATTCTTATTTCAGAATGGAGTGGTTGTGCTGGAATATTTAGTAAAATGTTGCTATTCATGGTGGCCCGTACATTGCAAAAATGTTTTATGAAAATAGTTATATATTTTCAGGGGGAAATTTGGACAAGTCTTCAGGCTTGTTGAAAAGAAGACTGGAAAGGTTTGGGCAGGAAAATTTTTCAAAGCATATTCTGCTAAGGAAAAAGAAAACATAAGGGATGAAATCAGCATCATGAACTGTCTACATCATCCAAAACTTGTCCAATGTGTAGATGCCTTTGAAGAAAAAGCCAACATCGTTATGGTCTTGGAAATGTGAGTATAAAGCAGGTCACACTAACAAAACCAATAATGTTGAAAATAGTTGTGCACACAAAAGTAGCAACTAACCCAGACATGCGACTGTCAAAAGCTTCAGGATTTGCAGGGCCTGGATTGTTTTCATATCTTGCATTTTTTTCCAGTTATTTATCCAACTTGTTTAAACGGTGTAAGTGAATCTGTACTGTATCTTGAAAATCAGTGAAGATATGTTACAGTCTTTATTGTCTGTTTGTTTTTTAATCAAGTACATGTGGTGTTTTTCTGCAGATCACTCTTATTGCCAGCTTGGAAGGGTAGAGTAAAAAAGTTAGCTGAATTTGGACTTGCGTTTAGAACCAAAACCAAGTTTAAGGAGGTAAAAAACCCAAACATTTTCTTTAGGCAATCCTAAACATGTATTTAAGAAGCTTGCATCAAATTTCACTTAAACACTGATCTTGCAGAGAATTGAATGTTGGTGCACAACAGATAGTAGAAGAAAAAGACAGCAAGCATCTATGCTCATTTTAACAAAATAGTTGAACTTCCATGAAAAATTAACCCAGGCAAATTTATAGTACCCAAGAGGTATTCGGTACCCTTTGCTTTTAATCAAGTGCTATATCCAGTTTTTATATTTTTAAGAGACTTTAAAGGATTAGTCTGGTGTGTTTTTCCTGCAAAAACATGAATACTCTGATTGCAAACATTTATTTATAATACGGGAGTGCTGTCTAAAAAATCTCCACAGGTGAACAGAGTGAATGTTTTAAATCTAGATCAGTAGATGCAGGAAGATTGGTAACACTGACTTTTTTCCCCAAAAAAACCTAATTAAACATGAATTGATCTGCCCTAATGTCAATACACAGATTCTCCATGATGGTCCAGGTGTTGCAGTTGTGGAAGGGAATTTCTCATTTACTGTAAAGTCATTGCACTCTTCATCCAAAGCTATACAATTAAATAAAGCTGAATTTGAAGACAGCCTGTGTTGCTGTCTTGTTCTTGCTGAGTAAGGTGGCAACACTTATTTTTACCTGCCAGAAATTGTTTGCCTTGAGCTACTTATGCTACACCACTGTGGGGAGCAGCAGAAAAGCACCACAAAAGCTGTGCTGTAAAGCATCACACAGGGCTGTGACTTGATTACCTTTGTATTTAAAGATAGTAGATATTTACTTCCAGAAAAAAAAGAAGGTTCAGAACGTGATCATGCACCAGAATTCATTATAAGAAAAGAATCTGCACAGTATGGGGTGGAAAATAAGGGTCAGACTTAAAAAACAATAATGCCCGACATGAGCAACGTTTACATCATCCATAGCACACCTGCTTAGTGTGAATCCCATGCTTGTGGTAGTAGCAGCTGGAAAGAAAATGAAATCCTGATCTGTGCTGGTGTTTTTCCCAAAAAGTTACATCAGTCACTGCTCTGCTGCCACATCTACTTCACGTGCTGTCTGCTGCGAGAAGCAGTTTTCTTGCTGGCTGGAAGTGCTGAATAAGATACAAATTGTTAGAAGCAAAAGAGACTATATGACTATTTTGCTTGCTCGGCACTTGCCTGGATTATGTGCAAACTATTACTGCACTAGCAGATTTCAGAGACTGGATCTCCATTATACATCCATGGAACCTGAGTGCAAGAAGGTGTTTTTATTTTTAGATTCAGCGGCTGAGCAAGCTGATGATGGTAAGGGAAAGGAGCCCTGCTCAGCTTGGAATTGGGAGCTGGCAGACCTAATGGAAAATAAGGAAATCTATGAAGAGTTTTAAATAGCATATGGCTTTACACTCCATGAGTTCCCCCCTGCCAACAAAGGGGGTTTACTTTTCAAAAATATAGAGAAGTGTAATCAAATTTAAAGCTGTTTTGTAACTAATCTAAATAGGATGTGATTTTAGTTTGGGGTGACCACCTTTTCTGGCTTTTGAACCCCCATCCACTGAAAATTCCACAGTGTCCAGAGCCACGGGAGGGCAGGTTCTTAAAGCAGTATGCAGGCAGTAGCAGTAGCAGTCTGTCCCTCGTCTGGAGCAGGCCTGGGTAGTGAGATGCTTGTGTGACACCTTCGCGTCAGATGACTCGGTAGCCTCTGTACTGCCATGTGTTACCCAGCTGACAAAGTCCCAGCATGGCCAATGCACTTGTATTGTAAGAAAGCCACTGATGGATCATTTCTATTTATGTTTAGCTATTAAGCTAATATTTCTTTGCATATCAAAGAAGTTGTGGGAAATACCTTTGAAAATTCTTAGTATCCAAGCTGTTCTCTTAATTCTCATCAGACTCTAAATGCATGAATTTCAAATAAATCAAGCTCACTTGCCACCAGTCTCCTTTTAAGCCAGATTTCAGCAGTGACTGGAATTGAGAAACTCCCCCTCCACTCAAACTGGAGCTATGTCTTCCTGATACCCATCCTAAATCTTTCATTTTAATTGTATTCCCTTATCTTTCTTATAACTTTTTGAACTTCACCCTCTCTCTTTACAATATTTGCCATGCCACGAGTTTATAAGGTTTAATTTCATACTTATAATAAATTCAGAATTTTGTATCATTCAATTAAAATCAAATATTATAATGATTCAACTCGCTTGACATGCTCTTCCCTGGAAACCCTCCCCTCTAGCATTTGCTGGAAGTCAGGGGCAAATCTCAGGCGTTTCCTTTTCAAATATAGTGATGTACTGGTTCCACAAGCATCTCAGCAGAAAAAGAGTATCTGAGGAATAGTAGCATGCTGTGAATGGCATTCCGGCGGGGAGCTAAGTGTCTTGAAGTTCTTACATACCTCAGATAGTCATCTTATTTGGACATAGATTAGAAGAAAATTATTATATTGCAAGTAAGATTATTAAAGTACAATTTCAGCAGTAAATTCCATTCATTTGGTGTGATTTAGGTTGGCACGAAGTTTTTCTTTTTTTTGAAGGCAGATTTATGAAAATGCAGTTGAGTATTTGCCTGGGCAACTCCAAGGCAGATTCTTATCTCTGTTCCTTCATGACCAAAACCTTATAATAAAATATTTTTTAAATGTGTATTCTGTGACCCTATAGACAGGAATATTGTTGTCTGTGACCTCATCTACAGAAGACTGAAAAGAGGAGAATCCAGAAAAGATTATGACATTTAGATTCTGAACTAGTGAATGCAGAAAACCAACTTCTGTGTATATGTAAAACCTAATCTGCATTGGTTCAATTCAGCTTCCTAACCTGGCAAAAATTAAACTCGATTTGGCTCAGGAGATAAATGCAAAAATATGCATTCTATAAATGCAATTGCAGTTTAATCTAATGATGTTACCAGAGTGTCTAGATGTCCCAGGGGAAAAACATCATTGATTTCCAAATAATACGTGAAAAAGTTGTGCTTGAGATAATAGTATGATTTCTGAAAATTTTTCACTTTAGGGATCTGAAAAGTACAGCACTTTTATAGTAAGAATAAATTATCATTATCTGTGTTAAGTAGTCAAGAAAAATCTGGTGCTTTTTAGTATTAGGATGGTTATAATTTGGAATTGCAGAATGCTCCAGGTAAACAATAAACACCCCCAGACTGGTTAATGTTTTACTGAAGTAAGAAAATACTAGATCTCTGATTTACAGCCATTTTTTCAACAGCTATAGCCATATTATTTGCTTTATCTTACAAATGTGCTATTACCCAACGTAACTTCTCAGTTTGTCAAGCATATGCTATTCTTATAATCTTCATGTCAATAGCAAACTGCAATAGTGCTTCTAATTATATATTTTCTGAAATCTTACAGCCAAAGCAACAAACATGTCCATAACTCCAGATGTTTCAATTTCGGTTTGGTACGTGAGGGATATAATCATGTATCTGACAACCTGCAAAAAACGCAAGGCCAGGTTTCAGTTGTGTGTTTTGTTTCTGTATCTGAAATGTGCAATTACATTTGGCAATAAGCATGAATGCTGCAAAATATTAAGCCATATAAAGACCATGGAGCATTTAATTTAGAATAGATTTCTAAAAGCAAAGCTGTTCTTCACCATTGGCTCCTTTCCGTATGGATCATTTACCCACCACATACAAAAAAAAAGTATTTCCCATCTTTGGATGTAAGCAGATAAACCAATTGAGTGATTACTCAGTATTTAAAACAAAACAAACAAACCACAACTTAAGCTTTGCTTTATTAAGTTTAGGTTAAAAATGTCCCATTTTAGTTCCACAAACAGTTCACTCCAGGAGATTCTACCCTAGAAAGAGCAGCTATTTCACATCTTAAATAAGCACAAAAATGGAATTGACCTACTAGGAGCATGATGGTGATCAGCTAAAAATACCAGCACTGAAAGAGTTGTGGGTTATATCCTTGTCCTGTCATAGCTAGGGAGGAAATTCCCTCTGAGCTCACCCAGGTCAGTAATTTACCCTTTGAGCTTTGCGTTCCACTTAACCATACCATTTGAATCCTTCCTTTTTCAGCCTTTGTCACTCTCAGTCAGTCTCTCTTCCCAAATTTTTTCTCACCTACTAGAAGTTTTGTCCTTTTTTCCTGGGACCCATCCCCTGTGATTTAGTTTTCTTTATTTCTAAATTACATTGTCTGCACTTGTGTCGTGATGGACCATAGGAGGGAAGGAAGCAGTGATAAACATGAGCTCAGAGTCTGGAGCAGTGTTATAAACATGTCAGCAGGGTGACAATCACATGGCACACACTTCACTGCCAGCTGCAGGTGATGGAATCCTAAAGGCAGGATGTAAATCCAGCTACATCCCTACTGCCTGGGCTAACAGTATGTGTTTCACAGTCCTAACCTGGAAAAGAGATTCAGAATGGAAAAAATCTATTGATTTATACCACACACAAGAGGTGATTCCTCCTATGTGATCCTTGGGTCTACAGAAAGTGCCTTGACAAAACCTAGACTGTGCCTTGAAGTGACTATTGCAAGCTTGAACTATGTGTATTCCTGTAAAGGAAATGGTTTGATTACTCCCAAAATGAAAATGCTACAGAAGTCCTCTTTTTATTCTGTCTTTCTTAGGGTTTCTGGAGGAGAACTGTTTGAACGAATTATTGATGAAGACTTTGAACTGACAGAGAGAGAGTGCATTAAATACATGAAGCAGATTTCAGAAGGAGTTCAGTACATCCATAAGCAGGGTATTGTCCACTTGGATTTGAAGCCAGAAAATATTATGTGTGTCAACAAGACCGGTACAAGTATCAAACTCATTGACTTTGGACTTGCAAGAAGATTAGGTAATGACTTTTCTGCCTATGTCTGTTTCGGTGACATGAGGGAAAGGGCAGGGCAAGCAGTAATTCATACTTACTATTATATTCTTTCATGTATAAAGAGTAAATAGACAATTTTCCTATACATAGTTAGGAAAAAATAGAAAAGGGACAAAGATGACATTCAAGAGCAAGAGTTGGTACCTCATCTTCAAGAGGAGTTTGCAGTGAAGTGTATACAGTCTACCTGTTTCTACGGCTAGGGTATCCCCGTAGATTACAAGATAAAATACACAGTAGTAGTAATGCTAACAAATATTAACATTTGCTACAGAAATGTAAACTAACTCTCTGACTGTAAAAATTAGACCAAAACTTTGATCTTCATGAATACTACAAATCCTCAAAACTTTTGTTAAACAGCAAGCATTAAGGTGGTGTGCTAGAAACCTTTCAGATATGGATAATTACATGCAATTTACATATCCGCATTAATTTTAGCATTTCTTATCCTAAACAGCAGCATATTGTCATACGTGTTAAACATGTTTTGGTCATGCTCAAAATGATTAATAAAATAGTATTACCTCACAATAATGCAAGGGTAATGGGGTGGGGTGACAATTTGACAAGGTCCTCCTCTTCCTGAGCAGTTTTTAGCTGCTCCCTATTATTCATTTCGGTCTAAGCTTTCCAACATGCAATTTGAAAGCCAAAGACCTTGGGGGCTTCTTGTCTTCATATTGCTCAGCACTGATTCAGCTCAAAAGCAGCCCTCCAGTTGTGTTTGCTACTGTTAAAACAATACCAACGTCACACACTGATTTTTTTTTTAAGCTTGTATTTCCACAAGAAAAAAAAAATAATTCCAGGAATTGGAAGGAGCTAAAATACTTTATGAACCCGTTACACAGGGAGAGCTGAGATTTGTGGCTCTTCTGTCATTAAATTGATTGGGACAACTCATATGAATTGCTACTCTCTATAGAAAGAGGCCCACAGCTAGATTCTTAGTTGTAACCTTTTGCCTTCCCTTTTTAAACAAAATGATATTTAATATTTATTAAAAAGTAGAACAATTATTTTGTAAGAGTACAGTTTGGAACCATACCTTCTGGGTTTTGTTATCTGCCTACATGTTACTCATTTGACTTCTTTTGACACTTAAGAAACAGATTACTGCATACCCAAGAACATAATTTCACTAAAACAAATAAAAAATGATATTTTGAATGAGCAGGGGAAAAGAAATCTGCTTTTCAGATTCATCGATGACATTCAACTCCAGTAGGGTATTGCATGAATCTTGGTCACATGGACACTGTGAACTCAGAGATAAGGTGTTTATTTCATTCATTAAAAAAAAGAGATTGCTGCCATTTATGTTCCTTCATCAGTATGGAGCCAATAGATTTCTGGGAGCATGAACTGGATGTGGTTGTTGTTGAGGAAACAGATGAACTGTTATGTAAGTTCCACTGCTGAATTTTTTGTTATCAGAGGCATGTGAAAGACTTCATCCCATGACGTTCCAGCTGTCAGCCTGAAAACTATACATTAACTGCTGAATTGAGTGGATTTCATCGAGGGAGAAAATGTAACCACAGAATGGCCTCTTTATAGATATTTCTTCGACTACATTTTTAACTTCAAACCACAGTTGAACCCAAATTTAGCAAAAGGAAGATCCTGTTTTCAGTAGGCTGCTCATAGCCATCAGCTTTTGCATTTTTCTTTTAATCTCGCGGCATGTCTGTATGTTGGATGGCTCACACTAGCTTGTGAGCTGCTACAGTCATGCCATATGTAGTAAATCTCTAACCTATATATAACTTTTTCTGATGTAGAAGGATGAGAGCTATGGGCACTGACACTGATTTTGATTTTACAGTACTGTGCATTCATTTGGCTTAATGTTGCTATTTCTTGCAAAGTTACACTATAGGTATTTGCTGTTTCTTTCATCAGCTTGCCGTTCTGCGTAACTCTGTGGCATTGTATGTGGCATTGCCCTAGGAAGAGAAAGCGCAGTCCTGTTGCACACCCATAAAGCAAAAGCACCGTGTTGATCATGAAGACGTTCACATTTTGGTTGAGATGTTTTCCAAAACCAATTTTCACTATTTAATTTACTTACAAAAATTGCTATAAACACTAAGTGCCCTTTTCTTGCCAGTTGACTTACATGGTGCACTGAGGTCACATTCTTCCATTTCTTGTGTTCCTTCAAGCCTTGTGATTTTCAAATTGGCTGTCAAATTCACTTTGGCTTTGAAATATGTGGGACTGGAGCCCTTGCGCTATGGACCTGACCCTGACTGAGCAGAAACATCTCAACCAAGGGACTGCTGAGGGGAACGATGGCTGATTTTGCACTTCAACTTCTGAGATGTACTTTTTAACTTTTTGTGACTAGTGCAAACTAATGCCACTATTCGGTATTTTGATCAGTTTTAAAGAAATTAGGATCAGCTCCTTCTGCAGTCATCTTCTGCAGCTAATTAGTTCTCTTACACTGTCAGGAAATACCAAAGCTGCAGTGGGATATTTTCCTGACCTTTTTTGGTGTGCTGAGGAACACATGTAGCAAATTGTTTAAGATAAACTTCTTGAGAAGAAAACAGAATGGTTTTTGAGTACTGTAAAGATATATCTTTTTAATCAGTTGATTATACACAGTGTCGGCAACAGTTTCCAGCTAGCTTGTCAGCTTTCTATCTGAACTAAGGGATATCCAAACACAGATCCTACTTGTGTACTAAGCTTGTAAACATCTGGGTAAAGATTTGACATATTAATGCAGAGAAAATGTCTTATTCTTTTCTCTTTTCTTTTATACACAGAAAACGCTGTATCAGTTGTTTCCCACTGTATGCTTGCACTCAAATGCCATGTTTTCAGAAAAGCATTTCTCTGACCTATGGGCAGCACATTTCATAGACCAGCCTTTTGCATACACAGTGGCTCATGTTAGTTCACACAATGCACTGAAAAGCCTCCAGTCTTGGATGTGAACATCTGAGCCCGAGATTTAGACAGTCATGATGAAGCTTTTAGAAAACAGGCTCTTTGTGACAAATTTCAGTAATTTTTCGTAAGGACAGCCGGAAAAAGATGTAGGTGTTGACCTTAAAAAGAAGGCAAATGGGAAGACAGGATCTCAGGCTCTCCATTTGTGCTTGGAAAAGGAGAGGTGATCCCTCACATGGTCACTGTGGAGAAGACACTGCCCTTGTTTTAGGCTAAGTCAGTTTAGATTGGATGTTAGGAAAATAATCCTATTGTTTGGGGTAAGAAAACTCTGGTTATGTGCGTGTCGGGATGTTGTGGAATAGCTTTTGATTGTGCTTTTTGAAGGCTAGTCAGACATCTGGCAGGAAGGCCTTGATGCTGGTGAGCTTTCATGGGAGGATCTAGGTGAACTCCTGGGGCTGCTCCCAGGTGTTCTTCTGTCTGGTTCTGTCTCTGGAAATGGGTACCCTCTGCACAGAATGGTCTCCGAAAGCAGGGATAACATGAAAATGAGGTTTCTGCAATTAATTTGCCATCATTGTACCTGAGGAGAGCAAAAAAAGTTTCACAGCATTTAAAATGGGAAACAGGCATGACTGTGGGTGAATTACTGTGGTACTGCTTAAAAGTTGCCTCAAGCACGCTGTTCAATCACTAAGGCAATTTATTAACCTGATATATCCTTCCATTTTCACTTGTTAAGCTGGGGGTTTCCCTACCTCAGAAAAGTACTAGCTTAGGTATATGATTTTATTTTATGAAATGGCTTAAACAGCTTTTGATGGCAGTAACTGTAGGTGTGGATTCAGCATTGGGACCAGCACTTATGTTGCAAAACTTGGTAGAAGAAAATCTGGTAAATAAAAATACTCTGTGAAGATTCAGTGTTGTGGACAAGTAGATTCTATTGTAGTCTTCTTAAAACTTTGATCTGCCATGGTTTGAGGGTTTTTAAGCTTCTCTTGCTTATAGAGCTGCATATCTCTGTAACCTTCACAGGAGCAGGATTAGAATCTGTTACATCTGTTTTTCTTCCCATTCACATTTTTTTTGTTTAGATGGTAATCGCTTTGGAGAGGAATGGTTCCTCACTATGTCATTCTGCTGTGCCTAATCTGGAGACTACTCTTGCACAAGAGATAAATGTAATGCAATGAATATCACTTAAGGCAAATACTGGTTGCTCAGGCACATGTGCAGACTGGACAAGAGTTTTTCAACCTAATTCCAAACCTGTTTCAAGTCAGAAACAATTTATTTCCTGACTCTTTTTTATATTCCTATAACATAATTTTTTTATTGAGGTTGGCATTTTTTTCCCCAGTCCCTAATCCATTCCTTAGCTTCCTTCATGACCCTGTTTATTCTTTTCTTCTTCCCATCCTATTTGCAATGATCATTGATGAAAATGAGCCCACTGAGATCTGTCAAATCATTTCTACGTAAATGACTTTTGTTGTCTTTCACACTACGACTAAAAGTTAGACATATCACTGATAGTTACACACTGGCAGCATAGACCGGAATACTAGGTTCAGGACAGATTGTTATTCTACCTTCACCACCTTAGTTTCCAGTAGAGCAACACTGGTAGGCCAACACAAGAAAGGTGAAGAGAGAGCTCATGTGTCCCACGACCTTACTCTTTCATCTTACATTGCTAGCAGTAGCTTTGTTGTAGATCACTTTAAAATCACCCACACAGAGTCTCAGCAGGGCCAGACGTAGGACACCTGTATGATAGGCCAGCTGAGTAAAAGTTTCGGGTGACAGCTGATGACTAAGCATTCATGGTTCCCCTTCACCACTTTGGAGCACCACAGATATGCTTGTAGGCAAGCCCGGTTTTACTGACAAGGTAGTGATCTGACAGATACACATCATCTGCTTCTTTTCTTGTTTCACCACTGACCTGTGCCACTTCAAATTTCAGAGACAGGCAACCCAGTATTGATTTTCTTTCCTGTTTAAGCTATGATAAATGTGTTGGATTAAAATAGATTTCTTAAAATTCTATCACTACTGTTTCTCTTTAGCATAAAATGCTAAATCTCTGAGCTTTGATAAACCTTTCACGATTATTTGTGAAAACTTCAACTTCTTTCTAACACTGGAATCCTGAAGTCCTCTTGTGCAACTGCTAAAGTGATGGAGGCTCAAACACTTCTGTACTTCAGTAATCCAAATGTAAATTAGAAGTTATCCTCTTTCTTAGACTTTGTCTTATGGAAATTTCTTGCAATAGGAATTTTTATTATGTGCCTTGTACGGTGCTGTGTACTTAAGGATGTTTAATAAGTAATTTTTTATTGCTATGCATGTATCGGCTAAGAAAATAGTGTTTTTCCTGTTACTGGGGAATAATTGTTTTTTTAAAATCTGCATGCAGAAGTTAATGATGTTCTCTTCCACTTTTCACAGAAAATGCAGGTTCTCTGAAAGTTCTCTTTGGGACACCTGAGTTTGTGGCTCCAGAAGTTATAAACTATGAACCTATTGGATATGAAACAGATATGTGGAGTATAGGAGTTATCTGCTACATTTTGTGAGTACCTTTGCTACTTTTAACACAAATCCTGACAGTTGCTGAACATACAACATTCCCATCAATTTCTGAATTCTTCTCCAATTTCCAGGTCTTTTGTAGTCTAATTAGCAGCTCCAGCATGTTTAATAAAAATTCTCTGTTCTCTAAAGGGTGCAACTGGTAAATTGCAGAACCAGCAGCTCTGGAAATTCAGCCCTTCAGTGTTGTACATCTTACATCATAAATCAGCAACACTTCATCTCATTTAAAAAGACAATGTGACAGGATTTTATTATTAATTTTAAACTATTTTTCCTTCCTAGATGTTAAAGACGAATGTTTGGGCATGCACTAGTAGCTTATGACTTCCATTCCTTTATTCCCAAGGGAGAATTTTTTTGTGAAATTCTGGAGTTGTCTTACTCAGATTGTATCCCTCATGGGACAGACTAAAGTATCCCAGCATTACCCTATCTGTTCACAGTGCATTTTAATTTATTAATAAGCACAAACCACTGGATAAATATGTTTTATAAGCAGCATGGATCAAGTTCATGGAAATATTTTAGAGGACGGTTAGCTCCAGCTCATCTTTATGTGATTTGATAACATGTGACTATGAACTTCAGTGGGTCTAGAGAAACGTATATGGAAATAGGATCTCCATTCCTAGAACAGCAAGCGATCTTCTTCCAGCTGTGACTTTACACATTTGATGCCATATAAACAAATGGAAAGAGAGAGCTCTGTTTGGAGCATTGTTCTTTCTCCCTTGCTCCAGTTGCAATAGTAAGTGGCAGACTGTTTTGCACTCATTCTTTTAAAAGGCTTCTCTCATAACTTTTTTTTTTAAAAGAGTCACCTCTGCCCTGGCTACCCTCTCCTTGACACATGGCAACGCACAGTTGTTTGCCGCACCTTTACTCAGTCTTTCTGCGATTCTGTTTGCCTTGTCAGCCTATACTTGTTCTCATACACTTCTCATTTCCAAACTAAGCAACATAATGGATTTTCTTGTCCTGTGCAAAAGCTACTACATCACCTCTCTTACTCCCAGCAAAGACTCTGAATATTTCTGTTATCTTCTGTTTCTTATGCGAAGCATGCCACACTCTTCAAGGTCACTTTGTTCTGGCAGTTTGTTTCCAGGACCTTTATTTTCCATTCACTTCCAGCATTTCTTTCTAGATCTTGCAAGCTCGTTTGGATCAGGCTGTAGTTCATATAACGTAGACCACACACGCAGTACTCGGATGACAAATTCATGTATTTCTCTAGCTGCTGAGGCCTCCCGAGCTGCAGCGCCCTGGGAGCGCGGCGCGGAGCTGCCGGGCGCGGAGCTGCCGGGCGCGGCGCACGGCGGTGGGCAGCCCGCGGTTCCACCGGTGCTGCATTGCCCTCTAGAGGCCTCTCACACCTCGAGGAACAAACATCAACCGCGGCGTTACACGCACGTTTGGGGAGTTGAACGTCTTTTGCCGCCATTTGTTGTCCTAGTCTATGATGAGTTTTCATGTGTCTATAGTAGAAGCAGTGACATGTCAGCCAACCGAGGCAAAAATCGGTGACAGCAGTTGCGTGTGCTTCTGAAGGCGCGCAACCAGGGCTGCCGCTCTAGTACGGTACGTGCTGGAGAACACTGTCGTCGTCTGAGTAGACAAGGCAAAGGGAGCAGGTGAAACAGATGGAGAAAAGGTGAAATGTCTTAGCAAAGACCAGTCTGCTGGAAGTGGCGGAACTGCTTCTGCCCAGTTTCTCTGTGCCACCTGAAGCAAGATACTTGGATGCTGTAATGTTCAGCTGATGGGACTGGGGTGGTGTTACACTTGAGTTAGATGACCCAATATGCCTTGTGAAATATATTATGAAATTACTTGTTTGCTAAGGTGTCTTTAAGCTCATTTAAGTCCTCGTGAGGGAAAAACTACATTACCCAAACACAGATCTTTGTGATGCATAGCTATTGCCACAACAATGATTAACTGTAATAATCGGCTTTTGTCTTTCTGCCCATAAGAATAAAGTAATAGAAATTAGGGAAGAGCTGTGAGTCATCGCTTGGACTTTCCCTCTCCACCCCAAAGTGACAGGCTCCCAATCTGTCTTCACTTCCTTAAAGCCCAGCTATTTTTGCAGACTCACAACTATGAGCCGTTATCCAAAATGGACCATCACATCACCATTACAGAATGCAAATAAAAGTCATTGAGAACTACAACCTCTCTTCAGTTGTAGCTCTGCTTTCCTATTTTCATTATAAGCTCAGAACTGCCAAATCTCATACACCAAGTGTAAGACTCACTCATTTGGTGTGTGTCACGTACCATCACCGTGTTTGTAACTGGCCATTTGCATCCCCTCTCCCCCTGCCATGGTGAGGGGGGCCATGAAGGCAGAGGCAAGCACAGCAGCAGCACTGGACTTAAGGGCAGGTCTGCTGCAGGTGGCTGATGGCCCAAAGCTGCTGTATCCATCATCTGTCCCAAGTGAAGCAGCAGGGAGCATGTTATTGCATGACTTGACATAGCACTTCTTTTAACATAGGATTCTAGAGTGCTGAGAGACTGTAACGTGCCTAGACAGAGACTTTATGTCCTGTACAGCAATGAATACAAACAAGGTATAGCGAAGAGCTGCTAAAGAGTTCTCTGTGGGTGATGGGTCTTCCCTGCAGAATAGTACATGGGTGAGATGTAATCTTAGTAGGGAACAGGGTGACGGTGCTCCTCCAAAACCCCACAGCAAAACCTCTCCCCGAGCCTTCTGCTATGCAGGCATAAGTACAGATAGCACACCCTCTGTACAGATAGCACACTCTCTGTTGGGGTGCTGCATTTGTCTTCCTTCTGGCATGACTGACTTAATTCCAGCCTACAGCTCGTGGGTTCTCTTTCCACATTTTTAAGCTACACATTAAATCTTTATAATCTTTCTGGATAACTTGTTCAGTCCTGTCTCTTCATCAGTCTTTGTTCTTCCTTAAAATTTCCCTGTTTGTGTTCTCCACCTCAGTTTTTTATCTTCCACTTTTATCTTGTTCTCTGTCCTGTTCTGCATCACAGTGCTGTCCCACATACTTAAGCTGAACTATTGCCTTCGAAATAACAGGCCACAAATATTATATAGCTTGTGTATATAATTTCCATTTATGTCTATTTCAGTGTTTCTTTTTGCATTTACGCTAATTTTATCTAAATGAAGGTTAAACCCTCCTGAATTCTTTCCAGCTCCTTCTGCCCCATTTATTCTTCTGGGCAT
Organism: Falco cherrug; assembly: GCF_023634085.1. NCBI lineage: Eukaryota > Metazoa > Chordata > Aves > Falconiformes > Falconidae > Falco > Falco cherrug. The sequence continues at coordinate 31,556,742 of NC_073704.1, read as the reverse complement.
TGCTGAATTTGTTGATTTTTCTATTTCTAGTTATTTTCTAATGATCCATGTGGATAGTCAGTGTTTTCACTATTTATTAATCTGAAACAATTTCTAAATTCTGATTTTAATTCACACCAAATTTTGGTCTAAGATATCAGTGCAGCGCGTAAGTACATTGAAAGTGGATAGCCCTTTTCCTTCTGTCACCACAGAATCTGACTACCTTCAGTGAGGAACTGGCTGTGGCTGATGCAAACCTCTACTTGCCTTCCATCAGTCCTTCTTGCTTTGTCGGTGCCAGGCAGTCTATATCTCGTCAGAGTAGTTGGTCTCTGTCAATCGCATATTAAAATATGCTATATTTTAGGCTGTTTTTTAATATCACATTTGATCTTGCTGTATACTCTTTTCCTTCAGCGCCTTCCTAATAACACGCACCCTGATTCTTCAAACATTGCCTTTCCTTTTTATCTATTATGTTATTCATTCCTGCTGTTATTCCTCCCTTGCTTGGCAGTTTGGATTGGTTGAAAGGCCTTTCAGCATTGTTCATCTTTTGGATGTGCTGACTTGGGACTTTGATAAGGCAAGATACTCAGGCTGCTGGCTTACACTTGGCTCTGTGTCGTATTAAAAATGTAAGCCTTGTTAATATGAAGATGAGCAGACACTCCTTGTTCTTTCAATAAAGCAAGTTAGGAGGGCTCTAATGTCATGACTGTACTGCTCAAAAGAAAATTAATTATTTGTTCAGCAGCACTGGCAAATTGTGATTACTCATTAATCTACTTGGCACATAAAATAAGGATGAGAACAGAGTAACACCCTTGCTTCAGCAATGAGCTGTCTTCCTTCACATGCGTTCAGTGGTCTGTTTCTTCCTTGAGACAACCAGTGTGGGAGTCAGTCGGCCCTCAGCTAAGGAAAGGGTGGTTTTGTTCAGTGGACGCATGTCCCCCACAAAGTAGCCTGAGACCATTTGATATCACTTGTAAAAGAATTACCTTATTACATGACCTCCACATTTGACATGACCTGCACAGGTTTATCAGAAGCAGATAGTTCTCTTCATAGCAAGATCTGTTACTTTTCTTCACTGCTAATACAATGGAAACACTGTAAGGAGGAGCTCAGTGCCATCAGCCCAGACCAGTTGCTGCTGCAAGCACTGCTTGCGGAGGAATGCTCAAAGTTGGATTTTTTGAGACGTGCAGCAAACTCATCTTTCCTGGATTAGTGGCAGTCTTAATGCAAAGATTTTCAAGTGAAATGCTATGGTGTTTGTTACATAGGCAGGAAGACCAGTGACCACCTTGGACCCTTTTGATCTTAAAATTTCCAAATCTGTACTCGGAGCTTTGTTAGAACAGCCCAATAAATGTTAAGGTACTTCTAGAGGATAAAATATCTTTTTCTTTATTTAGAAGTGGAAACTGTGAAAGATTTTCTAAACAAATGGTTCTTAACATGCCAGGAAGATGCCTGGTTAAGTAGCTGGAAAAATGTTTTCAGTAAACAACTTGCTGCTTGTCTAATAGTAACTTCCAGTGTAAGCTCAGTATATTAATTTTCTGGAGTGGTAGCTCATCTTTATCACTTAGCTTCAGCATTCCAAAAAGAAATTGTTTCCATAATCTGTCAAAAGAGTTGCTGGGCCATTATTACTTTAAATGGCCATTAAGAAATGAACAGCCAAGACATAGGTCAGTGAAATCTGTGCTAAAGATAAGAATTTCTGGTTATTATTTACACTAGCTGCTGGATTTTGTTTTCTGACTATAGACACACATCTAGTTCTCCTGACAAGTATTTCCACGACAAAGCAAATGAATCACAGTGTAAAACTGTGGTAGAGAGAGAAAATTATTTTAGCCTTATAGATTCGCAACAGCTCATTCAGAAGTATAAAAATAGGTTCATTGAAATGTTTAAATGGGTACTGTTACAGTGGTGCTTGGAAGTGACAGAGTGCAGGCTTAACTGATACCCGTCTGGTAATTTACCAAATGCATGTGATGGGTCAATCCTACCACACTATTTCAGATTTTAGCAGAGAATTATGTCATGCAATTCTTAAAACAACAACAACAACAACTAAAATTAAAACAAAAACAAAACAACAACAAAAAAACCCAAACCAAAAACCCAAACCAAAAGCCAACCCAAACAATCAAAGTGCTTTTTTCCTCTCTAATCTCCTTCCACTTATCCTCATCCCTCAAAAGCTATGTGTCACACACAGTATCCCCTTGTCCAGAAAGCTAGACGTCTTTATAAGCACTGCCTCTTACGGCAGCGTGGAGCAGTGGTGTTTCCCCGTGAGGCAATGTCTCTGTACCTGTAGCAGTCTTTTAACACAGACATGGGCTCTCACTACTGCAGCGTTACTCTCTGGAAACAGGCCAAAATATTACCTAACGTAGCACAAGAGCTGCACAATACTATTTGTGGCAATACTATGCAGCAGTCACCTTTGCCATACTTTGATCAAGTATTGAAGGGAAATGGGATTGTTATTGCTCTGGCTGCCCAAGTGCGTCCTCTGGAAGCTTAACTGGATGAAGACCTGCATCTCCCATACTGACAGTGAACTAAAGAAATACTTCACAGACCCTTCGCTGTACAGGCCTTTTTAGCAGCCACGGAACTGGCCGAGACCTCGTTGTACTTACTACATAGTCAAAAAAGAGACACCTTCACAATCAGTATCTGAAACCCAAAACTTACAGCTGCTGTCTGGATGAGATTGTTTCACTTTCTAAAACATTATAGAGAACAATGACATTGTCATAAATAAGAAAATGCTTAAATACTGGAGTGGAGATAGGTCTAAGGCCCTGCAGGAGTCCTTTGCAGATTCCAGGATGGAGATTTTGCTTCAACGATTTAACCTGGCCGTGATGGCTGATGTGCATGAGGGCAGAACAGTCTCTCATTGCGCTGCAGCTATACCAGCGCTTCGGTGCTATCAGGCAGAAACCTTGTCTCTTCCAGCAAAGTGTCAAAGACAGAGAACAGTCATGGTAAAGTTGTTTTATGTAAGCATTTTTTGGTACATTAATCTTTCAGCTTTCTGTAGCTTATGCCTGTTATATGTTCATATAAGGTGGTATATGTCACCTTATAGATTTATAAAGTCATGCTTCACTGTTGCATTTAGATGCACCCCATATAATGGAAAGTAAGACAGCAAATACCTTCAATTCTGATTTACCTCTTTCTGCCTGAGAAGAAACAAACCTTTTATCTTCATCTCATGTATTATTACTAGCAAATTTCTGAAGTGTACACGTAAGATTCTAGACTCTGCTGTACTGCACACAACTTCCAGAAATGGTAAAAGATTTAGTATCTGCTTTGTCTGAGGCTTCAAAGACTGTGTGTTTCTGCTTTGCTTATAGAAATAAAACCCTTAGGAACAAATTCCAAATCATATTTTGAATGTAATTAGTAACAAAAGAGTAGCAAAATAACTTTGGAGGAGTTTATACTAATATTATTAATCTACTAGTTCACTTCATTTGATCCCAATCTCTTTTTCTACCAGTTTCTTCTGTGATATTCAGTAGCATCACAATATTCATATAGTATTATATCCATATAGTACCTTCAGAACCCTAAGAAGTTCCACTTATTTTTCCCTGTTTTAAAAAACTGTTGTTGAAATGTAACTGGTTGTTGTAGCTGATAAACTTGATTGTACAGAGAAAGCAAATAAAGTCTATAAAATTTCATGAGGAACGAATTATTATGTAAATTGCATGCCAGGAAGACCAAGAAAACTGAATAATTTCTAATTCTAAGGAATAAGCAACATTTCACCTGAAAGTTTTTACTGAAAGGGTGATATATACAGGAATCTGGATGCACAAAGACACAGTATAATAAAGGGCAACACTCAACAGGAGAAAGATACTCTGCAAAAATGACACCATGATGTTCTGTAATTGCCTTTGGCAATTTATCAGTTATATGAAGTAAAAAGCCTTGGAAGCTCAACTTAGGTTATAAAAGAGTATTACTTCCATTTGATGCATCATCATGACAGATTGAGAACATAAAGAGCAAATTACTTTTGGGTGCATCTGCATAACTCTACAGCCTGCAGTGATGTAGTATGGTTTTATCTGGCTGTATAATTCAAGGTGATTCTGTTTACAAAATGGCCTTGTGGATTTCACGATTTCATGATTTCTTTATTCATCTTTCTTGGGTGATCTCTGCAGATGTAAATGGGATAAAATGTACAAAAAACCTTAGTTTGACAGTAAAGGCAGCAAAGTCACTCTGAAAACACCGGGAAAAAAATCTGTTCAACTGAATTTGGTGGGAAAATTGCAGTAGTATTTATGCAGAACTAGACAAGTCATTTAACCAACTAGTATGCTCCACTCACACTTTATTCTCCTCAAAAATGTCTTGGGAAAAAAGAAAGAAACAGCAAAAATCTTCCTTTCAGTTTTACAGTCAAAATTCTAGTTTCCTTCCTATAAGACTACCCGTAGTTAGCCTCAAGTATTTATTTTTTTTTAAGGGAGCTTTTACTGATAAAGATCTGCAGAGCATGGGAGATGTCACAGACAATTTTAGTTTACTTCTCTGACAATTTGCAAATTGACACAGTTTTGTGTCTGTGTATTCTATCCTCAGGGTCAGCGGACTTTCTCCTTTCATGGGAGACAACGACAATGAAACCCTAGCCAATGTTACCTCAGCAACATGGGACTTCGATGATGAGGCTTTTGATGAAATCTCTGATGATGCCAAGGACTTTATCAGCAATCTACTGAAGAAAGACATGAAGTAAAGCTGTTGGACTTGATACACCTTCTATGTTTGCAATTAGCTGAACCTGTCATTCTTGTTTCCCCACCGGGAATCTCCACCTTGATGCAGGCGCCTCTGGCAATACTTTATAAGGAGCTCTGTGTGCTGCTCTCATTTATTTTACGTGCAGGGTCTGAATAGAGCACTTTCTTATAATCGCCTGCTCATTCTGCTTTTTTCTTTCCTTGGGCAAGATGCACCCTGAGGTTTCGTGTGGCTACTCTTATCTTCACCGCTGTGTGACACAGATTCCTGCATGCTATGTTCTGTCTTGAACTAAATGGGTTGCAATTTTGCTGGATTTATTTCGATGTGTTGCTTTTAGGTGCAGTACCTCTGAGTAGGCAGCTTCCCCATAAATCTAGGAATTGGGCAAGAAAAAAAAATCAGAGTTGGAAGCCCTGTTTATGGCAGACACTGAACAAACCAAGGAAAGAAAATGTACTTCTTGCAATGAGTTTGCAGACAGATGGATGGAGAACAGAGGGTTATTTATCTGTGTACCATGAACAAAGTGGCGATGTGGCTTGATTTGAGATTTAGGCATTTCTGTTTTGTGAAATGCTCAGTGCTGCAGTGCAGGAGAGTATTAAGTGGTGGGAAAGGTGGAATCTCTAAGTGAAGGAAAGGAGATCTGGGACAGGGTTCTGCCAGCGTGAGGTAGCTGAATCACTGCCACTGTGGCTCTGCTGTATGTGTTCCGTGCCTAAAACATATGGCTTTTCGTGCTTTGTTTTATAATGTTTTATTAACACTTTAAAATGCACAGTTTTCTCTCAAAAAAACCTACAGAAATTGTGAAAGTGAGCTTAAGAGGTAAGCATGGCTGGAAAGCAGTGCCATGTGATCTATGTTGCTAAATTTAGGCAACAGAAAAACCAGCTCCCAGAAGAGAGCACGAAAAATAATGTTAAAGCAGGTAGGTTCAACTATCATTAATGGCAACACTGACCAGTCTTTTTATATAAAAACAGGAGTCGCTTAAATTGTACTCAATGTCTTCAGCACCCTTGGCTGCAAAAAGACACCAAAAACATGGAAGCCAAAAAACTTTCCAAAGATAGGATGAAGAAATATATGGCCAGAAGAAAATGGCAGGTAACAGAATTGGGCTAGTTATCCTACTAATCTCTTTATTTCTGATGTTTATGATTCTGAGAAAAATGTCATCCCAGGTGGTTTCTGGTGCTGGTGGAAACTCCAGTGTGGCCAGGGTATGAATGCAGTAAAGCAGGTTTGGTTTCAATGAGTAGTAGGAGGGTGCACGGCTGCATATATATGTCAACATGTGATCGCTCCATTTCAGGCTACTAAAAAGTGTATGAGTTCAAGCACAGTTTTTCCTATTCTTTTGGGAGCATGACCGTCTCACTCCCCTGCCCTCTCCATGCCACTGAGGGCTGGGGGACTGCGTTACCCTTACAAACCTGAACAACTAGGAAAACACTTACCTGCCCGGCCTCTCTAGACACCTCATTTTGTGGTAGTTTCATTTTCCTAAGCCAGTAGTTCTGTCCCTTTGGAGCACCAAGCTTCTCATGGATTCTGTCAGATTGGTTTAATTCTTTTCTTCGACATATTTGGTCTCCACAGCTCTTTTTTTTTTTTTTTTTTTTTAATGCTAGAACTGTCATAGGAGGTCCATCTGTGCCCCCCTAATGGCTAGGGGAGTTGACGTATAAAATCCTGGATCCAGCCTTTTGAGTAGCCTACAAAGTATTAATTTATGTAAATCTACTTTCTATTTCCTCTTACGTTCTACTGTACATGTTTCTTAGGAGCTCATGCAAGCAGCACAAAAATACAAGTGTCCATACTAGAGGCAATGTAATTTGAGCATATTTTAGTATCCTGGTGGTTGATTCTCAAGTCTGTCAGAGGTCTGCCTCCATCGTCCAGATGGTATTTTCTCATTCATTCCGTGTTAGCTTGTTATTCATCCTTGATGAAACTCAGTCCAGCCCATATGGCACTGAGGGAGCCGTCCACCACCAGAGTTAACTTCCCGTTAAACAGGACATGCTTTTTTTTTTGCTGGCCCTCCTCTTGTGCAGTGCTTTTCATCCGCAGCTAACAGAGACATTCATTTAGGTATGAGTTCATCAGGGGAAGTTTATATCTGCAACTAAATTTGGTAATTCAGACCAGCCTGCTCTGTCTCTCCTAAAACAAGAGAGCTATATATAAGCAGTTTGTCCAACAATTCCAGTGAGGTTTGCAGAGATCCCAGATAATTTGTCTGAAGCACAATTGTTACAGAAAATCACATGCCTGTTGGATTGGATTTATCAGAAGCCTTTTATGTTATGTCTTAGAAAACTGGCCATGCTGTCCGAGCAATAGGAAGACTGTCGTCCATGGCAATGATTTCTGGTATGAGTGGGAGGAAGGCCTCTGGGAGCTCGCCTACCAGCCCTATAAATGCAGACAAAGTAGAGAACGAAGGTAAGGAATCTTGCTGCACCTTATTTTTAGTTTTCTCTGAATCAATCTTACTAAAACTTTTAGCAAAACGCTAGAGACCAATCATCGAGTTGGTTATTCCTGCACTTGTTGTCTGTATCTTTTCTTTTTTTTAAGAAATCCATCAAAAATTCATTGTTCGTATTGTTCTGCTATTCAAAATGCCCCAGTATAAGTATGGGCAGTAAACTTGTCTTTTTAAAGCCAAAGAATTAAGGCAGATTTGTCAGCTGCACTTTCTATCAGCTTGGGAATGCATGTTTATACAAAGATTACAGTGATGTATTGCCTTCTCATGCAAGCGAGTAAGCAATAAAATATTAACGCTTGCTGTAACCAAGACATGTACTCCGCATTAACCATGCTCCTCAGACAGGGGCATTTAAGAAAAAAAACCATAATGTGTCTACATTATTCCCCTACGCACCCATTTGAAAAGTGGGTTTGTGGTGTGTAGTAATTGGAGGTGCAAATGTTTGACGCTTCTGAAAACCAAGCAAGTCATTTTGACATATCCACATAGAGTGTGGGCCTGATACAAGTTGAACTGGTTCACCCCTCTGATCCAGGTTAGGTTAGAAACAAATTCAAAGAAAAATTAAAGATGATTTGTAGCGTGGTGGCCTGCATGTTGATTTCATTCTATTTATGGCCTGAATCTTTGTCCAGCTGCAGAAGATTGGCACAAAACTCAGCAGCTAATGTCCTCACTGTCCCAACAGCCTTACAGATTTAAATGAAGCAAAATATGCTTTCATTACCATCTGGTAATTAAAAATTAAAATATCTTTTGAGAACATGTCTGTAAAATAGTTAACTATCTCTTCACTCTCCTCCAGATGCTTTCCTTGAGGAAGTGGCTGAAGAAAAGCCCCATGTAAAGCCATATTTTACTAAAACAATCCTGGACATAGAGGTTGTGGAAGGAAGCGCTGCTAGATTTGACTGCAAAATTGAAGGTACTTTGAATTAGCGTATCTCTTTCTTTCCTTCCTTCCTTGCCAGCTTTCTGCATTGTGTTGCTGTTTAACTTTTTCAATTTTTTTCTTCTGTCTTATTGTTGATTTGGTGCCATTTCACTTTACCAATGTATGCATGTCACAGTATGAATGTGTTGCAATAACAGAAATTATTTGGAACTGCATGAGCTTGTTCTGTGCTTGCCACAGAACACAAGTCTCCAAGAGTCAATGTGTGAATCACTAATTCAGAACAGCAAGTGGGAAGAGTAGATGATTTTTGAGGGTAGAAACAGTAAAAACAAGATGCAACGTAGTACCATGAATTCCAAGAGTATGCTCTTAGAGACTAGTAACCAGAAACCCAGAATAAGTAGGAAGTAACTTGTCTGAAATGACATGCAAGTTTCAGGTGACCTCAAGATAACTTTAAGCCGTACATGTATTATATTAATGGCAAGGAAGTCCCTAGCAGTGTATTTGCATGAGAAGTAATGATACTTTGCGCTGGTTACAAAAGTCACACCTAGAAAATACTGTATTGTTGGTTTGTTTTTTCTTAAAGTCATGAGTTCAAGAAAGAAAACTCAGACTGGAATATGCAGATAGAAAAACTTTATGAGAAGGCACTTAATGAGCTTGGGCTTGGTCAGCCTACCAGTCCAAAGGCCAAGACCGCTAGCACTTCTATCGAAATGAGACTGAAGCCTCTGGATCACAGCTGTTGATGAAAACTAGAAATTGGGAAGAGAAAAGCTGTTAAAACAAAATGGATGGAGTGGGTAGCGTAGTGCATGTGTCCAAGTTAAGACAATTTCTAATCTTAAAATGAGGTTCAGAAACTGCCTCACTGACCTTCTGCTTGTTTGTTTCTGTGCGCCTGATCTCTGTCACTGCCCGTGTTTCCTACCTCACAGCAGAGATGCGAGGATGGATTATTGTGGCTGATGGATGCTCAGCGTGAGGCGTATGTGTAGAAGTACTGCATGGAATAAAATAGATGGATGTACCATGGCTGATGTTCCAAACTTTTCAGTGTATCGCTGTAACATTTGTTGTGTGTCAGGGGTTCCTGCACTTTATTTCTGCTCAGTGGAAAGTCATCTTCCCATCACAGTCCAGAACTTGGCTGACACAACAAGCCTTCAATTTGTTACAGCAGCCAAGAGTACTGTATAAGGGATTGTTCCCCAGCACTTATTGTACAGCCCTGCTCGAGTACAGTAGAGCCATTTGCTTCACAAAAGGCCCCTGAACTCCTGTTGACATGCATAACAAAAATGCTTTTCTTAGACTCCTTCCCTTGTCCTAACAAACACAAATAGGAAACGGGAGTGCCACGCTCCCTGTACAGGACAGGCTGATGTGTAAGGAGCAGATCAGGAGGAAGATTCAGAATGGCCCCATAAAGGAGCCTGAGAAGGATGCTAGATTGTAGTTGTAGCCCAAAACACCTTATCCTTGAAAATCTAAATCTCGGTGTTGGGAACTGTGGTTTCTACAAAAGCTGCAATGTGAAATAAGCCTCAAATATGCTGTCAAGAGTCCCTCGCTGGCTGATGTTTGACAAGCACAAAAAAGCTGTCTGCAGTCACTGCTAAAGTAGTGGAAAGAGGAATCTAGTGAGTACCTCAGTGCTAACTTTCAATTTTTTGCTGTTCATTATAAAGCTGTTTCAGGTAAATGTGAAGTAAAAAAGCCTCACATCATTTTAATTGGAATTCAATGAGGTATTTGTATATTGGCATGTCCATATACAGACAGGGAAAGAGACCTTAAAAGTAATTACAGGTCAGTTAACACTCATTCATTGCAATTGCTCCTCTCTCCCCACTGCTGCAGGCTATCCTGACCCTGAGGTGATGTGGTACAAAGATGATCAGCCTGTCAAGGAGTCCCGTCACTTCCAGATAGATTATGATGAGGATGGGAACTGTTCTTTGACTATTTCTGAAGTATGTGGGGACGATGATGCCAAATACACCTGCAAAGCTGTTAACAGCCTTGGGGAAGCCACATGCACCGCAGAACTCCTTGTGGAAACAATGGGAAAAGAAGGAGAAGATGAAGATGAGGAGGAGGAAGAATGAAACAAGGCTCAAAGAAAACAAAATGAAAAAAAATGTATTTAAAGACTCTCCTTATAAGGCTCAGAAAACCAAGCTATCAAAAGCACCTTGTGTGATTCGTAGGTCTTTGGAGGGTTGTTTTTTCAGCATGATCAGTTGATACCTGTTTGCCTTACGTATGGGCATTAATTCAAACCATCAGGCAATTTTAAGTTGCTAGCATGACTGGCTTTACTTTAAGCAAGTCATCAACTAAGTTGCCCAGTCTATTTTTAAATCAAATGTGTGGAAAACAAGTCTACAGTTATATTCTGAAGATCTTAAAGAAAAACATTCTGTTTACTGAGCTCGTTGCTCTATACCATCACTTTCCTCGGCCAAAACTGCAGCAAAGTTGGCTCCCCAAGATCTACTTTACAAGGAATCGTTTGCCAGACATGCAGCAAATCTCTCCAGCCCTAAGAAACAGGCTGCTCCCTGAGTGGTATCTTCTGTAAGGGAAGGTCTGACACAGCCAGCATTGCAATTTGCATGTTGGTATGGTTAATTTTTCATTTGTTTTAAACAGAATTTCACAGTCCTGACTTCAAACACATTTATTGCCCTTTCTCAATGTGCTGTTAGTGCCACTGTAATGCTGGCTAAAGTTAAACATCCAGGTGGTTTCCCGAGATACCTGTGATCTTGCTTTTAAACAGCTGATCACACCTTGTCACCTTTCCCTTATAGAACCTGTCACTTCAGTGCAGTTTCAGCTGCCTACTTAAGAAACGGACTGAAAACACAATGACTGAGCATATTTTCTGTTGTTCTGGTCAGTCTAATAAGGACTCACGATTCATATATATGCTGCTGTGAAAAAACAGGTTATTGCGCAATCAGTGACTTCTACGTGCATGTGTGTGAATGGAATATCAGGTCAGTTAAAGTTTTACTTGCATTTACTTGGTGATTGCAAAACAGATTTCAACTGATGATAAGCTGGAAACTCCCACAGATTTTTGGAGTAGCCAAAAAGTAGTCTGGATTACAAACTCCTTTATACTTAGCAGTTCCCAAAGAATCTTAACCAATATAGGACCTATTTCTACCTTATGAGCTTGATTGTCTTTGTTTTTGTCTTCAACCTGCACCAGTAAGGCTGCTGCATTTCTTAAAAATGCAGAAAAACAGAAGAAAACATAGAAGTTCAAACCCCAGTTTTTTTCTCAGAAATGGTTAACGCACTCAGACTTAGTAACTTTGCTTTCCTTTCACAGTATTGGCACTTTTTGATTTTTTTGTTGTTGTCCAGAGGTAATATCAGAGGCTGCAAGGTGATATGCATAATCTAAAACCAGTGTGTCTTATATCTATGTATCATTCCAAAAGTGATTCTTTTTCTTGCCCACTTTTTGTGTGTAAAGTGCAACCATCTGCATTTCAAAGGTTACCTCTTTCAAAAAAAACAATTACCTTAAATCCTCACCATTAAGTAGTCAGTGTACTTTAATACAGGTGTGTACGATATCAACCTTAGGTTGTTTGGTATTACCTAGTTGTGTATGTGTTTCAAATGATTTGCTGTTCTACATTCAAAGCTCAACTAATGTGGATGACACAATGGTTTTTAACTGCTTTACTCTTTGCTGCTAGGTTCAGATCGCAAGCATGTCTTTTCCTTTGCAATTGATAAAACCCTCTTGTTATACTAAACACAGTATTGCCACAATTCCTTATGCAGAAAGGTTTTGAATCTGATTTAGAGCATACAGAGCTTTTCTCACGTTTTTTTAAATGTTTTAGGCAACAACGGGGTGTATTTTGTACCTTAATAAAAACATGCTAATGTTCTCCCAGTGTGTTAAACCATCAGAATTGCAAAGATGAGAACGCTACGGCTGTAGTTACTCACAGTTCCTAAATAAATAATACCACAAAGCATGCTCCTTGTATACTCTATTGCAGGCGTCACTGCGTTCACTTTGGCTAAGCATATCGGTAGCAGCAGCCTTCTGTTCTGTCCCGAGTGTGGCTCGGCGCACAAACGGATGAGGTGACAACAGTGAATCCTCCTTGATCTCTGTGGTGCTGCTGCACTTGCACCCCCTCAGTGCAGGCTCACGGTACATGCTGTCAGGTACAGCCCAGGGCTGGCACTGGCTATAGCCATGTGCGCTGCTGCACCTCTCCAGCCTCATCGCATCCTTCACAATGAACAGAAGGGTCACCACGGATGGGGTGCCATGACAGCTGCGGTTTTCTTTTACAGCTGAGAATTTCCTTACAGCGGGGAAACATACAGTTCAGAAACACCACAAGAGCAAGAGAGAAAAAAATCAGGGAAGTCTAAATGTAGGCATGTACTTAGACCAATGTTCCTAAAAACAGTAAAGGTTCATATTTTTAGCAAATACGCTTGCAATGCCTTTATGCAGACTTCTAACGTACAGTTCAAGACACCGTGACCATGCAGGACCACGCAGAAACTCCCTAACACAAAGACTGTGAAACATCCTGCTTGTAGCAACATGCCTCTCCAGCAGATCTTCAGCCCTTTGAAACTTTGAAACTGAAAAGTCATCTTTGCAGGGTGTGCTCTACTGTCTTCTGAACGTACCTAACCTTATTCATTGACTGCTGGTTTCTGTTCAGGTAGGCGGATGCACAAAGCAGCACAAGGTCCGGCTCTGATGGCCTGGTCTGTGGGCATGGCAAGGCCAGTGGGTACCTGTGCTGCGTATCAAAACCCACCGACTCAGTACTGGTGTTCCTGCACAGATTTTCCATTCCCTCTCCTCCTTTACTAGTCCTTTCACGTCCCACAGGCTGTAAACTGCCTAATTTTTTTTCCCCCCAAGGATATAACTAGGTTGCCATCTCCCTGCTGCCTCCTATTAATTTTCCTTCTAGTATGCAAGAAACAATGAGCCCTACTTCAAAAATGATGGGATAGGTATCTAATTCAACTCTGCGCAATTGACTCCAACCTGCATTTGACCTTGCATTCTTTGTTTGAAGAACAGAATTCTATTTTCACTGAAGGAGGAGATTTTATGTACTTGAAATCCTGTCTCATTTTGCCAGTCATCCTAATTAGTCTAATAAAAGGTAATAGCTCTCCTATAAACCTTGTCTTGCTTGTATCACGTCTGCAGCAAGCCACCCTTGGGGTGTGGTACGGTTGAAACAATGCCCGATACCAGAGGTTATGCAAGACATTGGTGCTGCCCAAGATGGACCACTTAATTCTTGTATTTCTTTTGTGTGAAATTCAGTCTTCTGAAGAGATGGAAGATTTGGGACTGGCTGCTGTTTTTCATTAGTTGGGTTTCTGGATTTTCAGAAACTTAATTTACTTAATTACCGGCCTGTCCAAGCACCCAAGCATCCTGTGCATATTTCTGGTTGACGGAGACCTTTGCCGATTGTAAGCGTGGCACGCAAAGACTTCTGTATTGCTGTTTCTCCTCGCTCACAAGGAACACAGCACAGGACTTCATAGCTCTCTGCTCTGTAATGAGTGCCAGGCTTTCAAAATGTAGAATTTTTTTTTAGCTGCATACGAGAGTAGCAAACGATCTGTTTCTCTAATTTCTTGGAATATTTATTGGAACATTGCACTAAAATATTGCTGCCTAAAATTCTCACAAATCATGTTTGAATTTTGAGCCCTATTGTCTGCAAGAGATGTGCACGTAGCGCCACAAATGCATTAGGCCATGTAAATCCTTCTGTGAAGCTGAGTTTGCTGGGACGGGGAGGGAGGTTTGTGCTATTATTTTGCATCGCTCGTAAAGGAGCCACACCAAAGCCAGCATGAAAAAATGAGAATTGTTTCTGGAAGTTGAGAAGTAACTCCAAGGAGCATTTGCAATTTCTGTAGGAAAAACCCCCAGACTTATTTTCATCCTTTCACTGTAACTGTGAGAGGCAGCCCTAGCTACACCTGCCCCGAGGGGATGTCTCGGTCTGTGACTGTCCTCACAGGGCATCTGGGTTTTGTATGAAACTTCAGCGGAAAATGAGTTACAGCTCCAGCTGCGCTTGGCTTCAGCGGCTTCTTAAACTAGAAAGGCGATGAAAACCTATTAAATATTCCCAAAATAACCTTTACGTGACAACGCTATTAATGCCTCTAAGGCAGTGACAGTCCTATTTCTTCCCTCAGGAGTGAGGCCGCAGCGGGGCATTTTTAACCTGCCCTACAAAGTGATCGACAAGGCGCTTCACCCGAAAAGACGTTTTTTCTTCTAGTTTGCAAGAAACAATGAGCCCTACTTCAAAAATGATGGGATAGGTATCTAATTCAACTCCGAGCAATTGACTCCAACCTGCATTTGACCTTGCATTCTTTGTTTGAAGAACGAGAAGATCGAAAAGGCGACAGCATCCCCCGGGAGCGGCATCCGCGCCCGCGCCGCCCTCCTCTGCCCCGGCCCGGCCCGGCCCGGCCCGGCGGCTGCGCACGGCGCCCTGCCCGCCTCCGAGATGGCGGCGCCGCCGGGACAGGCCCCGCCCCGCGGCCCCGCCGTACGCCGAGAACGGGCGGAGGCGGCGGGAGCGCCGCAACATGGCGGTGTCTGGCAGCGGCGGGAGCCGGGCGGATAACGGCTACGGCAGCCAGCAGCCGCGGCGGAGGAAGGCCCCGGGCGCGCTGGCCACGGCCTACCTCGTTCTCTACAACGTGGTGATGACGGCGGGGTAAGGAGGCGGGCCGGGCCGCCGCTGGCGGGGGTCTGCTGGCCCGGGCGCGCCGCCGCCCGCGTCCCGGCTCCCGCGGCCCCCAGCGCCCCGCCCGCTGGGCCCGCCGCCGTGCGCCCGCGCCGGGGAAACTTTCCCTGCACCGGCTGCCCCCCGCCCGGCGCGGCCGCCGCTTGCGGCCCTTCTGCCGGCGGCGGTGGGTCGGGCTCCCCCCGGCGCGGCGGGGCTCGGCGGAGCCGGTCCCGCGGAGGCGGCGGCCCCCGGGCGCGGGGCTCGGCGCGGTGCCCGAGCGGCAGCGGTGGGAGCCGGCGGGCTGCGCTCGGGCGGGCCGCGGCGTGTGCGTGTGTGCGCGGGCGGGCCCGGCAGCGTGTCCCGGCGGCGGCCCGGGCTGGCAGCGGCGTGCTGGGCGCCGCCGGTGAGGCCACTCGTGCCGCGGTGCCCTCTCCCATGCCCGGCCCCTCCGCCCGGTGCCGCAGCCCGAGCCGTGCCCCCCGCTGCCGGCCGTGCTCCGCGCCGTCGGTAACGCTAAACCCGCACAGCCAGAACCCCCCGTGGCCGCCCTGGGGCTGGAGAGGGGCTCCCCGTGAGGCCGCGCTGCCGGCTCCCCGGCTGCTCTCCCGCACGCTCCGGGGAAGGGCCGGTGCCCGGAGCGCGGCCCCAGCCCGGGCCGCCCCCGCCCGGCGCAGCGCGGTGCCACAGGTCGCGGTCCCGGGGACGTGCTGCGGTACAGCCGGCACCTGGGCCCGTCCCGGCGGGGGTTTGGAGCGCTGGTCTGGCCTCGCCGCTGCCTGTGGCCGGGGCTCCAGCGCCCCTCGGCAGGGAGGCGAGCCCCGGCGCAGGGAGCTTACCGCAGCGGTGGGTGCGGGGCAGCGCTGCCGTCCTGTGCAGCCCCGTGCCCTGCAGACCGTCCGCTGCTGCTGCGTGGGTTGGAGCGGGGGCTCCCGGGCCTGCCTGGTGCTCCGCTCCTGCTCTGCATAGCGGAACGGAGACTCGGCCCGGCTGGCGCGCGCTCGGTGTGTTCTGGTGCATCACAATCAAAATAGCGACAACTGGGGACTCCCGAGGTGGGGCAAGGAGACCTGGGTTTTTTGAAGAGGCTATAGGTTCTCATTGAAATCCAGATAAAAATAAACCCATCTTTTGTAAGGATATTTGGCCAGGAGGAGAAAAACCTGTTTAAAATGGATACCGAACGAACCTGTTTTCCACTAGATAAATCGTGGCAGGTGAGGAGTCAGGCAGGCTGACTAGTCTCACTGTTTTGGGGAAAGATTGTTATAGAATTAATACAAAGACGATTTACTTTAATAAGGTAGTTGGACATGATGATTCTTGTCTTTGCTGGTGACAGCTGGTGCTCTTTCAGCTTCTAAGACAGTTATACTTCCATGGAACAAAGGTAGCTGGGAGCAGAGAGCTCAGAAGGTGCTTGTTACACCCATTACTCAATAGGCCTGTTACCTGATAAGCAGATTTATGGCTCTGTATGATATTTGCAGGGTATTTCACATGGAGGAGAATGATAATTACTTACCCGTTCAGTAAAAATGAATCTCTTGTTTCAGAAAAACTTGATTACACGAGCAATACAACACAGATGAGGCAGTCGGGAGGTCTTTGCTTTTGTTGTGATGGCCTTGCACGATGTTAACTTGTTAACTTCTCTGAGCTCGTGCTCTGTTGGGTTGCGACGCAATCGCCTATGTTTACAAAAAACATCAAAAACCTGAGGGAGAACTGCAGTGGAAATGCAAAGTTTCTATAAAGGTCCTGAACTTCTTATCACAGCAGGCAGATTCCTGAATATAAGAAATTTCTGTTTACTCAGAAGAAAAAACTACAACGAAGTGTTAGAAACGCAGAAACAAATAGGATAAATCTGTGTCCAGCTTCCCATTGTCGGGTAAATCTACATCATGATGTTACCTGTTTTCCTGAGTTATACCAAACCACCTAGAAAATTCTCATCTTGGGTGGTTATGTGGCTTATGGTGCTTTAACATGAGCTGCTTTTTTTCTGACCATGTTTGCGATTTGATGATTTCTGCAATTTGAGGAGCTACTGTAGGAGTCCTGTGATCGGGGTTCATCTCTCTGCGTTGTCACTAACTGCCATTCTTTCGGGGTAGATCATTGAGGGCTCTGACTGATAGTTTGTCTTCAAATGGATGAGTGTTTTGTGCTTCCACTGAACGCTGCTGAAACTTCGCAATAATTAATGTTGAGCTTAGTTAAAAAGACTCAGCTATTTTCTTTGTTTTAAGACTTCACAATACAGTCTTCAGGAGCTGCTTGGCAGGAGGTTGGTTCTTCGTATAGGAAGATTGATGCACAGCTGGTGGCAGTAACTAGTTACTGCCCCCCCGTCAATCAGAGTGCTCAGACTTACTTTCTCAGATGGCACTGCCTCGGAAAGAGAATTGTGAAAACACCAAAAATTTGAAAGTGCTCAGATGATGAAGTGATGCTTCACGGGATTAATTTTTTAAGTGGGTTTTTGTTTTGCTTTACAGAAAGGTGACTTTTAAGTTGAAGCACGCAACAGCTTTGTCATGCAATAAATAGGTAGTAAATGTTTTAATCATAGTTGCCTTAGCTGTTAGCTTTATATAAAATGGATCAAGTAATCATTGAAAAATCTCAGCTTATTTTATTTACTCTGCATTTATCTTGACTTAGCTAAAGAAAATATACTGATTCTAAGAATAATCTTATTTTTAATGTTATACTTGGTATGTGTATGTGTATGAATTTCTAGTAATACAGTAGCTTTTGCAAAAGCAGAGCAGTAGAAAAAATGCATACACCTGTGGATTCCTAAATGAAGCTGCATACCCTTACCATTTGGTTTATGTGTTTTGGGTATTTTCTTTCAGAAAAGGGACCAATGTGATGTAACCAGTCCTGCAGCTGGTTCTCAGCTGTACTTGCTCAGGGGTTTTTGGCCATGGTTCAAAGCATTAAGCTGTAGAAGCATTGTATCTTTCCTCTCTTGTGTTCAGTCAAACTGTTATTTTCCTATCACAGCATGAAGTATACCTGACCTGGCATAGCGAGCTCATTCTGGAGGCATAGATGCAGCATAGAAATTATTTCCTGAAAACCATGGTTGTCTGAAATCACTGAATAATGGGGGGATGGGGAGGGAGGGAGGGAGGGCATCCTGTTAAGAGTTAAGCGTAAATATTTGATAAGCTACTTTAAAATGCCATTATGTTTCTTACTTTTAGTCAAGCACTGTTACTGACTAGTACTTCTGGGTAGAAGCAGCTGATGATGGTATAAACCATGAATTTCAAAAGGATTTCACTCAACAAGATAATCTTAATGTAATAGCTTTTGGTTTCACAAGTGTTTGTGTTATCATCATTGAGCAAAGACTGTTCTGGGTTGTGAGTTTCATTGTCTGTGTCTTCAGTGAGGAGCTGTTGACAGTCAAGAGTACACTTCTCCCTTCTCAGGTGTGTTCATTGCATAGCTTTGCTGTATTCTTTTGTGTAAATGATGTGGAAACTCAGTAAACTGCGTAAGTGAACACCTTTTTATAATTTGTAAGAGAAATAAAGGGAATTAAACTGAGGACCTGAGCATGAAACTTGCTGGTCAAGTCCAAGCAACTAAAACCATGTGGATGCGGTATTCTTTTTCCTTAGTTTGGACTAATCAAAGAGTGTAATACGAGTCTAGCTTAAAGTTTACATGCATGGCAGTGTAAACGTAAGTCCAACTGGTGTATCAGGTAGGTGTTAGCATCTAGGTCAGAGAAAGCTGGAAGCCCTCACTTACAGCTTAGCTTCCACGTGACAGTGGTGCCTTTTGCTGCCCTTTTAAACTTCTCACAAAGTTTCTTTTCCAGTTATCTTCCTCGCTTTCACTTACTCCACTTTCTCTGGAGGGTAAAGAACTATGTAACAACTACAGAGGCAGGATAGATGTACTAAAAGCTTCAACACAAACTAGGCACAGCTTCTAATTTTTGAACAGATTAATACTTTGATGTCTGTTAAATGCTTTTTGAAGGACAGAGTACGGAAATGGACAGAGATAATGGAAAGTACAGTCTTTCTGGAGTCAGTATTCTGGCAGGGAGGGTGGAGATGAGCAAGGGGCTGGTTAAGGTGAGAACAGTTTGCAGGTGCAATCAAGAACTGTTTTCTTGTGCAACCTGAGAAATTGCTTAATTTAGTGAAGTTTCTCAGCAAACCCAGAAGATTAGGAAAAATGGAGAAACTTGACAGATGTGAGCAGGACAGTGTCAACCAGCTCTGATTTACTATTCTAAAAAAGCAGCAGTCAGTGTTGCAAGGTAGTCATTAATACTATAGCACTTGCTGGTTTGTTCTGCACTGAAGTCCAAATACATAATTAATCTGATTCTTCGTAAACAGCAATTACTTGGCCCATGTTTTTTCTTTTGGTTTCACAAGACAGCTTTAACTGAAATGACTTGTCACTACTGAAAAAAGGGAGGACTTGTTTCTCATTTCCCATTTCTCTTCCCCGCTCCTACTGCTTTTCTTTGGTGCTTGTCTTCTGAGAAGTCCAGGCAGAAATTAAATAGCTTTTTTTCAGTTGTACTAACAAATGTTGTTGTAAACACAAAGTTGGGTGTCAGAGTTATTATTGAAAAATCTGAATAACGATTCCCACTTATTGTTGCCCAACCCCTTCTCCCCATGTTTGCCACAAGCAATTGGATACTAAAGTTAACTATAGATGCTAACTTCAAATTAAAAAGTGTTTGACTGGGTTGTACCCACCTAAGTTCTGTGGCTTGTCCTAGACTTCACTGAAAAATTTCTGAGCTTGAGGGCAAACACTGGCTCTGGACAGCTCTTGGTAGTGAAAGATGTTACAGCGTCAGCCTGGACTGGAGGAAGAATTTTTATGGTTGCTTCCTGAGTTACCGGAGGGGAAGATCAGCAGGGTTAACGGGTCACATTTTTTATAGTATAGTTGCAGGTATATAGGCCCAAATATATTTGTTGCTTAAAAAGGAATACTGGGACAGGAATGTGCATTGCTGTCTTCAGGATGTTAGCAGGCTCAGTTTTCTTGCAGTTACTTATCCATAACTGTTTCTCATAAAATATATGCTAGCAATTAAGCTGGATGGTCTCTCATAAAGTCTAAGGGTTTTCTTTGAACTGAAACATTAAAGTGTATGCCTTCTCAATCTTAATTGTTTATGTTATGGTAAGAGATCTTTGACTAGCAGTAAATGGTTGTCTGCTTAAACTAAACAAAATGTGATGCCAGTCTTATTTAAAGTATCATTAATACCTTCCATAACTAAATCAAACACAGCTCACTGGAAAATAAAGTTGGACGTTAAAGATATTGGTATGATGTTGGTGCCAAAAGATGTTTAAAAAATGCATAATCTTTAACTTCATGTAATATTTGGATCCTCTGCAAATTTTTTTCATTGCTGCAGCAGGTAGGCAAAAAGTTGGTAACTTTCAGGATAGTTACATGCCTGTTGCTTTCTCAGACATCAAAAGAGGGATTAAGGATTTGTTTGTATTTGTGCTCTGCTTAATGTCTCCTTACCTTAGACTTTTTTCTCTTTCAGATGGCTTGTTATTGCAGTTGGTCTAGTTCGAGCATACCTGGCTAAAGGTAGCTACCATAGCCTTTACTATTCAATAGAAAAGCCCCTGAAATTCTTCCAAACTGGAGCTTTGCTTGAGGTGGGTGTAGTCATCTTCCCTAGCATCACTAATATTTGCATGAGTGTTTTGTTTAGGAGAAGTAAGGCAGCCTTTGTTGAACAGTGCTTTCTAGGTACCTGTTTTCTCATTAGCGTTTATAGAGCAATTTGAAGGTAAATGTAAGAAATATGCCTCACACAAATGCTGAATTCTTCTTTTTAGCAAGTGGTGAGCGAGCTTGCTGTCTGCTATTTACCTTGGGCCACAGAGCTCGATATTAAGCTTAATCTTTGAAATACAAATATTGAATCTTAAGTTCTTGTGATAGAACTAAATGTGTTTCTGAATTGCTTCATTTGAAATGTTAGTGATTTAAATTTTTCTTTTTGTTCTAGATTCTGCACTGTGCATTTGGTAAGCTTGCAAATTTTCAGTTTTACTATTTTTGTAAAGACTGCAGTTTTAGCAATATATTAGCATGAAAAAATGTTATGGGGTATGAATTGCCAGATTTAATTCTTGCATAACTCACTAATTTTGCTTGAAGTATGTTCCATTTTTTTACTAAATAATTTGACAAGTTAAATCACAAAAAGGAAAACAGTGTAACAGGTTTTCAATTACTTGATGCTATTCTTATCTAGATCTTCCAATGCTACAAATCTTAGAGCACTTCATAAATGTTTTATAGTAGATCATTACTATCTATCTCTACATTCTGTAATCTTTTGTACCAAGCTGTCTTTCCTCCGAAAAAATATATCTAGCTGGAAGTAACTTAAAATCCAATAAAAATAACATTTCAAGCATTTGAACTTTTCCCGTGTCCATAGAGCATAGATATACACTGTAAAATTAGGAAGGGGTAACCACTCTTTATCCCAGATTTGGCTGTGCTGTTTGGGAGAGTAAGAATTTTTTAAGACTTGACTAGACAATTCCTATTACCCTCTACTGTTAGGCTTTTTTGTTAGTGTGGTAGCCAGAACTCTTGTGTATACGTGGCCTGGGGTCAGTAGCATTGTGATGGTTCAGTCAACCTGAAGAGCGTCATGCCTGAGTGACAGGATTGTGTCTTGTCTGTTTTGTTAGCCAGGAGTAGGGAACTCTTTGGCCTCAGCGTTTGGATATTTTGTTCATAGACTAGATGATGCGTTGCAATCTCCGCAAGATCAAAGCCAACCTGCTGTAAAAGGGAGCAGTGCCTGCCCGAATGCCTTTGCTTAACTCTGACTTTATTAAACGATCCAGTCTTCAGAAAGAGGCAATCTTACATTCATGTAGTTGGTCTTGTGATTTTAAATGCAAGTGTTTGAGCTCCTCTCTGAATGTTTGCTAGCCGCTGTTTAAAGAGTAAGATGGCATTACGGTTCCTAAAGCTGCAGCTATAAACTTGCAATTTTTCACGTATCGTACAAATAATCTAAATACTGGAGGGTGTATTAGATTGTAGGTTCATATTGAATTCCTGTGCAAAAGACCATTTTTTTTGAGTAACCAAATGTGGTAGCTGGAAAAGTTAGTCATATACCTAAATTTGTCAGCAGAGGGCAGTGTAATACTGTGTTTGATAAAGTTCTGACTTTCTTGAATAATTCACTTACTCTGAAAATGTTATTTTATAAAGGGTGGTTTGTAGACTGTGCACAGATCATCCCAAGAAATGAGTGATTATTTACTCCTCAAATTAATGTAAAGGCTTCTCAGATTAAACTACATTTATCATATAGTTGCCTGTGCTGCCAAGGCAGTCCTTCCAACACTATTTTATTAAACCTCAACTACTGTTTTTTATCAGAATAAACCACACTTACTTTTTACAAAATTGTTAAAAATTAATAATAAAATGAAGTTTTTGAGGTCTTACTTAACAGGTGGCAAGAAGGGCAAGTTAAATCTCAAAACACTGGGCAAAAAAACTTACAGATAAAATGCTGTTTCACCATCCTAAATCTACAATGCACTACTAGTTCCTTAAGCTGAACTTGTGTGCAGATGCCAATGTTTACTAGGGTTAAATCTAAGAAAGAGTGTAAAAAATTAACTGGATTATCTTTTCCTCACACTTTAGAGTATACATCCACACAAATCAGTGAATAGCAAGAGCAAGTCCTACATTTCACCTCCCAGGTTGGTACAGAACAGCAAACAAGATGACTGTACCAGCCTGTCTGTGTGCATAGCTAATAACCCTGGCTCAGCTGATTTGAGGTGTGGATCCATTTAGCCCGTGTTGTCCTCAGTCACACAATTTAATGTTAGCGAAGAGAGCCATTAGTGGAATGTTGCAACATTTTATACCATTATAATTATATCTTTTTGCTTTCCCTAACAAAGTTTTTTACAAAACCCTCATTATTTTATTATAACTGCCCATGGTGGGGTTTTTTTCCTTTCTTTCTGTTAATGGAAGCATTTGTCAGCTAAATAAAGTGAAGTTTTCTTGCACAGCTGGATACCCTGCTGCTGTCTGCTGTGGTCCTACTGACTGGTAAACATTTCTGTGCGAGGAGAAACAGGAGATTTGCAGATTCCTTTGCCCTTGATAACCTAATTGCTATAACTAGAGCAGAATTCTCTGTCAATAGAGGAGCTTATCTGTGACAGATGGCTGTGTGTATCAGCGTAACTTTTCTTTCCACATCTTTTCAGTAGAATCTGAAATGTTAGCATCTGTGAGGCAACTTCTTAAAAATATGAAGATTGATAGGGGAATGTCTCTGTCAGGCATGGTTGAGAACAGAACTTTGGCATGTGCAAAGATTTAAAAAACGAAGAATGAGTGCTCTGCATGAAGAGAGGAGGTAACATCTAACCCAGAGACCTAGAGGAGAGACTGAAGGACAGGCAAATGGAACATGAACGTGCGATTCCTTGATTTGTGTAGCAGACAGAACCCGAGAGTATGAATGGCATTGATAGCATGGAAGAGCTTCTGCCTGGAGGAGCTTGGTATGGAGAGACATGATAGGAGCCACCAAAATGCAGAAGCAATAGTAGTACAGGGATTTTGTGAATGGAATGGAGAAAAGCAAGAAGGCTTTGGTGAGTACAGTCCCAGCCGACAGCATCCAGCCTTCCTCCCATAGTGATGCTTACCAGTAACCCTCTGGTAAGCCAGAGTTGGCACTGGTTGACTTCACTTTTAGCCTGCTCAGTTAGGAGGGATACAAGGGCTCTCTCTACCTGTAAGCTGTGCGTGCAGCCTGTTCTCAGTTGGGAACTCCCTGGGAGAGAGGAAGCATTTATTGGGAGTCGGAGGATTTCCTGCTGGAGGTGGGAGGCTTCATCTAGCACCCGGAAAAGGTCCAGGCATGGCTTGCTGCTTGGTTCTGAACCCGCACCCTCTGTCAAGCACTGCTCTGCCACATGCAGTCTTGTGTAAGTGGTGACAGACATTTTTTAAAAATACCGGATTTAAAATTGATTGTCAGATACCTTTTCAATGCAATGAGTAAGTAATTGGAGGCAAATAAAGTTTACATAAATTGTAGCTGGTGAGTCACATATTTTCATCTCCTGTTTTTGGCATAGATTGGCATTGTCTTGGCTATAATGAAAAACCCTGTTTGTCTAACTTGTGAGATAATCTTGGATGGTTCTTACACAGTCTTTTTAGCTTATTTATAGATTCCTTTGCAAGAACATTAGGTGATCTTCCTTAGGAAGGGATGATCTAAATTGTATAAAAGAAAAGATGTTATATCATAGGAGTGGGACTTCAGGGTTTTATAGCACCACCTTTTGTGTTGTCTGAGTCACACACAAAAATTCTGCCCTTAAGGTTTTACAACAGAAATCAGATCATGAACAGTATGTGATAAAACTGAAGAGAACTCTTTGTAGGATTTCTCCCCCTCCCCCCCCTTTACTCTGAAAAATAACTATGTGACTGAAAATAATTCTAATGAAACTTGCTTTTAGCTTTTCTTATTCTTTCTTCCTCTCCCACTTTCCAATTTGGTCTTTACATATTTATGAGGCTGTTGTGTTGCTTGCTGTGATTTGCATTAGTTTTAGAAGTACTTCTTACTCTATTTTAGGAGCTGCAACTGCTCTTGCATTTGTCTTCATCATGCTACTGGAAGGAAATAAAACTGTGCTGTGAAGTTTAGAAATTTTGTGTAATCTTGCAGTCTAAAACTATTACTGCTTTGTCAGACCTGGGTGTGTGGGAACCTTTTAGTGGCAATTTAATCAGCACCTCAGAAATTCCTTAGAAGAATCGGTGAAATCTGCTTCCTTGAGAAAATTTTAGAATTGTTTCTGTATCTACCAGTGCATTCCTTGGGTTTGGTTTTGGGGTTTTTTTTAAGATGTTGTATTCCCAGGAAGGAATTATAAACTGTATTTGTCAGGATATGGGCTAGATCAGTGTTTCTTCAAAGTAGTTACTTTGCTTGCTGGTTTTTGGGATATGCTGTGCAAAATATCTTTATTGTTTTTACTTTTAAAATCACAGTAATGAAGAGTATCTTGGATATTTTAATCAAACAGGATTTATTTGAAAAACTATATCCCAAAAGCTATTTGACTGAAGTTATTTCATCTTATTCAGCTGTTTTGTGTATTAACAAATGTGCTGTGATTGCAACAAGACCAAGTACTTTTATTTGCATTTTGATGCACAAAATCTTGTCAGGGGATTGCGTTGTATTAGGCTATGTAAACACACCACAGGGCCGACTTCATATTCTCAAATTAAAAACCTAAATGTTTTCCTTCCAAAAATTTGAAATAACTGGACTTTGGCTTAGCTGTGTTTTATTTCCCCATCTCCCACCCCAATAGCCAGGAATATTTACTAATTGCAAAATATCTTCCAGGCGTTGTTCCCTCTTCTGTTGTTCTGACTGCTTTCCAAGTGATGTCAAGGGTTTTCCTGACGTGGGCAGTAACACATAGTGTAAAAGAGGTAAGTTAAGATACAAAATAGATAGAAAAACTAATGATCCATGCTAAGAAAGTGTCGATCGCTGTCGTACTTTCCTTAAAATTACTTTTGTTTGTATCCCAACGTGTTAAGTTGTTTACGTGAATTTCTGTGGATCAAAAGAAATAAAAATAAGTCTGATGTCATTTTTTCTTTACAATCAAATAGATGGAGGTCTGATTCTCTCACTGTAAGACATCTAGCTCCTGAACAAATTTTGCAGTCCTTACTCAAAGAGGTTCCAGTGTGTAATATGGAACCTAGAATTTGGGACAGTGTTCCAGTATAGATCTCACTAGTGCCATAATTAATAGCAAAATCTCTTCACTGGCCCCCTCTTTCATACACAATTTGCTTTCTTCACTGTGGCATGTGGAAGCTCCCCCTCAACTGTTTGTGCACAGCAATGCCTGGATGTTTTCTATTATCACTCTCCAGGATAATCTTCCCCCTCTCCTTTATTTGTTTTTCTTACATTAAAGTAAGTGGGGTTTGGGGCCTGCATGTTTTTTCTCATTGCTCACCACACCAAAGATTACTGTATGTTATACAAATCTCTGCAAAATCTTTTGTAAGCAATCTTACTTGAAAATTATTCCTGACAGCTTTTTAAAAATCTAAATATGCTGTAATTGATATAGATTATGCTGACTGACTCTTTCATGTCATCTGAATACCTTGTAGTAGCCCAGATATGCTGCATCTGTGCTGTTACTTTAGTCATCAAATCTTACTGAGTTTCTTCTTATTAAAGAAGGAAATTAGTCTTGATACCAGTGTCAGCGTGGCTGCCTGAAATAAGTGATGGTCATCTAGTGTCATTATATGCATAAGGTCTTTTGTGACTTGAGGTGGAGAATATTTTAAGGAGCTTGTCTTATTACCAAGTCTTCAGGGAAGCTGCTTTCTCTTCCTTACTCCAGACCTGTTACAAGAGCGTCCACCTCCATGTAGAGTAACATCAGTCACTATAGTTCCTAGTAATTAACAGCTCTTTCTGATACTATGATGCTTGTTCATGTGGAGCCTTAGTTTTATGTTGTTTAAAGTGGAGGAATGTTCTTCTCTCAATAAACTCAGTCTTGTAAATATTTATCTTCTGATGGATTTCACTTTTGGTGCAAATAAATGTACTCCAGTCTGTTAAATCTACCAGAGGTAAATACTAGATTTTGAACGAAAAAAAGCCATAATCCCAAGACATTGGATTTTAGATACATATATTAAATATTTTTAGAGAAATATGCCTGTAGTTTTGCTTATTACCTGTATAATGGTGGGATACTTCATAAAGAACATTGACAATCTGCTTTTATGAATTGCCTCCTGGTTTTGAAGTAACCCAAATGTTAAGGTTTGAATTGCACAGATTAGAATTACATCAAAGGGAAGTCTGTAAAATGATTGTAGGTTAGGTTTTTTGAAACTTATGCCCACGTTCTCACCAGAGAAAAAGCAAAATGGGAGAAAATGCAAGCAACAAGTTCAGCCTAACATCAGTTTTTACCAAGGATTTTTTTAACCAGGATTCTTTCAATGCTATTGCACATAGATATTTTTTTTCTGCACATTTGTGTGGTCTTTTGGTTAAAGTCTTGCGAGAGACTGTATTATGTGTTACTTTTTGATGTCTTAGAAAGTGGGCATAAGAATGGTAAGGATGAGGAATCTTGTGATGATTTTTGTCACCTGTGACTTAGAGCAAATAAATCAAATGAAGAGGCTGTATTCTCACCCCTCCCCTTCCCCCAACTAGAAAGCATGCAGTCTCTACCTGGGGAGATGTATTGAAAGTGTCACAAGTGTTCTACTTTTTCTAAAGGGCTGTCTGCACAAGTGAGCTCCATGGTGAAGTCCAGGATTAAATTCTCACACAGCTTTATGGAACTTGTAAGCTATGCAGTTGCATGATGAGGTTCTTGTAAAATAAAACGCAGTTTTTCTCTTTAACTTTTTGAGTGAGACTTGTTCAGTATCTTGCTTTTCCAGACTGTTTTCATATATAATATAGTTAAAAGAAGAAACATCTGTATTGCATCCCTCCTTTCTGTCAGAATACACTTCTAGATATGTGATGTGATTTGAAGCATGCTTCTTGCCACTAACATGTTTGTGCTTTTTGTTGAATTTAGTGCTGATGTGTTGTTAAATTCAATATGAAAGTATCTATAATAAATGTCAAAGCATGGCAAATGTTAAAGCACTGCACACCTCTTTGGGTAGCAATGAGATTCCCCTTACCTCCACCATATGAGTAACTTCGCTTAGTGGAGGAGGGCCTGGCATGTAACACAGTGCTTATAATTGTTTTGTCATTACATTGGAAAGGAATTGGTTTGGGGAATTTTACTGTTTTTCCTACAAAGGAGGGAAGATAGGGGACTGGCGTGAAGGGCTAGAGCAAGGTAGGCGTAGGGGAAAAGAAGGTGCCCTTCAGTTCAAAGTTGTCTTTTTGAATTTATGCGAAAAATTAGATCATCTGGTGACATCATGGGCAGGCCTTTGTAGCGTTCTGTTCTGATAAATAATACCACACCCAGTTCTGATGGATAATTAGAAAAGGGTGTCAGCAGTGATTGAAGGCTTATCCAGTCGGGTTCACTTACAGAGAAGTTGCAGGTAAGCATAGTGTAGATATTTAGGAACCTTTCCAGAACACACAGTCAAAAGGGGTGGTGTGAAGATGACACGTACAGCATATTGAGTTGGTAATTGAGGTTCTAGTATCTGCCATTGTGAACTGACATCTTCAATCAGTATTAAAGCATACTTAAAGAAGGAAGATCATCTTAATTTATGGTATTTAGGACTAAGTTGTAGTAAAAGAAGTCGATGCTTTTCACAACTCTACATGGGTGAGTGCAGTTGAAAAGCCCGATTCATCACTGCTTTGCATCTATGTAAAATTTTAGTAGTACTATATAACACAAATGTCTCTCCAGCCATTTGTGCCTACTTTGAAGCTTCCTTTTTTAAAAAAATAAATTTATTTTTAATGAATGTACCAGAGGACCAGTGCTCTTGAGGGAGACATGCTGTTTCATCATTACAGTGCTGCTGGTTTTAGTCTTCTGCACTGGATTGCTTCATTATGTGTTTAGCTGATATTTCCTGCAAATAATTTGTCAAACTGTTACTCTTAACGTGGAGAAATCTATAGAACTTCCTTTTTCATGAACAAGGAGAACAGAAAAAAAGCTCTTGGGCTTTATTTTGTCAATTCCCAGTTCTCATCTTTGCATCTTAAAAGGCTATGGGCTCTCTTATGTTTTTAACAAACATCATCTGATATTCACAGTATTGAAGATAAACTAAAATATATTCAGGACCTTCCTTGATGATAAATTGATTTGAAACACATGCCAAAAAATTATGCCTCTGATGTGATTGACCCTTATTAAGGCAGTTGGACAAATAAGTTGTAAATAAAGTGGAAAATGTGCTTTGACTTTGTCTAACACTTCTTTCAAAAAATGGCATGTAAAAGTAGAGGAAGAGAAACTGAATTCTGAGCACTGCATTTGGCTTAGTGGTTTATTAAGGGTCTACTGTTTACTGGCTCTACTGTCCCTCTTATCCTCAACTTGGAAGAGGAACAATACAAATGCAGCATTAGCAGTGCCTAAATGAGTAAGACTCTTGAGAAACTGTTTTGTAGATCAGTTCCCAGGGGTTGATAATGTGCATCTCAGACATATTTATCTGAAGTATTAAAAAATTGTCAGTCCTCGAAGAGATGTTGCAATAGTGACAGACATCTGACAGATCTGTTGGTGTGTAAGAAACATACTTCTTAATTATGAGTTGTGGAATGTAGTAAAAATATGATGATAAAATGCACAGTGGTCTTCTGCTCCTTACTGCAGAATATGGAACTATGTGAAAACTGTACAGGTCACTTTTGTATGAAAATTACCACCAATTTCCAGCATTCTTCCTTCCTGAAATAGGGACACAAGCTATTAAAAGGACAATTAGTGATTCTTTAAGTGACCGTAACAGGGTTGTATGTGTTTTATAATGGTGTGAACTGTTTGAATAACTTGTAAACACAGTTCTTTAAAGTAGATAGGAAAGGCTAGACCTGGGAGAGCAGTGTTACGGAAGTCCTGTCATAGAACTGGATTGTGACGGTCAGAGTTTTTACTTCTGCGTGTATTGTTCACTATTAGCTTCGCAGCTTGTTTTTGCGCATGTCCTTGGGTGCTACATCAAGCTACAAATTTGTTGATTTTACTGACTTCCATAGTTAGGGAAGGAAGTGGGATTTTGAAGTAGAGGTTCAAGTCTGTGTTGCACAAGTTTAGATGAACTTGCTAAGCTGCTACTCCTGATTTGACCAGAAGGTGCAGCTCTGGAGTGCTTGTGAAGCATGTTGCTCCTCGGAAACAGTATCATCTAGGAAGTGCTGTTAACTTTTCCAGGTTGAGAACTAAGCTTTGCTTACAAAGCAGACCCCAAAGAGCATTAGGATCCTGTAGCAATGTGAAAATAGATTTGGTCTCTTCTCTGAAAATGTCCAAATAAGTTTTGGATTTTATTATTTTATGATGATGTAAGGGAGATCAATTCATAAGCAAGTTATCAGCGTGTCATGTGGAAAAAGAACAAGGTGCATTTGCTGAAAAATTCAGTGAAAGTGATGTGAAATGCTATACGCAGCAGAATATAGATTAGCAGCAGCTCTGCATTCCAGGATATCCCAAGATGGCTGTATGAATCTTCCTTGGTTTTGTAATCTGCAACAAAATGCTTTCTATGAGTAATCCTCATGAGTGTTCCTACACACAAATATATGATCAGTCCCTTCCTATGAAAAAGGTTTCTGATTGCCCATATATTTTCTTGTTCATTTTTTCGTTTGTACATGGACTTTGCCCAAGATGAATAGAGCGTACCACCCACACCTACTGACTTCCTTTTCCCTTTTTTCAAGAGTTGGAGGAAAAGAGAAAATGCGGGCCCCTGTGGTTGAGCTCTTTTTGTTCCCACGGTCCACTGAATTTGGGCTCAAGGTACTTGTACAGCTGAGAATTTTGTTGAAGGGGAGGGAAGGAGGGGGAGGGCTGCATAAAAAACATGTTTGAGCTCTCAAGAGTTTGTAGTGTGAATATGTGACCCCTCATACTACTTCATCACTGTTACTCCATCTGAAACTTAAACCTCATAATTATGCTCCTAAAATAGTAAGTCTAATGATTTGTTTTAAAATATGTGCTTTTGAAAATTAAGCTTCAAAATATGAAGGGAGTAGAAGCTTGTCCGGTGGTGTGTGTGTGCGTGTCTGAAACAAAAGTTGGAAGAGGTGTAAAGCAGTGAAACACAATGCCTTGAGTGTAACATTGGAGGAGCTAGGCTGGGTAAAATAAGCAGAAAAAGGGGCAAGGAACAGTGAAGCAGGTAGCTGTCAAGCTTACCAGAGGTGAAACAATCTGAGCTTCTTTCTTCTCCTAGCCTGTGCCCTGGTGTTAGGTGGTGCGCTGCTGCTGCTCAAAATTAGGATCCAGTTTCTCATCTGTAGAGAGAAGATGGTGTTTCCACTTAGAAGTAGCACGGACTAGGATCAGAATATAGTTTAAACTAGATATCAGGTGTTAGACTAACATATTAGCATTCTTTCTGCTTGCTGCATTGGGAAGCAATCAGACTGAAACAACTGGCACTGTATAGGAATGGGAAGTTAGGAGTTCTCACCATTTCAAGGATTTCTTGTACCAATTTACCTTGTGCAGAATGGGAGATCTTAAGTTACCTGATCGCCAAGCAAAGCTGTTCCTAAGCGACTAGAAAAATATCGAGCATGATAAGAAGGGGTTTTTTGCTGTTGTTACTAAAATGTTGCTTTTAAGCTCATTCTTGGAGTCTGTTCTCTAAAATGATAAGGTAAAGCAACCCATGGGAATTGATTTCTTTGAGGGTTTTTTGGGGTCTGATGAGTAATCAGTGATGCTTGAATTCATACTGAGGGTTTTTTTTCTTTTTTTACAGGTACAAACTGAAGATAGCGTACTGTTGTTTGTAGTGGCCTGGACAATCACTGAGATAATCCGTTATTCTTTTTATACATTTAGTTTGTTAAACCATCTCCCTTATCTCATCAAATGGGCCAGGTAGGTGACATAATAGAAATCATAGCCTTAAAGCACTGATTTGACAGGGTTATTTAACTTTTAAAATAGTTGCAGTACAAAAAATTAGACACTACCTTGAGGAAATTGCCCTGTTTGTGACTTCCTGGCTTCTTTCCAGCAGATTTCTGCATTGAAAAACATCTATTAAATTGTAAACTGAAGGAGCGGTTTGTCAGAAATCAATTCCATTTACAGAGTGATTGTGTTTGTCAGAAACTTGACATTTAACAGTAAGGGGTAACAGTAAGTAAACTGACATTTAACAGTTAACCCTTGAATCCAAGGGTTGTATGTGAAACAATCTGTGAGGTCATTGATTAATATCAACTGTCGCCCCATTTTAAGTAATATAATGACCTGCATCAAAGAGTTACAAAAATCAAAGTAACAAAGTGGGGTGGGAGGGTGGGGGAGCATAGTTTTAAAGGTTTTAGATTCTCAAAGGTAATCTTTAAATAATTCAAAGTGATTGCTGATTTGAGTAATTATCTTGCAGTAATGTTCATACCTTGCCATGCTCTAATAAAATAAGAGCTAAGGGAAACAAATACTGAGTTGAGAACGTAAAACTTGAATATCCATAATAGCATTTAATATATAATTTGTCAGAGTTTGCCGTAACTTTTAATCCTTTCCGTAAATGTTTTGTTCTAGGTACACTTTGTTTATAGTATTGTATCCAATGGGAGTCTCAGGCGAATTACTCACAATATATGCTGCATTACCCTTCGTCAGGCAGTCTGGCTTGTATTCCATTAGTTTACCTAACAAGTACAATTTCTCTTTTGACTACTACACATTCCTGATCCTGGTTATGATATCTTACATTCCAAGTAAGTATGAGTTTGTTAGGGTTTTTTAATATTAAAAAACGTAGCGGGAAAAGCTAGTAATTGTGGGATTAACTTTTACATAACTGATTTTGCAAAATTATTTTTGAAAATTATCTAAAGAAAAATGTCAGAGTTAAAACTGCAGGGAGTGCTTTTTACCAACACCTGCAAAACAGTAATACATTTTTTTCTTACACTTGGAATATAAAATAACTGTGGTGCTTCTTGGCAAATGTTGACATCTTCATTGTTGGGTTTTTTTCCCCCCCACTTACAGACTTCTAGGAGAACAAAGTTCCAAACAGCTTCTTAGAACTCAGTTCTTTATCAGGAATAAGAGTATTGCTTTGACGTTAGTGTGTAGGGAACCTTTTCTGTTGAATTAACTTGAATTGACATAGTCTCTGTTTAATGTTCTATAGATGGAATGAAGATTTGGCTTTGCTGCTTTGAAATGGGCAATAGGAACACAGAAGCTTGTAGCAAATTTAAATGTGCAAATGATGTCTATGATACAGAATAACCTAGTGATGATGTTGCTGCTGTTAGCTATCTCTGCAGCAGTCTTTATGTCAACTTTGTGCAGAATGATAAACCATTCAGAGACTTAAATTTCAGTACTGTGCCTGCTTAATAACAAGCACTTACCCTTTCAGTGAACCATCTTGTAATTCTGACATCAAGGTTTGTAAGTTCTTCCAGCTGTTCTTAAAAAAAACAAACAACCAAACCCCACTTTTCATGCATTTGTTACTCCTTGTCACCCTCCTCCAAACATCTTGATGTTACTAACTCCAAGCAGCCAGAATATAATATCTTTTGGTTTAGTCAAAATAACCATGAGTATTAATTACTTGTATGGTAGCTAGATCCTATTTGGGAGGGAACCCCCACTGAACCCAAGTACCAATGCTAGCCCGCTTTTTCCATCAAAATTGCTGTCTCTTAAGTAAGGTAATTTCTGTGATGCATGACATGTAACTTAAGTGCAGTCAGTCTTTTTAAAGTTTTTATTATTAATTAATTATTACTGTGAATTGGTATTTTAACCCAGAACCAACTGCTGGGACTCGAGCGGATTTAGGTGCCCTTTCACATAAAGGTATTCCTGAGATACAAGGAAAGCAATATTCATTGCAGTCATTGATTACACCATAGTTGGGTTATTCATTCATAAAAGCTGCTTATACTGGAGTTACACCTTCTGAACCCACTGAAGATCTTGGAAGTTTTGGGAATGTTAATAGCACAGCAAAAGCAAGCTTTGAAAACTGTTGTTAAATACTGAGGTTTTTATGTTCTTGATAGATGCATCTTACCATTTACCTCACTTTTAAATCACTGATTTAGTACTTGTCTGTCAAAACTGATATCTGGCTAGAAAAGAGGTCATTAAATTCTTTGCGTATAATGGATCTCCATTACTTAGACTTCTAATGGAGAAACAAACTTGGCTCTGTATTCTGTTATGTGTCTCTGGACAGCTGTATCCACTCCCTAACACTGCTGGAGTGAACCAGGATAGGGAGGAAATGATCAGGAAATTAAATACAGGGTAAAGAAAGCCCAAAGAAAAAATGTTAACCTTTTAAAAAAAAATTAAAAATTAGTACAAAAATTAAATACTGTGGCCTGTGTTTATGATTAACACTTCGCATGTGTAACATAATTTAGGCTGATGCTGACCTTATTTAGTTTTCTTCTGGTTCACAAAGGTTCAGCGTCTCATGGCCATTTTAGCTTTTGCTGTTCATGTATGTACGTTTTCCATCCCCAGCTTTATTCTGCAGACATACTGCGTAATGTAGCCTTTAGAAATACGATGAGAAAAAGCTTTGCATGGAGGATACAGAGAGAAGAAATGAAAGAGGCAGTGGTTTGTGTAAAGTTCCGTAGATCCTCAAAAAATGACACCAGAATTACACAAAATGAAACAAATCTGGAAATTTAATTCTTTCAGAAGGACTTCTTCCTCCCTGCAATGTATTATGTTTCTGGGGTGGGTGTGCAGTTCAGGAAGCTTGTCATCCTGCTTGTACATGCAGTTAAATAAGGCATTTTGCATTTAATTAAAAATGTGATTGTTTTAGCAAAAAATAAATAGTACTGAAGCCTAAGGACCATATCACTGATTCTCTTTAAGGAATAAAAGGCAATAGATGTCTTGAACAGAAAGCAGATAAGCACGTTTTCTTTTAATAGAGAATTGGTGACCTTGAGCATGTGACGCTGCATCTTACATTGACATGGAAGCCTCACTTCATTTACTTAAGTCTGTTTTCTCTTCAGTCTTTCCTCAGCTGTATTTTCATATGCTACATCAGAGGCGAAAGGTACTCTCCCACACTGAAGAACACAAGAAGTCTGAGTAATTCCAACTGTTTTTCAGAACTTTTCAAACATCAAAATGCTGCAGGTTTTTCAATACCCAGCACATTTATAAAGAATATATCAATATGAAATAAGTCAGAGGTAAAAGACCAATAATTTAGCAAGAATAACCAATAAATCTGATTTCACTGAAATTCCACAATGTAAAACACTGAAATAATGTTCAGCTTGCAGTGCTTCAGAAAACAAACTTCATATGGCTTGGCAGTTAGCCTTTTCCTTAAATGATGTGCTAAATGGTTTTCACTTATTACTAAATGCCTGAAGGTTGCAGTATGAGTGATGAAGTTGTACTCACTAAATGCTTGAATTGGATTATATTACTGATACCTCTTTTTTTAAGTGCTTGACTGCATGCCAGAAACTGTATGTATTGCTGTGAAAGCAAACAATATGCTCTGGAATACGTTAGGATTTTGTCAGAGACTCCAGTGGAGAATATAATCTGGGCAAAGTGTTTGAGTTTAGAAAGGCAGGTTGTGTATTTAAAAGGTGATGGGAACAAGAACAGGAAACCAATTATGGGAAATGAGGGGAATGTGGTTCTTCAGGAATTTAAACAGTAGGGTATCTGACCAGAGTGTGTTCTCTGAAGGTCTTGTTTAAGCTAATTACTCAAATGCTAATGTTAATTCAGAGGCTGTAATGCTTATCTGAAAGATTAAAACTCCTCTTAAGTACTGCATCCCTGGATACTTCTTGAAATATTTTTTACAAAAGTAATACTAACTGTAATATTTCTAGTGATAATCGGTAATGAATTTAAACAATATAAGGAGGCAGATCACCCAGAAACAGGTGCAGCTCTCCATTTTTTTACTTTATCATCTCTAATCACTGTCCGCTATCTCAGCGGTACTCACATTTCAGTGTTGAGTATTTGGTCTACTGTGGAATCACACGAGGGCCTTGCTCCTCAACCTAACTTTTCTCAAGTACTATTGTGTATCACTTTGGCACATCCAAGCAGGCAGTTCCAGGCACTCAGCTTCTGAAATGTTGCAAATGCATAAGCTCTTTCTTTGAAAGCAGATTATCTCATGTGTTACATGCTGCTTTTGCAGATTGGACAAGCCTTCCTTCCTCTGCTTTTTTGAAAGAGCAGAAGACCATAGGAAATTAAATTTTCCGAGGTGCTTTCTCTGGGTTCTCAGGCTAAGCCTTCCTGTGGGAAGGTAAAACAAAAAATGAGAAAACCTTGTGGCAAGGCAGAAAGCACTAACACTGTGTGAGCAGTGCCCTGATTTATGAACCAATTGTTGATTAGGGGCAGTGGGTGGGGAACGGAAGGGACAAAGGGAGCAGGGAAATGAACAGATCCAAGCAAAGGCAAAATGAAATGTAGGTTATGGCCTCTGCTCTGTTAGGAACTGATGGTTGAATAGTCCTATCTTCACCCAGTCAGAGCCACTAGACAACAACACACGGGCTGCTCCGGCTTCCCTCTTGTGACATCATGATTTAGTGCATAAATGAGGTGTGACCACTACCTTGGTACCTGCAATACTACGTTTGTAGTATCCCACTGTCTTCCTCCTGGATGTGGCCCATATTTGTGTCCCAGTTACCTGTGCTTGATGCATCGCAGCTCTTCCGAAGTGTAGCCAGTAAGTACTAAGGGCACGGGCTGTATGTTCTAGCACTTGGGGAGAGCTGGATTTACAATTATTTTGGTTTATTTGTCAGAGCTATATTTAAAAAACCAAACCAAACCAACAAAAAAACCCAAAACAAAACAACAAAACCTGCATTTTTCAGTAATTTCATTTGGCTCCATCAAAAAGTCTGACTGAATTTTCCTGGCACTTAGTAACATGTATAATACCTCTCCTGTTCAACACAAACGGGACTACTGTAATCAGGGAGAGGGTAAGAGACAATTATCTTTACTTCTATTTTAAACCTTTTGGAGACAGTTTTTGGCTATAATAAAAAACACTATGGCCATACACAACCTCAGAGTGGTTTTGCATCCAAAGATGAAACAATTCCAGTTCATTTCTCCATTAGGTTATGTGGTGCTTTGTTGTGGCAATCTGAGGAAATGTTGCATTATACTGAACTCACTGTTCAAAAGTGTAAACTTTCACTTTTGAACAAAACATCTCCTTTTGGTTACACTTGCTATCAAAGGAGTTACTGTCAGTATTTCAAAGGATGTCATCTAAAAGGTCTGATTTCCTAATGTACTCTGGTTATTGGGTATTGCCAATGCTCACCACCTGAACTTTTCTTGATTTCATTTCTGTGCCCAAATAAAAGACTTTGTTTCAAATTTGTTGGTCCAATTTGGAGAAAAAAATGACTGTGTAATATTCTTATATGAAACAAACTCATAGCTCTGTTGATGAGGAAGATGTAGTAGATCTGTATTAGATAGCATTGGCACTGTGGAAAAACAGAGCTGCCAGTAGGGAGAAAGCTTGTACAACCAATGTCCTTCCTGAATAAGCTTTATTATGGAATATTTACTTTAATTGAAAGTATTAATTTACCACACAAATACAAATAAACTACAGTCTTTTAAAAGAAAATGGTGTTACTTTTCCTTCTAAAAGAAAAAAATCGCTTTGATAGTAAGAAATCCTATCAGGAAAGTTAATTTTAAAATTATATTCTGAAGTATGAACATGCGCTTAGTATGTACAAGAATTCCAGCACTTCAGCTCGCAGTGCTTTTTCATGTTT
Organism: Falco cherrug; assembly: GCF_023634085.1. NCBI lineage: Eukaryota > Metazoa > Chordata > Aves > Falconiformes > Falconidae > Falco > Falco cherrug. The sequence goes on along the minus strand of NC_073704.1, from coordinate 31,519,129 downwards.
AGCTTCCATGGAAATCACTGGAAGGTGATCTTTAGTAAGAACTGTTGTGTGATGCCCTACTACTCTTTGGGTTTTTCCCTAATACTGACTTTGGTCATGTATAGGGGTGTTTTTCCTCCTCATAAAACAAGAAAAAATTTCCCTTCAACTGTCACTGACATTGTAATGTGGTTCGTGTGAACTTTATACTAGAAGATTTGATTAGTATTGTCACAAATTCAGAGCAGATTTTTTTTTTTCCCCACAGACTATTTACTTGGATTGCATGTTTTCTATCAGCATCACCAAACTACTGCAGCAGACGTTTTCTGCTTTAGTAGTCTTTGTGTTGCGTGCACTGGATCAGTCCCCAGTACTTTATGCTCTACCATGCCAGCTTTGTCCAAGTTAGTCATTATCCTCTAAAAGACCAAGGTTCTTACCAGTGTATAGTTTACAACTGGAATTGTAGAACTGTTCATATTGTAAATTACAGTAAGGTGCAAGTTAAAGTGCAGGTAGATTGTAATTTTTCACAATGTGATGTTTCTATCACAGTTTTTAAATTATTATTTATCAATAGAAAGGTTGGCATTTGTGTGGACCAATCTGCAGTGTCATTTTAAAACCTGTCTTTCAGCTTAAAATTTTCACGAGTATACATCAAATCATACATTTTGATGTATATTTATGTCAGTGAAATTTGGGTGAAAACTATATATGGTCATTTTTGTATTTTTTTCTATGTTGTGAAGAATAAAATTGTAATTTTATAAGTCTGATTCACTAAGATTATAAGTTAAATGTATTTTTTGTATATTTAGGAATCGTATTACCTGGAGCTCTGAAAGATTAAGCATAGACTTTTTATGCATGTTTGGAAGATATTTCTACTTGATAATGCAGTGAAATGGTTTGTATGCTAAAAAACTAGTCCGTGTTGTTGCCTTGTGAAATCAATTCTGTGCGCTCTGCCTGGACTCGGCCTACTGACAGTGGTACTAATTGCTATAATCCAAATAAAATAATTCTAAAGAAAATGTGTTGTATTGTTACTGTTTGACAAACAAAAGCAGATACTTTATAAATGTGAGTTAGGGCTGCCTTTTTATTAATCTATGTGTACCTTTTAATTTACAAGATTTTTTTGGCATACATAACTTTCGAGCTCAAACAAAAGAATTGGGCGATTTGATACTGTTATGAATGCTCTGCTTCTCACTTTTAAAAGGAGGTATTCATAACAATGTGCTATGTTAAAATTGAAACTTAAAACTTCCTGAAGGATCCTTGAGCTCTTTGTTCTCCTGTTTTCTGTACTCTAGATGGGTGATAGTTTTCTAAAAAAAAAAAAACCAAAATCATTTGAGTAGTATAGATATAGTGGAATGTTTAACTAATACAACAGAATACTTCAGAGTTCATTTACTAAATATAATGTGTCTGCTACCACGGCAACGTTCTTAGCATTTTTAACACTTCCTGAGAGAGATTTAAATATTGTCTAGATGCCATTATTGCTCATAAATAACAAGTTACAATCTTCTAATAGGAACCGAGCAGTAGTTGCAGAGTGAGTGCTATTATTGTAGGCATATGCTTGTCATAAGATTGCACAGCTACAGTGATTTTTTTGTTTGATTGCAGACGGGATGAAATAATGTTGTCATGCCCAGCATCAGCATATGTCCTATGCATGATAGCTGTGACTTAGCACTGCTGTGTAATTAAAAACTTCTCTTTGAAATGTTATGTCATGAAGAGTGGTGCTGAACTCCATTTGTGCCTTAGAATCTAGTTGTGTTTCCTCTTTGCATTTTGAAAACAGTATGTGTGAAAACAATTTTAGTTACCTCGGTTGACATTAAAAAGTCTGAAGAGCATAAGGAGCTCTCTGTAAGCAAATTAATTTCAGAATACTATTTAAGGCTCATCTTAAAGCACTGGCAGTTCTTGATATAAGTCTTGAGGAAGGATCTGTGCTGGTGTGCTGAGTACAAAATAAGAAGGTGTGAATATCTGTCTGATTCAGTTTATTTGATGTAGACTGAGCATTTCTAGAGTTGGGATTGATTGATTCAAGCTGCTCAAGTGCGTGGAACTTCCATTCTATATCAAATGGCTTTTAAATTCTGCTTCCCATCTCCTAAACAAATACTCTTCCACGCTTGTCAGATGACTTCTGATACTGTAGAGAACTGGTAAATCTTCTGTGGTGGTTTCTGAAGGCTACCTTGAAGCAGTTGGAGTTAAAGTTGTAGATGGGAAGTTTAAAACACTATTAATACTGTTGGTCACTGATACCCAGAATATTAATTTCTTTTACAGATGTAAAAGATCCTAAAGCCCTTTTTATATCTTCACAAATTAGTTGGGCATTAGTATTACCAGGTATGTTTTTCCCTCTAATGTAATGACATTGATAATATGCTAATATTAGGGAAAGAGATGTTACTGTTAATGTTATATCTTAATTTTTCTAGTGTTTTAAGTAGATGCATATTATTTCAATCTTTTGCTAAAAAAGCATAATTTACAATATTTAGAAACACTTCCATGTCTGGTTATACTTGCACAAACTCCATGTCACAACAAACTGCCTCTCTGTAGATTAAATTAATTATATATAGTTTGTACATAGAAATTTTCCATTACTTGCTACTACATGAGCATGTTGGATTGGGAAATTCATTGGTAGAAGTTTTTGCAGAGGCTCATTCAGCTGAATTGTGAACACTAAATTGCATTTTGGTCCTGCCTTTTTGACTCCTGATTCAGACAGTCTGCACCATCTTCTGCAAACTATCTGTTGTTATCAATTAAAGCAAGTGTATATTAAAAACTTTTAATACTGACATTTTCTAGTTTGAACACCTTAACTCGCAGAATCCTATTTGCTGTGTAATCTACATTCAGCCTCTTGGGCATTACAGTGGGTTAGTCTCACTTAAAAATGGTGAGTGATAATCCTAAGGATCAATGTGTGTGTGTATATATTGAAGCATTTCAGGTATTTAAAGGTCAGCCCTCTGTTTCTCCTGCATCTAGCATGCCTACAAAAAAGTTCAGTTGTGCAGAGGATACAGGAATTGGAAGGGCTTTCCAGTCAGCCTAACGCTAGGTTGCTTTTATGAAATCAGTTTTCCTTTTAGATAGAGGTTTCTTCAGGTGAAATACAACCTCTTCACTCGCTGGATAAGAAAAAAGATGTGAAAAGAGAAGTGGTGGTCTTTGATAAATGACAGTCAATAAAAAGAGATGGAAGAGGAGAGGTACTGGAGGTCACAGAGCTACCACTGTGCTTCCCGAAGAATATGGGAGTCAACAAAACACAAAACTTTCTTCCTTTTTTACTTTGGTATGCAGTAGTTGGTTTTTTGGGAGTGGGAGAGGGTTGTTTGGGTGGTTTTGTTTGTTTTAAGGCAGAATAACAGCACTTAATGGAAATGCTGCAATGTTTTGGCTGGTGTGCTGACAACAGGAAATCTTTCATTCTCCACCAGGTGTTTATTACATGATTATGGGTAACTGGATGCACAAACTTAAGTGCTCTGTTTTAGTCCTCTGTTCCTCTGTATAAACTACTACTGTGAAAATTACTGATTTGAGTACTGTATGTGTTTCCTTACTCAACTTTTTGGTGCAATTTAAATTGAGTAAAGCACTTTAACTGTTCTGAAGTTAGTAAACTGGAAGATTGGAAAAAGCTTTCTTGGATCGGCAAGAAAATGGACATGAAATTGAAAAGTAAAGACATTGCTGGTTAGTTTACTTAGTGAGACTGGAAATAAACAGTTGACAGTGTCAAAGCCCTACAAGAAGTAAACTGTGCAATCCAGAGGTACCAAGTTATTCTTCAAAAACTTCTGCCAAATTGAAGGATATATGGAAACCTGCTCTGGGCACGCAGTTGTGTACAAACACAGGGCAGATGTAAGCATTCATGGGCCAGCGTGCTCCAGGTTCCTGGTGGTACATGACTGCAGATAAGGCCATCGCTTGCCAGATTTCAAAGAAATAAATTGCTGGTGGAAAGGTGTAAACTTATTATGTACCACTGGTGTTAAAAAACATGAATTAGTTACATGTTTTAAACTGATACTTGTTTGCATATAAATTAGAGTTGTAGTGCTATTATATTAATTCTTAGGGATAAATGTACTATACAATGTATTATTTCCCCGTTAAAGTTGTGTAATTCAGAAAAACTTCAATAAAAAATTGTCTGCTTTTGTATATTTTTATTCAAGCCTGGCTTTCTCATGAAAACAGGGTAGGCAATATTTTTTTTTTTTTTTTTTTCTGGTCCATTTACCTGTCCTTGGCTGGGACAACACAGTCACTAAAAAGTGCTAACTAGATTTGAAAGAAGGGTGTAAGTCTCAGAGAAATTCCTAAAAATTGTGTCTGTGCTTAGCTCCAGAGCATCTACATACAGCATGTGCTAATGTCATTTCAGAGTGAATAAGGAGGGGGGTGGACAGAGAAAATAAGATGAAAATATTTGAATCTAGGGTTTGCTAGTCTTGTGGACAAAATAACATTTTGCATCCTCTTATGGTTTCTGACATAATTAGGACAGTATCGGTATGGTTTTTTCAGTGTAAATTTTATGGCAAAAGCCATCTGACTCGGCCCTGTTTGCAGGTGTACTGAAGCTAGGGTTCCTGGTAGTGGAAGTTGAGTTGCTGTTGTGCTTAATGCTGTAATGACAAGGCCTGTCGTGCACTTTGGTTTTTGGCATGTGTGACCGTAACTATTGGTGCCCCTTAAGTATTTGTGATTGTACTGCAGGTTAGTAATTTTATAAGTGGAACTTTAGATTGAGCCTCACTACAGCTTGTGTAAAAGTATTTTGTAAGCTATATGGGTTTAAGCTAGCTGATGTGCCAGAAGTAACATAAAGGCTATAGGAGTCCACTCAGGACAAGTATTTCAGTCATGCTACCATTGCTTTGATGTTATCCATAGGTATGTAGTATATATACCTATACTGAGTAGGTATATATGGACTACAGTTAACAAATGAGTTGCTGTGTCACAGTCTTTGTGAAGAAGTGGGAATCCTTGGCTACTTTCTTCTTAATGTCAGGATTATGTGAAATCCCTATGAATGACCACCCGAATTGTTTGTATTATGGTGAATTTCATGATGTAATCATCCTGTATTGTGTATGTGCATATGCACATATTGTAGATCTGCATCCCAGCTCTAGCTTGTCTGAAAAAACATAATACAAATATTTTTAGTTCTTCATTTGGAGCAAAATGTTGTGGATGCTGCTGTGGAAAAGCTGATAAACCTGATTCAGTAAGTACCTTGTCTTGCTACGCTTTCTAGGTACCCCTAAAAGTCAGTGATGAGTCAGGTTCTTTCGGGTTGGGCTTCTTTTTTATTTTTTAAATGGCTGTGGGTTTGTGTGTTCATAGTTTTATACTCACTTGGGGTTCTATTCTTTATGAATCATCAGATGGGGGGGGGGGGGGCATGGGGAGGGGCAGAGGGCAGGAGGCAAGAGAATACATAGTAGCAGCTTGTTCAGTTTCAGTATTTCATGCCTCCAGGTTGGACTCTTGTTAGCTCTGCCTTTCAGAAGGTTGCTTGGGGCTATGCAAATGTAGTCAGTGAAGGACCAACAACTTGTTATATAAAAGCTTCATTCATTTAGGGAGCATAGACATTTTTGAGTTCTGGATTTAATACTTGCATGAATCTTGTAGTGCATGAAAAGACCATGAAAAGTGAAATGTGTGATGTTTGTTATGAGGTCACTGTGTAGATGTTATTCACTGTTTTAAGTAAATAACGCAAAGAAAGAATGCTAATGTTTGTCTACTGTACCTGCTGTAATAATTAAAGAATTTTGATACAGATTTAGGAGGCTACATCTGAAATCAGAATTTGTGTGAACTGTTTGGTGTTGAAGTGAACTTTAGATCTGTGCTTCACTTAGCTCTCTGACTACACTTGTTTCTCTTGTGGCTTGCTGAAGGTTCTTGTGGAGTTGCTATTTTAGTAGTTTTGTGCTAGCGTTCTCTAAATCTTCCATGTATCTACTTCCATTTAGGTATTATTTTAACCAGAGAAATGCTTTTTGAAAAAGACAGAAGCCCAAAGAGGCAGAGCTCAATTTTAATCCAGAATTTGACTGAATTATGATTGAAGGTACCTAATGGAATTTTGCCCACCCTCTGAAAAACAAACTAGCTTTTATGATTGGGTGAGTAGAATCTGGGGAGGCTAGGCTAGAGTGGAAGGTAGAACATTAGCCTTTCTGGATAACGAGTCATAAGTTTCTTTGTTTTGGCACTACATAGTCTTGTGATATTTGTGTGTGTTGATTTCTGTGAACAGAGCAAGTAAATGTTCTCATTTTACAGATTAGAATACAAAGAATACTTGTATTGACTAAGGTCATAGTTTGTAAATAGCCATGTTAGGACTGAGATATAGAAGCTCCTCACTTAGTCATTCTTCAGAAACTGACTAGGCTAAGTTATGAAAGGAAAAGGTAACTACTATCTATGACAGAATAATTGCCTGAATGTTCTTATAATAAATGTTAGACAATTTTAAAGGACTGTACAGCCACCCGGGATATGCTGTGGTTTTGCTTTCTCACTTAACTCTGTCAGGCGAGACAGTTCCTCATCTGCCGTTTATAATCAGGTTTTTGAATTAGAAACGAGCCAAGGCTTGAGGGAACTGCATGTTATGGCTGTAGGTAGTCTCTCTGTATTATAATCCGTATCTTAATATTACGATATCCTACTAGTTACCTTTCTTCTACTACAGTTCCAAGATACAAGATCCAGTAATATGATCACCTAAAAGTGGCATTAGTTTTAAGATTTTTCGTATCTGTGTGGAATCTAACATCTTCATTGTCATGGCCCTGCATGTCCTCATTGCACAAAGTGCCCGATTATTTGGCGCTACTCTTTGCTTCTAATACAGCATTCTTATTGTTTTCACTAGTTACAGATTTCTTGCAGAATCTCTTCTAACTGCTCCTTTACTTTTCTCTACACTCAACCACCTCATATTTACCTACCTGTTTTTAAAGTTACAAACTTTTGGTTGAAGACTTGTTTTCCCTTCTAACAAGGACGAAGCTTTTTTGCCCTCTGGCTATGGATCTTTTTTAAAAAAAACCAAACTTTGATATCTTCAGCTTTAGCATCAATTATTTTAACATTAGCAAAAAGTAAAACTATTCATATGTCAAACAATTGCATACTGAAAAGAAATATGAATGGCACTCCAGAACTGAAACTACTGTTTTCTGGTACCTGTAGACGTAAACTTTCTGGAGAAGGGGCTATAGCTTACTGCATTGCAGAATCTTGCCTTGGATTCAGGCTTCCAGAGGCTGTCATGATGCAAAAGCTAAGAAAGCCCTGGCTTAGACCCAGTGGTGAAACAAGAAACTCAAAATTATTTGGCCCGTTACCTGAGCAATGTTTTGTTGACTTTCAGAACTAAATGTAGTAAGATGTTGAGTTGGATCTGGAAGGTGCCTGGTTCTTACGCATACCTACTTAGTCATTTTCTGTCAAGCAGAATTAATTTTACACGTTGTAGGTGTTCTTTCTCCCTTTTGCTTGATTTTACAGTTCCACAATTTTGTGAAAAAGTGTGATCTTTAATGGCTTTGAGAGAATAACCCCAAAATGGGACTTTGTGTACAAAACAAAAAGACTTGTCCCAATTTACAACCCACTGAAGAATTGTTTCACTGTCTTTATCCTTAAGAGTTCAGACGCTGTGCAGCCAGCATAACCAACCACAGAATTTTTGAGTTTTGTTCTAGTGTATGGATAGTGACAGCATTGTATAATATTCCAAAAAAATATAAATTCCATTTGAAAGACAGTAGTATTTATATATAAAAATGTCTCCTCATGGTAAGGGAACCGAATACAATCTTGATTGGCTGCAGCAAGTAGCATCTAGCAGGAAAATGCCACATAAGTGGGTACCACTGTAATAGTCACATGCATTTGTGGTTTGTTTAGTCAAAATCTTTAACTGTGTATCCCTGGTAAGTAGAAGATGCTCTGTGGAAACCACTGCTGAAAATTCTGCATGTGATTTTACAAACCTTCAGTGAAATGCAGAAAGGCCTAAATTGCTGTAGTTTGTGGAGTTAACTTGCATGTGTAAAGAACATGTGAAGGGCTTGTGTTTGGAAAGTTACCTGGTTTTTCCAACTTTATCCACCAATGCTACCTCTCTACAAACCTTGCCTTATCTGTGGCCCTGGATAACCACAGCTTCACTACTAGGGAGCAGGGATGTTTGAAGAAACATCTATACAATTACGTTTCAGCTACTTAAGCTAAGCAGCTATCTGATTTGACAGCTTAATAAAACACGATACAGAACATCAAGTGATAATATTATTCTTAGTACCTATGATGCTTGCCTTCAAAACCCTGTAGATCATCAATTAAATTGACATCTGCAGAAAGAGCGGCTCATCCAAAGAACACTGTAGAAGTCTGCTGTTTGAAACGTGCTGGGAACGGCTGTGGTATCCTGCCACAAGCCAGCTCACCGGGCAAGAGGGTCCTCCCTCAGTAAGGCTGTGTCCCAACGCTGTGGGATGGCAGTGGGGGATGTAGTTTAAGTGGTTGGAAAAGAAACAAAGTCCAAATGCCTGCATTCATATTTTAGTCTTAATTGCGGTGTTAGTAGTAGGTCCAGCGATATAACGGGTACGGAGCTGGGTTTTTATCTGGGGTTTTACCTTCCTTGTTTCCCCAGTGGTTTGGCCAGCGGTTCTCAGTGGTGGCATTTCTGTCCTCTTGAGCAGGAGGCAGTTTCCTCCTTCCTCCGGGAAAGCTACCACACGTGAGCCCGCAGCCTCGGAGGCGAGGCAGAACATGGAGAAAAGCCCGCTTGCCTCCCGTTATGGCGGGGCCCGGCAAACCCCAGCCGCACTCCAGCGAGTGGGGCCGTTCCCCGGGCAGCCCCTCAGCGAGGCCGCCGCGGCGGCGCCTCAGGCAGCGCCCTCGGGAGGCGCCAACGGCCGGCGCGGCGCGCGAGCGCCGAAGGAGTTAACGGCCTGGGCTGCAAGCATTGGCGGGGCGGGGGACGGCGGCGGCCAATGGCGACGGGCGGCGGCGGGGGGCTCGCCAATGGGGGCCGGCGGGGGGCGGGGGCGGGGGCCGGCGCGGCCGGCGCCCGGTTGAATGGGGAGTACAAAGAGGCGCGGGGCCGGGACGGGCTGCCGCCGCCGTCCCTGACAGAGGCGTGCTGGGCCGCTGCCGCCCGTAGCGCTGCGCCGCCGCTCCGTTCCTGTGACAGCGCGGGGGAGGGAGCGCCGAGCCCCCGCCTTTTTTTTTTTTCCTTTTTTTTTTTTTTTTTTTTTTTTTTTTCCCCTCCTTCCTTTCCCTTCAGATTTGCTCATTTCTCCCCCTCCCCGGTGCCGTGGAAGAGGCGCTCCCGCCGCCCGAAGGCACCGCGGCGTAGCGGCGGCGGCGGCCGTGTGCATGAGCAGTGCGGCTGCCGCTGGCCCTGCCTTGCCACCGGGGCTCCGCCGCCGCCGCTGGGAGGCGAGGCGAGGCAGGGGCGCTGCCGCCGCAGCCCGGCCCGCCCCGGGCAGCCTCCCCCGCCGCGCCCAGGGCTCCCCCGGCAGGGCATGCTCCCGCAGGCTGCTGCGGCCCTACGAGCCTGAGCCTTATTGCCCTCCCCGCCGACCGGCCCGCGGCGAAACCGCCCGCCTCCCCGCGGGGCGGCCGGTGCCGCCGCCCGCCCGCCCTGCGCCCAGCCCCGAGCGGCGGGTGCCGGGCCGGCGCGGCGCGCTGCGATGCGATGCGGCGCCCCCGCGGCACCCCGAGCCCCCGCGGCTGCCGCGGGGCTGAGGGAGAGCTGCCCTGAGGCGGGGGGCGTCCCGGCCCCGGCGGCGCCGAGCTCGCTCGGGGGTGTCGAAGCACCGGGGCCGGCGATGGCGCCCGCCGTGCTGCACTGAGGGGTCCCCCGGGGAGACCCCGGCTCTGGGGGACACCTGGCTCCTCTGGAGACTTTGGGGGTATTTGCGGGTTTTGCCTTTTTTCTATCCCCCCCCTTTTTTTTTTTTTCCATTTTTGCCCCTTTCCCCACTGTCTTTTGGGGTTTCTTCTCAGCTGCGCACCCCCTGCGGTGGGGGAGCCCCCTGCACCAGCTCGGCGGTTGTCCCCTCGCCCGCTGCCCCTTCCCGCCGGGCATGTCCCGCTCCAACAGCGTCAGCCCCCCGGGCTTCGGCGGCCCCTCGCCCTGGGCAGGCTCCGAGCAGCACCGCTCGGCCTGGGGCGAGGCGGAGGCCCGGGCCAATGGCTACTCCTACCCGCCGCCTCCCAACAGGTCCTCGGGCAAGAAGGCCTCCCGCATGCTGAGCAGGTGGAGGAGCGAGGAAGACTATGAGCCCCAGGCGAGCCGGAGCCACGGGGAGAGTGGCTGCAGGATGATGAGTTTTAGGTCCAAATCTGCTTGGCAGGAGCATGGTGACGACAGCCGACGTCACCGGTCCCGCCACCCACCCGGCGGTGATTCCACCACTGCCCCCAACAATGCCAGCCCCCGGCAGCTGGGGGAGCAGGGGGAGGTACGGCCCCGGTCCGTGGAGCTGGGGTTGGAGGAGAGACGCATCAAGGCCAAGATCGAGGAGCTGGAGGAGGAGGACGGCGACGAGGGGGACTCCGAAGCGGCCTTCTCCATGGGCAGCTGTTGCAGCAGCCTGCTGCAAATCTTCAGGTCCAAGAAGTTCCAGTCAGAGAAACTGGAGCGCCTCTACCAGCGCTACTTCTTCCGGCTCAACCAGAGCAGCCTCACCATGCTCATGGCCGTGCTGGTGCTGGTCTGCGTGGTCATGCTGATCTTCCATGCTGCGCACGGCCACTACGAGGTATCCTACGTCGTGGTGCTCTCTCTGGCCATCCTGCTGATGGTGGTGCTGTGCATGGTGTGCAACCGCAACGACTTCCACCAGGACCACATGTGGTTGGCGTGCTACTCTGTCATCCTGGTGATCCTGGCAGTGCAAGTGGTAGGGGTTCTACTGGTGTGGCCCAGGAGTGCCTCAGAGGGCATCTGGTGGACCGTCTTCTTTATCTACAGCATCTACACGCTGCTGCCGGTGCGGATGAGGGCTGCGGTCATCAGCGGGGTGGTGCTCTCCGCCATCCACCTGGCCGTCTCCCTCAAGATCAACGCGGAGGATAAGTTCCTCCTGAAGCAGGTAGGCGAGCCCCGAGCGGTTCGGGTGTGCGCTCAGCGGCCCCCACCTGCCCGCCGTGTTGAAGGGTGAGGAAAGTCAGAGGGTTTGTCTGACTTCCACAGGCCTGCCCAATGCTGGAAGGCTGACAGGGCTTTCAGTCGAACCCCTAGGTTATCTGCTATGAGGTGGGATGCTGTATGACATGGTGGCTAGCCTGTAATCTTGCTTTTTTTTTATAGCTGTGGTGTTTCCTCGTTGCTGCTTTCTGTTAAGGCTTTAAACGTTTAAGAAGTGTGCCTTACTGGTTTCCCGTGATTGCTGCTCCAGCGCTGTCAGCCAGCCCTGCTAATGCCCTTCAGTTGTATTTAACGTAAATAGCTCCGCGTTAAGCACACCTGTGGAATGGTATCCGTGCCTGCTGCCGTGTTACCAAGAAATGTGTGGAAAGCCTTGCCATTTTTGTCAGCTAGAGGTTATCCTTGTGTGTCACTCCCAAGTCTGGGTTTGGTGTCACTGTAGTGCTTGCTTGTGCGTCGCAGAGTGTGCTCCATGGGGATGTGGAGCTTTTGGTTGAGCGAGAAGGTGTTTTGCTCACAGATGTGCTGGAAATATCTATGGTGAAGAAGCCCAGGGTTCATATACAGCCAGAAAAAAAAAAAAAAAGTTTTTTAAAAAAGTATAAATGTAGACTATACTTTAGCTGTGATATTATGTTTAACTGGAGCAATTCAGTTCACGGGAACAATAAGACTATTATCGAATGCATTACAGTGCAATTTTTAATTACCATATCTGTATAAACAACAGCAATACAAGGCGTCGCTCTTCTTTTCAAGCAAGCAAGCAGCCTTGGGGCTCATGTGCTTTAAGCTTGCCAGACACATTGGCAATCAGGAAACCATTCACTTAAAACATTGTAGCTATGTGGTAATTAATCGTCATCCTGATGAACAGGATTCTGAACAAGGCTGAGACTGTCACAGATACAGCCCTGATGCTTGTATGTAACTGGGGACTGTATATTAAAATCAGGTGTTTGGTAGCTTTACAGCCCTGTCACATAATATGAAATAAAGCCTTGCATTTGCAGTGCCTGCCTCGAGTCTTACTTCTGAGTCCTTTTGCGTTCCACCTGCTGCAGCATCAGGAAAAGTTGTAGGGCTTAAATAAAACTTTGCTGGGATGGGGTTGTCGCTGCTCTGCTCCACAGAATAGCCCATGAAGTTACTCTTTTCTCTCCCCACTGCCCAGTTAAGCCTGCTTGGACAGTTTCTGGCTTTGTTCTTAGCTTGTTACAGATATTTTTATAAACTGTACATGGCATATTTTGCTTATGCGTGATATAAATGGCTTTTTGTACATTTCCAGCAGAGCATATGCTGTGAGCAGGGCAGTTGCTGTTTTTCTGCTTGACTTAGAAAAATTTGCTAATGGTCTTAGCTCTTCCTCGTTGGGGCTCTGGTCCTGCAAAGCCTTGTGCATGCTCTTAACTTTATAAACCGAGACTTGTTCTATTGAATTCAGTGTGTTTGGAGGCTGCATTCTTACATATGAAGGCAAAGCTTGTCATGATTATGACCAGTAGACTTAAAAGTCTGTTACGAGCAAAGCTGAGTTTGAAGGATACTAACAAGTACATAAAGTATTGTTATGTTGGAGTGTTGCTAACTGTATTTTTATGGGAAGAAGCCTAAATTACAAAGGCCAGAAGATTGACTCCCTAAGTAGGGGATCTGGGATCATTACAGTTCCTTCCCTTTCTAAGTGCAGCAGGATTATTTGTAAGAGGTAGGGCTTGTGTATAAATGTGCACTTGTCAAAGGTAAATACACGGGCAGTAGATGATGGTACGGTATGTACAAATCTGTGCATTACACAGTTGCTTTCGCTTCCATACTAGATTTGGTCAAACTAGTTGGGTTTTCCTGCAGTTAGTTAATGAGGAACGTCTTAGGATGTGCTCTTACTTTGTTTTCAAAGGCAGAGTGTCTCTCTGTGTTGCGGGGGTTTTTTTTGTACTAACACCAAATGCCAGTCTCTATCTTGCTGCGGTCTACGTTGGCGTAGCTCTGGCTGAATTCAGTGGGGTTGTACAAGGCCAAGAATCAGATTCCTTGCACGTTTGCGTATGAACATGAGCCGCTATCTCTGGCTGTTTGATAGAAAAATCTGTTTCTGCTGAGCACGTTGCCTCACATCTATTAACAGGCCTTCCTCACTGGGGCTGTATCTCGTTGCCATGGAAATCTGTTCTGTTCAGCTCTGCCCCACTGATGCACACAAGCCCTGTTTTCCCCCTTCAAACTACTGGGGCGAAGGCAGATGAAGACCACATAAAATGAGAAGAGGGGGTTAAGTTGTTTTCAGTGACTTCATGCTGGCAGTCACATCAGCCTGGGTTTTGTGGAGCAGAAGTGGATGTTGAATGCATTTGTGACTACGTGACCAGATGGTTCTTTATCCATGGCAGTCACAGAAGAAAGGCTGGTTAGGATGTGTATCCCCTTTCCTCTCTTTTTCATGGCATTTTAAACCATAATACTTAAGCAAGTTCTTTGTGGGGGCTCTTTTCTTTTAATCTTGTCCCAGTTGTTTCCAAGCCAGGAAAAATCATACACTCTTGTTATGATCCACTAACATTCAAAGCGGCGTGACTCTTGTGTGGACTGTTGTGCACTTTTGTGAGGCTCAGGAGCCTGTTAAAAAGTTTGCTGCTTCTCTTTCTCAAGAGAGTAAAATCCTTGGCTGTAGATCCCTTTTGGGAGAAAGGCAACTTGTTGGATTCCCTTGCTGAGGAATTTTATGCTTTTATTGTCTGAATTACCTTCTCCTAGCACTACTGAACTTATCTGCCGCCAAGCTCTCTGGTCTGAGGCTATGCTAGTCAGGCTTCATGAAAGGGTTAAGGCGGTCCTCTATTTCTGAGTCGGTAAAGTGACAGGAGTAAAGGTAGTTGTGATTGTTCAGTCTTAGATGGGCTGTTTTTTTTTAATAATTCTTCTGGGGTCACTGGACTTGGGAAGTAGGCTCTGACTTCTTTTTACTACCTGGAGGAGTCTGGGGTCTGTCTTGCTAAAGAGTGCCTTGAGCACCCCTAGCAAAACCAACAGGTATACTTGGTACCTCTGTGAGTCTGATCAGGTAGGGGCAATGACCTCGGCTTTTCAAATTGATGTTTGATTAGAACAAAAAAGCTAAATAATGCAAATTATTGCATTATATTCAGAAGTTATCCAATGCTGAGGGAGGGGAGAAAAAGAAATTGTGTTTGAGGATTTACTCGCATCCAAAGACTGCTGCCAGAAGCAGAGCCCGTTAAGTATGTGACGCTTCGCCAATTACAAATCTTGATTACTTAAATTGATGCTTGATCAATTAATTCTTGAGGGACTGCTTTCAGATTTATTGGGGAGGGGATGACTGCTTTTGTCTTCAAGTTTGTGCCCTTGTGTTATTCTGGGACAGTCTGGATTACAAATATGTTACAATGTACACAAGACCATGTCTTCCTCTCCTTGTTATATATAGTGTATCTGGTTTTAGGCCAACCTTTTCCATAGGTTGGTTTTGATACGCTTTTGGGCTCTGAAAACACATCCAACTCTAGGATTCATCTAAGAAGTAATTTACATGCAAATGAGACTATCTAATACTTCACTGAGAAAGAAATATCCTATTTATCAATACACTGTCCTGCATTCACAACAAAGATGATACTGAGATTTAGTCTATGTTCTGGTAGGAATAAGCTACCTAGCTGATCCGCAAACTTGTACAGATGTATGGAAGAACTTACAGCATGTGGGTTGCAGATGCTTAAGTCATGTGAGCAGACCAGCTGCCCTCAGTGCAGATAGTCTTGAGTAAGCACTGGCATTTTTGCAAGACTAGGAGCTAAGGGACAAGGAGTTTCACAACAGAGTTTATTGGGCTCTGAAGCAGACTTAAAAAGGGATGGGGATTGTGGGTGGGGGACCAGGAGTAAGGGATAAAAACATCAAACAAACCTGTGGACTGAGGTTAGATTTGCTCCTGTTTTCCCATCCAAACCTGTTTTATTGTAACTTTCTGAGGTTCCTTGCTCAAGGATACAGTTAAGCTTTTGTAGTTTATTAACTCAGTGTGAGCGGGTGACTGTTAAGGTACCACAAAACCAGACGACTGGGAAAGATAAATACTTTTTGTCTTGTGTCAGTATCCCTATCGAAAGAGAAACTGAAATGCTCCAGTTGCTTTCCTCTCCAAATACTACTGCAAAGCTTCTGCAAAGGCTCTCTGATAGCACAGTTCTGAACAGCTGCCCCAGTGCATGGCTCTTGTTTATGGCACTCCGATTCAAGGCTCCTGATGCTGAGGTACTTCTTGCTCAGCCCATTTCCATATGCCTCCATCATAACAACATTACATTAGTACTCCTCATCCTTCACTTCTGAGAACTGTGTATGTGCTGGCCTTTCTCCCTGTCAGTCCACGTTAATGGTACATGATTGATCCACAGCTGCACGGTGGTTCTCTCGAAAGTGTAGCATTTCAGTTTAACCATTTATAGGAAGATGCTGGTGTGAAAACGTGTGCAGTTTCTCGTTTTCCTTTCCCTAAATAAACTGTCACTTCAGCAGGGCTAAAACCAGCTTCTCACTGTAATAGGATATCGACTTGAGTCTGGTGGATATCTTCTAGTGTCTCGTAAAGATGCTTTTTAGGTGCAATTTAAATCTCATTCAACAAGAAGCTAGTCATATAGCAGGAGAAATAGTACTGTATGTTCCATCTCAGCCTCACTGTGCTTAAGATATGTAGGTGATGACTGGTTTTGAGACTAACAGATTCTCAGAAGTGAATTACTCAAGTCACTGTATTGTACTTTCGTTGTCTTTGAGTGGCTTTTATTTGTAACGGAGAGATGAGCTACCTGAAATGCAGATAGATCTGTGTGTCACTTTTCTTACAGTTGTTTGATGCCTGTTTTACTTTTGTCCACCTGGAAAATAAATTTGAGTAATGTTCATTTAGGGTGTGATTTTTAAGGCAGTTGGCTACGTGGGGCCAGATACCATGTGCCTCACACAGCACTTAATGTCCTGTTCTGCATAAACATTGATATCAGTAGAGCTCTTGTATGGTAAGATGTGCTCCAGCACTGCTAACAACTAAAGAATCTGCCCAAGCAACAATTTGACTGAAGTTTGTAAAATTTGATGGTTTGTGGTCTTTTGTTCAGGGAAATAATGGTAATCCAAAATATTCAGTAACCATTGCATTGGTAGTTGTCTCCCTAGTGTAATTCTGTAACAGAGGTAATTAAGTCCCTGAGGTATTATATATCAGTTAGTCCTTAGTAGGAATATTGTCTGGATCTCTTGGGAATGTGTGTCTTGCTTGAGGTTTACAAAGGCATATCTGTTTTTCTTATCTCCTAAATTACCCTATGATCCTGCCACCTCCTAATCTCCCCCCTCTTTATCCTCCTTCCCACTACCCTGCATTAGTTTGATATTTCACTGTAACGTACACTGGTTAGTGTAATAGAGTGCTGTGTGTCTAATTTTTTCTGCGTTCCTAGATTCTTAGTAGGTTTGTTGTCTTGGTAAACTGACCCATTTGTCTTAATTCCTCTCAGCCTTGCGGTAGCAATTGCAATCTTATAGCTGGCTTGGATCTTGGTGAATTGAAGAAAAAGCTTGATGGAGAAGATTTAGGTGCATTGCTCTGCCAGATAAGCTCATTCCAGCAAAAGGCTTGTCCTTCTAGACATTTTATGACATGCTTGAAAAGGCAGGGTGTGCTAGTTCTGCTTATTTCTGGAGAGGTGAAGATACTTCAGCAAAAGGTTGGAATTCATCAAGACGCATGAGGCAGAAGGATAGCTTTCTACGCCCTAATCGTACAAATCAGTTATTGACTTGTCCCTCAGTGTCCCAAGCTCGATGGCTTGGTTTGACACCAGTGTGACCCTTATACCCTAACTTGGACAGGTCTCTGACAGAGTATCTTATTTATGTGGTCTTTTGTGAGTAACTGCATTCAGATGATTTAAAAACCTGAACGGTACTAGAAACAAAATCCTGATTATCCTGGTGTTAATGGCTCGCTGGAACTTGTCGTGCCCTCTTGGAGCCTGAATTGGCTCAGCTCTTCCTAAATGCCCTTTTGCTCAGAGTTCACAGTTGCTTGGGCAGCACTGCCAAGGTCTGGGGTGCAAGAGGACTGGGACTCTGCCCAGCTGGAATGTGAACTTTGGGCACCAGATTGTCCTCCAAATGCATTCAATTTCTGTTTGATTAGCTAATCTTTCAGTCATGTGCCATAGCTCCCTCTCAGTCTTTTAAGAAAATTGGAACAATTACTAACTTTTGGGCCATTGCAGTAGTTGGAACAGTTACAGCCTTTTGGGAAGAGCTGGTTTGTCTTCATATTTTGGTACTGGATATTACTCTCCTTTTCCAATTGAACTAAAAGAACTTTCCTTCTGTCCTGCTAGGAGATGCAATGAAAAATCTCCCACAGCAGCTGGAACACTGAGAGGTAAAAAACGAAATTATTTTGGCAGCAGCTTCCATATGTGTGGTGAAGTCGTCCACCCTGTAGCTGGTACTGGCTTCTGAGAACGTGCTTTGAAGAGTTCCTGTCTTCCTTTTTTTTTTTTCTTTTTTTCTTGGTGTTTTTTTTTTTTTTTCTCCATCACCACCCCCACCCCCCAACCCCTCATGCAGGTGGGTGCAGTTCTGACAAAATGCCCACTTTTGTTTGGAGAGGTAGAAGACAGGGCTCCAAGTTTTGCTAGCCTTGGGCAAGCTTTATCTTCCCATCTGCTTTGCACTGTAGGATTTAAACGGCACCTTGCACAGGTGATCTGTACCCAGAAGATGCAATGATGTAACGCAGAGGGAGCTGGAGTGCACCAGTCTCCGAGACTCCCTGCTATGTGATTTCATGGTAAGCTATGTGTTTTCTTTCCATGGCCCAGCAGGGTTGGACAGTGATAAAGTGTGTGCGAAGTATGTGAAGATTCACAGCTTCTGGGAAGTGGGTGAGGTTCCTGTATAACTGCTGTGTGACTTTTTTCATCTTCTGTGAGTCCTGTGTTTTGATGTGGGATACACTCGGTGTTAGTTCCTTCCCACCTTCTGAAGTCTAGCCTAGTGATCTGAACTTGTGATGTCTTGCATCCAGGGGATGCTCTTTCTTCTTTTTGTTTTGACATTGATGATACTTTTCAAAAAAATAAAAATGTTTTTGTCTCTACTTGAGATGTATCCAGCTGCTGCCAGAAATGTAATTTGGTTCATTATTATGGAGTCCTCAGGCTAGGTAAAAACCCAAGGGGAAATCTCATGTGAATGAAAAAACACAACCCCAAAGATATTAAAAAATATAATCTAGTTATGAGGGGGTGTGAGAAACAGACAAGAATTTTAATATTTGTCTCCTGAACTCCAAAATGTTCTCACCTTATCACAGGAAAGCTTGAAGTTTCTAGCACTTAATAAGATCACACATAAAACGGCTGTCAGGCCAAGACAAGAGTCAAAATGCTTTTTAGCACCTGTGACTGGGCCACTCCCAAGGAAATACCAATGTTTTATGATGGTGATAAGTCTTGCCAGCTTCATCACTGTCAGGATGAAGTACAGGTACAGGAATGGCATCATTGAACAGATCTGTAGTAGAATTTAGCATGAGATGGTCTTATTCTGACAGCCAGAGAAATGGACTGAATGCAATTTAAAGCTCTACCTTCCACCTTCAACTTTGCGTTTGAACGTTCAGGGAGCCCTTCTCCCATCAGAAGCCTGGTGGTTAGACAAATTTGTGAACTGCTTCAGCCAGACACAGGTCAGTTTTGCACCACAAAGATGATGTATTTACAAGTGGTAAGAGACCCCACCATTTAAGAATTCATGGACAGTGTTGGCATCACCAACAGTATTGCTTCTAGTGCCAGGCTGGCCTCACTGACGCTGAGTGGGATTTTTGTTACAGCATTTACTACAGAAAGTTTCATTATATTGTCAGTCTTTGTTCTGCAAATGAAATACGTACTTTTTTTTCTTCGTATTTATAAGTCACTAACGTGATTGCAATGTATCCTTACTCTTTCCCAGACATCAAGAACACAAATCATATTTGTGTATTTAAGACACTATCCGGATTGTCTGTAGTAATAGCATCAAGCAAATCCAGGCTGCACTGTATGGTCATCGGTTGTGGCTTCTCCTACTTCATAGCAGCAGAAATACCAGAAGAGAAGTATATTTCAAAGGGTCATCAGTCCTGCCCTGATTTTGTTTTTAATTCCTCTAGCTAGACCTCTTCTTCTGTGGTTTTGAGTGATGAGTTTTCAGATGCAATATTAAGCTTCCTTTTATTTTCATGGAAAGTTTTACACATCCATGCAACACCCATAAATTTTTTTCCTGTGAATTGGGCCTTTGTGGTACTGCTGTGCTTTGCTAGCATCCTCCTTTTTCCTGGGAAACGTTCCTCTTTTTTTTTCTTTTTTTTTTTGAGATTAAAGCTGCTCTACAAATTTAACGTACACATTCTGCTAGTATCAGAGTGCATCTTTGCAGACAGTAAACAAAGGACTGTGCTGATGCAACAGAGGGCGAATATAAATGAAGAAAGGTTTGTCTTTTCTTTTTTTGTGTTTCCCCCGGACATTAGAAATTGATCTCTCAAAGCAGCAACTTACGTACACTGTTTATTCCTTAAACGTGTTTGCAGCTTGTATAAGACATTCTGTCTCACTTCATAGTCAAAAGAAAAGGCTACGACATTGCTTGCAGGAATCTGTCATAAAACATTGCTAATGCAGACAGTTCCCTGGCTGTGTTTTCCCCTCCAGAAAAAGCCATAGCTCCTTCTCATTATTCCCTGCTCTAGACTAAATGCTACAAGTACTGATCTCTGTGTCCCTCAGAATCTGAAAACTGAGTTCTTAGACCTAGCAATGTGGTAAGAGAGTACTCAAATCGGTATTTCTAAAAAGAGTAGTTTGCTGGACAGCCCACAGATGACAGAGCTACTCAGACATGCTTGCTGAGTGAACTCTCTCAGGTGGCTGGGAGGTACCCAACAGCAGCTTTGTGTGTATTCTTGATGTGTGGGTACCTATGTACAGAATTGCACAAATGGGTGGACCAAGGTATATGTTATTAATGAAGGTATTTTCAATTGTATGGGATTTCTTTCTTTTGGGCAGGTGGTTACTAGTAATCTCGTAGAGGAAGGGAAGAAATGTTCTGTGGTGCTAGGAAAGGAGGATGCTCTGCAGTGTGGTGGGAGACTATGTAATTAAAATGTCAGTCTCACTCATGCTAAAAGCTAACTGCAGTCTTTAAAACTGTTAAACGTGAAGCAGGTTACTAGTGGGAAGTGGGAACTGCTGTTGTGTGGTGAACTGGCTGGATCTTAAGGCCAGAAAGGAATACTGAGCTTTTTAACATTACTCACTGAACAATTCTTCTCTTACGTTTACTGATTTCTTCTGTTCAGATGGTGTGGAGGGAAAAAAAAATAGTTTAAATGCGGAATTGCACAATATTTGTCAGTTGAAAAAGCAATCTGCAGTGATCTCTGAAATGAAGGTGAACTGAACCAGTACTTTTTTTTCCTCTCCTCTCTTAGTAAGACAGGATTATAACACCCTGTGATGGAACATATTGGGGGTATTTTCCTGCTCAAGGTGGCGGCATCTACTTAAAACATAACACAGATGGTCATGTTAGTTTGTGAAGGGGCTCTGACATCATGCCCAGATTTTGTACTGGGTAATTATGTTCTTGCCTTTTTAATTGATGTTGAATATGGAGTCTTTCTTCACTCCATTTCTATTCTGGACTCTTCGGTAGTACACCACCAAATAGCTGCTGTGCATATGGGAGTTGTACTATCATATCTGAGAAATTTGCAAGGCTGTTGACAAGCCAGAAAAATGAGGGGATAGAGCACAAACTTGTATCTTCTTAGTTGTGTTGGTGTGCTGGAGAAAGTGTCACCCCCCTGGTATGACAGATGCACTGATAACTTTTGAAAGCTACAAAACCAGAGATGGTATGGTTGAGGGATACTTCCAGAGGTCAGCCATGCCATGCCATCCCACCGCACCAAGACAAGACCAAGTCAGCCTGAAGTGTTTGTGGCAAGTACTAATCAAAGATCCATCTGAAAAAAAACCTCTTTTGTATACGTGCTCTTTGGGATCACGACACATCAGTATGTGTTTTCTTTGTTTCTTTTGTTGTTGTTTTAGGCAAACAAGCAAGCACAGCCCTGGGTAGGAGCGGACAGTAAAGAAGAGATGTCCCTGACTAGAGCTCTGGCTGCTCTTAGCTGAAACTGACTCTTGGTTTTCCTTGTTTTACCTAACCCCAGCTCCCACCCCACCTGAAGCCTGAGGTTCTCCGTCACAAACAGTGCGTTTGTATAACACTTGGCGCAGTTGGGTCTCATTCCTGAATGAAGCCTTCTTGAAAGCACTACAGTACAAGCAATAAGCTTGAAGGTTAAATGTCATTTCACAGGTGATTTCTCTTTCAGTGCCTAGTCCTTCTCAGCTGTTAGAGTAGGTATACTTAGTTAACTTGTTAGCACTCCAGGGCTGTTCCAGGGGCTCTTAAAAGTGTGTGCTTTTTGCAGCCGTGGTTGAAGTGACTGTGAACAAATACTTAAGGAAGTATTTCCTGAAAATATTTTCATCTCCCATTAGAGAAAGTTAGGATATTGCATTTTTTTTTTCTTTCCTGATAATGTGTATCTGGCTGTAGTCGTGATGCTAAAGGTTTGTGCAAGTAATGTTGCCAGGGAAAGGTACCCAGGCAGATTAGTTCAACTGCAGTATAGCCCCCACTGTATAAAGGCTGTAGTCCACTGCCGGAATCACCTTGCTCTTCTATTTTAGATGCAAATGGACCTAGTTCATGTCATTCGCTTCCACTGGGAATGCAAACTAAATAGTCACGCTTGTTAAGGGGAGTGTTCACACATGTTTAAATAATTTTCTTCAGTTTATTTTGATAAACTTTTCTGAACAGACCAATCTTTACAGCAGTATCTCTAGGGTAAGACTGTAGCTTGTGTAAGTCAGGAGTACTTTATATTATTAACTTAGTGCATTGCCCATATATGCCATTTTCTATTAGAAGAGATGGTGTCACCTTCTGTGCTACGTGTTTACCCCCTTGGCAAGGGCTGGGGCCACTTGCGATAGGGACAGTCAAGAGAGGAGCTTATCTGTCATGTTTAGCCAGCCCTTGGCCCTGTTACCAAAGCTGCTTCTCAGTAGCCAGGTCACGAGTGTCTCCTTGATATGACTGTTTCTGTGCTAGGGATGGCAGTGACTGCTTACAACTCATCCTTCACAGAGAAATTGTCTGCTTTCAGAGCCTGGCCTCTTGCTTGAGGATGAGAGTAAACCTTTTCATTGCTAATTCCACAGCAGCTGTGACTGGGGCAATATACTGTAATAAGATGTAGTTCTGGGATCCAGGGTTATTAAATGCTTGAAGTGGCAGGTGACGCTCTTCTGTGTCTTTCCTGGCAGAATCTCCTTTGGTTTTATAGAATCCTTTAGGTTGGAAAAGACTTTTGAGATCATCATAATCCAACTGGTAACACAGGACTGTCAAGTCCACCACTAAACCATGTCCCTAAGCACTGCATCTACTTGTTTTATAAATACCTCCAGGAATGGTGATTCCACTACATCCCCGGGCAGCCTGTTCCAATGCTTGATCACGCTTCAGGGCAGAAATTTTTCCTAATCTCCAATCTAAACCTCCCCTGGCACAACTGGAGGCCATTTCTTCTTGTCCTGTTGCTTGTTACCTGGGTGGAAAGACCAATCCCCGCCTCCCTATAACCTCCTTTCAGGTAGTTTTAGAGATCAGTAGGGTCCCCCCAGTGGTTTCCATCAGCTCTTCTTTTGTTTAAGCATTTGCAATACTACATGTACTGTTCAGCCAGTGCCTTGCCACAGCATGAGCATATTGCTGTATGTAAAACTTCATGGGGAGAGATGCTGACAGCTTCCTGCATGCCAAACCTCCTGCTGAAGATTATTGGAGAAATACTGTACTCCATTCAAATGGGTGGCATTGTAATATTGGCTTGCTGGTGGAAACTTAGCGCTTGGGTCTGGGCAGGGTGCAAAAAATTGTTCTTTTCAGTAAAGAGAAAAAAAACCCAAACCCTGAAAGGTGCCCTCTGCACAAACAGTAGCCTTAGGGCTGCAATTCCCTGGGCTGAGTTGAATAACTTCTGAATCTTAACAGCCAGGATACCTTCTCCCTCTGCTATTCCCTGTCCCAGCCAGATCTAACAGGAATCTTACTTGTGTCTAAACCATACCCTAAATCCTTGTTGCCTTATCTAGTTTTTATTTAGCACCACAAGAAATTAGTTGGAATCTAAATGTGTTCTGCCTATCACCAAAAATACCTTTGCCCTCTGGCTGCTTGCAAAGTGCCTTTAACTCCCCTCAGGGCTATTTTTGTAGGAAGGAAGAGCTGGTGTAGAACAAAAGTGACTGATTTACACTGATCAATCCTCACATTACTGAAAGGCATCTGTCTGGTACTAGGCACCCTGCAGTACACATTTTTCAGAGAAATGCTGGTGAAAGATGTGTCTGCAGTGTCTCCTGTCTCTCTCCCTAGCTTGATTCCTCTGTAGGTCCTGGGAAAAAACAAAAACAAAAAAACAACAAAAAAACCAACAAAACCCCAAAAGCTTGAAAAGAAATACTGTAAAAAAATTTAGTAGTGAGAGGTGCATTTTCCTCTTCTTCACCCATATGGTAATGGATCACTGAGGGTTTGGTCATGTGTGCTTTAGCAGCAGTACCTGCCAAAGAGACAATCAAATTCAGTAACTGAAATGTTTTTTTGCTCCCAGCCCAGCTCAACTAAAAGTGTAGTCCATTTATTTGGACCAAAATAGTCTGTGAGGTGCACCTGTGCACCTGAGCTGCCAGATCAGAGGGGTGGATATCATCTAGGGAGAAAACAGATACAGCTGAAGGATGTTAAGGACAACATCTTGATAGGGACGTGCTGCTTTCAGAATTTGTTGGAGGGAAGAGCATAAAGCCCTATTTCCAGGAAATCCTTAACATAGCAGAAGAGAGGATGGCCAAGCATGGTCTTTTCACCTGCTGCAGCCCACCCTTCCTCTCCTGCTTCCTTGTTTTCAACTCCTTAACATTGTAAACAGCCACAGGAAAAGGCCCCAGGCAGTGCAGCTCTGTGTTGCTGCTGCTGGAGCTTATTTTTCTGGTGCACTTTACCTGAGCAGGTAGCGAGGATGAGCCCTGTCAGCTGTCAGCTTTCACTAACAGTCAAATGGCGTTGCTTACTGACAAAAGGAGAAATGGTTGCGTAAGGTACCTGCATTGCCCTGTGCTCCACAGTGACAGCAGAGAAGAGTTTGTTTCAGTGGCTGTTTTCTCCTCTTACCTTGGTAAGAAGCTCCAGACTTTGTTAATATCCTGAATGTCTCTTGGAGGTCTGGTTGAAATTTTGCTTTTTGGTATCTAAATAAACTGCAATGGATAACTTTATTAAAAAAGGACACAGCCCCAATTCCCTCCTGCTTTGGTAGTGGAGTGTGTGATGAGAGCATGATCCAACAAGCATTACTTTGGAAGCCTCACCTACTGCATGGGATTCAAGTAGTGCCCAGTTCCTTGCACTTCATGTGAGGGCAATTAGCGCACGTGCATGGCAATTAGTGCTGCAAATGAAGTCGGCACGGGTGTATGCTGCCTCTTTAATGGCTTGCTTTCCTCCTCTGCCAAAAGAGCAACGAAGCAGTCTCAAAGGAACCTGCTGCCTTCTGATACTCAATTTGCTTCAGGCTTACCTTGGCATTCTGCCTCTTTCTTCTGCTGCCTAGCCTGGCCCACCTGCCTCTTCCTGCTACCAGCGCTGTGGAGGGAACGATACCTATTTCTAGCAGATCAGGCCATGGCTTGCCCAACGTGCTGCAGCTGGGCCTTGCAGACCTCCAGTGCCGTCTCTCCCTGATGTGCTTTGTCACCCTCAGTTTCTGACCTCTTTTCAGCAGAACGTTGAGCTGGTTTCTGATGAACCGCACTGCAAGCGGCATCGCCTGGTAAAGGAGCATGCACGCTGGTGGGAGAATGCAGAGCAATCCTCCTGTCACCCATCTTTTTGATTTAGGTATGACTATGACAGAGGCCTTAAAATTTCAGTGATAACCAGTTGTTTGTGAGCAATGGTGACTCTCTGGAGTGTGTACATGCTGGGGTATTGATGGTGTGTGTGTAAGCTCCATATATATGCAATTACATGATGTGATTCTTAACCAGAATATTAACTGCTCCAGAAGATTTTTAAAATGAGACTGGATAGGAAGGGTCTAGCAAAACAAACTTGCAGTTGAATGCTCAGTGATTATAGGAAAAATAAGGGGTTGAAACACCAGAAGAGACCTTACAGGCCACTGACAGTTAGGAGGGTGGGGAAGTGTAGGTGAGGCATGTTAATTTGGTCATGAAGTTTTGGTGCAGGCCTCCTTGTATGGCTTTCGTTATTGCAGCGGAGCACCTTGCAGCATGGATGACCCGTCTAGGTTTGTTTTTAGAATGTCTGACAAGTAGTACCTTTACTGTGTCTCATAAAATGTCTCTTAATAGGGAGCTGGTAGTTTATGAA
Organism: Falco cherrug; assembly: GCF_023634085.1. Lineage (NCBI taxonomy): Eukaryota > Metazoa > Chordata > Aves > Falconiformes > Falconidae > Falco > Falco cherrug. Next base: position 31,493,271 of record NC_073704.1, on the reverse strand, counting down.
AATGTGTTTTTGAGGGGGAAGCTGGTTTTTTCATGGGGTGGGATTGCTCTGGACAGGAGTATGCAGTAACCAGCTTTATTGTGAGTAGATGCTGTAGCAAGAAGAAAAGTTCAGCGTGAGTTCCTGCAAAAGAAAAATTGCCTTATAGAACCTCTGCACTGAAGATACACTGGGTTAATGGAGTTACCTTGGGAGCCTTTTTCTTATGCAGCACTGGTTATTGAGACAGTTCAAATGTGGGTCGTTTTTTCTTTCATTTTAAGTAGGGTTTGCACAGAACAACAAGCAAGCGGTTGCTTTCTAGATAATGTGGGTCAAGTGCCATTTTGCTGAGGAAATCGGCAGGTTTTTACTTAGCTGGCATTAATACTGAAGTGTTTCCTAACTTTCTTGTGCTGAGGTCCTTGCATTGTTATGCTGCTAAATGTTTCTGCAACAGAAGTGTGCGTTGAGCCATGATTTTGTGTCATCAGGACTATTGGCTTGTGTGATTTACAGAGGTGGATGGACTTCACAAAGGGTGTGTCAGCCCTATCATTGTGGCTGCCATCAAAGCCAGCTCCAAAACCCATGAAAAGCAGCTGCCACAGAAGTGCTTGGTGACTTTTGGGAGGAGTGGGGACAGGCAGACAGAAACTGTGTGGACAGGACTCTATATCCCTGCTCATGAAGTAATGAACATATGGAACAGGCTGTGGCTGAGGAGGTCTTGGGGGCTATGTGGTGAAAACAATCCTGAAGGAGCACATGTGTCTGTGCTGTTGCTTCGCATGTGTTTCATCACGGAATTTCCAAAGAAGGCCCTAAACAAAACAGCTTTATGGAAGAACAAAACAGCATTGTCAGCGGTGGCCGAGGAAGCTGCACCGGCACCTCTTTCCATAACCGTGCTCTGAACTGGTTCTTGTTCACAGCGTTTCTGTGGCTGTTGTATGTGCAGCTGTACGTTAGCATCTGCCTTAAAGGGTTTTATGAAACTGTGGTAGAGAAAACGGTGGCTGGGCTTTGTTTGAACTTAGCTTTTTCTAAAACCAACATAATTTTTTTTTTTCAAGCCAGAATAATTGTCCTAAGGGAAAAGCATATGGAATAGTGAGATATTTTATTTTTTTTTTTTAACGGCTCTGTTCATGAGTGCTCACTTGCTTTGAGTCTGGGAGACTGTATTCTAGCCTTCTGCAGTGATTGTGTCTGATCCAAGTTTCTGTTCGTTTGATCAACCCCTTGAGCTGGCAGAATCCCTCTCCTTGCCAAGGTGTTTGAGGATTGTGATGTGGACAGCAATCTGATCCTCCTGGATGAGCATGCACAGAGTGTGGCTGTCCTGATTATGGTGGGGGCAATGTGCTGTATGAAAGTGGGTTTGGTATGTTGTTCAGCATCCCATGCTTGTCACAGTGAACCTATGGGACAGCTGGTTTGACCCATCTGCTTTGTAGGACAAGGGGAATGGTTGTGGCTTCCTGAGGTCCTTGTTTTCTAGCCTCAGTAATAAGGGAGGGGAGGACATACCCGAGGAAGGAGTAAAACCACCTTCTTGCATCATTTAGGGTTGGTTAACCTGTGAAACAGTTTCCAAAGCCACTCACTCTTTTCCTGTAGTGCCTAGGTGCTCAACATGGGATGCCTCAGGCATCTGAAAGCTCCCAAGTGAGTCTTCTGAATTTAGGCATCTAAAATCTTCCTAAAGAGCATTTTTCATAGACTAAACAGTGTGACTGCCTCCTCTTGCCTCTAGTCACTTCTACAGAATAAATTATAAACTTGTGGGCTTCTGTATTTCCTACTGTCAGGCTTCTGGATGTAGCTGCACTTGAATAGGCACGAGCTGCCTGACCAGTCTTGCATATCGCAGCATGCTGATTACTTATGTGATCAGCAGTGGAAATCGGTGTGGTAGAGCAGACAGGATTCTCACCGCGCCTTTGACTAAGCTCTGAACAGCAGACTTCTGCTAGAAATGAAAGAAAATACAGTAGACTCAGAGGCTAGGTGTCTGTTGGGTTTTGTTAAAGCACAGAAACATTTTTCAATGGAGATACTTTGAATTTGAATGCTGGGAGAGCAAAAGGGAACAAGTTACTACCGAAAACGCTTTGGGTGTTGGCCCGAAGCGGAAAGGCATGACCTGTGCTGTCCAGGTGAAGGGCAAGCACCTAGGGATGCTAGTGGCTGGGCTACTGATTCCTTGTTGATTTCTGTGCTTGCAGTCCTGCCTGTTTTCTCCTGTTCTCCAGCCCTTTCTGTACCATCCATAGCAAGAGAAGGCAGTGGCAGCTTACTGTGGAGAGGTGGGATAATGATAAGGGATGGTTGAGTTAGGTCTTTGGGACCCTGGGGAGGGTCAAACTGAAAATGGGCTGTGAAGGAGAGCTTGTGTATGAGACAGCAAGTGCCATGTGTGAGATGGAGGAGGCTTTTGGGCCTAGATGGAGCTGGTAGGAGCAGCAGACTGGAAGAAACCAAGGATGGTGCATGGAGCTGAGGAGAGGCAGCTGTGAGACATCCCTTGGGGTTGTTATTTTTCAGAATAAAGTTGTTTTATTATATAGACCAGATTAACCAATTCTTTAATTTTCTTCTCTCCCTTGAACAAAGGAAAACATTACAAAGAAGTCGCAATTAAAATGAATGTGAAGTATTATCTGGTGCCTGCTGAGCAAAATCTCATGAGCTGGCTGAATTAGCAGTCTGATAGTGTGCCGTGTAGGATGTGGTGAAGCACAGAGCCATGGCTGTGCAGAGGGATGGGGCACCAAAATAGGCCAGGTATGGCCCAAGCCCTGCTGCTGCCTTGGAGGGTGCCGTGGGTATATGGCAACAGGCTGAGCGGGTGATGATTGCTCAAAATTGTCTGAAGGAGGCTTCAAAGAAGAGGGTGGAGGGAGGAGAGAACAAGGGGCTGGATGGAAGAAACAAAGACAGGCTGGTACTCTGATGATGAGACCCAGAATGTCTTGCCATGGATCTTACGATGGGAATAACAGTTACTAAACTTTCCTGGCATGCACGTGCTTGTCCTCTTTTTCACGTGTGACTTCTCCATAACAAAAATCTCTCAGCTGGGACTGACAATGGAAAAATTGTAGGAAACTTTCACCAAACAACTCGGTGGTAGGCCTACCTCCTGTTTTGTTCTTGAGCTTTTCTGTTTCAAAGGAACCATCTGCTGTATAACTGTAAACACAGCAGACCGCTAGTAAGCTTCATCATCCAAGGGTCAGTATCCATCTAAGGCAAACTGCTGGCAGGCTCTTGTGCCCTGTCTTTGTGTTGCTGCTACCACCTCTTCTTCCAGGCTCTGAGTCTGTGGAATTGGGCAAAGTTAAATTTGCAGATCACAAGCTTTCCGCAGTGTGGTGGTGGTGCCCCCTTGCACATGCAAAATTGCTAGAAGCAGGCAGACCCATGAACCTACAAAGCTGTTGTGTCACTTCAGCTGCACCCACGCAGGATGTGAGTGTGGCTCTGAGTGAGTCAGGCTCAACAGCTGAGCGGGTGCATTTCAGTTTCTCTTTGCAGGATGTTTTACAGTGCCTAGTCTTGTCCTTCAGCAGGCAAAGAAGAGCACTCTGCAGGATCCTTTTTCCCTCTGCATGCCTTGCCCAGTGGCATAGGTCAGTAGTTAAGTGAAAAAGTATTACTTGAACGGGATGGGATCTTGTGTATGCAAATCTGGACTGTGGGGTCTTGTGGCTTTGCACAGAATAGGCTTCACACAGCTTTCTTATGCTTTTATTGAACTTGTGTTTTACCTATTGAGGCTCCTTCTAGAAGGAAGAGGTGGAGGCTTCCAGGGCTAGATGGAGGGAAAGAGATGCTGAGAATGAAGGAGTAACAACTTAGTTCATTAAATTGGGGATCTCTGAGGGGGTTTGTTGGATGAAGTCCTGATAGGGAATATGTTGTGCCAGGTGTGATTTCTCCTCTGCGGAAGAGAAATCTTCTGCCTGGTTAATGCATACTGTGAACCTGCGTAGCCTGGTACAGCCACCAAAAGAAGCGTTTGCTGTGGCAATGTAAGTATTTTTGTGGTATGTGGAGACCTAAATCTGGGAAGTGGCTAGATCTGAAATTTGATTTGGGGCTTGTTCTGTCTAATATCTTTATCGATGATCTGGATGAGGGGATCAAGTGCACCCTCAGTCAGTTTGCAGGTGACACCAAGCTGGGGGGGTGTTGATGTGCAGAGGGCAGGAGGCTCTGCAGAGGGACCGGGACAGGCTGGACCGATGGGCCCAGGTCGGTTGTATGAGGTTCAACAGGGCTCAGTGCCGGGTCCTGCCCGTGGGTCACAGCAACCCCCCGCAGCGCTACGGGCTGGGGCAGGGGGCTGGGAGTGCCTGGAGGAAAAGGGCCTGGGGGTGCTGGTCGACAGCCGGCTGGACGTGAGCCAGCAGTGTGCCCAGGTGGCCAAGGCGGCCAACAGCATCCTGGCTTGTATCTGAAACAGTGTGGCCAGCAGGGCCAGGGCAGTGATTGTCCCCCTGTACTGGGCACTGGTGAGACCCCACTTCGAATCCTGGGTTCAGTTTTGGGCCCCACACTGCAACAGGGACATGGAGGTGCTGGAGCGTGTCCAGAGATGGGCAACGGAGCTGGGGAAGGGTCTGGAGCACAAGTCTTGTGAGGAGCAGCTGAGGGAACTAGGGTGGTTTAGCCTGGACAAAAGGAGGGTGAGGAGAGACCTTATTGCTCTCTAAAGCTACCTGAAATGAGGTTGTAGGCAGGTGGGGGTCGGTCTCTTTTCCCAAATAACAGGCTATAGGACAAGATGAAATGACCTCCGGTTGTGCCAGGGGAGGTTTAGATCGGAGATGAGGAAAAGTTTCTTCACTGAAAGTGTGGTCAGGCGTTGGAACAGGCTGCCCAGGGAGGTGGTTGAATCACCATCCCTGGAAGTATTTAAAAGACATGTAGATGCAGTGCTTAGGGACGTGGTTTAGTGATGGACTTGGTAGCCCTGGGTTAGCGTTTGGACTTGATGACCCTAAAGGTGTTTTCCAACATAAACAATTCTATGATTCTGTGGTACAGGGGAAGGTAGGATGCGTAACATTCTTGTTAGTGCTTGTGTGCATGAAATTGTGTATGGGTTTAACATGAGTGAAACTGACCAGAACACAGCTCTTGAGGTGGTTATTTCTGGTTTAATGCATATAATGAATGGGATCTGACATGGACCACATCAGAATAAAAGAGGAGAAAGCAGTCAATACTTCACTGTTAACAGACAGAGCAGATCATAGGGCTTGAGAGGGTCCAAGTCCTGATGCATGTCTTTAATTTAATCTCTGGTCTCTAGCAACACGTTTTAATTTATCAGTCTCATCTTTGTTAAACTGAAAAGGAAATTAATGCATTTTTATAGAGACCACGCCACAAGTGATATGAGGAGCAACTAGTTAATGTTTAGCAAAGTTCTGCTGAAGATGAATGGTACACAAGCACTGTTCTGACTGTATCAAGGTTACTCTTGAAAGAAAAAGGCTATTTTAAAGAATGCTTTTGTCCCCTTAATCATTGCCCTTGCAGTGAGCTTAATATACAGCCATATATTATATTAATCTGTTGCCCAGCTAATGACATGTAAAATTACAAAAACAGAGGTGTATATTCCTACAACCTAAGGAGAGATGTATGTCAGGTGAATGAAGCCAGGAGAAAGTCAGGCTAAAAAGCAGGCAGAGCAAAGTGACTCTAATGGCAGAATGCCCCAAAGGAAACTTTCAACAAGGGTGATTCATTAGCAGTCAAACAGTCCTTTTTCTTTTCCTGCCTTGCACACATTTCAAAAAGTAAATATAGCACATCTCATGGAAATGGCCCTCCTAGCTAAAGTGTTCCTCTATAATGGGAGAAAGGAAGATTTTGTGCTTCATGTTTGATAGGTTGTGAGGCTTGGACTACAAATAAAACTTTCTGTAGTGGGATACTTGTATATAATCTGTAAGATGTCACTAAAATCTTGTACTGTTAGCATCATGGTGGTTTGGACTGTGATTTTGACCTGCCTAAGGAGGACACCTATATTCCAGACCTGGATCAGTGCATATAGGAGAGACCTTGAATTTGTCAGATAATCCACATACATCCTGGCTTTTTCAGAGTGTGCTGAAGCATCGTTAGAACTGTGAATCCTTTTGCATCTAGAAATCCCACTGAAATCAAGGGAAACATCCTACCAAGAGGATATGCAGAGTCATATGAGCCACGTGAACTACTGAGACCCACGCTGTAGTCCTGCAGAAGAGTGGCTGTCCAGTACATCAAAAGTGAATCCCTCATTTCTGTGTGACACTCCAGCAGTATGCTGTGTCATGCTTGCAAGGCTCATGCTGTTAATGTGCGAATATGATGAATTTTCCTGCATCAGTGTTGTGCTAGCAACAGCCACCAGCTCCTGATTCAGTTAAACCCAGGCATGATGTGGGCAGACTGGTAACTGATTTGCAGGGCTCTGTTGGAATAGAAAGCCTGTTGTCTATCAACACATTGTCCAGGCAGCACAATAGGACAAGGTAAGCACTGGAAAAGCAAGGTCAAAATGCTGACAATACCATGTTGTATTGTGTGGCCCTGAGCAAGTGGTTTACATGCCTTGCTTCTGCTATTCTGAGTGAAACCAGAATAGTTCTTGCTTTTAGAAAAAGTGCTTTACGGTCTGTGGGTGGAAAGCGTTCATCTGTGTGAAGTATTTCTGTTGTAGAAAGAATTAGTCTCGCTTGCCATAGTTCCCCATTCCCAGACCTGGTTTTTGAGGAGATCAGATGCACTGGTTCCTTTTGAAGATGGAAATCTCTTTGTAGGTGTTCTGCATTTCATTCATCACAATCCATCTGGTAATGCATTTTGGAACAATCCATTTTGTTTGTGGCTTTGGCTGGATTTGCATTCTCCAAATAACAGTGTGGTTTGGGCTTAATATGGGATATATGGCCTCTTTGGCTTGGTTTCAGCACAGGTTGGGAAGGACTGAAAGGAATTATCTTTAGGTCTCTAAGGCAATAGCAAAAGACTAGGTATCTAGTAGCAGAAGCTGAACTGAGTGCTTAGTTACAAGCATCCTGTGTGGTATAATTTAATGGTCTCGGGCAGCCAAAAAGGAAAAAAAAAAAAAAAGCAGAGTGCCTTTCTCATAGAGGATCTCAGCAGATAAAACTGATTTGTAGCAGAGAATCAGTTACAGATTCAGGTTGCTCCTTAAAATTGGTGTCTTCTGCTTGGGATTGGTACAGTGGATTGTCAGCTTTCATGGCATCAATTTCTTGCTATTCCATGACCTTTCTCCGAATTTGTAAGCTGTTGCCCAGTCTGCCAGTCTGTATGGAAATAGCATGTGTACCTGCCAGGTGAGCCGGTACCTTCTCTTTCTAGGCAACGTGGTGCCTAGAAGAATTGCAAGAATTTAAGCCTGTTAAGCCACAAACTCTCTTAGAAGTTTTGGTTTTTTTCTTTTCAGTGGGACAGGACCAGATATTAGAATTAACCTCTCCCCCTACCTCCCAGCTAGCTTTCTGTTGAGCGTCTGCATTTTTAGATTCCGTCTGTCTGCGGTCCAGCCCCAAGACAGTTAATTTTAATAAATAAATAATGATAAAAATAGTCTCTGAGGACTTGGCAGGCAGCAGGCCAGGGAATCTGGGCAAGTCGCCAGCAGCTCTTCCACTTGAAATCTAAAGTTAACTCAGGCTATGGCGCTCGCATCAGTCTGCTCGGATTATTTCTTTGAAAAGTGCTTTTCCCTTGCCCATCCCAGATGGTGCCCCATGCCTGCTGCCCTCCCGTGTGGGCTTCGGCACGGAGGGGGGGACTCAGCCCGGCGGTGTGGGGCAGCACTCAATCAGAGGCAAAAGGCCGCGGTGTCAGTGCTCCCCTGAACGAAGGCTGGGGCATTGACTCAGGCAAAAATTTTCTAAGTGCCAAAACACAGAAAAGCTTCAGCTGGAGCAAGTGGGTTGGCCACAAGATGCAAGGGTGGAGGAAACCAGCCTCTGTGAGTTCTGGCATTTGCAGTGCTAACTGCTCTGTCTGTTCAGTCTGCTCCAATTTTTCAGCCAATGCTACGTGGGCTCTGTTTTAATCCCCGGGGTGACTTTGTCATTGTGTGATGTCCCACCCCAATCTCCAAGTTAGATCTCAGGGTAGGAGCTGTCACCCCCCATGCCTTTATATTCCCATTTCCTATCATACTGTATATTCACAGCATATAGTTCCAGGAGCTGAAAGAAAGCCATCCGAATCCTAGGCAGGCAGTTACCACTGTTGGGAATATCTGGGAAATTATGTATCCAGGAAAATGCATGCCCTCTGGGGAGAAACAGCCTGCCAGCAGGTGGGAAGGTTTGGAGTAAAAAGAGTTGAGATTTCCCCTTTAAGGAGAAGCAAAGAGGCCTGGAAGAGCGAAGCTGTCTGGACTTATCTGCACACAGCGATCAGCACGTGGTTCCTGCAGCTTTGGGCCTACAACAGAGAAGTCGAAAGTACAAACGCAAACCTGTGCCTCTCGCAGCCCTGCCAGCAGCACGCCCCACCCAAACCAGCCCTGCTTCACTCAAGGTGGTTGATAGCTATTTTAAACCCACCAAAAGGTTCAGACTTGCTTTTCTATAGGCATGTTCTTGAACGAGTGCTCATGATAGGAACTGGTGGCAACTGGGTTTAACTCTAGCTCCCACAGGCTTTAAAAATCCTTAGTGTGGGATAATTGGACATCTCCAGATAGGGACACGCCTGCTGCACTGGTATGGGCACGGAAATTCCAGCAAAGGCCGGTTTGGGGCATAGTGCCTTTGTTTTGCTGGCAAGGCTGGGCATTTTTTTATTTTATTTCTTTTCCCCCTTAGCTTTATCGTCGGTGTTAATAACGTGTAGCCTAGAGAACTGGCAAGGTAGATAAATGCACCTTTCAGATTTCCTGTTGTGCAAGTCAGTCCCTGGGGATGTGTCTGTCAGTAGTCTCACCCAGCGCTGGGAATGTAAAACCGGCTGCTCACAGCTGGGGCGCAGCTGGCCAGCAGGCTGATGACGAGGGGACACCTGAAGTCCTTCTGCCCCCAACACCAGGGGCAGCCTCGGGTGATAGGGGGTAATGAGGGAGAGGAAATCCCTTTGACTGTTTGAGATGTGTGCTCCATTTCGGGCCATCTGGGGATGCACATTGTTTCCGAAGGAGGCCGAGTGGTGAATCGGGGAGCTACTGCAACACCAACCCACTTGTCAAGGGTTCTGGCTGCAGGAATGCAGGATGCGGGCTTTCATGACTGTGATGGGCCAAAGGACTTTTAGAGGGGCACTGAGAACATCCAAGGAAGATCTGTGAAGCAGCACAGGCTTATCTGTCTTAGCAATGGCCTCAGCTGCATCCCTGGAGCCTCTTGGCACTTGGGAACTCTATACCCCTTTGCAGGTTGACTAAAACCAAGCATTAGTTTTGAACACTTTATAAATGCTCTTCTAGAGGGAGAGCCCTTAGTTTCTATTACCAATCTGAAGTGGCAGGGTGTGCTTTTCACTTGGCACGAGAGGCACATACCACATTAGTGAAAAAATGATACTTCCTTCAGGGCAGTGTAGTACTGATGGAGTGCGTAAATTGCAAGGGCTGCTTTCTAGCTGGAGCAAGTCCATATAGCTCAGAGCTCTGAGTGGGTCTCATACAGGGGAGTCTTTGTCCACAGTAAAAATTCTTTCTTGACCTGTAGCATTATTGGTCTGATCTGTCATGGAAATACATGAAGCTGGATAACTCTGGTCATGGCCTGTGACCCTGCATAACGTGGAAGGTAGTGGAAATAGTCTTCTGAGAATTTGTATTTAAATATTGCCTTCTACTAAAGTACTTTTTGGAAATGGGCTCTTACTCTATGTGCTGCAGCAGCTTGCCTGATGTTAACCTGGACATAAGGCAACCTGCATTAAGACAGCTGGTTCATTGCAGTTAGTTAATAGTTAAGTATTTGGGTCCTGCTGCAGTCACTGCTTAACTTAATAGTTCATTGACTTCAGAGGGTCTGCGATAATGCTGATAATATGTACTTACAGCTTCTATACCCTGCAGAGCTGGAACAAAATCCTTTGTGTGGGTGTGGGAAGAAGGGCTGAGTGGAATTTTATACCCAAATAAAAGGTAGTTATAGAAGTAGGAATCACAGGAGTAGTTTTGCTGATTCAGTGAAGTCTATCTAGTCTATAAGGGCTTTAAATAAAAATATCCGTATGCCAGGAAAGGATGGAGAGGAGCTCCTGCCAGGTCAGCATGCAGGGTGGTAACAGTGAGATCAGCAGGCTGTCAAGCAGAAGACAAAGCAGGCAAACTAATTACAACTTGGCAAAAAAAAGTGTAATTAGGAAAGAAAGGCCATTGCTTTGCTTGCTGAGCACCCCTCCCCCTGCCATGTATCCCAGCCCTCTCGGATGTCGTTCCTTGGAGATTCCCGCAGAGCAGCCCTCACTTGAGTTATCTCTTTACCAGAAGATATTTGCAAGTAGACAAAAAGGGAACAGCTTGTTCTGACTTCAGCTCTCCATGCCTCAGGGAGGCACAGCCTGCAGCTCACAGCCATTATGAAAGGCCGGTTAATCACTGGGATAACTCCATCAAAACCAGTCCCACGCTCTGGGGTTCCTTGCTGTTTCAAGAACAGTGGTGGTCAGCTGTTTGAGCTGCCATCTTCACCAAGTCAGGTCATCGCTCCAAAGAAACAAACTTCTTCACAGCCTTTGGCAGAGGCTTTTAAACTGCAGCCAACAACAACTGTCTGTATTTTCACTGACAGATTGCATGTTGCTTTCTTGACAGAGTTGCCACCACTTTCTCTGTTGATGCATTTAACTTTCTGCCTAATTTCTTGGGTGTTTTTACCACCCCTCTGCCCAAAAGACTGGTCTGTTCTTTCAACTTCTGTGTCTGTCAAGCTATTGCTGCATAAAGGGAGAAGGGGGTGTCTTTGCTGTTATCCATTGCTATTTTTTTGTGCTGTTGTTGCTTCCAGTAGCTTTGACTCGTTCCCTGTAACCACGTTTTCTTAGTGGTCATCACCTTCACTGCTGTCATCGCAATTTGCCCTGGTTCTGTCTTTCCTGTCCCAGTGTGCCTTCCTGATACCTCTAGCCATCATTTTTTTGCATTATTGGATTTGCCTCTCTTGATAATTAGAAGGTAGGTAGAGTCCCCAGGAGTAGGGAGGACACTGGAGGTTTTATTTAAATAGTTGTGGTTTACAGGTGTGGAAGGAGGAACTGTAGCTTACAATGGACGTGGATGTGGGATGAAACCGGGGTTCTCGTGCTGGCTGTCACTAAGCCACTGATTTACTTTGGGTGCATCATTGCTCAGGGACCCCTATCTGTAAAATGGGGAAAACTGTAGCAACTTTTTCCTGTTAGTAGTGAGTCCTACTACATTTGGGAAGAGTTCATTTTGTCTTACGGTACACTGGCAATGGTGGTAATGGTCTTGTTGTGCTTAGAAAAGTATGAACTTTGAAGAACATAAAACATTGGCATCTTGTGAAGGGCAGCTAGACTGCTGCAGCAGCTGATGCTAGATACTAGCACGCCTATTCTTGAGGTAATGACATTGTACTAGTGAAATAATATCAGAGAGTTGATGAGACTCTGAATGTGCTTGAAAGCTGCAATTAAAGCTGTTTACCTTTCATTAACTTGTTTATCTTTTACAAGTCATGTGAAACATGAAAGTGTGTGTCTGGAGAGCAGTACTTTTAGATATGGAGTAATGTTTGAATGTTTAAGAAATAAAGTAGCTTTTAAAATATTTATGTTGAGGTAAACAAAAGCGTAATCTGTTGCTGCTTTCTGTGTGTCAAATTTGCTTTTGTTTTGCATTTGACTTGGCTGCTTTTACTCCAAAATTTTTGCATTTTTGGCTATCTTAAATATTTCCTTCTTCAATTAATCTTCTCATTGTGAAAGAAGCTGTGAAGTCCATGCTCCAAAGGAGTATGCTGCTCAGTGTTTCCTTCTCATGACAGTGCTCTTAACTGAATATTTGAGGTAGTGTTAGCTTTTATAGAGATATGAGTTGAATTTCTGTAACATAACCCTTACGGCATGGGAATTCCCTAAAGGATTATTTAATTTTTTTTAATAAACATTGTCAGTGTTTTGTGATGTCTGTGTATGTTCCTTTCAGCTGATTTGCTTTACAGAGACCAAGGAGGGAAATTGGATAAGGCTCTTTTGTCTGTGGCCGTGATGTTGACTGAGTTCCTTTCCCTCTTTTCACTTTATTTTCAATGTTTCCACTTTATTTTCCAAACTTTCTTTGATTACAAACCTGGAAAATATCTTGACTGTTTTGAGGCTCTGTTAATTTACCTTAAAGCGTGGCAGGTTTCTCTAGAATTTCTGAATGTCATTTAAATTTCATTTCTTTACTGTTGGTAACTTACACGCAGTTACTGTTCTGCTGGCAGGTATTTGTGTTTTGCCGCCAACCACACCATTGCATCTAAGGGTCAGGAGTTGACAATCCTCAAAAGGCGTAATTGAGAACTAAATTTTAGCTGGCAGCACTTTACCGCTGTCAGTGCAGCGATAGGGAAGTACCTACGATTCCTTCTGATTTACAGGATGGCTTGTTCACTCTTTGCCTTGTAGGAGAAAGATCATAACAAGCTGTATGTATAGAGACTGTACTATTCATAATTTCTTTTTTCCCCTTCACTACTTCCTGTGTCAAAAAAATGGAATTTTCAGCTATATTTGTCAACATTGTTGTGTGGCTGGGTGACCTTTGTTACAGTGGTAGAAACATACACCAGGAAATAAATAAATAAAGACTAAGTTTGATCAGCCTAATAGAAATAATTTATGGGAGTCCCTGATATCGGTATAGTGTCTGATCTATCATATGAACAGGTCAGACACCAGAAGAACCTTTTCTATGTGTATAAAATCTGGTCTGAATATCTTTGTATAGGATATAGACAGATGTGAGGCTACTTATTAAAGTTACATGAAACAGATCAAGCTGCAGAAAGCCTTACACAGACAGGGCATGTGCGTATGCTGTGCCACAGCTTTCCCTCTCTTAAGCCAGTGTGCATCTTGCATGGCCTGAGGAGGTAAACATCCACGGAGTTATTTCAGACTTACATAGTTGCATTATGCAAATGTGATCTAGTTCCGTCTTGAAACCATTAGGAATCTTTCCATGGCCTTTGTAGGAAATTGGGCTAGCCTGAGGAGCAGAATAGTTCCTGTCGACAGTTCCCACCCTTTACTATTTCTGAGGTTCATTAGTTTTCCCGAAGGAGCAGTACGCTGGAATGGAGTTGGAAATTTGGAACTCTGCTGAATACCATAGGTGCCATTTCCCAATTTAGAGTTCCCAGTTTTGGCTCTGTCTCTTAAGGGTTGCACATGGATGTAAGTCTACCTTAATTATCCTTTCTATAATAATCTCTGCCAAAGTTGGTTGACCTTTGGGACCTTCACCTAAAGCTACCTATTCGATAAGGGCTGTTTCAGAAGAACAGACAACCTCTATCAGGAGCAAAGGGCTGTCTATATGACTGAATTTACAGGCTTTGGGTAGTGTCTGGTGTATTTTATTGCCTTTGTGGTGTAACTGACAAATGCTATTGTTGTGGATTGTGACATTTAAATTACTAAGGTTCTTAGGACCATGAATAGGAATATTTTAAACCCAAAGTATGTAAAATAAATGAGGAAATATGAAATAATGGAAGTATAATAATAATATAATAATGAAAATCTCTCAATTAAAGATCAGAATCTGTCCTGAAAGTGAAGTACTTTAATACAGTTGCATTCTTTCAAGAAAAAGGTGAAAGCTGGTCTGATGCCTCAGGGTTTAGCTGGGTGAAAGTCCTTGGGTACTTATGTGTTTGCTTGCCAGAATGGAATTGGAAGCCCACATGTAGGCATCATGGGCTCTTTGTACGAGGAAAGTTGCAGGATGATGCAAACAAGCAATAACATGCTGAGAAGAAGCTTACAGAGTTTTCTGTATTTAAATACCTCATCAAGTGGATGCATTTAGGCACTTGTTCCGGAGCACAGAAACCTTCCTGAACCAGGCACCTATATGTACTCTTTAAAGCACAGTCAGGGAGAAGGTAGTAATTTAATAGTTTGAGGCAGTGGATATCCTTTTTTTTTTTTTTTTTTTTTCAGGGCTTTGAGAAAAGCCCTTGCTTCCAAGGGAACTGTGGAGGGATTTTAAACCGACTAACAGTAAGCTTGCATTTCGTAGATGTCTTTTCTGTAGCTCGTCAAGGCAAGGCTGCCTAAGAGCCAGAGCAATGCCAGTTTTCTTACAATACTGGAATCTCTTCAATGACTTTTTGCAAATCTTTCAAAATAGTTTCCTGTTTGTGCAAATGGTTTTGTACCAGGCACTTTTCCTCAAACTTTGGCTATTGTTTAGGTATCTCTAGTTACCAGGGAAACCAGCTAGGGTGCCGTCAACCTAAGGTGTTCTAGATGAGCCCAGGGTAACTTGTGTACAAAACAAATCATATTTTCATCTTCTCCTAGTTCTCCCCCCAGGACAAACTCTTAAATGGATGTACAGAACTTCATGAACTCTTTGAGATAAATATTTTTAAACTTTCTGTGCTGCAGGAGGAGGAGTTCCTAAATATTATAGTTGGCAAATTGCTTTTCTTCTGACAGCAAGATTAGGTGTGAATTTTCTGCAAGTACCTCATTGCAATCAGTTTGAGAAGTTTTATTTTGTTCTTCTATAGATATAAAATTGGACAAAGAAGGTATATAACCATTTTAAATGGAAGTGTTAAGAAAATTGTGGGTCTATGGTCATGGTTAAAAGAAAAAGCAATCCACCTAAACAAATAACTTAAATGTTGCTTTAGGCTGTGAGACATGTTAGGCTTGGCTTATGCCTGGGATTTCTAGCAGCTGAGTATTTATTTTGAAGTATGATTATGGCTCATATCAACATGGCTCTTAGCTTGCGTTCAGTTGTGTGACAGTATGCAGTACCTTTTACAGAGGCTTGTGCTTTTGTACATAAATAAAACTTTTTAAGTGTACTTATAGTAACATAGTTCCATCCATGCTAGGGAACTCACACTGCTTTTCATGAGAGTGGTAGAGCTAGATACACAACATCAGGATGTTAACAAGGCTTTTAGTCCAGGCTATTGGGTTTTCAGAGGTGGTGTTTCAGGAGCCACTATGTGACACCGTGTTACATTCAAACCTTTGGTGACCCAACCATGTAATGAGAGAAGAGACTGATGAAACTGGCAGAAAACTGTTTGTCATGCCTTCAGGTTGACAAGCTGTGCACCAGGCATTGGAGCATTGGTGCTTCTCTCAGTGATAGGAGGAGCCATTTTCTTAAAAGCCCCATTTGCTGTCAGGAGGAGGCCTGCTAGAACGCTTAAAGAAGCAGCTGAAACCCCCTTGTTACTGTACTGGTTATATTTGAGAGGTCATTGAGGTAGTGGAAGAATGGAAAGTTTCAAATATAATGTTTACCTTTTAAAAAAGGGGAGGCGGGGAGAAGTGTTGGGGAATTGTAGATCCATCAAGTTTCGCTTCAGTTCCTGGAAAAATCTGAAAGAAATAATAGCACAGTGTGCAAGCAGCTGGGACATAACACAGAGATGATTAACAGCCTGAGTGGCTTTGCTGAGAATAAACGGCATCCAACCAGTCACGTTTCCTTCTGCAACCGCAGCAAGAGAAATGATAATAACAGTAATAATAATGTCCTGCATCTTGTAGGTTGGCTTTTGACTCTGTCTTGCACAACAATCTCAGAAGCAAATGACAACTTGAGTGTGTTTTCCCAATATGGGGTCAAGTAGGAGAGACAAAAATGATTGTATATCCTAGTGCAGTTGTAAGGGATTTGCTGTCAAGTGAAAGAATGCACTGAGTGAGATTTGTATGTATCTTTTTTTTTTTTTCCCCTGGGTCTGCTTCTAGTCAGTGTTTAGCAGAAGTGATATACATATCAAATATGTAGATGACAAAAGCCCTGGAAGGTCTGTAAGCCCATCAGTACTAGCAGTGATACAGCAAGCCTCTCCTTGAACCTGAACTCCTGCAGGAATGAACTTTTCTCTGGCTTCTATCTGTAAGGCTAGAAATAAAATACTAACTGGTTGTAGTCACTGATAGATATCTGTTGATCTTATCCCAGGAGAGGACTAGAGATTTGAAGCCAAGTTTAGCTAGACCTGCTTTCTGTCAGGAACTGAGGTGACCTGGAGGCTACAGAGTGCTTCCATCACCCCGTTCCTTCCCCATGTCACCCCACCAGCCTAGTGCCTGGCTGATCCAGAGGACATCCCAGGTCATAAGAGAGGGCACATCAAGCAAGCCACCCCACTAGACACAGGACTACAGTCGTAATAAACCTTTCAGGCACAGATTTGGTCCTTCTGATATATTTTTTTTTTTTTAAGTTCCAAGTTGTTTGGTTTTGTTAAACAGTTGTTTTCTTTTAGTCTACAGCTGGTCTGGACAGCGTGCCTTACTTAAAAGCAAAATCAGCATCATTGCATGGGCTTTTGGAAGCAATTACTGTTTACAGTCAGTGACAGTCACCCTTTCTGACAGTTTGAACCTTAAAGCCATAAATTCAGTAGGGATGGGAGAAACCAGTCAAATGCCATGTATTTCTTCACACCTTATATGACAAGCTAGAAATAGCTTTTTGACATGCTGACTTGGTATTTGTCAATGCATTTCAGCGTTTGGGGAAAACTTGAACAACAAATATAGATGGGTAAATAAATTTTGTTCTAATTGCTTCCACTCTAATTAGCATATTTGAAACGATGCTGACAGAAATGCAACACAACATGGGTTTCTAGGGCATTCTTAAAGGATGCTCTTGGGATTCAAAGGATCAGCTTACAGAGCTGGAGGTGATCTAAAGTATAGAATGTTAATATGAATAGTTTTGTGCTACATTTTGGCCTGCCTTCCAAAGAAAATTAGACGCAAATGATCTTTTTCCCTTCCCTCCTTCCTCACCACAACTTCCATATCTGCTGATTATTTTCAGCCAAATAGGACAAAGATACAGTAGCGATTTCAGATAAAGTCTCTTCAGCTTAGGCAGGTGGAGGACAAGATACCCGGTGTGTTAGCGCCCATTCAGACATAATAACACTGGAAGATTGACCTCTGCCATTTTTGGAGAATCCTCAGAGAAGAATGAGGCGTTACAACTACCCTAACTGCAAAAAAGGTTGAACCAACAGCTTCATTACACCTTAGAGAACCAAACTGTAAGTCTGTGGGAAACCACGTTTACTTCCCCTGTTCATGGAACTGCTGATTAATTTCTACAGAGAGCTGGCGTGTCCCGAGGCTCCCCTTTCAGTGTTTGCAGGGCTGGTAATTGAGAACCAGAAACTGCAACAGCCCTGCAAGTGTGACCAAGCTCCAGGCAGACAGTTTCCTGGCTCCAGAGGATTTGCATAAAACGGGTGTCTGAAACATGTTTATCACCTGGCATTGCTCCTCTTCAGCCATACAGAAGAAAAGAGCAGGAAGTGCAAACTCCATCTGAGATGCTGATCTCTGCGTGTAGTTGTTTTTAACCAGAGTCCTGCGTGCTGCCATCAAGGAAGAATGCTTAAGCAGTAGCTGTAGTTCTCAATGGTTTTAATCATGCTTTGGTTGTTTCTCTTGAATTTAGTGGTAAAAACTCAGGAGGTCAGGAGCGGCTCAACTCCGGTGTTAAAAATTATATGTAGGCTCATTTCTTTGTGTCTTATATGGTGCCCAGTACAGTGACTCCATAAATTCTGAGCAGGCTCCCAGTCTTGCTGTTAGCTCAGCGTAGTGTCCCTTGAGACACTGTCTGTTAATGTTTTAGTGGTAAAATTACCTTTGCAGAAGCTGCTATGAAGACATTGGAGGGATTTCTGTGTGGATCGGTTGTTCCCCCAGTGCTGATACTGTATCTGTTGGGGGGGGGTTTGTTTCTTTTTTGGTTTGGGGTTTTTTTGTCCAGACTCCAGAAATTTGAGGACAAACTGCTGTAGGTAATTGAAAGGTATTCCTCTGAGCTCTTATTATGCTGTTGTGTTAAAATTGTTCTCATTTCTTCTAAAAGGGGAAAGTGGTATTCCTTTTGTCCTACAGCTTTGTCTGCACCTCAGAATGAGTTATATTGGAAACATCTGTAATACATTTGATTAAGATATTGCTAATCAGTACTGAGTGCCAGTGTAAACGGCTTCAGCTTGGCAGAAGTAGCCTACAGCTGGTAGCAGTGAAACCTGATAGAAGGTACCTTTGCTGCTTCTGTTAGGCTGACCATCACTAAGCTTACAGTGGCTCTCTGTCTAGCCTAGGGATGTCCAGCAGTTGCTAGCAAAGCTGAGAACTTTGGCTCTATGTTCACTGAGGTCAAACTCTGACACAGGTCACATTTTGGAGCACAAGTCTGTTAAGGTTTCTGTATTGAGGGTCTTTGCCCAAAACCCGTGATGCTTTCCTGCTTAAGCTGAAGGATTTGGTTTGCCAGGCTTTACCTCTGGAACAGGCACCTGTAGACAAGGGCAGAAGGACACAGCGGGTGTGCAGTGTCTCCCTTTCTTCTTTCTTGGGTGACCCAAGGAACTACTACAATTTATTTTGCTTGTGCCCCATAAACATAAGGGAAGCTGCCTTCCCTTCACCCAGAGAAAGGCTGGGGTGAACTATGTAAAGGAGAAAAGGAGCCAGCACTAGGATGCCTTGCCTTTACTTCCTGCAGTTTTAGGTGGCGGACTGTGTTTCAATTACCCAGAAAGAAATGAGCTTTCAACTTTGCCATCTGTAGTTGTTCAGACTAGATTTGTTGCAGCTGAAACTTTCTTTTGCTTTGATGGCTGCTTGTGGGTTTAGACAACTTTTTTAGCAGATGATAATTCACACTGAAGACTGATGGCAATAATGAAACTGAATTGCTCATACTGAAGTCTTAAAGGCTATGGACCATGACTTTAAGTGATATAGAGAAAGTGAAGAATTGGTGAAGTGTGGGGAAGAACTTACTAGGATGGTGGCTGAACCAGAGGTGAGTTTAAAACAAACTCGTCTTTACATATGAAGAAGATGGATACTGAGTGAGGTAGAAAGGAAAACAAACTTTATCCCTGTTTCCCCAAAATATCGCTATATCACTTCCCCAGCTGTTTAAATTAGGAGTTTGGGGTATGTTTCATTTAAAAAACCCCAAATATTTGGTGGGGCTGGGATATTTTTTAATCCTTTTTTAATCCTGGGTGTGGTGTAGTCATGCACCTGCTTGGCAATACAAACTGAGAGAATGCATATTGCAAAATTTAAGCTGTGTTTATGAAGTAGGGGAAAACAGATGCCACTTTCTGGGGACAAGCAGGAAAATGAGCTAGCATCGTTCCTATTAATCTATGAAGAGATCTTTCCTGTGTATTAAATCAGCAAAAATGGGTAACTCATACTGATGCTGTCTTAATGATGCTGCCTTGGCACTCCGACTTCTTCATGCTTCCAGTCAGTGGCAGAGCTGGAAGTAGTCCATCATTTCTGATTCAGTTGTGTATTGCAGCTATTAGTGGCTGCTAGCTCCCTTTATTAAGGTTTCTGAAATATGTTGTGTTAGTGGAGTCTGGATAAAGCATCCCTGAGTTCTAGCCACATCAGTTAAGCTAGAGCTTTTATGTATTTACTTTGACATGTTTTCCTGAATGTCTCTATCTCTGAATTTTCTTTTGACTGTTGCAGATCACTGTGACTCCCTTTTTTTCAGGAGGATTCAGGCTACTCGGAGAGAGTACAAGGTGACTGTGCTAGACAAGCAGCAAGGCTTTAGTAGAGGATTAACCTGTGTTGGTCACTACCATCACCAAGGCATTCAGATCTTTCACTCACGGACAGTTTCCATCTCCTAGAATTTTACTTTGGAAATTAATTTAGTCAAAAAATGCTGCTTCTTTCAGGATGTTGGACTCCCTCTTTAGGTCTTGTTTTTCTCTGGATAGGGTATAGGACCTTCTTATGGGGATCCCTTAAACAGCTTTGATAGAAATAAGAATTGAGTTTGAGTTGGTGACCATTAAGGTTCAGCTCCATATAGAACCTTTCTGAAGCAGAAGTTCATTCCTTTAACAGAAGCTGGTTTGCATGCTGGAGTGTAAATCCCACCTGGTGGAAGGGGATATTTCTGCATCAATAACTGATTGCCAGGGTTAAATTTCTTTAGATGGGTTTGGTGAGACCCCTGTCTTTAAGAGACAGATGTGCTTTGCTTTGGAGGGTTCAATTGCTGGGAAATCTATTATTTCTCCCTGTCTTGCATCCAGAATTAAGTAATGTGAAGGGGGAACCTAGGTAGCTGAAAACACCTCCTTGAGGACCTATAACCTCTTGCCTATCAGGGTAAGAACAACTGGTAAATAGCACCTTGCTAAATAATTCTGATTCTGACTAATTCTTATCCAAGGCATTTTGACTTGCAAAATAGAGGCTGTTGAAGAACGCATGGGTTAGGCAAGCTGAAAAAAAACACCAATGTTCGCTTTTGAAATAGTTCTGATCATAAGATTTAATTGGGGCAGGTCATTTCTTTGGCTTTCTTAATTTCAGTGTATGATTGGATTTTTATTTCCTAACAATCTGTCATTTTGTAAGGGTAAGGAATGCAGTAAATAGAACCTCTGAGTTGCCAGCATGGACAGAGGCCCTTTTCCCATGATATGGTACGGTGAGATGGCTCTTACATGCACGGGTAGTTACACTTTTCTTTGAAATCTGGAAAAAACACCAGCTCTAGTCCTTGATGCAAGGTCAATGAAAGCATAAGTGATGAATCCTTATTTTTACCCTTAAGTGCACCCAGCTTTTTCATTTTTTTTTTTTTAAACTTTGATGGTAGCTTCAGCACGAACTGCCTATATAATGACTCTTTCGTTGTACAAGCAGATAAAGGATGTGTATGGAACTCATGGAGAATTAGTGGCAGTCCTCAAGTTATAACCCACCCAGCTATATAGGATTTGATGCTTCGTTTTGTTGCAGGCAACGTGTCTCTGTATTCTGTGCTCACTTTGTTTAAAATTGTAGAATTAGATTTGCAATACAAGACTTCAACTAAAGTCCCTTTCTCACTCTTTTGTGGATTATCAGTTATTATGGGGTTTTTTGAGGAATTCCTAGCTGTACTCTCAGAATGAGGAGTTCCATTGAGCACTTCAAATGAGGACAGAACAATCTCCACCAGCCAGCTAAGCAGCGCTTTTTTTCCAAGGTCCCTTCTAATGTCTTCCTGATAACAGCACTTTCTCTGCCTTTGTGAGGAAAAGGTCACAGTGGTGGGAACGGTGTGTGTTAGTTCTCTTGTTTCTAAGCTGTGCTATTCTTTCCTTGTTGTTGTTGCTTCTGACAAGATGGTTGCCAAGCCACTTTGTCATCACTCCTGCATCTTGACAGAATGCAGGAGCTGTCCCAGATAACAAGTGAATATGTCCTTCCAGCAAAACCTGAGTGACTTTGTCCAATCCTGGATTTAAACAGACCTGACATGTTCTGGCCCTGTTTACAAACAGGATCCTTCAACAGGACTCTGCCACAGAAATAACTACGCTTCCCTTGCTAGAAAACAAATGTTTCATTTTGGAAAACTCAGAGCTCAATGCTGATGGCATAATTGGTAATGAATCTTTGTAATGAGCCCATGCTGTTTATCGCTATCTATCTTAAGCCTCTGATATTGCATTGTGCTGCATGTTGAAAGACAACATACTAAACAGAAACTGTCTGCTGGGACTAGTAGACTAAATTCAGTCAATATAATTTTGCATTGCATTATATGTATAGTTGCTCTAATTGTGGCAGGAGAAGGAAGAACAATGAGGGAATATAACAAACTACTGCCATCATTATCTTCTGTCCACATCCCTGTGCTACAGCCAATTACATTAATGCAAATGGTAAGAGCCTCCTTTGATGCTCTTATCAGGCTGCCTGCAGTTCCTATGCCCTGACAACTCCCAGCAGTCCATCGAAAGGCACATGGCTTGTGTAGCTTATCATTTGGTGGTCATGGTATCCTTCACAGCTTCCTTCCTTCGTGCACATACATTAGTAAAATATATTCATTTTACTTACATGTTGATTCTCGGATTTATCTGTTTGGCTTTTGGTAACTTAATGCTCAGTGAAAATGACATTTCATAAACTTGCCTGTGTATCTGCTTCCACGCCAGACAGCCACGCAGCACTTCTGATGCTCTATCAGATGTTCCAGGTGATTTCATGCTTTCTCAGTCTCTCAGCCATGCTGCCTCATTATGTACAGGTGCCAGTCCCAGAGCTGTAAAGTGATTTTAATGACAGACTTGGTCTTAGAGATTTATTTCACTGGGCAACTGTGGCAAGTTGCAGTGCAAATCATCAGTCATAAGGCTTACGCCAAGCCTTATTTTGCATTTGCTTCTGTTACTACTAACAAGGGAGCAGCTGTCTCTGAGGCAAGACAGACATGCTACAAAGTGTAAAGAAAATCAAAGTTGGTTTTTGCAGACCAAATCTTTTAAAAATCAGAATGTTTGAGACTGCCATTTTGGATCACTTGTTAAGCATAACTCTTTCTCTCAAAAGCTTGTCAAAATTCAACATCCAGTTGACTCAGGTTTCTAAAATTATTTCAGAAGGTTTTAGAGAGATTATCAAATAAGAAGATTTCCACTGGCAAAATGATGAGACAAATATAAATTGAAGCAGGGGAGAGAGGATAAAATAGCATTCAGTAATGCTTTTGGAGTGTTTTTTATCTTGGCATCTCATTAAAGTAATGTAAAGATCCATAGCACTAAAAAAGAGTGGAGAGAGCTGCCTTGAAAAGATGAAGACTCATCACATGCTAGTTTATTGCCATCATTCATCAGAATTGCATGCTTCAGTCCTGATTTTTCAACAGCTTGTGCCATTGCAATAATCACATCCGTGGAGAGGAGAGCTGGGTGAACCTGGGTACGGTTCCAGGCACTTCAGATGTTTTACATTTCCAGGAATGAGACCTCGCACCTAGCTCCCCTGCTTCCATGACAGTTTTAACCGTGGGGCTGTGGTGTCATGTTCTTCTGCTCCCAGAGTGTTTGCTTCCTGACTGCACTTACAGAGTGCCTTTGTCCAGATCAGCCTGATAGTGCAGGGAGGTGGGTTCAATAAATTTAGATGTTCTTTAACTGTGTAAGGGCATCTTTCATTTTCCTGGCTGAATAAACTGTTAATTAAAACCGAGCAGGGACAGCATGACCTCCTCTTCACTCGACACACATGCAAAAAAACAAATCTTGAGGGTGAACCCTGCTCAGTCAGGTCTCTTTGGCAAGGGCCTCATGTTCTGTGTCCAGCTGGATGAAGACATCCAGTGCTCAGCCCTCATTCCAACACCTGTATGCTAAGGAGAAGTAGGGACTTGGAGACATTCAGACAGAACACCTCCTGTTAGTGGGATGTGGGTACATCACTGTTATGGCACGAGGGTTTGGAGTGCCATCTTTGAGACATCCAGTTCCCCTAAGGGACTGTGCCAGGAGCCCAAACACCCGAGAGAACAGGATGAGTCGGGGCTAAGGGCTTACCAAACACACTGGTCTCCTTTACTGTCAAAGAGGACAGATAAAGGAAATCCCAGCTAGTGATTACTTACTTTTCATGCTTCATAATGACAGAGTCCTGAGGGAGTTAGAAGTGGTCTGAAATAACGTAATGCTCAACGTTAGATGGGGAAGATCAGAAGGGACAGGGGCTGACATGGCATTTGGGGAGGTTTGGTCTTCCAGGTATGAGTTTGCACGTGAGCAAGTGCAGGTGGGCTCTGAGCACTCCCGAGCGGACTGGCAGTATGCGGCCTGAATGGAGGTTTTGTCAGTTTTCTCCCTCTGAATGTTTTAGCACCTTGGCTTGTTTGCATCCATCCTTGGGGGGAAAACATGCTCCGTTGCAGAGCGGAGAGTCCTCTCTAGCCGTGGCGTGGGTGGTGTGAGCTACTGAATAAGTGTCACCACAGAAAAAAGACACCTTCCTTTTAGATGACGTGGAAACTCGGGCTTCGTGTTTCAGAACAGGCTCCAGCTAGGGACCTGTTGTTTGTCTCAAGATCACCCTGGGCAAAAGGAGGTTACTACTGTTACGATAAACACACTGTAGGATCAGCACTTGCTTGTCTTCTACATCCAGATGTTATAAGCGGACAACTGTCCTGCTCCTCTCCTAGACTATCCTTACTCTGAGTTATCCGTTCTGGTGGCTGCAGTGAAGAGATTGGCCTTGGCTTACAGATGACTTCTGTGTTACCAGGTGAGTTGGCGGATCGCTCTTGAAAATTGCGTTTTGCTGGGTAAAAAAATGAGGTTTGTGCAGGTCTTTGTTTTGTCTGACTAGGTGAAACCTTGCTGACTAAATAAGCTACAGAGTTTGTTGGTAAAATTCTAGAATAAATTAGGACTAGCTAAATACCTGTGCATTTTGACAATGTGGCTGGCTGAGAAAAAGCTTGATCTTTAGGGAGAGTTGGAGGAATATGTAAATTACTATTTCTATTGGAAAATAAGGCCCTTTGTAGTTAATTGGCAGTGTTTGTGTGTCAGAATGGTGTCCTTTAAGTTTCCGAGGGGGCTATTGAGACAATGCCTTGAATAGCTATTCATTGGTGGGTGGTGGAATACATCTCTCTGCAGAGCACAGCATAATCTCTAACAAGAAGGAATTTGAAATTACAAAAAAGAAACAACAAGAAACATTTCTTTTGACCAACAACCAGAAGATTGGTCATCCTCCTGCCCATGAAGTCCTTATTAAAGAAGTAGGAGTACTTCTGGAAACGTGATGGCAGACTTGATTGTAGGGAGTCATCAGTGTTTTGCAGTGGAAAATGTTACACTTGCAGTTCAAAGGTGTATGATGAAGCTTGGAAGATAGAAGGATGAGGTAGCATTGCCTGGTAGCTGGCAGAATGAAGGTCATGATTTCCCTCCTAGCAGTGCCAAAGAGTAGCTTTTCTTTTCATGTGCTGGGAACTGTGTTGGTGGCCAATACTGCAAGTTCCTCTTTCAGAGTATTTTGTAACCCTGTTAGAGCACTGAAGGGCTGTTGTTCTTGGGACAAGATTTCCTTTGCAATAAAGTAATTCCATGCAAGCTGGAGATGTTTTTATCTATCTAGTGGTAGATTCTAGTGTCTGCTGGCTGATAGTGTGAAGAATGCACCAGAAAAGCGGCCTTGTGTTGAGCCCCAGGGAAATGGGCACAAGGTAGTGGTCTCTATCCTGAGAAGGTGAGGAGGCTCTGGGAAAACCATGTAGCAGCCTTTCAATACTTAAAGGGGGCTTATAAGAAAGACGGGGATAGACTTTTTAGTAGGACCTGTAGTGATAGGACAAGGGGTAATGGTTTTAAACTAAAAGAGGGTAGATCTAGATTAGATATTAGGAAGAAATTCTTTACTGTGAGCATGGTGAGACACTGGAACAGGTTGCCCAGAGAAGCTGTGGATGCCCCATCCCTGGAAGTGTTCAAGGCCAGGCTGGATGGGGCTTTGAGCAACCTGGTCCAGTGGAAGGTGTTCCTGCCGCGGCAGGGGAGTTGGAACTAGGTGTTCTTTAAGGTCCCTTCCGACCCAAACCATTCTATGGTTCTATGAGCAAGTAGATCTGGAAAAGGCAGTTGCTAAGCTGGCAAGTAACATGACTAGAAGTAGACTGAGGGTCTTTTAAATACCTTCTGCTTTCTGCTACTTGTTTCACTAACACACTTAGCTCATGTACAAGGTGCTTGAGCCTTTGGGTTTAGCTTGGTTACCTGCCTGGTGAAGTGGCTATCTTTCTGCATGTAGGTAATTTAGATGGCTTCTTGCAGGTGCTGAAGAACAGAGATTAAGTTATTCTGCAAAACTGCCTCCCTAGAAGTTATGTGTATTGGATGATTCAGAGTTTTACATGGCAGTAAAAGCAAGTGACTTAGGAGGGTCTTGGAAAGTAATTCTTCCTTCTGGGTTAGAATGTGTCTGGCTGACTTAAAATGATGCTGGTTCATCTTGATGCTAAACAAGGAGTCACTCTTCAGAGAGGAGAGCGGATGCTTGGGAATGCAAAGGCGTTTTGAGCTTTTCCTGTTCTTTCGTAGCTCCGAGAACTGTACTTGTAGGCAAATGGCAACACTTGGCAAGCTTAAACATACAGATCTCCATATACTTTCTTTTTATGCTTTCATTTTGTGTAATATGCACTATTCGTATATGGCAACCACATCAGTGAGGAGCAAGCTGTATGACTTCTGTGCAGGAGATATGATAATAAAAAAAAATCTAGACCATCCAGTTGGACGTCATTAATATGTCTGGCTCTTTAGCAGCTCTTCAGTGTTGGAGTGTATCTATGCTAACAGTGTGTTCAAAATCTAGTGACATCTGCTCTCTCTCCTTTCTCCCCTCCCTGTTGCACTGCCCATGATGCAATTCAACAGAAAATGGGATCGGTGCAATTACTGCAGAGATTCCTGTTTGAGACAGTGAAGGACAAACACTTTTTGTTGGTTGAGGGTTTTTTGTCATCTTATGCTCTGAAAAAGAACTGGCATTAAGCTGAGTGTTCGTTCTGTCATGTGTTGGGTTTAGTCTTGTTTCCATAGGAAACAAGCATACAGGATGAAGCTGGTTCTGCATATTTTTTCCTTCCTTCTTTTCCCCTCCTTTTTTTTTAACCCACTGGCCAATCACAGCCAAATTTTACAGGCCTGTAGAAGTCTCAAGGGTAACTGTGTTACTACAAATGAGGTTTTTCCTATGGCCACTAGAAGATCTGCCCAGGACAGAGCCCTGTGATGCAGTCCCAGCTGTAGGAAGGGCTTTACTCAAAGCTTGTGCTGTGAGACATCGCTGAGCCCAAGATGCAGATTTGCAGGAAACCACTTCCTTGATTCAAATACTCAGGGAATTACATGTTTTATATCGATAGGCAGCAATATCTGTGTTCAGAGCTATACCTTACATTAGGATTACATTTATATGCAGTACACTATAGAGTGAGGATCTCCTGCTGGGAGACTAGACTGGAAGCCAGTTAACCCCAAGGCTGGAGTCTCAGAAGGGCCTCCTGGGTCTGTTTGTGCTGCTTCCGTCTCATTCAAACAAACAAGTAAGTAAATCTTCCTTCAGTTGTTCTTACTGTTGACAATCTCTAATTCTTGTTATGACATCTTTATTCTTTGCAAAAGAGAAATATAGCTGAACAATTTTTCAAAGCAGAAGCAATCCTAGCTATACTCCTGGGCTTTAGTCTCATCTCCATGATGCATAGCCTCCAACTGATGTTTTTTGGCCTGTTTTACCCCCTCCCCTCTTTTGGTATATTAAATAATTCCTGTGATCTTGTGGTTTTCAGCCAATCTCACTTGTTCAAGTGTGAGACATTTGCCTGAAAAATCAAACTCCATGGCAAAGGTAGAAAAAAGCTGGGGGATATTTTCTCCAGCTTTTCCCTCTAGTCTTCATCTACTGAATTATAAGTACTTGAAGAGATGTTTTCCTGTACTGTGCTTCAGGCCTAAAATGCTCTGTAAAACTAAGACTTCATGAGGAAGGAACTGGTTTCAGTTACAATGTCTGGTGGGGTTTCCATTTTAGCAGCATTGATAGCTCACTGGGATGCTGGTGTGAGCACATCTGTAAGCCAGTGTTTAGTATCTACCAAATACAGTATCGTTGGGGCTTTAACTGAAGATTATGCTGTTCATATTTATATGACCCAACTTCAGTTCTTTAGCCTTCTTTCCTTGTTTTTGTTTCACTGTCATCACTGTGACACCTGAAAATCATACAGATTTAAGCCCATCCTACAGTGGGTCATAGATGGCCTGAAGAGTCTTCCCTTCTGGATTGGTAATAAGAAAGCAGCATCTTCCTTCACTTCATGAAATCCCAGTTCTCTTCTTAGCTTTATTTTGATCTCCACTTACATTTGCTTCATCCTCACTACCAGTCCACATTGATCAAATTCATTTTCAGCTGTTCTTCTGTCCTGACCATGAATTTCCTTAGGTACTAGTGATGTATCCCATACGTTTGCCTCAGGATACCCTGGCTGTGACGGGATTAAACAGCTTCTGTAAGAGTGTAATAGGAACATGACTTTTGAAAGATGAAATTGGGATATCAGAAATGTCTTAAATTTGAAGCTAGCAAAAGTCTAGTATGTATTGAGATTGTTCAGCAGGGAGATACTTCATAGCCTGTTGTGCTGTTGCTAAAACACACTCTTAATCTTTACCTTTGCCATCAAGAGAAGGAAGGTGGAGGAAAGAAGAATATCAGTGGCAATCGGTTAAGTGCTTTGTTTCTGGTGATTTATACCCATGGCAGTTGATAATTGTATTGAAGACAGACAAACTTTCTCCATCCTGCATTACTTTACATGGGGTGAGACACCGTTCCGTTACGGAGCTCAAGATAAGTTGAAGTGCCCTGAGCCTCATGTTTTAAAAAGTCATCCCCACGCAGTGGTGAATGAGAGACCAGATTCTGCATAACCTGAACAGCCTTTCCTCTTCTGTCTGCTTGGACACCACCAACCTTGCACAGCCTTATCCACTGCTTCTCCTGCTTCATAAGATGGTGCTGATCTCTGCTGATGGAGAATCACAATGTTTCTGGTGAGTCATGCAGTGATGCTCTACTCTTAGTTGTAAGAGGAGGACAGGTAGACATCTTCCTTTGACCTCCCTAGTGAGCTCCCTAAAAACCCTCAGTCTCACTTTCTCTCTGCCCCAAGTTATATTCTTCTCCTGTGTGCTCCACCATAACTCAGTGGAGATGTCCTGAAATAAGAGTGAAAGAACTCTTGTTTTGCCCAAGGACATCTAACTGTGCCTGCACGTGCTCAACCAGCTATGTAAGTTGCCTGGCCTTGCATCAGTGTTACAAGCATAAGTAATTTCTGTCCCACAAAATCAAAAAACATTCTTGAGATGCTTTTTCTCTTCCACTGGCAAGAAGCTGGGGCTTGGGGAAATCCTGTGACTTCTGTGTTGCTTTTGTGACAGAACAGCAGCAGGAGAAAGGAAAGTTATGTCTTCTGACTGACAATTTCTCTCCATTTGTTTGTTCAGTGGTGAGCTCTGTTACATGCTGTGAAGTTGCATGCCCTCACTTGAAATTTCGTCTTGGTAATGCCTAGAAAACAGCCTTACATTAGGACCTCTGTGCAATACAATCTTTGCCCCACCTTGCTGACTGCCTGTGCACTTCTTCATACCTACTCTCCTCTCCTACTTCTCGTGAAGGCATTTATTTTCTCTGTGGCTCTGCATCATTCTTCAGCTGTTACAAGCATACACCGCAGAAAACAGTGCGTAGTCTAGTATAGTGGAGGGACCCACCAAATTATATTATTTCATCATGAGAAATTTTCAAATGCAATATTCTTATAATGAATGAACTGGATGGTTTTTTCTCTAGAGTTTTTAATGACTGTGTCTCTTGAAATTTTAATGGGGAACCTGTTCTATATAACAATTACATTACAATTTTCAGAGAGAGAAGGTCATGGTTTACTTAAAAATGCCAACATCTAAAATACATTGATGTTTTGCTTTAGATTTTGATGAGTATCACTCTGTGTTTCAGCTTTCAGTGAATTTAATTTTTAATTAAAAGAAAATTTTAATTAAATTAAATTTTAATTTAATTAAAAGAAAATAAAAATTTTCTTTTAATTTCAGTGTCACTATGCCTGGCTCACAGCCAGCTTTTGCAATTTCAATGGAGTTATTAAGAAAAGCATCCTGAAGATAGTAACATTTAGAGATAAATTAATAACAATGTGGTATAAAGCTTTTATTGCAGAAAATTTGAGTAGTGCATTATTTACCAGTAGCAAAGTCACTTCAGTGTAGCATATACTGAATGACTACTGATAAAAGGAATATGCACCCCAATACAGCACATTTAGCTTATAGCATGGATATGTAGTTTATTCAGTATTTAAAAATGAGCATCTTTTAGTGATGCTACTTTTTTTTGTCGTTACTTCTTGAGCAAACTAGATTGCCCTAGTTCTGTGTTGTACAGCTGATTTCTTATAGTAACAGGATAAACAAAAACCCAACCTTATTCTAAAGCCCAAAGTCTTCAAATCAGGACTTTATGTTCATATGAAATGGGCATTTGCTATTTTGCATCCTAGTGTAAATTTTAGACGTTGTTCAGACCACAGGATGTTGATACTGTAGAGGTAATAATCTTCACCTTCAGAAACATGAGACCTCTCCATTTGACGTTCTTCTAGACGCTGTGGCCATGCTTAGGGAGTGACTGTGGAAAAGAAAAAAAAAAAGTTTTTTAATCATGGGAGGTGTCTAGAAACCTGTATCACTTTGTGTTGATAAAATCAACACTGATAAATTTGATAAAATCAAATTGAGTGTTGATAAAATCAAATGCAGGGACAGAGAATGGTGTGTTGCTCTGGGGATGGCAGTGGAGGAACAATAAGAACTGTGTACAAGAGGAGCCATGTGTCCAGTTCGCCACCTCACCTCAAGGCAGTATGGGCAGGCTTCCCTGCATGTGCTAGCATCCAGCCTTGCTTAGCAGCCATCGCTTCCACAATGAAGGGAATGTGCCTGAGGATGATAACAGCTTGTTTGCATATCTGTGCATCTTATATTGATTTACTGCGTACTCCCAGCTGGGAATACAAAGATGAATTCATCGTTCGTCATGGTGATGTTCAGAGTTACAGAGTTAGAGTTACATGTGACACATTGTGGGTCTCCACCAACTAATTTGTCTTTAAGCTTTAAGCTGGGACGTGTACTGATGAATTAAGGGATCTTCATGAAAAATATTCAGGCTTGATTGAAGTGAGTTCTAAATGATAGTTAGTTACTGTTGTCCTCTGTAAGCCATCACAATAAGGAACTACCTGTGTGGTAAAAAGGTGCCTGTAGTTTACAGCTTGAATATCTTGTAAGTCAGATTCTGACCATTGGGATGTTTCAATGGAAAACATTCTGATCGTGTTCTGCCTTTATCTGCATGACGAAGAGCTCTGTGGCATCAGTTCTCTTTTCGGCATATGAATAATTGCTTCCCCATCTTGCTTTTGTTAAGCTGTGTAAGTGAGCTCCTGATGATCTGTTCTCAAGATCACATCATTCTAGTAATTTTTCCTTGAAACCATTTCAGTTTTTCAGTCTTTTTTTTGTGTGTGCAGGCTGGCCTTTAGAGTAGGATGGGGGCTTCGAGTAAAAGACATGCCAGGGAAGTCCTTCCAGGGTGCCCAGGCAGCCAGGGGCCACTGGGCCAGACAGGACCTAGATTAAACCCAGATTTTCAGTTCACTGCACCGATGCGCACAAGACATTTGTCAGGGTTGAGATCCTTAGAGCAGAGCAAGGAATACTACATTTCCAGGAAGGTTCTTACACATTTTTGTGGTGGTGGTTTTTTATTTTGGTTGGTTTTTTTTTTTTCAAAATAAATTTCACTGCATCTTCTGCACTCCATTTGCAGAAGCTGTCACCTGCCTTATCTGTTCAGCATACAAATGGGTATAATGTTGTTGTTTCAGCTGACTGTGGGTTTCCAGACAGTACCTGTTTGTCATTACAATAAAAAGTTGATCAGTGTAAGCTGTTGCAACTTGGAGCAGATGCTTGATTTGCTAAGCAGCATTATCTCCATGTCCTTCTCATGCAAGGTGCTGAATCACAGATCAAAACCTTGCTTGGGACAGCTCTTAAAAGGCACAATACTGATCTTAGTGAATTTGTAGAACTGTTTTATAGTAAGTTAGTGTGTGGTTGGTTGTGTGCCCTGTTTGAGAGGTGGAGAAAAATCCTTATAAAAAAACTACTTGTCCATAGCTCAGTAGTTTTATTGTGGAATAAAAAGCCATTTAATGTTGGTTTCTAGCATATTGTCATTATTATACAGCTTGGAAAACCTGGTGTTAGTGTTTTTCTTTTCTGTTTCTCCCTTCCTTGTTTCCCTGCACGCTGCTGCCAGGTGGTCATTTGCCCTATGGTCTCTATCAAGTATGGAAATGTGTGGGTGACTTCATTTCTAAATGGATTCAGAAGAGAGCTTCCACCCACTCAGAAATGACAGTCAAATGGTTTTATTAGCCTTTGATTGCATGAACTTGCAACCCCTAGTGGCTTAGAGAATTGCTCTTTGAAACAAAAAGAAAAGCATTAGGATGTTTGGCTAACTAAGTGATTTGCGCAATTGAAGGTGTTTTTATGTTCCTCCTCCCCCTTCTCTGTCCTCTCCTAAATAAAGGAGCTACTTATTCCACAACTATATTCTAGGCTTTTAAAAATCTCTGTGGGATAATAAGAGCCAGTGCTGCCTTTTATGTGTTAAAATAACACAGCAAACAATTGATTCTAAATTAAAGTTTGGAAGAATGAGTCAAATCCCTGTAGAAAAATAACATGTGGCTGAAAATGCTTCTTTTGTAACAAGGTGATGTCAGAATTCAGAGTTCTGAGTCAACGAAATTGTCAACAAGTCAACACAAAAGTGCCAGACAAATGTGTAGCTCTACTGCTTTCTTGCCCTGATTTCACCGGAGATGCATTTTTGAGAGGAAAATATCACCTGATGATGATGATTTCTTCTAAACTAAGTTTATATTCTGTTCCAAGCAACCTGCAAGGCGAGCTAATTGGAATTAATTTCCTGAACTGATAATAAAATTTTTTAAGATGGTAGTGTTCAGGGAGAGCCAGGATCTTTGACAACTCTTGCAACTGTGCTTCTTATTCTGAGAACTAGGAGAAAGGTGTTTCATGTCAAGACTAGGTAAGTAGGATGTTTGAACAGATGGTAAATGGCAATGCATTTTTACAGTTCTGCAAAGGAAGATTTAATCCTGGTTTTATGGGTGAGGTGAGACAGAAACATGGACAAATTAAGCCCTTCAGCAAGTCAAGGTATTGTTTGAGATTCCAGATCTGTCCTGTGCTTTTAGACTGTATGGCTTCTACTGTTTCAATACTTATTTTTCACAAAACCAAGTCTTTCTACAAATAGGTTAATCTTTCCCCTCCTGTCCATAGCGGTTTTACCTCTCCAGTAAAAATAGTTGCTTAGAAATTAATTCATTACAATGGTTCATTTTCTATGATGGCAAAATACTGGGGAAAGGTCCTGGGCAGTTAGAGAGGTAAGTATACCTCAGTTCACTGGGGAGCCATGCAGGCAGGAGAGGCTGTGGCTCTTTCAGTCCTATGCAGTTTTACTAGATCTCCAGGCTTTCTCTATTTCACATTTCTGTATTCTGAAAGTGTCACGATGAAAAATGTGTTCCTCTGGGAAGATGAAAAATGAACTTTTTGGCACTGAAATAGCATGCCTTGTGCTGCAAAATCTCTCTGCTCTGGATTTAGAGATTGAAATAAATGTCTTCATAATTGGCAAATAAAAATCTGAACCCCCTCTTGCAACTTTTTTTTTTAGATGTAAGAATACTCCTTTTTTGGTCATGCCTGTATTCATCTTCTAACAAAACATGTAAACGTTTCCAGATGTGAACTTAGAGCCCTCTCAGCTTTGATGAGGGTTGGTCAGCTCTCGCCATCTGTTGCCTTCCCCACTTGACACGTTACTCTTGTAATGAAAGAAGAGAGAAGACGAGGCACAGGGGATGTGACTGCCCCCTTGGAGCTACAGCTGGCCCGAGGATATGTGAGGATGCCAGAACAGCACCCGTAAGTCAGCCAGCAGGAATGGAGAATTGAAGTAAAATCCCTCCTAGGAGAAAGCTGCTGGCCCTCACTGGCAGGTCACTGCACTGTCTCTGTGCTACGCTGTGTGCCTACTTACAGCTTTTTGGACTGGCAAACAAGGAAAGGGGCAGTAGCTATGGCTCTGCTGTCATCTGCTCCCTACCTGCCAGCTCAAGGTTCTCCTGAGGCCCCGACACGCATAGACTGCCATTCCCCGCCTGCAGCCTGCACCTTGTGAGGTGGAAATGAGAGATGGGGTCATGGACAGGCTGCTTTCCTACCTGCTGCTGACCCATGGGCTCATCTTTGCCAGGGCAGATACAGTCTGCGCTTACTTGCATTAGGTGGGTCTTCTGGCTGGCATGAGAAGTCACCAAATCCACATGGTTAAAGCTGACGAGGAAGTGTTGCATCTCTTAAGGAGGGGAGCCAGCCCTAGCTGGGTGAAGAACTGTTTCTTGACCAGGGGCACCTAGCAAGCCAGAGGCAGATTAGCCAAAGGAAAGCAGCAAAGCAGGCTTGTGAAGCACTGCGGAGAAGTTAATACTTTTCTTTTTGTGAAGCTTTTCTAAAGCGGTTCCTTCGGGTTGGCTGTGCTTACCTCAGAGCAGTGCGAAGGATATGCACAATGCTGCACATTGTTTCATGCCTTAGAATTTTATGATACTGTACAAACTGATGCCAGTCCTTGCATCCTGGCTGCACACAAAATACATTCAGTCAAGGCAGTATACAGGTAGTTCCTGATGCATTTCTCCCCGTCTCTTATGCTGTTTCCTCAGATGAAAATATGATACTGAAAAAGGGTCCAGTGACTTGAAATACACCTGTATGGAGAAAGCAGGTGCAGGACTGGAACTTAACATGAGGCTTACAGAGGTGTCAAGGACACTACAGTGCCCTTTAATAAATGCCAATTTATTAAAGTATTTGCTTTCCCAAAGTTCAGGCAGCTGAAGCAAAACCAAATTGTATAAAAGGAGTAGGCTGTGTCCCGATGAATAATGAAACAGCTTTTCTACCTCATTTTTCTTTCAATGAAGTATACCATTGCTTGTAATTGCTAACGAGCAAAGTTCTTCCAAATCACAATGGGAAGGACAGCAATAAAAAAAAATTATTAGCCGTGTTTGTACAACATGTCACTGCTGCTTCATGGTTATATTTTGTGTGCATTTCTCTCAGGTGATGGTAGGACTTAAATTATACAAACAACTAGTATCCTTAAGCTATAAAATACGTGTTGCTGGTAATTCTGCTTATCAGCAGAGGACAGTTATGTCTTAATTTATTACTTTAACTCAAGTTGTTTGGCAGCAATGCTGAAAGGTACTGTACACACTTGCCAAGGCCCCCTAAATTATGAGTATCATAAAAATCTTTTCAGTTACTAAGAGAAATAATTGGAAAATGAAAAGGTCAAAATTATGGTATGAAAGACCATTAACATATTTTAATAGGTTTCATGTGCTTTGGTGAACAAGTCATCCTGATATTTGTTCACAAGCCATAAAACAGGACTGGTCCTGTTTGGGGAGTAGTTCACTGTAGTCATTTTGAGAGTAGCTGGTGTATCTCATACTTTATGTCAAAGCTTTAAAGATATCCAGTGGTGTGCGTTTCACATGTAATTGGGATTTCACTGAGAACGTGTTTCACTGTAATTCTGAATATAGAAGAGGGAGAAGGATGAGTAGGAAGAAATATACTCTGTTAAAGAACATGGAATTACGTGTCTGATTCTGTAGGTTTTGCCACAACATGTATGTCTTGGTATATCTTAGATCTTCTATGTTGTCCCATCATGTGCTGCTCTTCTAAATTTTCTGCAATATGGCCTTAAAAGGTGTAGCTTGTAAGGAAAGAATCTTCTGAGGTTCAGTTAGCTCCTGCTGTGTCTCTTCAAAAGTTTAGAAATACTGAGTGTGTTTGCAAGAAAGCCTAGATGTTACTGCATTGGTTGTGACCAAAGGCTGTGAAATGGAATTTCTGGCATACAGTAGAGGAGGTATTTCCACAGGATGAGTCTCAGCTGAGTGGAGAAGTACTGCAGACTTCCCTGTGCTGATCAGCAGCATGTTCTGCTGGAAGTTTTACTTCTTAGGAAAGAGGTTTACAAGATGAAACCTTTCACTACTGTGGCAAGGAGTGTGTCCGAGCATTCCTTTTACCAATGATGCTGAAGTCATGAAGTCAAGTGGATTTGTTTGATTCAGTAAGATTCAGTTACTATGACACAAACCATCAAGAGCCTCAAAATGCCAACAATTCTGGTCACTGAGCCAATGCTGTAGATAATATATCCCTTTTTTTGGTTTAGTAAACTGTAGTCGTGAACCATTGGGAGCATGTGTGCATGCAGCAGTACAGTGACACAGAATACGTGATGCAGAAAAGTGTCAAATACAATCTGCAATGATTTCTGGTTCATTCTGCTGCATGTTTTGTATGTTGTTTTTCCATTGGCTTTCCTGTCTCTGTCGGGTTTAGAGTTGTTGAAGGCTGTTTCTAGAGAGGTAAGGCAAAATGCATGATCTTTGTCATCTTGCTTTCAGTAAATGCACCATCTTCCATGCATGGTCTGTCTTAGGAGATAACTTCTTTTAGGAATAAAATCAGCCAGTAGAATGGAAGGGACTGATGTGATGAAGAGTAGAAGGGAGTAATTTTTATTAGAGCTGCTCTTTTACCTGGAGAAGCAGATAACTGGCTCCTATGACTGTACTTCAGTGAAGCTTGAGGCATTGCATTTCCTCTTAATCTCTCCTACACACAGCTGTAAGCTGAATGTGTGTTGTTGAAGAACCTGAAATGACTGAGTAACTCCTGGGAGCCTCCTTGGACCAGTTAGTCACTGTGTGTAAACACATGTCAGCATGTAAAGTTGTATTGGGCTATTTTTATCAAAATGAGATGGGGAACTTGTTATCAGACAGATCAGAACATTCAATGATTAAACTTTGGCAGGTGAAAATGCAAAGTAATACACTATTCCATGTGACAGACTGATTGTACTTAGTGGCCTTTAGGTTGCTGTGATAGAGATACATGCCATGTTATCTGCATGGTAAGAGGTAGAAATAGATATATGTGTCTCGCTCTATTTAAATACGTAAGTGTAAGACTCAGAAGATCAAGGATAAGTGTGTAGCTTTCTCTGCTGGTATTTTTTGCAATGCAAAATTTACCTCTAAAGAAATCTGAGAGCAATGTACTCATACAGAGAAAGTCTTATAATGGACTTCTCTGTCTTGCCTGACAATTTAATCAGTGCAGCAAGATATTTTTTTAGCTCCTATTTTGTCTTAGGTTTCTTTTGCCAGTGTCTCACCGGGTTTATATCTGCCACTTTTTACCTGGGGAAACTGTCTCAAAAGCCATTTCTAACATGATGTTTACAAAGGCTCCCTTGGAGGCACAAGAACATCGGCAGCAGGAAAACAAGCCAGAAACATGGCTGTATCTGGAAACGTGCTAAACCTGAGAGTCTGACAGTGCACAAGCCCACTGGTTTTATCGCTTAAGAAAGGAGAACCCTGAACAGGAACAAGCATCCATGGAATGGACTGGCACACCGTTGCAAGGGAAGGCACAAAGTTTCTTGGGTATAAATTCAGTAGTTTTATGTTCCTAACTATGGTATTGGACTTGATTATTAAACTCTGTCCACTTTTGCAAACTATCGCTTGAAGACTCCGGATGGAAAAAAACTGTCTCTGTAAAATTCCTTTCGTGCTGCCAGTTTTCATTAGGAGCCTCTCTTGGTTTTACCACCAGAGAAGCAAAGTGGATTTTTTTCTTGTTTACTTCCTTGTGTGGTGTATTATCTATGCCCGTAGTTTTGGGAGTGTAGCTGAGCTGACTGAGCCTGCGTGGGTGAGACAGCATCGAAGAATTCAAAACAGAGCTGTCATTTGTATAAATAGTCCTGACTGCCCCAGCTTAAAGTCTTTATGGGTTACAGGGTCTGTCTGTGTAGAGAAGAGTGGGTTCCCCAAGCTGTTATCAGATCACCTGTCTGCCTCGGTGCCAAAACTCCTTTCTGAAAGGAGCTTTCCTAGTTTTCACCAGGAAAAAGTGTGAAGTTGTTGTTAATACCTTTACCGGTGTAGAGAGCATGAAAGTGCTGACGGAGGTGGAACACAGCAGGACTAAGCATGGTTCCCCAGAACTCTAGAGAAATCTGTGGTGGTAGTTCTGCTGCAGACAAATCCTGCCATTTTGGACAATTTGCTTGAAAATATACATTTTTTGCTTTTGCATGTTTAGGTAGCGAATTCTCCAGTCTATGAATGATCTCATTGTGATGATATAATAGGAAAAGTTCCAGCTGTTGGTTCTGTCTCTTGGTGCAAACATAGCATTGATATTTTGTTACGATCCACAGGTGTCTGTGAGAAAGCCACATTTCAGAGGAGAGGCTTGCATTTATGGAAGTGTTTTTCATAATTGATCATTTTTGTCCCCACTCTGCTCCCACTTGAAGTCAATGGGAGCTTTACCTTTTACCTAAACAGGAACAGAATTAGGCTCAAGGGGAGTGAGTTCTAAAATGTTGCCTTTTTGCAAGATAGGAAAAGTCATGATGTTCCTTGTGCCTGGAAGACAGCTGTAGTGATCTACTGATATGATGGCGTCCTTTTTATCACCCCTTAATTTGTCTTTTCTTCACCCGTCTAACTGAAAGTCAGAGAAATATTCACTAGGTAACTAAAAATGTGGTTTTAAAGAAGTAATGCTAATTAGACCCCTCCCCAAATAGTAGGTGCATTAAAAATTATCACTTTTATAAAAGCCATCTCTCCTGTCACATCTAAATGTTCTGCTACTGGTGGCAAACAATAGACTGCTTAAATTTATTCACTTGGTTGCAATATCTAGTTATAACCTTTATTGATTTTTTTAATGTTGCAAACGTACTATGTTATTTACAGTAGGTGGAAGTACAAGTGCAGTATGTCACAGCACGCATCATGTGTCTGGTGGGTGTGATACCAGAACAAACAGATAATTCTTGGTGTTCCTGAGTGTGTGTGTGTTTAAACACAACAGAGATGATCAGGAAGAAGTATGTGTTTCTTTGGAAACTGCAATTTCTTCACACCATTTAAGACAAAAATGAGGTGGAACAGGATACTTTTTTGGGGTGTGTGTGATAATTTACACACACCTGATACAGTTTTGACAGCTTTGCACAATTATCAGTTACAGCTATGCAAAACTTTTTCCAGTACTTGGCAGCTGTGGTTGTAATTTATATTAATGACTTTTTCTTAATGTTTGTGACATGTATTGCACTGACCCTTCTTGCAAGTGAAGTTTAACGCTATTTACACAGCACAGACAGGATCAAGGAGACTGCCTCTAGGTGTCTGTGACATGACAGGTGCTCACCTTGACCTGGAATGACAAGCTCTGCAGCTTTAGTTTCCACAACCACTCAAGTCTTGGCCAGCCTACCTAATAGGAACGCCTTTTTTTTTTTAAAAAAAAAAAAGGCAAAATTGCCAGGGAGAAATAGATACCAGACCAATGTCAGAAATCATCCGTCTGGGTTGTACTGCAGCTCATCCGCACAGAGGAATTGCACTGGGCAACTCTGCTGCATGAGGCAGCCCTAAACCTCTTGCTGGGATTTGGTATCCTTTTTCCATGTTGTGGGGTCATTTTATTTCAGAGGAAAACGTAGGATAAACACGCTTGAAGGGAAGTGCAAGACATTGTTTATATTAAGTGTGTTGCCAG
Source organism: Falco cherrug (assembly GCF_023634085.1). Classification (NCBI taxonomy): domain Eukaryota; kingdom Metazoa; phylum Chordata; class Aves; order Falconiformes; family Falconidae; genus Falco; species Falco cherrug. Next base: position 31,453,783 of record NC_073704.1, on the reverse strand, counting down.
CAGTAAAACAAGCCTATCCATTTCTCTTGACAAAGTGCAGTCTCTTGTAAGATCAGTGCATTTAAAGAACATATTCAGCTGCACAACAGAGATACCAAAATGCAAAAGACATTTGCTACTTTTTAAAAAAAGTTTTCTTGATGATCTTTGCCTATGAAATTTCAAGATTGGCAACAAGGGAAAAAAGTTAAAACCTGGGATTATTGGAGCTTCTGTAGCTCTCTGGGTTGTTAATTTGCAAATGTGTGCTGCGAATAACTGTTCACTATATTCAACCAGATTCTTATTTAATAGAGTTCTGCTCATGTCAGTGGAGTTCATCCAAACCCATCCTTTGTATGTTTTGTGTTAATCTGTGCTAAAAGCATCCTTTTCTGTGGCCTGCACTGATGCTGTCAGCCAGTGTCCTGCTGTGCTATTTCATCCACTACTTGAATGAGTTATTGATCCACAAAACAGTGTTATGCGGTGTAGTTGTCCTCAGCTCCTTGTCTCAGCCACTATAATATGAATGGGTCACCCAGCGTTAAGAACACGGGAAGCCCCAGGGTAGACTCGGAAATGCTGATTCAGATCTTGCCGTGGCACAAAAGGTGCCCAGCTCCTTAGGTGGGCTTGACTTTGAGTAAAGCTTTTGGGCTGCCCTGATGAGCTGTGTCCCACACCGTGAGGCTGGTCTTGGCAGAATTCATCTCTCCCTTCCTCACCTGTACCTGGCAAACACTTCACTCAAACTCTGCCATCTAGGTCTTCAAAATAATGTAGGCGTTTGAAATAAAAAACAACTTAGTAAGGTTTAACTCCAGTGAGTACTGAAGCGTCCTGCCACTACTTTGATCCCTTGTAAGCTGCCCACTTACCTGGCCTCTGTTAGTCATATAGCCATAGATATTAAGCTATAACTTACTTCAGTTAGACACTGTTGTTATTTTATAATCCTGCAGCATACAGTAAGGTCCTGGCCTGGCTAACAGTTTCTCTGCAGAGCACTGATTCACATTTCACTTGTGGGTGATATTGAGGATCCCTGAAAACTAGGCCATATAACATCTGGCTAAATGTATTATTGAGATATGGCCTTGCATATTGTAAGACCTATCTATTACTCACTTAGTCTATCTTATGTCATGATGCTTTATCATCTCATTTTTGCAGAAGTGTTTCTAATTGAAAGTTTGTGTGGGCTGTGTGATGGGTAGATCTCTGCTGATGGCAGGAGAGAAGGCAATCAAATGTATTACAGATTGCGCAGTAACAGCAGATGATAATACACCCATCATAAAAACTGACCAGCTGTTTGCATCAGCAGTGGCATAACAACACCTCATGAAGATAAAGTGTGGGAACAAACAGTCCACTGCCATGGAAAGCGCTGGAGGGATGGGGAATAATTACTGCTGGTTTTAATCTGTGGGGCAGTCAAAACGAATACAGTGACAAAGCAGTTAAATTTGCCTGGGAAGCTATCAAACCACCAAACCCAGCAGGAGCAGTTTGACCTTGCTGTACAGATGACTGTACAGGGATGTTACTTTGTCGGAAAAAATGAGTATTAAGTCTGCTGTGAACTGCTGAGCTATAGAAAGCTTCTTTAGCAGATACTCCTTTCTGAGCGCACATTTAACGTTGCAAGACAAGAGCTATCAGGGAATATGTTAACAGGCAAGAAAAAGTGCTCCTGAGAGTAACCTTACTATTTCTACCTAATGATGAGTTCCAGAAAATGCTTAGGAAAAATGAACTTTGTCAAACTTGAGTAGCCCAGAGTAGAGGTGTTAACCTCAAAAAATGATACTAGCTTAAAAAGCCAAGGGTTTTCCTTGGGAAAGATAGTGTATTCCAAGGGAAAGATAGTGGTTTAAAATCTACCCCCAGTGTTTTGCCCACTCTCCAAAACACGTTCTGTATAGAAATGTATTGATGTTGTGGGTTTCAGTTCCTTTAAGATTCTCAGTTTCTAGCAGCTTTTCAGTCAGCTGTGCTTCTCAAGCCGTACAAAGATCTTATGCACTGGTACTGCTGGCTCAGGAAGGTGAAAAAGAAAAGGTTATGAGGAAAGGGAAGCTAACTGAGAAAGGACGTTTGAAGATGGGCCAAGCAGAAGCTGAACGTAGTACAGAGAAATGGGGAAACTAAGAAAGAAGATGAGGAGGGGAGAGAGTAATCTGAGTACCAGGTAAAGGGAAGGATCTTACTGCTGGGTATAGCAAGCATAAGTCTTGTATTATGCGGTTCTTTATTCAAATTCATAAACTGGCATAGTGTCTTTTAAGCTTCATTTTGGGTACATTCAGAGAAGTATTTCCTAAATAAATAAAAGAATTATTGACATATCTCCTTGAAAAGCTCAAACCAGCAAGTAGGAATTTAACATCACAGTTCCCATTTTACCAGAAGATACATGCTGCATGAAAATAAACAGACCAATCTGGATTTCACAGGTCTTTAGAATGCCTACCATGTATTTCAGCACAGATTATTCTTCATTTTGATCTCCAAAACCTTGAAGCAATTTTTTACCTCTACAAAAACAATACCAATCCTATTTTGGTGGCCTACAGATTTGGCTGGAACTTTTAAACTATCTGAATGAGGCCTCTAGAGGAACCAATACATTTGATATACATTGCTTGCTATATTGAGTTGTATCATTTATATAGAGAGTGATTTTTGTTTTAGAAAGAAAATTTGTTTTAGAAAATAAAATCATATTTACAATGATTTTTTGGGGGAGTGGTTTTTGTTTTAGACACCAAACCAACATGGAAGTCACAAGTTCTAAAACCTTTGAAGTTCTCAAAAATACATGTTGTTTGGGAAAATTTGTTGGAGCCTCATTCCTTTTGCACCTTGGTCAGTTTTATATATCTTGAAGTAGGTTGTCTTGATGTATTCTGATATTAGGAATATTGTAGCAGCCTCTCACTTTGAATGAGGGTGCAAATTTAACCACCTTCTGGATGTCGAATAGAAAAGTCCCACACCTGAAACTTCTTATGGTTTCTCATGGGCCTATGATTTTAAAAGGATCCTTCAAAATGCTTTCATTTTTTGATTGATCCACACTGTTAAGGTCAAACATCGTCAATCAGCTTTGATATCAAAAGAACTTTTGAACACTTAACAAACCCCTTTCTCTCTCTCATAAATGTACAGTTCTCTCTGCAGTGATGTTTGTGACTTTTGGAGATGAAAGCTGTGGTCTTTTTATTGTTTGGAAAATGCTGTTTGATATCTTTGAGAAATTTGTTTGATTTTTGACAACTTGCTGCTCTAGTAATCTAGTTAACTGTGTTTATACCAGAGTGGGCAAAAAACAGTGTTTCTATGTTGCATGTAAATGAAAGTTTACCCTTTAACAAGAGAACTGAAATTGTTTGATAATCAGAGAAAACTTGTATTTGAAGTTTTAATAGTTTTTTGTTTGACTAGATGACCTTTAGATAAGAAAATTTAATATTAAAAATAATTTCTTTCATTTAGAAAAGATTCAAAGTATTTGGAGTAGATTTTTTTGAGATAAATTTCTAATCCAAAATAAATCCTTCATTTAGTTTCTCATTTCAAGCCTTTCAGCTGATTAAGATAGCAAAGATCCATAGACAACACTCCATGAATTTAAAATTACTCAGGGATGGTAACAACTTTGGACAGGTAAACTTTGAGCATACGGAAGCCTCATTAAGGGCTCACTGGGATGGGAACTAGCACTGTTGTGCTTAAAGGATGGTTTCTAAACACCATGCTGTTGTCATTTGAGTGCCTCAGGACCCTAATTGAAATGTGGGCTTTGTATCTTCAGTGTCAGCAATATCATAGAGAGAAGGTGTGTATGTTCTGTCACATTTACACTTAAAATAGAGGAGAGAGGCAGAGATGAATAGGTGACAGGCAGAGAGTGAAGTGATTTGCCTGGAGGTGCCAGCAGAGTTAATATTCAAGACTAGATGTTCGGTGCCTTATTTGTAGTGGGACTCCTTAATCCAGTGGTGCTTGTGAGGTCCAGAGCCACCTCAGTCCTGGTAGACCTCTGAAGGCTATTTTTATAGTCTACTCCTCCTTCATCAGAACTGCTGCTTGTGGACACAGGAGAGTAAGGCTGTTGTTTGAAGGTTTTGCTTGTATTTCTCTCCAAAGGACAGATGGCAGCCAGTGTTACAACAAAAACCTGAGTGACAGTCAAATGCATCCAAGTATACCAGTTCTAGATGCCTATCTCTGTTTAGCTGTAACTTTTTTTTGTCTTTCCTTGTTTTGCTGAAGGTGCAACTTCCAGGTTTTGGTTTTGACTTGGTGGACTTGGAAACCTGCTGATTTCAGGGTGTCCAAATTCTGTATCCAGTTGGAATGAGAATTAAACATTGCCTACATCAGGGGAGATCTGATTTTCAGACACTGTTTAATCACATTAGAAATAAATTTCATTGAGTATATAACCCAGAAAGTCTACGCTTGTGTATATGCAGCTTGCATATATGTTGTCAGATTTGCATAGACAGGTTTCTATCTGTATGGCTGTATTCCCTGATGCAGAGTTGAAGCTTTTAATTGTAGCTTCGTGTTGTTCTTGGAGTGGCAGACTGAATGAGTCTGAGCACCCTGCATTCTGTTTGTAAGTGCCATTTTGTTGGCTCTTTTGGATTAAATCCTTGCCCTTTGACACTCCTCCAATTTCAAACTGCTACTGAGAGCTGTAAATGCCCTAGTTCCTTTTGTGGCTGCAGCAGGATCCCTCCAGCATAAAAGCTTCAGAGGGCAGTGATTTTACAGGCAGGGCTGATGTGATTAGATGCATCTGTAATCCATAATGCAGTACAGATTCTAAACGGTGCTGTGGCCCGTAGGACATACTCAGAAGACTACCATAATTCAGAAAGGCCTAAAGGTCAGAGCAGCCAAAGGAGAGCACAAGCAGGGGTGCCAGCAGGTGACACAAAGTCCCTTTACTTTGTCCTGTCCTTAGGCTCTGAATTCTGAACCGCTTCTCTTTATGGATGTAGAATGAAATCTTGCCCTTATTTCATTCCCAGGATAATGCATAATGCTACAAAATTACATCAGTTTCTTTCCAAAACTGTTGCAAAAGCCTTATCTGTGATAGCAGCTAGAGACTACATCATTTAAGAAATTCATCTGGCGCACAGAAAAGGCAGAAGCTCATCTTGTGTTAGCAGCTTTAAAGTGATTTGTATGACTTCTTACTATTTAATTAATGTAGTGTTTAAGTGCATATGAGAAATTAAGGTATTTTTCTCTGACACAGGGTGGGGTTTTTTCCTCTTAAGAGCCTGAATATTATTCGTGTGATAAGCTGTAACAAATCTGTAATGAGAAAGATGAATATAGAACAGTTCATTAGTTTCCTTTAAGAGCCATGATACTGTAGATATTTGTTAATTTAGACTGAAATAAATGAGTCTTCAGCTCTGTGTGGAGAACAACGTAATTAATTTTGTGCCTTTGTGCAGGGCATTCCTTTCGAAGGTGGCAGAGCACAGGGTCCAGCTATTCTGTGTCGATAGCTGTATTTTTCCTTCTTGTCAGGTGTCAGTTGCATCCCCTGGAAATGCCTCCGTATTCAGTGCACAGGTTGAATGTGCAGCCTGTTGATTCTCAAAAAGACCATTCCAGTTTTTAATGAAAATGACCTTTTTGTGTGCAACCAATTGATCATATTGGGTATCAAGGACAGGTTCAAAGCCTGAACTCTATAAAACTTCAGATCTAAATGTGGGTTGGGAATCTTAGAAGGCTTAGAAGGGTTTTCCCTCATGACAGCTTGTGAAAATGCCATTCAATAATAATTAAAGGATGTTAGAGACCCACAGCTAATCTTGACAAGATGGTATTTTTTTTCTTCACGCTCTGTGAGCAATTTGAATGCCATTTCTTTCTCCTCTTCAGAAATTGTTTTTATTAACGTTTCCAAAATATACATTATAGGAGACTGTAAACATTACTGGGTACCAATCTAGCTGTGGTTCAATACAAACTAAAATTACCAGCATCAGCAATAAGCAGAGAGACCATAAAAGGGAAATGAAGCAGTGCTGCATATTTCCGTAGGGGCAAGGTCAAATGTCAGAGACGTTCCAGCCTCTCTGCTGAGGAGGAGGAGGAGGTGATTGAAAGGGTGAGGCACTGGGATTTTATCTGGCTTTAGTGAATGTTTGGAGGGAAAGAAAAAAGGCAAAATACTAGCTTTGCTTAAAAGGGGGCATAATGCAAGTGGGATGAATGGCCAGTGTGTTATGTCAGGAAAGGTAAATTCATTTACAAAGGGGGCAGCGTGACTTAATGTACAAGGGAAAGGTCTGTGGGAAGCAAAAAAACTTTGTCATGGGTCATGTTTGTTTTTTCCATTCACTGACTTGATATCCCAGGCAGGCCTTGTGATGCTGCTTTGTAGGGCAGGATGCATGCACTATGCAGCAAGCATCAAAAGTACCTGGGGTTAACACCCGATGGAACTGCTTGTATCCATAGTGCTGCAGCAGGCTGGGAAGGGCTGGAGTTCCCAGGCAGCACTGCTCTCTGCCTGTGTAGTGCATCTGCCCTGGGACTTGGGACCTCATCCCCACTGAAGGCACAGCTGCAACCCCTAAGCTCTCTAAAGCTGTAAGTTAGGGGTCCTCAAGCTGAACTACATATGCTGTTAGCAGCATGCAAACCATTTAAAGGCAATAAGCAGGATTTCCCCCCCCCCCCGTATGCTGTGCCACCTTTGCTGAAAAGGATATGGAAAACATCTGTGTGGCCTCTGCATCCTGTCACTGCTGCCCTACTGCTCCCACAGGCTCCTCTCCTGTGATATCTAGGAGGGGCCTGGTGACAAGTGGCTGTGGATGGTGATACTTTTCATTGCAACAAGCAGATTCTAAGAGTTGATGTCTCTCTGCTGTCAAGGTTTTGAGACATTTGAGTTTGAACTAGGGTTTAAAGAAATCTTTTCTGACATGGGAAGGGGGAGATGCTTTCCTTCATCTTGTTCTTTACTGTAAAACCACAGCAAGTTTTTCTTCAAGGAGAAGCTGGCCCAAGTAGTTATTGCAAAATAAACTACTCTGCAAGAACAATTTTTATATTCTGAAATGGGTATTGCACTTTAAAACTATGTCTCATTCCAGAATGAAGGCTTTTTGTAGATAAACCTTCTGAGGGAGAATAACCCTAGAAATACTGAAATTAGAATAACCAAGAAAAGACAGAAAGCTGGGAAAGCAAATGAAACGGACTGAGACAGGAGTCCCTGGCTCCAGAAACCTAAAGCTCAGTGAACTAGAGTCCACTGTTTATGCTCATACTGGTTTGCACTATGAAGTCTCAAGCGTCTTGTAGTACAATGATGAGAGAGAACCGTAACAATCGATAACGCAGTTATGTCTCAGCCTGCGATAGGTAACTCATCTTAAACTGCAATTTCATCTTGTGTGCAGGTGTGCTTACAGATCTTGCTAGCTGGAGGCTCTGTGGGCACTTCACCAGTGCTGTCTCTTGAATTTGTACTCTGTTTATTTGATCACTGGGTAGCTTGATGGTCTTGGGATAGTGGATTTAAGCTCTTCTTTTTCTGTATATGGGGTAAGAAAAAAAATCAGGATAAGTGTATGTAAAATGGAACACAAGGGATGTTCTCAGGTCATCTGTTTACGGCTGATTGATTGCCCCCACTCTTGAGCAATATGGCTACCTGAAGACCTTTCTTATGGGCAACCTCATCACTGCTTAGTTTGTGGCTTTATTTTACTGCACCTGTCATCCATCTGCCCACACTTCTTCCCACATGCAATCACAGATACAAAATGGTTCTGTTACACAGGCCCAGATTGCATTGCAAACAGATAGGCTAAAATTACAGTTCAGCACGGTGCAGATGATTTGTAGCTACAGTGCAGCAGTCTATCATTTCAAGTTACTGTAAATGTGTGTTGCTGGAGGGAATTTTAATTCTGGCACAGTTAGACACATCTTTGCTGCCAGTGGGGACTGTGTGCATGCCGAGCTCTGTAACCTAAAGGAAGGATGGACCTGGACTCCAGGTGCCTGCTCGGATCGCCTTTTAGCATCATAGCCAGAGCGTGAGACGGCAGAATGGTACACAAGCTGCACCTGCATCAGTGTAACTCACCATTTACAGTAAGAACGCCATTGCCAAACTCTGCAAATGTTGTTTCTTACCCTCAGTGGGGAGCCAGGGATGCTAGGAAATAGACTGGAAAATGCACAGCAGTGAATCTGGTTTTATGTGTGGCATGTTCAGATGGCTGCAGGTGGGAAGATCAAACCCAAAGATGCATTACAGACAGGTTAGAGACTGAGCTTTCCACTCACACAGATGTTCCATGTTCCTGATGGTTTTCCAAGGTCAGTAGATTAACTTAACGTATTTTTCCAAGACCTAGAAGGAATTACATGTTTAAAATGTGTTCACTGTCAGTTGCAAGGTTGAGCTAGCCTAGGGCAGACTTTAAAAGTGCCACTGCTTGTCATAGACAAGGGGGCTTTATTTTGTAGAGCTGTCAGTTTCCTACATTAATTTGTTCCATCACGCACAATGCCAACAAAAGATAAAAAGTAGAACGTTGAGATTTTTGTTAAATATTTGCATATTGAGGGGTCCGGGGAAGACTGTTGTTGATTCAGTCTGTTTCTTTCATTGTTTTCCTAGGTTAAATCTAGTTCTTCTGTGCTTGAGTACTGTGCTATACTAATAATATACTAACTATACTGACAATGAAGACAGGTGATTGACGCTGCCAACTTTTGTTGGGTGTCTTATACAGATCTGCACAAGGCTTGTGTTGTTGATGGTTTGCTAATGTGAATACATTTTCTTTAAACACTGTAAAACCTTCTAATTAGCTTGTAAATAGAGCGCTACATTTTGAAGAAGGGAAGTGTTAAATAAACCATGATATTTAAACCAGATTTTATTTCTGGCAATTACTCTGACTCTAAAGATAAAGTCTCTTTTATAAAACTACAGTGAGAGCCTATTATTGCAAGTCTTTGTGTAAATTTATACTTATCTATAGTCAGAGAAAGATGGGCAGGAGCGAACAAGAGAAGGGTGAGGTGTTGTGTCAGAGGAGGCAGGGCTGATAGGGGACTTCTCTGAAAGAGTTCCACTTCAGTGATAGTAATCCTTGAATGTCATTTGCATTGCTGTTTGGCACTGAACTGATATTCAGATATAACTGAACATGATCAGTCAGCTTTTGGTAGAATTAATTCCCTTTCTTCCCAGATGAAGGTGGCTTTGAAAACAGAATAGCTCAGATAATCCTAATTCTTCCGGACCACATCTGGCAGCCACAGTGTGTTGGCACCAGGTTTACATCTGCTTCTGTCTTGAAGGAAGCTGGTGCACAACCAGTCCCTCTAAGAGAGGGATGGTACTACCTCTGCTCCCTACAATGACCTAGAGCCTGGTCATACTGGAAATGCTGGATTCTTAAATAGGGAAGATGGGACAAGATCTAAAATGTACAGATGGCTCCATCACATGCTTGGAATACCTCCATTGTCTCCTGCAGAGACTGACTCTTTCTTTCTTAGAAGTCAGAAATACTTGAATCGGGGGAAAAAGTCTCAGCGTGTGCTTCAGAGATGCTTTGGAGATCTTAATTTCCTCCCTTCTCCTTCAGGAGGATGAATGTAAACATTTGTGGAACATGGGATTTTTTACAATTGTACTACATACGAAGTATCAAGTGGGATTAAGAAGTGCAATAGTGTAATTTCCCTTTTGCAGCTCTGATCCCTGAGAAGCTGATGTACCTATCTGCCTCTTCACACTTGTACAGACCTACATAGGTGCACAAAGTCTGTGTACAGGTCTGGAGTTGTAAATCTGGGGAAGAGGACTGCACTTTTCAGGCTCATTAGATGCCAAATGATGCCTTCAGAACAACCTGTAGTTTTGTCAGAGGTTTTGAGGAGGAAAAGGTTCTCCTTGAAAGTAATTTCCAAACATATTTCAAACATATCCTATACCTGGAGGTAGCATTATCACCTGTTTCATGTACAGTTAAATGATCTCAGCTCATTGCACGTTAAAGTCATCTAGCCCTCAAATATAAATATACTCTAAAAAAGCAAGATAAAAATACTGTAAGAACTGAATAAGGCGATGCAAGAAAAACATGATGAAAATCTTTCCCTGTTAGAAAATTGTGTTTTAGAATATGGGTTGCCACAGGGGAGAGGGAAAAAAAATAAAAGAAAAAAGATTGGAAAACACTTCTGGAATATTTTTTTTCCTTTTTTTTTGTATTATGGAACTTTTGCTGAAATCAGTACAAGTTTGTTTTAAAGTCGCCTTGTCAGAAGTGCAGACTAGCTGCTTTCACCAGTGTATACTAAGTGTTTCTGCAAATAAAAAGCAGCCACTTCCCTCCCTCATCTCTCCCACAAAAAAATGTAAAATTTGGAGAGGTTTGGGTTTATTTTCCTTTGTGGTCAGTCTACTGTGACTATGAAGTGTCCGGCAGCATGAATGCAGTGAGTGGGATTTCTTGATGTGAAAGATCTTTTTCCCTGTAAACTGCTTAAACAGGTACGTTCTTTATTCTGTGGAGTGATAGTCTGGAGTGTCTCCATCATTTTCTGTTATGTATGTGGAAGTACCTGCCAACTACTCCACCACTAGTTTTGCAATTCATTTAAATAAATACAGTCCTGTATCTTATGTGGGCTGAGCCAATGCTTTTTCGGCTGAGCAGTCCCTCTGCAAAATTTTACGCATTCACAGCTCAGCACTTCTCACTCTCTCACAGACTCGTATGTCTAAACAGATGCTTAATTTTTCAGTGGAGTAAACACTAACTTGATCCCTGTTTCAGACAGCCCTTGCTTACTCTAATGCAGAACAATTTAGAGTTAATATTGCTTGCCTGATTTGAGAATGAAGCAGTTGTTCAAGTTAGGGTGAATAATTCATTTTTCAGAGTTCTTCTGAAGGGTAGATGTTAATATTGTGAAGCTGCAGCTGATGCTACAAAAGCCATTCATGTTAAGAGACCAAATTGCCACTTGGCATGCTGAAAAATTAACCCGATTTACAGCATGGGTGAAGATGAACTCTCTCTGGTGAAAGCTATATTTAAACACCAATGAGATAATGGTATCTTGGCCTTCCAACACATCTTATGTAGCACAGATGTGACTGCTTTTTCTTCATAAATGAATACAGCTATCAACTTCTGAAAAATTGTTTGTGCTTGTTTTTCTAGATTTTATGCGTTTTTATCAGAAAAGTCTGAAATATAAAAAATAAACAATGTAAGACATGCATACATAATGTGTCATCTGAGGATTAAGCCACCAGGTAGGCAAAGCCAAGCCAGTGGATCCTGTTTATACATGAACAAAACTCTGGGAGAATTAGTGCGAGTCCCCTTTCCAAGCAGGATGAGTAACCATTGTGGGTGCAGCTGCTTATGAACGTAGTGACTGTGCAAATTAATCAAAAGGGGAAACCTCATTTTTTAATTTATATTATCTTATATGGAGGAGTCAGGTAGCTGCACAGACAAACTGGGGTCATTTCTCTGTGATGTTAAAAAAAGTCCTATGGTCTTTGTGTCTTGCACAATTTTGAATGTAGGGGTTTTTAACTTTGTCTGTTTAAATCGGCTGCAGGACCTTGCAGCAATTGCTACTCCTGCAATTGAGCTGAGCTTTCCCGAGCAAATTATCCACCAAAACAATGCCTTTGTGTTTCTAGTAGAACTGGAGCTAACACATCTCTTTTGTTCCCTTGTTTGTGCGTGATCTATGTAGAAGATGACAATGCAGAACCTGAAATTGCTTTCATCAAGGCTACAGGAAGATCCTGGAAGCACCCACCACCTTGTCTATCCTTCTGCCTCCCTGCTGCCCTGCCTTTGTCTAATTTGGGGGAAATGGTGACCCAAGTTTGGTGTCTTGTGCCAGGTGAGAGTGGTGGGAAGACATTTGAATCTCATAGCATGGTGTCACCAGGACTGAGCCATCCTGCTCAGCTCAACTGGGCTATCACTGGCAGTCACAGGATGAAAAGAGAGTGAGGAGGGATAGGGCAGAGTGGAGCATCCCCAGGGGAACTGGTATTTGTTTACTGTCATGGGGTTTTCTCTCACCTTTCTTTCCTCAGCTCTTTGGGCTCACAGCTGTTCTTCAATGGATGTTGGTAAGCTTGGTGGCTTCCAGGAACTCCTGAGCTTGTTCTCTCCTCCAAGAGGTGCTTTCAGTATGCCTGTATAAAGGTTGTGTTCAGGCCTTGCCCCTTTTTGAGACTTCCCTCTTTGAGAGAAACTAGCGGGTATTTAGACCATAAATTTATACATTTGTTGAGGAGAGAAGATGTTATAATACATATTCACTTGTGGAATTTATGTAGGTTAAACAAATAGATTTTCTTCCCATGTAAAGAACGTCCCTGTCAGCTTAAGCAACCTGGGATGCAACTGCAAGGAAAAAAAGATGCCCTATTCTTATAATAGTATCCAGTCCTCCCTCCAGTGTGCCAACTAAAGGGTGCTTTCTGTACTCTGCATACCTGCAGATGTGCCCAAGATTCTGTTGTTAACCACTGCTTGCAGGTGGTGTTTGTGGAAGGGGTTTTATTGCATGTCATATATTTACAACTACACAATGTTACAAATCTCAGGCTTTCTGAGCAAGTTTTGGGTAGCTGTGATACATTAAGATATTCTTAGTCTCCACATGGTGCAACTACATAGCAGCTCTTAAGTACATGCACCTAATTAAATGCTGATTTGTTTTCTGGGTAGGTAGGTAAATTGGGCAGAAACTGTTAGTGAACTTCTCAAGCTCAAAAAGATGATGAAAATGCAGCTTTTGAGTTGAAGCTGTTGGACTTATCCACAGATTTGTTCAGGTTTGTCTAAAAAGGAAAACAGCATGACAGGAAATGTAAATTGCATTTTCTGTTTTGTTTTAAAGTGGTGTCTTTACCTCTAAATTGACTTGAATCTTAAAAAGAAATCTGGATATCTGAAGCCAATAATAATAATAATAATAACGATAATAAAAATAATAATAAAGCAGTCACTTTGTGAACCTCAACCAAAAGAAAAAAAAAAAAAAACAAAAAACCCACCACCTTCGGTAAGATTTTTGATTATTTGGTTACAGCCTTTTCAAAAACTAAAAAAAAAAAAAAAAAAAAAAAAAAGGTGTTTGATGCATGCAGATCCATACATAATTGAGTGACTGAATGTCCAGGGAGCTTATGTCCCAAACTGAAAGCAGAGGAGGTTGAATTTGGAAAAGAGTTGCGCTCTCAGTTTTTATTGAACAAGGAACAAACACAAAGGTAAATCAGCCTATGAAAAGTCAAACAGCAAGTCGGTGGCAGAACTGAAAATATCATGCATTTGAGTGTTTTGATCACTTCTCACCCTTGCCTCTGAGGCAGATGGAAACATCTGTCTGTAGCTGATAGACTGAGCAGAACTTGTCTTTGTGTTTATGCACGGTTCAATAGAAGGGTTGTGTTAAGGCTCACTTCTCATGCTATGGTAACTCTCCTACCTCCTCTCAGCCATGGCACATTGGCAGTCATTTATGCAAAACTGCGGTTTGTAGTGTTGCTTGCTGGTTATCGTCTCTTAATGCTATTTAGTGGCTGCACGTTAGGATGAGAACGAATACTCTGTGGTTATATATATGGTGTTAGGTGTTCTCCATTATATACTGATATTAACTGCAATTATGGGGAAATTGGATTTCTGAGGCTGTAAATGCTAGTTCTGAGACTTGCCATTTAGTGGGATGTTGGTGTAGATTTACACTATGGGGGGAATGCTTTGCAGTTCCTAGCTGTCCACCTGTGGGAAGTATCGGATCCTCTGAACTTCAGTCAAATGGTCCGCCTAAGCATGGGAACTGAACAATAAATAAGGATTAAATATATTACTAGTAGAGTGAGTTGCTGGACAGATTTGGTGGCTGGATACCGGAACTCTTCTTTGACCTTGTGAGTGCCATTTAACTGCTGTGTGCCTATAAAGTAGGCATAATTGCTCTGTGCCCATAAAACGGGTTTCAGAGCTATCTCACAAGGCTAATTAATGTTAGTAAAGTGCTCTGAGGCCCAGAGATAAAAGGGGTCATAGACTATTGGTGCTAAATAATGACATCTGTTTATTGATAAAGTAACTTCCCTCAGTCATTGTACTCCTGTCTTATTGTCTAGGATCAGAATGTTTCTTGCTTAATAATTTGAGTGTTTGTAGGCCCGGAGGTAGATACCTCATCAGCTATAAATCACTACAATTATTGATAATGAATAATCATTTCCTGTAAGGATTCCCTGAAATGGCTTCTTTTTCAGTTTGAATTGTCCATGCACCTAATTGCAGTTTGGTGTGTTGAAAAAGTTTCACTGTGATGAACAACTGGAAGCATGAGCCATCATCTTGTGTGGTGTACAGCTCTAATGAGCTGGATCCAGTGTGCCACAGATAACCTCTCCTCCCCATCCCCAACACACATTTCCAAGCTTCTAGGTGAACCATGCTTGTTTCCAAACAGGACTTGATATGTGTTTAAAGCAGAAGTTTGTATGGATTTTTCTTGCTGCAGTACGTGATGGTCAGGGGACAGCTGCTACTCCCAAATGCCATGTTTGCCCTAGTTATCTAGAGATTCAAAAAATAATTCATATTCTTATAATGATGGTCAGACAGGAAAGTTTCAGGCTCCTTTGCAAGACTGAGGTTGGAATGTGCAAAAAGACTTACCAAGCTGCATTTCCTTAGCTAGCATTTTAACCCCCTTGATTTCCTTTGGAGAAACTGTGGTTGTGGTGTCCTTAAGCTGAAGTCACATGGTTAAAATAGAAACCATTCTCCTTGAGCTTTTTCCTCTTTGTGCATAGCGCTGTGTCTATTGTACTTGTGCATCCCAACCAGTAGCAGCAATGGTCCAGTAGTTCAGTGCTGCTTATTTTCCACAGCTGTCTTCATCAGCTCTTGTCAGGTCTCTAGGCAGGGGCTCAGGATCTGAAGGCAGATGTATGTCAGTGGTGCCAAAACAAGCGAAGTCCCCAAATCTCACAACCCCCAAAAGCTGCAGTAGTATAGGTAACAAGATGATGGGCTCTGGCACTTCCATTTGTGGCCAGGAGATGCTATGCCTCCCTCCATCTCCTCTGGAAAGGAAAAGCACTGGGCTGGTGTTCTGCACAGCTGAGGCACAGAGAGGCTGAAATGACTCACCTGAAAGAAGGAAGTATCAGACAAAGCTAGGAGTCAGCCCCGGCTATTCCAAAGAACGGATTGGAATCAAACTGCTAAAACATCCCTCTTGCCTTATCTATCTTCATCTGTCACAAATCTGCAAAAGATTCAAGCCTGAGAAAGTGTACATGGAAGAATTCAGCCTGTTTTACACACACCTGGCCCAGGGGAAAAACAGAAGATTCAGGCTGTGCTTGAGTGTGCACAACGCAGGACTTGTTTCAGGATGCTGGATTGCATTTATCATGGTAGGTGTGAGATTATGGTACTGTGGGAAGATGTGCTCCCATGGTAACTGAAAGCTGTTTTACCCAGAGCCAGAATGGAAGCTGAAGGTGTCCCTTTCCTATGGTCCCTTACTACAACTTTTTCATCCAACATTAAGAGCTTATTATGTTTAAATCATACTGAATTAGATGCAGGAATTTTTCAACATGAGTTAGCGGTAATCTGTTGTCTCTTAGCTGTGAAGATGCTGTGGGAAAGCACGTGACGCTTTGTGGGCATTGGGGATTTTAGCAATGGAACCATATTCACAGTGCAGCTGTGGGGCATGCAGATTATGTGTTTTCTGATGGTTTGCTTAGACTATGAAGCAACAACTCAAGCAATGTCTTGTTTGAGCTTGGGAACTTTGCACCACCACCTTTATCTGCTTTAGTATTACACTTTCAATATTTTCATGAGTAATCTATGATGCTGGCTTACAGATACCTTAAAATATTTTGCAGTATGTGCACCTAACGTTTCGGAACCTCAGCCCACAGAGGAATTAATACTTAGATATTAGGCTCCCAGTCTTCCCTGCACTTAACTTGGGGAAGCAAAGCCTCTGAGAATGAGCTCTACATGATTGTCACGCTAAGTATGGGACATCTACCTCCTACCTGTAGGAAAACCTATGGATAGGGTTGTGTCTGAGTAGCATCCTTCCTCTGGAGGTTGGGAGCTGGCTGCCCACAAACTGCTCTTTGCATCCAAGGCCTGCAGCTTGAAGCCTGCTCAAAGGAGTGGTGTGTGCAGCCATCCTTCCACAGACCAAAAACTCCAGGTGGAAGAACCAGAGAAGGTGGAGTTGCGGTTAAGCTGCCCCCTTTATGTGCAGTGACTTTCTTAGCCACAGTGGATTTTGTCATCTTTAAGTGTGAAACAAGGTGGTTGGAAACGTTTCTACTTTTCTGCTGGAGCATGTCACTTCAGAGAAAAGAGAAAGAGACATGGAATGGGCAAAGGAGAGTTACTCTGTCTCACATGTTGAGAGGACTCACTTGGCCCAGGAAAACATGGGATTCTCAGACCTTTTGCCAGGATTATCCATTTTCAGTTAAAATGGTGGTTCATTTCTAGCAATTGCCTCATTGGAGGCAATCTGCTGATTGCACACCCCAAAAGCATTCTTTTTCCATCACCAAAACACTATGCTATGTGTGGTGGGATCTGACAGTCATTTAGTAGTGTTTAACTGTAGTTTACTGTGCAGCAATTTAGGATGGGGAGTGAAGGTGAATACCAGCACCTGTTAAAGCTGTAGTGGGGTGGGATGATGGCAATGAGAAGTGAACACCTGGAATGCAGGCTCAGTCGGGAATGTATATTTTACAAGGGCTCCTCTAGCATCTTTGCCAATGAAGTGTTACCTTGTGGGTATGTTCACTGTAGCATCCGTTTCCCTACTGCCTTCACCTCCCTCCTCCAATTTAATGAGACCACATTTGTATTGTGAAAACTTTCAGTGTTACATTGCTCCAGACCAATTTTAAGTTAAGCTTTCTCATGTATTACAGTTTGTTTTAGGGACTTGCTTTAGAAACAAACCATGTTAATTCTTTTGAATGTAAATCTTGAATTTAAAAGCTATGCTTTCGTGGTTATTTTGCTTTGTTTGTATGTATTCCCCCTCAAAAAAATGTCTTGTAGAATACATCAGAATAGGGCCCTCTACAGCCTGTCTTGGGAGGAGTGTCTGAAAGAAGTGAAGTAGACACTTTTCAGAAACAGAAAACTCTTACAAAGTTGTAAAAGATTTGGTGCAAATCACTTCAAATCTGTCCACCTACCTGAACTTCATCTTTCCTGTTTTTTGAAAATGCAGAGGAGGAACAAATCTCACTCATGAAGGTTCTTCATCTTGTTCCTTAACCAGCTGAATAACTCAGTATGCTAAAACCATGCTAGGGAAATATTAAAGCAGAAAGAGAAGAAGTCATCAAGAAGCTGAGTGATTTGCGTAGCCTCATGGATATGCATTTCTGTATAGCCTTTAATTATTGATTAGGTATGATTTCAGTAATTGATTTTTCTGCAATTTTACATTGCCCTTAGAGAAACCTGCAAGAATGAAAACGTTAATTTGCATTGTTGAAACAATCTACTATAGCTTTAATGGCTTTTCTGAGGTGACTTTGCCCTTCTTTGGCACTGCTGATCTATGGAAGTTCAGCGCAGTTCATTTAGTTTATACTGATATATGTAAGAGAAGATGGGGCCTTTCATTGCTTTTATATATATATCTCCCCCCTTTTGTGCATTTAAAAAGATACTTTTCTTGTGCAATTAAACATAGAAACATTACTGTAGTGTTGTGTAAAGCTTTTGTCATGGATGCAAACTTGCAAGCAGTAATAGGTTAGCTGAGTGGCTTTTAAGTCATGTAGCAATTCCCAGATTAAAGACAATCCGAAAGTATGAAGTGTAGGTGTAATCACATTAAATAATTGCTGTTTGTAATATTTCTGGTAACTTCTGGTCACACCCTTGTTTTATAGGGAAGGAATTAAATTTGGATATTGGTGAGTGTCAGATTCTCAAAGACAAATCAGTCCATTTCAGAAGAGCATTAAAACAGCTATACTGGGCCACAGGATAGAGCCGTCTACTCTAACATCCTGACTCAGACTGTATCTCAGTCCTTCACTCTCTTTTCCCAAAAAGTGCTACTGGCTGGTGTAGAGCAGCAGCAGCAGTATTCCTTCCCAGCTTCTGGCAGTCAGCCGTTTTGAGTACTACTTGAGCCAGAGGTTGTATCTGCATCGTTGTATCTAATAGCCATGATGGACCTTTCTTCCATGAATTTCTCTAATTGCTTTTCTTTTAAGTGATTTATGCATTTGTCTTTCAAAACATCCTGTGGCAGTAAGTGCCACAACTTAATTATGTAGTGTATAATAAAAAAAAAATAAAATTGCCCCCTCTCTTTTTAAGCTGTCCGATCATTTCATTTGGTGCCCCCTATCTCTTGCATCAAAAGAGTTGTTCCCACTCACTATCTCTATGCTGTTCATGATACTAGACCATAATCATATTTTTCTCCACAGTGATCTCTCTTGCAGGCTAAAAAATCCTCCTCTGGATAATCTCTTCTTGTCAAGAAGCTGTTTTGTACCTCTGCTACTTATGTCTTCCTTCTCCCTGTCTTTTTCTAATTATCACAAATCCATTTTAGAACTGTGTATAGTATTGAAGATGTGGGCAAACCTTCCATTTCTATGCAGAGAGATGATTTTCTCTGTTTCTTTTGTAATCATTCCTGACACTGTTTTTTCCCTTTTACCATCCCCGAGCATTCAACTTGATGCTTTCAGAGAACTCTGTGTTATGATTCCAAGATCTCTTTCCTGACTAATAATGGGTAATTTAGATCATATAACTGTGTATGCACAAACTCCGTGGGTTTTATACACATAAAGCCCATTGCATTTACTGACACTGTATTTGTTTCCCAGCATCCCAAAGCAGCTTTCTTCCTTTCTGCTGTTCATAACATTTATCCATGCATAATCGGCGGGACTGAGCAAATAATGTGTCTGAAGATTTTTTCCTTAGTTGTTGCCTGCTTCAGGTAAATCACAATTTCTTCAAACTCAGGCGCAGGCTTTGCCACAGCTGTACAAAGCAACACCAAGTGGTAAGGGGAAAAGGAGACATTTGCTCAAGCACAGAACTGCACTGGTCTGTTTGTACTTTTCCTGGTACCCAGGCTAGCTCAGGCCTTCTTACATAGCCCTGCATGGTGCTGGCGTATGGGTGCCCATACAGAAACTGGTCAGAGAGGAAAGCTGTGTCTCAGGAACACTTTTCTATCTCAGTGATAAAGATTACAGCTAACAACAGATTAAAAAAAATAATTAAAGCTTATGCGGCTTATATAGGGCCATAGTAATGACTATGTAAATTCCTTAAATAAAGAGATGAAAAGTGGATGGAGGCTCCTTCGTGCTGTCCCTCACAAAGGCAAGGCAGGAAATGCCACTGGGGCAGGAAAAGCAGCGTGTAAGTAGGACAAAGGGATGCAGCAAAGGGACCCTTCCATCCTTCAACTCCTTCCTTACCTCCTGGTGCACAGGCAGGACTCTGCTCAAAGTCTGCATTGTTCTTCACTCCTTTTCCAGTTTCTGTATCATTGCTAAACCAATGCAAAACTAAATGCAAAGATGAAAATCCATTTTACTGGCATCTGAAGTGCTGAAAGTGCAGTATTTCTGAAAATGGAAAACGTGTGCTTTGACTGACTGACTGATGGAAAATGTAAAGGCTGAATAGCTTGGTAAAAAAATCCAAATAATCTATTTTCTCTAAAGCACTGGCTTTCCAAGTAGTAAAGCAGTAACCAAATTTGGTTCCTCAGAGGCTTGCATGGCCATTAGGTATTTAGTATTGAGTAAATATTAGCTTTCATGGTCTGGTGGATTTGTGGTACTGTGTGTGATTGTAATTTTTTATTAAGAGGTATCTTTAAACATCTGTGATAAATAACTGCAGTGTTATGTCAACTTGTATCTGTCATGTGAGCTTGGACACAACCAGAAAGGCAGTCTTTCTTCCATGGCAAATGCACATTTTTTAATGTTTTTTTCTTCCCTAGAGAAACAAGCAGGCTCTTGTGCTCTGCAGCTCTGTGGTTATTGTCCTTCTGCTTCTTTATACTAGGGGATGAAAGTGGAGGGAGTGTCTTTATAATTATTATTGCTGTCTATTAATTTGTTTTTTCACGTACCCCCTTTACTATATAGAGATAAAAATAATGGCTTCTTGGGAAGGAGTAGAGGGTACAAGAGAGCCAGTCAGTGCTGTTGATACGAGGTGACAGCAGCTGCAGCTGGGCTTCCTCTGGAACTAAAACTAAAACTGATGAATGTGTAACTAAACCTGAGACAAGCCACAATGAAAGCAGGAGAAAAGTCAGTTAATAAATACAGGAGAGGAAATACCTGGCAGAGAGCCTTCCCTTTTACCTACCCCTCGTTGTTCCAGAGAATCCACTGAAGATAAATTTAGAATCTCTGAATCTATTTATTGTATGATTTTTTTGTGTGTAAGTTGATATCGGGGAAAAATGGGAATGTTTTCATTTCCAGCCTTTGGATTGCTAATGGAGGAAAGGAGGGGCACAGTTAGGCATAACTGCATGTGAGAACCAAAACAGTTTGCTGAACTCAAGAGTCTTTCAATAGCATATGAGGCAGCTAATCCCTTGTGGATATAGCTTGTATTGGTCTCATTAATGGACCTCTAACAATGAAACTTCCCAGCTGCAGATGGTTTACAGACAAGTGGAGAATACACAAAAGAGATTTACCTTGTTGACTGCATTCCATTATATTCTAATGTACTATTATATATAAACATAGATGGATTACTTTAAAATCCTGTAACCCTTGAACAACTAAACTGGACTTGACAAACTGGTAGAGGGAATTATTTGTCTAGTAATGCTCATTATATTATTTCTGAATCACTGAAAATTTACAGTAGAGATGAGAAACTTTTAAAATCTATGTGTATGAGGTATGACACAGCTATTCAACACACCCTTTCAGAATCACAATACTGTGAAATGGAAAAGCATATGTTGAGAACAACTGCAAGGAAAAAATTAGCAACATCTTGTACTTCAACAGGTCTATATATAGAAGACTAATACATTTCCTATATATACCCTCTGAAAAGGAATGTGGCCACTTATTAGAAGCATATTGCACCACTGTGCGACAGTTCAGGGCAGGTAATCATATATATATATATTTTCCAGGCCAAAGCTACAAATCACTGTTAAAGATGGGTCCTCCTGTCCTGCGCCTGCTCTGATAAGGAAGTTTTCCCTCTGCAAACAGAGCATTAGCGGCAAACTTAATGCAGAGGTTTTCTTTCCATTGCACTGCAAGATCAAAAGCTTCCCAATACAAAACTCAGAGTAGACATGCATTTCTTAAAACAAAACCCAAAAGATGAAAGAAATTCTTTAGCTTTTGTTGATTGCTCTGTCTCTGATTGCTAGGCCAAGATTTCATCTTACATGCTGCACTGATGGTCACGTATTTCCTCTGAGCTGAAATAAATTAGAAAGTAGAGAAAAATGCTACTATTGCAAAAAGTAAGATTAAATATGCTCCCAGTCATACTTACAGAAGCACTGAGCCTGCCTTAATATCTGTGTTTTTCTGGTCCAGGCTAGATTCACAACTTTTCATCATTTTCCTCATATTTGGAAGAAGAAAGACACTGATAACACCAGAGCTAAGAAGTGAATATGCTTTCTTGAATACAGTATGGGAGAGGGTCCTTGAGAGAGGCTTCAGAAAATCCTTCAGCTGTGAAGGAGGTTGTGTTGGATCCAAAGATAATTAGCTGCTGCTCTGGGTCCACCTACTTATACATGTTCCTGTGTATTATTGTAATTCAACGCATAGAGAAGTGTCACCAGGGCAGCACTGTCAGGCCCTGAAGGTGAAAGTTAACACGATGAAATGCGACTGCATTATGGTGTGAAAGTGAGTAATGGTTGGTTACTTCAGTCCTAGCCGCAGATTTGTAGGAAAGGTTTCTGCCCAAGCGAATTATATGAAATTATTCACAAAGCTGACAGTTATTGGTTGCAGACCTAATTGGAACATCATGGGAGGACTGGAAATTTTTTGTCAAAGAGACTGAGTGGTTTTGTCAGTTTTGTACCAGTAAAACGTTTGTAGTTTGGGGATCTGAGATTGCATACGCTTAAACAGCAAATGAGGCCCTGCCAGTGTGGCTGCATTTCTGTAAATAGACTGTGAACCCCTGGAGCTTTACCCTGTGTTACTTTTGAGTTTTTTCTAGTGGATTTGCATACTACTAGAAACAAATCGGTGTTGTGCCTTGTGCATAGTCCCGTTTGGACTCACTTGGGTCCTGGGGTTTTCTTCTTACCTTCTCCTGTGAGAGCGGAGGCTTGCGAGGAGGCAGTGCTCTGCAGAGGGTGACCTTGGGCAGCTGGGGACAGCAAAGCTGGAAGGCTCCTCTGCATCTGCTGGATCATGAGGTACTGATGGGGTTTGGTCTGAATTTCACTTCTGTAAAGGGAAAGGAAAGTGGTTTTATATATGGAAAAAACCTAACGCCAGCCCAGAGTGTTTGGAGAGAACATTGGGATTGTCAGAAGTAATGTGGGTTTCTACCTAAGGAGAGCCCAGTTGGCTCCCTCCCTGTGTCTGCTTGTGTTCCAGGTAATGCACGGAGTGCCCTCGGGGACACAGCTCTGGGCCGGGCCCAGGGGGACGCAGGCTGTGCTGCTGCTGAGGGGGTGACACCTGGGATGGCGGCAGGAACCAGGCCAGCTCCTGGGTCTCCTCCCCACACCCAGCACTCTCCTTGAAACAGATCTTTAGTAACCAGGAGAAACTTTGACAAGCACTTCTGTTTCTATTTGGGATTTTCAGCCTGGTTTTCCAAGGAAATGAGGCTGTGTGATTGCGCGGTCTGTGAATTCACCTTACTCCCTCACCAGGATAGACTTAAAGTGGCTTACTGGTTTTCCACCCCATAAGGTAGCTTAGAAGAGCTCTCTCAAAGTTGTGTAAAACAGTACCTGGGGAGAGGAAGGTGACCCAAATTCACGCCCTGCTGAGGGTAAGGCGGGCAAAACTTGGGACCAGAAGCAGCAGCTGGCTGCCCGGTGTGAAGGTGGGTGGTGGCCCGGCGGCCATTACTGCGACCCAGCCCCAGCAGGCCCTTCCATGCCAGGAATGGGGCTACCACAGGAAAAGAAGGAGACTTGTGTACCAAAGTTTGGCTGTCTCCTTTCCTTCTTCAGCTGACATGGTAAGTGTTGGTGCTCATGTGTGCTTTTCTTTTACACAGAGCATTTAAGGAGTTGAGTGTACTGAAGATCAGGCTTTGGCGCTTACCTCACGTGAGGCATGGCCTTATGAGGGACGGAGGTGCTGCGAAGCGGGAGCTGGGGTCCTGCTCAGCTACCTAGGCTCTGCCAGCACACACCTCTCCGGTCACTGTTTAATTCATGGCCTTTGAGGTGGGAAATGTGTTATGGTGAGGGAAAGTGCCATAGTCCTAGCCAACCTCTAACCAAACCCTGTGTTCACAAGATAAAAGTCCTGTCTGGTGCTGCGAGGGCCCTGTGACACCTCACTACCTGCTGGCAAAAAGGGTAAGGGTATTGCAATATCCCAGGTACATGAGGCTTCTTTGCAGCTAACCTCTGCTAAGAGTTAGAGGAACATGGTGAAATCCTTGCTCTTAATCTGTTCACATGTCATCTGCTAGAAGGTAAAGATTCTTTCCCTGGGACATGAGACAGTCACATGAAAGCCTTGTTTGTGGCACAGCTTCCCGCAGAGCAAGCAGAAACCTCCCTTGTACATTCCTGGAAAGCTGAGAGCAAAGCTGTCATTTGTTGTGTTGCCTGTGGCTCCTTTGGTACTGTGAGAATGTGTCCCTGTTGGTCTACGTGCAGATGCATCCTCTCGGGGAAGGCGGATGCGTCCCAAAAACACTGTGCTGGTGCAGAGGCAGGATAAGGTTATGAGATGGGACCACGGTTTTCTCCCAAGGCTCTCAGCAGCTTGCTCTGAACATTGCAGAGCCACTTTGGTGCAGCTCTTTCTTCAGAAGTAATGCTCCCTTGCTCCACATGAGGGGCATGGGACTTCTCAGCCAAGTGTCACCCCAGGGAAGCACCTTGCTAGCCTGAGGACAAGTGGCGTGGCTTCCAGGAAAGTGTGCAGCAGGAGAAAACCAAGTTTGTAAGAGGTGTGTTTTAACTGCCAGTTTCAGAAACTTTTAGCAGCGGTTTTCCACTAAATTCTGAGCAGTGAGAAATGTTGCTAGTGAAACAAACTTTTTCAAACTTAAGGGAGCAGACTACTCTGTTAATGCATTGCTGTGTACTATGTTAGTCAGAGAGAAATGTCTTTTCTTTAGCTTAAGTGGTTTTTTGCAAAGATAAGCAATGTGTCTTGTGAGTGAAGTGCCTAACTGAAAATATCTTCATCTAGATTTTGTTTGAATCCTCACTTCAAATTTTTTCCTGATCTTGGGGAATGCACAGAAAGCTTTGAGAAACAATCATTTATTTTGGAAACACAAAGTAAAACAACTGTTACCATTGAATCTTTACAATTAATGAGCATCTACATCTCCCAGTGGCGTGACGTGAAGGTTAAGTTATAGCAGCACTCAAGGCTGTGACAGATTTGGGGAAACAATGTTGAGTTCTTCACTGGGGTATGCTTTTTTATATGCAACAGTAAAATAGGAATTATATTTACGTAAACTTTATAGGACTTCTCTGAGATTAGACAAGTAAAATACTTGGAAGTCATTTGATGACAGAAAGCATTTATAAAAGTTTTGTTACAAATTCAACTTTTTTAGAGATTGTGATTAATAGTAGAATAAATCTGGCTTTAGGTCTTCTAATACTCCAGTATCAAAGCCATCATGGTGATGCTGGTATGAAGCATGTACTGTGAGATGCCTGTTGAAGGAAAGATGACATGGACTAGTTTTGCACTGGCAAACTTTCTAGATTAACTACTGAGGGATGGCCTCAGTGGGTCTCATAACGACATTTGTGGAGTCCCAGCCTAAGGTGTATGAAAGCATTTATCAGCCTCTCTTCCTGAGGCAATTTTATCACAGATTTTAGAATATGGAATAGCTTGAAGGTGTTGATTGTAGGGTGTCATTCCTCACTGCATTTTGAATTTTGCATATTGAACTGCATTTCATGAGTAGGGCTTCTTCCTTTAATGCCTAGTGCCCCTCTGGAATATTTACAGAGCTGCTGATGGTAGTATACTGGGTATCTGTTGAATTTGTAATAGCTGTAGAATAGCATAGTAAAAACCCAGGGATGCAGCTTAAGTGATCCAAAATGGGATACAGATCTCAAGTCAGCTTGTAATTCAATTTTTCTTTCAGTTCATTGTATTTCACAATAAGAGTAGTCAGAAGAAAGGGAACTCAAAGCAGATTTACTCATAGCTTTATGTTCCATCTGCATACAAACGAAAAATGTTAAACTTGGCACACAGTCTGTATTCACCACACTGTTTTATCTGCGTGGCTTTATAGAGTAGTATTTACAGTACGTGGTTAGCATTAAATTTACCAAAGCCTCACTCATCTGGACTATATTCTTCTTTCCACATTAGCAATCTTGAAGTTAAACTTCCCAAAAGATTTTCGTTTCTATGCCTTATTAATTTTACGAGCAGCAAACTAGCTATTGGAGGACTGGTTTCAATTGCTCACTCAAAAATACCTTTGTATCAGTCTCGTAATCTTGCAGCAGTTCTTGCTGAGCCAGTTTCACCTATCACTAGATGATGTTTCTCCAACATTTTAATGTGTATAACTAATATAAAGTTATAGCAGACAAAGACTTCCCCTCCACCACCCACCACCCCCACCCCCGGCCCCACTAGGGCTTTTTTAGCTGTTATTAGAAACATTTACTAGTCCAGGGCAGAGCAAAGATGATCCCTGACTCCTACAAGTACTGCATGCAGGAACTGGTGACGTAAGCAGTGTTGTTCTTTGTTCAGATACAAGAAGCCTTGGTTGTTGCAGGTAATTTTACTGTGATAGTGTAAGTACAAATCTCACATAGATGAACATCCTTCTGTTATAGGAACCTGCCCTGCAAAAACACTTGTCTTTTCTTATTACACACAAAGCAAGGGAAAAATTTTCCTTCACTGTGGTGACATTCTTATTTTGGGAGGGAAAAAAAAGATTCACTTTAGAGTCCATCCACCAAAGATAAGTCAGTAAATTTTGTTGTCCAGCTGATAGTAATAAACAGCACATCTCTATCCAGATAGCCTTTCCTGATTCATTGCATAATTTACCTCCTCTGGGAACATCATACTGTTAAAAGCTAAAAGGACATTAGCTTCTCAAAAACATGCCTACTAAATTGTAAGAGCTGAATTTAAGTGTAGGCTCTTCTGATTTCCTAGCTGTATTTCTGTAGGTGGGTGCAAGTTTACCTTAGGGCAAGGATACATTGAGAGGCCTGTAGAAACTCCAAATAATGTGACAAGCAAGCTCCCAGTTATCTGATGTATGGTACTTTATCCCTGCAGGTTAAGTTGTTGCATCTAGCCCCAGTAGTGGTTTGCCTTGATTTCTATCCCATTTGGCCCTAGTTGTATCCAAGCAAAGTATCCACGTTCCCCTGTCTTTGTTTTTTTCAAAAAAACTTTATCAACTGAGTTACTCTGTGGTAGATCACCATGTTTTAGCACTGCACCTTAGAAGCTACACGGTTAATGTCGCCTGTCTGCCCTTAGTGTGTGAGCGTTACAAGGCAGTCCTTGCTTCCATGGTTATCAACTACAAGAGCTGTTCTGCAAGTGGAGGATGAACTATGAGAATCCTTGATAGACAAGGCACCCAGTGAATGATCAAAGGCAATCTTGGAGCATATTTTGCAAGTTATTCCTTTCGGTGGCAGAATGAGTTTCTGTTCAGTTGTTCTAAAGGCTACCCCAGCTGTGGCACAGAAACTGCCAGTAGCAATCATTCTGCAAATTTTCTTCTTCACACCGGTGTGCATTACTTCAGTGATGCTCAGGCAAGGGAAACCTTTCCGCAGCTGCAGTAGTTCATTAAATGCAAGAGTCTGTAAGCTGCTGACAGCTTAGAGAAAGAGATCTTTGGTTTCATGTGTGCAGTCCATATCTAATACGGGTCACATATTTTCCTGCATTGCAAGCAGGTTTTTGCTTGTTTTTCAAGTGAAGTAGTTAACATTGTTCTAAGATGTGTTGTTGTTATCAAGAGCTAAGAGTAGTATTAAGGAGGGTTGATTTAGCTGTGAAGGCTGTTTTCTCAGCCTAATGAGCCAAGTGGGAGGCTTTTCTGGGGGCAATTCACAGCACCTACAGCACAGCTTCAGGTTTGAATCACTGTCCAAAAAAAGCATATTCTTCTGAATCCTTTTACAAAGTCATTTCAGCTTTTCTAAAAGAACCAGAAGTTAAACTAGCAGCAATCTGGAGGTGGGCTTTGCTTTTCGCTGGTTTGTTCTTTTATTTTTCCCCTCCCTCCCAATATCACCTCAGGTTTGTTCCTGAAGCCCTAGGGAGTTGCAGAAATGTAATGTAGACCTGGCAGGGACTTCAAGAAACTACGTACCTTCATTTTTCATGACTCCTTCCTTTTTTCTGTGGCACAACAGAATATCCCAAGACATTCTTGATAACTGTTTCTTATTCGTGAGCATCTTTAGTGGGGGCAGTTCCACCAGTATTTCTGGGACATGTTCCCATACTTAACTGTCTGTACCTAGGCAAAAATTCCCTAGGGTCTGACCTAAATAAACCTCCTCTGCAAGTGGAGCTAACTACTTGTACTGTGTAAATGTGATGAACAATTAATTGCTGTCTTCTTTAAATATATCTAACATATATCACAAGTTACTGCATTCTCATTTTCCTTTTTCTTAAACTAAACTAATCCAGATCTTTCACCCTTTACTTCTAGTAATTATTCCCCAGTGCCTTCATTTTCTAGAGAGAATTGCAACATTTTACTTTCCTACTTTGCTGAGTGTTTAAAGTTCAGGAAAGATTCTTGAAGATGATTGGCAATGGTTCAAAAGTTTGTGGGTTTTTTATTTAGTTCAGTACTGGATTCCACTAGAACTGTGGGCTTGACTACATTTAACCTGTCTTACATTTTTTAACTGCTTCTTTCCTTATTCTGTTCTCTGTTTCTGATTCTTTTTTTGAACGGTGAAGTTTCTGGTCAAAGGTAACCATTTTCTGTGAAAGTGTGGAGCAATAAAAGCATGGATTATTTTAGTCTCTCTCAGTCATGAATTATATTCTTTCCTTCCTTACTAAGCAATAGGGCTGTACCTTCCTTCTGATAGATTTATAGAATATTCTCTTTTCATCTTTCATGTCCTTTGGTACTTGTGGTGCTGCTCTTGTGAGATAGGTTCTGATTTTGTCACAGGAGAGCTTTGCTGTTATTTCACATTTATTCTTAGCCATAAGAAGTTGCTTTGTGTTGGATTTTCAAAACATGATTTTTAAACACCTAATGCTTTCTTGACTACTGTCCTGCTTCTACCCTTTCCGTCTGGCAGCTTTTCAGTGTATTTCCGGTGAAGTTTCTGTTACAGGAGCCCAGCCAGCTGGTTCCCTGAATGTACTGAAGCCTTTTTAAGTCCATCATCCTCATTCTGTTGCTTTTACTGTCATTGCGGTGTCGTCCCCCCGCTTCCCCCCCCCCCTCAGAAGATAATACCGGTATCAATCACCTTCCCCTTCTGAGCCCTCAGAGGCTTCCTCCCTGTAAATCAGAATTATATCTAGAACAATCGTCTCTATTGTAATTTCCTGCAATTTTGAAACCAAAGTTAGTCTCATTGTAAGCAAATCTCCTCTGAATAAATTGTCAAGAGTTTGAGGTTCATTTATTTAAATGTAGGTAATAAAAAACAGTCTTGGTGCAGTCTTGGCAGTGCTTCTGGGTGGTCATCTAGACAACAGTAAGAAACAGGTACCATCAGGGAAATCTGCTCCTCATGGGAGGAAGAAGTTTTGCTGGATGTGGGGTCATCCAGGGGTAGAGACAGAAGATGTGAAGAACAACAGTTTGCATGTCTGAAAGGGCTTTTTCTGCTATGTCAGTTTAATAAAACATATTACTTCAATTTACAAGCCTTGCTTTGTCTTAAGAGGATAGATTTACATCATCCTGTCTCTGTAGCAGTCTATATGGTTGCTTCTGTGTAGGTGGTGGGGAGGGGGACGGCATGGATGTGCCCATTGACACTGTAGTATAGCCCTTTGACACCAGAATGCAAAAATTCCTCAAGGACATCATAGCCTATTCCATTTGAGAGACTATTTAAAGCAAAATAGCTGTTAGTATAAACCAGAAGAGTAAAACCCAACTACTTTAGCTAAATCGTTTGCCAAAAGTAGGTGCTAAGTGGTATTTAAAACGTTAGCTAACACCTTTCCTAAACATGCCTCATCTGATTTGTTTAGACAAGACTGGCCAATACCTCCTTTCCTTGGAAATTATTAGTCACAACCCAGAAAAACTTTGTCAGGAATTTCTTGGGCCTGAGAGTGTGGAGAGACAAACCTCAGCACCAGGAATGGTTGGATGGTGCTTAAGGTTCTTCTAATCTTTCCATGCCACTTGTGTGGGTTTTACTTAGATACAAATTGTGTTTTTTCATTGCTGGTCTGCCTGCATCTTGATCTTATTTCAGAGCCCATCGCTGTGCAATTAACCTGTTGAAGAACCTTTTCAGAGGGAACTTAAATCTTTAGATACCTGACAGCAGGCTCAGAAAACTTTTAGGCAAGCCAGCTTTTCATTATCTTCTGCATAACTTATGGAGAGAGTTTACTGTTTGCTGAAAGGCTGGTTGTTTTGTTTAAGTTTATATTACTCCATAGACTGGAGCACAGGAGAAATGGAGTATGGGGTGTTGAAACAGTGTGGGAACACGGGCAGACCATGTATGCATGTGGAGAGATCTCTCCCAGAACTGCACACTTAAATTTCAGGTAAAAGTTTAAAGTTTTCAGAATTGTTCATGGGATTAATTTTTTTTCTGGGTTGAAAACAAAGAAGGAAAACTGCCAGGAATGAGAAGAGTGTTGACTTTGTAGTATTTCCTGATCATTTGATAAGGTTTCTACCTTTTTTGGTGTGATTGGTGACTGTCTTGCACAGGGATTTGGCATATTCTCAATCCAGTTTGCCACTAGCCTAATTAACTAGTTCCCTGCTTTTCCAAAGTTTCATACAAAAGCAAATGTACTCTTTTTTTAGAACAACAATAATTTACTCTCTTTCTTTTTACCTTTGAAAAATCAACAGTGCAACCTTGGCTGCTGACTTGAGACTTTCTTCCTCAAAGTATACAATCCCTTTTATGATGTATGTCTTCAGTTAAGCTTTTTTTTTAAAAAAAAATATAAAATCTCATCATATTTTCTGTAAAACTATCATGTTTTGTATGTTGTATCATATTCCAGGACCTTTGACTAAATATTTGTCAACTATCGGACAGAGTGTGTTATCAGGTAGAGTAAGCTGGGTGAGCGGGAGATACCTCCCTACAGCTTGGTGCTGGAGCTTTTCATTTGAAGTAAACCTGAAACTCAAAGATTAAATTATGTTGAAGCTGTAAAGCATTGCTTTTGTTGTGTCTTGATAAGCAGAGGACTAGGCTGTGATGCTCACAAGCCTTACTTTGGAAAGGCTCCATATAAAAATGTAGTTATTTACAGTGATGTTTCTTTCAATGCCCATATCAGAAGTGGACTGAAATTTTCTCAAGTCGCAGTCCGCTTGTAATGGAGAGCTCACCACCTTTTGGTGAACTCTTGCGGGACTTGGACATTTAGTTGACAACAACAGGAATATAAATTTTAAGAGGAGTGGGGGAAGTGGGAATGTTGTTTTCCAGGTCCCTACCTTCCCAGCCTACATGGATGTGTTTGTGAGTTGCTGATGAGAATGTTTTAATGATTTGCTGAACATCCCAAGTCTTGCCAAGTCCGAATGCGCCTCTTCAGTTTTCCCCTGCCACTGCCTCAGCAGGATTATGCTTTCTTTTCATCCATCTTTCAGCAAGGGTATTGTGCAAAAGTATGTAAATATCTGTACAGAGAGGGTAGCACAAACTGCACACATGGTATTGTTTAGGCAACTCAGACAGATGGTGTGAGTGTAGTTACAATGAAAACAATTCCTTAAACATGGGTGGGGGAATGTTTTATGTCTCTTTGCTTGTGTGGAAGCTCTAGCAGGATCTGGGCCTGGGTTCAGAGTAATCCCTCGGCTCCGGGCTCTTGCTGGCAGAAAACTTCATTGCTCCATTCCAGGTAGCTTGAGTCCTATAATATTTCTGACCTCAGCAAAGATGCAAGATGAAGGGGCAACACTGCCTCAGCTGCTTTTCATTCTAATCCTTTCCTATTGTTTGGCTTCCAAGAAGCATTTTTATTTACCTTTCCCAAAATGAAAACATGAAACAAGGGTTGTGGGATTGGTGGGATTGGTTTCTCAAGGCTTCAGATCCTCTCTTAGTCATCTACACTGCTGCAAAACACATCCCACGCTGCAGACGCGTCTTGTCTTCTGCCTTCTACTTTCCTGCTTGCACAGGTGAGGTGGTTGCTGAAAACAGAAGAGTAGCCAAGATGTCCTTTTGGAAACAAGAACTGACAGCAAAGCTCGTCAAGTCAGACTCCCCACATGTGGTGAAACAGGTTGTGTTCTATCCATCCATCCCTGCCTGCCTCATCCCCTCATACTGTTTTGTTTGTTGTTCACCATTTGGCTGCACTGCTTTTAAAATAGAGTCTTGGAAATGTGGAAACAAATGGGGCAAGAGGAAAAGCAGAGAGAGCACACACACAGTGGTAATTGCAGTAAATCCGTGCTCAGCCTTTTACTTGATAACTCTCCTCGCCATTTCTCTTCCTCTGGCAGGGTTCCTTTGCTGCCGAATGCTGCTCTGCAGATGCTCCCCCCAGCACGCCTCCAGCTTGCAGCTTCCCTCCTCACCTTCCTGTCTTGGCTGGGCAGGAGCACCATTTCCCCCATCCTCCCAGCTGCTTTCTTGCTGGAGCTCCCGAATGACTGCTATGCAGAAATATGCATGACAGAAGACCTTGCTCAGTCTAGCAGCTGTTGCTAGGGAAGGATGTGACATTTAGTGCTAGTACAGAGGGTCAATTAGATAAGAGCCCTAAGGATAATTTCTCTAATATGGGGTTCGGTGATTTGAAGTGGGGGAGACAGCAGTAAGAATTATGCAGCCTACTACTAATCTGGTTGTTTGTTTTGTGTTTTTTTTTTAACTTTGCCTTGGAGAGCTCACGGTTTCAACCAGACAGATGTTACCACCTTCGGATATTAAAGACATGCTTAATCTCTATGGAGACATTTGCTTCACATAATGAAATGAGCTGCAGCAATCAATTTTATTCTGCACCTATTGATCATGTCTGTTTTAGGGAGACAAATACAAGACAGCCTTAATTAAGAGGATCTATCTTTTCCTTTAGCAGTGCTTTCCAGCAGGAAGCTTTCACATCTTGTATTGTACTTTTTTATAGAAAATCTCTTTTCTATTTGAACCAGGATTAAATTGAAATCAAAAGCTTGTATTTCTATCCCCTGTGCTGATTTTAAAGGAACAAAGTGGTCTGTATTTTTAAAGTACCTAATTCAATTTATTTAGATTTATTGTCCCACAGGAATTAGAAAATCAGTAACTTCTTTAGCTTCCAGGTGCACTGTTTGTCTATATGTATTTTTAAGGTTGTGAATGTGGATGACATCTATTTTTTCTGAATTGAGTGTCTTCATTGTAAATATATAAAAAGTGTGGGATTATTTTTTCTTTAGCATTTAGTTTGAGGATATTCTCCCTTAGTTTCTTTCCTTCTCATCCTGGCCATATTCCACATACAATACATGCTGTTTTCAAAGTAGTTTGCCTTTAGCATAGTCCTCAAAGAGAGAAGCTTCAGGAAATCAAATGGGTGTCGTGAGTGTTGTTGGGGGAAGTCTTACTACGGCCGTCCCAAGTATTAAGGAATGTGCTCCTTTTGCATCTGACCTCTAAATGTATGTTAAAATACTATGGTGTGATTTCTGAGAGAGTTGGTGCTGGACATAGGTTATAGATAGCATTTGCAGGCAAATCTATAAAGTGCTTGTGGCTGGTGTGTGGCATGATGCATGGTGCATTGTAAGGATCTAGTTTGTTCAGTCAAGGCTTTGAGCAGCACCTCACTTTTTGCAGGAAAGGGGGAAAAGATGGTAGCATGTAACGGCTTTGTAGCAGGAATAGTGCTCTCCATCATTTCCCTGATGAAGTAAAGCACTCCTGAGTGGACCAATGTTTTTTTTCCTCACAAGACAGTTGTGGAAAATACACACAGGAGTTATACTTAAGGGAACATTTGCTTTTGCAAGGGCAGAAACATGAAAATAGTTAACGAGTAGCATTAGATTCCTCAGAGTAACTAATCATAGCAGTGCATCTTCTGTGTCAAGCAATGAATGTACCAAACACCATTCTCAGCAAGGAGTGGTTGTAGAGCACTTTGCTGGTAGCGCTTAGTATGCACTGTGTTTCTCACCATCTCAAAGCACGTGCCATCCTCCACAGAAGTTGAGGATTATTCCATTGCATAGCATGGTAAATTTGGGCACAGTGAAGTGTCCGAGCTGGGTATATAGCAAAACTGGGAAGAATACAAGAGGAACCTTCTCCTTCATTCCTTCCTGCTTCGAGTGTAAAACAAGCAGCACTTTATGGGTCTTGTCTGCCTTGTTTCAAACTGGTTAAACTGAACACGGTGTAGAAACCTGACCTCTGGCACACAGGTACAGATTATGAGTAGGGTTAATCAGTCCTGACTTCGTTAGAGGTGCTGAAGCTACAGTGAATCCTTTGCTTTGTGCGTTGGAGTCTCTTGGATGCAATAAGGCTCTGTGTGGGTGGCGTTTATCCCAGAATGGTTTTGTCAGAGCAACGCTTTCACCCAAGTGCTGTTGATTGAAAACTTCTCCTTGTGGCTCAGCCAGCCATGCTGATGTCCCATCACTGGGAGAATGTTAGGTCTCTTCCTGAAATTTGCATAGCAGTTTCCACTCCTTCAGAGTTTTGCTGCAGGTACTTCTGAGGTCAGGGTCAAAAAGATTATTTTTTTTTACTTCTGAGCTCAAGTTAGCCCAAGTAGTTTCCTTTTATGGGGAAGCTATGTGTGGCAGCTGGGTGAAAATGGGAGTTTAGCACATTGCTCTAAACAAGGGGAATAATTTGATTCTTCAGTCTTTTAATCCCCACCTTTTGTAAAGCTGATACCTCTGTTTTTAGTTTTTAGTGCTTGACATGAGTATATGTAGGAAGTATCTACTCAAAGCACTAGTCAAGTGTTTTTACTTAACTGAATCTGAGAACGTTTTTGTGAACGATGATGTACTTAAGCTTATCTTTATTTACATAATGTTCAATAAAATAAGCAATTTCAATCTATTGATATTTTCCTTCTTGTCTATCCTCCTTTCTAGGACATAAACTTGACTTTGTTTGACTTTCTTAGACATTTTTTGCCCCTATAAGGAAGTTCAGCATCTCACAGCAGTATGCTTTGCTTTGTTTTAGTTCTCTGCTGGGTCTCTGGGTGAAGTTTAGTGTCCTTTAGATGCTGCTTAAGAATTCAACACACGAGTTTGTTTATTTGTAGGAAAACAGTTGTTGCCGGACATCTGCTGCTTGTGGTATTTCATGCTGGAGTTAATACTGTTGCACTGCTCAGCCTGAATTAGTAATAAATACAGTTTGACCTACCTGACTTTGAGAGATGGGACCTATCCAGGGCCTTACTGAGAGTAGTATGAAACATTATGGGAAGATCTGTGTTGGATTTCTAAGTCCTGCGATGATGGATATTGTGCAGCCAGCATGAGAACACTGCACTTCAGGGCTCTTAGCTTTCGTAGTTATTTTTTCTACTTGATCTCTTGCTCCTCACAAAAAAACAAACTTTAACAATTCATTAATTTAATGATTCAGCCAGCCTGCATGGGTTCAATTTAGCCTGCATAGATTAAAGGTTTGCAATGTAAATCCTGTTCAGTTGGTTTCAGACAGACAGGCTGCAGAGCAACAAGCTCTCCAGGATGATGAGCTTGAGGGAAGGGGACTCTCCAGGGCTTTTCTAATGAACGGAGAGCTCTTTTAGGGGCCTGATGGTAAACCAGGAACCCCTTGTGCTTTCACTTCTCCTCCCTCTGTCTTCCAGCTCATCATTACAAGTAAACTAAATAAAAAAGGCATGATTCATACACAAAAGCTTTAGAGGGATGTATTTTACAGCTGAAGGTGGTGTTTTATACCCTTTGAAATACTGATGCTTGGATAGTTTTCCATCTGGCATTTTTCTGTTTGAAAGCTTGTCAGTCATACCAGTAGTTAGTGACTTTTGAAAGGCCAGTTACCATCTACAGGAATTTGTGGGATGTTTTCTTTGTCTGAAGAAACTTTTATCCAACCTTGAAAGTGGATAGGGTTTCTTTCTCTTTGAATTCATTTAAATATGAGCCTAATGTATTCCATAACAGATGGGAAAATGAGAGTTCTTGTGCATGTGGAATAGGCAAGGTGTATTTATTCATAAAATTGTATAATGGGAGATGTTAGATCTGGTTAAGTACCAGGTTGCATTCAACCTACCTAAATTCCCACTGGAATTTCCCTCAGAGACAATGCTTTTCAATTCCTCTTCTGCTGTCCTGCGTGTGGTTGAGCTGCCTTAGCCTTTTCCATCAGGTCCGCCCAATGGCACCAGGTTGAGTGTATGCATACTGTATTTCAGAGTGCAGCAATTCCTGTACTGGTATCTCTGCAAAGCCTTTGGGATAAAGGCACTCTGCTGTTGTGAAATGTTTTCTTGGTTTTATTACTGCAGTGATAACATCTTGCATTGCTTTTTCAGTGGCAGTATTGCACCCAAGAGGGCAGACACTTCATGCATTAGGAGTACTACAAATTAACACTACTCTTCCCTTTCTCTTTAAAGTAAGGAAGTAGCATCCCTTTTTGATAAATAGATGAATTTGAGGCAGAATTAAAATTTCTTTTGAAGGACAGTCAGAAATTATTTCGGTGAGGTTTTAAGGACTCAATCCAGAAGGCGGTCTGTCATTGCATCTGTTCATTCCACAGGATGGAAAACCTCCTGTTATTAATTTAAATTAATGATGGTAGTTAAAATAATATTCACCCATACACAGCCTTAGGTATCAAAGGCTCACTGCTAATTCCAGTGAGGTAACATTTGCTTGTGACATGAAGGCAGCAGGCTTGCCTGTCCAAGAACCTTTCCATCTCGAAGTGTAGGTATCTGCTTTTTGGTAGCAAGGGAGGGAAGAGGTCTTTTCTCCTTACCAGTTGAAAACAATTTTCTTCTGTAGTTCACTTGCATTACACAGCACAAGTCAATATGAAATTCATGGAAAGAGTGTGTTTTTAATGCAGCTAAGAATCCCACATTGAAATAAGTGGGGAGGGTTTAATAATTTTGAGGTTGGTGACTAAACATGTTATAACACCACTTAGTATGCAGTCACAAAGTAGGATGGACTAAGTCATTTGACATGTGAACTCTGCTTATAATGGAGATGTTATTACAACTTCAGCTTCCTTTGTTTAATGGTTAAATAATATGAGTAATATTTGATTATTGTAATGTTGCATTGATTTTAAACCACGGTAGTGGTAATGATTCAGCTTTCTTTTTAAGGAAACTTAGCCGAGAGACTTTCTGCTTTGAGGAAGAGTACAAGCAAGTGGGCATTTTCAGGGCATCTCCATGGCACTGTTTCTGGAAACAAACCGTAGGAAGCAACATATGGTATTAGATCTACAGTAACCAGTCCCAGGTACTTCAGAGGTCAATTTACAGAACTGAGGAGAAAGCAGTTAATCTGTCCAAGGAAGCTGCTCCTCTTAAAGCCAATACCTTGCAGGTTAACATAAACTGAAGTGTCAGACATGGAACTCCTCCACCACTTGCCCTTACTGAACTCTGTCTCTTGGCAACATCTGTCCAGAGATCAGTCCAATTTTTCCTTGAACCTTAATCAGGTTGGCTTCAGTAGCATCATTAACATTTTGCAATTATGTAAGCTTTACTAAGAACCTGGTTAACTTTTAAATAATTCATTGAACTTGATTTATGAGGGAGAATAGAAGATTCTGATATTCATTCTGCCAGTTATTTGTGACAGTACGTACTTCTGTTAGTCACGATTCTTATTTCAGGTAAGCCATTCCAGTCTTTCTGTGTCATTTTGTAAGAAACCTTTCTCCTCCTATGCCCTTGATTATTGTCATCTGCTTCTGAATCCTTTTCAGTCCTTCAGTGTCTTTTAATGGAACGCAGTCTTCTGAATGAGAGTGAACCACTGATTTATAGAAGTCTTTGCTACAGCTTTATGGAAAGGGAGCACTTGTCAATTGGAAGGTAGATAGGTTTCCTCATCTATAGCTCTGTCCTTAAACCCTGCAGTTATAAAATTCTCATTTTAGATGTTGTGTGATTAAATACAAAGATCTCAGTGAAGTGGCATCTGATCAGGACCCAAATTGCAGGGCTAAGATTGCTTTAAGCAGATAAATGACTTCTGGCCTATCAAGGCTTCAGTGTCTGAAGAGATTACTTTTCAGCGGTGAACAAAACCAGTGTTATAAATGATATGGTTAGGAATATGAGCATGTTTTTCACTATAATGTGAAACTGGCACATGAAAAACAGCCTGAACATGTAAACTAATAGTCATTCTTATTTTGCATGTGTGTCCTACTGTTTCACATTTGTTATGTTTGTGTAATTGACTTTCGTAGTAAGTCCATAATGCAAGTAAATTGTCACCAGTAAAGCAGATGGAATGAAATTCCTTTTCAATAATGTAATTAAGAAAATAAGCACATTGCAGGAAGGAGCTAGGACGTTGCTCTCTCTCATAGAACAGGAACTCATCATCCATGCCAACCTCTGTTGGCAAAGCATGAGAGTGCTTTTTCTCTTCTTAAGCAAGAGATTGTTCTGCTTGGGTTTTCTTTTGATTTTGTTTTAAAAAGCCTTGTATAGATGATGATGTTCATAATTACTGCTATCTCATTGAAATTGGTGAGAATTTTGGCCTCTTTGGGAACACTGTTGAATCCCATAGTTATACAAGCAAGAGTGCATTTTCTTCTTAATTAGGAAATAAGTGTTTCTAGTAACTAAAAGAATTTGAACATTTGTTCAGTCTGCTTCATCCCTCTAGCATAAGCCAACTGAAATGTATAATCCTAAAACATGTTAATTGGCGCACCATATTTATTAAGAAACTGTGCCATTTAAAAGTCATGCTCATAAAATAATAATTAAAAAAGCAAGATGGAAGGATTAAGTATCTGCTTGTGTCATGTTTGACCGGTCTAAATTATTATGTAACATCTCTGGAGTTTGAGATTTCCCAGCTTCCCTAGGCAATCTATTTCACTGCTTAATTATCTTCACCTTTAGAAAGTTGCGTTTGTTCTTTAAAAAAAAAAGAAAAGAAAGCTAAAGATGACAAACTGCTTTTTTTTTTTTTCAATTAATTCTTGTCCT
Source organism: Falco cherrug (assembly GCF_023634085.1). Lineage (NCBI taxonomy): Eukaryota > Metazoa > Chordata > Aves > Falconiformes > Falconidae > Falco > Falco cherrug. Next base: position 31,415,097 of record NC_073704.1, on the reverse strand, counting down.
AGCTAACAGTGATGTGAAGAACAGATGGTTTTCCTTACATTTTCACAGTAGCCTTTCATATATTGAAGAATATATTATCGTGTCACTCTTGCTTCCCTTTCCTAAATCAAGCAGCTGTAATACTTCTTACAGGATGTGTTTTCTACCCCTGTAATCATCCTTGGTTTTCTCCTGTTGGAGCAGTGGACAACAAATGCTGGGTAGACTTAACAGCATTGCTGTATTTGTCATGCAGACCATAGTCCTGTTTATATACCAGAACCAGAGCTTCTGGTGTGTTATTAATAGTTGACTTCATTTAATCTCCTTTTATGTGATGAAACATACATCAGCTATGTCATGTTGTTGTGCTTAAAAAAAAGAGGTGGAGATATTTGGCTTGGATATATAAAAGGGGAATGAATATTTTCCTAATTTAAATGCTGTTTCTAACATTACAATTTTGCTGTAGTTCTTACAGGGAACATTGGTAAATATTGACCTTCTCTTATTTAAACAATAGTTGCTTGTGGCCACTGAGATAAATTAAAGAAACTGCTCATAACTTTGCAAATGGTTGATTTAACATCTTGTCTTCAGGTAAAGGTCTTTAAGTTAAATACAAGGCTTGGCTGGTCTCATTCAAAGTAAATCGGATTAGGTTGGAAGTAGAGTGGGAACAATGAAACAGAGCTCGAACAGGGGAAAGCGAGTAAAAAAAGTAGCAACTATGTTGTTTACTACTTATTCTGTGTTTTATTAGTTCTGAATCTATTAATATTAATATTTATAAATTACTGTCTCACAGGGTCTTGTATGGTGGTTTGGTTTATTTTTAATGAGTTGAAGGGATTATTTCAGCAATGATGTCCGAATCATTTTCAGCACATTTTTAATGCTTGGCCTAAAAATCTGGACCTTGATTTTGTTAAGCATCAGAAGACTTTTGCAATGTTATTTAGTATTATGGCATATCAGTATTTCTCATGTTCTTGAGATGTGTTCCACTGGAATATATAAACCCAGAAGGCACCACAGCCCAAGTTTATTGACTTCATTGACTTGGAGAGAATGATACAAACTTGAGCTTAAGACTTTTTAGTCTGAAGAGAGAACTGTAAAACTGACTGTCAGTGCTGCCACTGAAGACATGATGAAACATCATTTCCATCTTTCTGACAACTTGTATCTCCCTATTTGTGGCCATCTTACGACATCTAGCACATTCCAGTCCACAGCTTAATTTAAGCAATCATTATCATTTTACGGAAAGATGCGAACTTTTGGATGCTCTGTCATATGCCACTGTCCAAGCAGATGATGTAGAAGACCTTACAGTTTGCTTCTGTTGACCACCAGGGTGTTGTTAGTTGGAGGAACTCTCATATAGGCAAATATTTTATTCCTTTATCTAGTCTTGGGATTTATGTAGCTGTGTTCAGCTGATGTTCAAAGGATCCAAACTTCAGAAAGGAATAGTTAATTACATACCATCAGCCGTGTGTTCAGAGTAACTGAAATGTCTTAGGTTTTATAACATGCCTAAGGAATATGAGTGTCGGTTGTATTGCTGATCTTTTATGGCTTTATAGCTTAAGATGCTGAGGGTAACTTTTGAGTGTCACCATTTTTTGTGATGAGTTTAGTTAATTCTAGGTGATGTGGAAGAAAACTGCACTGTGTGCAGAGAACAGAACTAGAGCTGGTGTTTTCTCCATGTGTGATTCCAACAAAGAGAAGAATACTGTGCCATGGCCATAAAACGCTAGGAAATAGAAAAGTTTAATGAGCAGCTGTTGCACATTGTCCTAGTAAATTGTGTATGTGTATTCACATTTTTTTTAAAGTGATGATAGACATCAGGGAAACTATGAACTAGAATTTAAGGGATGCAATAATAATCTTCTTTCTTGGTTCCTTGACTATGGAAATTGAAGGGAGAGTCCCACATAGTTTTATTTCCCCATCTCCCTCTCATTATTCCTGCCCAAAGGGTGTCAGTGTGGAAAAGTAGCGCTGCTCTGGTAGAACAATTGGACTGGGCATCAATAGACAATATAATCCTTATGCAGGCATTGATGAGCCTTGTAATCTTGAGATGCTTTGCTTCCCCACGTAACCAGTTTCTGGCTCTTAGCAGAAGGTGCTATGGTTCCTAATAAGAAATGCATAGAAATGAATAGATATGCTGCTTCTCCAAAGATTTTCTAGCCGAAACCTAAGGCAAGAGGCATCAGTTGGGTACAGGTCACATGGGGTGAGTGTAGTAACAGTAAAGCTTTTCTGTATGATGGGCAGACACACTTCAGTCTTGCTCTTTTGGACATGTAGCATACTAATGGTAGCATAATGGTGTTAACCTTTGCAGGGAAGACAACCAAACCAAACCTTAAAATGGAGAGTCTGAAGGGGAGGATTTGAAGGAGGCCTGGACATGGCTTTGTAGTGTCTGTCCATATGTGAGGGGCAGCAAGGAACAGAACAAGGGGTAAGCAGAATAACTTTTGTTTGAAAAGTACAACAAATAATGAGGTGAGGGTGTGAATGGGTTGAAAGTGTATAAGACAGCCTTGTGCAAATAGGACAGGAGATGTCTGACACGGAGGAGAAGCTGAGGTTTTTCTGTGCTGTGTGGTGAATGTAACAGTTTTGCTTCATTAGTAGTAAGGGCAGTTGGATGATCTGTAGTAGTTCTTCAGCCAGCAGAGAGCCCAAATCGTATTTGTTAAGCCTGACATGGAGACAAGGCTGAAGATTCCAGCAGGCCAGCTAGCTACATAAGTGGAACTCGTAATAGCAGCGTTTGCAAACACACCCAAGCATACTTTGCCACTGTTGACCTTGCAACCTAAAGTGTTAACGAACTCAGTGCAAAGACACTTGAGCTGGCTGGCTGCAGTCAGGTTGAATGTCACTGACTAATGAACTCCTTAGAATGGGTATTAGGGCAACCTAATAACTCACTGTATCTTAAACTAGAGTTACCGGGATTTACATGGCTTTGAACTATGCCATGCCAGACATATTGTCTTGAGCCAGCAATAACTCAGGTACCTCTGCACTATTGTGTTTCCATGTGAACTTGTCCATTGCCTCACAGATGTCTTAGAAGAATGAACAACTTGGGGTTTCTATGTACTACCGTAACTATAATAAAACCTCCATAACTTTACATTTCATGGCAGATCTAAAAGAGATAAATGACTGCTTAAAAGCTGTGAAAAAGGAGCTCTTGAGAGAATTTGGCAGCATTGCTAATCTAATGCAATCTTGCCCCTATGTGATGCATGCTGTTGTTGGGTAAACAAATGTTCAGGTCCATGCGCTAAGAAGTCCATCTCTGCAAAGGGTATTTGCATGACTGGTACTCCGTTCTTTCACAGTTGCCTATCATGCAGTGAATTATCTTCTTTTGTGATTCCTAAGCATATTCATTCTGAAAAGTGTCACACCCACATTACTGCAGTTTCAGATAGAAAGGTTGCATAGAAGAACAGATTAAGAATAAAGTAGAGAAACAAATGAGAAAGTTCAGACTAATAAAGTTCTTGCTTCTTATCTTAATAATACTTGCAAGCAGTGCTTCTGTATTAGGTCTCACTGAAATTTACCATAATACAAATATCCCTCTTCTAAAAAATGCAAGAGAAGGAAGACATAGATAGCTATGAATGGAAAAATTTTAAAAATAGAACAGACTTCAAATTTCCCATTAAGGTATTCCTTTACAATTTTATTTATTCCTTTTCCTATAAGAAATTCCTCTAAATAAAACTACTTTGGCACCTCTAATTTAATATTCTTTTCTAATGAAAAAGACTGCAAATTGCAGTTCATATTGATAAGCATGTAGATCTCATGATCTAAACTGAAAGAAACCAAACGGTTTTCTCTCCTTCATGGTGCATCTTGGACCACAGCCAACATGGAGAGTATTGAAGTAGGACAGATTATATAGATATCATAGAGTAATTATTAATTATAGATTAAAACCAGAATTTAAATGGAATTGGGAATGTGGTTGAGCTATAGAACTGCTCAGTTTCAGAGTTATGTCCAAATTATGATCTGGACTCTGTACTAGTAAAACTGTCAAAGAAAAGGGTGTTCAGATTATCTTTCATTTGAGACCAAAACACTTATCCAGATCTGAACCTTAGAACAGCTGCAGGACTGAAGGCTGCCATTGTTTCTTAGGAGATGTAAAGCTCTGGGATGTGTGCAGAACACACTGTGGTTAGGAGCCAGGCTCAGAAGCCAAAGTAATGTATTGTACTGTCATTTTGTAAGGAAAAGGCTTTTAGAACCCTGCAATCCAGTGTAATTTGAAATACGTTACCACTTAAGCAGCAAAGCAAAAGCAGACAGGCACCTGCTGTCCTTATTGTTGAACCCAGTTCTGAAATGAAAAGCTTCAGAGTATAACTGAAGATTTATTCGGGGAGGTGGGGGGGGGGGGGAATGTACTGACGTGTGAATTTAAAAGAGATGAGAAAAACAACATGGCTAAAAAATTTGTCTCATCCTCAGGAGGAATAGCAGCTGTCATTTGTATTGCAATGAGAATTTTAAGGAGATGTTCACTTTCATCCCTGCTGCTATTTAGGGAAGTGGTATGTGCTGAAGAAGTGACCAGGAGATGGATGGGCACAAATAGTGCTGGCCTCCCCAAAGCCAACACTTTGGGAATACAGGATAAAAGAAGCAGTCTAAGTTTCTCACAACATTTTGAAATTGCTGGTAGGAAAATGTGAGTTTCCTGATAGGGGAGAGAAAGGGAGGACTGCTTTGTAACTTATCCTAGGTTTTTGTCCCCAGGTCATCTTAACACCTGAGCTCAGTATCTGACAGAATTGTTGTGGAATGTTCAGCAGAATTTATTTTTCAGTGACGAAATACTGCTGTGTATTTTAGCCACTCAGGTAGATTTTAACCCAGTTTAGCCCCTCACCAAATACATATCCATCTTAGCACCCCACTTGTCATCAACTCCATCCATAGGACAGGCTTTCTCAGGGAAAAGAGGAGGTCAGAGGCCTATGTTTCCTTTAAGCTTTAGGTATCTCCAACTACAGGGAGGCTGAGTGAAGTTTTCATCACCCAGCTGGCCCTGGTGCCAGAGGGCACAAAGTTTCTTTAAATATTGGACTGCAAATATCATTGCTCTCTGTTTCTCTGAAGTCAATAACTGTATAACATGTAGGGAGTCCCCTAGGTCGGAATATGCTTGTAAAATTACTCACCACCATTATTATCCTCTTCTCTGAGTTGTTGCTGTTCCAAATGGTAGGATTACTTTGACCATCCTGCCAAGAAACAGGAAACAAAGGTTTAGGAATACTGACTTTTGTACAAAGTAACTGAATGGTTAGAACTTCAGTATGATATTTCATGTTGTGATCCATGGGTACTATGCGTGGGATTGGGAAAATGTGATGAAGGAGAGGTAGTAGTTGAATATGGCAAGGAATTGTAGAGGTTCATGAAGATTACAGAAGACTAGGGCAAAATGAGGTGAATGGACATGATGGCACATGAAACACATTTTTGTCACAAGCTAGGCACAGATCGAACAGTAACAATACTGATTTGTATGTGTTGTGGGATTTTAAATTAACAACCATTGTTTGTGGGTGGAAAAACATTTTTGGGAACAAAAATATTTATTCCCACAGCTTCCACTGTGGGAAGCTGAATGAACATGTCTCCTCAGTGTGTCATGGTGACCTAACAGAACATATGCCAGAATCACAAGGAAGAGGACAGCAAATAATACTTCCCATTATTTTTAGTAGGCATTTTCTGTCACTGATCTTGTTCTGCTTCTGCTGCATCCCTTTGTAGAAAAGTGACGAGAACTGAACAAAATAATGCCAACCCAGGGCTTGGAATATGTCCCCTGGTAGGTTCCCCCTTTTTTCTTTATAGAGAAAAACTTCTATGCTTCAGACCATAAATTATGGTGAGTGGTGGAGGTTAGGAAGGTGCTTCCTTCTGTATGCAGTTTATCACCTAATTTTACTCTGGAGTTTCTTGCACCTTCTGCTGTATCTGTTACCATCTGTGATCAATTACTGGATACTGGTCAGACTTGCACTTATTTTTGTGTTGATTATGTATACTTCTATTACAAGTATTTTCATATCTGATACAACACAAAATAGAACTGCCTTTCATTGGTGATGGGTTCTGTATAGGCTTTAGCTCCCTGTCTGGACAAACTTCAATACTAAGCAGCAAGCTAAATGAGGAATAATTAAAAATGGGTGCTATTCTGTATGTGTTCTTTAAGCAAGAGTAAAAAACCCACAAGGTTTTGCATTCAGTGCTGCAAATTCTTTTGATAATAAAAGGCATGTTTATATCAGTGCAAATATTGAAGATCCTAACAATTTTAAAGAGAGAAACTGGGAACAAGATTGGAAGTCAATTAAAATAACTTGGTAGTGAAAAGACAGTGGGTTTTAGAGGATTTTTGTAGGTAAATTGAAAAGGTAACAGCAGAAAATGGCCATAAGAATAACCAGTTGTGAAACAATCAGTTTGTGAAACACAAAAAAATATGTGTTTTCTGGGTTAGGCGGGGACTGAGATGACTACTAACTAGTTACTTACAGACCTTATTTTTCTATACATTGTAAGTGTACAGTTAGGGATCAGGACCTCAATGTTGTGAGTACTGTGCAAACTCCTAACAAAAGATCTTATCTAGCCCATAGGAAAGTAAGAGATGACAAATAAGTACTGTTAATACTCTGTTTGTTCTCAGGTTTTGAACACACCTTTGAGAGCCACTGAATTCATCTTAGTGTCAGTTTTCTCTGATATAAATGTTTTAGTGGGAACTCATTGAATGGAGAGAAGTTATGCTTCAAAACTGGGAGTATGGATTATTTCTGTAAAAAGTTAGCTATAGAAATAGGAACTGGCTCAGGAATCATTAAGGTTTATTTTGTATCATCCCACATTATACAGACTGCAATTTTGGCAAAGAGGTAAGGACTTTTAATTTCCAAATGTATCAGCCCTTTTGTTTGTGCAGTGCTTAATTTGAGATATGGATTACCTGAAACTCCCATGGACTTCAGGGTTCCAGCAGGAACAAAACTGCCCCAGATGACTTAATGTGGAAAAATAAGATTAGGTAAAAATAACATGGAGTTCCTTCCTGACATTTGTTTCCAAGCTTCACTTGCTAACTCCCACTGAAATCCATCCAAGCTTGCATTGCATAGGATGGAGCAGAATGTCTTAAAAAAGGTACTAAATGATGTGGAAATCGGCTCTGTTTCTCCCCAGCTGTATTAGAAAAAATGGTTCCTCAAGGAGAGATGAAACATGTAGTCACTTAATGAGCTTAGTCTGTTTGTAAAGCTTCCTTCTTGCCCGTCAGCATAAAGTAACCCCTTTCCACATGCCTTTTTCCTGGAGGAGTGGTAGTTAAAAAGGCATGTCCAGTTTCCACTGTATAGAAATACAGTTCATCTTTGCCATGATGCTTGGCCATCTAGTTTTATTTTTTTTATCCTTAGAAAGCAAGGCAAGTTACTCTCTGGCTGTTAGAGCTGCTTTTCTATGTAGGTAGCCTTTTTTTTCTCGTTACCCAAGTTTGTACTGCACTTCTCTCTTCCAACTCTAAGGGCAGTCTGCCATTCTTTCTCTTTGGTTTTGATGTCTTCCACGGTTCATGACAGTTTTCATTTCACATGCCTTACTGCTTGTTGTGAAGCTGCCCGATTTCTTTGGGACAACTGTCTCTTTGATACTCAGCTTTTTTAAGCTTCATCCATGAATTATTTGTGTTTGATTCCAGTACTTGCTTCTACCTTTTTCCCAGCCTGCCTCAGTTCAAATGTTTCATTAAGTTTTTGCTTTAGTTTTGGGGGACAGATTTATGTCAAATTAATACTGACAATATTTTGACAGGTTGGCATATTATATTTCTTGTGTAAACATGATTATAATAATCTGTGGCCTGTTTTAAACCAGTATTTGGAGCTCAAGGGCTGTAAATGAAAGTGAGTCATGGTGGTCTATTGTATGTAAACATAATACAAGTTTGATTGATTTCCAAGATCAGTTAGCATTACTTGATTGGAAAGGGTTGCTATGGGAGAAGGAAGGTGATAACAAAAGCAAGCAGCTAGTTTCAGAGCATGATGGCAATCACAAGCTCTCATCACATGTAGAGTAAAATCTTCAACAGGGTATTTTTAAACCTTACCTTAATCATGCAATAATGTAAACATTTGCTGGAGTTCTGCCTCGGCGGAGCAAGAAGCAATATTTGCTAGAGAAAAAGGAGCAAGGGGCAGGGTCAAATCAGCTATTCCTTGGCACACCGCAGCTGAGATGGCTGTCTGATGTGCCTCCCAGCCTACCAGTCCACTCTTGTTTTTCCTTTCAGATGAATGATCTCCGAGGCAGCCAGGTTTCTGTGATCTCTCAGCGGGCCATGTGTGGCATTATGTCTGTGGGGTTTTATGCTTACTTTGGAAAAGGCTGGCTTCACATGCCTTCTCTCTCACTTTGGCTAAGTCCCTAGAATAGAAATGTGTCCAGTAAATATTTAATTCCAGAGATGCTGCCAAAAGATTCTGTGCTCTGTGATTGCTTCAAGGTTCATTAGTGTGAATCAGTTCTTATTATTTCTTAGAACTGACCTTACAGAAGCACAAAAAATGGTTCTAAGCAATAATCAAAAACATGAGGTGAAATGCCAGCCAGTAATTTCTACCTGCACACAATACAAGGGCATTACCTGTGCCCTCTTATTTCCTATGAATGATACTCACTTGTGGCAGTGCTGTGAGCAATAGAGGTATTGCTCTGTCTGTGGCTCAGCATTCCTGCCTCTCAGTTCAGTTCTGTGCCAGATTATAGTAGACAAGGCTCTGAAGTGTTACAAACTTTTGCTTTCTTCATCACACTGTCATTTAACAACCCACCTAATTGCAGCACTTCTTCTTGTTTCGCCTGCCTGAACATATTTACAGAGATAAAAATAGAGCAAGGAAAGAAGAGCAGCTGCCAAAGCTGGGTTTAAGTTAAAGACCACCTAGGAATGGATTAAAGGTGAATAACTGTTTTGCCTCGGGACAATACTACTGAACAGCAGAGGAGAGGGAGAAGGGGAGAAAAGGTGAAAAGAATCTTCATTGCTAAGAGGTATGGAGAAGTGATGGTGCAATTGCCACATCTAAATGTAAGCGAGTTTTAAGCATGCTCAAAGGGAAGGGTGTGTGTGTGTGAAAATGAGTAAAGAAATTGTAAAACAGGCGAACACTGGTACGTTAAATTGTAAACAGTTTTAATGAACGCATTGTATTGGAGAGAATGCCACAGGTCTGAAGAATAGCAAATATAGAAGGATATTTGAGAAAGCAAATTCATCTGCGTGAACTGTCAGGATGCTTTCCTGGGTGATTTCAGTTGTGATGTCAATGGACAAATAGAAACCTTGGGCTTAAATGTGATTTTACAGCTGTGTACTCTTTCTTCTCAGAGATAGGGTCTTATGAGTTGATAGCTGTTAAATCATGTTAGATTTAATTTCAGCTCTGCACTTAGCCTTCATCAGTTGGAAATGACAGAAAAGGAGAAAAGACCACGGTGCATGAGTCAGTCCAAGAATGACTAAGCTGCTGTAGTGACACAGCCGTGAAAGACAAGTACAGCCCTGGGATGCATTCAGTGAAGTGCTCCCAGTAGGAGAGGGGATTAGTAGCTCTGTCATAGAGTGAGTGAGACCTGGTGGTGTTGGGAATACTCAATACAGGTCTGATTAGCCAGGCTTGTGAATTAATTACCTGAAACTAGACATGTAAGAAGAAGACATTAGCAAGGGAATGGAGAGTCTCTCTCACACAGGGAAATTAGAAGGAAGTAGCTTCTCCTTATTTATAAAAAAGTAACACTGAATATTTTAAAATATAGTTGTTTACCCTGTTTCATATATAAATGAGACAACTGAGAAACAGAGACGATTGAGTTCAACCAGAGGACAGCTTTCAAACCAAAAAAGCCTGGCTGTGAGTAAATATGAGGTGAAGATTAGAGTATTGTTTCTACCTCTTCAAACAAGACTATTTTATGAGAGCCTTTGCTGGCCCTTCCTCAAAAATCTGCCCTTCAGCTAAAATTCTTGTTCCTTTAGTCACAAACAGAAATTCATACCAAAGTCGTCACTCAATGGCACCCAGCTGGCCAGCAGCTAGCATCTGAGGAATATTAGCAGAGATTAGATTTGTATAGAGCACGCTTTACAGTACATTTCCAGCTGTTTCTTACTTGTATGTATTCACTACACAAGCAAACTCATCATCTGTCAGCCTCATGACAGCATGCTTGCTTGCACGCATACTCAGCAGATTTAGGACTACTGCAGCTTTGGGGCAATCTTTTCAATTACTCTATGCAACTAAATCCACATCTAACTTGGATTATTTTAATAAAGCCTTTGCTCCTGTTTGTTTGTCGATATGAGTATTACCACAGCTAGAACAGACACCCAACAGGAGTTGTTCTGTGCTAGTTTGATGCATAGTATTTACGATCAGTGAGGGATCGGTGTAGTGGAGATGAAAAAAGATAATTAGATTCAAAAGTCACCTACATAAATCTGTGGAAGATTGCCTGTGACACCACGGTCCCAGTTTCTAACCATCTATTTTACATTCTTACAGTGCTTGAGTAGCAGGATGGCTGTCGCACTAGCTTATCAGACCACTTTTAGAGGGAATACATGCTCCGTGAAAACAGTAGTATTGCATTGACTGTTGGCAGCAATTCTCTTTCCTCCTACCCCTTTCCCTCAGTTATCTTCGTTCTGATTTGATATGTTGCTGTTCTTTTTTTAAAAAAACAACAAAAAAAACCCCAACAACACACACCAAAACGGAAAACTCTTAGTCAATTCAAGTCTAATATGTACTGTCAGAGCAACAGCACTTTTTTTTTTTTCCCCAGCTTTGTCTTTTTAGTGCTGTTTTAGGTCAAGTTCTGTCATTTTACACCTGTCCAACCTTGTGAAAGGCTTCACTGGGGTTGTACAAGGACAAGCGTGGGTGGAACTCCGTGTTTAGAACCTTGTATGGCTGTTGACAATGTGTGAGAAGGGAAGAGCCCTCTGCTTCCCAGACCCCAAATTAAGCCTGCAGGGCTGACAGCAAAGCAATTCTTGTAATGGTACATGGAGCTAATTTGTTATGAAATCAGAGAAGCAATAAATTTGGAAAAGCCCCTATTCCAAGTTTAGAGTAGTCTGGAGGGAAATTACACTGTGAGTTCCATGCTGTGCTGCTGCTAACTTGCAGTCTTCTAGACTTGAGCAATGATAGAGTATGATAAATTCATCCCCTCACATTTTCCCTTCCTTGATCTGGGGAAATGCAGATTTGTCTACTACAGCTTGAAACTAAGTGAATTCTTGTGGGATTTTCCCCACCAGGTTCTCAGGTGTGCTGTTCATTCACAATCTGGAGTTGTTAGTCAGTGAGAAACTACTGTGATTTTTGAAGAAGGTGAGGCTCAGCTGGTCAGACCCTGACATTTCTTGTTCCCATTGCTTAGGGTGTCCTGCTCAGGGCCAGCTGTTAACTGGCAACAGCAGAAGAGCTTTCCAACCTCAGCAGAGAGAACTAGATTACATCTACAAGATGTTTTCCAGGCAGATGTGAGCCCATCCAGGCCAGCTAGCATTCACGTGGCTGCATTAACAGGGTCCTGAGCTCTGTTTAGGTGGGTCACTATTACTGTTAGGGTGCCCACATGGCATTCTGCCCATTCTGTATCACCCGTGGTGCTCACTTGTTCTGCCTGTGAATACCCTGTAGACATACTCAACACAGTCAGTACCCTTTACAGATGAAGAGTAGTGAAGAAAATTTGAGACTGGTGATAAGGTTGGGTTCAGAGCAGTACAGATTTTGTGTGACTTGGGAGTCACACAATGCAGGATTTCTGTGCTTCACTATTCATCAAAGCACACAATTTTATTCAACTCTATCATTGTTTCTGAATTCATGACCAGAAAGAAACAGAGGTCCTGCAGATAGTGTAGGCTATGGGAAATTGCAGCACTGCTGAGATAACATAGTTGGTACCAGTACGTCCTGCTCTCATGCTTTCTGAATTACTTTTGTTAAAATAAACAAACAAAACAAGAAAACTCTGCTGGCCTGGAAACCCTTAGGCATGCTTTTCTCTTTTATGTTGGAAAGATTTAAAGAAAAAGGCATTGTCTGTTTGTTATTTTCACTGCTTCTTTTTTACAAATTACTTTAAAACAAAACACAAAACAGGTTTTATTCATTGTCAATAGGAAAATATGGCTCTGGGGAAGACAAGACCGGCCTGGAAGGAAGAAACAACACTTCAGGTTGCTATTTGAAGGTAGCCTTAATGGCTGCATATTGCAACTCAGCAAATTGGTTGGGGTTTAGGGCGGTAGAGTGGATTCAACAACTTGAGGTCCTAAAGGTAGATGATAGGAAACAACTGTTCTTTATGCTGCTGCAAGTGTATTGATTTATTTTCTTAGAAATTAAGGGCTTACTCTGACCACCACCACCACCACCACCCACCACCCCAAAGGCACTAAGATAGCCTTTGCCCAAGGGAAAGGACCGCAGGGTTAAATCATGAAGAGTAATTGCACTCTATATGTTGTGCCTTCCACCAACCTTTCAATGCTGCCACCAGCGGCCTGTGCTGTTTGTAATAAATTGTTATTAAGCTATTCTCCCTAGGACCAGGACTGGAGCCATATTGTGCTAGATGTCATGAAGCTGCATAGTAACAAACTGTAAACTGTTCTCTGAGCAGCCTGATTAAATATGAGAAGGGATATGAAATGAAAATAATCCACAACCAAGCTCTGGCACATGATGATATTAAGTGAGTAGCTGTAGGCTGTATAGTAGCTCAGCTGCAGAGGTGGAAACCAGGCTGAAGTCTTCTGTGCTGTCATTGTGTACTAAAAAAAAATAATTTAAAAATAAATCTTTTCTTTATTATTTTTGTTCTCAGTTAACTGCTCCAATTTGTTCCATCAGCTCTTGTCCAGAGAATGATGTAGATGCATGTGCAAGTGTGGCTTGGTTACAGCCTTGTCTCTCAAGATTGTTTTCTTTCAGTCTTTTACTATCCCTGTTACTCTAACTGACAGATTGTAAGATGCCTGGGTATTGCACTGGCAACAATGGGAAGCATCCCTGAGTGTGTTTCTTTTGAAGTTAAGCTTTTGTGATTAGCATCTGCATTTATGCAAGATACTTTCATATTCAGACTTGTATTTGTTCTGGTTTGACCTAAAGAATAGTTACTTGGTCACTTTAAATGGACACTTTAAAGGCATGAGTCAGCTCAGCTGTTCGTTCCTCAGTTTTCTTTCCTCTCCTTGGTTTCCCATCTGCTTGATGGAGAATTGGAAAGAAAGGAGGGGCTGTTGGCTGGATTGATCCTTCTTGCCACAGACCCAGCAATGGCCAAGGAGGTTCAGTGTTGGCTACATTGTTTTCAAGTACACAAGGACAAGAACACCTGGAAAGTAACTTTTATGTTTGTGCTTGTTGGGAACACCTTAATAAATTAAATGCTTGGCAATGCTTTGTTCATGTGCAGTCTGTACCAGAACATCATCAGCATAAGCAAGGAATCAATCTTTCATTCAAGTACGTGGCAGCCACAGGGCTGTCCCTTTTTTAGTGTTATTTTTTCCTTCTCTCCCTGTTCCCTTTATTGGAAGCACATGGACATGCCAGTAGTGCTTAGGCTGGGTGCAGTACTGGCAATGCAGGGACTTGCGCTCCAGTTGATTTTCAAAGGTGGGAGGACTGTCAGTATCGACACAGCACGCTGGGGTGGGTGGGTGCCTTATCCCCCTTTGCATTTAGTCTCATAAAGTCATACCAGCTCACCTGGACCCTGGCCTGTGGCTCCAGGTCAGGGCAGGGTTTCATGAGGCTAAATCAGGGCTCAGAGCAAGCCATTTGGTGTTTGCAGCTAAATTTAGGGAGTCCTCGAGTCTGTGTGTGTGATGTGGATGCAGAAACACAGTTTCTGTTGAAGTTGATGTGCAAAAGCCATGGATTAAATCTCTGCTAATTTAAACTCAGTGGGCTGTGACATATACACATTGGAGAAGTTACTTTAAAAGGGGTTTCAGGATTGTTTTCTGTCAGTGCTGAACTTGATCAAGACTAATAGCACAAACTGAAATAAAAGAAAGGATAGGGACATAAGAAATCCTTTATGACAAGCCATGCAGTGGTGGGGAGAGATAGTCCTCAGTGGAGTGTATCAGAAATATTGGTAAGATGTCTTGCAGCCGTGGGCTCTGTGCAATTTGCTCACCCTACAGCTCTTGTCATACATGCGGGCATTCAGACGGCCATGCTGGAAACTGCATCCCATCTTATTTTTCTTATTCTTTTTATTGTTTTAATTCATTTGAAGGTAATGAATCAAAACAGAATGTGGGACCTCAAAATTTCTGCAACTGCAGGAGTCGGCACTTAATGGCAGCTTTGCCTCCAGTCGTGGCATCGAGTTACTTTTGAAGCCTTTGAAGTCAACAGGGCTGGAGGGAGAAAGTGTTGTGTTGCTTCTTTAAAAAGAAACATGCTTCAGTTATATTTGCAGCTGGGGTTTTAATGGTTGCAAATTAAAGCATGTTTTATTTGGCCTATGTTTTTAGTGCACTTTTACCTCTTAGGGGGACTCAAAGCCAAGGCACAGCTTGAGAGTAGCGGGCTGCAGCTTACTAACATAGCCATCATCAGCCACATCTTCTGTTTCTCTGCAGAGCTCACACTCATGATTTGTGTCTCCCATGATACAAGTGTCCCAACTTTCCTGGTTTACTCACCTGGCATCTCTTTGCATGCATTGAGTCTCCGCTTACGCAGCAGCAAGTAGTTTGTGGCTGGCTTTGTGGCTTGGAGTGAACTGAAGTAAACTTTATGTGTTGGCCCTGGAGACCTTAATTTCTAATCAGCTCCTATTAAATTACTATGAATCTGATAAAGAAAGAAGCTCAGTTTAAAAAGGTGCAGATAGGCACTTAATGTGATTTAATGTATGTCTTAATAGTTTAGCTGCTTATCTGTACATCTGGCCTAAATACTTGTGCAAATCTGACCCATGCTTTTTTTTTTTAGACCATAATGGCCTTGAAAAGAGAGAAGGTAGATTATGCAGTTAATAGGTTACAGCTTGTTTCCCTGTTGATCCTGGGCGTATCAGCCAACCTTCTGATGGTGCTATGTAGAAGAAAACTGCTTGGAGGACAGCAATGGCAGTGGCTAAGCAAAGGGCACTACACTGCAAGTTTTTTCCAGGAGTATTTAGCTCCCTGCTCTTCGGTGTTTCTGCAGGAGCCATTGCTGACAGAGGTGCAAGTCTGCTAGGTAAATGTTTTGAATCAGCCTTTTGGCTTATCCTAACTCTTGTGTAAAACTCCTGTTGCACCTGTGTCCCATTAGGAGGCACTTAAGAGTACTCTGACATGAGAAAATGCAGTAATCTTTCCAGCCATACATTGGTAGACCCTGTGTGGTGGTATCTTTTAGCAAACCACATCAAACTGGTGGCACAGGCACTAATAAATACTGAGCAGCACCTTTTTTTTGTTCTTGTTTTGTACCCCCTGCCTGATTATCAGTATTGCTACATTCTTTGATTAGCAGGCCACATCAGCTGACTCAGTCACCTCACTCAAGCAAGAAGACAATAGGCTAAATTTTATTTCTTTCTTTATTTATGTGATAGAAAGTAGTATTTTGCAGTGAGAACTTTTTAAATTAGGGAAAGAGGGGACAAATTTTATTATGAGGACAGTTGTCTTGAGAGGTTTGCACTTTTTTGGCAAATAAGCTGACAGACATCCCAGTTCAGACTGTCTTTCTGGGTGCTATTCAGTGTTCCTTGATAAATTAACAGAATTCTACTATGTTACCTGGTGCATTGAATACCAGTGAATATAATAGCGATCATTCAGATCCATAGTCCTTTGGGTACTGAGGACAAACTGCTTTATGGTTTTATTGAAACCATAAAAACGGGCCAGTGAGGTTCTTACATGTGCTCCTCATACTTGCAGATGGAAAGCTCTGTCTATGCAGAGCAGAAATAATCCTCTGGTTCTATTTATGTAGTTGTTGTTTAGATCACAATGGCTTTGTTTCTCATTATCTGAGATTTTTACAGCTGCCAAGTGTTTCTTGCCCTTTATGAGTTATGAACCTGGCATCGCTTTCCCTTCTCAGAGCTCATAGAGTATATGGTTAAGGCAGATTCTTTGACATTACTGACTTTGTAAAGTGGCACAGCAAGAATATGTTGCTTGGTTCTTCCTGTATAGCTGTTCTCACAGAGGCTGAAACAGAGAAGAAGCTAGTGATTGCTTTTGTTAAAGTATTGGGCAATGTGGTGCTTGAGAAATCTCTGTGCAAATCCTGGCTTTGCCTGCTTTCTTCTGTGACCTTGGACAAATTCTTTGCTTGCTCTATATATATGAGACTTCTCATTTATATAAGTTCTCATATAGAAGGGTAACTTCTCTCTCATTTTAAAGGGTGGTGTAAGAATAGATCTGTAAGTACTTGAGGGGTTATGGAGGCAGGAAATATCACAAACCGAACACATGCCATTTTATCACCACACTTGTGTACTGCTGTAAAGAAAGAAGTTTAAAAAGATTTTTTTATGTTTCCTAACATTCTGATCATCCATCTACTCAATGTGACACCACCATCAGTCTGCCCAGTTTCTTGTACTGGGTACCTGAGTGGGAAGGTGCCCTTTGGGTGGTTGTGTTTGGTTTTGGTTTTGCTGGACTTTTTAATTATCAGAACACAGGTGGAAAAACTTACAGCGTTCATTTTGTCTGAATGAAATGCCATGCCTTCCGCTTGTGTTTGACCTCTTTAGTTTTTTTCCCCTGTCTGTCAGTTTTCCCTCTGAATAAGAGCAGTAGGAGTAGTAGAAGATTACTGTTTTATAAGATATTTCCCCATGCTCCCCTTGCTGTCTCTGCTTGGGAAGAGAGTGGCCTGCAGTGGGTTTCCTGCAGCATCTGTGTTATTGCATACACATGCTTGTGACACTTTAATAGTAGCTGTCAGATAACATTAACGTATTGCTGCTACAAATAAATCAAGCAGGGCGACGAGCAAAGAAGCAAGTGAATGAGAGGACAGTTGTCCACTGGTGTCAGACAAGGCCACTGTAAGTATTGTCTGCTCACTTCACTAGTAAAATTGTTGGCTGTATGAAGATGTGCTTAGTGTGGATACCCAGACCACAGCCAGAAGCCCTCCTTTCCATGAATACCCAAAGGGCTTAGTTTATCAATTATGAAGAATGAGGAGAAGAGGAAGGCTGCTGAGATATCCTTGAAGACCCTTCCTTCTTAAATCCTGAAGAGTGACCTTTTTTTGTGTGTGCGATGTAACGCCTTTCTATTGAGAAAGACATACAGTGTTCAGGGTGCTGAAAATATTGCGGCAGCAAAGTCCCAAACCTCCCGGTTTCTATCAGGTGATTCAGCATGATTGTTGTGCTAAATCCTGTGACGGCAAAGGATATCGGTAAAAGACTATGCAGATTATGTTGAACAGACACTGATTGCCTAGCTGAGATGAGTGAGTGGTCAGGTAGACTCTGAAGCCTGAATCCTGTGGCAGGTCTCCTGGCCCTCTTTCTAGGAAACCTATAGCTAGTGGAGCTAGCCACCAGAAGAAACAACTTAGGGAAAAACAGTTACACTGAAATTCCTCCCACAAAATTATAGCCTGCGTTTGTCAGTGTGCTACCACTTAAGGATCTCTGTTCTGTGGCTGTCTTTACACTTTGGAGAAATTCATTAACTTGGTACTGCTTATAAAAGGTTCTTTATCTGGTAATGCAGATGTTTCCAAACTCAGGAGCGCAAATTGCGCCTGGAACACTGTCCTCCTACTGCTTGTGAAGATCCTGGAATTATCTCTTGCATTAGAAGACTATTAGAAAATCACCCAGCAGTAACTTGCTTACAGCTTAGCTTGCAGTATACTCAATTCACTGCCTCTGCAGGCTCTCCAGATACACTGGTAGTGGAAGTTTGGCATTTGAGAGCTGGCATGATGTGGCTGGAAAATTACTGTGTTAGTTCTCCCTCCACAGTGCTTGTTGACATAGTTTTATTAGGTTGTGATAGACTGCAAGGAAATATAGATCATAAACTTAATGTATACCAGACCATTGCCTGGTTCCTGAAAAGCATTTAAGTGTCACTTTGAGTGACTCTGTGATTCAGGTAAGTTCTTTGCAAGACTGAAAGCTCACAAAGTTTCAAAACATTTTTAAAAAAGAAAAAAACTTCTTGCAGAAGCACCTGCTTTTACTGTGTGAAGGTGGAAGATTATTTCTTACAGATCCAGCTGTAGAAAGTAGCATCACTATTTTTTTTTTAATTTATACATGATTGTCGTGTTCTTAAAATTCTCTCCGTGACAAGTCTTTTGTATTTCCTCAAATCGGTGAAGGGTTTATTATGCTGAATTTGACAGCTTAATGATCAAGTAGGAAATCATATCACACTTGTTAGTGCAGTTTCTGATGATACAAAATTAACTCTATCCCTTCTACAGCTAAAATCAGATACTAAATCTAGAGTTTGGAGGTAGGGAAGAGATTGTAGCAGCTGAGTCCTAAGAAGGCTGCCTAAGATCAGGATCCCTCCTCCCCTACCTACATGTTGTATTTAGGATAGCAAAAGAAACATTAACCTTCATGCTGAAGAGTCAATACCACAGTAATGGGATTTTTGAGGAATATTGTGTGGGTTATTCTAGTGATAGTGATTGTCTAAGGCAGGATTTCTTGAAGTATCTTTCTCTGAAGTGTCAGAATTGGAGTTTCGCCTGTCTAGCAGAGGTAGTGATACATGGTGGTTTACATGCTCCTTTGAAAGACTGAGCCTGTTTGAAGTGGACTGCCACCCTTTATTTATTCCGTCAGTAGCTTCCTTGATGGAACCACTATGAAGGCTGTGTTTGGATGGAAACCTCTGGGATATGGGTGGTCTCTGATGCAGTCTCTTATAGTATGATGAGGGAAGCAGTATGGACAGCAATACTGACATGCCACCGCTAGTAATAAGGATAATATAAAGAAGAAGTAAAGCAGTAAGAAAAGTAAAGACATTTGCTTTGGCCAGCACTGGTCTAGAGTTGTTGCTTGTGATTTTGAGAGCAAAAGACCTCACAGCCTGTTTTCAGTCCTCATGCTCTGTGTATGTATTTTAATAACTTAAGTTTTTCCTGTTTGAACAGAGCAAAGCCTGGAGAACAAGCTGTTCTTCTGGAATCCTGTAGTTCATTTATTCCCAGTGATTCCAGTGGGAAATAAAATCAACAGCCTCTCCACATCTGAACAGTGACCCTCACCGTGTTTGTTAATACCTCTCAGTGTCTGTCTCCATCGAAACTCAGGATATAATTGCTCAGCCAGAACATGCAGGGGAATGAGAACTAAGATTTTCTGAGATGTAAAAAAGTACATGAATTAGATTCAATTTGGATGCCCAAAAACTATGCTTTACTCATTTGCATACTGTAGGAGCAGCTCATTTATTCAGATTGCTTTTAGAAATTGAACTTTTTATACCGATGCAGAGTTTCAGCTCCTACAACCACCTCATCAAAGCATCATAATGAACTGGTGACAGCTATACACCTGAAAATCTTTGAGTGTGTGAGCACAAATGCCAAAAATATATTTCCCTCTGGGGCCAGGAAAAAAAAGAAAACCTTTTTATCTCCTGGTTGAATTTACATTTGGCTTTTCTATTACTTCAGGCTGCTTAAATGGATTGGTGACTGAGTCCTGCAGCACAGGATATGGAGAATATTTCCAATGTGCATACCTTGAAAATGCACAAAACCTTTTTAAAACAGGTATTGCGGAGCAATTAAAAACAGGTTCTGTAATGTACATGGTGAGAAAGGAAAGTAATAGCCAAATGACAGACAAGAAAGACCAATTTACCAAAATAAAAATGGAAGGTGTCCTAGAAGTGCTAAAATCCTGTTTGAATCCTAATCCTACAGGTCTGGACTGTCACTCCATTTTCTCTATGCCTTGCCAAATAGAGAAAAACTAGACTTTTATTTGGTGGCCAGAAAACAGTGTAGTTGAAGCCTACAGATCAGAGCAGGCTGTGGTAGAAGGGAGAATGTATGCAAAAAAAGTTATTTTCAGAAACAATTTCTTTAAAAGATAAAAAAACCCCACATGATAGTTGTAAAAATTAAGAGATTAAGTAAATTCTGTTCTGTGTGAATAAAGTACTTGTGATGGTGTCAGTATTTTATGAGTCTTACCACAAACTGCTTGACTACATGAGGTAAAAGGTAGAAAGAGAATTAATCAAATGTTTGTTGTTTCTCTGAAGACTCATATCGCAATCATACTGTGGGGAAAATGATAGCACATACTGGCAACACATCTGTTGATGATAAGCTACTCAATGGAGGTTCTTTTGCCCTGTTTTGCAAAGACCTGACATTGTAGTCTTGTGGACCTGACCAGTGTCTCAAATAGAACAGTAGGAGTCAATGTCTAAGTAGCTATGTACCCTTGGTGTCCTTGCTTGGGTTGTGCAGTTGCAACAATAGCAGAATTTGGCCTTTCTGAAAAGCTCATGGGGCTTTAGGATGTAATTCATGAGCTGGAACAAGACTGTTCTTGGCTCAGCAGAGAGGTTCTCCAAATCAGAGCTGCTCTTCACAAGAGGAGGGGCATCCAGCCTCCCTTGAGTGAGCAGTTGCAAGCATTCAACCTTGTAATTGGAGAATTCTACCTCCTTCCTTGGAGAAGCAGAAAGGACTTTCCCGTAAATTCTTCAAAGTGCCCCTTCTGGGGAAAGGAAGTTGTAACAGAGGAGCTCTGGCAATGCCCTGCTTGCATCCTTGGGATGCCCTCAGACCAGCCTAGCTTCAAGCCACAGCACAGTATAGAAGGAGCATTAGTTCCTTCATCAGTGTTTATCTCCATACATTGAGGAGTTGTCAAGTATGGTTGCTGAAAAATAGTTCAGACATGCCCATGGTATGTACGTATTAAGGACAGAGGCAAAGGTAGTAGTCAGGGACCAATGTCCACTTGCCTAAAACTTTTCTCGTGAATAGAGTAAGTTCCCATGTTGCCCATCTCCTTGCTGTGCTTCCTATGTTGTGTCTTCTATCAGGTATTCAGAAGTTGAACATGGTGAAACTGGAAATAGTGTAGAGGGACCAAAGATATTTAATTGCCTAGTGCTTGCTGGTGATGGATTATTGTATAAGCTATGTCAAGGATCACTTGAGTACAGAAATAGAAACTTTACATACTTAGATGAGCAAAGATGTAGAGTACCTGTCTTTTTAATCATAAGATAGCATGAAGAAATGTGTGTTGTCTGTTTGATGCAGCTGTTACAGACAGAGTAGCTAAAAAGGGGCTTGATTGAACACCTGCTGGGTGAATTTTAACTGTAGTTGGACTGAGGCAGGTTCTGAAGAGCTGGGGAAAAAATGAGATGCCATGGCATAGGGTTATTCACCTCCCTGGCAGGAGTTGCACCTGCTGTTAATAAGACTGTTTTTTATGTCAGGGATCTTCGACTGCTTCCAGACACTTTAGGAATCAGTGTACTTGAGCACATTTTCCATCTGCATTCAAACCAAAGGCCAACCTTTTTCTCCCTAAAGTGGAAGCTGTTGCTGCCAGGTGCATCTTTTGTTCCTTTGATACTGGAGCTGATGGTAGGCACTCAAATTGAGAAGCAGGAGCAGAGCTGAGAAGGCATGCTTGCCAAGAGGCACTTTATGATCAACCAAGTTTCTTTACTATTCCGTATCAGCTGCATTGAATTCTGCTTCTGGAGGCTTTTATGATACTATATTAGATGGTGGACTGAGGACAATGTACTCTTTCGGTCTGTCTTTCTCTACCCTTCCCCTCTCCCAAGAAATCACCCTGCTCACATTCCTTGAATTAAAGAAAGGCATGGGAGGTAACCCAACCTTATTTTCCTCTTTCTATTGTTTTTAATGTTTAATTCCCTTCCTTAATTCTTGTGGTTAGATAACTTCTAGCATTGTAATTCCTGTTGTTTAGATCTGATGTGTGTGTAGCTGGATGAAATCTTGATTAGATGCTAGCATGTGACCCATCTGTAGTGGTAGGAAACAGTGGGGAAGATAAATATGCTCCAGGGAGTCCAAGTCCTGGATATTCACTTGCATCAAATACCTAAGTCCAATAAAGCTTGGTGCTGATTTTCTAACCAGTTTCTCTTTGAAAGAAGCACAGCTTGCTCTGAACTAATTAAATAGCCACATATAAGATAGTTCTTCCTGATCTGTTCAGAGCTGATAATCAGATATAGCAATATTACACTGTAAAAGTGATACTTTAAGGGCAAATTGGATCTGTGAAGTTGGGCCCTCATGCTAGGAAATGTGACACGTTGCCTACTGAGCCTTGTTTGAAACTGGTAAAAACTTGCTTGAGAGCTGATAAACATCATTCAGCATTTAGGTGGCCTCTGCGGCCTCAATTCACTTTCTTTATTTAAGGCAGTCCCAGGACAAAGTGTTTAACACTTGTATTCTCCGCCAGCAAGGTGTAGCAGCAGAGACTGTTTGGTTCTTTTCAGACCGGACAGGTGAAGGGACTGTACGCTTAGTTGTTATTGAGCAGAATTATTTTTGCAGCAGAAAAAACAGTGGGAAAGAAATAGTGTTTGATTTCAGCTTCTTTAAGAAGGAAATGTGTAATCATTCCAGAAAAAGTGCAGATGTCTGTTCTTCTCTGTCCATAACTTATTAGTTCTGGCCCTCTGTTCTGATTTCTGCTTCTCCATCTCCATTTCCCTCTTCTGTCCTGTCCCTTTTGGTTTGGATTCTGCCTCTTCTGAGGTTCCACCACACTCTCCCTTCTCTCTCACATTTTTTTGGGGGGTGCGTGTTTTCCAAAACTACAGAGGCACTGTGAAATTTCCAGTTAAAAATGAATGCAACAAACAAACTGATAACTGCATGAGAAATTACAACAAACTTAGCAGTGGTTGGTGCTCTTTGTGATGACTTTGTCATGCCTATATGATGCCTGGCATTATGCCAGTGGCTTAGCATCACATTGATATAGTTGGTTTTGTCAGTTGATTTCTGCTACAAATTTCTGAAATAGTTTCTTAAAAAGGATTAGGGTTTGGAGGGTCTTTAGTCATAACAAACATGATACATCTGTGTTGGTGTATTTTGTTTTTTTTTCTTTTGAGTTACATAACTATTTTCTAGAACTTCTGATGGAACCATTTTGAGAAACTTTTCTACTCTTTGTTTGGGAAAGGTATTTGACATTCTCAAAAGTGCAGTTCATTAGTTTTTGAAGACTGTCTTGGAGACCTCATTGTATGAAGGAAGTCAATGGCAGAAAAGACCCATTTAAGTTTTTGTTGTAGTCTGTTCTGTTTCTGAATTCTCCTGGATTTGCGTTGCATATCTGGAATTACGACTTTCACCATCCTTTCACTTTTTTCTTCTAGTAAACTGTTAGTTTACTAGCTCGGCAGCAGGATGCGTATTAGAGCATTTGGGCCTTCTGTGCACCAGCTGATATATCAGTTACCACTGCTATCTGTCAGGGACCACCTGCTTCGCCTTTGAAGGCATATCTCATATTTGCTTATGACTGATTATCAGAAAACACTAAGACGTGTTTGATGAGATAAGATCTTAGAGGTATAATTAATAATTTTGTCTAGTTCTTTCTGTCTTAAGTTGATAGAGTTAAACTGATAAGAGTAGAGAACTAGATCCAATATTTTTATCCTATCAAAAGCAGCTTAGGAGCTCCCTATTGGATTTAGACTGACAAATGCTATCACATTGTGGTAGCATGGCAAAGAACCAATCTGTGATTTCAAACCACAGTCATGGATCTGATCATATACTGAAAGATTTTACACCACTTTGTACCATTTTTTATTATTATTATCTCTTGATAAATTCTTTATTTGTTTTTGTGTCTCTCATTTCCCATTCATAAAGGCAATAACTGTACCTGGTTTTCAGTAGGTAGCAAAACCTCTCTTAGCTATGCTTTCCCTCTTTAAACAGTTATTTATCCAGTTACCTTTCATGTTTGAGGTATTTTTCATAAACTCATTTTTTTTTTAAGTATACTAATAAATTGCTACGTAATACAAGTGCAGATTTTTCAAAGGCTTATTAGGCAAGGCTAAGTGCACAGGTACTGTATTCTTGGAAATTAAGAATTTAATGCCATGACTAAACATTCAAGCAGTGATGCAAAACAGCTGTTGATGGCAGGGAAAGTAAATTGCAAGCTAATTTATGATCAGTATTGTCCACTCCAAGAAAAGTAAGTGTCTCTTTGGGATATATTAAGAGAAATACTATCTATAATATAACAAAAGCAAGTAACGCTATTCAGTGCCCTTTAAACATCAACAGGATTGTTATATCAATTTTTGGATATGATAGTTTTCAAGAGTCAAGTGGGGAATGAACTACATGGTCTGTGAAGTCTCTTAGGTTCTTCGTTGTCTTGTTGTCCTATTACAAAAAAATTCTGATAATTGCACCCTATTTTTTTCTGTCTGTCTTCTTCAGATTAGGTTACTTTAAATACTCATATTTCACTCTTTTTCAAAGTCCAGTTCTGTGGTGTAGAGTATCCTCTTGGGAAGGTTAGTATGATATTAGGTCTATTTTAAGTTCACCTCAGAAAACCTATTCAGCTGCATAATCTCTGGTAATGATCTTTGGGAGAGTAAAAGTACATGCTCAATTACAGACTCAAAATTTTCCGCTAGCTACAGAAATGTGGATTTATTTCCTTTATATCCTGCCCAGTTCTCAGAAGACCCGGCTTATTTCAATTGTCAGAATTCAAAGACTCTTCCAAACTGTATCTCCAGCAAAGTGAGGTTGATTTGTTTGTTTCTGTTAAACATTTTAATTTTTACAGTATTATAATGCTAATATTTTCAGCATAATCATCTTATACTTTTGACAGCAAGAAAAAGCAGGTTTAAGATCCTAGCAAAAATAACCTTCGGCTATAGCATATCTTGATTCAAGAATCCAGCTTTCTGCATTTCATAATGCTTACAGAAATTAATGATACAGTCCTGTGGTATGGGACTTGGATAATGTTTTCAGTACATATGTCTTAAAAGTAGACCTTGAAATGTCTTCCTTGAGATACTGCAAAACAATTAAGACTTTGCCCTGTAATATACACTGTGGAAAGATCATGTAGTAGCAATGTAACCAAATTGTTGGAGCTATCAGAAAAGAACGGGGTTCATCTTTGCTAATTTGAAAATAATCATTTGGTTTGATCCTGGAACCATGAGGCCATGTGTTTGTGTGTATGTTTGGGGGAAAGACGGAACTGGGAAGCTGAGAAGAAAGTCCAGGGTGAATAATAACAAGAGTTACTATATAAAGAAGGCAGAGTGGAAAACATATGAAGAGTGAAGTAGCACAGCTCCAAAGGCAGAGAGAAAAGTGGTTGTGTATAATGAAATAAAGGCAGGCTAAATTGTGTTGTGCTGTTTTTATTATAAAGTGAGCTAGTCATAACCAATGTCGTTAGGTTGTCTGACACTTTTCTTTATAACTTGTCTTTATAAACAATTCTGAAGAGTCTTTTAAAGCTTCTCTGTAAAATCTTCGTTGTATTATGGTAGACCTTTGAAATTCAGTATGACGAAGCTGAAGGCCAAGGAATGTGCCTTCAAGCTGTCTGTTGTGCTCAGTTAAAATTTGGTTGGAAATTTGCCTACTGATAACTTTTCTGTTGTTGAAACCAAATCTGTTTAGAGATCAGTATGCTCAACTGCTCAAGCAGCCAGACCATAAGATATGGTAATGAATCTTGGACTTCTATGCAACCTTTCTCATTCAAAAGTAAGCTTAGTTTACTGTAATAGCTGGCAAAATTGCACATAAGCTTTTAAAGGAAGAGTATTCAGCTGTGATCCAGTCAGATCCCTTATAGACTAATTTATATGTTAGTGGTGGCTGTGCTCAATGTTTGCTATTTGCTACAAATGCTGCTCCTTCACCTCATCTGGTACAAGCCACTGCTTCAGTTCAAGAGTTCAAACTTTGCTGGTGGTGCTTGGTAGGTTTTGTTTATTAAAAATATATGTTGGGATAGGGATGTTAATAGGAAGGAGCATAGCTTGTGGGCAGCTACCCTGGCTTGATTTGATATCCAGCAACAGAAGAAGAAAGGTCTTTAAATCAAAACCAAAAATCCATCTGTATTCCATTCTTTCTCCAATTTTACATTTCTTTCCAAACAAACAAAACCAGCATAACTCACCACCTCCTAAAAACACACATTCTAAATGCTTGGGAAATAACAATTTTTACATCCTACATACCATATTTAGGGCGCTCACTTCTGCCTGCTGAGCAACTGGAGAACTTTCTCTTTTCCCAGATAAATAAGACTTTCATGTAACTAGATAAATATTTTTGTTTTCCCAGTGACCTGGAGGTGACGCCTGTGCTTAAATGACTATGGAAGATAAGGGGTGATGCACTGCCTGTATCTGAGTCCAGGAGTCCCAGAAATATTCCCAGAAACACTGACCAGGGTACAGTGTGATGGGAAGGGAGGGAGCAGAGGGATGTTAATCTTCATGATTTTGCTTATTTAGTACAGATATATTTTCTCATAGCTGTTGCAAGTAACCACAGGTCTTGGGAACGTACTTCTCTGTGAAGAGTGTTTGCTGGCAGCATGTAGGCTGTTGGGAAAGGCAGACACCCCTTGCCAGGGGGATGGAGACGGCAGGTAGTGGCAGCCACAGAGGTGACTCTGAAGGACTGGGATCCTGCAGGACAGGCTGCAGAGGCCTCTTCTGCTGAGATGATGTAGGCAGTATGACTGCCAGGCACAACCTGACCCAAACCAGAAAAAAAAGTGCAGAAAATTGAACAAAATCCTCTTCCCATCATGGGTCAAATCAGCATATGTATTTGCTTGTTGAGTTAGTTAGCGTATATTAAATAAAGTTTCGTGTATGTTTCAGTGTAGTGGACTAATCTTAAGAGGGCCTGACAGAAAACCTAAGCATTTGGCTTCCTTTCCTCACATACCTTCCACCAGATAGGAAGGAGGGTATAAAAGATGAATCAAGCATGTTTCTTGACCTTTCTCCTCATTGAATACAGCTCCTTTAGTTTCAGAGGCATTGTGGGAAATCTTGAAAACATGACCAGACTTCTTAATCTAATTTCTATTTGATTACAATGTTTTCTATTAACACTTTTTAAATTAACACCTATTCTATCTTTTTACATGAACAGTTCCTCCTGCCTAGGGAGCACACAGGCAGGTGGGACTGGTGTGAAGACAACTCAAACTCAATCGTACTTATAATAATTTGTAGAACAACTAATTTTGCTGAAATACCAGAGCTTTGATTAATTTTCTTAACTAAAGTAAATGTCTAAATTGCCTAAGCTATCATGCATCTGGGCAAATTTTGTACAGTTGTCAAAATTATCTTGACATAATTTGTGTGTGAAGATGTTTAACCCACCGACAGCTGTGAGTCATGCACAGAAAGTCTAAGAGCTTTTATCCACTTTTGTGACCTCAGAGAGATGTATCTAATGTTTGAAGTCCTGTTTGAAGACCTTTTATTTCAGTGAGATTGTATTTGATTGCTCAAGTCTTTGACAGAGAGGTACCTCTATGGATA
Source organism: Falco cherrug (assembly GCF_023634085.1). Lineage (NCBI taxonomy): Eukaryota > Metazoa > Chordata > Aves > Falconiformes > Falconidae > Falco > Falco cherrug. The sequence continues at coordinate 31,387,337 of NC_073704.1, read as the reverse complement.
AGAAATAAACACCACTTCCAGAGGGGTGAATTTACTCATGGTACAAATGCATTTTCGCTAGGGTAAGGTTAAGTGAGCTAGACTGTGAAACATGCCCTGACTAACCCCCTGTGCAGTATTGCCCATGAAAGCTGTGGCAATCCCAGCCCTCCATTGCTACCATGTTGTTCTTCTGGAGGTTGCCACAGCAGATTTGAAACTGGCCAAACCTGCAGCTTGTACTCAGCTGTCTGTGCTGAGGAGAGGCATCTGGCTGATGTACCATCTCTTAAGATAAGAAGCCATTGGAGTTGGAGGCGGCAGCCTGGTTACAAAGATTTAAGAGGTGATACGTTAAATAATAAAGCGGGGGTTGAATTGTAAGCAGGGAAAGGGAAATGTCCCTGTTTCAGTGGAAGAAGCCTTCCCTTAAGCTGTTTTTAGGGTCTCACTCTTGCATCCAAGGGCCACTGGATGTTTCCCCTCGCATGGCAGCTTCCCACGTGACTGTGTCTCCCACTTAGCCGTGGGCTGTCAGCTTGCTTCATCTGATTCACCGTCAAGAGTCCTCACATGAAAACCAGTGCTGATTTGTAGCATATAGAGTATGTGAACTGTGAGGATGCGCAGAAACTTGGCTGCCACAGAGATTCAGTGAGGCTGGACAATAGGACCCAAGAGTCTCCTTCCCTACTATTTTACTGCTAGTGAAGGGCTGCACTTCTTCCCACCAGGCTGTGCCACATACAGAGGATGCTTTGCTGGGATAATGATAGAGTTCCAGGAAAATTTAGACAGAGAAATACTTCTTTTAGCTGGGGTTACGCCAAGATCTGGTCAGGACAGTATATTCTCCTCTTAACCTTATTGCTCAGTAACCAAAGAAAATAGGACCTCACTGAAATCCCAGCAGAAAAAATAATAAATTATTTTTATTTTTTTTAATTAATTAATATTAATAAAACAGTCATGGGGAAGTAGGATGTATCAGTTTAATATAGCAATGTTTCCTCCTGAGATGCTTACTAAAATTACATCTGCGTTGGTAATGTTTTGTTCTTTAATAAAATGGGGATTTAAAAGTGTTATTTGTAATAAAACCTCAAATCTGTAACCCAAAGTACGTACTGCATTCTGTATGATAATAAGAATATCAGTGGGAAAGAATGCACAGAACATTTGCAATTGCAGCAATCAATAAATTAATTAAAATGGTGTAGAAAAAGGTTCAGACATTAATATTAAGAAAGCAGCATCAAACATTTTGATGTCCCCTGAAACAACTTGAAGAATTGAAAAATAGAAAAATCTGATTTTTTTTGCTCTGGATGAGGGGTGTAGTATTTCATGTCTAGCTGCAACTATATATTTAGAAATTAAATTAGGTAATTATTCTAAAGAAAGAATGAATTTACGTGGCACAAAATACTTGCTTGTGTTTCGCTTAGGAGAACAGAGCATCACATCTAAGAGAAGAACATATACTAGACTGGAAAGGTGAGATGGTCACTGAAATACACAGAACAGATACCTTCAGTGTCATGTTTTTGTTGACTATAATTCTTGGACAGAGACATTCACAAGTGGCATAAAGATTTTTTCATGTTTTCAGCCAAAATACTACTGCTTCACTCTCAGCAAGTTAACTTTATGCTGAATGTAGAATCTAGCTGAAAGATTAAAGGAGACAGCTTTTGCTCCTTGTAGGCTTCCCAAATAGGAGGACTATGCAAAAAAGTTTCAGAAGTATTTCTGCAAAGAAATTTTTTTCTTCTCAATGTCAACTGAATAGATTTACTGCGTATTATAGAGCATCACTAACAAATTTTATTACTCTGGGATAGTTAAATTACACTATGACTTAGGGAAGCATTTAAGCTTTCAGAGCTGGTTTCAGTAGCATTACTCATGTGCATAAAGTGGACTTAGAGAAGTCTCCGGAAGATTGTGGCTGTAACCGGTTTTCTGTTCTGCCTGAGATCAAAGTGAGTGGTTGCTGCACAGAGGCAACAGAACACAGGGGGAAGGCACCATGTAACAATGTCAGATTTGTTCTTAGACTGGTGTGTTGATGGAATCTTTTGTTGTTGCAGTAATTTCAATTACTCAGTAAAAGTACTTGTCACGTTTAAAATAAAAACCTTCTAATTTCTTTACTGGTACTTACTCTGTCCTTTACTGGCCAAGTACTGGGAGAAGACCATATGACTTTTAACTGTTTAATTATCTTTCTAGCATAATCAACAAGTTTTCACTATCTTAGTACTTTGCTAATTGTAGCTCTGGGAAATAAAAGATGTTGTTGTATATACAGCACAAATACATGAGTAATTTGATCTTGGAGCCAGCTGATGTTGTCTTTCGTTTTAATTTTCATTATGCCTTTGGCTCTGTAGCCACTCCAATTTTTATATTAGGTAGTAGTATATAAAAAGGCAATAGAGGGTTAATTGCTGTTCAGGGAAAGTGTTTAAAACCAGTACTAGCTATACCTTATAACAACATTTTTTCATAATGTTTATGCTTTTTATCTTTAGAATTTATCTGTACTTGCAATTCCGGATTGTACACATAGGTGCTGTAGAAATAGCTTGGATAGTTAGAGCTTTTGTAGTCCATCATATTTTTGTCCTTACATTGTTTCAGATGAGTATTAAAGATTTCATAGTAATTATTCACAGTTTAAAAAAGGAACTCACAAAAAGCAAAGCTAATTTCTGTGTCTGCCCCCACAATTAATAATTGGACCACTTTGTCAATTCAGTATACAATCACTATGAAATGTAGTCTAGAAACTCAGTTATGTGCTTTTAACCTAGTTGTTGCATTGATAATTGCTTTAGCAAAAAAGTTACTGCTAGATCTGTATCACAAGAGCTGGAAAGCAGAGGCAGAGCAGTGTCACATTCTGGAAAGAAGGGATATGTAGTTAGTTTGTTGTTTGCTGTAGCTTGTTTTGCATGACTTTTTAATCTCCATGTGTGTACTTTCCTTCTTGTGACAGTTTTACAGCTCCACAATAAAAGCTTAAAATGTAGTTGTTTTCAAAATGAGACTTTATGAAATATCAGAACAATATTTTGATTTAAATGAAAAATAAATAGAAAAACAAAATACTGATTAGTGGTGTTGGAAACTAACAGAGAATAGCCTAGTGCTGTGATCTCAGAACAGAAATAACCCTGAGCCTCCTCTGCATGAGAAGTGGACCAAAGCCGAGTAACTTGGCAAAAAACAGAAGCTGTGATTCTTGTAATGAGCAGTGATATTCCAAGGAATATGGGCCACCTTCTTGTGTCAGTAGCCACCCTTGTTTGCTGTGGCAGAGGTAGGGAATTAACAAAATTTATCTCGACACTATCCCTCTTAAGCATGTTGTTGTCTCTTAGTTACATACTGAATAGCATCTGGTGTTTGAAGAATAATCAAATAGAAACACAGCAGGGAGAAGCATTGATGCAAGCTGATACTTTGTCTTCTTGGGGTGGTCTGGAAGCTCTCCCCTGGTCACCATCCCACTTCTTCCTCAGCCTGGCCTGAAATGCCCAAAACATCAATTTTGTAACAATAGTGTCAGGCCAAATTTAGCTCTCAGTTTTGATTTTGTAATACCAGGTTTTCATAACTCCTAGAGCACGTGGAACTAAGCTGTTTCCATCTCTTTTTTTTCCTTCAATCACCAAGGGAAAAAGTATTGAGAACAGTTTCCTGTGGGAGATTCAACAAAAGCATTGCAGTGCTCCGTTTGTGCAATGAAATCAAAGTGACTAGAAACTGTCTGGTCTGTTTTGTTGTCTGAGGTTGAGTGATCTATTATTTCAGTAGAACTAAGATGTCATGGTGATTTTTGAAAACCCCTCATAGTAGACAGATTTTTCTTAGGTACTAAATCACCTTTAAAAAAACTGCCTCGGTAGCACCAGGATAATAGCATTTCTCTGCCACACGCAAATGCTGTAAGAGTAAATATATGAGTTTATGAAATACTCAAAAATGGCAATACCACAGGCAGGTTTAATAGCATATCTAGGAGTTACATGTAAGTGAAATTGTCTTTCATAAACTGTTATTTTCCAAAATCAGAAGGGTTGGAATCCTTTTAGTCTAAATTTCTAGCTAGGCAGGGGAAGGAAATCAACTACAAAATAGACAACTATATTTTCCCATTGCCTTGAACAGCTCTTCAAGCACAGATTGTCTGAAATAGTTGCCATAATATGTTTTTACTTTTCAGGCCATGGAGCTTAGGGAATCATTTTTTTAATATCTATATCATCTCTTTCCTCCTGGGACTGAAGCTGGTTACCATAGTAAAATGGCAAGGAAGCTGATAAGCAAGTAGTACCATTTGGCAAACAGGTTATAAATTTAATTTATTAAGACAGAGGACTGTGGAAAAAATCAATTACATTAGAAATATTTTTCTTTTCTTTTTTTTTTGCATTATTTTATTTGAAAATACCTGTGAGGAAAATTATTGTGAACAGATATTGAAAAAAATGCTCTTGCTCACATAACAAGTGTTGCTGCAAATAGTAAAAGCTTCAATTTTAAATCTCTGCAGAGCTTTGATACTTTCAACGTTACACTGAGATTTCTCCCCTTATGTTTCAGGGTGTTGCAAAGATGCCATACTGTGAATTAAATGAGCTTCTGCTTAACAGAATAAATATGGATGTCTGTCCCCTGCTACTTAAAAATTACATTGCCATACAGTTTTTGTTCCTACTTGATGAAGCATGGTCATCTGAGTCTGTCTTGTAAATCAGTCTGTGAAGTCCATTGGATTTGTGAAAAATGACGTCAGAGAGTGCTGAAAAGTTGGATTGCATTGTATTCCACAAACATTATCAATAATATCAAGTCTGATGATGTGTTCTGTACTCCCCTTTGACAATATTGGCATTGATGCACAATATGAATTGCATGCCTTGAACTGTACAGTTTGGCTATTTAAGGCATCATCACAACAACAGTATCATCATGGGTGGGCCCCACCTGGGGGACTTTTTGTGGGCACTGAGATATACTGAAAGAGAGCTTGTTTTCAGGACTGAGGTGTTGTGTTCCTCTTTTCTGCTCAATTAACTTTTGATATATTGCCTGCTATCTGAACCACATGTTGTGCAAGAGTTGAGTTGCTGTTTTCGGGAGTTTATCTTGAGTTTCTACTATACACTTTGTTGTGAAGTAAAGTCTCAGAGTCTTGGGATTAAAAAAGAAAACTTCATATTTCCTTAAAATCTTTTGTGCTCTCAGTTTTATCCATCTCAGATATATGGTGCATGCTTATGCTGTTTCATATGCCCTGACGAATTTTCTACTCGGTGCACAACTGAATAGCTTCAGTAGAGAGGATTTGGGAGTCTTGCTGTAATCCGGCCATGCAAAAGATGCTATTTAGTGTTAACCCCTTTGAGCCCATATTAACTGTATTGAACTCGTAGAAGTGGTGTTCACTGGCTGTGGGTTGCAATCAGTGCATCCATGGAGCAGGAATCAAAGTAACTCCTAGGAAAGCCCTATTTTGGGTCCCTTTTTAAGCTGTTTCTTCATTATAATAAGCACTAGTGGTTTTTTTATACTAGATGGGGATTTTTCATTCCTAAAAATGATCATTATCAGTCAAAAAATACCATCAAATGGCCATTGGATGCAGCGCTAGGTTGGGTAACTGGGCAGGATCTGGGTGCAAGTTGGCTGCTGTCTGATGAACCTTGGGGGAGAGATGGAGGACCTTGGATCTGGCAGGATCCAGCCAGCCTTAGAAAGAGCTGAGTCAGAATATAATTTTGAAGGGAATGTGTGAGCTTCAGGATCAGGAGTTATTTCATGTTGACGTGTATGGCCTGCACCTTCAACAACCCTACCTATGCAAAATGTGGGCTCTTTGGATGGAGAGAGCCATCTGTAGGGGATGAGAATAGTTTCCTCCTTGGAAACCAGTTATCTGCAAATACAGATAGCTGACATTGATGATAGTCACCAGTGGTTATCTATAATCTGCATGTTATTGTACTGTATAGTGTGATACGTAAGTGTGGGAACCCACTGCGGGGACATAGCCCAAAATGCAGCACTTTGATGCAGGAGCTTGGGGAGTTAGAGTGTTGCTGTCTACTGGCAGCTGTCCACAGAGAGAAATCCTCAACTGGCTGTAGCACAAGGTATTGCTTATTTTAGCGGAAAGATAAAAGTTTTCTGCCTAAATCCTGTTTCGAGGCAGAGTTGTTAATAAAATTAGTGTTACTGTCCTGAGCGCGTGGATGTAGTCAAAGAGTTAGAGTAGTCCCAGTGGGATTTCTCAGACGGGTTGTTGCTCTTTGGGATGTGGGTCCATGTTTAACATGGAGGTGGCTCCTCTCTCCTGCACAGTGACCAGGTTGCTTTGGGGAGTCCTGAGCACCCCCTGTGAGCAAAGAGCTTGAGGAGTGCCTGCCACTCCTGCCCTTCAGAGCTTGGCCCTGTATTTTCAGGGAGTGGGCTTGCCTGGAAATTACTTTTTTTTTTTATTCTGCAGTAAAGAAGTGTTAAAGGCGAAGGGTCTATTTGGACTCATTAGGGAATACAGCAAAGATCTCTATTTTTAAGAATCTTGCAGGTCTGATGACAGACTTTCCCCCTAGAAGAGATGAGAGGTGTTTTGAATAAGTCTTTCCTCAAGAGGAGATCCAGCACAGTTTCTGCAGCTCCTAAAAAGTTACACTGTGACTGACCTCTGTCAAAGGAAATGTTTACATGATACCATCGGAAGCCGTTTTGAACATTTTGCATGAACCAAATGCCAGCAATGGGCATGGATTTTTTTTTTTCCTATTTTTTTTTAAAATAGCTGAGAAATGAAAGATTGTGACACTGTTTTTCAGCAAAAGTTATATGACTGCTTCCTTACAAAATATAACCCATGCGGAAGCAGAAGAGCTATGTAGCTTTTCCTTTGTGCTTGTCCGTTCCAAATATGCTTCAGACTTCACAACTCTTTCTGGAGTCATGTTCACAGAAATGTATAGAATGTTTTTGTGTCTTTTTTCTTTTAGCTAGTAGCATAAAATTTTAAGTCGAAACTAGTTTAAAAAATTTTTTTTCAGTTTCAGTTTCTCTTTAACCTTATGCATACCAACATTTTCCCTTAAGTATTTTAAGTGCTACTTCAAAATAATGGTTTCTTTGATATGTTTTCAGGCCAGATATGTAGGTACACAAAAATGGAAATATTTGTGTTCCTCTGTCAGATCTGTTTGTACGAGTCTTACTAGCTGACAGAGCAAAGATGCATTTTTTTATATATTTTGTCACAGATGCTCCAAGATACTGAATTACCAAAAGCAAGATTACAGAACTACCAGTGGAATTGTATTTTTTACCAGTGAAGTAATACATAGTGTTAAAAATGTATATTTGGGGCCATATATGACAATATTATATTTTAAAGACTAGAGAGATAAAATACACTGGAATTAAGAGCTTGAAGTTTAAGCATGGCTTGGATTAAGGAGCTGTGGAAGGGCCTGTGTTCTGGCTGGTGCTTTGTTTCTGATGGCAGGTTTCCAAAGTGTAACCAAGTATTTTTTTTTCTTTCTTTTTTTTTCTTTTGTTGCAGCTGGTCTCCAATGTTCTCATCTTCTCCTGTACAAACATTGTAGGCGTGTGTACCCATTACCCAGCAGAGGTGTCCCAAAGACAGGCTTTCCAGGAGACCAGGGAATGCATACAAGCCAGGCTTCATTCTCAAAGGGAGAACCAGCAGCAGGTAAGAGCAACAATGGGAAATAAAAAGTGAAATTGCTACAGTAGAATTAGCATGCAAAATGTTCCTGTAGGATGGGATTTGCAGGCCTCTTGCTTCTTGATTACTCCAAGCAAGAACAGGCTGATGGTAGAGGGCAGGATTTTTAAAAGTTTGAAAGAGAGCTCAGGGGAGTTTTTTTTTCCCCAATGCCCTGACAGACTTCTCCACAGACTTCAGCATATCCTGTGGTCTATGTTCCGCAGATTAAAATTACACAGTATGCAGAGTCTGCATAGTTTTTTTTGAACCCATCATTGAAGCCATGTGTTGAATGTACAAGCAGTGCACAGGGTTCAGACTGACGCTCTTTGTAAGGTCAAAGCGTGATGTGTTTGTCAGCAAAGCCACTGCCACAGGTAGCTCTAAGGAAGGTTTCAGAAGTGAAAGGTAAAAATTGGTCCACAAAACATACTGTCCCTTGATACCTCCAGAGAGGGTCCTTTTCCTGCCTTTCACAAAGGTTCCCACCTGCTTGCACACCTCTGTATACCTTATAGGCCTCAAGTGAATTGTATTTGTTAAAAAAGTTAAGATTCATCACCAACTTAGGTGTGGTTTTGCTCTAAAAAGACCTGTTGATGCCATCATACAGCCTAGCTGTCAAGGGTACCGAATGTTACCACTCTCCTAATTCATTCGGGGGTTCTTTTGCAACGGATCTTTTGTGTCCTCAAGCTTAGATACAAAAGACCTTTTGGGGCAGCTTGACTATTCCCTTGCCAACACATTTCTGCACTGCAGTACTTCTTGTGGTGGTCTGCCCAGTCCAATTTGAAATGAATCGTGAAACGGGGCTTCCACTCTTCCCTTGGGAGGTATCTCAGAGCTTGGTTGTGGGTTTGAGGAAGAGGTCAGAGGAATGAATCAACTGGAGTGTCTTTGCATCTCTGTGGCAACACACCTTAATTTTCCCTCGTGTCTCAGCCCACCTGCATTTATGGATTTGTCTTTTGGCAGTGTTTCACAAAGTACTTCCGGCTGATATACTTGCTGTTTAACCCTTACTGTGAAATAACCTGTACATGTGCCTTATTTTGATAGTATATGTATGAAAATGAGATTCATGCTCAAGGATCCTTTTTCCTTTGTAATGAATGTGGTCTCAGAAAGATGAAACGAGCAGCCGCTCCTCCTTCCACACCTTGAAATGGAGGAAAGGATTGAGCCAAGAGAATACCCCATTTTACTGATTGACTACAGCTCTGTCATCCTGCTGAGAGACTGCCTTTGCAGCATGGCTCAAATGCTTGCGCTGTTCTGGATTTAGAAACTTCTGTGTCAGAAGTACCCAATGAAATAGCCCTGACAAATGCCCTGGCTTTATGCCTTTTTCTTCTTTTCCTCCCCAGAAAGCACTATGCTATACAGAGGAAAGCCAGAACATCAGAAAAACATGGGTCAAAGCCAGTCACTTAGAAGTACTTTCTAGTACTTCCAGCAGTAACTGTGGGTCCTGGCAGCTGGGGACTCCTAATAAGATTACTTGCTGCTACAGCCTGCACTGACATTGATCTCCAGGTTCATTTCAGATGAATCACTATGCATAATGCATTGAGATAATCTTGAGGTGATAGCAGACACAAACAAGGGCAGCTGAGCCCTCAGCTGGGAGAGGCAGTCTCCAAATAGGAGTAGAGGGATACGCAACTGCACAGCCCAACGATGTTACAGTTGCTTGCCTGTTTCTGGAGATCTGGTGATGATCCTGTGTACTGTTCTCTATTAAAGATGGGCAGATTATCTTGGGCAAAGGAATGTGTATTTTACTTTATTAAGCCTTTACCAGCATGCAAAATTAGCAAGAGAGTAAAGAAAAATCCAGAATGTCCAGTGCAGAAGAGATACTTCTTATGATTTAAGTATTTGAGGTAATCTATGGCAGAGCCATAACAGGAATCACTATTGCTTGCCCAGAATAAAATACTCCTGGATGAAAAAACAGGCATTCTCTACAATCTGTAGTGAGCAAATACTTAGGATTTGAGTAAGAGATAGGTTATTGGGACTGCACAGTTTTACTTCTGGCATTGCTTGTCTTTTGTGTCTGAAAAGTTGTTCTCTCCTTTTTTTCATCTCTTCATCACTTAACTTGTGGTGAAAGATAAGTCTTATTAAACCTGAAGACAAATGGATAGTCATAAGGCATTAAATATTTGTAGTGCTGTGAGGTCACCTTGGGAGAGTATGACACAAATAGTTAAAATTCCCATGTAGTACCAAGTTGTTGTAGGATCTGTGTGCCCATATATACATATATCTATATGTATGTATTTGAACAGAGTAGATCTGCATTGTACTCTTTCATCTGTGCCTGTTCTAGAGACTAGTGCTCCTTGGGATGCATGTGTTTAATGTATAATTCAGTGGAACTATACTTGCATCTTATTTTGAAGTGAGAATTATATATGAATTTGCTCTTGCTTTTTTTATCAGGTCAGAATGTTGCCTTGTTACACTTGTAAAACAGCAGTCCCAGTCACCTCACTGGTGCATACTAAGTGATTTTAGAGCGAGGGCTGCAGGACTTTCTAGTCATTGTAGCAAAATGAAAATTGTAGTCTAGTGGAGTCTTTAATTTCTGTGTTCCATTTGAAATAAAATGTAACAGGTTTGTTGTTTTGAAGGTCTTTGAACATGGCTTGTGCTTTACAAAGTCACTTGTTACAGCCTCCTCCTATTAGCTTCAGAGGTCATTTTCAGTGATTGTGATGCTGCCAACAAATAGAGTAAAGATAATGACCTGCTCTGTAATGTGGCTCAACTTCCTAATTAGTTGCCGCGAGAAGGGATGTTGTGGTACATGTATTTGTTTCACTTGATAAGCCTATATTACTCCCCAATTGTGATAGCTCAGAGTGATTAGTTCATCTCCTGGAGATCTCAAGTGTCTTGAAAATATTGGTGATTTAGTCTGGTTAAGTGCCTGTGGTGTCAGGAGGAGCAGGGGTGGTGGCTCCCAAGCAAAATTTACCCAGAAATGTATGTGAAAATCTCTTGAAGTACTAATAAGAGAAACTCAATCCCCTGAATGTGTCTCTGTTTTGCAAGCAAGTAAAAAAAAAGCATCCCTCCACGCTCATGCGCCTACAGGGAATATTCCAAACCTGTGGGTGCCCCTGAATCTCCCTTTAAGCTTCAAATCATTTAGAGGATGTGTAAAATCACACATAAAATAGCAGCTTTCACACATTCAAGGATGCCTATTATAATATGCAAATGACAACAGCATATACACCAGTTACTCTGGAAAGCATATATACGTGTTGTGCTTTTGCACTTAAGGAGCTGACAGAAGCCTGAGGAAATGTGCATGATTCATGATCTCTTTTTGTTTTTAAAAAAAAGGGTATGTAACTGTTAGTACCTGCAGTATACTAGTGAAGGTAAGAGTATCTTAAAAAACAAGTATCTTGTCAAGACTGCTGCAGTTTTGAGAAGAGGAGATAGAAATCCCTCCAACACATCTTCTGTGTTATTACTACCTCTTCAGAGACTGGAGGCAAGAATCAATCTTTTTAAGGTACACATTGAAGGGAGGAGGAAAAGGGAAATATGGGCAGTGCTGTAGACCATAAAATGTCACAGTGCATGCTGAGCACATTTCCAGTGAATTCATCTTCTTCTCGTTCCCCCAAAGTTACTTTGTCTCCTCAGAGGAAGAAAGAAATGGGCATTTTTCAGTGAAAACTAGGAATTAGAAACCAGGAATGTGCCTATAACTGTAATATGGGCAAGCAAGAGTTTGGTGATGTGAGTAATTAGTACAGGATTGCTGACTCCTCTGAGTCAGGAACTGCTTTTGAGCCCTACTGTTCCCTGTGTTGTTGAGAGGTAATGAGCTGTTAGATAAGGTTAGGGACCTTTGTTTACACCACATTGTATCTGTGTCTTCAGGAAGGAAGGCCCTTTTCTTCCTTGTGCTCACTGCAGGTAAAGAAAGATAAAGATGAGAGTGGCACAAGCTTTTAGGATCCTTCAGCTACTCCAAAGCACTGCCCGAGGGTTGGACCACAGTGGAGCTGATCCCAAAGGAGATGCCTCCCACCTTCTTCATCCATAGTGAAAACTTCTTTTGAACTGCAAGGGGTGTGAGTGGGAATAAGATGAAGGTCTGGGCAGAATTTCTCAGAGGTGATTTCTGAAATAACACAAATGCATCCCTGGGGCACATACTACCTGCAGATTTTAATTCTATGGCTTCTGCATGAAATTGCCACCAAATTTAGAATAATAACAAGCACAGGCTTTTGTGTGAGTTTTTAGGAAAATTACCAGAAAGTCATCATTTTGTCATATAACTAATTTTTGCCTAGCATGCAAAGCTATATACAGAACAGCTTACAAAATAATGTTATGAAAGTCACACTAAAGCTATTATCAGTAAATAAAAGTGCCAAGTGAGAGTGGAGAGCTGTGAATTGTTGATGACAGAGCTGGATATTGAAAACACTCTTGTAGGTGAGTTTACAGATCTTAATGCAATTGGGCACTAAGAGCAGTTTTAAGTGTAGAAGTGTAGTACTACATTGTATAGTTGGGCTAACTTTTCATGCTAGTTTTGTTGGGGCATTCCTTTTGACTTTCTAGCTGCTAAGAACAGGTTTGTGCCTGTTGGGGGAATGTGCTTAGATGATCTAGATAGGAAAGGAAGGAATTTTAACCGGTGCCCAGGGGTGTTGGGGTATCAGTCCTCTGGTGTTATGTGAAAGAGGACTTCATGGTGGTGTTTAGAGGCTGTGTGGGAGGTCAGACAGTATCGTTTATCAGAGTCCTTCCAAGAATGGTGGAAAGGCACTTTTTGAGTTGCATGGCTCCTTCATTTGCAAGAATTGGCAACCATGAATCACAAGCCCAGCCCAGATGAGATGAAAAATCATAATTTTTCTTGTACAATCATTGAATTCTTATTGTGGGACTGGGACAGAAGTGCATATGACCTGTTAGGGGATCAGCTGCTGGGTTTATGGAGACCGTTTCACTTGGTTGTACTCATCTCTTACCAAACTGATGACTCATTTCTCCCCAGTAAGGAACAAAGTGTGTTTGTTAACTGGGCAGCAGGTGTTTTAATTGGTTCATCTGTCTGACTCCACAGGAGCGTCTCCTGCTCTCTGTACTTCCTCGACATGTTGCCATGGAGATGAAAGCTGACATTAATGCCAAACAGGAAGATATGATGTTTCATAAGATCTACATCCAGAAGCATGACAATGTCAGGTAAGAACAGCAGCCCATCTCCTAACTGCTGGGGAGGAGGGACCCTCCCAGTGCTTGGCAGTTAACACGCAGTGATGAAGAGGACAGTGACACATAATCCAAAATAAGTGTAAAGACTCAAAAGTATCACCAGTTAACTTTTGAAAGTTTGTTTATAGGATTGCCACATTCCTGCAATGTCTTCCTTTGAGAAGCAATTGTAACTGAGTTCTTTCTTAGATTTTTTTTTTTTCTTCCTCACCTGGAGTGAATCTCAGTAGTTTTGAGAAGGAAGTGTATTTTAGTTCAGTTATTTTTTGACAGTTTCAAGCACGCTTCTGATAAGCCACGATGGGGTGCAAGTTAAAGATTGGCAACACTTTCCATGGGGTGAATTGCAGAGCCCAGCTGAGGTTAAGGTCACCTCAAGTGGTCTCTGCCAGAGTGGAATTACAAGCAGGAGGTCTGTTAATGACAGCCCTTGGCACCTGCTCAGTCACCCAGCAGCGTGTTGCTTCTTAGTCAGCTTGGGTGAGCAGAAGAAATTGATATCCAATCTCTGGCAAATCAATCAAAATCAAACACAGGCCTTGTTACTGGGGTAGTCCAGCACCGTGAGCTTCTGAACATCACCGGGTTCCCACTGTCCACTTCCCAGGGAAGAGGCAATAAAGTAGATAAAGTTGTATTTTAGTTGCTTGATATCTTTATGGGCTCCAGTTACAAAGTTAAATTTAACTTAATCTTGATGCATTTTACCTCTGCTGTTGTACCTGGCCTCTTTGGGGATCACTTACGTCTCTGCTAAGCCAGGTCCTGGAATATGTCACAGTTCTGTGAATCTATAAATACTTCTGCTGAGACACAGGGACTGGGGATAGAGAGCTTCCCTTCTTCACCTCTCCATTTCTCCTTCCAACAAGTGGTTTTCCTGTAAACTGCTTGCGTAGCTTTCTCTTGTACATAGCTTTAAGTATGCTCGTGAATTATATTTTCCAATACTTGATGCTCAACAGGTAAAAGTGTATTTCTTAAATTTCTAATATACTGTGCCTTGCATAATCTCCCAATAGTTGATGCTGGGAAATTCACATGAAAATCTGAAGCATCTGAAGACATTTCGTTAGCATTGAGGGTAGTGGGGAGAGGTAATGTACAAGTAGAAAATTGGCAGAAGGTTGCCCACTGTTGAATGTAGAGTCTGATATAAGACTCACTGAAATCAGGACAAGTCTTTGTGCAGGCTTGGATGCACTTCATTTCAGCTCTTCATTTTTTTTTGGTGGTGACTCAGTAAACAGGTAAAGATCCACTAGCAATACTGAAGACAAAAACATTATGAGATATCAAAGACAATAATGGTTCAGTGATAAAAATAAAGAAAATACATATGGTGATGAAGGTAAAGGGAAGAGGCCTTCCAAATTGCCCTCAACAGATCATGTGCTACAGTAATTGGATTAGGTTTTGTGTCTTTAAATTCATTTTTTCCTTAACGGCACTGAGCTTGTTCCAGAAGGTGTGTAAATTTCTTGTGTCAGATGCCATTTGTGAATTTTCTTAATAAAGAAATTACTTTTTTCCAGTACTCAAAGGTCAGCTTGACATTCAAACTGAATGCAATTCGTTAGATATGACATGAGGCTAGTCATTATGGTATTATAGACTTTCACATCAATTTCCGTATGTTGTTATTTGCGGGTTTGAAAGTTATTCAGTACAGTCAAATCTTAGTAAAGGCTCTTTAGGATGACACTAATTTGAAATTTTAACTGTATCATCAAATGAACAATAATAAACTAAATTTGCAAATGAGTAACTTTAAATGGAGAGGGTAATCTGACAGAACTATTATAACTGGAAAAAATAGCCCAAAGAAAATGGATGATGATGAAGAAGAAGAATGGAGATGTGAAGACCTGAAAAGATACAACAAAAAATGATGCATGACCCAGTGTATAGAAAGAGAAAACAGTTGGCTATGATTTTCAGTTATGGCTGTGAAGTAACATGAAAGGTGAAACGTATATATAAATGCCAACCAGTTCCTTGGACTGTCCTGATGGGTAGCTAACAGGAAGCTTGCAAACACGTAATTTTCACATCTTATGAACTTTTCCATAATAGATTACCTTCTGCAGCCTAAGAGTAATTTTAACACTGTTCCTCACGGTAATGAGTGTTTAGGAATCAAGCCTTGCAGGTGCAGATGGCCTCCAGTCCAAAGGGAGGCTGAGGTCACAAAAGACCTTGCAAGGGGAAACAATTTAAATGATCTTCTTCAGAGTATGGACTTTGTTGTCTGTGCCTATGAGGTCCTAAATCAACACCCACTGAGATAATGGAAAAAGCTGGGAAAGAGAGGTAAGAAATAGCAATAAAACAGTATATGTACTGAGAGCAAATGGAAGGTAACTTAGGAACATCTTATTTTCATGTACTTTAGGGAAATTAATAGCTAAGTATGAATATTGAAAAAAGGAAACATGATTTGAAACAAATGACTCATTTCACACTAAGAGTTCAGCATGGAGCCTTTGCTCTTGCCTGGGTGCACTGAAACCACCTCTAGTGGGAATGACTGCAGATGATTTTGAAGCACACAGAAACACACTGGTGGTAGGTGGTAGTGTCTCAATGATGTGGATTAATGAACTGGCTGAATAAAAGCAAGCATGCTCTTTACTTTTCATGGGGAAAAGCTCAAGGGGAGGCTTTTGAGAAGAGAACACTGTAAGCAGTTTTGGTTTTGTCACTATTCAAAAATATCATAAGATCTAAGTTTTTATGAGCTAAAGGTTATTGTGTCAAGGCAATTGAGAAGTATGTGAAGTCGGTGCAAGGGTGCTGTGCCCAGCCATTGAATCTGGCTTCCTGTTGATGATTTATGAGCCGGAGCATTTCCTCCGCAGTTTGTAGGAGTGGGAAGGACTGTATGTCTGCACAGAGGTGCAGGTTTCCCTCCTCTGTCAGCTGTATCCAGTGATTTTCTTTTCCCAGTCTCCCAGATCAGTTAAAAAAGTAGATTATAAATGAAAGTAATGGATGGGAATTTTCATTATCTATTGATCTAAAAGTTTGAATGCATCGTAATGCCTGGATCCTACGATCTTAATTTTTACTGGATCTTCAGGGTGAGGTTGCTCACCACTTTCACAGTCAACGTGGAAATAACGAGCTTCACTGACACTGAATGTTTCCATCTGGGTTTAACTTTGGCCCTTTGAACTTGAGAAGTGCAGGAGCACAGCCCTGTGCACTTAGCCGGGTTTGACATTTTGTGTGGGAGAAGTGGTTTACTAAATTCTGTTCCAGAGAAGATTAAATATTTTAATTTTCAGGGATGATTGGGTCTGGGCTTTTGGGACCACCTCTAATTTTAATTAAAAGCAAACCCAAAACACTCTACTAGTAGAAAATGCTATTCTACAATTATGTGAATTTACTCTGTGTTTGTGGGGTCTGTTTTAAAATGAGGAGTATTTAAATGACCAGTTCTTCTGTGATATGTTTAGGTTTAGTTCCTAGGTTACATACTGTGTTTTTCTTTTTAAAAAGGTTGCAGGCTTATTTTTCTTTCCTTTTTTTTTTTTTTGGTTGGGGGGGGGGGCGGGGAGGGGAGAGGAGCAGGGCTAAGATACAAGAAGTCAGTATCAAACCTATGTAGAAAAAAAAATTTCCTCTAGTGCCAGTAGTAGGTCTGTAAAACAGTCATGATCCTTTAATAAGGGACAGTTCTGCCATGATATTGCTTATTGTGTTACGCTTCTCTTAGAGGGTGGGCTGTCTCTCTGTTTGGGGAAACAACATTTTATGCAAAATACAGTGGTCTTTCTGACCTGAATGGGTAAAAGCAAATCTTTTTAGAGCCTTATCAGGACTTCCTGTGAATGAGTTCATAATCTCCTGCTTATTGTTATGGAAAGTAAGGTTCAGAGACTAATTTATCCACAAAGAAAATATGATTTCCTGTCACTTTTTGGCAGCAGAATTTGTTTCAGGATTATGTTCTTCTTAAGAATTTAGGGTGATGATGAAACTAAGATGAAGAGGTTTGGGGTTAATACACTCTTTTTTGATGCAAATGAACAGAACCTTTTAACAGAGAACGAAACCATTTCCCATCCTGATTTATTGAATGAGAATTAACTTTGACAAATCCAGAACCTCAGAGCGTGATTTGACCTTTCCCACATATGTGCGTGTTAAATATAAATTCTATTGTCAAATGCAATCAGGAAAGGAGTTCCCCAGACTATGCAAGTAATTTGGACTAAACAACAAGGTGAATTATGTAACTAAATTGGTGCACGTTATCATGAATGAGATTATGTCTGATAGACAACCCTAAAATACACATAGATAATATTGTTTATCTATCATGCTTCCCAGGCTGAATTTTAAATGTTTTACATTACTATTGCTATTTATAGTATCTCACTGCAGTGATAATGGCTTTAATGCTATCTAGGTTTCGCCAAATATAGTAATCTCTGCTATAAAAGGAGGTTTGAAGTCCTCTGTGAAGGGATAAAGGTTGGCTTTGTAATCAAAATTCCTTTGATGAACTGTTCCAAGAAGCTTATTTTAGGGCTGGCATCCAAGCACAGTGAAAGTGACAGTTTCTTCTTTTCTCCCTTTCACATAATTCTTATGAATCATATACTCAACAACATTAACCTGATCTCGGAGCTTTTTAAACATCTTGACAACTTGAACTAAACCATTTGCAGAAATTAAACAGTCCATCTGCTTTCAGCTTTGTAGACAAAAACATTTTTAACTAGTTTTCTGGTTTAATTATGATCTAACACCAAAAATTCTCCCCTTAAACATGACCAAATAGTTTGCACTTGGGCTGAGTGTCGGGATATTCAGACCAGCTGTGTCAATTTATCCTCTTCATCCTGTAAGCGTTGTGATGCTTAATTAGTTGCTTATGAAGTGTGTTAAATTTCTAGATTGCAAGGTGCTGTGTAATTGTATGCTATTTTTGAAAATTTCAACTAAGCAAACGTCTTTTTCCTCCTCCCACTGTCCTCACACACAGGACATCTAGTCTTGGTGTTTCTTGGTGTGAAAGGACTTACCAATATCAACAACAGTACAAAGCTGAGCTCTGATTGCAGCTAGTAGGAGGGTTCACAGGGTACAGCTGTAACTGGACATATTAGTGCTGGGGCTTGCCAAAGCAACACGCTGCTTAGTGGTATATTCTTGTTGGTGAGTATAGGCATAAGGCTGTTTTTTCTGGCTTGCTAGACGTGCGTTTTGAAATGTTAATGGGTTTATCATGAGGTATATCCTACCAAACCCAGGTCAGACGGGAGGTTGCCTTTGGAGGTGGTTATACCAGTGGGCTGATTTTGATCAAGTGCTCATCTGATTCTGTTTTCATGCTTTTTCATGGGAGGTTATTGAAGCTAAAGTGAAATCACTTTAATCTTACCATGTCTAATAAATAAAACTACAGTATACCACGTATAGATTTCTGCCAGTTCTTCCATAACAATTTCAAGTATTCCCCAAATCTGTTGTCTAAGCCAAATTTTATGTATCTTTAATTTCTGTGGAAGGCCTTATTGCCGGAAAGGGCAGGAGCAGAACCTGGTTTTAGAATTTACTGTATGATCCATCTCCCTCCTTGTCTTCTCCCCTTTTTGGGGGGAGGCAGAATGAAAACAGATGATTTATGTTTGAAGATGAGAAGCAGCATTAAACAGGAAGAAGCCCAAGAGCAGGTTTTATCCATGTCTTGCTTCCTGGTACTGCTCTACCTGCCAGTCTGTGAGCTTCAGTCTCCTCCCAAAATGTGTTAATGGGTCGGTGGGTTGTTTCTCAGAATCAAGTCTTAGCAAGACCTCTACCTCCTTTTCAAGGTATATGCCCCAAGCAGAAGGTTAGTGTTGCAGGTAGGTGGGGGGAAACTGTGTGGGTTTCATTTGGGTTCAGGCCCCTCCTGCATTGCCATAGCTTCTGGTTGAGGCTGTAGGCTGAGAAAAGTGAGTAGGAGGGAAAGGATCCGCCTTCCCACGTCTTCCCCCAAATGATGGCAGTGAATTTTACCTAAACAGGAATTCTGTTTCCCTGTCAAAAGCCAGCTCCTGAGAACTTCTACCAGTGTCTGCCCGGAGTGAATCTTGGCTTTTTACTTTTCCAGAAAATATAATGTATTTATTTTTTTAAGTTAGTAATAATTTTTGTAAGTGTGGAAGTAGGTTTCACTCATGAGTGAATGTGAATTACTTTGCTATTAGTACCACTAATTGCTTGACACTTCCTAGCCATTTTGTTGTTTTTGAGGGGGAAAATCATTGTCTTTTGGATAAAGACATTCAAGATAAAATCCATGTGTAGAGAGAGGAATTTGCTTAGTTTGCAGCCATTGTTACACCTGAACTTAACATGAAAGCTGTGCGATAAGCCTGAGCATTAATATTAGAGTGAGTTTTTCCACCCAGGATCACCCCCTCTTTTCAGTATGTGTGTATCAATGGTTCAGTCTTGAAAAATTTTAAGTCAAAGAATAGAGCTGGTTTATATATTTTATTAAACCTATGTTTTTGTGCACTGTGCACAGCATCCTTTAAGAAGAACAAATACATGCTACCTTGTTTAAGTATTCATCTGACTCTCTGCCAATCTTTTTGAACTAGGAATATATTGTGAATTTGGTCCCTATTGGGAACTCCTGGTGTCTTCAGGGGCATGAGAGCGCCTTGTACCCTCCAGAGAACAAAACAGATAAATAACTGGCTGCAAGGCACCCCGCTGGATGCATTACTTAAACACGTGTGTTGTAATAAAGATAACATCCCAAAAGTGCAGCGTGCCAAGTCACTGCAGATCTGCAGCCACCAGCAAGCCATCAGCAATTAGGAAGAGCCTGTGATGTATAATTCACACCCTGCTATTCTGAGTTTACACAAGGGTCTGTGAAGTTCACAGGGTGATGGAGTGAAGTGTGTTAGATGTTTTAATGATGAAATTCTGTGAATAGTAATTTGGAGAGAATAATGAAGGTGCCTTCAGAAGTTTACAGAGCAGTATTTTAACTCAGCAAGGCTGGATTCCCTTTTTTCTTCAATAGCACTGAAAATATACTTTAAAAAAATATGTCAGGCAACTGATTGGCCTGATAATAAAAACAAATGTATCAAACTTATAGTAAAAAAATGCATCAATTTATGTTTATTGAACTAATGCACCCCTAGTCTTCTCTGCTCTGGACTAAACTTGACAATGAAAATTGAGTTTTCTTTCAGAGAAACCAAAACTTTACTTTTGTAAAGACTTGCTTGTACAGACTTGCTTTCCTTTTGTAAAACTTGGTTAAATTTCAGTTAACAAACTACTTTGTCATCTAGTTAACATGCAAAGTGGTTTTAAGAACACTGAATTTATATAACACTTGAAGAGGTTCTTGTTAAAATCATCCTACCTTTTTGCTTCCTCCTCAGACTATAATGACTGAAAAGCAAAAAGCAGTTCAACTTTTTATTCCGTAATGCACTGAACTTTTCAAAAATATTTAAAGCCCTCTTACAGAAGCTGCAAACTGAGGCACAGTTTTGGATGGGGATGGATTAACTTCTCTTGTCTTATAACTATATTTATATCCCTCAACAATTGTTGCTAATTTGTGCATCTGTTCTTACTGGTTTATATATAATTTTGACACTGGAAAAATGATGAAGAGGAGACAAAAGCTGAAACCAATTAGTGGAGAAGAGCTCTCAAGTGGTCTGGTATCCTGTGACTGAAGTTAATGCATTGCTAACTTGAGTATATGTCCTCCAGTAATTGAAAGTCGTATATTTTTTAAACTTCCTCTTTTTTATTAATTTTACTTGATACTAAGTGGTTAAAAAGTTAGGGAGAGGCTGGTACTGACTGTGCAGGCTGCATAATTCCATAAATGGTGTTTCTATGAGAAACCAAGCTAAGAACAGGTTGCTTCAGAAATGAGAAGCAACAGGAAACTGCACAAAACAGCAAAGAAGGCAAAAGACCAAAGAGATTAAATGAATTTCAGCACGCATGCACACACACATCCCATACACCACTGGCAGGGGATTGGCCTTGTGCAATGGTAGAGGCGCTCCTTTTAGAAAATTGAGATTTTTCTGTGTCCGTTTGTTTGTTAGGAAGCCCTAGAAAGATGCATGCAGTTTTAAATGGTTGGAATAAGGATTTGTAAGACCATATAGATTCTGAGGACTCGGAAGTTTGCAAATAGTTTTCAGAAATTGAAAAGAAATACGTGTGTGATATGCTTTAAAAAGCAAACAAAATACAGGATATAGGTATTATCTTCTCTGATATCATGGCTACAGGGATCTTTGTGGTTGCTGTATGTGTGCTTGACAAATATCTGAGGCTCTCAAAGGTCTGAGAAATTCTATGTTCTTTACATGTCCCTGTTTGATCCAAACTCCTAAATGAACCCCTTAAATATACAGGAGGATCATCAGGCTTTGAAATCAGCTTCCTCAACTCCAGTTCTACAGAGCTGACCCTCAAACCCAAAAACCTAGTGCAGTGACCCCTTGTGAAGCTTGGATCTGTGTGACTCTCAGCAAAATATTTTCTCCTAGCCTTCTGTTGCAGAGATCTCCCCAGTAAGTGGCATGCAGAGGGCTGGATGGCCACGGCTTTGTTCATTTGTAAGATCATCTGTAAATGTCTATCCCCAACGGTAGCTGTGCAGAGCATCTGGAAGCACAACTTGCCCTCCCACATGAAGAGGAAGGTTGAATGTGTGAGGCAGTGGGGAATTTTTCCAGCAGAGATATAGTAGTGACAGTTTGTTGATACACCATGTCAGGTGTTTTGTTTGGAGTTTTTTGTTGTTGATTTGGGGAGGGGGGGTGGTTAACTTTAAGCTTGATTCTCTGTGGAGTCTGATAATACGCTGGCTCTATTTTCTACTCACTGGGGGGTAATGTGTTGCTAATAGGAGGCTAGTAGGACAACCCTCCTTTTGACAACTACTTAATTTCTGTTATCTCCAAAGCCTAGCAGACCCCTGCATCAGTGCTGAATGCAGTAGCAGTTTGGAGAGATGCTTTGTAACATCCTGGGCCATGAAGGAGATGAGAGACCTATGTCACAGAGCTGATGGGATATTTGCAGGGTGGGGAGGTAGGCAAAAAAGACAGAAAAGACCAAAAAACCTTGGAAAACAAGGAGCAAATTTAGCAATTGTTAGCATTTTTTAGCAATAGACTGGAGGAAAGGAGACTGGAGAATGGAAAAGAGATGCATGCAGTTTTAACCAGTAGACAGTTGTGTGCCATCACAGTTCTGGTGGAGAGTCTCCAGTCTTGGGAGCGTGCACACCAATGCACTGATGCTTTCTGCTGTGGCTGTTTCCAAAGAATGAGCTAATAAGAATCAATTTGTAGAACACAGCAAACAAAACTTTGGCTTCTGCTCAGGGGAACTTGAGCAATTGCAGTTACAGATCAGGCTTCAACAGAAGCCAAATGCTGATCCATAAAAGTATAATTATTCTGTTTCATTTGGAACCTTTTGTTCTGGATTGCATTCAAAACTACTGTAAGCCCCTTTGTGAGATTCTTTTTCTTTCCAGGCAAGAGAAAAAGAGGCCTTTTGATTTAGTAGTTCTACTTTGTTTCAGTTAAAAAGGAGGAAAAACCCCACATCATCTTTGCCTTTTTTCCTTAAGAATCTTCCCTTCTGCAGAATAGCAGCCAGCAGGTCACAGTTTAGGATGACAGGTCTAATGTAGAGACAAAGTTGTGTTATGGTATATAAATGGTATGTCATATTCTGGTTTTGAGATCCAGTATTCTTTGTAATTTTCAGCTGCAAACTGAATATTTTGTTATTGAAATCTGAAGTGATTACAAATTTCTTGCAAAGCCCAGAAACCTTGAAATTGCAGATGTGGCTTACCTGCTGAGCTCTTTTTCCTTGGAAGTATATAGTGGTAGAAGGAGTCAACTGAAAGTGGTACCTCCCTGAAAGCTTAAAAAGAACGGGGGCGGGGCGGGGTGGGGGGGAGAAAAAATAGTATTGGAGAACAACTGTACAAAACTAAAGCTGTGTTTAAGGATTAAATGTGTCATTTTGAGGGGGACCTCTGAATCTGAAAATGGCACGGGATGGTGAAAATATTTTTTCATCTGCTATAAAATGGTATGTCTGCTGAGAATCATCCAGGGCTACACTTTTGTAATGCAGAAGCCCAATATGAACTTCATTAGCATTTATTAGATCAGTGTATTTTGCTTAAATGCATGCATTCACTGGCTTATTTAAATCTCTTTAGTATATTCTTTCATCCCTTTTTAGGTTATTTTTCTTGCAGATTCAAGGATCATTTCTAGTGGAGGATCATAAAAGCTGTATTTTGTTGGTCTCTCATGTCCTGCAGCTTTTTATTTTTCCATTATGTGTATCAGACACAGCATTTATTGTATTACTAATAACTGAACAAATTCTAAGTCATCTTGCTGGATAATGGGAATGGCCTGGAAACACCACGTGCATTTTTAGTGCCTTATGCTCACAAACTCTTGTGAAGGTATGCACTGCTACCAGTCAACCCCACAAGGGGAGGTTAGGGTTGGGGAATGGAGAGACCAAGATTGACAGTGATTTCTTTAATTTTACTTGGTAGCGAGACTGATTAGAGCTTACAAAATGCATGGCTGCTGTTACAGAAATGTCCTAACGACTAGACCTTGAAGGCTCTGCCCTGCCTGCACTGCAGAGGAATTGTGCAGAAAGAGCAAGCAGGGAGTGTGCACAAATACACGTGCTCCTTGTGCTGGGTGCTTCTCGTGACTGTTGGCTGTGCTTGCGGGGGGAATTAGCAGCACATTTCGGCTGGGCTGCCATGTCAAACAGGCATCTTTCAGTTCCTCACTAAAATGAAAACCCAGAGAAATTAATTAATTCAGTTGACATTCCAGGTGACAGAAAGTAAAGCACACAGGTAGTAAAGATCTGAAGAGACACAAGTGATGAGGCATGCCATGCTCATCTGGGAGCATAGGGGCTTGACCCACATGCTGGTGTAGGTTATCTGGATTCAGTTTTCCCATGTGCCAGAGGGCATTTGAGGCCACATCTCCTAGGAGAGGCCCTAACAGAAGAAGGCGTCCTCATTCTCTTTTGTTAACTCTATTTCATTTTTTTATATAAAAGAATCAAAGCCCAGAGCAGCAGCTTGAGTCCCGCTGTCCTATGTCACAGAGCGCACTGTAATCAGCAGGGCAGAGTGGGGTGCTTGCTGTCTCTGCATCTAATTATTCTGAGTATTTTATACATAATGAGCAGCTGCAGCACGAGGTCCTGAGGGCACCCCTGTTCCCAATCCAAAATAACCCGTTGTCCAGTTCAGGCAGAGGAAAATTCAGATCCATGTTTTCTCACTTCTCGGGCGAAGGGTCTTAAGAGACGGTTCCCTTGCTTTGTTCTCACTCCATTTACTTATATCTAGTGGGTGTTTGCAGAATACTAAGAAATCAAGGTTACAAATTTATGTGTATATTAATGTTCCATAAAGATGTGCCAGTCTGTTGTAACAGGCCAGTAGTATTTTAGCTGGCAGGAATGTGGGCCCCCAGCAAAGATGTGGCTACAGTCATGTAGCAGGCAGTGTGGATGTGGTAGGGCTGTTCTTAAATGCTGGACATGTATCTTTATTTTATTTTTTTTTATTGTAGCTGCTGACTTGGTCTGAGTTTTATCTGTTTTTCTTAATAATAAGACAAAAGAAAAAAAGAAAAACCCCAGTCAAGTATTCCTGTAAGATGCTATAATAAGGCTCAAACTGAAGTGAAAATGTATCTGCTGTGTTTTCTAGCCTCAGTAGTCCTTGACTAACCACAGCATGTCTGAAGTAACCAGGAGGGGCAGCGGCCAGTGGGATCCTGTGGATGATTTGCTTTTGGCTTTGCTGTTAACTTTTTTCTGGTTCTGTTTGTTAGGATTCTGGTGACTGGCTGTTGTCAGCAGGATTTTTTTTCAGTTGCATAAGGGCTGAGAAAACAGTATCTGTCTGACTCTTTCACAGTGAATGGCTTTCAAGTTAAGCCGTGGCTGCAGTTATTGTGTTCTAGCTGTGACACTATAAATAAAGTTATTAACAGCAATATGTAAATGGGTTTCTATTTTTGTTCCCTGTATTGTTTGCAAAATCTAGGGCAGTTATTCAGTAAGAATCATCTGCTATTTAGCACTGAGCCTACCAGCATTTGATGCTGTGTGGGCTGCTGCTTTTTTTCCCCCCTTTGTTTCTTTCTTTGCACTGGCTTTTAGAATCCAGCTCCTTTCCAAGTTTGTTTATTGTGGTATATAAGAAATAGAGTAGCTGTGCTAAGCATTTTCAGGCTTCCGGAGAGTGGCTTGGTACTTAAGAATAGAGAATCATCTCTTGATATCTGAACTATAGGAGCATTAAAAACAGCTATACAAACATCAAATACCACAGCTGTTGTTTGCCTTAGTGTGCATCTTGCAAATTCCAGTTTCTTCAGAGATCTTTACGGTTTGTGTTTTGTTTGCGTGCTCAGTTTCCTTCCGCTCCCCTCTCCATTGCTCCGGATCTGCCTGACAGCCTTGGGCCCTGTTTGTGCTGGAAACTTGTACGGCATTAATTCATGCAGTTACAGTACAGCGCCCTGAGGGAGAGCATGGATACGTTGTTTTAGAAACACTTTACTACAGTTATGGCTACTCCTATCTGGAAGAGCAATCAAAGGCATCTGTTTAGAAACCTAAATGTGTCTGTGCTAGGGACAGGAGCTGTGTAGCTGTTAACATACATACTCCATAAGACATTTCACACGAGACGGTTTGTTCAAACTTCTTCCTGTTCTGCAAGTGAATTTAGCTCTGGCTTCCCTGAATCCTCTACGGGGCAAGTCCCAACCTGTTTGTCCTGTGACTCATTAGGCACAATTTTATTGCCAGCTGTGCTAGCCTTCAGATGGGTATGTGTCCTCCATGGCACTTTAATTCCATTTCATGCAGCTTTGTGAAAGGCCACCCTAACACTGGGACACCAGCAATCTGTGACTCCAGTTTCACTCCTTGCTTGAAGTAGCTGTTAGTTTTGTAGTGTACATAACAGATGAATATACAGAAGTGTTTTGAAGTTGTGACACCCACTGTTCTGAACTGAACTCATCCTTTCAAATGCCAGGCAGTTATTTAATTCTTTTTGGTTTTAATCTTCAAGCCAAATTTGCTGCTACTGTAGTGGCATAGAAAGCCAAAATTAGCTAGCCTGGTTTTGCATAGATGTAGGAAGATCTGACACAGTAGCTTCCCTCTTATTTTTATGGTCTGAGAAATGTTACCATAATATATATTTTAAGTGGTCTCTAAGGTGACTTTCTATGCTATAGAAGACATCTGGTCAGACTCTATTGATTTTATTGGTATTAGTTCACTGGTAAACTAATAACTGTTTACAGGAACTTCATTTGGAGATGGTATTTTGCGAATATTGAGAGTAGCAAGCAAATGACTTAGTGAAATATCTCAATGCATTACACAGAAATTAAATTTTCTGATGGAAAATGCAAGAGAAAAGCCATTTCTTTATACACAGATTTATTATTCTGGTGGTGGCAATTACAGTAATTCTCTTGAAATCAAGTTAAAATTATATGCCTGCTTCATTATAAGAAGAAACCACTGATTGCAAAAATCAGGGGAGATTCAGTGGAAAGTTAAAAAGACTTACATATGCAGTGGGCAGACCTGCCTCACCACGTTCCCTGCTCCAGCATCTCAGGAGTAGGTTTTGTGCAGATGTTTCCTGGACTCATGAGGCCAGGATTCACACTCCTGCTTTGCCATGTGTTTCCCACATGACCTTGAGCAACTTTATGTATTTTCTTTATATACCATACTGATGTCCCTGCAAAATGGTGTATTGTGGCTTTTCTAGCACCAATGAAATTTTAACAATTGCTTAATGTAAGTTTGAAGGCTTAATGTGCTTAAGAAGCTAGAGATGCAGTGGTTCATTTTATTTTATAAAAACAGACATTTGAGACAGAGCCAGGTAAGTAATCGATCATGGAATCAAATGATGGGCTGTCAAAGATTAGAATCAAGGTGTCTTGATAGCTAGTGTCTTGACCAGCAGAATAATAAAACGAAAGTGGTGTAGATGTTTTCTGATATTGCAGTATATAATCTGAATGCCATAGAATACATTTAACACTGCTTGCTATCTCTGAAATAATGGACATATGCAAGTATCTGAAATATGAGGTATATTACGGGCTGAAGACATGCATAGAATTTAATATTCTCTGTTCAAGGATGGTCTTTGCATAGAAATACTCATTTAGTGAGCTCACCTATACTGCTTTCTAAGGGGGAGTGGTTCTACTGCTGATATTGATTGTGCAGAATTTCATTATATTTACATTGTTTCTCCATGGCAGCTGGAGTTTTCTGTGTCACCAAAGGAATCAAATCAAAATCTCAAGTGCCATTGATCAATTGCGATATGATGGCAGATCACATCTTAAAAAGGAAACAAACCCCTTAACATTGTAGCCCCTGTAAAGTTGAGAGCACTTTACTCGTGAGTTAAGGATATCTATTCATTACTGGTTCTTATCAGGTAAGGAATATTAATGTAGCGTACAATAATCAGGTCACAAGTTCAATTTCCTGCAGGATTTGTTCCTTTTCATTTAATTCTGAAATTATGGCCAATCTCCCATCTCACTAAAAACATCATGTGTTTTAATATTAAATTTATGATCAGGTTTGTTTATTAATTAATAAAAAGTTGATCCCTCAGTTAATGAGCTGTACCATTTTCTTTGGCCAGCCTCTTTACCTTTCAGAATAACTAACAAAGGATTACGTCTTCATTTTAAAATTTTTCTCCACTGATGTTGCATTGGTGTTTCTCAGAGAAGTGGCCATTATGAAGTGTGCACAGTTAAATCTCTCTATATGCTTTGGGTCCATTTCTTTTTACAGTTTCATCAGTGTCATTTTAAAAACACAAGTGCTCAATTACATTTAAAAGTATAGAAATGAGAAGGCAACAAGTCAACTCATGTTGACTGTTCCAAAAAGGGCAGTAAGACTCGTGTTCCTGTTCTTTGGCAGTTTTCCCAGCAAATGGCTACTTCAGTATTATTGATCTAGTAAGCTCCCAAACACAAACGGTAATTGTGTACAGAGAACATCACATCACTTGTCCATTCTCAGCTTATCCATGAAACAGACTGCATATTTTGGTACCTACTTCCCTTGGGAAAATGAGATAACTATAGGAAAGTCATAGTTGCTCCTTAACGTTTTAAATTCTGTCATTTATATACTAATGTAATGTTTTCATTATGCAGTGGCTTTCCAGAGGGAAACCCTGACTTACCAAAATTGTGGAGTAAATAAATCACAAAAGGACAGGACACTGAGGAAGCTAGAGGAGAGAGTGAGGAAGAAGTAAGATTAGGTTGAAATGACCACTGCATGCAGAATTACTGCAGCTTTTTCAGTAAGGAGTACAAAAGCATTGTTGTTTGGCTGAATATCTGTGATACTAGGGAAGAATAAACTGAATGCAATTTGCACAGCTATGAAGAGCTCATTCTTTCACTATCAAAGATAAAGACCTGAGCAATATATAACAGAAAGCGTTCCAAAGTTGATTAGATGCAACGTACTCAATATCTAGCCCATGTGCCTGACCCAGGGTACACATGTGCAACTGTTAACTGTCTGTGCCAAAAATTATTATTCTGTTGTCTTCTCTGATGATTGATCGATTGCTGGCACACAGCCTCTATGCAACAAGTTGTCTTTTGTTTTAATACTTAAGTTTTCAATTTTTTTATCTTTCCTATTGTGCTGCTTTTATGGTTTCAGTCACTTTTGCAAGCCGTTCTCTTGAAGGAGGGCAGGGAGGAATAGTGCCAGACTCCAACAGCTGTGGTGGTAATGGATAGTCCCTTCTTGCAGAATTCTCTTAGCTCTGTCTTCCTTCTTGTTGTTTTTTTGGCAGGATTTTGACATCAGAGATTCCTCTAATGCCAGAAAACAGACTGCAAGAATGCTCACAGCAAAAAGCATGCCTAAAGTTCAAAAACCAGAAAATAACATGGCTTTTCCTTTTTGTTTTACATGCAGTTTTGGATTTCAGGCTGTCTTGTGGGACAAATGAATCTGAGATTTATTTTGGTGTGGGCTGGATCCAGCGCCAGTTTGGACAGATTTGCCAGCTCAGTTGCCACTGGTCAGGCAGGCCCAGGTAGTCTGGGCTTGCTCAGAGCCAAAGGAGACACACAGTTGGGGTCAGCAGTATGCATGGTTCTTTTGCGCCTTTCTGCCAAAGGCCATGTATATCCTTCAACTTTGCCTTCCTCTGCTTACTTGGAGTTGGAATGGATTTGGCATCTTTCTCACTTAAATGATTTTTTTTCCCTGACTGGAATGATTGGGAAAATTTTCACATTCCCAACAGTCCCTTCTTAAATACATGAAAAAGGTCTGACGTGTCTCATTCTTAATAACCCAAAATCTCATTTAGGCCACTCGAATTTCTTTTTTATGTTTGACAGACAGCAGCACCTAATTTGGTTTGCGATGATGGAATAGTAAAATTCCTCCCATTCATCTCAAACACACCTATAGTGTGTTCCACCTATAGTTTGGTAGCCACTGCATATCTATCTGTATTGGTTTTGCAGTTGAGCCATGGTCGCTAACACAATGAGTTGCGTATTGGGCAGGAGGCTTAGACGCCTTGAAAAGAAGAGACACAGCGTATATTGAGACCTCCAATATAAATCATTTAACTGAGAGTTTACAAAAGGCTGCCTGCCTCCAGCTGGTGCACAAGAGACACCTAGTTCCCTGACAACCTTCCCCAATGTTGCTAAATGCAAACCCTGATAGAATGACTCCCCTGATCTGGGCTCTTCCTGACTTGCTGAAACCGTATGTGATGATGGAGTAGTAAAATTCCTTCCATTCATCTCAAAAGCATCTATAACATGTTCCACCTATCGTTTGGCTGGTAGCCACTGCATATCTATCTTTATTTGTTTTGCCTTCCCCAAATAGTTTTTCTTCCCAAAAGGCTATTTATTACTTCTGTTTCCAGTGAAGAATCAATCTGGTTAAATATAGCCTGCTGGAATAGGAAAATCTTTTCACTCAAGATGTTTAGAGGGAGAGGGTAGCAAGTTTTTAACGTTTAAAATAAAAACTGAGTATTGATGCTGCTTAGCTCTAGCTAAATTCCAATAACTGGGATTACTCATGCTTGTAAACTGCAAACCTAGGAAGGTCATGGAAACTTTTTTTTCCTGTATGACTGCTGCAGTCTTCCCCTTCTGGTTGGTGACTTCAGGATCTTAATTTCTTCTCATTTCCAGCATCAGCAGTGAAGGGCAGACCACAGGCATTGAGGTGAGGAGCACTGACTGTGATGGAAAGTATGGTGCCATTTTTCTCAGCAGCTCTTGAGTGCCCCAGGGTCAGACACTCTCAGTGGGGCATTCCCAGGAGCACATTGCCAACACAGACAGAGCTTCAACCACAAATGCTGAGAGTTTATGCTGGAGATGTGCATCTTCCAGCTGAGACCCCCAGGCAGTTCTAACTTCTGGTAACACTCATTTGAGAGCAAACATGGGAAAATCAAGTAAAGGCAGGGTTCTGCTGTTTATATCTTTGCAATGAGCCTTGCTGTCATCATGCAGGAGCTCTGTGGATGGCAGTCTGCACGTTGCCACCAGTGTCTCTGAGAGCCATCTGGTCTTCTGCTTCTTTGTCAGTTTTTACTCTGTCACCAGTTTCAGTTGGTATGGTCTTGCAGAGTGAACTTCTCAAGTATGGGGTTTGGGTTTAGTTTACATTTTTGGCTGCTTTGGAAGAGGGACAAGAGGCTTTCTGTCTTTTGTAGGAAAGCAAGAGGTGAAAAGGCTCACAGTATTCTAGGGGTTTGGTTTTGTAGGAGTTTTGTGTGTATTTTCTCCTGTTTTGGTTATTTTCTCTCTCTCTAAAGTATTGCTTTGCTTATCACAGCATTTGTGAACATATATGCATTCTTACCCCTTGAGCAAGTGGGAGGCAGTATGCCTGATCTGAAGATGGAGCACTGTCATGGTGCATGATGGAGTTCCCTTGCTGTGCCAGCTGATGTGTCACAGAAGTGCTAGGACTCATTTGAAATAATAGGTGATTTCCAATACTAAGTGGATCTTCTCTTAAATGACCATGTAAGTTTAGGAAAGAGAGTGTATCTTTTTACTGTTGAGTGGTGGTGGTGAGTTTCCATGACTGTAGGAAAAGGAAGTATTTTAACGTCTGGTTTGTCTGATGTCCTGCTGTTCTGGAGAACGCTTTTCACGTGGCTGAGGCTAAGACCTTAGCCTGTCACAGATACATCCCTAGAGAGCAAGGCTGACGTGCTGTTGAGACCTAAGTTAGTCTGGAAGTAGCTTACAGCCTTTGCTGGACCAGTCACTGGGCTGTCACACAGCTTGATGATCTGTGTGGGCCACTTCACCCTCCTTAGGTGGGCTTTGCTGCCCTTGCTCACATTTGTGCTGCTTTACCTAGACATGCTGTGTGACCGTGGTTACTGTGCCACTGCTGTGAACTTGTCCTTGGCTTGTTTTGGTTTGTCCTTTTGTTGTCATTGCTATCGAATTCAGGAGGGAAAGAGCACTATAAGGTGCTCTCACTTGGAGTTTCTGGAAGCTGAAATCTTGCATAGGGTGCGTAGAAAAGAGACCACACAGAGGTCCTCCTTGTCATCCCATCTCCAAGTGGCTATAGCTAGGAAAGAGACTGGGTGTATCTTGATGCCATGTCTATTCTAGGAACTTCTAGATGAACTTAATACTATGTTTATGCTGCAGAAGCTGGAAAATAACTTCTGGACTTACAGTAGTGGTGGGGAACTGGCTTTTAAACAGATGTCCAAGTGCAAAAATTGACTCATTTACCAAACTGCTTAATTGATGCTCCCACCTTGGAGATATTCAAAAGACATGTGAACATGGTCTTGGGTAACCAGCTCTAGGTGTACCTGCTTGAGCAGGGGTTTTGACAAGATTACCTCCTCGGCTCCCTTCCAACCTCAACTGTTCTGTGCTTCTGTGAAAGCCAAGTTTGGTGTTAAGGGCTCAACTGGCCCTTCAAGTGAGAGTTTTATTATCTTCATCCAAATGCATCTTTCCTTTTTCTTCTTCCTTGTTCATAGCATGACTTGATTACATACAACACCAGTAGCAGTGGATGGTGGTGTAAAATAACAGTAGCATCCTGAGACACTGTCCTCACCAATTAGCCTAGTGAATTCACTGACAAGAACAGACTGTGTCTACAGCAAATTACTTTCTCTTGTTACACCTTTGCTTGTGAATGCTTGTATTTAGTGAACAACAATTATGGTACGTTAACTTTATCTTCTCTTGTAGGTAACATTTGTTGCAATAAAATACCGTGACTTCAATTCACATGCAGTCAGATGCACTTTGCGTTTTTTATAAGTCATTAAAGCTCACGGAGTCTGGGGTTTTGTTCTGTTTCCCATGTAGTGCCTGTGGTGTTCTGTTCCCAGTAACACATGGTGTTTATATTCATGACTGGCATTACCGTTGTGATGGTGATAGCGTTTGTGTTTCTTGCCTTGCTTGATTTATGTTGTGGCTGGCGTGCATGGCATGCACATGTCTCAAAATAGAACATGACTGGTTTTTTGTTTTTACATTAGAAACACTGATGATTTAATTTAGCATTTTGAATAATCCTGCATTTGCAGGGAAACCTGGCTGTGTCATGTACGTCCTTTGATAACTCTATTAGCTTCAGACATTTAAGGCTGCACTTCAAAATCATTCTGTGTAGGTGTGTGTGGTTTTAAAAATGTCTCATGTGGGTTTCCTGCTTCC
Source organism: Falco cherrug (assembly GCF_023634085.1). Classification (NCBI taxonomy): domain Eukaryota; kingdom Metazoa; phylum Chordata; class Aves; order Falconiformes; family Falconidae; genus Falco; species Falco cherrug. The sequence goes on along the minus strand of NC_073704.1, from coordinate 31,354,454 downwards.
CACCTTGTCCTTAGCTCTTCCTACTCCTTATGTCGTTCTTTGCTTTCTGCCAAGATCTCTCCCCTTCCCACACCCTTGCTAAGAACCTTATCCTTTGCCATCTGAAAGATCCTGTGATGCTTATGCCTCAGGGTATGTTAGCAGTGCAGTCACAGCAAGGATCACCTGAATTACAGGAGCTAGTCTTAAATAGCCTGCAGTGGTAGGACCCAAGGTGAAGTGGCATGGACCTGAGCACAGACTGTGAAAGCAGCCCAAGCTGGGCAGGCTTACACTGCCAATCTCTGGGGTATTGCACCAAGGCTTCAGCTGGTACCTGAGTTGCCTGTGTGTATCTTAACTATTCTGGGAATGCATTACAGACCAAAAAATGGGAAAGCTTGAGCTCAGCACTTCGGGTATTCTCTTCTCTTGGCTCCGCATCTTAGCTGCTCCTCTCTTAATTTCACCTTGCTCCGCCTTTGCAGTTATGTGAAGCACTGTGCAGAAAGCATCTAGACATCCTGTTCATGGAGATCTCACAGTACATAGTAGTGGTGGTGGTGGTTTTGGTAAGGGCCAAGCTCAGGCAGAGGCTGGCATCCTGGTGGCAGTGGCAGCTAAAGCTGTGTGCCCAGCCTGCCCTGCCCAACAGCCCTGGGCTCTTGGAATCAGCAGGAGTCAGCAGCACAGGGATGCTCCAGTGCACATATCCACCTTTCCTGCTCCCCTGCCGGGGGCTTGGGTGAAAGCAGACAAGTATCAGGCTGGTCCCGAAGCAGAGGGGAGGATGGCAGGATCTGGAAGCTACTCAGGCTCCTTTTCATCTTTCTTCCATGTCAGTGTCATGAGCCACGTAGGGCAGTAGGCACAAAACTGAGCTTGCCTTGTGCAGCTATGAAATCTTGAGCTATGCTGGAAATAGAGCTGAAATAGGAGCTTAGGAAAGTATTCACCTCTACCCTATAACACAATTTGTGGTACTTTTCAAACAAGATTAAACAGAAACAATTTGAAAGAAAACGTATAAAATTAATAACTCCCCTTTTCTTGTCTGTCTTTCCCAGAAGTAAACCATTTTTTTTTGGTTTTTTGAGGTCGTGCCCTGGTTAGTGCTGGAAAAAAAACAATCAGATGGTAAATCTGAAGGCAGTGACGGAGTGGAAAATATATCAAGAGCTCTGAAGCCATTACAACATTTTAATTACATGCTAAACTTTTTTTTTTCTTTTTTCCGCAAAGCAGTAGCCTTCCAGATGAAGGGACTGGGACCCAGGGCTGGTAATATTTGCTGATGCCTAGGCTGCAGGTTGTGTGGTCAATCCCTTACAGTCAGCTTCAGCTAACAGTACTTCTAAACCACTGCCTTACTTATCTCATGATATTTTATAGCTATAATAATTATTTCATTTGACCTTATGTTGACCGCTGTCATTTAACCCACATTTTGGCACAGGGAAGGCCTATTACTGGTATTGTGCTCCCACCAGCAAGGAAATGCCTTACCCTCTGAAGACTGACAAATAGTTGGCTTGAGTTGTGCCTTTCATCATGATCGTCCATCACCATTGTCCTCTAATAAAATCTTTTCACTGCTAAGGGTAGTCTGACATGAAAGACTGGAGTGTGGAGTAAGGACCTAAGGGTAGTGGGGAAGCTGTGTGTTTAAACTCTTAAGGCTCCTCTTCTGGATAAGATGCACTGGCAGGAGTGGGAGATGCTCCTGCAACCTCACTGCACATGTTGTTTGTGTAAGGAGATACAGCGGACTTCATTTTTAAAGAACAGCTCTGACTAAACACAGAGTGAGAATCAAGTGCTTTTCACAGATGGCTATTGTAAAAGAAATCTACTTTTTTCCTAGTTGCTTCTGGACTGTTGGGTATTTACAGGGAGAAGGCTGAATATAAGGGTTACTGAGGTTAAAAACAAAAGGCACAGAAGTGGCATAGGATAGCACCATGTACATGGGTCCCCATTCCTCCCTTGCAGGTCATTAGCAAGGCTGAGAGCAACAAACCTGGTTGTTGTCTCTGCAGCTGGAGCTGCAGTGCTAGTGGAAGTGTGTGGAGGGAACAGATTAGGCAGAGGAGTAAAATGTGATTTAATGGCTTTTGGAGCTCTCTGTTGAGAGCAGAGGACAGAGAGGCTTCAGGCTGGGTTTCTGTTTGCAAGGGCTGTTTTCTCTGACAGTCATGTGCTGTTCTTTCTCCAGTTTCCTGCCACAAATGTGTCTTTTCCCTCTCTGTGTTCTGTTCTCAGATCACTGCTCTGTCCTCTGCCGTCTCCCATGTGGTCCTTTCCATACCCTGATGATGTTTTCCATTCTCAGCAGCCCATGTATCCCAGGCAGTGTCTTCTGATAGGTCAGTGGTATAGGTATGTGATTGCAGGGCCGGTCACACAGCTGTCTTAAGCCTGTAATGGAACATGCTCAGGTGCTTCAAGAGGTTCATATGGTAGTTAGCTGACATGGAAGAGGTGCAAGGGGATGGGCTGTGCAGGTAGACACCCTCATGTTAATCACACAGTGTGCAAAAAGTCATGCAAAGGACTTTAACCTACTTAGAATTGGTTACATGTTTTCATATAAAGAGGAAAAGGCATGTGCCAAGTGAAGCTCTTCCCCTTATTGCCAAGCATCATGTCCATGTTCAAGACTGAGGAGAGACTTGAACCATCTAAAAAAATACTTGCAATTCATTCCTTTGCTTTAGATAAAACCAAACTTCTTTTTCCTTGACTTTCCTCTTAAAAATTATCAAACTGGCTTTGTTGAAATTGTTTCATGCATTCCTCTTTCCTTAAAGAAAACTCATTCCGAGAAGCATCTCATGTAGTAAATGTTGGCTTTCTAACAGGAATGTCAATGTTAACTTCCCAATATTGCTACCAACCTGTGTGCAGGATGCATTTCTGATTCACATCATGAAACCTTCCCAGGTTTTATTCTCATATAAACACTTTTGTAGTCTTATAATTATTGTAGTTTTCTAGAACTCAGCCAGAGAGCTGCATGTGGAGCTGCAGCCGTGCTGTCCTTGGAAGCACAAGACAAGGATCAAGATGAAGGAGATGGCTGCTAAATTTGAACAAAGAACAACTTGCTGATCACCCATAGAAGGTTTCAAGTTTGAGAAAATGTTGTCATCAGATAGTTTCAATTTGAGAAGGCATAAATCTGTGCATAGGATAGGTCCATAGGTCTCTGCTGATTAGTTCATTTGCCTGGTTGAAAATATTGTTGCAATTTAACTTCTAGAATGTCTGATCCATTTATCTAGCATGATAGTAATGATGAATGGAGGGAGCAACTTTCAGTCATTTATCCATGTTTCTTAGGACATTATGCTAGCACTAATTTTCTGAATCAGGCGTGAGGAGAAGGCTCAGGGCATCCCTGCGTAGTATTTTCAGATATACCCATTGCTATTATAACATCAGAGCAGCAACGTCTCTTTATTCCTCCTGTTATCACACATGGCTTTCACAACACACACACAAGCTTAGACTGTGAACGCATGCTCAAGTGAGCAATCTGCAATTTGCCCAGTTCTGGAAGAAGAGCAATCTTGCAAGAAGATACATTTTGTCACTGCCATAAGAACTGGATGCATTTCCTATTTGTACATTACACATTAACACATATTTAAGTTCCTTAGTAAGCAATACACTCATCTCTAAGACTTCAGTTGATTTCAAGTGTATTTCTTGGGGAGGTTTACTTTTATTTGCAGATATGTGAAATCTTGATTTATTTTTTATGTATTTCTCAAGTGTTTAAAAAATGGCAAAGTTTATGTTGATTCAGACATCCCTGCATTCCTGTCTTGCTTTTTTCTTGTACACTTTAGTTTCAGTCTGACTAGCAAAGAAATATTTAATGCAATATGTTTGGTTGATGACTTATTGAAGTTGAAATGTAGAAGGAAAATATGAAAAGCATGCCAGAATTGAAATGTGTTTCAGGATTTTTGCAAAAAATGCTTGTGAAAATATTTTTGTTGGTTTTGCTTTCTGTATGAGGACATTGCAGGGAATTTCAACTGAAAACATAGCCTAAATTTGCCTAAAACATGCTGGAGTTTTATTTTTTAATGAAGAAACAATTCCAAACTCCTTTTTATTTACACTTTTCATTTCTCTTCCTATTCAAGAACAGCTTGATGCAATAATCAGCTTGAAAAAAGAAATTGACCACTTGATAAATATGCCAATACAGAAGTATAAGTTATGGATTTTGTATTTATATAAATGTTTGTGCATATATACATTTTATCTTAGATCTATATAGACATAGTCTGGTTCTTGTTTTACTGAATAGTTTTAAGTTTAGCATAATGGCTACATTTGATTGCAAATCAATATTTTCAATGTTATAATTATCAATGAGACAGCTTTTTCCAGTTTAAAAGAAATATCTTTGCAGCACAACATTAGAATTGATTAATTGAAATCAAAGAATTGTTATTAATACTTGTGATTCAAATAATTGTGTTTTCAAAACAGTCCACGCTACTTTCAGGGGGCTTTCCCAGTACATCCTGGGCAGATGGGAGCAATTTGGTATCCCTCTTTTAATAGCAGAGGTTTGCCCCAGGTGGCAAGGGCTGCACTTGTCATTTCACAGAAAGTTGGGTGATGCCTGTTTGCAGCCTTACTGAGAGGAGCTCCTGAGTGCTGTAGGTGTATATTTTTATAGTGTTTCGGGGGCTGAGCCAGCTAGAAGGTGTGGTACAGATGGGAGGTTTCGTTTCTGTTAGTTCTTAAGAAGCTGTAAAAAAAACCCCAAAGCAGTGAGTGAGAAGCATGTCCCATACAGCTGGGACATGAGCAGAGCAGGGTACATCAGTGTATATTTCCTTCTCTAGAGAATGAAGAGCATAAAAGCCAGACGATAAGTCTTCACCAGTACAGCTGAGCGTGTTAGGGCACGGCCAGCCAGCCCTACTGTGCACAAGCCTTTGCCCTGGCAGCACGTGGTGCCGTCACGCCTGGCTTTGTGCACAGCATTGCAGGAGTGTGTCTGCCAGGCACATGGTACAGGGCAGGGTGCTGCCAGCCATGGGGCTGGGGCATGTGCGTGCAAACAGACCACCAAAGCGGGGGTGAAAGCTGTGGTAGGCAGGTTAAGGTTATTCACTGGAGAGGGACTTTATTTCGTGGCTGTATTTTGACAGTGGGGGAAGCAGACAGAAGAGTGTGGGTTTTCTGCAGCACAGTTATGACATGGGTGATGTTATTGAGCTGAGACGTTGAGGAATGTGAACAAAATGGGTAAGTGTTGATTTTATAGCTGGGATAATCTGGTCATTGTGTAGCAGCACCTTGTTGTTAATGATGGCTGATAGCATTATCATGCCACCACCAGCTCCCAGGGTACTGTAAATTTTCTGAACGTTGAGTAGGGGTGGAGGGATGAAAGGCTGGTGGGTTTTTTTCACCCTTTCTAGTCTCTGGAGGGAATGAGGCCATGTCACACAGGACTTTACATGTGATAAAGGCTATATCATAAGGTGGCATTATGGGTGCTCATCTTGCTGCTATAGGGCTGAGACACCCCTACATGCCTCCCTGTCCCTGGACTTCTACCCAAGAACTTAGACAAATATCAGCAACAAATTCTGTAACACTTTCTTTTTTTTTTCTCTTTTTTTTCTCAAGCATCCTCTTTGCAGACATAGAGGGTTTCACAAGTCTGGCCTCCCAGTGTACTGCTCAGGAGCTGGTCATGACGCTGAACGAGCTCTTTGCCAGATTTGATAAGCTAGCAGCTGTAAGTTTTCTATTATAATTCTGATTATTTTTTCTTTCCTGTTGCAAAAATGACATACTGTGCTGGTTCACTGGATTTCTGTAAATATTCACTGCCCTAAAAGGCAAGATATTGCAAGCATGAATGTAGGCTGAATACTTATCTCTCCTTTATTATTACTTTTTTTAATATTTTTTTTTTTTAGGAGAACCACTGTTTACGTATCAAGATCCTTGGTGATTGCTATTACTGTGTTTCTGGGTTGCCAGAAGCAAGGGCTGACCATGCACACTGTTGTGTTGAAATGGGAATGGATATGATAGAGGCCATCTCGTAAGTACCATATTCCCCATGGAGAATTTCAGAACAAATAGCAAGCAGATTTTTTTTCCTTTTAGGTCTTCCTTACATTAGTAGCAAGGTAGCCAAACCAGGGAACTGATGCCAGCAAAAACGGAGACCAGCTGGAACAAGAAAACAAAATGCAGTAAAGGTTTGACAGCAGGCAGACAGACACTTGAGTCCATTACAGCCACGTGGATATCAGAGCTCAGTCTCCTGATGAGAAAGGCAAAGGTTACTCTAATTACTGGAAGTCTCATTCTCAAGGGAGGATTCTAGTGAATTACAGAAATGTGAAATCAGAGGATTATTAATAACTTTATTAAATTTCAGTCACTCTTCACTTACCTGTCTTCAAAGCAGCTTTTTACTCACATTACAGTTCCTCTGCTAAGGTCTGTCTTGTCTAGCTTAACTAATCCTTCTCCATGTGTTGCTATGCCAAAAAGGTCAGATTCAATGCTTTCTTACTTCAGTTTAATTATTGAAGAAAACCATAAAGTTGGTCTGCCACAGACTCGGACAGATCCATGGTGCTTTTTCCTTTATTTTCACTTACTTCCCTATCTTTATTTTCTCCTTTTAAAATCTGTTCTGAAGCTTTGTCTGCTCCTGAGGTCAGACTAACAGTCCTGTGTTTGTCCAGACCATTTCTGTCTTTTGAGAGTAAATAAGGCCTATATGTAGTTATATTACTTAGAGGACTGCAGACAATGTCGAATATTGTTTGCATCGGACATGAGCTTTCACAGGCCGATTCTTTCAGAATTCAGAGAGGGAAGATTTATTTACTCATCTTGAGTGTATGCAAGTTTAGGCACAAAGTTCAGTCAGTTTTGGATGGTAACTGAGCTGACCTTAGCATCTACACCATCTCTGCTGCAGAGACTCTGCTCCTTTTGCCTTTCTCTTCTAGCTTTTTATTTTGCAAAAGCACCTTCTGATATATCAGTGGTACCAACAGAGAAGCAGATCTCTATGTAGTTCTCCTCTCATTCCGTTCAGTACATTGATGGAGTTTCCACTTCATCTTGATAAAAACTAGAGCTGTCTATTTGCTGAGCTTGATACCGTACATTCTTACCATTTGAATTTCTGCAAAAACATGAATACACACCCACACTTTTCGGCCTCATTTTCATAACATACATAGTTTGAAAAGCAGTATGTTTTCACGCAGGAGACCCTGTCCAAAAAGCAGTACGCAGCAGTATTCCTTTGCTTTGTATACAATGTACACTGTCAGGTCTTCCTACCTTTACTTTGCTGGTTTAAAACTTTATTGCTTTGCAGCAGTCTCCATTTGGTGTTTGCATGCAAAATGCAAAATAAAAGGAGGTGCAAGTAACTAGCTTTCAGTAGATCTTGAAAGGATGCTATTTCTTCCACGTGAAGTACGATTAAGTAGCAGGTGACAAAGTGTCTTGTCAAAACATGAGAAGCAGCAACTCTTAGCCAGCAGCCTTACAATAAGGATACTATGTACATTGTTCAGAAAAGTCTCACTTTCTGCAGTAGTTGGCCTGTTGAAAGCCAGAGACCTTGACACATTGCTGTGTAATCCCCCACAAGGCTGAGTAACACCAGGCTGTCTAGACTTCATGGATTAAATGCAGCGCATCTTACTTTGAAATAAACATGGAGCTGAAGTGCACTCAGTGTTTGTTTACAAATAGCTCTTCAGCAGCGTTTAAAACTTGTTTCCCACTTGATGTATGATGGATGCATTTAACAATCTTATCTCTCAATAAGTCTGCTTATTGCAGAAAGCACTACTCCTGCTTTCTGCCCCCCCTGCTCCTCCTCTAAGGATCAAGATAAGAGGTTTCACAATTAAGGTAACCAATAGCTACTAAACATTTGATTGCAGGTAACAAATAGCTAATGAACATTTGATTGCAGGCTTCACCAACACCAGGCCCTGCCCATAGGCTGATTTCATCACATCACAATAACAGTGGGGAGTGTTATCCCAGATCAGAAAGAATTATACTCATGATACTGCTGGTATAAATAAACACAAAAAAAAAGGAAGGTGGCAAAGGATGTTTCATTTGTCTATAAAGAATAACCAAACTCATTTGTTTGCTGCGAAGTCTGGAGAAAGACAGCTTCTCGTCAATGGCTGTATTAGGAGAAGTTCCCTGGTCTTGTGTCAGTAACATGTCTTGGCAGAGGGTGCAGTAGGGTTTGTAGCAAGCACTTGTGCAGCAAGTTCTTCCTCCCTCCTCAGTGCTGTACCCATGCTGCAGCTGCTATTGTCCTTGCAAGGGTTATGGCTGCAGCTGCATTTTCATTACCCCAGTTCCTGTTGCGTTCCCAAGTGTTGTGGTTGGAGCTCTTTCAGTTCATAAGCCTGTGGCACCTTAGCCATATGCACCTTCCCTTCCCCGCTAGTTAATAAACTTCTGCTGCCCATTAATAAAAATAATAAATGTTACTTTAGCAACGAGATAGTGAAACGTAAGATAGGGATTGTAGGGAAAAAGGAACTGTAAGAGAGTAGGAGCCGTTTCCACAAGAAAAGTCTTTAAAAGGGCATATTACACTGTAAGGAGTGTATAATAGTCCAAAATTAGTCTATATTCATTCATTTTCATTAATAACCAAAGCATCAATATTAGATCTGTGTTGATGTTAGGAAGTTGTGAGGACTTTACCTGTCCAGAGGATGTTATCTAGAAAGGACTAGATGAACCTGAAAACTAAAGAGGTTGACATCTGACAGGTATACAGGACAACTTCATGTTTCAAGGAAATAACACCTCAGAGGAAAGGTCCATGCTATGAGATGTAGGTGAATTTGGCTGCAAAACGTGGACATTCTGGGAATGATGTGATCAGCAATAATGAGAAGCAGAGTTGTTCTGATGGCCTTATCAAGACTTTCCCCTACCCACGTTCCTAAATATATTTTCCATGTGAACAGCTATTGAAGTTAACTTTTGCCCTAAAAGGGCAAAACCCACAAAGTATTCCAGCAGTAATTTTGGGAGTAAGCAGACTATCCAAAACCTCAATAAAATCAGAGCTTGAGTATTTGTAGCTGCCTGTTTGGAGTGATTGCAATAGATGTGGTTCTCTGGTTTTGCTGCTCTGACTGCAGCTGTAAGCCCGATTTAAGCTGTCCAACTGCAGTGGGGTATTTCACACACATATCATATTTCATCTGTGGAAGAGTTGATGCTTGGTGCCATACAGACAAATTAAGATCTCTGAAATCATTTCCTTTTTCTCTTTGCAACATGCTGTTACTCTCAATGAGACTGAATGCTGGCAGGTTATGTCCAGCTTTGGTATGGAAATCAGCGACCAACACTTTATTCCTTTTACTGTCCCAAAGATTTTATTTTATGAGTTCTCATCTTGACCATGAGTTCAGAGTACATGGATTTACTCCAAGAGCTCCCCTTTCTAATTAGTACTCTGCTTGGCCATCCAGGCCATCCAAGAGCAGTACAGCTGGTCTGGTTTTGTTTCATTGTCCTGTTGATGTGGATAAGCAGCACCGTGTGTATGCATGAATAATGTATAGGCCATTATGGATTTTTGCGTTCTGGCTGCAGGTTTGTTCCACTGACTACAACCATGCAATTCTTAGAGATGTCCTTTCTTCCTATATTTCTTTTCAGACTAGTCCGGGAGGTGACAGGAGTAAATGTCAACATGAGAGTTGGAATCCACAGTGGGAGAGTTCACTGCGGGGTCTTGGGCCTTAGGAAGTGGCAGTTTGATGTGTGGTCCAACGACGTTACGTTAGCCAACCACATGGAAGCAGGAGGCAAAGCTGGGTAAGTTGCTTCATCAAAGCTGTCATGTTAATCCATGTGTTGTTTTGTGTCTGACATGTCACAGTGAGGTGGGGAAATGGGAGACAGGGGTTCAGAGAGTCTATGTCTCTGCTGTAAAATGAACTGTGGGTGTAGTGTTCCAAGTATGTCTGCATATCTTTGGTTTCAGAAGGTACAAAACGCTAAGATGGGCATATCCTTCTGTGGTAAGAACTGAATTCCTTCTCTGTGAAACAAAGCTGATAGATACAATAGAAATGAGCAAGTGTGAGCAAACACTAGCAGAGCTGGTCACAGTTACAAAGAGATGTGACTGTATGCTAACAGTGTTAGCTGTAGAGCATCCCAGCTATCGATGGATATTGTATGAAGCATTGTTTCAAACTAGCCTTTTCTTTTGAAACATTCCTGTGAGAGCACAGAATCAGTTCTTGTTTCACCACGGTATGGGCCAACTGGAGACTGAGTTGCTGCCAAGTTAAGTGCCTTTCCATCTTGCTCTGGGAGAAAGCATAAGACTATGGTATTTGATAGGATACCTCTACAAAGCACTCTTGTACCACAGTGATTAGCGTGATACAACAATACAGTACATGCTACAGTATATATTACATGTGTCCACTGAGTAGACGTGTTTGTGAAGGGCCTGTGTTTGCAAAAAAAAAATAAATAAAATAAAATCTGCTGTGCATTAGAGCTAAGTGAATAAAAGAATGAGTGCTTTGTATCTAAGGAGGTGCTTATAAAGGGATGTGTAAGACGCTTAATGTGAACACAGCTCTCTCTAAGATTCCTCCTGGCCTGCTTTCTTTAAAACAGGTGAAAATCCCATGCTACATCTATATGGGTAGTGGCCTGGCTACATAGATTGGGTTTTATTGCTTGTTTGTTCCGGTACATGGAACCTGTCACTGACAAGAAGTGGCTTTTTAGGAGATAACTTTTCAGAGCCTACAAAACTGGCTTGTCTTTTGTCTCATTCAAGGCGCATCCACATAACAAAAGCAACTCTGAACTATCTCAATGGAGACTATGAGGTGGAGCTGGGCTTTGGAGGGGAACGCAACGCTTATCTGAAAGAGCACAGTATTGAGACTTTCTTGATTGTACGGTGCAGCCAGAAACGGGTAAGACCAGACAAACTAATGCAGGTTTAGATACTTCTAATAACTAGATGGTCTCCAGCACACCAAAGTAGAGTGAACACCAACCTTAATAGATGAGTGAGTTGACTACCTCACCTTCAGTGACAAGAATTCCTGTTTCTCTTTCCTCTTCCTGAACTTTTGCATGCATAGAAAAGGATGTAGCCCCACCTTCTGCATAAGGTTTCTGCACCAAGTACTTTCTAGTTCTATCAAAGAAACTGTCCTGCATTGTTTTCAAAATAATTTTGAAGAATGCTGTTAATATAGATATGCATTTTTTATTAAATTTGATACTTGTACAAGTTCTTAAAGCAATAGATTAAAAACACAAAGGTCTCTTTAGATTACAGACAGAGGTGGTTTTGCTTACCTGCTCACCATATTGCCATAAACACAAAGATTAGAGCAATTTGTACCATTATTTTTCAGCCTCTGTTTCTGAAGATGGGAAAATCTAGCCCACCGTAATGATGGGTAATCACTGTGACAGTGGGATGAGATCATACCTACTGCTATGACACAGGTCAGGCTGCACAAAATAAGGCTCTTAGGGCATTACTGATTTGTGGACTTCAGCCAATACATCTTCTTTTTGTGACACTGCCAATAACAGAAAATAGGTTGATGTTATCACTAGTTTGTAGTCTTTTAAATAATGGTAGACTGTAATACTAGAAAATGACCTTTTTGATCATCTAGTTGATTCTAGCCAATAATGTCTCTTAAGTAATTTCTGCACTATAGAAATTGCTTTGCTATTCACAGTACAGACAAGCATATAAAGATCAGTCTGAATTCAAAATAATTTCAAGTATTTCTGAATCTAAGACCGATTAAACCTTCCCCCAGCTGTAAATGTGACTACCATGAGATTATATGAATTAGTGTTTGTGACATGTTCCAGTAGCATGGTTGATTTAAATAACTGTAACACCTATACAGAAATACTTCACTACCATTGCCTCATTTCCTGAGAGAAAGGAAACCTCAAATCTCCTTAATGGATATTGTGTAAAAAATCTCCAAGAAAATCCCTTATCATCTGCTAAAGAGAGAGACTGATGTTTTGGTTTCTATCTGCTCATAAGATAAATCTCATTAACAATTGTCAATCTTCAAAAGAGGATTAGAGCTTGCAGTGCAAGATTATTGTTTCCTGGGCATCACTGCCTGTCAGTGGGCCAGCTGATGTTTATAATTAAACCATTTCTTTGCTGGGTAGATTTTAGAACATAAACCAAAATACCCTTATGGTCAGGACCCATCTCCTGGGGTGGAGAAGCTCTATTGACTTCTTAAACCATGTGCTCACCAAGTTGTCTGCATGTTCTAGTGGAGAACTGAGGGTTTCTCTGGAGAGAAGAGGAAAACCTAAGATCAGGATTCTGCTCATTGCCAGTGTAGACAAAAAACTCAAAAACAGAGACACAGTGCGCTTGGGACTTGACTTCATTTTTGAACACAGGGCTGTCATTTGACTAAGAGACTGGACAGAGACTCAGGAGAGAGGGGGATTCCATTCCAGGCTTAGATTTTGAGGAGCTTGCATCTTTGTGTCTGGATTTTTCATGGTAAAATAAAACGATGACACATGCCCCCACCCCCTTCTTTCACTGCTTTATATGTATTTATTGCAGCTCTGTTACACAGTGTAGCCCTCAGCTGATGTCTCTAGGCACTACTATAATGCATCTCTAATGTACTGCACCCCAGGGTGGCTAAGAACTGGGACATGTGCACAGCCGATGTAATTACTGTGCTAAATTGAAACATGAAGAAACTGCTACCCAAAATCATGGATATTAGAGGTTGGGGGGGGGGGGGGGGGGGGGGCGTGTTCCTGGTTTGCCCGTACTGCTGCAACTTTCTTGCTCCCATAGCCATTTTCTTTGTGAATAGTTCTCTCCCTCTTTAAAAACTCATTTTCACCTAATAGGAAGATCAGAAGTGAGAAAAGCTTTCTCCTGTAGTCAGCTCAGTCAGTCTTGAATATTTTACCTGATGCTAGGCAAAGTTCTAGCACTTCACTTTTTCCTTCCATTTCTGCTTGATGGAATAATTTTGGAAAATTGATGGAAGTCAATACATTGACTTCTTGTCATGTATTTAGCCAGGTTTTCAGTTCAGTCTGTTCCAGTAATGGCCATAAAACGTTCACCTAACTTAGTAATGGGTTCCTGTGAGTCGTGTCTGGGTTCCTGTCATCTTCACACACAAGGCACAGGCTTTGCATTGACCTGAGAACCAGATGCACAGCTGACCCACGTAACTGTGAGCCTGAGCTATTCCTCAGTTCACACAGACAGACCTGAATTATCTGAATACCTGGTCCATCAGTCCCACAGCCATTGAAACCAAACAATACCAGGAGTTATGATGAATGTATAAAATGTAACAGCATCTGTTCTGTACCCTTTCTGCTTAGTGTTGCCATGGGGAGCCATAACTTTGAATTTCCAGTCTTTTTTTGTTTATTTGACTTTTTCATCATGTTAATGCCATTTCTTTGGCACAGAGTAAATGGGAGGAACATTTATCTAATATTTTTGTTCCAGGAACTCAGACTAGCTTCTTCTTTGAAAATAGGTCTTTTTCCTTCTGAGGATGTCGTTAACTGGAATATATTTGGTTCAGTTTTAGGGGGGGGGGAGTTAGATTCTGATCACTCAGTCTTTAAATAACATCCCTAGAGCTGAAAATGTAGTCTTTGTTTTCTATCTGGTACACAGAAGAGTTGCTTTCTATTGAAAGAGAATAAACTGCAAAGTTTTAAAATCTAAAATATTTAGGTTTCCTTTTCCTCATCTTTACCACAAGATCCACTTTCACCTTTCTGTTTGCACTGCCTGTGATGTTGCTGCTCTTGTGGGTGAGCGCTTGCCTGTGAAGAAGGCAGTGCCCAGATACCCCAGAGCAATGGAGGAGTGACTTTGTTATTTGCACTGTTATGTTCCCCTAGATAAATGTTTTCGTGGTATTTTTTTTTTAAAGCATAGATCCAAAGCTTCAAATTTGTTTTCCTTGTGTTTGTTTTCAATTCCTTAAGCTACTGTTTTGATAATTAAAATATAGAATGGTGTTAACTGTGTGAGGTAAAATGGTTTCCATGCATTTCATTGTAATGTAAGCTGATATATATATATACATATATATAAGTATGTGTGTATATATATATATATAAAGTAATTCTTGTCATAAATTAACACGCTCCACCATCTTTGTCTGTTGAATCTTTCTCTGTGGTTTGTTTGCTCACATTAGCGCTAACAGTGGGGTGCTCTAAAACCTGGTTACTCTGGTGCCTGGTTGCTCTGGTGGTCTGGCGTCTGCTGTCAGACAGACAGTCAGCAATTGTATCCTCTCTCTCCCTCTCAGCCTTTTTTCTCCTAAGACAAACTCTTATAAAGCGTTCACACAATGAAGAAGAGACAGGCATAAGCTCTGGCAGCAAGCTTTTTGTTTTTGTGATCATCAAAGGAAACCTTTACCTTTTGCGTAGTTGCATTATCTTGGTGTCTGATATTTATTTGGTGATAAACTAATGTGATTCCTGATAATGAAGTTTCTGACTGTAATCTCTAAGTGAATGATCATGCAGTTTGTACACTTGAATGTCTTGGGTCCCATTTCTGCTATGTTAGTCCTCAAATGTCAGGTGCTAATACTCCTTTTTTCTCATCTATTAAATACTACCTCTGCTTCTCTCATTAGTAAAGTCTGTCACCGCTACACTTGGCGCCAGATGTGATAAGAACAAAATTAAACAAAATCTGCCCTGAGAGTAATCAGTGAGTAACTCTACTAGTAATTTCCAATCAGCCTAATACTTCCTCATTCAAAACCATCTCTTGCCATTTCACTGGAAACCAGCTTTTTGCCCAGCTTTGTATTCCCCGTCTGTCTTAGCCGTTAGTCTCCAGCACAGCACTGTCAAGTGCTCTATGGAAAAAACAAGGCCAGTGAGAACTACTGTATTTTTTCTGTTTAGGAAAACTTGGATGCTTTCAAGGCTGTTGTTAATCCAAGCCCAGCATTTGCTCCTCTACAAGTTCTGTGTCATGATCTCTAGCTAAATAGTTATTAAAAGTATCTGTTACCAGAACTGAAATTGCAGCTGGCAGTTTTGCACAGATCTGGGGTGGAGGTTGTCCTTCTGACTTCAGCGTATCATACTTAAATTTTGCTTCCAGCTTAGTCATGTTTTCTGTTTATAGCCCTACACTTATGATCCCTCTTCCCTTTTGCCTCTACTGTGGTCATAGTGATTGACTGAAGAGAAATAATCTGTTCCTTCAGTTCTACTGTAATGTAGATTCTTGTTTCCTTTATCCTCACATGATATAGGGTGACTTCTGTTCTCATACAGTATTTTTCCCATTCATTTGAATTTGTGTTTCTAATGGACTTAATACCTTAGCGTGAAAGAAATACAGGAATTATCCAAGGAGATCTTTGCCTTTCCTCCATTATTGGCTTTTCATCTTATTTCTTTATATGAAAGTCTGTGTTTCCAGATAAACAGAATTATCAGCTAGTATTACTAATACTATTACCCAGGTTTTTACAGATTCCCAAACTGAACTCTGAGGTATTGCATTACTCGGTACAATGTCTTTATCCTTCTACAGAATGGTTTGGTTTTATTCCTGTTATACTTCCTTTTTTTTTTAGATTTACCCTGTAGACTGTAGTATTGCTAACACACAGCTCTGTACCTCCACCTTCACAACTTTTATGTTTGTCCTTTTGTGTTTCATTCAAAATATCTGTCCCAGTCATTACTATCCTGTCACATCCCTGCTATTCTTACAGTACTCAGTTTAATTATTGTTGTAGTACCCAGTAGTCCCAGTCCTTGTGCTGCCCAGGTTTCTGGAGTTTGTACAGGAGCATGTTGCTTGGTGGTTGTTGGCAACTCTTTTCTTTGAGATCAGGTGCTGCACTAATTTGCAGAACCATCACAACTACCCTTCTCATAGCTTCTAATCATTGATAAAAGCTTTACTCTGAGAAGGGTGGAAAAGTATGTGTTTGGAGGAGTGGGAAACTTATTAAGGTGAAATGATTTTAAAAGCACCTTAGGTTTACAGTTAGTTTTATTGTCCTCATCATTGTCAAAAGTCTGGGGAAATGCTTTGTTGTGAATACAAGTGGAAACAAAATGTGACTGTCAACAGATGAGCAATACTGCTGACTAAACACTGTGCTGAGTGCACAGTGTCAGCAAACTGAAAAAATGTTTATTTTTTTCTAATGTCTTTCAATTGCAGTAAACATGGGTGTTTCTTTTAACAATAGCAGGTACACAACAGTTTCAGAAAGGATTATTATTGGTGGCCTTAAAACAGCTCAACAAAACTTTGGCTGTAACTCCTAGAAAAACAATTCTCATTCTTTTCTAAATAGTGTCCTGGAACTCCATCCAGCTGAGGAAACAAAATGGTCCTTTAAATGTTGTGCATGTGACTCTCCTAAAACACAATCAATCTAATGTGATGACGATTCCCAATTTAAGACATTTAATCACAGCTCAGCAGGGTTCCACTCATGTAGGTTTATGAAGACAATGGTTTGGAACAAGTAGCACTGCAAGAAATTCACTTCATTCACATGTCAATTGGACTTCAAGACAATTTAAAGAATAATATGTAGCCAAATCTGAAATGGCTGATCCATGCTCAAATTCCCCTGCTTTGTTACACTGATAGTGATCAATATGTTGGAAAATCCTATCACACACTAAAGAAGTAACAGTCATTCTTGATTTAATTGATAAGTATAAGAAAATCCCAGCTATTTCTGCAGTTTTCCTATAGCACTACTGTAGCTCAGTGTGTGGGAACTGGTGGTGGGAACACAATAAAACCTCTGGGAATAAGATTTACAGTCTCTTTGCGAGTCCAGATTTGAAAAGTTCCCACAACAGCTTTCTGGAGTTTAGCCACTTTAAATCTGAAAAACTTGTTGCTGTTAGCAGGTTTTGCACCTTCCCCTGTTGCTGGTAGTACCTGTAATGAGTAGGACTGAATGGTATCATCTCTTCCTTTTCTTTATTCTTCTGTCCAGTGTTATTATGCCTTAGGTAGCCCTGTGTGCAAATTGTCCTCATGCTGTCACTTAGCCAGGAAGAAACAGAGGAAGGATCCTCATAAATTTCCACAGAGGAGCTGTGATCCTTCTAATTCTTCATTTTTAGAGTTTATTATTATCATCACCCACTGAACAAGTGATTTTTTTTCAGAAAATAAATTAGATAGACTTTTTAGAATATCAGATTTTAAAAAATGTTTTTCAGTAAGTATTGATATTAACAACAATTGTTCAAGTTAATACAGTAGCATGGTGTACATGTAGGAAACCAAAAATTCACTATGCTTGTATATATGTGTTTTAATCTGATTGGAAATGTTGCTGAAACATAGTTCACAATCCAGTGGAAACCTTCTACAGGAGGTGTGAGGAAATATTCCCAGAGTTAATGTAGCTATGGAAAATCATGGTACCTGACCTCAAGGTTAGAAACAATCTCAGAAGAATATATTTACCCATTTGTCCCACCCTTACCTCAACCACAACAACCCAGATGTGTCAGTAAACGTGAGGTCTTTTATTCCCTTCAAATTGATTAAGTGATGCTTCAGAGTCACCAGCACTAGCAGCAGCAGGTAGCAGGATCACTCAGTGGCTGAGAGGGATTGCAGTAGGATTGCACAGCAAGGTTTCAGTAGCAGGGCACTACAGGGGTGCCTTCTGTGAGAAGATACCAGAAGCTTCCCCCATGTCCAATGAAGCAAATGCCAGCTCGCTCCAAAACAATCCATCTTTTGGCCAAGGCCAAACTAATCAGCACTGGTGGTAGGGCCCCTGGGATAGCATATCAAGAAGGGAAAAAAAAATTAAAATCTGCATCAGCTGGAGAGAGGAGTGAGACTGTGAAAGCAACAACTCTGCAGACACCCAGGTCAGTGAAGTAAGGAGGGGATGAGGGGCTCCAGGCGCTGGAGCAGAGGTTCCCCTGAAGCCCATGGCGAGGCGGGCTGTCCCCTCAGCCCATGGAGCCCACGCCAGGGCAGGGGGTGCCCGAAGGAGGCTGTGACCCCGTGGGCAGGCTGTGCTGGAATAGGGTCCCGGCAGGGCCTGTGGCCCCATGGAGAGAGGAGCCCCGGCTGGGGCAGGGCCGCTGGCAGCACTTGTGACCCCACGGGGACCCCGGCTGGAGCCGTCTGTTCCTGAGGGGCTTTGCCCTGTGGGAGGGACCCTCGCTGGAGCAGTTCGTGAAGAACTGCAGCCCGTGGGAAGGACTGAAGTCGGAGAAGTTCATGGAGAACGGTCTCCCATGGGAGGGACCCCATGCTGAAGCAGGGCAGGGTGTGAGGAGGAAGGAGCAGCAGAAATGATGTGTGATTAACTGACTGTAACCCCTATGCCCCTGCACCACTCAGAGGGAGGGGATAGAGGAATTGGGAATTCAGCACGGGAAGGGGGGAGGGGTGGCAGGAAGGTGTTTTTTCCTGTTTTGATTGGTAATAAATTAAATTAATTTCCCCAAGTCAAGTCTGTTTTGCCCGGGACAGTAACTGCTGAGTGATCTCCCTGTCCTTATCTCAACCCATGAACCTTTTGTTACATTTTCTCTCCCCTGTCCAGTTGAGGAGGGGAGTGGCAGAGCAGCTTTGATGAGTACGTAGCGTTCAGCCAGGGTCAAACCACCATAGGTCTGCTTGGATTTTTGACATTAAGGCCTTTTCCAAATTCTAACCAAATTTACTAACTCATGGAGGGAAACCTGTTGTATGTATCTTTTATCATCTGTTGATGTAAAGGTATTTGCAATGTAACCAAATAGCTTTGCTTTTTCATAGGTCCCTGGACTGCTTTCAGTGTCTGGGTTTTTTGATTGCTTTTGGTTGAAAACCTTTCACTAAGTTGCAATAAAATGGATTGACAGTGTCACTTCTATTATAGAAAGCAATATATATTTGCTTGGAAATAATGAAACTGTATCTTCTACCACTTTTCTGGCATCACATCATAGAAGAAAGAATCATAACTATGAAAAAGATTGCATAACTGAAAACACACGAAGTGCTACAAGTGATGGCAGAGACCATAAAAAGCAGTGACTTTTGAAAAACAAAACCTCAAACCAGCTCAAATCTGGACATCAGCGTTGCATCACATTAGTGTATTTTTAGGAACATTTAAAACACAGTTCTCCTGGAGATTATCCCGTGGCTCTGTCATGACGGCTCATGTGAAATTCAGCTGGAGCCAAGCAATGGAGTTTTCAGCTCTTGCAGATGAAACGGTGGTGGGTTCAATATGGGGAAGAGGTGACGTGGGAGGCATTTGCTGTCCTGGGGGTGTGCAGTGTGGGAGCATGTTCGGTTCTCCCCAGCAAACATCCCGGGGAGCTGACAGCTCACTTAGGTTTGCTCCCACTGAGTTTACTTGAGATCCTACCCATGTCAGCCTGGCTGGGTGGAAAAAGATCCTTGCTGGCAGCCCCGAGCTGCAATGACCACTGCCACTTACTGTTACAGGGCCAGTTGGGTGTCTGGCACAGGGCCCCTGTCACAAGTGTCACCATGTCCCCAGCTAGTGGCCACGAAGCCTGCAGCGCTACATTGCTTGAAACGTTTTGTACCTGTGTGGTGAGCTTGTGGTCTCATGGGAAATGTTGTCATCATAGCTGTCTCTTCTTTGCAAGAAAAGAGGTGATGATTTCCCATGCTTGTCAATCAGGCAGCTTTCCCCAGTGCTGAATTTTAGCAGGCTTTTAAAAATTCCTTTCAAAAAATTAATTTAAGGCAGCATAACGCTTGACATTTAACTCTCCGGTTACCATGGAAATAACACCAGGTATTTTACAAACTCTTGACAGGTATAAGTTACAGTGAATAGTGGAGAATCAAAATAAATAGGTAAGGAAAGCAGACTCCAGGCAAAAAAAAAATAAAGTGCAGACCTACCTGTATTGTCATACAACACTTGAACCAAAATTCTAGAGTTTAAAACGACTTACGCTTTCTTTTTAAATTATTCAGTTGTCCGAACACTTTCTGAAATCCAAAATTAACTCTCATGTCTAATTTTTTCAATAATCTCATGGAAGCAGTGATTCTCTTGAAAAAGTTTAATCTCTCAAGTAATAAACAGCCATGTAGAGTAGCTATCCCTACTGTCCAAATTTTCAAGCTTTCCTGAGTTTGTCTCTTTTAAGCAAGGATGTAGTAATTGCCACTCCTCTGCCTTCTGAGTCAGTACAGGTAAATTGCACAGTCCTCATGGAGCAAATCTCCAGTGCAGTTCTTGCTCAAGAAGATTAAAGGGTTTGGTCTTGTGCAATAAAATCCTGTGTTTCTGCAGAACACATTCCACGTGGAAACCTGCCTGTGTTTTTAGCTAGAGAATATATTCAAAATAAGGAACTAAGCAGCCTGTTGTTTAGCGTAGTTACATGCTGCACTTCTGTGCTCTTGTAACTGCATTGAGCTTGAATGAAACCTTTCCGACAGATCCTGTGCAAACATTGCAGTAAGCTCCAATTACAACCAAGATTCAAAACAAGCTCTATATAACAAACCCAAAGACTTTGTCCAGACTTCAGGAAAGCTAGTGTCAATGATAAAATTTGCAGCTAGCATTAGGGTAGAGGAGACTATTTTGTCACACGCTGCAATACCACTGCCCTTAACAGCTACGCTGTTAATTTGTTTGCAAGATTTACATGCTTTCCTTAGTGTGTCTGGGAAGCTGCTCTTCCAAGTGTGGAAACTTATTGGCTTGTACCTACAGAGAAAGGTGTCCTTTATTCCCATAGCTGCAAGGAGCTTCAAGGCTCCTGTTCTTCAACCAGATCACTCTGTGTGTCATTTCTCTTGCAGATGCACCAGTCTTGGTTTGTTCGGGGTTTTTTTTTTTTGGGGGGGGGGGGGAGGGGGGGGCTGGCAGAGGGGAAAGGGGCATTCTATGTAGTATCTCAGCTTGAAACTGCAATTTCCTATCTGAAATTATTGTTTACTAAAAAGAAAAATTAGATATCTCCATTTTGGAATGCTCCTTGTGTTTACACAGGTTGTGGTGGTCGTTCAAAACAAGCCAAGGTGTAAAATGGCGGGCACCACTTAGGGGCAAGTGTTCTAAAAGATGAGAAGAAAAAGAAATGGTGGACCAGGACTGCTCCTGATCAGTGGTCACTTCTTAAAGTCCAAGATGCAAAACCATCTTCTGGAGTGAGAGATCAGAAGTGAAGGATGCTTAGAGAATGACTGCTATGTAAACCTTTCAAAATTTATTCTGCATTTCTCTCTTGTTTGTATTTCAGAAAGATGAGAAAGCCACAATAGCCAAGATGAATCGTCAACGTGCTAATTCCATCAGCCACAACCCACCACACTGGGGTGTTGACCGGCCCTTTTATAACCACCTTGGAGCTCATCAGGTCTCCAAGGAGATGAAGAGAATGGTAATGCCTTGCTTTATGGACATTAATTTATTTTCTTCTTAATACATCATTATATATCCTCCCTGTTTTGTCTGAAGGTTTTCGCAGCCCCAAGAGTGTTTTCCAAATGGGGGTGGTAAATTCTACTTTGACTCCAGAAATAATAATAATTGGTACATCTGGAGGTGAGTGATTGTCAGATGAGGCACAAAGTTGTTGGAGAGGAGAAGGGAGGCTGAGTGGCACAAGGAAGGCTCTTTTGTCTAACTTGTCCCACATGCTGTAAACTCATCTAGGCTGTGTGGAAGACGTGATCATCTGCAAAAATTGCTCGGTAACCCAAGTATTCAAACAGCAGCTGATATACACTTGTACTAGATCATTACAGACTTCAGCACTTGCAAAGGTTTCTTGCTTACGTTGTAACAGCCAGATGCTGTTCACCTTCTATAACTACATACCCACGTATACCCATGGGTCCTCAGGAGTCACACCACTGTGTTTAGCTTTTGAGAATATGTTCTCAAGTACACGGATTGATTAAGGTAGCAGGCATCTTCATTTTTGCTTATACCTTTCAGTCCTTCTAAATGAAAATTAACAAGAACTATTTATCAACGCAGTTGGACTGAGAGCACTTTTATGGCTTATTTTACATAAAGGTGTAGATGATAGATTTGTTTCCTGCCGTAAAGGCGACAAGAGTTTCTATTATAATGACTATTTGTAATAATAATAAAAATATTTAGTACCTTTATAGTTGCTTGCATAATCGGATTGCTCTATGACCTTATTTATGCTGTTTTGATCCTTCATGCACAGTCAAAACTGTGTATTTGCTGGCCACTTTTTTGCCCATAGTCAAGTTCTGCTCCAGGTTATCAAAACCTTAAAGTATTAAAAGAACTTTTTAACATGAGATTCACTCCCACAGCTTAAAAAAATGTTGGCATAGCTATAAGCAGCCACATATGTTGTCTTCTAACGGGAAATGCTGGCACATTTATTAATAGTTGGTGTTAATATTATTCATTCATAATATTATTTTACAGTGCTAAACCAAATTTCTTAATCTCCATAGTAATGTTCTTTGCATTTCTCAGATCTCCAAATAGGGCTTCTGACATAAGCATACAGATCAGTGGAACAGTGCATTTTTTATGTTGGCCTTTCAATAGGGTGCACTCAATAGGCATGACATTATTAGAAAAGCCTAATCACACTAGCACATAATTATAATTACAAGTTTCTTTGAATAGCTTTTAAGGGTTTCTTGCAGCCTCCTGTTCAGAAACAAGGTGTAAGCATGCCAAACGGTATTATGCTTCTTGGTGTTAATTACAGTTTGCCGTGTCTAGCTGTTGTTCAGTTGGAAAAACATAATTATTTATTGAAATATCAAGCTGAGTCCTAAAACTTCACTGCCCCTCACTTTTAGAAGGAAAAGCTTCTCTCTCTTCCCCCCCCACCCCATTTTGTTGAAACTTTCCCTGTAACAGTATTACTTTTTTATAAATCCAGCAGCTCAGAAAATGTTTTCCACTCAATCTACTTCCATACTACTTCTTGTATTAAGCTCTTTTTTGAGAGGCTGATGTTGCATGTGCCAGGCTGTTTCTTGAAAACCAATTTAAACGTGATGCAGATGTATTATTTTCAGCTAGACTTTTTGTTGTTCTTGGGTACTATTTTTAAACGTCTGTTATTTACAGTATTTCCCGCTGCTTTATGTTTGAGATGCATTAGTCAAAATGAAAACATGCTGCTCTCTGTGGCCTAGAGACCATTTCAGTATCTGCTAGATGGACATTTTATTGATTAGATCATAAGAACAATTTCTCCATCTCCTGTCTCAACTCTTTCTCTCTGTGTTAACTTCTAATTTAAATATGCATTTCTTTATACTACCCAGCTTTGCACAGTACTTTATTTGCCTGTAATCTCTAATACTGTGTTATATGGGTGCTGTGTGTGCTTAAATGCATGCACAGTGCGTGCTGACTACACAAACATGCACACTGTCCGCAAACTGCTTGCTTAGAAACAGAAAATACAGGCAGACAGAAGGGGAGCAGAACTAAAAAGGCATTTTTCAGTGCTCCTCTGGGATGACATGTCATTGATCGTTGATCTTGGTAAGCTGCACCAGCTTTCAAATCTCTTGAAAATGTACTCTTTGTGCCACATCACCCACCTTTCCCCCAGACCTCTTGTACATAATTATATGTGGCCTTTTTTCTTGGAAACTAGGAACACGTAGGGTTGGATTAGTTAAAGTAGTACGCTGAGGCAGGCAGTGCAACATTGCCTTTCTGTTTAAAACCTGGAGCTCCTTAGCCCTGTAATTTCAAAACAGGTGTTTATAAGGGTAGTTGTGAGATAGTCTTCAGGCAGGAGCCAGGTAATGTTGCAGTGATGTGCAGTTAAATTATATTGATATGTAGATATTAATACATTTGTGTGTAGGGAGTAATATGGATGATTATTAAGGGCACAGGGTTTTGTCACAAACAGAACATTTTGCATTAGGAAGACAATCGCATTTTCAGAAAAAAAGAGAGAGTTTTTTTGTGGCACTACTTACATTTCCCTGAAAGATAATATTAAAGTTCCCTGAATTGCATTTTTGGGAGGGAACTTGTATACTTAATAGCAAACGTAATTATTTTGGCCATTTTTCTTTCCTTTGAATGCTGGCGCTGGTAGCTGCCTCTATTCTTAGGGTATATTAGTAGCCCTGGATGAGATGAATTAGTATCAAAGGTAGCCATAGATTCCTTTTTTTCTCTCCCTTCTCTTATACCATGACATTTCAACGTGCTTCCGTGTCTGTGCACACCAACAGTGCATCTGGCAGGGTTTGTGTGGGAGAGCAGCCCAGCTGGTGGCATGGGCAGGTCTTTGGTCCCCGCTTCTCTCTGCGTTGTGGCTCAAAGCTTAACCTCTGCTGGGTCCAGCTGACTTCCACAATGTTCCTAGACTAAGTTGTTCCCCTGGTCACACAGGAGTTTATTCAGGCACTTGCACACACACATAAATAAGACAAAATATCCTACGCATGTCCATGCAGCAGTAATCTAAAATGTCCTGGAAAACTGGAGTTATTTTCCTAGTCCTACTGTAGCAAACTGGGGCCTGAGTCAGCTGGAATATGCAGCTGTGCCACCTCATCCCACCTATCCCAGCAATCCCTCCATCTCCCTCATGCACTGCTCTGCTTTCCAGACCATCCCAAATCCTTCTTTTTCCCCTCCTACTGCTCAGCGGTGGCCTTTCTTGCCATGCAGAGCCTGCAGGGAGGCAGCACGCAGGAGACGCTGACGTTGCCTATTGCTGACTCTGCCCCTCATTAGCTGGTGGAGCCATTGCCCAGCGAAAGCCAGTCCTGGGGACTGTGCTGGGTTGGGCTGCTGGGTCAGCGGCTGCCCCTAAGAAACTGGAACATTTGCAGCAGAGGAAGATCAGATACAAATGGGGTGGGAAGGCAGAGTGCCTTGGTCCGGGCTGGCAGCCTCTGCTGCGGCCCTGGCCCTGGGAGCCCGTGTTGTTGGGCTGGGTGATGCTGCTGGCGTGGAGTGGGTGGAGGGCTGCCTCGCGCGCCCTGGGCAGGCAGAGAAGCCTGGACAGGGTCAGCTTTGTGGCTGTATACAAAGTATGAAAAGAGCCAGAGCACGGCATAAGAGCAGCACAGCTGCTTTCTATTTTTATTGCTTTTTACAGCACGTTTTCTTGTTTCCTAAACAAAAGCGGTCAGTCCAGGACCAGTAACTGTATCTTTCTGGAAATACAGACTTTTGTGCTGCTTGTGATATATGCAAAGGAGCAGCATTTCCCCAAGTCTCCATACACCAGCCTTGTCTTTCCCACTGTCTCTCTGGTCTAGTTTTTAATTGCTAAAAGGTCAAAAATAAACCGATTTGAAAGCATTTGAAAGTACAGGTATATTTATAGCTATAACAATATTTATACACCACTAAGAAATACTTTGCTTTTCCCAGTATAGATTTCAGAGTGCTTTTATAAATATTGATGGATTTTAGAGTTCTGGAAATAATCCTCATGTCTCAGTTTTCATCAGCAAAACAAAACTACGATTTTAAAAAAAGTTTGGCAATAGTAGTTGACTGTAAACTGAAAGAGGTTTGTTGTAAACAGCGATAAAAAGGCAAATGTTGATACCTTCCACAATTACAGGGCTGTTCTAGATGACAAATGATTGTCTTGCATCTTTTACCTTGCTCAGCATTAGTAAGGTCATAGCTGGAAAACCACATCCAATTTGGGATTGCAATCCTTTAGGAGCATGTGGATGAACTGGAGAGAGTCCAGTGGAGAAAATTACAAATTAGGAGAGTTTCAGTGGTGTGACCTGTGAGGAAGTGTTGAAGTATTGGGTTTGTTTAGTTTAGAAGGGAGAGGACTGATTAGAAAGAAAAGTCTTCAAATACGGGAAGGTAAGAAATAATGATAAATCTTTTTTCTCCATGACTGCAAAAGGCAGGATTAAAAATAATCCTCTTAATTTGCTGCAAGGAAGATCTAAGTTAAGAAAAAGCTTAGATGTAAAGAATAGGCTGCATAAGGAGCTTGTGTAATTCCTGGTTTTCCTGAAAACATTTTATTTATTTTATTCAGGGCTTTTCAGTTGGGAGGGACATTACAAAATCCTTTGCAAATATAGAAAAAATAATGTAAAAAACCTCTGTATCAGGAGAATTTATAGGGAATAAAGAATATAAGAATAACATGAGATAGATGTAAAGATTTTACAGAGTTTCCAATCTAGGCTGCACAGAACTCTGAGGCATTGATCTCCCTCCTCGTTCAGGAGCCAACTATACCCATAACATTTCTCACAGGTATTTGTTTAGCCCTTGTTTAAAAACCTCAAAGGATGAAACCCCTACAGTTCTGCTGGGCACCCTTTTCAACAGTTTGATTTTTTTTCTTGATGTTTCACTTCAAATTTCCCCACTTCAATTTTAAAACACAGTGCTACATAAGCTATTCACAGTAGATAAGGACAGTGTATTTTTCTCTCCTTTACAGTTATCTTCTCTGTATTCGAAGACTATTACCATGTCTCTGCACAGCTCCAATTCTCTCATCAAGTTTGTTTCTTAGTTGATGCTTTCCAGCCCGGTGGTTGGTTTTGGTCCCTTCTGAGCACTTGCCGTTTCATCAATAAGAGGGAGCACCTGCACTGAACCCAGCACTCCTACTGAGGTTTTATTAGTGCTGCCCAGAAAAAGTTGGTCATTTTTGAGGTCTTACAACAAGACTTGACACAGCCTAATGCTGCCTGGCTTCCAAAAAAACCCAAAAAAACATTAATTGTGTCATGAGATCTACTCAGCTGTAGTGTCCTGCTGTTGGATCCTAAAGCTGCCATACAGCTATCATTTATTTCACACTGGCTAGTATGACTAAGCAGCTAAGCTTGTTCCACTGTTACATGCTTTTGGGAAGGTTTACTTCAGAAACAGGTACCTCTGAGTCCTTATAATCCAATGTGAGCAGAGTGGCTAATGTGGTTACTGAGCCTGGCTGTAGATGCCTGGCAGATTTCCTTTGATTTTTTCAGCTGCTGATGACGTTTAACATTAGGAAGTTTAGAAACAGAAAGAGGAAACTCTGAAGACTGCAATACTGATTTCAGTCTGACCACCTTTCTGTCACGAGTCTGTGTAAAACCAATGAAGCATTTAATTTGCAATGCAATTGTGTATGACGTCGATGTTCGTTCAAAAGTAAAAACCAAAATAAAATCAAATGGGTATTATACACGTGTAGGAAATATGACTGTATGCAGATGTTAATGTGAGATGAGGTTATAAAAATGCATCCTGGATATGCCTGGTGCAGTGAAGAACAAGCTCTTCTTTCAGGTAGGCACTGCCTGATTCCTTGTGGTGCTGCTCACAGCTCTGCACAATCTTCTACATGATGATCGCTTGGTGTTTACTTTCTAACAAAACAACATTCATCTACAAGCCTGGTCATTCAACCATAAAATATAAATCTTTGTCCTATTTGCCCTGTCCTAAATCAGTTCTCCATGTTGCATCACAAATGCATCTCACTTCTTCCCTTTATGTCTCGAAGTTGCCCTTAGAATAGATTTTTCTTGTTACTCAAAAAATCAAAATTGGGGAACAAGCGCCTCAGAGGAACAGATGCTGTAGCTGTGCCAACTTAACCACTTAAAGATCAGAAATTATTAAAAAAATTAAAATAAAATTCAGTAGGGCAAGTTTTCCTCAGTCAATAGTGCAGCCCCGTCAAACAGAAGTGGATTTGAGTCCATGAATGAGGTGCTGAGGTTTCACCCCCCTTCTAAAGGTTTCATTTAACTGAAGGTCACCATTATCCTCTTTTCCAGCAATCATCTGCTAAATCTGGTAATAGCAACACTGACGTCAGCGGAGCTGGACAGGGGCACCCAATGGAGACAAATTTGACCCACTATTTTTTCACTGCTATAGCAGTATGCAGAATCCTCTGAACTCGTAATCAAGCAGGGAGAAACCCTCAAGCAATCCTTTCTGCTGTAATCTCCACATATTGCTGTAGACCTGCGAGGAAATTGTTGGTCTAGTCTGGATTTTATATAGCAAATTTGGTGTGGTTAGCTCACAAACAGCAAGGAGAGGAATCCTATCCTGCAGTTAGCTTTGGTGCTTCTGAAAAGAGGATTTGCCTGATTTGCATCTTCCATGTGATCTCATATTAGTGAGTGGAAGCTATATGAAACATTGTATATTGCTCAGATTCTCAGAGGCTTCATACAGTTTTGTATCCTCATCTGCAAACCTCTTACTCTAGTTGGTCAGAACTTGCAATCATCCTTGATTAAATTCTTTAAAAGAGGGATAAGAATCAGCAAGATGCAACAGCTGATCTGCAGCTGCTTCTGTGAAACTTAGGTAGAGGTTAATATTTGCTTGAAGGTCTTGCACTGATAATTTTTCCACCATTCAGTACTCTTTTCTAGACTAAATCATAGTCATACGGGAAAAGGTGGTTTGGACTGAGATGCTACTTAAAAGTATCAAACAGTTTCTGAGTGGGACTAAATTAAGCCTATGGAAATACAGATACCAATTTGCCTTTATTCACAGAAGCGTTTTCTCTGATGTTCGTGGCAGCGTTGCACAGGTGGACATCAGAGGTGGAGTTGTGGCACTTACCAGAATGATTTCCAAAGCTTCCTAAGGCAGACAGGACAGTAAACTTAAATGACCAAAAGATGCAGATCAGCAGGTTTGGGTCTGGTTTTCAGGGAGGGTGAGCAGCCCTGGCCAGCACCAGTGGATGACTTCAGTAAAGGCTGGTTAAGCTTGAATTCAGCCTGTCTGCATCTGATTAGAGAGCTATTTGACAGTAGTTTCTGTGGAAGTTGGTTGTGTTTATCATCATTTGGAGTGTAGAGGTGTAAGGACAAAGATTAAGGAGTCAGGAACTGATTCAGAGCGTTTCTAGGACTACCTTTTTTAATGTCTTTTTCTGTTTTGCAAGTTTTGGTAACTGTTCACAGGCAAGGTGCAGAACCGCATACTATTTCACTTGAAAACATGAGCTTTGAACTGAAAAAAATTGGATTCAGAGTTTACAGAAAACTGGGAAGTGTCAGCAACCTACACTTCTCAGATGTGTGAGTTCAGAGCCTGAAGTTAATTAAAAGTAAGGGGGGTGGGGGGTAGGGGGGGGTGAACCTATCTCAAAAGCAGCCACTTGTGCTCTACAGATATAAATCTGATGGGCTAAATAAATTCATGGGTTTGGCCAGGTCTGGTCTACCAGCTGGGGACTGTGTACAAAATCATTTTGAGTAGAACAAAGTAGAATGGTTCACCATCTGTGAGCAGTGCAGAGGAATGAAAGTTTATTTATCGGGTGGGGTGGGCTGCAGAGAGGGAGCACTTCAGTTTTCCTTTTTGGAGCTCATTAATCTGTGTTCCAGCTATAGCAGACACACTCATCTTATAATCTGTTTCATAAACTGGTTTTCTGCCAGTTTGTTGTTCTGCACCTAGATACTTGTTAAATATCCTTCCTATCGGGCTTAGTATTTTCTGTGCCAGTTTTTTCTGGACTCTGGTATAGAAATTGCATTATTTTTGGCTCAAATACTTTGAAGTCCTTCAGTTTTGTTTCTGCTTTTACACCTGACAGCATCTATCTTTGTCTCCTTGACTTTCTGACCACAGGGACAAAGGCTGAAAGTGTAACACTGCTAAAAACAGATGTGAATAATTAGTTTTGCAGTGGGGCCAAACCAAGTTTGTTTTTTAAGTACATCCACTCTCAGCCTGTCGCTCTCCTCTTCTGTTTTCCATGGTCACTGTCTCTGTGAAGCACCTTTGCTTTGCAAGGTGGCCTGACCTCTTACAAAGCTCATTTTGTCCCCAAGTCTAAAGTTCTTTTGCTTTCTGCTTTAACATCATGTAAGTCCCATTTCAACCTTTTTCTAGAGGTGAACAGAGGGCAAGAAAAATTAGTTTCTCTGTCTCTTTTGGCTCTTAGGATTTTTGCTGGAGTTGCCAGCAAAGTTTTTAAAGTGGAATCCATGCTTCCAAGCCATGTTGCCATTAAGAAGGTCATAGAGCTCATCAGCCCTTCGAGTGTCTTATTTTTGGAGCTAAATGAAAAGTTAGAAGGATGTAAAGTCTGCTCCACTTCTTTTTGCATATTTACAGTATGCTAATAATTTCAGCTAATGTTCTCAAAGTTAGAATTATTATTTCTAATGGTTCTTGATTTGAAGCATTATGGTATAGCAGTCAGCTTGTCATGGCTTTGACAAACATTTTCTCATTCTATTTAAGGAACCAGTTTTAATCTTCAAAGAAAAGGGCTTAGTTAATTTAGAAGTCAAGCAGAGAGATGGCAGTCATATGAGCTTTTAGCACAATAGATATTCATGAAGTATCCCACATAAAATAGTAAGCCTTAGGGACAGATGCAGTAATATAACAGTCCCTCTTTTTTTCCTCCTGCACATGTCTAATCCCACTGAGGATGGTCATTAAAAGTAAGTGCTTGTAAATTTAGAGCCACCTGACCTGCCATAAAAAAATCTGATTTTTAAAGAATCTCACGTAGGATAGAGGAAAGATCAGGACTGCTCTTTGGTAGGCAGTAGTGCTTTTAAGGGAGCTGATTCAGCTAAGTTTGGATTAATATTCCCGAAGTCATAGAGACAACTGTCTTAGTCTCAGAGCAATTATTAAATGCTATTACCTTTACATTTGCAATCTGATGGCAGAATAATGCAGCCTCCTGGGGAAAGGGGGAGAACTGCAGTATCAGGGACATTTAAAATGAGACTGAATAAAAATTGTATGATGTCCTATACGCAGCAATCCATTAGTACTGCACTGCGATAAGACATGTCTCATGCCTTATATTCCCTTCTAGAGAAAAGGAATTTTGGCCTTAACAAGGGCTACTTCATCATCGTGATTATGGAGCTATTCTTGAACTCCTGTGAACAAGAATCTGATTCTTGCAGCCATCACCACTTTTGCCATTTTCATCCCTGTTGACAATTTCCCAGCTTTTTTCTTCATAACACCCTAGAAAGCCATTGGCACTGCTTCGGTCTGCTGGGCACAAATCCATAAGCAGTCAAGAGGGCATCTGCATACTTAACTCCAGGAATTGACTGTTTCTCTTCCTACCCCCTTACTCCCCCTCTCCTAAATTATTGGCACCTCCTTTTTATCAGCTGTTTCTTCTGGATGTTCAGATTTTTGTATATTTGTGTGCAGAAAGCCAGCCCTGACGTATCTTTGTGCAGCTCAAAACCTGCTTTATACCCAAACAGGCTGGGTACAGCTCCAGCCCAGCTACCCAGCCTCCAGCACGCGCAGACAGGTGAGATCAGGGATGCTGGAGAATGGCTTTATAAACACACAGCAGCCCCTGTTATTTCACTTCTTGCTTGAGCTTGGAAATTTGTCTACTAGATCATGAGTGTGTTAATCTTTCAGAAATGAAGGCAAATCCATGTAGACCATATTTCTGCAGGATTGATTGTTTTTAGTGTTTAACCTGTGTGTAGCACAGACCATTCCAATTCATGTGAGCAGCCTTATGCTGAGCCAAAGGGCTTTAATTGGAGCAAAGCATCTGAGTCTGAAAGAAACTAAACTGTTTGCTAGCTGCAGAAAAGAAAAAAAAAAAAAAAAAAAAAGAGGAGTGTGTCATTAGTGCCCCAGCCTTGTGCAACGGGAAGGAAATAATTTCAGTGCAGATTTTTCAATGGACCGAGCAATGCCCATAAAGTAGGAGGAGGTGAAAACACATTAACCAAAACCTATGGGGAAATTTCACTCCCAATTCAAAACAGGGTGAGCAGCGTGACCCAGTGCGTGCAATCATCTCCTCCACTTAAAAGGCTTCTTGATACCTTATTGAGACACAGGCTCTTTAGTGGATAGAGGAGAAAATCTCTGGTTACAGCCGGATCCTAGAGGTATATTTGCTCTGTATCCTGACAAAGTCCTTCAGAGCAAATAAGAAAGATCTCCTGTAATAAATGTCCAGTTTTTAAGAAGCTGTGTTTGAGGGGTTTTTTCCTAAAATAATCCTGCAGACTTTTCTCCATAACAATTCCATTTTTGGCAATTCTGCTTGAAGGATCTTTCATATGAAATGGAAACGTTTGAAGTGAAGCATTTAATTTGCTTAACTTAAAGAGATTGCTACTACATTTAATTTTAAGCTGAATCTCTCTAATTGAAGTTCAAGTTGTTCTTAAATATTTAGCCTCATTAAATGAAGATCCAGGAAAGAAAATGTAATAATCTTTTCCTTTTTTTGCTTTACCTGGAATACGCCTTTTTTTGAAGTTTTAATTTTGAAATGCCAATTTAATTTGAGCTACCAGCATGAATAATTTCCAGTGTTCCAAGCACAATTTAGTATTTTAAATTAAAAAGCTAGATCAATTAATTCTGTATTATTTTAGCGACTTTCCTTGTAACAGTTTTGATGGAGGAGAGAAGCAGGGGAGAATCAAATTTCATGTTGATAAAATGTTCACCCATATAAATGACCAGTTAAATATGCAGCCTACATATTTTTCCATGCTTGAAATATTGGGGAATTTTTTAGGATATGCTTGCTGAGGTGTTTTAGTAACTTGACCTGGCTGGCCTGTATCCTCAAACTTGTGCACCTGGAGGGCAGGTGTATGAGGTCTGCATTTAGTTTGAGGATTTCAGTGGGATGAATGGTTACGTAGCTCTCTGTGAAAATCATACCATTTTAGGGGACTCTTCCACTGCAGTCATCCAGTCCCCATGTAGCTAAGCTTGAAAATGTGAACTTGATGTCTGTCTAATAAGCAAGTACTGGCTGTTTTCTCATCAGTTCACTTATTTCTCAGCTGGTAACTATTCATGTTCAGCTGATTTTCTTTTTTTTTTTCCAGCCTAACTGACTATGACACCAGACAAATTAGTGAGCATTTTGTCTCCATGATTAATCAGTGAGCTTTCAGTTTTGGCACTTGTTTTTGGATTGTGTTGTAGGATTGCTTAGAGGATAAATAAATAAATCGATCAGATATTCCTGACAACTGTAAAATGATTAAGCAAGGGGGAGAAAAAAGCCACACAACAAAAAGCTGAATGATCACTCCATCACTCTTTAATGTGAAATCAAAAAGTACATGGTTTTTTTGGCTTGGATAACTGAACATGCTAACTTGGAGTCAACATTACTATTTCCTTCCCACTGGATCTGCTGGTGGTTGTTACATGGGACTGAGAGACTTCCTTTATCTGAATTTCTGATGGGTTAAGCTGGAGTTGCAGTTTCTATTTAGAAGTGTGGTTTGAGTCTGAAACGGAGCGTGTAAAAATGGAAATCGCGTTCTCAGTGAATCACAGTCCTGGCTCTTGACCTGAGTGATGAAACCCACTTTTTTCCTCTTGCAAAGCTGCTGCTTTTCAGGGAGGCTGTGTTGGCTTTATTGCCTCTTGCTGTATCACAGCATTGCGAACTAGTCGCAAGGGCAAAATCTGTTCTCACTATGTCATCAGCATTCTTGTTTCTGATGGTGTTGGACAAGGCAGCCTGTGGGAAGACTTTTCCGCAAAGATTTTTATGTTTTTTACAGTCAGATCGGATCTCAGTTTGCTGCCCCCAGCCTGGTAGCGGCTGCAGGTCCAGCAGCTGGAATATCCTCACATGCTCTGAGCAGTTTTGGCCTGAGTCTCTGGGAGGAAAACAAAAGGAGTTCTTCCTATCTCCCAGCTACATTTGTTTTGTTTTGGAACACAGGGTACAAACTCTGTGCCTGAGTATTTGACCCTACTTGTCAAATATACAACTTTTCTTGACTTCAGTTAAATATAAGCCTCGATGTCAGAGGGCAGATTTTGTCTCAGCCCATGCAAAATGGCCATTTTGATGCAATTTGGTCTATTAGGTATGTTAAAGCTAAACATATAAAATTATGTCTCTGTAGGTATTTTTCTCTGAGGCCTCCTAGCCGCTTAAACTCTGGATGACCTTAAACACACACACTTCTCAGTTCAGGTGGCCCCAGAGGAACTGTGAACATTTTGGCTATTAAAAATATTATAAATAATTCCTGAAATCTTATTCAAGAAAACATGTTTTGTGTGTGCACACAGCAAGGGGAGAATGAAGGAGACCCCTTGAGGTTCCTCCTGAAGAGATGAAAACCAAAATGCATCCAGCTCCCTTAGCTGAGCCCCAGCATAAAGAGGTGCAGCCTTGTTGAATACAATAGTTGACTTATGTTATTGTTCTGAGCTTTGTTTCAAGTAAAATACAACCTCAGTTATAATATCAGCATAATTCCCATTGTGTCCTTTAATGATGACTGCAAAAAAGAAGACACCTGATATAAAGCATGCCAGCAGGCAGCTGAAGCATTTCCCTTATCTTCACTTCCACAAATTATACCTGAAGGCATGTGTTTTTCTAAAACGTCTCTCTCTGCCTGGTGACACAAAATACTGCTGCGGGTGGGTAAGGCCATCCATCCACACCTAACAAATGAGTGCCCTGGAAAACTACTCTGTGAAATGCTGTTCTCAGGATACTTTGTGTTCTTGAGGTCAGCCTGTTTACTAACTCTCGTGTCCTTTTCCTTTCTTTCAGGGTTTTGAGGACCCCAAGGACAAGTAAGCAAATTTACTTCTGTCATACACTTTTATGTTTGCACATTTGGGATTTTTTTCTCATAATAAAAAAAAGACAAAAATTAATGCCCAGCAGCCAAGAATAATGCCTGGACTCCCCAGAGGTTTCTCCTGGAGGGACAGCCAGTTGAGGGCATGGGATTGACTGATGTGCATTCAGAGCTGCCACTGCCCTAAAAACATTTATTTGTTTGTGTGGTTCTGAATTGTTTTTGTAATTAAAATGCTTTTGCCTCTCTTCCCCTTGCCCCCAATATTCTTCTCTATTTGCTACTTTGAAAATATCCCAAGAACAAAATCTTCCCGTAGAGTATGTCTAACTGTTGAACATCTGTGATAAGAAAAAATTACTTATGTATTGAAATATATATATATAGTTTTGGGGTTTATTTGTATATATTTTGTGTTACTCATTATTGCATACTACTTATTTCTACATATAAAAATGTACTCAGAAATGACAGCTTATTTGAAAAAGTAAATTCAAACTTTCATACTCTGAAAGACAGCCACATTAAAGCAGCATTTTCATTTTTTTTTCATATAGAACTTAAATTGTTTAAAATAACAATTTAACAAGAGTGGTATTTTGAAAAATCGCTTTTGGAGGGAAAAAACCCAACTGTGTTACCTTTTTAACTTCTACAGCTGGGCATAACAAAAGCATGTCCTGTATCAAAGGTGCTTGGAGTAATTTCAGATTCAGTCCTACTGAATGGCATTAACTGTAAGCTTGCTCAGAGCAAGATAGGTGACAGTAGGGGAGACTGATGCCTGAAATACTTTGCTGTTGCTCCTTATCATGGTTCTCAGGCTGCCAGTCAGGACTGAGCATACCTCTGTGAGCTGGGACAGCTAAGTGCTTCTGTGGGCCCATCTGGCTTTGGGAAAATGCACATTATGGTGGTTGAGCATTGAGAGCAACACCCTGAAAGTCAAGGGAAGTGATAAGCTTGAACATGGCAATATTAAGAATCATTGTCTCCTTCCTTCACCCTTCATTGCAAACCTGATTTTTGTAACATCTAGCTCTGTGCACCCTGTTAAGTTTTGCTGGTGCTACAAGGTGTCTAGGGGGAGTCACCAGGGTTTCTTCTTGCATCTGTGGCTGCTGGGAACTCAGTTGATGTTAGATGTACTTTGGACAGAAAAGAACTTATTGATTACAACAAAATAATTCTTAGGAATACCAAAATTTTAATTATCCCTCATGAAATAGCATCTCTTCTCATAGTTTGTGCGAGAAAAGATAAATTCAGCTGCATCAGTGTTAGTCCACAGCAGAGTCACCCAGCTGGTGAGGAATGGCATCCCCACTGTTGCTCCAAGGACTATAATGTCTCTCTTCCATCCTGTAGTTTGAAAAAGCTTACTTGAGCTGTTATGGCCGATAGCTAAGAGCTGTGTATTTACAGCACTGATTCAGTGTGATGCCATCCTATTGTACAGATTGCAGGATTTTTGCATTTCTGTTCAGCACCAAAAGAAGCTACTGCTTGCCTCAGATTCTGTTGGTCTAGAAATCTGTTTAACTCGAACAAAGATTTGGCAAAAAAAAAAAAAAGATCTCTAGCACAAAATGTTCATGGTGATACTGGTTAAAATTAGATACCTAAACCATGTCAAGCACTTCACCCAGTGCCTTCATGTGCGGAAACACTGAACATCAATACTTTTCTCTTACAGTGAAGGAAGATGTAGGCACCACAGATCTCTGGAAACAGGACCTGACATTTACGTGCCTAAATGCAGATTTAGTTACTGAATCAAGGCATGAACCATTTAAAATTATGGCATACATGTAGTTTTGGCAGTGGTCACACTCTTAATTTGCAGAAAATAATTAAATCAGCAGAACATTTTTGGATTACTCTGAAGCCAGCATCTCTGGGTTAATTGCTAGCTTTCACATTTGCAAGCAGAGTGCAAAAGTAGCTCCAAGCTCTGTTTGTGCTGTTCCTGTCCCTTACAACGGTTTTCTGTTGGCTGCACTTGGAGAAATCTCAGCAGTGCTTTTGAAAGATGTTTCTGGAAGTTTTGTGGCGGCCTGAAATCCTTCGTTTTTTCCCCCCCAAACCACACTACCAATATATCAATAACTATTTCCACGTAAGAATTTCATTAGTGTATGGCAGCACCTCAGCTCTGGCTTACAGGCACTGCCATCAGGGCACTCCTTAGCATGGGAAATTTTGTATTTCAGTTTAAAATTAAATTTATGCAAATGTACCCTAACTTGCTGTACAGTAATTTAGTTTGGATACAACTGGCTGTGAAAGTCACCTGAGCAGCTAGGTATATGCAAGGTGACTAGGCTTCCCTGCAGTCTACATGAAGGTGGCTGCCTCACTGTGAATATCCCAGCAAGGCAATTTAAAACCTGCAGATTTCTACACAATCTGCAACTACAGAAGTTATTGTAGTATTAGAGATACCCTCAGCAGTATAATGACCTATTACAAAACTGGAGGCACCCAAGGCCACAGGCCAAGCAGGCAGTTTCTTCTCTTTGTGTCTTCCAGTGTGACACTTTTAGACTGGAACTTGAAATTTAACTGAGGTTCACCAAGATGCTGAGCTGACACTTTAGCTTCGGTTCTAGGGGAAAACATATTGCATCTCTTGTACGTGGTATGAAATGACTAAATGTGAATGACCCAAATGTGTAAATAACTTGCAAGATCTTGGAAGACATTCTGTAAATATGAAGTCTAATGATTTCCTTGCTCATTTTTAAGAGTCCAGAAGATATTGTGAGGACTGAATGAAAATAAGCAGCATCGTCTTGAATGCTCAAGCAGATGTGCTTCCTCTAAGGAAGCAACTAGAAGTAAATTGAATGTTCTGTCCTTCTGGAGACAAAACCACTTTTAATTTCAAAATGGAATATATGAAGTTCAAGGAATAAAATAACTCTAGAGCCCCAAAATAAAACAAAATAATTTAAAAAAAACCCAGTTTTCCCCAACCCCACTGAAATACTAAGATTGGCTAAAATAGAAATGAAACCTTGAGACAAACTAGGTTTGCAGTTGCCATATGGTCAACTAAATAAATGCCACTGGTGTGTCATCATGACCCAGCTGAGGTGTAGACACATTCAGCTCTTTGGTTGGGGCAAAGGGAGGTGGAATGGAAACAAATAGATGGACCTGATTTATTTTTCTCTTGGCAAGAGGTACACAGTAGTGTTGGGGTACAGAGGGCTGCTTAAACTCTGGTCTGGTTTTGCAGAAAGCATTGGAAGAGCTGTTCTTTTGGAAAGGAACCTTCAACTTGTAGAAGAGAGTCACGTTCTGGTTTGTAAGCTGCTCTGAGCGATCTCTGCTTCCAGCACAGTCATACCTGTAGGGGTCTGCTGCTGCAACACTGTGCATTATGCACTCTTATGCAGTACAAATAAAACCAAGAAAATAAAGCAGTGCAGCTGTCAGACCCTCGGGACTTTCTCTCCAGAGTGCCTAAGGTGAAGGTTACACAACATGAGCCGTAAGTTGCTGTGCCATCATGGGGTTTGCACATAGAAATAGTCATCAACTGGAATATGCCGCAGTGCAAGCTGGGGGTGTATTCCAGTGGGTAACTATTGGCATATCCTGTGGGTAACCTTGGCAATCATGCAAGCAGAGCAGAAAAACAGCACTTCAGGATTAGCTTTTAATTTCTGCTTGTAACTAGTTTTAAGGCAAGCCATTAAAGTGACAGCATCAAGTAATTAAAATCCTGATACATTTTAAAAATAACTAGAGAATTTTGGGAGGTGCTTCATGTTTCCTGATCCTCAGTGCAAAATGTTTCAGAGCAATTAAGTTCTCAGTGTTATTTTCTTAACAGTTTTTGAAAATAAGCCTCATTTTTCTGAAGCTGTAGCTGAGCATCAGAAACACACTGATACTAAAGTCTATAAGCAATATAGAAATCCTGCTCCATGTATTTAGAAAGTGAAATCTAATCTGTATATTTTTCTTTTGCTACCTTTTTCTTTTGCAGCCTTTCCTTGAGTTCAGTAAATAGCTTGTAAGCAGAAAATTTTGTCTGGTTTATGCTTTATACTCATAAACAACTTCCATGAAGGGGAGGCAGTGGGGAGTCAGGCCACATTTTTTTCCCCCCGTGTAAACAATTTTTTCTCAAAAATGGAGAATTGTTCAAGTTCAGAAATTTTCACAAAGTATTTACAGAAATTATTATTGGAAGCAAGAAATAGGACTGGTTACATAAATCATTTTGCCAGTTCAGGCACTAACGGCTATGACAGCACAGCAGTGCAGGGAGCAGTAAGTCAGAGGACTAGTGGAAGGAGACTGCTGACAGATTTTAGAGAATGAAGGATGGTAAAGAGACTGCAAGGCAAGAAAACGGATGTAGTATAGAAAAAGGGCAAGTAAATCAAATCCCGTCACTAGTCGATTCAGGACTGGCAATGAGCTCTAGAGCTGATATCATTTTCTTCTCATAACCCTTTTTCCAACTTGAAGTTGTCATAAGCAAAATGACATTAACCTCCAGCTCATTGTACAGTGAAACGATAATATATGGTGAAGAGAAGGAAATTATCTTGTCCTCTTATGCTCCCTTTTCATGACATCCTCAGGAATACACAGGAAAGCATGAACCCAGAAGATGAAGTGGATGAGTTTCTGGGCCGTGCCATTGATGCCAGAAGTATTGATCGCTTACGCTCTGAGCACGTGCGCAAGTTCCTCTTAACATTCAGGGAGCCTGACTTGGAAAAAAAGGTAATGTTCTCTAAAAGTCATTGCAACTTGTCTGTCAGGCTTCTTAGGAGTTTTAATCTTTCTGCATAAGATCAAGCTTTTATAACTGCAGGTAAAGCTAGGGTTTAGGTGTTGGAGATGGGGTTGCGGTCTTAAAAAATCCATGCTTCTTCATGGGAACCTTAATATACTAATATATATATAATATTAATATAATATACTAATATATAATAATGTCCCTGGAAAGTCACAGTCATCGGAAGGGAGCACTGAGCAGGAAAACCAAGCCATTTCTGTCAGACACATGTGAATATGTAATGATGAGCTGTAAAGGGAATCCAGAATAAGCCAGATTTTCTTCTCTGACTTTGAGGCATCCAAACTGAGATTGCAGTCACCCCTTATCTCCCTCAAATCACTGGAGAAACCTGTTTTAGCCTGCCTGAGCTCTGAACCACCTCTGGTGGGGCTTTTCCCTGCCCTTTGTCCCCCCAGGGAGCTCCACGTGCTACTAGAGGTCATTGGGATGCAATTCATACTCCAGCCATTTTTGGGAGCCCATTTTAAGCAACAAGTTCTTCATCTCACAAATGTGACAAAGAGGAGTAAGACACCTAGGGCTCCTGAATAGCTGATTGCTTCCTAATTTTGTTTCAGATATTGTTGGGAGGCAAAGGTCATTTCAATTTCTCTGTCTGTATAACAGAGACAACATGGGCTCTAGATGGCTGCAAAGTTAAATTCAGTTAAGTCCAAAGGTACTTGGACGCTGTTATTAAGGGTACTACATAAACTGCTGGTTTTAGTTGCCCAAAGAAAGTCAAAGTCATCATTTTTCTTTTTTTGCCCAAGCACAGATCCTTGGGATACTTTTGTGGTCTTCAAGTTAAACTCATTATTCAATGGAAAAAGCTTCAGTAATAAGTTTGCACTAAATATTTTATAATTTTATTTAGAAACACTCTTTCAATGACAGAAATTACAACCTATTGCAAAAGCAGACCTTTGCAGGATTTACAGCTGTTCAATGAATCAGTGTTGGACTGCATAAAAGCTCAAGCATGTAATTTCCCCCCACTCCTTCCCTTCAATTTTATAGCTGAAAACTGCTAGGGAAATTAGCAGTTCACCTGTTCTGAGCACCTTTTATTTTGTTCAAACATTGTGACCGCCTGTACTGACAACCATGCTTCAAGCTAAATAAAGCGTCTTTGGGAAACGGATGCAGCTGCCATGTGACCGATATGTTGACAAGTAGTTGGATGAAGTGACTGTGTGAAAACCATAGCATCCTCACACTACCATTAGAACGAGCCAAGCCGTCTGCACAAAATACAAGGTTTTCTCATTAACAACATTTGTCCCTGTTGGAGGAAACTTCCATTGGAGGAAGTTTAGGTCTGACGACAGTGACCTATAATCCTGGTCCCAGTTAATCCATTTCTGTTCCTGTCATGCAAGGGGCACGTGGCGAATCCTCTCTTCGCCCAGCTGTGTGGGTTTGTTCCCTGGCCTTTGGGTCTGTTCAAGTGCTTACAGCTTGCCCAGGGAGAAGGGGAGTTTGTAATGTTAGTCATTTCCTACCAGTGCTGCTTTCCAAGGACCTAAACAGAAGCCAAGTAAGAAGTTTTTGTGGAGAGAAGGCAGCCAGCCAAACTTCCCACTAACATAACCCTGTTTGCATTTTTTGCAGTACTCCAAGCAGGTGGATGACAGGTTTGGAGCCTACGTGGCTTGTGCCTCCCTAGTCTTCCTCTTCATCTGCTTTGTTCAAATCATAATCGTGCCACAGTGAGTACCTTTTCATCCCTTTGCTCCCATCTGCTCCCCTCCTCTATTCTGGCCTACTTTTCTTTGGTTTTTTTCTTGAGAATTCAGAGCATCAAGGGGAAGAGAAAAATCCTTAAATAATTCATGCTCAAGTGATGTGTGGTACTTATTGTTTTCACTCATTTCTAGCACAGATTAAAACCTCCTCACTGGCACATGAGGATTTCTGTTTTCCCAGTATGATTTCTCTCACCATTACCTTCATTTTAGGAAGGTCAGTTCAGCACATTTATAAGTCTGTGGAAAACAAATATCACTAAGTAGGAAGGATTGCCTACTAAGGTTGCATACACGTTCATAACGCAAGACTAGGCTGTCCTGTTATCTGAATGCAGTGGGACAGGGAGGCGAAAAACCCATCACAGCCTCGTTGCTCAGAGCACTGAGGTCTCAGGGTCTGCTTAACAGATGAGGCATAACCTCTCGTACAGTTATTCTTCTGGACTCAGAGCAGCAGTGCAAGACAAAAGGTAGTTAGAGAATTGAGCCACACATGCCCAAGCTTTGAGTAGCTCACTCCAGGTTTAAGTGTTGCAGTCTTTTCTTTCCCCAGGTAAGGATGGCATAAACTCCTCAGGGCTGTGGGGCACAGTGCTCTTGGACCACTGCAGTGAAATGCTTTGTCTGAAAGGCACAGTGTAACCCCCTAGATCTTTTCCAGCAGGGAGCTCTGCAGACATGGTATTTCTTCACAAAGAGTTCATAAAAAATCCCTTAAAATTAAAGCACGTTGGTATTTCCTGTGCTCTGGTTTAGTAGCAATAATACATCATTCACTGAGCTCTGCTGTGTTGGAAACAAATATGGAGTTAGTCATTTTTAATCTGAAGAACAAGATCACACAAGCTCTGAAAATACTCCAAATTCATCTTCATTACAAGACAAAAAAAGAGAGCTTTTAAAGCTCATTAAAACACGATTTGAACTCATTTAAAGAGAACTCCAATACTATTTTATGCCATTACAACTGCTTTCTACTTCTGTTCACACCACGGATCTTTTCAGAGTAGAGATGGGTTTGTAGTGTTTAGATCAGATATTGGGAAGGTCATGGAAACAATGCATAGTCTGATCTTTGAGGTCATTTGCTCTCCCAGGCAAGAAGACATTCACTTCTGCTCACAAAAGGATTGAATCGGCAAAATAACATCAGTACAAATGCACTATGTAGACAGATCCGCTTTGCGAAACTGGAATTGAAGCTGAAAGAGGCTCAAAATTGAAACTAGATCAATCGCAGCAATTAATGCATAGTTAATTAAATAAAAAAATATTCTTTGGGAGTAATTGATTTAGCAAAGGCTTACGCTTTGGATCTCTAGATATTACTGCTATGACTTCGCACCTGCAAAGGCCCTTTACCAGCCTTTGTGTTGCTTATCAAAGTCCCTAAGCAGCTACTAAGCTGTCTCCCTAAAACCCAGTTTAACATTTAAATGACAACTTGACAATTTCTGATCTGTGGCAGCCATATGGCTGACTCAGTATTACACAGGAGCCAATCCCCTATGGCAGTGTGGTGT
Source organism: Falco cherrug (assembly GCF_023634085.1). Lineage (NCBI taxonomy): Eukaryota > Metazoa > Chordata > Aves > Falconiformes > Falconidae > Falco > Falco cherrug. Next base: position 31,311,737 of record NC_073704.1, on the reverse strand, counting down.
AAATGTCACGCTGCTCAGTCTCCCTCCACACTGCCCATAAGGGTGGTGGTTGGTCTTTTGGTACATTCTGAAGTGCCCTTTAGGCAGCCTAGCCTGTCTGAATGGTGATCTGGTTCAAGAGTGAATAAAATTCCATGTTTTAACTGCAGGTAAAATATACTTTCCTTCACCTTTTGGTTTGTTTTCTCTTATATTTCAATTGCATGGTTTGGGTTGTTATTGAAGGTAAGAGTTAAGCAGCAACTGAAACCACAGGATGTGTCACCATCAGAGCTTCATGAAACTCACCATGGTATTTGAATTTGAAACTAGAGACAAAATGGCATTGATAATTCATAATGATAAAGAGGAATAGCTTTAATGAATTTCACGAAGGTTCAAACAAGTACAATTATCTTAGTAGTCATGAGAGAACACAGGGACCAGTTGGCTTTGGTGTGGTTTGCCTCGATGTCATGTCGCAAGAATACTTCCTTTAAATTATGAACAAGGCTTAGTCCTGGGAGGGGCCTTATGCTGTCACACTGAGACCAATCGCGAGAAATTGTTGTTGAGTATCTTGGTGATCAAAACAGATGAAATTGCATACTACAAAGTTGGTCCTGAGGTTCTGTTTGCATTTCAAAGTTGGGAGGAACAGGAATTTAGCCAAGCTAAGGCTGTTTTCCCTGAATATCCTCATGCCATGGTTGCTCCCATGGTGCAGCACAGATATTCCCTGTGCACAGCAAGGACGGGCAGCTATTCCCATTGAGATTATTCCCACCCAGCCGCACTGCAGTGCTCAGCACACTTTCCTTCCCAGGCATCTCCTGCCCGCAGCCAGCCGGGTGCCGACCTGCCGTAGCAAGTTGTTCTATGAGCTCCTGTAGCACATTAAATATTTTTCAGTTCCTCTGCTGTCACCCCAGCAGGAAGGTGATTGCCATAAAAGATGTGGTATTCTCTGCTCTGCAGCCTGTGTGAGTAATTTGAAATAGGACAGAGTATCTGTTCGTAATCAAGGCACCTACTATCTCCCACTGCTCTCCTAATTAGAAAGCGTGTACAGTGTGTCATCGCTTGTACAAATGTCATGTTCTGGAGAGTAGAGCTGTAGCTATTCTATATGGTGTGCATTTAAGAAAAAAATTCTCCTTGATTTCAGCTCTACATTTATGCTGGGTTTTTACCTGACCTGTTTCCTGATCCTGACCACGGTGGTGTTTGTTTCTGTCATTTACTCCTGTGTGAAGGTGAGTACTGTGGTTTCTTTGTAGAGTCCTTTGCCTAAGATAACTGGATCAGCGATCTGTTTCTTCAGCTAACAGAGCATGTTTTGTCAGCCACCCTTTCTACACTATGTGATAAGGGTTACAGAAAAAGCCTTTGATAAGACAGAATGAACTGCAAACAGATGTTAGGGATGGCATCTCTTTAGATCAGTCAGAAGTAACCATTCTGTGGATCTGCATGTCTATGAAGTCCCCTGCAGGCACTCTGATATTGATATAAGAACACATTTTCCAATGTGAAATGAAACACTGACCATTCATTTCCTCCCTGTAAACTTCCTGCAGAGTCGCCTGTGTACTGGCCCCTGCTGCATATGCATGTTTGGGTAGGCAGATAACCAGAAGCAGAATATCATGAAGGAAAAATGTCCTGGGGGAAGCAAAAGCTATATAGAAGGTTATCAGCCTTTCTCAGATGAGTGTACAGAGATTCCAACATTCGGTGGACTCTTTCTTGTAACTGGTTTTGATCAGCAAAGAAATACATTGTGTGAAATCCAAAAACAGATTAATTGTTTGTGGCAGTCTAAATCGGTAAATTGGCAGTAAGCACTTTGGGGAGGGTGATGTGCTTATTTTTTTCGCTCAAAGGTATTCCTATTACAATGTTGATTGTATTTGCAGTTTTGGAAATCCTTCCAGTCTAGCAGTGTCAGAACGTGGAAGACGTTCAGATTCAGGTTCCTTAGCCCAAGCTCAGCTTTGTTCCTCAGAGCCTGGAATAAAATAGCTCAGTAGCAATATGTTTCCTGCAGAAGAAACTGTGGAGTAATGGATTATGTCAGGCAGATGATTTGCCTCACTTTAATTATCTTCTCTGTGCCATTTTCAGCAGTTGAATGTGGGTGATCTTGACAGACTTGCACCTTTCATGTCTTTTTGATTTTTGAAAGATTTGTAGAATTAAGCTTTGCCTTCTCATTTAATAAGAGCTACGAAATGTTCCCAGTGAAAGAAGCTTGAGGTTATATTTGAACTTAACAACTCACTCACGGGGCTTCCCTTGGGCTTATGACAATTTTAAAGGGAGCCTAGTTCATAAGCACAGCATCCAATTGGTCCTGCTTGTTTACCAGTAATGAGAATTACAAGTCAGAAATAACAGTGCTAATAGGAAGACTTATGTCCCTTGAGCTGGGAGATGGTACCCAAAGATTCCTGGTTATACTTGCTGTGTCTGTTGCACATGAGGATGCTGCTGAGTGCCATTAGTTTGTAAACTAGTATCAGCAGTTTGTGCAGTTAGCAGTAAATAATAACCAGTGTGGCTTTTGGTCACAGCCACAGAGGACTTGGAAACTGGGTGCAGAGCTGTGCTGGAGCCTGCTTACACTGCAGTGCCACTGGCAGCAACATCCCAGCGCACTGCCAGCTGCACCACACCAGCTCTGTTGGTGCTCTGCAGATACTGGGGCAAGAGCTGTGGCAGACCCAAACCTCTGATGCATTCAAGCTGGCTGACTTGCAAAAAGATGAATTTCAGAGTGCACAACTGTTAGTCATCCACTGGGGTTTACAGGCTTAGGTTGCTTCCACATACTGACAGCAGCTCTCATTTCTTCTGTCATCATTCAAAGCTATTGGTTTTGGTTTGGGCTTTTTGGTTTAATAGTTCTACTGATCTTAATTAACAATTAATATAAAAGGCACACAGGATTTTTCAGTCCCTGTGACCCTAGGCAGATATTTAGTCGTGTTTTCTTTGCCTTGAGCTTCCAAATACCTGCAGGAGAGGTCTGTTTGTTGGTGCCTGCAACTTTTTAGGCTGTTTTTTTCTCAGTGCACAGGCCCTGGGAACACGAGACATCAGAGGGAATTCAGACTAACATCAGAATTTATAGGACTTTATGAAGCTCCTGGTATTTCCAAAAGTGAATTTTCAGCATGTTGGCTCTGACCCACAAGCTGCTTATGTATGACATTCAGTGCGGCCAGTGTCTTCTGTGCACAGATTGCAAATATTGAAAATATCAGGCCTTATAGCTCCAGTGCCTTTTTAATTACCCTAATTTTAGGGCTCCAAATTAGCCTCTAGTGACAACATCTGATTGTGAAATGGCTTGTTTAGGGGACAGCTACTTCTAGCTTGTCAGCTACCCATCTGATGGCAGCAGCTTCTGGTACCTGCAGCCTGCCTCTATCATGAAAGATTTTAGTGTTTCAAGTCAAGAGGTTTTTAAACAGTGGGTTTACCCAGCCCTTGGTTTTGCAGTGTTACTGACCTGCTGTACTCCACATTGCTCCAGGAAACATTTTTACACATGTGCATAAGGAAGGCACTTTCACAAATCCTTCAGGTGAAATTTTGATGTAAGGATGTCAGCATTGTTTGCTCTGTTTCACACTTGAATGTGGGATAGGAGAGCATGTCTTTTACAGACTAATGTAATTCCACACAAAGCTGGAAAGCAGGTGTCCACCCCAGGATAGCAGTATAAGCATAACTTTGGCCTGTTTGCTGTGCTGTTACATGATAAGTGACTCCTTTTTCTTCCTCTTTCCAGCTTTCATGTGAGATTTTCCTTCCCTGTTTTTGCCTTTCCATCCTTAGCTTTGACAATGGCCAGCAGGCTCTTTCTGGACAGCTTGATCATGTTTTATTTTCTTTTGCTGTCATTATTATCTTCCACTATAAAATTCTCCATGGACTAGAAGTTGATCCTGGAACAGCCAACGCAGTCAGCTTGGCTTTCCAAGTTTCTTCAGCTGTAATAAACAAGAGAGCTCCAGTTCTTCACTTTGATGCTCCATGAAGTCTTGGCCACTGTGAGATGGTGTTCCTTCCCAATAGAGTCTAAGGTCATGGGAACCAGGATCCCTTTGCAAATATTCCACCGACAGACATCTGCTTTGCTACTAACTTATCAAGTTTGTGTTGCTTCTTAAAATCCTTAACTTCTGGTATCTACACTGCTGTGTTGAATTCAACTTCTTGCATGTTCCTGGAAGCACATATGAGAGAAATTTCAAGTTATCCTTTATGAGAAAATATGTTGTTCTGTAGCTTACATAGGTGCAGCTTGCCTGCCTGTTTCTTTGCCTCCCAAAGCTGGTCTAGATGCTCCTAATTTTGGGGTTTTTTTTTCTTAAGCAGGGGAAAAAATACCTCTGAAAACTGTACTTGTTTAGTAGACTAATAAATCACCGTGAAATAAGTTACATAAGTGCACTTGCAATATTAAGTTGCCTGGAGATGTCTTTTACTCCAGAAGCATCTTAATGTGCTTCAAAATGACTCAAAGGCTTTTATTACAAATTGAAAAATCAGAATGTGAAGACCTCATAATTTTTTTCATCTCGCAAGACAACAGCAATTATCTAAGCCGTTTTCCATGTCCACAATATATGTAAGAACCAAAAAGGAGAAATAGTACTCTTCTGTCTGCCATCAGCCATTATTGCAAAGTACAGCTTTTATTTAGTGTATTTTTTGTCATGCAAATGACTGGAGGTTGTGGATCATTTTCAGTGTAACACTAGTACTTGTTGGATCGCTTTTTAAATTTGGACTTCCACCTGTACAACAGTGCTTTGCCTTCCCTTTGTATATTCATTGGTACCTGCATTCTTTCAGAGCCTCTGTCTTCTGGGAGATAGTATCTTCCAGCAGCATTTATGCATTTCAATTCAGAATGACCTGGAATCGACTGGACAATACAATTTCCTTTTTCCCACTGTGGTTATTTTTCTTTACATGGGCAATTTTAAGAGGGCTAATGAGCTACCTCAAGCTTGTGTGGCAACCCAAATGTAAATCTTGGCTTCCCAAATGGATCACATTCTTTCTTTCAGCCTCTGTTATCAATACTGCACATGCAGGTTTAGAGCTGCCATTTCATCGACCTTCCCTTGTCCTTTTCTTCACTCTGGCAAGATTTGAGTCTTATTAAGCGGAGTAAATGGTGTTGGACAATACAAACCAATGGGCTAACCCGCAACAGTATAGGATTTTCACCATACTATAACATCTTGATATTCTGCTTCTTTTCCTAGGACAGAAGGGTTTTTATTTTATTTTATTACAATATGGGAGAGGAAATAATCTTATTTTCTTTTTTCTTCTTTTTTGTTATACCCTTGACTTGTGGATGTTTTTATGGAGGGAACATTGCTAGACTGGAGCTGAGTTGTCAGAGCTGACACAGGTCCCCCATTTCTGGCATAGAAGTCCTCCAAGCTGCAAGTATTCCTCATCTCTATCTGCCTTTGTGAGAGGGAAGAGCATTATTTATGTTGCAGAGCCTCCATGAATGTTGCTCGCAAGGCAGAGGTTCCTCAGATGCGTGGCACGGTTGTACCATTGTGCTCTCTGTTGCAATCCTGACCTCCTATGGTTTTTGGCATCTGTTTCCTCTTCAGGATTTTTTCCAGCTGTACTTGTTTACTGACCTAAAATTTTCCCTAGTTTGCAAAGTAATGAGAACCAAGATTAATACAAAGAAAACATGTTTTCATTAGAATTTAAGTGTCTTTCACTGATAGCTTTGCTTGATATCTCAGGCTTGGTTCAAAGTCAGGCTTTTTTGGGATCATTGGCAGCAGGGGCTTGAGCCAAGATCCACAACAAAGTGCTCCCGAGTTTTATTTAGGTGCCTGATTTCCCAGAGATTACAGAAGGAGGTTAGCTCCGTGCATACCTTTGTGGAGCTTGGACTTGAGGCCTAAACAAAGGGGTGACATGAAAGCCTGTCCTGCTGTAATCTAGTGAGTAAACTGTCTAAATGCAACATGAATCCTCCTTCTCCCTCCAAATCCTCTAAAGTTTAGAGCAGAGGAAAGCCCCATGGCATTTCCCACATCCCTGCGCTGGTAGCGATCTGCTGCTACCTGATGTCTGCATGGAAGCAGCTGGACACAGTAGGGCAAGGAGATATTTTGGTTTGTGTTTAGCAACAGAGCCAAGGATTTCTCTTTGAGCAAGGTTTATTTCTGAGAGGTGTTTTGCTTTGTTTTACAGTGTCTACATGAGCCTGAAGGGTTGCATAAGCTTTCAGTGAATTGCAATCAATCCTCATTCAGTGCAAATAAGTCATAATCCAAATTTCCCCTTTCTTCCCGCCCCCCTCCCCCCAGAGCCTTGCCCTCTCCTCTCACCTGGAGTTAGCTGGATTTTTGTGCATGTGCTGGTAGCAGTTGAAATCAGCTCTTTCAAAACTCTTGCCACAATCTCTCTCTCCCCCTGTAAAAGTCACCAGCTAATCGGTGCTTTGGCCATTCAAACACTTTGTAATTACACTGTAGGACTGCTGTGTGGGAAGCTATGCAGTGCCAAAATGTTGCATCTCTATAGATGTAAGAGTGAAGGATAAAAGGGATAAGCAAGACTTTTAATAGAAACATTAGTCATAGTTAAATTGCAGTGCCGTGTCGCTGCACTGCTAGCTTCTTTGTGTCTCTAAAAATACCCTCTAGTGGCTTGGTTATTCATGCAGCGTGCTGGTGGGGAGAGCTGGGTTCTGGAAAAAACTTTGGCAGCCTTCAGCAGAGCCTCTCTGCCCCGGCACGGTGGCATGGAGGGTTTTCTGGTGTCCATCTTTCGCTGCTCCAGCCCTGAGCTTGCGCCGGGACAGTGGATGGTGTATGAAGAGAAAGGGCTGGTTGCATTGTCTTCTGTACTTCTCTTGTAGCTAATGCGATGCAAGGAGGCCTCACGCGATGCGGAGGGGTGACCCTTGCTGCAAAGGGCGCCTGGTTAGCCTCTGCTTTAACACACACCGTCGCTGCCCAGAATACGATGCAGCACCTAACACAAAACATGCTGGTGGCCTGCAGTCAGAAAGCAATTAGAAAAAAGCTTCTAGCTCTGATAGTAGTGAATCACTGGGACAGTCTGTCTGGGGGAGCTCTGTGATCACCCTTACCCGTGGTTATTTTTAGCCCTGTGTGTCTGTGGTGACGAGGCCAGCTCAGTCTGCAGTGCCTTTCACTAAGGGTCTGACAGATCATGAGATAGCCTGGGCTTTTCAACAGTCTGTTTCTGAAATGGCACCAGAAAGTCCTATGATATGCCTTTGCGATCAGAGGGATATGACATGTATTTTTTCATTTCTGCTTTTGTTAATTTTTGATCCAGTAATTTACAGGCTCAACCTCCTGGCTATTTCAGTTACAGATGGCTTGTGGTTTGCTTCTCACGACAGGATGAGTACAGCCCTGCGAGCCATGCTATCTCGGCTCAGGAGCCATCATTCCCATTAGGAAGGACTAAGTAGATTTGGTGAGCCAGCTGGGCCTGCTGCCACGAGGTGGTCACGTTCCTGCTCACCCTCGTCCTGGAGCTGCCATCTCCATCACCGTTCCCTAACCCCTGTGTGCCTTCCGCACAGATCCTGTGCTGAAGGATGCAGGCAGCTCAAATGTGGGTTGTAATCTGTAGAACAAGTAATGATTTTACACGTTTATTTCATCTTTTTTTTTTTTTATTATTTCTTCCCTGTCACATCCAGCTTTTCCCAGCTCCACTCCAGACCCTTTCTAGGAAGATTGTACAGTCCAGGACCAATAGTACCTTAGTTGGAGTTTTTGCCATTATCCTGGTTTTTCTATCTGCCTTTGTCAACATGGTATGTGCACTATTTCCTTTTCACTCCTATGGTTCTGCATGGTTTTCTTATTGGTGCTCTGCAGCATTGCAACCCTTAGAACCACTGGGTTTAATTTAATCCTGCCTAATGCTTACAGCATCTGAGGTCAGTTCCCCTTTGTTTTTTGGACACAGAAAAGAAATGGGAGCCTGACAGCTGCATCCCTATAGCCAGTTATATGCCTGGCACCGATTTGTGCCCATATTCTTTTCTGATTCTTTAAATGCTTCTGCTCCAAGTACATAAGCCCAGCCTGATTCGTACCCCTTAGCAAAGGGCCAGCACTAGCGCGATGCGTCATTTAACTCCCACAACACTGAGTGGGACTTAAGTGTTGTGTAGGCTTTGTGCCAGCCTTCTGCACAGCGCAGCATCCTGCTCCAAGTGCAGTAATCACCTAACAAGGACTGTGAAGGCTTTGAGTTGCACTTCTGGGATGGGGTGCTCTAGCTTTGCACTCAAACTCAGAGAAAGACGGGCTGTTCTCTAGGACCCTGTGGCTGCTGTTTTCTCACCTGTACAAATGGCTTGAAGGCTGAATGTATGTTAAAGAAGCCACTTGAGTATTCTTTACTCTGCATACATCTATTTCATTTTTTAAGAGAAGGGGGGGGAAGGAGGAACGGACCTGGGATTAAAGCCCTGAGCTTGGAGGTAGCTACAAAGACTTCACATAGCACTCTGCTCCTCTCAGTTATGGCCTCAGCTGGGGCAGTGCTGACTTGCACTGGCATGGAGAGGCTTAAACACCTAAAAACCAGACCAGTACTTGCTCTTGCCTCAGCTTCCCAATACTCATAGTGGAGATTTAGGAACAATTTTATGTTCTGTTGAGGTACTTGAATGGGAGGCACTAACTCAGTGGCATTGACACCCCATCACCTTACTCCACAGTCACCTGCAAAGAGCTGGTGTAGGTTGCTGAGCACCACGCAGAAATTAGAGCTTTTTTTTTTTGCATAATGTGTGGTACTTTGCACTCATGACCTGCTTAGTGTAAAAATTAGCAAAATGGACAAATGGAGCAGCATGTGGAGAAGATCAGAATGGGCCTCTGCTGCTTCCTGAGCATAACAAGCACATTAGCCTTTAAGCCTTGATGCTAAAGTCTTCCCTGTAGAAGGACCCACAGCAGCAGCTTTAAAGATGGCAAGGGAAAGTTATCAGCTGAGAAATTTCCATTAGCAGAAATAGAGCAACACCAGGACCTTGTAACAGACAGCAGGATATATTTTAATATCTACAGCCCCTCTTCCTGTGAACCTCCAGACATAAAGTTGTATGTGAAGTTGAACATGAAACTAGCTTTCTAGAGAGCACAGCCTGGATTTTATTAATTAATATTTGGGGGGGAGAAAAAACATAGCCATTACACATGCCATAAACGTAAGCCGGTGATTTCATTTTGCATATTTTGCACATTGCTACTTTTGCATGAACTATTTTGTTTTCTTCTCCTTGTCTATGCCATTGAGTTTAATACCATCTTTTTCTTCAGTTCATGTGCAGCACTGTGGATCTCGCCAGCTGCATGGCTGCAGAATACAACATCACTCCTGACCGGGTGGACATATGCCTTATCAGCAATCTGACTTCCAACTACAGCCTGGGCACCTTGCAGGGATTCTGTGACAGTCCTTTGCCCAACTGCAACTTTCCAGAGGTATTGCTTGGCAAAAATGGGTTACAGAGCTTGATCTGAGAAGAGGCTGTAAAACCTGTGTGATAAATCTCAGTGGTTCAGAGGAAAGCAAATTTGATCCTGATTGACATTATAGGACTGACACAGGCTACTATGCACAAACTTAAATGTCTGAAGTTATTATCGTGAGTCCACATTAATGTTTTAAGTTCCTTGGGGCTGAATAATCAGTAGACTTCTATAACTGTTGGATCCTGCCTGTAGCAGGAAAAATTGCCTTTATTATGTCCTTAATGCATGTAGAACTGCAAGTAATTTCAAAGGAGTTTGTGGGTGCTCAGTGTTACTTGAAAATCAGTTCACTGAAAATCAGTGTCTAGTCACAGATTAACCCTTCCCTCCATTGTTTTATGTCCTTATGAAAAACTTTGCTTATATATTCTTTCACTAGGTGTAATAGGTTCTGGACTCGACTCAGGCAAGTTAGCAGCCCTGTTAGTGGTCTGCTTCAATTTGCAAATGCAAATCCTACCTTGTCAGAACAACTTGTTTAAAACAAAATACAAATGCTTCTAATGGCAAACCCCCCCCCCCAAAAAAAAAAAAAAACCAACAACAAACCCAACCCCAAAACCAACTATGCTTTACACTCTGGTAGAAGGCTTTGCCAAAAATACAATATTTTTGCATAGCTATTCAAAGACCTTTCTCTGAGTTTTTAGGTCATGGCCATTACATTTGTTGTCTACTGGAAATTGAAAAGATCTGTCTAGGATGGGGGCAGAATTTATGTCAAGGTCATCTGGGTGTATGGGGGCCTGACAGATTTATGACTGATCTGTTATCAGCCAGATGTCCAAGGTGCTACTGAAAGCCCTGGTATCCCACTGAGCATTTTTCCATTTAACTTAGCAGGAATATGGTCCCTATCTGATACAGTGAGGTTGCTGTGACCACCATTACTGTGACTTTCAACCCTGCAAAGTAGAAAGACCCAGGAGCAAAATCTGGCACAATGGAGAACTAGAAATAGACTGTGTCCCTCATGAGGTTGTCAGGAGTGCTGGTCCAGGACAGAGAGGGATTTTATCCATGAGGAACAGCCATTTGCATGCTAAGGATGCTATGGCAGCCTTGAGCCAGGTCCTGCCGGTCAGTGGGCTAAGAAGTGAGGAGTCCCTCCCCTGTACTCTGCAGGGCAGATGTTGGATCTGGTACAGGCATTGTTTGTTGCTCCCAGTGTGCTTTCAGGAGGTGGTAGGATCCTACTCCTCAGCCACAGGGAACATCCACCCAATTTTCTAGAAACTGAAGAGTCAAGTTACGAGCTGTACAAGTTATTTTCTCTAATTTAATATATAAGCAATGAACTATTGATAAATGAGCTCAGAACACAGGCATATTTCTATTTCAACTAGGGGTTGCTTTTAACTGAAAGATGGATCACCTCAGGCATCTGATACAGGTTTATTGCCAGAAATAGGCCTGTCCGGACAGAGTAGAAGCTTAAATCTTTACAGGCTTTAAGACTGCAGGACAATAATGAGCTGGATAACGTGCCTCTCTGTTTTACATCCTAGCCTTCCCATCAGCCATGAATGGCACCTGCAGGCTGCAATGACATTTGAAAGTACTGACATGCTAAACATTCAGTTCTCAGATGGGCAGCAGTTGCTGCCCCACCACCCACATGTGGCAGAGGGCTCCACTACCACACATGTGCACACTTCTGCAACTGCTGACAGAAAAAAATGATCGTGGTGTTTGGCATTGGTAGAATTTTGTCCAGCCTTGATCTTGCCAATGGATTCAGTGTGTCACATCAGCAGGGGTGATACTTCCCAGTTGGCCTCAAGTGGGTATCTGTCCTGGTGGTGTGAATTACTAATACCCTTGGTCCCATGTATTGTGCAGGTATGTGAACTGGAGTCCAGAATTAGACCTTGAAGCACAAAGTATTCCAGCATAACTGCCTTCTGCTAATTCAGTAATCATGTCCAGGGCAAACCTACATCACAACCTTGGGTATACAGCTACGAGCCCTACGCTTCTTGAGTGTAAAGCAAATAATGCCTGATGAAGAATGCAAGAGTTTTCCTCTCCATCAATTCAGTTTTAACATTTGACCTCTAGCATGGTAGAATCCCACAGGCAGCCCCAGGTGTACGTGTTCGGTCAGCTCAACTACATAGATCCCAATTCCTTTCTGTCCCTCTGTTTAGTTTCCTTTGTTTTCAGTTTTGATTTATTCAGCTGACATTCATTTCTCTTCTGGGTTTTTTTTCCCCTTTTTGTCTTTATACAGTACTTTACCTACAGTGTCTTACTGAGTCTCCTGGCCTGCTCTGTGTTCCTTCAGATCAGCTGTATTGGAAAACTGATCCTTATGTTAATCATTGAATTTATATATGTTCTCATTGTGGAAGTGCCAGGGGTCAACCTTTTTGACAATGCAGATCTCCTGGTTACAGCTAAAACCCAGTAAGTGTCTTTCACTTCTGAAATCTTCATCTGACTTCTTTCACCCAATGATTTCAGTGTGGCATTAGGTGGATGGGAGTGTAAAGGCTGTGGTGCAAGCAAGGGAAGGCCATGGTACCAGAGAAGGCATGGCTGTAAACTAAAGGCCTTATCAATGCTGCTCTCCACCTCTGAAGAGCAGAAGAATGCAGTTCCCTTTAAGATCTTTTTAATGTGGAACTTGACTAATGAACTATCTATTAATAACAAAATGTAACTGGAATCTGAGCGGATCTGTATTTCTTTTTCTTCTGGAAATGGGGAGCTTTAGTTAGTCATCCTCACTTCTTCTGGTATTACATTCCAAACATAGAAATGTCATTTCTCAGAAAAGAAAAAAAAATCCTCAAACAAATTTGAGCTGGCTCAGGGGTGTGATAATGAACCACCGCAGTGTTTGGACACCTGGTATATCAATCCCAGGTTGGGACAGCTGCTGTTGGACAAATATCCACATTTGAAAAGCCATTACAACAGCTGGTCTCAGCACAATTCCCAGCAGGAGAGCCTGGGCTAAGTGGGAGTAGGCAGTTGCCCTTTTACTTGCAAAAGGTAGTTTGTCATCACCAGGTCATACATTAATCATGGTGTGGCAACCTCCTTCCACTGACATGGTTACCCCTCTCCTGAAGGTCACACCAGAGAGAGAAGTTTGGCACATCCACAAACCCGTCCTCCTCCACAAGTTTCATTTCTCACTGGGAGCTGCATTGTTGTGTTACCTACTTGTTTTGATGATTTCCCCTTGTAGGCAACAATTGTACACGAATGTAAGTCAATAAAACCATGGTGTTGCCTAAAGGTGAATACGATGCCAGGGCACATAATAAGGAGAGCCGCCTGTAAGACATCAGCAGTGGACCATTGCTGTAGTCAGGAGTGGGACGGACGAGAAGACAGTTCACAATAATGGAGAGTCCAAGGTGTGAGAGAACAGAGATCTAGAAGGCACCAATTTAGGTGAAATATTTGTCAAGGATGATAGCTGTGGTTGCTCCTGTCTTGGACAGGAGGGTGGTTGAGAAGATTCACTTGGTCCTTTCCAGTGCTACCTCATATGTTATGAAGTAGCTTGTGTAGTTGCTGAAATTGTGATGGTCGTTAACCCCTTCAAGCTAGATGCATCTGGTTATTTCTGCCCTTCACATAAATATTCCATGATTTTAGCATTTCTGTGTGCCCAGTAATAATTAATGGAGGTATGGCTTTTACTGCCATGTTAAGCAAATGAAGTTATGTAGGAAACCTCACGCAGCTTTCTGTGGAGGTATGGGGAAAACGAGTTTTCCCTCCGTTTTCTGGCAGACGTTATGTATTCCAACAGTGGACACTATTTAGCACTTTCTAACACAATTAGAGAAATAAAAGCGTTTTGTATCCCAAATATTATTTTATTCTTTTAAGTCAAGAATTAAGCAAAATTACAGCACTTAGAAGTATAATTTATGTCACTTCACAATCAAAATGTCAATAACAAAGTGGAGAAGGTTAGCATGTTTTCCCAGAAATAGCTTTCTGTGATGCTATATTCTCTCTCACTAAATGATACTTGTTTTGTCTGGAGAGCTCCATGCACAGCTATTTATTGTCCCAGTTTCTGGCAGTCCATTTGTGTGTTGTGGGAAATGGGAGCTCAGCATGTAGCACATAGTTCAGAGATGTACCTTATTGTCCAGCTGATAAAAAAAAAATAAGCAACATGACCTCATACTACTTTAATTGGGTGCCCGTTGTAGCTACATAATTACTGTCTGCTCTGCAGCCATTATGGTACTCTTGACTAATTAGAAGTGATGCAGATGTCACTTCACACTTCTGTGTACAAACCAACCCAGCATGCAAGCAACTGAAAAGCTGATTATAGCACATTGGGAGTTGCTAGACTTGACTGCAGTGACACAGCAGTGTGGTGACACGTGAAGTATAAACTGGATGCCCAAAGCTGCTATCATATTGTCTTTTCCCTATGCAAAAGAAAAAACTAATGCATTGGTTTTAAAGATGTGATAGACCAATGTAATCTTGTAAATTGGGTTCCTGTACAGTGGAGCCCAAAGAGCTTTGCCCAGTGATTTGTTCATCAAGCCCATCATTTCTGTTCGAGCTGAGGTTTGTGATTTAGAGGGCTGTCTGTCCCTGCCATCGTGGTTGTGAGAAGGCTTCTGCCCTATGGGAGCAAAATCAGCCACCTTTCCGGCTAAAAATGTGGACTTAACTTGAGCAGGCGTGTATCTAGCAAGCTTCTCTCTGTGTTACCTTCCAGTAATTAAAGAGCCATCTGCTGCTGGAGATGTCTGGCACATGGGGGAAGCAACCTACCAATGTTATGCCATTATTGCTTGCACTGGGCGTTTTGAGTTATCCAAAGCGTTATTGTAAATATTGAGTTTGGTACATTTCCTAGTCTCTGCTGAAGATTTTAGAGCAAGCCTAACCACCCACAGTGAGCTGCAGCCCCAGTACAGAAGGTCAGATCTGCCATGCTGCCATCATAAGACAGAGCAATAATGAGGGGCAGTCAGTCATCCTTGGCCAGGTAGTGATTTAGGGGAGTAGGGGAATCATGCTGCATGTGGGAAGTGTTTCCAACTCTATCTAGATCCAACTTTTAGTGTGGGAGTCACTATCCCCAGGGTTCCTACATCGTGTCCATGTCCAAGCACATGTGTTCAGTGTTGGAGCTGGCCAAAAGGCCGTGCAATAAATTGTGTGCAAGACAACAGTGGGTTGCAAAATCTGTGTCAGAAGAAATTCCATGCTCAGAGCTGCAGAAAATGTCTCAGAACCAACAAGGTTAGAGAGTCGCTATGCTTTTATTTTTTAATTTTATGCCCAGTTAGGCTCCCTCAGCTATTTCAATTTTGATGATTTGCATGTCTGATTCTGTAGTGAGAGGTTCCCTTCAGCCCCAGAAAACTGTGGCCTGAAGCTCTCGAGACAGCCATGAGATTCTCAGGCTAAAGATGTATCGTGTTAGTAGCCTGCAAAACTGTAATTGCAACAATGACACTACAGTAATTTTACCACTGATGTCCTTCTTTCCATTTAAATAGCTTTTTAAGAGATCCATGTACATGATTCTCAGCCACCTAATATTCCACCCACACTTGAGAAGAAACCCAGCAGCATTAAGCAATCAATCAGTCAGGAACTCAGACAGCTACTACCTACCAGAAAGCTCCTTTCCAACCTTTCACTGTAAGACAAGCACACCTAAAATCTTCTCCAGCAGCTGTTTCATATGAGTACCTTGCACTATTGTGAACAGTAATAGCAATTCATGTAAGGGTTTCTTTAGTGCAGTTGTGTGTGCTACCCATAGCTGGCACAGCACGAGATCAGTAACTTGCAGAAGAAGGGAGTAGTGCTACAGTTAAAGGAATTAAACACATCTCCATGCTACAATAAATGGGGAATAGAGGAGCTGTCCCTTACAAGGTATTAGCCCAAAGCTTCCTTCAGATAAAATTTTCCAGCCTGACCTAATGAAGTAGTGACGGATGCACAAGCATTTGCTAAGCATCCCACACTGACATTAAAATCCCAAATGATTCTCTGACACTTAATGCTGCTTGGGTATTTTAACCACGTTAACCATGTGGCACCATCGCTCTAGATTTTTGAGTGTAGCAGAGACGACACACACCACACCCCCCCTCCATCTTTTGTTTTAAAAGGGCTTATAGCCCCACACAGTGTTCGAGGTGCCACATTGCAGAAGTGCTGTTGGATGATGTATGGAAGGACGAGTGCGGGAGGGAGCCAAACATTCTGCTAACCTTGTATTTGTGGTTTTTTTCAGCGTGTTTCCAAATGCAACGTTCCCATGGTGAGTCACTCTGGCATGAAATATTTTTATGGGGTTTTGTTGGTAGGCATTTTCTGTTCACAAGGTGCAGTATATCAGCATGTTGACTCACCAGCAGTGTCTGGTATTTGGTTATGCGTTGCTGTGAGCTGGTGCCACACAGTGCAAACGCCCTAAGTGGACTGACTGCTGCCCTTTTGTATGTATAGCTACTCTCAGAGCATCCCCCTTCTTGTGGGACTTATGTCAACTTGCTTTACAGAGCACCTCATAGAGCTTACTTGCAAATACAAGTCAAGGTTTTATCAAAATAATATTTTCATTCTGTATAGTTTTATAATTCAGATTTAACAGGTTTTATTTGCTTGATTTTCAGAAGGGATGGGAATGTGTCTTAGTGCTCTTTTCAGCTTATAGAATACTTGCTTACAAAACAAATGCCTTTAAGGAGTGACTAATATAGAGAAGCAGTGAGAGTTAAGAAGCAGTAAGTATAGAACAGTTCCAGACTTAGGAGGCTGGGGAAGCCAGTGCAGGAGACACAGTGAACACAGTTTGAAAAACTGTCAGCATTTTGGTTTTGCCAAGCACAGTGGTGGCTGAGCATATATGACCATTCTCTAAAAAATGGCTTTTTTTAAGAAGTTGGATTAAATTTCTGATTTCAAAGTCCTGCTTTAGAAACCGGTGCCTGTGAGCCAAACTCCTCAGCTTTTTGCAGGTATTGATTGTCCTTTTACCAACACATGTTTTGAGGGGAAAGAAAAATGCCTTTTCTTCAGAGGCTGGTTAGTCTTTAGTGGGAACTGTGGAGTGTAGCTAAGCTGTGTTTCTCCACATTGAGGCTAACTGGGAAATTCTGCTCTTTTCATTCACAGCAGCAGCTCTCCAACAATGACACGAGTTGCACTGAAGATTGTGACCCCTGTCATCATTACTGTCTTTGTCCTGGCACTGTACTTGCACGCCCAGCAAGTGGAATCCACTGCAAGGCTTGACTTCCTCTGGAAACTCCAGGTTAGTGGGTGTTTGTTGTGTTGGAGGGATACACATAGTCACTGGCATTCATATAAAACTACTGAGCTATTCACTATCGAGTTGAGTGTTATAGAGTGTCTTTGAATTTCATCTGGATCTGGCATATAACTGAGCATACTAGTAACTCTCTGCTCTTTTTTGGTACTTTGCATACTCAGTCCTTCTCATCCTGGTTATTTAACAGATTAACAACGAAACTTTGTTTCCTTGTAATGCACTTTGGATGGTCCCCACAGTAAAGGGTTATAGATCTGAAGACTGAGGTTAATGAATTTGGGCAACTGAGCCTGTGACTTTTGCAGGAACCTGTAATATAACATGATTTGTAAATATAAGAAACTCATATTCACTGCTGAATTGTTTCCCAGAGTTTAGTGAGCTTTAGTTTGCTGTGTTCAGGGGTGTGAAAGATTGACGTTTGCATTTTCATTCACTTTCTTGTTAAGCAGTGGGAATGGGCTTGATATCCAGCCTTCATTAGCTCCTAGGCAGCAGTACTGGATAGCAAACACACTACAGATAATGCCACACTGTGCTCCTGTCCCCGGGTTCAGTGTTAAAGTTTTCACTATTTGTGCCCACAAGTGATGTTGTGGCATTGTATGTGATTCTCAAGCAAGCAGGACAGGTGTCACCTCTACCCAGAACTCATAGCTGGGGGACTGCAGGATTGCAGGTTTTATATAGATGTTTTTACCTCCTGGATGGCAGGACACCATTCTAATAATAGGTGGTCTCAGCAGTTTGAGTAGGAGGCACTGAGGAAGCACCAATTAATTAAAGCTCCTTGGGAAGCAGATAAACATTGTTATCCTCGTTTAGAAACGGCACAACAATGGAAGGGATGAGCTGACTTGCCTGTCCCAGGTCTGGGCTCAGCTGGGCAAAGCATTTGTTTCCCCAGACAGAGCCAAGTGTTCTCTTTGTTCTGTCCAGACATATGACTTTCTAAAGGGTCCTTCCTTGTTTAACTTCTCCCATTTCAGAAACCAGCATCCATGAGCAAAGTTGTAAGTGCTTTTCAAGTATTGCTTGTGCCTTTACCAAAGTACTTAGGGGATGTGGGGAGGTTACCCCTTCTTCTGTCACAAAGTGAGGGCTGGAGAGTGTGTCTGAGCTGTGTTCATCCACACCAAGGGCCAAATGTGCCAGGAAACTCGTTCCTGTTTTGGCTTCAGCTCTCCAGCAATGACAAAGTAATTGAAAAAAAAAAAAAAAAAAAAAAAGATTTGAAGAAGACCCATTTCAAAAGACTCAATGTTTTGCCTGGTGCCTCTGCTGAAGGGGAGGCTGCTGTACACAGGACAGCTCTTCAGAGCTCCCATAAGCTGTGCAACCCCTGTCTCAGCTGTGCCTTCCCCAGCCCTTGCCTCACCTGTCTCTGTCTTTTCCTTTACTCATATGCAATATTCAAAATGGCAAAAAGTAAAATAAGGAGGGAAAAATACTGCTGATGTCAGATAGTGGGGGAGGGAGAGGTGATCAGTACACACACCTCTGTGCCTTTACCTACAAACCAGAAGCAATGAATTGAGGTAACAATGGTATTGTGCAAGTCTGCAAAGAGAAATCAAATCTGGTTCTGAAGTCTGATTAAGCTAGTGAACTCTAAATGCTTTTATTTTAGTCACCTAGGCCTAGGTACATACTAGGTGTCTGTCATGGTTTAACCCCAGCCGGCAACTAAGTACCACACAGCTGCTTGCTCAGTCCTCACCCAGAGGAATGAGGAGGATAATCAGGAAAACAGCAAAACTCGAAGATTGAGATAAGAATAATTTAAATAAGATTTAAAAAAATAATAATAGTAATAATAATAGTAATGAAAAGAAGGGAGAAGGAGAGCACAATAAAATCCAAAGGGAAGGAGGGAAACCGCCCCCCAGGTGATGCACAACACAACTGCTCAGTGCCTGCTGACTAGGGCCCAGCCAGTCCGCGAGCAGCAGGCAGCAGCTCAGCCAACTCCCCCCAGTTCGTATACTGAGCATGATGTTCTATGGTATGGAATATCCCTCTGGCTGGTTCGGGTCAGCTGTCCTGGCCCTGTCTTCTCCCAATTTCTTGTGCCCCTCCAGCCCTCTCGCTGGCAGGGCATGAGAAACTGAAAAGTCCTTGACTTAGTATAAACATTACTTAGCAACAACTAAAACATCAGTACATTATCAACATTATTCTCACACCACATCCAAAACACAGCACTGTACCAGCTACTAAGAGGAAAATTAACTCTATCCCAGGTGAAACCAGGACAGTGTCCTAAGGTACATCCTTCCTGAAGCTCTGGTTCCAGCTGAACATTAAACCCAAATCCACACACATTAGCACAGAAACAAGACAACCTATCCTCCTCATGATTCCCTTTGCCCAGACATACCCACCACCACAGGACTCGTGGGATTTATAGGCTGGTGAAAAGTCCTCTCTGGAGTTTTGGATTGGCCTGTTTCCTGGGCTGCGTGGTAACTGTACTTCGTGACCATCATTGCACCTCAGCAGACCTTGTGGAAAAGGAGAGTCCTTTTAATTAGCTACATGAGCATTTGGAGGGTGCAGGGAGAGCATTATAATTCAGTGCTGCTCATGCAGTCCGCCTTCAGCAATGATGAGCTGTCTGTGTTCTCCTGAAACCTGCTGTGCTTGACTGGGAAAGCTAAATGGGTGTTTTCATGGATGGCAGGATGGCAGTGGAGTTCCCCAGAAAGAACAGACCTTGTACAGGTTACCCAATTCAGGGCCTAGAAATATAACAATATTGGATTTTGGTGTTAGTCTGTGCCTGCTTTTACATACACACACAGAGACGGACCATCTTCCACAGCAAAACACAAGCTTCTGCATCTCTCTGGTTCTGCTCGCCTTTGCAGTTTCCCCCTTTCTTGTTTCTGTCCTCCCTGCAAGTTCATTTTCAGCTTTTTTTCCCCTCCTCAGAGCAGTTACCAAAAGAGTAAGCATATCACTGTCTCTCCCCTTGAAACTAGGCCACTGAAGAGAAAGAAGAAATGGAGGAGCTGCAGGCCTATAACAGACGCCTCCTCCACAACATTTTGCCGAAGGACGTGGCAGCCCACTTCTTGGCTCAGGAGCGGCGAAATGATGAACTGTACTACCAGTCCTGTGAGTGTGTGGCTGTCATGTTCGCCTCCATAAGCAACTTCTCAGAGTTTTACGTGGAGCTGGAGGCCAACAACGAAGGGGTGGAGTGTCTGAGACTGCTCAACGAGATCATTGCCGATTTTGATGAAGTAAGTCGCAGAAAATCCGGGTGGGCAGAGTGAACCTAATCAATGAGTTTAGTTGCACTTTGCTGAGCTCCTAAAGGAAGGTGGCTTATAGAATCCTTGTGCCATGGTTCATTTTTCCTCATGCCAGAAGTCTTTGATTCATTTTTCTCTAACCACATTAAAATCCCTTCTATTCCTTCACCGCTCCTCCAAGTATCTGATCCCCTTTCTTCCTATTCTTCGAGTAGCAGAGGCTCTGGCCAGTACTTTTTGTAGTGCTTGTACTAAGGGAGGACACGTGGCAAGGATATTACCAGTATGTATGTGTTTGTCAAGGTTTTTTTCACTACTTTTGCTCTTGTGAAACAGATAATAAGTGAAGACCAATTTCGGCAGCTGGAGAAGATCAAGACCATCGGCAGTACATACATGGCTGCATCAGGCCTCAACGATTCCACTTACGACAAGGAAGGGAAGACGCATATCAAAGCTCTGGCTGATTTTGCCATGAGGTTAATGGACCAAATGAAATACATTAATGAACATTCATTCAACAACTTCCAGATGAAGATAGGTAATGTCACTGTGTTTACAGGATTAAGTATAGCTAGTGATCATTCTGAGTTGGGGATTTTGTGGAGAGAAACCCACAGATGTTACCTTAGCTGTACAGTGATGTTAATTGTCTTGTGCCTGGTGACCACTTTGGCCTCCATGGAACATCAAAGCAGCTTTGTTAGGGTCACAGCATTATTACTGAAGCTCCCTGGGGAATTAGGAGCAGTTGGGCAATTGACCTTGGCACAGAGAAGCTCCTACTACAGCATGATCTCACATGGCAGTTGAGCTTGGACTCATTTTGCCTGTGATGTGCTCCCTGCCCACACCCCCTGTGGTCCCAGGCTTTGCCATCCTTGGACATTAAATTGTCTTTCAAGTCAGGGAATAAAACGAGACAGAAAAGGAGAAAGAGAAGAAACGTGAGGGTAACTGTGGTATTTGTTCTGGAAGGCCACCGGGCTGCTGCCTTACAGGCGCTCAGCATTGCAGCAGCTGTATAGTGACTTCCAAGTGAGCAGTTTGCTTGGCAACTGGATGGCAAATAACCTTATCCTGATACCTGGTGCTGGAAAGTAGCTCTGGATTGAGCAGATCCAGCCTGTGCTGCCAGACAGGCATAATGGATCAAAGACTATGACTTTTCTTTAAAAGTTTCTTTGCCCACAGTTTGGCCGTGGCTTTACATGTCAGGTTGAAGCACAACTAGAACAAACAAACCTCAGGATGTTTTTTATTGTCTGAAAAATAATTTGCCTCAGGCTTCATGTGGATCTGGGCATTGTGGGATTTCTCCTCTCCTTCCAGGCCTCAATATTGGTCCTGTTGTAGCTGGGGTGATAGGAGCACGCAAACCCCAGTACGACATCTGGGGCAACACGGTGAATGTAGCCAGCCGAATGGACAGCACCGGTGTGCCTGACAGGATTCAGGTAAGGAATTCACTGGAAAACTTCCACTGCCAGCCCTCTGTCACTTCTGCGTTTTGAAACGTAATTAGAATTGCAATTTTGGTTTCATTTTATTCCTTTATGCCATACATATGCAGTACTGAAAGAAAAGCCAGCTGGGGAATACTAATGGTACCATCAAGTTTCGCTTTTTAATCTTGACCAACTTTCCAACCTTTGGTCAAAAACTTGCCATTTAGGTCTGGGTGGAAGCACTGAGCTGATTTTCCTTCCCCAAGTGCCTCATTGGCACTGTGAGCACAATCCTGCTGCAATACTTACAGCCTCGTGCTACCAGCTTTGCTGTTTGGCTGTGTGCAACTGCAGCTTGTTTTATTTTCCAAGGGCTTGATTCAGTTATGTATTTCTGTAACTCACTTCTCTGTTCACAATGTACGTATTGTGAGGCTAGCAACGGCCCGGGCATCAATGCAAAGGGGATATATAACTAGAGAAAGAGGATGGTTTAAGGGGTTAATGTAAGACTGTCTTGTAAGCAAATGTCTCCTTGGCCCTCAGACAGTGACCTTTTCAGCGATTCCATTCCACTGTCCTGCTTTCGCTGAGCCAATGTCCACAGTACCAGATTGTCATTCCTTGGGAAAGTACTGAAGGGATATAAAAATAGTTAGAATAACTGATGTAAAACCCGAGAGGGGAAGCCATGCTGTTTCTTTCCAATTAAGCTGTCAGTTAACTGGATCAATATTTATCCAACATCCTTTAAACTTTCCTACAAGATGGTCCAAGAACAATTTTCATTCTAGTTAAGCAAATCAGCACAGCAATGTTACAGCAATAGGAAGCCAGAAATGGAAATATTTAAAGCCACCTGGAAACCAGTGAATAAATACATTGTAATAAATAAATAGCTCTGAAAATATGGTTGTTAAACTTCTGTTACTCTGCAGCGCAATTGTTTCTGAATGGCATCTGCAGAGAGAATTTGGGTGCTGGCTAGATTATTCCATTTCTTTGGTCTTCCTCATTGCCAGCTACCACCTTCTCCTTTGTAAAAACAACCCCCTGAACAACTCCTTCTAAATTTGTATATCCACTGGGTAATTTCCAGGTCATTTTTGAGGGCTTTTTAAATATGTTTAACCCATTTTCCTACTACCACTCTGGTGATATAATGAATGCATCTGAGTAACCTGGACTGCCAGGTGTGTTTTTAAAAATGTGACTGACTTGTTTCTTTTTATCCTGTGACCTCCCTGAAAAATGCACTTTTCCCCACGTTGTGTACCATGTGTGACTGGCTTCTGTAGTTTCAGTTTCTAAAGGTTGTGTGTGTTCTGCAACTTGTGCCAACCTTTCAGTTAGTGACTGAGCTGCAAAAGTCAAACGACGTAGAAACAAAATAGTTGATCCTACTTTAACTTTGTGCATTATTCCAAAAGCAAACGAAAAGACTAAGTGGAAGGCATGACAAGCATCTGCTTATTCTTGTTTATTCTGCAGGTAACAACAGACATGTACCAGGTTTTAGCAGCCAACAACTATCAGCTGGAATATCGGGGGGTCATTAAAGTCAAAGGCAAGGGAGAAATGACCACCTACTTTCTAAATGAAGGGCCTCCAATTAGTTAGCACCGATTGCAGCGTCACTCAGATGGAATTTGCATTAGACAAGATTGTGAATTGGAGAAGAATCACTTTTTGGCAGTAAAGCTGAAAATGCAGCGCAGTTGAAATTACACACCGTGACTCTAGAGCTGGTATCAGCAAACTCTTTGGCCACCCGTCATGAAAGGCGATGGGAAGAAACCACCTTGGAGTTGTTCCTGGCTGAGTGCTAAGTCGACCAAAGATGTGGTACAACACAGTTTCACAGATAAGACATGAATTTGGAATTTTTTAAAAAGGCTGCTACGACAGGATGATACAAGAAGCTATTTAAGTATTTATAGACACAACACAACATTTACTTGGTTGAAGGAATGTATGATTCACTACAAAGCATTATTTTGGAATGGATTTGCACTCCCATAATGTTTCCATCCCATACTGCCAGCTATTTGAAGTGTACCACTGTGCTTTTATTAGCTGTTTTGAATGGGCTTTCAAAATTGACACCCACTGTTGCAGCACACAAAAAAGCCTTTTAGAAGGGCATTGGTAATGTCTTGGTGTGAAAAGACGTTATAGCTCTGGCCCCCTCTTTTCCCTTCTTCTACATGGCTAAATGACTGCTCTTCCGAGTGGGTCTGGCACGTCTGACGAAGGGGAAGACCGAGATAACGGAAGATGGCTCTACAACCATATTTATTAAAGTCTTCTGTGCTCTTCTTTGGTATCTATCAGTTTACATGGGAAAGACTAGATGTAAACAAGAGACACTTTGTGGGGGGAACTCCCCTGAAATTTGTTGTGGGTTTTTTTGTATTTTTTATTTTGTAATATTGAAAACATGGAGATCTAACAGATATACCAAATTCTATATTTTGTAAATTATATATAAATTAGAAGGCAGGCTGTCCACACCAAGGTGTGGTGGGAGGTGTATATAACCTGTAGACTTTTGTGTAATCTTTTTCTGCATAATACTTTGAACACAGACTTGGCAGTTTTCAGATTATCACTATACAATCAACCAACAACAAACAGGTGAGTTTCCAGGCTGAATCAGATGCGTTTTAAAATGAAAATCCAGAAAAATCTGCAACCCCAAAGAAGAGGAAAAAACAAAATGCGATAGTCGCACAGTTGTTCCGTGCAGCATTCAAGCGGTGGGTGACATCTTAACAAATGGAAACACCTTTGAGTTTTAGCTACCGAAATGGTATCAAACATGTCAAAAAGAGCTCTAAGCAAATCCTCTAACTCTAACAGGAGCTCTTATAAGAAGAGAAAAAAAAAAAAAAAAGCTGATTTGAACTTTTCTTTTTAAAAAATCATTTTTCATAGATGGTCTTAATAGAATCCTGCTGATATGAGAGTTGTCTGATATTGTAACTGCCATTTGACATTACAAGGAACTATGTACTGCAGCATCAAGTTGACTTTCCTGTAGTAGGCACTTATTTAAACTGAGTCACAGATTTTCAATTTTCAGGAATTAGGTGATCTTCAAAAAAGGTTATGATGGCAAGTGTGTATATGAGGTGGTCAACCTTAAAATACAGTGCCACTGATGTTGTGTTGGAGACATCTTTATCATGAGTGGGGGGTTTATGAATAGTTCACTGTTATCATTTATGTACCTTTTTTAACTATTAAAGAAAAATCCCTTGCTATTTTATTAAAAAAATGAATTTTAAAAAAAAGCTATATTTTTTATATTCTATAAGGGCAGAGTTTTGATATTGAATTTGGCTAGCACTAAAAACGACTCCAGTCTTTTGACATTTAATAAAGTTCTTTTCCACTCTTCTCAGGGCAGAATTATTGTAGTACTAACAGCTTAATGATTGCACTATGGTGGTGGCGATTTATTTTTTTCCTACTCGACAAAGAGAATCAGTGAAAATCCATGGGCCTGTCTTAATTAATTTGCTATATTGCTAAGCATAACCCAAGCATTAAGCCATTTAAACGTGAGCTTAAATGGCATCGCCTCTTCCCTTTCTCCCTTCCACTAGGAAACATCTCTGAAAAGTATAGTATATTGACTTCTGTAAAACTGCCAAGTCTGCCCTTGTACTATACTTTTGCTCCTTTACATCCTTCCTGGTTTGCAGAATACTTAAGTTGCATCACACCTTTCTCCCCTCTCCTCCACCTTCCCTCCCTTTTACCCCCCCCCCCCCCCGAGTCTCATTCCCTTCATGCCATACACTCAGTTTTAGGTTTGCTTTCTGCTTTACAAAAGTCTGCAGTCTTCTTAACTTTTGATTCATCTTATGAAGTTGTGTTGTCAATGAAATTTCAAGTCCCCAGTATCTCTAGGTGTGATTGTTGACAGTGTGTCATGATCATTTCAAGGGGTATTCACACACTCTTTACTCTGGATCTTGCAAAAATGGATACAGTTATGATTTCCCATGGAAATTGAAATTATTTAAGTAATTTAACTATATTAAACACTGTTTCACTGGTAAAGCGTCTCTGTTTTATTTTAGCTGCATCTGGCTGGTGAAGCGATCAGACGCAAGCTGTGCAGGAGATGATACTGAATCTGCAAACAGAAAGGTCCAGTTCTTGACTAGCACTGGTGGACGGCTGTTTGGAGCACACCGGTACTACGCAGTGCCCGGTTACAGAGCCTCTAGGGCTTGTAGGTCCTTCTTGTGCACCCACCTGCCTTTAAACATTCGTCTCGGGATAGCTGGCAAAGCCCTGCTGTGGCACTGTGGCTAAATATGTTGGTATAACTTAATAGCTTAAATTTGTGTGTGGGTGTGTGTCCTATTTTTTTAAAAAATGGAGTGTATTTTAAAATGTGTATCACCTTTGTCAAAGATTTCCCCAGGTACCTCGGCACTTGTCCTCTCAGGGGCACCTGGAAGGAGGCAGCAGTGTTTGTCAATCTAACATTTTCCATCTTTACAGGTAAAAGTAAATGCCACATGTAACTATAGCAATTAACAGAAGACTGAAGTGTAACTGAGAAACAAGAAGCTGCAGCTTTCAACTGACTTTTTTAGTTGAGGAGACATCACACAGGTAACTAAGAACCGAATGACTGACAAACTGTTACTTGTTAGGAGAAATTTGCTAAGTGTACTGGGAATGGAGCTGCATTAACAAAACCCCATGAAATACTTAGTATCACCAGAAAGATGGTGAAGAACTATTTAATACTTTACATGTTCTCCTACATAATCACACAAACAGCAATTTAGGACGTTACCTGATGTAAGAGATTTTTTAAAACTGCCTGGAGAAGGGTATCCCCCAGGGGAAGGAAGCCAGCAGCCTCCTGTGCGGTGCCCTCTCCTTTAAACGCCGTACGCGGCGACGGGCTGAGCCGTTTTCCCAAGGTGTTTAGCCGCTTCCCCCAGCCCAAAGCTGGCTACTTCGAATAGCTGCCTGCACACAAAACAACTACGCACCACGTTTCTTACGTGTGTCCTCTGCACGGCCACTATCCTTGCTGCCTGTGCATTACACAGCATACATGGGCACCAACATCTTGTCAAAAACGGCCAAGAGGCAAACGCTTTCCTTCTGTTGACTTCCCACCTGCTCCTCACCGCACCATCACTTCTAGTTCGAAGAGCGAGCGCTTCGGACACAGCCTGAAAAAGAGCAGTTCAGCTGTTCTAGGCTGAAAAAACTCCTCAATTTCCATTCTCTTTACCTTCTCTGTCCCAAGCTTTTCACTTCAAGGCACAAGAAGTACCGGGGGTGGGTGGTGGGGGTGTCAGGAATGAGAACATTGACTTCCAGGCAGGATGGGGGACGGCAGCAGCAACACTTCCCTGCCACCTGGCAGCCAGGTACCTTACTGTAAAAAGCAGCGTTATATTTTTGAATTTCTGTCCCCGAGCACCTCACCGTCCCTGCCTGTCCTGCTCTGCCCTGGCACTTTGCGGTGCTGGCACCGACGCCGCGCTGTTGGTGCCTCCCCCGTGGCTCCCGCTGGAAGCCGGTGCGGCGAAGGGCAGGTGAGCAGGCGGTGGGCGCCGGGTGGGAATTACAGCAGTGGTGCAGCACAGCCAGAGCCCAGCACTGACGAACTCAGAGGCAATGCTGGTGCAGCACAGCACGGGTGCCATTGAACAAGAAGCTCCACAGAACAGCTCGAGAGTCCCCTGTAAGCAGCTGGCCCCAGAGATCTTTTCTTTAAATACAGAATTTCAGATGCAAATAACTATTGCCATCTACTGGAACCGGGCACGTGCAGCCTTAGCCAGGCGCCGCTGCCACTGCTGCTGAGCAGTCCCGCAGGATCAGGCTGAAAGAGACCCAAAACCTCCTTCCACCACACGAGGAAGGGAGAGCACCTCACAACCGAAAGGCAGCCCCTCCTTCCACAGTAACTGATGATACACAAACTAACAAATGCAACTTAGATAAGCAAAACATAATCATCCCAGGCTGTATGTCACCACCAACCCCCACCACCACCCTGGCAGCACAGCAGTCAATGGTGCAACAACACAAGACCCCACCACACCTGCTGCTGCTGCTCCTCGCTACGAGGTGCCTTTGAAAGAATCCAGAGGAGGCCTCCCCCGCTATGGGCAAACAACTTCTTGCACGGTGCAGGCCAGGTTCCAACAGGAGACGTAAATCCCCTGGTCTGTGGCTGCCAGATCTGGCACCGTGAACCCCGAGTCCCACAAAGCCATCAGGACAATGGTCTCAATCATCCTTTACTGCGGGGCTAACAGCTGAGAACCTCCTGCTCTCACCACTTGGGTACAGCTTGGTGCTCTCCTGTCCTTCCAGTGACTGCTGCCATCCACTCTGAAACGGGCTAGAGGACATTCTACCTCTCCTTTTCACCTGCTCAGCAAGGAGCACGCACAACACCCCAGCACAGCCGTACCTGGCGGATGGAGAGAGAACACCAGAAGACAAAGAGCCACAGAGTGCCATCTTTATGTTACACACCTCCCGCTAGGAAATGGCTCACCTCAAGCTGCCTGTAGCACTAGAGAGATGCAGTTTGTGTCCTGAAAATGGCTGGAAGAAGACAGATTAGAGCTGGCTCTGAAATTATTTCACGTCACATTTTACGTTGGAAGCAGGCACCACAACTCCCCCGGACTAGGTGAGCACACAACACCCAGCTGGTAACGTCCTTCTGTCCTGCCCTGTCTTCTTGTGGCATTTCCATAGCAGCTCCAGTACAACAGATGGAGCACATTCTTATTTGCTTTCAAGCTTCGCACGGTGCTTGACAACTAGGGCGTGTTCCTAAGCTCTGCTCAGTGTACAGGTTAGCGGGCTCATCTGACAGTGCCACCCACACGCTCCTTGCAGAAGCTGAGCTGGACGCCCAGGTCGGAGCTTTGCATGCCATACTGGAGCCAGGTACCCATAGCGTGCCTATGCAGCCCCCGCTAAGCGTACCTTAAAGCTTCTGAACAGGTACTTGTCATCTGCCTGTCTCAGGAGGCTTTCCCTCTGAGGAAGGAAGAAACCTTACCCTGGAAAACAAAGACTCCATAAATGCTCTGAGAGGTCTGAACATCTTTCAGATAGCTCTATAAAGTCAGGATAGCAAACAGGGGTGTACCAACTGACAAAAGTGCTCCATAAAGTTCATTAGCAAACAGTCTGATCAATAAAACTGATGAACCGTAATTTTGTTTACAAGCTAGTACAGACACAATGAAACCACTTCGCCTTACCAAAATAAACATTACCTGGAATATCTGACCAGCTACAACTAGAACTGCGCACACAGCCAGATGCTCCAGGGTTCCTCAGACTCCTGTTGAGAGATCAGCTGGCCTCTTGTCAACACAGGGCTGCAACTGGCGTGCAGACCCCCCACAGCTACCCTCCTCACCACCTACCTCCAACCAGGGAAGAGTCCCTCTTGTAATGCATCCCCTTTAGAGTAACACCATTCAGAAACCATGGATTTTTGCAAGCCATAACATGTATCTAGAATGCTATTTATTCTGACAAAAAGCTGATTCAAAATAGCGTGTTTAGTGTCTGGGAATGTTAATGGGCTTTTTTCAATACTAACTGTGAAAGCAAAAAACATTCATTCCATAGTACTTGCAGTGGAACTGGGGAATGAAACAGAAGGCTGAAAGGTAATATCTCTACACAGGTGTTCCTCAGTCCTTTGATCAAGACACTATTAATATATTAAAGAATCCACAGTGAATGTTAAGTAATCACAGTATCTGCAAAGGAAACCAGTTTCCATCCCCATCTAGTTCTCTACTAGCTTTGATATAGCTAAAAATCAATTCACGTAACACACAGGTACATTCCCTCACAAAGGCTGCATTCTTTTCTACACCTCTCACTCCCTCTTTTGTATATATTCTTACAGATCTTATACACGTGTGTGTGTGTGTCAGTCTTCCACAAAGCAACATGAAAGAAGAAAGCTCTGAAAAGTTATTTCCTAGCAAATTTTCACAATTCACAAATGAGACAAGTTCTTATCCCCAGCTATTGGCCCAGACATTGAATACAAGAGCATATCACTATGAAAAACCTTGGATTAATTGAAGAAAAATACACAAGGATGTGACTAAATCTCTAGAAGCTCAAATAGGGGACTCTAAGGTAATCAAACCTCAAACAGCAAGATATATACCTAGTCAAACTCTGGGCCAACCCTTCCTGAAACTGCCTGTAAACACACAGACCTTATTCAAAGAAAAATAAGGTATTGTGGGTGTTGGATGGACTCATTCCAACCTTAAAGAGGGCTTAATTTATAAATACAGCATGAAGTCGGCTCTGCTTCTACTAAATCCCACAGAAAAACTGAGAAACTATGAATGGCCTTGTGCAATTCGAACTAAAATAAAGCATGTTGTTCAAGAGAGTAGTCATCTTTCATAAACTCATCTTCATAAGTCTAATAAGTATCTAATAAAATCAGCAGGGAAACACCTACTATTTCTCTGAATGCTGAATTTGTATAAGCACATGGAAAATCCTGGGAATTTTCAGTAAATTCTCACCTCCAGCTTGGCCTGGTGTATCTTGTTTCTCATCTCACACAAAATTTCAGCAAGTTCTAATATTATAGTCAAATTAAAGTAGTATGTTCAAAAGCCATGTTTTTAGCACCTCGTAATATCAGGCAATGAAGAACAGTCATGCCCATTAACTTTTCATTGTGAAATGGCATTTTTATCAGTGCCGTAAAAAAAAGCAAACAAAACCCCAACTGTCTTCTATTACACTGACAGCTGCATTTTTCCATTATACCTGCTGACCAGCAATTAAACACCAGCATAACTGGAATGCAATAATGGCTCCTGGCGCTATGACAAAGGAAGTTTTCATTCCTTAAAAATGCATCTTTAGGAATAACAGGAAGGGAAGGTGTCTCAGAGAAATCAAGATTCTCTGCCAACACAAACTGAAAAAATGACACAAGAGAAAATCCTTCACGTGCACGACAGCCTGAATTAAAAACTAGGCAGTACTTCAGGCATTCATAGCAGCTTCCCCTCCTATCAATGGAGGTGAAGTGAAAA
The DNA here is from genome assembly GCF_023634085.1 of Falco cherrug. Lineage (NCBI taxonomy): Eukaryota > Metazoa > Chordata > Aves > Falconiformes > Falconidae > Falco > Falco cherrug. The sequence continues at coordinate 31,281,065 of NC_073704.1, read as the reverse complement.
GATCGGTGTAAGGATGCTTCCAGACTTTGTAAGCATGACAAAACCTGGTTTTATACTTAAAACATGAATAGCTATATTTTTTAATCATTGACTTAAAATAGTAGACCGCTTTTCACCTTTTCTGATGTCCAGAGTTCAGAAAGGTGAACTGAATGCTAATACGAGCAAACTTCTTGGTTCTAAACAAAGGCTGTTCACTGTTCTGGATTTTTAAAACATTTGTCATGTAAACATTTCCTAAAATTCTTGTATGCTTCAGTCCAGTCCTCCACTTTACCTTTTCCCCATCTTCTGGATTCCCAAAACAAAAGCACTCCATGTTCATGAACGCATTCTTCTTCTCTGTCTCAAAGTGGGGAGAGAAGAGTACTAACTGCAAAGCACATCACCTCCAACACCCATCTCTGAGCCTGCACACCAAGGGATCTTCAAGGTCTTGATCTCAGACATCAGTCCGAGACAGACATCATGAAGAATACAATACATATTGCTCCTGTTCGCTTTGGATTACATATTCATTCTCTCGGGTTTATTATGCATCGTTTTGTTGACTAATACCACTTATATAAAAAGAAAAGAAACTATCTAGCTCCATTCTTCTTGGTCATAATCTGACGCTAAATAATTTACAGAAACACACAACATTTTGGTATGAAGTGCCCAAAAATATTTGGCCAGAGCAGCACCTCATAGCACAGCAAAGCTCTGCCAATCCCCAAATCCAACAACACGCGCAGCATGGCAACCTTCCTGCCATTAAAGCTTGCTTTTCTCCCCCACCCTCCAGCATTTCAGTGAACCTTTACATTATTCCAGGTCACGTATAAAAAAACCCTATCAATATCTATCTATTTGTGTGTTACGAAACATCATAAATAACTGTCACATCATTGTAAAGAAAGCCAGTGTAACTGATGGTGGTCTGTAAGGCTGCTGTTCTATTTTCTAAGTGTTTGGGGTTTGCTAGTTGATCCATCGACTTCGGCAATATACAACTGTTCTCCCAAACACAAGTCTAGATCAAGACCGTTCTACCCCAGCACAAAACCACCCAACCCATAAAGCCAGAAGAACAAACAAAATCCCTTGTCTTTTCTTGTTTAAGCTAATCAGACTGATTTATTGTTTTCCTGTCACCAGTTGTTTATCTCAGGTTTGAGCTAATTATTCATTCATTTCTAGGAGTATATAAAAAGGACAACAGTCCAACAAGTGCGAGTCACTCCATTTACTCACCGATCCATTTCCTTTCAACCTTTTCAGAGTTCAAACACAGGAAACGTGCAAAAAACCTGGGTTAAGTGGCAAAACATTTTGAACAATTACTAAAAAGAAACCCCATCCACATAGATCACTTTCAGAGGACAATTAAAAAGAAATCATAAATGAACAAATGTTAAAGTATTTATAGCACTAGACAGAGGGCCACAGGTGCCAGAAAGCTGATCCCCAGAAACGGAGTTTCCAGGTTACATTTTAATTAAAAAAACCATTAACATAAATGTCAATGTGAAACAACACATTGCAAAATTTAGTATCTTACATATTCCAAATCTAGTTTGCTAATATGCAATAATATAATTATTATTTTTATTTATTTAGCCTACCCCCTACTGCCTCACAAAGGCAAAACAGCTTTTGGAAGTGAAGAGCTTGTATGATATGCAGAACATACACTCTATACATTCCTTCCATTAACATACTTTCAAATGAAGCTTTTTTACGCCACCAGTCAAATTCCCCAAACTTGGTGTCCCTACATATGTTTTTACTGCATGGATATAATCCATTTTCCTCCTCTAGTCCCATACTCTTCTGTGTCCTTCTTTAAAAAAAAAATAATAAAAATTTAACCTTCAAGTGAAAAATGTCCACAGACATCTTACATTGCTTTATTTAAAAAAAAAAAAAAAGAAAAAAGAAAAAAAAAGCGCCTCATCCAGACAGCTGCTTCTTTTGGAGAACAGCTTTACATTCCTGAGAGTGAGTAACTGTTGGAACAAGACTGCCTCTAAATGTTCCAGGACTTGTCACACATTGTAATCAGGGGACTTTCCCTGTGGTTGTCGCAGTCGAATTTGTAAGGTAGAAAATGCTCCCACAGTCACATGAAAGAAGAGCTGCCACAGGTTGCGCAGTTCATACAGATACATGTTACACAGGCAAATTAGCCCAAAAGTCAGGAAGGATTTGGCATTTCTCCAGCCGGTGTAGTATACAAACAGGTAACACTGTCAGGGAAAAAAAAAAAAAAAGGAATCGGATTACCACATGGAAAATAACTTCCACTCAAGAAACACTATCTGGTCATTGAGAAATTACAAACTCAAACCAAGTGAAAGTCTAAATCAAACACGTAAGAACGGTATCAATTTAGCAGTCACGGAAGGGCAAAAAGTACCTGACATCAATAGAAGGTTACAGTTTGCTTCCATTAAACCCCCTCTGAGAACGATTCTCCTGTAATAATTGATTACAACCTGCAATAACGAGTGGCCCATGACAAAGGAAAGTGGATGTTCTTGGCAATCTCTGGTCAAAAGACACTCTGTGCTATCCAAGCAATGGAGAGGGAACAAGAGCCAGTGTCAAGTCTTCAGGCAAAGCCATGGGAAGGACAGGGAATACACCAGGGCCCTGCAGCCGGGAACGCTCGGCGCAAGGCAGCCCCCGGACACCAACCCACTGTCCTGCAAGGGTTAACACAGAGGATTAACCGGGAGATGCAGAGAATACCCACTGCCCTTTTTCAGCTGATGCAAGATGGATCAGATTTGGAAAGAACCACGCAACATCTCTCCTGCAACCCTACCACACTTTAAGGGTCAGTTCCTGCATGCTGTGGTGCTGCACGGAGCGTCAGGCCTGCCCACGGCTCCCTGCTCTGCCTCCTTCCTACGGCAACTGGAAATCTGTTCAAGCCTCATGCCTCAGTTTTCAGCTCTAAAGGACACAGATTTTACGGAGGCATTATTTTTACCTCTGCTATTGTTCAAACAACCTCCTTGACTTCTACAAAAAGAATTGTTTGCCCCCCTCTGGATTCTAGTAATTTTTTCTGTGCTTCAAGGCAGATGACAACGTCACTTGGGCTTACTTTATATTCCCAATCTGTTCCCAGTGGATATATAACCATGCTCACACCATTTTTTTTAACAGTACCCATCATCAGATTATCTAAGTGTCATTTCTGTTCTCCTAGGGCATTTGCCACATTTTATCAATCAGAGAACCTCTACTTATTTTTCATGTTCCTCAAAAAAGGGCCAAAGCACTGTACATTTGTAACCCACCAAAGCAATTTATTGAGGTTACTTTACATTCTATTCAAAACTCAACCACTTTCTCATAAAACATACATTTCTACTGTAAGTGTGGCTGAGATGAACAAAACTACTTGTAATTTCTGGGTATCTTCAGATAGGTGAGTACTGACAGTATCAGTAAGATTTGTATGCCCTTCATTTAAAGCAAAGTAAAACTAGAAATAAGTCATCCACGTGCTTCAGTATTTAGATGCAATTCCTCTGAATCTGCTTGGCCATTTTGAGCACAGCAAATACAACCTACTTGTGCTGACAGTTTTAGAAATCATATCTAAAAGAGCGATTAGTTGCTACCAGTATCTCAGCAATAAGAATTTAGATAATTTCTTAGCATCATTGCCTCCACTGACAACATATGAAAAGTGTAACTGCTTCCAAGATTAAAATAAGGGTCAGGATACGCTTCATCAAAATGATTAATAAATATGAAGGATTTAAAACTCAAAATACTATAGAAGTTTAAAAATGTTACTGCAAAATGACATTGAATGACTGTGGTTTTCACTGAAGATCTGTTTTAAATGAATTCTGAGGCTTATCTTTTCATTAGTCTAGGTCTGAGATGCTAGAAGATTTGCCACTCACAAAACAGAGCACCAGTCAAAAGGCCAAACACTGTGGTTTTAACACCTTACTATAACAAGCACTATTATGAAATTCCTGAGGGGCTTTTTTCCTCTGTTGAAGGGAAGTGTTAGCATGGCAATTACTGAGCATTGTGGGTTTGTTGGGTTTTTTTGGGGTTTTTTTTTTTACACAGAAGGCTCCTCTGGGCTACTTCAGAAAAGTACTTTTGACTTTTTTTTTTAATAAACGTTAAGAAATGACTGAAGGCTCAGATCCTGACACTTTGCACGTCAGGTACAACTAAGACAGTTGTTACTTCTGTACATTTTCTTTTTCAGAAGAGACTAGAAAGCATGGAGAAACGCTAGACATGTCATCAAGCCTAAAACATCATAAGCCATGTAAGTCCCGTTTTTTCCCTGCACACCTAGGTTACAAACATTTTCTTGGAAACCAGAAACACGCTGCTATGTTGTCATTAACTGAACAAGACGACACAGTACGATGGACGCCTTGTGGGTGAATGACAATGAAATGTGCTGCCATGTAACATACAGAATTTATCTTCCAAACCCCTAAGTGTGGCAAAGAACATCAGAACATGCCAGATGAACTGACAGCCCTCTCAGTTCTGAAAACTGACCAATTACATATTGCAGGAATGATGCCAGAGGGTGTGGAACAAGAGACTCAACAGACACATTTTGAATATTAAGAAAAAGCTTACATTCCAAGCTGCACGGACTCTGTCTTTAAAACAGCTCTATTCAAGTCAGACAGTGGCAAGAAGACCTATGTCCTTGTGTCTCGATGCACAGACATGAATACTTTATAAAGAGTAAGGCTTCTAATTTGGGAGAGGAGGGAAGAATGTATATTTTTCACACAAAAAAAGAATGGACGTGCTCCACCTTATCTGATACGGAACAGATTGTTGACAGGGAAAATTACCACCAACCTGAAGAATTATTTAAGGCGGAAGCTGATGAAAAGCCAACAAGTGTACTGTGACATTTTGCTAGATATGAGTTATAGAGAACGGAGATTACAGGTAACCTGGACAGAAGGCTGACTGATAGAAAGGCTGAAAGAAAAAGTAAAATCCTGAGACGTTATTTTATTTTATGGTCTGACACTGTACTAAACATTGGCACATGGAAACATGTAGAAACTGCATACTCCACAAGTGCAAGGGATTAAAAGTCAAAAGAATTATAGTAACAGGAATTGAGCATGACAGACGTTATAGTCATGGCTAAACGTTAACAGCAGTGTCACTGAATGACAAATGCCAACGGGCACCAGAATACTTTGCTACAAATTATATAGGAAAGTCAAATTCAAATGCAGAAATGGAAAACCTACAGACACGAAATGCAAAGTGAAATATCAGACCGGTGAGGGAAAACATAGTGGAAAGCAGCTGAAAGCTTTGAAAACGAAGGAGATGCACAATAATGGACAAAGTGAGGAAAATTCTCGGGTGTAGTGCCTAGGTATTACTGTATTTACTTCAAATCTTCCCAAAGGAAAGATGCAGTAAGGCATTTGTTCAGATGGTTACGTTTACTTGCACAACGAAACTACTACTTTAAATAAATTATATAACCTCTACTGCTTGTGACTTTAGAGATAAATTGTAAGCTCCAGATAAAAAAGTACACCAAATCTCTTCATCAACTAACTGCAGAAAAATGCCAGTAAACAGAAGCTCTCTGGATCAATCTACTGTATGATAGTTCATGATTAATGAAACAGAACAACAGAGCAGAAATTATTTTTATAACCGCCCTATTCAAGTATCTGTGACATTTAAGAAAACATGATGACATTTATGCATGACTGGGTAATGTTTCTAAAATCTAGTGAATTATGCAAGCAGGACTCACCTGGTACAAACAGGCTGCTGTTCCAAGAAAAAATGCAATAACATAACTGAAATCTTCACCTTCATTCTGTGAAAATAAGACAAAAAGCCATGCTTTACAATGTTTCAGTGAAATACCAGATATTTACAGTATGAAAGTTTTCATTATTGTGTGTTAAAGTAGTCTCAAATGGAGATTTATAATAATTCCTATGCTACGCTAAGCCAGAAGAGTTAGCACTAATCATTGCTTCCTTCTGCATCTGGAAAAAACCCACCGTAATCTGGAATCTGACCAAAACGTTTGTTCACAACAGACAGCTAATGCTGAGATTTTCAAAAGCCTGAAAGGAAGTCCATCTCTAACACTGGATACTTACCTCCTCCGGGTGCCCGTACAGATTCAAGTGTAAACACGGGTAACTAACTACCTTTGCTACCCATTTGGCAGCACCGTGCCCTCCTCCGGCCTCGCAAAGCGGAGGCGCTGGCAGGCAAATGCGGGGGCTGGCCACCAGGGGGCGGCAGCGCCCCACACCGGCGGCCAGGGAGGCCGCTGGAAAAGGACGTTTTCTTGAAGGAAAAGATGGAAAAATGTACTTGAGGCGATAGATCTTTCTACACGCTGTGTTTAAAAAACAAAACAACAAATTCCTTCTAACTTATTCAAACGGGTGGTTATAGTTTCTATAGAGCCGAGCAGAAGAAATTTACACGCTCAGTGATTATTCTAACTGCATTTCAAACAAACATCTGCAACAATCAAAACTTTTCCCAGGAAAACAATGGGCACTCATGCAAATGTTCTTCCTGGAAAGCAAATACCATTGTGAGAAGGTGGTCCATTGGAACTAGCAGTTGTTTCTGCTCAGAGAATGTTCACGGTGAAGCATTTCCATCTGCTTTGCGGACTAGGAAAGTTACCTGCACATGAAAACCTTACCCACACAACGCAGCACGCTCCCAAACCGTATGTAAATCTCTGCCTCCGTGCTGCTGTGTATTTGCTGAAGTATAGCTACAGACTGTAACAGAGTTTTGCTAACATCAAAATAAAAACACTGATTATAAAAGGAAACACTAATTCAGAGAGAAGCTTTGGAAGGACTTCTCAGAAGTTCCACTAATCACATTTTGGATTATTTCTCCCTAAACCTTGTGGATTTTTCCATAACCGAGTAAATTAAGAGAAATTTTAATGGATTTCTAGTGTGCCTCGTTTGTCAGAAATGAAAAAATACCTTCCATCTGTACTGCCATCTATTACCTCCAGAAGCAATAACATATAGAATAAAATTAACTGGCTGCCCTATCATCACTTAAATTGGTTCACCTGACACTGGCATTCCTTCTTAAAAAAATCATCTGTGGGAAGGTAAAAAACCAAGTTCTAGGAACATTTGACTAAGTGGTAGAAATCTCTTCAGTATTATTTTGTACTACAGTGTACTTTAATTCCTATTTATAAACTGAGAGAATTGTGCATAACAGAAAAATCTAAGCAGACATGTATGTTCACTATTTCATTCTTGGTTTTTCTTTAAAAAAACAATCAAAACCAACTCAAAAGAAAGGCCTAGCATGGCACACTTTCATTAACCCTGTTCATCTATTCATTAGTCTTCAGGAAATGCTGAGACCTCAAACATTACTGTTTTATTAAATCTCTTCCATATATCAATAATCATGTAAGACAACTGGAATACAGGTAACCTTCCTTACCTTACTTGCCTAAAAAAAACATTGTAACTGCAACACTTTTGATACCTAAAGTCCAGATATCTCTCTGAATAAAAAGACTATCTATCAGCCAAGATGGAGGATTCCTATTTTCTTCCAGAAAACTTCCACAGGGTTTTTAGTGTGTACCTCCATCACCACAACAGTAGAGCCATTTAATGCTCTCTTTTTTTTTTTCTTTTTTGGTGGTAACAGACATGAACTTTCTGTGTGCGCTTGCAAGCACTACCCGCGTATCCATTTGAATTGCCTGAAAACATTAACCACCATTATGTTCACTGTAGCAATGAGAATACAACTAGCACAAGAAATGGAAGAGAAAGAAACTCAAAAGGCTATAGGGAGGGTCAGAGCAGAGCGCTCACATAAACAAATAAATGTCTGTTGGGAAGGTTTTTTGGTGAAGGATGCGGTGGTGGTTTTGGGGGTGGGTTAGAAGAAATCACTTGACAGTCTCCCTTATACTGATCCTTTCAGCACACAAGAGAAATAAGTATCCTACTTTAAAAAGTTTATTAAAAACAAATAAACAAAAACTAAACCAAGTTTCTAAAAAACAACTTTACAAAAGCATTTAAAGATCCCTGCTCTGCGGACCTTTCAAAAAAATTGGCCAGATTTTCAAAGCTGTTCATCATTCTTCTCAAGTGTTTTTAAATAACATCTATTAAAATTAAACGTCTCATACCCTAGCATAAATTTAGAAAACAGAACATTATGTTCACATACTCAGTGCTACCAAGGTACCTAGGGAAGGAGTCAGCCACCCACCTTCTACTGCTTTTGAAACTCAGTCTCAATGAACGATGCATCACACTTGAGAAGGATGCACAGATAACAGACAATATAGGTTTCATAAACGGAGGTCTGACCTCACAAACAGTATTTCTGAAAATAAAATTGGCAAGACTTTGTTCACGTTGTAAGCATCTTCTAAGGTGATATTATCATTGCTATGATGTGTAACTCTTAAATTCATAAACATGTACAATACCTGGAGAAGACTTTCTATGGCATGAAAGCCACGAATTAAATTCAAAGCCCCACATAACAGACTAAGCACAAATGAGACAATCCCTGGCAGAGTCACAGGTTCCAGACGCTGATGAGGAGCTACAAAGCAAAAGATCAAAAAAAGATATCAAAAGGTCAAAGCAATGTCTTTAGAAATTTAGTAAAATAATAATCTCATTTTTCAGTGGCTTCTAGCTCAATAAGGGATCACTGAAGCAAACCACAAAATGCCAATCCTTTTTTCTAAAAAGGAGAAGCATTTTAAATATTTCAATACAAGCTTTAACAGAAACTGTACTTTCCTTCAATTCACATATATAATTCTTTTCTTGTATTTAGTCTTTAACTCAATACTTTCAGTTTAGCCAGTACGGTACTGAAAGCTGCCCAAACATGCCAGGAAATCAATGGCGAATGACACACTTGCTAGTGAAATTTGTCCGCAATTAGTAGCCAGGTAATAAGTCAGTACTTAAGAGCTCCTCTCACAACATCCACTTTAACACTAATGCATTAGCAGAGCTACCGAGACTGATTTAGCTTGTTTGCTGAAGGGAACACCAAGCAAAGCTACCGCGGTCCCTACCTTAAAGAACATACAGCTAGTGAGTGCTACCAAAGGCACAAATCGAAAGGCCGTTCTGAAACGAAGCAAGTACCTACACAACCTTATACAGACCTTCCAGATAGTGCTTAGAAGTCTCTTACAAAACACATGTTCTTTCCATGCACACCCACTCTTTCGGACTTATCTAGGGTCCTAAGAACGTAACAGTTGTGTATGTTCCTCATTACTGTCGCTTTCCATAATTAAGAACAAATATGAAAAAACAATGCAAAACTCTTAATAGTCTAGGCAACACTGGGAAAACAATGGGACTATTGAGCCATACTGAAATCATTCTGTTCAAATCAACGAAGTGTAAAGATGTGAACAATGAGGTTAATGGACTGAAACATTAATAGAGAGAGGGGTGTCAATCCCAGTTGTTTGCATTGCACAGATCCAGAAAAAGGCTTTCCAGTTTATGAATTACAGAACCTAAAGAAAAAAAATGACAAAAGCTGCTTCATATTGATCAGCAGACAGGACCATCTAATTATAAGTGTGTGATAACTTAAAAATAAACCACAAGACGAGTTCAGTTAATTCATTTGTGCTGAATTTAATAGTGTAATCAGTTGGGTGGCTGTGTTTTTTTTAAAAAAAGCATAACCCCCGTTTAACTCTCAGAGCTTATTACTTTTCTAACTGTAGCACGTATTAGAGGAATACTACCAACAATCATTCAGTTAAGGTTAGACATGCTATTTGCATAGCAAACCATTCTTCTTTAGTGACTCCTAACTGGTGTTAGTTCTGTTTTGCTTTTTTTTAGACCATCTCATCTAGAGAGTGGCAAAAAGCTGAAGGTGTATATGATTGTTTTCAGCCAAAAGTAACTGCATTGCATTAACTGGTGGATAACATCAGTTCACTGCTCCCCGGGCATTCTCATTTTCCCCATGTATCAGTGTAACTTTAAAACATCATGTGTTTAAACAGTATTTAAAATATGTTCTTCTTTGAGAACAACGGGGGGAAACCTAGGGTCCTGTCAGCTGAATCAATACAGTCTATGAAGGATCATAAAGTACTAATTTTTCTCTCTTATTAAAATACGAAAACAAACCCAAAAACTTTAAAGGACATTGCATACCACTACTGATGTCATTAAGTTCTCCAGGGCTTATTAAACTTTAGTGTTACAATAAAGCAACAAGAGTCATTTAAATACAGGAAAAAAAAGGCAGAAGAGTGAAGGAGTGGCAGAGAAGGCAGGGTAAAGGACAGCTGAACTTGAGTCCGTAAATACATATTCTTAGAAATATGATAACTGCCATATCTAAACCTTTAACACAAACCAAGGATTGAATAAAGCACATTCTGCATCAAAACGCTGACATTTAAATAGAAATTTAAGAAAACTATACAATGTGAGTAACTGCACTACTTGTAAAGATATTTATTTAAAAATGAAATCTAAAAAACCCCAACTCTTCGAGTACACCATCAGGCAAAAAGTAGCTTTGATTTTACAACTGTTCCTTTATCAAAAAACCTTCAGAAAACAGTAAATTTATCTTAACCTGAAGCATAGCACATCAGCATGTTGTCACCCTATTTCTAATGCCTGCCAACACCTACATCCACTTCTGAAGCAAAATTCTATCCATAATCTGCACACTTTATTTTTCACACATTAATGATTACCCCTATCCCTCACTACACAGCAGAACTTTCACTAAGGGAAAAGGGCTGCTATTTTCAATTACTTTAACAATACACGAGGCCTGGACGCTAGACCTTGGATACATATCCAATTACAATTATAAGCAAGTAACAGGCAGTGCTCCATCAGCATCCTTAAATTCTGCTATTCTGTGTAAAAAACAAGATTTGTGTCTACCTAACTTCAGAACTCTGCATGCTATCCAACTTGACTTAACATACTTAATTCACTTAAAACAAGAAATATTTTTAACAGGCAAGCACATTCAGGAAATGGCACTAGGCAAACCATCTCTTTTAGTGAGAATTTGTTCTTAGAACAAAGGAGAAACTTTGCAGTCTAGCCAACTGAGTGGGTAGCAAACATCCAGAGAAAGTTCTTTTCAAGGGTGGAGAGAAGCAATGAATGTGAAGAACTCCAAAACTATTAGCAGACTTGCTAAAAAAGACACTTATTCAATAACATCCCAAATTTGAAGAGCTGAGGAAGGAGCAAAGTGCAAACCTCTCATAATGCACAGCCCTTTGATGGTGAGTTTCTGTAACAATTCAAGGAAGTGGATAACCGAACAGAGAGATCTACGGAATTCAGAGGAAGAAGAAAGTTAAAAGTAACTTAAAGAGGGAAAACCCCCAAAGAAAGTTGACATGGAAAGAAAAGACACACAATTGCTTCTGTAAGACAGGTTGTGGAGAGGTAGGTGAAAAAAAATTGGAAGATCATTTGCCAATTATTGTTTAATTTCATTTTATAGTAAAAATGGAAATGGTCCTTACACATTTTAATTTAGGCCCATATGGTCTTCCAACACTTTTACTCAGAAAAGTGATGAAAGCCTCATCTCCTACTATATGGACAACTTAAAAATACAGCCAATTCTGACACAGGCCAAATTCTCTCATGCATACTGTTTTTCCCAATTGCAGGAAGTTTGAATCTAGACAATTTTCAGAGTTAACCAGTTGCCACTTCTGCCACCATAACCTTTTCCACAATCCAGGACTGAACTAGAACATCAAGAGGTAATGACAACGTAAGCATCACAAGTGGCAAAAGAATGGTATCACAGCATCACAAACCTTTAAAAACACCCCACACATATAAGCAGCAGACGATTAACGGTATGTACAGTGCTGCTTAAAAGATTTCACTCTTCTAAACAATTTAAATATCTTCACACTTTTATCAATTTTTCAGAATCTCTCTCTAACACTGCTAAATTGCGACTACAAAGACGTAGTTTCAGCTGTTTCCACGCTGCCCCACAGCGCCTAGAATTCTCAGGATCAGGACCAGTACAGATGGGGGCACCCTAGCGGTTTTGTTTGGTTTTCACCTTCAGTAGAAAGTAGTTTTCAATCTTCTACAGGAATCCTGACCGCTAAGTAATTAGGATAATACACCGGCAAAGACACCTTTTCTAGATAGACAGGTAGATGGATACAACAAATGCAGAAAATTAAGCTGATCTCTTATATTACAGTTCTGTAGGAAGTGTTTTGATTTACAATTGCAATTTTCACCCTGCCACTGTAAAGTGAGCAGCATCTGTGCATGTCTGCCCAGGATAACTAGCCTTACAGACAGAGGTACTTTTGGAAAAAAGGGGAAGATACATTAACTAATTAAAATCAACACTCCCTTTTATTCTATTTATCATTTTGCTTCACTAAACTTGGAAGACTGAAATCATGATGACAGTTTCACATGTGGAGTCCACATATTAGCACAAGGACTTGGCGAGTTTTAAGTTTTCTGTCCTGCTGGGAAACATCTAAAGGTGGGTCTCAAACTGATTCACAGCATTCATTTCATAGCACAAACCTTTAACCCAGTTCAACCACACAATGCCATATTTACCTCATACACGAGATAAATTAAAGTTTTAAAAAAATAATGACTACTAAAATGAACGTGGCAAGTAGATACAAAATTGCTATTATTAATATCATACACAAGGCACTTATTTTAGAGAGTACATCTTTTAGCCAGCACAGCTCTTTGGATTTTCACCATCACAGATGCTGCTCCCTCTGGCTGCTCTAACTCCCGACACTATGCTCTTAGCTTATGTCATTGGTTCTCACGTGGCAGAAATAACAAAAATTTTCATAAATCTTAAAAGGTCAGAAAAAGAAAAAAGTTCATCTTGCTAAGTGCTCATCTCCATTTGCTTATTTTCATGCAGATTTTTTTCCCCTTTAATAAAGCAGTCCATTGAATAGATCCATTTCTCCCTCTGAGAGCCTTGGGAAGATACACACTTTGAGCAGAGGACAAAAATAGACATCTAAGCTAAAATACATGTCAGGTCATGGCAGCTTTATGCTTTAAGAACATCATGGCAATAAAGCTTTTTTTAAGGAAAAAATATCAAAGACTAATGCTACTACCCTGCATCTGTCTCATGTACAGATAGAAAAACAAAAGTCTGAAACTTACCTGCAGATATCTTACCAGTACCCTTATATTCCACCGCAGAAAAATGTGCGAACCCATTAGCTGAACCAAGTTCTGACACAGAAATTTGATAAGGTGGTCTCAGTTTGATTTCTGTCTGCATGTCAGCAAGATTCATCTTTGTTGACAAAGAACGTGTGTTGTTGTATCTCTGTTTGGTCCTCTGAATGAAATTATCTGGGTAAAATGTAAAATAAAAAGGTATACCCTTATGGACTTCTGTTAATTAAATAATCCAAGACCCTGCAGCTTTATATACTACATGCTTCACAAACCGAAATGTATTGTTTTAAATGCTTGTATTTATCTTGGCTTTTTAAATACTATTTCTGTTTTGTGACTAATATATCATGGCCTACTTAATTCCACTGTAAAAAAAATAAAAATTAAGCTCTAGAAATCTAATTACTTAATAACTGTGAATAAACTAATGACTTTTCACTGCATGGGACTGAATGCATTGCTAATACAATGGATTTACTGCACTTATTCTAGCTTTTTCATTAGTTTAATAAATATCTTTATGAAGAAATTAACTCCTACATTCAAGTATAAACTTGAGTATGAAATCTGCTTGCAAAATATTCAGGCAGAGAAAATTAATACCATATTATACAGATATAAAGACTGTAATAGACCTGCATTCTAACTTAACAAGTAGTAGAACAATGAAAGAGTTCGGGGGGGGGGGGAGGAGGGAGAAAGAAAGAAAGAAAAAAAGTGTTCATAGAAATCTTCATAAAGACAACAATGTTATACAGAAATTGTTAAAAATTGCCTGACTGAATTATAGACAGGAATTAACCAACTGCAATATCTTCCCCCATATTTCTAAAATATTTCTGTTTTCTCTAATGCATTTTACAAGAATATTTAAAACAACTGCATAACATACAGTATTAAAGTAACAGATATTAATGGAATCTGTAGCAGCTGTTATCTGATATATATGAGATCAGCTGAATTTGGAGCTTGTATGACAGAAGATTAAATGCTTCACTATATCATAAAACAAATAAAAATCTCTCCCTTTCATGTACTGAACAAAAATTACAGCACAGCTAAGAGCAAACATGACATTGCAATCTTTTACTTGAGAAACTGACGAAGTTCAATGCCTTTACAGGTTAAGTATTTCAATGGGTACGAAGTCAAACAACTCCTAATATTATTAACTAGGAGAAAACGAGCTCCAGATTTGGTCACACAAGGCTTAAACCAAAACCTACTGGAATGAACAGAAAGATTATAAACAAGTTTAGATAAAACTCTAGTCGCCTAATTTAATGCCCACAGAAGAATTTCATTATTGATTAATGGGCGTTAAATCCAGATTCTAAATACACCTGAAATTATAGCTATAAACTGCCTTGGACATTTTTGTTCTGTGTACATTAAGTTGCACATCTATTTAAATACTTATTTGTCTTAGTGCGAGAATCAAGGGGGGGAAAAAGTCAGTCTTACCAAACTCTATAAAACAGTATGGTCTGACAGCAGTATTTGTCTTCATCATGTTGTAGGTAGTGATGAACTCTTTCTGAAGCTCATCCAGGAAGCAGAAAGCCAGGACACTGGGATAATTTTCAGTGCACAACATCATATAGCTTACTCCCAGAGAACTTATAAAGCTATAATTGAGACAACAAATTCAAAATTTCAAATTCAAATCCAGGTAATTCGTTGCTTCACTAGTCTGATCTTCTATGCTATAATCAGAAAAGCAAAAACTGCTCTGGGGTAGCAAAGGAATTAATGTTTACTGAGAACTCCAACACTATTCTAGAAGAAAAACAATTTACTTTTAGGCAATGTTGTACATGAACACCACTTTGTATCATCATATGAGAAGCTGTGCTATACACATATGTGTAAGTGTATATATATGTGTGGGTGTGTACACATATGTACACACTCACATACATGGAACAGAAAATAACATAAAGCTTTTGGGCTACAGAAATACAGCAGGTTCATCCCATAATAGCTTTTCATTCATCTCAAATACAAATATGTTATCTGGTGCATCCTGAAAATGCAAAAACTTACCTTCAGATGGGCAGGGGAGGGCAGTTGGCTCTTTCTAAAATAAGTGAGGAAATAAAACTGTTGTGTAGAATATGGTCTCCAAAGAAAGTTACAAGGATAGCCACAGATGGCAAACAGGAATTTAGAAAGGGACAGTTTTCAATATACATATCCCTACTGCATTTAGGTAATTCATTAAACAGAGTTCATGTTTTCATGACACAATTCTCCTCAAAATCTTGATGAATAATTTACACTATTAAAAGTAACCAAAGACAAAACTAATAAAAAAATTTCCTAGGTCTTATGCCTCATTCTTAAGTTTCTCTTGAACTGATCAGTTTAAAAGCCAGCTACATCTGAGGTTTTAAAACACAAAACATAATAAAAAATCGACTGAAAAAATGTAGTCCATGCTGAGGCTCATCCCAAGAAATACAGGAAACTCACATATTATACCAACAGAGAAGGCTGAGCACTTTCTAGGATCATTCAGGTGGTGTGCTTTCCACCGCTGTAACTTCTGCATACTTGCTAGGGGTTAGGATGAAATTACTCACCTCATTGAAAACAGCCTATCTAAATTAGAATCAGAATTTAGCTCGGCTCAAGTGCAACTGAACTACCAACTACACACAGGTGCACCTAGTTACCAATACTCAGGAGAAAGGCTGCATATAAAGAAAAAATCTGAGTATACAATAGATTCAAAGAATTATTTCATGATAATCCAAGTTTCACACTGCCAACAGGGGAAAAAAGACCATCTTCTGAACTATTACTTAATCAGTGTTGCCATAGAGGTAAACTATCAAATTAACTACCTCAAAAAATTTAGGAGAAGTTATTTTAAAAAAAAAGCAAAACACAAAAGCATGAAGAGAAAACAAAAGCACTGTTGTGAAAGTGCTGGATGGAGCGCTAGGATAGGTAGGCTCCACTCAAGACTGCTACACACTACCTCCACACTAGAAATCATTCCCACCCTTCCCACTTCCTCACTCCCTCTGTGCCATATGAAATAATTACTGAGTTATGCTTGGGTTTTAAGACGTATTTTCTCTGAAGTCAACAGAAATCCCGAAGGTACAATAAAAGGGCCTAATTTCATAACATCCTGGCCACAAGTTTTCAGAAATACTGCATTATGAAAGTATTCCAGTACTTTTTTAAAATTTGTGTAGACTAAAATGAGAAAACAAATGAGTATTTGTTGAGCTAGCATGACAGAGAACAAGTCTGGTCATTTGCATGTAAGAAACAACCTTGAAATTTAAAGAAACATTTCTAGTAGGTCAAGGACTTCCTTATTTATAAAAATATTGTCTATTTCAAACTACAACTTCCACCAAAGTCTGAACAGGTTTCAAACCTTTCTACAATTTCTCAATTTCAGATTTCCAATACATGAATATTGCCCAGAATTATTCTTAGTTTCATTAATCATTTCTGATGTGAACTGTTAACTTTTTCACTTACAGACGGACACAACCCAAGACACCACAAACATATATGTATCTAAAAGAGAAGTCTTACTTTATATTATACTGCCCAGTTTTCAGAGTACATCTATCGGGAAGCTGAGAAAGTTTCTTTGAGAGCATTTTGAAATATTTTCTACATTCTTGCATTCCCGTGCTCTGGTCATAATCAGTAGATGCAGACAGTGGGAGTCCATCCCTCACACGGACCACAGAGGCAGACAAAATCATAGACATTGCCAATAGTTAACGACAACCTACAACAAAACACCAATCAGGAAGAATCAGAATTAAGGTAACAGCGAAAACAACAGAGTCAACTGTGATTAATCAAACTTCCCAAGCTGTATACTGGGCTTGCACTTAAAACGGGGCACAGGGAGGGTTTTCAACTATAACTCTGAGTCCGAACTGTCTACCATAAAGCAACAGTACATCTGACATCAGTGTCACGTTTTTAAATATTTTTCTCTGAACTGCCATAAATCCTCACCCAGAGATACCTGTGGAGATTGAAACACTATTATTTAGTACCACTGTAGCACCTGCACCCTTCAAGCTGTGAGTCTTCTCTGTTAGTAAGGCAAGAATTATAGTCTAAATAAACAATCACGATAGCTGGAGAGGAAAAATGTGTACTGTAAAGACCGACCAGATGGAAAAGCAATCCAGGTCTTGATCAAGTAATAATATTAATGTCCTTTCATGAAAATGTGTTACCGAGTACATGCTTAAGTACCCTGACAAACAGAGCCTTAACACAACTTAGATACTGTCCAATAGGAAATCAAAGATCAGGACAGCAAGGAATGTAATCCAGCTCTCCCAGCTCCCAATGGAATTTCTTAAACACGAAATGTCTTTCTTCTTATCTGGGTCTCCATTTTCTTTACATCTGCAAAATGTGTCTATCAGTATTAGGCAAATACTGAGCACGTTGAAATGGTGCTTGCAAAGCCCACGTGCTTTTACAGTATTTAATTTTCAAAACTTAATAATTAAAGCTTTGTGGAGTACATTCATTTAAAAAAGAAAATGTTGTATATTTAAACATTTCTTGATCAGGAGGAGAAAATTTGTAGCAGGCATTTAACAGCATAAACACATAGTCTGCAGTCTTTCAAGACTGTACACACATTTTTAAAACCTTCAAGTTCTTCAAACCTCACGTTACATCAGAACATCCAAAAGTTTAGCAAGACGAGCTAAGACGGATTACTTATCTGCTAAGTATCAGTACACAAATTCGTCCTCTTACAAGTGGGCGAACTGCTAGAATTTATATGAAGCCAAAAGCAAACACTTCCTCAACTCTTAACGCTGTTCTCCAGACTCCTACCATATACTACACCTATCACTTAAAGAGATTATGAAAAAAAATAAGACTTTTGCCTCCCTCAGATGATGCTACTCGAGTTCCATACAGTCACAAACTGCAAAAGAAAACAGATTTCTGAATACAGCTGAAATATGCTTTTGCGTACAATACTGACATGTTTACAGCACCTTTCAAACTATGACATTAAGGGTGCTTTACAAGCCTTAGCAACTGAAGGACTGTATTCTGAAAAGTTAGGAATCCAAATCTTCCCCAAATAGCACTGCTTCTTCACAAAAGAGAGGAAATAGCTATTTTTCCCCTGAATTCTCACCTCCCCTATTTCCCACTGCCCAAAGGTTATATATACACCAGGATAGTTATTGAATAATAATCAATATTCAGGTTTTTCAAGGGTATTTGCTCTTCAGAAAAGAGGCATATAATAATGAAAACATTGAAAACATGTTGTAATCTTCAATTTAAGAAATCCAGCTTCATTAGCAGTCACACTTCAACCTGCTTTGAGATGCATCATATTAGCTAAATAAATTCCAAATTAATAACCTCATATTTTACTTGTATAGCATATCAGACTTTCACCAAAGCCATAACAGCAGCAGAAGCCACTGTTGCCTGTAGTCTGCTCAGTACTTTTGGCCTTTTGTCCGGTGCACTTGTTATTTCAGCAGTTCACTACAGAGTGAAGTGCAAAGTGTTTTTGATCACCTGGACACAAAAACAGAAAAAAAAAATTACTTCAGGACTTGCTCCACATTAGCTTGCTGGAGTGCATCATTCTAGAAACTAAACCTCTGGCTCTAGAAACTTTTACCTATCTCTAAGTTCATGCACACGCTCCCAGCAGAACAATTCACATGGAATGCACGTGGCACCCATTTTCTTAACTATGCTGCTAACCATATAACCATGGCAGCAGCTCAAGAGCATGACAAAATTGCAGAGGAGCTTTAAATTGTAATGGTTCTCCAACAATAACCACCTCTGTCACTTGGAACTCAATCCTGAAAGGGACTACCGGGAGCTGTATCAATATAAAACAAAGAACAGTGATGTGCTAGCAAAGTTTAAAATTCCCCTCATTAACTTACTTGCACAAAATGTAATTTCATGGATCTGCATTTCCTCTGATGAAGCAAATAACCTCATTAGCACCTAATGTGAAGAAAGGAACTCCATGTTCTGTTTTAGGAAAAGGCAGTGAATGGAGCAGCACTGCAGAGAAACTCAGAATCCTGTAGCCAGCTCCCAGAAGGAAAAATGGTGTTCTGTTCACTTTTTAAATAATCTTGATGGTTACAGTTCATGTTGAGTTATCTGATGAGATAAGAACAAACAGAAAAAGTTAATAAATGTATTTACTGGCTAACAGTACTCTTCAGCTCTTTTTGTAAGGACATTGGAAAGGCCTGAAGACACCCCAGGGAGATTACTCAAGAGGTACTACAGTAAAAAAAACCTGAATAATAGAAATATTAAAATGCTTCTGTGTTCTTTAAGCAAAGTTGAGGAAGTCCCATCACTTCAACCATTTAAAATGGGAAAACATGTTATTCATCTGCACAGTATATGAGTAACTCACGGTAACACAACCTTTGACTCTGCATCCCATCATTCATCTCATACATTTAATTAATACATTTCATTAATCTATAATCTCCTCTGATCAGAAACCTGAACACTTCAGGAACATAATACAACACACCACAGCTGTATTTCCAAAGCATGAAGACTTTCAATATTCAATCTAACAATAGTTGCTTTACTCCTGAAACTAACGACAGAGAATGTAAGTATCACTAACAACAGCACCCATGCAGGGACAACAGACAAAGCAAAGGATAAAGAGCCCTTTAGAGGTATTCTTTCAATTTTTATGCCTGTTCTGTATGTAAAAAGTATTTGCATAGATCTAGAACAAACCCAGTTACTTTCTCAAAGGCTCCTACTTTTATTTAGATAAATTAGGCTCTCTAACAGAAAGTAAGCCTCCATTAAAACCTGCCAACTCTCTTAATGTACTATGAAATCACACAAGGAAAAAAATGTGTTTAGCTGAACAGTCTTGAGATCACCAGACAGCCAGAAGTACCATCATCTTAAAAACCCACCCAGTGAAAATGTGTACTTTTTCCTCAGCTTCATAACAACAGAATCAGAAAGCTACCTAAAAAAAAGTCAAGCTAAGGAAAGAAAATCACTTTGGTTGCAAGGTCACACATATGTAATGAGATCTGTAATACACATGCTGTTACAGAATATTCAGCCTTACTTGAAATTGCATTAATACAGAAAAAGAGTTTACTAGATATTCAAAATGGAAGAGCTACTTTACTCAGCTCTGAAAACAGTAAGGCTCTAAAGAAGGAGCGAAGCGATAAATGTGATATAGACTTATACAGGTTGAAATTAAAGAAAGAACACTAAAGATACAGTAGTGTTTTCAGAACTATTTTTAAATGCCTTTTTTAAACATCTACTCAAAAATCCACAAAGTAATTCACCATACCATTACAAATTTCACAGGTTTTCCTCCAAAAATTCTATATCCATCAAACACCTGAAGATGACAGAACACTGCACTTCCACTACCAATGGTCTCTAAATCTATTACAGGTGCAGAGAAATGAACAGGGATTGGGTTCGCGATCTCATTCTATGACAGGACTGAGGAGCATCAAACACAGCCAGCAGGTGTTAGGCTCAGGGGTACCACTGATGGTTCCTCACAAAACACGCAGTTAGCCAGCGGAACTGCTTGTCACAGGATGCTGTCGATGCTAAAATGTTATGTGAAATCTAGAGGCAACTGGAAAAGTTTCACAGGAAAACAACAAGGGTTATTAGAAAGTAAAACACTACCCTTTGCTCAGAAAGATTCTGACCCTCAAACAATCGCCAACGTGGAGACTATACCACAGAAGCATCACTCCATGCTTGCACTTTTCTTACATTTCCCTCTGTGTGTCTGCTTCCGGCCCATCTTTACTGATTTCCCCTTACACTGACACTGCAACAACCCTCCCTGCAAACAGGGACTGGGAGAAATCATGGAAAAGAGGAACATGGCGAAAGCTGGCCACAGACAGGTAAGAGTCAAGTGAAATGGCCATTCCGCTGTTACTCCATCCTCCCTAAAGCTGTCCAATTTATCAGACATGTTAACCTCCGCTGCCTTCACAAATCCAAATTATCAGACGCGGCTTCAGTTTCATTTCCTCCCATGAGCTGGAAATCTCAGATGCTGGAAGCCAGAGCCTGTTTTAATGAACTTTTTTTTTAATACATATTCAATTATGTATGTTTATTCTTGTGTTATGATGGTACTTGATCCTGAGGCAGCATCCGGAAAAGTCCCAGAAAGCGGTATACATTCCAGTCTTTTGTAACGCATTGGTCTTCCAACTTGTGACCTGACAGTAATCATTTTAGACCTATCTGGTATCTTCTCATAACTTTTTTACAAGTGTTTGAAAGTGACCTGTGAATATGGCTTGCTCAGGGTACATCAATTTTTTAAAAAGTCTAGCTTCACAAAAATGGAAAGATTTTAAGTAGATCTAGTGCAATGGCAAGCCTACCCCCCTGTCCCTGCTACCCTCAGCACCAACTTAACCAAGGCGTTCCTTGCCAGGATGCCTGCCCCTCAGGACAACCTTCCATAAAATACAAAATCGGGCAATAGGTGCAAGCTGCACACCTGCTTGATGCAGAATGAAGACACAGTTTCTGTACCTCCTTCCAGCGTACGTAATAGTGTTGGAAAAGTCACTGTCCCCACTTTTGAGCACGGTAACAGCTGCACTGTGCAGGCAGGAGCCTTTAGTTGTTCCGCTGTACACACTTCAGAAACCCACGTCACAGGGCAAGGCGCCACGGAAGGGCACGAGTGCAGCCACCCTGACAGCACCAGGCCGTAACCCTCCCCGCCGGCCCGCACAACGCCCCGGTGCAGCAGGGAAAGCCGGGTTCCGGGCCGCCAAACTTGACACCAAACGGCTGATGGCCAGGCCGCCCGCCGGGAGCACGCAGATCCCTACGGAGCGACGTTTACCGACAGGCCCCGGGTGCCACCGCTGGCCCCCCGAGCCGGCCCTGCCGCCGCGCCCGGCGCTGCCCGCCCGGCGCCCGCCCGCTGCCCCCCTCACCCCGCACGGTGGCCCCGGCAGGGCGGCGGCCGGCGCGCACAGACACCGGCGACAAGTCGCGTCGCTTCGCGGGACCGGACCCGCGCCCGCCGCAACGGGAGCCCCCCCCACCCCCAACCCGGGCCTGCAGCCCGAAGGGGAAGGCAGGCGGCAGCCGAGACGCCGGCCCGGGGAGACCGGGCAGCCGCAGGGCCCCGCCGCGGCGCCTTCCGCCGTCCCGTCCCTCGCCCCCGCCTCACGCCGGCGGGCCCGGGGCAGCGGGCGGGCCCCGTCGCCTGGCAACGGCGCCGCGGGGAGGGACTCGAACTACCTGGCTCACCGGAGCGGAGCGGCGCGGCGGCACCGGCGCGTAGTGACGGCGGCCGCCTCCCGCCAGGCATTGTGGGTACCGGCCACGTCTGCCCCGCGCCCCCCCGCCCGTCGGCGGCGGCCGTGGCGGAGCGCCCCTCACGTGACGCGGGCGCGGGCGCGCCATTGCTCCGCGGGCGGCGCGGGGCGGGGCCGGGCCGGGCCGGGGCTGCCGGGGCCGCCGTGTGCCGGGGCTCTGGGCCGGGGCCCGGCCGTTCCCTCGGGGGTGGCTCGAGGCTGCAGGCGGCCCCGGTGCCGCGGCGGAGGCGCCGCTTCGCCAGGCGCGGGCGCCCTGAGGGGAGGGGGGCGCCCCCCGCTCCGTGATGGTGGCGCCCCGTCCCGCAGGCCCCCCCGGCCGCTCGCAGCGGGGCTGCCCGGCCAGCCCCCAGCGCCTCCCGGGGCGCCGTGCCCGCAGCCTGCCGGGCGGGCCGTGTGGCCGCTGGCGGCACGGGCCGCCCGGCGCCGCTGCTTCGCACGTCTTCGGCCGGTTCGAAATTGGCCGCGTTCTGAAAGGAACGGGGGCTGGTGACTGCGCTGCTCGCCCTCCCCGCAGCTGTATCGGCCATTTTCCGCCGGTTCAGCGGCGCGGGCGAGGCTGGTGGGCCCGGGCGGTCGCTGCGGCCGAGGCGGGAAGGCCGCGTGCTGCTGGGCTGGGGGCACCAGGGCAAGTGCCCAGCGGCTGGGCTGGCTTCACGCCCTTCCGGACAAATCGGCTGGGCACGTTTCAAAAACGAGTGACAGTACAAAAAAAGAAAGTATGCAAAGCTGATTACCAATCCCAAAGCGAAGTTCCTATTTTAAAACTACTCTCTTCACCAATACCGTAACTTACTCCCTGTATTGCTCTTCATCCTTACTGTTTTCCTACGGGTTTAGTCTGTTGGCTCAAACCTCAAAAGCAGCTTATTTCCTTGCTAACACTTTTTAATTTCTCCTTCTGTCTTGTTACTACCTCACTATCCATGTGCTTGTAGCGTTGCAAAGTGTTGGGGGGTAAAGGCGATACATGCACAGTCTGGACTTCTGGGCTCTGCTGAGCTCTGCTCAGGAGCAAGGTAATCGGGAGGATGGCACTGAAGCGTGTTGGCACTTCCCCACCTCAAGTCTGCCTTCTCTGAGCAGCACAAACTATTTATAAAGTGGACACCTATGGCAACCACAGATATACTAGTGGGGTATCGCCTCACTCCCTACCCCTGAGAGCGTGTCTGTGAATGCCAGCGTTCCAGGTGTGGTAAAATGATCTCTTAGATCATACTACCAGGTGTAAGTTGCTATTGCTGGAGACTAACTTTGCCCTTTTTCTTCCGCGTTTCAAGCAAAGTTCAGCCAAGCTGAGGAATCAAGCTGTCTGTGTCAAACGAGGCTGTGGCAAGGGGTGCAAGGTTAACTGTGGCTCTGGAGTTCAGCAACAGAGGTGGAGGGATGACTAGCAAAAAGAGAAAAATTGCTTTCAGAGGAGACTCGAGATGGGGAATTGGTGAGGTGAGCAGCTGGGAGACACGGGTGGCTAGGAGATGTGGGAGAGGAAGACAGTGCAGAGGAGCAGAGGGGCCGCTGCAGAACAGGTCACCTGCAGGTGCTTGGTGAGGTAGTTTTTCTCTGAACATAAAAACTCAAGGAAAAAGTGATAACCAGGAGATCACAGGAGAAGACACTTTTCTGAGCTTTCTTCTCACAGTGAAAGCTGATTGCTGGGGGGAACTGCCAAAGATGTGCACCACGAACAAGTCTTGCTTAAGCCCTGTGAGGGATGGAGGGTCTGCATGTTTGAATAAGCCACTTTGCATCTCCAAGTTAGTATCTTGGCCTGTCTGGGAGCAACTCTGTTCCCTGTCAGGCTTCTGTAGAGCTGAGCATGGGAACATCTCAATCCTGACTAACTAGGCACAACGGTAGCATACATTTGGAAGATGATATATTAATCTCAATAATTTCCAGAGAGTCCTTATCCTGTATAAACAGAGTGCAGCGTATTACAAGCTGCTACACAATTTAACAGCTTATGATAGCATCTACTATAATGCTGAGAAGTAGTGATTACTTAATTAGAGGCTGCCTAAAGGTTTGTGATAAGTGCATACGTGTGTAATTTTAATTTTTCTAGTTCTTCTGAACTGTTTATCTTCCAACCCTAAAATTCTCTTGACCTTTTGTAAATGTTTTGAAGGAAAAAAAGATAAGCATTTTGCATTTACATAAACAGTACTTCAAAAATTATATACACACCTATTAGTTAGGACTTACACATTCCTAGGGGAAGAAAACTTAACAGTCTTTATTTTCAGGTGAACCTGGCCCCAAGAGGTTAAATAAATTGCACAAGGTCGCTGAGAGAGGTAGTGGCAGAGTCAGAAGTGGGGTTACAGCTCAGGTGCCTCCAGCTCTCATGGTGAACTTAAATCATACCGGTTATTCAGGAATTTGCATGGCTAACAAGCCAGTTACACTTAAAATAGCTTTTTTTCCTTGTCCCATTGACTCCCCTAAGACACGAAAGCAGTAAAACCTTGTTAGAGGGGCACCACACAGTGAATAAATTAGTGGCAGCTGCAACCAGAGATAAAACCGAGATTCCTTAAGAAGTAAATCCAGTCAGTGCAAAGGGAAATGACAGCGGAGGAATGTAGGTGTTCCAAAAGGAGGAGGAGAGCTGAGGAGTACGAGACAGAGCATGCAGGATATGGACAGCCTCGGAGGTTGGCACGAGAGCTGGATGGGAAGGACTGGTGCCAAAGAAGTCCAGTGGCGTCAAACCCCTCAGAGATGACAGTGAGGTGCGTTTTCATGAACACAGTGAAATAATGAAGCCATGTGCTTGCTTAACGTGTCACCAGCCAGCTGAAGGCAAAACCCAGCAGCGAACACTCTGAGCCAAGTTAGGAGGGGATTTATCTCACCGAAATGTAATGATCTGGAAGCTCAGTTGCCATTTCCCCTCAGTCACTGCAGGCGGAGCAGATGTCTCCAGCCATGCGCATTTATATACCTCGGGTTTAAACGACTACAGGTAGGGAAGACAAACCCTTAGGCCCTTTCCACTGGATGTAAACACAACTTTTAAACCAGGTTTCCCCAAGGAAAAATATCCAGCCCAAGGAGCTGGCAGTAGTTGTGCTCGTCGGTGACAGAGTCACAGGAGAAGCACAGACGCAGAGGTCTGAGAGGGCCCTCAGAAGGTCATTCGGAAAATTCAGCTTCAGTTTTCTTTGCAGAACATTAAACTGTGTAATACATCGGATCACTGATCCACTTTGTAACCCATATTTACAGGGAAAATAAAAGCCTTCTCTGATTTACACTAATTAAACCCAAAACCTTTTATCTTTAAAAAAGAACCAAACCACCAAACACTTCGATTAACTAAACATCATTATAATTCTATTGCTCTTTTCTTAAAGTTTGGTGCTTGAAGCTGGAGGTATTGAAGCTGGGGCTTCAGCTGAAAACCAGACTAAATAATCCATTACTGTGCTTCCTGTTTCTTGGATGGTAATCCCAATTCCCATGCAGGTATGTTGAATCTGAATTTCTGTTGAGTGCAGCCCAGCTTCATCGCAAGTGCTTAAAACCCCGAATCAGGCTCCCAAAATCATGGCACTGGCTAAGAACCCATGACTTTGTAACAATTCTGCGCTCTAAAAGAATAGCATCCGATTTCAGAGGTTTTAGAGAAACCTGCATCCATGATCACAAGAGCTAAGATTATATTCGCTGGAATGAACTGTTCTTGCAAACGCAGCAACAGCGGGAGTGTGAGCAAGGTCATAAAAATCATCATCAGAATATCCAGTTTATGTCGTTGCTTCTC
Source organism: Falco cherrug (assembly GCF_023634085.1). NCBI lineage: Eukaryota > Metazoa > Chordata > Aves > Falconiformes > Falconidae > Falco > Falco cherrug. Next base: position 31,254,663 of record NC_073704.1, on the reverse strand, counting down.
TTTTAAAAGTCTTCTCCACTGATTCAGTCGTAAGGGCTTGTGCTGGGCAGAAGAGTTTCTTTCATGGAACAGCAGTGTTTAATTCTCAAGGGCTTTACAAGTCTGAAGCCACCTCGTAATGTCACATAAAGTATCTCACAGGTAATAAATGCAGATGTTAGAACAAAATACAGCATTATCCCAATGGCTCTTGTTGCAGCAGGGCCCAGCATGATCTCCTGCATAAAGAACATCGTATTTCTGAAAAGTAATCTTCACGCTGCATCTCAATTAGTTTGAAAAGCAACATGTTAATGCACTTTTATTTACAGGGCCATCAGCATTGTGGGCTTATGAAAATAATACAAGCGAGCTTCTCTGATGATTGTGTCCTGAGCCACTCCAACAGTCTGTCTTTGGGGCTTTTCCGCTTATTTTATTCCATCTCTGGTAGAAGCAGCTGATCTGGAAAGCCACATGAATATACTCCTAGTACACATAATCCCTTTAGTTCCCTACACGATTGTAATTGAACACATTGGCGGACTTTGTTTGTATTTAAATATTTTCATAGAAGGGAAAGTCATTCCAAGCTGATCACTTCATGAGGCCAAAAATTGCATTAGGAGCCATTTAAACAATTACAATAAATAAGAAAATCATTATTTGTTAGTACAGTTGTGCCATAAACACTGTAATTTATATTCAAAGAACTCTTGGTCCCTAAAGAAATTTGTCTTTGTTTATACTAATAGCCAAAACATTCTTGAGTAAGAAAAAACCCCACACATGGCTTCGTAATCCACAATCAGGATGCTCTATTTGAAATTTAACTCAGGACAGAAAGGTTTCTTAGAACTGCAGGGATTATTAGGTACTGTAATATCTAATAAGATTATAAAATGGAGGTGGTAGCTCACTATAATAGAAACCCGCTAAGACATACACAGGAATATAGTAAGACACAGGACCAGCAGAACTTTCTGGGTTATCACATCCAGTCCCCAGATGCTACAGGCAACTGGATCACATGATCTATTTTGTGAGCTTCACGTTAAAACCGTGTATGGTTTTTCCCCTAAATTTTTTTACACCCTCACTATGCAGGTAGATAAAGAACACCTAATTGATAGACTAAATTATTCACAGCTGAGCTACACCCACTTGTTTATACGCCGAGATTGCCCACCTTTCGTATTTCTCCTACCTGATGTATTTACGAAGAGTAATCAAACCCCATAGCGACCTTCAGCTGCTAGGCTAAACGAGCTGTGTACGCACACCTTCCTTTCAGGAAAGATTCTCCAGTCTCCTCCTCATCTACGCAGCCCTTTTTCTGTATCCATTCCATCACGAATCCAGCTTTCTTTAATATGATTGATCAGAATCATGTGCTCTAACAAAAATCTTGTTGGGCTCTTACACAATGACATTCATGCTTCCCTCGCGCTTCTGGAAATGTCTCTCCTATTGCGTTTTAGAGTTTCAGTTGCTTCCTCTGTGCCCACACCACGCTGGGCAAACAGAAATCTTTCTGTGTCGTTGCTGGTTTCCTGCGGAATTTTTTCTGCTGCTAGACTAGACTTTCTTACGACCTCTGTGGTCTCGCTCTGCAAGGACACTCAGTTCTTGCTGTGGGATATTCAGAACTTTCTCTACACCGACAAAACCTCCTAACATTGTGACTTCAATACATTTTAATGATCTGACACCTTTGTTTTCCGTGGGTCATTAATGAAAATAATAATCAGTCTTAAGACTTACTTTCTTGGAGTGCTGAAGCATTCCCTTTCAACACAGCTCAGCTTCTCTTCCTCCAACACTGTTGTATGCCTTGCAGTTCCTCTGTAAATCTCAAGGCTTCTCCAGGTAGGAGTTATAATTTTATAGACAGCTCCTCATCTGCTACTTCATTGAAGTCCAGCCAGTCAGATTTCCCCTCTTTGTCTAGCTAATTAATTACTGTATCAAAGGAAGCTATTGAATTAGTCTGGTATTATCTAGCCTTAGTAAATGCCAATTACATTTTACTCTGTTTTCCAGTGACTGCTGTGACTTCTGTAATTCTCTCCTCCCACATTCCTTCCTAAAGCCTGACACAAAACGTTGATGTACGTAAAGCAAAACGTATTGTGCCTTTTGAGTGAAATCCATGTTTTATTTGTCTATGGTATAGATTAGTTATTTACATCAATATGTATTTGTGACTAGCAGGTAGGGTTGAGCAGCAGTTACAAAAGTATTGGATGCCTCGCTATATTCACCAGCAGAAATGTATATGCATCCTTTTTTATTCTAAATATTTATTGCTAGTGCCACTTTTAAAAAGGATTGGAACAGAAGTTCAGCAGACTGCTCCAACTGAGACGTGGCCCCACAGCAAACAGGGTCTTTTCCCAAACAGGTTTGTAGTCCAACTTAAACATGATATATGTTGCAGAAAACCAGAGGACAACCTATACAGTGGCTTGACTTGTGAACTGATCACAGGCATTGGGGCATGGACGAAATACAGGTTTTAAAAAAAGAGAAGAGCTGGGGAGGATTTGCCTGAGAGGTGCTGGATGATTGTTTGAGACAGAGATAAATTACACAGTATTGTCTTCTTGTGCCTAATTTTTAATTATGTTGTGGGCAGTACACAATTTGAAAGAAGAGCCGGTAAGAAACTAAATCAAGACTTGAATTTCAAGCCCACCACTGACCCACAAACTTTGCGTGTCCTTGGGCAAAATGCTTTCTCTTTTTTTTTCCCTCTCGATGCCTCATCTGTAAAACAGAGATAACACTACCTCTTTTTTCCCAACCTGACTATTTACATAATAAAAGCTTTTCCATGCATGACAGTCTCTTATGTATTTGTACAGCATCTAGCATAATGAGGACCTGGATCTTGGGACTACACTACAAACAATACACAACAATTAAGATTATACATCCATCCAAAATATACCTAATGCACCTAATACTGCGGTACCTTGACAGAGAGGCATGACTTCATTACACGGTGAACTCTGCTTCTTGGGACTTCTGCAGTCCCTCCTTTTGTTCTGCTCTCTTGCCTAAGAAGACTTTGGCAGAGGGGTGGGTTTTAGAAAAGTTGGGAGTCCCATGGCTATCCTTTCATGGTCTCCTGCAGGCAAGGAGTGATGGACCCCGAAGTCCTATGGGACCTGCAAGGAGCTGGGCAGCATCATGCAGAGGCTCTGCGTTTCTGCAGCAGCTCTCCCGTGGCCCCATTCTCCTCCTGCAGTACCAGAGAAGGTCTGCCTTGAAGGAAGCTTGTTCGTCTTTGAAAAAGAGGAAAAAAAAACCCCAAAACCCACTCAGTCTGCAGTGTCTTGTCCATATTGTCACTGGGGAGGACAGTGGCCCCAGTGCAGGCCAGCCCAAGCACAGAGCTGCCCTTTCCCTCTCAGTGAGCAAATCCTGCACTCCTGGAGAGGTCTCAGTACATTCTGGGGATTCAATAGGAAATGTTGGACCTGATCACCCAGTTCCACGCTCATGGGGTGGGGTACGGTAGTAAGCATCCCCTCACCAGCAACCTGGAGGCTACAGGATGGGAGCTTCGTTATGGTGCATGTTTTCCTAGGAAATGTTATCTGGAGAGTTAAGGCTCAGCTTGGAGAAAGCTTCCCACGCCAGAATTTTTGGGGAAGTGGGATGCTCTTTCCCCATAACCTGTATGGCCGTAAGATAATGCCACAATATTGCTCTCATTGGAGATCAGTTGGGTCTGCGCTGCCACTTCTCTGTGTGCCGAGAGAAAAGCGGAGGGTGCTTGGCTGGCCGGGCTGGTGAGCCCAGGCCTCCGGGCTGGGCTGGCTCTGTAGCTGCTTGGCACGAAGGGGAGTAAAAGCATGCATAAATTAGGAGCTCTTCAGACCAGTTTTCTTGTTTGGGCCTGGAGTAACTGACTGAGGGCATACAACTTCTGCAGCAGCAGAGATACCCCTCCCCACAGACACGTGACATTTTTTAGCACTTCCCTTGTGCTGGCAGATTCACTACTACATTAATTTAACTGTGTAGCACTGGCTAAAAAACACAGACATTTTAAAAACTTGATTTTATCCCTCCTTTTCTCTTCACAAGTTTTTTACAAACAAAAAAGAACAAGAAAATTGATGGTAACCGAGTTATTCCTAATACATAGCTAGTAACCGATTAATTTGGTTTCATGTACTGTGCCAGGCATCATATTGTGCTGTGGCTATTGTTGTTCTATAGGAACTGAGACGAGATACCAGGTGTCTGTTACAAATGTTAGGCACAAAATTAAACACCCACACATACTGAAAGGACCATCAACGCGACAGGAAGAATTATTCGTTTTGCAAGCAGAAAAATGACAAAGCAGAGGAGTGACAAATGCTCTTGATAAATCCAGAGCTCCAATTTAATGCATGGGATAAGGACCTCTTTTTCAGAGTAAAGACTCCCAACTCTTGCAGTTTCTTACTTCTCCATAATTTAGCTGTGCACATATTTGGCATTTGGAGTGTGACGGATTTACACATTTGCTACCGAATGAGCTGCAAGAGCTAATCAGCTAGCACAGAATTGCACATATTAATGAAGAAGACTCTTCTGCATGCCTGCAATGTAGACACCCACTTAACTGGGGCACCAGAGACTCATTTGAAAAGATTTTGTTCACATAGCAGCTTTTTTCCCCATGATGAATGCTTGCAAGGAATCATGTTGCAGAGAAGGAGGGAGCAAGCAGTATCTGCAACATCTGACTAAACGGTTCTCATTATTGAGTGATGGAAGAGCAATAGTAAAGATAATTTATTAGTGGCTCAAAGCTAATGAGAATAATTAGCACTATGATGCTTTCTAAGCAAACATAGAATAACTGTTCCTTAAGGAGCACTGCCTCCCTGCAAGAGTGGCGAGTGCCCTGGGCAGGACAGAGAACTTCCAGGGAAGGAATCTTACACGCCAAGGACCAGGTCTGGCAGCTGGGTGGAAACATCCTCCTGGCTTTCAATTATGGGCCAGCACTAGAGCTGCAATTCCCTAAATTTTGGGCTAACAGACCATCCTTTTTCTGACCTCAAAAGCAGCTACACTGGGGTGATGAATACACAGAGTTTACAGTTCAGCTTAACTCCTCGGAAACCACAGCCTGGAAATCGCTGCCTTAGATACAGAGATTTTTTGCAACACTGATTCATACAGTGCCTGCCAAAACTTTGGCTGAGCCACTCGAGGGTGCTTTGCAGGGAGTATTTCAGCGGCACCTGTCGGTCAAGCATTCCAGGAGTCCTGGTTGCCAGCAGATAAAACGGCATTTGGAGTAGTTTCCCAAATACCCACCTTCCTTAATCAGTAAATAAAAGCAGGATGCACAGAGGAAGCGTAGCATCTTCTCACAACCAGCCAAAGAAAATAACGGGAGCAGTTTTGGTTTCCAATCAGTTCCAGCACAGAGCAGTTATGTACACAACCGGATTAGCCGAAGGGCTGCACACCCGTGGTTCCAGCGGAGCCGTGGAACGCTCAGGGATGCTGGGCTGCCAAAGGCAAAGGAGATGCGAGCATTTGGCCCCAACGCTCAGCACCTGCTGATAAAAGCTAATTTCCCCTACCCTGTTTGCAGAATTTACACTTGCAATCCCAGCGCACCGTTACAGACCCAACCACACTGAAGTGAGCCTACTGGATTAAAACGAGGTGCACGTGGACAACAGTCCCCACTCCCTCGAGAGCCATTTTGAGCAAATGCCTTGTTTCATAGTTTGTAAAATGCAGTTGGCAGGGGTTTAGTATTATTCTAGGAAATCCATACAGACAACATTTCTTTCTCGTAACATAGCACTATCAAAAATATGGAAAGTGATTTTGCTTTTTATTTTTAAAAAGGAAAACATACTAAGAAAACACCTGCAGGCTAAGTCATCAGGTCTTGACTTTTCTTTTGAAAAGCAGTTTAGCCTTTAAAAGCAAAATCACCCATGACGCAATTCTATCTGAAATGAGACTCTGCCTGAAGCATTCTCTTAGAGCTTACTCGTAATGGGAGTTGCATCTGCTTTTTTACTCCCAAATTAAATGCTGCAAGGACATAAACCTTACCCCTCTAATCTTTTTTCACCATTAGTATCAATCCATCTTTGTAGATGACTATTGAGAGAATTTTAAGTGAGCAAGATTTGGGGAGCTAATTTGGTCTGGGTGGGAATTTCAGAAAATTCCCAAGGCTGTTTCACCCAACTGCACCGAGTTAGGAGGGGCTTGGGAGTCAACTGGGCTACAGATCCAGAATGCAATTTTACCAGGGGAGGAAAGAGATTTGCTAGGTAGCTCTGCTTGATTCAGATTGGAAAGCAAGGCTCTTCCAGTCTTTCCTGTAGGAGTCGCTCTAGTCTGAACAAGTAAGGACATAGTTACTGGGTCAGAGAGAGATGCACAGAAACTAAATTATCCTCTTGGGTTGCAGGGGACTAGGATGTTGGTATGAGCTTATGCTCATCTTGGGACTCCAACCTGAGTCTCCCGTATCCCTGAGTATTCACTCTTCTGAGATATTGTCCAGGCTTCCTTTTTCTTCCTTCTGGTGGATGAAATAAATCCAGCATCTTGGGCTCTTTCGTTAGCTGGGAAAGCCATTTCCCGTCCAGCTGCTAGAGCCTGCACAAAACGCTCGGTCCTGCTACCCTTCGTTTGCTGGTCCAGCTACGCCACAGGACCAATACAGACCTGTGGGCTATTTATATCTTGTTTAAGCCAATGCTGAGGAACAAAGTGATACACAATCCTTCCTCAGCCTCTGCTGTGTACACATTTTACCCTTCCTCAACAAGATTTAATCTGCTTAGGGTTAACTGTGTAGTGGATGTCCAAGACCTTTGAATTGCACCTTAAAAGGGCTGAAAGACCAAACCCATAATTGCAAGAGCAGAATCTCTGATTCACTGCAAACCATTTGTTATCAGCAATTAAGTTTCTTGCTGATAAACGACTCACGATTCGAAAGCCTGGATTACTTGCTTTCAACCATGGCAGAAACTCCTGTGTGGTTATGAATGCCTGGGCTGTGCATCTACTACAATGGGCTGCAAAGTCTGAATGTATGAAATGACCAACTGTTTAATTATACAAAATAAGACCTCTTACATATAACATACTTTTCATTCAGAGTTTGTAAAAAAAAAAAATATTTCAATTTCAACTTGACTGATGCAAATATAAACTGACTTCGCTAGCAAATATAAACACCAACTTTTGCTTTACTGGAGGCAACAGAATTACAACAGTGTAATTGAGATCCAGACCTGGTCTACTAATTAAAAAGGCTTGGAAGCAAAGCTTCCAGATCATGCTACACTCTAGTTCACAGTAACTAAGGCTTCTGTCAGCCATTTGATGTAATTGGTTATGGTGTTCAAAACTGTATTTTTGAAAATCCATTCAGACTGTAAACCAGATGAGTCATGACCCTGTAACAGAAGGTAAATTATTCTCAAATATTTTATATTTGTGCATTAACACATGATTAGCAAAGAAAAAATGAATGCCCAAGTCCAAGAAGTAACTGACAAAAGACTGAAGGGAAAAATGAGAATCCTTAATTTTACTTTTATTATGGTGTAACCAGCTGTAAGGAATTACCGGTCTGAAGCACAGTGTGCAATTGTCCTATCCTAAACATTTACTAAAGCCTATAATTCAGAATGATCCCGACTCGTGAAGTCACCATTGGCAAGCTAAGATTTTTTCTGTTTGTTTTTTTTTTTTTTTTTTTTTTTTTTAAGAAGTCTGCATTTAGCAATTAGCACAAGTATGCACAGAAATGCTCAAAGATTTCTGGAGACTGTATTTCTTTAATGCCAGACGCTTTGACTCTGAGATCAAAAAAAATGCAGTAAATTCTGGACTGCAAATCTAGTAGTTTGATGGTAAGCAAAATAATTCCTGTTTGAAATCAAATGGCATCAATATGTATTATTTCCTAAATGCAGGGCAGAATGCTTGCTACTGTTGCAAGGATAGCTTGAAAGAAAGAATTACCATGATCTTACGCAAAACTACTAAACACAACATGAAGTAACTATGCTAAGAGAAAAGAAAGGGAAAAAAAAAACCACAGTGAGACTTAATAAATTAAGCTACTTTCACACTAGGATATTATGTACTACCAGGCAGCTGATTTTTTGAGTGAAGAGACTCATCAGGTGCCTATTAAGAGAAGATACTTGGCACAGCTCCATCGCCGTTCAAATTGATGTCATGGTTAACAAGCTGGCTACCATACAAGGCCAATCAGGCTACCAGCATTCCAGATTACTCACTAAGGGCTTCAGCAGCTTAGCGAGTGCCAAACTTACAGTGTCATTAATTGGGCGAGAGAGAGGAGGAAAAAAAAATATATCCAGGCAGGAGGTAAGATGCCACTCACCTCCTGAGCAGAACAGCACCGAGCTGCCTGCTAGCACAGCCTTCACCAAGGATCCGAACTAGCAGAAGAAACAGGATGGGCACACTGAGGAGCAAGAGGAAGACTTCAGACCCAGGGCATAGGTCTTCACTGTAAAAAAGGTGTTTTGCCCACCCACAGAGTTCCAAGGCAGATGGAGGCCAAGCCTCACCCCGCTGAGCACCCTGCCATACTGCCCAGCACCCCTGGACACCAGGCTGTCCCCAGCAAAGGGGTGGCGGGCACCCATCCAGCATGCACTGGCTCTTCCTAAACCACCACCACCTACGGTCGTTCACCCAGCGGGGAAGAAGCTGAACAAGGCTGATTAATGATAAAAATACTTGTCTTTTTTAAAATTTATTTTCAGTTCAAAGTGAATCACAACTTCCTGCCCCTCCCTCTCCCCTCCTCTGAAGACATAAGTACCTCCAGATCAACGCCTTTTTTTTTTTTTTTAAGCATCGAAAGTGCAACACATTTCAACTGCTGCCAATACAGGTTTTTAGACTGATGATTTTGTCAGAGATTGTTTATGCAACTCCTTAAAGAGCAAGAAGGAAAAATCCCAAATATAAATGCAGATAAACTTTTGGTATGTAAACACGTAATATACATAATTACTGCAGTATCAGAAGTACTATGCATTTATCAGAACAGTTGAACGTAACATTTTCCAACATGCATTTGATATGGCCCGATCATAATCTGAATACCCTATAAGGGTAACTGTATACCCCTATAAGATAATCACTCCTGCCATAACTCTCAGATGCATTTGACAATACTGATGCCAGAAAAGGAGAGTTTAGTTCAATTTTACTTGTGTTCTGCTGATTTTTGATACTTAGCTTAATTCACTCAATACATTCTAACAGTATGTAAACAGTCCTGATTTAAAGACCAGAGAGATTTAAATGAAATCAACAGATCTGGACTGGTCAATGTAAATGTCTTCATTAACTCAGATATCTTATTTATCCCTGAGCACCTTAAAATTGTTCCCCCAAATCTCACTGAAGAACATGTAACCGTATTTCACAAGAATGTAAAACTGCACTTGGATAAATCCGTGTCTTACAAGTCCCATTTTCCTTCACTGGTTTAAAAAAAAAAAAAACAGTCAAGCCAACAAACCAAAAAATGTGTTCCCTCCCCTTTGTTTTTGACATGTACTGCAATACCTTAAAAAAAAATAAATCACCCTATCAAACAACATCACCTACAGACACACTACAGACTACAAAAATATTGCATAGGAGTGTCAGTGGGCATAGTCTCCCAACATGAGAGAAAATGCTAAGTTTTCTTTAAAACATTATGGCAACATTCTAATTTATTTTCCTTTTAAAAATCAAGTGGTTTCACTTTATTTCAAAATTGTACAAAATGACCATGGCTGTTTATAAAAAAAAAGTCTCTGTCTTGAGAATATGTGAAGTCTCAGGTGCATTAACAAAAGACCTGGAACCATTCACAGTGCAGCGGAAAGCTTCTTTTGAGGCAGAAACTACAATTCATCCTTCTTCTTTCCTACTCTTTCATGGTCTCTTTCTCTCAGGGTTCGCATGAAAGTGGTGAATCCAGACTCCTGATTTTGAAGAAAGAAAAATATGGATCGTATTTTTACAAACAAACCAAAACAATGTGTCAAGAACACTTCTAGTTTCTGTATCCCACAGCAGAATATAAACTAAGGAGCAGTTATTGCTTCTGTGCTGCCTCATCCTGCAGTGCTCTGGTCCAGTGCTGCTCCACTGCAATGTCAGGGGAAAATATCCATGCAGACTCCATATGTCAAACTTTGAAGGGATAGGACACAGAGAAAAAGGCCCTAAATCTCACAGGACCAGGTAAAATCTGTCCCTACAAGTGCCATTGATGTCTTTTTGTAAAAAACACTCAAAAGACATTTTTAAGCTGCCTTTGTATGCTACATGTGTCATTTTGAAAGTAGTTAGTAGATCATTTGTTGGCTATACACACATTTGCCACTATTCATCATCCCTTAAGTTTTGCTCATGATCTTCCTCCTCTTCCACACATTCAGACATTGGGAATTACATTTTTTCAAGTTACTATCAAAATTACTGTCAAACAATTTCAAACCTGGATGCTTAGATGCCAACCTCTGTATTTCAGCAACTTCTGATTTCTGATCATCAAAGGCTGTTGGATGCCAGCAGTTTCCTTTTCCAAGGACAGCTCTGAACACAACTTGCAGGCATTTCAAAATGGCTCAGACAGGTGGAGGTTTGAACACACTGTCTACTGGTACACCAACACTATAGACATCTGGGCAAGTAACACTGATCCCACCCAATGTGACCATTTTTACTTTTAAGCAAGCCCAAAACAAACCAGTCAAAACTGGTGATAAAGAGGGAAAGTACAAAGATGTAGAGAACAACTTACAGAAGTCAAAGTCTGACTTAAAAACAATGTGGGGCAACAACAAAACCAAACCAAACCAAAAGCCTGGAAGCTTTTGAGAAGGCTGAACAAAAAAACCACTCTTCTAAAACTATTCACTGTTCTTCCACTGGGGAAAAAAAAAAAAAAAAAAAAAAGAGACAAATTGTGGCCATATGTCATCTGGAGACATGTGGCAATGAACAGCCCCCATGAAAGGACACTGGTTTTCAAAGCTGTGTGTCTGAAAGTCATTTAAAGTACACGTGAGTCACAGGGTGTCCTGACTTTTCCTTGCTTGGGATGAAATGCCCTAAAAATCTCTACTCTGGAACTCTCAATTCCCTTGGAGGTGTGGAGGACCCCTTACAGGCTACCGCTGGGGGTCACGCTCTACCCCATAGCCAGCGCTCCAGTGCAGGGTGGCCAGGAGCTGAGAGCTCCTGCTCTGCTGGGCACGGTTCCTGCTGCAGCATGTCAAGATGCTCCCATGGCAGCTGACGTTGCCTCTTTTCTTCCCTGACCATGTGAAATGATACATCAGCTGGACCACATTGAGCTAAATGCTCACGGACATCCACTGATTTAGTGCCCGAATCAGGAACAGAAAGCACGTCCCCTGGCTCCCACTGCTCTCTCCTCAGACTTCTTTTGCAAAGTAGGAGGTGGTTGGCCAAGGTGGTTCAAAAGGTGTAGTCATGCTGATGAGAAGTCCTTTCACAGTGCAATCTCTTGTTACTGAAACAGGTTTCTGAACAGACCTGGAAACTCCATGGAAGGCACTGTGCTAGGCACTGCCTCCAGTGTTACCATCATAGGAGATAATAAAACCCAATTCGATGCTGCACAAGCAGAAGACCACAGGCCCCAGGAGAGGTGGAGGGGGAACACAGTTGCCAGCAGCAGAGAGACTGTGATGATCCTGTTGGGTGATTTAATTCTACTCAAGAAAGGGTTGGCTGCACATAAGGGATTAGTCAGTCAACTTTACAGCATAGGGAGAATCATCACTCAACTGCTGTGGCCTCACAGCACTCCTGCCTTGCTAAATTCTTTTCATCAGCCACCACAGATCCTTCCTTTCATATATCATTTCTATAAGTATGGGTTAGAAATACAAAAATTGCAGCTGAAATTCTACCTAATTATTGACTACTGCACCCATCTTTAAGAAAAGCTCCACAATTGGAACTAAACACAGTATCCATAACAATGCCTGGATCAGCACCAATAAGTGGTAGTTACTGGGGTCCTAATGCTGGAGAAAACTGGAAGCTCCATGAAGACTTCGCTAAGAACCTGACTGAAAAAGGACCTCAGAATTTCGTTTTTTTCTTCATGAGTCTTTATAATTTGGTGAGCTGTAATAGCAGCAATAACTTTCAGGCAAGGCTCTTTTATCAGCATCACTGGACGGCTTGAAACCCCCCAGTTGTTCTTGCAGACCCTAGCTTCTCCAGGCAATCAATCACTGCTGAGGCATAACCTCCCTCTAGGAGGTTATGACAAAGAACACACAGAAATAATTGGATTGTTCCCTTATTTTCAGTCACTTTACAACCACAGAAGGCATTATGCCATTTCTGTCCCTTGTACTCATAGTATATAATTAGCTGGCCACAGCAGGACAAAAGAATGAAACTTCAGCCCATGGGCTACATGGCACAACTTGTCCTTCCATCCTGAGCTCCAGGAGTGAATCTGACTCAGGGCTAATGAGATATTTAGTTTCCCCCAGTCTCCAAAGGACAGCTTTGTCCCTGCTATAAAACCAATGGTCTGTCACCGTTTGGCAGCCTGGTAGACCCATAACACATTTGCAGTATACGTGCGATCCAGAACTCACAGGAGTCAGTTCTGTATTTTCTGGCATTTCTGCACCTAGCAGCAGCCCATGCAATAAACTCTTCACTTCCACTCAGTCTAAATTCACTTGCAGGCTTTGGCTTAAAGAATAAACCATACAACAAAGCATTACCAAATCTACTCCTCCTTCCTCTCCTCGCATTCCTAAAATAGACCAAGTACGTTCCTAATGCAGAGATGTACAGGGGTGTGGTGCACAATGATTCATCCATGTAAGACAGTAACAGAGGAAGTTAAGCATCCTTCCAGCATGGTAAAATTTTACTCTGCAGTTTTAATTTGCAAGGCAGTACTGGCAGAGGAGACCTTCCTCCCTGTATCAGGTGATGACCCTTGCTTCCACTTACCCTTCTTTCTCCAGTATATTTTTCCATAAATTTCCCATAGTTGTAATAGTTGAAGGTGGGGTAGCCATCAACCCCCTCCTGCTTACACAGGTCGTGATTCTGTCCTTTGGCACAGTCCACTGCGGCATAGGCGATCTGAAATGCAAAAGACCAGCATGAGGCAGGAGAAAACAAAGCAAGCCTACTTCATAGTTATGCTGCTGCAGCTTAGACTTAACATTAGAAAAAGACCCAAGTCTTCTGCCAAAAATGCAACGGCTTTTGTAACAGCTGTGCTGTGGAGGAAGATCAGAGGGTGGTCATCAGGTCAAGCCATGCGAATGGAATGGAAGAGCAAAAGCCTGCTCCCTCCCACTGAAGTGCTGCGCTGCTCGCACAGCACCTGACCAACGCAGCTGCAAGGCGTGATCAACTCGCAGAGAATCACCTTCCCAGCCTCCCCACTGAGCACTGCCTTACACTCCAAATGGGGAATCCAGAGACTGTGTTGGTAAAACCAAATCCAAGCACCGCAGTCACAGCTCTGTCCCGCTGCAGTATTCTTCCTGCACTTTGGTTTTAAGTGATGAATGGTGACAGGGTGACTGATGAACAGGAACAACCCACTTCATCCAGCCTCCTTCCTGTGGCATGGCTAATACTCTGAAAAGTTACCTCTCCTGTCCTTGGACAAACATGGCTGATCACTTATGCAGGCTATTAATAGATTTATGACTTCTACCCCAAAGAGCTTCTGTAAACTCCATTCAGTTCTCCCAGGGTCAAATGGGGACAGGCGAGAGGCCAGAGCACTCTCTACACACAGAGAAGGTTTCTTACTTGCAATCTCAGCCTGGGGTTATGTTTTCTTCCCTGTCTTTTTTTTTTTCAGACTATCCTTCAAGATAGGGACTGTATGTTATGTGCAGCCATTAGCAAAGTGGCCTTTAATTCCTTTCAAAACCTCTAGATGCTACTGTCACACAAACAAACCCTGAACAGCCTGCCGTGCTCTCAGCCTGTTGGCAGCAGAGCAACACCCTCGGTCCCTGCCTGCTGCAGCACAGGCAGAGCACAGAAGCACAACCTCACAGCCCTAGAGCATCGGCTCAGACTAACCCCAGTTTAGAGCATTTGACATTTGAAACCCAAATCTGTGAAGTATTGAGGAGATGCTGTACTTAACCTTTCTGATGTTGAAACAAAATATAATTCGTAGGCTTCTACTGAAGGCAGCCAAACCCTCTGCTGTGATTTCACGCTGACTGTTCCCGCGAGCAGCAGTTCTGGCTCTGAACCTCCACGGCTGCTCATGCAGGCTTGCCTTCACAGCCCCGGTACATGCTCTGCTGAAGAGCAAGGAGGCTAAAGTACAAGCTATGTAAAAACCCAAACAAATTAGAGGAAGGATTTTTGCAGTTGTGGGTTACCATATATCAAGTGCTAATTTCACAGCAGACACATCTCAACTTGAAATTTCCATTCCACCAGCCTCCTTCAAACAATCGGATCAAAACACCTTTTGCTTGCGTGACTTCAGGGTTGCAGCTGAACTGTTAATCCATAATTAAAAGATCACTTAATATTCCACAATGCCCTCCAGTTTCATGGTGACACTGTCAAAATGAGAAAACCTGATCTCATTATCCTAGCAGTAATTAAAGAGATTGGCAAAGCCAATTCCAGTTAATTTGCTTGTTTTATTTTGTCTTTGAAAGCCTGACAAAACAATACTCGGTAAGATTTTCCTTGGGTCTATCTTCAGATGGAAAGCACTATATAAAGTGAGCAGTGTTGTTACCTTAAATATTTGGTTTCTGTTTTCTCATTTTAAACATTAATAAGGCTATTACAGAAACAGAACTCTTCAGAGTTGTTAAAATCACGAATGTCACACTTTTTTTTTTTTTTTCCTTTTTGTAAACAGAAAGACTCCTACTCATTCAGGGCCAGTTAAAATGAAAGGTTAGGAACAACACGCTGCAAAAGAATTTCATCTGAGTATTTATGCCTTCCTGACCTTAGCAGCCAGCCAAAATTTAGAGCCCTGTTGGCTACTTCTGTGCAAAGGAAAGCTTACAATGGAAACAAATATTTATTTCACGTCATGGTATTAATGTAGAAAGAACACTGGAAGTCCTGCTTCCCTGAAAACAGGAAGAATAAATAAACCTGTTTTTTTCTCACTGCTCTAAGTATCACACAGGGAGAGATTACAGCCAGACAACGGGGAAGGTATACCTGCATGCATCCAGATCTTAGTAGCTGGTCTGAGGCATGAAACCTGTGACTGATGATGACTCATTTGTCCCTAGATAGTGTCTCAGAGATTAAGAAAATTGGATTTTAGTCCACTGGAAGAAGAGAAGCCCTCTTTATCTGTACCTCTCTGGAAACATCTAGACTGGCCTTGGTTGGAACAAAGAGCCCAATTTCATTTACAAAAGGCTTTTGTGAGAACAGCCCTCAATGAGGAGAGGGTGCAGTGGAGGAACACAATGCTATATAAGCTACTGTTAACCTTGTTCAGGACATCTTAACTTGTTGCCTCAAACCAGATGACTGATGGACTATAAGGAGGTGGCTTCTGAAAGAAATGCTTAGTAGCCTGCTTGAGATACAGCCCTCCTCTACTGCACACGGAAATCTAACTTGGTCCATCTGTGCATTTGTTGTGCACCAACGTAATGCACAAAGATCCCAGTCTAAGTCCGGCCACAACAGTCACGTTGGCCTAACGCTACACCTAACCTAACAGGTCTAATGGGAAGGGACACGTACATCTGGAGTAGTGTTTGGAGGACACATCCATGGTCTGTCATTCTCTGAAATGTTCCTGATGCAAGCTCCCACACAGCTCCACAGACTCGCCACTGCTCTGCAAATGCCATTTTGAGCCCAACTCCTCAGAACTTACATTCCCATCTGGTTATTTTTACAGCCAGTCAGAGAAGGGAAACAGCAATTTTCAGAAGCCTTGTAACTCATACAGACCTGAGCAAAACTTCATAGAGAGACATCTAATTCCCAAGACTGTATCCAAGTCTGCATTTCAAACGCCTGCTGCCAACAGTAGCTGAGTAAGAGTACTTAGGAGAGCTTGAGTGATTACTTTAGAGTGGAAATGTTAAAGCAGCCTAAATATAGGGAGTTGCTACCAACTCTATGCACTCATTACCATAGCATCACAGTCCTAATTGTCTTGCCTGTCTCACACCAGAAGATCAAATATAGTGCACTGCAAGAAGAGAAAAGTAATGCTGAACAACACTTGTAGCAAAATGCGCTTCTGGACTGAAGACCAGTTTTCAGTCTCAATCCTGACAACTTCAGACAGCTGAACTCTGAGACATATCAGAATTTCAGCAAGCAGCACCCATCCCCTTTGCTTCATTCTGTTTGTGTTTTCATGGCCCGTGAGTATTAAAATCCATTTCTGCTACAAGAGTGTCCTACAGGCAGTTTTCAGTTAGGGTGAACTACTTCATGACTATATTGAAAGGCTGCACACAAAAAGATGCAGCTCACAAAGAGAAGGCTTCACTTCAGTCCTGGCTCAGGTGAGTAGTGATACACTGCAGGGAGGTTTTCCTCACATTCTCCATCCTCATAGCAACAACCAGTTCTACATCGCTGCGGCAGAAAACTGAGTCAGGAAAAAAGAAAAAAAAAAAACCACCCAACAAATCTCTACAAAAATGTAGTTCAAGAATTCTGGAGGATGTTACTCTCAGAAATCATCTTCATATTGGACTGCCAGCAACAACTTACATGGAAGTTCACTAGAAAGCACAGGTTAGCAAGATCTATTATTCTCTGCCTCGTAAAAACACTAACTTTATTGAACCAGAAATTTGAGACAGGGTAAGCAAAAGATGTCCCTGATATGTATCCAGATGCTTGACATCACCTCTCATGAGCTCCCTCTCATCAAGAGGGAAAAACACCTCTAAAAATCTGGGAGAGCAACTCTCCTAACGCTGGTGTAAGACTTGTGTGTGTGTGTGTGTGTACATCTGTCCATTATGGAAAAACCCAGTGTAACAGCTTTCAGAAAAAGCCAGCGTAACAGCTTTCAGAAGACATGATTGATTTTATGTAGATTTTTATTGTTAGGGCTAAAATTTAATTTCTTCAGCTTTCCTAATTTTACTCTAACCAGAGGGAAAAATCCACTGAAAAAAACATTTCAGGAAGAAAAAACCCCAAGTGCTATACCTGCCACAAACATAAAACTCTGTTGGGTTACGGATTCTCCATAACCCAAAGCTGTGCTGCCTTAGATATTGACGATACATCATTATATACAAGTTTTCTCTCCAGAGGCAATGCCTTTCAGGTTTATCACCATCCTGTTCAGTAGCCGTAGCAGGAACAGAAGAACAGTTATCAAATGAAAAGATAATCAACCAGAGACTGTGGACCTCAGAGGAAGTTCCTTGGAGTACATCCAGCTTTCTCAATGTTATCGGTAGTTCCTCACAACTGGTATGCAGCTTATAACAATTAACAATACCAGGTTAGCATGCATAATAATAATAATAAAAATAAAAAAAACAAAAATACCCCCCAAAAACCCACATTAGCATGCATTTCTCCTTTATTACATAGTCAGCATACTTTAACACAACTCTAGCAACACCTGGGACTGGAACATACCCTTATCTGAAAAGGAAAGTCCCACAGCAATGTTCCATGGTTTTACCAAAGAAGTGGGAGCTTATCTACAGAGTTGCAAACTTCACTCCACACTGCATTAGAATGTGAGCAACGTATGACCAGCTCTGAAGAGCTCTTCAAAAAGGAAACAGAGCATGGCACATTGTTCAGATTAAGTGGTCTGATCACAAACACTGAGCTGTTGCAAAAATCAGGCTTTTAATTTAGGTGCTTAAATAGAAGTGGAGCTATGCTGAAAATGGGACCATAGATCTCCATGTGCCTCAACTGTAACAAAAGGATGATGCCTTATTTTTTTTACTATGGAAGTGCTGGAAGGAAAAAAGAAGTACTTGCAGTATCATCTAATCATACGTCAGGAATCACAGTTCTCTTCCAACAGAATTACAAAACAACTTTTTGCTCTAGAGAGATCTTGCAGGTAAGGAACACAATTACATCCAGTGGTTCAAAGAGATGTGTAGAAAATTGGAAGTGGGATCTCTTGACCCTCCAAGTAACTCCTCCTTTCTGTTCTTAAACCACTTTCATTTTAACAGTTTGTCTCCCAGTCACTGTATGATGATACAGTAAAAATACCTCCTGCAATCCCAGTTGCTCTCCTGTTAAAATATGTACTGCCACACACTGGCTTATTGATTCAAGGAAATAAATCTCTGCTGGAGCTAATATTGACTTTTGTTATGAAAATGGAAGTGAATAACTAACTAAATATTGATTTGAAGAGGAATGATATATGATAAGCTTAGCAAAATTATCACAATCCTCCCAAAAATTAAAATAAAAGTAAAATTGCAACATGGAAAAGAATGCTTCCAAGCAACATTTTTAAAGTATAGTCAATTCCAGATGACCATTATCTGATTATTAGGAAGAAGAAGAAGTAAAAAAGTCTGCTGTTGCCAGATGTCTTAAAAGCACCTACGAATAAGACAGATGCGCATCCCTCTCTATGATTACTCCATAGGTTTCTGTTTATATTACCTGTTCTGGATCCTAACAGCAGTTAGGAGCTGGCCTGCTAAAGCTTGTTGCAATTCAGCTACTGTTCTTAATGTAAAAGGCCTTGCAAATGGAAGATTCATTATTAGCTGCCCTGATGTGCCATAGCAGCATTACTATAGCTGCAATTCATCAGCTGTTCACAAAGCAGGCCTGTTTGCAAAGGGAAGACCCATTAGTAGGCACCATGATGTACAGTGCTAACATCACCATATTTAATGAGTCTAATTAAAAAGAAACTCAACACATGCTTTTTAAGCAAACACAGATCAAATTCTTGGCCGAATTAAAATATTAACTCGTTTGAATAAATCTGTACAGTGATTTGGTTGGTATAATGATTTTAAACCATGGTTCAAACCATGGTTCACAACACACATTGGGGACTCACCAGTTTCACTGGTGTCTCACAGCTCCCCGTGAGCACCCCGACCCACCCCATCAGCTGCACCCTTTCCAGCAATCTCCACCACAGCTGTTTCTGCACAGACTCCCCAGCACCCAGTCGCAGTGCTCTGATTTAGGTCAGTGCATTTGTACAGAAACAGTCTAGTGAAAATGGAGAAGCCTGGTCAACCAGCAGCCCCTTCGCGGGTGTTCCAGAGATTTGTTACTGAGAGGCCTTGAGGAGTCAGGAGCTTTCCTTCAGCAAATCCAAGCTGGAGCATCACAAATCAGATCCTAAAGTTCAGCTAGAAGGATCAGCCAAAAGGAAGAATGCAGATTTTTTTTAAGATTCAGCTGTTGCCCTTTCAAGAGTCTCTGGAGTAGTTAGTGAACATGCCTTCCTGCTCTTCAATCTGTTCAGCTAAGTGACAATCCTCACATTTGCATTTTCTGACATAGCCTGGTCACTGCCAAAACTCGAGCTGTGGAGCAGAGGCCAAAGGCTTTCCCCTGGCAGCTGTATGCAAAGACCACAGCGCCCCAAGGCAAGAATGCTCCAGATGGCCTTTTTTTTTTCCCCCCCTTTTTAAATAACTGAAAGCCGTATGTGAACTGCTTCACTGGACTAGCCTCTGCACTGAGCTGGTCTTACTGTCACTGAATTTCCCCAAGTACACGGAAAGATGCAGAGGCTCTGGTTTACGGGTCACACCCAGAGCCGTGGTTTGCAATAGCCACACGACTGCCCTAGGCAAGCAAGCAGGCTCGGGGTTTCTACTAAAACCACCAGCAGTGATGTGGTCAACAAGAACTGACATTCGGGGCCAAGTTCCCAGTCTTGTGTTTTCAAACTCCAACTCCAGCAGTGCAGATGATGAAAAAGTACATAGCATTACACACAGCCCCAGGGGGGTGGGGCGCAGGAGCCCCCCCCAACCCCCCTCCTCCATACAGTGAATTTGCAAAGCCAAAGACACATATTTCACAGCCTCAAGCTCTGCTCATCTTCAAAATTCCAATGTAAAGACTCAAAGTCTCCCAAAGGATACCTTTTAAGATATCATTTATAAGCAATTCAAGGCTGGAATGGTTTTGATTGTCCTGTGGCTTTTGCAGAATTAAACGTTTAATTGAAGGACCACCCTTACTGAAAAGAAGATACAGCTTAAATGCTACCATACTCTGTTAAAGTGAAAAAAGCCTTCCTCCAGGGGGAAAAAACCCTAACACTACTACAGACTAAAAAAGAAAATTAGTAATTTTCCTCTGTTTTTCAAAGAAGAAATACTTCTTCCCTCTTAAGCAGTAATTTTACAGAAGTTTGAAACCCTAAAGAACTATGAATTAGTTTGAAGGCTCAGCCCAGTTTGAAACACAGGAATATGCCCAGTGCTGCTTGTGGCAACAGCCACGTGCCCTTCTGAAGTCTTAAAACAGGTTTATTTTCTTTTCCACAAGGACACCAACGGGCAGCAAGAAGCACCTTGGCAGGTTACGGCTGTACACAATTGAATAGGGCTCCCCAGATAATCAATCCCTGGCACTTTCATAAGTCACTGGGGTGGAATAACATTGTTTTCCCTAACTGCACACACCTCTTTGAAACTGCACCAGCCTTAATATTCCCTACTGGCTCTCCTGTTCCAACTCATTACATTTTATACCTCCCCACTTCAGTCTTAAACTGAAGTCAAGAGTTGCAACCGTCAATCACTGCTGTGCTCTTGGAGTCCCTTCATAAGCTGCAGTCTGAATGGAAAGCTTCACAGGCCTGCATTTACTGCCACCACAATGTCCCATCAACTGCACCATGATACAGATTGCTTGGTAATACATCCTAGGGCTCTAATAAGCAAGTTTCACATTGTTGGGTACATTTGCTTCATCTCCTCTGACTGAAATTTTAATGAGTTTAGGAAAGAGAGGTTTCATTGGGAACTACCAGAAAAGTGGGAAACCAAGGACACTTTCTCAGAGATTTTGGAAACAAACAAGTCACCAAAAGGCATCTGAGCACACATTTATAGCAGTGAGAGAACCGAAAGCTGCATTCCTCTAAAGCTTGTATGTGCCAGAGGGCATAAGTGATGGACTTCTAATTATATGCAGTCAGTGATACAAGAATGATCTGTTACTTGTCAATCTGATGCATCTTCTGTGAGTTACAGAAAAGATGAGAGGAAAAGAAAAAAAACATGACAAATTCTCCTGTTACAGTAGCAGGCTGATTAACAGGGGTGTAACTGTTACAAAATCACTTCCAT
Source organism: Falco cherrug (assembly GCF_023634085.1). NCBI lineage: Eukaryota > Metazoa > Chordata > Aves > Falconiformes > Falconidae > Falco > Falco cherrug. The sequence continues at coordinate 31,233,319 of NC_073704.1, read as the reverse complement.
TTAGAATAGACTATAGACTAGACTATTTCAGTTGGAAGGGACCTGCAATGATCACCTAGTCCAGCTGCCTGACCACTTCAGGGCTGACCAGAAGTTAACGCACGTTGTTAAGGGCCATTGCCCAAACACCTCTTAAACACCGACAGGCTTGGGGCATCGACCACCCCTCTGGGAAGCCTCTTGGTAAAGAAATGCTTCCTAATGTCCAAGTCTAAACCTCCCCTGGCGCAGCTTTGAACCATTCCCGTGTGTCCTGTCACTGGATCCCAGGGAGAAGAGATCAGCACCTCCCTCTCCACTTCCCCGCCTCAGGAAGCTACAGAAAGCTGTTTCCCTATTAAATTGCCAAATCTTTTCCATGCCACACCTAAACATAAAGCAATCATGCAGTTGGAACAAACTCAGAGATCTGAATGAAATACAGTTCACTCAGAGATAAAGTTTTTAACTAGTTATCTGGTTAAATTCAGTGGCTCAGGTGTTGGGTTTTTTTTAATCCCAGATATGCAAACAGTCAAGTTAAAATGGTTCAGCTGATGCAAGGACATTAACTGGTGTGTTTCAGTCATCAGATGTGTTTTCAAGGCAGAAGCATGAGGGTCCTAGAAGGGCCTGACATTCTGGACTCAAGTCAACCAACTTACAGAGATCTATTATATTTATGCTATGCAAAGAAAGTTTAGTTACATGATTGAGTGCTACAGGACTGTGGGTTTTCCACATGCACCTCAATGGCTGACAAAAGTTGAAGGAGAATGGAGATGATGTAAATTACCTTTTATTAATCTTTCAGTAAGAAAGAATGTGTTTTGCTTCATAGAAAAGAACTCTTAAACAAAGAATTAAACAAAAAAGACAACAGATTAAGGAAAGCAAAACAGGTTAAAAGTGTAGCTCAGTTTGACCGAAAGAAGATACAACCCCTAAAATGCAGATACATTTCTATTAAGAGTAACAGCAATTTTATCCACAAGCCCCTACCACCTTTATCAATAATCAAAGCCTAAGAAGTACAAATGGTGGAAAACATTCTCAAATATCTCAGAAATACTTAACAGCAAGTTACCTTTCGATCTTCTTTAAAGATTTCAGCAGCGGTTGTAAAATGTGGAATGGCATTTTTACAGTGGGGACACCCTGTTCAATATAGAAAAGGAAAACCAGCACAAACATTAGTCATAAATAAGATACTGCAACAACTCAAGACACAAGATAAATCAGTGGAAAATTAGTATTAAAAAAATCATTCTAGACAAGGGTTCTCCTGTTCTATGAAGAGCAGGACAAAGCATCTCTAGACCATGAGTCAGATACACAAACTTAAGCAGGTGTTTAAAATCCATGACTTCAAGCAGTTTAAGTGTATCCTTACAGTTACAAAACATCCCACATAGGGACCACGGTGCAGAGGGCTTTTCTCTACCGCCAGTCCCTTAAGAGCATTTTAAGGTCGCCAACCACAAACAGACAAACCATTTCTCTGCTGCTGTACCTTCTTGTGGGTTATTACTGCTGTTGCCACAGATACCAGCTACATTTGGACACAGGAATAAAGACAGCACAGCTGTGAACAGAAAGAGGTTGGAGTTGGAAAGGAAGACGCCAGGCATGTTTGTAAGTGTTCGGGAATTGCCTGTGTTAGAGCCAAGCCACCAGGAACACATGGGAGGGGAAGAGAAGCAAGTCCCACAGGCTACCCATCTTCCACTTATGGAGAACAGGGGTCCAGTCCCAGGCTAGGATGACTGCTGCTGGCCTTCCTGGAGACCTTCCTCCTGCTCACCACAAACTAGCAACCCCAGTGGAGTTTTACAGGTACAGCACATAAGAACCAGACAGCTTTGTGTGGGAGCTGGGCTGATACTTGTTTGCACCACCACAGCACTGAACAAAAGACCAGTCCTTCCCTTGCTTAAACATACACAATATTTACTCAAACATTTCAGAAGTCGCCACAGAAGGGGAGCAAGAACTGTTCTCTTGATTCAAGATTCAGATGTGAGTGCTCTTAATTCAGAAGCAATGTTTATTGTCTATGATTAATCTAAATTGCTCTCAAAATACCAATACTAAGTAAGGCTTTGAAAAGGAAAGTACCTGCATATCTGTAACAAATTACTTTTTTCAAACACAGCATAAAGAGGTTGTTCATAAGCAAAAACTCAGGACACTATTTTTTGCTTAGATGCAGGGAAGAAAGGAATGGACACGCTTCAGCCAAGCCTGTACAATGCTAGCAAAAGCAAAGAAGTTCATCCTGCTATTATTGCTGGATAGGAACAGAACAGAGCAGAGATCAGTTTTTCACAAGCTCCAATTACACTTACGCTACTGTTGCTTACCAGTATTTTACAACAAAGAACAAATGGCTGTGTTACTTTTAAGTCAGTACTGAACAAATGCCCTCTTAGGAGGCTGGCATGAACCCTCTCATAAACTGCACTCACCCTTTTAGCTCACAAGAAAAACAGCAGCTGTGCATAAACACTGCACACCCCTTTCACCAAAGGAAAGGCTGCACACCCCTTTAATCTTCACCAAAACGCAATTTCATTGCTTACATGCACTGCTTTGTACTTTAGAGTATTTTTTTCTTCATAGCTGGATTTTGAAAGCACTGCTGTGACACGCATATAAATACACAGAGAGACTATGTAGTAACTAAGAATACTGAAAAGTCAAGGGGACATTTCCTGGGAAACTGAGGCACTTCTGCAAATCCATCTTAATGGCTTCAAACTCTTTACACAGCACAACGGCAGTCTGTCCTGATGGCAGATGTGTTTTGGTGGGAGATAGTGCAGGTCCTCTACGGATTGTAAACTATTAACTTTGTAAGTCGTTCAGCATTTGCCTGGGAGGAAATGGTCAAGAAAGAAAAGGAGAAGGAGGAGGAGGCGGTTAGGGTTCCAGGCTGCTCCCATGTCCATCAGCCCACTTCTGTGACCCATTTTCTCTCTGATTTTCCTATCTGCCTGATACTGAAAAGCCTTTGGGTCAATCCTGCCTCCTGACACATCTTTGATAATTTCCTGTACTGTGGGTTGATTGCTTTAGTTGACTTGTTAACACTGCTCTACACAAATAAATCAGAACGGATGACAACATCTAGGGAAAATTCCAGAGACAAAAAAATAAAAGAGAAAAATCAGGCACCTCTAAAACAAAAAACACTTGTTCTAGTCCACATCCTTACGTGCTGTAGTTTACTGGAAAGCACTTCCAACTGTTACACTAAAACACAAAGGCCCCTAAAAACTTAAACCTTTCAGATTCCCCTTTCTGCTTATGATCTTGAGCTTGAAATTTAGGTTTCACCAAACAGCAACTTCCAAACCCTCAGTAAATGGTGTTTCAAGAGAAAGATGAGACTTCATGTTTGCTTATTCCCCTCTAACAGCTTTATGATACATCAGTCAGTGTGTTTCCCACCTTGTGAGTGCTGAACCTGCAGAGGACAGGGCACTTGGTAAAGCCTCTCCCTAAGCCCCTACTAAAGTTGCAGCAGGTAAGAGCCCTCCATGAGCCGTGAACTCTTCAAGAAACCAGAACACGAGTCAGCAAGTAACAAGCGTATTCTTTCAGACACAGAAAAGTCCAATGGCTATTACAGATGCAAGATGCCATTTTACAGGGGCCAACAGATGGCTGGTAAGAAAACAGTCCAAGTGGCCATTTAGCTGGTGACTGCTCAGAGAAGCAGCTGCAGCTGCTCAGTGTCCCTTCCAACCCAGCGAGTCACCACTGCACATGCCATAGCATGGTGCTCAGTAGGTAGCATCAGAAGGGCTTTGAGAATGGTTCTCAGCTTAAAAAATGCACTTCTTTTAAGGACAAAAGGAAGCATCTGACTATCTAGACCTTTACGGCACTTTGGGAAATTAGGCAAAATCAAACATGCGTCACCACCACCACACAGAGGAGCTCCATGTAACTCAAAACAACTGATAAAGGAACCTATGCTCACAGCTTTTATTTCCTCTTCTCTGTGATCTTTGCATCTTCCCACTCTAGTATCAAATGACAATGTTACCCTCATTTATGCATCTGAAGCTTCATCCCTCCTCCTCTCACTTCTCTTTTGGCCCAACCTCCTTTCTTTACTGCACTGTGCTTGCAAAACTAAAACACAACCATATGGCTTTTGGCAGAGCTGACTCCCAAGTCCAGTAGGCATTTTGTTAGCCTTGGACATCCATCCACGGAACAGATGTGAATGCTATGCTGAATTCCCAAGGAGTTTCAAGGAGTCACCAAAAAAGGGGGAAGGAGCACATCATATGGAATAGCAGAACTTCATCTGTTACAACTTAGAAGGATTGCCAAATGCAGCAAACACTTGGAAGCCACCCAACACCATCATTCTATTTAAAGCACACATGCCAAAAAAAATAAAAGCAGAGGTTGATGTCTTCATTTTGACAGACGGAAAACTTGTTCTCCTCATTCCCTCTTCACACCCACTATCACACATTTATTTTAAGTGTTAACACCATCTTCCAGATTTGAAAGTGCAAAGAAAGGAACTGTACCAAGCACTGTACATGAAGATAGGAAGCGTGCAGTCTCCTTACAAAGGATATTCCAGATGGGCTGCAATGCAAAGAGATTAAACTGGTGGCATCTGAAAGGTGTGGATAAGGTGTCAAGAATCAAAAGGTCCTGCCCCTTTCTCAGTAGTATTTATAGGACAGTAAGTCACTATGGACTAAAGAAGTGGGATGATTTATTCAATTTCATTTCAGTTGAATAATCTGGGTCCTATGGTAGATGCACGGGCTTCCTACAAGGCCAAGAATTGGACTTCCAATTGAGAAGCATTGAAAGTAGCACTTCTGGGAACAGAGTCTTCTAACATAGGTGCAGGGCTTTGCTTTACTGATTTTCTTTTGTCATTTTTACATTATTGTAAAATTTGATCTCAACAGTGTTAACAGCAGATGTGAACTGAACAGTAATTTCCTGTGCCTGACTTGAGAAATCTGAAAGGAACCTTCTCCTGGAACATCCAGCTTTTTCACAAGATCCCAGCTCAAAACCTCAAATCAATTCTGCAAATCTTAAACTAACTGCACTTCCTAATGCAGAAACACACTTGCACATTATCTGACAGGAAAGCAAAAGAGCTTAACATCTAACGCACAGGCAGTAGCATGTGTTAAGGCCATTCTCCATTCCTAATCAGCAAATGATACAGCTTTATTACAGCTCTGGCCAGACATTCTCACTTCTCTGTGCTAAAAATCTTGCACTCTGGAGGTCCCCCATGCAGCCCATGGTGGTATCTGCTCTGCCCGGCTGGGGGATGAGGGCTGCCTGCTTAAACCACAGGTCCAAGGATCTGTATGGGAATACCTGCAATAGAGGGGTTCTAAGCTCTATATGCCTTGCACTACAAATGTAAATTTTACATGGACCCAGTGTTTTCTACAGGGTGTTTTTTCCACCATTCACGATGTAAAGTTGGTAAGGGCTGGGAAGACACACTGCAGAACAGTCATGGTGGGCACCATCACACTCCTCTCCCTGAAAACCAAGTAGTTCTCAACTGATCCAGTACGTGAAAAATACAGTATCTGTGGGTAAAAATTCAAGAGGAATGGCTGATGAACAGCAGATGAGGGAAATCAAGTAAGCAAGCAAGCAGGCTTGATTCAGACTCATTATCACTGAGGGGGAGAGGCAGTCAGATTAAATCTCCTCTAATTGTAGAGGCATTTAAAGGAAAGCTAGCGAGCCTTTCGGGAGATGAAGCGATGGAAAATATATAGCCCAGCTTATTTTCCGTGGACTGAATTTACTGATAGCAGGAACAACTGAACAGTACAGCATCTCCATGGGTGTCTTTGAAGAAAGAACCAATGAGGCAGCATTGGTTTGGGCTCAGAAAGGCGCCCAGCAGAGAAGCTGGTTTCATCCTCATAGAAAGACTGGTTTGAGGACTCTGAAGAAATAAAGAACTGCAGGGCTGAGCTGGATGTGGCTTCCAAAATGATGCCACAAAACATTTGTGTACATGATATAAAACAAAGATAGCACATGGGGAAATAGAAGTACTTACTAAGTGCTCACATCACTTTACAAACTTTTTTTTTTAAGTTTGGGTTTTTTTTAAAGAAAAAAGACCCAAAAAACAGACTGAGGAAAGAACAATATAAACCCATTCATGAGGTAAGGTAAGACACACACAAAACTGATATTAAAACCCAAATGCACATTGACCCAAACATAAGAGTAATCAAGCATATGTTTGTGGTGGCAATTCAATAAATCCACAGAAATAACATCCTGTATTCAGATTTGTAAGCATTTCGCATAATTGCAGGGTCCCATGGGATGCAGAAGGGATGTAAAGAAGATTTCAAAGCAATGGAACAATCTAGTGAATAACCTACATATCTTTATTACATTCAAATGGACAATTTTTCATTGGACAAGGTTTCTTTTTTTAACCAAGTCAATTGTTTAGAGATGATGGTGAGTCAAAAGATAAACTTCAGAGATTCTTAAAACTTCTATGTACGAAATTATTAGGACCAGATGGCAATTATAAAGATGTCTCCAGAATAGTGGATGAAACAGATGCACCCTGTTGGACAATATTCATATTATTACATTTAAAATAAAATTGTGTGAAATTTTCAGAATTGCCTGAAGGAATCAAGATCTCTTTCCAAAAAACATAAGTTTCTACTTGCTTAAATATGAAAAACGTCCTTTAAGTAACTTCATGCTTTGTTTAATTTGAAACTACAAAGCTCAGTGATATAATATAACCTCTCTACAGCTGAGCAGTACAAGGTTAATTCAGTTTCCTTAGAAGAGTGGAAGCTGTATTAGCATAGCACATAGAAGAAAGGTGAAGCTTTTTTTAATGAATATAAATCAAAAGCTAACAATTTGTACAAAATAGATAAAGGAAGCAAATGGACATCAAAGCAGTATCTACAGTCAGCAGAGGTAATAATGATGTTTTAAGTATATAAGGGGTTTTAAACGTATCAGAAGCAAAAGAAATCCAAACAATACCAGCAATGTAGCTTTGAAAGAAAACGATGGAGTTGTCAAAAGGAACTTCACTGAATATATAAATGAAAATATTAAGTAGGTGTGGAGAGGGCCTCTATGTCTGGCATCTCCAAAATACTGTTTGCAGTTCTGGGTCCACAAATCAAGAATGAGTTCAAACTGGAGGGGACTCAAAAGACCCATAAGAAAAGTAACAGGACCGGAAAGTGTGTTTCATGGCAAAGGGAGGCAGGAAGCCCGGAGTGTCAATAGCTTAAATCCAAAGATTAAGTAGTGATAGAAACTGAGAAAAGCCAGTCTAGTTTTCATTACAACAAGCTATACAAGCTGGGTGCCAAAGGCTAAGTAACCTTCAGAGCTGGCTGTGTGCTGAAGCCAGTCAAATTCAGGCAGGAAATTCACATTCCACATCCCTAGTGCTTTTTAGTCTGAAAAGAAATGGTTTTCTAAAAAAGATGCTTTCACACAGCGGTTCTCCACCTGATCACAATGCAGCCTGTCCCTGACTCACATTGCTGAGCTGAAACTGCTACAGAGGTGATAAGGTTTTGCTGTCCTTTTATCACCATCTCCTGAGCAGCTGGGATCTGCAGTGTGCCAGGACTGCCCCACAGGTCAGGTGGGGACAACAGCCTCTGCTGACCCTAACCTGAGCATCCCAACTAAAATGGCTCTACACCAGTGCAGATCAGGCATTTTAACTTCAGAAAGCACTACCTTATGCTTTTTGCCCACCATTAACACACAATGATGTATAACCCCACCCGTGTTGTTTCCATGTGTGCTTTTAGCATTTTCTACATAATGAAATCTGGTAACTGAAGGAACAAAGCAGCACGCATATATTTCACATGAGACTTTCCAAAGAGATAGTTTAAACATGCATATATTTTAGTGTTGTAGCTGCTTCCATAATACTAACTTAAACTGTCAGTATTTTCATAGTAAAGTCCTAGCCAACTCCTTAGAAGAGATCTGAAAACTCAGTGATTTGTGAGACCGTGGCATTTGTGCTGCCTGTGTTCTGTCCTCAGCATGACGAAGGGCTCTGCTCCCCCTTCAGCCCCCAGCTTCCTTTAGTACCTCTCAACGGGTGATCTCAAATGCTTTAACTAATATCAATTAATTACGCTTCAAATTGTCCCTAAGAGAGACAGACGTGATTATCCTCCTCTGTCATTACACCCAAGGTTAAATGGAGTCAGGAAGAGGTTAAGTGACTCTCAGGGTTTACAATCCTGCTTGAGGGGAGCAGGGCTTCAAGGTGCTGACTCCATTCATTCAACTGCAAAACACTGGGGACTCAGAGGGCTCAGCACGCAGCAGGATAGAGCGCTCAGGGTGCAAAGTGCAGAGCAGGGAATGACTTTCAGATTCCCCATCTCTGCTTGAAGTCATCACCATCTAAATAACAGGGGTAGACACTACGCACTGTTATTGGTTTTTAAATGACTGCAATTCCAAGCAAGTGAAAGCAGCACATTGCACAGCTATCAAAGGAAACCCAGGAGCTTGTAGACCGCAGAGCAAAGCAAAGCCCGTTTCCACTTCAAGAGTTCCAAGTGATTAACTAGAATTAAAACAAGAATATTACTTGGTCAATCAAGGAAAGACAGGCCACAGACAGTAATTGCAGAGATAAGAGCTGAAAATGGGTATACTGCTTAAACCAGCACAATTCATGTAGCTACAGAAGTTATTGAATCCACAGGCAGATTTGAGAAAGGCATTTGGAGATGTTACTGAAAGGTTAATTTGCTTTTGTTCTACCAGTAGAGAACTGGAGGCCCTTTTAATTGAATATCTGGAAACAAAGTTCATTTTCTGACACAACCTGACACATAGCATAATCATATTTCCAAGACATGAGATATTAGTAACTGAGAGGAGGGGGATTTGTCTTTTGATTTGAAAAAGGTCATGAGGTTTTCAGTTAAGCATCAGGTCAGCCAGGGCTTGCCTCGCTACTCTTAACAGGCAATCTACAACCAATTTCACAGCCTGCTAGTGGATTTTGTTGCATTTTTTTCCAAGCTCTCCTCATTTTGTAGCACTTTGGGGGTACACAGAGGATGCGAAGGAAAAAAACCCCACACCTCTGGAAACCACAGCCTTAGACATGAACTATTGAAACGGCAGCAACGGAATCATCAGAATAGACCAAATTGCAAATGTGAGGAGAAAGACTCAGCACAAAACTCCTGGACTGTTTTATCCACTACAAAAGGCTGTATGACAGACTGCAGCGAATCACAAATGACATGACAGCACTTGGCATTTGGCAACAAGCAATCCTTTAAGATGGAAAGCTGTAGAGCAAACCACCTCTGGACAGAAAGGATTAAAGAGCAATAGTTACATCCAGAACAAAACTTAAGTGTCAGTTCCAGCAGACCCACATGGCACAAACGAAGCTGGTAAGAGCAGTTAGCCAAGGCAGCATCAGCCTCTGTTAACCACAAAAAACAGTTAAAGAGCAACCAAAATGATTTTGCCACCTGACATGCCAGTGGATGCAACTGATATCCAGAAGATAAATTGCTCTGAGTTAGCAGTGGCCCAGCAGAGCGCTGGGGGAGGCACCGCTGACTGACACCTGCACTAGGTGAGGCTCGAAAGCAGTCCTTGCTATGGTATGTTGCATCACCAGAAAAAGCATCTGTCTTCCTGAGCACGGGTTTGATGACAGTGTATAAGGGTGAGTGGCATATTCATAGTTAAATGACTCATAAGGTACCCCACACAGGCTCTACCTGACATTGCACCAACACACCTGTATGTCTGTGAGGAGAGGATTTCACAGGGCAAAGGGCATTCACCTCCTTCCTCTTCCCCTTCTCACAAGCCTGAACTGTTTACATACAGGTAATACTCTTCACACCAATTCAAAAGCAGCTGTAACATTTTAGGGTTACGACAGATTTAAAGCATGAATGCTGTTTTACAAAACAAGAGGAGCTCGATCACCCTTCCAAATTTTAGTTTAACGCCACAGCTCCGCAACAGCCACTGCTGAGTGCTTCCGTCACAGCCTTGCACAGTCCTCTAAAGTGCCTCAACTTCTGAGCTGAGAGCAGTTAGAACTGTTCTCTTGGTGCTAATTAATATCCTCGACACAAACACTGGGGCTAAGAGCAGTTCTGCCAGCCTGATTGCAGAGACCACTCTACGAATTAATTCTTTATCAAAACCAGCCTGCTAATGGGCTCTGTGGCATCAGCACTATTTACACCGACAGGAATGCACCTCACCTAACAGGAGCCTGTAGCAAGAGCACCACTCAGGCAGGAGAGAAACCAGTTAGCTGCAGAGCTAACATACCAAAATTCTGCAGTGCCAGCCCACGCAGGATTTAAAGCTTCATTATCAGAGGGTCCAGACCTCTCTTCTGCCTCAGTCAACAACCAGAAAATCCTTCCTGCAAGGGTTTTTGCCTTGAAACGGATTCTTTCTGTTCAGCATGTTTTTAATAATTTTTGATAGCTTAAGCTTCATTTACAAACACGCACATTTTGTTCAGGCTCTTTGATACAGCCTCCTAATGAAAACTTAACAAGATGTGCTTGCAAGCAACAGGAAAACCTCTTGGTGGGAGCCAATCTGAGGCCATCACAGGACACTGAATCCATCTGTGCTTCTGTGCTCGGCACATCTGGACCCATTAATTCAGCTGGTGAGTATTTTAGCCCCCTCTGTGCATCCTTCATATAGAACTATGCCACCCAGGTCTGCTCAGCCCCAAGACACGGTCTGGCCACCTCAGGTGCAGCAGCCACGGGCTGAGGCCGCATGGTCAGTCAAAACTGCAGTGGTTTGTGACAGCGGTGCAGCTTAGCCAGGACACAGCATCATCTTGCCAAAACTTTCTGCGCAAAGGCTGAGATATGGTGCAACCAGCTTGTCCCAGCTTACTTCAAAAAATGAGAGAATGAAAAGGAAACATTACTGATTTCTTAAGAACAACTTTCTGATGACAGCCTGCGTCCCATGAGCGATCTAGCAGGGCTGGAGGAGCATACTGGCCTTCCTGGCTGTTGGCATTAATAGCCAAAAAACCGTCTGCAGCCACGCTGCACACAGTGCAACCCACTCTGGCAAGGACTCTCAGCCAAGTGCTTTTTTGTCACTGTATATTCCTCAATACATAACCCGGACAGAAGAAACTGGGCGGTTTTTATTGTGAAAAGACAGAGAAGGAGCATACCAGGATACAGAATGCTTCATATTTTGAACAAAGCCTGTGGGTGAAATTAATGCAGGTTTGCTTTAGCTCTCAGCATTTTATGCACTGCTGATGAAACACACAGGGATGGGCAGGACTGGTTTAGTCAGAACTGAAAAAACCTGATGCCTATCTGATTACTTATTGCAGAAGTAATCCCTACCTGATTTCTTTCTTACTTCTTCCTGAGATCAATCAGACAGGGATGATGTCTGCATTCCTGCTTGACTTGGAAGCCAAAGAACTGGCTTTGGTTTACATCAGAACAATACCCAGGTACCATCTCCCAACAGCTTAGAACAACACACAATCTTTTAAGGGCTCAAACACCACCCCAAAGTCTTCTGTGATTTTATCAGGTACAACACAGATTAAGCACCCTCATTCACTTCTTCCAGCCCTGAAAGAAAAAAACTACAAAAAATTTAAGTGAAGAGCCAAGGAGGCTGATGTTTCTTAATTGCACATCCTCTTGTCCAAATAGAGCCACTTATACTCAATACAAAAATACCTCATTAAAACCAGCCTCAGCACGGTTTATTTCTGGGTGTTCTCTGGGTAACCCCTGTGGGTCAGGCTTCACCAGAAAATAACCTTTTCCAGCTGACAAAAATAATTTCCAGTGAAGTGAAAGGTTTCACTGCTGAACAGAGAACCGGAAATCAGCTCCCAGCAAAGTATTTATTAAAAATACCCATTCTGCAAACCCTGTTGAGTCGCACAAATTGAGGCTATTTGGCAAGTTAATAACATTGGTAACTGCCACCCTTATGAACCATTAAAAGGGAGCATTTTCTCCCTATTAAGTCTTGTTGCTGCTGAAAGTATTTTTTAAGAATTTTTATTACCTTTGTTTTTACAAAAGTAGGAACTGAATGAATTTTCTCAGTGCTGAGCTCTCCCACTAAAAATGACTGCTCTAAAAAATGTGTCCCTCCCACCATTCCGACCTGTGACTGGTCTATTACATATAATTCCTGTTTCTGACACAGTTGATTCATTTGGAGGCTCTTTGGAGGCAGCAATCATGATCAAAAAATGATACAAATGTGTTTTCATGTGTTGATCTTCCATTCTTATGAGCCACAAGTGGACAGCTCCTGTTTCTGTACAAGAATTAGTAGGGGATGTTTTAAGCCTTTCCTATTTAGAGAAAATCACAACTCAATAAGAAGGGTAAAAAAAACTCAAACCAAACAAAACCAAACCTCAAACCAAACAAAAACCCCCAAACCCCTCACTGTGTATTTCAAACTCCAGTGTTACTATTTTTTGAAACACAGCATTCCTGTGGTTGAAAGGCACTTTTCCCTTGCTCAAAACAGGGTCAGCTAGAGCAGGTTGCCCAGCACTGTGTCCAGCTGGAGTTTGAGTACCTTCAAGGATGAAGACTCCACACCCTCTCCAGTCAACCTGTCCCAGTGTTCAACTGCCCCCACAGTAAAAAAACGCACAAACCCAACAACACAAAAAACAAAAAACAAACAAAACCCCAACAAAACCAAAAAACCCACCGCCGCTTCCTCTTACGTTTAAGCAAAATTTCCTGCATTTCCATTAGTTCTTGCCCTGTGCCTGGACACTGCAGAACAGTCTTGCTCTGTATTCTTTACCTGCCACATTAGGCACTTCCACATACTACTAAGAGCCCCTCAAGCCTCCTCTTACCCAGGCGTCCCAGGTCTCTCAGCCTCTCCTCATACGTCAGGTGCTCTAGACCCTTAACCAGCATCACAGCCCTTCACTAGATTCTCTCCAGTATGTCAGTGGAACCCAGAACTGGACACAGCAACCCGACTGTGTCTCACCTACACCATGAGTAGAGGGGAAGGATCAGCTCCCTTCCCCTGCTGGTGATGCTCTGCCTAATGCAATCAAGGATGCCCATCTATGAAGCCTCTGCCTCCAGCTCAGCATTGTTTCTACAAGAGCAGAAAAGACTCAGCTTAAGTTTGAGGGAGCATCATCCAAGAATAGCTAAAACTTGACAGTCAAATCACCAAATTATGGCATCAAGAAAACATACTAAACCCCAGGGACGAACAAGGCAGAGGAGGGAACCATGGGAGTTTTAGTTAGAGAATGTGATGGTCATTAATTTGATACAGGTCTTTGCATTGGCTTGACAAGAAATTCCATGTAGGACTCCAAGGGCTTCTTCGGACAGAAGTTTGGGTTAAAAACACAGTACACTCATGAAGAACTATCTGCATCTCCCTATCCAATTGAAAAAATGTTCACCTAGCTTCAATCACTTTTTTGCCCTGAATTCAGTAATTACAGCAGTAATGCAGTAAAAACATCTCCAACTAAGAAGATGTGTTATCTACTGGAATTTTGTTGCCTTTTGTGAGTCTGACAACTGATCACAACCAACTGCTTCTTTTTTGCATATAGGTGCTATAGTAGGAGGAGGTTAAAATTTAACAGAAAATCAAAGTCAAATCTCAATTATCTGGGATAACGGAGTGGAGAGAGCACATAAAAGTAAACATGCCGATAAAACACATTTGGATAAGCTGTATGAACAAACCATGAGGATGTAAGAGAAAGAAGAAAGAAAAGTCAGTACATTGATCCCAGAAGAGGCACTGATGCAAACTGGTCATTCCAGGATGCTAAGCATTTAATGCTGAGTCCTGAAACAAGCTCTGGACATAGAGCACAGCCAGCGTACCATGCAGCTAGTGTACTCCTGGCCATAGCTGGTTAAGCACTGCAGTCTAACCGGGCAAGGCTGCATCTATTCTCATCCATTATGCTCCCTTAACAATTCGGTCCACAGCTGCTCAAATCCCGATCATCCACAAACCAGGCTATGTGTGTACACCGAACTATACTCAGACTAGTTGTCTCCGCTCCTCGTTCCTGGACAAAGCCAAGCAGTTGCAAAATGAAACCTGGAGTATTTGTTGGCATCCAGTACCTCCAGAGACTGGTCTGTGGAGATAATAGACACAAATCCTGTAAACCACCCATCCAAAATGCTTCTCAGATGCTGATGCAATAATTCTACTGCTTTCAAATGTTCCTCAAACCCCTCACGGCAGTCCCCAGGCCACTACACACCCCTGTGGCATCATGCTTCACTTCAGCAGACTCTGTCACTGTCCTCTTATTTTAGGCATATTGAAGCTGGAGGTAAGGGAATGGGATGGCACATCTTACGACCACAAGAGCCCCACAGTGGCCCAGAGAAGAGCCACACCAGGTGCTGTGCAGCACAGACACCAGCAGCTTGCTCCAAGTGCTAGCCCTGAGAAATGCCTAGAGTGCCAGCCCACATCATAAGCCTGCATGGCGTGGTGGCCACAGAGGGTACAGACCTACCCAGTGGACACCCAGATGAAGGTCCAAGGCAGTTATTGGCATAAGAAGCATCAGCTTTCCTGCAGCTGGCACTTTTTCCCCAAGTCAGTACTGGGGACCTGCCCCGACTGCTGCCTCCCACCCCAAATCAGTCACTCCAGTGCACAGAGATGCCACGGGGGAGGAACAGGAATGTGAAGTTAAGAACGTCACCCTCTGTGGGTGTCAGGTCCACATAAGTGGATTTTTTCCCCAGTAATTTCAAGTATTTTGATTCTGATTCTCAGTCCTTAAAATACTCCACAAGCACCAGGAATAACCTTTATGCTTCACCCACACTCAGAGTGATGGAGTAATGAGTTTCCCATCTTTTCCATGTGGATGTAGCAGTCTTCTCTTCCGGAGCTAAATCACTGTGAAGCACTGTTCAGTACCATGAAAGCACCACTCAGCTCCGTCCAGAGTTATCAGCATAGCAGCAGATTGATGGTTCTCCTATACATATTAAGTAATTTGGACTGGAAGTTGCCACAGAAAAGACAGATCTCATTTCAATTTACATCTAAGATATATCTGTGGCCTTTGCCTAAAGGTTTGTCACTCTAGCTGAAATCTTTATAAAGGTCAGAATATTCAACTTTCTGCTTTAAATTCTAATGACAGATGAGAGATACATTTCTTAGCATAAATATTTATATATAAACATACTTTATATATGCATGTATACACACACCCCCAATCTTAAAATATCTGAGCATATGTGTGAGTGTAACAAATACTGTCATGGAGTCACAAGCGAATGGAGTAACATACTGTGAGTCTGCACTGACCTAAGATGTGGATCTGAATAGAAAAAGAAAATTATTTGAGATAATGGGACCTGGCAATTTTAGCAATGTTCCTTCTGCACTAAAATAAGCAAGTTAAAACTAACTGGCGATGTAAGCTCCAAGAGGTCTTACTATTGAGAAAATGGTAAACAAAAGTTAATCTACCAAATTTAGCAGGAGGCACATTATCACTACAGAAAAGCTGAAAAATATAAAGATTTATACCTTTCTATTGCATTAAGGATTATTTCACAGAAATCAGATATTTAAAATACTCATTGGATGCTTTACCCTGCACACAACAAAGGGCAGGTTCACTGCACTCCTGTGTGCCTGCTTTCTGCTTTGCACACAGACACTTCCACACTTAGAGGACAAATTGACAAATCAGAAACTGCATGACCCACATAATGACAACAAGCCAGCAACATCGACTGTTTTAGGAGTCACAGGAAGGTCAGAAGTGGTTCCAGTTAGCACCTCTCTGTCCTGTATATAGGTGGTCTCATGCAGCACTGTATCCAAAACCGTGCAAGAAGAAGGTGTCTGATGGGCAGCCTCAAGAGTCCCAACAGTCTTATAACATCCAAGCCTTGCTTTTACAGCCCATAAAAGACAGGGTCAGGTTGATCTGAGAGCAACAGGGTAGAAGGCAACCAACAAACAACAGTATCATCATGAGCCCATCAGGCAAGTTGCCTTGTGCTTTCAATACTGAGAGCTACATACTCATTGCATGTAGTGTCTTTGCTTTAAACATGGCCAAGAGTTTTAGTGCCTTAAAAAGATGCAACTAAAAAACAAAAGGGGAATAAATCTCTCCAACAGAAAGTTACTCACTGGGTAGAGAACCCAAGAGACAGTGAACTCCTAAATCTTACCATTTCATATGCAACCATTTTATTTTAAAGTTATGGCTTGCTCTTAACCAGTTGAGGTCCAAGAATCAGAAATTCCTGGCACATGGGCAATTTTTAGTCAATAGGTGGTGGAAACTGGAGCTGAGGAGGGATTAAGTCCCCTTCCCCTCTCTTTTACAACCTTCCAGATATCTCCCTTCTGAATTGCACCCCTCCCGTCTCCCACATCTAGCAGGGATTCGTGGGAGCCCAAAAGCATTCATGTTTAATTCTCTAACAGAAAATCAAAATAAGGGGCTGCCTGATTAAACATTAAGGACCTGAGATTTTTATCCCTTTCTGGAAAATACCTTTAGTTTAACGGGAACAAGCCAGTAACCGCTTATCTGAAGGTTATCCATTAACTGCAGGGCTGGCCATTGATAGGGAAGATTTTTTTTCTTGTATCTTTGGGGGAAGAGTCATGGTGCTATAAAAGCAAGTTAATACTATCTACTAAGTGCCAGGATTATCTTCTCCTTTTGACAGACCCCTCAAAAGTTAAGAACCTGTACCAAGTCTGCCTGTCTCTGGGACAACACAGAGAACAGGAAAGGTCACTTCCATTCACCTAATCTATAAAGGGTCTGATTAAAAAATTCCCTAGAAATGTTCTCAGGCACTTCGAAAATATAAGTGTGTGCACGATGCACACAAAACAACCTGGGAGGAGGAAGCTATGCCCATATTCCCAGTGGAGATTTAAATGTAGATTTATTACAGACAACATTTATTCCATCAAAATTTGTTCTCAGCCTCTGGAGAATGATTCCTCCTACATCACTACATCGATTTCACTAGTGAAGTGCTGCACTAATGAGTCAGGCTCTCCATGTCCATTGTGTTGCTATAAAGGATCACATTTTGTTATATGGACCATAAAAAGCAGCAGAGGAAAATAAATCTGTTTTGTTTTTGTACCCCTGCCCGCTTTGGTGTCTGCATTAATGCCGTAACTCTTTAAATAAACACTGTATACTGTTTTGTTTCTGTTTATAAAGATACAAAAGATGGTGACAATGATGGTCCCGTGCAGTTATATTCAGAATCTTCTCTTTACCCTTAAAAGTCTGGGGACAGCAAGAGAATTAATTCAGGATTTCAAAAACTGTAGCATTTATAAAACCCATCCACGTAGAGAGGTATTTACTCACATGGTGCATAGAACATGACAAGGGTATGCTTCTTCTTCTTCAAGGACTCCCTGAAGTCTTCTCCAGCAAGGTGGATAACACTAGTCTGTTTTTCTTCCCATGCAGGCTCAGGTGGAGGTGGTGCTTCAGGACTAGAAAAGAAAGGAAATGAGATTGGTTTGAAAATGTTTCTGGAAGCAGGCAAAGGGGCATCATGTCCTGGTCGTAACTACCATGCGGGAACTGGGGTCGAACAGTCCTTCAGGGTGCCTGTGCAGCAGAACGAGCTTGGTATTTCTAACACCAGATAACAACAAAAAAAGCAGCACGTTAATTTCTGGAACTCAATGAAAATATAATTTAAGTGATTGTACTCAGGCATATGAGTAGGAATGCAGAATAAAGATTTCCTACATTGCATACAACATCTGGGTGGAAGAAACATTGCTCTTGTATCACTGTGTCATCCACAGACGTGAACTGAGAACAGCATGCAGATGGAATCAAAAGGCAACTGATACAGAACAGCATCTTCCATTCAGACATCTTTTTTGTACTCTTATCACTATCATGCAAACTTCTATAAAGAATTTCATGACCTTCTCTTGAATTCAGATATTAAAGTCAGGATGCAATAATCAGCATCGTTCCACTTGGAAGACTGGGGGTGACTGAACTGGAATATTTTACCTTGATAAAGAGAATGTCAGGTTTCAATTATGACTGCACATACTGACTAGATCAGAGCAATCCCGCACATCTACAGCGCCTCTAACAAAACTTCTGCTATTCACCAGCTCACAGACCTCTCTCAGACTCATTAAATTCATTCCTGCTGTATCTTAAATAGTGATTACTTATATAAAATCATCAGAATGGTGCCACAGTATAAAGACCTTCATATGTCGCCTTGGTAATAAATTAGCTTTTCAGACTTTCCTGTCACTTTGAATGACACCATTTAAGTTGTACTGGGTACATAAAAACCAAGTGAGGAAAAACTCAATTGTTAAAGTCCTACTCAAGGTCACTTGGTGGACATCCATCGTATTTCCATCGATACTGATTTGCCAGTTGTTAGTGAAAGAATTAGGGCAGCTGGTCTGAATTTTCACACAAACACAGCTGGTGTGAGCTATCATCGATTACAGTTACAGTCAGGGGTGTGACTTCATCTCACACAGGCCTTCCCACACTGACCTGAAATAAGCTACCCAAATACTGGTAACAACCTAGTGCAGGAGCACAGACTAGTCACCACGGAGGGACCGGAGCCAAAACCCGCAAGGCTGCAACAAGACCACTTACTGAGACAGAAGTACAGCTTGTGTCAACCTAACTGCAGCCTGCACCCCAGATGCAGCCCTATTTCCACCAGCTTCAGTGCAGCTCTGACAAGTGTATCCCTGGTCAGCAAATAAGGATCTTACTCCCTTGCATCTCTAGTTGGGAGAACATCCAGCAGTCAAGAGCAGGAGACAAGTTGCCTGGGTTTCCCCTGTGTTGCTGACTACCTGAGGCTGCAGACAAAAGCATTCCAGAAGCACAGCAGGATCCAGAAGGGATTAACACCCCTTCCCTCCTCCTCATTGCTTACTCACCTGCCAATATGTACAGGCAGCGTCAACGTGACTGTTTAACTCAATACAAATTAAGCAGCACTCAAAATACTCCAGTAAACTGGTGGAAACTAGGACAGTGACTTAACGTCCAGTATTAACACAGCAGCCTGGAACCTGGGTATGCAGGGAGGCCGACAGAGTACTGTGTCTAAACGTAAAATATAGATAGAACTTCCCAACATGCTGCCAGACCACGTCCATTACCTGATGTGAAGCACTCGGGGATATAGTTTAAAAAGAAAAGGAAAAAAACCCACAACCAAGAAACCCCCCCACACCACCTCCACCAAGTAAGGGGAAAAATTAAGATTACATTCCTGACGCCAACTGTACTTAATGGCTAAATGGTTTTAAAAGTTCACAAAACACTGGCAGTTTTTTTCCCATCGAATAATGCAGGAAATACATTAGGCTTACAGTACCTAAAGGAAATGCATATTTTATCCCAGAATACTTAAATAGAGAATCGTACCAGCAATTTAACACTTTGAAATTAAATTATTTCCATCATACATCAAACTTAATTCTGCATATTTTAGCACACCACCCAAGAAAAGGTGGTTAGTGCAGACAAAGGTGCTGCTTTTGTTGGTCTCACTGGCTTTCCTTCAGCCCCACGTAGCTGGTATTCTAGGCAGTGGCTCTGAAATGCTGGAAAGAGAAGTATGACTGCGGAAATTCAGTTACTAACAGTGAAATCTGCTGCTTAGTATAAAGAAGGAACAATGACTGTTCTGTTTATTTTTCAGAGCCATTGCTATTCCTTCTCCAGTGAGAGGCTTAGCGTATATTTGAAAAATATTTATTTTGGGAAAGAAATACCAGGACAACTATGAAAACCCCTGCAGCAAATAAAGGATTTGGTGTATTAGAGATCATAATTAACATACATGTTCGTACAGCTTTGAATACTGGAATTCAGTTTGGTTTTGTTAGCGAGGGATTTAGGCAGTCGATGAAGCTAGGTTTAAGATTTACTTCCTCACCAAAGCAGTCTTCAGGAGCCAGTAACCTGAATACTATCTCAGACCCTCAAAACTTACTTTAGCAGCCAGTCGATGATCTTCTTCTTTGTTCTGAGGTGTGGCAGAGTGTATTTCTCCTCTCCATCCTTAAAATACTTCACAGTAGGAAACCCTGAGATGTGGTATCTTTCTGCCAGCGCCTTGTTGACAGTAGCATCAACTGCTGCAAGGACACCTGGACTCTAAAACAGATAGCACTAACTGTAAATCCCAGCAACATACACATACCCCCTAGGCAGGACATGAACTTGGGGGGCAATCACTCACGATCTAAGTGCCTTCACTTTCCCAGGTACTCAGCACAGGTACACAGGGCTGATGCAAAACCAGAAGAGACATCTTATGGACTAAATGTAACCAGTGTTACCTGTTCTCCTCCCATTTCTGCCAGGATACCCTATGTATAAGTTACTTTATAATGCTTAAGAGCTGTTCCCAGAAATGGCATTTCCTCCCAGAAATCCCAATTTCTCCCAGAAGAAATGAGCACTGTCAAAGACAAGTTTACTTCAAGGCAAATTCACCTTTCCCTAACTTGTGGGCATCTTTACATGGACCACCTTTAGAGTCGTCTATTAGAGGAGAACAGACATTTGTAGAGCATGATTCATCTGATCTTTGTTTTTCTCATCTCCTCCTCCTTCTCCCACAGCTACAAAGGAACTCTAGATGTCTCCACTGAAGATGCTTAAGGTACGGGGGAGACTAATCCTACTTCCCCTCTTCCATGACATACACAGCATGAGACTGAATCAATAACACTAATACTTACATTACTGGATCTCTCTTCTCCAGCCACGCTGATGCAGCACTTACAATGAAGCTAATGGAGTGATGCAACCATAAAACCAAGGAATGTGAAAGAGGGATCAACCCTCTTTGGTTTTTTCCAAATCTAATTCATAAATAAAAGCCTATGTTTCTTCACATTTGATGCCTTTAAGTAAGGAGGAAAAAAAAAACCATTTTGGATTTGATCATATTATGTATAAGGCCTACAGCAGAATACATAAACATTTTTCGATTTTGTTTTCGTTCAAGACAGAATGTTCTCCTCAGACTTTGGCAGAGCTCATGCATTAGCGATGAGACTCTACTTTGGAAGCGCATTTTGAAAGGGTCCTGTGGGAGGATGAGAACAGCTGAATTTGTTGTAGGGAGAAAAGTCACTTTTATTACTCCAGTTATTTATTACTGATTATTTGAAGGATATAATAAAGGAAATTAGCTTACATCACTGGCTACATGGAGAAACTCTGCAGCCTTCTCATATTCTGGCTTCATTTTCTTACAATGCCCACACCCTGCCAAAAAAAAAAAAATCCAATTAAGTTGCACATGCCACGGTTATTCATTGACCCATCTAGCCATTATCAAAGTCCAAAAGCATGTGGCAGAAATTACTAGAATTTAGTAAGCATTTCACTTAATTTATTTGTAAAGCCTTAGTATGATTTAGGATCTTTTCCAAAGTGGTCACTATGGTTTAAACAAAGAATTTCATCTACTAAAAAATAATAATACAACTCCTGAATTCACACTCACACTTCTTTCCTCCCAGAAAGTACTATAAACACATTACTTGTCAAACCCCTTGCTTCTAACATGCTCTCGGGTGAGGCACAACCTCACCCATTTCAGTTTCCACATCTTTATCTACTCTAAAAAAAAAAAAACAACACCACGAGCTGTCACGTGATTTCCTGACTTTAAGCGAAGGCTTATACTAGCACAGCTTAATTGAGTAATGTAATTTGAATTAAACTGCACTGATAATAAGCCCCGCTTTACAGCGGTGCAGCATGTCCCTCTAGCAAGGATTTGCACTGATTTAATCACTTCAGTGTAATTACACCACCACATATGTTCTCAACATAAGCAGGGCCTGTAAAACCGAGATAATGGTGCTTTCTCGCTTGTGCGAAGTTCTCCAGAGATCTGCCATTACTTCACTGCTAAGTGCTGACATTACAATAAAGTAAAATGAATGCATAAGCAAGAAAAGCAGATTTAAAATAAATTATTTGGGTGTAAATTAAACTGCTTTCAGCTGGTGCAATTGCTTCCAGGCAAGCTGAACTTTCAGAACCAGGTGAGGTTTCTGCGGCGATGTGAAGTTACATCCCAGCGCCTACAGCACGATGCTGGGCCTCCGGGACAGCCCCTTCCTCACGCCTGTGACGCCCCTGCTATTGCCCCCAAGGGACCAGCACAGCCACAGCCACCGCAGGCTCAGCGCAGAGGGATGGGGTGGCCAGGACTGACACCTGGCAGGGCGAGGGCTGGCTCCTGCATGCAGGCTGGGGATGCAGAGAGCTGCAATAAGGCATGCGGTGCGATCCAGGCGCATTACAATCGCCTGGCCTGGTGCAATGTAATCTCAACGCAATCCCTTGCCGCACTTTTTCCTCTTGTTCGTAGCAGCAGCCAGCTTTTCTTTCTTCAGCTGTTATTGTTGGAACAGGCACTTGAAAACCCAGACTTTGCTGAGCTTTTGAAAGCCGTATCAGAAAATATGGCTAGAAATCTGTTTCAATGCAGCTTCAGCAAAAGCCATTTTTAAGGTGTATGGCTAACAGGGCTGGGGCTATTTTTACACCCCTGTCTAAAATAAAACAAACCAAGGGCTCTCAGTCTCAGCACTGCTTTGATTCCCTCTAATGGGACAACCGCTGAAGCCAGCAGATGCAAACGCAAGGCTGAACTCAACCACCCATGTTTTATATAGCACAAGTCAAAGAGCGTTTGCAGCCAAGAAGCAATAGGACACCCAGGTGTAACTTCACCACAGCAAACGGGGACTTTGGCAGAGCTCCAGCCACCACAGCACACCACGAAATGCTTTCAGGGCATGTTTATAGAACAGGATGGATACATTTGAGTAAAGACTGCAAATCCCACCTGAGAATTACAGCAAATACCCGAACGGTTGATCCCAGACCAAACTCCAGTTCAAACACCAGCTAAGGTTCAGAGCGCTTAGTCAACCGATAGTGAGAACAGCATTAAAAAGCCCCACGTCCTTCTTTTGAGCAAAATCCAATGTTTTAATGTGATAGCAGCAGCAGGAGAAGGGGATCTCACCTGGAAGGGGAAGTTTTGCTTTGGTTTTACATGGTAGAGGGAGCACATGCCACCAAGCTGGGAACCTGATGTGATGGCTTCAGAGGAAGAAGCAGCTGGAAAAGGCTGAGGAAGAGTTACTGTCTCAGCACTGCCTGACTTGGTTAAGAGCATGAAAGAACCTGGCAAAATGATTTATTTGCCACCTACAGAAAATTTGCATGCATATGGCTTTGTGGAAAGGGCTGACAACTCCCTTTGACACCTGCCCAGGCTGATTTATTTCTCCTTCTAGGAGCAGGGAACTTTACTCATTTTGTGCTCTTCCTACTTCTAAACAAAGGGCATCTCAAGTCCTAGCTCAGATACCTGGGAACTTCTCTGAATTAGCTAGCTTAAATTTGTACCAAAAAATACTTTGGGGTAACTTCAACTTGGCGAGCTTTACTCCCGCCAGCATGTCCTCCAGCCAGAGCAAGCTTCATACTGTGCTTTAGATATGGTATCCACACAATATATTCCACAATTACTAATATTAGATCTGATCAACCAAAAAGCAACAAACAACCTGTTTTCAGAAACCTATGCAGAGAAACAAACCAAAACCCCAAACAAGCTAGGCATACATTGCCCAGGAACTAAGAAACAACGCAAAGTGTCTGAAATCCATGTAAGTAATACTTTGGAGAAATGTATCCAGACTACGAAATGTCACTGTTCATCACACTGTGCATCACACCGCACTCCTGACTGCCACAAAGCTAACTCACTCATGCTTAAAACCAAGGGAAAGCAGGATCAGGTCTTTAAAGGCACTAAAAGCAAAGTGAAGTCCTCAAATCTTTATCATGCAATGCTTGTTCTGCCCCTGACAGAGGACAGCACAATATGCCAGCCTGGAAAAAAAGCCACCACATTAAACTGAATCTGAAAGAGGAACAACAAATCTTAAGAGCTTCTCCCATGATAAACAATGCTTCTCTGGCCATCCTTATGAAAATTTTGCTACCGTGTGCTACAGCCTGCTTCCACCTACCATGGAAGAAAAGAGGAAATATGAATTAGAAGTCACACCTACACACTCCAAATCAATTAATTTCTCCCATGATTATTTATCCTACCTTTCAACAATCCTGTGATGAATGTCATTAAATTCTCAAAGCCAATGAAAATGTCATTTAAATGAGTTGCAAGGTCACTGCCTCTCCTTAGATTGCTACATTAGGTCGCTCAGCAGCAGCTGTATCCCTCTGTGCTAAGCTCCTCTAGTTTTAGACATTTTCTTTTCGTAAAATGAATGGGGAAATAACAACAACCCTACAGGCCCTTAGCCCAGATGCTCCAATGTGCTGCATAAGGGCTGCTGGGACAGTGGAAGGAAGCCCGCAGGTCTGTCTGTAGTGGGCATCTGTGATAGATGTGCTCTAAGAAGATGCACCGTCATGTATACTGACATTAAAAGACTACGCAAGGGAAGCGACTCGTTCAATCCCAGGTGAGAAGAGAAAGGTCGCAGTCAACACAGGGATGCTCCACAGCCTACTCCAAGCACTGACATTCTCTGAGCCTCTCTGGGTCACAGCTGGTGGAAACACCCAAGGGACTTGTAGGTGTCTACACAGGACTCCCAAAGCCTTGGTCTTTTCTTGCAGACAAGTGGCTCCCCTGGAGGTGCAAGTCAGAGTTACTCTCCATCCAACAAGAGAAACCAGTAGGGGTTCAGTGTCTGGCTCCACTGAACAGTTCTGGACAACTCCTTTTGACCTCTCAACACCTCATGTCACTCCTCTTGCACAAAAGGAGCCCCAGGCTGCAAGGGCCAAGGCTTGAACAGAAAAGAGCACACAGAGTAAGTGTAAAGGAGAAGTGTTACAAGATGAGAAAAAGAAGCCAAAGCTTACAAAAATCAGTGCTAGGACATCTGGTACAAGACAGACCCTTGCTAACCATTTTTAAAACAGATGTCTAAATGAAGCAAAGATTCCGTTTTCCCAGTTTATTTATAATCAATCTCTTCATTTGCACTGCGCAGCCAGCAGATAAACAGCTCCTTCCTTCAGAGCAGTCACTGTCACACAGCGCAGCTCAGCTGCACCCCCAGAACAATGGCAATCAAAGGTCTCCACATCGCTCCAGTGCACACAAGTCACTTCCCTCCAGAATCTCATCACAGGGCAGAGGACAACACTCACTCAGCGCTTCATCCTTTCCAGGGTGCGCCAGTAGGCAAGTGCAGAGGCAAAGGCCAAGTGCGGACAGAGAGATACTAACATGCAAAGGTGAGCAGGGCAAAGGGAAGGTTAACCAAGGTATCAAGCAATTTTTTTCCCAAGTAAGTATCTGTATTTGTTTACAGCCACCTGACTGGCACCATGGCAAAGACTCACAATAAAGAGCACAGTTGCTCCAAATGTTTTTAGATGTGAACTAACACGAACATTTCTACTGTTAAAACCAAGTTTTGCCTGCTTGAAGACAGGCAGAAAATGAGTCAAGCAACTACAGCTAAGCTCCTGCATATGCTGTCCTAGTACTGTCCCCACAATACAAATGTCTGTTTCTCTCTGTCATTCACTTCTTTCAGATTATTATAGCTATATAAATAAACACCATGCTTTTGGTCATGTCCTCTCATTTCAAGACAACACTGTCTGAAGATCTGAAGTGTACGTGACAAGCAAGAGATAAAACCCAACATCCAGGCGGGGAAATTCCAGACAGGGAATTTCTGACATGAAGAGCCCTAGAGATAAATTAAATTGCAAATAAAGATTTTAAAGAATCATTAAATTTCTGCCATCAACAGACTGCTCGAGTACTGTTACCACACACCAGCTATTTATTGTATCGTGACAGCTCTACATCCATCTATAGCTGCGTATCAAAAATACCTCCATTAGCCTGATGAGAAAACAAATTTGAAGCACAAAGCATGTCCTGCTTTCAGTAAGTGGCTCACTGGCAGTTCAGACTACACTCACAGAAGATTTACAGACAACTTAAAGAAAAGAAAAAAAGAAAATTGCAAAAAAATCACATGCACTTTTGTTCTCTAAACATTTAACACCTGGGGATACACATTTGGCTTCTCTATTCCTAATCCCAGAAGCACAGTGACCTCTGAACACAGAAGAACAGCCAACCCTTATGTGTGCCCTGTTGTTAGCTTTGAACATACACCTGTATATATAAAAGCAAGAGTACGTATGCGGGAAGGAGACACAATCCTTGGAGCCAGGGCAAGGATACACACAAGTCCCAACCCTCTTATCACTTACGTGAGAACACAAATATATTCTCTTCTGCCATGGGAGTCTTTAACACGCAAAGATTTCTTATGCGTCATGTAAAAGAGTAGCTCTAAGGTTCAACATGAGGCAGCTTACAGTTCTTTCGCCAGCGTAGGAGAGCATAAACTACAACAGCTGCAGATTCCCTTGAATAATTTAGCCATCTGCATTGCAGGCATCTGATGGGAAATCATCCACAAATTTGGCAGGAAAGGAGGATGACTAAAGCAGCTGTTTCTCCCCATAATCACAGGTACAGACTTGCAACCAACATGGTTGCACATTCACCTAATAGTAACAATGGTCACAGCCATCAGGCCATGCCCAGATCTCCAGGTTTCTGCTTAGAAAAAAATAAAAAAAGAAGAAAAAAAAAAGAATTATCATCTTATGAAGGATCAGGAGCTCAAGAAATTTTATGCATCTTTTTCCCCTGTGGGTACTTACTCCCACCAAACCGTCCATCTCCTCCTCAACAGCAGCACTGCCCACCTAGGTAAAGTTCCAGATGCTTAAAGATGATTCAAGGCTTGATACTTTCTTACAAGATCAGGAGGAACAGCTTCAACACTTTGAACACGACAGTGAACTCAAATTTCCAACAACCAGAAATATATGCACATGTATACAAATTCAGATGCCCCACCACACTACTAGACTTCTAAAGGTAGATTTGATGTGACCAAGTATTACATGCTTGACAGCGATCCCCCAAGCAAAACAGCTTTACACCTTTACAAAAGACAAAGCCTGCGAATGGTCAGCCTGGAAAAGACTCTGAGGAAAAACAAATACAGAATTAGAAGGAAAATACTTCAGCAGTTTGGATTACTGCAGTCATGCTACATTTATGTGGTTGCAGCCTAACGCCTCGGCTGCGTGGGCTGCACAGTTCATCCCAGTGACAGGAGAGCAGTACAGCATCACGTCCCCACCATTATCACCATCTCACTGGCATTACCACAAACTCACAGCGCAGTCAATCTGTGCATGCAATGATCTGTGCAAATCCCGTCCCAGCATGTGCACGCAGAAGAAAGTCCCTGCCTGCTTCCATCAGCTCTTCAGCATCAAGTTGGGGCACAAAATGACTACAAATCGGTCACCCCTTCTCCTATCCATATGACTTGCTGAGGTGGTGGTGACCCCACCCCAGCCACCGTCTCTCTTGGGAGCACCTCCTGCACATGCTGCAGAGCACACAGGGCAGGCACAGATGTTCCCAGGGGAAAGCCTCAGGGCACTGAGAAGAACAGAGTAGCACAGTGTGGGTCGCTACCGAACAAACTCCTGATCAGATCACTGGAGCAAGCCAACACCACTTGAACTACCTGACACCTGCCTGGTACACGGGGATGCACACTGAGCGAGCCAAGCCACATCTCCCTACTTGATCACCTTGGCTGTAGAGGTGAAAGCATTTGAAATCCAATTCTTGATTGTCTTTTCTATGCTGGAGTAACTGTTTACCCCCCAGCATCACTGAAACTGCTCTGCAGCAGAAGATTCATAACAGCTTTAGACAGTTATAGTATGAGTTTTGATTATTTATTTTTAAAAAAAGATATTCTGATCACTGCATTACATAAATTAAACTGAGAAGAGAGCTTAACCAAACATATCCTCCAGGAACACTGTCTGCATCCATGCTGCATTCACAGCTCCAGCAGAAGGGCTACCTTCAACCAGCAACATAACTCGGCAGGGGAAGGCTCAGCACAGAGAAGGAAGGATGCTGAGCAGGTCCTGCAGGCTGCCTCCATGGGATGTAAAAGATGACAGCTCTGATGAACTGCATAACATGTGCTTCTGCCTTCATTTCTGGTCATGCTGCAAGGTATCTTCTTTTGATGTAAGGGCTGCGGGGAAAGGGTGAATATTCTCCAAGGCTAACCTTGGCCACAGGCTGTTACCTCCCAGGGATCCCCAGCAGCTAATCAGGGAGAGAGATTTCTGCTCTATCTTGCCCTCAAGAGTGCCCCTTCTCTGCTTTTAACCTCACAAGGGGCCCTGGCTGAGCCGGGCTCCTGAAATTACCCTTTGAAAAATATATCCCCATCTGCAACAGCACAGACTCCAGCACACGTCCAGGAATGATCTTTAAGCTAATCACCACCTTTATTTAAAATAAATTAACAACAAAACTCACATGGTTCCTTATTTCCATTCCAAATCCGGCTTCAGCCTCCAGCTATTGGAGATTACGCTGCATCTATATACCCTCTTAGTGATAACTATATGATGCAACTGGTAGAATCAGTGTTGAGAGACGATAGTGCCTCCTACCACCCCTCTTCAGTGGGAAAAGTAGTGAAGGAAGGTAGATCAGCTGGCACCCGGAGATATGAATTACACTTCCTACACCAGCTTGGAGGAACATGGCCCTGAGTAGGTGTTGAAAATTAATCTTCCCCTATTGAAATGTGAAGGAGAGAGACAACAGCATGGCTGCCTTAAGGTGAAATTGTTGAGAGTTTATGAAAAATACCACCAGAAGGTTTCCTTCTCTATTAAACCATAATTATTCCACATCCCAAAGAGACCCCTCCCCTTCTCCATTGCCAGATTATCAACAAATTTCACGTTGGGTAGCGAAGAGAAGTTGCACCGCTTTCCCTCACACTCTTACCCTACTACGGAAGACTTTATGCTTTGGATTTAGCAATGAAAATGCCAGAGAACAGAGGTTAGATGACATATCTTTGAATGTCCACTCAGGAAAATAGCATAGCAAGCAAATTATTTCCAAGGATGCAATTTGTATAAAATATTAGCAAAATGAATGCCATGTGAAGAGATCTTCCTAAGAAAGCTACATCCCAAAGCATTTTAAGCTTTTAGGGGTAGAATGTTAAAAGCAATGGTGATATTGGCTATTACTGTGACGATACCTATAAAAGTCAAGTATCAGGAATGGGTACTATGCATACCTTTTGTCCAAAATCAGAGCAAAAGCTGTTACCAGCTGAGATGTATTCACCTACTTAGAAGTGTGCTGGGATGCTCACTAATCACAAACAGTTGGGACCCCAGAAGACAAACCACCATCAGCACAATACCTCAGTATCAAAGCAATGGATTAATTTATTAGTAAATCAGAAAGACAGCATTGCTTGCTGATGTTCAGATGTCCATCTGAAAGGGCACAAGGAGCAGACAGGCAGACAAGCAATCTTTCACCGTAGGTTTCTCTATTTGTTACTTGTCCTTTAAATAAGTTCTCTACCTTCCACAGGATGATAAAAATTGAACTCTCAAAGTGTTTAGGAAGAGGAATTTGATAATGAAAACTCTACTAATAATGATTCAAGTAGCAGAGATACTGTAAGTCACTTTCCAAATGAGAGCTCTGCACGGTATATTAAGTTCATCCAGGCAAGGAAATTATTTCAGAAGAAATAAACTTGGTGCTTAATTCTTAAAGCTAATTTCTACTCTTAACCCATCATTAGAGGCAAAATAAACCTATAAAAACAAGTCATGCTTTACTCCTATCAGAACTTACCACAAGAGCGTTAAGGGCTTATACATACACTGGGGTCACGCTCGCAGGTAGACAGTCACCCAGTCCGCATGCTCAAATGGGGACTTTCACAGCTAAAATTACAGAATTTCTTTAAAAGACGCCTCTGAAAAACTAAATAATCTACAACAGATACGCAGAGAAGGGGAGAACGAGGAGTGTCTCCCTTCAACTGCCACCTCCTGGCTGCCCTTTGGCCCTCCAGCAGCCATAGCTGCTCCTTTGCAACAAGTAAGGACTTGTTAGGAGAAAGAGAAGGCAATAGCAATGTGAGAAATGAGGCAGCACACCCCTAAAGAAACTAATGTTCCCTTCACACCTGCCACACATTCACAGGAAGGTTTTTTTCTGGTTGGAATAGCCTTTGCAAATGTCACCTTTAATAAACTATTTGCTCCCTATTGGAGGTGAGCATACAGCAATGGATTTTGAACAAACCCCCACATTTCACAAACCAAGTATCTACAGTTCAGCTCCTTTCTTTCCTCCTTTACTACTGTCCGGCCTAGTGCTCTTGATACCCACATCAAAGTACACGCTTTGTCCCCCAACAGCGCCACGGCACAGAGCAAGCCAAGATCCAGACCAAAGGCAGAGTAGCCGTGAACCCCCTAAAAGTCTGGGTTTGCCACTCTTTCTGTTACAAAGCCGAACCGGAGCAAGCCAAGGTTCCTCCCTTCAAGTCCCAGCGCAGGCTGTAACCAGGCTGCAAGTCATCAGCTCCAGCTGCGATCAACTTGTCTGAGCCATGTACTTACCCAGTGGCAGATGGGATTTCCTAAACTTGGGGGCCAAAAAACAGACTGCCTGCCACAAGCGAGGGAACACCAAAGTCAGAATCTTACTTCCTCTGAGTTCATCAAGTTTTTGCCATGATCATATGCCTTCCGTACCCCAATCCTTGCAATACCGGAGCATCCTGCAGCCTGGATGTGGGTCACTAGATCAAACTCCCATGTAAGGTGAAATATTATCTCCACAGATTGGAAACAGATGAATATGAGCGACTTGGGTCACGATTGTACATATCAAAGCAAGCCAAGGAACTAAACTTCTACATCTCCAGGCCAACGCTACTGCTTTTATCACTGGATCATGCTTTTTTATGACTTTACCCTGCTCAAAGAGCACAAGCTGCTTAAAAAAGACAATAATCTTATATGAACTGTGTGCTCTAGCATCAAAAAACCAACACAAAAGAGACAACGGACTCAGTCATTACTGTCTTCACCCTTTTCATTTCATATCCTATCAAGTTTTACTGCACAAGCTAGTTATTAGGACTTTTATACTCTCCACATTCCTATTTATATTAAGTACCACTAAAAGCCCATATTGATTTTTATTTTTAAACCCTCAAGGAACATAAATGGGATGGTCATTAAAGGAAAAATCCATGTCAGGTTCTTCATTTTTCCAGTTTGCTGCACTTTCAAGAACTCCTGTTTTAATGCGTGATGAAATCTCCACTGGAAATCATTGCTGTAATTAGTTTAATGAGGCAGGTCATTGCACTGGCAGGTCATTGCACTGAACTGTTTACAGTCCCTGAAATTTTTAGTGATATTCAAATATATGTTATATCAAGCAACATCCTGTTGTTGACTTGCATGCTCTTAAATATTGATGAACCTAGGCTGAGTATCCCAGTCCTCCCCTCTCTGAAATCAATAGTTAGACCCTGCTTACTTCAGTGAAGGCTGATTCAGAAGCCAAGAATTTACCTGTTTCTACCTGGTTTATATGAAGAACATATCTGTTCCAGGAGCCTGCCAGGAACATACAGCTAAAAAGTACATACACACAATGAACAGACACTTGGCACAATTTATACTTGTCCAGGGAAGCATTTTATTATACGTTCAATTAAAAAGGCACTAAGGCAACATTGAAGTTGGGTACCTAAGGGATGTAAAGAGCCAGGAAACACAATACTGAAACTGAGGCAGATCTCTTCACATGTCTGTTCAGACTCTTAAACAGCAACACTCACCACCTGAGTGTCCTTGCACAACACTTCACTTTTTCAGTGATCGGGGTATTGCAACAGCCTGTCCTGACATCTGCACTGCTTCACTAAGAAGCCCAGCAGAGCTAGGTACTGCCTACGACCTACACAACAGTCCAGAAAGTTTGCCACCTTCAAAGCTTTCTCTATGGGCAAGGAGAACATTTTTGCGGAGTCTAGTAGGCACAGGATTGAGCCCACAGCAAGCACCTTGACACGTGGCATGTCTCCTTGTGTATCGTCCCACGGACTAGCACACATAGCTATATCATGTGGATACGGCACGTGCCAAGCTTCCAAGTGCACAAATACCCAGCCTGCCTTACACACTAGAAACTTCCAGTAATCATTTCAGGCTGCAGCCAAGGCAGCACAGAACTGCTTGCCTCTGCTTTCTTCACTGACTACAGCACCACTGAATAATGGGCACAATTATTTTTCAAGTACTGCCCACATGGAAAGTCCAATTTAAAAAGCAAAGATCATTGGTGAGGTTTGGTTGTCAAAGCTTAAAGACGTTTTAGGAAACTAAAGCAAACCCTTGACTGAGGACTACATCCTGCCAAGCTTTTGCTTCCTACTCCCTGCCATTTCGCACAGTTAAAGTAAATATTGAAAACACAGCTCTTCTCTGCAACTTCTGCTGTTCAGTAAGCTCTGCTCACACACAGTTATCTTCGACCAAGGACTGATCAACCCTATACAACTGGAAACAATGGCAGAGTGCAGACACAGAGGAATACCGGAGTAGATGCTATTACTGCAGCCGCTGATGCTCTTCCTCAGAAGCTACCTGAGACCTCTCCATAAGAAGACCAGACAGATGTATAGCTTCTTTTCAAAACACCTGTTTTAGCTGCTGCCAAGGCTGAGGCCTGAAGGCAGACTTTTGGTGATGAAAAAGTACTTGCCCCCTGAACTAAACTGATATCATCAATAGAGACAAGCAGAAGCTTCTTATGAAGAACTACCACTAAATGATGTCAAATAAATTAAAAGGGTTCCTAGCACAAATCTAACAAGAACAGCTTCCCAGCTACCTATGGAGTTATCCTAGATGCTGTACACCTGAAGGCAGATACCAAAAGCTACATAGCCACTGAACACAGCCCACATTCTATTTTAAAAATCACATGTCAGACATGAAAGTGAAAAATAAAAATTAAAGGTTATTTCCATCCATTCCACGTTCAGTGCTACTTGTTATTTGGATAACCCACAAGCCTTTAACCTCCACTGGTGCAACCACACTGATTTAATTTAAAAAAGATATCCTTGACTGAATCATGAATTAGTGTAGAAAAACTTAAAAATGTTATTTATTTATCAGAGGCTGCCAATGTTAGGCTGCTGCTGACCTGTGCTAGAAAGGCATTTTTTTCAGGCTGTACAGTAAATTAATTCTTCAGCCTTTTCAACTCGTGGCCTTTCTGTTGAGGCTGCCAACAGATGTACCAATTAGCATTCACTGCAATGGTAGCTTGCTTTCACAAGGAACCAGTGGGGGTCTGAAAAAGACTTATAGTTGTAAAACCCAGTTTGAAAAAAAGCTTTGTGCGCACATTTTGGGTTTGCTTTACTTTAAACATAGAGTGAGCAATGTATTCTTACATCCTAATCTTACCACATACAGCAGTAAGAAACGTAAGTCCACTGAAACCAATGATGGTGGGCTGGCAGGGAGAGAGCCAAGTTCACTGCTTGGTTAGAAGCTGGAGGTCTTCATCTTGTACTGGGCTAATCGGTTGGCATTCTTATTAAAGAGTCCACAAAATGGCTTAAAACCTTGGGGTTTAATGCACTGGAGGAAGGAGGGAAGGTAGGTGTGGAAAGTTGTTTTTCAAAGCTAAATTGATAAAACAGCTCCCTGTGCAATTAAAAAATTAAAAACCTGCACAGGTTAACTGTTGGCTTTGCAAAGCACCAGCTGCGTAATTTATCAGGTTGGTTTATAAAGGGACTGAAAAATACCCAAGGACAGGAAACAAATTTCCTGGACATTTCAACAACACATCAGAACTATAGTGCATTTTATTATCTCAAGAGGGGTTTTTTGTCTTCCCTTCCATTAGGGGGGAGCAAGAAAAGGCGTATCAGGGCTGCATCTCCCAAATTTCCTTGCATCTCTTGCAGTTTCCAAGAACAAATTAAGGAGGGGGAGAAAAAACCAAAACTCAAAAACCCACCACAAAAAAAAAGGGGGGGGGCAAAAAAGCTGCATTTTCCCAGTGATCACTTCTTATCAAGGGAGGAAAACTGTGACAGCTCCAATATCCCGCTAAGAGTACTGACATTTTTTTCTAACCTTAAGTCCTGCAACAACAGTTTATATAAAGTCTCTGAAGAAATCCTATGAAGAAGGCTGGGAAGAAGGCAGGTTTAATGAATTTAGGCTCACATATAAGGAAGAAATGTTGCAGGAAAAACATTTTAATAGCTTAATCCTTTAACAAGCAAATGCACACTCACACTAGCAGTACTGCCAAAGCAACTTTTTCCGCTCTGTTACCTCTGGCATCAGTACTGGCCCACAGACTTTGCTATGGCTGATGGGGTATGAGAAGCAGGAAAAGCAACCCCAAGCAATGAGAGCTGACTGACCACCACCACTAATCAGCATCAGAGACTACTCAGATCTGTGCCTGTTGAATGTGCATGGGAAGGCTACAGCTCGTGGTGGTGCCAGGACATTATTCTGCACAAGACTGCAAGAACAGGTACACTTTAAAATAGCAATGTCATTTGTGTTAAGAAAACATAATGGAAAGTAGCTCCTGTGCATGAAAAGCAGACACTTTTAGAACCCATTTCTGAACTGACTTCAGAACTTCAATCCTAGAATTTAAACATCTTTCAGTAGCATTTGAATTGACTTATCAGCAACGTGGTTATGTTTATTTTGTGCAAGACTGAGATGTGCTTTGGAGAAAAATGCCAAAAATATAGAAAGGGATATTTGTGGGGTTTTTATTCCTTTGACAAAATCCAGTTAGGAAGACTGCAACCTGCACTTATCTGGGAAATATTTTGGACATAATTATTTTTAAAAATTGCATTCAACTCAGCAGTTTCATGGGGAAA
This sequence comes from Falco cherrug, assembly GCF_023634085.1. Classification (NCBI taxonomy): domain Eukaryota; kingdom Metazoa; phylum Chordata; class Aves; order Falconiformes; family Falconidae; genus Falco; species Falco cherrug. The sequence goes on along the minus strand of NC_073704.1, from coordinate 31,198,285 downwards.
CTGAAAATACAAACAAGGGCTTTTTGTGCTCAAGTGATTCAGGAGTATTAAGTCTCAGCGAGTCCCCATGTCACTAAAACATTTAACAACACCTGACTGGCAGCATAACCTATATTTAGAGACATTCAGAACCCAGCTGTCATCTTGGGCATCTAAATAAATCGATCATATGTAGGCACAGATATCAAGCAGCACATACAGACATGGAGTCTTTATTCTCATCGCTAATAGAAGACTATCACAAGTGGCATAGGTGCCTTTATTTATGTTATGGTTCATAAATAGCTTTGGTTGGTGCAATACATCTTCTGTTACAGACTTGGAAATAGGCCCGCTAACATAACTGTGTTATCTCACATTCACAAATACGATCAATCCAAGGAAAAGCTCCAAATCCTTTGGGGGAAAGGGCCATTTATTTGTTCTTTTGTACAGTGCAGGAGATCTCAGTTCATAACTGAAGGTTTTGGGTAACACATAGAAAAAACACTTCACATGTCTGCAAGACTCTAGTCTGGATATATCCGGGGTGACACTATGGTCACCACCAGCAGTCACAAAATTCCAGCAAAATGCTTGAATAAGGAGCACAACACTGCACACCCTTCACAGATGGCTGTGGAGGGAGAATGCCTTCATGCTCCTCGCTGGTTGGGTCACCGTCTACCTATGCTAAATATTCAGATTTACTGAACATCCTCTTAAAGGCTTTACACAAAGGAGTTTCAGAAGGTTAAAAATCCTGCTTTGTGTCCCTAGTGACCTGCAAAACAAAAGCAGGATGAACTCATCCTGCCCACCCACACTCACCCACGTTTCTTGGGGCTGGCAGTAAGGACTCGAAACAGCATATCTTCTGTTTAATGGTTGTGCTAAAGGATTGCATAAAAGGTATGAGGTCTCTGAAAGCAAGAGGTGCAAGCTGCAGACCTTCCTGATGTGTTCAAATCACACATAGCTGTTCTAGTGGAACCTAGTTGTGCTAGGCTGCACTTAACACAAAATGATGTGACACCTTTAATTGGGCTAGTAAGTGCAACTGATTGTAAATAATTATAGCAGGGCCCTCAGGGATGATCATTAGTAGCCACAGGCATGGAGACCCAACCGGCCACACTCATCACAGCGCCTAATTCTGCAGTTCGTAAGTATTACCAGGGATACATTTGCTTCAGCTGTTATCTTCAGCACTGGGGGCAAGGGGGAAGCTTCTAATTCCCCACACGTCTTTTAATACTACACTCTGTTAATGCATTGGCCATCTGATTACGCAATTAAAGCATCACTGAAAAAATTATTCCTCTAGTAAAAGAACTTCTCACAAACACATGACTGATAGATATGCTAGAAAAACTCCATGTCACATGTATGCTGCATGGTGACACACGGTTTTAAGTACTTGCTAATGCCAGGCCAGTGTTGAAATCCCCTTGCTAATTTTAGTTACGCAGGATATCCTACATTTTGGGCCTATTTTGTACATGTTTCAACTTTTTATTAATACATAACTTTTAGGAAAAAAAAACCCCAAAACTTTCTCATCCTAAGCTACCAAAGTTAAAATAAGTAAGATGTACCCTCATTTATACCGCTTGTTTTACTGGAGTAATTTATCTCTTAATATTCATAAAGTGACTCCATTAGCACATTTAAGAAGTGCTAGAAGATCTTTTAATCGTGGAGATAACTATTTATGATAGTTGTCTTTTGTTAATTAGTTTGTAAGCCTTACACACTCTGCTGAGGATGCCGAGAGAGAATTCTTACAAACACAGATCTACACATGCACAAGCTGGATTCTGCACATAGGCATACTACTACCACCTGAATGTAAATAAAATGCCCCAAATATTCAAGTTGCATTTAAAATGGAGTTGTTCTGGCAAGGAACATTCTTTAGCCCAATTCTGAGCAGCCGGAATCTGTTTATCAGGAGATTGCAACAGCCCAGTCCAGGCATTTAATTTACTTTTAAAACACCATTTGCCAAAGTACTGCTGTACCTTAGCACAGAATGGCCCTCAGAACAAAATACAACTTGCTGGAAGTGCCCCTCCTCTCCAAATAGGTCATGCTATATTGTTACCCCTAAAATTGCATTATTTGTGTTTTAGAAAATATTACAAAAAAAACTAAAAAATGAACAGAGCCCCGTTTGGGTTTATAACTAACTTGAATTTACTGTAAAACTTGATTGCAGTTGTGTGTATTGATCTACTCTTAATCTGACTTCCTAAACAAATAAGGTTTGCAGAGACAACTGCCAATTTCTTCCCTCTTTTCCTCCTCCCAAATACAGGACTGGACTCCTTTACCCTTTTACAAACTCAAAAAACAGCAAAGCTTTTAAATACAACTAGATCTCTGTAAATATACCGAAATCCAGGGCTAGAGAGAGGAAACTTAATCACAAGCCATTGTGCACAGAGAGGGAAAGGAGGGCAATTCCGCAGTGACATTTCTATTTGGCAGCAGTTGCTCAGCCAAACCAGCAAGTGTACAGCTCCTGAAGAGCAGCAGCCCATACTGTCACTTGCACACCAGGGTGCATGGAAATCTGGGGAAGGAAGGAAGGATTTGGGTAACGAAGGATAACTCCTGGGCAAACCAGGCTTCATCAGTTCTGCTACTTGTGTTTTGGTTTTCAGACCATTTTAGTCCTCAGTCCCACTTTCATTAGTACAAATAATCCAGTGAACACAGCAACAAAACGGCAGTCAGTCACCTGCTTCAGTGGATCAAATCCCTAGACATTTTATTGGGCAAAGGAAATTCATTATGGTATGTTTTTCAAATGAGTCTTATGAGCAGACCTTCAAAAAAGGCATTTTGGAGCTAACTCCTGCTGGCTTAAAGGGAAGCAGGATTTCAGCCGCTGTGCCAAGACCCTCCATTGTTCAGCTGTGAACACACAGCCTGCCTCCAGAGACCTAACCTTCAAATCCGTGTCCATGAAACTGAACATCTCACCCAAGTGCAACTGCCAGCACAGCAGCAAGAAGAGACAGACACTGCATCACACAGCATAGCAGATGTGAGCATGAACCTTCCGTTGCAGACACAAAGAATTGGTAGAACCAGCTACGTAGCTGAAACTAGTTTCATCCTAAGTGAACAAAGTGGTTAACGTACTCTTCCAACAAAGTGGAAGGCGAGCAACCCACTGTATTTTATTGCTCAAGCTAAAACCTCAAGTCATGAAAAAAAATCAGCCCAATGCATTCTCAGCTGAACCATAAGCAGTATCACTGCCAGCTCCGCATTAGTTTTCAAAGTCCTGGGGACTTTCTGAACTTAGATCAAGTTTTAGCATAGTTCAGCACAATACATAATGACCATCACCCTTTAACATTGCCATAGAACAAACTGTGGCAGAGGAGTGAAAATGCTCAACAGGACACATCAGCAGCCACAAAGAGGGACTCAGGAGTTGACGGTTCTCAAGTTGAGTTGTTCCATCAACCAGAGCTCTGCTTTGAAAGCAACTACCATAGAAGACAAGCTGAAAATTGGAAATCAGGCTGTAAAATCATGAGTCCTCAGGACTATTCAAGCATCATTACACTCTTCAGTTATGTTTTGATTCTGCCTATGAAGTGTCACTTCCAGCAGCACATCTCTGTCCTAAACTTGGGAGTCAGCAACTTCACAAACATTTCATGCCTTGTGTATTTAACAATCATCACAAACAAGAAAAGCTTGGACTTTAGAGTTCACAGCTCTGTGAAACCTCCACAGAAAATCATCATTGGTCTTGTTAGCAAGCATTTGGCTTGGGGTGCAGAATAGAAAAAAAAAAAACCCAAAACTCACATGGTGCATGGAACATCACTAGCACAGATGAATGATCTTTTATAAACTTGTCGAAGTCCTCATCAGTCAGGTGATAAACTGCATTTTCTTCATCTGCCCAGGGAGTCTCTGGAGCCTGTGGCTGAGGTGCCTGTGGGCTACAAGACAGACACAGCTTAAAAGCAGCTCTTTGGTGCCAAGCAGTCATCTACAAGATGGACCGTGAAGAACCACTTTGTGCAGATGTCCGTATATGTATGACACATTAACCCTACTCAACAGCTTCTGTAATTGTACCCACCCAGAACTCATAAGCACTGAAACACTGACAAAACTGGAGGAGGAATAAAAAAAAATAAGAATATCCACAAGCAGCTCACGAGGACAGATCAGCAATGGAAGGGTTGGTTATTACATGCTTGGTTATTACATTACAGAAGTCAGACACATTTTCTGTTACTTTTACCCTCCTCAGCAGGATGCTCCCCTTCTCACAACATTCACACTTGGTAGGTCACAGGAGCCATTGCAAATGAAAGAAAAAAGCTGCAAGCAGAAACAGTCAATCTAACCAGTCACCTTGAATACTGACAGCATGATTTGGGCTGACAGGAAAAGGAGGTGCAGTGTTGGGACCATAAGCTACCTACACAGACCATTTCCCCAGGAACGTATGGGTTTACCCTGAACAACCCTGTGACCTGGAGAAGTACTGTTATGTCCTCACTCTGCAGTGGGCTTGCAGGCCTAATTCAGCAAAGCTACTCAACTGTATGCGTAAGCTAAAAGGCAAGTGACATGTTCTACCAACTTCACTATGACTGCACATGAGTTTAACCATCTCTGATAGATCAGAGCTAGAGAGACTGCTCAAAGACACAGCGGCAAATCTGGAAACTGAACCCAAGCTCCTCTGGATCAATCCAGTGCTCATCAGCCCACTAAACCACTTTCTTGGCTTTTATTAACATACATTAAAAATAGAATTTGGCAGATGAAAACTAAACTGTGCTAACTGACATTTATTAAAATAGTGTTCACATAAAGGACACCCAAACATATGAACATTTGGAGCCAGACTTTGAAGCTATTTTATCCTTGCCAGTCACAGTAACGAGTTCCAAATACCCCCAAAAATTTTCCAAATTCTTTGGCAATGTACAGGTCTGGATGTGACCCCATCTCTGGTGAAAGCAGATTTACTGTTTTTGATTAAAATGTATTATTGTGTTAGCTGCCTGGAACAAGGAATGGCAAATGGATGATAACTCGTTTATCCTGCCTTGCTCATTTCTAGGCTGAAAGCCTAGTTTGATAAAAAAGGCAATAGAAAGATACACAGATCCAGATAGCAAAATCTGTTGATGTAAGCAATGGGTATGATCCAAGAATATTAAGCAATCCATGCAAAACTGTGATGCACACCTCTCCTGCTGCTTATGTGATAAACGAACCAAGAAACAAACACCAAAGCAGAGATCAGGGCTACACTTGGCCAAGCAGCCAAGACAGAAAAAGAGGTAGGTCCCCATCCACAAGAGTTTACTCTCTAAAAGCTTAGTAGATAATCAGTTTGCTTGTTGCCAAGCCTGTAGGAGAGTAATAACCTGCAGGTATCCTGGCAGAGCGAAGGCTTTCCAGAAAACACCATGACACTTACTGAATTTGGAAGGGGAGGTGGGTTGAGTAGGCAGAGCATGATGAATATAGACACAGTGGCTACAAAGCAGTGGGAGAACACTCTTCAGCAGGACCTGGCATGGCCTATTTCAGTAAAGAATTAGTAGAGCAGGGCACAGGATGTTTATTTAAATGGTCCAATTTAAAATGCTGTGCATGCTAATAAGCCTACACAGGAGTTGGTAAGAAGCATCTCAAAGCCTGGAGGAAGCAACAAGCAAAATCTAAAATTCATTTACAACTGAGACAAGGCACACTCAATGCCTGAAGACCAAAAATAGGATGACAGAAGTCTGGAACAGTTATCAAGAGCTAATTCAATTAAAAACAGAGAACAAGTTCTTGACTTAACTGAATAGCTGGGGCTAAGGAAGGGCCCATGAGGAGTCCTTAAAAACAGCAAGACAAACTAAGCAGCTACTAAAAGCAGCAAGAAACTGTCTGGCTTGCCTGCCATCCAGGCTGATACAGCTATGAATCAGATATTATTTTTTTTAAATTGTGGTATGTACAAGATAGCATCTCTCATGTTAATAACACTGTGAGTTGGTGTAAGGCTGTATGATGGTTTCTCTCTATCTCCTCATGAAAATGTCTGAAACTCCGTAAGATAGTAGCTAGTGCCTATTAGAAAGATAAGAGAGGTTAAGTATCCTTAAGACTGATGCATTAGCACACTCCAGCATAAGAAAGAAGCACCTTCAATAAGTAGTACAAGAAAAGGTGTTGGAGCCCTCCAAACTAGCAGCTCTTGTTCCGAGAGGAAAAAAGATGGAAAACATCCTTTCAGTAATTTAAATAATTCTATCCTTTATTAAGTTATATCATGCCCTCCCCACAAATTCGCACAGATAATCATTCAGCACTTTACCAGTAACATTGAGAGGGGAAAAATAGAGAAGGGGGAGAGGGAAGAGAAACAATTGCTTTTCTTCAGTGTGTACCTAGTGTCCACAAAAAATAGGTCATTTCATATGGCTCAATGTCTGCTGGATTCTCTTATGAGAATCTGTGATGATAACACATGCATGCACAGTATAAAAAGGCACTGGCTTTCCTCAGCATAGGCTGCCATGTACATTCTGGCACTCCTGTGCCCCTGCTCCACAGAGCAGTATCTGGCACCAGGGTGACTTCCTGAAACTATTTCAATTATTACTCTACTCTGAAATATAGCCTATACACTCTGCAGCTATCTAATTACGTTCTTTGGTTTTCCTAAAGCCCTTGCCATACCATTTGACTACTTATACTGCAGATTCCTCAGAGTAATATAATGTTATGCACATAGCAGATTTACCCCATGTACAGTTTTAATTGCAGCATCAATTACTGGCAAAATTCAAGTATGAGTAATTTCTCAATGTGGTTTCCTTAAAAGTTGTACTTATTATACAGAACAGGGGCAAGAAGGCTACTGCTCAGATCATCTTTTGGGAAACTAATAAGCATGCACTAACACTAAGTGAGGACAAACAGCTGTCTTTAGCTCTGGACTGCTGAAATATCAGCCAAAACCCACAGTGACTTGTTAGCAGCGATTATCATTGGAAAGAGCTTGCAGCTGTTTTGCTTTGCCTCCAATAGCCATGTTCACTTGGTGTCACAGCACTGATATAAAGGCACTGCATATTACAGGGATTATCTGGACATTATGTGGGCAGACAGGGGAAAAAACCCACCCCAAACATCTAATGGTTCACATGTGGTATCCCAGAGATAACCACATCCTTGCAAAACTGAAAAGCATAATAAAACACAGCTGATGAAGTCATAACCTTGCTCCAATGGCTGATCATCTCCTCAGCATTGCTGGAGTTGCCATCTAGATCTTTTATATCTGAAGGCTTAATGGACTAAATAAGACTTAAAGACTATGGCTAAATTCCTCTTCTTTGATCCACTAGGAAATACTCACCTGTAGTGTTTGTACCTTCTGATGCTAACAGGAAAGCTGCTGTTATTTCACTTGTGGGCTCCCAATCCTGAAGCACCTAGTCTACCACTGCTGAAGACCCTGGGATACCTCCAACCACAGGCATGTTCCCAGAGTAGCCCCACTGGTACAGTAAAACACATTTATTCTGAGCCAATTTATCTAAGCCATGTTATCACAATGGTTTGCAACTGTCTGTTCCTTCCCATGCAGTTGTTTCCTTCTATTAGCTTCATTTCAAGATTATTTCTGTGGCTGCAGCAAACAAGGGTGCATTACAAAGATGACATAATGCCCAAGAGCCAGGGCTAACTGCTGACTGTATTTCTCCATCACCACACTATCTCTGCTCTCTCCAGCTGCTCTATCAGCTTCCCTGACAATGTGCAATTTGCACCAGCTGAAGAGCCACTATACACCCACTCACACAATTTTTCTGTCTCTCTCAACTGCTAGTCCCATAGGCTCATTCAGCCCCCCAAATATTTATGACTGCAGATAGCTTGCTTTGGGTAGAACAAGATGCTTTCAACACCACTTCATGCCGTAAAAGGAAAGACAGACATAAATTACTAGCAATACGGGCTGCCTTGATCTCTGGTTTGCCTCTGTAAGACACTTTAAAGGCCCCAGCTAAAGGCTGAAGAACCAGTGAGAACTGCACATGTGGTATATACCTTTTTAATAAGACAAAAAACGTCAAGACCTTTTGCAAGGTATTAAGTTCAGGCACCCAAGATCACTGGAAGTTTAAGCAGGCATTTTTAATGAAGCCGAGATCTGTGTATCTGCATTTACTTTGGTCCACAGTCTCCTCCTATTAGAGATGAAATGCAATTGTGAAATGCAAGGCATGCAAGCTAAAAACCAAACATTAGGCAATCTCTCTCTGTACTAGTTTAGCCAATCTCAGCAGGGTAGTTTTGTTTGTTCTTCCAAGAAGAGGGAATGAGGGAGAGATGGCTCCTCCTAAACCATTACATTCTGTAAATAACAAAGAGTGTATAAAAGGTGGAGTGCATGAAGTTCAATGTCTTACTTTTTCAGCCACTCTGCTATATCTGCCGCAGTAGCACCATAGTTCTCAAAGTGGAACAGGAACTTTCCTTTCCTGTTAAAGCAACAAAACAAGTTTTAGTCCTTGCCCTGGAAGATAAGAACATGCAATTATAGTTGTGTATGATTTCTAAAATAGTAGCAAAACGTAACTGACTCAAAATAGCAGATTGTAGGATATCCCCGGACATTGTATTCTTCCTTTATCCTTTCAAATTCAGCAGAGTAAACATTCATCCCCGCAAGAACCTGAAAAAATAAAGCGTAATCATATTGATTCTTACAATACAGCAGGAACATTATAACTTTTTTTTAGAGTTAAGTAAAAACAACTGGACAGGTTCCTACTTCATTCATATTACTCTAAAGAAAGGGGATCTCTGGTAAAAGGCAGTGAAGTTTTTCTGATTTTATACAAGAGGGAACAGAGCAATATTTCAGTCTAGTCCACAGAAAGCCCACCCCAATCAGCTTGTCACCTCCTCCTTGTTCTGCAAGCATCTCTGTTTCTTTTTATTCACCCACTAACAGAAATACCTAAAGGAAATTCTCTCAATGACACTACTTGTGCTATTCTTTGTGTATTTGGATTTTAAGCTACAGTACAAGCCTAACGAGATTTTTTTTTCTTCTACAAGTACATGGCTTAGTTTGCATCCAAACATTAGCTAGGACACAAGAAGTTCCACCCTCATCTCTCTAGTTTCCACTCCAGCAATGAATTTACAATCTCAGCCAATGTCGAGAAGCTCTAACGAGCCACGCACTGGCATTATCCCAGTTCAAAAATGGACTTACTGAATGGCATGGGGAAATCAGCATTATTTGGATGGAAAAGTAGTATGTACCCTATTTCCATAAACTCAGGAAATACCACATGGCATTTATATGCTTTAAATATGTTAACTTACCAGACAGGGTATAACGAGACTTAAGAACTAACCCTGTCCTACAGATAGAGGGGCGCAGAAGCATAGCAACTTTTCAGACGAGCAAGTGAAACAAAAGGCCTCTCCTCCACTTTCCTTACTTCTGTCCCAACCCTTCCTCTACCTCAAAAGCCCTTCACCCCAAGCTTCAGGCTCAGGGCTCCTGAGAACGATCCTGTGCCCTGTCCAGCTGTCTTCTAAAAACTTCTGATCTGAAAATCTGAAGACAGTACTGATTCTGAGTTTCTGTGGGTGTAGGATACACAGAGGTTATTCTGCTGTCAAACCTGCAGCCAGTGAATTGCTGAGATACCACTTCATGATTAACTTAGTTTATAGCATTGACAGCTTAAATCATTTTAGCAGCAGGGTCTTAATCCAAACCCGTCCTCCTTCCTCCTCCCGAACCAGGATTTTCTCCTTCCAGCTGAAATACCACATCACAATTTAATACCAGTTTCCTGACTGCAGCAAACTGCACAGACCAACCAAATGTGCTCAGAGCCAGCATGAAATAAATCTTAAAGCAGAAAATCCTCATTTGAAGGTCAACCTTTTCTAAGAATGTGCTAGAAATTCACAAAAAGATACTTTGTTTTCTCTCCCCTATCCTGAGAAAGGATAAAGGAAAGTTAACTGAAAAGAGTACAGAAATAGGTTTTACACTGTCTAGCCAAGTCTCTTTGAATTTTCCTTGTAGTTCCAACAACCAGATTGACTTAATTCATATGAGATTATCTAGACTCAATTCTCCCCTTCCCTTATCCCCCATATCACCACTTAAGGACAGGTAAATGCAATAGGATCAAGACACAGTGGTTGCTTTATAAAGCAAGAACCAGGTTCATCAACTAATTCCCTCATAAACACCAGTCTACCAGATTTCACACCTGCCATGAACTTTCAGGGGATTTCCTAGGTCTTAAATGAATGTTCTCAGCCATTCCAGGTACTCTGCTACAATGTCACTGTGTCCACCCAGCCTGCAGTGATTGATACAAGTCAGTAACTTGGATTCATTATGTTGTTTGTATATCGCAGGAAGCATAGTAAGCAAAAAAGCCTGTTACAACGGGATTACTTTTTAATGACAGAAGTGACAGCTTTAGCTGGCCTATAATCACAGAATTATGTAACATCAGGCTGTCAGGGACCATCAAAATATACCTACTACCCACAGCCAGGATCCACACTCTATACCTAAGCTGCTCCTGCCAGATGTTCAGCTAATTTGCTTTCACCAAACAACTAAACAATCCTGACTTCAATTTAAGTCCATTACCTCATGTAATAGCCACAAGAATCAGTTTATTCCTCTCACCTCTGCAGTGACATTTGACATCTTTCAATCCCTCCCACCAAGCTACCTATAACCTAAACGAACTTTGAACATTTCCCAGCTGGCCATGTCTTCTGGGCTTCTGGCCATTCCTATTCTACTGTCACCTCTCCCTTCCTTCACAGTTTTGCTTGACTGGATTGCTCCCAAATTGGTACCGCACACCACTACTTGAAGCCTTCCTAAAGCCAAGTTTAATGAAGAGAATTTTTTTGTCCTTTATTTGATATCTGAAATAAGCATAGGAATTTTATGCTTCTGAAGTCTCATGTTTTTATTAAAAAAAAAAAGAAAAAAAACCACCATGAGACAAGCACCAAAGGAGGAAAGCGCTTAAGTAAAGGCTCAAGCCAGTCTTTACTGAGTAAAGCATTCTGGCACACTCATGAAGTCCACGGGCATTAAGGAGATGCTAAAGTGCTTTGCTGACCACCAGTTAGCTCCTCCCTGCACTGAGGCCATGGTGCATCAGTGACAGTCACTCACCAGAGCCCATCCCACCCACAAACCACAGGAATCTCTCATATCAAGGATAAAAGAAGCCATCCTCTTACAATGTAGAGCTTCTTTTTCCTTCTGCACTGGGCGTAATGGAACTGCAAGATCTAAAGCAAACATACCATTGAAAATGCCACACTGCCTCCCTCTCCCTAATAGAGCCAGGACAAGAAGCAACCAGTCCCAAGAGAACACAGCAACCAGTGACAGGTACAGTTCACCTTTTCATTTTTAGGACCTATGAACCAGCCAATACTGTACTTAATTTTCCTGCTATATAATAGCAATAATCGCTTTTAAGCCTGGCACATCCTGATAGCTAATGACAGGTCAGATTAAAAGGTCAAACCTTCAGCTCATCCAAACCAATCATAAACTTTCCAGCAAAGTCTGATCTAGAGGTCACCATCGCGCTAAGGTACCCCATGGATAATTTATGACAAGTACAGTTAACTTTAGAAATGACAAACTGTGTACATATCCCACTCAGGAAACTAATGAGGCCAACTTTAGATGAACAGACTGATTTTTGTGAAAGACACGGGTGGCAGTGGCATAACTGGGTTTTCCTCTGAACTGATCTTGCACTAAAACCACTCCACTACAAAAAGCACCCCTTACCTGAGCAGCATCAAGCACAGTTGCTGCCAGTCTCAGAGCTGTGCCACAGACCTGGCACTCAGCTGTGCAGGATTAGCTCAGATCTACAGAAACCACTTCCAAGTGAGGAAGGAACTAGAATAGATCCAGAGTCTAAATTCTGTAGTAAATCAAGCTGCACACGGACCAGGAAGGGATAATTGCAGGAGAACGCAGTGCTCTGCAGCATGCCTCCTCTCTGGCGCTACCTCTGCAGGTGATCCTTTACGCTCCCAATTCCGGCCCACTCCACACCCTGCAGTGTGCCCACACGGGGGGCAGGAGTGCCTTCCCAAGGACAGCAGCACGCTCACCGCCAAGGGGAGATGGCATTAGAGTGCTGCCTGGCTAGATGAAAACACTCTTGAAAATATCTTCAAGGGTTGTACCACTTCCTAAATAGATCTCAACAACTCCCACTCGTTTCAGCCCTAAGCAAACAAGGATTTAGAGAAAACTCTTCTGAAAAACAACTAGCTGGGAGAGCGTGAGGGAGTCTGACAGCACTCGGCGCTTATGAGCGGCAACGGCCAGAGCTGCCCTAGCAAGGAACCACAGTGCTTCATCCTTTCCTCGTCCCATACTGCCTCTCCTGAGGAAACCTGTAAGCTCAACAGTGAATGACCCAACACTCAGAGTCAGACCAAATCCAGCTGAAGCCATGAAACAGTCTCATTTCTTTGTCACTCATGTATTATTGGTATAATACAAATTATACGTTAAGCACATTATAAAATCTTCACTAGAGAAATGCCTTTGACTTGCTTAGAGAGATCAATAAGCCATATTAGTACAAACAGGTAACTAAATTATTGTGACTGCTGTTGATGGATTTTATTGCAGTCAGAACTGACTTTCATTTCAATGCGGTATGAATGCTAACTTTGTTGGCAGAGCTATAGTAAAACTGCACGACTTTATTAATGCTTACACTTAGTGGCTAGGAGGACAATCAGTAGCTAATGTAGGGAAATCCCCCTCCCATGACAATGTGATTCTCCACTAAAAAATTGGATTAATGATTACTATAAGGGCATCCACCCTTGACCCTGCTATGAAACGTCAGGCCAAAAAGCTGATTCAAACCCATTACGGCAAACATTTTTTATCTTTGCCAAAATGAACTCAAAAGGACTACAAACTCACAAATGAGAGTCTAAACACAAACCCTTTCTTTCATGGCAAGAACTACACTTTATCTAAAGGGAAAGCAAGTTAACACCTCATTCTCCAAAGTTTTAATAAAAACCAAGGGACAATCCTGAAGGGATGTGGAGCAAAGTCATTCATTTCTGTTTTGTTTCCACTTGCTTAAAAATTCCCCACTTCAATAAATATCTGCGGTTTTAAATACTCAAAGAAGCGTCAAAAGGATTTTTAAAATTTCATATAAATCTTATCTTCTCACTTACATATTTACCCTTCAGTTCTGTGGCTGCCTGCTGATAAGATGGCATCATTCTCTTACAAACACCACACCCTGATAAAAAAGAAATTGTGTAAGTAATATGCCAACAACTCTATTCAGCCAGTCCTACAGGATTTATGTTCCAAAGCACATGAAACAACATGGTTTTAAATTTAAAACAAAATAAACCAAAATTCATCTGTTTCACTAAGTAATTATTATTTTCTAAGAATGTTACTTCTTGTTACATGTAGCTGTTTTTCCATGTTTTTCATGTTATTAATTTTCATACTTATTTCTCAACCCAGTTTTGGAAAGAGTAACACCATTTTACATTCCTCAGGCTCTGAGCTGAGCCCAGAGGGGAACATAAGGTGAAATTCACACAAAGTCAATGGAAGATGTCATGCTTGTGAACTCAAACCAAAGAGCTTTGTGCATTTCTGGTCTTTAAGAGATGGGGAGAGGTACTTCAGATTCACCCCAGCTTAACAAGTCTTTGAAATTAATTTGAGAAGCATTGCATAAACACATTAAGCAGACATCAAAAGTTGAAACAGTGCTCTGTTAATTGAGAAGTCGTAACTGGGAAGAAGCAACACCCTCTGTAAGATACAGTAACTTTATGCACTGAGGAAAAGACAAAAGGCAAGTGAGGAAGACCACTAACGTATAGTTGGAGAGTTCTAAGAGCTGTTTGGCGATGCTCTGACTGTAAGCAGATTAGCAGTAAATCACCTTATAAGCAGCAGGTTTTACCCCTGCCAAGTAAAATGTGTGCATGCACAGGGGAAGAGGCAGGAGTGCAGGCAGCATAAAAGAAAGGAAGCTCTGCCCAAACACTCCAGACACTTAATTGTGGAAACTGTTGGATCCATCACGGGACTGTAGTCAACACTTCTGTTCTGGTGAAGAGATGATAGTTTTGAAAGTATCTTCCAGAAAGGAGGAACAGATTCTGCAGCCATTGGTTTAGGATCACATCAGCATGCCTTGGAGGAACATCCTTTAATCAAAGGACAGAGAGCTCTTGTTTCTGTGGTCTTTCCACCTTTGATCTCTGTGCTGAAATTGCCAGTGAGGTTGTTAAATTAGTGCTGGTCAAAATGACTATTTCTTGGTGGGCACAGACCACTCATTTGAGGCCCACTGAGGTCTTGCAGCTTCAACCAAACCACTGGGCAGACATTAAAAGATACGAGTTGTTAACACCGTCTTCTGGGTCCTCTGTTTCTTCTCTCTTCAGAAGCCTCAGGCCCTAAACTCCCCCAGCTACCAATTTCCCTCTCTTCCGCTCTTCAACCTTTTGCTGCTCCCTGGACTCCCTTCTGGAGCACAGGCACATGCCAGCCTCCTCCACCCAGCCATCACCCCTACCATCCTTCCATTCCCAGCTCTGCTGCTGCCTCAAAAAGCTCTGCTCCCAAACCCACTTCAGTACCCCTCCTGCCCACCCATTTCTGGGTTATGCTGTTCAGGACACTGTCAAGCCCCATATATCCCTATACAAGCATAAAAGTTATTTTTTTCTTCTTGTGTTTCTTCTTCTATTTTGTCTCAAAAGTGGAGGGCTTAAACAAACACATTACTTTTTCCACTAGTTAACACTTCCATTTTTAAAGCCCTGTTTTCAATGATGTTGTAAACAGCTGCTTTTTGCTGCCAGATCCAGACCATTTCCTACAGGAGTCTTCTTTTGACAGTGTTAACTAGAAATAAATCTGAATGCCTCTAAGTATACCTAATTTTTCATATTTAGTGCTGTCTGACTTTATAATATAGGTCCAAAAGTACAGTGAATGGTCTCCAAATGGCAGGTAATATCTTCTAAAGGAAAGCATGTCTTTGCTCAGAGTCGTTTTACCCAGACCAAGTACTCCTGAAATACTGAAGAAACTACATTTAAGTCTGCAGTAGCTTTCATCTCCTCCTGCACTGCTATGTAATGAAAGAGCCCATTTCCTATGAATCTGCACAATGAATCTAAAGCCTGTGCCTCCAACAAAGCAGAGAAATAATGCAGCTGTCTTCCCCACAGCTTCCCAGACAAAGCCTCTCACTTCCTCTCATGCTAAAGACCTCCTCAAGTCACCTCTTAAAAGTAAAGCAAAACTTCTTTTAGCGACCAGCCTTGATTTGCTGCTCCCAGTTATGAAAGGTAACACCTGTATGTAACCTGTAACTTCAGCTGCCCAAAGCCAGTATTTTAATGCAACTATATCCTGTCTCCAGTAACAGGAGTAAGAAAAGAAAAACTGGATAAGAACCAAGTTAGAAGGCCTTGTGTATTAAATAAAAGATGAGGGAGTTATGAACTGCAAAGTCAGAGGGGAGAAAAAAAACACCTTACAAGTAGGCTTCCTTCACAGCAGTTTAGAAAGCAGCAGAAGTATTACAGCACTGAAGACTAGCAGGTGTTTTGCCACTTCAAAGGAGAGAAACTGGAAGGAGGAGGGTTTCTGGGGGAATGGTTCAAAGAGAACGAAGGGTTAGATAAGGCACATTCCAGGGAGAGACTCAGTTGTGGAAAACAATTATTCGAGATGCAGGTAAACTGTGAAAGCACTCTGCAGCTGAACTCTCCCCAAAGGGGCTATTTACAGGCAGAGGCAGGCGTATCGTCTCCCGCTGATGCTAATGCAGCAGCAGCTACTGGGAAGGACCACGTGTCATGCCAGGCCACGCAGGACCATCCTGGCTGCAGAGTTGGAAGGCACAGAACTGCAACTAATTACAGGAAAAAAACATTCTCTTAGTGGTGCATCAAACTAAGTCTTGGACAATTCTGGTTATCTTGGCAGTACTCAGATGAGACTAAAAAGGTAGAATGGCATTTCAGGCAGTAATTACAAGAGAAAATACACTAAGAAACATCAGATAATGCTGCCATGGGGCACAGTTTTAAAGAGAATCAGCCAACAAATTGCTAGTGGTGCCTAACATCAATTTCCCTATTAGGGCAGTGCTGGGAGCCTTTTCTAGCTTAGGTCACACATTCATTCCCTTCACATGGCTCCCCTGCTTTCCATCTGAGCAACAACTCCAGTGCAACACCATCTTTTTTTGAAGAGCTGGAAAGCCTCTCACATACCAGTCACTAGGAAACACAAAAAAGCAGTTATAAATCTGCAAAATTAAGGAATAAGTGGCCAATGCAATGACAAGGTAGCAGCAATACAAGGCCAAGGTCACAAAACTAATTCAGTGACTCCAGTATGCTCTTTTCTTTCCTTCCTGCTGCCATTGTGAAATCCCACTTGTATTCAAGTTCCTCCTGCCTGTGTGGGTAGGAACACAGTGGAGTAGGAAAGATATTCCTGCTCCTGACCACTGCACTGTTCCCTCTGCCTGCAGTTAGGAAGAACAAATAAGTTGTTGGGTTTTAACTCCATGGTCTCCTCTGGAGATGTTTTGCTTGCATGGAACCAGCCTGTCTCATCTATGGCCCAAACTGCAAAAGTAGAAAGCGTGAGCAACACCCATTTGCAAGTAAGAGCTCCATACATGCCAGAGGGCTAGGCACTCTCAAGCAGATGTATTAACACTTATGCACTCAGCATACAGTGTTTCTGCCTTGTACAACACAAATCTAGAAAGGTCAACAGGTAAAGAAATTACAGAAAGCAGCTGCTTAAAAGAACGTTAAGCGAGAGGCATCATCACAAGAAGAGGCAAGACTAGGATAAAAGTGATGGGCAACTAGGGAAAACTGAGGACAAACAGGTAGAACAACACAAGGAGTTGAATGATAAAGATAGGCCAAGATGGCATTAGTGAAGGACAGGTGAAGCTTCTAGTCAGACCTGGACATCTCTCAGTGGAGAAGGGAGATGGAGGTGACAGGACATGCTGTTACTTACAGGGGGCATAGAACATCATCAGAAGAGGTCTGTCTTCCTTCTTCAGAAGCCTTCTCAATTCCTAGAGAATGAACCACAGAAAATAAAAACAAGCCTGTACACATGAATGCCTCATTATTTGTGTTACTACTTCAAAAAAAATTAATATATGTATCCGTAGAATATAGGCTCATTTATTTGAGGGAAGAGGGGTCACCTTTTCTAACAGACAAGACTACTTTCTTCTCCTTGTTCAATTTTAATTTGAAATAAGATGGCAAAATTTATTATAGATCTGAATATATGCTAAATATCCTAGAGCAGTATCTTCACTGTTGAGATGTGGAAGTTGCATGGTTTGGTTCATTCTCACTGCAGAATCTCTGACTGGAAACTTTTTCTTCCCCGACTCATCCAAAAAGCCATACTCTAAAAAGTCAGACTCAATAATAAACAAAACAAGTTCAGTTTATACACTATGAAACCTTGCTGAAGGTATTAGAAGCCATGAAAAAAGATTTTTCAGTATCAGCATGATAGAGAAACCAGATGAAGTTTTCAAATTGAATGCAACCCTTGGAAGGCTTGTAATAGACTACAGAGGGCGAACATTAAAAATTAATCTTCCTACAAAAACTGAATGTCAAAATAACTGTTTCTAATATTAAAAATGAAAGCTAGAAAATTGAAAAGGCCCTTTATGAAATACCAGCTAGAGTCTAATCAATTAAAGTTTTAAAAATATACAGACTAAGAAACTAATACAAAAGACCAAGCTGATTATATTAGAAAGAATATAATGGGTAGCTCTATAGTGGCACTGGTTTTTTTAAGGTAGTCTCATCATATTTGCTGCTTTCCCACTTAAAAATAAGAGGACAGTTACTGTACAAGGTTAAATCCCTGAAGATATGGATCCTGTTCCTTCCTGCTCCAGACAACTTCGGGTATATGAAGGAACCCAACGTTTAACAACCACCTGCAGTTGCAAGAGCAGCATTTTACCTCCTACTGGCACCCTGCAGTGACTGCATCTTGCAAGCCGCTACACCCGAGACAAACAGGTCTCTTCTGCCACACAATCCACAATGCTTTGATACCCGCCATGTAGCTGCAGACTAATATCATGACCACACATAGGGGAGAGGAAGGTGAGAAGCAGGACACTTTATAGTTACCACAATCCACATACTCTATCAAGTCACCTAAAACAGTTTGGGTGCGTTACACTTTCCTTCCTAAAAAAGGAAATAATGGTGCTTCATTAAGAGTTAACACAAACATAGACATTCCCTTCATCCCATGTATTTATAAAACATATACAACATCTATCCAGCTAATGTACCTTTTCACTATCAACATGCACAACATCTTTGGCTTCGGGATCCTCCTCCCACAGTGGAGCGCCTTCTGGATCCTTGAGAAAGGCCACCATAGACTGTAACAAACAGGGGAAAAAGTTTTTAAAGCAAAACGAATGGAAACCATGAGACATTAAATCTCAAACTCATGCTGTCATGCAAACCCCATCCAATTAGCACGTTTGCTTTTCTGCGCATATATGCATCTGCTCTGATGCAGATGAACACAAATCTATTGCAGAACCAAGTCACATGTGTGTGCATTCCTTCCTCACAACTGATATCCCATTTCCACTATAAAACTGAGGAAAACAGCGTGGAAGTAGACCGATACACAAACAGTAGCTTCAAGAATCCTTCAAAGAGCTCTTTCAATGGTACTAGATACATAACGCTTCCATACCTACTTCCTGGCTTAGCAGGAAAGATTTCTCTTTATGTTGAGGTCAGGTTCCCATGCCCTTCACCATATCTGAGTAGCCTTTGAATCCAACAGGACTAGTTGGAGGGCCCACTGACACTCGCTGTGAGCAAAAGCAGTGAACGCCACACTTCAAAGATCAAACTGCTGCTTTGGTCAAAGGAAGAATAACCCACCAATAGTTTCCTCTATGACCCATCTACCTAGAAACTGTACTGAATGGGTATTAAGTAGGAGAGTAAGAAGTAAACATGACAAGAGAAGTGGGAAATACAAGAACCTAGGATTCTGCAGCTTACATATTCAACAAGCTAAGTACACATGCACACATACTTTATGACTGGTTTACCTGACCGACACACAATGAACAATCTGTTTCGGTAAACCAGATACCCTCTTTATCATAAGGAAATACTCTCTGATGGTTCTGATTTCAGCTTCTGCCTGACAGAAACTCCAGCCCTCCAAAGGCAATGAAATGCTCTCCATGGATTCCAGCAGAGTCACACTGCCCCTCATTCCAGCTGTACATGGAAGCACAGGCTTGATCACTGTTATCCTCAGACATTTGTGCTCTTGAAAACATACTACTTGGTATTCTGCATTCATTCACCACACAGACTGATCCCATTTCTCCCTCTGTGGCATTGTTTGTAGCTAGGTGTCCACTCCAAGGCAGGATCTCTGCCACACCAGTAACATACCAAGGTCCACGAGGAGCTTCCTTCTATGTAACAGTGAGTAGATGCTGCTGCCACAGCACTAAGTGAACTTCCTTGGAGCTGGAGCATAGAAAAGCTTCACTGAGGCCTTTTTCAGCCCATGGCATATTTTGCCAAACCAGCTCGTGAGTGAAGAGCAGAGCTGAATATATACTATCACACACCAAGAATATCTCTCTAAAAGCCTAGGTTTGTACTCCACCTTCTCAAGATCAGGTTAGCAGCACACCTAGTGACACATGCTGCTGAATGTCTCAGAGATGCTTTTGCCAGCTCTCTGCCTTTGGTGGGGCTGCTCTAGTAAAACATTCCAAAAACTTATCAACAGATAGTAGAGTTCAGCTCATTTTCTTGCATCTCAGTTGGTACTGCAAGGCTCGGGAGGATTCAGAGCTTACAGCAGGATCCATTTATTGCATTTGTATTTCTGTCTACTTGCACAGCTAATATTGAAAAGATTTGTCTTATCACAAGAGGCAGCATATATTAGTAACTAGACAGCAAGCAAAGCACTTAATGTACACAGTAAGAAGACCTAAGGGGTGAGGTAGTAATGTAGGGACCACAAACACTTCAAGGAGAAGAAATTTGTTTTAATATGGCATTAGCAGAGAAAGGAGCTAGCTAGAGAAAAAAAAAAAAAGTAATTTATAATGGACTTACAGTTGCAAAAGCTCTAAAACTAGAGGCATTAACATCCCAAATGATGCTCTAAGAAGATCTGATAATACATGGGGAAAGGAGAGAACAGGACAAAGCAGCAGAGATGTTCTACATTTAGGAAAGCTACATCAAGCTCACTCTCAGTCTGCACAGACCTCAACTATACACTGGAGAGGAGGAGAGAGGGGTCCACATTTTAAACAGCTAATGAGTGCAATTGACTCTGCTAGTTTCAAGAATTCCTGCATGCCAAGTTCAGTCATGTAGAAACAGATATGGTTAGAGGATGGTGCATTAAAGAGATTTAATTCATCCAGCCTCTTCCTCTCAGCCAAGACTGAAAAAATTAGATGTGTAATGTCTTCTGGCAGGAGCAGGCAGCATGTTGCCTTGCGCTCATTACTCCATGCAGTGAAGAGAATGTCTTGTGTGTCTTTAAATAGGAAAGACACCCCCGCCTGCCCCAGCCCCAAACAAATCACCTCCTTCTAATCATAGAAAAGCAGCGGTCCCCAGGCTGCTGGGTTAGACACCTGAGCAAGATCCAGGCCACAGCAATCCCCCACAGAATCAGCTATGCTCCTGTCCTGCCATGACATGGTCAGGACCCACTTTGACCCCATGGCACTGAGCCACGATGGACTGTAGCCCACTGCCCGAACCCCTGTGACAGCTTTGAACTTTAACCAGCAATTCAGTAGAGCACAGGGCATGGCTTCATCCAGCCTATGTTGCTAAAAGCAAGCAAGTTTTAACAGCATAATAGCTGGCTATCATGTATGGACCTAGGTTTTAACCTGAAAAATACATACACACACAAACACATCCCTGTACTTTTCACTCCTTTCAAGTATAATGCAGTAGGGATGCTAATAAAAAGGCCTCCCTTGATTTCACACACATACACCTTGTAAGAGCAAACTTGAAAAGGATTCAGTTTAAAGCACAACCAATTTACTGGGTTAGTCTAATCCGTTTGCTAGTACTGAGCAGATTTGTACTTTAATGAGTTTTCTCCATTTTAGAAGGCAAGTAAAACTCTGCCTGTACTTTATCCTCCAGAAGAGGTTTCATCATGTAATAAACAAAGTCTGGATACTAGCCTTAAGGCACTATTGAGGATTAGGACATGGTGTGGCTAAAGCAACATATGAACAGACCTATCAGTTAAGGTCAAAGATTGATCTATGCTTAAGTCTCCAACAGCAGCTGACTACAGATACTTGGGGGGGAGGGGGTGGGGAACTATACTAGTACCATTCTTAAATAGCATACACTGGTATATGCTCTCAATTGCTGGCAAAAAGTAATTCAGTTTATGAACTCTGCACCAGCTGTTGTATTTGGACCTCTGTGCTTGCTAACTGCCAATCGATCTATCCTTTATGACTACCTAAAACTGTTTTTAAGACTCCTAAATTCTTGGCTTTCACAACACATAGCTATAAGTTCCACAAGTTTGGGGTTTTTTTTCAAACACTGTATAGTCATTTGTTTCAAACTGGCTGTCCCAAAACACCACTGCACCAAAACTGGGGGGGGGGCGGGGGGGAAGGTCATCATTTCCTTTTTCAAGCTACTCACAGTTATACATGTATCTACCAATCTCTTCCAGTTGTCCCTTTTTCCAAGCCCAAGAATCTTCACGTACATATTCAGGCCACCTGCACCATCTGATCATCCTTCTGCAATACTTTTACACCTTTCACTTGATGGGGCAACCAGAATAATTTACAAAACACAAGATGAAAGAACCCAATGGACTCAAATGGTGGTATAACACTTCCTATTCCCTTCTCTGCTCCTTTCCTAATCATTTGACTTTTATTTCCAAACCAACCGCTGCCCTGACTGGTAATCCAAACCCCATTACAACAGTATGCATTACTCCAGCACAGTTGGAGCGGTGTTCTTTCCTTCCCTCTCACGTTCATTACCCTACAAGTTCCTACTTTCATATTGACAAACCACTTGGTATTGTGAGAACCTAAGCCCTTCTGCAAAGACTAGGAAATACTTTTTGAAAACTACTCCTAACAGTTTTGCACCACTGAGATTTGTTATCTTGCAGTCTATCTCTCTTTACCAAATAGCCCAAACAGCTTAGATCCTAGCACAGGTCTCAGCAGCAGGAGGTTCTGACTGCTAACTAACTTCCCCTCACTGTGAACACTGGAATATGCTTTATTCCTCATTTTTCTAACAGTAAACCCACAAGGGCATCTCTGCTAATTACATAAGGATTTAGTTACTTTAAGATATTAAAAGCTTTTCTTAAAAACCCAAGTACACTATCAGCTGGATCAGCCACATCTATTAAATTGCCGATTACTTCCAAAGAATCCTTTTACAATTCTTCAAAACTGTGTCCATCATTCTCCAAAATGTCATACATATATTAATATATGTCTACTGGATGCCTGGAAAGAAGATCCAAGTTTTATTACCACTAGCTTGCTGAATCATGTGAAACAAATCCTTTAATCTCCCTGTTCTTCAGTGTGTCCACCTGTCCGTAAAATAACTATGATACCCTACATAATTGTGTTGCTCTGCTGCTCGCTGTTCGTAATGTACTAGGAGACTCCTGACAAACACAGCTGAGAGAGAAACAAGGGTCACCACCTCAACACAAGAAAACAGGGAGAAGTGGTACAGAGGGAGAAATACAGAAATTATTCAGGCAGCTGTGAGCAGCAGAACAAGTAAACACTCAGCTGAGTTATTTAACCACTGCCCAGCTCTGATACAGTGTCCAACCTGTAAATCATTAGCAGCTGGTTTCACAGGGCAGTTAAATGAAGAAAGACTGGAGCTCTTAGAGTGAGTGAGCTTCAAAATCCATCTTCCAGTCATGCTGGAATCCCACATCCCTGTCCACAGGATGCTGCTTCCTTCTCTCCAGCTGGCAGGGCAAAGGGGAAGGGGAAAATGCTCATAACAAAACAGCCACTGAAGGAATAAACGGTATGGTTCCTCTTGTGCTATGATTGCCTCTCAGCCCAACGCCCCCTGGGGCTCTGCAGATGCTTTCTGATCTGATCCGTAAGGCAGAGTCACAGCACTGATTCCTGGTTGCAGCACTTTATGGAGGGCAGGAAAGACACACGCATTGTTCAAATCACCCAAACATAACAAGTCTCCCTTGACCCATCACCCACCAAGAGGGAAAAAAATTCACCAGGTACATTTCTTCACTAAGTACAGAAGGAGTTTCAGGAACCTGCTGATTAGGCTGGGTATCTAATATTGTCCTTCCTAGCGCCAGGCAAGATTTCTGCTGCAGAAGATGGGAAGATACGTGGTCCTACTCGTCCCACCTCAGAAAAATCCTGCATGCAACCCTAAAAGCAGGCTGAATGGATGACCCAAGCCAGGGTGCGCTTCCAAAACAGTCCCCTCATCAGTCCTCCACAACTCTGGCTGTAAAAGGAAGGTCTGGAGCAAGTGCGCTTCGGAACAGCCACTCTGACAGACTTGGGTTCATGTAGCATCTCACACAGGCTTTCCTCCACCCCAGGCAAAACCCCTGAACGAGCCAGAAAAGGGAAGAAAATGTAACAACGTCAGCCTGGGGTGGTATCATCAAGCCTCCACAAGACGGGTGATGGTGCAAAGCCCTGGTATGCTGGAGGAGAAATGGGAACTGGGCGTCAGAGCTGGACAGAAGTCATTTTTGGAAACCAAGTCATTGCAGGGCTGCAGCCTCACGTAAGAATACTCTCAGCGCTTCACCAGAGCTTTGCAGAGGAAGGCTGCACACTTTTGGTCTGCTTGTAGTGTTTTTAGTCCACCATTTCCACCATCATTACGATCTACATATTCAGTTCATGTTTCATGTCTTTTTCCTTCTATTGCACTCACAGAATGTTGCTTTCTGTTGCCCTGTGTCAATGTTTGCAGGAGAAGGAAGGTCATTTAAT
This sequence comes from Falco cherrug, assembly GCF_023634085.1. Taxonomy (NCBI): domain Eukaryota; kingdom Metazoa; phylum Chordata; class Aves; order Falconiformes; family Falconidae; genus Falco; species Falco cherrug. The sequence goes on along the minus strand of NC_073704.1, from coordinate 31,174,079 downwards.
CCCTGCTGTACTCAGGGCACATCCATAGGAACTGTGGTTCCATAACCCAGTAATAGATAAGGCCACTCAGCTCTCTTTACAGTTTGTAAATACACAATCTAAAAACCTCAGAGAACTTATCAAAATGCCATATCAACTAATACTTTTAGTTATACCACCATTAACAGCACCTTGTAATTAAACAAATAAAATCCTTGTTTGTTACCAGCCTGCAAGTTAATTCACAATTTACATTACAGTTCAATATGGGTTAAATCTTTTTAATAATAAACAATTTTCCTGGATCTGTGACTTGGCAGACACACACACACACACGCAAAAACCTTTAGGTCATTCTGACAGCTGTTTATGAAGATTAACCCCCTCCCTTTCATGCCTACAGCATGAAAAAGTACCAACACCTGTTTTTAATCCACAAGTGTCTCCCACCATATCTAACAAAAGCAAAAGAATAATAATCAAATATTTAAATGTACCTTCAATGTGACTGCTCTGTTATATTCAGTATGAAACGCACCGTCCCTGTTGAACAAGGAGTGAGGAATAGTGTTAACTTACAGTAACATTGCTGGAAATTATACAGCTGCTCTTCCTCACTTCTCACTAACCAAGCAGCATTACCCTGCTGAAGCCACAGAACTAAGCAGAATTTACAGTACAGTAACTTAAGTGGGTGGGGAAGAAAAGAGGAAGGAAAAAGGGAGGGTGCAAAACAAAGTGTAAAGCAAACAGGTTACTAGTAAATAATTTCCTCTCTGACACTTTAACAAGAATATTTACTAAGGCATGATCTTTGGAGATGGAGATGCAGCTGCTTGCTGTCTCGTGCACTTAACAGTACTCCCACACCTATTATTTCCAGGAAGAAAATCTCTTGCTGTCTCACTACACTTGCCTTTCTCCACTTACTTTATTAAGTACTATATCAAGTCAGAAGAGCAAGCACAGAATGAAGTGACTTGCCCAAGGCACATGCCAGCGGGCACGTGACAGAGAAAGTAAGAGAGCTCAAGTCTCAGGCATCAGCCCTGTGTGCTGGGTAGTTTTAGTCCACTGGGCATCTCTCTCCTAGGCCCCGCTCGTGCTTTTAGTGTACTCTATTCAACAGTAGAATAAATTTATCTCAACTTCTATCACAACACATGCTTGCAAACTGAAGAAGCAGCAATCAATTTCACATGTCAAAGGATAAGTTGTCTTTATGCTGCAGCAGTATGAAGCTGCAAGAAGAACGAATGGTCCTAACATGGACATCAACAATTAGGAACTAGAAATCCCAGACCAGCACTCACTTATAATGGAGTAATTCCACTCCTTTCTCCTTTGAATTTGGATCTACTTTCATCTTCTTGCATAATTTTCGGCTTTCAGTATCACTGCAAAAAACACATATTGGAAGAAAAATGGTTACAAGAAAGGAAATCAAATGCATTCAGTTCTGAAAACTCATTGCTGTGCTCCCTCATCAGCTATTCGTTGCAACTAACAGTAATTTGGAAGCTGTTCAGCTAAGTTTGTGGGACAAGCATTGCAGAAAGCTGCATTAGCCAATTTAATTTCTCAGTTTGCTTAGTCAGGACACAGTGAACTGTGTTAAAACCACATTCCAAAGCTAGGCCCTAACCAGTAGAAAAACAACATTATCTACCACGTCCAAATACCCCTCAGCAGACCTTTCTGTTCACAGGATCAAAAGAAAATTTAGTAAGTCAAGTTTTCAAGACCATGCTATTGTTAGGTCAATATAGGTGGTCAAAAAGCACTGGGGGGGGGGAGGAAGAAAGTGCAGGTCAGCTTTTAGATCTGGCAGAAGATAACTCAAAACCCAAAAGACATGTCTTCATGGTATCTCCAACCTCAGATCAAAAGCGGCTAGCCTTAAGGTCCTGCAGAAAACAAAAACCATTTCAATTCTTTGAGCCTCAAGCCCCGCAACCCCAATTGTTCTAGATATGAGGGGTGTGTTCTGGAGCCAAACCTGACAAGTGGAGGTAAAGACCATCTGCCACAGCTCTGGAAAGAGAAGGCATGGATCAGCAGACAGACCTGCTGGAGGTGGTTTTCAAACTGAATGACAGTGAATCGCTTCCAGCAATTAGGCTGAATTGAAGAAGAGAGAAGGGTCATGGGAGAAAACTGCATATACGTTTGCTTAGGTGGGCAGACAAAGGGTCTTCATGTTCTAACTGCTGTCCTAAGCAACGTACAAGTGAAGCTATAAGGATACTCCCAGCTGAAGTGAATATGAAGTTAGCCAAAGACCTGGGGAGATGAGTGAAACAGTACAACTACAAAGAAGAGGATGATTCACATTGACAAGACTATTCTTTGCATTGATAAACAGCAAGATTAAAAACCTTGGAAACTTGTTCCCAGCAGAGGACAACCTGTACCCTTTTACACAGATAAATCAATTTAGAAAATGAAAACACTGAAAACCTATCAAGTTTAAACTGATTACAGACACCAAGATGCAAGGGTTGCAAGTGCCCCACCGAATTAAGTGCCAGCACTGGTGCTAATTCTCCCAACATTCTCCAGCTGCCTTTCTGCAAATGTGAGGAACAACAAACAGTAAATTTGCAACATGCTGCAGATGAGAGCACACCTTTGTGGAAACTTCCCAAATGCTTACTGTTGATGGAAATGAGGAGGGCTGTGCTAGGGACACATGCATCAAAATCAGAATATTATGCTGAGCATTTTAAGAAACTAACAATGCATGCAACTATCTCACCAAAAGGGAGCACCTGTAATCCCAATTGTTTAGCAGCATGTTTATCTGAAGACTCTTACCAAATTCATGTCAATTCTGCATTTTCAGATCATAGCCAAAGCTAGTCACTGTAACCTGTAAACACTTTCTTTGCTTCTCCAGGAGGCTGGAGATCCGAGTCTGAGAATAAAGTAATTTTCCTGCTGTCTGCTTCACCTTTGTTTTCCCTAGACTGCAGTGGAAGGTGGAGCTAAAACATGTCACCTGTTCACTGATTAACATGAAAATGTCTCCTTGCAACAAAACTAGATTATAAAACAAATTGTCTGGATTTGGAGTTTTGCTGAAAAGCTGGCTTGCCACGTAGAGTTTGTATAGAAAGTCTGCAGCAACATCAAACCCAGGGGCCAGAAACACCCTATCTTCTCTCACCTGTAGTCCTGCAATGGTTACATGGGCTAAGGAGGCACCAGTTTCAGATCATCCTCCCATCTTACCCCAGACAGATCTAGAGACATGAAGAAGCCCTTGTGGCCCAGCTGGAGCTGATTGCCAGACAGTTAACTAAAGTCAGCCTGCACCACAGTCAACATCTGTAAATACTGCTCCAGACACTTCCAAATGTTTCCAGGACACACATATATTTGTGGCCATCTCAGCCTTGCCAAGACAAATGTTAGGTGGTTGACGTGAACAAGTGTAATGCTGAAATCTACCTCCAGCAACAGGGTCTGTCAAACCCCCGAGATGTGCTGACAATTGTTCTGGCATCAGCAGAAGACCAAAATGGGTATAAAGACAATTCTGTTGCCAGTTCTACTACTGATTTGGTGCAACTTCAAACCATGTGGTGAAAAAAGTGTAGTTTTTCCTTATGTGTCATTTAGGGATCCAGATACTCATCTTAGAAAAATTCTGCAACATTTAGAGTGGAAAAAGGCTACAAAACATAACTACTCAGATGTACCTGTGAGCAAGCAGCTAGCAACTCCTACCAATTCATTTTCTGTTTGCATGACTTCCTATTTAAAAAAAAAAAGAATGATAAGAACAGCTGTTTCATCGGAAGGAAACAGGATCTAAGTCTGCCCTGATTTCAGGATTGCTCCATTTGTAAAGATTCACATAGCTGCCTGAATGCACATCCATTATCACAGGAAAGAGAGCAGCAGTTTGCTCCAGTATGTCTCTTACTATTTAGTGGGCAGATTCTCTGCACCACTGCATTGGGAGTTTAGTCTGTTTATGAAGCTATCCGCACAGATGCAAGAGATTGAAGAGGAGCAAATTCCCAGAATAAGAAATGTCTGAACATGTATCAGTAATTTTTTCATGCATCAGTGCAGATTTTAACACATGCCAGACCCACCAGCTCAGATGCTATACTAACAATTGTTTGGAAAAGGCAGAAAAGGAGATAGGCAGAGATGGACCTGTTCTGCTTTTCCTTCTCCTTTCACTTACAGTCAAAAATAACCTGCAAAGAGCAACCTGCTCTGATATCACTTGGTAATGACCACTATCCTTAACAAAAGTAAATATCAACACAGATGCAGTCTCTGCTCTGGTATTTGTCTCATTTGGATCTCAGCCAACAGCCTCTTTCTGAAGATGAGCTCCTCAACTCTCACATGGGAGAGGGTAATTAGGACTCCAGTTCTTGCAATTTAATTGCACCACTTGAAGAGACAGTGTAAGAGTTTCTTATAAAGACTAAGAAAAAAAGGAGAAAAACCAACAAAATCCCAAAACCTAAAATGCCAGACACCACCCCCAACATCAGCACTCTACCACCAAGGCCAAGACACTCCAGACAAGGCACCAGGCTCAGGAAATACTGGTTTGAGGATGAGGTCAGTAATGTGCCCCCAGCAGGCACGCTTAGCTGCCTCTTGGCATTTCTGTCCAGAGCAATTTGAACCCTCACAGAAGGGACTCCTGCTTTGCCTGCAGGCAGTCCGACAAATCATCCAGCTTTATCTCTGTGGAAAATCATCCAAAACATCAATCTATTTGCAATACCAGAAAGGACCTAACCAGCAGCTGTCTATGTGGTAAAAAGATCAAACCTTAAGCAGCAGGATGACAGGGTTTCCTTCCAGCCCCACAGGCATGCTCCCCATGCTCCCCCTTCCTGCAAGACCAAGCCAGGCTCCAAAACACTCCTTTGCTGGAAAAGCAAAGGCATAAGGCAGCTGGGTAAGAGAAGAGTAAAATGAAAGATCCAAGTTGACCTAACTAAGCAAGAAGTCTAAATAACAACAAAGACAGTGTGCATCGCAGGAAAACTTCACTCTTTCCCATTCACATCCTTGTCTCCTCTCTACTGGGAGACACTTCTGTCATTTGGGGTTATGATGGAATTGGCAGGAAACCTGACTAGGGCACTCCCGGTAAACCTCTGGGGTCCCTTGTCAACATCAGCATGCATGAATAATCACTTTGCACAGGCAGCCAGCTGTTACAGGGCAGGAGGAGGGCGAGGATTTCGAAGGAGATCTGACCTCCTTTGGCTCACCATCAGCGAAGCGAGCACCTGAAGGGGATGTGCCACAGGCGCTCCTCAGGAGCAGTGCGGGATGCTCTGCCTGTGCAGGGCTGCCCACAGGTCTGGCAGCTTGTGGTCGTAAGGAGGGAGAAGCAGCGAGAGATACTGATGGCAGTCCCCAGTGGCAGGAGCAACCCAAAGGCTTTTGCAGCAACGTGTCAAGGTAATTTGGAGGACAGAGGACAAAGCTAGACAGGACGAGCACAAAATAAGATCCAGGAGTCTGGCTACAGTAAGTCCACATAGGTTCTAAAAACAAGTCCCAGCTGGATGGATCCCGAGGAAGAAACAGTGCATGGACATGGCAGTGCAAAACACCCTCCTCCTCAGGGCAAATTCAAGTATTGTCCTGGCAGGTCCTGAAGGCAGCAGGGTAAGACTGAAGATCTCATGAGCACAAGTAAGGTCTTCTGCAGCTCCCTAATTATTGCCCTTATCACTTAATGCTGCTCACTGGCTTCTCATTGAGAGGAGCAAACAACACTACAACCACATCAGCCTCGGGGGAGGAAGGACCTAGAACAACTGTCAAATCCCCTCTCGGGAAATGGCAAAAAACGGCCATCCAAAAAAAGCTCACGTCTCCAGTTCCCGATGTAACAGCAGCACATGCAAGCGCTGCTTGGCCACACTAGTCGATATCACAGTGCTGGCATCTACAAACACTTTGCAAAGCAGACTGGACCCAGCCACCTTTTTTATCTGTACCTACAGTGTTGCCAGGCACAAGAGAAATAACTGATAAAAACACTGATAGCACCAATTTAAATAACGAGGTCAGTAAAACTGCGTGGCACAAAAATTATCTCACTCCTCTATCAGCATATCATGCAACCACATGTGAACCACAGACCTCACAATCTGTAAACTGATTTTATATCTTCTATCTGTATGTTCCTCTAGCTGAAACAGGGCTCAGCAATTGACATCAGTTATGCTTCAGCAGCCCCTTATACCACAGTTGTCCCTGAAGGCCCCAACACAATGGAGGCTCTGTTGTATCAGTGGCTGTACAGACAAACACCATCACTGTCCCAACAGCTGGAAGAGACAGGACTGAGCAGGTAAGGAAAAGGAACAGGCTCTGAGAACAGGGCAATATGGCAGAGCAGAAACAGCGCTGCCTACCAAGCAAGCCTCCCCCCAACACTGGAAAGAGCTCTGGAAGGTGCCAGTCAGAGATGTCATCCTGTTACCAGCACACTCTTTCATTATTGTCTCTGTTATGTTATGATGAAAAACATTGTACAGAGAACAACCCCAGTTGTAACTTCAGGCAATTTCAGACCACCCCCAAAAGTGAATTATCAGACAGGGTTTCCCAGCCCAATGCACAGCCTCTGTGATGCTTTCTGGCCACTTTCCACAGAATACCCTCTCCAGACAATGGACTGATGAACATCCTGAGAAAACATGGAGTTGAGATCCTGCCAAACAACTAATTGAGCTCGTGACCCAAAAAAGCAACAAAAGGGGTGTCAATGCCAGAAATTTCTTCAAGCCACCTAAAGATAAAAAGCACATTTGCACTTGCAAACCTAATCTTAAAGAGTAAGTCATTAACAGTCAGCTGTAGTTAGATGTGCTTCTTCAAGATTTTGAAATGAAAAATGCAATTCATTAGGCATTGTTGGAGACAATACGGGATTTTGACCACGCTCCTTGCAGTTATCAGTCCCACCCTCCAACAGGAACTGTGTGATCCATTCACACTACAGCAGTTTGCATACTTTGCTGACGAAGCAAAAACAGACCAACCCCCTGCAAAATTCCCCTCCTCTCAGGCTACAGGCATTGCCTCCCCATCATCCTCGCTTCTCCCTCCCAGCCCAGGGTGGCAGCTTCCACAACTGCCGCTGCTGAAATAAGTAACATTTGTAAGGTTCCTCATACTGTCTCTAACGTTCCTCTACTGATTCTCCAACAAACCAGACTTTTCTGCGTTACTCTCAAGACAGATCTGAAATCAGAGAAGAAAAAAGATTTTAAAAATAAAATAAAATAAAATCACTCCTCAAACCATCAGCCTAGCTTGCAAGAGCACTTCAAAGAGCTGTACTAAGCAGCCGCTGGATGGTAATGGTTCACATCTACTTGAACAGAAAGCCCAAACACAGCTCTCCGTGCAGACAGGCACTTTGATACCATGCTCCTGAGTGGGGTTTAAGAACCTGCAGACACAGGTTCTTAAATAGCAACAGGATCCAGGAGAGACGGACACAGAAATGATCAGCACAGAAAGCTTAAAACAAGATTTGTCTTTGAAAACAAAGCAATATTTTGCCACCATTCTAGGATCCTGATGGAAATTATCTTATAAAAGGAGTAACAATAGCAACAGGTTTCCATAGCAGAGAACAAATGAGCCGCTCAAACAATGAAGCGGATGAAAAGCTTGAACCTTTTAAGGGATGGGGGAGCATGAAAACTAAAACGTTCAGAAAACATGCTGCTGGGAAGAATGAAAGATTTGGATTAGCAGGCTGACAGGAAAGAGTCTCATCAGAATCTAGGGCCTGATTTTACCTCCCAGAATGCAGCAAAAATCCTCCATGACCCACAAGGCAATCGCAGCCTTCTGCTCCAAACGCTCCCCTGGAACGTGCCAGGAATGCAAACAGAATAATCCGTGTGCTGTAGAGACCCAGCACCACTTGTCACCCAATACAAACGACTCCCTGTGCCTATTAGTCAATTAGAGAGGCCAGGAATCTATAGGAATGAGATTAAAAAGAAGTATTTTTCCAAAAAGTAAAGCCCATGAGATTAATTCTCACTGCAAGCAATAGCAAGCCAAAGAGCAAAGAGAAACCCCAGACAAAAAGGTAACAGGTATTGTCAAGCAAAAACAATTAAGGGAAAAAATTACAAGCTCGAGCCCTGCAGAAAGTCAAGAAGTTATAATGAGTGGTACTTTCCATGGAAATATAAATTAGTAAAAGGCACTCAGCAGCCCACATACCTGCACAGAAATAAGGTGAACACATTTCACAGGAGCTACCAAAGGCTTTGCAGGAGCTTCTAGAAATTTCGCACTTGAACTTTTTGCAAAGCAGCTGCTTTCCTCATCGGACTCATCCAGACCCTCTAACTCACACCCTGGTACAAAGGAACACTTCCTAACCTGGGATGTGAGACAACTACCACCTTGCCTTTGAGTTCACACTAATCTAAGAGCCCCACAAAAGCAGGTTTTGAATGTATCACCCACGGGGCACATGGATGCTGCAGCATATTGTACTGTTCCCTTGGAACCTGTTTATGACCTTTAGCTGCACTACAGGCCTGGAGAGGATGCTAGAGGATGTTTTAAATTAGGTACTGAATGCATAAAGAGGAGGCAACTTGACATTAAATCTTAGCTGGCTTACTTTTCATTTTAGTCTGAAAAGCAGCAAGGTTGAAGATTCACCGTTAATGAGCAATTCTAGGCAAAGCCCACGGAATACACATGGTTAGGATGAAAAAAGAGGCATGAGCCGAGGCATGCACACCCAAGCATTACAGTGGATTTTAGTTAAATGCTCTGCACTTCTGAATTAATGCAATATACCAAACAGGTTTAAGAAAGGAACTGAGAGCTTACTTAAGAAAGGATACTTTTTTTTTCTCCAGACTGGAATAGCACTTCCTGCATGGTCACTCTTACAGGAAAATAAAAACGCTTTAATGTGAATTAGCATTAACTGTGCAGACAGGTTATAGTAGAGACAGAAGGAAGACATTGAAAATCCATGCTGCAAATGCACAGTTTGTCCATATAAATCACATCCACACAACCACCACGTTGTCAGTGTAACTACACTTGCAAAGTGTTCCTGATGAACACCTGGCTTACCTCCCCTGGCCCAGCTGCAAACAGAGTCCCTGCTACCACCTAACTTTATGCGTTACCCACTCCTGAGCTGTCCTTCACTTTCAAAGCAACTGTAGAAGGCGGCAGAAATCCCAGACACTGCAAATCTACTCAGATGGAAGAGGTCTCATCAGTGCAGCATTCCTTTCTTCTTCCTTTTTTCTCTCTCTATTAGATCTGGTCATTTTTATTTGCAATTTCAAAGCTTTTCATCAGGTTTAAAATTCAACTACAAGGAAGGAAGATGAGTAGACTTATTCTCTTAAATAAATCCTACTTCTGATCAGCTTTATAGGAGTGAAGATAAAAACTAAAGCACAAAATGACACTTAATACCATCTGTACCAGCAGCCTTATTTCTGAAATTCCTCCCTGCTATTTCAAGGCATTAAACAAATTCATTTATGATTCTGTGTCTGGGAGAAGCCTTTCTGTATCAAAGTACTAGGAAATCAGTAATCTGGGAAGGAAAATTTCATCTAAAGGGCAGATAAACACAGAAATTGGGGGAAACCCCAGAAAAGACTCATTAGGTTTGGCTCTCTTGCGAACCAGCACATGTTTAGATGCATAGCCTTGAAAGGGCCGCTTTACCAGCCAAACTACGGTCTTACCTTATGCTAAGTGTCATGGGATTGAAACAATAACAAGTAATAATTGGGGATGGGGACTACAAGAACGATGCGCCGGACAAACAAAAGGAACTACAAGAATGACACAATAAAAGCAGAAAAAGTGGGACTAAAACCAACCGATAATTAGTCAGACATTTTAACCAGATGGCATTTCCTCTTCTAGCAGTCTGATGTGCTAAAGCCAAGCACACGCGCTATGACAGCAGATGGAAATCACACAGCTTTGTTTATGTTTGGGACCTACAGTAAAGGGAACCATGCAAGTTTGAGCAAAGAATAGTCAGCTAGAGCCAAAGAAATGGATGCTTTCTTGAAAATAATGAGTCCACAATTGGGCAGGAGTTACAGTCATCAAAAAATTCAAGACAATTCAGTAACAGGAAACCCCAGAAGCGTTCACTAAATCACATTCAGGATGGAAAGGGCTAGTTTCAACCTCTTCTGCCACCTCCTCAAAGCTGCACCTGGCCACAATGCATCTTACAATCTGCCAAACATTTTCTTCTCTTCAACAAAGCCAATTCACTTTCTTTCCACTTCACCCAAATTAGTTACACTCTTCCAAGTAACATCAGTCCTTGGTCACCCCATCATCTATCACAAAACCTACTCAAGAAGGCTACAGCGTAACTTTATTATTCTTCAAATCCAGATCTTGGGGCACCACCAAGTGGGACTGGAGCTTTCTCTGCTTTGAAGACAAGCAAGAAAAATTTTGTCTTTCACTCAAGCAGTAATTCCATCTTACTGTGTCCCCAAGCACATCTTGTACCTTTTACTTGCCACCACAACGCTTTGTCAAGAGTTTTATTTTTCACAAAACTCCTCTTTTACTTGACCACATCAATGCTTACCTCCAGTTGTACTACACCTCCGAAGATGGAGATTCTGGGAGATGAGGGGGAACACAGAGGCTCTGCAGCACGCACAGCAGCTATCCCCCGCCTATGTAGCACGCACCAGCTCCACTGCACCCCAACCTGCTGTTACACTTAGCAGCTGCCAGACTGAGATCGCAGAAAAGAACACATTTCCTTTTCTGTAGACATCTTAAGCTTTCAACTCCCTATGAAGCCCCGCAATTTTCAAAATTCCTATCAGCCTCTACTAAAAATAATTCAATAAACAGCCCAGCATTCACTCTTACTGGTTACATGCCCGTCCCAACAGTATCTGAACGTACTAAATGAAGAGCACTCATTCATGCTGCTGTAGCATTTTTCCTTTCAAACTTCTCTGAACTCTCTTACGAACATTGACTAATGAATCAGACAATATTTACCCAGTTGCCTGGAAAATAGATACACCTCTTTTAACAGCACAAAATAACAAGTGAATCATTTACAGAGCCAGAAACTGAAGCTGGGACACTCAGCTCCTATTAACATGGCATCTCCCCAAACCCAGGTCCCAAAACACTTGCTCATAAGACAACTGATCCATCTCTCCAGGACACACTGAAGATTTGCCAACCCACAATGCTACACTCTATCCCTGATACGTGCATCTTACTAGGCATGATTTATTCAATATTCTGTTGTCTCTCACACCATCACTCATTCAGTATCAAACACCTCAGCAAGGTCTTTCCAATTAAAACATGGAAAGGCTAAAATAAAACGTGTTTTTGTCACATCGTTTGTTAGTCTTTTATTCACAATTGAAAGAGCTTCATGTTTAATTGTCTACAGAACTACAATCACTATCTCCGCACACAGGAGCAAGCAGCGACCACTTCAATGCTGCAAGCAATTCTTGTGCTGCCCCTTAATCTCTAGAAGGCGGCACCTATCTGCTTGCACAATCTGATTGAAATCTCCCATGTATGAGGACGTTATCAGCAATACTGCACGCAGAGGCATCCTTGGGTGTGTTGTGGTGAGCTTGGTCCTACTCCAGCATGGCATTTAAGGCAAGTGAGCCTAACTGTGCAGGAAGGCAGGTACCTGGCACTTCCCAGTCCTACATCTCCTAAGCCACTCTGGTGACCTCTGCTATCCTGCCTCAAAAGTGACTAAGTGGCAACCCCCTCTACTCCATACTAACCATCTCAGCAAGAAACCAAGTGTTTCCCCACATCATGCTGAAAAACTAACCTCCGTGGTCTCCCGAAAGCACTCAACCTGGAACTGAAACCTCAAGTCTAACCTCCGTCTCATACCACAGACCCAACAAAAGCTAAGGCCAAGGAGCACGGCTTCCACGTAAGCCAGCAATTCAGGCAGCCTGCCTCCCGCCACAAACCTGAATACTCCCCTCTGCTGCATGAAATACAGAACATGCTGCCAAGACTTACGTACATTCTTGCTTTCTCCCAAAAATGAAGGGAAGGTGGAGAATGACACAGAAACAAAAAAAGCACCACCAATAAAGAAAAAGACTGCCATCATCACCACAGGGAAGCAGAGACACAAACCATAACTCTGCATGTATGCCAGCCTTGCCAATGCTTGGATCTGAAGACAAAGAAGTCCACTACAGCGGGATGTGAACAGCAAAGCCAAAATTCCCTGCTAAATATTGCTGCCAAACAAGCCATTTCTTGTCAGTATTTGTAAAACAAATTGAGCCTATGCTGTAAATATCCCTGCATCTGTGCTCTGTGCACTGTTTGTTTCGGCACGAAGACTTGCAAATAAGCTTCACGGCATACTTGCAGTGGGAGAACAGCTTGAACAACTCTGGTAGGACCCAGCTGTTCAGGCCCCAGAACTGGCCCTTTGTGACAGGTGACAACCAGCACTACCACGGCCTCCCTCAGACCATCACTGCAATGAGGTGGGCGGCAGTTTGCAGCCACCTGTATTCCAAAAGAAGAAATAAAAGCAATAAGGAAAGAAATCTTTCAAGGAAAAAAAAATAATTCAAGGTTACCTCAACACTACGAGATTGATTTCACAATGCTTTAAAGGTTTAACAAGCAAATCAACCACAAAACTTGGTTCAGGCTCAAACTATTTCTTTGTGTTTGGGTTTTTTTGCATGCATCAAGATGTCCTTTGCCACAAGCTAGTCTTCCAGCTCACCTTGCCGCATGAGGCAGTTCACTAACTGTTATGATACCCCTCTGCAGGAAGGAGGAATAGAAGAGACATCTCTGACAGACACCCAGCTACAGCTGGACAGGACATCTATTTTTCCCAGGTTCTTCTCAAGCGAGTGATGTGAAAGGAAGCGCTGCTCAACCCTCAAAGAGAATTAGAGCTACTGCCATGTTACAGCACCCTGTTCACTGCCTGTCACTCAGCAAGTGGCAATCTGATTATCATATTACTGGCATCAAAGCAAATTCTGGGAACCTACAAATCTCTTCCTAGGTCTCCCAAACTCTTACAGCATGACCTTCACCAGGCTGCTTCACTATCTGGGAACAAGCCACCTTTCATTACAAATGGAAAGCTTAACTTAAATAATTTCCCCACAATGGTCAGAGGAAAGGCACTGCAAGTACCAAGCTTCCTGTGAAATGCATTAAAGCACTACCTGGAAAAGACTTTAAAATACATTTCTTGCAAGTAACTTCTATAAAAAAAGTTTGGTTTAAATGACAACATTTGGAAAGCGAGAGCGTATTACGTTTTGATGCATTGAAGTTTATTCTACAGCAAAACTGAACAACACACTTCCCTCCCCATCACTATCACTTACAAACTCAGGAGCAGAGACTGACCCTTTGAACTAAGTGCCAGGACTTCTCTGGATTTGAAAACCAAAACCTAAACACTGAATCTTTCCTTCTCAAACCCAGAATTAAATAAATCCTGGAGATGGTTATTGCTTAGTTGTATTATAGCAGCACTTTGAAGGCCCAGATGAACAGCCTTATCATTCCAGCAGTCGTACACATGTGCCAGGTGTACACACACATGGTAAGCGTTAAGTCCTCCAACACAGAGGTAGCCTTAAAACTAAAGGGAAACAGAAAACAAAAAGGCAGCGGCCACTGCACAATCACAAATAAAGCCAATTAGAAACTAAAGCTAAGAAGGCTGGTCCAGTAACCTATTTGCTAGCCATCATTACTGACAATCAAAAATTGTTTATCAGTGCTTCCGTTAGAAGAGGAAACAGGATTTCAGAGCTACACCAGATCTCCATGCAACCTTCTCCTCATCACAGTCAATCAACTTATTTGCTAGCTTTTCAGCAGGTGGGAAGTGGTACAGGCTTCAATGATCTCTGAGGAGCAGTCCTGCTTTCTGTCAACAGATGACTTGGAACACTGTCCCCATCAGCTGGGCAGAGATGAAAGTGTCTGTGGATTTGGATGAGCCCAGCAGAATGCAAACAGAAGGCAGAAGCATAGGACTCACAGGACTCCACGGGAGGGACACCTGCTTGTCCTTGGGGGACAGCAAGACAGGTTAAACAGTAACACAAGCACATTAACTTTGATTTACCAATGACTTATTCCAAGTCACTGCTTGATGGATGAAGGTTGGTTTCAAAAGTAAAATTATAAGGGAGCCACATGATTTTCAGAGATGACTTAGATTTGTGTGAAGAAATTGTACGTTGTGCACAATGGTAATCCACCCAAACATACAGGTAGGCAGCAAGAAGATGTTCCCTTGCATCCCAAGAAGGGGAATTTGCCATCTGCAGGCAAAGCTCTCAAAGCTGCAGAGGCACACTATGATACACAAGCTAAAACCACAAGCAACACGCTATTGAGAGGAATCAGTGGAAGCTTTCACATCTGCAAACCAGCAAATACACACCTGTTCATTCCTCACCACACAAGCAGCCACTTAGGAAACCAAGTTTCCCTGCCTTCAGGTTAAGAATTGCCACAAACCTATACAGGGATAGAGGAAGTTCTTTAAAAGAAAGCACACTTTGCTGAGAAACACAAATGGGTGGATGCTTCAAAAGCAAGCGAACGGCCCTACTGCTCATGCAACATTTGCTGTCAGAGCAGAATTGCACTGCCCTCAAGCTGAGGCACAACATGTGGGATCCCTCCTCCCCTGGCTTGTGAGAAAGCCAGAACACAGTTTCCATGCTACATGCCCCCCACAAAAGGCAATGTTAGCTGGGATCTCCAGCTTCAGGCTGAAAAACATGCTGTCAAAGAACTGACCACAGCCATAATGAAAAAAATTATTCTCCATCATTGGTCCAAAGAAAGAGAGGATGGTAAGATGTAGGCTCCCTACAGCTATGAAGAAACTGCATGAAATGATGTAGATTCAGTTACAGACAGAAAGTTTCAGAGCCATCAAAAAAGCTAAGTCAGCAATAAAAGCCAAAAAGGAAAGGTGGGGGGGGAGGGAGAGAGAGAGAAAAGAAAAACAGTGTGACACATACCCACAGTCTATCCAGCTTATAGTACCTCGTCCTTTCACCTCCTGGGCCACACTGGACAGTAACCTGAGTGAGCTTTCTGCAGCAGCCGCTGGAAAGCAAAATAAAATAACAATAAAAATAAATCAACAACAGCATTATTATTCCACATAGAAAAACACAATGGTGCATTCCTTTATTCTGAAGCACTGGAAGAACATTTTGTCTAATTTGAAGAAACCAGTATGAGAGGGATCAGTAAAATCTTCTGTAAACTAGAAGGAATGCTGGCTGCAGCTGAAGTTGGATGGCTCCTTCCCTCCACCCCCCTTAAACAACACACTGAAATTCATACCTCCAGGCATGCTCCCCCTGACCTACATTTATGGAGCTATACTGTACCCTCTCCTGCAAACCGGTATCCATCCCAACACCATCTTCTTCCTGTGGCTGCACATGAACCAGTTTGTACCATTGCCTGCTACTTAGAGCAACTTCATTTAGAACCTTCATCAGCTATAAGGGCAAGTCATTCAGCATCTCTGCCTGCCTCAATTCTATCCCTGCCATACACAGAAAATAACATACTGTTATTCTCATAACAACGCTGACAGATACCCAAACCAACAGGCTGAGGAGCTCAAAACTATTAGCAGAAAGTACCCAGAAAAGAACCCAGAAAGTTCCTTCCACAAACTGCCTGTATTATAAACGCCCAACTAAGATTTTTATAATGCCATGCTACATGTGTAGATTCTGCAAAACACTTCCATTACAAAAGTCTTATAAATGGTAACACAGAAGAAAAATGTGACCTCTTGTCACATTTTGTCTGGGGAGAGAAAAACATAGAGGTTCAAGCAAGTATCAGTTCCCCCCAAAAAACTAACAGAAACAGTTTCCTGCCCCAATAAAGCAGAAACCCAGAACCTCTTCCAGATCCATTTCAACTGCTGCTGCTCCACAACTACTTCAACTAATTCAATATAAGAACAACTATATTGGGTCAGACTGAATGCTTGTGTAGACCAGTATCTTGTCCCCAACATTTGAGAGTGAACGCCTATATAGGTCAGAGTAGACAAGTAGAGTCAGTGGGTAGTGACAGCCTCCTCAATCTCCAAACCTCCACATTTTTTATCTTAATCTCCTGAGCCAGAAACAGCTTCTTTGTATTCAACAGCCTTTGCTTGGGCCTGATGCCATCGGAGATGTCAGCCCACACACATTACCTCTCAAGAAACTCTCCTACTCCCAATACCGATAACATACAACTCCCACCTCTCTCCAGCAAAGGGACATAGATACGTGGGGGAATTCTTTGCGCGTACTTAACAGTGGAACAGTCTGACAAACACCCTTTAAAAAATAAGCATTCAGGATAGGACAGAAGACTCACAAGCTGAGCAGCCCTGGCAGGATACCCAAGCCGGTAGGGTGAACTAAACATCTACAAATGAGGACATCTCCTGAAGCCAATGAATTTTCTGCATGAGACAGCTGAGCAAAACTAGATGAGTATTTCTGAGAAGCAAAGCCTTTGTTCAAGCAGTACCACTGGATACTGGGCAACATCTCAGCTGGGGGACGTATATCTGGGATTAGAATTGCACCTAGACATCCCTCCTTTTTCCCCTCCCCTCCCCTCTTTCTGGGTGACAGGCAAGGTATTTCTAATTGTGCAAGGATCATTGTTCTAGGAAGAAACACTAATCCCACAATCAGCTCTGCATGCAATGCTTTAGACTGCCAAAACCAACCAATTAAATAATAAAAACAGAAAAAAGAAATCTCCACAACATGGCTTTTTGAACAATGCCCATAGGGCAAAATTTACTTGATGAGTGTCAGAGCTGAAGTGTTCTGGTTGTGCTGCTAAAAATGAAAGCAACCACCACTTAAAATATTAAGCATAAAAAGAAAATTTTCCCTTTAAAAAGCTGAATAATACAGATGTCTTTTTTCTCTAAAGCGTTCCTTTCAAAATCAAAAAGCGTTAGAAATTCTTTTATGACTTTCACTTTGAACCTGTTCCTACAAAACCATTTGGCCAAATTCAGGCGCTCAAAATTCCCCACTACAGCAAAACACAAATATTTTAACAAAAATTAAGTCATATATATAATTTTAACTGTTTCAGAATAAGCATACCTTTAGGAAACAAAATTAATTATACCAACACCTGTACATTTTTTTCTGCAAAATTCTCTGATACTGGGGGGGAAGGCTATTGGGTCACTATATACTGCTCCAATCTGCCACATTATAAACACAGAGCAATTCTATCAACACCATTGTGTTTAACTGAGATTAAAACCTTTGCAACAGGTCAGAAAAGGAGGACCCAACCCCCAAACAAAGCATTACCTTGTATTGCTTGCCTGCAGGAAGGAAAAGTGGCAAGAAAACCAATACAACACTAAGGAAAACTATCTTAGTAACACATTTTACTTCTTGCTGTCCCATGACTTCCACAACCACAACAGCATTCTGCATTTGTGTATGGAACTTAAAGATTGTTCCTTCCTTTTACATGGTGTCACACACAACAACACACCAAAACAAACAAGGCAAAGGTGAAAAGGTACAGCATGAGCAGAACACAGCAAAAGGAAAAGCACACAGATGGGTAAAAGCAAGAGTGAACAGCCAGAAAGGAGAGCGTGAATGAGAGAAGACAGCAAAGATATTCAAGAGGACAGGTGGCATGATGTGAAATGAAACATTTCTGCCTCTTACACAAGCAGCTCGGGATTTATTTTTATATTTTGTTAATTAAAGTTGAAAGACAACCATGGGACACTCAAAGCTGTCAGAAGCAAAGATGGACTGATTTCAGTACTAAAACTATTCATTAAGCCTTTCAGTGTCACCAGGAAATTGAAACTTGCAAACTACTATGAAAAACACACCAGAAAGTTCTAGCCAATAGCTGTTACAAGCAGCCAATTCTGGAGATAAAGCCAGAGCAAAGTACATTTTTGCCAGTGTGACAGAACAATTAGAAGACCAAATTAAGAAGGCTCCAATCTTGAAACATCACGAGCCTGAGTTAGAACAACGGGCACCAGTCCTGAAGAAGGCCTTGTAGTCATGTAGAAGCACCTTGCAGTCACATAAGGCAACACCGAACAGGGAGCAAGTAAGTAAGTGCAAAAAGCTTACTCATCTGAGCATGTACACGGGTAACTGAAGATACACACAGACGTTCAAACACACACGACTTGTTGGACATGAAGAGCTGTGATGTCAAAAAAAGAAATAAAAAGGAGGACTTACCAGATTTGGAATAGAGCACTAATACATTATTCCGTGTCCTGAGAAGCTTCTTAAAATCCTTGTGGTCACTTATTTTTTCTATGAGTGGAGACAGCTTCAACGAGCACACAAACACTGGCAAGAATACCTACAGAAACACAAAGCCAGAAACATTAGTAACATGCTGAGAAACAAAACACAAACTGCTTTTGAAATTGCTTTGACCGTTTTCCACAACCTTGAGACACACTGCCTTACATAAACTACTGTGTCAATTTAATCAACAAAAGCCAAAAAAACCCAAAGCCACACACATGACTTTTTTTGAACTGGACCAAAACCACTTCCAGCAAGCATCCTTAATTGGAGAGATGAGATAAACACAACATCAAGAAATATGGGTTTAGTTAAGAAGCCATCCCCTCCTAAAGGTTTGTTCCCTAGTCAGATAATCAGATAAAAATTCTTATGTAAATTTAATATACTGTAACAAGAGCAGCAGTGAACTACCACTTTGAGAGCACTCTTGTCCCAGATCTCAGAATACACTGCAAACGCAATCAAGTACTTTGATATCCCACAGAAGATAGCAGGAGCCAGGAAGTTAAAATAACTGACCCACACTGACACAGAGCAGATGAAGGAAACTAAAACAGAATTTGCAAGTAATCAGCATCTGCATTACCGCACTAACCACAACCCTCTCCCACCTGCTCTTCCAAAGCGGAGCAGGGCTTATGTTTCACCGTGGCCATACCGTACCTCACACACACACACCAGTGCCTTTGCCACAAGACCAAGTTTGACTTTCATTGGCCACATGGAAGGCATGGCATTTAATTTCTCTGCATCTCTGTTCTGTTTCTATGCAAAGAAATTACTTTCTTGTTACATCTTTTGGTCTACTTAAATCATGACCGCTCCAGAGTCTGTCTTTTATCCTAAAGTAAAACTCCTATCAAAATATGACCATAAGCTCAGCTGGGGCCTCTACTGCTCATTTGTACTGCAGTAATCTTCAATAATAATAATAATAATCTTTATCGATCAGGCTATTTGCCTCCCTTCTGCACTGTACTGAATTCACACTAATGGAATGATTATGGGAAGCTCAGCTGGAGAAATTATCTAGTTTAGATTCACCTTACAGTAAAACCTTAAAACTTAATTGCTTGGCTAAAAGCTTTAGCTCATTTGCCTAACACACATGAGATTCAATGTTTTCTTAATTACAGAACTGATTTTGATCATGTCTCTCTCCAAGTGGGCTGGAAAATGTGTCCAGAGTGGATGTGAAGTAGTAAGAGGCTGTTGTTCTTACATCCCTTGTATTACAGATTGCAGTATTCAAAACAAGGCACTAAGCCAATCAAAGCCAGAACAGGCAGCCCCAGGCACTACAACTCCATTACAAATTCAGCTATTTGCAAACACCACGTCACTGAGGCACAGAAACAAAACCTGCACCTATGAAACATACTTTGTAAGTGCCGGAAGTTTTTACATGTGGAAAGGGGAGTAGGAGTTTTGGGATGCATGAGGGAGAGAGAAGAAGCTGAGCTGAAATGGAGGTCATCGTCAAAACAATCCCATGACGTGGTCAGGAATTTAAAGTTACAAGAAGATGCACCTACAACATAGAGTACTAATGCAAGACAGGCTGTACAGGCTTAGAGCAAACAAGCTATCCCAGTCCACAGGCAGGATTCCCACACCTAACCCTGCTGACGAGATGGAACAACTGTGAGAAGGGAAAAAGCACATTTGCAAGTCAGTTCTACCTTCAGCATAAATGTCCTTGATGCTTTAATTTGACCGACAGACTCACATTCTTCTAAACCCAGATGTCCAGAGCTCAGCCTTCCTACTTCAGGCTGATGTATATGAATCATTTGTATATTTTCTGAGCTAAATACATGGTGTTGCCAATCAAAGTAGACAAATATAGTCATGCTAAGTGAGGTGACAAAGATATGCAAATTCCTGCTCAAAACTCATCACAATCAAGAGGCTATACAGGAGGGATTAATCTAACATTGACTTATGAGCAGATCTCTTTAATCCTAAATATTTTTTACAAAACTTTTTCCTTCACCTCATTTTTTGTAACTATCCAAGTGTCTTGAAGTTTTATTTATGCCTTGAGTTACAGAAGACTAAAACCAAACTTTACGGCAACTAAGGCTGAAAACAGGGGTGCGGGGGGGAAGTAAAACTACAGGTTGCTACTTTGATTTGGAAAACTGGATTCAATTAAGGATATTCTAGTCTATGAAATCACTGCCAAAAAGAAATAACTGGACTAAAAAAGCCACAAAGGCCACTTTCAACGTAACACCAAACAGTATGATGAACTTTAAAGCATCTGTACAGTTTTACTGATAGCTCGGAAATACATGTATTTCACATGATTTCCAGATGGAAAGGCTGTCTAGCCAATTTCAATGAGTTTTCTTCTTCTCTCCCTTCCCATAATGGCAGAGCTATAAACCCCTTGAAAAACTGGATTCTGGAAACAGCGATAGCTTTAACTACTGCCTTGTCAGTGTTGCCACTAACAGAAGACGTGCTGCGCTGGTGGACCAGCAGGCACTTGGAGGGCAAAGCATGTCACATTGCACCTATCTACTGCTACTTTGCCCAATTCCTCCCCAGGTATCAAATCAATACATGTTACTCATTTTCCCGCAGTTTTACTACAGCAGCTCCCTCTGATCCTATGGTTTAGACCAAAACCCACTGGGAAAGGCACTGTGTGTACAAGCACACCAGTCAGCCCTGCTGACTAAATCGTCATCTCCCTTTAATTAAGATTAATGTTGCAGCCTTCCCTGGTTATAAAACCCAAAAGGTCCAAGCTGAAGGCATCAAGCTGGAAAGAAACACCCTGCCTGCATATCTAAAGGCAGTCACAGCAATACTGGGAGGTTATCGGCTGAACAGGAAAGCTCACCACCTCCCAAATAGCCATTTGCGCTACATGGTGTTTGCAAACTGATAAGAATTAAGTAGTTCCATGCTCTCCATCTTTTCCCTGCTGAAATTAAAGAGTAAATGAGAGGCAGGTTTACTGTTAAACCTCCTGAAGAACCTCTGCCTTCACTACCAGCTCCACCGAAGGCAAGTGATGCCAAGCGGTTGTTTTCACCCAATGCTAGTCCAGGCACAGGGCTGCTTTGCCCTGCTCCAGAGCCAATGCAGTGATGACCCCATCAGTGGCCACAGCCTCACCAGGGCTACAGCCACTAGTGCTAGCAACAGCATGAAATCAAGAGGATGGAAAAAAGACAGTCCTGTGGAAGCAGTTACACACCACTCTTCTTCAGAGAAAACCAGGCTCCTATTCCTCCACAGCCCACAGGCAAAGCAGCTGCAAAGATTGAAGCTCATTTGCATGTACTGTGCTATATGGCTTTAATTGTGATACACGACTCAGGTAGATTTACTCTAGACATTTTGCAGGAGAGCTAGTCAGCCAGGCACTGCCCGATGAAGCATGCTGCTTCTTGTTTAAATCCAGGGCACAAGAGGAGATGAGCTTACATTAAAAAAAGAAAAGGTCAAGAAAGGTGACAGTCCCTCCTGGTCAGGAAGCTTCTTTTCATACGCCTCAGGAAGTGCTACATTCACACATATGGAACTCTATAAATAAGAAACAAGCTAAACTCTCTTGTCACTCGAGCATCCTAAAACTTTAAAATGTATTCATAACCACCACTGAAAAGTTAAGATAACACTCGATTTTCCTCAAGAAGCTGCCAGCCTCAGTACCCATTGAAGTAGAAGGTGTATTAGAACCGACACATGCAACATCTGTGCCACTCCTGCCCTGTGACAGTTATGCTGACAAGGGATCACAATAAAACTGAGTGAAGGTCTATTTCATTTTATGCTGTGCTTGCACAGTGCCTAGCATAAGGAGTCCTCATCCATGGTTGGCTCGGTGAGCTGGAACCAACACAACAGTCACCTGGTATTCTTGGATGTAAGAAACTTTGGTGCAGACCGTCAGAAAAAGGCAGACTACACGCAGCAGACTATGAAATGCAAATCTGGTAGCAGTTCTAGTCTGCAGATTTTCCCCAGCTCAAGATCTCAGTCTGAATTTATTTTCACAGGATTTTTTTATGGTTTAGGTCGCACATCAGTCGTGTGATGGTAGTGTCTGATCTAAGATGCATGAAGGATTCTCAAGTAAAACATAAGCAAACCCAAACCCTCAAGACAGTAAATTCAAAACTGCTGAGAGACACTGCTATTCAAGTACAAGGTACAAAAACACATGGGCTCCAGCTCTGCCTCTGCTCTTCAAATCAAAGTATGTATTTAAACATATAATCTTGCAAGCAAGGTGGAAGAAGTCTGATCAGTCAAAAAGGTTTAATTTTCCTTTCCCCGCCCCACTTACAGCAATCCCTGGCAGAGCTGCTGAATGTAAGTGTTAAAGAGCAGCGAAACACTCCTGAACCCCACTCCCTTAGAACCGGTACCCAATAAACATCTGAGCTTTCAGAAACCCAGAGGCATAGAGAGTTACAGGCAAATAACTTACTACTAATTATACTTCCAGGACTGACACTATTAAAAAATGTGGTCACCCCTCAGGCTGTGTTTTCTCAAAATCACCAAGCATCTGAGAAATCAGAGTTTATTTCTCAAGTTTTTACTCTTCTCCGAATCTCATTTCGGAATGAAAAACAGGGAATATCTTTCAAGCAGCCACAAGAATGTATTTTCATATTTTACATTTATTATTCAAATTAAATGTGATAAATGCTTAACCGCTGTTCCCACAGAACCCAGTTCAATTTATGAGTTGTTCCCCACAAAAGCTTTGTGACAGCATGGTCTTCTGCTAAGGATAAGCAGCATGTCTAGAGAATAATTTTTTTATTTATTTATTTTAAATCAAGGGCAACGAAAACACACGGTTTTTAAAAACAAGAAAATGCAAATCAGAATTAAATAAGGAAGAACTATCAGAGGAGTAGCACTGTACACTGGACAGAAAAAGCATTTCCTATTTCACCTATTTCCATCTCAAGAAAATAAAAAAAATATATTTCCCTGGACACAAATTATGCATTAAATATATAAATGGATACGTGGCTGAAACAGTGTTTAGGTGCCTGAATCCATATGCCAACATTGACTTTTTTATGCACACACTAACACTTACATGTATAATTAGGTAGACAATTTGTACAGTATTCGTCGAGAATAGCTAGGGCTGACATGAACAACGCTGATTCTAGCGCAACTGGTGCTTTGCAGGGACACAGTCTTCCATTCAACCACAATTTCAAAAGCCTATTTTTCCAGCAAGACATTGACTTTGATTTCTGTCTTAGCTTAACCACCCACTGATGTCATTCTCATTTGGGGACAACAGCACTCAACCCACTGTAAATATGATCAATGAGCAGGGTCCTGTACATATGAAACAGATTGTGCCTGACAAGGCATTTTATGGGAATCTAGCTGAAGAGCAAGCCTGCCTCAAAGTTCCAAGCAATAATGGAGATGACTGAGTTTAATTTCATAATTAATTTCTTTAGGAGGGGAGTCGTTCACATTCTAAACAGGGGTCTCCTCTGCTACATTAACACGGGGGACTGGGGAACAGGCAAGAAATTCCAAGAACAAGACCCGATCTCACCTTCCCTTTCCTACTCAGCTCCCAAAATGAACCCTGTGGTGAAGCATGCATTTAACTTCAGAAGGTAGTTTTGAAGCAATACCTCTGTACTGCAGTGGTGGAGGTTTGTAGGCTCCTGGGGTGCAGGCAGTATGTGTGTACTGAAAATACCAGGTCTAAGTCATCTCCAGGCAAGTGCAAGAGAGAAACTGATCTGTTGCTCCCTCCCTCCCCCCCTCCCCCCCCCCCCCAATTTGTTCTCGCTTGAAAATACAAGATGTTAAAATCCAAACCCCTCTTGTTTACAACAATCACAGTTTGACTGCAGATGTTTTATCTTCCTTGTTCATCATACAAACCACTCTTGACCTTGTGCAGTAATTGCTTGCTTTTCACTCACAAGCCCTCCCTCTGCTGCTATTTACATTCAGGGTTGTGCTGCTTTGATCACTGAGCCATTTGTAACAAATGCCTTCCAAGATGGATAGTGATAACTAGGACAGTCCCCTGTTTTCATTCATGATGAATATCCAAAATAGCTGTAGAAATGTTTTAATCAAATCGGATGAGGGGAGACAGGTTATCTCTGTTATCCAAAGGTACCTCAAGGAAGCCCGCTAAGAATTTATTATTCGAATGAGTAGGGAAGAGAAAGGGTAGCACTTGGGTCTCAGACGTCAGGCATCAGAACTGAAGTAGCCCCTGCAATCCCACAGGGGCTACAAAACCATCTCCCAACCACACCTGCAGGGGTTCCCAAACTGCAGCCTGCTGAGGACCCCCAGCACACAGGCTGACATTATCTGCAACCGATCCAAAAGCCATCTACAGGCTCAGTAGGGAGTGGTGACTCCTATGCCTACAGCAGCACGGGATGACCAGGTGAGAGGCGCTCCAGCAGACACGCTGGAAGATCAGTAACTTCTGCTTTGGAAGACTGACAGCATCAGAAAAAAACACGCTTTGTCTAACAGATTACATTTGCAGATACTCCCATCGGACACTTCTTGTGTTTTATTTATTTCCCGTGCACTCTGAGGAAGAGCACACTCTTACTCCGATTACAACACAGATCAATTAACTCCCACCTCAAGCCATTCAAGGAATAAAAAAAATCCCAAGCACTGCTGACATTTTATTGTGGTAGGTCACATCTGCAAGAGGCAAGTGTCATATCTTCTTTTGTTCACAATGAAAGGCAAATTAAAATCCTGACACCATGTCTTGGTATTCTTTAACTTGGGCTGAAGAATGCTACAAATAAGGCATTCCGCTTAACACAGTGTTTGCTATGTTCACTTTCCAAATGTAGAAGATAGCAAAAAATACCATGGAGACGTCAAGATATGACTAGACTACTGTTCATATTGTTCTTAAATGCTGGGTTTTAAGGAACATAAGCTACAGGCATAAAGTCTGTACTAAAGGTTGTTCTTAAGGGCCCTGTGCAGACAATTAATTGTATGGTTTATCACTGGTTTTCAAATGCTTAGTGAAGGAAAACCTGTGCAACTATTTACTAATTAACAACTAACTGTAATAGGGTCCATTACTAATGCTGACAAAGAACTTTCTCCTATGAATGTGAAGCTTGCTTTCTCCACACCAGGCATTGGTGAGATGTATGTTAAACAAGCTGTTGATGAAATAATGTTTCAGATTTCACTTCTGAACAAGCACGTTTGGATCACTTCAGATGCTAAGGGCATGAGCAAAGCATTGCCACATAATCCCCCACTAAAAACTGGGTTTTGAAGAAGTTTAAAGAAGTATCACCTACTCAAGAAGCACATAGGAGATGCTATAAAAAGATGACAAAACCACTATTAAAGGGACTTACAAAGAAGAGACGGCAAAAAATGACACCTGAAAATCCTTAGCTCTTTCTTTATATGGCACTTGTTATCTTCAAAGCATTGCACAAATATTAACTAATTAATCCTCACATTTTTCTGCCAGGTGATAGGAGATGAAGCTTAATTTAAATAGTTGAGTAAGATTCACATAGAATGGAAACTATCTGCAAGAGGCAAAAGGGAGGCAGCATCAGAGCATGCCGGCACACAGCTGATCCTAGAGCAGCACACTGCCACATGCTCATGGCGTGCTATCTCCCGAGAACTGAGGAGGGGGAGAGAAAGAGTCTATCTGCAGACACCCAGCAAATATGCTGTATGACTATAAACCCAAGGACATCATCAAGGCAGCCACAAGAGATTACCTTTGTCATCTGTGTTCTGCAAGCACACAAATCACAGTGCCCTCCACCAATGCTACCAACTACTCTCAGCTAGCAAAGTGCCAAACCTGAAGACCCACTTTACTATCACATTTTTCTGCCACTCACAAGCTCGAAATGGTGGCAGGATCAATATAAACCATAACTTACTTCCAAAGTGACCCTGTCCACATCAAGGAATTCAAGGCAATGCTAGTTTTTGTGATTCAGGTTGCAAATTGCATTGAGTTTTCCCATTCACAGACCTCCAAACACAACTCTGAAGAAAGGCGAGTCTCCTTACCTTCATTTTACTGAAATGAAGGAACTCAAGGAACCACCGCACCAACCAAAAAGCAAAAGAAATGGTCAACAGAACAAGCGCCTCTTCCACCACCAATTGCTCACAACACTGTGAACACACTCCCCTGGCTGAAAATGCTTCTGATGACCACACCATGCTTGTGGCAACACCCCAGGCCTTCTGAAAGGGTGCTTTGGCACAAAGCTAGTGGATTCAAAACACCACTCCATAAGAAACAGTTCAGTAACAAAACCAGTCCTGAAAGTCAAGGTTTGATTTGGGATAGGCATCTGACGAGACAGGGCACATGTTTCACAGATCCATACTTTGAAGAGGGAACAGATGCAGGAAATAGGAAGGGGGGCAGGGGAAGGCGGCAAGTAAGGAATTTGCCTCTGAAACACCCTGACTGCAGCACACCACCTCCCAAAGCAGCTCCTGTAGTACAAACAGTGACTGGATGGGAAGAGGCACTCCCAAATTCAAGCCCAAATGCCACCATGGGAAACAGCACCCGAGCACTGCAAAGAAGCAGCACTTGCACCTTGCCTGCAAACTCACCAGAGGCAAAGTCGCTGCTGCCACACTGCAGGGCCACCTGCAACACAGAGAGCTACACCCAAGCCCTCCCCACAGGCCTGGATTCACAAGGCCATGCTAGTGCTCACCGGTGCATTCCTGTGACATTACTGGGACTTGAGGAGCTGGCAGCCTGAAATATTCCTTTCAAGCCTGCCTTTGAAGGCACCGGGTTTGAATGGCACCAGGTCAAGAAGCCTGCTTTCCAATGGCTGTAGGTCGGTCAGACTCTCTTGACTCAGTTTCTCTGCCATTAAACCAACACTCAGAAGACAAAAGCGACCTTTGCCACACTGGCCTGATAACATTCATCAGTGTTTGCAAAGCAAACAGATCCCAGATGCACAGTCCTGTTGGAAGCAGTGGCTGGCCTCTGCCAAGGGGCAGGACAGTACCCCATACATCAGAGGAAATGCAAATCCACCTCAGTGTGAAACTCCTCCCCAATACCTTTAATAGTAAATACAGTCCTTTGGGCATGAAATATAGTCAACCACTTGACATACCAAGAAGAGAATTATCTCTGTAAAGCTAAGCCACAACTTCCCCACGACTCTTCGACTCACTCAAGAAATAAAACTACAGCAGGCAGAGATCACTGGGGTATCTTCCTCACATGTGTGTCATATTCGCAGTGATGCAGAACACCTTAACATCTTCCATTAGAAGATACTGAAGTGGCTTCTTCATCCAGCTTTGTAGTTTTCCTTTTACAAATGCAGGAAGTCTTACAGAGATAAGGATTTAAATTCTCAGAAGCCACCTCTAGATTTCGGGTCCTACTTTAAAAATGAGCCCTATTTTTCAGGAGCACTATGCATGCACAACTCTAGCTGCTGTCCCAGGTGCACTGCAAGCACTCAGCACTTCTAGGGGGAAAAAGAAGAAGAAATAAAAAAAAATCATGTTTCATTACATAAAAAAGGACGGATTGGAAGGAAAGACAATGTTCTCATAAACCTCTGTCCTACCAAGCAGCTGGCATTACCTTTGCTTTAACTTTACACACTGAGAACATCCAGATTTAACAGCCTCACTGACTTTGCAAACATTGACTCAAGAAAAATGTAAAAGCAGGTTTTGCAATGTCACAGCTGTAGGCTAGTTTTTTAATCCTGGTGTACAGCGAGCTACATATTTCAAGATGAAAAATCACACCTTTAAGTGCAAGATAATGCAAACTGTAAGAAATAATTTAAACTACTTGTACACAGCAAAGGGGAAAGAATTAGCTGAATCAACAGCTCAATGAAGGCATCTGCTCAGCATGCAGCATCACAGAGCAAACAAAATGCTGGGGCAAATTAAGAAGGGTAAGAGAGAATAATGTGAATAAATTATAATGGCTTCGTATAATTTCACCAACAACAGCAGGCCCACTCTGCTCATCTCAAAAAAAACAGCTCTGCAATACAAAAAGCCCAAAGAAGGGCAGCTAGGGTAGTTAAAACCAACAGATTCACATGAAAAAAGCTAGAAAAAAAAAAAGAATATTTTAATCTACAAGAAGTCACAACAAAACACTTACATTAACATAAAATGAATGTTAAAAAGTAAGGTAAGGTCTGACAGTCACAGTGGATATAGAAGGAAACCCACAAATAACTCCACGTGTTTATTTATTTTAAATGAAGGGAAAATTCAGTTCACTTGTAACTTCACTTGGTCCACAGTATATACTTAATCGAACAAATACACTGCCACAAGTATCATTGAGAAAAGTACTGCGTATATATTAAAGATGAGCCACAGGGTGAAAAAAAGTGTGCCACTTTAAGACCTATCCAACATTTTAGGAAGAGTTCAGCCTGACTTCAGTTTCACTTGAAATCAATAAATAAACTGCATAGCAGAGGTTTCTGCGCTTCTAGACCGAGCTTAGAAGAAAACAAAGCTTGTGCAGGATGCACAGCATTTCTTTTGTCCCTCCTCCTGACCGAGCTGATCATCGCTAGGCCCCTGCCCAGGGCAAAAGGCTACATCAGCTAGGGACGATGCCTTCGGTCCCACAATGGCAATTCTAATATTAGTACACAATAAGCATAGGGCAATTAGCAATTCCATACTTGATTTTTATGAATTACATAAGCACTTTGGTCATGCATTTCCAAATACATTTCAGACCACATGTGCATTACAAAAAATTAACGTAATTTTTCATTAATTATTAATTTCATTTGCCCAGACAGAAGAAAGAACTGTAGGTCAGGCCAATCAAGGAGCGCATTAAAGCATGCCTTCGCCATTCTTTTGTGCTATTTATGCTAAATTCTGTGCATAAAAAAAAAGAAAAATGAGACTTAAAAATATTTCTGTAAGTCAAAGGAGTCTCCCTGAGGTAAGTGGTGTTCTACTTAGCGTAATTTCAATGAAACAGACCCAGATCCTCCGGAACGCACAAAGATGGAGAGCACCACATCTGAGGGACACACCGGCAGGGGCGGCAGGGCTGTCCACGGGGGCCAGGGCTTGCCCACGGGGGCCAGGGCTTGCCCACGGGGGCCCGGGCTTGCCCACGGGGGCCCATGCCCGCGCACAGGTGCACAAAGCCGAACGAGGCAGCTTTGCTGCGGCAAAGCCACCGCCGAGGGAAGCCTCTGCCGCCGCGGCTCCGATTTTCACACAAAACTTACTCAGGCACGAAACGCCCGCCAGTTGGAGCCCCCGGGGCCGGTGTCGGCCGGGGGCTCCAGCCCGCAGCCGGCAGGGGAGACAACGCCGCCCGCCGGGGTGGGTTTTCCCTGCGTAGTTTTCTGAGAGACAGAGGGAAAAGGGAGGGAGGGAGGCAAGAAAGCAGCAGAGGGGCTGCACGCTGGGGAGAACACCGGGGAGGAGAGCTGCCGGTGCCCAGCCGTGCCGTGCCGAGCCCGCCCGGGCCGGCGGCTGGCGCTGCCAGCGGGACGCAGCCGCCGCGCCCAGCCCGAAGGGCCCGTCCCGCTCCCAACTTTCGCCCAACTCCGCCGGCCGCGCCGAGCGCCCGCCCCGGCCCGGGGAAGAGGGAGAGACACCCCGCACCCGCCGCCGCCGCCGCCTCGGGGCGCGGCCGCCGCCACTCACCGCCAGGCCAAGCAGCAGCAACGGCGGGAGCCGCCCCCGGCGCCGCGCCGCTCCCGCGCCCTGCCCCGGCACAGCCATCGCCGCCGCCGAGCCGGACCCGCTCCGGACCCGCCGCCGCTGCGGGCTGCTGCCACGTCTGGCGGCGCAGGCGCGCTCCGCCGCTACCGCCCGCCCGCGCGGCGGCATGACGGGGCTTGTAGTCCGCCCCGCGGCAGCGGGTGGCGGGAGGGTGCGGGGGCTCCCACGGCAACCGCAAACCGGAGCCCGCACACCGCAGCCGGCAGTGCCAAGGGAGAAGCAGGCTCCCTCCAAGCCGTTTCGGCCGTGATGAAAAAGAAAAACGTTCCAGCGCTTCTCCCCTCTGGTTGCGCTGGCCTCCCCATCGCGTAAGTTTTTCGCATCTCCGCCCCCCTCCCGGTGTGTGCCTTACCCTCGAGAGCCTTCTGGCAAATAACCGCCTCCTTGATGATTTTTTTTCAGGGTCTTTGAAAGCTTCTGCTGGTCTTGATCTGGAGTAAGAGGTGAATAAGGGGACAAAAAATACAGACGGAGGAAAGTTAACTGGAAGGGAGGCTTGGGAACTAAGACTTGTTCTCCTTGTAAGGTGTTCCTATTTGTTATCATTAAATCCTAAAAGAGAACCCTCCTTTATTCTCACGTGTCAGCAACAATGCCAAAGTGCAAGCAAATAAATACACTGAGCCTGACCAGGATCAATTTGTGCAACCTCCATTATAATCAAGCTATTTGAATGATTGCTGCATCCAGAGAAACAAATCGCTCTGTGCCCCTAGTCAGGCACATTCAGTAAGCCAGCTCTGCCTTGCAAGGACATCCCAGATGTCCTGCCAGTAATCTTAAGGTCAAAGCGGGTCAGCCACGTTATAATTGGCTTTCCACAAACAGAAGGGATCTTCACCTACCGCTCAGTGGCCGTGTGAAATTCTTCCTTGGCTCAGAAACATCAAAGGAAAATCAAAGGCATCTTTCCGAGTCTGATCCTTACAGCTGACTGTCGCCTGAGCATTAGACTAAGGCTGGCTGCAAGGGAGCAATTTGTAGATCCATGCAGCTGAATGATCACTTCAAGCAGTTGATCATGAAAACTGAATCCCACTGACACTAACAACTCCCCTGGTGAAGATGTAATTTTGCAAAGCAGAAACACGCATAGAGAAAGTATTACTATTAACATTTACACTTTTGTGGCAAACCAGAGCACACTTTTCTCAGTCACAGCTGGATAACCTTTAGCAAATCATTTCACAGTGCTATGCCTCGCTTCCCATTCGCAGAAGGCCTTGGTTAACCTGCCTTAAAATGGGGTTAGCAATCCTTAGGTCACACTAAAATGCCAGTGAATGTACACAGGAGGCACAGCCCAGGAGCTGTCAGGAGCTTGGGATGAGGAAGTATGCACGGTTAGTGAGAGACTTAGGGAAGGAAAAGGTAGGAATCTTTTCACTCAGCAGTGGAAGGACCTAAAACAAAACATCCTTTGTGTCAAATATCTGTACCCCTAAAGCATATGCTATCTGCACCACCACTTCTCACCTGCAATCCTTGCTGACTGCACTGGGATGCTGGTCGGCACCACCACTGGTGCCAGCTTCCCAATCTGTAATAATCAGCCTGCTAACAAAAGGCTCTGGATCCCCAGTTGATGCCCATTTCAAATAAGCTATCTAAACCTCCAAGAATAGGTAACCTCTTCCAGATGCTGTTCACTTTCAGATCCTCAGCCTACAGCTGAAAGGCTTCTGCACACCACTACCCTGACTCATCCAGACCTCTAGTCTCAGTTGGATATCCAGGTCCTCAAAGACTGTTTGAATCCTCCTGTTACTCTTTTGTGTAGAAAACTGTTATATCTTCTGATGCTTCACATCACGGTATGGGGCAATACAAAAGTAACCTCAATGTGGTGGAATTTCTATGCTGTGTCATCACCATATGGGATGTGCTGCCATTGTGGTAGTGAAGGATAAAATCCTGGGACATGGTTGTTTTGTCACAGGACTATATTTTAATCATGATGGCAAGAGGAAACATCCTCATGAAGGAAGAAAAGAAGGAAGATGACAAGCTATTTCAAACTGTTCTTCTGAAATGTTATATAAAAAATCCAGTTTGGGAAGCTGCAATTCTCATATACAGAAGAATATAAAAAGAGTATCTACGTGGCAACTACAGCTTATTTCTTTCAGTTCAGCTCAATAATTTGTATTGACATGACAGGCATTGCCAAAACTTAAGAGACGAGATCATTGAGCATCTGTCTCAGGTCAAAATAATATATCAAGTACCAGCTCTAGACAAGGCTCTGCACAATGGCAACTACTTAATCAATCCAGTCGTGCATTACTAATGAACACATTACAGTTATATCTGAGTGCACCGCTATCCAGCATCCCAAGTTTTACCCTGTATCTGTTTGGCATTAATATCATATGCTGCTTGCTTCTCTGCAATTGTAATATTTGTATATGGCACTGCAAAACGCTGTGAAAGCATTCATTAATTCACCACTGAGAAGCAAGAGAGAATTACTGCCCTTGGATTATAGATCAGAAAACAGTAGCAGAAAGATTATATGATTTGCCCAAGGCTATAAACCCAGACTGTTTCAGATCATGTTCATTTCCGAAGTCTGTGCTGGGTCTGCTAATCCTTAGTTGTCTGTCTATATTCAAACACCTCCTCTACCAAGAACAAAACACAAAACTGGACTGATGGTATGTCATCATCAGTAAGGAATCATATCTTCCCCATTTCCTGTACGTTGCTGCTTTATTTGGCAAGCTTTATTCTTTGTTCTCTTTTTAACCTGAACAAGTCTCTGGTGGCTTTTCACAAAAGGTAAAATGAGTCACCTTTATCACAAAAAAATGACAGCAGAGCAGACAGAAAAAAATACATGCACTTTGCAAGCCATGCTGAATCCAGGGGCAATGTGGTCTGTGCTGGGACCCCGAACTACATAGGATTTGCCCAAAATGAAAGCAGGATTTGCTCACTGCCTTAAATACAACAAGTTCTCCTTCCTTCCAGCAGTATCTCTTCCTTCTTTAGTTCCGCTTCAGCCAACTGATTTTGATCTGCAGGCTTATCTCCTATAAGTTTTGTGACATCTGTGTCATGGCACTGATTGCATCAGCTGAAAAGAGACATATGAGCTGGTTGCCATCAACAGATTGATGGTATCGTAGCTCTTGGCTCCTCGTGACCTTTTCCTTCAGCTCTTCAGCACATGACGAAAAGGAAAAGAGACAGGACCAGCCCCTGTAGGACTTTACTTGGGAGTGGTCTCAGAGAAGAGGCACAGCTGTACTTTGCTTTTCTCCAGCTGACATCTGTCAGAGAGGAGAGCCTGAAGGTAGCTCTTCACTCCTGCTGCCTCCTCAGCACCTGACAGCAGGGCTGCAGATGCAACGTATCAATGCACATCAGCTAACAAGTT
The DNA here is from genome assembly GCF_023634085.1 of Falco cherrug. Taxonomy (NCBI): domain Eukaryota; kingdom Metazoa; phylum Chordata; class Aves; order Falconiformes; family Falconidae; genus Falco; species Falco cherrug. The sequence continues at coordinate 31,140,524 of NC_073704.1, read as the reverse complement.
CCATGGAAGATCATTACCACACCAAAATAAGGGTTACAAAGGTGCAGCTCTTACAGAAAGGATTGTTTCTTAGGTCAAACATTGCAGTTTCATACTTTTGTATGAACTCTTTTTAATGCTATTTTGTTAATGACAGAAATACATCATGAGTCTCAAGGAACTGCTGTCTGTGCTTTTCACCTGGTTCACACACTTCAGTCAATGGGAATAGCATGGAGGCAAGCCAGGATGAAGTTTAGTCTGAATGCTCTTATCTCTGTTTTCTGCAAGGATGCTTATACAGCTATATAACTCAGTACTTCCATTTTCTGCATCATACCCCTTTACATTTCTGAGGTCTATAAAGACTGTGGACTTTTTGTACAGACCTCACAGCACACAAAGAAGAAATACACATGCCATGTGCTTTCATGGGAATTTTACTTTTGTACTTTACTGTTGTTGTTTCCTTCATTCCAGAATATTTTTGGACCACAGGTAGACAAATGCTTTTTATTTATAAGAGGAAAAAAACAGTAGGTACTGCAGGAGTCAGTTAAAAGTTGAGTAAAGATATTTTTCCAAATATGGCTTCCCAGAAATTTTCCATTACAGTTTTCATTGCTTTCTTCAAGTCTGCAGTCTGCATGCCCCTTTACACTTAAGTGGCCCTACTGTTAAGAACACTATTGTTTCTTTCACTGAATCTCCAAAGCTGGATATAATGTGTTCCTGAGTAACATAAAAACCTTCTATAGTACAGGCACCTTGCTAGCAGGTAGTAGATAATTTATGTCTCTCAGTTACCTGCTGAGAGAATAGTTTAAACATGATTAAAACAACCATTGGGGTCTATCTGTTGTGCACTGACTGCAGCACTACTGCATGCTCCCAATATACTGTGCTTAAGACAGTTTTCCAGTGATCTGCAGAAGATTTATAAAATATTTTTAGGCTGTTTTACCTTTACTGCATCATCAGGAGAGTGTTGAAAAATGAGCTTATGAAGAGGGGTGAGATCTGAATCTGAATTCCATGCATAGCTCAACCACAAGGTTTCCTGCATGAAGATTTACATGTCCTATGATCTAGCAGGGGCTGATGTTTCCATCTGTAAATCAGAAATAGGTGCATTAGTGGACTTTAGCTAACACTCCTTGGATTGTGATAGCGCCTACATACCCTAGTAACAGGGGCCCAGATGGTTATTTTAGAACAACATAGCTGGCAAAATGTTCAACTTTAATATGCAAGTTCACATATTGAGAGTGATTCTGCCATGCTCTTCAAGGGGTAGTCTCGCACTAACAGCTGGCAACAGAGAAGTAGATGGGGCTTCTCTGGTGTGTAGAGTTATTATGCCTCTGGTCTGGGTACCTGAAGTATTTATCCATATGAAGGACTGAATATAAAAATATGATCAAAATACTGTTCAGTGCAAAACGGCGTTTGCACTACTGGCCTTAGTCTTCAATGGAGCTGTATCCATCCACACTAGCTAGGCATTCATATCCACATTAAAACCAAAAATGTATTAGCATTCAACCATCAGCATAGATTTGCTGCAATGTTCTGCTAAAATATTTTTTGTACATCTATCCTATGAGACTATATCCAATACATCCAATATATAGATATTCAGTACTTTTCCCTCTCCATCCACAGACAGGTATTTTTATACCTACTTTTTTAATACATGTGTATACACACAAACATGCACACATATACATGGCATATATTAAACAGATGCTTTGTGAGGATTTATATGATTTTATATAATACTAGTAAATATCCACTTTTCTCCATTTTTCAGTTTTTCTGGAATTAGTTTGTGTGATTAAATACTCTCTGAGCTCAAGATCACCAGCCACAATTAAGTGTACAGCTATGCAGTCACTAGCTACTACATGTGATACAGCGAAGTTTAATGAGAGGGATTTTCTTCCTGAAAGACCTTGTCTTTGCAAAGACCACTACTCACAGCCACATGAAAACAAGCTGTGCTGTGATGAAACTAGCATAAGAAATCTGCAACCTTATGATCAAACCCCTTGGCTTTCTGCAGCTGTGCAGTCAGCGTAGCAATTTAGCAATTCAGTAAGGAATTTACCAGGTCCTTATGATTTTCTCTCTCTAAACCTCCTTCCTTCCCTACATATTGCAGTAACCCATCTTTTAGTAGGCAAACACCACACAGAATGCTGTATGGGAAAGGATATTGTAGAAGAAGCAGGGAAGTAAGCAGGAATAAGACCTTGATCCCAAACTCTTTGAAGGTAATGGATTGACTTCAGCATGCTGGCTTTGGCTCGATCCCCAGCTGTCAGGGAGAAAAGTCAGTAAAGAAAGGAGAAAAAACAGCTGAGAAACAACAGGAAAACAAAGGAGGCAGAAAGAAAAAATACTGAAGATAAAAGGAAGAAATCAGAAGGGGTAAAAGGTAGAGTGCCAGCGGAAGAGAGGCAGAGGAGAGCAGTAGTGGACAACACTAAAACAGAGTCAAGTGAGAAAAAAACAACAGTGAACAATCCGTGAAATGGATTGTGCAGGAAGCTGATTTGCTCCTGGTTTTGGAGCTGGTTGTCCACATAGCACAACCTCAACATTTCCATGACTGAGGCTGCAACTGCATTTACCCTTTGATGTGCTTAATGGTATGCCCTGCATCCCAGCTCCTCCAGTCAGCCAGGCCAGCACTTCTTTAGAGAACACCATGGCTCCCAGCTGCTCTGTGTGTCTAGGTTTCCTATATGAGGAGGAGTCTGGTGTGCATCTGGGTCTCACCTTGAGTATGGAGTTGAGCTCCTGCAGAAGTCAATGGGAATGGAAGGAGCTCAGTGTCAGAGAAATATGCAGTCTTGCCTCTTGCTTCCACCACAGCAACGAATAGATCATTTGAGATGGGTCTTATAAGAACCAGGTTGTTTTGCAGGCCAGGAATAGGAGTTAGGAGACCTAAATTCTGTTTCAAAGCCCTATCATGAAGCTCTGGCAACCGTTAATAACTCTATAAAGTATTATTTTTCTCATTTTCTCCTTTTGAAATATGCATAAGCCTGATGACAGGTGGTTACTCAGCTGCTGCTTGTGAAACACTGAGTTTTGCAAAGGGGTTCCACTGTGAAACCCTCTAGAAAGGTGTGTGTTCAGAGTGGACCATCATAGTAGGATTTGGTTGTTCTCCCAGATCTTCTTAGAAGAATATATTCAATTTTTAAAGATACTTAGCAATACCCCTGCATGACTCTAGGTACCATAACACAATAATGAAAGCCTTGCAGCATTATAACAACACTGGGAGGGAGCTCTGACAGCCAGGTGAATTCCTGTCTATGTCTTCATTATCAAAGGTATCCTCGTGCCTGCCTTCTCAAAAAACTTTATCAGACAGATGTTTGCTGAAGCTGAAAAATATTTATCTCCTCCTGGAATTCTTCCTAAGTCTCTGGAATTTCAGTATTGTCCTGGGACAGGCAGACAACACAGTTCCCTGGGATCCAGAAGAGTGATTGGGAGTTCCAGATGGCATCTCTCCTCCCCTTGCCTCCCTGTTCCTTTAGGAAAATGCTGAGCAGAAAAGCCAGCCCGAGACTCCAGCCAGATGCAGCCAAAGCCAAGATCTCTGCACAGGTAGTTAACGGTTTGGGTTTCAGGCAGTAGCATCTTTGCTTTGACTTCACTTTTGGCCTTTTGGGAGTGTGTATGCTGAGAAGCACCCCCAGGATCAGATAAGAACTACAGTGGATCTGTGGGAGAGCAGGCTGGGCAAGGAAACATGACCAGGACCCAGTGTGAAGGGCAGATCTAAGAAAGACTGTGTAGAGCTACAGCTAGGAATGGTGGGCAAAACTCATGGGTGGATGAGGAGTCTGATTGCATGAGGACGTTGGGGACAGAGTCTAGGACAGAATGAGGAGAACTCAACTGAACTTTCAAAATTGGTGGATGAAGCTTAAGGTAACAAGACAGGAGCTGGTAGAACAGAAGAAGCTGTAGGCACACTCTCCCCCAGAGCCATTAGATTCCCAGATTTCTGCTCTCAGTAACTATGTGCCTTAACACACTCTGATCTACAGATGGCAATTTGCTATTTCTATGAGTTGAGTGTCTCAACTACAAGGATGGGAATGCAGAATTTTACTGATGTCAAAGATATGATATAACCTGCAAAACAGAAATCTTTTTTGTCTGGATTGCTTTTAAAAAAACCCTAGGAAATCACACACACACAAACTGTTCAGAGGTAACATAGTCACGCACTCAAAAGTTAGGAGATACTAGACTAAGAATGCTTGAAAAACAGTACTAGCCTCCTTGAACATGATTTGTGAGATGGAGTTTTTAACTACATAATTATATTTTTCCCCAAAGATTGCCAAACCTGTTTGTTGCAATAGTTGAAAGATGTATAATTAAAGGCAGGAGATAACTGGAAGGAAAAAGATGGTCTTATCATTAATGCAATGTGACCTCTATAACATTGGGTGTACTGCTTAAATGAAAATTTTTCATATTATCCCTAAATGTTCATATCTTTGTTTCTGAGTATCCAACTTGGTATCTGATCAGATTTGCAGAAATGCTGAGCAATCATAAAAGAAACTGAATTAAATAGGAGCAGTGCAGTGAGTACTTAAAACTATGTACAGTTGACTGTTCTGAAATAGGAGATCTTAGACAGACTGTACACTCAGAATAGGAAACACAACTTTATATTCCCTATCTATGAAGTAGAAGGGCATCCTCTTTTATCCTACTATGTATTGAAAAGACAAACTTATCAACAGGTATGAAGTACTCGTACTCTTTAATGATAAACAACATACAAAAGACCCTGTGATAACAAATATAACTCACATCAAAGGAACGTCTGAGTAGCGTACAGTAATAAGGCAAAGGACATATATGGATCATGGATGTTAACTCAAAATATGAAGAGCTATGCATGTACTGAGCACCATCTAGCCTGTGCACTGAAAGAGGAAGGGGATTGTGGGGAAAAAAATATGGTCAAATATTAACAGATGCCTGTTTATCTAAGGAAACAGTTTTGGAGGAAATGAGCAGTGACAAGACAAGAATGTGTTCAAAAACATTCTGTCAAGCCTATGCAAAAATGTGTTAAGGACCTATAAAATGGAGATAATGATACTTTTCCTTGCTAGTGAAGTGCTTTGAGAACTGCTAGTGAAATCTGCTACAGACTTAATGCATTTTTCTTTTCACAGGAACTATAAGATCTTACCGAGTGACTCTAGGATAGCTCAAAGGATGGATCTGAAGACAACTGCAGTCAGTGGGAAGGTAGTTAATTTCAGGGGTTTTGGAGCAAAATCCATGAGCCATCAAACCCCGTTTCATTTTACGAAGTGACTTAATGCCATGAGCTGTAGACCCTAGAGACAAAACCATGGAGTTGAGGTTATTAGGGTGACATAAGTCAGGATCTGGGTTTGGTTCATTTTTAAAACAAGTTGCATCTTGGCAGCAACCCAGAAAAAAGCAATATATATAAAAAAACAAGAGGAAGGATAGCATGGTAATAAAAGAGCTACTGAAGTCTGTGAAATATAAGAGGGAGACAGCACTGAGACACTAATAAGGCATTGTCCAGCTGAACTAGTAAAAAGCAATAGAATGAGGTTTAGCTGAGGCTGACGGGGTCACCTCAAGCTCATTTCCCCATGTGTGTCACAGAAGGAACATAGCTGAAATGGCTGCTTTTTTTTTCTTCTGTCAGTTATACAGCAGAAAAGCTGAGTACCTGCTGAAGGCACTTGTCAATGACAAGCAGCAAATGGTAGCACTAAAAGTGCAAGCCAATGCAGCAAATGTGACCTAAGAAATACAGGCTGACAGTGAAAAATGCTGCAGATTTGAAGTGTGCCATAGCTCTCTGAGGTTATGAAAGTAGTCCATCTGGGCAGCTAGCATGGGAAACAATAATAGGGCACGTGTACAAGATGTTACTATGGAAAGACAGAAAATGCCAGGTCCCAAACATATTTTAGAAATGGAGTCTTACCACTATAGGGACAAAAAGGTAACCAGATTCCCCATTTTTAACCTCTTGTTGCCATATTCCTGGGCCCTGCTCCAAGTCTTCAGCTGATCCCAGTACTGTCAACATATTCCTTAAGAGGCCAAGGAGCCAAAAGGTTCTGCCTCCACAAGCATGAGATCTGCTCTGCTTTGAGTTCCCACGTGTAAGCTTTCATCTCAGTTTGCACACAGTTTATCTGAGCCCCATGCCACAGTGTGGAAGAAGGCTACATATATATTAGTGCCGGAAGTAACAGGGAGTTACTGTTACTGCAGCTGGGCTGAAGCTCCTCAGTGTGAGGATTTGATAGACCAGGTGTGCAGGGCCTCCAGAAGGAAAAGGACCCCAGATATTTTCTTGAGTTGCTTCTGCTTAAAGCCTACTTTGAGGGGAATCTGAGTAACCCTGGATTCAGTGAATTTGTCTAAATGAAGAATTCTGAAATACTTATGTTCTTCTGGTAAACAAGACAAGAGCTTTAGGCTATATGCTTTTATTCTGTTGTCATCTCTTTAGAAGACGAATCCCCTTTTCAATAGATAGCATCTAGCACCATGGTGTTCTGATCTGGGGAAAAGCCCATCATGGTAGTGTATTGCAACGTTACAGGAACATGTATTTCCTGTTTCTTCCTGTTTCAGTCTTGAGGTGGTCAGAAAAGACTGAAATGGCAGTGTTTGACTATGTGTGTTCTAAAGATTCCTCCTTACTACAAAATTTCTTGAGTTTGTGCTTTTACCTGTCACATGAATGTCCAATTGGTTGAGTATTCATAAATGCCAAATTTTTAAGTAGGAACGGACTTGTCATAATATTGTCTACTTACAGGAAGAGTTTAAGGGCAAGGACCTTTTCTTTAATTGGTGTATAGATATAATTTCTTCATAAGGAATATGGATATATTTGGGTTACATAAATCAAAACACTCAGCCAACTGTACCACAAGAGGGATGATATGACATACGCAAGGGAAAATCATGACTCTCAAAACCACAACTTTAATCAAAATCTGTAGGCTATATGCTGTGTTAATACTTAAATACTACAATACATGCAAGCAAGATTATATAGTGAGACTCAGACAAATAACTTAATTTTTCTGCAATGTCAACTCATGTTCCTTGGTTAAAGCATGTTGTGTGGAAAAAGCACAGCTGACTTGGATACAGTTTTGCTATTGTAATTGTATTTGCATACTGTAGTAAAATGCCCTTTTGAATTTCGTTCTTTTTAAAGCTGTTTATTGTTGTCCTCTCATTATGGGGACAATACTACCACAAGACTTACTTGATTTATAATTGCATTTTGACAGATTTATAACATAATTATCAGATTTATTTGCCCACATTGCTAGTAATATATTTAAAATAATTTAAAAATCCATTTGGCCTTTCACTTTTGATGTATTGTTGAGTTCTGAGTTTTATCATACACTTCACCAAGTGCATGAGTAAAACAGCTTCCTTCCTTTGGAGTAATTTTATGTTTTGTATAACAAGCAATGCAGAAAAAAATAAATGTTCTTTGTTTACAAACAACAGAGTCCCATTCAAGTGTTATACAACTGTTATTATTAATTATTTACATTGTGATAGCTCTGCAGAGACACCATCATGGAGCATGGCTCTATTACATTAGCTGCTATACAAACATAGATGAAAAAGATGATTGCTACTATTCCTTATGGCCAATATGCTAAGTTGCCCAAGGTAATGATGATTTGTTTATAAAAAGCAGCAAAAGGGCCTGAATTAATCCAAACAAAAAAGCCTAATTGTACTACTAAAATCATTTGTGGTAAGGAAGAAGGAAACAAACCCAGAAAAGAATGTGCTAGATTAACCTCACATCTGTTTACTGTTAAAATAATAGAGGGATCAGCTATTCAATTCTTCTGAAAGGCCACTAAAAAAAAAAAAAAGACTGAAGAGGAATAAAGATGGTCATGAAAGAAAATATGCTAAAGGGAGTGAGGCATTTTTTAATGGCTGCTTCCTACATCACCTTCTGCGTGCTTAAATATATCAATGCACTACTAGAGCATCAAAGTCAGAGCAGTCCAGGCTGTAGAAGAAGACCTAGATGACTCATTACTCTTGTGACCTTTGGCTAAAACCCGAGCAAGAACTGAGTTCCTGTTGTTGCTTTCTTCTGGATCTTTTTTCTTTCCCATCTATTTCTTCTACATCTTTCTCTTTTTAGCTTTTTTTTAGTAAAGGTTTTACTTAGTTGGCCAAGATCACAGGCCTTGTTGCTATGACATTAAATAGGCTGAGATCCCTACATTCAAAATCCTGAACCCTATTTAACTTTTTAGGATTGGTCACAAACATACTTTTGATTCACTCTTCTCATCAAATTTAATATAACAGTGATGCAGGGAGCTTACAATCTAGAAGCTTTACACTAATCTAAACTTATAAAAAGGCTACTGTACATTCTAATTTCGGACCCAGAACTATTTGAAAGTTTTTCTGTTATTAATAAAACCAGCATCAGTAAGTGTTAGGTCCCTTAGAAATTTAGGTTTAAGAGGCTGATGCAGGAAGTCTGTGACATAATAGGATACTGAAGTCCATAAAACTACAGGCTAGCATTCTAACTACTGGATTACCTTTCTTTCTCCTATCACATTGCTGTTTCCAGGAGATTTAATTCATTATCATTCCTTCATTTTCAGTATTTTGCCACTTTCCTGGGCAGCCAACACAATATACTAGGTTCCTATGAATTCTCCAGGAGCATCAGCCTCCCACAAAAACCTCACTCCCTTCAGAGTGCTTATTTAAGCACAGATTTGTATGTCAGGAAAGCAGTCAGGCCTGTCTTTTCCTGTATGCTTGCTAATTGATACTTAACCTACTGTGCTAGAATGTAGAGAAGATTGTTTTCTCCTCTAGAATTTCTGAGAAAAAAATTGTTTCCTTTCTCTCTAAGAACACCTTTTCCATTAAGCTTTTGGGGAAGCATTCTCTGCCAGAAGACACGATCATGATCCTAAATGCATCTCAGCACTGCAATTCAAGTATGAGAATTAGAGGGAGCAGCCCTTGTCATTTAATCTGATCCGCAAGGAGCTGAGAAAGAAGCAGGCAGAAGCAGTGTCTGCTCAATTTTTCAACAGCAAATCTGAAAACAAAATGCAGTTCTACTGTTTTTGGTGGAGAGCTGAGCTTTTGAAAGAACTACTTTAATTAAAAATATTTCTGGTCAATGGTACTTGTCTTCTTCAGAAAATTGCAGCTGAAGCAGTGATCACAACCCTAGCTGTTACAATTTTGTAACATTGAAGCTATTCATATACTTAATTCTGATTGTCTAACGCTCTTCTTTTTAGAATGTATTATCCCCCTTGGTGTGTTGTGGTCATGTGACTGCTGCGTTGCACCATTTCCCTGTACAAATCAAGCAAAAGAGGAGGGCATGTTGTTCTACTTATTTATGACAGGGAACCAAACCTACAATGAAGAATACCATTTTGCAGCACCTGGACTACAGCTCCCAGGAGGCAGCGCAGCTATGTTAGGAATCAAAATATTTTTCTTTTTTACTGCCATTTCAGCTATCTACAAAAAGCCTTCTTAACTGCCCATTTTCCAAGCAGCTCTAGCCAAGAATCCTCAATGAGACAATAGAGGAAATAACAGAAGAGAGACCTAGTTAAGGAAAAAAAAGAAACCTAGACTTGCAATTTTCAGATGTCATCGTCTTCTAATGAGTTTATTTTCTATTATGTGAGGTGCTTAGGCTGATTCTTCAGAAAAACTGGAACTTAGTAATGATCAATCTACATTTACTCTGCACATAACCATAGAGGTTATGATGCATGGCATAATTGCAGTGTACTGAATGTTTCCCTTTTATGGCTGGCTGCAGAGACTGTAATAGCCTGTTACTCATTTCTAGGTAAAGGAGTTCCTCTTTTGGTTGAGGTGGCAGGAATTTGTGCTGCTACTGCGGAGCTTTTCAAACTTGGCCCTGACTGGCAGTTGTAGACAGGTAGATTTAATTATCATACAAGCAACATTGTTTTATCATTAGCCTTTCAAAACAGCCTTAATGCACCTGACAACAATACTGTATCAAACAAACCAAAGGTGCTCTTGGAAAGGAAGTTTTCCTGTACACTCTTCACTACAGGGAGGAATTTATCACATGCTTTCAGTGTTCTTTCTTTGTTTCATTTATCTTTCTCTTACAGATGACAAAGAAATAGAGAAGACCCAGAGTTAGATCTGGCATAATTCCAACGCCAGTCCATCTCTTATTCACCAATCAATTATTTATCTATTTTCCTGAGAAAGACAATCAACATGCAAACAAAATCAGGATGTATTATGTGTATTTACAAGCAATTGAAACACAACACAGATAAAAGAAAGAATTGTAAATTTAAAATATTCTTGAAGATAAGACACCAAGGATAAAGTGCAATTTCGTTAATGTATTCAAGTACATTGGCCCAAATCCATGCCAGCTATTAATCCATAGCTCACAGATGAATTTGTTTCACTGTTATTTAAAAACAGAACAAAACCTGATTCCGGAGCAGTTACAATGAGCTGACAACCTCGGCACAGAGCACAATGTACTGGATTAGACTAGAGAAAACACATTTAGTTAGATAGCTACCACCAAAGAGAAAGGATGAGCTTGTAGCTATGGGTTTAGTGCACGACTGAGAAGAGTTGGGTTTGCTTCTTGTGAAAATCATCTCCTCTCTGTGGGTCTGTTCCCTGAGTAAAATAAATCTATTTTTACCTTTCAGCACTGTGAAAAGCTTCGGTGAAGACATGCTGTGCCACCATTTGAGATGAAGCCTAGGCCTTGGAGAGCAAAAGCTGTGTACCTTTTCTGCTTGAAAGATGGGCCATGCGGAGCCCAGCCTCACTCATGTTTACCTCAGTGACAGCTCTGGCCGTTTCAGCCAAAATGTGGCTAAATTTTGAAGAGAAGAATGTAGCGATACTGTTATCTGTGCCGACCGACAAACAGGGCGAGCAAAATTCACTGGAGGTGACCCGCACGAGGGTACCCTCCAGCTGCCTGAGCTGGCAGAGCTGGTGGCCTTGCTGAGGAGCTGCTGGACAGGGGGAGGCTGCGAGGTGTCCGCCCTGAGGCGGGAACCAGCCTGGCAGGCTGCTCCTGAGAGAATGTCTGCTCCACTGAGAACTCAGAGCTGCGTGAGCTCCCCTCAGCCTGCCCTGGCCTCAGGACTTCGCCTGACGCCCTCATGGCGCTGGGTGGTGGTGAAGGGAGGACAAGCACCGGTGGAGCTGGGCCCCTCCGCCATGTTAGGAGCTCTTTGTTGGCTGTCACCCAGGAGGAGGTAAGGCCTGGAGGCACACGATTCAGTCATCTTTGGGATGATGGGGAGATCACAGTGTTCAGAGCTCCACATTTACATTTATAATTGATTTAGAGAACCTGTGAAAGGGTTTCCTAGGGGGTTTTTGGGAAACCTGAGTCTTTCCTTCCTGACTGTGACAGGAGCGCTCTGGGAGGGCACTGGGCCCCTGTCACCACTCACCTGACCCAGAGGCAGTTTCATCAGTTGTGAAGGGACACAAAGATGTCAGGGTGCTGGTGGAAGGTCCAAAGTGGACAGCACTGAACACAGCCTCTGGAGCCCAGAGGTCCTGAGTGGATCATCCCTGCTTGGCAGAGTAGCTATTGGAAATGTCCTGCTTAGGGCAACAGTCAGCACTGAGGGGACTGCCAGCTGGTGGAAGGGGCAGCTGTTTGTAGAAGGTTTCTATGTAGGTTTCATAAAGAAAGATTCGGGGAGGGGGAAAAAAAGCAAACTTTGTAGTGCTGCTTCACAAGGACGGATGCCAAGGAGCCATAAGCCATAAGAGCTGGTGGCTCCCTGGTGTCTGGGGCAGCAGGGGCTCTGGCGGGTGGCAGGGCATGGCCTCCCTGCCAGGGAGCAGGGCAATGGCGGGCAGTGGGGCAGCTCGAGCCCCAGGCATTGGGTGTCTCCCTGGGGACAGGGACCCAGCTCAGTGGGACCCACGGGTAAAGCTGTGGGGAGCTGGAGACTGGCACTCCTGCAGCATCCCTGGGGCAGGAACTGAGAGCCCCGGGGCTGGGCTGGAGCAGGATTTAGAGCCATGGGCAGGTAGGGGGAGGCCCCGGTGGCTGATCAGGGCATTCAGTGCACTTAGGGCCTTGGCAGCAAGCTGTATGCTACTGCAGTAACTGGACGATAAATGAAATTAAATATCAGAGAATTTCATAAAAGGAAGCACCTGATAAAAATAAACATTTCTACTGAGTGTGTACTTCAGCCGTGGAACATATTGTCACAGGAAGCCACTGAGGCCAAGACCTTAAAGAGATTGAAGAGGGTTTGGTCAATTACGTTATAGCGAAATTGCCCAGATTTGGCATAATTTATGTCAGATTTCAGAGAGATTTTAGAGCATGGGCTCCAGGGAAGAACCGAGTCTTTCAAGAGATTATATTGAGATTTAAAGCAGGAAAGAAGTATATGTATCAGATTACGGCACTGCCCTCTTAAGCTACTATTAGAGAGTATACTGATCTGAACAGATTGCCAAATTAGTAACATATGACAATTCCTATACTCTAGGCTGAGTGCAGCCATGAAAAACAACAGTGTGTGTGAAGGGCATGTGATTTTAGATTTTACAAGAGCTACACCAACTTAGCTGCTGACAAATGAAAGTATATCTGACCTGAGCATCTTTCAATCAGTGAGGTTTCATCCTTCAGGGAAAAGGAATAACTGACAAAAATGTTATTGCTTTCACAAATTAATTCAGGTTTCCTACTCTTTTATCTGGTACATAGCCCTTTGTTCTCTCTCTCCCCTGCCCTCCCCTTTTATTCTTGCATGCATAGGAGACAGGAATCCTCCATCACTTAGGTAGTTGCTTGTACTTACAAAACCAATCTGGTGTTATAACATTTCTGATGACATGTGAAAAATCACCTCTGGATGTGCCAGTGTATCAGCACAGCAAACAATAAGCAGGGCATGGAATCACGTGGCAACTCACATATGAGTTTAGACAACATGCAGGCTAAAGTTACAGTATGCAAACATGGAAAGAAAGCTGCCATTCATACCAGCTGCCATTCCTAGTTTGAGCAGCAAAAAGTGGTTTTTCAAAGTATACAGACTACAGTTTGTGACCTTAGAGAATTCCTGGGTGAGCTTTAAAGAGAAGGTTGTGTTACTTGTATCATGCCTTTCCCATAAAGTGCACATCTGTGTAAGACGTAATAAATTAGAAACATATTTCTTTATATACTTTTACCTCCTTTCTACCTAGCAAATGCCCAAGCACTTCAGGAGTTATTGGGGTCCTTTTGCCTACAGCTGAAGTGCAGTCATTTCTGGGCTGCAAACCAGCAGCTGCTGCATGATCCACTATTGAACAGTTTGAACATTTTGTGTGAAGAATACTATCTCTTGCTGGAACCACGTGGCAAGTATAACCAATAAGGCTTGAACGTGGTGATTTTCAAACACTCTCTTGCCACAATCTGTGCCTCAGATCTTTCATGGATTCTGGTTTTTCTTCCAGTGTCCCAGTCCTTTTCTCACTATTTTTCCAACATGCACTGGAGCTACCACAAAAATAGTTGAGCAAAATTATAGTGGCTATAGGAAACAGTGTGAAACTGAGCTTCCTTCAACAGGAGGCATGCATCTGCTCTGCTGCACCCTGTCGTTCAGCATTCTCTTGGCAGAAGTGTTGGGACTTTACACCTGTTATTGTGGAGTCTTTCTGTCGTGTGCAGACATTTTGTTTTCTTTCCAGGTCACTCTGCATGTTCATTCTCTTCTCTTACGTGTTTGTTACCCTCTTGTTTTCAGCACTGGCTGAAAGTTTTCTTATAGCTGGATTTTCATCTGAGATACCTGACACAGAAAGACATCAAAGAAGTATGCTTATGAGTCTAACTGATCCAGAAAAACAAAGAAGAAAAAGAAAAGAAAAGAAAAAAAAAGAAAGAAAAAGAAAAAGCATTTGGAAATCTTAAATGAATCTTGACCTGAGCACTGAGCAGCCACATGACACCACATCTCTGAGACTGACAGATGCTTTACCACTGTGATAGCAGTGGTTATAGTAGATCATAGTTTGAGAACTGCTGCGTTTGCTGAATCAGTAAAACTGACTGCCTGGAAACTGAACTGCTGAATGCTTGAATGCCTATGCAAAGATCTTGCCTGAGTTACTCCTGCTATTCAGAGGAAGTGTTAAGGCTGGATTACAGATGAATATCCGGATTAAAGTGAACCTGAACTTTTGTAAAATGAAGACCTTCAGCTGCTCTTCACAGCTGCTGTATCAAAGGATGTGATTATTCAGACCTAGCTTTCAAACTCTCCCAAACTTTGGGAGCTGAATCCAGGCTCACTGTTATTCAGGCTCATCAACTGATCACCTTTGAGTACCTCCAAGTGGGTATAATGCAAGACATGCAGTGAGGTAGAGGATGTATGTTTCAGTGCCGATCACTGAACTTCATGAACCCTCAGTGCCACCATTTGTAGCAATGTGGCACCAATCCCCAAAGCTTGTTTTGAATCCTGCAGTGAAAAATTATTGGTACTTAGGCTGCATAATCTTTTCCCATGTTATGTCAGGAGCAAATGACAGTTTGAAGTGAGTACTGCCTGCTGCTTCAGCTCAGCATCTGATATGTTTGCTTACCTGATGCAGTGTTCCTAGGCAGTGATTAATGAGAGCTCTTGAGTCAGAGCCTATAACCATGATATGAGCATTAACAGGTAAACCTACAAAGAGGAAAGGATAAAGCTCCTGAAGGAGGGAAAGGTACTGACCAGTATCTCAGTCTGGCTGCTTTGTATATGGGTCCCAATCAGATTGTTCAGAGGTTGTTACATTTCAACCCAAGCCTCTTAAAGGCCCAAATAAATTTATTCATGAGAATAAATATTTATAGCCCAATCTGACCCTACAGAAATTGGTGGCTAACTTCTCTGATTTAATCAGACCCAGGCAGACAATTCATATTGGAATGCTCATTTTCTTTTGTGGCAAAATCAAAACTGCCAGCGGTAAGCTTCTATGCAGAAACAAGGAGAGGCAGAAATGCCTGCAATATTAACAAGCCTGATGGTAGTTCCCTATTTGTTACACAGGGGTGTACAAGTCAAAATACGCCAGGTCACCAGCGCATTTAAGCACACAGAGATATAAAATCCTAGAATGGTTTGTGTTGGATGGGACCTTAAAGATCATCTAGTTCCAACCCCCCTGCCATGGGCAGGGACACCTTCTACTAGACCAGGTTTCTCAAAGCCCCATCTAGCCCGGCCTTGAACACTTCCAGGGATGGGGCATTCACATTCCTACTTTTAAACAAGTGCTGAAATATCACTGTCATTCCTTGAACTTTAATGGGACTTTGGCCACTATTCAAGGATAAATCGATATTTATGTTCCTTGAATACCTGAGACAGGCTGGCTTATGACTTTTTTGCTTTGCTGGATCAGGGTTTATAACTCTACAAGTTGATTTCTATCCTGGTCTGTTTAAATATTTCAAACACATATACAAAAATAAACCTAATCTTCTGCCAATATTCCACCTCTGTGGTCTCATGACATCCAGGACACAAACCACTGATCTTTCCAATGATCTGACTTACAAATCTAGTTTTAGAAGGCACCGGCTGCTAATCACTCCTGCAGTTGGAATACCTGCATTATTGCATCTCTGTTGCATGTGACTAGCTTGGAAAATGAAGTTAAACTTGTACAATAGAAGTAATTTAATACATGATTTAGAACTTTAACCATCTTACTACAAATTATTTTGCATGCCTGCAAACCTTTACTTGTATGAGCAACCCTATGTGTTTTAACGAGGAAAGAATATTAGTGAGGTTTGGCCTGCTGAATGTAGAAATGATTGTATCATAGATCAGTGACAGTATTTACATGAAACTTAGCAGTTCCACTCATTGTTCAAAGAAAAACAGTTCCAGTTTTTCTGTCTTTTTTCCTTCCCTACCACCACTGAATCTCACATTTTTGAAGAAAGGGAGAGGAAAATCAAGCCTCATATATCTCAGCCTGTTATGACAATCTGAATATAATATATAGGCAATCAAATAATCGATCACACTTAACCTGATTACATACCGAATGAAATCATAGCTGAGATTTAGATAGGTCACTGCTCTAATAAGCCAGTGCTCTTGACCCCTGACAAAGCTTCAAGAATCTTTATGGTTAATGGAAGGGATACTTCATATCTTATAGAACTGGGATTTATGTGGTAGATTCATAGAAAAGTTTAGTTTGGAAGGGCCATCTGGAGGTCTGTAGTCCCACCTTCTGCTCAAAGCAGGGCTAGCTTCAAAATCAGATCAGGTTGCTCCAGCCTTGCCAGGTTTTGAAGATCTTTAAGAGTGGAAACTGAACAGTTGCTTTGTGCCCCTGTTCTGGTGATGCACTAGTGCTACCGACACGATTTTTTCCCATATTTCTAATCAGTATTTCCCTTGTTGCAGCTTGTGACTTCTGCCTTTTGTTCATTTGCTGTGTGTCTCTGACAAAAGTTTGCATCTGTCTTCTCCAATGGGTTAAGGCAGTGGAAAACTGCAATTATACCCCCTCTTGGCCTTGTCTCCAGGCTAAACAAACCAGTTGCCTCAGTCTCCCATTGTACATCAGGTGCTCTGCTCTCCTAACTGTTGTAGCAGCCCTTCTCTAGAGTCTCTCAAGTTTGTCAAAAGCTGTTGTTCTGCCGGCCCCAAACTCCAGCTGCAGCTGTTCGATCAGCTCTCAGCCTGACCTGGTGCATCGGGTACTTTTGATCCCAATGCATGACTCTGCATTTGCCTTTGTTGAACTTAATGAGGTTCCTCCTAGCTTGCTTCTCCAGTTTGTTGAGGTCCTGAATTGAAACCCTGCTCTCCAGTGTATCAACCATTCCTCCAGTTTGGGTGTCACTTGATGAGGTTGTGTTGTGTCTCAGCATCCAGGGCCATATGGCATACCAGCAGGGTAACATATTGACTTAGTCAGCAAGTGATAATTTTCAGTTTATCTGGCAGGAATAGAATTCTTGATAATTGTTGACCAGAATTCATGGAATATTTTTGGCCACTAGACTAGACTGAATATACAATATACTTTGCAGTACATGTTATGCTAATTAGAAATATATATAGTAATGGTATTTTGATTATACATATCTAAATATGGTTTTATGTAGTAAAAGTATTTCCAATGGACAACTTTGCATGGAAAAGAAATAGAAAAGAGATAATCAGTAATATATATTTATATACATATATAGGAGGTGGTTGGAATTCTCTGAGTAGAATAATTATAAGTGCATTGCTCACTGACACTGCTCACTCCAACCACCCTGATCTCTGCTGCTGTACTGCGTGCCTTTAGAAGTCACTGTGAAGCTATTGCTTGCTTTGCTATTGTGCCTTATATTTGAGATGCCATCACTACATGTTGTGATGGCAAGCTGAAGGAAGAATGCAATGTTTTGGAGAAGAAGTTATAGGGTTTTTAATTGCTGAAAATGCAAAGCAGAAATCTCTCTTAGTGCACTAGCCCACTCTGCTGCAATCATTTTATTTTTTTTTTTCATTGACTGCCCTGGTTGTGCTGGCGAAGGAAAGCAGACACTCTCTGTTAGGAAGCAGTGCTGTGTACAGTCTGATGCGACAGTGTTCTTAGTTTTCTGTTAATGCAATGTTTGTGGTATCCCACAATCTCTTTGCGGAGGTACTGCAAGAAAAATGGCGGCTGTCTCTTTCAACTTTTTAATTTAACAAAAGCAGGCCACACACAAACATTTAACCCAACTTTTTCTTGGTGTTTAGGTTTACCAAGGATAAAGTAACAATGAATAATCGTATTCCACATATTACTGGCTTTTCTTAGGACTGCTCAGCCTAGTCCAAGATTCTTTTCCATCACAAAACTGCTTCCACCACCCTTCTCTTTGCGTGAGAGAGAAGAAGCCACCTTGCTTCAACCAATCAGGCATTAAAGAGGGCAAAGAGGGCTCTCTGTGGGAGATCTCCATCTCTTTATACTTCACAAGGAGGTTCCCCTAATATGGGGCCTTCCGTTGCACTGCCAAGTCACAAAGGGGTACATTGCAGTTCAAGAGGGAACGTGTGCATCTACAGTGTGCAGATACATTCCCCTAAAGTAGCAGGCAGAGCTGTTGGGTTTAGGGTTACATTTCAGGTTTGTTGTTGAGAAATGTCTCAACCTGTGAAATAGTACCTACCCTGCCTAGGAATTTGAAACCATGTTTTCCCAAAGATCATGGATCTGTCTGCATCAGTTCCAGTGGGCCTCTTTCTTAAGAGCGGAAAGACTTTGTGACTTGGTCACAACCATCATAGGTGAAGCTACAATGCAGTTTGTTTTCTAAGCCCTTATTTTCAATACATGTCTGAAAATCTGCAAAATGAAGGGTTGAAATTTAAACTTATTAGCCTCTGCCTAAAGATGAAAATAGGCTTTTAAAAGCAGTCCATATTTTAATTGAGAAGACTAAACAAATTTCATTTTAAAAAATATTTTTTTCATCCTGACCTTTTAGTTTAAAAAAACCCGCAGCCAAAGTGGGTAAGATTTCAAAGTCATTTGGTTTTGATTTGAATTATAAGCCTCTGAATATCACACACTGAGTAGGTACAGTATGTTTTTTAGTTAAGTTCTTTAAAAACATGCAAGTATAGAAGGGCACTATATTAACGAGTGCTATGAACTCCTTAAGTCCTCAGAATGGCTTTCCAGGTCATGAATTCCAAATACTACAGGAGAATTACAATCTGCTGAACAGATACTCAGTTTTACCAGCATGTTCACATTCCCACTACACTGATAATTGAATTTTCCACCCCTGACACTGCAAGTTGCATTATCAAGACATTGGTTATCACATAAGTGGGTGGAGGAAGGGATGCTAATACTTTCAAAACTTGCTCATATTTAGACCCAGACTTTTCAGTAGAGCACAGCTCACTGTATGTAACAGTTTGTTGTGCAGGTGTGTCCCTGTAAAGCTTTTTAATGTAGCTGTTTAAAGGAAAATTAGAATATGGCAAGATACTGCAAGAGTTGTAATTGGAACTTGCAGTTTTGAGCTCATCTTTCAGCTGAATTGCCTAAGGTTGGGTATGAAGTCAGTAGATAAGCTGTCAACAGTCCTACATTCACTTTCCATTCAAATCTGGTTCTTGTACAGAGCATTGTGAGACGTCTGATGTGCCAAACAACATGTCTTTAAATTAAAGCTTAAGTGTAATTAGAAAGGTACCTATACTCCCTAGGGAACAAAAAATCCCACTTGTATTTACCAAGCAAGTTTTTAGTCCCTCAGATAGTATGTATCTAGGAGCACCATAAAGGTGTTCAGTGTCAGGTTTTACACTTCCAGTCTCAAGGCAGAAGTAATTTCCAATAAACAGAGCCTCCAGGCTCAGAGCTTGAGTTAGAGGAGGGGGCAAAGCAATTTCTGATGTAGTATCAAATCTCCTAATGGTGTTGTTAAAAACTAATTTTTCACTGTTCGTTTTATTTGCCAACAACTATGTGACTGCTAGGTGCTGTATATCTTACCTCAGTGTGGCTGCTTACTGGGCCATGACAAGTGTCTCAGCTTAATATTCCCTCCTTCCCGCTATATCATATTAACCCAACTTTTATGTTTCATGAGTCCTTGTCTGAAAACTGGGAACTTTCTACTTCTGTGAGACTTGGTGAGAATACTCAGGCCTACCTCTATTAAGTATGATGACATTTGCTGACTTTGTCATGTCAAGTGACATATGAAAATTGGCAATTAACACTACCTGGCTTCAGGGGGAGAAACAATTGTGTATCACTTGTCTGTAGGCAGCAGAGGCTTCAGATGTAATTCTCTGAAAATAAAGCAGTTGTCCCAATTTAAGCTCATTTCATTTCTTTCCAAAGAAGTGAAATACAGTCGCTCTTGGTGATAGTGTCAAGTCATCCCCCTGTGTTATTCTATTTGTTTCATCACAGCCTCTTCTCTCCAGGGAGCTCATTTGTATTCTTTTGCTTTCAGGTCATCCGATTCTTAGTTCGTGTCATGGATTTAACTTTGCCTCTGTTTAGTATAAATTAAAATGTTACTGTTGCCACCAGACTGAGCCCAGAAACCACAACTGTGACTATTTAGCAACCTATTTAAAATTCAAGAAAAAAGCCATGTACCTAAATATTTTATGGCTAATTGCCATTTGGATTCAGATCTAGATCTCAGCATTCAGGATAATGCTTACTATCACTATGGCTGCATGCCATTGCTTTTCAGTATTTGCTGATACAGTATTTAGAAATGCACTTTTTCCCCTGTTAAGAAAACATTGTACTATCTAGAAAGGTAGTTTGAGCTCCACTTGGGTCAGTCACTCGCATCAGCATAAAGACATTCTGCTCTCTATATTTTAACTAATTTCCTCATGGCAACCCTGTCTGTCCCCTTGCAGTGCTACAGGGAAATAAAAAATTGTAGTAGGCTAGTGTAGTGATTGGCTGAAGATATGTGCCCAGCTCTAAATTTAAGCATAATTTAAATTTTTTACCACTGACATATGCACTTTCCCCTTCCTCCAGTCTATGTGAAATGGTCTAGACATCCACAGCAAAATTACTTTTCTAATGAGACTGCTGCTACTGTGGAATCATGGTCCAGAGATCAAATGTGGGTGAATCGTGGTTCAGAGATCAAATGTTGTCACCTAGGAGTCAAGATTTTCCTCTGGATCTCCCCCTAAAGATCTCCCAGTAAAGCTTATCAGAATGCCCAGAACAGCTGGAGCTCAAGAGGGTCTGCACAGCTAGTTCAGTCATAAACAGATTGATTTGCTGTGTGCAAATGCAGGCTAACACAGCTCACCCCAGATAGGCTGTAAAATGAGATGCTAGCTGTGATTCGGGGTACTGTCTTTTGATGACCTGGCTCACAAAAAGCCTAGGTTTCATCTCTTCTTATCCCATAGAGCTCTGTTCTACAGTGGCAGGTCCTTGTCCCCACCAGCGCCTAGCAGTACCTGTTATCCTGCCGCCTTCCGCCCCATAGCCGAAAGTCCTCCCACCCCTCCGAGTTTTGTTCCTCCTCCCTGCAGCTTGTCTCTCTGTTTAACTCTCCTCCGTCCCTCTCGGTGCTCTGTACCGCCGTGTTTGAAGGCAGAAAAGGTGGCCTCTCCCCTGCAGCAGCGGCATTCCCACTTGGCCAGGCGGTGGGAGCAGTGGGTTTTGCCCCTGCTCCCTACAGGCTTCCCACCTCCAGCCAGATCCCAGGAAAGCCAGTGCCAGACCTGCTGCCGCCCGAGCCGCCGGCTGGCCACGCAGCCTGCTCACACGTGTGCTACACAAACCCACACCGTGTGCAGGCGCCCTCATGGGTGGGTTACCCCCGGGTAACCGGGTGCCCCCCTGGCCCCGGGTGACCCTGCAGGCAGGGAGGCTCCGTGCCGGCGAGCCCGGCCCGGCCCGGCGCGGCGCGGCGCCAGGGCCCATCGGGAAGCACTAGCAGCACCTAGTGGCGGAAGGCGGCCGGAGCGGCTGGGAGGGCGCAGCGCGGGGGACGCGGCTGCACCCGACACCCTTCTACGGGGTGAAGCTGCATTTTGCGCTGTCTAGAAACGATCCGCGGGGATCACCGCGGCTTTTCCTCAGGTGGGACTGGGGGACCAAGCCAGGAGAAAAGCAGAGTAAAGGGCGTTTCTCCAGTAGAGGTGTCTCTGGACAGACAGAGGTGCAGTTCAGCACCTCTGCGAGCAACTGCGATGAGTCTTGCCAAGAGCCCGGTCTCCGCCAAGCCCAGAACAGGAACCCGGTACATCTTCCCTCTAGCGAGGCTTAGGATTTGGAGACTGAAAACAAATTGTTTGATATAGATCACTTCACATGCCATACCCTGACTTTTCCCATGGCATTTTCTCTTTTTCAAATAATCTGAACTTTAAAAATAATCTACTTTGCATCACAAGCCCTTTACTGAAGGGATCTGAGTAGTTTCCCTGTCTGGCTAGTGATTTTGCGGACAACATGCTGTGTAATGGCATTAAGGTATCAGGCCCCAAGTGTCCGAGGAAACATTACAGGGCTTTAATTTATATACACCTTTATTCGTGGGTGTCTGAGCAGTGCATGCACATACATGACCAACAGAAGTACTGCCAGTTTTGGCGGGGAAACAGCAAAATAGCAGCAGGAAATTGTGAGAAGATTCTAGGGCAAACACTCAACCTTTAACAGAAAAGTGCTATCCATTATATCTTTAAATGTTGACAGACATTGGGAAAAAAAAACTAGATATGGTTTCATGCTACTTACTGTTCAATGCTCAGTGTCTCATCTGCAAGTCTTAGGAAGAAGAAAGTTGAGCTCAGTCTTCTGGAAATTACATGTTTAGTTGTGGCATTTGATGAGGTGTTTTATCCCTGAGGTTTAGACCACCAAACCACCTGCTTTACAGTCAAACTGAAAAAGAAGGCCAATAGTGTCCCAGCTCAGTAATACAGACCTGTGCTGTGTTCTGCTCTGAAAACACAGGCTGCTGTACAGCATTATTTAACATTTAATTTACTAAATTGAAAAATATCAGCCTGCATATTAGGGAAATGGAGGTGCTTGACAGTTATTTACAATTCATGTGTAAATTAAGACAGTATCTAAGAAGATGCTTGCCACAAAAAGTCAGCTAGAGGTTTTGGTTTTTTTTTGGTCTTGGCAAAGGTGAGGATGAAAAAAGAGGGGCAGATGTGATGCCACTGCACATGGGGCAGTTTGCTCAGCACCTTCCAGACTATGCCTGGCTCAAGGCTTATTCCAGAGTTTGAGTTTTGAGCAGAATACATAGGCACATTGCAATTATTTTGTACTCATTACCTGTCTTACACTGTCCAGTGCAAGTTTTAAAATGAAAAGCAGATTGAAAATGCTATACATATAAATAATGTATTGACTGTTTTGTAGAAGCTGTATCCAAAAATGTGTTACTGCATGAGCAGATGTAGTGATATAGTTACTTGATTAAGGAAGAACTAAGAAATTAAGAACAGGCAAATAATTACGTATTGTATAACGATCATCTCAGTGGATCTGTGCTGTTACTCCTCTGACATGTCAACTGGGAGAACATCCATTGCCACTACAACTGACTGTCACAGCATTGCTGAGCCATCATACAATTACACTGTTTTTAATATAGCTGTAATGTACTGTCAACATGAATGACTGGATCAGTGTACAGAAGAAAAAAAATCCTAGTCTTATATACGTACACATACATATGCAACGGCCATTCTATCTGGGGATTCAGCTGACAACTGAGGCTCTTGCGATTTTTATATGTCACGAAACCAGCCCAGATGTATATTTATCCTTTATTCTTTATGCCAGGCTTCTTGTCCATCACCAGAGTTCATCCTATAGCTTTATGCGGTTGCCGCTAACGGCGCACAGGCACTGTGCCTCACCGCGGGGACACCGCGGCACATCGGCCACTTGCAATAACACGTTTGATGCAGCCGCCCCCCAGCACCCCCCAGCGACTCCCCGCGGCGGCCCCGGCCGGCGGCGGGCGGCGCGGAGCTGCGGGCGCTGCCGACCGGCCCCGGGGCTCGGCGGACCGCGGGCGCGGGGGGGGGCGGCGCTGCCGCCGGGCAGCGCACAGCAGCGCAGCTTCTCCCTTGCGCTCCGCGCCGCGTACGCGCTTCGCCGCCGATTTTCCGCCGCCGTCTCCGCTTCGGCGTGAGAAAACTTCGCCGATTCCCTCCCCAGGTTCATTTCGACCCCGTTCGCCCGCGGCGAGCAGGGGGACATCGCGACGGGGAGACGCGGCCACAGCCCCGGGCCCTGGTGAAGGGAGCAGCCGCGGGCCGGGGGACCGCCCTCCGCCCAGGGAGCCTGCCGGGCGGCGTCTCCAGGCAGCCGCTGCCGTGGGCTCTGCACGGCAGCCCTGCAGCCCGAAGCCCGACCGGAGGGCCCGCGGCGCGACTCCAAGCCCCAGCCCGGCGGCTTCCCCGAGTCCCGCTCCCATCCCAGCCACGGCCACAGCAACGCAGCCGGCCCTGCCCCTTCCAGCAGGGAAGGAAGGGGCTGGATTTAACAACAAACATCGCTCCGCCGCTGGCTCTTATCCTCGCTCTCGGCTGGTGCGTCTCCTCCACGTTCAGCCCTCCCCACGCCGGCGGCGCTTGAACCTACCCGCCCGAAAAGTGTGCCATCCCCCTGTCCCCGACCCCCCTGGTCAGCCCTGCCGGCCCCCTCCGCAGGGGTCCGTCCGCCGAGCGCCGCCGCGCTCCACGGGACGCCCCGCCGGCCCGGGGCGGCCGGCTGCGAGCAGCGGGGAGGGTGGCGAGGGCGATCCGCCTGCGAAGAAATGCCCTGTTGAACTTTGAATATATTAGTTGACATCAGTGCGAGTTGGGGCTGCCAGCCCCTAGCTCCCTCCTCCTTCCCTACCTCCTCCTCCTCCGCCTCCTCCTCCTCCTCCTCCCCCCGGTCTCCGATGGAAAGAGTTGAAGCCGTGCTGATAGGAGCCTCCTGGAAGAGACAGCGGAGCGCAGGGGAGGACTTCGGTCCCAACTCCGGCCGCGCCGCGGGGACGCTGCCCGCAGCCGCTCGCATGGCCCGAGGCGGCGCTCCCTAAGCGCCGGGCTGGGGAGAGCCGCCGCTCCGCTCCCCTGCTCGCCCTACGCCGAGCCCAGCCCAGCCCCGCCGAGCCGCGCCGAGCCCCGCCGAGCCGCGCCGCGGCTGCCCCCGCTCCTGCGGCAGCCGGAGCACGATGTGCCGGTGAGCCTCGCACCGGGAGCCCGGCGGCCACCCCGTAAGCGCAGCGCGGCGGCGGGCTGGGAGGCGGGCGGCGGGCTCGGCCGCGGGGCGGGGGGCGCGCAAACTTCCCAACTTCGCGGGGGGCCGGGGCGAGCGGGCGGCGCTGGGCTTGGGATCCCGGGGAGGTGGGCAGCCCCGGGCTGCTGCGCGGCTCGGCCGCTCCCGGCGCAGCGGCGCGGGGTGATGGAGGGGCCGGGGGCACCCTGCGGGGCGTGGGCGCCTGTTTGTGCACGGCGCTTCGTGCGCCGCCGGCCTGCTCCCCGCGGGCTGTGGAGCGAGAGGGGCTTTTTTGTCGCTGTTTTTGCAGTCCGGCAGCGCTGGAGAGGACGTTAGCTAGGAGGTGGCAGCGGAGGTGGTTTCTTTCCTTTCTCTCCCCCCAATCTTCGCAGCCCTTCCTAAACCCTCTGAACGGGGCTGTGGCGAGAAAGAAGGGGGTGCAGTGGTGGGAAGCCGGATAGCACAGACTGAGGGATATTAATGTGTTTTTTTTTAGATGGTAATTTGTCTTTGTGGTAGGGGTGGCCCATTAAATTTCAGCTCACGTCCTGATGGAGATCAAAAGCGAAGGGGAGAGGGAGAGGGAAGCAGAGAGCCTTGTGCGGTTCTTTAGCTCCGTGTATTGTTAGAAACTTATGGGGGGAGGGGGGGGGGGATTCCCAGGAACAACCTTTGTCAATCCAGCTCCAACACCCACACCAAAAGTTGGAGATCTATGTTTTCCAGTACTACCATCTGCTCCCCAGGAACATGCTTACTGTTATGCCTCAGAGGAAACAAACAAAAGGTGTGCTTGCCAAGTCGGTACTGAACCTGTCTGTTCATGGGCGTTTAGGTGGAGTGTAAGCATAGAGGAGTATCTATGTCCTAAGGGTTCACTGTCCTCTGTTGGCTCAGGTTAGACTCTCAGATAATTTCCTGTCCTCAAAAAAGGTCTCCACACATGATAGATGCCAGGTCCTGCTTTTTTTCTTTTGTTTTTCTTATTTTTGGTTGGGTTTTAAGTTTTTCCTTTTTTCCTTTTTTTCCCCTTGAACTATTTATGTATGGATATATTGGTTTCAGATCATAGTAAAGTTTCTTTTTTTGTTGTGCAAGTGTTCCCTCTCATTACAGCAAATATTTCTATTCCTAAATTATAGTCTGAGCTGCAAGAGGTTAGCTCTCATTGCCTCTGGATGAGTTCAGTGGTAGGCTGAGACCCCAAGCCGACTGCGCTGCAAACAAAATAGAAACCAACTAAACTAAAAGTTATAATGGGCTTTGATTCTTACTGCTGTTTGAGATCAGTAGAGATCCTGGGTGAGTGAAGGCAAGGAGGAGGAGTGAAAGTAGTTGGAACAAGCTACTCATAGAAAAGTGCTCTCTTGATTATATGTGTGATTTGTAAGCACCCAAGGGAGAAACCTGGTCATAAACTGCGGAGAAGGTGGCAGTGGGAAAAGGAAAAATCCTGCTGATATTTAATCAGTTTTTGTAATAGAGATTTCATTTTTAAACAGCCATTTGAATCATCCACATCTTTTTTTCATTTTTTCTCCCTTTTAGACTAAAACTTTTCTGTTCAGATTGGACTGGATGATAAGCAGACTCTGCACTAGGCAGGCTATAGTAGGGAATCGTGGCATTTTATGTTATGCTTCTTGCATTTTCAGGGAAGTGGAGGCAATTTCTCTTTTTTTCTCTGTATCAAGCTTTCTTTCCTCAGAGCGGTTAAGTTTTTGTCCTCCCCTGTCAGGGACATGTTAATCCTGAAGTCATGGAGGGGAGAGAGATCCCACCATTCAGAATATAGATATTTGCTTTGTTCATCCCCCCAGCCCATTAGGCTGATGGAATTGGCAGTGGCTGCCCTCTGTGACCTCCCTCCCCTCTTGCAAAGAGTTGGGGCAACCAAGGGAGGAGAGAGTTGTGCAAACTCCAGCTAGTGAAAAAGCACAACCCCAGAAGACAAAAGGTTTGAACAGAGAGATGTAGGGGATGAGGGTCTGTGTGGGGAATGACTTCTAACAAGGTGGCCCTGATCAGTTCATGTACACTCAAAAAGATGGCATAGAATTGGGTTCAGTAGGAGTGCATGTAGCCAGATAGAAACTTGATACAAGTGGTGCCATGGGATTTTAGCTCTTTTGCAGTAAGATGAAATAAGTGCCGAAACAAAATGGCTTTGGTTGTCCAGTATGATTGCCCTTTATTCTCCAGGCAGACACCTGACTTGGGGGAACATGCACCCAGGCTTATAGTCTTTGTTTCTTACCTTGTAGCCAGTTGTAAAAGTCCTGCTTGACTTGGGCTGAAACATGATGGATCCTTGTTAGAGGAAATGTTCCTAGAGAGCAGTCTCACTCTGTGATATTAAACATGGTTTGAACAATAGTTTTTTATTTTAGTTAGGATTAATAATCATGTGAGCAGTCATGCTAGGGTTAAATAAGACCATCTGCATGAATATGTTTTCCTGAAAACAAATACATGACATGAAAAGTTTGTGTGAAGTCTAGGCTGTTGACTTGCAGTTTGGCAAAAGGGGGCAGTATCAAACAATACCACAAAGCAATCTGCTGCGCGACTGCCTTTCTGCCTTGAGTACTGATCTGTGCTGTATCTACTGGGATCTGGGAATTTAGGGTGTTATCCGGGAGCCTTTATTCAGGTGATTCCTTGTAAAGACATCAGGAAGGTTAATCGCCTGCGTAAAAGATGCAGGATCAAAGCAGTCATTGTTTTGCTTTGTGATTGCATCACTTCCATATGGGTTTGTCCAGTGAAGGCTTGGAAATTAAGGACGATTCTGTATGATTGCAAAGCTACTTTTGTTCACATTAAGTAGGCTGGCAGCAGTAACCTTAACCTGTTCTGACTCCACTGATTTTAGAAAGAGCATGATGAAGCCCTAGCTTTGGATTGCTGTGCATATAAATGCCCTCCAAGGAGCTGTCATCACTGTTTTCCATAGTAAGAAAACTCCAAACATTTTCTTCTCTAAATTTAACTTTCTTTGAGAACCCATTTATTTCCAGCTTAGAGAAGTATATTGATTCATCTTCTAAAATATTGTGTTTAGAATGCCTTTAAAAGCCTTTTCACCTTTTATTTATCTATATGCCTGGAATCATTAGATCAGCATTTCTTAGTTAATTTTTTACTGAGAGCCATGGATAATTTTACCAAGGGTCTGTCATTGGAAAGCCATGCAACGGACTCCAGCTTTGTCAAGTCTCCTAAGTGATGCTCACTGCCTTCATGGCAAGAGCTACAGCGACAAGTGCAGACCAGCCCCAAGAGAGAGGGGAAGTGATGAGGAATGAGTCTGTCATAGTGATGTGAATATGTTCCACTGCTGGGGCAATGCCAAGATCCAGAGTTTAGGTGCATTCCGGTGTGAAGTCTGCAACTGGATTTGCCTTGCTTCAAATCATGCCCAACCAGATCATTTCTGGTGTAAAACTGAAAAAGAGAAATTCAATCATCTGCAGATAGTGGTGGAAGCAATTCAGAATGGTTCTCTAGGGGTGAAATTCATTGGTGTTTGTTGTGCAGCAGATACGTAGTATCAAGTCATGCTGAGATTGCAGAGTCTGTGGTGATGGACTTACCTTTTAAAGACTGAATACTGTGAAGGTGAACTGCTGCTATTTTAGTTTGAGTCCTTGTGATTTAGTCCAGGAGACAAACTGTGGAGTATTACAGCACTATCCCTGCTGTGCCTTGAAACGGGCTGTGTCCCAATATGAGTGTTGTTGACTCTGAGGATCAAGTCAACAGTTCTTTGTTATTGTTCTGTTGTCTTTTTTCCCTTTTCAGGAGGAAAAAAAACCTCACTGAAGGGAGCATGTCAGCTAGTCTAATTGTAGGGATCGTTTCTCTACATTTTACGCTGTGGGCTCCTGACTCCTCCGTTGTGCTCAGTAGTCCCAGGACTCATCCTATCTCTGTCCATGGTGGTGATTTTTGTTAGTTTCAGTAGGAGTTGTCTGAATATGAAATAGAACGCTTTGACAGGTATTTGAGCCTGCAACTTATGTGGACAGTGCCTTGCTTGCTGGACATTATTCTTCAAGCATAGTTAGCCTCAGTATTTATTTCACCTCCATTCTCGTTGTTGTCCAAAAAAAAAAAATAATGCCTGACAGCGGTTATTCTTCACCCCAGGCTCAAACCATGCGAGCAAAGTGCAGCAGAGCTCCAACAGCATAACCGTGACTTTCAGTGTGCAAGGTCTCCTTGACTACAGCACTGTGACTCCCGAAGTTACCTCTGCTTCAGCTCTCATACA
The DNA here is from genome assembly GCF_023634085.1 of Falco cherrug. NCBI lineage: Eukaryota > Metazoa > Chordata > Aves > Falconiformes > Falconidae > Falco > Falco cherrug. Next base: position 31,111,369 of record NC_073704.1, on the reverse strand, counting down.
AAGCACAAATTTTTAAGGTCCACACAAAATCACTCAAAGTGATTTTCTGATGATGAGTGTATGAGTAATGATACTCTAGAAGTATTACTGCTATTAAATATATATCTATAAACCAAACGAGTTTGTTTTGTTTCCGAATGTAGTGAGTCTGGGAGGTAATTTGCATGTGAAGGATGTTACCAAGTTACAGAGTATGTCTCTGAATTGGTGACAGGGCTATTCATGTGCTTATAATTAAGCATATACCAAAGCACTGTGCTGGTTAAGGACTGGTGTGTCTTTATTTACTTTTTAGTGAGGTTTAAATGAGATCATAAGTAAACATGCTGATTACTAGTCTTAATCCCCAAATCAATTGTGAACACCTCAGGAGTTTATAAATCATCTGTGTAATTTCATTGTTTTTCAGTAAGGGGTCATTTGTGGAGAAAGCACAGGATATTTTCTTCCCAGAAGCTGCTGTGAAGGAGCTTGATCTTACAAGGTGCTACATGTTCTTCATTCTTGTTAATGCATCCCTGGGAAACAGCACCCTACATGATCAGGCCCTGATAAACACAAACTGTAGCAGTGTCTGACCTCTGTGGGTCATCTGCTTTGTTGAGCAGGCTAAATGCTTATGGGCTTGCTAGTCTCAATATATAACGTACTCCCTATTAGCTGTTGCTGGAAGCCAAATAAATTGCAGGGTTCCAGTTTCAAAGGTTTGACTTTATCCATTGTGCAGCAACATGTGACCAGCTGGGACGCAGCAACCTGCAGAGAAGAACCATAGTCATCAGTTTTATCTCTGCCAAATATTGTGCTGGGCTCAAAAGCTTAATCATAACTTCAAACCTGTGAAGCAGCCTCTGTAATTGGGAACAGTATGTCAGGATCTGGTGATGCCAAATGGATCCTCTGGTATCCCTGAACCCTCCATGCTATGGAGGACCTACCCTGATGTTGGATAAGCTCAGATATGGGGCAAAGATGCTGTCTGCAGTCCTGCAGAACAGCAAGACTAAGTCCTACTAGATGATCTATAAGCCATTTGCCATTTAAGGGTTTGTGGCTTCTGAAGTTTGTATATTTCACAGATTGCTTGTGCCATAGTCTTCAGAAACTATTAGCTTTTAAGACAAGCAGATGGCTTTAACAAAATATATTTGCTGACACCTGGAACAGGTGGATCTGGAATCAATTTATGCAGTGTAATTTTTTCCACACCCCTTTTGGAATAATTTTATACCCTGGAGCCACCTAAGGTGCTTATTATGTAGCCAATAGGGAACAGCTTCTGTCTGACTACATAAGATTTTACACATCTTTTATAGCTAATGCCTAGATTGAAATGCAAAATCTAGTGCTGGGAGTGCATGCGAATTTGTGAAACTCCTTGGAGAAAATGTGGGTGCGTGTATCAGTGAATGAATTATGATCCTCCATAGACAGAGAGTGCTTTTTTTGGTGGTAATGAATGTCCCGTGTTCAGTGTTTGTCATTTTAAAAGTAGTATTTTTCATTTCAAGTGCAAACCTTGTGCAGGTTACCGATGTAGAGTAAAAATGAAAAAAATAGCTTTAACTTTATTTGAAAGGATAACAGAATGACAATTTCTTATGTGGTATGAAAGTGTCCTGACTCAGAGATCAAATTGCTGTTTCCAAAATATGGCTATGACAGTTATGACTAGTTACGTGAGAAGGGAGAAGATCGTCCCTGCCTTCTCAAGGGACAGGAAACAAACTCCCATGAGACTGTGGCCACATCCTCATTCTTGCGTCAGAATCAGGGCCAATGAGCTTACCTGGCTGTGTAGATTCATAGTAACTTCAAAGAGGTTTTGGGTGGGTGCTGGGGCCATCTGCACAACTCAGAGGTAGTATTAGAAAATAAATCTGGAAACACTTTGGGGCCAGCCTCTTAAGGAAGAGGATGCTGACTACGGATGGCCTGTTGGGCACGTTTAATTGCTTTGCTGTGTTGCTAGCCACGTGGAAGTTGTTTAGCCTGCTGTTTCAGCTAAAGGTTACTTACTTATCTCCTACAAATCTGACTTACAATAGATCAAAGATTAGGGGGCGGGGAAATAAGAAGACAAGAAACGAAAGGGTAGGAAGTTCACTGTGGATAACTCAGTTTGACCAGATAATATAGTAAATTCAAGAAAGTAGAAAGAGATGCTTATTGGAGTCTGTATATATAAAGCAGGGAGGGAAAAATTGGCTAGGTCTCAAAAGTTTGTTAGAGTGATTACAGATCCCCCTGCCCTGCCTCATGTTCCTTTCCCTGCTCTCTATTCCTGATTGAAGATGATTGTCTGCCAGAAGGAGATTTTCAAACACATGGTTGGGACAGGACAATCAGTCTGTATTTATAAATCACTTAATATTTCACCCTCTGACCTTTTTGCGGTCTGCTCCATGTATGAAGGACATTTTCATTAAAAATACAAAGCTGAGACTCAGTTTCTGCCTGTGTCCAGGGTGCTCCTCCAGTCCAAGAGAGTTTAGCTTTTAAGTTGTGATTGCAGCTAGTAACCACCTACTTAAAATAAAAGACAACACGGGAAATAGTGTCATTAGTGGCTTGTGGTAGGACAAAGATACATACTTTATTCAACATGAGCAAAACAGGACTATGCACTGTAACTATGCACTGTTCCAATACTGACGAAGGATGATGTCAAGTAGCACATAATACAAATTATGAAGAATTTCATAGTTCCTGCTTTGTGAGGATAATCAAGTGATATAATGGTACAATTTACCCTTATTTCCATTTTGACAACCATGCTCTGCAGTCAGAAGTAATAATCATTAGGGAGAGAAACTGAGGCATGAAAGGACTATGGCTGAAGAATTTTGTGGTCATCCGTTAAAGATGTCATGAAACATAACAATGCAGACAGGTGCCAAGTAGGACTGCCAGCAGCTGAAATCAGTATGAATTAGACTTTGAGGTCTGTGAAGAGTCTGGTCTTACATGACTTGCTCAAGGTCATAGAGTGCATTAGTGGCAGAGGCAAGGTTACAACCCCTGAAACCCCTTATTCACATACTTAATTTGAAATATGTAGTTAAATCCTATGAATGAAATGTTTCATCTCATTGCTTTCCTATATCAGAGCCCTAGACCTGTGCCTTACAAGACTCTGCATTTATCTCCTTGCTAAACATTGCCAGTAGGTAACTTGATCGTGCAAATCCTTTACTCACACAAGCAGTTCAGTTCAAGTTAGCGTGACTACGGTTTGAGGAAGAAAAGTACCCTGATTGCATGTGCACAATTGGTCCCAGCATTCTGAAGATGAAATAGGGATCATTCCTTTATTTTGAATTTTTATATGCATGCCAGACATGCATCTATATAGATTGAATTAAAACAAAAGCAAGTTATTAACATATTTAAAACGTAACATTTTCATTCCTTAACCAACAGAAATTGTTCCTGAGAGAGTAATTTACTAGATACCTTCTGTATTTGTCTAGGGCTGTACATCAGGAATACAAACCATGGTATTGCTAATGCTATGTGTTCCCTCTAATGGGTCTTTGAAATATTAAACCAACTTATATTTGGAATGAGCTTTGCACACCTCCTTGTCTGTGGTTGCTTTGCAAATCCAGGCTTCACTGCTTTGCCTTGGAGAATTATGAGTTTATTATACTCCTGGAATGCTAATAGCACTTCGTTTTTCCCCCTAAATTTCTTCTTCATATTTGTTTATTGATTCTTCATTTGACCACAGTTTCGCAGATAATGATGGTACTACTGAGAATAGCTGGTGTGAGTTAATTTTAAGAAGGCTGAAGTTACCATGCCATCCTTCTTTGCCAAGAATCTCTCTCTAAAGTTCATAAGCTAAGGCATGCAAAATGCTAAATTAGTTAAGATGACTGGATAAGATTACTCCCAATGTTATATTTCATTCCTATTTTCATAAAGACAAAGTGTATCAAGGCTGACAAACCTAAATTTAATTTTTCATTGAAAAATCATGGGCAGATTTGCAGATGATATACTTCAGGGAAGCAGTCTCTTCTACAGTCACTTGGTCTTTATTCAAATGAAGAATACGGACTTGTGAGAGGACGCATGTGAACCAGGTTTTTAGCATTTCACCCTTTAGTTTACGTTTTACTTTTGATTGCTGGAATACTTCCCCATCTAGTCCCTCCTCCCACAGTGATGGATGGTAACTCCAGAAAGGTGCTTTCAGTCATTTTATCTGTCTTCCCTGAAGGCACAGAAGAACTTTTCCTGAGGTGATTTATGTTCAAACCAGTCAACTATTCTCGACAAGCATCCAATTTCGATTTAGATATTTCTGAAGGAAGAGAACAGCCTGAAATTCTTGGTTAAGTGTTTAAAATTCAGCATCCCTTGCGATTATGTTGCTTTTTAGTTTCTCAGTTGCTAGGTTCTTGGTCCTGTTATGCTCTCATCTGGAGAGCCAGAGCATCACATTTTCTTCCTGTGAAAGTACTTGTGAACTGCAATCAAGTAATCTCTTAGTTACTCTGTGATATTTCAGTATGATACTGGTTTCTTCTGTGTTTTTTCAATCCTTATTGCCTGATGGCTCTTCTCTGAATGCTTTCTAAGGATGCTACTGGCCGAAGGAGACAGTAGTGCTGACAGCTGCAAAGGTTTGGGAGAACTGGAACAGCAGAGATTGCAGAGCAGAGCTGAGCACATGATAGACAGCAGGAGATAAGGCTTATAAAGTTTGAAGGCAGAAAATAGGGATAGTGGTATAGGAAGCTCTTGGCATGAGGAGCCTGGTGTGATACATACCTGGTGAAGAACTGGAGTAGCTGTAGTGGTAAAAGGCAACAGCTGGTTTTTACTGGCAGAGGAGGATGGCTGGGAGGTGGGTAGGGACTACAGCAGTAGCACTGCTTGTAAATCAGAGCAGCATTGAATCAGGAGCTCTCTGCAGGGAAGTGTCAAAACATCTGGCTGCACTTTGCCTGGGCTTAACCAGACTTTCTTTTTCACTCAGGAGTGCTGTGTTGTAGGCAAAGAGAAAAGCGACACTTCAGACTGAGAGCAGAGTTCAGGTTGAATTTCTGGTGAGGAAGCCATTCTGTTCTTGCAGGTGTAAGATCTGAACCTGCAGAATAAAACTCATTTTTGCCATCTGCACAAATGCACAAAGTGTTACTCATCTCAGTGAAATGACCTATGGATGAGAATTTACTGGCCTGAGTTCTTGATTGCTAACACAAGGCAAATACTCTTAAACTATTTCCAAAAGTTATACTAGTGTATGGCTCGGCTGCACTAAACTTAACTGTGATACTTGTGGTTGAGAGAACTAGAACCTTCCCATAAGTAATACAATATCTGTTTTGAGTTTGGAAAGATGTTATCATTTAATGAAAACTCTTTGTTTTCTGGCAGCCTACTCTGCTATCCGTTTACAAAGCTCTCAAAGGACTTGGACATCCAAGAAAAGTGCAAGAGCCCAGTACTACTCACAGATATACTAGTGCAGCCTCATTGAAGAGCTGTGGTTGTGCTTAACTGAGGGCTAGTGGCATGAGCCCAAAAACTCAAAGACAAGTTTATACCTATGGGAAGGGGTTACATAGGGGCTATATTGGTCCAGAGGCGCCCTCCAAAATTAGGTCTGCAAGATTATGCTGTTGCAAAATCTAGCACTAGGAGAAGCATTTCCAGTTTTAATTAAAACCCAAAACAACAAGATCTCTTTTTCTGTTGAATTTTAAGTTTCCCAAATGTTTGAGCATGAGATGCAGAAGTAATTGATTAGAAACAGAAGTAAAATAATGAGGCTTGGTTGTTGGTTTTTTTTTCCCTTTCCCAAGCTGATTCAACTGAGGAAGGAAACAAAACCTCTGAAGTTTTTACTTGGATAGAATAAGACTTTTCTCCACAAATAGACCAAATGAACTACTGAAGTGCTTCAGTGAAGTTATCACAAGGACCTGAGCCAGTGGGATTATTTACATGGCAGTCTTCTACCTCGTAGAATCAGGGGCTTAAATTAATAGTATAAAGAACTGGAAATAATCTGATGTCTGCAGTTCTAATGGCCTAAGATATTTGTAGAAGAGATAAGGGCCTGATCCTGCACCAAGGGACGTCTGTAACAAAAATTCCATTTATGTAAGTTAAAATTGGATTTTTCATTTAAAAAACCTCAAATGTTCACGTCTTGCAGTTCTTATCCAAGGACTATTTGCTTTTGAAATTGGCATACTAACCTGAGTCAGAGCTGCATGAGCTGGCCTCAGGTTTTCAACCTGACAGTACCTCTTTAAAATGCAGCAGTATAATTTAGGCATCTCTTATTTGTTTTGAATACCAGAGCTAACATGTCTGTCAGTTACAATGACTTGATAGACATGATTAAAAAGCAGGAGATCAGGAAAAATGTGTGCTTATCACAGACAACCCTCCCCGATGAAAAAGTAAGTGGCTCAGTGGCATATTTGCAATTGAGGTGTAACTGAAAGCATTTTTAGAAATGTGCTTTGTAGACTGCTTTGAAATGGTGTTTTCTGTTATGACCAGTTTCTGGAACAGATTATCATGATTGTAGGAAGCACTTCAAAGCAGATTGATGTAGGAAGATCTTTCACCAAAAACTTTGGCTTCTCTGTAAGACAGAAAGCTACAAATGTGTCTGCAATCTGTGTTGTTTCAGCTACAACAGCATTTATTTGATAAAAATGGGCTGCTCTTAATTTCTAAAATGCTACAAAACTCTTTGTATTCTGCTGGCCTCTGTTTCACAGAGGATTTCAAAGGTTGTGTTTCCTTTCTCCCATACCTTATCTGGTTTGTATTTTTTTAAAGGCTGAGTTTTAGACATTGTAATGAAATATTGAGCTGCATCGGATAAACACTCAGACACTAAATTAATATATTGGTGGCTAGACTTCCATAGAACAGATCTTGATGCATGATGTAGTCCATTCCCCAACCTCAGGCAGTGTCAACTATACCTCTAACATTCAGCTGAACACGGGCTCAGCTGAACTCAGCAGTAGCTAAGCCTTGGTAGGAACTGGAGATACGCTTAAAATATATTCATGTCTGAATTTTCACCCACAAGATTAGCTATGTTCCATTTCAGCCAGACTCCTAAAAACTTTACTTGTAGGCTAAATTCTGTGTCTTTGAGAACTGAAGTCTTCTATATACTTGCAAACACAGGAGCAAATAAGAAAAGCCAGCTTTCTGCTGGTATGAAACTGGAGGTAACAGCACATTGAAGTGTGGTGGAATGACAGTAAATTCTTGTTTTTCAAGGATATTGAAAAGGGAGGAAGTTTGTGCAGAAAGTGTAAGGCAGCACTAAGAAGAAAGAATCAGTTACAACTGTCTTGCTCCACTATATTTAGTAGCACATGTAGAGGACAGGAAGAAGAATTTACAAAAAAAGTTGTGTTATTTTGTGCCTTATCCAGCTGTAATATATCAAACCCATTGCATCATCCTTTATGATTCCTAAGTGAACAAATTTCCTTTTTACCAGGGAAGAAGCTGAGGCAAAAAGAAGTTGAGTCACTTGTCTAAGATTGTAAAGGAAGGCAGTGAATGAGAGTCCTGCAGTCACAGTCACTTTTTCTTGTTTGACAGCAGAAATAGCATGAATTCTTTATATTAAATCAGAAGGGCCTTGAAATAGTCCCTGCCCTTTCTGGGAAATTATTTTTTCCTATAAAGCAAGGCCAAATGTTGTTGATGGATACTTTATGAATACTTATGGTAACTGTTAAAAAATACCAATTATTTTTTTTTATCCACAGTGTCATCAAATGAACAATTTTGCCAGATTAGTTTGATACCAAAATATTGTGTTGCTTTTGTCTTATCAGCTCTTTCAATAACTCAATCAATACACTTTGTATGCTATAATCCATGGATTCAGTTCAAAGTTGCTGTCTTGCTGTTTGAAGCCCCATGAAGACCTTTTCTTTACTCTTCTGCTCAAGTGTTTGTCACCTTCTGAGGCTGGGAGTCTGTCTTCTTTATTAAAGAAAACAGCTGTTGGCAAAGAGACTCTTCCACACAACTCATGTTGTAGGTTGCCTCATGCTTTCCTTTAGTCACGCGACGTCTGGTGTTGACTACAGAATGTGGGCATGGAGGGGCCAAGTTCATGTACCATCAAATCTCCAGCACTGGCCTGCTCTGCCTTGGCTCCTGTAAGGACTCTCTTTGTAACTGTGCTATCTGGCACTTCTTTAACTTGTTCATCCTTACTCACACATGAAGTCATCGTTTAAAAACTTGCTTTATTCCTTGCTCAAGGTGCTTCATTTCTTTCTTGCTTTGCTACTTAATTCCATAAAATTAATTTTTTTTTTAGTCTAGAATACAATTTATTTATAGAATGCAGTGAGTAAATGAAGTTATCTTATGCAAAGTACTTACTCTGGTTCTTTGTGAAAAAAATGCAGATCACTTTTAAATAAGCTTCTAAAGCAGACAGCTCTGTGAACCCCTTCTTACCCTTTTTCTACAACATAGAAAATTAATAGCCAAGCACCAACTTTGCCTGTATTTTTAGTGAGCATAAATTAATCTACTTAATATGTAGTATGCTTCTTGCATCTACACATAATTAAATCATATTTGTTCTTAGAAACTATTCATCTAGTGTAAACCTGCTTCCTGAGTAAATATTCCTTTAATTAGTGGAACAAATAGATGGTGGGATTTGGAGTTGATTATCACAGCATTCCTTTCCCTGATGTCTGCTTCAGATCTGCACAGCAGAGAGGTCTGCTAAATACAGGCAGGGAACACAGCAGCAAGCTTTTTTGCAGTTTGAAAATAAATACATCTTCTGAATACTTCACACCTACGGAACCTTTCATTTGGGGATTACAAAGTGGTTTGCCATGCCTTATGGGTATTATTAATTTCCATTTTAGAGGAGGATAAAGTGAAATGAGAGAGATTAGGGCCAATATGCAACATCCCCATGTTGTATTAATAGGTGTAGCTGTACTAAGATGCATATGGTTGTATGCTGCTTATGTAGAACAGCAGAGAACATGGCTTTTCATATAGGCTAATGAGGTACAGCCCTCCATTTTTGGATGCCTGGTTGTGCATTCCTGGTCTCAGGGGTCCTGAAAGCTCAAAGCAGAGGGAAGTCACAGAGAGTCAAACACACTGGGGGTCTCGGAGTCATGCCTTTCCAGCAAGGCACCTCATTTTCAGATTTGGCTGCTCATGTTTAGTGGTTTAGGACTGGGGTGTGCAGTCAGTGGCAGAGCTGAGGGGAGTGCAGGTGTCCTGCTACCTGGCCTTGTTGTGGACGAGCAGAACAATTTAGTGACATATGTGTATCCTTTACTTCAGTGCACAACTCATCTAGGAGGTTGGAAGCTCCATCTGAACAAGTATGACAGCAAAGCCATGTGCATGTCCTTAATGTTTCTGCACTTGCCTCTGGGAAGGTGTACATATATGTGGGTGTCACTGTTTCCCAGGATTTTTTATGTTGAGACTGTATAGGAGTAATTCCCTAGAAGTTATGGGAGAAATAAATTTCTTGTGGGAGGAGTGTTTAAGAGTTGTCAGCAGCATCGTATTTCCTAACTGCAGGGTAAGGAGTTTCTGGTTTGGGAGGGTACATTTTGAGCTCTGACTTTCTCCTGCTGAGTTAATTAGCTGGAGTTTAAAGCACTTCCTCTCCTGAGCTGGAGTTTCTTATGTGGAAAAGAGAGGTAAGAGGCCATAGCCAAATGAGGGCCCCAATTAAGGACGCAGGTGAACAAGACTTGTAAATGGCTGTCTTGAGTCTGAGCAGAAGACTGTGTCTGCCAGTGAAATACTGTTTGGACATATTCGTAATGAAAAGAGAGGGTTTACTGTGGAGTCAGTAGCCAAAACATCCTTTCGGCTGTTAAGAGTGCAGCTTGCCACACATGCTGTGGTTCCTCCTGGCTTTGCTTCAGGATTGCAAGCAATGGACGTGGCATTTGAAGGAGACTTGGGAATGTCAGAGCTGAGAGGGGCAACTGGATGCTGTGTGATACAACGTTAGTAGGGACAGGTCTTTGCACTTGCTTGTCTTTGGAAGGGTTAAGTTCGTAAAACCATCCCCACTCACTTGACTTACAAAAATCATCTGTTCGTATAGTTGCTGTTTTCTTTTTTTCTCTCACTGGGGCTATTAGACGTAGCTGAACCTGGTCAGATAATGGACTATGAAGGAACAAATATGTCACTTAAATAAAAACATCTTTAGCAGGTTTAGAATTTTATTTCTCTACACGCTTTAGCTCTGAAACCTCAAGGGCTGTTTCTTCATGGCTCTGAGGGCTTTATTTTATATGAACTGCCCAAGTAAGTACCTAAGATGCTGGTAGTGCTAATACAGCCCGTGCCTTGTCAGCTAGTGCAGGTATACCTACCTGTGCAGTGCTTGCATCTCCTGCCTGAGTTGGAATGATAACTAAAGAGTGCCTTTATGTGGTTCAGTGTAATCCTCTTAACCGCAAGAAGATGTTCTGACTGTGTAATACAGTGTCTGCTCGGAGAGTTAGCAGTTAATACCTATTGCAATATAGATTTACATCCTGGATTATTGGGCAATAATTTCCTTTTTGCAGGAAGGTCTAACTCACACAGAGGTCAGATGGTGCAGGGACAGGAAGTTTAAACCAGCTCCAAGAGGATGTCTGATGAGCGCTCTCTGCCTCAACTTTCCACTGTGAATGAGTACGAGCGTACGTGTAATCTGTTCATTGCGATCAAAAGTTCTTGTGTGAAGTTGTTGAGAAGTTCTTGTGAGAAGTTAACACTGGATAGCAAATTGTGCCATGCCACTCTTGTGGAACCTCTACCTGTCTCTGTAACACAAATAGCAGTGGGAATCCATCTGAATCCAAGCAGCTTGTGGTTTAAATGCTTTCTCTTTGTTTTTGGATAATAATGTCTTTGGCTCTTTGAGGTATTTAATGAAAATTGTTTTAGCAGGACTACAGTATCTTAGAGAGCATTGTGTGTGTTTTCATGTAGTTAGGAGTTGAAACCATACAGTACAGTTGGAGCCTTAGCATTTTACTGTGCTGTGACAGGTAGCATCGATTTTACAGTTAGGTGAGACTGATTTCAAATGTTCCCTTATTGAGTTTATTGGTACCTACAACTAACAATGTTAAAAGGTTAAATGGTATGCACATTACACTGCACACAGCCCAAAAATTTGTTTAGAGAACCAAAACAATAGAGTCTTTTGTGATTGGTCCCTTCATCCTACAAAATTTCTGTGTGTGGATGTCTAGCACTGATGAAATTGTTCAAGATCACTGGACAGGGTCTTATTACATCTTTTGTGTGCCTCTTGTGGAGAACATTTCTGGCTGAAGACTGAACTGAAGGAAGGGCAGAATGGGCTCTTGAGGTGAACATAGGTTGAAGACTCAGAGCACTCCTGAAACATTTGGGAATGACCTGGCATCCATGACTAGCATCAAGTCCTGTTATAGGCTTACTGCGTGAATATGAGCATGTCCCATAAACACTCCATGCTTCACTACTCAGCCCCATTACAAAGCAAATAGACTTCACAGAAATGCGGTGAGGCTTTGGTCACTGGGATTTCTAAAGCTCTGGGAACACTTAGTCTGGGCCAGCTACAGAATTGCAAGTATTAATATTGCTTGGAGTAAAGTAATCTTGTATAAATGTCATCTGCTTTGGTCTGTGTTAACAGTTAGAAAGGGACATGAATTGACTGAGAAAGAGAGACATGTGCTGTGATTATTTAAATACAAGCCTGGGAATTGGTAAGTTTTAACTTCTAAACTCATCCCTACCAGCAGCTCACTCATTGCCTTGGGCAAACAATGGGAAGTCAGTATCAGGTTTCTCTGTTGAAATAATAATGCATAAGGGAAAAAAAAAAAGACAGTATATTCTAGAGTTGTGAGAATTAATCAGAGACTGTTTTAAATGATTTCCTGAAAAGTGTTATATATTTCAAATGGTTTCCCATCTCTGCATATTGGTTGTATGCATAGGAGAAAATCAGTCTGAAGCACAACTCCCATTTGGTGATTTCCATTTGACATGACCCTTTCTTTCATCAAAACAACAGAAAGGACAGATGTGTGCTATTAAAAACAAGATGTTCTTGTTCAAACTGGCAGCATTATCTCTGAAACCCACCCTGCTGGAGCAGTGCTTGCAGAAAAGCTAGATTCCCGCCAGTTAGCTGCTACTAACTCTTCCACTTCATTCCCAAATTACTTGCAGAACAGCTGGCATTAGCCACCCTGATTTCCTTTGATACAAGAAGTTTGCACTTCCCATTCTTAGATTCCACCGCACCTGTGCTCCCAGTAATAAGCAGTGATCAGTGGTGAGTCACCTGACATACTGTGTGTCGAGTGTTGGCTTTGCTCCTAGTGACATGTGCCAGCCTGGCCAGAAAAAAAGCTAAATTAAAAAAACCATACACCCCAAAGGCATGATAACTTGAATTATTTCCCTTCACCCTTTCCCTTCCCAGAGTGGAAATCCAGCTTGCATATAGAGATCACAAACTGGAAACATGCTGCTGACTCTGTGGCTGGTGTTGGCTATGATCCTCCAAACCTCAGCATTTGAATTGAAAGCCAGACCTCTCTGGTGCATTAAGGCTTGCACGCTAGCTTTAATTGTTGAGCTTCCTTTCAGGACTAAGAGATTACAAAAGAGTTGCCAAGGCTCTCTTGTCGGTTGTCCATGTTCCCGTGATACCCTAGCTAACTTGACTTTGAAGTGGGTTGCAAATGAAGATACTCTCCATTCTCTCCTCTACAAGTGCACATTGCAAAGGTCCAGCTGCCACTGAAGTTCCCGTCAACTTGACTAGTTGGCACCAGCTTTGATGTGGACTGAAATGCTGAGAGCAAATTGTCTCTAGAACTACCCCTCTAAAAGTCACTCAAGAAGTTACTGTATTTGTTCCTCCTGAATTTAAAGCATATGAATTGGCTACGAGCCTCCTGCTATGGACCTGATCCAAAGATCACTGAAATAAGAGGGGGATGGTGTCTTAAAATTCCTGCCATCAGCTTTCGATCAGTCTGTCTTTTAAAGATAACTTGTCCTCTCTTCTAATCTGAACCAAGTATTCTTGAGGACTGTGCATATCTTTTCTCTTTCAGAAGTTTTCGCATTTCACTCCTACTGGCATGCCCAGTTCGCAGTTCCTTTCATTTAGTATCACTCGTGGTCTGTAGAAGCAGGTTGGTTTTCATTACTGCATCAGACATGGATAGCTACCAAGATTCTATTTTAACAGAAGGTGGAATATATCAATGTTGAACAACTGAACTTAGAGCCAATAGCATATTTTACCTTTAAACTAGTGAGTCTACCAAAGGCAGTATTTTTTTTAAGCTGAATTGGGACCGTACATCTGTTACGGTACAGCTGGAATACACATCGTTAAGGGCAGGGTGCCCTCTCCAGGGGCTGGGTGTAGTGCTTTATATGCTGTCCACCTGCAATGGACTGTTTTCACTTGGCTGCGCTGAACTGTGGTCATGGTTGAAAATAAGCAGTTTTGTTATTTAATACCTTTGGCAGTCTGACAGGATGTTATAGTAAAAAATCTAGAGCGCACTTGGTTGGCATCCTGTTCCCATCAGGAAGGGCTCATGTAACAACAGATCCCCAAGCTTGTCCTCATCGGCTAGGGGTGTTATACCTTCTGGAGAGAGAAGGACCTCTAGGATGTTGCTGTTTGACACTAGCGTGCAAAGGACAATCAGTACTACTGCTTCTCAGAAAGCATTTTGCCCTTGGCTGCCCTGTTTGGTGAGGAGGATGGAGACAGTGTTTTGTAGCCTGGAGTTCATGGGTCCCTCATGAAGGAAAGTGCTGCTGTGTTAGGTTGTCCTTAGAGGTCATGGATCTGCTCTGCTGAATGCAGAAGGGCAGATGTCTTCTGTTTCCCGGTCAGAAATCCCCCCAAAGGCAAAGGCAAAAGCAAACTTCAGTCAACTTGCATCTCTTACAGGCTGGTAAATTATGTGGTTCTTTTGGCTGGAAATGGGCTGAGCTCCAACCTTTCTCATGCTGTTTGCCCTGTAACTTCTGTTCCTTTCCTGATTCCCATCCGCATTGTCAGAAATGGGCAAGCTCCCATCTGCCGCCGGCTGGGCTGCTGCTGACAGGGCTGCTGCCCTCCCAGCAGGGCAGGGCTCTTCCCAGCCTTGTATAAGATGCTGGCAGCTTCCTTCCCTCCCTCTGCCCAGTCCCTGCAGGCTGCAGTGCTTGGATGTTGTCCTTTGCTTTCATCCTCTTAACCGTACCTAATCCAGTGATTACAGATGTTTGTGTTTCACCAGAAAACATCTGCATCTGTCTGACAGGCTGGTTGGTTGGGTTGGAATGGGAATGAGGAATTTTCAGCCACTCCAACCTTGGACTGAAATACCCTGACAACGTTTTCAACTGAATGCTAAAGGTAGCTGTTCATGAAGCCAAGTATGTGTCTCTTCATGCCACTTGAACACTTTACTGAGGGTGAGGACACGATTAGTCATTCAGCAGGCAAACATCTGGTTCTTCTACGTGCCCTGCAGCTCTTCCTAGTTAGCAGGCCTCACCTTGGCCTGGCTAAGCTAGGAATGTGTTAGCACAGGCATTTTAATTTTATGCTGTTAACCACCACCATAAATAGGCAGGGGGTAAAACTTGGTTGCTCATGTGGTCTCTTCCTTTCTGTATCCTTGTATTTCTAGATCCCAGCTCTTTCTGGACAACTATTTGTCTCTCTAGGGATGTGTGATAGATAAAAGAAATAGGATTTTCAGAGGATTCCTAACCTATTAACTCTGTCCTTTCAGGCAGTGTAGGAGTCAGAAGACCAAGGAGAATAAAAAATGCCCTTATGAAATCTCTGCTCCTTTCCTCCTCATGCTTGTCTTCTCTTCTGAATCCCAGAGTCACCCTTTGAACATGGGCAATTCATGGCTGATAGCTGAGTTGTTGCAAAACTTCCTTTTGTTCCTTTTCCCTGCCCTTGTTTCCTTCACCTCTGGCAACCCACCCAGGCTTTTAATTCTAGAATGATGAGTTTCTTTGTTTTCTAGAATTGGGGAAATGCCCTTTTCAAAATGCCTCTCCATTTAGCCCACCTGCAATAACTGGCTTCTTCTAATTCTTCTAACTCTCAGCACATCTTTTGTCCAGTCTGAACATAAACCTGCTTATTTTGTCTTTCATTTGTCTCATGTCTTCTTCCAGAAGAAGTATGGGATGTGAGATGGGCTCCTAGTCCACCTAGTCTATGGCTGATGCAAGGTGTCTTGAAGTTTGGAGCCTGAGCTGAAAGTGCGTTACAGCTGCTAGGAATACAGACAGTGTGAATACAAACAGTGTTTGTAGACAGAGCCCTAAATTGTTCCAGGTATATCACTAGATCTTAATTACAACCTTTTTTCTTCATCCTGGCATAGCTTCCAGGCACACTCAGTCTCAGAGGAACATGGTGCAACAGCTCTGTTGTTTCGCAAAGTGCAAGGGAAAGTTCTAGTTAGTGATCCTCACCATTGTTTAGAAACTAAAATCTCTGTAGTGAAGAGGCTTTGCTGCATGGTATTTCAGTAATTGCAAGGTGACAGATACAGCATATTGTACAGGGAGAACTTGTTCTCTGTCTGCTGTAATGTATATTTATGGAAATTAGTAAGCAGAATGGTGAGGGTCTTTTGACCTTTTAATTCAGAAAATAATTGTTGGTAAATCATAAGCTAATGACTATTGGAAAAGGGCTGACAGCCTATCCAGCTTATCCCTGGGATATGTATATTTATGGAAATTAGTAAGCAGAATGGTGAGGGTCTTTTGACCTTTTAATTCAGAAAATAATTATTGGTAAATCATAAGCTAATGACTATTGGAAAAGGGCTGACAGCCTATCCAGCTCATCCCTGGGATGTGGGATTGTTCCCTACATTGTTCCCTGCATTTTCTCCTATTGGCTTTAAATAACGAAGTATCTATTGCTTCCCTTGGGAAAGTGTACCATTCACCATAATGAACTCTTAACAGCCAGCCTAAACTTTCCTTAATTTCCTTCCCCTTCTACCAACTCACTCTTTTTAGATTTTTACACTGTTCCAGTATTGGTAGGTAGCTCTGTTGTTACATACGTTGTGTCAGTGATCAATGGTCAGTGGAAGCTTCATTCTTATGAATTGCAGTTCATGCTGCTTCAGGTTTCGCTCTGGAGTTGTACATCTTCTGGTGCCACTAATTAATGCTCAGCTCAAACTCCTGCATGTACTTTGATAAAGCCACTTGTGCATCTTACGTGCTCTGAATAAAATCATAATTCTGGATACCTTTGAAAATGTGGCACCACAGTCTTGGAGCAGTATGAGTCCAGTCACTAACCTCCTTTTTTAACATGAATGTTAACACCTTTTCATGTGATAGCCCTAGGAAAGTGATTTTGCTTGTCAGGGTAAGTCAGCACAGCTTCTGAATGGGGGCTTGTGCATGAAAGGTACAGATTGCTTTCCCCAAACTCTGTATGTCTGTGTGTAAGGGAGGGATATATGGTGCAAATGCAGCTGAGATACTTGGGTCTTCCCAGCTGTGACTTAGGGGTGATGTTACTTGTAGGCACTATTGTAAAACTTCAGAAACCAAAGAGTAACCACTACTGTGTCAAATGGTGCATTATCTTTACAATAGGTTCGTCTACTACCAAATCCTAGAGGAGTCCTTCCTTTTGACTGTGTCAGATTTGAATCTGGACATAGAGCAAAATGGTTTCAGAGGAAAATACTCCTTTTCAGACTATCCTTGCCATCATTTAGTTTGATGATTAGGTTACCATTTTCTTTTATTTCAACTCGATGACCAAGCAGCAGTCTGGAATTATAAATCAACCCCTGATTCATACATTTTATGAATCATTGTAAATAAAAAAGAACCTTTTTTGGAAGCCTGAAATTCTACTGGTGACCAAAGATCCAGAGAATCCATTTGAAGGCAAAATACTAATGAAAGTAAGAGAGGCT
The DNA here is from genome assembly GCF_023634085.1 of Falco cherrug. Lineage (NCBI taxonomy): Eukaryota > Metazoa > Chordata > Aves > Falconiformes > Falconidae > Falco > Falco cherrug. The sequence continues at coordinate 31,094,363 of NC_073704.1, read as the reverse complement.
AAAAGGCATCACTGGCTGTGTCTTTTGGTGTAAATCACATTCATTTCATAAAAGTCTTGAATGCATCCCTTAAAGTTTTAATACCTGAATTTCAAGCCCAGCAGTCAGTGGAGTTTTTAGCACAAGCCAGAGAGTACTCATAGTTGGCAGGCAGATGGTCCTTTCCCCTCTTTTACATTCTTTTAACACACTAACACTGCCAGTTAGGCATTTGAAAGCCTCATTAATTTTCCTTGCTGTTTGGCAATAAGACCTTGCTTGTTCCTTGCTGTCTTCCATTACTGAAACCTGTGCAGTTTTCAGATTGTGCCTACTTGTTGCTTTGATGTGGGGCTGGATTATTTGTTTTGCTTGGGAACAAAATGGTAGAGATGTGAGTGGTGTAGAAACATGCTGGGATGTGATGTCAAAAGCACGAGTGGTTATAGTGTGATAAGGAGAAATTTGGTGTCTGGGTGCAAGGAGTGAATTAGAAATGAGAGAGAAAGCATCATGTTAAGATAATATTGATGTTAGATCCAGCAAACTCAGAGGAGACTAACTTTCTCTGGTTAAATTATCTGTATTTTGATGTTGTGAAGTAACCAGTGATGTTAATCTATACTTTCAGGAGAAGTCTCAGGTTTCTGTGGAGCTCTAGAAGTACCTGATGCATCTAAAAATATTGGTTTTGAGTAACTTCCCCACTCCCACCCCCACCCAATAATAATAAAAACAAAGAAATAAATGCTTTATAGTGTAGCCCTCCTTAATAAAGCAAATCTGCAGAAGTGGCAGCATGGCATGCTGAATGGTTTCGAATGGCTCCACATCTCATTATCCAGGTTACAGGATGGATTTTTTGACGGCCTGCCCTGCAAACTCATTTTGAGACAGTTGTGTTAAAAATGCATGTGTCCTTGGTTACCTGGAGAGAGCAGAGGTGCTTTGTAGCTCTGAGTTAAGTTAAACGAATAAAGCCTGTATTATTCATCAAGACAAAATCATTTTCTGAATCTGAAAAAAAGAAACTGTCATGTCTTTGAAAATCATTTATCTGGCCTTGATTTTCCTGAGGGCAGCAAGTAGAAGTCAAGTTTAAAACAGGGACTAAAACTCTTTTTCTGTGGGATCAAGAAAAGTAAATTGCCAGCAGAACCACTTTTGATCAAATGAGTATCTGCTGCAGGAATTGACTGTGCTGCCTGTGCAGCACAATGTTACAGTGTTCGTCTGCTCTCCAGTCAGTTAGCATTGCTTCATGCTCTTCCTCTTGGTGTGCCTAGCAAATTGAGAGAGATGGATGGTTTTGTCTTTCTCATGTGGACTTCTCGAAGGTGAAGAGCTCACTGTTAGATCAACAGTAGTTGCATCTGTCAGCATGTGTACAGAGAAACCACCAGCGCTAGGCATTTATCGTAACAGCACCTCTGCTGATGGCGTGAAAAAGCATTTTTTTGTTATGTCATGGCTTAAAGAGGATGTGGCTAGCATTCTGCAGATCTAGACTTGGGGCGTGATTTTCCAGGTTCTCACAAGTTCAGAAGAGTCAGATATGATGAGATCTTCAGCGCAGAACTGAGGGTGATAATCATGATACATGTGCTGAGTTCCTCTGCCAAAGGGTAGGATGTTGTTGGAGTCATTATATTTAAGGCAAGAAATAATTCTGATATCTTATCATGGTCAGTACCCATCCATTTCATACCTCGGTGCTCTTTGCTTTTGAGCCCCTGAGTCTTGGTCAGATTGCAAATTGGAGCAATTTATATTCTTGCTGCCATGGTGAGTTACAGAGGAGAATAAATCTTCAGAGAAAGGTGTGTTGTGCTTCTGTGTGAGTAGGCACTAATCAACGTCACCAAGATGACCAAGGCAGCCACAGCTGTGTGTGTGTGGCAAATAACAAAAGTAACATATTGACTGGTTTTCCTGAGCTTTTATACTAAGAGAGAGGGTCTGTGGAGAAATTTTTCCACACAAAGAATTAGGATTGATGAGTTTGGGGAATATGGATCCATATTCACTTTTGGCTTATCAACCGACTCCTCTCTTCTGTATTACCCTCCTCAGGTCTGTAACAAGTGAGCTCACCAACCAGTCAGTAAGGCACAGGGAAAAAACCAAAAAAAATTCCCTAAAAATTCAGTTGTTCCCTTTTAATCCTTGATGCCAATGGTATTGTTATTATTTTTTCACTGATTCTCTCTTACCATCATGATAGGTAGTAAGGTAAACCCGAAACAAGATACAAGGAATATTTAGCCCCATCTACAGGAGGAAGAGTACCATATGTTCCCTATACCAGGAATGTTCAAGATACTGTATTCGTGTCTGCACATAATTCCTCATAGCACTTCAATTGTTTATAGTATTCCTCATTTTCTCTCCTAAAATGTTTCTGCACCTGTATGATATGCTGTTAAAACAGTACCTGTCTTCCACTGCAGACATGACTGTATTGCTGGACGGGGTAGAATGTCTTCTAAGGGTAGTTCACAAAACATTTAATCACTCTGAGCGTGAGATAATTCTATCAGTAATAGTACATATTTTGCCTCCTTAATAAATCTCACAGTTATTTTCTTTAAAAGGTTTAAAAAAATCTACCATTTTTCTTACTCTTTTGTGAACTGTATTAGTTGTCACCCAGATTCTTGCAATAGCATTTTGTCTGGCTATTTTCTCCTCTTCATTATACAGCAGAACTTAATTGAACTGAATGAACTATACATGAACATGAAGTGGTGATTACTCAGCCCTGCTTGTGTTAATTCATAAATGTAATTTAACAATTTTAAAAAGATCTTAACTTCACTCAGTAGTTTTAGAGCATCGATCACAAAATTAATTAGAGCTTTCTAAATATGTCATGCAAATTATGCATTACACCCCCAAATACATATACCATGTAGAATTTATAAGTGTTGGGGAAGGCTTATTGCTGCAGCTGCCTGCAGTATGCTGATGTGACTACTTACATCGTGGGACCACAACGTAATGAGTTACTCTTTGGTGGCTGATTCTCTGTGCAGTAGAGGCTGCCATCGAATGTGGTGGTGTTGTTGGAGTTCAGCTGGAGTAAGATGTTATCACTCCAGCTGCTCATCTCCAAAATCTTGCTGGAGGTTGTTTTGTTTATTTTAACATGCTTCACTTCTCATTTGCAAGGGCTAGGAGCATTCATAGAGTCAATTTTTATGTTCATCTGACAAGTGGTAAGATGCTACCACAAAGTTTACTGTTGTTTTTTTATTGACTAGGCATAGCTATCACTTAGATTGTAGTTGTTGTATGTTTTGATTATTTGCCCTGTATTAACACTCCTGGTTTTGAAGTCTTTTCTTCCTCAGCTGCTACTCCCCTCCAGTCCTTCTCTCCTCAAATCTTATCTTAAATTTTGGCCAGATTGTTTATTAATTTCTAAGTAAGGTGCCCTTGGAATCTATCAGGTAAGACAAGACATGAAAAACCTACAGTATATTAAGAAGCTACAGAAGCTGCAGTCAGAAAATTTTCATCTTTCAGCTCATGGTAGCCAACCATACATTTAACTCTGAATGCCTTTAGTTAAATGCCTAATGTACCTGTTCTGTTGGTTTCCACAGCACTGCAAGATCTTGTGCTGTGCTGAACTATTTCAGTGTGTGCATCTTCAAGGTGCTTGGCATTTGCTAAAATAAGGCTGCTTTGCTTAGGACAGCTTTTCAACAAATGTTTCACAAGATGCATTTCTATATGTCCCCATGCAGAATTCTTTGCAGGACTATAGCCTAAATCACTTTCAGTTTGATTAGGATACAGATGTGGTCTATGTCAGGCTGTGTGTAGGTGTTTGTGCTTCTGTGTGTGTGTAGGATGCAGAGGCTGCCTGCTGCAACCCACCACTATAATTCCATTAATGAAATTGGAGCAAGCATGATTTACTTCAAAGCAGTGGGACTCCATATGGACAAAATTTATGCCTATGTGGAGCTCCTCATCAGAGCAGCTGATTTTATGCAGTAGACACAGACTGGAAATTCCACTTATTGGCAAAACTTGAAGATGGTCAAATTCCACATTAAAATTGTTTGTTGCAGGATCCCACTGTCCTACTCAGTGATACAAGTAAGGTTACACCAGGGGATGAGTTTAGCCAGTTAATTTACCCTTGATGACAGCAGTTGTGCTGCTGATCTACACAATCGGATTGTGTTTTGGCATTGGAGGGACTCTGGGGAATCTCACGTGATCTGCAGTGTGAAATTAATTTGATAATGCACCATTGTTTTCCCTGAGCTCGGTCATTCATTCCCTGCTGAAACTAAGGCCCTCAGGATTGGATTCATCACGTTTAAACACCAGCTACAGCTTTCCATTTACAGGATGTCAAAATCCCTGTGTGGTCTTGCTCTTAAAAAAACCCCACAAAGCACAGCGCTGTGTGCAAAAGGAGGCCTGACAGAGGTTTCTGTCAGTGAGGGGCACATTATCATCCCTCAAGCTTTACAATTTGCTAGGAGCACTGTAATCCATAATCACTGCCCCATGAAAAGCTGGCATCGAGTTTCTTTAGAGCTGATCATGGGTGAATCTGCAGGTGCTCATTCATGAAGGAACTGATGCAATCCATTCTGATGAACACAAATCCCAACAGGTTCAGCGGGAAGCATCCAGTCCCTTCAAGCTGCGGTCTTTCCATATCATGCCTGCAGATTTTAGCTGTGCCAGCTACAGGCATTGGGCCAATTCTAGCCTTGGTGTAAAAGTCCATTAACATCAGTGGAGTTGCCTGCACCGACACAAGGCTAACTTTGGCCCACTGTGGTTAAACTTTTGTCAGTATTTCCACTGAGCCCTTTTCTTTATTCATGGGTTTAGAAGCTGGCTGTAAAAATGTGCTCCATGCTGACATTTGGCATAGAGCATCTCCGCATCCTGGGAGCATGGATTTTCTTCCTCTGTAAAACAAAACAAATAGAAAACCCAAACCCCACTGAAGAATTTTAGTCTGATTTCCTAGATTAGAAATAAGTAGGAGTTTGTTTCAGATTCTTTTCTATTCACCTGTGTCTCTGGTGGATTTGTGTTAAAGATTATCATATGCATCTGTACATACAGACAATACGTTCTTATGTGTGATGTCAGCTCATATTGCCTGCTTTGGTAGTCAGGGCGAGATGACCCTTTTAGGAAATATAATGTACTGCTTAGGCCACTGTGCCCATACATCAGTGGCTTCTGCTGAACAGGTAGCTTCTTTGTGGTTCTGTATCCCTCATCTAAATCACAACCACCGCTTTCAGCGAATACAGCTCTGTTTTTGTCTTCACACAAGGATTTGAGTCTTGATAAATTTGTTTGTTACTTCAAGTGTTCATATAGGCTTTTATGCAGACAAATTTCAGGTTTAGAGCTGCTTGAAAGTAATTCATTGCAGTTTTGTGTGGCTATCGTCTGTTAGTGGCCAATGGCATAGCATAGAAAAGTCACACCTGAGTCTGTCAACAGTCTGAGTGAATGGCAGAAGTGTTCAGTAAATGAGGAGGGGCTTGAATGAGTCAGTTTTGCAGACACTCATGCCAAAGCTTTATTTACACAAGCATTTATGAAACTACAGGGGCTTCCTCTGTGATATTTCTTTGCCTAAGTTTTTTTTCCAAATGCAGTTGCTTTATGGACAACAATAAAACCAGCCTCACAGCTGGTTTAGACAAAAATTATTTTGCAGTGTTTGTCAAGAGGAACTTGCTGGAGGGAGTTCAGATGAACAGGGAACCTGTCTGGTGCTACTGCCAACACCAGCTGAGAAGTGGATGCAGTAAGGGGAGACTCTAGTGCAGGGGTCCTCAAACTTTTTAACCAGGGGGTCGGCGCGCGGATGAAGTGGCAGGCAGTCATCTGCGGCTGCTTGGTTTCCCCCCGCAACCCCTGGCAGGGGGGGTCTGTAAATACCGGGGGCCGGATTGAGGGCCCTGGGGGGTCATATCTGGCCCACGGGCCGTAGTTTAAAGACCCCTGCAAGTCTAGTGTCTGTCCTCAGGTCTGCCCTGGATCCTGTATGGCTACAGCAAACCACACAAGGGTAATCAAGAAATCTAGGGGTGGGAGGGGCATATTATTAGCATATTCATCTATTTCACAAGGATATGGGAAATTTTGGAAGACAGTCATGCCCATGCCTTTAAACAGCTGTACTGATTTAGGTTGTTGCTGTCTCTCAGCTGTTCATTATCTGCTGCGCAGCTGACTGATCATGTAAGTATTCCTAATTTGTTTCAGTACAACGTGAAACAGTTCATTTAATGAAGCTTTTAATGAAGCTGATAGCAAGAAGGAATGGCCAGATCTTAAAGCACCATTGTTTTCAGAAATGAGGACAGGACAGTGCCTGCAGTATTTGCAAAAGTCTATGGAGGTGCAGAGGTAGAAGTCATGGTTCAGTTCATATCCTTAAGATATGTCCCTAAATATCCTTAAGATATTACCCTAAATCCATAGGATATACTGCTTCTAAAACACTTTATGGACTGCTTTCTCTCCTGTCTCAAAATACAAAGGCCTGGAAAACAGAGCCAAAGAAAACTGGAAAAAAATAATGTTCTTGTAAAGTACAGGCTTACTGGAAATTAAATCCAGGCATCACAGGAAAGCTGTAGATTCAGGCTTAGCAATACTCATGTTCCTTATTGCCAATAATGGAAAAATCCCAGTGTTCACAGATCCTCTTTTTTAGACTAGAACACCTTCACAGGTTTATCCAGTGCATTGCCTTTTTTTAGCTCATAGAGCGTCAGTCCTGGGGAAGCATATGTTCATGGACCTGTGAGCAGTAAGACCTTGTCTGGTTCTTCATAATGAAAATGTGGCAGCCTATCTGCTCTTCTAATTGTAGAGCTGTCCTTGTTGATGTCTCACTGGCAGACCAGCTGCAGGGAGCACTAGATAGATACATATTTAGTATTAATGTACACTGTACAATCTAGTACATTTTCACACACTCCTTTGATAATCTTTATGCTTTAGTTTTCAGTGCTTCTGGGGTTGGGGAAAAAACAGGCCCTGAGGGCATGACAGCTCTGCTTTTGAAGACACTGAGCTTCAGAGCAAGCTAATGGAAGCTGTGGGTGCTCAGGACCTCTTAAAGCTAAGCCACAGGTTGTGCTGTATTTGTTCATACAAAATTAGCACCTCATCTCTAAATAGTTCCACTTGCTTCAAAGCTATAATGAACTGAAGAAGGCACACAGTAGGAGTAAGCCTTAGGGCCAGATGACTGGAGTCTTTAGGATAAAGGAGTGTGAGACTCGCAGGGATGCCTCAGCTCTTTTTGAAAGGGTCAGTACGAGGGTGTCTCAGAACCTGATGGGACATTTCTGCATGCTGCTGACCTGCACCAGCTGAAGATCTACTGGCCAGGCTAATGAACATACTCTGCTACGTTAAGACCTATTGTTGTGTTACATTATTTTTACAAAAGAAAACGTAAACCCCAATGTTGCCATTATGTTGTCCATATATTTTTTAGTTCGGACCAAAACCTCAAAGCTAGTTTTGCTTTTATCTTTAATCAATTTCCTGTTCAAGCTCTGTGTTTTCTTCTTTATTGTCTTCCCCCTGTACTCCTGAAATGATTTTAAAATATTAGCACAGAAATAAAACCAAGTGGAGCTGTTTCTAGGTGTCTTACTTCTAAAGCTTGATATTGCTATATATGCTGGGCGAATAACAAGTTTATACTTTAACTTTGAAAGCACTTTGTGATGTTCACTGTGTCATAGAACGTGTATTTGTTAAAACAATACAGCATTTTTCATGGCCTCTGGTTTTTACTGCTCTACCCTCTATATGTCCTTTACTGAGTCTCTAATAATTTTGGTACCTGAGCAGAACTGGGGCTTGATGCATTAGGGTAGTATGGATTTGTTTCTCTGCTGCCTATTAAATATGCACCCTAGTTCAACCTGAAATTATGGCCAAAATGCAGGATTACAGGTGGTATTCCGTACCCAGGGTAATTCATGAGGTCATCATGGCCAAATCTGGCTGTAAAATATAATAATTTGTCTAAATCTTTGCAAGCACTTCAAAGTACTGCAGTGAAGAGCCATCATTAGAGAGGAAACAAAAATAACCTGGCTTGCTTAGCCCAGCAAAGCTGAGGTGGAAAAGGGATGTAAGCATCCTTAAATGTATCACAAGTGTTAATACCAGGGAAGGAAAAGAACTATGTAAGCTAAAAGTCTTGGCTAGTGCAAGATTACATATGTATATATTGGTTGCAAGTTCAAGCTGGGAACTATAATGTTCTGGCCACTAGAGAAGTGAGGGGCAGGCTTCTGTCACAGCTGTTGAAAGGGTGAATGTGTTTAATGGGGATCATGGTTGTTTATGAAAGGGATCAATGATGTGGCTGTATGTGAGAGCAAGAGACTGGATGACCTGGCAGAGTTCAATAAAAGAGCACAAACAGCCAAACTTTTGTTATACACATTTAAGTGTCCAATTCAAATCGATGTCGGCAAACCCCAGCAACGTTACAGTTCAAATCATCCTTAGGTTATTCCATTACATGTATTTCCATGACTTGTAGGGGGTGAGATCTGGCTATGATGTGTAAGATCTTACCTTGTGTGAAGTAAAACTTGAAATTCTCATGATAGCCAGCAGACTGCATGGTAGGAAAAGTATGTTTGCCTGCTTGTCACTACTCTGTTTAGACATGACTAGGTAGAATAAATCTCTTGAGTTATCTTCCATATACAGTATTCTGTATCTTATGAATCCCTTGAGTGAAGTTTAATGAGAAAACAAGGTCACAGAACAATAAGGGAAAATTGCTGTGTTCCAGCTATGAAGACAAAACGATTGATCCAGTCAATAGCCATTGAAGTGAGAGGAAACCTTTACGCTGATTTCAATAAAAACTGGATCAGAGCCTTAGTGACTAAATTACTGTCTGGTCTCAGCACCATGTCTGTCTAGTATCGTGATATAACACAATTATATCTGTAAAGACATTTACTCTGTGTCTGTGCTGTAAGGCATAAGAAATAAAAGAAAAAGTGATCCCAGTTGGAGCATTCTCCACACCGCAAAGGTCATTAATTTTTATCTGGAGCTATGAAATATAACTCAGAATTCCAAAGAAAATGCACATTGGCATTTGTGGTCTCTCCTTCAGGAACAGTCATTTTCCTTCTCAAAAAAGAGCAGATAATCACTTCTCTTCGATCAGTAAGAAGAGCTCTGTACATCAGTGGTTTCAATCAAATTCTGAATTTTCCTCTTTGGTGATTTAAACTAAAGACGAGTCCAAGCTGAAATGTTGCATCCAAACGCCAAGACTCTGGGACAGGTTTCTAGATTTACAGCTGGCTTACTCTGCCAGGGGAGCGGCTGTCTCTTGTGAGTCTAGCAAAAAAGTTGAATCCAGAGCAAGATCTGCAGAGTTGTATTGTTATAATTGCCCTAAATTATCAGTACCCTCTTGAACTAGCTGTAGCACATGCACAAATTTTTTGCTGAAGGCCTACTATGAACTCAATTTTTGAACTCCATTTTCAAGATGATGACCAGAGGCTGAGGTACTGAGGAGTGGCAGAGCCAGCATTGAACCTGGATTGTTGGTGTTGCAGTATTTAATTGCAGATACCATCACTTAGGTGACTGAGCTGCATTTTGATTTTTCAGTTTGCTCTAACCTCAAAGGGCTCACATGTCTTCTGAGGTACATGTGTAGAGAAACCAGCATTTTTTAGAAAAGCCTTTTTCCCCTCATTAACCCTGAGTGTTTTTAGAAGAATATGGTATATGTTGGGAGCTGCCAATAGAAATTTATTTTTCACGTCTTGTATTGTCAGACAACAGGCCAAAGCCAAGCAAAGGAAAAAGACAGAAAACCACATGGCAAGTGAAACCATATTGCAATTCTGAACATTTTAGATATGCTGGTTTATTTTCCAATTATGCAGACAAGACTGTCCCTGTTTCTTCTGCTATATAAATTGAACTACCAGGTCTTCAGGGATGGGACCCTCTCATTAAAACACTGTTTAGTGTGTTAGCATTTTGTTTCAGAGCCAGCCACAGAGAATAATTGAATTTGACTACTGTGTTTGTCTGTGCAAATAGACACCTCATGCATTCTCTTCAGTAGCACTGCAAAGCCTTCACTTAGTATGCACACGCTGAAGTGGTAGCTTAGCCTACCCTATCCTGCATGGAACACGTACGTATCCTGGATACTTTTGCATGTGCTTTCATCAAGCCACGCTGGCAGTTTTTTATTTTGCACCATCACTGTGGGCTTTCCAGGCCACAGAGAGGTGACATTGTGGATGAGGGAAAGCTGATATTCTTTCTGCTTCATAGTGGGTGCTTAGATGTAAGTGTTCAACCATTGCTAAGCTGGAGATGTAAAAGTTTTAGGTGATGTGTGAGAGAACACGACTAAGGGGTGTGGGCTATACTGGTTGCATCTATACTGGCTGGGCATCTACAGAGAGCTCCCTTAATCCCTGAGAGCCATCCGCCATCCACTTGCTGTGGAGTTCTGTGATCTCTGTTCCATTTGGTGAGCCCCTATTGAAGGTGCAGCTTGTCAGTAGATCCTTCAGCTCGCCAAGGGGCTGTGCCTGGAACATGGGGTCAGTGCAGTGTTGCACCCCCACATGGGCGTGTGCTTCCCGAAGGGCTCCAGTTGTGTGATCCAGTGTGTATATCCTCTATGTTCATTGCTGGAGCAGAGGAAATAAGAAGGCGGCAAGTGCCAAAGTTAGAAGCACGTTCTCTCGTATTGCTCAGAAATGTAGAGGATGTACACACACATCTCTCTGTGTGTACTGCTGCTTCCCGTCTTCTACCCTCATGACACATTTCAGAAAATACAAAGCTGTCTTCACCATTTTCACAGTGTTCTCTCCAGCTTGTAAATGTCAGATCTGTGTTCCCATATTCTCTTTGGGCTCTAGCTGTGTTGGGGTTACTGCCCTCTTAGGTCAGCTGCTCCTTAGGTGGTGTGAATGCTCCCTGCTGTTTTAGTGCAGATGAACCGGGTTAGGGTATATACTATTTCAACTCAAGTTAAATGAACTTTCTGCTTCAGCTCTCCATTTGTTGTTGATGTATGGCTTTGCTGGTCTCATTGCACTGGGAGCTCATGTTGAGTTCCTTGTTTGCTCTGACCCCCTAATTCCTTTCTTGGAAAGCAAATTCTGCAAGCAGTTCTTTAGCCTTCAGGGGTGGACTGCATTCTTGTCTCTAAATGAATGATCACCCCCATTTGACTAAATTAACTGTATTTTTATTTTTTTTACTGGAACCAGCATGTAAAGAAGTCTGGAACACATAGTACACTTACCTAGACTGTGGAGACCAACTGAATGCATCCCTTCTTAAAGGCAACTTCTACTTTCTTTGTATTCCTTGCCTAGGTTCCTTCTTTGTCTTTAGTTCTAATTGTTCCTCAAGAGCTGAGAATATGATCAAATTCAAACAACTAATCTCTGTGGACCTAAGTGTTATTATTCCAGGTAAGGGCCCAGCTCCATGTTCCAGGGTCCTTTTTGGCATATCTTAGCTCTGCAGATGTTCTCTCTTGTCAGTCTGTCAGATGTCACTTGTCACCCCAATCAGCTCTGGGACATTGGGGTCAGACAGCTCACATGCTGTGAGGAGAGCAGAGCTCAGATTCTGCAGTGGTCAAAAGTGCATCTTTGAGATGGTCTGAATCAAAACTGTCAGGGAAAAAGAGAGCTGATGAGCGTGCAGATTTGAGAGGGGTCTGTCTCCTCTTTCCATACTGATGAGTTTAGCTCTAAACTCTGTAGCTCTGATGCGTATCTGGCATTTTCAGCAGTGTCACAACAATGTTGGTAAGGTAGGAGCTTCTTCAGGAGTTGGAGACGAATAGTTTTTCTTTCCTTAAACTGGCATTGAGCATACCCAGCAGAGATAACTCACAGGAGCCTTGCTGTTAATGCGTCTAGAACTGGAACAGATAAGACCTATTTGCAAATCTATTCCTGACTTCCCCATGTATGCCTTTATCCTCTGCCATTTCAACAGTGTGGTGGAAGCAAATAGTATCCTGAAGCTTTTTTTCTTCTTTCTCTCTAGCATAAAACAAGCAGGATATTATAGACATCAAGTCAGAAATGCATACTAGCATATTTTACGCACAAGTTAGCTTGCTGTCTCCCTGGGTAGGAGATATCTAAAATAAATCCAGCACGTTCAGAACCACTAATGCAGCAGTTAAAGGGAGCTGACCATAGCAGCTTCCTGAAAGACAAGTGTAGCCTAGTGTATTTGGTGCTGGCCTGGAACTGGGGAGTTGAGGTACTATTTCTGGCTCTGCTATCAGGTTTTTTTCTGTGCAGAGTTTCCTTGTTTGTAAATACAGACACTTATCTCCTTCAGGAGAGCTTTAAAACAAGTTGAGGAAAATCAAGGGAGAGCTGTAGGAATAAAGAACCTGCTTGGCATTGGAAAAAAACTGTAATTCTTAATTTTTGTACTAATATCTAAGCAGGTTCCTGTTCTGCCTTGCCTGAGAGGCCTCTGTTAGGACTGGGGCTTCAGCATATGGGATGCTTTTCAAACATGCAATGTAAGTCAGACCCAGCCCTGAACAGATGGCAAAGTGCTCTGTACAGCTAGACCTCATGCCCTGTTGCAGTGAATGGGACACTGCTGCTATAAACAGCTTGTGGGTTGGATGCCTAATTAAAGGGAAGAGGCAATAAGTGAGCATCACAGTAGTGGGGAAATGGGGAGGTGACTGGAATAAGTGGGAGTGGTTGAGCAGTGTAGATTGCATACAACTGGATTTCAAATTCTGGGTTTACTTAGAAAAATTCAGCTCTATGCTTGCGCTACTGCTTCCATTTAAAACTAAAGCTATTTTTTAAACCTCTGTTTATCTTCAGAAACCTGTTTCTGCCTGTTTTCATTTAATTTTTTTGAAATTACTGGTTTAACCCAGTAAGACTTACCATGGATTTTCTTAAGGGGAAGAAATGGATTCTGCAATTTCAAGCCAATAATGATCTGTCCGTGTACAACATGAAAGAAAGAAATCGAAGGAATTTTTTGACAAGGAACAGACGTCTCTGTAAACTAATCTTTTCTAAGCCAGCTGTGGAGATGTTCAGCTTTCTGGTGTTTCCCATGAAAGTATACTTAACTCAGTGCTGTTCAGCAGTTTCAGGTCACTTGATGGGATGTAATTAGCATTCCGTAACGAGCTGGAGAGCCCGCTGATGGTCTTGCCAAGGAAATGTTTAGGAGTCTGGAAAATGTACTTCTTACATCACATGCAATTGTTTGATCCATTAAGGCATTTCTCCTCAACTTGCAAGGTGCATTTGATGCGTACATTCAGGTGTGGTGTGTATATGGGGTATGGTGCAGCTGCTTAAAAAAATGTGACAATATCAGAAAAATCACTGATAATTTGTTTTTTGTGAGCAGCAAGCACTCTTCCTGTTGATGGCCTAGAAAGGAAAAGCTGACAGTGCAGGATGGGGAGGAGAGAACCTGGTGTATAGAAGAGCTCTGTGTATCTGTGTATGTGTGTAGGGCATAAAGCCCAAGATGAGTGATATAAAAATCCACTGTGAGTACACAGGGAATGCCTGATTCCTGCTCATCATCAGAGGGAGGTGCTCTGTGGGAGAGCAGATGTCTTCTTCAGAGCTAGTCACTGGAGATTAGAAAGATTCTCAGGGAAATCTGCTTTAGACTCATAGAGCAGTATATAGCACATGTTTTCTGAAATACTTTCCAACTTTGCATGTTCAGCACCAGCAATAATTTAGGCCCCAATCCAATACCCACAAAAGCTAATGGGTGTCTTTCGGTTAACTTCTTTTTAATAGACCAGACCCTTAAAGAGAAGACAAGCATATTTTTAAGAGCCTGCTAATCTGTGGAGCATGTGTTACTTTGAGTGAAATCCCCTAGCACACTGTGAATGGAACATTAAAAAAAAAAAAAAAAAAGAAAAAGGAAAAGTACAAAGAGTAAATATCCATTTGTGGAAGCTAAGCAACTGTAACGGCTGAAAAAGGAAAGGTCAGCTGCATTCCAGGCTAAAGACTGAAGATCTTCATGGTTATGAATGTGCTTTTTCCATGTGTGGGAGTTTTGAAGATGCCTCAATATCAGTTATATAGAAGAGAAATTAAGAATAAGAAATCCACTGAAACAAAGCCCAAACCTCCTCACTTTGCCTCAAAATAAATTGCAAGAGTGTAAGGAGTGAGGAGCCAACTTCCTTACAGACAAAAGGAAAAACAGTTTTTACCTGCTGCTTCAGAATTGACACAGCTTTTGCTGTAAAAATGTCGTAAATATCAAAAAATAATTTGATAAGTGGCATTATTAAGTTGCATGTTTGTATAATGATTTTGTGTTGTTTGTATAACTCTATTTCAAATTCATTTTTATTTTTAAAGCCAGGATGGCCTATGAGTATCTAGCCTGATTTTCTGTTAAATTACAGAACGTGGAATTTCACCTACTAATTCCGGCATTAAATCCAATAATATGACTATGCTAGAACATACCTATAGTAGGAAGAAATTCAGACTTAAAGCATGCAAGAAATGGACAGTCTATGACACCCCAGGTTGAAAGGCCAAGTAAAAGGTCTGCTTTTTCTGGTTTGTCTAATTTTACCTTCTAGGGCTTTGATCCGCCAGATTAAAGAACTGCCTAGGATCAGATACCAGATATTGTGTAGGTACTTACAGACTGTGATCAAATCTCCTCTTAACCTGCTGTTTGATAAGCTAACAAGATTGAATTCTCTAAATCTCCCACAGAAAAGCATGTTTTCCAGATCCAGAATTGTTCTTGGCCATTTGTTTGATACTGTTGTACCTGTGTGCAATTGGAGGTGTCCAGTGGAGAATCAATCTCTGTTGCTTTAAAATCTCTTGTTCTTTGAAAAATATTAGGCTTTAAATACCTTCCAAAATGTGACCAGCTCTGTATTGCTACCAAAGAAAAGCAGACAGTAGTCTAGAAGCATGTCTCCTTCTTATGTAAACTCACAATTGCAAGTGTTTGCATAATTGCATTTCTTCAGCATTTCAGAGAGACAGTGCTGGTGAAGTAAGGCTCACTGAGCCCCAAATGGTACTTAAAAAGCTTCTGATAGAACCAGAAAATGTTACGGTTGGGACCAATGTTATAGCAAAGCCAATATAATTTTTTTTATCAGTTAGGTAACTGAATGATCCTGTCACTACTGAAACCAGTAGGGAGTCCTCCACAGAATCCCATGGAAGCAAGAGAGTACCTAAACAGTGTCGTCTCCTTGGAGGCTGTACCTGTTCAATCCAGTCTTTCTCCTTTCTGTGGCCACTGTATTTCTTAGGAAGTCTGAGCATTACAGTAATACTGTACTGTAAGTAAGTCATGACTTTCAGCTGAGATCTGGCTCTAAATTTTGCTGGCCCAGACAGAAGGAAGGCCCTTGCATGTCCGTTCAGTATGTCAGTAAAGAAGGAAACTTGGCTGTTGGCTGCCAAGTGATAGAGTTAAACCTGACAGTCATCAAAGTTTGGGAAAAGTTCTCCTCTTGTTGTTCACTAGACCTGCCACGCTAAAGCCCAATTTCTTCTGGTGCCTGCCTTTGACAGCAGGCAGCTACAGATGTTTAGGGCAGAACCTATGCAGCATGCAGTGCATCAATATATAGAGAATTCATCCCTAGAAAGCTCTCCCTGCATCCAGGGCTGTAGAGGAATGCAGGCAGTGGGTTGATTAGCATTGATAATATGCAGCTGTGGCCTTGCCTCGACGGCAGTGGGTTGGTTGACATGGATGATGTGCAGCTGTAGCTCGTTCTCCTGAGTAGTTAAATAGCCCTGAGGATTGTGGGAGAGGTGGTTAAAGGAGAAGTGTGGTCTGGCCTCTGGAGGAACAAGACATGGCATGGACAGTAGAATCTGACCAATGGTAAAACCTTTGTTGCAGCCTACTGGTTTGTTTGTGCTGCAACACAGGGCTGGTATCTTCTTTAATGCTTCTAACTTAGTCTTTTTTAAGTTGTATCATTTGAGTCCACCTTCACCAGAAGATAAATCCAAATTTCCTAGCTCATGCCAGTGTAAGATTTAGGAATACAGGTCTGTCCAACCCATCTGTTGAGAAGTAGGCTAAAATTTTAATTCCTTCTTGTCAGTGCTATTTGGTGTGTGGTTTGGAAGCTTATGCATTCTAAATGGGGAGAGGGATTAATGGCTTATGGTTTAGCCAAAGAAACATAGTACATGTGCTCCAAAATATGCTGTGTGGAAAGTAGCTTCTGAAAGGGAACTCAGATCTTTTGTCTGACTTGAAGTCGAAGTACAGTGTGCAAAATTGTGCTTGTGATTTTGTGGTTGTAAAAATGAATAATTCAACTGAAGCCAGGAAAGTTATACCTGGCTGATTACTGAGTAAATGACAGAAAAAGTTAGCAGTGAGCCTCCTTCTAATCAGGACCTGTTCCCCAGAGGCTGTTCTTGAACAGTTTCCTGGAACTACAAGAGTTCAGTGAGAGCTGAAGGCACTCTGGGTCTTAAAACTTGTTATGCAAGCATGAGGAGTTTGGTCAAGGCCTTAAGATAAGATATAATTATCTGTGCTAAAAGAAGTTTAAATTCTTCCCCTTTAGGCAGGAACCTGTGATGCATAACATGATGAACATTGTCAAAATCCAGCTATTACAGTTAGTTCAACTGTAGTTGAAGTTGTATTGATCCTGAATGAAGAATATCAGTTTAGAATATCTGTTTATGGCTGGTGGAGGCAGCTTGTCTGCAGGATTCACTGGGGTTGGCACGTTAAGCACCATTCAGCCTAAACACATGAACTTCAGCCTCCTTTTCTCTGCTTAGGTCTGCTTATATTTCAGATAAACCACCAGCAGTTTGATGTTTATAGTGGAATGCAATCTGAAAATCAATGTTCCCTTGTCTGCTTTTGCCATTGCGCTCCATTGCTCTTTGTGGTCTTATGTTATTAAAATTACATCAGGTGTGTAGCTGTATTGTATGATTTGGTAGTTGGAACGCAGATAACACTTGGATTATTGGGTCAGACATATTTATTATCCATTCAGAGAGGGTGGATATCTGATGTGAATTTCTGGAAGTGTCTGAGTTGATTTTGTAAGCTGAGAACAGCTTCCCCATCATTGGCTGCTGTGCTCTGGCTGCTGCTTACCTTTACTTTATTGTATGCTCCACTGGAGCGTAATGAGCATGTATATTGGAAGTTGCTCCTTGTGTGCGGTGAGAAGAAAAAACCTGTAGACAGAATCCAGCATCTGCTGATTCCCTGGCAAAGGAAGAGGGGAATGGGTATTTTTCAATCCTCTGTACATGCTGTGTGGGGCTAGCACTTTGCTCTGGGGTCGGACACTTCTCTGCTGCTGGCACTGATTGAGGGTCAAGGGCCAGGGAAAGACATGTGCGGACAGAGGAGAATAACTACAGTGAGCAAGACAGTCATGAGCAATTGGGTGTGTTATAATGACCTCCTGCTACATTTGTCTTACCTTTTTCCATCTCTGAGTTGTACTCGCTTAGTGTCTCTGGATGCTGGCTGTCGTCTTGCTGTGTGTATTGGGGTGGGTGGAATAGTGTGTGCATCTCTGCCTGCACTTCAGGTAGAAGTTTTCAGCTGTGAGCAACAGCAGGTGGTATGCTATGCTGCTCAGCTTACGTGGTGCAGAGCAGCATTTCTCAGAAATGCCCAGGTGAGCCCTGGAGGTGCTTGTTTAGCAATCCAGAGCCAGGTGATGACACTAGTGTCATGCCTTTTTAGGTTAATTAATCTTCCTTGGAAGCAGGTTGCATTGGCTTGGCAGAGTGGTTATGTTGCTCCCAAGTGCCAGACAAAAAGTGGTTATGTTGCTCTCAAGGCTCAGCCTAGCTTGTTGAGAGCTGTCTTGGGTGTCTGCCCAGCAGTGTGCTCCAGACACCTACTCTTGGGGATGGAGGCAAGTTTAAACTGACATGTCCTTGCGTGATGAGGGGAAGGGAATCATCCAAACCAGCTCCATAGCTCATGGCTGGACTTGTGCAAAGGAGTCAAAGCCAGGATGAACAATCTGGCCTCACTTGGAAAGGAATAATAGAGAAGTACATCTGCATGAGGTGGCCTAGAACAGAGCAGCCAGCACATTAAAATCCACAGCCCTTCCCTTCCAAGCAGTCCCCAGTTCACAGGCAGGACCTTTCAGGTTTGATTCAGAGAAACTGCAAGTGAGTGAACCCCCTGCAAACTCACCTTAAATTACCTTCCCCTCCCTGAGACCCAGCTCGCTGCTGAACCTTTTCTTGCACAAAGATGCAGCGTTGTCCTGCACCTCAGCTTCTTCACTCAGATACCTGCAAGCTGAAGAGGGGAGGTACAGGGCCTTCCAAGTGAGGAGATGTGCTCAGCCAGCAGCTGCTGAACTGCCCTGCCAGGAGCTGAAACTCAGACATAAAACGTTGAACCCTGGTTGATCTGAAGTCTTGAGAATATTTTACAAACCTATATGCATATTACTCAATAAAACAGATTGCACCTGGCCAGCCCTTCCAGCTCTACATCAAAGGGATGCATGCATGGAAGAGAGGAGAGAGGGAGGGAGCTGGAGAGAAATTTCTCATTAGATTGTTATCTAGGAGGTGATGCTTGGCTCAGCAAGCCTGTTGCTTCTCTGGTTTTAGTTAGGAGTTTTGTGGGTTGTTTTTTTCTGCCATCGTAAAGAGCTTCTGGCTCCTGAGTCTGACTTGTCAGATCTTCTCCCTAGGATCATGTATGGTCTTTATCATACACTTATTTGGCTTGTCTCTGGCAAGGTCCAATTTGCAGAGCAGCTGTTTTCATCCCAGTCAATTTATCAGAAGGGACCTAGCTTCCTAAGGGTCTTGTTTGCAGAGAGCTGCCAAAATCAGCTGGGTTCAGTCTATTCTTCAGTATCTAGCCCACCTGGGACTTTGTGGTCCTTCACATGATTCCTTCAAGATTTTGCTTCCTTTCTAGTCAATCCCACCTTTGGGCCTGTGTACCAGTTGTTACTGATTCTTTCCTTTTCGTAGTTCAGTTGAGTTCTCAAAACCAGTTTAGTAAAAACACTGAGCTCTTGGAGCCCTGTGGTGTTAGCACTTGTCTCTGGGCAGCTGCAGAGCTGGCTGCCTGTGGGAGCTCTCAGTGTTGGGGAAGAAGCTCAGGCTGCCATATCACTGTCTGCAAGCACCAGTGGTACTAAAAAAAAGGAAGCTCACATGCCTGGGGAGACTCCAGATGTTGCAGAGGGGATAACTGGCAATATCAGCTCACGGTCTATTAGTGTGCCGTACACCTCAGTGGATATTTCTGTAAGCCGCAGCACCTAAATTGATTTTGGTCTACCTTGGTGCTGGATTAAGCTTTTGGAGTCCCAGTTTTCTTCTTTTTCTGAATCCAAATTTCCAAAGCAAAGGGAACACCTGGAGTGGAAGATACTGCAGATGTCAGACATTCAGGCTATAAAATTATGGGATATTTTATTTTACTTAGCATGGGGTTCAGTGGCAGCTATGCATCCAGGTATTTAGTTTTAAACTATTAATACATAACATGGATTTGCAGCTGTATTTTCAGTGCAAATATTTTATAAAATATTGAAATGTAACACAGCTCTATATTCCTTGTTACAGGATAGTTAAATCTATAATGGCAATTTCTTTCTTTATCAAATCCTGTACAATCCTATTAGCTGTTGAGCTATAAAATCCAATCGGCCTTTCTCCTGTAAGATCAGCTGAGATGTGATATAAATTCAAAATATTAGCACAGACTTTAGCCTAGGGCGAGCACTGTTCTCTGCAAAGATACAGGGCCCTCACTGTACTTACACTAATATTTGTGACATACCCTTTACCCTCAGCTTGAGACTCTGCTTTCCCAGTCACTAAACCTGTCTACTTGAGACTTATTTGATGAAGCAGTTGGTGCATCCTGCTGTGAAAGTAAACATAGCATTCAAGGGTCATTTGAAGTCCAGCGTGCCCAAGTCCTTTCTTTAAGACCACTTGAAGAGGGGGGGAAAATTGGAAGAAAACTCTCTGAAGAGGAACTTTGCACTGAATGAGCAATTTGGATGGGAATGTTCCACAGCAGCCGCGTGAAGCCATGGGAAATGACCACACAAGGTTAATTGCATCTGCCAAGTGTTTACAGATTTAAAGAAAGAAGAAAAATGTTAAATCATACACATTTTCTTGCCTGCCAAGTCCATTAGTAAGCTTCTTAAACTAGCATGTGGCTCTGTGGATTCTTTCAGGCTGTCAGCATGTTATAGGCATGAGTAGCATGGCCTACAAGACACTTGTGCTTTCCACAGGAGGCAGGAGGACCTGTGCTGTAACCACCATGCTGATGATGGGGTCAGTAATAGCTCTGGCACAGCTGGAACTCATAAACATGGTTGGGGCTGGGTCCAAACCACCAGGGTGCTTGGAGAACTCTGGCTACAGCCCCCATGCCCCTGGGGTCCAGAAGGATTTGCTCATGTGCAGTGAATGCACAGCACCAGCGTGGAGGCGGAGCATGTAAGCTCAGCCTAATGAGAGCTGGGGAGCTGGCTCAGATCAGGCAGGGCTTTTCAGCTTTGTCTCAGAGCCCAGCTGTGCTGGATCTGTGCTGACTTACAGTGGCAAGTTGTCTTTACTATTTTCATTATCTTTTTTTGTTTTCTGTTACCTGGGATATTCCAACTTCTTGTTACTTTGGATGGCAAAGCGTGGATGGTGTATGTGATCTGTTTTTTTTTTCACTTAACTAGAACACAGGAGTTTAACACACCTTATAATTGGCATCCGTTATACCAATAAAAACAGCAATTAACCTGTTACCCTTGTCTGAGGTTGACAAAACAAGGAAGAAAGTTGCATACAAATTAAAGCTGTGCCCAGCAAAATGGGATCTTTATGTCTCTCTCAGAAATAGGAAAGTTTCAAAGGCGGTTCGCTGAGATCAAAAGAAAAACTAACCTTCTGGGGAGCTTGCACCAAATAACTTGAAAACACATTGATTGCCTTATCACTAAAAATCTTCTCTTTTCATTGTATTATGATGTAGACTAAATATGTAAAACCAGGCTTGAATTGCTGAGATTCTTGCTTAGTGAGTTCAGTAGCATAAACATGCATCTCAGTAGCTCATGCTGTAGGTGAGGTTTGGAAGTCCTCTGGTTGGATGCACTTGATAGGAAGCAACTTGAGGATCAGAACTGGTTCTTTTAGGAGATTGTTACTACTTTGGCAGGATGTGAGTCAGCAACAGGTGATGTCTGCAAAGACATGACTGGAGGGGTGAATTGGGCCATTTTGGGTTACCAGTAGGACAGAAAGCCTCACCTGTCAGCAGCGTACAGTCATAGTCTTGGGCACATTGTGCTCTTGTCAGATCTTTTATAGGAAATGATGTGTGAGAGGGCCTGGTCCTAAAGAAAGACTTAGTGTTGGCAGATGATGACTTGGATGAGAGAGTTGTTCCTGCTGATTTGGTCAGGCATGGTGTCACTAGTCCTCCAGGAAAGATATTAAATGAAGTTTCTGACATTTGAAATCATTAATTATCACTTGGCGCTTTTCAGAAGTGAAGAGTTCCCAGTTCCATTTCTCATGGTTATTTCTTGGCAGATTTAATAGAAGTCATGTAACACTTTCTACGCCACACCATTAAACAGCAACTATGTGCATTAAGCAGCAGTCATAGTGACCTCTGGCCCCAATGCTCCTAAAATTCATCCCCTTTTTCATACATGAAGCCTGAATAAATTCAGTGTAGAATTGTGGTCGTAGTAAGACACAATTATATCCTCTCAAGAAGAAATGTACTGTAGAAATTCAAGATCAGTATTTTAAAACACCCTCCAGGTCTGGACTCCTGCCTTAAACTCTATCTGAAAATAAGCAGAAGTGCCAGACACTGCCTGTTTTGCCCTGCCGCTGGCCCCCTTCCTTCAGAGCAGATTAGGAACAAATGTGGATCTCACCAGCTCACATAAGCACTCCAATGAATTTAGAAGCAAACATGATGATAAAAAATCAACAGCCATTTCATCGAGTTTTAACTCTCCCTGACTCATTAGTAACAATGAGATGTATTACATAAAATGTAATATATAATTTCTTCATCCTGTTATTTAAATTCTTTGTGATGTCTCTTTATAGTTAGTAAAACAGTAATGGGCTAATTGAGGGGAACTATTCACATATTGTTGGAGGAGATGAACAAACTTTTTTCCCTCATTGCTATTTCCTCCTGTGACAGAAACCACATTCCTTCTCTGATGATGTTGTGACTTTTGCCATGCTCTGCTTCTGAGTGTGTTTGTTAATTGGCATCTCTCAGATGAGTCTGTCTGTCAAAATCACATGTAGCACCTGGATGCATAATGTAACAAAATACTCTCTATATTTGAAAAGAATTCAGATTTAATATCATATTCTATAAATAAAGTTTCCTTGTTGATAAGATTGATGTGATATGTTTTTAATCATAAAAATGAAAACTCTTCTGTGCATTTGCTTTCTAATATTGAAGCTTTCAGATCCAAATCAAAGCATAACTTGTGCCTATGAGTAAGTGCCACTGAAGTCAATGGTCCATAGGTATACGCTTAATTTTAAGCACATGCTGCTTAAATGCTGCACAGTCTGACCCCACTTTTCTTAAAATTCATCAAATTTTATTTTCAGATTTTATTTTCAGATTTTATTGATGCTGTTATTTCTGTGGATTTGAATATGTCGCTGGGGATAGGGACAGACTATTTGGTTTCGATAATACTGCTTTGGCCACTCTCCTGCAGCCAGATCCAGCAGAGTGCAAACTATTATCATAGGAACAGAGTTTTCCTGTATGCTGTGCAAATTTATAATCCCCTTAACTTGTGGAAAGCTAAACTTGCATCCAAGAGCCAAATGGTCATGCAACCAAGTTCACAGGAAAGATCATTGACATTGAAGGAAGGGACCTTCATTGGCATGTTAAGTTTTCTGAATGAATTACATTGTCTCATCTCACGTGCTGTGTTCCACATTTGAAGGTTGCAAGGTATGGTCAAGCTTCTTCTTTAGTAATGAGGACTGTAAGTAATTGAACACAGAGATCCTCAACTAAAGCCCTCTGGGGTCAATGAAAAGGTCCTTACTGACTGGTTTTGATCATGCCCTTGTCTTCTGTTCAGATCAAACTCCTCCTGAAGTAAGAGCTGGGTTTAGGAGAAAATGTCCAGCACTTCATGCTGAACATAGGTGTGGTTTTGGAGTCTTTTTACTGGGAGGTGGAGATGTATGCATTTTGGAAAGGGAAGTATTCCACATTCTTTCACTCACGTATACAGTGTGGGAAGGCTGGAAAAAAGCACGTGGCTGAGCATAAAAATGAAACAGTGCTTTCCTTGCCCTGGCAAGAGTGAACACACAGAGAAATGCACACAGACAGAATGAGCCCTGTCACGCAGGGAGTCATGATTTACTGATGCGCTGACTGCATACCAAGTGCAGCCACGTGACAGGAGCAAGGCTCTGCCCCTCAGGAGTCTGGGGGGGCTGGCACCCAAACACCTTGAATCTTGTTTTCTTCTTTACACTGATATTGTTCCACCGACTGCATGAATTTACTGCTAACCTATAGCATTACATATGTTAAGATCTTAAGTCCCTTCTCATCTTTTCTTCCCTCTATTTCCAAACTGGTGTAAAAGGCATTAAGTTGATATCAGCAGTTTGCATAGGGAGTGCTGGGCTGTCAGCATAATGTGCTTTGCTCAGGTGTGAATGACTTTGGTGGCTGAGATATGGGCCTATTTCCTTTAGTACTGATGATCACTTACATTGCTGTAGCCCCCAGTGGGTCCCATTCTGCTGGTTATCACAGTGACTCTGAGGAAGAGGCAATCCCTTTGCCACATCAAGGGCCTGACTGATTTCATGTCCTCTGTGACAGGGTAAATGGGTTGAAGTCAATGGAGCTGTGCTGGGGTGAGAGGAGACCGGAGCATTGAGGGTGATGGATCTGCCTGCTTAAGGAGCTTTTATGGCTCCCAGGGCTGTGATGTTTGAATGCCTCACAAACTTTAAGACCACTCCTGTGAAAGAGGGAAGCAGTGTCATCCCTGCTTAACAGCTGGGGAGCTGAGATACAGTAAGATGAAATACCTTGGCCAAGGTCGCTCTGGAAGTCTGTGACAGAGCAGGGTCTGCCAAGTAAAACCTTGCCAGATCTCAAGCTGGTATGTGGATGGCTGGACCAGCTTTCCTCCTAGCATGGGGTGAATGGGCTGTCCTTGCCTTCTGTCCCGCTCTGCCCTCATCTTCCTCCTTTCTTGTGTTGCGGTGGTGAAAGCTGCTTATCTGCAGCCCACTGAAAAGGATCAGGCAAAGCCCAGCCTCTGGGATGTTCTTCCTGGCACAGGCCGGCTATGATACCCTGGGGCACAAGTGGAGGACAGATGCCTGTTTCCAAGGAGTGTGGGAATCCAGGGTCAGCACCACCACCAGACTGTTCATTACTAAGGTCTGAACTGTGGCACCTTCCCCTCTCACATTTGTATTATTTAGGGTGACTAATCATAATAACAAATTGATTAAGGTTAACTGGATAAAGTCATCTAAGTCATATTTACTGCTAAACTAACTGCCCAGGGAGGTGAATTAATGATCTTTACAGAAACCTTTTATGGTTATTTGGCCACAAGGTGCGATCTGGTTTGATCTTTTATGCAACATAAATCAGTTTAATGGTTAAATCTGTGCAGCTAGCTGTTGAATTTAAATGAGGGCTTTTTAAATGAAGTATGATGCTTTTCCACACACAGAGGGACATTGAGCAGGTGTATATTGCAATTAAATGGGAAAACTTACAATTAGATAATGTTAAGTTTGTGACACTGGCTGACAGGAGCCTGGAGATTCATGGTGAAGGTCCATGATCAATCATTAATCCATGCCACTGTGGAAGGAGTAAAATTGCAAATGGTTTCAGTTGAGGTCAAAGCAGTGTGAGAGAGTGCAGTGAATGGCTGATACCAGCCATTCATGTCAATAGCCTTGGGTTCAAATACTCTGTTGAGTCACAGGTGGAGATTATTTGCACTTAGGAGACAGCTCTCAGCCTTTCTAGCATTTATGCTGCTTTTGGCAATACCCAGGAAGGCCTGGCAGAGACCAGGGACCTGTTAATATAGGTGGGCTACAAACATGTCCTGGGACATAGCTTCAGACAGTTGCATATTTTTCAGGATGAGAAAAAGCAAAAATGGCATTACCAGCTCTCCTGGCCTTCCTGCACGCTGTGCTCCTAAATCATCTGGTGCAGTCACAGCCTCTCCTCTCTCTTTTAAACAGCAGTGGTATCTCTCCCAAGAGCTTACTGTTTAAATGGTGAATGCACTTTGGGAGGTGGAGGTTGACAGACCTGTGCTAGTGCATTCCAGGTCAACAAACCAGATCTGAAAATGAAACCAGCACTTCTGATCTATGTAGCCTTTTGTCTTAGCCACACTGCCTGCCTGGTCTCCCATGAATCCTATGTTCACCCAAGGATGGAAAAAGGGACCAACTATTAGGTAGGACAACTTAGCCATGTGCTTCCCAGGAGATTTGCTGACCTTGAGAGCAGTCTTTTAGACACACCTGTTTACTCAGATGTTTCCTGAAGGGAGAACTGTTTGGGATGTTTATTGAGCACTGGGGAGAAGTTATTTCTAGTTGGGAAGGCATGGAGAAGAGTGACTGGTTCCTCTCTGATTGACTTCTGTTCTGAGTGCTCCTATGTTAATGTTAGTGGTGAGTGGAAGTGGGTGAAAGGATTCATGAATACTCAGGGAGAGATTGGTCCAGGCAGCATGAGACACTTTTTCCCATCCAAATCAAAGTGGCTGATGGGGTGTGGTTCTCCTAGTCTTGTCTCCTTGAGCAGAGGGTAGTTGCCTGCTTTTCCGGTAGGAAATGCTGTAGGAAGAGCAATGTCCCATTGAGTAATGGAGCTCAAATGCTCAGTGATTCTGCCGAGCCTTCCTGCATGTTTGAACTCCCTGGTGTGACCCAGGGGAGGCAGCACAGCTACACGCTCACAGTGTTCAGCTGGGACGTGGGTCATCCAGTTATATAGCCTTAACTCTTTTGCCTGGGTGACTGTATGCTTTCTGTGTGTTTCCTGTCCATCTCCCACCATGGAAAACAGATCTAGTAATGCAGAGCTCTGGGTAAGTTCTGCTTGTAAGTATGAGGATGAAAATGGCTGTATAAGAGTTAAGCCTGCTTACCGTGGATGTGCGTTAAGTTTACTGCTTGAAGTAATACAGTCTCTGTAGAAGGTCCACCTGTGTGCAGGATCAGAGCACGCTGTGGGTGAATCTTGGGTTATGGCTTTTCAGAACTGCCAGCCAGTTTGTTTTGTTCCTCCCCAGCAGATCACCTGTGCTAAAGCTCTTTCCAAGTAGAATCAGTAAAAATGTTTTAACACTTCTAATAATAGTTTAAATCTTCAAAGCTCTTTGCAAACACAAACTAATTGAAGAATCATCATCAACTGAAAAATCACAGTTTTGTCTTTTTGATTTTTTTTTTTAACTTACTATGTTACAAACTCCACCTGAATGTTGTAATGCTGCTCATAAAGCAAGTAAAGGAAAATTTCATGGATTTCTTTCTCTCTTCTTTTTCTGGTCAAAGCTGTGATTGATAAAGTTTTAATTCCTTTTTTCTTTATTAACTGGCTTGAATCACAAAAGAACAAGAAAAAGACATTAGCTACATTCCCTCCAGCCTGCTTCTGCTGTGAATTTGCAGTATTGGAAATGGGGGCTGTTTGGATTTTAATGCTTTTACCTTTGGTTTATTACCTTTTTACGCAAAACAAAATAGAAAGAACATCACAAAAATATGTGATTTTTAGAGCCTTAAAAACTGAACGGGGGGTTCAAGATAGTACTTGAAACTACTTCAGACAATATATTTTTGTATCGCATTAAAATGCAAGTTGGTGCATTAAGTCTTCCACCACTTTGGTGAGGTAAGTAAATGTTATGATCCTATTTAACATATGCCTTAAGCCACATAAAAAGCCAAATCTGAGACTTGGCATACTTGGATGTAAATCATTAAAACTGCAGCTCCTTAAAGGAAGTCTGAATTCAGTCCAAGGAGAGAATGTTAGGACTGGAATTAGGCTCGGTCATCAACCTATCTCCTGTACACCAAACTGTGATTTAATAATATCGTCACATATGAAAACATGTACTGATGACTCTGATGGTGTTTCAGATTTTCACTGCCATGATTGTTTTTAAATCAAAGCTTGTTGTTTCTGATGTGCTTGGGCTGGTATAAAGGGTGATAACCAGTCTAAGATCTGTCTGGCTTACACTTGGAGGGGCTGTTGCCTAGAGCCCAGATACTGTATGAAGCTAGTATCTCAAAACAAAATTTGAAAACTTGCTTGGTTTCAAGTTCAGTCTGTATGACGTGCAGTACAGGATTTCCACCAAAGTGCATAAGGAGGCTTGGACTCATAGTGAAATTTTTAAAGCACGAAGCAGAGCTGTTGTGGCAGGCTTGGAAACTGGTTTTGTTTGGATTGTTTGGAAACAGTCTGTCTGCTGTAGAAAGATAGTTTGAGGCTGGGCGGAGAGTGTAGGATGCCAATTTCTTTGTTTCTTTAGTCAAGTATTGTTCTTTACCACTTCACAGAGAAATTGGCTTATTAATTTTTATTATCAGGACTTTCAGGATTCTGAAAATGGACATTATGATCAACCTACGCCAAGCCTGCACTGGTCTTTCAGTAACCTTTATCTGTGTTTCAGGATGGAAATCAAAACAGAAATCAGAGAAGCTTTGTTTCATTTCCAGACTGTTGGAGTAGGCTTGTTCATGTGGTTCTAATGTGGGGATTACATTTGAGAAACATCAAGATGTAGCAACTTAATTCTGTCAGCAGAGAGAGTGGTTGTAATCTGAAATATCTGGCCCTGACAAAGGTTACTCAGAGCTGCATAGGTCAGTCTCTGCTCTGATTTTATGACTTGATTTTCTTGATTTGATATTTCAAGTCTGATTTTAAGAATAAGGTTGGTCCATTCTGCTGGAGGAAAGATGTAGTCACAAATCATCATAACCTCCCAATTTAGGGAGGTCAAATGCATCTTCTCTTTTTTTGTCCCACTGCTCAAGGAAGTAACTGAGAGGTGTAAGGATTTCATGGGGACTCTCTCTCAAAATACATGGAGAATCTCAACGGTTACTTGCTTTGGTTGTGCTTTCAGATTTGCCCTGGCAAAGTTGTCCAATTAGGAACAAAATATATTGTTGAAGCCCGACTGTGGTACCCAAAGAGCTGGTTACTAAGCATTCAGCATTGTTCCCAATTAAAGCTGCTGTAAAACATGAAGCAGATGTTCTGTGGTAATGCAGGCATTGGTGAGAAACAAAGCAAGTGAAAGTACACCAGCTCTGCTAGCCTGAGTGTCCACCTCTCCATAAGTCCACCAGATACATGGCAGGGAGAGAGAGGGGAAGTGGTCTGTCCAAAAAGTTCAGGAGGTGGAAGCAGCTCGCAGCTGAGGGAAAGGAGGTCTCTGGCTGTAGCACATCTTCATTAATTGCCAAAATAGATTACCCACTTGACACCGCTGCTCCAAGTGCTCTGTCTCCAGTCCCACCTGGCTATGCTGTAACTCTTATTTTCTGCTTGCGCTGCAGGAAACAAAACAGCATTGCCATTTTCCCTGCTTTACCCTTGAAAGGCAGTGACGTGCCTTCGTAGGCAGAGAGGAAGAGGCTGCTAGTGAAGGCACTGGCATGGGACTTGGAGGATTTTGGTTTAATTCTTGCCTCTGCCACAGACTGCTTGTGTAACTCTGAGCAAGTCGATTAATCTCCATGTCCCTTCAGTACTGCAGTTGTAGGATAATCCTCCCTGAGCCTTTTCCTTTCTTGTCTAGTGTATGCCCCGGTTAGGGCAATTGTGGTCACCTTTGCTTTTGTGTAATGCAGTGACTGGACAGTGGGACCCCATGGGCTGCAGGAAAAATAGAACAATAACCCAGGGCACCCTGAGCTGATTCAGGCCTGGGGCAAATGAAGTCAGGGGGTGGAAGGCTGGTGCTTGCCAGATTTGGGAATGGGGCTGTGCCTCATGGGTGCCTGCAGGAATGGGATACTCGCATCTCTTGGGAGAGCTCTTACAACTGTGCTAAATATTTCTGTATTGATGTGTGCTGGAGGCAAGGACTCTGCATGGTGACGTTGCATGGTCGTGTCAGCCACGAGGGATAACGAGGTGCTCTGCTGATAAGAGAAACTGTGTGTGCTGTGCAAATTCCAGTGGGTCCAGATACCAGAGTCATTTCAAAGCAATAAAATTCTACTTGCAGTTCTTGTTTCATTTCCCAGACCTGGGACTTACTTTACTTACCTGAGATTCACAGCACATCTGGTAAGGTTCAGAGGAAGCTGGAGGCCAAGATGCGATTTTTGACTCCATAGGACAGTCATCATTTGACTTCAACCTCATGCTGGACGCCACACCAAGAGGCTGTGGGTTCTTAAGGTGACAAGTCACCCCCAAGCTGGAACCTGAAATAGTTTGTCACAAATCCTATGTCCTGCTGTGGCTGAGTTTGACATGGTACAGTGATTCTAGGTCACCCTTGCATGTTGTTTTACCTGTAATGACATCATGGGGCTGTCAGTAATTTGCTGCTGAACGCTTAAGAAAGCCCTGCGGGGTGGCAGCTCCCCAGCAAAACAAGGCAGAGCACAGAGGGTAGGAGAAAACAAATGACAAGACAGAGAGCTGGCCAGTGGCGAGGTTGGATGATACAACTTTTAGGAAATTGTGAGTGTGTAGAGAAGATTTTTGTTTTCCCCGACACCCTAATGATTCTTGTGGCTCCCAGGCATCCAAGCAGAGGGGCACCATGAGAACTGCTATTCATTTCTGCAGGAATAAATGGAAACTTTGTACTGCTGTGTGACAGCCCCAGCCCTTCTTCTGCAGGGGAATCACTACATCTGAGTAACATGCCAGAAGGGGCCCAAGCACGTGCTGCAAGCTGTCAGACCCAACTCTGCTGGAAAGCCCTTGAGCACATTTTGAGGAACCTCAGAAGGGTTTGTGTGTTTGATTCAGATCTGGCATTACTTCTGTCACAGCCTCAGCTGGCAATGTCCCTGCAGTGACTGAGGCCCAAGCAGCACGATTTACAAGGGAAGTTACTATGTTAAATAAAAGTTTCATAAGGAATAATTTACCCCCAGCCGTGCACAATAATGCTGCTGTAATGCCATCAAGGCGCTCTGCTGACATCAGAAACCACCCGTGTGACGTTTCGGTGTCTTGTTAATCTCCCCAGGCCTCACAGAGGGGCTTGCAGCCACAGCTCATGCTCCTTCGTGGCCCGCCTTCTCCTTGCAGGCAGCCAGCAGCTGCAGCGCGGGAGGCACAGGCGTGCAGACCCAGCACGAAGCCCTGTGCCTCCCAGCACAAGTCAACCCCCATGTGAGCTGGTGCGGTTTTGTACAGGGAATTACCCTCATCCATCCACGCTCCTGGCTGGCTGGGTGCAAGTCAGCTCCAGCCCAGAGGCTGTAACCACAGCCTTGGCATGGTGCGGAGCTAAGTGCCTCCTCGGGGCTTATTAACTACCTCCTCTTTGATACTCTCTGCAGAAACAGTTCTGTGGCTCCTGGTTTGCATCCAGTGAGCCCAGGGCTTGGGTAGACATGGTAGGAGCACACGCATCTAACCTGCAGGCAGTGGTGGGCAGTGTGCCACAACCTCATGGGTCTGGAGAGCAGCTCTGCTGCTGGGCTTGCTGGATCCTGACATCTGGCTGCAAGTCCCACAAAGGGCTGCGAGCCTGACTGCTCTATGTGAAGAGCAGGGCAGGGGTTGCTGAGCCTGGAGTGATTTACACCGGGCCCTTGTGCTGCTCCCTTCCTTGGGCCCCTTGGACTGTCTGAGTGCTTGTGACCCCCCGGACCCTCTCCGGTGGGACTGTGAGCTATAACATTTCAAGTGAGAAGGATGATGGGGGGATAAAGAGAAGCGAGGGAAAGGCACCTAATATGATTTCAGAGAGCCCTCTGGCAGTCTGTCTGTGGGAGGCTGCCATGTATAATAAGGAAACGATTTGTCTGGGAATGATTCAGCCTGTAAAACTTCTCCCTGCCTGACCTCTTCCTAAGTCCCCAGCATGGGATTGCGGGAGGTTTCCAGTGGAGGAGAGCTGATAAGGCGCAATAGTTTTCATATGCTCAGAGGAGAGGTCGAAGTGCCTGTGCTGAGACAGCATTATTGCTGCAGCGCTGGGCTGCGCGGAGCCGCATTTTACCTTTTCCCCATGGAGGGCGGTAGATTTTTGCCCTGCTTGGAGACACGTTAACTCCCCAGCCAGCCCTCAGGCTTGTGCTTCCCACAGCCTCTCCCCATGCCCCAGGGACCATAGCTAGCAAAACCCCACTGGCAGCTGCAGAGCTCCTTCCCTGCTGATTTTCATAGAGTTGCCTCCACTCTGAGCTGGCCCACTGGTATTTCCCTGAGGTTTCCACCCGTTTTGTGGGTGACCCCTGGGAGGGCTGGAGGCTGGAGCAGCTGCCCTGCAGGAGCCTGGCGATGGAGGCTGGTTTTCAGCAGGAGAAATCTGTCTGAATTTCCTGGAGCTCACTCTAGACGTGAGGGCTGAGTCGTTTTTGCTTCTCAGGTGCTCTGGGAGTTTCTCCTGTCCAGCACTGTAAGCCTCTACCTGACTTGCACAAATGATTACAAAACTGCCGTTTCTTGGGAATTGAACTGATTTTATCGGTTGTCAGTCTCTCCCAGCAAGGGTGGGAGGGGGAAGAGGAGGGACAGCAACAAAGTAAGCTCAGTGGCACTGAGTTTGCAAATGATGACTTTTAAAATAGTAGCCACCTACGTGTGCTTCTCTGTCCCCTAATACACACCCTGACATTTTTGCAGCTTTTCTTCATTGAAAAGTTTATTATCTCTTGGGGTAGAATCTTCTTTTGCTGCTTGCCTTCTGCAGTTAGTAAAACAAGTGCAAAAAGGATATGAGGTGTGAGCAGATCAAAATGGGCAGTGATTTGCAGGCAGCCTGAGGGGGCTGCAGGGACCTGCCTGCTGCCACTCTCATGTGGGGAAGGAGTTGCTGTGCCCCTGTGCAGTTCCCTTCCAGAACAGTGCAGCTGTCTTCAGATCTAGCGTTGCTCCTTTCCTTTTCATTAGCTGGATGTAGAGATGGCCAAGATTCCTGACCTTACAAGTTCTGTGCAATCTAAACCCTCTGTGTGGCTGAAGGCCATGAAACACATGCAGCATCCCTTGGGGAGCTGGAGGGGGAACTGAGCCTAAATCAGAGATAGGAGAAGAGACAAAACTCTGCATGCAATGGGGTTTCAGGGTGAGATGCTAACGACCTTCATCAGCTTACTTCCCCTACAGCAGCGACTTGTGCTTATACCTGCTGTGCTGCTGGTAATGTGACCAGCTCAGCATGGGGGCTGCATTTGAACTAGTTATGAGTGTGCAGCTAAAAAGCTGCTGGTGGGCACCACAAACTTTTTGAATTAATAGGGTGCAAGCCCAAGAGGAATGGGGCACCCAGTGTTAGCCTGCAGCGAGGCAAAGGCTCATCAGTGAAGGAGATGTCAGAAGTTCAAACCAGTACCTAGGGTTTGTGAATTCACCTTCTGAATGCATTGCTCTCCAGGTCCTTCAGAGATACCAGCATGGACTGCAAGTGAAATAACTGCGTTCCCTGTTATTAGGTGATATCTATTAACAGACAGCTCATTTTCTGTTCTGTTCCTGGCGGGGACATACTGGCCAGAAGCAGTTTCCAATCTGGCAAGCACAACGAAAGTATTACAGGAAGGGAGAGAAGTCGAGATCCATGGAGGAAATATTTTTATTCTCTTTTTGTTGCTGGTTTGAAAATAGCCCCTAAACAGGGTATGTCAGCCAGGAACTGAATTGTATCAAGTTGCTTGTTCATATGTATCAGCTAGTAACAAGTCCACTCTGTACTTTGGCCTCTTCTCTGATTTTGGTGGAATTTTGGGAAAATTAGCTTGGGCTGGCATTCCTACCCAGGCCATGTATCTGCTGGGTCTGACACTGGCTGAAATCTGCTGCTATGTGGGTTGTACGTGTGAATAAGCTGTCCTTCGTGAATGCCTTGTTCTAACTCCTAATATCCAGAGACTGGCTCTGAAATGTGCAATATTTTGTCAAACACTTTTGCCTCTCAGCAGCTACGGTTTGCTATCACAGTGCTGTTACCGATATAAATGCCCAGTCCCAGCTTTGTGTGTTGTACTTTCTCCCCATAGCTGCCAGTACTAGTGTATCGCAGTCTGGCAAAACCAATACCAGAGGAAAAACAGGGAGTGCGGAGGAAAATCAGCATCTGTCAGTCATCATCTTCCTTGCTCTGCTGTTCACTTTTGCTGTGTAGAACAAATCACATAACCTTTCTGTGTCTCAGTTCCTTCCTGTATAATGAGGACAAATATTAATTTGTCTCCTAGAGTGACAGAGAGGTTGTGATCATACTTACAAAGTACTTTGGTAATCACAGGTATTCTGTTAGTGCCATATATTATTGTCCCACACTCTGAATGATCAGTGTTTCCCAACATCTGGCTGCTTGAAGCTCCATCTGTGGGGTACTGCGTGGCCAGCTTCCTGCTATGCCGATGTGCTGAGCATGAGACAACCAAGAAACCGTGGGTCTGTCTCACTGGTGCTAGATGTGATATCTGGATCTGCACCATTACTTTTTAGTCTGGTGCATTGGTAGCACATGGAGCCGTCATGGCAATGACAGTGCATAGCTCCACAGGGAGAAGAGGCTTGGTGTCTCATTGCCTCCTTTGGGCAGCTTACACATCCCTCTTTCTCTCCTATCACAGAGCCCAGCAGCCTTTGTCACCACCTGCACTATGAGCCCCCTTAATTTTCTGCTTTCCACCTATGGCTTGTGACGGGGTGGTCAACAAACCCATCTGCTCAGGCTCTGCGAACCTGATGGGGGGCTAGCTCAGCAGTAATTAACAACATACACTTCATTAGTACTTCTCCCATGACTTTTCTGAGCAGTCCGTAAATGCCCCACCAGCCCTTTCTTCATTACCTTTTCCCTACTTCACGGTCGAATTAATTCTTTCAGACTTCATCCCAGAGGAGCTACTGCTCGCTCACTGATCTATGAGGATTTCTTATAACCTGGCTTTCTTAGGTTTTCATACCTGGAATATTATTTCGCCTCTTGCCCTGCCCTCCCTAGACACTTAACACTTTACATTTCATTTATAATCCCTGTCTGATTATTTTCTCTTTGCATTTTGGTGTCTCAGTCTTGGTTTTTTGCTTTCCCAGTCTCTGGTTTTTTGTGCAGGAAAATGGAATTTGGAGTCTTTCTAAATCGTCCTGTAAAGCGACACAGAGCACAAGCTCCCAACAGCAACATTCTAGGTGCTGGCCAAAAAAATATTCCCAGGAGCCTTTTATTCTTCTTTTTCTTTTCAAATACATTTTTGGGTCCCTTCTGTAGAACATGGTTGCAGTGCTGCAGAAGCTGTTGGTTGCATTTCTGTTGAGAAGCCCAGGACTCCTCCACACAGACAGCTGTGCAACCACAAGGGAAACATTTTTCTTCTCCAAAGAGCCTTACAGAAACTAATCTTCACAAGAGCCCCAGGGACTGGGGTCCTGCACAGATAAGAAAGCTGGCACATAAGACACTTAACCAGGGTCACAGGAGGAAATCAAAAGCAGAACTGGGATTGGGATGTTTGTACTGGTGCCTCCAGGCATGTTTTTGGAATGTCTTCTGCTGCCCTGGTGCACGAACACCACCTACCCTCTACCACATGAAAAGGAAATTGACACTAGGCATGGACAGCTAACAAACTTCGAGCAGTAAGACTGAGGCATAGCTTTGGGAGAAGCATGGATTTATTATGATACATAGTACATGATACATGGCACATAGGATACATCTTGTGAAACATCCCTTTTAGTAGACTAAAAAGATCTATTACTTGCATTCAAGATTCCTGCTTGAAAGGCTTTCTGTTTACAAACAACCATAAAAGTTAGTTGCTGCGATGTAGTCAGCAAGCCATTTGCCCTCGCACCCCAGTGTTGATATGAAGCATAATGACTTTGCACAGGGTGGGAAATCTGTATGGGTCATTTTTAGGGCTCATTTGTTTGGGTGTGTGCAAACCCATCTTGATGGCTTTTCCCTGGCTTTGTCTCTCTGGAAACATTGCCACAGTGCAGCAGCAAACCAGGGCTAGCTCTGCCCTTGGCTGCAGCAGCATGCTACACTCTCTCCCTGACACTGCCTTGCCTTTCTTCTCTGCTGTGTAGGGTGTGTTGGGAGTATCTTGAACACTGCAGTGCCATGGCTGAACAAGCATTCAAACATTCCTCCTTGTTCTGGGAAAGACCTGGGACTTGGGGTAGCCTGTTTAAGGTCACCTTGGATATTTGTGATCGTTGCTGCAGTGTGTTGCTCTGACCTATCTGTGTGCCAGTGGTCCCAAGCTGCTGGTTTGTAGGCAAGAAGTCGGGATGCTGCAGCTTGCTGCATATTGACTTTTGAATCTTGCTGCAGAGGGGTGCCTGGACCCTGGGAGGGACACTGTTTTGTTTTGGGAGCCATCCAGAACACAGATACTCTGATCACATGACATGTGGATTATTGCTTTTTAATCATAAATGAAACAAAACAAAAAACTGAGATGTAATGTAGAACGTAAACATCCAGCAAGTCTGGATGTTTGGCTTCTGCAGCTCAGGCCGGTATCTGCAGAACATAAAGGGTTAGTTATTCTAGCAGTAGCGTGATTAGGTGCTATGAACACTAATGATCCAAAAAGCTCAGTTTTAGCTTACGTGAGAATTGTATCCAATGTTTTCATGCCTGTTAACTTTGCAGACAGCAGGTTTCCTACAGGAGCCAGAGATCCAGGCAACTATATGAAAACTTACTGCAAATGCACGTAGTGTCTGACTAGAGCTGTGGTCCGTAGTGGGAAGTTAGACAAGGTGAGACTGTAAAAGGCCAGTAATTGTACACAGGAGATGGCTGTGATTGCTTTGAATGTGGAGCCATTGTCAGGAACACAGAGGGAAAAGCATAGCCTATTTGAGCACTCTTATCTCCAACTTGTGGCTAAGTGAAGTGCAGAAACTATTCGGGGGGTGCTGTTGTTGTCTGTGCATTTTCACCTCTGGGATTGGTAGAAACATGGGATTTTGTGCTGCCTTTGGCATGGCTTTTCTACCCTTTCCGAGGTTTGTTAATCAGCAGCCAGGGGGTTACATAAAGGGTATGGTGTCTACCCGAAGGGAGTTCAAGGACCAAAAGGAGAGGTTTCAAGAACGTTTGTTTCAAGGCACTTCAAGGTGGGTTTTTTTGTTTGATTGGTGTTTTGTTTTTTTTAAAAAAATATTATTATTATTGGCTCCTGAAACATAATTGCCATCCCTTAACTATTGTCAATGGCTTTAGAGCTTCACATAGTAACAGGGTCGGGGATCCGTGAGGAAGTGTCGGACTGGCTTGCTACTACATGAAAAATGTCAAATCTTGGAGCATCTCAGCTCTTGATTTTTGTCTGTTTTTTTAGCACTTTGGAATTTGATTCCATCGTCTTATCAAAGGGAAAAATGTCTCAAATTAGAGCTTGCTTTAAACAGATGCTTTACAGTCTCAAATAAGTACAACGTGTAGAAAAAAAACTCAGAGAGAAATTTAAATGTTGAAGGCAGCTACGTTCAACAAATTACTAGGATCCAGCCAAACAGATGAATATTGACTTCAGTTTCCCATCATCCCTTGAGCAGACCTTTAACTTCTGCAGTATTCCTCTTGATTTGCTCCTATCCCTGAGACTGTGTCTTCCACACTGAACAGCTCGCTATCCCCTTGTATTTGTGTCTCTTATGCATCACTATTCCCAGTTGTGTGATGGTGTTGCACTTCATACATCGCTCTGTGTGTACAAAAAGCCTTAATCATGGTGCATTAAATGAAACAGTTTGTAGTGGGCTAAATTTGGGAATATTTTTAGTCTTTGTTGGCCTTGTCATGGCCCTCACTGCATTTCTCTGGGAAACAGTTGCTGAGTAGCATCATTTAGCTTGTCCCACATAACTCTGGGCTTTTGGAAAGCCAGTTTCCTGCCAGGCTTGCGACTTCTGGGACAGCTGTTTTCCCACTGGGAATGTGCCCATTTTAACATATAAGACCTCATGCCTTATTAATGTTGATGAACATTCAGGGTGGAAAGGCAATCTCAGAAATAGATGTTAAGTGTTGTATTTGGCGGGGATAAACCTCAAGGGTCATGAGTTTAAACTGTGGCTAGCGTACGTGTAGCAAACATCTGCATCCCCTTGCTCCTTTTGCAGAGCAATTGGAGACATGCTGCATTGCTGCTGTAAAGGGTTCCTGGTGCACAGATTTTCCCATGAAAAGGGACAAAAAGCATTACTGACACTGGCAAATGAAGATACTAGGGATTGGTAGAGGACAGAGAGCCAAATCAGTGCCTCCATGGAGAAGCCGTCACCTTAGTCCCACAGTGGCTGACTGCTGGCTGGACTGTTAGCACAGCGAATGGGCAGCACTCAGCTCAGCAGACATCTGGTCATTAGTGAGGGCATATGGGGAGAAAATGATGGTCCTGGCTGGGGTGTGGGAGAGAGTTTGTGAGGTAGGGATGTCAGGAGATTTGGAAGAAGGATGCTGAAGGCCAGGGTGGGGTAACAGGGGACATAAGAGAACTGGGGTTACAGGGGACGCTGGACAGGGAGGGACATCTGACTTGGATCCCCTGGCAGCATTAGCATTACTGCTTCTGAAACAGCTTGCTTGAAATGCTGAGGTCCAAAATGAGGGCTGATGAACCTGAGGCTGAAGATGTGGCCCCAGCTGTCTGTCCTGCCCTGTCTGTTGGGGCCCCTCTTTCACAGCAGAATAGGCAGAGGGACAAATAAGCCTGTACTGCCTCTAGCTCCTGTGCAAAACCCATCTTTTAGCTCAAACCAGCGAGGATGATGGGCATGAACTGAGCTCTTTGGCTATAAGCTGTTGTGTTTAAGTGCAGACACATGTTCTACTCTGCCCATGGCTTCAAGTAGTGGTATACTCTGGCAAATGGTTGAGGCAGACATCTGGGGATGGTGATGCCTTACACTGCTGTAACATGATTAGCTAGGGCTCATCTGGTTTTTGAATCCTTAGTATTCACCTTTGCAATCTCCTCTTTCTTACCCTCAGCACTAAAAACATTATTTTTTTTTTCATGTAATGAGAATTTCATGTAACAATGTCTCCGGGAACTGAAGCTTTATTAAGAAGAGAAAGTTATGAGAGACTGTATAAAATCACCATGTTCTATTGTATTACATAAAAATTAAATAATACCATACTTCAGAGACAGAGAGAAACACTTTTATTAGCTGAGAAAACACACATGAAATTCAAGTTTTACAGGCAATAGCACAAAAGGTGGGTAGCCGGGCTGGGAGAGGAACTGACTTCTTCCATGTCTTAACACAGAGAAGGGAAAAAGAGAGCTGCTGAAGATCCTGAGCATGGAATTCTTACTCTGCTGGGCAAAGTTTTACGTTACGAATTAGAGTAATTTATTTTCTGCAGTTGTTACACTTGCTTAGAAAAAGAAGACCTTTATATATTTTAGTATAAAACTAATTTTTCACTTTTAAAACTGCTAAGAATCTGAGGAGTGAATTTAAGAACGAGTTTTTTGAAGAAAACCCTGCTGGTCCCAAACTGAACCAAGTCTTAGATTAATCACAGTCTTCTGGGCAATAGAAGGCATTTGAGAATCCATCAAGTTCATGGGAAAGTGATCTTGGAAGAGCAACAAATAAATACCATGACCTTTTGACTCTGCTAGCCCTGGAGCTGTGGTAAGTTTGCAGTCAGGCACTTGGTTCCAGACAGGAATTTTCATTGCTGCAGTGAAGTAAATCACCATGAGGAGGAGGCCTCGCTGGCCCTGTCTGCATGGAGATATTTTCAGAGCTCCAATTCCCTGCGGTTGCTCCCTCTGTCAGTGACAGCGTAAATGGAGCTGAGTGATAGATCTGCTCAAGAAGACTGAAGTACCAGCATCTTAAACCATGTTAGTCAACGCAGTACCAGAAATGCCAATGTTATCACTGTTGGGTCTGTAGTGGTGATTCTGGCTGAATCCCAACAGTATGGGATGGATTTGTCCCTTAGGCAGATTTAGAGGGGTGATGGAGGCTGCTGTAGTGCTCTACAATAGCACCATCTTGATGTGGCACTGTAGGACACGTGAAGGCTGAAATTCCTATCCACATCTCTTTAGCAGTTCAAAGAAGCTGAATTAATGATGGCAAGTAAAATAACTTTTGGAAAAATAATTGTTTTTCATGATTATTAATGTAATGACTCTTAGAAACAAATGCTTTTAAAAACTTCTGTTAGGGAGGAGGAGTTACTATGCAATTCAATTGGCTAATTTGGTTTTTTTGGCTTTGCTTTCTGTAGCCTGGGCAGAGCTGTGTCAACCCTGGTTTGGAGTCTTATGTCTCATGTTTTAATTACAATTTGGCTGCAGATATTGAACAAGTGCCATATTGCTAGACTGGTTTTCAAACCTTGTGTGATCAGACCCGGAGAGGTTTGATTTATATTATAGAGCCTGAAAACTGAAAAGGTGATAAGCGGTTCTTTTTGTTTTGACTTCTTTATTTTATGGGGAAGGAGGCTAATCTTTTATTGTTCAGATTTTTGGTCTTATCTTTTCATCTTTAGTTCTAAATCAATACTAGAAGAAGTTAAGCCTGGTTTCCTGCAGATTTGCATCTTGCGGTTGGTTGTGAACCCTGATGAATGTAGTTAGGTCTCATATATAAGGCTATTTCCTATGTGGTTTCATTTAATAAGGCAGAAGTTCACATTTTAGCCTTTCTTGAAGCTGCTAGCTCTATGTCCTCTCCAGTACTTGCTTATCCTGGAAACCTCCAATTTTCCCTGGTCTGGATTAAAACTAGTCCATGAGGTCCCAAGTTATTAGGAAGAAGAAACAGGCTGCACATTGGGCCTCATTTCCCTAGGAATCAGGAACAGCACTGATTTTTGTGCAATTGTAAGAACTAGCACTTTAAAGAAATGACCAGCCAGTGCAAGACTTGGGATAAAATACAGAGTTGAAAATGATGGTTTCTCCTGATCAGTTATCATGCACAAGGGAATAAAAGGCCTGATTACCACTGAGACTGCTTGGGGAGACAATACAGCCGGGCTGGATGTTGTTTTGTTCTGCTTGATTGCTGCCTTCTCCATGTGAGCTCAGCGTGGCACGTCCTGGGTGTCACATGAAGAGAGTAAGAGGAGTTTGTGCTCTATGCAGTCATTGTCAGGTTGTCCATGGACAATATCGCTAATACAGCTCTTCTCAGCATTGTAGCTCCTGCTGGGGTGTTTTGTGCACCAACAGGCTCTTTACAGTTGCTCACTGATACAGCTACATTAGCAGGAGTCTATAGCGGATGCCCTGCTTTTGTCTTTGTGGCCTGTGCGGGCTCTGTCCCTACCCTCAGTAAAAAACTGTCCATGTCAAACATGCTGAGATCATTAAAATGAGGGTAATGCTGGCAAAATCAATGCTGCTTAAAAGGAGAGTCTTGTCATTCTGTCTGAAAGGCTGTTACGAAACAGTGCATGGGACTCGGCTATGGAGCAGTAGAAAC
The DNA here is from genome assembly GCF_023634085.1 of Falco cherrug. Taxonomy (NCBI): domain Eukaryota; kingdom Metazoa; phylum Chordata; class Aves; order Falconiformes; family Falconidae; genus Falco; species Falco cherrug. The sequence continues at coordinate 31,053,584 of NC_073704.1, read as the reverse complement.
CTCTGGAAGGAAATCACAGGCTTTGCTGTTGGCTGTAGAAAGCTCCTCTGCTTCCTCAACTTATGCGCTCAGTGTGAACATGTAGAATCCCTAAGAAACAGCAGCTATAAGCTCAGTTCCCTGAAATACTTTCTTTCCCTCTTTTCATCCTCTCCCATCTGCTCTTTTCTTGTGTTTCTGTTCCTTTGGTGGTGATAACGACCCCCCATATTCGTTCTGTGGATTCCTTCCTTCTCAGGCTGCCAGTGAAAAATACAAATGGCATTTGATGTAAATCAGAGTAAGATTCTGCTGGGGTTTCCCCCCCGCCTTTCATGCTCTAGGCATTAGTATAATGAAGGAGAAGGCAATGATTCTTATTTAACTTACATTCTTTAAAGCAGATGCCTTTGGTATGTGTGGGATGGGAAAAGATTGGTCAGCATGGCAACGTGTGAAATACTATGACTGGACTGAGAACTGATGTTCATTTATTTAGGCAAAGATAGGAATGTGTCCCTTGCCTGCCTTCTGCAGATTGGCCTCACCTGCCATTCTATACCTTGCCACCTCTTTGTGAGCCGTGATTCACAGGCTCACCAAGAACACAGCAGCTGCAGAGCATCCCGGTTCCAGAAGTGGTGATGACAACTGTAATCCTGCGCCACCACCAGCTGAGAGACACTCCCATAACTGGCCAGAGCAATCTATTAATGAAAGGAGAGATCTTATGGCTGAGAGCAGTGCCGGGGACTTTCTTGTACTATACACAAAAAAGCCAAACTAGAAGAGCTAGGTTGACTTGACCTGTCCCTGTGCAAGGGGGAGCAGAATCTAGTCCCCCACTGTGCCCCTATGCAATTATTTCTTCCTCCTCTGACTCATTTCACTATGACAGAGCAAGGGGAAGCAACAAGCTTGGTTCTGCCCCTTGTTTTCCCTGTAAGGTGGCTGCACACAGCCTGACGTTTAATGTTTCATGTAGTGAAGTATACAGCTTTTCTGTAGCAGGACTGAAGGAACTGGAACTGCCTGTGCCACAGTTTGTTCCCTGGGTCCTGCTCACTGGGAGAGCTGGTGCCAGCTTTTACTCAGAGCAGATGATATCTTACAGTTAAGATGCGATTGCACTATTAGGATTTTTTTCCAAGTAAAAAAAGTCTTTCTAATAATGTGAAATTTTTCATCCCTGATTATACTGTGATGGGCACGTCATAGTTCTGCTACCCCAGGAAATCATGCTTTCTGATAGACAAAGGTTTGCTGATTCATTTATTTGCTGTTTTTTATCTCTTTTAAAACTCCTTAAATTTCCATCACTGGGAAAATATTTAACTGCCTTAAGACTGCACCATGGGTTTGAGTGTGATTTGTTGAGACTTAGAGTTCAGACGACTTTATTAGTGACAGTGGGTTCCTTTTTAGATAAATCCTCCTTTTCAGAGAACTTCTTTCCTGAAGAGTTTCACAGCTGATTATGGACACAAATAACTCATCAGAAAAAGTTAGTGATACTCAGTGCTTGGCAAGCCCTGAGTAATTATCCAGTTAACGCTGCAGCACTGTGCATTTCCAGCTGTGTTGCACTGTGTTCCAGTGGCATGCAGACCTCAGCAGCTGTTGTGGAGCTCATCAAATAGCTGTTGAGCATCATCCCTGATTTGTCATAAACGTAAAGGTTCCTCTGGAGAAAGAATGTTATCGCTTGCCACAGCCCAGCTACACTACAGCAATGCTCCGGCACTGCCGTTATCATAGGGATACTGTTTGTTTGAATTCCTCCCCTCTCCCCTTTGCCTATTTTTCCTTTGTTTGAGAGAGTTGTGCTCAGATTATTCATAGCCTTATGCTTCTGACTTGTCTGGAAATGCAGTTTGGTGTGTGCTTTAGGCCTACCTGGCTTCATGTCTTGCTAATCAGCTGAGTTTACATTTTAAAAAATATCTAGATGCCTAACAATACGAAGAGGCACAGAACAGAGTTTTTTTTGTGAAGTACTTGGGTATATTGTCCCTATAGAGAAGAATAGAGTTTCAGGTGTAAGTTGTAGAATGCACAAAATATATATTTTATGTAGGATATTAGTGTTTGCACTTATTCGGAGTAGGAACAAAACTAGAAAACTTCAAAACTGTAAAGGATATTCTGAGGGAGAAAAAGCTTTCTTTGGGGTTCACCAAAAAGCTTTGTTGTAAGAAATATTTATCTTCAGGTGCATAATACAGAACAAGCTGAAGCAAAACCTTATTTCAGAATATTTTATCCTTCTCAAAGATTTCCATGTCTGATTTTCACATTTGCAGAACATTTCCAGTTTTCTTCTTTTTTTCTGATTTTCACATTTGCAGGACATTTCCAATTTTCTTCTTTTTTTTTTTTTTTTTTTTTTTTTTTTACCTTTAAGGCACAATTTCAGCAGAATTGATATGATTTCCCAAATTCTTTTGGCTCAAGGAAAAAAGCTTCCAAAGGTTTTCTGACTGCTTCAGTCTTGGTGCTGCTGAAAACTCTATTTTGGTATTCATGTGCTTCCTAGAGTTGTGAAAAATCCTGCTCATGGTCTGGTGCAGAAGGTGTTTTGCAAATGCAAGAGATCGTAGTTTCTGATCCTGGTGGCCAGCTCACTTAAGCTCTCTGCCCTTTGCATGTTTCTTGATACTGTGTGAACAACGTTTTCCTTTTTGCATTCTGTGATTGTCTAGGCAGGGACGGAGTTATTGCAGTCCCTCATTTCAGAGTCTGGCTCTTTAGTGCAGCCAACGTGCCTTCAGGCTTTTAGTTTGGAAACACCTTGTTCAAGTCAGGGTGAAGTGGCCCTTATGTTTGTATGGAAACAGTATCAAAAGAGACATGGAAGTTACTCTTGGCCTAATCCCCATTTGGCTGTGTCTCAGAAACACCTCAACATCATATTTTTCCTCCCTAAATTGCACTGTAATCCCAAGAGATTTGCAATGGTCAGTTCCAGGGACACCCAAGCGCTACTGACAAGTGAAATTGTGTGTTTTCACAGAGAATTACTCCTTTCATGACTGTGCTTCTTGCAAAACTTGCCAAGTCACCATGATTGGGCTGTGAAGGTCCCAGTGATTGCTTTATAAATATGCTGGGTGGATAGAGACAGTGAAAAAAAGCAAACAGTGCTTAAGCGGTATGGACTTTTCTGTTGGGCCTGCTGTGCAAGTTGTTTTTATGACTGTTTGTCACAAAGGCTGCAAAAAAAAAATTTCAGTTGCTTGAGATAAAATGGACGGAGGTGGAGGCTTTGTGTTGGCTCGTAACAGTGAGATGCTTTTGGACCAGAAATGTTCTTTCTGCTACCAGCCCCCAGAAGACTTTTTTGGCCTGAAGTCTCATGTGTTATCAGCTTATATGTTAGTCCAATAAAAGATACACGTGATCTACCTTGTCTCACTGTCAGTCCATCACCTAAAATGTTGCTGCAGCTAATGGTGGCTCATATTTGATTTGTATTCAGTGTATTTTAAGGCTGCAAAACCATCCGGCCAGGATAGATGTCTGTCTCAGTGCTGTCCTCTGCCTGTTATTATATATACTTGTATTAATGACAAGCTATTTTGTAGAGTTAGTCAATTTAAATATTGAAAACAAATGTTCTTATATTTCTCTGCCTTGGGGCTAGGAGTGATTATTTCAGCCTCTTCAGTGTATATGAATCTGCATTTGTTAGAGGTCTCTGTTCTGCAGTGAGCCCAATATATGAACTCAGTTTGCAAATTCAGCTAAGAAATGCTAAAATTGGCACCTAGTTCTGCAAGTACCTATACTGATAATGTATCCAATAGTCTAAATTCCACATTGCTTTGGAATTGGGTTTTTTTAGACTTAGCCACTTGAGTCAATGTCCTTCTGTCTCTTTATTGTTTACATCTTGATGTTTCAGTGTCACCAGGATACCTTATTATGACCCTGGGATGCAAACAGCCCATCGCTGAGGGGTTTTTTTTAGTAACTTAGTAACGTTATCTAAAGCAAAGCAGACTCTTGAAATTGGGACATACTGCAATACACAGGGACAATGAAAACTATTTGTGGTACAGAGTATTTCTTGCACGTTTGAAATCTCTGTTATATCAATCTTAATCAGAAAAGGAATGGCTGACTGAAAAGTATTTTTTTTTCTGTTTAATGGTTTAATGTTTCTGATAAAATTAGCATTTGCAAAAAATACACTTTGAAATGCTGTAAGAGTTTCACAAAATAACCTTAACAATGTTTATAGTGCTGTTGATTAATATGTGTTTGGGGAGGTATAAAATTGTAGATCGTTGACCTGATAAGCTACAGTATCATTTTCAGAGCTATTTAGGTGTGTTGACTGAATGAATGTTCAGAATCAGTGCAGCACATGTAGTAAAAATTTGCATGAAAACGCTATTGATTTCAGGTGCAGAGGAAGCATTTCAATGCAGAATAGATGGGCTGCTGGATTTATTTGTATTCTAAGCTGGAAGCAGACAGAGTTTGCCCAAGGGACCCCTTCTAGTTCTAATGTGAGACAGCACAAGGCAGTGGGAGGCACTGCATAGGAGATGCAACAAAAGACTGCAAGCGGCAGCTCCTGGTTTCAGCTCCTAGGTCTGTCCCGTATAATCCCAACAGGGCAGTCTGCGATGGACTCTGTGGAATGCCCTCATTTCTAGCCCTTGACATGAGGGAGACCTGCTCCCATGACTACAAGCAAAGAGGTGGAAATAGATGCTACTCTTAATGCTGCTCTTAACATGATTCTAGTGATGAGTCTCCAGCATTTTTTGGCTGCTGCATGCTGGTTTCAGCATTTGGGGGCTGAAGAGTTGGGGTACCATCAGCAGCAGAAGGCTCAGCCCTTCCAGAGCAGTGAGTGAGCAGTGGAGAAGGCAGGAGGAAAACTAGAAAGCTTGGGACACATTGCTTTGAGTTGCAGAAAAGTAACAGGAATTTTGCAATGTACTCAATGTGGTGATGTGCCATTTATGATGAAGTGCCTCAATGTATCCAGATAATTTTGAACATTTTCTTTCTTCAGGCCAATGTCAAGATCTTTTTGTATGCTGCAGTCTGGAACTCATTAAGTGCATGACACATGGAAAACTGTGTTTACCTCTTTACTGGGGAGAACGAGATCTTAACTTCATTTTCTGTTGGACACCTGCATTCCAAATTCAATCAGTTTTATGTATGTGCACTTGAATGTTTGTACCTATGTCTCACTGTGTCTGAGTGTGGATTTGGAAGTCACGCTCTGTGCAAAAATCTTCCCTAGTCACCAATCCTTTGCTGAAGGCAGAAGAACAAAATACATAAAGCGCAGTGCTCCATCCACCTGAGATGGCTTGAGAGATGGAAATGCCCCTTTACTGCCAATGTTACGAACAGGTGTTTCTCCAGAGGGAGATATTGAAGGATGCAGTGCATTTAGGAATTTGTTGTCTGCTTCACAGTAAGGAGAGAATCAATAATTGGTTAGGCTGGGATCTGACGACTTGTCTGAGTGCCAGCTCCGGTGCCCTCCAGGATAAGCTGCCAAAGTGACTGAGGGAGCAAAGCGGGATGTAAATTCCACAAGTCATTTTCCTGAAGCTCTTATGTGGAAACCTTTAGAAGCCTCTCAGTAAGGACAAAATCCTTCCAGGCTTAATTCTTGGTTGAGCAAAATTCCATCTGAGGTCAGTAGACCTAATCCTGAAATCTTATCACTTGTTTACCGCAATGGGATTTGAATGTGTGTGTGTGGAACAGAGGGAGGGAGGGTTTCAGAACAGGGTGTGCTGCAAATGCTTTCCTGGAAAGCTGGAAGAAGCCTGCCAGGCTTAGGGTCTGCAGAAATGGGTGCATATGTGAAAGGAAGGCTTGCTTCAATAACAACAAACTTTGTGTCCTGCTTTCTCAGCAGTGGTAGAAAGAGCAGGTGAGAATTCCTCTTTTCTATGGAGGCCCTTTGGTACCTGGGGGTGGCCAAACCCCATCTCTCGGGGACAGTACAGCTTACACTTCCACATACATGTTTCAGAGGTGGTTTGCATCTGAGACCTTCCTTCTTTCATATCCTGGAGGAAAGAAGCCTCCCAGGCTGGCAGCCACCCTCTTGTCCTTTTAATTGCAACACAATCCATCAAACTGCTTGAGTAGTGTCAAATATAGAAGCTGATGAGAGCCGGGACATCGGTTTCTGTTATCCTCAAGCTGAGAAACAAGCTCTGGGTTTGCTGTGTGGCTCTGGGGAAGGAGCCTTGCAGGGGGCCTTGGAGCAAGTCCTGGCCCCACGTGCTATTGTAGTGAAATCCCATAAAAGGCCCCTCATCCCTGCTTTGCAAATTATGGCATGCCAATGGTGCCCTCAGCAGAGATTTCTCCTGCCCGTCTTCCCCCTGCCCCCCCCGCCCCTTTCTCTCTGCAAGTTGAAATGCATATCTCATTTATAATGGACTCGGCCTTTTTTAGCCAAAGATCACGTCTCTTTATTAACCTTCCAATAAAGCTACATCAGCTGAGTGAAACACCGTTTAGCAGGGCGTATGGTATCATAGAAGTCACTGCTGGTGTCACACAGCTGTGTACAGTGCAGGAAATGGAGTTGCTGCCTTTTGCTTTTTTGTTTGGTTTGAGGTTTTTTGCTTTTTAGAAAAGAGATGGAAATAGTTCTTCTCTTTTGCTTTCTGGTGAGCATCTTATAAACAGCCTGTGTGAAACTGGCTCTAGAAAATATAATCAGAAAAAAATATAGGCTGTTGCATTGTTTTTATGAATCCCAGGTCATGATACAGGAAAGATTCCATGGTAGTTTCATTAATAGTAAAGGAGGAACACTAAAAGCTGTGCTGCTGATCCAGGGAAAGTAAAACTTTGTCAAGCCAAGTAACACTAGGCCATCTTGTACTTTATTCCTTGCTGTTGATCTAAAGCACATTTCTTACATTCAATAGATTTCCACTTCTGGCAGTTTGTATCTCCATGAGTTTAAGAGCCTTTGACTAATTAAGAGCAGAAAGATTTTCACCATGCTGTCACAGCCCCACTGAAAGAATAATTTCCAAGTGTTTTGCTCTCTGGGGGCATATGAGGCCAAAAGTATAAATAAATAAGTTTCTGTGTACATATACATATAAATATTTAGATGTTCAGATTATATTTATATCCATATACATATGTGTTTTAAAAAAACCTTAGAAACAAGCACCTTCAGAGGGCAGAATGTGTGTACTGTAATGCAGTCTTCTGGGTGGGTCTCTGGTTGTATTATAAGCTATTTGCAAATTAACCATGGAAGAAATTTAAGGGGTTTGAACCTACGGGTGAAGAAGTGAGTGCATGTGCAAACATGCAGAAAGTGACTGTGAGGGATGCCTGTGCTTAAACTGATCAGACAAGTTTTATTAATTCTGTCCATCGATGCTGTTTTGAAAAATGGCAGACTGATGCTATTAAGGTATCTCAGAAATGTCTGTCCAAAATGGCTTTTGGGACCCGGTTCCTACAGACATTCACTTCCTTGATTCACTTCAAAATCTGCTCCCCTCAGCGTTTGCTGCATTTGTTCACAGATGCATTGAAAGATGGATTGTTACCCAGCAGTTTTCTGTAACAAAAGGTGGGGTTTGGTCCAGATCCAGAGAAGGACATACAGGAAAAGCTCACAGCCCGAGGAAATGACTGTGTCAAATTGCATGTGAATAGTGAGAAGGTAGTATGCATGTGAAAGAATACAGCTGAGTTAAAAAAGTGTACAAATGAAGGGAGAGGCGATTCAATTGAAACTCACAACTGCATTAACTTTACTGGTACTGGACAGTGCATGACGCCGCAGTAAATCCTGTACACCAAAGTTCAAGATTCAGGATCGGGAAAACATACGAGTTCTTAACTTCACCCCTGTTTGGCAGCATGATCCAGTGCCTCTCGCATCACTGTGAATGTGGCTGCTAGCTCTCACGAGGCTTGGGGCAGCACTGAGACTCTGTAGATTTTTTAATTCCATGTATAGATGTTTGTGGTGCCACAAGGAGAGAGTTTGGTCTGAGCCAGAGCCTTCAGCAAGTGTATCCTTGTTATGAGCGATGCAAAATGAAAGCAGTCACGGAAAGGAAGATTTGTTGATGGAAATTAATAAAACACCTCTCATTTTAGTGTGATGTGTTTGAGAAGAACAAAATCACTCATAAGGCCTGAAGGTTGAAAAACAGCTTTGTCAGGATAAGAGAATTTACAAATGCATTGTTATGCTGTTGCTAAGATCACACCTGTAGTGTCTTGCACCAAGATCATGCTCTTCAGAAACCAGTCTCTGAAGGAAGACCACAACTTTAAAGGAGATATGTGCGTGGGAATGAATTTAGCCAATTTAATCTAAAGAAATGTTTAATGGCAGGGTGATCATCTTAAGGGTCATTTAATACCAGGAAAAGGAAATGACACATAACACAAGTAGTAACACAAAGAACAATGAATTCAATTTAATAAAGGGCAAATTCAAATTGGAAATGAGGCTAAACTTTTAGATGGTTAAAGGCAGCAGGCAGAAAGGGAAATTGTTTGCTTAATGAGGTAGTTATGACAAACTACGTAGAAATATTCTGATTTACAAATTCAGCAAGTGTAGAGTTGAATCTTTCCTACCTGATACAGTGGGTTTGTCCAGGGAGCCCTGCAGTGTTTTGTCAGTCTTGTCTATCATGGCCATTAGTTGCATTAGTAATCCGTATTTGAATGTACAGTAGCATCAGTATATGTTGAGAATCCTTTCACCTCTAACAGTGAAGAAATAGATTTTCTGTGGCTTCACAATATGAAACAAAAGGTTCAGTGTGCTGTGGTTGTATGAGCTGAGATATAGACCACATGGAGACTTACAGCCTCGCAGCATTTGTGTCTGGTCAGAGCAGTTATAGAAAGGCTGGTGGGGATTTTTCCTAGTTTGCATGGGACTTGGGTGCTCCACTCTTCGCTGTGTTGTGGAGAAATTGGACACCCCAGAGGTACCTGTTCAAATTCCTACCCTTGTATTCCATTTCCACTGTTTCATTGAAGCAGAGCTGACCTGATGCAACAGTTGATCTTAATTAACCACCTACAGTCTTGCTGCTCCAAGTGGGCACTTAGTTTCCTGCCTGCTACAGCACTTTTTAGGAGCATGTCTGAAAACAGCCTCGTATCTGTGTTGCCAAGAAGGCTTTATGAAAAAAAAAAAAAAAAAAAAAGACTACGAATACATACTGCCAGAACCTCACATCTGAGTAAAAATGGACCAAATGTATTATTTCCAGTGTAAACTTAACTGCAATTAGTGAACAATGCAGGGACTGATACTGATGTTTAAGTCTGTGATTCTAATACGATGAAGACAAGTGATCAACAAAAATATTTATCTCCTTGTGGCACAGATATACATTGGTATTTCTTGCTTATTTAAAATGTATTGACAGGCACAAAGTACCTAATTAATGAGGTTTCATAGGGATCCCAGTTAACAGCTAATGATCACCAACTGGTGAGCTTTGCAATGTCTGAAAATGAAATTAAATGAAAGCATTCGGTACATGGAAATGGCTCATATTGTCCAACACAGCTGATGATTACTGTGTTTAAACAACAGAATCCTCATAAGGATTTAAGCTGCTCAAAAATTAATGCAGTTTTTCCAGGACCTTGATAATGATCAGGAAGTGAATGTAAGGCTGTGATCTCATGTCATTTGGAAAGTTAATGGAGTAATCTGATGGACAGAGCTTGCTGGGGATCTAACTGTATACTGAAAAAGAAAAAAAAATCCTAAGACATTGGTCTTTGCCAGCAGCAATGGAAGTGGAGAAGACAGTAGATTTTATTTCGTAATTATCTGAGATGAAAATGGGTGGTGTCCCAAAGAGAAATAAAGCAGTGTTGCTTTGTATGAGGAAAATAGGTCAGCCTAAATACTAACATTGGTATGGATGTATATGTTGGAAAGCTGGTTGGAAAATTAATTTATTTCTGTAAAAAACATTGCTTTTATAGAAATCTTTCTTTAAGCTTTGAGATTTTCATTGGAAAAATGGAAAATTATCAGTTTCCAGCTACCAGAAGGTTTCAGCTGGAAACCTAGTTTCTGGTCAAGTTCTTTTCCCAGTGCAAACAGATAAATGCTTGCAAAAATAACCATCTTTACTGGTGTAGACGTTGTTTCTTCTACAGTAGAAATTAATCCATTTTTGCAATGGATTTATCTCTTTTATCTCTGTTTTATCTCTTGGTTCTGCAACATCCCTTATTGGATGTACAGGCTGCCTTAGCTGCTAGCTCCTTATTCCAGTTGTTGGTTTCTAAGTTTCCACTTCTAAGTTTCTGTTCCAGTTTGTAAGGTGCTTGGGGGCTTGTCATCCCAGTTGCTCTCAGATCTTCTCTTTGCAGATGAGCTGAAAATTAGTAATGAAGTGTTTGTGATGTTCAGTGAAAGTAGTAGCAGCAGTTGCACTGGTGAACGTCAAAGCAAGAAGCTGTAAAGGCTGAGAAAAGTAGATGCAAATTATCAAGAGTAAGTGCAAGACATTTTTCTGAAGTAATCCAGTCTTTTTGGTTGGGGTCAGAGAATGACAATCACAGATTTAATCCACCCCTCATATGAGTGATTGAAGCTGTTGAATAATAACCCGTAACATTAATAATAGTAGAGTTATTCCAGGACACTAGGAAAGGTAGTGCTCCCTGGGTGTTTCACGGGAATATTTTTGGACCTATACAGCACACAACCAGTGTTCATCAACTAATATGTAGCACTTACAGGACTCAGCTGTGTAACTGGTTGAGTTGTCAGCAAAAGGTCAGAGAAAATGATCTGTTGGTTCCTTCTTGCCTTCACTTCTCTGAATAAAGGTCCTAGATGTCCCTGTTGATGCCCACAAGCATGTATGTGTTTGCACTGAGCAAAGGAACAAGGAAGTATGGAGCTGCAGAAAACCGTGTGATCAGCATTAAAGCATGCCTTCATGCAGACAGTCCTCTGTGTTGGTAAAAGGTGAAAGCACAGATGTTTCACAATTTGCTGGGATATTTTATATAGCTTAGGCAGGCTGATATCATATGTTCTTAGAAAGCAGAGTTGATTGGAAATGTGCCAGTAGCTGCAGGTCACTATATAAGATACAGATACATACATCTCTCTGAATAGCCAGTAACTTTGTGGCTGAGAAGTGAAATACAAATGTTAGAAGGTCTGAGGAAATTAGGCAGTGTGGAGATTTAAACTTCAGTCTTTTATGCCAGGGCATTGGATTGTTCCTTAGGGTGCAGATGCCAGGTGGTCTTTCCCTAGAAGGTCTCACTTTTGTCACCATGTAAAATGGGAGAAGCTTTGGGAGATGAGAAAACTCCTCCCTGTGTGGTTAAATTAAGGACTTATTTCCAGTATCTTCTTTCGTTTAAGTAGGTGTCACTCACCTTTTTTTTTTTTTTGTTTGTTAGATACCATAGACTAATTCCTGCCTGTGCTTTGGGTCTATAGTTAGAGTAGTTCATCACTAAAGGAGAACAAGCCTTCCTTTATAACTGTTTCTCTTCATTTTATCTCAGCTTGTCAGTGTCTGGCAGATTCTCCATCCTTTATGTCATTCCTCTTCAGCTCACTAACAGAGCCGTCATTAGCTCTGCATATAGGGCAGACTCGGGGATTTCATCACTACTTTGAAGTTTTGTTCACTCTTTTTTGGGTTTTCTTTGAACTTTATTTTCTTTATTGGTGAAAAAGACTGGGTTCTTCTCTAAAACTGGTCTCTACTTTGTATGTTCCTAACGCTTGCAATTACTACTGGACTCAACTGACCTGAAGCGGTGCTGTAACTGTGCCTAACATTTCTGTTTGGAAAAGCATTTATGATGTTGGCATGTGTATCTCATTTCATTAAGTTTACTTGTACTGTTTTAGAACAATCTGAGGCGGTTTATAATTGCTTGTTTTTTAATACAGCCACAAAGAATTAAGTAAAGGCTTTATAAATAATCTCTCTTTTCCTCTAGCCAAAGAAACAGTCATGTTTCCATATATCAACTTATTTATGGTTAAAGTTTGACTTCTTTCTTCATTTGATAGGCATATAAAACTGGTGCATCTGAGTAGTTCACAGAGGAATTTGGCACTTTGATTTTTAAATGCAGTGCGAAACATGAGAGAGCAGCACAGCTTGATTAGAATGAAGCCCATGCAATGATGGGAGGTATATTTTCAGCAAAAGGTTACTATGAGAAGAGATGATGACCTAAGAAACCAGTTGCAATTAAAATTGTAACTGAGTTGATACTGGAAATGAATAACTACTAGCTTTAGATATTTGCTAGCTAAGCAGAAACTCAGAAAATAAGTATTTTCTGAGAGCAGAAATATAGAGGAAAGATGGCTTATGTTTAAGACTCTACACTGGGATTCAGAAAATTGACTTCAGTTCCTTTCCTGGCTGTCTCACAGGATGCCTCTGTAGTCCTGGGGACAATTACAAACTTTTTACCATATGTTTATGCTGCATCTAATGATCTGGAGCCCTCATTTTAGCTGGGCTTCATGAATTTCTAGCCTACTAAGTAATATTTACTCATTATTCTCTACCAGAAAGTAAATAAATGGGCTTTGGAAAAATTAAAGTGAGTCACGTTTACACTGAATGGGGATTCTGTGTCCTGGTCAGTGATGGATGAAAAGTAGGGTCTTTGGAGATGATGACTATATCAGACTTGATGATCAGACTAGGCATGGGATTGTTTAAGTTTCAAAAAATGTAAGGAAGGAGAATGGAGAAGGAGAGACAATGCTTACCATGAAGGCTATGAGCTATTTTCCCGAGATCTTAGTCACATAACTCAGGAAAGAGGAAAGACCTGACAGAAGCAGAGAGCACTGAGCACTTTCCTCAAAGAGGACTTTATAACATCATTATTGTATCAGCCAAATGCTGGCACGCTTCCTTTGTAATGAAGGGGCGGGGGGGGATGGGATGGGACAGACGGACGGGACACACGGGAACTTTTTTTTTTTTTTTTTTTATAATATAAAACATCCACAAACGAGCTTATGAGAAAAATAGAAGAAAGAGGGCCAAAGAGGCATGCCAGAGAAGGAAGTTTGCAGAGTCCAAGGGGTTCGGAGAAGACTGCAGTGGGACTGCCTCTGAGAAGGGGTGTTTGCATCACTAATTCTTGACGAGTTTACCATCTGGCACTTTGACCTTGGACTGCTGCTGGGACACTTGTTTTGCATTTGGCCTCTGGGCTGGTGAGTTAGTGATACACATTTCTGTTGTGCTGAAACATGATGTTTTCAGATTGCTCAGTGTGAGGGGTTTTGGTCTCTAATCATTCTGTTTCTCCTGCTCCAGTGATGAGAAGATGTGTCAAGTACTTAGAGCACAAACCTAGGAGCTGGAAGACTTGGTCTCTGTTTCTGAGGCTGCCACAGACTATTTGTGGTTTTGGACAAGGCAAAGGATGACAGACATTAGATACAGGGTTTTCCAAATGCCTCAGTGGTCTTTTAACTCTGCTATCATTGGACTGAGTGGGACTTTCTCCCTTCACTTTGCTGGGAACAAGGACGTTTCAGACTGTGTGTGAAGTAGGTAGGTTTCTGTAATCATTTGGATATGAAAAATGTGTACCTGCTGGAGTACAGGGAACTGATGCAACTTTTGTAGATGCTGTTTAATGGGCAGGGGAAGCACAGTTTAACTGAAAGGGTAGGTCACATTTAGGCCCCAGTTACACCAGTTCAAATCCAAAATATTGTTGTTGGTTGTGTGTTTAGCCAGAGTTCGTTACAGAAATACCTACTACTTCACAATCACTCAGTATTAGGTAGATGTGATGCAGGATGGGCAGGAGAAAGGTGAATGAAAGTTGATTAGTTTGGTTCTAGAATATATCCCAGACTAAGTAAACAGCATTGCAAGGGATTAGCTTTGTAATACTGCTTTTCCACTGTAGCATTACAAGAAGATACTATTTACAATTTGTGTCCAGTTTGTGCTGTCTGAAACTAGGAAAAGTTTCCACTTTGGAAAGGTTGGACCTTCTGTTTGGAAAATAGAAAGGCATTTTAAAGTTTCTTATAGAAAATTAATATTTTATTTTGACAGAAATATAAAATGTTTCAGATTTTGTAGAATGATGGACCCAACACAGAGTTTTCCAGAATAACCAATCTGGTCCCATCCTGTTGATTAATTTCTCTTTGGACTGTCTGACAAAGAGATATGGGGCCAAACAAAGCTGTTCCAGGGGAAGCGGCAGTATTGGCCCTGCAGGCAGCTCCCAGCCTGGGAGTCCTCTGAAAAAGGGGAGGTGTGAAGGAGGCTGCAGGAACTGATCAGGTGGTGCCATTTGCAGATAACAGTCTGCAGAAAGGTGTTCAGTAAGTCCCAGAAATGCCAGCAACATTTGCAGGTTGGTATACTGAGTGTAGACTTGGTCATCTAACAAGGGAGGACAGGACCATACAGCCTAATCCTGCTGTTGGAAAAAAAAATACACAGCCAGAGGGACAGAGTGCCACTGTCTCTAGAAAAAAGGGAACAGTTGTGTGCTCCTTAAGTCCCTCCTGTGCCATGGGCAGCCTAGGGGCAGAGGAGTGCTATGTCTGCTGAAAGCTGACTGATTATTTGAGATCCTAGAAGCCATGAAAGTTTGATCTTTAAAATCTGCTTGGACTTCCAGTACTTTGGTTTGTGGCATGGCTGATGCAAGCCTGGAGCTGTCAGTGCTGTAAAAGCACAGACACTGTTAGTTGTTTCTCTTGCATCCTGCAGTGTGAGCCAGCAGGGAGCTGCACAGGGTGTCAATAAAGACCAGCAAGACAAACTTGGTTCCCTCATACCTCTTTTTTGACAGATCTGGCAAGACCAAAAGACTGGATGTGTCAGTGTTGACAAGTCAAGCTTTACTATCAGAAGAGAGTCATGTTGGGAATTTCCTGGGCAGATCTACTTGCTGCATCCTGGGTCTGCTTCAGGTTTAGAAACAATGCAAAGAGTGAACTTTGCTCAATGGGTTTTACTTCCCTGATCTTCATTGCCCAGAATGGTGTGCAGCAGCTGTACTCTTTGGAGAAGAAATAGGCATTTTCTTTGATTACAGATGTTTGCAGTTATTTCCCATCTCCTCTTGAACTCTTTTCATATTCATATTTTCAATGCTAATGAGAACCATGACTATATGCTAAGAAGATCCTCTGTTCCTTAAAACTTCTCTTGGAATAGTCAAAGACAAAAAAAAAAGTAATGAACTAAAGCTCCCTCTGAGTCTTTGACTCATCCAATCACCTAAATTAATCAGTGTTAAAGAAAAGTGTGCAGCTTGGTGCGACCACCCAAGGCGCTCTGTCTGACTCTATGATTTAACGTTACTTTGTCTGGCTATCACAGCGTGCATATGGTGCGGGATTATGCTCTGTCCTCAGGTGCCTGCCACACTTACACTATGTAATCAGTCTGAATTCAGGGTGAATGTCAACTACAACAGAAAAGTATTTCCAAGCAGCTGTAGGTTTAATTTACGTCTTTTAGGATCAATTTTTCATCTCCAGTATAAATCCACTGCAGGAAAGAGTTTATTTAGATACACACCTGTTCCAAAGTAGAATCTAGACCTCAATGTTGTCTTCAAGCGTTATCCCGGGCCCTGCCTCTGTGACCTTCCATGTGTATAGACATGCTTTTGGTGACAGCCTTAAATTAATAGTCATGACTGTATGTGGAATAGGTAGGAATGAAAATAGTGCCTAACTCCATGGTGTTCTCAGTAGGAACTTCACAAGCAATGGGGACTGGTATTTGGCAGGCACTGGCCCATAAGCTGAGGTTCCTCCCTTCCCCCAGCTGTGCCACTGGCTTGCCGTAAAATCCTTTGCAAATCACTCACCTTCTCTGGAGGTTCAGTTTTGCTTTTGTAAAGCAGGAACAATGATTCCTTTCAGCTGTGCCTCCACAGCAGTGATTGAGCGGGGCTAACAAGCAGTAAGTAATAGTCTTCAGGGAACGGCAGTGCTGAAGCTACTCTAGCAAGTGTTTTGTACTAGGAGAAGAATGGATCCGTAAAATATTTAATCAACAATCTCTGCGTATATATACCCCCACTTCTGCATTAAATACTCTTAGTCATTTAGGGCTTTATAATATCTTTCCCTCTTTTGTTTATCTCCTTCTCATCAACATAAGCTTCACTTTAGACCATGATAAAGCTTTTTAACCATGCTTTTACTGGCTATAGTTGTTATAAAATGTTCTGCATACTACTTTTTTTTTTAATAGTGACCCCATTCTCACTTTCTGAACTATCCTGACTTTTTTGAAAGGGAAGCAATAATGAATTTCCATATGGGCTATACCTTGTAAAAAGATTATCTCCATTTATTCTTTTATAAAGTTTTCAGAAGGGAAGGCACTGTCCCAATGCACAGAAGCAATTTTTCTTTTCAATGGATCCGGTGACTCAAATCTAAACCTTTGCTCTCAGAGGAACACTTTTCAAATGTTTACTTACTGCTTGATTCCTGATAGGCAGTCTGGAAAAAAAAAACAGATGAGGTGTTACTCCTGAAAGTTATACTGCTTTATATTGTTTGAAAGGCAAAGATTGAACCGATTTCTCTAGCAGCTGGCCTTTTCTCAACTGGGGGAAAGAGTCCCTTTGCAGCTCAGGCTTTTATCAACAGTCCCGTAAAAGTGTTTTTTATATATATATATATACATAAAAAAAAATCATACAACATTTATATAAAGCCTTTTATCTTGATGGCTCCAAAGTAGTTGACAAGTTTGTCAAGTAATTTGTCAACTACTTTCCTCAGAAGTTATCTCTTACTCCAGCACAGAAATGGAGGTATTTCTATGGTGAGTGAAATTATTCTTGCTACTAATAGCTTTGTAAAGTAACCATCAGACTTGTAATGCATGCATTACAAAATTTTGATCTAAGAATTTTAGAAACTTTTTCCTGGTCATCTAAAGGAATTTAACTAAACATGAAGCCACCTTTTTGTTCTAGCGAGGCCACAGCTGAATTGGTACACAAGGTGTTCTGAGCAGGAGAGGATCAGCACTGTGTGTCTACTGTGGGTAACTGGGGAAAAAAAAGATAAATATTACAACACTGAAGACAAAACCATGGTCTTAGAAAGATCCTGTTCTGACAGTCACTTGGTGACAAATTCATGTTCTGCAACATAGCTGGAACAGATTGTTGTGTATGGGAAAAAACTGCATGAACTGATAAGGATGCCTGCTCCTCACTGGTACCCCTGTACCCATCCCAGGCCTGAAGGAGCTTCTGTTCCAAGAGTGGGGCTGGTGATGTTCTTTATAGCAGTTTGCCCTTTAGCACACTGGTGACACCATGACCTTCCATGGCCAGTATTTCCATATAAGCCTTATACTTGAGCAATGCTTGCCTCTTCTGGAAGGGCTCTGCATACACGTCCCACATACAGGTACACTCTGCATCTGTAAAGCTTCATCAGAAGATCCTCTTGGCTCCTGAACCACAAGGGAAACCTTGTGCAAGTCATTGGCTACCTTGTGAACAAACACGTTGCAAGGTCATTAAGGGTTTCATGATGAGATCCATAGCATGAGTGTTTTAATGGAGTCAAGCGTTATTTCTTGGCTCCAGTGTATTTCACTGAGCTCTTGGCGCATTTGTGCTTCCTGTATGAAACTTGGCTGAAGGAGTCAGAACTGCAAGACATCATCCCAAATTCCAGCTGGGATGTGTAACTTGGCTACATGACACTCTCCCCTCTTTGCCCCCCTTAGCCACTTCCCATGTTAAATAGTTTCTCAGGACTCAAAGGGGAAGGGGG
The DNA here is from genome assembly GCF_023634085.1 of Falco cherrug. Taxonomy (NCBI): domain Eukaryota; kingdom Metazoa; phylum Chordata; class Aves; order Falconiformes; family Falconidae; genus Falco; species Falco cherrug. Next base: position 31,035,793 of record NC_073704.1, on the reverse strand, counting down.
AGATAATCTCCAGGCCAATGACTCTGATAAGTAGAAAAATTGCATAAATAAATTAGCCATGATTAATAGTGAGAAATTGTCACATCTCACTTGCCTGGAAGTTGTAGCTTGCTGAAATGACAGTCCTTGTCTTGCTGTTGGGGGGTTGGGATGCAGAGAGTGATTGCTGGGGGTAGGGATTTATTACACATATTTTCAAATTGAAAAAAAGAAAAGAAAAGTGTGATTTATTTTCTTTTGCTGCAGCCTGCTCCCAATTTTCAGTTTACATTAATAGCTGTGGGAACAGCAGTTCTTATTGCCATATACTTTAGCTATTAACACTATGTCTGGTTTGACAGTACATCTCTCAATTTTTTTTTATTCCCTTGTGATCATAAAATATGTATCAGCCTTCCTTTTTAATCTCCTTTGGCATGTCCAGCTAGTTAATTTGTGTTCCCTTCTTTAGAATTTGATTTTTCTAACATCATATACTTAATCAGAAGAAACAACCAACCCTCTATTAAAACTTCCATTTTTTCTTTTAAAAAAAATTAGAAATTTGTTTGAATTCATATTTAATGGAATGATTTCTCCAAGAGCCCCTAACAGCTTTCTACCCCAAATGTTTGCTTCATTGATATTTTAATTGCTGTAATAATCAGCATTCTGAATAAGAAGTCTTTCCCCTAGCTCAGTAAATCCATACTGGCTGAGTAAAGCATGCCTGTGATTTATGTGCAGATAAACAGCTTTGGATTCTGTCCAATCACTTCATCAGTTTTAATTCGGCTGCCTAATCAGGAGCAAACAGGAGGGTTGTTTTTTGTTGTTTTTTTACTTTGTTTTGTTTTTAACAGGGTTGGGGGGTGTTAATACAGGGTTTGGCATGTTCCCCAGAATGGCACAGATAGCTCCCCTCTTCTCATCATGTTTGTGTCAAAGTCAGCTCCAACTTTCTGAAAGAGTTTATAAGAAGGGGGTGAGATGCCAAGACCTGCCTTTGGGCTTTCGTTGGTATCTAAGTAGCCATACAGATATGCAGTCTGAATTAGTCTGCTCTTATCACATGTCTTATAAAGGACATCTCTCAGATGCCTGAGAAAAGTAGAAGGGCTCATATAGAAGGAGATTTTATTTCCTGTGTGTGTTTAGGGGTTGATGCCTTCAAAATTATTTTCACAGCAATTGTGTTACTGCTGTTGCTGTTTTGTAATAGGCAAAATGACTTTGGTAGGGTCCAGGAGGCAGAGGTGACTGTGGAGTGCAGCTGTGGAGGGGTAGGAACAGTATAGCCCACCTTCACCTTTGCAGCTCCAGCCTATAGTTTGCTGTTATATGTCAGCTATGTGCACAGTACTATAAAGGCCAGGGTGGTCCAGATGACCCCAGACTGAGGCTCTTCTAACTTAAAGGCTTATGACCACAGTTCCTGACCTCACTTTTGTCTACAATAACCCAAGCAAATGCCTGTTAAGGTTAAAACATTGGACCATTTACATTATTATCTATTAGTGCCATGTGTCCAGAGGTGAAGTGTTCTCTGATTTATAAGCAGCCTCTGAAGGATTACGGAAAGCAACCCCATTTTGGTCATCAGATCTAGGTCAAGCAATACCATCTGTAATAATAAAGCTTACCTAAAGAGCTTAGCATGGTTTATGTGGTAAACCATGGCTGTGTGGCTCTGAACATTGTCGGCTATCCTGGCTGCCCTTTATTTCAACATGTAACTGTGCCTGGCCGCTTCCTTTACACTGCGGAACTGCAAGAAATATTAGTAGCTATTCTTCTGTATCTTTTTTTCCCGTGTTTCATAGCAGCCCTTGCTATGTAGAGCAAGCAGCAGGCTTGGGAAAGCTGTGCTAGGCTGGGTGAGCACTACTAGACTGTTTAGGAGTTAAATTGGTTAATTGGGAAAGAGAAGACTCCTACTTCTACTTCTTCCTTCATTACTACTATATCTTCTTGGGGGTTTACATCATAACCCACATGACACCTGCCACCTTTTTTCCATGCCAGGTTAAAACCCCACAGCTCTGTGTTTCACTATTACCAAGAAGAATCGCAAGCAGAGCTACTAAATTAAAACTTTTGGCTCAGCCTTAATTCCTTGCACACACCCATAGCTGTAGGGGCTTTAAATAGCACCTTGAATCATCATGAAATTCAGAGAATTAGGCTGGGCTGGAGGGAAGGGCAATAGACTGGGTCTGTGGCATTTTAGGATCAGTTTGCAGTGCAGATGTGCGTGTCCTGAGGGACCTTGGGCGAGGTGTTTAATCCATCCACTGTGCTGTGTTTTTTATAGCTTGCAAAAGGGTAATAACACCTCCCTGCCTTAGACTGGGGTGAAGAGAGAATAAAACACATTAATGAAAAGAAGACATGCAGATCCTGTGGTGGTTCTGTTACAGCTCCACCTCCGCTATGGCGTTCACGGAGCTTTGTATCTGCAAAGTTTGGAGATTTTTCAAAAATGGTTGCAAGCATTTTCATACTCTTCTTGTGCATGGTCAGAGGAAGGCAATGTGACTTGCCCGGGGTTGGGGAGCGTTCAGTGACAAGGTGGCAGTCATGCCCCTGCCAGCAGATCCCACTTAGCAGAGCTCAGCTGGTAGCCCTGGAGGTGCAAGTGTAGCCTTGGAGAGAGTGAAGGTGCCTGTTTTCTCCTACTCTGCAAAGGTGGTGAGCCAGCTATTGCACTAGTCCCACAGCCTCCTTGCCTCAGCATGGGCAATTTGTTCTTTTAATTTTGGAATTCCCTGCTTCTGGCTAAAACAGCATGGATTTAGAGGTGTGTGTGGAGGGGGAAATTTGACCATTGTACTATGCTACTTATATGATCCTGCTTCTTTTGAACTGATGACAGTACTATGGAAAGACTACCAGGCCTGGGATTTTCCTGGCTTTGACGGAGCAAGGTATACAGGTCTGGTTCTTTTAACCTCAACAGGAGCTCTGAGCATCCCATTCCTGTTAAAACTGATGTGAAACAAACTTCCAGAGTGAAAGATGAAGACTATCCCATCTGTCTATCTGCTGCTTTAATGGAGAGATAGGAAAGGTTTTATGTTTTAGCCTGAGAGAGAAGTCAAACATCTGAGAAGTAATTTCAGGAGAAGGCCCCGTTTCTTGCAGTTCAAGGGTGAGTTTAGGGAATCCTCTATTCTCTGGCCAGAAGAGCACTATTATCTTTACAGAGTTAGACCAAAAATCCTTCTCTTGATCAAACCTAAGAGTTTGTGCTGACCAGTGGCTTTTTAGGAGAGACTACCAGTCCTGGAGGTTTGAGCTAACAGATGCATCTTATTTTCTTACAACTTGGTATGCTGGGCTCTGAACTGTCTCCTGGGATATCACTAAAAAAGCATTTCCACTGTTACCATTTTAAAGAGCAAGAGTCAACTGGCAGTGAAGGCTGAGTCCTTTTGTCCGATGCTCTGTCACCCCCAGTTTCCCTTGTGTTTCCCACCTTAGGATGCAGCCCTAGCAGAACAGCTGCAAAAATTTTAACATCTTCATCCCTTTGCTATGATGTCTTTCACAAGGGAAGACTGATTGGAGAAGGAAGGAAATGTGAGAGTGCATATGTGTGTTAGTCTTAAAATGTTGAAAGAAGGGACTGTGAGAGCATTTTCAGGGTTATGGAATATGAAGAATGAGGCTTCTTGTAGAAAACAATTGCTTCAGGCCTCTCAGTGAACTGGGTGACTGGTTCCTCTGTTGCTGTAGTTTGCTTTTTTCAGACGTTGCTACATTTATTATGACTTTTTCTTTTAAAAAAATATTCCCTTTTCCTGATTCACACTATTTAGAAGCCATTCTTCAAGGAAGAATTACCAGCCTGATGTCTGCCCATCGCTAAAGTTTGATGGCCCATCCATGAGTGTGGCACCTTAACCCACTGGAGCCCTCTGGCATGAAATAGGGTTTTGGCAGATGAGATTTTAGTTTCCCTGGGAAAAACATTTTGTCTTTTTAGTATCTCTGTTTCTTGTCTATTATGTAGAGTTATCATGTATACTACTTCTCAGGACCGTGGTGAGGAAAAACCCATCTGGTTTGTGAATGCTCAGATATTGCTCTAATGGAAGCCATGTAAATAACCAGATAAATGATTTCAGTGACATCGTCTGTCGAGCATAATAGGTAGCAGGGTCAGAATTTCTTCACAGTGAATCATTTCTTACTGGCATGGTGGGATTCATGCTCACAAACCTTGTGCAGAAGCGTCCTCTGATTTTTGCTGTCTGTCTTTTCCCTGCCTACACTTTTAGCTCCCTGATCTCTTGCTGGTAAGCTTCAGGGAGCAGAGACTACCACGGCCAGTGTCTGCACTGTGCTTAGCACGGAGTTCAGGCACAGGGTAGGCATTGGGGTGTTGCTGTAATATGAAACTAAAGGATAAATCATTAGAAAATAATCTAGAATTTGTTGTAATTTTTACCTTTCATCAAGTTATGGTGGAATTGGGGTTTTTGGATAAGACAGAAGAGTGAAAATAATGGAAATAACTTTAGAGTTTTGGGTTTCTTGAGCAGATTTGTTCATTCTGTGCTTTGCTTTGGGATCAGTATCCTTGGTGTTTCAAAGAGGGGGTGTGTGGATATGGGCTCACAGCTAGTGTGCTAACTGTCTGCCCTGCCAGGCTTGCTGTGGGACCTGGGGCAAATTGTGTAGGTTACGTTCACATCTTCATCTCACTGCAGCTTCTGGATTGACTTGAGCAGTTTACATAGGTCTTTACTAACCCCTATCTGACTGCATTCATGAGTAGTTCAGAATGGAGGGTGCAATGAACTCCGGTGGGAGTGAATGGTCGTGGGTGGTGGGGACAGGAACGTCCCCAAGCAGAGCACTGTAGTGAGGAATAAGATGTGTGTTCACAGCCGACATTTCTCACTGGTGCAAATCTCCCTCTTGGAAACTGGGACAAGAGCAATTCCTTGTCTCTTCCATGAGGACAGAGCATTCAAGATTGTGAAAAGTTCAGGCAGGGCTGCACAATTTCTAAGTTAAATTGAATGTGTTAAAATATTTATTGTTTCTACAAACGTTTGCTGCTAGCAAATCTGTAGCCTAGGATCTTTGCAGAAAGCAAATATGAAAAAAAATATTACGGCTGAAGCAAGTTTTGAAGCAACCTTCAGATAAGTATTAAGGAAATTTTTTCCATTGCTTTTTGGTTAAACTTATAAAATATGTTCTTTACATTTTGTTTCCAAATTGATGTCAAAATTTAACATTAAATTCTCTTCCCCATTTGATAGAAGATGTAGTTAGAAATACCCACTGAAGACAATTTTTCTGATGTTTCCATAGGTTACTAAGGATTTTCCCTGGAGCATGACTTCGAATATGACACTTCAGTAATGCAGAGGCTGTAAGTAAATAATATACTGTTTGCAACCCTTCTTTAACAGTGTTTTTATACTCTTCCCAGAACTTTGTTAGAACTCACCTTTGCTAGACTCTACCTTGCAACAGGCTTGCAAAGAAGTGACTGGAAGATGGCATGGTTCTAAAGCGGATCGTGCCATTTCAGACACTTTGCTTTATCAGCTTCTTGTTTCATTTAAGAACTCCAATAATGGTTGCTTAATCTGCAGGAGGAAAGCCCAAGACATCTGTCAGTATTGCAGGAAACGCCACACCAGGCAAAAATAAAAATACCTCATTAGCGTAGAAGAGCGGTGAATAAAATGCAATGATACATTACCAAAAGCTGGCATGCAGTTGGTTCCCAGGCACAGAACAAAGGCCAAGAACCTTATTTTGCTTGTTATACCACTAATTAAAAAGGCCTGCTAGAAGCTGAATAAATGAACCCAAGAGTCTGCTGACCTGGTCATGTATTTGTTGGCCTTTGGTAACCTCGTGTGAGAGTTGGGTGTCTGAGGGGTCTTATCACAGAGGCAAGCTTTTGTGCAATTCCTGGTTGTGAGTGCTTGAAAAATAGACAATTTCCTTTTCTTCCTGAACTTTCCCCATCTTTTTCTAAGGTGAATTATTGAGCTGTTAACTTTGGTAGCTCTTTTCTGAATTCTGCATTGTTTTTCCTAATCAATTCTCTCAGATCTGCTCAATCTCCATTTAATTCAGTCAGCTACTCAACATCCAAACCTTTTGTAATGAAGAGAGTGCTAATTTTTCTTTTTATTTCAATTGTAGTTGATGGCTTTCGTCAGGTGTTATCATATAACTCAATCATCCACCATTGGAATTTGTAATTTAATCAATAAAGGAGGCCATCTTTCTCAAGGAGATCAAAAGATAAAGAGCTCAAGGAAAATGCATGGTAAAAGGAAGGTGAAGAACAAAAACAGGTGATAGGAACTGTGGTTTGCACTTATTAGATGCACACCCTTCTGGCTACATATACTTGGCAAGTAGCAAGCAAAAGAGGTACCGCTATTTTAGAATTAATAATTCTAATGATTGCACCTGTGCACTCATCTTGCAAAATGTAGAGGGAAAATCATGTATGTTACTTAAGTCTCTATGACAAGTACCTTGTATCAACTATGTCACACAGAATGGTGCTAGCAACGCTGTACATGAGCAGCAGTGTTCACACTAAGTGTGATATCAAGAGAGACACCAAGAGATGAAACTGTGCTATGTGAGATCCTCCAGCCTTTCTGTTCCCATGCCTTTGTTGTGTTACTGTTGCTTTAGGCAAGGGCAGAGGAGCGGGTAGCCACAGTATCAGGCTGTTCTTGATGTGCTCGCTGAACGGCTCAAGGCTTTGCAGCACAGGGATCTCGCTGGCCTCAGTAAAAGGTGGCTGTGTCTTGTGTACCTGCTCTGTCCCCTGCCTCTGTTTGCTTCCCCTGCTTCTGTTGCCCCAAAGGAGGGGGTGGTACTGTGCTGGTCTGGCACAATGAGGGGGTGCCTATTCATTGCTAGCAGTGAGAACTGCCTTGGTTTTATGCCCTGGCCCATCTGAGATGTGTAGTGTCCAGAAGAGCATCTCTGCCAATTCTGCTGCAGAAATGAATTTTGCCCCAAGGATGAAGGTTTATTTTGCTCTCAGCCTCTGCAAAGCAATATCCCTTTTCACACTGCCAAGCAGCTTTGAGCAAGGCCTGTGAGGGAGATTGAATGCACCACTGGAGAAGCACTTGTGCTGGGTCACAGCTGGGAATCTTTCCTTGGCTCCTTGACTTCAGAGGGAAATTGCCTGGACAGGTCTCAAATATCAGGCCTCTGAAAGCCATGGTTTTGCTGACAAATTGCCGATAAGTATTATGGTCTCAACTTGGCAAGGTCTGCAGAACCCAAGATGAAAGGTATCAAAATTATTCATTCAGAAAATGTTAATATTTAAAATTACAGTAAATCATTTGGTCTTTAAGGGAAATCAAAATGCTGATTTGCTTATGTCCCTCCCAAAGCCCTGTTGCTAGTGCTGTAGCCACATTTTCTGCAAATCAAATGTTGAGCCATCCATTGAAACATGCATCTTGGGGGATTTTTTTAGAACATGTTTTTTAATTGAAGCAGGCACATTAGTAAAGAAAGGCTTAAGAATACAACATTTGGGGCAATTTTTAAATGTGGTGTGTGGCATTTGTCTCCTAGATTTTACTGCTCCCCTTGAGTGCTACTCCAGATTGAGTAAACAGGTATTTAGAGAGTCTTCAGGTGCTTATTTTCAACCTGGGCTGACAAACCTTTCCTGTGGCAAGCACATGATTTCATAAGACAGTAAGAAAATCAACTGATGAACTCTACAGTGAATAATCTTTAAAAAACCCACCCCAAGCACTCTACAGCAAAAACTGTCACTTAACTGTGACAGAGACTTACCTCAGGGTTTGTTAAGTGTTAAACATGATGAATTGAAGAATGCCTGGACAAGTGTTGCATTAAAATGTCTTGGTCCTAATTTCTCAGCAATTTTGCCTTCCTGCAGTCCTCTTAAATTCAAGCCCTGCTCCTGTTTTGCACAGCTATACCAGAAAGTTTTGGACAAGGAATGTGTGAAGTGAGCCAATCATACAGCTACAAAATCTACAAAACTGCAACTAGCTGACAAATCATTCCCTCTGCCCTTGGATGCTGTAGAAGCTTTTTCTTGTATGAGCAATATTGTAAATATTGTTCTTCTTTTCTTCATAAACCTATGTTTAAGTCTATCCTCCAACCTTTCAACAGTGCCAAAGGTTTAACAAACATGGACCATGTGATTACTTACGATCCCTGGTTCCTTCTGGTGCACACCAAATAATGTCATCAAAGTCAGTGGCATTCTGCCTGTTGTGTTTGGCCAAATAGGAGAGCAGAATTTCTCCCACTGAGTAGCTTAATGTCCTGTGTTTGAAGACTGACTTTTTGGAGCAACCAGACTTTGACTGGCCAAAACAACCAGTGTTTTGCCTAGCCAGGCAGCCTAGGGAACCCAGCTGTAAGAAGTGAAAAGCTTCTGACGAGAATTGAGATTGAAAGCATTTCTCAGGGTTGATATGGCATGCAAGAGCTCAGTGCTTTGTGGAATTGGAGCATCCTCAGAAATAAGCAATGGCACATGCAGACTGCCTCTCTGTCCTTCCCACAGTAATGACTTCCTCTTTTCACCTAGTAAGGAGAAAATAAGTAATTATGCTTTAGTCCCACTTTTCAATGGTATTTTGCACAAAATCCCTCCCACAGAGAAGAATAACTGGAGGGCTGAGAATTATGCATGTGTATAGTATGTCCAAAAATGTTTACATACATGTCCATTACCCACCCCACCCCACCCCAAATATCCCTTGCTTTTAAGCCACTGAAACACTTTGAAACACTTGGATTGTTTTTTCTGTCCCCCTCCCAGCACCAAATCACCCATTTTAGTGATTCCGCACAGGTTAGGAATTTGGAAAAAGAAGAACATTGCAGCCACTTTTAGCTCATCTCTTAAAGGACATTGAGTTTTGCTTCCACTGTTTTTTAATTCAACAGGCTGTAGAAGGACTGGGTGTCATTTAGCTATGAAAGATTTATGTTTTCCTGATCATTGTGAAGTAGCATCATTAACACAGGCAAATTACCATGCTTCACTGTGCTGTGTCCATGGTATGTTAGAAGCCCTTTCCTATTGGTAAAGCTGGGTCTATTTTCTGTAAAATCAGGGGCCCATTGGCAGTTCTTTGGCAAGTGAGACAGAGGGACTATTTAATGAGAAGAGGGGTGGTGTAATAAGGGTGAAGAAGTTAAACATGAAAAGTGCAGGGAAAGATAGCAGAAGGCTGATTTATAAATCACCACAGAACTGGGCCAAAATATTCATCCATTTTCACAAGGCCAGGGAAGAAGGGGGCTTCTTTATTTTGGGATAAATGACTACATGGTTTTTCCAAAGTGCATTTTAGAAGTCAAACACTTTATTCCATTTCTCTTCCCCATACCAAGTGCTGTGCTTTCAGACTGATGCAAACTGGTTTGTAACGCTTAGTTTTCTTGTTTTGGTGAAGAAGCTGGACTTATGCTTCAATATGTCTGGATTTTACAAATAGGTTTTTAGTTTAATAAGATGAAACCAATTAACTGGAAAAAATGCCAATGGATTTTGCAAGTGCATAAAAATACATTGCTTTTTCTTGAAGCATTTCATCACTGTTTTAAATGTTCCTTTTTCTTTCTATTGCCACCAGTGACAAAGCACTATGATGAATACATCCCCTCATGCTTTTCCTGAAGACATTGATCTCTGGCCCTGATTGTGTGTGTATGTAGGGGGTTGCAGGCATGTGCATATGCATCTATTTATTTCTGTCTCACTTTACCCCTGGTGTTGTTCAGTGTGTTTAACTTGTGGCCTGAGGAAAAACGGATATAAAAAGGTGTTCTTAAAAGGTTACTGAAAGTGGCACAGGACCCAAGGGCTAATGAGAATCTCTAAAAAACAGGTGTTAATGCAACTGCTGAAACATTTGGTGCAGCAGAGACGTTGGGGAAGGCAGTAGCACCTGGTTGTTGCACCCCACTGCATCCCTGCGAGAGGAAACATCCCCTGGAAACTCTTCTGAGGTCCCTCATTAGGCCAGTTTTGCCTTGCAAGGGAGGGTGGGCACAGGGACACACCATTCTGCAGTGACACAGAGGTCTGTGAAAATGAGGTCTGGTCTCTGCCTGCTTGTCTCTGAACAGTATTGCTCATTTAATCACCTCTAGCAGTATTTTACTTCCAATCTGAATAATTAAATTGGAGCGAATTTTAATATGAGGCCCCACCAGCCTCCTCTACCCCTAAATTTCTGTTGACTCTGCCTGTGAGAGGGCTGGGTGATACACAGGACATGGGTGCATGCTGAGAAACTACAGGATTTCTCTTTCCATTACCTCAGCCTTCCTCATTCTCTTGTAGCCTTGCCTTCTGCTTAAATTGCAAAGGATATTAACTTCTATGAGCCTGCGGGGCGGTAACCCAAGCAGGCATCGCCTTGGGATGACATGGTTTTCCCTGCTCTGATCAGCTGTGTGTAAACTGAAGCATAAAGAGTCTGCTTTGATCCCTAATAACTTTGCTAGTTTGCTTTAGTTACCAGCTGATACAGAGATGACTGAAATGTGGTACTTTGGGGTGAAATAGGGTGTCTGCCCAAGTACATGGCATATGACACACAAAATTAGCTGTTGCAAACAGACATCTCTGTTCACATCAGCTTTGCCCAATCCTTCAAGAAAACATCTCTATCATCTGAAAGAATTACAAACCCTAAATTTTGGTAATAGGAAAGGCTTTTATTCTCTTCTTCTGCAAGTGATGGGAGTGCCCTGCAGGGCAGTGCCCTTTTTCATCCCTGCTTCCATTTAGCAGTGGCTCTCACATTTTAAAAATAAGTCTAGATATTTTATCAGCAGCCTGACATCATTACTAATGCTCTGCATATTTACCGTATAACTGGTGATCTAGTTGAAGGAAATGACTACATGGAGACCTTTAAGGAAGATACCACTTTCGATAGGGTGTGAACTTAACACAAACTAAACAGTTCCTTGAAGTCCTCCCGGATTTGCAAAACTCTCTCAATTAGCCACACCAAGTTGTGAAAGATGCTGCCCTTTCAAAAAGCCAGGACAGCCCAACACCTCATTCTAGTAGCTGTGGTGTGAGCAGCATGTGCTGATTTACATCCAAGCTCTTCCACTGCTTATTTAATTCTCATTTTTTTTGGCCTTTGTTGAACTCCTAGGCTGTCCCTCATATTAAAATGACCTGCTTCCTCCAGGGAAACATCCCACCATTCAAACAAATGGTACCAACACCAAATAACTGCTTTGTGGTATCCAGTTTTGTTCTGCATTTGTTTTAAAGCTTCCCAGGAACCCTTGGCTACTTTGCGCAAACTGTTAACTTGAGGGTAATAATTTTGTCTGGGTTTTGTCACAGAAATTCAATTAAGGAGGATTATGAACACAGTTGTAGGCCTGTTTCATTTACAGTTGCAAATGAAACCCGGGCCACACACTGATCGTTTATATAGGAAAGGAGATGCTGTGTAGTTCTGAGTGGCTGAATTACCTGCATGTTCTTTTGTGTGGCTTCACTTATTGCAGAAGGGAGGGGAGGGAGACTTACAAAATGAATAAAGTAGTGACGGAAAGGCAGGAAAGAAATCACCAAGGGAAAAACTACCCCCACTGCTTTTCCCTAGGAGGCACACTTCCCGTCTACACATAATAAACTCCATGGGGAATTTCTTCCTCCTTAGAAAACATATCCCGAAGGGCAAGAGCGAGTAGTCCTTTATTTATTTATTTATGGTTAACAAAGAGCAATATTCTGTTTTCATGGCCTTGGTTTGGCTCCAAGTCCCAGAGCCACTGGGGGCAAGGCATACGGTTTCACTTTTTTTCAGTTCTTATTTCTGAGCCATGCAAGCCAACTTTTTTATTCCTTTTTTCTCTTTTCAAGTTTTTCCGCAAGCAGCTGAATTCCCCAGGTAGGAAAGGGGAGAGGAGGAGGAAGGGAGGAGAGGACGTTTACCAGATTGGAGCAAAACAATAGCTTCTGCAGAGGTTGGCTTCTGGTGGAAGAGAAGCACATTCAGAGATGATGAAAGAAGGGATTTTGTTTATTTTGTGGGATGCCTTTTTTAATTATGAAGGCAAAACAAAGGCAAAACTTGCCTTGATGTCCTCTGATGAAATGTCTGTGCGTGTAAAGGAGCAATATATCTCAGCTTTGCTTTGCAACAGTAAACCTGGGAATTACTTTGCACTACTCTGGAGATTTGTGAAGGGCTCTGTCCTCTAACCCTTTAGCTGGGAAACGTCACACTGAATACAGGGAGGATGTGGCCTTGTATCACTAGTAAGGCTTAGCTCTCATCTACTAAATTTTATTCATAAGGAGTTATCACTATTTTGCAGGTGGGGAATAGAGAGGTGCCCAAAGGTGGAAACACAGCCCCAGTTGATCTGAGAACATGAACGGTTCCAGTCTGTTCCCTGTCCTAAGTGTCTCCTGTAGTGAGCACTGGAGTGTCTGCTAAGGGACCTACACCATGCATCACCTTTGATTAGAGCCCTCCTCAGGTATACTCTATTTAACAACTCATTTTCCTCTTGTTTCGTGCTTTATTCCTGATCCTTCAATTCCAGGAAGGATTTTACTGTCCTCACTGTGGTTTCAACTATGTGCCCAAGAGGCTTACTGGATTCTTTACCAGATAAGGGGAAATAAGCTCTTTTGTTTCTAGCTTTAGATCAGATACTGTTTCCATACATCTCTCTGTATACAGCCTCGATGCTGTTGAAGACTGAAAGAGAGGCAGGCAGCTTATTAAGTCTCAAAAACTTCAGCAAAATTCACTGGAAGTGATGCAGTGAAGTGCGAACAATATCTACTTTTGCTCCACATCCTGGGCAATTCATCCTGTGGTGAGGGGCTGTTACAGCAATTTATATTTCTCGGTTGTTTTGTGGTAGAGTTGTCTTGTGTCAGACCAAACTTCTTGTGAGAGCTCATTCTTGAGGCAAAAGCTGGATAAAAGAAAATGAAACGCCTTATGTAAAGGCCGATCTATGTGTCTCTTGCTTTTTGGGCACCTGTTCTGAAGAAGTTGGGACAATTGAATTCAGTGCCCTTAGCAGCTTTCAGGCCAGGTGAATATGACTTTGGAGCAGGTATTATGACTAGATGGCTTTAGGTTTGAATAATATCACAAAAGTCATTGGGTTCATGCTGGCACAAAAGCAGCGGGGGAGAAAAGGAAGAGGATCGGGATTTTGCATAACTATGAGATCATTTTGTTACCACTGATTGGAACGATCTATCCTAATCCAGTTTTGTTGCATAGTGGAGGACGGAGATGAACATCTTCAGAGGGTGACTCACCGGAAGGGTGCTCCCACAGGCCACAGAAGCTGACCTTTGGGAATGCTGATCTCTTCCCACTGACATGCCAAGTGCCTCACTGCCTAGCCTAGCCCAGTTTTCAGGTGAATAAAGTAGGGTGAGATGAATCTCTGCCTGTGTTTCGATCACATGTTTTATATTTGGTAAAGCATATAAAAATAGCCCTTTTTTAGCATCTTTCAGTCTGTAGATAGTAGAGTTAGATCCTTAGCCAGCATAAATAAGCTGAACTTCAGTGTTGAAGAGCTAATTTTGGTGGAGTAACTTCTACTTTGCTCCAGTTTGAGCAGAGCCAACTGTCCGGGGAGTTTTTGGGGGCTGTTCCAGTAGTGCCTCTAAGCTTAGTACCTAAAACTCAGCAAAGGGACAGAAGGAGACTGCACGGTATGTAAGGTACACATGACTTCATATGATGCCTTATGTTTTACATAAAGTGCTTTTAGATTCATGACATCTGGCAGCATTGCCCTCTCAAAGTGTAGCAGAAAAATAATCCTTTCAAATCATCTCTGATGAAGAATGAAATGTTTTTCACTAGCCTAGTTTAAAAATCATATCTGAGTCTTTCCCTCCTGTGGCTGCTAACTGGTTTAGCACAAACAATGCACACAGGCAGTAGCCATTTCAGTGGTTTCCCTGGAATTTGCTGTATATCTGTACATTTTTAATGCTTCTCTTTCTTTCTTTTTTTTTGAACAAGCTTTTTTTTTTTTTTGTTTACATAGAAGGAAAAGTGTGTAGTTGAATCATAAAACTACATAAAGTATTGTGAGCTTGTGTTGGACTGAGGTCCTTTTCAGCCAAATAGCAGACTTTATCTGCTTATAATGGAAGAATTGAAAGAGATGTGGGAGAGTAAGACAGAAACACACTCGGGAGCCTATATTTCAGTAACAAGGCGGAGGCTGACCATTAATGTGAGAATTAATAACCCTCCAAAGCCACCTCTTTTGAGCAGCTGCAGTAGGAACTGGCAGTGCAGAATGCACAGACTAATTCCCTTTTCAGAGCAGCTAAAATTAAATGTTTGTTACAGCTTTATGTATGTACTCTCAGCAGGGGCCATTTTCCTTCCCTTCAGGCAAACTCAGAAGAGGAAGAACATTTAACAGCCTTGAACCACCCAGTCTGTGTGCCATATATATGGGCCACTGAGCCATGCCTGGGTTGTCAGTGCTTAGACTCTTCCTGAAAGGTGGAATCTGGGGTGGTTGCTAGCAATCCATGTCCTTTGAGGCGCTGGAGCAAAATGCTAATGTTGATTGGAAGGGAAAGGTTTGAAATTGTAAGCAAACAGAGAAGATCCATCATGCGTTTTCACAAATGATGAAAGGCTGACAATGGCAGTCTGGATATCAGATAACTAGATTTATTGAAGTAGCCTGTGCTCTCATGAAATAGTTTGCTTTTTATGTTTTTGTTTTGTTTCATCTTACTGAAAGTGTCTATTTTTTTTTTCAAAGCTACTCTTACTGCCATGGCAAACTGGCTAATTTAGATAATTTCTTCTGTTAATGCTTAAAGGAAGCATGGACTGCAGTGTTCTCTTCTCACTGATGTAGTGGGACCTCAGTGCAAAGCCAGCCGCTGTCATGAAATCGGAGCTTCCTGGAAAATAAATTATAAAATCAATGTAGTAATTGTAAGTTTGTTCCTTACAGGTTGATAGTGCTAGTTGAAGTGTGGCTACACATTTCATTTAGAATAAACCTAGTGCCGTCAACTATGCACAGAAAACAGTGAAAGATCGATGATTTTTAATCACGAGAGAGAAATAAAATGCAGAAACAAAAATGTTGCTAGCATGATATGACATCCCTGTGCTGAAGGGACCGTTCCTTTTATAGCTCAGCGAGGTACTGCATTTTGTGGTTTTGTTCCCAGGGGAACAAGCTGCTGCTTTCCTCCTTTTCTGAAAAAGTTTGTAAGATGAGAAGTGGAATATTAATAATTGAAAATGCAAGTTGCAGTAATGCCATTTGCATAAGGATGTTTCTTGACCCATGGAGGGTATTCATTGTTTGTTGGAGAAAAGATCAGCAGAGGAACTGTGGGAGCCTGATGGATCTAAAAGGCTACCTGGCAATAAACATGTTTCTCAAATGAATCTTAATGTGGTTCCCAAGACTGGAGTTCTCTATTTATAGCCTGCCCTTTTTCCTGGAGGACCTGAGATACTATCAAGACAATCAATTCCTGTCCCTGTCCCTGTCCCCATCCCTCCCGCCCCTGGCACTGGGTGTGGTGGCAGTAAGTAGTCATTAGCATGGAGAGAAAGTATTTCACAAAAGACATGGAGACAAATCCTTCCTCTTGCAGAATTTGCTTTGTGAAGTTTAACAGTCCCAGTGACCTTCACTGTGAAAGCACTTCTCTAAAGACGTTTTAACAGTGAACTGCATGGAGTTCACCTGTCTGCTGCAGAAGGGGTTAAGACTGAGTTGACTCTGCTGATATTTTAACCTTTAGTTTCAGAAATTGTGGTGGTTTCTTGTTTAGGCTTTTGAGGGTTTTGTTTAAGCCAGATGCTTATTCTGCAGAGGCATCCTTCCACGCTGTTTTAAATGCTAGCGGTACTGAAACATTACTCATAAAGTGCACACACTGTTACGATTCCTGACTTTAACTCTTAGCATATTTATAGGCCTCATTTCCATTTTTTGTGGTCTCATTAATGGAACAGCAATAATAAATTGAAATGTTAATGGGGGATCATTTCACCAACAGCAGAAGGTGTTAACGAACTTGATAAGATAGTTGAAAGGAAAATAACTTTTTAGTAGTGTAATTTTTTTTAACCATAGACCCCGATTGTTTCCTTCCAAACATGTGTAATTGGGGCAGTTTTGAAATTATGAACATCATTTCATATGGACGTTTTTTCAATCAGCTTCCTGGATGCCTTGCATGGGAGTTGGACCATCTGCAGAAATTCCAGTGGGGGCAGCCATTCTGGAAGTTGGAGTATGAGCAGACTTTGCTGTAGTCATGGCAGTAATGATAGAAACCCAGAAAGCACCTTTTGATTATGTGAGTTAATGACCTTCTTTAAAGTGGTGTGGAAAAGTGGTCCTCCTTGTATGAAGTGGCAGTTAACATCCTGTTGTGAAGTACTTGGAGGCAGTGTTCAGATAGGGTCTCGTGCAGGAGTTAAATTTCCTAACGGACAAGGGAATTGTACCTTGTAGTCACAAATACAAATTTGTGGAATGATCACGAGAAGTTCCTTGGTGACATTGTATCTCACTTTTCCCACTGGTAAAGTGGAGGGCTTTGAGTTAATGGAGCACAGTAGGATTTTCAGGCTTGGTCAGTTAGTATCTGTGGAGATTTAGTATCTTCTGAGGGAGAGGTGGTACACTGTGGGGCAATCCTCAGCTGGAAGTAAACAGTACCAGGCACTGTCCAGGACCTTTCTCAATGCGATACCTTCTTGAAGATCTCTGTGCTGAAGTTAGTTACAGCTGTAAGGACATTACTTTATGCATGTTTAGAAGTTGAAGGCTAAAATTTGTAATACATTTGCAGTAATTTTGCATTCTGTCCCCTGGTGCAGAGCACCTGTTTGAGTCTTTTGCTGCTTAGTTCTTGAAAGGTTGTTCCCAATGACTTTTCACCTCTCTGAGCACATGCAATAATGCTTTTGGGCTTTGGTTACCCACAATTATAGCAGAAGTTTTGAAGTGGATTGTCAGCTTTTTGCCACTCCACCCTTCTTTTTTTCTTTTTGTTAAACAGTAAGTTTAAAAGTACTAGAGTGTGTCAAGACTTGCATGTTTGAGCTGGTTGTTTCCTGCAAGAGAACAGAGATTGACATTTAAATGTGCCATTCAAGCTAATCATCTCATAATCAGGAGTCTAGTGACCTAGAAACTTAATGTAGTCTTGTGACCACAAGTATGTGCAATTTATTGAGAAAACAGAAAAAAATATTATTTTCAAATGAGGGATGCAATTGGTCTAATTCTCTCTATTTTGTAGGTATCGTTAATTTGAAAATTACTTCCATGCGGTGCCATTGTCTTGCTTCTGTGCAGGCAAGCTGTATGAGCGTGAGCCCACTGAGCTAAGCACAGGTTGAGCAAGTACATATATATGGAAATGGACAGATAAATGCCAATGCAGGGGCATTTGAAACAGGAAGAAAAAAATATCTGTCTAGTCTTATTGGCAAATAATTGGAAGAGTGACTGGAAGTATTATATTGCTTTTTTTTTCTTGCTTAGGGATTGATCCAAAACTCACCAAAATGGGTGGGGAACTTTCCACTCTGTGCTTGAGCTTTGGGCTGGAACACCTCATTCTCGCTTACTCTTTCTCTGTCTCACTGCAACAAATTACTAAGTGTTTCAGGCAAATAAAGATATTTTTAGCAGCCAGCACTACCAATACTACCTGGCACTGGCAAAGCAAACTTAATTTGCTGTGGCTGTAAAGGCTTTTCACCATATAGAGGGAAAACGAGTTGCTTTGAGTAATATGACATGGATATGGGTGTGAATATAACCCAAACACTTGGCATGGGGTTATGTGTTCAATAAGGTGCCGTTTTTAGATAGACAAGTGACCTTAAAATGCTTACACCAATTTTCTGAATCTTCATCTTTTAAAGTTTTTACTCTTTAGATTTGGTTCACTTGTATTTAGTTCCTCCCCTGGTTTTTTATGTCTTACAAAGCTCAGTGTGTGCAGATTTGGTTCGGGGATGGAGGTAGAGCACAGCTGGTAGAGTGGAGGAGCAGGGAGGGAGCAGATCTTTTTAAAGCAGCTAAACTTGTAGCCAAAAAAGATACTGCATTTATAATGTTCCCATTCTTCTCAATACTTAACAAGAAAAATGATTGTGTGTGTGTGACGTGAATATTCAGCACAGAGCTTTGGTAGCTGACCGCTCTCTTTTCACAGCCATCCAACCGCACACACATTCCTAGGGGATTACCTCACTGCCAGCGCTCCTCAAAGTGTGGGATACGCTGCAGCCGACCAACTGCAAAGCTCCTTTCTGCTCATTGCGATGCTGATTTTAGGCAATGATCTTTAAAACCACAGACCTAACCCGACATCTACCCCCAAAAAGGTTTTTCATCTGTTAGCTAAATGGGAGAGATGCTGGGAGTGGAAACAGTGTAAAGTCTGTACGTTACATGTAGTAATTCCTCTCCAAGCTTTCCACTCCTCTTTGGCTCTAAGCACTCAATAACTTTCCAGCCAGAGAATGTTTGTCCCTTCCTTCTCTCTCTCTTTTTTGTGTTCTCCCCTTGTTTTGCATATTCTGACAACACTGTTTACTGCAGCCTGCAGCTCCCACTGCTTTGTGTGCTTTCTCACCATCTCACAATTGCACAAATAAATCACTGAGGAAAATTTGCATTTGATGGGAATTTTTAGGTGATATTAAGTTTTATGGGCGGAATATAATTATGTGAGTTGGCTTAATTAAACTGAATTTTCATTTGTCACAAAGGTCTTTATCTGTACAAGTCTATTTTTGTCTTTCATCGTTTTTTGCTATTAAACATGCCGGTGGATTTGAAAACTCAAGGATGTCAGATCTCAGAAAGTATCATCTCTCTTGTATCAGAACATCTGCTTATGCCAAGCGGAGCAAATCAGCATCATCACAGAGCTGAACAGTTAATTTATGCCAGGAATTTCTGAATGTGGGGCGGTCAGTCTGAGGCCCATGTGTGTTGTAGCACCCCCTAGTCGCTCTGTTGGTAACTTGCCTCACCCTAGAGGAGAGATGAAGTCTGGTAAAAGAATTTAGATAAGCAAAAGTTGATTGAAAGTTTGTCCAGAGTTTCTGTGCCCTGATATACTATGTAGGTTGAAAGTGGAACTTGCTCTCTGGTATTTCTGCCCCTATGAGCATCAGAAAGGGCTGTGAGCCTCCTGCAGGATCCCCAGATTCAGCCTCCCAGAGTGCAGGTACTTGGGAGGGCTCCATATGAGTTCTGATTTTTTGACTGTTTCTCTGGAAAAGGAGTGGCAAATTATAGCTTGAGATTGGCACACTGATTAATACTAATAATTCTGGTGCAGCTCCCCAAAGTGCATGAGACACTGATGAAAGTGCTAGTTTCAATTTCTTGATTTTTCAGGCCAAAGATTTCCACACTTGCACAACTCTGTTCACTGCCATTTTCCATGCAAAGGGCCTGTGTGCCCCTGAGACTGATACCACATCTGCTCCTCTGCGAAGACAAAGATAAACTGGTTCATGGTGTGTTGTTATTTCGCTTGCTCTTCAGCATAAGAACAAGCAATAAGAATGCATTTAAGATGTTAATGAAATTAATGAAAGCCAGATCTCGGAAACAGCTGAGATTGTTGACTGTCTCAGGCAGATTTGTACTTCATTTTAATTACAGATGAGACAGAACCAAAACCCTGATTAGAATTGCCTCAGATTTTGGATCCACATCTCTCAGCTTTGCAGTTTGGAGCAGTTTCCAGTGGTTAATTCTCTTCCCATTCTATTTTTCCTTCTGGTTTTACTCCAGGTGTTTTAATGTTTTCATTTTGTCTCTGTGAAAGACTGGCCTCAGTGATGGACATAAGACCTGCTGCCACAAGTCCCACTGGGGCTGCAGAGGCATGATTTGGTAGCAGGATGTGCTGATGCACACCAGGGGAGGGTGTACTAGACTTTGGGTTGATAAACATTTCTGTGCCATCTATGCAGGCAGGGGGCTGCCCCTACTGGCATTCTGGCAGCTCAGTAAAATACAGTCCCTGGGAAGCCCTCCTTCAGTTAAGTGGCAAATGTCTGTCTGGCCTCAAATGGCTGTGACTTTTGACCAGTCCCCCAGCTGCAAATCATGTTGATGGTTTGTTACTGTGCCTTCATCTGCAATGACAGAAGACCCCATTGATGGGGTGGTATTCTCAGTTTGAATGTATATCAATTCCATCGCAGAATTTATACTTTGATTAAAAAGAAAAACCTCTTGGACACAGTGTATTAAAAATGAACAAATTCCCTTTTATGTGTCCTGGAAATAAGGGGACCTTGAACCTCTCCCTGGGGAGACAGAATGGTCTGAACAGCCCAGTTAGAAACCTCAGAGGCAGCAAGCGCATGGGAAAGGCTGGTGTATTTTCTTTGTTCTTCTGTTGCTGTACTCAAATCCTAGGAACAGCAGTACTTTGGGCCATAGATATTGTGCCGTGCATTTTTAGGGTACGTCAAGAAAAACACCTGATCATAATGGCTTTAAAAACAGTGATAAAAGAAGGAGAGGAATAAAATAATTTACATTAAATGCTACAGTGCTTCATTTACACAATATAATAAAAAGCAAATTTTGTGATTCAAGTAATGATTGCAGGTTATTAAACTAGGCTTTAAAGACTTTATAAATGAAAGGCTTTTAATAAGTGATGAACATGGATGATAATGCGCTTGAAAATAGAGAGAATCTTTATTACGTTTGACACATTTGTTCTCCACCCACCCACTTCCCTGCTACTTTACTTGGTCCCTGGATCACTATCACAAAAATGCACCAGTGAGACAAAGCTTTAGCTGGAAAACTACATGGGAAAGCATCACCTTCTATGGCTGCCAGGGCCTAGAGAACACAACATTTTGGGAAGAGGCTGTAACACCATGGATTCCCACTGACTGGAGCAGGGTCATGGGGCAGCTAAAGCAGGTGGGACTCTGCTCAAGAGCCAAATTCATCACCAGATGGTTTCCATGTGTGTAAGAGAGCTCTTGTATGCTGATTGTTGGAAGATTAAGCAGAGAGCTCACTGAGACATGAAAGTTGCTCTCCCCGGACAGCCGCTCAGTTAGAAAATTGGCAGCTGGTGATGCTAGCCAGCATTGGGGCTGATGGGCAGAACTGAGCTGTGCTTCATTAGGGCCTAATTCAGAGCATATTGACATCAGTAGGTGCCTTCTCACTGGCTTGAAAGATCTGTTCGGGGCAGTGCTGGAGCAAAAAACTTTGCCAATCATTTTTCTGCCACTTTATCTTTTTGAGGGAAAGTTCTGACTGTCATCAGACTGGGTCTTACTAACCTGGAGGGGAGGTGGCAGAGGGAGAGGCAGAGCCATGCTGCTGAGCCGTGCAGCAGACAGTAGAGACTTCCTTCTCTCAACTGGTAATAAACTGATGCTGGTGTAAGGGAAACTGTTCCTGCAGGTACTGCCTTTTGATTAGATATCTGAGAGTTGTAAAAAACTTCCTGTAATGAGGGTGAGCATATCAGACAGCCCTGCCCAACTGCAGTTTTGGATAACTTAATTTTACCTGCTCAACTTGCCTCCTCATTTCAGTGGAATATTCTTCTCTATTTTGCCTAAATTATTAAAGACTGATGAGGTTTCCAACCTAGAAGTGGCTGCATTTCAGTGATGGATGAGTTGATTCTTGTGTGGATATAGTAATCAAGGCATTTTTAAGCATCTTCAGCATGAAAGGCACAATATAAATGTGAAATATTATTTTGTGCCATGCAGCTGCTCAAATCTGAAATACACATTATGTCTCAGTAATATAGACAGTGCTTAAGACTGTTAAATTAAACTATTAAAGCCTATAGAAAAAACATAGATGACAGAGTGCAAATTAAATCTGAATAATCACTAAATTGCTGTGCCAGTAGTTTTCAAACACATTCATAGTGACCTGGAAGAGAGCAGGGGGAGTGGAATGACATTCACACCTCCTAATTGGAGTAATTATCTGTACTTTGTTATCATGCTGCCCACAACAAGGGCATTGCTGGGACAGCAGTAATTTGGGTAGGGCAGAAGGATGCCAGTGGACCACAAGGGATACATAGGGATGTAGTGAATGTCCTGCCATCTTTCTGATTTAAAGCCAGGACATGGCCAGGCAGTCACTTTGTCAGATAGATAGTTTTTAAAGGCGATAAATGACTGCAAGGCTCTTTTCTCTGCAGGGTGACTGAGGCGGGAAGTGGGGGCATGGTGCATGGTCGGGTTGTGCTTGTGAGAAGTGTCAGTGTCTCAGGGACACACAGGTCCTCCCTCCCGCCTTCTCTGCTAACAGCCTGGGCTCGGAGGGGGGCCTTGCTGGACCAGGGGCTTGTAGGAGTTCCAGCTATGGCCTTCATGGCGTATCAGGTGGAAAAGGAGCTTTTTAGGTCTTCTAAATGATCTGCCTGCCAAAACATGAGCACACCTAACAGTATGTTCTCAGGTGCTTTGTCAGGTTCATTTATATCCAGTTGCAAATGATGCAATTTTCAGAGCTTCCTTTGGAAGTTTATCCCTGCCTCATTCTCTAATAAGCACTTCACGGTGCATTTCAAAATTAAGATTTTGCATTTGTTTTCCTTGTGTCATTACTCATGATGGTATCTCCATGTACCTCTAAAAAATCCCTTTCCATCCCTAATCTTTACAAGCACTTGCAGGCATGTGGGTATCTGTTTATTGTGAGTCAACCTCATGCCAATCCATCAGTTTGCCTCTTGGAGCACTTTATGACAGCAGAAAGTGATTAATTTTCAAAGCAGACACAACCTTTAATCTGCAGAAAAGGAAACAAACTTTCCCCTGCTCCTTTGCTGATTGAATCTGAAAATTAATGAATGATACCAGACTCAAATGTGTTTCTAAAATAGTTTTCATTAAATATAATCGGTCAGTGCTGATCATCAAAAGTGCCTTGAAGATTGGCCTATATATGTATACGGTACTAAAGTCGGAATGAGCTCAGTGATCGATATTCATCCAACATCTTAATCTGCTCAACAGTATTAAATGGATTTTCCCAATGTCCCTGCAAAGCAGGGAAATAATATAACTCTTGAGCAGGAATATTAAAGCAGAGAGGATAAATGTGATGTCCAAAGCAATGCTGAACAGCTCCTGACTTGTATCTTTGTACCTGTCATCCTGCTGCCTGTCATCATCAACCAATGCAGTTATAGCTCGGGAAAACTCCCAAGGATGGCCAAGAAAAGCCAGGGTTTGGCAAAATAGGAGGAAACATCTTAATGTGGTTTCCCCTGTATGTGCGTTTGTAGTCTCAGATCTGCCAATTACTAGTTGCCAGTGGCTGAATCGGGACTAAACCTGAGTGCACACACAGCCTGAGTTCTGAGTATAGTTTATTTGTTTTCTGGGTTGTTTAGTAGTTGTTGGAGTCCTGTACAAATGATGGGAACACAGGTCCCTGTCCTCAATTCCATCCCCTGCTATACTACTAAAATACATTTCCTGCTTTCAGCATGTGGCTGAACCTTAGTCCATGAGAAGCTGAACTCAAATATGCAAGTCATTTTACATACTGCTGCACTATAAAAATCATACTAATTTTATATACATACACAGTTAGCTCACTAATGGCTAGAGATCTGTGTTCCTCCCTAGACTTACTGTAGGAAATCTTTTCAATTTCCCTGTTGCAAAACGAGAAGGTAACTAACAATGTATTTAATTTAGTTATATAAGGCCAAGGCTGCTACAGGACATTTGTCTGAGGCTATGACTTCTGGAGAGATTTGAATGAATGACCAAGAAGAATCTGAATCATCCAGTTATGCAAATTAAACTATTTCAATAATATGAGGGCTACTTTTCTTGATCCATAGTAATTGATGAGGCTCATTACATGTTAATATCACTCTTTTTTTTTAATCTTACATGTAATTCACTACAGTGTTTCAATGTGAAGGTATAATTAAGATTCAGATGGCAATTTCATTCTAGACTGCTGTCCTCAGTTGCTTAAATAAAAATTAGTGCTTGGGATGCTTTTTTCTCTAGAGGCAGAAAAAAACATTCTTTTTGATATTTCAGATATCAATCCATTCAGCCACTGCTGAGTATTCTAATTGTGAAAAAATGCAAAGTACTACCTCTTCCAGGCAAGCATTGCTTCTCTGCCCCCCTCCGTGGTTTGGTGCCCCTGCTGAAGGTCTTGTGTTCAGTGCAGCATCTGCAGCTCAGTTCCTAAGAGCACAAAGCCTCTGACTTTCACGTCAGCTGTGACCAGTGACCAGTTCCTCTACCTGTATGTTTACATTAATTATCAGTGTGCATGGTGCTGCTGGGTACAGCAGACAGCCACTCCAAGATCTGCACAACCAAGCTGTTGGTGCACGCATCTTTGCATGAACCTTCATGAAATTTCATTGACATTTTACTATACACATTAAGGGTTTATGTGGGGCTTAAACTGGGGGAAAAGCCTTGGCATTGAGGGCAGGAAAGGCATATGCGTGCCTGTGTGCTTGCGTGTATCATTGCTTTGTGCTAATCCTTTACCACCAGGCTCTGACTGTATGTGGGATTTGATGGCTGCCTACCAGTTGACCACACACATGAACTTACACAAGGGATGCAGCTCACTGTTGACAGAAACACTTTGGAACATAGCATATGAAAAGAGCAAAACAAAATGTTTCTGTAATATCATGCAAGGTAAGACAAACATGGGTGTACATGAAAACATCCAGGCGAGCCTGCTGACATGGGCAGGGAAGGGAGGAGGTGGGAGTTTCTGTGCTTTTGTAAAGCAAGTAAAATAGTCACCACCTGGTAATGGGACTTTCTGAAATGGATGGCAAAATCTCGTCATCCTTTTTATAGCAACCATTTTTTGGAAGGAATTGTTCTGTTGCTGTTCCATTTAGGCGGCCATCAGGTGCTTTATGAACCCAGTTTCAGAGGTTTTCTTTGCTGGCTACTTGAAAAGAGTGGGGCTGTGTGTCCAGAGCACAAACATTGCGCTGTTGTGATGGTGGCTGCCTGGCAGCAGTGTTGCTTAGCATGGCAGGCAGATCAGATTGTTTCCCTGCCTGAAGGGACATGGGCACTTTAGAGTGCTCTCAGTGCAAGGGCCCATTGGGGCTTCGTAGTCTGTAAAGTAGAGATATTGTCCCACCACAGCAATGTGCTGCCCTGGGGATAGAAGAGCAAAAAGGGGGAGGCTGCTCATGGCAGGGGCTGCAGCCACCATACAATCATAGAATCGTTAAGTTGGAAAATATCTTTGAGGTTATCAAGTTCTGTTACCCCATGATTACCAAGCCCACCACTGAACTGTGCCTCTAAGCACTGCATCTACGTATTTTTTAAACATCTCCAGGGATGGTGATTCCACCACCTCCCTGGGCAGCCTGTTCCAATGCTTGACCACACCTTCAGTGAAGAAATTTTTCCTAATCTCCAATCTAAACCTTCCCTAGTGCAATTCCAGGCTGTTTCCTCTTGTCCCATCGCTTGTTATCTGGGAGACCAACACTCACCTTGCTACAACCCCCTTTCAGGCAGCTGTAGAGAGCAATAAGGTCCCCCCTGAGCCTCCTCTTCTCCAAGCTAAACAACCCCAGTTCCCTCAGCTGCTCTTCACGAGACTTGTGCTGCAGACCCTTCCCCAGCTCCGTTGCCCATCTCTGGACACGCTCCAGCACCTCCATGTCCCTGTTGTAGCGAGGGGCCCAAAACTGAACCCAGGATTCAAGGTGGGGCCTCACCAGTGCTGAGCACAGGGGGACAGTCACTGCCCTGGTCCTGCTGGCCACACTGTTTCAGATATAAGCCAGGATGCTGTTGGCCGCCTTGGCCACCTGGGCACACTCTGCGGGGGGTTGCTGTGACCCACGGGCAGGACCCGGCACTGAGCCCTGTTGAACCTCATACAACTGACCTGGGCCCATCGGTCCAGCCTGTCCCGATCCTCTGCAGAGCCTCCTGCCCTCTGCACATCAACACCCCCCAGCTTGGTGTCACCTGCAAACCGACCGAGGGAGCACTCGATCCCCTTGCCCAGGTCATTGATGAAGACATTAACCAGGACCGGCCCCACCACTGAGCCCTGGGCAGCACCACGTGTGCCCGGCCACCAGCGGGATGTGACTCCATTCCCCACCACCCTGGGCTCGGCCGCCCAGCCAGCTTTAACCCAGCACAGAGCACCCCCGCCCAAGCCAGGAGCAGCCAGTTTCCCCAGGTGAATGCTGTGGGAGATGGTGTCACAGGCTTTACTAAGGTCCAGGTAGGCAACATCCACAGCCTTTCCCTCATCCACCAGGCAGGTCACCTTGTCATAGGTGGAGATCAAGGTTCATCAAGCAGGACATGCCTTTCATAAACCCATGCTGGCTGGGCCTGATCCCCTGGTGTTTTCCTGTATGTGCCGTGTGATGCGCTCAGGATGATCTGCTCCATAACCTTCCCTGGCACCGAGGTCAGGGTGACAGGTCTGTAGTTCCCCAGATCCTTATTCCTGCCCTTCTTGTAGATGAGCATCTCATTGTCTAGCCTGCAGTCTGCTGGAACCTCTCCAGTTTGCCAGGACTGCTGATAAATGATGGAGAGAATGTGGGCAGGGGGAGGAAAAATCCCACCTCCACTCTGCTGCTGGAGTGGATGGGAGGATATGTGAACAGCTTTTTCAGTGAGATGAGTGCTGGGGGGTCTGTAAGAACCAGAGTGATATCATCCTGCTCTGCAATGGGGAGCACTGTGCAAAATCCCTGAGCGTCTTTCTGACTTGGTTTCCCCCCTGTAAATTGGAGGAGATCTTTCCCAAAGACGCGGTAAAAATGATACATTTACAGCGACACCGTGGTGTGCGGGACTGTGTGAGTCCTTCAGAGAGACAGCTTTCTGTCTGACCGCTGCTTTAAAGATGTAGAAAGAAATGGAAATATTTGGCTCCACTTTGCACCATGTGGGAAGGCAGGATATGTCTTTCAAAAAAGGAATTTATCACTGCATTGTAGTTTTGAAGGACTGCAAGTGGTGTGGGTCCTATTCTCCCCTGGTGTAGCTGCAGCTCTTGCACGTGGCTCACACAATAGTGGAGATTTGGGGTTGCCCATCCCTGCAGGTAGCTGTGGTGGGAGTGTGCTGTCTCTGTGCCATGTGTTGTACTGTAACGTGAGTTTTGGAACCTTGCCTGTTTTTAATAAATTGTACCTTTTTCTCAACTGCTTCCTGTCTAAATACTGTGCGCTAACCCAAAAATGAGCAACCGTCACAGCAGCTGTCAGTGGGTTTTTGTACGTTCTCAGCAAAGACCCTCTGAGGAATTTCCTTATTAAACAGCAGAGCTATCAAAAGCACCTTTTCCTGCCAAAAAGGGCAAAAAGCACAGAGAACCGAATGAATGTGCGGGGAAATTGTTGCAGTTTAAAAAGACTGGGCCTTGGAAGGAGATCTCTCCTGGCTGGTGCCTGCTGCAAAGAGAGTCAAAATAATACGCTAGAGTCTTGAGCATAAAACCATTACCATCTTTTCTTTGACCCTTTTCAGGGTATACTGGTACTTTTGGCATATTGCTGATGGATACTGTCGCCCCTGGAGCTGAGCTGGACTGGGGGGGTGTTTGTGGGGCATTGTGTACAGTGAAGTCTTGGCTACCCATGGACAAACTAATCTGGGAGGCTGGAGCGTGTGGTTTCAGCCTTCAGTGCATTTCAGATTAGATCTTGAGGAGTGACGGTACTAACTTCAGCTGTAAGTAAACAAGTGAGGTTTATCACTGGGTGTGTCTGTGACGTTTGGTGATTGAGTAGAAGGGACCGGGACTCTGCAGCCTGGAAAAGAGGTGGACCAAGTGGACATATGGTGGATATCCAGCAGACAGGAGAGGGCATGAAAACAGGCATTGCAAGCAGAAAGAGGAAGGATGTCACTTCAGACATCTGGAAGTGACTGTTTTGCTTGTGGTGTTGTTTTATGGCTAATTCTAAAGGACCATTGCTTAGATAACTGCTGATGGAGGGAAACCTGTGAGAAGATCAGGGCCAGGGGTGTTACTGGAGGAACTGGCCTAGAAAAGCATTTCAGTGAAGCTTGATAGAAGCAGTAGAAAGGCAAAACCTGCATTTTTGCAAAGAAGGAAGCAGAATGATCTGATTTGAAACAGAGGGTGATGTTAAAGAGAAATACCGTGTCTGAGAGGCAGAGAAACTGATCACATGAATTAAGACTATTCATTTCAGTGGTAGCACAGAAAGGGGCTGTCTGCTTTTATTCCATCTCAACCTGGGTTTGGCGACTTTTATTCTGAGTCACTGCTGAAGGATGTCCTTTAATGCTGCCCTCTTGTGCAGAATTCAGGAGCAGGACTGTTTTCTGGATCCAAGTCTTTCCATTATCTTATTTCTTCCCTAAGGGAGCAAAATTGATTCCCAATAAAGCAGCTGGTTGATTTCTAAGATTCTAGCAGTTGCCTAGTTGTTTGATCTTTTGGTTTTCCATTTAACGGGTTGCTCACTCTATCCCACCTCTAAATGACTCACCCAGTCTGTGGGCACAACTGCAGCTGTGCATCCAGGCTATTGCACACTGCATCCCTTCTCCAGGCATTTCCACCACATTGTCAGATATGAAAGCTAATGAAAAGTGTTGTTTCTCCTTTTCCTTCACTGGACTTTGTTTTTATTCATTTTTTCCCTGTCTATCAGGACTGGATGAGTGGAAAGGAAGGGGGAATCACCAAAGCTCTTTCATCACAGACCCTGAGTGCGCTCTGCTTTGCTGTCCCTTTATTCCCTGGAGTAAATTATCACTTTTTTTTCATACCCTTGCATTTTCTTTTTTCTTATTTTTTCCCACTCACATCATAGCCTGTGATCCTTGTTGCCTCAAATCCTTCTTTTGGTGCTGAGAGATCCTCAGCTTTGAGAGATTTCCTAATTTAGTGAATACATTTGGTAGTAATAAACATCAGAACATGGTCCAGGCCAACAATGCAATACCTACCTTGAAATTTCTTATTTATTTATGATTGATGTTCACACACTCAAGCCAGCCAGTTTCCAAGTTAGAACACTTTTTTCTCTGTCTCTGACCACTGTAAACTATTCCTTTTATGTAGAGGAGAAAATGTGTTTTCCTCCTGCTTTTTAAAGGGAGGTGGTAGCCCTAAGGATGCTGACTTAGGAAGCTGGCTGGTAACTTTGCACATTATACACAGGGTTGAACAGGACAAAGTCTATTCCCCAGGGTTACTTTGGTTGTGCAGTGCTAGGCATTTGTTTGCAAATGATGTAAACACTGTGCAGATGAAAAAAGTGACTGGTATCCAGCATGACTTTTTAATACTTCTCTGAAGATAACTTTCATTCAGCAGGAAGCCAGTTATTTGACACACCGTATCCTTCTTGTGAGTAGTACATCCCTACAGGACTCCAGAAGGCAACTGGCAGAACAATTAAGGGTGCATATTTTAAGCAGTGCTTTCCAGAGATGTTTACAATTCTCATTACTTGATAGGAGACTAGGAATTGCCATGCCAGATAAAACTGGCAATCATTCTTCTCTTCCGATGTGCTGCCAGTGACAGTATCAGATGTTGGATGCTTTAGGGAAGATGCAAGAAACTACGATGTGCCATAAAGGAGCTTCGTTTGACTCACGCATGTCAGAGCTGGCTAGTGCCCCGAAGCATGTTGATGTAGTGTAGACAGTGATTTTTAGCTCATGACTGATACTAGGAGTGAGTCATCAATGTTACAGAGCAGAGCAGTGATGGAAGCAAAGGTAGCTGGAGCAGTATGGCTTGGCCAAGTGTGGAATCAAGGAAGGTCAGAGTAAATTGAAATAGTGTTGTGGAAATTTTCAGATTTCGTTATATTTATCACTTACAATCCATACAGTTTAGTCCTTCGCTTTAATTGGATAAATTAAGTAAATAATTTATGCAACTCCATAGGCAAATATTACAATAATGTGTGTCTTAATTTGCTCAGAGTTAAAATAAGCCTTACTAATGAGTTCTTATGGTCTGTCATGAAGCAGTGAACACTTGTGAGCCTCTGAATTACATAAAACTTGAATGAAAAATAGGTGTGCTTTTTTCCTCATGACTTAATTAACCTAAATATATTTGAGTGACTGGGATTTTGCTCTTCTTTCCTCATGTATTTGAGCCAGCAGAGTGATAACTCAGTTTTGATCCAATAACCATGTAGGAGATGGGGGCTATTTGACTTCCTGTAAATTCCTGCCCCACTACCTATTGAACAGAGAAGTGACATAGAATTGATACAGATGACTTGGCTATAAGATCTCAATATATAGGATGTCAGCATCAGCCTGAAATATCCTGCCTGGAGAACATCAGATGTGAGCATTGCCAACCCTGACATCACCTGCCTAGGGAGGCTGCACCATATCAGTTATTCTGGCAGGTGGGTCCCTGGAAAAAAAAAAGAGATTAAATATCCCAAAGAATTTTACTCAGCTGTGTAAAACATTATTAAAAAGAACCCTCCAGTAAGTTTTGTGTGTTTCTCGCTCTCTGGTTGTGTAATGACAGGATGCCAGGCACTGAATAGCTCGTTTTGTAGGTGCAGGAGGCATAGACGCCAGCATGGTGGTGAGGCTCCTCTCCTGCATTTTTAGGAGGGCATTTGCCTGCACATGCTGCAGAATTGCAGCAGCTTTAGCCATGGTTCCTTGGACAAATCCATTTTCATCCAGCACTATCAGCAGATAGGTTAGGACTGCAAATAGTCGAGTACATTGGCCTGTGGTGTAGCGGCCAATTTCCACTGCTGCCCTCAGGGACATGGCAGGCATTGCTGCCCAGGCAGACTCACAAGCACTGCAATTCCACCTCTTGCTCTCCTCAGAAAGTAATCAACCTGACTTTGTGGGTTTGGATTTTTTCTCTTGTGTTTCAAAGCTCAGCACATCTCCTGATTTTGGATACAAAATAGTCGCCTGTAGAAAACTGTTTAACACAGGGAGAATGCTTGTTGCCCTTTACATTGAACTCTTGTATTCTGGTTTTCTGG
The DNA here is from genome assembly GCF_023634085.1 of Falco cherrug. NCBI lineage: Eukaryota > Metazoa > Chordata > Aves > Falconiformes > Falconidae > Falco > Falco cherrug. The sequence continues at coordinate 31,004,721 of NC_073704.1, read as the reverse complement.
GAACTTTGCTGTTTTGAGGATCCACGTCAGAAAAGCTGCAATAATGCAGAAGTCAGCTTGTGCTGAATTGCCAGAAGTTGGTGGCTAACCTGTACTGGTGTCCATGCTGTCCCAGCTTGGCTGCCTTCCTTTCCAGATGTAGCTAGGTGAGAGCTGGCTCATTTCTGCCTATACTGTGCTGCAAACGCTCCTACAGTCACATTAGAGTCTGTGATGATGATAGCACTGTTTTGGGTGCAAAATGATGCTTAAAAATTAAAAAGTCAACTTTCAAAAAAGGAGGAAAAAAAAGAAAGAATAAAGAAAGGAAAGAAAAAGAACTTACCTAGGTCAGGGGCATGAATTTTCACTGTTTTTCACTGCTCTTGGGAGAGAATGGCAAACCTTTCTTTCCTCTGCAATTCCAAGATGCTGAATTGCTCTGGGACCTCTGATTTACCCAAATATCCTCTCTTACGCTGAAATCAGTCTGTTAATGTTTATACACTGTTCTTACAGTTGAAAATCCTGAGTAATTTTAACATTTCATTTACTGTCTTTACTTATTGAACAGAAATAATGGAAAGAAGATAGCGTGATAAAGGATAAAGAAAAACACCAATGGGAAGTAGAATGAAAACATTGATGAGATATAGTCAAGCAACAGATGTTAAAGAACCATTAACTTATTGTCTTATTATATTCTTCCAGAGGTTCACCTCCCCCGACCCCCACAGGCCGAGCAATCTGGATGTGTGTACAGCAAGTCAATTGTCAAAAAACAGAAGCAAAAACATTTGCCCATAGACTTGTAAGGAGCTTTTCAGTTAGGCAGTGGTTGTATAAATGCCAGCCTGATCTGATCTATTAGTGCAGTTGTGTCTAACCTCTCTAGCCTTTTAAACATGGGAAAACAACAGCTCTAAGTGGCTGTGAGGTTTCAATTACATTTGTACCCCAGAGGGACACAGCAGTGACCTGGTGATGATGGATTTATGTTATCTGACAGGAAGGCGGGTTTAAAAACAATTGCCGCAACACGTGCTTAGTTATTACACTAAACTACTTCCCCTGGCTTGGACATCTCTATTTTTCTCCTCTCTGCAGGCTCAGGTAATCCAGGGGATTCCTACCATTGATATGAAGATTATTTTCTCAAAGTTGTTCCAGAGATTGAAATCAGGACAAAAGTCATTTTAGACATTAAAAAAAACATACCAACATTTGAATCACTAACACGGTGAGAAGCCTTTTGCTTCAGATGTTTTTTTAAAAGCTGAGAAGGTTATTTTCTCTGACTAGTCTGAACAACAGTGATTTCAAATGTAAAAGGATGAGTTAGATTTTTCTGAACACTTTAACATATAAATCCTCAGAAAAAAAAATGCTTCATTGATAAATTGTCTTGCCCACATTATATCTTACAAGAGCTTGGTTTACTTAGCTGGAAGCTGTAGATGATTATTCTTGGAAGTTATGAATTACTTTCCTTATTCCTCTGGAGCCTTTTATTCTCTTTTGGGACTAATCATTATGAAGCAAAGAATTAAATATTGATGGGAAATAATGAAAACATTTTAAATGGGTTGAAAAATATACAATTGTCATGACTAGGAAAGTGTTCAAATTAAATAGTAATATTTCACCTTTCTCTAGTATGTCACAAACCTGCATGTGTACATTTCAGCTCAAAACAGCTGTCCTGTGTAACGGTTTCAGTTTTACAGATGTATTCACCATTAGCCTATGTGTGAAGATTACTAAGCAGTTTTTAATTAACTTATGTCAAATGTTGCACAGCGGTACATCAACAAGAACTTACAAGAACAAATCTTCATTCAGCTCAGATCAATACATGTACATAATTCATTACACCTGTACAGAAATATCCTGCAAAGACACCTTAACTCTGACCCATGAGGCTTTGCAGACAGCAGATGTCTATTTTAATAATTATTGCACTAACAGGGATGAATAGGAATATACCCTCAGATGCTTTTGCACGTAGTAGCACTTAATGGTGCCTATATGTCATCTAACTGCTTGCATTAAATTGTGTAAGTTACCTTTTGCAGAGCTAGGAGCTGAACCAGATGTTCCAGCCATATTGGCCTCAATTAACATCCTCTTTGATCTTGTAATAGATTGATGGAAGTGAATGGCAAGGACCTGAGCTTTGGATTCATCTGAAGCCGTCTCTTTCTTCACCAGACTCTAGTTCTGCCTTTTCAACTCCTCAGAGCCTGTCTACCAGGCAGTGTCAATGCAAGCTGTGTACTATGAGTTTGGATCGTGTCAGCAGCGTTATGGCCCAGATATTCTCAGGCAAGTTGTGTAGCCGTGCTTCATTCTGCTGTGACTAAGTTGCTAATGATACCTCCAGAACACATTCTGAAGATGGTGCGAGTGTATCTGCATCTGGCACAGGGATTCCAGGGTAGATAGCCCTGAAATGTGAGGAGGTCCTCACTGGAGCTGGTAAGGCTGCAAAACATGATTGGGCTATCCAGAAGAAGGTGGTATTGAAAGTTTATAATCTATTAATTTTATATTCTTAAGAACTACACATTTGGAAGAAAAAAGCCCCAAATACTATTCACTGCACAAAGTTTTTGAGAGCGCTCCTGTTTTGCTCGTTTTGTCTTGGCCATTTGCTTCTTTCTCTAGTGGAGGACAAGTGGTTGAGTCTCTGACAGTCTCAGCTGGTTCAGATATCCCTGAGTACCACCACCAAAGTTCTTACAGTGGCCTGGGTGCCAATACTTAGCAAGTGAAGGTCTCTGCACAGTTAAAAGAGTCTGATGCCTGAAGCAAGTGACTAAAGAGGTCCATGGGTGGGTTTTTTTGATGAGAGCTCACCCACAGTGCTGCAGCAAGAGGAGAAGAAAGGAGAAGAAATCAGTGCCATGATAGACAATTATGTGGGCTTTGTCTCGGAGTTGTACAGAAAGCGGTTTGACATAGCCAACAATTTTCCTGCACGACAAAATTTTCCGTTTAGCAGTCCGTCCATGGATCAGTCAGGAACACGATGTCTGCTGTAATAATTTTTGCCTTTCAAGTGGTCACTGAGGTACAAGGACAAGAAAATTCGAATATGCAAATGACCAAAACAAGCAGCTTTTGCAAAACTCACTACCTTGATACAGCTCTGCAGAAGCAGCATTTCTAGTCCATTTTCCCTAGCTGATCCCTGCTGCCAACCCTACTGTATAAAGCAAACAAGCCTGGGAAAACAGGAGTGTGTAATTTATCCATCCCTGCACCTCTCCAGCAATAGCCTCTTGCTGCATAAATCAATGAACTATTTACCTGATGAGGTGGAGAATATGAAGTCACGGATCTTCACTTCACAGTACAGTTCCTATCTGAAACTTGTGTAATCTCCTTGTGACTGCCAGGTTAGTGGCAATAACACATTTTACTGAGACTATTTGGCATGAGGGGGTTTTATTTTGTGCTTTTCCTGTCTGACAGATGGTTTTTGGTTGAAGCAGGGGTAGAAATTCCCCACAGTAGTTCCAGGGAGACTTGGCCACATCCACTGGCATTAATTATAATCATTGTCCTTCGTAATTAGCCATGCGCCAGAGCTGGAGGCACAACGTCAAGTCTCTGCTGACTCTGTCTGATTGTTGGGTCCTTTTGTGGATTGCTCTCCCACAACTGGGAAACAGATTGTTTGGGCTGGAATTAGACTGTAGGTAGGCAGCAGCTGCTCTTGAGCTTTTTTTATATGCTAGTTGGATGTGTGAGATCAAATTGGTTTTGTTCATTTAACAGCCTGTTCAATGGAGGAGGAAGAACAACATGAGCCCTTGTAACTGGTAATGCTCTGTTCTGATAGAGACTCTGCCTTAGATGACACTTAGATGTATTTATGACTCTGGAAAAGATCAGTTCCTCTTCCCCTGTGAATGTAGGAAACAGCCCTACATGTACCTGCTTCTGGTGGAGAAACCCTTACTCATTGCGTGTCATACCAGCCAGTGCAGGTGGCATTTGGTTTGACCTGAACTTGGTGTAAGTGAATACAGTGATACTGAAATTACGCAGGGATTTTTGAGCTTGTCATTTAAACCTGGAGATGACCACACTGTCAAGACCCACAGATTTAACATGTAAGCATATGTACAAAGAAGAGGGCTTTCAGCTGAGTGCTCAGTCCCACTAATGGTGAAGAACCCAGGCTTACAGGTTCGTTTTGCAGGGATCCCTACTTTTTGCATTAGCATGCAAGCAGTCTGAAGCTTAGGATATTTTCCTAATAGGATTTCATGTCAGTGGGAACAAGGGACTTATTTGGTACCTCTTATACAGGAATGATAATCTTCACTAGGAAGTGTAAATATTGCAAGTGGGTGATGGAATCATAGAATCATTTAGGTTGGACTGCCAAGTCCACCATCAAACCATGTGCCAAAGAACTGCATCTACACATCTTTTAAATACCTCCAGGGATGGTGATTCCACCACCTCCCTGGGAAGCCTGTTCCAATGCTTGACCACACCTTCAGTGAAGAAATTTTTCCTAATCTCCAATCTAAACCTCCCCTGGTGCAATTCCAGGCTGTTTCCTCTTATCCTGTCCTTGTTATCTGGGAGAAGAGACCAACACCCACCTTGCTACAACCTCCTTTCAGGCAGTTTTAGAGAGCAATAAGATCCACCTGAGTCTCCTGCAGGCTAAACAACCCCAGTTCCCTCAGCTGCTCCTCATAAGACTTGTGCTCCAGACCCTTCCCCAGCTCCGTTGCCCATCTCTGGACACGCTCCAGCACCTCCATGTCCCTGCTGTAGCGAGGGGCCCAAAACTGAACCCAGGATTCGAGGTGGGGCTTCACCAGTGCTGAGCACAGGGGGACAGTCACTGCCCTGGTCCTGCTGGCCACACTGTTTCAGATACAAGCCAGGATGCTGTTGGCCACCTTGGCCACCTGGGCACACTGCTGGCTCACGTCCAGCCGGCTGTCGACCAGCACCCCCAGGCCCTTTTCCTCCAGGCACTTCCCAGCCCCCTGCCCCCAGCCCGTAGCGCTGCGGGGGGTTGCTGTGACCCATGGGCAGGACCCGGCACTGAGCCCTGTTGAACCTCATACAACTGACCTGGGCCCATCGGTCCAGCCTGTCCCGATCCTCTGCAGAGCCTCCTGCCCTCTGCACATCAACACCCCCCAGCTTGGTGTCACCTGCAAACTGACCGAGGGAGCACTCGATCCCCTTGCCCAGATCATCGATGAAGACATTAACCAGGACCGGCCCCACCACTGAGCCCTGGGCAGCACCATGTGTGCCCGGCCACCAGCGGGATGTGACTCCATTCCCCACCACCCTGGGCTCGGCCGCCCAGCCAGCTTTAACCCAGCACAGAGCACCCCCACGCAAGCCAGGAGCAGCCAGTTTCCCCAGGTAAATGCTGTGGGAGATGGTGTCACAGGCTTTACTAAGGTCCAGGTAGGCAACATCCACAGCCTTTCCCTCATCCACTAGGCAGGTCACCTTGTCATAGGTGGAGATCAAGGTTCATCAAGCAGGACGTGCCTTTCATAAACCCATGCTGGCTGGGCCTGATCCCCTGGTGTTTTCCTGTATGTGCCATGTGATGCGCTCAGGATGATCTGCTCCATAACCTTCCCTGGCACCGAGGTCAGGCTGACAGGTCTGTAGTTCCCTGGATCCTCCTTCCTGCTCTTCTTGTAGGTGAGCATCTCATTGTCTAGCCTGCAGTCTACTGGGACCTCCCCAGTGAGGCAGGACTGATGATAAATGATGGAGAGTGGCTCAGTGACCACTTCCACCAGCTCCCTCAGCACCCTTGGGTGGATCCATCTGGCCCCATAAATGTGTGCATGTCTAAGTGGAGCAGCAGGTCACTGACCATTTCCTCCTGTGCTGTGGGGACTTCATTCTGCTCCTCCTCATCCCTGTCTTCCAGCTCAGGGGGCTGAGTACCCTGAGGGCAACCAATCTTTTTATGAAAGGCTGAGGCAAAGGCAGCATTAAGTACCTCAGTGTTCTCCTCATCCTCTGTGGCAACGTTCCCCCCTGCATCCAATAAAGGATGGAGATTATGCTTGGCCCTCCTTTTGTTTCTAATGTGTTTGTAAAAACATTTTTTGTTTTCTTTTATAGCAGTGACAAGCTTGAGTTCTAGCTGGGCTTTTGCCTTTCTAATTTTCTCCCCGCATAACCTCACAGCATCCTTATTGTACACCCGAGTTACTGCAATAATCCACAGAAGCTGACATGAGTCATGTGGATAGCAAGGTTAGGATGATAGCCTTATACTACTAAATTTTCCTCTGATACTTAGTTCTTCGTATCATGCATAGCCAGTCATATCAACTTACAAAGGGCAGAACACTGCTGTCATTGCTATGTCAGCAGAACTGTAACATCCTCCACAGCAGATAGTGCATTTGATCACATCTGCAGCAATGCGCTAAATCCCCACAGTTTGTTTCACCCTAAAATCTCAAGGCATTTCACAAACCTAAGTAACTAATATATTTTGATAAGGTGGACAGGCAATATAAACACATTATTAAAAAGCAAGTTAATGTTCAGAAAGGTTAAAAGAACTGCCTGGACTGTGCAGACATTTAAATCCAGAGTTCTTGCTGGCCCCACCATCAGACCCGCACCCAGTGATCTGCTGATGTGAATGATACACTTCTGCTCTTGTCAGTGGGCTTGGACTGAGGTACAAGTGTGTGTATCCAGCTCCTACAATGTTGTGTGCAAACTAGTGTTTCGTGTTCAGGGTACGGCATCAATGCAATATTGAAATGAAATCCAATTTGTGTCAAGCAGCCTTGACAATGTAGAAGCTGCAGTGATGTTGTAGTGAGAGAACAGGTAACCAACCACGCTGAGCCACAAGATGGATGTTTTCCAGAGACACTCTTATGCAGTATGTTACAATAAAATGATTAACTTCTCAAAGCAAACAAATATACTCCACTTTACCTGGAGAAGAAATGCAAGGTTGTTGCTAAACCTGAACTGTGGAAATAAATTTGTGTTCATTGTGCTCAACCATGTCTTCTAAAAATGGGAATAAAATCAGTTTCTTTTTCTTTTTGACCTCATACCAAGACAAGGTTGACACCAGGGATGGATCTGTCTCTTTGCTCTGTTCATTCTGGAGATGTGGGAACATAATGATACAGCTTACTGTGGCGCCTAAACCAAAACTTTCAGAGAAAGCGAGAAAATCTACATTTCCCTCATGCATCAAATGACTTCAGCTTATGATATTGCATTACATTATTAAATCTAAACTCCAAGGGAGCAGGTGGCCCAGTGATGTTATTTCACCTCCCAAGTCTGTTGGCAAATCTGTCATCTTAATGTCAAGTGAGAATAAATTTTGGTGGCTGCAGTCTAGGGGATTTTCAAAAGCAAGGAGTTATTGATAGTAGTGGTTATTAGTGTTAAAAGTTTGCTTTTTGCAAAGGAGTTGACTATGATTTGTAATAGTCACTGTAAAGAGGAAAAAGAGAAACATTTTCTCTGAAGGAGTTCAATTCCAAATTAATTTTGAAAGTTTGGAGCAGTTGGGACTACCTCTTCTCTAAACGGTAGGGAATGTGTCTACGTCCAAGCTTGGAGTGTTATTTCTGCAGGCTTGACTGGAGGAGAAGACATGGATCAGAGCAGAAAATCCTTGTTGCCTGTCTGCATTATGCATAGTTTAAATCAGCTCCAAATTGAAAAGAGAAATTTAAATAGAAAGAAAACCTATATCCAGTGTTCTCAGTTCAAGAAAAAAAAAAAACCACAAATGAAGGGAAGGAAAGGAATCTGCATCTCAATCTCATTGTTGCGTTAAAGGAGATGTACTGAATTTGCAGAATGGCTGCAGCAAGTTGTGAATAATGTATGAAAGGGAAAAATTGCTTCCCTGTGCACAGAAAGAATGCAAACAGCTGTGCTGTTTGCTGTGTGCTGTTTGCACAGATACACCAGCATCGCTGGGGACCCGCAAAGAAGAGTATCGCGAATCCAGAGTTTGCAAGTTTTCCCTCATGCTCTGGCATCAGTCCTTAAGAAAGTTTAAGATTACTTTTATTGCTTATAATTAATTTTTGTTCCTCCTCTTTTCTCCTCTGTTGGCAACTGGCCAGTTGAAGGGAGCAAGAGGGAATGAGAAACAAAGGAGCCAAATAAGGAAAGACAAGTCTAAATGCATTATAGCTAATGTATTTTTCTTTTTAAAGCTCAACCTTCTCTTTTCCAATGTTGTTGGTTATTTACTGTAGATGAGAAATCAAGGTTAGTAGGCTAGACAAAAGTCAGTGTCTTCTGGTACTACAAATCAAACCTTGATTAATATCACCTTTGTTTCACCCACTACCTTGAGCAGTTAATTTAGAGCACAAGTCTTAGAAGGAGTGGCTGAAGGAACTACGGCTGTTTAGCCTGCAGGAGACTCAGGTGGACCTTATTGCTCTCTACAGCTGCCTGAAAGGGGGTTGTAGCAAGGTGAGTGTTGGTTTTTTCTCCCAGATAACAAGTGACAGGACATGAGGAAACAGCCTCAAGTTGTGCCAAGGGAGGTTTAGATTGGAGTTTAGGAAAAATTTCTTCACTGAAAGTGTGGTCAAGCATTGGAACAGGCTTCCCAGGGAGGTGGTGGACTCACCGTCCCTGGAGATGTTTAAAAAATACGTAGATGCAGTGCTTAGAGGCACAGTTCAGTGGTGGGCTTGGCAATCCTGGGTTAACAGTTGAACTCAATAATCTTAAAGGTCTTCACCAACCTAAATGATTCTTTGATTCTGTGATTCTATACTTTGATATGACAAGTACGAATCTGGTCAAAATAAGGTTTGTGCTTCAGTGCATTGCAGGTCAGACCTTCACTTTTTTTTGTTTTGATAGTCTCCTGGCCAAAAAATGAGACCTGTGCCCAGTTATGTGGCATCTTTGTGGTGGTGTTCACTAAAGTTTAGGGCCATCAGGACGTCACTGTTTTTCAGGAGGTTGTCTGAACTCTGGTCCTTGGAAGAGACAGGGAATGAATGCAAGCTCATTACTTTCTTAGCTTTCATTTAAATTAAGTAAGCTATTAAAAAAATTAAAATAAACTTTAAATCCCACACTCTAAATTTAAACAGATCAGTGAATGATGAAACACAGCTAGAAAAGCTGTCCCTCACTGCCAGGAGAACCTTTTGTATGATGTGATGAAGAAAACACAGACAATTAATCATTTTTATGCTTTCAAAGCATTCGTTTGATGGTGCCAAACTTTTTCTGACAGATCTCATCTACTTCAGTTATCTGCCACTCCAGTTTATGAAGTTTCTAGGGCAACTGATATCTTCATAGTGAGCCACCCAGTGCATTCTCAAGATTCGCAGAAGGCTACTTGTAGTGGCTCCTTCTCCTTTAGCAGTCACAGATTTCAGCAGCTCAATTTCTAAAATCACAACAGCAAAGTATTATTATTATTTATGAGCACACGTAAATGATTTTCTTGTCTTGGATTTTTGCCAGGCTGACAGTTAGGAAGGCTTCAACTTTCTCCTCTGTCAGGTGTCTTCACAGGCAAGGGGTCTTGGCCAAGAATAGTACTGCTCGTAACTCTAACTTTGTTGGGAGTAACACTAGATTCACTGCTTTGCAAAAATGTAGTTGTCTCAGCTTAGGAGCTGGGCTTCTCATCTGAGGAAGAAGAGGGGTAAAGAGAAAGGCAGCAGAAACAAAGAGCTCTGGGTCAGGGCTGCTGGGAGGGGGAGCTTCTGCTGACTGTTCATGAAATTGTTTTGTCAAAGACTCAGTGCATCTCAGTAAGCTGATACAGGATTATTTGTATTGGTAGAAACTGGTCCTAAAAGGAGAGGAGCTAGTTTCCTGGCTAAAGGAGATGGGAACCTTTGTTCTGTAAGTCCACTGCCTGGGGGGGAGTTCGATGGGACACTGTGGTTGCAGAATGCTTGCTCAAATATGTTTATTCTGTGGATCAGGAAAACCATTAGCCATGCTACCTGGAAGAAATAAATAATCTGATTAGTCTGAAATTCCAGATTCTGGGGGATAATGTGTATACATGTTACGATAATTAACTATGTTTGGCTCCAAAGTCAAGTCCATATTCTTAAAACACTTTCATGTGAAATGTGATCATTTTATCATTCCATGTAAGATGGATGGATAGTGATAAAAGGATGTAAGGAAGCTGCACCACAGCTGGGTGCAGTCAAGACAAAAGGCATGAAGTTGCGCTGATATATTCACAGAGACGTTCCCCTGTGATTAATTTTGTGTTCCAGTGGTGTCTGAAAGCTCTTTGACAACACTTTCAGGCTGGGTATTGTGTATTTGAAAAGCATCTAGCGTGTTGGTGGCAACTGTTTAGGAAGCAGTATTCTTCACTGCCCATTGGTATCATTCATTCTTCCTGCACTATTTGCTGTGCAGAGGCAGAAGCTGAACAGCGCTGGCCATTCAGATCTGCTCCTGGTTTCCAGGCCAAAATGTAACAAAGAGGCTTGCTGGCCCATCAGCTATCCATGGATAAATGGGTACCATGCTTTTCACCAGATCTTCTGTATGAGGTGGTAGAGGGGCAAGGGAATGCAGTTAGCTGTTGAAAATAAATGATAAAGTTACTTTTAATGCCTACACTTCCAGCTGGAGCCTGTTTGCTAACACCATCCACCCCAGACACTAATGCTTCCCGCTTGCCTGATGAGTGTCCATTTTCTACTGCTGGCTTGGTGTAAGAATATAATGAATAGGATTTTTTTATTTATTAGCTGTGTTAATGTGGCATATAAGAGCTGCATTACGCTGGGCACAGTACAAACATATTTATTTAGGCTTGTGTGAAAATTACTAATGAGAAAAGATGGCTGGCCAAAGCTCTAGGCATTCTGACACCTCTGAATAAAGCAATGACATCTCAACAGTGTTTAAACTGATGATTCCAGCAGAAACTCAGCCAGCTGCTTCCAGAAACTCCTACAGCATACCATTAGCCTTCTCTAAATAGTCTATAAAAGAGAAGACTTGACAAATGTTAGGAGATGGTCTTTATCCTGAAGTGTTTACAGTCCAAAGCCTCCATCCTTCAGAGAAGTGTCTACTTATATGATGTTGTCCAGTGAGAAGATGTTGTTACTTGTCTTCTTTAAAATTATGCATGTCTCTGGATGGCCAAGGCAGAAAGCAAAGGGAGAAGAAAGAAAAATTCTTATTTGCTTGAAAAGAAAGAAAAGAAAGCTGAAAGGACTTGCCTGAGGCCACATAGAGAGTCAGTGGCAGAGGCCAGAATAGAAGCCACATGTTCTGAGTCTGTGACAATATGCCTTAACAAGAATTTAACAGAGATGTTTTCGTTCAAAGTCTGTTTTCATTTCCCTTTTGTATTATCTTTTGGTTGCCTTTTTATTTTTGTAAAAGGATATCTGAAGAATGACAAGGGGAGGTTCAAACAAAAATGATACACTGAGGAATCCAAGCTTTGGGACATTTGCTTGGGTTCTGATTTACCGTAAGCAAGAAGAGCTATTCTGATCCTAATTCTTAGGCAGGAACCTCAAAGATTGCAAAAGTCTATAAATATTTGCTTTATTTGCAGTGAAGAGTACAGGAAGTTCTGAGTTAGCCTAATTTAGGCTTCAATATAGGCTATTTATGTACTACCTCCTGGGACCACCTCTGATTACTGAAAGAGTGACCTTATTGGAAACCAACAAGTAGGCCTGCAGTTAATTATAAAGAGCTCAGAGCTCACTGAGAACCCTAACAAAGGTATTTTTGTAGATGATGTTATGTGTTTTTATTTAACAGCTCAAATCAGGAGAGCTAAAACAGATGGTGTACTTGTTACTGCTCTCTGAGAACACCTATAGAAAGACACTGATAATAACTGAGAGAAGCCAAGCCTAATAGGTCAGGAGTAATGGCAAAGATCAGGCTGTCTGGGCTCACTAATTACCATCTGAAAGCAATAATGAACTGGTCAGTGGGGTCAGGAACAGGTGATGCTGTGTGGAGGGGGAGAAAGAGGGGTTTGTTTATCTTCTGCATTTGGAAGAAGTGGCTTAAACATTGTTGCCTCTTTTTTAGCTTTATGCTAATGGCAGTGACTGAATCTAATCTAAATGCGGCCTTTATAGAAAATTTGCTCTAGGACTTCTCCAGAATAATTTCCTGAAGGAAAGAAGAATCTCTCTGTGTAAATTTCACAGTAATGTCTGAAGAGAGAAATTTAAAAAGCTGACTTACGGGGCAGCAAGTTTATACACGGGATGATGCTCCTCTGGGGCATTATAGAAAATGATTATACCAGATTTTGTTCATCAAGGCAAAGTAAGCTAAATCAGATACAAGACGAAGCCCTTAGGAGGGGGAGGAACATATTCAATTTAGTGAGGCAACTGTGATAGTAATTAAAGCCCAGATGGAAACCTTTGAATGTGTCTGGCGTCTGTGTATCCGCTGTGTTTTTTCTGTTAACTTGACATTATAAAAGGAGCACCCAAAGAATAAAGAGATGGTGTTTGAAATTTCATCAGTCAAGCACTGTCCCAAATTTGATTTATTGTAAACAATCTTCAAAAATTGCTTTGGGTGTATACGATACAGGCAGGGAGTTTTCTCAAGTGGTAATTCACAAAGAGAAAAATTGTACATTATTTCTAGATTTGTCTTTGCTGAAATGCAGTCAGGATTAATCACACCATTTGCCAGCTCTGACTGTGAACCTCTTGTACTTCGGACATATGGATAGAATTTTATTCTGCTGTTATATATTCTCTCAGAAGTGGAGTGCTATGCTGTTTACTTTATGAGCAGATATACTGCAAGATTTCAGTAAAAAACCTATAAAATAATAAAAAAATAATGTAAAAATCAAGGATTAAAAAGGGAAACGTTGTCCTGCTTTTTCCCTCTAATACACAAGCCGAAGAGCAAAGGATGGTATTGTATGGAAACACTATTAAAGGGTTAGAAAAATGTAAAGAGTGATTTGCTGTTACAGCTGAATGGAGGGCTGGGGGCAGCTGTAACTCTGCTGGGCTGTCATACACACTGGGAGCCTCGAGTGTCTCTTGCCTTGTGTTTGAGTCATTACTTTATCTGGAGCAGACAGACTGCTTCCAGTCCCAAATCCTCCAGCATATGCACTGCTTGATGTCCAGTACAGTCATGTATGTTATGCTAAGGTTTACTACTGCCACCTGAGTAATTGGAGAACTGTAGCCCATGCTCACGTTTTTCCTGGTTTCATAGGGCAGGCTCAGGGTGCCAGCATCACTGACCAGCCTTTCGTGTCAGAGCAGGGAGGAAGAGCTAGCTGTTTGGAGGAAGTCACATGTACAAAAGTCAAGAGGGAGAGGGGAGATATTCCTCCTCAGGTGTGTTAGATCATTTTTGCCCGTATCATCTGTAAACACATATTTAGGGGCTTTTGAAGAAGTCTGTTACTCCCTAGACAGACCAGTTTATTGGCAATTTTGTGGTGTTACAGTTGCAGGCAAAGCTGTAGTTAAGCGTGTGTAATTAGTGACAATATTAATGGTCTTTAACGATACTAACTCCAGGCAGTGGTGTTTTCCCCAAGTTTTTATTACCTTTGTGCTGATAATGGCTTACATCCTTTGTACTAAATCCATGTTGCCAAAATCCTTCTGGTGGTTTTCACTTTAAAAAGTATCTCCATGTACACACGTTTCCCCCACATATGCTGTCAGTCTTCATGATGTTTTTTTTGTTGTCATTGTTTGCACTGAAGTACACGGGGCCTCTTTTGCAGTCTGTGTTCTGAGGTAGCAACAAAAAAGCCATGTCTTAAAAATACCAAGTTTTCTTTTAATGGAGATTTTTTTAAGAGTTCTGGTCTTAATCCACCTGCATTGTAGCTATGTTTCCTCATGTGCTCTCTGAAAATACTTCACCACTCATTGACAAGAACCCAAAACTGAGTCCCATAACTCATGACTTTGAGACAGATTAAATTGTTTCAGATATTTTTTTTAAAAAAAATCTTCATTTTGCCTCCACACTTAATATTAGAGGGAATAACAAGCATATGTGTCTACAGAAGGTGTTTTTTACATGTCAGGTTGCCACCTATAACCTTGGAAGTGGAGTCACGGAGTTGGTGGGCTCTGTGATCAATCCTCCGGAAAGGGATAAGAGACTTGCAAGTCGATAAAAGACTTGAGCATAGTGTAGAAAAGGAGCCTATTTCTGATCACCTTTTCAATCAGCTTTTCACCTGTTATCCTGTGACTTTGCTTAAAGCTAAACTAATTGCAATTAATAAAAAAAAAAATCCTTTTTTATTCCTAAAACCAACATCCTGTAAAGTTTATAAGACCACTGGTTATATTTATGGCTCTTACACCTCCAAAGGGGGGCTGCGGTCCTTTTGTCTGCAATTTCATTGCTGCCATGGGACTAAAGTCTGAATCTTGCATCAGTGTACATAAGTGGAGACTTGAGAGATTTATAATGGGAAAATGCTGACAGCTTTGTAATTTATTGCAAGGCTAACGGGCAGTACTGTAGTTCCTTACAGCTCCAAACCCTTGCTCTCTGGGATAGTTTGTTTCTAATCCACTCCCTCTGCTGGATCTTCCCACCCCCCCCGGATGAATGGACCTAGGCTGGTGAATATCTATATTGCTGCATTTTCCCTTGGTATTTTAACAGTCTTTCACTTTCAAGACTTCCTATTGTTGAAATTTGTAAGAGATTTCAAGAACTTCACAGCAGAAAGGCTTTTTCATATAAGTTGCCTTTTTTCTTGTTCCTTCCCCAGCCTGGAGTATCTTACATATTCATTGTCACACCGGATACTCCAGCAGCAGCTTTACAGTTGCGAGCCCTGGTACTTTGCTAGGTCCAAAAAATGGGCAGACACCGAACAATACCTACTTTTTAACTTATTTGAGGAGAATGCTGTGAATCTGCATAATGGTCTCACACAGAAAGTGCTTTATCTTCATGAGTTAGTGAGTCAGTTTAGGGGTATTCTATTGGCAAAAGCTTTCAGAGAAATTATGCATGGTAAATTAATGAAGGCCCTCTGAGGTATTATTGTGTGTGAATGCACATGCCATTAGAATCAATGGCTGGCTGAAAAAAGTTAACGGTCATTAAGGGACTGTTAAAAAGGCCAGTGGACACAGATTTACTCCCTTGCAGGGCTCTGGTTGGGTTAGGTGAAGACAGAGATTGCTATTTGCCTCCAGGCCACAGGACTGCCTGGGCTTTGTGCTTTTCTGTCCCCATTTCTCTTGGCTCCTATCAGTGGCAGATTTACAAGAGCCTGCAAGAGACTGTCTTCTGAGCAGGTAAAGACCTTTGTGTCACTTTTCCTTATTTTATAAGTGGTTGGTAACAGAAAGTCCAAGTGGGTGAGCTTGAAAGGGCTTAAAATCTCTGACCATCTGCGTGAGGGTGTGACATGGAGCTCTTTAACGGAGAAATTGCAAAAGAGAGGGCACTGTTTGGTTTTGGATGATGCCACCTTATGTGATGGTGAGTCTTTAAAATATTGCTCATCTGAATAGTGAGGTATTGCATCCAATTTATGTTGAGGTACCAACAAAGTAAATCGAACACTGTGACAGATCTAACCATTAGCCAATGGTATGGGAAATGGAGCACTAAACACCAGCTGAAGATTAGACAACTGTGTGCCACTACTGGCAGTTCAGCTGCGAATTTGTCATACACAAAATACAAGTAATGCAAGTTATTTCCTGGGCACCTCTATTCCCCTGGGCTGTGTCCTTTCCCTTGAGCCCTGTAGATTTTTTTTTCCCATATTGTATTTTAAATGCAATGATTCTGACTGAAATAAAAGGCATTGAGAAAATTAATGATTTGATATCTTATTGCTGCTGCCAAAAGAAATATAAAAGAGTCTTTGATCTGGGGGCTTTAAAAAAGTGAGCTGGGCCAGTTACTGATACTTACTCACTGACCTAAGTAAGTGATAAAGAGACTGTGTCAAAGTTTAATTAGTCTTGATCAAGATAAGTTTTTAAGATTTAGAGCTAGTGGCCTTTTGAAGAAGTAAGGCTTCTAGTTGTCATTTATGCCATAACATGTCCTTTTATCATACTTTATGTGTCTCCAGCAGGAACAGTTATTATTTTAGAGGAAAAGAGAAATGGCTCATTTGATGGAGATTAGCACAGACAAGCTTACTAATATTTGAAGGCAATTTCTCTGTCTTACCTTTTTCTCTATTTCATATCCCACAGAGATTACCTCAGACTGCTGTTGTTAGTCACTGTTATTTATATAAAGATATGTAATGTGTTTGTGCTTGAGGGGTCGTCTGTAACAGGGTATGCAATTTCAGATTGTAGAGACTGGCAGGAATTACTGTGAAGAATTGCTTTCCAGTGACAGCTTTATCCTGCCTGTAATATGTCATTGCGTGTGACTTTCAATTAATCATGCAGTAACAAAACATTGCATCTAGCGACAACGGTATGTCCATTACTATTGAGAAGTAAGTCTCAGCTTTATGAACACAAATGCTGTCACGGTCCCCTGTCCACTCGTGCACTTTAATCAGCAAGTCTCAACCCAGAAGGAATATTTCTCTCTTCTCCTCTCCCCCATCATCCTCTATTGTGATCTATTAAGCTGCAATCCATAATGCCTTGTGTCTCTGTAATGGTCTGATGGCGTGTGGTTTTAAATGATTGCATGAATTTGACTTTGTCTCACTCTGCCTTGACCTTGGTGTCTTCAGTGGCTTCGCTTTCCTCTGTTTTCAGATTGGGAGTGGGGAGTTGGGAGAGAAAATGGAAGAGTGACAGAATGAACTTTGGAGATATTTCAAAAGGAGGTTTAATGTTGTTTATTGAGGAAATGGGGGAGACGAGGTAAGAGAGAAACCATTGCCAGAAGACAAAATGCAGTGATTTGCAAATTTGCAGGAGAAAAGGCATCATGCTGTCGAGCATAACTGGCTCCATAGGCTGAAGCCAGCCACGTGCAGGACCTTAACGGTAAGCACAGTGCAAACCTCTTGCTCACTCTCCCATTTATAATAAAATTGCTAAGTAATAATCAGTTTAAGTAAAACCCCCAAATCTCACTGTGTTTTACAGCTGTATCTATATCCTGAATGGAAACAGAAAGAGGTGCTTGGGTGCTTTGTGCTTGGGTTACACAGACAGACAGACACCCTGGTCCTAGCCACCAAGTATGCATCCCTGTTACTATATCCAGCCAAATTCAGGCATAGATTCTCACTCCATTGAAAGCCTTGGATTTTTTTCAGGTGACTTCTTTTCAGTTAATATGAAGGTTTTACATCTTGTGCAACATAAACAGGAAGGCTGGTACTAAATAGTGCCAGTGCTTTTCTTTTTCTTTTTCCTTTAAAAAGGAGATAAACTTGATTTTTAAAAAATGCTTGGCTGGACAGTGTCAGAAGAATCTCCTGAGTGTCCTGAGAGCCTGGTTTAATGCAGAGCATTAGCATGTTACATGAAACAGGGGAAACTAATTTTTATATCTCTTCCTGTGGATTAGTACTGCTTGTGAATTTGTGACAAGTTTGACTGGTTGCCTTGAAAAGTGCACACTGAAAGGCATTTGTGTTAGTTGTGAATTTTGGCAATGGTGCGTTGGGTGTGTTGGAGTACCTTCACTTTTTGTAAATAAAAAGCAAAAGTCTTTGGGATTCTGAGGAATAACAACAAGGTTTGCAGCTCCTTGGGGAAATCTGCAGGCTGTGGCTTACTGAATCTCCCCATTGTCTCTGAATTATCAGCCAGACAATAAAAAAGTAGTGAATCAAGGGTTTATTTCAAACATGGTTCTTCTGGGGTAAATGCAGTTTTATACCAGTGCCATACAAGGTTCTTACTCCCTCTGGGCAATGTGACTTCTGCCATTTGGCAAGGGTGTTGGTTTTGGTTCTTTAATTAAGTCTAACTGCATCTATCCTGCGGTACAAGCAGTGGATCTGACAAGATGCTGAACTCACTAAACTATATAAAATAAAAGCACCTGCCCTTGCTTGGACTTGAGAGCATTCAGTACCCCAGAAAGTGATCTGCTTGGTCATCCCTGGCAGATTCAAACGAGCACAGCTCCATCAAGCCGTTTACAGCCAGGTGGGAAGGCTGTCTATTTGCATCAGGCTTTTCCGTAAGGTGAAGGCTGTTGGGGTGTGTGTGTTAGGATCCAAGTGCACACAGGGGAGGCCTCCAAGAAGGAGGCTTTGTAATCAGTTTCTCATTCCCAAATTATTTTCCCAGGATCCCTACAGTATGGTGTTTGAGTACAGAATAATTTCCTAGCTATTAAGTGCCTGAAAATCAGCAGTAATTAACTTAGTGCAAATTCTTCTCTTCCTCTCCCTCCTCTTTGCTCAAAAAAACAAACAAACCCCCTTCCTCAGCAGAGAAAATGCAGATGGAAGCAGTCTCTTCTGCCTCTAGTGCAGCCGTGTACAGACTACATCTTCCCCCCCCCCCCCCCCCTTCAGTCCTGTGAATAACATAATTGCTTTGTTATCCCTCAGGGGATTTGTAATATTAACATTGGTTAATGACATTAATTCAAGTTTTTACCATTAATAAAATGGCATTGCTTAAAATTAAGCATTACATTTCAATTAGTAGTCCATCGAAGACGGTAATAGTCTGGAGCATTAAAGTGATATTTTTTTCTAATTTCTTATTAATTTTTTATTGTATCATGCTAATTTCCAAAGAGTGATTGAAAGCCCAGCTGATCCAACAAACGACCCTATCTGCCATGTTTCTTGAGGGAACTTCTTTCTTTTATGACATTATGCAAAAAGGTCACATTTCCACAAAGCAGGAATCTGTTTCAGTCACCTCCTGAATTCATTATCATCCTTTTTACTTTTTAACATGAGGCACATGATATACAGGCACCCCAGGTGGACATGTTTAAATTAATCTAGTAATAATTGATTCAGAAGAGATTTGGAGGACAGAATTTGCATAAAAGCCATAATGAGAGCAAATCCTCCAAGGCCAGACTGAACGGCTAAGTCCCTGAATAACTTACATCTCCTAAACTAATTTGGTTATATATGCAGGATGAAGGTGTGGGGGCTGGAGCACCATGTGATTTGAATTCATTACAAATAATTCATGTTCTCCAGAAAGCCTCGCCTTAGAGTGTATTAAAATTATATCAGCCCCCAAACACTTTCTCAGACCCTGCCTTCTGGAAGGTGACGATGATGTTTCTGTCTGTGGGATTGTTTGAGTTTTTTTAAGAATTTCTAAGGAGCAGAGCTGGCACCCCAGGGCTGGGGCATCCGATAGCAGGCTGCTTCTCCTGCCTGATGGGAGGATATTCAGATATCCAGTTTTGGCTGGACACCTGGATTTGTCAAAAATGTGAGCATGGAGGATGATCCCAGCTGTCAGTCTCAGATATTCCTCCTTTCCATTCCAGCATGGAGCTGCTTATTTAAGTCATAGATTCCAGCATTTGCATTAAATCCTGAATCACCATGGTGTCTTTGGGAATTTAGGGAGAGGGACAGACTTATATTTAGGATGGGGACTGTACAGATAAAAATCTGTGGACAGTGAAAATTACAACCGCAGTTCATTAAAAGAATGCAGCCAGGGGCTTTTCGAAGGTTACCTGTCCTGCTTTACTTTCCCTTTGCCTAAATATCAGTTTTGGGAAAAGCTCTAAAAGGGTGTTGCTGCTACCCAGCATAGTAATACCTGTGTTCTTGGGCTGGTGAGCTTCAGTGAGCAGGTAACACAATACCATGCTCCTTGTATCAGAGAATTTGCATAGGATGTTTGGAGGAAGAGGAAAATTCAGGTAAGTCTTTTCAGAAACTGTTGATCACCAGATTATTTTTTTTGGAAAACTGATGTCACTGTTGTTTTCAGCAGATGAGGAATCACTCTCATTTTGTTTACACACAGCAGTCAGTAATAACCTGTCATTCGTGAGCTGTATATTTTCTGCACTGCTTCCCTCCAGTGCTACCCTACAGCTGGGTAGCTCTGAGAAAAGCGGCTCTCCTCTGCAGTATCCCAAATATAATGTGAGAGTTGGGGCAGACCAAAGCAGCCCTGCTGCTCCAACAAGGGGAGGAGTTAACAGAGCCCAACAGGTAACTGCTGTTGCAAGAAATATGAGAAAACCTGAGCACGGCAGGATAAAAAAGAGTCTGGCTGACAATTATTACTTTGTCTGTTCACATCTGAGGCATATGTAGGCCATTTGAATGCCTTCTAGCCAAAGGCTTCCATATGATAAATGATGCTGTGCAGTGCCAAGAAGACACTGCAGCGAAACATATTCTTGTTTCCAAGCAGGCTGAAACTTGGAGTTATGCTACAGGGATGTTCTGTGTTTATTCTCCTAGAGTTAAAATTAAACCACGAGTATGTGTTATGTGGCATCGGGTAATCACAAATCTTTGACACAAACAAACAGCCTGTGGTTTCTCTCTCTTGCATGGTCAAGCATTAGAAAAAATGGCAGAAGTTCTCATCCTGTTGTTGAAACGCAGCAGGAAAGACCTACTGGGAGGGATGAGATTGGTTTGTGGCATGCAGCATCCACCTTTGACCCCAGCGTGGGGCTGTGTGAGGGATGCAAGAGGATTTGTGGGATGGAAAAGAAGGGGAGCGGGTGGCAGGAGCTGTAGCCCTGGAGTCTTTAAACTGGAAAAAAAAAGGCTTTCCGGAAAGTCAAGCCCATATATTGTGGCTGACTCTCAGGCAGGAGGTTGATTGGTGTGATGATTTCATGGCTCAGTTTTTGGCTGCTGGAGGCTTGAATTCTAAGATTGCTTCAGGTCAAGAGAATAAAGTGTGGGGTTTTTTAAATTTCATCTTCTCACTGTTTTCCCAACTGTGTGGTCACAGGGTCACCATAGTGGCTGCTACGTAGTTTATCAGGATTGCCTATCTGCTTGATGTAATCTGGGGACTGTCAGATTGACAGATTATCAACTGACATAATCAGCTGTCCCCAGCTTGTGCTCAGTGTTGAAGAGAGAAACCTTGCAAGTTACCAACCTGTATTAGGTGTGATACAATTTGGAACTATTGTCACTAACTTCCCTATTAAAATTCCATTGGGATGTCGCCAGTGGACCCTCTAATTAGAACTGAATAAAAAACTAGTGTCCGTAAAACAACAGTTAGTACTGTAACAAGTCAAACATTCAAGAACACTTCTGGTTTTCGTGTAAAACTGTGAGACAAAAGAAAGCCCCATACCAAAAGCATCTGGAAGAGTCAGGAGTTTACTTCTCTTCCTGTCTCTTTCAAAAACTGGCTGCAGTTACTAGTGACTGAGTCACAGAGCTGTGTCGTGCCTCAGTTTCCCCAGCTGTGATGTCATGGCTACAGTGGGGGAGGGTGTTTGAGCAGGAACACCACACATCTGGAAATCACTGCAAACAGAGAAGTGTCTCCAGACTGCCAGGCACCAGAGTGTGTTGGAATGACATTGGCTGTGCACTGTGGTCTCAGGGGCTGTGGCTCTGCTAATTTACATGTTTACAAACCATTTCCACATTGTGCAGGGGAGCAACTTGAAGCAAAGCTTCTGCATTAGAGTTTCTGCAACAGCCATAGGCTTAAGGCATGAGTCTATGGGTTAAGTACCAAACCTCAAGCCAGAAAGAGCCTTTGCAGCCAGCTGACTGTTTGCAGTAGGTCAGGTGCTGAATCTACTGTACTTGCACTATATAGCTGATCTGCATGTAAACAGCACATCTGGCACCTTGGATTTACAGCACCCGTGCAGAGAACTCTACACCACGTGTACAGTGAGAAAGGCGACTGCACTGCAAGGGATGCTGAGCCCTTGGCTCACTCCCCTGCTGCATGCAGGGCCTCTGGAATTGTTATTCTTGCTGTGTTGCTGCTGTCCTGGGAGCCCTGGGGTGCCTCCTCTCTTGGGCTGTGTTACACTCATTCATCCTCTGCTTTTGATGGAACATCCAGAGACTTTGACTGGGAGCCAGGAGCTCCTGATTTCTAATCGAGGCTGCAGTAAAAGTCGTGTCTGAATGGTAGCTGTGCTAAGTACCTTAGCATCCATTGCGTTCTGCTGTTGCGTTCGCCTCTGCCTTCATCTCTGTGTTTCGCAGATGGAGCTCATGAAAAGTAATTCCACAGTCAGTCCAGGTCCCAGAATTACCAAAAATATCTCCATTTTGACATGTCTGTTGACAGTCTTGCAGAGAGGCCATTCTGTGAACAGCAAGTAGAAGGTCTTTCCATCCCCACTGTAGAGTTAGTCTTCTGGAGAACTGGAGGCATACCACCAGGGAAATAAATGAATGTAAGCCTTCATAGCCAAATATGATCTTTGGATAAACAGAAGACTTCAGACTCCGAGGCACCTTTTCACAAGTGCTAAATTCATACCCCAAATAAATGCTAACAAAACCTCCCATGTCTTTATATTATGTGTAGCCAGTAAAAAAGATCTAGAGCCCCCTGGGGAGCACCTCTTGAAGCACTTGGGGATGCACTCAATGTGTGGTCAGGTTAGTGCTATTCAAAAGCAGGCCTGAGTTTCAGCAGAGCAGGTATTTATTTATGCCCACTGGGTCTGGCAAGAACCCAGCGGTACAGTATATTTTGCTCTGTTACACAGGCTTTTATTGTTGAATCAGCTTTATTTAATGGGAGCTTTCTATAATAGGTTCCTGTTTGGAGGGCTTCCTCTAAAGGTGAGGAAACAGTTCAGTTTTCAGGACCATGCAGTCACTGACTGCACTGCTGAGGCCAAGTAACCAAGTGGTGGCTGATGGCTCATTGAGGGCTTACACCAGTCTATAAAGAAGTGGACTGACACCTATTCATGTTTTACTGAGTTGTTAGTAAGAGTTTTGTCTTTGTTACCTACCTGAACAAGAACATCCCATTGCATTTTGTGATCTTGGTTTGAGACCTTGACTAGTCCTGGGCGGCTTTGACCAGCAACCAGAAAGCGCTTTAGAAATAAAATGCCCCAAAGTACACTGTCAATCTTTTGTGGGATGTAGTTCTAAGAAGATCAATCTATAGACTATTACTATGCAGCTCCACTACAGGCTTCATGAGCCATGAACCGAACAGTGTATTTAGGTTAAACTCATTTCTCCTTTGCAAAGAGTTACCTGAATTATTTATATAGATCTGGATAACAGAAAGGTTGCAATAGAGTGACCTGTGTTGTGAGATCTTGATTGTTTTATTCCTAATGTAAAGCCTCCTGTGGTACTGCAACTGGTGCCTTGCAGACTGTGCGAGGCAGGAGATGTGAGAGTGGTCAGCATGGAGCTCAAGCTTCTGCTTTGCCGCAGGAGGGCAACTGCCTGCACACTCTTACGATCCACCCTGCTGCTGAATCGTAGGTTTTTTTTCAAAAGATAACCCTTGGATTATATGCAAGAAAATGTGGTTTTGTCTTCCTGTGGTGTTGTGAGAGTGGGTTCAGTGTGAGGCTCGTAGATGATGTGGTAGTGGAGGCCATGGGAAGCCCTGAACAGGGTGGGCATAGGAGAGCATGGTGAAACCCAGCCAGAACAAGAGCTGCAGCTGGCATGAAATTAGAAGTGAGCTTGCCGATTCTTTGGAAGACTGTAGGGTGATTTAATAAAAGCCAAACAAGATCTCGTCACAGATTCTCATTTGAACAGTGGTTTGAGCATTCTCGTATGTTTGCCTCACAAGTGAATAAATGAGAAAAGCTCGGTACATAGGAGCCCAGTCTGAGGATGCGCGTAAGGTCTGATGTCTGGACATGCAACTGCTTCAGCTGTGAGACAGATCCATGTCCCCAGCACAGGCACGCTGAGGGCTGAGCATACGGATGTGGCCAGGGGCAGAGGGAAAAGCTGTGCCTTTTCTTCGATAGTGTGGAGTGGCCCTTGGAGCCACTCTGGTGGGACAAATTCCAGATGGTGAGGGCGGGAGGGGAGGGCAAGGAGCGGCAGATGAATAAACGACCGTGGTTTTGCTGGCCTTGGAGTTCTCTGTTTTCTAGGGCAGAGCTGCCTGTGCCAGCCTGTCATAGCTGCATTGCCGAGCTGTCTTGCTTTATAATGTTTATATTTATTTCCCTTATTCTTCCAGTATTTTTTTGAATACTTTAATGTCCACCTCTTTCCATTGCTCTTCTTCCCTCTGATATCCCATTCTAATCATAACTGTGCCAATCACAAAAGATCCTGAACAGAAGAATTAATGCTTTTACAGGAGGTTCCTTTTTTAGTCTTTTTTAAAGGCATCTCTTTTCTTTAAAATGAAAGATGAAGCATTTTCTTTTATCCTTAAACTTTACTGTCACGTTTTATTAAGTCAAAATGATAGTTACAGTCAGAGGAAAGCGGGATATGAATTCCTGGTACAGCCATTTTTAAAGTGTGCTTTGTTTTAAAGCCCTGAAGATTGATTGAAGGTATTTTTCTTTTAGACGTGGAGCTTTAGTCAAAGGGGGCCTGATCTGAGTTACCCTCTGTAAATCAGGATTAGTTCCTGTGAAATCAATGGAGTTACAGTGATACAATACAGGGTGAGCTGGAAAAGACTCATGCCCCAAGAATGAATAAGGGAGGGACTGTGGGTGATCCCCTGAATGCTTGTGCTTGTGTGAGGGGGTGAAGCCACGAGGCAAAGCAGAATTATATGCTGTCCTTATCAGGCTGCCATGAAATGGCCTGGGTGAGAAACAGGCATGGGGCAGTGGGTTTGTGCTCACATGGGACATGGGTGCTGTGGCTGCAGATCTCAGCTTTGGGGGTACACTGAGTGTGCAAACCTCTTGCGTCACCCAGAAGGAGCAGCTCTCTGCCCACCCCCTGCTGCCGCTGCTATGGTCAGGGAGGCCCATGAGCTAAGCAAGCCTGATTTAAGAGACAAGAGGATGGTGGCAGAAGTGGTGCTCTACAAAATACCTGTCTCTGGAGCATATTTCACTGGATCCAATGGAGCCTGAATTTGTTGACCTTTTTTTTGGCAGAGGGCCAGAGGGATTCACTGTGCAGACTAAGAGAGGGGAGAGAGAAGTCCCATCACTGGGCCTTGGGACTGTGCAGAGTAACAAAGGGCAGGCTTTACGGTGGAAAGGACAGAAAATATTGGACAGATAAAGTTGTTGGAATTTTTATCCCTTTTTATTTTTTTAACATACCTGCACTGGGGGCTGGGTGTGTTGTGTGTGTGCAGAATAGCTAAGGTGGTAAAGATACATCAAGATGAGCAAATAAATAATTGAAATTGCGTTCTGTCTGAGATTCGAGTTTAACCAGGGATTTGAGCTCTTGTCTCTCATCTGCACTGAAACCTTAACATCTGATTTCTTGAGCTCTAAGCCATTTTGAGCAGAGAGTCTAATAAGAACAGCTCTTTTTATAGCATTTAACTGTATCAAAACGGCTTAAAGCTAGGGCAAGTTCCAGCAATGCAAAACTGCCATTCTGGGCTGTGCTTAGGGCGTGCAGTATTTTAACAGTGTGGATGAGAACTGGTCCTAAGCACTGGTCATACTCCAGCCATCACAGTGAAAATCTGAAGCTTGGGCAAAATTGAAGGCTTGAGTTTGGCCGTCTCCAGTAGAATTAAAACATCTATGCTTCATAACTACCTTCTGGACTCTTCCAGGCAGTTACTAGTTTGCTCTTGACATACAATTGACCTGCTCTTGCACATGGCACTGCTTCATATTCAGAGTATGTTTTTATCAGAAATAAAGTTGCAGCAGCTGGGAATAGCAATTACTGAGTTAGTCTCTCTTAAAATATTGAGGAAAAAAAATGAGCAAGACAGCCTGGGAAGGGGCAGGTTGAAGGAGTAACCTTGTGCAATGCTATCTACTGTCTGAATATTGTTCAGCTGGTGCTCTAGGGCTCTGGCTTCTGTGGCCCTTGATCAATCTGGCATTTAACCATTGACTCTGACTTCAGTAGACACCGGTTCAGGGTTGCATATGATGGTGATTTTGTTCAGCTTCCCAGCACATGAGAACTCCATGCATTTGATGGATTCAATTGGATGTAGGAGATGATAGAGGACATAGGGAAGGATACAAGTTTTTTATGATGTTTCTTTCTCATCTTTTTTGGTTATATATTACTTTCCACTTCACATCAAGTTTGAAACCATTATTTTCATGCACACTTTGGATTTCCCTATGACAATAAGGAAAAAAGATGGAACTTTACCCCAAATTCTGGTTACAGCTTTCTAAGGAGCACTGAAGTCTCTTGGACTGTGGTAAAATCTCCCAGGGAAAGTGGCAGAAATCCAGCTACTTGGCACGCTTTACAACTAGTCCAGACAAAACACTAGTAAATGTACTCTGCTTTTGCACAGAATAGGCTGTGGGATATTATGAAGCTTTCCTGTATGCAACTTTTTACCATTTCATGACCCTGATGAGTGTGAAAGTTGAATTTACTCATCTGCTGATTGTAGACCACATACAGCGTTAGAGGAGCATGGGACTCTACTGTGTGTCTTTGAAGATTTTTTTTCACCTAGTTTGAGATCATTGTTTGGATGATTAGTACATGAAAATGGCCGTATTGGCTGAGACTATGTGTCTGTCTAGTTTATTACCTTATTTCTAGAATTGGCCAGTAATGGCTGCACTGGAAGGAGATTTCCAGGACTGTCTCTTCCAGCTTCCACCAAGGATATCTGAACAGTGAAGTCCCTTTGCCTCTTGTGCATTTCCCACAACAATCTTATCCTAGCTAAGGAAAGTTTGGCTTGTCTCCTCTGGAACTTGAAGTGGATCCGAGAGCTATACAAAATGTATCTCCCTGGGGTTCCCATCTCTGTTCTGTGTTTCACTTCTGGATCTGTACTGAATAGAATGATCATTTAAACCAATGGCTGAAAATATAATCTGATACTTCATCATCAATAATTTTCATTACAGCGTGACTTGCATAACATCTCCATCATCTGAGATGCCACAGTGCTGCTTGCACTTAATGACTAAATGCTGTGCTAGCCTTAACTTTGAATGATTTTACATCTCTTACTTCTGCCTGTCCCATTTTTTAATTTAACGTGGTATTTTCTGTGTTTAGAAAAAACCTTCCGTAGTGAAGCACTGTAGAACCTCCTTTGGAGAACAAGAAGGGTGTTTCATACATCCCTGTGTAAAATCTGCATGTATATGGGGCTGGAAAAAATATGAAATATTGTAGTCTCTCACTCACGCTAGCTGGGAAACCAACTGCAAAGAGCTACTCCAAATCCTGAATGCCAGCGCTTTTTTCAGCCAGTGGTATGCTGAGGTGACATATAATGGATGCGCTGGCAACTCATCTTAATGCCAGTGTTTAAAATCACAGAGAAATACAGATAGGAATAAAACATAGGATCCACCTTTCAAATCAGCTGTCTCCCACTGCTGCTGCAAGCAGTCCCTTATTGCTCCTGTGGTGCCCAAAGACCTTTACAAACTTCTTCCAGCTCCTTGATGTCACAATATTGTCTGCTATATTGGAGTTCGCTCCACGCTGCGAGCCTGTCGTTGTGTATCAGTGCCTCATGTTACCAGCCACCAGCCTGGCCACTTCAGCTCACTGAAAGTGTTTTGGAGACTCTGAACAAAAGTAGAGAGGCATTGGGCACTGCAGGTGTTGGCTGTTAGATTACCTTTATGAATCACTACACCAGCAGGAACTGAAAGTCTTGTTATGTGTGAATTTAATCAGAATCAGCTTTATCATTAGATAAGGTTTAAGCGTAGGAGACTATTTGTTTGAAAACATGTTTTCAATAACTGAACGAAGTTACATAGGAAAGTACAATATGCACATCAGTAAGATTACATCTGGCAATGCAGATTTTCTTAAGCTGCAGCAGCACCTTGGGGAGTTTGTGGCATGGACTAACTAATCCTCCATCCCCTGCCCCAGTCCTGGTAGGCCCCGGGGAGTTTTTAGAGCTATCTCTTTTCTGCTGTTGTTGTTAAAAATGCTCACGTAGAAAAGGCACGACTTTCTCCTCTCCTAGCCTGAGAGTGAGTGCTCCTCCTCTTTAGCTGTGCCTCAGCTGTTGCGACTAGGAGCTATAGCATTCCATGATAATGCAGGCAATTCACTCACTTCTCACCATTTCCCCCATTAAGCTCTTTTAATTTTTATGTTACTTCAGCTAGTGCTTTTCTAGCAACACCTTTAAATTGGCTTTTCTTGTTTTAAGACATATAAAACAGCAGTGGTAAAATGTATAAATCTCCTATTAGAACAGTATTAATTGCATATGTGTTTTTGTGATGACTGATGTTGGCCTTCCCTTTGTGGTCTCTTGAATGTAGCATGACATTTAAACACAGACTTGTCATGAAACTGAGGAGTGAGATGTCCACACTGGGGGACATATTTACACCTGGAGTACTTGAGATTTCATGTTGTTAGTGCTGGCCGTTGCACACTAGCTGCTGTATAAGGACATACACCCCAAAGGTACACAGAGATATATATTTAGGAAGCTGTGCACTTCCCTTCTCTTTCAAGTTGGAAGCCCAAATACAGTTGTAAATTGAGTCTTTTTTTTTTTGGTCTTTTTTTTTGTCTTTTTTTTTTTAGATACTGTTTGTGGAATATTATCTTGTGTACTTAGCACAAGTGAGGCTGGGATGAAAGGGGAACCTCCACGCTTCTCTGTCTATGTTACAGACTCTGGATAAGCCTTCATCTTTCTGAAAGTGGAATTATTTGTATTTCAGGTATTCTCCCTGGGCCTACCTTGGAAGCTAGATCTCCAGACGCCCTTCAGTCATGGTTGTTTCAAGATTAAAGGCCATTTCCCTGTTATTGCCAAGCCTTTTTCTTCTTGCTTTTCATCTCTCATCATCACAGAATGTACCTGAATACTCTGAAGCTGAACATCAGCAATGTGTCAGGAAAGAACACCCCACAATTGCTTTTGAAGGTAAGAGCTTCTATTCCTGTTTCATGGTCCAGCAGGATGGTCCATTTTGAAGTCCTTCCTGGTGTTGTTATGGATAATGGTTTAGTCTGTGCTCTTTTCCTTACACCTGTGATCCATAAGCCAGTCCAAGTGACCTGATGAATCATATTCCTTTTGAGGGAATTCCCTCAGTGTTTTAACTCTGAGGTGTCACAGCAATCACTTAATTCAGACAGTTTTGGGACTACTGGTCTAAGAATCTCCATTTTCAGTTCTGCTACCGGCTCCCTGTAATCGTGTGCCACACTGAAAATGTCTTTCAGTTTCCTCTTCTCTAACTGAATTCAGTAATGCTAATATACTTCACCTGGCTGACTGGATCTAGACACTTACTAAGTGAAAAGTGATAGAGAATTTGGACATACTTGAATGCAAGAGAAGTACATTGTTTTAAAATTTCAGGGAGTGGCTGCCTTTTCATTTGTTGATTTTTTTTTTTTGTTTTGTTTTGGTTTTGTTATGTATTTATCACCTTTGCTAGTATTTTTTCTGTCTTTCATCTGGGCATTTAACTTGACAAGGTCTTAAGAATGTGAAAGAGGGCCTTTGTGTTGCAATGAGCAACCCTTTGATTGTTCTTTTGCAGCATGGAATTTCTCTTGTTCTTATCCCAATTGGATTTTCCGTGAGTGTATGGTTACTACTAAGCTGCTGTCTGGTCAGTCTGCCCACTTACCCACATGACAGATCATTATATTGGTACCACCATTATTTCTGAATTCACCCCAGACTAGTGTGTTAAGCTCAGTGTGCCAGCATCGTCAGCTGTGAATCTCCTTGCTAAAAATGGTTTCCTCCTAAATGTTGAAATATCGATTTTGGTTCCCATTTAAGGCTTTGCAATGCATCTCCAGTTACATTCTTCACTAAAGGCAATTAAGTACCTTGCAATGTGTCTCTAGTTAGGTTCTTTGCTAAAGGCAATTTAGTTGTGGTTTTCTGACCTTTGAGATAGAGTTTCCAGGAAGAAAGTAGTCAAAAGCTTCCTTGCTGACCTTTCAGGGTTCTTCTAGAGAGCTTTACTCTTCTTCACAGAGAAGGAAACTCTTGTCTCTTAATTTGGAAAGTGTAAGAGATTTCTTGTCTGTTTTCCATTATCCGTGTTTTAAAGGTTTAAGTGGATTAAAGTAAATTAGCAAAATCTTTAAGTGTACATGATATGGCACTGGCTCTAACCTTGCTCCAGTGGAATGAGTAAATAAACCTTGATTTTAATTGCTAAATAAGTCTAACCATCTGTTTAACTGGGGAGGGGTGAAAGCAGAAACCCTTGTGGTTAAAAATGTGGTGGAACTCAGCTGGATATTTAAATAGATAATATAATAATGAGGATGTTACAGGTACAGCAAAGAGAAAAAGCGTGCACTCTTTCTATTAACCAGGAGCACCAAACTTTGAGTTTACAAAGGATGTGTTTGCAGGATCCAGCACCCTGATATAAAACATTCTGCAGAGAATATTAGAGCCCTGATTCCTGATGTTGAGGAATTGGTGGGTATTTTTTGGCACTTAGTATGAGTGCTTCTCTGCAGAAGTGATGGCTATGTAAACACACTCATAATCTGCCAGTTTGCTTTGTTTTAATCAGGCATGAATTTTTCACAGAAAAAAGTAATCTCTCCTCCCCTTTTACTGTTCTTGTTCCTTCCATCTCTTTAATGATGGAGGGCAAAAACTGGTGAGTTCATTAGAACTTGACAATTATACAAAAGAAATAAAGATTGAAATTACAGACACATCATCTCTTAAACCCAAGTTAAATTCAGATTTATTGTTTTTTCTCAGCACCTGTTTCCTCTTGATTGTTCATGATGCAGTTTAATCTTGTATTTTTTTTCTGGAAAGCTCAGCTGGAAAATACACAGGAATAAAATTAAAGGCACCTAAAAACTCATGGGTTTTCTGTGGGTCTCCAAATGCACCGTCCTATGGATCACAACCTGCTCTACAATGGGAATGCCAAGCCAACGACTGAAAGGTTGATCCACAGCAGCTCTGCTGCTGCTTCTGCTGCCAGGGGAGAGGATTATGTTACACCAGCAATTTTCAGTGGATGGGTGGTAATAATAAGTAAGGCCCCAGACCATTCAGTCATACAGGATGCATTAATTTACTGCCAGAATGAATAGGTTAACAAAACAGTTTATGTTACAAAGGGCTTGAATAGCTACTTTTTCACAACCTTGCTAGCCAGGCTCCCTATTGCAAGACAAATGAGATGCTGCAACTTGTTTTGTGTTCTCCAGTCTTCAGTTCCCACCTTGCTTGGGCTCAGCCTCTCTTTTTATTGTACTTTTCCTCCAGATTACAATATTCTTAACATCCAGTTGGCTGGATAATATCCTTGTCATGGAAGAATCCAAGTAAAACTCTTTTCTGTCTACTTTTTAACCGACTTTCCGAGAATTTTTTATTTTCTATGTCTTATCTCTTGCTTATTGTATCTCATCCACACTAGTCGACCATCTGTTTGAACTGATATCTCATTGTTTTGCTATGGGAGGAGTAAGAGAGAATACAGCATGACCTGCTCATTTAAGTAGAAAGGAGTTTATGTATGCAAAATGCTTTTACTTTAGCTGTGTTTGGACCTGAAGAAATGCCTTTTCTTTACAGAGTCCATTCCCAAAACCACCGGCCATTAATTGTGACTAGAGAAATGGTCTAAACAAATTGAGGAACATAAATTCTGGTCCTAAATATGCTTATTTTATACACTAAAGTTTGAACTGCGAGGAGAGATGTGTGCTGAAAAGGGCTATGAGCTGAACAATTTGTCCTGGAAGACTACATAGAGATTGTGAGGGACAGGTTAGGAATTTGTGCTGTGAGCATCGTTCTGTGTGTTTGCACAATACCAAACTGACATAATGATGCCCCAGTTTCCCTGGGGGCTATAAATGATGCTCATTGTACAGTTCACCAACAGTAACAATGTACTCAGTTTGGGCTTTTCATAACTAGATTGTTGTACTCTGTGCTTATAGGAAATCCAGTTAAAGTTTGATTTTCCTAGTTAGATCAATAAGAAAATGATCTTTTACTTCCCAGGAGGCTGTTTCTGGTGTCTTATGACCTGTTTGGCTGTGAGTGGGTAGCTACACTAAAGGTCTTGCATGCTTGTTTGTTTTTCAAAGAGCTGAGAAATTAGTGAAACAAGTCAAGTATATCCTTAGTGCATCCTTTTTTCTTTATACATGCATGTACATATACATCCAAGTCCCATTTCACTAACCAGTATGTCATCCCAGCACAGCTCTGCTGTGGACCACTCTGGTAAGCCAAACAGCAGAGAAATTGTTTCTAATTATTGTCAGTCACGCACATTTTCCTTGTCTTTTTCATATATATCTTACAACCATAGATTGATCCCTACATTTGCAACTGGGCTGTGCCCTTGCCATACTGTCCTGGTTCTTAGCAGTATACTTCATTGTTATACAGCTGTTTCTTGAATGTAAAGCACCTTTTCTATTCATTAAAGACATTTGGAGCTCCTTTGTACCATGCCCCTTGGGAAAGCCAGAAACATCTTCAGCCATAGCAATACTGTGTAAGATTTGTTATTTCGAGAGCCAGAGCCATGATTGACATGCATATATGTTTGTGATGGGTGCAGTGTGCTTGGTTTCAGCTTGTTTACCAAGGAAGTGCTTAAAAGTTCGCAAACTCATCTGTGTTATATGAATCACTTGGATGTTCATAACTGAATGGGAAATGAGTTGTAGACAGGTTCCCACTTGCAGTTTATACCATTATTTATTTCTCATTA
Source organism: Falco cherrug (assembly GCF_023634085.1). Classification (NCBI taxonomy): domain Eukaryota; kingdom Metazoa; phylum Chordata; class Aves; order Falconiformes; family Falconidae; genus Falco; species Falco cherrug. Next base: position 30,972,030 of record NC_073704.1, on the reverse strand, counting down.
GTTTTATCCATTAAATCGCTATGCTCAGGAAAAAGTATGATAGACTTCCCAGGTTTTCCTGTGTTCTGCCTCCTGAGAGGCTTTCACCCCTGAGTCATGGCAGTTAGAGTATGGAAGAGCATATGTCCTGGCTTTAATACATATCTTCATCCATGAAAACACCTCAGCTGATCCCATACTGAAGTACAGGAGAGAGGTGGACTTGGTTAAATAGCTTGTATCCCAGATTGTCTCAGGGCTGCAGATCTCAGCTTTGCAGACTGTATCATCATGGCTGGTGTGAGTTCTCAGTGTGCGGCATTTGACCCCATGTCTAATCCTCAATCTCTCCTAGATGCAGACAAGCTGCTTTGTCTGTTGCTTCAGGTTTTCAAGATGAATTAGTTTGGGAGTGTTTAAATCTGGGTTTTTTACTTCAGACTGTCTGTAATTATTACCTCCTACCAGATGAATGTGATTCAGGTTGCATGAATGTAGCATGCTATATATTTTCTCAATATTTTCTTTCTTTAAACAACATTTTATTGAAATGTGGCCAGCTTCAAACACTGAAATCTGTGGGGAGCAGTTAAGTGTTCACTTGTATTGAAAGCAAAAGCTGTTTTAACTTTGTAGGCTGAAGGGAAATAGCATATGATTTATTTCTTTTGAACGTTCTTGACATTTTACCAAACACCCCCACTATTGTTGAATTGGTCACTAATACACTATTCCCTTTACTGTTTATTGGTGGAAAAAAAGCACATTAGCATCCATCAACTCCAAAGGCCAGCTAGGAAAGCCCCTTAGGAAGTTCTGATAAAGATTTACACTTTTCTTCAGCAAGTGAGATTTTGACAATCATATGAGAGGCATATCTGGCTAAACATCAAAGGGAAGGCAAAATACATTACAGGGGAATTGTCTTTTAGCTCATTGCCTTACTGCCCTTGAATCTCCATACAGGGAGTCCAGACGTTAACTGATGATGGAGTGTTGACTGGAAACTGGTGGCATCCTGTGGGTGCTACAGAATGTTTGACCTTCAGCGCATTTCAGTATAGATTTTGTCTCCATTAAGTAGGCCTTGTGGCAATTTTATTTTTAATCTTGAAAAAATGGAACTGTGGCAAATGAAGCTGGTATTTTCTTCTTTAGAGTTGATTTAGAATTTGAAAATTATGACTGATAAAGCCATAAATATACAGTGGTTAGGGAAGTAATTTGCTCTCAGGCACAAGTTCTGAAAATTACACCCAACGGCTCTCAATATATTTTCCCTTCCATTTCCTTCCATTTTATTCCAATAATAATTATAACAATAATGATGCTAGTTCTTTGACACTTGTTCATTAATGGTGTCCAAGGCACTTCACCAATAATTGCAATGAGATCTGACTGAAAAAATTATTCAGTGTGCTGCACCTTGGGGCCTTAAGAAGAAAAAGGAAGAGTTGCCCTTCATTCACGCAGTGCTTTAGACAGAGCAAATCATGACAAGCAGGAGAGAAAAGGAAGGCTTTACAGTGAAGCTTCAGGAAGCAAAGTGATTGAGTAACTCTCACATATTAGAATGCAGGGAAGGTAAAACTTTAAAGAGGTGTAACAGCTCAAGTGAAGGAGCAACCCCTGACCATGAGTGGTGGTGATGATGAGGAGGGCATCTTCAGCAGCGTGACTGAGGTAGACTCACAGTGTGGAGGAGCAGGTATTCAGAAGGCCACCAGTGTAGCGTGCTGTATAGTTTTCAGAGGTACCGGTGGTGTAACTGGGGCTAACAGCAGCATGTGCATGGTCCTTTCTTTGGCACAGTGGCTAAGTCTAGGGAACAGAGGTGCCTCTTTTGAGATCTCAGACACAGCTCAGAGAAAAGAAGCAGAGTGAAAAGCAAAGCAAAGAGCTTGCTTTCTTTTTCTGTGGTTCACTGCAAACAACTATAGGCCTTACGAAGACCTCATTCTCAATTTTAAAGTTTCCTTAGCATAGTTCCCTAACTGAGTAAGTTTGTGAGCCAGTGGTATGGCAGACCTCATTTATTTAGCATATCTGCTTCTGATGAGTGTCAATAGATCATATTCTCCTAAAACCTTCCATTCAAGGATGTCATTATACTTTGATAAAGTTCACTTTTGTACTAGCAATTTCATAAGAAATATTCTTGTTTAATCATGCGGGGATCACCCTGGAAAGCCACAAACTGCCTCAACTTGGTCAAACACTTAATATGTACTTACCTTGAAGTTGGCGGGATTGTGTACTTGAAACCAAGTGAATGCTTATGTGCTGAGCTAGGTCATAGTCAAAGTGCACAGCACTGAATCCTCAAGTCTGTAAATGGAAAAACCCTAGCATATCATTTTTTTTCTAGAGAGTTTTGCTACCATAGGTCCAACTGGCCAAGTTGTTCCTCAAACATGGCTTAATCAAGCAGCTGAGAAATCCAGCATGTTCCTTGGCTTAGTGTAGGATTAGTTGTATGAAAGTCTGTGATCTGCAATACACAGTAGACTAGGTTAGAGGATTTTATGATAATTTCTAGCTTTTGGAGGTGCAGGTAAAATCCTGAAGAAACTCTTGTGCTTTGGCTTAAAAAGCTCTGACTTCATAGATCATCCATACTTTCCTTTTTGTAACATTGGGTGATCCTTAGAATGTATTTTAATGGAAGTGCTTGAGCTGCAAAATGCAGATTTGTATTTATACATGGGGATTGCTCTGTTTCACAGCACATTAATAAAAGAGGTGGAGGTCACTGGTGAAATGTGGTCTCTGATAATCCTTTACTATTATTAGCCAGCTTCCAATTTAAAAACACTGATCCTTATGAGAACAGGTTAATTTTAAAAGTCTTTCAGGATTTTACAGTTTCTGCTCTGATTCATTGGTGTAACTGAGTCGTGGTGGAACCTTTGTCCACAGAAGGCAGGAGTCCTCATAAGCCTGGCTAGCTAAGAAGTACAAACTCTGCATTTGGCTTGGCATCTCCAGTTCAGTCTCTAGTGAGCCAGCAAAGAGGGTCAACTTCTGTTTCAGATGTTCATCAAAACTGGACACATCTGCTTCTGTGGCAGGTCTGACTACCTGCAGGTGAAATTCAAGGAGGGTTTAGCCATACTTTCTATGCCCTCTCCTATGTTCTCACTAGTAAAAACAGTTGTCCTGAATCTTGCACTGTCTCTGCTGGCACAAGTGGATGATGTAGACGTGTAACTGTAAGGATAGTGAAAAAATTATGCCTCCAGATGTGGAGGAGGCAGATTGAATGATGGTTGAATGATGACAAAGGAGTATTTTTTCCATCAGACTGCAGTGGCTGTAGGAGCCAAGATGCAGCTTGCTTTCCTGTCTGAAAAGAGGGATTATACTGATCAGAATGTCATAGGAAGCCGCAAGTGATGCGTGAGCACTCACTTTATCTTTCTCACAGAGGGAGATTGCGTGACAGCTGCAGGGCTTGTCTTAGTAAACAATGGATCACAATACTTAAACACTGCATCATCCTTAAGAAAACAAGAAATCTCTGGGTTTGCTAACAGTGGGGCTGTGTGTAGCACCAGTTAGCTGAGTTTCACAAGGTGGTGGTGGGGCACAGGACTGCATGACACCGTGCAGTGCTGTGTGGGATAGCAGGCAAGGTTTTCAAGAAGGGTTGTTGAGGAGGGGAGGCAGTGTTATGGTAGTGTTTGGCCCAGCTGGTAGCCTGCTGAGGAAAGCCAAATCCATTCTTTCCATGAAGACCTGTGCTGTGACACAACTTTGGTCCTGTCAATCTCAGGCATGGCAAATGGACATGTTTATGACTTATGGACATACTCCTGTATCTGACAGTCTTGCAGCACTGTGATATCTCCTCTTGCTCAGCCATTGCCAGTGGGGCACTACCATGCTGTATGTTGAGTCACCGTCTGCGGAGGTAATTGAAAGAAATGTAGATGTGGCACTTAGGGGCTTTTCCAGCCTAAATGACTGTGTGATTCTGTGTTAGCTGGAATCTGAGGTCTCGCGGGCGTCTGAGCACTAGGAGCCATGCTGAAGAGGGAAGAGCCTCCCTCACGTTAAATGACTTCTTTCCCAATTCCCCAGCCTGAGGCCTTCTGGCTCTCCCCTGGGGCAAGTCTTGATTGAGCTTCTGCTGGCCCTTCACCATGTGCAAATATGAACCCAAGTAAAACAGAGAATGGGCCAAGACTGACCTCTTTGATGGGGCAGAAATGCTGATGAAGTGTAGAAATGTGCCAAACTGGGCATGTGAATTGCAGTCCTTGGATCTCCTTCTGGGGCAGGGGGCGGGCGGCAGGACAACCTAACAGCACACTGTCCCATACTGGAAGTGAGCACTAGTTCATGCTTATTATCCGGTGTTTTCTTTATCTGGTTTTGAATCCCTGGGTTCTTCCCTATAGGTTGGTGTGTTTTGTTGGCTGCTCCATATTAATAACAAAAAAGTAAATAACCAAGCAGTCATAACTGTACTTTTGCAAACAATTGGTTTGAACTAAGTTCTTTTTTCTGGATATTGAAAAAATTTAGCAACAGTTGTTTTGAAAAAAAAATTAAAATTTAGGAAACAGAGTTAAGATGCTTGCTATGCAGTAGCAACAGTTATGACTCCTGTACATTGCATGCTTTGCAGATAATTAGGCCTTGATGCACCCGCTAGTATCCCTACACCCATTTAACAATTGGAAGCACTGAGACACTAAGTGGTTTCATGATTTGCCCAAGTCAGAGGACTCCGGTGTCAGTGCTATTTGGCACTTGGACCATGCCTATATCTCCAGACACCATTTCTCTCTTGGGCTGGAAGAAGGTCAGCAAGGTTGGTTCAATGAGGAGCTGTGGGCAGTGAAGGGAGAGATACAAAATAATCTAGATTTTATATAACTTTAAATAATAACATGTCTAGGTTACTATGATCATTGTGTTTTCTATGGCTCTGGGAAGGTACGACCTGAGTCTTTGGTGGTGTTTTTTTTTACCTTCAGGGTGGTAAAGAGCAGAGCCTTTTCTTCTGTCTCCTTCTATTCCTTGGTAGCTGAGAGATGTGACTATTCCCTCTTTCATGATACCAAGAGAGAAAAAGTATTCTTTCTTCTTCCGCTCATCTCCTATCCATATATTCTTGGACAGGTTGGAGAGGGACATTAGCAACTGTTCTGTTTCTTGGATCTCATTGAAAAGGAATAGCTCACGGCAAGCCGCTAGCACAGTGACTCTCAGGCCACTCAAGGGTTAGCTCATTGTTTCTTTCACCTAAGGGGGAGTTTTGTACTTGTCCAAGACAGGAAGAATTGATTGAGTGGGCAGGAAATGAGGTAGAAACATGGCTGGAAGGTGCAGCCTGCTAGAAAAGAAAGCAGGGGTGGGAGAGGAGGTGAATGTGGGGTCAGAGGGGTAAACTAAATGAAACCATGAAAATGAGACAGCTGGAAGAACATCTAAGTTGGATTTGGGTATTGAGGGGAGAGAGTAGGAAACTGCTGGTTTGACCCATTTTGTAGAAGGGCGTGTACTCTGCCAACAGCGTTGTGAGTCCTCATAGCTGTGTGTGCAGATCAGAGACTTAAGAAGGCAAAGAAGCTAGAAATTGCAGCAGCTGGGATGAAGACATATTTAATATACAATTAAAGATTTCAACAGATCAGGTTAAAGAAAAAGAGAATACCAGTAATGAGGTGGAGGTGGTGATGGGAAGACAAGACCGCAGGGTGGTATGTATGTGTAGGAGGACTTCTGGGGTAAAGCCAGCTTGAGTTTTTTGGCCTCATGAGTAAAGTTGAGCTCTGAGTGCTGACACATTTGTTTGCTCAGCTCTGCCCGCACAGCAAAAGATTTCGCCTTTCCCTGATAAATTTGCTGAATTGTGGAGTAGTTTTGTGTTGTGGAGGCTACTTTTACATCCCAGCATGGGGTAGGAGTGAAAGTTATTTTCCAAAGACTATTGCACTAACCTGTGGTGTGACCTACAACAAAGAGAGAAAATTTAAAATGAAGCTGATATTAAAATATGATTCATTGTCAGTCTAATAAAGATAATGCTGTAATTTGACTTTAACTTCTGTGCATTCCTGGAAGTGTCCACACTCGCTATGTTTGAGAAGACAGGTGGTAGCATGGGTAGTCATTATCCTTATGATCTTTGGTTACAGCCTTGTTTGCTTTGTCCCTGATGGGTTTTGGTCAGTGACCCACACAATGGAAACTGTGGCCTCAGTCTTGGCAGGCAACCATCTACTTTGTGAAAAATGCGCTGAATACTGAGGATAATTGAAGCACAGGATGGTCTGAAGTGATAGGTCTGATTCTGAAAAGGGGACATTTCATCATTCTATACCAAGAAGACAGCCCGAGACCTTACCTTATGTTACAAAGTGATTTGCATCTGTTGGTCATGGTTGGGATCCAACGCTGAGAGTCCTCCAGACTAGTGGGTGGTCTGAAAAATGTCTAAGTGATCAAGTACTTGCAAACTAGAGTATCTGCCCATCACTATGCATGGTTTGCCCTGTGTGAGGCTTGAAGCAAACGAAAAGCGGAGGAGATTGTACAGTTACAGAAGTCATGGCTGTCATCTGTGCCTTCCCAGGAATGCTGAAATACTCACACACAGTAACTAAACATGCCATGAACTAGTGAGCTAAGAGAACTGATAAGAGATCATACTGAGGCAGTAATGGAAGCACTCAATGTGTGGTCAGGTTAGCACTGCACAAAAGAAGGTCTGAGTATCTGCAGAACAGGTATTTATTTATTCCCATTGAGTTTGACAGCGCTTGAGTGCTATATCATAGATTCGTAGGATCATTTAGGTTGGAAAAGACCTTTGAGATCATGAAGTCCAACTGTTAATCCAGGACTTCCAAGTCCATCACTAAACCATGTCGCTAAGCACCGCATCTGTGTGTTTTTTAAACACCTCCAGGGATGGTGATACCATCACCACCATAGGTATGTTTTACTTCATTGCACAAACTTTTACTGTTGAATCAGCTTATTTTACAGGGGCTTTATGTACTTTTATGTGGTTCAGGTTGTCTTTTCTGGAATGGGTTCCCTCTAAATTTTTCTTCTTGTTCAGCTTCCCTGTCTTCCTCCCTTAAGGTCTTTTTATAATATTTTTGAAGCTTTTTTGTGCAATCCTATGATAGGAGGATGGGTAGATAGGAGCATGGGTAGTCTGTATATGTGGGTATGCCCTTATTTTGCACAAAGAATCCTTGGTCCTGTATAGTTTAGTTTATTTTGCTCCAGACTAGGAAATCCATGCTGAGAATTATTCTGGAAGAGATGTTCTTGAATAACACAGTGGTGAGCCATGCTCTGTACAGCCAGCAATGGCTTTGCAATTTCAAGGCACAGACATTTAACCTATTTGCTGTTGTGTGATGTTTGCTGGATGCACAAAGCTGTTACAGCCTGCTGGAGATGAGAGCCACAAGTGAGCTCAAGTGAGATGAAGCAGTAAATGCTGTCGTTCAGACAGGGAAGTCTCAGCTCAGTGTTTACATACTTCTTTCCTCCAAAACACACAGTGTAAGGGTGAGGTAGGGAGCAGCTGGTTTTGAGGAGACCAAGGCTCAAGTATTACCAGGTTTACCACATCTTTAGAAGCTGATCCAAACCCCATCAAGCTCTGTGGAAAACTGCCAATGATTGGAACAGCCTCTGGATCAGGCCCTTAACCCCTGCTCCTGCGATTTGGCACACTGTCCTTTGTGCAGCTGACTAATCCTCATCCCAGTCCTGTCCTCTCAGGAAGCTGGTGCAGAGCAGTATGCTAGCAGGCTGCAGGGACCACCCTCCGAAATGGCAGAGGGCCTCTTTTCACCTTGTCTTATGCATGCCTAACAGCCTGAGCACAGCTGTGTCTGCAGGCTTACATTTCCTGCGAAGCTTTGTCTTCTTTGCAGCTGGATACCTGAACCACCTTGAGCTGTGGAGGGACTTGCAGAGCTTTAGAGGCTTTGAATCAGATGTCTGGCAATGGATGGTGGTGGAAACTATTGAACTTTTGTTCGTTGATCCTCCTGTGGAGGAAGTGAGAGCATGAATCTTTAACCCCCTGGAAATGATTAGAGATGAGAAGCACAAAGGAGGCCTTGATGAATATTTTGCCCCTTAAGCCATGTGGTTCCTAGGTTTCCGGCTCCTGCTGCCGACATGCAAAACCAGTGCCTTGGTTTTAAATTTTTCATACTGTTTTTAAACAGATACTTTTGCAAATGTAAACATACCCCAGCATTGAAGGTTTCCAGCCAAATTGAAGAGTCAGCACTGGAAAAATCAGCCTTCTGAGAAAGGTCAAATACAAGCAAACTCTGGAGTTCATTGGGTCCATATGTGTAAACTTCAGCTAATACGGGATAGACCCAGGGCAGCACTTACCTTGCAGAACTGAACTTGTTTCAGAATGAAAGGCTGGAGCTGTCTTTAGGGATGCCCATGGCCTGAGCAGTAGGTTTGAATGTGTTGAATGAAAAAAGACCCAAGTCCTGACTCTTCGTTGCATTTCCATTCCACTTTATCCCTTCCCTCTTAACAGGAAAAAAGAAGGTTGGAAAGGAAAATGTGCTGTTTGGCATTAATTCTGACTACTCGCATTTAGAAATTCTTATCTGGGACCATGCTGGGTTTAATAATGTCCAACTACATGCCTATAAAAGCTTAATTTCGCTATGACGATGCACGCTTTGCAGCCTTTAATTTAATAACGGGGAAGGGTTTCTTTTTAAGTTGTACCACCTGCAGTAGTAATAGAAATCAAGACACTGCCTGTTATTTCTTGGGCTTGATTGACATTTCAGCCAACATGGGAAGATTCAAGCCACCTACTGCCTTTAATTTTTTTTTAAATTATTTTAACCTGTAATTTGTCAGAGCTTGCCATTAGAAGGAAGAATTGATGAGTGTACCTGACTGAATGCTTAGAGCAGTAGATGAAGAAATATTCTTCCTACCACTGCACTGTAATAGTGGGTTAGTTAGTAGGAAAGAGTTGGTAGGAAAGGAGGTAAAATGACAAGAGAAATTATGGCCTAAAAGCAGGATCCTTAAAAGGTATCATCGTTATATAGCAATCCCCTAATCCCACCCCCGTCAGCCAACAGAAATGCCAGAAGATCTGCAGCACATGTCAGCCGGCTAACCTGCCTGAAAGGTGTTATTGTTGCTGGTTCTGCTGCTTGGCTCAGAAATGTCTCTGCAGATAAAGAACTACAGGAAAAGAAGACAGAGCCCCATTAGTTATGAGAATGCCAGAGGTGAAACTGCGGTGCCTCCCTTGTGCTAGTACATCATTAAGGGTCCCAGAGGAGTGTAGGAGGTAGAGATGCTTGAAGGTTAGATAGGCTGAGTTATTCCTTAAGTCATGCCTTTTCATTGAAGAGCAGAGGAGGTACATGTGTTGTGTGTGGTTACGCAGTGTGACAGGAATGCTGAGAAGGGCTGGAAGCCTTCAGCTTCTGGCAACAGAGTTTTTAGATTGCAAGGATGGAGGTCTCATTGTTGGAGAGGTCCTGGCAGTGATCCAGTTAAGTGGAGCATGGGACCAGGCCTGATGGTGTCCAGCTCCATGGTGAGGGGCTTAGGAGCTGTTATGAAACATGGTGGTGTTCAGGGCAGAGGCAGAAGCTTCACAACAAGTTTCTGCTTTGGAAAGAGAGGCCAAACAAATGGAGTATAGGGACTTTTATATGTGTTTTCTTAAGGTTTTGATAACTGAAGGGCTTGATGAGGTTTCATCTGTCCCTGGAGGGGGAAAGGACTTGAAATTGCTTAACAAATATCCCTGCATCAAACGTTTTTAACTGTTGCACATCTGTAATCCTACAACGCATGCCAAGATGCCAAAGGCCTTAATGAGATTCTTCATCAGCATTGTCGTCTCACCCCTGTGGAAAGGGGAACTAATACCTACAACCAAACATTCAAACCTGACTGCCTTCGGTGAGGCTTCTCAATTTATCATTGAAGATATAAAATGACCATGGAGCATGTTTTTTCAGAACTCTTTTGAACTGGTTTGAACTGCATCATTATTATTACGAGTCGTCAGGTCATTGTTCTGTGTATTGGTATCCTGTTGGCATGAGGCCAGAAGATGTTACCTTTCATGTTGAGTCTTCTGGATCTTCAACATCCAGTCCTTGAATGATGCAGGGTTACTTGTCAACAGCTCATAGAGGGATCACAGATACACTGATTTTATCTCATTTGTGCCTTGCTCCCCCAGATATTTGGTATTCTCCATGTATTTAACAGCCACAGTAGTTAACAGATGGAATAAATTCTCAAGAGAAGTCCTCACAGTAGATATGTATGAATCTATCCATCCTCACGGTAAAGCTGGATGACTTTCTGAAGATATGTTTGAATCTATCCACAGTTACTCCATGCAGGAAAGGTGTAAGATGAGAGGCTGAAACTCTGTGATCTCTGGTACACACCAGGTCAAAGTTGTTTCTGTATAGTTGGTAACTATATAGAAAGCTGGGATTCTGTGAATGCCCTAGCATCATACCTGAGAGTACTCTAAAAATAGTAATTGAGCCTCTTCTTTAAACAGATGCATTTTTTGTAGCATCGGATCTCTCAAATGATGTTCTGTTAATAGATGTAGTTTCTGGAAGAGCTTTGTCTGCCCAAGCTTGGAGTAGCCAAATCTATTGCTTTGCATTTAACCTGTGTGATTGCCATTTGGACTGTTGCCTAGATTGGCAAATCCAAGCTCGTTGACAGAGCCAGTGTCAAGCTTGTGCAGTCTCTCAGCCACAAAGATGATGACACACACATCCCACTCCCCACCCCCACCCCATCTAAATTAAGGAAGGATTTAACTAATAGGGATCTCAGATGTTAGGTGGAGTGAAACCTAGGAGAGAACCTAAAACCTGAAAGAAAAGGTAAAACCTGTCATTGGAGCAGCCAGGTCTTGAGCGCAGGTCACTTCTACGCTAGGTTGGTTTTCAATCAGTTGACCCCACTGTCTCTTTCTGGGGGGCAGCAGTTTCCTTTTGCTTAGCACAGAAGGCAAGGCTACGGGGGTGTTACGGCAGGCAACCTAGTGCCTCTACACCAGTTAACCCGGGCACTGCAGAAGGTTCCCCAGTTTTGACAGAAGTAAAATCAAGCTGCTGTTGTCTCCAGAATCAATGCTGACACTCCATCTTGAATGTGAGAATTACTGCCAAGACAGTCCTGCATTTATGTGTGGGGTTTTTGCACATTCTGCAGAGAATCAGAATAAACAGAAACCCTTTAAACATTATTAATTAGCCTTCCCCTGACAGATGCCTTGGTAGGAAATCTGTTAGTGGATGTCCAGGTGTACTCACTGCTTCTAGAGCAGCTTTATTGTTTTCTGCTTTCTCATTTTCATTGCAGATCTGAAGCCCTGGATGTCGAATTTCACCTATCCAGGTGTGCATGACTTTTCTCAGCTTGCACTGGATGCCAACAGGAACCAGCTCATTGTGGGAGCAAGGTAAAGATAATCTTTTAATTAGTCCAGGGTTGCTGCTCAAGCTCTTTCCCTCCAGGTTCTGGCTTCAGAAGAGCATGTGTTTCCAGCATATGTGGCCAGTCTCCCTCTCAAGAAGAATACTATAATTTATGTAGAGGGATTTAGCCTCCTAGAGTAATTGCAAAGTGAAAATTACTAGAATTAAAAAAAAAAAAAAAAAAAGATACAATTAAAATGACTGGTTAATGAAGCAGAATGCCAGCATCTCCCTTGGTATTGTGAATCTTAGAAGAATTATAGTAAATCATTCTGTACCATCCCTCTGCCAGTACAGAATCTGAATTGATGGTTTATTTGCTGCAGCTAGACTTTTCCTCTGTACTAGGTTCATCTACGCACCTTTGTATAAGTTGCAGTGGCAATGTAAGTGATCGTTTTCTTCTCTCTTAGAATTCACTCCACAACCTGTTCGCTTCATCTTGCTGATATAGCCAGATCCTCACCTAATGCATTATGGTGCAACTCTGTTGTTCTGGCCCATTGTATATAATTAGCATATATTTTCTTTTATTTTTAAGCATTATTTTTATTTAGGATGCCCTAAGAGGAGGGTGGAAACACACAAGACGAGCATTGGCAAACTCTAACAAATTTATAGCTGCATTTGTAGCAGGGAGAGAACTGTGGTTCAGTGAAGTAATATACATCAGGAGTGGTTGAATCATGAGCCCCAACAGCAACTATTTTTTATTACATAATAAACAGATAAGACAACCCAAAAAGAAAAGACTAAGCATGGTCTAACAAATCAGTTTAAGGCTACCATTTAGAATCAGGTAACATTGTGGTAGCAGTCTCTACTATTAATGAAAATGGAGGAAGAGACTGCTTTCTTCCCAGGTTATTCAGCATTACAGGACAGGGAGGAGAGGGGCAGAGCTGGAAGAACTCATGATACAAACGAAAGAAAAGAGCAAGATGTGTAGAAGAGGGAGAGGTTTTTGCTTCACAGAGATAACTAAGGTGTGATTTAATACACATTTTCTGTGTGTATTTGTCCAGTAAATAATAGCAGCTTGCTGTAGCTGTTCAAATTGCCAGAAGCCCTTCTGCTTTTCATACAGAAACATTTTACTTTTCAAGCCGTGGCTTTACCTGTGCTGGAATCTTTAACCAGCACTTATTAATATTTATTACTTCAGAATGGCATTGCTTTGGGGATGGCTGTGAACAGTGCCTTCTGCCAGGCATTGCACAAACACAGGCAACAGGCATCTTGCTGTGAGGACTTTGTGGTTTACATAATTTGGCTGCACGGCAGGTTTCCCCCACAGATGCTGCTAACTGACACGCTTCACCCCTGCTCAAACCCCAGAAACACATCCTGGAGGGAGTCTCTGTCTCCACAAGAGTTTGTATGAGTGTGGTTAGACATGAGGCTACAGTATCAATATAAACAGGGAAATGACAACAAATTTGGCTTCCCGCTGGAAGTACAATGTATTGCAGTGTATTGCCTCATTAGGAAGCAGGAACAAGTCTTTGCAGAATTTCCTTGGAAAAGTCAGCGTTCATAAAGAACTACCCACCTGACTGGGAGGCTGAAAGTTTTGATGATGCCACATGGCTCTGCTGAGCAATTTTTGATAGAGTTAATGGAGATGTAATTTCCCAGGCTGGTTATTTTGGGTTGCATACACGCTTAGTGTGCGGAAAGTGGGGAGTGCTGAGTCCTTTCCCTCTTCACCATTTCATTTCCATCCTGTGTGAGGTAACAGGGAGAAGTGCATGAATTTGTGCCGGGTCCTGCCCGTGGGTCACAGCAACCCCCCGCAGCGCTACGGGCTGGGGGCAGGGGGCTGGGAAGTGCCTGGAGGAAAAGGGCCTGGGGGTGCTGGTCCACAGCCGCCTGAACGTGAGCCAGCAGTTTGCCCAGGTGGCCAAGGTGGCCAACAGCATCCTGGCTTGTATCTGAAACAGTGTGGCCAGCAGGACCAGGGCAGTGACTGTCCCCCTGTACTGGGCACTGGTGAGGCCCCACCTCGAATCCTGGGTTCAGTTTTGGGCCCCTCGCTACAGCAGGGACATGGAGGTGCTGGAGCGTGTCCAGAGATGGGCAACGGAGCTGGGGAAGGGTCTGGAGCACAAGTCTTATGAGGAGCAGCTGAAGGAACTGGGGTTGTTTAGCCTGGAGAAGAGGAGGTTCAGGGGGGACCTCATTGCTCTCTACAACTACCTGGAAGAAGGGTGTAGCAAGGTGAGTGTTGGTCTCCCAGATAACAAGCGATGGGACAAGAGGAAACAGCCTGGAATTGCACCAGGGGAGGTTTAGATTGGAGGTTAGGAAAAGTTTCTTCACTGAAAGTGTGGTCAAGCTTTGGAACAGGCTTCCCAGGGAGGTGGTGGAATCACCATCTCTGGAGACGTTTGAAAAATATGTAGATGCGGCGCTTAGGGACATGGTTGGGGACAAGTGATGACTTGGCAGTGCTAGGTTAACGGTTGGACTTGATCTTAAAGGCCTTTCCCAACCTAAACGATTCTGTGATTCTTTGATTTTAATGTGGGGGTATTGATGGGGTCCTCAGTGCTGCACAGCTTTGAGCATTCTGAGCTCCTGGAGTTATGCCAGGGAAACTGGGAAGGGGAAGTAAAGCCTTTTCTGTTCCTTCCTTCCCTGATAAATCCACACCTTGTTCTGGACTATTTTTAGGGGTGATTTTTTGAGTCATTAGTTGCTCGTGCACCATCTGCTTGAATTTGCAAATGAAACAATACCTCAAAGAGATAGGAGCTGTCTCTATCCATCTCTACAGGGTGTAATTTATGAAACCTAAATTTAAATGTTAACCATGTTTAAATGTGCTACTGTAGATCATATTAGTAGTAACGCCAGCTATTCTGGGGTTGTGGAAGGCGTTTGGGATCAGGGTGGAGTTTATAAGTACTTCCACTTCTCAATTTCCTGGTTAACATCATTCTCTTAGATTATGGCGTTATAAATTATTTCAGACTAGTTCTTTCTGTCTTTATTTAAAAGCAATATGACCTCACCACAGCATCCCTTTGGCTTAGTTCATCCCATGTCTCAAAGATTCACAGAAAATGCTTCCTAGAATAAAAGAAGATCCTGGGGCTCACGGGGGTTTTTGGTTTCAGGAATTGGACACAGAGTGACTGAAGCTGTAAGAGGTATTGAGGGCATGCCATGCAGACAGGAGGCTGGAATAGCATGACCCTCAGATTTTTAAGCTTTATCCTTATCTAAGAGCCCTCCCCAAATGACTAGTGCTGTCTGAGTGCAAACCAGAGGATTTTGATAACTCCGCTGCACCAAACACCTGCCACGTCAAAATCCCAGAAACAAAAGAATTAGTTTCAAAAGCCCACCATGGTTTCTAAGCAACGTATTTACTTGTCACATCATTTGTAAAATCCAAACACTTGCAAGTAAGGATATGAATAGTTTAGAACATTGTAAATCTCACGCTACCGATATTATGAGCTACATTTTATTAAGTATAAACCCACACATTTCAAAAATTCATAACCTTCATTTTGACTCATAGTTTGCATGTTTTGTTTTTGTTTTAAATGTAGTGTTAGTATTTTAATGTACTGTTTTTCTTCTGTGAGTGAGTGGTTGTTTTGAAATATTTGCTGCTTTTTTCTGCTCTTGAGCGCATGTGATTACTATTTGAGGTTATTTTAATGGGCGGAAAAACAATTTTCTAGACCTCATTATTGCTCAGCAAAAACTTGAAAATATGATCATGGCAGTGGTTTCACCTGCATGTTGGAGAAGGAGTGCTCTGCTCTCTCACCTGTGCTGCAGGCAGGGTGCCCAGTCCCCAGGAAGGGTGGGTTTTCTGGAGGAGGTACATGGCATAGCTGTGACATCCCACCTCCTCGAGGACCCGTACTCCTTAAGACTGTTTCATTACTGGCTGGTCAGGGACAGGAGCCAGTAAAGAAGTGATGATATGAAAGACCCAGCTTGGAGTCAAGCCCAAAAGCATGCTTCACAAGAGCTCCCTGGTGAGAACAACATAAAAGGTTTAAAGGAGGGTGGTTGAGACACCGTGTGACAATCTGGCACGACAGCAAGCTGAAGGGAAACAGCTTGGACAACAGGAGGATGGTACCCAAACAAATGGCTGCACAGAGAGTGGCTAGGAAGCCCTAAGGGAAACATTTGACTTTTCCCAGAAGGAAACTGCGGAGGTGTCAGCTCTGGGCAGTAGCCTGCTGGGGCTGCGGGTGTGAGAGGCATGGCTACGAGGGTTGGCCATTCGCAGCATGTGGAGGTGTCGCTGTAGAAAACCAGCCAAAAAGTGTCATGACCAGAAGTCCTCATAGTTCTGCCTGCCAAGAGGGCTGTCAGCTCCGTCAGGAGATGGGAAAGGATCGTCTCTCATGGTTGTCACATGGGGAGCTGCAGCTCAGGAGCCCTTGTCACAAATAGTAGTTACCAAGAAGAGCCTAGAGGTAGAGGGTAGTGAGCAAAGGCTGCATCAAGGGCCTCAAAAATGGCAAGTGCACATCATTCTGGACTGCCAGACTTCTCTGCAATAAATATAGATCTACTGAGCTGCTGGTGATGCAAGTCTGGATGTTTTGACAGGGGTGATTTTCATACTTGATTTAGAGCTGAACTGAATGTGCCTGTTAATGCCAAGTAGATAGGTGCAAGAAAGGAGATATGGTAAATTTGGGGAGCAGGGAAAGTGCTATATGAACTTTCAAGGGTTGTTTTAGGGGAAGCACAGCAGACTGAGCACATCCCTTTCTGGCTATTACTGCTCCTGGCTTTATAAGCATTACAACAACTCTGGATCACGCAGGCTTAGGAGCTGAAGACTAAACAGAGTGGCTGGTGTCCCAAAAGAGTTGCTTCAAGTTGCAGCTTGCAGAAATATGGCAAATTGTAAACATACTCTAGGACCCTCAACCAGCAGGTTTGACACCCTGAGTTTATTGAAAGTCTCTGGTGTATGATAGATTAGTCTGTCAGATACCAGGTTTCATGCAGATTTCTGGCTGAACATAGGCACTTTCCTGCCTGCTTGGCAGAAAGCTCCAGAGCACTGCAGTAAAACTCTCAAAACCTGTGCTGCTTGGAAAATATCACTCTTACCCTTGGGCACCTTCAGTCCTGTCCAGATCTGGGCTGCCACTGAACCATGAAGAGATTGTAGATTTGCAGATTATGTTGCCTGGGCAAAAAGCATTTTGCAAACCAGGAAATTCAGTGGCAGAAGTTGGGTCAGACTTGATCCACAGATTAGGGTATGAGCACTGGGTCTAAACTCTGTCAAGAATGCTTTCTGTTACCAAATGATCAGGACCCCTCACCAAGATCTATACTCACAAGGCTTCTGTGAGGCAGGAAAGCACTAATAATTTCACACTATAGATGGGAATCCAAAGCCCAGAGGGATTAAGAGCAAACCTGCCCTGTGAAAAGGCTGTGATGCTGGGACATGTGACTTTATAGTAGATCTGAAAGCTCTACTACAGGTGTAGTGTTGCACCTAACACAGCCACTGCTGCAGTGAGGCTGCACTTTCTGAAGGTACCAGTCAAAGTCTGCAGAGCCTCAGAGGTCTCTGCACTTGGCTGATGTGGACATAACCAAAGCTCTCCTATGGACTCACAGAAGGCCTGTGGCAGAGGGGGGGACGTGGACCCTCTATTATTGTATTTCCACGTGGTAGTTTAATCACTCGCCCTCAGCCTTGCATCTCCAAAGGAAACCTAAGTCTTCAAGATGCTCATGGAAGTCTGTAAGTCCCGTACACTTACGCTGGGACAATGGGGCTTCAGAATGGCTGAAAAAGTTAAGTCTCATGTAGCATGGAGAGACTAACATGCAAATGAGTTAACATTGGCCACAACCGCATGGGCATAGCCAAAGGTTAAATTGTCCATGGGCTTGTCCTGTTATTATCCAGGAATGATGTGCCATTCATCCCTGACTACAGGATGTGACTCAATATTTTTCTGAGTCAAATTGACTGAGCAGAGTTACTGCCATTTCTGATGGCTTGTATTAGCATTGCACTGTCTTACAACTGTCTTACGCCAGCTTTACCCCCCACTAAGTCACGTTTGGCTGAGAAATTACCTTGCCAGTTGAGGTATTAATGAGGACGTGAGCAAGCAAAGAGCATGATAATGTTTTTGATTATATCCAGATTGTAGGAGGGTAGCTGAAAGCACTGCTGCAGAGAAATCTAGAAAAACAAATACCATCCTTTTTCACTGTGATTTTTCCTATCAGACAAAAGAATATTCTAATTAAAGTTGCATCCTTGGATCGAGGTCTGGAGGGGGACAGATAACATGGTGATGTGAGAAAAAAAAGGAGAATCAGTCTCTGAAATTGACAGAAACTTTCAAAGGACCATTGAAGTTTTTTAAAGAGGCTGCCTGACCCGTGTGATAAAGAATATGGTGAAGGTGAGAAACCTGTGATTAGACATTGCAGCTAGTTAAATCCGTAATTGGGGGTGCACAATTTCTTTACACAGTGAACAAAAGTGTGATTTAATGTGCAGCTTTTAACCTCTCTGGCTGGGATAGTTCAGAGAGAGATTTTCCTCTCTGAAACTGTGTCGGGTGAGGTCAGCTCAGCCCTTGCATAAGTGTGAAGGGGTGAAGCCCCACTGGGGTGTCTGGTTCTTACCTATAGAGTTTGCTTTCCTCTGCTGGTCTGCAAGGGGTCTGAATTTGCCATACCCAAAATCTGTGCTGTCCCTGAATCATACCCCTTGGGGAGGAGGGGAAGAGGTGTGGACAGGAAAGGACAGAAGGACAGTTTTTGTAATTAGGGGATTCTGGGAACTTTGGATCCTAGCCCAAATTTTGTTCAAAGTGTAATTTTTGTTTCTTAGTTAAAATTTGTGCACTTTCTCAAGCAAAGAATGTTAATTTTAATTAACTCTGAATAAATAAATCCACTAAAATGCTATGCTGCAGCACTGTCAGGTTGCTGGGCTGGACCAATGCGCAGAAGCCCCAGCTGTAGGAGAGCAGAGGCAGCTTTGCCTCAGGTGTTCTACATGGAGAAGAGGGTGAGGCAATGGCAGTCTCTGGTCTGTCATCTTTGTTGGCTGAGAAAGTAGTTGGTCCTTCAAGTCTCCTGCAAGGCAGTACCATCCACATGTCTGCAAATGACCTCTCCAGTGCGGGAGCCCGTGGGTTTTTGCCCATCATCAGAGAAACCAGGCAGCTGCTGACTCATGGCTGGTGCCTGCGCAGCCAGTGCTGTGTGAAAGGCGATCCTGGCGCAGTGCAGGTGGATAGGAAGCATCCTGACACAGCGAATTGTAGGCCTGAAAAATATCTCATATTCCAGATAAAATGAAAATTGGTGATACCCTATCACAAAAGCAGCCACCCATGCGAGGCTTACTTGCTTTAGTAACATGCTGAGAATAATTAAGTTTGAAAATTGTATTTCAGAGAGTGGGGTGCAAGAAAACACAAGGTCTGGATATTTTGGCAAAAGCCCTCGAGGCTTGGACCTAATGTGTTTTACAGCATCACAGAGTGGGGCTGCAGAGCAGTTTCCTTTTACATTACTGAAAATACTCTCTCTTGCTCTGGTTAAGTTGGTGATACATCAGTTTTATATGGCAGGGCTTACCACGGTGACTTGCATATCACTTTATATCCAGATGTTTAGGTGCTAAGCCTACTGTTCTGTGCCACTGCAGGGGCATAAAAACCACAGCAAAGAGAAGGGATTGGCTGGCAATAACTTCAGCTCACCAGCCTACTCTATCAGTATTTGCATACCAGTCATGTTGAACTCATCCAGAGTTTGAGGAAAGCCTGACAGAACTGAGCATGTTTATCAGCCCAAGTAGGCAGGTGGAGGGGCTGCTAGGGAATATCTGAACAATAATCGGTGCATCAGAAGAAGAGGAGTTTTACAGTATGACTTATTGAAAGCACAACTGAAAGTGAGGAACAAATAGGAGATCAAAGGTCCCCATGTGACTCAGGGCCATAACAAGGAGCTGTAAGTGCTCTGTGACTACCAGCTGGATGAGAAGGAGAGAAAATAGCTGTCAGCTGCATGTCAAGAGAGACTGGAGGTGGTATGTGAGGTAATATCTGGTGGTCTGAGAGATGGACTCACTCTTCCAGGAAAACAGGAACAAACTCACACATGAGTTTTGACAATTTGACTCAGTTTCCATCTCTAAGGTTTTGAAGAAACTCACCTATTGAAAAAGAGGGAGGGAAATGTAACAAAACAAAACAACAAAAAAAAGAAATTGGCCCACATTTTATAAATACGTTCAAACAATATTACAAAAAAATCCCACTCCCCGTTTTCTGAAGTGTATGCATATGGCTACCCCCCAAAACTAGCTGATTCAAGGTATCTTAGGAGCACAGCAAACACTGTCATTCCCAAGGAGGTGGGATCACACTGGAGCAAGGTGTTGCCTTTCCTGCCCTGGGGAAAAAGAAGGGCCAGAGACACCAGAGCCAGCTTGCTGCTCCTCTTGCAAGCTGATGGAAGAGGGGATAGAGCTGTTAATTCAGGGTCTGATTCCTGCTTCTACCGTTCACAGCAGCAGCCATCCATCTAGATTTCTGAATATTGGTATAGTCCAAGAGTGCCACAGCTTTGCTGTGCTATAAGCATCTGCCTTTTTTGACTTTTCATAGAGCTGGCACCAAGTTTACAGCATCAAGCCTGAGCAGATCTTTGCTATGCACCCTGTGCTATTAAAGCTGATGGTAGTTCTCCATTGGCTGAAATGCAGAGGATTTGCTTTTCATCCTTGTTTCCACTGAGAAGTACTAAGTGAGCATCAGTAGCAACCCAAACACAGTAGCTGGGACCCTGGCTTAATTTGGAAGCAGCTTAATCAGAATGATAACCTGCTTGCATGAGGAGCCTCTTCTAAGAGGATGCTCCTCTAGCACTGGCTGGATTTATCACTGAGAAATGTGGCTTTGGGAAAAGCAATTGCTCATACAGCAACTGCATCATATTACTGCATGCCATTTAGTATGGTTCTCTGTTGAACATCTATTGATTTTTAAGGAAGAATGATGTACCGGACAAATTTTTCTTCAATAGGAACAAAATTACTGGTGAGTAAGTATCCAGCTTTTAAAGGAGGTGCTGGCTCTCCACCTTTTCTGCAGTATGTGTATTCCTGGCCCTTCAAATGAATCACTGGAGTAGCATTTGCAAACAGATCATCACATCACACTCCGGAGCAGGCATGTAATTAACTCCTCGTAAGAGCAAAGGCCAGAATCATCCTTCAGGATCTGGGTTTCTTGGGATGGTTGGCTAGCTCAGAAATGTGGGTAACCATTTGAAAAGTTCAGCCACAGCTGGACCTGCATAGAGGCGCTGTGTGTTAATCTAGCATGAGATTTGGTAGCCAAGAGCCCTGGGGTCTGATCTCAATTCCATCACTGACTTGCTGTGTGCTTTGGAGAAGGTCATTTAACCTTTCTCTGGCTCATTTTCTCCATTACTATAAGGGAGGAATGATACTAACCAGCTCCCAGGGAGTTGTGAAGCATGACTAAGCTGTGTTTGTCATGTACTGTGGAAGTACAAAGTATATCTAAGGCCTCCAGGAGCAAAGATAGGAAGTGCTGACAGGAGTTGCTGGCTCCTAGCCCAAGGCTCAGCCCCAGAATGTGGCTTCCAGGAGTGCCAGAAGGGAGCATTAGGTTTGTCACATGCATAATTCTGTGTCTTGTTTTGTATCGCCCAAAGGACTCTGTTCTGTTAATTATTTTTCTTATTATCTCTGCTGTGACAGTTGCGAGTCCCTCTTGGCAGACCTGGCTCCTGATTGTAGCACAGTCCCCCCTGAGGCGGGGAAGTGGAGAGGTTGGTGCTGATCTCTTCTCCCTGGGATCCAGTGACAGGACACACGGGAATGGTTCAAAGCTGCGCCAGGGGAGGTTTAGACTGGACATTAGGAAGCATTTCTTTACCAAGATGGTGATCAAACACAGGCACAGGCTTCCCAGAGGGGTGGTCGATGCCCCAAGCCTGTCGGTGTTTAAGGCATTTGGGCAATGCCCTTAACAACGTGCGTTAACTTCTGGTCAGCCCTGAATTGGTCAGGCAGCTGGACTAGGTGATCATTGCAGGTCCCTTCCAACTGAAATAATCTCTATTCTATTCTACGAGCACAAGGAATGCCTTCCCAGAGCACCTGAGCTTACTTGAATCTCCAGTGCCTCACCTGGGCTATGTTGGATGGCTGTTTCAGTGCAACAACAGCCCCCAAAAGGGAGAGAGCCTCTTCACTCAGTTCTCTTCAGCTTTCCCTAAATGTGTTGTTTTGATGACTGGTGTGGGGTTTTTGGGGGGGTTTGGGTTTTTTTTGCATGATCAAACATTATTATCAGCTTCTGTTGGCTTAGTTTCTACTTGCAGGGTAGTTATCTGCATACAGGGAGAGGGGGCTTGAGGTAGCCTGCCCTGTAATGAGGGAGGGGTGAGCTTCTTACATCTACTATAAGGTGCAAGCAAATAGCAACATGCAAGCAGTTATACATGTCTTATAGTGATACAGACCAGCTGAGATAAGGCAGCGTGTTGTTGGTCTCTGTGATCATGTCAAAGTCCTGAGAGGTTCTGTGGTGGGCAGCATTAGGGATCTCGTGGCTCCCCATTTGCCAGCGGGGGTTGTTCTGAAGCACAGAGAAGTATCTTACCTGCTTGGTGTGTGTGGAGGGGGACATAGTTGGAAAATGTGAACAAACCTCACTACTTAAAATAGAAAAAAGAATCTGAAGCTACAGTAGCCTTTCATTTACACTTGTTCAGTCCAGCAACTGCATGGATGTTCCTCCTGATCTACCACAGCAGAACTGAAGAGCATGGTCGCTTTTAATTAGGAGCAAGTACCTTTTAATTAGCCAGCACCATGCTGACAGATGTAGTGCCTGAAAAGAGGACCTGAAAAAGAGGCCTGAGTGAGTGTCTGAAGCATGTTGCAACCCTTATAATTTCAGAACTCCTAAGAGGAAGGGTGTCTGCTATTATTCAAGCACTCTTGTTATGTGGCTTCCCATTGGAAAGGCTTAATTTATCTTGTAGCTCTGTTGCTCAGTGGCATTGTAGAGGAAATACTTCGTTTTCCTGTAAATTGTGTCAAGGCCAGGCAATGATAAACAAGTGCATGGGCACCGTGCTACAAAGTTCATCCAAGGTGCGCTTGGCTATGTGAAATAAACACTTAATAAGCAGCTTTGACTTGAGAATGTCATGGCGAGCAGGTTTAAGTGGGTATATCCTTCCACCTTTTCTTGAAACACATCTCGGCTGCTCTTCTGCTGTTCTGGTATGTTTTGTCGTACCAGGCACAGGGAGTACTTAATCATTTTACAAGGCAGCCAAATACAAATTATGAAGCCAATTAACAAGTACTTTCATTTACAGGATTTATACTGCAGCTTGGCTCTATTCATACACAGACTAGCATAGACAGCCCAGTTCAGGAAAGTAATTTTACATCTACCCGATTGCCATGAGTGTAAACGGCACTTCAGCACTGGTTTACGTGCTGTGCCCCAACTTCGGGGGCAAGTTATTCTCCTAGCTAGGGCGTAGATTAATGGGCCTGGAGATCAGCTCCTGACTGTGCTGCAGATATGCTCAGTGATGTTGGCTGAGTTGCTCAATCTTGTGCTTTAAATTTAAATTAGAATGATGCATATTTTTCACTTTTCTGTATGTATTTAGATGGCAAATTCTTCAAGACTGGTTGCATAGAGCAGGAGGGTCTGTACAGCAGCTAACTTCATATATCTGAGCTGGTGCATAGTATCCCCCTGCAATCAGAGGGGACAGAGGATTCACCCTCAGGTTGTTTAAATAGGCATCTGCTGTGCATCGGTCTCCAGAGGAACCACCACTAACCCACTCTGTGTCTCAACACAACAAAACCGCCGTCTTGGCTGAGACTTCAGGCATTACTGTTTAACATGGGCGTTTTCAGAAATGCACTGGTGTTCATGAATAATAAGGTTAGTAGTAATAATAATTAGCAGTTTGAGACACCTTTTAATGTGTATAATACCATTTGTCCCAGAGTACTTAAAGGATAGTAGTCACTTGCTCTGGAGATGGCTGAAGTGCAGTCAGCTCTGGGATGAAACAAAGCTCCTGTTTAAATACCATGGAGTGAAGTCGTGTGACCTTTTAGGACAGAAAGTGAGTAAGATGGTTGTCCTATGCCTCCAGGTTTGTGCACTAGCTTTTTGTACAGGAGAAGGTTATTAGAATATCTGGTTGCATCGGACAGTTCCTCTTCTGGCCTAGTCCAGCTGGGCTTAATTTAAGAGAGAAAGGAATTAGCCAACATTCACTTACAAGACAAAATGGAAGAAAAAAAAAGAAAGAAAGAAAAAGACCAAAAAGAGACCTCATCCATTTGTGCAGAGATCTCAGCGTTCTCATACATTTCTTAATCCTGCTCTTTCAGCTGCTTTAAATTATAGTTCAGCAAGGTATTAAACAGACATAACTTCGAACACGAGAAGAAAAAAGGACACAAATGGGACAATTCTAGGTACAATAAACCACACCTGTCATTCAGAAGCCTTGCTCATTCTTGGACTGAAACTGCGGTTAAAATGCAATTCATAAAAATGGCACTATGTTATTCAGCAGGTCTTTCCACTTGGTTTTTTACTCCTGGTATAGTTTTACAGAACAAGTATGGTTAAAAGAGCATGTTACTAATTAAGGATTAGTTAGTTCTAGCTGGGCAGGTCAACTGGAGCCTGAAGGTGCCTCTGATGCCTGGTCTGCCTGACGGTGTTTGTATTACTGCTGATGAGATGTGAGAAAGATCAAAAAACCAAAATGAAACTGCCAGTGGCTGTGCAGACACCAGGTGAGGTAAGCTGATGAAAAATGTAGGGAAACCCTCCTTCCTGTAAGAAAGCCACAAGGTCAGACTTAGAGAGCTGAGGTGAGTATGAAGCCTTTGGAAGGTCATTGTGCTATTCACATTAGTACTACGTTCCTGCCCGGTTTAGGTCTCAGCCACCTGAGAGATCTCACCACTGGTGCTTTGTCCAGGTGCTACTGAGGGGACAGAGGCTGGCTTTAAAGGGACACTATTCCTGTCTGCATCTGTTTTAGCTGAGTGCAACGAAAGGTGTGTCCTTTAGATAAATCTCTTCCATTAAAGATACTTTGGTTGAATTTGCTCTGCAGTGCTATCGGGGAAAAAAAACCCTGATATTAAAATTTATTACTCAGTCAAACTGTCCAGCTTTTTACAAGACTAAAACAAGGAGCTGAAATCTGCATTATAGGACTTCCAAAATCAATGCATTTAAATAGCATGCTTAGCATCAGGATAGCAACTTCAAGTCCCTAGTTTGGAGAACTTTCTCCTTAGGGTGTTGTAAGATTGGAGGCCAGTGACATGCTTAACTTCTCCAGGAGAAGGTTTATTCCATGATATCTCATGTCCTGGAGTTGCATCAATATTTTGGTGAGAGTAGCATTTGCTTTTCCAAGGGAGCTGTCAGATCAGTCACTGGGTGAGTATTTATCTCAATTTTGAAATTTTAGCTGTGTGTAAGCTTAGTGCCTCTGGTCTGCTGCATGCACCTGCAGGACATAATATTTAAGTCTGTAACTGATGCTAAAGAGTTAATAACAAATTCCCTGGGAAAGTGTGCAGCCATTTGAGGCAGAATAGGGTTTCAGACTGTACAAAAGAACTGCTGGATGTCCCATGATAGGACTGGGAAAGAAGATGGAGATTTTTTATTTGTGTGTGTGTGTGTGTGTGCATGTGTGTGTGTGCACACTTCTCTGTGTACTTAGAGGAGGTATAATAATTACTGATATATTTTGTTCAGATGTTGCTAACGGGTCCCATTCTTCTCTGGGCAACCAGTCGCAGTGTAGAATAGGATGGTGCAAATCAGAGCTACATCAACTGATGATTCGGTACCAGGATTTTGACTTCCTGAGTTCCCTATTATCCCTGCTCCCATCCTTTACTGACAAACAGCAGCAGTTGAGACCTTTTGATATACAGGCAACTCTATGATTATGACTTAGGTGATATACAAGTGAGAGATAACAGAAGAAGGAAAAGTTGCTCAAGCCTTGTAGTAGTCATTGTGACCCAATACGAATCTCTCATATATCGAAGTTTGAATTACTTTCTTGGCTTGGGCAGAGTTTGCTGCTGACTACAGACCCTAAACAAGGCTCTTCAGAAGAGTCCTGAAGGACCTTCTCATCACTATAGCAGCTTTCCACTCACTTCTCTGATTTCACTGACCTAAGACTGGAACTCTACATTTTTACTAGGTAGGGGAATGTCTGTATACTGGAACTTCTTGAGCAAATAAAGCTGTATCATCAAAGCTACACTTTTTACTATTTAAACTGAGCTACCTCCAAAAACACAGTTCACCTGTTATAAATGTGTCTTCTCTGGGAGACAGTGATGACAGGGATACTGGAAAAGGATCACAGTTCTTTAGAATCCCTGACAGGTGGGATGCAAAAATACGAAGTAAGATGTGGCCCAGACCCTCAAGCACACAATCAAGTCCATATGGCTTAATATGTCAGCTGATTCCTCGTAACTGCATTGTCTTAGCAAGCAAAAATGTGAGATAAATCCTGTTAACTAAGCCTCGACAATACATGTTTATGCAAATGTGTGTTCCCTCCTATTTGTGATGGGATATGAACATGCAGAAGGAGTGTTACTGGAGCTCTGCTGATGTGTGGTATGTCATCCTGCAGTGACTTCTGTCTAGAATTCCCTCACTTTGCCTGTGGAGCTGTGATGACAGAAGGATTGGGAGTAGCTGCAGTCACTGCTTTGACTTCCCTGCTGGTTTTCTGTGCAGAGAGATTCTGCTGAGAAGTATCTGTCCTCTTCTTTTCCACAAAGCCCTGAATGGGAGTGCCCACAAGGACATAGGAGGAGCATACTACAGAAGTCAGATTTGCTCCAGCTGGATTCTGTCCAACCCCAGTTTTCTCAGAATGCAGAGAAAAACATGCGTGCAGCCCATACAGGATTTCAACTAAAGCCCTTTGAGGGTTTTCAAACAGCCCCTGTGTTGTTGAGATTTCATTGTGGTTCTTACGGGTTCTGGAATATTTTATTCCAGACGTGCTTGGAACTTTGTTACAAGGTTCACTAAGACACTGATGAACAAGGGGCATGTATCTATTTTCACATTCTGTGGAGACGAGTCCAAGCAAAACTTGTTGGTCCTAGAAATGAATGACCAAAAACTATGACTTGCTTTTATAACTTTTCTTTTCCTTCGTTGGTAGCCTAACAGTTTGTAATTTCTCTGCTTGTTCATGCAGGAACTACCTCTTCAGACTTAGTCTACACAACATTTCTCTTATTCAGGTATGTTCACTTTTTACTCTTTTTGTTTTATTTGACCTGCTAATGAATGTTCTGTAATATTTGATGCATATTTTCAGAAGGCTGTATAGTGTAAATTTGCCCTGAGTGATGGAGCAGGGAGAAGATGAAGTCAGAATCAGATGCTTATTCCCACTCCAACGATAACGCTGGGGGAAGGGCTTTTCTTACTCTTGCCCATTTGGACAGCGCTCTCTACTCTTGATTCTTGAGTGTTTGGGTGGTAATGGGATCTGCCAAAAATACGGCATCTTAAGGAACAAAGCATGTAGTGTGACTGATACAGGCTTAAACACAACAATCATTAGAAATCCATGGCTTTCATTAGAGGAGATGTCAGCAACATGTAGGAGAAGCTTTTACTATTCGTGTCCATCCTCATTTTTAGCCATTGTTGGCCTTTGTGAACATGGATGGCTGAGGGAGCTGTTTTGCTGAATGCGTTGCTAAACCTAGGACTGGACTTGAAAGCATTCAAGAGGCAAAATGGGTTGAAAAATGTATGTTACCCATGGCAGAATGGAGGCAAAGCAGCTGAAGTTTGAAAGGGCTTGCAAATACCCAGCAGGATGAGGACTTTCCTCCCACTGCACTGAATATGGAATTGAAAGATGCAGCAAAGATTGGTGAAAACCCCAACTGCTTGTCATTAAATAAATAAAACTTACGCTGTGGGATATTTACCATCTTCTACAGTTGCTAGAGCACCAAAGATGTATTCAGCATTTTTCAGGCAGCCTGAAGGGCCTTCCTCCTGTACCTGACCACGTAAAGAAGCCATTAGTGTAGCCATTCTGATGTGCACAAGCCTTTTGCTGTTAGAAAGAGTTACAAGTATAGCTGGAGAGAAGAAAAGATGTTTAATGGTTGTAAAATGCATTGAATCGTCCTTTAAAAGGAAAACAAAGTCTGGAGTTACCAATGACAACAATAAAGAGTTAGAGAAGCTGATACTCCCATTTGGCAGTAGTTTCCCTTTGCAGAGCTGTATTAGCATGGCTGGAAGGCTTCCAGCGAGCACACGGGAGAGGGAAGTCTCTGTAGTTATGCGAGGTGTCATACCTTCTGCAATGCCTGTTATCACAGTGCCTGACTCAGCCTCTTGTGCTTGTCAGACAAGGGATCCCCTCCCACAAAACCCAATTGTGAATCTCCCTTATACACTGCTGAAGTCAGGCTTGGCTTGGGCCTTTTCAGTGCAGTGAGTTCCCTTTCCTACACTGCGGAACATGGGAAGTCTCCTTCTATGGCACTGGAGGATGCTGTGGGATCTCCGGTTAACATAATGAGCTTAGTTTGCTCCTGCTTTCTGGGTGTATCCGGTCACTTTGCCAAGACTTTTTGCATGACAAAGAGAGCATGGAATTATGTTGACACACGTGTTGGGAATGATGGAAGCGATTGTTTCCCGACCTAATGGTTGCCTAAGTAGCTGCTTGGCTTGTTTCCATAAAGCACATGATGTGGCTTAGCGGCACCCCCTCCCACCTTCCCTTTGCTGTGCACCATTTTAAAGATCAGATGAGAAGCTGAGACAAGAAATGCAAGGAATTTCCAGTTAGTTCTATAGGGGGTGAGAGTGCAGTTTAGGAAGTAATTTGTGCTAATTTGTGTTGGTTTGTATCTCCTCTTTGCTTGTAAATAAAATACAGTGTGGATCTTGTCAGGCCTGATTCAGGGGTAGCTATTCATCTTGAGACTGTGGTGTTGTTTATTTCTGCTCATGGGACTTACTCTTCAGGTTTATTTCTGCTCATGGGACTTACTCTTCAAGTTGCCAGTGGTGCTAAATCTGCTTCAAGGTGCAAGAGTGTGCTGACAGATGTCTGCTCCCTTGCATTTGTGCTTCCATGAGGTGAGGGCAGAAACACAAGAAGCACAATCTACAGAGACAGCAGGATGTGCTGGTTGCGGGGCAAAGCCTGGCAGCGTGAGGTATATACCTCTCTACGGCAGGGTTAACTGGAATTTAAAGCTGTTTTACACTGAGTGTTCTTGTGCAATTAGCTGTTTCCTTAGGCTGCACTGTCTCTGTCGGAAAAGGCAAGAGCGCATTTCAGCCCCACAGTTGTCATGGAAAGGAGAGGAGGCCAGGGTGTTCTGTGAAGGAGATGGCTCTTAATTGTCCTTTCAGCAAGGGTGGCAACAGCATCTCGCAGGAGCAATATCACTGTGCCACTGGTACGAGCACAGCAAATTCAGTACTTTAGTCTCTCATTCTGTAACGGGTAGACTGACTAGCTCACTCTACCTAATGCATGTTTTCCTGACAATTATCTGGTTTTAACCAGAAAATTAATCTTTCCTGCCATTGAGCAGGCCATAATGTTTTTCATCGCAGCGTTACTTTATTCATTCCTTTCCAATGGGAATAAATTCTTCTTTTTCTGGATTATAATCCCCTTTATGAATATTGCATGTTTACAAAGTCAGTGTTAAGCATGTTGTTACTCTCTGATTTTAGAAAGGTTTTAGCTCCCAGACTTTAAACACTGTGCTTTTTCCTTATACCTGTTGAATGACTGTGGAGGCCTTTTATTCAAGCCCAATGAAAAATCAATTAAAACGAGGAACAGTTCTCCATCAGCTTCAAGGATCGTTTTGTGAAACTGTCACTCCTGAAAATACATTTTAGAAATCTTCAGTTCCAGAAACTAAAGTTACGGATTTGCTCCTAAATCTGTGTTGGATTGCCATTAGTGTAAACTTAATTTTGTAATCTCTACAGCAAAGAACACTCTGAAGTATCATGTAGCCACTCCATGTAGTCTGGAGAGGAAGTTACTGTCTTGGAATTGCAGTAGGCTAAAATACAAAATTTACCATTATATGGGCAAATTACTAGAAAAGAGGTGTGTAAAAAGATCGCATTACCCTGTAGAACAGTTGAGATTTCAGGGAAGGTGAGGAAGAGAGGTAGATTTTAGTATGTCAGCTGTTGGACCATATTATAAAGGCATCATTTCTTTCCCTTTCTTAGCTCTCAGCTGCTCTATCATGGGCTGCAGTTTTTTTCTCACTTTGATTTTTCTGTTGATTCTGCTGAGGTTGTTTCTCCAAGACTGTAGTGCTGAGCTTCTACATGAGAACTAGGAGCAGAAACTGAAGCAGAACAAGTTAGTTTCCTACCCAGCAGAACAAAATGTTTTAAGTTCTCTGAGATTTTTTTCTTCCTTTCTCTGTTTCTGAAATGTTTCAGAAATTCCATTTGGGACCTGAGAAACCTTTCACCAAATGAGTTTTGGTTGCATAAGAAGCTTTGGTGGTGGTTATTTTTTTTTTTTGGGGGGGGTGAGAAATGTTTTTGGCTGAATGTCAATATCCAGAAGGAAATTAAGGGTAAGGTATTTTGGGGGTCACCTGTGATTTTGTCCACCTGTCTTTCTTGCCAAAATCAAGACACTTTGTTAAAGAATTTCTGAAAATCAGCATCTTGAGATGTCCCAGGTGGTGTATCCAAAAGCACTTGTTAATTTTGGAAACTTTGGCATGTAGCATTCAAATTCCTGCAGCAGTCAAGAAACATAGTTTTAAAATGGATACTCTTCCATAAATGTTTTAGCACCTCTTTTAAACAAAATACCTGAAACATGTTTCATCTCTGTCTTTAAATGGTCCTCTAGTATGCATTGTAAGCTCTAAGTATCATGGTGGGGTAACTTACGTGACTGGAGTGCTGCAATGGATGGCTACAAACTCTTCAGAAGGGATAGACAAGGAAGGAGAGGCAGTGGGGTAGCCCTGTATGTCAGGCCCAGAGATGAATGATGGTGATGACAGGGTTGTGTTTATGGGTTAGAATCAGGGGGAGAGTCAACAAGGTGGATATCCTGGTGGGAGTCTGTTATAGACTGCCCGACCATGATGAAGAGGCAGAAGAAATATTCTAAAAGCAAATGGGAGAGGTATCAAGATCACTAGTCCTTGTTCTCATGGGGGACTTCAACTTACCAGATGTCCACTGGGAATACAACACAGTGGGTAGGAAATGGTCTTGGAGGTTCCTGGGGTTTGTGGAAGATAAATTACTGACACAGTGAGCCAACCAGAGGAGATGCCCCGTTCAACCTGCTCTTTACAAGCAGGGAAGGACTGGTGGGTCATGTGATGGTTGGAGGACGTCTTGGGTGTAGCAATCATGAGATGATAGACTTTCTTATTCTTGGAAAAGCAAGGAGGTGGGTCAACAGAACCGCTGCCTTGGATTTCTGGAGGGCTGACTTTGTCCTGTTTAAGAGCCTGGTGGACATAGTCCCTTGGGAGATAGTTCTGAAGGGCCAAGGGGTCCAGGGAGGCTGGACATTATTCAAGAAGGTAGTCTTAAAGGTGCAGGAGCAGGCCATCCCCATGTGCCAAAAGACAAGCTGGCGGGGGAGAAGACTGTCCTGGCTGAGCAGAGACTTTGGCTGGAACTTGCGGAGAAAAGGAGAATTTAGCACGACTGGAAGAATGGGCAGACACCAGTGGAGGGCTATAAGGACGTTGCAAAGCTATGCAGGGTGAAGATTAGAGAGGCAAAAGCGCAGCTAGAACTCAAGCTTGTCACTGCTATAAAAGAAAACAAAAAATGTTTTTACAAACACATTAGAAACAAAAGGAGGGCCAAGCATAATCTCCATCCTTTATTGGATGCAGGGGGGAACGTTGCCACAGAGGATGAGGAGAACACTGAGGTACTTAATGCTGCCTTTGCCTCAGCCTTTCATAAAAAGATTGGTTGCCCTCAGGGTACTCAGCCCCCTGAGCTGGAAGACAGGGATGAGGAGGAGCAGAATGAAGTCCCCACAGCACAGGAGGAAATGGTCAGTGACCTGCTGCTCCACTTAGACATGCACACGTTTATGGGGCCAGATGGATCCACCCAAGGGTGCTGAGGGAGCTGGTGGAAGTGGTCACTGAGCCACTCTCCATCATTTATCATCAGTCCTGCCTCACTGGGGAGGTCCCAGTAGACTGCAGGCTAGACAATGAGATGCTCACCTACAAGAAGAGCAGGAAGGAGGATCCAGGGAACTACAGACCTGTCAGCCTGACCTCAGTGCCAGGGAAGGTTATGGAGCAGATCATCCTGAGCGCATCACATGGCACATACAGGACAACACCAGGGGATCAGGCCCAGCCAGCATGGGTTTATGAAAGGCACGTCCTGCTTGATGAACCTTGATCTCCACCTATGACAAGGTGACCTGCCTAGTGGATGAGGGAAAGGCTGTGGATGTTGCCTACCTGGACCTTAGTAAAGCCTGTGACACCATCTCCCACAGCATTCACCTGGGGAAACTGGCTGCTCCTGGCTTGGGCGGGGGTGCTCTGTGCTGGGTTAAAGCTGGCTGGGCGGCCGAGCCCAGGGTGGTGGGGAATGGAGTCACATCCCGCTGGTGGCCGGGCACACGTGGTGCTGCCCAGGGCTCAGTGGTGGGGCCGGTCCTGGTTAATGTCTTCATCGATGATCTGGGCAAGGGGATCGAGTGCTCCCTCGGTCAGTTTGCAGGTGACACCAGGCTGGGGGGTGTTGATGTGCAGAGGGCAGGAGGCTCTGCAGAGGATCGGGACAGGCTGGACCGATGGGCCCAGGTCAGTTGTATGAGGTTCAACAGGGCTCAGTGCCGGGTCCTGCCCGTGGGTCACAGCAACCCCCCACAGCGCTACGGGCTGGGGCAGGGGGCTGGGAGTGCCTGGAGGAAAAGGGCCTGGGGGTGCTGGTCGACAGCCGGCTGGACGTGAGCCAGCAGTGTGCCCAGGTGGCCAAGGTGGCCAACAGCATCCTGGCTTGTATCTGAAACAGTGTGGCCAGCAGGGCCAGGGCAGTGATTGTCCCCCTGTACTGGGCACTGGTGAGGCCCCACCTCGAATCCTGGGTTCAGTTTTGGGCCTCTCACTACAACAGGGACATGGAGGTGCTGGAGCGTGTCCAGAGATGGGCAACGGAGCTGGGGAAGGGTCTGCAGCACAAGTCTTATGAGGAGCAGCTGAGGGAACTGGGGTTGTTTAGCCTGCAGGAGATTCAGGTGGATCTTATTGCTCTCTAAAATTGCCTGAAAGGAGGCTGTAGCAAGGTGGGTGTTGGTCTCTTCTCCCAGATAACAAGAAACAGCCTTAAGTTGTACCAGGGAAGGTTTAGATTGGAGATTAGGAAAAATTTCTTCACTGAAAGTGTGGTCAAGCATTGGAACAGGCTTCCCAGGGAGAAGGTAGAATCACCATCCCTGGGGATGTTTAAAAAATGTAGAGGTGCGGTGCTTAAAGGCACAGTTTAGTGGTGGACATGGCAATCCTGGGTTAACAGTTGGACTTGACGACCTCAAAGTTCTTTTTCAACCTAAATGACTCTATGATTCTATTAGACATTTTATAGAACACATTTTTTAAATTATGTGCACTGGGTGCACATACTGTTTAATTTATGCATGGGTCTGAAACAAGTTTAGCTCCTAATCTGCAGTTTTCACATTCAGGCCACAGAAAAGTCACTTTTATACTGGAGTTTGTAATTAATAGAGTAGGTGGAAGGGTCATTTTAAAAACATAAGCCTTTGAGCAAATTTTTAAAAAGGCATGATGCTGATTAGGACTTCATAGCAAGGAAAGCTGTTCTCTGGTGTGCGTTAAAAGCAGGCTACTTGGCAGGCATTTCATAAATCCCAGTGCCTACCCCCTGTTCACACTGATTTTTACCTGGAACTTATTGTTCTCAATTGAATTGAGTGGGAAATTATTTTTCCAACCTTTTTGAGATGACAATATTTCCATCCTTTTTGTGCTGAGATGAAAACAAGACTTTTTGGTGTCTTTGTAAAATTTGAAATAGAAGGTGATAGACCCATGGTTACTTTGGGATGCAAATATTCTGGGTCAAGTTATTTTCGAAGCATCAAGAGAGAGGATTTGAATGTGCATTTTTCTCATCTCAAGCGATTGACCTGGTTTGTTTGGGGCATCTTTTTTCCTTTCCTTTATGTTTGTGACAAAAACTTTGCCCCTGGATCCAAGGTTCCCTCCTGGACTCTCATCTGGTAAGTTTACTAGAAAATGTTAGAATTTCATAAAATGTTTTGATTTCAATTATTTGTTTTAATGGAAGATCTCTTGTGAAAAACTTTCTAAGCAACCCTGTGAGGTTTGTATGCACACCAGTTATATAGGTTAATAGTACTTAAAATACTTCAAGAGTCTGTATGTGTTCCCTTTCTTAAAAACAAACTGTATTTTAGCAGAATAGGAAAGAAAAAATGGGTTTGGCTATTGCAAAACTATTTGGGAGACATTATGTTATTTCATCTGTTAAAGAAGACAAAAATTTTGAGATTAAGATATGCTTTAGTTAATAATATAATATTTTTTCCTGAGGACAAAAATTAAGTGAGGGCTAAGTTCAGAGACAGAGCATGTTAGTTCTTTGATAGTCATAACCCTGAATTTGGTAGGATTGCCTGTGGAGTTACACGGTGTCCAGTACCGCATGGGCTGCCAGGATCTAGGTCTCCAATTGCAGATCTATCATTACCCCACTGCAAAACACGAAAATGCTACAAAACACATGACTTTATTTGTTTTTCAAAATTTGCTCCAAATTTTTAAATAAAGGTACCTGTATTCATGTGGGCTTTTGGAGGATCTTACCAAGTCATTAGGGCAAAACTTGAACTTCTCAGTCCTACTGGTGGCATAAAATTTGAACCCAAGCTTGAAGTTAACATCGTGCTTAGGCAGCATCAGCTCTTAAGACTTGATCTGAAGCTTATTGAAATCAATTTCTTTCTGCTGATATTGTGGGGCTTTGCAATGGGCATTTTTTTAAACCTGAAATAGGGAAAAAATGTTTCTGTATAGTCCTGTAGCAGATGAACTGCAGCTATGTATCCGGTGCATCTCCAGTAAGCACGGTTAGTCCAGTCTTTCTTCCCTCAATCCAAGTAGCAGAGACATTCCTGCTACAGAAGTGAAGCTCTTAAACTGCACAGCTGCTCCTAAAGACACACTTCCTTCCCTGCTGCTCCCTGGAGGCATCTTTTAACTCTGTGGCGTAATCACTGGTAAATCAACAGTACGTATCAACAAAGTATAGTTAATAAAACTTGCCTATCAGTCCTCAATATGTCACATAGCAACAAATGGAACAGGTTTCATATTTTGCACTTTGAATCAAACCGAGCATTAAATGCATTATTTTCTACTTATTTAGGGCTCAGTAGTGCCACATTTATGTGTGCTGATGAAAAATATGCTCTGCAAGTGTATAGAAGTGTGAGGAGAGGTGGCAGAGTTTAACTTGGGTTTTGTCCGTATAGTTGGATAATATATGATAAACAAAACCAACAGGGAGCAGTGAAGTAATACAGTTTGCAGCACAAATTGTCACTCAAGTAATCTTTCCTGATGAAAATACTTCACTGGGAAATATTAAGGATTCAGAATATGTTCCCAAAGCCCTGGTGCTCATCAGAAAACGTACAAATAATAGATAAATCTTACATCCCCAAGAGATGCTGGATAGGCACCAGATGGGGCTTGGAGGGCCCGAATTTGTACTGCTGGCTCTGCCTGCAGGCGCCTGAGGGAAAGTTAATCTGCTGGGTTTATCTGCCTGGTGTTTGCTCGCGTGTGAAATAGGGATATAGCACTCCTTTATAAAGTGCTGTGAGTTTTGTCAATAAAAAGAGGTAAAAGTATTGTATTTCAGATTTACTTGCAGAAATATCCTTGAGCCAGAGCCATTCCCATTTTTCAAAATTTCCTTTCAAAAATCATGAGGAAACTAGGCATTGATATGCAGCACAAACCCTTGGGTGCTCAGAAGCTGACCTAACTTTGCTGAAGATATTTATTTCTTCAATCTAGTTGGAGTGTCAAGATTATCATCCAATTTAAAATCCAGTTTGGGAAGTAATTTTGGGAAAGAGTGAGAATACTTTGCCTATCTCTATGTACCGCTGAGCTGCCTGACAGGAACTCCATTTTGAAATATTTAGGAATAAGCTTCACTTTCCAGAAGTAGTTTTCTTAAAAGAAGTTTATTATTTGGTTTTTTGCAGATTCCCAGATACATCTTTGAATTATATGGTGCATATTTCTAGATAAAGCACTTATTTTTTTATTTTTAGGCCAATGCAGTTCCCTCATTTAAAAACATAATCAAAACCTCTACTAGAGCAGATGCAGTCTTTAATATGTGGCTCATAGCTGAGTTATGATTGTCACATATTTTATCAGTACGCTACTTTTTTTATTAACAGATTAACATATAAATCTATTCATAAATCACCTTCCAAAGCTGCACCTAAAACCTCTCACTCTCAGCCTAGAGGTTTAAAGCTATTCCATAATAAAGCTTATATTGGCTGAACAAACTTTCTGGCAAATTCAGCTTTTTAATCTTATGGTTTCAGGTTCCCAAATAAAATCTACTCCCTGAATACATCTTTCCTAAAAATGACTGATCAGGGGCTAGATTGTGACTTTCAGGTGCAGATCTCCCTTCCCAGAATCTAAAAGAGAAATTTCTACCTGGAATGGGAGACAGGGGAAGAAAACAAGGCATGTCAGACAGGAGGTAGGCATGTCTGAAGGCCACACTTCAGCTCCTCGCTGCAGGGAACTGTACTCTTTAATAGGCTACAGCATATGCTGTTGGGAACCAACCTTGTGCTGATGTTACTCATCAGCTAAAGTTCAGAGAGCAGAGAAAGCAAATCTCTTCTCACACTCCATAGTGTTGAGTGATTTCTGAATACACCATCCTCTCTGTCTAAGAGAACCCAACTCAGAGGCCCATTTACAGCCAGCAAAGCTTTTAAGCCCAGGTTTAGCTTTAAATAAATGCCTGTTTTCCTTTGAGACTTGATTGAGTTAAGAACATGCTGCACGCTCTACCAAGTGAGAATACATTTCAGTATGTGCATTCATAGATTTGCTAAACTGGCTTGGAGTGCACTGCCTAGTTATGATCGATTTAATTGCCCTCCGAGGTGAGTGAGCATTGAGGTATGGTAAAGGAAATTCTCAGATATATATATTCCAATATGTATTTTTACCTATATATACATATTTATGTACCCATACAAGGAGGATCATATACATAGGCCTCTATAGCACATACAGGAGGTTCAGGAGCTATACCTGTCTGGATTCATACTTGCATTAAGCAGGGCAGCCTCCTTGGAGTCAGTGAAGGCCATGGAGCTGATTTACATCTGGAGGGGAACTTCCCTGTTACGCTCAGACAGTGAAGTGAGGCTTGTGTGATGAGTGTCAGCTGTGGATTGCTAGCCCGCTTTCCTGGGTAATTTGTTAGTTGTCATTCCCTCCTTCCCTGCCTCACCTCACCTAAAAACCAGAATTACTACAGGGGTTTTGGTCTTCATCAGCAAACATTATGAGCAGGATTCAGAAACTGAGAATTTAATTAGCTGCTGAAGTCACTTACTGATAACAGTAGCATATTGGGCTCTTTATTTGATAAAATCCTGTCGGGCATTTTACGTGTAGGGAATGAAGACTGATGTTCTTATTCCTTGCAACTTACAGTAGGATCATTAAACATCCATTAGAAAGGGAAGGGAAAAAATAAAAAATAAAAAAAAAATCCCTTGGACTTCTCATTTCTTGTCACCAATGTTGCTTCTGTATCTTTGCAAAATGTATTTTGGTTTGCCCATTTACCCCTATTTCTGTGTGGACTGCTTCCCACTCCACCATCTCCAGGAGGCTTTTGGGGATCTGTGTGTACTTATACCCTGGGTGTCCTGTGCCCTGACACACACGTTCATCTGCAGCTGCTGTCAACAAATCCAGCTCTGCAGATGTTCCTGAGAGGCAAATCAGCCTCTTGTTGTAGGCTACACCTTAGCTAAACTGACATTTATATAAACTGAGATTTATATGAAAATATGCTGCTTTTTTCTTATTATTACTTTAGGGATGTGGGATATTTTTAGACATGGGAGAAGTTTATTCTCTAGCTGCAAATGCTGGCTTACTGCAAGGCACTCAGTGTGTTTCCTAGTTGCTCCTGTCCCAATTAGGGTGCTGAGATGCAATCATTAGTGAAGGCTCTAATGTAGGACATGCTTAATGCAGCACCTTTGCTAAGAGCAGTCATGTGGCAACAGCAACCTATTGAGTTTCACATGCGGAGTGTGGGGTTCACGCAGTCAGCTCCTGTTTCGTGCTCTCCTGGAGAGGAGGTGATACCTCCCACAGTCTCTCCCCCCTTCAGCAAGCCCAGGTTTGTGGAGGTGGTGAGCTGCTGATCGGTGGAGCCTGGGGAGAGATCCTGGCACCCTGCTGCGGCCAGCTCTGTGGTTTGCTGCTTCTCAGGGCTGTGTTCAGTGAAGTGTTCTTCCTACCTGGGACCCAGCACCCTGAGCCATCCCTGGTGCAGAAGCTGAATTGCATGTGCTGGGAAGTCAGAAGTAAGAGAAATCCCTGGAAACACAAAGGACTGTATTTTACAAGATGAACAGTGGAGTATCGAGGCCAATTACTGCAAAAAAGCAGCAGCTGGGTTTTTTTTAAGATTGAGAATACAGACAAATATCTACATTTTATTCTCAAAGCAGAGCTTATGGGAGATGTAAATGATTCACGTCCCTTGCCCTACCTCTCTGCAGAGGATTAACTTTGACCCTGATAGCATCCAGTCGTATACAATGAAAGCATTAAAAAAAAAATCATCATTTATTGATTTGCATCTCTCTAAAAGGGCCTGTGAATGACCTCATGTTTCCTTTAAAACCAACTATTGAGCTCTTGGAAAGAAAAAATTATAGTAAATGCATTTCATGTCAGTGTGTGCATTTTTTCCCCCTAGATAAATAAACCTACTTTTCTCTGTTAGTAACAGTTTAGCTGATGTGTGTTTTACAGCTTCTTTTAAATGCAGCAGTTCTGAGTGACTAATATGAGGGGATTATTGGAGCCTGGAGCTACACAGCAGAGTCCCTAACATGGCCTGCACATCTGTTACCAGAGACCCAGAGCTGGGGAGCAGAAACAGGAACAGTTTGCTCATCGCTCCCACAGGATATTGGTCCTGTCTCAGCATAGCAAGCACAGTGCCCCTGAATCGTTTGAGAGCCTCAAAGAGCTCTGGCCTCCAAGACTTCTCTTACCTTTCCCAGGCTAAGCTCAAGGAAAGCACAACCTATGTGCAAAGAGGACAAACAAGTAAACAGGCACAACCTTGACTGTACCTATGGCCTCTCCAGCCCTGTGGAGAAAGATGGCAAGTTTTGAGGCTCAGAAACCTTTCTTCGGGGCTGCAGTAGAAGTAACAAGCTTCCAGCTAAACAACGTCAGGCAACAACTGCTGTGAGTTACCTGCTAATGAGCAGGCAGTGGGAGAGGAAGGCTGGGTGGAAGAGGGTGAGGGATGTGGCTGTGGGTTATAAATGAGTTGCTGGGTGCTACCACAGCTTGAACAGTCAATAGGAACAACAATCTTGCAGGTATTCTACTGTCACTGAAATGTTTTGGGGTGTTTTATTTGTATTTTTTATTTAAGTGTTACCACACCGTGGTTATACCTATCTGATACATTTTTCTCAGTAGTGTGACTGTGTAGAGACTAATCTATTCTGAGACTGGGGAGGCTGCACATGGAGAGTCAGTGGAAGGACACATGTAGAAACATCACGTATTTATTTCCATTCTTTGTAAGAAGAGTTTGGATAGCATGGACTAGCTGCCTCACTTGTAGATGGCTGTGGGGAGGTAAGGTGGTTTCCAGCCATCTTCAGTCTGAGCTTTTCTTTTTTCCTCATGTGAAGCTGAAATAACATTACTTGTCCTTTTGAAGTGCTTTGAAATATGTGGCTTTCTCTTCAAGACTGAAGTATTAGACATGATGATATACACTTGTAAATACAGGGAATTTGTCTTAATCATGAGTCTGCGAAGTTGTCATATTCTGATTTGTAGTACATGTAATGTTAAGCAGTTGTTATCTTTGCCTCTGCTTTCTCGGTAAGCAATTATGTAACTTCAGTATGTCCACATGTTTAAAATG
Source organism: Falco cherrug (assembly GCF_023634085.1). NCBI lineage: Eukaryota > Metazoa > Chordata > Aves > Falconiformes > Falconidae > Falco > Falco cherrug. The sequence goes on along the minus strand of NC_073704.1, from coordinate 30,932,153 downwards.
GACCCGTTTTTCGCTACTTTTTTCTAAAGTTCTTAAATGAAAACCTCTTAATGTAAAAACAGAGTAGTTGGGGTCTGGTAGGGGGAAAATACAATAAAAATGTATCCCTTCAGATAAAAATACCTAAAATACAAATAATTCTGTAAATTTGTTTCAAAAAAACCAGCTTGGAAAGTATTTTGGGGGGAGGGTTAAATAAAAAAACGTCCTCATTGGAAACACTTTTGTGTCAAGAATGCAGATCAGATTCCATATGTTATTTTAATTATTAATTAATCACTTCAGACAGGAGACAATCATGATTTTGAAGTTTTTGAAGTAGAATGTTTTAATTCCTTATACGTAAAGAAGAAGGAATAACAGGGCTGCAGCCATCTGAAACAGGTACAAGGTTGCTCAAAGAGGTGATTTATTAAGAATGAAAAAAAAAATAAATTTCTTAAGTTAGCCTGGGAGCATTAAGAGACAAACTGTAGTTGCCTAAGAGGAGAGGATTTTGATGCATAGGACAGAAAGGAATGATCAATAGTTCATAAATATAATGGTGGTAAACATAGTGACAGGAGAAAAAATGTATGTGGCTAATATAATTGTTACAAATTTAGTAGCTTTTGCTGTGAGATCAGTTACTGAAGATTTAAGATCGAGGTGGTAAAAGATACTTTTTTTCTGATACAAGATAAATATGAAAGCGTTGAAAAACAAAAAGGAGTTAGAAGAAGCACAAAGAAGTATACTGTATTAATCCTGTTGGAGAATCATTTTGTATTCCCCCATCTTAATTATAAGGCATATTCTCAAAACCCATTTGTGGAATCTTTGACCTTGGCAGAGGTTGAATGCAAACATGCTGGAGGGGATGTGAGGGAAGAGCCAGGTAGCAAGGGGAATGTAAGGGCAGGACTCAAACTGCAAGAAATTGGAAAATAAATCCTGGGTTGGCAGGAGAGTGCAGACTGGAGAGCACAACAGAGGAGTTGGGAGGAAGGAATAAAAGACACTGCATCAGAGTCATCCTTGCAGGAGAAGGAGCAAATAAATTCCTTGTTGAGATGAAGCTTGGCAGAGCTTGCTATGGCATCAGGTGCTGACGTCTGGTGTTGGAAAAGAGGAGGCAGAAGCAAGGCAAACTGTATGACAGACCAAGCAGGGAGCCTGAAGGCATCTGTTTCCCAGCCTTAGGAGGAAGCTAAGGTGGATTGAGGCTATGCACTGCAGTGGGGTTCTGGCCACTTGCAGCAGCAGCAGGCAGGGACTGTGTCCAGCTGGGCTGGGTGGCTAGGGGACAGCAGGGGTTAGAAACACTTGAACTTTCAGTGGTGGGACAGGAGAGGGGCAGAGAGCCATCTTCCCTAATGCTGCAGTCCGGTTTTGATTTAAACTGTAATGAACTTCCATTTTACAGCAATAAACATAAGACTCAAGAAATAGCTTTTGGATTCTTGTTAAATCATCACCATCACTTTTTTCCCAAACTGACTTCTTGTGCTTCTCTGAGACAAGTATTTGATTTACATTGATCAAGTGCTGTACTCAGCTACTGCATGTATTGCTGGTGATGTGATGGTATTTGAAATGTGTAGCTTTCGATGTAAAGATGTAAAAAAATGGAGAGATTCAGGTCCTTTCTGGCTTGTCATTTCCCCTCTGACCACTGAAAAGCGTTGCTGCATCTGTAGATAACCATAGCCTGCTCAGAGGCTTCCAGAGTATTTAGGACTGGATGGATGTTGGCTTCACGCTTAATTGGAAATGCTGAGGAGAGGAGTTGGGGGCAGTGTGCAGGGAATTCAACATTGTTGGTTCTTCACTTTCTCTGTATTTAAGTGTTCCTTGCTGATGGAGCACAGATGGTCTTAGATTAAGGAAAAAACATGCCAGAACTGCAGGCTAGGCTCAGACTGTGGAGTTAAGCTTGACATGAAATAAGCAGAAGGTTGTAATTAGCTTATCAACAGTGTTAGGCACCTGGTAGAGGAAAGCAAATATATAATGCACAGCATAGCTATACAACAATAAAAAAATAATAATACTGAAGTCTGCTTTATGAAACATGGGGTACCTTTCATCACTGACTTCCTCTTCCAACCCAGCCTGGTAACACCTGAAAGGTCTTACTTACTGGTTATTAGTCATTTATCAGAAATGACACTTTCTGGCAGTTTGTGATGCTGAGCACAAAATCCCATAGAGTGTAAAGGTCAAAATCTGGGTGTGCTGCTGATAACTCTCCGGGGAAGCTTGCACGACACTTGCCTGTGCACCGTCTGTACTCCCTGATGTCAAATATCAGTCATCTCGCTGCTCTTTTGCAGCCACATGTTGTCTTTCACCTTAACACTAGGATTCAGGCTCTACGGGGCAAGAATTGCCACTTAGCTTTAAGCAGAAATGCCTAGCAGAGCGCAACTGAGTATTCCATGTGCTTCCACAGCACACGTCAAAATTCTGCTGTCTAGGAAGAGCAGTCTGGATCCTTTCTCTAGGTATATGAAACAAATGGAAATACGGACATACATCTGCTGAACTGAATAGGCAAAGATTCCTTTTTAGCTGAGGATTTAGAATTTTTTCCCCATATCCTTGAGGCTCAAAAAATATTACTTTAAAATGGGGAAGAGCAGAGGGGAGAGTTGGGCTTTGTTTAAGTTCCCGTGGTACAGGCAGGCTCTCTGTCTTCAGCCTTCTCTCTGGCTTGCACAAAACTGGCCGTGGCTAATTAAAGTAATGGCAAAGCTTTCGTTTGGTCTTAATAGTGCATCTTTCACTTTAAAAAAATCCAGTGTCTTCCCTTTTGGTTGTACTACACCAAGCTTAAGTGCACAACCAGAAAAGAATGTTGATATGATAAATTGAATCACCACGCACATTTAATTGCACGCTGCCTCCTTTTTTCAAGCCAAGACAGGACTCAAACCATGTTCAACCTCTTACACAATTTTAATGAGAATATATTGCAGTGTTTGTCATCTGATAGAGTATTAGGCTCCCCCTAATGCAATAGGTGTGATTTCCCTAAAGAAGAACAAGAGGCACAGAACAGTGAAAATGTCATGTAGAGTTCTTCATTAGTCTCTTTAATACTGCAAGACGTGGTGATTTTAATTCCTGAATCTCAGCCTAACTGCTAGGCGAATCAGATCCAAATTGGGCATTTCCTCAAACTTATTTTAGCTCCTTCTCAAAGCAAACAAATAAATGCTGAACACACATATTCGATGATGTAATCTGGAAAGGAATAAAGAATGCAAGACTTGCCCGCTTCAGAAAGCTGATAATACACAGAGGTTTCACATGGGCTTCAGTGATTACATTTTCAGTTTGAAGCATATGTGGGAAGATTGCTTTTCATAGCTGAACTATTAATGTGGGTGCGCAAAAATGCACTCAGTTGACTGTGCAGGATTTGTCCAGTTTGTCTTAGAAGCAGGCGGGGAGGGAACATTAAAAAAATGTCTGGTGGAGAACCCTTAACATCTCTACATAGCAGTGAGCTTCAAAGAGGCACAATGGCAAGGAAACCCAGAGCAGAAAAATGAGGGAGAGTAAAATTGCCTTGCTTGATGCAGAAATACAAAGGAGACTATAGCCATGGTAAATTGATTTTGTACTGAATATGGGCTTGGTCCACTGGAAGGGTTTTGAACCTCCTATTCCAGAAATTATTGTGCAGAACAGTAAGAGGAGGCTGCTTAGAAGTCTTGTCACATCCATCAGTGGAGCCTACAAAGAGGAAGGAGGGATTTAGTTCTGAATGGCGACTCTGCCAAAGAACATAAAGGGGTGGAGATGGACATCTTTTGGCGGTAGAGGAGCCTTAAAGGAAGAATTGCCTCCACTTTATCAAGGGCAACCATTGCTGTGACTCTGTTCATTGGCTTGCTTCTTAGAAATAGCTTGTTGTACCTTGTTTGTAGCAACTGAAGAAAAACCAAACCACAACAAAACCTGTTCTTTACAGAACAGACAGTGTTGCTGGGGTGAGAATTAGTGCTGTGTGGTGCCCACCTGGCCAGCATCAACTGCACTGCCACGTGCATTGGCTGTGCTGTGCTTATTATATTTCTGACCCGTACGTGACTGCAGTGGAATTTTTCTTTAATCGTTTTTGACTCAGTGTATGTTAACCTCTTTATTTAGCTATTTTATTGATTTATCATATAAACTTATGTCTCTGTAATCTCCAGTACATTTAGTAAATGTTTGTTGTCATAAGCTATAAACTGAAGGTGACATGGCAAGAAACCAAATTCCACTGTGGCTGTTAATTACCCAGTATGCTAAAAATCTTGTCTCAGGTTCTATATGCTTTTGATCTTCAGCAGTAGGAAACACTGTAAGTCATCCTTCGCCAACATCCCCTGTACTGTTCTCCAGTTCTGGATGTTGTCATTCATTCTAAACCGGCTACAGGTAAGAGCTTTAAGGTCCTTTTTTACTAGCATGCCAAATGTCCCAGTTAACTAAGACTATCAATCTGTATTTGGCCCTGTGCACGCTTTTGCATACTTAAAAGCGATAGAAATATCTGATGGGTTAAGTTCTTTTAAAAAAAAAAAAAAAAAAAAAAAAGATAAACATTCCCATATAGCTCTTGCAACTAAATCATTGCAGTGTTAAGCACTTTCAAGCAAAATAAAGTACATCATCAGCAAAATTAAATCATTGTCACAGACTGACAGTTTTCTTTACATAGAGTGATGAAAATACAAACACTAGATAGTGGAAACAGAAACCCAGTGCCATCTTTATCTCTCTTCTTCAGAGCCGTATCTTTCTTCCGAAGTACCATGTTGGCGTGCTCATCTAACATTGCTGCATAAATACGTAGCTGTCAGTCTAAGCTCAGCATACAGCTGCAGCAGAGCGTGTGCTCCTTCTGTCTTTACCTCTATGGACAGCACGGCAATCCAGTCTGTCGCTGAAACCTGTAATCCGGGCATCACTCCTGGCTTCCACAAGCCCTTCTGTTCAAGTATACTGTGACATCCATAGTTCCTGTTGGTGCTGGATCACCAGTGTCTTTGCACCCTGCCACTGATTCCCCTCTCTTCAGGCGTATCCTGGTTACATTGTGTTATTGCTTCTATTAATTTTAAGAGTCTTTCACAGACCTGCTTATTACTTCGTGTAAAAGGCTAACCCCACTTTAAATCAACCCATGAAGCCAGCATCTCTCTCCTCTGTGGTTAATGTCACTTCTTTTGCTTTCTCCCATGTGTCCCATTTGTGTCTCAGAAGAATTGCATCCTTGATATACTAAAACTCTTCTGATTACGAAAATCTCACAATGAGTTATGCGGTTGGTGAGCCGTGACCTTTCCCTATTGTGTGGTTATGCTCCGTTGCCTCCCTGTGCTCTGCCATCCACTGCTACCTAATGCTTCGTATATTATTATAATTTGCTTATAATGCATTTTGACAGGACCGTACCTACAGGGGCTTGCATAGGGAGTCCTGGGCTATGACGGAGGCTCACACGCGCTGTGAAAACTGTGAATTTGGATGACAAAGTTCCATTATGTAAAAAAGCTCAGATTCTTCTCTGTGTGGAATTCAGCATCAAGTTACGAATGTTTTACACCACGGTTACTGAAAGTGTGCTTAAAGCACTGGCAAGTCAATCTGTTTGCTTCAGATGTGAATTTTAACTTGACAGTACCTCCTGAAGGTTGACTTGGCTGCTCAATAATACATTGTACACTAAAATTCCCAAAGAGCTGAAAAAAAGTACAGGTTGTAACCTGGATGTGACTATCTTTATTGTTTATTTTAGAAAACACCACTTCAGTTCTAGTACTTGGTATTAAATGTTCTTTACTAAAGCTTTAGACAATTGTCTTTAATAATAAAACCTTGTACTTCTACAGTGCTTTCCATTTGAGTATACTGCAGAAACTGATCTGTTAAGCCTCATACAATGCTCCTTTCAGATAAGGAAATGTATGGTCTGGAGTTGTAAATTCCTACCTGACGCTGCAGAGAGAGCGGAGTGTCTGATTTACAGACCTTATATTGTTTAATGGAATGTCCTGCAGGAAAAATGGAAGTTGAAGGCACCAAAACTTAAATTTGCTTTTGTACATGAGACTGGCCTTGCCCCAAGAAGTTGGAAAGAAGGCAGGATTTGCAGCATCTTGCCCATTGTTCTAGTATCTAAATTCTCTCCCCCTGTGCACCACTGATGCAGTGGATGCATTTTGTGATACTAGCAAAAAAAAGCTGTCGAAGAACTCGTTTTGTGCTAGTCAGGAAAGTTTTTAGTCCTCCAGAGAGCAAAGTTCAGTGCTCATCTCTGCCTCCAAGATGCTCGCTGGCTCGTCCTACTCAGCTGACCTCTCTGTGCTTCTGGTTTTCCTTTCCTCCCATGTGCCTGTGTTGTCTGTTTAGCTTGTAAGTGCTCTCAGACAGAAATTCTCTGCCACAGTATGCTTGTATATTGCCTAGAAATATGGGGTCACAATCTCAGTTCATGCCTCTGTGTGCTCCTATAATGCCAGTAAATAACAAGGGATTTTGAAGCTGTGAAAGAGAAAATCAGTGGCATTGACCATCCAAGAAGAACTCGGAGCAGCTGAGAACTTTCCCTCAAAAACTAACACTTGCAGTTGAAAACAGGTTGTCTCTATAGGCACAGACACACGACAGAGGTACAGGAGCTTACCCACTTACTGCTTGCTGCAGCTGGGTTACTGGGATGTGCTTTCTGTGCAGCAGAACTGTCAAGTATTTTACCTTGAATCTGGGATAAGAGAGGAGCATAAGCAGAGTGGGTTACCATGACTCAGCTGATGTAGCATAGCTCATTGGGCTGGGATATCTTGTTCAAAGTAGAGCTCCCATACTTGGCGGCTGAGGCTGCGTTCTGCCAGGTATCACAGCCATGCTCTGTCCGGGTGTGCATACAGTCTGGAAACATAAGGTGGAAGGACAGACTTGACTAATCAGTGAGGCTTAAGAATGAAACAGACAAAGAGTACATAGTCAGTCCTCTTGGAAACTCTTCTCTCTCTCTGTTGGGTGCAGATGTACACCATTTCTGTAATTTTTGTACAATACGTGAGCCAGGGTGGAGGAACTTCACTCAGATTTGCATTTCTCTTTGTAAGGATGTGATAGGAGTCTGTGAGAGAGAGAAACGTGAATATCCAAAGATGGTATTATCTGGAGCTGAGTTAAAGATCCATTCTTAAAATGAGAAAACCCTTCTTTCTGATGAATTATTCCATCCTTACTATGCCGATATGTAGCATCCACTTCCGCTCTGATGTGAACAGAGTGAGTGATCGTGTTCACTGGCCAATAAATGCCAGGCCAAAATCAATCCCACTATAGTAAGAGGCTGACTTTTTTTTATAGAGAGAAGGTCTGATTCGGAGATGAAGTTTATGGGAACTAGAAATCCACTGATGTTTTTTGTTATAATTTTTTTTGCATGTTTGCCAGCCTCCATCTTCTAAGTGTTACATTTTGAGGTCTTCCCCTGCTGACTTACTTCCCAGCCACTCCAGAAGAGCAGTGTGACTGGACCAGTCTGTTGATAGCCACTATGGGTGCTTAAGTTAAAATGAAGCAAACAACCTGAGTTTTACCACATCTCAAAGGATCTGAGATCACTTAAGGGAAATCAATTAATAATTTGATAAAACACAATGCAATTCGGTTCATTCAAGCCCCCTCCTCCCCCCGCAATGAATTGACTGAATCCTGTGATCATTCCTCATACCTGTCACTGCGTGCAGCAGTCATCTGTAATTTGTATACTGCAGTATGTAGCAGAACTATTTGCTGAAGCTTGGCATTATGTTCTTTTGGTATTAGTTATCTGTTTATCAGACATGTTTATCACAGTTTTAATAAATTACCAGTGTTGGAACTTCAGAAATGGCCTCTAGTGTATTAAGCTACTGTGCTTTGTTATTAAGAAGTTAGATTTCAATAAGCTATTATTTATAGAGCACTGTAAATGTGCCTTGTCCCTCAATGCTTCAAAAAGGGAATTTAACTTTCCACTTTTAGACTAAGGCAGCAGATCTTTATGCAGATGTCTGGAGGATTAAATAGGGAAGGAATAGCTAAAGTGTTGTAGCAATGTTTGTATAGTACAGATCATAGAAACCAAAGTTAAACAAGAACATTTTCATGGATTTTTCTGGATCCAGCCTATAGAACTTCTTTCAAAGATTTTTTTCTTCTAAATGCTGTAAGACCCAGCATTACCATTCTCTTTAAATGCTGTAGAATTTGCCCAGAGAAGGGTGGATTTACAGTGGTGCTATCTTGTGTAGACACTGCAAAGTACATAGAAACATAGAAATAAACGTATGTCTTTATCAGCAAGAATCTATGGGTGGTATTTTAGAAGTCTGAAATCTCTTCATCAGTATGGATGAAAAGATTGACATCTTGTAGAGGAATGAACTGGCCTCTGAGCAGCCACTGTGTGAAGGACTTGGTCTGCACCCCTTAAGCATGTGGTTAAACTAAACTGGTCCAGTAGGGTATGTAGATATGTGTTTTATTTCCATTAAAATTGGTAAATACTAAATGCAGTGCAGAGACATTGTCCTTCCATGTTCCTCTTTCCCCAGACAGGGAGAAAATTTTCCATACCTTACTGTGAAATGAGCTGATACAAAAAAAATTGTAAATGTATATAAGAAATGCAGAAAGTTTTGCCTGGTATAAGGAATCCAGGAAGCTGAATTCAAAGCTTCAAAGTAAGTCTGGTTTTTTTCCAGAGGTACATTTCTCTGAACATACTAGTGCCTTGTACAGTTACTGGAAGGGAAGATGTAAATAAATACACAGGGAAAGAAATTACTCTGCCAGCTCAGGTCTCTAGTGCACAGTAACTGTCATATCACACCACCTCCTGCCCTCCCTCCTCATGCATAACTCAGCGAACAGCGGTGTGACTGGCAGGCTCTGCTTGGGGTGCCCTGCACGGCACGCACAGAGAACCAAAATCACCTCTTACTCCGTGGGCAGATTGAGGAGTCTCCTGTGGGCACTGTGGAGGGTTGATGGAAATGGATGCCTCTACCATTAGCAATCCCTGCAGACCCAAGCCTAGAACACAAGGTGCTGCTTCTGCTGATGTTAGCAGAAACCTGAGGAACTCAGTACCTTTTACAAAATGCTGGGCATCTCACAGAATCAGTCCCTGCTTTTTTCCACAGTAACCCTGTACTTTGTTTTTTTCATCTCCTTCCAAATGTACACAATCTATGTTCTAGTATTACACTATTTTCCCTTCATAGGAGAGAACAACGTGGTTCTGGTACTGTCTGCAGGCATGCAAGTCTGCCAGTAGCTTGCACGGAGTACTTATTTAATGGAAGTGAGGTTGGTAGCAGGTGGATAGGTTTGTAATAAGAGACCTTAGAAATTGAGAATGGGTTTAATTTACCCAATAAACATGCGTGTAACCTATTCTTCTCCAGTTTTCATTTTTCAGTTTTAAAGCAGTGTTCTGGTTTCACACAAAAACCTGCAGCCTCTGTTGTGCAAGTACAGTGCAGGGATTAGTGTATGCTTAAACTATTAAATTCATATGTGGTGTATGAAGTAATTATAAATTGCTGGCCTGAATGTAAAAGCTGGTCCCTAGAAGTCAAAGTGATTTCACATCAGCATTTGAGGATGCACATAATTATTGATAACAGGACTTGCTAGTGACAGGCAGGTACTTTGGTTGCCAACACTGGGATGTGCAGGTGATTAAATAAATCCATCTAGAAAATTTCTCTCAGCAGTGTGTGCTGAATAACTGATTTGACAGCATATGACGAGCTAGAATTTCTAGAGAACTGTTGATCAGCCATCTGAACTGGGAACAAACCATGATACTTGTAATTTATTAGAGCTGTTAACTCTTTCTTTCTGTGTCTGAGTATGACATTTTTATATTCAGATAAGCATGGGGCTTAGCCTTTGTGGTGCCTTTCTGTTAATTTCTAACTGGGCAGTGTTGCACCAGGGTGCACAGGACTTCTGTTGTGGTTCTCCTTCATGTGACTTCCTAAAGATGCAGAAATAACAAACAGATGCCCTTTTTTTTTTTAATTGAGAAAATCTGCCTGCATAGAACTCAAGAAGAGAAATAGAGATGTGGAGAACCAGGTTTCCATGCAAATAGGCTGAAGGAAGGCATGTTTAACTGCATTTTCAGTTCAGGGACAAAGTTGCTAGTACTCTCATGCCTGTCTGCACAGGTGGCTGGACAGTCCTGCTCGTGGTTTGCATGACTCTTGTCTTACACAGCAGCTGCAGCCCTGAGCTGGTTGTTTCATTCATATGGCATATAAATCTGGTGTTCCTCCATTCTGCACGTAGGCCATATGTTTGTAGAGGAGGTCCTCAAAGTGGCTGGGAACACTGTTAGAAACTGCATTTCTGGAAGAGCAGATGATGGAAGATTGAAGGCGGGGATGCTGGAGAGCTTGTAAGGAGGTAGCATGAGGAGCTGAGATGCTCTTGGTAAGGATGTAAGGGGAGGAACTGCTGATGTCCTGACAGCCTAAAAAAAGTGTTTGCTTGGTTGGTTAAGCACGTGGCAAGTAGGGAAGAAGCAAGGAGAAAGTACCCTCTCCTGTATTTGCCTGTAGCCTGGCACCCAGGTCTGTCACATTTTCATCCAGGCTCTGTGTTCCATGACCCATGCCATGAAAGTTGTTTTATTGCTGCATGGATTCAGAGGTGTCTGCTGTGCTGCTTTTGACTGACATGTCTAACAGGAAGTACAAAAGTAATCCCAGATGTTTCCTGGAACTTCTGGAGCTGGGAACCTTAAATGACACAGACAACTGAGTAAATGAATCATAAACTCAGAATGATGACTCAACTGAGTGAACAAAAATCTTCTGGTAAATACAGTTTGTACCTTATCCAAGCGTGCAGAGACAGCTTTCAGCAGTAAAAAGAAGTAACATTAATTTGGTTTATTGAGGGAGATGATGAAGGGGAGGGGAGGCACCTAAGTCAGTGTGCAAGAAGTTGGCTATTGAGAAGCATTACAATCAGGTAAGGAGGAAAAGTACGAAACATCCCTTACAGTGCTGTAGTGTTGTGCAAATGTTAAGTAGGTGTCTACCTCACTGAGAAACATATGGGTACACACCAGAAGAGAAAAATCTTTCTGAAGATTTCTCTGTCAAATGTCCAGGATGTAGTTTGATATTGGGGCAAAATGAATCTAAGGTAGAGGAGGAAAATTTCATCTGGCAAGGATGGGTTTGGGATGGACACACCAGTGAGATGCAGGAGGTAGTGCACCAGCATTACACAGGGAGTTTGCACAAAGGAGCCCAAGACAACAAAGATGACAGTAGTGGGACATTTTGATCTGAAAAGACAGCTAATCAGTCAAGCAAAGAAACCAAACAATGCTGGAAAGCTCATGTGAAATCCCAAGCTCAGAGGTCTAAGCCTGCCCAGGACTTCTTACCAGGTCCAACCCAAAGGCTATGACCACAGATGTGTGCGGGCTCCTGGGAGCCCAGCAGGAGGGCATACCTAGGTGATACGTCAGCTGACTGGTGCGTATTCATACCTTGCAGTATAATTACTTAAACACACAAAAAGCTCCTTGGTTTTTCAATTCTATTTTTATTATTGACAAGATGTTCTGCTTTGCAGGGTCATGATTAGTTTCTTTGAGTAACTAGAGGTCATTGGAGTTACTCAGCCTTCCAACTAACTCCTCCCTGTCCTACCAAAGACATGTGTGGGACTTGTAAAACATGCTCTGAATTGCCATATTGCTTAATTATCCTCAGCTCTAATGAAGTGCACCCTGACTAATGGTGCAGTCACAAACAACATGTTCCTGTAATCTGGGCCATCACCAAGAGCTTCTGTTATCGCTAGACTCATCAAGGTGGCGCTTCAGAAAGCTGAAGGGCAGTGTTGCCTAATAAAAACATTTAGGCTCTGAGAACATAGCTGGAGGGGACCAGTGCTCTGACTTGAGCTGTATTTACAACATGTCTGAAAGCTCTGCGGTGCAGGTGGCTGGCAGGAAGAGCTAGGTGTCCCCTAGGAGGACAAATTCTTCTCTGTTGCATTGCTGCAATCCCAGAAGACCCAGAGTATTTGCATTGAAACAGCATCGATTGCTGAAGTAACCAACAATTTTTGTTTTCATCTTGTCCTGTCAAAGCACTGTTAAGGTAAACTGGGGTGTATAACGGAGAGTGCTCTGTCTCTGTTTTTGAAATGAAAGAGCCACCTAACAAGCCGCCTCTTCTGGATTATTTTTTTTTTAAATTAAGTTGTCAAAAATTGATCCAAGGTGCAAGGATACTGTGGTTAGATGAATGTAGACTAGATTTGGGACTGGGGATCAAGATGCTGCTGCACAGTTGTTTTGCAGATGTCAAGGGCTCCTGGGAGTCACCAGTCAAAATTCCTTGCTCTCCTGTGATGGTTTATTGACAAGCTTTCTCATCCAGTGACATATCCCCTCTCAGGATATGGCAGAATGATCCTTTTCAGCCAGGATTTATCCCAGCTCTCACAGAAACACTTCTAAGGCATAAGCTTTTGGCCTTCAGCCTGGATTGGACTGAGTACATGGGAGGTATTTCCCAAGCGACTCCCAGGGAAGGAGAGAGCTGTGCTCTTCCTTTCTCCCACTAGGTCTTTGCCTGTGCTCAGAAAGTCATACTTCAAGCCAAATGGAACTGAATGCTCAGATAATGGTAAAGACAGCATTTTTTTTGAATGAGGTAGAAATATTCTTTCCCCAAATGTTGTATATAAATGCATTTCCTGGGTGGTGTCATTTCTTGTGCTTCTGAGCAAGTGTCTTTGTGGACCTGAGCTGGGGGTGGGATAATTAATCCCCTCTTCTTAGTGGTCTCCTGTCTTTCTCCTGCAAAAACCAGGATTTATCATGTGTCGAGGGGAAAATTTCTATGGAAGCCCAGAGTTTAAATAAATGTATTGGCTACAGTGAGAAGGTTCAAGAAGAGTTCGGATCCAGACCGAACTTTGAAGCCATTTCCTGTGTTGGTAATGGACTGGAGAGAAAAAAAAGGAATCCTGGCTCTTTTAGGGGAGCTTTGGATCTGTATCTGAACTTTGTGAGTCTGGCCTTTCCCTATGTAACAGATCTATTTTTCTTGTACTCAGAATGATGTATTATGTATAATATGGATGTTTATATGTATTTTCACCTCTAGCTAACAATACCTGCTTGAATTTGTTAGGACTATTTTAAAAAAGTGCTGAAGGGAGGAAAATTGCAGAGGGCACTGAATGGTTGGGTATGTTGCTGAATATTTTAAATCTAAAAGTTGTCTCTAATGCAGCTTTGCTGGTCTTCACTTTTCTTGTGAAGAAAGGAGCCTCTTTGCTCCAAAACAGTCAGTCAGAACTGACTGGGGACCCCACATGCTCTCAGCCCCCAGTCAATAGTACCCTCAGCCCTATACGTTTTACTCCACCTCAGGATGTGATCCCACTTGTCTGGCATCACAAATCACCATCCAACCTTTCTTCCCACTTCCCGTCTCTCCAGGTTTCGCCTGTCAGCTCCCATTTGTTGTTTTATCCAGCTCACTTCACTGCAGGATTACCTAGAAGGTGATAATCTTGTAGGTAAATTTAAGGAGGCCAGCAGATTTGTGCAGAACTTCTGGATTTTGCTGTAGGGAAGGTTTTCATTTTGGTGGTGAAAACTGGTGGTTTTATACAGCACTGTTCTCTTTGAAAAGAAGGTGATGGCTTGGTGTGTGGGGCTTATGTCTTGGACCTTCCAGCTGAATGACTATCAGAAGTCGTATTTACACGTAAATTAAAGTCTGTCCTCTGTTAGCATTCCACTTGCTTCTGCCTCTGGACTTCTTACCTCTTTATCATTTGTGTGCACTGTGAGCGCAGTGGGAGATACATATTTACCGGCACAATGCTGCTTTTAAATTGGGGTGTGTAAATTGGCTGGAGATACTTGCTTTTGTTTTGGGAGTCTCCAGACATGGTGGTTGGTGGCATTGTCATGTGACTTGTGCATTTTGGTTTCTCAGGCAACAGCATGGGGTTCAGATGAAGACACCAGGAGGTCCTGTCAAAGTAAAGGGAAAACAGAGGTAAGTTCTGCTTTGCTACAATGATGTTATGGTTAAATTTATTTGCATCATGTGAAATCCACACAGGGAGCATCTGACACCAGCTTGAGCTTGTAAATTTGCAGCAGTGTAGATTTACCACCACAAGCGTGTAATAAGCACCACCAAACAAGCCATTTCAGAGGCCCCCTGTCCAAGTTATTAGACTTGCTCTGCATTAAATTTAAAGGTGATTTCACTGCTGGAGAGGACACAATTTGTGACACATCAAGGAGCAGAGTGGTGGCAAGCCAGGGGTAACATCTTGCGCAGTGGGGTGTGAGGCCGGGCAGGTTGGCTTAGGCTAGGTACTTAGCAGTGAGCCGCTGGCATTCAGCCACATCGGCTTCAATGCTTGTACACGGTTAGAGTTCATCTTTGTATAATTTGCTTGAATATGAGAATTGAATCTGCTAGCACACTGCAGTCCGTTCAGGTGCAGTATCACGGAGCTCCTTTGAAGGCAGGTGCAGTGTGCTAAACAGCAGTTTAAAGTAAGAATTGCTTGAACCAACACATGCTGTCCCAGAAGTTCAGTTTGCAGGCATTTCTGATTCAAACACAGGTCTTTTCTGCCCCTCTTCTGAGAAACTAAAACAAAGCCATCTAACTAAAAGCAGGAAATACTGTTCAAAAATCTTCAGGTCAGGCCTCAACTGAGAGGGTGTCCTGTTGTCCTTAGTACCACACCGCAGAATTTTCCATCTAAACCAAAGGAGTCGAACAAAGGATAAGAGAGAGTAAGCATGATCTTTGCTTAGACATGGACAGTGAAACAGAGAGTGAGTGTGTGGCTGGCCCAAAATGTTGGAATTCTGCCAGGTTTCAGTTCAGTGCTTTAAACACAAGCTTATATGACCTTCCATTGATCATATTAATTTTGTATAATAAACTTTCTGTGATTACTGTATTAACTTTTATAAACATTAAAAAGCTAACTTGAATTTTGCTGGATAGGCAACAATTTGCTTCATGTAGCTGTGGAGAAGAGGAGCATGGGTATTCTAGAACATCTGTTAAGAGTTTTGTGTAGGTTATGCAGGAAAACACCATGGAGGCAAAATGGGTTGGGCTAAATGAACACCAAACGTGGCCAGCCATGAGAAGAACCCAATAGAAGTTGGAGAAGATCAAAAAACTGCAGAACACAAGACAGGAGGAATTCTTGAATTTGTCATCTTTGTACTTTTTACTGTGTAAAGAAAGGATTTTACTCTTTTCTTCCATTGTAAAGTTTGTAAGATTTAAATTCTGTCCTATTGTTCATGAAGAATTTGAATTTATAAGCCAGAATTCTTTTTTCAACCCCTGGATAAAGCCATGCATTTGACTGGACAAATTCTAGGATAATTTCAGTTTATCTTTTTTACTGTCATGC
The DNA here is from genome assembly GCF_023634085.1 of Falco cherrug. Taxonomy (NCBI): domain Eukaryota; kingdom Metazoa; phylum Chordata; class Aves; order Falconiformes; family Falconidae; genus Falco; species Falco cherrug. The sequence goes on along the minus strand of NC_073704.1, from coordinate 30,916,664 downwards.
CAAAAGAAAGCGATGGTCTGAGTATCTTTGCTGCTGCTGCCTCCCCAGACTGCAAAGGGTTTGCCAAAAAATCCATGAGGATAATGCCCTGAACAGTTGAGTTTATGCTGATTGTGATCCAGAGCTTGAAATTGTTCAGTGGGCAAAGTGGCAATGGGTGTGAAGTTCTGAGGAACAGTAATTAAGCAGACTGTCAGACACTTCTTGACACAGTTAATGGCAAATGGAGGTGTTGACTAAGAGTCTGACGAGAAGACATGAAGTTACGAACAAAGGCAGAAGGATCCTGCAGTAGCTAAGGAAACTCAGATCTCCCAGCTCTATATCTGCTCTAACCTGTGTCCATCGCTGAGTCACTCTTGGGGCAAGCCTACTCATTCATTGTTTGTTACACTGCAGAGAAATGACTTAACACTAGCTCCCAAAGTACTGAGTTTAGCCTAGCCGGCTGGTGAAGTGCTGTACTCCAGCAAAAGGTCCAGCTCTGACCCAGCATCTCTGCCCTTGGCTGGGCAAATGCAGCAAGTGAGAGCAGCACTAGTGTGAACATTTCCGATTCGGCAGTGCAATGGTGGCACAAGATGCAGAGCTCTGTCTGCCTCAGCTCTGCTTTGTCAAAACTTGACTAATGACAGTTTTCTACCTAGAACAGATGATTTGATGATAAATGTTATGGTTGTCAGGCACTTAGATATGTGGTGATAGAGGCTGGAAATAAGCAGGACCTTTGGCTCTTATGTTAATTCCCAGTGTAGTTTGCGTAAGTTATGACTGGTCCGTTTTCCTTGCCCATTTAATAATTTTGTATTTTAGTGTGAGGTTTTCAAAGCCATCCTAGTGAATTAAAATGCCGTTTTTTCCGCATTCATTGACCATGAGCCAGCAGTGTGCCCTGGTGGCCAAGAAGGCCAATGGGATCTTGGGCTGCATCAGGAGAACCGTGGCCAGCAGGTGGAGGGAGGTGATCCTCCCCCTCTGCTCTGCCCTGGTGAGGCTGCATCTGGAGTGCTGTGTCCAGTTCTGGGCTCCCCAGTTCAAGGGAGACAGGATCTCTGGACCCTCTGGAGAGGGTCCAGCAGAGGGCTACAAAGATGAGGAGGGGGCTGGAGCATCTCCCTGATGAGAAAGGCTGAGAGAGCTGGGCCTGTTTAGCCTGGAGGTGAGAAGACTGAGAGGGGATCTTATCAATGTATACATGTATCTTAAGGGAGAGTGTCAAGAGGATGGGGCCAGGCTCTTTTCAGTGGCACCCACAACAGGACAAGGGGCAACAGGCACAAACTGAAACACAAGAAGTTCCATCTGAATATGAGGAAGAACCTAATTTACTTTGAGGGTTACAGAGCACTGGAACAGCTGCCCAGAGAGGCTGTGGAGTTTCCTTCTCTGGAGACATTCAACCCCCCTGCGTGAGACTCTGTGCAACCTGCTCTAGGTGAATGCGCTTTAGCAGGGGTTGGACTAGATGATCTCCAGAGGTCCCTTCCAACCTTGACCATACTGTGATTCTGGGATTTAGCCATTTTTCTCTTGAGTATCTAAATCAGATTCTTCCTGCTGCTTAGAAAATTTCTTCCTAAAATGCTGAGAGCTTTATCATAAGGAAAACAAGAAGTGAAAGAGTAAAAGCCACAAAATGTATAAGAAGTATAATTATTATGACATGACAGTTACTCCACATTTCAGTACCTATTGGCCAGAGGAAAGGGAGATGAGAAATCTGGGTCTCAGATTCAAAGTTAAAGGTACCATTTCTTCTGACAACTTGTATAGCTCTGGCTGTGAATTTCACCTGCTTATTCCTATATTGAGCTCAGCAACTTGTGTTTGCCTGCTGCACCTTTTTGAGGAAGGCAAAAAGTTTTGAACTGAAGTCCTGAAACAAATGGGCTGACTCTGTGATTTGCTGGCTTGTTATGGCACATCACCTTCCCTGTTAATAACATGTACTCTATTTCATCTTTGGATCTGGCTTCTGTTTTGAGTGGCTGGGTCTTATTTTGCCCTTCTCTGTCGGGTTAAAGAGCCTTTTAGTTACCAATATTTATTTTGTACAAAGACACTTACATGCTCTTGTCAATTCAGTACTTGGGCTTTTTGATATAGTAAAAAGCTGAGCTCTCCAAGCTTCTTCTCTAAGTCATTTTCCTACTGCCCTTGAATATTTTTCATCTCTTTTCTGCACATTTCAATTTTTCACCTGTATTCCCTTGTCAATCTTTCTAATGCCTGAGTGTGATTAAAAGTTTTCCAACTCTTATTCACCTCTCTGTTCATATACATGGCAGTTTCATAAGCTCTTCTACCATAGGAGATCATGCTGAATTGCCTAGCCACTGTGACCACTAAATCCTTTTCACAGTTGCTAGTCTTGGGATGTAATCTCCCAGTCTGTACACAAAACCCTTTTGTTGCTTGCTCTTTAATGAATAATACCTCACAAAAATGTATTTTGCTTGTTGGGTCCAGCTCACCAACCAGCCTAGCATATATCACTAATATATATATATATATATATGGTGAGGCATTGGTCTCACTGGTAATTACTGTTTTTGTAAACTTTGAGTTACCCACAAATGTTTGTTAAGAAAAATGTTGATACTTGGCTAGTACCACCCCATTTGAAGCCCTGCTAGATAGCAAGTTTATGAATGATTTCACATTGAGGACTATTTCAGCCCAGTAATTAATCAGATTTTAATCCATTAATGTATAAGTTCTTGAACCTGATTTTAAAGTTAACTCTCTGCAATGTATCTTGTGGTATTAAACACCTCAGAAAAGTCTTTTTTATTTGTTATTTTTATCAACTAAAACTTGTGGTTTCTGCAAATAATTATACATACTTTACTTGCCATATCTCTTGAGATCCATGCTGGCTTCCATGAGTAATTATCCTTATTTTTGCAGCATTTATAAAATGTATCATGATCAACACCTTAAAATTGTCCCCTGGAAAACATTCACATTACTGAAAGACAATGCAAAGAACAAAGTCAGTGTTATGCTGCCTTTCTTTCTGTCTTCCAAATGAAATCACCCAGAAGTTTTAGTTAAAATGAGTGATAGACACAACAGAAGGGGAAGACCTGTGTTTAATTTCATTAGGAGTTGCTGAACTTCTAGTTTGTAATTGGCTTGTCTCTGCGTAACAATTCACATCCACCACGTCTAAGGAATTTTGCCTGACATGGGAAGTTGTGGCTTTCTAAACGTGAGCACTTTGGTCTTTCTCTTTTCTAAACACAGAATTATTTGTTGACTTTTCAAAAGCAGCACGCCATCATTTCAAAACGTGAAAAGGAACCCTTTGTGAAAATGGCAACTCTTATGTGCTGTCCTAAGAGATTTGCTTAGCCAGGAAAAGTATGATGCACTAACAGCGCTTCTGGAGCAAGAAAGAACATCTGATAGGCATTCAGCTACTGGTTTTCCCATTGTATTGATAGTTTGTTCCTTTTTTTGGTGTCATGTCCTGATGCTGGTGCTTATGATTCACATGAGGTTACAGGGAAATCCTAGCCCAAGGCTTCAGCCCAGCTAAATGGTTTTGGTGCAGAAATTGCTGAGCTAATGGAGGAATCGGCTCTTTCAGGCCTTCAAGTGACTCTGTCACACAGAGGATGTGCCCTCTGGTTATCCAGTGGAGCTGGGAATCTCCATGCCACTTACCAATAATAGATGTCCAGGTAGGATAGGCACCATATAAATTCCCAAGCAAGTAGAAATAACTGGGAGGCGGTCAGATATTTTTTCTCCCTTTGTAACTGCGCTGAGAGAACTGAACCCACGTTCCTAGTACTTCTATCAATGCAGAATCAGCCCCCAAGTTTGATTCGAAGTCCATTAAAGAAAACTTGGCTGGAAAAATCTTTAGCAATTCTTTTTGCGATCTATTGCTCTCAAAGGAGAAAGACAGCTTGGTCAGGGCATTGGCTTAGACTGATTAACGGAATTGTTTGTCCAAAGGATTAAATATAGATATCTGAAAGCGTGTTAATAACAGCGCTCAAGAACATGTTAGGTCTTGATTATTTTTTAACAAATTGGGATGAAATGCAACAGATAATTGTTTGCTGCACTCTAAAATCCTGTTGAAAGGGGTAACATGGGGTTCTGCTGGCTGATTCTCTGAAATCCAGGTTGTACTCTAGGAGTTTGTGTTCCTTTACCGAGGACAGCAGACCATCTGAAACAGCTATTTTTCTCATACAGTGTGTAACTGTGTTTTTTCAAATATATCAGTATGTGATGAAATAGTGTTAGCAAAAAAAAAAAAAAATAATTTAAAAGGAGATCTCTGACACCAGGGCTTGAGTGGTTTATTCAAAGTAAAAGGCCAATTAAAGTAGGGCCTATGTATGACTATGCTTTCAAAGAAAAGTACATCTGTACAATGAAGTTAAGGGCTTATGACATTTCGGCTCTCCCATGTTCAGAAATGACAAGAATCAACTCAAGAGGCACCTACAGCTGGCTTATTCACAGCATCCTGAAAATGTCTTTTTGAATTTTACCCCAAACCAAAGCTGGCAGGAGGTCAGCCCCTCCATTTGCTGATCTGTCCACATGAATGAAGGGAGTAACAGGGCACCACTCTTGGTTCTTGGGTTTGAAATGCGCTCTTAAAGCAGCCTGACATCTCTATGAGCTAGAAAGAGGCCTGGGCCTGTCCAGAGTCATGAAAGTTACAGCACTCAGACAGACACATTCAAATATTGGATGTTGCAAAAAATGGGATAAATGAGGATAGGCTTAAACTCAGGGGGGTGGGAGAGAGGGGCTTCAGTGAAATTTATCCTCTTCGTGACATTGAGACCCTGTGCCCTGTAGGGTTGAGCATTAGAAGTCATGTACTCTTCCTTTCTAGGAAAACAAGGGTCATTAGAATGGAGAAGAGGGATATCTGCTCAATTTAAGGCCTTACTTCAAAAATGGATGAGTACCAGGTAATTTTGAGGAAGGAGCAAGAGCCCCAAAGTGAGTAACATGCAAGTCATAGGAAAATCAGATGCGCTTAATGCTCTGGCAGTGAGCCACAGGTTTTTATCAGCTCTGCCATATATTTAATAATAATCCCAACTAATATAACTGGGTTATTCTCATTAACCATATAAATACCCAGTCTTCCCCCTTTATTTAAATCTTTAATCTTTTGATCCCAATAATATCTTCTGGTGATGAGATTTGCAGACTGATCATACACAGACTTAACTGTCTGCTCCATAACGTGAGAGCAGGATCCAAGTATTGTCTTGTCTGGACAGAGTTGGGTTCAAGCTTGCCAGATTTTCCAGCTACATTAAAGCCTGTCTGAATTTTGCCTCCTGCATGCCTAGAGTTTTCCAGCCACATGGGAAGAAAATGTATTAAATAGCTCCTATTTTCTGTAGGGGGCTGTGAGATGATTTTACTAACCAGTTGTCTCAGCTACAAATTGTTGCAGAGAGCAGCGTGTTGAATGACTTTTCGAAGCAAATCCAGGCTGGTTTAAGGAACACAGAGAAAAGACTGTGCCTTGCTAGTTATTTTGAGAATAGAGTAGAAAGAGGATCTAATGTAAATCTCACTGATAGTGTCTTGAGAAAAATCCTGCAAGCTGGGGCATTTAAGTGGTTCAGTTTCTCCTTTGCTTTTCTTAGAAGTTTTCATGAGCTGATGTGACTGGCAGTGGGTACAGCAATAAGAGGGATGAGATGAGCACCGTATTCCTCTTTGGGCCAGGCATGCTAGAGAGGTTTGGTCTGGTAGCTGGAGTTTTGTTGCTGTCCTTCAGGATCTCCTCTGACTTAGTGTGTCACCATGGCAAGTCCTTTAGCACCTGCATGTTTTGATTCACCTAGCTGAGAGAACAGGGCAGATAATGTACAACTGTTTCAGAACATTAAGTTGTATAAATTGCTTTGAGACTAGTGTATGAAATGTACATATTATCATTGATTTTCCTTCAGGAGCATGGAGCATCATCGCTAAGGCAGGTCCAGGGAAAATACGTACTCAGTGAGTTCGTAGGAACACCTATGGTTGGATATGGCCCACACCTAGTAGTGTCTATTTTTAAGCAGAGTAGAAAACATCCAGTAGTCACCCCGGTTCCTGCCTTTTACAGCCAATGAAATAATCAGTGACCTTGGTGCATCCAGTTCCCTGAAAATGATCAGCTGTCAAATGTTTCCAATCTAACACCTGAACCATATTGACTGTGGTCTTTTGCTCTTTGCTACCACAGCTGGGAATGGGCTGGAAGTCACAGATTAAATATTCCAGTGCAAGTTCAGACAGCAGCAGATATATTTGCTCAGTATGGTGTCTCCTCTGTTTCTATAAATAACTTCTGCTTTGCATTGAATGGATAGAAATAAACCCATGTTTAATTAGGCTAAAATAACACAATATTTTACTAGCTTCCAGAGTCCTTACCAAGCCAAGCTACTGCACCTTGGAGTAAAGTGTGCTACAGATGCATCACTGCCGGTAGACTCCAGAAGATCATCCAGTACATGACCTCATAGAGAAATGCTTTTTTGTGTGCTAACTTCTCAACTGGGAAGATTTTTAGAGAAATTGAAGTCTGTTAATCTGTAATATAGTTCTGTGCAAAGAGGAGAATTCTGCAAATTAGAATTTTAGATTTCTGCAGGGCAGGGGTTTAGTTAGGAATATATTGAAGTACCTAGGCAGGAAAGGGTCCAGCAATGTGACTGGTATTAGCTGATTTAGGTCAGAAACTATGCCCAGGCTCTGCACAAAGCAGAGAAAGGTGCAAGTGGAGGGGGAGCAGATGGGTACTGTCTTACTGTGTGAAATTTGGATACAGAGCTGGATTCTGGGTTAGATGCCAAATCAGTCATATTCTGTAAACAAAACCCTGTTGGGAGAGGAGCCCATACCTTTTTTTGTAGCATCCCCCCCAAGAATTTATAGTACTTTGCAGTTAAATATGTAGTGGTCCCAATATTATGTGGGATTGAATAACTGTGCTCTACAGAAAGAGGAATTACTTAATGCACTCATGAAATGCAGACATCTCTGGGGCAGGGAATAACTAACAGGGCTCACAGCACCACATAACAATGACAGCAGAGGGCAGAGGGGCTGGCAAGCCCTTCATCTTATTAAAAGAAGTGATGAGACCTCTATTCTCAACGCACAGCAGGTGGGACTGTGCTTCTCAAGGTCCTATTTGATAGACTGATGCGCAGTTACCATGACTGATCTGCTTCTGAAAGAAGACGTGTTGAATGAACCCAGCTATGAATTTAAGCTCTCGTTTTTGGGTGCCAGACATTATGTATCTGATCCCCAGTGTCCTTGCAGAGGCTCAAGGCTGGCAGCGCTTTTTGGTGCTTTGTAGCCTCTGCCTGGGCTGGGCAAGTGCTCCTGGGCTGGCTTGGGAGTGCAGTCCCGGTGATCTTCTCCATTTGAAAGCAAGCCACACGTCCTGCCCATGCAGTCGCCTGTCTGTGGCTAGTGCTAGTGGGTTTCTGCTAAATGCCATCCTTCAACGAGTTCATTTCCATACAGCAAATGAAAGGAGATGGCATGTAAACCAGCTAAGCAAGCCTCTTCCTTTCCAGATGATAGGGAGCGTTTCTACACTGCTGAATCTTGCAAATGAAGTCTTCAGGGAGATGATCAACAGTGTGGAGCACTGTGAGACAGGGAAGCTCACAGAGTGATTGCTGCTTACAGAAGAAGTGGTGTCTGCAGCTGTAGGCTCAACTTAGTGGCAAATTATGATCTGTTGGAGGGAGGAAAGCAAAGCAGCCGGGATAACCCAGCTGAGGGTATTATTTTTTAACAAGTTTCCTTTTCTGTTTATGGTAGAATATAATAGACTTTCTTCACTTGGAGCCCTGCGGATGCCATTTGTTAGCCATTGCTGTTATCCTTTCCTCTGAGGTGGCCCCAGAGCCCAGGGCAGGCAGGCTGATGCCAGGGTACTGTACATCTCCCCTCGGGGCTGTTTGGATGAACCTTGGGGCAGGCAGCTCTCAAGTCTGGCACTGCCTGTGGGAGTTGCATGCTAGTCTTGCACCTCCCTTTCCCCATGGGCACTGTTAGAAAGTCCCTGCCTTCTGTGGCCTCTTCCTCCCCCACTGCTTACCTCCCCAGAGATGCTCAGTTAGCCTGATCTGTAGTCCACAGGTCTCTGGATCTGACTTTGTGGGGAGAGAGACCGTGGCTCTCTCCAACAAAACAAAGGAGATTTTTCTGGAAAAAGCCAGCTGCAGCTTTGTGCTGCTACCCCTGCCCCAGCATGGGGTGACAGGAACCCCATGCTTTTGGGCACTGGCGTGTTGAGGGAGTTGCATATTTGTACAGCAAGTGGTCACGCAGCTGAGAAGAGGGGATTTGCTGTTTCTTACTGGCCTGACCTGAAAGAAGAACTCCTTCTACCATGGAAAATTCTCAGCACACAATCCTTGTGGGAGGCAGGAAGTAACAGCCTGTTCAAGCACGAGATTCTCCTGACCAACCTGGTCTATTAAGGAGAAGTTCCTGCTGTTTTCCTGCTGGCACTGGTGTGAATTATAGTGCAGATGGACCTGCTGTCCTTCACTGGAGTTTATGTCTGGGTAACGTTTTCAAAGCTGCAGCATTACTGGAAAAAATAGGTCAGAAGTATCATCATGAAAAGAGGGAGGATTTCTCCTCCAATCTAAGCAGAAAGTGGCACTTGTGTAGCTAATACAGAGCCAACCTGATGGATAACATCCTATCCAGGGATTGTGCGGGGCTATGATTAGAGAAATAACCAGCAAATTGGGCTTGCTTACCTAGACCGCTAGCTCCCTACAGCTATGCACTGCTTGATCCAACAACCCTCAGTCCGAGTTAGAGCTAAGGAAGGTGTATTCCAGCTGCAATACAGGTAATTTTTTTTTTAATGTAATAAACAACTCCACAGTCTCCTTTTCAAAAATCCTTTGTCTCTGCCTTATGTCCCTATAGGAAGAGTGCCAGAACTATGTCCGAGTGCTGATTGTTTATGGCAAGAAGGTTTTTACCTGTGGTACCAATGCCTTTTCACCAGTGTGTTCCAGTCGACAGGTCTGTTTTGTCTCTTTTACAGTGATGGAGAGGGCTGGGCACGTGCTCTGGGGAAAGCCAGTCATTTGGCAGGGCATGATGGCTGCAGAGAATATGTTCTAAATGTAGCTGGTCTGAAATTATTTGGGTTTTCTTCTTTGTGTCCCTTTGGGCTGCTTCGGGGCAGTGGGTGTATCTGCAGGTGGGGAGCAAGAATCTCGTGTTATGGGTGAGCTGGCTCTGGATAAAGTACTGCTCGTGTAAACCTTGGGTATGCTGTTGAAAATGGGGAATATAGACAAGCTTAGCTGTGAGTACTCCTGAGCTGAATACTTAAATGTTTCCTTAAAATAAATGGCAAAACTCCCTTTGTCTTCAAAGGAGGCAGAAGCAGGTCCAGAGCAATGTTTATTTTAATGTTTTTGAATGGCAGTATGCATTCAGGAGCTGTCTGTGGAAGATTAGAACCCTGTGCTAGCAGCAGGAACACCTGATTAAACTGAGTGGGTTGGGCCCTACAGGGTTTATTGACTGGGGAATTACCCTTCTTACAAAGCAATAGGATCAGTGAGGCTCAGATACAACTTCTTACGTTGGCAAATGATGGAAGTAAAGATCAATTTACAGTCATCACTGACATTACATTCTTATTACGTTGGCAAACGATGGATGTAAAGATCAATTTACAGTCGTCACTGACATTACATTCTTATAGCTGCCTGTTTTTTTTTAAATGAGGGTTTTGCTCATAGGTACTCGTGGGCAAACTGAATTCTCTATACCAGTAAGAAAGCCAGATGCTCTTTAAATTCTCTCCTCTCTCCTTTTAAATACAGGTAGGAAATCTTAGCAAAATCATTGACAGAATTAATGGAGTGGCTCGGTGCCCGTACGACCCTCGGCATAACTCGACAGCTGTGATTACATCACGAGGAGAACTCTATGCTGCAACTGTAATTGATTTCTCTGGACGGGATCCTGCTATTTACCGCAGCCTTGGAAATGTTCCCCCACTTAGGACAGCACAATACAACTCCAAATGGCTCAATGGTAAAGTCATGTGGGTCATATCTTAGCAAGAGGAGTATTAAAGTCAGCTTGACAGGCTTGTAAATCTTTCCCTCTGTTTTTATACTGAGATCCAGAATTACGATGGGGAAGGGCTTCTGGTGCAATAATCAATGCAGCTTAGAAGACATTTAAAAATAGCCTGGAAGTATTTCAGAGAAGTTGATTTAGAACATAGTGGGTCTTACAGGCTGCTTAACATATGTATGGGTCTGTGTCTTGTGAGATGACCAAATACATCATTTTAACAAGAAAACCACTCAAACATTTGAGGATCAAAACCAACTTAAAGCATCATATTGTTGACCTAGTTCTGCACAGTGTTAAGCACCCTCTACTTCCATTGACTCAGATGAAGATGGTTGGTTTCAGTGCAAGATAGTCCGAAAATGAGAAAATTCACAGCACGTTATGTTCCATGTGAAACCATGCTGTTGTGGATTTATAGTTATTAAAAGCAGCTGTAACCCCAGTGTGGTAATACCCTGCATCAAGCAAGCTATAGAATTTCAACCAGTAATTCTTGCATTGAGTCCACACTTTCTGACTGGGGCAAAGCACATCTTATCTGAGGAGACTGTAGTGATGGAGACCCCAATATTCCATTTCCCCTCTCTCCTTTGACCCAGGTAAGTTGACAAGATATTCAGAATCTTTCTATTGGATTTCAGGACCTTTCAATCAAAGATACGAGCAGTGGGACTGTGCACTCTCTGGAGCTTAATGAGACTGAGCTAGGCTGCTGCAGGCATATTGAAGTCAGTATGGAGAACCAGAGTTTTAGGAGAAGGTTGTCATCAGGCAAGACTGAATTAGGACCAAGAAGCAGCATAACCCATATACACTCAATAGAAATATGTGCCTCTTGTCTGTGCATGAATGAAGAATTCAGAAGGAAGCCACACTGGAACAGTGAAGCTTAAGGAAAAACAAACAGAATCTGAGTTTCTAGTCTGTGATTGAAAAAACTGACGTGACTCTTGGATTTATAACTTTGTGCAGCACTGGTGACATTGGAGTAATTTCATCCTGTTCTGGGTACTTTTCAACAAGAAACAGAAAACTTGAAGATGATTCAAAGAAGAGCCATGCAGTGATTTGAAGCTTGGAAAGCCTGCCTCACAGTGAGAGACTTAAGGAGCTCAATTTATTTATCTTTCTGCAAAGGAGATAAAAGGTGTTTTGTTCATGATATGGAAGTACTTACATCAAGAGAAGATTTCTGGCAGGATAAAGTTCTTTAATCTAGCAGACAAGTCATGACAAGAGCCTGTGATTGGAAGCTGAAACCAGATAATGTCAAATGGAGAAAGTAGTACAGGTTGCAGCTGGGGCAGTCTTTAGTCGGCTGAACGAGTCACTGAGAAAAGTGATGGATATAAATCCATGTGACATTGTCCAGTAAGATCGGATCTCCTTTGAAAGATGTTCACCTGTTAGTTACTGGATCGGATGGTGGAGTTACAGGGTGAAATTCTCTGGTTCATGTTAGTCAGAAGGTCAGACTGGTGATCACGATGGTCTCTTTGAGGTTCACTGTTTGAAGGAGAAAGTTTGAGGGGAGATGCTCTGCGGTGCCTTCCCCTCCGTACCATCGTCTGCTTCCCAAACCTGCCTTGCAGCAACATCACAGCATCAGTCTGCCTTCCTCTTCCTTCACCACGACTCTGTTCTCCTTTCACTCCTGGGATGCAGCGTTAAAGGAATTCTGTATTTTCCTTTCTTCTTTGAGTATTACTCAGAAATGAACATTCTAAAAGCACCCTATCAAACCAACAAGATTTATTTTTGTTTAGTCAAATATTATTCGTATCTTTTCCCTTTGCCAAAGAAACTGTTGGGATAAAAGACCATGCACTTTAAAGCTTTGTTAAATACCCAGTTCAAATATTTGCTACAAAACCAATTCCAGGTTCTTTTTAATTTTTGTGAAAATAATAAGCATAATTCTAGGAGAAAAAACGTTAAGGAGAACTTACTTCAGTACCGTTAGTCTGTGGCATGGTTTTGTTTTGCAGACATAAGATAATCTTTTGTGCCTAGAAACTGGAAAGGCTGCATGATAAAAGCCAGATGTGATTGCACTGGGAGAGTAGGTTGAATGTTTCAGTACAGCAGTCTGGGGAATTGGGCGGATGCACGCAGCATATTTAACACATCATAAGGTGCACTTCAGCAGTGAATAGGTGAAGGAACCCAATGGGAAGGCTTTATGTTGTAAAATGAGTATAGGTACAGAGACTAGTCATGCATATGCAAAGTGTTGAACTCTGCTTTCACTGAAATCGGTAGCAGCCTTGCCAATAGAGTGGGGAAACATAGGGGCCTTTCCAAGATCTGAAAAATGGAGCTAGAGCTGTATCCCCATATATCATTATTCCCATCTACTGTTTCCATGTCCTCTGCTAACTCCAAAGTCCCTGTGGTCCCAGCTTCGACAGCCTGCATAAAGGGAGCTGGCAGTGTGATGCATCGTGCAAGTCAGTGAGTACAGATTGATTTCTGACCTGTATAAGTCTCTTCAAATGTTTGTTTTACAGAGCCTAACTTTATTGCTGCCTACGACATCGGTTTGTTCACCTACTTCTTCTTCCGAGAGAATGCGGTAGAACATGACTGTGGGAAAACAGTGTATTCTCGTGTGGCAAGAGTTTGCAAAAATGATATCGGGGGGAGATTTTTGCTGGAGGACACATGGACAACTTTCATGAAGGCCAGGCTGAACTGCTCCCGGGCTGGAGAAATCCCTTTCTATTATAATGAATTGCAAAGCACCTTCTACCTTCCTGAGCAAGATCTGATCTATGGTGTCTTCACTACTAATGTGTAAGTTGCACTGTTTTTACTGCCCTTCTATCCCCAGCAGTCTGAGACTAACAATATCTGAATTTCTTAGACAGTCTGCACAATCATTTCTGAAAGATCCTTTGGTTTACATGAAGGAATAGACAAGTCTGTGTTATCCGTCATGGTAATATGACCTTTAGGACAATGTTTTTAATCTACGGTTCATAGGTTCCTGGAGTCCATAAAAGCTGACTGTGCAGTTCTAGGGTAACTTAATTTGATATAAACCTGGGCTGTGACAGACTTTTGACTTTTTGTAGTAGCAATGCTACTTGTGTAGCTCAGAAAGCTGGTCTGAAAATTACCCAGGAGCAAAACGTAATTAATTTTCAGCCAGGCTAACTGCCTGGACAAGCTGACAGAATTGTGTAGATGTTGGGGCTGGCCCATGAGATGAGCAGGTACATATGCTTGGGAGAGAAGGACTGGAAGGAGGAGAATGAGGCAGATGGGATCACAAAGCCTAGGCTGAAATCAACAAAAAATGCTGTTGAATAAACTTTGTAGAAGCAAGGTCATGCAGGCTACACAGCATTTGACATTTCCAAGGGGCACTGTACCTCTGCTACAGACTGTTTCAGGTCCACAAATCAAAAGCAGTGTTGGAACTCTGAGGGGAAGGCATGATTTCTGAAACTTTATAATCACCTCTTCTTGGCTTGATATTGAAAAAACTTGTAATTGGAATGATTTAGTGTAGCTGTGAAAGCAGTAAGGAGAAGAGGAGTTAATTAAAAAATATATTAAAAAACTCATAATGTATATTTTTAAGTCAGGAAAACTCAAGTAATTTTTCCTGTGCAGCCCAAGGCTAGGATGATAAGTTTCAAGCTATAACCAGTCTGCACAGTATTGAGTTTCAATAATACATGTTCTCCAGGGGGGTGTTATCCTGATGTGTAAACTAGAGAATGAAAATCTGAGTTAGTTACTCCACGTGACAAACAAAGTACCTTCCTCATGCTGGGAAGCCAACTTCTTTGGAGTTTTTGTGTGCAATGGAGTACCGTTTGATATGAATAATGGACTGTTTCCAAGAAGCCCACAGCAAACCAAAGAGGTGAAGCTTCACTGAAGTACAGGCCTTGCTATTTTGGTGTGTCACTTGCTGGTGTGACAGGGCCCTTGAAGTCACAAAGCGTCAGCCCCAATTTTGTGAGCTAAAGCGCTGTTGGGAGTTTCGCCATGAGAGTCAACAGAGCCTGAATGTTATAGCCACTCTGTAAATGCCAAGAAGTAGGGCAGTGTTTGGCCACCCTCATCTATCTTCCATGTTTTGTGTCTGCACAATCATTGCCAATGTCAGCCAAAAGTAAGCCAGTGGTGAAACAACCAAAAAAATAAACATGATAGAGCGCTGCACCTTGACTGTGGACTTTGGGGAAAATCTGTCCTGGGACTGAAAGGGGCATGAGTTGTTCTCTAAAAATATCTAGAGTATGTTAGCCAAACTTCTTGAACAGTAAAAGGAAACCTGGCTACTGCTTTGGGTGTCTGAGATTCTGAGATGACACTTCTTTTTCTTTTTCTTTTTTTTTTTTTTTTTTTTTTTTCAGTCAGAGAGGACTTCTATTCCCATAGTGATAATGTTCTTTCTATCCATTTGTCCATTCATCCAACCAAGAAGAGAAGTTGGAAATAAGAAAATTATTAATTACTGTATTATATGTATCAAATTGGTATAGTTTGGGGGCTGTAAGGGTGGGAGACATAGGCTAGCTGTGGTTGGAAGAGTTCTCTTCTGCTGTGACTGTCTCCCAGGTTTAACGTGAGGTGTGATGAGTGTTACTTGTCTCGTTTGGGTTACACTAAAGTCACCCTTCATACATTAGGGGTGTACATTCTCTCTTGTATCTTCTGAGGACAATTAATATGTAACATTTGTGTAATTGAAGAAATGAGTTATTGATAATAGCTGAAGTTAGATCAAGTAGCATTTTGGGTCTACAACATGATGTTCTTCTGAGAGTTCAAAGAGAAAATGTTCCAATTTGTCATCCGACTAGAGAAATAATGGTAATTATTCTTTTAACTTCCACTGGGACTTATTTCATGCTGCATGAGCTCTGCATACCAAAAAGGGTTGATGTATGCTCCAGCGTGAATTTCTTTATAATGGAATACCAATAAATCACAGAATATGATTTTTTGTTTAAAGGTATTTTTATTTTGCAAGGTTCTTGTTTAATGCATTTAGGGTCATCTTACAACAAAGGGGTATTAGTGGTTGTGGAAACACCCCCATATAGCTTTATTGCTTCACGTTACGTTATACCCAGATGAATCAGTGGGAAAGAGCATTTTGGGGAAGCTGCTGATGAAATATTGTAGGTGTTTCTATTAATTTTTTTCTGGGAGGTAATAGTGACAGTGTTAAAACCTCCCTGAACTTAACCCATTCTCTAAACCACCTAGTTAACCACAGGAAGCAGGAGGTGGGAATACTGGAGACTGCACTTCATGCTAGGACAAGGAGCCAGCTGCACAAGTTGATGTCACTGGCTTGAGACTGGGACCAAACGTTTGTTAGGGAGGGATGGGAAATATGCCAGGTCACAGATGGAAAGGAAAATGGGCCACAGATTTAATGGAAAACCTCTTTCCTTTTCCTCTCTGGCAAAGGGAAAGGGCTAAACTATGGAGTCCTTAGCAGGGCCCTGAAAATATCCTTCTTTTTTTTAAAAAAAGTATTTTTATTAGACTAGTTGGGTTTTATTCTTTCTTTTCTTTTTCATTGTCTTTCTCATTCTTTTTTTTTCCATGTGTGCCTGAAGGCATTTACTTGTCATCCATCATTAGCTCTGTCTTAAGGGCTGCCGTCTGTGAGCATGCACTGCGTCAGCAGCGTTCAGACAAAAGTGGAGAAAGGTTCACCCAGCATTGCTTTGACATGTTCAAAGTTAGCTACTCCATCACTCCGGGGATGGAAAGGGCAGGGGCAGGAGAGGAGAATGAGAGGTTCTTCCTGATGTTGTATTGCTCGGAAGAAATATGCTGTGAAAGAATCTGTTCTGCTTTTCAGCCTGGGACTGCGGAGCAAGGCTTTTTTTTTATGCAAGAGAGTGTAATTATTGGTTTAGTAAAAAAGAATGTGCTCTTTTCAGAGAATTCAAATTGCTTTAATTAGCAGAAAGATACATACAGCAGGGCTTCGGTTATTTAAAAGACACTGTGACGAGTCAGTCTCTTGTGCTAACCCTATTTTTAGTTTTATTCTGGTATCTTTTTCTCTAATTGTTATTCTTTTCCTTTAAAAAAAAAACCAAAAAACCCCCAAACCCACACAGGGGAAGGGGAGAGCTGAGAGCAGGTTTAAATTTCAGGTTACCACTTGGCAAATGTCCTTCTTTGGGCCAGCTTCCCTGAGGTGCCCTCAGCATCTGGGAAGCACCCTCCAGCCCTCTTAAGACAAAAGGATCTGAGCCTGCTCAGGACCTTGCTGAAATGGGTCTTCCGTGACTGAAAATGGCAAAGGCCAACTGATCTGTGTGTGAGTCTGACTGGGCAGTGGAGCATTCCTACAACAACTCCCTTCCAAGAGTCCTTCCCACAGTGTTAGTTCCCTAGCCATGCCTCCCCTGGCTGGTGCGTGCCTGGTGAACAGTCTGCCCGAGACAGATGCTGTTCCCAGCTGGGAACACAAAGAAGTGAACTGTGATCATTGAAAACAGAGGCTTTCACATATTAGCAAGACCTTTTTGCATGCTGAGCTGCTGTAACAACCAGTCTAGTTTGCACTGTCACCCTTTCCCTTCCTCTGCATGTGTATGCATGCTTGTGTGTATTTTATTTATACATATATATATATAGACATAAAAAATATTAGGGGATAGATTTTATAGCTTGAGATTTCAGGAGCCTGTAGAAACAGAATTTCACCTTGAGAACCACCAAGAGATCAAAAATTAGGTTGTTTGTAATCAATAAAGATAGATGGGTTGTAAAAAAATAAAAATAAAACCAGGCACAAATAATCCATGCAAATTAAACTGTATTCACCTTACTTGTCAGAACTGCTTCCATGGCCCTTAAATCACAGACTTTTTAAAACCAAGCTTAAAATTCATTCTCAAATTTGTCATGTAAGCCATCTGCATTTTACAATATATTTATTTATTTTTACTCTGTGAGATTGGTATCACTGTACACCTACCTAGCAATTTACATTTATTTTATTTGAGTGGAGTTTGATGTCTGTTATGATGAAAATGTCAATGTTCTAATGATTAAATTGAATTTTTTCTCCCCTTTTCCAGAAACAGCATAGCTGCCTCAGCAGTGTGTGCCTTCAATCTGAGTGCCATTACTCAGGCATTTAATGGCCCTTTCCGTTACCAAGAAAACCCAAGATCAGCCTGGCTGCCAACATTAAACCCCATCCCTAATTTCCAGGTACTGCTGCTGCCCTTTTCTCCAGTTCCCTTTACATTCTGTCACTCCAGTGGGTTGGTTTGTGTGGTGCTCATTTTTCCAGGTAGACCCACGGTGCAGGTAAATCATATTTCTCCACATTTATGAGTGGTTTAGTCTGTGGGACTCTTTGCCACATGTTACTGAGACCATGGGAGCAAAAATTGAACAGTTTTACCGGTAATAAGAATGTTCAGATTTTTTGTAATAAAGAATAATTAAAACCTGTTACACTCATCACTGTCACATGAACTCCAAGAATGCGATCCTCACAAGGGGACAACTGAAACTAGGAAGGATTGAAAGCTGAGGCTGGACAAAGTCAAACTAGAATGGAGATAACCTATATTTTTAAACAAGAAAGGTAATTGACCACTGTGACTGTGTAAGGATGTGATGAATTTTCCATCACTTGATAGGGCCGGGCCCTTAAGGCTACAGTTTTTCAGTGCAAGATGGATGTCTTTCCAAGACACAGTAGCTCAGCCAGAAGTTATGGACATGTTGCAGCAGTAACTGGTGGAAGAGGACACATGAGGATAGTCACAGGGGTTCTTTCTCACCTCAAAAAACTTTGGCTTTATGAATGAGCAGCTTTCTAGGATTATCAGCTAAGGCCCATTTGAAAATTGCAGAACAACTTCAGTCACTTTATGCCCAGATGCAGTCAGTGCAGTACAGAGAGTGTGTGTGAGAGCCCCAGAAACCCTGAGTCTTCTGAAGCATGAGCCCATTTTACAGCTCAGTCCCTTCCCATCTGGGGAACCCTAGGGAGGATGGACTTGTCTTCCTGTCCTTGCTTCCCCACGGTGAAGTCTTGCAGCCCAAATGTGTGAATCTGGCTCTCCTTTACTATGGCAAAGGTGCTGAGGCTGCCTGCAAACGCCATCTGCCTTCAAGCTGGTGATGTCAGGGACCTTCCAAGAAGGACTCTGCAGTTGCCTGAAATCACAGCAAGAGCAGATGGGAGGCAGGTCCACGCTGCAGGCAGGGACATGCTTGGGTTTGTGCTGAGGAACCTGATTTCTCCTCCTGAATTCCCTCATAGCACCTGAGTGAGGTCTTCTGCCTGTACAGGATGAGACAGGTTTGGGCTTTTGATCACCCCCTCATCCTGGTGCACCCAAAACCAAGAAACAAAGCTTCACTGAAGGCTCAGCCATGCCAACCGTGGACAGGCTTCCCCGCCTCCTCCCCACCAGTTTAAAGGGAATATTAAGCTTAATGGAGAATCAAGGACTTTCTGTCCCTGGCTGGGCTAGCCCAGGAGGAATAGAAGAGGACTCTGGAAAGCATTTCCATGTAGCAAAAAGTATCAGGTAAGATATGGAGTGCAAAGATTGCAGCAGCAGGATGAAAGAAAACGGTCAGAGGAAAATAAGGAAAGGAAAAGGAGATACGTGGCAGACAAAAGGAAGATATCAAAAAGAGATTAAGATATTTTTCAAGTACAGGAGGAACAAGAGGTCAATGAAGGGCCTTTAGGAGATGACAAGGATAATTTAGTGACAGAAGAGGGAGATATTCCAAAGAAATTAAATTTTTTTTTTTTGCCTCAGTGTTCACAAAGGAAGATGAGGGAAGCATGCCAGAATATTTTTTTTCTTGCAGAGAGGAAGGAGAAACACTGAAGGATATAGAGGATCAGGGCAGTGCAGATAATCAGGAAATTAGAACAAAACAAAATAAAACCAAACCAGAGGGATGCTGTGTCAGCACGCGGGCTGCCAATAGACCAAAAGGATTATATGTGACTTGATGAGAACAGAAAACAAAACCAACAATGACATTCCTGCCACTGGGGTCCTCTTTCAGTGATGCTATAGAAAGGAAAGTGAGTGGGGAGAAAAGCATCCAAAGCAAAACAGTAGTGTAAACCAGGAGTATAGGATACAGCAGAAGAGAGATCTCTAAAAACTCTTCAGAATGTGGGATGAGTCATGAACTAAAAAAGGCAATTGCAATAGAAAAAAAAAGCATTGAAACCTCTCTGAGGACACATCAAAAACCCACTGATGTTTACTTAATCTGGCTACTCAGGAATATGCTTAAATTGATAAAAAGGTGACCATGTTCATAGGTGATGATCACTCTGTTCACCTGGTTCACACGAGCTCCAAAATATTGTAGGACTTAGTACACCAGCTGTTAGGATCCGTATTTATTGTGTATATGTGAGCTAAATTCCTGTCAGCTCGTTTCAGCATGTTGTAAGAGAAGCTCTGCATGGTGCACCTCGGAAAGGCAGCCATGCTGCAAAGAATTACTTTGATGCATATTGAGAGTATGCACATGGGAAATTTGTACACAGTGTAGCTGGAGTGCTGTAAATCAACATCCTAATGTGCAGTACATTAACTTCTTTTCCAAGGAAACCCCAAACACCTGGACCCAAAATGAAGAGAAATAAATTTGTGGGGTTTTTTCTAGTGAAATTTTTCAGGTGTGTGCTTCACTTAGTGAGAAAGTTGTCCGTGGACTGAGTATGGGAGTTGGTAGGATTTCTAGTTGTACCACAGACTCCCATGGTCTTGGGCAAAATAAATAACCAGTCACCTGGCTGTCTTTTAGAGTAATAAATCTGCCCACCGTGCATGGCATTGTAGGGGAGAGTGAAGATCCAGCCCTGGCTACTGACATGAACCACAAAACTGCATGGAGAGTTTAATCTATTGGCTTTGGAAAATGCTGAATTCTAGAGATCGGTGTGAGCTAGAAACTCAGGTCTTAGAATGTGCTATCCACCTGGCAGGGCTTACACCAGTGTTTAAAGGACACAAGATGAGCTCTCCTCTTCCCCCCTAGTCTGGATGGACAAGGACATTGAGTTCTATTTCAGTGCGCCCCTTGGTGCTGGAGGATGGATGGACAAGGGCTGGTCTGCCATTCACTGTTAAGATATGAAAGCTGCGTATGGGGAGGGGGGGAGCTGGTGGCTAACCGGCCTTGCTTCAGATGGAACTGAAAGGAGCACATCATAGAAAAGCGGCGTGGCAAGTTGAGTTCTTTGATGCAAAACCAACCAATTTTTCAGGTTTTTTAACCTCCAGTTTTCATGCATTGTACAGACCAAGATGCCAGGTGGAGTCTGAAGATTATTTGAAGTGCTTCAAGGATTTGTCACCACAAAAAAATTTCTCTCCACTGCTAGCTTTAAATCTTTCTACAGCTAGTTTTAATTCTTTCTTTTCCTGCTCTGTTTGTTAATGCCTTTTGCCCTTCTAGCGTGCAGGCTGCAGAGTATCACAAGGGAATGAAACACCACATTGCTGGTCAGTGGACCAGCTGGCAGAAACGTTTTTAAAGAATTGAAGTATACAGACCAAAGCTAGGCTACTGACCTGTGATCAGGCTAAGGGCCTGATTCTGTGACCCTCATACAGACCCACCTCCCCTGAAAATCAACAGACATGGGTTTCCAGAAGAGTTTCAGTGTTTGGTCTTGTGCTGCTGGAGTGGGGAGAAAATGCAGGTACTGAAGTTCAGTCTTCCATGTTTAGTGTAGGACGCTGAGTGATGACAGTCCGAATGAGAACCTGACGGAGAGAGTCCTGCAGGATGCACAGCGCTTGTTCCTGATGAACGATGTCGTGCAGCCGGTGACTGTAGACCCCTATGTGACTCAGGACAGCATTCGTTTTTCCAAACTGGTGGTGGATATTGTTCAGGGGAAGGATACACTCTACCACGTGATGTATATTGGAACAGGTAAGAGCGTCAGGGTTTAAGAAAGCTCCATCCACTTGCTCGTGGACCTAGCAGCCCTTGGAGCCTGTCATGATATCATTACACCGTTGTCATTCAATATCATTTTGGCACAAAACTGCATGGAAGTTAGTTTGCCTGAGTAAATTGAAAGCAGGATCGAGGACTTGAGGCAAAGTCTCAAGTGAGCAGATCATAAATCTACTTTGTGTTTAAAAGCAACAGTAACATTTTTCTCCCTTTATAAAACATGTTTCAACTACTTAGGCGAATACATAACAGTGGAGAAGAGCAAAGGTTGCTGAAATACTCTGTGGTTTTGTGCATGCAAGTTGCTTCGTTGCACCGTGGCATACTCATCTCTAAATAAGCAATAATAATACCTAACCTTCAGGCTTTCCCAAGGTTTTAATTAAGTCTTTCTTTGCGCTTCCATGTGCCTGCTGGTGTATGACTCCCAGTGCTTTCGAGATTGGGCATGCGCAGAAATGTAATTCAGATGGGGAAGCTGAGGCAAGCGATTTTTTTTGGTAGCATGACAAGCCTGTAGTAGAATTAAGTATATGACTTAGTCTCTTGATTTCTACTGCTATTCCCCAATTAGCAGGACACATTGCCTCTTCTGAAAAACACAGATATCTTGGATAAATTAAAGATGCTGAAGAAGGACAAAGTGTTACAAATGGTTGTCTTAGCCCATATTCATACTAATGATAGAGGTTAAATTAAATAGTTTGATTAATCAGAGCATATGGCCGGCCTCATGGGTATAATGTCATTATCCTCTACTGCAGAAGCTTTGACTTTAGAATAAGATGGATTGCCTCCGTAAGTGTTAGTTTAATCTCACATCTGAATGCAGAGTCATTGTCTCATTCTCATGTTACCATCTTCCAGGACTGTCTCATAACTTGTCCAGCTTTTACCACCACTTCAAAAGTGATCATCTTGGGTGTGTTCTAGTAACGTTCCCACTATGGGAGCATCTATGGACATTGATTATGGTGAGAAGATTGTAGTTAAATGGAAACACAACATGATTCTGCCATTTTAATATATCTTGGTATTTTAAGTGAGGAGCCCCAGCTACAAAGCCTGAGAGAAAGCTGGGATACTTTCTGCCTTATATCATTTGTGCAGAAAGGTCCACTGCCATAACCTTACCTCCTTTTTTGTGTTTGCTTTCTGGCCCTGGTTAGTGGTGACTGAAGAGTAATCTCTGCTGGACCTGAAACGTTTAAACTGGTCAAATGCTTCAGGAGAGACAGCACTGCCCAGAGGCAGCCCTGAACACAAACCCTGAGACAAACCGAGCCCAAACTTGAGCCTCAGGCTTGTTCTACACTTAAGGCCTTTCTAAGTGAAAGAGAAGCTTCACGTGGCAGCGAGCCCTGCTACTGTAAGTTCCTGAGCTTTGGCACCAACACAGTAGTTATCAGGACAGAAAGATCAAACCTCAGGAACAATCAAGGCTGAGAGACCTCTTTGGGGTTCTAATGAAAAAAAAGGTGTGGTTGCCCCCTTTTCTCCAGCATAAATCTCCCACAGTTTATCAGATCTTTAAATTGTTTGGGTAAGAGCAATGTGAATGCAAACAGACATTTCTGTGTATGCGCTGCTCATGCCATAGCATCCCCTTGTCAAGCTGGCAGGACGGCTTCTTCCAGGAACAGTATCAATTAGATCTGTAACCCATGCCGTCATTATGGAGCCTTCTGAGACTTCCAGCAGGGCTGCTGCATCTGTTGTCATTTGTCATGGCATCAAATCACACTGATCTGCTCCATAAACCAAAAAAAAAATACAGACTTGAGGCACCAGAAATGATCCCTGCTCTCTTGGGTCACCTTGCTGTGTAACTCACTGGTAACAGGACCAGACTCTTTGCTGCCTCAGTGCTCCAACTGGGAAATATTTCCAGGTACTCACTCTCCAGATGGTTCATATCCTTCTGGGTTCCCATTAAAATGCATTCACAGGCAGTTTCTGTAATGTCTGAGAACTACTGAGACTTGTAACGATGTAGCTGGAGCTCTCTCTACCATGGGCAGCAGGTGACCCAGAACTAGGTTTAAAGCAGCTGTGTAAAGATGACATGAATATTTCACTCTTTAGGCAGGTATTAAATGAAGTCAATGCCTCCAACATTTATTTGTGCCTTGTTTCTTGTTCTATTAGAGTATGGCACCATCTTGAAGGCCCTTTCTACCACTAACAGGAGCCTGAGGAGTTGTTATTTAGAGGAAATGCAGATCCTCCCTGATGGACAAAGGGAAGCAATCAAGAGTCTCCAAATCCTGCACAGTGACAGGTCGCTCTTTGTGGGCTTAAATAATGGAGTGCTAAAAATTCCTCTGGAGAGATGCTCCATGTACAGAACAGAAGGGTAAGCAAATTTACAGCTCTGATATATTCCACTTCAGGATCAAAAGAAGAGCACCACAGAAACATATTCCAGTCTGATTCAGTTTAGAAAGCTTTTTTTCCAAGACTACAAGACAAAAGGCACTGTTGAATGTGCATCTCCTGACAGACACATTCGTAACAGGAGCAATGTGAATGAGCAATATTTTTTTTGTAAATATTAATTCATCCTCATCAGAAATTTATTATATGTTTACCAAGGAAGGGCTTGCAATATTTACTACATTTTTATTTTTTTTAACTTCATGTGTCAATATTGCTTTTATTAACTCCATGTGTTTTGCTGGTGGTTCTTATTGACTGTATGGCTGCAGGTTTCTAAATTTGGGTTGCAGCCAGCCTATCCTGGCTTATCCGAGTGATCACCTCTCCAACGACTGATGAGGCAGGGCTGGACTGCGTGGCAACTGGTTATTGCTTTTGGAAACCAATAGCTCATCTCAACTATGTGTGACACCTCTTACACCTGGATAGATTCTGTGCCTTGATTGTAGCTTTTAAAGGGAGTAGGAAAAAATACTTTTTTTTAATTGTCAGGCCTGGCTCCAGAGCAGTTTTCCACCCAGAAATATGTGTAGAAGGTTTTTGCATCCAAATGGTATCCCCCCATTTAGGCAGGTAAAGGAGCATGGTGCCAACTGATTGAGGCATATGCTCAAATGATCTCCCTGAGTATGTAGCATGGTCTGCTGCAGGTGATTGCTTGTTTACACCTCTTGAAAATACTCTTCATTCTTCTCTCTTGCTTTTGCCTTGCTTTCCTTGATGAGAGTTTTGTCTGAAACTGATGTCCTCTGTGCTAGACAAGAGGAAGGATTTTGTTAGCAACATTGAAACAGATTCCCTCCTCCATGGCCTACTGCAAGATGTCCCTGTTCTCTTGCCAAAAAACCCGATATAGAAAATATCATCATTTTATTTTCAACGAGTTTATCTATAAGCTTGTACTACATTCATGTCTGTCTAAATATAAAAATGCCAGCTCTTTCTGTCTTCACCAAACCTCTTAATTATCCCTTTCTGAAAATATAACTTGGTCATTACTGCAAGTTTAACACAGAAGTGTTTAATGTGTAAAAGTTTAGTTGCTTATACAGACAGGCTGACACAAAAGTGTTTAGTAAGAGAAAGAGAACCACAGCTGGAAAATGCCACCCTGTTCTCAGCCCTTAAAAGCAGAGATTTGAAAAGGTAGAACATACCAGCTGTCCTCTTCAGGCTGTCCTGGAGAGTTTCAGTTTGAGAATATTTATGTGTGTATACATGTATATGATCCAGTTTCAAGAGAAATGAGTTCTTCCTTTTCTTTCTTTTCCTAATCTTGAGTTCAGCTTTCTGGTAATTTATAGATGGTGTCCCAGTTTCAGCCTGCATAAGTACTTTGTATGACACTTCCATTAAAACTCAAGTGGGGAGGGTTTGCTCAACTGCCTGAAGAAGGGACAAGCAGGGAAAAAGCAGCAGTGGCTGGAGGGCAGACAGGTGGGGGTCCCTCACAGGAGCACTGTCTATTTAGGACCCAAGGGCCACAGGGCAGTGTCCTGCTAGTATAAGCTTATTCCAGCAAAAACAAAAACCCAGCCCCAAAGAGACTCCTTTGTCTGCCGGTGGCCGCAGGCAGCCTGTTTTATGCATTGCAGGGCAGAGTCCCGGCTGAAATTGCTGGGAAGCTTATGTACCAGTGCTGGTTTTTTCTAAAGCAAACTTTCTGGAGGCATTTTTTCAGTGAAATAAGGAAATAGTCTAGCTCTTTGGGGGATGGAGACTCAAACTCTCCCTCCATCGGCTTGTTTCACGATACTTTTAGGGAATTGATGCCAGCCACTGGGCAACAGCAAAGTACACGAGATAGGTGTGTTCCTGACTCTCAGGTGTCCCCTGACAGCATGGTGGGTGCACACACTTGATGATATGGGAGGTCAGAATTTGCTGAATTTGAGTGCTGGTCAGCTACTGTACTTACGTACATTGCAATGGATCCTTTGCCCCGTGGCTGAGTCTTGTGGACGGACTCTGTACCTGAAAAAAGGAGGGAAAGAAGAAAACTTAGGAAAGCCAATGAGGACCATAATTTGTTTCTTTGTTTAAAAGGTTGTTTTTGCTACTAATATTGCTTCTTAAGGTAAGCTCTTTAATTTTTTTTAGGAAATTTTCCAGCTGCAGATTTTTCAACTGCAGATGTTGGAACCTGTTTTCCCCTTAGCATCTTGGCTATGTAGGTGCTAAGTCAACTTGGCCTCCTTTGTATTTTTTTCAATACTGAACTGTATCGAGAAGGATGTTTTAATTTCCTCCAGTGCATTCCACCTGGCACTTCTCCTGGCCTGTGATTTATTGCTTACTTATTGTTGCGTCTATGTTTAATACATGCCAATATACAGCCACCTCGAGAAGAAGGTCTCCCACCCCTACAACAGCCCCCACTTACTTTTTTGTCATGCTGTGACTTCTTGACTGGCGTCGGTGAAAAGCTCTGGTTTCAGCAGTTTTTATAATGTAATCGTTCTGATGGGGGCTCAGGAAGCTTGGAGGTGATGGAGAATTTGTGCCTCCCAGGCAAGAATACCACAACATTGTTTGTTTTCTTTGGCTGTGCCTTATGTTATCAGGAAACTTTGCAGCCTTTTACACCCTGGGGGCTGATGTGGGTTTGTGATTGCTGAGGTAGAGCTCTAGCCTTCACCCTGCCTTCTCCCCCAAAACAGGCGATTGTGTATTGAGAGAAAATTGATCTTAGCATTGATCCCCTCCAGCAGTCCTTGCCGTGCTGCATGCTGCTTCAGAACCTTGGGGCTTGGTACCAAGGCTCCGAAGTGGGGCAAAGGAAAAGGCAGCAACAAAGAGAAGAGGTGGAAAGGGGAAAGGATTTCTGCCATCTCCTTCACTGTTTGTTTATTGACACGGCACCGATTTAATCTCTTAAATGGTGACCAGTAACTCAGCCCCATGTCTTGCTGTAGTTCATTGACCCAATGTATTTTGAGGTCTCTGAGCGGTGTTTTGTGTGTGCTCACTGACCTGTCTCAATCTGTCCTTTCAAAACAGCCAATCTTAGCAGCAGGGCAAGAGGAAGACATCTGTAATGTCAGCTGCCCAAATTTACAGGCTGGACTTGGCTGCAGGGACACTGTGTTGTGCGTGTGTTTTCCTGTTGTGCTTAGGTGCTGCCGTTCCCCACGCTGGAGACTATTAGGAAGATGTCCAATGCGAGTAAAACCTACAAGCCCTTTGAACATGCAGTCTGTTTCGAAGGCTGCTTTGCCCGGCTGTGCGGTAGCTTGGGTGTGCTTGCTGCTGGATTTTGCATGGCTTTGAAGTCTTTGTAACTTCCCTGCAATTTTCAAATGAGCTTGGATTTTTACCTCGAGCTGCCCTAGGCTTTGGGGAGTGATATTTGGAGAACCAGCACTGCAGCTTTCTCACTGACACCACTATAT
The DNA here is from genome assembly GCF_023634085.1 of Falco cherrug. Taxonomy (NCBI): domain Eukaryota; kingdom Metazoa; phylum Chordata; class Aves; order Falconiformes; family Falconidae; genus Falco; species Falco cherrug. The sequence goes on along the minus strand of NC_073704.1, from coordinate 30,889,740 downwards.
CCCTAGAATGTGTCTAAACAAAGTCATGAATCTGAGTTCTAGAGAGATGAGGACTTCCGATCTGGACCATTATTTTCAGGTGGGGTTTATCTGTAGGAGTAGTTTAGTAATTTTTTTAAAGGGTGGGGTGAGATTATTCATTTCAGGAGTTGCAATCAAACAGGTAGGAAAATGAAGCCAATTGTTGCAGGGAACACTTTGTGATCCCTTCATATTGCCCTTTTGTAGCATCAGGGCTGTGGGCCTCTGAGCAGACATAAACACTGAGGCAGGCCTTGGAGTGATTTTGTAGCCATTTCTTGATTGCACCTTCAAATGAGAAAAAGAAAATGTGTTTGGGAATGAGACCAGAGGGTCCCTTGAATACCTGCCTTTTCTGCTCTCCCTGCCCTGAGCAGTTTAACACACTTTATGTTGCTATTCATTCTTCCCTCTTCCTCCCTCCAGTTTTCTGTGTAAAATTTGCATGGTGCGGGTTGCACTTTTGGGTTGTACAGTGCGGTTCTGAGAATAGTTTGGCTTGCCTGTCCTCTCCCTGCCATGGTGTGCTCACATGCGGGCATCCTATCAGGTTGTGTGAGTGCCACCTCAGGTCAGCCTCCTGCCTCCTGCTTCTGAGGCCATGGGGTGAGCCAGATCCTCTTGCACGCAGCCTGTGAAACACTCTCATTTGAACCCTGCCTGCTTTTTTGACCGGGTTGCAGGGAGTTCACTGTTGAGTGATGCTGAGTTTTTGCCCTCCAACTTGACCTAAATTCTGCCCTACACCCCCTCCAGCCATGGTGTTTAATGCAAAGCTAGCAGAAATGACTCAGCTGACAAGTACTCTTATTGGATGACTTGAGATCTGTGTGAGAAACACAATTCACCTCTAAATAGCATTGGGCCAGTGATCAGACAACTAAGTACATATAGGTAAGTAACTCGTGAAATGGCTCCAGGGAGTTTTTGGAAGAAAAGTGTCAGCAGCTGCAGTAAAGAAGCAGGGAGTTTTCTGCCCTCTTTCTCTCTCCAAAGTGCAAAACTAGAGCTCCAGGTATGGTCCCTGTACTACATCCACGCTATGCTTTAAGGGGGCTGAGATATCACATGGAGCATTGCTTTGGTGGTTATTGTTATTTTCTTTTTTTTTTTTTTTTTTTACTCCTTATATGGTGCAAAATCCTCTGTAAAAAAAGGAATGAAGCACTTGAATTTAGGATTGCAAAACCAGAATTACAGGATTACCAGATCTCAGGAGTGAAACTGTTAGGGAACTTAATTGAAGGATTAATACAGTCTGGGAAGAGATCTAAAAATTTCCCAGTTTTGGGAAAGAGTGAATTGAATATGGACTGGAAATACTCTGACCTCTTCATCAGAATGACGATAGTTCCTCCAAGGACAAACAAGGAACTATTGTTCAGTGAAAAGAACAGGAGAGAAAATGTTAAAAAGAGGAAAGGGAACAAAGCAGACTGTTGTTCAGTGGAGCCCAGCATCCAGCAGATCGCTGAGGTGACGTTGATGGCCAGATTGTTCATCAAAGACCTCAAAAATCAAGCCCCTTCTTCTGAGCTGAGGCTGTTGAAAATCTGGCCCAGATTTTGTTTGAAAATCTTCTCCCTGAGAGTTTTTAAAAATAGCCAATGCATTGAACATGGTTTTAAAAATTGAGGCAAAAGGAAAGGTAACAGCCTACAAAAATGTTGTGATAAAGCTTAATCATCAGTTTCCATCTGCTTTGGCTGATATGGCCTCTCCAAAATCAAGGGAATTAGCTAATTATTGTACTACCAATAATGCTGAAAAGCTTTGAAAGACTTCATAGGCAGAAAGGAGAGTGCTCAGCCCAATGTTTTGTCATGCACGGTGTCCAATAATACATCAGAATAAATCACAAAACATCTGGTTTGGCATTCTGGTTGCATTTAAGTAAATAGCAAGACTCCCACTGACAGAGAATGAAGACATCAAACAGAACCATGATCGCTAAAGCTCTTGGAAAGAATGAAGTTTGGTAGATGAAATGGATCTGTGTTCTTTAAATAGAAGTACAAAATTATGCCATTTTCTCTATCCTGAAAACACATTTGCATCTGCTGTAGCAGGCAATTACTCCCATTTTCTTTAATATAGCTGCTTATATATGTAGAGTTAGAGTGCATCAATACTATTTGCAGGATGTGGACCTTTAAGATCCTAGGGGATGATACAGGTCTTAAGGAACCTGGATTTTAGGATAGTAGTTGAAGAGCTTCATTTGAACAGTCAGTCTGGAAAATGGACATGGCCATGTGTGTTTGAAATTGGAAAAAAAAAGAAGGCAAGGGTAAATGGTAATGTAGTGAGCAGGGACGTGTTTCCAGTAAGATGCCAGAGAGATTGGTTTTCAATTTCATCTTATTTGACATTATCTTTAATAGCACGGAAGAAAGAAAATATACTTTGTAGATGGCGTTTAAGTATGAAGGAATCACAAATAACAGTGAGGAGAAAAATGCAATGTGGGGTGAGTAGAGAAACCAGCAAGAGTCTGGGTTTGAGGAGTAAGCCTGTGCTGAGATTGCTGGTGTTTGCGTCACTGAAAAAGAGAAAAGATGAAAGAGTGAAAAGGGGCTCAGCTCTGAACAGGTGAATTATTACAGTGTTTCCCATTTCTATTAAATGCTCAAGCCGGTGGCATGCTTTACGTTCATTTCAAGCTGCCTGTACACTTTCAGGTTCCCGCTTTTAGCTCCAAAATACGTAAATGGCCGCAAGTGAATGGTCCTGTGGCAGAAGGGGAATTCAGCAATAGCCAGAGTCCAAGGTTATACAACTGCTGAAACAGATGAAGGTCACTTCAGAAAAAGCCAAGCAAAACCAGCTAATTTCAGGTCTCACTGCCTTTTGCTCCTTACTATCATGACTAGACTGCCAATTTGTTTTGGGGGGCTTTGGATTTGCTGGAAGGGAGGAAAAAGTGGGGAGTTTCAATGTGCTGAGGGCTTTTGTTTGCTCCTTGTTTTGAAAGCACACTGCCAATGTGACTTAGCTCACAAGATCGGGAACAGTTTAGTGTATGGATCCTTTTACCTCTAGCAGGCTGGCTTTAGGCCAGCTCAGATCAATGATGTCTAAAAGTCATTACCATCTGATGCCTGCTAGGTGGGCTATATGAAATCAGTTTCAACACAGTGGCAACTGACAAGAAAGCAGGTAGTTTTCATGGAATATTTTATGTCAGGATGACATTGATGCTATTGTTATACAAACAAGATTAATAACTAAAGCTACCGGCAAGCCCCAGGGCAGATATCCATTGCATCTGTCAATTCTCGCAATTTGCTGCTATTAGGTCAGAAGATTTGTACTCTAGGCAATGGTCATATTCAGCAACATGGCTCCTGTTGTGGAGTCTGCAGCCTTACTGCTGCCATGGCTGGTTTGCTTCATGTCTCAAGCTTCCAGGCAGCATTAGCAGTGTGAAAAAGAAATGTTCCCAATGTTAATACTGAATGAATATATTGCTACAGATGCATCATTAACTTTTTATTAAGATATATGCTATTTTACCTGTTTGGGGAGGAGGAAGTGTCTGGAGCCAGAGCAAATCATTGTTGATTTAAGTTTAAGTATATATAAGTATATAAAATATGTATGGGTTGTAGTAAAACATAACGTTGTACTGTCTGGTGTCTTTTACATGTCAAAATATCTAAGTACTTTAGTTCTGTGGGAACCCTCCAGTTTGCAAAGGGGTAGGGCTGGATTTCAAGAATATCCATTTACTTAAGTGATGTTGTCTCTTGTTAAAAAGTGGAATGGACGTTGTTTGGTGGCAATTTTATAAGTATGTGGGAAAAAGCAATGGAGAATATGTTGGCAGGACTATTTTTCCCTTTATGCAATGTTAAAATAGCTCTGCATTGGACAAGAGGTGTGTTAGATCCTCAGGATGTAGTAGGTGGTCTAATAGTTATTTGCCTTTTCCAACATGTATTAATCTACAAAGGCTCTGTCTAGTTGAATCTGCATCTTGTTGAGCAGAAAATAATTACCCAGAGCTTAACAAAATCCAACTTTAACAAAGGAGCTGCTTGAATATGGATTACTTTGTGCAGCCTGGGTGACAACTGTAGACTGTTTTCAGGTTTCTTTATCATCACTCACATTTCTTTCTAAGTTTTCTCGCTTTGCAGTTTTCTTTCCCTAAGTTCCCATTTTAGCATAATTTGTGTTCTTAAATCATTATCTTGCAGAGGTTATGTAAAGCACCTGTCTGTGTCCCTAGAAGTGGATTTGCTCTTGCCTAAACTACCTTTTTTCCTGTATCCACCTACGCCACCAGACTACAGGAATTTGCCGTGTTCACACATTAAGTCTCAAATCTGCAACCACAGAGCAGAAACCCAGGTGCAGAGTACATCTTATTAGAATCACAGCTGCCTCCAGACAATGACTGACACAGGGCAGAGACAGGGAATAACACTTGAGTGCACTGATTTGCCCAGGCTGCCTTTCCAAAAGGATGTCTAGTCCCCTCTGCCTCTTTCCATATGGCAGCCCTGGGGGGCATGTTTTCTTAAGGCTCAAAAGCCTGTGGAGGCTAGGAAATAGTTGTGCTTCGCAATCCAGACAAGCATACCCTGCATTCAGGAATTCCTTCTGGCTATTCCTTTCATTAGGACTTTAATAGTATCTGAGTTTTCTTGTGGATGACTGATCCCATCACTGGTAGTCAGAGGCTCTCTGTACTTTTGTTTTTATTAGAGGTCAGTTTTGTTTGGCACAGTGACAAGAGTTTCTTCTAACAGTGTTTGTGGAGGAACACTTATTCATCTTTTTTATTGATGTAAACATAAATCCAGATTTAATCAGAATTTTTCTTGGGATGGCATTAATCTTCATATTTGAATAAATGCAATGTTGGTTTATTTCACAGCTTTAAAAATAAAAATAAACACCTATCCAATAAAGAAGTCACTGTTGCTAAAAGATGATGGAATGGGATGTCAGAAAGTAAGAAATTGAATAGTTTGTTGTGTTGATTGTGCAAGGCACTATACAACACCACAATCAATTAAAGTGATATTGAAAGTGGTATGGCAGGAGGTGGAAACTAGCAAGCCAAGGTCTCTGATGTGGAAAGGAAAATGAGAAGAAACTGCCTCTGAAAATCCTCTGTCTCTGCACTGCTTCATTCAAGTAAGTTACATGTGTTTGGCTCGTAAATGGACTTCAATTTTAGGGATTGTTTTACACCATGGCTTTAATTTATGCATTCTAAACAAATCACGTGCAGAGCAGCAATCACTGATGCTAAGCTTGTGTGGGTGATAAATTACACACGCAGACAAACACACACACTTCAGCTTCTCTGCCTCTGTGTCTGATACCAAATGCCAAAATACCAAACTTGTCTGTCCAGATTAACGTCAACTGTAGCCCCCACAGTGGTGGTACCTGTGAGGTGTGGTATGCTCTTCCTGACTAGTGCCCTGCTCCACAAATAGCCCCGTTAATTACTTGTGAAGTATGTGGCTACTCATCTTGAGGAAAGGGCAGCAGCATCTGGCACGGAATATGTTGTATTAACCAGCTGAGAAACGAAGCTGCTACTTGACCAGCGTCTGACTAAAGCAGCTCAGTTCCACTTGGCTTCTCTTCTCAGTGGGGAGAGATAATGGATTTGTACAGATCACTAACTCATCTCTGCGGTTTGAATTTTTAAAGGTATCAAAATTAGAGGGACTGTTTGAAGGTCTGGTGCTTTTTTTCCCTTTCTAATCTTATTTTCTTAAGCCATGAACATCCTTTTGATTCTTATTCTTCTCTTTTCATGCCATCTGGCTTTAGGGAAGACACAAGTCCATTCTTCCTTGCACGGGTTATTGAGGTTGTCAGTAATTATGATTTGGTTGGCTGGAAGCTAATATGATTATTTGTTTAGTTCATCCCCTCCGCAGGTTGATAGCAATGGGACAGTAAGCTAACCTTGTCGGGAAATGCCTGTCTGCCAAACACAGCCTCGTGCTCACAACTAAGAGACACAGCTAAAACCCCCTTACTGCTTGCAAAAGGCTGTTCCCCTGGAGTTAACTGCTCGAAGACTGCAACAAACCAGTGTGAAATTCTGAGGTCTTATTTGCCAAAAGAGCAAGGTGAACTCCTGTGCTGCCCATGCTCCTGAGATGCTGAGCACAGAAAAGTGTTGCTCAGTGCCTTTCAGGGCCAGGCTTATAAATGTTTGCACTGCACCAGCTGATAGTGCTGCTGTCTCTGTGCCTCTAATGAACTACCTGGTGATGCCAATGGGGGTTTAAAGGACTGGGTCTGTGACAGTTATTGAATCTCCCTGGCCAACATGATGTTCAGTGCAGGTTCCAAACTAATCAGAATCAAACCAAAAAATACAGAACCCTTTCCTGGCGCAGTAGCAGGGTTTTGTGAGCAAACACAGTTTGGGAAGGGAGCTTCTCAGTCCTTGGGTCTAGAGCCTGGTCTCTGCAGATCATCACGTCCTGTCGTTCCATTCCTATTTGCTGAGAAAGAGGTAAATGAGAAGAGAGGGAGGAAAAACTGGGAGAACAAGCATGTCCTGGCAGATGAGAGGAGCAGAATCCTTCAGTTTGAATGCTCTGGGTGAGAGTTCTGTGGCTTTTGGTACAAAATGGCATTTTTGTGTGTCTTCTGTCTGGTAGTAAGAATGGGAAGACGCTGTAGTAATTCTTTCCTTTTTTTGGTCTGCCGAAGCTTAATCTCTTCAGTTTGGTTCTGTCGGTTTGCTAATCCATTTATTACACAGTCTAAAGTTTTAACTCTGTGGGAAAAATGACCAAAAGAAGAAGGAAGTTATCTAGACCCAGAACGAATTAAAGTGGGAATGAAAAACTTTTGAACTACAGACATTTAAGCTTTAATGAAGATTCTGAAAGATGTCATTCAGGCTATTACAGAAAAGGAGATCTTGAGCAGGACCAGCATCTTGGAAACAGAAACCTTTTAACAGCACATGCTATTCGGGAAGACTCAGCACTGCCAGGTTTCAAAGGCCCCGTAAAAACTCTTTTGAGTAATAGGCAGGCTGTGGATAGTGCCCCACTTACAGAGTCTTAATCCTTTGTGTTATCCCAGATCATTGCTGTAGAAATGATTGCAACAGTCAACAACAGGGAGGCTTACAGCCCCCAAACAGCAGGCAGCAGGTGAGCTCTTATGAGTAAGATCTTATTTTCATGCAAATGTCCTTGGTAAGTGAGAATAAGGAACTGGAGAAAAAAATACCTTGAATAGGAGATACAAATGGAATTGTTTTTGAATTGAGCATTTTCAGTGTATGCCTTTATGCCTCAGATAAGACATTTATTGCAAGGCAATGAAATAAAGTGTATCGCTATTGATAGTAATGCCCTGTCATAATAAATCCAACCTCTTAGATATCCATCAAGAAGTATTCTCCTGAGTCCTCACTGAATGAGCTGTGGTTAGTAGATGGCGGGGACACGGACCATGTGGTATCATCACCATCTTACTTCAACAAGCATCCTACTTTGTGGGATTTCATTAACTAAGTCATTAGCATTAATGTAGCTAGTGTTAACCTGCTATGCTTGGTAAGTCTTCAGGGATAATGAGTTCCCGCTACCTGTGTGAATTATGGTGGGAGACAATAGTGTGTTGTTAGCTCCTTGAGGCATTCCCAGCCTGCCACTGAGGAGACCTGGGTGTGGTGTTCCCTGTATGTATGGTATGAAATCTGGCCCCACTGAGCCAGTGGCAGAAGTCCCATTGCCTTTGAGACATCAAAATTTCCTTATAGCATGTAAACTCCTTTGTATCTTATTTCATGGTATTTACATACTGCCCTGCAAGACTTTGAGTCTTGCAGCCTGTGTGAGAGTTTTCAGCAGCGTCAAAATACAAAATGGTATTTACATGTAAACATTTCAATTCATTTTGTGTTCTGAGCACAGGGAAATGCTGTGATATCTTTAAATTTTCCACACCGTGGTGCTTGTTCTACTAAAAATGACAGCGTATTTCTGAAGCATTTTGATCTGTGAGTATGTGTATGCATATATATATATATATTTGTCTTTTGGTGTGTTTGTGGTTTTATCTTTTAATGACATCAATAGGGAGATATATATAAGTGTTCTAAAGATAAGGGTATAAATTAGGTTGGATTTTGAAGTGTTCACTTAGAGTATTTGCCAGAAATGTTGTTCTTTTGCAGTAATGGACATTGTGATGCTTTTCCTCTTACAACAGGAAAAAAATAGAGCAAATTTTGTAGTAAGTAAATACATTCCTCCTCACCCTTAAGTGTATCACTGTCAGCTGATACGATGGGTTTCTCAGCAGAACTGAGGCAGATGACTGGGCTTCAAACCCTGAAGGGAGGCAGACAGCACAGCTATTTTGGGTTTAGATTTCAAATGGTTTTGAGGGCCTGCTGTCAGACAGGAAGAAGTCCGAGGCTTTGATGGTTGTTAAATTACAGACTGCATGTCTTGACAACCCAGCAAAGCCCGGCCTGGGTAGGAATTCATTACACCCAGGATGCAGAGCACAGGGACGGTGCAGTGTGGGATGGCCGTAGCTCCCCGCCAACAAGCACCATGCCGGGCTTTTCCTGGGGCCCAGTACCATGGCCTTCTGGTGGCTCTGCAGCTGGGTTCTGATGGCCTGTCAGCTGGGGGGCAGTGGCAGTGGCAGGGGACCACAGGCTGTGATTCATTGAGTGCACCGTTAGGGATCTGTAGCTCGCCACTCTCGGCCAAGAGCAGCACATTAACTACATGACATACATTATGATAGTGCCAGCAAAGTGGTCACTGCCTAACTGGGATATATTGCAGCCTGTGGAGTGGCTGAGGGCTGCAGCACAGAACATATGGAGATTATTTCCTGAATTTATGCAGCACATGTTTTCCTATAAATTAAATTCAGAGAAAATGTGTATCATAACAGGGTGATGCTCACAACAGCCTTCCTTGTTATGAATTACAATGACCTCTCTCAGCTTGCTGGGTGCCTATGAAATGGCTTCGTGCAGTTGGAAACAATAGCGTGTACATGGTGTTGAGGTCTGAAAGCCTGACCAAAAGGCTATCTAACTACAAGCAGGATTTTTTTTCCTGTTTTTTCTCCTCCCCACCTTGCTTCTATTATTCTTATTCTTCTCTCTGGAAACTGCCCAGTTTCCCCCTGAATTGCCGAGTTGCTGAAGATGGTGGGAAGATGCCCTGGTGTCTGCTCCGTAATTAGTTGGGTGCTGCCCTTGCTGAGGGGCTGCTGGGTGGCAAAGGCTGCTCTGGACGTGGTGGCAGCCCCGCTTCATGGGTGAGGGCAGTGTGGGTTGCCAAAACAGCAGGATGGGGGTCCTGTGCCAGAGTAATGAGCAGAGCAGGACATGTCCCTTCTGTGTCCTTGGACTGAGGATCTCAAGTCTTTTCTAGGCAAATATTTGATGTTCTGTTACCTGAGGCTTGCACAAAATCATCTTTGCCTTTTCCTTGGGTGTGCAGAAGCAGCTGACAGAAAAATGTAGTAGAGACAGTCATTGTAACTACCTTCCTAAAGCATGAAAGAGGAAGTTATGTTCCTTACAATGCTGTGTGTGAAATCTTTAGTAGAGAAAATACAGGAAGCTGCCATGTAGAAGCAAACTAGAAACTCATGATTGAGATATAAATATATACACGTGTGTGTGGATAGATATACATATATATGTAAAGCAATGGGTACCAGACAGCAAAACAATCTGGGGTCTGATTTGGGGCAAATCATTGTGGAGTCAGTACAGACTGAAGGAATGTTTTGAGCTGTGCTTAAGGGACTTGCTTTTTCATTTGTGGCTGATTACGGGCTAATAGGATTTCAAAGATTTTTGTGAGGGAACAGTTCACATCTCATTGCATTTAATTCTTTTTTTTTTTTTTTTTTAATGTTTCATTTATCATACTGATACCTACCCTTAGAATACATTTTGTTACTCTCGTCTTTAGCTTCTTGAACTGAATTTTTCCCCTTGGTCCCTTGCTGCTGTCTATTAGGCAGTTTTCAAATCATTTGGGACTTTTGGAAAGATCCTATCAGCCTTTTGTTTGCTAGAAGAGAATGGATCAGTGGAATAAAAAAATAATGTTGTGCATCTTTTTAGGTTTAGTCCTCTCTTCTTTGTCTTTCACTAATACATGTATGATGTGGCTTGAAAATTAATAATTTGAAAGCAAGTCATGGGAACAACCAATACAGCTGAATTTTGTTGGTACAGACTAATTCTGTGACTGACCTTCTCTGTTTAGTGGCAGTAGTGACCCTAGTTCTTTTTCTTTAGCAGCTCACATGTTGGGAACACACACTTAGCCTGTAAATATGGATACAGGAGGAAAATGAATACAGCAGTGTTCAAAGCCAAAAGCTTAGAAATAATGTTCTGCTGTGACTTTTCCAAACTGACATCTTGATGTTGGGATTATAAATGAAACCATTGTTCCAGCAAAGGCCAAGACTAATAGAAAGCCTTTATTACTGGTCCATTGGCTAATTCTGCTTGTCTAACCCCTTTGGATGGACACAGTGTCAGAAAACATACTCACAGAGGTTGCTTTGTGTGAGATTTGGCCTGCTGAGTGACTACATGGGGGCACAAAGATATCTCAATGACAAGCGTTCTTTGACTAAAATTTGTAAAGTCATTTTTTTTCCCTAGGCCTTGGAGAGGAGTGAACTGATTTTTAATCTACAAGCTCCTATGAGTGATATTTGCTTTGTGTCCTATCACCCTTCTATTCAGCTGTTCTCCCCTTCCAAGCAGGTAAACCTCTGCTTAGAAGAAATTGTTTCTTCTGCTGAGCCTCGGTGCAGTTGACAGCTGTCATATACAAGCACTGTACTTGAATACGTGTCTTTAGAGCTAGACAGTATTAAAGAACTTTAATCTTTTCTCTTTGCACATGCAGGGAATGCCTAGGAGCCAGAGACCCCTATTGTGGCTGGGATAACAAACAGAAGCGATGCACCACCATTGAGGACAGCTCCAACATGAGCCTGTGGACTCAAAATATTACTGAGTGCCCAGTAAGTGGAAGGAGCAGAAATATTTTATATATACTGGTGTGTGAGTGTGTGCATATGTGTGAAAGTGAGTGTGTGGCATCCTGATGAGGGCTGGCTGTTAGGAGAGCATGGGGAACCCAGTGGCAGACATTTATACCTGGTCACAGCCTCTTGTTTAGAACACAGAGACCTCCAAATGTATTCTCTCCAGAGGAGGGATCCCAAAGCAATCATTCTGTCCTCCTCATGCCCGCCCATGCCTCGAGTGGAGAAGATTGGATTATGCTGTTGGGTTACTGCTGAGAACCATGTAAGCCCCAGATGAAACCTGAGCTCCTCCACTGTCTGCACCATTTCCTTGGCTTCCCTGCAGGTTGGAGAAATCAGAATAGCTGACTGCAGCATCCTTGGACAGCATTCAGTTAAATTTGCTCTTGGATCCCTGAGCTGGCCCCAGGAGACAACACCGGTGAAGAAGTGTTGCGTTGGCAGTAAGAGGCATCTGGGGAGCAGCAGAGAAATAGGGCATGCATGGGCGGTTTGCAGAAGGAGACAAAAGATACAGTACATACTAGAGAACAGAAGTGAAGGGGACAGTGTAACCGAGAGACAGAATGCGAGAGTGTTGGGTCCCAATTTCACTTCAGCAGACTAAAGACCAAATCCATATGATATTACAAGGAGATGGTCTTCCTTCCTTGCCCTGGTCTCCATCAGATGCAGCAGTTAAAAAAAGAAGCGTCTCTGGTTGAATCAGTTTGAACTGCCTCTCCAGCTCCCTTCCAACCTACCCACCCACCCTCCTCTGATGACAATATCCAGTTCCTGGCTGTGATCCCCAGAAGCCGACTAGCCAAATTTAGTTCCTGCTGTTTGAAGCATACCTGCAAGTTGGCTGCGGAGGAAAACCAGTCTTGTTAAATAAATTGTGGGGGGAGAAATGCTCATTAATGTCCATTGTTATTATCTAATGTCTATTAGCATGTTAATACTGCTAAATCTGGTAGATAGCATGAGAGGGATGGATGGGTTATATCTTCAATATGCTACTTCTGTCTGGAGACGCTGGGATGTTTATTCCCCTTATCTTCCTTACTTCTCAGATATTTTCCCAGGAAATATTAGTCATTACTTCAATCCATCCTCAGCTTGGCAGGCTTAAGTTTTTCACTGCTGGATTCAGAGGCTTGTGTGCTTATAACCCTCCTGTGTTGAACTGGGATGCAGTGCTTCTTGATTGCCCATGCTGCTATCTCGTCTTGCTTAATGCCTGTGTCTGTTGATAGGTGTGTGAGGTGTTAATCCTCTAGTTTGAATGTCTGCTGTGGTGTGCACTAGGGAACAGGCTGCTCCAGGTCATTGTTTCAAGGTCATTAAAAACCCGGCACAGAATATTCAGGAGCCTTGGCTGTTCTTGTAGCACTAGTCTTACATTTGTTTTAGCATTTCCATTGTAGATTATTTTCCGTGTAGGTGCTCTCATTCTGGTGCATACATCAGCCTTGTGCTCTTTGATTGATGGGCTGCTAAGCTGTTTAAAATCTACATGCAAGTGCTTTCTTTTTCTTTCTCCACTGCCCCTTGCTGGAATGAATTCACCCCTGGTGTGGAGCGGGTGGCTCAGTTAAGCACCTACAACAATATCCGTGTATCTCCTTGTGTTCAATGCAGGGTAAAGGTCGTAGTCAACAGGGGCAAGAGTCTAGGACAGCAAGTGCAAATGACCACGGGAAAGGTAGGGGAATGCAGTGACCCAATGCCAAATTCCACTCCTGAAAAAGACTGTCTGGGAGTTTGCTTGGATGAGTTACTGTCTTAAGAAGTGACTTCTCTCACCCTACTTTTCTGGGCCAAGCACCAGGCGCTCAGCTGTGCTAGTACAGCTGTATGTGAGATCACAGTCAAGTGTGACATGGCATAGATTAAAAGCACCCCTCCCAAATAAACTTTTCCTAACCCAGATAATTTCAGTGAGTTCTCCAGCCTAGCCCACAAACAGATGTCCTGGCACAGCTGAGAGACTGGCATGCAGCGACTTTTAAAGCCAGAACTGTTGTATTACCGAATTATATCCTACAGGGGCCAGGCATTTGGGTGAGTCAACCACAACACTAACACAACTTGACTGCTGCTCTAGTGCAAACAAGCTTGCTCAGATCTAGTCTGAACATCTTTGTAAAGCACTACATCATACCACAAATGCCCACTCTCAAATTTCAGTATTAAGGGACCTTAGATAGAAGGCTAATCATATAGTGTTAACATTGGGCAATGGTTAATACATGTTATTAGCAGGGAACACCTAGAACTGCCTAAAGGTTTGTTGCTGAGGTTGCAATGTCAAACATTTTAACATTAAGAAATGATAGGACACAAATTGGCCATGCTGCTCTTCGTTCCTGTCTATGTGCATGTGCCATATCAGGGAGTCCTGAATACGTGATTGCACACTGCTGCTTCTTAGCCTTGGAAAATGGGAATGAGGTACTTTCTGGTTTTAGGAAAACTGAAAAAAAGCCACATCATACTTTGTAATATCTTACTGATGCCAACATGAGCCACCAGCAGGAAAGGTAGATTTGCCTAACAAATGCCATTATCCAAACACATGGAGTTACTGTTGATGGAGGCTGGCAAGTCAGGAATTGAGTATTTCCAATAAAGTGTACAGTCCAACCTATCCCAAGCCAATGATGCTCTTCCTCGCAGGTTTTCATCCCAGTCCCACTCTGTGTGTCCAGCAAACCCCTATCTCAGTCATCTGTCATCTGCTCCATGTTACCCCATTTTCTTGCTAATCAGTGCCAGTCTCCCCACTTCTTTTTTGGGTTGTCTAGCAGAGCTGTACCCTGCTCTGAATTCACGTGGGCTCAGCCACTCAGAACTGCAGTAGCTGGGATAATTCTGCTCTGGCCCACACTGAGGCAAGCCCAGTGCACAGAGAAGACTTCAGGAGCCAGGATCAAAATCTATGAGGCTCTGAAAAGTGGGAATTTTCCTCCTCACCTCCCAGGGATTCTATACTCTAGGCAGATTAGAATGGCTTTTCATGCAAATTGCAAAAAGGTGTTACAAGGGCATGAAGTTCAGTCCCTTGCTCTGAAAACTAGCTTTTTTCAAGGAAAAGGTTGCTACTTATAAAAGTTCTTTCCCCCTAGATTTGGTTTTAGAAATGGCTGAAATAGTTTGACTGAAGCTTTGTAGAAGTTTCGGCTTCTATCAAACAGCCAACATGTAAACTTCCAGCTGAAATAATCAGAGCTTGGCAAAGTTACAAGCAGTTGACATCTGAATCCTAAGAGGGAGAATAGATGAGTCGAAAGAACAAGGAATGCTGCTAGTCTTACCTGTAATATCAGAATAAACATTGAAAATATCCCGGTAGCGAGTGGTAGGAATGGTCAGTCTGAATTTTTAGTTCCTGCACTGGAACCTTTAGGTGCTACAGGGAAGAACTGAAAAGGTGATGCCTTTGGTGGAAGTATGGCAGTTTATAAAATATGAAAACTCTGGAACTGCTAATATTATCAGGTGAGAGAAGAACATTTGATCACGTGTGTTTTTGAAGACATCCTCTCTGTCTGATGGGCACTGTGTTGGCTACAAAGGATTTGCCTTGTAAAGGTATTCCTGAAAAAGATCAGTTCATATGGGGTTTTATCCCACTTCCCAAGTTTGCTCTTTTGAAGGTATATTTATGAATTTAAAGATGGAATAATAATCCATATGTAATTTCTTAAGTATAAAAACTTCTTACACTCAAAACGTGACGTGTTTATAAATCTCAGCATTTTGGTTATGGATGCTTATTTGTTTAATTTTTGGGTTACTTCCCAGTATCACTTATGAGCCAATAATTATTTGTCAGCTCTTTTTTTTTTTTTTTTTTTTTTTTTTTTTTTAATTGAAGCCATGGGCCATATCATACCATTTATTTCTGAACAGAACTCCCTGCTGGAATCAGCAAGGCTTTCTGGCTCAAAAATGAATAGAAATGATCCAGTACTTGGATTATGACTTTTGTAAAGCAGGAGGAAATCCAGTATTAAATATCTCAAAGTAGTTCTTCTGATATTTTTTCCCCCCGACTTTTAGCAACCCAACGGTATTGATTTTTAAACAATGTTTAAAACAACAACAAAACCCAGTGTTCTCTTCTCTGGGCATCTTGCCTTGTAACCTGCAGCCCAGAGCAAATCTTTATGACGACATGATAATCTATTGCAAACAAAGGTTTACAACAGATGCCTGAAACCCCCCAACTGCAGCCTGATGAGCACAGTAGCAGATCTAAATTACTTCCATGCTACTGCTGTGTATTTTTGATGCTGCTGTAGATGGGTGAGATGGGAAGATGACAGCCCACCAGAGGTGCATTGTGAGTTTAAAGTGTTGGAGGGTAAGCACAGAGCAGCGTGTTTCAGAGGATGAGTGTTTGAAAGTGTATCTCCCGTGGCTGTGGTTGGCTCCCTGTGTAGCTCCCAAGCAGGCTCGCAGACTCTCCATGCCTCGCTTTCCTTGTCTGTAAAGCAGGAGAAATTCTTTCCCCCTGGGGTGACCCAGGGGACTGATCCTGCTGACTTCAGAGCTCAGTGAAGCATGGCACAGATTTGGGGCTGGGGCTCTTCAACGGAGCCGGAGCCTCTTCCTTTCTTCACCCTTCCTGGTGTAAAACACCGAGGCCAAGTCCAGTGTTGCCTTTGCCAGCAGTTTTACCGAAGCTGCTGAGCATCCCACCACCCCATGGGTGATGCCAATGGGGATACGCAATTTGTTTGCAGCCACCATTTGTGACATCCCACCTGCGAGGCCCTGAGGCCCTGCACTTTGGGACATGAGGATGGAGGGAGCCACCAGCGGAGAGTGCATCATGGGGCTGCGCCGGAGCAAGGAAACAGGTGTACCAAGGCAGGGCCAGTGTGGATGTCTTTCTGCTTTGTGTTTCTGAAGTCAGGAGCAGAGAGGAAGCCAGAGCAGGGGTGCTCAGGGCAGCTTTCCAGACGTGGTCCTAGCGTTGCTGGTTTTTACAGTAGTGGTGGAGTCGGGCAGAAGAAGGCAGCGGTGGTCTGGGTGCAATCCCGGGAGGAGCTGCCAGTGTTCATCTTCTCAAGTCAGCCTTAGTGGCGATGGTCCCAGCAGCTGCTCCCCCAGCCCTTGGCACAGGCTCACCCAGCAGCACTGGTTAAAACAAGGCACAGGGGAGCAAGCTCTGACACCCTGTCTCCTGGAAGGTCTTCACCAGTCCTAGGCTGAAATAGTGTCTCATGCTTTTGGTCAGCCACGACTATCGTATTTTTACTTCTTCATTACAATGCACAGGAGGCTCAAGCCCCAGCCTGTTCGGGGCTGTACAGGCATGAAGCAAAGGGCAGAGGAAACAGGCGGCAGCGTGGTCTGGTCTGTAAATTGCCTCGAGAGGAATTCTTGCTCTTTAGCCCACTATGTGATCCTCAGCGTTAATTCTAGTCACCACCATCCCACCAGTCATCACTTTCTACTCTTCACCCCCCTTCGCCATTTAGGCTATGGCTCTGCTTAGAAGGGGAGCCAGTTCTTACTGCGTGTTTGGGCAGGGCCAAACTCAGCAAGGCTCGGGTCTCAGCTGGTCACTATGGTTATACAAACGCTAGCTTGGAAAATATTCTGCAGGAGCAGTCCCAAGCACTGCAGAGGGAGGGGTATAATGGAGTGGGGGCAATCAGCACTGGCCGTTGTGTTGCTTGAAAGGCTGAAGCTGTGCAACGTGGGACGAGGGAGTGCAGTGGTTGTGTGGCGTGGCAGATGGGTGCTTGCTGGTGTGGTGCTGGCTGGGTTGGCTCGGGCACCTGTGCATACACGTTAAGTATGCG
Organism: Falco cherrug; assembly: GCF_023634085.1. Lineage (NCBI taxonomy): Eukaryota > Metazoa > Chordata > Aves > Falconiformes > Falconidae > Falco > Falco cherrug. The sequence continues at coordinate 30,872,863 of NC_073704.1, read as the reverse complement.
GGGTGGAATTTGGAGGGTAAATATTGATGCTGCATTGTCTGAAAACAACCCTCTGTTTTGAATCCTGCTTGCAAGTACAGGCAGCTCCCATCTAAACTGCATCCTAATCCTGCTGGCAGCTTTGTTTGGCATTTCTATTGTGGGGCTGTCTCCAGAAATGTAAACTTGTTATTAATGACCTTTTTTTCTTTTAAAATTAGGTGAAAAACCTGACAACAAATGGAAGATTGGGACCTTGGTCCCCATGGCAACTGTGTGAGCATTCGGATGGGGACAGCACAGGCTCCTGTATGTGTAGGTCACGTTCATGTGACAGCCCTCGTCCTCGCTGCGGAGGTCGCAGCTGTGAAGGAGCCAGGATTGAGGTTGCAAATTGCTCAAGGTACCTCAGCATCTTTGTGCTTTTTAGAAAGGGAACAAGAGTTGTGCCCATCCACAGCTTAACTCCTTGTGTTTCTGTGACCATGTTGTATCCCAGCCAAACTGAAGTATGTGTGAGGTCTAGCTTGAAATCAGTGAAAAATCAAGCAGCCCAAAGGCTCTGATAGAAGGGCCTTCAGCCAGGGCTCTTGGACAACCAGCACCCCAAATCAGTGTACACATTAACCTTCCCTACACTGTGCCTTTGTTTCCCCCAACTGTACAGTGAGTAGTGACCCATCAGGAGGAGGTAAGGCAGAGGTAGGTGTTAGCCAAGTGAACAGCAATAAGCCAAAAAAAAAATCCAATATGCTCGTCATTTTTTAGAGTTTGGATTCCAAAGTTGCATGGCCAAAAGCAAGCAGAGCTCCTTCAGAGCAAAGCTTGTGAAGACACGGTCTAGCCAACCTCTGAGCAAGGCTTGTTTGCCTTGTTCTGCAAGTCTGTGAACCGTCTGCAGCATGCTGGCTAGGTTCAAGCACACATCATCATCTGGCAGCAAGTAGCATAGAGCTTAAGAGGCCTGCCTGCTGGGGACAGCACTTAAATAATGCATGTAGCTCAGCTTGTGTCAAAGTGCTGCCTTTTCGGGGAAGCCTGAAGCTCATGCCTGAGCAGTATGGAAGCTAAATGTCTTCTGGTCAGGTGCCCAAACATAGCCACGGTGTTTGCGTCCATGTTACTCCACCACCCTCAGACTACATCATGTCATGGAGATGGAATAGCGTAAGCACTACTTAACCAGGGTGGGGCCAGCCAATATGTTCGTAAATACTGGGAATACAGTTTTTATCTACTTTATCTTCTCCATAAACATTCGTTCCATTAAGGACAGCTGTCTCTTGACTCCTCCCTGGAGATCAGTGCTGGTCTTGGCACCAAAACTTCAGCAATACTCATGTTTTAACTGGCATCTCTGCTTCCAGTTGTGGGCTGTGTTGCCCAAAAGGCATGCTGTCACCCCTGCCCCTGGGCTGCCACCATGGGCTGAGCAGAGCCTTCCCCAGGCAGGCTTTTAATGGCAGCGGCAAATGGAAAGCATGCCAGTGGGATGAGTTTCTCAGCACTGCTTTGATGGCAAAAGAGGCAGGAACAGCTTCTAAGAAGGGGATGAAAAAAAGATTATTCAATCTTAAGACATAAGAAAGCAGCATGGTTTGAAAAATAGGGACATCTGGTCATCCCACATAGGCCTCAGCCCTCAAATTTCCTTTAATTGACATCATATGGCACTAAGATTTCTTTTTGCAAAGAGGGAGCAGGATGCTTAAAGATGAGTTCTATTAGAAAGCTTGCAATCTGAAAATGGAAGGTGTCTATTTCTGTAAAAATCCTGAAACACGAATAGATGCTGAGAATTGTTGGGTTTGGGGGGAATTTTTAGTAGAAATTACTTTCCCCTTTTTTTGCTGCAATAACAGCAACCTCCTGTTTGATTGTTTTCTTTTGGTTTTGTGATTTTACATATACTTCTTCCTTCGGGTTAAGGAGTGGGGAGGTAGTAGGTGGCTTAAAACATGGCAGAATAAGATGGAATAGTAGGATTTTTATATAAGTGAGTTTCTTGGTCTTTGACCTTGTTTGGGGTGGGAGAGAGGAAAAGAAGGAGGGCGAGGGATGAGAGAAAAAGAGAAGGCAGGGAGAAACGACTAACAGGGTTCTGAAATAAAGCTGCCAAGAACAGGCAAGAGTTGATAACAAATACAAAAAGTGTGAAGGGCAATGTGGGTTTTACCTTTCATGCTTTGCCCTGATTGGTGCTGTGCCAGAAAATACTTCTTGCCAGCAACGTTATTAGTTCAGTAAATGCTTTGAAAATTAACATCTGTTTTCAAGCTTAGCTCTCAAGAACCAGAGAGCACCTGAGTTGTTTTTTGACTAGACGTTTTAGAAAGCTTTTTCTTTGTTAGAAAAAAAAAAAAACCAAAACAAATGAGATTTTTTTGGCTTAAGGTAGTGAAGTGTCAAGATTAGGCAGTTCTGTAAGATAGAGCATTGCCACTGGCTCCATATGAAATGAAACCTGCATCACAGAAGAGATGAGATACAGTTCCTCCTCTCCTGCTCCAAGGTTCAGTAGTACTGCCAAATCAGAGGAAGGTGAGCTTTAATAAATGCAAGATTTTAAAGATGAAAATGCTAGCTTCTGTGTAAGCACACGGTTGAGTCCCTGCATGGCAGCAGCGTCACAGGAGCCGGCTGCCTGCACGTGCTCAGCCTGTCGCAGGAGCAAGGCACAGAACATTTGCTGACACCTCTGTCGCTGAGGTGTGAACTAAGGGGGCTTTACATCACATTTGCTTCAGGCTAAGCTACCACTGCTCAGCAGAGATGTGATCACTCATTAAACCATGAGACTCGATCCTGCTTCTGAGCTCTCAATTGCCTCTGATTTCGACGGATTTAAGGTCACACTACAGTGGCATTTGCAGGCGGCCATGAAAGCTAGAAGCAATTATTCTTACTTTTAATGAAATTTGAGCTTTACACTTAATACAATTCAATGCTGAAAGCTTTAGGAAAACATCAAATATTACGAGGGTTGTGATAAACCCGTGGGAGCTGGCAGTAGTATTGCTGTTAGAGATTTAAAGCATCAGTACCTACTGAATTAGCTGAGGGTAGAGTTTTTTACATCCTTTGGCACAACAGGCATTCGTGAGCCTCAAAACCTGCACTCTGTGCATAGGAGTCCAGGAGATATTTTGGGATCAACCATGGCTCAGAAAAAAGGGGTTATGAGACCGGGGGAGATGATGGGGGAATAGTCAGTGAGAGTTACAGCAACCACACTATTGCCCAGCAAATTCTAAGAGTCATTTTCAAAATCATCAGCATTGGCTTCATTCCCTTCCTTTCCAATTCTTAAAGACTTTAATGGGAGGAAAGTGAGGCCAATGCTAAGCACTTTTTGAAGCTCCCTTTTCTAAATCTCCACCAATAGAAAGTTTGTTTGAAACAAATAATCTCTTCTCCAATGTGTTCCATGATTCCCCTGTCAGTACCTTATGTGTTTTGTTATTAAGCATGGCACGATGTGGGCAGACCATTAGGTCACCCCCATCCTCTGTTGTCTCTCTCACCTTCTTTGTTAGAAATGGCGCTTGGACACCCTGGTCTTCCTGGGCCCCGTGCAGCACCTCCTGTGGGATAGGCTTTCAGGTCCGCCAGCGTTCCTGCAGCAACCCTGCTCCACGGTATGGGGGCAGGGTCTGCGTCGGACAGAGCAGGGAAGAAAGGTAAGAGATGCCTACAATGCCACGTGTTCACCTCTGTGGTTATAATGTTGGCAGTTGGAAATGGTGGTTCTTATGTGAATGCAGATTAAGGCTGTTTGGCTGAATGAGCAAGGTGGAAGGAATTCCAGAGCCTGGGAGGGATGAGGTTGCTCACACGCGTGGCCACTCTCTTTCCATGAGCCTGTGAACATCAGAGACTTCGGAGCTGCCTTCACTCTCAGGCAGGACCTTTCAGGCCTTCACAAGTATTCCTGCTCCCCAAACAGAGGGCTGGCTTCCTCAAGGAAAGGAGAAGCTGTGCCTGCTGTTAGCAGTGTGGAGTTTGTAGATACAGTTACATTGTTCTGATCCATCTCTGAGGACACAGTTGTGTATGTGCAGCTTTCATTGCTAATTGCATCATTCTCTACTAATTGTGCTGATGCACCAAAAGAAGTTCAAGACAAAATATAGCTTAACTCACAGATTCAAGGTTGAGTTTTTGCAGGGCATGGCATCAGAAAAACATATTTTTTTTCCCCTCTAAACTGAGAAAATGTCATGCAAAATAACTAAAAGACAATACTTTTTGAACCTACAGAGCTATCTGCACTATTATGCTTCTTCAAGCCCGGCCCCTCATCAAACATATGCTTCAAGGCATCCCCATTTGGTTTCCAGATTTGACATTTCATTAAAGGCCACCTTTGCTTGGAAGTAGGCGGTTGCTTGTCCCTTGAGTGGTCACTTAAGACAGATCTCTCTGCTTTTCTCAGAATACAAAGGGCAATTCATTTAACTTTTTTGATTCGAGACGTTTTAATGTTTGGTTTGATTTGTGGCCATTCACAATGGTCCTTTTTGGGTTTTAAAGACTGCATCCGAGTCAATTGCAGTCCTATGTGATTCAGTTTGAGAACAATATTGATTAAAAAGCTGAACAAAATTAAAGTTACCTTGAACATGACATAGCATTAATTTAGGGCCTGCTTTTAGATGCGTATAGCATCTAGTTCAGCTCCAGTTGCAAACACTGGCTTCTTAGGGTCCAAGCAGCAACATGTGAAAAGAAGATTGTCAATGTGAAGCTGCTGTTAGTGACAGATCACTGTTGAGTCATCGTCCCACTGAAAATGTTTACTATCCACTCCCTCTCTTTCTGTCTCATGGGCTTCAGCTTATGAGCTCTTTTGTGAATTCAGTACCTAAAAGTTTTGAGATTAGAGCACTTTCAAAAACACAGTCTTGACCATTTACTCCAACTGTCTCAGCCAGGTTATTCACTCTCTGTTCTGTACAAAGGGTACAGTTCTCTGCTGGGAGCAGTAATATTGCTAATCTAACTGCTGTGTCAGCCTTCTGCTGACCTGTGCATGCATGAATTGCACCCACATGCACCGTGCAGTCTTCTGTCCATCACCATTTTGTCCCTCAGATGTGCTGACATGGATGTTTTTTGAGCAATGCACTTTCTTCTTTCAGATTCTGTAATGAGAACAGTCCATGTCCGTTACCGATTTTTTGGTCTTCATGGGGTCCTTGGAATAAATGTAGCGTGAATTGTGGTGGAGGGATTCATTCAAGGCAGAGGTCCTGTGAAAATGGAAATACATGTCCAGGCTGTGCTGTGGTATGTATTGTTTATTGGCATTGCATAAGGGGCAGCGATTCACATCTAGCATCTAGGAACTTGGTATTTAACTCCTCTCTCCATCTTGGTTTTATTTGTCAAGCTAGAAGAAAATGCTATCCTCAGCTTTTGCTGGAGAGGATGCTGAAAGGAACTGGGAAGCAGAGAGATGGCTGATTCCCTAAGGCAGGGTTCGGGTGGGAGTGTGTGTGTGTACAGGCAGGGACAGACCGCTGTACGGAGGACTTCCTTAGGCCACTGTAGGCTTGGATATCAGGTCCTTTCTGTGAAAGCACTATGGTTTGGTGTTGTTTTTTTTTCTGTCCCACTCCCAAGGATGATCCTATTGAGTCAAAGAGGTCCTACACGCGTCAGAAATGAGTCTCACTGTCATACTTGAGTAAACAACAGGTCAAACACCTAGTTAACCCATCAGTGAGGCAACGGCTACCCATTTTCCCTCTTTATTTTCCCTTTCCTCTTCTGGCAGCTGTTTCATGCAGCTGTTTTAATTAGTTTTGTGGAGAGTTTTCTTTCATTGTAAGCAGATTTGATCTGGAACCTCCCATCTGTTCACAAGCTGTTTGGCATTTGCTCTAGAATCATGAAGTCCTGAAGCATTCACATTTCTTTGCCCCTGCTAGAGAACACAATCTTGGTCGCTGGAATTCCTCCCACTGGTGGTGAGAACTGTAAAGACCCCAAATCACCCCATCCCTACTCAGCCAGAATTTTGTCTGTACTCAATGGATGCTCTACACTGAAGATGGCAAATGGTTTATAGCCCTCACTAGAGAGTTCAAAAAGCCAACCAACCAAAAGTAGCTGTAAAAAGAGATAATCTAAACCCATCTTAAAAATAAAACAATAAACTTTTTGAGGAATAAACCTTACTGACATTTTGTCCTCATGGGGCTCCTCTAGGCTGACCTGAGAGCAGCATCTCAGGGTCACAGCAGAAAACTTTTATGCTGTTATTGTTATCTATTGCCTGAATTATTATTCTGTCTATAATGTACCAAGCTTTCAAATCCCCATAGGACTTTGAGTCAGCGAAGAAACACAAACCTGAGTGAGACATGAAAATAACAAACATAGTTCACCCTTGAGATCCACCTGATGCTACGCACCACCACTGCCTCCAGAGTCACCACATTTTGTGTTGTATCCGGCACTGACTTGTGTCTGTGAGGTCAGATAAGGTGGATGGAGATTGTTTTAGACCCATAGGGTACCCCCTTGTTTTCTGGAGTGTAAATAAATCTCTTTCAGTTAGGCTGCTGCTGCTTAATAAGTAAGGAGAGAGCGGTTTTCCTTCTTGGCAGGAATATAAGACCTGCAACCCAGAGAGCTGCCCAGAGGTGCGCAGGAACACACCCTGGACCCCTTGGATGCCTGTCAACATCACCCAGAACGGTGCCCGCCAGGAGCAGCGCTTCCGCTACACGTGTCGTGCCCAGCTGTCTGATCCCCATGAGCTGCAGTTTGGGAGGAAGAAAACCGAGAGTCGATTCTGCCCCAACGATGGCTCAGCAGTGTGTGATACTGACTGTACGTCTTGCCAGCTCTGGGGGAGCTATAGGCTGAGTCTAGATTTGGTGGTGGAAGGGAAATCCTCTCAGAATAACAAGAGCCTGATTGTGTCCGCATAAGTCTCGGCATATACAACTAGTGTCACTGCAGAATGGAGGGATGGAGAGAGCCCTGTGACTTAGAGATCAATACGGTTGTGAGCTCTCTGCTTATGGCAGTGTATAGATCTGGTCTCGCTACTGTCAGGCTGTCTCAAAGAGAACAGGCAAGGAATAAGGGTGTAGAGAAGAAAAGAACCATTTTACAGGACAGGACGTGCTACATGAGCTCCTCTCTCTGGGAGTCCCCTTGTGCACTGCCTCTGGGGTTATTCCCTTCAGTACTGCCGTGATGCCAGGCATGTACTGAGGACGCAGCCTTGACTGCCACAATTGGCTGCCCAGTAAGATCATTTATCAAGGTTATCAGTAGACTCGGTTTGTGTGTGTACAGATTTCTTTTTGCATCTAGCTTAGCTGTAACCCTGTGGAACAGAACTCTCGCTAGGGGCTTTCAGTAGAAACTCTTCCCCAGGGCACATAAACCCTGATTTTATTCATGGGCTGAAGCCCTTTTAAAAATCCCAACAACGCATTAATTTGTGATCTCATGGTGTCTTGTTTGTTTTCCTTGAAGCTCTTGTTGATGACCTCCTCAAGACTGGTAAGACCTCTGCACGAATTATCAATGGGGGCTGGTCCTTTTGGGGGGCCTGGTCTTCCTGTTCCAGGGACTGTGAGTTGGGCTTTAGGATCAGGAAGAGAACATGCACAAACCCTGAACCTAAAAACGGTGGCTTGCCCTGCGTGGGGTCAGCGATGGAGTACCAAGACTGCAATCCACATCCGTGCCCAGGTAACCATGATCATCTTCCTGCATGGAATTCGGAGGTGTTTTTCCCCATCTTAATGGTAGAGCCACAAAACAAAACAAAACAAACAACAAAAAACCCCACAAACAAAACAAAACCAACCCCAAAAAAATCATTGGTATTACCAAGTTGCTTTTTTTTTTTTTTTATTAATTTGGGGATTTTTCTGTAATTTTTTTGAAAGGTACTGTAATGATCCATCTATGTGTTCTTTAGTGCTATGACTTAAGTTTCACCTCCGCTCAGAGGGTAACACAGCCACGTCCTCTAGAGGAAATAATATCGTGGGTTGTCTAGCAACTGTTTGCTTCAAGGTTTGATGCTCCATCCAGTGGAGGGCATCACGGTGCTTCTGCTCCTTGATGAGGAGACAGACTTTATAAATGTGGCTTAAGACTGTATAGAGATGCTTGATGTGGCGGTTCTTCTTGTGAACACTTGTTTCTTCCCCCTCTCCTGCTTACGTATTGTTCTTGCGATGGGCATCTACTCTTGACATCAGTTACCATTTCCTGCACAGCCAGCAGGGAGTATTCTTGCCTGGTTTCCTGGTTTTCGAGTTTGTCCTCATGTTTATGTTGCACTCCTGGTCCAGAATAGTAATAATAGACCATTGACTACTGTATTCTCTCTTACTTACCCATCTCTTTGCTCTGTAATAACTATCTGAACTAAATTTAAATGATCTTACACAAATAACCTTGCCTCTTGCAGTTCTAGCAATTATCTACCTCTGGCAATATAGTTTGTGGCCTACACTTGAAAATGCTATGTTATAATGGTAGTATTATGATTCTAAAATTCAATACAAAGATAAAATTCCAATGCAGATATGATCAGAATGTGCAGCAAAAGTGTAGCAGGAGTGTCAAATATTGCACTCTATGGCCTATAAAAAGAAAATAACTCGAACACTATAAAGACAGCTATTAGTACTATTTTGGAAGCTCTCAGTGGCTTTTCACTAATGTCTGTGCCCTTTTTCTGTGCTGTTTTCTCCCTTTGGACACTATGATGTTTTACAATCTGTTCTGAGTGCATGATTACTATTTCTCTGTGTCTCCCTCCTCCCCTGCCTCACTCAATGTGTATACACAAATCCTGGGTTTATCTTGCACTAAATCATCAGGTTATTATCTTCTGAATTAATGGCATGTGGACCTGCAATCAGGCAGTCTAGAAGCCTGACAAGGGGTTGGGGGGCTGGGGAATCAGGGACCTTAATTCCCTCTCTAGTTTTATTATTAACCTGTTATGGGGCTGAGCTCAGATCATAGAATCATAGAATGGTTTGGGTTGGAAGGGACCTTTAAAGGTTGTCTCACCCACCCCCCCACAAAACAAGCAGGGGTAATAAATAAAGCCTCTGAGTTTCCTGTTTCCTGAAGGTTGGAACTTAAGGACTCGGGGCCCCCACAGAAAGAAGCCACACAAGCTCTGCTTAGGTTGTACAGCACTTTTCCCCCCCGAGTAAATCTGCTGTTGCTGCAGGTGAAGCATCAGGAGGCAATATAATAATAAAAACAATGCTCTTTTATAAAAAGTGTGGAATAGAATAAAAAATAGAGTAGAATAGAACAGAAGAGATCAGATTTCAATGACTACCCTGAAAAATAGTTTCTACTTTGGCACTTTATGCTGCAGAGTCTTTTTGTACATAGACTTCATTCTGCATCCATGGAGTGCAGCACATTCATACCCTCTCTTGATATGACCCTCTCTTGATATGAAGTTCTTGTTGTCAGGCCCAAATGTCCTGGGGTGCAAGAAACTGCTAGCTAGTCTGGGCAGGGTGGATCTGGAAGGTGAGATACTGGGGGTCTCCAGTTTTATCACAGTGAGAGGAGTAACCAAAGGCATCTACCTCTCTTCTTGCTTTTCAATGTCCTTCAGTGAAAGGCTCGTGGTCTTGCTGGACTCCTTGGTCTCACTGCTCAGCAACCTGTGGAGGAGGACACTATCAGCGCACGCGGACTTGCACCAATCCAGCTCCGTCTAGCGGAGAGGATATCTGCATCGGTCTGCACACTGAGGAAGCCCTTTGCAACACCCACCCATGTGAAGGTAGCCACTTCTCATCCCTGCTCCAGTTGGCTTGAGTGGTGGTGGGAGCAAGGCACATCTGCAAAATGTGTAAAAAATAAATCAGAAACACCACCAGTTAGAAGCTTTTCTGTCCATTCAGTAAATGTCTGTTGAACCAGGGAAGAAGGGGATGTCCCAGTGTTCAACTGCAGTGCATCACCTTTCTCTTTACCTGTTCACTAGGCCATGCTCTGGCATTGTGGTCCTGGACAGGCAAAATCTTGTTAATGGCTGATCCAGTTAAAGTAATTGAAAAAGCAGGAGCTCTGTGTTTCAATGTGGAAGCTTACAAGATAAAAACCAGGAGTCACAAAGCATCAATCTGTACAGCTGTTGAAGGGACAATCCGTCCTTTTTCTTGCACAGACAGGCAGATGAGCATGTGCTACAACGCACAGGACAGGGTTTACATCTGTGCTGGTTTTGAACACCTCTGTGTATTTCTGATCTAGTGCAGGCTGACTCCTTCCCTTAGGAACCTCAGCAAAACTAACTGCTGTAACTTGTGCTGGCTGCTTGAGCTATCCCTGGGAGACCATCTCAAAACTTGGAGGTCCTGGTGCAGCACTGCCCCATCCAGCTCCTTGCATGTCTTTAACCAGAGAGCAGATACAGGAGCTTTTAAGACAGCTCTGTTCTGCACAGTGCTCCACCAAGGGTTGGTTCAGTCCCTGCTAAGAAAACTACAACCTGACAAGTAGGGTGTGAAATTTGCACTGTTATTTGTATTAGGAAAATTAAATCCACTAAAGGACCCTGGGTTAGATGTTTGAGAGAGGCCCAGCCAGAATCCAGACATTCTTCAGTATGGGAGAATTTTGGTATCTACAAGGGATCCTTTTCCTTCTTGGTGAAGTTGTCTGTGTGTTTTCCTGATCTTGGATTTCAGGTGGCTGGTCAGAGTGGTCGGAGTGGAGCTTGTGTAATGAAGAAGGTATCCAGTACCGCAGTCGTTACTGTGAGATACACAACCCAGACCCTTCTCAGTGCATTGGAAACAGCACACAGTACCAAGATTGCCTGTATAATGAAATTCCCGGTATGTACAGTGTCATTGGGGAGGGAGAGGGTGGGCCGGGCCGATCAGGAGAGCAGCTTGTGCCCAGACTGTCAAGCCAGGCTGAGATTTTCTCTACTATAGATTGTATTTGGGTGCTTCTAGAAAAACAAGCAAACAAACAAACATTTGTGCCCCTTGTGGCAGGCACAGCCTAATGGCATTCCTTTAAGGTAGTTTAGAATTTCTTTAAAATACAATTACTCAGAACTGTAGTAAATAATTAGTATTGCTTCACCTGAAATGAAGCTTTTACCTTGGATAGTTCATCTCTGGCTGGGTTATAAAGATTATCTATGTTCTGAGTATGGATACAGGTAAGAGAAGACCCTTGAGTTCAGATATCAAAAGAAGCATCCCAAAAGAGCAAAGAAATAAGGTGAAGCAGATGAAGACAATTTGCATGTGAAGTGGGGAGATTAATCTAGGGCCTAACAGAGTGACACTGTTGATGGGCAGATGATCATCAACATCTTCCACCCTGTGTTTTGTGGAAACTGAATCTCTCAGGCAAATATCTGATATAGGTCTAGACTGAATAACCCCTTTCCACGTTTTCCTTTCTGGATTACAGTGCTCTGACTTAAAACTCCGAGATCTCTAGGCAATGATGTTCTTATTTTTCATGGTTTTCTCAGCTATCTTTTTGCCCCTAAACTGAAGAAGCTACAGAGCGATCAGGTAACAGTACTGGAACAGGTCTTCAGAGAGGTTTTGTTGCATGTGTTTCACACTCTGAGTTTATCATTCAATTTAGAGAGACTCTCGGCTTGCTGCAAGACATGTGAGCACCTTCTTGTGTCTGGAGCACAGGGGGGTTAATTACTTGAAGAAGTGATGGCAAAATGACAACTTTCTCCAATCATCTTCTCTTTGTTTAGTGATCCTGCCAGCCTCCAGCATTGATGAGAGCACGAACTGTGGAGGTAGGGTACCACTAACTATATATCTTATTTTTATCTTAACCTGGCTTCTTTTCTCCCTGTGCAGTATCAACCAAACCATTAATCTATACAGCTCATATCCCACTGATAGCCTTAATTCCACTGGAGTCTTGCTGTCTGAGTCAGACTGGAGGAATGTATCACATGTCCACTTGTCAGTTCCAAGATTTTTATTTATTTGGGGGTCTGGGTTAGCCATTGAGGGTCATTAATTACCCGGGAGCACCCTGCTTGTCTCTGTCTACTCACAGGGTAAATGGTTCAGGAGAAATGAAGGGATATTCTTCATCCCACCATTGTAAGCCTCCAGCTGTTTGAAGGCAGGTGTTTTTTGAATAACCTATAAAGATTTCACTAAACAGGGACTCTTAGATAGATTCTTTGCTGATATAGGATGAGATTAGTTTATACTTGTCCTCCAAGCACTTGCTTTCATTCAGGTCCTCACCTCTCACAGAAGTTGTGCCTCCTTCCTGCATGTAACTTGAAATGATCCAGTCATTAGTGTAACTTTTCCACTGCCTCAGGAGCCACTATGATAAAAATGCAGAGAAAGAAAATGGCACGTTCTTTTGACATTTTAAAATGCTAGTTTCACACTAACAACCATGTCAATTCCTGCTAGCATCACATCCCTACTTTCCTGAAATCTAGATGATTCACAGGCTGCCGAAATCTCTTCTCTCTGTGGAGATCATGGCAAAAAAAGGGTTGCCACCTGTGGCATGGAAATGTGGCCTCCCGGTTTGTGAGTGTGGAGCAATCAATGGAATTAAAATTTCAGCACCTGCAATGTGACACTTGGCTTTCTGTATCGCTCCTCCCTCAGAGGGTGCAACGTGTCTGCCGCAGTTCCTGGACTCCTTGCTACATGTTGTACTCTACTGTTACGCACTGAATCCACATTTCCTTCTTTTACTGCCACCATTGTATTTGCTGTTGCAATCTACATTTTACCATAGCTAATATTATTTATTTATTACCTAATGTCTGTAATATTTGGCAAAGGAGCCAATAAATAGAAATTCTGTTGATACATCTCAGAAAATCTATATTTTCAGAGAAATGAACCAGAAAGCTTTCCCTCTGGGCACACAAATTCTAGGGTTTAAAAAAAAAAAAAAAAAAAAAAAAAAAGAGAGAGAGAGAGAAAAAAATGTTTTTTCTTCCCTAAGATATGGCTAAAAGTAATCTGAAAAATCAGATGGGTCTTTCAAAGGTGGGAGTGAAATATAAGAGTGCTTTATGTTTTAGAAAGGATTTCCAACTGTGGCGAGTTGCAAATGTAGCAGTGAAATGAAACATTCACTGCAATGTAAGCAAAGCTGGGCAGGAGGAGAATGTGGCAGTGTGTCATGTAGCTTTACTGAGCACAGTTGCATATTCTGTGTTTTAGCTCTCATGAGTGATGTAAAGCAGAGGTTTTTAGAAAGGAAATGTCTTTTTGGAAAACTCTTGTAACATTTAGTAGGAAATTATTATCTTTCTGCTGGCTTGTTGGACCATCATCTAAAACACAATAGAAAGTGGTAATCTTGCAATAGAATTTTATAGTGTGGTTTAAAAAATAAATGTAGCTCATCAGTCTAATAAATTCTGTATGTTCCTTACTGTAATTATGATTGAAGTGCATTACTTTGCCGTAGAACTCTATTGGTTTTGTTCTTTTTAAACTCAGGGGGATATTTTTAAACTAAAGATTAGAGAAGAGCCATAGACTAATGGGCAGAATTCTCTATTTGAAAAGCATATCAGTTAAAATGTAAGATGGCACCAAAAAAATGCACACCGTGATCAGACTAAGAATGAACCTCATTTTAAGCGACTGTCTGAGTAGTCCCTTCCATTTCTGTGCACACGGTCAAGTCAACACAGCAGTCTGTCCAAATGAATTGGCTCTTTAAGTATTATGGGAATTTTGCTGCTGCAGTTGCCACCGAGCCGATGTGGCTGACCCCTGGCACAGCTGCCCTGGGGGCCAGCAGTCAGGGTCCCCCCTCCAGGCGCTAGGGCCCCTGTCATTCCTGTTTGAAAGACGACAGTGCAAAGGCAGAGGAAGGGCAATAGCATTTGGAGTCGTCATTGCTGATTCCTTTCCCGTAGATTCTCCCCTGCACATAGCAAAAGACAACAAGGCGATAAAGTTTTGCCACCCAAGATTGCCTCCGGTTGCTTCATTAACTTGGTGGCTGTAAAGGTCGCTACTGTTTGTTCTGTTGTCAGTGGAGATCTGTTGGTGGTTGGTTTTACCGTGGGGTTTGAGACTCTTTGAGGTGAGGGAGGAATGAGGAGTACTGTTTGATTTTGTCTTACCCCCCACCAGCTGGAGCTGGGAGTTAGGTACCTCCCAGCACGTGGGATACTACAACCCCTCCCAGAGGTCAGCGCTGTGCTTGGAGGGTGCTGCTGCAATCCCATGTGGGGAGATCTCTGTAGGAGGTTTTTCTAGTACAAGAGCTCCTCTGTTTGAAATATTTGCACTGTAGCTACCCCGCTGGCACCTGCCTGCAGCTGGCTTCCTATCTTTGCAGTTTGTGGAGAAAACAAACAGGTGTTTTTCAAGCGGTTCCCCCCTTTCCTTTGTCCACTTTATCTTTTCCATTCCCCTGAGGACCCCTATTTCACTGTTACCGGTACAAATACACCTCGGTGGCAGTGCAGACGTGGCTGTGAATAAGCAAAAATGCTGAGCATACTTGGATTACACAGGAGAGGAATGTGTATGCCCCCCACCCTATGCACAGTCCCATAGGTGTCTTGGGCGGCTGACAAAAAGGGCTTTCCTTCCCCTTCAGAGAAACACTGAGCATTTTTATCCCCTTATTTCCATGACATGCGCTTGCTTTGGAATCCATTAATGTGCATTGTTTGTACGGCTCGTTTCTTTAGCTGTCAGCTTAACATAATGTTTAGTTTCAGTATCAATAGAGGGGAGAGAGAAGAGACAGGGAGGGAGCTTTGAGAAAACAATGCATGAACCTGTCAAACTGCACAAGGCAGAGCTGGAGTGGGGAGACTGATTTGCAGGGAGATTATGTCAGTTTATGTTAGAACGTAAGACTGGCTTCAACAGCGTATTAATGTTGAGCCCATGATGTTGTAGCTCTGATTTGCACCTGTGGTCTTGTCAGGGGAGGGAAAAGGCTGTTCTTTAAAAATAGCATCTCTTGTCATTTCTCTTGCAGGTTTTAGTCTCATCCATCTGATTGCCACTGGGGTCTCCTGTTTCTTTGGCTCTAGCCTCTTAACGTTTGTGATTTACGTGTACTGCCAGCGCTGTCAGAGGCAGTCCCAGGAGTCGACTGTTATCCACCCAACCACTCCCAACCATCTCCATTACAAGGGCAACACAACTCCCAAGAACGAGAAGTACACCCCTATGGAGTTCAAGGTAGGGTACTTGATAAGAAATACCACAAACAGCTTGATACTACCTGAACAAATTCTGTATTTATATCATGGTTGGAATTGTGTCGGTTTGCATTTCTGTGCCCAGCTGTCGGCATTACATGTGGGGTTGAAGGGGCATTTAGCTGTACTGTCACAAAGGGGTAAAAAGTCCCATTACCGCAATGGGATTTTGTTCTGTTTCACAGTTCTGATGAATGCCAGTCTGGCACGTATATACCAAGATACTCCAGCCCATTCTGACTATTGTATGTATACAAATAGACCTCTAAGAAATCAGTAAGAGCTCAATTCAGTGCATTGTTCGTGCATGGTATGAGGAAACGGAGGGGAGGAAGAATAAAAATGGCAACTTTATTAGAAAAATAGCTGGAAAAGTGTGTATTTGTAGGATGAGATTCTGGAAATGCTTTGGGAACTGCCAGACTGGAGAGAATGAGAAAGCAGGGAGGGTTCTGCCCCCTCTATCAGTACTGGACAGAACTTACTCCAGGCAGCCATGCAGAATTCAATGATAGCAGCAGAAATGGGAGCTGAAGCCTTCAGAGGAGATGGGCGTTGAAGTGGCATAGTCTGTTGGTATGTCTGCTTGCTAAAGAGAATGCCACCCATCACCTGAGCAGATAGGACTAAAGGTGCAGGGCACCATATGCTGAGACAGTTGTGCATCGTTGTGTTTGAGCATCAGTCCCCAGGTGAAGTGTGGGATCAGAGAAGTGAGCAGTGGGATGGGTGGAGGGGCTTCACATCACACAGGAGGAACAGCCTACCTAAGGTTACTTGAAGAGTGCGGAGCATTATTTGGGACATGAATGCAAAATGCAGGGAAACTGCAGCTGCTTGTTCCTTCGTATAGCTACGTGCTGTTGAGATTCTGATTGTCTGTTTCTGCTGATCGGTCCTGGCTTATAGCTGAGACCCAACAGATCAATGGTGGGACCATTGCCACAGTCTAAACTCCCTGGGTGTTGGAGACTGTTTCAATGTAGGGATTTTATAATGCTGGGCACAAGATAACTCCTGATACATGGCCATGATTTGCAATGTGAATCTGCATCAGAACTAAGAGCTTGCATTGAATAAATTGAAAAGAGTCAATGTTATTTTGGTGTTTAAAGTTTGAGCTAGAAAATAAGACCAGTTTGGAAGTAAGCATGTGCTGAATTCCTTCTGTTGGGCATTGCAGCCCCTCAGAGGATCCTGCTGCCTACAAATGCAGTCTCAAACCCACATTTCCTAGAAGCATAAGCTACAGTTGCATGTAGTTTAATAAGGGTGCAGCAACATAATGCTAGTCAGCATGGATTTGTGGAAAGTAAATCATGTCAAGCAAATTGGATTCCTTTTTAAAATTAAATAAATATTGATCTAGATAGGAGGGAAGTAGCAGACATATTGGGATTTTCAGAAGCTTTTAACAAAGTTTCACAGGATGTATTATTCTACACACTGTGCATATATGGGTTAGGTAATAAATTATTAAGACAGGTAAAGAACTGGGACCTGATCCTGGAAGCTTCAGACTGTGAGAGTAGTCATTTCAGTTATGTGAGTAGTTGTGGCAAAGTCAATAGGAAAACCCAGATGAGAAAGGCTTGCAGGAATAAAGAGATGAGCAAGAATATCCCCTTGTTTCTTACATAGCAAACAATGAAGAAAAGAGACCAATTTATTTTTGTGGTCAAAAGCAGGCAGTTACAGGGTTGGCTTTGTGTTAACGTTTTCTTTGTGATTTATATCGTGCTATCACATGTTATCAGATGAGGCTAAAATAGGCAGAACGGTTAAAATTTAGAAGGATGAAGTTGTTCGCAGAACGATCTTGATCAATTGGGTAAATGGGTTATGAAATGCAATATGTCTATGCCGAGTGGTGCAGTGGAGTAGAAGTAATAACAAAGCTAAGCAAAGTTTAAAATAGCAGCAATTAGTTAATGCAGTATCAGGAGGGAGCTGACCTCTTCGATAGACCCATCTCTGAATACTTTATCTGGTGTGTAGTAACAGTGAGCAGCTGTTAGAGTCTTCTTTCAAGGGACATAAAGAGCTTAGGCATTAGATCAAGTTTTGAAAAGTCTAGTTTATTTAAAGGAAGGCATTAGCTAACTGGGACTGTATGAGGCTGGGGGAAGAAGGGACTTGGACACAAGGAGATAGACCAGATGGGGCTTATTTATAGAATGTTAGGAAGTGAAAGAGTTCAAAGGCATAAATCCGCAGTCATTGGACAGACCAAAACTAAATGTTTGGGAGCAAGGGGCTACTGGCCGAGAAGAACTTGAAGTCATACACTTTCAGAGCGGTAAATGAGGCAAAGAGATTTACAGAAAGGGTAAATTCTGTTTATCAAGTGAAGACCCTTCCCTCTATTCCTGCTGAATATTTCGTTATCTTCATCTTTCATCTTCTCTATTGGCCCTCTTAAACCCTTGACTGAAAATGTCTCATTTAATACTACGCACTTGCTTCTCTTCAGTGTTCCCTTGAAGCATATAGCGTTAGTGCAATAAGAGGAAGGCTCTGTGTGCTCTGTGCTGTGTAATTACTTACAGAACTTGTTATTAGCCAGCTTTATATTTAGGAGTAACTGGCAGATTTTTCTAAGGGTCAAGAGGGAGTTGGGGAGTTTTTCATGCCTTCAAGGAGCGTGTGTGATTTTATTGTGATGCTACACAATTAACATTCAAATGATGGAGGAGCTAAAATTCACCTTCTGGAAAATGAGGGTTGGACTGAGCTTGGATATGGGCCCATCTGAATTTAAAATGTGTATGTATGAAAGAAAGTGAAAACATCTGAAATTCCAGATTCTAAAACCAAGTAAGTTTCTGTTCAGCAGATACCAAGAAAACTGCCCCCAACATTTTTTAGGTAATGAAAGCAAAAGAATCATTGTAGATTTGTGTGTGTGTGTGTGTGTGTTTGAAAGAGTTAATAAATCCATGATTAAGGAAAGGCATGGTGTGTAGACTACTCTTCAGTAACAGAAAATGATAATGCACAGTGACATGATGGTAGCAGAAGGCTGACCATATGCACTAGTCTATTATTTTCCATTCTTTGATAATAATAAGCCTTCTGCAATCATCTTTAGTTTGTTTTCATCTTGAAGTATCTCTGCTCTTCAACCAGCAGGTGAACACAGTAGAAAGTTTGGCAGTATTACATTCAAATGTACAGCACTGAATGCAAACTCATAAATCAAGGTGAATTTTATATAAAGGCAGATTTTAATGAAGGAAGTGCTGGCTGATTTGAGCCTTGTTGGACATTTCAGCACAGCAATGCAGTAATGCAGATCAGATGTAAATATCATACATAATGGTGACCTATTGATCACTTAGCTGATGCTAACTTGCCTAGGCAGTGTTTTGCAGAAGAGTGTTTTATTTTTGCTGGCTTCTTTTCCCTTCCTGTTTTGCTTTCTCAAGAATGCTATGAGATTTATTATTAGCTATTTTAGCCATGATGTCTTAAAAGATTTCATGCATATGCATTTAGCAGCAGCACGTTGATTTTGATTTGTTATTCACAGATTGTAGGGAAGAGACCTTTTGGGTCACCTAATAAGCAGTTCATGTTTCATTAATTGGTTAAAGTTCATACAGTACTCTGACAATATTGAAGATTGTGCAGAACAAGAGCATAATGAAATAAAAATTATCTGCTCTTCACATTTTGGCATGATGGGTTACAGAACCACCTACAACCTTCCCAGTACTGCCATGTCATTCAGTTAATAACTGGCTATCAAAGCAGAGAGGAAATCCTCTTTTTTTAACATCTTGCTTCAGCTACTCAGGGACTTACTCATGTGAGTTACTTATTAGAGCCAGGCTGATGGAAAACCAGATGATCCTGCAGTGGAAGCAGGAGAATGTGTGGTCAAGGTTGAACCCTTGTGAATTAGGAGCTCTTGGAACAGCCACACATCGAGAAAGGGTTTGGACCGAACTTCTTCCTATTGCTAAATCCTCTGCCAATAAAAAGAGCCAACATTTTATTCTACATGGGATTTGGACAGACAAAGGCATCTGCACATTGGTCCAAATCCAAAATCCAATTGCCTTTGGATCAGGCCAGATGGGATTAGTGAGAAATGTAAGTTTTCAGGATGGTTATGATGATGATTCTGCAGATTTTCTTCTCGATTGTGCTGGACAGACCTCCGTCTGTCCTTCCTTCCTTAAACACAGCTTTAGTCATGAGTCATGCAGTCAAACTCTTTCAATGCTGATGCCTCAAATAAGGTGAGGAAGCACCTGAGGAGCATTGCATCTGCTCTGAGCATCACCACTGCTCTCAATGAAGCTCAGGGCCAAACACTGAACTTGTGCTCAATCAAAACAGTCATTTATGTCAATGAACAAATTTATTGTGGGGGAAGATGAGGTGAGAAATGAGAGAGATTGCAGGATACGGCAATGAAAGTGGGAAACTAAATATTAGATATATCATCTGATACTTGAATTTCCTAGGAGAACATCAGAGTAATGCACATTAAATTCAGTGAGACTGTTGAGTTCTGCACTTGCCCAAAATTATACAGCAAATATAAATGCAGCTACCAGAAAATGGGGGAATATTCTGTAGATCACTTGGGACTCTGTATAAATTAGAAACCACAATGAATATTTTTTAATAAAGTGGGAATGCTGCTGTTGAGAATCAAATAACAGTGCAGAGCAGACAACCCCTGTGAAGGACTCGGGACACTGTGATCCACACTTCATTACTAATCCCAAATAATTCATGGCAATAAAATACCAATGTGGAGGGTTATGAAACAGAAACCAATTCTGTCTTTGGAAGAAGAATCCTTCTGAATAAAACAGGCTAGGAGTTTCGTGTGGCTTTCAACACTGCAAAAAGAAATAAAGCTCAGCATATAGGAAAGTGGAACCCTGTATGGATTTGAAATGTTTCTGTCTTGGTGATGGTCATTTTCATTGACAATGAAAATCACACCTTTTTTATAGCGGGGAGAAAGCCAGCTGTTCAAGTTAAATTAGCTTTAACTACTGTCAGGTACCCTAGAGGAATCTTTGTCTAAGTCAGCCTTGGTCTCTGAGGATGTTTGTTTCTGTCTGCCATGGAAAACTTAAGGCTTCGGTGTCCTATTGCTTAATTTGATATGTTGCTACTTCAACTAAAATTGGCTAACCCATTTATTTGTAGTGGTCACAGCGCATACACCGATAGCACTGTGATATAAGTTTTTTTCTTTTCCTGGTGACCCCTTCACTGTGCATCATTCAAGCCCCAGGAAGGGGCAGTAAATTTCAGACATAATCCAGCAGCTGATGATACCCAACATCATCAATAAATTATCAACAGCCTCCCTTAAGTATTTGCTTTAACTGCATGGTGGTTTAGAGAGATACTTAGCTGATGTAATCAGCTGGGAAAAATTTATATATATTATATTTATTTATATATATATATATGTATATATAGAATCAGATTGAAACATAAATTTTGTTCCCATTGAATTTCATGTTTAACAAAGACTATTTGCCCTGAACTAAGTGGCATTTAAGAACATTAGGTGCTTGAATGGTAGAGTACATATATTTAGTACTTGCCATGAGTATAGTATTATTTGAAAAAGAATAGTAGGGGCAGGGGGTTGTATTGGGAAAGGAGCATTGTGCCCTTTCTTGTATGATCCTGCAGTTGCAAATATCACTTCAGGGGACTCTCAATTTACATAATGCCTGCTGGGAAGGGAAAGCAAGAGAGCTTACTGATGGGGAAAAAAGGATTAAGTGGTGTGTCTCAGTCAAAATCTGTTAGTGTCTTTTCTCCCCTCTATATCATTGGGTCAAGCCAAATTGAGCAATCAAGCATGCCTGGAGGTGTGGCTGTCCTAGAATAATTGTGCCAGTAGAGTGATGTGCATCTCATGGAGGTGTCCTCACCCCATGCCAGCAGTGGCTCAGTGGGTTGCTGTGTGCAAGTCACAGATATCTCCCTCTCATAGATACATTATTTAAGAGTAGGGGAAACTGCCAATTTGGATCTGAATGTTTACTTGCTCCTGCTTCCTCTGGGATGCTAAACAGCTGCTCTCAATGGTCTTCCAATGGGAATTGGTCCCCGCTCCATCTGGTTATCATACAAACCCTTCGTGACTTCACAGGGCTGTTGCTGCTAACTGTGAGGTGGGAATCCACATCGTTCCTCCTCCCCCTGCATTTTGAGAGAGTCCAGCTTTTGGGATGACTTATTTTCCTCTTTAAGCCATATTGAGAAGTGATGCTGGGGGTAGATGCTTGATATTTATCCTGTCATGTTTTTCTCTATTGACTCAGACTTCTCTCCTCCTCCTTGTACAACCAGGTGTATCTCCTCTACACCCAGGTCAGGGATATGGTCCATGCTCTGCCTTCTAACAAGCTAGGCTAGTCATCATGGATGCTCATGCTAGCATTTCTTTGGGATTGTGTTACGGCAGCTGTGATAACTTGTGGATGCAGGCAAGACAGGTTTGTAGGCAGACAAGTTTTGGTTTGTTTTTAATTAGATAAATTAGTATATCTGGGAAAAGCTGGCAGGTTTTTGAACACGTGAGCTATTATTTCAGACCTGAAGACAGACAGATGTGTCCAAGAAGTTATCTGATCTTTCCAGCTATATTGATCAATGTAATGATCAGTATTACCTTATTCTTGAAAATTTTGCCTTTCCTAATTTCTCTGAGGTTGACATGTATCTGTCTCCACCCACCCACCTATGCTGGAAGAAGGAGAATTCAATTAAGAACAACTTCAGGAATGGGAGTTACAAAATTGCGCGGCGCTGACTGCTGTGTATTTACATGACTTCCCTCTACTGGTCAGAAGAGGAATATTTCAAGTATACCTGCCTTCATTTGCTACAAGTTAATAGTTCTCCCTCGGTCCAGGTGCTTGCAAGTGGTTCTTCCCTCTTTGTCTCCTCAAAGCTCTGGCTGGCGGTGGTATGTGCATTAGCTGAACTGGGAAATCTTCAGTGCCGCCAAGATGGTCAGGAGAAATTAATTATGTGTTTGCAGAAGAGTTTAAAGGGAGACATGAAAGAGGCAGGAAGCTAAAGTAAAGGGAGCGGATAATATTAGACAAACAATAAATACCAGAAAACTTATAAGCTTTGTGGTACACTTGGAGGGGAGCTGCCTTGCATC
This sequence comes from Falco cherrug, assembly GCF_023634085.1. Classification (NCBI taxonomy): domain Eukaryota; kingdom Metazoa; phylum Chordata; class Aves; order Falconiformes; family Falconidae; genus Falco; species Falco cherrug. Next base: position 30,850,493 of record NC_073704.1, on the reverse strand, counting down.
TTCTGGAACAGCTCCACTAGTAAATAATGGATTTTTAAGTAGAATTATAAAGAAATGGAGCTGCATCCATACAAATTAAAGACAGCTGTGTCAGTATTCAGAACTAGGTGTCAATGTCCAGAACATGTTTGGCAGCTCTGAGAGAGGACAGCCAAAATACCTTAGATGTATTTTCCTGAACCATGACCGCCCTGTCCTAAAGAGCAGTTGAGAGCTCAGGGCTGCTCAGGATGTGCTGGCTGCTGCCACGGCATGGGCTGCAGCAACGCTACACCACCTTTCCCTGGTGCATCATTTATATATGCACAATAGGTTTGGCATAGGGTAAGCAGGAGTAGCTCTGCCTGCATTCCCCTATAGCTGGGGGAATCCTCATTAAATCAGCTCTAATATTGTCCTGACATTTGGCGCAAAGCATGTGAATAAAGGAAAGAACTGAAAATCCATGAATGAGGGAATCTAGATGGACTGTATCCCAGAGTCTGTGAGACGCAGCTAATGAACAACTCCAATTACCTTTATAAATATCATGGATCTTGGGCAAACCCCCAGTGCCATGAAATGCAAAGGTAATACAAAAGCGTTTGTAAGAAAGCAGCCCAATTTCCTCCTAGCTAATTGAGTCACTGTTAAGCTAACAAAGTCCAATGCACTAAAATCCCACAAGTAGCTCCAGTAAGTCTGTCTGGGAAACGCCAGTTGGATTTGGGCGTAAGACAAAATATCTGTAAGCAAACAAGCCCACAATCGATAGAGTATGCCTGGACCTTCCCCATTCAACAAAGCATATCAATGGGGTGTTAAATCCCACTTGGTCTTTAAAATTTGGCAAAGTCAAGGCCATACTAGAGTGAAACCAAGAGAAACAAATGGGATTGACTTGACTGTACTTTCAGTTACAGCGGTGGAAGCTCGTTGAAACAAATCTGTGTCAGTGTTAATGTGCAGGCAAATCCGAGTTAATATCTGAGAGGCAACATATCACATACGTGGATGAAATGAAAGGTGGCTGGGCTAAACTGACAGCTGAGCAGTAAGAAATCCAACATGATCACTTTTTGCGAGAGTTTTAGCATTAGAGAATGAAGAAAAAGCATGAGATGGCTGCATCAGGGCAGATTCTCAGCTGGTTAAAAAAAGCAACTTCACTGGTCCATACACCTAAAGCGAAGAGGATGGCATTGGTGTATTAAATAATACTGTGAATTATAAATAGAAATTGGCTTGGACAGGAATGCTGCTGTAGAGATTGAAACCTGGCTAATGGACTGTGAACATCGGGCAATTGTTAATGGGAACATATGGGACTATGGGGGGGAGTTGTTTGGGGCACCGCAAGCAGTAATGCAAGGTTTGGCTTTATTTAATATCTTCATTAATGAGCTTGGAGAGGGTGCAGCCAGCGTGTTAATTAAACTAGCAGAAGATATTAAATTGGGAGGTGTATCAAAAAAACCAGCCACTGGTATAGAAATAATGGAAAATGACCTGAGGAGGTTATAAATGTAGAGAGAAAATAACAAGGTGAGATGCAACATGGGGAGAAAACAAAGCAATCTTGAGGAAAATAATCAAAAAGCGGCTATTTAGAGGGTGGGGGATATTTGGAAAGCAATAGGACTATAAGAGACTGAATGGAGTTAGCAGATGGCAAATGAGGCCCAGTTTTTACTTTTATCTCTATTTTTACTACATTTATTCTTTTTTTTTTTTCTTTTTTTAATGCCACTGCAGTTACACCTTTGCAATTCTCAGTCTAAATGTAGCACTGTGGGCTGGCACCAGACTGCATGACTTGTGTTGGTAGTTCACCAGAACGAGCAGCTCTGAGACCTGTCTGAAAACTCAGGGCTGCTGGCTCCGACCCGCCTGCCCCGCACAGACCTACGGCCAGTCGCTCTGGTTAGTCATTAGTTACCACCGGCTGAAGCCCAGCAGAGCCCAGTCGCTCTAGATGGCCATCTGCACCCCATGTGAACTATTAAACTTAGTTTTAGAAGGCAGTGATTATACCTCTGGTGAGTTAGCCTGAGTACTAGAGCATGCACAAGGGCAGGTGCTGTAGCTCAAGTGATGAATCTCTGTAGTAACACTATTGTATACGTGAGGGACCCAGGAAGGGCATATGCCAAGGCATAGTAGTGCAGCAAGGAGACAGTTTGCACCTTCCCACGCAGCTGAGATCATGTCTGCTATATCCTGTGCACCAGCTATATTGGGAAGCAGCTTGGGGCAGCCCTGAATTCCTCTGTTTTTGTCTGGACACCACGTCATGGGTGTTGCCACCACCAAATTGCTGGCAAGCGAGGCATAAATAGCAAGCTTTAGGCTAGACACCTGCACTTGCCAGTGGGAAGACTTCCACCAATTCCTCGGCCTTCTCTTTACAGCTGAGGCAAATACTTAACCCCAGACTTAGCTCTAAGCAGGGTCTCGCTTCGGTTTGTCTTACTGTTTTGTCATCTTACTTCATTTTGTTTTTCATCTTACTCATGTGCTTAAAGTCAGAGATGTGCCAATGCATCTTTCTGGCAATGGTCCTTTATGTTGCCAACTCTGAAGGGTTTTATAAGTTTGAAATGGCAGTAATATAACCTCAGTCCCTCCTAAGTATAAGGGTAAAATAGCAATTTTCAAATAGCTACAGAAAACTTTAGCTCTTCATTGTCTTATAATTTAATGTTAGTTCCATTGTCAACCTGAGCACATCTACAGATGCTGCCATCATTTGGGAGTTGTTTAATTTATTTACCAGGAACAGTGAACAAAGAATTTCCAGTCTAAAAATATGGTAAGCTTCCATCCAAAAAGAACATCCAATCATAAGTTTAGTGTCCCAGTGGGATTTTTTTGTATCTCTTATATATAAAATAGGTTCCTCATCTGTACATCTGCACTTCACTGTAAATCCTGCAAAGAGCCGTATTGAATTCATCTGAAAAAACTCAATACATAAACCCTGGCCACTGCTACCTTTGCCTTGGGTGCAGGCAGAGCTCAAGAAATTTTACAAAAGCATCAAGTGAGGCAGGTTTTTTTAGTGTAAGACACTAAGCAAATGTTTAAGATCAAAAAGAAGAATCATTGAAGTCTTAAAAACCACTCTTAGCTTGCAGTAAATACATAGGTCTCATAAGGTCTTTCTGGCAACTTTTTGTCTTGCCAGGGTCATTTCTAACGTATAGCTTGAAAGGCACTGCAGTGTCGTGGCATCCAGTTGATCAGAAGAAAGGGAGCATGTGGGTGGGCCAGACGTCATTTATTTTCTTGGTGTCAATTATTGCCAAAAGAGGTTATTTTAGTTGTATGTTGGGGTTTTTTAGATGTAATTATTATGCTAATTATTTCCAAATTTACTGGTTAATTATAATACTAAGATCTTTGCCTTGGTACTTCCAGAGATGTACAAGCTGTGGGAAATGTTTCGTAGCATTCATATATTTCCACAACCCTAAGTCATTTAACAAGAAGGCATGGCTAGCTCCATAAAAGAGCTGCTCTGCATCAAAAAAAACATTTTTCTCAATTTGATTTCACTGCAAGACACAAACGACTTAAGAAGAGCACAAAAGAACTTAAATGTTGGATCTTGGCTTCATTACATCATTGCACAATTCCCTTATCCCTCCGTTTTCCTGGGGAATGAGGGGAAGTAATGGCTATCCCACTGTTGATACAGGAAGTCTGTTGGATGCCATCCCAAGGAAAATTGGAAAGGCTACCTCAGTTCTTGTAGGGCTAATTGTGTGGCTGAACTCAGTGGGAATGTTGTCCTTGATTTCTGCAGAGGCAGGGTGCAGGATGCACATGGGCATCATTTGGGTATTGCTAAGACGAATGGGTTGACTACAAAGTTGCCGTCTGCTACCTAGACCCTGATTTTTGACCTTTTCCTGTGTCCACAGTGGATGATCAGGGTTAGCAGTGGTTGGAGTTGTTACCTTTGGTTCCTTAGTGCCTGTGACCACTTTGTGATGAAGGAAAGAGGAAGTTTTTCTTTGTAGTAGATTGGGACATTTAACTTTACAAACAAACTTGCAAGTCAGAAACTTTCAACTATGCAGTCCTGGCACAGGCGACACGTCTCTGATGAGTCATGCCCCTTGGAAAGGTGCACGCTGCACTTACTCAGAGGTTCGAGTGGTGATAGCTTAACCATAAATGCTAGACAGTGGTTTGAGGCTGCCCAGGAAGGTCACCCAAATTTTTCTTTCTCCTTTCTACCTTTTTAAAGTGGAAAGTGGTGGGAGGTGAAAGAACTGCAATTATACCTGTTGACAGAGAAATAGTGGAGAAGCTGTGAGGTTGGTGGAAACTGTGCTTGCTCACTGACTTCACGGGGACTGTGGTGCTGTGTAGCTGGTGAAGATTACCCTACAAAACTCTTGGGAAACTTGCTGACTCTTCCCACACACCAGCCCCAAAATAGAAAATAAGATCTGGACCTCAAAGAGAATGCTGAGCTCCAGAAAGCTGAGTGCTTTCTGCCTGAGAAGATTAAGGAAATCTTGCCATTGCATGTCACCCTGCGGGAACTACTTTGTGTGCCTTATTTTAGTATCAGCTGTATGTGTATCAGGTGCTTTTAGAAGCATTCTTTTCACTATAGCTTCTGAAAAACTATATGGAATTCCTTTTAGTTGTGGGTGGGGAGACGTTCATCTTTTTAAATCAAGTTTTGAAATCTTTGTGAACTATTTATTGAAAAATTGAAACAATTGATTTGTTTATGTTTGTAAGAAGTGTTTATACAGCTTACACATGAGCTGTAGGATGGGAGTAGTACTGGAAGTCCCATACTGTTATGCATGAAGATGTTTTGATACGTTGGGAGAATGTAAGCAAGTAAGTCAGTGGATTGTGACTTAATGATCTGGAGCAGAGGCAGAATTTGGGGGAGTAGTGGTAAGGCATTGCTGGAGAAAAAAGTAACAAATGGAAAACCTGAATGATGACTTAGGCTAAAAACAACAGTGCAAAAAGCTGAACAAAATTATATATGTATGCATATGGCACAATACAGTCCTTTTTAACACATCCAACACTTGGCTTCACCTTGGGAGAAACAGCCTGTGAGTGCGTTTAAGTGTTTTGCCTCTGCTGTGAATACCAGGGGCAAAGCAGCACACAAGGGGACATCTCTAAACCTTCCCTGCAGACTCCTCCTGTTCAACTAGTGACTAATACAATAGCAAGAGTAATAACAAGTAGTTTATGTCTTTCTGTAAATATTGAAATACTGAGGATTCTGTTGTTCTTGGCGTAGACATGCAATCCACCAGCAACAAGACTGGACCTTTTGATTAGTTGACAGATCACATATAACGGAGAAAGCTGCTGCTGTTCTACCTTCTCTTAAAACCACATCCACCTTAGTCCATCTGAAAACATCCCTGCTTGACAAGAGTTCCTGAGTGAGAGAAATTTTTTTATATGTTAGTCATATGCCAACACAACATAATGAAGGGTCTTTTGAAGAAAGCAGTTGAAGTTGTGTCTGCTTTCGAGTGATCCACTTGGTTGGGTTAGTGCATGCTGGTGGCTTACCTTCTGCTAACAGGTTCTTGAATTGAGGTTGGTGGTGAACAGACCAGAAGAAACAAATTATATCAAGTATAGCATGGCTCGTACTGTGAGGGAGGAAGCAGGTAAAAGTATTCTATTGATGCATATTGAATTTCTAGTTATTAGTTGAATGGAGCGCTTTTCCTAAGCACGCCCCACAGGTTTTCATATTAGCTCAGAGTCTGGGCTCACTTTTGATGGGGAATATTATGCTTGCCCAACTACCAGAAGCTTCTTTCTTCTCGAGGCAGGATAGGACCAAAATGAGGGCCTGAAATATGTTTCCCTCAATGTTTAAAATGCATCATGTGTGTGACAGAGATTTTGCAAGTGGTGTTTCAGCAATAAGCATTGATCAGGCTTTTGGTTCTTTCTGATCCTGCTTACCGCGCAACCACTCCTAAGAGGCTGTAGCTGCTGGCAAGGGGAGGCATTAGTGTTTGATACGGGAGGGAGCAGACAGCGAGAAGGGGAAAATACAGGTTGAGTGTCAGGAAAAGTGTCATCAGTAAGGTCTGGTGGGTGCTTGGATGACTGACACATCTCCCTGCACAGTGCAGGATGGTAGCACAGAAGGGCTCAGGCAGCAAAGGCAAGTTTTTCTTCCTTCTCTGAAACCTCTAGTGAGGATAGCCTGAGCTCTAGTGCTCACTGCGCTGCTTTAGTCAGCTTAGCTACTGCAGCTAAGTCCCTGCAAAAGCACCAAGGATTGTCTCTTTAAGAGGATTTATTGGGCATTGTCATCAGCTGCCGCTTCTTGGCCACTGTGATACTGGGGACTCTGCTCAGAGGTAGCTAGGGTGAAGAGGCACTCATAGGAGCTGGGCTGTGAGCAAGGGTCTGGTCTGTGTTGTTTTCTGTGATTGACTGTAGTTGTGTGGTGGCAATGACTTTCCCGTTGGGACTTAAAAATTTTGGTGGGAACACCTATGGGCGCGGGAGGCTCTTTGCATTCCCACAATAACTCCAGTGAGTTCAAGTTGTCAGGAGACTCTGACCTTGACAGCATAACCCATACGGCAGTGGGGGAACGTCTGCCAAGGAGAAAGTCATTGGCCATCTCTGTACTGTCACAGCGAAGAACGGCAAGACAATGGCAAGCGTTAAAGCTCTGAGCAGAAAGCACAGGGAGCCCACCCAGAGAGATTTAACTGCACGCCTCTTCTCCTGCAGCGCATGCATGAGTGTGTGCATGTGTGTGTGTACAACTTTAAAATTCACTGCTGCCTATTTTCCCTTCTTCAAAATATCAACCAATTTCTAGTGCCAAGGAACCTAATAATCTATTTATTACAATGAGACAGACAGTAAGTTTGTGTAGGGAAATGTTAAGGCAGTGCACATTGATCATGCTGATTTAGGACAGTACTGCCATCACAGCATTTCCAGAGACAAAATCTTTGCAACTAATTGCATTATAAATTCCACTAAACCATTTTCATAAGGTATTTCCCTAAGATATAAGCTCTCCATCAACAATAAAACCAAAAAGAGCAAAGAAGCAGTTGTGGGGTTTTTTCCTAGTTAAATGCTATATGAAAGTAAGACAAAAGAGCGAGGAAAAAATGCAAATTGTGTTAATTAAATGCTAAGTCTGCTGTAAGAGGCTAGTTTTAAACACCATGGGACATACTGAAACTCATAGAGATTTTTAAACTGAAAGCCAAAAAAGTAGAGTCTTGAGATCTTTGTCCTCTGATCAAGATGGTCCTGAGCCATGCCAGGTCAGGATTTTGATGTTACCAAATTTCAGAGGTGGTAATCCTGGCATGTCATGAATCTTAACCATCCTAAAAAATGACCCAGATGAGGCCTGGGTGCTGCAGTGGAGTGTAGCAGTGGGAATCAGCTTCTTCATCCTGCTGGGATGGCCTGTGGCCACGGGGTTACACTGCCTGCAGTGGGTACCCTGGGCTAGAGACGCCGGTAGGAAACAGCAGTCACCGTGCACAGCCAGTGTGAACACCTGTGGTGCTCACCAGAGAGCAAGTCCCCCAGATACTCGGTGGTAGTACTTAGCAGAGTGCATTTTTGTAGGGGATCTCATATGTTTTTATCAAGTTGGGTCAGAAGACGCTGAAGCACAGAGCACTTAACTGGATTTCCAAAGGAAGCATAGCAACCAGCAGAGGACTGAGCCTGGCTTCCTTGTTTCCCATCTTCCAGCACAAAGCAGCAGACTGTTGCCCACACTATTTCAGTATTTCTTTGGGTTACTGGGAGCGAAGCATGACATTTCTTTCCTTCTTTTCATATTGAAGGGCACAAATTCTCATTCCTTGGAAATATCTGTCACTTTGAGCATACCTATACAAATTCTCTCTTGGTTCCTGGAAGTGATGTGCTGTGAGCTCATTTTAGAGACTCCAGGCAAGGAGAGACCTCAGTCAGACCACGAGGAGGCTGGGTGTCCCCCGGTTTTCATGTATGAGATGTTTCAGGTAGTGCCTATTTCCAAAAAAGTTTTTTCAGTGGTTCAGCAATTGAGAAATTTCTTTGCCATGGTACTTTTGCCATACTTTTGCCTTTCTTCCTAATGTCTTGTATGAAACTGGGAGTCACAGCCTCCAGGGCTGCTGTAGCTGTCAGTCTGTTGTCGGGTTAGAAGAAAGCATTTTCTTTTCTTCCTCCTCCTCTCCCCCTCCCCATGCAGCAAAATAATTTGATTACAAAGAAATTGGGAGATAAATGTACCGCCTGTGGTCTTCTCTTTGAGCCTAGGGGTAGCTCTGAGCATTTCAGCAGTCGCAGCTGGGGTGCGGCTCAGCCCTGACCGCAGTAGCCATGTGCTCAGGGTGAGACCCCGCTTACAAACTGCAGCCTCCTAAAAGTTGGGCACCTGCTGCCGGCAGGTTGCCCCACTGCTTCCGGGACTGGGGGGGTCAGGGGCTTCCCTAGAAGGCAATTTTCATCTGCACCTGCCTTCACACAGGAAAGGAGATTTCTCCTCGCCTTGGTGATGGAGCCACAATGCCTGAAGTTTAGGTGGCTGAAGTTAGATGGGTCGAGTAAAGCTAATGGAGTTGGGTATCTCATGGACTTGAGCATTAATTAATATTCATCTTGCCCTGAGCTGGGTTAGGTATGAAGTGTTTGTCTCATGGGGGAGCTGAGGTAAAGCGGTTCTCCCAGGAGCATCGGGTTGCGGCAGAACAACCATTAGGTCCCAGGACTAGATGCCTCCTTAGTTGTCTCCATCTCTGCTGCAGACAGGAGAGACACTCATACCCTTTTAAAATGTACTGTGCCCCGATCATGAGGATGCTGTAGCAAACACACCTAGTGTTGACTCCCAGGTCAAAGGAGTGAGTTCCCTGCATGACAACCATTAAAGGTGCATTAGGAATGGCACAGGCCAGAGACATGTATAAGAAATTTAAGCCAGGGGTTAGTTGAACAAACTGTTGTAAAAGTTCCTCAGCCAAATTCACAGAAATCAGATGACTATAAAGATGCAGGAGAAAGTTTATAAAATTATTGCATTCCCCCTCCCAAATGGGATTTCATCCTTGTGCATATAGGTAATGGCTGGCATAGCAATGGGCTTTAATCTGGGGAGAGGGGGACATCTGCTTGCTGGTGGGAAAAGTAATAGTAATTCTTGGAAAAAGCAGAGAAGGGGGGAAGCGGGGGGTGGAGGGGGGAGAAAAAAACATTTATTTTTATGGTAAAAGGGGCATTTGTGGTTCTCATTTTTGATGTTATTGTTGCCAACAATTGTTACGTGGTTGTTAAATTTTTTAAGTCATTTTAGTTTTTTCCAAAAGTGACCATGATTTGTTACTTATACTGTAGCTTACAGAAGTGACACACTTAATATCGGGGGGTCCAAACCTGGATATCTACCAATGGAGATGGAGATCAGGTAAATGCACACCTGCTCTTCCAAAGAGAAAAAGCTGCTGTTTGGCAACTGGTTTGAGAGGGAGCTGCAGGCTATAACACAAACATTTTTGAAGAGATTAGATTGAGTGCTGCCATTAATCACCAACTTTTGTGTAGGCCCAGCATGGTTTTGTGTGACAATGATGTTCAGACAACATGCCATCTACCAGGAGACTCCAGGTCTCTGGAGAAGGCTCTGGGTTCTGGCCCTAGCAGTAGCTGAGTGCAGGTCCACCAAAGGAGACCTGGCAGGAGCTGTGGTCCCCCGCAAGACTAGCCCCATAGCGAGTACGATGTACCTCTTACTCTCCCAGCCGGAGGGAAGGTGGTGGTGGCTGCAACAGAGACCTTGACGGAGAAGGCAGGTGAGAGGGAGGTGTCTGCAGGTAGAAAAGAGTAATTATGTGGCACCATTGCCATGCCTGTCATCTCCTCTTCTCTTTTACAGACACTTAACAAGAACAATTTGATACCAGATGACAGGACCAACTTCTACCCGTTGCAGCAAACCAACGTGTACACGACAACCTATTATCCCAGTACACTGAACAAATATGACTACAGGCCCGAGGCCTCCCCTGGAAGGACCTTTACCAACAGCTGATGATGGACAGATCCTACAGGACTGGATCACTTCCTATATGAATTTTTTTTTAATTGATTTTATGGACAAAATACTGGCCCAGCCTCTAGATGTAAATATTGTACAGTAGGGTCTTTTTTTTTTTCCTTTGGTTAATTGTATTTCTCGTAAACAGCACATCTCCTTACAAGGACAAAAATGCATACGGACCATTCTGCAGTGCTTTTGTGGATATTTGGCTGGAGATGGCTCTTACTACTGCAATTGCTTATGGCTGGAAGATCAGCATTGCTGTCCAAGGCCGACATCAAGGAGGTAGCTGTGTGCTGGGTTCAGTGGCCACCACGCAGCAACAGACAACACGTGGGTGCACTCTAAGCAAGGCAAGAGGTGACCTCCTGGGGCAGGGGTGTCTGGTGAAGAGCATCCTTCCCAAGACAGGATAGCAATGGTGCAGTGGATGACACACAGCTCATGAGACAGGCTGAGCAGGACTCCATCGTGCCAAGAACTTGAAGAATATTTTCTTTTTTATTTTCCTTTTTTATTTTTGTTTTTTTATGTTTATGCAAAAAAAAAAAAAAAAAAAAGTAGTAACTTTCTAGGGCAGTGTTCCCTGTATCTTCAACAGAATCTTTTCGTATTACAGGAATTACTCTTTGCAGCCTTCTTTGGTAATATTGCAGTTCAGCTGATGAGAAAAAAACCACACAAACAAAGTGCATTACCCAAAGAAGCTTTCCAGAATGTTTCCAGTCTTAATTAAAATAAAATTATACAGGCAGTGAGACACTAAGAAAAGTAAATGTTGGAATAACATCGGAGACATGAACTTGGAGTGCCTAACAAACAAAGATGTTTATATCACTGGAAAAAAAGATGTGATGATTGCCGCACAAGAGCCATGGGCTTTTTTTGCTTTCTTCCTTTTTCTTTTTTTCTGAGACAGCGTTAACTCTTTTTGTTCTAGCTTTGATCCTGATTGCGTCTGCCAGGAGAGGCAACTTTAGAGGCCATGCTCTTCTTGTAGGATATCACCATGCTTTGGGCTATTTTTTCCTTTTGTTTTATTGTTGGGTTTTAGTTCATTTGCATTCAAAGAGTGAATAATTCTGACTTTGCAAGGGGAGGGAGGGTATTTTTGCAAGGAATGTTTCCATAGTTTGACATGACCCAGAAAGTCTGCTGCACATTCTTATAGTGTCTTCCAGTCAGTACTTTACGAAATAGTAACACAGCTGAGTAATGTGCGTTGTTTGCCAATATTTCTTTTATTTTTCTGAACAAAAACAACCCAACAAACAAATGCTGCTGCAGCTATTGAAGTAAATTGGGGTGGCAGCATTATTAAACAGTATATCCAGCCTTGAAATGTAATTTTGTGTATGTGTGTGACTGTGTCTATAAGAACTGTATTAGTTTGATGCAGAAGCCATGTTGTCTACAACCAGATGTTTGTCTGACATAATTGTTTGGCAAAAAGGAAACTTATTGCTGGTGCTTAATGTACAATTACATCCAGTGTGTTAGCAACGTGAACAAGTTCACCACTGTTATCATTCAGTGTTTCTAAATATTTATAATGAACTCCTGATGCTAAGGATTTTAGAATGTTGCAATACTGAGCATGAGATAAAAATACACCCTGAAACGCGCATGAGCTCCATGTGGTCCCGAGCTTGGCTTTGTTGTCTGCATCTTTCTCGAGCAATTGCCATGCCCATGCTTGGCCACTGACTTCCCAGCAGTCCCGTTTGTCTTTGCCTTATTTCAGATTTTGCTGTAAGCCTACATCGATCGTTCCTTAGTGCTATTCCTTTGCATTTGCTTGTTTGGAAGCCCAGCTTGGGCTGTGTACTCAGCTCTTTCATGTAGGCAGCTGGTAGGAAATGAAGAGAGGCTGTGTTGCTCATGACAAGTGTATTGCTTTTCCTGTGAGGAAAAGCCAACATGGCTCTGTAAGCCTGTGCTATGGTGGTTTGACCAGAAGGCAAGAATAAAGTAGGCTCCCATTTTCAAATTACTTTGTGCGACTTCAGTTTGCAGTGATTGAAGGCTGTAGGGATATTTGTAATAAAATGGGCTCGTTAGAACTGCCACGAGAACACCTTAAGCTCAGAGGTGCCCGTCATTTTCAGCAGTTGTTTTTCTGATTCAGCAGCTCATTCTGCTTCTGCTCTAGTCTCATCAGGTGAAATAGAGGGAACAGAGGAAGGCAAAGGGTGGTGGTGGTGATTCGTGCTGTTAAATGGATGTATTTGCATTTGAAGCAGTGGGGGTCAGGAGCTGATGAAGACCTTGAAGCTCTCTGCTGCAACCTTCCTAGTAGGCACAGTGGCTCAGCCGCCCTGAACTGCCTGGCAGCGTGGCCATGGTGAGAGTGGCAGGAGTGAAGCAGGAGAGCACTGGTAGCAGGTACCAGCACCTGCAGGGAGGCTCTTCACAGGTCCCTAAATCTTGTTTGAGGAGGAATGCCTCTGTGCCTCGTGCCCTGTCTCAATGGATTTCCATGTCGCCCCTCAGCAACACTGAAAATCCTGAATTAAAGTAGTTGTAACAAGTAAGTAGCCTAGGGGTTGAAAATTATTACATTAGACTATCAGGATGGGATTTTTCCAGCTTTGATTTATGTGATTCAGAAGGAAACATTGGCTCCCAAGAATACTCTAGCCATTGTAAAATCAAAGCCATCTCCAAGCTTCCCCTTCAGAAGGTTCCCTGTATCGATATATTCTGCAATTACCCTGCATGTGGCAGGATTGCAGCTGGAGTTTGGGGGGATGCGAGCAAGTTAAACTTGGCAGTTATTTCAATTTTATGTTTTTCCTTTCTTTTTTCCCCCCCTCCTTAAACATTTTTCCATTTTTAGCGTCACAGAACAGCATGATGTAAACTGTTGGGTTTGTTTGGTTTTTTTCTTTTTTCCCAAAGTGCAACATAGCAGCTGAAATTATTTAAATGTTCAGCTCACCAGGATAGGTCATTACTGCCATTGGGCTTAGGAGGTGGGTATTTTGTAGGCTGTTGGAGAGCAGATGCTTTGAGGATGGTGCATGTGGCTATAGTTTCATCAAGGCATTCCTTCTTACCAGGCATCCAAATGGATTCAGCCCTTTTTCATGTAACTGGCAATCACAGCAAGGGTCTGTAGACTCCATTCAAGCAGGAAGTAGAATCCAGGAGAGAGAGCAAAGAAAAGAAATCAGAACACTTATTGCTCAATTAATGTTTGCATGATAGTGCAGTTCTTTAAGGATGATGTTAATGCGGTGTGAGGGTTGCATTTTTTAGGAGCTCTCTAATGCGTGGCAGGTTAATGACACCATGTACAGTGATATTCTTGCAATCCAGGTAATTCAGCAGCTTGATCATCAGGTCTGTAATATCTGTAACACCTTGAAATGCTCCTGCAGCTGGATGTTAAGCTTGCTAAAATTTCCTATTCCTAAGGCCATCTTAAAGTACACTGGAAATGCATTCAGGTTGGGAGAACTGCTTTCCAAAAGCCTCATCTTGCTGTATATATTATTCTTTTCTTTCACTTCTAAGACAGAGAAGGGGAAGCCTGGGCAGTTCCTGTGTTGGTCTAGAGACACTGGTTCTCTGCAGACTCTTTAGATAGGGTTCGGGTAGACAGTGTAAAATATGATGGAAATCTTACAGCTAAGTATGTAGCGGAAACATCTTTAATCAGGCTATTCTTCCTTTTTCCATGGATGTGGCTGCCTTTCTCCCTCAGGAAGGGGTGTGCATTACAGTGTTATCTAAACTGTATTGTGCTGTTGCTGTCAGGCTTTACTCAATCAGCTATCACCCACCAGAAATAACTTGTACAGCTCACTAATAGACAAATCACCTGACGATCAAACCACAGCATAAGAGGTGCTGTCGCTCTAAAGGTGCACTTGAATGTTCAGCATATGAGCCAGGGCTGCTCTTAAAGATATGAACAATACAGATGGAGAAGAATATGTATTGTCTTAACACCAATGTTCCTAATGCCTTATGTTCAGAAAATGAAATGGTTGGTTTGAAATCAACAGAGTAGGAACAGAGTCCATGTCTGATGCAGACAATTCGACGCCTCCAGTGTTGATCTGATGTGAAGCCCACCTAGAGAGAAAATTGCTGTCCACTGAGATTGATTTATTCTTTGTACCAAATGTAGTGGGGGAGAGTTATATATATATAAATACATATATATATATAAAAAATGTAAATGTAAAGTTTGTGTAACAACTTGCTCTTTTTTGTAATAGTGTATACATCTATCAGTGGATAGATAACAGTATATATTTATAATATATACACACACAATATATATATTTAGCAAAATGCCTGCAGGGGAAACTTAGAATAAGAAAGGCAGTGCTGGTATTCAAATTCTACAGGGACAAAGTGAAAAAAAAAATGTAAAAAAATAGTATCCTTTCCATTAGTTTTTAAAAAAAATGTTTTTGAGGTAAATGAAATAATAAATATAATTTTTTAATTGAAAAGAAAATTGATTTTTCTAGTTAGAAATGCTGATTCTCCCCTAAATCATTCTGGTTAAGAATGATTAAGAAAAAGAGTCTTGTTACTGCTTATATTTTCTGAATAAGCCTCCCAAATCTCTCATGTGTATCACACTATTGTTTTTGTAATTATAAGTAGGGAGTAATTCTGCAAAAAAAATGAAAATAGCAAGTAGGAGTAACAAATATTGTACCATTAGAGCAGAAGACATCATCTATCAGGACAGGGAAAATGCCATCTTCCATGCTAAAGAAGCTAGCAACTGCCTTCTGAGTTATCGATTGGCACTGTAAGCCCTGCCTCATAGTCACACTAGGGGGCTTCGTTACAATATTTAGGGAAGAGAAGCCCTGCCAAACCCATGGCTTTTGGTTTTCAGAGGAGTCCAAAAAAGCCACCAGGCACCTGGTGCCCTGGGTGTCTCTGGAGCTTCCAGCATCAGTGGCCAAGGTACTACATCTAATCCTCCCACGAACCAGCCCACACGCATGGCAGGGCACAGCACCCCTTGGAGCTGTCTGCCGTAACAAACAGAAACACCCAGTAAATTGGGTTTGAAGGATTAATTTTTTTCCCACAGATCACTTTAATGCCCTCATGACCAAGGCCCAGACCTGAACAGGTGAATCTCCCCCTTAGGCTTGTTAGGAGGAAAGTTCAGGCAGCTTCAAGAGCAGATTTGGGGTAAGTGAACAAATCCACAAGTTTTGATGCTGCCCGATTGCCAGAGCCTTCAAAACCGTAGAGAAACCCCTCTGGAGCTGGGTCCTTGTGGGACTCACCCAAGCCTCAGCTGTTCTGCCTGGAAATTAGTGTCTGCATTAGTCCTGGCTGGAGGAGCAAAACCAGCAACCCACTATTTAGCCACAAATACAAGTGCTCAGTCACACTCAGCACTCGTTTGGGTCTTGAGGGTTTTTTTCCATTCTGCCTTCAGCCTCAGCTGCAAATTCACCCCTGCTATTTGAGAGGGTTCAGTGCACTTGGCTTTCTGCAAGTCCCAGCCACGATTTGCTTTTAAACAAATCTGATCATGAAAAGTATTAACACTGCACTCTAGTTCTGAAACCTCCGTGAGCGGCGCACTGTTAATTCGCATGCGGTGGAGTCAAGCAGAGGTCAGGGTGGATGGGCCATTAATAACTGAAGCAAAAATGGTTTTAGTACCAAAATGTCAAACAACGTAAAAGCCAGCCAGCTGCACGACAGTGTGGTTTCCATCCACACACCCCTGCTTAGATGACGACCAAACCTGCTCATACTTAAAAGTTATGCAGTTAATTAGGAACATTCCCACAGAGGAAGCTTTAGGGAGGATGAATGGTATGTGAGATGGAAATGATAGGATTATCTTGTAATTGAGGTGGGAGAGTGACAGATGCAATACCGGATCTTGGATACATGGGAAATAATTATACGAATGCAGAATGCTTGCCCCAAAACAGCAAAACCTGGAGAATATTATTGGACTCTGTTGTGAAGGCACATCACCCTTCCTATGCAATTGAACTTGATGGTACTTTAGTATAAAGGTGACCTAGACTGTAATCACTGCCTTTAGACACTGTGAATTTTTTTTGGGTACTCTGTATTTTTATATATTGTACAATGTAAAGAATAATTCAGAAATAAAACAGACCAACCTGGCAAGCCTCTGTGTTATTTCTCCTCCGTGGCTGATCCGTGGTGGGGCCAGGGCTCCTGAGCAGCACTGGAAGGACAGGTCAAGAGGGACCACAAAGGAGCTTCCTTCCAACACTGGTGGTCAAGGCAATGCAAAATTCGCTCAGCTGCTTGTGTAGGGATGGGGAATTGCAGCATGCATCCTTCCTCCCCATCTGCACTCCAGCTGCATCCTGAGGCCCACATTTCGAGTATATCTGCCATGAGTTGTAGACTCTGTGGTTACAAAATTGTGTTACTGCGTATAACACCAAAGTCTGTCACTGCAGTTTACCTCCCCTCCCACACAAACAATGCTGGCATACAGCACCGCACCAAACTTGGGGTGGCCTTTGATAAAGGGTATTTCTGAGTAAGGTGCCTGGTGAGGTACGACCAAACCTGTCTGAAATTTTGGGTGCCAAATCCACCTCCAGTTCTGCACTACACGTCTCTCCCCAGATCTCCACCCGTGATACTGAGTCTCCAAGGACACAACTGCTCGCTGTGCCCCGGAGACTGGCTGGCTGCAAGCAGCAAAAATACGCTCATCTTCTGCAGAACCTTTCAGGTGTACGTGCTTAGCTGCAATGAAATCCTATTGCTGCTCCTTCACAAGCCCTACATATTGATGCGAAAAGTTATAAAAAGCTGAGGGACATGTTTTGATTGAAGGATGATTGTAGCCTCGTATTGAAGAACGTTATAGCTCTTGTTGCATTTATTAATCAAAGTAAAGACCATGAAAAGTGACAGAGTCAGGAACATTTTAGTTTATGTTCCAATACAGCTCAAGACTTGTATTGAAGTTTCATACAGAAAATTACACCATAATGTCGTAAAAAATAGATTGGATTACTAATAACCTGAAACGTGCTACACCTGCATACATAATACTTTAATCCTACTAAATCATAAGCTATCATTTGGGTGTTTTCATATTCTCAAGTGTGCATACAGGAATTTCTTTTCAATGCAGACCATTAAAAAGTAATTGAGAGGCACAATATCAGTAAAACCAAACTTGCTATGAATAAGATGGATTTTTTTTTCCCCCTGGTTAGTTTGCATGATAACATGGGGAGGTCATTTTTGAATGGTTTTGTTTTGCATCAAGACACCTCTGTGCACAATTACAGCAAAGTATCACGTCGGAACCTATTTCCAATTTCCTTAAAACCTGTCTACCACAACATTTTTTTTCCGGTTGCTAATTTGATTCATTAACATAACAGTTTCACTTGTAGCCCCAGCGCATTTTGTTCTCTCACTTTCACTACGCATCCCAACAGTACCCTTTTCCCTCTTTAATTCTTAACTGTGTTTAGTAAACAGTGAAAGCTTTGCTATCTCGCAGGTTCCCCATCAGCTTTTTATTAAGCCAAAGCCTCAGGGCTGCGCTGCAGGCAGTGGGCTGCCGAGCAACCCCCGCTGCCCACGGGGTTTGCTGGGGAGCTCCTGCAGCAGTGCAGCAAATGCAGGGCCCTGGGCCAGGGCGCAGAGCTTTCTGCAGGGACCACAGCGACTCGCACCATGGCTCCCCCTCCAACAGCAGCGCTTGGCAGGTGAGTGTAAGAAACGGAGGAAAAGGAAAAAGCAGGAGGTACAACATGATTCATGTCCACGTGTTTCCTCCCAGCTCCTTGCCATAAACGCTTTAGGGATGCCCTGAGCCAGGCATTGCACTGACAAACCTGTCCTAGCCCTGTCCCTCCGTGTGAAGCCCTTTTGCTAGTGTTTTCGTCTCCATCGAGGGCTGGAAACATCTGTGGCTGGTGGGGCACTTGCCTGGGCAAGGACACAGCCAACACACAGCATTACAGAGGAAAGGAGGTGCAGAGAATCGCAGCCCAGCCCAGTTCAGTTCAGTGCTTGTGAAAAACCACCAGAGCAAGGACTCAAACGCACGCGCTGCAACCACTGCGGAGCAGCTGAGCAGCTACATATTGGCACCAGGACGTTATCAACAGCAAGTCATGTCAGACCAAGTTAATTTCCTCCCCTGAACAGGCACCATGTCCTTCAGATAGCGCAAAAATAAGAAATATCCTGCAGCCTGATTTCCAACAAGGCTTTCGACTGTCTCATACATAATCCTCATACACTGCTGGGAGTAGTGGCAGGGCAAAGCATCATGCAGACACCCTCCTCGGAAAACAGTCAGGCTGTGGCAATGAAAAAAGCTCCAAGTGGATCTCCTACTGCCATGCCCAGCACTCCTACAAGTGCCCAGCAACCCCACCAGTCCCATCAGTGCCCCCCGTTGCCCTATCACAACGTGATCACAAGCCCTGGCTCTGACGCCTGAATTTCCCTCCGCCCACACTGGCACTTCACTCAGCTATGAAAGCCTGTGTGCCCATGCTGCTGGGATCGGGCAGGGGGACAGTCCCCAAGCTCAGCAACAGCTCCTGAGACAGCTCAGTAGAGCCACCCCAGCTTAGAGATCACCACGGAGCAAGCACCTCTTCAATATGCATGAGTCAACACCCGCAAAAGCATTGCTTCCCACGGTGCCTGTGGTTTTGCCCCTTGAGTGTACAGCCGAGAGGCCACATGCTCTCAAACACACAGCTCAATTACTAAAAGCTTTGGAGATTCATTAAAAATGCTGTTTTGCTAACAGCTGAAATGCATTTTAACATGGTTTGTTTTGTTCTTTCATAAAAAGCCACTCACGGAGTTGTTATTGCACTTTCTGTTTAAAAAAGCTTAGGTTCAAATTAATCAAGGCGGCGGCAGAGTTCAGCATAGCCCAAGCCTGCTTCCAAAAGAAAATACCCAACAACACAACCCCACCACACACACCCCTCGCAGCAAGGTACGGACAGGCAATAAATTCCTTACATTGTCAGAAACAGAGAGAATCAGGCTCATCGGCCCATTTCCCAGGGCACCTGCCCCCTGCCCCCAGCCTGTCTTTGGTCAGATTTCAACCCTTCAACCTGCTTACAGGAACCCCAAACCAAACCATTTTCCTCTGGAGAAAGGGCTGATTCAAGCTAAGGTAATTTTGTTTGTTGAGATAAAAATGCGTAGCTGGCTCTCAGCAGCTGGGTAGACTCTTGCCTTACTTGCTTTGCCCTGGTGTGCTCGCAGGGCAGGTTTATTTTGTGAGCCAGAGTTTATTTTTTTGTTATAACTGCCCTTGTGTTGACCACTCATGGCAGCAACTCAAGTGCACGTGAGATTAGCTTGCTTTCATTGTAACACTACAAAGATGACAAGAAAATGGGGTGCTGTACACCAGCCACATCCACCTGTCAAGTCCACGGTGTGTATCGCTACAGAACATGGAAGATGCAACTCATTGGATCATTGCACCAACTGAAGCAGTTCTGGTAGCCAGCAAATGCTTAAAGCTCCTTCTGGCTGTGGGGCAGAGGTGCCTCCTCACTGAGGCGCTGTGCTGCATCATCGTCACACTTCAACATAACTTTTTTTGAGATTTTCAAGGTCAAACTACACAGTTTACGAGCTGGCAATTAGCTGGAAGCAAAAAGTAGTCCTGGTTTTCCATCACTCTGGAGACAGTGTGGTGTCTCCTAGACCCAGGGTTAGCATCGACCATGGTGAATGGCAAAAGGCTGTTGAGGTTCGATCCATCTAACCTTGCTGTATTCCTTCATTTTTAAAACTCCCATAGTCATTTCCTTGCTGTCATGGAAATAATGGAGCCAGCAATGGATTGCTCCCCTCTCAAGCGCAGCGTAATGAACAGCCATCAGAAACATTTGATATTTCCATGATGCGAAGCATCAATGGCCACAGAGAAAACTGTACCCATTTTTGCAGTACTTAATTTACTGTCATGAGCAAGCGATCTGTACGAGAGAGCAGGCATAACACTGATACACTTTTATTACCCTGGCAGGAGCCACATTATTGTTTTCTGTTTTCACATTTCTTAGCAACAACATTTTTTTGTTCATAGGATTCTTCATAGGAGCTCAGATGAAATTATTTTTATGTTGTACCCAATTTACATGCTGACTTACATCAGCCTGTCCACGAGCGAGAGCCTTACTTTCTGCCTGAAAGCCTCCTGGCAATTACTACTGTCTTCTGCTGATCCATCACTCCTCTGGCATTGGAAGAGACAAACCTCGCTGCCTGACGGAGGCCGCTGCCCTGGGGAGCAGCTTGGTCCCCAGCAGTCCCTGCCATGCCGGGTGGTGTCACAGCCAAGGAGGGTCTGGAGCTAATAGCTACAGACTTGTGCTCTGAGCATCACTTTTGCATGCCAGCCCAGAGACCCACAGTCCCGCCCCAGCCAGGATAAAATCATCTTTAAGTACCACGTAAGTGTACAAGATAAGACAAGCCGTGATGCTTTAGCACAGGCTAAGACCTATTCTGAAAACCTCTCTCAAAAAAGTCTTTTCTTCATTTCAGTGGCAGTTGAAGTCATTTCTGTATGGGGTTGTGCCAGTTTAGTTCACACTTCTGCTGCTCATCTGCTCACCACAAACCCATCAGAGCCGTCATTTCCTTTGCCCACCAGAGATACTCTTCCAGCACCGAACTCAACCACAAAGCTACATCTGTATTCCCAACCCTCAGCTCTGCAATCAATGCCAGGTTTAGGAGAGCCCTGGGGAGAGTTTGAGGTCCAGAACACAGTGGGGCCAGTTCATCAGCTGCCAGCATTTCCTCTGCCCGTGCCCGCCTGACCCCACTCACCAGGGTCCCACCGAGGTGGCGTTTCCCTCTGTGCTGCCCGTGAGAAGGTTTGCATCCCCTGCCCACTGTCTTTTAGTGCCAGAGCCAGGTACTTACTGTGGTTGTAGGTCTGTGGCCAAGCAGATGGATGGACAGACAGATTGACAGGCTTACTCACAGCACAGCCCTTGCAGCGCACAGGGAAGGGGTCCAGCCCATCCTGGTACCACTGGCAGAGCCCCTCCAGTCCTGGGACCTGCCTGCAGATGTGGAGCAAAATCAGAAAGATCCCCAAAAGAAACCTCGCTGCAGCCATAGGACCTGCTGCAAAGCTTGCTGCTTAGAGTCTGGGACAACCCGGGGCTGCTCCACCACCGTGGGGACATGCTCCCATGCTTGTTTGGCTCCCAAAGAGTTACGGTGTTTTTTCTAGCCCATAGCCAAGGATGACTTCACTGAGTGACTGGCCCACACTGGGAGAGGAGAGCATGCTGCTCCCCGCAGCTTGCGTGAGGAGTCCTGGCACAGTGCACACTGCGGTGCCTCCCCTCTGCCTGCTCAAGCCCAAGCTGTAGCAAAAAACCCAAGCCCAATCACCTGGTTGCACATTTGTGTTCATATGGTGGTGGGTGCAGAGTAGCATCGGTGTTGTGTATCAGGTCTTGGTTCCCAATGAAACTCCCCGGCTGCAGCCCGGATCGCGCTCCTGGAGCGGGTAAAGCACTGCGGCTGCTTGGCCCTCGTGACCCCTGGCAGGACAGCAGAGGCAGGCCCACCTGCACTCGGGTGCTGCTGCTGCTCTTCCCTGATGTCAGCATCCCCCGGTGCGGGGCTGCAGCCCAGAGGTGCCAGAACGGCCATACCCAGCATCAACAAGTGACCCTGACTTTTTCCCCAGCCTCTGCTTGTCTCGCGGCTGTTAGACACAAGGTGTCCGTGAGCAGCTCCCCCACATCTGGGCACAACACTGAGCGCCTGCGCCCAGCCCAGCCGCTCTCGCAGAGCCTGTCTGCCCACATGCAACTCCAGCGTGGTCAGAGAGTGAGCCACCATCAAGGATGTGCTGGTCAGGAAAGAGAATAAATGTCATTTATATGCCAGGGAACCAGCAGATTTCAGGAACAGCAAAGATAAAATAGGAACTGGGTGAAAAAAACAACTGAGAAAGAATGGGCGTAGGGGCTTGACCAACACACAAAACTACATCAGGGATCTGAGGTAGACCCTCAGCTCTCACCCCCCCAGGGACAGAGATCTCCGTAACACCACAAAGATAAATACAACCAGGAACTGTATCATTAGAAGAGCCTTAAGCTCCCATATATAGCCTGGAAAGAGACTGTTGCTAAGAATAGTGGGGCCCAGATATTCCACAACATGAGAGTTGACAGATTTCTTCCCAGCACTAATAGGATGTGAGGCTATTTTAAACCTGCCCTAGTAAGTAGTCAGGGCATTATTGAAGAGCTGGTCCTAGAAAATAAACATGGATCAAGAGATCCCAAGTTGGGCCCGTTTCAATTAAATGCAGAACACACACAATGGGAAGGTTATTACAAAAACCCCAACAGAGATGTCAGCGGTGGGAACCAGCAAAATCAACCGGCTTGCAGCACCCTGAGCCACGAGCCTGGATGAGGCAGGGTGTGAAATCAGAGCTGCAACTGCTGCCAGCACCTCGCCCTCCCTCGGTTCCCTGCTGCCGCGGGACCCCTCTGCCCCAGCCCATCCCCTGCATCCCACAACCTGTGGGGACCCTCGGTCCAACAGCAGTGCCAGACACCAACTCTAAAAGCTCAGTAAAAGCGATGGAAATCTTTCTGTTGGCTGGCTTGGGTGCTGGATGAGGCTACATTCATTTAGACTAAGCACCCCCAGTTTCATAGCAATATCTGCAGTGGTTTTCAGCAATGTTATAGCAGAAGGAAACAATTCCCTTGTATTTTCTTGGAATTAGTCAACAGTGATGGTAGCACATCTGAGTAACCCCTTTAATGTGCAACAACCAGTATGTAAAGTAACGTGCACTTCATGGTCAGATTCCAGTTTTAAAAAGAAATGACACAGTGGATGTGTTACATTGACGAGTATATAGTAGTTTCAACATTATTTTCTCAAAAACAAAAATACATCACATTGCAATATCGCATACAAAAAGTAGAATTTGCCCTAAAATAAAATTCTTTCAAATCATTTAAAAAATTACAAAAGTAAAATACATACAAACTCCAGTAAAGTTGAACAGTCTTACAGGTCAAGGATAGTTTACAAAGATGCTCTCTAACACATAAAACTCTCTTCCTTCTCCCTATGTTCATGCAGTTCAAAAAACCTCAACCGTTAGGTGCATCACATAATTAAAAGCTGTTTTTTCCAGCTTATCAAGTACGTGTTTCTAAAATGCACAGTGGAAGACATTAAACTTGGTAGGAGAAAAAGATAATTTAATTAGCAAATATCATACACAGGGAAAATAAATGTGTCTGGAAAATACATCATTGTCCCGGTGGGGAGCAGCAGCTGGTGGCCCATGAGGACGCCCTGCAGCTCTGCTGGGCTGGCTCAGCCCAGGTGATGGTGAGCAGCAGAAAGGTTGTGGTACGCAGGAGAGGTGCAGGCAGGGGCTAAGCCAAGGGAACCAGCTCTGGTTTTGCCACTCATCATGCTTTGATTGCACATCCAGGGCATCCAGAGAGAGCCAGATACAGCCCAGAGGCTCTGCACCCCATGACTGCCCCAAGCAGACTGGCTCTCTGAGCATCCCTTCCCTAAGCACAACCATTTCCCACCAGTTTGTTAATGTAACCTGTCCTGCCGCGGCGTTTTCTATCCATACAGTACCTACTGCCTACACCTTATAGAATTAAGCTGGCCAGACAAAGAAAGCCAGGGTCTGCATGCCCCACAGAAGTCTGAGGACACACGGCCCATTAAACGGCTTTTCCCACACCCTGCTCCAGCCCCCATTCCTCACAGGATCCCAAAGCACTTCCCAGCCCTGACCCCAGCGTGTCCCTGCCTGGGGAGGGACAAGGGGCATCCCCCTCCCCTTTTACAGGTGGGGAGAGGGAGGCACCCCATGCACAAGCATTCCTTCCCCAAACCCCCGAGCAGCTCTGTGACCAAGCAAGCACAGTGCCCAGGCTCACCACCTGTCCCAGCATCACACAAACCTGCATGTGCTCTCTGCAAAGGAAAATACGGGGTTGGGGCTTTCTTGGCTTTTGCAAAGAGAGGGGCTAAGGTTGGAGAAGTGGCCTGAGCCTAAAGGGAAAAACCTCTCCATAAAGAACGGAAGGCTTTGCTCATGGTATTTTCTCTATGTAGCAACACAAAGTGAGTGCAACGAGTCCTTCCAGCTACAAGTAGAGAAATCACATGGGGAAAGCTAGCTGGGAGAGAGACCATGGAAGAAAAAGCTGCTCTTGCAGGGAGTGAGTCCCACCTGCCTTACCTGACACACTTGGAAAACCAGTGCCTGTACACCGTGTGCCACAGCCATAGCTGTTCCTATGGCACAAATCATGCCACAAACATAAGATGAAGGTCAGAACCTCATCCTTGAGGAAGTAAAAAATGAGACCCTGCTAACATTGGGCTGCAGAAGACATCCCTCATGCACAAAAAACCCAGGCACCCACCACCGTCAGACCTTTTGGGCATCTCGGCTGCAGCACTTCCCTTCTCCCCCCATCACTGCCCCTGGCCTGGGCACGAAGGGGGGCTGAGCAGTGGCAGGAGCTTTGGGAGTGGGTTCACACTCCAGGTGGGCACGGATTACTCCATACACATTGTGATCCCAAGTAAAAGACAGGAGCCAGCACATCTGTGCAAATATTTGCTTTTGCTTGTCAAAACTTTGGACAGACTTACATTTCTTCCTCTATTAGTTTCATCTGCCTTGAAACGGAAACTGCAAAAATTCTAAACAGATTGACACCATCTTCTGACTTCGCTGCTGCCTGCTCTGCAACAATTCTCCTGCACCACCCGAAATGACACCCCTGAAGGAAGCAAGGCAGATATTCCCATGCCACCTACAACCCACCCTGTAGCAGTAATGGCTGCGGGGAAGTGAATGAGGCCTGTGTTGATACTTATGATCTCTCACACGCGAAGCAGTAAGCCTGGAAGCTATCCCTCTGTTGGAAAGGAGACAGCAGCCATGAGGTGGCTTTTCCCCTCCTGCACGTGCTCCTCTCCTCCTCCCAGCCCTGATTGCTGGGACCCACAGAAGATGATGACATTCTTGTTTGTTTTGGCAGCATCTACACTTGCAGGGCTGTGCATCCAGGACCACTGCTGCCTCCCTGCACGCACATCCCTGCTCCCCTCGCCTAGCGCTTTAACAACACCGAGAACGATGGCCCCAATGTCAAACACTAAATCGATATCAAATGTTCACATACGCTTTCATACCAGTGTAGCAGTTGCCTTGACAAGTTATTACAATGATCCACACTTAGCCTAAAAGAAAAACCTCCCAAACTAATGAAACACAAAAATGCCTTTGTTACAGACTTAACATTTGCAAGGGGCCCAATAGAAGAAATGAGCAATTACAACCCTATGTAACAGCATTACAGGACAGTTATATCCACTATGCAAACTGTAATTCCCATTCATTTTTCAGTCAATCCTCACAATAAAATAGCACTTCCCTTTCTAGTAACAGCCAATATACGCATATCAATCAATTCAGCTTGTTTATAATGCAGTGTAAGGATACGCAGTCACTTGCTAAATTACTGTAGAACAAGCCCATCATTAACATCCCTGTCTCCACAAAACTTTAAATTTTCTATGGATTTGATCAACTCAATGCAACATATCAGTGTTGAAATGCCCTTTGGAATGCTCCCCCTCCCCCAAATCCATCACCCTGATGGTCCCCAAAGTTACCACTGCAAACACTGATGCAGCCTGGGGTTTTCAACCCACTCCAAAAAGACATCCCACTCCAAATCATTTCAGCTCTTTCAGATGGTTGGGAATAACTCTGTGATGCTGTGAAGCTGAATACCTAACATGCATGGTGCCTATCAACTCGGCCTCTCTAGGTGTGGGAGCTAAAATTACAAGTTTCAGGCAAATTATAGTCTGTTCGTAACAGACTATCTGCTCACATATACACAAAATCCTTTGGGTCTGTACTTTCTTGCAGCTTGTATGATTTCCTAAAAAAAAAAAAATCACTATTTTTATGTATATTAGGTACGTGGTCAGTCAACCCATCTAAAATTGGCTTGGGATCATGGAAACTCTTCTCGATGCCTCCAGCTCAGGGGAACAAGTGGCCACACAGGAAGGCGAAGGATTTAAAAGGAAATTAATGGGTATCAGCAGTGTCAAGAGACAGCAAGCAGTGCCGTGAAGTGGAGTCTACTTTAGCTAACCCTGAGCCTCCTCACTAGCAGCACGAAAGCCAGCACAGCTCCGCAGCTTGCAAGCAGCAAAGCCAGCAGCCCTGGAAGCTGAACTGAGAGTCGATACCCAGCCAAGCAGACACCTGAGGAGCAGCCTGTATTTAAATTAAAAAAAAAAGGACTATTACAAGAAAGTGATCACTATAGAGCACCCTTCCCAGCATTTTCCATATAAAAACATAACACAGTTTCTTGTATGTTAGGGGGCTCTGCACTGCTGGGAAAAATTTTCTTCAAGGCTGTGAACTTCTGGGACATGAAGAGAAGTAAATATTGTGACTTCCCAGGGCACCTTCTTTTGCTAGCAAGTCACAGGCCAAGCAGCTGCCAGCATCGGCTACTCTGCAGCAGCGCAATGTAATGTCTCATTTAAATAGAAAACCCCATTGCTACCGACTCAGAAGTTAGAACTTTCACTAATAAAAGAAATAACTGTTTTGAGCCTGTTCTGCACTACTGCTAACTGAATCAGCACTGCTTAGGGCTCGCCATGTGGTCTCTAACTTCCAGCAAAGTGCAGTTATCCTGACAGCTTGGACCCTCGGCAAATCCAAACAAGGGTGGATCTGGTGATAACCCTCATCCAAAAAATATTCCCACGGACTGAGTTTGGTTACTTACATGAAATGGACTGCTCCTCCACAGAAGGACACTGCTGCTGGGCACAGATGAGGATAACACATTTTCCAGAGATCTCAGCAAGCACATTTGCAGTCCTCACCTCCGTCCTGAGCCAGACTTGCTGCTCTAATAAAATCCTAAAGCCTGAACACCATGTGTGTGGAATGCAGCAGCACCCCGTGCAGCTTCAAAGAATTTGGGAGCAATCCGTTGGCTTTCACCCAGGCAGATTTCCATCGGACTTGCCGGGAACTCCAGCAGAGCCCCAGCTGCAGAATGGTTCCTGCAGCCCCAGCGCAGGTTTCCAGCAGAGCCCTGCTGTGCCGCTCGGCTCGGGAGCATCCCGGCCTCGGTGCAGGGCTATAATGAAGGCCACACACTACAGCACCCAAGACAGACAGAGTGGTTTGGGTTTATGTGGCAAAGTTTTTGTAGTGGGGGACTACAGGGCTGGCTTCTGTGAGAAGCTGCTAGAAGCTTCCCCCACATGCGATGGCGCCAACGCCAAGATGGCTTCAAGGCAGACCCGCTGCTGGCCACGGTCAGGCCCATCAGCCACGGTGGCAGCACCTCTGGGATTAAGCAGCAAAGATGAGGGAAAAGCTGCTGCATGACAGCAATTGCAGCCTCAGAAAGGAGCGAGAATGTGCTGCAGGAGCCCTGCAGCCCCCCAGGCCAGGGCAGAGGGAGGGCAGGAGGGGCTCCGTGTGCCCGAGCAGATGCCCCGGCAGCCACAGCGAAGCCCCCGGCGAGGCGGGCTGTCCCCTCGGCCCACGGAGGGCACCGGGGGAGCAGATCCCCCCGCAGCCCGGGCAGGGCCCCGCGGGGGCAGGGGGTGCCCGCAGCCCGAGGGAAGCCCCGGCTGGGGCAGGGTCGCTGGCAGGGCCTGTGCCCCTGCGGGGGACCCCGGCTGGAGCAGCCTGTGCCTGAGGGGCTGCGCCCCGCGGGGGGACCCCGGGCTGGGGCAGGGCAGGGTGTGAGGAGCCCCCCCCGAGGGGGAAGGGGGGCAGAGACCAGGGCTGAGGGACTGACCCCGGCCCCAGGAGAGACACCGGGAGGGAGGCTGTGCCCGGGGGGAGGGGGGGGAGGGGAGGGGGGAAGGTGGTTTAAGATTTCGCTGTATTTCTCATTACCCTCCACTGATCTGACCGGTAGTAAGTTAAACTAGTTTCCCCAAGCCGAGCCTGCTTTGCCCGTGACGGTCACTGGTGAGCGACCCCCTGCCCTAATCCCGGCCCAGGAACCTTTCGCTGCATTCTCCCTCCCCGGCCCAGCTGAGGGGACAGGCAGAGCGGCTGCGGTGGCACCCGGCACCCGGCACCCAGCCCGGGCCAGCCCAGCACACACAGAAACTTCTACCAAAGCGTCAATGTTCAGGAGGGCAGTGAGCAATCCACACTGACTCAACAACAATCTAGCAGGGTTTGAAACAAGACGTTCACCCTTCTCCCCTGACTGTGCGGACAGTCTGCATCTGGCAGCACTGACAAGTATTTTGAATTGTTCAGTGCCTTCTGGAACAGAGGCAGAATAGGTTACAGTCTGAATATTGCCTGAAGTGCTTCTCCATCTTAAAATAGTCAGGGCAGTGAAAGGATTAGAAATCTCTGTCACTCGGGAGAGTGCCTAAACTGTGCAATTTTAATCTTAATATAGCTACAGTAAATTGCAGAAGCAGAGCTCCGAAGCCACCCGAGCTCGCAGTTCTGCCATGACAATGCAACTCCAATCGACTCTTGGCAAGCGATCCCTGGTTTCAGAAGACAATAGGTAGCAGCAGCTACCGGATATTGAAATTATTCCAGGCACTAAAACATAGTAAAAAGAAGTTGGACAGTTAATACCATCCATCTGAAAAACAGTAAGAGGATGATGCCAGCAGATCTGAACATGCTGGTTAGATTGATTGAGTTACCCCATTGTAGGTTAGCTCCATTTCTACAAAAAGCCTGCTTCAAGACAGAAAAGATCGTTTAGTAGCTGACATAGGCAACGAGCTAAGTCAATTTTCTGTTACTACAGTACATACCTTCGTTGCTCTGAAAACATAAAAGCAGGGAACAGCTTTTATTTTGCTGCACAGATACACTCCTGAGTTAAAGGTATTAGTGGCATATTCTCTCTGCAAAAGAACAGCAGACAATGAACGGATCCATGTCTGAATGGTAGCGCTCAGTTCAGGGTTTATTTGAGTGAACTTACAGTGCCGGTGTCAGCCCAGGATGGCAGAGAAGAGCCCTGCACAGGAGCTATGGGCATTTGATTCAAACTTCCACAGACACAGAACCCTGTTCACCAGCCGCCTCCAACATGTGCAGGCACCCTCTTGCAATAAAATTGCTACGACGGGAAATCATTCACACCCTGAAAAAAATTCATGTCGCAGACAGCATATGTATGCATTTCCATTCATGGCAGTGACTGGTTTAGTTGCAAACAGTAGCATACCACCATCCAGAGGCATGATTATTTAAAATAAACCTATGTAAACACGTACCCTTATATAACATATATAAAAGATATATATATATAAGTTTTAGTTGTGTATACATAGATATAAACATCCACACACCTCTAACACAAAGCACAGAACACACACAAGGAAATACTGTAAATGATGCTGAACTGAATCTAAGAATCTGATTAAGAAATTATTAGCAGGTTTAAAATTGAGTTAAAAAACTATTCAAAGTGTCTTTAATGTTTATATTCAAGTAAGGGCCAAAACGACCACAGATTAGTACTGATAAAAAGAGCTGGCATTATTTTCCCCATACCATGCCAAAACTCATAAGTTCTTTGTCATTGTCAAACTCATTGTCATTTCGCCGTCATGCCACCTCATCAACTAGAAAGGTGTCATTTATTTTTTTTTTTAGGAAACAGTGATTTTAAAGATTGGGTTAACAAACAATATTGTTTAGGCACCCTCAATCATAAGCTAATTCTAAAAACCACGCACACCTTAAAGTATCAGAAGAGAACTAGTAGTACTCTGACATCCACACCCACAGTATTCAGTGGCACACACAGGCCTTCACAGTAAAAAAGGCAGTACTGGAGATGGGGGAAGAAAAGGTGACACAGTGGTGGCCTTTACAAAACCAACATCTACCCAGAGTGACTCTCCAGTAAACTTCTGAGATACCACAGATGCTCTGTATTCAGGAGATACAGAACCTTGGTGATATTTCAGAGGCAACTGCAGGTGCAAGTTAGGTTTCAGTGGCAGCTAAAGCTATCATTTACTTGTGCTCCAGGGTGGTAACAACACTGCAAGGATTGTTTGAGATATTAAATATGGCTAAAACCCCTGGTACCAGTGTCTTATATCAGAAATTACTTTATTAGAATGTAAATGTAGTGTACAAGCACCAAATTCCTTTAGCTTAACTGTTTAATGGACATTCATTATATACATGACTAGTGATTTAAAAGAGAGATCTTTTTAAAAAAAGATTTTTTCCCCCCTCCTCTTTGTCATTTTTACTCCTTTTGTTAAGATTATTCACTATTTCTGTTCTGATAGAAGACTCTGAATATTACTGGTACCCCGGTGTGTATAACCATAAGTCGGCACACACGCACACATACTCACACACAACTGTACATCTCACTGCTACATCAACAGCCTTTTAAATAGAGAGCCCCTGCTCTGGCACTGGGACCTGTACATCAGATACATTATCTTTGTGCATTTCGGCATCATTTACCACCGCTCAGGGTCCACGTTTATCCCAAATCAAGGTGGTCTTGAACATAAGAACAGCCTGTCCCTCACCCTCTCTAATACAGCCACAATTAAGTCTTGTAATTTCTTTGTTTTTCTGATGTTCAGCCGTGCAAATCCAGGCAGATGTGCAGACTGCAAAGCTGAGTTCCAGTCTCTTCCAGCCAGTCTGGTGTTATCACACAGAGACAACAACGTCAAGATAGAGTCTGTCATAGGACTCGCGGAAGCACAGGATGAGGAGCAGACTGAGCAAACACGATCCTGGCAGGCACCAGTTGAACCAGGAAAACTCTGTAAAGCAGAAAACATACCCAAACTCAGTGTTACCAAACATTTTCCGTGTTTAAAGCAACCAAAACTTTGATTGATGGCAGGTTTGAAGGAAATTGCTGTGTTCTGAACAAAATCCTAACAGCTCTTGATCAATAGACAGTTAGTGTTGCCTATGAGACTCTTCCATGAACGCCTTATGTATATGTAGTTACACACATAAGCAATTACAGTGTTATATATATATAGTTATATACATATAACCAATTATAGTTATATACATATACATAACCAATGCCTCCAGCTAATGTTAATTCTCCTTATTCAACCTGCCAATGGAGAGAATGGGGGAAAACAATAAAATCTATCATTGCTAATGGAGAATAAACCACTTCTGAAGACTCTACTCATTAGTTCTTTGATTTCTATGGACTGAAAACTGAAACAAATTAAAAGCATAAAGAAGCAGCAGGATCTGATTTTGAATCAAACCTGCTACACACTATAAAGAGGGAAAACCAATTTGTTAGAAGAAACTTGTGAGTAGCACGATCAATTCCATTTAAAACTGGTTGCAAAAACAGCTCCTAAGAAGCCTCTTTTCGGCTGTTAGACATAATGTACTGCTCTTAAAAGCCTGTGTTCCATATTGAAGAAATCCTATCACCTGATATTTGGCTACTAATTAGCAGGTTTATGCAAGTTTGGTTTTTTTTTCAAACAAGTGCACCACCATTTCCTTTTTTTTGTACTTAAATTGACAGTTTACTAAAGAAACATTAATTTTACTGAGATGGTGGTGGTGGTGGGGGTTCCAAGTTTCTTTTATTACTGATTTATTTTTACAGAATCAAGACTACAACACTGCTACTTTCTTAAATCTGTAATTGATATTGCTAAAAGAAAAAGCACAATTTATATTACACAATGCAAAGTCAGGAAGCCTAAAAAACATATAAAATAATCAACCTTTCAAAAACAGTAACCTTCAACAACACCCTCCCCCAGTCACAAAAAAACCCTTACAAATTATTTTAGGCAATAATCTTATTAAAACCTTAGTAAAATTTTCCTAGGCTTGGAGAAGACCATGTTATATAATGCCAGAAGTCAATAGCCAAATGGTTTGCTATTATTTTCCTTGTAATACTCTTGCTTAATTGGATTAAACAGACTTTAACCCAAATATCATAAAACGCCAAATTTAACTTGCGAATCCTTTCTGTCTTTCGCAGTCCAGAATTTGTGACAGCACCAGCGATGCATAACAACACATCAATCGTGGGACGCTAAAGGTCAATTTGCTTTTGTTTTTCTCTTGGAAGTCCCTGCAGAAAAGGTGACAAAAACCACGTGCAGTGGCTGTGGCTTTGAGTCTCAGGGCACTGCACTAGCAGGGAGGCTGAGCTTTAGAAAGGTTTACACTTCCACTGTGCTAGCTGGACCAAAATCTTCACTGCACGGGACAGTTTCCAAGGCTTGGCTCTTTCACAGCCTTTGCAATATCACAGACAAGGGGAAAAAAGACAGAAATCAGAATTAAAACTACTGAAAGATTATTTGGCCTAAAAAGCAAGACCAAGGGAACAAGATGAATTTGAGTGAGTTCTGGTTTACCTGGAAGCTTCTTAAATGCCATTAGAGGATGCATTTGACTCAAATGAAAGACAAATGTTAAGATCATTATAGACTTTCTAAAGGATATTATTCTCAAAGGAGCCAACAGCACCCACTGGCATTGATTCCCCCCAGTGACCACATGCGCTCTTGTACTTGCAATCATTTCTGAAACTGCGTCACAGAGAATGGATTGTCCTAAGCAAAATTTTTTTCTTTTTTTTTTTTTCTTTACTTCAAAGAAATAGCGGAAATATTCCAAGTGTATGGACACACTAATTTCAGCTTTCTCTTTACCTGCATTTACTGATATCTGCTAGGGAAAGAAATACTAGAGACAAACCATGGCCCCATATACCCTGTATGAGGGAAAAAGTTCATTTAATCATAATTTGTCAATCAGGAATGTACAGAGACACTGGAACCCCATCCTTAGTTATTAAGTAATTCTGAACACTGGATTGTCACTCTGAAAAATGCTGAAAAAATTCTCAAGAGTAAACTGTGTAATCTTTTCAGCTCAGTGTAAACATTGGAAATAATAGTATATGTGAACAGAGTTTTATTTTATTAATTAATATTAACCATATTAATTAATATTAACCATATCAATTAATATTAACCATAAAAGCATTCTTTAAAATGTAAAGACTAAGTATCACAGGACCCAACGCTAGCAGGGATGGAATTCAGATTTTGCAATGTCAGTATTTAAAAAAAAAAAAGAAATTAAAAATAATTTCTCTCAGTTTGTGTTCACTGACCACAATCTGGAATGGGGTTTTCAACCTGTTTGCGATTCCCTGGCAGGAAGACACACAAGGCATGCTGAAAATTTGCCCCAGGGTGTAACCTTCATCATTTCAAGCACAATTAATTCTGCAATTTGTCAGTCTCCTCGTGGTTGTGAAATACACCACCTTACGTAGTACATGCAGCCATGATAATATAGAAAAGTTCACAGTTTCTAATGCTTTCAAAGCAAAAGTAAAATACTGCTTTATAAATCTTGCATCACAAAGCAAAAATTTACCACAACAAAATACAAACCAAAATTCTGCATCTTTGAAAACCATTAATAAAAAGACAACTTCCCTTTGAAAGCAAGATGGGTTCTTATTTTACAGCTTAGAGTAATAATATAGTCTACCAAATAGCAAGCTGAAAGTTACAATTGTGAGTTAATGAGAAAGCAAATAATACTCCAGAGATGAGAAAGTCTGAAGAAGTTGATAAAAACATCAAACAAGACACTGTTGTGCCTGATTAGACCACTGGATTATGTAAAGAAATGAGTATTTTGTCTTCGAGCAGTGGTCGAGAGATGCTCTCTCCCCTGCAATGGTACTACCGTCCAACCCACTGAATGGAGCTCACCATAACTGGGGAATTTCTGCTCTGCCCCTCCTGGGCAATGCAGTTATACCCCGAAGCATGAGAATGGATTAGCTTTATTGTGGTTTTGAAAACCCACAGCTAAAAACATTAATAATGGTCACATTACCCAGGCCTTTATAAAAACATGACAATGGCATGTATCTTGATGGTTTCTGGCTACAGCAAATTCTAAGTAGAATATGACTATATGCATCTTGCACTAAGGTACTTCATTTTTATTAGTATGCATATAGAAAAGAACAATTAAAGTTCTTCTCCCTTGCTGCTACATAGGGGGATTCAAACATTTAATTATTAACAGAAAGTGTATGTGCAAATCTTCCCTTTACTGACATGCGTATGTCTTAATGAAGAATTATATTTACAAAGTAGCTTATATTTCTTACCTGTATGGTAAAATGTGAGAAAAAACAAAAGCACTCCCATAAACACATTACTCAAAAAGGTGACAACTCCACAGGTAATTCCTTCTGGAACAGGGTAGACCGTCTCCACAAAGAGCTCAAAGAATATTGGTACGCTGCTGTTGAGGAATATACCCAACAAAATGCAGGATGTGTACAGTGTAGCTATAACAGAAACAAAAACAGTTATTAATTTCATGCTGGCGTTTTTTCCCCTATTCAGAGCTGCCAAGAATACTAATACTTGACTAACCAAAAAATGCATAAACTTATTTTTATCCTCTATGCATCATAAAGCATACCACATCCCACTAGTTTCAGGCAAAATGCATGCACTGATTTGGAAAAAAATAAATAAATATCAGAAATAATGATTTATTTGTTTATTTAAAACAGAACCCATGAAGACATATTCAGTGATTTGGAATTCACTTGTAAGTAAAACAAACAACAGAATTATGAATGCAAAACATCACCTACTTCGATTTACCTCTGAAATGAACAGAAACTATTGTCCTACACACAATTAGGAAAGGGAGCAATTAATGCACCAAATTGGAAATGGACATGGATCAACCTTTTGACTTGGTTCTAAAGGTCAAAACTAATTTTACTTCCATGTTACAAATAAATACTAATGATCTACCAGATATGAAGACATTAGTATTCAGCACAGCCTGAGCTGCAACATGTTGAATCCCTTTTGGCTTCAAAAGGAAATGAAGGGCACCCAGCGCCTGGCAGGAACGGGACATACTTGATAATGCAGATTATTTACCACTGTACA
Source organism: Falco cherrug (assembly GCF_023634085.1). Taxonomy (NCBI): domain Eukaryota; kingdom Metazoa; phylum Chordata; class Aves; order Falconiformes; family Falconidae; genus Falco; species Falco cherrug. The sequence continues at coordinate 30,815,362 of NC_073704.1, read as the reverse complement.
ACAAATTGTTTTTCTTGGGCCAAACAGCAGAAGAATACAGATACTTCTTCAGTAGCCTCAGACATTTTGTTCTACAACTTCTGACACTACCAAATACTTTACAGTGCTTAACATGTCAATATAGATGCTTAATATACCTATATTATCTATTAATAAACCTATTATAACTATTTCTGAGAGAAAAAAAAAAAAAAAAGAAAATTTCAGAAGAATTTAGTACCTATTTAGAAATGTAAGTAAACCTTTGCTAAGTGCTGTCATGGCAAGGGAAAGATTTCCTGACCTGCAGCCTCAACAACCTGAGGTTAGTGATCATGTAAAAAGTATAAAGGAAAGAATTAGAAGTCTTAGGGGTGCAGGGGAATGGGGAGTAGGTGGGAAGAAAAGTCTGGAATAATTTCTGAAGATTCCACGAAATCAACAAGAAAGCATAAAGAAAAATTTTTTGGATACAAAAGTTACCAAGTCACAGGGAAATTATAGCATCTTTTCACTGCAGTATAGTAGGAAGTCCTTTGTCAATTTTTTCATATAGATAAATATGTTTATATAAAATAGCAATTGCATTTTCAGCTTAATTTACTTTTCTGCTCTGTCTTGGAAAGGGGAGAACTGAAACAGCACTGCTTCATCTTCTGGTAAGCATTGCCTGAGCTTTCAATCAAGAAACTGTTAGGAAACTTCCAGCTTTAAAAAAAAATAATTTAAAAAAAAATCTTGTTTCTTAAAATATTAAGTATCATGGAAAAGAGATAAAGGCATTAAGAAGCAGAAAGGACTATCTATTAGATTGTCTGTTTGATATGGTTTGCTTCCAAGGCACAAAGACATCTTTCTCTACAGAGGATTTGCCCAGACAGGAAAAAGAGGACAGAAGTCCCAGTCAGAAAGATGATACAGATGGCACAACTTCAGGAGGGCCAGCTGGCCCCTGCTTTTTTTTAATATACCAGAAGGTTCTGAATTGTTAAGAAAAAAAAAGGAAAAAAGAAGAACAAATGAACCATGGTAAGTTTTCCAACTCTCAGATTCTTTTATTATAAACTGCAGAACAAAAGTCACAGAAATTGATGCACGGTATGTTCAAGAGTTGTCAGACAGGAAGGAAAAAACCCAAACCAGTATTAGGATGCTCTTCCTAATGGGCTCTTCTAGCGAAGTCTGAAGAACTGATTCCCTAGCTACAAGATCCATAGATTTTTGCTGCAAATCCTCACCAGTATTTAAAATTTCATGAAGCTCCCTTTGAACTCGTGTTTACTTCAAACACCACTGTGTATTGCTCTAACTGCCTCTTATCTGCTGGCAGGTGTAGCCAGCAAATCTGAACACATTCAGCTATTTGACATTTTGGTGTTGGCTTAAGAAACCAACATGTAAATGAAATGGAAGAGTGTCTTAAGACAAATGAACATCTGCCCCTCATTACGCTCAATTGATGAAGATATCTGTAGATAACCACTTGTAACCTTTAGAGATCATTTCCAAAACTTTCCCCAGAGAAAAGAAGGTGGTAGCCAGCTGTAATTCTGTACCAGAAACTCAAAACAGTGGAAATAGTCATGAAGCTGCTGAAAGCCACAACAGCACCACCAAAAGCGGAGCTGCATAAGGAGAGTGCCAGAGGCAACACCTCTGCAGGAAGACTGAAACCTCTTCCATAAAGAGCAACAGCCAGGAAAGGGGAATCATGTGCCTCTGAATAGAGACAATCTCTAGACGCATAATTTCCAGAAACTTAGATTCACTTGAGATGAAGACAAAAATATGCACCTAAGATTAGCAGCCATTTAAAAGATCAAGACTTCAAATTTTAGTCAATACAATAAATGCCAACATTTCCATAAAACAAACTGAAACCTTCAAAATAGATTTGATGGTTTAAAATACGCTAGTTGAATTACATCATTGCTTTTCACTTACTGAAATGTATGAAGAAGGCTAGATCATAAGCAAACAAGCACAGGAACTCCATACTTTAGAAACTACATGCTTACACTTCCTTGTTACAACAGCTTCCTTCAGTCATGCAGAGACAGCCGCCGGCACACACCTCACACCTCCATACTACCATGAGCAGAGCAGCTTTAGCATTGCCTTTTGGTTCTCCCCCAAAGTGTGACCTGCTTTGCGTGTGCATGCCAAAAACTGCCAGCTGAGTACCCATGGCACCACCTCACCTGAGATCACAGGTAATATTTCTAAAACAAGTTCTACATGTATGTACGCACATATTTGCAATTAATAAGCAGAAATGTCAAAGCAACAGGACAGGCAGAACATAGCATCCAGGAGATGCCAATTTAAGTTCTAAGATCTAACGAAAATGACAGATTTTAACTGGTAAACCACACAAAAAAAAGCTCTGAAAGTGAAGATGTACACATCTAAAAGCCTCCCTTAATGAGTACATATTGTAGCGATGGGAAAATATTTATTTCATGTTTCTGTAAATCATCCAAGGTCTTCTTGAGTGCTATACAAATAAGTTATTGAATTAACTCAGCAATTAAGCCATAAATCCAACTGGTCAACTAGACAGAAAGTAAAAAATAAAACCCGCAGTTTTAGAAAAAAAGTTATAGGAAGAGTCAAATAAGAGTTCAAATGTGGTTTTGCCTTTTATTTCACAGACTAGATAGCATATCTCATATTCTCGCTCACAGGCAACAAGATACTGTAGCAGGGAGAATAACACCTATTAATGGAGACCATTTACTTTCCATTACAGCAACCTTGCATTGAATGAACACAATTATCATGATTTTATGCTGTAGAAGAACAGCTGCTGAAGTTACAGCAAATGTTTTTTCAATTAAGACAATCTTGATGGCAGTCATTGGAAATGAATGTAAGGATATGAAAGCACTGACCAAAAAATAATAAAAAAAAAAAATTACCAAGAAGCTAACATTATGTCCTAAAGCTTAACAAGGACAAACAACTACCCTGGAAAGACATACACTGAGAAATTGTGTTATGCTATTAATAGAAAAAAATACCACTTTTTCTTAGGAAAAGGAATTAACTGCCTATGAGAATATGCACAAAGTTGTGTACCCAAGACAGCAGCAGCTGTGGACATAAAAAAAATAATGGAACTGGGCTGGGTTTCTTTAACCAGTTTTAATTAATGTAATACTTTGAAGATGTTTGTGTGAATTAAGTAGCTACTTCTCAGGCTGGTCACTGCAAAAAGATTAGGAAACGCAAAACACCCATCTGAAGCACAGCTGCTTCAGAGAATTGGCCTGGAGCTGCCGCAGCAGGAGGCTCAAGCTAGGCTTCATCATGTCATGTTCATGCTTGAGGTGTGAGACAACCCATGCTATTCCCTCAGTGCTCATTTTCCTGTCCGGGAAGGAAGCAAGGAATGAAATGTGCCTTGATAATAGCACTGGAGATTTTACTAGTTAGATGAAGTAAGGTACCAGACTGGGGACTGATGGTGATACAGTGGCTTAGCACAAAAGGGACAAAAAAGTAAGGCGGCAGGTTCCTTCCTGCCTTCTTATCCCCTGCAGGTCTTCAGCTACTGGATGGCAAATACATGTCCTGTATCCCAGAAACAGACTTTCTTTTCCCTCAGCTACAAGCTGTGACAAAAGCTTTATACTCATTAAAAAAAAAACCAACGAAAAACCCAAAAAAACAAAAAACCACCCCAAAAAACAACAAACCACCTCAAAAGAAAAACAAATTTAAAAATTCAAACAGGGATGTGATTAAAACAACAGCCTACACTTCATGTCACCAGATGAGCTTGCAACACAGCAGAAGGAGTCTCAAGTATCTCTGACATCCAAACAAGTTCCCAGAACTTCCCAGGACATTCTGCAACATGCTTAGCAATTTACTCTTAAATTAGACCATCACTACACATATAACTACAGAGCCTGATACAAACCCGAATGAAATTAACTGAAGGACCTCCACTGATATAAAGTTCTTATCAACCCATTGGCACATAAGTCTTGGCTGATCGTTAACAAATATGAAATATTACAACTTCTTAAAAAAAATTTGCAGATAAATTTACAAAGGAAATACAGATACTCTAGAGCAGTATCAAGTGCAAGCAGGTGGTAGATGATCTTCTTCCAAAGTTGTCTGCCAGAAACTCTTGAACTCTGTACATTTTGTAACAGTTCTCTTCTCAGACAAACTGAGCCAAGACTCAGAAATTTTATACAGATAAACAGGAAAGTAAATACAACTGAATATGTTCTCTTGGGTGCAGCATACAACTTAAAGCAAAACCTATGCAGACTGAGGGCATTTTGTCATTGTCCATTACAGCAGTATCCCAAATGCTAGAATGAAAGGATAATGCCTCATGTGGATGCATGTTTCATTGACTTTAGTATACCCACAAATTACCCGAACAATTCATAGTTCCTACCAAACTGTAAAGTCTGTAGAAGTGGAATTCAACTTCCCTATAATTTCATTCTTGCTACTGGCCATGGTAGCAATAGTCAGGGAAGATGTCCCCCTCAATTTTCCCATGAGAAATGTCACTCCCTCAAGGTAAGACAGTAATTTTTACTGTAATTCATTTACAGGAACAAAAAACACAATAGAAGGAGGATGTCCCCGTAGTGCACATTTATAACATCAATATGTTTCATTGCTTGGATTTCCATTCTAGCACACACTGATCAAATTCTTATCTCATGATATAGTTATGAAAGTAACCAAAAATCTGATCAAATTGAATTTGTTCTATATACTTCCCAAGAGAAAAGCAAGTGGAACTTGCTTTGAAAGCAGAGCATTCACTTTGGAGAAGTAAAAAGTGAAGAAATTGCAGTGCGCCTCAAAAAAACCCCAAAACCTCAAAAACTAAAAGGGGAAGGGGGGGGCGGGGCTGGAAATCACACAGTATTTGAGGCTTGCTATTGATGGATGCTTAAAGTGCTCAGATTTATAGATATTTGTCCTTGAGAAGATACTCCCAAGTTTCAAGCATTGTACACTATTTAACACTGGGGGTTTAAACCGTTTTAAAGTAAACCCCTTAAATTAGTAGTTCTTTAAGCACTCTTCTATGTGTGGATTTACAGAAGCCTTCAGGAAAACAAAGGTCATTATTCCCATCTTATGAATGGGAAAAACACAACAGGAGGCAGGGTAATGATTTACCCACAGCCATAAGCATGTTAATGCTGAAGCTAGAAAAAGGAATGTTTTCAGGCCACTGTTTTATCCTCTGAGTCCCCCTGCCTTATACTTATGAAGCACATATTGTTTATAGTAAAGAAATTAAACTCAAAGAAGAAAACAATCAGTATTAAATAATTAACAGCTCTCTCTTTCAATACTGTGCTTTGGAGATGAGGATAGGGAGACAGATGTGTTTATAATGTTCAGTCTGTTGAACCTGAAAATAAAGTGTAGGCTGCTTAACCTAAATATAGTCATCAACTCATGGAGTTGCCACCACGTTTAGAGTATCTGCCATGCAGCACTAGAATAGATTTTGTGAAGCAAAATTCTGCTGAATGTGCTCATAAATATTAGAATATTCTTGAAATGTGATGCTGAAAACATTCAATCTGAGCTGCGAGCAACTAGCGTTGCATATCAATTTTTGGAAAATGTGAGTATTTGTATCCAGAGATATACTACCAGCAATACAAAGTGGCAAGATACTGAAACTGGCATTACAATGCCTTACACAATTATTTTGGGTCAAAGTATCCCATTGTACATAAATTCACATAATGAAGTTCAGTACAAAGCAAACTAACAATGAACTTGGCACCAAGAAACAGATCAGCAGCTGCATTGGGAATTCAATGGAGAAAACTATTTTAATGCTCAATGTGTACATAAAATTGCCTTTGAAACTTGCTGAAAAATGCAAATAATATACATTAAAATTAAAATTTCTTAAAAGAAAATTCAAGCTTGCTTAAAATATAAACTGATTCCAGAATCAAGGGGTTTAAGCGCTATGATTAGCTGATGAGAGGTGTTTTAGACAGATGATATAGCAGCTATGATGGTACTATATCATTATTTCCTTGCTTTCTGTTTTTCCCACACTGGCACTTATAGTTCATACACAAGACTCCAAATACACTTCTTATAAAATGTTTTTGAGATACATTAAGAAGTCAGTAAATGACAGAGAAGTTGTCTTGCTCTGTGGCAGAAGATAAAATGGAGCATATTATGATAATGCAGAGCAATGCAGGCATTACACAATACAAACAATGCTAAACAGTATCATTTAAAGAAAACACAAAGCAGTCATTGATTTTTAATATCTGCATTAAAGATATCCATTCTAAGTAATTACATTTTGTAGGAAATACCTTTAAATGATGTCGTGCTTATTTACAAGGAATTAGGAGAATATTATACAAACAATTGCAGGAAAAAACATTTTGCTGTGACCATTTTTTCAAATACAATTCCTCCTCCAATATTCAAACCAGACACTACTACAACTGCTCCAAAGAATACTGATTAAGAGAGGGGGGTTGATTTGTTTATATTTTAAAAACAAATCTTTATAGAGATTTTCTTCCCTTCCCTTTAGGGGAAACTCTCATCTTTTTAGCATTTCAAAAGCCTGCTTCCATGCAAATGTACCCACCTGAGTGCTTACTCTGGAGTCCAGGTGAGAGACAGGTAGAGAGTTTTCCAAAGAGAGGAATGAGCATGTATGCTGCACGTTATCCACATGCTAAAGGAAAAGACTATTTTTGCGCCTGGGAAAACCACTGGTAAGGTCTACCTATGGATGCAGACATTATTCATGGATCAAGCTGCTGTCAGGTGAGTTGGAGTGGATGCCCATGTTCTCTAACCCGCCTTCATCTCTAGGTTGAAGGCTCCCTTAACACCTGGCCTCCTACAAAGACCCCCATGAGAGGCGTCTTGCTTGCTCATCAGAATGACTGTCCTGTCCCATGGAAGAGCTCCCTTTTAACTGTACCAGCAGTACATCAGGTCATGTGGATATTTTAGCAGGTATCGCTGAAGACAGCAACGCTTGTGGTTTTGTAGGGCAAAGTCTGACTTGGTCAAGAGAACACTGAAGGCAGGGCAAGTGAGGAGCGGGAAGCCCCTCACAAAATGGGAGCTAGATGGTTGGAAGGAAAAACCTCCTCACAAGATCAAACGTGCACTCCCACAAGTTTCCATAACAGTTCAGTTTTGAACCCTGCTTGCTCTGCCTCCACATCTGAATAAGGCTGGAAGTGTGGACTGAGACCCATCACTGGCTCTGTAGCACCGCCAAGCCTAATACTACTTGTGCTCTTTGCCACAGGATAGGAAGAAGCTGAGGACCCTATTAACCTTCTGGCAACATCAAACCCTGTTGCTCTCAATTACAGAATTCCTGCTTTGCGGCAGGTGTTCAGTGATGCCTGCAAAGTAGGTCTGGAATAAAAAGCATTACATGGACCTCTTCTTAAAAAAAAAAAAGAAGAAAAAGAAAAAGGCGGGATGGGGAAAGAGGGGGGGGGAAGGAAAAAGGGGGCAAAAAAATCCCACAGTGATGGTTGCTTTTGCTTCGCACATCTCCCAGCTCTACAAAAACACACCAAGGATAACTACCTGGAAGTCCACTGGCAGCGCTAGTCCACTGAGTGTTGCAGAGTGACTTCCACCTTAACCAGCTACCTCAAATCACTTCCCAGAGCTGCCAGCCAATGGCCTGCATTTGACCTCCTACATCTTTACTCCAATATACTCTACATCTCAAACTTTTAATTAAAATGAGGGAAAAAAAAAAAGTTCATCCAAATCAATTCAAATGTACCGTTTCTCCCAATTACTATGGAATGCAGAGGTCATCATCATATTGCATCATTACATTGAGGAATAATCTAGCATGAAGTCCTATAAATTAGCTTAAACAGCTTGTGCGTTTTCATCCATAACAGTATATTTCATAAAGATATACCACCGCTTTTCTGTGTACAACGATCTAAATTGAACAGGCACTTTACATCTATTTTATATGAACTTTAATGAGAAAATGCTGATATGAACACTACCCCCCCCTTCTATCTATGAAGTTTAAACATTATGCCACAGAAGAAAAATAAAGATCTTTGGTGGCTGCACATTAGGCCCTGATGGTTTAGATTGCCTTTTTTTGAGGAAAACACCATATTGCTGGCAGTTCTATTCAGAACAATATTGTGTTTTATAGAAAAGGGCTCAACGTTTACAGTGACATATATAAGAACAGCAAAGACAGAAAACTCTAAAATATAATTTACAACTCAATCTAAGGAATCATCCATTTTAAAAGAAATGGTAACTGCATGAAAAGAACAACCCTATCTTTAGACTTTTATCAAGGTATGCTAGTTTAGGATACTTTATATCAAACCCCAAATATCTTATATACTTTTATGTCCTGACAACGGATCACCTTTCTAAAAACAGACCCACCATAATGCACCTATATGCTATAAACAAGTAAGATTTCTTCTAGAACCTATGTTTCATGCTGAGTTCTTTACACAAAATGAAATAAAGTCAGAGACAGAGCTCCATCAGTTTTGTTTTGGATCATTGGCGAGTACATACATAATGACTTTAACCTCTTGAAACCTCTCTGCTTCATTCTTATGCATAGACTTGAAGGGACATTTATATGTTTGGCTTGTTGCTGCAATTCAGAGGATAGAGTTACTGTACAAATCTCCGTTACTGCAGGCTTGTAGTGATGAGGCATGCAAGCATAAGAAATAAGCTTTTATTGCATTTATTTTAGATTTGATGGAAAAGTGTAGTCATTTGGTATGACAATAGCCACCATGATATTTGATTTGTTTAGCTATTAAATTACGTTTTATTTAAGCAGATTTTTTTTTAAAAAAAGTTGAGATTTCAAACTAAATCATAAATTTGACCTATCCATCCAGATGGTGTTTCTCCCGAATTGATCATGTGTTTCAATTTGCTGTACCCACTTTAGTTTATAGTTGTGACATATGCAATGCACCAAGGACACTTACTAAAACTCAAAGTTAATTTGAGTAAAACAGTATTTTATATACTACTCTCCACACCAAACTCTTTACTAAAAGTGGGAAAAAATAATTTTCATTTCTCCTATAATGCATAAACTTGCCTGTAACAAAGATGGCACTTTATTTAAAATGGATCTACAGAATTCTTTAATAAATATTTTCTAAAATCTCAATGGCTTAGTTTTACTGTAACTCATTACTCTGTTGAAGGTCTTGGAATCACAGGTGGATCAGTCCTCTAGATGTAAATAGTAAGGTGAAAGACAGATTTTTAAGAACTAAGCAGTGTTAATTTTCAGCTAAGTGTACAGCTTGCTGGCAGCTTGAATAGACCTGTGAGCTTTTCCCCCACTCCTGCCAACAGCTTTTTTCCCATCTTTGAGGCACAGGCTGAGTTAATTTTGGGCTGGAAGAGTTCCCTGAACCTGCATGCAGGTGCAGAAAGAGGACAGCACAGTGCAGGGATAGATTTAGATGGCTGAAAGTACTAGGGGTCACCTTGGTTTGAACTGCACCACGTGCTTCCAATAATCAATATACATTTCAAAACCCTAAGTTCCCAGATATGTCATTGTTCCTTATATGCAATGCTACTCCCATCTTTCATTCATCTGATTTTTCTTGGTTTATTTCTCACCTCTGTTATTTCAAAACACTCAAAACAGAAAAACAGTCAGTCCCCAAATCAATTTTAAATGTACATTCTGGGTTCTTACTATTGGGTTTTGGTAGTTTACATCTTTTTATGAAGTTATTCAAAGCTGGTAAAGAGATTTCAGATTCAGTAAGTTTTCTAAACCTTTTTTTTTTTTCTTGGTAAAACTACTGTATTACTAAAGATACCACACCAGGTTATAACATAGTTGATTTAAGATTGCCAATATTTGCCTGCAATACCAATTTTAAATAGGAATTAAAATCAATGCAGTACCTGTGGTTAAAGGCAGATGAGTGACACTATTTAAACAGGTGAGAGTGAACCAGGTTGATGCTAACGTTGCTCCAGATAAAAGCAGCAGCAGTATAAACTTCAGCATGCCCCTGATAAAATCTGCAAATCTGAAATAAAAGCACAGATCAGAGCAGTACAAATGCTGATTTTCCTACTATTTAAATGTGATGCTTGACAATTAATTCAGTATAGTCTCATTAAACATTTTGGAGACTACAAAAACAATTTAAAAATAATTTCTCATTTTCAGAAATAGAAAAAAGACATTCTTATAGAATGGTGATATTTCTAGCTGTCAAGCTGAAGAGCCACAGATTTTTTAGCTGTCACAAAACAACAGCCAAACCAGAACAATTCTCAAGGCATCCATTGAAAACACTCGGTATACAGGAAGGGGTTTTTTTTCCTTCTGCATTTGTTGGACACAACATCACACCACTACTTACATCGCTGTTTTGTCAGTGTTTGCCAGTCTCCCTTGGCAGACACACTGCTCAATTAGCATATGAGGAGGCTGCTGCATTTCATTCAAGACATAAAGTGTCAAGATTCATTTCTGTGGGAAATGACAGAACTCCAAATACCAGAATCCCTAGATTGAAGATGACAAGGAACAGTTTCTGAACCCTTGGATGCATTGGTGATGAAGTTCTTGGCGGCTTAGGCAAAGCAGGAACTCTTTACACAGGCAGCCACTCTGCCAGTGGCTGTTCTGGGTTGCAATGTTCCAGAAACCAAGAGCTTGGTGCCACTCCTCTCCTACACAAGCCCCACTGACAGTCTGGGGGAGGACAGCTCCACAAGTCCTTGGGCAGACTGCTGTTAGACAGAGGGAAATACTATCTTTATGCCACCTGATGGTACAATTGCTTTTTTCCTTTTTCTTTCAAGGACACAGAATGCACTTGAGCAGTGCTCACATGGTGTAATTATCAGTGCAACTGCTCTTTTCAAAAGATATTTCAACACAGCTACTAAAAAAGATATATTAGAAAAGGCAATGTCATTTATCCGCTAGTAATTTTCTATAATCTCCTGCTTAGAAGATGTGATTTTGGGGCCAGGCAGGGTAGCTATGTATGTCTAAAGAATTTCTTGTGCCCTTATAGCCTCCTACCTTGATTACGTTAAAGGCAGCACAATCCATCTAGGTTGGTCCATGATGAAATCTGTCCATCTGTCAGTTAACTGCTATCTCTGCCCTGACAAAGATCACTTTACAAGCAGATACAGCTTACTTGATAAACCAGATAAAGCTACCACCATTTTGAGAAGTAGGAACCTCAGCTCCACGTATACCGTAAGAGATGTGCAAGTAACGCAATCACAAAAAAAAAAAAAAAAAACAACACCCGACTTCTTTCCTCTTATTTTGATTCTCCCTGTGCTTTAATCCCACATTGAATTTAGCAGCAAGTAATTCAATAAGCAGTAGTGGAAGATCAATGCTGCATATAATCTTAAAAGTTTATGTCTGCAGTGTTCAAGTGGCTTATGCATTAATCTCCAATAGTCAGAGGTTAGCTGCTACTGTTGGTTTTTTCTGACAATCCAAATCCAGCAATCAGGATCACCTCTTCTCAGTGGTTTGCCACTTTCTTTAATTATTGTTTGGGATCACTGGGGTCAAAATCAGCAATTTTAAAAGCTTCTCAGAAGCATCTCAAAGTGCAAACTTTTGGCTTCTTCCACAGAGACACCCTGCTTTGCCTGCCGGCAGACAATTTCACTATTCCCTCTCCTTCCAGGCAAGAGCAGTTACGTATATCCCATCTAATGAAACACAGTGTGAGAAATATCAGTCTTCAGGGAGGGCATTCATAGACAACAGGTCTGAAAGGGACCTCTACGCAGTCCCCTATCTCCATCCTACCACCAGGTATGTGTGGGGATGAGAGGACGATACGCAGCTAAACCATTCAAAATAATTAATTGGAGTAAATAGCTACCTTTACTGAGCAGCTGCAGCTCTTTTTGACACAAAGATCGTGATTTGAGTATCAGCAGTAGCAGTATGCTCCAAGGAGCTCTCAGGTGTCACAGGACTCCAGATGGGTCAAAAACAAACTTAAAGGTTTATGCAGCTACTGAATTTCAGCCAGCAACAGAAATAACAGGAAATAAGTGACACAGCAAACTATCCTGAACTTGGTAAAACAAGGAACTTCTGCTTCTTGCCTGGTTACAGCAGAATAAAGATGACTGTACATCTAGTCAACTCTTCAGAACACTTGTTTCAATCAAAAAATGTGAGAAATTGTTTTTATCCTCTGACCCCAGTATCTGCTTTCCAAACCCCCTGTTCTGTTTAAATCCTTCATCATCTAACATGAAAGGGGATGTCTGCAGCTGCCAAAAAAGTAGGCACATCAGGAGAGAAGGTGTATACTTACCCTGATGCAGACCTCTGAGCCTACTGCTGCTAAGTTTCCTGCAACCCAGCAAATCCAGCCCTAGGCTAGATCCTACAGTCAAAATCACAAACCTGCATTGCTGACAACACTGTCTGTTACTAAGGAAATTATCACAATGCCATAAAGTTTCAGCATTTTGACTACACTGCAGGTTAAAAGCAGAAAGAAAAACTGAGCCACAGAGGACAAAAACCTCAGAAGTATCTATGATCATTAGCACATGTGGGAAAAAAAATACCTGAGAAAAGGAAATAGATTTATGTTTCCTTGCAATGATATGCATGTTGCTCTTTGACACTGCTTTTCTTCAAACCATTATCATTTGAAAGCTGCCAGCAAAGGGTACAGCACCTGCCAGCTGCCCAAAATAGCCCAGGCTTTTCAATTATAAAAACGCATCACACAAATTAGTTAAACATATCTAAGTTCACGGCTACCAGGACAGCAGTGGGTGGAGAGCAGGAGGATTTATGTATTGTGCTGAGGAAAACTTGCACCATTTTGAAAATGAGCTAGATAAATTTCCAAACTGGGCATTATTTTAAATATAGATGATTTAACACCTACTGTGATGTGCAGGAGCAAATGCTCCAGGGCAAGGCTCAGGTTGTCACAGTTCTAAATGGCAGAATCTGCATTGACAAAAATGGAAGGAGCAAATTCCTAAACTGCATCAATTTTGCTTTGATAAATAAGCAGGAAAAAAAAAAAAAGAAAAGAAAACAACCAAAAACCAACAGCTTCTTGAGAGTTGGTTAAGGGAGAGAGCTGCTTGCTTGGCAAATCACAATTCTGACACTGAAATATATCAACTTGTCAGCCTTGACAAGAATCATTACTTAATTTTCCTAATTACAACTTTCAGCAGATCACAGTCAGGCTCGTCATTGATTCAACCCTACACAGATAAATGCTGAATAGGCCTAGGAGGGAGAGTCATCCATCAGGAGTGACAAATCACCTCCTCCCTCCTTTTCTGTATGCAAACCCTCCCATTTGAACTGTGCATTGCCCAAGTTAGAAAGACATATTTGGAGACAGTCTATTGGTATTTTTCTAATTTACTCAAAAGCAAAGCTCTGAATGCTACAAAATACTGGTATTCAACAAGGTTTGAAATCAATTTTGAAGCAGTTAAAGAAACTGTCAGCAGTTCCCAAAACCTAACCCAGGCAATATATTAAATAAACTAATATACCATAAAAGTTGAGATTTGCATGTTGGCATTGAGTCAGCAGGTTCTTCCCTAACAAAGGTAAGTGAGCTGCTAAGGGTGCCCCTCTACCATTGAATTGCTGCAAATATACCAGAGATTAACTCATGATGGAAAAGATGAAACTGGCATGCTACCCTCTTTCAGCATGTAACCTGCTACAGCATCTGTGTCTTCTACAGCAGTTCATTTTAAACAAGTACTTCTCTTAGCGAGAAAACCTCATATCTGAGTTTAGCTAATCAAAATCTTCCTTTTTAGAGGAAATCAGGGTGTGAACTTCATTTCAGTAGATTAAGTCCTTTGGCCTGCAACTGGAGCAGACGGAAGTACTTCTTTCCCCTAGGTCAGGAGTTATTTCTTCTCCCTCTGTCACAGTTGCTAGGCAGCCCGAAAAATGTCAGGATGACAAACCTCACATTTCGTTATGCATTGTGTACTCTGATGATGCACAGCAAGTGGGGAAAAGAGCGCTTCAATTTCTGTCCTAAAAAGATGTCTCTGTGTTTTCACAATCCCACAATGACTGCAATGATGACAGTCCCCTGCACTCTTGCTAAACTCACTGCAGAGCTGGAGTCTGAAGACTGGACACAGAAGCCAGAAGAATGCTTAGATATATTAGGGGAACGTTATTTGTTTTAAGCAGTTTTTATAAAGTCACTGCTCAAGTACCCCCTGAAAGACTTTTTCTCACTCCCCCTGCCCCTTTTTGAAAAGGGGATCTCAATGAAGAAAATGCAGCAGCCTTTTGGAAGGGCAATACATTTCTTGCTTTTCTGCTCCCCATGTCATCAGCATTCATGGCAGCCAGACAGAGCTATGTTTGGATATATAAAGAGGGTAGGTACACCCATACTGTAGCCCACAGCAGTACAGCAAACAATAGTTAGGCCATACGGGAATCCAGCAACCTGGGCCAAAATGGGCCCAGACTAATTTCTCTGTAGAGGAACGTAATGTTATTGTGGGTAGGCTGCCTGGGCTACATTCCCAATATCCCTTCAGGAATCAATATGCCCAAAAGTGTTGATGGAAGGAGACAGACACTAATTTCATCAGTGCTTTCCAAATGTGCTGCAACAGGTTCTCTCTCATATCAGGCAGCTGAATTCACAAGAACTGTGCTTAAGAGAAGCACACAGGAAGCACTTGTCAGGAGTAACAGCATGAATTGCCAAACTGAGGTATATGCATGTGGAGTTCTCAACCCCCAGCAACCAACATGGAATACACAAATTACTGCTCTACAAGAAACACATCACAACACCAGAATGCATTTTCCATTTCAGATTTCTAGAAGATGAGAGCTAAAATAAAAAAGATGTTATTAAGAGAATAAGCTAAATGACAATCACAGTTGAAGAAATGAAGGATCTGTAATTATTCCTACCTTGCCATTGCTATGCCAACAACACAACCTCCAACTATAGACCAAAATCCAATCCAGCCTGCATCTACCTGACAGGAAAACCAAAACAAAACAAAAACAGAGAAATGTGTTAAAGCTGAGAAAATAAGATGATAAGATGTTACTTTCAAAACAAATGGTGTACAGGAGCTGCAAATTGCTAGCAACAGCCCCCAACAACAATCTGAAGGGCAAGACATTTTCTAGGACATTCAAAAAAAGAAATAAATTCACTAAAAGAAAATATGACTACGTAGCCTATGCTCTAAATGTGATCTCTCTATAGAATCTGAGTAATGTCCTCTGGACTTTTATAAAACTACCAAAAGCCTAGAAATCCTCTCCTCCCCACTTCACCGTTTCCACTTGGTAAACATTATTTTCTTTTACTAAAGGTGCAGAAGCCAACAATATTCCCTTTTTGTCTACCTGCCTCTTCCTTCTTATCAAAAGGTGTGTACAGTTCTGAAAATACCCACCACTGGTGGAGAGTCAGCAGGGAGAATCATGATGGTTTGGGATGCCAAAGCTACAGTTTATTTTGTTTAAAATTTCAGGAGAAAAGTGGTCCATATGTATTAATACCAGCTTAAACATAAAAACCTGGTAAAATTGTATGCTAGTGCAAAATAAAACTATAGCACTTACAAAATTGCTGCAGATTATCAGTCAGTAGATACTTACTTGGCTTACATGAACTGGTGTTAATATCAAATCCAGAACACCAGACCAGCCAGAGAAAACACCCAGTGGTATAGCATAGGCTAAAGCAATCATCAAGAATCGGAAATTGCTGCAAAGACAAAACACAGGCAATTAGTTGCAGTTTATATTAGAAATTACACCAAGATTAGCTGCTAGAGTAAATGACACCCTAGAATCTATATTCTGCCCATCAAGAAAAATACCCAAGGTCTGAAGAATGAGTGAGCCAGGAAAAACAAGAAAGGTATCTGTCCATGTCACTGAAATTCCAGTGGCTAAGACGTTACTGCCTTAGCACTACAATAATAATAAAAAAACCAGCCAGTCTATCCATGCAGTTCAAATATTTTTGTAACATGCTGGGCTCATGTGTTTCTTATTTCTGCAAACAATTCTTCCATCCATTTGCATGGGCAACCTACTTAGCTTAAGTGTATGTTAGGAGCAATAAGCACTAATGTAAAGGACAAAAAGTGCATTTCAAGAATAAAATCAGAGATTAATACTTTTTGAACTGTACTTTTTTTTTTTTTTAAGTGTTTTACTTCTCTTTATTTTGGTGAAAGGCAGGGAAAGGTCTGGGAATGAGATGGGTACAGTTGCAAGAGTGGAAAATTTTGACAGTTTGAACTGTCAAAAACCAGAGACAAGTATAACATTCTGCTTTAAACAGTCAATGTGGGTTTTTTTTTTCCTCCCAATTAAAATTATTCAACCTTTAGTATTCAGTGAAGATGAAGCAGTCAAAGCTGTGTCATCATCTTCATCGTACGCAGCTAAACAGGAGCTGGCAGACAAATACCACCACGAATTTCCCACACACACCATAACCGAAAGCAAATGTGAAATCTTTGCTAAGACATCCAATTTTCCTCCAAAATGTTTCAATTTGGGGATAAAACCAGAAAATATACTTTAAACTCTGCAACAGTGATATTTTAGAGTGAAGAGATTTTACAGTGATTCCAAGGTTATCCCACGGGATATCTGTGTAACCACAAATTGTTTGAGAATGGGGGGAGCCACAATTTACATAAAATTGATCCTGATCAGTACCAGTTCCTTGGCATGCAGCGGCAACTTGATAGCACACAGTTATGAAAGCCAAGAGGGAGACAGAGAGCTTCAAATACTTTCCAAAATTGAATATTCAGAGGTTTGCAGCTTATGCTGTTTTAGTCCCCTAGAAGATCCATGCACAGCACACCAGCCAGCATTTTTTTGCACTGTTCTTATTCACACATCCTCTTCTTGAATAACGCATTTCTATCACATGAATATATCCTCCTCTTTCAGTATCATTCGTGTCACATTTATTTTTTTTAATGCAAAGAAAAACAACTCCCAAACTTTCAGCTCTTCTACACACTGCTTATGTTCTTCTGAACACTAAAGTGTTTGCTGTCTTCCTGACAACTTTTTTTTCCGTCTCTTACAAATGCCATACTCTTAGCCTAGTCTATCTTGTATCAACTTGCCATTTCTTAAGGCAGGTTTCCCAATGCTATTTAATGCTATCCATGCAAAGGCTAATTCAACATCTGTAGAATAAATTAAAAGGGAAAGTGCCTATTTTGCATGGATGTTATATAGCCATGTTGTAGACTGCAAAGAGAAAAGATGCCTGAATGCGCTCTTCCAAAGTAACACGTGCTCAGTATTAAAAATCTTTGGCTATCTGAACCTCATCTTCAGTAAAGAACTACTTTTGAGGGGTGAGTACTTTGTAGCTTACTTGATCGAGATCTCCTGTGGCGTATTTGTCTCCTGTAACTCAAGCAATAAGACAGACTGGCACGTGGGATAGCTGCTCTGTGCCATGTCCAATTCCTAGTACCAATGCTAGAGGAACCAGCTCTGCATCATGACATCCTCCAGTGACAGAGGCTGCCACCCTGCCTAGCCTCCAAAGGAAGGTGACTAGGAGAAAGGGTGCACAACAGTGACAAAGCAGCACCGATCACCACATCTCATTCTGTCACCTTCTCCAGCAACAGACAGCACTATCTACATTAAGTACCAAAGCTATTTGAAACATACATCTTAAGTAGCAGCTCCGCTTCTCATGGCTCCATACACTTGTATTTGTTTTTGCAGTTTTGCAATAGCTCCACCGAAAATAGAAAAATGTGCTGTCTGTCACATCATCAGTTGATGAATCCACACTGTTTTCCATGTATCAGCCCTTATGACAGGATATCAGCATTAGCCTCTCTGTTAAACAATTCTGCTGGAATACAAATTGTTTTTTTCTTCTGTTTTTTCAGAAACATACTTAACGCCACTAGAATCTGTAAGACAGGCTGGTTCAGAGGGGAGCCCCATCAAAGTCAGTCACCATTTTCAGAATAACTTTGACAGTTCCTATTAACATCAGGCACAATCTGAGCAGCTCCCATCACTAGATGATGATGTCATATGAAAGTTTCATTAAAGAAATAATGATGCACAAAAACCCTGTTATGAAATTTCAAATTGCTTACTTAGTCTCTGGAAAATGTAAAAGGCATGTAACCAGCTAAAAGCATCTGATTACTTCAAAGCAAAAATCACTATATGGTTTCTTAATGCAGATTTTGAGATTTATTAACTATTTACTTGTACTAGAATTTTTCCATGGAAATTTGTGGCTTATTCTGAAATGGGAGGCGGTGGGGGGAGAAGTCATATTTGCTTCACCCAAACTAAGAAAGGGCACCATACTTTTTCTAAAGGAAATTCAAACTACATTTGTCACAGTGTGTGATAGACTGTTAAAAGATTTGGGCTTAGCTCCCAAATCATGACTAATCTGTTGTCTCCCACTGCAGACTGAGAGTGGTGGTATCAGGAGATAATTGGAGATCAGCTAATCATTATAATCTGTCAGAAGCAGGAATCCTTCAAATCAAGAGGAAGGACCAAGTTCCTAAGCAAATCCCAAGGAAACTGTCTATAGGAAATGGTTGACCCTAGGAAGATATGTATAATACAACTCCACAAGAAGCAGCTCATGAAAATGCCTGCTCAAGGACCTGAAGGCCTGAAGGAGTGTGGAAGTTGCAAGGGATGTGATAGATCCCTTTGGCATCCAAGGGAAAAGGTCAATGAATTCAATGGTAAAGTTATGTTACGCAGCTTTAATTCCAAGTAATCAAACTGCAGCCTGGAGGGAGAGAAGAGGAAAATTACGAACGTATCAATTCCCATGGATGTTTTTTGGTGCATAGTTGGGTCAGCCCACCAGATCACACACATCCTAAATGCCTTGCAGACAGTTCTTACAGCAGAGGGTAAGTCTGCAGTAAGTGGAAATCATGATTTCCTGGTACTCATCAGCTGATTACCTTCGGTCTACACCAATAAGTCAAAAGAAAGGCTCTCTGTGCACAAGAATTATGAAGCCTAGATTAGGCAGGCAACAGAGCTTAGAAGCCTAGTGAACCAGATGATGGATTTCCTTGAAGCACGGCAGATACCTTTTTTCTTTTATAAGCCCCCCTCGCTTGATGGATTGTTGCTGAAAGGCTCCCCAAGATAAGTGGGTTTAATGATAAACTGTTGATTGTTTCATGTACAGAGGAATGAAGAAGTGCCTTTGATAAGGGGCAGCATGGAAGAATGCATAAAGACCAGGGGGAAGCGAGGTATAATGACCTACCTGACTGCATTGTTAAAAACCTCTTGGTTATTGGAGACACTATAAACCATGCTCATTATTTAAGCATCCAGTTTTCTTAAGTTTCATCAACGGTGAATAGTAAGCCAGCTTTGCTGTTTAGTTCCTGACCTTACCAGTATCTCAGGTCCACTGTTTACAACACTTTGAACAAGGAATCTAATGGTTACAAAGCTCCCAAATGGAGTACTGTCAACAGAAATTTTATATTTCACCTGTGGAGGCAGTTGCTTTTTGGATTTCTGTTCAACAGTAACATTTTTACAACACAGCCCTCAGGCAGGGTCTCACCACACACCAGCTTGGGTGCATAACAGCATTACTGTGTGTGCTAAGAGTCCTTATGGGAATTGCTATTTTTTAATATTCTGAGTAGGTCACTTGGCAGACTAACCAGCCAGCTGTACTCACACTTCCCCCCAGTTGCCACTCTGCTTCAGGATGAACACACAGGATTAAGCATCTAGTCAAGTGTTTACTCCCGCAAAACTGGAAAAAAAAAAAGCCTCCAAAAACAAAAGAAAAAAAAACCCTCAACAACAACAAGGGAAGTAAGACATAATGTAAATCAGTTTCTGGCTTTATGGCTAGTGCTGTTGTGAGGGTTTTAGCTTCTATGACAACAGGACATTCTCTGACTACAGCCTGTTAGGGAGCAATGGGATCCACCTCTCTAGAAGAGGCAAGGGTATCTTTGGCAACAGGCTGGCCAGCTTGGTGAGGCAGGCTTTAAACTGAAGGACTCAGGGGTCGGGGTCCAAAGTGGCAGTGCTCATGCCATCACATCCAAGTGGGGAATAAGCCAGGCCAACCAGACCAGCAATCAATGTTCCTCAGCTGCCTCCCAAGATGACAGCCAGCAGGCCAACCACCTCAAGGATGTGTATGGCTATGGCGAATCCTGTTGCACTCCTCCTGGGAAACCTGCACGCTCGATTACCTCTCTGAAATTGCTGTACACTGACGCATGCAGCATCGGGACTAAACAGGAAGAATTAGAGATCTGTATGCAGTCACAAGGCCATGATCTCATTGCAGGTACAGAGACACGGTGGGATAGCTTGCATGACTAGAATGCTGCCATGGATGGCTATGCACTTTTTAGGGAAGACAGGCCAGCAAGGTGAGGTGGTGTGAGGGAGCGACTGAAACATACTGAGCTCTGCCTAAGGGTAGATGCAGAATGAGTCGAGAGCTTATAGGTAAAGGTTAAGGGGCAGACCAACATGGGTGACACTGTTATGGGTGTTTGCTACAGGCCACCTGATGAGGAGGAGGAAGTCAACGAGGCCTTCTACAGACAGCTGGAGGTAGCCTCATGGTCACAGGCCCTGGTTCTCATGGGGGACTTCAACGACCCCGATATCTGCTCAAAAGAAACACAGCTAGACACAGAGTCCAGGGCGTTCCTGCACAGCGCTGAGGATAACTTTTTGACAGATGTAGTGGAGAAGCCAGTGAGGTGATGTGTGCTGCTGGACCTTGTACTAACAAAGAAGGACTAGTTGGGGATGTGAATGTTGGGGGCAGCCTCGGCTTCACTGACCATGCGATGGTGGAGCTCAGGATCCTGTGTGGAGGAAGCAGGGCAGTAAGTAGGATTGCAACCCTGGACTTCAGGAGAGTTAACTTCGGCCTCTTCAAGGACCTACTTGGAGGAATCCCACGAGTTAGGGCTCTAGAAGGTGGGGGGTCCAAGAGAGCTGGCTAATATTCCAGCATCACTTCCTCCAAGCTCAAGATGGATGCATCCCCATGAGTAGGAGATCAAGCAAAGGGGGCAGGACACCTGCATGGATCAGCAAGTTGCTTCTGGCAAACCTCAAACAGAAGAAGGAAGTTTACAGGTTGTGGAAAAAGGGAGAGGCCACTTGGGAGGAATATAGGGATGTGGTCAGAACATGCAGGGATATGACAAGGAAGGCTAAGGTCTGTTTGGAATTAAATCCAGTGAGGGAGGTCAAGGACAACAGAAGGGCTTCATCGGGTACATCAGTAGTAAAAGGATGACTAGGGAAAATGTGGGCCCACTGCTGAATGAGGTGGGTGCCTTGGTGACAAAGGACGACAAGGAATGCCTTCTTTGCTTCAGTCTTTGCTGCTAAGGCCACCCCACAGGAATCCTAGACCCTGGAGGCGAGAGAAAATGTCTGGAGAAAGGAAGACTTTCCCTTGGTCAAGGAGAATTAGGTTAGAGATCATTTAGGCAAATCTGACACCCACAAATCCTTGGGCCCCGACAGGATGCACCCCTGAGTGCTGAGTGAGCTGGCACATGTTATTGCCAAGCCACTCTCTGTTATGTCTGAAAGGTCAAGGAGAACAAGAGAGGTGCCCGAGGCCTGGAGGAAAGCCAGTGTCGCTCCAGCTTTCAAAAAGGGCAAGGAGAACCCAGGAAACTACAGACCAGTCAGCCTCACCTCCATCCCTGGAATGGTGATGGAACCACTCACTCATTCTGGATGTCATCTCTAAGCATGTAGAGGAAAAGGTGGTCACAAGGAACAGTCAACATGGATTCACCAAGGGGAAAACATGCCTGACCAACTTAATAGCCTTCTATGATGGAATGTCTGGCCGGGTAGATGAGGGGAGAGCAGTGGATGTTGTCTACTTTGACTTCAGCAACCAAGGTTTTTGACACCGTCTTCCACAGCACCCTCCTAGGTAAGCTCAGGAAGTGTGGGTTAGCTGCATGGACAGTGAAGTGGATTGAGAACAGGCTGAGTGGCAGAGCTCAGAGCGTTGTGATGAGTGGCACAGCTCAGAGCGTTGTGATGAGTGGCACAGAGTCTAGCTGGAGGCCTGTAGCTAGTGGTGCTCCCC
Source organism: Falco cherrug (assembly GCF_023634085.1). Classification (NCBI taxonomy): domain Eukaryota; kingdom Metazoa; phylum Chordata; class Aves; order Falconiformes; family Falconidae; genus Falco; species Falco cherrug. The sequence continues at coordinate 30,793,178 of NC_073704.1, read as the reverse complement.
AGGGGTCAGCACTGGGTCCAGTCATGTTCAACTTATTCATCAGTGACCTGGATGAAGGGACAGTGTCCCCTCAGCATGTTTGTTGATGACACAAAGCTGGAAGGAGTGTCTGATACACCAGGAGGCCGCACTGCCATTCAGAGACACCTGGACAGGCTGGAGAGTTGGACAGAGAGGAATCTAGTAAAGTTCAGCAAAGGCAAGTGTAGGGTCCTGCACCTGGGGAGGAATAACCCCATGCACCAGTACGGGCTAGGGATTGACCAGCTGGAAAGCAGTTCTGCAGAGAAGGACCGACACTACATCACCCAAGAAACAACTACAGCATGGGTGTGACACCCCCCAGTGAAGTCAGCCACACTCTGCACCATGGGAGCGGTTGTTCTTTGTCCCAGGAAGTTCATCTGTGCAGTATCACATACAGGGCACAGGCCTCTGCAATTGCTCAACATTAATATTACAGTTGCTTTAGCTGTTCTTCTAAGATCAGATTCCCATTACACAAGATACTCTACAAACACTGTAGGGGGGGCAGGACTGTGTCTTACCAAAAGAGCCCAAGTATGAGAAGTTGCAAAGCTGGACATGTCACTTTCTCTATAACCTTTTTTTTTTTTTTTTTAAACTTAAAAATTTAAAGGAAACTATCTCGCCTTTGATCCTGTCCAGAAACACATCTGGAGACACTTCTCCTATTCCCATATGACATTTTAACATATAATTAATAAGATTTAATAGATCATATAATGGTTTCAGATAGCTCATATAATGGTTTCAGGTAGCTCATTCATTGCTCCCACAGCTGAACAAAAGCAGCCGAATATCCTTTGAATGACAAGCAAACCCCAAATTCATCCCAATACAGGTAAGAATAGAAGAAAGCAGGCTATTAGTTAGTTAGGCCCAGTGTTGTTATCTCACACCTAGCAGTATGCACACTGTTAACAATCTTGTATAATTTGATGTAACAGAAGCATCACTTAAGAAAAGCTGTGCTAACAGGATGATTAAAGCAGTGGTGGTGCTGAAGGACTCTGACATGAAGGCTTGAGATATACCCAGTGACTTAAAATTTAATGTCTGCTTTTTAGCAGTTAGTATCCTTTTATGTCTCAGCATTATTATTTAATTTTATTTTGTTTAAAAGCACTACAAACCAAACTCAATGAGAAGATTAAAGTGTACTTGTTTTTACTTATTTAGATACTGATCTGCTTTGAAGTGGAAACCCAATGAGGACCTACCTTAAGAGTCTGCAAAAACTTCTCCTGTAGCTGAGCCGTTGACTTGCCGCAGCCACGCTGGGTGGGAATGGAGGGCGTGAGGGGAAGTAGGCCAACGCTGCAGAAAAAATCAGGGAAACCATTCCAAATTCTAAACAAGAGGGCAAAGAAAAACAAAACCAAGAACAGAAGTTAGCATCAAAAGACTTATTTTGGTACAGCATTATTATCAGCCAACCTCCAATAAATAAATCCCACAACAAGTGTTTACTGCTGACAACAGAACTCTGCAACTTGAAGAATTTCTTTTTTTCCTCCCCAAGCAAGATTTCAAATTAAGATGGAGAATCAATGAGATGGAGAAACACCAGCAGTGCATGCCAGTGACAGGAGCTGCAGCGAACCAGGCTCACACATGGGGAACTCAGTGAAGCAAAAGGAAAGCTTTTGCATTTTCTCTTTAGAAAGAGCTGTGTTATGAAGATTTGGCCACGTTTCCTTGCAATGGAAGTAACGATGGAAGTAACGCAGTGCAGGTAACAGCATGCTAGAGACTTTAAACAGATGGGACTGGGGAAGCCCCAGGGCATGGAATGATATTTACTCGGCACATGGGATAATGAAGGCAAACAAAAGGTCAAGCAAGGCAGCATCTCAGACACAAACAGTATTACATGGCAACAGAATAAAAAGATAAAAGTTAGGAGCAGCCATGGCTCAGAAATAGAAAGAGCACAAGTAACAGGGAGAAAAATTAAAGAATACAGCTGTTAGCAGATGCTCCTCTTGTTCAGCAGCAGGTATTCTAGATATTTGAAAAATTGCATAGCAGAAGTTTGGACCTGAACTTGAAAAGTGATGAGTACTTCACAGAAAATACTCAGCAAGCCCTGTGATCAGACATTCTGAGGAAAAATACCTCTACCCACAGTCAGTCTAATTAATTTGTTTTACAGGCCTTTTACAACATATATCATGTTCTCCACAGTCCTCAATCCCAGTATTTTTCCTATCCCCTTTGAAAACATGATTCTTTGCTGCTGGAGAGAAAAATGTATAGCTGAAGTGTGTTATCTTAAAAGAACCTGTGATCTTGTAACAAAGAAGTGTTCACCGACACCACAAATAAATTCCAGCAGAGCTGGATACTCAATTGCGTTGATTTTCTTTTTTCTTCTCTTTTTTAATAAATCAATATGAACATGGCACTTTTCCAGCTCTTCTGCTAAACCAGAAGAAAATAAATTCAGGAAGCTGAAAAGTAAATAACATTCAGAGTCTAAATAGATCAGCTGGAGATGGGGAAGGGAAATGAATGCTTCTATTCGGTATACAGAAAAACGTCTACAGTAAATTTCTCTTGAAGGCATACCAGGAATGTGACAATGCCATTCTTCACTACCAAATATTAAAGGATTCATTTTGAATTACGTGGTGTCTTTTCGCTGTGGTCTAATTGCGTGTTTTGAGGGTCAAGGACACTTTAATTAGACCTTCTCACTATATCTCCTGTTCTCTAGAAAACAGATTAATTTCTATCTTTGTGTACATTGTTTTTGAGACCATGAGCAGTGAATAAAGAACTGGCCATAACTGATCATCCCAGATCTAAGAAAGGGACGTGATGCTTTGTCACTACAGGATGATACTAGACAGGGAAGCAAGGCTTGCCAAAAGCTGTTTTTCACCTTCTCCAGCATCGAGGTCTACATAGAGGTTTATAGGTATACATATCTACATGCATACGCACCTTTAATCACATACTAAAGGAAGATTTCAAACTGCAGACAGATATAGCCAACAAGAATGTGACCACACCGCCCCATAAACTTTGTCTGGGGTGTTTATTATTTAATTTCCTTATACTGCAACACTGCAAGGGGAGAGGCTAGGTCTTTTTCTAAAGAATGTAAAACATGCTGATTTTTTAATTTATTTTTTTTTTAAGTCAGAGTAATATTTTATAAGGTGGCCATCTGGGGTCTCTTCTATGGGTTGCCTCAAGATTCCTGCCAGTCAAATCGCTGAAGTAGAAGCAGTATAGTAACACTTTTTTTTTTTTTTTTAATAATTATTAAATTCAGCATGCAGTCCTTGTAGTACCTTCTTGCAACTCTTTAATGTTTCCTAGTGTTATACTTTCCAGGCCAATAAATTTGCTTCACAAGCACTGCCCTCATGCACAAAAGTAAAGAGCAGAATTCACTTTGGAAACTAAAGCGGCACCTTCTATTGAAGCACAGAAGTCTTCAGTGCTATCTTAGCTTTGTGTATCACACTTGCATCTCTATCAAAAGCCCAGGTACTGTCAAACATGTCTGACTCTTACATGCTGTATTCCTTCCCCATTAGGAACCCCATGCCTTTATCTCCATCATCATTTACTCTACTAGACTAGATAAAGAAAAAGATATTCCCCAGACAAGTTCTAGGTTGTAAGCAGAGAGCAAAAGCAGCAAAGGAGAAAAGGCAAGAAACAGGTCAATACTGAGACCAAGGGAGCTGCAGTCACAAAAGTGGAGATCTTCCACAGGAGCTGCTGGCTTCTCAGCAGCACAACGGATGCAGCAAAGCACTCTGAACTGGGCAAGTCAGCGTAAATTAATGTGCAGAAACAGAGCCGTGTATATCTCTTGTTGAGGTGTGAATCTGGAATGCTTCACAAAAGCAGGGTACCACATCACAGTGACCTGTGACTGTCAAAGTGCACATAAGTCTGCATCTTAGCCTAGGAAGAAGGTACCCTGCTGCCTGTGTAAGCCCCAAACAGAAAAAAAAACAGGTTTACAGAGACACACACCTCCCTGACACAAAGTCTTTTTCCTTCAGATAGGCTACCTATTGCACAAAAGCCTACCCAAACCCAGAAATTCTCCTCCCAGTCTTGTCCTGAAACGTAAAGGGAGAATGAGGGCACTTTACACACACAATTTTTTTTAAACAAATAATGATTTTACATTAATATTTAGGAAAGCACATGACTAAAAGCTCTGGCTGCAGTCCAGAATAATTCTAGCTTCCTTATGCGACTCAGGTAATACAATTCAATCCTGATTTACCACATCTGTACTATTTCAGCTGTGAACCAGAATGTGCAGCAACACAGATGACACTGAAAGAGGCTGTGGTAATTCAGCTGAGCTCTTAGTCTGTGTTTGAGATAAAGGAACAGCAATTTATTAAAACACAGAAGAGACAGGCGTTAACAGAGCAATTTCAGAATGGGTTTACAAGGAATTGCTTTGTAATCATGTTTGATGTTGAGTCCTTGAAAAATTTGCACGCTAGTGATCTTGAGTTAACAATTCACATCATTACCTTTTAAAAGTTGTCACCTAACTTTTGGAGGCTGCTTATCTAACTCTATCTCACACAAAAGCAACAAGCTCTATCACAAACACAAGTCCATTAAAAATGCAGAGTGCTTATCTTGTGAAACCAGCTTTCCCACAGTATCTGAAAGGAGAAGTCATACCAAGCCTGACCACCCTTGCTGAAGAAGAGGGGAAGTGGGACCTTTAGGTCCAGCTCCTTGTTCTGCTACATTCTGTAACACCTTTACCAGTAAACTGTGAAGTCAATTTGAGCTTTGCTTTCTGCTCAGCTGCTTAACGGGACAAATACTACCCCTACCACACTTACCAGGTTTTTTTGGTCCCCAGATCAACAGAGGTGTACAACTGCCATGAAGCAGCCACTACCATGAGACAGCCTTCCTCCCACCTCCAGAGTCTACCTGGCATAACGGAACATGGGGAAGCAGACCGCGGGAACCTTGCTCCTTCTGCTCTCGGGGAAACAGGGCTGAGGTGGGACAAGATAAATCCCACAAGGGATTCAAAGCAACCTCCTCTTTGACAGTTCCTACCAATTTTAAAACTAGTTGGATGTTTTGCCACCATCACTGCAACTCACCATAGGCCAGTAACATTCATGAACCAGCTCTTCTTCGTTGCCTGAACATCTAAAGGGGTTGTAGTGCCTGAAAAGATGCATCCCGTACAACACAACCACAGGTGCGGCTGCAAAGAAACCACTTCTGTTTAAATAATTTCAAATACTAAGTAAGAGCTACAGATGCCCCACAAAACACATTTCCTAGGAAGCAGAAGAGCTGCTGTAGGATCATCTTATGCTGGGACCAATGATCCCAAACAGGTCTATGAGATGTTCTCAAAGCCTTGCCAGCTCAGAAAGGCAGAAAGAGCTGTGCTGAGCAGGGGCCAGGCAAGACACACCTCTGAACCTCAGTGGCAAGCAAGATCTGTCCCAGTTTCTGAAGAAAATGCTTAGGAAAACCTCTCAGAAGAGAAAGAGAACAGGCTGCTGAAAGCAACATTTCTAGTACTATCAGACTCAAAACAGTGGTTTGAGGCATAAAAATGTACTCCTTTAGGGTAGATGAATTCTTCTCTCTCCATGGACAATCTGGAGAGGGAGAACTAAAGCACTTCTCTAATTGCTAGATTTTTTTTCTCCCCTTTTCTACTGCTCCTCAGGACAAAAGCCGACTTGCCTTCATTCTTCCTTCTTTGACACCAGCCATTTTCATCTGCCACAAGATATGTTCTAATAGTCTTGAGTCCAGTAAAAAGCAGGTTACTCAAAAATACTTGCATGAAATAGCAATCCAACTTCTGCTACACTTTCTTTAAAACAAACAGTAAAGCGGCCCTCACCCAACAGGAGTACTAACTTGACAACATTTCCATAAGAATAATGTCCAAGAATATGTGATCACAAACAGCTAACTCAGTCCCATAAAGCAATGTATAAACTACACAGTATACATACTTTCAGACTTCTGGAACACTTAGGGTTGACTCCTGGCTGAATTTCAGATGCTGCAATTATAATGGGGGAAAAACCCAAACAAATGTGCAACTGCTGTGACATGGTAAAGCTCAGCTGCTCTTAATGCTAAACCAATTATATATCCACTAAGAATCACATCGTAGACTCTTAAGCCACTTAAGTAACACTTTTTCCTTAAAGCTTGCTGGTAATTTTTGTCAGTGACACAAAGAGCCATAGGAGCCACTGCATGAAAAAGAGCAAGGACATAAAATCTAAGTTGTGTCAGGTGAATTTGATATCAGTCAGGTTTTTTTCCACTAAACTGTTTTCACTTCATTGAAATTACTCACCACATAAGAATTACGCAGTTTGTTAGAAACAAAATCTACTGAGTTTTAATTTCAGTGTTAGATTCCTCAATACTAATAAATCTAATCACATTTGAAGGCATATGTAAGTCATAAATTCAGGCTGATTTAATGCAGGAAAGAATTTAATGCTGAAAGACTACTGGAATTCTATCCTTACAGAAACAAGAGGGGGAAAAAAACAACCAACCTGTCATTGACGTATTTTTTAAATGAAAATTCAAGAACCAAAACCCAGTTTGGAAGCCCATGGAAAGCATAAACTCTCGTAAGACATTGCTCCTAAGATCAACTGATACAAACAACTGAAATAATTCATTTGGAATCAGTCTGTAAAAAAGTTTATCTTTAAATTTTTCCTACACAAAAGCCAAAAAAAATCAGCCCTTCTGATGGTACATTTTACCAATTCATTATCTTCCATCAGTCAGTAACTGTCTTCTGTGCAGACCAGCCACTAGAGGGTAGTGGCTCACAGGTACCAAACACACATAAAAGTACATACATTTTTCAATTTTTTTCTTTGTTTTAATTTTAATTTTATTTTTAAACCACACCTGCATACAGCACAGCCTCAATGCGGTCCTTGATGTGCTCGGTGTTGCTCTGCGATACCAGCAGATGGTGAGATGTTCCATTAGGAGATGGCACTACAAGAGGTCCCACCAGAAATGCGCCAGCAGCACCCAGGTAATTGAGCAGCGACGCAATGGCTGTTGCTGTGGCACGTTCATCTGGAGAAAACCACGTCGTGGAAAGAAATGGTGCTGCGTTCATCACAGTTGGCCCCGCCAAGCCATTTAACAGCTGCCCTCCGTGAATCAGCCTGGAAAAGAGAACAGAGACCACAGCTATTTGGAAGACAATTGCTTGCCTTTTTTTTTTTTTTTTAATTAAGAAAGTATGTAAGATATTGAGTGCTCGAGATGGAGCGACTGCAAAAAGAAATGAAAGTCTTGTGCAAAGAAAGAATATTCTACACCCTAAAAGAAGCCCAATTAGACTGATTTAAAGAATCCAGAGCTATTCTGGTCTCATTACCTCAGATAAATGGAGAAGCAAATGTTCTCTTCAAAGCAGGAAAGCAAGAGGGAATAAAAGGGACTTTTCTTTGCAGGAAAAAGGTATCATGATTGGACATAAAAGTAGAAAAGGTGTACTAGCAGCAAAGCTTTAAATTACAAACAACTTAAACCTGACCCTTGCCTGCATAAATCCCAACAAAAGATTTAAATTAGTTATGGCAAATCCAAAACTGCAACACTTCAGCAAAATACTCTGCATATTTTTTCACTGCATTATTTATTTTTATTTACACACTCAGATGAGCTCTATGTGCCTACAGATGAGGAGGCAGGGCTGTTGAGGCTTCCAAGAGAATCGTCTTCTTCTGCAATCTGGCCATTCTCAACATAGTGTTGAAACAGCCAAGCAAACCCAGATTTTTCTCATTTTTCACACTCATTGGGATTTAACAGATAAGGCTGCTGACAGAACAGAGATAGTACTTCCAAGCAGTGAAGTCTCTGCAAACTCTGGCTTAATATTAGTACAACGAGGACATACAGAGAGGCCTTTTTGAAGGCTCTCCTACACATGGAAGATAGCCAGAAACCTTCCACTTGAGCTTTTCCAAAAAGTGATCAGACGTGAAAGGCAAAAGCATTTTGGAATTTATATAAAAACTTCATGTCCAAAAAAAAGTTAACAAGTCAAACAAAACATTGCAACTCTCCAAAGCAGATCTATTCATTGTGCAATAAAATGGTGGCAGATGATATTTTGAAATGGGTGGTGTTTTTCTAAGCATAGTAGGAACTCGATGTTATTGCTGCAAGACTTGAGTTGTCAGACATAAAAAGCTAGGGCTTGAAAATGGGGAAACATAAGCTATCATTTAGGCAACATTTCAAGCCACAAATGGCTGAATAATATACAGTGTAGCAGGAGTTTTTTAAAAGCACACAAAGAAACAAAATGCACAAAAGAAATGCTGACAGACTCTTCATCAAATTAACAAGCCAGACTGCAATAAAAAGGAGTAGATGCTACTGATCCTCAGTGGATTAGAAATCACATTTTTAAACAATAAAAACAAAACAAAACAAAAAAGCCAACAACAACAACAAAAAAAGAAAAAAGCTATTACGTATCACCTGAAGGAAACACTTTATGAGCTGGGACAGCAGTAATAGCCACTCTGAAACATAAGCAATTGCAATTCTTCCCCCCACCCTCCCCACCCCCCAAGCTCACATAGAAAGGACAGATTCCATTACTATTTGTTCATGATGTGCTTCAGATGGACCTCACCAAGGCATGGTCAGCCCTTCTTAATGCTTGTTAAACTGCTCCCCTCCTGCCCCCCCGCCCCCAAATAAAATGGTTTTAAATAAATAAAAAGGATTATCTAAATAATGTTCCAGTACAGTTTTCTGGAGGACACATCACACATCCCTGATGGTTATTTTCCAACTCAGTGTACTTTGCACAAACCAAGGTAACCTTGTGCACTTCAGTATTTTCATTCTGCTTACCTCACTACAATAAGTTATTCTCAAACTTATTTTAAACTGTTCCAGGGTATTTGCAGAGCAATGCTTCATCTCCAGAAACAGCTGCATTTCAGTAGCAAGTGAGGTAACTACTGCAACTTATAGATATTTTATTTTAGCATTTCTTCTTGCTCCAAAATGAATGTAATGCTTAAATTGTGGTTTTGTTACTGTATGCTAGAAAAACTGTGTCACCACAAAAAAAAACCTTTATAGCTATAGGGGCTATACTAACACTCCTGTTCACTTATACCACTATGCTAATGTTGTTTTAATTCAAATACACCTACTTTATACTAATTCTAAGGACAAATAAAACATACTAAAATCAGAAAAAAGTACAATAGTTCATCTCCATCATTTATGGGCATGTAGGTCCTTCATCTATTAGAAGAAATTTTTTGTATAAAAACCCCAAACACCAAACAAAACCCCCTATTTATATAACGGGAAATTATCATGTACTTACACTTCAGATTTACATTATGTATATCAAGCTCCACCATTTGAATAAAGCTCTACAACTGACCTCTATATAGGGAGAAACATGTCAATTTTACTTTGCAGATCCAAAGGGAGAAAGTAGTATCTTACTCCACAATTTTAATTCTGCATTACTTTTCTGGCTTCAGTTTTTTCAAAGAAACAGCCAATTTTTGTCTCTTCTATTGGTGTTCTCCTGGCTGCTCCCTTTTCCACTTTGCCCTGCCTGGTGTGCTGTCTGTTCCCATGGATTTGCCTTTCCATCTGCATTTCTGGCATTTAGCAAGCTTGACATCATCATCCATGGTAGAGCATATCTCATCTTCATATTGCTTAATTTTTCAAGTCTAACATACTTTGGTTAATAAACACTGTTTTCAGACTACATTGCTACTGATATACAGACTACTACCCCAAAAATCTCTGCATATGGTAACAGCCTAAACCTTTTTTTAATCTGTTTTCCAATACTGGCTTCAATTAAGCTACTTTTTCCTGAGAAAAAGATTGCTTGCATTGTTCCTCTACACATCCTTAACTCATTTCCCTAGAGAGGCAGGGATGAGAGATTCAATACACAATTCAGTGCATTTACTAAGCTGCTACTCTGGGAGACATACATAGCAGCCACTCTGACAGAGGAGTATGAACATGACAATACTGGTGGCTTTTTGCCATTTGCTACAATGTCTTAGCATCACTGCACCAGATTTTGGTCTCACAGCCCATAGGAGTCTCCTCGTGCACACCATCAGTGCTAACAATTGCTCCAACACCACGAGACGTTTGTTTCTCTTACTCCTCAGTTTTCTTCTTGTTTCTGCTATTGAAAAGGTACAAAGAGCAACTGCATTTTTCCATGTCACTATTTCAGTTTCATTCCACACGACATTATTTCTCTCCCCTGAAAAAAAGGGCTAAAAAGATAACTTCAGCTCAGGACTCTACCCAGATGGAAAAGTACTGCACTAACAGGGTAATTTTCACCTGTTATTTATCCAGTTCTGCTCTGTTTTCAGATGCATTATTTAGCCAATCATCATCTTAATTATTTTCATGTATCAGAAAGTAGAAAGTTATTGAGCTCAAATAACAGAAAATAACACAAGAGTAGAAGGCTTTTTAATCATGATCATGAAAGAGAAAATTGGAAAAAGTGACAACCGAAATTCATCCCTGACTTAAAAAAATAATTGATGACTGTCTAGCTTAAAGGACAAGTGGGGAAGTAAACATCTACCCAAAATATCTTGTTTCTAACCATTTCAGAAGCCGGGTCAGGGACTCATTTCAAAATGTCAATGTTTTTGCACACCTGACCTCCGTGCTAATGAATTTGTGTGCTCTGCCAAGCTTCTAAAGGGCTTGTGTTCAACTGCAAGTTACAAAAAAACCCCAAAACAATTATTTGAGGACTGCTAGTAAATGCTTGTGCAAAATAACATGTGCCAGAGCATCACAGTAATGACTAACTTCTACATTTACATTATGTACCCATATATAGATACAAAAATAATACACAGACATATATATACACACACATCCACCCCTTTGCAAAAAATAAAGATCACATTTGTTCCTAAACTGGCCTCTGAATTGCAAAATAATAGAAACAAGGGACAGTTCTAATACAGCAATAGAAATTAGATATGAAAAACTCTTATTGTACCATATTGCCATCTCTTTTCCAGATTTTTGTCAAGTCACATTATAAATAACTTAAATTATATGGTTTTCATCACTTCCCTGAGAGAAGAATTTATATGAGCATTAAGAAGTAACCTGGTTATACCTGCTTTATTCACTCCCTGCTGTCACTGTTGCAATACCCTAACAGGCAACAACAACAATAAAAAAGAAGGGTAAGGCTACAAATGCTGAAATTACAGTATCACTGAGCAAACTGGGTATGAAAAAGAAATGAGATCATATAGGATGAAGGTTTTAGTGATTGATGATAATACAATAGAGTTAAGATGGGAAACAGCTTCCATTTACATTTGGCTCAATCCATCTTTTTCTCCCAGTACAGGTTGAAACTTTTCATGCATGGTCACAGTCCCATCAGGTACTGGATTTGTTAAGCTATTTAAAAGCTGTGTGTTATATAAACACTTCTTCTATGTAAACCCCCAGACATTCAGTGTTTGTACCACAGTCTGGACTTAAGAGAATTTTAAGTGAAAGAAAAATCTCATTAGTTTCCGTACTCAGATGGGGAAACAAAGGCAACAGTAGAAGGAAAAGGACTTCAAAATAAACCTACTTTTAATACAATGGATTTAAACCACAACACTAAAATAAGTCTCCAAAGCTCAGTTCTAAGACATGTTAACTGAACTTGTGAAGTCCTATCAATTACTTTAACACTCATTAAGAGAGTGGAAAAAGCATTTTCACCTTTTCTTTAGCCGGCAATACAGGGGAAGAGAGGCTTTTGCCTCAGTGCACTGCTCTGACTCTCTAAACGCAGATTTTCTCTACCAGCCTCTGATGAGCACCCCCATCAACTGGGAAATTAGGTTCCTCTGGGTCCTGTGAAGGAGCAGAGCTCATCTCAAGAGCCTTGTGAAGACAAGACTTTTTTCCTGAACCTTTTTCTGTGCTTTTCCTACTAGCTGCCATGAGAACCGACCATTTAGTCACTATTCAAACTTCTATACAAATGCAGTGGAAAAAAACCTGGTAATTTAGTTTTGCTGCTGTTGGGCAAAGCCTGAGGAGCAATGAAGGAGCCAAGAGTGCTAGCCTGCTGCTGCACAAAGGCAGCACTGTAGCATGCCTCTTAGTCTGGAAAAGTTTAGTAGATTAACTACTGATCCTAACAATTAATGCAAAAAGTGATTCTGGATAAAGAAGTTAATGTTTTACAGAAATGGATGGCTAATTTTTCTTTCACATGCCTGACATTTTCACTCATTGAACAAAGTGGATTGTTCAACTCCTGCTAATTTGGAAGACAATACATTTATATAGCGATTAGCTCATTGCGGGAACTACTGGAAGCAAAGGAAAGAGACCCTTCCACTGGAGGACTTGAGAGCACTTTTTAAGTACTACTGAATTTAGCCTCCCTACATGGCAAAGCAGCAAGTAAGTATCTCCTATTCTAGAGTGTCTACATTGATGTGTGTAGCAAGCAGCTTGCCCAGGAAAAGGAATATGAAAAGACATGGACTTACCTGCATGATACATTAGATTTATTATACCTCAAAGGCAACTAATACCAGCTGTGTAAAGAACCACCTCTGATTTTCCACAATCAAGTTACTAGAAAAGGATAGAGCCTTTCCTTTAAAGTCACAAAAATAAATGCAACAAAAGAACCCTCTATTAAGTGGGACCTTCACATGCACTTGTTAAGGCAAAGATAGAATTGAAAAGGTCAAATCCATGCTTTACAGCAATATACTGCAACAGAGAATGGGGAGAATCTGATGCAAATGCTGTTCTGTTCATAAACCGAAGAGAGTGCAGTAAGGCTCTATGTCTGGAAAAGGACTGGGGAAAAAAATACCTCTGGGTAGAGCAATGAATTCATCTATTAACAATAACATTCAGATAGATGAATTTCATGGAAATGCACTTCTTTTCAGTATTTTCATTAAATGATATATTTATACTACAAAAGCTTTATGCCTTCTGGATACTCATGGATTGAGGCCATTAGCATTTTTTAGCTTGTTTTTGATGCATGTGACCATTGATATGTGGAATAACTTAAAGCTGTTTTTCCCCATCAGTAAGAAAAATTATTACAAGCAGAAAGCCTGAGCCACTGTGTGGTACATTATCTCCAACAATAAAGTGAAAAAGAAAAGATGAAAACTTAAAAATGTACTTTCAACCATTTTCATCAGGAGCTGGACTCATGTTTCACCCCTTGTACAAACCATGGCCTCAACACAGTCAGTCACATTATTATGGAGGCAGATTTGGAAAGGTCCATACTATCTCCCAGGCATCCTAGCCTCAGGCCTTCTCTCCCACTCTTAAAAGAAAACAGCAAATACATTTACAATCATCTGAAAAAGTGTGTTTTGGTTTAAAATGTAAAAGGATTGGAAAACCTGAGTTACTCCAAATCTATTGTTACTGAAAGCATGCCAAGAGAGAGACAAGGATTTGCAAAGAGATGAAGCAGCAATCTCAGGCCAAGATCCTGACATCTCCATCAGATCTCCTGACAGAGGAAAGAGACAAGGCGGACATACAGCCAGGCCCATGGCAGTATGGTGACAAATTCACCCATGTGCTCCCACCATGCTGACAGATGGACCACTCGGTGGATAACGAATTGGCTTAGATGGTTGCTCTCAAAGAGTTGCGGTCAACGGCTCAACATCTCCAAGTAGAGACTGGTAACAAATGGCATCCCTCAGGGGTCTGTACTGGGACCCAGTGCTGTTCAATGGCTTTGCCAGCAACATGAACAGTGGGATCAAGTGTACCCTCAGCCACCATGGCAGGGGGTTGGAACTAGATGATCTTTAAGGTCCCTTCCAACACAAACCGTTCTGTGATTCTATGTTATTGTGCAGCCATCACAGCTGTCACATGGCTAAGAGGATTTCTTCACTTAAAGCTTTATCCAAATTTGAAGGATGAGGGCACATGAAATCAAAGCTCCTTTTGGCATTTTTTTTTTAATTAAAGGTTGGGGGGTGGGGTGCCTTTTAAAGATAACCCATTCCACAAACCCATTATTAAAAGAAGGCAACTTTAAAAACAACACTAACAGAGGGCACACTCATAAATATCAAATAAACAGCATTGCTACAAAACCCAAGTAGGCAATGACATTATGGGCAAATGAGGCAAAACATACTGAAACAAGTTACCAGACTTGCTGCTATCAGAGCTGCCATGGGAGAAAGCTGATGGAGATTACTCAGCACAAGATAGGTCCTAAGTAGGATTTTTTAGTAAAAGAGCAGGAGTGTACAGGAGTTACAGAAATTTAGGGAATGGAATAAATAAGACCTATTTAAACATTCGTGAACAATTTTTCTTAGGCCAGTGAAAAAGCAAGAGGGTATTTTGATGAAAATGCAGCAACTACAATGTAAATTCAACTAATGTGAATTCTTCTTTAAGGACAGAAATTAGCCAACAGAGTATGAGTCAGAAAACTAAGGTTCAATATGATTTAAAAAATTAAAATCTTTCTACAGTTAAGGATAACACCTGCCATTATATGAGATGGAGCTAAACATCCCACAAAGAATATAAATTCTTTTCCCTTCCAGCACAGGCTTATACTAGCTGAGGCCTTGTAGATCATCTAGTTCCAACCCCCCTGCCATGGGCAGGGACACCTTCCACTAGACCAGGTTGCTCAAAGCCCCATCCAGCCTGGCCATGAACACTTCCAGGGATGGGGCATGATGAGGCTGGTGGAGGTAATAAAAACAAGCTAAATTGTTAAGTTACAGGCATATAAAAATTAAACGTTCCCCATGAGAACCTACCTGTGAATGACCTGTTTCCTTTCTCCCCACTGACCTTTTCCTGACACTATAGATGAACCCAGCTCAGCCTTCCTTCAACACTGCATCCAAAGCACACACCAGCAAGTGCTATCAGCACCAGGCAAGTGCTCCATCTTAACATCTTCCTCCTACATTCACTGAGTTACAGCAAACAGGTATGTTTATTCATCTTTTTACTCTCAGAACCGCGCTTTAGATTAAATACTTTTTTCATCATTTCTCTTCCCCCGTGAGTTAGGGGGCACACAACATGTATCACACTCTGTATTTCTTGCAGGCAGATTCTTCTACCATCCTCTCCTAAAAGTCTCTTTTTGTTCCCTGGAACATTTTGATCCCTCTTCTCCATAGCTGCTCCAGATTGGGGTGTCTTTTCAAGCACAGAAGTATGTTCAGTATTGCCAGGGAATATGAGAATCCTAATAAGTCTTTTTTTTTAATTGAGATAACTTCTTCTGAGGTGCACCCTTGCATTTTTCATGCATGAGAATGGTGGTTCATGGTTGTTTTAGAATTAGGAAAGAAAAATAAAGTGATGATCTCATGTAATTCTTTGGGCTTCCAGGGACAACAAAGGGAGAACACAGAACTATTAAAGAATAAGCCTGACAAGAATAAAATACAAACCAGGTTGCAACTAGCTAATAGAAATAAAAGATACCAAAGATGTGGTGAGACAGAATCTTCAAACATAATAAAGGAAAAAGTTAGCATCAATATATCTAAGAGTACGCAAAAAAATTCAGAATCCTAAGAAGTGGTATTATTAAAGAAAAAAACCCTTTACAGGAGCTACCAATTAATGGTATGTCCCCCATAAATGACTTCATAAATAACCGCTCCTATTTCCACTGTCATTCTCCATGTTATTGTTTTGCTGGCTTCCCAACAAATGTTTTAATGGTACTTATTGCCAAGGAGCACCCTCCCACTGCCATAACTCAAGGTCCTCAATAACTGCTCTTCTGTTGTGAAATCTAATGCGAAGGCCAAACCCTACCAGCCCGCAGCATACTAAGTTCTAATAAATTGCTTAATATATTCAATACAAATGACAAATTATGTTACATCCTCTACTCCCATGTCTTTAATTATCCTGTTTTCAAAAACATTTTAAGAAGTCTCACATCACACAGTCAGTCTTAAAAGCCAAAGATTTATGACTATGGACTGATTTCATCATTTATTCCATTCTTTCTTATACATTACAGCTCGTACAGCATTTTGCCTTCCATCATATGGAAAACCTAAGCTGTCTGTAAATCTATTCCTAAATACAGAATGAGATAAATACGAAATGTTATGTGGGGGGGAAAAAACAACCCTGATTTTTGTCTATTAAAAAATGGCTTCCTAGTAGTGTTAATGTTCAGGATAAAATAATCTAATACTAAAGAAGTCCAATGAAAACATTCACTCAGTGTCAAGCAGTAGTCAAAAAGGGAAGGACTTGACAAAATGCAAGCAAAAAGCATTACGATGCTTTTGTAACCTTCAGAGAAGGGAAGAAGGTACAACTTCAGGCATAGCACAATTTGATAACATCTTTTTTTATGTTATATATAATTTGCTTTAACCATGAATTAAAAAAAAAAAAAAGGCATGGCAAATGAGATTTTCCTAACATTTAGAAAAGAATAATGACTTGGGGGTTTATTTTTTCAAGTCAAATTCATTGTCACCTATCTGGCACATTTGACAAACCCAGAAGTGTGTGGTACACAACAAAAATTCTTTTTAACCTCCACATTAACCTCACAGGTCAGTGGGCTGGGGAGCAAAGCTGGTAAGACCATTCATGTACGTCAGAGGGACTTAACTAGTCCATGTATAGGACAGTTCCTCAATTTCACATGCAAGTCCATACTTCCACATTTTTGCCATGCACTCCCACTTCAGCCTTCACTGAATTTATGCAGTTCTGGCATGGATTCCCAGTACACTTTTAGGTCATGCACTGGCAGAAAACAAAAATTCACCATAAGGAGCAGCTGCTTCAAGAGACACGCTCAAAGATGCAACCTGAATTTTCCCTCATATAAGCCACGCATATACATGGGCAACAAATGAACTTAAAACAGAGGTTAAGGTTTGTGTTTAAAACACGACTTGGAGAACTGGAGATAGTCTTAGTCTGCTGCTACACACTAGAGCCAAAAGAGTAATTACAGACTAGAAAGGAGCTTAAGAACACACTTGGATATTACAGGTCTGTGTAAGATAAGGAGCATAAAGCAGTCAGGATTAAATGTCAGTTTAAAAGTGATTTCCTCACGTCTGTGATTGCTCTGATAGGCAGTGGGCTTTAGTAGCCCTCCTTAATGTCAAATTACAAGAGCTTTGGGAGCAGAGACAGCTAGAAAGTAGAAAAAAACCCAAACAAACAACAACAAAACCAAACCCTAAATCTGACAAACCTCATGAACGTTCTTGTAATTTTATGTATCTTAACTCTGACAGAACTGCCTCATGGAAATTCTTCAGTGTATTACTGCAGAGTACCCAGGGACTGAAGGAACACATTACAAAACATGAAAAAACACTTAAAGTAATTCCAGTTACACTGCCTTCTGAAATGCTCCAATATTAGCTTGTGTGTCATCTTGTCCATCTGACCGGCTCTGTAACGTTCAAGTTGTTGTATTAACACATATACACATTCAGAATAAATGTGTGGTTTAGTGTTCAGCCAGTTGTTGCTAATGCATTAAGCAGTAATGCTCACCTCAAAATATATTATTATTTGGTATCATGCTTCAAGTAACTGATGAAAATTGGCCTTCCACCTTAACCCTCAAAACAACATAGGTTACGTGGCATAACATCACACAGTCTGTACAAGTATTTACAATGTCTTAAGAAACCTTCACTAAAAACCATCCTTTTGCTTCACAGTTAGCTATAATTAATTCTCTGCAGATTTTTAATCAAACCGTGTAAAAGATCAAACTACTTCCTCAGGTAGAGCAGCAATTCTTGAAAATTTCTCTATTTTTGGAGTACGCTAAGTAAGCAAATTTATCAATTTCAGCTGGAGAAGATGAATATTTTCACAGCATGAATAAACGAAATTAGTAACCTCTTCCATCAGGATTCTGCTCATACTCTTTTTTTTTTTTTCCCTATATAGTTTTCAATAAAACGTATCACCATGTTTTACACATCTCATCAGACTCTATACAGTCCACGGTCTTTCTTTCCCTAGTTAAAGAAGCTGTTTTTGAATATTTCTCCTTAGGCATTTATTTCATTGTTCTCCTAGGCCTCCTCACTGTAGTTACACTGGAAAACCTTGTTTCAAGGCGATCAGAATACGTGGAAACTCTCCTTCCCACTCCCCAAATGATACCTCACATCTAAATCCCATTTGGTAATTTCTTCTCAGGTTCTTACAGTCTTCATCCTTGCTTCGGTAAATCCCAGGGCAGCATAAGTCTTTTGGCATAACTCATAAATGAGAAGCTACATAAGACACCACATTTCATTGCATTTAAGCCGCCTGGCCCATTTAAAAAACATATTTAATCCAAGATTGGTCAGAATGGAGGAACTGGATGTTGAGCACCCCTTAGAATCTTGAGAAAAGGTAAAACAAGGGTAGAATGAGGACAGCTCTTCCTGACCGCCTCAAGAATACATTTTCACATTAAAAGGGTCACTGTGAATGGTAGCACAATATGCTTAGTTCAGCCTCCCATGGTCACAAAGTCCTTGAGCACTACGTTGAAACAGGCAACACAGGGCAACTAACATCATGAGCACCTTGGGTGCTTCCTTATATGCTCACTAAGCACCTAAGAACTGAAATTGCAACACCCTACTTGCTACGCTGCACTTAAATTTACTAATCCATTCATTACATGCTAGCTACTTACTCCTGATCAACACTAGTTTTACAGTCAATGTGTTCATTATGTTCTCAGTTCTCTCTCTGAACCTCTTCCTTTGTTTTATCCGTGGTATCTAGTCACCTGCCTTCTACTTCACACCAAACATTTTCTTTCTCAGCTTGAGGGTTTCCCGTCTGATTTTCAGGGTAAGCAATACTGGGGGGGGGGGGGGGGGGGGAGGGGGGGGGAAGGAGGGGGGAGGAACTTGCTGAAATAATATACAAGGACAGTCTGGAAGCTGATTAGAATTCAGAAAAAAAACCAAACCAAACAAACCAAACCCCCCACACACATTAAAACCTTTTACAAGTAAGTTATTTGCTTAGTGCTTACATATTTTGCAAGCGTAACTACTGAAGAACTAGTGCTACTGCTTTTTATGAAGAAGCAGAAATGCCGGTACTTCTTCCTCCTTCAAAATGAATGGCAAAGGAAAGTGAACAGATGATCCATATTCCCTGGCTGTACAAAATGAGTGCCACTCCTGTACTTGCTGAGGATACTCAGGTTCAGGATATGTTGACAGGACAATTGAATTGTTTGAATTGTGTCATTTTTGGGAAGGAAGCTGTCTCTATCACACACAAACTGCCTGCATTCAGAAGTCATTCATTTCAACCACAGAGAAATACAAGGCTACTTTGGAATGCAGACTGGAAAAGACTACATGAAAAAGGCCATTTTGCATAAATTCATCTGTATAACTGCACAATCCCATACGATAAATATGAGAAAAATGAACTAATTATTTAGCATTTGCATACAAATTACATATGTTTGGGTTTTGTGGCATGAGTACCTGTGTGATCTTGGGCCAGTTTCTGAACCTCTCTAAATCTTACTTCCTTGTTTGCAAATTAGATTAGTATTAGTTATGCAGGATGGGGTGAGGCTTAATTAACTCATGTTTGTACAGAGATCCCCGATCTTCAGATACTGTGCAGAAGGACTAGAAAAATGCATTTACGAAGCAAAGAAGCACGTAAGCCCGTGTCCACATACAACAAACATTTGGCATATCAAATTCATATTTGTACTATACTCGTATTTGTACTATATATTCAAATTTGTACTAACATTTATTTGCGCTAGGAGCAAAATTACATTAGCAGAAAGTATAAAATATGTATATTAAAAGTAACTAATTCACTTACTTCTTCCTAATTTCTAGGTCTGAAACTGGAACACATCTCAGGCCAGCTCCCAATACCATGAGGGATGATGTTAGTAACACAGTTACCCTCAGACCTAAGATGAAAAAACAGTATTTTACAAATTAAGTCAGCAATATTGCAAAAAAAGTATTGCCTAAATATACGTATTCACACACAGTCTCACAGAAGTAAAGCATATCTCTATCAAATCATAAGCACTTTGGTGCTGATAGGAATTACAGATACATTAAGAAATCCTGTGTTATTTTCTAGACTTACACTCCAGAATTCAAGGCTTACTCTTGTCATATTATCACTCAGGACTGTAGCCAAAATCTTACGTTCGTGGAAGTGGAAGTGAAAAGTGATAATAAAAGTATCATCAAAACGTACAATATCCCCTTTAGAATTAGAAGCATCAGGGAATATGCTGCAGTAGGAGCACAGGTATCTAGGTAGATCCAAAGAAAAATCTGGACTTGTACATCCTTTTCCAACCATTTAATGAGCACAGACACAGCACTTACTGTTTGGTTGGTTTTGTTTTTTGGTATTTTTGGAGAGTTTTTTGTAATGCAGATATGCATTTAATCCTAAAGAAATAACCATTTATTCAGGGGGCGAAAAGTGCGTGTATTTTTTTTGCAGTCCTTGCAACTAGGCCAGGTTTTTGCTGCGCTCAGCTCAAATTGTCAAAGGTTATAAATACAGTACATTAGAAAAAAAGCTAGAATCGACTGATTCCTTGAATGTGCTTTTCCCTCATACCATGATTCTCGACTGAGAAGTACGTAGATTAGAAACAACTTTATCTCCAGTGCTGCAATTCCTTTTGCCAGCAGTTTACTTGCTACTGCTAAGGTGTTTCCAGCAGTGGCAAACAAAGAGAACAGTGACAGCTGAGGGGCTTAACCTCCAGAATCTTGTAAAATACCAAAATCATATATACACACAATTATAAACCACTGATATAGTCTATCACTCTGAAATTGTAACACTTAAAACAATTTCACAGCAACAAACAAAACCAATGGCTTCTATATTCTTAGCCAAACATAATAAACATTTAAATGATGATAAACATGCAGTATCTCTAACATTTAGGTCAAACTAGCAACTACCCAAGTCCCTATGATAACTCACCTAACAAACAAACAATTTTGATTCATTCTAAAACTGCCAGTTTTCACAGAAGCACTCCCTCTGTGTTAATGATTCCTGTAACCGGTACAATTGAAACAGTAGTCACATTAAATATTTTGTCTCCATGTGACTTTTATGGGGGTTTTAGAGCACATGTTTTACTAAAATGTTATTTTAGAAGACAAGACATCCCTTTGCTCTCATTGCAACAGCTCTTAGTGAACTTCACCCACGGGTATGCAACTCCTCATGCTGGGCACTGCACAAACCAACCCAAAAACAGCTCCTCTCTCAATCCACCTAGCCCAAGACAACCCAAACAAAAAGAAGTTCTGAAATGGAAGTATGACTTCCTTTGGTGTGTCTTGGTCATTAACAAAAGGAACGCCACCTGCTGTCCTGCAGCTCCAAAGGACACCTCACATCCCTGACGCCCTGGAGAAGCATCATCAGTCGAGAACATTTGTTTCCTTGAAGGATTCCCAACGCCTGCCCAGACCTACTTGCTTGACTCTGCTCAACCAGCATGTTGCTGTTAAACTGGTTTTTCAAGCGTGTGTGTTCAGAGAGCCCTAACTAAATGCCCAGATAATAGGGCTGTTCAAAATCTTCATGTTCTTCTGTTTGCTGGGCCACCAGGCAAGCCTTCGTGCCATGCTTAACCCCGTATTACCATACTGCATATGTTGTGGAGGTAATTATTTGTATCAGGATCGCATATACGATGCTTTTGCCTTTCCTCCTGGGAAATGATCTCTGTTAGCATTGCTTTTGTGCATAATGAGAACTTGTATGCAGTAAGAATTAAAATTTTATCAACAGAAAAATAAAAACAAGTCTTTTAACTGAAAACCCTGAAGTTCTCCATTTGGAAACGCTGCCACAATATTGCAGGAAAGCTCTAGTAATGTACATATCTCCTTCCTATTTTCCATGTAAACCAGGATCTTTTTAAATTACATTTCACAAAACTCATCACGTTCTGCCCTTCAGGAGACACAAGGACAGAGACAGCCTGGAAGGTCCTGCTCACGGGCTGCCACAGGAGGCACAGGCCAGGTGTAAGCCCAGGGCACAACAGGCACAACAGAAACCTAAGTTTAAATCACCACAGGACACAGGATGACAGTTTCCAAATAAAAACCTCCTATTTTGATTTTTAATTTTTTTTTAAATCCCAAAACCAAAAAAACCACAAACCAAGAAAAAGTTTTAATTTAAATCCACAGAAAAGATTCCTAAGAAAAACAACACACCACTCAGTAAAAACTGAATTGGATGCCAAAGTTTCCCCCCAGGTCTAAATTTAGGCTTATCTTTAATGCCAACCTTACATGTCAGGTAATTTTAAAATAAAATGATCAGTTAAAGCCTCGCAATCGCGTATGTTTGATCTCTCCAAACATTCTTTGAAGTCCTTATCTTGAATACTATACACTGTAATGTACCACTTCTAAATGTTTTATTAAACAGATTATTCTTTGGCCTTCCCCCTCCACCCCCACACCTTGATGTGTAAACACACCCCTAAAAACTGCTTCGGCTAAAGCTGCATGTTGAAAATGTGACACCAAGGTGAACAAGTAAGGGACTGTCAGACAGGCAGTGTACTAGAAATTTTCTTTGCTAAACACACAATGTTTACATGATGTATTTCTACCCTCTAAGCACCTTCCTCTTTTATTTTTCTTTACGTTTTAACTCTCTGAATCCGTCCTCTTCACCTTTTGTTAGATATTGGTTTTTGATAGTACTTTTATTATTATTTCAGTATTTTTGCTTTGAACATTGCAGTGGTCCTTAATCTGAATTGGGTATCTTACATTACTCTAAAAGGTGCACCGCAGAGTGTTTCACATAGCAGCGGGCAGCATGGGGACAATAAACCAACATAACCAAACCAAGCCTGAAGAAAAAAAAAAGCCTGTGACCCCTTCAAAGAAATTATTTCTCTATTAAAAAACTACATAGAAGCAATTCACATAACCAAGATTTTGAGCAGATATAATTAACTTCATTAATTTTACCCTGTAAATGCAAGCAGTAATTGATTGGGGGGAGTAAGGGGGTACAGCTACAGCTTCTTAAAATCCATCATCCAGTTTCCAGTCCCCTTCTGCCAGAGGTTTCCGACACATGGCTGGAAAGTGAAGAAACTCCTTTAAAGGGCTTTTCTGCCAATGGAGGAAGTTCTCTGTTCTTTGGAGCTTTTCTCAATAGCTGCTCATTCCCACCCTGCTCTTGCAGGAAGCTTCTGGGCCCCACAGATGACACTGACTGTTGAGCAAAGCGTGGCCACATTCAGAATGGCCACACATCGCCCATTGACAGGAACAGGGAAGTCCGAGATAGCAGCAATATTGCCTCAGTAACAGAAACACATATTAGTTATCATTTATGAGTGAAATAGTTGATGTTCAACTGTTTAACCCTCCTGTGGCTAATAACACAGTCTGCTTTACAACTTTTGCAGCCCACACTACATTTGCCAGGTTTTACTTCTTTTTTAAAAGAACTACCCACAAACTCCTGCCACTATTAGAGATTTAACACAAACTCTCAACCCACAGTCCTCTTAACTCTCCTGCAAAACACACACTTTTAATCCTGCCAAGGCCATATGGTACGAGTAAACCCTTAATGGCTACCTGTGCCGGCAGGGTACGCTGAGCGGATCCAGCCCTTGGCACGCTTCTAGCTGACCCACTGGTTTCCTTTCCTCCCTGCTGGGAAAGCAGCTGCTGCAGCAGCACACACAGTACGATGCACCCAGGGCCCACCACCACCCAGCGCCCACCACAGAACATGAGCAAAACCCAGCGACGCCGTGACGTGGGCTCACCCTCAAGCGGGAGGCAGGGGCTGCCAGTGGCACCCAGCTGCTCGGCAGCTCCCTCGCACCAACGTCACGCCATAGCATGCAATATGCATCCCCCACAACCCTTCCAGCATGCCTTACTTTCAAGATGCTGCTTAAAGTAGATGAAAAGAAAATGCATTTCCCCATCCCCACATCGCATTACAGACTTGTAACCCAGAAAGTGATTTATTATGCCCAGTTTAATAAGAAGCTTAATAAAAGATGTTGTAACAGCTACAATGAACTCCTTGTTCCAACTATTTATACATTATCATTTGTCATTCAGAAAGAGGACATTATTAACAACTGTTTAATGCTTTTGTAAGCTTTTGAGAAATACGACCATTCCTTCCCTCACCTGTCAGTCACCCGTCATGACAAAACATCATAAAACACATGACTGACAGACTGTAAAAAACAAACCCCTACTCACACAAAACACACATTCAGGACAAAATTGTCGTTGTGTCGAGAAGTAGAAGTTTCTACTTCTACTGTCTAGTGGCAGCAAACAGCCTGTGCATCCCCCCGGCTGAGGCCAGCGCACCCCCGGCTCCCCAGCTGCGGCTACACACCCACAGAGAGCAACACGCTTCTAGTCCAGAGCATCACACAAACGGCAGATATCGTTTGGGTTTATTTCCTCTCCTCCTCCTCCTAATGCAGCACCCATCTTAGGAAGAAATTCCAGTTGGATATGCAGCACAGTTTTCACCTTTCTGCTAAGATTAATGGAAGTCTGGCCAGAAAGGCCACTGGATTCAGCCCTCCGCCTGGCATGGGTTTCCCTCCTTCTGCTGCAGATACTAAAATCAGTCCTCACAAATACAGAATACAACAAAGCTCTAATTAGAAACAAGTGACATCAGCTTGCCGCACATTTTCACAGCTTTTAAAGACCAGGCTGGAAGTAAGAACAGTCCCTTCTGACACTGAACTGAGAGCGTTTGCTTTAACGGCCCAACTACTATTTTAGCTAAACCACACCTAGCTAAAAACCAAAAATATAAAATCCTGTCTTGATCCACACAGACTAGGAAATGGAAGTCTCTCCAATTTCAACAGCCGTTCCAACAATTCACTGTTAAACTGGGCTTTTCATTCCAATTTAAAGCAAATTCATTTTTCAAACAAATCACTGTTTTGCCTTTCTTGACAAAACAAAGCACAGGCTCTTGCATTTTTCCTTCTATGAAATTAACCAAAAAAAAGGAACCTTTACTTTTGGTTTCAGTAAGCAAAGCACTGAGCTCCAAGTCTCACAATTTTTCTTTGGTCCTGGAACTGGTTTGGTCTTTTGTCTAAACACCCTCCTTATTGTTCAAGTATCTTTTTTTAAACTGATTTCTTTACCGGATACCAATTCTCGGTTTTGTAGGATGGGTCTGCTTCTCTTCCTCCTTAATGCAAGGCTTTACATTTAGCCATGATAAAACAAAAGCTTGATGAAACACCTCACTTCGTCAGGGAATCCTGAAAGCTCAGCACAGAACTTCCTCTTTCATCATCATCTACTGCTCCATAAGTCTTTGTATTTCAAATGTATTTCTAGCAAAATTATACTGATAGCTGTGCCATTTACTCTCAAAAGATCAGTTATCTCTGTCATGATTAAAATTTTTAACAAAATTGCTACCTTTCTAATAAACAGCGAACAAAACTTCTGTTGTGCCTGCACTCAGCCGAATTGATTACTGTCATTAAGGAGGATAAGCAGCAATCCTCTTCCAGAACAAGCATCCTCACACCAAGCCATACAATTCTCAAAAGAAAAGAAACTTTTCACAAATGTAAACAGACTTCATAGCTGAGATGTGGTCCCAATCTTTCTGCTAATACACTGAACAAACTTGAAAAAAAAAAATCAATATATCAGGCCTGCCTCAGATTCCTCAAAAGCACCTGATTGCAGAGGAACATAAATTTTGTTTGGAAACTCAATAGAAAATACATTCTCAAGAATAGCATCAACCACACTCGGAAGCAAGAAAAACTGGGAACCAAATACAAAGACTGCGTGCAAGAGAGAACAAGTACCAGGTCATATGTAGCAAACCAAAAATTACTCCTAGTTTGATGGCCAAGAAATTGTAGGGTGCTATTAAGCACAGCCTGGGTCTCCCTTTCTCTTTGGCTATATGATGGTGATGTTTCTGCTATTGCCCCATCTTTCATAAGCTGTGTTTTTAAGACAAAATGAAATCAATTGTTTCCATCTGTTCCTCTGGCTCTATGTGGCACTACCAAAACAGCATCTAAATTTCAGCTGAAAAGGTTTGGGACTGGAGTTTTTTTTTTCTGATTGAAAATGAAGCAAACTCAATTTAAGCATTCTGCAAGACAGGTCACAGCATCCTTCTGGCATCAAACAGTAAGAACCAAACTCTATCGTATAGGACCCATCTGAAATAAAGTAGACCCAAAGCTACATTTCAACCCCCAGTCTTATCTGGGATATACAAAAAAGCAGACCTTTTCCAGTATGAATCCCACAACACAGCCCAGTTCCACCTTTCAGTGGAGGACTGCAGGGCAAGGGAGATTCCACTAAACAGTGCTCCTATTTCCATCTGACATAAACAGGAGGCAGATTGAGATCCCCAGACAAAATACATACTAGAAACCTCTTGAAATGTAGATGTAGGAGGTAATGATATTCAGAGGGGCAACTTCTCTGTATCTTACAGCTGTTGTAACAGAATCCATCAGCAACAGCTGCCCAGTCAATACCCATGCTACAAGGAGGAGTTCGAAATTTCATATAAATTATTTTATTCGAAAAATTTAAATTAGAGAAAACAAACTTTGTACATATAAACACAGCAACATCAACTTTTAGTTCCTGTGGTTTGATACAGACTTTCTAGTCAGGGTCAGAAATTTGGAAGAGCCAATACCCCAGAAGTGTCATCACCAGTGATGCGGGGGAACCCCCAGGGAAATCCTTGCCAATGAGGAAGAAAGACTGATGCCAGGGACCAGACCTGACCCAAAGATAAAGTTATTTCTGCTGCTAGCACTTGATGGAACACACACAGCAAGGCTGTGTGCAAGAATGAAAAAATAAGGGCTAGCACTGGTCCCCACCTTTTTTCAGTGTAACTCTCAGATGAAAATCATATTCTCTGCATAAACGCCATCATGTCAGTCCTTGTAAGAACAGCATCACTCCCAGATTTTGAGGTTAGTTAAGAGTCTTGTAAAAAATCCCAATATAACTAAGAGACTCAAAGCACAAAATTTAGCCAGCCAAGTCTTTCAGAGAGAAGACACTCATTGAGGGAAATGACTGAACACGTGTAACAACTAAAACAGATAAGGAACCTGTTAGGACATAATTGTGAGAAGCAAAGCTAAATATAATGCAATTGAGAATTATTATGACAATCACACAACCACTCCGCAATTCCCGAGCTGCTGCATCCTTCTCTATGTGCATCCTGACTGTAAGGAAACCAAGACATTTAAGTATTCACACTCTAAGGGCACCTCTCACTTCTAGTTTGTATTGTAAATACTCTTGTTTCATAGTATCCCTCCTTCCCCTCCGCCCTTAACATTCGTTAAAGCATATTAAAAATCTTTATTTTTCTCTTTACTCTAGATAGAAGGATTTGACTACACCTGTTAGAAGGAATAACAAGCTATCACAACTATTTCAGGAGGCTCCATGGTGCTTTTGTCTCATTTGCATGAATGAGGTCAAGCCAATGTGATCAGTGGACCCATCCTGGTTTAACACTCTCCCAGCATATTAAGCAAGCACATAATCAACCTCTAAAAATATGTCAAGAAGTATAGCTTAATCCTCTACCTCGCTACTCCTCTACGCTTATTAGAAACTTAAAGACCCAAGTTCTTCTATGGTGTTTTACAGATTTGGCTCTACTACCATGGATTTAACCACAATTGGTGCTAGACTGTACCTGTAAATACACTTATTATTCAGAGTTCATGCAGCAGTTTAAAAGTTTGGTACTATAAAAAAAGTCTCGATCTCAAAAACTGAACAGGCTTAATCTGATCTATTGGATAAATAGAAAAGTAGTTTACAAGTATTGAAGTTTCCTTCCATATGTCAGTTAAGGATTTTGAAGCATCCTAACAGTTTAACATCAACAATGGAAAAACAAATGGCAAAAGATGCAGATTAAAAATCTGCATTGCAAGTTTCTAAGTGTGTTGTAAATTTAATTTATCAATCCAGAGACTGACATTTTACCTGAACAGATAAACAAAGCGCTGAGTTGCATGGTATTTGCCTGAAGATCAAAATGCTGATACTAGAATCAGTTTTAGGCTCTTTACTAAAATATCTCCTATTCTTTAATACCATGTTTCTTGGCTTCAAAGGATACCAATTATCCTAGCTGTTTATTGATATCATATATTTTACTGCAGAGAGCATCCATTTTATCACCAACTAATTCAAGCGCAATGACCCTCTCGTAACGCTTGTAGAACGCCTCTGAGAGAAGAGAACACTGGTCTGGGGCAGCGGGACCTGCATCTCTTGACATGTCTTATGAAACTGGGCCATCCGCTTATCTTCAACTTAATTTCTCTCTTCACCCTCTCCTCTGCCTTGTTTATTCGGGCTATAAACACATGGAAATAGGAGCCACTCTTACCATTAGTATTAGAAAGGTTAGTAGATCAGGCCTCTTCACCTGGGGTCAGTGCAGCACTGGGATAAAACAAAGACGTGTTCCAGTGCTTACTAAATCTGTGAAATCAATATACAAACACTTGTAAGAGTTGTTCTTCCTTCCTTCACCTCAGGCACCTGCTTTCTACTCTCAGCTCCAGCGTTTACTGAAACATGAAGATCCAGGTGAAACATTTAATTCATCGTTGCCATTTGATAAACTGAAAGACTACGTAATGGAGCATGTGTGTGTGTATGTGTGTGCTAGTGTATACATACAGAGATGCAGAGCAACTGACAAAAATAGCTAGTAATGCAGTCAGGGACTAAACCTCTTCATTAATTTTGAAGCTAAACTACAGATGCTCATTAACAAGCCAAGAGAAAGCAGAAGACAACAAACCTTTGCTGTAGCTCTTGCTGTTGTATTTGTGGACAAACACTGACAACTCAAGGCCTTTCAGTACCAAACAACGGGAAGGAAGCTTTTTCTTTTCCCACTCATTTTAAGGGCTTCCGATTGCACAGCAGGCTTAATTCCCACACAGCTAACTACAGATCCTTACCTGTGGTGACAGAGAGGAAAAACAATCCGTCTTGTACACATCTATCAGGGAAGACGTTCTGTCATTATCTTGGTAGTACTTGCCCACGCTACCCAATGGTGTGTGAAATTCCTCATTTTAAGAAACACAGAGGCATTTTGCTTTGCTGCGACAGAGCGTCAAGAAGCAGCCATGCAGCAAGGATTGGCAGCTACACTAAATACTTCCTAGTGCATCCACTAAGTAGGACACCAGCTGCCAAGTTTTTCCTTTTTACTACCCCTGCTGTGAGCTGAGGGAAAAAAAAAAAAAAGAGCCATAAGAGTCTCATCGATGCAACATCCATGTGGGTTTTGTGACTTTTAGGAAAGGCTGTGGAGTGAGCTTTTAATTTTCCTTTGTGTGAAAAGTTGCAGTGTTAGTTTAACATTAAAAAGCACCTGGCACAGTTTAGGGCACACAGTTCACACCCTTTGCAGCACTGTAATGAGTTCTAAACTCATTTAAGTTAGTTCATCATAGTTACATTTTTTTAAGACTCCTGATCAATTTTTTTAGGTTCACATGATTAACTCAAAATTAACAACTCCACCTTTCTCAAATATTCAAAGGGGGCGGCACTCATTTAAAAAAAAAAAAAAGTTTGTAATTGTACTTGACATTCTGTATTCCAGAAAAACATCAGCAAGCTGCAAAAATCAGAAGACCTCTCACTTTCAAAACACATTACTCTCTCAGGATGAGTCATATGGATCTGCAGCTTTTAAAAAAAGAGGAAAAATCTAAAGATCCTCTCTACTACAAGTCTGCATGAGAAAGCTTAATTTGTAGCTTTTGAGGAAGTTGGAAGCTATACTGGGTCGCCAGTGGGACAATTCAAACAATATTCTCCAAGAAAAACTCCAAAATATTCTAACAGAGAATTACCAAAACATCATGTTTCTTAAATTTACTTCTGCTCATCTCAGCACTGACCTTGGTTTTGGGGGGTTTAGGTGTTTTTAAACAAATGTTTGCCAAACAAAAATATTTGGTTCATATCAATGTCAGACTATAGATTTTCACAACAGGGAACGTTATTTCAGGACCTGTGTTATGTACTACCAACTTCTTCAGCTCTGTTGAGGCAAGTAAATACCCATTTTACATGGCTCCTCTCTCACAAGCAGAGCACTTCTTACCAGAAAAAAAACCCACAAAACTACAAAAGCATAAGTAGAAATTCACAATGCAGAAAGTAAACAAATTTTATTAACAAGTAATGTACCTCATTTTTGCAGGTACTCCAGACTTGTTTTTCACTCCTAAAACATAACATGAAACTAACTCCTACAAACATCAGCCAAGAACAATGAATAAAGTTTGTTTTGTTTTTCAATGGTAATGTGTTACTAGAATTTAGAAAGCAGTAAAGTTGGGTTAGTTCAGCATTACCAAATGAAAACACTCTTTCTTTGTTCATACTTTGTTTATTCTGATAGGGAAAAAAAAAAAACCCCAAACAGTATCATATTAATGTTTTAAAGGAAACAGACCAGTTTTCCTTTCAGCTTTTGAAGGCCAAACCCTGATGTCTTTTTTCTCTTTAACAGAATTATAAACTAATGGCTAGGAATTATAAATACAGTACAAACATACAGCTAGCGAAACAAATGCAATACAACTTTCTTAAGTACTTTACTACTTCCATAATACAAGTCTATGAGAAAGCCCAAGGGACTTCCATAACAGCAGAGTCATTGTTGTCGTTTCTGTTACAGAAGACAGCACCAGCTACTTTTATGTAGCACAGTTGCCACACTCTTAAAAACTACTATAAGAAAGGAGATTGGCAAAATTTACATGTTTTTAAAATGCAGCAAAGCAGTGTACAATGTAATTGTATTTTAGCTGTTTCTGTCCTGTTCCACAAGGCTTTCCAGAAGGGGAGAGACACCAGCCAGAGAAGCCACATCCAACCCAGCATCCCGCTGCTGGTGTCTAGATCACGAAGCCAGACATCCATTGCCGCCAAACCCATACAAGAAGAACAGGCACCCTCCTCTGCATCAGCAGCACTAGGGGAGCCCCGCGGGGGGCGGGCTGGCTGTGGCTCAGGGCACCTCGGGGAAGGGAGGGGGAAGGAAGGGCCAACACAGTCCCCAGCTGACATGGGGCACTGCCAGGCAGAGTTAGAGGTTGCATTGTGCAGAGAAAAGACTGGGACCTTGTTGGTTATAAGAACAGGCAAAAAGGTCAACCACATTCAAACAGACCTCCCAGCTCCTGGTTTGAAAAGCACTCCTCAAGCCAGTTCACAAAAGCTGTTTGCTGATCTGCAGCCAGCATGCTGCACATGCAACCCAGGAGGGATGCAGGCACCCATCATCCTCAGTATTTGCTACTGGCTACCTATGTCACATTTACTACTGCCTTTTGCTCACTTAGCATCCTTTTCCCTGTGCCTCCTACTTATCTCCTTCTTCCACCTCTCCCATCCCCACCACTCCCTGCCCTTCAGCTCCAAATCCTGTTTCTGCATCCATGACTCCCATGCTTCACACACTACCTTGTTCCATACTCTCCCCTCAGTCTCTTCCCACCTATCCAAGGGCTTTTCCCACATCTGCTCTCACTGCTTTGAGTCCTGAGCTTCTAGCATCCAACTTCTCAACAAGCAGGAGGAGTAGGACAGAGGGAAATGGAAGGACAAGATCAGCACACCACAACAGCAAGGAGACACACAGGTGAGGCAGCAGATAGAGAAGAGCTGACTGCTTAGTCAGATTAGGAAGAATTTGGATCAAGAAGTTACGAGGGTTAGTAAAAATACATGAGCATACAACAGGGGAGATATCAGTGCATAGCTGCCCTAGTATTATACTCTCTGTAGTCAACTTCTAAAAGCTACTGCTGACAAAGTATCTTCCTAGCTGGAGCTGTGTCCTGACCCAGTTCTGGGATGCTTAAGTGCTTTAACTCTGCTTGTGTTAGCAGCCGCATAATAAAAGTAAGGGATCATATTTTACACTGGTAAATGATTTCCCCTATTCATCAGTTTGTCAACATCAAGGTATATAGCAAGTTACATACCCACGCTCACTGTGCCTGTATGCTTAGTGCTCCAAAGCCTCAAGATAACGTTATCCTCAGATAACATGGCTATTACTATTCCCACATGAGCTACGCAAACACATTAGGATTTTACTTTCCATCATGAAAAAGGTGTTTTAACTCCAGCATGCAATTTCCTGATGTTCTTTAGTATGTGGTGTTTCAAAGAGCTGTCCTAGCATCACCGCTGCAGCTCAAAGAAGTGTGCAAAAAGTACAGCAATTGCGTCAAGGGTAGCAGTATAAAGTTCCAAGTCTGTGGAGATATGGTACAAAGCAAGAGACAGGGAGTGATATCATCTAACATAAAGAACTAGCTCCAGAAGAGGATATCTGCTTACAGTCATGATTGATGCTTTCAACTCAACCTGGCCCATCAGGAGGTATGGGAAGTGCTGCTAACAATCAAGCTAGTATTGCCATGATGAATCATAGTGGCATCAACTTAATACAACTCGTCAGATGCTAGTTAAACCACTCTATGCTGCTAATCGCTCTGTGTATCTCAAGTGGTCTCTCGCAGCATGCCTGACTCCAGTAAGCATGGGCCAATCTATTGTCTAATAAGAATATTAGAGATACATAACTCACTTCTGCAGGAACTTGCGTAAATGCCCTGTGGACTTTCATGCAGCCGCAGTATATAAAATTAAGCAACAAAAGATAAGTTACATTCAGACTTCTTTTTTCTTTTCTTCTGATGGCATAGAGGAAAAGTATGTCTATACAAACACACACACCAGCAACAAATCAAAATAAAGTTTTATAAAATCAAGCTGATCAAATATCTGCTCTAGTGGGATTTACCTATATTCAGCTCTCTAATTGCTTCTTTCATCTTTTCAAATGAAAAACAACACTTCATGTCATTTCGTCCAAGATTTGTTAGTGTTAGCTGAGGAAAATTAATCCTGTTCATGGAATCTGATAGGTATGGATCAGTATCCCTTATAAGACAATGAAATACGCATCACTCACAGCTTGCAGTAGAGGATGTCCACAGGACGGAACAGAATAGACTGGAGTAAAACAGGTATTTTCCTTCAAACTTTTTTTTACATTTGGTTGAAGTGCATCAATCACTTGCCTTTTCACCAAATACATACAGATTTCACTTCATGAGTCAAGGCGTTCTCTTCCCTGCCCTGCCCCCCCCCCTTTTTTTTTTAAACTGAAGCACTAAATTCACACTTAGCTTTCATTACATCTGAGAGAGCCTTCTGCTGCTCTTGTTGAGTTAACAAGACCTTTTCCATTAACATAAATGCTACTGAGTAGAATCAGTTGTTTATAATAAAACTACTCCCTGTAATCCCAGTGTACTTCAGTCGAGCGCCAGAAACACCACACTTTCCCTTCTCACTGGCTCCTTGCCATTCTACCCGCATTGTCGTACCTGTAGTTTTCCCATCAGTGTTTCTTTCCTGTAGGCTGTACTAATCCACCAAAACCATAATGTCTGTATAATTTTTTTCTATTGTTGAAGTGTGTAAATCCCTTTATAGCTTGATCTCACCGAATTAAATTAAAGTCTTACAGCCTTACACTGAGACTTATCCTAAGCATCTTCAGCTCAGGCTCACACTTGAAGTTGACCTGTGAATTGGTCATTTTGAAATATTGGCCACATATTTTGCTGTCATGCATCTGAGATAAGAAAAGCCTATTTCTGAGATCATGACAAAGAGGAGCTGAAAATCTGTTTCTTTGCCACAAGGTGAAAACTCACAAGACTTTAAAGGTTCATGATTTGCCTATTTTTGTCTTTCTGTTAACCAAAACCCCACATGTTTATGATTGCTTGGGGCACAAAAGAACTATGAATACTTCCATTAAAAACTCTGCATGTTCCTGTGAGTGCCACTGTCCACCTATACCCACAGTGATACCTATCACCAACTAGACTTGCTGCAGTTTTTCTAAGTTACTAGTAACATACTCCAATTTATATTTACTGCTACACTGTCTGTCATTCAGGCTGTCAGACAAGGACCCTGAGAGACCAAGTGCAATGGAAACACTTAAGAGAAATAAAGTCTCACCCATCTGTTGGCTTCATTTGACCATTCATGTTTCCACTGACTTCTGGTACAACCACCTGCTTCCTCTATGCTCTGTGTACCCACCTACACATCTCTCAAAATAAAACCAAAGGCATTGCACAAACACCTCATAGATGAAAATCTAGAGGGAAAACAAATTCACCTTAAGTCATCTGCCTTCTGTTCCAATGACCCTAGATGAGAGTTAGAGGAGTGAAAAGATCCCCTGGACATAAAATCAGTTTTTCCATGCATGCAACACAAAGTGACAATTTGAGAACTTCAAACATGAAAGCTGCTATGCAGAATTCTCTTTACGCATCATGTGTAGTTTATTTTGTACAGACAATAGTTGTTAAGACATTTTTATATTAGTAAGGCCTGATTTAGTACTTATGCTCAATATTCATGACTATTTTGTCAAACTGTATTAAAGGATTTAACCTCAAAATTCCCAGGTGGGAGAGATAAGAACTATCAAATGTCTTCGAGAGGGAAACCAAGAAGCATAATTTAGGAGACAGCAATGAAATCAAGCATTTGATATTCATGCCTTCAATAGACAAGCCAATCTCCATTAAAAACCAAAATCTGATTATTTAAGTTTTCTCTCTACTTCATAATTTAATCACTAGGATAACAACGCTATGTAAATTTAATTTCAGCAAAATAAAGTTACTAAGAATATCTATGCAACCCATGTAGGCATATATCATTTTATAAAAAAGCACTAAGAAATAGATTACATTTCACTTTTACAAGTAATGTGTCACATTTCTTCAAACTCAATACAAAACTGTGTTCACTGTATTCCAAAAATAAATGAAAAATATCACCATTCTATTCAATTTGTTTAATGTAAATTATCATAAAGCATTTCATTCTTCGTTGCCTCTTCTTGCTTATATGGGAACCTAATGAAGACTAACATTATATATTGCACCTAGGTCTCGCTTTGTAAGATGAGCCTAACCAATAAAAAAAAAAAAAAAAAAAAAGGAAAAGCGTGAACCAGATGCCAGATCCATGGAAGTACGTAAGCTTTCTATTTGGAGTTAGATATATAAACATCCCAACAGTTCTGTATGCTTATATTTACAATTCCCAGGAAATGAAACACTCAAGGCACAAAACATTCATAAACACTCGAGCATCATGTGACTAATTGTAGCTAATTTTAATCACGTAAACAACAAGGGTCCATCCAATGCCACACTGAAGTAATTTCCCATTTAATTTCAGTCTTATTGAATTTCTGAAGGTAATTATAATTTAAACAAGGACTCTCTAATCCTATTGCTAAAGAAAATGCACCAGCAGATAAGACACATGTAGCTCTACAGCACACCATCTTTTAACCTTTCTTCACTATGAAACCAAACAACCAAGACAACACTTGTAATTCTACTTAACACAAAAGTTTTTTCAAACCTGCTTCAAAATGGCACACTCAAAAATAATGCACACAAATGTAATTCCTGATTTTCAACATGCACCCATCCAGAACAGGGCTAGGAAATGTTACAAATGCCACCACTGTCCCCATTACAGCACCCAGCCAATGAGTATGGAAAGCTCCCCAGGGCTCCCAAGGAAAAGCAGAACGGGAGAAGTCTCCATTCTGCAAGACGAACCTGGGAGACAGCAACAGGAACAGGGCTTGCTCCCTAAAGAAGAATTTCCAGTTGTGATACATGAACCTTGCTAAGCGCCTGAAAACAAATGTATTTTTGAGAACAACAATAGCTCAGCAAAAAAATACAAACTAGCTTTCAATTTACACGCCCTACAGAAACATCAGCTAAATCCAGGCTTCCTTCAATGACTCAAAGACCCTTTAAAATTCAGTGTTAACAGCCTTCAAAAAATGCCTATTCCTTCTGAGTCTGTTCAGACCTTCAAGTAAGATTTTTTTTTTTTTCAAATTGCAGCCTTCTTAAGACCATCACTATCCTCTTGATGAAAATTCACCCTCAATTTCATAAAAAATGAAATCCATATAGATCCACAGATGCATGGGCTAAAGCCAACCAAGACTGTTTGTCATGCTGCTTCTGACACCAACACCCATTTCTTGGGTCATCAGAGTCCAGAGTCCTTGGGGGAGGTGTACAGTTGCCCGTAGTATCTTCTGCAGAAACTCCCCAGGGAGCCAAAAGTGACACCACCCACACACCTTTCCCAGCCCATATACTCCTGCCATTCTCCAGCTGCGTTGCCAGTATCAGCTGCAAAGAGATCCCCACAAAAAATGCAAGACAGACACTTAGCAGGCCAGGTGAGAAAAGGTCACAAAGGCCAAGAAAACTTTTGAGGTCAGAAAAGAAAAAAATGTAGTTTTTCCATCCTAAATCCCTTCTACACAGAACTGAAGAACAGGTTATTTGGAGCTTATTTGGCATACCTTTTACTAAAAATAAACACTGCTGTCCTCTCTTCTCAGAAGACCCCACACATCTCTCAGAAGCTGTGATGGAACTGAATCACACAGCCCAAGAAAGGCTTCTTCCAAGCAGGATTATCAACATGCTTATTGCTGAATATTTAATCTTTCAACTTCTAATTAGTTAAAAGGAAAAAAATAATAATTACCAAACCCTTCTAAGCAGTACTGAAATAAGAAATGGGTGTGCAAATAATACAAGAGAGAAGTCCGGTATGGAAACAGGTTTATGTTTCAAACTACATGCTAAAATGATCAACTAAAAACCAAAAAGACAAATACTTCTGGACTTCGCCTGAAGCATCATAACACAAAATCAGACTTAACTGACAGCAAGCAGCTACTTACCAATATCAGTTGAATACACCCCTGATAGATAGTCCTGTACTTCACAAACAGCAGAATCTCCTCTCAAATTCTGACATGCATCATCTACAGTGTCATACTTCCAATACATGCCAGGTTTTACACACTGACATTTCACATTTTTCTCCTGACAGTTCCTTTACTAGCTAACTCCAACACAGATGATTGAAGCCAGAGCAAATGGTGCCATTTCTCTACATTTTTGGTACAGAGAGTAAATTTGGTGTAACAAGCGGCATTTGTACCCCTAAGCAAAGTGGAATACTGCCTTTGCGAGGTCAGATCCAACTAATTTTACAGAAGTAGAGTCATGCTCCTTCCAGAACACACGTACCCCAAAGGTAGATAAGACCCGGCAATGTGCCTCCGGTGGAAGTGTGCCCAACGGGCGAGTCTGGGCTCCCCTTTGCTCCACAAGAAACTAAGTGGCAGGACTCCACCATCACTTCCAAAGTGAACAGCACCACATCCTCTGTGGGAATTACCCAGACTCAGAAAAGAGCGCAAAATACAACAAGGCCCTCACAAAATCTGCTGCTGTGCAAAGAACATGCTCCAGAGCCCTTATGTACTCCTTATGCATAAAGCCAATGAGTTGAGATGTTCTATTTAAGCTAGCAACCAAAATTTTCTCAACAAGGAAAGAAAAAAAATAAGAGCAAAGGAGTAGTTCATATCAATATCTCCGATGAACATGGAAATCAACCAAACAAAATACACCCAAGCAATCAGTTAAAGTAATGAGGAAAACATCTGTGTATATATTCTCATTAAAACAAGCTACATGTGAAAAGAAATCCAGCAACTACATTACTAATCACATTAAAGAAACAACAAAACACTAATGTTACTTCTCCCATGAGTTACTTTGAAACTTTTCCAGTATATTTTTTTGCATCGCTCAGAATCCACTTCATAGAAAATGAAGAAATAAAAATACAGACTTGGTTCTACAAGCACAGGTTCAAGTTTAGCTTTATTTCTTTCATATCATGAGCAGAGTCATGGTCTTCACTGTACAAAACAAAATAACTTACTTTAATTTTAAGCTAATTAACAACACTTACACAGCAGTCTAGACAAGACATTGTTGACTTAAATCAAAATTGTTTGAGAGAAGACTGGCTGTACAGCCACCATGGACTCATTTGGAGAACATATCTTCAACCCAATAGGTTTTATTCCCCCAACATCTCTTCAGTTTTAGGAAAAGCAATTCCAATTTCAAGACACAGGCCTTCTCAGCTACAACTTTTCTACCTGCCTGCCTTCACTTTCCCCCTTCTGCACCACAAATCAGCTATTAAATCCTAAATAAATGGAATGGGTAGCACTTAACACAGGAGCCACAAGGGTACGTGGGCTCCTATCTCCTGTTTAGAGGCCTGTTTAAACAGGAATTAAAAGACTAAATGCTTCTGTGGATTTAGGCCCAAAAGCTCAGATCTGCAAACACAGGTACATGGCAGAGCAGTGTCAGAGGTGACCCCGGACCAGCTGCACAGGCCCTGGAGAAGCTCTCCAGCGACAAACACCCTTTTCAGAAGCTGGCTAGCGAGACGCAACAGCCTGAACACAAATTGGGCAACTCTCCCTTGTACTCATCTTCGGAAGCCCTGAAGCTCTTCTGGTTTTACGTTCTCTGTCTTTGCACCACCCTCGTGCAACTAAAAGCAAGCCACAGCCTTTGGGTCCAGTCTGCTTTTAGACATAAAAGTATCTCTTTCAAGATACAGCCACTGCCCGGAGCACTGGCATTACCTCAACGCGGGTGTTTGTTTCACAGCACATAACCGGACAACATGACCACCTCCAGGTCAAACGCCAGCATGGCGAAGCCAGCATTACCGGACAACATGACCACCTCCAGGTCAAATGCTGGCATGGCGATGACAGCATGGCGATGACAGCCGGGAGCACATCTCCTCCAGACCTACCCCTCAGCCCCGGTGTGAGGGGCCATAATTCCTCTTAATTTTAGGAACTGCTTAAGTACCATCCTTGTGAGTGGCATTGGACGCGCCTTTGTTTGAGCAGCGTACTGAAAATTACACCCACGATGCCTTCAAAGTATTACTCATGCCTTTTGACGAGCGAGGCCACCAGCTCCGAGGCTGCCGCCCCCTCCCCTGGCCTCAGGGCTGCCACACCGCCCCTCACCGCGGGGTCCACGCCACGGTGTCCCCGACGGGCCCGGGGTAAGACATCGAGGAGTGGGGTGGGGAGTCTCGACCCCCCGGCCCGGCCGCCCCCGGCCCCGCTCACCCTTCTTGTCCATGAGCCACATGAAGAAGAAGCAGGGCGCGAAGCCGATAGGCCCCCAGAAGACGAGCAGGGCGATGTCCCAGCCGCTGAAGCCGAAGGCCAGGCGGGCCGAGTTCTGGATGGGCCCCCAGCTGTTCCACACCAGGCCCTGCGCGAAGCCCAGCAGCGAGAAGAGCAGCAGCACCAGCCACCGCCGCCCGTAAACGCGGCCCGCCAAGGGCGCCAGCCGCCGCACCGGCACCGCCGGGCCCCCCGCCGGCCCCCGCGGCTGCGGCCGCCGCCGCTGTTGCTGCTGCTGCGGCGGCGGCGGCAGGAGGGGCTGCCGCTCCTCCGCGCTACTCCAGCCCAAGCCCATCTGCGGGGGCCCGCCGGGGAGGAGGGGACGGGGGCAGGGACACCCACACTTCAACCCCCGAGCGCGGCGGCGCTGCCCCGGCCCAGCACAGCCGCATGCGCGGTCGGAGACGGCCGGCGGCCGCCTCCTTCCTCCGCCGGCGAGGGGAGGAGGGAAGCGGCGCCAGGGAGGAGAGCCGGGCCCGTTGCCCGCGGGGAGGGAGCCGCGCTGGCGGCCGGCCGGGGCCTGTGCGGGGCGGGGAGGCCGCCGCCCAGCGGGGAGCGGGGTTCCGGGGCAGGAGCGGGGCGGCCCGTGGGAGGCGCCGCTGGGGCCCCGGGTGTCACCGGCGGGGTCGGGGAGCCCCTGCCTCGGGGCCACCGTCAGCCCCGGCCGTCACGGCTCCGCCCCGCGCGGCAGGGTGCAGCGGGCCTGGCGCTCTCCCGGGCCGGGCTCCCCCCTCCGTTAGTGAGGGCGGTGCCGCCGAGGGGAGCCCGCCAGAGCCGCCCCGGAGGGAGAGCCGGAGGAGCATGGCCGGGGCGGGCAGCCGCCGTCCTCCCGCGCCGGGTAGGTGCTCCTCGCCCCTCCAGCTGCGGAGGGCGCTGCCGTCCTGGGCCCGACTGCGCGGCGAGGCCCGGCCCGGCAGCACGGCTGGGCTCCGCTGGGCCGCGGGCCGGCGGGCGGGAGCGGGGAGGGGGCGAAGCGGGGGCGGGAGCGGGGCGGCCGTGCCTCTGCTCCGGCTCCTCCTCCGAAACGTCCCCCCCGGCCGCCGGCCCGTTCCCGCTGCGGTGGCCGGGGCAGAGGCGAGCCGGCCCTTCAGCCGGCGCGGGGGCCGCCATGCCGGTGAGCGCTGCCGCGGCGCTTCTCCGCGCTCTCCGTCATTTTGACGGGAGAAGTAGATTGTCCTTGTGGTGAGGTGGATGCAGGGCAGCCGTGGGCCGAACCGTGGGGGGAAAGTAGTAGTTTTTTACAGCCTGCGCTGAAATCCGTGGTAAAGTAATTCGGGTGAATATACCGTCATGTGGGCTACGCGAAGCTCATTAGAAACTATTATCATTAAAAAGATTGAAGTATATATCAGAGCCGTTGGGTTGTGTGGGTATCTGTATATCTGCCATCTGCGCGTGTCATAAAATTAATGGCTCGTGTGCTGCACAATGCTTCATCTTCCCGGCAAAAATTGGGTATTTCGGTTTGGCTTGCTTAGGCGTTCTGCCCAGAAGTCTGGAGGCTGGCCCGACCGATGTGCCTGACCGGGGAGCACTGGGCAGCGGGTCGGGCCTGAGACCCGCCGTGGGTGCCGCTCTGGGTGCCGCTCGGCGGCGTGGAGGGAGGTGGGGTGTCTGCCGGGCTCCACGGTGCTGCCAGCACCAGGGGTCTGCAGCCACAGGTACACGCTGCCGTGACATCCTTCCCCAGACATTTGGACCGTGCATTTTGTTCAGCCCACACAGCTTTGTTGGTTAGGCCGAGGTCCGAATCAGAAGTTGCACTGAAGGTGCAAAATGAATTTTTACCCATTGAA
The DNA here is from genome assembly GCF_023634085.1 of Falco cherrug. Lineage (NCBI taxonomy): Eukaryota > Metazoa > Chordata > Aves > Falconiformes > Falconidae > Falco > Falco cherrug. The sequence goes on along the minus strand of NC_073704.1, from coordinate 30,751,956 downwards.
GTCAGCAGAACTGTGATCAAAAAGAAAATGAGATTTTTGTCTAGAAAAGTTAAGGAAATTCCCCAGGAAAAATAAAAGTCATGCACAATTAAATAATGGGATGGACACACATATATACGGATAGTATCAAACCAATTTGAGCTTGCCGTGTACAACTGTAATGACAAAAATGCTGTAAAAAATAGAGGACAAGATTCAGATATGGTCCTGACCGATGGATTTTCCAGTAGGGGTTTGGGGCTCCAAGTAAGATTAATTCCCTGTTTTACTAGGTCTTTTTTGTACATTACCACCTCAGCATAGTTCAGCCCATGCCAAAATGATCTTTCAATTTAAAATGGCTATGTTACTAGTATAATTTAAGTGATTCAGTGGCATTGTGCCAAAGAAAAAGTGCTGTCATTTGCAGAAGTAAACAAAGTGAAAAAATATTTATCTCTTTGAACATTTTTCTATTAACTGTAGTAGTTGTGTTTCTTCGTTGTTCTAGTGGCAGAAAGCCCACCCAGAAATAAGGCAAGTGGGGCTTTGCAGTGTCCTTTAACTGCAAAACTTGCCTCATACTAGCTGTGTAGTAAAACAAAAACTGGAACATAAGCAGGATAACTCTGATAACTTGTCCAAGTCACCCCATCTTATGATGGGTTTAAAGATATTTTCACTTGTGTGGGTCAGCAAGAAAGAGAAATTTCTGAGAAAGAGCAACAAAAGAAAGGAGCTGTCAAAATAGGCTCGGAAAATCTAGGTGTATTTATTGCTGACATAATCATGATTTAAATAATTCATTTTAATTGCTTGATTTGAAATCGCTTCATCTTTTCATGGCTTCACAACCCATATGCGCATCTTTCAGTCATGTCCTGACCTTTTCTATTCCAGCTATTTAATTAACACAGTGTAATATTCTGTGTGAATTATTCTTGTTTGCAGGATATGGTGCTGTTTAAATTTGTTAATGTAAAGGAGCAGTGCATTGTTGATAAACTGTTGGAAACCAAATTAGCTTTATCTTGCAGCTAGCTGATTGCATTATTTCACTCATGGGTATAATACTTCTCTAAATATGCTAATTTCACTCTTTTTCTCCATGTGGTGACATTTTTACTGTTCTCATTACTGACATTTGTAATATTTGGGGTGGGGAAATCTTTTCTTGCTTTAACCTCATTATAATGTAGCTAAAGAGATTTGAATATTATCAGATGAAGTGCACATATATTCAGGCAAGTGGAAAGATTATTTTTTCTCCTGGCCCAGAACTTTCACGCCTTTAGCAAGACTTGCGTGGACTTGATGGTGTCTGGACCCAAAACTGTGATACAGAAGCCCATCTAGTTAATAATTGCCCAACCATAATAGTGTATCCATTGATAGGTGCCTCCGTTTCAAACCTGAAAGCTCTCAAGGTGGTTGCGTCTCTGTATTCATGCCTGAAACCTTCTGGAATTCATCTTAGGAGGAGCTGGTGGCCAGGAGCTCTGATAGACTAGTGGTGACAAGTAAAAATTATATGGCTGATGCTGTTAATTGCCGCCAAATGCTCATCCCATCCCTGAGGCAGGCCTGGCTGTTCCGCTTATGAGTTGGCGCCTAGACTGTGCTGATTTAAGCCTGGCTTATTAAGATAAACTGAAGGTTTTGACAGGTTGGTTATAACCTCGAGGTATCTGGAGATTCTAATTCAGCTTAAACACACCTGTGATGTAATGGCTGAGCTGAGTCCAATCCAGGAGAGTATCCCCACCATGGGTCAAACCCCAGCTCTTAGCACATTAGGAAGTGCCATTTGCTCTCTCCAGTTTTCAGGGTTTTGACAGATTTGCTCTCCCATGTGGCTTTCTTCAGAGAGGTTCAACGAGCTTCAGCATCCCCTTGTTTCTCATGCCTCTCTCCCAGCAATTCCTAACACCATGTGTACAGTCATGTACTTTCTTGTATCAACTCATATCTTGCAATCTGACAAGTAGCAATTGATTGCTTACCCTAAAAAGGCTAGAAGCATTTTGGCACAACATGGTCAGGACCCGAAATTCATTCAAAGATTCGAAAGTGGCATTTAGCCAGTTCTGAGTTTCCTTCCAGCATCCAAAAAGAGGCCTGTTTTCCAGGGATTTCCCTCAACTTCTAGACTTCAGCTGGAGTTGTGACAGTGTAGTTTGAGAGCTGCCATAAACAGTACTAGTGTAGCAGAGAGCTGGAATGGTTCTCTTCTTTACACCCCTTGTCTTGAACAACGCTTTTGAAGGTGAGCGTGTGAGGTGTGAGCAAATCCTGTTCTTCCCTCATTGACTTTTGACATCCTTTTCCTTTTAGTAGCTTAGGAACAGGTTGTTTGGGATCTGAGCTGTTTTGGGCTCGGTTTGGGCACCTTCCAGTCTGTGCATTTTGTACCTTTCAGCATCTTTTCTCACCTTTCTTTTTTATTGAGAGGCAGGTAGACTTCCAGCTCTAACATCATATAATGATTTCCTTGTACTTCAGGAGGAAAATGCTTTTACAGTGTTTCCTTTTTCTTTTTACTAGTATCAACAAGGAACAAAAATACAGACACATCTTCAGCTTATGAAAGCGGAACAGGTTTGTTCTTAAATTTAGATGTCAGTGGTATCCAGTGGGCATTCTTTTATACCTTTTGTTTGCAGGCTGAGTATATACACATTGCAAAGTGACTGCTGTAGTGGTGATGACTTCAGATTTGCGGTGAGCCAGAGCCCGTTGCTAGGTCCTGTAGGGAGATGTGGGGTAGCTCCTTTTTCTTGTGGAGTCCACCTTTGTGGCTGGCCAAGGAAATCAGTCTCACCAGATCACCCGTAGACAACACTGTAAGTTCTTTGCTGTAGCTCTCAAAAGGAGTATGCAAAAGTCACACCTGACTTGGGCTTTGAGTACATTTAAAGCATTTTGTACTCCATTTCTGCTTGTTCTGCCATTCATCACCTGCTTAACGATGAACATGCAGATAATGATTGTATCTTTGAGGGGGAGGTGGAAACTGCATGATGTCTTTCGTCCAAACTCATTTTGATGGCTGCTTCCCTACCTCACTGAGACAGCCCTCAGGCTCAGCATCTTGGGTATTTTAGGGACATTATTTTGAAGCTCCAACATCAGCAGGCTACGGTCCTTATGTTCTTTCATTTTATTCAGGGCCACTGACTGCAAACAACATCAGTAGAGTATTTTGCATCCCAAAGTTGTGTTAGGGAAATCCTGCTTCAAAGACTGATGGTTTTCTGTCTTCCTGAAAACCTGAGAATTATGAAAATGAACAGATTCACATGAGGATGTTAGGCTTGAGTTGGGAATACAAGGTGAAAATCACCTGTCTCATTGGGCTAGGACTGCCTCCGTGCAGATCTCATTGTCCCTGATGCCAGCAAGAAGAGCTAGTCACAGTGCTTTGGTACTGGTCTGCCCGTTGTGTCACTGGTGAATATGTTTCTCATTTCTGATCAGACTTTGTAATTGTTTTCCTATTGTCTTAGACTGAAGCTGCAAGGAGTAGTTTAATAATTGCTCTGATATAATTCATGATGTAGGCATTAAGGAGTTTGTTTCTATTGTTCTGGCTAGTCACGCTTGGCTGTCATGCACTAGGTATGCTGTGTGCTCTTCAAATGGGTCTTCTGAAGACCTCACTGGGGGTACGTGTTTGGGATCAGGTCCATATTGAAGATGTAATGCTCACAAAATGTTGTGTCTCTGTTTGGTAATGTGACTCTTTGTCATGTAATTCTGTGTAGAAAGAAGAGGCTAAATGGATTATTTCCAGGTCTGTGTTTTTCTGAACAGGGGCATATGTGATTTAAGATTAAATTATTATATGCTTTGTGATCACAGACGCTATGAGATTGATTGGGAGTAGAGATGGTAGCACCAGAGTTTGATTTCTATTAGAGTATTTCAGCAAGAGTGATGGTAAGGCAGTTTGGATGTCTTGGCATTTTGTGCAACTTTAACTTTTTACAATTTTATTGTTTTGATAATGTTCAGGGGGTTATCTTAAAATTCCAAGTATCATGTGCTTTTGAAGACTGGATATAGAAGACAGTATTGCTTCTAATACTAATACTCAATTTGTCAGTGGTTGATGTAGTGACATTAATGTTGAAAAGGAATCTGAAAATACTGAAACTCCTTTACTGAAAGGACTTTTACAAATATACTAATAGGTTGACAAATACTGAGTTTTCTTAAATTTTGCATCTTGCAAAGAACTTAGCAAATTCAAAGCAGCAGTACTGGCATGGTTTCTTCTAAAATTAAAGGTCACCTTCAGTTTCCAGAAAAGCAGGTGCAGCCGATTAGAACAAGAGTTCTTGCACATCTGAGTGGAGACTTGGGCCTTGATCTTTTCTGATATTTAGCTCTTGGTGTTTACAGATAAAGAAACTTTGCAGGCAGTTGTTACTTGAAAAAGAAAAGAGAAAGAAAATCTCTGGAGGGAAGATGGTAAAGATACATTGACACCACTAGCAGCAGCTTGTTGTATTGTAAAGTTGTGAAAGATAAGCTTCTATGTAACAAGGCTGTGCTTTTTCAGTAAAAACAGTTTCTTTTATCTTTAATATTTATATTAAAAAACAGAACCTAACAGTAATGACATGTTAAAGTTGAAAATTAAATTAGAAGAGCTTGGTAGTTCACATTTTGGTGAGCTGTATTAGGCTGAATGTATCCTTAGCTCTACGTTACGTCAAAGCAAGAGTTTATGTTCCTTGTAAGAACCCCAAGATGCAAAACATACAGTTAAGTTTTTCACAGACAAATTTCATGTTGCTACATGACAACCTTTATAAAGAGAAATAGCAACGTGAAACAAAGGTTAAGCTCACTTCTGCTTGTTTTAGCCCTGCTGAAAGAATTTGAATAATATAAACAGATGCAATAATAGCCATGCTTTTTGTTTAATATTCCTATAGTAATGGCAGTCTCTGAATCTAATACCCTGGTTGTGCATGTTGGTTATTGTGCACTTCAGAAACTGTTCTTGAGGTTCACATGCTAGGTCTCTCTGTTTTCTTTCAATTCAATAATTTATGTAATTCCAAAATACTTCTTTTATTCTTTTGAAGTGTATTGTAATTCTGACAATTATACCTCTAAGTGACTCAGTCATTAATCATAATTTGTATCCTATGTAGCATAATAGTGAACAAAGTCATGCATGCTTCCACCGTAACCCCATCAAATGCAAAAGGCTCAGTTGTATTATTGACTATTTATTACAATGGCTTTTGGGAGAAAACATATTTTTAAAATACTATTGACTATCACTACAGTAGCTTATGGAATAATGGTTTATTTTAGAAGATTTTGATTCTTTCATTGCTGTCATTTTGAAGTTCTTACCAGGCAAGTTTGCAGGATAGGACAATAAAGTCATAAATGGTTACAGTTTCTGACAGTGAATTTAATATAGTGCATTCATATTTACTGCTAATAAGGAATAGGAAAAAAAAAGAAATAAACTTTACTTAAAACATGAACAAATTCTTTTTTTCTTAGAAATATGGATGTTGATTCCCTGATGTACCAGTTCCCTTACCTTCAATCGTAATGTTATATTAGTATTAAGTTTTGTATCAGATTTCCCAGCTGTTAGGAAATGTTGTGAAAAACGTGTATCAGTGTGGATGAGGTATTGGGAAGAAATGGCTTTTGCTATTACATCCCTTAGCAGCAGGTGGGTGTAATTTACACCCCAAACAGACAGAAAGGTAGAATTGTAGCAGCCTAGCTTAAGGAAGAACTGCCTTTCCTTTGGAGAAACTTTTGTATCCTGATGGAAGGTTTTGATCAAAGACCATAGTCCTTTCCTCCAAAATAAAATAAAATAAAATACCATTTATCTGACGAGTGCTGCAGTTTCATTGTGTTTCACTTTGCTTTCAGCAAATTTACCAGTAATATATGTATAAAGTTCATTGGAAATACATCTACTATGACTTCTGTCAGTTGTACATATCCTGCTGTTCCTGGGTTTGGCAAGTGGGAGTGTGTATTTCAAGTGGCAGAAGATGCAGGCAGAGGCTGTAAGGACAAGGAGGGAAAGGAAGGCTTTGCTTCCACTAGAAGAGACCAGAGGAGCTGAGGTCATTCAGCATTAAGTTAGTTCGTTGAAAATTGACACGGCTGTGTTCTAAAAGTGCGCTACGGAACTGGAGGAGAAGAGACAACGGGCATGAAGCTGGCAGGGGGTTCAGGAGGAGCTTTCTAGGAAGAGCTCTAAGGGATTTACGGAGGAATTTCATAAATGTACACTTGAGATGGTCTGCTGTCATTTACAGCAGGGGTGGGAAGTCACTCCCAGTGCTGTATTCTGGGCTCAACCTCTTACTCCACCCCTAAGAAGTCTGGCAGCTATTTTCTTTTCTCTATCAGAGGGACAGTTTGAGGTTTGAGGGCATAGCCCACACTCTTATCTTGCTTCATGTCTTGAGTCACTCACACTTGGTGTAAGAAAAACTGTGAGATGCTCAGCCCTGCCACAGGAGGACTGTAAAGTGCATGAAAATACAAATTCCTCTTCTGGCCTCTTTCTTTTCTTTTCACACCCTCCTTCCACAGTAGCAGACACAGAGGGCAAGGAAGGGTGTGTTGGCTTCAGGCTACCAGAGTAAGCTTCAGGTGCCAGTCTTACAGGTGCAGACCAGTCTATCCTGAGAGGCTACATGGGACTGCTAACTATCCTTCACTAGCCAAAATATCTATGCAAATCTAGGTTAGATGCCCCCCAGCTATGCTGCAACTGCAGTATTGGCATTCCCACAGTCAAAAATAATAGTAACAGCAATAAAGTGGTCAGGAAGTATTACCTAAATGTTCATGTGATAAATCCTGAAACTACTTGTGTATATTTAGATGCATCCTGTTTGCCCAGAGTAGGCTGATTATAGTGCATAATGTTGTAATCACATGCAGATTATTTGAAGTTGTTTTTTAATCTACAGAGTTAATGTAGTGTGAAATCATTAAGTCTGACCTCCAAACCAAGTCACTTCTCTTTGGTTTGGGGCATTTCCCCATGCTCCCCCATACCTTCTCTTTCCCACTCCTAGTTGTTGGATAGTTAAGATTTTGGAGGTTAGTTCATTTTTTGAGTGACCCAGCTGCACTGTGTTAATGTATTCAAAATGCCAAATTTTTCTTTTAACTTTTTGTATTTTTTTTTAAGAAATAAGGATAATGAAACATTACAGATTTACAAGAAAAACAATTTGACCGTGTTTATACCAAATACGTTACCAGGATTTCCTTGTACTCTTTCAGAAAAAAAATTTAATACCTCTCAATTAAGTCTCATATTTAAGCAGCAGGGTGTTTTGGCAGAAGCCCGCTACAATGTACTAATGAACTCTTCTAATACACTAAATTATTTTCAATGAATGACAGTACATTTAGCTTTTTAATGACAGTACATTTAACTTCTGAACAACTTTGATCAAGTCCAATTTTGTCAGACTGCCTGCTGTGTTAAAACTCTTTATTCCCAAACCCTGCTCAGTTATTCAGAAAAATTGTTAATCAGAAACATTAAATTATTTTCTATCTTAGAAGCACAAAGTGTGCTGGAAAGTATACGTAGCCAATTCATCGCTTTTCTTTTACCTGCCCTCAGTACTGAGTCTGGATGAGTCTTCATATTTGACAACATTTCATGTAAAAATGACTGGAGAGCTTTGGGTTTTTAATTGGAAGATCTCTGTTTTGCAATGTGTTATCATTCTAAAGAACACCTACGTTTTTCGCCAATTATATAAGCTGTCACAGTCACAAAACTTGAGCTAAAACTTCATTCGTTTTTTCAGTTCCTGGTTGGATTCTATACATGTGTTGTGTAAAGTCAAAACATGAGACAAATTATTCCTGCTTCCTTTTGTACTGTGAAGCCACATCATTTGTTGAGGCTGATGGAACTAATTTAAAGTATTCCTTTTCTCTTTTGGATCAGAGTACAACAGAGAAAATGAAGACTCCAACAGAGCTTTTCTTTTCAAAGGGAATATGCATTTCTGTTCTCTCCGGCTACCTGGTCTCCCATAGGAATTTGATATGTAATGCCCAAGATGTGCCATAGATACTTTGTTTCTTTGCAACACATTTTATTTATACACCTTTTACTTAATGCACAGTTGTCCAAACTGTATGCACTTACATATGCTGTACAGCCTCGGGTTTTGCCTAGGAACCAGTTATCATCAATTTCGGGTTAGGAAGTGCCGAGAACCAAGAGCCCCACTTATGAGGTCTTTGTGAAGCTATGACAACAATAACTAAGGAAAAGGTTATTATTATTTTAAACTACAGATTTTTCTTCTAATCTGTCTTCCAAGAGCTATCTTCAGATATCTCTTAATTACTTTTAACCACTCCTACAGCATATAGTTCCATCTGAAATCTCTGTTGGTCATGAGCAGAGTTCTTCAAATTATCATAACATCTATTTGATGTAGTATATGATATTTACCTTCTATCATGTGCCTTCTCTCTAACAGGTGTTCAGATATGCATGAAAAATATGGGGAAAGAATTATGTTTAGCTGACTGCTGTTCTCAGTAAGGAATACATAAAACTGAAGCAAGACAAACAGTCTTCGCACAAAATCAGCAAGAATCCCCATTTCTTTGCAAAAAAACCCCTGATGTTTATTTATCTAATGCTTTAAATTTTCTAAAACATTTCAAACTTCATTGCTGATTATATCATGTATTGTATGTGATTATCTCTATCAGGAAAAGATATATTCTCATTTAACAATGATTTTAATACTGTTTGAAGATAGGGATGATAAGCATCTTACTACGACAGACTGTCTTCTTTCATTGTTTCTAAATTTTGTAGAGAAATAGGTTTACAACTGATTAAAGTGTGATGACATGACAAAACCCCCCAGATAACATTCAGTAGAGGATAGGCTCTTTAGTCTTAACTGTGGTTTTTTGTTTGGCGTTGATACAACCTCTCCCAGTAGCTTTAGCTCTGAGCTTCCTACTGTATATTCACTGTGGTGGAGACCACACCTTTCGAAAGCACAATATGTATGTGGAAATCACATGAGAAAGCCACACCACATCAACAGTTGGCTTCAGTGAGCCTTCCTGTCTCTCCGAGTAAAATTTCTGCTTTTAGCTCATCCCAACTGTTGACTGACATTACAGGAGAAAACTGAAGCTTTTGCAATAAACTCACCTCTACACAATCCTCCAAAAAAGTGCCACCAATTTCTTGCATTTCTTTGGATTTACATCCTCTAAAAATAATTAAATGTAGTGCCATTAAAACAAGAACAATCGAGTAGTCAAAAAGACAGCCGTGGGGTGATAAATTTAGCTTAAGCAGGTATAATTTCATTTTTATGAATTGGAAAATCTGAAAGGTATGTAAGGCCAGCCAGCTCCTGCATCGTGAAAGCTGCCTCTGTATGAGACTATAATCGCATGGAATAAAGACAGAAGTTTTATAAACGCCATGCAAGTGTTCGGATCTGGACCGAGTCTTGCCTTAGGCTTTGAACAGCATCACTGTGAAAAAACGTGCTGAGCTTTAACCTTTTACCATGTGTAAAGCCAGCTCCTGGTGGCTGCCCCAGCACGTGCCGTTGTGTCTGCAGATGGCCTTCCTGCCTTCTCTGGACTTGCTCTCGCTAGGTATACTAACCTATTGCTCAGGAACCCCCAGAGATCCCTTTCTAGGGGTAGGGAAGACCATATGGTAAGACATACGGTCCCTGTGAGGCCTCCTTATGTCCTGGTTGTGCAAGTTGCTGGAGCGTGAGACTGAAGTCCAAGTGTCATAGATATCTCTGTGTCACAGCAACACCATCCTGTCAAGTGTTGCTCTGCATATGAGAGGAGACATGGAAAACAAACCAAACCCCAAACTCCCTCCTATCATCTGCCTTAAAAAAAGGAAGCCATTTAAAAATTTTATGTTCTATGAAGAAACAAATATTGGAGGTCTTTCGTTTTAAAGCTTCAAGGTGGAGTTTTCATGAGTGAAAGGAGAGAGGGATTTAGTTTCCCTGAAAGTCCTTGGGAGATGGGACCCCTTGACTGTAGGAAGCCCCGATGCTGATACCTCCCACTGAATTTGTGTGAAGACAGCAACTTAATTCAGAAAACTAAAAAGTACAGCTATGCTGGAGTATAAACTCTGTCAAAAGGGGAACTCAGAAAAGATACCAAAGACATACAGCATACAGCATGCACAGAGCTCCTCTTATTCCTGCCATTCACACTTCAGCATTCATATATTTTAAACTGTTATGTTTTAAACAGTCCTAAAGACCTTGTTCCTGCTTGGTTCTCTTCTGTGTTTCCCCCAGCTGGCTCCGCAGGGCTGCCCTGTGTCTGGCTGGTTCTCCACTACCTGTCCCACCAGCCACACACAGGAAGGAGTGAGAGGCAGCATCAGCACCCAGCAGTACAGGGAATATTCTTGCCCTGCATTTATTTAACCCATCGCGCATATCAGGCTATAATTTGACCCCTAAATAGAGTGAGTGAAATGGTTGGTTTGTTTTAAATGAGCAGCTAGGAGTCATGGGGAACCATACCTATCGATTCAGTATGTTAAATCTTAGGCATTATACAGACACAAATTATGGATGAGTTAACTTCAATAGTGGTTAAAATAATGAATGGATTTTTTTATGATCCAGAGTTGTAGTCCACTGCTTCAGCTCTATGGAGCTGTTACGTTGTTGGTTTTTTTTTAAGATCGGGTTTTCCTTCTCAATATGTCCCTAAAGAAAAGTAGTTCTGAAAGTGCTGAGTTTATTCAAGGTTGCCAGCATTTCAGCTTGACAGTTTCAGTGGGGCATATAAATCTCTAAACAGCAAAGGAGTAAATGGAAATCTTGGGTTAGTTTAGTTCTTGGATTGGCACAATTTCCTTTTTCTAAAATTCTGTAGATGAAAAGAAATTTTAAAACACTTTAAAAATACCAGTTGTTTTGGTTATGCTGCTATTCCTTGTTTAAATCGAATGCATAGGAGCCTGGTTTGCCATCTCTGACAGTGCACTATGCTTCTTGGAAAGAATCCCATGCAGAAAGACTGTTACTCATAAAATTTATGTTCTCTAAGCTCTGGACATTATTTGTAAGGTTTTTTTATTGTTAGCCTAATTCTAAATAGTTTTGCTACAGCGCTTTATTGCCTAAGCTACAAGTGAAAATTATAAGCACACACATATTTTTATTTTTATTTTTACATTTTGTGTGCTAATACACTGCTTTAAACCTTAATTCAGTGTAAGAATGTTCTTTCAGCATTTGCAATAGAAGTCTGACTTTAAAAAATCTACAAATGTAATAAAAAGATAAACCATAAATGAAGGTGTTCTTAATGTTTCCTGTGCTGTGGGAGATGGGAGGTAACGCTTAATATATCATAAATCATCTGTCTAAGCTGTTGGTTTACTTTCTTTACATAGGTGAAGATGTCAAACCGTTTACTCCTGAGCAAACCAAGGAAATTGTGATGTCTCTACAGCAACCTGCAGTATTCTGTAACATGGTTGACGACTGGCCAGCCCTGCACTGGAATGCAAAGTACCTTTCTGCAGTGTTGGATGGAAAGATAGTCCAGTTTAGGCTAGGGCTGAAGACAGTGGATTTAGGTGAGACTGAGGTGGACAGGCATTACATGTCACAACTCTCTTTTTTAGCTTCTTCAATCATCTGCCTCTCTGTTGTCACTGTTTACTCTCTAATGTATTGCTTTTAGCCGCATGCTTTGTTTTTAGAACATGGGATTTTGGGCGATAGTGGAACTCTCTCTTTCTTGCATGTTTATTCTCAGTAGGAAGCCTGGTGGGTAACACGTGTAAGAATCAAGTGTCTCAGTTCTCTTTCCTTGCTTTGTAGCATGTGTGTTTGGTCCTGGTCTTATACATGATTCAGTTGTTCACATGAGCTGAGCTTCCATATCCACAAACCTGAGTGCATTAAAGCATTAGCCAATTAACCAGTCTATCTTGGGGTATTTTTATCTGTAAAATGGTGATAATTCTCACTTTCCTCCAGAGGTTTTGTAAGGCTGTAGTGGTTGTCAGTAATTTAAGGTCTTGTGATGAAAGATGCTGTAGTATAAAGCATTAAGAAAATCACTCAACACCAGTAAAATAATTTCAATCTAACCCTCCAAATTCACTCAGACATCTAGGAACACACCACGGGATAAAGACAATTTTTGCATTCAATTTTAAATACTACAACTTCATTTTTGTCTGTACCACACAATATAAGTCATAGTCAATCCATGGACAGAGAGAGTTTCATACCAGGGAGGGAAGACACAGGAAATGTGCTCCAGGGTGGCGATCTGCTAGTCATTTTAAGAGGTTCTGCATTGCTTTATTCATGCCCTGTACATCCTTCGCCCTCCTGACCACATACCAAAATACATTTTGCTGCGCACTTTCTCCCTTTTGCCTAAAGTATCTTATCTCCCTTCAGTCTCTTTTTTTCACTAGGCTAGACAAACCCAGTTCTTATAAAGTGTTCAGTATAAGTCATGTTTTTTTAGACCCCACGTAGCTATTCTTTCTGTACTCTTCCAACCTTCTTAGGTTGGACTACCTCTTTCTTAGAATGTAGGGTCCGCACAAAGACTCCAGATGAGGGTCTGCCAGTTCCTATGTAAGTGGTAGCATTACATCACATGATCTAACTTAACAACACTGTCAAATTTGCTTTCTTCACAGCGTCATGACCAAATTATTTCATGTTCAATTAGTGCAAGAGCAGTGATGAAAGTGAAAGAAGTGTTAGAGGGAAAATGCGTGGCATTTTAGGATTTCAGAGCATGTTACCAGCATGGATTAATGATTCCTGTGCCATTTCTGGGAAAACAGATGTTACATACTCACTTTCTACAGATGGGATAACTGAGGTGTAGAATTAATATGTTGATACACGTCTTCACAGCCATAGTTCAGTGAGGTATCAGCCAGTTCTTGCACTACATGTAAAAGGCATCCCATTGCCAATAGGGAAGACGTTGTATGTATGTGACATTTCCTTGATAACTTGTTAATACATCTCAGTTTTAATACACAAGGGTTACCAGGTAAAATGATAGTTTTGATGCTACTCTCCATTAATTAGTAGGTGCTTTTTGAGAGCCAAATGGGTATGCCAACTGGGAAAGTTTCTGATGAGACTGATGGAGTGTTATGTAGGAAAGTGATGGACTGATGCTACCAACCAAGTAGACAAGAATCATCACGTAACTATAGTCACTAGGAATATAGAGTGGATTTAAACTGACATTTGTATCTTGAAGTTACACCTATCTGTATCTTGTTTTTTCCTAAAGGCATCAACCCCTAGGCAGCAATCATTTTGTCTCCAGGATCCTCCATTATATGTGAATATGAGCTAGAAATGTCTTCAGGAAGATGGGTCGAACCTTCAGGGGTTGTATTATAACTGAATAAGACCTATGATGCTATAAAAGATTTGCATTGTAAGGATATATTAGTGAAGACATTAGCCAAGCCATCTCAGAGTCTGAAATAATGTAATACATTTCATGTACCGCTGTCATTTGGAAGATAGTTGATCTCACTCTTGTATGCTTAACATTGTTTTTCCACAAGGGCCTCTCTTTGTTATCACTGTTCGTGGTAACTTTCCAAGATGAAACAGAGGCAGTGATGTGGTTAGAGAAAGCAACAGGAGAATACAAGTAAAAATGCATTGATCTCTCTAAATATTCCTCCCATGTTTACAATAGATTAATTGCCTTAAGACTAGATGGGACCACTCCTGCCACTGAGCTGGAAACATGTACAAGAAAGAAACTTTCTGCTTGTAGGTATATTTTAGTGTCACTCTGAAATGGCTGTTTCAGAGTTTCTGAGATTATTTAAGCCATGAGGTTTATCCGGAAGATTCAAAACTATTTGAGACCTCTTACTATGACGACTTTTTTATCTTTCTTTAGTGCCACATCTGCAGCCTGGATGGGGATTCCCAAACTGAAGGTTCTGTAATACAAAGAAGTGAGAACTGTAAATAGGGCAACTTGGTGGGAGCTGCTTGGATGTTGTATTTGCTTTTCTTGTTAAGGAGCTTCCTGAAGCATATGGATGTGGAAGGCACACACACTTGAAACAGAAAACATAGCAGCTAGCAGTATTATTTGTGTGAATTATTTTTACCTACCTAAGTTTGTGTGTGTGATAGCATTCTGTCTGATTACACAAGTTAAACAGTATGTGGCTGTAAGAGGGGAAAAAATACAATCGGGGGATTAAGCATTGACAGAGATAAGATACCTCCAGAGAGAGTACCAGCATTCATTACAAGAACAATGAAGGTGCTATTAATCAGGAAATCCCTACCCATCTAGTTCCAGCCATGCTAGAAGATTTATTTTTCTGAGGTGGGATAAAGGGTGGGCAGCAACTACAGAAGTTGTGTTTCCGGCAGAGAAAATGCAGCATTCTAGCCCATCTATCTGATGGCCACCTGGAGCACACCAGCAATTACAAAGGGAGAAGAAAGCTTACACAAAACTGACTTCCATATGCAGATGTTTCTTAACTTTGACCATTTTCTCTGGTTGTGTAGTAAAAGGAATAAACAATGAGTTTACTGTCAAGAAGCTGGAGAGAACAAGAGGTTGTCATGCTGATCAGTTACGAGTCACAAGATCTCTGGAGGAAATTCCTCTTAGAGATGCTGGGTAGAGCTGATGCTGTCAGATATGCAGTTGGATAGAAAAGGGCTGCAACCTGGACATGTGCCCAAGAGGTTTTGCCACTAAGGGCAGCAAAAGAATTGAAGCCTCTGAGGTTTGATATAGAGAGGGACTGCAAAGGTGGCTATAGACTTAGCAGCTGAACAGGAGGCTGAAAATACAATATAAATACCAAACACTGAATAAATGTCACATAAAGCTGAGCTTTGGAGTTGGATGTGGATGGCCGGTTCTGTGGTTTGTGAGCGTGCCTGTGCTTTGTTATAGTATTAAGTGGCTATTCCTTTCTTGGATTACTCATTTAAATAATTTTAATTCCCCAGCAGCTCTAAATGAACATTTGGTTTTCTTTTAAATTTAAAGAAGTGGATGAGACATTTCACTTGCATTCTTACTGGAGCTTTAAGGTATTTTCTAAGGCTATTATATTTTTTTCCTACACTTCCCTTAGTATACATTGGAAACACTGTCCTTCTGAGTAGAACAGAATTTGGCATCTGTTGGGATCAGGCCTTAACTGAGGAGGGAAGCTGTTTCCTCCAAAAAGCACTTCTTTCCTCTCTCCCTCCTGCTGGCTTCAATCTGTGGCATTAGGTGGGGGAGAGGAGGTCTGTCATGCCTTCAGATACCATGTCACCAGACAGCACTGGTAACTTACTTTAGACTTGCATCGTTTAATCTACAATTTATCAATTATAAAACCCTGTCGGCTTTTAGTCATGAAGTATTAGCAAACTGGTTAATTATGTTCTTGCTTTTAGCTGCCCAGTGCTAACATTTTCACCCTAGTTGCAGTCTATAAATCTAAGCAATCTGTCTAGATTGCCAAAACACATTTTTTATTATTATTTTTTTTCCATAAGCACCCACACTTTGGTACCGAACGAGTTCTAAATTAAACCAAGAACCCTGCTCTGAGGAGACGGTATCCTAGAAGGTAGTCTTGTCATTCATAGTTGTTTTTTTTTAAAGGAAGCTCGGAGTGAAATACACTGTGAGGTAGAAAGAGCATATTTCTTGCCTTTAAAACACTTGGTCCCAAGTTATCTTGGAAAATAGGCAGTGTCCTAAGCACTCTTTGTTCTCATCAAAATAATGCACATATTGAGCCGCCTGTGTCTTTTATCTAATTTTTCCATCAGACCATCAGTAAAATGATGTGCATTGTGTTAATGACTGGGTATCAGGAGAGGGCATTGGAGTGCAACACAGACAGGAATCAGGTGTAGGGGTTTTGGTTATTGCAGGTGATGTATATGTTTTGTATCCAGTTCTTAGGTAGGGAGCCCTTCTACTGCACAGACCCAGGTTGTGGATTGCTGAATAGTGGGGCTTATCTGACATTTTTAATTAATGAATTTGATCATGAGGGGAAGGAAAACCACTACCTAGGCTTCTACAATGGAAAATGGCAAAATGATAGTGATAAAGGTTTGTAAAAGCTCTGCTCCCGCCCAAAGGGAGTAAGAACAAATGTGTGAGACTCTATGGGAATTGCTGTGATAACAGAACAGGAGTGGTAAAGGACGAAGAGCTGCTGCTACACACCAGCGAAAGGATCCCATTTCTGAGCAGCTCCGTGCAAGTTACACAAGGTTAAATTGCAGCTCTGTCATTGTCAGTCATGCAGGCTGCAGTCATTTTTCCCCAGTAGTAGTTATAGTAATATCTTTTTTTTTTTTGACATGGGACAAGTCTCTTTGAAGTTGGCACAATTAGTGTCTGTGGGAAATGAAGATCTCTGATAAACCACAATTAAAGTATGCTGTGATGAGGGTTATCTTGCAGGCCTTCCAGGTGACCTGACCTTGAGCTGAAAGGCTGTATCAGTCAGCCTGACCAAAGCACGACGGGAGCAAAACACCGCTGGTAAATACCTTTTATGCCTGCCAAGGAACATCGCAATATGCTTTTGTCGGTCTCAAATGAAAAATAAGGACACACAGCATTTCAGATGGATCATTGGCATGCAGGTGGCTCCATAATTCCCTTTCTACGCATTACCGTGCCGATTTGGTTATTGCTTTAGGGCAGGGGAAAGGTGAACGTGTCCATCTTCATAAATCCACAGAGGCAAAGCAAAGGGTACACAAACACTTGTGTGCATATTTGCAGTTCACACTTAAGAAGGGAGATGAGGCAAAGGACAGGCTCTCAGTTTAGAGAACTCAGGCTTATTATTGAGTTACTGTGCTGAAGGATGCCTTGCACGTGAAGAGCAGTAACTGTTGGTGTGCTTTTACTTCAGAAAGTTGAAGGTAACAGCCATTTACTTAAACCTTAATGAAAAAACAATTGTCTCAAATTTTGATCATGAGTTAGGTGATGAGAACCATTTAATTGACTAGAGTCAAGCCACCTAGTCCCACTTCGTATCTTGTGTTGCATTTAACCAGAGCTGAGAAGGAAACTACTGGTTCTGTGTTCAGTGCTCACATAATATTTGGCTTTTCTTTTGTTTCTCTAGTTCCTCAATTTGAAACCAGGTGTAACTACGTGAAGGCGACACTTGAAGAGTTTTTGGCTTGGAGTTGTGGGCAGCCTTCTTCTCTCTCTGGACCATTCAGTTGTTACGAGTACTCCAAATACTGGGCTTATGCTGACTACAAATACATCGCCAGGATATTTGAACACAAGCCAGAATTTTTCCAGGTAAAGCATTAATATTATTTCTTCCTAATTTAACCATTGCACATTATCTAATGTAACTTCTGAAACCTCTGCTGCTATCCTCTGTCTGCTCCTTTGGCCATTTATTTTTAAATTTTGAAATAAAAACTATTGGTTCTCAGGCTAACGGGGAACTAGTACCAAATGACAGCCATCTAAAATTCTGGGTCTCCTTGTATGCTTAGAAACAACACCACAAGTGACAGAAACAACTACCAGATTGGCAGCACTCCCTTTCCCATTTAGCCCAGCATTGCTCTGTGACTGGGCAGGCTTGGGGAGCACCAAGTCAGTCATGCATGTGACCTCTGCAGCTGAACACCTTCCCTGCACCTCTGCTGGAACTGTGCACGTGAGGTGGGAATGGAGTGTGGAGGTGACAGGCAGCTGGCAGGCCTGGCATGCTGCAAACCTGAGACCCTGCTGCTGCCCCAGATCCACATTGTACCCAAGTGGTACCTAAATTAAGAGTTCCACTCAACAGAGAGGATTTGCTGGCATGTCACTTGTCATGACAAGGCTGTAACATGGTTTCACTGCGTGTCTACCTTGTGGCTCATTTTCTCAAGTAGCACAGTTCCTTCCCTTGATATCTTTAACGGTTTGCAAGGAGGAGTGATTCTGAGTCTGTGGGATTATTACACCTTGATTGTCTGTGAAGGCAGTAAAATACATGAAGTAACGTGTCCACTGAAGTACATAATCTATGGTTATTTCATACATACATAATCTATGGTTATTTCCAAATGCAGGTATTAGGACACCTACCTTGGATATTTTCTTTTACTTTCTCCACATCTGTCTGCTATTTCAATGTATTGGTTCATCTACATTCCCGATACTTGCAGGTTGTAAGAGGGCAAAATTAAGGATAGCTATGCAAAAGGTGCATTTTTTCAAAAGATATAAAGAATAGTAAATGAAGCCTTACTCATTTCTATACTTTCAAATCTGAAGATGGAATGATAATTTGTTGCAAACGCTTTATCCCTGGGATGACAGAGAGTATGAACTAATAAGCCCCCTCAAATTAATTATTTCCTCAGAAAGCACTTCCCATGCTCATTATATGTATTTTATTCTTTTATACCAGTAATATTAGTATTTTTCAGTGCTCACTCTTCTTACAGACCATCTCCTGTCCTGTTCTGTGGGTTGGAATGTGAGGTTTGGGCAGAGACACTATCTTACCTTTCTTTTTTCTCCCTTCCTAAGCACACTGAAACACAGCCAGGTTCACATGAACTTGGGCTGCACAACTGCTATACTGGGCCATGTTTTTTGAACTAAGTTGGGAGCTCCAGAGATGTTACAGGCTTCCCCAGATCTTGGAGTGACTTCCTCTGTCTGTGGTCCTGCCTTGGTCTTCCTCTCTTTCTGCCTTGACAAACCGCATTTTCCTGTGTTTTATGGCACAAGATAATAGCAGCTCAGAAGACCTGAACAGCCTGCTGTTTCATTCGGTCAGTAAAAACACACTTGAAGGAAACAGCCTTTTTGCTACCTCCTCTCCTCCTTGCCCCAACTCGAGAGTGAAATGGAGGTGCCAGGAGTTCCATTTCTGTGCAGGTGTCATGCCACAACCTCATCACCTGACCTATAACAAGCAGCAGATTGTACTGCAGTTTTAGAATAGACACATGTAATGGTTATGCCATGGATTTTTTTTTTTTAAAGCAGAATCTGGGAAGGAAAAAATTGATGGTGTTATGCAAGCAAATATGGTGTATGTCATCTGCCAGTTTCACAGGCATGGGAGTGAAATGCATCCATCAGTTCCAAAATCATATGGCTTTTGAAATACTGCTATACAATTTATACCAGCCAAAAGAGTTCTTTGTAGAAATTCTCTTCCATTCTTGTGTGAATTTGATGATAACCCCTTTTTTTCTTTTTAGATTTTATTTAGATTTACGTAAGGTAATTTGAAGGGGAAAAGAAGGCCAACTGCACTGTAATTTATAGTGATTAATAGGGCCATTTAGAAGTTGTTTGAAATTTAGATTGCACTGTTTATCATTTACAGTTGTGTGGGCTAAGGTAATGATTCCATTAGTCTAATCTATGAGCAGTATCTAGCATCTTAAATTTTTTGTTCAGTTGATATTTCATTACAGAATTTGAGATATAAATCAGAAGCAAGATACATGCGTGAAGTTTAAATAGAAATGAGACCTTTTAAAGTGACATACGGGTACAGATTAACTTCATTATAAGCAGCAAATGAAATAAATATAATTCACAAGTAATGTGCCATCTGTTATGGTTGGAACACCTTTTAGTGCATTTCTTCTTACTGTGGCTTTTTATTGTAGAAAAGGAACCCACTGTGACAAGATTTCGGTAATCCTACCAGTTCCTTTTCAGTTCGTTGGTTAAAAACCATTTTACCCATAATCGCTTCAACTATTTACTACAGCTGCAGCATTTTCAAAAAGTTCTTTTAAATCTAATATTGATTATGTGTGCTTTCTTTGCACTTAAATTGTAACAAAATACAAAAACTATTTAGGTGTGAGATTAAAGTGTAGAGATGGTGTTACGCTTAACTTTATCACTGAAATAGTTGTATTGGATTTTAAATTTTATGGCTGCTGAAATCTATAGGAGCAACTTTTTCTTTTTGATTTTTTGCTGCCTTTGACAAATGTTTATATTAAACTTCTACATTTTTTTCAAATTATATCTTTCAAATCAATAACTCTGAAATTCAAAATCTTTAGCAACACCTAATTTTTGGGAAGGCTATCACTCATTTTGAGGGTTTCCTGATACAGACTCATGGTGAAGTCATCCTTATAATAATGCCTAGCTGTACTTTTCCTCATCCATAGATCTTAAAAAAAGATTGTCGTCCACTTGTCTGCGAGCAGCTAGCTTACATACTTAAATTAGGAGGCTAGACTCCTATTTTCTCTTTATAGACAGTGGAAAAAGAGAGGCTTTTCCAAGGTGTGATTGAGAGTGCTTTGACAAGAGCAGGAGCCAAGCTTAAATTAGTTCCTAAAGTTAGGTGATGTGAATGACCCCAAAGTGCTTTACTGAAGCAGAACAAATACTGTTATTTTCCTTTTCAAGATGGGAAAAACAAAGCTCAGAGATGAAGTGATTTGCCCGAGACCATCAGGAAGCCAGGAATTGCATGTCTGTTTCCTAAAGCTCAGTCTGGGGCTGCAGCCAAAAGGCACCAGAGTCTCTGGCCAGTATACTTCAAGTGCTTTCCAATAAACAAATGATCAGGCCCTGCAGGTGGCAGGGTAAGCTATAGAAACATAGGAAAGCTTTATCCAAGCTATACAGAGCCATCTTGAAAAACCCTCCAACGATCTGAAAAATATGTGACTGTGACTGTGCCTCGTTCCAGCTGTCATACCCAAGAGATTGCTTGTGGGAGGATTAATGGACTGGAAAGCTCCAGGATCATGTTCATAACACATGCATACCTGTTCTGCCCTTCCTCACCATGTAATCAAGTTGTTTAAAGTTTTAAGTTTAAACTTTAAGTTTAAGTGCAGTTGCAAAGGCAGAAGAAGAATGTGTCAATAAAATAATAAGAAGCTTAAAAAACCCAAGCGTACCACTGGGTCAGAGAGGGCTAAAGTCGGCATTTCCAGAATACATGGAGAAAGCTGAGGCAGGAGCAAAGAGAGAGCAAATATGCCACATGGATTATCAAATTGGTTTGAAAAGGGAATAGGGATTTTTCCTTCCTTCCTTTCATTCTTTTTTTAAATGCCATATATCAGAATTTTTCTAGAAGCAGTGCTGAGCTTGGGTGGATGGGTAAGCATGGAGAAAGGAAAACAAAAGTGAAATGAGGGAAAAGGCGCCATATGTGGTCACAAGCAGTTGGGCAGTCCTTCTGTAGAGCAAACGGGTACCTTGAGTTATGTGAAAGACTGGGGTGAGAACTGGAGACAGATCTGGGAGGCTGTGTAGTCAGACGGAGACAGAAGAAAGCAGAAGAAATGCTATGAGAGAGGAGAATTTTGGAGGAAGGGGCACAGGCCATGCATGCAGGAACCCCATGAAGGAGCAGCAGCAGCAGTGGATAAAGAGCGACTGAGCAGTGGAGGGAGAAGACAAGAGACTCAGAGAACTGAGAGTAAGATGTGGATCAGTTCAACAGCTAACATAAATAAACTTCTCCTTGCTGTAGGATATAAGGTGGTCTGACTTTGGTTTCCCTGGAAGAAGTGGAAAAGAGAGCACACTGTGGATTGGTTCTGAAGGAGCAAACACCCCCTGCCATTTGGACTCCTACGGCTGCAACTTAGTGTTGCAAGTACAGGGAAGGTAACAGCTGCATATACATACAACAAATACAGGGGAAAGTTATACTGGGCTATAACATTAGTTTTGGACTCTTGAGTGTTAATTCTAGATCCTGATTATTTTAGTTTTCTTGAAGAGCATCAAAACTGTTCTATAGGAAATGGCAGAACTTCAGGGGGTTGGAGTTTGACTGGGTCATGGACGTAACGCAATTTTATTTTCTTCTGTTTGAGAAAGATGTGGCCCAATAAGAAACATTTTAATCTTCCTAGTACTTATGAATTCAGGAATTTGGAATTAGGAGATAAAGAGTTAAAAATAAAAAGCCCAGAAACAAAATAGAAATAAACTACTTTAGACTTTTACAGTATTCTCTGTGCAAGAGCCTCTAATAGCCTGCTAGAATTAATTTAAAGGGGAACGTCAGGATGAGGGCAGCCAGCTGTGAGCAAAGTTGAAAGGGACATTTGAGGCTCCAAACTAATTTGGGAGCATGTGGCTTTGTTGCTATACCTTTCTGCCTGTTTACATGCTTTCTTTTTTTTCTTTATCCCCATTTTTTTTTCTCCTTTCCTTGCATATTGGCCTCAGGGTTTTTTTATTATCTATTATTGCTAGAGTAATGCTAGAGTAGCAAAACAAGTTGCATGCATTTTTTAGGTTTGAAAGTATACAGTAGAAGGAGAAATTTGCTGGTGGGGGTTTAATGTGATTAATTACTCTGACATTTTATAGAACAGCAAAATTGTGGTGGTCTTGTGATTAAGGTGGAGGATTGAAAGTCAGGCATGCTGGCTTCTCTCTATGCTGGGCAGTGCCACAAGTTGACTGGCTTTAAGGCCCAATAAGACAAATGAATTTCTCATCACCTTATCTGTAAGAAGGGTAACTGTTTAGCTCTCAGGCTGGTTTTCATTCATGTTTGTAAACAGCCTTGAGATCCTTGGGTGAAAATGCAGCAGAGGCTCTGGAGGCTGCCCTCAGCACTGCGCTTTGCTGCAGCCAGTTCTGTAGCGTTCAGATCACATCAGTAAGCATTATGTGTTGAAGTCCAGACAGTTAAGTGTATTTAGGAGCCAGAAATCTCATTGAGAACCATGAGACATACATGCCTAAATATCTTCTAAGGATCCACCTAAATGCTGGGTGTACTAAGTAAGTACAGTAATCTAGCAGACCTGATACCTGCCCTGTCTCTTTGATGTCTACCTTCAGATACTGAACTCGAGCGTTCCAGCATCACATAGCAATTTTGCCTGCCTTCCCAAGACACTTCCTCCCCCTCTGGTAGAACAAAATCCTTATTCATCTCAGGGAAAGAAGAAGCCTAAAGCCTTTGCATGGCCTGAAAAGACAAAGTTGTTTTCCCTCTTCAGAGTAAAACCTATAAATAGATTGCAAACTTCCACAAGCTTGTGAATCCTGGGCTTCTTCAGAGCAGAAAGATTCCCTTCTGAGACTCACAAACAAGACAGGCTTTGTAACAGAGTATAAGCTTATGCTAAACTTAAATAGATTTGCCTTTGCAGGAAAGCCAGGGATGACTCCTTAGCCCTTTGTTGCTATCTTGAATTTCCTTCTTGCATCCCTCGGGCTTCTTAATTTTTTGCTTCATGATACTGCTTTGTCATGAGCCTGCAGGATTAACCCATGAGCCTCCTAACCTAGGTATTCTCTGCCCCTTCAGAGGATCTATCTTGGAGGGCAAAATAAAGCTGCAATAGGGCCTGAGTTTCAGGAGAACTGTTTTTGTGCTTGCATCCAGCAGTAGTTTTGGTAATTACCAAGAAATGTCATTGGCCTATGGCACTTCCATCTGTGCCAATCTCTGCAGTTCTGGCTATCCTGCTGTTCCTGTCTTTTCTGGTTTTGTGCCATTTGGTTGCTTTTCTCCCATTTTCAGACCTGTGACTTAGAACTGACAACCAGAAGCAGTAGGCAAAAAGCAAGCAGTGAGTACCAAGGAAAGAGACAAAAAAAAAAAATCTCGCTAGAGTCTGAAACAACGAGGACAGCTGCACAGATTGTCCAGCTGTGCTGTAAAGTACTGCCTTTACTTTTCCATTGCTTAGTGCATGGGTCACTGTTGTACTGATTGGCACCTCTTCAACGTAATACATTTTCTCCTTTTGTATTCCTTTCTGGTTATTTCCATCACCTGAAGTACTGCCATATAAAACTCCTATTTCTAAGTGTCATATGCACCTACTAAGATATTTCATTTATAGTACCCATAAAACTGGCACCACCGGTTCTAGCACATTCTGTTTTTTTCTCTTTGATCTGGTCTATGTAAGTGAAATAGAGACCTTAGCTCTCGAGGGTGAGGTCCATGTCTCAGCTCTGCTTGGCCCTGCACTGCAGTGTGTTGACCTTTGGGCACATAGAGAGCAACCTAGAACAGGAGTGCTCTCATGAGCAGAACAACCCTGTCCTGTTCCATTTGGGCATTTAGTCATATCAGTAAGTTCCTAAACCCAGTGGCCCACTCAAGGCACATTTTCATAATGTCGTACGGATAACACAAAAAATACAGGTGTTTCAGGATGTTTAATGTCTATGGATGCCTCTGGTTTTTATTTATGCCATCTTTGGCATAGGAGCATCAAGAGTTTTACTAAAAATGAGGGGTTCGTGACACGGCCAAGTAAGTACTGCAGGTAATGATAGGAAACAGAACATCACATCCGTAGCACTTTACTGTCGCCATCCTAAACATACGATGCCCTCCTTTTAAAACAAGCATGGGTGCAGTAGCTATTCATTCAGTGAACTAAATTATGTTGTCTCTAACAAAACTATTTCCTCTGGTTTATAGAGCAATTTTTAATGCTCCGAGCATCTGTAAATGCTGCATGTTGTTCTGTAAAAGGGAAGAAGGGGAAACCAGATGGGAGAGCTTTTTTAAAAAAAAATATTTTATCTGCCTTTTAAAAATAATTGGTGAGAAGCTGTAAATCTTTTCAGTTAAAAAATTAAAAAGTGGAATATTTTAAAAACACTTTTAGGAGACAGCCTGTAAGCACTGCTTGTGTTCTCACTGCATAGGAGATTCACACAGCGAGGCAGATTTATGTTTTATTGAAAACCTTGCTATTGCCTTTAGTTCTTTGCTGTAACTGACATGTACTGAATACATTTTTATCTTCTCTCTATTTTCAGGAAGAGATGGCACCTCTTCCCACCTGGTGACACCAGTTTCCTTTATCCCACCAGGATCCCTTATGAGGAATCCAGCGTATTCAGTAAAGTCAACGTTGCCAACCCTGATCTGAAACGCTTTCCCAAGTTTAGGAACACAACAGCCCACATCGTTACACTCAGTCCGGGACAGGTACCATTCACATACAAGCTTTACATTGCTTTAAAGATTCTAGTAAATTATTTAACTGGGTAATTAAGGGCTAGGAAATCTTAACAGATTGACTGTGGAACTTCCCTCTCCCAACACTCTGCGCTCAGGCTTGATACATTTCTCTCAGCATGGGAACCTTCTTTGCTCACAGTTATTTTACTAGCCTGTTCTGTACAAAAATGCAAACATTTGGAGAGTTAGTTCAGTTGGCTTCCCAATTCCATCACAGTTCTTGCAGTCACCTCCAATTTGCCGGCTTTAAAACTTCCTGAACAGTACTCCAACGTGTCTACTTTGAAACCAGCATGTTCCAGGAAATGTGTGTGATTAATGAGCATGTAGAGCCAGCAAAGGAACTCATATTTTGATAGTGAATGACCTTCACCAGGGAACATTGGCACAACTTGTTGCTTTAAGTATTGTAATGATGATACTTGCATTTAGAGTGCATACCATCCAGAGGTTTCATGGTGCTTTACAAGGATGTGAGGATATTATTAACCCTGTTTTACTGAGAAAGTTCAGTTTTGAGAGCCTGGCTTACAGTCACGCAGGTAGTCAGCAGTAGTATGAGAGCAGGGCTCAGGACTCTTAATTCCTAGTTTCCTGCCATAAGTAGTGTCCTTCTTTATTTAAATAACATGCTCTGTATTTGGAGTCTGAATTACCTTTTTCGTTTGTTCAGCAGCACATGTCCTTGTAACACACCCCTGCGTATCTCAAGGTGTCAGGCCTTTCCAAAGGAATTTTGCAGTGTTCATTGTTCCGACCACTTCAGACACCGGAGTTGCCGCTTCTAGAGCCTTTTCACCATTCTCCTACCAGATGTTGTCACCTCTTTTGACCTGCCAGCTCAGCGACTTGCACAAGTGTCCCCTTTCCCTTAGCTCACAAACCCAGCTGCCTCCAACAATTTATAGAATGGATTTTTGCTAATCCAGCTAATTTTGAGAAGGGAGAGTGAGAAGTGCTCCTGTGAACAGGTGAGATGGCAGAATGGAGCAGGGTAGTAGTTACCAACAAGAGGATGGTGTCTGTCAATGGGAAGAGCATGCTCTTCTGCCGGTACAGTTGCAGATGGGTAATCATGATCAACCTTCACTGTTTGCACTATATTAGCTCCTAGTCATACTCCTAAAGCAAATTATTACTTTCACATTCTGCACTTTGTGAAGTTGCAGTGTTCAATAATTTAAAGCACAAAGAACAAATTTTTACTTTTGATAAAAATGCCACATCCATTCAGCACTGCATTATCCACGATCCCTAACACTATATAATTTATATCTCTTCGGAATGTTCAGTTGTGGTAGTGAACCTTTAATATGATCTTAATTTTAATTAGGCTTAAAGCAATTACAAATTAATCTTGCTAGGAATAAAGATCTTGAGCCAGCTCAGTAGTACCGAGTTGTCTGCATTGCCCTGAAGGAGGTACCGTTTGGATTTCTGGAGGCAAAGTCATGTAGAGGCAATGATGGAGCAGTGAGGTATTGCCTTCATCCATTTTATCCACGTCTTTTGGGTGGTGCTTTCCAGCACCTCATCCAGAAGCTTATGGGGCAGGTGGCTGGGGACTGCTGCTGTTTGATGGAGAGGAAAGGAATGACCTAGAAGAACTCCTTTGTTAACAAGGTAGAAGATCCCTAAATAACAATTTTGATAGGTGCTTAGCAGTGGTTTTCGGGTAGAGTACATACGTTTACTGCAGGATTTGCAGCCAGCTGTTTTTTGTGGTAGCACATAGCATCTCCACTTTTTCCCAGAGGGTACGCAGAACATTTTGGATTAGATGTTGTAACAACAAAGGGTTGAAAAATAAAGACAAAGGTGTTCTTAGGTATTCAGGAGAGGAACTGCATGTAGGGTGACTGCAGCTTTGAGTATCAAAAACTTAATGTGTCTAATGCCACCTTCTGGTCGTTGTTTGCTACAAGCCATTTTTCTGCACCCATTCAAGGCTTTGAAGCAGAATTCCTGCGCGTAACATTGTCCCAATGCACAGTGCATACTTCAGTTGCATCCTTTGTGCTCTTTCACTGTACTGTTCAGAGGTGAATCTCTGTTACGAATTTTGGTAGCTGGCCGAGACTTTAGGTTTTATAAGGTTTCATCCTGTACTTGACCAGTGGCTGTTGGCTGCATTTCCACAGAGGTCTTAATGCAACTTCCAGTTATACATTAGTGATCTGTCCTCGACACAGATTATGATAACATTTAGATATCTAGCTTATTTATCCACAAAGTTAGAAGCTCAAGTTGTGTCACACAAATGTAGGGGCTTCTTATAAATATTTGGACCTGGTTACCTGTGTGGTGGTTGCAAGGCTGAGTGGTAAGTATGGTGCAGGAGGTTGACTGCTGGTGGATTTGTATTCACTGAACTAGTGAGTTTTCACCAAAAGCATTGGTATTTTGTTTTGTTTGTTCAACAACTCTGCAGTATTTCTAGTAACACCTTCATTGTTTTCACAAATATACTGCTTAACAGATCACGAATGGGGCAAAACATGTCTGTTCTAACGTCTTCCACCCTACACTCAGGGACAAGTGTTAAAAGAGTTAGGGCAGAATCTGCCACCCTCAGCTTAAAGCCCATCCAGGACAGATGTCCTGTCTGCCATCAGTGGGAAGAACCTGGCACCTCTACAAGGCAATTCATCCTCCCTGCCTTACACAATTACAATTCTGCCGGAACATTCATCCCATCATGTCCTTCCAGCACAGGCTATAAAAGGAGCCTACGCACATAGATGCTTAACTTTTTTGATGATTAAAAGTAGGAGAGATGAATACCACCTGAAAAGGCTACAAAATACTGAGGTGCTATACCAATATAAAATCATTGATCATGCTTTCCTCTGCCCCACTTCCTACCAGCTTCTTGCCTGATTCCTGCTCACTAATGTAATTGCTCTTGATCAATCTTCCTCTTAATCCATACCCATATAACTAGACAACGGTAAACACTAGACTAGACTAGAAAGCACATCTCAGCTTGTCTGAAGGTGGGCACATAAGGCTCCGCATGGAGAGCAAGCACCTTGTGCACGGGGCTCCCATGAGCAGTGCCATTCCCTCTCGTGCCACCCCAGACAGGAATGGTACTGGACACCAGGACCCATGCTGTTACAGGCAGGGCTCGGCTGCCCTGCTGCGGGCTGTCCTGATTCCTGGCATTGTATCCCAGTTGCAGCCTGGAGCCAGAGGAGGTGCAGTGCAGCTCCAGAAACCAGAGATGCAAGGAAAACCTAACTGAGCTAAGCTTAAAGGCACATCGTGTCTGAGAAGGATGCTCCCTTCCAGCCTTGAAAAGCACTGTCACAGCACAGGAAAAAATGATTTTTTTTAAAAAAAATCAACATTACTGCTTGCTGTCTCTCACCGTGGTCTGCTGTTCCGAAGCTCTCCTCCCCTGCTTTTGCTTGCCTGCTTTCTGAGTCTAAAGAAACACATCTCAAACTCAGTGTGTGCCCACAGCTACAGTTATTTCTGAGTTCCTGCGAACAGCTGCAAGGTTTTCCCTTTCCGTGCTCTTGCTAGCAGTATCTAATGCACAGTGGGATCCTGCTTGGCAGCCAGAGCTCTCAACAGCACAGGCAGAGCTCTGACTTCTAACCCAACCCTGAGCAAGCAGAAATCGTCATGAGGTCAGGGAGGGGTTTCCTTGTGTGCCACCTTTAAAGAAAAGGGGTGAGAACTTCAGACTGGGCTTAAAGTGGGGAACAGCAAAACAGTCTGAATAACCAAGAAAAATGTAATTGATACCAAAACCCAGTGTTGTAGTCAAGTCAGAAAATAGAGTAATTCCAACTTTTTAAAAAGCAATTAAATATTCCAGCTCAAAGTATACAAAACACTTTTTAAAAAGGGTTCCAGTGAAAAACTGCTTTTGTTTTTGAGAAGAGTTTTAAGTGATTTTGGTAAAGCAGAATTCAGAGTTGTCCACAGCATTATGCATAGCAGATCGTTGATAATTCTGGTTTGGGGAAGGGGGGAAGGAAGGAAGGTCTTTCATGAGGTAGACTACAGAGCTGGCCCCAAGTCACCCCATAGAGAAGGCAGACAGCCCAGCTCAACCTCTAGACACCAGAGCTATCATCTCCATCACAGAAGAGGCAGAAAAGTCCAGGAGCTGCATTTGTACTAGGATTGGTGATGAAAACACCACTCAGCCTGCAACATACATGGAGAACTCCTTGTGTGCCCCAAACCAAAAGTGAAAGCTGCCAGTTCCTAACTCTACTTTTCCACCTCATCCCTGAGCTTCCCTCAGTCCCTCGCCAGGGTCCCTATGGACACAGCATGGTAACAGCCCCCTTCCCTTCCTGTTCACAGCGCTTTCCCCCCGGGCTGTGCCCGTGTTTGACATCAGTGGCCCTTGGCACTCGTGTTTCAGCAGGTGGGAAGACACCAGCTCAGGAGGGATGGGGGAGGCAGGGTAAGCAGCACCTTCCTAGCACCAGGCAGGCACCAGCTGGGATGGGGCATAGGCTGGGGTGGCAGCACCCTCACAGTCCTCACATGGTACTCCCATAGAGCTGTCTATGCTTTTATTTAAATTTATTTTTCATTGCCAGGGTTGCAAGCAGCTCAGGGATTTGCTTGGATCCCCCCATAGCTCCCCCTCTTTTTCTTCCCATCACACTGTCATGCTTTGGTCGTTCCTTTTCTTGTGCATTTACCCAAATATCTTTTTCTAATGGGCAGGAATTTCTTGGTATAATATTTCACTTCAGGGTATGCTGCCTTTTTGAAGCGATTCCACCTTTGCCCTACCTTTGCACTGTATCGAGTTAATCACGTCCGTTGAGAATTTAAACCTTTTCTGTTCTCTGTGCTGTACAAGTCTTCAGCATTGCTCCACTTGGTCTCCCAACTGTTCTCTTTGTTTCTTTCCTCCTGTTACAGACCAGAACTTCATTTTATCTTTTCTGGGATTTCCGTCCTACTTTGACTTCATCTGCTATATTTGCCTATCACTAGCCTAAGTATTAAAATTATCTCATTGCTTGTTGTTTAGATCAGTATCTTCCCGGCCCACAAAGCTAGGTACATGCTGTAGAAAGCAGGATAACACAACATTATCTCTTAGCTTGGAATAGTTCCTTAGGTTTGCACTTCACATTTTTCCTGTAAAAAGTTTGCTGCATTTTTGTGTCTGTGTGTTATTACCCTGTGGTTTACTTTCACATTTCCTATTGAAATGGAGTTTCAAATGTAGCTGACTCTGCATCCCATATTCATAAACATATGGAAGTCTGCTTTGTTTTATCATGGAATGGATGGCGGAGTGCGTTTGTTTTGGTTTTGTTATGGGGATTTCTTTGCTTCTAGTTACCAAACCTAGAAGAATACTAGTTTATAAAGGTGGAAGAATCCTATCCCTCTCTTTGCTGGATTTTATTTATTTTATTTTATTTTGGTCTTCTGTTAGTTTTGCTGCTCCCTTCCCAGCTGTATTTTTTGGTTTTAATTACTTTTTTCAATTTCTTCATCTTCCTTAAAGTTTTAGTCCCTTTGCTTTTTGATAATTTCAATTTTCTTGCTGCTATAAATCCTTATTTTAAAAAGCATAAGCTTCCCCAAACATGAGAGGGGCAGCAAGTGTCTTTATGGTACCCGTTTTGCCTCTTTGAGTCACAGCTCTGTAGCTCCTTTATAAATTGCATCAGCAAACAGTGCCAGCTCTGAAGTACACAGCTTTGCAGTTATTACCCTCAACCTGCTGGCAAGTAAAATCTGATTAGTATCTCCAAAGACCAAGTTCCTCTGGTTTGATTTCAAAAGACTGGACTAGTTAAGGGGGGGGGGGGGGGGGGGGGGGGGGGATTGTATTTTCCTCCTGGCTACACCTCCTCTTTCCAAAACAATTCTGTCTCTGCTTTGCATGTGAGTCATGTTGAGCCAGAACGTGCCATTCCTAATTTCCACCTTGGTTTTCCAGGCAGCCCCTCTTACTGAAACATTTAAACACTTTAATTTGCCTCTTTGCTTTTTTGCCCTTGCTACATAGTCCCTCGGCACCATACTCCAATTCCCTAGAGTCTTCATCCACCTCTACAGCACATCGCCTGTGCAAGTCTCACAGACAGGACCCCATGAAACGGCTTCTTACTCCAGAAGCTACGTCACCTTCTGCTGTATAACAAAGTTTTTCAGGCTTCATCATTATACCCTGTCATTTGGAGGGCACCCAGATTCTTTAACAGAGTTCAGCGGAAGATCCGCTATAGAGCAGAGGAGCGTTTGGCTTTTTTTGTGTGTTTCTGCAGTCAATCAAATGTGGGCAAATACTTGCTAACAGACAAATCTATTGCAGCTGATGCAACTGCAATTTTCATTTCAAGCCTAGGTTTCTGTGATAAAAGCACCATTCAGTGTAGAAAATATGTTTTGGCTTCAATCTGTGTAGGTTTCATACACTTTTAGATGCCAGGAGTAACTAATTGGTGATATTTTTTAAATAACGGCCCTCCACAGACTCACTTCTTTCTCTGTTTTGTATGCTGTGCTGGATTAAAGTACAATTTCCAAATGTTTTTGACCTTTAGAGAGCCAATGCTTTTTTTGTTTGACTTAAATTGAAACCTGTGGAGAACATTTTGTCCTCTGGCCCAAAAATGACTCTGCTCTGTCCTGTAAGTGTTTGCAGGACTAGGGCCACCGTCACTGTTTCCTACACAGACATTTTCTCATTAGCCGTGTTTTGATATAACACAGCACAGGGCTCTCTAGGTAGCAGAACATTCTTTTAAGTAATTTGTGTCTACCAAGAAAAAGAATTGCCTGCAATTCAGGTACAGATCATTGCTTCACTTTCCCCATTTTGAGGTTTATATTTTTATCTGACTCTGACCATTTTTATTCCTTGTCAAAACCCATCTTTTATGCTTTTCTCGATAGCTCTATGTTAATCTAATGTTCAGTAATCTGTAAAGCTTGTCCTATATCATCAAAATAACATTAATGTCTTTGTACCGTAAAAGCCATGGGTTAGAATCAATTTTATGCCACAGCTATCATCCTGATACAGTTGTAAAGCTCTTGATCTAAACTAGATTGTCATGATTTCTGAGACACCTCCTTTTAAAAGCCTGTCTACTGAAAGTGACAAGTTTAATACTGGTGATTATTTACCAGAATTAAAGCTACATATTGTTAATCACCTAGATGAGCGTTAGGATACCTGCTTTTTGGGGAAGCCAGCTGGCAGTCCACTGGGGAGCCCGCTCATCTGGAGAGTCTACAGAGGAATTCTTGCCCGTCTGAGACTTTCTCTAAAGCCCTGCTTTACTGCCCCACCAGCTGCACTTTGTACAGCCAGACCTTGCTTACCCAGGGCAGTTATAAGGTTACAGTCGTGCTTCACATGAGAAGGAACTGGGTCGAGAGGTAATTCTGGATCGTGTCCACTTCTCACTTGATAGTATTGATAAAATGGGAGGAGAGAGTGGGCGTTTTAAGTCTTGAGAAAAAGCTCTTTAGAAGAAAGAAATTAAGATCACTTCCCACCCTCACCCCTGTTCCTTGTCTTATTCTGCCTCTGCATCCCACATCACCTTAATCAAAACACCTTATCTTTCTGCAGGCTTCTGTTAGCACTCTAATGCGATGTCTCCAATTCCAGGTCCTGCTCGTTCCAAGGCACTGGTGGCACTATGTGGAATCCATTGATCCCGTCACAGTCAGCATAAACTCTTGGATTGAACTGGTATTTCCCTTTTTGTGTCACGGTGATGTAGCATTTCCACATCTGCATGGACTTTTGTCCCTCACCTGCCAGGTTCAGCCTTATTGGGTGGGCTGTATTCGGAGGCTGGGGAGGGAAGAGCCCTTATGGATAGTTTTTCCTGAAGAACCTTCCAAGGTTCTGGATCGGAAGCCCCAGTTCAGCATAAATCACATTCAAGTTTACCTTAATCAGGCAAACAATTAAACACAAGCTAAACTTTTCATGTCCAGTTTCTTATGGGCTAACTAGCTTTGTGCTGAGTAGGGGATGGCAAAACAGCAACTTCATCTCAAGCACATGCTTACATGCAAAGCTAAATTAGAGTTTAAATCAGATTAATGTCATAGGAAGGGGTGGCAGAGCATTTTGAATTTGCTTTTCTCTGTGATAGCTTTGATGTGCCTGGAGTTGGATTTTCTCAAGTATTTAATTTCCTTTTCCCCAGGCTTGATTTTTCTTGCTCATGTTAACCAGTTTGTATGGGATGATTCCAGGGATATCACAGAATAGTTTGGGTTGGAAGGGACCTTTAAAGGTCATCTAGTCCAGCCCCCTGCAATGAGCAGGGACATCTTCAACTAGATCATCTCAATGCTCTAGAAGGTTTTCTGATTCAAATTACTTGCTTATTAGTATTACCTAGCTTAATATAAAATAAAGACCCTTTGAAATGGCCTGTGAAAGCTGCCTCACTAAAATACTTTTTTTGTTGTTGGGTTTTTTTAAAAAACCTTTATTAGACTGGAAATCTGCAGGGGGATGAACAGATGTATTCAGCTGCTGTTCAAAGACCACACAATACATCTCTCATGCTAACATCAAACCAAGCATTTGCAGAGTAGAGGAACTCACTTGGGTGTTTCCCTCATGGAAAAACTTTCCAGATGAGACTATGTATTTAGAAAGGACAGCAGGCCCACAGTCCACACCAAACTTTTAGGTAGCCTTAAGTACAGTCAGGCTGTGTCCAGTGCCAGAAAAAGCCCCAACAATATTGCAGAGCGACCATTTAAACCTGCCTTAAATTTGAGAAGCCTCTGAGGTAATTCAGAGGAACTGGCTGTGTGCCTTGTGCTTGGAAAGACCCTGATGTCAACACACATGCTTGTACCCTAAGCTGTGCCTCACAAATTGTGCCCCGCTGGAGACGCAGGTCAAGGTTGGATGAGTTGGGTTAGGCTAGTAACTCCCAGGTGGCTGGGTGGTCTGTTAGCTACAGCATTTCTAGTTGTCCTTATGCACTGCAAGGAAAAAAAACCAACACTGAGCTAAACTCCATGGCCTTTCTAATCATAAAGGTCTTGCAGAAGTCACCAAGATCCTGTTTGGCGATAGCGAGAGCGGGTAGTTGTGTGGCCTCATAAACAGAGGAGCATTTGCTGGGTCTTGCTAGTGAAGGACACACACATGCCCTCTCCCCAGATAATCAAGAGCTGCCATAAGCAAGTGCAGATGTTGCAGCCCGGGTGAAAGTTTCTTACAGAAATTATCCCTATAGCTGATGATGGCAGCACTGTCAGGTGTTGGGCAATCCATCTATAAAAATAAATTCTGACAACGATGGTAAAAGACAATACTGAGAACATTTCCGTCACCAAATCAAATAGTTTTTGCTTGCAGCTGTTACCAGCTGCTTTCATATTGACAGATGTGAATTGTGCCAACATTTATAGTCCTAGTGAAACCATTAATTATATTGACAAGACTTTAGAGTAGAAGTCTAATTTGTTTTCAGCTGGATGTGAGCTACTCAAAGTATTCCTTGCTGCCTAATGTACTCTCATGCAATCGGTACAACAGACCAGGGTAAATACCAAGAGTGCAACACCTTAAATAATTTCCACATGTAGATACCAAACTCTGTGTTTTGGGGGTTTGTTATAAAAGGCCATTAATAAGCCAAGCATCCAAAGCCACAGAATGCTAAGAGCACTTCCCCCTGCTTCTATCCCAAATTCTGCTCAGGGTTGCAGGATGAATTACTGCTTCAACACTCATACTAGCAAGATGCATCGTTTGCTTGACATGTTCCCCAAAGCCAACATGAGGCAGTTCAGGGCTGTGGCTGACTAGGTTACATCTTTCCTCCAAAACTTGTATGTCTGAGTACCTCAATTAAAGCCAATTTATGCATCCACTCCTAGGCATTTGTCATTGAAGTAACTAAACCACACATCTTGTTTGGAAAGTTTTACTGTCTCCTTCCACATACCTTTCCCCTCCGTATACAAGAAACTCAATTGTGGGAAAGAAAGCTCAAAAAGATCCCGTGAAGTTTTGTTCTGCTGTCCTAAACTAGCTAGTACCCAGCTACCCAAGGGGATGGTGCAGAAAGTGAAAGCTGAAACAAAGAGCCAGTTATTAACTTAGGTTTTAGTTCTGCAGGAGAGCTTTCAGAGGAAACATGGTTTTTCTTCTACTGATATTTAAAACCGCAGCAGTATGGCAGCTGCCGTTGCACGATAAAATATTTCCGGAATTTCCTTAAGACTCACTTTTATGGCTCTGTAGCCCCCAGATAGTTGCTGCCTAGCTGTAACATCCTGTGTGTTTTAAGTACTTGAATTAGACATAATATGTACATATATAAAATTTGCTATGTACTTCTGGGGTCCTTCAAGTCCTAAAGAGCTACATAAATGCATACATTAATTAAATGCTAACATTGCATTGTAATTGCAAGCACCAGATTCAATTAACAGAACACTCATACGGGAAAAGATTATATACACACTGTAGAATCTTATGTTTTGCAAATCCTTATTCAGATGAGTAGTTGCACCAAAGCCTGCGCTGTTACCGATGTGGGGACTGTCAGTAGGAGCATCAAAAGTCTGAAACCTTTCACTGACTTCACATACATGAGTATGGCTTTCAGACTAAGGCCATCCATTTCATTCTTCCGAAGATCTTCCAGCTTTCTGCAGAGACCCAAGTGCTAACCTATCTCCAAACGCTTTCTGTTCCCTTGAGGCAGGATGCAGATCATGAAGCCCGTGTAGAAGAAGCAATAACTCGAATGCTGGTATGTGCCATAAAATCAGCAGAAAATCCAAGTGATGGAGATCTCTGGCTAAATCCCACAGAGGTAAGCCGTCTCTTCCTCCCATTATAGCAGTGATAACAGAGAATTACTGACATTTTGCTTAGCTCCCCCTGAGTCTTTCTGCTGCCTGAGAAAAAGAATTTTAAATTCCTTCCCTTCATGTAGCAGAAGTAATTCATGGAAGATAATCATGCAATGCTGAATTGAAACATATCTCCTTTTAACTGAGTGTATCCTGGGTGTTTTCTTAGATTGAGGCAACATCCCATGAAATCAATCTTCAGTACCTGAATAAAGCAGTGTCTGCATATTTGAAGTGTCAAAAGGAAAGTGTGTCAGAGCACACGTGTTCCAGCAACAGTGGTGCAGAGCAAAGGACAAGTGCCTTATGCAAGAGGAAGAAGAGGGAGGTTGGCTGTGAACCAGAGGGCTGCAGATTACTAGCCCATGAATTTGCCTTTTCAACATTTAAAGCAGAAAAGCTGCAGAAAACACCTTTTGGGCTTCATCTTATTCAGGTTTTACCACAATCTCAAGAAACAAGCTCAATGGGTGCAGTTGCAGTTGAAAGTGATGGTAGACCTCTTCTCCGTGAAAATGAAGGAGGACATTTTGGAAAATTACACTGCACCAGGAAGCAATTGGTAATGAGTAATGACTGTGAAATGCCAGCACGTCAAATGGATTCAGACGGCAGTCCAAATGCCTCGCAAACAGCCCTTTCTACCAACGATTTGCTCGACTGTTTGGTTAATCCACATGTCATCAATTTAGTGGCTCGGCTGCTGTTGGAGAGAACAAAAGTTTAATGCCGGAGTGCTTTTATCATTCCTGAAATAAATCAAATGGCAGCCTTGTTGTGTGTGTTTAAGCTCTGCAATAATTGAGTGTTTCATTTCAAATAATTTTTAGGTACAGACAGACACAGTTAATGGTTAAGTGACAGACTGAAGTTGAGCTGAAAGAAGAGTTAACTGGTTAATGAAGGCTGGGAAGAGAAAGGTGTGTTTAGTCAGAGAGCTCCTCAGTGTTAAGAGCAAACAGAGCATACGCAGTTATACTCCCACCGTGTACGCGGCATCTTTAGTGTTCTACAGCTCTGAGCTGAGAAACAAGGATGGCTTGATGACAGATGATAGGAGGGAGTGCTGGGACATGGTTATGTAGCAGAGGAGGACTAAGAGCAGGAGAAAACTAACTTACTGTAGACTGCAGTCCTTGACCGCAGTTAAATGGTCAATAAGCGAGTGGTTGGGTTGATCACATTAGAGATGTAAGTTCAAATAAACCTAACCTCAGCCAAGAGGCAATGCACTCACTAACACATCTATTTTCTCCCTTCCACAAAATAACTTCAGTTTTGTAACAAAGCTCTGGGATGGAGTGAGACTAAAGCCCTTAGCAAGCAAGAGGCCTTCAGCTGGTTCAGAAACACATGAAGCTAGAGACTGAAGGCTATCGGGAAGTTACTGTTATGATTTATTTAAAGCCAGATGCACAGTGTTCCCTATCTCTAAGGTACGAAACAAAGCAGTTATGACATTCTGCTTCTGTCCTACTCTTTACTACAACAATCAAAATTTAATGATTTTTTTTCTTTTGGTTGTAAGTAGTTTCTGTGCAAGACCATTCTTTCTTCAAAGTATAGTAGTCCTTGGATTTGCGTTGGAGGCTGGGTGGTCCTTTGATTAAAAGGTTACGGAACTTGAAAGACAGGCAAGAAGGCAGGTTAACACTGAAGCTACGGATGGAGGCTTGAAAAAAAAAAACAAAACTGGAAGGCAAGCTGCTGACATCTTCTGGGATGCTCTCACCTCCTCTGCTTTCTGTTTGTGGTGGCAAGAGAGTTGCATTTGCCCTAGTCATAGCTTCAGAGGGATTCTTCTGGGACAACTCCTGTGAAACCCTTGCTTTCAAAACTTATCTTTGCTCATGTCTACTAGCACCTACAAGCCAGTCTCTACCATTAACCTGTTTCCATGTTCATAATCCTGCACCACCAGCCCTGTGCCTGATACTTCCTCTGCTTGATGCCTATTGCCTGCTAAATACATGAAGCTAGTGCTGTTTTCCACAAAGATCCCCTTCCAGCAATTAACGTTTAAAAAATCATGAAGGCAAAGGTGCTTTCTTTCTGCTTTTATACAGATTGCTTGTTGGCAGGGTCCTCATGGACAATGGCAAGTACTCTAGATAGGCACCTACAGGTCAGAAATCCAGCAAACCTTGCCATTTTAAAAATAAATAAATAAACAAACCCCTAATACCCTTGGAAGAGGATTAAATTGAAAAGGCTCAAAGTTTCACGTTTAACAAGCACAGAAATTTTACCCTGATGGGCCCTTTTGGGTGCAGTTACTTCAGCTGTTGGGTTGGGGCAGGATTTAGTTCTCATTCCTCTGGCTGGCTGGGAAGGAAAGAGGAAGCAAAGCTGTAGTTTCCCGGAGACCTTGGCTTTGAAAAGCAATGGTGAGTTAGTGGTAGGGGCCATATCAGCTCTGACTGACCCAGAAACGGGCAGTGTCAAATGTCCTGCCCAACCCTCGTCATTGGGCTCAGACCCCAGTGACACCTATGTATCGTCTTCAGCAGCAACCTGCAGGTGAGACATGATTCTTAGCGGCGTGTGAGAAAATCCACTTTTCTTGTTTTATGTTAGTACACCAGAGCGTCTCCATGGGGTTGCGCCGCTGCAGCAAGACCAGCATTTAATAATCAGTCCCATTGATACAGTTCATCTTTGTGTTGGCACTGCTGTGCCAGAAGGATTAAAAATTAGTTAGGGAACATCTTAGTCACATCTGCTGCCTTCAGTGATTCACCAGGCTCCGAGGGAGCAGATCCACGGGATAAGGCAGCCCCAGTGCAACACACGGGTGCACCGCGGCTCGGCCCTGGTGATGGCTGGCATGGGTCCTGCTACAGCGCCTGCCTCAGGGGGAGGAGGCACTGCAAAGGCCTCATTTTTATTCACCGGGCAAAACCAGTCTTGCAATAAAAAAAAAAAAGCTTTTCTATCTAGAAGAGGTATAGGTGGGGGAGGAAAAGCCCAGGCAGCAGGGCAGAGGAGGTGGACAGCAGCACTGCCCTCCAGTCCCCACAGCACGAGCTTCTTCAGCTTAAGCTTTGCTCCCAATGCGTAGATCATCTGGACACACACCCCACGATATTTGCGCTGAACGTTTCTTCCCGTTGTATTCAGAATGAATGCCCTTGAAAGCCTTGCTGAATGTTTCAGAGGTCTTTGCAGGACTTGTCCCTGTGGGCAAGGAGGCTCCAGTACCTGCGTCAGAAGACCCGTCTGGGGCTCGGGCAGGAGCAGAGTCCGCACAAGGCCGAGGCACGTGTGCTCAGGGGCACATCGCTGACCACTCCAAACAAATACCCTCTGCCTGGGGAGAGACGCAGCATGTGCCTGTCGAGGCGCAGCCCATGATTTAAGGGCCAGGCTGTGGGCAGAAGCCGTTTAGTAAAGGGGACAGGGAAGAGAGGGAGCGAGCACCTGTTTAGGATGCTGGGCAAAAGCACCAGAAGGACTTTGTGTCTCAGAGGCACAATATAAAATCTCAGTCATACACTCACACGCAGGGGCAGAGAGAGAAACAACCACAAATTCAGAAAGGCACGTACAGCAAATGGTGTGCACACCAATAAGAGAAATTTATAGCTCTGACCCGATTCGCAGGGTACCGAGTGCCGTGATCTCTGGTGCTGTTTCTAAATTCATGGCCACTGTGTGAGAGGAGCTCAGACAAGTTTCTACATATTCATACCGTTAAAAATAAATGATTTCTGACCTCTCTGGTGACAGCCTGGCTTGACGAAGAGCAGGAACCCAGCGCCTCGCGCTCTGCAACCACTAATAGAAAACTTGCCCCCTTCAAGGAAATTTCCCACTCGCTGTCAGCAGTGGGCATGGGCAGCAGTGGAGATCGTGGCCTGGAGCCATCACCAGGGTGGTCATGGTGGTGACATGCTTGTCATCTCTGCTTTAGCTGAGTGACAGCAAGAGATTGCCACCGCACAGCTGGGTGACGAAGTTAGAGCCGTGCTCCAGCCCAGGGGCCAGCCCAAGCAGCGGCTGGGCCAGTGCATCCACACGTATCCAGGCCATTCCACTTGCCTGATGGAAGCCCTGGGTCTTCCCTGCCCTGAACCCAGCTTTACAGAGTGGTTCATGGGCCAGCCTGGTTCCCCTCCTGGTTTGTCTGACATTACTACTCGCTGCCCCTAAGCGCAGCTCTCTCCTAAAGGGGTTTGCACTTTGCCTGTCTGCAAAGAAAAAAAAACCAAAACACACACCCCCAAATCAAAAAACCCCACCTCTCGAGAGAGCAGGAAGAGGAAAACCCAAACAGCTACTTCTTCCAGAGTTGTAGTCATTCCCTGAACACCTCCCTGCTGCATTTCGTGGAGCACCATTTTATTCCACAGCACCATTTCCCCCCACATTCGCCTCTCTCGGGACTCCTGCTCTGGCACTGTGTGCTTGGTGCCACAGAGCAACTCCATTGCAGAGCTGTGACATATGTTATGATATAACATTAACCATAAATTGAAGTTTTAACTAACAAACGTGGCATATTGAAGAGGCAGAGAGAATCCTTCTGCAGTGCTAATTGCCCTTTAAAATAAAGGCAGTGCTACAAATCAGTCCACTTGCCAACGAGTAAGCTCCTTGCTGTGTTTCCCAGCTACAGCGTGCCCCATTGAGGCATATGGCGTGGGCAGGTTCCCTCTCGGGGGGAGCTCCCCGACGTCTGGTGTTACTACACCGGTGGCTGATGGGGAAAGACCTTTGCGAATAGGGAGCCTGGTTTTTTGTTGGTTTTTTTTTTACCACTTGGTTCATCTGAATGGGTGAGGAAAAGGAGCCTGGATCTTCTGCCCCATGCTTTGCTGTCCTCTGGGAAAAGAAGCCTGATCCCACAGCGAGGTGGGGACAGACGTTCCCACATCGGCTGAAGGGGCAGTGGGACAACAGGACCTCTGCCTAAAGAGCCTCACATTTTGGAGCTATGTTTTGGGAGACATCTCAAGTGGATGCTCTGCTAGATGTTTATTTCTCCACCTAGTTGGAGGGGTTTGTCCACCTTAATGGGGTGATTGGGATCTAGAAGCTCTGGTCACCTTGGGACAGTCAGCTTGATGGGGCCGCAGCATCCAGGGAGGGCCACAGAGCAGTGGGGACCAGAAGTGGCAGGTGCTGTGGGTCAGAGATGGGGGGAGGATTCTTGTGAAACTCTCCCAAGAGGCTCTGGGAACACAAGCAGAAACCCAGGAGCTCTCTGACCTCCCAGGGCCCCTGTGTTGTTGACACACCTGGGGAGCCCTGCAGCTGCTAAGGAGCATCCCACAAACCAGAAGCATCGCTTTGCAGCCAAATCTCACATGCATTACATCTCTTCTGGTCCTTACATTATTGCTTACCTACTCACAGGAGCAATGTGATGGAAAAGACATGGCTAACTCCCTGCTCAGAACATTACAGTCTCTCAGTAAAATCTAGCTCTAGGCTTTGAGGGCACAAACTTTGCTGCTCCCAAAGCTCTGGTGAGCTTGTCCCAGCAACAAGTTCTGATGCCTTGTAACAACCCATGAAAACCACTTCATGAAGGTCTGAAGCTGATGCTTCAGGCACCAAAGAACTTTTAAACCCGACTGCCCAGCAAAAAAGGTGGCCCTGCATCTTTCCATGTCAGAAAGGTTGCTTGCAAAAAGGGTTTTTATCTCCCTGGGGTCTATTTGACTTATGTAGAGCCACGCTCTACCCCATCACTGCCCCGGGGGAGTATCTCTGAGCTTCTGTGGCAGCCAGAGGGTTAAACTTGTTCCTAAATTCCTCTCTCATCCCTGCCATGCCCCCTCCTCCTGCTATGCCCATTCAAAACACCAGGCAGTATAACTTTCCCTTCCCATTTAACCAGCACTGGCCTTGTCCTGTGCCCTGGTAGGACACATGAATCCAGTCCAATTAGCAGCAGCCCTAACAAAGCTGGCTGAAAAACCACCATTAAAGTGAAAAACAGTGTTGTGTAAAAAGAAGACAGAGCTAGCAAGGCCGTAATACGACTTACTGCCATTCCCAGACGAACAGCCTCATAACTTACCAGGAGCTCGATGCCTCGCCTGGGTTGTAGCCTGTTTTTCCCCTAGGGAGGTAATGCATTACCTCCGCCTCGCGCTCTGCATTTACTCAGAGCTTTGGGTTTTTATCCAAAGAGATTAGGTT
The DNA here is from genome assembly GCF_023634085.1 of Falco cherrug. Classification (NCBI taxonomy): domain Eukaryota; kingdom Metazoa; phylum Chordata; class Aves; order Falconiformes; family Falconidae; genus Falco; species Falco cherrug. Next base: position 30,709,928 of record NC_073704.1, on the reverse strand, counting down.
CTCTGCCGTGGTTAAAAACGGAGCTTTCTTCTACGTAGCGATAGTTCATTGAAACGTGGTTTAATGCCTTGTTTGCTGCTACCTTGACTGAAAGCTAAAGAATTGCAAAGATTGATGCCACACATTGCACATACATCATTGGTGCTTTAACCACCACTGTCATCTTCTGATAACTCAACAGCCCCATCTTCCACCCAGCGGCGGTCCCCTGGGGACAGCCCAGCGCAGGCAAGCCTCCTCTGCTTCCAACTAGGGACGTGACAAGATCAAAGATCTCTGAATCATGAACGTATTTGATTCCAAGCATGTGAATAGACCCATTTGCCACCAAGTTATATCCATGACAAGGAGCCTTATGAGCGGATCAAAGCCAGAGAGCAACAAGGCCAACTCCAGGGTATGACACATGCCATCAGAAGCATCCTCAGCCCCGTGACTGCTTTTCTGTGTCTGCCAGCCATGTTATTACCATTTTTAACTTCAAAATAATGATTGAAACTCTATTAGAAGAAGCACTAGAGAAAACTGGTAGAAAACAAGCCTGCCCTGGTTGGGGCAGGAGAGGAGGGAAGAGCTGGCCATGCAGGTCTTTCCCATCTCTTCCTCTTTGGAGAGTTAATTAGCAAGGCAAGGTAATGGTATTTGTGCATTTACTGCATGCACTGATTACAGTAAATTTTGTCCTGCATGTTAAAGTCAAAAACATCTCGCATCTGCCAAAAAGCAATCAGGACCAATTAATGAAGATGTAATTTCCCCAGATGCTGCTATTAACATAATTCACAGTGTTCCTAGCAACATGAATATAATTAACCCAGTTAACCACAGCTCTCGTCACCACTGCACTGAGCTTCCCGTGCCAGTGCAGGAGCCTCGCTGAGCCCCGTGCCCTGGTGGCACCCGCAGGGCAGCAGCAGGGACCAGAGCTGCTGCCCGTTCCCCATCCGCTGGGGGTGGGTTTGGAAGCTACAGATATGGTCCACAGCCCAGCAGCAGGAGAGGCTCTTCTCAGAGACAGGACAACACAACAGCCCTTACCCCACAGGGTTTATGACCCGAAGGCACCTCTCCGATAGGACGGATAGCACCACAGCAGACCCACCCCGGTCCTGGAAAAGGTACGCACTCGGGACAGTCAAACACATGGCAAAAATCAGAGGGTCCCTTAACCCAAGGTGACCTCCAGCTCTTTGTCCAGATCCATGCCCTGCATAACAGCATGGTAAGTGCATGCCTTCGCCCTCACCACCATCCCACACGCAACAACTTACTGTTAGAGAGCAGCAGGATGAGCTGGGAGCCAGGGGCGACCCTTGCCGAGGGGGTGCATTCCTACAGGGACTGGTACCCAGGTCCATCAACACCTCCACACACAGAAGCCAGGAACTAGGTCCAGGATCCCACCAAAACCCAGCAACTGGGAGGAAGAGGAGACGGGGCTCGAGAGACGAGATAACACAGATCCCAAGCCCCTTCTGAAGGCAAGGCTCAACCAGGACTGCTGGCCCAGGACTGAGCTGCAATGGGCTCCAGCACTGGTGGGTGGGGGTCCCAGGTGGGTCTGGGCAAGGCTATTAGGGCCTTCAGGTGCTTCTCCTCCAGTGATAACAGAGCAGTGAGCAACCATCAGAGGTTTCACATGGCACAGGCTGTGCGTGCTGCAGGCTGGGGATGGGTGGTACGCCCGGTGCTGATGGGAAGGGCAGGGGTGGTGGGATTTCCTCCTCGTCTGTCCTAGTTCAGCTCCCCTCCTCCTTCTCAGGCAGCAGCCTGGGGTGAAGAAGAGGATGAGATGAAGGTTCAGGCATTCAGACCAAAGTTCAGGGTTTTCCCAGCGTTGTGGTTCTTGCTGAACCAAGACAAAAGTCTTATCCCGTGCCTGCGTCTCCGCCTGGCTCTCACCTGATCACTCTCCACAGCCAGGAGGCAGGAGCCTTTGGGAAGGGAAGGACTGAGCCTCCCGCAGCCCCCTGGACCACGTTCGAGCAGCGAAGCGGGTTTGCTGCCCACCTTCGGGGCTGAGGGGTGGGTGCAGGCAAGATGCATTAGTCCGTGCTAAGTGCTTACACAAAAATATTTCAGTCTTTCGTGATTCGAGAGGAGAGCTGACACTTCCAAAGCACCAAAATTGGTCAGAAATAGCAGTTTCACCCACGTCGGAGCGTGCCCTGAAAGGACAGCTGGATTGGGCTTTTGAGCCAGGTTTTATTTAATTCTCCCCCATTTTCAATGAAATTTCACATCAAAAAAACATGGGCAGAATTTCTAAAAAGCTCAAAAAGTTGGAAGGGCTTTCCTTTCCTGAGGGAAGAGCCCCTGATTTCTCTCCTAGCCTTTTTTCTGGTGAGAGAGGAAACAAGAAAGGGGATGTTAAAAATTAATGAATGCTTTTTTTTTTTTTTTCCCCCTCTCTTTTTGCCACAAATGTGGAAAGTTTTCAAATGAATTTAAACTATTCAGTTCTTTCTTTTGATAGCTTTGGTCAACAGGGAGTTGATTTCCCAGCCAGCTCTGGGAGCACCTTGAAGCTCCTAAAATTTGGAGAAACATTGATGAAACCCCATTCCCTACCTTGAGACCACCAGTGCTTTAAGTAGTTCATCCTGTTTCTTGCAGACTGACTTAACTCAAACCGCCTGAAAATACTAGGCTTTAAAAGTGTGTAATCTGCCAGGTCACAAAAAGCAGGACATTTTAATGAAAGTACAGTCCTCTCTAAACCAGTGAGTAGTTTAACAATTACCTGATATAATAATATGTAAAAAGATGGTATGGACAAAGGTGAGATCATTCATGTTAATTAAAATGTCTGAGCCACAACACTCCTGCCTTAATAGTGGATTTAAGCTGAGGCGTTGTAAAGCAATGATAGAACGGTCGTTGCTTTCATGTAATTAAGGAAGAAATAGGGAATTAACAAGTGCCTGCATGGAGGGCTGGGGAAACGCTGCCAGCTCCTCACAGGCACTGAGCAGGTGGTATTTGGGGGGGTTTCCTGGGCACTAGTGGGAACAAAAAGTGCCAGGGAGGGGGGTGTCGGGGTGAGAGAGTGCCACCAGCGTGGGTGCTTGGAACCCAGGGGGCATCGCCTGGATCCGGCACTGGGAAAGGTCAGGATGCCCACTGATCCCCGAAGCGACCGCTGTTTGCTTTCCCCACGGCCGCAGCCCTCCTGCCTTTCCCCCCTTCTCCGAGCGACGCACCCACCAAATCGGACTCACTGTGAGCACTGGGGATGACTCGGTGACACATTTCAAGGCATTTTTGTGCAGTGTGCTGCCCTTTCCCACCCTCTCCCCCCAGATGGGTGGATTGGTGGCTGGCATTCCCCTAAATCCCGGCAAGCCTCGGCCGCACAGGCTGCGGGGCTGCGTGCCGCCCTGGGGAGGTATGAAATATTCATCAGAAAAAGCGAGCGAGAAAGCGAGCGATTGACTCCGTGGCAGGGCGATTAGGGCACGGGTGAGGGGGACCTCAATTATTCATACCCAGTCGAGAGGCTTCGATAGCAGGAAGAAAAAGGCCTCCCAGCACCCTGCTGTCAGTGGCTGGAAACCCCTCAGGGGCAAGAGAAACCCCCCATCTCTTCTTCCCTGTCCTCATCCCGCTGGCATTCATGCCCCTTTTGCAGGGTATGCGATTTGGTCATCTCAACCCCAGAGCAGGGCTGAGACTCTGCACCCTCAAAAGGAAGGACCCAGAGGGTGGGGAACCCCGGTGCTGGTCCCCTGTGGTTCCCTCCATCCCTCATCTGCAAGGTGGAGATAATAATGCTGGTGGGGGCTGTGTGGCGTGGGGGATTAAAATGTCTGAGGCATCACAGAAAAGCCAGCAAGGAAATCTGGTCCCTCCTGGGGAGCAGAGGTAATTCCTCTGTCCTCACTGGGCTGCAGCCAGGTGTGATGCCCAAACCCCCTCCCCACCTGCCTGGGGGTCTCCCAACGGCACACGGGGAGCGTGGCTGCTCCCTCCACACGGCCCCACATCCACCTGGGTGTTGGGCTCTGCCGGCACCCAAACCCACGCCTGCACGTGGTACAGGCTGGATGCAGGAGAATTATCTCCAGTGCCCGGGAGCACCAGCCCCACCGACGCACAGCACATGCCAAGGTGGCTTTTTGAGCAAAATTTTCTTCTTCTTTTTTGCACCACAGTAATTCTTTTATTCCATCAGCTACAGAAAATCAATGTGTCTTTGTGGTTAGAAGTCCTGGCTTGAAGCTTTCGGTCCCTTAAATCATCTTCCCATGATTTAAGGGGAGGCAAAATCCCTCTGTGGCGCCAGCTACTCTGACGCCTTCCCAAGGAGAAGCTCCACCGCAGAAAAGTGACATGACAGTACAAGGCGTGAGAGGGGCTGAGCCCCCCTCCCCTGCCCCTTCACCCTCCCACCCCCTGCAGCCCCCGGCCACCCCACAGAGCCCCTTCTGCCCAGTTCATGATGGCATCTCTGCCAGGGTCGGCTCCTCCACCTTCCTCACAGCCGGCAGCCTCCCAGTGCCGATGCGGGGTGATCGATGTTGGCGGGACCCCCAGCTCCCAGAGGGAGCCCGCAAGAGCAGCCCTGTGCCACCCAAACCCCGCAGCATCCTTCTTGCTTGCAAACAGCGCAGACCCAGTGGGGAGATCCCCCCCCGCGCAGGACACATGGCGCCAGGAGGCCACTTCCAGCCCCACTCCTGGGAGCGCAGTGGCACCCGCATACTAATCCAGCCAGATGTTATTAAAGCGTTGATCAAATTAAACATAGAGAGCTTTTAAGTTCTCCCTTTGGATTTATCCTGAATAAATTGTTCTGAAAGAATCAGCTAATTGATGGCATACTTTTAAAAAACGTTGGCAGCTTGCTGGGTTGGAGCACCAGTGTGAGGGAGCTGCTGCCCCTGCACCCGGCCAGGGATGGCTGGTGGGATGCTCACAGGGTCCACGTGTTTCTTTAATGCTATTGGACTTGGCTAAAACATTGGGATGACATGGAAAGCCCCAGAAACAGTCTTTTTAAAAGCTGTACTGAAGGCATTTTCCTCCTTCCCACTTTCAGATTCATGTATTTAATTTCCCCCCTTGAAATGAAGACTAATGCTGCCAAATCTGAAAGCACAGCTCTTTTGTCTCTCCTTGCAAGGAAAGAAAATAGCCTTGCTCCCCTTTTAATGCTAATGCATGAAAAATCTCCCAGCAAAATCTCCATTTATCAAGCCAGATTGAAGGGCGCACAACGGAGGAGCTTATTGCCCTGCCGCCTTTTACATTGTACCTCGGTTTGTGTTACCAAGCAGTGTGATTAAGATTGCTTTTTCTTTTAGGCATCATGGGACAGAAAATTTACAGCAAGGGGAAGCAAGAAAGGACATGGATGCAGCTTTACATTGAAACCAGAGCACTTCCCAGCAACTGAAAGAGAAACACCAAGTTTGAGGCACAAGGTGATTTTTCAGCTCCAATGTGCCACATGCCCCGTGTCACCTGCAGGGTGGTCAGAAGCTTCTGGGGATGCAGGGCTCCTGCTGGCTCTCTGGTGTGGCTGACAGGTCAGCCACCAGCTGTCCCAGCCTCGGGGAGCTGCTCCACCATGTTTATCAACCAATAACAGAATTATATTGATGCTTTTCACTGACCTCCACACAATCTTTTAAACAATTATTCATAGAATTAATAGAGAAGTCAAATAACCCAAATGAATGATAACATTTTAAAGTAATTATTTGCTACAAATGAACACAAATGGTTTCGATATATAATGCATTAACTCCAGCAGCAGGGAAATTCATCCTAATTAGAAGTGCACTTGGGCTGCAGCACGTCCGTCAGGGCACTCAGCTCCGGGACCTGCCTGAAACCCTTTAGCAGCTGTAAATCCATATTTTCTTCCCTTCTCTATAAACCTCCCATAGCTTTTACTTTTGAGTAACACACACCCATGGTGAGCTTTTCTTTTTTGTCCCTGAACTCTCCACTTTGTCCCACTTCAGCCCGCAGGAGGTAGGGTAGTGGAAGGACACAGCCCAGCCAGCAGGCTCATCGGCTCAAAAGTAATTTTTTCTTGCACGGAGAATTTGTAGCAGACAATGCGAGCATTTTTAATGCCAGCCTCCCTCTGCCAGCAGCCAAATTCACCAAGAAAAGCAGGGGCGAGCCCAGGTATTCACAATGATCCTAATGGCACCGGGTGGGAGCTGTTCCCAGCCCTCCCAACCAAACCCCAACACTTGGCCAAACAGGGACCATGCCTCAAAGTGATCGTCAGGGCAGATATTTTGTGGGCATAACGCAGTTTCTTCCACTTAATTCAATCACTGCATAATTAGATTACCTTCTCTGGCACCTATTTATTTGTATCAAAGGCACACGCTTTCCACCTTTTATTTTTATCCTTCCAGGCAGCTGACATTAGACAATGCAATCAATGGTGACAGAAAGTTTCTGGTCCAATTAATAAGAGATTAAAGTTCTGGGGGGAAGGAGAGGCAGAAAAGCAAGGATGGAGGAGGACTTGTGAGAATTCAGGATGATTAGGGCTAATTGCCCTGTTTTACTGCCAGTTGCAGTTTCCAAGGCAGAACTATTGTGCTGTGAAGATCTAGAGATGTCCATCAGGTGCTTGCAGTGATGGTGATGTGGGCCACCTACACAGGTAGCCCAGTTGCCCATGGCACTCATTGTCGTCCCACTGCTGCACATAGAGCCCTGCCAGCATGCATGGGGCAGGGCAAGCAAAGGGACAGGGACACTGGCCGGACAAATCCAGCCATGGCAGTGGGGTGGAGGAAGAAGCTTGGTTTGCTGTAGAAGCACCATATGGAGACAGGTGCTAGCATTAGTGACCCTTGGTGCATTGCCATGGCACCACGTGGGCTGACAAACACCAAACCCAGCTGCGGTTTCTACCAGCACATTTCCCCATGGGGAAAACCAGAAAGTACCTGTCTATCTGCAGCATCCTTCCTCCTCCTCTCCCTCCGACGTGGCTGGCTCGCTCCCTGAAGCATGGCGGTTTGGATCCCTCATAAACCACAGCACTGGCTGCACCTCATCCTCTCATGGGCGTGTTGGCTCTTAATTCGAATGACATCTCATGGCAAAAGGGTCCACTTGAATATTTCCTTTAGCTGTGTCAACAACACTGTCACAGTGTAACCACCTGGCTTCCCTCTGGTGCCCGTCTGGCAGCTGTGGATGGATGTGGCCACGTTTGTGCTCCTCTACCTTTCCCACCCTCTCTGTTGGCCCCATTCCGTCACCCCACTTTGCTCAGTATCTCAATGAAGACCAAGGCAGTGAAATCTCATCTTGACAGACGTTAGTAGGAGGATTGCCCCCATGCAGTTTATGTTTTTATTAAGCAACAAGACACGTCTATTGCTCCAGCTTACATGGGTCACCATCATCCTGGAGCTGCACAGATCAGGAGCACCGGGGTCACTGGGCTGCCTCGAATGCCTGTTTTGCTAGTGGACATGTGCAACACACACACACATTAGCCTGTTTTTCAAGGCAGCTGGTTTGCGTTTGGGAGCTCCCAGTCCTCAGGAAAGCAAACTGAGAAGAGATTGGCTCCTTCCCCCCAAAAAAGCACAGTTGATGTATAAAATATTCCCGGAGTTGCTGTGAGTTTGCCTTGCTCTTGCACAGCTTAAATATTGTATGAAGCTCATGGCAGCAGGGATAAAGGCTCCCATTATTACTGGTTTTGCCTGTTTCTCATTCAGTTTTGCCATCTGCATGGCATCTGTGGCCAGGTGAGATCCTGCCAGCTGGGGGTTAACGTCCCCGGTACCCTTGGGGCTGGCTGGGAGCCCCTGCTCCTGCTCATCCCTAGGGGTTGCTGGTGCTGGGGACCGGGAAGGAGCTGTGGGGGAGCCAGCCTGGTCCACCAGCCACTCTGCATCACCTACACTGGCTGCGGCAGCACTGGGAAATAAAGCCACTGCGCCAAAGCATGTTGTGGGACAGCAAATCTGATGGGCTCCTCTGGCAGAGCCTGAATCAGCATGGAAAGCATTGCTTTGGTACAGGATATTTGTGCTTAGCAAAACCTTTCACTGGGAGAGAGCTGGCCTCCATCGTGGCCCCATCAGGAGTGATTCCAAAGGCTTTTTCACCAGCCAGTTGCCCCAGTGCTGTTTCCCCACCTCTGTCATGCCAGGGGTGCTCAGGGGGCACAAGAGGGATCTATAAGGGCATTTATGTCCATCCACAGGGGGGCTGGCCTGCATGGAGATGGGTCAGGCACAGAGGCAGGCGATGGTAAGGGGAACAGCGAGGGAACAAGCAGAGTTCCCACACCCAGGTACTTGTGTGCACTTGGATATCTGCAGAGAGATGTCCGCAATACCAAAAGTGATGGTGGTAAGGAAAGAGCCTTTTCCAACAGAAATATATGTTTATTTGTTTCTGGGACCTAAAATGTTACCCATGCCTCATGCTCTGTGGCAGCCATAGGAGTGGACCCGCCAAAGTCATCTTTGTGGAGAACAGAAGTGGAGAACAGAAGTTTGGAAATAACGGGAAGCTTTTATCCAGAGCAAAACCTTTGTCATAAAACTTCAGAAAACGAATTTCTTTTACAATGGGTCCCCTGGGGCCTAAAAAATAAGTATCTAAGGATTCATGTAGTAGTAAAAGTCGATAAAAATCTTTGAAGCAAATGGGCTATTGAGGAATTACGTGTGGAAATGAATGGATGGATTCTTCTGCAAATCTTTTCATAGAGGTACCCTGACATAATGAAGACACAGTAGGTGCATTAGTAAAAGTCCCCTTTTTAATAACTGCTATACCTTATGGTTTTCCTAAAGCAACGGTTTACCAGACGGAAAATCCACTTAAAGATTTTTATCTAGAAAGGAGGCTGCAGTCATTCAGCAGGAAAGAGCCAGCTTCATTCTCCATCCCCTCCCTGGAGTGAGGGATGCTTTACCTGCCTGCGTAAATACTCAAGAGCAGGAAAAGCCTTCTGTTCCCCTGGCAAGAGGTGGTCAAAGGACAACTTGGGGTCCATAGCCAATTTTATGGTAGCAAAGTGCAATGAAAAAGCCTGACAATGAAATACAGTGGTTCCTGGCCAGGGCAATGCCAGACACATCCCCCACGGGGAACCTGACGGCAGCCCACTCCATGGAGGTGCCTGCGGCTCCCCCGGGACCCCCAGCCCCGGAGTGATGGCTGCACACACCCCCTTCGCTTGCACCGCGTCCAAACCCGCCACGTAAATAAGGCCACAGCAAGCGGCGCTTGTTCCGCAGTTTGTAACGTTGTTTACCAGCCATCGCAGGGAGTTTTTCGTGCACCCCCTGAAGAACATGAGCCAAGTTTGTTTTACATAAGTGCCGAGCTTTGCTGCAGAAACGTTGCTCCCTGCTTTAATTATTTTCGATTTTCATTTTTCCAAGGAAATGTTGGGCCTCTAAACCCCCTGCTGCTGACTCCAGAGATCTCGAAACGATTTTGGCTGAGCAAGCATTTCTCTTGCAAATCTAAATATTTATGCTACAGCTGTGTAAACAGCCAAAACTCGAAGGGGGGTTATTTTTAGTCTTCTTGAATTGCAGCAAGGGATTAAGATGGACATGTCATGTAAACTCTGACATCTTCTTTTGCTGTTTATTGCATGTCATTGCTGATGGGCGCAGCACCCTCAGCCTCCTTTCTAAAGGTGTTTCGCTCTGATTATTTATACAGTGAATCCAGATGGATAGGAATTAGACAGTCCTTACTTTATGTTGCATCGTCTACCCAGACGCCAAATGTACATCTGCTTGAATGCAGCGGTTTAAAATCATACAACATTAAAAAGGAAAAAAAAAACCACACCAAAAAAACAACGAACCAAACAAAACCAGCCAGTTGTTAAAACATGATATTCAGGTCAGGAGGGAGAAAAGTTATTCTTTAGTGTAGCTCCAAAGAATACGTCACCAATCTTGGCATGACCCTCCACAGACTCTTCTCACAAAGAAATGATTTACCCAACACTGAACAAGCAGCAGTCGCCCCTACAAGAGCTGACATAGAGGTTATGTTATCCATACCTTGCTGCTCAAAAGCTGGGTGGAAGCATGTACATGCCTGATAAGGTACTGAAGAGATTGCAGACCTCCTCCCTGATTCTGGCCAGGGTCTGCCTGCACAGTAAATAAGGGTTTTAAATGCACACATGTGTGGCATCTCTGAGGCACTCCCACCTTTAGCCAGCAGCCTGCAGACATCACTGATGCTGGAGGAAGCATGAGGAGATGGGAATTGCAGGGGATGAGCAGCCCGAGTTAAGCACAGTTCAAAACAGATAAAGGAAACAAAAGAATTTTTTTTTCTCTGGTCGTAGTGAGAAAAACTGCAGCTTATTTTCAGGACTGTCACACCAGCTGGGACAGCCTACAGCCTCGGGCTTGCCTTCGGCGGGGGTGGAGGGGTGGTTAACTCTATTTGGGGCTTCATCTGAGCAGCGAAAATGGCTGGTCTCCTTCTCATGGGGGACAAGTGAGACATCCCCAAACCAGCCTTGGCCCTGTTGGGGAGCTGGGGCAGGGAATGTCACCAGGGGTGCAGCTAGGACCGACCCTCAGCACTACATCCCAGACGCCCCCCACCCCCGCTGCCCCGTGCCTCCTGGGGCGAGCACTCAGCACCTCAGCCCCTGCCTGGTGATAGCTGACTTGAGCAGCTCAGCGGGCAGGGGGATGATGCAAATGCCCAGCGATGGGTTTTCCCTAAATAAACACTTCACTCTTGAGTGGCAGCGCTGCTGCTGGCGCCTTGCCTGGGCAACAAATTGATTCCCCTAATTAATAGCCCCATTGGCTGGTGGCATGAGCAGGAGGGATGTGACCTAGGAGCCCCAGGCTTGCTGAGGCAGCCCCTGGGATTTACCCTGCAGGAGCTGCCCCAGGAGCGTCCCTGCCTGGCCAGGCACGCAGCACCTCAGCATGGTCCTGGCACAAGCACTGGCATCATCCCTTGGCATGCACCAGGAGCTTCGGCTGGGCAGGGAGGGGGGGAGGGGGTGCATCACAATGAAACAGGGGGACAGCTCCCCTGAAAAAATCTTCACTAGAAGAAAAGCAGCTGTTTGGGGAACATAGCATCTTAAGGGCAGGAGTCAAGAAGATGGGGCCAGGCTCTTTTCAGTGGTACCCAGCCACAGGACAAGGGGCAACAGGTACAAACTGAAACACAAGAAGTTCCATCTGAATATGAGGAAGAACTTTGCTTCAAGGGTGACAGAGCACTGGAACAGCTGCCTGGAAAAGTTGTAGAGACTCCTTCTCTGGAGACATTCAAAACCTGCCTGGACACAACTGTGCAACCTGCTCTAAGAGAACCTGCTTTAGCAGGGGTTGGACTAGATGATCTCCAGGGGCTGCTTCCAACCCCGACCGTTCTGTGATTCACCCAAGCAGAAAAACATGAAGACTGAACCCCCAGCTGGGCACCGGGCTCAGACATGAGTCCTCAAAAGTGGTTTCTGCTCAGGTTTCAGTGTTTCAGGGCCTCAGTCACCTTGAACAGGGGCAGTTCATGGGGATACTCCAGCACCAGCCCCATGGACGTGCTTAGGCCTTTAGAAAAATGTGATTAAAACCAGACACATACTCCCAGTACTGTGCAGGAATGTAGCTCAAATTTCAAGCTAGGGAGGCCTTGTACCGTCAGGGGTTTGTCTGACATGGATAATATTAGGCAAACAATTTCTAATAGGGTAATATTCCCAGAAAGACAGGATTTACATTTTCAGGTGCAGGAGAAAAGCTGGCAATCGGGGGCTCAATTTTCTCCTGGTTTTTACTGCGGAGGTTGTCGTGGTTTGCAAAGTGCTGCCGGGGGAAGAAGGACTGAAACCAGCTCCTTATGCTCTGCCACTTAATTAATTTTAAGCACTTTACAGTAGAACACGAGTTCACCCAACTTCTACAAACAAGAGGAGAGAACGGTGAAAGTGCCTCGCTCACCCAGCTGTGCTGCACACCCCAGGCGTGCTGCAGCCATAGACAGCAGCTTTTCCACCTGAATATTAAACAAGGAGTGGAAGGTAATTCAAGCCCCCTAAAATTAAGGGTCTAAATCCATTTACATTTACAAACTCTGTAATTAAATAATAAACCAAAATACTACAGCTTGCACTCTAAATGCGAATTCAAGAGTGTATATCTAAAATTATATTACAGCCCCTTATTTGTTTAGCCTGCTGCAGTCCCTGCTTGCAGGCAGGGAAAAATTGCTTGGAGAGGAAGGAATGAAATTCCTGAGTCCCAGAGCCACAGCAGGTCCCGTCTGCTTCAGTCTGGGCGGGCTCAGCCAGGCTTCTCCGCTCGCAGCTGCCGAGGTGCCTGTGGCAGCACGAGCTTCTTCCCTCCCCGTGGGCCGATGGGCCAGTACCCGACCCCATCCCACGCCTGACCTGTCCCTGCCGAATCCCCGTGCCAGAGTCCATCCCACCGCCTGGCCTGTCTCAGGGGGGCTGCTCGGAGATGCTCCCTCGGCCCCATCACACGAGCTCTCGTGTGCCACAACACGGCACAGACACGGGTGCTCGTCCCTCCTCAGCGCCTGCACCAGCCGCGGCTCCTCGATGTGGGACCGTGCCGGGGCTGAAGGCAGCTCCGCCGGTCCCAGTGGCCTCTGCCCTCCCTGCTCTGAGCACAGAGGTGGTGGCACAGGCGCCGCTCATCTGCTCTCTTATTTGCAGTCTTAGCGAAGAGATGAAGAGAAAGGGAAGAGGAATAAAAGCAGTGAGTAATGCACAGCTTCTGCGCTTTACATCTCCCATGGCGACAAAACCAAATTGTAGGCTGCGTTCAGTGCAGCCGTGTCTGGGGAGAGAGAGGGGCTGGGGGGATTGTTCTGCTGTGGGGGATTTTTTTATGGACTATTTAATTCCTCTGGGGTGTCCCCTGCCTGCTCAGCTCAAACCACAGCCCCGTGCTGGCACCACCAAGGGTCCCGCCAGTCACTCAGTCAGGGCTTGTGGCAGGGCCAGCATGCAAATGGCTGCAGGAACCTTCTCAGTTCAGAGTCTCTCTTGCCCATCATCTCAACATCAGTTCCTGCCTTAGGAATATTTAAAGGCCTCCTGTACATGCGCATGGCCTGCTGCAGCAAAGTTTCCCCCCAGCATAGCAGGGAAGAGACACCAGTTCATCCCAGTGACATCCTGGGACCAGCGGCATGGCTGCATCTGACCAGGGGTCCGGCAGCAGCTGTCACCCACCCTGTCCTCTCCTCTCCATCCCCAAGGGAAAGGCAACACACCCAAGACCCTTATCTCCCTGTGCCAGGGTCACCTCATTCTGCTGCGCTGCTGAAGCAGCACCAGCAGCCTCTGCTGTTCAGAGCTTCTCCTTCGCTTCTCTGCGTGTTTTAAGCTCCGCGAGGCAGAGTGCCGAGCGCCTTTAGAACCACGTACATCAATTATCTCTGCAGGGTTTTCATCCCGTGCAAGGGCGCAATACGCAAGGCAAATAGGACAAATAAAGTGTTTGATATTTAATGATCCCACACTGGATGGGGAAGATGCGCTTTTGAACAGGAGCCGCTTTCTCAAGCCGGTGCAATGCAGAAGGACCCCTGACTTTCATGACTAATTGAGCCTTAATGACTTTCCTTTATCATCTGAAATGAAAACAAAGGATTTAAGGGATGTTTCATTGCAGCGCTGTGTGTCTTTCTATTCATTTATTATTCCCCACATTAAAAGCCATGCTTTGACTTGTCCTTCTGAACCCGCTTCTCCCTGGTGTTGCTGCTGCTTTTGTAGTTCTGTCTCTTTGCCTTTGATGGCCCAAAAACAGCTGCCGTGGCTCACACAGCCTCTGCCAGGAGTGAGGGCGCTCAGACTGCACACACACCCCCTCCCCCAACCACACCATCTTCCAAAAACTCACAGATACGGGCACTTCAAACCGAGTGAATTCCCAGAGTGACATGGGCAGGCTCCGTGCTGGGAGAGAGGCACAGGCATGTAGCTGGCCCCAAGGCACGGGGGGCTGAGCTCACCCCCAGCTTTTGTGGGGACAATGGAAATGCCAGAAAGGACCAGGGCAGAGCAGAACTTGAAGCAATGATGCTTCATTCCCTGCAGCCAGCGGGCAATGGCTTGGGATGAGCTGCTTACTCACCTTGGCTCCCTGCAAGCAAAACCCACTGCCCCCTCCCCGGCACACTCGCACACCAGCTGCAGGGTGCATATTTAACAGGGAGATGAAAGGGAAGACTTGTTTTTGCCAGAAAAACACCCAGGATGTGCATCGCACGCACCTGTCCCTGCACTGAGCCCTGTGTTCAAGCAGAGGCAGGGATGTGAGGGAAAGGTGGGATGGGAGTGGAACTGAAGGTGATCTTGCAGCCAAATTGTTCTGCAAATGGCAATGGCTCAAATCATTGCACAGATCTTTCTGGCCATTTGCTGTAATTAGGGCTGGGCTCCCAGGTACCACCACAGTCCCAAGACACATTTCCAAATTGCTGCTCTTCTGCAGAGCTGCCTCCAGAGCTGTCCTTGAGGCATCAGCGCTGGTGTTAATTGGAATCAACAGGAAAACTGGCCTTTGGAAGGCAAAATGCAGATGCCAGGTCTGTGGGAGCCGGTGGGAGCCATGCTCTGCCAGGGCCCCGATGTCCCCTTGCGCAGCAACAGCAGGTGCTGGCACCCACAAGAGCAGGGGCCGGCCCAGCCCCGCCACCTTCATCCCAGCAGCCAGACACAGCTTGGACACCACCGTGGAAACCCCATGGGCATCAGTGCCGCTAAGCGCACGCGGCACACTGTGACTCTGGGGAAGGCTGAGGACGGATTTTGTCCTTCCAGCTGCTGCCTCTCCAACTCTGGCATTGACACAAGTGCTGGGGTGTTGGCGGGATCTCAACGGGGGTAAAAGCAGCGCTGGAGCGCAGCCACAGGGTGCCGAAACATGGAGGCTGGGTGTTGCAAGGAGCGTGGCCGCCCCCCACCTCCCTCGCCCCTGAGTGATGCCCCAGCTATAGCACAGTGTTGCATGCTCCTGTCATTTTTCTAAGTATTCCTCATCTCCTTCAATGCCATTAATCACTCTATTTCAATTAATGGACCTGAACCATTGAACAGACCTGTCCTGCACTAATATGTTATTAATTGGGTCAGGTTGGATGGCAGCAATATTGAGTGCCATGTGGCTCTGAGCTTTCGTCTTCTGGTCCAGGCTTATTTCATTTATCTAATCACCTCCCCAATGCCACAGGGGCCCCCTCCACTTTTTCCCTCTCCGCCTGCCTTCAAGGTACTCTGCTACAATTTCTGCATTGTCTGGTATCAACTACACACTGAACAGAGTCATATCTAATTTACAGTACTCTCCCAAGAAAAATTAATTATTGTTTACATTGCTATCCTACAATCCCTATTTTAAAGTAATTCATGGCAGGGACAGTGCTATTAATTTTATTAAGCCATTATTAGTGGGCAGATATTATTCTGCTCCATTGATCCTAAGTTGATGCAATTACCACTTCCGAAGCTAGCCCTGTATGTCTGAAAATTTCAATTCTGTTCGCAACCTGAAGCTGTACGTTAAAAATGTGCCAAGCCAGATGCTGGTGGTGGAAATCGTGGAAAGCTGATTCAAAACAAACATGGAACTGCCCACATTTCATGATTTAAATCCTTTTAAAGCAGAGGTACTGATATCAGCCTGGGCCCCAGCCATTGCTGAATGCCCCATGCCAAAGGGAGAGGCATCCTCAGATATGCTCTTCAAGCCTCCCGGGTCTTATAGTTCATAGAAAACTCATCATCGTGGATTACCAGTTAACTGAAACATCCTCTGATGTGAATGGGAAATTTTACAGATGAAACTAAGCTTAGCTCTTATCTGCACAGAAAATAAGCCAAAAGCCAGGACAGGCCCGTGTCCAGCTGAGTGTGCATTTCGCTCTGTTTGCAGAGGATGAACTTCACCCAGAGGCCTCAGATCTCCTTTTCCCCTTCTCTATGTAAAAAAATAATAGCAGAGCAGTGTCAGGAAATTAAGTGAGACAAAATGGTGCAAATCACATGGGTCCCAAACATCTCCAGGAAATCCAACAGCACGAAGTAACATCAGAGGTGTGATGGGTCCTGCAGGGCAGGAGACTACAGGAACCCACACTGGTGACTTCCACCCTGTTGAGAAGCCATGTGCGTGCCCAGTGTGGCTCACAAGGCACGAACCCTATTTTTAGAAGAAATTAAAACCTGCAGTTTAAATTAAAAATAAGGGCTCACCTTTAAGCAGCTTGGAAAAGCATTAGCTCAACCACATCCTTTTGATCATGGATGGGAATGCACTTTGTGTGTATTTGCGAGCCAGTAAAAACCTGCCACTCGAGGGATGGGTTAAAAGAAAGACAGTCCCCAACGCAGGATCTTGCCCTCTAAATGAAAGGTGGTGGATGGAGAGATAGATGGATGGATGGATGGATGGATGAATGGATGGAGATAGTGGAGAAGAGTGAACCAAGGAGAAGATAGGAGCCATCCCAACAGACTGCAGCGCCAGCAGCCTCAGCGATGTTCAGCTGATGATAGACAAAGGATTTGAAGGAAAACCATGACGTCTACTGAGAGCCTCAGCAATGCAAGTGGGAGGGAATTGAGCCTCTAAGAGCCTGGCTAACTGGGACCAGTAGCCCTTGGAGTACATACTACTGGAGATGGACCTCCTTTCTGCTAGTGCTTTGGCCTGGACTTATTTGGGAGTGACAGATGCATTTGTTAGAGGCATACATTTTGACCTAAGGCAAGTAAGTGCTCTGTCAAATGTACATTAAAATACCATGAAGCAATGTATGAACCCACCTTCAGCAAAAATTAGGCCAAATAAGATTTTTAAACCATTTGTATGAGAACGCTTGCGGTAGCTCATAGCAGCATAAGGTAGCTAATGTAAATCACCTGGATTTGAAAAGTGAGGCCAAGTTACACCAGCTGAGATGCTGGCCTCAGAGTCCCCACAGAACACAAAAAGGTGTCATAAAACTGCTCTTTCCTGGTGACTGGTTAGTGCTCTGGAAAGGGCAATTGATTTATAGGACCTCCTGCACTCTGCTAAAATAGTTGTTCAACATTATAAACCAGCAGCCTTGTCTCCCATGCAAAACAAATAAACGAAGAAATAAATTATGTGCTTCTCTCCACAGCTGAGAGACGTTCTACAGCCGGGAAGCTCTGCAGGGCAGCTGCACAGAGCTGCAGCAGGGTCTGTGCTGGGGGCTCAGCAAACTGCCCTACAGCTGTGATGTGGGAGCAGGATCCAGCCACTCGGCTGGGATGCTCCTCGCTGCCCACCCGCTGATCCTGGCTCCCCGCAGGCTTAGCCGATGAGATTCACTGCAGGCAGCAGTGGTGGGAGCATCCCTGAGTCCACCCAGTCCCCCCAGATGGAGTAGAGCTGGGCTCATACCTCCCCTCAGTGGGGTGCCCGGGGGACGGAGGAGCAGGCACAGCGACTTCCCAAACCCAACAGCTCTTACCCTGATCATGAACAAAGTTGTTTGCAGGGTGGTGCTGAAATAGAAGTTCAGATTCACGAGCATTTTTGCTATTAAAAGAGGTGGGCGTTAGCATTTCCCCTCCCTTGTACATTTAAAGCCATTTAAAGTGTGCCAGCATGGGGGTTTTAACCCTTCTGGAGATCGGAGGACTGGGGTTAAAGCTTCCTCTCCCTGTGGGAACTGGGCAGTGAGCAGCAGGAGCAGCATGACCTCTTTGCTGCAGAGGTTTTGAGAGCCCAGAGCACAAACCAAGCCTGCAAACAGGTCCCTCCAGGCAGACCAGAGGCACATTAGCCCAGTGCCTTTCCTGGTGCTTGACACCCTTCACTCAAGGGTATATTATAAGCCAAGCCCTCCCCTGCCTCTCCATCCAGACAGCTCAGTCCCTTGGTGTAAACCGTGATAGAATTTGGCTCATCGGCGTATCAGGATCTGGTTTATTTTATCTGCCCACACAAGCCTGCATGCAGGGACAGATCAGATTAACATGACTGATGAAAAACATCCTCCTCTTTATCCCATCTGACAGCAGCAACCCTTTATCAACAGTCTGAAGACCAAGTTTTCTCAACCATAAGTTTTCTGCCTTGGGGGTTTGGGGTTTTTTTCCAGTAGAAGTCTATTTTTTCTTCAAGAAAAATCAAAACATTTTGATGGAAGATTTTTCAGCCATCCTTATGCATTAGATGTGGTGGCAGACAGGCCTGGTATATCAACATCTGCTCCTTCTCACTGGATTAAATTTAATATCTGGTGTATAAGCACTAACTCTCCCTCGAGCTCTGCTGGAGTCAGCTCAACGAGACATACCTGGCTTGGAGAGAAGAAAATAGCTCCTTTTCTGAGGGTTTCCAAATGCTTTTCCAGAGTGACCCTCTCATCATTTTATCCCCTCTTACAAAGCTAACTTCATAATGCCCTCCAATGAGGCTTTGGGGAGGACAGTGTTATAAATTGCAGCTCAGTGAATCCGCCACTCACTGCTGCTAACATACTGCATTTATCCTCGCTGCCGCAGAGGCTGTGGCAGTGAAAGGAGGAGAGAAGGAGAAAAGTAATTACTTCCCGCTCAGCTTGTCACCAAATCCCTTCATCAGCCCTCTCACGTCTTTCTCAGCTGCACTAGCGACTCGCCATGCCAGGGCTGGATTCAGCGGTGCTGGAGTTAATGGGGCACGAGGATGGGGAAAGGGTTGGGTACCGCGGGCACTGGGAGCCCCCTCGGTGCCCAGCACACCCAGGGCTGTCCTGCTTGCCTGCACCAAGTCCCACCAGCCTGCCTGGCTGCTGCCCGAATGTCATTAGGATCCCTTCATCAAGATGTGGGTTTATTTCAGATGGGAAGTCTTAGCCCAAAATCATCCTCAGTATGGATTGAGAGAGAAGAGGTGTCTTCTCCAGCTGTTTGTGGTTTTTAAATAACCCACAGAGGTTCCAGATGTGAGAGAGCTCAGTGTTGAAGTCTCTCTCAGACAGGATTCAAACTCCACATCCTTATTCAGCAATGTGGATCAGCTGGACATTCAGTTAAAAGCAAAGATACTGAGTCATGAAATGAACCCAAAATGAGACAATTTTTCTGGTTAGTGCTGAGATTCCCAGGAGCAGCAGCATTCTTCCTAAGACCCAAAACTAGGTGGGATATCAGAAGCCCTTACCTGGGGCATGTATTAAATTGAAGACAAATATTTTGACCAGCACATGATGGGCCATTTTACTGTGTTTCTTCAAGTCCTGCAAGGTCAAATAAAAGACGAACAGCAAGGGCCATTTTCTCTGGAGAGCTGGTGGACGTGGGGACCACTGGTGATGCAACAAAGGTATCCTGCTTAACCGACCTGGCACGGCCATTACTGGGGTGTCATGCTCTGAAACCAATGTGCCATGTGATAAATTTGATGCACTTCACACTGAAATTGATGCATCACCTTTGGAATCAAATTTATCACCTCTTCTGTCACACTCCATATACTGAATCAGAGTCACCACCTACTGAATTAAAAACTTCACATGCAGTTCACATCACACCATAAATCAGGCCAAAATGGAATTAAATGCATTGTATGCTAAGAACTCATTCATCACCCCATAAATTAAACATGGGACAAGCCTCTTATGCTGGATGTGCCCAGATATAGCCCTCAGAGTCCACTGGGGAAAACATGACACCACTGAAGTCACTGAGGGCTTGGCCAGTAATTTCAGCTAATTTCCTCAATGCTAGGATCTGATGTGTACCAGGTCCAGCTCCGTCCTGGACCAACCTGCAACTTGGGTACCCAGCAACTTCTGCTGGTAGTGACCCTCCTGTTGAACCATCCCCACTGCCCACTTGCAGGCTTGGGCAGGAGCCTGGAAGAGAGGCAAATCAGACCCTGGCCCTGCTCCTCCGCGTGGCGGAACAGCAAGAGGCTGAGAGGGCTTTGCACCCCTTGCTGGCAGCTAGCACACAGTGTCACACACCCAGCACCTCTCATCTTCAAAGGACCGTGAGCCATGAAGGGCCAGGCTCAAAGTCCCAACATCCTTGTTGCTGGAGGGAAGCATCCTTCTCCGAAGCCCTCAACAGGGCTGCACAGGGCTGGGCTCGGCTGCAGGAGCTACTGGCGCCTGACACCCCTTTTTCAGTCTTTGGATTTCAAGGCAACAGGAGGGAAAAAAAACCCACAACAGAATCAGGGATTCACATGGTGCCAGAGCATTCTGCACAGTTCAGCCCTCAGCACCAGGCATTGTTACTCCTGTGTGACAGATGGGGAACAGGAGCACAGAACAATGGGTACCAGATGCTCAAGGCCAAAGCTTGGGACTGGGGCAAAGACAGACTTCAGAAATTCTTACCCAAACCCAGGATACTATTTTCTCCTTTTTGTTATCTATGTTCATTTTGGCTTTTGTGACAGCACCTCCCTACGCGCTCTTGCAGCACAAGGAGAGCCCCCTGCCCTGCCCCCGCTTTCCAGGGAAAGGTGGGATAAACTTCCAGCTCATTTGAAGCACGATGCAGTCACATACATCCTTGGATCCAATCCACAGTCTTTCCTTTTATTTTCCTATTAATCTGGTCCTCTCAAAATCTGCTCAGGAGCAATTAGAGCCTGTCAGCTAGAAGCTGATGCAACTTCTATTTAATTAGCCCAGCAGCCAATAAAGATCTCATTCATCAATATCTCATGGAAGGTGTGGTTGGTGGGGGTGAGATTTGTCATTTCTTCCCTACATCCAGATGGCTGCAGAGCATCTATCAGTGATCCAATCACACACATGGACTCATGTGCACATCTGAGGAGATCGACCAGCTGGGTGACATCTGTCTGGAAAGCACTTAGTGTGAGACTGCCCCAGATGCTCTTGTAGACAAGTCCCATCGGTAACTCAGTCTCCAGACCATGGCTAACTCGGGCAGCAAGTGACCCTGGTGGGATGAGCAGCTTTGGAGGGCTCTTCCCTCTTCTGACCCATTTTACTGCCCTTCCCATCAATAGGAAACAGCAGAGGTGTGTAAGGAAGACTAAACACCAGCAGGATGAATTGGGGGAGGTCTGAAGAAGTATGGGATTTGCCCCATACCTGCTGCCTTTGCCCTGGGAGGGGGATAAGAACCCCTCTCACTGTGCTGCCACACTGAGAATAAACACATTAAAGATGGCAAAGCAGGAGAGGGGAATTTAATTAGAACCCAGACTGATGGATCTTGGCAAAGTTTTGAGGTGTTCAACATGCCAGAGAAAAATCTTTGGGGTGACACCTTCTTGGCCTGAAAGCTTCTCCTTAAATTGACTGTCAGGGTATCAAATACCTGCATGACCTTCTCCTGCCAGACCATCTAAGCAGGACACATTTGGGTTGAGCCTTTCCTGGAGACTGGGCAGGGTGGCCAGGAGGGTGGGGGGGGGGCACGTAAATCTGTACCCACGAGGTCACTGTGCTGGCTTTGTGTCACAAAAAGGGGGTTTCAGCAGCTCAGATCTGCAGGAGTGGGTCCCTGCAAAAATCACTTGCCAGCACTGTATGCAGCCTCACCATCTCAATTCATTGAACCAAAAAAAATAAATCAGTTATCACAGGACAGTTCATGGATTGCAAACATGAGCGATGGTATCTTCATAATTAACGATTATGAGAAAGTAGTTTAATAGTTTCGTTCCTTGTGGCTGGTTTGATTTGTAATGTATGGCAGTTGGTATAAGCAAAGCAGGTAATTGGAGCCAGTTTACCCTTGGTGTGTCCAGCTGTAGCTGCACTTCACAAACTTTGATGTGTGTTTTTCTCAAAGCCTTAATCCCCAACAGCAGAAGAGGGCTGAAAATGTAACCACATCAAAAGCCATATTCCCAAGCTGGGAGACGCTTGGGGACTGAATGACAGGCAGTTTCCTGCTGCTGCCCTGCACATCTGCAAGTTGCTGTGGTCAAAAAATCCCCCCCCTGGCATTCACAGAGAAAATGCCCATGGTCAGCTCAAGGCCTTGCACCACCCGGCTCCTCAGTAGTTATTAGCAGAAACATCATAGCTGGCATATTACTGTGATGGATGCTGCACCAGTCAACTGGAAAAGTGTTAAGCAAGCCTTAAAAAGAAGTGAGATGAAGGCTTAAATACCAGGCTAAAATGTCCATATAATGGGGATTATTCCAGGATTGAAAACACATGTGCAGACATGCTGAAATACACAGCTGTGCCCCTCTCGCTGCTGGCCACTGCTAGCTCCAAGGGAAGTGATTAATGAGTGCTTACGTTGCCAATGGGGATGGACAATTAGCAGAGGGCACATATAAACTGTATTCAGCATAAGTCTGTGGTTTTACTGCTTATCAGATAAAAAGTAGTGAAGAAACATTCTGTATTAACACATTATTTCAAGCCAAGCTCTGGTACTTGCCTGCTTTTATTCTGTTCCATCAAGTCTTGTTTGATTTGGCTTATTTTTGCTGAAGACCAATGTGATACGCTATGCTTGGAGTTGCCAACTTTAGTCAGTTTTGCTGGTGTGACGTTTGGTGTTTCAGAACACCTGGGGGCTCCTCTTTTAAGGAGAGTCTCAGATACTCTTGCATTAAAACAGATTTGCGGCCAGGTCAGTTGTGGAGAAACTTACGTATGGCATTCCAGCTTCCCAGACCCAAAAGGCAAACAAAAAACCTCCTCAGAATCCAAACAAACAAACAAACCAACCTCCTCAACTGTGTTATCTATTAATCGTCTGTGATTTTCAAACGCTGTTCCTTTGGGAAACCCAGCTCAGATTTTCTGCTAACAAAAGGTGATTTTACTTGAGAACAAATTCACTTCTCTTCTCCAAAGCCTGGCTCACACACTAGTGAATTCCTGTACTGTGCACGCAAAGCCCACGGTCAGAAACCGCAGGGCAAAAATGGCCTGGTGCCCAGCACGTGCCCCGAAGGGGATGCTTCATGCTTTCTTTAAGTCTCTTTTCTGGTGCTGTGTTTTTCCTTAGGAGTTGCCCTTGATGCCCCCGGGGATGCATCAGGCTTTTCCCATGGCATGTAGCATTCTCCTTGCTTCACCTGCAGCCTTCTACACCAGACCCAGCCTTCCTGGGCAGACGCTGGCCCTTCAGCCCTCGCCGTACCCTTTACCCTGTGCTCAGACCTGCAGCAGGCAGAGAGGAAGCTGCTGCAGAGCACAGATGTGTTTTACCGGTCCCAAGACCTGGACTGAATATTTCCCAGTGCTGCCTCCAGTGCTTTACTGAGGAACAAATCCAGCGTGTCCTTCTGGATCTCTCTTTTCTATGGAGGCTCAGGGTGTTCCCCTTGCTGCCCTGCTTGTGCTCAGAGAGGACCTGTCTCTTAAAGCACTTACAGTCCGAACAGACCCAGCAAGCTCAGGGCTAGGAGGGAAAAGCATCTCCTTTTGCCAGCCCTTCATGTTAAGCTTCTATATTTAAAATGTCTACATAAAGTAAGAAATTAATAACCTAAGTACTTTACCAGGCCTAAAGTACTTTACCAGGCAAATCCGATTTCTACTTGAGAGAATTGGAGGGACTAAAGCTAAAAAAATTGCTTCAAGGATGAGATTTAATTCAAAGTCCCAGTGCTAGTTCTCCTACTACACTTGTAGGTTTCATGAATAAATCTGTTTGCTAGCAAACAATCGTCTTAAACAAGATCATCATTAATCCTGAATTCAACTGTCAAAAAGCCTAAGATTGCAAACTAAGAGGAGAACAAGGAAAATCTGGTAATTTGTTTGTTAAGTATTTGCAAACTGTCATATCAATAATGGATAATAAGAAAATTTTGGCCCTCCTGAACTGATGCATAACACAAGGGTTTGCTGTATTGCACCTAAACTATTATCAATAGCACATTTATTATTGTAATAGATGAAAAACAAGCTTCCTGGCTGAAAAACAAGATCAATTTGAGCTCGAGCTATTTGGACATATTCTAAATGTTGTAATTAAAATGCAGCATGAATGTTCCTTAAAAAAAAAAAAAAAAGAGAGAGAGAAGAATAGCTCTACTAGAATTACATATGCCATCTAGCTCTGACTCAGTAATCTGAGAGAAAAAAACCAGGCAAAATTGTATTTGAGTCCAGTCAGACATTTCTCATCTTCAGGGCTTGATGCAGAGCCTAAGCTAACAGAGCTTTTCCTACTGGGTCAGGATCCAGCCCCAGGCTTCAAGATTTGATGCAGGGAGTCAGCCTAGATTGCACTGAGCTCCCTGTGCAGGTCAGGATTTGGTCAGAGTCCAACAAAGAAACCCAGCTGAGCTCTATCTTGCTGCAAAGATAGCTGTAGTTTAGAGTGGGGAAAAAAACCCAAGCAGCTGTAAAAAGAGATAAAGAAGCCACCTGTGTGAAAGGTTTCACTCCTGGAGCAAGTACCCTGGGGACAGAAATGGTCAAGTGGCATGTCCCGTCCTGTCCCCCAGCCCTTGCAGTGTTATCACATACATCAAAACCTGCAGGAGACAAACATGACTTTTGCCTCCCCCAGCAATGAGAGGCTCAGAGAGCTTCCCAGGAGCTGCATGCCACCCTGAAGAATTCAGGTCTTCTTTTGTTCTGATAAAGAAGCGACTAGTGAGTTACAGCAATCTGCCAGGAGCTCTCTAAATAATTGCATTCCCTTATGTCTTTTAATCATAAGCCCTGTAAGGCTCATCATACCACACGCGCAATCCAATTTGGCCCATCAGCTCAGTTTATCGAAGGGACCTAATTTAATACCAATCTTTGATAGAGACAGGAGCGGTCAGTCTGCCCTAATGATTTGCTAAGTTTACTTAGTTTGCAGATCTGTGGTGTGAAGGGCACTTGGACTTCAAATAGAGCATTGATAATGGGAAGACATGATGAGGAAGACAAAACTGGCAAAAGCTTGACAGTCTGAATCAAACTACATCAGAA
The DNA here is from genome assembly GCF_023634085.1 of Falco cherrug. Taxonomy (NCBI): domain Eukaryota; kingdom Metazoa; phylum Chordata; class Aves; order Falconiformes; family Falconidae; genus Falco; species Falco cherrug. Next base: position 30,685,040 of record NC_073704.1, on the reverse strand, counting down.
ACCTGGAACAACGGTGGAGACTGAAAAGGCAAAAATAAACCCCGTGATGGGTGTCATCACAAGTAACATCATGAGACTAGTCAAATAAATTGCTGGAGGCAACAGCTCCCTCAGAGTGAATATCACCACTGTGAGAGACCCACCAAGGAGAGGGCCAGAGCAGATGAATCCAAGCCAGGAAACACAGACCCAGAGGAAAGCAGGAGCACGGTGCCAGGGATGCCAGAGCTGCTCTGGCCTGGCAGCACCCTTCCCCACCAGAGTAGGACACAGCAGGCATGAGAGCACACCTTTACATGGAAAAGTGACTGCTCTTCTAACAAGCTGAAAAGGGGCTCAAAACTTTCAGAGTTGAGCAGGTTCGCTCTAGGTGCATCTTTTAAAACCACTGGGATGACTTCTCTGCTCCTTTTTAGCCCAGTAGGTCAGTGGGCCCAGGAGGTGTGGTACAGCAACACCAGCTAAGAAATGCTGAGCAAATGGAAGTGAAAACCCAGAGGAAGGTGTCCAAATCCTTGGCTTCAAGGGATGCTGAACAATGAACAACATTAGGACTAAAGGCACCAAAGATAAGGTTTTTATGGAAAAGCTAAAAGCCCAGCCTTCTCTGGAAAAGCAAAGGTTGATAGGAGAAGACTGGAGCAGCATTCTACTCCATAGCTGTAAGTGATGGATATGAACACAGTAAAAAACCTACAAAAAACGAACTTTACTAGACAAACCCCAGCTGGTTCTGAAGCACTGAATGTCTTTTAATAGTTTTCAGCTCAAACAGAAGAGGGAACTCAGAGCCTGCATTACAGAAGCTTGAGGAGTGCTGCAGGCTGTGAGAAATGAAGCACAAGCCCTTTGGTTTCAGCCAGCATGTACAAAAGGATGGTGCAAAGAAGGGCCAAAGTCATCCTCCGGTAGGGATGTAAAGGACTACGCTGGCACTGTAAGCACAAAGGGATACTTCATGGCACTATCAAAGCTTCTATGGATGGACCATCTGCCTGCAAACAGGCAAGGCCATTTACTTATTTTGTACAGAGTGCAGGCACTCAGGACAACCTTGGGGCAGGGGAAGGAAAGAAAAATAGCGACATCAGTTCCAAAAGCAAAGCCTCAGCCAGCAGACAGCAAAGGGTGAAATGCAAACATTACCCAGGCTGGCTAATCCCCACAAAGGGATTGGCTGGTTAACACCTTGTCAAATCCTTGGTGTCATGAGGGATGTGCTCTTTGGAGAAGTGGGGGACATGAATTTGAGGACAGCTTCCAGGAAGGTGTTTGTGGGTGAGCAGAATAGGAGAGTCCTGACCTCCCCTTTCTCCAGGGCAGTGATGAGATGGGGGGGGCTGTGCAGCTCTCTTGGCCAGCCCCAAAATAAAAAGACAGCTAATGACACTGGCTGTGAATAAGGAGGGAGTGAAAGCAAATTAAATGCACTCTGTGGAAAAGAGGGAACTTTCTCCGCTTTGCTTTGCAGATTTTGGGCTGTATGAAGCGTCAGGAAGCAAAGCTGGCACTGACAGACCATGAACGGCAGACAGGCAGGCTGGCCAGTGCTGGGACCTGGGAGCTGCAGCCCCCAGAGATGGATCCGAGCACCTGCTGGCCTCCTCTGATCTCAGGGCACAGCAGGAGCTGGACTGCACAGCCTTCCGTGTGGGAGCCCCTGTGACTGGCAGCAGCTCGCCTTTTTGAAAGGCAGCAGCTCGCCTTTTTGAAAGGCAGCAGCTCCTAGTTCCTGCTGAATTCCTGCTGGCCTGTTTCACCTGTAACTTGGACAGGAAAAATCCATCTTGGCACAGCACCTTTGGGAGGCTTCTGTCTTTGGCGAGAACAGCATGAAGGCCTACTTGGAAAGTACTTTGATGCACAGGTTAAACAGAGAAAGAGACCTAAAAAAGGCTCCAAGCAGACTTGGGTAAAGTCAGAGCTGAAAGCAACCAAATTCACCTCCATGTGAAGAAACTTCCCTTGTGGGTGGGCGCATAATACAGCAAGGTCTGGGAGATGCCAGTTACCTGAGACCTGATCACTGGGAACAGACAAGCAAAAGGAGCAGAAAGTGCCCCGCCATGGGCAAAGCAGCACCAGCACAGGTCCTTTCGTCAGGAGGAGCAGCTCTGCCCAGGCATGCACCCTGCTGCTCCTTGCCCAGCAGATTCAGAGGCTGAAGCCCAGCAGCACCACAGTAGTAACACAGGTCTCCTTTCAAAACATCCTGGTCAAGCCTGGGAAGGCCACAGAGCCAGCCCCACTGACACCAGCAGTCCCTGCGCTGGCACTGCTGGCAGAGGAGCCAGCCCCATTTCACCGGCTGCTGCATCCACACTGATGGGAGATCTGTGGTTGCAGATACAGCCCACGGACTACACACTACTGCTGCGATGAACACAACCCGAGTGGCTTTCTCCTACTGCTCTACAAGAGAAAGACTCAGAAACTGACTGGTAGAGCAGGGCCCCAGAGCCTCCAGCCCAAGCAGGAGGCTGGAAGGAGCACCCTGACCATAAATAACCTACAAAGGCCAACTAAAGAAGGCTGGGGCCACGGGCAACACAAACAGATCCCCCATGGCCACTAACAGCAATGTTTTGATCCACAAGACCCTGCAGCCTGACGTGGCACAACACAAGGGCTGACTGTGGGCAGCTAACTGGGCACAGGAAAGATTGGAGGGACGCACAAAGCTGCTGGATTACCCCAATGCTTCTGAACTGATTTGCCTACAGAACATGCATCAGGCCATATGAGGCTGTGACAAGGAGACAGTGCCAAAGCAAGCCAGGGCAGATGCCCTGTTACTACCCAGATATTTGGCTCAGTGTGATTTCTGCCCAGACACAGTAGTGCCATGGGTGAGAAACTTTTCTGGCTGCAGGAAAGTGGGCAGCGTTACACCCAGGACAACCTCCAAGAAGACGCACTGTTGCTGGCAGCAGAAGGGCTGCATGAGAGGAGGAATAAGCAAGGTGCTGAGGGCTGGCAAAGTCATCGGGGAGAAGTCTGAGTGACTTCTGGGGAGGGAAGATCAGCATGTGGGGCTGAGGGGGCTGCCTGCTAACTTGGGAGTTTGCAACAAGAGGAAAACCACGCTGCAGCTTGGGGAGGGTATGTGTCTTCCACAAGTCATTTCAGCTTCTTTCCCTTACACACATGGGTAGATTGAAAAGGACAGGCCAAGCAGACTGAACAACATATGCAATGACAAAAAAGAATCTAAAAAGTGATGTTTGCTTGATTTTTGTCTTCAGCTTGGCTGCCAGTTGCCACGCTGCTGGATTCCAACCGCCACTCCTCATCACTCCAACTGAATTGCTACATACTGGTTTAGGTTTTCGCTTTCTGTAAGCATATTAAAATTTTAATTAAGCACTAAACCAGCATTTTAGCCTTTTTTTGAGAGTTTTGCTATTTCATTGATTACAGTTCTCTCAGGTCCTTTTGTTTTGGCCTAAATTTAGACCAATTCTGACTGAGCCCTGCAGGATAACTGCTAAAATTATTCATTAAAAATGAAGAGATCAGAGTTGATCAGCTGACAGAGGGAGCCCGCAGTGTGGCTTCTCTGCATCCTGGGAACCTTCTGATCTACAGGTACTAGAGGCAGGTCAATGTTGATCCACTAGTAAAACACAACATGAGAAGACGCTGCAGCTCCTTGATTCAAAGCTCACTAAGAAACAACTTGTTTCGTTTCTTGTCAACCACCTGACCTGGCAAGGAAGGAGGGACGTTAAACAAAGCAATTATTTTCCTTCATGCAATTTCTGTAATGCAGCATGATCCCTTCTCAAGGCAAAATGTTTAATATCCCTGATTTTTTTCTTTCTGGGAAGCACTTTGCAGGAGACAAATGAGGGCTCCTGCTTTAGAAAGCATGTGGGCAGCTCTGACAAGGAAGCAATGCCACAGCTTAGCCAGCTTCACGGGGGATTTTAGTTTTTTCCTAAATTGCTGGGGAAATCCAAAGGCCCCCCGATATCAACTTGTACATGACAGGTTTATCTCACACGTTAACATGAAAGAGTACCATAAATCCAGCTATCAACATGCAAAACCCTGGCCAGATCTGTCAACATCTGGGACCAGAAACATCTCTTAAATGCTGTTTTAAAATTATATCACAATAACGAATGTAGTGATAATGAAATGCAGAGTCTGGTACCATCCAAAATTCAGCAGCTGTGGTATTTGCCATGGAGCTGAACTCTGAAGTTTAAGCTGCTGGTACTAGAAAGTGTTTCTTGTAGCTAGGCAAAGAAACTCAACACAGAGAGAAGAGGAGATTATTCCTCTATGACCCTGGCTAAAACTGCCCGTTAACCACCCCTAACCATAGCTCCCCCTTCTGTGCTGCTCCCACCCATAACACAGCTTCAGCTGTTTTTTCTGTTGCAAGGTGAAGCAAGGTGGTGGCTGCCATGCATGGTAGGGGCATTGCCAGGAGCAAAGCCACCACCCCCTCCCCTCCAGTCACTGCAGACCCACCAATGCAGATCTGCATGCTAGTTTTTGCAATACTCTGGAGTGACAAACCAGTTTTCAAGCCATCGGTGACTAACTCCCCCAATGGCCCCCCACCCCAGTTAGGAAAGCACTTTTCTGAAAGGTCTGAAGCCATCCACTATTTAATCATCTGAACTTTCCACTTCCCCCGTCTCATTTTTTTCTCCAGTCTGGTGTGGGGAATTCCAGCTGTTCACCGAGGAGTTGCAAAGACCTTGACAAAACAGCCTTTTTTTTCCTCCCTGCCTGTTGGTCTCCACCTCCTTGCAAAATGCCTCAGGCCAGAACCTAGACCAGTGAAAAGTTTTCCTTTCACTTGCTCACATTTCACTTTCACAATAAAACTCACACCCAGATCACTGCTCAGGAGAACCACATCTTCCACCAAGGCAAGCCCTGCCCCAGGCTGCCTTGCCCAGCCCCATCTGGGTCTCCTAAGAAGAACCAGCTCCTGTGCCTGGCCAGGCTCCTGCCTCCCAGCCGGTGCTGACAGCACATACTATCTGCATCCGAGCCAGTCCCATGCAGCCTTCCCAGAGCTCATCTTCTGGAATCCTCCAAAATTCATCTTCTGAAATTGTGGGACTGTGGGGAAAGGGAGAGGGAAGAAAAGAGGGATGCAAGCCCCTTGAGCTGCACAGAGCAGCTTGCTACCTAAAGGCATTTAACTGCCTCAGAAAGAAGAGGTAATTTTAAGGAACCCACAGCCAAGAAGTTGTTTTGCTGAGTTTGAAATCTCAATTTTATGCTTATCTCATGCAAAGCTGGAAATAACACTGGTGACACAACATGTTAAGGGAGGAAAATACATTGAGTAACAGCCAGCGCAACCGACGGGAAATTTGCTGCACAAAAAAAAAATCTTTATCAGAAAGCATCCTTCAGAAAAACAGATAAATACATACTTCCACAGTGAAGCCAAATCCCTGCAATCTCCATGAAGGCTTGTGTAGCAACATACCTACAGATCCCCAGCAGCTCATTACTGTCCCTTAGCTGGAGATGATCATTTCTGCAGGTCAGCCGCCAAAACAGCTGGTGTGAGTTTTTCCTAATCTGTTCCAGGGCAAACGCCACTAACAGCTGAGACTCCCTTCAGTGACAGTCAAAGTTGGACAGGCAGCAGGCTGCTATTTCTCTGTAGAGCTTCATACCACTTTACATATACCATCACTATTTTGGGTTCTTCCTCTGATTCTAAATCAAAGAATCAGAAGGAATAAGGAATATTGTTCTAAAATTGGGTGTTAAGAGTTGTGCAAGACTCCATCTCAGAGTTGACCATATGGAAGAAAAAAACCCCAGAAACCTCAGTACTCCACGGAACCAGGTCCTAAAATCTTTGATCCAGTCTTGAGTCCATTTGAAAACCATGAAAGGGCTCAGAGGATGAAGTTGTGGCTCTAAAACTGGAAAAATGCTATACTGAGTGGGCTATTTTCCTACCTTCTCCAGCTACAGCAGGGGCAGCTCTTCAGCCTGCTCCTGGCTGGTGATCAGCATGCCCAGTGGAAATCCCTCCAAACTGCTGGTGCATTTCAAATAAATGGGGCCAATTAGCAAAGCTTTACAACTGCAGCTGAAACAGTGCGGAAGGATCATACCAGCAACCAAGCAGGCAGATCAGAGGGGGACAAAGTTTCCAATAGGTGACGATGAGCAGGTAGGAAGAAGTAATTGCATCAGCTGGAAATAAAATGTGAACAGAGCATTACACTCCCTTGGGCAAGCAATTCTCCAGAGGGGCTGCAGACACAGCCCCCAGCCTCATGTTAGCACTTTATTTATAGCATTGCCTTCCTGTTCATAACCTTCTCAACTGTGAGTTGCAATTTTTCTCCCCCCAGCATTATGGTGATAGTTTGGAACATGGAGATGTTGGGAAAGGGGCAATTTGGCATCAGAAGTCTAAAAAGCAGATACAGATGACATCCTAAATGTATCTTTTATGAGTTTGGAATGATTCCTTTAAATTAAGCTCAGAGTGTGTGACAGCTTCTGGTAGTGCCGCCAGTAAGGAAATAAAACATAAAAATCAAGAGGTTGTTGAGCATATGTAGTCTTAAAGATCTGGACACCTTGCTTTCCCTCATGCCACTTTGAGCTGCGATGTACCAAGTGCTTCCCAAGGAAAGTGCTCCAATAATTTTCAATTGTGTCTTCACCACATATGCCCTCAAAACCCAACACACTTCCAATTCAAGGCTTATAAAAAATTAAATGCTCCAGTAATTCTAAATTGTGTTTGTTCAGTGCTGCTGGAGCCTGTCCATTCCTTCAGTTGGGGGATTTTTGTTTTGTTTGCGGGGGGAGAAATGCTTTCTATTAGTGCTTCAAATTGGAAGCCGGTCAAACAGCATCATAGCAGAATGATTCAGCAGCCTCTGAGCTGATTCACACTGTATCATAAAACAGGATTAGGAAAACAACAATGCCTGCAGGAGAAAGAACCCACACAAAGAATCATGGCACGAGAACAATACCAGAAAGGAGCAGAGGGAATAATCCTCACTTGGCTTCTGAGGAGCGGGTCAGATGACCTAATAGATGGTTTTCAATGCCCTTCATTCCCCGCTGAGTTGCAGGGTTCAGCTTCCCGGATCCAACCACCATAGTTTAATAAATGGCTCTGCATCGCCTGAACTACATTAAGTGTTTCTGTGTGCACACCCACAGCCTGCTGTCATTTATCTGAGATCACAGTCCCCCTCTGGCACAAGACCCAGATGCTATTTCACAGCAGGCAGGAGCTTATGCAGAACTAGCGGTGGAAGTTCATGAACATTTAGGACAGGAAGCAAAGGAAACAATCTTAGGTTGCGAGTCTTCCAGTTATAAGCCAAAAAGTGGGGTTTTCTTAGTCTTTACTCAAGAAAACACACACAAAGGCGACAGTACATTAAAGTAGCAGTGAAACTAAGTGTATTCCCTAGCACCATCCTGAACATGAATGAAATTAAATACGTATTTCATGTTCTCCTGAATCAGAGCATCAGCGACCACCTATGGCCAATGCCAAGATGGAAGAGGAAAGCATCATTTAAAATCTGTTCTCTGTGAGTCTGAAGATCCTACTGACAACTTTGTTGTAAATTAAGTCATACCTGTTACAACTGTGGCCTTGGAGTGACAGAGGAAGGCAAGGACCCTCTCAGGAGTTTTACTAGATCAGCAAAGTTGAATTACTTCTATGCAGAACATGAAATCACAACTTCATTCAACCAAGGAAAATTAGAAAATTATATCACAATTCCGATAAAATAGCTATATCCCAAGTTTGGTACCGAGACAAAGAAACAGGGAGGAAAAAGAAAAATCTCCTATGCCTTGGCTTCCTCTTGTAGACTGAAAAAATGATAAAGTGCATCCTCGTTTAACTCACTGCAGGATGTCTGCTACAACGTGTCTCCCAGTGGGGAATATCTAAAGCATGAGATAAGAAATCAGCCATATCCTAACTTGCAGTGGCAGATGCTGTAAAAGGAAATGCCCAATAAAGGCTTAATATATAGGAAGATGGCAAATAACTGCTTGGATTTCTGAAATAAGAAAGCATAAACCAATTCTCTAATCACGTCTAATCTAAGAACACCGTCAGTTGCTGAAAACTTCTAGGAAAAAATGGGTATTGGAGAGACGGTAACATGCATATCTTCTTCAGTAGTGTTTTGGGAATATTTTAGCCTGCAGAATTTAATTCCCTGTTATTACTTCTGAGCCTGGAGGTGAAAGTCATAAATCAGGACCATTCATAACATGCAATAACAGGGTGAAATACTCATAAGGAGAGTTACATGGTGAAATCCTTTGGGATTGTGTGTAACACTTCCAGTCCTTGATGATAGCATTAAAAATTCTTCTGTCTCTAACATCTATTCTTCCCTAATTCCTATACTAGATTTTCATTCTTTTCTCCCAACACCTCCAAATTTTGCTGTCATATGACATTCCTTCTACCCTTATTACTCCCTGCTGCCTTAAATATATGTTTAAAACAAGATCATAGGAAAGCATTCCATGCTTAAAAAGATGGGCAGGTTTAAAATTACACTGTATTTACTTATAAGGGCTTTTAAAACCAGAGGAGCTTTCCCAGGGAGTTTTGCTCTGATTTCAGGACCCCCCTGGTTTTTATAGAGGGCTATTTGGTCCCATTTACAATATGGCTACATTTTAAGTAATAAAGACTGCAGTGCTATAAAATAAAATAACATTGTCCCCACCCCTTCTTTTACTCTCCCTTCTACTGAGTTAAAAAAAAAATAATAAAAATCCCATGATGTGTTAGAGCTTTGTTTTCTGAGTAACAAGACTAATCATGTTTCCTCTGCTTGAGGTCTCCCTCTTCTCTTCCTTTTCTTCTAGGTCCTCTGGATCCACACTGACATAGAAATATCCCATGATGGAGAAAATAGCGCACACAGCAAAGAGGAGAACAGTGAATAAGACAAACTCAGCCCACTAGGAAAGAAAAAAGAACAGCAGGTCAGGAGACCCCAGACTCAGTCCAGAAGCTATCTCTGCACTTCCAAGTGCTTTTTAAAGAACTGGGTGAAAATTACTTTCTAGTTTCCAAAAAGTCTGACAAGATAGAAACTTTTTCATCTTGTTTTCTGGTAAACACATGTACACATAATGTAATTATGAATATGCAATATACCTTGAAACAAACTAGTTGGATTGGGCTAGTTTCATTAAAACATTTCTTACAAGTCGGTCCTAACTAGAACATACCTGCCTGGGATTTTTGCCAACAAGATGTCTTTGGGAGAGCAAGAAACAAGCTCCAATTCACACCTTCATGGCATCATCCCAGAAGCCTGATAGTTTGAAATTAAAACAACCTCTCAATGCAAGCCTGACATCTCAGGGATACCACAGGCAGCTGGCTCTGAAGGAGTCCCAAGCTAGACACTTGGGGAGGCTGACTGCCCACTGGGCTAACTGGATGAAGGCGAGCTGCTTTTGGTAAGCAACTGCAACGTCTACAACACGTAGCTGGCACAGTGTCCAGGCTCCAGGCACAAATACAGCCTGCTTGCTTAGAGCTGAGCTCCAGCAACGTTATCACAGCGTAGGTCGCTATTATTTACTGCCTCTGGGAGGCTTAGGGGGCCATTGCTCCAGGGGGCAGCCCTGCTGAGGGCAACGCACAGCCCTGGCTGGGAGGCAGCTCGGTGCAGGCTGCCATCACTCTGCTCCAGGAGCTTGGGGCTGTGCAGAGAAGCTGTTCCTCCAAGACACGGAGAGCCAGAAGCATCAGAAACCTGTTTTAAAGCATTACCTCTATTTTAAGAGCCAATCCATACCTGTGCCATTGGTGCAGCCTGGGCAACAATGAGTACAAGGGTATTCCCAACGGCCACTGTGAGCAGCCAGCCTGCCTGCAGCACCGACTTCATGCTGGCCGGAGACTGAAAAGAGGAGAAGGACCTGATCAGTGGATATCATGCTGTGCCCTTCTGCCCTGTTCACCCTGTGATGTCCTGCCCAGTGTCCAGCCTAGAAGGAAATGGTGGAATTTCCTCTGTGCAGTGGTTAATCTCAACAGCTGCACACAACGAGCTTTCAAAACGTGCCCTCCTGGAGGACACTGAAGAAGGAGGAGATGCTGTTATTGAGCTGGATCCTGATCATCTCCAACCTGTGTCATCTGAAATCATACTATCAGGAAGTCCAGAGAACCACACAACAAGCCCTGCAGCTTGGAGTCTGGTGCCATGTGGCTATACACCTTTGGAAAAGAGACTGGATCTTGGTGTTAAACTTCCTGCTGATGACAAATTTTCCACATCCCATTACAGATCGTCCCACTGTGTTAATCGCCCTCATGAATAAACATCTGCACTTTACTCCAAGAATAAATCTGAGTCACTTCAGCTTTTGGATCTTGTAATGTCTCAGTTCATTCTTATCATAAACCTTGTCCCCAGACAACAATCAAATCATCCTTCACACACTTGTTACCCCTTGCTTCCTTGCTACAGACTCAAGTAGGCTTAGACCCCTTCAATCTCTCAGTTTAATGCGGGTTCCAATCCTTCCTGCCACCCTGTAGTCCCTGAGATATTTGCCTTTTTATCACTGGAAAATATGTACCACAAAGTATTCCACTGGGAGAAAAACCTGATATTACAGTATTCAGAGCTTTCACATTAAAACGAACTTCTATCCAGTTCTGTTCTCAGCTTTACCAGAAAAGGACTTTCCTGAGTATAATCGAGAACAGGTATCCTCAAAGCATGAATTAATTTATCTTGAGGGTACCCAGCAAGTTGTGTTATAATCCCATTTTTAGCTGAAGCACAGATAACATTGTCAGTAAGTATCATGCCAAAGGACATATTAAAGTCAGTGGCAGCTGCATGAATAAATCCTGAAGTCTAATTGTAAGCCCCTTATCTTAAGTGATGTACCTGAGAATAGGAGAAGGCCAGACCTGTAATGGAGAACATCACCTCCCCAGCAGATATTAATAAGTACTGTGGTAACTGCCAAGCCATATGGACGTTGTTGGCTTTGATATCTTCTGACTTCCATATCTTAACAGCACCTCCAGAAACCTAGCATGAAAATAAAGGCACAGTAATTAGCTGCTGAAAGATCAGATCCTTCTTAGCCTGAACAACAACAGTGAATTTACCAAAACAAAGTTTAAGCAAAGGTGGAAGCAAAGCTCTGCCCTGGAAGCAAAACTATGAGACTGACCCCAGCCGTGTCCAAGCCCATTGGGAGTGGGTGAACTCCTACTGCACAGGGCAGAGGTGGCAGGATGGAAGCGTTCCAGCTCATTCATGTTCCACAAGAGTTGCCTGAGTTACTGCCAACCAACAAGTTGCCTTCTGTAGCAGGGCTGGGAAAAGCCTGTGTGGTACTTGTGCAGAGCCTGTGACCTGCTGCTGTCCCCAAGGCCAGAAGAGGACAAGACAATAAATGTTCATTACATCCATGTGGTCACTGCTCCCATTTCATCAGCACTATACAACTCCCCTCCAATAACAGTGACACCCCAATCAAATCCAGTTCAGGAATACCAAGAGTAGCAGAGACTGCCCCTTATCAGATGTATTCAGATAGTTAGGGTAGCTGTGTTCCTAACTCTTTTTGTTTGCTTTCCCAGATGTAATTAACACTGCCTGTGGTGCACAGAGGCTCAGCAGAGACAGAGATTTGACTAGTAGCCAGGAAAACACTAGGCTGAAATTACTTCAGGCAGAACATCCCATGTTTAAGGTGAGTACTTGGAAAAATACAAGGGATGTTTACGAGATGTACTTAATCACCATGCAGGGAGGCAAATCAAAAGACCGTATTTTAGCAGGCTAAAAGGGGTGAGAGGAGAGCTGTGCATTGCTCTTTAGCCCATAAAGAAATGTCACAAGCACCATACTATAACTGCACACTGAGGAAGGCTGGGTAGAAGGCAGTATTCCCCATGATTTAAGTATCACAGTTCAGCCACATTAGCAGACTAATATATTGCATCCTTGGTTCCTCTATATAGCACTCCTGGCAGAGGAGCAGGGCTTAGTACAAATCACTGCAATAATTAAAAATTATCTTGGCCTGGAGCAAATTAACTCTCTACAGAAGGAGGAAACCCCAGACAGAGATATGGAAAAAGAGGGTCAAAAAAATTAAAGGACTAGCACAGTGTCCAGAAGGGCTGAGGCCACAGGGTCACCCCTGAGTATCCATGGCTACAGCAGGGACTTCTGTAGATGGGAACATGAACTGGAATCCTTGCCCACAGTGACATGGGACACACCTACCTCAACTGGCCCTGACTCAGTTGCATTACTAGAGGCTCTGGGGAAATATTCTTTGTGTAATATTCTTCATGCAACTTCTCTACTTGGTTTCTCATCTGGTGAAAGAGGCTTGCAGCCCTGGAGGAAGGGTCTGGCCAACATCTCTTCAAATGTGTATGTGTTTTATGTACACAAATCTCTGCGCTACACAGATGGTAGCATCTGCCTGCTCCCTCCAGGACTGTGCATCCCACACTCCAGCTACTGGAGTTTAAAAAAAATGCAGGTGCTTTGCAGCTATATTTTTTCCCCTACATATTTGGACTCTGAAGAACAGCTCCCATTAATTGCGCAACAGGGAGATGTTACTGCCAGGGAGTAGCTGACAGCACTTAGCTCTGCTCATCACAACACAGTAGTCAAAGTCTCAGAGGGCAGCTTAGCAGTGTGTCCTGTCAGACCTGGTTTGTCTGTGTGCCTGTGCAGTGGAAAGGTTAAAGTGGGAACTAAGCTGATCACATTCATCTCTGTGGCTCCTGCCAGCTGGACCAGGGTTGGAGCAGCATGCCTAAGAGGCTGGCAGGCAGGGAAAGGAATCCACCCCTTCTGCAGTGCTCACGCCCCATCAGGGCTAGGTTGCTCAGAAAACCATGCCTTGACTTTACCCTAGGTTCCAAACGAGCTATACAGACAGTGAGAGGAGGAAAAACAGATGCACAATCTCACTATCCTCCTCCTTCCACACTTTGTCCCTCTTACCCCATGCATATTCCACAAGTCTTGGAAGATTAGCCTTTAGGGCATTTAAGTTGAATGTGTGAGGATACAGCAGACTGTTTCTGCAGAGTTTTTCAGGTGTGAAGTACTGCCAGGTACAATATTTTAAAGACTACAAGCAGAGTCAGCTCTTGACAGACTGTAATAGCTCTTTGCAGTACACTGGGTCAAAATTAACCAAACAAGGATGGCATGAGACCAGCACAACCTACAGATCACATGATTTGCCATGGAGGATTTCCATCAAGGAAAATATCTTACTACTTTAACCCATGAGATCCGCCAAGATCCCAGTGTAAGGTGGAATTAGTACCCACCTACCTTGCTTACATAGGTGCCAAAACTAGCCCTTGTGTAATGGACTGCCTTCAGAAGGCTACTGGCCAGGTCTCACAGGGTGGAGAAAGCAAGTGAGAGTCACCAACATTAAGAACAAAAGCACTGCCAGAGGCTAGAACAGAAGGAGATTGTTACCATCACAGGGACACTTACATTAGTTATCACAATGGTGTACGATGCGCCGAAGTCAAGCAGCCCTAGCTCCAGGGTGAACTCTCCTGTTTCAGTTATGCATTTTCCATTATTATATCTAGATAAAAGGATGAAGTACAGTATTTCCCAGTTAGCCCCAGAGACAATGAGCACAGAGCAGAGCTATCAGACATGCCCCTACAACACAGCAAGGAGGATGTATGGTGTAAAGCTGCAGCGATATTTAGTCAGATGATCGCTACAGTTCTTGCCACCTTTTCCTTCCAGAAACACTCAGGTGCTGGCTGAAGTTCACCTAATGACCTATCCTAGATTATTGCTAACTTTTTAAAATGGTTTCTGCTTCTTTGTAGCACTGATCACCTTGCCGCTCCCACCACCCACCACCCCCCGCCACCCCAGGTTTGTTTTCCTCTCAAACTTTTCTCTATTCCTTCAGGAACTGTGGGCCAGACAGGTTAGCCAGGCTCAAGCAACCTTCAGAAAATCAGAGATATGCATCCACAAGCCACTTTGTTTCTTTTCAATAGAGCAAATTAGCCTTCATATTTATTCCTCTGATTTTGGATGTGAGAGATGGCACAGAGGCTCAAAAGCATTGCCACAATGGCTGCTGCATCCTACTAAATTGCAGCAATAAATATTTTGGATGGAGCTGATGCAGAGAAAAGCCATGAAGCTTGTTTTGAAACATTGCAAATGCCAGAAATACCCTACAAGAGCCAACTCCAATGCTGCCAAACCAAGGCCATATGGAGCCCCTGTCTAACAAGCCCAGCCTGCAAAGCCATGTAACGTTACTTGCTGTTACCAGCCCATGTACCAACACTTTGTAGCGTGGAATATGAATTGGCCTTTCCCTGAGAGCACCCTAATGCTAAGAGCTCGGGCCTGAGAGAATATCCAAATAGAGCAGGCATCAAACGGCAGAGGGGACTTCATGCCCCACCTTACTTTGCTGACAGATGCACAGGAATGGCCAGTCTCTTCCCTCCAGGCCCCCACATAATGTGAAGAAAAGCTTCTGCTCACACGCAAGTGGCCCGGAGCACCTGCTCTGTGCACAGCTATTAATTCTGCTTTTTTACAAACATCTGCCCACACAAGCAAATGCCAAAGCAATAGCAATGAAGGTTTTGCTATTTGCCTGAGAAAAGCCCCACTATATCCAAGGAAAGGCCTCAGCAAGGACCTTCAGCACAGCAAGGGAAACTTACCTGTCCCTCTCTAGCAGCGAGTACTCGGAAGCACTGTAGTTTTTCTGAACAGCAATAAACCATTTGCTGTCAATGGTGAGGTTGACATCTTGGCTCAAACCATTAATGAATCTGCAAAGAAAGCATATTTCATTGAGTTGTCAGACAGGGCAGGAAAAGCATAGTAACAGACACTTCAGAAGTGCACGCTCTCCCAAAGCATTCTGTAACTCCATGAGGTTATGACAGCCTCTCCAGTAAGTTAAAATATTAATCTGATTTGCTGCCCAGTTTTTCAACATAAGATTAGCTTTCCCTGCTGTGTAATTTTACCCTCTTAATCTCTCTCCTGTCAAAAGTGACCCTCACTTGTTGTGGGTTAGGACTTCCAGGCAAGCTCTTCTCGGAGACCTTCAAAGATTAAAGTGAGTCCATAGGAGGGCCATGAAGGTGATCAGAGGGCTGGAGCACACCTCTCTACGTAGAGAGAAAGGACAGAGCCCCAGCCCACTCCACAGAACTATGAAGTTGTGTTCCCTGAATAGCATGGGCACCATACTGGCATACTTTCCACAGACCTTCTACCAGTGGGAAAGAGTTTTCTAGCAAAATAAGATATTTTCATAAACCCCAAATCTTTCATGTGGATGTTCAAGTTTGGGGTTTTTTCTCCTCAGTGTTTATGCACTTTTTTATACACAAAAGACAGTTTCCCTTTGACAACACAAAAATTATTAGCAAAACCAAATACTTTTCATTTGATCTGACTTTCTTTTAAAATATGTTCTTAATAGGGGAGTTAAAACCCTGAAGACAGTCAAGTGCTTAACAGAAGTAACTTTTTAATGGGAAAAGTTTCTTCCTAGTGAAACCTCTTCACAAGTCATTGAAGGGAAAGTTTTGGGATTTTGTCAAAAACATTCATAGGAAAATATAAAACATTCCTGACTGAAGGTATTAAGTCTCCAAGGTGGTATTTAGTCAGTAGAAGTCTTCATAAGCACGCGGATACGAAGAGCTACTGCTCTCCTGCTCTGTCAACACAGGCTTTCAGATAAGGGAGTTGGACATTGTTTTATACTATCCAAAGTTTTTGAGGGTTTTTTGGTTGGTTGGTCAGAGGTGTTTGTTGTTGGTTTTCTTAATTGCAGCTTGTTCAAGACATGCTGGCATCCTCTTTTTTTTTTTTTTTTTTCAAATCTGCTTCTTCTGCATCTCAGCAGCCTTGCATAGGCCTGCTGAAGTGGTAACCGCAGAGGTAACTGTGACCTCAGTGAGGTGGCATCTCAGCACAGACCACAGGATTGTTCATGTACTAACTCAAATTAGGAAAGTAGACTAGCTGCTTAAGCAGAGCCCAATGCTCAATTGAATTGTTTTCAAGGATGTAAAATTGTTGCTGTATCCAATTTAGCAGGCATTCGTGCATAAGGCCAACTGAGATAGAAGAATGTCATGGGTTGGCCAGTTTGCAGAGAACAAATGGCAACAGTTCCTTTCCAGATTGCTTCTTCCCTTACTTTCCCAAAGAGGTGGGACACAGATGAATTTACCATTCTTCAAGGGAGGAGATCTTTTATGTTGCCTTCTCAGCCCAGACTATCCTAGGCAGTAAGCAGCAATAATGCTCGGCTCGGCATGGCAAGTGTGGGAGGTGACATGCTGTCAAGCCTCCGCAGCTGACACCCAAGTCTTGCATGAAAAGTGTGGACTAGATTCCAACCTGAGAACATCTGGGTTTTGTTACGCACAGTTTGCATTAGACAAAAGCAGCTTCCCTCACCCCACCACCTCCAAATCCCGAAAAAAAAGCCATTCCTACCTAACAGCTGCCAAGCCATTTTCTGGCTTTGCTTCCAAGTCTGTAATCTGAAAACAAGAAGAAGAAAAAAAAAAAGTCAAACATATTTGTTGATGCTGCCTTTTAACAAAGTGTAGCAGAAAATGCTAGTGTCTGTGAAGTTGCACATGTTGCAAAGCCCATGGGAATCAACTGGACTCTCACACAAGCTTTACATCAGGCCACAGAGGTGAAGTCCTGGTACAATGAAGCCAATGACAAAATTTCATCTCCATCAAGGGCTTAAGATGAGATCATATCTTTTTTCCCCCCTCATCTCCCACATAACAAAGACTACAGAGTTTCAGCCAGTCACCCTTCTACTGAGGCACACAACACCCTCCAAAAAAGTATTTCTCTTGATCTGAAGATAGCAAGACAGTATTATGCGTGTTAGCCTCTTTCAGTCATTTACAATTAAACAGAGTGCCTTATTCCTACAAAACCTGCAACTGCCTAACTTCCAGACCTTGATTCTTGGCATATTCATAGACTTCACAGAAGCATAAAGCCAAGAGGAACAACTAGGTTACTCTTCTGATAATCATGCATCACTCATTTCCCCTGACCCTCAACGCTTCAGAGATTAAACTGTTGCATGGTGCAGGCAGAGAGCACAAGAGACTAAGATGACCAAGATGAACTGAGCTTGCTTGTGCCCACAGTCTCTGCAGACACATTCCTGAAACAGCCACCTGGTTGGGCACACTGGAGAGTGAGAGTACCTCTCCTGGAAAGCACAACTAGAGCATCAGCTCAATAGTTAACATGATCTGCATTCATTCAAGGATAATCTATTTGGTGCACAATGCTGAAAAAAAGGACAGTAAAGGCAGCCCTGCTCTGAAGACTGTATGTCACACAAAAAGAATACAGAGCAAAGTTCTTGGCTGGTAGAAATCTACAGTTGTGCCATGTCCACTCAAGCTGGCAGGACAATTTCATTTTGCACTGCCTGCAGAGGGAACCTAGGCAAGCCAAAAGAGACTGAATCTACCTTCAGAAACTGGCTTTCTCATAAAATTTTCTAGCCCTTTCTCCACATTTTCTTCCTGATGTTAAGCCCTGAGCTTCTGATATCAAGGATCCAGAATTTCAGTATATCTATTAAATGTCTATTGTACTTCAGTGTGATATGCTGACCCACAGATAAGGTATGCACTAAATAATGAATAGCCACCGTGAGTAATAAATGTCAGAGCAATAAATAATAATCATCATTTTTTTCCATGGGAAACACATGGGGATTAATACTAGTTTGTTGCAGACAGGCCAGCCAAATTATTACTTGTTTTCATCAATGATCCCCAGAGCTCTCAAATTAATTTCCTGCCTACTCAACAGCCCATAAAGGAGAAGAAACCAATTCCAGATTGGATCCTTCCAGGAAAGCGCTCCCACCTGAGTGAGGGGGCCAAACCCAGCAGTGAGGGAGGCTGGCGTGGGCAAGCCCTACAACACAGTAGTGAGCTGGCATTACATTCTTTGTGTTGCAATGCTGAAAAAGTGACTATCATTTACCACGCTATCTTCAGCATCTCCCTTCTCTACAGCTAAGAATGACAGGTCAATAGCATCACACAACAGCATGGCTGTTCCCCAGCACATGGGAGCCTGTGCCAGGATGAATGTTCATTTAAGCACAGGCTAGATAGCTAGGGCAACACAGAGATGTATTGAAGCTCAGAGATTGCTCTGCTCCGGCCCGTCACAAGCTTTCATTTCTTAAGGACTGCATGAAAATCACTCTAAGAGTATTCATTTCTTAAGGTAACAGCACACAGCTATCAGGGTCATAGGGAAACTTAACAATATTGTGTGATACTAAGACCCAGACTCTAAACCACAAAGCAGCAAAAAACCCCAATTTTAGGAAAAAAATTCTTCACAACAGGTATGTGATTTCTACTATACAGTACTGAACGCTTTGTGTGGCAATCCTGCAAGGTAGGATGCTGAGGAACTGCAAAGAAAATGGATATTTTAGCATAAGGACAGATTCTGATGGCATTTACTCACCTGTCTCAATATGCAATAACATCATTTATTCCAAGAGAGCTTCTCAGGATACAGCTACATGTAAAAGATATCGGAATCTGGCCCTATACATCCCATACGCATCTCTCTGATTGTTGCAGCAATACACAGAAGACCAAAGGCAGCCAGCTCTGCTGCAGAGCCTGAAATGAGTGTATTTATTCTATTCAGCAAAACAAATGGGCCTTCTGTGCATCTTCACTAAACACTTGCAATAACTAAACCCAGATCCATTCCTCTGATGCTTTTATTCCATGCCCAGCCCTAGAGCCTCTTTAACATCTTTGCTTTATAGAACCATCTTTGGGGGGAAATCTCTGGCTCTCTGTTTCCTCAGCTTTCTCAAGCTCTGCTGCCTAGCAGGCATGACTTTGCTGTCCCACTGCAGCATTCGCTGGATTAAAGTGTGCCCAGAAACTCTCAGATGCCATAACGCCTCTATTAATCAACCAGCAGAAATGTGTACAGATCCAGTGCCGCCAGCTAAGAAGTCAGGTTTAGAGCATCTGAGAGCAATCAGACAGACATTGCAACTGAGCAAATGAATTAATGAGCCTATTACCCCATTGTATCATCACAGTCATTGAATTAATACTGTATTTACAATTCACTCCCACACTCACCAAGCGGCTTGATAGGCTTCCTTCTGCCTCAAAAACAATTAAGCTGTATACTGATTTTTCCTTCACAGTGTAGTTAAAAGCAAGAGACAATCCTTGATGTTGCAGGGTGAAGCGAAGACTCTGTTGCTCTCCATTCAATATTAATTTTGAGTACTCAGCTGGTTTCTATGGAAAAAACAAACTTTGTTACGCTTTCTTCAGATGAGAAAGTATCTGGCTTTTCCCAGAAAGTGCAACCCTATCTTCTCTTCAAGGGAGCCTGTAAAAAGAGGTCAGAGCTTTCTTCTACAGCTGAAGCCAGAGCGTGGAGTACCTTCCCTTGCTGGATGCAACCCAAAGGTCCGGGAACACCCTCTGCCCACACAGATACCTTTCCCCATAGCCCTGCTCTGCCCCGAAGGGACCACATCTAAAACACAGCAGGCTGCTGGTGGCCAATGGGCTGATGGGCCGAGTCCCAGATTAGCCTGACCTGTAAAATAATCTGGAAGCTGAAACAGGAAACAGCCCAGTGCCCATACCCACTTAACTGCTTTCCCATTTCTTTCTTTCTTTGCAGAATCTGCCATCCAGATCTCAGCAGCAATGCCTGGTCTGAGAATTCAGAGAGGCAAGTTGAATGTCTCTACATGCTTATCTCAGTATAGTTATCCTTTATTCCTAATTATAAGTTTATTTTAGTTAGCCATTTCCTCCTCTCCCATGGAAACGTGTCTCCAAACTTTCCATTTCTGTCCCATCAATGGAGATAATATGCTCCATTTTTAAAGCTATTCCCGTGCATTTCTAAGGCAGTGGGGGTGAACAAGCTTTAGCATCTGTGGGCCTTATTAGAAAATGCCTGAAAAAAGCCCACCCTTTCTTCAACAGGGCGCAAGTCAGGCTTTCTAGCCCTACATATATGCTTACCTGAAAAGCCTCCACAGGCTGCTGAAATAGGTCCCGGTCTTGGATTATCACTTGAACAGGGTTCTTTGCCAAATTCAAGACCCGAATTAAACTTTCTTCTGGGACAAGCCGAGGCATATCGGTTTCCTAATTAAAGCAAAAGGCTTTAAGTGCCATCTATATGCTTTATTAGCACTTTAATATGTCTTCATTTTTAGCCATAATAGTCCTCCTCTCTGTAATGACACTTTTTCATCAAAAGTTGCACTGAGAGAAAACTGAACATAAATCTTACTTAGGGAGGTTTCCTCACAGTAGCTTGATAGCCAACCTATCATTCCTCCCAAAAACTGTTCTTCACACTGCTAAGCGTACAGGCTACACAACTGCTGGGTAGGTAGGAAAATGTCACTGGTTTCGTTATACAGCTCCCTAGTGCCTGGATTTAACAAACTGCCATATCAGAATGGAAAATATTGTGCTTAGTTTTCAAAAGCAGTGACCAGAATAATTATTTCCCACTGCAGCCAGTGACTGGGAGAGAATTAGGCCAGAAGCTAAGCAGTTTTGAAAATCCCAGCCCAGCTCCATGTCTGTAATCAGTGCTTGTGCATCACTTGACACCATGCTATCTAACAGCCAACTGTATAGATCTTATTCCCTGTTTTTCTGAGAAAGGGAAGATGATGCCTCTGGCACAGAGGTATCTCTTTCTGTCAGGAAAGATTTCCTAAAAAGAATACATCAATCAGCGTCAGCCTTGTACTACCTGCAGATCTAAAATGAAGTTTTTTTAATTCTTTTTTTTTATCACTCTATTTTCAAGTAGCTGCCAGAAATACTTCAAAGCTATTAATTTTTTTCTATCTCATCCTATAATGTGGGTATTGCAGGCAGTTTGAACCTAACTCAGTGGGGAGGCACACTGTCAGAGAAGATAGGGCAACACTGATTTCCCTGTACCCATACGCTGCTCTGGACCAACAGGCCTGTTAATGTTATCCAGCAAATTCCATTACTGTGGCTTTTGGTCTGCATGACCCACAGGGGGCCATCCCATCCACCTCTTTCCTAGAGATTTTAGTGGCCTTCAGGGAAAAATTTCACTGCACAGGTAGGGGAGGAACCTCTATCTAACTCACCTTGCCTCTGCCCAGAGGAGTCACCACAGCCAGAGCAGACCTTCAGCGCTCAGCCAGAGCTGCTGGTGATGGCAATGACAGCGTTTCTTTGCTCACGTACAGAGATCATAAAGAAGACCTGAACCCACAAAGTCTCATTTCAGTGAGAGACTTGTCAGTGGATTCACCTGAGGAACTAGCAGATGTTAATTCAGGGCTGTGCGCCAGCCACTCTAACAGAACGTTTTAAGCATACATAGAAGCTTTAAAAATTAATCCTGCAGTAACTTTTGTGAGACAAAGGTCAGCCAAAGTCTGCACAAGGCTGGTCACAGGCCAGAAACATGGTACAAGTCTACAGGGGCTAACATGGAGTTTACAAGAGATTTGCTGCCACCCTGTCTGGGAATGCTTTGCAGTCTCTGATGCCTGTGACTATGGAAGTGACTGCATTCACCTGCCTCACTGGATAAAAAATTTGGCTTGTAAAAAAACACATCCTCACCCTAAAATAGGAAAGTAATTAATTTTTTTAAAGAAAACACCCAAACACACCAAACCCAAAACAAAGCAAACAGCAGATACACGTTCGAAAAATAACCCTCAAACAGTAAAATATAAGCAAGCTACAGCAAGAAACAGGAGAGAGAACAGACTACCTTTTGGGAATTAATCACTAGTGTTAACTAGATGTCTGTCAAGCACTTTGATGATGGAAATCTAGAATATAGACCAATACAGATGACCGGCACAGCAAAACTGCAAAGACTAGAGAGAAAGAGACAGAGAGAAAGAGGGGGGAGAGTGGACAAAGTAAGAATTACCATTAGCAACTGGATCAGTATGCTTAATTTTAAAGAACATATTACAAACTATGATCAAGGAACGAGGTTAAAAGGATTATCTAACAGGCATCAATAAAAACTCCTGAGAGAAAGAAAGTATTTCTGAGGAATCCCTTGTGCTATACTCACATTTATTTTGATTTCTACAACAGCTGCAAGTCCAAACGCCATCCCTGCAAGGATCATACCTGTTGCCATTTTCCTAATAGGTCTATAGGGCAAATGAAAGAGGTGCCATTAAGAAAAAAAAAAAAAAAAAAAAGTAGTTTAAAATACAGAATACCACCCCTGAGAGCCAAGGATGTGCCAAAACCATGTAATAAACTGTCCAACAGGTGGCACTGGGGATGATATGCTGTTTAAATTGCCAATCATTTAACTTAAAACTATTCTATTATTCTGTACAAGGCCAGCACTGAGGCCAATTAAAACTGATATGGCATGAAAAAGCACTCTTTGCTTGCAAGTTTCATGTTATCTTGCTCCTAGCTCTTCTAATGGGAATAGCTCATGGCATTATGTTAACCTGTGATGTTGGAAGGAGCACTAGAAATTATATATCTTCAAGCCTCTTTTGGGAAAGGCAAAAGAAAAGTAGCATGCTTTTTAGCAGCAGGAATAAGGAGCAGAAAAATGTGTCATTTGTGTCATCAGTGTTTCTGACCATCTGTGGCATCATTCTGGGTTATTTCTCATGCCAATACATTTACATTTGTAGAGAATAAAGAGCTTGCTTCTGAGCTAGGAGCAAAACTAGTGCAACTCTACCAGAGTTACATGAATGAGATAATCTAATATAAAGCAGAATAAAATAGATCCAGAACAGCAGGTCCAAACTGAGTACTAAGCTGTTGAGATTTGACCTGGTTCTAGATTCAGTGGTTTTCACTTTGTAATGGTCTGGATTCACTTTCCAGATTGACTGGGCTGTGGGAAATCCAGGTTAGGAACCCAAAGCCGAGTCTCGGTTGCATGCCCTGGGATAAAAAAAAAAAAATATTTACTGCTTGTATCTCGTAATAAAAAATGGGTTTGATCTTTAATGTTAAATTGACATTTCGCAGCACAAACTTTTGCAGCCACACAGGCTAACACCCTGCAAGCTACAGTGTTTCCAGAGCCACTTCTACAGCTAAACTGGCCTGCTAGCATCCCACTTCCAGGGGACAGAAACAGCACGGCACTCAGTCCTGATGGGTGCAAGTGTTTGAGCTGAGAGGTAAAATAGTCTGCGAATGGATCATAAGGCAGGAAGTTTTCTGTCGAGTCCAGGCTCAGTCCAGGGCAAGGGCTCAAAATGAGGCAGCATGGAAAAATACAGCTTCTGATGTGTGTCCTCCAAAGGGTACCATCGCAGGGCTGGACAATGTCTTTGCTATGTCTTTAGGTGCAAGTAATTCAGCATGATGGGAAAGGATCGGCAGGTTGAAGGGATAGGCTTCTGAGGCTTCTTCCACCTTCCATCCCTATTTTACATGGTTTTGTCTATACAGCACTTCAGTTTGGATTAGGAACATGCTTTTTAAGCCAATCTCCCACTCATCGCCCCTTCCCATGCTGTTGTGCTGTTGTTCATGCGAGAAGCGGTGCTGGAGCATGGAAACTTCTTTCTTTTCAGCTGAAGCTACACTGGCAGAGGCACTGCATGAATGCACATAACACACTCCCACTGCTAAAGGGCATCAGTCCATAGAGGCAGACTACAGATACTCTGAAGTAAAATCTCCCAAAATGCATGAAGTGAGTCTCAGAACCAACCTGGAGGTCTACTCACATTACACTGTACTTCTTACTAACATAGTCTAGGGATAATATGCTTGGCCCTTACGGGAATTCCCTTATGTACTCACTGGTCCAGATCCTGGTGTGGAATCTTGCTTTCACAACACCACATGGGACTGTGAATTTGGGCCCATAGGGACCTTTCAGGGAGGGAATTATTTAGGGATGATATAGGAGATAAGGTGAAAAACACGTTGATCAAATTTGTAGAAGGACTGTTAATATCTGGGGAATAATTTCAGGGAAAATCTGTACAGAGCAGAATCACTGAATTTTTCCCCTTGGAATTTCCAGGGCCTATGGAAGAGGGTGATGCTGCCTCTTGGGGCTGAAGTAGAGGGTGAATGGAAAATTGCGTTTCTCCTCTTTAAAAGCTCTTCTGCATACTTGCTGCAAAACAAAAAGCACTGAGCTATCTGCATCGTCCCCAAGTACTTACGTGAAATTAAATTTGCACATGTTTATCAGGGGGTAGAGCCCAAGGTCAAAAATTGGGATGAAGACAAGAATAAGAAGTGGATTTAAGAACTGCAATACAAAAGAATGGGAGTTTAGTGACTAGAAAGCAACTTTCAGTAATTAAACTCATAAAGCACTGTCCTCCAGAAATAATTCCATTACAGAAAGGACATGAACAAACACTTAAAAACCTCCTTTTTAAAATATAATCATAGTTTGCACTTTGACAGTTTCTGCTATTTAGTTTTCACAGGCACGAATGCATTTTGTTCATATCCTCCCCTCCAAGAGGTAAGCAAGCATCACTGGCCCAGTTTCCTGAAGAGAGAACCGAAACATGTTTTTAAAGAGTACAAAACCCACTGACAATAGAGGCAGGTGACCTTCAGTGCTGTGGTGGGACCTTACACCAAGTCAGCAATAGCGGAAACATCTCGGGACTTCAGCAAAATCCCAGAGGAACCAGCAATATTCTATGAGACTGGCAATTTCTCACACTTCCACACATCTTTGTAATCCCCCAGGACCTAAATTTCTCCTGGGAGGGGCAGAGCTTGTCTGCCAGCTAGCAGTGGCAGAGCAAGAAAACAGAGAGTGACAGAGAACAAGCAGAGAGAAATGCTGTTTCAGTTTTGAATGAAGATTGCAGGCAACAGAACAGCTTTGATTTTCTCCAGAGCTGTTCAGCGTAAGAATTGTAATCAACTGTGACAACACGGCACCATCTTGGAGCTCTCACATTTTCATCTGCCCTGCAGAAATGAAGGAAGGAAATATATTTCAGGTACAATGCTCATCCCAGCGCAGGGGCATGTCAAAAGGAGACACAGCTTGTATCCTCCACACGCCAGGACCAGTTTAAGAACTGCTATGGTGACATGTCTCCCCACACCTCTGCACTACTCTGCGAGATTCAAACTCCATATTAGGACACCCTCGGGGTCTTCTGAACCCCAACACTAAGCTTGCAAAACAGCTAGTGAGCAATAAGGCAGAGCCCACCCCACAGCAGTCAGCAGGAGAACTGCTATTACTTTCAAAAGGAGGAGACAAAGGCCACTGGTTCCATGAGAAAAATAAAAGTGAGAGAAAAATACATTTCTAAGGGTTATTTCCTACCCTAGAGTATCTTTTACCTGCATTTGGTCAGGCTGAAGGACATATATCCCCTGAAACAAAAAGATATTCCAAGTGATTCATAGACACCATAATATAACAGTGCATACAGCAAATAAGCAGCTGGTCCAGTAGAGGCTTTAGCAGCAAAGGTGTTTTCCTTTGCTTTACGTTGGCTTTAGCAGCTGATATTGTGCTCTTGACACTTGGTATCTAAGGACACAGCATTTGATGAGAATCGTTTTGCAGAAGGAAGCTATGGGCAGTCCTTGATACACAACATTTGGGACACAGCCTATGACAGGTACTGAGACCCATCTCTCAGACTGGCTGAGCCATGAACTGGGTGACTGGGGAGGCATGGGAATGTTAGTGCCCAGGTTGGGATCTGAGCTTAGAGCTTCCTCCCTCCCTGCTTCTGTAATAGGAAAAGCCCAAATCCTACAAGCGAGTGCTTTCAAGATTCAGGACCCTCTGAGCTCTTTCAGCATTTCTCCCCAGCACCCCAAAGGATAACAAAAGACCGTCCATGAGCCAGTGGGCTGCACAAACCTCTTTCCTCCCTCCATCTGCCAAGAGTACCCAATGGGCTTTGGTCAACTCCGACTTCTTCGTTTGAGCCGAGAGTCCTCAAGGCTATAGGAAGTGCCTCACCCCTGCATCACTGTACCCAGCCCCCACAATCAGGGAAGGTCAACAGGGACAGACAGAGGCATCCCAGACCCCAAAAGGGACTGATGAGCTGTCTCCAGGGAGGGGCTAGTGTTTGTCTGAACTCCATGCAATGTTTATCATTTGAAATTTAGATGAAGAGGGGAAAAATTAGGAAATAATGTCTTTCCAAGAAAGAACTGTGGGGGTTTGTCTCCTGCCTGCCAGGCTTGTCCTGAGCTGAATCTACAATAGCTGCCTGTCTCTGTCAGCAGCTGCCTCCCAGAAGAGTAGAAACCTCGGGTCACAGCAAAGGAGTCCTACAATTAAAAATATCAGGCAAATAAGCTTCCTGCTACTTTGTGCATACTATACAAATGTGCCATTAGGAAACAAGCCTGCAAACATTTCATCTCACACTAAATCATTCCCTGTTTAACTCTGTACTTCCTAGCTGAGCCTTTTGTCTGCAGAAGGGAAAAGCATGGACTATTACAAACACGAACTCCAACAAGCCTAATGGTGGGATCACTCCAATGTTGCAGTTAATTCTCACCTTAGTGAACTGGGACAACTCACCAGTGGAGAGCAGATGAGACTGAAACTCAAGCCAAAAATCTATACAAGTTGGTGTGACAAAAAACCCCCTGAATATATCCTTCTCCACCATGGAGAGTTTAACAAGTGACACCTGGTGATTCTTAGATCTGCTAATGGATCACTAAGTGCACATGAGCAAAACAGCACAAAGCAAAGGTTTTAGATACACATCACAAAGACTGCATGAGCTTTCATTGTTTTGTCTTAGGTGGGTAAATATTAATTAAGGTGTAGTCTTCTTCATGCCTCATTTGAATTAATTAAGCATAATGAGTATCACAAGCAGAGAGCCCAATTTTTAACAGAAGTGACACAGAAGGGCTCAGTAAGTAAACTTTAAACTGAAAAACAGGCACTTAGAATTCTAAATTCTGATGCGAGCATCCACAGGTAAGATTTAGATAGCCTGTTAAAACATACACATCTGGAAACCAGCCCTGTATGGTTGCATCTTTGGACAGATAGCTGATCCCCATTTACCTGTCACTGCACCATTTGTCACTCAAATCTTTGAAAAACTTTATGGCTACTGCCAAATTAATCCTCATCATATCTCTACCCTACACACCAGGTTGCTGCTGGTTTTCAGAGGCTTCATTAATGTACCACCAAGTAAGCCAGAGCAGAAATATAGATCTACAATAGCTCTAATTACACCTTAAAAGGGCTGTGCAAACTCCCTGATTTTTCCGTCTTCTGTGGGATAGCAGGCAGGAAACCCTACCTGCTCAAGGTCACAGAGCAACCAGTTGCCAGTAGGTCAGCGCTCCTGACCTTGCAGGCTGCTGATGGCTTCTCAGCACTCACTCCCTGCCAAGATGTGCTGTGATGAATTGAACATGGCTGTGCAGAGCCTCTCGCTTTTAATCGCCGAAAGTACAACTAATCAAGCATATGCTCTTAGTACTACAAGACTCCAGCTAAATAGCAAGAGCAGTGATGTTACTACTAGTCTTACCAACCCTGGTGACATTAAGTACTTACAAAATCAGCATTCATTTTTGTGGCTTGCAAAGTCCACCTGGATCCCTAAGGAGAAAACAGACAGCTGTGAAGCCTTCAAGATGCCCTAGGGGATTAGAAAACATGGAGACAGAGAAGACTATGGTGTTGGAGGTCTTACTTCCGATCTATTCCTTCCCTTCCCTGTAACACCTGCCAGTAGGCAGGGCACATGCTACCTTCTCACCCTCCTGTGGCAGACACCCATCCGGACTGTGAAGGGACGGTCAGCAGTGATGGTGGGTACTGCTTTAGCACGCCCCCGACACCTGGTAGGAGCAGGGCGCTCTGTGTCCCCAGGATGTTTTGGTGATACCTTGGAAGGACAAGGGTGCAAACCCAGGCTGGCAGGCAGACCTGCAATGCACTGTACTGTACCTGCTGATCAAACAGGGCCCAGAACATTGGCAGTGGTATGAAGAGGAAAAGAACACGTGTCACCATTTTAACCTCCCCAATCAGCTGTTTCTATAAAGGGAACAGACAAAAAACGTAAGATGAGGGTGAAAACCCAACAGGTGATTCAAGCCACAAAGCATGAGAGCTCCTATTTCTTTCTGCACGGCAGTTATTCTTCACACTTATTCGTGATAGTGGACATATTTGCATTTCTGCATTTCAGTGCAGCACCTAAACTGTCCATTAAGGGTCAGGAGAGTACAGATGTGGGAAGGGACAGGACAAATGAGAGCCCAGTGCATGTGAGGAGTAGTGTGGCCAGGCCAGTCTTAACTGCCTCCCCTGTCTGTCTGCCCATGTTTCCCCTTCCCCCTCCAAACCCGCCAGGTAGAAAATTGCTTACTGAGTATTTTTCTGACGCCCAGTCCAGCCAGTGATCTCTCTTTGGAATCTGACGGGAGCGGTTTTTCAGCCGGTTTTTAATAGCAAACTAGGGGGAAAAACAGGTAACTCCCTTGTGGCACACCTAGCCTTGTCACGTTCCCAGCTGAAGGCTGCCCTCCCCACCCCCAAATGTAAGCAATGCCAGAAAATTGCAGGGGTTTTGCTGGACACTTCCAAGATCTCAGATTAGATGCTTTATGACCAATTCTCTGCAGGGAAGTTTCTGTGACATTGGTTGATTAAAGGTATGATGTGGGAATGAACAACCTCATGGACTTACCTTTCAGAGACAAATCTAACGCTAGCCCCCCAAAGACAGTTTCACGCTTCATTTAAAACCTGCTACATGATAAAGCTTTAAAGAATTTCTTCATTTCTCTTCCAAAAAGTGCCTGTCAGATTGACCACTGTGCGGGGGAGGAAAAGCTTCATTATCCAAAACAATGTCAAAACCAGAACTCTCACTCCCTTCTTGTTCTGTAGATCTTTCTTTGCATATTCCTGGCATAACCCATGCCTCATTCACTCCTAGACCAACTTTCAAGTTGGTTTCTCACTGGAGGATAAATCAGCAACACTGAATTTATAACTTGTTTGTTTATACTGTGTGCTCCAGCCACTGAACACAGCCACCCAGCAAAAAGAGTGGCAGACCTCACTTAGAAAGCCTATCTTTAAGATCTGGCCTGTTTCCCCAAGGTAAATCTGTCACTAGGATTGACCTAGGTAAAAAGAAAACATCTGCTGTTAGCAACAGCTTCCTGAAAAAGAAACATAATTATCTGCCTAATAGTAAGAGAGTATTTTTTCCACATACTATATTCAGCTCACACACTGTGAAAAATAATTGACAAGGCTATAATGCAACTTCAGCAGGTGTCTCTTGCATTAACATGAACATGCTGAATGTGCATAATATGAATGTGTATTATTACTGTCTGTTAAACTGATAAACCTCAGTGAGATTATTCAGCTGAAAAAAATTGAGTCATATATCTGATACTCTGTGAGTTTCTGAATTTTCCTTTCAGTTCAACCTCCACCAGCATTTGCCACTAGTGGTTCTGTTGGCATCAGCTGAACAGTTCATGGAGCTAAGGAAAAGCAATTGAAATGTTGAAAGAATAAACTAGGGTGTAAACGTGTTTCTTATTCCTTACAGCTCATTAGCAAGATATCCAGAGGCAGCACACAGAAGAACTCCATAGGTCACCTCCCCTTTCCCTTTGTACTTTTCTGACCTGCAGACTCAGAGTCAAGAACGAAAAAGAGAGCATGGCACACACTTACGCAGATGCATTTGCACACTTCCAGTAAGACATTCCCTTGTGGTGGCGTTTTTCTGTACAGTCCACTTCCAGCAATGAACACAACTGAAAAATATTATAATCCAAATGGGAATTTATGTGACTGAGCCTCAGTCCTGCACTAGCTTCTGGGAAGGACCCCCACCCCTCTATTCAACAGAAATCCTCTGCCCTTGGGGCTTACAGGATTGCACTTTTAACAAAATAAATATACAGGACTCCTTTAATGCCTTCAGATGGAAGAAAATGCAACATCCTACAAGGGGCAGTGTGATGAAGTCACCATCATCTTCTCATGATCTGCTCTGGGACAACAGGCACCTCCATATCTGATTCATGCTGGGAATTAAAGCTTTGACATTTCCCTCCATCTAGGCTTTTTGCAGAATAAACTTAAAATACAATCCACATTGAATTGATGCACCTATTGTTGGAAATCAGCCCTGACTTATTGCAACCATGTGAGGATTAATCCAGGTCCAATGTGGTTCTGTGTACTTGCACCTCACACACATTTCAATGGAAACTACCATGAAGGTCACTGCATCACATGCTGCTGTTAACAGATATTACCTCCATTTATGGTTTCCACAAAGGATATACAATTTAAGATATTGTTTTTTCTTGGTTTTCACCCTCAAAGCACAAAGAATATTGAACTGAGGCTTCAAAATCCTGTGAGGGATAGGGCTATCCAATTACATATCATTTATCCTGCTCTTCGAGAGCCTCTGAGCATGTTGCAATTCCAAAGATGTTAGCAGGGAGAAGCACAATAAAAGCTGAGCATGAAATCCACATAACAAACCAACCTCAACTTTTTAAACTAACCCAATTGTCTGGGACAGTCCACAGCCAGTGGAGAAAAGCAGGCACCTCTGTCCTAACACAGGAGGCCTGGCACACAGCAGGGAACTCACCATTTCTCTTTTCTATGAAAACTCTTTGCATCCAGTTTCGACTTGCAGAACTGTCAGAGATCTCTGAAGTCGGTTTAGGTGAGCTGCACTGAAAGACACTTGTCCAAACTCATCCAGAGGGGGTAGTTGCACTACTTAATTTTTAGCATCTCCCTGTGGACCTGCTGGTGCTTCTGAAAGGTGATTCATCAGGTTTGCTGAAATACCTTCTGGCGATGCCATTGACTTCTTTGGGAACTGATGTTTCTGTATTAGGCTTGGCATTTGGAATTAAATAATATCAGTCTTTCCGCCATCTTTCAGAAGCTGAAGCAGCCCAGAAAATCTTGTTCTATATGATTTCCGTTCTGCCTCTAAATCTATCCTTGCATTCCACCATCATGGGGAGAGGGCCAGTCAGGGCTGAAAGGGTATTTTCTCCAGTTCTGCATGCTGCTCACATAGGCAAATATATCACTTCCAAGAGCATTTTAGCATGTTACAAAAGAACACAGAGCTGCTTTGCTAGGCAGGCCATGGAATCTGGCAGCAGGACACTAGCTAAAACACATTTTGATTGATGCCCTCACCGAAACTGCAATATTTACACGTCCATTTTCCCCTGGGCAACTACTACTCTGCTAGAAACATTCATCACACAATGGTGCACAGAGGAGCCTGTGCTGCCTTAAACTGATAGGAAGAGGCCACAGGGGAAAAGAGAAGCTTCTCAGGCCCGTGCCCATGCACTTTCTTGAAAATAATTGCTGTAATGTTAGCTGTGGCCTAATAACATTTCTCCACCATCCTGATTCTTCCCTCTGACGGAAGTTTGAGGGGAGAGAGCAACATTCACATTCTCTGGGGGACAAACTGTTCAAATCACAGATGCTGTGGTGAAATCACACAATTGCCTGTCTCTCAATTAAACTAACAAACTGAATGAGAAGTCACCCCGTGCTGCGTCAAAGCCTCTCAAATGTAGCGTAATAAGGGGACTGCTCCCCTCAGCAGTTTGCAACTGTGAAACTAAAGCTAATGGTGCATCCTCTGTATCGCTACCAAGGAGTAACAGTAAGAATGTGGAAATCGCCGAGTATTTTATAAGGGTTGAAGAAGAAACCTTGACAAGGACATTAATGGGGCTAAGATGCAAGCTTTATGAAGCAGGGTGATTGCAGCTGTCTCCTGACACTTGGACAATAAGGGCTTTTTATTGCAACACAGTAAGTTGTCACTGTAATTGTGGGAATTACTTCAGCCAAGCAAAGTGAGACAGCTCAGAATAAAGTAACATCTCATTCAGCTCCTTCTGTATTTCTGTGGAACATAGATTCTGAAGGAAAAGTCTGAGCCGTTAAAGATGGTCCCAAGCTGCAAAGAGCCTGTGGAAAGTTTAGAGGCAGCATGGTAAGCTTCTCATCTATAAGCTGGGGAACTCTGAGGACTGCTCATATTGCAGTTCAAAGGCCAAGCCTGCTCATAGGCAAAGCTGCAAGCCATCAGGAGAGTCCTTTTGGTGCCTCCCTTCGCTTTATAGAGTAAAGCAATTGTATTGCGAAACATCCACCAGATCACCCTCTTGTCAGTATCGTGATAAAGGACTACAGTAAAACCATGGTCTGCCCACCACTAGCTGAACTCGTGATCTTTCTTGCTGCTCTGAACTGTGGAATTGTTGGAAGACCTGAACCCTCGAGTTTCCCATCGCAGAATCCATCCAGAGCTAGTGAATTCATGCATTTGCTCATCTATCCATGGACTCAAAAAAGGTAACTCCTATTACAAGCAGTACTGTACAAGCACTTACCAAGTGCCAACACCATCAGTGCTGCTGGGACACCAAAAGCCAGTGCATAACAATCTTCTCCAAAACATTTCACATCCCCTGAAAGAGTCATCAGAAATAAAAACACCTCATTACAGTCAGACTTATGTTACCAGGCCTTTGATTTGCTACCCCTAAATCAGTCATTTCCCTGGCTTTAAATCTTCTTTGCTGGTGTCTGACACTGTGAATTGAATCTCCTTGAAACAGTTGTCCTCCCTTGATGAAGACAATTTGGAAGCAGGGTTAGTGTCTGCCAGCAAAAGCAGCTGATAATGGGATATTGATGAGAGCAGTAGAAGGGACAGGGCAGACAAATAGGTAGAAATAAGTAGTAGGAACTGTAATTGGGAGAAACCCCACCACATTTATAATAACCTGAAGCCACTCCGTATTTGCCTAGATCTAAATAACCAGTACTGTGTTTCCACATTATTTGTGCCAGCTGCATGAGTCACTGAGCTAAAAACCTGAATCTGATTTCATAGCGACCTGCAGTGGACAAAGTAGAAGCCAGTAGCCCTACTATCTAAGTGGGAACACAGGATTAGTCTTAAAACTCCATTTCCCTTTCTCACCACCTTCCCAATCTCACTAGAGGCAGCCTGCTCCAAATGTCAGGTCTTGCAATAACCCATCAGGAAGCCAGGCTTGTTACAGCATGGCTTTGATTGATCTGAGCTACAGTTCACTGAAACCCTGCACCTCTTGGACCAGGTCAGTTCTTGCACCACATGAATTTAGAGGTCCAGTTGCAAACAGCTAGCCAGCAGTGGGGTCCGTGTTTGTACACCAGTGGCTACAAATTACTGCAATCTTACATGGAGTAATAACAAAATGGCTAAAATAAGACAACATAGTTATCAGCAAACCAACTCATGAATCCTTCAGTGGTTCCTGTTTGTTTTCCCTGGGCAGTCACTGTCATCTGCATAGCTCTATGCATGCATAGCATTTATTCACTTATTTTCAGCAAATCAGCTGAAATCCAACAAAGCTGACAGCAAGACATTATGGGCACGCTGAACTTTTGACTTGTAAAATGAGTTGCACTTCTCTACCTAAAAGTATATATTCTACATTTTGCCAAATGTCTATGAACTGCATTTCTTGCTCTTCCAAAAAGAGCTTTCATAGTCAGCAAAAATTTTACTCTTTCCCCATTCTCTCCACCACATTTCCATGTTGCAACTAGTTTATTGCTAGGCAATATTGGCACAGGTTTTGATGTTCAAAGGGGACTGGATTTTCATCTGCCCACTGACTACATTGAGCAAAAGCCCCTTCCCAAAAGAATGCTGACCTACAGGTATCAGTGAGGGAAAGAGCAAGAGATACAGCATTTGTCTTTGGCCCTACGCAAGGTGTAAATATGAGACAAGCACAATTGCCTACAGCCTTGTGAAATGAATCGCCTGTTAAAACAACCACTCTGAACAAAGAAAGCTTCCTGGAAGCCACAGGATGAAATGAAAAAAAAAAAAAAAGCTATTATATATGAAGGCTATCTTGTCCCTGTCCCTATCCCTATTGCCTATAGCCTGCTGCTCTGTGTCTGTATTTACAGCGTGTCAATCCTCTTGGCTTCTAGGTGCTGCAATACAATGAAATAAGTGCAGCAAGATTCAGGGACTAAAAAGGGTTGTGAAGCTGGCTAGAATATAAAGTAGGTCTTAAATGGGGCATAGGCCTGTGCTTTGTCTTCAAAGCTAGTTGCTCAGGGCTGCAATTTTGCAAGCAGGCCAACACAGACATGCCTGGGTGCCAGGACAGAGTCTCCTGAAGTCAGCAGCACCCTCTGGGAGAGAGACTCTAGGAGTAGAAAACTGGCCCTGCTAAGTTTTTCAGCCCTGACACCTGCACAGGACAGCAGAGATCAGTTGCCATTCACAGGTCACCTGCAGACAAGACAGGGGACTAATCCTTCACTGGCAATGGGGAAGATTAGACGACCATACAGGTCCTTCAACCTTTCATATTTTAATTCTACAGTTCAGGCTGGCTTTGAAATACAACCTGGAATATAGTTTCTGTGACTTGTCTGCTAGTACTATAAATCTGTTATGCTGCTACAGCAGGATTAACAAGGCGTAAATGCAATACACTGACCACTGTACAGATAATATCATTTCTGCCATTCAGTTGTCACAAGAGCCTAACTATGCACAGCGAAGTAGCCAGAGGGCAGCTAATTTATTGTCTTATTCTAAATCAACACTGACCTCTTAATACAGGAGTTACAAACGTGGAGATCAAACTTCCAGCATTAATGGATAAATAGAAGATGGAAAAAAACTTGCTTCTCTCCGAGGTCTAAAACAAGAGAAGACAATATCAATGTCATGGCTAACGCTCAGCATTGGGCTTGCAAATTGAACACTATCAATTCTCTTGTTAGGAAGGCTGGGTAAATATTGACACTCAGTGCATAAAAAGCTAAGCAAACAAGCTTGCATTCAGGTGATGGTAAATGCTCACACAAACCAGCTCATGTTACTTGAGAAGCGCTTTGGGACTTTTTGGCATTTCAGAGGAAAAGCCACTGTTTTGAGAGTGTTGCAAGACTGGAAGAAAGGGAGAGCATTTACTTATTCAGAATAAGTAGCATGATTCAGATCCTCTGTCACCTAATTCAATCCAATTTGGCAGTTTGACAAACTCATAATTTCTTCCCATACCCGAGCTCCTTCCCCTCTCCCCCATCCTCTCCTGTGTAGAAACAGAAAAAGAAACCTATGTATTTTGAGGAGCTGATAATGACAGCATAGATGAGAGAGTGCCAGCAAATGAGAGGTATCCATCAGACAGGAGATCACCAAGCTAAGGCCGGTCAACCTCAAACTAATAAGGTAAATTAAATATACAGGAACAAATTCAAGAGCCTGATGGAAGGATGGACTCTAAGAGAAAAAGTTCAGAATTTAACTGATGTTTTAACATAATATAGTTCATACATTCGAAGGATTCCTGTTGATCTTCTTCTTGCATAATTCATAATTTGAAACGAATCAAGAACTTGATGCTGAGTTTGGTCTTTTTTGCAGGAGTAATGTGTGAGGGCATTCAACCAAGAGCAGTCTTACCTTGCTTGTGGGGGAGACATACATGCACAGTTGCATGCACATACACTGTGCCAAACCTCCTTCTGTGCCCGGGTGGGCCAGCGGAGTGGAGAAAGAAAAGCAGGCTACCTGACCTACCCAATGCTTATCTGTATCACCAGCTGTAGGACACTTGAGAGTCACCAAGCCCTGTAAAGGTAGTGGGCAAACTGCTTGGGACACGGCTTGGTGCCTAGCAGAGCACCTTGAGCCACATCCCTATGACCTGAGCATCATTTGAATGTGAAGCTTTAAATTAGCTGAGTAGGAGGAAGCTCCACAGGGGCCTGGTTCTGCCCTCTCTCCTTCTAAAATGTCCTGCTCCCTTCTGCTCCCTGAGACAATATTCACAAGCCTAGAAAACAGGAGAAATTGTGAAGAATTGCAGGCAGCTAAAAGGGAACAGCTCTTAAGGAATGAAGCCTGGGATTCAAAAATGTCACAAAACTTCCCATAACTGATGGTGCAGCCAACAGGAAATACTGACACTTCACATGTCAAGAAGCCTCTTATCACAGGGGACTGCTGCAGGGCAGGTGAGCAGGTGGGAGGGCATGGGAGGACTTCTTCATGTCACCTTGTGAAGCAGGTACTGGGAAGGTGAGGGTGAGAGCTTCATCCCTCCCACTGGCACCCACCAAGGAATCCAGGGGTCCCCTCACTTGGATTAAGGGCTTCTTGCCTTGCCCCAGCACAGTTATGAAGACCCCATCAATTTGAACTTTTGGTTCTTCCACAGTTTTATTGCCTAACGTGTCCCAGGCAATCTTAGGCATACATTACTCGCAAATTATTTCTCCAGAGTAAAAAGATTTGCAAGCCTTACAATAATCATCTCTATGGCGTGTTCCTATGGTTAATAGCAAACAGCACTGGGTCTTACTTTCCCTTATACTCCATTTCTGTCCTTACCAGTGTTTTTGATTACTTGGAACATTCTACTGCCAAGCTAGTAAAAGTGTATTTTCTTCTTCATTCTACCCTTGTGATTACTTATTCATTATCACAAGGAAATCTAGAGAAATGAGCAGCCTCAGCAATCTCTCCTGCTCCCAGAGTAGCCCTGTCATAGCTTGTTACGAGTGGTGCTGTAGAGTCCTCACAGTCCTGCCCTCTTCTAGTCAAATTCTCATGCCATGTCTCTAGCCCTTCATATCTGAGCAACTTGGAATTTCTGAGAGCTGAGAAAAACTCAGGAATGCAGCTCTCTTTATGATAAAATCTAGAGCAACAATTACCAAAAAGCTTGTGCTGGTAAGAGAAGAGGATAGTGATGCCTAAAGAATTTGTAGCATCTTATTTCATACATTTTCAGATTTCAGTGATGGGAAAAAATGGTCAGAGAAAAGCAGAAGTACAAAAATAATGACCCAGAAGCTTGCAAATTACACTGATTGGAAAAAAAGAATTCCCTCCCTATTTTCTTAATCTTTGGAGCAGACGTACATTAACAACATGATTTGGATTAGCTAATTTGAGAAAAGGTACCGTACACAATAATCCTGATCTCCTTGGCAACCAGAAAGTAAAGAAACAAAGAGAAAACTATTTAGTACCTTAAGCGCCATATCACGCTGTTTGAAAGCAGCTTTGGTGCTTAATTAATATGCACAGCAGCCTTCATACTCATATAACAGAAATATAATTTTGTTCAGGCGTTTTTAGCTTGGACTCCTAATCTCATAGACAAAGATGCTTGGAAGTCTCCTGCAGATAAATCTACTTTCCCTTTCTGACCTCCTGCTGAATCAGTCTCCACTACTGTTTGTAGTAGCACTGTTCTCAAAGTGGCAGATCAAGACTATTACACTCGTAAAGAACTTCAAAGAAAACCAAACCAGTGGTGTGCATTTACCTCCAAATATAAATTTGTCTTTATGTGGGAATAGCATAGGCAATTTGTTTATTCGTTTTCTATACAGAACTACCCCATGCCTAGTTTCCAGATGGAACAACTAAGCCTGTGCACTTAAGGACTCATCTGAAGTTTATTGGAATCCTGAAAACTAAGGGAGAATCAAATGCTTCATTTCATTGGGAATTTTCAAAACTTATTTCATCCTACCTGGAGTGGAAGACAAAAAATATAAGTCCTCTCAAACACCAGTCTGGAGGGGAGAAATATTCTGGCTAGGCCCAAAACTTTAATTCCTTACAAAATGAAAACTTCTCATTCTGATTTTGAAGACTAAATGCCCTACCACATAGCATAAAATACTTTTTTTTCCTTCTGAAAGGCCAAGTCATTTCACAATGGTAAAATACAAAACTTTCTATTCTGAAAGGAATGACTAGAGCAAAATGTATTGTCCTTATCAAAGGGTTTTTACAGTTTTCTTTCCCTAACTTAGCTTTTCCTGAAGACGACACACAGGCGAATGTTTGAGCCTTAGTGTTTGATAAATTTGTTGGAGAGGCGTAGTCTGAGCACTGAAGAATGGGTACAGGCCCACACAACCACAGGCAATTCAGGTTTGTCTCTGTAACTCAGTTGTGGTGTTTGGTGTCAGGTAAGTTTGGGATAATAGTATGTATGTATGTGCCTGACCGGGGTGCTGAGATTCATTAGCTGAAGTCTATAAAACACTCCGAAGATAAGTGGTACGTATTATCATACTGTAATTAGTTGGTAATTGAAAGATGCTGGATAAACATTATTAATCATTAATATTCACAGAAGCAGCACTTCTGAAAACGCTGCTGCAACACCTGTTAGAATCCTTCTGGGACAACTATCGGGGCTGCAGGCTGGGATGCCCACATGCTACCATGCACGCAGCATATTCCCAGAGCACACATGCTGTACTGCCAGCCTGCTTTCAGTCAGAGTTGTACCAACTGGAGGGGCTGGTGACCACCAGATGATTGCTGCTCCCTCTTCTGCAGCATCCTCTAAAGCACCGAGTCCAACTGACAGCACAGGATGGACATGCCTGCAAAAGGATCTGTTTTGAACAAACGACCATGAAACATCCTGTGTTTTTAAGCTTCATCTCTTCAGCATCACACAGTTCATGTGCAGAAAGCACAAGTTTTCCCAAATTTTTAAAATATAAATTTTAGTCTATATTATTCATTCATTGAATGCGGACTACGTGCTGTGGCATTGCAAAAGACATACAGCGAACTGCCCTGCAGAGCTCCTATCCCTTGTCCACGGCCAAAGGGACCTGTCCAACTCTACCAGTGCCTTTCCTGACAGACCATTAGTCTCATGTCCTTCTTCAATGTCTCCATTGATGGGAATTTCCATCTCCCAAAGGTCCTAATCTTTCCCAGTGCTTTTCTAGATCTACTTTTGAAAATTTTTGCCTACCATTAGTCCTAAATAAGCCCCCTTGAATTTAAGCCTACTCATCACAGAACCTAACACTTATTTTCTTTCTTGTAGCTGTGGCCTTCTACATATTTGAGGACTTACGCCATGCACAGAGGTTGCTGATTTGAATACTGTCATTGAGAAAACCAAAATTTTCATTTGCATGTTAAGTCAACATAAATCTAAGTGCTTTATTTCAGGTCAACTTGAAAATTTAGCATTTTGCCTGAGGATTAGTACCTCCTGACCTGCTTCACTTCTTTAAGCACTACCTTATCCCCAATTGTGCTGCATAATGGGAGTTTGAGATTAGTGCAGGTGAGGGGCTAAGCACTCATGATAGAGAATGAGGTCATGAAGCAACTGGACTACAATTCACAGGAGTCAGAGCACAAACAGCTGGAAAGAAACATTTTCCCAACTGTTCAGAACTTTCCATTCTGGAATATCTAGAAAACATTCTGGGTAGATTTGGTACCAGCACTACTTTCAAAAGACTGGAATTTCCTACAGTTCTTTCTGAACGATATCTAAATCACAAACGATGACTGATCTGAGGGACAATTCCCAAGGAAGCATAGACTGGTGATACAATTTTCTCTTTCATTTATTGTATTTCATTGCAGTGCATTATAATCACCCTTGTTAAGCTGGTTCAGAAATGGCTACAGTTCCATGATACGTGATACAGTTTTCCAACTACTCTGACATCCAATTAACATTTAGATGATTTGATGCAATTATGACCTATCCTTCCCAATATCAGTCCTGTTCTGCTGCCATTTTCCTTTCCTGAAGCATCCAGTTTGTCTCAAGTCTTATGCAAATCATCCTACCTCCATCTTACTACACCTTTTCCTAGCAAACTAGCCCTTATTCTAGTATAACAGGGTTTGATCACATAAACATCCTCATAAAGTAAGAAGACACTGCAGATTTTAGGAAAAAAAACAAATCTTACATGTTCCTCTTCAAACTGGTCCCCACCAAATGCAGAGACACAGGGCTTGATACCTCCCGTTCCAAGGGCGATCAAAAACAGACCAACCATAGACAGGATCCTTCATGCAAGAACAAAAATATCACCATTGCAGAACCTTACCAGTGCTTATGAGAGCATTTTAGTGTCACCCAACCATGATTCTTCTGATATCATTGTCTTTTGCCTTGGGTAGTGATGATAAGCCAGCTAAGTGCAAACAACAAATCAATTAGCCTCATTTCTGCATTCAGTAGCAGTCAATTAACTAAACTGGTTTTGTCAGTTTCTTGCTGTTCTGAGGCCCAACGGACACACTTGAGATCAAAGATCCATGGGATTATTTTTGACTCATATGAGAACAAAAGATTGCAGAGATCAATTGAGAAAAAGAAAAAAGAAAAACAAAACAAAAGAAGTCTTTTCCTGTAGCCTTCCAGCCTGGGTAAGCACAGACAAACTGAATTAGACTCATTCTTGGGTGCTTTCTACTTCCCTGTGCAGCTCAAAATACCATTGTTGGCCCAACAGATTATGTCTGTAGGGAACAGGAGTGTCAGGACTCGCCAGGTCTGCAACAAAAGGAAACTGTTCCAAAAATTAGATGTGCTCCTGCCTGCACGTGCATATTTTTAGATCTGCGACCATATAGGCAAAACAGCTTGGTGATTTCAGAGACGCCAGCTGAGGAACTACTCCGAGAAGCCTATCTGTTCCAAATCTAGAGGGCAAAAAGGGTTGTACTTTACAGAGAGACAGACCCTTCCTCTCTTGCATCAGAAAATATATCTTTGGTTTTGTGTTGCCATGCACACAGGGGAACCTTGCTGAGCTGGGCAGCAATGCTGATGAGGAAATGAGGGAGGAATGAGCCTGGTGCAGGCAGCTGGATGGAGGAGAACAAACTCCAATAGCACAGTACAGTAGAGAGATGCCTACATCAAAGAGTTTAAAGTCTCTGTGGTGGTTTCCAACTCTAGAAATGCAACTAGAGTGCGTTCACTCTCTAGATCTGCCCTTCTGCTCTTACTCAGACATCTCAAACTCTTCCCTGGTAAAAGCAACCTATGCACAGCCCCAAACTGCTGGCCTGATGGAGGTAAAAAAGTACAGTCCTGGGTAAACCAGCTACCATCACAACCTACTACAGCGCTGGAGCTTCAACAGCTACTTACACATGAACCGTCTGGTTGCCTAGGGATGGAATTGCACCCACTGACTTTATCAGATGGCCAACGACATACACAATGGAGAGGTAGATGATCGTCCTGTGAGGAAAGCAAACAGCAATGACTGAAGGTGCTGGGTGATGTACAGTCAAAAAGTAGAAATTGCTTTTACTTCCTGATACGTCAGGTCTACTTGGCAGACACACAAGGAATTGGTTTGTTCATACTACTGGTATAGCAGGCAGCTATAACTTTTGTCAACACTGAGTGCACTAGAAGAAACAAATATGTGAATCAGTTCAAATTAAGGAATGTTAGCCCCTGCTTTCTTTGCAGAGGTTGCTGAGCAAAATAAACTAGAAGTGTTCCAGTCTTGTCAGGCATGGAAAGCTGCAAATAGAGCTCAACCTCCAGATTACTAATAACTGGTATTTTGTAGCATACATCTAAGTTAATCCCTTGACTGGAAGTCATCTATAGGGACTGTTGCCCATGTTCAACCCACCTAACACATCTGCATTAGGAGCGTGGTTTCCCCATTGCAAGTCTGTTTTAGATCCCAAGCGCCTCTGAAGGATTGAGCTCACCTATCTTCCTCCCATGTCTTGGTGAGGGAGAAGAAATCTGACTAGGAGGATCAGGCTCTTGAGTGTATTCTATTCCTTCATCACTTTCAGGATTAAGAGATGTCTACCTATTTATATGCAGACAACACACACAGAGGAAATGGAAGGACTTGTTAGGACAGAGGCACTAGAAGAAGCCTTATAAGCTTTGAGCATGGAAGTGGTCCTCAACACATCCAAACCCTGGTTGCAACAGCTAATTTAGAGCCACATCAGATCATTCCTAAAAGCCCCTCTAATCTGTCATCCTGTCCTTGGTATTAGCCAAGGTCCAGCTACTACAGCAAAAGCCACCTCCCATTAAGTCATAGGGATTACTCCAGGAAAAGTCTCTTGCCTAATGCAAAAAAGTCTGCATAAGGATTTACCTTCTCACAACATCATGCTGTAGGATCGATATCCTCAAACACCAATGACCATTGCTAGGTGATCTTAAATAATGAACTTAATAAATCCACACTGTTATTTTTTTCATTCAAATGACAAGAGAATGACTAAAATTGAGCACAAAGGAAAAAGAGCATTGATATCTCCTTAAGAACCTTCTGCTGGAAAGGCATATGGCAGCTGGTTTTTTCCTGTTAAGCCTCTTCTGCCAGGCATGCTTAGACCCAGAGAGAAGAGTTCAGCTGCACTTCACCACTCTGACAGCCAAGACTCCTCAGACAATGAACAAACAGTGCCGAGCAAATAAAGTCCTATACCTAACTGCTCACCACCACTCTGGGGAAGATGATGGCCCACAACTTATCAGTAGAAAGGAAAACTGCTTAACTTACTCAGGAAGAGTTTACCTGGTTATGTGCTGAAGGAGATTATTTGAGTGAGCCCAGGTTTCTCTGGAATAAAAATGGGTATGCTTACACATTCCCTATGCTGTGAAAGCATAAGTCAGTATAGCATAGTTAGCGACATTTCATCTGAAATGGCAAGATCTAGAGGATGACACCGCTTCCTCACCATCTTTGAATCCTTCTCAGAAGCAGATCTTGGCAAGCTGAGGGTTAACCATCCTACACCTCAGCTTCCTCAAGGTGGGTAGGGATGGACAGTGGAGGAAAAGTGTGCTAATGACATTTAATTTGTTCCAACTTTGTTACCTATTGGCACTCAGGTGAAAAAGGAGCACAGAACGGCATGAGCAAACAGATCAGCTGTTCATCCATTAACAGAGAGGAGCTGACCTTCACAAGTGTGCCTGCTGCACTCTGAACTAGCTCAAAACTGGGAGCACAGACAGCACTGCCTTTGCTCAGGCTGCATGATATAGATATGCTGTCTGATTCCGATATCTTCACTTACTTGTATTTTCCCAGCCATGAGTCTGCCATGATGGCTCCAATGACAGGCGTGAAATAACATAGCGCGGAAAAGGCATGGTACACAGCAGTGGAGAGATTCTCATCCCAGTGGAAGAAGCTTAAGAAATACAGGGTCAGGACAGCTAAAAGGAAACAAGCAAATCACATCAGATAATTAAGTTGTATCTCTGCAGGTAAGCAGGATCAAGGTGGCAAGAAAACCACTGATTTGTCTAGCAGCTATGAGCACTGTTGTGGAAAGATCTGTGCTTTCAGACCTGTTCCTCAATCTCTGACACAGGAAAAGCTAAAATGAGATATACCAGTAGCAGGCATTCTTTGCTCATAAACTTTTATGTTTAGCTAGAAAATATATTTTCTAGCTTATCTTACCATAACATGTAGTTCTGTTTATGCACATTTTCTATTTGCAAATTAGGTGCCTGTATGATTCAATTCCCAAACATGCTGATTGCACACAACTATGAAAAACATCACACAGCGGAAAACCAAGTCTGATACAGAGAATCATATAAAAATTTAGACTGGAATGTAAATTTGGAGCTCTCTAGTCCCAGCTTCTGCTCAGAGCAGGTGTAGCATCAATGTTAGGGTACACTGTTCATACCTGCATCCCAAAATGCCAATTTACTTTAAAAGACAGCTGAAACCACATACAGCACAGAACCCTAGAACCCCTAGACTAGCATACATAGAAACACAAGGATGGGAAAGTCGCTTCCCAGATACAGGTCACATACCTCTCATGCCATAGTAGGAGAAGCGCTCACAGAACTCATTCACCACAATGAAGGCAATGCTTAGGGGGTAGTTGGAGCCACAGAGTTTCTGCAGGACACAAATGAGAACTCTGTGAAAACCGTCACCCCAGCAACACATCCCCACAGTGCATGGGCAGTGGAGAGGAGTCTAGTTCAAAAACTAGGCTCAAAGGACTCAAAGGAGGGAGGGGATTCCACAGCTATTTTGCTTTGGTTAAGGCTCCCAGTGAATTAGCCTGGCTGACATGGGCCCACTAAGGACAGCCATGGAGATCTGTGAGCTGCCAGCATCCCACCATGCTCATAGCTCTAGGAACT
This sequence comes from Falco cherrug, assembly GCF_023634085.1. Taxonomy (NCBI): domain Eukaryota; kingdom Metazoa; phylum Chordata; class Aves; order Falconiformes; family Falconidae; genus Falco; species Falco cherrug. Next base: position 30,640,888 of record NC_073704.1, on the reverse strand, counting down.
CCAGTAAGGGTCGTACTGCTTCTCCGCTGCAATGCAAAAACCCACCGAGATGCAAAAACACCTTCAGATATCTTTTCTCCTAAGCTTCACATAAAGCTACTACCCTGCCCCAAAACTTCTCCCTAGAACCAGACCTTGCCTCGCAACTGGTAGACCCCAGGGAGCTGCTGTCTGCTTCTGTATGAATCTGCTCCCTCCTGTGTGACAACTGCTCTCAGTCTCTGCACCTCACTTGCACTGAACTGTGCCACCGCATTCACTGAAGCAAAGCGTCAGCCCTGTGTCCAGCACACTCTCAGGCATAGCATCCATTTCATATTGCAAGAACAATGACATAGCTATGGATAATTCAATTTGATTAATCAAAACTAAACAAAACAGCAATGGGACTGTCAAACCTCTCTGCATGTAGCCACTCTTTCAATGAATCTGACTTTACTTCAGCTAAAATCAGCTGTTTCCATGTGAAATACAAGGCATTTAAACAAATGAGTCTTGGCATGACCTTGCATGGGCCTCCTTCCTTCTTGCTACCCCGCTGATGCCCAAGCTAAGCAGCTTCCAGCTGCCTTGCAACAGGGAAAGCAGGTTTTCACAGCACTGTCCAGCCTCTGCCAGTTAGTGGGAAAGAGAGGCTGGCCATGCACTGGTGAGGGGTGGAGGGGGAGAGTAATATTACACAGCTGCATTTATATTTATGGTCTTAAACAGCCATGGTATGGGCCAGTGAAGTGAGATGAACTCTTCACAGGCATTTCTGTGCCTCGTGTCAGAAACAATGAATCCCTCTATTTCTTCCCAAAGTCCCAAATGCAAATACAGATACCAAAATAGATGTGTTTAGTCAGGTTTATTTTACCACCAAGTGACCTGAGCTTATTTGGATTTCTGAAGCAATGGCATCAAGTTTAGAGGAGTCTAGCTTAATGATGCTGTCTTGCTCAACATTGTACAAGAGCAACAAAAGAAGTTGGTTTTCCACAGAAAAAAAACCCCAAACCAACGAAACAAAAAAACACCAAACCCCACCAAAAAATGCTTTCCATTATCTAACCCAGCATATGTAAGCACAAATATTTTTGTCTTTTGTATTTTTTTTTCTCTCGCTATTTATGGGCTGCCTTTTTATTAAGAAACCCTTGGCCTCTTTCATTTACTAGAGTAAATCTGTAATTATCCATTTAATTTTGTATTTAGTCTGAAACCATCGTGCTCAGCATATGGCTTGTAAGACAGAGTGGGCTCCCCTGGAAACCACACTGGGGCTTCGTGGTTTCAGACTAGCCTAAAAATGGTGGCATACATAAGCAGTAAATTCACAAACACACAGACATATGCACATACAGCAGGGGTCCTCAAAGTACGGCCCCCCAGGGTCCTCAATCCAGCCACCAGTATTTACAGAACCCCCCCGCCAGGGGTTGGGGGGGGAAACCAAGCAGTCGCAGATTAATTCCTGCCACTTAATCCGCGCGCCGGCCCCCTGGTTAAAAAGTTTGAGGACCCCTGACATACAGAATACTTTTCCCCAACAAGTTTTTCATAATAAAGAAGAGCCGTAAGAGGCAAATTATGTTTCCTGTGGGTGCTTGGAGGCATGTTCTGAACTGGAAGTAAAATTGTATAAAAGGAATAGTTTTATTCCTCTCTTTCACGAATCTCACCATCAGTACTCGTGAGATTTAATAACATTTGATGGAGATGCAGGGGTGACTGTTCAAACCCAGATGGCCAGGTGTCAGGAACCCTGCTGCCTCAACTCACCCCGCCGTACCCGATGCACAAGCCCTGCTGGATTTAGCTGCAGCAGTTTAAGGTATCACATGCCACGCTGGCATCTGCAGTGACAGGAAACCTGGCAGTGTCTCATTTTAACCACTCCTGCTCTGGGATGGGCACTTCCTACAGATGAGCAGGGGAAGGAGAGCAGGAGGCAGTGACTTCCCAGCTAAACCTCCCATAGTGCCTGAGCCAGGACACAGAGTAAGTGCTTACAAACACAGAGCAACTACTTACAAGCAGGGGTACTTCCATCTGGCTTGTATGTCATGAGATGGCATTAGCATACACAGAAACCCTCATGTATTCTCCCTGCTGTATCACTGACCTGCCTGTGGCCTGCCTGGACATCCAAAAGTGGGAAGCTTTCATCCATGCAGAGCACCAGATGCAGTTTGCTCGCTTTCGCCGAGGAGGACCTTGCTCAGCAGAGAGCCCCAGCAAAAGCAAAGAGGCTAAGCTTGGATTCGTGAACACTCAGATAGTCTGCTGTGCTTAGCTACTGCTGTAAGCCTGGGGTTTGCAGGATTATGGAGCTCTTAAAGATACTGTGGAAGTTGATAGTCTGCATCTTTGGAAAAAAGAAAGGTCATTTAAAATGCCAGCTACAGGGGACATTTGTTTTCACCTCTCCTTCTTGCTGTCTAGCAGCAGAATGGGAAAAAGATTAGTATGTCCCAGGAGTTCTGGATATCCAATAGTTAATGTCTGCACAGCACTTAAAATGGCAAGTTAAATAGTTGGCTTACTAATGACATAACTGTGAGCCTTAAGAAGAAGTATTACAATAACTGTCCTGCAAGTCAAAGCAGGTACAATACATGCCCAGCTCCCCCTGAAGTCAGTACAATGGGCAGTGTTTAGGCATCAAGTGCTCAATCAGCATTAACCTGAAAATCTGCACGAACATCAAAGCTGCAAGGCAACAAAAAATTCACCCGAATCTGGCTTTAAATCAGAGGCAAAGGTGTAAACCTGAGGCTCTGGCACTACAGCTAGGGTCTGTAACACCCATCAGCGGCCCATCTTCAATCCCTATCCTTCCTTCTGCTTTGCAGCATCTGGGGACCATTTATTCCCTGGTGGGTTTCATCAAACTAAGCAAATGGACAGGTCAGCTCCCTCCCTCCCACAGACAACATCCTCCTTCACTTCAGAGAAGTAAGTCTTCTTGCACAAGGAAAGTGATGTTCAGGAAAAATGCAGCAATCAAAACCCTTACCCATTTTCCCAAACATTCAGACAGTTCATTTTTTCCCCCTTTAAGCTGCACTTTCTTAACTTAATCAGGTTAGTGGAGGGATTTTTGCCTTGAGTTGTTAATGCTTATTTCAACCCTCTGCAAGAAAGGGTGTTTGTCTCCAGCCAGAGCACAACAGAGGAAAGAACAGAGAGATCTTGCAGTGTTTAGAGCAAGCTGAGCAGAAAGCAAAGAAAAGGAAACCAGCTGTAACACTCACCGGGGATTTTTTCTGAACAGCGAAATCTCCTTTGGGGGGATCATCTCCTGCAGAAACAAAAGTGAACAAAGTTTCCTTGGATTCATTTCTCTGAAAAGCATTCATCTCCCCTCTCGCCTTGTCTCCCACCATGCTATGTGGCTGTGGTGAGTTGACTGGGAAGATTTCCAACCTCAGGCATGAAGTTTGATTCAGTTTGAGTTAACCCTAATTGAGCACATTTGTGCAGCCAGGGCAGAAAACGGAGGGAGATGCTACCAGGGGAGACAACTCCAGAGTTCAAGAAGAGTCAGGGAACACAGCCTAAATCATTCACAGGTTGGGGCTGTCAGCACTTCATGGCACAGACCGCCCTTTTGTTTGGCATGCCCCCAGCTATCATACGTGCACCAGCCCAGCACAGCCCTCTATGCTGAACAGATGTGAGCCGAATAAAAACCCCAGGTCCCAGATACACCTACATCCTGTGGATTTAGAAGCAGAGTGTGCATCTCCCTCCCAATACAGTAATGACAGGTTTATTCTGCAGGGATCTCATTCCACTGAAAAGCCACACATTTATCCCAAGTCATAACTACTAAAATGCTCATCATGCCAAACCCTCAGACAGTGGATGTCACGGATGCCTGCACTTTGTTAAATCATTTCTTTTCTATCCCAGGAGTGAAGCGACCCAGGGTTCGTTCCTGCACCAATTCCCTGGAGTGACCTATGGGACAGTAATCCAGAGGGCACAGCCAGCACCCCATCTCTACTTCCTATTATCCAAAAGGCCACCTTAGGGCTCCTTGTGGCAAACGCATCCTATGCTGTGCTGGGAGCCCCTGGATGCCCCCTGCAGCTGCATGGGCTCAGGTTCTTGCAGGTACCCTGTTGTCCCTCCTTCCATGCTCTTCTCAGGAATAGAGGAGCTCTTCATCAGTATTCTTCCAGTGCCAGCTGCAATTATAGAGCAAAATTCACAACCTTCCCATAAACCATTCTCAGTGGCTGTGGCTCTGCAGCATTCTAAGTGCAGCACAGGGGTTTTTTCTTCCCCTTTCATTTGGCTTCTTTAAAAGGCAAATGTTCAAGGAATTTTGCCAAACATTTCTCCCATATCAGCAAAAGTACAGACCACACCCAGAATCTACAGTTGGTACAAGGAGTCTCCATAAACTCATTGCTAGGTCCATTACTGAGTTGCTGCTACTGCTTGGGTACCACAGGAACCAGGTTGCAGCTGACAAACCAGGAAAGAGGCTTTTGCTCACACCACAGATCCCTAATCTGGCTTCAGCATTGCTAACAAGACCTGGAAAACACTTAGATGAGGGACTCAGACGTGACAGAGTGCCCTAAGGAAGCATAATTACTCTCCACATCCCCTCACATGCTCTGGCATTACTTCCTCTGAAAACCCCCAGGCATCCTGTTTCACTCCTGCTAAATGTGAAGCCCAAACTGCAGATGAGGCCAGGAAGGTCTACCTCTTTCTTATTCCCCTTTTCTTCTACAGCTGTGGCAAAGCAACACTTTGTTACCCCCACACACACTCCGTACTGCCACAGACCAGCTGCTCATCTTCAGCCCTCCCAGTGATTTGCACACTGGCACGACTTTGCTTTTTCCCCTGGGTCACTTCTCAGGTGCCATGAACAGCCTCCAGAGAGCTAGGGTTTGTTAAGCCCATTTCAGGGGCAAGACTTGACTCAAAAGCATACCCAGCAACGGGGTCAGTGCAAAGAACAGGACTTGTGCCCATTGGTCCCGTCTCCTGCACACTGGGTTAGCAGGTACTTTTGTGTCCTACAAGTCTGACCCTGCACTAGAGGTAGCAGGAGTAATTCTGAGCCCTCTGGCCGTATCACTTACTGCCCCAAGTATCTCTACATGACCCCTGGTAGAAATCTGCTGTGTTCTGCCATGCACAGGTGAGCAGAGCAAACACAGCAGCAAAGTTATTAAAGGAGTAATACAAAAAAAAGACCGAAAAGGTTTTGCCATCCCTTGTGCAGGGCTCCCACGCTGCTACAACATGATGCCTTAATATTTTCAGCATCCTGCAGCTAATATTTCCTCTGTGTGTATACAGTCCTGTGTATCACATAAACTAAATGATTTTTTTTAAATACTAACATGAAAAATCGTATCAGTCAGTGGGATTAACATACACTACTTGTCAAATACACTGCAGAGCTGTTTAGGCCATTAGCTGCCAGAAGGTCTTCTCAGAGAGAAAGGGAAAAAAATAATTCAAATGTCTGGTAATAAATGGTAACTCATGGCAAACAGCAAGAAACAAGGTAAGAAGAATAAATTTGCAACCACCTCAGATACAAATTAATTCAGAATAAGACTCGATAGAAGGAGACCTGTGCGGCTGGGCTGAAAATCAGGAAGAAATTGTACCACAAATGGAAATAAGGTGGCATTTCAGAAGACAAGTACAAACAAACAGATCAAGCATGGAGCAACAGAGGCTGCAAAGTTAAGACACAAAATGAATTACAGCTAGCAGGGGGACAGAAAAGGCAATAAGAAAAGGTGTTAGAAATGCTGACAATATTGAAGAAAAAGAAAGGAAAATGAAAGCCTGCTATTTAAACTAGAAAATGAGCAAACAAAAGCTCATCCAAAGAAGCCAGAAAAGTTGTGTCCTTTTTGTTTGTCTTCACTCAAAAACCTAAATTGCCTAAATTGCAACAAGATGCATAACACCATTAAAATGAACCTGTAGGAATATTGGTGAAATGAGACAAAAACTGCTTAAAGAATATTTGGATACCTCACATGTACTCAAATCATTAGAGCCTGATGAAGTTCACCTTCAAATGCTGAATGTGGTATTAAACCACTTCCCTTGTGAAGGGCAGAAGCAGGACAAGCATCAGCACTGCCTTTAAAAAGGCAGGGTAGGATAACCCAGGCATGTTCCTCCATAGCCAGAGAGATACTTGATCGGATAATCCCTTCTAAGCACCAAAAGGAGAATAAAGATTACAAAACAGCCGTTTTGGATTGGAAAAACTGTTCTCAAACCAAACGGGTTTATTCTTTGGTGACAGGGTAAGTGGCATAACAGCTAGAGCAACTGTGGATGTGGTATATTCTAGTGTCTCTAATATCTCTCAAGGAGCAGAGGGTCCAGATGAAATACCCATATAATGGGCAACTGGAAAATCCCTCTCAATGCAGCTATCAATGATTTTCCATCAGATTAGGAGGGCAAAAAACACACATCTTCAGCTTTTCTATGAGCAAAGACAACATAAGCGCAGCCAGCACAGTGCTCATGTTTGTGTCTGAAACCAGGATGAAGAAGCCTGGGGGAGTACAGGGATGGATTCAAAACTGCTAAATGGGACCACTTTGCAGCTCTGGAATGAAAAAGATGAAACTCAGGAAAGCCTACTACCAGATGCTGCCTCTACCCATTGACAGGAAAAGCAGCCAGAGACCAACTACTTTTCATTTTTGTCAAGGATAGGATGAGAAAATATTTTTAGTAAAGAAGATTTGGGGCTGCTTTTGTCCAAATTCCCTTTCTGCAAGGACAGGTGAGCACTGGAACAGAGACAGCATGGCTGGGGCTGCAGGGTTCAGGCAATCCCTAATGTCTGTTATGCAAGAAAGCATTAGGGACCGGCTAAATATCAGGTCCTGTCCCAGATCAGGCAGATGGATGAATTTACGTGAAAATCATGTGCTAAACAACTGGTAAATATGAAAGCAAGGACTGCTTTCTGTAACATTTCCTCTTTTCTGAGTTTTCATTTAGGCAAGTGGACAATCTGCAGGACAATTCATGTTCAAATGTAATATTAGAGCTACCAGATGCCTTGCATAGCCAGAAGTTCCCACAAATACATTTTTCTATGACTTTCAGTTCATAATTTATTTTTTTCTGGTTCCTAAATCCACAGGAAGACAATCTGCATTTTCTCTTTGCATTTACAATCTCAGATTCTCACTGTTTGCTGCTGCAGTCCCGTGCACATTAATCTGTTTATACTCAACTGATCTCTTCATTTTTATCTGTATTCATCCTGTGGTACAATCCCTTCTTGATTTTCAGCTCAGCTACACTGGTCTCCTAATAATGAGTCTTATTTTGTATTCATATACACTGGCCATGCTTTTATAACCCTTTTACCATATCTGTATTTTTCTCTTTCTCTCTAGGACAAGGTTATAAGAAGCTATATGAATGTATGCCAGCAACACTTCGGGCTTAATGACCTGGCCCTAGATGGACAAGATAACCTCTCCAGGTTTCTTCTGGCTTGTTTTCGCCAATTCTTTGATTACAGGAAAAAGCATGGCTTAACTGATTCAGACAGATCAGGACTGGTTAACATCACCTGCAGACTTCTCTCAAACTTCAAATTTAAGAGGATGATGTATCAAATCACTTGAACAACCAGGAAAATAGACCAAAAATCTTCAGACCTGCATCTCTGTTCTATTCACGAGTCTTACAGACTCAAAATTGTAAAGGTATTTAGCTTAATACCATTAACAATAACAAGTACCTAATCTGTATTTAAGAGCCTGTCATCTGGTCACTAGACAGCCTGTAACAGAGAAATTTCTGATCCCTCCTGGTGCCTTTTTGTCTTCAGTTTCTTCTATGGTTAGCAAGAGGAAATCTTTAAAAAATTCTCTCACCAGCTTGGGCTTCCTCTGCAGCCTGCAGCATGCCGTCCCCCTCTGCCATGCCTGCTGCTTCCAGCGCAGTAGATGCCCCCAGCTCTGTTGTGCCTGAAGATGAACCTCGCTGAGCAATCCTGGCTCACTCCCACCCTGTTGTTAATGTTTCACTTCACAATAACAGTCCTTTGGTCACCAATAAAATAGTTAAACTTTCATTTATTTTTGATGTTCAGTAATCTCTGCTCAGCTCCCAAATGTCACAGGGAATCTGCCTTTCTCCTTGAATGCGGACTCTAAGGCTGCATGGCATCTGTCATGGATGTTCATGGTCAATCACTTCATGCTGCAGCTGTGCTATCTTTCAATAGAATTCCTACTTCTGGATGAGAACAGGGACTGGACCTGTGACTAGACAATCTACAGCTGGCCATAAATCCAAACTTTTGTCACTGTACACCAGCTACAGAACTGGCCTTAACTATGCACGCCTTTTAGCAGTTAAGGTTGTGAGAAGGCACAGGTTTCCATCCCCTTTTGGCAGACTGGCTTAGGTTCCTGGTTCTTCACATGTCACGCAGGAATGCAGAGATAACATCGGCATGCTGTTCTCCCAGACCCTTTTTCACCTTAAAGCCACGACCTGCCTGAAGGAGGATCAACATTTTTTTCTACCACACTTCTGCTGTTTATTCCTTTCTGCTTTCCCCCATAACCTCCCCTAAACTGCTGCGACTTCCTTCCAGAGAGGCTTTAAGGCATCTCCTCTGCAGGGGAAAACCCCAGATATTTTCTGTAGACACAGAAATGGCTCACAGTGAAATTCTGTGTGTTCAGCAGTAAGTAGAACAAAATGGGGTCTCCATCATCACATGCCATGGCCCTGAAGCCACCTGCATCCTTCCCCTTTTCATTGCACTGAAATCCCAGTCCCACCTGCTTCATAGCCCCATATCTTTCATCACCTCAACATACAAAATGCAGTTAAGGCTACAAGCAGGTATGCAGTTCAGGCTACAAACAGGTATGCAGTTCCTAATGAACTTTGCTATCAGCTGAACGGGGGAACTGGGCAGGACGACTGGAACAAACACACTGGGGAAACACTGAGAGACATCCAAACTTTACAGTGAAGAGAAACATGCAGCAATAGCTATGTATATGTGCAACAGCAAGCAGCCTAAGCCAATCACAGATCAAATTCCAAAACTAAATGAGGAATAAATTCTTACAGGTGTTGAGTCATTTGATAAAGATGCTGAGTTATTTGACAGAGCAACAAGGAACGCACAGCCTGAAGTGAAAGGAAGAACCGCACAAACAACTCATAAAAAGAAGATGGCAAACTGCAAGTGGCTTGGGAAAGAAGGACTGAAGCATAACTTTAATTATGGCTACAAAAGGGCAGGCTACTCACATAAGATATACCAAAGTGTAGGTAGACAGTAAGGAGGACTTAAATCTAGAATGTATGGCCAGGATCCAGGGAGTGTTGGTCGTATTATAAGAAGTTGTACCATAGATAAGTGCAAAGCTAGCAGTATGAGACTGGGCAAGCACTGTGAAAAACAAGAGAAAAGAAGTATGACCACTACAGGTGAGACAATGCAATACAGAAGAAATGCTGGAGGGAGAACAGTTGTTGGGAAGAATATAAAGCTTTACTTGGTAACGTTTGTGACTTCTGTTTGAAGATTAGGGGGACAAAACACATCAGGAAGGGCTTTTATTTCCAAACAACTTTTTAAGAGGCTGTCATAACATGGGAAAACTATGATCTTTCTTTTCATTGGAGGGAATGTTCAAGCAAAATACAGGGAAAGGTACAGCTGATCAGCTGAGGCAGGAAATGAAGAAAACCCAGCACAAACAAAATACAACCACAGATTTAAATTACTTTCTAGGCTCTCAAGATGGGAGTACCACAAAACCACTGCAAAAAATTGAAAGTTGACTCCAGAATAAGACTTGTGGTCTTTCAGAACAGACCACTGATAAACAGTAAGTGGATACCAAGAAAGGCTATATATTGCATTAAAAAAAAAAAAAAAAAAAAAAAAAGAGTCAGGAATAACTCAACTGTTCACGCTGTCAGTAAGGAGGTGGGCTAAATGAGCTCTTGAATTCCTTTCCCTCTATTTTCTCCTCCAGTTCTAAGCGGTACTTGGTGCTATGAGATAAGGTACTATGCACTGACTCAAAACTGACTGGTAGCACTGGTTTCAGTAAACTCAGGAAATAGAGAAAATGGACACCCAGGTGCCCCAAGTAATCTGGACCCAAGGGTACATGCCAGTCCTTGGGATGTTTCTGTGTTCTTCCCCTCCTGTTTGGCTTTTGTTTCCCTTTTATAGTGATTTAAAGGATTTTAGGAATGCTGCCCACTTCTTAGAGACAGTCCCTAGTTAAAACAATAGCTAGTTTTATGGTTCACATAGGTATGTAAAGTCAGCAACAGAGTACTCTGAGAAAACAAATCAAGAAAAGGAGAGCTAAGATAGGTGTACAAGGAAATATAAACTCAGTTTCCAACACACTAGTCAGTGCTGTTTGACTCACAAGGGTATAAGTAATCAATTCTGAATGTCTTTTTTATGCCCCTAACAAACAAGATGTGCTAGTCCCTCAGACACCCAATGCCAGAGCTGTCTGGTTCAGGTATAACTCAGGCTCTCTGTTCAAAACCTCTGAATAACAGAGAGAGTCTGGTAACAGAAAAATCTGAACATTCACCCAGTCCACTTGCCTGGGGCTGAGGGTGGGTCCCCCTCATCGAGTGAGAAGGTAGGAGGTCACTGCAGCTGGAGGAAAGGTTATAAGGTGTGGCAGAACTTTGGAAAAGTACTTGAGGACCGTTTGGTGTCCAAAGAACTTTTTCTCCCTGGTCACATTGTTAAGCCAAATCTGGGTTCTTCACCCAGTGTGCAAAACCTGGTCAACACACAGAGCCAATATATTTGTTTATTGCATGTCTGCACAGAGTTGGGTGCTAGGTGGTAAATCCACAAAGATAGCGCAGCTCTTAACACACAACACTTTATACACTTTAAAAAATTGTTAGCCATTATGTTTAGTCACACTTAATTCTCATGGGTTCTTATGGGCCTCCTCTCCATTTTAAGGTGCAGTATTCTTTCTTTTCACCACCCTGTTCTGTGGGTAGAGAGCTTTCTTTGCTCAAGGGTGAACCTTTTAGGTATGCAAATTAGGATAGTTCACACACAGTTCCAGTAATTTTCTGTTTGGTCTCATTAACCATTTGGTTCTCCTTGAGCTTATCTTGCTATTTCTTAGCTTGGGCTACTTATGGCATCTATTCCTTCTTCGAAGGCCTTATTAACTACTTGTCAGGCTTAATTAACATCCTCTGGTTTTCAAATTCTTGTTTTCTTTAAAGGAAGTAAATGTATCAATATCAGAAGCAGGATCTTACACAGCACTTTTCAGAAGCAAGTCTCACGGCATTTCACTGAGCATATCAGTATCTCCATTTCAGAGATGAGAAAAGGAAAGAAAAAACATCCTGACAAAGGCAGACTCTGCTGAAACCTCTTGCACACCAGCCCAGTAGTCTATCCATTAAGCTGCCCTGCCCGTAGTATTATCAATGCAAAGAAAAAACAGATACTGATCTTATCCTGCCACAGGCTCCAAGAGCTAGCTCAGCTACTGAAGGTATCACAGCCTGCAGCAGCCTTGGCTCTGGAGGAATGCAGAAAGGCAGAAAGACCGTTGCATCTCAGTTATCCCTCCGGGATACTGCCTTGGGGATTTCCCTTTTTGCACCAACCCCTCAGCTGGCCAGTAGCTCCTTTCCAGTGGCACGTTCCACACCCTCTCCCACCCAGCTCCAGAGTAAAAAGCTGTTTTTACTCACAGATAGCCTTTCCTTCAGCAGAAGGCAGCTAGTAATGAGAAAGCAGGAATCCTGTAACTACTCTATTCCTCACAGCCAGCTCACAGGGATGTCCAGCACGAGGAGGGTCTACTGGGCAGTGAAGGAAGGGACACAGCTACGGGATGCGGCAGCAGGACCTGGGGGTTCAGTTCTGACCATGTTACTTGTCAGACACCTCAAGCATGTATTTCAAGTTTCCTAACCTTAACTCCACTGACCACAAAATGAGAGTCAAGCAGCACTAATCTCCTGTACATCTGGGGCAAATGGTTTCATTCAGTAATCCGGCTACAGGATAGGAGAATCTCAGAGAAGCAATTAATTCCAACATTTCCAGTTTTTTTCATACACCCATAGTACACAGCCAGATTGTTTCATTCTTTGCAAGCTTCTCTGTCAGGACACATAATGCACTGCACAATTTCAAATCTTTGCCATCACAGGGAGGGTATTCTCACCATATCCTAGCACACATCTGATTTTTTGACTACCGTTTAAGTCAGATTGCAATTGTGTAATCAGTATTTCATCAGGGCAAGCTGCCAGAGACAGGGAACATGTAAATCCCCAAATACCTCTGTTCTGATTAAAAAACCTGCAGATCTAATCCAGAGAGAGATCAGCTCTCTGACAGTGACCCCTCCCAGATGCAAGCACAGACAGATATGATACAACCTTCTGCATTCTGGTGACTGTCATTTCCACTGAGATGTTAATCAGATCCTCCTCAACCAGCTCCCTCCACTGCCACACCAAGGGCCAGGCAGATCAGGGGCTCATCCAAGATTCATTAACTCTGGTTCCATGCATTTTAATAACAAGCTCGCAGTGCCATCCATTCTTTTCAGCCTTCCCCCACAGCAATCATGGGGATCAATTTGCTAACAGAGTGAGTGCAAGTAGCTCTGCGCTTCTCACTGGAGCTGGTGAGTCTTGTGGGTTTTCCCTGCATCAGGTCACAGAGGGACTGGCACAAAATTAGAGATCTTTTTGCTTTTTTTTTTTTTTTTAACGTCAATTTCAACATACAGCTTTGGGGTCTCCAGGGGCCCTGACACTTCATAGCACAGTTCATTTAGTCCTGGCCGTTCTATGCCCAGAGCAGTCTGCTCTTTACTGGCACTTGTGGCAAACCCCCTTTGAGTTTGGCTGGGAGAAAGGCTATACTCTGTAGGAGGAAGAATTCATCTGTGCCTCTTCTCCTTATGCTAACTCCCCCCAAAAGGTCTGCTTTTCCTAGGAGCTAAGTGGCATCTGATCCACCTGACATCAGTGGGACCAGGGGTGCCCAGCCCTTCCCAGGTGCCACCCCCCAGCACATAACTTCCTTCTGCCGAACATGCCTTTCTCTCCAAAATAACCTCTCCTGTCTCAGCAGCTTAACTGAAGCACACCTGGCTATGACTGAATACTCAATCAGGCACTTTCTCCAATTATTCTCTTCTGTCCTCAGCCTGTCTCCTTCCTCCAGAGATCTTGCATGGGGATGTGCCCATCACACCACAGCAGTCCTGCATGTCATACCTGCAAACGTTCTGCATGCTTCACTTGTGCAACGAGCAACCCTGAATACAGAAATGTTTTTCCCACGGGCACACAAAAACTACCTCTTGTGCTTTCCAGCTTGTGGCCACCCAGAAGCTACCAAGCAGTGCTGAACGTGCAGAGCAGCAGCATGGCACATGCCCAAGCAGCAGGCAACAGTGTACATTGCTCTTGCTGCACCTGCAGGCCACCACAGCCTTGCTGGCTTCACCAGGAACAGAGCCAGCCCCAAGTGTTTTGAGTGATTGCAGACACAGGCTCAGAGCATGAGCCCTACACAACAGCAGGAGGTTTAATGAAGTCAAATTAAGTCACATTCACTCTTCAGGCTACTACACTCACCTCCAGCCTTTCTGCTTTCCTAATCTATTTCTAAACAGTACCTCATACACTATAAGGACACAAACACACTGCAGATTTCCAGTATCTTCCTGTGGTGAGATATCAGCTATTGATCTGCTCCTCCTTTACACTTATTACTCACCAGCAGCCAGTCTCACCTGTATCTGAGCAAAGCAAAATGCCCAGACCTAGCAGAGGTTTCACTAGTTCCCTGTTTAAGAGAAAATAAGTCTCTTAAACCTATCTTCCTGGAGAGGACATCTGCCTGGCAAACAGGGAAAAGCTCATCAGCTACAATAGCAAGATGGGAGTGGTACATATGGGTTGTGAGGTAGCATAGGCATGTACCAGACACAGCAAGAATTTATAGATAATGAAGATGTGCCCGTTCAGGTCAGTTACTACATTTACTGCAGACTAATCTGTGATGTGTGACAAAGGGAGATGGCATTTCCACCCTGATGAACAGGGTGCTGAGGATATGCTGGTATAGGCTTCCCACCACCTCTTCCATCTCCTGTGCCCACAGCTAGCACATCTTTGCTGTTTGACATCAAGCCTTTAGATGTATCCAAGTGGTCCTGTATAGCCCTTATTAAACAGAAGAGAGCACACTGGTACTCACTGACAGAGAAATACATTAATGCCAACATTTATTAGATATAATAAACCCATGCCAAAAAAATGCAATCACTTTTTGCATGATCTCCAGCTATGCCTAGGCTACATAAGATCTAGCATGCCAGCCGTTTAAGATGCAGAGGGCTACTTGAGAGGTACATATTCAATTGACTTAACCTTTGAGTGCTCAGCAACTTGCAAGATTTGTTTATAGAAATAATCACTTTCAGAAGCAAAGTGTAAACTGCACTTTTTGTCCATCTCCCATTCAGTTTTACCTCTAACAATAAGTCACTAAAGAGACTCAACATGGAATGCCTTAGCATTGTACTCATGTAGAAATATTTCTTTGCTGTATACACTCAGATTAACATTCATTCTCTAAGATAAAGACAGCTAGAAATATTTTGAGGGAATAAAAGTAGTTTTCAGCATTCCTGACACTTCCTATTGTTAACAAACAGACGATCTTATAATGGTAAAGTCAGAGGAATAATTCCTCTCTTATACTAGATCTGATTGACTAGACATGACAGATGGTGGTTTTATTACTTTCCGTCTTTATGCCATTCTGAAAGAGACCTCATTGAATGCAGCCCAGGCTGCGTTTTGAGTCTTAACCTCTCAGATAAGCAAACCCCGTTTCATCAGGTTAATGGATCCTTACTTGATTCAGGAAGGCAATTTTCCTTAAAGTTATTCTAATCAAGTACTCTGAGCCCAAATTGTCCGGGCTGATTGACTGCCAGCAACTGGGAGATCTTTCTACTAAGAACCATATTTATTTTCAAAGAGGGAAAACAAGTTATTATTATTATAAAACCAATTCTATCTTGCATTCAGTGACTTCTCAAATACTAGCTTTTACTGCAGTCACAGAATTAAAGATAAAAGTAAAGTTAATGCAGTCTTCCTCTCAGTAGTTTTATTAAATAACAGGCAGGAAAGGAAAATTAGAGAGAAAGAGATGGCCTGCTGTCTGTCGGCCCCTATGGTATAGCATCTGACCTTAATCAGCACGGACCCCTTCAAACACAGGCTCGCTCCAACCTGTCTTTCTGTATCAGCCTCCAAATTGAGGGCTGCCAGCCCAAGTAACTTTGCCACCAGGCTGGGAAGACGTGACAAAGGAATATCCATCTTCTAAAAGAAAAGCTCTGAAGGAAAACCAGTACCTCAAGGATGATCCCTATAAATCTTGTCTCCTGCATGGCATCCGGCTCCAGTTTGGTGCTACAGCTGCTTGGGAGTGCAGTGACAGCCCATGTGGAGATAGGGATCACAGTGTCCTGCTGCCTTGGCTCTTGGTTGACTCAAGTCACTCCAGCAGAAGTCCTGCCAGCTGTGGGGCTGCCCAGGCTGCTTGAAGAAGTATATGGGAGGTCAGACCTCTACTACTGCCTCCCACCTACTGCAAGACTGGTCCAGCAACTGAGCAGACATAAGAAGGAGGAAAAGGTTGTGCAGAAAACCAGCCACAGACACAAGAACTGGGCCCACAACCCCTGAAGGATCATTCTGTCGGTGCTTTTACTTCTCAATGCACATACTACCTTTTCACACAGTTCACAAGCAGGTGTGTCTGATGCCCCGTCAGACATTCAATACTGGATTTCCACCTCCAGAAAGCCTGACCCCAGGAGCCTCAGCTGGAACTTGCAGGGAAAGCAGAGCAAGCTACTTAACACAAAAAAAAATTCATTTTCTGTCCTAACAGCTCTGCTGAAATTATTGATGCCTCAAATGAAACGATCATTCTCAATGATTTTTATCTAGCAGTCACCAGATTTTTAGGGTTGAGTCAGGCAGAGCATTACACTGTAATATCAAGGCAGGCATCTTTAAAATGGTGGTTATTCTGCAGGAACCATAAAGTTGCTAGAGAATACATTAACTCTTTCATTCCTCAGAAGGACTATAAGGCAAGGAAAGATTGTCAAGCTGTGATGCAAGGGGAACCCAGAAACCTATATTCTCTCCCTCTTTATGATACAAACTGGTCCTTCAATCGTGCTCTGGTTATGCTCATAAACAAAAAAACCCCACTAAGGACCTCAGAATTCCCTGTCTACTGAGAACTCACAGAATTTACATTCAAGAACAGCATAGCAAATACAACCAGGAGGGTAACAGAGCAAAAAGCAGCTAGAAAACAAGTAGCTTTTATGCATGCTACAATCATGCTACAATCATGCTACAACAGCACTGCTGTGCTACACACAAACCTAAGAAACAACTACTAACCTCTATACCACAAGAACAGTATTTCACCCTTGAAGAGCATTCAGCAAATCCAGCCCCCACAGTAACACTACCCAGACTAGTGAGACGCGCTGCCACCCAAGTACAGCTCAGCTGGGTCCACAGATGTACCTCATTAAATTAATTATCCCATATTTACTTGGTGAAGACCCAAACTTCATTAACTCCCACTCTTCCTCATCTCAGATTGAGTTCTTCTTATGCTTGATTCTCTAAATATTTTATCTTCTATTTTTGAAACACCTTTAAGATACAGAGGAGCATGAAAGGTTTTATCCCTGTTTTGGAGCAGTGCTACAACTTTCTGCTTGGTTTACACTGAGGCTGGGATTTGGGTACCCAGGAGGAACCCAGGCACAGGGGAGGGTGTTTCAAAACAAGGTAGGGGAAGCCTCACAAGATTTCCATCATTATATCTCACAAGAACAGTCATTCTTAACACGTTGGAGAACGCATTTTTTGGTAAAAGCTTATGACAGAATTTTATTTTTTAAGACTTCTGACCTCCTCTGGATTAGAGAGGGAGCATGGCCTGTTCCAGGCTTGGATACCAGGTGGGAAAGGTGGGTTTGAATCGGAGGCTCCCAAGCTAACGTAAGAAAGTATGGCTAGGCTCAGGCTCAAGGATTAAAAGTTCCCAGGCTTTCCTCAAATGTCTCTGTTTCAGGTTCTCTCATGTAGCCTGTCACATTTAAAACACGGCACGCTGCAGGAGAGGCAGCCTTTTAAAATAGCGTTCTCCTTGAATATCGTTACAGGGTTGATTGAGGACACCTTTGGGATCAGAGCAAGCACCACTGGAAATTGTTCAGAAAGGGGATCAATAGAGGGGCATAACTTAAAAACCATGTTACTTGCGGCGACAGCCTCCAAGGACAACCCTGAAAATTTCCTCACAGTTAAACAATCCCAGAAGAAGTAGGCATCTGTCCCTGTTAATTACTGCTGGGGAAACAAGGTATCAGAGCAGCAAGAGGAAAAGTTAAGTTTGATTCTTACTAGGTCTCATCTGCTACACCAGGTTGTTGTTTTTTTTTAAATGAGCAGTGTACAGGGAGAGAACTTGTCCCTGGGCCAAATGCAACCCCCCCATAAATTGGGTGAATGGACCATAAGCAAAACTCACCCCCATCCAGTTCCCAGTGTCTGGGAATAGCTGAGTCCAGCTCCTTTGGAGAGAACCACAAAGAGGCTCCACAGCTATCGGATAAGCTGTCCCAGCAGGTTTCTCATTGCCTTTATTGAGTGTTGGGTCAGACCCCATGCACAGAAGTGTCTGTGATCAATGAACCCGTGATTTGCTAGTTCTGCCCAAGGGCTTATTCACAGTTAATCCAAACCAACTTGATTCATGAAACTGGCTGGAAATCTCATCAGAACAGGCTTTGTAGAGAGATTTCTGGCACTTTTGCTTCCAGCACTGGCTGAAAATAGAGCAAAAAGAGACTCCAGCCTCCTCTAAGTCATTTTGTCAGAGCTGAAGATGGGTGATTAATTCACAAATAATAATAGCAGCTTGCTCATTTTCTGCCTTTTGCTTACACACATACCATGAATAGAGATGTTTTTTTCTCAGGTTGCTTTGTTTTTCAGAACTATTTGTCAAGTGGTTTATGCAAACAGTTTCAGGTACTTCAACAGTATTAGTCATCTGCAATGTAAGCAGGCACAATGGGACACATAGGTTACATCATACACCTCAGAGTTTTTCACCTGGATGAGCACACCTCTTAGAAACAGGTTTGCAGTGCAGATTTGTACAACTCTCATTCTGAAGCTCTTTCATTAATATTTTGGGTGATTGCCTCAAAACAGTCCACTCCCACAAACATTCCTCACACAACATCTGTCTGCTCAAACACTCCCAGCCGGGGAACATGGAAAGAACAGGAACACAATCAAAGCACATTACTTACAGAAATATCTGCAACAAGTCTCAAAGAAATGTGTCAGTGGAGTGTCCCCATATGGAGGGATTTCCATGGCAGGAACAGTGAAGTGGTCCAATACAAAAAAACAGCACTATGAACTGTTTAAACTTTAGGATGTGTCTGAGATGAACATAAGGAATACAAGGTTAATTCTTCTTGTACCCACAGCTGCACTTGTACACCACAGTGACATACAGAGAACAAATGGTGAAACAAGCTTTTGGCCTCGCTGTAACGTTGTTCTGTTTGTTGTCCCTGAAGGTTTTCAGTTAATCTTCATCTGTGGGTTTGGCTGGACAAATGCAGTGGTAAACCTCCCCTCTCTGATTTCTGTATGCAAATGTAAAGCTTCTTGAGGATTCATTAACTCTTTAATTCATCGTTCATGTATTTCAAGGGAGTCTTTCATATTTTCTGTACCACTCAGTGCCTTTGTAAGTACAGAGTTATTGGTGGGGTCTCTTTCTGACTTGGCATGTGCTCCAGAGGAGGGCTTTTGTAGAAACAGCTGGTCCTACAGGGAAGATAGACAGCTAAAACAGGAATTGTGTTGGAGCTAGCTTAGCCAAATGTGGTCCCTCTCAGCCCTAGAGCTTCCTCCTCTTTTCACACTCCCTGTTGGGGAATGGAAGGCACCTCAAAGGATTTGGCTATATCAAGCCCAATTACCAAAAGTGATTAGCAATCAGAATTGATGTCATGTGCTTTCAAGAGTTCATATTCAGCTTAATGCCTAAAATTAGATTTAGGCTTTGGTCAATGGCAAGCAGGAGGGAAACTTGCTGTACTGACTACTCAGTTTCTCCAGAAAGCCAGTCCTCCTGTGAGTGCTGAACACTTCTCAGGTACCCCCACTTTCCACACAAGCAAGAATCACTTTGCCATTTAAATACAGCTTCCAGTCAGGTAGGAGCAAGCCAGGCAGGTTGTGCTGTATTCCTAAGGCAAAATAACCTGGGGTTTTTAATTGCTCAAGAGAGAAAAAAGGTGTTTTTCTTCAGCCTTGCCTTCATAATCCACTGTAAGACTAAAATTTGCTGCTCCTGAGAGTTGGTATGCTGCAGAAGAACAGAATCTGATACAGGTGGCCAGCTGGCCATCCACTCAGGCACCCTGTGCCCCGATCCCTACATCCCAAGCATCTCAAAAGCACCAGCAGCTCCCTCTCAGTTCAGGCATGAGGCTCCAGAGAATGTAATTATTTCAGCCCAAATGCTCAGGTTGCTGAACAACCTGTGGCATGTTAGTTGTTAAATAAGGCTGATCGGAGAGCACTGTACTGATCATTTTAGAGGAGATAAACCAGACATTCAAGATGCTTGTGACAGAATAATTCAGAGGACATGATAAGATGCAGTTGGATCCCTTGAGATTAAGGTTCTGATTCTCCTCTCATCTGTTCTGGTGAGAAGCAGGAGGAGCTGCCTTGTCAGTGGAGCTAGACCTGTAGCAAAATGGTTTGATAGGAAGAATCTCCTCCCTGGGTGTTGGCAGGACTACACTGAATTGAGGACATCTAGGTCTCCAGATCTCAGTACCATCTGGCTGCTCAGGGAACCCAGCTCATTTCCACAGTGGGTGTAACACACTGCAGAATGCATGGACCCCCTTGGGGTCCGGGGACTTCCAGGCTCCCTAGCGCAGAGGCAGGAGTCTGAAAGCCCCACAAGAAGTTTGCAGTTCCCGTTGCTGCTCTTGGCAGGGAATCCAATACTTCTGGGGTCTTCTACACACATAGACCTGAATCTGCTTGAGCCATGTGAAGTGCCCTTCAGATCCCAGTAACTAGCTTCAAAGGTACATATGCTGGGTCATGGATATGAAGCCCTCCTCAGAGACAGCAGAGAGAAAAGATGAGGTACATAGAGGCAGGAATTCAGGCACTGATGACTGTGAGACCACTAAGAAGGGGGGAGCTCAATTTGCCATAAAAATCATAGACAGGCATATAAAAAGCTTTATAGAATATTCATTCTGCCTTAGAATTCATGCACAGGAAGAAATCTGTCAAGGCAAACATGCCCCAAGCAAGCACCACCTAGGAAATGCTGAGGCAGTTCTCCTGCCCGCTCCCCTCAGCACATTGCCATGTCAGGTCAGTAAAAACAGGGCTGGACAATACTTCAGTTTATAAAAAGGTCAAGGCTATTTTCAGCCAGCTGCACTTGGTATGTGGAGCAGCCCCAGCTCATCACATCTGTCTGCCCCTAATGCTCCATCCCTATGGTATTTCAGAACAGCTACTTTGACCACACTTAGTAAAACCAAATAAATCTGTATTTTTAAAAAGGGCTGTGTGGGAAACTCACAGTGTGTAAGTCTAGAATAAACGGAAGATTGTAGAAAAATTATGTCTGGTCATTGCCACACAGAAATCGACCTTGGAATGAATCATATGGGGCAACCAAGAAAAAAAGAAAGTATCGTAAATGAGACTAAAGAGAGCAGACCTTGCTGAGACACTGCATTGTGAATGAGGGCGAGAGGGATCTAGCTGCAAGTGTGTACAGTGTGAGGCCAAGGACACTGCCTCTTGACTTGGTTGAAAGCAGCATCGCTGCCAGATGCTCTCACATCTTTCTGTTGTACTCCAGTGCTACCCACAGCCAGGGAGACAAGCAGGAACCAGCTCACCCAGTCTGTCCCCATGCCAGTGAAGAAACAGCAATTCAGTGCAGAAAGTTGACACCTAGGCACAAACACCTTCCTCAAGCCCCTCACGTCACCAGGGTGGAAGATGGATCATTACTAATAAAAACAGAATGATTTGGTTTCAAAATGATCTCAGGGAGTCAACGGCTGCTGGAGCAAACAGCCTATTTCACGAGAATTTAGCAAGGGAATAATTTAATGGAGCTCAGATAAAAGGCAATCACCTGGAACTCAGATTTAGAAGGAATTGCTTTTTTTCTGAATTACTGGTTTGGAGGTTAAATAAGGAGTACTCATTTGACTGCACTTCTCTTGCATGCTTTCCCTGATCAGTGCACTAATGAACTCAACCATATGGGGAAATGCTTTCAGTCCCTCCCCCACCTCCCAAGTAGCAAGCTCTTTATTAAAAACTAATGATTCTCATTTTTAAAATTAGCACTCTGCAAATTTTGGGGCAACTTCAACCCCGGAAAAAATAGGAGCAATCCCCTTTGCACTGATTAGGAGTTCCTCGTTCTCAAAAAATCCCAAGGATCTCTTAAATTGACTGTCTTGATTAAAGATGGGCTTAGCTTTAATTGAGTAATTGGTGTGGTTTGTTACCGTTGGTTATGGCAGACATTTCCTCTGCTGTACCTTGGCCAGACAGAGTTGCTTCCTTTGCACCTCAGTTCAACCCTCCTCAGGCTGAACTGTTCAAACAATTACAGGTATCATATCATCAAAATACATATGAGTATGTATACATCTTGGCATTTTAATATGCCAGCATTAGAGGAGGCATTGTCCTGCCCAGTGGCAGGTAACACACCAGGCTGAAGTTGTGCATGGCATAGGTGGCCGTAGAAGACCAAGAGGAGCCTGTAGGACCAGATCTGCAGATATAAGAGTGTAATTCCACTGATTTCAGTGGGTTGTCACCAACAGTTCTGTGTGCCAGGGACACAGAGCTGGAGCAAAGTCTATTTAAAAACTAATACACGCTGCAAGGAGTGAATAGATTTACTGTGGTGATAAGCTGTTGGTAGCTCATACCCTTGTGCCTCACGTTATGAGTCAAGTAGCTACAAGACCTAGTGTAAGGGGAAACTTAGCTGAAGGTAAAACAAAAGAACATACATTTTCTTAAAGCCCTTTATAGGGATTTGGAATCAACTGCCAGTGAATGAGTAGTTAATGTCTTTGCTTGCAGTTAGGACTGTAAAACATGTGGATGTGCATCTCTGGTGTCTCACTATCAAATAATTTCTAGGTGCTTTATGAGGCTTATTACTGTAATTTTCTGATTCAAACCAAAGACAGAATTACCAGCATTTAAAAATGAGCTTGAATCCAGGAGAAACTAGTTCTGGAGTTAATTTTATGTCCAGTAGTGACCTCTTTGCCACCATTTAGCATTCAAGAGATAAACTGCCCGACTTTGCAGATCCACAAAAGCTCTAATTAAATCAAGCAGATTTACATTATACCAACTGATTATTTTTGTTTAAAGCAGGAAGTAGGGATTCACCTAGACCCATGAATAATGTGGGCTTGCAAGGGAAAGGAGTTGAGAAGATTGTCTTTATATCAGAAATGAGGGAGAGAATAAAGTTTCAAAATTATTCAAATATGTCATTTCAAATATTTAGTTGTTACAGTTTAAAAATCTGTAAACACATAGTAAATACAACTGAAATAGAAAATGTCAAAAACATTTTGACTGACTCAAGCCATGTTTTTCATGTTTTCATTCATTTCAAAATGCAGGCAGTTTGTTCAGCTTTGGGATAGGAAGATTTTCTAAATCTCAGACATTCTGGTGCTGTGGAAATGTGCACCTCTGAGCCTCTAAGACCATTACATTCCCAGATCTTCTAGATCCAGAGACAACTGCATTGCCAGTGCACTCTCCTGCCACTTTTCCACCTTGCTAATGGTACACTAGCATGGACAAAGCACATGCAATGAGGCAGGTTATTGACAACGAGTGACAATGCAGGTCTTCTCTGCCTCAGCTGCCTCTTCAGTAAACATGATTCACTTATCAGTCAGCCAAAGAGGACAAGCTCTGGGGTTGTGTTTGCTGTTAGGAAACACATAGCATAGCTACCTGCCACCTGCATGGGTCAGATCTGCCCCACCTACCCACTCCTTCTAGCCTTCCCTTGCTGGGGCAGACTCTCAGATACCTTAACTATGTGCTGGCTGCCAAAGCAAACTTCTCCATGGAGAGAGCACTCACCACTGAAACTGAAGCTTTTTGGGCATCCAAAAAATTGGCAATATGACAGGTAGCACAACTCTGCTAGACATTGTGGATCCAGGTGGTTTTAAATGGGGAAGGAGCCTGACTCATTCTAGCTCAAAGGCAACCACATCAGGGCAGAGCTATTGCTTACAGTGACTAAATTCTGCTCTGTAGTCATGGCGTTGGAGTACTCAGTCCCTCACTCTTTACAACAGATCCCAGTGGTGCAGAGATTTGTCAGATGCTGGTCAGTGCCATTCATGCAGAACAGATGACTCTGGTCATGCCAATGAAAGCTGTGGCTGCTTTGTAAAGCTGTGGCAGATGCACTGGGTGGTTGCCTGAGACAGTTGGTATTGATGTGCAAGCCAGGGAAGGGTAGTAGGTCTGCCCAAATGGCAGGATGTCCAAACACAGCTTAGACAGCACAGTGAGCAGCTTCTCTTCTCCATTAGACACTGGGCAGATGGCCTGGAGAGGGACAAGTCTGCATCACTTAACACCTTGCTGTAGGACAAGTCACAAAGTGCTTTCTTGGGCAAAAGAGTCATCGAAGGCAACAGGCTTCCTGCCTGCTCACAGGCTAAGGAAAGAGCTTTGGGACCACAGGCTTGGACCGCACAGCTGTATCTGGCCAGTGAAAGCAGGCTATGCATGTAGTACCTTCTGCTCTACTGTATTTTTGGCCTATACCCCACCCTGGCAGGCAGCAAAAATGAAATTAATTTGACATGTGATGAATCAAGGTGAGCCAGAAATGGGAAAGCAAAGGAAAGCCAAAACCAAGACAAAGGATTAGCTTACACAGAGCACCAGAGCCAAGCACCTGCCCCAGAGGATATGATATGAAAGGTCACTGCTAGCACTGGGTTGTTCCTGAAATAAGCATTCTTTGGCTTCAGGGCACACAACAGAAGCTCGCTTCATTGAACCTTCTGCTTCCAGCAAGCAGCTGGAGAGTGGGTGTCCTCCAAGTCACTCCAGAACCATGGTGATGGGCTATCACTATCAGCTGACAGAGGGATTTGCCTCTCTGTTCTTCAATATGTGGAGGGCCATTGAGCCACAGACTCTCCATCCCTGGTCTTTTCTCTTTCTATCAACTGTGGAAGCCCCCACACTCATTCTAGCCCTGATGGGTAAGGTAATCAGCCCTGGATTTCCCCACTGGTATCAAAATACAATTGCACTGCCATTCAGCAGCTCTCCAGCAGCCCAGCTAAAATGAACTACTGATTCCAGTTGGGTTCAAAGGAAAAACCAAACAGATATCAAAGCCAGCCCCATCTGTCTGACTGCAGAAAAGATGACTTAAGAGTCCCTTGAGAAACAGCTTTCCAGGACAAAGCAAGTCAGGCTGCTATACCCATCCTACCATTGCTAAGTTAACTAAATTGACTAAGCAACTCAAGAAGGTGCAGCTTACTCCTTCCAGTGGAAGTAGGTTATTCTTTAAACTTGATCAGGCCTGAGAAACCAGGCCATAGCTCAGCTCATCCCTGTTGGTTGCAAAGGAGGCTTTTTTTACCATTTGCACTGTTAAGAACTTCTTTAATGAGGAATCTTCCAGAATGGCAAACATACAAGGCTTAACATTCAAATTGTCTGGGAGGCCATCACATAGCCATCTCTTGATACACTGCCACAGCCCTTCAGGCAACGAGCAGTCAACCTAAGCTGAATTATTGTCATCTTGCTACTCATAAAAAAAGGAAAGGATCAGAGATAAAAAGGCCAAATATAATGCAATGCATGTCACTGCCTCCAGTTACACTGCACTGAATCTGCCACCACCATTTCTTTCCTTTTGCTTGAAAATTGCAATGATAGCACTTTGCAACCAACTTTCATGAGAGTTTACAAAACAGGAGTCAGAAGGGAGGGTGGTTTGAAAGATTACAGAAAGGAAAACACAGGGCACTGACTCCTGTTTGAAACGGGTCAGCTTCAGGACCTCAGCATTTTCCACAGTGCAGCCATGAACATAAAACATCTGTCCCTAGTCAGGTGAGAGCAACACATTGAGTGTAACATTCAAATTGATTCAGAGCGGTTCTTGTTTTGGAAGAAGATGGCAAGGGACTATCCAGACATTAAAGGGGCAGAAAGGATAATAATTAACACATCTGCCTAGATGTTCAGCTGAACAGATTCTCCTCAGAGCCAACAGGAATTGCCTTCCTGATATAAGTAAAGTGGTGATCCTCAAATCAACCACAAGCATAAACCCATCTAGAGTTTCCAGACAGAGGCATGATGGGTATCCTTTGACTGACCCAGGCTCCTTTGACTGGACCTAGAAAATAAGAAAATCAAAAGCTCCACAGCTCCACCCTTGGAAGTGATTCAAGTGTGAGCTGCCGCCACTTTGCTCATCTGAGAGAGTGCAGCTTGGGAATATAGTCATGTGGAACAAGCTTCCCCATGCCATGAGCACTCATGAAAGTTCAGCCCAGCAATATCTCAGTGATTTCTTTCAACTTTTTAAAGCAACATTGTCAAGAGAATTGGAAAATTGGCTGCCCTATGTTTTTGGATGTCATCAAACCCAGAGCTTTTCAAAGTTGCTCTTCTCTCTGCACAGTGCTTGTCACTGTATCACGGAAAAGTACAAAGCCACTTCTTTGGTCTCCCTCACTACTTGGTTACAGCTGAGGGCAGGCTGGGGTTGAGGGATGAGGACAAGGCACAGCCGAGGAAGCCCAGTTCTGTCACAGGACCAAGTCCTCCAACTTCACGCAAGATGATTCCTCTTTCAGACACCATTCACCCATTGGCTGTGCCTCATACCACAGAAATTTTTCCCCACCATTCTCCCTCTCCCCTCCCAACCTCCCTAACACACATCCATACAGAAAACACCTTGCCACACTTTGAACAGCCCCCCAGTCAAGCTTTTCTTTTTCATCTGCCTGACTGCCAGCCCCAGCGTAGCAGGGCTGCCCATTTGCAGAACTCCACGCTCTAATCCATTGACCTTTTACACATTGTACAGGATTGTCTATTTCTTACCACCATAGCCTATTCGAAGTAATTTTCTAGAAGTTCAGTTCATTCTTCTGCTTGCCTAAGGAAATATAAAAATTTACACCTATTGTAACAGCATGAATAAAAGCTGATTGCAGAAAGTAAAGACAATAATGTGCCCATAATACTAACTAGCTCACTTGCACTGCATTTCTCTTTAAGGGAAGATTTTTCTGATCATCAACAGGGTGCTGATTTAGATTGCTGCTAAAATTACCACTGTAAAAGTAAATCCACTTTTATTGCATTAGTACAGAGAACAGTTATGTACAGTTTAAACTTTATGCCTGTTGCCAGTGGTGATCAATCTCTTAATAATTAAGCCGAATGGATTCTGTGGCAGGAGATAACATATTTAGTGTGCTTGGGATATTTTTTGAAGAGGTTAAAATTTACAAAATAAAAAACAACAAAACCTTTTTAAAATAGAAATCAGCAAAGTTGTAACAGAATCAGGTAGAGAATTTGTGCCATTCTCAGATAAGGCTGTTTGAGAAAGCAAAATGAGGGCAATGCTCTAGGATTTAAAAGATTCACATTAACTTTCCAGTTCTGCACAGACTTCCAGTGTGACTGAAGCTAGTCTTTTGGGTTTGGGGAATGCTTTTTTGCACTGATATTGTGCAATTTGGCCTAATATAGAGAGAAAGAACTACATTCCCCACTAAGAGGCAGTCACATTCAGTGGCAGCCATATGCATTTTGATGACTTTTTACACAGTTCTCTGGTAATTTGATACTTGAAATGCAGGACACAAGTTTTGTTTGGCAGCAACTTCACCCTCCTCACACTCATGCGTTTCTAATCTCAGTTCTGTAATGGGTAACCACTAAAAGCAAAGAAGTAGCTTATGTGTGAATGCACAGAAGGAAGAAGTTTGTGTGCATTCTGCATGTAGTTTGCTGTGTAAACACAAATAAAACAGGAAGGAAACATTTCATGTGAACAAATAAGAGAGTTGCTTGGATCTCCCAGTGTCCAGGTGCCATCACTTTCTGATAAGTGGAGAACATTAGAACTGGAAATATATCTAGAGGCATTCCTCCATTGGTTTCAGCACAGCACCAATCCACCCTTTACGCAGTGTTCACACTGTTTAGCAAGGAGAGCAAGATCCATCTTGGCCTTCGTGAACACTGCGACTTTGGGACTGTTTCCCTTTCATGTAGCTAAGATGCGAGTGGCTGAGCTACAGGCTTTTCAGCCCCACACAACTCACCTCCTCTCCAGGACTATACCATGTGGTCAGCAAGGGGCATGTATTGGCAGCAGGACAACCTGAAAAATACCAGTTGGAATCACTTTTATGAATCATTTACAGAAAACACATTCACAGATGAAAAGCACATTTAGCTGAAGAGCATTTCATCAGCCAGAAGTCACTCGGATGCACTGATAGGGAGAGCTTTGGAGAACACTTAGTACTCAGTTCTTTTCCATACAGCTTTGTTATGAGATTTGCATAGACTGCTTTCCAGTGGGTGATGTAGCTGTTTAGGAGCATCATTTTGACTGACAGATAACCCTGTTAGTGCAGGCTAAGTGGGAAGGCTGCATGCTTGGAATGGGCATTGCAGGGACTGCCCTTAAGGGCCAATTAGATCAGCTCTGAGAGAAACTCATTGGCTAGAACATTTCGAAAAAAGTGAGATCATGTGGCTTTAATGACTAATGAGAGATTTCTAAGATAACTCCCCCACCAAAGTAACAGAACCACCAGCCGACAGACTATATGGAAGAGAAAAAATCCTGTATTTCAGCCTACTTCAGTGCATGAGAGATGGCACACAAGTGGAAAATCAGGTTGTTAAGGTACCAAAGTAGCACCTTGGTTTCCATTCTCAGCTGTGTCTCATCTTTCTGTCATGATCTTGGGCAAATTACTTGACCTCCCATAGCTTCACTGCCTCAGCTTTGACATGGGAAAAATTCTGCTGCCTTGATTACTTGGCTTTTAAACAACTTCAGTGAGCACCTCTTTGTGGGGGGTTGTACAAGTACCTAACATATCCTCTGTGTGGTTGTTTTGAGGGGGAAGCTGCACCCTTTATAAACCTTTGTAAATATCACTAATTAATAATCACTGAAAATTTTCCCCTGTATCTATATAATTCAAGAGGGGTGTTCTCATTCTCAGGCCACAGAAATAAGCAGGACAGACTGAATTCCTCATACCTTCATCAGAGGACTTCAGATGAGATACTGGCTGTCTGGGGGTTAAAGGTTTTCAGCAGCCCTTCGATGGCATTGCCTGTGGAGTCTTCAGCCCAAATAAAAAAGCAAAGACTCTCCAGGTCTTTTGGGACTAAGAGCAAAAGAAATCTTCCTTTGCATTGAGGAAATCTTTAAAAAAGGGACTTCAGACCTCCAGTGATAAAGGAAGTAAAAAGCATCTGCACTGACAGCTCCAGTTAGGAGCAAAGAGGCACAAAGGGCTTTGAAAAACAACCAGCCTTTCATCTTCAATAGCAAGCTCAACAGCTCTGCACCAGCTGCTCTGTAAACAGTATAGCAAGGGAAAGCAAATCATTGGCACCAAATGCATTAAACATGGCAGTGTCTTCAGATGACATATTTTGTAAACTTCCTCCTTACAAGTTATGCCATTTCTTAAATCTAAAGGATTACCTGCTCTATAGCAGCAGAGTCATTCCTCCAGGCAGCTGGGCAGCTTCATTACCCATGTTTCTTGCTGAGTTTCCCATAATGCAGACAGGCAGTTTGGTTAAGAAAGCATCCAACGGGATATCAGGTGACTTGGGTTCATCTCCTCTCTCAGCTTTACATTTTCTGAGGGACCTTCAGCAAACCTTTTCATCTTTGGGACAAGTTTTCACCTGGAAAAGGAAATGAACTATTCTTTTGTCTTAAAGCATTCAGCCCTTTATAAAAATAATTTGCAACCTTTTATTGACTAAGGATAAGAACTTTTTCGGGAGACAAGTAGACACTGCTTTGCAAACTAAAGCCTCCTGAAACTGAGCAACTTTTCTCAGCTCTGGACCACACAGCAATAGCCCAGGAGCACCCAAAAACACGCATAGCACAGGATGAACTTATTCCAAAGTGTAGGTTCATAAACAGCAAATAAGGGAAATTTAGCCTAAACCTGGTGTGGTTAATTTGTCATCTCATGTGAGATACAAAACAGTATAAGCAAATTTTAAAAGAAAGCACTAAGAACTGCCCTATAGTATTTTGGGTGCTGAAACAGTTAAACACGCCCAGCATCTATGTACATGTATGGAGAGGGATTACAGCATCTGAATGTCTTGATTCTTGTGGTCTATTAACACCAAAGTGACATTTTCTCTAATTTCCAATTCTGTTTCTATCATGAAAACTAAGTTAGAAATAAAGAACAAGCACAGTTAAGAACATCCAGTTATCACTTCTAATGCTTGTGGTAAGGCATGACAACACCCCCACCTTTCCATTTTCTCCTCACGCAGAAATCTGTTGGAATTCTAGTCACTTAAAGTTCCTAAACCTCATTTTACTAATAGAAGAATCAGAATGCCAGACATTTCTGGAGTGCACCAAGGCTTAACAGTAACACGATATACATAATATGTCTGTACTGTTTAAAAACCACTATAGGCTCTTTTAAGTAGCTGCCTGCCCTTGCAGGGAAGCAGCTGAAGAGTGTTCCTGTAACCTCATTCCCCAGGTTCACTCTGCCAGTGGTAACTCAGAGTTACAACAAAGAGTGAACAAATCCCACTAAACACCTGATAACCACTGCTGCTGAGCCTTAAAAAGCCCCGTTGCATAGGTCACAGCCCCTTCTCACCTGGCACATGACAGTCCCATGAAAGGCACCTGACACTGCTTAGTGGGGAGTGTTTGGGACTGGCATCTGCCCCTCAGTCTTTGCCAAGCTGTCACCCAAAGACTTCCTCAACAGCAAGCATTCGCCAGCCCCTCCACTTCGGGCTAACTGGCTGTTGTTGCTGGGCCAGATGCTTTCCCTTCCACCAAGCACAGATAGGCGGCTTCTCAGGAACTGCCTTGAGAAGAGCACAGCTGTCTCACTGTGCTAAAATAGGCACTTTAACTTGTTCTTCTCACTTTGACCAGTGAAATAGCATATGGGCTTCTGCTCTCTTCTTTAATTTGCTGCAAAGCAGCCTCAGGGTTTCAAGAGACAGCATTTGGTGATTATACTTGTAATAACCCTGAACATGCGTCCAGCTGGTATCTGCACACTGGCTAATCATTCAAGTATGGGGAACAGCAACACTACATCCCACATGTCCTCAGGTCTGCATCTCACATCTTCAGAGCAGGTCACACCAGTGGCTCCACCCTAGGCACTACACTGCAGAGAAATTTTGCTAGCAAAGTCCTTTAGTTGCTATTAAATACCTGGGACACAGGGGCAGGCTTTGCTCGCACTCAGTACAGCCTTAAAAATCTTATCTTCTTCTTTTAAAGTTGATTCATGAAGCAAATATAGCCTGTGGAAAGCCAGCGTTTTATATACCCTGCAGTGGTGGGTCCTTACGACTCGCCTTGAAGAGACTAGCCAGAGGCATGACACTTTCAAATGGTGACCACAGACTGGCTGGTACACAGCTAAGCTTAAAAAGCCTCTGGTGCTGCTTGGACCTGGTGGGATCTGCCTTCCTGTTTTAAGGAAACAGCATGAAGAGGTGTCACCACGTGGCCAGAGCCAGCCACTATTTTAATGGCAAAGGCAAGTACCCTTCTGCCTTAGTCCCAAAATCAACCTCCTTTCACTCTCTGGGAGCAGCAGCCCCTCAGGCACGGACAGCCATAATGACACAGACATCCTTCCTCATCTCCTCCCTCCCCTTGGTAGACCAGCATTATTATCCTATTATAAAACAGGGGAAACTGAGGCACGGAGCAAGGTGGCAACTTGTCCATGCCTGCTCAGGGCATTGCAGTCAGGAGGCTACATGAACTGCCACTCTATGGGCAGCAACTGTTTGCCTACAGCAGCCTCAGAAAGCCAAGCTCAGTGGCTGGGAGGATGCTTTTTTGGGTGTCTACATGAGACCTGAAGACCAGGGTGACAGACCCTGATCCGCAGCAGGGTTAAGGACCCCTGACAGAGCCTGGCTTTCCTAGGGACAGTCGGCAGGAAGAGGTCACCCCTGTTGCCCTGGAGGCCCCTTCCCCCTGCCAGGCAGAAAAGGGGGAGATCTCTTCCCTGCTCCCCCAGCCCGGCCTGCTTCTCTCCACGGCACAACTGACCCCAATTCAAGCTGCTGAACACTTTTGCTCAGGGTGTTTCAGAGCTTCGTTATTTGTGAATGCCTTTTTGTGTAGCACCATTGGCACCAGCACAGCCTGTTCCCAGCCTGTTCCAGCAGCTCCCCAATGACTGAGGTGACAGACTCGAAACAAGGCATGGGCTCTGAGCAGGTCCGCAATGGGGTCAGGAAGAGACAGCAAGCATTCTGATGGATCTTCCTTTCTTTTCCAGTTTCCCATCCCTGTATACCTCCATACACAGCCTTCATTTGCTGCTCTCCAAGAGCTCAGTGCAGAGAACTGCTTACTTAAAAATGCATATATAAATACATTTTTAAATCCCCAGCAGCAGACTGGGTATCAACAAACTGCACAACGTTGGGAGAAAGGCAGCAGAAATGGCTGGGAGGCTTCTGGGATTGATTCGTGAGGAACAGATTAAAACACACTAAACATCTATATCCTGACTAAGTAGTGGCCAGCCCTAGGGCAGGGAGCCAGCTGCACACATCAGGGAGATAAGTGCTGCGAGGGACAACCCAGCATATCTGCAGTCACCTTAAGAATCCTCTATTTAAGAAAGGGAGGCTTCTCCTGCAGGGCTGCTGCATTAACTGACAGCCAGGGACCACTACCTGAATTGCTCATTGTCCTCTCCACATCCAGCTTGTAGATGATGCCAGGCTCAAGTTAGGAAAGCGGCCAAGGTGCATCCTCAATCAACTTCTCAGCACAGAGATCGGGTGGCAAAGCAGTGTGAGAGAAAAACAAGAATAACAATAAGAGAACAGCATTGGCAGGATAAATATGTTTCCACCTTAGTCAGAAGCCTGCCTCCAACTGTGCAAAAGATGCTCAGGGAAAAGTACAGTAACAGGGCAAGTGGCACATTCCCAAATGCTCCTCTAGCATCTGAGTGTGCAGCTCAGGAGCTTCTGTTCCAGAGGAAATTAATGACAAAGAGAACCCCAGGTGGGAGAGCAGAGCAGTCTCCTAAGAGCTGAAATCCTGCAAAAGCATGCCAGATGAGTAGAGATCCTTTGAAAGAACATTGCTTTCTGTATAGAAACGATATCATCTGTTCAAAGGAAAACAGCTATGACCTGTATAACAAGCCTTAGTAGGCATCTTAGTACCTACAACGTGGACAATGTAAGATATTTTTCTTAAAGATACTTCATGTTTGAAATTATGTCAAATGAAGCTGTTAGGCATGTTTTTCCAGTCCCACATAATTTGGAGAATTCCCCCTTAGCATGGCTGGGGTAGTGAGCCATTTTGCACAATATCTGCTTTCTGCAGGGTCTCATCCAGGGCAGTGGCTCTAGCAAGCAGTCTGCATTTTGACAGGGCTGTTCTGGTCCTGCACACCCACACACACGTAGTCCAGCTCTACCGCATTCCTGTCAGACCCTCACTGTATCTGCAGCCACAGCACCGCTCCCAGACTTCTATTTACAAATCACACCTTCTTCACTGCCAGAAGGGGAATTACTTTTTCCAAACAACAATAAACACGGTTTATTGAACACTGAACACAGCTATCAATGTTAGCTAGCCCTGGCCACTCAGGAATAAAGACAAGGAGCTTTGACACACCCAAGTAGGAGGTCCAGTCCTGACTATGCTGTTGAGAGGGGACAAAGCTAAAAAGCATCCTCAAACATCCACAATCAGCTGAGCTTGTTCTTGCTGTCAAAGGCTAAATTTCCCTATTTATGATGCTCAACATGAATGCCTTATTTTTCTATAGAGTGCAACATTTGAATTTCTCAATTACAATTTTACAAGTAGTCTCCCATGTCAGTCAATGGAAAACTATTAAAAACCAAGTGCTTCAAATGCAGGCTAAAATAATGTAGGCCAAAGCCCAAGAAAATAGCCTGTATCATTGCTACAATAAAAATCAGACTCCTAGTACAAAATACCCCATGCTTTTTCTTTTCCCCTGACAATGTTAACAAATTTATGCAGTTATCCTACTGATAAATATCTGGAGGGAAATGTAGCTAAGCAGGTACTTACCAAATCTGCTGTCATGGGATGTGGGTGATAGGACACCAAAGTACCTGAAAGCAGCCCACAGCTTAACCTTCTAAAGCAGCATAAATCCAAACAAATGCTGCTTTCATTATCCTCAAACAATTGAAGGAGAAGAGCATTCAAACAGCACTGCAGAGCCTGCAAAATTTAGCCTTGAATATCAGCAACAAAGCCTATCTCATCCCCTTCTGACACAGGCAGCCCCTCTAACAGATGTGCACCCCAACAAGCACCAAAGTGAAGGACTTCGATGTAGAGACACATCAGGTCAGACACCAACCTGGGGGACAACTGGGGTCCCAGAACTGTCCCCCCTCACTTTTGCCACCACAGATTCCTGCACAGAGAAACCAGGTCACCAATACAATGGTGAAAAGCAACCTAATGGGCATCACCTCAGACAAAATACAGGAATGAGGGACGCTTCTTCCTGATCCCAGATGGGTGCTGAGTGACCTTCAAAATCAAACCAGATCAGGGTAAAGGAACTGAGCCCCATGACCAGTGGAGGATGGACAGGTGGATTCCTGCTGCCGGGGCTGATGCCGCATCTCATGCAGTTCATGCAATGTCCTTTTTACACTCGAGAAACCCCTTGTTTTCTTTCCTTTCCCAACTTTCCCTTGTTTTCTTTTGCTCTCCTCTCCCTATGGCTATTACAGAGAATCTAACTACTTCCCAGTTTAATTGCTTTCAAGCCATTTCTTTTCCCACTCTAATATCCCCAGCTGCACAACCAGGAGTGGGAAAGGGAAAACCACAAGGAACTGTGCTGGTTAGTCATGGCTACACCATCGCTGTGTTATCAATCTCCGTGGGATGACTTTCCAGTGCATTAAGAGGCATTTCTGAACTAAAGCCAGAGTTTTAAGACCATAAAGGACCTACACACTCCATTTAATTGATGGAAAAATGACAGCCCATAATGCCAAGGGAATGAAATCTGGTCTTTTTTCTCCAGGCTGATATTTCCTTGTTAATTCTGTGGCTTATTGTTGTTTTTCACTTTCTTTATCACTGACCTTGTCCACACTGCACCTGCACTAGACTGAGAAAACCCATCCTGCAGTCAATCACAGTGAGTCACTCAACTCAAAAGGTAAAGGGTTAGGCCCACATTAGAGGTCAGATATGAGTAAATACTGCTCTGAAGGGTTTTGCATTTTGGCACAGGTAAGTGTTTGTCTTACTGGAAAGCTGCTTTAATTCATTTTTTTTTCAGTTAAATAAACCCAAGGGCACAAGCAAGCCACTGACACACTGAAGTGCAGGAAATCTCTGGCACATAACAGAGTGGCCAGAACACAAAAGCATGGTAACTCATTCAAGTGCTTAGACATTGTCAGCTGAAAATTACATTTTATTATTTACAGGTCTGGAGTGCTCTGTCTGGGAAGACAACCCATTTAATCTGATCACTTCTCATGGGTAAAGCCAATGCCCAGGTTCTGGACCAAGATCACAGCCTTCATGATAAGGCAAGAGCAGCGTTTTATACCTTTCTCCATAAAACACCATGTAGGGCACAGACACAAGTACCTTTCCCTGCCACATGAGTTACAGGCTACAGGATTGATTGACCCATGAAATGAAATAAGCAAATCACCCCCAGCCAAATCAGATCTCCTCAATCCAGAGGGCAGCTAGCAGAGCCAAATCAAGAGGGAGCTAAAGACACCAGAG
Organism: Falco cherrug; assembly: GCF_023634085.1. Classification (NCBI taxonomy): domain Eukaryota; kingdom Metazoa; phylum Chordata; class Aves; order Falconiformes; family Falconidae; genus Falco; species Falco cherrug. The sequence continues at coordinate 30,605,556 of NC_073704.1, read as the reverse complement.
ATTACCTTGCACTGGAAGCTCCTTCCTGCCTCTTCTTCATCTCAGCCCCTCCAGGCTCAGCACCAGGTATGGTATTAGCATCTTGCACCAGTCACCTCTGCCAAGGGATGGTGAGAAATCAGCCATATTACATCCACTCCGCAGGGTGTGCAGAGGGTACTGAACACAAGCAGCCCTCTGAGGGGGCAGTTGGCATTGTCTCGTGTCTGACAACACAGCACTGATCAGCAGGAGGTGTAATAGATTAGAGTTAGCAGTAAAACTCTCAAGGCAGAATGACCGGCAATGCAATGATATCAGACAGCTAGTAAGCACCAAGGATAATTCCAGACAGTGAGCCCTTTTGGAAGAAGTTCTGACAAAGGTTTGCTCTGACAATCAGGCCCTTGGGAGCATGATTTCTGGCCCTCACATGGATCTAATACAAAGTCACAGAGCTTTATAAGCAGAGGACTTGGAGCTCATTACAGCAGCAGGCCCAAATCTTCAGTGGGATTACAGTTCCAGCAGCTGTAAACAGACACGCACCCTGCATTCAAAGCACCAGACATTAGAAGGAAAGCAGGCTTCTATGATCTCAAGTGGAGGTTCATTAAAAAAAAATTAAGAAGTATTTCTGACTGTGTTTTTCGCAGACATAAATAAATTGATGTAGTCTCTGTCCAGGAAGAGCAGGAAAATGCTACCTTGTCTGGATTGCAATAACAGATTTACCAGCTTTGTCCCTGCAACCAAAGGGCATGTCTGAGATCATCCAGCCTCATCCAGACATGAGCTGAATGAGAGGCTGCCACTCTCCCATGACACCAGTTCAATCAGGCTCTTCCTGGGTGACAGTCCGGGTTAATGGCAGGGGTCAACACCTGAGCTCAGGGCACCAAACACTGCACAGGGCAGCTTTCACTAACACTCGCCTGAGGCAGAGGAAATCTATTTCCTTTACCTGAATGGAGGAGATGAAGTCCCACTAAGGTCAGCAGATTTCATAGCTCTTAATGCATGTGATGGGCTGGACTGAGGAGTAGGGAACAACCAGCCACGGGTGTTTGACTCCTGGATCTTTTCCTAGCAAGGCCAGACACTAGCTGCTACACCTTAAAGCTCTGGGACTTTGCCCTTTCCTTGGTGGAGCAATGGGACTGGGTAAGCAGTAAGCTCCAGGTGTTGGAGGACTCTGCTGAGACTCAACAGTTGTTTTTACACACGGACCCATCATATGCCTCTGCACCTCAAATCTCTCGTCAGACACACCAAACTGCTTGGGGGTAGGAACAGAGTGCTAATAGACTACCTAGAAAAATGGAACCTCAGGCTCCACTTATGCCTCTGTGCACCATGCAAGAGAAATGCCAACAGAATACTTCCAGGACCAGGCTATGTTCAGAAACTGGGAAAAGCCAATGGCACACAGAAAGGAGCCAAGGAGGAATTGGTGTGGAGCAGATCTGAAACAGTGGCCTAAGTCAGCATAGTTTCCATGTACACCTCCAAACCAGCTGGCTGGGCACTGACTTTCCTGACATTGCTGGAAGCCTTGGGCCCAGGGGACAGGTAGTTTGCAGACAGTTCACAAGGAATAAAATCCTCTCTCATAGCTGCCAGATTGCCAGACTGGCCTACATGCTCAGGAACACATTGCTCAGCTCATCAAGATCAAGAAAAGAGACCTTCTTCATTTACAAGAGACATCTGAATGCAGTGAGTGAATGCATACTCAGACACATGGGCCAAACCTTGTGGCCTTAAAATATGAAGGCCAGCACCAAGGAACCCCAAGTGATGCACAAAGAGCAATTCAACCAACATTAGAGCAGAAGGAAAGACAAAGGAGACCAGAAGACCAGATTTCACTGGTTTTCCCAGCCAACACCTGAGACAACAGAAACAAAGTCACAGACCAGGGCTATGCCCGTGTGTTGGGCTGCATGTTAGGGAGTGGTGGTGATGCTTGGCTCTACATGGGCACCAGCTGCTCCAAACACAGCGTCTCACAGGAAGGCAAACGTGCTTCCTGGTTGTGGCTCAGACCAGGGTCTCACCATCCCTTGGGACCACCAGATGCCACTGGTCTCTTCCTGGCTGCATGGGCCAAGCATACAGGATGTGTCCCTTCCACAAGGCAGGGGCTGATGAAGAAGCAAGCACTGCAGGTCTGCCACTGAGAGAGAAAGCTGGACTAACCCTGGCTACCCTCCAAATGCAACACCCACCAGCAGGTGAAGGTCTTCATCCAGGAATACACTAATTATAAGGAGATTTGCACTTCAAGGCGTATCAGAGCCCTTAATCATCTCCCCAGCCACACTCACCCAATTCTTACCTCTCAGCAGCCCTGAAGGTAGGCGATCCAACCACCCTGATGACCAGCCAGGGAGGAGAAGTAGCCAGGCCAAGAACTACTGTCCAGCTTTGCCTCCCACCACAGGTGCCTGCACACCTGCAGGAACAAAGGACAGGCACATTTAACCTCCCCAGAACTAGGTAGCAAAATTGTGATCTTTCCAATGTGGATAAGTCACTTCCAACTGAGCTATTAAGTTATTACATTGTATTATTATATTAACGTCATTGCCATTTCCAGGAGAAGATAAACCTAATTTTAATCTGTTCTTAATTGAAAGCTTATCAAGAGACTAGCTCCATCCCTATGCAGTGAGATGGCTTTTTTCCCTTCTCCTTCCCTTCCCCCGCTCCATACTCTGCACTCTTTATGCTGATGAAAAGAAACATCTCTATTCATTAGAGAAAAAGCAGCTTGGAGTCAATCAGGCCTGTTAACCTACAGCCTGGGCCGTTATCGAAGATCAGACCTTTCCAAACAACAAAAAGCTGCTGGGGTCTGTGCTTTTGCAGCCTGTTGCAGTGAGTTTGCTAGTTGTTTGTTTTTATGTTGGGGTACTTGACAGTTTCCATTAGAGGAAGTGAGAATATTAGAGATATTTGAGCAGCTCTGGGAGAAAGTTAAGTATATAATGCAAGAAGACTGTGCAGATTTTAATTACAGATTCCCCCAAAAATCCATAGAAACTCTGATTAAACTCCTAATTACTTTTAAAGAAGTGAATAAGCAGTCAATAAGATGAACACCAGTCTCTCATTCTTTCTTCTTCTTGTGAGCAAGCTGCACACTGATAGCATGCTGCAGATGTATTAACACAGGCAAGTTAACATGAGACCAAGGGACAAACATTTCTCTAAAGACTCCTTCAAAAGAACTTTTTGCGACATCTTCAATACTTTCTGGTTCAGGCTGGTCCTGAAATCGATCAGGTCACAGTGATTTACACCAGCAAAGGATGTGTCCATTGCCTCCAGCTGTGACTTCACTTTGCAGGATTACATTGGCTTTTCCAACAGAGCTCTACTTCCCCACACAAGCAGTGCTGGCCTTCAGGGAGCTGTGATGGGGTTTCCTGCCTTGTCTAGCGCAGGGAGGTGATGCTTACAGAGACACGGGTTTTGTCCCAGGGGGCTGGATCCAGTCCTCCTGGCTGTGTTTTACTAATAGCCTTCCCAAACATGTCATGTAACCACACTGAGTAACTTCACTTATCCCCTCTCTGTCAGACCGTACAGCTGGCAGCAAGTCTCCCCTGAGAGCTGCTTGTCCAATGTCATTGCTCAGCCACAACTAATATCTCCATAGCTGAAGATGGGCACCTCTGTGCTAAGCAAAACACCAGCCCCTGGCATAGAGAAATACTCTTATTCCAATTCCAAGGGGAGCTCTTACTGGGTGGAGAGAAAGTTTTCAGTCCCAGACCTGTAGGCCATGTTGCAGCCCCTCCACCCAGGTCCAGCCACGCAACGTGGATGCACCTGATTACCCACACATCATGAAAAACGAAAATGGTTTCCTGTAGAGGAATGCAGGCAGCAGGCTGATTATCATTGATAACACACAGCTGTGGTCTTGCCTCAGAGGCAGTGGGTTGATTAACACAGACAATGTACAGGTGTAGCTTGTTGCCACTAAGTGGTTAAATAGCCCTGAGGATTAGGGAGAAGGGGTCAGATAGAGGAGCAGTGTGGTCTGACCTCTGGAGGAAGGAGGTACAGCACGGACAGTAGAATTGGACCAACAGTAAAGCCTTGTTGCAGTCTATTAGTTCAGTTGTTGTAGTCTGAGTCCAACTCAGTCAGCCTCACACGGGGCACCAACTGCTGCAGCACTCTCCAAGCTATCAAGCTGCAACAAGGTCTCTTACCATCTCATACCAGCATACTCTTCATACTAGTTCCTCTGCTGCCTTCTCCTCACCTCATCCAGGGCCTGTGTTCTCTTTTCTCTTGCTTCTTCCTCGGCTACTCTCTCTTCATTGGCTCTCAGCCACTTAATTTAACCAGCCACACCTGTACCTTATCTACATCAGCTAACCCACAGTTGTATATTATCAATGCTACTTAACCCAGCTTCATTCCTCTACGGTTTCCCAGTGAGGCTTTTAAGTTGCCTCCCCAGAACTTGCTCAAACATGATGGATTTGTGAAGAAATTTCTTTCTTCTGAGCTTAGCTGAGACCCACAGTAAGCTACAACCCGTACTCCTAATCCCTGTGAGCATTGCCCCTCTCTTCCATGAAGTCTCTGGCCCTCACTTAGCCAGAGCTTTGCTACAGCTGTGCCAGAGCAGGACAAGACCTGCTCACTCTCTCCAGGCACAGCAGTGCTAAGAACAGTGAAAAAGAGATACCTCCCCTAAAGTAATTAAAAGTCTGAAGGTGGGACCCACTCTGAGCTGGCGTACAGCAGCAAGACATGCTGAGCAAGCAGTGACTGTTTCCAGGGCACAGCCATGCTTCATCTTCCTGTCGACTCTTCAAGCCATTACTGTTTATTTTGCTGTCTCCAACGCCCATAACTTTAACCCTGGAAATAGCTTTCATTTCCACATCTCAGGAAGCAGAATGGGAATGCTTCTAGGGGGTCAGCTGTACTTGTGTTCAAGGGCTCTCATTCTCCATCTGCAAATATCGCTGCACTCTGCCTCTCACCTGATTCTTTTTTACATTTATCCCACAGAGAAGACTCACAGATACCAAAACCCTCCCTCCTATACCACTGCCAGCAATTTTCTAGCTAAAGCACAAGACTGTAAAGCAGCACCCAGCTGTTGTGGGGCAGTAACCACCCATCTCTCCTATGCCTGCGCAGCTGCAGTGCCAATGCAGTTTTGTGCTGGTTTTGGCTGGGGTAGAATTAATATTATTCACAGTAACTAGTATGGATCTGGGTTTTGGATTTGTGCTGAAAAAACTGCTGATAACACAGAGATGGTTTTGCTGTTGCTGAGCAGTGCTTACACAGGGTCAAGACCTTTTCTGCCCCTCACCCCCACCCCACCAGTGAGGAGGCTGGGGGTGCACAACAAGCTGTGAAGGGACACAGCCGGGACAGCTGACCCCAATGGACCAAAGGGATAGTCCATACTATGTGACATCATGCTCAGTCTATAAAGCTGAGGGAAGAAGAAGGAAGTGGGGGACATTCAGAGTGATGCCATTTGTCTTCCCAAATAACCGTTCCATATGATGGATCCCTGCTTTCCTGGAGACAGCCGGACACCTGCCTGCCCATGGGAAGTGGTGAACTAATTCCTTGTTTTGCTTTGCTTGTGTGCATGGCTTTCGCTTTACCTATGAAAGAGTCTTCATCTCAACCAATGAGTTTTCTCACTTTTACCCTTCCAACTCTCTTCCCCATGCCACCAGGGGGGAAGTGAGAGAGCAGCTGTGTAGTGCTTAGCTGCCAGCTGGGGTTAAACAACAACAGTTCTTTTTGGCACCCAGTGTGGGACTCAAAGAGTTTGAGATAATGACAGATTTGATTGGAATATGCTAGATATGGAATATCTATAGCTGTCGTTGATATTAATTGACAGGCTTCTGTGCTTGCCATGGGGCTTGCTTGCCTCACTGTATATTAGAGTCTAATGCTTGTTAGTGGCTGCTTTTTGCTTTCACTGCTTGGTGCACTGCTTATCATCTTATGCTGCTGTGCCTGGGAACATTTTGATAACAGCAATGGCAAGGTCTGGGCTGGCAGATGACCACCAGGGCATTGCTGCTGTACTGGGCAGGCTGGAACTCCAGTGTGCACTCGAGTCAAAGGACAGTGACCTGTGGATCAGTCCATGTGGGAGCAGGACACCCCAAAGCATCTGTGGCCATGAATAAGTCTGCACCACAGCAGGTACATCTCAAAGTGTCTATGGCCATGGTTATCTCTGTGCTGCAGCAGGGGTACCTCTGAAGGGATTGTGGCCCAAGGATAAGCCCACACTGGAGAAAGCACACCTTGAAGCGGCTGTGGCTGTGGATAAGTCCATGCTGCAGCAGATACACCTTGAAGCATCAGTGGCTGTGCATGAGGTCATTCTGGAGCACCTCAAAGTGTGTGGCCTTGGATAAGCCCATGACAGAGTAAGTACACCCCTCCAGGGACTGCAGCCATGGGTGAGGCCATGTTGGAGTAGGTTTACTTCTGAAGGGACTGTGGCTGTGAGTAGGGCCACAGTGGAGCAGGTCTGTCTCTGAAGGCATTGTGGCCCATGGATAAGACCACGCTGGAACAGGTACACCTCAAAGTGACTGGCTGTGGATAAGCCTATGCCACAGCAGGTATACCCCTGTGGTTCATAGTTAAGGCTCCACTTGGAGCAGGTGCACCCCTAAGGGACTGCCTCATGATGTGACCAGAACTGTCCTTACTTTATCTGACTGCCCAGGTCCCACATATCTTTCGCAAACCTTTCAGACTAGTCCCCAGACATGAAGAGACCTTAACCAGAGGATGCAGATGACCTCTTGTAAAACTGCTGGTGCAAAATGGCTAAAGCTATCTTGTGCACTGGGTACACCACCTGACAGAATGAGGCTCAGTGCTGTCTGGGAGGTCTCAAGGCTTTTGCCATAGAAATAATTTTGACAGAGAAAACACAGCTAAAATAGTAAGGTTATAGGGCATGGACGTTTGAAGCCTGATTTGTTTTTTTGGAAGAAGGCTACAGTGAGGTCTTCAAGGGGAGAAAAGAATTCCAGGAAGGCACTTTTGTATCACTTGTCTTCAAGGGGAGAAAAAAATTTCAAGAGGACACTTTTCTATCAGGAAGGGAAGGAGTTTTTGTGGTGCACTGGAGAGGTCAGTTAATTCCTAAGCCTTAAGACAAGGGGATGGGAGGGTAGAGAAGAGGCTTGGAAAGGGAAGGAGGGAAGGATTTTGCTCTGCAACCAAAGCTGGGTAATAAGGCATATGTGGCTTCCAGTGACAGTGTGAGAATTTACAGTATAATAAAGATATATATGGCCATTTGGAACAAGCTATTTCTAACGTAAAACGACTCTGTATATTGATTGCCTGAGGAATTTGTACAGAACCTTATTTCCAGACATATAACTGAGCATATTATTTACTCACTATAAAAGCTGGATAAACGGCCAGGCTCCAGAAGGGTGTGAAGCAACAGTAGTCGTTCATTGGCAGATGAATGGAAGGAGGTTTGAGCCTGACACAGAATGCCAGGGTACTGGGATCTATCCCACCCAGGCAGCAGTTTCCACAAGTCACTGCTTGTGTGTACCTGCTTACTCTTCAAAAGAGCCCTCTTGAGAAGGCAGGAGCCCAACATATAGGAAAAACATGTTTTCTGCTCTGGAGCAGCACTAAGAAATGAGGAGTCTGAGGTCAGCAAGTCCAGAAATAAGAGATTTGTCATGGTTTAACCCCTACCAGCAACTAACTCACTCATTCACTCCCCCCCACTCCCCATCCCCTAACCCTGGTGGGATGGAGAGGAGACTCAGAAAAAAGGTAAAACCTGTGGGTTGAGATAAGGACAATGTAATAACTGAAATAAAGAAAAAAAAAAATAGTAACAATAATTATAATGAAGAAGAGGGGGAGAGACAGGAATAAAATCCAAGGGGAAAAAAACAAATGATGCACAATGCAATTGCTCAGCACCCCATGACTGATGCCCAGCCAGCCCCCAAGCAGCAACCAACAGCCACCACAACTTCCCCCAGTTTACATGGTCAACTGTCCTGGCTCTGCTCCCTCCCAGCTTCTTGTGCACCTCCTCACTGGCAGAGCACAGGAAATGGAAAAGTCCTTGGCTTACAGTAAGCACGACTTAAAAGCTAAAACATCAGTGTGTTATCAACATTATGCTCATACTAAATCCAAAACAATGCACTGTACCAGCCACCAAGAAGAAAATTAATTCTATCCCAGCCAGAACCAGGACAGGTCTGAAGCAGAGCAGGCTTTTATACAGCAGCATATGAGCAACTGCTTGAGGCCCCCAACCATGGACACCCAGTTAGATCCCACATCAGTCACTTCATGGTGAGAGAGAGATGCCAGCCAGTTAGCCTCTGCCTTGCTTCCCATGAACCCAAGGCCATCCTGGTCTGAAGCAGGTCCCCCTCAGCAGTACTGAGAGCTACTGGCTCATTTCCAGCTGCAGGGAAGTGCCTGAATGGCATCCTATGGAATTCAGACAGCCAACACTTCCATATCCCTGTTCCTTTTCTTGAGAGACCCCTAGACATACTGGTGTCCAAAGGGAAAGGGCTTTGCAGCCTTCCTTGTCTCAAGAGCAGACCATAAACTTCAAAGCATTTCCCAGGGAACGTGATGGACACATCAGCTGGGAATTTCCTTCCAAAGTAAACAAGACCTGAAGGAAGAAAGAGTCTGAAAATTAGGGGAGGAATAGAGAAATACCTTTCCACCTCCCAGCAGATAAGCAAGCAGTAGGGCCATCCCAGAGATAGGGAATTCTGCAAAGTTTAGCAGCAACACTGCAATTGTATTTAGACTATTGATAGTTTTCTCTCGACTCATAAAACCAGCAAACAAACAAGACAGTAATCTTGAGCATCCTTGTTCCCCATCTTCAATACTGAGTCCAGACTGAGATTCCCTAGGCAGGGATGGCATCATTTCCATACTGTTAAATGTCCAGATTGTCATATCAGTTACAGAGACCCAAAGGACTGCCCAGACAGGTGAGTCTTGACTCATGACTTCAACTCATCAGCAAGTTGCTCTAATAATGAAAATAAAAACACATGTGTGTTAGGCTGCGAAAGAGTTGTAAAACTAGGTTTATGTACAGCAGGGAGCCGCATCACCACAGCAGCCCAGAATATAGAAGAGGGTAAATATTCTTGTACTCCTGCTGCCACCTAAAGGAAATTTCTCAAAAATGTTCTGAAATATCCTGAAATAAACATGTTTATGTTTCCAGGCTAGGGTGGACTTTTAGTCAAAGAAGGATCCTTTTGGAAAAAGAAGTATTACAAGCAGGATATTTCTGCCTCCAGGAATCAGCTCTAGTGTCCCGGCAGATTTCCAGTACAACCATAACTGCAAATGGATGGGGCCAGGGGACTTCTGCTGTCAGCACTTTGAAGACTCCAGCTGTGACCATCTTGGTGGCCATGGTCTAAGGCTAGAGATGAGAGAATATTTGTAGACAGGAGCAGTATCTTTCATTACATGAGTCAACCTAAATAGAAAGCCAAAACAACTGTAGGGTCATAAAAATATCTTCTTCAAATAATTTAGGGCTCAACACAAATATCACCAGTTCTTGTTCAAGAGCTCGCTCTGAAATAGTTTTCCTCAAAGCACCCGATTCCTGTGATTGAATTCTCCTCATTATCCAAGGTCACATGTGGTCCTTTGGTGCTTTTGAAGAGATGGTGACCAGGTCAGGCCAACTTTAGAAATCTGGCATCACATCCTGATGGTGGCTGCCTATGCAGCTCACTTGGACTAATCCATTCCTTTTGGCTTTTTTTGGCAGAATTGTGTGTACTCCAATGGCTCTGGTGGTAGCTGGGCAAAGGGGAGATTTCTGAAAGGAAATGTTCCCATATTGTGCATAAAACAGCAATAACTTTGTTCAAGCTTCTATGCTGAATAAATGCCCAACACCAGAAGTTCTGTACAGTCAGCACTAGTGAGCCCAGGGAAATATTAAATTGCCTCGTAAACTGGAAGCCAAGTGGAAGTATTACTTAAATGCTCAAAAAGTATAATTTGCTGCTGCAGATCAACGAATTGCCTTATTAAATAGAGGGAACATTACTACATGAGTTATGAAATTGGCTTTACAACTTTAACTATGGAGTTCACATTTTAATAACCTTCTGCTCAAGGGGTAAGAGAACAGAGCCTATTAAGTTTTCCACCATGTATGCTCATGAGGGCATGCATGAAAAAATGTGCATATGACATTCACAGTGCTCAGGTACAGAAATTTCATTGACATGTATCAGAGGGTAGGAGCACTTCTCACAGATAGGATGATACCTCCCACTCAGAACACTGGTAAAACTCTCCAATCCAGGATGATTAAGTAGATGCTTCTAGATATTCCAATATGAAATTGCACGTTTGTCAAGAACAGGCAACAGTGCTCAAGCTTCAGTGCACAGTACACTCTGATGTATCTTTCCATGACATGAATATCTAGTGAACTTACCTTCCCTCCATATTTACTTTCCGGGATGAACACTGTATTGTTCTTATTTCACAGCGATTTAAGCTGAAATGCATATGCATTAAGCAATTTGCCCCAAAGTATCATATTGTGATGTGTCATTTCATGATAGCTGCGATTTCCTGGTGTTACTCAGGAAGCCATTTGACTTCCAGCCCGTGACTAATGTCTTGCCTGAGCAGTCTTGTCAAGAAATGTGGTTTGTACATATGCCTGCCTTCTCCCTGTGTTCCGCAGAAACTGTATCTACCCAGTTTGGTCTGGTACTTATCCTTACTTACCCTTACTAGGGAATTTTAGTTTCTCTTGAAAGTGGAAGCAGAAACTATCTAGGGCACCAGGCACAGATGAATATGACCTTTTAATTAAGTGTTATGAAACCGCTAAGGAATTGGGACTAGAAGACAATATGGTTGATTTTGAAAAAGAAAATGACATAAAGAAAATCATCCTTTCAAAAAGAATCATCTCCTTGTGATGCCTGTCCTGCTTTCCCTCACAGACCTCATCACAGGTCCAGCTAATATTCCTATAAACCCTCAAAACCAAGGTGACACAGGAACACTGATGTGCTCTGTTCCAAGGCACTGTGCAACATTAACTCCACAGCCAGCAGTTCTCATGACAGATATCAGAACATACTTGATATCAGAAGATGAAAACCAACAGGGAAATCAGAATGATGGGATTTTATTTTACAATTTTATTCCCCAAATTGGAAAGTATTTTTTTTCTCCAGTACTTGGGAGCATGTACTTTCAGCTACTTGCAATGCATAGCATTCACATCTATCCCCAGCTGCCCTTTAGGTGTTGCCTACAGAATACAAGAACACCCAAAGCCTTTAAGTATAGAAGTAGTCAGGTAATTCCCAATAAATATCTCTGCAAGTGTGACCACAGATATGGGACACCTCTCACCTACCTTCAGCTATCCAGCAGTGATATCTGTAGTCTAACCTACTCATTGAGATGGTCTCTCTAGTCACTGGAGGGAGACCAACTCCTCTGGCGAGTAATTCGTCTGCCCATCTCCAACCTTTCCCTTAGCAGGAGATGAAGTCTTCTCAGCTTACATTTAGATGGCCTGCAGGCAGCAGACAGGACCCCTGCCTCAGAAGATTCAGAAGGCTGTGTGCCACAGTCCTGCTGAAACAAAGGCTTGAGGAACTACTCGGAACACACTCCACCTCTTTTTTTGTCTCTTCCAGCAACACAAAGTAAATATACACATTAATAATCAAGCACAGAAAATCACAGGCACAGACCCCTCTGAGACAGGAGTATCAAGTTCATATTGTAGCCATACAAAATGTGTCCCTGAAGCCTTGGAGCAGTGTTTACCTCCCAGCCAACTGAAATTAGTTTTGCTTGTAACATGAAACAGTGTTCCTAATACTTTATTTTACACACTATGTTCTTACCTACATCTATTATTTTTTTGTAATGGTACCCAGGAAAGAGGGCAAGCAGATTTGCTTGGCACACTTTGGTTCTGAAAACAAAAGAATCCGGGAGCTATCAGCACGATTCTCCTCTCCAAAGCAAAAGTCCTCACTGCCTCTTGTTGTTATGCCAGAATCATAACTACCCCACGACAATGCCTTTATGTCTTACTTGGTCTCAGTGCCCTCCACTTTAACGCAAGGTTTGATGTTTCAAAATTCCAGCAATAAAGCAGAGCAATACGAAGCACAAGACATGCTATGCGTGTGCCAATGCTTGTAAGGCCTTAAAAGCATGTCTCTAGCTTCTGCACACCAGGAAGATGGAGTCATACTGGCATAGCTTTTTTGTCATTAAAAAAAAAGACGTAATTGTTCCTCAAGATCTTTCCTTCTCTGAATAACCTGTCTTTCAGCTCTCTGGCCTTTTTTGGGTTTTCAGTGGAAAGTCATCCTGCTGGATCACTTATCATCATTATTGCCACAAAGGCAAGATGGGAACTCAGGTGACAAGTCATGGAAATGGAGAGCACTTCATTTTATCTCAGCATTGTGAAGGAGAAAGGATTTTTATTTTCACTCTGTTAACATGTTGCCTGTAGAGATGTTTCCTTCATGTTAGCAGTTCCATCTGAAGCATTTCTGCATTGCATGTGGAGATAAACCAACGTATTGATCAGAGTAAAAGTTCTCTGGGATTAGGAAAAAGTTCATCTGTGGTCTTTATTCTCTTTTTAGCACAGATTGCTGTGAAGAGCCTGAAGACAGCAGTGGGAGTGATACTAACCCAGATGAGGGCCTCATTGCCATTCACCCACTGTTAGTGTTGCCAGGCCACAACACACAAAGCAGACCCCCAGCCTGCGTGCTAGTGAAGCAGGACTGTGGTTCACAGGGATTGACTGAATCAGTTCTGACATGGGTACAGATGGAAGACTGGGATGAAACCTTGCTTGGATTTGTTCCTGATACTGGAGCAAAAGAAATTGAGCACATGTTACCTTGCTTCACATGCTTACCCAGCTGGGGACTAGTTACAGCTATCTAACACCAGTCTTGCACATACAATCAATGTCATCAAATATAAAAAAGATCCGTGAAGCTGAACAGACTATCATGAGGATTCATGCCTTCTTTGAGGGAGCCTGATCTACAGAAAACCCTAGTATCTTCTACCATCCATTTCCATCAGTCATGAATCTCCTGAGTTCTTCCCAGCTTTAGTGCAACACTAAGATATCCTCAGATTTTTTTCTAACTTACACATTTAAGGTTTGAAAAGTGCCCATGTAGAGAGACCAGTGTTCACTTCCACATGCCTTAGAGCACACAGTCAAATACACCCCTCTGCTTTCACTGAGAAGGCATTGGATTCTCTGCAGATAGAAGCCAAAAAATGAGAGAGAATGGCCCTATTAGTACCACCAGGGTGACATCTTTCTTATCTGCACGTGGGAGACACCTGCACGCCCAGCTCCACTGTGGTAAATGCCAAACAGGCCTAATAACAGACGAAGTTAGTACCTGAAATAACAACAGGACACAGAAAAGAAAAGTAACAGTACTAAAAGGGACCTCTGCAGCATCAGTGCAGACACGGTTTGGGGAGCAGAGAAACCCAGGCTCTGCCCCTGGGTACTCTCACACACAGGTCCATGGGCAACTGTAAGATTACCGTTTGACCTGCTGTGAGCTCAGGGCTAATTACAGGAGTCTAGACTAGGAGCAAAACCCAAGGCATTAGAAGCCAATGTGTTAAGGCCAGAAAGTAAAGAGGAGTACAAGCAATAAAGAGAATTGGATTAAAGATATGAACTACCTAGCAAGGGGAGTAGAAGACCTATAAAAACAAGGCTAAGTGAGTTAGGAGGATTATTAAGGAACCAGAAAAAGATATTGAGTATCAGACTTACAGAGAGGTTCCCAGGAAGCGTAATGCACTGTACACAAGTCTGTACCAGACAGAAAGTAAACAAGGCGATTACTCCAGTTAAAATGATAGGGGTGAACTGGAGTCAGCAGCTGATGAAATGGGGGAATTTATGAAGTGATTTTTTTTTCCTTCTGCCTCTTTGCAGGGAAGGGAAGACCCAATGCTATGACAGGGACTATATCTCTAGGAGGAAAAGGAATAGATAATGTATAGATAGCAACAAAAGTGGTTCTGGAAAATATAGGGTATTCACCATCACCAGATACATGAAACACCCAGTTAATAGGGAAAATACACCTAACAGCTGTGCGGGAAATGAAAATAACAGCCAGAGAGCATCAGATCTAAGGAAGCTATTTTAAAACATTAGGTAGTGCTAGCAAAGGAATACGATGAAAGACATATTTTGATTAGTATTGGAATATTGCTACTGTATTAGCACACCACTGAGATACCCGAGCAGGATCAGGCGAACAGGCAGTAAAGCAGACACCCTGACAGCCCCAGGACTATGAGACTGGTGCAGTTACCCCATGAAGCCCCATTTCAACAGGCACTGCAGAGCTCCTAGGTACAGTTAATCCACGCACATACAGGAAGAAAGGCAGATCCAGAGCACAGAAGAATTTGGCAATCTGCTTTTAACAGTACCTCAAGGTAGCCCTGGACAAATAGGTGAAGTCTTTTCCCCCTGCTTTACGATAATATCCAAGCAGGAAAAAATGATGTGCTTTAGATATGTGTGGCAGCAGGACAGCAATAAGGCTCATGCCATAGCTTCTGGTCAGGACTCTGAGGATCTGCCATTAGCTCTGCCCATGAGCCAGAGCAGACACTGGGGATTCACTGTATTTGGTGCCTTCCAGTCACAGCAATAAACAAGACTGTAAATTTGGGAGAGAAGAAACTGAGGCACAAAGTATTACAGAAGCTTGGCCTCTTCCTTCACATAAGAAGTCCATGGCACAACTGGCAATTCCTTCTTGTAGATCAGTAACCACTCCAGTCAAGCCAGTGCAATTGCTAAAATGAAAAGAGAATCCAATCTATTTAACCAGATCTATTGACTTCCACATTAGCCCTCAAAAATCCATATTTCAGACTGAAAGCAGATTTGCAGGGAAAACAAAGTACAGAAAACAGCTGTATTTAACCTCTTCCTTAAACTCAACATGCTGGGTGGTAAGCAAAAGCATGATGATACTAAAACACCAGACTATTTGCGAAGGAAAAGCACAGTCCCTTGCCACACCTGCTCCTACAAGTGCTTCTGCATCGGGTGAGTCCTATTGAACAACACTGCCCTCATGTAGGTGTTCAGAAAGGAAGAAGAGCAAATATTCAAAGGCCTGATCCTGCCCCCTCCTTTGTACATTATCTCACATAATTGCTGTATTCCCACAGACACACACACAAGATTTTTCCTTAGAAACAAGGCAGAACTGTTTTCCAGATCAAATGTCACTAGGCCTATGCTCACTGAAAACAGGGAGGGTGCTTTCAGGTCTATATGATCAGTTAGGAAATAAATGCCTAATGCTGTTATGCCTGTTTGGTAGCTGGTTCACTTCTCATGACCCACAGTCAGCCCTTAATTAGTCCTTAACTAGTCAGTAGGGGCAGTGATTAATAAGGTGAATTGCCACTCAGGAGACCTAATTTCCCTCCTGCTTCTTCTATTGTGTCTATATGGACAGTAAATTCTTTATAGTAAGGACTGTGTGGAGTGTGTCCACCTATTTTCAGGTTTTGTACCTATTCCCATGGCAATGCTGTTCAGGCTCAGTTTTCCATGACAAATGAATGTTTTAAATTACATCTCCCATAAGCATTAGCTCAAGGGACTATATATGGAAAATTTACAACTCTTTCAATTTGTCTACAGGAAGATGAGGAACATGACTCCTTGTAAATAACAGGTTTGAGGATATAAATCATCCCTCTGCTTCCATCCGTCTGTCCCAGAGACTACGAAGCTAAAAATGCACAGTTCATTACCCCATAGTTGTTACTCAGCCAAGTCTCAAATAGCATTAATATGCATCTTCATGTATTGGTGACAGACGAGGGTCAATCAGTTCAGGCCTGTGCTGTGCATGGCAGAAGCAGTAATGTTGGCTGGTAGAACACCTTCACAGGTGCTGCATGTGCTCAGGACAGTCTCCTCTGCAACACTGTTCCCTCAGCTCAAGAGATCGGCATGAGGGAAGAGGCAGTTTAAACCAAACCCAGTACAGGACTCAGAATTAAGTTATTGTCCTGCCTTTTCTTTCGAGCTTTCCAGAGACAGGACCTTGTCTGAGGAGTAAGACACAGTCCTTGGACAGAGGTCACTGGCGCCACCGATCTGGGGAATCCAAAACAAGGAGACTTGTGTCGAGCTGTACCACAGGTTTCCACCTGATCACAGACATGCACTTCCACTCCACTCCCCCTTTTGTGGTGACGGCTGTGCAAACTTTACCTCCTTCCCAAATGCACTGAGGCTTAATATATTGATTTGTGTTGGGAAGAGGGCAAAGCAGCGTCTAGCCGGCATGGGTAACCAGCTGAGTGATGGGTGCTACAGGAACACTCACAAGTAAATAATAAATCTGCCTTGTCTGGGATGCATGTTGCACAGCAACTAACTCCTTCCCCTCCATATAGATGCTGCTGAAGTATGGTGTCTGGCTGCGTGCTCAGCAATGGCCCGCCCCTGAACACAGCATAGCAATGCAGGGCCCTACCGCACTGTCTTGACTTTGAAGAATATTATAGTAGCTTTAAAGCTCTCAGACATTAAGAGACCATTACTCACTGTCTCCTCGGAGCTGATGGAGTCCTTGCCCTACGTGTTCTCCATTTAACAAATGTCACTGTTTTACAACACATTCCAGGGAGGAACAGAGGAATCTTTCAATTCAAACAGAACTGCGATATATTTAAACAGCCAGGAGTGCTTCATACTTGCTTGGGAGCGAAGCATTTCTGCAAGCTAAGGTCAAGGTAACAGGTCCTAAGAAAAACTTCCCTGAACAGAAGGACTTTCTGCTGGCAAACCCCACCCATCCCTTGCAACCAGTTACAGGTGGCTGTACCGCAGATCCAGCAATAAGGCTGAGATCAATCATGCAGTAAATCTGCAGTAAATGTGCAGGATTAGGGCTCACAACACTCCAGCTCCTGCCCAGCTGAGCAGCGCCATATGTGATGAGCTCTGGATATTGCAGTCAGGGTTCCAAGGTACCTGATGCGGGATGAAAGACCTGCACAGAGTTAGGAAGGAGCTTCCCATGCCAGCAGCCCTGGCTCAGCCATGCTGTTGTTTCAGCTTCCATACAGTGGGAGAATGAGCTGACATAAATCATCATCATTTCAAGCAAACATGAACATTTCCCCTATGCTAACCCAGGAAATAATGTGAAAGTCTACAAATTTAGTCAATGGTAATCATGAACCTACATCACAGTAATGCTGCAAAGGACAAATAATAGTTATATTTCTCTTAATACAGAGAAAATGCTGCATCATAGCTGAGCATTTTTTTTTTATAATGTGAACTCAACAAAGGTAAAATGGCACAGAAAAACTACAGCATCATAAAAACTTCCATTCCCAGTGTACAATGGATTTAATATCGTTATCTAGAGATAGTATGTGTTCCTGTTCTTCTGAAATCATCCATTCCTCATCCATGGTTAATTACTTTGTATGAGAGATGCTTGAAAATCATTTCCCCCATGTGGAAAACTTGGATGAAAATGAGAACATTCTGGTTTGGAATCAAAATTCTCAGTAGAAAACTGTTGGCTATTTTTTTTCCTTTTCCTCAACTGCACAAAGCAATGTATTAAAAGTTTTGAGTTTTGGTTTTCTATGAAAAAGTATCAGCTCCCAGGTTTTTTTTCAAAGAAAGCAAATGTCCTCCATAAGCTGCTTTTTGCTATATCAAAACTGAAATTTTCTAGGCATTACGTCTAACCACACACCAGTCTCACTGCTACCACAGCTGGCTAATATCCAAAAAGGACTCATTATCGCTGACAGACACTTTTTTTTCCCGGTGCTCTGACACTGTGCCTTGCACCAATACCCTGGATTGTGCTCACCAGAACAAGCTCCATGGAGAGGAGATGAATTTGCAGATTCAGACCCAGGGACAAGGGTACAAAATATTTTGGAACACAGCTCCTTTTTCCTTCAGGATACTGCCAGAGGCAGTTTGGCAGTTCTCAGCACTGGTTTCAGGAGACAGAGTGATTCTGTGCAACCACAGCTGGAACAGACTTTTTCACCTTTTAGCCTAGGACCAAACAACCTTCCCCCGGGCCTTGTCAGACCCATCCATTTGTGAAATGGCTGTGCAAAAGGGGCACAAAAGGCAGAAGGAACATGGATGCTATTTCAGCCCTAATGTAATAACAGAGGTGCTGCTCAGGAGTGATGTACTCTGTGTCCCTCAGTGCCTCCAAGATCCCAATTAATATGATTCCATTAACTTCAAAAGGTGTGCTAAGTAGTAATGCTCTGGGCCATTAATTCCAACAACGTCAGCATGCTCTTGCTATGACATTTGCCTCAATTAGTACTATAACCCACTACCTGACTGCAAGCTTTGCTGGTAATAATTCATATGCAAGTCCTCCATAAACAGAACTTTGGGTGCTCTCTGCTAGAAACTACACAAACTGGTACTTGCTAAAAAAAATGGCACTGAGTCACAGCATTTAAAAAGTTGTAAGAGAAAAGAAAGGTGTTTAAAAAGATGTCAGCAGAGTTACTGTAACTCTTAGAGTCTCAGTTACCCCCTAGGGGTCTGTTAAGCTTCAAAACTGATGGTTTATGATGTTCTTCAGAGATCCACCAAAAAGCAATAGACTGGAGAAAGTGTCTCTGGATGGCATTAGCCTGTAACAAACTCTAGGTAGCTTCTAAAATCTTTACATGGATTAGATTGAGCTGAAAATTATTTGGTCCCTTGAAAATGAGAAGCAAGGTCCTCATCCACCCTGAAAACAACCCCTGAAATACTCAAAATGCTGCCAGAAATCAGTATGACATATGTGTCTTTATTTCTCTCAGTGGTAACAAGATTGTCCTTAGGGAGACAACCCTTGGGGGGGTATCTGCAATTTAGAATGGGGCAAGTACATATACCCTGGGAGGCCATACACTGGAAAGAGGGAAAATAGAAACAGCCCCAACTTTCCCATAACTTCTCTGTTTTTGCTGTAATGTATATCAAAGTCTTATGGAAGAAAAGTGGGGATAAATGGGACCCAAGATCACTGTAATAAGAAATAGGTGAGAAGCACTCATACACAGGGAAACAAGCAGTGCAGGTCTGTCCAGCCACCAGGCACCCACATACAGTGTCTTCCCACTCATCTCCTGCAGCAGCAGCTGCCAGAACTCTCATCTTACTACCAAAACAAAAACAACTTCCACAGGCCAAAGGATCAGGATACCTAACTTCACGTTAGGATCCCTTACAGATCTGAGCTTAGTTCACTTTCCCCTACACCTAAAAACAGTCAGCAAAGCAAATGCCCATCTAGGCAGTGTTTTCTGAATAAGCCAGCTGCAAATAACTTAAGACAGAAAAAGCTGATGATGCCCTGTAACATCCAAGTTCTTGAGATAGGTACATTTTGGCCAGAAGTCTTCCAAGGTCAAGTCTCCCAAGAACATGCAGATGCATTCTTGCTAAAGAGTGAGATCTCCAGCAAGGCATGCTGGAAAGGAATCAGTACAAGAGGGCAATGATGCTAGTGGTTATGTGCCAAACAGTCATGCAGAAAGATGTAGGCTGATGGAAGGACAATGAATATTGAGTAAAGACAGGGAATGTAACCAAAGATGTCATCTCCTTCAAAGATGGTCTGTTTGGGATTGGCTCTAGAAAGCAACAGAGATTCAGATGCATAGAATGTCTTCTAAATGTTATCTTTCTCCACCTAGACATGAGAAACAGGTGTTCCTGGTAACAATCCCTCCTGTAGCTGAAGTAAATAACATGGATGGCAGAGAGATGCCAAAAATGTTGTTTCCAAACCACTCATTCCTTGTTTTTCCAGCTGAGACTGCCAAGAGAGGCACTGACTGCCAGTTAGAGTTTCTGAAGGCAACACTACTCCAGAAAGAATCCAGATGAGACCAAACCATTCATTTCCCCTAGGATTTAATTTTCATCAGCAGGAAAGAAAATGTAATACAATCCTACAGGCCTTTTGACACTGAAGCCTGAGGATCTCGGTCTGATCTCTATTATCCTCATGTAAATCAAGGTCTTTTTGTGCCACAGAGTCAGTGACATTTCACTGCTGCAGTATTAATAAGGTCCCAGATATCATCTTCCCTGACATGCATTCTGAAAGGAGATGGAAGATGCCTTGATTATAACTCACTGCCCTTTCCCTTACATGTGTGACTTGGCCGATTGCTAAAAGAAAGGAAGAAAGAGTCCTGAGGTCAAAGGTTAGGCCTGTGCCAGTGCAGTAGCTGGAGCAGGTCTTCCCCATACTAGACCAGTGCAAATTCACTGGATGAAGAGGTTAACTGACACAAGAAAGGACATCAGTCCCTATCTCCCAGCTCTTTGCCACAGCACTTGGATTTCACACGTTACCAGTGCAGTCTCCTGCCTTCCCTCCAGCTTCACGACATATGAATGGCATGAAAGGAACCTAGCAATGCCTGGAGCCAGCGTCAGCAATCCTGCACTTACCCACCCACAGCACACAACCCCAACACACGAGTTTATTGCCTGTGGGGTGTTCAGACTGGGACACCATCCACCCCACCAGACTGACGCCCTCCCCACACCAGCATTCTTCCTCTTTCCCACCAAGACTCTGAGAGCCTCAGTGATTCTGGTCATTCTCCAGATTTCTGCTAGAAGCAGACCGAGGAACAGCCCAGAAAAAAATACCTGTTTGAACCAAGCTGAGTGTGATATTTTGATGGAGTATGATGAGTTTTGCAGCCACCAAGGGATCAGTCATAAACATCCATTCCCACTAATGCAGTCACGAGCAGTTGCTCTCAGTAGATCTGAAAAGCAATACAAGACAGCAGCCATCAGCAGGTTAAATGAAAAATAAGCAAAAGACATGGGCATAATCCACATCATTGCTCCAGTCTCTGTGTGTTCAGTGCTAGAAATAGCTCAGACTGAGGTTCAAGCCACAGGATTTCCAAACAGCTCCCTGACCCCTCACACTTCAGGAAGGCTGAGACTGGTTTTTGTGGCTTGACTTTTACTGCCAAAGACTTTTTCTCAGGGGCCGGTCCAAGTCTGTAGATTGTGCAGCCTGCAAGACCTTAAATGCGCTACAAATAGCCCTACCTCTCCTTCCAAGTGCGAGGCCATTTCCCAGTGAGGCAGGCTATTTAATGCCACTCATGCTTAAAGTGAAAAGGTTGTGCAGTTTTTTTAAGTTCTCCTTCTACTGTCTTCTGCTGGGGCTAGGAGAAAAGTGGAAGCATGTGAGGAGCCATTGGCTCTCCTCATTTAATGTGACAGACAGGCACCTCAGCACCATCAATGGAACAGATCTCTAATGGCTGGTTAGAAGCTGCCAAGTCTCCATCCAAGCTCAAAAACAGCACCCGATCAAAACCACCCATAAGCATCAAGAAATTCAGCCTGGATTCTGATGAGGGGGGCAACGGCCAAACTATACAATTTTCCACATCACTCTGGAAACACCCTATCTGCTGAGGAGAGAGTCACTAAACAGAAGTGCCACTTGTTTCAGACACACATAGCTGGCTTTGGAAGGTGTCAGCTCTCATATAAATTAGACACTATAAAACGGAAAGCCCAACACTCGGGGAAAAAAAAAAGGAGGGAATAATATGAGAGGCTTTTCTTGGTTCATGACTGGAACAGCTACTGTCATTTAAATTTTATTAGGAAAGATTAAAATGAGCCTTGGAGTGAAGCTCCTGTGATGAAGTGGTCCCAGGGTCTCTATAACTGTGATTGGCACCATACTGATGTGTCAGCCTGACAAAGTTATGATAGTTACTACACTGGCCCTAAAACAGACCCTTCAGCCTCAGGCAAAATGATAAAAAATGGGGAAGAAATCTCCAGAACTCGGGAAAACTCAATCTGATTGGGCACAGAGATAGACATTTTCCTCAAGGTTTTGTTTTTGGTTGTTTTGGGGTTTTGAAGTGATGTGGAATAGGCAGTCAACACTGCCAAATCCGTACACGGATGACTTTTCACAGATGTCTTTGTAGTATGGCCTGTAGGTGAGGTTTGTTGCATGCCCGGTCCAATGCCTCCCCTCCCCTATGAAGTGCAGCCCCCAGGGCACAGGAAGAAGCAGGCTGAGAAGCCTCTCAGCAGTTCAGGACAGTGCCTGCCTTACTTACTGGCTGTTTCTGTCTCCCCAAAACATCACTACAACAGGCCCTGTGAGTCAGGCTTAGCACTCACTAAGCAGTACCTCTGGTTTTATATCCATCTTCACCCTCAGCCACAGGTAAGGAAGCAACAAAGGGTTCTTAGGCTCTTGCCACCACTCTGAACGGCTCTGGAGAGAGCTGTCACCTAGAAGTCACAAATGCCCATCCGCATGTCACCAGCCTTACAGCGCAGCTGTAAGAATCTCAATTTCTGCAGGCTGCTGCCTTTGAAAACTCTGCCTGCCCTCAAGATACCTTTTGACGCATGCAACCTACTCACTGGCCGCAATACACCACACATCGAACATTATCTCAGGCCCCAAGAGACACTGCCTGCATAAGCACAGCTAACAAACAGAAGCATAATGAGCCCTTCTCACCACCCCAAAGTTGAAGGTGAAATCCCTTTTTAATAATAGGGTATTTGGAAGGATTTATAGGCTCTGGTTGTCTCAATACACAAATGACAGCATCAATCAAAGCCAGACAGCAGAGGAGGAAAGCAATATACCTGCTAGGTGAGGAGAATGCTGATGTAAGGCACAGGCAGCAGGGGCTGTGACTGGCAGGAGCTGAGGTTTGTAACTGTACCTGGTAGGAGGTGTGGTAGCTAGCAGTAAATATGAAAGAAAAACTGCATTCTGCATCCCAAGCATGTTTGGCTTGTATTTAGGACAGACTAAGCCGCCAAAGAGGCAGCTTCTTCCAGGTCTGTTTGCACCCCACAGCCCCTCACTGCTGCTGAGGTGGTAAATGTAGAGTGCAGATCATTGCTAACTGAAAGCCCTATGATTCCTCCACCAATTTAAAGGCCAAACACACCAGGCAAAATCGAGGCTATATTCTTGTTCAGAGGTTGAAAAAACAGGAGTTGAGCTGCAATATCTGCATGCTTTGAAGACACCTTAAGGAAAGAACAGTACTTTGAGGTAACCAAAGATAGGCAAGGAGATGATAATCCTGTGTTGCTGTAAGCACACCCTGAACAATATTGCATATGAACTCAGACAGTCTGGGGCACTAGGTTATCTGCCAGTGGAGTCAACCGGCAATCCACAGTACATCTGTGCTGGCCCACCACCCTTTCTGTCCCTACATATGGGAGGGAAATAGCTGTAATAGCAGCACAGGTGATATTGTACAAGAACAAGGCAGGTGATACTCTGAAAAGGGGCACAAGGTTGGAGAGATTGTTTTTACGGTGTTAGATCTGCAGAGCCAAAGCAGAAAGGGAGTGTTCCTCTCCAGTGTTATTATTTTAATTCAGATTCACCCAGAGAGAACTATTTAATTTGAGCAGGTCAGGGTTTCAGCTTGCTCTGTGCTCGCCTAGTTATTTAACAGATAATACCTAATACAGTTTGAAAGGAAACTTATGCTCATGTATTTTCAAAGATTTCCAGCAAGTCTTCTGGGCAATGCTCCCAATTTAGAACTTATCTGGAAACTAGAGAAACCTAATGAGTTGAGGTTTAATTGTCCTATTCCATTAGTAATTGCAGGCATGTGAACACACTGTACAGTAAATCCTGCATTTCGCTCCTGTGGCTGCTCTAGTGAAACAAATACTGGCTGGGAACTTTTGAAAAAGCTTCTCAAATCCTTTCTGAAAAGAAATGCATGTGTACCCCAGTGGCTAGGGTCTATCAGCTGGGCTATCAGGGTGAGACTCTTCAAGTCCAGGTTGACTCCTCAGCAGGTCTCCCACAAGCAGGCCACTGGGCATGTCATCATCTCTGCTGGTGGAGCTTCTTTGCACTCCATAAATACCACAGCTTTAACCAGTGACTTGAACCCGGCTTTCTCAGGGCTAATGAATATTTCTTTTCTACACAGTGGAACAGTTTCAATAGGACAAGCTGATAAAAACGTGCCCCAAAAAACCCATGAACCTAGTACATGAAGCTGGGATACGTTCATCCAAGCTCACATTCAGCAGTCTCTCACAGCTTCTGCTACCCAGGAGTGCTACAACTCCTATGCTATGCACTGTAATAGAGCATGCAATCATTTCTCTGTATGTCCTTGATCCTAGCAGAGTTTAATCAAAACCACCTCCGTTTTGAGAAGTATTTTCTGAGCAAAACTATTTCATCATAATATTTTCAGCTATTTCAAGTACAACATCTCAAACCCATTTGTTGCATTGTGCACACTCTGCAATTTAGCAGATCAATAGGCAATCTTTGCCTTTGTCACTAGCTACAGTAAGAACCTTTGCTGCTGCAGACACTCCCTTCTTTCCCTGTGCTTTTAACAACACTTCTGCCTCCAGCTTCTCTTTGCTTCAACGCACTTGGCAGATACACTTGTGAGCGAAGTCAGCATCTCATTTATGGGACAGAGGAGGCAGAACAAGAAGAGGACTGAAAATACACCTCTCTTGTAGAAGGGGAAGCTGAAGTCTCTGTCACTCTGCAGGGCAAACTGAGCAAGCAACAAAGACTCTCCTTCGGTAACAGCCTCCATGAAATCCAGACGCAGAAAGCCAGCCAGGAGGGCAGAAGCATATTGTGAGCAATTGGGCTAACACAGTGAACTCCCAAATGGCACAGGACTGAGCGTGTCCCCCTGTACTCCACAAACTGCAGCTGATTAATTCAATTCCTTCCACATCCTCCCTCCATCCTCCTAGCACAAGACAGCCTGCCCAGCACCTCCCTTGTAGCTAGCATACACCTTGCCAGAGCCGATGTCTGGGATTTAGCTTTGCTTTCAGTGCCACTACATGGCCAGCCCGAGGACTGGCATGTGCTCCACTAACCTCACACCTGCCTGCTACAGCAGTGCATTACAGATGTGCTGTCCAACTTGCAGAGCTCACTGAGTCACTGCTGCATTAGGGACATACAGGAGTGCCATGCAGCACACAGGAGACTCCTTCATGGACATCCACAATTTGATGGATAAGTCAGGTTTTGAAGATGATGCTACATATGTTTTTCAGACATTTTATCACTCTTGACCCTTAGTAATCAAGTCCTTACAGAAGAATATCTCAATTTCCCTAACAGCACACTCAAATAACTATAGTCACCAAGCACTCTCCCTCTCTTCCAAGAAAAAACACGCAGCATTTCCTGACATAAAGACCTCACAGTCACCACCAGATCTTGGGAAAGAGCTGCAGCAGTTTCTCCCTCTTCCTCCAGGGCCTTAGGGCTCATTACCAAACTAACAGATAGACAAGGTTTACCTGTTCGGAGCTTTTTTGTAAGACAATCTGCCTACAATTCAGTTCAGAACACAGCATGAATGCAATACAATTTATCTTAACTGAAAGCAGCTTCAATCTAGCAATGTTTCTCTTAGAAAGTGAGTCTCCCTCCTAGGGTCATTTGAGTTACACAAAGCTGTGTCACAATAGGTATGTAAAGGATGATACTAAGCACTTGCTACTCAAGGGGGAAAGCAAGGCAGGGAGCCCTTCTGGGCAATCGCTCTGTATCTTACAGCCCATCCAGCTGAGGAGCTGTAGGATACAGTCACCAGTTTCAAGTAGTTCTTTGGCTGGAAACTGCTAGCGCTGCTCTGTGCACCTCACTGAGATGCAAGCTGAATTCTTCCAGCAGATGAAAGCAGCAGCAAACTGTAACTCTGAGGTAAAAAAAAAAAAGTATCAGGAGTCTTTTTCATCAGCCCAGGTTTATCATGATGAGGACCTGGAGCTTTGGATGACAGCTGAGCAAAAAAATTATCATAACCCATAAAACAGGCTGACCTCAGGCAGTTTCAGGCTTTTTTCAGGCTTTTTAAGTCAGCTCTGAGCCCTTCCCTCCTCCAGGTCACTCTAAGTGTTTCACTTTCCTCCCTAGAAATTGTAGTGATTTAAATAAACATCACTTTCAAGAAAATGTGTCACCTTTTAAGCTGAGGCCTTCAGAAAAAAACCTTCCTTGGAAAAGTTCTCCTTCTTCATTTTTGGCCCAAACAATTCACTGAACTCAGCCCATATTCCCAAATAATTTTGTTCCAGAAAACTGTATTTTTCAGTCAATTAAGTATTTCTCAAAAGGCATTTCCCCCTTTTTGTAATGACCTCTACCATTTTATTCTTTGATGTGGTAATAACAGATGACTAAGCAAGAACAAAACACTACTTGAGTGTCGCAGCACTCTCAAAACTAGCCAGCTGCAACAAGGTCTTTTACCATCACATACCAAGTTAACTTCAATAAGAAGTTAGTACGCCTTGCCCCAGCACGGCCACCAATCCCCCACAAGGTCTCAAAGGTCCATCTACTGTTTGTGCCGTTTCTTCATACTTTTCAGGCCAGTCTCTCTGCTTCTCGCCTCTGCTGCCTTCTCCTTGTCTCTCCTCCCTCCCTTTTTTTTTTTCCCCCCTAACATTTCATACCTTATGTTTTTAACAATCATCACAAACTTTTTACAAATAAACTTTTCATACAGTCCTCTATAATTCCTTTACAGCTGACCCTGCATGAACTGAGGAAACAAGGACGCAGTGTACCTTGCCTATTTCTAGCTCCTACAGCTCTGTGAAATCTCAGCGTGATTACCAAATTCTCTTCCCCAGAATCCCAGCTTCAGTCAATGCTTAGCAATGACTGAGCATTATGCCCTCCTCCTTGGGGGGCACTGAATTCAGGTGCAAGTAAGACCTGTATTTATTTAACACTTCCACAGACTCCATGGGCATGCCTGCATAGACACGCACAGGTCCACCAGTCCCGAGCTCTGACCTGCCTGGTGCAAGCCAAATCCCGCCTGGAAATCTGTAGCACAGTTAGTGCAGCACTGCCTGCTCTTGCTCTTGCTCATGCTTGGGGTAGTGTCAAGGTACCTACGCAGCCCCCAGCATGCATGTGTGACTGCGGCAGTACACAAGCACAGCGTGTCCCACCACCTTCACCCAGGCAAAGCACTCTTCCTGGGGCTTCTTGTCACTAGTAAGATTTGTACATTTTCTTTCCTGCTTTCTTATAATTAGCATTCTGCTGGATGGAGCAACTCCAAGGAGTCCCAAGGACATGGGGAGCGCGTGGCGCACACTGCACGGGATGAAGCCTGGTCTCACAAGCACTCGGCAATCAGCAGGCTGTGCATTTTTCAGTAGCTGCTGAGCATCTCTGCCCCTGAACTGGTATGTTTGAGAAACACAAGTCTATAAAGGATAAAAGCCCACGTTACCAAGTGAGGAAAGGGATGGGAGAACAAATCCAAACCACAAAATAGTGCGTGCTTTTTTGGCTGTCTGCCTTACTTGTTAAACAGCGGCTGCCTGCTAGCAGTGAGAAGGAGTTCCCAAGCAAAGAAGACCTTGCTGTTCCAGCTGCTCCTGAGCCCTGTTTTCACCTGGGCTCTACTCATACCCCTAGCTGTACTCCGAATTTTCCCTCCCAGCCCTGGTGCTGGTGTTTCATCCCAGTGCCGAGGCCGGGACTGGGAGCGCTCGGGGGCGGCCGGAGGGGCGGAGCTCTCCTCACGGAGGCAGCGGCCGTAGTGCGGGAAGGGGTGTGAGAGCCCGGGCAGTTCTCGCAGCTCCTGGCCGACGCTCGCTGAGCCCCCAGCCCGTGGACCCGCTCCCGTCCGGGCCCCTCTGAGCTCCCCTTTGCTCCCCATCCCCGCTGTTCCCTCAGCGGCATTTCCCCGGCGCTCCCCGGCCCGGCCTTCTGCCCCTTCTGCCGGGCGGCGGAGCCCAGAAGATGGCGCCGGCCCCTCAACCATTGCCGCCCTCCGTGCCGGCGAAGCCGCGGGGTTGTGGGGGGCGGCACCTGCTGGGAGCTGAGATGAAATACAATGGAGGAAACCTCCCCTGGCCCCCGGGGCTGAGATTAAAATAAAACAGCCCCTTGCCGTGCCCGCAGGGGAGCAGGAGCCATCGCCCACGCAGCTTAGGCTGCCGGTCGCGGTGCGGAACGCGCCCGCCTGCAGGGCGGGAAGCCGGAGGGCGCTCGGGGCGGTGCGGCCGGCCCTTCCCGCCCTCCGCGCGCCCCCAGAGCCCCACGGAGGTCTGAGGGAGCGCTTCGGGCCGCCAACGACCCCTCTCCGGGGCGGCCGCCTCCAGCCCGGCCTTGCCCGGGCACACTCCCCAGCCCCAGTGGCACAGGATTAGGGGAAATGGGAATATAAGGGGTCTCCCCTGGCGGGGGGGAACACTAGTTTTCGTTATGGCAGCCTTCAGCAGGCAGAATTAAGCCGTGACCTGCGGAGATCAGATTTGCTGCCTGTAGAAAAAGTTTTCTGGCACCAGATGGAGCAGTCTAGGGAACCAGCAAGTGAGGCAGCCTGTGAACACCTAGGCCTGGACCTGCAGCCAGGAGGATATTTCTCTTTCCTTTGGACTGGGCTGCAGAGGAGTGATGCGCTCTCCCTGGCATTCTCCTCAGCCATCACTACCTTTAAATCTTTAAATTGCCGCTGAGCTATTGCCAAACAGCTTTGGTGCCAACCTGGTGGTTTCAGGCTGCGGCAGGAATTCTGTCAGGGAAGGTCTGACATGACAGCTGGGACTAGGTGCTTATGACAGACCTCAGGAAATACCAGAGAAAATATCCGCTTACAAACAACAAAGATGCAGCATAAAGTTGTTTGGTTGTTTTTTTTTCCAGGGCTGGAAATGTTTTTCTGTCAGAGCTGCTGTTGGGAAGGTGATCCTTCCCAAGCATGGCAGTCTCTCATGGAACTGAGGAAGGAAATAGCTCCCTCCCTTCAGGAGCTACTCCTGTCTCCCCTGTAGACGTACATGTATACATCAACAGCAAAGCCTGATATCTCAGCAGTGACAAACTGCATCACAAGTTAAACTGGAACATCAGGAGTGCTTTGAGAAAGGGAGTCAGAGATCCCAAACACCATCACTCTTCAAAGACAACAAAACGCTGGGCAGCTGCCTCGTCTGGCACCTGGCCTGAGTGCCAAGGCACATTATGCCCACTGGAGGAGCAAGACAGGAGAAGGTCCTTGAGTAGGAGCAGGGGAGAAGCAGAGTGGCAAAGCTCATGGGCTTGGTCACAGTGACACCCAACAAAGAACCGAGCCCACTGGAAATGATGTCTAGCTATGCATTCAATCCCCATTATCATACTGTCGTCAACATGAAATGATTCTCTTCTTCTCGTGAAGTTAGGTTAGTGGTATATCTGTATCAATGACTGTGCCCTTAAAGGAAAACTACAAGCCTGATAAAGGGAACTTGGAGGTATCAACAACCAGTTGATTGCAACAAAGACAAGAAGTCGGCACAATGAGACTGTAACTAGGGCAAAAGTAAAGGCAGCAGGGGGAGATCTTGACCACTGACTCAATTCAGGACTAAAAAATTCACCCCTCCCCCACTGCCCTCCGACATGACATGCACAGTAAATTAAAAATACACTGTAACTTTAAATTGAAGCTAGACATATCTAGAACAATAGAAAACTACTGTGCATACCTCATTACCAATAGTATCTTTTAGGTAGAGTTTGGAAACTACATATATATAACTAAACTGTATAAATACTATTCTCGTTCTTCCGAGTTCTAGGCTTGCTTTGCAGAATACCACCTAGCCCGCAGCTTTGCGCAGATCTGTAGTGAAGAAATACCTCAACTCTAGTACACTGGGTGAACAATTCCACTTTTTGGACAACAGATAAAGGGCACACGCAGCTGCCATCTGGGTGTTTGTACAGTTGTCAGAGTTCCCTCTGGGCTAACACCTTCTGTGGGAGATGTTTCAAAAAGCTCTGCTCTATTTGTCTTGTCTATTTTCTATCCTTGCTAGTAATCGGCCTCATATTTTAGGTGCCCAGTTCTTTGTGTCTTTGTTAGAAGATCTGATGGCACTCAGGCCATCATTAAGAAATCCTTTAGTAAAAGGTCCTGCTATGGACTGCTCTGTGGAATAACCTTGGGAAGGCCTCTGAGCTCTGTGAGTCCAAATAGATACTGACACCAGCTCTCATGGGGCTGGTTCCCATCCCAAGTCTCAGAGGATCTCTCCACTCTCAAACTGAGGTTGCGGAAAAATGGTCTGCCTTCCTTGGCAAATGGTGGTTGCACAAGAAGAAAAGCACACAGCATGCAAAAAGAACAGATTTAAGAAGGCTGTGGGAAAAGGCCCCAAACCAAATTGCTTCAGATTTCCTTGCAAACCAAGAGTCCAGGGAACCAAACTATTCCTGAACACAGAACCGTATCCTGTCTTGCACACAAATCCTCCAGTGCCATGTGCTGAAATACCAGTTTGAAGGAAAGTTACATATGCACTTCACCAGCATGTGAATGTAGCTCTTTGGAGAACTACATGCTCCTGGAAACAGGTGTGTGTCTGCAGGAACTGAAACTTAAGTAAAGGTTTGCCCAGAGAGGGTACAAACCAGACTTGCAGCCAATCTGGTCAGATGTGTTAACGATTTGGAATGCTGGGTTCAGGCTTTTGGAAACCTGCAAGCACAGGAAATGCAAGTACTTTCGCCAGTCGAGGTGTTTTTTAATTGCAGTTTTAAAAAAAATTAAAATCCTGCTTTGATTTAAACTTCTTTGCCGGGGAGCAGCTCTAGCTCTAGCTCAGCCCACATCCAGGCACCAAAACCTCCAGGAGAGGGGATGCTCTCAGGACCTTTACCCTCTTCCCACCAACAGCCCAGCTGTGCTAGTGCATAGGGATGAATGGTCCTGTTGGCAATCACTAGAAGAGTGAAGTGGAGAAAGACCAACCAAACCACACCAGTCATTCAAAATAAGCTGAGAAAGGGGACTGCGGACATCACTGTGCATGTATCTAATCCCTGTGGAAATTACTTTTCCATGCCCTGAAGAATGCCACTTAGATATTTGTAAATTCAAGTTGTCATTCTGGTCACATGGAAGTCAGTCAGAGTTTTGCAATTAATTTAAATTATAGTCAGAATTTCAAATCCATGTTACTACCCTGAGGCATTTAAAGCTGTTGTAAATGAAAAACAAAATTTATCAGCCATTTCTCCCTCACACTGAACAAGTGCCCTTCACTGAACAATTGCTGCATAACAGTTGTCTTCATCCTGCTGAAGCTGAGACCAGAATCTACAGCACCAAATGCTCTTTCTTCAGAGCTGTCTGTATCTCAGCATACACACACAAA
Source organism: Falco cherrug (assembly GCF_023634085.1). NCBI lineage: Eukaryota > Metazoa > Chordata > Aves > Falconiformes > Falconidae > Falco > Falco cherrug. The sequence continues at coordinate 30,574,193 of NC_073704.1, read as the reverse complement.
GGAGAGTTAACAGCAGGTCTTGCAGACATGTGGCTTTATCTTAACACAGCTAATACATTACCAGCTAATTCCTGGAAATTCAAAACAGCCAGGTCTCAGACCCTGCTCGCACATGTTGCTTGTGATAAGAAGCCACACTTTTGTATTTATGCATCTGTTTGTCAATGTGACTGAACAGGTAAGCTGGTTTACTGCTAAATACATCCTGACCATCTCGTTTCCTCCCAGCCCAGTGCCAGCCAGCTGTAAGCCTGCCTCTCGGAAGAGTTATTTTGGCACTACTGGTTGCTAGCAAACAGCCATCACACTCAAGTCTGGGGGAGGCTGTGCTGTGGCTGGGAATGAGTAAATTTTAAGCTGTACATACAGGGCCTCACAATTAGATGCTTAATTGTATCATACCCTGAAAGCCTCAGGTAAAGCCATTTGGGAAAGCAGTGCTCTAATTTCTAGTTGTTTTGTTGTTCAAGAACTAGAAATGTTAAAAGCAGGAATAAGATTCTAGTCAGTCAAATGTCTCTGCAAATTGCCAGAGATACACAATTAATACTAAACTGTCATTAACCCTGTGTACAGCTTTTCAAAGCAGACTATAAAATAATCTGAAATTATGTCCTTGCCAAATTCATCAGGACATGCCTTTTCAATACAAAGACGTCAATTGTTTGAAACAGCTCCTAATGAGTCACTTTGTGCCACAGATAAATTGTTTCTGCCTCAAGGGATTCAACTCTTTGTCAGATGCAACAGTAGCAACAATATATCCCTGGTTTGCTTTTTGTCATCAGTTTTGTGATGTCTCCATGTAAATTCAGCCAGACCCAAGCCTGGGATGCCATTTTGGAAAGGTGGCCCAGGATCAGAGTTAAGACGTTCCTGCATCAGCAGCACCTTCAACACCACCTTGAGCTTCAGCACAGCCAGATCCGTTGCCTTCAGGACAAATTGGGAGCAACACCTGCCTGTTACTGGGGTGGGTTAGTCAGCACAGCCTCACCTAATCCTACTCACCCACCATTTGTTTGTGACTCAAGCATTGCATTTTATGATTTATCATTCTTCATGGACAGCAGTGCCAGAGACTGGGAGACCATGCAGCTGGGTGGGTTATGCCCTGACAAGACTGTGAGCTTGGATGTGTGACTAACTCAGACCCAGAGGGTAAAGGACTACCTAGTGTGTTTCCCATGGCTTAGCTCCCTCCTGAGATGCCTGAGATGCAATTTCTTTATGCTTTGAAAGTGGCACCTTTAAGAAGACTGGGCCTCACTCTCTTTTGTCAGAAAGGACACAGTAATGAAACACTATTGCATTAACTGGGCCAATACAGAGTAGCTGCATGAAGAGTCATGCCTGCTGGTTATGGACACAGGACCAGTTTACTCCATGAGACCAGGCTCAGGAGGCCTCAGCAAAGCCAGGAAGAAGCAGGGGTGTATTATCATTTCCCCATAGCAGATGCAGTTAACACAATTGTAAATACCCACTTCCACAAGAAGAGGGAAGGGAAGCTCATGCTAGCATGGGGGGAAAAAAACCTGTGAGACCAAGTGGCCTGATTTCACTGGAACCATGTTGCTTGTCAGTCTGGAAAGGCTGAGGTAGCACAGCGACCTGGGTGGGTGTTAGATTGTGCAGCTTTGTCACCAGAGCAGAGTCCAGAAGCTAGGAGTCCTGCTACTGAGCCACTGTGCAACCTTGAACAGTCACCTTACCTTATTGTGTGATGACCAAAATATTTCCGTCCGTGCTAAGCATCCTGCCATTATCCCTGTAAACTGGAAAGGTGTGAGAGCTGCCAAGGCAAGCAAGCTTGAAATTACAGTTTTCGTTTAGCTTGGAAAACAAATTTGTCATTTGTACAGCCCCTCCTCCTTGTGAAGTAAGTACAAGGTGAAGAAAACACAGCTGCGAGGCAGCCCCTTGCAGCTGAACATCTATATCAGGCAGGAGGTCTCTGTGTGGTGTGAGCTGCTGATAAACCCCAGGAGATTCTCAAGCTACACACAGTAGGGAGCAGTCTGCAGTTTCTGCACTTCCAGCAACCAATGCAGCTGCCTGGGGGTTGCTCTCCAGGTCCCAGAAAGCATCCACCAACACCTTCACGCACATCCCATGGACACTGGCTGTTTGCCAACCTGCCGTCACAGAGCTGCTCCCATTTGGCTGAAGTTACCTGACAGGGATCATTCTCCAGTACAGCACAGACAATCTCACACATATTTCTGTTAGTTTTGGAGAGATTTCTGCAGTACAAGCACTTCTCATTTCCAGAACAGAGGTCATTTGGATCAAAGGTTCGGATGTAACATGGCAGATTCTTTAGCTTGCCCGGCTCAGAGCCTCTCTACAGAATTATAAATATAGCCAAGATATTATTAACATTTTAACAAGTTTCTCTCTCGGGAATCTCAATTATTCACCTGTGAGTAGCTGTTGTTTCATCACCAGGAGGGAGTCAAATGGAAAGTACAAAAGTAGGGATGGGTTCTAAGCTTTTAGCAGTCATTTTGTTTTACAAATTACCGGGGATAGAAAGTCCCCACTAAGCTCAGTACACTCCTTCCAGGTGGTACTTTCTAAAACTTACTGATTGCGGCAAGAACATCTTAAATAGCTTAACGGTCTTGCATCCTCTGTTAAACATAACCACAGGTGCTGATCATCAATATTCTTGACAAATACCATATCTTGGCGAAGGTTACTAGGCAAAGTCTGGCTTGTAAGGCGGAAAGGAGCTCAAATAAGGGAGCAACACAAGTATAGCTGCCAATCTGCATGGAGTTTTCCCCACCTACATTCAGGTCACATTTGGCAAACATTTTTGATAACCAGTACTTATTAAAAAAAATTATGAAATGTTAGCGAGATGTTTCTATTGGTAACTTTCTCACAGGGCAAAAACCTCTCCAGGTTATCATGCAGCACGGAAGTGGAAGTTGTTCACACTGGTGGGAGAGGACTGTAAAGCATGCAACCTTTCCAGAAGAGCTGCTGAAGGACGGCTAATTCCTAAACAGTTTGTCTGACCTTGATGCTCTGAGGGGCCCATTACCCTGTGCTGCCTCGGTTGTGCCCTCATTATTCCAGCAAAACCCAAACCTGGCACAAAACCTGTTCTTATTTGAAGGGGAAATCTCAATTGGACATCGGTCTTTAAAGCAGCCTTAGCTTTTAGGAACACTTCATAGTGGGATATTTTTTAATATTACCATAAACACTTGCATCAAAACTCTGGTAAAAGCCAAGATCATTTCATAAATTGTCAGTGTGCAGAGAGTCAGGTGTAAAAAGGAAATTGGTTAAGGTGAAGAGATGAGTTTGTATTTCAGGCTGAAACCAGCTCCCATGTCTCTATGGGAGCTGTATATGAGGACATCCGCAAGTATTTATTCCAAAAGTTGTGGCAATGAAAAGGTGTGGGGAAAAGGGGAGGTTGCAGATTTTATTGGAAACTCAATACATTGAGGATCTTAGAAAAGGTACAGCCAATTAGGTGAGCTCAAGTTTAATTCTGCTGGTTGCTAAGAGGAAGTCGTCGTGCAACTGTTTTGCAAGAGCATTGAAACTGGTAAAACAAGATACACAGCATGTGGAAGTGAAACTAAAGATATTAAAGAACAGTTTGGGTTGTTGGGTCTTCTTTAATTACCTTTTTAAGACACTCCACTTTTCTTTAAATAACAGCATGAAGAAGGCCTCATCTCATAGAGGGAGCAAATAATCCTCTGTCATGCGTAAGCACACTTATGAGAACAAGCCAGGTATGAATTTTCAGGAGACAAACCAAGCTGCACAGAAAAGACAGCATATGGGAGATGAGAGATGGAGAACAGGTTCTGTAACAAGGGCCCCTGTTCAAAGCGAGTCAAGAGAGGTCTCAGTGGCTAACTCACCAGGTATGTGTTGTACATCAACAAAGCCTTCTCTGTTGAATGAAAGGCTCCTTCATCTTTGCCTCTAACCTCCATTCCTTCCTCACCACAGCAGAGGGATTTGCTGTTCAGAGAAGGAAAATCTGAGAACACACTCATTTCTTCTATGGATTCAGAAAACCACAGAAACAACTAGAGCCCAAGCCCTCACTGTTCCCAGCAGGCCAGACCCTTCACTACAGCAGATACAGCATGAAGTTGGTATCTGTGCTTAGGAGCTGAATAGTTCTTCCTGCTGAGACAAACTCTGAGCTCTGACTCTGCACTTCAGGAGCGTTTCTCCAACCTGAAAATCTGCAAGCAGTGAAATAAAAGCCACAGTAACAGATTCTTTAGAGCTTTCCACTAATTCAGCCCACTCCTGTGTGTATAGCTGGTAAGCAAGGAGCTGCCGCCTGCAAATACCCAGGCCATCATTAATTATTCTTAACACAGGGGACCAAGATCACTTGGGACATAACTGCTAACCAGTCAACAGCCAGAAGAAGCTGTCACACAGTTTCATTGAACGAGCAGAGTAATAGCTGAGACACATAGGTCTTTCAATCCTCCCCTTGGATGTGGATGACTACTTCTATCAAGTTTTAGGTCTAAATTGTGAAAGAAATTATCATTTCACACCTTTTTTCTCATTTCAGTACATCTTCACCTTCTTTTCACATTTCCCCTACCTCCCCCAAAGCAGCAGGAATATATATTTTAACAAAATGCCAACACCTTATTAGAAACTTCTCTTTTCCTCATTCTTTTTACATCTCCTCAAAAAGCTGCTCTGAACTCCATACCTACTTAGACTGTCCTCAGCACCTTATGTGGTTAGCTGAATGACCTCAAAAAGTAGCGAGAGGAAGAATTCACATGTACTGCAAGCTTCCAGCCTAGGAACCATCATAAGCCAAGTCACCTTCTTTTTCTTCCTCTGGACTTCTTAGTTTCCATCCCGCCTAGGCATCCTCATGTCTTCTGTTTAAGAAGGACTCAACAGTCTGCTTGGCTGTTGTCAGAAACCTTTCTGTAGAAATGCTGAAGAAAATAAAAAGTGTTGGCCAGCAATGGTACAAATGTTGTGGGCCAAAATCTTGAGGACCAAGGCAAACTATTATCTGAGATGATATGTTCATATTTGGTTCCCCAGAAGCCAGTCAAGAAAGACTCAACAAACAATTCTTCTTAGAAATACTGTTGATCTGCTCTCAAGATGATTCACCGTCTGTTAGCACAGAAGTGACTTACTAAAGTCCTTCAATCTGAAAAATGGTTATTGCCTGCCTTCCTCCAAAATAAAAAACAAAGCTTATGCAAGTAAAACTGATCATATCAGGTTCCTTGACAATAAACTTCACAATGGGCTGTGCTCCAGCTTATGCTGATGTCATGACTTTGGTGAGCAGCTGTTTTCAGTAGTTCATGCCTAGGCATCAAAATAATTTTCAGCCATCATACAGGAAATAAGTACTTACCAAACAACTACAAAACACATGGACAGTATATCAAGTTTGATACTTATAAACTACAACTTCCTAAAGGCCCGTTACAGCATTAGGGGCAACGATCTCAAAGAGAGAATTACAGATAGACAGAAAACCCCAAGTAAATGGTGGTCCCAGTGTTAGTCATGGAATACAGCAATGCCAGGGCTGCCCTGAAGAGATCACCTCAGCCTCTCCACCTGCCCCAAGGCAGGGTTCATGGAAAACAAGAATATGACAGAGATCTTACAAAAATTGGAAGCTGCCAGGCAAGGTAGTTACAACTGGTAAGTGTACATAATCACCTTCTCAGGACTTAACAGGGGTTGAATACTGCAACCGTGAAGAGATAGTTACTCAACAAATTGTGCACATACCAGGTGCCATGCAGAGAGAAGGGCTCTGTGAAGGTGAGCTGTGGCTGCAGTGGTCCTTAGCACTGCAGTAGTCGGAAGACAAAAAATTTTTTTTGCTGGTTTTGGAAGATATATTTGATTTATTGATGTAAGTGATATGCAGATGTTCCTCAAATCCAAACTATATACAATAGCTTAATTATAATGTCACAATAAAATAAGTCTTCAAATGTATCTACTGCTTAGAGATACACACACACACGCTTTAGATTTCTAGATGTAAAGTCAAAATAGCTGAAAGCAACAAGATAGAAGCAGATACATTTCAGAAGATTATTTTGAAAGAGGCACTCAGAGGTCATAGGAACAGTGGTCATAGGAACTTTGAGCAGTTGCTGATTTTATTCATTTCTAGTTAAGTTCACATCACAGGAATAAAACTGTTTTTCAAGGAGAAGAAAATAATTTTCCAATCAGGATCCAAAAAAACCCCAACAACTCCAAGATCAAAAAGATCAAAAAGACAACCTAATTTGGTTTCCTATTGCTAGAATAACTCCCTTATTTAGGCTTCTAAATCTCAATGCAACCACCTTCTCACTCCATTTGAGAACAGCCTGCAGTAGGAACAGGGGCCCAGCATCGCTCAGGACCCACAAACCAAGCCTTTGGGGAGGAAGTACCCTCAGCAAGTCCCAAATTACATCCAACCCAATCCCCTCTGTATGATGACAGGCCCAAGCAAGCTCTGTAGCTCACTTACCTGTGTTTGACACACAGAGGAGTCAGATCACATATATTTGGGCTGGGTATGGCATACAGAGCTTTTTTCCTTCGCACATTTAATGTTTATTATCTTTTCCCCATTACCTGTATAAGAACACTGTTCCTCTCCACTGTTCCATTATCTGTATAAGAACACTTAATACCCTGTCTTGATATTTAAAGAAGCCTTTCCTGAATTATTACAGCTGTGCATTTGACAGAATATATCCATCTATATCACATACTTATTTATACCGGGTAGTGCCTGACTGGCCACTAATCACTCTGTACTACATGCTGTACAAAAGCTTAGCGGAGACTCTTCCCATCTTAGAAAGCTTTCAACCCAAAGATCAAATCCTAAAGATAGAATAGGCTTAGTTACAGTCCTGAGACTCAGGAACTGGGAAATCTGCTTTACTCCCAGAGCTACATAAAAGCACCTGTATACACGTGAGTGAAATTATATACAAATACAGGTAGACCGTACTCAGCAGTTACTGTCGAAAAAGTGATTATAATCCATGAGTAAACACACTCTTCATGATTTAGACCCTGGCCTGATCAGCGCTTCCACACATCTGCTCACTCCCATACACCCTGAATACACAGAAAAACCAGCAGCATTCTGGCTAAAATTAGAATTCAGCACTGGCCTAAAGGCAGGTTTTAATGCAGATAAACCACTGGGGACAGAGGGAAGGCAAAAAGAGGGCATTTCAGCTCAGAACACACCCCTTATCATGGGCCCCTTTCTATTTCGCACACAGAGCTCCTTAGTCCTAAGATTACCTGCAATATCTGAGCTCCTCACAGTGCCCTGGCAGACTTTGTTAGCAGCAGGTGCCAAGAACCAAGTACTCTGCAAGAGTTCCCACACCACAGCGATGATCCATCAGAGAACTCTGTGCCCTTTCACTTGAGACAGTTTCAAGTATCTTATGGAGGTTATTACCTAGCATCCTTCCTCAAGGTTTCTCATTAATCCTTTTCTTCTCAAAGACCTGTTCTCCCATAGTTATTAACTTGAGCTTCTCCCTTTGAGTATAAACAAGAAAATGTTTTGCTTTTTATGATACCAACTTCAGGAAGCTGAAAGACTAGCAAGCTGTTACCTGGTGCAGAGCATGGGCCAGTGCCGTAGTTCGGGGCACAGAGCACAAGGTGTGGAAGCATCAGAAAGCAGCATTTCCAATACCACATTTCTGCCTGGTGGTACCAACAAAGGTTCCTTTGTGAGGAGTAGACATGGTTTCGGCCTCAGTCTGTGTAGAGGTTAAGCATAGGCTGATACTTGCAGCACAGCTGAGAATAAGCTAGTCTAGTACCATCTGCTGTATACATTATGGTTTAGTGGTGGACTTGACAGTGTTTGGTTAACAGTTGAACTTGATCTTAAAGGTTTTTTCCAACCTAAATAATTCTATGATTTACTTAGCGTGCATTTTTTCACATCTACACATTCAGGGTTACATATAGGATTCAGTCCTCCCAGTTTAGATACAGAGCTGAGACTCAGTCCCTACAATATAGCACAGGAGACTTCTGTGCAAGACTGAACAGATTTCTCTCATTGAAATTCATCCTACACACAGTTGCTACTGCTGGTTACAAAACTCTTCAGTAGTAAACTACAGGATGAATTCTGGACTCCTACCTGCAGTTCTTCAGGTCTTGAAATATAATTTCAAATGAGGAAAAAAAATAAGACCTTTTCTTGTCTAACGCAATATCACTAATGCAATGGCATTTGGATATAGTCTGTAACAAACAAACATCAGTACACTAGCACCACCATAAACTTTTGGCAAGCTCTTATTAGGGCTTGCCTCAATGCAGGCAAACACTTATGGGCTCCCCACCCCATCAGTGAGACTTATGAGCTACAGTTTCATTGCTTCCTACTTCTTTGCATGACCCTTTCACTGGGTAGATAGATAGAAAGTGGAACCCTTAACCAGTTAAAAAAGAATCATACACATGAAAATGATAAATATTGCTTTATTAAATTACTTTTATACTCCTACAAAGAAGTTTTCTGATTTCCGTTACAGAATTAAATGAAAGGAAATTCATTGCTGTCTCTGCAGTTATCTAAATTTAGATACAAAAAGGTTGTAAAAAGACCAGCCTATTCAAGTTACATAAAAAAAGGCAGAGAATAGACAAGTTCCCTTAGGAATCTTGAGGCTCAGAAATATAAAGTCCTACAATACAATGAAATTAAGAATTCAGCAATGTGTTGAACAATTGTAAACTGTAACTGCACTAGTGGACCACATTATTCAGCAGTTTCCTTAAAGGTATGAACTGTGAACTGAACAAAAAGTGTAGCTGACACAGCAGACCTCATTTAGTTGTTCTCCCTTTCACTCCCTCCAAGTAAAAGTTGTGAGATCAGCATTCAGCATTTAAACGATAGGAAGGAAACTTGCCTCCATAAATATCAGAAATTTCTCCATTCCATAACTATTTATATAAAGTAACTAGCTGTTACAAATCAGTTTCAAGTAAAACAGGTGGCTGAGGCAAACATAATCAAAATCAGATCACATACAATTTTACTGTAAATACAGTAATTTGAAAGATAAACACATAACCATAGCACTGACAGGATATCAATGCCGCTGTATTATAGACATGATGTGTCAGTAGAAAATTAGGATGTCTATTATCAAAATCGAGGACATTCATTCCAGTCTCTGGTAATCTAATCTTAGTGCAAAACAGATGCTAAGACATATTTAGCAAAAAAGGTGATACATTTAAGGCCAAAAAACTGTTCAGTCATCACTATCGCTTCCAGATTCGCTCAGCTGCAAGTCATTTCCTAGAAGAAAGAGTCATCGTGTTAGTCATTTTCAACGAAATACTTTTCTTTCAAGATATTCCCTCTCCCAATTAAAGGCTTACAAAAACTAATACCAAACAGGTCTGCAGGGTTGGACTCTATAATCTTTAAAAGGTCTTTTTGAACCCAAACTATTCTGTGATAAGAAAATAAATAGGTGTAGAACCAAATTCCCCAGTGACACAACCTTAGGAAGATCACTTTCCTACAATTTTAAAATCTTGGCAAGGAAGCCATTAGCTTATTAGCCACAGTGCATTTATTTAATATCACCAGATCACAGAAGACAACACCTAGCTATCTTTGCCACCCACATTTTCATGCTTCGTAAGTGGGAAAACTGCTGGTGAATGCAGTTTTCTGAAAAACAAGTTGTTGGTTTTTTTAACGCATCTGAATGCTACTCAGCTGTGCTTGAAAACAAAGTGGTGTCTCAATCAAGAAGAGCAGCTCTTTGATGTGCCATTTAAAGATGTATCAGTGACCTACTATTTCAAACAGGTTTTGGAACAAGTGAACAAACAAAACATCAAAAGAAATTTTACACAGCTCTTTAATTTGGTGGCTATATATGTTTCAAAATGGGGAAGTAAGAAGAAAGACTGTGTTGTACTTGCAATGGATGTCCATAAGCTTAGGGGGTGGGAGGGAGGGAATCTTTCCAGGATGACAGATAACTAACAAAAAATACAGTAGCACACTATACAGAATCTACATCGTATCCAGCAATTTCCCGCACATTAAGAATTTGTTCCAACTAGTATGCTTTTATTCACACCTCCCTTGCCAAACCGCCATTTAAAAAAAAGAATGTATCTCGGGTTATGCAGAAATGGCCTAAAAAGCAAAACAAAAAAACCCAAACAAACCAACCAACCACTGACACTGAGTAGGCACACTATTTTCACATGCCCTTTCCTCAGCTGCAGCACCATTCACAAATCACTTTTGCAGATGGGTAAAAAGTAACCTCAAGAGGGTAAACCCAACAAGACACACAGATTGGATCTTTTGTTATCAGGCATATAATTTCTGCCAGAACACTGAAGTCTTTAACATGGCTGCATCTAGCCTTCCTTTGTTTTCCACTATGTCATCACTAAAGCTTAGAAAGCGGTACATGATTTTCTGCAGCAAAACAGAAAACACTTTATATAAGACAAGAATAGTGAAGATGGCTGTTTCCAGCAATCTTTAGAGTACTACTGTAGCCAAATCTTTTCCAATCCTTTATATAGAGACAGCATGTACAGCTGTGTTATTTTAATATAAATTAAAAAGCAATTTTGAAAGAACAAAATTTGTCAATAATTATTCAGGACACTATATTATCCTAAGAAATAATATTTCAAGACAGAGAATGGTATTAGTAGATTAAAATCATACATTTATCACTCAAAGGAAAACTTAAAGTGAATTCTTAGAAATCCCAGCCCTGTTATGCACTACCTGCTTTAGGAGAGGACTGGGAGTATGAACAAGAAGATAACCTTCCAAAAAACTTTTGAAGACTGCAGGATAACTATTTCAACAAAGTTAATAGAAATTACACAAACCCTGTAACACCAGCCAAAAATACCAGTGCTTGTGAAAACCAGCAGATGGGAAAAGCAAGAACTCCAAGTTCCAGAGTCAGAAATAATGCATTAGGATTTACTTCAGGGAAAAGTTTCTGCCCCATTTTTATAGCCCTATCTCCAAAACCACCTTCAGAGATATGGCAAAATAACACAGACTGGAGTTAGTAGTTTTCAGATGGGTTTGGTGCAAGAACGGAAAGTTCATTTAAACTAAGACTCTGATCAAACTTCTAGACTCTGTTGTACTTACGAGGCAGCAATAAAGTGGGGAAAACTGTTGAATTTGGTTTTTCACAGTGCCAATTGCAATAGTAAGTAGGGAAATAGATTGCATTGCAAATTTCAACATTTCCTAAACTTTTACATTGACTATTCCGTTCAACTGAATTCTTGTGAGTTATAGGGGACAGGGAAACTCATAGGAACGACCCGTGTTTCGCAGATCTTGGTGGTCACACCAACACCAAACTAATACAAGGGAAAATTATTTCATGACTAGCTGCTTGTACTAGCACTACGTATCAAAAGAAGTTGTCCTGAATACCACACACATAACACAAGGCCCCAGAACAGCCAACCTACGTTAAAGTAATTTTCCAAAGAAAAACCAGTGTAACACTTGCTTATGTCTACTTTCTGTTTAAAGCAACACATGATCAAGTATCTATAAAGAACAGATTCGTTAGCGCCACCATTTACAAACTTTCTTATAAGGCAAGTTGTGAATCTATACAATCATCTTCCGAAAGTAGAAAGGGGAAGAAGCAGTATTCTTGGAGTGAGGGGAAGTCCTGAGCCCCAGATTCCTGAAGAGGTAGACTATGTATATCTGACAGAAGTATTTGGTTGCCATGCTCTAGACACCACCTCCTGCGTTTTCCAATTTCCAAAGCCTCAGCTGTACGATTTCTACATGCAAGATGAAAGTCTGCTCTCTAAGCTTTCCCCCAGCCTTCTGCCTGCACACAGCAAGCCAAAGGAAAACTTCACTAATTACCCACTATGGCCCCGATTCTACAGAGGTGCACAAAACTAGTCACACACATGAGCAGTTAAACCTCAAAAACAGGATTAGACAAGCCAACAGCTTGTGCTAACATTTGTTGATTCAATATTTTGTTTTTGTAAAACATTTTTTGAGATGGAAGAAATGACTGTACAGGACCCCGACTGAGAACTCTTGCCATTCAAGCTAGAACCATGTGCTATCCATTTAGTTTCTCCAGGTTTCACTCTCCGGCCAAATTCACTCAGCAAGGGAGCTAGAGAAATGCATTCTACTTGAAAGTAACTGTTTTAATCTTTGACTAGTTGAAGTGTATTTTAAGTGTTAACCACACTGGAAGTGGCAGACAGAATTGTTTTAAGCAGTAAATAGATCTCTAACCATAACAGCAGTAAATGGGGTTAAGTTAAAGATCTAGGCAAGCTCAGATAGTGAAGCCCAAGGCTTGATGCTACCTATAGAGGTTCTACCTGTCAACATGGCTCTTGAGCACCATCAAGCCACCAACCTTCTCTGTAACAGTTTTGATGTTGTCATGTCTTAAGCAGCGTTTTTGCACTCTGACTGTTTGAACTGGTGGACTTGGCGACCTCTACTTGTAAGCATATTTCTTAGTGGAAGCTTTGCCAGCTGGGATTCTGTCACTGGGGATAGAGCTTAACCTTGTTTTCGTAACAGTTTTATTTAAAGCATGAAGAACGGGAAATCCCATTTGTGAACAAGGACTGAAATAAGTGGCACACTCTAAAGATACGCAGATTATAAACATGAAGACATTGTTCTCTACCATGACAGTAAAATGAAAGCAGCATTTAGTCCTGCACACAGTCACAGGACTTTTCAGTCTGATCTTATCTGTTAATGCCATATATAAATAACCAGCACAGATATTTAATTGAGTATTTAAATACTAGCTACAAAAAAAACCCAAAACACATCCAAACCTGTTCATGTTATCCATTAAGTATTGAAATAAGAGTAGATCTGCCAGAGTCTAAAATTTCAGCGTAACAAGTTTACATATAAATGATAAACCTGGAAGATCTCAGGCTGCAAACCAGGGTTGATGGGAATCTCTTCAAACCAAGAGCCCGCAGCTAAGCATCTAATTAAAAACATCATCATTTCTGAAGAGTCACCATAGCTGAATATTCACTTCTATTTCTGAATACTCCTGCTTTTTAGGTGGCAAAGTTAAGGTTCTCTACCTAGTGGGATTTTTTTTCTGTCCAAACTCTCCTTTTTTGAATACACTGAGCACTCAGTTCCAGGTGGTGCAGCAACCACTTCTTGGACAACACCACAGCTACTCTCCCATTTACATTTTTACTTGCCTGAATGGGTAGGATAAGATAGTATCACCTGAATGCAAATCGCCTCCTTCCTTATGTGCAAAGGACAGTTTTGCCATGCTGTCCAGTGGAGCAGTGCCATGAATAATAGTAGCTGAAGTAGCTAAGAATGCTCCACCTCTTCTGTAATTCAGAGTATTGTGAGTAGTATCTTTCCCATAGCTCTGCCCAAGAAATTATAAGCATATGTTTTGGGAGTGCCCTGGTAGTTCAAGTATTTTCAATATAAAATTGCTGTTCTCCAGTCCCAATGTATATAACTGGGAAGAAGCCAGAAGACCTTAGGAAATATTTTCAACTGCATCAGCTTTAATTTAATACCTCTGGGGACCAAGAACCTTCTAGCCCAGTGTCTAATTCAGACCGCTGCTGAACAATCAAACCCTAGCATCACTTCCCACAGTTTTAATTATAACAGAGACATACTTAAAAACAATATGGTTTCCTTTCAGAATCTTGATGTCTGGAATTGTGCACTAAGAAAAGAACAGCTTTTGTACTTACGTAGTGTATTCATCATATGACCACTGCTCTCTTGGGATCTGTTATGACTGGCATCTTTGTCAGGGACAGCCTGTTGTGGTATGGCAGACACAGTAGGCTGCGGCTGCAAATACGGCATTGACATAGGAAGAGAGGGCTTCGTTTCCTCATCTTCAGAATCACTAGAACTATTTTCACTACTTGATGAAGAGGACGAAGAACTTTTAGAGTCAGATGAACTGTCAGAGCTACTCAGCTGGTCCATGATACTGGCTTCTGCTTTTAGCTCTGCAAACAACATGATTTGTTTCTCAGTTAACATTCATCGTAATTGAAATGTAAGGGGGGAGCGGGGGGAAACATAAAAAAGAAAAATCAACAACTGAAATCTGGTACACGCATTATAGCAACTAAAAAACCCAAACCAAAGCCACCAACTCTCCAGACAAACAAAAGGGCACAAGCAAACATCCAGCCTGTCATGTGGTTTTCTTCTCTTATAGCCTGGGCACTTTCTCCCTTTCAAGCCAAGTGTTAGAATAAGCGTGACTGCAAACCCAAATGCTAACCCCACATTCCACAGGGCAGCGCATCTCACATAGTCTTTAATTTCTGCAACTAACAAATCATCTGTATTTGCCTTAGCCCCCCAAAGATGCTTTTCACTGACTAAAATCTGCAGTTGCAATCACAGAGATAAGTTAGTTGTAAGATGTCTGCAGCTGCAGCCAAGACGCCTCCCAGCAGTTCAGTGTTACCATCAATACAGTTGTTTGGACTATGTGACATTTTGCTCAAAACCAAGTTAAGCATGAAGAATATGCAAAGGAACCATCCAGTTTACTACTGGGAAGATTTCACCAAATTATTGTTCTCTTTATAGATCTCTTTAAAAAGACTAGAACAACATGAGCTAGACAATAAATACTGGAAATTAACAGATCAAATTGACTCAACCAACTTGCATTTTTGATGAAATAACTCACCTGGCTACAATAATATTTAGGAGAGTGTGACTAAATACAACATCTACACAGTGTGCAATCGTGATATATACTAGCCGAAGTACAACAGAAGAGATTAAGTTTTGCAGAAAGAGCACACATAATAATTGTAAAAAGCATCTACTGATGCAAGAAGTCTGAAACAGACGGATGGAGATTTTATACAGCTACTTGAGGAGTTACCCAGAGTACACAAGTTCATCGTTAAACGAGATTGTAACTACCCAGCCATTTGTTAAGATGGTCTTAGAAGCACTTGGAATACTTCAGGATGAGCTTTGATGTACCACATATAAAAAGCAGAGTAGTTCATCTTACTTCAAATTTACCCAATACAGAAGAAGAGGTTGAGGATGAAAGTCACTGTGATGCAAGACAGCTCAGAGCTTAATCAAGAGAAGGGACAACAAAAGAATAAGCTTCAACACAAACTTGTATGAAGCCTTCCAATTCCGAGTTATCAAAGCCCACTCTAAAGAAAAATTACTTAGGCCAGTAAGCCTTATCAAAGGCCAGTCTAAAGGAAAACTGTGTTCAGGAAAAATGGCACCTGGAATAGTGCAGCAACGGCTACAAGGACAAACTAACCCAATGCAAAGGAAGAACAGAAAGCACAATGCAAGTCCATACTGGCTGACTCAAACATAAAGAAAGAAAAGGCAAGGAGGGGAATAAATGGAAATATGCTCCATATACATCCAAGGACATGTATAAGAAAACAGCGTAAGGACAAAAAAGAATACAGAAAAGCTAAGGCAAAAATTAGGATGTAGCTAGCAGAACAATCGAGAAAACATTTCAAAATTAAAGAGAAGAAAGGCCGAAGAAACAACTGATCTACCACACATCTGGAGCTGTAAACTAACAGAAAGATACCGCTCAAGTCCTACGCATTTAATTCTACTTCCTCCATGCTCTCACCAATGTCTAATAAGAAAAATTTTTAGTGGAAGGCTAATACCAAAAACTAAGGAATAAGACTTCTGCCTTGAATTTTGACAGAATTTATCTGACAGAATTCAAATTAAGTATTTTCAAACAGTGAAAGAAGGGTTGTATGCATACTAGAGGACAAAGGTACAGTGATCTCCCCCCACCCAAGAAAACAAAGTTAGTAGCAAGTTCAAGGTAGTGACAGGAATAGTCAGTTACACAGCCACGGGATGAAGAATGATTAAGTAGGCAACATATCTGAATAGTCTTTGACTTACAGTGGATCACTACACACAGTTCTACCACACCATGCTGTTGTGGAAATGACAAGCATTACACTGGGACATGATAATATTTGGTCTTTGTGCATAAAGATTAATAGTGCCTGTAAGACAGCCTTCTTGTTCAACTCAGCACTGATAAAACCTTACCTGAAAATAGTAAATCTATTTAGGCACTATATTTCAGGAAGTTTTTGGACTCATAAGACAGTTAAAGGATTGTGACAATGAATCAGGGATCTAGAAAACTTAACTTCTAAGGAAAGGCTGAATCAGCTGGCATCATTTCACATGAAAAATGGGAAAAACATAGCAGCTTCCGAGTACATGAAGGACGCTAAAAAGCAGCAGAATAATCTGGTCTATACTTGCATGATCAATATGAAAGTAGTAACGGGCTTGCTGTCAGATTATTTATTAGGAAGAACCTGAACAGTGAGGAAAGCAAAGCCCTGGAACAGATTGCCAGAGAGAACACAGGATCTGTCACTGGAAGGCTTTAAAAACAGGTTTAAAAATTACATCAGAAATCTGACTTTAGGACAGAAAGATGGATTAGATGACTTTAAAAGGTCCCTACAATCCCTATTTGTCAATTATTCTGCATTCTTTAATAGTACTCAAAATTGGACTGGCATGACACAAGAGTTTGAATACATGTTGGCAGCCACTTTGGTGGCCTGCAACATGTTTGACACGCCACTCCCCCCAAAACAACTGACCACTAAGAAAAAGCACAATTTTATTCTACTCACTCAAGTACTCCTTCCTCTTTGAAACCTTATATGTATCCTAACCCTGTTCTGTAGTATAGATTTCTGCTCAGAGTTTAAGACCAAAATGGAAAAAAAAAAACCACAAACCACCTTCATAATGACACATCTGAAAAAAAAAAAATTCTGTTTAAAGGAATTCAGAACATCTTGGGAGGCAGATGTCAATTCCAGTCAATGAAACTGCCACCTGTCAGCATTTCTGTAGCAAGTAATTACCACCTGCCATCTTCCTTGTCCTCCAAAAGGAAATAAGGCCTCCTATTAAGTGAAATATGAGTGTTTCATCAAACCAGAGTCCCTCAAGAATACAGCACATAGCACTGTTCAAGGATTGATTTATGCAGGTTTTGAGCCATCTTTTTCATTGGAACCTCATCTTTCACAAGGTCTTATGCAGTAATTTAAAATGTATTCCGAGTTGTAAATCACTGTAACCTATACGTTTGCTGAGTGCAGGGAAAGAATGAGAAGCAGTGACAAAATGGAAGGGACTCGGTTCCAGTGCCACAATACAACCAGCTATACACTCGATTAAAATAGCAGCAGAAGACAGAACCGAAGAGAGAGCAGCAAGATCCTTGGCATTATAAAACCTGACGGTCCATCTGATTTTTTTACCCTAGCAAGTTTGAAATACTGCTTTATTACCACTTGAGCCAGAGTGTTCACCTTCATATCAGGGTAAAGTGCTTACATAATTAGCTTCTAGTGTGAATCTCAAATTAAAAACAAAAACAAACAAAAAAACCCCATACACAAACAAAAACTCTTGGCTCTCAAAACTAATTGCTAGTTAAGAGCAAAGTTTCTGAAATTTATGTGCCAGCAGAGCTTACCTCGTTCAATATCGTCCATAGGAGAAGATGGAAACATCTTTTCTTTTGGTGGAGAATTTTTAACGTTGTTTGGAATCTTACTTGCATTTCGCATTTGTTGCTGTTGCTGCTCTAAGCGAGACTGGACTTTACTGCTTCCTTCAGCTCTGTGTGTAAAGGCAAAAGACTTTGAATTAATAGAAGACAAGATGCAAGGAAAAAGGCAAGAATACAGGGGAGTTAACACCTTAATTTATAGAATTATTTATCATGCCTTTCTAAATAGCATAATTAAATTTCTAGGTATGTTATTATATTGGCATATAATTATATATCGATATATGAAAATTTGTTTTTTAATACAGTGCTAATAACTTTATAACCCTTTGCCAGTTGATTTGTTTTAATACCTGGCTGCCCAGGATCACTTCATAAGAATCCCACTGGAAATTACTTACATGGAATCAGCAGTAGAAAAAAAAAAATTCAAAATTTGTTATGAGAAAAACAAGCCATTAATATTGCTGAAACATGTCACAAAATTTATTTTTTTACTTTTCTCATTGAGGAGTCAGAAGACAGTAGGCAAGCTACCTTCCAAACAGATATTTTTTTCCCCATCTGAACTCATCAGAAAATAGTTACCATTTCTTTCAACCACATGACAGGTTTTACTTAAAAAAAAAACACCAAAAAAACCCACACACCAAAATTCCCATTTCTTCCACCAGTCAAGACTCGAAAGCTGTGAAGTCAGTGTGCTGAGAAAGCAGGCTTTTCACCCTAGCGAACAAGGCCAAGTACTTTCTAAAAATTATGTTTCACCAAAAATAGTAATGGGTAGTTACGGATCTCAATTTAGACGCCTTAACAAATTGATTTTCACAATGAGTAAAGCACACTTGTTTCTCCTGTAAATCACCCACCTGGTTTTTTTCACAGTGATGTTGCTACTAAGTTTCTCCAGGCGACATTCTCCAGTGTCATGGTTGATAATTAAGATACATTCTTTTAGGTAAGGTTTCTTTGAGCCCTTGAACACAGTCACTGGTGGAGTTGAGCCCTATTAAATTAGAAGTCCAGTGTTACTCCTGTAGTCTTTTTCCCCCCCCTTCCCTAGAAACAGCAACAACACAGTGATGACAACTTCTCTACAAGTGATCATCTCTAGCCTCTAAAAGTTATCAGTTAATTCAAGTTAGATTCACAGTAACCATGACCAAAAGCAGCTGGTGTCTGAGTGCAACAGGATTTCACCCAGCTTAGCTTAGTTTGAAAATTATTAAGCTTATTTCCCAATGAGAGCCTGCTCACTGTAGGACTCCTTTTACCAAAAGGGGTTTCAGTTACCATATCAGTAGAGCAGTAAAGTGTGGCAGGTAGTAAATTTTCCCTTTCCAGTCTTTCCTGCTTTAGAACTGCACTAGAGCAGTAAATACCAAGGGGAAATTTGCACTGCCAACACACACACGAAGCTTTTCTGTGTACGCAACACTCCTGGATCATCCTACAGCATATTTCCAATGTGGTGAATACACTTAAAGTTATAGAGCAGCTGTTTAACCTTTAGGTCTTTTGTAATTTTATGTGCTTAGAGCAATTGTTTTTCTACTCTAAAAATCACAAGCAGCTCTGAAAAAGTACTGTAACTTCATATCCTTCTGTAACCAGTATACAAGTATGACAACAAAATAAGTAATTTCCTTAGGCCAAACACTCTTCAGCCACTTCACTCACCTCAATATTAGGCAGTGTTATTGTCACCTGTTCACCTTTGCCAACTTCAAGGTCTCCTTCACAGGACATATCAATGGACGCAGGCTTAAAGTCATCTAAATATAAAATCAAACTGGATTATTTAGAGGCTTTTCAGGAATCTTATAAATGTAGACACCTTTTAATTGCAGTTGGAGACTATTAAGTTAAAGCCTTTTTTGCTAGTGTAACACTTGGTATTCCCATGAGCAGATTATTCCATAAGTCCGTAGAATTAAAAGACGATGGTTTTCTCAAGAATCAGTATAAACTTTAAAATGTTTTGGTTAACATCAGAAAACGCTCTTAGGTTTTAATGAATAAAAAGGCTGAACAAGTTGTGTTACATTTCAAAAGACAAATCCTCACCTAACTACTTTCAGACAAATCAACAAATAGTTCTTGAAAATGTTGATCCCAAACATGGGCGATGTAGACAAGTGACTAAAAATGCAGAGAACGTCAGTCCTCAGTATCCATTTCCGTATCCATTTCTGATTTTACTATAACATGCAAATCAGAAACTGACCAAAGCTTGAGTTTCAGTATATTTATTTTTGTCAAAAGTGAAATTACTTCCCAATTAAATATTAATTTCCTCTTTCTTTTTCAACACCTGAAGTATTAATTAGAAGAAGTTTTAAACAAAAGAAGGTATCAATTTCTGGTCCCTTTCAAAAATCTGAGACATTGAAAATGAGCATGTGTTCAGGCATTAGCACTGCAGCCACGTAACATACCATCATCTATGAAATATTATTTCCACCACAAATGAATGAGGAAGGGCTACAGGGCTGAAAGGCCTGCTGGCACAGATCTAGGGAGATAGGACAGCATCAAAACGCTCTGCAAGGCACGTGGTAGAGGGCTTGAACCCATGGTTCCAGCAAACGCAGGCACATGGCCAGCCTGACACCCCGGGGATGTCCGGTGCCCTGCCTCACATGCTGTGGAGAGACACCCTGTTGCAGCCGAAGAGAGGCATGGAGGGACCAGGCACGTAAAGGGGACCCACTAGCTGGCACACTCCCCTGCCTCACAACCTGCTGGTCACAGGCACAGCACTCTGTTATGGCTGGGGAGCTTCCCAGTTCAATAACTGCCCACAGGCCACAGGCCAGGCAGCACAGACCACAGCTGGGAACCGTGGCTCCAGCCTGCACACCGACCAGGCAAGAAAACCGAGCTTCAAGAGCTGGTGGGCAGGACTATGCACGCAGCAGAAGGCTTTGCACTAAGACTCAGGTAACAGCCCCTGCTAACCTCGTTTACGGGAAAAATCCCACACATAGTCTTACAGGGATAAGTGTACAATAGTTCCAAAGTTTCTCACCGAATTAGAGAATGTTTGCTTTAATATATGGCCACTGCATTGTTAATACTTCAGAAAATTAAGATACTTATTCCGGTGTCCATAAACAGATTTCTGATCTTAACTTTTAACCAGCAGATGTCTTCCCCTTTACTCATTCGTTAACAAAAAATTCAGGTGTTGGAGGATATTTTTGGATGGGCACTTGACAGAACTGATTGAACACGCCAGTTTCTAAGTCTCATTTGTTGGAAAGGAAGAGAGATTTCCAAACAGATTTCAGAATAAATCATCAAATTGCAGGAGTCGGCAAGAAATCATAAGGGTAGGAGGTAACTAGACGTGGTTTTTAGTCCTCTTTAAAATTAGGGTAAATTTCAAGTTACAGCATTTGTTTAATTCCATTTATAGCTTTTGCTTGCTCCCTCCCACAGTTGCAGACAATCCCTACCAAGTGCCGTGCCATTTGCTCACGGAAGGCACTTTACCCATCCCGCTGCACTGCGCGAAAGCATATGGGCCATTCTCCAGAGAACCTACGTGAGAGCGAATCTTGGGGATCGGTCTATAAATAATGAGACATCAAAACCAGAAGCAGCAGTCCTAAATTACCAGAACTATAATCCTGAGAGCATTTGTTTCCTAGCTACCCTCAGAATCTTTGAGCACACACCTCTCTAGATAGTAATTATGTACTCAGGGAGGGTGCACTCACTTTGTGATTAATACTGCCTGTAACCTTTGATTGCTGAATGGTACTTCTAAAAACTAAGCACGAGAGCACAAACCCGGAGGCTGAGCCCGGCTCGGTTTTCAGCAGAACCGCACCGAGACGCTGCTGGGGGCGCAGGGGATGTACAGAGGGACGTTCGTGCCTAGCGCGGGCAGCGCCGGGACGCAGCGGCCGCGCACCCCGTCGGCAAGCGGCGCTGGGCAGCGGCCGGAGCACGGCTCGCAGCGCCCCAGCCACGGGGGCTCGGCCCCCCGGCGCGCCCCGCCACCCCGGGACGAGGCCGACCAACCCGCCTCGGCTCCCCGGGCCCCGCCGGTGCAGCCGGCCGGTGTTTCAGCGCCCAGCGGGCTGCCGGTGCGACCTGCCTACCGCACACGGGCAGCGCTTCGGCGTCCGCCCAGGCGGGGGGGCCCGCGCCCGGCCACGACGCACGCCGGCCCCGCGGCGGCTCTGCCACGCCGCCCTTCTCCGCCTCCAGCGCCCGGCCGCCGGCCGCACCGCGCCCGCCCTCGCACCGCTGCCCGCCCGGGCCGCTCCGACCCGCCCGCGGCTCCCGGGCCTGCGAGCCGGGCCGCGGCACCTGCCCAGCCAGCCTCCCCGCCCCGCGGCGCGCCCCTGGGGGGCTGCCCCGGCCCCGCGCTCACAGCGGACGGTGTGGAAGGCGCAGCGCGGCTGCTTCTCGAAAGTCTCGCCCAGCTTCAGCACCCGCTCCTTGGGGTCGAAAAGCGAGGGGACCGTCCCGTTCATCGCGGCGCCTCAGACCGCGCCTCAAACCATGGCGAGCCCGGGCGGCCCCCGCCACTGCCGCCGCCGCCGCCGAACATCCCTCGCACCGCCCGGGCACGCCCACGCACCCCGACGGACGCGCCCCCCCGGGCCGGCCTAGGCCCTGCCCACCCGCACTCCCACAGGCCGCCGCCGGCTGAGTCCCGCCCCTCCGGGCGGTGCGTCACGGGCAGCGTGGTCTTGGATTGGGCGACCAGGCGGCCCCTCCGTGCATTTCCACGAGTGGAATCGTCGGAGGCGCCAGCCCGCACGCGGATATGCAAATGACACCCTCCTCCTTCAGGGGAGAGCCCTGGTTGGTGGGGAGCGGCCGCGACCACACAGCTGGGAGGGGAGGGGGGTGTGTGGAGCAGCGGGCGGGTTCGAGCCGTCGGGTTCGATCTTCCAGTCCCCCCGCCTCGAAGTGGGGGAGCCCCCACGCGGCGGTGAGAGGGGCCGGGGAGCGGGAGGGGGGCGCTGCCCGCAGAGCGCTGCGGGCGGCCACGCTCCTGGGAGCTAGGTGGCCTCGGGACTGCCGCCCGCGCAGGCCGGGGGGGCGCCAAGGCGACCCCAGTGGGACAGGGCACCTCTCCCTCGCCGCCCTGCTGGCGGGCAGCGCCCGTCCGCGGCCCCTTCCACCCCCTCCGCCCCTGGCTGGAGGAACGCCGGCGGCCCGCAGCAAGGCCGCCCGCCCGCCCGCCCCGCGGGGCCTCTCTCGGGCGCTCCAGCGGAGCCCTGCGCTGCCGGCAGAGCCGGTCCCGCGGCCTCGGGAGGCGACGCGAGGGAGCGCGACAGCCCTTCCTCCATGTCCGTTCCCTTCCTCAGGGGGGAGACCTGAGGCGCCCGCGGAGCGGCAGCTCCCAGCCGGCGGTGCAGGAGCGGGCCGGCTGACGGACGTAGCGGCCTAAGGACCCCGCGGCTGCGCCGGAGCAGTTCAAAAGGGGGAGAGAGGTGTGAGGCGGTGGTCGCGGCCATCCCGCCGCCATGGCCGGCGCGCCCCGCGCGGCTGCGGACCCCCAGGTGCTGGCCTTGGCTGCTCAGGTCACCGAGAGCAGCGAGCAGGACATCCCCCTGCTGCTTCTGCAGTTAAAGGGTAATTAACACCGTTTCTAAAATAAAAGGATAGGGTAGAGAAGTGTAGACAGGCCGCCTTTCTTCTGCCTGCTTAAATATAGGAGGGTTCTCTGAACACTTGTGGCAGGGCTGGAAGCGCTGAGGTTGATAATTCGGGTTTTCCTGGGAGTGGTGTTGGGTGGCATTTGGCTTGGCAATGGTGAGGAAGAGCTGGGGACAAGCTGGAAACGATGTGTTTTCTCATCAGCTGTCACCCTGTTTGTAAGCCCCTGCTGATGTGGGCAAGGATCTCGCGCTTGCTCAGATCGTGTCCCCGGTGCTTTTATGTGGAGGGTCCGAGTGCTCGCTTCGATTTTTAATTCTTGACATGGAAGTGCAATTGCAAGCTCCCGTGTGACTCCCCCTGCCTTGCCTTTTGCTGCATAGCCACTGCTCACAGGAACGGTAGAAACAAGTTAGGTCCTGTTCTAAACTGGGATGTAATTATAAGGAAGCTATATGTTTCACAGCGGTTGTGGTTTTAGCTGGCCTAGGAAATTCATACAAATGGGCTATATCCCAAGTGATGTATGTTTTACTACTAAATGTGTAACGAGAAAATGTAAAAACCGAAGTGTAGCTATCCTTCCTAATTGTCATATCACCTAACAAATGGATTCTAGCTGTATGAGTGAAAAATGCTGACAAAATACTTTATGCTGATGTTAGCACTTCTAGAATTACCTTAATCCTGGCTCTGTGTACACATACTCCAGTTACGTTTTGGAAAAAGAAGAAAAAAAAGTATCTGGCACATTAGAATCTTATGCTTTTCTGTCTCCCTCCTGCTTTCTTCCCACAGGAATTTTAAATAGTGCCTCCTTGGGATCTGAAGAATCAAAAAAAATTAAGCAAGATATATATGATTATGATCTTACTCGATACTGCCTGCTGGTCCTTAGACAAGACCACTCTCGACTGTGTGGTGGCTGGGCTACTGCTACCCAGCTAGCAGAGATTCTAAGGTAAAAAAATTGCTAGTAAGTTGTATTCTTGTTTTCTTTCTGGCCTTTCATCTTGCCTTTTTTCTTTTCAAGCTGT
The DNA here is from genome assembly GCF_023634085.1 of Falco cherrug. NCBI lineage: Eukaryota > Metazoa > Chordata > Aves > Falconiformes > Falconidae > Falco > Falco cherrug. The sequence goes on along the minus strand of NC_073704.1, from coordinate 30,549,868 downwards.
AATACATTGGCTCCCATCCAGAACAAGGCTTGTTGTTCAGGAAAGGCCAGGGTTAAAGTGCAGGGAGCAGTCAAGAGCAGAGGGGTCAGGCATAGCCTAATTGGTCCCCTTTAATTCATTCGAATTGTGTTTCATTGAGCTGGGTAAACTGGTGGGAACAGTTTTTGTGTTGGCTTTACCTTTTTTTGTGAAGAGTACTCATCAGTGTCACAGTTCTTACCCAGTAATTGCTTACCCAGTAAAGTAACTGCAGTTACTTTAAAAAGTTTGTGTACTTAAAATTTCATCTTGCTAAAATCGTCAACCTGATTGACTCATACCTTGGCTTGGCTCTATTTAATATACCCATTTTAAATATCTATTTCCATTTTAAACATAATAGAGGACACAATTCATACATTCATACAGACTAGATAGCTTGATGTAGTGATATTGTGAGAATGGCATTATTAAATTTAATTCATAGCTAGTAAATAAGACAACTTTAAACTCAAATCCTCAGTGATCTAATCTCAATTTTCGATGTCAGGAAAAATAATAAGTTTTAAATTTTCCCCAACTTGCACTTGATTTTGGCGTAACTATGAAGCAAAATTCTAAGGCATGAAGCAATTAGGCAACAATCTCTTATTTATGCTATATCTGCAGTATGAATTTTTAATGCCAGGAATTTCACTAAGAGATGTGAGATTTATCACCAGAATTGTGTGATACTTAAATCATCTCCTGTAAGCTATTTCAGTTTGCAGAGAAAACTGAAATTTATTTTAGCTATAAAAATGTCATTTTGTAACTAGATGAATCTCGGCTTCGTGCCTGGAATTTGCTTTCCAAGGGCTTTGGTAAGCAAAGCTTTACGCATGTGCATTCACAAAAAGCTAACAAAGCCTATCTAGAAAGCAAAATTCATAAAACTTAAGACTTTTTGGTTGCACTAGTATCAGTGCGGAGTAGAGAATTGAAAATCTTCCCAGCTGTAAAACATGCAGTTTCTTGTAAAAATTCTTCCAGAAATGACCAACATGTTTGCAGCGAGTCATATAAGAAAACTGAGGTCTGAAGACCTGATTTCTAGCCCACGTGTATCCCTCAGTTAGGGGAAAGTTGTAGGCAGACTTGCTCAAAACTTTGCAGTAAGTAATATTTCTTTTATACCTGTTTTCCTTGCTTGATCTGCACCTCCTTCATCATTGGGCTTCCTTTGATAGGTTTTTGTCTACCTTTCTGTTTTGCCTTTTGTTTTTTTCTTTCCTTTATGACCATCGGAGCCCTTCCCTCGCATGTGTAACAAGCCTGAACTGATCCTATGAAGCTAAAGGAGAGAATGTGCTTTGGATGTGTTTTAAACCAAGACAGGCTATAATACGCAGTAATATACTTGCTGTCTCCAGCCTGCCAGTGATTCCCTTTCCTTTTGAGGCAGCTACCTTGGAGCCAGTCACAGCAGTTAACTGTTGTTAGTGCTGAATTGTCCCATGCCAGTGAAGCATTTCTTCTCCGATGACGTGACATTCATTCAAAACTGTTCAAACAGGCCCTCAACTATTCAGGTTGATTTTTTTTTTTTTCCTCTCCCCCTCCCCCCATTGCAGTCGTTGCTGTGTAGGACTAGAGGTGAAAGAAGATCCTGAGGAATTTTACAAGACATTTCTTCCTTCAGCTATAGACAACCTGCTGGTTTTGGGAAGACGCTTGCAGGCACGATTTATCCGAGCAATGAAGGTATTCAAATTTCATCCTTAAAAGAGCAGAAAACCTCTGTAAACTTTCCAAGGTTACATACTCTATGAGTAGGATATTATTTTAGGGACATTGTATTATGAAAACTTGTTTTCCAGAAATTACAGTAGTTTTTCTTAAGCCTTGGAGCTTTGAAACTGAAATCTGTGGTTGTGGAGGATTTGGTCCATTACATGTGCAAAGCTGTTTTGTTACCATAGGCTTGTTAGAGAGTTTGGCTACTACTTTTTGCAGTTTTTAAAAGGCAGGGGGAAGGAATGCCATTGCAAGTAGGTTAGAAGAATTCGAGCAGTATGATAGAAAAAAAAATGCCTTACAACAAAAGGCAGCATCCCAATCATGGTAGTGTCTTTTTAACTTTGCATATAATTAGTTCAGTCTTTGTAATGGCTGTGTTCCCACTGCTTTGTTCAACTTTACAAAAAAGGTTTAGGACATCTAAGATTTTAAATTGTATTTGTTGAAGTTTGTTTTGCCATACAATTTCTGCCATGAAATTGGCAAAAAAATCTGAAAATACTCACTGCTGCTGAACCTGCACATTGGGAACCCCAAAGGCAGACTTTGTGATTTTGTGGATGTGAACACTTTCTCACATTTCTCTCCCCCTTTGCAGAGAAGGGTTTTACCCATCTAGGTTCCCTTGTGCTTTTGAAGCATTCTGAGTTCCAGAATCACAAGACAAAAACAACAGATTAAACCCACGAATAATTTAAACAACCAACCTCATGGATTCTGAGTTTCTTTTTAATATCCCCATTTTTCCAATTTCTTGGCTTACTGGCTTTTTGCACTTGGTCAAAGTTTTCCTACAGAGTTTTGTGATGGACAACACAAACACAGCCAATTCTCAGAAAGTATCAGTATAGTAACGTTATTTTGTTAGTTCAATACTTCAGAAGTGCATTTAGTACTTAAGAAGGAAGCTTCCTGAATGACGTCCCAGGAGACTCAAGTCTTACCCGCAATATGTAATTTCCCCCACACTTTCTTATTATGTCTCAGCCTACATGCAACTTGAGTCATGCTTGTGGGCAAAGATTTCTTTTGAATGCAAATGCAGTCTACATTATAATTAGTACTTTGGCTTTTAAACCTTGTGGTCTCAGAGGTGACTGGGCACCCAGACTTGGTGCTTGCTCAGTGGAACTCTGGAAATCCCACTCTACCAGTGGAGATTTGTTGGTTGTTCTGCCCTCATTTGCTTTTTGTACAAGTCTTTGAAGTCAAGGGAAGTACTGAAATAGCTTTCAGAAACTGACATATTGCCAAAACACAGGACAGATAATATTACAGCTTAAATTATTACTGTGATTTTGTATCTTTCATTGTCAGTAAGAAGCAAATACAGAGTTGAAGTGTGACTGATGGCTGGGACTTGCAGCACAGATCTAGGAATAGGCTTTCCAGAGTTTCATTTGTGGAGGCTCAATTAAAGCACTTGGCCTGATATTTCCACATTATAACATTTGTCAGCAATGTAGCGCTACCAAAAGGTCCTTTGCTGTCTCACACACCAGGATTTTACATTTCCTGTGGCTTGCACCTGCAATACAGTCTCTGGACTGCACATCTGTATGTGTGTTCACATGTTAAAGACCTCGATTATTCCTGGTCATTTTTACCAGTCCAGTGTTATCACAGGCAAGCACATAACAGTCTGTTTGGCAAATGGATCAAACTTCAGCTTCATAGTCACTTGTTTGCTCACAGACCTCAGACTAGGAGGTGCTTCTGAAGCCTCACCATACCAGTTTTTAGGAATCTCTTCCATTTTAACTGTGTCCTTGGCCACTTTGTACCCCTTTTTGCTGTGCTTTAATCTTAAAGAATATATTCCCACTTTATAGATTAAATCTGTGATGCATTTGTATTGAGCTATTATTTGTCATCTTAGCCCTCTTAAGCTATCAAATATTTTTTAAGGAGTAAAGAAGACTTCTCGCTCTCTAGTATGATTTCTTAAGGAATGGATGCTTTTTGTAGCATGTTTAGATTTTCTGTATTGATCTCTGGCCTTGAAGGACTTGCAAATTGGTTATTTTTGACTGGTTCCTACAGTTTCATCAACCTCATTTGGGAATTTGATGGAGTTTTGGTCTCCACATCCCTGAAGCATACCAACCTTCTCACTACAGCAAGCTGAAGTCTTCAGTGAAGACACCTGTACATGCTTTTACCTACTTCTCTTTTGTTTAGGATGAAGAAAAACAAGATTTTTTACACTGGTTCCGAACAGTAACTGATGCCATCTGCTGGCTGTTCGGTGGGCATCTTCAACTAGCAGTGTGCGGTAAGGGAAAAGTAAACCCATAAAACACCTGAAAATTTATTTATGGCAACTACAGGTATCAAGAATCACTTTTAAGCTAATTTCTACCTAGTTTTCTAAACTGCAGTAGATGTTATCACTCTTAAAGTAGTCCACTCAACAGAAATAGCAATATCTGAAATGGAAAAGATCGACTAAAGGGAAATACTGAAGAGCTGCCCTTCTAGTCTTTGAGACAAACATTAAAAGTCTTTTCCTGTCATTTCCCTTTGTAATTCTATATCTTAAAAAACCCATATATTTTTTTTTCTGATAAGATACAGTTGATCTTTTTACCTGTGTGTGATTAACATATGCAGAAATTTGACCAGAGCACATTGCTGGCCCTGAAAAGTGGATAGACTTGAAAACAGATTTCTGAAGTTGTCACCATGCCAGGAAATTTTACAAATGCCTAACAAACTTCACTATACAGTTCTTGCCAAAATAAGCTTTCAATTAAGTTAATGTTAATCACATTGATTTTAAAAAGCAGAATTTGGTTTTGTTTCTAATGTAGACCAAAACCCTAATGATGGTAAGATGCGTAACTAAAAAGACATATGGCCAGAAAAATTACTAAATATATAGACAGTGATACACTAGAATAAAAAAGATCATACTTTAATGACATCAGTGGACTTGCATTAAATAAACCTCATGTAATAAACTGTCAAGGTTAAAGTCCTTATCTTTTCCGGATATTGTTGCCCTAGTGATAATTCCACTGCTGTAATAAGCAACTGGTACTAATGCAACATAAAAGGTTTTAAAGCTGAATAAAAGCTTGCAACACCAGTGCCTGAGGGATATCCAAAGGCAGAAAAAACAGGGCTCAACATGTTTTTTGGCTGTTGAAGTAGTTTCTTATTCCAGTATAAGTGTAAAAATTATAAAAGAGGGAGTTTGTTCCAGAAACAGTATCTGTTTTTTCTTGCTATGGCTTATGTTCCATAATTAAGTTCATTTGTTTTATGGTATTTTCAAGTCTGGTTCTGACTGAGTGATTTCTTGTTTGCTTGTGTTTGTTTTTTTGCAGTACTGCAAAATGATCACTTCCTGCAGTTGTTAATAACAGATGATGTTGAAACGGCAGTTATAACGATGTCTGTTTTACACAGTATTTTGAGGGTCAATAGGTTAGTTTTCATATAATTGATTTTTCTGAATTTTATATTTAAAACTCAGTTCATTACTGCTTGGTAAAATAGAACTTTTTTCATATACATATGTGGTGGGTTTTTTTCTTCCTAGTCTTTGTTGTAGAAACAGAAAAAAATAGCTATTTTCTTTATCTTGTTGTTAAATTGTGGGAATGGGAATCAGTTGACTGAAGCAGTAGTACTGCCTGAATCAGATTGCTGGTCCAGCTTGCTGGATGTTGGCTTGCTGAGTGCCTGACATATCTAAAAATAAGTCACTGTTAAAAAACTTATCGTTTGTAATTAACACTTCAATTCTATCCCATCTCCCTCTTTTTTTTTTTTTTTTTTTTTTTTCCCTCTTCTTTTTGAAGTTCTGTCTTGTATCAGGTTGATGAAGAGACCCTTCACTCTGTTTTGGATGAACTTGTTTATAAGCTTTCATCTACTACCAATCCTGTCGTGGGAAATGCTGCTACGAAACTGCTGTTGTTGGTGGCAAAATTTTGCAAGCAGCTTGTGAAGTTACTCACAGCTCGCTACAAAGGTTTGTAAACATGCATGGTACTAATCAGTCAGCTTCCTCTTAAATTCACTGTAAAAAACCACAAAGATGTCCGATCTCTGTTCAATAGCTGCCCAATACAGATGGAAATTGAAGTGCTGTGGTGTTGATTTTCCTTCTTTTCTGTTAATTTTCATTGTAGTTTAAGGTGCCACACCTCTTTCTGTTTCCTAGATTTATTTTCTTCTGTGTATTAAGGACTGCATGTGGCAACTTGCCTCTTAAAGCTGCTGTTTGTCACTTCCAGGCAGATGGGCTTTACTTCTTTCTGTGTGATGTTCTGCATCTTTTTTCCTGTGCAGGTTGGATATTGAGAGATTCTAGAAGCAGGGTGCCTTACTGCCGCAGTAAGAGCCATGTGTCAGACATCTGCCAGTGTGCAGATGGCTCACTAATCCATAAACATGAAAGTTTTACTTAAAGCCAACTTCTGACCCTGGCTGTTCCAGGCCTGTTCATGTGATAGGTGCTGTCCTGTTACTGGGAACTGACTGCTTTTGATACCCAAGCGATTGGAATGAACTCTTCCCAGGAATTAATGAAATGAGTTTATTGTTTTGTCTTGATGCTTTAGATGAGGAGGCTCAGCATACATATCATTTGCTCTATTTTATTCGTTATTTAATGAGGTGTCCCGTTTAATGTTTCTGTCTCTAGCCTAGGAGGGAGCTCCAGGAAACCCCCTAGTCCGTCATGCCCATGGACACTTAAGAGGCTTTGGTGTTTGCCAGGTCTTCTTTTATTCTAAATGTCATTGGTGGTGAAAACTATTTGTGAGCAGGCTCAGTCCTTTAGGGACAAGGACAGTGAGAAGTGGGTATGCTGGACAAAAAGGTCCAATTCCCTTTTTTGATGCATGTGCTGACTATTTACTAGGCAGTGCCAGCCAGACAAATTTCTGGACCAAATGGGCAGCCTTGCCGTGCTTTTCTGAACAGAACTGAGGGAGAAGGACTTCCTTTTAGTGTGAAATTAAGTATAACATGCCTAAGGCACGTTGTGGATTCTTGTGAAGCTGCTCTGATGGTCTGATCATCCAAGCTATAGAATGCTGGCTTGTCTGAAGAGGTGCAAGTCTCCATTAAAGGACTATGCTGTATTTTGCTCTAGAATCACAATATGCCACAGTTATTTAGAGACTCTTCATCTTTCTTCCATACATGTTTCTTGTTTCCACTGAGAAAAAACCTATCACTTTTTTTCCCTCTATTTTTTGTTTCAAGTTAAGAGTCCTTATGTTTTCACTCAGGCTTTGGAATCCTTTAGATAGTTTGATGAATAACAGCAACAAAGAAAGCCTTGCAGCTTTTCCACCATCTGGCCATCTCATTGAAGTAGCTTGGCTTCACGGTGGCTCAGCTGTTGCCAGTATGAGGTACTTCAGTGCGAGCTTTTTGTCAGTAAAGGCAGCCTGGTGGAGGTGAGGACATCACCTGAACCTCATGTCTCCAAGACTAGCACAGTCACTACGTCAGGTTTCCTGGAGGGCCTGGCATTTTTGTCTGCATGGGTTGACACATCAGAGAGGCATGCTTGAGATACCCCCATTAGTAGCTGAAAGCTGCATACGGCTGTGTAGGCTGTACAGAAACTGACAAATGGTTGTGTCAGACCCACAGGACGTCTCTGAGGGAACTGCCCTGTGTAGCCAGGCTACATGCTTTTTGCAAAGCTCAGGCAGCCTTAGGGCACTCCATTTGAAGTCTCACCTGTCTCTTTCCTGAAGTGTTTAATTGTCATTGACTTTCCAAAATGGTGCAAGTATGATAGAATGGAGGTGCGTCTTCTGTTTGCATGCAGGACTTTGTGCTCCATATCCAGACCCGGTATGTATGAGTGTTGTAGTTGTCCAGTGTATGAATATGCTTATGAAGAACGACTTGAAGATGGAAGAGTTACTTGAATCTGCAGTTCTTTGGGAGACTATCCAAACACACGTCTACTTTCGGCCCTTCTTCCTTTTTCTTCCAGCTCCCTGCATACTCTCAAGGCCTAGGATTTATCTGATAAAAAGCCAAAAAGCATGTGTTACTGTCTGCTTGTGTCCTGTGTGCAGCACAGGGAGTGTGTATGTGTTGTGAGGGGGGCACTAGTGTGCTTTTTAGCTACTGTGGACCTAAAAAGCTGTTTTGTCTCAGGGATTGGATGCACAATGTGCTCACAGACTATGCTATGCAGATAAGACATCAAAGAATTCCAGTTATAAATAAATAAATTGTATTATCAAAAATATGAAAGCAGTGCTAATAAAACCTAGCACTTGCCTGGTGCTTTACATCCTTTTAGTACCTGACAATGACTCGCTGATAAGACTCTGAAAGTACATTGATAATTTAACTGCCAGTTTTGTAGACACAATAGATAGTGACTTGGACATACAAGATTACACTCACTCTGTAATGCTTCTCTGTGATAGCTGGAGCACTAGCTATTAATTGATAATATTCTGCATTGAAACTCAAAGATGACTGGTGGTATTCGGCTCTAGTGTTCCTTTGCATACAGAATCAGATTTGATATTTGACTTGAAAATTGTTACTTTGAAATGCTGAAAAGAAAAATTCACCTTGGCCAGTATCATGTGCTGCTTCTTTCTCTCGTAGGATTAAAAGGGCTTTTAAGTAAGCAGTGGACTGGCAAAGGGTTTGATGGGGATCTCAGTCAACTCTTGGACCTACTATACTTGGAACAATCCAATGGAAAAGGAGAAATACAGGTGCTGAAGTTTAATGAGACTTTTGTTTGTGGAGCCCTAGTTACATGTGATTTATGTATGTTTGAAATGGATTTACTGTATCACTCTGGCACTTTTCAAAGTCTGTGTTATTTTTTCATTAATGGATTTTTAAATTTCCCATTTATTATTCTTTTTCCCTCCATCATTTTTGAAGACATCATGAAATGGTGAAGTGATGAAGGGACTATGACTCAAAGGATTGACTTTCTGTTGCATGCTGACCATAGATTTCTGTACAACTGTAGGGGAAAAATAATTGATTTTATTGTGATAACTACAAAACAAAAATAACTGTATCTGCTTTTCTCACATCAGTGTTACAGATTTAGATCTGTGAATTCTAAGCAGCATTCACACAGAATTAAGGCCTATAGAGGAAATGTTCAGTAAGAATACCTTCTGGGCTGTGTTCCCAATAAACAAAAAAATATGTGTTTTATGAATGTCTTAAAATTTTGCATGCAGGTTTCTCAGAGACAATACTTTAAAGGAAATCAGAGTTATGTTTGTAGAGACCTGCTTTAATCTTCAACAGAGCAGGGTCTTTTGTGTTTGGTTTTTTTTTTGTTGTTTGTGGGTGTTTTTTAAATCTATTTAAGAATAGAATTGATTTTTTTTCCATGTTTGCATTTCAGTGACTTCTGATCATACTGCAAATGTAACATTTTTTTTCTGCTGCTAATTCTCCAAACTTGTCTTTCTGTCCTGTCTAGTGTAGGTATTTTGATTGAATCACCACTTGAAGTATCAAGTGCTTTGGTGTTTTAAATACAAATTTCTAACCTTGATTAATGCAGCTAATATGTATTTTATATTTGTGCTGTGGAGTCATTTGTTCACCACAGGGAGCATCAATTCAGATGATTAGGTTAGGTGCCTTTGAAGCAAGTACAGGGTTCATGATCGTAACTGCCTTATGAGACCTTAAATTCTCCAAGCTGTTACAAGTACTGAATTTTGATGCATTTGAAAACTGATGGTGTTTGGTCCAATGTTGAGATGGTTCCAGATATGCAAGCAGTAATAAAGGGGTTTTATATGCAGAGAAAATATTCTACCAACTGCTTTATTAATTTCAGAGGCAGCATCAAGCAGCTTGTATAATCCAGGCTATGTGGAGGGGATTTCAGACAAGGAAAAGGCTGAAAAAACTACCCCAGGCAGTGACCACTTTACAGAGAAGCTTCAGGTAAACAGTATGGCTTTGTAAAAAGCACTAAGGAAAAGAATGTAATAAGGTTTGGTTTGGTTTTTCTCAGGTCACAGAGTGACAGGAAAAAATTAGGTCATCTAATTTAATATCCTTTTTGAAGTAGGGTTAGCCTCAAAGTGGGATCAGCTGCTCAGGGTTGTATCCAGTTCTGGAGGTCTCCAGGGATGGAGAACCCACCACTGCACTTGGTCCCTGTCCTGGTGCTGGATGACTTGCCTTGTGAAGAATTCTTCCATTAGAGCCAGTGGGAGTTTCTTTGTTACAGCTCTGCCTCTTGTCCTATTTCTGTGCACCTCTAAGAGTCTGGCTCTGTCTTCTCTATAACACTTCCTTTAGGTAGTGGAAGACAGAAATCAATTTCCATTCCTTTATGCTAAACAAACCCATCTCATCTCCTGCCCTTGTATATCATACGTTCCATAGCAGCCCTAATTCTTGTTGGACAGCATCTATCCCTCCAGTTTGTCAGTATCTGTCTTTTACTGGGGGGGGTGGGGGGGCAGTAGTGTGACCATTATTCCAGCTATGCCTTCAAGAGTGTAGAGTAAAGCGAAATAATTATCATCTTTGACCTGCTTTGTCTGCTTTTGCTAGTGCAGCCCACTACACAGCTAGCCTTTGTTACTGCAAGGTTCATGTTCAACTTGTCACCACCAGGAACTCCAGGTACTTTTCATTGGAGCTGCTGTCCAGGTAGTCAGTGCCCAACCTGTACTGGTTCATGAGGTTATCTTGTACCAGGTGCAGAACTTCCCATTTGAACTTCATGTGGTTTCTGTTGACCCATTTTCTGTATTTGTGGAGGTTCCTCTTGAGTGTCAGCCCTGCCCTGTATGGGACACTGTGATGACAGCCTTGATAAAAGTCAAGGAAAATGACATCCACTGCTCTCCCCTTGTCCACAGAGCCGGTCATCTCATCACAGAAGGCAATCAGGCTGGTCAAACATGATTTGCCTGTGATATGTCTATACTGGCTGTTCCCATTCACTTTCCTGTCCTTCCTGGAAATAATTTCCCTGAGGATTTGGTCCCATGTCCCAGGGTGTAAGTTTGGGCTGCCCAAGAGTTCCTTCATCTTGAAGATGCCTTTTTCCAGTCAGCTGTTATTTCTGAAACATAAAGGTAATGTAATGCCAACGTGAGCTGTCTCACTACAGTTTCTTTTAGCAGAAACATCTAAACTGTGATTTTTCCAGCAGTACCAAACTGCTACTTCTGGTGCCAAAAGCTCCAACTGTCCCTTTCCCAGCTGCCAAACTTCTCCATGAAAAAGCTTACTTCTGTGATACTTTTATATGTTTTCTGTGTAAAAATTTATAGCGTCTGGAAAACTAAAAGCACAGCACACTGTAGCATGGGATTGCACTAAATAGCACTAGAAGGTGATGTACTGATGGTAGAACAGTCAACTGGTTCACAGTTAACTTGACACAAAATTCCACCATAAATTGACTGTGGAGCTGTCCTGGAGTTTCCAATCTGCCTTGCCAGAGTGCTGCAGAAACCAAGGCCCATAGTACTTGTTCAGTGTAGTGTTTGTTTGCAAGACCTTGTTCTTCATTAATATTTGAAATCTTTGACTCTCAGAAGTGGAGCCGCTTCAGTGACCTAGAAATTGTATCCTCTGACTTGGAGTACCACAGGAGGAGGAAGCTACATAAATAATACTTGTCCTGCTTGAAGAAGAATTTCAGCAGTAATGTTAGCACGTTAGGCTAAGTCTTTTGAGAAATCTAGTGTGAATTTGATGTAGGTTAAGGGATCTAAATCAAGTTCAGACTCCACAGCAGGTTTTTTCAACCTGGAAAGCAGGCGGTTATGATTTGTCATCTAGAATGTAATTCTTACATTCTGGAAGATTTGCTGGGGCAAGCAGTGTGTGTATTGAGGGCCACTAGCCGCTCCAGCTGAAACAGCAAGAATGACATCCTTGTCCCTGTTTTTACTTCACCATACACTTTGAGCAAATATTCCTGCCCTCATCAGGCACCTTGCAAGTAACTTGCAAAAAACATAGCCTGGAAAACTTGGGTGATGGGCTAACATGTAACATTGTAAAGCAGAAGGGAAAGGTGGTGAGGCTGTCAGCAAGCTACTTGACTTTCTTGTGTCATATTTTCAGCATTGTGTTAGTGAGTGCCTCTTAAGTAGTTCGTGAGTCATTTAAATGGACTTTTGAATGTGTTTGTTTAATATTAAGGGAAATGGAAATGTATTAATGTCCTTATAGTTGCATGCTTACGGCTTAGTAAGTCCCCATGTAACTACAGCTCCAGTATTGGGTTTTATTCTGTCCAGCTCAAAGCTGCACTTTAGTGTTATGCTGAAAAATAGTGTTTGGGTTACTGTAAGTGTGACTTTAGAAAAGTTTTCAAGAGTACTTTTTAGTTTTTAACAGTCAGGGTTTGGTTATATTCACAGATTTATTTTAGAACAAGTGTGGCTAAATACTGCTTGAGTTTGAAACTCCAAACTTCACTCGCAGCTGCAGTGGAAGATCTTAAACTCTGTGAGTTATAAACTTCTGAAACTGTGGTTTCAGAAATGTCTTCTCAGTGGATATTAGAGACTGTAATCTGTCCTTGAAGTTAGTTCACTGTTACATAGCTAATTGTACAACTGTTAAAATGACAATAATTTTTATTAATCATGCATCAAAAATGAAACCATTTTTATGTATATAAAGAGATGATCAGAGGGAGGCTGATCTGTGCCATGAACTGCTGAAGGAAGCTTGGATTATGCTCTGGGTATGTTTTTGCTCTGTTCAGAGGCATTTCGCTGTCACAGCATGGTCTTGTGCAAACAAATGTGTCTGACCATTAGGAGGAACAGAGAATGAAGAAGAGCATGTGTTTTGCAGACTACACAGGAAAGAATACATATCAAAGAAACATTTAAATACCTGACAGACACTGTTGGCAGTTTCACGGATGCACATCTGAGAAGTTCATGAAATGTTCTTGTAGTTTTCCACCTAGTGGAGCTGATAAAAATTTCTAGGGAAAATTATTAATAGTTTTATCAAGAAAATGTCATCATAAGTCCTGTTTGATGCTGTGACATCATTACACTTAGAAGTATAATATGTGCCTACCTGGATTAAAAATGTGAAGATTTACAGATCTTAGTTCGTGGAAATGTGTGGGCTGAAAACCTCTAGTTTCCTTGAGACCATTCTGACGTAATCACAGATACCGTGATCTGTCTCTGTAGGCAGATGTGCGAGCACGGTTTACATCTGCATTACTGTCATAAAAGGATTAAAGTCTCTCAGGTTGTGGTGGAGGCTGTTCTATCAGTTAGGACCAGATCTTTAAATCCAGTGCATCTTTTTACACAATAGCTTCCATCCCATCTTTCCCCACTCAGTTACAGAGATGGAGGGGAAAGTATGGTTGGTGGGAAAACAGCAGCTTATTTATACTAGCAATGGGGAAACACACAAATAACTCAATAGTACTGTGAGTCTAAAGGTATGTGACATGCAGCAGTACCAAAATTGCTGGACATTAGTTCTAGTCTATGGCCTTTTTTTTCCTCTTTTCTGGCATGCCTTATGCCTGTGCGTTGTCCATTTGTTCTCTTTACTAGTGCTTAACGTGCTCCCTTCATTGTCCCTGGAAAAGTGCTAGAGGAGAGCAGAACTCAGGGCAGTGGACCTAGTGGGCGTACTCAGGTCCTGAGTGGGCAAGTGATCGTGCTGCGATAGGAGAAGAGGAAGAGTAACATCACACCTTATTGTGGGGTGAACTCATGAAGTCTGAAGTTAAGCTGCTAATGAGGTCAGGTCCATTGGGATGAGAAGGGGTAGTGAAGGGAAGGGGGGTCCTAGCTCACAGCTCCTCATGTTTTGCCGAGACCATGTTGAAGTGGTCTCAGTAATTATAGTAATAATACATCAATAAATTTAGTATTAATGTATTAGTCTCTTTATTGATATATGAATGTATGTATAATGGATATACAGGCTATTACTAGCTTAAACACTCCAGGGCCATTAACAGAGTTTTCAGTTGTCTCATCTGTGAAACATCTGCTGGGACTTTTCCAGTGCCAAGCACAGAGAGGCAGCGTCCTAATGTCAAATTACAACTAGTACAGATCAGGAAGAATTTGCAATAAAATTCTTCACTAGTGTCTCTGAACAAAGTCAATGGAGAAAATGTGTCAGTCTGTATTTCCTGGAGAAAAAAAATCCCTCCAAGTTAAGCGGTGAGCCTTAGCAGCCAGCATTCTGATCTAGTCTTGCAGTCAGTACAAAAATAATAGTCTGTATTATGGAAAGCAGGTGCCATGCATGCTAGTGGGTGCACTGGAAAAGGTGTGTACTAGATCAGATGGCTAATCTTGCTTTATCTCCCTGATGATGGATTCAAAATTGTTGTTCTCATTCATGCGGATTGTGAATGTCCCATACAGAGCATCATTCCCTTCAGGGTCCTTAGAACTTTATCCTAAGTGAAAATATATCCTTTGATTTGATCCCAGATTGAGTGACTGGCTCAGAATTTTTTGTGGCTGTAGATACTGTGGTAATTTGTTAGCTTGCAGATGATTTCTTGTTGCTTGGTGTAGTCTTGCAGCCAACAGCTGGGATGGCAGATTATATTGTGGATTTTCTCCCTCAGTGCTGAACCATTTAACAGAAAGAGAGATAATCTTAAGAAATGTACAACTGAAGCTAATTGTTAATGTATTTGTGTATTGCAGAGCTAAACGAGAACAGGAGTTGCAGCATTTAAAAAAACAGAAGGAAGATGAGGCTCTAAAACTGCAAATGAAACTTCAGAGGCAGAGGGCCATGAGACACTTCCATGAAAGACAGCTGGCCTTACTGGAAACAATCCATGCCAGTATGATTTATATTAAACTGTATCAGAAGTTTAAATTGTCTGGGTCTCCTTAAGAACAGTTTCCCCAAATTTATTTCCTAATCTTGTAGGTTTTTTTGCACTTTAGCCTTACTGTCTTCTCTCCTGACCCAGTTATCTGACAGAGAACGTGCTGATTCTACAGGGGCTCAGAACTGCTGATCAAGATCTGCAGCCTCCAAAATGGTGTAGGAGAAACAGAGACCCAGTTTTCTTGGGTTGCAAAGCTGCTTTGCACCTGTGAGTCTCTGAGACATGGCCCATAGCTAGCACACCTTGGATGAAGAAAGGTTTTTTACTGATAGCACCAAGCTTTTTTAGTACTATCTAGTTTTTGAATTAAAAATGTAAATTGTTAAGAGATCTCAACCCACAGTCTCATAACTGGATTTTTGTTGCATTTGTAGGTCAGGTAGATAAGTACATGGAGGGAATGGAGGAGAAATCAGCATTAACTATCCAGAGATTCTGGCGAGGATATAGAGCAAGAAGAAATTTTCATCAACAGAGACAATCTCTTAAGGAGTATAAAGCAGCTGTGGTCATTCAGAGAGCAGTAAGTATATATACTTTGTTCTAACATTAGGTAGGACTTTTTACGATTCCTCAGAAAGCTCTTTTTGTTCTCTTAGTGTCAATGTAGCCATAATTTATTAAAAAATTATTCAAGGGATGATAATCTGGAGCCACAAGTTGCTCAGACAAGTTAAACCTTGCATAGGTTACAAAGCCTTACAGTCTTGTAACTAAAATATAAGAGCTGCCACTTTGAAACCTAAGGTTGGAATTTCGGCATACCACAGATGAGTCAGTACTTTATGATAAGTGTTCTTACCTGCTATTTAGTATTCATGCTGACCATTGTATGTTGTCTTTTCAGCATCACAGCTAAATTTATGCTTTAGCAGATGCAGTACTGAAACTTTTTTTTCACTGATTGATTACAGACAAAGCGAGAAGACAAATGTCCTGTCTGTGATTGTCATATTCTTATATGTTCTTTACAAAGGCTTGTAAATTCTTGGAAAAACTAAGGAGGAGGAGACCTCTCTCTCCTTGGAAAGAACCCAAGGCACTGACTGATGAGCGGAGACTGGCTCTGCTGCAGAAGGTGGATGACTACATCAAATTGCATCCGGTCTGTTTCTTAGTCATTTCATAATTCTCATTAATGATGCAGCATAAAATACTGTAGGGATGAAATATATTCAGCTTCATAAATTCCAATAAAGATAATCCATGTGAGGTATGCATATATTAACCATGCTTGTTTGACAGCAAGGCACTAGGATATTGGGGATTTTAACCATTAATCTAATTAAAAGGGTCAAAGCAAACTGTATTTAGAAAATTTATATACTTGATGATGGATAGCTTTGGAGAGAGCTGCAGAGGAAGCACAGTTATCAAGTTAACAATTAAGAACAGATTTTCATTCCTTGTTTAGACAATATTCTCCCCCAAAAAGGATTTAAAATAGCCAGCTCCTAATGGTAATAAACTCTTATTTTCCTCCAGGCTTCCCAGATGTCAGAAGAAAGGAGTAAAGAGTTACATATGCAGGCCCAGGAAAAGCTGGCACAGTTCCTGTTGAGGAACAGACTGGATCAGAGAGCAGCACAGCGAAGAGAGACATTACTGGCTCAGGTCAACACTGATGTGGAGCTGCTAATGAGTATGTGACCGCTCTGGTCATAGTTTTGATAACCATTTGGATTAAACTAATTTAGAAAGAAAATTAGAGGGAACATTGGCAAAGCCTCATTTAAAAACTGAAATATCTTTCTTCCTTTGCCATATGCCTTGTCTTGAGATTCAGGCTTTGTTAGACGTTATCCAAGTGTTGCAGTTGGTTAAGTATACATACCTGCTTTTCAAGGAGCATCTTACTCATCTGCTAAAAGTACCTCTCTGATACATTCACAAGAAAAGCAACGGCCCAGTAAAAGGCAGTAAAATTTCTAAGAAGGGGATCTCGCAGAACCTCTTCTTCTACATTTGTTCTGCTTTGTTCTGTTTTCTTGTGTTGTAAGCAAGCTACTGATTGAGACACTCACCTCTTCCAGATAGAGAGGGAAATCTTTGAGCTATGAGTTCCAAGTCATGTTTTCATTTTCTTTGGCCTCACTTGATTTGAAAGGAATTTGCTATTGTGCTATTTTAATTCCAGACAAGGAACCCAGAGTGAAAGAGTGAGAATAGCGAACTGCAGCCACCAGAGAGCACCCAAGCCGGACAAAATCCAGCAAGTTACTGAATTCTATTGTCTTCCTGTCACATGCTGTGTCACTGCAGCTCAATGCTCCCTGAACAGGCAAATCAGCAGCACACTCTTAGACTCTGCTGGGTCCCCCAGGCAGGGAATACACAGTGCTGCTGTGCCAGAGCAGTGGAAGCACTATGCTGATGTCACCCTGCGCCAGGAACAGTAGCCAGGAGCTACCTAGCAGTAGTGACCAGGAGCTCCTCTCTCTCTCTTAGATCATAGTTTCACAAGAAGTCATTTTGGTGGATGACACCACTGCATCTGAATGAAGTAGTCCTGCTTTCCTGCCTTATTATCCCTCCCCCATTATGTATTTATTTTCTCAGATTAGGCATATTTTGGATTGCTTCTCCAGTCAGGTTTATCATGCAGCCATAAAACTGTAATGCCAGCATGGGAAAAGGAGTGACCTAGGAGAGTGGGAAGTGGGAGGGTGGTGCTCCTTCTTTTCTTGTTTGAAATACTTGTAAAACCGCAAACATCATGCAGAAAGATCTTTCTCTTTCTTCTTACAGATGCTCCAAGGTTAGCAGAGACCACAGAAAAAGATCTTGATGTCTTTATGAGTCGATCAGTCCCTGTAGCTACCAAGGCAAGACAATCCCACAACACTATGCTGAAATACACTCACTGCCCATGGTGGAAGAAGCTTGGAGATGAGTTTACAGAGGATGATGTCATTCCTGATGATGCCCTAAATGCAGAACTGGGGACTTTATTTATTGGTGGAAGGAAATCCATTTAGGTAACCAGCAGAAAAATTTCTTACTCAACCAGACTCATGCCTTGCACTATGCATTCATTTGTGTGTGTTTTTAAGGAAGGAAAACATTTGAATTTGAAGACAAAGCACTGAAAAAAAACAAAGCTTTCTTTTAGTGCATTTTGCTTGTCATATTAAGGATCTCCTGCTGTGCATCAGCAGTTAGATCCTATTGATTGTGCTGTTGCAAATAGGATTTAAATACTGTGGTTGTAAATGAGGATATTTTGTAATTTGTGTCACTTTAAAAGTAAGTTCATAAACTTTGGCTTTTCAATTCTTTTTTGCACACAGATGCATAAAGAATCATGCTATTGTAGAAGCTTGGGCTTTTATAGCAAAATGTTTTATCAGGTGATGTGCTTTGAGATAAAGAAGTGTTCAGAAAGACACCAATAAGAAAGAAGTTAAGCAAGCACTAGGCAGGCTGCGTGCTTACGGAAGGGTAAAACGGCTAACTCCAGTTAACTTAAAGCTCATCTAGTTCCACTCCCATTGCCATGGGCAGGGACACCTTCCACTAGACCAGGTTGCTCAAAGTCCCATCCAGCCTGGCCGGGGGGATTGATAAAAAATCTGCCTGTGCTCCAGAGTCCCTTACTGCTGCTCCCAGGGCTCTGTAATCCTTCTTGATACTTCTCAGACTGCTGCTCCTGGCTGTATCGCCGGTGCCCACGTGAAACAACAGCAGCAGATAAGTCAGTGGACTGCTAAGTCTTGTACAGCCTCTCAGTGACATCCCTGATACAAGCCCCTGGTAAGCAACGTGCCTCTCTGGAGAGCACGTCAGGGCAGCAAATGGGTGACTCTGTACCCCGCAGAAGAGACTTGCCTGCTGCTATCACCTGTGGCCTTTTCTTAATTGTGCTGGTTGTTACATGGGGAGCAGATCGAGCTGCCTTGCTCAGCTCCAGCATCTCTCCTGATGTAATGGGTCTTTCCTCCAGCCAGCAGAGTGGTGAAGTAGTTCTGCAAGGATACCTCATGTTTTGGGGAAAGCTTCTTCCTCCTGCTGGTCCTTGCTGTTGCAAGCTTCCATTTTTCTGCATTGTTGCCCCCCCCCTCCCTTTTGTGTGTGCCAGTGGGAGAGTTTTTGACTGTCTGGCCGTGGGTCCACTGCAGACTGTGTTCAGAACGAGCTGTCCCTGATGTTATGCAGCCTCCTCGCTGCCTCCTGTAGCTCAGCCACCTGCTGCAGCAGGTCCTTCACCTGGGCACACCTTTTGTAAGCAGGTCTGCTGCCTGCCCCAGGGGAAAGGTCGAGGTCTGAGGTCTGCAGCAGCTTCTCCCTTCAGGAGCTCCATCTACGTGGAAGCATCGGCCACCACCGAGGTAGATGGTGCAGACCCCCCAGCCGAAGCTGCAGCCTTGGCTCTCAGAGCAGTGCCCACCATTCTGCCTTGAGGGTCAGATAGGATTAGTGCCTTTGACCTGTGCAGCTGGTCAGTTGCTGGATTATGTGTACTTCAAGTCTCCCCACTCAGCAGTGGAATGACCCTCCTTCGAAGAAGCACCTTCCCTGCACATCCCCCCTGTGCCAGCTGCTGCACCAGGTGCCACGCCATGCCCTGTTTGCCTGTCCTGTTCACAGCGCTTCCTAGGGCTGCCTCTTTCCCTTAAAACATGCAGTTCTTGCCGCAGCCAGTGCAGTGCATTGTAACATGGGCACAGTCCAAACTGTTATATGGGATTGTAGCCTCAGTGACCATCTGGACCACCAGCTCTCTCTTCTTAAACCATGCAGGTGCTGTTTAATCCAGAAAAGTCTCCAGCACAGGGCCTCTGCAGTCGTCATGACCCAGTACACAGTAAAAACCTATAGTCGGGGGCCAAAGGCTGCTGCTTACTGATGGGCCCAGGAAGCAGGGAGAATTCAAGGCTGCAGCTAGTGCTGTAGATGCCTGCGCTATGTTTTAGGTGAGAAGCCCAGAGAGCTGAAAGAATTAGATCTTACCTCACTGCAGAGGAGGAAAATGTGATTTCTGCCAGTTGTATGTGGGCAGCAATACTGGTTCAGCATGTTTGTTTTCAGTTCTCTCTAGAAGGTTTTGAGTTTTAATTTTAGCAGAGATGAATGGAAAACAAATAAATAGAAATAGTGGGCAGAAGCCCAAGCCCATTCAAATGCAGCTGATACACTGAAATTAATAACTGGACAGCTGCCAAGAGGAAGAGCCATGCTCTATGTTAATTTTTTTTTAACAGAGCTGTGATTTGGAAGGCACTGAATTGGCTCTCAGTTCCTTTCTTGGAGATTTAACTGGTGGAACAAGCAATTCAGAATTTGCCAGGGCACTTGCTTGTGTCTGTTGAGTTACATACTGTTGTGCACAGCCCTGCTATTAGTTTTAGGGCGTGCCTGTAAACGAGACAGGTGCCCTACAGCCACCAGGGTGGAGGGGCTGGGGGCAGTCCCCAAGCACTCCAGGGGATGGAAACTACCCCCCAGCAGCTGCCTAGCTCTGGCACTGGAAAAGGCCCAGTGTCTCTGGATGAGCCGCAGCAAGCCATGAGTTCTCTGTGCACATCATAGTCCCCTCTGCTGTGCAGCCACTGACCCAAACTATTTTGAGACAGCAGCCTCTGCTGTTATGTTTATTCCTAATCACTCTCATTATAACAGCTCTTTAGCGCAGGGGGATGCTCACAAAGGTGCTTTGCTTAATGTACTTTATGTAAAGAGATGAGCCCCCTGGCCAGTGTTAAATACCAAGTGAATTGTAGAGGCATCTTACCAAAAAGCCATTTATTATAATGGCCTCTGCCACTCACTGCCATTGGAGTGGATAATGAACTCCCCCTTTGCAATATGCAATTTGCTGGATAATGGGGTTTGTTAAGTGGACAGAGATGCTGGTGGAAGGTGCGATCTTGCTGGAAGAATTCAAATTGCTGGGTCATTTACCAGCCCAGCAGCACAAATTCCCCTGCCCCGCCACTGCCCTGATAAATAAAATTGCGCCTTCTTACTTTGTGCTTGTCACCAGGACATCTCGCTCCTCTCCATTTTACAGACCGG
Source organism: Falco cherrug (assembly GCF_023634085.1). Lineage (NCBI taxonomy): Eukaryota > Metazoa > Chordata > Aves > Falconiformes > Falconidae > Falco > Falco cherrug. Next base: position 30,529,236 of record NC_073704.1, on the reverse strand, counting down.
GGAAACGGAGGCAAAAGAGCCATGAGGAAACATGCCTGCAGCCATCTAGAACTGTATAGCTTGTCAGTTGTTCCCGTTACTGTCCCAGGTAGATCAAGCCAGAAAGGAGCCACTGCAGCACGCCGGGGCAGAACTGGGATATGGTTTCGGATGCCAGTTGCTGTGGCCAGCTTGGAGCCTGGGCCAGCAAAAGAGATCCCTGGGTTCCCCTCCTGCGCCCCTTTGCTCATGGGTGGGAGCGATCTGGCATAGCTTGGCTCATCCTCTTTTCAAGTCCTCCTGCACCACATGCAGGACATGTCACTGGTTATTTATTTCACTGCAGCTCCTTCTCAAATAAAATACTCCTGTCTGAATCGTAGAATAGTTTGGGTTGGAAAGGACCTTAAAGATCATCTAGTTCCATCCCCCCTGCCATGGGCAGGGACACCTTCCACTAGACCAGGTTGCTCAAAGCCCCATCCAGCCTGGCCTTGAACACTTCCAGGGATGGGGCATCCACAGCTTCTCTGGGCAACCTGTGCCAGCATCTTGCCACCCTCATAACGAAGGGTTTCTCCCTTATATCTAATCTAAGTCTACCCTTTTCAGTTTAAAGCTGTTCCCCCTTGTCCTCTCACTACATGTCCTTGTAAAAAGTCCTTCTCTGAATAATGGGAACAGATGTAGACAGCTGACCAGAAGCCGTGTCCAGCCTGCTACCAGGTGAACAGTCCTGTCTGGGTTATATGATCACCCAAAAAAAGACTAGGCGAGGCCATGAGCTGGGATGGGTCCAGTCCTGCTCCTGCTTGTCTGCTTGCCACAGACCACAGGCATGGCCAGAAAGCTGGGAGCTTGGGCAACACAGGTGGTCCAGCCAGGTAGGACAAGGGGCAGAATGTGGTGATGTCCAGCAGGTCTGGGCTGTGCCACTTTGGATAGATAGCAAGCAGCCCTGCCCCAGCAGCCTGAAGACAGAGCCTGCTCATCCCAGAGGAAGCGTTGGGGTGCCCTTCCCCACTGGTGGAGCGAAAAACCTGAGGGGGCACGCTGTGACATGAAGAGGGGCAGAGGTGAAGCTGGAGCTGCAAAGGCAGCAGCGCTCAGGTCATTAAATACCGGCACCGTCTAAGCTGGCCTGTGGGGGTGATTTAGCTGAATTGCAGGTTTCTGTTGCTGTGATAAATTGGACCAATTTGTCATGTGGTTTTGTTTCTTCCCTCCCTTAAGTAAAGCTATACAGGAGCGTTATTGCTACAGCTTCAGCAGTAACAAACAACCTGGAAAACAAAATCCTCTGATGGATATGGATAAAAAAGAAGGGACAGCGACTATTCTGCCAAAAGTGCCACCAGAGTCATGGAGCAGGAAGAAGGCAGCAAAAGGAACAGAAAAAAAGATCACTCAGCCCTTTCAGAGCCGGAGACAAAGCAGTGTCCTCTGCTGGCTCCTGCAATTGAGGAAAATTCCTATTTATGCAGACAGATCCTTTTTTTCCCCAGCTTTAGCTGTAACTGGACTCTGCAAACAGGATGCTCACCTCCAGCAGAGACACAGGCGTGTGCTTGAGACTGCGCTGCTGAGTCCAAGGGCGTCTCCTGGCCTTTCAGACTGGCTGTAACAGGAGCTCTGAGCTGAGGACAGGAGATAACTGCGATGCTATTTCACCTCTCGTCTCTGAGTCTTCTACTGCTGATTTCCATGGGAGCAGAATCGGGTACAAATACCTGCTCTCCACTGCAGAGTATCACATACAGCAAGTACAAGGAGAAACGAAAGCTTTCTCCAAGTAGTGGAATTGGGGCTATTTATAAATTGGCACACGTCAGAAAAGGAGGCAGCTCTTTGTAGTGGAGCTGCAAAGATGATCGCAATAGGTCTCCAAGTTCTCCTTACCATCCTTCTTTGTAGCACAGTAACAGCGGGGCATCCTCCAGGCATCCTGGAGTACCGTGAAGAACCAAAATAATTTGTTTACTAAATGAGTGATACACGGGCCCAGATTTACCAAGGGGAACTAAAGAGCAGGTGCCTCCCGTCCCCTCTCCGCTGCCTTCCCTGAACCTGCAGGCAGGGCTGGGTTCACTCTGCTGCCGCCTTAGGACGGAATGACAAAGTTGGCAGGTGAGGACCAAGGTCAGGACACCGTAACTCTGGCAATTTTCCCCAGCTGTGCTGGAGAACTCCTCTGTGACCTTGAGCACGTTCTGTCTCTGCCTCTGGCTTTTCCTCTCTCAGATGAGGCTTACTGAGGAGGTTTTGTATGTTGCATTTGTAATTTGTTTTAACCGCCTTCAGTGGAGGATGCTGTGTGAGCCCAGTGCCACTGAAATCCCTTTCTACTAAGGTGAAATGGGAGTTTGACGGGCCCCAGAAGGAAAAAAAGCATTTGTATAGTCAGATGTTGAACACAGGAAAAGCTTAGGGTTGCCATGCTATTTTATTTCTCTCCGCATTCAGCTGTTCTCTGCAGGATTTAGTTTTTCTCTGTTTAATGATGTCCTTGAACAGAAACAATGTCTTTGCCTATGCTTGATCACTTAATAAAACCAAGAAAGAGCAATTCTGATCAGGAAAACCTCATTTAACATGTCTCACCAATACAGAACCTGTCTGTTTGGAACAAGATGAGCACACACGCATACAAGATGGATAATAAGACCCAGCTCAATCTAGCATTACATGATAGAGCCAGTGAACTGCAACACTTAAGCCTACAAACAATGACAGCAACCGCTAAGTTTGCCAAATCCTCAGTATCTGAAAGGGAAGAGGCTTTCACGCTGGCACTCCTACCCCTAAAATAGCAAATTAAAATAAAACAGTTGCAAGTGCAGGATACAACTCATTTCTGTGCTCAGGAACAGGGACAGACGGAGGCTTTACCATCACTCGGGCTTCATTCCCTGAGCAGCTCTGCTGGTCCCAGCGAGGTGCCATCCCGCGTGGAAGCCCGCGGGGCTGATGGGGGCAGGCAGTGGCCAAAGTCACCCGGGCCACGCTGGCTTTAGGACAACAGCAGCCTGGACCTCGGCTAAGGGCAGCCGAGGGGCAGCCTAGACCGGCTGCCGGCCGTGGGAAACGAGGGATCCCAGGCACCGTAGGAGGGAGCCGAGAGCCAGCCCGCGCCCGGCCGGGATCCGCCAGGCACGCTAGGCAAGGCGGGGGAGCGGGGGGCGAGCGGGGGGCGAGCGGGGGGCGGGCGGCCGCCGAGCCGAGCCGTGCCGAGCCGAGCCGAGCCGAGCCGCCTCCCGCGCTCCGTCCCGGCCGCGGCGGGTCAGGCCGGGGTCCCGCTGGCCTTGGCGAGGGACCGGCCGTGCTGCCGCCCTCCGCCCTTCCAGCCCGCCAAAGCCGAGCGCCCCGCGGCCGGGGGGCCGCCCGCTGCCGGCGCCCGCCTCAGGCCCCGCGGGGACACCCGGCCGGGCCCCCAGCCGCCCCCCTTCCCCTCCCCCCCCCCTCGGGCGGGCGCGCGGCGGGCGGGGCCCCGCGGCCGTTCGCGGCGGCCGTTACCCCACCCGCGCCGCACGCGCCGCCGCGCGCCCGCCGTTGCCGTGGCGACGGGCTAAGCCGGGGCCTGGCTGCGGCTCGGCGGTGCGCGGAGGGGGCGGACGGGCGGCGGCGGCGGCGGGCCGGCGGCTGGGCTCGGCGCGGCGCTGCCCTGCCGGGGCATGCACAACAAAGGCGGGAGGCGACGCGTCCCGGGCGGGCTCTGCAGGTAGGTGGGCGCGGGCGGCGGGCGGGTCCCTCTCGGCAGCCGCTCCCGCAGGGCGCCTGCCCTCCGCCGTGCTGCCGGGGCCGCGCTCCTCGCGGGGCAGCGCGCCCCGGCCCCGGCCCACGCCGCACCTTGCGGGCGCGGGGCTGCAACAAAGGCAAATGGCTGCGCGCCGGGGAGGGCTGCGGAGCCGGCGGTGGCCTCCCCGCCTCTGCCCGGCTCTGCCCCTCTCGGGCGGCAGGCGGGGCGCCGCCGGGCGCAGCCGTTCCGGTATTTCTCCGTTCGTGGGTCTCGTTCCCCGGGTCCCCCTGCGGGCCCGGGCGGGACCTTGGGGCGCAGCAGCTCCGCGCCCAGCCCGGGAGCGCTGCGGGAGCGTTGCGGGAGCGCTGCGGGAGCGGGGGGGACGCGCACGCTTCCCGCACCCTTGCGCACCTTCCCCGGCTGGCACCTGCTCGTCGCTGCGGGACCCGCGGGACCCCCGCCCTGCACTCGCCCGCTCCCTGCCCGCAGCGCTCCGCGGTGGCTCCCGCCGGCGCAGCCCGCTCTGCTCCCCGCAAACCGTTCTGCCGGGCTGCGGGGGCTGCCCCCGCTGCGCAGGGTTTCGGGTCAGCCCCCCCGGCTTTCCCTCTCCGGGTCCTAGAACAGCAGCCGCAGAGGCAACTTCGCAAACCGCCAGGTTAGAGCCTTTCAGGTGCCACGGGGCTTTTGTCCTGTGCGGGGTGGGATGTTGTGCGCTGGTACGGCATTAGCCCGAGTTTAATTGCTGTAAGGGCTGGCTGAGCAGCACCTAGCTCTTTACATCTACGGGGTGCAAATGAGGCATTTCTTATTTGTTTCCATGTGATTCATAACGTTTTCAACTCCAGGATGCTTTTTCCCAAATTCATAATAGGTTTTGATACCTGAGCTATTAGCAAGGGCATCTGTCTGAATCCATAGGCGTAGAAGTTTCACTGCATTATTGAAAATAGTAGCTACGACAGAATTCCCTGGAGGGATATGTATAAAACCCGCTCCTACCATTTTTATTTACACTGCAGCAAGGCAGCGCTGGGTGCATCTGCACTTTTGCTTTCTCTCGTTTCTCAGTCATTGTGGCACTGAAAAGCATTATAAACAAAACTCTGCATTTTTTGTTGGTATTGTAGTAAGGCCTGAGGGCTTGGTGATGGTTTCTTTCATTCATGGCTCTCAAAATGCTTCACGGACATCAATTAAGACTGGGAGCCTGGCTGCAAGTCAGGGAGCTTTTTATTGATCCCATTTTACAGATGGAGGAGCAGATCGGAGACCTAGAAAGGTGTAACTCAAGTCCAGAACCAAGCCATCATCTCACAGATCCTAAATCCTCTGTTTAGGGTGCTCTTCCCCCACCTCCTCTAACAAAATTCTCTCTCAGTTCCACTGGCTGCTCCAGGAACTGTTTTGGGCATTGACAGGCCATGCATGCTTTGGGATTTTGAGATACTGCTCTTGCATATTGCCAACAATTATGTGCCTTTAGTGCCACACTATTGAGAAGAATGGTTTCTGATTAAACCAAGTCTCTGATCGTTCTTTTGTTTGTATTGGGGTAGAACCTAAGAGTTCCATCATGGGTGAGGGTACATTAGGCAAGGCATTGTACAGCCAGACAGCAAAGCATGCCCAGAGCTGATGAGCCAAATGCAGAAAGCCTAGATACCTGCGGTGACTTCTTTGACAGCCTCCCTCACAAAAGAGAGAAGGTCTCTCCTCACTGAAACCGTCTTTGAAGGGTATGTTTCCAAAAGCAAAGCAAGTGGTTCCTGTTGTGACTGTAACCCAGAAGACTCCTGATCCTAGCCTGCTTTTGAGTCTTTCCCCTTGCTTCTGTGGCCCAGACAGGGCTGTGTTTGAGATCTGGTTCCCGTCCTTAGGCATTGCTTATGTTGATCTCCTTTAAGGCCTTTAACCAGAGAACCCCAGATGCAGCCTCAGATTTTAGGCTTGCTGCCCTCTCTGTAGAGCACCGCATAGGGTAACCGGTAGCCCCAAAGCCTTTACAAAGTTTTAAGCTTCTTAAGCTTTGTTTGTGTGAGAAAAGCCTACTGCAGACTAGGTAATGATGTACAGCCCCCAGTAGTCACAGAGAGAAGAAAAAGGAGCAGACTGAATGCTTTTATGGCTTTTCTGGGCTTAATACCCATTGGGTACGTGCTGAATCTGATCTAGTCTTACAAGGTGTTCTGGAAACACTGATTTCTTAATATTTATATTTGTAGATCAGGCTCCATTATAAGTACATTCCTGCCCAAAACAAACACCCCCCAACCCCAAACACCTCAGTGCTGCAGTTGCAGGAAGCATTGTTCATTGCTGGCAGGCAAGATGCATTATCGCAGTTTGTTTCCTTTCCAGTGTTTCAGAGGACAGTTCTTTTCGAGGGGAGAGAGCAAGCGTAGCTCCAGGGCCTCCATGGCTGGGCATGAGCCAGTTACTGTCATATCAGATTAGCTCTATGGCACATTAGCACTCGTTTATATTTATACAAATGCGGTGTGACTGTTCCATAGTATTGATGGAATTATTGTATTTACAGCCCTATAATATGACTAATTGAAAGAAAGATTCTGATTATAAAACCATGGACTTCCAAGGTGATGCATTCTGTGGCTTCTATAGAGGCCAGTTTTGAACCATAAAAAAGAAATGAGCTACCAGAAGACATAATCCAGATTTTATTTACCATTGATGCAGTTACCCTTTTGGCAAACTCTAGGGCAATAAATCCTGTATCCATGATCTTGACTCAGTAGCCTGAGCTACTGTAGCTACTTCTTGGGCTGTGAGAAGATCTCTTACCTGCCTGTACTCTGCAGGAATCTGGCCCTTGAAACAAACCAGCTTTAAGCATCCTCAGCTGCCACTGCAGCATGTGAGCGTGTTCTCCTTGTCCAGAGCAGCTTGGCAGCAGCAGTCGTGGGTGTTTGTGAGATGAGGAGGCATCACATGCGGCATTCTGTAGTCAGGATTGTAAAAGCTGTCTACAGCTTGGTGACTTTCCTGCTCACGAGTCACCTGCTGACATTCAAAGGATGTGTCCGTTTGTCTCTGGGAATAAACTAGGCACTTCTGGCCAGAATTGCCACAAGTTTTGCAGACCCTGCTTCATAATTAGCTCAACCTCAGCTTCCAGCTGCTTTGCAGTTTGCAGCAGCCCTAACAGCTGGTTCCTGGCAGCCATTATCAACTTCCAGCACAGGAACAGCTTGAGCTCTGAGTCTTGGGGGATGGACAGGGCTGGCAGGATCAGTGATATTAGGAAAAATAATGGAGGAGCAGAAAACAGGGGCACAGGCACGGGGAGGGAAGGTAGACTGAGAACACATGTGACAGTGAGGGGAAAATGAACCAGCGGGTGGGAGGCACTGCAAATCCCTAGACTTTGTGGTAGTCGCAGATGAGGTAGAATGCCAAAGGAGTCAGGGAGCTCCACAGCTTGTAGGAACAGGGTGAGGGATCTCCTCTGCTGCCAGGGAAGGACTCTGTTAGTGCTGCCAGCCCGCTGCCCAGGCTTCAGGGCTGTTCAGCAAGCCCTGAGCCACTGCAGAGTGCCATGCAGCGTTTGTTTCAAAACACCCTGGTAAGTTACAGCAACAAAGGGTGAGTAGCTCTGGGAACTGCGACAGGAGTGGTGGGGTCAGTAGCCTTGTCCACAGTGTCATCCCCGCTCAGGGAGCGTCCTGGGAAAACCTGGGTCACCACAGCAGACACCAGCATCAGTCATAGGAGGAGCAGGGATCTGCTGCTCAAGGACAGCAAGGACAGTGAAAGTCAGTGATTTCAGGAATTAGTTATGGAAAGCTGGGACCCTCAGGCTGAGGTAATGAGAATAGCTGGAGAATTAGGCAATTCCCATATTCATGAGATGACAAACTGCAGTCCCTTTGCCAAGGCTGTGTTAAATACACTGAGGGGCAGAGGAGTTTTGTGGCTTTGCTAACAGCTGCTTCAAGGTGAAGCACAAGGGGAAAAAGAAAAAAAAATCTCCACTGTCTGCTGATACTCATTTTGCCATGTAACAACTCAGAGCCTGAAACAACAACTCGGCAGATGTTTTGGAACCTGGATTTGAGAGTCCCCTCACCTTCTAGAAATAACCTGGCCAGGAATTAAACAGTACCTGTCCTGAAGGCTTCTTTCCAGGAAGGAACGAAAGGAATTGAAGTTTTTGAAATCCTTCTCTGTCTCCTGTCCTAGAAAGGAAGTCAAGGTTCAGCAGCAAATTTTTTCTTATAAAGAAAAAAACATGGCTTTGTGTTTTTAGCTAGGGAGTGTCTACGCCCTTGCCTTCTCTGCTGCTGAAATGCTTAGAGATACGTGTAAGAAAAAAATCCCATTTTTCCACTGGGATATGAAGCTTCAGCAGATGCTAGTGGGAGTTTACAGGCTTGGTTCTTTGTCGGTGCTTGCAGAAGCAACCAGACACTGCACTAGCTATGGATGCAGCGCTAGAGCTGCTCCAGTCAGACACTGTGCAGCCCATCTTGTGGCTTCCCCCACGTCTGGGAGAAGTGCTGGCGATGTTCTGTCAAAGCTCATTTGTTTGCAACACAGCAACCTGACTGTTTCTGCAGGCATGTTTAGGAAGCCGGTTAGCGACTGGAAGATGACAGCAGCTTTGACCACAAGCAAGCGATTTACAAGACTCAGAATACACAAGCTGAACGTTTCAGGTGAGGTTCGTCCCCCAGGAAGAACGGAACTGAAGACCCTGAGATGCTGAGAAGAGACAGCTCCATTCAGATGTGGCACAGAAGTGATAAACGTTAAGTTTCTAGTGTCACAGCCAGTCAGAACTGCTGTGACAGATTTACCTGCTAGCCTCATAGCTTGTCTCAAGGACAACTTGCCTGCCATTCCCTCTAATCAAGTCCTTGCTCATCTTTGTATCTCGGGCACCTTGCTCAATCAGCCCATCCTGCAGAAAGGTCTAGAGGCAAAGCAGTGGTTCACAGTTTGACTGGAGCAGAAATAGCACCAGCTGTGGTTGGTATTGGATTGAAGCTGAGCCCTCTGGGCTAACAGGACATCAGTGCCTGGGGGTATCAGTCAGCTGAAGTACTCCTGTCACTCATGGTGATGTGCCTGTTCCTTCCAGCCTGCTTCTAGGAGCAGATGGAAGCAACCCCTTTCAAGAGGAGGTCCCTCTTGAAAGACCCCTTTCAAGAAAGTGCCTTTTAAGAGCCAGGGAGGTAACTGCTTCTCATACAGGACTGATACACTGCTATCCGTGCTGTGATAGTTTAAGCTGGAAAAACCTCAGGCCTGAACTGAACTGAGACCTCTCAATTACAGGAAGATCTGAGAGCACTGCCTCAGGAGTCTTGGTTTGCGGTGCTGAACTGCTTTGCGCTGATGTGCCCCATTTTCTACCACAGCTGTTGCAACAGCTCTGTTCTCTGCGGACAATCAGGGTTCAGGTTTCTGCAACACATGATAACCTGTCTATGAGCCCCAACGTGGCAGTCCTCTTCCTAGTTTTAAGAGCTGGATATGGTTTTGGAAGTTGGTGCTTTATGCTTGCAGAAACCGTACCTGCAGTGTGGTGACATCACAAGGCAGTAGTTCAGCTTCTCTAAAAGCTCAGTGTCATTGAGAGCAACCATCAGCCAAAGTCACAGGAGAAAAGAAGAAAATCTGTTTCTGAACGAGAAAGGAGGCGGCCATGGAAGCCTTCCTTATGGATAAGCAGCTCCTGAACTGATCAGCCTTTTAAGATTAAGGTGCATAGCTTGCTTGTTTGATCTGCCACTTGAGTCTTGCGACACCTTCTAGCAGCTATGCAAAGAGCTGACATCCCTTTCCTGGCTCTGAGAACCAGGTCTGCTAATACAAAAGTGCTTTCACGGCCAGTCATTGCCTTTCAGGGAGGATGTTCTGTCCTTGATTCCAGGTTCAGTCCTACCTGGTTGCCATATAGCCACGACCCCAAGGGACACAGTCATTGCTTATCTGCATAGTGCTGCGTTACTTTTGGTAGTACGCAAACATTAGAGCAATAACTCTGCAACATTTTTTATGCTGGCGCTCGGCACACTCCTTGGGCTTTTCTTCATCACAGCACTAGCATGAAGTAAATCCATAAAACAGAGCTAGCCCAGCTCACAAGCCACTTGCACTTACTATGATAGCCCACAGCCGCATCAGCCATCCTCTCCGTGCTTACAACAATGCAGTATGCGTTAGTGCATAGCTTGGATTTTTTTGTACAGGATGGCTTTTGACCTCCGTAGGAAGAAGGCCTGACCAGAGGGGTGAGAGTCAGCAACTTCATTTCCTCACTGCGTAAGAGCCATCCTTTTACCCATATGTCATCTCGTGTAAAGACAGTTCTTTTTGAGTAAAGTCATATTCAGGGCAAAACTCCAGTTATTCCTCAAGCTAATGCTACCTTAAAGGGTAATTCCTTTGAGAATGTCTACACGTTATACAAATCAATTCAAAGTTGTTGTAATAGGAAAGACACACGATATATTTATTCTATGTAGTACATCATTAAAAATTATGTTCCTACCCCATTGTAAAGAGAAAAATTTGGACATACTTTCCCTTCTTAGGATCTGTGAAAGAAACACTTCCCCTTAGCTGGTCATGCCTTCTGCTTTCCTCCCAGAACAAGACACAGCCTTTCCCTCCCACAGCAGCCAAGGTGAATGCACCTGCTGGCATGACGCAGCAGAAGCTCATGCTGCTCATTTTCAGTGGGCGGGCTAAAAAGGTGTTCTAGCAGAGAAGTCCTGGGTTTCTGGACCAGGACAGATGGTCTGTTACTTTCAGATGTAAATAAGAGAAATGAGGGAGGTTGGGTCCTAGATAGATACTTATTTAAGGGGCAGATTTCCAGAGGTTCTCTGCAGTTCCTGCTGGATTGTTTTGAAAGACGCGAGCACTTATTTTTGGTGAAATGATGTAGCACGTTCTGTGAGGATATGGCTATGAATGTAGGTGCTGAACGCTTTTTAAGAGTGAGGCTTTTGTGCTTTTCTTTGGTGGATCTGAATGTTGGTTACAGAGGTGGGCATGTGTCAGTAGAGTGACAGAACTTTTGAAAGGCATACTGAGGCAAAGCTAGGTCAAGTGAGGTGTCCACTTTCCAGACAGTGAACGAGATCATGGTATGTCTAGAGATAAAACTCTCCGTCCATGCTTCCACCTGCAGGACTGTAGTACATCAATCTGTAGAACAGCATTAACAGTCCACTTTGGATTATGTCTGTAGATTATTGTAATTACTGCATAGTAGATGTGTCCATGTGTAAAAGTCCTCAGCAGAAATGTATATGTGCAGACTGGAGTTCACAAGCTATTTAGTAGCTGCATAATCCTGCTGATGCCAGCACAGCTTCCATAGGTGGAAGCCATGCACAGGGGGTGTTAACAGGAGATAAAAGGTTCGTAAAGTTGAAAGCTGGACAAGAATGCAGAGATCTAATCTCTTGGTAGACATGGGCTACAGGACTTCCCTAAATAGATTTATTCTGTTGAGTGCCTCCCTCCTTTAACAGCTGTTTCCAATCCCTGAGCCCTGTGAAACAAACTTTGCATTCACATCCCCAGTCCTGCTGGCTGTCAGCAGCCAGCGGCACCATCAGCTGCTTCACTGGGTGCCTGTGTGGTGGCTGCGCTCCCACCTCGTGCTGCAGTGCTGCTTAGTTGGACGCAGTGCAGCGTGCGGTGACGAGGGGTGTGTGTCCTGTGCATCACACTTCCACTCAATGGGAATCAGCTGTGGGACTGAGCTGAGACAGAGCCACATGGGGCCTCACAGGGTGTGGGGCAGGGTACCGAGCTGTGGGTGGTGGATGCTGCTTCAAGTTGATGAATGCTGCTGATGGATGGCAGTTGCGTATTGACTTGGGGAGGCCTTGTAATCGGAGTAGGAGCCCCACGTACAAATGCCTGGAGCTTTTGAGATTCTGCCCATCAAGCACCAAAGCAGCAGGAGTGCAGCATGACTCCAGGTGAGGAAGAGCAAGAAGCAGAATGACTGACTCATATGTAGCTTCCCCTCTTACCCTGCCCTATTGTCTCTGCCCATTTTACCATTCCTGCTGCTGTTTGAAACATGACATCTGGAAAAAACAATGCCCTTGTACAGTGCCTTTGGCTTTAGAGAGTTGAGAGTTCTTCCAGCATTAAATTTGGCCCACGGATTTTAATTACTCTCCACTGTGATAGTAATGAGAGCCAGTGGAATTGTACTGATTTTATTTCCTTTTAATTTGTTATGATGCTCTGGATGCAGATTAACTTTCCCAGCTCGATACATATTATTGATTCATCCTGCCTCATGATGTGGTAAATGGCTCGAAGAGGTGGCTGATTTCACTGTAGCTTCCCTTGGTAGCTCTGTACCTCATGCAGTGTCCTCCTCACACTGGCAGTAGCCAAAATCAGGTAACTTTGCTTGCTTCTGATCAGATTGTCTGCATCCGTCTGAGGATAAACTTGAGCCTATGGTACCGCTTCTTTATACGCAGTGGTTCAGGTCTGCCAGCTTCCTTTCTGTTCAATGTACTGACTGTGAGGACAGGTTTGTAGTCATCTGATGGAGATGAACCTGCTTCTAGGTTCGGCACACAGAGGTGGCACTCACTGAGGGGAATTGTCCAGAAAGGACAGAGGAGAGCTGCAGGCAGAGGTGTCTTCCACCAGCACTACTCCAAGCACATGCCTGTCCAAGAAGCCTTTCGCGAGGTGGTGGCTGGCTTCTTGCCCCAGTACCCACGTGCCAAGCTTGGCCCATGGGCACATGTACTGTACCACTGTCCCAGTTGCCCATGGGGTCATGAAGCAGCAGGGAGACTCTTAGCCTCAGGGCTCCCTCCCAGTGAGGGAACCTGATGGCAAAGCGTGTGCTGGGAGACTACAGCCTACTGGGGGATCCTCCCCCACTTTCTTTAGAGGAAGACCCAGCACTCCTTGATACAGAACATTTAATGTCTTTTTTTTCTTTGCTTTCATGTCACCAAAGCGGTAATGGGGATGAGGGACAGAGCACGAGTTCTCTCAGTACAGAGCCCTACCAGAGCAACCCAGGCTGCTGGGGGCTTGCTGGGTCTGGCTGCAAACTTGGTGCTCCTCCTAATCCAGTTAGTTCGGGGGCAGTGCGGTGCTTGGCAGCTGTGGGGGTGTTTTCTGTCGCCCATGGTGTTCGTATCTACATCATCTTGCACAGCAAAGAGCCAAAGGAGAAAGGGAGGAGGAAGGCAGAAGCTGGACTTGGCAGCCCTGCATCTCGCTGCATGCCAGCCCCGTGGCACATACTGCAGCAGGAAGCCTGGTGTGCTGGGACCCATCTTAGAAAGCTACTTTTTCCTCAGCCACGCTCATAACCTCCCAGCTTAAAACACCGCTTTGTGGTAACGGTACTCTAGCTCCATGTGCTGTTGCAGTGTGAGACCATTGCATCCCTCCCCAAGTCCGGAGGGACACTGGCTGCATTGCACAAGTGATGCAAGTGGCACATCATCAGAAGCCATCAGGTATCCATGTGCAGTCATTGCACTATGGATGAGTGGCCCTGCAGCTCAGTGATTATTATCTGTGCTGATGATGGTTATCAGTGCCTTGGAGGCATCCCCTGGAGCAGAAACTGAACTCAGGCCAGAGTAGCTTTGCCTCAAATCAGAGTCCAACAGTCACTTCAGATGGGAAATGTTTCTTGTTCCTCTTGAAAAAAACACCCATCAGCTCTGTGGACAATTCTAATGTATAGGATCATATGTACTGACCACGCAGCACTGGGCAAGCCAAGATAAGGGAGATAAGAGGTAGGTATCAGTTTGTCTTGTCACACAGCTGACATCAGGACTTAGAAACCTCTATCCAATTAAAGCAGCCAAGCAATTAACATCAAAACAGCTGAGCCTGGTTGTCATCTACTGCATGTTAACATGGCTGCTGGAAGCCTCAGATTTATCTGAGTGGGTTTGCCCCTGCTCCCCTTATCTCCATCTCACGGGTTTGTTTCCAGACTTTGCAGTGTGTGACTTGTCCATAGCGTCATGGTGGAAGCAGTCTTCTGTCCATCTCTGTCTTCCTTCACCTCCAAAGCTATCCTGTGTGCCTGCCTGCCAAGATCCCACTTGTGCTGACCCCTGAACAGTGAGGAGCTGCTGTCTCCAGCTTCCTGAAAGCTACTCGATAACAGACTGGGAAAGTGCTTTTTGGAAGATTTGAGAATAGCACTAGGCAGAAAAACTGAGGTAAATTGGAGCACAGTGAGAAGTCAGATACTGGGGATTAGATCCGAAATGTCATCATCCTAGAGAGCTTGGAGCAGAATCCTGCAGACCCTCAGTCATGGACACCCGTCATGCATTAGCCCAGCAGTGTCACAGTGTCCTTGTACCTGGCAGCGTTTCCTCATGATGCTTGGCATTCATTTAGAAGGAGCAAAAGCTTTGGGGACCTGGTGATTCACCAGAGAAGGTGCTTATGCCGCCTTAGGCAAAGCAGTACAAATACACACTTTTGGCTTGGTTCCACCATATCCTTAGAGAAAATAAAAAAGCATTTAACTACTTTTTTTTTTTTTTTTCTTCCCCCTGCTTAGGCTAAGCCATGTTTAACACTTAGCTGGGCTCACCCGTCAGCAGCAGAGTGTGCCTTCAGCACAGCACCACTGAGGGCAGAAATGGGAGAATCGGGAGAAGGACCCTTCTGTACACTGCTGTACCCTGGGGACACAAATGTGTCTCTTCAAGCAACTTATAGACTGTTTTATGATCCCAGCCACACCAGTGTCCCCAAAGTCCTAGCCAATTCAGTTACATGCATTTTATCTTTTAGGTTAAAAAAACCCCCAACAAACAAATGTAACAGAAGCATCTAAGTTGCGCTACTCTTGATTTACACCATTTGCCTTCCTTTCTGCCTGGAATAACAATTAGGTTGCTTTGTGCCCTTCTCTTAACTTTTTTTCACTGTTCAGGCTGGGAAAGTGGAAGCCAGGTGAATATTTGGACAGGCTCCAGCCTCTATCTACCCTTCCCCAAAATGGTTTGCATTGAAATGGATTTTTAATATCTTCCTGAAAAAAATGGGATTGTATTTGAATGGGTAAAATTCTTGCTTCCTGACTCTCTTACAGTCCCTCCATCACAGAATCACTTGGAAGGAAACAGCCATCTCCTCCAGGATTTCTCTGAGGTTTTGTGGTTGGCTTTTTGTGTAGTGTGGTGTTCTGGTTTTTTAACGATAAAATCCTTTAACCTCTCAGCTGGAATTCCCTGAAGCACTCTCACGTGAGCATATCTCAGGGATGATGCCTTGCTTAGAGAAAATGCTGTAAATACCAACTGGTCTCCTGAAGGAACAAAGCAAAGGAAGCCACATAGCAACTGCTGTTGTCTGGCAAGTCAGAGGGCCACCGTGCCTCCTTAACCAGCTCCCAGTTGTACATCATTGCTAGTCAGGTGCCCTTTGCAGAAGATAAAAGATGACTGTTTAAGGAGAGAGGGAAAGAAAAAAAAAAAAAAAAAAAAAGAGGGAGAAAGAAAGAAGGAAAAGGAGAAGAAAACAATGGTGAAAGGCCAAAAGCAGCTGCAAAGCCACAACCACACAGACAGTTACCCTGGTAGCATGTACAGAGAGGCACGTACGCTTCATGGACAGGTCCTTTGATACCACAGTCCTGTCCTTGCCCACATACCTGCATTTTCTTACAGCTTGAGAGAAGGCGGCACCCATGTCCTTTGAGGTAGCCAGAGCCCTGCCAGCTTGTGCTCAGACAATGGCTGGGAGCTGTTACACTTGAACACAGGTCCCAGAGTTCAGTTAGTTCCAAATAATCACACTTGAGTTGTAGAAAACTTTACCCAACTTCCCTTGGTGCTCAAAGACTGCAAGGAGAGGAAAAGTCTAGTTTTTGCAGATGCTGGAAGGTAGTTTTATTATCACCTTTTGTAGATATTAGAGCTGAAGCACGTGAATTGGAGTGTCTTGTCTGGGAGGACCCCAGGAGATCAGGGGCTGGATGTTGGTCTCCCATGTTCCCAGGTTACAACCTGTTCACAGCATCTCCCACTCCGCAACTGTGTGAGAGTTACAATATTTGCTTCATCCACACACTTCAGGGTGAGAAGTCACAGTGTCAGTTTGTGGCTTCTTCAAATTATCTTAACCTATGTCCGCAGAAAGCTCAGAACTGTAAATCAATGTCCTGTGACCTCCCACAGAGAGGCTATAAACAGGCAGCAAAAAGGAGAAAGCACTGCCTCCATTTCAAGGCAAGAGGAGTTGGCTTTAATTTTTAAAATACAAGTGATCGATGAAACAGTATTTTTGAAGAGGAAGGAAACTGTCAGTCTCCTGGGGCTAGGTCAAATGTCTCGTGACGCCAATTGCTCGTATTGGAGTACTTCTATTAAAATACTGCAGACACAGAGGCCTGGCCAAAATCGTCTGCTCTGGCTGAAGCGGGAATGGTATCTGGAAAAAAAATCTGGTTTGAGGCAATCAACAAGGCATCGGGATCACTCCCTATTTATCAGGATCTTGAGTCAAAGGCTGTCTTGTCCAGCTGCCTTAATATGATCCAGAGCTGCTGTACCATCAGCGCATCACGAATTCCTAGGTGCCCGGTGGGGGACAAAGGAAGGCCGTGCAAACCAGAGCTGCACGTATCAGTTTTTCCTCTTTCTATATTAACTACAATTCCTCTGACCTCTGCAGGAGGACATAGAGGAAGAGGAGTATCAGCCATCTAACTGCAGTGCCTGATTTTGCTGCTGCTTTTACACATTCGTCAAAGGTTTTACCATTGACTTCAGCAGAGTTGAAAAATGAGCCCTTGTTTCATCAAGTGGCACCAGATTAAGTTAGCAGGATTCTGTTCCAGGGCTTCTGACATGCTTCCAAAATGCAGCCCTGACACTGCCCAGGCTGTGGGTAATTTGATTCTGCTGGTGCTGATGAAAGCCCTGAGCAGCAGCAGAGATTGCACCTTAAGATATGCATACTCAGATGGTAGTGCCTACCTCTTTGCATGTCCAGCTGATTTATTTTCCTACGTTATGATCAGAAGAGCAAGCCAGCACCCTCAGACATCCCTAGCTTATGGTAAATATCAAAATCTAAACTTGACTTCAGTAAGAGTTGTGAAAAACGGAGCCATTCTATTCTACATAAGTTGATGGCTTAGGCAGAATGCTTTGTGCCCTGGCAAAAATCAGTGATGTTAGCTGGCTGGCTTCCGTTTGAGAGACCTTGGCAGTTTTCACAGATGGCAGCAGTATGACCTCAGTGATAGGAGTTGGGGTCTCTTCACACGGAGAAAGCCCTTCAATCTTAACTAGCCAATCTTTGACTTCATTTTATTTAAAGATTTTAGACACTTTGCAGCGCTAAAGAGGATCTTGCTGAGCTCCTATTACCTCAGCAGCAGCTGATATGTAATGAATTATTCAAGACTAGCCAGTTCCTTCATTAATTTTAATAAATCAAGTTTTCCACCCTGTTCTTGGCAGTGCTGCCAGCTGGGATATGATGAGGTAAGCCCATTATTTCCTGGGGCCTTTTTCATTTGGTCCAGGTTTACATACCTGAGGGCCTTGATAGTTAACAAGAGATTAGTAGCAGACAGTGCTAATTTGGAGTAGATCTACGGTGGGCAGAAGAGGTAACAGAACTCTCCCATCATCCTTCAGGAGGTCACAAGCCCTGTCTTTACACAGCAAAGATGGCTTTGCATGTACAGAAATGGACTCAGCTGCTACATGCTGACCTCCAGGGCAGAGTGTAACCCTTCAGACAGATGTCTTGGACACCACAGCAGCTGAGAGAGGCACTTCCCATCTTTCATACAGACTCACTCTCATGAAATTGTTCTTAGGTCTGTAATATTTCTCCAGAGCAGGCAGGTTGTGGTGTTTATGAACCAATCCCATTTAATGTAAGCATCTACGTGGATCAGTCCTATATGTAACACATGCATATATTACCATGCACAACTTAATACACATGCAAGCACCATCTTTTGGTAAATTGCATACATCCTGTCCAGGCTGCTCATCAACTTTGTGTTTGCTGTGGGAGCTATTGCACGGTGAAGAAGTTTATCTGGTGACTGTTGTAACCTATCCTTCCCTCAGCTTCTGCTGAAACTCAACAGCAGAAAATACTTTCTGTCACTGAAGCACTATTAGCACTTTCTGTACACGTCTTGAATAGGAAGGAACATGTTTGTCTCCTTTTTTTATCAAGCTCAAAATTGCCCAGTCTGTTCTTTGCTTCTGCTGTCCTGGCCAAATAAGAACCAATCTCATCGTGGAGTCAAAGGCAAAAAGATGGTGTACGTTCCCTATAGAATTTATTTTTACCATATTGTGCTGCATTGCATGAAGAAGTCAGATTGACCTATTTCCTCCTTTCCTCCTCCTCTGTAAACTGAATGTTACGTGAGAGCAGGGGATTTCTGCAGCCCAGGTTATGTAGAGGGTCTTGTCCTTTCTATACACCGGACGTGCAGTTTCTACTGGAGAGAAGCAGAGCATTCAGCCCAAACCCATTCCTACTGCAGTTGCATCTAGCTCTGACTCTTCTTGCCTTCAGAGAGCTTGAATTGTCATGAGGACATGATCAGATGTAGCATAGCAGCACTTTACACACGTGAGGAAGGCAGATATCTCTGTAACTCCTTTTGTTGTATATGTATTTTAGGAGAGGGAAGATGAACTGCTGAGGAGAAGAGAGGCTGGACACCAGCACTGATGACTGTTAATTGTTTACAACCGTTGTGATAAATTCAGTGTGTGGTTTAGCCCCTGAGTATCTAACCTGCCAGCATCTATGTGGTGTGTACTCTGATGAATGTGCTTCTGGTAAGGTGTCCAAGTACAGCAGCTTATCCATAGATCTGGCACCGAGGCTCAGTTTGGTTGATAGATGAAAAGCAGACCTTGCTAAAGGAAGGTCACAGTTATGGGAGGTTTAATGATTTGATCTTTGGGGATGAAGCATGAAATAATAGCTCCTAATTGGGAGAAATGAGTGTGGCTTCTCACAGTGTATTAAATAGCAGTATCCGTATATCTATGTTTCAAGAATTGGGTGGGACATTTGCAGATCACTGCAACCGCTGCACCTTCTGGCTCTTCGAGTCTGCCTCACACAGATACAGGGCCGTTTCCCATGCCTGAGCCATTCCCACTAATCGTCACAGCCCCCAGAAAATTATTCTAGAGGTTAAATATCTTCACTATGAAATCACTTACCTTTCTGTAGTCTGCTTTCGTTTAGTTTCTGTTCCCAGCCAACAGGGATGTGCTGCTCTTGTGAAATGTATTTTCCAAACTGACCTAAATCTTAGGCCACTTATTTCATGTTTTGGTATTGAAAGAAACAAACAAAAAAAATGAATCATCTCAGATTAGTGTTGCAGAGCTCCCAAGACAGTTATTCCTGAGCAGCTGACAGAAGTAGCTTTCTACTTGCTCTACATTCATGGCACTACTACTGACTGTAGTTCCACTTCATTTTTTTGAATGATACTATGCTGGTTTTAGGACCCAATGTATTTTAGCTCCTTCATGCCATCATTAATCCTGAAGCTCTTTGATTCTGGCTGTGTTTTTTTTCCTTTATCAGTTTTTTACAATTCTTAGCTTGTCATTTTTATTTACTACTTTCCATTTTTCCAGTGTTTATACACATAACGTGCTTGCTTTCATTTTTCCAATAAACAAGAATCCTCTTTTTTTCTAAACCAATGTATTTGCTGTCCTCAGCCACAGGATTGTGGCTATTAGAACATTTAGGGGGGAAAAAAAAGCGCTCCCAATTATCATTTGTATTTCTCTACTCAAATTTACTTTATTACCTGGTTCACAGTTGTTTTCAGCTCTCTGAAATTGACATTTTTAGATCATAATGATGGATAATTGGTTTGCACTGGGCTCTGTTTGCACACAGCAAATGTAACTGTGTAGTGATCATTGGTAACTAAGCAACCAGTTATGTTTTTAATTCTGCGATGAATGCCTTCCTATCTGTTAAGATTGACTCTAACACAACATGCCCACAAGGGATACAACAATTTTCGGAGTTAAGAACCCATCATCTGTAAGATTGGGAGTAAGCAGCATGAAGCCCCTGACTTACTGCTGTGACTGCAGTCTTTTATAGGCATGTAGCCTTTTTCTCTTACAGTGAATGTGAAAGTTTAATGGTCTTGCAGTCTTGATGGGTAAGGTAAACATTATCCAGAAGTAATTAATTTGTTGCCACATTTTTTCTGTGATTTAGGCAGTGACAGCAAACACATTTTTGCCCTTTATCTGTCAAAGCAAATTATTATGTATTATATATACACATTCAAAAGCACCCATTTGGATGGTTTGCCATTCAGAAGTCCACTACTGACAGGCTTGTGTTGCTTGGCTCCTACATCCTGGAAGGTCTCCTGGCAGTGGTTACCACATGGGACATCTAAAAACTCTTTGATTTCTATGCTCTTGTTCTACATAAACATTTCTTTCTTCTGTTTAACCTGGGGAAGCAATACTTAGCAAACACAAGGGCTCAGAAAACTCCTTGTCAGGGAGCAAGTAAGGATGGAGATCCCAGGAAAGGAAGGTGAGCTGGAAGCCAGGCAGCAGGGCAGGCTGAGACAGCAGCCTTGGATAAGGTGTACAGTCCCACTGCATCCAAATGAGAAGAGCAGAGTGGGCTTTATGACTATATCTTGATTCAGCCAACAAGCCCTAGAGAAAACCATAGTACCAACACAGCTCTGATGTCACCCAGGCTAGAAGCAATATATATACAGCCTGGCTCAGGCAAGGGCTTAAATACAGCTCCTAGACCAGTGGGGTGGCAGGAGCCAGGGTGGATGTCCCGGATGATGCTGGTCAAGGTAGTTAGAGGCTGTTGTGCTATGGGCTCTGATACTCCTCAGCCTAGGTCTGGATCTGCTCGGCTCCCCAGCTTCTGTTCCAGAGGGATCACTGGTAGATGCTTCGTATAAAAGAAATCCATTTTAGCTTCATGCAGAAAGGAAAATGCGGCCCATCTGGAGCGGGTTGTAACAACTCTTCTGTCACTGTCCATCTGCAGTGAATTTTAGATGCTGCTTAGAAAGAAATCTTTGCAAGCTCCATCTCCAGACTCGCTTTGCAACTCACCCTTCTTGCTGTTGCTGCTTGCTGAAAGGGGCCATATGGATTTTGTACTGCATGTTGCATAAATGCTAATATGTAAGTATATTTAGAGGTGGCATATGGGCAATAGTAAATGGAAATGAGTGCTTTTTTGGCATAGATTATGCAGGCAAGTTCAGTGAAGCCAGATGCTGCAGTGGGTTAGTCAGGAAGCATCATTCACCTGGAGCCCCAGGTTCAGATCTTGACTGGGATTGTTGCTGCACTTGGCTGCACTGGCTGACTTTGTCAACAGTGCTGATGTTTGCTAGCAGATGTAGGAAATCCTAAAGGCTTCAGCCGTTGTAAAAAAGCCCCACGACATGCAGTCTGATCTGGGTGATATTGCAGACCTGTCTGAGAGAAAGATCTCTGTCCTTTGGGGTACTATAGGCACGAAGGTACACGTTAGAGCTATCTGTGTCAATATAGAAAAGTCACGTTGTAGTCTCGTAGCTGACAGAACAGTCTGCTACAGGTAGGAGATGAAGGAAATTATTTTACTTTTGAATCCTTACTGAGCACGGGAACCTCCTGGGATGTGTGGGAGTCTGCAGGCTTCAGTGTGCTCCCTGTGGGGGAGGGTGACGTGATTCATAGGGATGCAGTGTGTCACAGCTGCTGTTGTGCCTGCCCCTCTCAGGGAGCAGGAGTGTCCTCTGTGCTCGGGCAGCAGGTATTTGAGCTGGATCTGAAAGCTCTGGAGTGAGTTCCGTTTGGCATCAGGTAAGCTGATGTCTGCACAATAAATGGCCGTGTTAAGAAATCTCCTATGAAGTGGACTTCACTCTTTTCTTTTTTTTTTCCAGTGTTTGAGGAATTTACTTATAGAGCCCCAAGCAAAAAAAAAGAAAATCCAACTAGAGCAGAGATGGAGATTTTTCATGGAACTGTAGACAGAGCATCCCCTTTGATGATAATACCATAATTTTATCTGCTGTGATTAAAAGGTTCATTAGATTTAGAGTATTTATACACAAAGGAAAAATGACAGCATCCTGATGGATTTTTACAACTTGCTCAGGGGTTGGCTTACAGCAAATCCACTGTGGTCACTACACTCACCACTTCTGTCGTAGCCTGATACCTCTTGTTTACAGCCTTGCCTGCATTGTTAAGTAGCAGCCGTAAAGCATTTTGCTGCTGGTCCTGCCAGCTGATGAGGCCATTTTAAAGCCTGCTCATTGCATTGCGTGCATTTCTCTTTGCATAGGGCAGTAGTTAGTTTTGAATGTCACCCAGTCCTATGGAGGCAAGTGGGAAGATGGATTATGTTGGCAGTGATCCATCCATCTATCTGTTCATCTGCCAACACTAATGTTTAGCTTTTCAGGCTCCCAGTTGTCTTAAATAATGCTGACCTACAGGATCTGGGGTGGGAAAGGTCATGTAGCTCGTTTTGTCTTCCATTTCTTAAGTGGTAATTAAACTTTCTGAGGTGGTGTAGCTACGTGCAGGAATTGTTGATGGGCAGTGTTTATGAAGCTGAGGTTAAATCCTTTTCTGAGGTGCTGTGTTGCATGAGACTCTTACAGTCACATTGGCTGCAGCATCCCCACTGTAACTTCTGAGAGGACTCCTTAAAAAAGGTGTTTACAAAGGATTTGTACGTTACCCGTGAGTGATTGGGTGTCTCCATCAACAGTATCTCCTCTCTTTTGATTGGCGTTACCAAGTTATATCTATAGAGTGATTTTGTTTCTCTTTGCTAAGAGTTCAGCTTTGGGTAGGCGTGGATACTTTGAGACAACCACAAAGGCTGCAGACTTTCAGTGCTGTGCAGTTACTAGAAGTTACAGGCAGGAAGCTGGTTGTTTGCCTACAGCTCAGCTGTGGTGCTCTTGGTTCAGCTCTTAGCACTGCCTTGGTAAAATGTGCATGCAAGGACTCATATCTACCTACTGTGATCTGTATCTTATGTTTTCCCAGTTACAAAAAAAAAAAAAAAAAAAAAGTTAAGAAGGATGTAGCAGCCTTTGTGAGACACTTGGAATGTTTTGCAAAATGGCATGAAAGTAATGATACCCAACTCTGATTGCAAGGGAAATACAGACCCCGGAGCTGGCTGGGAGCAGGCAGCTTCAGTCCCTGAAGCAAGTTGGCGTAGGAAAGGGCATGGGCTATCTTGTGACTCTAGATCCAGGGTGAGTCTTCTTTATACTAAATGTCATGGACACTATGTGATGTAGCTAGTATCTGAGATGCACAGCACAAGGAGAAGGGATCTGGTTTACTGTCCTCCTCCCTCACTCACTTAGAAAGAGCTGCAAAGCTGCTGCATTTATTTTTGCTTCACAATCTTACCTGTGCAATGGCTAACCTGCACCGCAAGAAGATGCAGCGTACTTGCACAAAGTATCCAGTGCATTTGAAATAAGCAAACAAAACAGTTTTCTTAAAGCTGGCTCTAAACAAAGGGGCATATCCTGCCTCCTCCTCCTCCATCACCTTTCAACATAGAGTATGAACTGGTGGAGAACCAAAACAAAATACTCATAAATGAAAATAGATAGTTGTCTGTAGAAGCATTCCAAGAGCATATGCATTGATATTTTTCTTGGAATTTATTTCTTAATGGTGACTTTAAAAACATTGCCAGTAAACCACGTATGACATTGATGTATGTGGGGGCAGGTGAGGCCAGGTTTGTGTGTGGTAAGAAATCCTGTGAATCTATATTGCCTCCAGTCTGATCTCTCCAAATCCCATTCCTGTGGGGTCACCTGGGAGTTAATTCCCAGCTGGGATCAAAGACAGCCCAGAGAGATTCTCCTATCTCGAATGCATCTGATAATCATTTTAAGTTAAATATCTTGATATAAGGGATCTACTCTGAGAAACCTTTGGTGACCAGGTGTTTAGGGCAGATCACACTTGGAAAGTTGCTGTCTGGAATGTGTACTCTTTCCAGCATGCTGGGATTTGTACCTACAGGTATTTATTTACCCTGGTGTCTCCCAGGTGGAGGAACCAGAGCTCCAGCCCAGTCCAAACTGGCTGCTTCTTCTCAGGCCTGAGCTGCTCTGGGCAGTTCACCACCTGCCATGTTGCTGCAGTCACAGAGTGGTTAGCAGAAAAATAATAGTTGCATAGGCAGTAGAACAACAGTTCCCCACAGGCAGAGATCCTATTTCAAGAAGCTTTTATGTTCCTATAGCTGCCTCTGTCTCCCAGTGCAATAAACTTGTTCCTGCCCCTGTCTGGCCCCACCTGTTTGTGGTGATATCTCCATTCTTCCACCCATAGCAGTCACAGCCCCCACATCCCCTCACTCCTAGCTGGGGGGACAGGCAGGACGCTGCAGTTGGTTCTGTGCTCTCCACCCTGACCAGCAGCAGGTCAAGCAGAGCAATTAGGCATGCTAATTGCAAGCCCACAACATTCCTACAGGGAAGACACCAACTAGAGTCTTCTCCAGCCATTGGCCTTCCTAAAGCTTCTAATGACAGACAGTCAAAAGGAGCTAGGGGAAAAAACAACCCCAAACCCCCCCAAACTCTAAATCATTTCCATAGGTAATTTAAATGGAGAGGAATGGAAGAGGTGCAAATCCAACTTTAAAGAGCAGCCTTTGCCTCTGAGTCAGCTGGGAAGAATAACTTAGTGGAGCATTCAAGAATATGAAACACAAGCAAATAAATGATGCTGACAGTCTGATCAAAGGGTTGCTATACAAGAGAGAGTCTCTGTCAGTGCTGGTCTGGCCTCCATGTGCCTGGGAACCTTGCCCAATAAATCTGATGAACAGCTACATGTTATGTCGGAGAAACTAACTGAATTTTGCTCTTGGGATCTGTTCCTGATGTAAAAATGCTTTCAGACTCCATAGTCCATTAAAATTACATCTATCAAAATATGCAAAGAGAGGGGCAGGGTAATTTTGTCTCCAGTTCCTGAGTTCACATGCAGGCAAAGGATCTGAACACACAAGTAGATGGAAGAGGTGACGCATCAATTGGATCTGGTCTGTACTGGGACATTTACTGGCAAAACTGTCTGCGTAATGATCCTGCTATAGATACTACTCCCCTGTGAGTATACTTCTTCTGTAATAACAGTTCCAAACCAAAAACAACTTTCTGGAGTAAGGATGCCCATCATGTGATGGAACAGTACAGGCCTGGAGCGGTACCACTGTTCGGAGTGAAAAGTTCTTTACTGAGTTTGTGTGTGTAGGGGGCAACTCCTAGACATAAAACACAGCAGAAAATACAAGTCTTTGCTAGGACAAAAAGCGTACTGAAATTTACTAATGGTACTGAAGTCCCCTCCTAAAACAAGGCATCTTGCAGTTTGTACACCCCTTGGTGAGCTTAGATAAATAGCATGCGCAGAGGAAGAGGGAGCTCCACTGGGATTTATCACTTCTTCATTAATATGCCACCAACCTGAATTAGGATTGTTTTTCCCAGAGGAGGCAAGGCCAAAGAGAGAACTGGTGTTTTAAGAAGGCAGTTCCTGTGCCCCAAATCCCTAGAACACTTGTGCAAGGTGAGAGGGCCCATTTGTGACTGGAGTGCAGCCTCTCATTGCTAGTGGTCATTGCTCAGCTAGGATGAAGGGTAAAAGATTATGACACCATCTTTGGAGAGTGCACAGCACTGAGCCTCAGGGAAATAGAGCAAAAAGACCTGTGCAACAGCAGTTTTTCCACGCTTGAAACAGCTCTGGAAAGGCAGGGGGTTCCCAGTGGCTATCATGGCAGCTGAATGAAATTGTCACTTGTGATAAGGCATCCTGAGAGCTGGGGAAAATCCTGGCTCTGTGCCCACTGGCGCAGATCCAAGTGATTTCACTGGAGCCAAGATTTTTACGCTGTATGTGAAATGAGTGGTCGGAGTGAAGCTGCAAAAATAACGCCTGGTAATGAAATCCACTTGCAGCAGTGCGCCTATGAGCCAGAGCCCTGCCGCGAACAGGAGTGCTTGCACTGGCTCTAAAGAGCACGATGTTATTGTAAGAGGGAGGATGAGTGCCACTGAAATCACCTAGGATGTGACACAACTGCCCATTTGTAGGCAAACTCGTGTTTTCCTGGGGGATTTTTGGCACCTTTTTTTTTTTTTTTATGCTAGCTTTCCCTGGATTCCCACCAACCCCAGGGACTATCCATCAATATCACCATAGCAACAAGAACTCATTAATGGTATCCTGCCTATTGACAAAGTCTACATAGCGCTGAGCTGGGTGGCGAGCCATTGCCATCAGCTTCAAGGAGAAAGGCAAGAAGAGCTCAGGGTCTCCGAGGCATCAGTTCTCTCATTCTCCCTCCCCTTTGTCTCCCCAGAGAGGTCCTGCACTGCATAGTGGCAATAAGGGATGTATTTCTTCCCTTAGCAAGTTTTGTGCGGTGTCTGCTGTAGGGAACTGCTGCCGGGGAAAGATGGGGCTGGATTTGCTGCACAAGTAAGGATAAATGTGCCTCTCATGGGTTTGTTTGCATGGGGCTGTGGCGCTAAGAGACATTTTACATTGCAAATAAGCAACTTACCCTGCAAACCTACAGGGAGATCAGAGCAAAGCAGGAGGCTCGGGGGCCAGGGAAGGGGAACGGTCAGGTAGGCTAAACTGCGAGGAGAGATAAAAGATGTATCATATAATTCTGCTAAATGGTGGAGGAAGGGAAATTCTCAACGGGTGTAAATTAGCGTTGACAAGCTGTACTGATTTACACCCAGCTTATGGTCTGGCTGTGGTCTAATCAGCTGAAAAGCATCAGCATCTGAAAGGGAGGGCTTGTTTAGAGAGGCCCATAAAAGGAGTTGAGGATTGAGAAGTTGAAAAGCTACAAAAAAAAGAAAAGAAATTCTTCTAGGTAGGTAGGGAAAAGCTTGTGATGGTTCCTGGGGTTGAGACAGAGGCAGAGCCTGGCCAGCTGCACCAGTTCTGTGTCGGGCTGTCACTGCCTGGTAGCAGGCAATATGCAGCACTGGGCCTTCTGAGGACACATCCCTCAGCTGTGACAGCTGATGGGCACACTACTCCCAGGTTTTCTGTAGAAGCATTGTTAAGTACCTCCACACAAGAGGAATGGAAGTGTGACTGCCCAGGGCCATCCACGCCCCAGCCAGGACTGCTGACAGTACTGCCTCCTGCTGAACCTGCCTCCGCCAGCAATATGCCAAAGTGCCTGATAGCTTTGGGATGTGACCAAACAAGCTGTGGGATGAGGTCATCCATCTCTTTCACCTTCCTGAACACCTCCTTCCTCCCCCAGGCCTCTCTCTGAGCTCTCTGATGAGGTGTGTGTTGCTGGCTTGGAAGGACTCTGCTAGCTCACCTTCCATCAGCTTTGGGGTGTGCTGGACTAGGTTCCAGTGCAAAGTTAATGAACTGAGATCGATGGAGTTATGTTGGGGGATTTTTTCTTTCTCACTAGTGAGATGAGAGTCAGCATTCATACTGCCTTGTTGGAAGGACCGGTGCAGTAAGCCACTAGTGCGCTCAAAGTTTGAGGTTTATGGCTGTGCTGCAAAATACATCTTCCATGTGTGATTTCATTCCTCTGCCCTATGCATTTTAAGGACTGAACTGAGACTCTCGGGGCAATTTTACAACAAGGAATTGGGAATCCTTTCAGCAACCCTGGTATGTCCAACTATATAGGACTGGTTTTCTGTTGTCTTCCTGGGTCTGGTGGAAGCAATATAAGAGGACATGGGAAAAGCAGTGTTTCCGTGTTCCCTGTTGGTCACGTATTGCTAGTTGAGCCAGGAGTATTTCCACCTTGAAAAAATCCAGCATCATGACTCAGGTCCTGCACATCATGCAATTAAACGTGGGTTAAATTATGATGTTAAATAAAAAGAGACTGATTCCCCCCCACACATACGTAGTGTGACTTGGCCTTTTACCTCTTTCTTGCCAGAGAGTGAGTGCAAATTGTGAGTTGAAAAGCCAGTCTTCAGTGCACACAAGAAGAAAACAGTTAGCTGAGTGCTTAGGTGAAGGCTTTGTTGATCCTCATCACGCGCTGCAAGGGGAAGGGAGCGCCCAGCTCATTCCTACTCCTGGCTTACTTCTCCCTCTCAGTTGTCGTGTTCACCCAACCCAATGTGTCCATTGCGTTTTTTGTGCTGTCCCCTCTGCCTTCATAAAACACATGCAGAGGATCAAGACTGGTTGATCTGAGATGTAGTTCCCCAGCTCATCAGCTACCTGCTACAGCCATGCTCTGTGTCTGCTCTTTCCAAAATTACCTGCCGCTGGTCACTGCTGGAGGCAGGTGTCTAGCCTGGCGGTACTGGGCTGGCTCACGAAGGCATGTCCAGCAATTGACTGAGCACTGGTGGGGTTGGGCTGGGAGAGGACCTTTGTCAGGTGTAAACCAGAGGAGGTCGGTCTGGAGCTGGCCCTGGGAAGTTATAATTGATGTTGGACCCTTTGCTGGGGCTGAGCTTCAGGTCACAGCCTTGGACTTTTCTGCTCCCCACCCCTGCCCTGAGAAATGGTAATAAATTCAGTTGTAGCCGTATCGCAGCCATTTTCTGTGGTTAGCGCTGACGTTATATGCATGCAGAGTAGGAATTTGGAGGAGCGGAGGTGCCAGGCTGTGTAAAGGGGGCTCACATGTGGCTTTGTACTTCCCAGGTCTCACAGGTGGCTGGATAGGTTTTCCTGGCTCAGGTTTGCCTCTGAGAACAGCTGCACGTGTGTGAGCCAGGGAGCTCGGAGGCAGGTATGGAGCAGGGCTGGGGGCTGTGCTCAGCTCATGTCTGGTCCTCACGAGGCGAATAGTAGTACTTGCTGTGTGTGTATGCCAAGACCAAGGTGGGTGGTGGGCAAGATTAGCTCTGCGTGACTGAAAGGCATGGGAATGCTTGGTTCATGGTGTGGACACAGGACAGGGGAACCCACCTGGGTCCTGAACATCAGCTAACTCAAGCCTAAGCATTAGCTCTGCTTGGTTATAACCCCCATGAGCTCTTTCTCCAACTGTAAGAGGGGAGCGGAGTGGCTCCTGGTGTTAGAAACAAGTGCAGGATCTTCAATAGATCAAAAGTGATCTATCAGTCAGCGCACCCTGCAGGTTCATAGGTGCTGTGGGTGATCTATGTTAGGAGAGGACTTCATTGCAAATAGGAATTTCTTCTTCCTGAGGAGTCATCCAAGTGAGCTTTGTGGCCAGCCAGAGCATTGACTCACTGAAAGCTTGGCAGATGACGGGTGATGCCATCTCCTTCACAGCTGATGCCGCCAAGCAGCTGCAGCTGGGACACATGATGGGGTTATCACACTGGTGTCTCCAGGAGCACATTGCAGTAACCAGTATACTCAGCCTTCCTTTGCTGCAAGGTGAATGCTTATCCTCTCAACCTCCATTCCCTCTGCTGCATTGTCAAAAGGACCGTTGGAACAGTATTGTGGTGCATTGGTGAAACAGAAATGGTTACCCTTTCCCAAAGCAAGGAATCAAGAGGAAACACAGGTCACCTTGAAAGTGTGCTGCCTGAAATCACTGCTGGAATGCCTGCCCTTAGAGGTAAGGCTGGAAGTATCATGTCATCACAGCCTTTCTGAAGGAGGAACACACAGAGAAAACCATGCTGTGACACAAGAAGGAGAAGCTGCTCAAACTTAAAGAGCAGCCAGAAAAATTCATCAAAGATGCTGCTGCCAAGTGCACAGATGCGTGAAGCAGTAGGGCTTCTTAGGTGAAACCTTTCATTGGGAAAGCAAAGTTCCCAAACAGCTTAAAAAACTCACAGAAAGGGAGCCAAGAATGCTTAAGACCTTAAGTGATTCCATCAAATTTTGCAATTAACTTTTCCACTGCCTTGAGACTATTTAGAAGTCAATCTGACCAAAATGGAAGTTCACATGAAGTTATGGTGATTCCCACACTCACTGATGGAACTGTGTGTGCTGTATCAGGATATTCCCATGATGATCAGTGGATAATGTGGATAGATTCTTCTCTGGCACATCTGGCTGGCACGTGTATACCTTTGGGCTGCTCCGATCAGCCAGCCCTTACCATGGCCAAGACCAGTTCTTTTTCTGAGGGCGGTGGTAATGGTGGTGATGCTTCAGAAGTGATACCTGTTAAGCAGCAGCTACAGGTGGGTTGTATAAACTTGTGTTGAATACCTTGGGTTGGGGAAGCAGGAAAAAAGAGCACAGAAAGAATGAGAACAGTTGTGAAAGGTGGACAGTAGACGATACCATGTGACAAGGCGAGCAGCTCATTGCACAGCAGGAGTTTGATGCCATTGCCTGTGCTCTCAGCAACCCCCTAGACCCTGGACTGCACTGGATCTTCAGGGGTTCCAAGAGAGACTTTGTTCCCAATGTCAAGCTGTCTCTGAGGTGACACAATCCATGCTTATGATTGAGCTGAGAACACAAGGACTATAAATACAGTGAGCAGACTGTAGAGGTTATGGTTTTCTCTCTGTTACCTAGTTTTGAAACCAAGATGGCAGTTGTTCCTTTTGTTAGCAATCCTGATTTGTGCCATGGAACAGACAATGAAAGCAGTGATAATACTGTGAACTCAAGGAAAGTTATACTTGGCTGTTTACCCTAGGAAGGAAAAGAAACCCAAGAAATTGTACTGGTTTAGATAACTTTAGGTAACTACTGTGGCTGTACCTCTCCTGCTGTGATTAACAGACACTATATAAGCCCTATTCCTGTTTCAGCTACTAGAACAGACAAAAAAACCCCAAGAAATGTAACTGCAGTCTCACCTATCATCCTACTGTGTCAGCTAGTTCCTGCAGCACAGCTCTGCCTAAGTGAATAGCTAAGAAAGTAAATACAGCCAAGGCACCTTTCTTTTTCTTGTTAACCTTTACCTTGAAAAAATAGATGTATCTGGCATTTTTTCCCTTGAGATGGCTGGTGTTCTGCTAAGCAGCTGAAGTGATGTGCATGACACGGCAGTAGACAGTTCATGCTGTGTCCGTAAGGTTTGCAGTATCAGGTAGCAAAAAACTCACAGCAGTATCATAGATTGCTAAAATCCTTTGTAGAGCTTTTTGAAATGTGCCATTTGCATCCCTCTAGCTCATTAGATCTCTGAAATAAAAGAGGGACTGTACTCCAGAATAAACAAACCTCTGTTCAGTGATGCATGGTGCAATTTGCAAAACCCAATGCGGAGAAATAGAGTAAGACCTGAAGGTTATTTTAATCTCTTATTTCAAGGTGGAGTAAGGTGACTCTGCTTACTCCCCACCCCTGGAAACAGGAGTTTGGTGTGATGGCCATGACTCAGAAGTTAATTTACTTGTGACTGAGGTATTGTAAATGTGGAAAGTGGAAAATGTACCAGACGCACTTGATCTCTCTGATCAAAGCAGGAGAGGCCAGACTATGGTTGCTTTCCACCATCTCATGGAACGAGTTTCCCTGTTTGACAAGTCTGTTGAGCAAATCTTGCTGCGAAGCAGCAGTGGCAAACCTACTCAGCCCTGCTAGATTTGGTGGCCTCTTTTCCTGAGGCCTTGTGAGGCTCTGTGGTCCCTTGTCCAGTTGTTCCTGGAGTCCTTGGACATAACTGCTTTTCTCCACAATTCTTTTCACCAGCACTGAACAACCTATCGTGTGCCTGCCTGCTTCATCCTCCTGACACTTTGTCTGGTGCTTTGCTGGGAAGGTCAGCCAGGCAGAACAATTCTTATGTGTATGGGAAGGGATAATTTATCCTTCAAGCTTTAATCCTTGAGAAATAAGTTCTTTGGGGGGATTTTGCAGGAAAATGAAGGTTAGTGGCAAGTGTCCAAGCAGGCACTTATCAGAGTAGTGGAGAAGTTGATTAAACCAGAATCATACGGTAGAAAATAAGCTGAGCACACGATGCCTTTAGTCTTATGCTCACTTAAGATGTAAGGCTCGTAACCACCAGGAGCTTTTCAGTCCCTGAGCTAGGGAACAGGCAAATGTTGTACAAAGTGATCAAAGAGCAGCGATGTGCCATTCTCACAGCAGCAGTCAACACTAAGCTTTCTTTTGCTATTTGGTCTGGAATAAGTCATCATTGGCCTGGAGGATTGCTGGACTAGAATAAAGCCCTAGCTTCAGGGAAGTGTGGACTGGACGACCTGGAAGTACCCAGGTGGGCAAAGAGAGTGCAGCATCAACCCACAGTGCTCACATACACTGGGGAGCAACAAAAAACTGGCAAGTCACTGCTTGGTTTAACTGGAAGAGAGCACAGGGTGCATTAGGACTGCTCTGTACCTTTAGGAGAGGGTGAGTTAGGGCCCAGGTTTGGGTCACTGTGTGAGAGATGAGCATTTACTTCCCTCCATTGCCTCACACTTCTGTGGCATTTGCTAGTTCCCGTACCTGGGATCACCTGCTGTAGATAGTGGTGGGAGGACAAACTCTTTCATGTTGCTGCAGTTCCCAGTGTTTCTTTGATGATGACCATGTTAAGACTGCAGTTAAATGTTCTGCATGTACAGTGAGCCTGCAAGGATGTGCCATAAGCATATTAACTCATTGGGGTTTTTTGTCTCCATCTTCTGCTTTCCTCTGGTAGAGTGCTTAGAACATGCTTGTGGTCATGTTACTTTACAGCTGAGTGTGTAGATGCATGCTTTATATTATAGCATATTCACAGACCTGGTAAACGTAGGCATCTGAGCTGAAACTGTGATGCTGTTGCTGTGTGCCATGAGGAACAGAGCACAAGAACAGGGGAAGGAGGGGGAAAGGCTCAGTGTTTCCTTGTTACAGACCAGGTCAGAATTATCTGGTGTTTTAGAGACCTCTGCTTTCTTCCTGCTCCAAGCATCCCTGGGCAGCAGGGGAAGCAGGCTGTTGCCTCAGCACAGGTGGTCGTCCCCCCCCTTCACAGGTCAAGACTTGGGCATCAGTTGGCCTGAGTGCTCAGTGAAATTAAGTTTAGCTACGTGCCATGCTGTGCACAGCCCTCAGGGTGGTGACATGGAGGGAATAGGCAAGATAGAAGAGTTCAGTAGGAAAGAGATGGTCCTTTCAAGGATGGAGTGACAGGGAGGAAAGGTGCTTCTGTCCGAGCTGGCTGTTATGAGATCTCCAGAGCTGCAGGCGTGAGGCAAAACTGAGCTCACCAGTTTCTGTGGCTCCCTCTCGCTCCGGCCAGGCAGCTTGCACACCCGCCTGTCAGCTACAGCCGTGTGCACCTTTGCTCTGAGCTCTCCTGAAAGTATCAAAGGGACTTCCCATGTCTGAATTGTTTCCTTAGAGCAAAAAGCCAATTTTTAGAGAAAGAAAACTCAGCTCTGATGAGTGACAAAGATTAAAATATATTATTTGGCAACAAAATTCCCCTCTTCCTCCACTTAATCTGGTAATTTTTGGTGTCTGCCTATGTGTCAGCAAACTCTGCGCAGCCTCCTCTGGAAAGACTTGTCTTCTGCCGTCTCTTACACCCAGCTCTGGCTGTTCTCTGTCTTCTCTGTGCCCTTCACTCTGCAAACCTGCCTCTGGCTTCCCCTCTGTGTCCCCCACTCTCTGCCTGCCCCACTCTGCCAGCTCCCCCAGCTGCTCCTTCCCTGAAAGCAGCTTTTGCCATCGCACACACATCTTCTGGAAAATCCTGCCCTGGCAAAGCAGCAGCAGGTTCCTGCAGCCTGGCAGTGCTCATGGGCACTGGCACCTTCCACACCCGCTGGGGAAATGGGCCTCTGCTCTCCTGCCGGGCACAGGGGTCCCCTTTCCTGCCTGCGGGTTTGAGGCATTCCCCCGTGTAATGGAGGGATGCAACCCCTGCTGCGCGTCTGTGCTACGCGCCTGAGCAGGCAGGAGCAGAGTGGCCATGGCCACCCACACCTGGTGTCACTGCGGCTGTCCTGCAGCCCAACGAGGGGTCAGCGCTACAGGCCCCAGAGGTGAGCTTCTGTCTGAAGAGAGACCGTAAGGACACAAGTCAGTGGTATTTTCAGTGCTGCCCTGTCCGCTGGCAGATCCCACTCCGTTGTTTCTGTGCCTCTGCTTCCTTGCTCTTCTCATGGCTGCTTCTGTCCCCCTGCCTGTGCACTCTCTTCTCCAGCTGCCTCGCTGTCACACGCATACACGCAGAGCTTGCCAAGCCAACGTGTAGCCCAGGAACCTGCCTCACGTGGGTCTTGGTTTCTCTTCAGGCCTTACCATATGCAGCTCCCTGCCTTGGGCAAGGGCTGCTTTATTCTCAGCTCTCACTACAACAAGGGCTGTTGTCTCTTCCTACTTGGTCTGAAAGCAGAGTGCAGAAAAGTACATGGTGGCTTTTAGTCCTGTGGCTGTGACCTGATCACAGACCAACCTGACAGTCCGTGGCATCTTTCATTAACAGCACTTTCTCACAGGAGCCCTTTGGTGCTACCAGGAGCCCTATTCCCTGCTCAGTAACTGGCTCTCACATCATCTCATTCTCTCTTTCTTGACAGATCATGTTATAACCTATGATCACAGAAAGTCCTGATCCTCACGTTTCTCTGCTGTCACCTGTGGGCTCCTCCAGAGCCGTGAAGAAGGGGGAACTCCAGCCCCACCATGAGAAGACTGGGTGAGAAGTGCCTGCGACATCTTGGGGAACATCCACGCTTTGAGAGCTAGTTTTAATTTTTATTTTTAGCAATTATGAAGAAGAGAAATAATGTTCTCCATTCAGCAGTGATCCACAGGAGCAGTTCTGCCTTCCCTCTCTGGGATTAGATTAGAGATACAGTTCAATGTGGGGAAAGTATACAGATTTGAACCACTCTAAGGAAGGGGTGAATCAAGCTACCAGTGAGTTACCAAGATTGGCTTCCAGGCAGTACACTGCCTCAGACTTCTCCTTAGACGGAAGATGTCTGTTGGTGCCTCACACGCTCAGATGCCCGAGGTGTCTTAGCCTTCAGGGAGTAACAGGCTTCTTCGTTCACCTGGTCGAGGTGGCTGTGCTGCCTGAATAGTTGGCAGCATGTGGAGAACCCAGCTGCACTACAAAGCAAACAGTCTGGGCTGTAACTTACATGGTCCTGTCTTGCTCTACCAAGACCTCTTGCTGGATGTTCAGCCTGCTTGGTTCTTGCCTGGCTTATTATTAGAGACTGATGCTCCACCATGCCAGCTCTGTGTTGCCCTTTTGAATCCCAGGCTAAGCCTATATCCCCTGCCCAATCTTATTCTCCTTTACATATGGCACTCACTCATTCCCTTTGCCTCTGGTTGCTAAGGGAGGGAGTGGACAGGACTATAGCAGACACTGATGTCTTGTGTGACTGCTGGCAAATCCATGAGGCCTAAATCCTTAAGAGAAATTTGGAGTCGCTCCATTCAATGTAAGGAGGCTCCTTCCACTTCCGAGGATGACTTAGACACTTAATCTTCATCCTGCTGGCCCAAACTGAAGTTTTGGGATTTAGTTCTCTGCATTGCTCTGAACATGTGATTTAGTCACTTAGATTCCCTGTGCCTTAGTGCTGAACACAGATCATAGGAACAGCCTTGGAAACCACAGCTGCTCTTTTTGGGCCTCCGCTGAGCTTCATGGGGGGTGATCATTCGGGCCTGTGGCTAAGGGGTCAGGAGGGTGCACTGTGGAAGTCTGTGAGGTACCTTTGTCTCTGCGCTGGAAAGGCCTTGGGAATGCTTGGCTACCAGTCACTAAAGCGTATGTATCTTCCCTGTGAAGTTAAATCAGAGCATCAAGGGGCTGCAGTGTGACTACCAGGGACAAAACCACCACCAGCCACCCTTCTTCTTCCTCCTTGCTACTCGAGCCTTCCGGGAGACCACAGTGTCATGTCATCCTTTCCCACCCCCAGCCTCCTCCTTAACCCGCAAACTCTTGTCTGCACCCCATTTGAGGGAAAGAACCTCGGTGTCTCTTGTAAACCTCCCATATCCTTAGTGCTGCTGTGTGAGTAAGCTGGGCCTGCAGCAAGTGCTTCCGAGCGTTCATCCCTAGAGCTGAGCAGTGTTACTGTGAGGAACTGTGAGGGAGTTGCTGAGGGTAGATAGGATAAACTTCTCCAAATTCAGGTGTGTGGTGCAAGGCCACTGTTGGCTTGGCTAGAGATGGAAAAGACTCCCTGCCCCAAGCCCCACGGCTCATCTCCTAGTTATGCTGCTGTTTCTACCCAAGCTGTTGGTGTTTGGCTTCTGCATTCCCTGGAAGCAGACCTGCTGTTGCACCCTGCAAGTCATCACCAGGCTGCTTCAGTAACTCATCTTTCCTTCCATTCACAGGTCTTCTACGCATGGCGACTCAACCCATGTGAGAGCTCTCTTAAGTGAGTACCCAGCAGCATACTTTGCTGTCTGTGGTTTGTGGACATTGACTGGCACCTAAGCGACACCCCAGCTCCCTCCTCTCCCCCTAGACGCCACTGTCTTAGAGCCTCCATGCGCATTTGCTATGACATACATCAGTGTTGATGAGAGACAGGAACACTGCCGGGTGATCTTGAGCTGCCAAAATAATCAGCTCTATGCACAACATGCCTTAAAGGATTTTTCGGTTAGCAGCATGCATCCACTAAAGAACCTAGACACTCACATTTTTTCTGGGGACTTCCACACTCTAGCCTACTGCCACACAGGCAAGGCACCTTTGGCCAGTCCTGTGGAAAATCGGATGTATCGGAGCGTGGAGAACCTTCACTGGGCAACAGTTGCTGAGTCTGGGCTGTATTCTCACTGCCGGAGCCTGGATAACGAAATCATCTTCCGCTATAGAGATACCAGTCAGTGGACGGAAGGCTGTGTGGATGCGGCCCCAGTACAGAGCACATCAGACTCTCTGAGAAACCTTTCCCTCCTTGCTAAACAGACATCTCCATCGGCACAGAATGTGGTCCTCCCTCCCTTTGCCAAAGTGCCTCAGTGGCTCTTCCCTTCTGCAGAGGAAAGAACCCTACATGGGGATGCCAAAAAAGAGCTGAAGGAGAAGCTGAGGCTGCACAGCAGTAAGGTGGCAGAGCCCAGTAAGCCAGTGCGTCCACAGGTGGCCCTGCCTGACCTGATGGCCCAGGAGTTTTTTGAATGCCAGATGTGCCGGCAGTGCAAGAATGGTTGTGCTGTCAACTCCTGCACGGTTTTGGTGGAACACACTGCTCTCAGGCACAGCCTCACAGGGAGGCAGAGGCTGTGTTTTGCACACAGGATCATCAGTCCAGGAGACATCAAGCAGGAGGCTCAGAGGAGGCTTCAGCTCCGAAGGCAGAATAGCTCCCCCAATTTGCCCCTTCAGCATGTTGGGGAGAGCCATGAGATGGCCAAATCCAGAACAGCAGAAACCCTAGAACAATATAGCGGGGAAGCAGATGTCAAAGCCACATTGGGACAGAGCAAGAAAGGCCGCTGCAAAGGGAGGCTCTACATACCCACCTTTGAGGAATTCAAGCAAATGAGAAATAAGGAGGAAAATTCATCTGCCAGTAGCAGTGTGACAACAGATTGCTTGAATAAGGGTCTGCCTGCAAACCAGACTCTGGAGGAGGAGAACAATAAGAACGTCTGTCCAGAAGCTCTGGGGACCAAAGCTGTGAGTGAAGCCACTGTCACAGCAGAGGATGACGATGATGTGTTCCATGAAAACCACACCTCTGCTGGCTTTTCCCATTATCCAGCCACATGGGATGGTTTCAGGATGAGCAGCCCTGAGGTGAAGGACAGAACCTTCCAAATCTCCAGCCCAGATAGATCGCCGGTCCCCATTTGCTCTAGCCCTATTCCACGGTCACCTTTACAGGCAGGAGCAATACACAGAGCTGGGCAGGAGATCTTCAGTGATGAGCAGCAGAAAGGAGATACAAGACAATTGAATGATGTCCTCCACCTTGCAGGGCAGTCGCTGGCTTCTGAAGCCCAGTCCTCTTGCTGTTCATCGCTGCTGTTAGAAGCCACAGACTTATCCAGCTATGGAGCTAAGCTACAAAAAATGAAGGATGAATTCATAGGTTCAGCCTTGGAACTTATTAAGAAAAGGTAACATGCTCTGTGGGGTCACCTGAAAGCAGTTCCCTTGTTAACAATCTGGTCTCTCTCCTGATATGTACATTTAACTTCTGTAGCATAAATACGCTGTTGGCAGAGCCTTTCATCTTAGGGTCTCTGATAGCCACGTGGGCGTGTCTTGAAACTGTTAAGCTTAAACTCCATCTTTATGTGGGATTAAACATCAAAAAGCATTTTCTTCTAGATTTTGCCTTTTTGTACACCTTAATCCTGTTAGGACAGCAGCCATTAGTAGTACTGACACCTAATTTTCCACACATTTTATTTCCATAATAAATGATTGAATATTTTTTTTAATATCTGTCAAAAGTAGAGGACAGCTGAGAGATACAAAGTACTAATGATTCCTTCGAAAAAAGATGCAGAGTCTGTCCCAGCACTGCAGGAGTGACATGTGGCAACAAGTGCTTTTGGGTGCTGCCTGTATGTAGTGAGCTGGCAAACAGAGAAGAGGAAGGTGGCTGCTACCAGTCTTTAACCACCCTCTGGAGACCAGCACAGGCAGCAAGTGAAAGTACTTGCAAATACTGTCCTTTGCCAAATCAGCGTAAGCATTAAGAGAAAATACTTGAGTAAAGCTTACCACCTTTTTCTCCAGTCAGTGTTTTCCCCTTCTCTGGGTAAGATGGTCACAAGAACTGCCTTTTCTATCCTGGTTTTGGACACAGCAGTCCTGTTACCTCCCTCCTGCCAAAGAAATGGATTCCCTTTCTATGCAGGCA
This sequence comes from Falco cherrug, assembly GCF_023634085.1. NCBI lineage: Eukaryota > Metazoa > Chordata > Aves > Falconiformes > Falconidae > Falco > Falco cherrug. Next base: position 30,490,735 of record NC_073704.1, on the reverse strand, counting down.
GGTGGCCCAACAGGAATCAGCAAAGTTCTGGAAGCTAGGAATTTGGGGCAGTTATCACTGTCTTATCACTAGATAAGGCTGGTGGGAAGAGGACGCGTAAATGTTGGTGGAATGGTTTGTTTCCATATGCTTGGCTTTCAGGCCTGGCTTTGCCAAGAATTCTATTTGACTTAATTCCTGGCTGTTTGTGACATCCACAGATGTGGTGTGTGAGATGCCACACCTTATATACTGGTTTGGTATTTTTGAAATGCTAGCACTCTGAGACTGAACTCAGGTTTTAGAGGAGATGATGGTGACTTCTGCACAGGAATGAACAGTTGTCTGGAAGAACTTGTGTGGAGCTGAAGCTCCCCGTGTAGACGGAGCCAGAGTGACAAGCAGAAATACTTCTGCAACTGTGTAATCCAAAGGGAAGTAGGTGGTGTCAGGAGCCCTAAATGCATCCTTCAGCTGTCCAGTCCAGCCTTTGTGCTTTTGTTCTAGAATATGAAAACCCAATCAAGACACAGATGAGAAAGTTACGGTATGGAACCATATTCATTGAGCAGGCTGTTTTTATCATCGATGTGAAATGAAATACACAGAGTAGCATAAGCCATGAGTAAGAGCATAAGAACAGCTGTCTGCATGCAGATCAGAGGTTTGACTAGTTTCTGGAGCCTAAGGTGCATGCATAGCAAAGTCTAGAGGACATGGGTACTGCATACGATCTTTCTTCCCACTGTTCACCCAGCCTCCAAACACTTTCTGCCTAGGGCCTTTATGGTTTCAGTGTGGTTTCTGTGCTTTTAATATCTGCAGTGGTTCTTGTTTCTGTGAATGTGTTCAGTCTCCCTGGTTGGGTTTGTTAAAATATACGAGGTGATTTTATCAACACCAAGATGATAATTGATCCAACAATAAGAATGACAGTGGTTCCAGTATTGGAGAGGTTTGTTTCATGTGAAGGAACCACTTTGGCCTGTTTATTTTCCATAGTAATAAAAATTAATGTTAAAGATTGTAATTTCTTCAGGATAGCGGGAGGAAAACAGATCTGTTGGCAGTGCCAAAGTACTGGTTAGTGGGAAATTCCGGTTTCCTTTGTCTGGAAATGTCTCAGTTTTCCATCATTTTCACCTGAGACTGTAATGTGCCTGAATATTCATTTATAACTCAAGATGATTGTCATTGCAGAAGTGGGAGACTTTTTGTGTGGATGTTTTGGGTCCTAAGTTATGGTTGCTGACATCCAGGCACAATTTTTCTAAAAGGCTGAAATGAAATGAGCTGAAGGCTGGGGATTTGCCCCCACTTTCACAGACAGTGAGCTCAACAAGCCTTTGATAGAGATGTTGTGATGGAGCATCACAGAATAAGATAGCTGAAATTGTCTTCTCCTAGTGGTTCTGTGTAAGTGTTAGAGTTTTACAAAGCAGTTTTCTCTGGTACGTTAATTGTCTCCCTAGTAATTCATAGTTACTATGACTCAGTCAAATGGTTTAATATTTAATCAGTGAAGATTTGATTTTCAGCTTCTTAATTGTGGTGGCTTTAGCCTTCGCATAGGTCACTGGATACCTTTAACTTAGGTTGTAGTCCTGGCTGTGAAGGGGTGTTGAGATCTGGGTGGAAATCCTGGAGGCATTTCAATATATAGTCCACTTTCTGAAATTGTTTAATCAGAGAATTGCTCAGGATAAGGACATGCAAGGACCTGGTGTTCCTGTCTATGAAATTGGGGATGAGGTGACAACAGAAATCTGCACAAGGAAGCAAAGGACATGGCTAAGAAAGAAGGCTTCCTGCAATGAGTGATGATTTGTATTTGGGATGACACCAGGGTGGTGGGTACAATAACAGCTTCCCATAGCAGAGGATACCAAGTCTAGAAGGCAGGTGACAACAGGGAAGGAAGGAAAAATGGACAAAAATGTTTCCATTAGTCAGCAAAAGTCAGGAACATGTGGAAAGGGCTGAGAACTGCTGGCCTGGACAGTGATACAACCATGAAGAGGCCCATAGAGACCGTGAAAGCAGGTGCATTTGCAGTTGTGTGCCACACACCCAGTGCCTCTGCTTCCATGAGACACGATGGCCCAGAGGTTTAAAAGAACACTCAGAACCTGTCCTCCTTGTGCTGGCCCAAGCGCATCATCGCTCTTGGCGAGAACAGTGAAAACTGACACTAACTCCCTGCGTTAACCTATCCCAGTAAATGATTTGATCCCACAGAAGGAAAGATGCCAGGGTCCCCCCTCCTGCAGCAATGTGTGAGGGCAGGGGCCTGCTGGAGCAGGTGTTGATGTGGACCTGTTGGCAGCTCACATCTCTGCCAGGGGGAGAGGACTGGAGGAACGGACAATATCCTGTTTTCTTGGCAGTGTCCCTTCTTCCTTCCGAGCCAGGGGCAAAGGATAAAGGAGCAGCCCTAAGAGGTGGTTCTACAAAACTGCTTGTATCCTCCCTGTTTTGCCTACATCCCTCTGGTCACACCGGTGGTGCAGTGCAAAGTGACTACTTCGTGGAGCAGCACTTGCCCCAGCACTGCATGGCCAGTTCATCGTGTGGCAGGGATCTAATCACAACTAGAAGCAGAGCAGTGAAACCAGGGATGAAGAAATCTCCTTTCAGACAGTGTGGGCTCTGCATCATTGCCTTTCTTACTGCTACCTGACCAGCCATGAGGTGGGTTGAATTTCTCAGCCTCCAGTCACACTTCCTTATTTCAGCTGTCTAGGTAGTAGTAGCTCTTATTCCCACTGTAGGTCACATCTGGAGATTTTTAAAAAATATCCCTGTTGGGTTATGGAAACCACAATAAGCAGTGGCATCTGTTCTGCAGACCCTATCACCAGAGAGCTGCTGTGAGCTTCACTTAGAGGAGCAGTAATACTGTGGAGTACTTTCGATGTTTAAGGGGATGATCTTGAAGCACTGTGAAAAAGCCAAGTGAAAGCTCTGTTGCTCTCTGCGAGTATGGTCTGTATGGTAGGGGTTGGTGTAATATTCCAGTTCTGAGCTCTGATGCTGACCTTGGACGCATCCAGTTGCCCTTCTGTGCCTCACCATGGTCCCTTTTTTCTGCATGTTTCAACCAGAAGCTGTTTGAGCAGGAACAGCTTTTCAAAATGGTGGTTTTCCAGCGGGGGCAGATCCTCTTCAAGAACTTTCTTGCTCCTTAACCTCAGCTTTCCCTCCCACAGGTGTGCCCAGGTGAACTGTTCACAATTTACCTAACTCGGTGAAATGGTCTGGCTGGGAATACAAGATTTTTTTTTTTTTAAACCCAAATTGTTTTAAGACTGATTTTATATCATGGCCACACAGACAGTTTACAGTGGACCAGCTGAAGGAGTGGTACCCTAAGTGTGGCTGGCAACGGGAGGGAAGAAAGAGACAGGAACCTGCTAAGCTGGACCAGGTCAGGACAGTACCATGGTGGGACCACAGCCTTGCTGTGTGCTTGTGCCGCTCTTGCTGTGACCCTGTAAGGGGTAATGCAGTCCATACTACAGACTGCTTTGTGACAGCACTGAGTTTGGTATCCCCTTTCTAGAGGCTAGGGAGAAGAAGCCTGGAGGGGTGAAGTAATACTTCCAAATCCACGTGGCAAGTAGTTAGCGCAGCAAAAAGTAGAAGCCTGTAGTAGTACTACAGTGTAAAAGTAGCAGCACTGTGCCATTGCTGCACAGCTGCAGCTAAACTCATTTCTAAGTTGGTAAATCCTCTGGTACTCTTAGCTGGGACCTGGAAACATAAATGGAGGAAAATGAGAAAGCATCAGCTGGAAAGTTGCAAACCAACTTCTCTGGCCTGACAACAGAGCCAGTTTGTGTTCTGCGGGGTTTGTTCCTTCTTTGGCAATTTCAGTATTGGCTGGTGGTTTATTGTCAGAGCCAAATACCATTCACTGTAAGGAAGATGCCCATCTGTCTCATGTGTTTGCTTGTAGCTGACAGTGTTGGAATTGCACACCAGCAGTATGACCTACCAGCAGAAGTTCACAAGTGAAGCTTTTAAGAAGTCATAGGAGACTTTTGTTAAGCATAAAATATATGCGAACTTGAAAATATATTCCAGACACCGGCTTCCTGTATGTACAGGCATCCATATGCAGTCCTCACAACCTTTCTTTTTAAAAGGACTCCATGCTCATAAAAATTAAGTAAACCCAAAATCAAAAAATTAATATTCTTCCAAGGAGGCTTCGTTATGCATGGAAATAAGGTGTCTTAGAGAGTCTGTTAAAGAAAGGTATCACAAGTACTATCACAAACCACAGCCTGTCAGCTACTCTGTCAAGTCAGTGGGTTTGCACCAGGCTCTGTCTGTCTGGGGCGGTGATGTTGTCTACAGAGAGGTGAACATGGGGTTGGGACAGACTGCCTTTATTAGCCAGGCCAAGCCCTTGTTAGCACCACACAGCTATGAGTAAGAGCATCCCAGAATTGCCAAGTGAGAACAACAGGCTGCCAATCTTTTCAGGATGCTTAAGTGCACCAAAAGGGCTGATCCTGAGTTCACTGAAGGCAGAAGGAATCTTTCCAGTGGTTTCAGCTGGCTTGGGATCATATGAGATGAAAAACAGAGGGAAAGCTCCTCTAATCCTCTAATCTCTTCAAAGTATTATGGTTTTTAGCAGGTGATTTTCTTCCAGATGAGCAATATGGTTTCTGTGTTGACAACATCTCTTTAAATAGCAGCAAATATGGGTATGGCCTACTTAGAAAGAGGTTTTTCTGGTCCATATGGGAGAACCTCATCTTTTATGGACACGAAAATACCCTGTGAACACTCAAGACTTGATATCCCAGATGCTGGCATGAGTGCAATTACCCAATTTGGACTGCTATGGTTGAGCTGTGTTTAGAGTCCCTGAAACACACGAACAACCATCCATGCTGACCAGGCTAGATTCCCGTCTGCACTTTCACTGGACTGTTGTGACTGATTGTTTGAACCTGGGCTTGCTGCTTAGTCTTAGCTGTGTCAGGGACAGCAGGTAAACTGCATATGTGATGTTCATCAGAGTCTGCTTCTTTCCTTGCAGCTGCAATGCTGAGACTGCTGCCAAATCCCCCTCCAAGGGACAGTGTGATCTGAGGGAAGCTGATCCCCCACCTCCGGAGGACAACCAGCAGCCCACAGCAATGTCCATGGCAACAGAGACCTGGGAGGACAAGCCAAGCAGTGAGACATCCAGCGACACTCCACCTGCAGGGAATGTAAGGGAGAGGAATTCCCCTCTCAACTCGAGCATGTATTTAGGATTTTTTTCTCAGAAACTCTAAAGGGTCCCTTCATTGTAGGAACTGGGCAGGCTGGGAGCCTGGGATCTGAAATCACACCAACTCCTATAAGCAATTAAAACCTAGAAGCATTTCTAGTGCCTTTTTTGTTGCAGTTAATGAAACAGGAGTCAGTTTTGTGCCCCTGCCTATCTGCCGCTGCATCTCTTGCAGGGAGTTCAGCAATAACCCCTTCATGCCTTTCAGTGTGTCACCAGCCCCTCATTGCTGCACTGCCTGGGAGATCAGGCAGATTCCCTCCTAAGTCCCCTCTTGGTCAAACCGCTAATGTAGGTAAGGCATAGAGGCTGGAGTTCCTGACCCTACAGCACTGAAATGTTCACGGAACAAACTAGCTGAGATCCCTGGAGAACAGGCTCAGCACCCCCCTGCAGGCTGGTTGCCAGGGCTGCTGTGCTGTTCTTCGTGGTTATATGACTTCTTCATGGACATTTGACAGCCACCATGGAGCCACTGTACTCAGAGTTACACAACAGCAAAGGGAGAGGGGCCTTGCTGTTGGGACTAAGCAAGACAGAGGGACTTGGGGGGACAGATTTTGTAACGATCACGGAGCCCGTAGCAGAGCTGCATTTATGATCCCACTTCTGATGAGTTTCCTTTTCTTTCATTTGGCAACTAAAGTCCAAGTGGCTGCAAACCAGGTGCTGCTTTGACCACTGCCTTGCTCCAAACCCTCTTGCCTTTCTTGCAGACGCCCAGTCCCAGCTGCCGCCGATCCAGCTCTGACATCGTCCATGAGAGCACGGATGGTGCCAAGGCCCAGCGGGAGTGCCGGCTGCGGCCGCACTTCAGTGACCCTATGCCGACAGACTCCGTGAAGAGGAAGCAGCTGGAGCTGAAGATTGCGGCTGCAGCACGGCAGCATGCACAGAAGCGCCGGCAGGAGCGAGACTATGGTACCTACATTCTGCACACTCAGAGGGGGGTGATGGGCCAGATGCTGAGCCTGGCTAAGCTGGTGTAATATGAAATAACTCTACTGACCTGGGGGAGGGAAGCATTCTGGGTTTAACCCAGGCATGCAAGAAATCAGGGTCTACTCTGCTGCGTCTCTGTCCTTGCCTGACAGACAGCAGGGGAAGAGTGCACCCAGATAAGCTCACAGGTGTGAGTGGTGCAGGGATGACAGGTCCTGGGCTTCACCTGGGAGCCATTTACTTCTGACTCTCACCAGTCTTGGCAGCAGAACAGGAGCGGGAACAGCTAATAGTGCTGCTTTCACCAGATCTAGCCTGTTCCCCAGGGTTCCTACCACTCGTGACTGTGCCAGCTTGAGCTCCTCAGGTGAGCTCTGTGCAGCTGGCAGTTCCTGTGGTGATTTGTGTCTCTTCTCAGGTCCAGTGGTAGCAAAAGCCAATCTTGGCCATGGTGGCAGCTTTGATGAGACCCGCCGCACCCCACGTGGCTCCCTCCGCTCCAGACATCATTGGAGCAATGTCAGCAGCCTGAGCACGGACAGTGGGATTGTTGGTGTCAACGATGTCCGGGACGACCTGGATCCCAGCGAGGGCACCCGGACCAAGTCAGCGGATGTGGAGAGGGCAGATAGTGGCATTGGTCAGATGCCAGCCAGAAAGTGGAGGAACAGGGCATCTGAAACACTGAGCTCCCTGCAGGCCTGGGAAGCCCACCGTCCCTGCACTGACTGTGGAGAAAGGGACCTCCCGGTGGAGACAGATGTGCAAAACTGCAATCAAAGGCGGGCTGACCTCTGTGAGAAGTGCCGCAAGCGCAGGACAGAGCGCAAGGAGTCTGTGCTGGAGTTTGTCAACACAGAGGCCAGCTACGGAGAGGACCTGCGCATCATCAAAGAGGAGTTCTACATTCCCATGCAGGCAGCTGGGCTGCTGAGCCAGGAGCAGCTCCTGGGCATCTTCAGCAACATCCAGGAGCTCATCGACCTCAATGAGAACTTCCTGGAGATACTGCAGGAAGAGATTGATCAGGCCTTTGACCAGGTATGATGCTGTATGCTCTAAAAGGGTCAGACTGGGCAGACAGGATAGGTTTTGTATTAGTGAGGCAGCACAGGTGGAGCAGAGGATCAGGAGGTAGGACTCCTGGGTTCTGGTCATTTGCCTAGTCCCTTGCTCCCTCAGCTATTGTAAAGCAGTGATTTCAGTAGGCCTGTGCCAGGCTGCTGCTGGCCTCACTTTCTGCTGTGGTGATGCCACTGATGTTAGCAGGCCATCAGCCGTCTAGCTCATTTATCCCATTAACAGGACCTAACTGTCCCATTACCAGAGTTAGCTTTAAGCCTAAAAAGTTAAGCTTTAAGTTAGCTTGGACACTGATAAGAGTGCGACCGTGGGGGCACAGAGCTCAGCTTGGTCTGGCTCACAGGCCACGCTCTTGCAACCCTGAGCTGACTCGCTTCAGGCTGGCTCGGGTGTGTTTGCCTTGGGTTGCAGTTCATTGCAGCTTGCCTCTATGCTGGCTGCGGGGCCAGGCAGCACAGGCTGCTCCCTGCTCTGGTGACAGCTGGTCCTTACAGCTCTGTGTACCAGTTGCTTCTACTGATGCACCCTGCCTTGAAGCAGGAACTTTTTTTGCACCACCAGCGCGGTGGTCAGAGGGCAGAGAAATAGAAATAAGACTTCAAAGCAGCAGTCACTGCAAAGGACATATAAACAGCTTCACATCCTCCTTTATTCAACAAACCAAAACCCACTTGCTGTATCGGTTTCACCAGGATGTTTTGTTCTTTAGGAAACACATCCCTCCTCTCCCTCTCCGAAACCCTGCATGTCACACTGAGTGGCACATCTCAAAATCTGGCAACTTTGACAACCACTCTGATGCACCTGGCACAGGGAAGACAGATGTGCACTGTAATGTAATGTCTTCTGTGAATAATTTATTAAAACAATGGCTTCTACAAACAGCCATGGGTTTTTCTGCCTCCTCCTCCACGTCGCCTTTGCATTCAGAGCTCAGTACTGCACCAAAAAGCTGCCAGCAGCCAGATAACTGCTCTTGCTGCCGAAGTGAGTAGTGATTGCAGAGTGTGTCAGCATACACCTTGACAAAGCTGAGAGCATTATGTGGCACCAGATTCTTACTGTTCCCTTATTATACATCCAGAAATCAGGGAACAATTTACCAGGAAATTTATTTTTCATTTAGGCATCAAAGTAGCCAGTAAGAGCACAACTGAAGGAGACTGCTTCCCAGCCAGGACAGTTGCTGGGAATAACTGCAGAAGTTGTTAAGTGCCTTGTCTGTTACCTGAGTTATGTGCCTCCCCTGCGCATTTGCTTCTAAACACTCTCTGTTAATTTATGTGCTGCTGCATTAGCCTTATGGCAGACCTGTGGCAAGACGGGCACCAGCACACCCTCCTGACTAGCAGGCTCACTCTGGCCGCTGGCCTTTGAGCCCCTGCTCTGTTGAGTTGGCTGAGCCCACAGCAGCAGAGAAGGTGGCTTTTTATGTGCAGAAGACAAGCATTTAGGTCAGCTTTCTTTCCCCTCGCCACACACTGCTTTCCCCCAGACCTATAGGCGCTGCCTGGCACTCTTCCACCAGGAAGAGGGAGCTCTGTTACACCTTTGTTCTGGTGTCCACCAGGTCGTGCAGTAGGTTCATGCTGACAGGACTGAATGCAGGCTCCGTGCTCGTGCCTCTCCTGAGCTAACCCCGCAGGGGCTGTATTGCATGTTTGCAGGGTGATGACGACCTGATGACCGTGTGCATCGGCGAAATATTTCTAGAGTTTGTCAACATGCTGCCAGCCTTTCAGACCTACTGTCTTCAGCAGTCCTCCTCCGTGAATATGCTCAACGCGCTGGAGAAGGAGAAAGAGTTGCTCAGGTGAGAAAAGGGCTGGGTGTATTCTTCCAGGCTTTGGGGACAAGAGGGCACCAGGCTGAAGGGAAACCTTTGTCAGCTCAACTAGACCAAGGTTTTCATGCTAATGTTCTTCATTGATGAGCTGCGCTCTCTTGGAGTGAGGAGAGTAACTTATTCTCCAAAGGATATTCAGTCCTTGATATCTCCACTGAGGCGGCCAGTGGGTCCCCAGCTGTGCGTTGTGGTTTGCGGTAGCAGTTTGCCCGCTGACCACTGCGCTGAACTGTCAGCAAATAACGCTCAGCTGAGAACAGCTCTCATCCCCATGCCGGAGCACGGTTTGGATTTCCACTGAGGAGAGCCATTGTGTGAAGCATGTGTGACTTGAATTTTTTTCCCATTCCTAGCCTTGGCCTGTTGGACAATGTCAGGCAAGTCACTTCTCTTTCCACTGGGACAGCTTAAAATGATGACAGTACCAAATTCTTGTTTAGAGTGCTTTGTCATCTAATGATGAAAGGAGCTACAAATTAATGTAATCTGATAGAAGCTGATGGATCTGCCTCAGGCCTACATCAGTGTAGACCAGAGAAAGATGACACCCTTCTTGTTTTACGAGTTAATAGAAGACTGCTAGGATGTTACGTGCTAGTGTCACAGGCACCTCGTCGCTGTTCTGCAGCTGAGCACAGCTGCAGAAATGTTAGCTTTTGAGGAGACAGAATTCGCAAGGCTGTTAAAACCAGAGGGGGGGCTGCAGTGCCCAGCAGCTGACAGCACAACGCTGTTCATTTGCATTTAGGATTGCAGCATCTGCTGGCAGAACAGCCACCATTTCGTTCTCTCTTCTTAAATCCCTGCAGAATATTCCTCAACGTCTCCCAGAATGACAACACAGCACTGCGGCGGATGAACTTGAGGTCCTTCCTGATGGCCCCTTTGCAAAGAGTCACCAAGTACCCACTGCTGCTCAGCAGGATCATCAAGGCCACCACCGAGTACCACCCAGACCATGGCAGCCTGCGGGAGGCCAAGAGCCGCATTGAATCCCACCTGGAGCACATCAACATGAAAACGAAGCAGGAGGGGAACACGTGGACCCTCCGATCCTTTCGCCAGGACAGCAAGAAGAAGAGGGAGGTCATCAACATCGAGATGAGAGAAACTGCCCTCAAAACTGTCGGTTGGCTGCGGGAGGAAACGCGATTTGTGATGGAGGGCTCTCTGCAGCTGGCCCAGCCCCCTGATGGCCAGTGGGTGAAAAAAGGCAGCAAGACTCTGAAGTTCCAGAACATGCAGGTCCTCCTCCTGGTGAACATGAAGCGGGTGTCTGAGTCCAGCCTGGAGTCAGCCGAGCCAGGGCCTGTGAAGGACGCTGTGCTGGTACTCATCAGGGACAAAAATAACGGGAAGTTCCATTTGCTCAGGGAGCCCTTGAGGCTGAGTAATTGCATTGTCTCCACCGATCCCGACTGCGATGACACTTTTGAACTCATTGAGATCAGGCGGGAGGCGTTTGTGTTCCGGGACAGCGACCGGGCACGGACTCACCACTGGTTCAGGCAGATCAGGCGGTACTCGAGGGAGCTGGGCTCCTGGAAGAAGCGGCGGAACGCACTGCCCAACATCATGATCAGCACGCCTCACACCAGGCCCTGAGTCCTGCACAGCCACGCGCAGAGAGGCTTGGCTTGACCAGTGCCACATGCAAGGACCATCGAGAGCCTTGGTGGCTTGAACTTGCTCTCCATGGACAACACAGGGAGGAGCCTGGCCCACGAAGACTCTTAACAGCACTGGCAGCAAGAGTCACAGCCTAATTCTGGACTCCAGCCTCAGCACTCACAACCTGGTTGTGGCTGATGTACATACAGAGATGGACTTCCCTCAAGGAGCAGATCTCTGGAGGAAAATACTGATTTTAATTTGTTAATATTGCACTGCAGGAGAATGATGTATGATGCTTGTCATTGCATGGATCGTGTTGAAAGCCAGTCTTGACAACATGAGAGAGGTTTCCACCACTGACTATATTTCGTCAGCATTAGGTAAAGCCAGGGTCAAAATTAGGTGCAGTATTATGCAACAGAGGATGAAAGTTGGAGAAAACTTTTTCCACTGCTGCTCCTGAGGACTGTATTTCATTATCCACCTCTGTATTTTCAGTCAAAATATGTGTTTAAAAAGAATGGCCTTTCATCTTTAATCCAAATCAAGTAGGTATCAATTTGCTCAGATTCAGCTGCATGCACACAGCAAAAAAAAAAAAAAAAAAAAAAAAAAAGGCAAACAAGAATAAAAGGAGTTCTTGTTCTCTGACACATACACCCCAAATACGTGTAGAACCTGTGGAAGAGCAGTATACTCCCACTGAAAGTCTGTTATTTAACTGACTTAGGGACTGGAACATAACGCTGCATCTGAAATATCTCGGAAGTGTATGTAAATATAGCTCTGCTACCACTAATAGTGAACTTAAAAGTTTGCGATTATTTAAATGATGTAATCTAGTGTATTTCAAAATTTAATTGAAAGAAACAATTTACATTGTATTGTAGAGTAACATAAAAGGTTTTAATAATTATGTTTCAATGATTTTAGGTGGGTATTTTTTAAAATATTTGTATTCTGGAGTAGGTATTTAATGTAGTGTGGGTGGCATTCAGGTGAACAGTGTGCCTATATCTATTCTTTGGATCCCCTGAACAGAATTCAGAGGTTACTCCCAGTGGGACTGGGAGAACGGTACAAGCCTGCTGCCCTAATTCTCACTAGACAACAACAGACTGGCACAAAATCTTATGCTCTGGCCACAGTCCTGCCTGGGCAGGTCAGGCCCTGGCACACCAGATGCAAGAGCCACAACTGAGGCCATGGAGTGCTCCCCCAGAAGGTGCAGCCTCTCTCAGTTCCTCAGCGTGGAAATGACTCGAAGCTGAACAATGGTGAAAAGGCAAACAGGGTTTAACCTTTTCAGCCTGACATTACCACTGCCCACTGCCTTGCGATTACAAGATCAGCAAAATGTCACGCTGTGACTTACACAGCAAAGGGCAGATCACAGCCCTAGAGGCTAAATTAAAGGATCCTGAATTTTAGTCGGTGGATCTTGGAGGACAGCCTGTAAATGTTCTTTCAGCCCCCCAGGGTAAAGACAATCAGTATTATTCACTACCAACAAAGTATTTCTGTTACAGACATTTATTTTACAGGAGGATTCACACAAGCATATTTGTATTTCTCCAGAGATCAACCAGCACCACTGAGCACACAAAGGAAGGTGGACAGAAGCTACCCTTACGTAGGTAGCCCTAGTCTTTTAAAGTCACCACTGACCCAATGCCTGAGCAAAATGTCTCCAAACTATACCCAGTGCTTTGTCCTCTTGCCACAGCTGCTGGGGCTCGCTACACTGCTCTGGGCACTGAGGCAGATACCAGCAGCAAAACGCGTGCGTACTGGCTGCATTTTCTGTTCATCTGCACCATCCAGTGTTTTAGTGCTTCATTTTGTCCTTGAGGAAACAGGAGGTTTTGCATCATCTGGAAGGTTTACAAACGGGTACTCCAGACACGAGGGCGGCAGCACACAGCTGAGTGCTGTAGCAAGCGATAGCTGGCAAAGCGCTTGTCAGGGCAACACTGTGACTCCCTCGAGTGAGCTGGAATTCCCTCCAGCTATTTCTAAGCTTTAGACAATACATTGTTTGTTCCCCCAGAATACGCGCTAAACAGCCAGTGAAGAGCACGAGACGTTGCCTTCAGTTTGTTGGGTTTTTTTTTTTTTCAAATAGGTGCATGCCTAAGCAGAGCAGCTGCTGGAGGAAGGTTTCTCTTGCACTGTCGTGACAGATCTGCATCTATGAGCCTTCAAGCCCCAGTCACCTAACATGCAAAAAGCAACAGCTCGTAGCACCTTTGTTTTCTCCCCAAGATCAAAATGGCGCAGCTACCTTCTCTTCATTATCTCCGGTGGCCGTTTTGATAAGGGAAGGCATAAGTACAGTAAGTGTGATAGCTTAATTTATCCAAACAGCAAGTGGCTTTCACAGCTACAGAAAGCTGCTTGCTTTCTGGAAAGTTTTCAATTACTTTCCAGCACAGTGATTTTTTTCCACACCAACTGACGCTTAAAACCAGCCGTGGATTGTTTGTACAGCCGTATCTTTAAATCAAGATACTTTCAGTCACCCTGGCTGTTCAAAAAGGTTAGAAAACAATAAGCGTATGTAAAAGGTCTGATATTAACATCAATCTTGCATTTGGGTGATTGTTCAATTTGTCAGATTCAGGGGGGTTTTAGGTATCACAGGAAACACCCGACTGCCAGGCTCCTGGTAATTATGGCCTGTTTCCTCTGAACCAGGCAAACTCTCCCCCAAAGAAGGTCCATAAATAATCGCCGGGTGTGGGTTACAAGCAGGACGGGCACCGAGCGCTGAAGCCCTGTCCTAAAGACCCTGTGGCCGGGGAACAGAACAAGCTCCTCGATCCGGGACAGCCTGCTTTGGGAAGCGACAGCCTGACTGTTGAACCCGTCAGACTGGACGGTCGTTGTGCTTCCAGTGTTATTTATCTTTTATGTATCCGGTGTGTACTCAGCTGCTGGCCTGCCTTTAAATTACAGGTGTTGAAAGGGAACACGAGCGCAGAACAATCTCGGTGGCCCTGCGAGAGCTTGTGCTGTGGGGTGAGCCTGCACTGGAAGGGCGAGGAGCATCAGCACGCTGACGAGGCAGTAGGTTTCCATAATCCCCAGGCACCTTTCTGAACAGGATGATCCCTTTCCTGGGAAATTCCAGGCCTTGCAGTACACATCTTACTTGGCAGCTCTGGAGATTAGTTGTGCTGTATTTTTCCATATCTGATTAAACAGACCTGACAAAGTGCTGTTATAATCCAGAGTACTTGGGAACAGGGTTGTCTGCAAGCCAAGAAAGCAATAATTTGTTCCAAGTGGCCGTCCTAGGGCTCTGTAATATTTTTATGCCTCTCATTGCCATGACTGACAATACTAAGATTACTTTTCAGGACTCCTGCCTGCTGAACCTAGCTGGCTAGTACAAGCAGACCTCTCTGGAAGTACCAAAAGAAAGTGGGTTACTCCCCAGATTTATCAGAACTCATAAATTACCTTTCACAAGAATTTAGGATGAGTCTTACTGGTTATTTACCAGGAAAACAACAACAACAAAAGGCAGCTTTTATCATATGGAGTCCACAGAGTTTTGAGCTCGGAAGGCAGACACGCAAGAAAACGAAACACTGGATTACGAGTCCCCTGTGAGATCAGGTCCCAAGTAAAGAAGGACTAGCTACTTTTAACAGTCAGCAGGCTGGGAAGGAAAGCCTGAAAAAAAAAAAATAGAGACGTGAAGAACAAATACTTTAGAGGGCAGGGATTTCTGCTTCAGTGAAGAGATCTCTTTTATGGTGTTCTTGTACATTCTCGGTTGTATTTAGCAATAGTGAGGATGGGAAAGGGGCATTCAGTATGAGTCTCTGCTGCATGATGAAGAACACATCTGAAAGAGAGCATCAGCTTTGGACTGGCAGGAAGAAGCCATTGTAGCTGTCATTGGACACCAGGAGATTGACCTGAGCACCTCCCAAATCCTGGAAAAAAGCTCCGAGATGATACCAGATCTCCCACATTGGGAAACTTGAGTCATTGAGTGCATGTGAATTTATTATGGACCTGAAGTCCCAGGAAGGCAGATTTCCAGTAGGAGATTCTGGTGAATCTTGCACTCTCTGGCTCATCCCTGACAGGCTCAAAGGGAAGATAATTCAAATCTAGCACCATGTCAAAGTGCTCATGGATGAGGCAGCTGTAGTAACTCTCATTTTGTGATGTCAGCCCTGTTTCCTTTTAAATGTATGCTGGGGAACCAGGTGAGATTCAGCTAAAATTAGGCTTGACATTCTCTGTCTTGAAATAGGAAAAACCTGGAACCAAAAGCAATGGAGGAAACTGTCCTCCTGCCAGAGATCAGACAAATATTCAGAGACCTCACTGTTGCTGTTGAGTGACCTGTCACTACGGTGGGGTATGACTGAGAAAAAGTCTTACTGATCAGGCAGACAAAGGAAGTTACTGCCTTACTTCTCACAGAAACTGCTGCAGAACATCACTATGACTGGAGACAGGTACAAGCAATAAAAAAAAGTAATCAAGGTTTTGACAATAACACTGCACAGTGCAAAAACTCTGGGCAAGCCCTAAGGGCACTCATTAGAAAAGCAGACATCTCCCTCAGAAAGCTCAAGGTGGTCCCCAAGGGAAACCTTTCTACAACATAGATGGAAAAGTTGAGCCATAGGAACATAGAGGGTCCTCTCCAACAGAGAGCAAAGAACCCTAACAAGGGATTGGAACGCAGGCAGAGCATCCTTCAGCACTGGTCTCTGCCCAGGCTTGACTGGGAGCAGTTGCACAGCTGGAAAAGGTTGAAGATCCATTAACAGGGATGAACATTAATGGTAATTTGCAACTCTCCAGCTCAAATCCTGCCCCAGCATGATCTCCACCAGTGCAGGCT
Organism: Falco cherrug; assembly: GCF_023634085.1. Lineage (NCBI taxonomy): Eukaryota > Metazoa > Chordata > Aves > Falconiformes > Falconidae > Falco > Falco cherrug. Next base: position 30,475,105 of record NC_073704.1, on the reverse strand, counting down.
TTGCATCCCTGAGAAACAATCTCTGCTGTAGGTGAGAAGACCTGAACTGCAAACAGCCCTCCCAGGGACAGTGCCCTGCATAGAGGCAGGCAAAGGAGCACTTTGTTTCCGTGGCAGTGGAGCCCCAGCTGGTTTTGAACCTTTTCCTCCTAGTGCAGGAGCTTCCCTTGCAGTGCCAGAGTCACATCCTTGGGAGGACCCACATCAGACATCTCTCTGGGTGTTGTGGGAAGGGCCGACAGATGAAAGTGGGGAGCCTGGAGGTCACAAGAAAGTCACAGAGCAGAACCCATGACTGATGCCTGGGGTAACTAAAGCATGTGAAAAGCACATGGCCTTTACAGCCCTGGACTGTTTCACAGGGGCTGAAATCTCAGGCTTTTTCTTCCCTTCAGGCTTTCTGCAGCGCCTGTTGGAGTCTCTAGCAGACTGTGGTGGTCATCAGGTTTCATAGAAGCCTGCGAGAGCTGCACAGGGCTCCAGTGCAGACTCACAGGCAGCCGACAGCTCTCCCGAGCGGGATGGGAGCCGTCGGGCTTCCCGTGGAGCAGGCAGCACCCTTGCAGGGCTCAGGCTCTTACATTTTCCCCGACAGAAGCAGGTTAGGCATTTGTACACCCGTAACATGAACATGCAGATGATCAGGCATTCAGACAAGGAGTGTATTCACCCTTCCTTCAAGAAAGGGCTGGTTTCAGGACAGCCATTCTCCCCTTGAGCAGGGCAGTCCTCCAGCGGCGGCTCACTAGTGCAAGCCAGGAGGGCTGCAGTTTGATGTGACAATAAACGGGCAGAGAAACCTGCAAGGAGATTCATGCCTGACCCACAACACGTGTACAGGAGATACATACTGTAAAGGACTATTCCTTTCAAAATCAAACAGTGGTTTAATGACACTCAATGAATTCAGCCCCTACAGACACTTCAGTACAGTTGCACAACAGCATCCAGCAACAGTCGGTACTTTAATGAGGGAAGATGGACTGCTGATGGGTAACGGGTCAGTATCCACGCACAGACCCCAGGAGTCAGCTGTATTCCCTTCCTGCTCTCCTTAATTGCCTTTGTGTGTAATGACCTTACTGGCTAAAAAATGTGAGTGAGGCTCTGTAACACAGAAATCATTATTTTGCAGTAAAATGAAGGCAAATTATTTACCCAAAGAGAAAATTCCTGGCAATCCTAACAAAATGGGAAGCAGTTAAATTACTGCAAGAAAAATCAGTTTACCACCTAGTCTTACAGCTCAGTGAACGCTTCAAGCTGGCACCGCAGGGAGAGGAAGAAGCCTCCCTCCGCGCACCAGCACGGCATGTGCAGGACTGTGTGGTGAATCAGGCTGGGAGCAAACACTGCTGAAAAATACAGATCGTTTCAGCTGGATCAGCTCCTTGCTCCAGCTCACTGCACAAAGACGTGCGCTGGCACCAGAAAAGGGCAGTCTGGAGGTGATAACCTGTCCTTCAACAAGTGCCAGTTTAAAGAGGTGGCTGGACTCTGGCTGCGGTTAATCAATTCCAGCAGACAGAGCCTGGTTCAACAGCCAGCCCCAAGGTCTGCTCTGCATCCTGTGCCGTGGAGCTCTGCTCACCCCTATTTCCCCAACGGCTTCAGGTCAGCACTTCCATTGATCTGCAGGGGTTGAACAGGCAGTGCTATAAATAAAGAGCAGTTAATCAACTGTTCAAGTGCACTTTTTACTGAAAGAAAACCCGCACAAATGACATCATGATAGGGGAAAAAAAAAACCCGAACCAGCGAGCGAATACAAAGATGATCCAAGAGAGTGCTCAGGCTGAAGTGGCTCAGAGAACAGCTGCGCTGGCTGTTGAGTCACTCTCCAGAGCTCCTGCGCTGACTCACTCCCCTCCCAGCTGCTGGCACACGCTGCACAGTCCATTCAGTACCAACAGGAGTTACTTGTTCAGAGTTCAAGGGCATCTAATTTACCATGAGCCATCAAGCTTCTGCAGTCCTCAGAGCTGTCTCTCACTGCCATTCCCCGCTGGCTAACCTCCTCCCATTACCCCCGTGAAAGGGAAGGGTCAGAGAAGAGAGGCCACCCCCCTACACCTACACACACCCCCCCCCCCCCAAGTCCTTCTGGGCTTTCCTTCCTTTCTTCCCTCTGCTCCCAGCTGTGGGACAGAAACACAAGGTATCATTTAGGACCAGAGTAACACGCATTCACAATCAAGGCCACGAGGTCCTGCAGGCTACCTCTGTGCAGAAGCTTCCCTTCCACAGACCTGGCTTGGGCATGCACTAGCTCTTGCAAACGATGCTTTTCCAGAGGAAGATGCTAGGCTCTCCCAAGAGCCAGGAACCAGAAAGAACGAGGTGTCTGCTAAACACCCTCCAGGAACACAACACTGCAGCATCTCTTTCTGAGGCGCTTGCTCTTCACAGAGCCTTGCACAAAAGGACACCACACCCTGCAGACTTTGGAAGCCCCAAGATACTTGCCCTTCCAGTTGTCCCTCCCACAGTATCCGCACCTCTGTGCCTGTGGCACAGCACTGCTGTATCTCCGCCAGCTCTTGGAAACCTCCCAGGATGCAAGAGCTGGCAGATTAGGATCTGCTGAAAAGCCGCATCAGGCACATGGGATCCCACGTCAGGAAGGTCAGGAAGCAGACCTGTTGCATGACCAAAAGCAACCACAGCATCTGGGACTTAAGCCAGTGCAAAGCCTTAGCAAACACCTGCCCTGCAACCAGAAACCTACCCTGCCACGTGGCCTTATGTCCCTGTCCACATGCCAGGAGTCCTCCAACCCGAGAGACACCAGACTGCTGCTCAGGAAACCTTTCTCTAATACCCCGCTCCCAGATTTCCTGCGTGACCTTGGTCTGCACGGCTGTGTCTCGGAGCCTTAGGATGTTGTTTCACCCTAAATATCTGGTTTTGGCAGTAGAACTGGCTTAAGGTCCTTCCTTCCTCCCACCTCCCCAGGGTTAAAGCAAGAAAGCAGCAAACAGTGGCACAGGGCAAGAACAAAGAACTACTTTGAAAGCTGTCATTGCCATGGGGCTCAGAAGTTACACCCTCATTTTCTTCAGTTGTGAAAGAGGAATATTACCATCTACCTATGTTATGTGACGTAAGATACAAAGGGTGAGGACGAACATGAAAGACTGAGATGCTCAGAAGGTGAACCGTGCCACATCTTGGATTTGGTAACAACAAACTCCTCCATACTTCTCCTGTTTTACTTGAAGCTGCTCAAAATTAAAACATAAAATCTGTGGCTTGACTTAGGCTCCACTCACCAGTGAGTGGGTAAGAGCACACCATTGGACAGCGCATAGCCAAAGCGAGGAATTCTGTTATTGTCTGAACTTGAATTCTAGTATTTCAGAGTAGGCTCCCAGGAAGGAAAGCAAGTAACAACACATAACCAGACAACAGGCAGTTAACAAATGGCCAAAATCAAAGAACAGCTTTTATTGGCCAAAATAACAAAGAAACCATTTTCTTCCAATAAAAAAAACCAAACCCTAACTGAAACACTGGTAAATTTTGCTACACAAAAAAAAAAAAAAAAAGAAAAGAAAAAAAAAAAAGAAACACTAACAGACCCCACATAACCATGACTATCCGCGTTCATCCTCTGGAAATACTTGTCCTCCTAAAGAAGTCAGTTTTTCTCCTTAACCCTCCCACACCAGCAGAAGGAGAAGAATGGCAAAACTCAGTCATTTAGGACAAGAGACCACACAGACTGGGAGGTATGAGTCTGTCCATTTCCACAAACGAAAGGGGTGGTTGGTGTTTGCAGACATCTTACATGCAAAGTACCTGAAGGTAGTACTTTCCCATTTTCTGAAGATACAAACATTTTACAACATGAGCTATAGTTTTGGTGTGGGTTTTGGTTTTTTTTTTAACCCCAGAGCACAGATGCAGTATGGCTACTCAGGCTCTACCTGCAGTTTATCAGTTAGCACTTCTCTATTTGGAAACCGTGTAGTTAAAAAAAAAAAACCTGGTTACACTGAGTTCTCAAGGCAAATGACTATATTAAAACTCAGCATTTACTTATGTCAGTAAAACAAATACCAGCCAGTGAAAGCAGATGTTTGAGAAAAACTTGCTCCCCCTGGTAACAGAAACCTTGGAGGGAAGGAAAACAACAAGACAGAAAGAGAGAGAGAGATGTGCCCGGGTGCAATACACTAGTTCCAATGGAGACATTCTCAGGAATATTTTCACTAATTTCTCAGTAAAGGGGGGCATATGTTAACAGAAGCCATTTTAAGAAACAAAAAGGCAAAAAAATAACGATCAGTGTCTTAAAAAAATGTATACCTATTTACACACTGTGGTTTTTAAAACATCACATGTATCTGCAGTGAGCACACATCTTTAAAGGTGTGTGAGCAGAGACAGCTGAAGCACATTGCTGCCAGAGCAGTGAAGCAACGCTACAGAACTACAGAGAATTCCACCTCATGGGAGTCAGTGACTACTATTGCTGCTGTGCACTGAATGGCACCATGTGTTTTAACAGAGGAATTCCACTGGAAACAGAGAGCCTCCTCCCCTAATCTAGACATGATTTAACAAAACATTTTGAGATCTAACACCCGTACAACACCTTTTGTAAGAAAATAGAGAGCAGCTTTCAGCTGCAGTTCTTCTAAACTACTGTAGGAAGGTTTCACTAACACGCTTCCTAAATTGGCAACCATCTGAGGTAATCAATGATGCTGTTAAAATGAGCATCCTTCATTTCTCTCCACCCACAGCAACCGTTGCCTCCTTATTGAGTCCTCTGATGGACAAATCGTAAACCACTTCCTCAATTTTCTTGACATCGTATTTCAGGCCATCGTAACGTTTCCTCAGAGAGTCATTCTTCAGGTTGAGGAGACGGAAGCCAGAATCCAGCTCGTTGATAAAAGTGGAGATGCGGAGAGGGCGAGAATAGTCACCAGCTGTGACACTGTTCACTGCCAGTCTGGACTAAAAAGGGAAGAGCGGAAGCGAGAAGGAATGAGAGGAAGCACACAGGAGAGTATCAGCAGAGGAACCCACCCCAATCATGTCACTATTCTCATCAGTTACTTTACCAAATGAAGCCGTTTTGTTCCACGCAGTCAGGCTACTTATACTTAGATCTACCTTTTTGTTGACCATAATCCTGGATTTTTAACCAAGTGATAGTTAAATCTTAAAATATCAGCAAGGAACAACTCTGGCACACAGAGAGGCAGTTTGCTAGAAGTTCAGATTAAGGCATGTATCGTAACTTCCAGGAACAACTTGGGAAAGTCAGAAAACACTTTTTTTTCAGGTCAGTTTTAACCCAAATATATGCACTAATATCTTCCTTACCAGCTCACTGGCGAGTGTTAATACACCAGAAAGATAGTCTTCAATGTCCAGGTGAAAGCCCCGCTCTCGCTCAGCTTCAACTAAGATGAAAAACAGAGTGGTACTCAGGTGGTACTGCACATGAGCAAAATCCAGTGAGTTAAAATTGCATTTGTTTACTGGAGCTAATATGAAATATCAAATTTATGAAATATTATTACAAAATAAAAGTCAGCCTTTTCCTGTATGTGATGTGATTACTGCCTCTTCTCAGCATTTTGATTTAGCATCTTGTGCATCCTCAACTGGATGTGCAACAGGTTACAATTGATCCAACAGCATAACTGAATTTACATCAATATACAGGAGAAGGATTTGTAGTCATCTTTAGAAAAATATTTTCCTAATTTTTTTCAAATTCTTTGCTCTGTGAGGACACAATTCTCTTACAGCATGAGAATTTAATCTGTTTTCCACACTTCTTAAACACCAAAAACAAAAAATGGGGAAAATAAGCTCTCATTTTTGTATTATTCTTTTGGTAGATTTACGCAATTTGAATGAATAATCTTCACTGATGAAAAACATTAATGAATAAGTACTTTTGTTCACATTAGATTTGCTGATTTCCACCTTCTAAAAGAATTTGTTGTTCATATAATGAAAACAAATACCAGATTTTGTAACCTATTTCTTGGTAAGAAATGAAGTTCTGCTGTTTCTCTATACCTCTGAAAGCTACAGTGTCTGAAACAGTCACATTTCTCTTCAGTTACAATATTAACTTACTCCCAAGTATTTCTGCAACAGCTTCTCGGGTCACTAACGTTTCTGACTCCAAGTAGACTACAAATGCTGCCAGAAACACCAACCGCTGAAGCACAAACCTCCAGTGCTCATGAAATCTGTTGAAGAACACACCAAGGCAAAGTGTAAGTAAGTAACATCTATTACTGGAGAGCCAGGCAACAAGCATACATTATGTATACATTACATTTTCCACCTTTATGCATTGCACTTCACAGTATTTTTTGCTTATCAAAACACCACCAGCTTCAAGTCACCTCTTCGGTACTCCATAACTTCACCCCCCAGGATACTACACTGGACATTAGTATTTGCTTGCACCTCTCACACACCTACTCAAGTTCATGGAGTTTTTCAGGTTGTCCCACCCACAAGACAATCAGGGCTTTCCCTCCCATCTTCCCTCAGCAGATTTGAGCTGACAAGATTCTTATTCTTTGGAATGTTGCTAGACATCGTCCCCTCCTGGCAACAACAAAACACAAAGGTGACAACTTCATTTAGTGTCTGCAATGCCAAACAGCCATTTCATGACAGATTTAGAGCTCTGTTTTCAGAAATGCCCCAAACCTAGCAACTTCACTGAAATTAATGGAGTAGCAAATGCTCTGCTCCCAGAAACAAGGGTGGCTCCAATAGAACGCTGATTTCTTAAACTTTGCTTTCTTTTTTTAAAAAGCTTATTGAAAAAGAATTTAATACTGGATATTTTTAGTGAAAAATTACGCTTTTGCTCAAACGCTCCATTTATTTTTTTTATCTATGCTGGTAAAAACCTCACACCTCTCTACCATGATTTACTTTTCAAACAGAAAGAGGCATTTGGCCCATAAGTCTTTAAATCATTCTTCCTCAGTAATGATGCCAAATATGCCCAGGCAGCTCCCATATCCATGTCTAGCTGTGTGTGATCCTGCACACCTGTAATACTGATCAGCAGGAAACTTGGTCTTCAGAGATTCCAGCTGCGTTCTCACTGTACTGAAGTGTTCACGAGCCTTCTGACATTTCTTTGGTACTGAAAAAGAAACAGTGCAACATTCAGTACTTGACAGAGAACAGGGGTTTATAAACAGTATTCTAGCGTAGACAGCGCTACTTACAACCTTTTCTTGTCCAAGATTGATCCCAAATGTCAGCAGACTATCTAAGAAACACTCATTGCTGCACCACAAGTCACACAGGTAGAGGAGAAATAGTCCCGAGGCCTGGGCTGTCTAATCTGCTCTCGTCCTTAGTTCCAAACTTGGGCCAAAACGCCCCAGTGTTATTTAAGAATCACTGCTAATCATGACTAATTACTGCTGCTGTAAAACTTATGTCATGGATGAAGAACCCATTCTGTAATGGACACTGACAGAAGAAAACACTAGGAACGGACTTGTACAGTCAAAGGAAAAGCAACTTTTCTTTCTCCATTTTAAAATCTTACGGTACTTTCTTCTTATTGATCAGTTAGGTTAGATGAGGCAAAACATCCCTTGAGGAGACTGCATTTCCTGCTTTCAAATGATGTATTTGAAGAAAAGGGATTGCAGCCGGTCCAATGTACGTTACCCTTCTGCGGAGAAACGGTCTCTTGTTTTGCACCACCCACTGCCACCTCCTGTTCACTAACGCGAGTTACAGCCACACTGCGCCCACAGCACCAGCGCCCACAGAACTCATCAAACCAGCATTTCTTAACTGCAGCCTTCTCAGAAATCCTGGTCGTGGCCCAAGGAAGGCAGAAGATCAACCCGACAGGCTCTCCTGCATCTTGAGTACAGAAGTTAGGATTACTTCAACAAGATGCATAGAAGCTAAATCTGAAAGCTGCAATGAATGCTTTTTATCAAAAAAGCCCTACTAGGAGTTACTTCAGTGTGTTACAAAAACTTCTTTCAATTAATAAGACATATTTTCTGTTAAAAAAAAAAAAAGAGGGAGGGTATTTAAAATTAAAAGCTTCAGGAAGCAGAAGGTGAAAGTGCTCCACGTGGCAGCTGGAATGAAAGAAATGTGTGAAGTTCACTGACAACTGCCCTTTGTTCACAACACCACCATCCTCAAACTATGGTGCCTGCCTCAGTTGTGTAATCTGTCGTGTGGCAGTTGGGGACAAAGTAAGGAATAAATTTGTATTTTGGTTTCTGTCAAAAGAACCTGTGGCAAAAAAAAAAAAATCTTTACTGCAAAGTTTCAGACAACAGCGCCCAACAATACACATATAACCTCCCAACTTCAAACTATCCTTGTCCCTCCTCAGATACCACCAGTGATGTTTTGCTAAACTTGACACAATGTGTTTTGAGAGCAAAGACATACTCAGTTGACTTTCAGCCTCCAAAGACCCTACCTGTCACTCAGACTCACATCAGCTGACAGCAGGCTGCAGCACACACTGCCCTGAAGAGCTTCCCGAGCAGTTCTCAAACTCCACTTTGGACAGGGAGCAGAGGAAGCTGAAAGAGAGATCCTCCAACCCTCTTTGGGAGGCTGCTGGCCTAAGGCTTTGCTGGTTTTCCTTCCCTTCCCTAGAACTGAATAAAGGCTGGGGCTGAAAGTGCTTACCCCACAGCTAAACAGTCTCACGCTCAGCGCAGAGAGAGAACACAGAGGAGCTGGCACTGTGACACGGCTGTTGTCGGTTGTAGGTGGCTGCCCCACAGTAGGAGAGGTTAGATGAAAAACTCAACAGGTTTAACCAAGAGGTACTTTAAGTTCCCAGAGAACAAAGGAAAGACATTGTGCAAGATAAGATTTTAAATACCACTGACTGGCATTCAAGGACAGGAAACAGCCCTCCATCGAACTTCCAGCTGCCTGTAGTTCTAACAGAGCTCGTGGCGCCCCTCAGCCTTTTCTTTGGTAGAATGTATTGCTCAGTCTGGTGCAAATCCCTTCCCTGTTTTCACCAGCCCTCTGTTGTCTCCTCGAGTTTTCATCACTCTGCCTCAATTGATGATGCAAGAATAATTACAAAGGATCAGCCAGCAGGCTGTGGGAGAAAAAGTCATCTTCCACTTATACTGGCATGAGGGCCAGGCCACAAGAAGCAGTACAGCTTCTGGTGGCGGCAGCAGCAGCCTAAACCATCGACAGCAATACAGCTGCAGTCACTAAGTATCATTAATTACTATGTCACCTGTGACCTTGTAATAATTAATAGTATTTTTGCTTTTTTAATTAGTTACTAGTTTATATAGTTTATTTATAATGTAATGTTTTTATAGCTCAATATAGTCTATTAATAGTGTTAATAATTTTACTTACATCTTGGAACAAATAAATATAAGGCTGTCTAGCCAGAACTCTGTTGCAATGAATAATCCTCCCTTTCATAGTTACAAGAGGCATTGTTTATCCATCTACCAAGGAAGAAATATTCTAGTTTCTTAGTAAAAATGTGATACTGACTCAAAGAACAAGATGCGGTACTAAGCCCAACAGCCATTTAAGCGCACTACACTGGCAGAACCACAACCGTTGCGAAACAAAAATGTAGTCTGAACACAGGACATCTGGTAAGTGCTATTTATCCCCCTAACAATCCTTCTGTTACCCGGCATTGTATTATTTTGCGGTAAACCTTTATTAATCTAAATGTTTATTTACTTTATTATGCTTGTAATCAATGACAAACTGACAGAACTACTATCATGAGTTAATTCCTAACCTATTATACATATATTCATTAGCATAGCAAGAATTATAAGCTGAGGTCTGGGGTTTTTTTTACTGGTGTGGGGGTGTGTGTGTTTTTTTGTTGTGGGTTTTGGGGTTTTTTTTCCCACTTTAACTATTACAAATCTTTTCTCAGACTCTGCAAGTTCCAGGAGCAGCTCTCTCCAGGAATTAAAAATCAAGTGAAAATACACTGAGCTGCACAGTGGTCTCTACCATTAAATGCGGGAAAGCAGCCCCTGAAGTTGATATCCAGACAAAAAAACTGTCACAACACCCACAGGTTTACTCAGCTTAGAAAAATGAGTGCATGCCGTGTAAATTAACCGATCAGTAGTTTTATTTTTTAGCACTGCCAGATTTCCTACGCAGATGGAAGCTGCACTTGTCCACAAAGGTCAAATCTCAGGTGTTGTACATTGCTTGACCCTCTCAGAGGCCAGAGAATTCCCAGGCCTCCAGCTCTAGCATGAATGTGCTGGCAAACAGCATCAGGCTGGTAACAACCAGTCAGCTCTACAGGTGAATAAAACAGCACCTGATAAAATTTAGTCTTCTATTCACCTTCAGAGGGTGGCCTGCAGATTTCTCCCTTTCCCAAATTCCTCTCAAGACCCTTCAGGAAAGTCAGACTGGTTGCTTCTTCTCAGGAGATACTCATTGACTTGAAAAAAATAGCTTTCAAGTTGCACATTTAAGGGAAAAAGCTGTTTATTCCACTAGTTTCCCCAGTAAGTTGAAAAATGGGGACAAGGGATCAGAAGCTGCAGATTTGACATCTAGCTCTATAGTGCTGTTCTCATGGCCCAGAGGAAATTGTTTAGCCCAGACACATCATGTCTGACATCTTAAACAAATTTGGGCTGAAAGCAAGGAACCAGGCTAGCTACAACCCAAACCTCAAAAACAGCCGAACAATGCCAGCTGCTGCTCAAATGTACGAGGACAGGTTCTGCTTTATCAGCCTTTGCAAATTCCCTTTATATTTTGCCACACTAAGCAGATTTTTATATATGCGTACATGCACACAGAGTCAGTCTCGTACAAACCAGACGAAAGCTTCCCCCCCTCAACCTGAACACCCCCCCTAAGGCACTGGGGATCACGTCTTTTTGGGAGACGGGGTGATGAGATGCGGAAAGGGCTACAAAGGCCCAGCAGGTAATGGTAAAATTAGCAGAATGTAAAGCTCTACATCGCGTCGCTTAGAGGAAAGCCTGCGGGCCAATTCGACGACCTAGGAAGCGAACACCTGTGGAAAGAACACCCCTGTGCCGGGACAGCGATGTGCCAGGCTGGGGAGGGGAGGGAGGGACCACGCAGCGCGCCCCGGGGATAGCAGCCCCTGCCACCGGCGGCCTGCGAGCGCCCCGGGGATAGCAGCCCCTGCCACCGGCGGCCTGCGAGCGCCCCGGGGATAGCAGCCCCTGCCACCGGCGGCCTGCGAGCGCCCCGGGGATAGCAGCCCCTGCCACCGGCGGCCTGCGAGCGTCCCGCGCCGGGCACCGCGCCCGCCTCCCCCCCGACCCGCGGCAAAGGGGCGCCCGTGAGGGCGCTGAGGGGGGACCCGCCCGCCGCCACCGCCGCCCCCCCGGGAAGCGGAGCGCGGCACCGCCGGCGGCTGGCGGGCAGCCGTGCGGGACTCACTGGCCTGGAAGCCGTCTCCCTGGTGCACGCCCTGCAGCAGCGTCAGGATCTCCCGGGCCGTCTGCTCCAGCGCCTGCACCACCTTCCGGATCTCCTGCGGGCACAGGCCGCCGTCAGGCGCGGCACTGCCCCGCCCCGCGCCCCCCCGGCCCGGCCCGGCCCCGCGCCCACCTCGCGGATGTCCTGGTCGGCGGTGAGGACGCCCTGCAGCGCGATGAACATGTCGCTCACCGACATGGTGCCACCGCCTCCCGCCCCCGGGGCCTTTCGCGCCCGCAGGTGGCCTTCGCCGCCGCCGGCGCGGGGCTGCCCGTGCCGCGCCTGACCGCGCCGCGCCGCAGCGGCCAGAGGAGCCGGGAGGTTGGCGGCGCCGGCGGGTGCCCGCGGGGAGCTGCTCGCCCCAGCGGGGGGCTCCGCGCCTCAGAGCCCGACCCGGGGGGCCGCGCTGGCCCCGCTGACGTGGTGGCGGTGCCGGGCCCCGTAGCTGGGCGACCGCGCCCCGCGCCTGCGCGCCCTTACCGCCGCCTGCCGGGGCAGTGACGCGCTTCCGGCGGCGGCGAGCGCGGCATGGAGGGGGCAGCGGGGTCGGGTGCGCCTGCACCGGCATCGTTCCTGGCCTTGGAGCCGCAGCTGCAGCGCGAGTTACAGCAGAAGGTGCAGCGGGCCAGCAAGAACCGGGCAGCCAAGGTGAGCGGGGCCCGGGGCGGCGCGGCCTGGCCTGGCCCAGCCCGGCGCGGCCTGGTCTGATGCGGCTGCTTGTGCCCCGCAGGAGGAGCTGACGCCGGGCGTGGTGTACGTGGGGCACCTCCCGCGGTGGCTCTGCGAGCCGCAGCTCTACCAGTACTTCCAGCAGTTCGGCACCGTGACGCGGCTCCGGCTCTCGAGGAGTAAGAAGGTAAAACGCGCCCAGCCCCCGCGGCGCTCTGGGGGCCCGGACCGGGCCGCCCCCGAACGTGCCGGGCCGCCCCTCCGCTCGCTGGGGGCGCCCGAGGCACGGCGGTGCGCGCTGCGGGCCGCCTTAGGCTGGGCCGTACAGTCCCGTGGAGCCTCTGAGGCCTCCTCCGTGCCCGGGCTGCCGGGGCGGTGAGGTGCCCCCGGCAGCCCCCCGCGGCCTGCCCGCCCCCACCCCCCGCCTGGGCCACGTGGGGAGCTTGGGTGCGGTTTCACGAGTGAGCAGAGGGGCGCACCGTGCTTAACGCCCTGTCTTCAGAATAATGCTTCCAGAAGGAGCGTCGGGCTGCTGGCGTGAGTCCCGAAATTGCAAATAGGCAGTTTCAGCAGCAGTTAGTGTAGCACCTTTTTTTTTTCCACGACTAAATACACTTATGTGAGAAGTGTTGCCAGAATAGACTAATTAAAGGTGGAATGTGAAATGTCATGGAAAACGCTCCGCCCTAGGGTTCGTGTTGCTTTGTGCTCAATAAATTTAACAACTACCATTTCTGGATTTATAAACGCACTATAATGTTGCTATATAAGCTTGGTAACAACAGAACAGCAGTAATGCAGGGCAGCTTTTTTTTTTTTTTTTAAATAAGTATTGGTGCACAGTTTGTTTCATATGCAAATATATATTTATGAATATGCCATACCAATTTAGGACTAAATCTGATGCTTTTCGTGTTTTCACTAAACTTCAAGAAATTATTTGTGTTTAGCTGAGAAAGGGCTCTAACTTTGAAAGCGTAATGTAATTTTCCTGTAGTTCTTCAAGTATCAAAGCATTGTTTCAGATTTCTTTCTGTCGTTGCTCACAGACTGGAAATAGCAAAGGCTATGGATTTATAGAATTTGAGTCCGATGATGTGGCCAAAATTGTTGCAGACACAATGAACAATTACCTGTTTTCTGAAAGATTGCTAAAGTGTAAGTATAAGCTGAAGTGCAAGTCCTCTAGCTTGCAACAGAAATTCATAGTTATATGTGTTATTTTTTTGGACTGTCTGGAGAGTTTTTAATGAAGTCGTGTCCCAAAAGGGCTTTATGTGGGACTGAGCTTTCTATTCCTTTTCTTTATGTGTATGTTTCATGAGAAGGGTAGCTCTGCTATAACTTGGTGTCATGTGTTTGTGATACAGGTCAGTTCATATCTCCTGAAAGGGTCCATGAAAACCTCTTCAAAAACAGTAACAAAATATTTCGGAAGCCTTCTCTGCCAGCAGTCAGGCGGTACAATAAGATACGTTCACTGGTTCAGAAGGCACGGATGACAAAGCGGCTGCTACGGAAGGAGAAACTTTTACGGAAGAGGCTGGCTGAAAAGGGGCTCGATTATGACTTCCCAGGATTTGTAAGTTTGACATTGTTTCAACGAGTGTTTTGTCTAAACACTCGTTTTAGTGTTTAGAACTAAACATGTTCCTGAGATTGTGCTAAATATGTGAAAATCATGTGGGTTTTGTGCAGCTGGTAAAAGAACCTGGAGCACCAGGGAGGCCTACTTGCTTTAAGAACTGTATAGAAGCTCCTGGAAATTAGTGTAGGGCTGTTGCTGGTTTGCCCTGTATGTATATGCGGGTTTACTTTTGGAGCAAAGGGAAGACATTCTTTTTTTTCTGTTAGTATGAACAGTTGGATAGTCTGTGGTTTTAATATTTGACTCTAGGTCACTGAAGATAGAGTTTTTGCCCAAACCCTGTGGGAGGCTTTGGCAGGGTAGATCCCAAGACTAGACCGTCCATCCATAGATCCTGCCTATGCTAACAAAGGACATTGCTCATTTGCAGAGTGCTTGGGTGAAGTACCTGAATTTTAAGCAATGCTGATTAACATGGTATTTTTCTTAAATGCACAGTAGCAGGTTTTCTTACATCACTTTGGGTGGTTTTGTTCAAACAAGATCACCTCTGTAGTGCTGTAAGTAATCTTACTAATGCAAAGCTTTTGTAGTTATGAGGCAAAGAAACCTCTAGATACAAACAGGGAAGTTTGTAGTGATCCACCTGATCTGTTTTGCTTCCTAGGCTGCACAGGATCTTTCCATAAAGAGAAAAAAAGTTAAAACATCCAAGCAATCAAAACCAAACGTTTCTTTGAGCAGCCAGGTAAGACCCAATGGTCCTAGTGGTGCCAAGCACCACGCTCCACCATTCACACTGGGGCAGATGTTTCAAGTCTGCAACTGGTATCTTTGTATTAATTTCAACACCTGAAAACGTTTATGTTGTTTGATTGAGAGATTTTTGTGCCAGAAGTAGCTTCTTTAAGATGGATTAACATTCTTGAATGGGGGAGGTTGGTTGTATCCTCTCAGTTCTTTCTCTTGCACAAAGTATTTAACAGCAAAGGCTTCCGCTCAGCGTGTTGTAACTAGCAGTGCTTGTCCGGAGGTGTGTCCAGGCAGTGGTGTGTCTGCTGACAGCTATTCAGGACTAACTAGAGGCTGGAGAAACACAGGGTACTGGGGGCAGTCACCTGTACACCACTTACACCTGTGCTTTAAACTGGCACGAGCTGACTTCCTTACTGGCATCCTTCTGTTGGTCTGTGCTACCGTATAATACCAGGCTGTTTTGAAGAAAGGAAGTTGAACCATTAATACAGTCTAGTGCTGTCTGTCCCCGTTTACATGCTATGCTGTCCCTCCTCCCTCGAGCCCTCCAGGCATGGTATTCCAGTATTTTGAAAACTAATGTTGGCTAAAAGTAGCAGTGGGATGAAAGGAAAGCTCAGGTCATCAGGACTGAGATCTGGGATACTGACAATCTGAAAAGTCTGTAAGGTGTTAACATTTCTGTTTTGTTTCATCGCTGATGTGAGTTTGGTTTTGGTTTTTTTAGTGTTGCTGCATTTGCTTGTGTAAACTGGGACAGGGCTGGTTGTGAGGAAGAGAGGATAAGTCATACGTTCAATCAACTGAGTTCTGAGAACTTAAGGAGATAATGAAGCTGGAACGTTTCAGCTCTGCTGTGGGTTGAGTGTGGCATTTCTGTACGCCAGTCTCAGATACACTGTCCCTGCCCCTGATTCTTTTCGTCTTGGCATTACTGGTGCTTTGAGTCAGGAAATACAAAGTTTAGAAAGCAAATTTGCATAATGATATGTTAGGAAACATGAATTAATTACATTTGCCTTTCACTTACACTTTTTTGAAGATGACTTTTTTTTGTCTGAAGAAGTAATGTCTACAAAAATAGCTAGTTATAAAAATAAAACTATTTTCCCTCATGTGTGGAAGTTCTGAAGGAGAGCCGGACTGAGGTGCCCTGTGGTACCACAGAGGCTGTGACAGCTTTCTCTGGCAGATGCTTTGCAATGAATTGTGTTTTTCTGATCTCTTCAGGATCCTACTCCGGTCTGTACTCCAACAGTGCTTGAGCGCCGGAAAGGTTCTCAGATGGATGATGATGCAGAGGACAATGAAGTAACTCTCAGACTGCCCCCTACCAGTGTAAAGAATGCTGTGCAGAGACCAAAGAAGCAGCCAAGAAAAAGATCAAACCTGAAAAAACAAAAATAGACTTAAAATGTTGGTGGCTGTAGCCATGTTTTTTCTCAACTCAAAAACTGTTGACGTGGAGCTTCTTCTAGAGGTTCTGCTGCCCTGGCTTGGTTCGTCTTGACTAGACTGTTTCAGTCTTTCCTAGGCACGGTATCGGTTCACAAATCGTCCCCCTCCTGTTTAGCCGTGAGGGGACCTACAGTCTTTTTTGCCTTTGAAGATTTTCTTGACTTTGTGCTCACAAGTGCCCATGCTATGACACACCTACAGTCATGCCAGAACCTTCAGTTAATTCTGTAACTTGTCTCTAGTCCTCGCTGTTTTGAAAGAAAATGGGAGAGGCTCTTCATTCAGAGCTTGCTGATGCGGGCTGTATCTTACATTTATAATTAATGATGGGTGATAAAAGAATTAACCATTTTTCAGCTGTGTTGGCTCTTGGTAGTGGTTCTTCTGTTTAACTGAATATCTGCGTTTCATGCAACTGCTCACGTATTTATACAAATAGAGGGCGTGGGATTTTTTTTCCCCAATGAGAATTTAATCTCCTGTTTGCGATCAGTCAAGGTCTGCCTCTACTGTCCAGGGCAGAGGCAGAATGCCATAGCTGGATAAAGCCAGTGTCTTTCAACCCTGCTTTTGGCAATACTTGGGAAACAGCCTTTCCCAGGATGTGGGCTTGGAAAGGCCTGGGATTGGGAAGGTGGTCAGAAGAGACAGGAAGATGGCTGAAGTCACTTGCATTCAAGATGCCCATTCCTTTCACTATGCAGGCAAAAGATTTGTCTTTGAGAGTGTACCCTACTGTGGAGAACATAGGGTGACTGTTCTGTTGGCTGGTGGCTTAGCCAGAGTCACTGCTATGCTCTTGTTCCTCACACACTTGTGTAAAAAGCGTTTCACTCTGCAGAGGTCCCAGGTGTGCACGTGCTGACACTGTTTTCTGCTCGGGCTGACCAGGCAAAGGTAACTTGCTAATTCTCTGGGGTTTTGTGTGCCATAAATGTGCTGTTGCCTGGTTCAGAAAATGTTCAAGGAACTGCAAAGTGCAGCTGCTTCTAGAGGGACTTCTTGCTTAACTGTGGAGATGAGCACATGGTGACAGCTAGCTTATGTACAGCTGTTCTCGGAGTGAGCAAGGCTCTTTGAGAAGATACATCAGTAATCAGAGCAGTCTTGGTTGTGTTGGGAATTCTGTTGTTCTTTGAGCCCTGCAGCAGCTGGCACCTGTATCTCAGTTTCACTGCCTCTGTGAAACAAGGGTATCTTCTGCTTCAGGGAGTGCTAAGCACATCGCAATATTGTAATAAGCCTCTGGGAGGGTGAACCAGGAATGGCAAGGCAGGTTTTTGTCACAAGTAGTACAAGTTCAGAGTATGAGTGTAGCTTTTTGTTGTGCATCAAGATTTATTCTTGTTCCTACATAGCCTGTCATAGCTGACTGCAGATAACCACTCCTGTTTGGAAATGCAGTTTGATTGTGCATTTAGAATTTGGATTTTATTGCAAATCTGAGACCTGCAGAAATTAGTACCTAGCCTTGATCTTTTATCATCTGAGATAAAATGCTTTCTGCTGCTGTTGGCTGTAGGTCAGGCTTGGCAGAAGATTTCAGAGGAAAGCCCAGGTGATAATAACCGGCTGCTCAGGTAGGTGGTTGGCACTAATTCCTTGGCTATTTTAAGACTTGGGCTCTTGGCAGAGAAGAAGAAATCTGAACCATTGGCCTGGCTAATTCTGTCCTGTTTGGCCTGATCACTTGAATAATCATGTGATCGTACTGACATTCTCTTGGTGACTCGGATTGCTCTCCTTTGTTACTCTAAATTGTCAGGGAAGCCACTTGGATGAGTGTGTCTTTATCAAATGCTTGTCATTTTGAGCACGCTAGGGAAATCTGTTGATCAGCCCATTGGTCACTGACAGTCCTTGCCTTCTGATACCAGTGTTGCTGCATACGTCTGCAGGCTTTATTCTCTGTGCATTGTTTGATGTGAAACAGGCAGTGTTTACACATCGAACCTGTGGAAAATACATCCTCAGCTAAGATCTGAGATGAATGTGATCAGAGTGGGTGGCAGAAATTGCCTGTCTGCTAGTAACTGACATGCAGCTCTGAAAAAAGTTTTCTACCTTGACCTCATACAGCAGACAAGGAGCAAAATGCATCTGCCCAGAATGGACAGTTTGCTTTAAAAATCTGTATTTCTGACTTTGTGTTGTGCAAGTGAAGTTGGCTGTTTGGTCAAGATGAACAAGAAATGTGGCTGCACCTTCTCGTGTGCAGAGCTGAATCTCTTGGGTACAGTCTGACACGGTGGGGCAGCATGCTTCAGTTAGGTGGACGCACGCCACCCTCCAATGAACGCAGTACAAGATTTCCTGGGAAATTACCTCCCAGATTTGTAAAGAAACCTGTCTAGTCTGGGTAGTTTGGAGTGGCTGGCTGCATTGGTGTGAGTAACGCATCTTTAACACAATTTAAGAATATGAGAGAAGCCTGGTGTGGATCTTAATCAAATATGCCCATCTCTTTGGTGCTGCCACAAATACTTCTTCTGAGGCTGTTGAGTTATCAAGCTGCTTTTAAGAAAACTTAAGTTTATCTAGAGCAAATTATCCAGTGCAGTTCACCAAAGCTGAGCAGCTGCCTTCCTGTGCTTCCCATTCCAACGCCTTGGCCTGCAATAGGAACCTGGAGTTGCTTTCTTCCTACTCTGCTTCTGCTGCTGTGCTCTTTGTGCCCAGTGTTCTGCCCCTGTCTGGAAGGCTGTGTCTGCTTGCTGCTTTCTTCTGTGTTAGATTCTGGTTTCTTTCCACGCTGCTTGCTGTGCCTGCATGAGTTTACAGGGACTTGGGCTTCTCCAGCTCTCTTGAAAAGGTGTGTGCCTTTAAGCTAGCACCCTGGTTGCTGCTCACACTCCATATTCATGTAGCAGTTTGAGCCTCGGGAAGAAGTTCCAGAAAGCTGCACTTACAATAATGTTTGCTTCCTGCTGTATTTTTCCTTTCCCTTCCTTTTGTGTATTGGTCTTCCTTCAATTGAGATCAACTTAGATGGGAAATCTGAAAAGCAAGGAAACAAAATTCTGTGCTGTTTGAGTAAAGCGCAATACCCAGGCTACAGCAAGGAACTCTCAGCAGAAGGGCAGCTTTTCTTGGTGATGGTTTCTGGTTTTAGGCTGCCTGTGTTATTAATATACTGCTGTCCTGGGAGATGTACATAAGCAGAAATACAGACACCTGATACTTGCCAAACATAGTTTCCGTAGCAAGTGGACAGACGTGCTGTGTCATGAGTTATGCCTCAGTCCTCGCACTGATTTTTATTTCTCATCTTTTCAGTCATTTTTCCATCTTGGACAAACACAAACCTCCTGGCCACTGATTTTAGAGCGGTCTGTGAGTTGGTTTTAGTGGATGCTAGAAGTGTTGGAGCTTTGGTTTCAAGACATGACTTGCAAGCTCTCTGCCTTTCTGTCATGAATGACTTCGTGGAGGTTTTTTACTGAACACCTATGTATGTAGTACAATTTTCAAGCTTCAGAAACGCGGAGATGCTAGCAAAGTCTGCTAACTTACACTTGATTATTCCAATTTCTCTGTTTTGCAGGAAGGAGACCTGGGCATAGGGAGTGCACAGCATTTCCCAGCACATGAAGCACTGGAAATAAAAGGAATGGGGTGGGAAGAAAAGCAGAAGTGGCTGTAAAAAAGAGGGGAGAAAGGAATAATGAGGCTAGTGCTCACCTCCAGAGAAAAATGCATTGGTGAATTTGGCAGGGTTACACTGCTTGAAATTAAAGATGCAATTCAATGTTTTTCCTATTTGTTTTGCCTGTTGGATGTGCTGTGGGATGCCCAGGCTGCACAGTGTGTCAGGAATGTGCTGCAAACCATGGTCCAAGTGCTAGTGTTCACTCAGGAGCCCTGAGTGGCGGAGGAGAGCACGCTGGGCAAGAGACACTTGCTCTTGCCAGTAACAAGCCTGTTTGCTTTCATACCTGGCTTCTAAAATGGCTGCAGCCCCGGGGAACAAAGCTAAAACCTGTCTGCAGGTAGTTCGTGGTGCAAGGGGGGGTTTGTGCACGGCTCTGAGGGGTGACATCCTCTCCAATTAAAGTGCCAGTGAGAGAGAGGGTAGTTCTAGCAAATTCCTCCTCTCCCAGATTTCTCTTTGGAATGTTGAGGTGTTTGGTTCTTGCTTTGTGTGTGTGATGCAGCTGGCCAGGGTAGGGCTGTGTTGTGTGAGGTGCTGCACGTGTCCCTGCCCTGGGCAGGGCATTGCAGGTGAAAGCCAGTCAAGCGGGTAACAGGAGTATGGTGGATGTGACCTCCATTAGGTGTTTTGCAGGAATACCCACAAGTCCTCCTCTTGGACCAGACTCCTTCCTTGTCCAAGATGCTCTTTAAATGCATCCTGTTTTCCAGAGTTCACAATCTAACCCACAGTGTCTTGAAATGTCCAACTCCAGGCAGCAATAATCTGCACCTTCTTGGCCAGAGATGTGGGGGGGACCACCTCAGGGTGCTGCTGGAATGGTGGCAACAGGGAGGGCCCTTCTGTGCGTCAGGCTGCTGCCTGCCACCGCTAATCCAGCCACATCCCTCTCTGCCCAAGGCCGGCAGCTGTTAGAGTAAGCCAAGGAGATGGTTAACTGCATGAGTGAGGATCACTAAAGCGAAACATTTTCTCCCATGCAGGGTGCAGCAAGGCCTGTCATTGCTTCTCCCACCTAGCACTAATTAAGCAGATGGCAGGGACTGAGATGCTGGCTGTCCTGGGAGGTTTGGACTGGTTACACACCTGAGTGTCTGTGGACGGTGAAAATGTTTGGTTATAATTGTCTTCAAATGTCGTGTTGAAGGGAGCAGGCAGGATTATAAGGACAAATGCTGCAGGACTTTGAGGCAGCAAGGTGGGTGTCTGCAGTGAGCCGCAGGCACTGGGGCCACCACTTTTCCATGGCTGCACATTTGACCCATCACGTGGACTCTAGGGCCTGGCTTGGATTTGAGACTTGTTTTAAAGAACAGGGAGGAGAAAACCAAAACAGTTTTTTAGGATAGTGATTCTGGAAAGCTTTGGTTTTTTCTATGCCTTTTTCTAGTGATGACGGAGAGGAGGGCTTGGTGAGCAGGTACAGACCTGGAAATCAAGCTGCTTGCTCGGTGGTGTGGCATTGCTGCCAGTTTCCTGCAAGTACTTGCACAAACCCCTAGCTTGCCTATGTTTTGGTTTCTTTAAAATGAACAGGGAAGCTGAGGTACTTCTGTGAGCGTGGCTTTGTATGGCTGGAAGTGTTGCACCATTCCGAGAGTAAAGGCAGTACCTTGCCTCTCTGTCTTCCTTGCTCGGTGTACTCGGAGTTACCATTTCTTGCCAGCACGCCTGCAGAAGGCAGTTGCATGGTTGGGAGTGAGCAGGGGGTCTGTGCCAGTTGTGCAGCAGCAGCAGCACAGCTGCTTTGTTGCCTGCAGCATTTTTATTTCTGTTGACATGCGAGCTAGAAGGCATTCAGGATGACTTTTGGGTGCTGGACTGCATTTGCAGGTCTGCCTGTTAGAAGAGCTCGGTTCATCTGCCTGGAAGCAACAGACAGAGGAAATGCAAGGCAAATCTATAAGGTTTTTCCCTCAGCTGTCCCACACAGAGACATGTTTGTGGTTTATTAGCTGGACAATTGTTAAAGTGCATGCTATTGAACTGTATCCTGAAAATCAGACTCTGGGTTTGGAGCTGCTTGGAGCTGCTGGAGCTTTGTGACTGGACTGGCAGGAGCTGTGCAAGTGCAAAGGACTAGTTTCAGAGGCAGTATGGATTCTCCTGAGGCAAACCTGTCCATTGGTGTAATGTCAGTGCAGCCACATCAGATGATTCACAGCCCAAGTTTTTATCCTGAGAACTACTAGCTCAGCCTTTTTTCCCCATGAGCTCGTAATTTTACAAGATGAAATCCTGGTGTGTTAATATGTAGTATAGATTCAGTCAGTCGGTGGTTAAGAATCATTTGGAGTTGGTGATTTGAACGATTGGTTTTGAGTGGGCTGCCGGTATATGTTTGCTGTGCTGCTGTTCAATGTCAGCCCTCCCGTTGCATTTTGTAAAAGCTTCCATTAATTTCACTAGAAATCTGCATTTGGGGTGAAGGGTGACCTAATCTTTAAAAAGGATCTTAATCCACTTAGCCTGTCTTGCAAAGCTCAGCATTTTTTCCTTGTCAGAGGCAGACTGCATTCCTAACCTTGATGTGTCACTTTCCAGTTGGTTTAATATTTGGGTGAGGATACAAAGGAAATGTTTTTCAAAGACTAAAAGAGTTCATGCTGCTAAGGTATGTGCAATGTGTGATGTGCAAGTACAGAAAAGGAGATATGAGCATAATTTTAAGTGGGTGGTGGAAAAAAGATAAAATAACACCAGCAGATGACTATAGAGAACAAGCACAGGAAGAGGTAAATCCAGTTGAAAGAGTGTAAATAGGGAGTTATGAGGGAAAAGGAAGTGGAACTGTAATGTTAATTAATGTAGTTTAAGTGTAATATAAAAATAGGGTTGCTCTTAGTTTGATCTGTAAATGTGCCTTCGCAGAGGCCTGAGGGCAGCCAGGAAAAATGTGGTCTCCATGCAAATACGAGGCCTAGTGCCTATGCCTTGCTAAAACTACAGATCTAGGCTACTGCGTTAAATCTAGCTCGGGTCGGAAAGGGTGGAAAGCTGTTGCCAGTAGCCTGTTCAGTTTTGGGGGGTTTCAGCTCAGACTCCAGTCACAAAACGAAGAATGCCACAATTAATGCTAATTGGTACCTTCCTTGATGTTTTGGCCAGGGAGAATGAGTTCCCTGCCTCCCTGGAGGCAGTCACTCCAGGTCAGAGGAAGAGGCCCATGGGGATATTGCATGGCTCAGGACATTCAGGCCAATGGGAAATCTCAAATCAAACCCAATTCACGCTGCATGAGGACTACCTGCTTTGTATGTGATGTTTCTCCCTGGGTGGCCAAATTTCTGCAAGGAGCGAACACACGCAGACGTGCCCATGTGCACACGATGAGCCTTGAAGCCATTTGCTCACTTGCCTTGAATCAAAACCTTCTGCTCTCGCGTTTTCTTTTCTGTTTGGTGATTGAAGCGAAGCTTCATGTGCCTTCACGTGGGAGTTAAGTGGGTCAGCGGGCTGCTTTGTTTGTGGCAGCTCTCACGTGGAAAAAGCCTGATGCAAAACGCTGAGGTTTGGCAGGAAAGTGCCAATTAAAGATAGCGGTGCAGGAGCATATTGTCTGAGCTGAAAGTGCTCGAATCTGGGGCTGTGACAACTGTCGTGTGCAGAGGAAAGAATGAGGAATTATTAAATTTAATGTTGATCTGAGGTACCTAGTGCCTTCCCTGTTGCAAGTGTTTGTTCTCACGCAGTGTAGACAAGGCATTTGTTCCCCGTTTCACAGGTAAGGTGAGGGGTAGAGGAGGTGAGTCACACAGGGAGCCTTTGCCAGGGCGGGATCAGGAACACTCAAGCTGGGTGCTTGGGCTTCACCTGGTGTCGGCCTGTGTTATTTATCTTTGTGTCAGCAGCAGTCCAGCCTTCTTATCACTGCACATGTCTGTTCAGGTGACGAGTACAGGAGATGTAAGTGCAGAGAGGTGGCAAAGTGAGAGATGCAGTGTTACATTGAGTCGAGTGAAGTTTTTCTCCCCCTCAGCCATGCAACGGTCAAGTTGGGACAGCATGTAAAGGAAATGTGGCTTTCTAAGTCTGCCTGGCAGCGTGCTCAGCTGCAGGGAAGCAACCCAGGGACCGCCAGGCTTTGATGCTGCTATCTTCTGCTGTCATGGGCAACTACATCATCATACTGTCATCCAGAAGTGAATATATTGCTCCTTGGAGCACTTGGCCCTTAGATTCCCAAGCAGACATTGTGCAAAAGGGCCCTGAAGGAGAAGAGAAGAGCAGATCACTCAGGTATAGGTATAGTCAGTGTTTCTGCTGAAATAGAGCCTCTCTTCCTCCCAGTCCATCCCTTTGCTTCCCACTGGTTCTGTTTTATTGATGTGTTTTTGTTTGAAAGAGCAGCATTGGTAAATGAAAGCTAGGATATCCATAGTTCCTTTATTTTAAATAAGCTTTCAGGCTTTATTTTTCCCTTACTTGGAGCTTTCTGTGCCCTCGCTGCAGATGTCCATTACCTGATCTCCTGTTTTATGTTGCAAATGGACTGTGCTTTATTTTGCACGTGTATAGGCACACACCTCCTACTTATGATGAACCAGACCTTTCTCAACAAGCAGGGAACAGTGTACTTTGCAGGTGGACTGATGACAGAGATAGTGCAGCTTCACTGGAACAGTATCCTGTCAGGAGGCAGATGTTCCTTCCTTTCTGCTGCACTAGTCTGTCTGTGTTGGGAGATCCACATGCAAGACAGGTAAGTTAAGTGCTGATCTTTCAGAAATGAGAGCATAGTGAGATGTACCTTTATTTAGGTATGTTATTTATAAGGGTAATGCCAAATGCCTGTTGTTAAACCACTGGAAGTGAAGTCCTGGTCAAGCAGTCACGTGTGATGGTGGCAGCTGCTCCAGTGGTTACTGTTGTTTCCATCATTTAGAGTTCTTTCTGCACCCCAGGGTGAATCCCTAAGGACTGGTTAAAACCAGCATGGTTGTTACCTAATAGTAACTTTGGAGAAGCTGAGGTATCTATGCAGATTGGATTCCATCCGGAAGGTTAAATCTGGTTGCCCTTGGGGTGTCCCAACATGCCTTCATTGGTGGGTTTCCATTGAGAACTGGCACAGGCAACAGACGCATCTGTTGTAGATGATGCTTGGATTAATGCTGATTGATGTTCCTTTGAAAGTTGATGGACTGCACAGTATAATCAAGAGCCGCTTCTGAGCAGAATTAAAGAAAATTGAGATGCTGTGAGACTCTAAAAGAAAGCAAAAAAAAAAATCTATGAAAGGACTGTTCTATTAGAGAAAGCAGGATGAAGTGTGCAATATAGTATGTGATATATTGCAATACTATATGCAGTAGCAATTACATTTTAAAAACCTAAAGGGCAAGAATCAGAACAGTGCCTTCACTGCCCACTTTTTAAAAGTTTTTAAAAGGTTACAACGTGTTTTAGATTTCTTTTCCTAATGAAAAGTAGGCTTATGTGATCTGTCTGTCTGCTTTCATTCAGCCATCAGGGTAGCCCACTCCTTTTTCCTTCTCAACATTTAGGGAGGAGGAAAGAATCTCGAGTTTCGCAAGAACTGGAGGAGAGAAATAATCGTTGCCAGCCTCAGGGAAAGGCAGGAGGGAGCTCGGGCATGGTGTGATTCCTTTGGCAGCACGTGTGTACAGCCCTGGACTAACCGCACCTCATGCTGCCTGTGTCTCCTCAGAGGGGAGTGCCATAGGACACACAAAGGAAGGTAGGGCTGCTGAGAGAGCAGGGCGGATTAGAGGGACAAAGAACACAGATCTGTAGGAAACCAGGCATCATTAGTGCTGCTGCTCATGGAACAATCCGGTTATTTTAAAAATATGGGCATAAACTGTTCTAAAAAGTCTCTCTGCAGGGAGCCAAGGAAATGGTCGTGTAGTAACAGAAAAAAGTCAAAACATTACAGCTGATTAAATGACAGAAATTTTATTTCTGTGCAGAGACTCCACCTGTTTTATAATGAAAATGTAAAGAAAACACATGGAAAACTGTGTTTACAGTCTACCTGTTAATTTCACAGTGGTGAAACTTCCAGGTTTTGTGCAGTTGTCACCTGAAGTCTTGCAACAAGAGAAAATAAAAATTGTAATTATTGTGCAATTTTTATCTGGGGAAGGGGGGAGTACTTAAAAACCAACCCAACTGCATGTCTCAGCATTTCTTTATGAGGCTTTAG
This sequence comes from Falco cherrug, assembly GCF_023634085.1. Classification (NCBI taxonomy): domain Eukaryota; kingdom Metazoa; phylum Chordata; class Aves; order Falconiformes; family Falconidae; genus Falco; species Falco cherrug. The sequence goes on along the minus strand of NC_073704.1, from coordinate 30,449,335 downwards.
ATGGCCAGTGACCCTAACATCACGGGAAGTGAGAATCTGAGAAAAAGCGCAAACACCTAATTATGTCGGAATGCAGTATTAAGAGATTTCCAAGGTAAATGCCTCTTTATTGTAACACTGAAAAGAATGAATTCACAGCAAATACATGATATGCAATTACTGATTTCTTGCTAAAGCTAAATGAAATAGTGATTATCATAATTCAGGTAACTTAGAACTATTTGTTCAATTTTTATCTCATTTTCTTGCTCAGAATGGAATGTGATGGTATTTTAGGTAGTGGAGGGGGAACAGTCTAGAGTCAGAAAACCTTGCCTATAGTTCTAACAGGTTCAGCTGAAGTGGAACTATTGGTGCTTTGTTAATGTACTGATGATTCTACCGTGTCATCAGCTGCTGCTAGGAGGCTGCAAAATGAGAGAAGGGCAAACAGCGGGAGTCCTGGTTGCAGAACTGCCCAACTGGGGAAGGAGAACACTCAGCACAGGGACTGTCCCTCCTCTGAGCACACACAGATGGTAACATGGGGACTGGAAAGCCACAGCAGGTGAAGCAGAGCTGTTGTGTCTCTGCCATGGATAGTACTTAGCCAGTTAGGGCTCTCAGGAGATTAGCTACTGCCTGGGGTGTCAGAACCATGGTAATTTCTAAAACTGGTTTGTAATCACCTGCTTTCAGTTTACACAGAGCTGGCATCCTTTTAAGCACTAATATCCCCAGCTTTCTCTTGACATCTTTGCAGCCCATTCCACTTTTCATGTTGAACCTATGCTGATTCCTTCATGCAAAACAGCAGTTATGTATTGCAGTGATACCTGATGGTGGAAAAGAACAAACTAGCAAATTTAGTATTATTTGGAAGGGGCATGCCAAAAGCCATTGCTGTGCTGAAACCAGGAGCCATGAAGAAAAGCATTATTATTTCAGGAAGTTATGATGAAAAAGGTGCCATTTTTTCCACAGTTCTTCCATATGAGCTGTTTTGATGGCTCGGACTACGTACTTCTTGGAAACTGCCATGTTTCCATGCTGAAACGTGCTGATGGAGGTCAACTGCTTGCTGAAGGACAGAGGATGAAGACAGCTGGGGCTGTTCGAGGTGAAATGAAGGTTCCCTCAAGCAACACGAGCCAAGCAGTCATAAACCCAGGGAAGAAGATGGTCAGACATGGCTTGGTAAGGAGCCTATGCGCAGGGAGTTTGCTTCCTACTTTCACCTCAGCCATACAGGAGCGTTGCAACTCATTTAGGGGGAAGATTTAGTTGCTTTTAAATGTAGATTTGTAACTAAGGCTCGTACAGACGGAACAGCTTCCCTCGGCAGGGAATCGTCAAAAGGAGGGGCTGTACGCTGACCTCAGCGGCAGGCTCCCTCCCCCTCGGCGGCCCCAGGCCCGGCAGTTCCTCCCCAGACACCTCAGCCTCGCACGGGCGGGGCGCACCAACCCAGCACCGCGCTCCCCGCAGCCGCCTGCGGGGGCCCATCAGCCGGGACCCGGTGATGAGCCTCCCGGTGACCCCGCTGCGCCGGGACGGACGCGTGTGCGCCGGGCCGGGCCGCCACCGGCTCCCGCCGCGCTGCGGGCGCCGTCGCCATGGCGACCGGGCCCGGCCGTACCGGTGGGGCGGCGCCGCGCATGCGCAGGGCGCGGTCTGACCTCACCGCCGCCGCGCTGGGCTGCCCCGCCTGCCGCGGGGAGCCGCGCCAGCCGCCCCTCCTCCGGCCCGCGCCGCACGCTCTGTGGTGCGCGCCCTTGCGCGCATGCGCGCTGCCGGCCCGCGAGCCTTCTAGAGGCGCGGGGCGGTGACGCGCCGGCGCGGAGGGGGTGTGGGTGGCGCGTGCGCGCTGGCTCCCATTCTTCCCGTGGCAGCGGGGCGGGCGCAGCCATGCAGGGGAGCGGGCGCCGCCGCCGGCACTGAGCGCCGTCCGGCCCCCGCCCCGCCACCGCCTCCCGCGCCGCGCCCCGCAGGTAACGCCTGCGCCGGCCCTGCGCCGGGCGGTGGGGCCGCTGCGCCGGGGAGGGGGCTGCGTGCGAGGGGAAGGAGGAGCGCGGCCGGGGGCTTTGTGTGGTGCCGCCGCGGGGAGGGGGGGCGGGGAGGGGCGGCCGCCGCCGGGGCGGCCCCGGGCGGGAGCGCAGACCTGGGCCGCTCGGCGCTGCCGTTTGTGGAGGGGAGGGGCGGGCGGTCCGGCGGCGTGACGGCGGCAGTGGGAGCCGGGGGGTGCGGGGGCTGCCGGGGCCTAACGGCTGGCGCGGGGGCGCCCCTCGGCCTCCCCGCCCCGGGGCTGCGGGGGTCAGTGCGTCGCGGGGGCGGCCGGCCTCAGCTCCCTTTCCGCGGCGTGGTGCGGCGGCGCGGGGACGTGCGCCCGGCGGAGCGGGCCGCCGAGCACCGGCCGCCCGGTGGGAGTGGCGGGGCAGCCTGCGGCGCCGGGGCCTCCTGCACGGGTCCCCGCTGGTCCCGGCGGTTGCTCGGCGAAGGGAGGCGAAGCGCCGCCGGGCCGCGTTCCCCCGGTCGTGTGGGATCGCGGCAGCGGCTGCCGGATTTTCAAACCGTCCTGTGGTCTGGGTGGGTTCGGCTCCGGCGTGGGGCCCTTTTGTGCACGTGTCGCGCTTTGCTTGGTTTGTTTCTGTCATCGCAATTTTTAATGCAAGTTGGGTGAGGGCTGGAAGTTCGCGCCTGTGCAGAGAGGTCGGTGATCGTTAGACGGATCCTGCAGAAACGTTTCAGAGCGATGCTGGGTCTGAGTAAACCAAATGTAGTTAGTTGTCTCTGTGTTCATGCAGGCCTGCGTCGGCTCCCCTGCGCGTGTTTTCAATGTATGTGTCTTCAGATATCTGTGAGGAAGGGAGAAGCTGCCTCTTTCCTCCCTAGCCTCTTGAGAAAGGACTGGGGAGCTGAGGCAGGGTGATGAGCACAGGGCTGCATGAGAAGCCTATAGTGGAGTAGAGCAGAGACTTCCCGGGTGTGAGGGTTGTTCTGACCAGTAGATCTCTGCATCTTGCAGGCTTATTTCATAAGTCAGTGTTTAGTAAAGGAGACTTGGGTTAAGAAAAGCAGCATGTGCTGAGCCGGTGTCGGCAGGGCAGAGATGTGCTCTCCACCCCACTGCTTGTGCTAGCGCCTTAGGCAGATGCATTGGAGTCCATTTTGCTGGTGAGTAGTGCAGACCTATTTTTCTGCATCTTTAGAGCAGTCTCATCTTCCTTGCACGGTCCTCTTGATGCCACCTGGGTGCCGTTGAAGACAAGCCATGTATTGTTGCTTAATACATGACGACGCAAATACATAATTTAGATCAGTAGTTCTTAAATTAGAACTTGCAAAGCCATTAGAAGTGCAAGTGTTTGCTTCTCTGTGGGATTCTGAACTGGATTTAAAAGAGGTTTACAGCTGGATATGTTTGAGAACTTCCAGCAATGGTGAGCTTTTGCTAGAGCAAAGGGCTACACCAAGTACAGGATGGATGTGCAGTACTGTCATGTTCAGGGTCTTCCTTGCAATATGGCAGTATAGCTCGCTGTGTGGAACAAACCTTTGTGCTGCAGTCCTGGGCTTGGCAAAGTCCAGCTTCTGCTTGTTTTCTCTGTTGAACCCTATCAGCGGTACTGAAGTCTGGCAGTTGTGAGAGGGACAGAGTAATGACTAACTGTGGCACCATGGGCAATCCTCTCTGTATTTCATAGTCACACTTGTTTAATTTTTAAAAAAAGTTGCTGCAAGCATAAATGGATCTTTTTTTTTTTCCTTTTTCCACACTGGTGCCTGCAACATTCCTGTGAAGTCCTTGAAATCGATCACATAGCTTCAGAAGTTTCTGTTTCAAGAAGGAAGACACTATGAAGTTAAACACTTCGGCCTTGCTTCGCTTGGCCAATAACGTTCAGTGCTAAAAATGAGACAACAGCATGCTTGTGAGATGGAAATGTTTATCTAGTTCATGTGATGTTCTCTAGAGGGACAATTGCAGAGAGTGTCTATGATCAAATGAGCTCGTCCTTCAGTCATCTTTGAAGTTCTGTAGGAATCTTAAATCTGAGCTACCAATTAAGTGTTGCAAAACCCAGTACTTAAACAGCAAAACTCAAACTGAAATGATTTATCACTTTCTCCCATACGTTAGTCAATCCTTCCCTATCCATCAGGCAATTTGATGCAGGCTGTTAGCAAGTCTGGCCACTTTTGTAATGATTTGCAACATGAGGAGCTAGATCTTGCCCTCAACAAGCTTTCTGTTAGGGACAGGTCATGCCTAAGAAGTGCAAAAGAGGCTGGACATGAAATGTTGAGATGGCTAAAGTAATGACCTCCCCTGCGTGTACCTCTCCGCATTTCAACATACATGCAGATTTTTGTGAGAGTGATGTGGCTTTGAAGCTTGTGGACTGCCATTACGGATACCCTTCTAGCCTCAGATGACTTTGGATCAAGCTCATGTGTCACTCTGAGTCTCTCATTATCTTGGGCCTTGCCTAGGCTAGGGCTGGAAATCTTGTTGGCATGCCTCTGGATTGGGCTTGCTGCTGCTAATGCCTCCTTGGCTGGCAGTTGTCATTGAAGCTTCTTCCTGGATTCTGACAGTGCCAGCCCACCTTTAAGCAGCACTTGCCAGTGTATTAAAAAGAATACTAGCAATTGTATAAAGCTTTCATCTGAGTGAAGAAAATAGACTGGTTTTGTCTGTTAATTTCTTCAGACTGACCAGTAAATTTAAAGCAGTCTGACTGTGAAGGAAGAGGTTCACTTCTTTCCTCAATGAAGGATTGATGTTTGTGGCAGTCTTGTGCAGAATAGCCTTAGCTTTTACCCTGCTGTTTAATGGTGTACACTTCATGCTGCTCTTTGCTCAGTTTCTTCGTTTTCACCAACCCATACAGTGCTGAAGTTTGTATTGTGTGTTTCTTTAGGGCTCACTCAGTGTTTTGGATATTGTGTATTGGACCAACCTGTTATCAGTCCTCAAAGCTGCCTGAAAGCCTGATGTGAGCTAGTTAAGAACTTTGCACAGCAGGATTCTGAAGAGCTAAACATGTGCAAGTTCCTTGGTATTCTGGACTGCACTAGTGTATGGCTGTCATAAAGAGATCATAAGAGATCACTTTCTCCTCTCTTTGGCAGCACTAGCACTCTTGCACACACACAAGAAAACCAAACCCCGAACGATCTGGATAGAGTTGTAACTGTTCAAGTTATAGGAGGGCAAGAAGTGGGTTTTGTGGTCTGAGAGACTGCAGGTGCTCTCTGAAAGATTTGATCTCAATTCATGGTTAGTGTTTGAGTTCGTCTGGTTTCCTGATCTGTCAATGAAATCTTGGCATGTTTGGCTTCACAAGGAGGGAGATGTCCATTCCACGTCTAGAAACAGTATGCCAAGTAGAAACACCAAAATTAATTGTTAGAATAGCATCATTATTGTTACTTTATTGGAAGTTACTAGGCAGATTTAAAAGTCTCCAATTTGTTTCCTCTGCCAGCAGAATTAGGCTAAACAGCCTAAGCAGGCCAGTCCCTGGTGCAGCGTTTCTGTCTTTTGGGTTTAAGCTGGGCCCGTCTTTACACTTTGCTTGTAGATGCTTTAGATTCCAAGATACTTCATAAAGCAAAATCGAACCAACAATGATTTACTGAGGCAAAGATCTGATCAAAATGGAGTCGGATTCTGACCTGTGTTTCAAAGTGATGCTGAGCAGAAGGGAGGAATCACAGGTATGTGTCTGCCTGTTACATTGCAGGTGGTTCTTAGCCCAGCAGTCTCTTAACTGCTGCTAGAGTTCAGCCCAATTCATGGTATTGTCAAACAAAACCCTGTTCTGCTGTTCCTCCTCTGCTCCTTCCACCTACTGTTTTATGAATCTTGAGTGCAGTGGTGGCTTTCCATGATCCCTTGCTGCCTGTGTTGGGGGATATCTTTGGCCATCCGCTTATGTGTGATTGTAAATACCAGGCTGAACAGAATCTGATGCCTGAGTGTAGAGAGTAAGCCTCTTTCCCCTCACTGGAGCTGAACTGATCCTAGCTGCTGGTTTCTGCTGACCTCTGTCAGCAGTTGAAATACAGCTGCTGCCGAGAGTTCTCCTGTCCTTGGCTAACAGTTACCATGAGGGCTGGCAGCCCTGGAGAACAGGGGTAGGCAAAGAGCCCTATTCTGTCATGCAGACAAGTTTGTGTTTAGAGTCACGGAGGGAAGAGATGGACATAAGCTGGGAAGCCTGAAAAGAGATGAAGAAAATAAACTTTTTCCAAAACTATTAACTTGCAAAATGCTCCTGTTGATTCCCACAGCCAGGTAGGAGCCTATAACAGACTGAGGTCATGTCTTGTTCAATTTGGGGTGTCTGGTTTTCATATCGGCAGCATCTTGGCATGACTTGTCACAAGTATGCATGTAAGAAATTTTCTTTGAATTGGAGGTGCTTTTGTTTGTGGCTGTAGTATCTACTTGCCTGTCTGAGATTCTTCTGTGAGTGAACTTACTTGAGGTGTAGACTGCATGGAGTAGGATTTTTATCTTTTGTTACTCCCATATCACACACGTTTTGTTAATGTGGTCTAAAATAAACATGTATGTTTTGAGAATATGGTGTGAGATGCAGAGGGAAGAAATCAGACTGAAAGGTGCTTGTGTCTCTTGAGGGCCTGTACCCAAAGTATGATCTTGTGTATTATTTTTCCATTCCAATCTGTCATTTTACTGCTAGCACTTGTCTCTCAGTTACTTCCTTCCAGGGTAGTTCTGGCTTGGACATGTACACAAAACCTTACCTACTTCTTCTGTGTCACTAGGCAGTTATACATCAGTAAGGATAATGAGGTCCTGGAGCATTTGTTGAGTTATATCAAACCCACTGATCTCTTGAAAAACTAGATTATCCTGATCTTGTACCAGCATGTGGTGGTATAGGTTTTTTCTTTCCCCAAGGTGTTCTCATCCTCAGTTCCCATTGCCGCTGGAGACTTGCTTTGCAGTGGCTCTGGGAAAGGTACTGAATTTCTACCCTATTTCTGCCTGTAAAATAGGAGATTATTGTGTATTTTCCCAACATTTTTCCTCAGCTTTTGTACATTAAGAGATGCTTTCCATCTTCAGGACCGGCTAAATCAGTAATCTTAGCCTAAGAGACTTAATCTATTGCGATACAAATAGAGGTTACAAGATTCAGATGTGTGTTGTGAAGCCATTTGTCCTGCTAGCAACCTGGCAAGTGATGGGCCACTCTGCTCTATCAGTAGTGTTCTACTTCCAAACCTTGCGAAGTATTTTACCCACATGAAGCTACAGGTGAAGGTTTCTTCTTTTCCTTTTTTCCCCACGTTTTTCCAGATGATCCAGTATTGATGCTGGATTGTGGAGGAGAGTGTTAGGGCCCTTGTGACTCTGGAAAGTTTTGCCCTGCACTCATAGTTGCAGTAGGAAGGGGGCTGGATGCCACCTCTGTCCTTCTAGGATGCATCACTGCAGCCCCTTGAGGGACCTTGCACACCCTTGGCTCTGATACCTTGCAGAGCTGGAAGTCAGAGAGAACCAGTGCTGTGTGGTTTGTTGGCCAGGGTCCCACAGGTGTCAGAGGTGGAGTCTGCAGGCTGTGCTCTTAAGGTAAGGTTAGATCTCCAGAATGAGGGAGAGAAGGATGTTTTTGTACACAGAAACCCACAACTCAGGTACTATTCACAGTGGAAGGTGTTATGAGGATAGTTCTGCCTGCATGCCCACCCCCATGATCCAGTAGGCCCCTAATAAATTCCTTGCAGTGTATACCTTGGAACCATGAACTGGGATGTCATAACATAGGATTTTGATGTACATCTTGGTGCTCAAACTGTTAAAAAGGAAAGAGACCTTGAAAGTTCATTCTAGACTTGTCCTTGGTCTCAGACAAAGTTAAAACCAAACTAATTTCAGAGAGGGGCTGTGTTAGGAAAACAAAGGATGTTAAAGCTCATCTAATTTTCTGCCCTGCTCTTGAAGGGTTACTCCCACTCTGCAAAGTGGTTCCATTAGTGTAGGGTGTTGGGGTCACATTGAGGTGACCTGCAAGTTGTCTTGATTTGCTATAGCTTCATTACTGTGGAGATTTTTGGAAGATTGATGCCTTTCTGAAATTGGTATCTCTATGTGAGGTGTTCAGTTACCGAGGCAGTAATGCAAACCTTTAGCGGAGGCATAAGAATTCCTGTTATCTGAGGCTTATCTCTCATCTTACCCAGGGTAGGGTAATGCAACTTTTAACAGCTAGCATCTGTCCTAGAAGGATTGTGTGGGGGGGCTAGAAAACCTTAGTTAGCTTAAGCCCTGGAAATGTTTCAGCCGTCTTTGTTCTAGAAATCTGCCTTTTTTTTTTCTAGATTTCTAGAAATCTAGAAATCAGTTTTCCTCATGACATTGAAGTTGTGCTGTGGTGTGGGTTGGTTACAGTCTGTACTTTAAACACGAACCCCTTAAACACCAAGCAAGTTTGAAGAACAGCTGATACTTAGCAGAGTCCTAGCAAGCCTTCAGCCAGCCGTGGTTCTTCTGAGGGTGGCCTGCCCACAACAGCAGTGAGTTTTGCAAACACTTCCTTAGCGTGGCTGGTGCTGTGGCAGGAGGAACAAACCCTCTGTTGAGGTCCTCATAGCAGCATCCAGCAAGGGAGCTGCATCCACATGGGCAGCAGTTTGCTTATCAGCAAGGCTGTACTGGTGAGTACTAGTAGAGCAGTGGCTGTTCTGTCTGAAGACAGCTAAAGTTACTGTATAGGGGGTGTACGTGGAAGGAGTCTGCGTGAAGTGTGGTCAGTAGGCTGAGGCGAGCGTGGGGCAGTCCCCTCAGCTAATGTGGTGAGCATCAGTTGTCAGGCTGGAAATCTGAGATACCATCTTCGGACTGGGGGAGGCTCAACTACAAGGCGGAGGTAATTACTGACTTAAAACACTCACAGTGATTGTGCAATGTTTCCAGGCACTAAAAGACACATTGCCTACTTACTGAGACAGGTGAAGGAAAGTAAGACCCTCCTGTCAGTTGCTGGGTGGGTGTTTCTTGTGAACTGCCTTTGGTTCCAGAAAAAGGCTGCTTTCTTCAAGTAGGGCATGGTGTTTTACTTGCCACCTCATACTCTCAGAGGGTTTGAACAACGGAGAACACTTAGAGCTTAGAGACTGTCAGTGCAGCTGCCTTGTGCACTGCTACTTCAGCATCGAGCAAAGAGTTGGTTTGACTGAGTGCTTAGTGAGTGCCATACTTTGTAAAGGCCTGACACCAAATCCCCTCCAGGCTGGGGATAGCTGGTACTGGCTGAAGCAAAAATAGAGTGGAGAGAGGGCTGCGAGTTTCCATCCTTTGTGCAGAGCTGCAGTTTGACACTGCCTTGCTGTTGAGATCTCCATTTTGTCTTTGCAGTATGCGATTTCTGGGTGCTATTCTGATTGCTCTGAACTTCTTGCCCAAGGGGCCTTGGCTGGCAAACCCAATAGCTATTTACCCTGCCCACCTTCCAGTACCAGTGAATTACTGCAGGTTGATGCCTGGTAGCTTTTCTACTTGAAAAGTTGCTGTGTTTGACTATGCTGGAAATCTGAAGGAGGAGTTGAGTTCTTTGTTACGGACAAGCAAGGTTCAAAGAAATGTCTGTCTGATGTACCTTGAACTAATTTTAAACTGGCATTTGTATGCAGCTAGGTCCTGAGACTTGTGAAGAAGGAGGCTTGTTGGTACAACTGTGTGCTGTGTTATTTCTACAACTGCTGGGCTACATCTAACCATGTAAAAAAAAAAAAAAAAAAAAAAAAAAAAAAGACCCCAAGAAAGGAATTGTTACGTTTACAAGTTAAGGTTACTGGCTGGAAGTAGGTACAGAGATACTTTCTGGAAGGTGACTGGAAAGGCCTGGTTATTGAGTGTACTGGCTCTTGTCTACAGTGATTGTGAGTGGCAGCAGTATTTTGTCTCTGTGCCAGCCTTGTGCCTTGAGTTAGCTGTGTTGGAGCAGTTGACTAGGGAGGTTGCGGACTGCACTGGTTTGTTAACAACATAAAAAAAGACGATAACCAGATGACTACAGGAGAAGAGTGGAGTGTAATTTTTAAAGTTGAATAGCTATGTTGGAAGAGCTCCCAAGTATAGACAAGCCCCCAGGAGAGTAATATTGCATTCTTTACGTGCTCCAGGTTTCCTTCCTCATTGCAAGAGTAAGATGTAAGATTTCCTGTACAGTTATCATAAGATAACTTGAGAATTGCAAATAATGCAGTTCAGCTTAGTCGGGGGTCAGTGGGGTTCTCCTAAGCACTGAAAAAAGTTCACTGGCTTGTGTACCCAGCTTAATATTGCCACAGCACCTTAGGCAACAAGTATTTCCTTTTTACTGTTTGGTTTGACTTATTCTACGTGCTGAGCCAGTTGCTTTGCTGTGAATTGTACCAGCTTCTATAATGCTACAGTGGTAGTATCTAGGCTGAGTAACTTCGGTCTGTTCAGTCTTTGTCATTTTTCTCCTTTAAATTCATCATTTTGAGCTCCAAGCTGGCACTAAATACAAACCTCTGGTGGCTTTCTGCTGGATAGCTTTTGATAGAAAATTTAGGCATTACTGGCAGAGGCTTTGACTAAGCACATAGTTTTGATGGCTTATTAGTGAAAGGGGGAGCTTTATTTTTGCAGTGACAGAGTTGGGATGGTGAGGAGAACGTTTTTTTTCTCTTGTTGATGTGTTGACGTTATGCCAGATGTAGCCTAGCCTGTCTCCCGTAGTGCAAACTGCAAGCCTAGTAGGAGGATTGGAGAAGAACCTTCTTTTGGAGCCTATATGCACAATCCTCAAAACCTGGAGGAGCTCTTCGTACAGGAACTGTGCCACTGAGATGTCTTGACTTCTGCCTGACTCTGCGCCTGTGGGAAGAGGTGGTACTCAAAATCCCAGTCCTAAATTGTTTGTAACATCGGCTACTGAAAACTATGGCATTTAAATTCTGCAGAAACAGAAGTGAACCGCTGGGGTGAAACTGTGGCTTTGTGATTACCAAAGCTTGTTATGTGGGGAGCATCTGTCCTGTTGATTTCAAACTTGGTGGGATGTAGAAGCCATATGCTTCATTGCCTGGGAGGTTCATTTTTTGTCAGCTTGGGTCTTGGTTTTCTCAGGTGGTGTTTTTTCCACTTCCTCTTGTGAGGAAGAGGGGGAGTCAACAGACTTCCTAACATGTGCAGAAAAGCTTTTTTTTTTCTTGGTTAAAAAAAGTGCAGCTTAAACACCTGTTGCCTGGTAGATGCAAGCCAGCTTGAGCCATTCCTCTTGGCTTTCTGTTACTGTTTTCCCCAGGTTTCAAAGGTATTTCTGGCTCTTCTCCCCTGGTGCCATAATGTATAGTGGATCTTCTTTAGACTACAGTCCTCAAGGTTATGGCATAAATCTGTTCTTCTATAGTGCACCATAATTTTTATCCTATGCCTTACTTTACATGTTTAAAAAATGAGGAAGTCTGAGAGAAATTTGTTTATATCAGTTTGCTTAAAAGATTGTTTCTGTGCCTGTAGGCAGAGGCTTACAAACTTTTAAATGAAAACCACATAGAAGAAAGACTTGAAACTTTGAATGTTCCTTTCTCGTGGCAGCATGGCCAGCTAATGGTTTCTTGGATGTGTTGGGACTTGTTTATGTGTGGAGTTAATAAAAAATGGCTATTCTGTGGTAATTTAAGTCATTCACACCCTCCTGTAATCTGAATTTTCAAGTTTAAGCAAGTTCCACATTTCCATTTTGAAAGCAATTAGGGGACTTCTTCACAGTGTTCTATCTAGTCCAACAGAAGTGTCTCCTTTTGAACATGTGTGCAGCTTCTGGAGTCCAGAAGCAAACCACCCAGCTAACTTGAAAGGTTTCAGCTAGAGCGTGGTAGCTGCTGAGTATCTCTTACCTGCCCCTTCTCCAGTAGTGCTCCACTGGAGAGGTATGCGGTGACGTGCTGCCTTGCTGTGTGAAAACCCTTCTGTTAGATGCTTAGAACCTCCTGTATGTAATACTGTCTCGCATAGCTGGAGTGCCTGCAGCAAGGAGCAAGACCAGCCCATGCTAGAGGGCAGGGCAGGGGCCAATATTCAAAGGTACAGACAGGAAGACTTGGAGGAAAACTTCTGCTGTGCTTTTATGATTGCTTGAAGCCACCCCCTTCTTTTGCCTGTGCTGCCATGGGTAGTTGGAGCCGTGTCATTAACCGTTTTGGTTGAGGATGCGAAAGCTCAGAGCACTGCTTTTGGAGTTGGTGCTAAGCTGAAATGAGTGAGAAACTAGCTTCAGCAATGAGAAAAGGCGTGGCTTTCTTCTAGTTTCAAACCAATGTCTCTTAGAAAGAAAAAAGGTGTTCTAAGAGTATCAGTTGGAGTATTGACAATTCTAGAATTTGAAGTCAAATCGCTCTTGAAGTGACTTGAAGCAAAATGGTGAGACTTTGGTATGTTCTTTAGGTGGTTCAGTTTGGGGTAATGGTCACAAGCAATAAGCTGTCATGGCATTAACTTAAAGCCTGAGGTGCCGTGTGGGCAGTTGCAGCTCATGCTTCCTTGCTGCTGTGGGGGTTAGGTTTTGCTGGTGAGGAGGGAGTTTAGTCTACAAACACAAACAATCCCTTCAGGCTGATGGTAAGATTTGCCAGGCAGTTGGCAGAGGTGAGTCCCTGGATGTACAGAACCAGTTTTGATTGCTGTCAGCCAGTGGGGATTTGAACTGGCTGCCTGGAACGGAGGGACCTGCTCTCCGTAGGTGACACATCCTGCCTGATGAATAAGCAGAGCAGCCTGTGTGGGCAGCTGGGGCATGTCTGCCAACACTTGTAGGGTTAGGGAATCTCGAGACCACAAGCCTCTGTGCTGCATCTCGATGCTGTGCTTGGTGGTGTTAAGATGTGGCAGTTTTTAAGTCTGTCCAAGGAGGATGGAGGTGAGATAATGAACTGAAGTAGTCTGTCGTGTGAGGTGTGCTTTTGTTTCCAGGTTAGGGTTCTTGTGTGCATCTCGTCTGCTGTCAGGTCCACTTTGTTTTATTAAGACTTCTGTGGAGGCCTTATTTGCTCTAACACAAGGTATGTGGATTTGCTGCCACAGTGACTCCAATTAGTGAACTTGTGCCTCCAGCTTTCTCCCAGCTGTTTACTGAGCCAGGTGTCTGCTCCACAGCCTCTTCCCTTGCTCTGAGCTTGACCTGCTTTCCTCGTGCTGGCGGAAAAAGTAGGGCAGATTTCTAGCTTTGGGTATTATTAGACAGGAAACAACAAAAAAAACCCACTGTGGATTTTTATCACTGCCTCCTGAAACAGCTAACTGGTGATGAGGGAGTGCTTCAGGATGCAGAACGGGGGTGTTGGGAGCCCTGGTCTGTGGGAGGCTGGAGGGACAGGCCCAGGGTCTGTTCCCTGGTTGCTTGGAGGGATATGTTTAATGGCAGATGGAGGGACCAGGAAAAAAAAAAAAAGCTGCAGCTAGGTTCCTAATGAAATCTTCAGACAGGAGAGTTTCTAGAGTTGAAGAATGTAACAAATCCCAGCCATATAGACGCTTTTTTACACATAAGCCAAAAACTTACTTCAGAGGTGACGCTGTTCCTCTGAATGGCAGGAAAGTTTGGTCCAGCCTTTCTTATGTATGGCCTTGGTTTTCAGGACACCATGGGCGCTCTTGGTTGAACTGCATCTAGACTGTGCCAGTGCTGTTTCCTGGACATGTGTAGTTGCGATGTAACAGAATTCAGCCTGGAAACAGCTTGAGCACCTAGTTTATGAAAATTGCTCATTTTACATTTCCTGGAGCCTAGTGTTGTGCTCTATCTTGCTGGCCAGCTGATGCCATTGATTGTTGAAGACCAACAGTCAAAACAGGATCCAGGCCTCTTCCTGCTTTCACTTCTTAAAGCAGATGCATTTCCTGGTGACCTGCTTAAGGATTTTGTCTCTACCTTTTTGGGTGGGTGGTGATGGTGGCAGTTGCAATAATATTGATTACTAATCAGCTATTCCTTAAGCGCCTAGTTTACTGTCTGTCACTAAAACTTGTAGGGAACTGATGGGTAACTGCTGTTGTGAAGAATAACCAAAGATTTTTGTCCTGACCTACCTTGTCTGATTCCTTAAAATAGAACAATGCTGCTCATATCCAGCTTATCACAGCTTTGCAGCTGTATATGAATAACCTATTTTGTGACATGCTTTCAATCTTTTTTTGCTCCAGTCTTAATTTAACCTCTAATACTGTTCTTTTTCATTTCTTTCAGAATGGACTGCTGAATTGGGAATTATTGCAGACTCAACAGTACAGCACTGCTTGTTGCTTCATCTATTACTAGTTATTTAAATTGGACTTTTAATATCCTGCCAGCTGCTGTTCACACACACATGGTGCATTGTTGCCATACTCAGAATTGCATCTTTGAAACCCAGACCCTCAGTAACCTTCATCGAACAAAGAGGCGACCTCCTGCGTACGTTTATAAAGGGATTTTTTGGACCTACTGCCCTCTAGCTTTCTTGCTGGTGCTGTATTTCTAAGACACTATGGAGCCCAGTATGGAGTACTGCCTAGCCCAGGTGTTGCAGAAGGATGTTGGAAAGAGACTTCAAGTTGGCCAGGAATTGATAGATTACTTCTCAGATAAACAGAAGTCAGCTGATCTTGAACATGATCAGACTATGCTGGATAAAATGGTTGATGGACTGGCCACTTCTTGGGTAAATTCCAGCAATTACAAGGTAAGACTTGTCAAATGGAATGTGATTACACTCCGAAGTTTCAGTGTCAAGTGCCACTTGATCTAAGTGAAAGTTGTATAGCAGACTTTCTAATATACTGTTCTGTAAGCTGATAATTATGCTGAATGAACCATTCTTGTCCCATTTCTTGGTAGTTGGTAGCCAACACGATATTGAGGACTCAAGGCAGTAAAAATTCAGTAAATGAGGTTTTGATAAATGGATTTAAATTTGGTGTTACCCTGGTTTCTTTGTGTACATTGTTAGCTGGTGGCATGCTTTGATCATTCCAGTAGTTAGCAACGTTGATTTCCTGCTATATTAAAAAAGTGAAACTGCAAAAAGTATATATAACCAGCAGGATTTTTCACTGTCATTAAATCTTGCTAGATTTTTTTTTCCTATTTTCTGGGGGCAACTTAATTACAGTTGATCTACTGTACTTAGCTCACAAAAGGTCGTGTGTATGTGTGTGTATGCATGCATGTTCTGTTGAATTTGACAATGTTGCAGTGAGTTGGTAGGACATAGAGCTGCGCTGCCTTGTTACTCCCTTTATGTTGCTTCATCTTTCTACAGGTCTTAGTGAGGAAGTCCTACCACTCGCATGTGCTGTGGGAGTGGGGAGGGGTTCTCAGCTGTGGCTTGGAAAACTCCTCCTGGTCCCTTCATGAGGCACTCTGACAAGTCTAATAGGGTACTTAAGCTGTTGTATGGGACCTAATAGGAAACTTTGTTCCTTTCTGCTAAGTCCAGAAAAGTCTGAGCGCTCAAGTTCCTATAGAGCTGAGCCTCCAGATAATTAACTGAGTGTCGTAATGGAATTCTTTCCTGTAGAAGTGGAGAGACTAGCAGTGTAGGTTGCAAGTGCTCTGAAGCTCAGCATCCTCGGATTAATTTAAACTATTTTTAACAGAAATTTTTGCTGAGAAATGGTTGTGAGATTGCAGTGTATTTGTCAATGTGTTCTGCACAGCTGCGTTTCTTCCTCTTAATTTTTGTCAGCAAGCAGCTGAGGTAGAAGCGATTTGGCAAGTAGGAACAAAAGAACACCCCCCACCCCCCACCCCCCACCCCCCCCAAACCAACAAACCACCAAAGCCAGTATCATTTCAGTAAAAGGTCCATTCTGGTGAAGCTCATGAAGTCTTAGTTTGTTGTCATGAACAAGCATTGTATGTATAATTTCCTGAGAGCATTGCATGATGTTACTCCCCCTTTTCTTGCTAACTGCCTTTTCCCTACAGACTTCTGTGATTCTCAGTGGAAAGGTAACCCAAGTACAGTAAACTTGAAACGTGCTGTTTGCATGGATTTTATGAAGTGATACGGATCGCAGATCTATGCAGTACTTACTGCATACTTGCAGTATGCAATTCCAGCATCACACTTAGCAGAATTCCTTTCAGGATAAATTGTTCTCTCTCTCTTCCACCCCTCTCCTTCCCAGCCTTTTGTCTGTTGAACTACACATTTTTATTCTGCAGTAACAAACTGGTGGCCCTTCTGTACTGCAGTGACTCTGTTCCAGAACTCATGCTGCTGAGCTGGCTGTTCATTAATGTGCGTGTTCTATAGATAGCATTTGCTGTGTTTAAGTTCTAGTAAGCATAACAGACATCTCAGATGTCTGGAGGGTGTTTTTTCAGTGAATAAGTATAATAGAGGACGTGAAACCTTGGAGTGGGGCAAGCTGGCTATCTGGGGGTTAGCAATGTGGTGGGGTCTGCTTCAGTATCCAGCCAAGGTTTAGTGTATCACTGTGTACCAATCTCTTGTTTTAGTGCCTTCCTCTGTGTTATAGTCACCTTCTGAACTGCTTGTGGGGTGGGGGTTCAGAAGCTCAGATCTGTCTGGCGTGAGGGAGAACAGGGTGGCTGTGTCATCTGACCCCGGTCATGGATTAGTGTAACAACCTTGAGAGTGAAAGGCCGAGCATGGCTGCCCTGGAACAGCCATCTGGACGGCTAAACTGCCCTTGTTCGGTCACCGTTGAAAAAGCCGTTAGCTTTGCACTCTGCTGCTCTGCTCACCTCACTCCCTTCATTTGGAAAAGTATTGGCTTAAAACAAAGATTGAGGTCATCTGCATGGTCTGAAATTTCCTGACACTTCAGTGATAACGTGTGTGCTCGCGGAATTAGACTGAGTGTGGGTAATGGGACACGTTGTGTTGGGACAGCACTCAGTTGATTCATTGCTCCTGTCCGTCTAGGACTATTCTAATTCAACATTTGTGCTTACATATTATCACCGAGGAAACATCAGTGAGCCGAAGAGAAGTGACATCTCTGAGTCAATTCAGTTCAGTTTGGTTCAAAGGGAGCCTCAACTGATGATGAAATTCCTGTGCCTCTACAGGGAGGGCTCAAGCTGTCTCCCTCACTGGCTTACAAGTCTGAGCTATGGATGTTACAGCCATCCTTGACATTTTTAGGCTTGGGTGGTTTTCCTGTACATGGTTTCTATTTTAACCTGACACTACTTCGTGAAGTCCTTGACCTCAGTATGAGGACTGGAGACAATTTGATCTTCTTTTTCAAGTGATGCACCAAAAAAGCAATGATGGAGGGGGAAGAGGTGCTTCTCTTTCCTTGGTGCTGTCCAAGTCGTAAAAGCATCATGTGTGGAACAGTGAGACCTAACACTTCTGATAGCACTCAGCACTCTCAGTCTTCTGACAAATGGCCTTGTGACCTGGTCACTGATTCCTGCTGCATATCGGGCAGCTGCCTTAGGTGCAGGAGGCACTTGGATAGTTCAGGATGCTTTTCAAGTCAAGGCAACGTGTGGGTTGTTACCTGAAGCAAGGCTGTGAGATCCAGTGCAAGGCCATTGCGTATGCGTGCTTGCCGGGAGCGTGCTTGAACTGCACCCAACAGGCATTGCCTGGCCTGTGTTTTCCCAGCAGTGCCTTCAGGTGGGTGGAAGACCTGAGACTAGTGCCGTGGGAAAAATGGAGTCTTCTCGAGAGCTCTTACTCTTCTCTGGAGCTCAGTTACTTAGAGCAGGCAGCCTATGTTTGCATGGGCACTAGGAGCTGTGGGGTATGCTAGTGAGGCTGGGCTGGGGAATGTATTTGAGAACGCTGCAGACCAAGGAGGAATCCTGCCTCTGTTCCATTTCTTCACACGCTTTGTTTGCTTGGTCTGTGCCGTGTCAGGATGGTGGTTTGGCTTGAGTCCATTTCTTCCCCTGGCTAAGCAAAAAAGTCAGAGTTATTTTGCAGATCCTTGAATCCCTGAACAATAACTAAGGCCTGCACTGAGCTGTCTGTCTTGAGACATGCAGCAAAACATGCAGCAGCGTCAGGAGCTTCAGCATGTCCTCTCAGCTTCACAATCCTATGGCAAGGTGAGAGAGCTGAAATTGTTAGTAATTTCTTGGTGAACAATCTCACTTTGAGTTGCTATGTGGCAGTGTTTAGTAGTGCTGCTGTTAAGTACACAGGATCTCCTGACTGGTCTGCGGCCGATGTACCTTTCTCAGTATGTAGACTATCATGTGCCATTGATGTTTCATTTTGAGATGTAGTGTAAAGGAATATGTCCAGGATCTTAAAGTGGTATTCTACCAGCCTGATATTCCTAGAGGTGAACTGAGAGTGTTTGGCAGTGGCCTTCTCTTTCCTGCTTCTCCACAGCAGGTGAGTATTGTACCATCACCTCCATCTAGCAATAGGGATGAGGTCTCCTGCACCTTTTTTCTTCCCTGTGACGTGTGCTCTGTGCTGTTGTAGTTGAGGTTTACACGGAAAGTAGCCCTTGCTATTGCTGGTTCATTTTTGACTAGCAGCACCCAAGAGTGAACTCAGCATAGAGATTTGGTGGTGATGGAACCTTTGAGCAGGTCAGGATCCGACAAATTGAGAAGAGGGTTTTACTCCATGTTTTCTTATATTGCAGAGTGGTGGGAGAAACCCCTTTGAAGTAAAACTGGGTGGGGGTGTGGGGGTTTGCAGTAAGGAACTGAATGAAACTGGGGTTTTTTCCTGACCTTTGGCAAGTAGTGATTTTTTTAATTATTATTTTTTCTGGTTGCTGCACTACTCTCACTGCACAGGCTATGTTTGCTAAAGAGAGTATCTTACCCTTGGATGGGATGATCCCTTTGTCCCAGTGCAGCTTGATCTGTGTGAGGCTCTGTGCCCAGCAGCCCACAGGACTGGGCTTTGCTTGTGAGAGGGGAGTTAGGATCTGACTTGTCCCCAGCCACCAGGGTCTGTAACCACTTCCACTTGTGGAGGCCTTCTGGCTGACCAAGCAAGGTTCTGTACTGGTGGACCCAGTCTGCCAGGGTGGGTGTTCTGCAGGGCTGTGTCGTGAGCTTTGTTTGTGTTCATGTGTGTAGGACTTCAGATTTGATTTGTTTAGTTCCTAGTTAATTTTGATACTTAGAGAGGCATCACACTCTTTAAAATAAAATGTGTGGTGGGATGTTAC
This sequence comes from Falco cherrug, assembly GCF_023634085.1. Lineage (NCBI taxonomy): Eukaryota > Metazoa > Chordata > Aves > Falconiformes > Falconidae > Falco > Falco cherrug. The sequence continues at coordinate 30,430,185 of NC_073704.1, read as the reverse complement.
AGAGAATTTTTTTTAGATGGTGAAATATTGCAGGGAAACTTTTATTTCCCCTAACAAAACTCCTAACAGTGTTAGAGAAAGCAGCCTTCCATTTGGATCTGTTTCTGAATATCAAGTATTACAAGAATGTGCTTCACTGAGCTGAAGAGAAATAAAACTTACATAAATTAGCTGGCTTTCTTAAACTGTGTATTGAATTTTTTTTCTTTCTTTGCTAATTGAGGGGTAGAACAGATGGTGCAGGCTTAGTTTAAAGTGGCATCCATTAGAGTTACTTAAGCTGATGAATGGTAGTTCACTATAAGCATACATTTGTTCTCTATACCATGTTTATTTTGGTTGAAATTCAGTGGAAGAAATCCCGATTTAAGAAATAATTATCGTGCATGCTTATGGGTTGATATGATAATTTGGTAAGCATGTTTTGTTGAGTATTTAGTGCACAGGGGAAAAAAAAAAAAAGACTTCACCATCTGGGGAAGGAAAAAAGGGACTTGTAAGGGGTTTCCAAGCAGCTGCTGTTAGCTGGTGAGTTTTGGGATGCTGGAAGGATGTGAGGATTAGGAATATATACATTCATTTAGCAATTTCATCCCTGAAAACCTATTTACATGAAGCTGTAATTGCTAATAAAAATGAATTAAATTAGTTGTGATTCCCAAAAGATATGGGAAGTGAACTATGGAGCAAGAGTGATCTTGGACCTGGAGTTGTGAGTAGAGCCTATTCCTTGCCCTATGCCCATGTTACAAAAGCTTTGTTGGCAAAACCTGCTTCTGACAATTCCTATTGTGGGGAGAAGAGCTATTTTCGAATGGGCTAAAGACTCATTGGACTTGAATTGCATTAGGCTCCTATGCTGGCATGCTCCTAATAGGCAGGAAAACCCACCTTAAATTTAAGAAAGACCAGAGTTTTGGCGGCAGGATATCTAGTTTCCTGTAGGCATTGAACATTAATGCTCAGTTCAGCTGATCAGTCCTCTTTTCTTTGGCTGTAGTAGCTGCGCCTGCCTTTCTAACACTTAACTCCTCTGTGTGGTGATTTGATCAGATTATGGAGCAGCTCTTACCTGCTTGCTATCAGCAGTATGGGGAGGTGCCATAGAGGGTGCAGTGCCGAATAGGAGGTTTGTAGCAGCTGGGCTAGATCAAATTTAATACTAGCTTCAGTCCTTCTTATTCAGGACAGGGAAAAAAAACCAAAAAACTAATGTAGCAAGTCGGCATTTAGAGTTTTCCTATGGCTTTTTCTTAACACTTCAAAGGTAATAATGACTGGCTGTAGCAGGAAGGGTTCTTTGGTGGCTGAGGTGGGAAGAACTGTAGTGGAGTAGTAATACTTTCCGGTGGTTTTATACACAGTGCAGATATGGTACTGGTTGCATAAAACAAAGTTTTTGAACCAGAGTGTACCAGACAGCAGTATCTTTCAGTTGTTTACTGAGGTATTATGAAATCAAATATAAATAGTGAAAACCTGCAGAATCGCAAGGGAGTGTGAATAGTGGAGACTCAGTGTTGAAATAAATAGGACAGAAGTTTGTTTCCATAGTGGCACATGCAAGGTCTGTCTAACTTGGTATCCTGTCTCTGGGTGGCCAGTAGTGAATGGTGAGAGGTGAGTAGAAAAATGGGATACAAACTAAACGTTTCCCTTGCATATCCTTCTGGCTAATAGAGATTTGAGTCCCTGATTTTACTTTCTGGCCAATTTTATATTATGTTTCCATAGATTTTAGTGCTGGGACTGGCTCAGGGGAAGTGTTGTTCATGGGTGTGTGGTTTTTTTCAAATCTTTTAAGATTTTATTTTTTATTTAGAGCTGTTTTCTCTTGGGTGCTTGGTAGTGCAGCTGCCTTGGCTTTGGTAGGGCCAAACAGGCGCTGGTCTGGGACTGAGAGTCCGAACAACACACAAGACTGAACCATTGTGGTTACTAAATTGAGAGGATAAAGTTATTCCTTTAACGCTGGTGTAGTGTTTCAGTTGCAGCGCTTCAGTGCTCCTCACAAGGGGATATTCGGTGGTCTAGCACAGTTCTAGCACTCGGGAAACCTTGGGTGTATTGCTTGGCTGCATGCTGAGTGTCACAGCTGATGCATCGGTGGAAAAGGCAGATTATTGGGGATTTATTTCTGTGCGGATAAGGGCATACTAATGCTATTGTACAGTGCTTGTCGGGTCCTTCTGTGGCATGTGTTGTACAGTTCTAGTTGCCCGTCTGTAAGAAAGGAATTCAAGCTGGAACAGGTGCAGGGAAGGGCTAGCATGGTGTTTAGGGGACTGGAGAGCCTGCCTAACCAGAGACTAGAAGTTTAGCTTGTTTAGTTTACAGTATGAAGGCTGAGAGGGAACATGACTGCTGTCTATAAATACATCAGAGAGGCGAACATCAGGGAAGGGAAAGAACTATTAGATCTAAAGGGCAAGGTTAGCACAAGAACGAACGGGTATAAACTGGCTGTGAGTAAATTTAGGCTGGATGTGAGATGAAAGTTGCTTGCAGTGTGAACATTAGAAAACTCTTGGAGTGGGATAGATAAGGACATCTACTTGGTTTTAGGATGGATCTTGTGATGGTTTTTGAGTGATGGTTTTGAATAGTTTATATACGATACAGGATTAGGCACAGTGATAGGGGAAGCTAATTTCGCTGCTTTGTCTGTATGGTAGAACAGGTATGATGCTGTGCCCGAAACTGCTCTAACACTTTGAATATACACAGATATTTTAAAAAGTGTACTGGTTTTGGTTCTCAAAAATCCCAAAGTGAATTACAGAGACTGCTCATGCCATGCCTGAGGATCACGTGCCTGTTACCTCTCTCTGGATTAAAATTAGCAGTTGCTCATACGCATGTGCGATCCAGCTCTTATCATGTTTAGTAAGTAACGGGGTGAGTAGAGGAGAATCCTCATTTTCCCCTGACATGGTGATTCCTGACTTGGAATTGTTGCCTGAAGTGGAGGTTAGTTGCAGTGGTAGGTTTACAGGCATCTTGATTTGCTAGTTTCTAAATGGCTTAGTGGAGTTCTGTTGTCCCCTTGATGCTGAAAGAAATACTCATCAGCCCACATAGTTCCCTCACCAGCACCAGCCTGTTAGCTTCTTGGCTAAAAGTATGCACACTCTTCTGTGGCATCTTTGTGGGATGTTCCTTGAAGTTGTCTTAAAAGCTGTTCTTGTCTCAGCCTTTGAACTTCACCATGAAAAAACACTTACTGACAAATCCCACTGGCAGTGGGGTCTAGTTGCCTCTGACGTCTAGCTTTAATGAAGTGATTTTATAAGCAGATAAGTTTTATGAAGTCTTGTTTCTTTGGCTTTTTCTGTGCGGATTTGCTGGTGTCTAATGTTGTGGTTTTCCTTACACTGAAGTCTGTCTTTTAATGGAACCTCTTTTGCTTGGTTGTTATATTTGTAAGAGCATAATGTCTTTGGGATCTCTATTTTCTCTACCATGTTAGGTTGAAGTTTGCTAAAACTGGTTAAAGAATGCAGAAGTTATAGGGAGAGGGCAGAATATATGAATGATAGATGAACAATTTAATGATCTCTTCCTTAAAAGTAAGACTGAGAAATACCTGGTGCATAGTAGTAAAAAACACTTTTTTTTTGTTTTGTTTTATTTCTTTAAATCTTCCAGACTGATCTTAGCTTTAAGTGCACCTATGTTAGTTTTTGGAGGAACAGCACACTAGATTAACAAGGCTGGTGCATGGATACTTTTTGTTTCAGATATGTGATTCTGGCTCTGGCAGCCCTTCTTTTGCAGCAGTTGCATTTTGGAACTGATTTCCTGTATTGTCATAGGATCAGCTCATAGGATCACAAAGTAATTCAGGTTGCAAGGGCCCTTGGGCTTGTCTAGTTCCATCCACCGTATCTTTGTTTACAGTCAAGGTCTTAAAACTTGTTTCTTACTTGTTTTCCAGTAAAATTTATTAGCATGTAAGTGGGAAGTGTCCCAGTGTCAGAAGTGCCTGTGTGTATCAGCTCCCATGTAAATGCCTTTGGGACGCTGGTGATGACAGCGTAGCGGTTGGGATTTGTCTTAGTATGTGAGCTGACTCTTACGATGAGCCACCCAAGCTCATCTTACTAGTGACAATCTAGCCGAGGCTCAGGACAGTTGGATTTGTTCTGCTGCTTGGTTCTCTCAGCTTCATGTTTCTGATGGCTGGACTGTGCTGTATGTGAGTTTGTATAAGCAACCTCGTGTATTTGTATCCCATGTGTTGTCTGCTCTGTGGCTGTATCATTACATGCAGGAGGGAAGGTGTGGAACACAGAGTGGAGACACGTAGTTTCTGATTTTTCTCCAAGTGACTGCTACCTCCCACAAATTTGTTCGTTACTTTCTTCCTAGATCCGATCTCTCCCTCTTTTTAAGTTTTATAATTTTTTAAAATTTATTTTAACTAGGCAAAACCTGCTACGTTCCTCATTTGGTATTGCTTTTGTGCCAAATATGAAACCTTAAAACAAAGCAACATTTGAGTATTCAAGAATTGGAGCAAAGAGTCCCAGTTATCAGAGCATGTAAAGCAAGATCATTTTTTTTTATAGTGTGGCTGGGAGTTTAGCCAGAGGAAAGATTGTGTAGGATTGGGCCCTGCATTAAGTGTGAGAAAGAAAACTTTCATGCCTAGTAATGCTTTTTCATCTCCAAAAATAGCTTTCCGGAGAGGTTTGTGGAAACAATGAAAGATTAGGTAGTAGAGCCCCATCCTGGCATACCCTTCTTAAGGCTGGCTTTGCTCATTACGGGGGCAGGACATGCACACAAGTGCAGAGGCTGAAGGGATCTCTTTTGGGATGTGAAATTTTCGGGAGGTTAACTGTGGTGTTACCAGCTCGCCAGGGTAGGAGTGTTTGTGCCGGTCAGCTGGTGGCTGAGAACCTGCTAATAGCAAATGGAAAACCTAAAGTTGCTTCTACCAGTGTACTTTGAAATTATGCTGTTTGAATAATATATAGTGAATCGTGTCTTAGAAATCAGCTCTTTCTGCTAATTGTCATAGTTCTTTGTGTGTCTGTTAGAACTATTTTCAAATACAGTGTTTTTGCCTTGTATTGCTATGACTCTCAATTAGACTAATATCAACTGGCACAGTCATGTTGGGTCTAATTGCAAATCTTCCTGCAAATGGAGGCATCGGTGCTTATGCAGTGATGTGGAGGTGTCTGCTTTTAACAGTTTAGAAGTTTAGAAATACTTTATGTCTCACTATCAGGAACTTAAATAAAGGGGATGCCGCTTGTTCATTGCTGTTTAAAGCTGAATGTTACAGGCTTTTACTGATGTACAGCCATCATCAAAGTTGTCTGATGGGGCCAGACCTTTTAAGAACCCAATTTCTCTAGTAGCTTTATAAATGTAGACAACTCTAGCTTTCATCATGGAGTAAAAAAGTGTACCTGAGTGTTGGAGGGAATCCTGTTTGCTCATAGCTGATGGAGTTGGTCTCGTTGCACCAAATTACTCAAACCAATACTCATCAATAGATGAAGTATCTGTGTGTGTTCTTATCTGTTTAGAGTGCTGTGGACAGAATGATCCTTGGGCAGATGCTGGGGTACACCCCTGGCTTTTTAAGACACTGGGGAAGATGGTTGTGTACCGTATTTAACCCAGAGACATTCAGAGGAGCACTGTGATGCTGGATGCCGAGGAACAAAGGGAGCCATTGATGTGCTGCTGTTACGTGCATGGCTGAACTGCTTGACCTCCAAAAGGAATTTCTCTTGTAATGGTTGGATGTTGTCTGAAAAGGTGAAACTGCGCACAGGTTTTAGAAGTACCTGCTCTTACAGATTGGAGTATTTGTTTGGGGTTTTTTTTGTCTCTTGGGCTAAGGTTCTGTTCCAGGCCTGCATAGGTGGCTTTCCTGGTAGTCTACTGTCTGCCTCTTCTACCTTCTGTCCCTTTGGGTTTTTGGAAAGTTGTTACCTGTAGAATGTTGCTGGGCTGTGAATAAGTTAAGTGAATAAGTCTGCTTGTGAAAGGCTCCAGTCCCCATCAAGATCTGAGCTTTCTTGTTGCCTTTAAAGAGCTCTGTTTCTTTGTGTTGCTTGGGTCCCATTCTCTCCATGCAGTTTCATCCGTTTCCTTCTGGAATTTCCTGTTCTAGTAAGGTAGCTTACAATTAATGAGAAGCATTTCCCAAGCAGAAAGGCATTATGTGGAGAAAAGTGCAGTGGTTGTTGTTTGATAACTTGCACCTAGAGGTGGTGTGGTGGGAACTGGCACTGCAGACGAATGGGAGGGCAGGAGCTGACATCTCAGGCCAAGTGACAGTTACTGAGGTATCTGGGGCTGATTGCTGCCTTACAGGCATCTTTCAAAGAGTCTCTTGGTGACCATTCCAGGAGGAAGTAGTGTGTAGGAATTGTAGAAGAGTGTGCTCTAGCTGGACAAACACTTCAGAACAAGAATTGGTTATTTTTCTGGGTGTAGCTCTGTTGCAAAACTAACTCACATGAAAGGTGGTGTGAGGGTGGCTTGCTGACTTTTTCTTCTACGGAAAGCAAGTTTCTCGTGGTGTAGTAGTGAAGTCATGTGGGTCTTATGGGTTCCCCAGTCCTTTTAACTAACATAAAGAAGGGAAATGAGACAGAGAGAGGAGAGTCAGGATGAATTGCTGGAATATGTACTAGGTACTCTGTGTGGGTACTCCAGGCTTCCATGTGTTAAGTGTTTTCTGTTTTTAACTAGAATCTAAATTTATCACAATTGTTTTGCAGGAATGCATTTTATGATGATTCCAAGATCGTTGGTCCAACATCAGTGTAATTGTTGGACTAGACTTGAAGGGGTGGCTGGGATGGTCCTGCTGTTTTCATGCTCCCGGCCAAAGGGGCTTATTTGGTGCAGCTGCAGTCCTCAGACACTGCCGAGCAAACGCTAGGCTTTGGATGTATGGGATGTTCACTGAGAAAGCGTGGGGAGCTGCGTAAGTGGCCATGTCTCAACGAACTAGTCGTGCCGATGGGGTAATGCTGGCAGTTCAAAAGGCCTGGGTGAAGCCCTGTGGGGAATCTGAGCAGGCGTGCATGAGACGGGGCCTTGGAGGAGGGAGCTGCTTGTCTGAGGAAAGGTGGAGCCGCAGGGAAGGACGCGAGTGGGGTAGACTCAGCTTTCCCTGTGGAGGGGTCCCCAGCGGTGACTGTCATGTGGTAGTCTGAGAGGAGCGGAGCAGGAGGGCAGGTTCTGATGTGCCTTTTTAAATCAGGGTGAGGTAAGCACAAAGAGAAGCAGCTGAGGGCAGGACTTTGATGAGATGGTACTCATCAGGATGTGAGGTGAGCCAGGAAAGGCTTCTGGGAGGTCAAGGAGATAACTTGACCCTGTTTATCTGTTTACTTCATGGCTATCAACAGTTGTAGGTGACTGGCATCTTCAAGCTGGGAGAATGGAAATGAAATGCATGATTTGGGTTGCTTTCCAGGGATCAGAAAGGCATTTGTGATAAGTGAAAGCAGCAGTTCTGATAAGTGAATGTATGTAGCCAAACTTGGCTGAGCAGCAACTAAAACAAAAATGCTCTAAAAGCTGGCTGCCTTTAATCAGGAAAGGTGTGGTGGGGTTGGGACAATGGGAAATCTGGTACTTAATTAACAGCCAGATCCTGCTGCCATTAAAGTCAGGCAAACTCAAACTGACCCCACTTGCTGCTGTGTGCTGCTTAAAGCATGCTCATGTGCAGGCTGTTTAGAGATGGAGCATAATGCTGGATGAACACCACAGCTAATGTGGAAAAGATCTGTCTTTATTTTTTTTTTTAGTTTTAGCTCTTGAAATGCCTTTAATTTCTATGCCTGTGTTACTTGTGTGCATGTTAATAAGGATTAATTTACATTTGAATTTTGTTTCTTAAGGGTATTTTTTTTTCTGAGAGACATTTCTTTGAGGCTGAAGTTTAATGTGACTGGGTGGTAACTAATCTTGTTTACTCTTTTGTGCAGAAGTCAGGGTGTGTGACTTAAATTTAAGAATTTCCCACTCCCCCTGTTCGAAGCTTTTGTGTCCGTATTTCCTTGTGATAGTTTTGGCGGTTTAAAAGCAAAACCCCATTGGTAGTCTTTTGTAATCAACTAAATGTGAATTTATATGAGAAATTTTGGCTTCCGTGTCAGTTACTGTGGCATTGTGTGAATGTGGCATCTTTGAAAGATGCTGTTTTGCATAAAGATTTTATGAAATGGAAGATGGAAAGAAAAAATACCTTGGGCTATTAACTGTTTTTTATAGTGCCATAGGAATTGATAGAAGAACAACCCAACCCTCTCTGGTTGTCTGCACTCTGGCTGGAGAGTACCAGCCTGTGACCTCTGGGCTGCATGGAACTCGACTTATTGTTTAGGGAGCTATAAAACACAACTTGAAGCAAGGTTGTTGCCTGTGGGCTTACATTTGCTCCCTAGAGATCCACGTCTTTATTAGAAAGTAGGTAGATCCCTGTACATTTCAGAAGCTTGAAAATTATTGCATGTGAATCTCGGGGTGGGAGGGTCCTTTTTTGACAGAGGAGAAAAAATGTTTATGTCTCTCTGCATATTACTGTAGTGTATGCAGTGTTTGTATCTAACAGAAAATAAATTGTTGGTCAGAATTCTTAGCTCTGATCATCTTTATTTGATTTGAAGATCTTAAATCAGACTAAGCCCTAACGCTGTTTCAGAAGAAATGCCTTATTCATAGGAAATAATTGGTTTCACTGCAGGAGGAAGTGGTTGGGATTTCATGAACTGTATTACACAGGATATCAAATTAACTGACCTAATGAGCCCCTTCTGCCTCTGAAAATTTGTTATTGGTGCAAATAATGTAGGGTAGAGAGATCATGGTCTCTGCTGGCTGTGTTCTTTAAAATAATGTAGCTTGATGATAGATAATGCTGTTTTCGATTAGTTTTTCTCTTCTCTTGTCCTTGCTGTTTCCTTTGCCCTTTCTAGATCAGTGGTGTGAGAAGGATGTTCCCTCTGCTTCCAGACAGTGCTCGTTTTGACATCCTGTATTCTGCTCTTGGTTATTCTGGAGGAAGTTTAGAATCTCATTTGACTTGAATCATTATTTGTATAAATGTCTCTGAGGAGAGCAGCTGACTAATCAATATTACAGGCTGGATTGTGATTTGTAATTAAGGCTTCAGTGATGAAGGGGTGTCCTTGGGCAGAACGTTGTTTGCTGGGGTCCATGCTGGGTGATAGTCAGGGGAGTCGTGTCGCCCTGTTTGAAGGGTTACTGTTCTGTAGCCAGTAGAAGAGCTGAGAATGAGTGGTCCAAAAGCCCATCAGCAGACACTTGGTTGTCCCAAGACCTGCAGTAGGGTCAGGTGCTTGCAAGAACTTGAGGTGCATCCTGTTCCTTTGAATTGAGGGTTGAAGTTTGGCAGGGAGGAAGGTAAGGATTGAACCCAAGTAGGCTGGGAGGGGTCCTTTGCCACAAGGTCATCTTCTCTTTCTTGGTGACAGATTCACTATTTGTGGATGACACACTTAAGCTGCGTATGGATATTGTTTTCATCTTTGTGCCTGTCTGTTTTAAATCTCTGCTGTTCAGTACTTATTTTGGGAACAGTTGCATACCTGTGACATGGATCTTGTTTTTTCCTTTTATCTGGCATCAAAAGATTAAAAGGAAACTTGAAAAGTAGCATACGCTCTTCATTTGACTTGCATGGCTAATTTTCTCCTTAATGCAGTGAGCTCCCAACTTTCAGCTGAAAACACGTTTGTGCACATGCACCACCAATCTGAAAGGGAAGAGTTGGAGATAAATGTTCTGTTCCAGGGGAGCTGTAGATGGCCTATTTTTTTTTTTTTTATGCTCTTCCATTAGTAACGAGCAATAAGTGATCTGTCTGTGCTACGGGCAGTTGAGCCTCACATGTTAGTAGCTTTCTAGGCCTGGTGGGTCTGGACTGTGGTGGCGGCCCATGCCCTGTGTAGTGTCTAGAGTATTTGGGTTGGAGCCTTTAATGGACTCCGTCAATGCAGATAATGCTATTTGATGCCTGATGTCCAAAGCCTTCCCTAGAACTAATCAGTGTATAAAACTTCCTGGAAGTGCTGCTTGTTAGGAGGAACCTCGTGCTTCTCCCCTGATCTTGCAAGATCTGACTTAGAAATATTTAATGCATGTTTTTCCATACATGTACCATAAACAGTTGGCTTGGACATTCACTACTCTTCTGATTGGCATAGTTAATGATACAAGTATCTTGAAAGTCTTTGATGCTAGATCAAAATAAAATAAAACTATTTTAGAAAGATGAGATTAATATAAATTTTTAAATTCTGTAGTGCTTTTCATCTAAAAAGATCTGGAATTACTTTTCAGACCAACAAAATGGCTACACCCATCATTGAAGCATGCTGCTTTAACCTGCTTGAACAATAACTTGGCACAAGTGTGTTGCTTTCTGTCAAGGGAATTGGATTGGTTTAAATATTTATGCTATATTCTTTAGTCACCAGGTGTTAAGGCGGAGGTTGTATTTAGCTCCTAGTTCATGGATAAAGTACCAAGGCAATCCTACAGGAAAAATTTGGCAATAGTCTAGTGAATTTTAGTATTCTGGCTACTGAACTAGTCATTGGGTTCCCAATGAAGTGTGGAGCAGGTCTGGAAGCTCAGCTCATAGCACATTGAACGGAGCTTCCAGAAGAGGAGTGGGAGAATGGCTTTCCTCCCTGACGGCTCTTACCGTGTGGCTGTGCTGAGGGTAGGTCCTGCTGAGCTATGTCCCTGTTTGTTGTGCTGGTCCTGATGGCCATGTGTCCCTGTGGCAGGCAAGTGCCCCAAACCCATGGGAGCTAGGCTCCTCCTGATGTCCTTTTTCCCTTTACAAGCAGGAGCCTGTTCTGATTCCTGCTGGTGTCTAGAACAGTCCTTTGCTCTCAGATACACCGTTCTTCAAACTGAGTTAGCAGAAGGTCTCTTAACTAAAAAAAACCAAAACAAAACAAAAAAAAACCCAACAAAAAAAACCCCAAACAAACCAAAAAAACAAAAGTGAAACAAATTCTGAGGCTAGACAGGAGGCAAGACTACCTTTCTCTCTTGCTTCCCATGACTTGCCTTTGTAAGTTTTCTTTTCCACTTGGTATTTCTGGAGCTACATAAATCAGACTTTGTAGGACTTGGATAGAAAGTGGTGCAGGGTGCTTGCAGTGTACCCTGCCTCCCTTCTGCCCTGTAAATGGAAAAGAAACTGCCTTGAAGATTTAAGAGTATTTGCCAAAGCTGAAGCAGAGAGGTTCTTTATCACTGTCTCTTGCTTCATCTGGAGAAGCTCTTTCTTCTTTCTTTTCCCTATTGGCTTCACCAGCAGTTGCATTAGGAAGCTTGGCTCCTGGGGCACACTGTTGCTCTGCCTGCAGTCTCTGCGCACCACAGCTCTGGTGGCCCAAACCTGTAGCTTACCAGACTGGTTTGGAGCTTCGTTGGCTTGCTGTGATGTGACTGAGCACAAGAGCCTGGTGTGCAGTATTGTCACCTCCATTTGGAGGGAGAGGTACAGAACCAGTGTTAGGAAAACACTTGTACCAGGCATGGTGGGAGGGAGCCCTCCTCTGTCTGCATGACTGAAGTAGGCTGTCAGGCAAGGTGACTCTGTAGTGGAGAGGAAGTCCCTGGTTATTTTTCACACTCTTCATTTTCTGCCTTATGTTTCTATGAAGCTGTAGGTCAATCCCAAGAGAACAGAGGCAGCTCCACAAATTCTGCTTGAGAAGGAATCCTTGCTGTGTGGAAGAGAGGCTGGGTGGGTTGCTTGCTAGCCTTGCCCCTTTAGATATATGAACACGATTAAACTATTGCATATGGGGTTTGTGTGTGTCTGAAGATTACAATTGCAAGTTAGAAACCATCTGTCTGGGATGCTGAACTGTGAGCAACTGAGTGGGAACTGGGTTTCTGCTGGTGTAAAGATTTGCTGGGAAAGCAGGTGCCCTTGCAGGGGTTAGCTCCAGGGGAAAAGGCGTTTTCTCTGTTGCTTGTATATGCAGGTGCTCTAGCTGATGCCACATGCAGATGCTTCTCGTTCCAGGTTAATGATGCCTTGTTCCCCCAGGTCTCCAGGAAGATGTTTAAGGAACGGAGAAGCCTATTGGCAGGATTCAGTTGCTAGGTCTGGTTTGTCCACCCAGTTTCTAAAACCACCACAGTGAATTCATTCAGGAGCCCTGGGAAGGGCTTAGTCGCTGAGCTGGCGGCCTTAGCAGCAGTTAATTGCAATTATGCCTCCAGTATTTTGGGCTCTTGGGAAATGACTAGAGGGCAGAACTCTGTCGTTTTCCCCTTCCCGAACATATTGCATAGTCTTAAGTTTGAAAGAAGACAACTCCTGCAGATCCTTGTTAGCCAACTAGTACTGCTCCCAGTCTGGCCTATGAAGGAGCTGTGTGGATTTTTTTTCATGTGAGTAAGAGGAGAGTGATAACGAAGAGTGGTTAATACCGAAGAGCTTGCTGTCAACTCTTAGCTTGTGGCAGACCCTTCTCCCTCCTTTGGTTGTAGAGGCTGTAAAACAGAGGTGGTAATGACAAAATCCAGGTTTGCAAACCACAGGTCTGCACCACAACCAAGCTTTTCTGTGTAGGTAGTCAGAATAGCAGTCCACCCTGTATTTGCAGGGTGGCTCGTGAGATGAAGTTTTAGATACGTTGCAGACACCAGCAGACTTTTTTTCAATTGCTTGTCCTGCTTGTGGTGTTTGCAGGCGACAAGGAGATGCAACCCCTGCCTGTAGGAGATTGTGCTCTGCGTTAAAGGATGCAAGAGGAGACAGTTCCAGCAGCAGTGCAGAATGTCACTCCTGGGAGTGTCTTGCCCATTTTGTTCATCTGTGTTCAAGGGAAAGCTCTGAAGAAAATCTGTTGGAGCATTCAGAGACTCTGCATATGACTTCTTAGGAAACCTTAACCATGAGCTAGACCTATTTTTTCCCATGTGGTTTTAAGATGAATAGACATTGCAATAGTGTGATATGGGTACTACGTCTTAATGTGTATGACTGGCCTGTGGTAACTAGTGTGTTTTGGTGGTTTCTGCCTTTGTAATATCCAGGCTTTCCACAGAAGAAAAATATCTCCTGAGAAAAGGTTTTAAAATCAAGTTTCTCTTTGCAGGTAACTTGGTCTGTTTAATGTCTTCATTTGTATGAGGAGGAGGGATTCTGTTCACAAGTCCTGGGAGCACAGGTTGTGAACCTCACAGCTTGAGTCAGTGGAGATACAAGGCTTGTGCTTCATGCAGGAACTGGGCTGGTAGAGACTCAGGTTCAGCTGGCAGCTCTGCCACTGACTGACGGTATACAGTGTCCAGAGGCATAGTGTCTTTCCCTCCTCCTGAGTCTCTTCTCTATTCTTCTGGGAAAATACTGCGCTTATTAAATTGAGGATACTGGTTGTGTAAGCCCATTGTAGTGGTTTGAAACTTGGGGCTGATGTCAAGACCTCTGTTAGCTGTGGGAAGATAACTCAAGGTCAGCTTGTTTCTTGCCTCCTCCAGAGCCAGCAGCTCAGGGTGATGTGTGAATGCTTCTTAGCATAGACCTCAGTTTGGGTTTTCATTCAGTGGTGGATCTTAACTATGTAGAGGGAAGACACTTTCCATTTTCTAAGGTTTGGGAAATTGTGCAAATTCCTTTTTTCACACACTTCCATACAATTTAGTTTAAACATGTCCCTAATGACCTAAAATACTACAAGCCTAAAGTGAATTTTATATTGATTTGAGCGTCCTGGGGACTTTTTTACAAGGTTTAGCTCCCTTAGTGTTGCATAAGTAGTGTTGATTTAATTGGCAAAGGGCTGCTCTGTGTGTTATTCTGGCTTTAGTAGCAAGTATTGCTGCGGTAAAGCAGCACAGAGTCACACTGAGATGGAAAACCAGGGCAGAGCATGCTGAATATGCTAACACTGATTCCCTTTCATGCAGTGTCCAGCACATGTGGTCTCTGAAGTTAGGTGTATGGGTGATTAGAAAGTGGTTCTGAATAGCCAAAAGCTTATTAAGACCCATTGTTTGCTGTTGAAGAACAAATGGCACAAGTATGAGGAGTTTTAATGGATCTTGGAGCAGCTCAGTGTGATAAAATCCAAATGCCTCCTTGCATTTTGCTTGCAGCAAGGAGAAAGCTCGCTCTTTCATGTTCTCTGTGAGCAAGTGCTTCCCTGGTTTGTTCTTCCAAGAAATCTCATGATATGCATGTTTCATGCTTCTCAAAGCTAGGCCCAGAAGTTTGTTGAGATGACAATTATGTTTGTGTTTAATTTGGGGTTATTGGTGTAGAGTTCGTTATGGATCCTGCAGGGGAAGAAAAGATGGATATGGTTTGAGTTTTGGACATAGGAGAGGAAGTCTAAGGTTCGCTTCAGTCTTCATATATCCTTCATGATTGTACATTAATCTTGAGTAAACCAATATTGGAAAGTTTAGTTCACCGGAGTGTCAGCCTTACCCTGGGGAGTAACTAGTATCTGCCAGTATAATTTGTATCTACAGTGGATTGCTAACAAGCTTCTGTTGTCACTTTGTCTTGTCTTGTTCATAAAGGATGATTACCTACTAGTAACATAATTTATTTTGCTGGTACTGTATTTCTAATGACAGGGAGGAAATCTTAAGGCTTTGTGGGTATTGTAATATAAGGGACTTCAGGAAATAGTCAAATTCAATTTTTTGTTCACAGAAGACAACCAAATGTATCCGGATGTCTTCTGTCAGGTGTTTATTCAACCTATGCTTAAAATAAATCCTTTGAAAATCTCGCAGCCTCCTGAATTAGTCTGTTCCAGTGCCCCTATGCTCTTCATGCTTAATTTCCTTTCTAGCTGATCTAAGAGGATTTCTCTTTGTCCTTCTTCTGGAGCATATGAGGAAAGTTGATCACCACCCTTGTTCAAGTCCATGCTAGCACGATCTCTTTAATGTAATTTCCACTACAACTGTTTTACCTGTTTGCTAGGTGAGGCTAGTAGTTTGTGCTTTGTTCTGCAGTGTATTGGCAGAGCTTTGTCTGTGCTGAGGCATCTTCTGATTGCTAGAGCTGGTGTGATTCCGGGATAAGGGCACACTGCTCTTTTCATCCCGGAAAGGTGGTAAGTAATTGAAGGGTTGAGAACCACCTTACTGGCCTGTAGATGGATCTGCTGAAAGGCAGAGTCCTTGCACCTGCCTCCCTTTGACTGCGGGATCACGTGCCCTTGGAGGTGTGACATTTTCATTATTCAATGAAGTTCTCCTAAAGAAAACTTTAGCTATTTTCTGGTAGGTGGTCTGGTCTCCAGCTCCAGTACTGTAGCAGTGTCGTTAACAAAGAGGAGGTGAGGGGATGTGGGATGAAGCTTTAAAGGCATTGTCGTGGGCAGAGATGCTTTTTGTAATCTCTAGAAAGTCACAGCATGTGGCAGGGAAAAGAGCACACTGGCAGATGGGGTGAGTGCAGCTACAGTCATGCCAAGGAGACAGTGTTGTGAAGCTTTCGTGCTGTGGCAGACAAGTGGGTCACAATGTTGATTTGTCACCCTGGGTAGGAACTTCTGCTGTGATCAAGAATGTGATGATATGAATTGAAGGCATTTCTGGGGAGGGGACCAGCAGAAGACGGTAGGTTTTGTCAGTGTGCACAGAGAATTTTGCCCATGGAGAGGGCTCAGGTCAGTCTCCTCCGAGTGACCTTCCTGGGTGTACAGCCTGGAAAGCAACAGTGGAGAAGATAAACTCTTTGAGGCTTGTTCTCTTGCCTGCAGCAGATGTGTACTGGACAAGTCAGCTGGCCTGTAGTTTCCCTTGGTAGTCATTGTGCTTCTAAGGTGTCTTACAGGCATCTGAATACATGGCAGTAGAGACTGGTGGTAACTGTGCTGTGGTTTGTGACTGTGTCTGTTTAGTGGTCATAGCCTTCCCTACCCGTTCCTCGGTGTGGCTACCTTTTTGGTGTTCCTGGTTAGCTTCGCAGCCTGAGGAAGAAGTGCACCTTGCATGTGCACTGAGGCTGAACCACAGCATGCTGCTGTATTGAGAGAGGCCAAATGAATACAGCGAGAGCCTGAAAGGAGTGATGTCTTTTAGGCCTGCTTCATAACGAGTTCCTGAACTCCAATTATGTGAGCAGAAAACTGGTTTGACTTGTGCTCTTCTGCTTTGTCCCGGTGGGGAAGGAGAGCTGCAGCATGTCTATCGGCTCCTTCCCGAGCAGGGGGCATGCTGCTGGGCTTGCCTGTTGCTCAGTGTGGTTGTGGGGTCAGCTGTGTCCGGGGAGCAGGGGCTGTGGAGGTTTGAAGTTCAAAATCCTCCAGCTGTGGTCTGTTAGCGAATTGCCGCCAGGCTCTTCTGTGGCACCTTTTATCACAGAAACCTGCCTTGCCTTAGGCTTAACCAAGACACAGAAAACTGAAGATATGGGAGGCACTGTCGTGATAGGATCTCGATGGAGGTGCGAGCGTTGGATCCACTTGAACTGACCTTCAGGCTTTTGGTGGGTGGACACAGTGGTGAAATCATTTACTCAAGGCTGTTTAGGCAGGACATAATTAGCAGGGAAAATGAGCTACTGGTTATATTGTAACAGTTTCTTTCTATCAGTTTTGTGTGGTCTAGGTCATGGGGTGCCCACCCTAGAGGGCTGAACTAGGGTCTCTTCTGATGTTGCTATTTGACCCTTCCCAGGCTTAGTGCAGTTGCTGTCTGCTGTTGACTCAAGTTGCAGGAGCTCTGGGTGGAGGTGGGTCAGACTCACATCTCCTGTGCCAGGGGATGAAGACCGGACCAAAGACTTTGGGAGCATAATCTTGGCTCTGCTGCAGGTCTGTTTTGTGGTGCTCAGAGTCAGCTGGGGGTGCACAGGTTCCTCTCTGTAAAGTCAGAAACAAAAATTCTTCAAGTCCTTGCAGAAACAGTGTAGGCTGAAAGGATGCTGTTTGCCTGCATGCTGCTTTACACAGGTGAAAGGAGCAATAAAACCAGTGCTGGTGTTTAGTGTTATATCCCCTTTCAAACCCTCCTAAGAAGGGATTTCAGACTAAGCTTGGAGGAGGAGGGAGTGATGTTGCTTTCCATGTGTATTTTGCCTGGGATCTTGTGTTTCTTGCTGGGGACAAGTGATATAAGGGAAGTGTTGATGCTGCCATATCCTGACTTTTAGCCCTGATTATCTAGTGACCAAGAAGAATTTTATGGAAAAATAATGCAACTGAATTCATGTGTTTTGCAGAATAAAGTTACCATTATCTTGAATTATTTAATGAGTCACTCAGAAACCATCAAAACATATGTAAGGTCCACACATAACTGGGCAACTCTTCAAAGAGCTCATGTGCTATCTAGTAGCCTGAAGTAGTTTAGTAGCTAAAAGTCTGTTTCTGGAATTGTTTTTCCCTTCCTAATAGAATTTAGGTGATCATTAAGGTCTGAATTGTGTCATCAAAAGCTAAGACATGTGCAGTGATGGCTGATTCCCCTGTTGTATTTCTGGGGAGAATGTGGATGCAAGCAGCTGGCTTCAGATTCTGGGTTTATGCTAGTGTGATGCATCAGAATCGGGCCCATAGCAGCACATCTGAATGCTTTACCTTTTGATTGATTAAAGAAGTCAAGGTACATTAAAAAACAGTGCAGGGTCTGCACATGGCTTGCAGTTCTTTTCTTTTCAAGAAAGGGTTAATGAAGAATCTTTGCTTTGCGTTCTGTTTGTGGTATCTTCTTTGATATATGAATTTGAAGACAAGGAACGGAATGTATATGTGTGCACTCAAAAAAATTGAATTCCTTTGAAGGAGGGAGGAGAAATCTCTTTAAATGGTGATATGAGTGTACTCGTAGCTCTGCATGGATATTTTTTTTTTTTTTTTATTCCCCCCTCGTGTATAGATCTTAGGCTGAACTTCATTTGTAACTGGACTGCATGCTGGCACAGTCCCAACACTGCAGGCAGATGTATATGAAGCAGCCAAATAATACTTCTTTCCAACATACGGACAGTACTACTAGACCTCAGTGTGACAAGTTTATGATAGTGGTAATGCTCTGTAGTTACAGATGACGATATGAAAACCCTTGAAAAGCACTAGTTTGTATTTCCTATCTTGCTAGGTTGCAGCAAAGTGCTATTAACTTCCAGGAGGCAAAAGATGAAGGGCAAGAAAAGACATAACCGTAGCTGGATCCCCTTTGTAATCAGTTGGTGGTGTTCATTTTGTGCAAGATTGAGCAACTGATTTGCTTGACTTTTCTTACAGTGTCTGCACTGAAAAAAAAGCAGCCACTTGATCTCTAACCTACACCACAAGTGGTATTATCTGGAAAGTATGTTAAGTTTCTTGGTCTTATCCTTGGGTATTGCCATATCTTAACTCCTTTTTCTCTAAATGATGTTCTCTAGTCTCACATAGTTACTATCTGTGAAACTCGATCTCCAGTTCTTCTGAAATGGTGTCTGTGCTGTAGACTGCAAGAGGCTTGCCAGCATCAATCCCTCCTCCTTCCTGAACAAAGTTGCTGTTGACACAGACTGGTAGAGGAGTAGTAACTGGAGCCTATCACTGTGTGTGGCTCTGAAATTTTTACTTTTATCAGATGATGTCAAGTTAAACAAAACCTCCTAGATAAATAAACCAAAAGCCCAGTGCCATTTCTTTGCTCAAAAGAACGTGCCATTTCCTGCTACGGCTGGCAGTATTTGAACTTGACATGTATGTGCTGATCTTGCTGCCCAATCCATGTTGCAGATGCCTTATACCTGCAGGAAACCTTGTTGGAGTCCAAGATTGTCATGGATCAGATCATGTAGCTGGAGTTTTGGGGGGCTACAAGTAGTTGCCTGGGCTATACTACTATACCTGGAGAAGGATTAAATAAATAAAACCAGTTTTGCTGTTTTACTGTCTGCCAACTAGGTCTTATTGGTGATGACACAGAAGCTTATTAAATCACTTAATGAATCAACAGGGCAGCTTCTAACTAGAACACATAAAACTGTTTCAAGTTTTAATGAACTTTTGAAGTAAATGACAACTGAAGGCCTATATGTTAAGAATCAAGTAAAACAAAGTGTTTTGTAGAAGTGAGACCAACCTGATCTAATTTTAAGCAGTGGGGTGGGGATAGCATTGAACTAGTTGGCCTTTGGATACCCGTTCTAACCTGATTTTATTGGTGAGCCCTGTTCTCGTGCTAGAGGTTAAAGAGCTATTGTGTTGTTTAACTGGGTATAGAATGTGCAGTAGGGCTGGGTGGGATGGGAGGAAACAATCTGTCATCCTTTTCGTGTCAGGTTAACAATGGCATGCGATCATCTCCAGCATTGTGTATGTCTGTCTTCAGAATTCACAAGATGGCAAGTTTTGGTTCTGGGAGTTCTCAGGATGATCATGCTCTCCCTTCTGTGTAAAAGATGCTGCTTTATTTAAGACAAAAGGTAATACTAATGGGGCACTTTAATTTGGAATAGGCGCTCCAAAGTCAAGGAACCACTTTTGAAATTACAGGAGCAGGAGGGCTTGTGCAACTTTGAACCTGTATAAATTAGGAGATGAGACTGCATATAATGAAGAGGTTTCTAAGATGTGAAGGGCACATTTTTAGAGGTATCTGTGCCTGTGGATGCTGCATATTTTAGTTTAAGTTGGCACCTAATTAGTGCTTTAGAAAACTGCACCGAGCCTCCCTTACAATCTTTCAGAACCAAAAATAAATAAATCCACATTTGAATGTGCCTATGATGACAGGGGACAGCTGAGTCTCTTCCTTTGCAAATTACAAATATTTCTGTTTCTTCAACAAAACCTGTTGATTTTAACCAGGAGGAACAATTTGGAAAAATTTGGAAAGTTGCTGTTGCCTTTCTCCTCTGAGGTGAAATGTAAGTTGAATTCAGCAGGCTGCATTTGTTCTTCTTCAAAGTTGCTTTTCAGTGTTGCTTCAAGTTTCTGCAGTGTTGTGTTGAAAAAAACCCTCTCTTCCACCTGAAGCATGACACAGGCTCTTTTACTAAGCTGTGTTCAGATTCGTAAGTTATTGCATTTTTATAAGGGTATGCTGTGCTATTAACTACTCACATAAATACATACTATATCCTGTTCAGCAGAGCGTTCTTGTTAACAAGTGTCCAGTGAGAACAGATCTCTTTAAGAAAATAACAGAATCATGAAACAAGGCATCTGATCTTCTAAAACCACAATCAAGATGGTTATTGAAACACTTGATTCAGCTTACCCTTTGTTATGTTGAATATAATGATGGGAGTTGTGAAGGAGAGAAAAAAACATAGTAAAAATATTGTGAAAGGTGAGTAGAGCCTGTCCAGGAGGTAGGTACCTCGTTTTCTGGGCTGTGCTTCTCCAGAGTGTCAGCTCTCTGTGTACCCTGCGCTGAGCTGAGTGGCTTCTTGTGTTACGTTTATAGCTTCTGTTCCTTTGACGTATTTCAGTTTAAGAGTTCCATTTAAGATACTTAATCCAAGAGCTAATGATTTAGTTGAACATGTAATTAATTCCTTTCTTGTATTAATCCACAAGAATTTGTGGAAGCCTGTAATGTGAGGGATGCTTGTTCGTATAGCTGTAGCACTAGAACATTGATAGGAGCTATTTGCCTGACTTGTTTAAATGTGTTTCTAGAGCTGGATGTAGATGCCAAAATGTATGTCATTTTGTCCCTGTAACTTTCAGATTGGTTTTCCACTTGTGCTGTCAGCTGCTCAGATGGCTTGTTCTTTTCCCTTAAGAAAATGCTGGCTCCTTCAAGCAACACAGGATGAAGAATTCCTGTGTCTTCCCTTGAGGTGCCTGTGTTGGTGTTTTGGTTTTGTGGTTTGTTTGAGGGTTTTTTTTTCTTCTGGACTCCACCCACCACCCAAGTGTCCCAGCAGTTTAACAGCTCTGGAGACTGGAGTGCTTCATCCGCAGGGTCAGGTACACGTAGGTTGGGCTGCGTGCTACCCGTGTCAGCCCACCCTTGTGTCTCAAGTTGGATCTTGAACCAGCTGTGGCCAGGCTGCTCACCTGCACAGGTCTGCCTGTGGCTGGGCTTTCCAGGGGTGTCAATTACAGTATTTTTTTTGTAGCAGTGGGTTTCCAACAGGTTGACAATAGCCAGTATGACTTTTTCCAGGCAGATTTTATTGAGCTGCTGTCCTAGGGTGATGACAGTCACCCGTTTCAGACCTGGATCAGGTGAGTAAGATAATGTGGAGTGTAAAACGTATGGAATTGGGTTTTCCAGACAAGCCAGAACTATGCAGCTGAACCGCGGTGCAAGTGCATAGCGCTTGGTGCACGTGTTCTGCTCTGGAGCAGTCCTGCAGACATCTGCAGCCTCTAAGTGTTAAAAGCAAAAATCTACCCTTACTACCTGTGGGTGTCTCGGACCCTAGATACTTGTGGAGGGGTAGCTTGCCAGAGATCACAAAACTTCTTCGGGTTTCTGACCACATGCGTGCTCTGATGTGGCCCGAGGGTGTGCCCTAATTTAGATGCATTGTGCTTCACTATGCTGTCATATAATTGAGTATCTGTTGGAAACAACTAAAAAGGCGTCTGTTTTCAGTCTGAGGGAGGAAAACAGATGTTTTATTCTCTTGTGAGAGCTCAGTAGAGTGATGTTTCAGCTGTTGCTCTAGTTCTCAATAATGACAGCCAAAAAGGCAAAGGGACAGACGCATGGGTCACAAGGAGTTGAGGAAAGGAACATATTTAGGAAGGAGAAGAATGATTATTTCCTGTGTGTTAAACAGCATGTGGGGGTTAGTTCTGGAGTATGTGGAAATCATTAACCTCAAAGTTAGCATTAGCTTTTAAATGGGCAGCAAGAGAATCTTTTTTTATCATTGTGATTGCTGTTTCCTAGACCAGATAGATCATATTCTTGGAAGATATATCTACTTGCCAGAAGTTAAAGATATTAAAAATGATGCCTGAATTGATCAATAACTGTGCTAAGAGCTGAGTGTAAGAGAGCAATAGTTGTGAGAGGCTTGCATGGGTTACAGACCGGTTGGGACTCTGAGCTGGTTGGAGCTGCTGAGCCAGAAGCTGTGTAGAGAGGTCTCCAGGGTGCAAGACCTGGGCCATTTGTGTCATTTCTCAGTCAAATATCCCTGGCCCCTTGCAGGATAACACAATGGCTCAAGCAGAGTGCACGGTGACGGCTGCCCAGCTTGCAGATGGGCACTGGTGCATATGTGCTGATGCAAGGTCTGGTTCTACCTGCATAGGCACACTCAGGTGAGCAGGTCAGGACTGGGACTGTCCCCTCCTGTGTTCTTGTGGCACTTGGTTTTCTGGGGTCCTGGTTTCAGCTGGAGTTACCGGTATAGCACTGTTAGTAAACTTCTGGGAGGTTTTCCTTTTAAGTTGTTTGACATGCATTGAAAAACAGCATTTAACTCTACCTTGGGGGGCAGGACTAAAGGAATGGTAAAAGAAGAAACTGGTATAGTAACAGCTTAAACTAGTAGCTCTCAGTCTTCACTGACTTGTCTTGACAGTACTGAATAGTAAACTGTGGGGAGCATCACACTTGCTGCACGGGCTGTGCTACGTCTTGTGGCTGCTGTAGGTGCTGGGTTAGAACTAGCTCAGGTGCACCGTTCACTGGTGTAGGAAGGATTGAGAAGTATTTTAACCCATGCCTCTACGGGTCATCCTCTGGGCTTTCCTGAATGGGTCAGAAAGGTGTTTGGAACGCACTGAATCCTCCCCAAGGCTCATCTGTGAAGGAAGACCTTGCGAAGGATTGCTGAAGACTTGCCTTGAGGGTAGTGCTTGCCAGTAATGCATGGGCCACTGCTGCCTCAGCACCTGGAGGGGATGGGAGCAGGAGGTGAAGGTCCAGCAGAGAAGGGCAGCATGTGTTGAGAGATCCTCTGTACTTAATAATGATGCATAGTCCAGAAGCTGGTTTCTTTGTGCTTCTTAGCACATTTGGCTCTTTACTTCATGTTTCAGGGCCTTGCTTGGTCATGAGATCACTTGAAACCCTGAATTTAGTTTTGTAACTCAAGGTTTTGGAATAATCTCCTCTTGTGATGCTGGGCACAGGAACTGCTGTCCTTGAATTAATGAACAGCACTTGTTGAGCCTGTCATGTGTAAAACTTGCTTGAATATCTGTAGGATGTACTGCAAGAGCATGTTTTGGGGGTTTTTTGGGGGGTGGGGTGTTGGGTGTTTTTTTGTTGTTGTTTTTTTTTGGGGGGGGTGTTGTTTGTTGGTTTGGTTTTTATGGAAAGCTTTGCTTGGATTCTGTTGTTTCTGAGTTGTTGTATTTGCGTCTGGGACAGCCAGCTCTGTAGCCTCATGCTTTGGGTTGTGTCTGTCTGCATCAAGAGGTGATTTTCTTTGGCTGCACATTTAAATTGTCTTATGGTTGTAGGTGGGAAGAACGTAAGGTGCCTCTTTCTTTTGCTTTTTGTTGTTAGGTGTAGTCTGACTTTCACCTTTTCTTCCAACTGCACTCTCAGGCATAGTACTTTGTGCTGTTCTTCTAAATAGTTGAACCTTTTGGGCTCTTTGGGAGCTATAAAATCAGTGCATATTTGCTTGGCTATTGGAGTACTGCAGTACTAGTGATACTTTCCAGCAGTTCTTAGTAATGGAAAGTGAAGAAAAGAGTCTTCAGGCAGAAACTGAGGGGGAATTCCAGGTACAGATTTTGTAATTACTGAAGCTGGAATTTAGACAGGATGTAGAAGCCGTTGCCTTTGTGTGAAGCGATTAATTCCCTTGTGGCTAGTTGGTCAGAGCTTCAGCTCTTACAGTCTCTTCTGGGTGAAAAGATTTCAGCGGGCTATAGAAGCAGCTTTGTAGGAATAGGACTCCTGCTGAAGTGATGCCTTCCTCCGTGGAGGAAGCATTCCCTCCTGCCATCTGTGGCCCCTTTCTCTACCTAGCATCCATCTCTTCACTAACTTGGGCTATTGTCTGGCTTCCAGCAGCTAACAAAGGCATCTTGAACCTTTCTTCTTTTCTCAGTGGAGTTCTTTGTTGTTGTACTACTAGCTATTGTGGATTATGTTGGGAGGCCGTTCTCAAGGGTGTAGGAGCGTGTGGTAGATGCTGAGCAGGCAGGCTGACTGCACAGGGCTGAGAGCTGCTGTGGAAGTTTCAGGTCTTAGGGTGTTTCTAGAGTTTTGCAAAGGCTGTGGCTACTGAAAATGCTATTGCACTCTTAATTGCATGTATCCCTTTTCTTCCCAAACAAGGCAAAGAAAAAAACCTTTGCTAGCTGTGAACTAGCAAGAGATGTTAGCATCTGGTAACTATCCTCTACTTTAGTCAGGTCAGCTTCTGTTGACTTTTCATCACGGTGGCTTCTCAGCCTCCCCGAGAGATCCCCAGGTTTTTTTCACGTTACCAGCAGCTGGTGGGTCTTGGCTGAGTTTGCACCTATTTGGTGCCCTCCTCGTGAGGCTGTCCGTGCAGCCTGTCATCACTGTTTTGCAGGATCGCTGTTCCTCATAAAAGCTTATACTGTATGGTGTAATCTGGAAGTGCAGATGTTCAGAAGTGTGGGAACTAGCAGTCAAGGGGAGTAGCTGGATATTTAAGCATCTTCACAATTCTCACTACTCTTCTTGAGCCCCAAGGGAACAGAGAAGACTGATTATCTGCTAGGTTGTGTTTTTGCCTTGGTTTTTCCAGATGCTGTCTAAGCCCTCAGAAGCACTTCTGTTTCAATTTTGAAATGTGCTGAGCACTTTCTGTTCCTGTATGTGTTAGAGATGGAGTCAGGGTCAGTGCTTCTGTGCTAGGAGCTTTGAGATGCTCTAGCTAATGTGGTTCTGCCTAAAGGCAAATTACCAGTGTGATTTCTCGCTTTCTTTGTGCACTGTAGCAGGCTTTTGCCTCTAATGGAGGGGAAAACACTTCTATTAGGTAAACCAGCCTGGTCTCTTAATAAGGCACATCACTACACTAGCAATTTACTAGTTGCCATAATACAGGCTTTCAGTTTTCCCATGAAAAAGAAAGCAAGGCATTGCAATGGCTTTTTTCATTTCCCTAATGTTTTCTTGTTGCTTTTCTGTAAGGGAGATCCTAGCACTCATTGTATGATGCTTCATTTTGCCTTGAGCTCCTGAGATGCAACTTGTCAGCAAAACTACAAGCGCATTCAAGGATGTGGTGGGCCTGATCCCCAGCTGACGCCCACAGGCATGATCTCATCGGTGCTCACAGAGCTTACATCCATTTTTCCTTACTGGCTGAGGACCTGACTGTAAGTGTAAGTGCTCAGCTGGGAGCAGCAATGGAAACGTACAGAATAGTGGCAGTGTTTGTAACTAAGATATTTAACTGCTTTCTGGTGAGGAACCAAAGGCAATAGCAGTTGGTAGTACAGGTGTTTCATTTTTGATGTTTTCTGTGAAGACACTAAGCACTGAGTACTGCTATGCAGATATCCTACATGTAAGGTGCTGTGAAAACAGGACTGGCGTTCTGAAACAGTGTTTGCTGCTGCTGCTTTTTAGCAGTGTTTGGGGTAATTGAGACAGGAAAGTGTGATTTAAATTGGGACTCTGCCTTCAACTGCAGAGTCTCATAATACATTACCATGAGTACTGCTGCAGCACGGACTGTAGTTTTTGTCAGTAGTGATTTACCTGCTGTGCTTTCTGGAGCTTTGCTTGATCAGGCTATAAACAGCACCTGTGCTCCACAGCAGTGACTGCAACTTGCGATTCCCTTTGTGTCCTTTGGACAGAGCCTGGTGGTTACATGCTGCTCCTTCTCACCATGGTTGTGTGCAATCGCTCAAGGACCAGTGCAAAAGAGGATGAATTTGTTACTCTTTGGTATGTACCCCTTCAATTGCACTGAGCAGAGGCAGGACAGAGAGCAGTGTGGCTGGGGGCTGACTTGCTCCAGCTATTTCACCTAGGACATACTCGTCAGCTCTCCTGGAATCAGATATCCACATTTCAGAGTGATCATGTTCTTCTAAGCATCCCTCCGTTTTTCTTTGTAGGATTTTCTGTAGTGCTGCCTTCTTGCTCTGTGGTGTTTCCTTGAACTGGTTTGAATTTCTTGTGTGTTCTGTGAAGTCTGTAACTCTTGCATTAGGAGGCAACTGGCTTTTCTGTTGGCTTTTTTTGCTGGATCCAGGACATAGGTCTTGGGGTTTTTTGCTTCTGCATGGGAAATGTGCCCTTGTGTCCTAACAGTAGTTGTCAGAAATGATCACTATGGGGATGTATTTTAACACTCATTCTTAATACCTCCCAACATTTAAATGACCTTAGTCTTTCTGGGATTTATTTCACTCTAGAGCTATGCATTATTTATCAAGTTGCTCCTCTGCTCCCTGGTCTGTAAATGAAGGAGAACCTTCAATAACCAGCTTTTTTCTCATTTTGCAAGGGCTGGAGGTTTCATTGGGTGTTTTGATTCAGCCATTTCCATCAGTCCAGTAGTGATTCCTGGCAGGGTTGTCTCTTGTCACGTGGGCTTTATTGTCCTTAATCACTGTTGCATAGTGCTGCACTATTGTAGGATAGGTGAGTTGCCATCAAATAAGCTGGTCTGCTGGATTCTGGGGTGGGCAGTGGTCCTTAATTCATAGAAGATGCTTGATTTTATTTTTTTTACAAGCAGTAGTTTAAAGGTGCTGAGACATGTGATCCGAGCTCTATGTTATGTGGGAGCAGTGAGGGGATTAAGAAGATGGGCTGATCGCGGCTCTCCCTGCTCTCCACTCCCAGACGACTTGTGGGAAGTTGTGTTGCCCCTTGTGTTGTACAAGTGAGGCATTTGCCAGAGGCTCAGGTGCTTGAGATTGTAGCGTGTATGCTCTGCAGTAGTACTGGCTGTCATCACAGTGAGGAAAGCAGACTCAATTGACCTGCAAGGGTCAATACGGTCACAGGGGCGCCAGGCAGTGTTGGCATGGAGGTATGGGGAAGATAAACTTGCAGGGTGATGTAGAACAGAGCCAAGGACTGAGGGAGTACCACAAGCACTGAAGATTTGGGAACCTGCTTGGGTGGAGATGTACAGGGCGGTCAGTACCTCCTGGATTTTCCTTTGAGATGGTAACACAGGAGAGACAGCATGAGCAGCCTGGGCTTACAGTGGGCAAAGATGAGCGAGGCATCTCTTGATGTACTGCCAGGAGAAGTGGAAAGGTCTTCCAGCATGAGGTAGGAGAGACTGGGAAAAGTGATACAGAGATGATGAAAGCTGTTGTGTCGTTTAAGTGTGGTGCTAGTCTGATTTGCTGAACAGTTGCATGCTGTGCTGTAAGGAGAGTTTCAGCGCTGATACTCTCCAGTGTACAGGATCTGGCCTCCCTGCTAGGGAAGGACACGAGTGTCAGGGAAGTTCCTGACCTACTGTGACTGTTCTCAGCCATAGGTACTGTCAGTGTTTGATCTGGTATTGCTTAGTGTAATTCCCTTTTCTGGGTAGAATAATTTCGATCAGCTGTATAGAAGGGCAGAAAAACCCTCTGAAAGTTTTCCGTAGCTCTTTTTCCCATTCTTCTAAATCCGGAACAGACGTCTGGCCTCTCATCAGTGTCGTAAAACAGAAGAACAGTCACTATAAGGTTGCTCTGTTTGGAAATTTAAATTCCTACATTAATAAGTTAAATCTTCTCAGTCTCACAGATGTAGAAATACGTCTGTAGATGATGAGAAATAAAAGGGGCATTTTTCTTCCAGGAAGCTACTCCAACAGATTGTGGTCCATGTTCCAATGAAAAAGTTATATCCAAATGAAGCAGCTGCTCTCGAGGCATTGCTGTATTGAATGGCAAATCAATGGCCCAGTGTCCAAACTTGTGGATTTTGAAGGTGGTGTCTGTGACAGAATAGGTGGTATTTCATGGATCTAGAGAAAGAACCCAGAAATAACTGTTTGCAGTCTCCCTGCTGTTCAGCTCTGACCACAGGTTGTAGTCGTACCAGGAAAAGCACTTGTGCTACTGTTGCTGCCTTCTTGTTTGCTGCTGTTGGTTTTGCAAATAGCATTGTACAGAATAGCTCCTATAACCTGTGCTTGTACTAGGATTGTTGGGCTAGGGTGATGCACTCATGTTGCCAGTACAGATGTGAATCCTGCCTTGGAATGTGAAATGTTAATTCTAGAACAGTGAAAGGAGATGGATGTCCTGCAGGGTGTATTTGGTTATACTCCTGTGCAGATAGCATACAGCTGTTAGCGTTTCATAAGCTAACTTCATCTTTCTCTGTCTGCTGTTCCTCTGTCTGCCAGGAGTTTTGTTATTGCTGTGGTGACCCAAAATATGTACCTGACTTTAGCTGACATTTGTAAATTCAGTTTTAACTTTAGCTCTTGCTTGGTCTTGTGTGCCCAGTTCAGTTGTGGTGGATATTTCATGTCTTGAGGAATTAAAGTGCTCACTGACTGATTAGCACTAGTCGTCAGGCAGGTGGTGATGTGGGGCATTTGGTGCTTATCTCAGACTTAATGTGTAAGCTGAAGCGTTCTCATTTTTCACAAATACATTGTTTACTTAAGGTATGCAAGTGCTTCTGGATGTCTTTGTTTATGAATCCAAAGGATTATGTAAGCAAGTGTTCAAAAATACCTGGTTGAATTCGCTTGCAAAATTTTTTATGTTGAGATTTAGAAGTTTGTCTTCAACCTCTCTCCCTTCCTTCAAGAAAAACCTAACGGACTGCAATGTGAAATAGCCAAGCTCTGTCACCACAACGTTGGAGATGAAGAAATGAAGCATGAAGCTAGCTGGGATAGGAACTGTATCTCCAGTACTCCCATTTTGGTTCCACGCTGCCAGGTGTGGAAGGTCCAGCAGGGTGAAGCCAGCCTGTGGGGATGTGCTGCTCAGCCCATTGCTGATTCCCTGCAAGAGGCATGGGATAAAGGTTCGCGCGGCAGCCGCCACATCCCTGCCGCATGTGGCATGGTCCGGAGAGTGGAGGAAAGGGCTCGTCTCTTCCCTGCTGCAGTCTGGATCTGCCGTGTTAGGGCAGGCTCTGGTGGCAGCCCGAGGCTGTGATTCACTCTGGTCACTGGTGCTGGACAGTGCAGCTCCCTTTCTCGCCCTTTTCCGGAGGCGCGTTTAGGTGTGTCTTGTCTTAGGCTGTGTTGGATGCATTTATTTGTCTGTCACGCTTGGTGAGCATTTACTGTTAGAGCAGATGATGGTAGGCTGGCTGTTCTCTGATACGTGGAGCTGCCTGCAGGCCTTTCAGCATCACCCGGGTATTAATGGACAGTTACTATTCAGCTGCCTGAAGTAAGTTTTTGGTGGTCTATTAAAAAAAAAAAAGGGGGGGGGGGGAGTATTTTCTCTGTTGGGAGAAGGCTTTGTTGCATCCAGGATCCCAGTAAAGAGCCTTCTTTACTGGGAATGTTGGTGCCTTGAGACCTGGCAGTTGGAGGGAGGCAGAAGGGCTTGCTGGCAGCCCTTAGCGCCTATGGAAGGTACTGGGATATAACAAAGCAGCAGCAGATGCCAATTGAGCTGAACACTGGATTGCTCAAATTGCTTTGTTGAGTGTCTTGGGGAGCCTTCAGGAGTCAAACAAGCAAAGTGGCAGAGTTGTAGACCTAGGGCTGTGTCACTGTGTGTTCCTGCAGTGGGTTTGGGAGACCTAGGATGACTCTTTCTGGGACCTGTATAAAGTAGGGGGCTAAGAGCAGTGGCTGCTGACCTGGTATTTTCTCATCTGAGGGCTGGGGGCTTGTGAGTTGAGTCCTGCTTTGCCTGGAGCACAAGCACGACCTGTGCTGATGCAAAGGCCTGGAATAGCTCCGTAGTTATCAGCACTGCAGTGTTATCTGGAATTTTGGATGGAGAGCTATGCTTCCTGTGCCACGGAGTGGAGCGGTGCCTGCCAGCTGGCATCCCCGGGGAGAGGGGTGGCTGCTGGTGGCCGGTCCCTGCTCCGGCCCTGCACTGACAGCCCCCCTGCTCCTGAGGTTCCCCCTGGGCGTTGGTGTGTTCATTCAGGCAGAGCTTGATAACCACTTCAGGGGTAAACAGAGGTGGGCTCTTCAGTGTGGTCAACCCAGTGTAACAAGGGCTGGAAATCAATTAATTCTTCATTCATTTGCCACACATACCTCAGGTTTTGTGTCCTCTCTCTCTCATGGACCTGTTGGATTTCTCAGTCTATATGCGGCTTCAACTTTCTACCTCAGACCATCCGAAGTTTGAGGTACGTTGGGCTTGAGAAATGAATCCAGTGTGGTAGGGGGTAACACCTTGTCCCCTCAGTGGTGGTTTGCTCAATAGCTGTGCAAGCCACCGGTGTAATCGTTGTGCTAATGAGCTCTCCGTTTCTGTAAGCGTAAGAGCAAAAAGTCTTGGGAGGCTTCGCTCACCCTCTTCCGCTCCTGGGGGCGAACTGCAGGGTGGCTGGCTGTGTTTGCACACTGCATCTGTTCCCTTTAAAGTCTGAGTGATGAGTTCCCCTCGCTCTTTCTGGCTTGCAGCAGTTTGAAGAAGAGATGGATCCCTTCCTCTCCTGGGATCAGATTTATCCCTGGGGCACACCTCCGTACCTAGGCAGCACACTTACTTCTCGGAGCAGGATGCTGCTGTGCTGGGGCTCGGATCGGCCAGCCGTGAGTGGTGCTGGCGTTCAGAGTCCCCTGATCTTCCTTTAAAAGCGTCTCTTGGCTGATGCGGGGCTCTGCTGCCGTGCCTCAGCCAGGAGGAGCCGAGTGGGCAGCGGTGGGTAGGGCTCAAGGCAGCTGGCTGAGCATTTCTCAAGGGTAGATTAAATCCAGCGCGCAAGATGAACGTGAAAATGAAACGCGGTGTACAAAAGCACGAGGAAGATTCTCCTTTGGCATACGGACAGGTTCTAGGCCTGCCGGCATGCTGCAAGCGGCGTCGAATGGGAGGAATGACGGGGAGCTCTGGGTGTGATGGAGAGCGCCGCGGGGCAGCGCTGTGCTGGGGGGAGCCGCGGGCCCCCGTACCCGGCGGCGTTGGCTGGCCGCGCTGCCGGCGGCCCCGTGGCTGCTGTAGGGCCGGGCTGGGGCGGCCCCGTGTGCCCCGCGGCGGGTCTCGGCCCGGCCGCCCGCTCCGCACGGAGCGCCGCGCGCGGGTGCCCGCCGGTACCGGGGCGGCCGGGGTTGGGGAACGCAGCGGGCGCGCGCGCCCCGATGCGAGGTTCCAAAAATTGCGCCGCGCGCGAGGCGGGCGCCGGTGTGTTGCGTGAGGCGTTAGCAGTGCCGCCCTCACCACGCGTTCATCGGGCGGCCGCGCAACCCCCAGATAAGGACGGTTAGCGGGCGCTGTGCCGCTCCCCCGCTAGGGGAGGGCTAACGGCCGCACCGGTGCGGGCGAGGGGCGGCGCGCACTCGGACCCGCTCCCCCCCGCCGCCCGGCTCGGCGGCGCGCCCCGCTTCGGGGGCGGCGCGGGGAGCGGCGTTTCCGTCTCTGTCTGAGCGCCGGTTTAAGCCTTTTCGTGGGCTGTGGCGGCCGTACCCAGAGTGCACTGCGCCAGCCGGGAGGCTATTTGCATAGGGGGCTGGCCAGGCGAGCCGGGCGGCGACGCAGCGCGCCCCCTGTCGACCGGCCGTGGCGCTGCCCGGCCCGCCTGCAGCCCCGGCCGCGCGTGCCGCGCGGTGTGTGTGTGTCCGTCCGTCCGTCCGTCCGGTGGCGACACCGCCTGAGGGGCCTGGCTGTCCGTCACACTTCTAGGGCTGCTAACCTCGGGGCTTTAGTAAAAACCTGCGGAGAGCTGTCCGACACCAGAGCTGGCCTCGTTTATAGGGTCTTGCTAAGTGCGTAGCATGCACACCACACAGTCCATGCGGTACAGTATGTATGGGTTTGTAGCTACTGCGTGGAGTCGGGCAGAGCGGGTTGTCTGATCTGCAGCCTGTCCCGGAGCTTCTCTCAAATCAGGTGCCTTTCCCTGGGTTTCAGTTATGTCTGAAAAGCGCTGGGTTTAATTTCTGCAAGTGAATAATTAAACAGCTGTTAGTGCACAGCATTTTCTAATTATAAGTGTCATAATTAGAATTAATTAGAAAAGCTAGTTACAACAAATACCAACGCTGTTATGCATGTGTATGTGTACACTGCACATACATATGTATGAATTCAGCATTGAGCATCAACAGCAGTTGCTGGCTTTCTCAAGCTCTTGGCACTGGATTTTGGCTTGTACGTGCCACAGGGAGCAATAATTTGGCAAATAGCCTTTTGTGTTTGCAAAGCACTCTGCTTGTCCGGCAGAAGCCACGCAGGGAAGAGCTGTGTGTGTGGGCACAACCCTGCGGCGGGAGGGAGGGAGCCTGTGCCCACGCTGCTGCCCAGGGCGTGTTGGCTGAGGGGGGACAGGGGCTGCAGCTAAAGCACCGTCTGTCCTCTGCTCTGCTCGCAGGTGGTTCTCCTGGGCATTGACATCCTTTCCGCGCTCGTGTCCCGCTTGCAGGATCGCTTCAAGGCCCAGATTGGCACAGGTAAGGTGTGTGTGTGGGGGGGTGGGGTGGCTGCTGCACACGAAGCCCTGTTCTGCCCTGGAGGGCACAGGGAGGCTGGTGGTGGTGTCAGGCTCTGCTGAAGGGTGGGAGGGCTGGGCTGGGGGCAGAGCAGAGAGGCTGTGTCACTGAGATAGTTTTCTTTTGAGGGATGAGGGCTTTGGATGTTCCTGTTTTTCTTTCCTCAGTGCTGCCAAGTTTACTCGATAGGCTGGGAGACTCTAAGGATTCGGTGAGGGAGCAGGATCAGACCTTGCTACTGAAAATCATGGATCAAGCTGCTAACCCTCAGGTATGCTCGACAGCCCTTTGCAGCCTGACTGACTGGCTGCTTAAAAAGGAGAACTTTTTTCTGTCAGAGGGTTTTCTTCTGTGGCTCTGACATGGCTTCAGCTCTTTAATCCCTTGTTATATTTGCTTCACCTGAGAATGCTGTTGCATGTCAGGATACACGTGGGAGTGGGAGTGTCAGCAGGCTTCCTAAGGATGGGATGAGTGAATGTCAGAGTAGTTGTTCTGGGTGGGTTTTGGAAGGTACTTGCTTTCTGTAAGTAAAAGTACTGTTTCAGCTAGTGGGGAGTTCCTGTGAAGCCAGTACAGAGCAAAGAATTGTGTCTTTCTACTTCTTGTCCTGCTCTGCTTGAGTGGATGTAAAGCTTATATTTAAGCTCCAGTGATGTTACAGTGTATGCCTGTTGGAAGAAAGAATCTGTCTCTTTCCTCGCCTCCTTTTTTCCTGTCTCACCTCTTTTTTGTCTCCCACAGTACGTATGGGACAGGATGCTAGGAGGATTCAAACACAAGAATTTCCGGACAAGAGAAGGGATTTGCCTCTGCCTTATTGCAACACTCAATGCGTAAGTGAGAGAACCTCCTGCAAACCTGCGTTATGTGCACAAGCCTGCTCTGTGATTCACACCAGCGCTCTTCTCTTTGTTCCCAGATCTGGAGCTCAGAGTTTAACACTGAGTAAGATAGTGCCACATATATGTAACTTACTTGGAGATCCAAACAGCCAGGTAAGCTTTTGCCATGAGTCATGTCTAAAGGTTATGCCAGTTGCCTTGTTGGTAAGTGGGGTGCTGCGTTCTGGCTGGTAAATTAGCTAATTGTGCTGCTGGTGGTGAACTCTGAACAATGCTGTTCGTGAAGAGCCCTTGGCTGGTTTTGAAGAGGTATGATTTGAAGTATGCTTAAACCAGCATATCAATTACTCCAAGAATTAAACAGAACATGAAGCTGCAGATGAGATGAACAGAGCAGGAACCCTTTGTTGGGAAGGGAACTCTTGTGCCTTACAGCCTGAGTGCACGGGAGGTTGCAGGGGGGTACCCCTGGGCTCAGTGCAGCACCCGTCACCTTCAGAGAAGAACCAGTTTGGGCAGGGAGGGCAAATGGGACCGGTTGCACAGCTTGGCGATGTGTGCTGCTGGAAGTTGTATAGGGAGATCTTGAATAAGGGGTGGAGGGAAGGTACCTGAAATCAGTGGTAGAAACTAAATGAAAATATGTGCTGGAAAAAATCTGTCACTTGTACATGCATTTTGTCCTGCCCTGGACAGGACCCAACCTGAAATTAGATGCCAATATAGAGGTTAATGAGGAGAGGGAGGTGGGGAAGCAGGGTTCAGACCCATGTCATGTAACATGTGCTACCAGTTTTTGAATATTCTTGTTGCCCTCTGAGCATGGGTGACACGAATGTGACCAGGTCTGGAGCAGGTGTTTAGCTGGAAGGAAGTGTGGGGCAGCCAACTGGGGAACAGGTTTACGTGGGCTGACAGGAGTCTGCCAGATCCCACGGCTGTCAGGGCCTCCCCTTGCTGAAGAGGAGGATGAGTGTGAAGCAGCTTTCCCTCGCTGCTTGTTCCGGTGCAGGAGGATAAACCTGTTACCCCAAGAAGTTTCTGTGGAAGTTTAATGTTCAGGGTCCTTCGTGGTTCTGAGCTGTGACTGAGCAAGTTGTTACTCCTCATGGGGGTACTGGGTTTAGGACCTGGAACTGCTGCACAGACTGACCTTGCTCTTGCCATCGGTGAGCTGTTGAATGAATCGGAAAGTTGGTGAGTGCATTGAAACGGGTTTTCCCTCTGCACTGCCTCTTCCATGTGCCTGGCACAGCTCGTTATCCCGGTGCCCAGCTGCTGGGGGAAATGAAGCCGATCTCTTGTCCCTTCCCCTGGGTCTGGTTCCTCATCCCCAGAAAGCCCATGCCGTAGCCGGTCAGACACAGATTGCTGTCAAAGCAGCTCCTGGTTGAGCAGGGGCTGGTCCTGGGCTCCCCTGGGGCGGCTTCTCAGCTGCTGGTGCCGCCTCTCTGCTGCGGGTGCCTTCTGCCGAGCTCTGGAGGATGCCCGGTCAGTGCTGCCCCTCTCTTGGCGAGAGGCGCTGGGAGAGCACAGAGCCGGGCCGAGGTCCCTGGTTTTGCCTTTTGCTGTGGACGTGGAAGCTCTTCCCGTTTCAGGAAGAGTGGTTTTGTTGTTTTCAGCTAACGCAGTTGTGTAACTCGGTGAGCACCCAGTATGCCAACAGTATTTAAACTAGGAGTACTTTCTCAAAAATCAAATTGAGCATTAAAACTTTGTTACTGTTGTGGTAGAGTAAACCAGGTATGATAGCAGGGGCTCCCAGCCTTACCCAGTATGGGTTTGCCCATCCTGCAGCCGTGTCTCTGATGAGCTTTACGTGCATGGGCAGTCCTTCCAGCTCACGCAGTCAGGACCTGTGGCCGGCCGTGCTGTGTGCTGCAGCTGCAGGGGGCACGGTGGCAGGCTGGAGGTACGGCACAGCTTCTCCGTGTGCCCCGGCTGCTGATGCCTGTGCCTGGGGCAGGCGGACTGGCTGCAGGCGAGCGTGAGATGCAGGTGCCACCTCTCCTCCCTGGCTGTCGGAGGCAGTGTGAGGCTGGGTTAGGGTCTGTGTCCCCAGAAACTGGGGACACTAGAGTCCCTCCTGAGTTGTGCCCAGAAGTCCTGCCTGGTGACACATAGGGCTGATGAGCAGAGAGAGGAGAGGCAAGACTGCAGAGTGAGGGCTGGCATGAGTGAAGATGGGAGTTTGGAAACAGGCAGCGACTTGCTGAATGGGAAGCTGTGCAGCAGGAGAAGGGAACAAGATGCACGTGAGTCAAGTGTTAGGATATTTTTTGGCTAAGGAACAGGGTATGTGTGCCAGCCCTTTGACTCTAGCCTCTTTGGTGAGTGGTCTAGACCGCAAGTCTTATGAGCAGCTTATCTTCTCCCGGATAACAAGTGACAGGACAAGAGGAAACAGCTTCAAGTTGTGCTTGGGGGGGTTTAGATTGGAGATTAGGAAAAATTTCTTCCCTGAAAGGATGGTCAAGCATTAGAACAGGCTGCCCAGGGAGGTGGTAGAATCACCGACCCTGGAAGTGTTCAAAAAGCATGTAGATGTGGTGCTTAGAGACGTGGTTTAGTGGTGGACTTGGCAGTCCTGAGTTAATGCCTGGACCTGATGATCTTAAAGGTCTTTTCCAATCTAGATGATTCTGTGATTCTATAGGTGAGTCTAGCTTGTGCCCACAAAAATCCTGTGTCTAGTTGTGATGCGTGTGGGTGCTTGGGTAGCTGCCAGGGCGTCCCATGAGAAGCAGAAGTGCACGGTTCCGTAGGTATTTCTGTAGACAGGGCAGACAGTTTACCTTCTCAGCCTGCTGTGACTGATGGAAGAAGGGGATTCAGTACAGAAAGATGACGCTTTAATCAGATTTGTGGCTTTTCTGTTGGGTAGAGGGAAGGATGTGCTCAGCCATTTCTTGCAAATCAGTTTGGAAAATATGCAAAATTCATGGTGACTTGGCTGATTGATTCCCTCCCTCCATACTTTGTTGTAAACACAGAAATGTGAGTTTGAAAGATGGTGTATTTGGTTTGTGTGGCAATGGTTTTTTTTGTTTGGTGTTTTTTGTTTTGGGTTGTTTTTTTTTTTTTGGTGGGTGGGGCTCAGGGCCATCTTCAGTGAGAGGCTTCTAGAAGCTTCCCCCATGTCTGGTGGAGCTGATGCCAGCCAGCTCCAAGAAGGACCCACCACTGACAACACCACACTGTTAGTGATGGTGGGTAGCATAGTTAAGAAGGGGTGAGGGTTGGAATCTACACAGCAAATTGCAGTGGAAGAAAGGAGTGAGACTATGTGAGAGCAACAGCCCTGCAGAGACCTAGGTCAGGGCAGATGGAGGGCAGGAGGTGCTCCAGGCACAAGTGCAGGTTCCCCTGCAGCTCATGGTGAAGACCATGTGCCCTCAGCCCATGGAGGTCCGGAGTGGAGCAGGTATCTATTTGCAGCCTGGGAAGGACACCATGCTGGAGCAGGGGGATGCCCGAGGGAGGCTGTGACCTCCTGGAAGCTCACATTAAAACTGCTATTAAACCCCAGGTTTTTATACTAGCAATATAAAGTTTATTTGTGTGTGTCTCCTTGCTTTTTTTAATCCAGTAAATGTACCTGTTGCACACGATGGGTGGAATTTGGCAAAGGTAGCAGAGCTCCCTGCATCTGTCCCTATGTACAAAGCCTTTCATCTTATCTCTTGACTGCTTTTTCAATTAAATTAGACCTGCTGATACTGCTAATATCTGAAACGCAGGGATGGAAGCTCCTTCACGAACTCTGTAGTAATGCCTATAGTGGCAACTGTTGGTGAGAAATACTCAAATTTCTTTATCCAAGGTCAGGCAGGAGTTTATTTAAATTATAAAGGTGATTAATTTCTCTCGTATCTCACATTCAGGTTCGAGATGCAGCAATAAACAGCCTTGTGGAAATTTACAGACATGTTGGTGAACGTGTAAGGGCTGATCTCAGTAAAAAAGGATTACCCCAATCTCGGTAAGTTGAAAATGTCCTTATGTCTCCAATAGTTTTGGGCTGCTTTTTATTCCCTTCCTTCTTTTAGAAGGCTTCAGGAGCTGCATGACTGAACCTTTTCCTGGAATCAATGCTTGTTTTTTCTGGTTTTTTAGGGGGGTATTTTTTTGTTTTCATCCTACAAACACTTACTCAGGTTTCATTTAATGTGGATCCTGTACCTTTGCCCAAGTATGCCATAGGGTCTTTGGAAAACCGGTACAATTATTACAGATGTGTAGTTAATGGATTTAAGATTTACTGTGTTTTTCCTGTATGTTCTGCATGTGTAGAGGACACTTCGGAGTAGCCTGTGTTTATGCAACTTAGTAGGCTGTCATAAAGAAAAAAACCCCTACAGCCAGTATCATCAGTTCCAAGGCTTTATTAAAAGAACAAACAAACAAATAAAACAAATCAAATGAACAAAACAACCCCAAAGCCCTATCCCTCTGCTTCCGCCACTTCAGGAGTGGTAAGAAAGCTGCTCTGCATCTTGCCGCAGCCTCTGGCGCCAGGATGGAGTAGGTCAGACCTGAGGATGGAGTGGCTGGCAGCGTGTCAGTGCACAGAGGGAGGAGGGAAGGGGTTGTTTCAGGGGTGGGCTGCACGCAGTGGGAGGCAGTGCTGTTGCCTTCTCTTATTCTCCAGCAAAAGCATCTTCTGCCACAGTGTGGCTTAAAGTAATAAATTCTCTGGGAAGGAATAATGAGATGTGGTAAGGATCTTCTGCTCTACCAGGTCTGTGCCATGAATGGGAAAGAAGCATCAGGGCTGAAGACAAATTGTGAAGTTTTTTTTTAGTTGTGGGTTGTTTTTTTTTATATTTCTGCAAATAGTATAGCCAGAGTGGTAATGAACTAGAAATGCATCCACAATTAGGCATGCCACATCTTCAGTCATGTAGTGTTTCCAACTGTATCTCTTACACTTCTGTAGTATCAGTTGTTTCTCTGTTTTTCTTATCAAATGTTGCATGTTGTGATTTTACTTCATTTGAAAATAATTTCCCTCCACACTGATGTTTTTTACA
The DNA here is from genome assembly GCF_023634085.1 of Falco cherrug. Classification (NCBI taxonomy): domain Eukaryota; kingdom Metazoa; phylum Chordata; class Aves; order Falconiformes; family Falconidae; genus Falco; species Falco cherrug. Next base: position 30,391,846 of record NC_073704.1, on the reverse strand, counting down.
GTGCTCCCAATGACCTGAGTAAAGCAAAATTTGTGCTGTAACATCTTAAATTAGAAGATTCCTAAAAATTAAATTCAACTCTTCATTATGTATTTCTTTATCTTTCAAACAGGTTGAATGTAATTTTTACAAAATTTGATGAGGTCCAAAAATCTGGAAACATGATCCAGAGTTCAGGTGGTGAGTAGAAGCACTTGTTTTCTCTTTTTGGTGTTTTTAGCAATTTTCAGTGGGTGAGGCATTCAAATGGACACAGAGCAAGCATTCTGTTAGGGAAAACAAGTGTGGGTGATTGTTCAGAAATAGACACATAGCTTTTACAGCAAATAAAAATGATGTTTAGTTAATCTGCTCTGTCTCCCTAGTAGTATCAGCAGGAGAATGAAGCATAAGTTTCAAGAGTAGAAGGTGTTCTTAGGGCTGTCCTCCTTTTCCTCTTGAGCTTCATTAGGGAAATACATCTTTTGTTGTCAAGTCCGTGTGCATCTTTGTTAAAATTGTTCATAAGGTAAATTAAATAGTAACTTGAGAGAAGAAGCCTTTTCAGTTTAATGCCCTAAATAGTACAGAAAGGGTACATATCAATGTGTTAGTGTTCCATTTAAAGCTGGTATTTTTTTAGGGATTGTATTTTGCAGTTCCTAAGTTTAGGTTCTTAATGTTTATGGTAGTCAAAAGATGCTTATCAGAGCCTTAATTCTGTCTTCATGTCTGAGACTAGTGTTTTGCTTACTCTAAAAACAAGTGTGTATTACTGCTTTTCCTATAGATAAACTTAGGAGCTAGAAAGTATTTTTAATAAGGAATTGAGAGTATGCTCTTGGCAGAAAGATGAATTCCCTGACCATGAAGAGTAGAGCAGAGATGAAGAACGTAGGAACCTGCAGTACTGAACCCACTGAGCTCACACCCTCTGCAAGGCCAAGAGCAGGAGAGGTGATGTCCCCAGTCTTTCCCACCATGCTCTCAGAAGCCAAGAGAGCAGACGTCTCTGCTTTTTAAAATTGCAACAAATACCTTTTTCACTTCTCCAGGCACCATTCTTCTTACTTCAGGAAATAATAAAATGGACTTACTTGAGAATTCTGAAGTTAGATTTTGGATTGTTCAAAAATGTGATGTGATACTCCCTTGTGTGCTAGGGAACGATGAAGACCTAGCGCAGGTTCCTCTGATGGAATGGGCTAAAATGATACTTTTTGCATAATGTGGGAAAATACTGGCTGTATAGGTAGATGAGGCTTACAGTGGCAAAAAAGCGCAGTTGAGGAACAAATGTTCTTGTACTTCTTTAAAAGGGGGGAAGTAAGTATTTAATCCCTTAGCAAACATCTTAAGGATTGCAGCCTCCAGGTGTTTGTTCTGAAATCCTAAGTCAAACCGCAACAAGTTTACTGCTGATCCGGCTTCTCTGCTTTCCACTTGGCTAGGCTAAGGTTGATTTTTGTTTTGCTAGTAGTGGAATAGAATGGGCTTTCAAAAAAAGTTAATTTTGCATCACGTAGATTGCTGTTGTGTAGAGTTGCAGGAGGCAGGCTTATGCTCTGGTGAGACGTATTGCTGCATGGTGTTTTTAAACGAATGCTGTGGTGGGAAGATGCTGTGGGTGGGAGTTCCGTTGGGTTTATTCTCTAGAGGGGCAGGGAAAGATTTTGGAGATTAATGTGCCCCTGGCCAAATTTGAGCTAAGTTTACAGCAGGTTTTTCTAATCCACATGAAGGTGATGTTAGAAAAGCAGGTGTATCACACCTGCTTAGGAGGGTATTTAGTATGAAACAGGTGAGACACATGTGAGGTTCTTTGCCAGAACCTTTTCATTTTCTCTAACAATAAATAAGTCTGTAGTTGCTTGTGTTAAAGTAGTTCTAATTTGTGAAGCTAATAATGAGAACATTAGTTATGAATATATTATTATTTTCTTTTGGTGCGTGTGTTTGAGGGGAGGGTTCACTTTCCCATTGTGTTATAGGCTGGTTTATTGCTTCTTCCTCGCCCTCTGAGCACAGCACAAATACAGCATACGTGCTCACCATATCTAATGTGTCAACAGCTCTCTGCAACTTTCAGTTTATCTTTCTGAGGTTGTCTAAGCCAGTGGAGGAGGCTTATCTTCACCCATGGTCACAAGTTCATTACAGCCCAAGGACAAGCTAAGTTTGTCAGGTTTCTTGTGTCCCTGACGCCTCCTGCAGCTTTGAACAAAGGTGACAATTTCAGTGGTTGTCAGAGGCACTGGGGAAGGTGATGATAAATATTGCACATCCGAAATATTTGCCTTTCTCAGGAAGTAGCTGTCTCAGTCCCATTAATCCTTTGTGTCTGGCAGAGTACAGTGTTGATCACGAGGGTCTCTATCTGTTACTGTTAATACCACTTCTTTTAGACTGTGACTCCGCCAGGTGAACACACCACTAATGCCTCAACCTTCACGTTACATGGCCTGGGTCAGATGATTTCGGACAATATGGTACAGTCGTATCTTGTCTTAAAAGCTTGTGTTCGTCCCTCTCGGTAGCTAACGTACTCCTCCTGGCTCTGTGCAGGCTGCCTTAGTGTTTTGGGAGGCAAATGTTTGTGCAGACCGCTGTCTGTAAGCCCTTGTCAGTGTAAAATGACACAGCAGGAGCAGCAGCAGTGCTCTTGTGCTGAGGTTTCTGCCCTGTGCTGCTCCCCGTGTTGCATGTGTACTGGTCGCAAAGGAACATGCTTGGCTCCTTGGAAAGGTCTTTAATGCATGCCTCTGAAAGGGAAGGGTTAACTGAAGCTGTATCAAGACTTCCCAGCTCACTAGCAAAGCTCAAGTCTTAACTAACTTTTTTTTAATGTGGTTTCCCATAGTCACCCATAGCTCTCTGGTGGGTGGCTCAGGTAGGTAACCAAGAGCAAGCTGTTTGCTGAAGTCCCTGTCGCTCACAGCTGAGCTCTGGCCCAGGAGCGCTGGAGGTGTGCTCATCGCAGCAAGACTTGAAAGTGCTTGTCAAACCTGACTTGCTGCAGAACATAGTGGTACTGGGCAGCGGGGGAAGCAACTGCGGCTTCTGAAATGGTGAAATAAGGCAAAAGAACTGGTCGAAGAAGAGCGATGACTAAAACTGGTCTCTTAGCTTTGAGACTGCTGTGTGGCATAACAGCTTCCTCTACCAGCTCACTGGAGATTCATGTAAAAGAAAGAATTGCAGCAACATTATTTATGTATCAGGAGTAATTTGAGATTAGCGAGTATGCTGTAAGTTATTAAAGACTTCTCAACTAATGGTTCCCAAGGCACAAACAAACAGAAATGTTAGTCTGCTAGAAAAGATGCTTAAAATAATAGGGCTTTTTGTGGTCCCATGAATAAATCTAATGAATCAACTCTATAATCAGAATGTGAATTTTAAGTCTATGAAAATAATTAATGTGTTTTATATTTACTTATCTTTTTATACTGTGGTCCATCAGTGCTGCTTTGAGTTGATCTTAAATTGCTTGATTTTGGGGGGGTGGGGGGTTAGGCTTTATTTTTATCGTTTACTAATACAAGAATCAAATGCATAGTGAGATGGGGGAGGTTTGCATCGTAATCTGAGGTGTTTCATTAAGTCAGAGGGAGGCTTTGGCATGCTGAAGTATGCTGCTTGTTGCTAGGCTACAAGCAGCCCTTATAGCTAGAATATGAAGTTAAAAATCCACGTTGGATTTCTCGATGATTCTCAGTGCATCTCTGTTTTGTTATTTGGCATATAATTAGTCAGCCTCTTGAAGCAAAAATTATAGTTTTTTCCCCTTTTGGGCTTTCAGCAGGCTAATTATTTTTTGTGTAACTGCTTTTGCTAATTATGCAGAAGCCTTATTCCCCTGGAACAAATAAATTTTCAGCATGAAAGAGCCGATAATTGCCAGCTAGTCAGCTGCTTTCTTCGTGTGCGTTGTGTGATGATCTTTAGTTGGATGTGATACAGAGAGAGGCTATTGGACAGAAACGGAGACTCCAAGAAATTAATGCTGCGTGGGTTTCCTTGGTATTATGTCTAGAAGACCTGAACATAAAGCATACAGTTATTCCATGGATTTGACTTGACTTTGGATCAGACCTGGACTCCTGAACACTTTATGATCAAGTTTTAGGACAGATTAAAAATTAAATAAGTGATCAGCTGAGAGATATAGGCTGATAGGAAATGGTGACCCAAACCAAAGCTATTCGTAACCAAAATGTTTTGGGATGTTTTTTATGCTCTTGATCATTGTGATACCGTAATATAACATTCTCTGATATAAACCTATCTTCTCTCCCACCCCCCCTCTACGCCTCCATAAGTCTCACAATTTTGGGGAGATGCTTCTACACTGGTGCATGCCAGGATACTGTGGTGGTGTGCCAGCATGGTTCCTGTGGTTAGGGAAGGGATTGAACTTTTTTGTTTACACTGAATTTTGACTTTGCTCAGGAGAGCAAGATTTAGGGATAGCGGAGGTGGCAGCAGTCTTGGGCTGCAAAGAAATCAAAGCAGATCTTAAAGCCAGAAGTCTGGAGCTGAGATCTCTCCCCCACAGGTACTTGCACAGAGTAAGGCGAGGGGAGGATGGGGTTTCGGTAGTTGCCGGTATGGGTTAGCATTCCAAGAGTAAGCAGTAATAATACTCAATTCCAAGAGTATTTTAGGTTAAAACAACACTAAAATAGCAGATGTGATAATTTCAATTACTGAAAGCCTGAGCTGAAAGAAGGAGCAGTGTTACTCTTGAGTAGAACTACTTCTGTATTTGAGATCCTGTTTAAGGTAAATGTGCTATTTGGTGAATGAATCCTGTTTATGAAGTTGAGAACTTTGAGGCAATTAGATGGAAACTAGAACTATTCTAGATTTCTGTGTTTTGCTGGTAATAGAGCTGAGTCACTGAATGCTATTTTGAATTTTATTATAAGGAGGAAAAATCACCCACGTTTGCCAAGCATTGCCATGCATCTGGGGGTGGGATATTGTTTGTTTGTCAACACACATCCAAGCAGCAGAATTAGGGACTAGAAGGAGGGGCGACTGATAACACAGAGAGGTTCTGGATCAACAAACGCTGCACTGCGCTTCTCTGCATTGATATCTCCTTGTGCAATTTAATTTCCATTGTGGCTTGTTCTCTATGAATGCTGTTTTCAAGCTGAAATAAAAAATTAATTTAATTGACTCTGCATTCCTGTGGCATGAAAAAAGCAAGGAAATATCCCTTCACCTGTATGGGGGCTGAGAGAACAGTAATCATAGAATCATTTAGGTTTGAAAGAACCTTTAAGATCATCAAGTCCAACTGTTTAAAATGTCTGAGTGATACTTGCATGAGTGCTATAAACTGATAGTACATCCTTGTGGAAGGTATAAATAGATGAGCTCTGCTCCCTTTCTATTGCACAACTCTGTAAATAAGCGTATTGCTGCCTCCTGGATTTTAAACTCTCACATTTAGAAGAGAGGGATGTGAGCAAGCAGGCATAGGAGGACACATGGTGCTCAGCTGAGTACTGGGCAGGCTTTTATTTTGGAGGAGAGGTGGCAATCCTCTGCTAGGTCACACAGAGAAGTCTGTTCTGAGGGTGGAGAGTTTGCTGGTGGCGAAGTTGCTGAGAGACAATGTAGCGTAGGGCTGCTCCCGGAGCACAGTGCTCTTCCCCAGCATCTCAGGCACTGCAGAAAATGACTACGGGGAAAGGTAGGTGCTAATGAATGTGCCACAAGGGACGGGTGGATTTGTTTGTTAGTGTCTGAGTATTTGCCTGTTAAGTTTCTTTTTAATGGTATGAAGAGACTGAAGCAGTCTTGCAGTAGCAGTGGAACTTTAAAAAATAGCCTGTAAGCATCTGTAGCCTGGTGCCATCAAGCTCAGTTTAAGCTTCTATAAAATACAATAAATGATCTGTTTGATGGGGTGAAGGAATAGGATGTGTGCATATGTAAGGGAACAGAACAGGTTGCAAGAGGTGAAGGACAGGTATTTTCAGATACCCTTCCTGGTCTTCGTTGTTTTTGAGCAATCACTGAGGCTTTCATTTCCTAACAGTTTCCTTTTGCAGTATCAGTTGGGAAGATTATTTACATTTGTTACAAGTATTAACATGGAAACACAGTTCCAAAAATGTGCCAAATAGAGACATCAATGGCTTTTCTGCATTTTTGTGTTTTACTGTTGTGTTTCTGTAACAAAAAGGTTATTTGTGGATGTCAGAGAGGCTGGAGTCGACTAGGTGAAAAGGAAAGGCAGAGGAGCTCTGTATCTTCTCACCTATGAAGAATTAATTTACAGCATGGAAGCATGTATTGCATTTATTTTTGGTACATCAGAAGCCTGTGCCTTTCATCTTAACTTTCAGAGGAAATTATTTCTGTTAGCCATCTTTGCAAAAGCTGCATCTTTTTTCTTTTTCTTCCCCCTCTTCTCTCCATTCAGCGTACGAAATCCTTATTATGCTGTGGATGTAGTAGACTAAATTTAGGAAGTCTGAGATTGTGGGTATCTGAGTTGTATAGACTTTGGGTTTGAATTGATATTTACTGTTTTAAGGTGCAAGTTAATTGGTAGCTCTTTTTGTAATGGATTGGAAGATGGAAATCACCTGGGCAAACTGAATGCTGTGGACGTGTCACCATCTACAGCTGAGACACCTTTTTACTGTGGCTCCTCCTGTCCAGGTCAAAAGAGGGGTTGAGAATAAGCTATTATTTTTTAAAAAGTTGGAATTGTGTTGAATAATTAATGTACTTAATGGCTTAAGGAAAACAAGCACATGTTTGTTATTGTTAATGAAATTGTCATGCTGGCAATTTCTCAGCTTTGAAAGATCAGCTGGTGGAATGAAGAGCCTGAGGCCACAGTCCAGCTGGTCTTATCTGATGGGAAATGTCTGACCTCCAGGTCACCATCGGTTGTCTGAACCGTGGTAGTTAGTAGCAAATGTCAGAAGAAAAACAGGTGTGTAAATTGTTAGTGCTATTGTGTCTTCTGGGTGGAATGCAAAGTACCTTGGCCCTAGGATTCCCTTGCAAAGAAGGAGCAGACCAGAGTTAGTTTGATTGTGTGTGTATCATCACTTCCCTAACCCCTGATGTATATAAACACAGGCTGCATTTGGTGGTATTTCCAACAGATGTGTATAAAATGTAGGCTAAAGGAGTGGGCAGCTAAATGACAAGATGATACTACTGTTCAGCACGGACCTCATGAACAGAACATTAACGTGCAGGATTCAGTTAACAGTGGTGGAGGTTGAATACATAAATATCCTGCACATTCTTCTTTATGCAGGGCCTGTTCTTTTCTTCCCCTTTGGGGTAAAAGTACCATGTGGGTCTGAGGGACCTCAAAGGTTATCTTGGAGAACACCTGCAACATGGAACACATTGCAAGGATGAATCTACAGTCTAGTGTCCATAATGAGATTTAGAACGAATTTGAAAAGATCCTGCACCCTTCCCATGGAAACTGCAGCAATGTCTGGTAAAGCTGTGGAGGCGATCACATTTCAGCAATGCTTAGTAGTGTTGCTGTTTGCTGTGGTCTTTTCCTCCACTTTCTTTCATGTCTCTTGGTGTGAGGTTGGTCAAATCTGTAAAATAATGCCTCAGATCTGCAGTGGTCATTGTCTTTAAAATCTCTGGACCAGTTTGCTGGTATCTTCTGTGCTGTATTGCCCAGCTGTTTCTCTTCTGTAGGTATTTTGTCAGAAAGAGTTTAGGGGTCAAGGCTGGAGCAAATATTAACTCCAGTGACATATTCACATGAGAGGTCTAACTCTAAATCTCATGTTTTTGATCTGTTAGCTTTGTCATTTGTTGTACGCAGCATCTTCCAGGAGCAAATTTATTGATAGGATGGTTCGTACACATGTGTGTGCACACATTTGGATCTTTGTGAACGTAATAGTGATTTTAAGCCAGTCTTCTAAAATCTCAACAGTTCTCTGAGAGATGGGGGGGGGATAAATTACGCAAATATCCCAAATGAAGGCTGGCATGCTAAGGGCAGCCTGTGTAAGTAGTATCCCATAGTTGTATATTCTGCAGATTTGTGAAGCTTATTTGGGTCATGTATTTCACACACTCTGGCTCCAACACTTGTCGGAGAAGCGCACTGAAGTACTTCACTGAGCACAAGTGAAGGTATCACATGCTTTCTGTTGCTATGGAAAGAACTACAAAAGCGTTCTTGACATAGGAAACTTTGCCCGGGGCTCACAAATATTTGTCTCCACAAAAAGCGGTGGCGGGGTGGGGGTCTTCCTGCCCCCCTTTCTGTATGTTGGCTGGGTGCTGGCTCCTTGAGTGTAGTCTCCTGATACTACTTATAAACAAATGTTCTGGGCTGTTTTTATATAGACTTGCTGTCCCAGTTAGAATTAAATTGTTGTCCTTAATCAGCAGCCTCAGCAATAGCCAAAGAATGCTTGGGGGAGAGATGAAGTTTCTTGCAGCCCTTGTGGAACGCTTTGATGAATTCCTGTGCTGCTGCTCTCATTTATTTGGTGACATTTGTTTTCAGGTTGAGCGTGTAACAAGTGAACTGAGTTTAGCTGCTGTAACTAGCAGCCTCTGAGGACAGTAGCCACCCTAAGGTAATTGTGAACTACAGGGTAGGCTTTTAGGGGCGGTAAAAGTGCATGAGACGTGTGTGTTCCTCCTGCAGGGGACATAGCATCCCTGCCCTTGCAGAACAGTGCATGTAGAACATAACCATGGTAGCTGCAGCTTCCATAACCGTGAGGTTTTATTCAAGTGTCTAGACTGAAGAACGCTTGGTTGACTTCTACAGAACCTAAGAGCAAATGCTTGCAGGGTTGAAGGTCTTCTCGTATCTAGTCTCTTTTCATATTAAAATCATTGACCTTAGGCTGGATGAGATTAGACGGTATACCAAGTCCATTTTGGAGAAAGACATACTAATACAGATGGTGTATCCAGATTTAAAATACAGTGGTAGAACAATAACTGCAGTTACAGCCATGTGAGTCGGGGGCATGAAGAGGACCTTTTTTCTAAACGCAGGAATGGACAAGTGCTGGTCTGTTGCTCCAGTGGGAAGTACAGTTAATGCATTGTCCGGACTTGGCCCTGGCCTGGCCTTACGTTGCCCTCCTTCATTATGTTTGGCTGAAGTATTTTGTTTGGAGCTTGGATATAGTGATGTGAAATAGAGCAAATCCAAGCTATAATAAGTAAAAGCGTTCTATTTTTGTAGTATTAAGACAGCAAATACTGTATAATGACTGGGTTTCTTCTGCCTGCTGGAGGAATTAATTCTGCCCTGTCGCTCTGTCAAAGGAATCCTTTTGTTGCGTTGTACAAAGCAGTTTGAGCCTCGCCTCTTGTTTGTTCCCCTGAAGCCCCAAACTGCAGACAGCCCTGAGTATTCCTGGCTTGGTTTACGCCCCACACACATCTGCAGGGAGCTCCCTGCAGCCGGACCTTCACGAGGAGAGCTGCCGGTGGCTGCGGCTGCTTCTTTGCAGTTGGCCTTCGGAGTCACCCCAGGTGGATTCCAGCACAAGCAGTGCGCTATAGGGCGAGAGGCAAACACTTGCATTCACTGTACAGTGTCACTCGAACTGCTTTTCTCAAGAATGGCAAAACCTACAGCAACCACATTCCCAGACCTGCTCCTTTTCCTTGGCTCGCCTTCCTTCAGAGCTCCTCAGGGCACCTCGGAAGGCCTTTAGATGCTTGATATGGAAGTTTCTGGTATTAGATGCAGATGCTGATGTTCAGTGAGTATGAAACATACCTGGACTTTGCTGGAGACCAGGACAGATAGTGGTTTGATAGAGTTTTGGATGCTTATATGCAGAGGTAGGAAAGATAAATTTACAGTATTTCTTTAGTCCAAATCTGCTCCCTTTGATGTTAATGACCTCTTTCTAATAATTCCAATGGGAAATGAACAGGGCCCTCTGTAAACTGCTGGTTGACTATGTTGTAATAGCCTTTTGTGGGTGTTTTAGGTATGATTGCTCTTAGCCTTTCAGAGGCAAAGGGGAAATGGAAGTTTTATGTATGAAACCGTGTTGGCACTGCTTATCCCGGTGTTTTCTCTGTGCAGGTGGCAATGGCTCTTGCAGTGCTGGCGCTGCCTCCACCCCCATGTAATGAGGCTGTTCCCTTTGGGTGAGGCGTGGGTAGAGGCAGGAGGTACATCTTTAAGAAAACGACGTATGTCTTCCACACACATCTCTCCTGAGTAATGGGACTCCTACCTAGCGGAGCTCTGGCTCATAATGAGACCTGACATTTCTAATTAAGTCTGCTTTATGAAGAGTGGGTCTAACTTTGCTCTCGAGCATTCATATTTGCCCCCCTGACCCCCCAGTTCCCCTTGTGAGCGGGGGGAGCAGGGGCAGCCCTGGAGCCAGCCGTGGAGCGGCAGGCTGGGCACGCTGCTTCCCCGCTGCAGCTCTGCCAGGGCACTTCAGCTCTGATTTATGCTCCTGCTGTTTGAGCTCTGTGCTGGACGGGAGCTGAATCTGCAGAGACTTCTAATCACATGGAGCTTCTGTGATGTGGAGAGACAATCACGCTCCTTTTCACTGGAGACCTAAATAAGATTTGATCCCAAGCTTCCACAGGCAAAATGTTTATGCACCAGCTCACTGAAACTTATTCTCTGTCCCCTCCCCCTTTAAGAAGCTCCATACTTGTCTCCAGTGCTTACCTCAGATTTTTGTTTATTTTTATTTGTGTGTGTGCATGATGTGCTGGATCTTGGCTCACTACAGCGGGCTTTCTCCAAGCATCTGAGTCTGGGCTGGCTCTTGCATTTGCGCATTGTGCTCTGTGCTTGCTGCTCCCCTCTGTGTTGCTCACTGAAGCCTGTTTATTATCATGGGCTCTAAAGCAGTCGTGACCCTGTTTTTGTGCACACTGTTTCTTGTTTACAGCAGTGTGGTGCAAGCGGCTCTGTGCACTCTGCCTGAGAGTATGGGAGATGCGGGAGGATACTGGGGACTTTTGTATGAGATGGACTGTGCAAGGTACTGTGGAGTAGTTGGAGATAAACGTGAAGCCTTTGCTTTAGCTAGTCAGCATTAAAAATAGGATTAAAACCTTAGTTTTTTGTTTGAAACCCATGATGGGGAAAGGTGATTCCTTGACAACTGTTGGGAGTAATATATTTTTGTATAAACCAGGCAGGGTGCTCCATCAGCTACAGTGGGATGTTCCCTTCTGGGCCTCCAGTGTGTGTGTAAGGAAACTGTTTGGTCCTTTCCACCAGCTTCTTCCTGGGTAGGCTGGGTCACAGAGCTATCTAAACCAGCACGTTTTACATGCCCTAGAATATGCTTTATGCTACCAGTTTGAGGTGAGAGTATCCCTGAGCTATGTTTGATAGTGGTCTGCACCCTTGGCCGGTTTTTTTTGAAAGCAAGTGATCTCTGCTCCCTTACGGCATGGAAGTGATTTCTGCAAAACAATAAACGCTAAATGCCAATAAAAGACTGTGATGAGCAGCTCATCTTTTGATTTTGGGGCTGGAATCTTGACTTTTCTGTATCTATAATGCATACAGCACTAATTCCAGAAAACCTCCACACTGGAAATAAGACCTTTTCAGCTGGTTTTATGTAAGTTCCAGTAGTTCACGTACTACAGGGACTGAAGGGACAGCCCTGTGCTCATTTTTTCCATGAGCTGATAGTGTTTCCACTTTGCGGATGGTGAATGAAACACTGGAATAGGTTGCCCAGAGGATCTCCATTCATGGAGACTTTCAAAGCTTGGCTGGGTGAGGCCCTGAGCAATACAACTTTGTCAGCTCTGCTTTGGGATGAAGATTAGATCACTTGATGTCCAGAGTTCCCTTCCAACCTAAATTATTCTATGTTTTTATTTTCAATAGGATGCAGTAGTTATCCAAGATGTCCAAATTCATCAATTTTTATTTTTTTTTTTACTCAGTACTTTTATAGCTGTGTGCTGGTAAGCTCAAGACAGAGATTGCCAGTGTCATTTGCGATGGTGTGTTTGTTATGGAACACTTCAGTTCATCCAAAGTGCTAACAGGGCTAAAGGTGGAAGAAAATGTGACCTCAGCTAACAACACAACCTGATGCCAGCATGAAGCAGCTGCAAGCCACAACAGAGGCACCTCTATAAATGGCAGCATGTATCATGTAATGTATATTCTCTGCTGATTTGGTGTTATACTAGAATTGATGAGAGTACTTCATTCTAGTTTTATTGGTCTGTCATCAGGGTGACTGGCAGGTTGCACATGGGCATATTTAGTGAAAAATTAAGATGCAGATTACTCCTTGATTTTAATGTTAAGAACTTAAAGCTTGATACTTAAATGTGGATATATTTTAATTGTCTGAGGAGCAGCTTCCTACAAATTAATAGGTGAGACTGGTTGTTGTTCCATTTAATCTTCATGGCATTCTTCAAAATACTCTTTTTAGAAGACTTCTGAACCTTTATTTGTAATGGTAAGCTTTATTTTGCTGGCTGAGCTCTGTGTTCCAGTTCCCCATGCAGAAAAACCAAATGGTTCTTTTAAGTCATGATGTTTGAATGCATTTTTTTAACCTCTGTGACAATAAATTTTTTGACCCTCTTCTGTCATAATATTTGCAAAAGGAAGCTGAAGAAGCCTTGTTTAAATGTAATCTAGGTGACTGAGAGCCACACCCCACCCCCTCCCCCAACCCACCCATGTTCCAGGCAGTAATTATCAGTGGTTCTTTGTGTCAGTGGGAGGGGGGGTTGAAGATGCTAGCAGGAATTACTAGGATACTGATTCTAATATTTAAAAGGTAAACACCAAACTAGGGTAAGGAAAAAAAAAAAAAAAAAAAGGAAAAAGAATGGAAGTTGTCTTGCCCATCTTCTCTGTCCTGCTTTTCAATGAAGGCTTCATCAATTCAGTCTCAAGGTTATAATGCGGAGGGAGTGCAGCAAGTAGGGACCCATTGGCATGGGAAAGAAGGCAAGGCAAGGAGTTCAAAAGGATGCTTATTGGAGCATTGACTTATTATGACATGCCAGTATGTAAAGGTAGCATTTAAATTAATGTTTCCTGGTTAAAACAGCTGATCTTACTTGCTTTCAATCTCTGGAGGGAAGCTGAAAGTGGATCTATAGTCTTCTGTCATGTGCTGTGCTTCACGTGTGCCAGTTCCTCTGTTTGCTAATTCTTCTTTAAGTGAAGGCAAGCACAGATGGCTGCTAAAGAGAACCAGATGATTTGCCAGCATGGTGGTGTGTTTGCAGGAGCGAGACTTGGACAGGCTTGAGGCTGCTTTGTTGTCATTTCTTTTAGTTCAAAATTTTAATGTAGGAAGTTGATATTTCTCAGTTTTATCCCCTTTTTTAGTTTATGGGGAGATTAATTTATGGTGTGGGTTTTTAAAAAAATTTTATTTTATTCTAGCAAGGCGCTTGTTGACCTTTCAGTCATTTATTGTTAAGGATCCATTCTCATTAGGTGTGGAGCCTAAACAAGAATGGGACATGCATGGAGAAGTTCAAATGCAGGATATGATTTATGGGTTCCTCTCTCCATAGTGCCAGGAGGCAAAGGTCTGCTCATCCCTTCACAGACCCTTTCCTCCAAACTAAATAATGCCCAGAAGAGACCCTGACCAGAGGGGCAGTGTGAGTGGAGTTTCATCTTTTTAGCTCAATTGAGTTAGCTTTGCTGGGATGAAAGCCCCCTGGGTGCTGGTTAATATACAGGCTAATGGTGCAGACCTTGCTTCCCTGGCTGGTTTGTGGCTCCTAGGCACAAATTTGGGATTTGGCATCATCTAGGGAGCTAGTGGGCTGTGCACAATATCCAGTGAACCAGGATGCTGTTGGCTACTGATCACTTCAGGTTGCCGCAGCAGTACAAATAGTGAATAGCCATTGTACAACTGAGCCATTCAGTTCCAGTCTGCACAGAGTAATAATTATTGCTGCTTGGCAATAAACTAAGTGCTCTGTAATGGTGGTGGGTGATTCAGGGGGCTCGAGTGACCTAAGTGGTTGACTTGTTAGTCTCAGATGAACCAGGATGATCCTGCTTTCACGTTCTGGGAGGTCCCGAGACTTTTCTGTCTATATAGACTGATAGCTGGTAAAGCAGTTTGTCACATACGAAGAATAGGACTTAAGTGGACATGCATGTGAAAGGACAGAGCAGTCCAGCAGATTCCTCAGGCTGTAGGTGGTACTTGCCTTCTCCAGAAATGCTGAAGGTTTATCTATTTGGGCACAGAGTTTGGGTTTAAGGATTTGGTGAGAAATTATTTTCCCACAAAATTTATTCCTATACCTTCTGACATTAGGCTGCTTCTGGAGGCAGGATGCTGCGAACTGCTAGCTTGCCCCCTGTGTTTGGTTTTCAGTAACAGTTGTTGACAGCTGGCGGTGCCCTATGAGCACTCCCTGTTGTTTGTAGTTAAGGTACCAGCAGCCTATATCGCATGCTAAAAATTACTGGATGGGGTGGAGAAAGATTTAGGTGTTTGTTTTTCTTCTGCAACCCAGTCCAGTGACATTTTCTGATATGCTACTGATGATACATTTTTCTGTTTTCCTTCAGTTCACATTTTTATAGTCAATTTTTCATGCTAGTTTTTTTAATGTTAGTGCTTCATGCTGATTCTTCAGACAGTCTAAGCAATGCCTGGAAACAGCTGCTAATAATAAAAACTTGCTAATTCGGTACTCATATCTCCCTCCACTTTCACACCACCTCTGTGCTATTACCACTTCCATACCTGATAGTGTTTGAGTCATGGAGTTTGTGAGCATTTTTTTTAATGTGCCAACAGATAGTAATCCTGCCCGTCAAAGTAAGTGTTAACACTTTGTTACATGTAGAACAACACTGACATGGTCACTTCTGCTTCAGATTTGTGAAAATGTGAAGCAAATGCATAACAGTCTGGAATCTGACTGTTGCTCCTAAGCAGTATTATAATTTAGAAAGAAATTGCTTGTTTGTCAAGCTGATTTTACTCAGTGAATGAGCAGATGGAAATGGTGAGTCTCTCTGCTCTCAACCAGTTTTTACAACTGGTTGAAGTTGCGTGTGCTTTGGGACAAATATACTTGCAGGGTTGTGAGTCACAGTGAAAACCCAGATGAGTAGTAAGCCTGGAAGCTGAAGGTTCAGAATTGAAACTCTCAAGTTTGTAACTAGTTGTCATATAACTTGAAGATTGGCTTCAGTGTCTCTTTCAGCGAGTAGAAGGAAGGTCTTGGTGTCACCTAGATTCTTGATGTTGCTACACCAAGTAGTGCAAATAATAAATGCAAACCACCAAATATTACCTAATCGTATAATACAGGTGTATAGCTTTGCACATCCAACTGAGGCTATTGTGAAAGGAATGAGATACGAGACTGTTACTCTCATCGTTAGATTTTACTCTGTAAAACGTATTTAATTTTGAACAACTTCCATTTTTTTTAATTCTCCCCAACTCATGTATTCCTTTTTGATATGTATAAAAGAAGCAGTCATGTTTCAAAAGGTCTTTCATAGGAACTTTTAAATATTAATGCTAGAAAGCAGACCCAAGCCATCTTAGTCTTGGTGCATCTTTGTAACGTTTGTACTGCTGACTCAAGGCATGCTCCTGTATCTGAAATGAAATGTGTTTAAATTAAAATATTTTAATTCTTTGGCTGTTTTTTTCCTGCTCTGGAATGTACATCCTAGGTGCATCTGGACACCGTACAGCCGGTGAGACGCAAAGTGCCCTAAGCTTAAGCTTTTTTTGCCGTACAGTACACAGGTGTACTACAGAGCGTCGTGTGTGAGTGAGGACCTTCAGGGGCTTCACTGGATTAGCTCACCCTTTTGAAGAAAATAATCCATTTTACCTCTTGTGAAACAGAGACAATGCTGTTCTGCACCCCCTTGGCTCTGAGTCGTACCTCTTCTCCTGTATAAGAATGTGAAGTGAGGGGTAGAAGACAAAAAAATAATCTAAAAAGAAACAGTCAGTGAGAATGGGGCCATAGGAAATGATGCAAACCCAAGGAAGCAGTGTCCTCCTGTCTTTAATTTCAAAGATGCTTGAGAGAGAGCCTTCCTTCCTTCAGATCTTGCCTGTCCTCTCTGTGGCTTGATGGCTGCAAATACTTACCTTGGGGTGATTATCTTTGTGGTGAACTTGGAAAACCAGTCTCTTCTTCCCAGTCATTGCTTATGGTAGACGTGGGATCTGGGAAGGACTTAATCAGTTGGATTTATCAGTGCTGCTGCCCTGAAAAAGACCCGGTAAGTAGTTGAAGACCATTATCTCAACCTGGGGACCTGTTGTGGAGTTTCCAAGATAGAAGTGTCTCAGACTTCAGCCTTATTTATTTCAATCTGCAGAACAGCTTTGTTTTAGGATTAAAGCAATCTATTAGTTTCTGTTGTCACTCCTGATGAGGATTTAGGCTCAGATGTTGGGCTCATAGGTTTTGCAGTTGGTTGCTCATGTGCTCTCTTCTGTTCCTTACTGGTGGGACATTATGGCGTTATGAATCCATTTTATCTGGATTTCTCTGCCTGTTCTCCCATACCCCCGAAATACAAAGGTGTCTCAGTCTTGTAAGTCCCAGAGAGCAGATGGGCTTCATGTTTTGGAGGCCTGTCCAGAAGGTCTTCATGCATTACGGTATGTGCCATAATGTGTCTGAGCAGGAGGAGGCTTTAAACTGATCATACCTTGATTAATCCCAGAGAGTTATCCTAGGATTGGTACCTGTGTCTAGCAATTTACAAAATACCAACCAAGAAGGCATTCTTAGTGGGATTATTAGACATTTGAATTACCTCTTGAGTATGATATTGTTTTAGCTATTTTTTACTTTTAACATCAAACTGTATGAAGTGGCTTTATAATAGTGGAGGATAAGGAGTCATGACTTCAGCCACTAGGAAGTATATAATTGATTTCCTGGACTGGAAGGGATGCCTGTCTCTTCCTTTTTAAGCATGATGTGAATTGATCTGACAAATAAGGAGTCGCATATGCACCAGTTCCCACGATGGCTCGCAAAGCTCACAACGTCCTGTTATATGTATTTTGCAATGACTTCTGTCTTACCTTCTCTACTTCTATTCCAGCTTCCTCATGTGTTGTAGAAACTTAATCTCTTTACCTCTTCTTGATACTTTCTAGAGCCTATTTCCATTTCCCCAAACTTTTAACTCGGGCAGTGTATATCAGGTATCATATTTAAGCTCTGTGCTGGTTACCTAGTTATGTGCATTGCTTGATGACAGCAAGGCCAAAAATAACTGCTGTGTTGGCAGTAAAAATCACTTAGTTGAGTGTCCTGCCTTTATCTGATCACTGTTTTCCCCCTTTCTGAAAAAAATACCCCACCCCACTCCAAATTAACCAGCAAAATTAGAATATGGGTGGATGGTGCCTGGTGGCAGCCAAATGGATAGAATAACCTCATAAGATTAATTTCTTGGTAGACTCCTCACAGTTGGCAGGATAAGTTGCCAGGGTGTGGGGTCTGCATAGGTGATGCTGGAACAAGTTGGCACTTGAAAGGTATCACTGTGTTGGGTAATCTCTGTGTTTCAGGCAAGTGGTAAAAATCCCTGTAAGTCTTAAGATTTAAGAGTTTAAGCTTTAGGGTGAATTTTATGTCCTAGAACTGAAATAGAAGTTCTAGGACTTTAGGAAAGGAACTGCTCATCTTAACATGGGTATTTATGATTTTCTGTACTATTTGACACAGTATTTAACAAAGCAGAAACACAGTGGTGTCATGGAGTCTGTGGTTTTCCTGGTGACTTCTGCTTACAGCACGAGCAGCCTGCTGAAAAGGGGCCAGCTTGTTTCGAAGAGCTGAGTCTTTGTATGGACTACCCTGTACGACTTGCCATTTAGGAATAAAGTGTAAATGTCGCTTGTGAAAGTAAGTCGCTTCCTACAGGGTGGACAAATCAGTGCAGGGGGGAAGCAGCTGCGCTCTAATTTGAATTATCAATGCAGTGGTCTTTCAGGGTCACAGATGTACAAAATGGCTGTGCTAGCCAGACATGCCTTAAGGAGAGGAGAGACCGCAAGCTCTTTAAAAAATGATTCCTTATATTAATGAATCGTCGTTTTCTTTCTGGTTTTGTTTTGTTGACTTGTTGACTCATCAAGTCTTGCATGAAGGCAAGGTGTGAAACCAGGAATCTGTACAGACAGAAATCAGCTGGTTAACCAGAGACTGGGCTGGAGGCTGTCTTTGCATCTGCATGGATTTGAGGTTCCTTATGGCTGTTCAGATCTGGGGTGTTTAGTTCCATAAATGCCAATGTTTGCTGTTGATGTTGCCTCACTTAATGATTTCAGTGTGTTTTCTGAATGAGGAACAACCGTAGGACTTAAACCAGCAGTGCTCACCACCTTGTCTGAATCTTGTTCTGCATCAGCTGCTCTCAAGCTGGCAGAACCACCTGTGAGAAGGTGTCACCGGTAAGGAAAGATGAGTGATTTTGATCCCCTCACCCCCAGCAGCAGTGAAAATGGCTAAGGCAGGTTTTCTCTGTTTTTCTGTGTTTCCAGCTCTTCCATGGGAAACTATTTGTATTTTACTCTCTCCAATTTCACGTAGGTCAGTATTTGTTTTGTGAGGTCTGTAATGGCTATGTCCAGAGTAAGAAAAACATTTAACTGGGCTGTGATTAATGTTTGTGTTCTTTGTGGGAAATGTGAATGATTCTGCTTGGGTTAACTTTCTTTAGGGCTAAGTTAAATTATATTACCTTGCATTTGCTGTAGCTTAAGAGCAACGCAAGGGCTGTTACTGTGGCTCAGCTGTCTTATAACTTGTTAAGCAGCAATAATTTCATAGTGAGTCTTGAGTCCTGAGGCAAATTCATGCTTTGTTTTTGTTTCACAGAGTTTGTCTTTGATTGAGAGAAGATATTTTGCCTGCTTGTAAACGTTTATTCATAGCTTCCACCACCTCTTACCAAGTTCTGAACTTTAATTTAAACCAAGGGACTAAGATCAAAATTAGCCCACCCTTAGTCCTTCTTGCGGGTAGCGTGGTCTTGGGGTTAGAGTCAAGTGATACAAGAGACACAGTAGAGGAACTGGTAGAATTAAGGTCAGATGAATCAGGGTTTTACTGGTCTGTCATACCACATTTTTCCAATTCTGATTTCCTAATTGATCCTGACTGATCTCTGTATTTGATGCAGTAAGTAGCTTTATGTGGGGAAACTGATTTCTTTCACCATTCTTTCACGGATGTAACCTGTGGAAGTCTTCTACTGTGCACACAATATGTGTAAGGAAAACAGAATGGTTACTAAAGAACTCAAATGACCAGCTGTGGCATCAAAGTCAATTATTGATTCTCATTTGGAACCAGCTTTCAGTCATGGTGGAAAATTTTGGATGGCTGAGTGACAGGCTTAAGTTTTACCTAGGTGCAGGGACCTGAGGATGGTTGAAAAAGGATGCTGCTGAGCCATGGGGACAAAGTGAATAGCACCATTGATTGAAGCCAAATAAGAATGGGTTTGGCAGGATTTTGCTGAACAGACTGATAAGCAAACAAATACTTGCATTTCTTTAACTGCCCCTTTAAAAGGAAGAGAGGAGGATCTTTGTGCTTATTTTTCATATATATAGTCTGAATAGCAGCAATTATTTTTCACTGTGCTCTGACTGCATAATTTAGATTGTAAGCTCTTTGGGAACGATGCTTTTTTCTTTGTAGCATGTTAGTCCCCTGCTTGCTCAAGGTTTCACGTTGCCTCTGAAATATGAATATTGTATTTAGTAGTCTAAAGACATTAATGACAAAAGGAGTGAAAGTTTTAGCAATGTCTTGACTCTCCCTTTGTATTTTCTTTTTTTTTCTGCCCTGAATATGACTGCTTTATTTGCTGTACCTAATGATGTTTGTTTATGGGGAAGGAATGTGGATGAAGGAGCTTAGATCTATCTTTTGTTTTAAAGGAGTTGGGGGATGGGGGAAACAAGCTTTGGGAAAACAGAACCCATGCTGACTGTTAATATTTTATAAGCTATGACACATTTTTGGCTTTGGAGACTTTGCTCTGACTTTTTTTCCTTTAGGCAATAGTTTGCTTAAAATGCAGCTTTGAAGGGTGGGTAAAGGAAGGCCCAAGAAACTGATGTGTCTCAGGAATTAGAGCTTTCCATTTGTAGATCAGGAATTCAGACTGTGCTTATATTTGAAGCCATATTAAATATGAATTTGGTTCTTTTAGATTCTATTATCCAACCACATGGAAACCATATATTGTACTGTAGTGTCTGTCAAATAGGCTACCAAGTGTACTAAAACCTCTTCATGTTTATTTGACATTGCATAGAAGGAAATCTGAGATACTAACATCTAAAAAATAATCAGGTCAAACTCTGCACATTCTTGCTTTCACCTCCATCCTCGGTGTATAGAGCTGGAAGCAGAATTTAGCCTAGTGTGGTGGTTGATTAGCTGATACGTCTTCGGGCATTTGCTGTGATTCTGACTTTTCTGCATGACTTGGAGTCAGCCTCCTTGTGTATTTTGCCTCTGTTTCCACTGTGTCAAAAAAATGGAACTAATCCTATCTAGCTCATAGACAGAACTGTGCAGAGTATTATTAGAAGTAATCATTACTGAAAATCCATTCTAAAAGTTACTGAATAAGCATTTTTTTTTTACTAAAATAAAACATGTTTTAGTGCTTTGAGGTTGGGTGTTTTTTTCAAACCAGTCATTGTAGAGTCCAAAATGTCTTCATAATCTGTTATCTACTAGTTTCTGCTTTTGCTTCAAAAAACCCCAAAACATTTTTGAAGTTTTCCCATTGAAGTCGCTGATCTTGCGTATCGTTTCACTGCTTTTTCTGCATTGATGCTGGGAAATGCAAAATGGTAGTTATTCAGTTATTGGGTTTTTATCCCTAGTGTCACAAAAGAGAATAAGCATAGTGGGCTTGACTTTGGCAAACCATTTCTTTTCTCTGCCAGTATCTACCAAAAGTGTGGTGTCGGTAGGGAATAGATATTTCTTGCTGGCTCTTAATGGGTTGCTGATCTAAGCTCTAGCTGTTGGATATGTTTACGTAGACATTACGAGAGGTGGCATGGGCTGCAAACTTTGGCACAGGTGTAATGGTGCTGAAGTATGGTTTGTAAATCCTGTGTGCATGCTGCTAGTCAAAGCTAGGCTCTGCTTGCTCTCAGAGAGTTGCATTGAGATGGTGGTGGGGCAAGAATCCCCCTCAGAGTGCTTGTTTTATTTAGGAGTAGGCAGAAACTTCTGCATTCTAGTGCACCAGGAGAATGCTGATGCAGCCAGTCAGTACGACTAAATACTCCAGAGCAAGTGTCAGCATCAAATCGGGTTCCCTATCAGTTTCCCTCGCTAACAGCTACAGCAGGTGCTCTGAAGAACATGCACCCAACTCCTTAACCTAGTAGCAATTGTCCCAGGAGCTCCCAAAGCCATTGCCAGACACATTTTCTGTCAGAAGTATCTCAAACCACTGTTTGGTAACCCTTTGTGGATAGAGAACATAGCCTTGTTCATAAAATCCAACTCTGAATTAATTTTAAATAAACAAAACTTGTCTGTACGTTTTTGCTTGTATATATGCC
The DNA here is from genome assembly GCF_023634085.1 of Falco cherrug. Taxonomy (NCBI): domain Eukaryota; kingdom Metazoa; phylum Chordata; class Aves; order Falconiformes; family Falconidae; genus Falco; species Falco cherrug. The sequence goes on along the minus strand of NC_073704.1, from coordinate 30,370,268 downwards.
TTCACAATCGGTAGTAATATGTATCTTTATGTATCGATGAAGTATTTCTTTATGGTCAAAATTTGTGGTCATTATGCTGGTCATACATGTTGTGGTAGTTGATAATCTTTCTCAAGATGCACTTAGGCTGTGAAGGTGCTGCACCTTGCTCCCTAGTTTTCTGTTCATGATTGTTCTTTTGTCTCGGCCACCTGCAGTTTTAGACATTCTTACGTCATGGTTATTGCCCCACTGAGCATTTTACAGTATTTTAAATGGTTATCTAATTAAAGCATATTAATTATGCATCAGGCCAGGCATTCTGCGTGGGAGTCGATGTGTAATGTGCATAACACCATACAGTTCTTGCATATGTAGTACCTATGTTCTTGCATTGGCCTGTACCCAGACAGATGAACACCTTGGGACAGAAGCCCTGGCTCCTGTTTTCTGTGGTTGTATAGATGCAGGCTGACAGCCTTGTTTTTTCTTTCATTGTTCAGGAATAACTGTACACGTTGTGTTTCTTGGCTCGGAGGGAGCTGCTTGGAAAGTTTAGGGTGCCCCACCATGTCAGAGGAGGGTTATCCCTTAGCAAATGCAAAGTGCTGGGCAACATGTTGCCCCTGTTACTGATTGTAAATACACAGAAACAAAGGTCTCAGACAGGGCGGGTGCTACAGCTTCCTAAGGTCTCTCCAGCCCATCATATTGGCTTAACTTCACCAACCCAGCTACCCTCAGAGACCTGTCCGGGAAGGAAACAAGGCCACAGTTTGACATTTTTATCTCCTTGAGGTATTTCTAGAAACCTTTCTGCTGCAAGACTAGTGTGAGGTAGCAGGCCTCGCACTGGGGAGAATGTTCTGTGGAGGTGGGAGCTCCAGCAGCATTTCTGCTTCCCCTCCACACGCTCTGCGTAACTTGAGGCAGTAAGGTGCTTTTAGCCTTTTTTTGTAGAATCATTTAGGTGGTAAAAGACCTTTAAGATCAAGCCCAACCATTAACTCAGGATTGCCAAGTCCATTGCTAAACCATGTCCCTAAGCACTGCGTCTCTGCTCTTTTTGAACACTTCCAGGGACGGCGATGCCACCACCTCCCTGGGCAGCCTGTTCCAATGCTTGACCTCCCTTTTGGTGAAGAAATTTTTCCTGATCTCCAATCTGAACCTCTCCCGGCACAACTTAAGGCTGTTTCCTCTTGTCCTGTTGCTTGGGAGAAGAGACCGACCCCCACCTGCCTACAACCCCCTTTCAGGCAGCTGTAGAGAGCAATAAGGTCCCCCCTGAGCCTCCTCTTCTCCAGGCTAAACCGCCCCAGTTCCCTCAGCTGCTCCTCACAAGACTTGTGCTCCAGACCCTTCCCCAGCTCTGTTGCCCATCTCTGGACACGCTCCAGCACCTCCATGTCCCTGCTGTAGCCAGGGGCCCAAAACTGAACCCAGGATTCGAGGTGGGGCCTCAGCAGTGCCCAGTACAGGGGGACAGTCACTGCCCTGGTCCTGCTGGCCACACTGTTTCAGATACAAGCCAGGATGCTGTTGGCCACCTTGGCCACCTGGGCACACTGCTGGCTCACATCCAGCCGGCTGTCGACCAGCACCCCCAGGCCCTTTTCCTCCAGGCACTTCCCAGCCCCCTGCCCCCAGCCCGTAGCGCTGCGGGGGGTTGCTGTGACCCATGGGCAGGACCCGGCACTGAGCCCTGTTGAACCTCATACAACTGACCTGGGCCCATCGGTCCAGCCTGTCCCGATCCTCTGCAGAGCCTCCTGCCCTCTGCACATCAACACCCCCCCAGCTTGGCGTCGCCTGCGTTTTTGTGGCATTGCTTTGTCCTAAAAATGTCAGGATGCACTTTCCTTCCTCATACAGCTCTGTGTGCCGGCTGTCAGTGCTTTACACCTCGGTGTGCTGCACGTATATAAAATGAGCAGCCCTTCAGGAAGCAGTAAGTGACAGCAATATCAAATGCAGTTTCCCTTTGACAGCAATGTGTGCTAGGGCAGTCAGCATCTCGGGGAGCGACATGTGCCGTGGTTACCTGGGTGGGCAGAGGGAGCTGTTCAGGTGGTGCCAGGTGGGGACCAGGCTGGAGAGATGCCTCTTCCCGTGATGTCATGGCAACAGATGGTGCTAATAGCTGGGAACCTGACCTTGGGCTGCAGGGCTGGTGGCACCTGATGGCTCTGTGCACCATGCTCCTGCCCTTCGCAGGTGGACAGCATCTGCCCATTTAAAGGCTTTGGATTCCTGATGTGCCCCTTAATTCACTTGATTTATACAGGGTATAGGCACTTCAGGTAAGACAAAACTTCCCCTATTCATGCCCCAGGTACCTTTTTCATACGGGTTTTGGCAAATAAACCCCAAGCTGTTGCCAGCAGCTGTCTCCCTGGGAGCTCACTTTAGCAGCATCTTCAGTGGCTGTTTTCAAGTAGCATTGCTGGGTACCGACCCTGTGAAATATAGAGAACTCAATTTCAAGTGTAGCTAAGCTTCAAGCAACCTGTCAAGAACAACTAAATTGAAATATTTTTTTCTAATGCCATGTGATGTGATATCTGGTTTTTCTATGTCATTTGCAAATGTCTGTTTTTTAATATACATAAACCAGTTTTGAAGATAATACTGAGAAAACAAGAAATATTTGAAACACTGCTCAGACCTTTAGTAGGAGGTGGGGGGAAGCGATTTAGAAAAAACATATGTTTAGGAATGGAGCTTAATCCAAATTCTGGCAATGCTCTGAAGTTTTTATGCCCTTGAGAATGTCCCTCAACAGCTCTGTTTCAGTTTAATCACACGTTAAAATAATAACAAATACTTGTCACTGCTGTTGAATGGCTGTGCCTTTTAATCACGTTTATATCATTTTTAGAGCAAGTACTGTGCAAGGCTGACCATAGGCTCTGGCAAAGGAAGCTTTTGCCTGGGGTAGTGGGTATAGCGTGGGTGACCACAGCTGGATGATGCCTCTGCCCATTTTGCCTGCTGCCTGAATTTCTGACAGAGCAGAGGCTTACTGCAAGCATGTGGAGTCCAGGCTGTTGCCCTGAGTTTTCCGTCAAGTGCAGAGAGCTGTGGAGGTGAGGGCCAGGAGGGGAAAGGTTCAGTGCTTGCACTTCAGTCTGAAGCATCCCTGCCACATCTGCATATGAAGGTGGTGCCTGAAGGGGCTCCTGTGCTTCTGCAGAATTGAATGTTGCTGTCCTGTGAACGAAGGCAGAAGAAATCACTTTCTTTTCTACTATTATTTGCCTAAATATTAGAATTTCAGTAAGGCTGAGGAGAAACATTAACACTGGCGGCACTGTGCAGCACGCAGGATTAATACTACAATGGAAAACAGTGTGCTTTATCTGCTGTTCAGGAACAAAGGAATGCTTTTCCTGCTGTTATACCAGTATTGCAATAAGGCCACTGATTCCTGTAGTTCTGGAAAAAGATACTTGCTGACTCTTGAAGATCCCTCTGGTCCATCCTGTATAAATAGCCTTTCTCGTTGCTTGGTGGTATCTCTAGGGCTCAGGGTATACGATGTACTTTGTATTTTTCTCTGTGAAGATTACGCTAAGGAGAGCACTGTATGGAGGGAGTAACGCCTGTGCTTGGGGCTGCTGCTGGCCTGTTTCTAACCCGTGCAATTTAACAGGTATTTTCAAGAAGTCCAGAACAAAAAAGGTACTGCACCCCCAAGTGCAGTCAGCAGGGAGAGCTGCAGCAGTGAAACAGAGGTAACGCCCTGTTGTGGAGTTTCATAGACTTTGAAATAGTTGGTGTGTTTGTGGAAGGCTGCGTTCTGAGAGCGCCGTGTCTCGGTACAGCCAGCCTGGCTGGGAGCAGGGGCAGGCACCCTGCAGGGCCGCACGATGGACCTCGGGGGGACAGGAGGGGTAAGGGTAGGCTAGGGAAAAAGCTGGTTTTGCTCTTTAAATTGAAATTTTATGTACACGTGTTGGTGGGTGTGTTTTTCCAAGGTGTATGTTGTGGATTTCCTGGTGCTCTTGAGGTCTGGGGGAAAGCTGTGTGGCTTGCTGCAAAGGGCACTTTGGGAATATTGTATTTCCATGGATGACTTTGAGGAAAACAGATGCTTATCTTTCTCCTCACTTTTTTTTTTTCCTTTGTGTGCCTGTGTCTGTGTGCTGGTTTGTTTTTTTTGTCATTATGGGGCAAGGGCTGTGTCTGTACAGCAGCACATGGGTGTTTGATTCTTGTTAAGGTGTCTGTATGAACTGTATTAAAGTAGTTAGTGAAACTAAAATCCTAGCTATTTTTATGGCTTTATCTTGGCTTTTGGTGCTTGTTTGAATTCTTTTGGCTGTTTGAGCTCTTGCTCCTTCACTCAGTGTCACAGCTGTTTTGTTGTCTCCTGTTGCTGCTTAATTTTACAAAGCTTGTAGGAATGTGTAACCTTTGTACTGGCTCTTTTCTAAGTCTACTTAAAGCTAATGGAAAATTTCATATTGCTGAAAACTGCATGAATGACAGTTTCACTAAATTCTAAAAATTCCCATTTGCAGGTGTTAGTTTCATGAACAGAAGCTTCTGAAAAGCACTTTGTCTGCTGTGTTCCTAGCTCATGTGCTACTGGAGTGCTTGCTGTGGCTTCTTAACATGATGACATTAATATTGTCAACCTTATGGTTTTAAAAATCATGTTTTGAAGCAAACAGGCTCACAAATATTGAATCGTTTTTATTTGTCCCTTGTTTTTAAGTCTTTAAGGCTCTTGTTCTCAAGCTTCACCACAGCCATCATGGAAAGAACTTAAACTGGAGCCATCTGATTTCAGGATTGAAAATTATAATATCCCTCAGAAAAATAACTTGGATCAGTCATGAGTTCTGTAATTTCAGATTAGTCTTTTGCAGGAAGATTTTGTCTGACTTACCAGGCCAGTCCTTGAGAGCAGATTTTGAACGTGGCCAGGGCTATTGCTTATTTTCTCAGAAGCTGGAATTTACTTTTCATGTGTGGGTTGTGTCTGCCTAGTTTGGTGTTGGATGTGGTTGGGTCAGGATGTATACATCAATTCCTCAGTTAACTTTATGATAACTGAAATGGATTTAATAATTGTTGGATTCTTCACTGACAGAAATGTGCTTTGTTTATTATTGCTACTGCTGCCAGATTGTTTTTCTGCTTACAGAGGGATGGCAGACATCAGTACTCTGAAACTGCCATAGCAGTGTGCTTGGGACTGAGCAGGACGTGTACCAGAACAACTGCCTGTGTAAATACAATGTATTTGCAGCAGAAAATTCCAAGTGTTACTTCTTTCGGGAATCTTCTTTCCCTTTGTGGTAGCAGTTGAAGACCTGTTAAGTTGTGAGTAGTCTCATTAGCTCGTTGTTAGACAGAATGAGGTAGCAGCCAAGATGATGAGTGCTCCCTTCCCTAGCTAATGAAGGAAAACTGAAACCTTTTGGATTAAAGAAGAGCATGTGGGTTTTGGAAGGATTATTGAAATAAAAAGCATTTGTCCACTTACCCGCCATGACATTGTTGGCTTGGGTCTTTAAGTACCACCTTGCCTGTGGCAGTTGTATCACTGATTGTATTTATTATGGTCATAAATATATTGTCTAGATTTAGACTAGAAACCTTATTCAGAAGATTAACTCCCACCCACAATTATACATATTCTGGTTTAAATAGGGCAATGTATGGGAGATCAGAGAAAGAAGCCAAGATACTGGTGTTGTGCATATCCTTGCACACGCGATCTTTGCTGTGGCTGGCTCAGTCCCGGTGAGCCCTTGCTGAGATCAGGTCAGGTTTTTGGGAATCCCCCTTAAAGCCAGTTGTGAAGGACGATGAGGTGATTCACTGAGTAGTGCCAGGAGGCAGCAGGGGTGGGCTGGCACTGGAGCTGGTGGCTGGGTCAGCCTGGGAGAACTGGTGCCGAGGGAAGAGGGGTGGCAGGTGGCCCCAGGGAGGCTGACCGGGGTCACTGAGCCCACACAGGGGCGTTCTCAAGGCTCAGAACACTGTGCCTGGTGTGGAGGGTGGGAGGGAGGCTGGGCCCAGGAGAGAGCAGCTGGGAAGCTGTGGGAGATGGCCAAGCGAGCAGCCCTAATGTGCCTGCATGCTTCTGCTTGTGGCTGTGACTCCTTTGTTTTTAAACATTTAATCCTTCTGAGGAGCATACATATGTCCCTTTAGTGGGTTTGTAAACTCATTTTGCTGGAGAAACCTCTACAATGCCTGTGTTGGAGGTGGGAGGCAGGCTTGCAGTGAAGCCATGTGTGGGCTTGGTGTGTGCTAGTGGGAGGAAGCATTTAAGCTTGGCTGAAGCTGGCTTGCGTGGAGGCTGGTGGGACACCCGCAGAGAGGAGGGGACCGTGCCTTGTGAGCTACGGGAGTCACGGCTGGAGTTGGGGGTACCGGCCGCTGGCCTTGGGGCAGGGCATGAGTCGAGGTGTCCAAGCGTCTGTCACAAAACCAATGACCAATGCACGTGGGGTTAAGTCTGGCCAAAAAGGAGTGAGGAGGAACATAGCCTGTTTTCTGTGGCTTTGGTGGGTTTGCCCACCAGCACACAGTATGTGTGCTTGGCTTTTACAGGGGGCTCTCAGATCCTCAGGGAGTTGGGCTTTGCCGGTCTAGTAGGGGTTGAGCACGGGGTTTCGATGTGCTGAAATGTGTGTCAGCTTCTTTTTTTTGTGTGTGTGTCTGCTGCTGCTGCAGGAGGCCATGTGGTGGGTGGGAGGACAGGTTTCTCTGGTGCCATCCACCTTCATCTGCACCTGGAAGGGAGATTTTTGTGGGAGAGATGCAGATCACACTTGCAAGTGATACCCTTCTTGCATGTTTCAGCTGCACTGATGCTTGGAGATGGGACATGGATAAACGGGCAGAGCGGGGCCAGAGCAAGTCCAGCACCTTGCAGAGTCAGATGGTGGCTGGGCATCTCTTTAGGAACAGGCGTGATTGTAAGCTTTTTTCCCCCCAATCTGTAATTGCTACAGAGTAGCTATCTTTCCTAAAGCTTACAGTCAAATAACTTAAAAGATTTGAATCTGATACCTTAAAGTTTTTTTAAAAGCCAGAAAGAATCTCCTTTCATTGGAAAGGAAATTTGAGGCTTCATTTATTTTGCTTTGAACGGTCCCAGGCAGGTGGTTCAGTCAGGGGAAACGCTGGCCCTTGTTTACTGTGGTTCCTGAACAGCTAGTACAGTCTCTTCTCCCCATTTACACCTTGCCCAGAGCTGAAGGGGTTACATTTTAAAATGAATAATGACTAAATTTATTCGTCGTGGACAAATGATGACAGCTGTTGAGATGCTCCTGTTAGCGCTTCCCAGGGGATAAAGTCAGGCTGGTTCCTAGTGCAAGCCAGCCCAGCCAGGCAGACTCAGCTCGTCTTCATCCCAGATTATTTGTCCCGGGTTCCCCTTGCTAGCAGGGAATTGCCTCCCTAGAAGTGAACTGAAGTTTCCTGGGCTGAAATGGGTGTTGATGGGAATCTCACAGAGCTGCAGCCAGAGAGAGGTCTGAAGCCATAGCTGTTTAAAGCCACGTGTGAAGACAGCATGCTTAATGAATACGAGGGGCAATGATTGATTATGTGCTGGACTGAAAGCCGCGGCGCTCTGTGAAGCACTCTTACATCTGGGCACGCTATGGAATATATGAAGGAATGTTAAGGAAGCTTATTTGCAGAAGGATATGTACTTGTAAGCAATTTTTTTTCTCTTCTTAAATAATGTAAAGGGATTGAAAAATGTAAAGCAAATAGTGTTCTCTGTTTCTTTGAGACAGCAGAGTGGTGAGCAGACAAAGGCCTCTTTTATAAGGGCATGTCTTTGATGGAGAGTACTGTATGGCCCTTATAACTGAGCACTGGGGGATGTGTGTATGTCTTGGGATGGGAGAACATCAGCAGTTATTTAATATTAGAACCTAGTACCGATTCCGCTTCAGTGCACCTCTGCTGGAGTCATGAGAGTTACACCCATCCTGAATTTACCACCTTGTGATTTGCAGATAGGCTGCAAAAAAATATGATCCTAGTTCAGATGATTAATGTGAACAGGACTCAACAAATAGGAGGGGAAAAAAAAAAAGGCTTTTTAATGATAGTGTTTAGTAGCTTGTTTTTCTTTTCTGTCCTCCCATGTTCAGGTTTCTTTCTGTTCTTTGTTTCTCTTTCTGTCCTGCACACGTGCTGCTGGAAGACTTGATGTGCAGTTCTGAATGTGGCGCTGTCATTCTTGCTGTTCAGATGAGAAAATGCTCTTGGGCTGTTGAAGGGATATTCTGATTTGATAAATATGTAGTGCTTAGTTTGTAGACTTAATGAACACAAAGATGTGATTGTAATCCAAATTCCATGTAGTTCAAAACTGTGGGTTGAATAGTTGGTTTTGGAGTGTTGTGGTTTTTTGCTAATGCTCAGAAAAGCTTGTTTTAAATGAAAATGAGTTTATTTAATTCCTACAATGCTACAAAAGTGTGATCCTTTTAATACATGTTTTTTCTGAATTTTTATTTATTATATGAAATGGAAAACCACACCCTTTTCTCCTTTCACAGGGGTGAGGCTTTAAAAATGCAGATACAAGGGAAAGTTAACTAGAGACTGCATCTACATAGCCTGAAATGCAGCTGATGGAGAATTTTATTATCAGATGAGTGTGGTTTTGAAGTAATCGCGTGTCTTTTGTTTTGAGCGATTTTTCTCTTAGCTGGTAATATGAGGTAAATGATCATTTGCTTAATATCTATATAGGAGCTTTTGAAATAAATGCAATTGGGACAGATTTTGCTCAGAAGTTTTTGTGCCAATCTTTCTGCATCACTTAAACCCCTTCCTAGAGACTTCAGAGATTATATGTTTTAAAGTCAATTTTGATCGGCTGTGACCTTCTGTGCAAGTCTCGCCAGATAATGTTTTTGAAATAATTCCTGTTTGAACTAGACTATCTTCCAGGGAAAAAAAATTTCAATCTTGCTTTTTTAGAACTGCCTGTGGTAGAATTTTCTGGGTGACACACCTCTTAACCTCACAGAGAGTCAGCCCTGTGATTGCAAAAAAATGGAGGGGGGGAGGGGAACGGAGGAAAAAAGGCAATTCAGAATTTAATTTGTTTTTAACCTTGTTGTATATTTTTCTATTAGGTGAAAAACAATATTAATTAATCACAGTTAAAAACTGCATTAACAAATCTTGAGTTGCTGCATTAACACAGAATATAATCAAGCAACTTGTTAAGAATCTGGCCAGGTTAAACAGTCTTCTGCAGTGAATTTTCATTTAATTGAATTAAAAACATATTTTCCAATCCTTTAATAATTTTCATGATTCTTCCCTGAGCTTTTTTCAAATTATTTTTGAATTACATATGTCAGAACAAGACCAGTGTCAGCAGGGAGGTAGCACGGTCTCCATGGCTGCCTTAGGGCACTCTATCAGAGACCCCACATCTGAAGTTTGGCTTATGTTCTTCTCCTTAGCTGTGTGACCTTACACTTCTTGATGTTACAGTTTGTATGTTCACTTTTTTCCTGTTCGCTTTTGCCTGAACAACAATCCAAGTACCTGTTGTTCTGTTACCCCTTCCCTTTAGATGGTACTTTTTTTTTCCTAGCCCTTTCACCTATTCCAAGACGTCTTGAACATCAAAATTAAGGGGAGAGATGTCCTTGGCCACCTTTCTGAACTTGATGGATGCTGGTGTCTACCTGCTCTCTCAGTGTTGTGCTGTGATGGGAGTGTGGCATTGCGTGCATGGGTGCATATCGGAAATGTCAGTTTTTAGGGTTTTAGATGATCTGTGATTGTTCTTATGGGTCCAACTGCGAATAAGTCATTACCACTTCGGATAGGGAAAGCTCTTTAAGGCCGTTAGGCTGAGGACAATACAGGCTTTTCTTTCTATTATTTTGCCTCCCCTAGAATATGTCTATACTGTTATCAGTTTATTTTCTTACCCTCAGGAGGCTCAACCCGTATTGAATTTCACTCGTTAGTGTTTAACTGGGAGCCTGTGTTTGTCACCAGATGTTCCCAGGTGCTTTCCTGAATAGGGATGGGTCAAAGCACCTGCTTGAGTTTTTGCCAAGTGAAATTTGCAAAGGAAAAGATCCTGAACCATTGGAGGGTGGGTGTGTACCTTGGGCTGGTGGAGAGGAATAGACATGAAGCAGATCTCAAATCTTGAATGAAGGGTTAGCGTGGAGAAGCCAAGTGAACGGGCGCTGAGGTGGCTTCCTGGCCTCCATAAATACTATGTCATCTGGCCAAACACTTCGTCACCTTTCAACCTAAGGCCAGTTTTTAAAGTGGATTACTTAATCCGTGTAAAACTGCAATATAAGCATTCCTTTGGAACTGGAATGACCTTCACTGAGAATCAAAATGACTGTAATTTATTTTAAGTTAATTAATGTTCATGTGTGGAGGTAGAGGCTGCAGTTCCCTTTGGATGTACACAGAAGGTTCAGTAAGTTTTAATACATCTTATATTTATGGGGTTTTATGAATTTGAGGTAACTTTTTCTATTTCCTTGCAAGGAATCTCTGGTGATCATTTAAAAAGTTGAAGTGGACTTGTAGCTCTGGATAGGTCTGTGATTAATGGTCTGTGGCTTTATCAAATGCATGGGTCTTGGCATGCAGCCTTTCTTGGGGTACCCTGTTTGTTCTCGGTCTGGTGTAGGCACTTGGTGGGGTGTGACAGGGCAGCCTGTGCTGCCTGATCCTCTCTGCACTTGGATCCTGGATTTGCTTATGGTCTTAGTTTCACTACAGCCCATGGCAAAATAGCTCTTGGAGACATAAGCATCAGAGATACGGACTGTAGAGCCTCCAAGTATTATCTGTGGCTTGCGTCTTTCTGTTGTAAATTTTAAGTTTATTCTTTTTAGCTGAATGCATCCATTGAAAGGGTTTATAACATAGTGGCTGCAATAGCAAAGGATCGGGTTCAGTGGCCTTGTGGTCATTGCGAATAACCAGATTTCTAGCATGAAGGCACTGCTGAGATGAGAGCTGGCTGAGCAGACCTGAACATGCATCATCTTTTGCCACCACGTTGGCATATTCCTTGGGGCATCCTTTTGCTTCATCAGACTTACAGCTGACTGTGGGTTTTTTGGCAGATAAAATTTTTGATGATGAAGACTCAGTGGATGGAAACAGACCTTCCTCAGCTAGCTCCTCTACATCTTCAAAGGCCCCTGCAAACTCGCGCAGAGTTGGGATGGGGAGTACCCGCAGACTTGGGTCTGCAGCTCTGGGCTCCAAGTCTTCAAGTAAGCAGACAGCATATATAATTAACCTTTATGTGACGTATTTATAGTGTTTATGCTTGAGCTTATTGCAAGGACTTCCAGACTGGCCCCCAGATCCAGTAACAGATTTTTTCCCTGTGAAGTCATTATGTGTAAATTGTCTGCATGCTGCAACCGAAATTCAGTAGGATGAATCTCCAAGCAGTCCCCATGTCCCTATAATGTGTTTTGCATTTGTCAGAGGTTGGATCTGTGCAGTTGTGCACTGAGGGCTGTGAGTAAATCATGTCAGTGTTACAGTCTGTACATTTTTGCCTTTATAGCTGCAGCTCTTTGGCTGGACTGAAACAGGATGCTTATAGCTACATGATAAACTCCAGCCCATGCAATCTAAAACTGATGCGTTGGCTTTCTTCTAAGAGCTTTGGCCATTGCTGTTAATGAAGGTGCAGAAAGAAAACTGAGCATTAATTCTGAATGTGAGCAGTAATTCTATATGTGACCTAGAGAAATGGAGAAAGTTCCCTCTATAAGACACTCCAATCTGTATTCCAGAGACTATTTATCTTCGTTATCATTTGTCTGTTTGTGCACCTGTCAGATCTGCACCTTCATCTATTATAGATAGGATTAAATCCTTTAAAATAAAATCTCTCATATAATTAAATATTCCCTTTCATTTTTCAGACTGTGTCCCCTAACTGTTGAGTGACTACTGTAATGACTTCCCTAATGTGCCCTCTGTGCCTAGGAGTTGAAGGATGCTGTGAATGTCTAGTCTGTGCCTGGCATTGAATTTCCCTGTCTCTGCTTTCATTAAATCTGCAGCACTGAGGCTGCATGGATAGTGAACTTTCTCCTGATTAAGTGCCTTGATAGCTGGTGGTTTCTTAATTGATTCTCTTGCTGATAAGAAGACTGAAAGATTGAAAAGGCTTTTTCATTTGTATGTCAGCAGCCAAAGAGGGAGCAGGTGCTGTGGATGAGGAAGACTTCATTAAGGCATTTGAAGATGTCCCAACAGTTCAGGTAAGTAGAATTACATGTTAAAGCACACAGTACTAAAAAGCAGAAGACGGATATAGGATCATCTGGTTCTATTCACTGGCAAATTGTGCTTTGTTGTGGTGCTGACAAATATTTCTTAGTGGGAAGGCGAGTTAGAGGGAGGCTAGTTTTAAATGTGGTATCTGCCAGCAGTTTGTGTGAATCCCTCAGAGGTGGAGGGAATAGGGGTGGGAGGGTTGTGGTGGAACTATCACAGGAACGGACATGGAACTGGAACTGGATGTGCATGCTGCACAGTGCGGTCTGGTTGAAGAAAAACTTAAGTCAGCAGAAGCCTCTCTGCATTTCATCTGTACCATCTGGAAACTGAAAGAGATAAAGGTGACTTTTGTGTTCCAGGACTGCTGCTGTTGTGAGTGTGACAACTGGACAGTGCATGTTTGCTGATAGATATGGCTGGATAGCTGAGTTGTCACATATCCCCTGTCCTTCACCAGAGCTTTATTTTTGGGACAGCTGAACAGCACGTGTATCCACTCATGATCTTCTGTAGGTCTTGGACTAATAAAGCCACTAGTAGCTGCAGGAATGCTGCTTAAAATTGTGAAAATATAGTAAAATAAATAAAGATGATCCTTTAATCATCTTGTGGTCATTTAGTAATTTTTGATTGCAGGAAGTGGGTGTAAATTCTTTGCATTGTGCAGATCTAGCCGTGTTGAAGGCTAGCACGTGATACTTAAGCATTGAGGAGCAAAGGGCATAATGTAGTTAGGAAGTGATCTGATTTTTTTTGGAGTAAATCTTGCATTATGGTGCTACTCTGTATTTAAATTTGCAGATTTATTCCAGCCGGGATCTTGAGGAATCCATAAACAAAATAAGAGAGATACTATCAGATGATAAGCATGACTGGGAACAGAGAGTTTCTGCGGTAAGTGGTGAACTTAGAAAAACCTTGTATTAGAGTTCATATCTGCATTGAGCTTAATCCCATGAAGAGGGTACTGGGAGAACCTCAGAGTAAGGCTAGAATGTAGTTCAAGTGGTGAGCATCTGTTATGTTCCCCCAAGCTTGAGGGAAACACTTTCTTACGAGACTGAATTTAAACCACATCTATGAAAGAAAATGCTGTTTGATATACAAGAATCTGTTGACAGCATCAGGTTGAACTGTGAAAGTCATGCAGCAAAACCAGATGTAAAGCTAGAAATTTGCTAGCAGATGCTGAAATTTAAATGTCAGAGGTGGTATTCAGAATACCTTAAAACTTCCTTATGAGGCAGAAAGTCACTTTGCTTATAGAGAACTTACACTTTTGCAAAAGGAGGTGTAAAATAATTCACAAAGGATTTACAGATTTAGGTTTTGGATAAACAAATGCGACTGTGGGAAATGTGGAAGTAGAAAATCAGAGAAGTTATATGCATGCAAAGACTGAGTTTTATTTACTGAGGTGAGCTGTGTTTTTATGATATAAATAGATACATGATCTTGTCTACGCAGTAGACTTTCATCACTGGTGTAGCAACTTTGACATGTCTGTCAAATCCTGTGTTACAGATCTGAGTGGCAAACTGTGCTGATTCAGCTTACTTCAGGTTTTTTTGTTTGCTGTACTGAGTAACAGTGAGCTTAAATCAAGGCACTGTACAGATGCATCAATATACATGAGGGCCTGTGAAAGCGTCCAAAAGAACGTCTATAGGATGAAACAGTGGTCCCTGTAATTAATATTAATAGAAAATTTCTCATTTTATTGGAGTTAGGGTTCCACTTTTAGTAGAGCCAGATAATTATTTTATTGAATTCAATGGACATATTCTAGATATGTCAGTATTACTCAGATTTGAGCCATGCCCTTTAAGCCTAGGAATCTTTTTTTTTTTTTTAATGGAGTAGTCAGTTGTGAGAGGACCTAAGCTTTAAAAGCTGTTGTAAATAGGTGGTTTCTAACAGGAATAGAGGAGAACTTTTAAGATATCTTTTGGTTTAAAAAGTAATGTTTGGGTTATTAACAATATAGTCTAAGTAGTTGTATGCAATGCTTTTGGGTTTCTAAAACAGTTACCTAGTCTGTTTATTGTCATACTTAGTATGTTAACCTGTGAGTTGAATATAAGACCTGAAATAATAAAATTGTTTGGACGTGAACACAGTTCCTTAACGCATGTTGAGGAACAATTGTACAAGGACCCTGGAAACCTTGTATCAGTGCTGAACATAATTGTCCTTGTATCTGTTGCTCATTAACAGTCACTGCTTTCTCTTCTGGTGCTAACAGTTGAAAAAGATCCGCTCCTTGCTTTTGGCTGGAGCTGCAGAATATGATAACTTCTTCCAACACTTAAGACTTTTGGATGGAGCATTTAAATTATCTGCTAAAGACCTGCGGTCTCAAGTAGTACGAGAGGCTTGTATCACATTGGGGTAAGTTTACTTTCTAAATATGTTTGAGATGTGCTGTAGAAAAAAGGAACAGACACTGGGTAAAACACATTTAGGGTGTAACGTGCTGCTAGTAAGTATTACATAGTTATAGGTAGAACGTGATTTTGCTACAGCTGTTTAAACCACATTCATGTAGACCAATAATTGTAGTTCTGCCGAAGTGTGTTCCTGAGTTTAAAACAATGCTGGTTTGAGATATGCTGAATGAATGAGCAAGCCATGCGTTCATGCACTGAGTGGGGAAGGATTAAACAATAAAGCTGAAAATGTATGTTTTGTTCTGGTTTGGATTGAGCTAGTTCTTATTTTTGGTGGTTATCCTCTATGAAACGCTTCAAGAAAAAGGGTGCTGCTAACAGTTTTTTGAAATTTATGCATATTAAGGCAAAGTAGACAGTTTCAGAGAAACTGTAATACAAACTAACAACTTCAGAAAAACACGTTCTTTGAGCGTGATCCCATTTGATAATAAATTTTTAGCTGTGCTAGTTACTTCATTTTGTGCTGAACTTACTGTTTCTCAGACTTCAGATGAATATAGAACACAAGTTTGAGATGAAAGCAAAGGAACTGGTTTTTTTGAAACATGGTGCTCTCTGTCCTTTGGAGTTGGAGAGGAGGTGACAGTTGTGAAGATGGAGATGTCAGATGTGCTTATGTCAGATGTTCTGAAGAAGTCTGACATACTTAATCCTCAGCACAATTACCAGCATGACTTCATTCTTTTTTTCAGACATTTGTCATCAGTTCTGGGAAACAAGTTTGACCACGGGGCAGAAGCCATCATGCCAACAATTTTTAATCTAATTCCAAATAGTGCCAAAGTCATGGCCACTTCTGGTGTTGTAGCAGTTAGATTAATAATTCGAGTAAGTATACATCAATAAAGAAGTATGTTACAATTTCCAAATACTGTGGTATTTCTGAGGAAGTATGAATGTTGCTGCAATGATAACCAGTTTTAGTGCCTGATCTACTTTTCTGCTTTGTGTTGGGCTGGGCTGTTTCAGATGTCACTCAACCTTGTGCAGAACATAATAGTTAAGCCCAGCCAAAACAGAAGGAAAAAAGTTTCTTTGCAGAGTAAGATATTTCCATCTCTTAAAGAGCTGAGCAAACTTTTTTCTTTGAATGGGTTTTAAAACTGCCTTGCAGGACAGACTCATCCTCTTAATTATGCTCTAAATTGCCTCACAGACAGTGCACGTTTCCTAAATCCATTAGGTCACAGAAATGTCTTCTGTCTAGTGATTCAGTGGGGAAGCTGTAGATAGCCTGATATCTCTGAAATTGTCACCAGTGACAGTTTAGATCCTCTTGCAGTGACTTCAGCTCCTTGACCCACTGGAGCCTGCTATTATAGAAGAAAATGAAATATCTGTTGAAGATAATTTAACAGATAAAATACAAAATATTTTTAATAATAAAAATATCTGTCCGTATCTGCTAGTGTTCCTTTATTTAGCAGTTCTGTTTTTAAGAATTGAACAAAAATAAGTATCTGCATACTGGGCTTAGGTGGCTGAAAGAGATGGCCTTTCACTCCATGGCACCATGGTGTAAAGATTTCTTCCTGTTTTTGTTGTTTGTTTTCTTCTAGCATACGCACATCCCTCGATTAATACCCATCATAACCAGTAATTGTACATCCAAGTCTGTTGCAGTTAGAAGGTGAGCATCTAGTTTGAATTTACTCTCTTTTACCACTAAGCAGGGTCATGTGTACTTTCTGATAACATTCATGTATTTGTTTTTATTCACGGAGAGGGTTGATGTAACACACTTGCTAAATAGTGCATCTCCCCCATGAGTTGGGATCAAATTCCAAGTCAGCTATCTTGTATAAGCTGCAGCACTGCAGAGAAGAAAAGGCACTTTTCCACGGAGAGAAATGTTTCTTAAACTTATCTTTGTGCTTACATGCCGTTTATATCATATGATTTTGGCTTCTTTACAGACACGTTCTGATTCCCCTCTACTACCTGTTGTAGTGACATGCTTTCTTTGAGCCAGTCAGCAGAAGTAGTGTTCTGTGGTAGCATCACCTGGAAGTTAGGCTGGGTGTGCGAATGGTCCTCTCTGCACTTCAAATCTAGTCGTACTTCAGTCCAGTACCTCACTGGGAGGTTCTTGCTTGGTCCATGCAGATCAGCTAGTTCTAGTTAGACAAAAAGAAGGGCTTTGTGGTTGCTGATTTTGCTGACAAGCCTTGAACAAATAACAGCACACTTGTGCTGTAGTTTCTTGAAATGAGGAGGGGAGGTTAAAGTTGAAAAGGTCTCCACATGAAGCTGAATGTGAGGTTTCCATGTGAACCCTGAACTTACAGGTACAAAATATCCTTAGCATGGATCTTCTGGGCTGTATCCTGTTTAATGGAAAAGGGGTCTCCCTGGGTGGTTTTATGTCAGACCCTCTCTTCAGACTTCTCTGTAGTGAGCTGCCTCCAGTTACTACTTCAGGCTGTTTGAGGGTGTTTGTAGAGATGCTGGTGGTTTTATTATTCTGTCATTACTGAATTGAATGTCCCAAAAACCTTTGTAATAAAAGATGGCTGTTGTTTAGAGGCAGGCATGTCAAAGTCACTGTGCCTCTGTTAACTCTGAGAACTCAGAGTTTCTTCTCTTCCTTCTCTCAGGCGCTGTTTTGAATTTTTAGACTTGCTGTTGCAGGAGTGGCAAACACACTCCCTAGAAAGGTAAGTTCTGAAAACAAGTCGCTTATTTCTCTCCTGCTTAAGTCTGGGGAGGTTAATTCTGGAGAAAGGATAATCTAGGAGGTGAGATTATATCAGTTAACTCTAGTAGAGGTATTTCTGCCACAAAAAAAGCCATGTACGTATGTGTGCACACACCATTAGTCTCAGTAGTGTGGCCAGTCAGAGCTCAGTGGGACTGTCCTCCATGCCAGCCTTGGGAAACCTGGCTGAGTGAATTGCTGAGCTCAGTAGTTTCTGGGGTTTTTTTTGTTGTTTTTTGTTTGGGGTTTTTTGTGTGTGTCTTTTCTCTTGTTTATTTTTTTCCTTTTGCACCCTCAAGTGCGATGATGAGTTGAAGGCTACTACACATCTGTCAGGAGCTTCTGACGCTTCAGTACTTCAAACTAGTGAACAGCGAAAGTAATTGTGGGAGAAGAGACTGGGACACCATTTCCTTAGCCCTAGACTGTGCAAGACTATTTAAGGGTTAAGAGAGTGTTTTTGCACCCAGGCAGTTTCAATAGCTAACTAAAGACTGACCTACAAAGAATGCTGCTTGTCTTTTCCTAGTCAGCCATGTGTGGGTGAAATAAAACTGACTTGTAAGACTAAATAAATAAAGGCTCCAAAGGATCTTACATGGCAATGGGAGGGTGTAATGAAGTATTTGTTCTTAAGAGACCAAGGCAAAATCAAATTAGTCATTTGTTTATAAGTGTGACGCATCTTTCTGCACTGCTGGATAATGTTTTTGTTCTTATTTCAGACACATATCAGTGTTAGCTGAAACGATAAAGAAGGGAATTCATGATGCAGACTCTGAAGCCAGGATAGAGGCGAGAAAGTAAGTAGAAGCTGTTGTTGGTGTCTTTTCTTCCTCCCCTTCTTTGCCCCTGTTGTGTTGCAAGTCAATGGTATTAGTGTTGGAGACTGAAGTCCAGACAAGTTACATTCTCCTGGTAGCTGATGCCAGCTTTCCCTTGGCTTCAGTCAGAATGTGTACTTCAGCAGGAGATGTCAGATGAGGTGATCACATGGGGCTGACTTATATATGTATCACATCTTCTAATGGTGCTTATTTCACTTTGTTCTTGTAATATTTTATGATCTTTTTGTCTGAGGAGGTAAAATGCTTACCTGAGTTGTTCAAGAGTCTACAGCTGAGAACTAGTTACCTTGTTTGTCTTTTTGATGTTTGAATTGCTTGCAGTTAACTGATGTTTCTTCTGTTCAGTACAAAAATACTGTTATTTTCTACTAAGTTTATCTTTTCTTTTTGGCCTGTACGCAAGACCTAGGATGGAGACTTGCCAGGCACAAGTATAAACTGGGAGAGGAGTGGCTGGAGAGCAGCCTTGCAGAAAGGGGCCTGGGGGTGACGGCTGGCAGGGGGGCAGTCTGAGCTGTCACCGTGCCCCGGCAACCGGCGGCGCATCAAATGCGGCACAGGCAGCTGCTCGCCAGAGGTGGTTACCCCGCTCCTCCCCTGGGTGCTGTGTGCGGTGCTGGGCCCCACCGTGTAAGAGGATGTGAAGGTCCCTAAATGCATCGAGACAAGGGCAGCCAAGCCGGTGCCAGGGCTAGAAGACATGTCCTGTGAGGAGCGGCTGAGGGCTCCGGGTCTGTCTCGTTTGGAGAAAAGGCGGCCGAGGGGCGGCCTCACGGCTCTCTGCAGCTCCCTGCGGAGGGGAGGTGGGGAGGGAGACGCTGATCTCTCCTGCCTGGGATCCAGGGACAGGACACGGGGAAATGGTTCAAAGCTGAGCCAGGGGAGGGTTCATCTGGGCATTAGGAAGGGTGGTCAGACACAGGCACAGGCTTCCCAGAGGGGTGGTCGATGCCCCAAGCTTGTCGGTGTTCGAGGACAATGCCCTGAAAGACAAACTTTAACTGTTGGTTGGGCCTGAAGTGGTCAGGCAGTTGACTAGGGGATAGTTGTAGGTCCCTTTCAACCTACAATAGAAATAATTTATTCTATTGTTATTGATGACTCTTGAAATAAAAGTTCTCATGCTAGTACGCTGCTAAATGGTGTCCTAAATTAAGAAAATATTTTATGGCACATGAATAATATCTTTGTGTATATCTATAGGAAAATTAAAGGAAAAATATTTGCAATTGATTTTCTTCTGTTGAGCATCTCTTGCATTTCCATTAATGTGATTCTACTTATGGTAGTACACTATTAGGATCATGCTGTTATGAATAGAGCGCTACAGGAACATTCTTCTTCAGAAAAAGGATGTTGTAAAACATGAAATCAATCGACAATAAATTTTATTAATCTAAATGCTGTGTTATAAGCAGAGGTGTTTCACAGTAGGACTGTTTTGAAAGGGAACGTGCCCATCACTGAAATATATGGTAGGCACTGAGGCTTCACGGCAGGTGACTGCTTAAGCTGAAACAGACAGCAAGGAGAATGGCCATGAGACTTAAGAGAGCATGCTTAATTCTGTCTTCCTATGTTTCTTAATTAGCAGCGTGGCTGATTGAGACAGAAAGTTGTTTACCTCTAATGATGTGAGAATGCATGTGACTTCTGAGGCTCTGAGAACTGGCTGTCACATACAAACAATTCCTGATTCATTTGAGCTAACAGTCTTACTCTTAAACTACCCATTAGTTGCCCGCTGAAAAGTGCTGAGAGTCTTCATCATCTTTGTGATGAGAGTGAATGGTGTTAGCCATCAGCCAGGAGATTTGGGCCAAGGAGGAATTCTTCCGTCATTTTAAAATGCTCTTTTATTTTCAGTATGGCACCGATCGGAAGTCTAGAGGAGCATCCCTTTCCTTTTCCTTGTTACTTCTTCCCCCAAACAGTCAACAGTCTCAGCTCAGTACGGATTTGTCTCTGCAGCATTGTAGGAGAGCTGTTTGTTAACCTTAAGGAAGAAAACAGCACCACCCGATGCTTTCCTGAATCAGGCCCATGCATGTGTTTTCTGCTTTTGGTATGGTTTTGAAGTAGCTGTTGAGCACCTGGTCTCAAACTAGTGTCAGCTTAGTGGGTCTGCTGTCTCCCGTGTGTGGTAGACAGCCAGAGGGATGAGGGTTTCTTCTGAAATAAAGCTTTGTAAGCTACTTGAGTTTTTACAGCACGCCAAATGGTGCGTTCCTCTCTTATTTTTGGTTTGTCTTTTGTGCGGTTGTTTGAGTAATACAGTGGGTTGAAGAAAGTGATGTACCTTACGTCAGTCATAGGGGCAGTAGATGACTGAAGTGACTGGGCCAACGAGCCCACTAATGCCAGTAGTGAAATGGGCTCTGACTGTACCTGTGCTCTGTTGCCTGCTAAAAAATGACAAGGAAACGTTGACAGTGTTGTGCCTTGTTTCCAGGTGTTACTGGGGTTTCCACAGTCACTTCAGCCGAGAGGCAGAGCATTTGTACCACACCTTAGAGTCTTCTTACCAGAAGGCCCTGCAGTCGCATTTGAAGAACTCTGACAGCATCGTGTCCTTGCCACAGTCGGATCGCTCCTCCTCCAGCTCCCAGGAGAGTCTCAAGTAAGTTCCTCCTGTGTCACTACCTCTCGATTCAAACAACTGCAGGTAGCTCCATTGAACTGGAGGGAGCCATCACACCGTTTTGTCTCATCAGTCGTCGTTTGGCTTAAGTACTTGGTTACTCCAAAATTATTTTTTTGTATTTAGCTAACATTGTATTAAAATAAAAGGGCAGCAAAACCCATTACGGGCTTTTAAAATAATAATAATAATCTTGACTCCATAAATAATTTCCTAGGGAGCTTTTTGCGCTTAGTAGATACTACTAGTCATTCCTTCTAGGTGTGCTTAAAACAATGCTTGGATTGAAATTCTGTGTTTAGCATTAATCTTAGAGGTGTAAGTCTGCCTCTTTCCATACAAGAGGGGAAAAAAACCCCATAAAAACCTAAATTTGAGTTGTAACTGCAAAATCAATATGTAACTCTTCTGTTGAATGTATTTATTTTAGCTTCTCTTAGGGATATAGTCAACTTAAATAACAGAGATTTGAAGCCTAAGTGTAAGATGTATATGAAAAATATCCATAACTTATTGGTGTTACTTTCTAAATCTACAGAAAGCATTCTTAAAAATATCTTCTTACTCAAGTAATGTGCATACCAGTATTTTTTTTTAGTGCTTTTGTAAGTACTTTGATGGCTGTGCTGTATTTATTCTTAAATAATAAGCTTTGTTTGTCTGTTTCTGTATGTAAATAACTTCCTTTTAACTCACATGTATACTGAAGGAATGGAGTAGCACTGTTACTGATGACTATGAAATACTAGTTTTGTTTAATAAATACTTACTTTAATTTCTAGCCGTCCATTGTCTGCCAAAAGAAGTCCTACTGGAAGCACTACATCTAGAGGTGAGAATAGTAGCTGAAAAATGTGCTCAGGTGTTGCTGAGGAAGTGTGATGTATTAGAATTTCAGACACTATGATATCAAAGAACTTTGATCGCTGTTTACTGCTCCTTAACATGGCAACTTTGTAAAATTTTTAATTAGTTTTGAGCTGTATACTACATCCTGTGCATCAACTGCTGATACAACGATGCTTTTGAAAGTTAGTAAATCTGTTACTGCTTGCACCAGAAGGGAAGGCTAAAAAGCCTCAGAAATTGTGGCCAAGGTATGTTAAGCTGTGCAACAGATGGAACAAGCTACTGCTGATGCTAAGGTGTACAGCTACATAGTCTAATGGTGCATTCCGCTTTAAAGTTTTCTGTCATTTATTCTCTGTGGTTTGTCTGCACACAAGTCCTACAGTGCTACATTCCATCTCATTGCTAATGTTTTTACTGTCAGATGGAATATTAAGGTGCAGCTTTCCTGTCCTAAGTAAATGCATACAATAATAATATATTTTAATACAAAATGTAATAGGCAAAACTTTGTTGGTAGAAGATGTGCTGCCTTCTACACCTGACCAAGATCGGATTCTGGCTGGTTTGTGTATACAGTACACCCTACTGAGACCTTGGATTCAAGGAGATATTGTTGTGTAACCTACTTGATTGTGCACACAAATGCATGTTTGCTTGCAGCTGAATAATCAAGCTTCATGCTTAAGAGGGTAAGCATCAACAAGTGATGGGAACAGCAGGCCTCATGAGAAGATGAGGTGTTGGGAAGGAAGTTAGTAGAACCTGGACTGAAGGACCTGCAGGTCTGTTTTGGCCAACGACTCACAAGCTGGTGATGGCTACTGTGGCTGAACTTTCCCATCTAGGTTCTGTTAGAAATTTCTTTATTACTGGCCTGGCAGCCTTTTTGCTTTCAGCATTTAGTCTCTCATAAAGTTCTCGGAGGTAGCATCAGGTCAGCATTGAAATATCTTTGCAGGCAGTGTGGGGAAGCCCACATTGCCCTGATAAAGCATTCTTATTTGAGGTAATTCAGTGCCAGCAGGGAGCATTAAAAATAGTACATTAAACTGCTTGTCAGGCTCTTTGAAGCACACAGCTCAAAAAATTAATCTTCTTTATTCTGGATCTCCCACTCCCATCTGCAGCATCTACAGTAAGTACAAAATCTGTGTCAACACCAGGATCTCTGCAGCGATCCCGCAGTGACGTCGATGTGAATGCAGCAGCTAGTGCCAAGTCAAAAGTGACGTCTTCTGGAGCATCCACTCCCTTCAGTTCTGCTGCAGCCTTGCCCCCAGGCTCATACGCATCACTAGGTAAATCTACATGTTCTTCTACTCTTGCAGTTAGCTTTCTTTACTAGCAGAAAGTGCCTCGTAGTTTTATTTGGATGTTAAACTCTTAACTAGAAGAACATATCTCCGAGGTAGTTACCAGCTCTCCAGGATCAGTGTGTGATCCTTGCCCTTTGGGATTAAGGAAAAAGTTTGCAACAGAACTTGACTTGAAGCTTCTTAGTTTCTGAATTGTATAATAGTCTGCGTCTCACTCTTCTTTCTGGGGAAAAGCAGATCTTACTGTGATTCTGGGACGTTTTTGAGGAAAATACTGCTCAATTACTTTTGACATGTCCCGCTCTCTCTTTTCCTTCTCTTCCTTCCCTCCTTTCCTGAAACCGGTTTTCCATTAATTGTTTTATACTCTGAATAGTACATCTTAGTTGAGTATGATCACTTTCTGGTTTAGAAAAGCGAAAGATGTAGAAGCAAAGAGGAGAAATCGGCAGTCCTGTTTCACCGCAGAGGATATAAGTATCTGTTCCTCATGCTGACTCTTTTTAGATTTTAACTACATATCACATTGTTCTCTCAAAGCGTCTTAACATCAATTTCATGTGTCTCAGGGTTTCTTACAACAAAGTTTGCATTTGATCTTTCTCTCATGGAGATGCCGTTGAAGGAGGCATGGAGGAGGACATGCAAGGCGGTGACTGACACCGTATTTGCAGAGCTTCAAAACACCTCTACTGTTACGAGTAGAGCTGGTCATCTGAGATAGTTTTTCATTCTGGTGGTTTCATACTAATCTGATTCCAGACTTTTCATTGACTTACCTTTAAAAGAGGGAGAAAAATCAGAAATTGGTGATCTTGATTTAAGCTGTGAGAATTGTCTTAGCACTAAGTCACATAAGAAGTTGCTTCTCATTAATGTAGGGCATTTGGTCTTTAATCTGATGAAATATGCTTCGTGAATTAGATAGGGATGGTTTCTATGGATTCCTTTTGTAGGCAGGTTCCTCTCGTACCTGGAACACTTTACCTTGGCTTAAATTTGTTGGTTGTATTTGGTTCAGGAGTCGAATTCTTACTCTGATTTCAATTGTTCATGCTTGGGTTCAAGATTTGGGTACATTGCAGTGAAAATGTAATGCAGAATGTGAAGTTGATCACATAGTAGTGTGCTTCTGAGCTTACAGCTGCAACATTTTTTTTTAGTCGTGCTGTGTGCTGGCTTCAGTTGCAAAACTGCATTTAAACAATCTTGTGTCGTGAGGAAGAACAGAAGAGTGGGGGAAGCATCTACCAAAGCAGGCTTTGTCCTTGAAGTCAGGGAACTGAATACAGTATTACTCTTGCCCTTAAAATGAACTGTAGGAGAGAAGGAGCTAATGCACTCTAAGTGATGCAAACGTGGCTGCTCCTGAAGGAGTATGCGTCCTTCTGAGCTAGTAGGGACATTTGTCGCCGGCACATTCCTGTGAGAGAAATGGTGAGGCAAACAGCAAAAAAGGAGTTTGGCAAAGGTTGGTTATTGCAGGAGGGAAAACCTGCAAGTGTGTTCTTCAGATGTATCGAGCTTTGATTTGCTGCTCAAACTTTTCTTTAATTTCTTTAATTGTGTTAATTTTCTTCACATATTTCTGTAGCTAATATATAGTGCCCACTTCTGTTCATGTTACTGATTTTCCCTATTAACCCTTTCCTTATTTTTTTTTTAATTCGCCTAAAGATGGTACTACCACTAAAACTGAGGGTAAGCAGTCTCTCTGTGTAACTGAGGTGTGTCCACAGTCGTACTACCCTACCTGGTCTCTGTTCTCAAAGTGTTATCTGGCTCTCATCCATGTTCACTGGTGACCTGCATGAAGTGTTGCATGGTTGTCCTGCTCATTTTGATGCCATGGGGTATTCTTCACTTTCTCTTCAAGATCCTCCCTGCTAATAGGCACTAGTCTGCTTTTATGACTTGACTTCTGATCACAAAGTTATATGTGGATTTCTGTATTTAAAGCACTGCTTTTGGTTGAAAGTGACCTGCACACAGATTAAAAAAAACAAAACCAAACCCCCCCCCCCCAAACAAACAAAAAAACCAAACCAAACAAAAAAAAAACAACACAGGGCTTGTGTTTTCTTGCTCCATGGTGTGTAAAGGTTTGCTGTGTTTTTCCATCCAAAGCTCAGGTCGCAACTGCCAAATGCTTTCGGGAAGAGACTGGGCAGCAAGAGAATTGAATTGAGATGATCACATGGCAGAAAAATGAGGACAGTAAACAATGATCTCTAGGGAAGGAATATTTAGTCAAGCTCTTTAAACCTGAGCACTCTCTTTTTGTTGTTAACTGTCTGAGTGAGATGGCTTACATCTAAGACAGCTGGAGGAAAGGCTTTTTTTTTCAAGAACACCGAGCCTGCTAGTTTGGGGGGGCCCCCAGTCTGTTCCTCTGGCTTGTTGTCAAATCTTGTTCTTTATTTCTTATTTCTCAAGCAAAACAGATCCCTGGGAAATCACTTTTTCTGAGGTAGACAGGAGTTGAAAACAAGAATGTCTTCTACACAAATGAGGACACCACACACCCCCAACAAACCCATTTTTTCCTGATGCAAGTCTCTTTTCAAGGGATCTATTACTGTCTTGTGGGCCTGTGCTTGTATCCTTGATGGCTGCTTGTATTTGGGTGTGGTGGTCTGAGAAGTGGCACTGTGCTCTTGTGCTGTGTGTGGTTTTTCCTTACTATTGTTGATGGATTGATCTATTATTTAGAGGGAAAGGTCTCTACTGTTTTTGGGGTTAGTACTTAATTAGTGTTGAGGGGTGACCTGGCTTTGCATCGTGGGCAAGTGTTTGTGCTTTGTGATCTGTCAGTGATAAGCAATATGAAGTTGGTCTGAACACCTGTATTTCTAATTCAATAATGAATTAGGTGAAAGTTCTAAATTGTTCTAATGCTGATACTTTTTTTATTCATTTTTTCTTTTTTTCCTCTTTTTTTCTTTCTTCTTTTTTCTCCCTTTCTTCCCAGTTCTCAAACCTTTCCATTTTTGGCCTAGCTTTGAAATGTTGAATGCTTATTGTTAATTTATGAAATACCCAATGCAGCTCTCAATCCTCTCGTAGACTGTAATAATATTTGTGGAGGCTTGTTACAACAGCTGTCCTCTGGAATACCTTTATTTTTGGTTTATTCAGTACTTTATTGTCATAACGCAAAAGGGTGAGGGTTTTTATGTGGTTAGGTTTTTTCAATTCAGCTACATTGGAAGCAGATTAGATTTGGTAAAAATCTGTAGTAGAAGCCAGCAAGTTGCTTGAGGGGAAAGATGGTGAGATGAACTTTCAGAAATGGTTTGTCATCCCCTTAGTGTTAAATACCAGATCTCTGTTTTGCTGTAGGATTCTCTTTTTGCGGGGGGAGAGTGAGGATCAGGGAGAATTACAATAACACGACACAGTATAGCCAGCGCACTTGAAGGACAAGTTTAATCACTGTTTGAAACTCTTCATTTCCCTTGGAGACAGCTGAGGGAGAACCAGCCTTTGTTCAGGATTGAGTGTGTCCTACAGATGGGGGTTGAGAATGGCAACATCAGAGAGTTGGCAGAAGACCTAAGTTGTCAGGAACTATGGGGAATGCGAAACTTTATATTCTTGACAAAACTGTAAAAATTAAGGGGGCGGGGGCAGAGGAAGACAAAAAATATCCCCTTGCTCTGAAAATACCTGTGTGTGCAAGAGACACTCTTGGAACATAAAGCAGAAATTCCATCCACGCTTGTGCCCGTTTTTTTGTTTGTGTTTTTTTTTCCAGGTCACCAGTAAGTAATTTAAGAGCAAATCACTGTGGTTTTTTTGTGGTTCGGCTTGATGCTAAATCTGCAGTCTGGTTCCCATCAAGGCTTTCTGTAGCTACAGTGTGGAAGTTCTACACCTTCCCCTCAGCTGGGAGCCAGCATTGTGCAAACTTGGCAGTTCCCTTCTGCTTTGCCCTCAGTTCTCCTCAGTGTTTTGTTTTTGAGCCAGATATCTCAAAAGAGGAGCAGGATAGAGCAGGTTATGCCAGTGGCAAGAATACAAGTTAAGAGCCGAGCATCAGTCCTT
Source organism: Falco cherrug (assembly GCF_023634085.1). Classification (NCBI taxonomy): domain Eukaryota; kingdom Metazoa; phylum Chordata; class Aves; order Falconiformes; family Falconidae; genus Falco; species Falco cherrug. Next base: position 30,343,140 of record NC_073704.1, on the reverse strand, counting down.
TGGTTTTAAGTAGCATCATCCCAATTGACAGACGCTGTGGAAATGCACTTCCTTATGGAAAGGTAGGGTGAGTCTATATAGCGTTTAAATCTGTGCAGGTCTTCTGCTGCCTCTGTGCTGCGAGGACATGTCTTCATGCAGTGCACAGTTATGTCTTGATTGCCCAGACCCTTCGTGTAGCTTTGCAGGCAGAAAGTTTGTAAGATCTAAGCTTTATAGTCTTGGTTGGGACTGTACAGCTAGTGCTATACAGGTAGCAGTTGTGCCACGTTTGTTATGCCTGATTAAAAGAAAACGTTAGAAATTTTTCGGCTTGTTTTATCATGAAACAGCTTTTCAAGGAATATTTTAAAAAGGTGCATAATGCTGACTTTCAGTACAGAATAATGGGTCAGAGTGTTTCTGTTAGCTATCTGCCTTTTTTTGAAGTGAGCATAAAGACAAGCCCTTCAGACAAGCCTTTCCCAAAAGGGGAAAGTATAAATGCTGCTCTGCCCTGAAACTGGCAAGTTTAAAACAAAATCGGCAGTTTCCAGAGTCAGTGGCACAATTAAAAAAAAATATTTATTATTCACCAGAAAGGAAATAAAATCTGGTTTGTTGTAGTTTTCAGATAACTTGGGCTCAAAAGGAGTGATCTGCTCAGTTGGACATCTTCAGCGCCTTACCCAAAGGCTTTGGGAGTAACACAAGTTTTAAGAAATCACCCTTCTTGTTTTCTTGTCTGCCTTAAAGCTCTCTCTTGCCTTGAATGGCAAGGTTTGAGTCAAAGGTATGACTGAACATGGTATCTTAAATGGAAATGCTCAGGTAGCAGGTTTCTTTGTTCTCTTGGTCCATCCCTTTGCAAGCGCTGACTTGATTTGCCTGTACTTGTCGGTGCAGGGCAAAGTGGTGCCACTATTGTTCCCTCAGCCCTCTGCTTTGGAGGGAGTTCTTGTGCAAAACCCAGAGGCAGTATATGCTGACGGTTTCCAGTAAGGGTCAAGTGCTTCTCAAGGGAAAGTATGGTGCACAGTTGAGTTGTATACTAGTATAACGTTGGACATGTGCTAAATGTTCATGGAAGCCATTCCACTGGTTGCTGTAAAAAGTTGTTTACAGATTTATGTGTAAAGCATTTTTTAAATTGACGTGTGCATGTCTCTCAGATGTCCACATGTCATTTAGCAGTGACAGAGCTAGAGGGGTCCTAGAGGCTCTTTCAGGAATGTTTTTTCCAGGTAGGGGAAGAATCCAGTGCTGAGTAACCTAAATGCATTAGCCTGGTCTGTGGAGAGACTATTACTGTCCCAGTGCTTCCATATATAACTTATGTGGTTGTAGGTATCATTACTCACAGTATGGAATGTTTAAAACAGAGTTGTGGAACTGTTATATACCATTTCTAGACTCTCTGAAAACTGCTTTCTTCAGTGTAATGTACAGGCTGAGTCTCACAAAACCTATGTCTGTTCGGAGCACTGGGATGGAGATGCTGCAGTATCCACCCAGAGGAGCTCAGAACAACGCTGCTGGATGAAACTTCTTGTAGTGCAAAAGCGTTACCATACAATCTTCCTTCATTTGAACCTTTTTAAAAACAAAACAACCCTCCTAGGTTTAGACATGTGTTAGAGATCTCAGGGTTGATTCTGATCCATTGATTGTTGTAAAAATTACAGTAACTTTAAAAAATAAACCCCAAACCTCCTAAAAACTCCACAAATGGTTTCTTAACACAAAGCATTTATATGGAGTCTTTCAAAATACTTTCTGTACCAAGAACGAAGTGTCACATGTCAAATTTAGATCAAGGGTATTTTTTATGGAAATACTTTTATGGGTTTTGGAAACTATTTGAGGCAGTATTTTTCTGTTCCTTTGTGCTGCTGTTAGGATGCAGTAATTCTTTTAAAAGCAGCAGAAAAATAATGGTTATGAAATATGAGTTGCTACATCTGCAGTTTGAGCTAGGTGTGGAAACAAACCAACCTGAAAGCAAAGACGTTTTGGGAGGGGAGGTGTTTGAGCTTAACAACAAAAGAAAGTCTGAATAACTTATTTGATATGTTATTTCCTGTCCAGCTTGATATTAGTTTTTCTGTCTGGTGTAGAACAACAAGAGATAAAGCCATGTGAATAGTCGTATGTGCAAATAAACTCTTGAATGTGAATGCAGACTCTTGTTTGCACAGGAAATTCTTAAGGGAATGTTTTAGAGACATTTGTATTGTATAGATGAACTTCTGTATATACATGCTGTACTTGGTATAATATATATTAAAAAATATTCCTATCTTCAAGCCAGACAAATATTAATTCATGTTATACTACTATAAAACAAGTAGGTTTTGGATATCAGAAGACTAATTGTTGTACATGTTGTACCTGTATGTGAAGATAGGAAACATGTCACATCTCTTCCCAGGGTTTCTATCTCGTACAGATTTGCCTGAAGCAATTTGGAGTTCCAAGTGGTCATTTTTTGTTTTACAGCTAAAAGCTGTACTTGGCTAGGAAAAACTTCATCTTAACTTTTTTTTCTTGAAGAGGTGCTTTGAGACACTTATTTTGAGTCATTTGTATGCTGTAAGTAAGATTAATTATCTGTATGATAAAATAAATACATAGTTTTTAAAGTTCAGAAAGTAAAACTTTGGATAGTAATTACAGTAACAATTATGCTTCAGGGAATACGTATAACTGGTATCAGATGGCACCTTGTCCTTGTAACTGTGTGAAGAATTCGGGCTTGAATTTGAGAGGCATTTTTCCCCCCTCATGTTTTACTTTATCCCATGGACTTCAAGAATACAGTACTCCTAGGGTGAGCTGTTACTGTGCTATCACAGTATTTGTACCATTACATCATTTTTGCATCACGAATTTCTAGTTTCTGCTTCTCCTGTTATCATTTGCACAATGCAAGCCCAGTGCAGTGCTAGTTCACACACTTGTCAGCCTCTTTAGAAGGCTGAGAAAACCAGTATCAGTGTTGGGACTGTGTTCCTCCAGTGCAAGAGCAGCTCTCTGTCTCACATCGTTCTCTGATGCCCATTAGGCCAAAATCAGTGTGCAGATCTCCCAGTCCAAAAGGAAGCAGAAATTTTGTTCCTGGGCATTCATTCAGAAACTGCTGAAGTTGGTAGGGGTCTGTCCACTGACTCTGAGGGGTTTCAAAATAGGGCTGAGGTCTGTGTTTCTAATCCTGCTGATAAATGTGTTAATTAAGTTTGACCATTTGGTTCAGTTCTCTTTCTTAAAGCCCCCAGAACTGGTATCAGAAGCTAATCTTGGTTTCTCCTAAGGTGAAAAAGTCACTTATACTGTCCGGCTGTTCTTCTTAGTCACCTGCTGATAAGGTGTGTGTGTGTGAGGAACTTCTAGATGCAGAAAGAACAGAAGATTTTGAGGATCTTGGGTGGCCTGGACATACAAGCACTAAACGTGTTTTCCAATAGTGTTTGTTACCGTAATGCTAGATTTCAGCTAGTTACCCCCCCGGGCTTTCTGCAGTGCCGAGGCCTTCTGTTGGCATTCTGCAAGGACACAATTCCATTACTCGTTCCTAAGACTGGTCAGGTTTAACTTCTTGTATCACTGTTTGGTGCTCCTGCTGCCACCAGTGATGCCCTCCTGATGTGAAAGACGGAAGGAAGCCGTGAGGCTTCTGACAAGAGCGTGAGGTCCTTCTGCCCCCCTCCCCACACACGCCTGCTCTGAAGCCTGCCGTGGGGCCTGAGGGACCTGCCTGGTAGCAAGTTGCAGAGTGAGTCTGCCCATCTTTGTTGCTGTGCAGGTGCCAAACCTGCGAGGGATGGGAGAGGGCCAGCAGGAGCTCTCAGCTGCCTTGGGCTGTGTGTCAGGCTGACCATTTGTAAGGGGCAGGTCATGTCCTAGAGCAGAGGGTACCGACAGCTGTGCTGGTGGGAGAAGACTTTGCAGCCAGTTTCATGACTGTTGGACCCATGTGGATGTGCTCCGAGCTTTTTAGTTAAGGCGGTTAAAAAATGGTTTGTTCCTGTTTTCCTGGTTTTATGCTAATGATTTCTTCTGTGTCTCGTCTACAAACAGTTGCCTGAATATAGATACAGGTATCTTGCCTACTGAGCTATTTTAAAACTAGATGCTGGTGGAGAGGTTTGAAGTACAGCTATCTTGTAGGCTTTCCCCTGCAAACAAGTCTAGGCTTTCTTCTCAGAGTTCAGCATCTTGTCGCTTTGTGTCTATCAGAAACTTGCAGACCATGTTGTGAATCTTTTGAGAGCTCAGGGAAGAGCAGAGCTCCCAATCCGTTCAGCCTGGGCTGCTTGCCATTGTCTTGTCCTGCATGTGTACCTTCTGTGGCTTCTTTTTTTTTTTTGGGGGGGTGTGTGGGGTGGGTGGGTAGGTGGGGGAATCAGAGTGTGAAGTGTATATTTCCCTGTTCATATTTCTTTATATGCTTATGGTGGAGACAAAGGGCAGGAGATTAATATCTATAACCAGTGGGTGCAGTTGTCTAGACTCTTCTCTTACCTGTTGTGGTTTTTTTCCTTTTATTATTGTGCCTGAAACTTGAAGTCATCCTCTGAATGCAGTGTAGCACTGGCACGAGTCCTGAGAAAGAGCTTCAAATTTGGCTGAGAACTGAGTTGTTGAGAAGTACTGATGGAGGCTTTCTTTGTGTTGCTCTTAATTATCATTTCTTTCCCATTAACTAGAGACAGATAATTGAAGCTTAGCACTGGAAAGAACATTCTGTAGGAAACAGTCCTGCCCCAGGAAGGGGATGAACTGATGACCCTGTAAGCTTTTCTAGCTCAGATTTCTGTGGCTTTTTCATGAGGAGAGGACAGAAAAAGGACCAAGAACACTTTGAGACTTTATACCCGTTCTCTGCTTAAATAAAGAGCAGACACGCAGAATCATTTTTCCACAACACTGACTGCATTAAAAGGGACTTTTCATTACAAGTAAAGTTACACTGATCCTGGGATAAATATGAGGGATCTGTAAACAGCAGGGAAAATTCAATGAGCCTGAACTAAAAGCATAGTCGGGCTGCATTGGCGGACTCTTGCAGGAGTGCATGCCAGCTTGCGCACATAGAGCAGGATATAAAGCACCAAACTGCTAATTGGAAATCCCAGTGATGGAATTTGTGGGGGCATCTGTCACACCTGTCTCTGAAAGGGTGATCGCCTTGTCAGCAAGTAATGATTTGATGCAGGAAGCAGCATTTAGGAGACTGAAATTTTTGTTGTTGATCCTTTGTAAAGAAGCTACTATAGAACAGAAACAAAGGCTACAGAGAGGTAATATTTTTTTAATTAAACTGGCTGATAGCATTATAGAAAGCAAAGTAGTTTTCGGACTCGTGGACCGTGACTGTTTCCACTCCCTTCCCTGTGTCTCAGCCAGTCTAGTAAAAGATGTTGCCTCCTTTTGTAAAACTCTTCTGTACCCTGGTTAATTGTGTGTATAGCAACCCTGCAAGCATAGAACAGCATGTTAGACACTGCTGCTGCTTTTGGAAGAAACCTATTGACAGTCTGATTGTCTTTGCATTCCTCCAGGTCGGATTCGTACAAGGAGACAGAGCTCTGGCAGTGCCACAAGCGTCACCTCAACACCTGCTGATACCCGAGGCCGCAGCCGGGCTAAAGTTGTTTCCCAGTCCCAGCGTAAGAAGTGTTTTATCTCTGGGGGAGCAGAACAAATAGTTATTAATGAGTTTCTCTTGACTTGTAGTAGCATCAGCTGAGGATTGGGCTCAGTTCTGCTAATAATGTTTGGACACGTAACAAAGTGAATCCCCCCCAGGCAGTGCCTGCTCTTCCTGACAAATAGGGCCCTGAATCTGAGTGCCTAGTTGCTGCCTTTTTTTTTTTTACCAATACTGCAGCAGATTTTCATGTTTCTGTGATGTACAGGACTAAACTTGCACTGAGTCCCACTGAGACACCCTCTGTGTCTGTAGCTGACTGCTGTCCTGGGTTCTTGCCCTGCCAAGCTTCTCCTGCTTGTGTGACTGTACTTCTGTATGTGTAACACGTGAGCTGTCTAAAGTTAATGGGATTTGGCATCAATTTTAAATAGGACATTACCTATTTTGTGTGGATACGGGGGAGATGGTTCTGCTCGCTGATTCTCATGACACATCTGTGCTCTCTGGCTTCCTGGCAAGGCATGGTTTTCCCTTAGGAGCCATATATACGGTGTTGCTGCATGTGTCATGTGTGTCTGAGGAGAGTTTTATCACTCAGATTTCAAAAAGGAACTAGGGGGAGGGAGAAAGCCACTCATGTTTGAAGGACCTTCAAGCTTGTGGGTAACAGGAGATGGGGTTTGTGGAAAGACCTGTTTGTTTTGAGGACTTGTCTTGCTTTGTACCCTGATTTAAAAGCCCTTCTCTGTTCATTCTCTCATTGCTTTGCTCTGTCATGCTGGAGGGATGGAGAAGCAGTTTATAGCATTGTGTTAGGCTGGGAAAGCTGAAGAAGCAAGTACTGTATTCAGGATGGGGCCAAATGGAAATCTTTATGTTAAGATCATGAAGGAATCTGGGCTTTAGTATGCTGATGTAAACTGATTTTAGGCTTTGGTATTGCTGATCTAAATTTATTTCTTCAATTTTGAACCTAAAACTGATCCAAAGCCAGAAATGACCTTTTTTCTTAAAACTTAGTTTGCTGAAAAATGGTCAGACGAGATGAGACAAGTCTCAGAAGTATTTAAAGAATAGTTGAATATCCAAAGTTTTCAAAGATTATGGGCTTAGGTTTTTTAATAGAGTGTCTTATGAAGCTTTAGGATGGTCACATCTGAACCTGCTGCCTTGGTCTGGTTTGCTGAATCCTATTTCCAGCTTAGCCCAACCAGATGTGATCTTTATCCTTAAGCCAAACGTTGCATGAAAGAACTTATGAACTCAAATATAATACAGTCACAGGACCAAATCCTCCACACCCACACAGTGGATAACTCTGTTGCAATTTTGCATACTGGGCTGAGGTGTAATTTAGAGCAGAACTTTGGGTCTCGGTGTGTTGGTTGATGTTTAGCTGAGAAGCTGATCAACCTTGTGAAATTGTTGGTCACGTCTGCACATTAACTCACTGCATTCTGCAGAGGCTTTAGGAGTGACATGTTTGTAAATAAATCTGTCTGTATTGTGTATAGCATAAACCGCATGCTGAACGCTGTATTGTCTTGCTGTCTTTTAATCCACTTTTTGCCTGTCCTTTGGTCTGCCCTCATAATCAAGGATCCAGATCAGCTAATCCTGCTGGTGGTAAGAAACGTTTTCCCTTTCTTGCTTTCTCATGTTATTTCCTTCACATTTTTTAACTGCTAAACTTTTAGCTTCCCTCACTTTCTCCTAACTATGAGACTTAAAAAGCATTTTCCTAGGGTCATAAATCCAAATGTGTATGGCAAGTGATTTTTGCTTTCTCATAGTACTGAAGCATGGTGAGCGTACACTCTGCATATTGAAGCTGGCTCATTGCTGCAGCTTAAACCCCAGGTGCTAAATTCTTCCAGTTAGTTCAGTACAGCCCCGCTGACATCAGTGAGATTGCAGCAGCATAACTGAGAGAAGCCTTTGCTTTTAGGCTGTAGGTGCTGTGTGTGACTGGCATCTGTCACGAGTATTCTCACTTGGGGCAGAGCAGGGCCAGCACCACATACAGTAGCAGAGTATATGATTTGATTGATTCAGAATGACTTTGACCAAGAAATTGGATAGGGCAAGAAAGTTAAAATAATGTATGTATTATGATATTGTCCATGAGATCAATAAAATTGCGTATCTTCTTAAGGCAGAAGAACAATCATTAACTCTTTCTACTTATAGTATCTGGAACTGAAATTTATGAGATGTGTAGATAATTTACAAGAAGAAACAAACATGGATATTGGTTCAGAATTTGAGCTTTCCCAGTATGTTCTTGCAGCCTTTTCAAATATACTTTCCTGGCTATTTTAGCAAACAGATTGAATGTCAGGAATGGTAATATCAGCAGGAAATTTTCAGTGACTTATATATCTGAAGAAGCAAAAAAGAGTCTTGAATCTATTACTCGTACAGTTCTTTATGATTACCTTTAAGCTAGCATTAACTTAATTTTTGAACAATTTACCAAATCAAGATCCGCAGGACAAAAAAAATTAAGAAGTTACTCAGTTCATAGAGTTAGTCAGCAAGGCTGTTTCAGATAGAATTACCTACTGCAGCTGGAAAGTAAATATGTAAATAAATCTCGGTTAGTAGACTGTCTTGCTGAGAAGAAATGTAAACCTGCCATGGGCTATTTAAACAGACAAGGAAAAATAGGCTAACTACTAGACTTGCTAAAATTTTTCTCCAGTAGAAAAATAACTAAATAGCTTAGATTTAACCAATCAGATCTAAGCCAGTCAGCATCTCTACAAATGTGGCAGGTCCCCTTGATTTACCCTTTGTCATGCTGATCTGCTGCTGTTGGGATGTTTGATGTAATTTTCCTTGGCTGCATTACTGCAGGAAAGCATTGCCACCACTGCAGCGTGGCATGAAGGTGCCCAAGCTACTTTGCAGCAGGTTACCTGTGCCAGAAGCCAGCATGCTGCAGCATAGCTCTGCACACAGGCTAATTTGTGTTGCCTCATGAGGAGGAGAAGCAGCCTGTGAATTCCATGCTGCTGCAGTAAGGCTGCTCCTGGCACCTCTGTAAGTTTGTATAAAGCCATATTATTCATACACTGCACTGTCTGCTTTGGTCTTGGATCCCAGCTGGGCAGTCTAGTTCATATAGGCAGAGTTGTTGATATCAGTGTTTGTTGTCCGTGGGCTTTCCTCAGTCTTCCTCAAAAACCCATGGGGAGCACTCCCGTTAGTTTTCTGAGTGATTTGAATCAAATCCTTAGACAGAGCTGATTGTCTTCCAGTTTTACTGTCAGATTATGTAAAATCTTGGGGGGGTTTTAATTGTTTCTTTCCTTATTTCTGGTTCTCTTCTAGCTGGTAGCCGGTCTAGTTCTCCGGGTAAGCTGTTAGGAAGTGCTTATGGTAGCCTGAGCAGTGGAACATCCAGAGTCCAGCCGGTGCCATCATCTTCAGAGAAGCGCAGCAAGATCCCTCGGAGCCAGGGATGCAGTCGAGAGACGAGTCCCAGCAGAATAGGACTAGGTAAGAATAGTCGCTGCAGTGACACCCTGACCAGCATGCTCGAAGGAGGGACTTTCCTGCTGACTAGGAAACTTTATGTGTTAGTGTTACTCTTCTGAGTTTTTTCAGCTGGTAAACTAATGTGATTGTGGTTTGTAGGAGTGTAACTCTAGTTTTCCAGGTTGTGAGCTATAGTTTCAAAGTAGGCCTGAAGATGTCATGAGATGTCTTCTGTTTGAAATTCAACTTGAGTGATGTTATTAGATCAGGCAGCAAAACCAGAATAATCATCACAGCAAAAATACCTCATTTGGCATCAACGGCTTAGTCCTAAAATGAGTTGAGCAGTCTTTACAGTCAGTTGGAATCAAAGGCAAAAAGCACCTCCTTTGGATTATTTTTAGAAATTTTGCAGCTTAAATGGTTTGCTTTGTTCATCTTAATACCTTGGAGCCACTTTCTTAGATGGCGTTTTAGACTTATGCTTTAATTATGCTACTTCCATATTCTTGTCTCAGTGACTGTTATGTAAATATTCTATAATAGTTTTTTTCAAATTTATCAGCAGACTCATGTTTTTTAAGTCAGGTGAGTAAGCATCGTTATATATGAACTTTTGTGTATCTGAATTGAGGTGAAAAGGCGTTCAGTGTGTTGTCTGAACAAGTAAATACTGTTTTCATTTTTTAAATGGATTTTTTTTCATAAGTTTGAAGCTTATATAGGGGAAAAACACTTTAATACTGTTACTAAATTATTTTATATCTCCAAAGAATTTACTAGTAGGCTGAAATTGAAATTATAGCCCTTCTGTTGTCAATTAAATTTTTAACTATTGCCTTAGCAATTGTATTTTACATTTAAGCTGCCTTTCTATTTAGAGTATGTTGTTAATAGGGAAGTATCTTATTCATTCTTCAAGTGTATTGAAATTAATTTAAAGCACCTGAGTGCATATACTGTTACAATTCATAAAAAATATTGCATGTTCATTGTGGTTATGTTTTCAAATTCAGTGTTTTTCTCATGTCGGATCTATTTTATGGCCTCAGTATGAATACATTGTGCTTTTCTGTTTGTTGCTTCTAAAATGTAAAGTGCCTCCCAACTATCGGAGGTAATTGTTCTGCTATCACTCTGCAGAACAACACTTTTTTAGAAAGAAACAAAGAATGATGGATAGTACCATCACAAATGCTTAAGCTGATCATCACATTATGTGGTTTGATTTGAAACAGTCTCAAGCATCTGAAAGGAAATTGCCATGTGTAAAATCCTCACTCTTGGGTTGCCTGCTTTCTGGTATATTATGTAAGCCTTGAATTCTTTTGAAAGTGAAATTTGTATCTCCTTGCTCTGATGTGCTCCCTGTGAACACAGTCAGTGGTTGTTCTTTGAGAGTGGGAGAGAGCTGTCAGATCTATTGGATGCATGGCTTCCACATGCCCTGCTGGGTTGGTGGCCACAGCCTGTTCTTTTGGGCCGTTATGGGAACGGGAGAGTCTGACACTTCTATTTATTGCCTTTACTACTCAGTTGCAGAAATTCTGTCTCTCTATTGGATCTTGAAAATTGTAATATTGCCTTGGATGGAGATAGCTTTTGAGCTGTCATCTTTATACCATTATTCCACTGTATTTATTACTTTATAATATATACATAGTAGCTAACAGTATTTTATGCTTTCTTATTGTGTTGCTTCAGTCCCTATGTTTCCTTGACATTTTTTCACTTGTTCATTTCATTAGACTCCCACTCACCTTGGTCCTAAATATGTTGATAGACTTTTCAGAATCTGACTCAAGAAGGTCCTTGAGCACATATTGCATCTACATTTGATGTCATATACTTGAGGCTTTCTGGGATTATGTATTTGATACACATGTGCTTATCCCATGGGCTGCAACAGCTCCTAAGCCTGTGGTCACATTGCAGCGCAGTGGATGTTGGACCATTGCGGAGATTGGGCTGTCAGAAATGGGTAGTTCCTGGATCCTGTTCATAACTCATCCATTGATGTGTAGTTTTTGCAGGGGTGACTGGGAGCTGCAGCTGGACCAGTGCTGTGTGCACAGGATTAAGCACACAAGTGCATGGGTCCCTGTGTGCAGTTGGCTTTATATGGGAGTCACCACTGGACTTTCTCAGGCCCTTCTGGGACAGTAACAAGCTAATAGAGCTCTGCATGTGGATACCTGTTAGCATCAGTACTTTGCTGCTAGCTTAGATCTCCATGATGGCTGCAGGTATCTGTGAAGTTAGTTCTTTCTGTATGCTGGAAACCTTGAAGTAGTATGATATTTTCCAAGAGGCAGCACAACAAAACACATTTGGCATGCTGAGGTCCTCTGGCCACCTATATGGCCCTGCTCAGTGATGCTTTTCAGCTTGCCTTTGCTGTCTGCTCAGTGGAGATTTAGTAGTGGTGATACCCTGTCAGGGAAGGAAGAGTACAGTCCACTTAATCTGGAGCTTTTCTTTGGGCCTCTTGGAGGAGATCTCAAAAAAGGTGATGTCCACTTTCCATGGACTGAAAGTTTATCCTCTTGGAGTTAATTCTGTTGGATGCTCAGCAGATTGGGTGGCACAGTGGGATCTGAAAGGAGTGAGAGATTTGAGGCTGTCATTCTCCAAAAAGTGGAGCAGGCACAGCTAACTAGCAATTTCATGCAGCAGCACTCTTTCTGTTGGCCTTTTGCTGTGTGCGCTTCTTGGAAAGCTGAAGGCAGTTCTTGACTTGCCTCTACTGGCTGTACCCCACTGCAGAGCTTTCCTTTGGCTGTTTTGCAGCATTTACAGGCTCTTTAAAATGCTTGTATTGATGTAAAGGAAGTGTCTGCTGGTGTTCAGTCTTTACTTAAGAATCGGTAAAAATCACACCCTAATGAAACACAGGTCTTTTTTCCAACTGGTAGTTTGGTAAATAGGAGGCACTACTGAGTTCTGCTGGTGGTGTTTGTATCTGTTGGGTTCCACTGGTTTAAGACAGCCTATTAGTATGTTTTAATAATGGCGTGAACTGTATCCAGCTGCTCTGACTTTCCAGATGAATTTGGTGAAACTGAGATGTACCTAGAAAGTTGGGATTTTACTGAAAGCGACCCACCCTTGTCCTGTGCTAAGCTCTCAGTCCAGAGCTGGCTGTGGGCACACTGTCTGCTTTCATCCTATTTACTCCTTTTAATCAGTTTTGCTACTCATTTACTTAATTTCTGTTCAACTCTTGGGGGCTGGGAATTCTGAAATTGAGACTCATGTCTGTCCTCTCTGCCTTTGCTGCCTGCACTGCGAAGACAGGCTGTAACAGTATGAGAGAGTTCTCTAAATGACAACACTGCTGGCTCTCGCTGTTGGCAGTGTCCAAAGAAAATACTCTGAGCAGCGGATACCCAATGCTCCTTACACAACACAGCAGTAAAAATGTAAGGCAGGTGCCTGGGAGTCCACAACAGACTGATCATTCAGTTCTTTTTAATCCATTCTTTTTTTTCCTTGCTTTTGTATTTGTACCCAGTAACATGTAAATCTTCGTTTGACCATTACTCATGAAGTACGCAGTGTTTGGTTTTGGGTGCTGTGTTTGTGGAGTCAGTATTGTGCTTCATCTGTGGCATCGCCCTGCTAGTCTGTTCTCATGCAGTTAAAGTGCATTTTCTTCATATTTCATGTTGCTGCTGTTAGCTGTTATGGAAGGAGAGTGTACTGTGTGCATCCATTAATTTTTTTAGTCATTCACATCTCTCCCTCTCTAAAGAGCCTTTGCTGGTTTTAATAGGGTTGTGTTATAGAAAAGACTGACAGATCTTCTCTACTTAAGAGAAATGACTGCTTGTGCAAGCCTGATGTGAGACTGCCATTATTTACATATAAGCATGAGACCCAAGAATGAGGTTTGCTTCTAGAGAGTCCTCAATTTCGAGCAAGTATTTGTGTGGAAGATTTTAGAGTGTTACTTTCACCTGTCAGTTTTTTTCTTTGTACGTCTGAGATAGGATTATTGTACTCATGGACCATAATTTCATCCAGTTCATGTAATTTAGTCTGTCTTACTTAAGACAATACTAACTCCCTCAGAAGTTTTAGACATTATGGTGATCTAATCAACTTGGTCAATATGTCATCTTGCATTGTCTGACATCAAAGGTCAACAGTCAGAACCATTAATTCATCTGAGAGATATGAGCTGGGTTTTGCAAAACTGGGAGGGATTTGACAAACCAAGAATTGGGCAATAGTCTGTATTTGAATTTTAAAGCCTAAATGTGAAGGTTTCTATTTTGTTCTGTACTGTTTTGCTTGAAAGGGTACTAATATACCCAGTGTATATGAGCCCACAAAAGCGCAGTAGGGGAAGTTCATTAGCTCGAGTCTAGGCATTTAAGTTCTGTGTACAAACCAATAGAAATTTATAAGAATACGTATATTTTGAAGTGTGCAAATGGCACTGTTTTTATAAATACAAGGTTACTGTTAAAGTATTAGCATAAAGCAGGTTCATGTTATGCGTGTGCCTCTGCTACGTTGTCATCAAAGCTGGTAGGTTACATTTTAGTCTACGCATGAGAAAATTCCTTAAAGGCTTTTCTTTAACAGTCAAAATACGCTACTGCCTTTTCAAAACAGCAAAGGAAATCCCCCTTTGGTTATTAAATCCTTCAAGGTAAACTCATGATAATTAACTGCTATTGCTTTAGTTAAGAACACATATCCCCTCTACCGGGCATAAAGCTTATTAAATAACTTTCTGCAAATGTCTTTCATCAAAATGGCACAGAATTTTCAGAGAAATAACCTGGTTCTAAATACCTACAATTTTTTTATAAAATCCTAAAAATCAATTCCTTGATGTTAAGCAATCTTCTAAGGGCCTAGCTCTGTCTTTCCTACTTGGACAGAACTTCAGCTAAAGTCAGGTTGCTTTTTACCATGAAAGCAGCTTAATCTTCTGTCTTCTGCTTTGTATTTGGCCAAATGAAGAATGTGCATATGATGCATTCCTGTGATGCAGCTGATAGGCAGGAGCCTTATTAGGTTGTGGGAAGTTGAACACTTGATAGCTGCCAGACTAAAGATAAGTCCTGTTGATGTAAGATTTTGTTGAAGAATATAGTTTAAAGCTTCCCTTAAGTGCATATAAGTTTCAGCCTGTGTGCATATAAAACCATAAATACAAGGTTTTAGAAATGTTTGAGGAGCAGAAATGAGATAACTTCTGTTAAAGATCTGAAGCTGCTTCTGTCTTAAAATTCAAACCACTGTTTAACCTGTCTTTCAGGTATTCAGGTTCTAAATGCTTTTTCCCAGTATCTTCCATTGGAGAAAAATATCTCTACAAGTCTGTACAATACACCTTTTTTTCCTTAGGATATTTGTTCATGGCAGAACTAGCCTTATGAAAGGCAAATTGATGTAAAAATAGTATATTGGTATTATGAGTACTTTAAAATTTTTTGACCTGCTGTTTTGTTCCCAAAGGGTGTTTATCTTAACGATTAAGGAAAATATATTCCAGAAGGGTTTCTTTCAGCCTCATCTGTTTTGCATGTTTTATAACAGTAGAGCTCCCCTAAATGATTGAAGATTCCTGCTCTACCTGAATAACAGAACTTGGATTGCTTAAGGAAAAAAAAAAAGACTGTCAACCAGACATTTAATGCTGCTGAAATTTCACATCACAAACGCAGTTCAGCATGTAAGGTAGTTGGTTTGTAAAGAGCCTGAGCAGGCTGCTGCAAATTATAATTACTAATGTAATAATTACCGTAACTAACAGAAATGTAACTTGACTTTGAGCTTTCTGTCCTCATTAAACTTGTTCACCTTCTCTGAAACTCTCCATGCTGCATGCTAGCACGGAGCAGTCGTATCCCCCGACCCAGCATGAGTCAGGGGTGCAGTCGTGATACCAGCCGTGAGAGCAGTCGAGATACAAGCCCTGCTCGGGGCTTTCCTCCACTTGGTGAGTACATGTAGGCATTGGAGCTTTAAGGGTCAATATTTTTTTTTCCTTTTCCCCTTGTTGTGATTGCCCTTTCAAGACACTGCCAGGTGGAATGAGCTGTTTCCTGTCCTCTGTTGGATTCCTGACACACTCCCCATTTCCAACCCTGTTTCCCTTCTGTTTTCTTCTGCATGCTTCAATTCTGGTTCTCAGCATTTCACTGTTAGAGGAAAATAGTTTAGTTAAAACTCTTGTAATTTGTAGTTTTGTTAAATCAGCTTGTATGGGGCTGCTGTGCTTCAGTTTACAGCACTGATGGAAATCTGTGGGAGAGCAAGCCTCCGTTTTCTAGGTCACAGTGAAGTAGTCAGTAGCATCGTAGCTTGTGGTTGAGTGACTAACTATTCATTGTCTGATTTTCTTACAGCCAGGTACTGTAACAGTATATAATTTCTATACTAAATCCTCCAATACTTAGCTCTTTTTTAGAGTTTTTACATGACAGCGTCAATCATCAACTAACAAGTTGCACATGCCATTTTGTAGGAAAAAATTTCAAGCAACCTAAAATCGTGGAAAGGCTGAGGCTTTAAAGGAGCATCATTAATGTGCAGCTTAAGTGTACAGTACAAATAGAAAATCTCATTACGCTTACCACATGCAGAAGATTTTCTGCACAATGCTGCAAATAGCAGGATACTTAATGTTTCTGATCAAATACCATATCATATGTTCAACCCAAATACATTACTTGTTGTATGAAAGACTTGTCATCTCGGACATGAAATATAGGTACTCTCCAGGCCCTCTTTGTAGTAATTTCATAGCTGTGCATGTGGTATTAAAAGTGAGAAAAAAGCTCTTACAGATTTCATCAAGGCTGAAGAATGGTATTACAGGATCTATTTTGCACATCGTGACGAAATACAGGTATATGATTGTGTAAGTGGAACATAGCATTTTGGGCTTAATACTACAACTTTAATCCAATATTGAGAAAAGGTTATGAAAAATAAAAACAAATGGGCAAAATTTCCTGTTTGCTTTTCATACTTGATTAATATACTGTACTTTAATCTTTTAAATTTAATAAATGTTGTCATTATTGATTTGGCTATCAGTGCAGAGGCTGGTTGTCTTTATATGAAATCTTTGGCAAAAATCCCATTGATTTCGATGATGCAGAGTGGAATCTTCAAGTTAATATTAGAGAGGTTTGGGGGTTCAAAACTTCATTATTTTGAGCTATAAAATAATTTTTTTGCATTATCTGTAGTATCTCAATTTTTTGTGAAAAATGGGAGGAGTTCAGCTTAGCATTCAGAACTTGGTTCATAGCTCTTTAAGATAAATACACGAACTTCATATTGATTAAGTGAAGCTGATTTGATACCAGCAGAGCCATAAAGGGAATGCAGATACACAACTGTAGCTTGTTTTTATAGTTACCTGCCTAGCTTCAGTTTTCAATGAAGCTTTTTTTTCTCCAGCCAAAGTATATAAGCAGGCTGGATTTCAGGGTTAACTTGTCAGTGTTCTCTGTCACTGTGCTGTGTTTTGTTTATTTTATTGAAAATACTTTAATTGAAATACTGACTTGAGCCCTTGTTGTGAGAAATTAACACAGTGTACCAGAGTCAGAGTTAGTGTGACTTTTATACACCACCACCACTACTGAGTCTGACTCGTACACTGACTATAAAATCTGTTACAGATGCGTATTACACTGTTTGTAACAAACTTTCTTGTGGGGAGAGGATCATTTCATTTTAGCTCATGACATATAATTACCTGAAGATTAATGCATTTCTAGAAATACATTGTTATTAAGTCATTAAGGTAATGTGGGGAGGAAGTATCAATGTAATAGTAACCCAGTATAGTTGTTAACCTGTTGTCTTTTTTTCTTGTATTTTCATTGAAATGCTTTAAGCTCAAACATGTTCATGAACTTGCTAATTATGTAGTGTGTAATTCATCTGAAAGAAATTCATATATGTCAGTTTAAGCCAATACAATATGATTCTGTTACAGTATTTCTAGAATCCAGTTAATCTAACATTAATGCTAAGATAATATAATCCTACTGTGCATGGTCCATTTTTGCTCATAAAGACTTACTTGTATATTAGTGAATTATAATTAAGCTAGCTGTATGTAAATGACAGGATTCTTGCATTTAATGGTATTACGGTCCATGTCAACACTGACATCCTGACCTTGCAAATAGCTCTGCTTTCTTTCAGGGCTGCTGTGCAGGTATGCATGTCTGTGCACCAAACATCTTGCTTTCTAAGTTAGGAAACACCAGTGAAGAGTCACTCTATGCTCAGCCTCCTTGCAGAGATGTGATTTTTGTTTGTTTGGGTTTTTTTGTTTTGTTATTCCTCTCTCTTCATGGGCCTTGAATCTTGCAGTGATGTCCACAGGGGCACAGCGGATGGCTTGGGAGAAAGCAATTGTGAGCTCAGAATCTTAATTGTGAGGTTCAGTCCATAATCCTGCACTGACCTTGCAAATCTTTCATGAGTTAACTTGTGGTGTCAGTGGAATTGTTCTCTAGAATAAATGCATGTGTTCTCCATAGTTAGACCACTTTGCATATTCTGTAAAACTTTTAATCAAGCTCTCACGGCTGGGAAATTACTCAAATGTAATTTTTTCTCACTTTGTTCATTTCTGTTTTATAAGAGTATTTGTGTTTATGAATATTTTGTCTTAAATGGAAGACTTACAGTTTTTCTACTGCATGCATATATGCATAATTGGCAAAGCGTATTTGTATTAGGAGGTGATTCTGCTTTAGTTTTTCAGTTTCTTGACAGTATTAATAATGACGTTAAAGCAACAAGGCCTTCAGTGAGTCTCTGGTGATGAACTGCTCAAAGGATTAATTGGTTTCTTTCTTGGGACAGTTGCTTTGAACTAGGTGAGCGTGTCATTGCTAGACACTGGGAAAACCTCTTTAGAAAAACTAAATTTTTGTAATTTGGAAATGACTCAACCAGCTTTCTATTTGCTTTCATAAAGAACTCACCTTTTTATGCTGAATCCAAGAACTGAAAACCTATCCAAAGGCATTTTGTGATTGATGTGCTGCTGACAACTGGGAATTGAAGTGGGAGCTATATTTGGCTTCAGGTCTTCTGCTACTGTGCGTGCTCCGTTGCTATTAACAATTTGTATACATGTGGTGTAATTCCAGATAGGGGTATGATGTGCATATTCGGATTATCTGTACATGTACATAGATTCAAGAAAACGTGTATGCAAAATTTGTTAAAAGCAACAGACTTTTGGTAGTAGCAACAGCTATGATATGTGTGTACGTGTGTTTACTTGGAAAAGAAACCCAACCTGGGGACCTACATGCAGTGGTTGGCTGACCTCCCTGTATGACTCTTTCTGCTTACGTCATTACTCATTCTCTTTGTTAATGTTGGGTGTTTTTTTATGCATAGGCTAGAATGTTGTGGAAAAATACTTGCAAGCACAATTCCTATCCATTCATCATGGCTTCACTTCGGGGTTTAGATCAGACACATCTAAATCCTGCTCTGTAGTTCTGTGCTCCACGTTCTCATGATGGCTGTCTTCCAGATCTGTGGGTCTGGAACGTGACTGATGTGCACTGGGGTGTGTTTGGTTTTATTTTTATTTTTTTTTCTGAACTGCACTGGATTTGGGACTGTTACAAATGAGTTTTGTCACGCATCGTGTTTACGGACATGGGGGAAAGCGGGGAAAGCTACAGATGGACATGTCACTGTGGGGCTTGCACTGTATCCGTGTGCATTCATATACAGCATCATTTCCCTGTCACTATGAAACACCTTTACTGGTAGCAGTCACATGCATCCCCTTTGGATTGTGGCATTTTCTGTCTCGGGTTAAATGTGTGTTAATCCTGTGGGTGTTGCCATTCCTTCTACTTGCAGCTTCTCGACGTCATTCCAGGTCCACTAGTGCTCTCTCCACTGCTGATTCTGTTGGGCAGTCAGGTGAACAAGCGCTAACTGCATGAATCCGCTTCTTATACGTGGTCTTGTTTTACGCCATCTTAACATTTGCCATCACGTGCATCAGTCAGCACTTGGCATGTGCTTCTCACCGCTGTGGGGCTTTCTGTTCTGTTTTTGTTCAACGTGGATTTTTGTTTTGAATTTCATTTATTGGATGTTTTTTAATTTTACGTGTTTTTAGGAACGTTGTGAACAGTGTTTAAACAAAGGGTGATCCAGGGCTTTCTCAGTTCTCCAGTAAATTGGATCAGTTGTGCAGCATGGGCTAAATCCTGATGGATGCAGATCACTTGCAACTTCTGTTTATATTTCCTCTTTAGCTGTGGTAGCAGTTCCCAGTGCCTAGGACCGGATCCCAGTCAGTGGGTTTCATCCCATTTATTACTAAATATTCTGGACTCCTCCTGTCTCTGTTAATAAAAGTTCTTTGTGGGATCCCTTCCAAAATAGACAAGATCAGCAAGGATAAAGCACCTGATGAGCTTTCAAAATGGAAAATAACATATTTGGAGCATAACACATGCTGATGCATCCTCCATATAATTCTGAAGGCCTTGTCCAAAGTACATGGAAGTTGTTGAAAGAATGATTCTCTTAATTTCACTGGGCTTTGCATCAGGAGACTAGTGGTTACATATAATGAAAAAAATCCACAGGTTCCAGTTGCTTCTTCGATTCTCAGTTGTGGAGAACCTGTAACTCCCTCTGAAATCAGGATATTTCACTGGGAGTCTTAAAAGTAAATGAGTGAGGGCTGCTAGCTTTGGGACAACAGAGACTTAGTTGTGGGGACAAAGATGATGTAGAAGATGAGCGCCTCAGTGTTTTCTTGGAGGCTAAAGTTGTGTGAGGAATTAGTGATACTGAAAGTTATTTAATATAACCCCTCTCAGGTAGGGAGTGAAAAATAGTGTGTTTCTCATAAACATAAATTTCTAGTTAAACAGTTGTCACTTAACTAAAACGCTCAAATAGTTTCCTGTGTCAGGTTACTCAGCAGAAACAATGCAAGCTGATTTGACTGGCATTTTTCAAAGTAAAAGTTTGAATCTGTATAAACAAAAATTGTTGAAAAGATGTAAAACACCTTGATTGTAAGGTGGATTTAGTCTTTGTTTGCATTCAGCTGCCTGTGATAGTCACTTCACGTTTGGCTCGTGTGGTTTGGTACAAAGCATGTCCGAATCGTATACAGTTACACTGAGTCCTAAAGAAGGCCAAAATCTCCCTAAAAATGACAAAAATCAGGCCAAAAATGGTGATTGCAAATTTTCACTGAGTTTGTGACAAGTAAAACTAATCTAGCCAGGGAGACATGGGAATAAGGCCAGAGCATACTCTGTTTATTTCTTGCCCAGTAACATTGGGCTTGCCTGTACTGGTTATTCCTAGAGCCAAATCCCAGTCCCATGTCAGAGACATGCTGAGGTCTCCCCTGAGGTCTCGCTCCTGTACTCGGGTATGGCAACAGTGTAATGGGGAGAAGCCCGGAGTGACTTGGGTGTTACGAATTTAAAGATCACTGAATGAAATACTTAAGAAAATTCCTGATAGCCTTGGAGGCAGATAAAAGCCAGCATGCCACAGTGTACTTAGTTTAAAAAAAAAAAAGCTCAATTTTGTTTCTTAATGCTGGGTATTTAAACTGGTCTACAACTGAATTACTTTGTCATTCTGTTCTTCATTTTTTTAAAAAACCCAACAACTATCTTCCCTTTTCTAATGTAATACTAAATTTACGTGAAAATGAATGACAGTGGTATTTTTTTGATGCTATGATATCTCAAAAGTTAAAGCCAAATTCTGATCTCAGTAACACTTGAGTAATACATTGAGTTGGGTTTAAATATAAAAGTCTAGAACTTGCCTCAACATTTGCAGCCTTTGTACTGTACCAGATAACATTTGCACTTAGAAAAATACTTGTTTTCTGTACATCTTTGTGGTGTATATCTCTGTAGTAGTGACTTCAGTTTCAATCAGACCTAATGTATTCTCATTTTCCGTGCTTCTATTAAGAATGTACAGATCTTTCCATTTTAGGGATGAAGTACTGTTTCACCTAAATATTTGAAATTATTCTTCAACCCAAATGCATTAAAAAAGGGGATAGTAATAACACATACAATTTTTATTTTTCTGTGAAATGTCATGATTTGATTACTTTTTGGCAGTAGTTCTAAGAAGTTTGTTTATTTTTTTTTTCCCTTGTAATGTGTTTTGTAGAAAACGTGCTTTTGTTGTAAATCAGAAATGTCTTGTCTGGGTACATAACTCTGAGAAACAGTAAACTTTGATAGGTAACACTTCTATTTGAAATAAATACAGGGGTTTTTTAGTCTCAAAATACTTCAGATTTTAAAAAACCTTCCCTATTTCCCCTCAGTAGGCTGATCTCCAACATGCTCAGGTAAAGCTTTGGAATTAGTACAGTAGACGGGCAAATTTCAGTCTCTGATTTAAGTTATGCATGTCAGTGTGAGTTAACTCCTTAAAAGGTATTTCAGTGCATTAGTTTTTTTAAAGAAAAAAGCAATGAAGTTTTATGGTAAGTGCAGTGTTTTTCACAAAAAACACAGTAAGCTGCTGAACATCATGTTTGACCTCAGTTTTGTGGAAATCCACAATATAGTTACGTGTTTAAATAAATAGTATATTTCCTTTGTTAAATTAAATATAGATTAAGTAACACAATACTTGTTTGACTTGATCCCTCTCTCTTGCTGCTTGTTGAGTGCCTCCAAGGTAGATCAGCTGAAGGTCTGTTAAATGGGTTCCTGCAGCTTGATTCGTGCACCACCAAATTTGTTGCCAAAGCTCCTACTGGTGCGTGTGGGCACAGGGAAAAGAGGTGTAAGGTGTGTCCTAGGAGGGATATTCCCAGTCTTTATTGAGCAAATGCAATCCCACACAGAAACAAAAACTTGGAATGCCAAAACCAGTATCTTTCTGCTTGTAGACCAGAGCCAGGATCCCAGTAATACGGTATCTGATCTACCCATATCTAGAAGGACTATGCTGCCAGAGCCTGGCCTGTGGTGCTCAAGTCACTGATTCTGTCATATCCCTGCTAACACGCCATTCTGAATTTGGCCTTTGCCCAGAGAAACTAATTTCAGTAGCTTTTCTGGTAGACTGAGCAAGTAATAAAATAAACTAAGTAGTATTAGGAGTCTTAAATGGTATTTTAAACTTAATCCTGCTGCTTTGGATACCATTGAGAACTTTGTCCCTTTGAATTTGATGGCAGAGATGATATTGTTTGATCAAAAAAATGTATTTTGATATATCTTGGAGCTTTCAAGTGACAAACTGTTTCTCAAGAACAGTAATAAAAAATTGGAGTCACTTCACAAGCAAACAATAAACCTTATTTTTATACTGTGGGTGTAGGGGGATATTCTAATGGTTAATCAAGCCTTGAGGCAAAAATAGGCTAATCTAGTCTTGCATCCTTGCCTGAGAAGAAGCTGCAGGATGGATGAGTGCTCGGGTATTAACATGTTCTGACACTGGGCACGGTTTTGTCTCTGAAGTTAATGAGAAGCTTTCTCTTTATTTCTGAGAGTGCCAGATTGGGACTGGCCTGTCTGCCTCTGACACTAAAATAAAACTTTGAAGCAGCAACTGTCTAAAAAGAAACACAAAGTAGATACCCTGCTTCCCAGCTTAAAAATAATTAAAAAAAAGAAGTTGCCCTGAGGATCCAAAATTGTCTCTGGGGCCCAATAAATGATAGTTTATTTCTTACTCTAATGGCAAACTCTCTAGATCTGTGGATGAAAGAGTGTTTAATGGAAAAGCACTGTGAGTTCCCAGAGCCTGTGGGGAGAGCTGCTTAGGCACCTGATTAGGATTCAAAGTGAATGTGAATTCATTTAACAATCCCTTTCAATGTTGTCTTTTGTGCAGACCGGTTTGGACTCGGACAGCCAGGCAGGATGCCTGCTTCTGTGAATGCCATGCGAGTCCTGAGCACAAGCACAGATCTGGAGGCTGCTGTGGCCGATGCACTGGTAAGAGGAAAAATGCAAAATGCTTCCGACACCGGAAAGTGGCTTAAAGTTACCTGTACGTACATTCTCCTCTTTCTAAATAGCTTTGTTCTGATTGTGTCAGTGTCTGATGCTGTAGAGTTAGTTACCTTTTGCTGTGTTGTCTTTGGGTATATTGGCAGCAATATTTGTTTCCTTATTCTGTGTTAGTTCCCCACAGTTGTTATCAAATAGACCGCTGTGGCTCGGTGCTAGAGCTGCAGGATGGGTTGAATCAGCCGTTTGTCTTTCATGGGCTGTCAGAGGATGCATATGGCACTGGGGGTGTGCTCAGCACCCATGGGGTCAGGGATATCCATCAATCCCGTTACCTGCATGAAGACTTTGCAGAAAAACAGTGTGTTCTCTGTTAGTGTTGACTTCTGACCAGCTTGCAACAAGAACTGAGAATTTCACAAGCTGCTGTCCTGTGTTATTTCACCTGGCTAAAAACTCGGATCAGTTTATAACCTGGCTTGCGGTAATCAGTACCATCCCATGCATTTCAGTCAGAGTGTATTTGTCTGTTAGTACTTTCAAATATTTCGTGCATTTCCAAGTATTGTAATTAAAAAAAAAAATAAAATTGTACTGTACTATAATGTATATCTTGGCTAGAGCCCAGAAAGTGTTTTCTGGTCTTCAGAAGACAAGTGTTAAAATAAGCCTTTGGATTTACCTTGAATATTTGGGGGAGAGAGGATATGTAGAGGCAGAAGCAGTTACTGTACAGCATTACCTGGGTACCAGTATACCATGGGTCTTCTCCAGCTCTAGACCTGACCTGAGGGGAGAATTTCCTGATGCATCTCAAGACAGTCATCTCAGAGCACTCTTTATGGAGAATGAACCATGTCCCCAGAGTTTGTGATGGTTGTCCTTTCTCCGTTTACTAGTTCACTTTCGCTGAGTATGGCTAACATTTTCCTTTTTATTTTTGATGATCACCCAGCTCATGTCACCTCCATTTCTAGATGATTATTAGAGTATTCCTAGAGAAATGTCAATTTTTACAAAAATCTACTTTCTGTTTTTTTTTAAAAAAAACATATTAATTGTGAATAATAGAAGGTAGGACAGCATAGGACGGTATACAATAGACAGCACTGTTACATTTGGTGGGCTGAATCCTCAATGGGCGTTTTCATTACCAAATACAGCAGCTTGTCAGCCAATTTCTGTTCTCAGCACCTCAAATTTGCCACCAGAGCAGTTCAGGGCATAATTATAGGTGATGGTTTGCCTCTGTAAAGGAAATCGGGCTGTATCCCTGGATGTGAGCAGTTGCTGAACACAGGTTTCTTGAGGCGGGGAGAGCGTTAAGTGTTCCAGTTCACTGCCGATCACTGAGATCTCTTTAGGTGTGACTTAATCTTCAGCTAGACTTACAGAGTTCCTTTTTAAATCTTCCGCTGTTTTACACTAAATAACATTATACTGGAATGTTAAAATCTGAAAGGGTTGAACACTTAAGAGGGAAGTCCTTAAGTTTAGCTGGAAAGCAAGCAGTGCTGCTACCTTGATTGATCAATCTGAATTTGTATGACTTTAGGGATACAATGTGATCTTGTTGTCCCCTTCTTTCCCACCACCCCAGTTTTCTCTTTCTTGGTTGTCTTCTCACAAGAAGCAATTTACAAACTGTGTTCAGGCTCCTTTTGAGAGAGTAATGCAATGCCAGCTTTTATCCAGCAGCCTTGTTTTCAGCAGAGTATTCTTTTTCCCTGTAGTACGAAATGAAAAGAACTTTTCCAAAGATAGCTTCAGCCAAATACTCAGTTTAAACAAAACACAGTGGGTCATTTTGTGACCTCTGCTCCCTGTGTACAATTCCTGTTGGGTCCACTGCTTCTGTTTGAGAGCTGGACTTGGCTTAAACCCACAGCGTCTAATACTGGGAATCAGTGCTCAGATCTGTCAGAAGAGCTCAAAGGGTGATGGAAACTCTGCCACTAAGTAAGGCCTTTAAGCCAGGGGTGTCAGCCAGGGAGTCTTGAAAGAAGCTAAGCTTCAAAAAAGTGTGGTGTAAGAACTGCAGGTTGAAAGAGAACTTGGTTAAGTGAAGTTGATTAAATGTGCTGTACTGTAGATAGTGGTTTCCTGACATCAGAATTTCTTTCCAACACTCTAAAATCAAATGGTACTAATAGCATGTGGGGAAATGAATCATTACTAAAACCTCTGGTATCTTCCAGAGCAGCGTTTCTGAAAAGTAAGCCACGAAGTGCTGTGTATAAACCTGTCATTTAAAAAACTTACTGATAGATAATCTCACTTCCAAGCTTCCTAATGGAAATTGTAGGCTGTACAAGTAGTACAACAGCTAGGAGATAAGGTCAGGCGTTATTATACCCACTTTTATTTTGCGTAAATTGTGGATTTTTGTTTTTTTTTAATTTGCTAAGACACATTTGCTATACGTTTTTGTTGCAAAGACAAACCCTACATAAGCTTCTGACATAATTCTCTATGCTTTTTCCCACCCTTCAATATTTTCCTGCCTACAGCTGTTAGGAGACTCCAGGAGCAAGGTACTAGTGCTTTCTTGACTTTTTATTTCTACTTTCCAACTTCCCCACCTTGTTGCTAACACCCATGATACTGCACTTGAGTTAATTTCTACGCTTCAATACTGCAGTCATAGTAGAAGCAAAATTCTGCTGGCTCTATAAGTCTGAGAACTGCAGGACTGGACACTGCAAGGAATTCTATAGCAAACACTTTAGTATATAGATTGTCGTCTTCAGATACATTGTCTTATCAATCCTGTTCTGCTAAGGTTCATTCAAGAGTTTGTTTTGTAGTATAGCATACAATTTATTTTGCTACAATAATTATTTGAATATCCCTTCTGTAAGGATTGAGGTTGTCAAAGATGTACCTAAGGGAATCAGGTCCTCTAATGCCATTCTATGGAAATGAATGGGGTTTGAGTACTCGACTCCCATAGCAGCCTCTGGAAAAATCCTAGCCCAAACTAACAAAGAAATTGTCATCGCCTATATCCCAGTGCATTTCTAGAGTCACTTCGTTGTCAATATCAAAGTGACTGTGCCATGTCAGCACAGATTCCTTCAGCTCTTTATCTTTTTTTTTTTCCTTGAAGTAAAGGTTTTATCATCATAGAGTCTGTAACAATGGAAGTGACCGTTATTGACAGTAAAGCAACATATGATTTCATTACCAGTAGCTAATTCCACTGGGCATAAGTATCTCTCATGCTGGGGAAGGCAGGCCCTGTTCCCCTTAGTCACTCAGATAGTCTCATTGAAATCAATGGGAACTGTCTTGCTCTAATGTGAGAGGTAAGCAGGCAGTGCTTGGTGACATCTTTAAAACACAGAATTCTGTCACTGTAACAATAACATTAGTCTTAGTGATTACGGATAGAATGTTTTTGGTTTGGCATTGATGTAACTATGTATAACTTGCTAAGTCTGAGTTTTCCCTTTTCCAGAAAAAGCCAGTGAGAAGGAGATATGAGCCCTATGGGATGTACTCTGATGACGATGCTAACAGCGATGCATCAAGTGCTTGCTCGGAGCGCTCCTATGGTTCCAGGAATGGGGGCATTCCACACTACCTGCGGCAGACTGAAGATGTAGCCGAGGTCCTCAACCACTGTGCCAGCTCCAACTGGTCTGAAAGGAAAGAGGGGCTCATAGGTCTTCAGAACTTACTGAAAAGCCAGCGGACACTGAGGTGACCTTGATAGTTTTACAGTGTCAGTCATTCATGAGAGATAGCTATAGGTGAAAATCAGTACCTGCCTTATGGAGACAGACTGTATCTTTCACAGTTGTGAAGGCTTAGTCTCCGCAATGTAGGACTCAGCAGAAATTTTTCCAAAAGTAATGTCATCAGTATAATTGGCGTGAAATTTGTAGCAGTAAGGTAGAAAGAACTCAGGATAGCATGCTGCCTTCTGATAGCATGCCTCTGTCTCATGAAGACCTCCAATGGTAGGTGTTTGTTGCAGCACAGTGAGATTTCCCACAATGTCAGTACTGTAAATGCACCCAAAGGGTGGTACCATTTTTACATTAGTCTGAACACTCAATTTTTTTTTCCCAGCAACTTAGTTGGTGTAGCAAACATTCACTGCACTTCCTCTAAAATGACTCAGAGTGCGTGTGTTTCGAAGGTGAGATCAGATGATGCTGTCAGTGTGTTGGCTATACTTTGACTCTTTATGAAAGCTGTGTTAGTTGTAATTGTAGGTATTATTTGTAACTTGAAAAGAGCTTGTATCAGAAACTTGAGTATCCTATAAATGGTGTGGTTTATAACGTAGAGGGAAGTTTCTTACAGCAATGAAGTAGGTGTAACAACTCTGAAACTTTGCTTATGGTAGGAGAGGCAGACGTTTTTCCCTTGTTGAAAGCCACATAAACCCTTCAAACACCTTCGGTATGTCACACATTAAAACAGATCTTAGCATTACTCAACAGTCACATGGAAACTTCATATGGCCACAGGTCATCTTAACTAAAGTCCACTGGCTCTCAGGCCGTAGGCTTTTCACCCTTAGTTTATGGTGACAGTATTTGAAAACAGGCTGTTTCTCTCTTGGCTCTTGTGAAGATAACATTCATGAATATCTGTGAAGGTTTTATTTTCCTGTTAAGAATACTATGTACTTCAGTTATGACCAAGTTTAAAGTGATGGTTGTATGGTTTATAGCCTGCCTACTTGGATTTGCACAATTGTTTCCATTTTTAAAACGCCTTCACATTGGCTGAAAATATTTGATTGTTCATGTTAACAAGCTGAATGAAAACGTACTGAGAGCAGACCTGGAAAGGTTATTCTTTTGCCATCGTAAAAATATTCTAGCACTTCACACGATGTGATACAGCCCTTAAGTGGGAAGTGCTACAGGTTTTTAATATGGGTCCTTCAGAGTCTCTAGTTCAGCGATGCTCTTTGATGTGGTCTATTTACAAGTCTTTTAAAAGATACTTCCCATATCTATGCTGTCTTTTTTTCTTTTTCTTTATTTTAACAAACTGTCTGGGGAGAACTGTGACACCTTATATACTTGTATGAAAATGTTGGGTGAGACTCGTTTTGCCACACAGGTGTGTTAGGATTATAACCAAGGTTTTGAGGCCTATTGGGGATAGTTCCAGGGGAGGAAATGTTGAGAAGGGTGGGCGATGGGCTATCGATCCAGATCAGTAACTCTTAGCACAAATGCCAGTAGAATTAAACGATTGTTTTCAACCCTGTCGGATTCGGTGTTTGAACTGTGCTGCTTGTCCCTCAAGCTAGCACGTTTTCTTAGCTTTGATCCTGACT
This sequence comes from Falco cherrug, assembly GCF_023634085.1. Taxonomy (NCBI): domain Eukaryota; kingdom Metazoa; phylum Chordata; class Aves; order Falconiformes; family Falconidae; genus Falco; species Falco cherrug. The sequence continues at coordinate 30,314,726 of NC_073704.1, read as the reverse complement.
AATTTAGAAACCTGTCCCAGAAACTACACCCCTGCAGAGTTATTTTTTTAATTGGCTACTGGTTTTAGTGTTCTAGTTTATATTTCATTTTGGTTTGCTTTTGGTCTGCTTCCTCCTTGGTTCAGGATTGTTCTGGTGCCTGTTCTAATGATTAGATTTTATCATCCTGTTTGTTCCCACAGCATCTTGCTGAACATCATCAAGGTCATTAGTACAAGGGGCAAGTCTGTATGTCTTCTAATTAAACCTGTTATCTTCTGTTGTGGTATAACAAGTTTAATAAAAGGCAGTGATGTGGCTAGGTTTTCTTTAGTACTCTGAGCTGAAAGGTGGCTGATCCTATATGAGCTGGGATTTACATATTCAGAAAGATGTGCGTGCAAAGTGGTATGGTGCTTACCTGTTCTCTTTGTTTCATACAGCTTCATGTGGCCTGGTTCTCTAAGGGCTCCCTGTAAGGTCTCCTAAATAAAACAAGGCCAACGAGCCCCTTAAGGAAATGTTCTCCAACTGACTGTTTCAGTTTAGTACTTTCACTGCTACCCCAAGTCCATGATCTTGTAGAAAGAGACATGGTTATACTTGCTGTCTTCATGTAACCTTTGCCCAGAAAGAAAACTCATTAGAGTAATAAATAAGGGTTCATTTGGAGAGCTGCAATCTGCATGAATTCAGGAGAGCATTGTAGAGTAGTTGTTTCGAGACAGTGCAGTCTTGTGCTGAACGCTGACAGCTTGCTGTGGCGTCGTTACAAAGACTTTTTCCTCTACATGAGATTCTCAAGACCATTGAGTTTGTGCGCTTTTAAAATTTGATCAGTCTTTCATACATAGGTTTATTGGAAAAAAACCCTCCTGTGTTACTTATAAACAAGCTAATATAAAATAGTTGTAGTCTGGCCTGTTCTTTGAAGCTTATTTTGAGAGAGATGTTGGTGGACTGTGTACAACTGATGTCTTTCTGGAAAGAGGGTACCTGTAGTCAAGACCTGAATGGCTGTTCTCGGAGCAGTCCATGTGCATTTCACTAGTTGCTCTGGTTTCATAATAATTGTGAAAAATATCTAATTGCATCCATAGTATGCAGGAAATGTTACCTAGCTATCTTGCTCTGTTTTTGTTTGCACAGTAAACAAGCAAAACTTTTTCATTCTTTGGCAGTTTGCCTTGCAGGAGAACAAAGACTTGTATTTTCAAAACATTGGTGCCAAAGGTCTCATTTGCAAAAGGTTCTGCATTTGACTCGAACTCAGTGTCTTATGAAAGGGACCCATACATTACTTCCCCCCCCCCCCCCGCCCTCAATCTTACTGAGCACCTAATAGTCTCTTACTATATAGGAACTTAGATTGTGCCTTCTGACTTACTAGGTTGCCCGCTTGTTAATCTGTCTTCCATTTCTATATATTTGTCTCCTCAATGTGCCTGCTCTCAGACTTTGGAATCAGTGTGATATTGTTAATACTGTGTGATTCTAGACTGATTTTACTGAAGCAACTGAGAATTTAGACCAAAATATTTATGATCAGTGTGTACCAAAACAGCATGAAAGTTCTAATTTTACTTGGAAAATTTGAATTCCCTGGCACAAAGGAGACTTGAGAAATCTATTCCTAGGCTGTAAAAGACCCCATGGTTTAGTGAGTCAGCAACCTTGGTGCAGGCAGAAAGTAAATGCCTCCCAAATGTGCCTATTTCAAGTAGTCTTCTGCAGTCTAGAATATAGAAAAGAATAGAAGCAGCAGAAAATAAAGTGTCTAGCTTAAGATAAAAAAAAAACAAAAACCATTAGATTTCTTAATGTAAGACTGGTGATCCCAGCAGTTAAACTCAGATGCCAGTTCAGGCTTTGCCTAGATAGATAGTTTTCAGAAGTGTGACTTAAGTAACATTGAAATAAGGAAGGTTAGATCTTTCAGCTATTAATATATAGTAGCTTTTTTGCTGCAACTAAAGCTTTAGCATTAATATCGTTTTATTTATGTGTTTTAGCCGAGTCGAGTTAAAAAGGCTATGTGAAATATTTACTCGCATGTTTGCTGACCCCCACAGCAAGGTAAGATCACAAAGACTTGGCTCACACTCTTACACTACTGTGTGTGCACATTTGACACTGTTTCAAGATCAATGTTTTTGTATTTCTACCCATGCCATCTGCTGGGACACACCAGCATTTATAAATCTCCTTGATTTTTATCTGTTTTACAACGAAGAGATGTGTCTCAGCCTTTTACTTTGCTAGGAACTGGTTACCCCCTGCTTCCTAAGGAGCAGCCTAATGCCTTTCAGATGTCAGCTTCTGGAGCGAGGAGTTTGGTTTTATCTGTGCCTCTCTAGGAAGTGTCTTGGTGACACACAGTGGAGCGAGGGCTGTGAAGGGTAGCGAGCCATAGTTCAGCATTACGGTCACTGGGGTTTGTGCACTGTGTGCACCTGGGAGCAGTCTGGGGTCCCACCAAGGCACTGTTCTGGATGTCCTAAGTGGAGCCTTCAGTATGGTTGCTGTGCCTTCTTAGTAACGCTGACCTTTGACGTTAAAGGCTGTGGCATGAATTTACAGGCTTCTCTTAAAAAGAAGCAGACGAGGGAGAGGGGAGGTTGAGCCTGGAGGTGTGCTCAGGCCCAGCGGTCTGTCTTTGACAGGCGAGCGGGAGCAGGGGGAGGGGAAAAGGGAGTTCTGTGCCCTTTCCTCAGGGGGTTTGCTGGTGGAGGGCAACCAGTAATGGCTGGGTAAAAACGTCTGCTGTTGGGTTGTTGAGAAAGACTAAGTTATATAAATATTTGTACTTTAGACCACTTGGTAAACCAGTTTTAATGTCAGGTGGAAACCCCCTGAGTAGGCAGAGTTGCCTGTCACAGGTATTGCCTGAAGTGTGCCATAACTACAGTCTGGACCAGCTGTCCACGAGCCTCACAGAGTGTGGCAGTGTCTACCTGTAAGGTCCTAATGTTTTGGTTCTCAAAGGTTTGGTATGTGTTGTGGAAAGGGTGGAGGTGTAGCTATTTGTTTACAAAATATTTCCAGTTTCTGAGGAAGGTGAGGGTTTATTGCACACTGGACTAGAGCATGTCCTCTGTGGCAGTGGTGATCTGACATCTGCACTGCTGTTACAGAATTACTGCTATGAGGTCATTAGTTGTGGTGTTAAAACATATGTGAGCTTTGTTACACATAAACATATATAAACATACGTTACTTTCATGACTGAGGAGACCAGATCTGATCCAAGATATACTTTAAGTAACTCCACTGAGAAGAGATTGTGTTTTAAGAAAACGTAAACTTTCAGTGAATGCATCTTTTTATCTGTTGACAAACTGCATCTGAACAGCCAGCCTTGATCACTATGTGTGCTAACGAGTGGTTTGTTTTGTTGCATGGCCTGCTTTGCGGTGGAATTCACAACAGAGAGTAAGTGTATTCTACCCCTTTACTTCATCTGTTTTGTGTAGTATTTTAATATGACACATTTTAGATGTGTCTTGTCTGATGTATTTTTTTTCCAGAACAATGTAGTCACTAAATTCATTCCTTTATGAAACTGTCTATAACAAAATCATCCTGAAACTCAGATTGTAAACCCCTCCCCTTTGATTATTTTTTTATTTAAAGTGCTGTATTCCTTTTTGTGACACTTCTTTTGTTAATAGGTTTTCAGCATGTTTCTGGAAACCCTGGTTGATTTCATCATCATTCATAAAGATGACTTGCAGGATTGGCTTTTTGTTCTCCTGACCCAGTTGCTAAAGAAAATGGGAGCAGATTTACTGGGGTCTGTGCAGGCAAAAGTTCAAAAAGCTCTGGATGTCACCAGGTAGAGTATTTGGATGGCAAATGTTATGGAGGTTTTTGCAGAACTACAAATTGCAAAAAGGCATTATGATGAACATAGAAAAGCCAGCAGTGCTGTATATTTTGAGGGCTCAACCTTGATGAATACCAAAATAAAGGAGAACACAGTTATGTCAGAATATTTCAATTGCTGAATTAAAAAGGAGTATCTGTTTTCTAAATAAATAACTTTAAAGCGTAACATTTAAAATGTGTAGTTTATGAACTTTTTAAAATGGGTGTTGGGGTTTTTTTTGTGTGCATGTGCTTATATACCAATTTTCATTGATTGCGAAAAAGTATTTTCAGCATTCAGAATATGAATGGTGCTTTATCATAGTGTTCAGAGTATCTTTCATATTGTTCAAACAGCAAATACTGGTAATGTCGGGATAAGACCTTGAATGGTACTGCAGCGTGCACACCGATTTTGCAACGCATGTCCTTTCCAAGGATGTTCAGCACAGGACACTGTGACAATGAAGTTCAGCTCATCCTGGAAATAGGATCATTTTTTAAAAGGCAGTAGTAATGCAGGATAAAATAGGATAGAGTAGGGAAAAAAAGGAGTGAAATCAAAACCAGGTATGAACTCTGAGGACAAGATAAACCAGGCTGCTACTAGAGGTAAGGGAACAGAGCACAGCCTGAAATGAAGAAGGAATGGACAGGTGTGCCAAAAGCTGGATAAGTGTACAGAGAGCAGATAGAGTAACAGTGTATAAAGGTATTGATTTAGCAGTTTTCTCTAGTATCAAGTCAATAATCAGCTGATCCTTAGACTTGGCGTTTCCCTGGTTGATGGTAAAGTTAAGAACAAGAAAAGCATGACAGGTGATGAAATCTGTTGTGTTAGCTTGAATGTATTGAGTTGATTTAATCCTGAAAATTCATGTTAACATTACAGTTTTACCTTTGTTTTCTTTGGACAGGGATTCTTTTCCATTTGATCAACAATTTAACATTTTGATGAGGTTTATTGTAGATCAGACCCAAACACCAAACCTGAAGGTCAGTATCAAAAGCCTTTTCATTAAAGCATCAGCATGGTTGTCTTAGCTTGCCATGTCAGTCATACCATAAAGCACAGAACTCATGATAAAATAAGTAAGTACCTGCATGATACAGAAATGATATTGGCAACTTTGATTAACTCTTGTTCTCCATTTTAATAAATCTAAATATCGTCACATTGGGGCCCTGTAACTCATCACAGGTCAGTAAGAGCTTTAGACACACTGGAACATATTAAAGTTTAGACATGGACAATTCCACTTCACTTGGTCTTGGTGGAAAGAAAACCTGGCTGTGCAGGACAGAAGCAGTGTGAATAGCTGGGAAGTTGGGACCCTAGGCACAGCTTAACAAGTGCTTGTTGCACAGGTCGGACAAGGCACATGTAGGCTTTGGAGACAAAACCATCAGAGCGTTTTGTTAGTGAATCCTCCCAAATGGATACTGTTGTGCAGGCTGTTTTTCAGGAGGTTGCTGTTTCAAGGCTATAGGAACATTGTAAATTCTGGAAGTCATACAAAATTTATTTCCAGAGACAGGAGTATACAGGATACCAAATCACTCAAGTATTTTTTCTTCAATCTCCCAAACTTTGGATCTTTCAAGACTCCAGCATCAGGCATTTGGTTTGGGGACAGTATGGTTTGACATCTAGAACAGTAACTGCTGGTGGAAACAGCATGGTGAAGTACTGATTTGCTTACGCGAGTGTACAAGCACACGTATGTATTTCAAACCAGTTCTGGTGTACTATTTCAGACTCTTACTGTACAAAATTTATCCCGAGTAGAAAGTTCCTTTTGATTTTTGAAACGTGACATTGGGATGTGTCACAGGGATTTTTTTTCCCTCCATGTCTTGTAAGTCTTGTCATTCTGTAGTGGTACCTGTTTATTATGAGATAAACTCATCTTTGCCAGCTTATGGGCTTAATAGATCCCTTTTTGCTTCTCAGGTGAAAGTTGCTATCCTGAAGTATATTGAGTCCTTGGCAAGACAGATGGATCCATCAGACTTTGTGAATTCCAGTGAGACGAGACTTGCTGTATCTAGAATTATAACTTGGACAACAGAACCAAAGAGCTCAGATGTGAGAAAGGTAAGCCAGCATGATGCGGTATTCCCAGTAATTATTCTTAAAAAACATCACCCAAACACCCCACAAAATAACCCAAATACCACCCCCCTCCCCAACAAACAGTCATAGAGGTAATGAAAAATTCAGTGATTAGATTCTAATTTTGAAAAGTGGATTTTATGTACTTTACTGTCCAAACCAAACTGCCAATTCACTAATGACAGTTTTCTGAAGTTTGTCTTCATGTATTTTTTTAAGGTACTTAGCTGTGTGACTTCAACTACTATTACTATGCAAAAAGAGATCATAGTTTGAAAATGTGCTTTTTCTTTAGCAGTCTGGGGATATCTGTAGGTTTTCGTTTATCTAGGTGGAGGCTCTGTGCTTTGGAGACTCAAATGAAATCTAGCACAACTTCTGTGTTACAATATTGTTAAAAGAAAGTAAACAAATCAGTAAGCTGTCAGGGGCGCCCAACTCTTTTCTTTTAAGAGCTGTGTGTTTATCTCAACCTGGAAAAAACTGACACATTTAGGTCAGACCTGGGTAATAAAGTTACCTTGTTCTTTATCTTGCTCTAGATGCAAGTGTCAGGCAAGCTGAAATGGGGCAGATACTGATACTCATCTCTCCCAAGAGAAAAGTGAGACTTAGTTTTATGTATCTGGCATCTGTAACACGATTTAAAATTACCTTCTCTTCCCAGCCCAGATGTAGAAGTAGATTCCAGTAGGAGTTAAAGGCTTTTGAGATGTACTTGGATTTAAAAACCAACAAACTAACTTTAAACATTTCAGAATGTAAAAATTGTGTGAGATTTTTACATTCTACATGCACTTAAAATGTTGAATTAATACTAGAATAACATATTATTTTATAACTTTGGAAATAATTCTTATTTTTGTTCGTAGTGATTATTTGATTCTCATGAGTAGATCACTGGGTTTCAAAGGTGCTACAACTGCAGCATTATCTGATAGCTGACACAAGGCTTCAAAGAAGCTTTTTGGGTACATGCTGTTTGCTTCCTTGCATACAGCTGACTGGTTCTACAGAAAAATGTCTCATCCTCTTTTCTGAAGAATTTCTGCAGGTGTTACACTAGTGGGACTGAAATTTGTTTCTGCAAGATAGCCTGCCTCAGAAAAAAAGGGTGACTTGAAATCCTGGACTTAGATCTGGAATATGCGTTTCCATCTGGAATACGTGTTTCCATTTTAATGCTTCCATGTACAAAGTCAGAAAGAATTAAACAGGCAAAGAAGCTGCTTCTCTGTTACAGTTCAAGTAAACCTCAAGCAGTTTACTCCACTGGTGGTCTGTGAGAGGGAGTTGTAATTAAAGTAGGAATATACATTGAAGAGCAAAATCTCTGCATATTGCTCAGCAGAAGAAATATTCCACCATTAGGGGTCATCATTGCTGCATGCAAAATTGAGTGAAGAGTACCTGCAAGAGCTGAAAAACAGGCTGTTCTCTGAAGGTATGGGAGCAGGTATTCGGTGTGGTGTCCATCCTTCTATCTTTCAAAGACTTGCAAAGCCCTGGCAAAACTTCCAGCAAACTACCTGGGCAAGTGCCATGGGGCTAAGAGATTACTGAATCTAAATTATTTTTATTAAACCTGCATGTGACTTGTATTTGCCTCTGCCTGTATCTTTGAAATAATTCCATAGTTAAGCTAACTTAGGCTACTAAAAATGAATGCCTAGGTGATCTTTATTTCATCATACTATTGCTGTACTGTGCTTTTTATTAAGAACATAGTGCAAACCATGGACTTCAGAAGAAACACTTGAACAAAGGATTTAGAAACAATCATTGGCCATTATCCCTGTCAGGACTGTAGTTAACAGACTAATAAATTCATTTTGTAGTAACAAACTGGATTATCAAGGGCCAACCCAGACAAGTGAAGTATTCTGAAGAACACAATTAAAAAGTTGCCCTTCCTTTTTGGAGACTGTACCTTGGGGAATAAAACCCTTTTTTTAATATCAAGATGATTCGTGTAAACATCAGAAGATTCTGCCCTCATGGAAGGCGTTACGGTGGCCTTCAGGATCAGAGGTTTTCTAAGTGCAAAGCAAACCATGCGTTGTAAACGTTACAACCTAAAAGTGGAGACAGCAGTTGAGATTATGGGGAGAGAGGGGGAAGAAGAACCAGTTCAGTCTTCAAATGATCAAAGTATTACAAGAGGCCTGTAAAAAGTGTAGAATAAGGTCATTTTTCAATGGAATCTGGATCCGAGACTATCAATGCAATCAACTCAGCTCCTGCAAGAGCACACTTTATTTTTGGTACTGAGGAGTCTTGGCTGGTGTAGTCCAGCCCACGTACACCGCAGTGGCTGGCTTGGTGGAATAGCAGTGCCAGCGTGCAACTGCTCGCAGAAGCAGGGGCTCTTTTCCCCAGGAACGTAGTCCCACAGCCAGTGTGGCTCTCACCCGGATTTGAGTTACTGAATGCTACCTTACTGCAAGTAGCATCTGTGTGTATGCTGGCCCTGCTGTTCTGTCTGGATTTTGCCTTCGAGCAGCTGCAGGTAAAACAAGCTTGCTCGTGCTGCGGTGAAGGATATAAATGACCTCTGTCAGTGGGGAAGGCATGTGGCTGCTGTGTGCTCATGGCAATTAGTCATGCAGGTCTGATCCTGTGCTAGCGCTCAAGGGATCTGTTCGAGAAATGGATTGTATTTTCAGTCAATAGTGAGATTATCCTTTTAGCAGTCATCATCAGTCCATTGCTGCTGTTCACTATGTGTGATGATCATGGAGGTCCCAGCCCTGTAGCATTAAGGCACTGGAGAAAAATAAAAAAAGTGGCAGCATTTAGGTCCAAAAACCTTTTTCAAACTGAATGATACAGCTTTATTAATGAACCTTGCGTATTCTTGTGATGATTACTAGAGCACACTTAACCTGTCTGACACCAGACTTGAACTACAGATCATGTTTTATAACTAGTGAAATCAGAAAGAAACAGAGTCAAAGAAAATGCTGTTGTACATAAAACCGTTTATGTTCTTTTATGGAATGATACCTGTAGCTAAGCAGAAGCTGTTATCACAAGAAAAACACGATGGACTTTGAGGAACATACGGTTGAAATAAGTGTCATCAACAAAATGTCATGATTCCCTCTCAGGGCAGAAACCATTTAAGCTGCTGACAGTAGCCATGAACTATGTACGGTCAAAATTATTGTCAAGCTTTATGTAGAAAATACAGTGATCTGCAGTGTGTTACGGGTAAATATTTGTCTTGTTGTAAAGACTGTTAATACTTATGGGTGTTTACCCTGTGTTCAAGTTAAGATTTACTTCCTGCAAGCAGTGCTAGAAGAAAGGTGAAAGGCATTTGTCCTCCGTACCAAACAGAAGCCATTGGGTAGGAACAGGTCACGCAGCACTGCGTGGAGACGTGGATGGGATGTGGTTCCAGTGCAAGGAGAGCACCTGTTGGTAATTTCCACACATACAGCAAGCAGGCTTGCTGCTTTTTCCCCAAGCAGAACATATCAATGGGCAGGGCACAGATAAGGATTTCAGATAACTGAGCTCTAATTTTGATTGCAGTAGCGTCTAACCTTGTGTGATGTACTTGACTTTCCTCTGCCTTGGTTTATTCCTCTCTGTAACAGGGCATTAATTCTGATTTTTCTCTGGAAAATATTTAAGATTTGATGAAGTCATTTTACAAAAGCCAGTTAATTACCACACCGAAAAATAACACAATGACAATGCAAATACTGTGATGACTGGTCTGAGGACATTAAGTCAGTAACTTCACCATGTTATCGCTAATATTGCCAGCAATGTTATTGTGCAATCTTTACGTAGGTAAAGTGCTTATTGAATTTGGATGACAGGCTCGGGCTTTGTGTGCGAAAACGCTTTGATCTTGGAAAAGAGCCATCAGTTTGGGAATGGAGATAGAATGAGGCTTCTGATTTGACTTTGGCCACGGTCTAAAGAAGCCTCCTGTCCAAGGCTGGGATGAATAGAAACTTTTATTAAACATGAGTGTTCAGCATTTGAGAGGATGGAATTGTCTGTGAGGGCACACAGGATCTTAGCATTTAGGAGAAGCTTGTACAGGCTGAAGGGGAACAAGGTCTGCAGAGGTGAAGGGCCAGTGATATTGCCTACCATCTTATTAATACAGGTCTTGTTATTAAAGACTAGCCGAGCTCTGGTTGTAATGATAAATAACAAGATCTGTATTGCCTGATTGTCATTTGGACTACTGATCTCGGGGAAGATGAAATTTTTCCTGTGTGCCAGATATCCTGACTGGCTTCTCTGTTGATAAAGCATTCCTACAGTAGTTTTTTTACAAGCCTGAATGTTGTTTTACATGTTATGAGCAGCTTCATGCCATGTGTGCATCATGTTCTGCCTTCCACTTACGTAATGGGGAAAACTCTCTATTTCAACTGTCTTGTTACTACTGAGCTTGGCCGAGCTGCCCTTGAGTACAGACAGTGTATGGGACTTGATAAGAAACTAGAACCACTGCAGTGATTCAAAAAGCCCAGGACAGTGCTTGTGTTACTGGGATTTGCATGAAGATGAAGTCCCCCTCCAGACTACCTAGGGGAAGGGCCCTCCTTGGGTTGGCACCACCAGTTTGCAACTCAAGTCTAGAGATGTCCAAAGAAAATGTGTTTGGGATCAGATTTTCTTCCTAAAACTGATTGAGAAACTGCTTCTGAATTACACGGGAAAATGAGGAAGATTTCAGAGAGAAAGCTGCAGGTCAACAAATTAATGTGCTCAAACAGCCAATGAAGTTCTATTACTTCTTTAACTAGTAGTCCTAGCTGTCATTTCTTGACAAATTAGTGTCACTTGGATAAGGAAATCGTATCTTATCAATAAAGCCCAGTGCAAGTTTGAATAAAATACTGCTGTGATATGCGTAGGAGGACCAGTGATAGGAAAGCAAACACTTCTAAGGAAGCGAAGTTGAGTTCCTTTGCGATGTACTGCCATGAGACTACTAAAATCTCTTCTGGAGCTTTAATTTTCCATCTAACATCAGGCTGATTTGAGCAATTCTGGGACAGAAGCTCTTCTTTAAAGGCACACCTGAAGACTCTTGGTGAGCTGAAATGGTGGTGTTAATCTTTGCTGGTGCTGGGCAATAAACACTGTTGGTCATAGCCTGTTAGAGCAGCGGTGACAAGGAGGATGTTTGCAGAAATGGATTTGAATGGCAGATTGTTTTAATGTTCCTCAGTCGCAGACTTGCCTTTCTGAGTCAGAGGTTTGTCTAGCAGTCCTGCAACATTCCTGCGCCAGATTTGTGCGTCTCATGGACTCCACGAAGAGCCAAGTTACCAGAGAACCAGGTCTTAGGATTTAATTTCAGGCTTATGGAGTCTTGAATAGGACTATGGCCATACTGCTGAGGTCAGCCCTTTAGCCAAAGGATATTCCTAAAGAAGTCAAACTCGGCCTAAGTGCACAGAATTCCTTTCAAGCATTTAAACATAGTGTTAAGGAAAATAGTGTAATACATCAAAAGTGGTAGCTGGTGGCCTTCAGTGTTTGCTTGATTTAATGCTGTTACAACAAAAAGGATCTCTGTGTCCCAGCTGTGTTTCCAAAATAGTAGCCATCATTTTCTGTTTGTTTTGAGTTTGATGCTGGAGAGCTATGAGGGCCAGAATGTTTTTAGTGCACGCAGTGTCAGGAAAATGGCTTTTACCCAACATTGGTGGCCAGAAAATCATTACGTGCTTGTTGGAAATGTGGTGCTGGGGTAGATTTCCTTAAAATTTAATCTCTTCACTTTATACAGCCTTCTAGTGTCCTTTGAGCTGAAAGCAGTTTGTAATATAAGCACATTTTCTCAGTTTGCTTGAAACATTATCATGCATTAGCTCTTACTATGAGATCAGAAGAATTTGCCTCACACAATGTGTGTATACTCATGCTTATGTTATTTGTCTGTTCATAATATGCTTGTGTGTACATGCCATTTATATAAATACACACGTACCTACGTAGGTATAGATGATGTATCTGTTTTGAAAGCCAAGATTAGAGGTGATATTTAAATGATGTGTTGTAGAGCCAATCCAGTAAAGAGACCATGGGCTGTGTTTTCTGCACTGTGATGGGTAAGACTGCCATACTTATTCTAGCATTTTGAAACTCTGTGCAGGTTAAAGTGGGTGTTTTAATTACAAACTATCTTACTTCAGTAGACTTTCTTTCTTGGCTTGTATCTTCCTTTCAGAATTCAAACTTGTGTCATGCCAGGTTTACAATAAAAGTTTCTCAGTTGTCAATGAAATGTAGCTTTTGTTTCTAGTCCTGAAACCTGTTTTTGCAACAAATGCCATTTTGTAAGGAACAAAGTTTACTCAGAATAATCTTCATCACCTTGACTTCTGAGGTAACATCTAACTCTCCAGAAATAATTAATATTTTTGCCGTGGTCTTTGCAGTGCCCAGGTCACAAAACAACAGCATGCATAAGGAGTCATAGCTCATTATAGAATAGTAATCCGATTTTTTTTTGCTGGCACTTGTTTGAGAGGCTTTTGAAACATGTAGTGCAACCATCCATGACTTGTAAAAGCCTTTCATGATACTGTGTGCTGTATAAAACAATAGCAGTGTGGATTTAATCTGTATATGAATTCTGTATTTAAATCTGTTAAACAAGTTCTTCCTTTTCAGGATGTGGATGTAAACAGCATATTCTGATAGAAGTCCTTTGGGAAAACTGTGTGTTTAAAAACCTGTGCTCAAGCTAGCATGCTTGGTTTATGTGTGAGCTGATGAAGCCATCGTGCTTCATATTACCCTGTCAGTAATGTTGACATCCATGCTCATCTGATTCTAGACCTGAAAAAGGAACAAGCAGGAGGTTTGGTTTGGTAGATAGTTTGTTAACTTAGTGCCAGCTAACAACTAGTGGTCTGCTGGAAAGTACACTTAAATAACGCTTGTTTAGAGCCTGCAAACACTCTCAGCAGATGTGAATTAACTCACTTAACATCAGCTGCGCTCACTGGAGAATCGAAGCGTTGCCCTATGCCAGTGTGTGCTAATACAAGCTGCCTAATGTGCCACTGCTGCCTCTCTATCTCAGTGGATCTATATTTGATCTGCAGTTTAGTGTAATTCAAAGTGACACGAGGGAGAGAGCTGCTCTGTTCCAGCATGCCTTAAGTTATTAAAACCACATTTGCCTTAGACTAGATGGTGACGTGAATGATGCATACAGAGTATGATTATGTTTATCAAAAGTGAGTAGATGTTAGTGCAGACCTTCCCCAGACTGATCACGTGGTAAAAGGCATTTGCAGATGCTGTTGGTCTATCAGACTGATGCCTGGACCAGAGGCAGGAGTTTGCAAGTTCTTCACTGCTTCTTCCTCTGAACTTAGAGACGTCTGTGAGGATAGGTGCGGGCAGATGCAAGCACCTGTTCCCCTACTCCTGGCTGGCCAGATGCAAGTGCCATCTCAGTGCAGCACTGCCTTGGCTCTGCGCCTCAGCAGAAGTTTTCAGGTGGTTATGGAGGCCATCAGGAGGTGGCCAAAGCAAAGCCTAGCAGAACTAAGGGATGATCTGTAAGCCTGAGAGTTGTGGCCGATTTAGTTTCGAGCCAGTGCCACCCTTTGCTGAAGGGAATGCTCTTATGGTTAAAGCAAGTATTAATGTTTTTTGTTACTTGAAATTAAGCAAGCAACTGATTAAAACTCTTCTGCAAAAACATGGCATGTGTACTGCTTAGATGATTCAGTTTAAATCTATGCTTTCTCTAAATAATATCAACTTTCCTGTTTGTCAAACCCAGACCATGCATAGTTGGGTGGGTGAGGATTTGCCAGCTAGGACCACTACAGCTTCCTCAGGGCCCGGTGAAGGAAACTTGGAAGAGAAATGTAAACAGGTAGACTAAAAGCTGTGTGCACTAATCACACTAATCGTGTTTGCAGTCTCAACTCAACTGTCTAGCTGTGTAAAGAGACCTTGACTCGGAGCCTGAAAAGAGTGTGTGTGTCTGTGAAGTATTTTTTGGCTTTGGTGTGCTTTTCTGTTAACTCTTTTGTTGTATTCCCTCGTAAGCAATCAGGGTATGAGGTCCTCTGCTTTTATGGGGCCCCTGGTGTTGTGAGCCCATCGCCAACAGAAGTTTGAGAAACGTGAAAACTGCTTTCATACAGCTTAGGCAACTAGCCGCTTATTCTGCTTGGTCTATTGGACCAGCGACAGCAGCAATCATAAGGCACTTGCATTAAGCTTAGGTCACTGACCACATTTCCTTTCTAAAACCAATGGATTTTTCCAGTTAGCCTTGATCTTTTTGCTTAATGAGCCCAAACAATTTCAAAGAGACTTTATTATAATTCAACCAATTTGCAGAGGTTACAGTTTTTGATAAATATGGTCAACACCCACTGCTAGGTGAAAACAAAAAAACAGAAGTTGCTAAAGCATTTGTGTCCCTTTAGCAGCTGATGCTGTTTGGACAGCATGAATTGCATTGACCTAAATGTGAAACTTTGGGAGCTGCTACCAGCTTGTGGAACCTGATCCTTTGCTGCATTGTTATAAGTAGAATAATGAAGTTATATAAATGATCCTTTGCAAATGATTCAAGAACCTGATGTGGAGCCAGACCCCCTCACTAGCATAGTTAGGCTCTGAAGTCACTGGAGTTTCTCCAGCTCAAGCCAGCAGAGAACTGCTTCGTTAGGATTAGATAATCTGTAGGGTCTACGTTATATGTCACTGAATGGAGATGGATTAGTGTTCCACACTAATGGTACAGGGACACAAAGGCAAGGGAAAATTCAGATATTACTCTTTCTTCAAACTATGTATCATCAAGCACGAGTGTTGCATGGAGAATGTTTGTACATTGTGTACAGAAATAAGTTTTCTATGGCTTGTTTTAAATTTATCTACTCTTCGTAATCTGATGTAACGTAGTAATTTAATGAAACTACGTTAGTAGTTTCCACAAGATTTTCCACAGTTTTAAAACTGAGAAGAATTATCTGTAAAAGATTGCCTTTGACTAGATAAATGTATACTAGATAAATGAAACTTAGAGGGTTATCAGGTGTGTCCAGCTCTAACTATTAAGGCAGGTGTAGAAATGCTAGAAATGCTGCTCCTGATGCCCTTCATTACTGAAATAAAATTAGCTGTATGAGAACTGGAAAGTATTGCAAAAGTGAAACTTGAAGCACATTATAAATGTGATTTCAAGCTAGTGTGGACCTTCCAGCTTTTGAGGACAGTAGTGACAGTCCCTGGTCGCAGAGACCGTCTTTTTAGGTGGTGTTAGCCAGTGTTAAATCTCAAGTAGGAAATTATGGCTGAACTTTCAAATAATAGCTTCTGCCTGAAATAAACCTAAAAGTGCTAGAAGTGGGGTGGCTGAGGACTATTTAAAAAGAACACAGCCAGGGTTAACCCTCATAATTCCAGGGTGGCTTTTGAGAGCTTTACTGGAGCACCACTCCTAGGCTGTAGTAGTACTTGGCTTTATTTCAAAAAGCATTGACTGTAGGTCGTCTTTCAGTCCATGTAAGATTGTAAGCATTGTGAGCAGCTGTTCGGCACTTTGCTCAAAGCCCAGTGGCCTGTTTACAGGCAACAACAAAATTGCTGAAGATCACCCAGGTACACAGAACACTGGCAAGACAGCTCCTAAAGACAAGCTAAGCTGTTATTTCGTGCAAAGGGGAAGGGTGGACACAGTCCTGTTTTCACTAAAGCCAAAACAAAAAGCTGGAACAAAATTGAAGTGACCTCTGGGAGCTCAAACTTCCCTCAGATGCTCTTGTGGCACATCTGTGCTGTTAGTGTTTGTGTGTAGGGTTAAACCATACCAATTAGGTAACCCTCTGCTTCAGAGTGAAGCCACAGGATCCTAAAGTCCCTGGTGGAGATTTGGTGAACACTTTGCTTAGATATGTGAGATGCGTTTTAGACCTCTGGCACACAGGAAAGGTACCTCCAGAGCGTCACATCGTAGGGTGCCTCTGCTGTTGTGCCTGCTTTGCTCTGTTTGCTTAGGAGGCCTCCAAGGATGACTTTATTTCTAAGCCATCAGTGGGAGATATGTGGAACAAAGGTATCTGAAATCCTTTCCCATCTCACTGTGCCTTGGGCAACTCCTGACTTACCAGTTGTTATTTCCAGATATTCTAGTCTCTGAGCAGTCTCAGCTTGGGGACCATGTTGATCACTTTTCCCTTTTTTTTTCTTTTTTTTTTTAAATGTTTGGGTTTTTTTCTTATTTCAATGAATGCGAGATCTGCTTGTTCTGACACAGATCATCTGCATGTCCACTCCCTAACCAGCTGGGATATGCATGCCGTTCACAAATGGGAATGTACTTTGGCATGACTTGTCACTTTGCATTCAGTTCAACATGGTGGTTGTTGTTCTGAGATCTCTTGTTTGCAGTAATATTTTTATTACAGAAAATACTATGCTGGTGAAAACTTAAAAGTTCTCGGATGAAAATGGACAGAAATACACGTCCTTGTTGGATACCAGGCAGGCTTCATGGCAGAATTGCCCAAAACTTCAGGTCAGAGGAGGGTAGAGTATAGAGTTAAGCAAGCCATGGGGAAAATTATCTCCCCGTTTCTTTCATTCCTAGATCTTCAATGTGAAGCGAATAATGACACACTGTGTTTCTGTTCAAGTTAGCAAGAGTTTTGGCAGGAGGCAGCATGGTCCATCTGGAATGAAGAGTCTTGAAGACCTGTTGTTTGCTGTAGTCCTTGGAAGCCCGTTGAGTGTGGTGTGCCTCGGTTTCTTGGTTGGCCGTGTGAAGAGGATGATACTTACCAGACTTCTGTGGATGGAATTTTTTTTATATACAAAGCTGTGTTACTGCAAATTGGGGCTTATAGCAGAAGGGATAGCATAGCTTGAATTGCAGTTTGCACACTGAAACAATGAGATACTTCGATTCCGCTCCACTATGAAAGGGTTTTTGTGTACCCAAGTTCATCATCTGCTCAAGGATTCCACTTCACAGGGAACTGTAGATACACTTTTAATTATTGCAACTTTGCAAACACATTACTTACTAAAAACTCCTTCTTTGAATTGATAAGAACAATGAATGTACAGTTAGCGCCACAACTGTGAATTATATTTTTACCTTCTTTAAAGTTCTTTTTCATTTCTAGGTAGTTTTAGAAAGTTGATCCTCAAAAGGGTGAGGCGCAAGTGTCTGCTGTTCTTAAGCCTGTATGTATGCTGTTCCAAACTAAGAGCATGTGTAGATTTGCTTTTCTGTGAGCCTAAGCCAATGCTTTGTATCCAGATATGTATTTTAGGGGTGGCTGTGTCAATGGCTACACCCCCATTGGAGAAGGTGATGCTGCAGGCCATCAGAAGTCCTTCTTCATTGCTTCATTTTTATTGTTCTTTTAATGAATTTTTAAATATATATGTTTTTAAAAATATTTTCAAGGCAAAGGCGGGGGAAAATACTGGAATTGGTGCAATCCACATGGGTTGTATGCTGCTAGGGAAGTCTGGTTAGGAACATGTGATGTTAATTACTCTTGCAGATCTGCGCTCTGTGATTTATTCTGTTTCCATGCCCATTAGGTTCCATTGTCTTAGTTCAGGATACGCAGAGCTGTATGTTTGCTAATAGAGTTAGTGGAGATCCTGTTCTGGCAGCTATTCTTCCAGGCAGATAGGGCAAACCCCGTCCAGTGAAATTAATGGTAAAGTTCTTAGTTGTTTCAGTGGTACCCTGGCTTCGCTTACTACGTTTAGGGAATCTAGTGGGGTTTAGCCTGTCCATGGATGAGAGAAAGGTGGTTCTTACCATCCCAGTAGATCTTCCACTTGAGATGGAGTCTTCTGTTGCTGAAACAGCCTCAGTGGTGAGACTCGCAAGGAGAGGTGGGAAAACAGAAGTAAGGATTGTCTGATGAAACAAACTTGTCAGACCCTTAAGAAGTTGGGTGGGAAGAGAACACGCACGCTTAAAATAGAAAGTGTGGGAATGAGAAATTGCACTCCTAGATTCTTCATACTTATCTGAGCTTCTGGTTTTATTTGTTCCCTGTACATTTTTTGCAGTAACTTGTTCAATTGAAATACTTGCTGGACAGGATGATGGTAAGATTTTCTCTCTGAGTGTGAATAGCTGTAT
The DNA here is from genome assembly GCF_023634085.1 of Falco cherrug. Classification (NCBI taxonomy): domain Eukaryota; kingdom Metazoa; phylum Chordata; class Aves; order Falconiformes; family Falconidae; genus Falco; species Falco cherrug. Next base: position 30,296,634 of record NC_073704.1, on the reverse strand, counting down.
ACCTCACATCTGAGGAGTTAACGATACAAATGCAAAAATATATTGTAAGCTCTAAGAACTAAAAAGTTAACTATAGTAGTTAGCAATCCCTTAAGACACGTCACAAGGTACACATGAAAAATTTGTCTAGTATGGGAGTCTTCTTTATGAACGAAATGCACATCGTTTACCCTAAGGTTTGTTACCAACAGAATGCCTATTTTTTCAAAGAATGAAAACTGATGGTCTTTTCTTTTTTTTTTTTCTTTTCAGGCAGCACAGATAGTCCTGATTTCTCTCTTTGAATTGAACACTCCTGAGTTTACCATGTTACTTGGTGCCTTGCCAAAAACATTCCAGGATGGTGCTACCAAGCTCCTGCACAACCACCTCAAGAACTCCAGTAACACCAGTGTGGTGAGAGGCCCTTGTTCTTGCAAACGCCAGAGCCTCAAAGACTCAAAACCACCAGCAGCTCATTGATAAGCTGTTGCAGATACTCAGTAGCATGAATTATCTGTAACTGTTGTCTTGAAGCAATATGGCAACAGAGGCTTCTGTTTGATGTTGCTTTTATAGGGATCATTAAAACCAAAAACTCATTTATTTTTAAATTTAATATAGTCATAACCAGTAAAAATAATAATAATAATAAAAACCCAACAAACTGAGAAGCGCATGAAAGTTGGGTGTGTGCTTTTGAAAATTCTGCCAGTTAACAATCTTTTGGCCAAAACAGAGATCCTGATACCACAGATTTTCTGGGCTTACCACTACTATTGAAATCAGTTTAATAACAGACATACTGCCTACTAAGACGCTTGCAGGATCTTTCGTTGACCTACAAGGTCTCCTCAGTCTATACCTATTACCTTACGTTTTGGTTTTACGTGAAACTCTTACGTATTTTTATTTCTGTGAAGGAATATGTTAGCAGAGGATTTAAGTGTGCTTGTAAACTTCCCCACAGAGCAGCAAGGGTTAGGGTATTTTTTGCCTTTTTATGTGGAAATCTTGTGAAACTTGCTGGAATTTGAACCCTCCTGTCTTTGCACTTCCATGGGGCAAGCAGCCCTTTGTGTAAGCTACAACTGTAGCAACTTCCAGGCGAGTGGATTGGATTCCCTAGTACTTTCGACTTTCTGTGAAGACAGTCAGAATTGGGAGCAATTTCTACTCATTTTGCTGTGGTATAAATGATGGTGCAGGCCAGTGGAAAAAATAAGTTAGATTGCTTACTTATGTTCGTAACAAGCACAATCAAGAATGCTTTAGACAATGTGGAGAAATAGCTGCATAATTAAATTGCTAAATTGCCAGCGTAATGGTCTGCATACTTTGGAGCCTGGCAAATCTTGTCTGAGAAGCTGGGTATCCTGACAGATTGATAAACCGTTTCTCTGGCAATATTTGCAGGTTGTACATGTTGCAGGTGCTGTGGGTTGTAGAAAAGTACACGTCTGCTTTCTTTATCGTCAGAGCAGAACCTTCGAGACCATATTAATGACTACGTGAACCATGGCTGCAGATTTTTAGGTCCAGAGCCAGAACCAAAACTGCACTAAGCTTGTCTAGTGCAAACAAAGGCAATATTTGGACCTGTTGTTGTGTACTCCTGCCTATGCATTGCAACACGTTGCTAATCCCTGTCTTCCTGCTTCTGTGCCAGGGTTCCCCCAGCAATACCCTTGGTCGGACTCCTTCCCGACACTCCAGCAGCAGAACCAGCCCCTTAACTTCACCTACCAACTGTTCCCATGGTGGACTGTCTCCAAGGTAATGCAGCAGGCTAATTAAACCACTTGCAAAATATTAAAGGATTTCAACACTGAGTGTGCATTTGCAGAATGTGACTCACTTTGAAAGCAAAAACAGGACCAAAAGTTTACAGTAGATTGCTCCAAAGAAACAGGGTGTGAGCATGATTATACATGATTGGTGATTGATTTCAGTGTTCCAGTCCTCATGTTATCTGTGTAATATGAATGTCTTCTCTTATAATACTGACTTTCTTTCATAAGTAGGCCTTCTCCAGAATTAGATTTGTGGGTTCAATAAAGGTAATACTGAATGGCAGCATTAGAAATGAGGTCTTGTTAAGGTTGCAAATATCGCAAAGTGTATGATGACTTTCAGGTCGAGGGTTTCAGCTTGTGTCTATTTTTTAGGTGTGCCCTGTTGATCAGTAATTCATCTGACTGTAGTACAGTGCTTGTGCTGCTGGGAGAAGTGCTGAATCTCCTGTTCCCCTCTTACACTTTGTGAGGGTGCAGAACAGGCAAAGGTGGCAGCTGTGTTTCAGTGCTGAATGCCTCTCAAATCACGCTCCTGGCTGCTCACCAGCAGAACACTGGTGTGATCCTTTGGGCAGCAGGTCTTGTCACAACCAGGCGTTTCACTGAAGGTGCAGATGCTACTCTAGAATATATTGGTCGACACCAAAACATTTTATTGGGCAAACATGGATTCTTGGATATTGGAATTGTATATATTTTGCACCATAAAAACTTAGAGCAGAGGAGATGGGAATTTAGATGGTATGCTCTGGGACCATAGAAAAATTGGAGGAAAGTATTAGGCTTTTACCTGGACAAGCTTTGATTCATGCTGGGAAAGCTTAAAAGCTCTTGCTTTTGTCTGCCTGCCCTCTCCATAGGAGGTCGCTTTCCTTTGTCATGGAAGAGACTTAGAAGGAAACATTTTGGATGAGAAGTGCAGTTTGTAGTCCATTTTAGTAATTTACACTGAAATCTGTTGATCACCCCTGTCATGACATGCGAAACCCTGTCTGGAGGGTTACTTAGAGATGTGAGTTCCCACGTGCCACGAAAAATACAGGCTTTTAGCCTTTAGTGAGTATGTGTACTAATCCAGCAGCATATGAGGAGCACATGGAGATTCCTGAGAAAATTTTGGGTATCTAAATACATCTTTGTGACCTCTAAATCTTCTGTAATCCAAAACTAGAGTGGGAGGTTGCAAGCCAAGGTTGAGATGTCTTATTATGAGTTTTTCAACAAAGATTTTGTTAAGGAATTAAGTTGTAAAATTTCAGGGGAATGGTTCCAACTCTTGCTTCCTTTTTGATTAGTTTGAGCATTGTTGCCCTGATGATGTCTGTCATGGGAGATTATAAACTTAGATAGCTCTCTGTGGTTATGTTGTGGCTTTGCTGGCCATGTTTACATGTGGCACTTACTTTATAAATCCATGAGCTTTTTACCATGCTTTTTAGCTTTGCCACTGGGTTACAACTGTGTTTTGCCACTTCACTCTCTGCTTTTCAATTTGTCTTTGCATTCTCCTTACCTCTTGATGTCAGAATGCACGTATCAAAATATTGATTAAAGCATTCAGTGTATACTTAAAACAAAACTTGCATTTTGTTGTTGCTGTTGTTCTCGAGCATTTTGGGTTTAGTGTTTTTTTTGCCCTGTATGATATGTTCTCAAGGAATAGTTAGAGGGGGCATGTAATTGCAGAGCATTCTGCCATTAAGTTGTCAAGACCAAAAATGCTACTGATGCAATGGGCCAGGAACTTCCTTTAGAAAACAGTCATTCCTTCAGTTTTCTATGGAGTTCTTGGAGATGTTGATCCAAAAATTTAGGTGTCTTTTCAACAAGTATGTCCTGTTCCCTTGCTGGATTTAGTTATTCAAGAGTGATGTGTAAAAGTCATTCTTCTATGATAGGTGAAGGTGGAAGCTGTTGTAAAAGCCCTTTAAAATATTCAGGGGACAAGTTCTACTTTTTTTGGTGAGTGACCTCTAAGCAGTAACAGTAGCTGCAGATTTCTGCCATTTGTAGAAGAGGTGGTGGCAAGTACTGCACATCAGTGGCAGTAGCTTCTGATGCTCTGCTGGACCGCATCCTTCTTGAAAATGTCTTGTGTTTGAACCTGGTCCGGACTTGCAGAACAAAAGAGAATATAGCTCTGTTTCTGAAGAGTTCGTGTGGTCGACCTTCTTTCAGAAAAAAAGGCTTTGAAAGATGTGCTGACAGTTACAGGAAGAAGGGTACACTGTAGTATTGCAGTTGTTGGTATAGATGCTTGTGTCATGTTTCCATTACAAATGCTTGTCCTTTGCTGTTCATCGGTGGTGTAAAATGTTGCTTTTCTCTCTACAAACATGGAAAATAAGCACACCTGAGTCATTCTGATAGCAGTGTAAAAGGCTAAAGATTTCCCCAGTTTCTCTGTGTAGCTCTCCTCCAAAACTACGCTTGGCTTTATGTTTTTATGGAACCCGTTGCTAAGGGGCTGTACCAAGGTTGTGTATGCCCGTTGCTTCCTGGGGTGCTGCATGTGCAGACCTTGCCTCGTACAGGCAGCCTGAGTGCAGTCAGTTGAAGGATTATGTCCAATTCTTAATGCCAACTTTGGTTTTGAGGATTATAATTTCCTTTGAATTTGTTCTTGATGGACAGATTGGAGGAGTAGTCATACCTAAAGACATATACCTTTGGGGCTGGGATATGTGTAGAAAGGATAGGTTGGGTCCTGTAGGAATATAAAAATGCTGCTAAGCGTAGCTGCTCTCCCATATTACTATTTGTGGACTATATCCTCAATATTAATCAGCAAGGCTTTCTATAGTATATATGTATGCCATGCCCTTAGGTCACATTACTTCTCCCATATTATTGCCATCACAACTGAATTCCAGATGACTAATTTTTTCCTTTTTTTGTGTGTGTGTATTTGTGCGTACGTGTATTTGAGCTCTCTGGATAGATTTTCAATGTTTTGGCTGAACTGGACATTGCTGATTCAAACAGTTGACTTACCTATCCACATGATAACAAGTGTCCCCTGATGATAGTGTCTTCAGAAGGGCAATGTGCTTTCAGGGCTTTGGGCAGAGTCCTTCCTTCCGCTTTCATTTGCTCCATCCAGTTCCCCTTCATGACCACTAGAACATATCCACTGCATCTGTGAGTTCTCCATTTGTACTTCCTTTTTTTGTCATGACAGTCTTAGTTTTTTGGGATTGGAGCTGTGGGAGAAAGAGGTGTTTTCTGAAGAAGAAAAGCAGGGGAGGGCACTTGGGAAGACTGAAAATAATAGGGAAAACCCCAGACATCTGACTGAGAGGAAAGAGTGTTTCCTGGGCAATGCTCAGATGAATGGCTTGAGTTTGCGTTGCACAAAGGAAATCTGAGATTTAGTAAATGATGTAGTATGACAAAAAGGAAAATACTAAGTTGTGAAGTGCTCCAGCGTAAGAATACTGTTCTGAATAGCAAATGGACTTACGTAAACTCACAGTGTTACTTTCAGGCTCTAAATTTTCACCTAGAATTCTGTAGGAATATTTGAGGGAATATCAAATGAATAGGTTTGCCCTACTGCTTCTGCCTTCATAGCAGTAGTCCAGAAACCTGTGCATAGTTCCAGTTATTAAAAAAGATAGTGTAGTCTTTCAAAGATCTCTGGAGGAAATGCATCAAAATAAAAGGCTAACAATTTTATTTGGTTGTATAAGTTTACTTGCTTGTTTTTTCACTGACAATAGAAAATACAACTAAAAAATGGAATTTGACTCTCAGTATTAAGTTGAGCAAGGCAAGACATAGAAAAAGAATTAAAATAAGCCACCCACCTTACACAGTAAAGGACAAGCCTGCAGTTTGGTGGCCCATTTGCAGTTGGGTGAGACTAGCTGTGAGGCTTCTGATCAGCAATCTGGGTGTCCGGTGTATTTCCGTAATAGCTACATGTAATGGCTATGTGTTTGATTGCTGGTTAACAAGTGAATTTCTTGACACCACTCTTAATAAGAGTTTTCAACTGGATTTGCTGTTTGCACTGGAAAAATTGTTGACTTGTTTGCCGCTTCTGATCTTGCAATATCTTTCACTTGCATATATACAAATGTGACTTTCTGAGACAGTGTGCTTAAACTTAATAGAAACAAAGCAGTGTCCAGAATACTCTCCCAGCTCAAGCATCTATATTCTTATTTAGAAGATGACTGTAAGAATCTGTGTATCATAAAGGGAACAGGACAAAAACAAACTTTAGATGAATTGGCACATGGATGGATGCCTCGACCCAAAGGTGCAGGATCAAACCAGACCCAAAGGGGCTTGTGGAAGTCTGATGAGAAATCTGAATCGACTTAGATGCTCGTGTCATCCAGTCTTTTCAGGTGTGTCTGCTGGGACCTGGACCAAGTCCCCAATTTACATGACGTTTACACTGTAGGCTGACTTTGACTCATGCATTTTTGGAGTCAGTTTGAAACCTGGTGAAGCAGGATCAGATCTTAAGCCCTGCAGAGGTTTGATGATTGTGTAGGGCCTTGTGCAGGCTCTTCTAGAGGCACCAGGAGCCAAATGTGACGTGCTACCTTTGAGTGTCTGAGAAAAAAATCAATTCCAATTTTCCTTTCTTCCAGGGAGATCCTGTTGCTTGCAAGTACCTGCTTAGAGTTTGAATAGTGATGTGTGGTCAGGGATTGTTTACTTGGAGCATTGTAAGAGTTTCAGAGGCTATATCCATCTGTAAAATTCACTGGTTAGTACAGGCAGGGACTACTTTTGTGTGAACCATATCATTGCGTTAGGAATAAAAGTGGAAATTAATAATGAAGGCAAAGCCAATGACTTGTGAGGCTCAATGGAGTATTCTTGTTTAATTTTGTTTCTATTAATTTTTTTTCTCTCTCTCCAAGGCAGCATGACAGCACTAAGCCACTCAGATTATAGTTTCTTTTTTTTTTCTCCCTCCCTCTCCTTTCTCTGTTTCTTCTCTCTTTCGTTTCTCCTCTGATCACGGCAGTCGGTTCTGGGGTTGGAGTGCAGATGGGCTGTCGAAGCACCCCCCTCCCCTTTCTCAGCCTAACTCCATCCCCACTGCTCCTTCCCACAAGACTTTCAGACGCTCTTACTCTCCCAGGTAACAAGCTACCTGTTAAACCAACTTGTCTGAGATGTCACAGTATTATTTACCTTTCACACTGTGAAATTTGTTCCAATGTGGGAAATGATCTGCGGAAGCTTTGGTTGGAAAAGGCAAAGAGATGATGATAGCTTTCAGAGAGCAGAGATGGCAGGCAGCCACTTGCTGCTTGGGGAAGATGCGGCATGCAAGTGGGGGGGGGGGGAGGGGGAAGGAAAAAAAAAAGGGATTTTTCCAGACCCTTCCTCCCTGCCTGGTTCCTGAATGGGTGTATGTTTCACAGTTGGTTTCCAATGCAGAACACAGTTGCTGAGCACTTTTGGCAGGCACTGGTTGTGTTATGACAGCACAGGGAAGGTTGGCAAGTGGCACATGAGCACTTTCCAACAGGCAAGTGCAGCTCAGTAGTGATTTCGCATCTGCAGTTGTGAATATCCATAAGATGATGAGGATGAAGCTTGCATATATGATTTTACCAGCTTCTTGCACAGTGTGATTGTGGAACATCTTGGAAAATTGTGGTATTTAAATTAAAATTGACCTTACCACAAGACCTGGGGGTTATTGATTGCTGATTTTGACATCTGTTCCTCCTCTGCCCTCGCATTTTGTTCTGGTCTGCGTACAGATCCTTAATCTGTATGCTGGACTAAAGCTGTGTATTGACTTTAATAAAAAACCCCTTCTGAATATAAATCTAATTTGTCAGACTGCTATGTTAAATTTATTTGAATTTTTAAGTTTATACCCTGACAACGTGTAGGTGTGATTTCTTGCTTGTTACCTGAGGAAGGACTGTATATAGACTTGTCTTGAAGCAAGACATTCCTAATGAAAAACTATTGAAAGAAAAGCAAACAGATTGTTCTCTGAGGGCTCAAAATCTGAGAATCTGTGATGTCTGAGAGAGAAAGTAGAATCCCATAGTCTGTACCTCTGTGAATACCTGCAGAATTAAAATGTGAAATCAATGTTCTGACTCTTCTAGGACACTAAGACATCTGTGGAAGAGACCCATGTTGATTTTTGGAGTCAAACTAGTAGGGAGTTTTTTTCCTCCTTTCATTACCTGACCCAAGGTTTGGAGTAATTTGACATACATATTCCAGCCCAGAGCCTGAAAGTGCAACGGGGCGAGTTACTGTGTACTGCTTGAGGATGCTAAACTGCTGATTACTTACACGTACTTTGGATTGGAAACTGAGTTATAGTTTATGGAAGTAAAATGTATTTCATGTCAGACTGGAAAACTGCCAAATTGTATCCTGATAAACTTGCAGAGAGTTGCATTGTTTTAGTGCAGCAGAAGATGGAAAATAATGTTGTGACATCCCTAAACACTACTCATCTCTACTCACTTCTTATTCATCCTGTGACTTTCCTCTAGTTTTCTGCATGGGTCGTAATTTTTTTCCCTTTTGTGCCTTTTTTTTTTTTTTCCTGAAAGGTGGGTGTAGTTCCATTTTATTTTTTATTCCCCCCATCATGTTGTCTGTGAAGTATTCCAGTGCACATGCTGTCAGTAGACATGTGTGTTCACATGTAGATTTTCTGTTCATGTAGAGCACAGCCATACTGTGATCTCCTACACAGGCTTACACTTGACATACAAAATCAATTAGACTCTTTAGGTTTTTATTAAAATGTGGTATGTGCATTGATAAATGCATCGGCTCATTGTCTCTGAGAAACTGCCTTAGTCCTTTGGCATTGCAGAGTCTGTACTTTGATCTGTTCTTTGATAGCAGTGTAGGGCAAAATTCATCCTTGAGGAAAGCAGCAATGATTTTTAGCAGAAGATTTAGTTTCGATATACCTGTGATTATTTCTCAGTTTTGCCGTGGATGTGGTTGTGTGACCTTTGGTAAGTCATGTCATCTCTTGATGTGGGTGTGTGGGTACGGTCACATGTATACCTTCTTGAATGTTGGTTTCATTGTTCATTTAAATATTGTATGAAGAACCCCTTAAGATCTACAGATTAAATGTGCTTGAGCTCAAAAAAAATTTTTTTGAAGATCCTATGAAACAAAGGTATTTCTACCCTGCCTGATGCTTATAAAGAATCTAAAAACTGCCTTCACTTTTGTCTGGAAGGCCGTCGCAGTACGTTAGTGTCATTCAGTTGTCTGAAAAGTCCTAAACACTTTGACTTCTGTAGGTTTATAAACAGTTTTCGTTTCCTGATCTTGGTCTTTAAGTGGTTTCTCTTTCTTTCTGGCCTGACAGGCACTGCTTAAACTTGAGGTGGTGTTCTTTGATTTCTTTGCCAGGATACATGGCACTGGTGCTTGTGTGAGTGTGGTGTGAGTGTGTTGCTTGGGAGCCAGGGGTTGTGGTTATTTTCAGTATGTTAATCCCAAAGGAATCGGGCAGCACCAATCTTATCCTCTGTCTGAAGTTCCTGAGCTTCTTCCAGAAAAAAACCCCGGTGGTTCTAGATATTTAACATCCTACTTAGAGTTCTATTAAAAATAATAGTTGTGTACCCAGGGTTCAGAAGGAGTTTTCTGTACTTTATGATTTTTTTCCCACCAACCTCACAGGGAATCTTTCTTTTGTGGAAAAGGAGCACAACTCTTTGTTCAGCCATCCTCCTCCAAGCCCATCCTGTCATCCTTCCCAACTGTTAAGAAATAGTAATTCAGCCCTGTAGGGAGCCATTTCTTACCATTTATTGACAAACAACTTGATGTAAATGTCTCAAATTCTTTTGGTTTCTTTGCTTCTGGCTCTACTAAGATCCAAGACTCCACCAGAGAAATTGTTCTCAGTTACTGGGTCTCTTCATTAAATCTCTCTTGGAAAACTGATTGTCATGCGAACTCAGCTTCTCCTGGATAGAGCAAAGCCCTGCCAGTAGTGCCTTTTCATTTTCTCCAACCTTGTAGAAGCTTCTCTTCTTAACCACATTTTTTCATCTCATCTGCTCTTGCATGCCAGGCATTTTTTCATGGAACTTAATTTTTGATAACTCCTAAAGGAATCCTAAAATTTGCGTGGCTTTATGCTGCTGAGCAATTTGAGGAACAGACAAGACTGCAAGAAAGCATCAAGTTTGAGTGAGAGAATTCCCAAACTTAGGCTCAATATTGAAATGCATCTGTTATCAAGGCATCACGCAAGTGGTTTTGGTTTTACTACTCTATAAATGAAAGTGGGACATGTTAGACTAAGGTTTATGTCAAGATACATTTTCCTTTCCATTTAATTCTGTCACGTTTGAATCCATTGATAGAATATATTTGATATATTATGAAACTTAAATTTCACTGATTTCATTTTCACCAGCTGTCACAACACTTTGAGTTCTCATAGTGATTGATTTTCTTCGTTTTCCTTTTTAAATAACACCATTACCATGCTGGGGACAGGTTTTCTTTGCTTTACAGAAGCTGTGGAATGTAACAAACAGTGGACCTGTTTTCCCCTCACAGCAATGTAACATCACTGATTTCAGTGGAGCTTCTCCTAGATTTAGCCCCGTTTGACAGGAGACTCAGACCCAAAGTCTGCTTTGGTCCCATCGATGTTTTGTTACAAGTCACTGTTAGAAGGAGCATGCCAAACCATCTGTCTCCAACTTGGCATTGTTTTTGTTGACAATCAAAAGCGGATTCCAATTTCATATGTAACATTTCATATACGTTTGGTCTTTAGTATGCTGGATTATGACACGGAGAACCTAAACTCTGATGAAATCTACAGCTCTCTTCGTGGAGTCACAGAAGCGATTGAAAAATTCAGTTTCCGTAGTCAAGAGGACCTGAATGAGCCGATTAAACGTGATGGAAAGAAAGACTGTGACATTGTAAGTATTTGATTGATTAATGTCCCCAGATAGGTGGAACTTCAAAACATTGTGTTCAGACCTGGCTCTGGATTGTTAGTGTACAAAATCCAGTCATTCCTGCTGTATTCTTAGAAGTGTCTTCAGCTTATTGGTTGCTAACTTCTTATACCTAAATTATGGGGTCCCGCTAACGCTCCCTTCGAAGTCTAGCCTCCTATGAAATGTGCTCACTGGGCTTCTGTGGGTGTCCTATGTATGAAGGAACAGAACTAGCGTTCCTCAGGCTCAGTGGTGGCTTTTTCATGGGGTGTTGTAGTCAGGTCTGTAACGGGAAGTGTTAGCTCTTAAAATGCGTGGGTGGTTTCCCTCACAGGCTTATTACTTCATATGTAGGAAGGACCAGTAATCACTCTGACCACACAACTCGTTTGGTACCTTATGCTGTGTGAACAGTTACAGAATTCTGCCACGTGAGATGCCATCTGTTTTAATTAAATACATGGACTTTAGAATTTACAGGAATCTTAAGCGATGGTCTGTATGGGTCCCTTCCAACTTGAGATGTTCTATGACAGTTTTGCATCCTATCTGGATGAACAAGTTAGCAGATTAAGTTAGCTTTCAAAACTAAAAATTCTTGGTCCAAGATTTTCCTTCAGGAACCTTTTATTGTTCATTTCATCGTTGAGTCTCCTCTGTCAGTGGGTTGCGAAGTTCCCCAAGGAGCGTGTTGCTTTTGCTTCCTTTCCTTTTCTTAGCAAATTGGTACTGCTCCAGAGCTTATGATCTTTGCCAGCTTGTGCAGTTTTAGCAATGTTAACTTTACATTTAGGAATGCTAGCATAGCTTTTTGCCCTATGATCATGAGATCTTTTTGGAATAGTTGAAGTTATATATGGGAAAGAGGTGGTAATCTTAAGTTTTACTCAAGTATTATGTACGTGTAAACAATTCTGTGCCTCTTCATGTTGGTTGATGAACTCCAGAAAAGCTACATTCATCCACAGAATTTGAGTGGTCTTTTCTTTCTCTCTGTTTGATCCCCCAGGTGTCTCGAGATGGTGGCCTTGCTGTGCCTACCGGTGATGTCCGTGGAAGCAGTGACATTGTGGAAGGTGGACGGATGGCTCTGGATAACAAAACCTCCCTACTTAACACCCAGCCTCCCCGCACCTTTTCGGGGCCACGTGCTCGAGAATATAACCCCTATCCTTATGCTGACACAATTAACACTTACGACAAAACTGCCCTGAAGGAAGCAGTGTTTGATGATGACATGGATCAGCTTCGGGACGGTTTGTATCAGCGTATCTTGTAATTCTGCAGGCAGCTTTCTCTGTTTCTGATATATTTGTGTATGGGTAGTGCTCTCAGATACATGCCTGCCCATGCATATGTTGTGTATTAATTTGCATCTGAGTTGAGTATGAAATGCTCTTTGTTCCCATGTACCAGCAGAACCTGATCTGTGGCTATTGAGAAAATGTTATACTGCAATTTTAATTTTTGTTTGCCTAGAGTTTCCCTCAGACTTGTCCCTTAAGCGTCTAAATGCATCCATAGGGACGCTATTTTGGGGACCTCCTACTCTTTATGACTGAAAAATCTCAATAGCTTGTTGTTACTGAACATTTAGCTTCACTTCAGTGATGCTACACCTTAGCTTTGTTATTCTGCAGTACGCTGATGAGTGACTGTACTTTGATCTGAAGGTCATTGTTTTGGGGGTGTGTGTCTGGGAAAAACTGCGGTAATTCTTATCTGGTAGAAGTAGTTACTGGAACTGGATGAAATTCAGTCGTCGTCCCTTCCTGGTTTGTTAGAAACGCTGTGCAGATTCATGAGCTGTGTTCTGAACTCAGGTGAAATTGTGGGCTAGTCAGATTCTCTTGGCTGCTTGGCTGAGACCACCTGGAATTTGGTGCTTTTTTGGGAGGTCCCTTGTTAAATGCACTTTGTTCTGTAGAGGGTTAGTAATCTCGGCAGCTTTGATCTTTCTCCCTGTTTCCCCAAATGATTTGCTGCCATTTGTCCTAGAAGTACCCATTGACCATTCAGATTTGGTGGCTGATCTTCTGAAGGAGCTCTCCAACCACAACGAGCGGGTGGAGGAGCGGAAAGGAGCTCTCTTGGAACTGCTCAAGATCACAAGGGAAGATAACCTTGGAGTTTGGGAGGAGCATTTCAAAACCATTCTGCTCTTGCTGCTGGAAACACTTGGAGACAAAGATGTGAGATGTAGAATTTTGTCTTAACTCTTCTGCACATTGCTTCATCTAGGGTTGTAGTTCCTAAACGCTAGTTTAAATGAAACCCGCTGCATTTGTACAGCATCTTGTCAGGGATGCTGCACTGCTCATTTTTTTTCCTTTTGAAGGTTGACAACTCTGCTTTTGTTTTCAGTGTGCTCAATGATGAAGTGTCCCAGTTTTCCTCCCTCTCTCTGGAGTGTTAGTGACAAATAACTAGGAAATTCAACTAGAATCAGAAAAGAATTTATCTTCTAATCTGGTGCAAAAACTATCAAGATTTCAAAAGCTGTTCCCTCCTGAGTTAGGATGAAGTTACCAGCTCTTAACTGTATCATACCCATTCCCACAAAAAAGAGAATGAAGGTACCCTAGAATAATTTAGGGGTTTTTTTCTCTGTGGTTTAAAGATCAAGGCTATTAGATCTCATGGGATGGGTCTCTCAATGTCATCAAGAACAAACTGCTTTTATAGGGGATCTTGTTTTGAAGTATTAAAAATAAGCTGTGGTATTAGCACATCTTTGTATGTGATAGTTGATCAGAGTGGTAATTTACAGGCTGGACTTTTACTTTTTCCACTTGGGGCTACTTGTTCAGCTATTTGGGTGAAGGCTCAGCACCCTGCTGCACCTTCACATCAGAGCCATGCTCCACCTGAATGTTACAATATTTAGGCTTCAGAGCACTCAGTTCTTTTTTTTTTTTTTTGTTTCATCTGATTCAAAATTCATTGTATTTCTTATATTCCTTGTAAAGTATGTGGCGCACACTCGGAAATACTAATTCTGAAGCAGTGTAGGTGGCTGACACTTTCTCAGTTGTTGTTTGTAGTATGAGCATGAGCTGCTCTAGTTGCACATGTGAATTGTGCTACTGCATGAATTTTGCAGATGAACAGTGAAGGACATGCTTTAAAGGCTGAGTATAGAGTAAAGTAAGTGTTCCTCTGCTGAAATGATAGAATCTATTTGGAGTGGCCACAGGCCAAAAGCTTAATATAACAGTTGTGAAACTGAAGCAGGTGTTACAAATCCATTCTGGTAATGATCTTTTGATAGAAAGGATTAACACATAGGCCAGCGTTGACTACAATGACTTAACCGTTCTTGAAAATAATTTCCATAGGAGTTACAGGAAAAGAGTTGATATTTTTTTACTGCATTAGTACCTGAGAAACAGCTGTTCTGGATGGTTGTAGCTCAGTTTCCACAAAGCTAAGCAAAAGAGTAAGGGCAAAACAAATGTGATCTGAGCTTCTTTGTAGATTCATGTAATGCAAATGTCCTGCTTTGGGTACAAATTCGTATTTCATTGCCAAAAGAGGATAGAATTTTAACAAAGTCATGTCATTCTGATTCTTCCTTATATCTGTGAGAACAGTCATTTTCTGTGAAATTTTGTACAAAAGCAGGCAAGGAGACTTGATTCTGAATGTTAGTTATGGTGATAACACTGCTCACTCCACTGGAGCTGATAGAGCAATAGAAGATTTCATGTGGACATTTAGGGAGTCATGAGAATTTACTTCAAGCTGCAGTTTTGAGAACAGACTTTTTCTAATGTGGATTTCTCTTTTGACACAGCATTCAATAAGAGCCCTGGCGCTGAGAGTCCTGAGAGAGATCTTGCGGAACCAGCCTGCAAGGTTTAAGAACTATGCGGAGTTGACTATCATGAAAACACTGGAAGCACATAAGGATTCCCACAAGGAGGTGAGTCTTTCCGTGTTGCTACTGGGAAAGCAATATGGACCTGCTGAAGAAAAATAGGACCTGTGAGACTTAACGAGCAAACACATTGACCCATCTTGACAGCAGAATAAATTGGTATTAAGTCTCCCAAATATGAAGAGACAGGATTTTTACATGCTGAGCCAGGGAGGAAAAAAATTGAGACTGGCAGAGCTGTGTAAGTGGACTTGGAGCTATCTGGAATTGTAAGCCACTGTTCACCAGCTTCCCAGGATTTCTGTGCTCATTCTGGGAGAGGCTGAGACCCTGCAGTGGAAAAAGTGCATGTTTAATAATTTTGTGGAGCGCAGTGTGCTCCCTCTGTCTGTACAGGTGAGGGTAGGAAATGTACTGGAAAACACAAAGCCCATTCAAGCAGAATTTTGTTTGAAAACTGCTGAAATTGGGCCACACTGGAGAACTGGGAACTGGTGAGTAACAGGAGGAAATGGACAGAGGCCATGAAGCTGAAAAGAAGCTGGGTCAGAGGAAGAAGCAGAGGGAAGGGTGAATTGCATTCTCATTTTGTGGGAGAAGTCATGTGTAAAGCTGAAAGTACTCTTTTGGAGTAAAACAAAAATAAAGGGATGTGATGATAACATTTGAAGTAGATCGATTCAAATTACATTGAAAGTCAGTCTTTGTAGATTGACTTCCAACCTGCATCTTTTAATCTACCTTCTGTATGTTGCGAGAAAGTGCTGTGTGAATTTCTCTGTACGTCTGTGATGGCTTTATTATCAAAGTCCTTGCTTTGAAATCTAATACGCTTACTCTTCTCTGTAACAAGTTTGTCCTAAATTAGCAGTTTTAGGTATCTCCATCTGGAGAGCTTTGGCCATAAAAAAGATCATTGTATAGATCAGACAGCTCCAGAGTATTGTGTAACTGGCTCAAGGTTATGTTAGCTGTGTGTAGCAGAAACTTTACTGTTTAAAAACCAAAACAACAAAACAAAAGTAGGGAAAGAAACAAGCAAGATGGATTTCTCTAAAATTCAAAAGTAGAAAATGTTTAATCCTTTAGTGAATGAGGATTGCCATATTCTGCCTACCTTACTCTTCCTGATGTAGAGCCTTTGCACTCCTGTCATTTTCAGTTCAGAGTAATAAGAAGCAGTTGTAAATTGATTTCCCGATAAAGCAGTCGGACAAAACATTATGTTCTGAAGGAGTGCCTTTTATTGGCAGGTTTTCCTGGTTGCATACTTCTCAGCTCACCTTGACTCCGTGCCCTTTGTAGTTTTTGTCTGAGTGTCCTCCAAAGCTGCCATTTCTAGCAGGACCTTTCCAGATTGTCTCTGGCATTATTTTGAATGCCCCTCAGAATTCACTGTCCTCGTGGGACTGGTGGGTTTTATAGAAATCAAGAACAATGTTGAAGACGTGACACTTTATACCTCTGTATTCCCTACACTATGTTCTTCATGCTTGTGGTGTGGTATGGTTCTTCAGAATTTGCATGAGGTGCCTCCTGAGGAAAAGTGGAGAAGAGTAAGTCTGCTGTAGAGAAAGCAAAGCTCAAGCTAGGAATGAAGACATGTGAGTTCTGGCACTTCTTTGTAGAAAAATAATTGAGCTGTGTTGCTATTAGCAGGTAGCTGCTGTGCTGTGCCTAGCACGGCTTTGATTTACAGTGGTTTTCTGTAACATCTTCATAATTTAAAGATACCATATTTGCAACTGCTGCACCTTGTCCCTAATCTGAATGAAGTAGATCCTGATGTTGTCTATTCATCTGTTCCATATGAGAAAGGCTTTGCTTTTTTAGCTTGAATGACTTCTTGGAGGACCAGATGTCTTCACTGGCTTCTTGAAAGTTTATGTTCAGCAGTTTGCCTTTGGGTGGCAGCTATCATAGGATGCTGCAGGTATATTTCTATTTTGCCGTCTGCTGCTAAAACAGTTGTGTGTGCACAGCTGTATTAAGTGGTGGCACTGGTGCTGGATTTTTTAATTTGCTGTATATGTTTTTCTGGTCCTTGTGATCCCTGTGTGGATGGGACTCGGAATCATGATGCAGCCCATGAAAGGCATCAGCTGTCTGTCAGTAGTTTGAAAATATCAGCATTCATGAAGGTAGGAAAGGTTTCCCAACCAGCACTCGGGTATCTGCATGAGCTAGGCTAAAGATATACCTGGGAATATGCTTTAAGGTATTTTTACCTGTTGCTGGGGCTTGCTAATTCAGTTAAGTCTGTGAAAAATTAACTGAGAGTCCATTTGGGCATGGCTCAATTGGTCAAACTCATAGCCCCGGACCAGCAGGTCACAAATTCCCATGCCGTGGTGGCCCTCCAGCTCGCTCTCACCACTGACTTAGCAGCACTGCTCTCTCCATGAGGGGTGGAGGAGCTGCCCTTTGACTTGATCCCACTGAGCAGGAGGTAAAGTGGAAAATTGCCAATTTGTGATTGAAGGGCACTTTCAAAGAATAGCTGAAGAAGGGAAGGGAAGGTCTGAGTGGTCTGTTTTCTTTTTCACTAAGTCAGAGCAATATTAAGGCAGTGGTGCACTGCCCTTAGACTGCATAAGATAAAATCATCTTCTGGAGTGTAAAAACTATTTCGAGGAAAGCTGCTATATAATTTGGTTGGGAAAGTGTTGATCCTTGCGCCAGTGATGCCCTGATAAAAATGTCACTCCAGGGTTTGTTGTGTTTCTGGGCTGCTTCTGCCTTGTAGAAGACAGGAGTGACCCTGGTTTATGGTTTGAGATCCTTTGGCATGCAACAGGCTGCCTAAATTAACAGAGAACAACTGTTTGACCGAGCTGTATCTGTTTGTCTGTCTTACCTGAGTTTTGTCTTCAGCACAGGGACTGCTAATTGCCCCAAGTTATCGCTCACGTTTTGTGTTACATATGTCCCAAGAGACTCGATCTAAAGTGACTGAGCAAAGCGAGTTTGAAGAGGAGCATGGTACAGAACTGTTAATCTTGGGTACTGTCTCTAAGAAATCATCATACTAAGAGGCAGTTCTTTGGAAATCAGGAAGGTTCATTTGTGTACCCAAATTCCAATATTGCTGCTCAGTTCAGTATGACCAGGAGGGACCAAACAACAGGTTATAACCGACACGTTCACCAACCAGCAGAGATCATCCCCTCCTCCAATTGAGTGCTGATATCTAGTTGAAGATTGTTTGAAACAAACAGGGTCTGTGCTTTTATTCCAGATTATATAATTGGAAGCAGTGTTAGGTTAGTGAGATATTTTGGGATGCCTGGATAACTGGCTGTTTTTCCAAGTCCGAGCAGAAGTTTTTAGACAGTTGGATCTTTGCCATGGCTTGAACTCTTCTGCCTACTGTTGCTGAAGGCGAGGTCTAGGATCAGCAGGGCAGGACAGCTGAGAGCACCACTTCTCTTCCTATGACACAGGGAAGGAAGACGGTACGTGCCGAGTCGCGCCTTGTTTTGAGTGCAGATGCAGGAGATTGGCAAAGCACAGACTTCAACGGGGCTTCTAAATTAACGTAACCCTAGGCTACAGACTAGAAGGCTCTGGGTTGAGATCTGTGTCTAGTTAGCATTTTTTAACTTCAGCCTGTTTTTATACTGTTTGTAGTATAACAGTCTATTCAATGCCGTTGATTTAATGGGGTTATGTGAAGAGTCAAGCCTGCTTCAGTCATAACTGTAAATATTTATGGGGGTTGACATGTAAATGCCTTTCACTTACTTTTGGAGCATTAGAACATAATTGAAATTGTGGATGGTATTAAATCTTGTTGATTTTTATCACTCTTTGTTTGGAGTTATTTGGAAGAGAACCATCTTTCTGTTGCCAATTAGTTAATATTAACTCATTTGTTCCAGTGTAGTTACTCACCCGTAACTAAGGAGAGATGCTGCCTGCTGACCCAATACCATTGATATGACATTGCTTCAGTTCACACCAGCAAAATGAGTATAAGTTCTTATTATTGAATATAGTAAAACAGAAATAGTTCATTAGCTTGGGAAATGCTTACAACATGAAAATCATAGGAAGTTAATTCCCTGCTTCGCTCTCTGCCACACAGTTTTTCTCTGCAGTTAGGTCTATAGAGATAGCTGATGTGTATTTGCTTTGCGTAGGGAAAGGATACCTACTTTTGGTCTTTTATTATCCAGAAGATCCATAAGCATAATCGGGGTGTAACATTCTTTGTTGTAACTCTCTAAAAGAGGGTGAAAAAGAAGAAATCACAACTATCGGTTAACTGTAGATGTTAACCACTGTCTCGCTGGGATGGTTTTAGACTGGTCTCTGACATTGACAAGGTGGTTTGTGACTGTCCACTGATGGTGGTATGATCTATGTAGTCTGCAAAATGTAGCTTACTAAAGAAGAAAAGCACTAAATGATCACAGTCTTTAAGGTTAATTGATACATAGTCCATGGTGGAAGCTGCCAAGTGCTGCAGCTTGGCAGTTGTTGGTGTTTTGTTGTATATGTTTATGTGCTTTTTTCTTATTCCCAACATGTTTCAAATACTTACTGCACAGGAGAAGCAGTCTAATCTACTTCATCTCCTCAGAGTCCCTTATAAAAATCACATTGTTTTTTCATCGCTTAGCACTCCCCATTGCTGAGTCCACTTCCTGCTTTGAGTCCAAGTTCTTAATTGTTTGTTCCTGTCTGGATCAGACTGAAAAGCCTTCAGGGATGGGAGTTTGCCCAGTTAGGTATTGGTAAACCTCCATCCCCTCCAGTGCAGATTATGCAGGCTTTAAGTAACCACCTCTAGATGGCAAAAATTGGGTCAGAAACATCGCCGCATGCCTTGTAAGCCCGAAAGCAAAACGTTATTCTCCTGCTTAGTAAACTTCTCTGGCACTCTACGGGCTTCATAATAGTGTACAAAGCCTCGTGAGTTTTCACTGGGGTTTACCTACACTGCCTCATCCTCTACGACTTTCTGCAGAGGTGGTGCAACTAGCAATTGTGGCAAAGTACTCCATCTTACAGTCCTACGCACAGCTCTCATGTAGGTATGCAGGTGCTGCTCTGCTGATATCCCAGCGTGTTACACCGATGCCCTATGCAGCCTATGAACCTGGCATGTTCTGCCTTAGGTGAGTCAGGACATGTAATTTTCTTAACTTATTTGCCCATAGTTTATGTCACTTCAAAGCAAAAATGAAACCTTCAAAACCCTTTAGAAAGCTGCTGCATACTGACCAAGAGCAGATTACCACAGACAAGCTGCTTCCTGCAGCCATCGGACAGCAAGCAACATCTGTAATGTGCTGAGAGTAATAGCTGAGCAGAAGAAATTATGCAGAAGAAATGGGGTCTTGGTTCTGGCTGTCTTAAGCGATCAAGGTCCCGTGGCTGCAGTGCACTGTGAACCAAGTAAACAGTGGGACTTGTCATCCAAAGTTTGTCTAGCAAATTCTGTAGAACACTGATGCTGCCAGTGAGCTTTTCTGTGAAAAGGAAGGGATCTGTGGCAGGTGGCTGTTTGGATCACGCTGTTCTAATACTGCACATCAGCATATCCCCTCCCATTGAAATCGGAAAGCATTTCTTGTGCATGTTTGTGGGACCCCTAACCTGTTACTTTGAAGCTTACTCCTTTATAACATTAAGGAAGACATCGTTAGAGGTGAACAGCCTTACCTGTGCTTTGTGCTCGTGAAATGGCTCCTTCCCTAAAGCAAACTGGGTGGAAATACAACAACTTTTCTCTTTCGGGAGGCTCACTGAAAAGGTCTTTAATGCACTGCAGATATCTTTCAAGGAACCCACCAGCAAACACAGCTGATATTATGCCAGCAGAAGTCAGGCTGAATCTAGTCTCTAGCATGTAGAGAATAAGGTAAGCCTTTGGAAAGGAGAAAAACCTGCTTCTTTTAAGGCAAAGTGCTATCTTTTTGATCTGCATTCTTAGGCTACCTGCCCTGTGTTGAATAATGTCGAGCTATCCAGTTCAAGTCGTGGTTTGCTCTAAGCTTTTACTGGGAGGTATGTTTGTGACATACCTTATACAGAGCTTAGTGTCTGTGTTCTTAAAACACTGCAGGCGTGCTCTAGTCTTGCACATCTTGCTTCATAGCCACCCTTTTGAACTTGCTGCTTCCAATTGCCGTCATCATCTGATGGCTTTGCTAGTTTTCTTTCATATTTCTAAGATCACTGAGAATAATTATATTAGGTCAGACAAAAAGTTTGCTTCACTTGATACTCTACCTAACTGACTAGCAAGAAGCAACCATGCAATGATGCTTCCCTGTGGGTATCCTCCCTCCTTCCAGCTGTCTGAAGCTTACAGCCTTCCCAAGATAATGGTACTGTCTGCACCTCCATGTGTTTTGCCCTTTGTTTTTTCTTCAGTAAATTTGTCTAATTTTTAATCCTCTGGCACCAATGAGTTCTCCAGTCTGAGCATGTAGTGAACAGCACCCTTTCTTTTAATCAATTTTAAAGGATGCATTTCATGGCCACTACTTTTTTTTGGTGTCTGCTGTTAGTATGAGCCATTCCTGTCACTTCCCATCATGTACCTGTTGATCTTGCCTCCGAAGACGGAAGATGTTGCTTGATGCTTGTTTCTCCCACTCCTATTAAGGTTGTCTCACTCTGCTGGTCAGGTTAAAGCCCCGGTTAAAAAAGATACTTGATTTTTTGATATTGTATGGTATGTGTAATTTGCAAGACAGAAGTGTTATGCCTCATGGCAAAATATCTTTGCTAAACTCTGCTATAATTGTATGTTCTTGTTGCCAAATGACCTGGCAGTTTGTATCTTTTGATAATTCATTTTCCTCTGTGTGGGAATGCTGCTGCTTTCTCTGGCATTACCAGGCGAGCAGGACTCTAAGCTGCTGTGTAAGCATTCAGAGCCATGCTTTCCCTTGTGGGATGCAGAGTCAGTCTGGGTGGCTGAATGTTTTGTTCTGCCAGAGCCGAAGGAAAGACCTTTTGGTATGGTCTGGTATTTGCATTGCAGAACGGTGGCATTCAGCTTTCTGTGCCGGCGGGGATGAGCTTGTCTTTTTGGCTCACTCTCAGCTGGTATTGCCCTACCCCCTCCTACACCCTGTCCCCTGCCTGTCCTTTCCAAGGGAGCCAGGGCCTGGAGCTAGTTACCTGCAGAGGCTCTGATTCAAGCAAACGTGTAAGCACATGCTTGAATTTCATTGTCAATGAGACTTCAGCTGTTATTAAAGGTAAACATAAGCTTAGGGGTTTTGCTGTAGTGTGGCTTAGATGCAGATGTTGTCTGCCAGATGTGCTCTTGGAAGACTTGGAATTCTCCAGTCTCCCTGGTGTTGTCACATTTACAAGCTAATATCAGCAGGAAGCATACTGGACACATGTAATACAGCCCTCTGTATTCAGAGGGAGGACAATTCAGGGAGAAATGATGTGAAATACTCAACTGCTGTGTAAATGTAGCCAGATCCTTGCTAGAAATGGGCAGCTTTGCTGAAAAGAGGATTTGCAGGGACATAAATAAATCCTGCACCTTCACAACTTTTCTTGCTGACCATATGATGTGCAATATATGTATGACCGTTGTTGCTATTTGAACCCTCGCTTGTTTTGTGAAAAATTACAACTGTCTTAACTCCTTGTGCTTGCAATTGGTTAATAGACTTTTAAAAAACGGTTTTCTCTCATGCACTTGCCTCGTACCTGCAACTTGATGGGCATGGTAACCTGTATGCAAATAGGATGAATTTTTACCTACGCTACTGTTTGGAGTTTACAGTAGTATATTTGAGATCAGAGTTTGTCCATAGATGCATACTGTACATACTGTAATAGTGTTGCTTTCTTATCAAGTAGGATGCCAAGGGGTTTTAAGGTCTTAAAAAAAAATTAAACTTTTTTTTTGTTTTAGTGAGTCGTGATACATGTGCAAGCTTTTCTTTCAGAGGGTGTGTGAAAACATTTATTAACAGTATCTGGGATTTTGCTTTGCAACATCTCCAAGCAGCCTGTGTCCAAATAGTTAGAGTTGGGTTTTTTTTTAGCTAGTGACTTGCTTGTGAATGTTGTTAAACTCATTACAAGATATCTGGACTCTCTGTAAGCCTACTGCATTGTTTGTGGAAAGCTTGATGGTAGCAGTGTTTCAGCACTGGGAAAGCAAATGTCAAAAGCTGTGGTGCCAAGAAGGAATTCCTTTAAAGGAGACCTCCTGGGAGCTCCTGACTTCATCCATGCCAGCAATTCAACACCGTGGTACCAAAGCATGGCATTAGGTTTCCTTTAACTAGGGTGTTCCTCTCCTTTCCCAACAAAATCACGTGGTACTAGCTTAGAAGCAAGCACTAGCTTATGTGGAAAAAAATAAACTTTCCTGCTTCTCATGTGAAATTGAAGAGGAATTAGGAAAGAAATAGCTGGAAGAGGGAAAATTTGCTAGAAGTGGGAAAACAAGCATTCTGTTCTGCTTGGTTACTCATTCACAGATCTTTCAGGATGAAATTCTTTGAATATTGACCACATTGTGGATTACCATTCTTCTTGGAATATGTTTTAGTATTGTAATTAAATGCTGAGAAAGGTCTGAAGTAGATGGAGCAGTTTGACAGCTTTTCTTCTGTAAATACGGCACTGATACAGAAGCAGTCAAGGTCTCAGGTCTGCTTCACCATCCTGCCTGTACCTTGCCTGCATGCAATACTCGTACTACATGTAGTATCTGAGAACACATTCACTGTTGGGTTTTCTTTAGAGAATGCCAGGTGGTGGAGTTTTACTGTTATTTCCTGGGGATATAGGTATCTTGTGGTCATTCCTGTTTCAGGGGCGTAGCTGTCAGCATGAGTGGAAGATTAATGATAACCGTGTGGCTGTGATGCTAAGACTGTGGGTGAAGCAGGCTTTGTAGATGGAGGTGATCTCTTCTGGTCACTATTCATTGCTGCGATCTTAAAAATCAGTTAAAACTTTCTGGAAAATGTTTTGTAGTCCAGGTAGGGAGACATTCTTGTCCTAGTAAGGACTGAGATAAACTTCCAGATACTCCTGGCTCATGCATTATCCACAGTAGTTACTTAAAAATAATGAAAGCTCACTTTCAGTCTTTTCTAGAACTACATCTCTCCATGGGTTGCCTTAGTCAAATAGAAATCCTTGAGTCTGATACCATGACAGTGTGTGGAAGAGGGGAACAAGGAGAATCCAGCAGCTATGGCTTCAGTCAAAGTGATGGGAGACCTGTGGTTTGATTTATTTGCTTTTTTGTGGATTGCCTTGCACAGATTTCCTAGTGCTGGTTTCAAAGCATTGACCTCAGACAACCTGAGGTAGTTGAGCTTTGGGATGAGTTGGAGAACTGGGGCTAGGCATCTGAGCTTCCTGCGCAGTCACGAAAGAGGGGGTGCCTTGAAAGGCTGTATGAACGCTCCTGGGCTCAGTTAGGGGCTAGCTGGGAGATCCTAAGCATGAGGATTTGTGAATGCTTCTTTCTTCTTAGAGTTGAGGTGTCGGATTTAAGTCTCTGTCCACTCAGGATTTTACCCTGCTTTAAAAGTAAGCCCTGAGAAGAGGGGAGTGAGAAAAAATGAGCGAAAGCATCCTCCATCTTTTGTACTGAAAGAGGAACATGGGAAGCAAAGAGTGTGTGATTTGTGGCCAGTAAGCGTGCAACCAAGGGGAAGCTTCATTTTGTTGCCTGGCAATTAGCACAGACACTTGAAAAAAGAAAACCTGCCTTCCCAGCCTGTTTTTTTATCCAATTACTGCAGAATGCAAAATGAATAAACTCTCATGGGAGGAGAGACCAGAATCGGGTCTTTCCTCTTTCAGCTAGCTGTCCTACCTGCTGGGGAAGAGTGTGAAAGTTGTGAATTCGCCTTCCCTTAGAGAAAGAGTGGTATTGAATTTAGATTCTCCCTGGTTTTGCGTGACTGCTTTACAGCGTAGGCTAGCTGCAAAAGGTGCATGCTATCAGTGTTTCCACTTGTTCTTTCTCCCATGTTTTATAGTGACCCCAGTGCTGCCTTAATGGGTTAGATGTGCTCAGAGCACAGCTGCCTGGTCAGGGAAACCCTAAAGCCTGTTCTGTGTCTGTAGCCTGGTTTGATTACAGCATAGTTCACCTGGGCAATGACAGGACACATCTGTGTAGGTATGGGTGTCTCAGCTTGGGCACCCACGCGCTTGGGTGAGATGCTTACTGAGAGGTGCAATGGTGTCATTCATTATAATGTTTAAGGAGAGAATTTTTGTATGAAGTCTAAGCTGGTGGAATTGGGTTCTTTGGCAGTGGCTGGAGAGATGTCATCTTCCTGCCTCTCCTAGGATGGGAGTACCTATCTATCTTGGTTGACAGATGATTCTTTCAAACTAACCACAGCTTTGACACAGTTACATTAGGTAGGATGGACTTCTTACTACTGGCTGGAACAAAGATGTCACTGGAGGCAAAGGATGTGAATTCTCAGTCAGTCGTGTCTTGACAGAGCCTCCTGCAGATTTGTTAATGAATATCCCCAAGCATTTCCTGGCAGTCGTTCCTAGTACACACCAGTGGTGTTGGCTGTGAATTGTGACCTCGTTAACATAAAGGTTTGCTCTGCTTTCATTCCAGGTTGTCAGAGCTGCTGAAGAAGCTGCTTCCACCTTGGCAAGTTCCATCCACCCTGAGCAATGCATCAAGGTGCTTTGCCCCATCATTCAGACTGCAGATTATCCAATTAATTTAGCTGCCATCAAAATGCAGACGAAAGTCATTGAGAGGATTTCCAAGGAATCGTTGCATCAGCTCCTTCCTGATATCATTCCTGGATTGTTACAGGTACAGAATCACATGTCACAAATGCTCCTGAGCACAAACCACCACTGAGTAATTTGTGAGATCTGTGACCTAAGAGAGAATGGTGGACCCTCTGGGGCCACATTTTGGTAAATCCCTCTAGGATTTTCTGTTTGGGCTTTTGATGATTTTATTGTTAAAGGCAAAGAAAACTCAGATTTTTATGTGTATGTTCCACAATTAGACACCTTGGCCTGACTCCTAGATAAGCTGGTAGCAGCTGTGTAATAAATTTTAGTAGGAATTAGCCACATCTTCTGCTCTCTTAGTACATCCTAAACAATATATCTTGCAGCCTCCTTTAATTTGGCTGAGCTGTTCTTTGCTTTGATTGTACTTGGCACTTGGCACTTGAATTTGAATCCTAGCAGGCAGGCTGGTTCTTTCCTCTCTGAAATCAGGACCAAACTACTTGCTGACTTCATTCAGCCTTTCATAACCCTCTCAGGCTGGGTGGGGAGCTGTGTTTTTCCCAGTGCTAAGGCTTGCTCTTGCATTGTGAATTTAGCTTTCAGCACTGGCTGTAGCAGTGTTGTCTTCTGTTTCTCTGCACAAGCAGCTGGTAGTGCCAGCGGCTGGGATGAGGCTGCAAGCAAGAAGGAAACGAGGGGAAATAGCAGCAATGAAGGAGGAGGAACATGTGTGTGTTCACTGGGGAGAGATTGTGACAGGAACAAATCAGTCAATGTGAAAGGGAGGACATGTTTGGGTGGGTAAGACTTCGGTGGAGAACTGGGATAAAGAAGCCTCCTCATTGTGAGCATTAAAAGTTGCACAAGAGCAAAGTCAGAAATTTCCCTTGTGCATCCTAGCGTTCATCCCAGCTTTGTAGTGTCAGCTCTGGAAATTCTTTTCTTAAATCAGCTTCTGGGAATCGGACAATTCTGTATTGATCCCAACTTGTAAAAAGCTTTTAGCCATGATTGTTGGAGACAACAATCTGAACAGTGGAGCTTCAATGCACTGGAAGAGTTTGGAAGCAGCATGCCTTTAAAAACGCAGTTATACTTGTTTTATTAGTTGCTTCCGTGTCTTAAAATGGATCTTGTTTCAGAGCCTAGTTTGCCAGTGATATTTCTTCACCTTAGAAACTCATAGTGATCACAAGAATCTACTCCTCACGTTTGGGATGTATTTGGGGATCCTTCTGGCTGAAGGAATGTGTGCAGAGGGAGTCACCCGTGTGCTTGTTTACCGTGCCGAGGGCACTGGCAGAGTGGTGAAGAGGAGGCGAGGAGCGTTGGGCAAGAGCAGCGTGAGCACAAGCGTGCAGCTTGACAGCCAGGGGCAGGATCCCCGTGGACAGATGAGGATCTCCATGCAAAAACAGGGTTTTGGCTGGGGAGAGTCACGGTGCTTGCTCTGGTCCCGGTGTGGAGCCCTGGCTCCCATGGAGCTGGGGGGATAAAGCTGGGCCGTGAGACACTCTC
Organism: Falco cherrug; assembly: GCF_023634085.1. Lineage (NCBI taxonomy): Eukaryota > Metazoa > Chordata > Aves > Falconiformes > Falconidae > Falco > Falco cherrug. Next base: position 30,269,785 of record NC_073704.1, on the reverse strand, counting down.
CCATGCTCTGCATCTCAGTACTCTCAGGCCGAAGGGAACTTTGAGCCCATACCCTCTCCTGATCAAGTGCTCTGACTGTTGGGCTCTGTTATTAAATGCCTGGAGAAGAAGCAGCTGCTGCCTTGCAAGCAAGTTGGCAGAGGGAGAGGTGGGGTGATGGTCCCACTGGTGTGTACAAGGCACCAGCCCAGTGCCTGCCAGGACACAGCCCTCTGCACCGCATGGACCTGCCTGCCCCCACAGGAGCGATTTGGGATGCACACGAGCGAAATGCCAAGCCCATAGGGAAACCTGAGGTCAAGCAGAGGCGTCTGATGAGTTCAGGGTCCTTTGGGCTGGGACCCGCAGAGACACCCCTGTGTCCCAGCTGTCCTCCCAGCAGTGGGTTGTGTCTCTGTGGGTGGGTGTTCCCCTGCTGTGGGCCTGGGCTCAGCCTTTTTTCCACCTCACTCCTCAAATAGCTTGGTGTTTCTCAGAGCTCACCTAGGTCTGCTTTTCAAGATCAGTACTCTTTAGGATTCAGACTGTCATTTTAGACTGTACTTTGTCTCCGCAACTGCATCCCTGCTCCCAGCTTTCCCGGCAGAGGTCACCCTGCATCCGGAGGAGCCAGGATCCAGCAGGCTGAAGTGATGTCTGCATTCCTCATGAGATGGCTGCTTAGTGATGAATCACTGCCTGAGTACAGGACTGATGTCACCAGTTGCTGAGTGACCTGGTGGCTAGCTCGAGCTCCCCTGAAGCTGCCAGAGATCCAGCACACCTACAGGGATCTTTCAACACTTTCTTTTCTGTGGTATTTCCTACCTGATAAATAATCAAGAAGCTCCAGGTTACAGAGGCAGTTCGGTGTGTAGCGCCATGTTTAAGACTTTTCTGAAGGCAAGCTGGGAGCACGAGGACTCCTCTCCAAGAAGTCCTGACCATCCAGGAGAGCATATGGCCATCTGAACTGGACACAGGAGTGTGTATATTTGATAAGAGTCCTAAGCTCGTGTTGAGAAACTATGTGTTCTTGCTTAATGCTATAAACAAGTTATTAAATAACTTGTAACGTGATATTAATAACCAATAATATAAGGAACAAAGAGGATGTAGGTGGGTGAATAGTATTCTCTCGCTCTGAGTATTCAGGCTGCAAACTGTTGCGTCAAGCAGGGCCTTTCGGTTGATCTGTCAGGTCAGCCAAATTTGTAAAATGTTCATCAGCTTTCTAGTATATTGCTCTAGAAAGATGTTGCCAAGTGCTGTTTGACTTCTGACCTTTTTTTCTTGTTTCCTAGGGTTATGATAATACAGAGAGCAGTGTCCGTAAAGCTAGTGTATTTTGCCTAGTGGCAATTTATTCAGTAATTGGAGAAGAACTGAAACCTCATCTTGCACAGCTCACGGGAAGCAAGGTACAAGAGTGATGTGTCTCTGGGGTTTTGATAATAGCCAGCTGAACGGTTTGCACTACTAGCAGCAAGACCAGTGGCTTCACGGTAGTTCTGTGTCAAGTTCTCTGTACACTGTTAAATCCTATCTCACCCTGCCAAACACCAGTAGGACAGCACAGCACTTGCTCAGCGGTATGAGCATTTGAAATCCCACTAAGAAAATTTTGATGGGGTTCAGAGATTGGTTTCCTGATGTATTTGATCCTGTGTAACTGCGAGCTGCCGCTGCCTGGGTCCTTCCTGCTACAGCCATGTTTACCTTGCCCCTTCAGCATTGCATCCAGGAAGGTGACCGTGCAGGCAGTTGGATCAGCTAGATGCTCTGGCTGAAAACCAGATCTGCGATACAAATTAATTAGTTTTCAGTCCTCTCTGCGACTGCACAGGCAATCTGGTGCAAAGAGTGGTGGGAATGCATGGCTGGCATGTGTGGGAGAGCGGGTTCTCTCAGCAGCAGGTTGTGATAGAAATGCAGGTAAACCTTCACTTTTAATAGCACGGCAGGTGTGTCACTTTCCTTCTGGGACACCAGCAAGCACAAGTGACCCTTCAAAGGTCTTTGTGCCCTGGAGTCAGGTTAGCAGCAAAACTCAAATTCTGACCTGATACTACAAGGGAAGCCAAGTCCTTAATTCAGCTCTGTCCTTCAGACAAGAGCTGGCAGTTTGTCTTGAAGCAGGCAGTGTTTGTTTGATTGATTGCTTTTCAGAGCTGCCTAGGCAATTGTCACAAAATTTCTTCTCCTGAGGTCATCGTACCCAAGATTTCTAGGCAATTTTACGATGAATTCTGCATTTTTGTTTCTGAAATAGATCTCTGCATGTGAATAGTTACTTAGTTCAGAAGGCTTTGTTCTGTTGTTTTGAGGCAGTAATTTCTTTCCTGGGTAGGAAGTGTGGTGTAGGCCAAAACAACCTGAGAGTGAAGTTGGATTTTGTTTCTGAATTGGGTTGCCTTGTCCTTTAACAAATTACTTGTGCCTTCAAATTGCTCTGGAAAGAGACAGCTATGGGTGCTGAGGTTTACCTCATTATATTTGGGCAGTTAGGAAATCCCCCTATAAAAAGTTGCAGAAACTTTATTATGCCAGTATCCTAGGTGCCACGGACTTACTGTACCACATAGCTAACTATAAACATGTGAGTAATTCTGGGTTTACGCAGACTGCCTGCATGTTTAAAGTTAAATGTGTGCATGAGTCATTGCAGGATCTGGAGCTAAGGTGGTAAGGCAAAAAAAACCCCAAACCCATGTAAAGGAAGCGTATGCAGTCTAATAGCTGCATTTTCACTAGACGTACCAAGTTAGTGAAGATATTTAAGTGTCATTGAAAATGAATGTTTTGTAAAGCATGGAGAGTTCAGGCTGTTTCCTAGGAGGGACCGTGGCTCTTGGACTGCCGGTGTGCCTGCAGCCCTACTGACCTCTGTGGGAATCTTGCTTGCCCAGAGCAGGCTGCAGGACTGAGATCTGTGAACTGATGGCTGCTGAAGTGAAATACAAGAGGTTTTCCTAAATCACTTAAATCTGTCTGTAACTTCAGTGGAACTAGGCATACCCTCCTGCATCTGTCCATTCCGACATACGCTGAGCTTTGCTTCTGCTTTTCCTCCAGAGAGCCCAGCATCAGCTCGCTCAAAACTTAAGTTCACCACAGAATGCAAGTTTTAAGATTTGCAGATGACTTTTGTCTGCCTGTTTTTCCCAGCATCTTGTTCTGATGTTTGTTTGTTCCTTTCAGATGAAGCTACTAAACTTGTACATAAAGAGGGCCCAGACCACGAACAGCAACAGCAGTTCCTCTTCAGATGTTTCAACGCACAGTTAATGGAGATATGTGGACATATGTGTAGACTTAGAAGCAATCAACGGTGCCTCTCAGAGACCTTTCTGCTACTCTTCACTGGCACGCTCCATCAGCTCAAGGAGGCCATGCAGATATTTATTGCAATCAGTATTTTAGTCCCTTAAAAGCTTTTATGTAGAATCTTACTGGTATTGAATGTAAAGGAAACAAGGTCTGTGTTGCAGTCTTCATTAAAAGTGAACAACAGAAAGCCATACTTAAACATATTCGTATAGCCTGCTGAAATCTCAGAAATATGTTTAGGTTAGTGTTCTAAAACTGAGTCCAAGAACCCGGACACATGTAAAGGTCAAACAAATCGTTTTTCTTTAGTTCATACCCGGTTTTGGTTTCTGTGTGCTAGTTACCTGCTCTCTCCCTGCAGCTGCAGCCATGCTGGCTAGGTTCTCTTCTTATTACAAGTCCTGTGGTCCTGTTTGTACTCCCTGTTGCAGCTTGTCTAACGTGCAGGGCTCTCTGTGGGGAGGTCTTTGTGGATGTGGCTGTGATTCCAGCCTCGGATGCTTTAATACTGAGAGGTATCAAAGTGAGTAATGAAAAAGTAGTTTCTTCTTAAACATCTGAGGTTTTGTACATAGTTCTTCTGACAGACCTCCGATGGGCTGACTTCTCTGTAACTGCTCTCCATCCAGCTGGGCTTTTGCTCCTTTCATTGACCGTGTAAATATTTCTCCCCTCCTAACACATTCAGTTCTTTCATATACTCGAGACTCTCCAGGTTACTTGTTACTCCCTAAAGGGAACCTGGGACCCAATTCTGGGATTGATGCCTGCGAATGGGACACTGGGTGGGTGCTGGAGTGGCCGCTGAGTGTGTCCACAGGTGGGCAGTGGCAGCTGGCAGGGCTGTGTCTCAGTGCTGCCTTGAAAGGCTAGCTGCATTTTTCTTGAGAAGTCTGTAGCTGATCTGCTGCTCTGACCTGGCCCACTGGTGGCTTTGTCCCCAGAACTCCTTTGGGCTTTGGGTAAAATTTTCATCCCAGAGGGCAGAAACGGTGTCTGAAAGAGAACAGAAAGACCCCATGGAAGCACCTGCTGAGCCAGCTGGGACAGTGCTGGTTGCCTGCCACAGCTCCTCCTGTGCCTGAAGAGCCTGCAGTGCTGTTACCTGCCTTTAGAAACCTCCTCCTTCCTGGCCAGCCTCACCGCAGCCCTGCGTGGTGCCCTGCGTTTCGGAGGGGTGCGGAAGGCCCTTGCTGGGCTCCGCTCTCAGCAGGGTACTCTGGGTGAGGGTGCAGCAGGGCAAATCCTTTGGTGGCCTGATGACACAGACCAAGTCAGAGCCAAACCAGCTGCAGTCAAACACCCCACAGCACCTTCTCCCACAGGGCGACCATTCTGTTTGCAAAGGGTGAGCTTCCCCTGCCTCTGCCTGTAGGGGGGGGAAGCAGGAGGATGCTAGAGCTGTGTTTGGCCCCGGGTTGGATCCTAGCTGGTGGGCATGTCCACCCCGAACCTGCAGTGGATCACAGCTGGGGTTTTGCTCCCAGTGCCAGTGATACAAGAGTATGGTGGACCCTGCAGCTTACAGCTTAGCGGTGGTGATGGATGTGTGCTCTCTGGCTGCTCTCGGTGCCTCGGTCTCTCTCCAGCTCTGTCCTTTTCCCCTTTGGGGAGCTGAAGGGACACCCTGGTAGCATACCAAGAACATGAGTGTTACCATTAGTGCAGCAGGAGAGCACCATGGGGAGGGTGAAGCCCTGTTGTCTTCCCTTTCCACCAGTTCACCCCTGTGTCTCTCTGCCCCAGCCCCGAGCAGCTGTGCTGGGAGGTGATGCTTGGTGCCAGCTCCCATGCCATTCCCTAGCTCAGGAGGGATTGGGGCTGGTGGGGACTGTGCAGGATTGGGTTGCAAAGCTTGTTGGTCCCTTTCCCTGCTCACATGAGAGCAGAGGGGGTGACCTGCTCCTGAGTTCATCAGGATGTGTCCAGGCTTTTGCTGGCTGCAGGGCTAGTTCCTTCATCTTTTCCAATGAGTAATGCCATGGCATGAGAAACCATGCGATCCTGGTGGGTGGGATTTCCCCGGGGTCTTTCCACAGGCTCAGAAAAGCCATCCTCACTGGAGGGAGGATTGGCTGCTGCATGGCTGGTGTCTCTGTTCCTGTGGACCATTTCTCTTCAACATCTTTCAGTATGCTTGTTAGGATATTCTTTTTTAATTTTTGAATGATTCAAATTATTTTAGTTTAACACATTTATTTTCCCTTTTGAGGAAATACGCAGCCGACTTGTTGGCAGCAGTTAGCTGTCTTGTTTTAATTTTTAGTAGTGGGTTTGGGTTTTTGTTGGTGGCTTTTTTTTTATATATATAATTTGTACTCTTAACTGCTTAGTATTTATGCCTCTCTTTCTCCCCATCTCAGTTCAGCATCTTGTGTTTCAGTTCTGGGGTTGAGAAGGTCAGCATAGCTGACCAGATGGTGATTAGTCCCTCCCAGCTGTGATGGAGCTTGGTCCATCACAGTTTGCTGTTTGTTTTGGTTTTGGGGATTTTTTTTTTTTTTTTTCCGAATGGCACACTGTAGCAGATCTCCAGGAATTGAATTCCTTCTCAAATGATTTTATATATTTTATAAAATGCTGTTAGTATGCACTGAGAGTGAACGCACTGTAACGTCCCTGAACTGACCCTGGCGCGCGCGCTGACGCTACAGTAGGAGTTAACAGCTCAGCCTTGGGAAGACATGTGGACCTGCCGTGGCTCCAGCAGCAAGCCTGTGTTTTCCGATGCTATTGGCACACTTGGGGCTGCAAATGGTAGAACCAGGCCTTACTTTCTGAATCAGATTCAGTTCTGTTTGTCAACAGATGCTCATTAATGTGCTACTTAATTTCATTATGTGAGTCAGTCGAGGACTGTTCATCCTTTGAGTACTCTAGAAGTGTTATACCTGTATACAGTAGAAAGCATTCTGCTTAGGTATTTATAAATCATTGCGTATAATGTACATAGTAAGGTTGTTTAGTATGTTGAACATGACCCAGTTTTTTAATTTTTTTTTCCTTTGAAGTACTCAAAGGGCTAGCTCTGAATGTCACCTCTCTGATCTCCAGTGTTCTGACTTCAACAAGCTGTACAATCATTCACTTTTTTCTTTCAGGAAGCATAAAGGTCTCTCTGGCTACAAATCACAGTGTCCACGCATGCTTGCAGAGAAAGATCTGCATGCTGGCAGTGCCTCACCATGCCGGTGAAGCTTGTGTTCACATTCTCCTGGCAGTAGCCACCTACTGCAGCTGCCTTTTTTTTTTGTTTCTTTCTTGCTGCCCGTTATGCAGGGCTTCAATTTTTCCTACCTTTAAAAAAAGAAAAAGAAAAAAAAAAGTGTATTTTCTTTGCCCACCATGCTTTAGAAGTCTGAATGGGAGAAAACTCTCAGCAGACAGCGGCTCCTGGCTGCAAGGTTGCCGAAATCTCAGATTATGGATGTTTTTTCTGCCGTTGGCTGCACCAGTGCTCCGTGGGCATGGGCAAATACTGGATCCATCCGCCCCACAGGTCTACGTACTGTAGTTCTCATGTAGTGCAGAAATATCGAGGCATGTGGCTTTCTTAAGGTACACTATGTGTGCTTGCCTGGATTACAATACAATATGAGACTGTCTTTTTTTATTGCTTATTACTAGCTTACCAATAACCTGTATAAGTAATGTAACTCGCATCTTTGTCATCAAAACCTTTTCTCCCCACCCCTTTATTTATCAAGCATAATATTACATATTAAGGGACAGAAAAATAGACCTTTGTAGTATACTGCAGGACGTTGCTAACAATGTTTTAAATGGGAAGTAAAAATCGCTCTGAAAAATGCCAGCCATGATTACTTGTGTTGGCACCGTGTTCATGCGCATGTATTTTTTTTTCTATTTTTTCCGCTTTTGTCATGTTACATCCATATCTGTATTTATATCTTATTTGTTTCACTTTTGAGTGTATCATGGCAATTGTACAGATGTTTTTTGTTAACATTTATGTGATAGAATTTGCTAAAAAAAAAAAAATAAAACCTTTTGAGTTTGCCCTAGAATAAGTGGAAGTTTGGTTTCTTTTGGGGGGAGAAATATTAAAGTAGGTTCCATACCTAACACAGTCCTTGCTTCAGCAGCCTTTGCTTGTAAAGGATTTGCTCTTATTCCTGCCCTGGCTGCTGTGTTTTCATGTATTAATTGGAGGGTGTGTGGTGGGCTCCCTGTTTCCTACAGGTGCCAGTCTGTGCGGGTCCAGCAGGCAGCTGGTCTTTTGGGGTGATGGTCTTTGGTTGTTGGCTTTTAAAAGCTTTTGGGAAGTCGTGATTTTTGGGGATTCTTGTGATGTTGCAAACTGGAGAGCCATATGCTGTTTTGAAAGCTGATGGTCTCATGCAAAGCCACGGAGTGAGGGCTACAAAAGATGCCTGTGTTAGGAGGCTTGTTAAGAGAACTGCAGAGGTTTTAGAATACGTGGCAGCAGAAATTTGGGTGAAGTGTTTGGGCAGGTGAAAGAGGTGCTGGGAACTGCACGGGTCTCTGTGTACCAAAAGGCAAAAGAAATCGAATTTGAAGTGGTGAGGGAGCCTGAGCACTCAAGTGCTTGTGTGTTATCCTGGGGGAGTAATAGCTCATCACAACTTAAAAACCTGCAGTGAAGCTGTGCTCTACAGTAGGGAAATGGATCCCCTAAGGTATGACTGTTACCTTGATGCTGTTCCTTTAGCATCAAGGTAAAAGGCCCTCACATACCTTGTGGTGGGTGCAAGGGAGTCAGGAGAGCTTCCTATGGGAAGCTATTGGCATGAATATTCCTAGACAGAGTACGTGGAGAGTGTCACGGCGTGTGAGCACCAGCATTCAGGACACAGCGGTTCTGGCCATGCTGGATAAGGCACTGCTAGTTAAGCTGACTTTCCTCTCTTCTCCTGCAAGATTATTTTATCTGTCCTTTTTACTCTCCAGCTAGTTACTGAGCCAGAACAAGTTTGCAAAGTTGTTTGGGAAGTTTCAGACAAGGGGTAGTTTTTTTAGCTGCAGACCATTCACAGCATCAGAACCTCTCGCTGGTGCCTCCTTTGTCTTGGCACTCCTGGCTGCCACCCAGCGCTGCCCGTGCCAGCCCAGGGACCCCTCTGCATTGAGGGTCAGGGGCCCAGCTGGGAGTGAAGAGCAGTGATTGCCCTCCCTGCTGCAGATGGACCATCTCACCCCTGTGGTGGCAGGGTCTTTTTTGACTGCCGTGTGTCAAAGCAGTACGAGGGCAGGTCCACCCTTGCCCAGTGACCCTGGCTTCTTCCCAGAGCACTTCCCATGTGTTTTTTTCTCTAGCAGTGCTGGGTACCTGTGGTTATAAGAAAGGGAAGAGAGAACGAATAGAGCATTATCTCATCTGTGCCTTGTCAAACTCCAGATGCTGGCCTAAATTAGCCTTACAGCCCTCAGGGACTGAGAAAAGCTCTGAAGTCTGAGGCATTGCACATGCGGTATTGGACAACCTGATCTAGGGAGCTGGGTTTCACTGACGTGCTTAAAATGGTCAGTCCTTGCAAAACTTTGTGGGGGCTGAGGAGAAGGACATCCCACAGACACAGAAATAGGTTGTTCTGGAAGTTTGTGCAAGACCAATGCAGAGAGCTGCTGGCGTGGCTGGAGGTCTCCTTTCCTTCTGGAGCACCAGGCAGCAAGGGTTGGGCTTGAAGAGGCTGGGTGTTCACCTGCTCCATCTCCAAGAGAGCACCTCTCCATACCCTGCAGCTGGGTTCTACCGAACCCTTGCAGTGTTGCTCAGGTTTTAAGGAAGAAGGCCAAGATGGAGCTGCAGCTTCTGGCTCGTCACCAACCATTGCCAGATGCACAGAGCTCCTCTTGGAGAAGTTGTCTTCTCCCAGCAATGGCTCGTTCCTCCTGCCCAGGTCTGACCTTCTGTTGATCTCCTTGGAAAATACAGGGATGCAGGCCTTGGTGCTGAGATTCATGCATTTGGGGATGCCAGCACAGGCCACCCTTCTCTGCTGCAGGAGCAGCATGGCAGCAGGCAACAGTTCTGTGGGATGCAGCTGCAGCAAGTGAAAACTTCAACAGGAGCATCTTGGGGTGTTTACTTCAAATGAAATACAGGAACAGAAGAAAATAATCCTCTCACTCAGCCTCCTGGCTCCATCCATGCTGAAGGACTTGTGGGTGATGTGATGGCTGGAGGCTGCCTTGGACACGGTGATCACGGAATGAGAGAGGTTTTGATTCTTGGAGAAGCGAGGAGGGGGGTCATCAGAACCGCTGTGTGGGCTTCCAGAGGGCTGACTTTGGCCTGTTCAGGGGCCTGGCTGACAGATCCCCTGGGAGGCAGCCCTGGGGGGCTGAGGGCTCCGGGAAGGCTGGACATTGATCAGGAAGGCAGTTCTAAAGGTGCAGGAGCCGGCCGGCCCCATGTGCCAAGAGACGAGCCAGCCGGGGGGCAGAGCGGCCTGGCGGAGCGGAGCTGTGGCTGGGACTCAGGGAGACATGGAGCTCACCGCCTTTGGAAGAAGGGGCAGGCACCTCTGGAGGGCTACAAGGATGAGCCTGGAGAAGAGGAGGCTCAGGGGGGACCTTATTGCTCTCTACAGCTGCCTGAAAGGGGGTTGTAGGCAGGTGGGGGTCGGTCTCTTCTCCCAAGTAACAAGCAACAGGACAAGAGGAAACAGCTTCAAGTTGTGCCGGGAGAGGTTTAGGCCAGAGATTAGGAAAATTTTCTTCACTGAAAGGGTGTCAAGTATTGGAACAGGCTGCCCAGGGAGGTGGCTGAGTCACCGTACCTGGAGGTTTTCAAAAGATGTGTAGATGTGGTGCTTCGGGACATGGTATAGTGGTGGACTTGGCAGTGCTATGTTGACGGTTGGACTTGATGATCTTAAAAGTCTTTTCCAGCCTAAATGATTCTATGATTCTATGGATTTTGGCATGTCCTTTAAGGCTGAGACTGCATCGTATTGACAAGGGGTTGTTTGTTTATTGAACCACCTCAAAGTATCTGTCCCTTGTGGCTCCTTTGTCATGAAGTCCCCTGTTGTCCTAAGCCACATGATTGCTTCACAGATGGAGAATGAGGAATGGCTGTAATTGCTGGCCTCGATGGTTTTGCTGGGCTCTTCCCTATGGTGGACAACCAGAGTTGCTGCCAGCAATTAAAGGTAGTTAGCAGATTCCTGGCAAGCGTGAAGGCTTGCTCTAAGCGCTTGCAGCCCATTCTCAATTAATTTCTCTGTTCTGGAGGGTCTGAACTGCTGCTCATTTCTTTGCAACCCAGCTCTTTGCATACCCCCTCAAATTATTTTGTGACCCCTTCCCTCCCACTGAGGGATATGCTGAGGACCGGCTCAGTGCATGTCAGCAGAGTTGCACTCCTGGACCAGGTGCCTTATCTTAATTTGCCTCAGTTAAAGAATAAGATGTTTTGGCTTAAAACCCCTGAGAAAGTGCAGCTCAGCTGATCAGTGGTAACTTGTTAAGTTAAATAATTCTACTGCTTCTGATTGTGCAACCCAAATTGCTTGCTTGTGCAACCCTCGTTTACCCTCCCCGAGCAAATATCACACCCCCCTCTCTTCCCTTTACCAGCCCAATTATTTTTCCTGCTTTGCCTTTTCATACACATCCTTGAAGTATGGAAAGGGCCCTCCCCGGTGAGCAGGAGCCTGCTGGGAGAAGGTTCAGTGCAGAAATTCATGTAATACTGACCTCAGGGAGGAGAGTACAGAAGATAAATCTCCATCCCCTGCTGTGATGAGGAAAAAAGTCCTGCAAGAGTTTTGGGAAGCTGCTGGGGCGACACAGTCATGGAAGTCAGCCAACATCAGGCTGGGGTAGAGGGTGTCTCTTGCTAGTTTAGGTCCAGAGAAAGACCATCCTTGTTGTGACCCCCAGGCATGGATCCATTAATGGGTACCATGGGGTTATAGCTAATATGTGCCTGTGAAATGGGCTGGAGGAGGTTGTTGCAGTAGCAGGGTCAGTATCTGAATGCCTGCACTGTGCACGGCTCCCCCTGCCAGGGCAGCGCTCATGCGTGGGTGGGAGGACCATTACACCGTTGCAGCCGCTGTGCTCCCCCGGACCGCTGCAGCTGTAGCACACGAGATCCTTACTTGCTTCAGGTTCTCCCTGGTGATCTGACTGCAGCCAAAGGCTCGGGAAATACCAGCCTGTTAAACCCCAGGCCCTTACGCAACATCACTCCGCTCTCCATCCTGCTTTGTCATAACTTGGCAGGCACCAAAACAGGCCAAGCAAAGCCATTGCTTTCCAAAAAAGGACTAGTTATATCCAAACACGAGTGCCAGCTCATTAACCAGGAGCCAGCAACTCTCCTTGCTGCCCGGCGCTGGGGCCAGCGGGAATGGGCGCTTGTCCCTTGGGGTAGGCAGGGTGCATGGGGACAGTGCTCGTGGGGCTTCAGCCTGCTGAGGGACCTGGGGCCAGAGGGCTCCGCGGCCAGCAGCCGCTCAGGTGTGATGGAGAGCCAAGAGCTGTTTGGGAACAGAGGAGACGGGGAGCAGCTGAGTGGGCAGCAGAGGGGAAAGCAAAGGCGGCACAAACCAGACGGAGCTAACGCGAGGCTGGGGGGATTACAGGGTGCCGGGGAAGCTGCTCGCAAATGCACTGGGGACAAAGCAGTCCTCCAGAGCTGAGGGGTAATGAGTAATTAATAAGGAGAGGGATGAAATTCATAATGACTCAAAAATGGCTGAGATAATGAACTGCTTCTCTTTAAATCCACCTTTAACAAGAAAGCTAAGGGAAAGGATTTAGGTCAATTAAGAAGTAAAGAAAAGCAATCTTGTAAAAATAGCTATTGACACAAGTGCTAGAACAGCTGGAAACTCTCTCTGTGGCAGAGGCAGCAAATGGTTGAGGCCTATAGCTGAGGGGGGAAGATCGGTTCTTAAATGATGGAGAATGGCCATGACACCTCCCCGGACCCAGCCTCACATTTGTGCAGCTGTCCCTGTGCAGGGAGCAGGGGTGATCCTGGACCAGCTGGCCTTGAGGAGCCACTCAGACTTTGGAGCTAGAGGAGATGAAATGGAGTGAAAACATGCTCCCCTCTCTGCGTGCTGGTGCTGGTGCAGGAGCTGCGTTGCTAGTGATGTGGGACAGCCGGTGTGTGTCCACACACCTCTCTCGGTGATCTCCATCACGGGCAGTGGTTGCTGGACAGGTACCAAACCCCAACTCTCAACTAAGCAGCTATGGCATCTTTCTTTTTTTACAGAATCACAGAATGATTTGGGCTGGAAGGGGCACCTACAGATTGTCTAGCCCATCCCCCCCTGCCATGGGCAGTGACATCTTCCACTAGACCAGGTTGCTCGAAGCCCCATCCAGCCTGGCCTTGAACACTTCCAGGGATGGGACATCCACAGCTCCTCTGGGAAACCTGTTCCAGTGTCTCCTCACTCTCACCATAAAAAAAATTTCTTTCTTACGTCCAATGTTGCAGCCCTTTCTCTTTTCCTGCAGATAAAACTGGGTTATACTGAAGTCTGACGGTGTGGCAGAGCTAAGCACCTCTTTTATTCTGTTTAGCATACCCCAAGGGCTAACATCGAGGGTAGGTTTTTTCATAATGAAGCTCACCCTCCCCAGATGTATCTCTGCTTGACATCATTTGTGGTGAAATCCAGACCTGGGAAAACAGGAGACTGAGAAAACTGGCAATACCCAATTTCTGTATTTAATGACTGCGTATGGCATAAAGGCACCCGTAAGTGACAGCAGATAGAGTAGCAGTCAAAGGGGAGCCTCAAGAGTATGACACAAGTGTGCTCCTGGACCTGGGGATGTGCTGACTGCCCTTGCCAGGACCCACCATACACTTTGCCCGTCTCCTGGTCCCAGCCATCGGATGTACAGGGCACTTGCAATGTGAACTCTACTGTTTTTGGTGTTTGCATGACCTCTTCCTGGAAACACTCATAGATTTAACAAATCCCCATGAATTTGGCCGGGAGCTGGTGATTATGTCTGGCTGTCCTCTTGCCGATGAGCTCTGGGGTGACCGTGGTGGGGAGCAGCGGAGGGTAGGGGCCACAGTCCACACATGTGGAATGGAGCAGCCCTCTGTGAGCATCAGCAGCCACTCGTGGGCAACAGCTACACAGTGGCCCTCAAAGTGATGGCTCCCATTACCTTCAGCTGTGCCAAAGCTCAGGGGTCACAAAAGAGGCTGGAAACATTGGAGTTGCCCCTAAAACCTGTTCATTACCTTCCCATTAGAGGAAATATCTTTGGTTCACTCTTACTGCTGTGCAGCAGGGCACTGGGATATTCTCTTCCTCGTCCTGGTAACCCAACCTTATACCGTAACCCCATCCTTGCTGACGAATAGCCCCTGTAAGGTCCATTGTGCCCGGATCTGCCCACTGCCCCCTCTGTGGGTGCCCCAGCGTGGGGTCTCTCCTGCTTCCCCTGTGCTAAAATGCTCCCTCACAGCACAGGCAGGGGCTGGCTCAGCACCTCTGGGTGGGTGGGTGCTCGGGGCTGGAAGGGTTAAATGGATGGCCCTGTCACAGGGGCAGTTTCTTGACTGCTGGTCTATAAATAGGAGCTGGATTTCTAATCTGCTTGCCACTTGTTTCCACTCCCTGCCAGTTTTTTCCTGCTTTTTCCTGCAAGGAGTTACCTGCAGCCACAATGGTCTGCAGCCCCGTAGACACTGCTGGGAGAGGGAGGCAGCAGCTGAGTTCCACCCAGCAAGACTCGCAGTCTGTCAGTCCTCCTGTAACTTAGCCTGATTAAAAATATATATAAAAAAAAAAGGAGGGGGGGGTGGGGGGTGGAAAGGAAGAGGGGAGAGAAACAAAGCCCTCCTCTGGCAGGTGCTCCATGACCCTGTCTGTGCTGCAAGTCCCCGTCCTAGTTTACTCCCTGCCTTGTCCCTCCAGGGCAGCATCAGAGCCATCCCCTGTTTTGGGACAGGTGAAACCCCAGTCCACGTGCTGCAAACTGATGTTGAAAACCCGGCTTTGCTCCCTGTGTACAAACTCCCCGCCCAGCGGCTGGAGAGGGAGCAGGGAGTGGGGGCTGGCAGCATTTCTGGGCTCCCGGCAAATCTCCTATCTGCTGGCTCCCACCATGCCCACACCTCCTGCCCTTCCCCTGCACCCCTCCAACAGCGCTGACAACTCCATTTCCACCGAGTAACATCTGGGTTGTAAATCCTGTGAAGGGCGTGAGGACCTGCCGGGAGAAGGCACTAGGGATTTGCAGAGAAGGGCTGCGAAGAACGGCTGGCTTTGCACTGGCACAGGGAAGATGTGGGCAGGTTGGAGGGAGGCCAGAGATCAGCAAGGATGTGATGACTCCCAGCAAGCTCAACCTGCGTTGGATAATGGGTGACAGAAGTGACCCAGGGAGACATGAAAGCAGCCCTCAAATATGCAAGAGGTGAATGCAGAGAGGGGTGATAATCTCTTCTCTGCAGATGGGGCAAGAAATCTTGAACTTGGCAAGAAAAATTTATATGAGGAATACTTAACAGTCAGACTAATGAAATAGACTTATTTCCAGACCTAATTTTGACAAACCGATGATTTGACCAAGCACGCAAAGGGGAAAGTAACTCTTAAAGAGTGAATGAGCCAGTGGGTGAATCCTTCTATTGTGTTGACCCAATGCATGGTGGTCTACTTAACCTGAAAACTCAGCTTTGATGACCTCTTCTGTTGACGGGGAAGGAATAGACTGGAGGGGAACTGGACAAGAAGTGGGGTGGTTTGTTGGCATGGCTCTTCCTGAGCAGCGTCCACGCAGCCAGGCCAGGTGTGTGTCCCAGGGGCCTTTCCCCATACACACGCCTCGAGCTTCACTGCTGTCAACAGGCACTTTCCAAGGCTGCTGACTCACCAAAATGGAAATGTTCTGCCAAAAAACATTGTTTGATAAAACTGCTAATGGGATCCTGCTGGCTTCCCTGACAGCTTGGCTCCGTGCCATGCATTTGGAGTAGCTGCTGGGAGGGAGGTTGGTCTTCCCAGCTGAAGGAATGTGATGCTCAGGGCTCCCAGGGTGATGGCTCTGCTGAGGCTCTGGATAGGCTGTGCCAAGCCAGGGCACGCTGGTGGCATCTGCAGCCCCACATCCTCTGGCACCCCACCTTGCAGCTGCCCTTAGTGCTTGTTGTGCCATGGATTAGCTTCCAGGGAACATGTCTTGTTTCAGACACCAAACTAACCTTTTACCTCAGAATCTTGACTTTTCATTTTATTTTATTTTATTTTATTTTTAGGAGTGAAAATTCAGCCTCCTGGCCAGCTTCAGCGTTGCCTTGCAGCACTGGCCTGAGCTAAGGATGCTGTGCTGGAGACTGTTAAATAGGATGCTCTTATCTATACCCCAGCTCCTCTTGCCCCGGGAAGACAGGGAGCACCTACCCAGAGTGACAGTGGCAGCAATTTAGTCCCCATCTTGCAACAGGCCAGCTCTTCTTGCCAACGATGAGAAATAAATGGAGGTAGTTATTTGCTTTGCAGAGTTAACCCAGGTAAGCAGAAATGCCCAGTGGCTTTCACATCCCGTTGACGCTGGAGAAGCAGCACCAGCCCAGTGCAGCTTGGCTCCCATCAGGCTCAGCCTGCGCTGTCCTTAGCTGAGCCCTCACAGGTGCCTCAGAGCCGGGGCTGAAGGTTTGGCCACCCTCTGCCTCACAGCTGTGCCCTCTCAGCATGCTCATGGGTGTTCCTGTGACCATAAAAGGCTCCTGGTGCCTCTTTGTATGTCCCTAGTCAGCCTTTACTCAGCCCCAGTAAAAAACCCAACAAACCGATTAAGCATCTAATTCCCCAGCCCTGCCTCCAACATCCCCATGAAAACCTCAAACCAGGCACCTGGGCTCTTCAGCACAGTGCTTGGTGCCCTCTAACCAGCTGGGCCAGGCATCTTGTTGCAGCACAGAAGACCCACAAACCCAGATTCTTTATCTGTGCTCACCTGAGCTGTTGTTCCCTCAGCTTCCTGGTGCGGAGCAGCTCCTCTGCGAGGCAACAGCAACACGTGCCCTGAAACCCCCAGCCCTGCAAGCACTTGCCCTTTGCACCCTAAACCTCTTCTGAAAGCAGCAATTCCTCCTTTCTCTGGAATCATTTTATTTGTGTTAATAAGTGAAAAAAATATTCTCATTTATTACGGAATGTGAACAACATGGAGCAACCTCTCCCCAAAACGCTACGTGTGAATGACAGGCTGCCCTGCTTGGAGGACATGGTCTTCCTAGTGTATAACTGCGAGGATACCTGGTTCTCCCCTTCACACACAGTTTAGCCTCTCAGCTGCGTGTTCCCATTGAAATACAAACTGCAAAAGCTGTGTCCCTGCTTCCCTTGCATGTCCAGCTGATTTCCCACAGCCAGCGAGCATCTGTCTGCTCCTGCGGGCTTGGGGGGAAGCACCACCCCACAGCCAGGGTGGCAGGAGCTGCAGTGAATGGTTGTCTGAAGCTTCACGGTGTCCTTGCCTGGGACATTGTGCACAAAGCAGGCTGTTCAGTCATGGCTGGACCCAGGGCAATGCTGGGCTCCACCGCTGCTGAGATTTTTACATTCCCCAAAACTCCTTCCAACATCTTCAGCATCTGCTGCAATGGGTCCTCTTCACTCTGGGAGCACCTCTCCACTCGGGTGGGTACTGGGGCTGCTGCTGTGAAAAGCTCAGGCTGTCAGCCTCTGCTCCCAGCTTTAGCTGCAGGAAGAACATCTCCTCCTGGGATTTTGGTAGATGCTCCTGCCAACTTGTACTGACATGCCTCCCTGGCCATCACCATGTGGCCTGGGTGAATATTGGTTTCACATTTAGGGATGTTTGCAAGACTTTTGCTGTGGTTCATTAGTTCCCACCACTTCTTGTTGCAGCTCCCTGATTTATACCTGTCTGCAGATGGTCTCCACTAAAGGACCATGGTGGGATCTGTCTCTGAAGGCTGAATGCAGCTTGAGAAGTCCCTGGAGGTTTTCCTTTCCAGTGAGCTTCTTCACTCTGCTGGAGAGTCAAAGCTGTTCCCATCAGCCAGGGCCTGAGAGCCAGGAGGTGGTATCCTTCCCCCCCTGCTGCTGGGAGGAGCCTGGGTCCTACTGCTGGCTAATTCTGGGTCTTCAGCAATAGGTGATGGATCCAGGGTTTCCTCTGGGACAAATCCATGCTAGTGGGAGGCGGGCACAGGACAGCCCTTTTCCTTCTGAGTCAGAGGCTTAAAATCTTTCCCCTGCCCAGGAGTAAGCCAACACTCAGAGCAAGCAGGACCACTGGAAAGTGATCCCTGGAAGGCATCTCAGCTCAGTCCTTGATAGCTCTGCAACCAGGGGAGCGTGCTTTGGCTCTCCAGGCAGTCCTCTGAGCGCAGTTAGGCTCACTGCAGTGAAGGGATGGAAACTTCACAGCTATATGTTTAGAAAAGCAAAATCCCTGTGAGTCGCTTGGCTCTCAGCATGCAGCATGGCAGCAGATTCCCCTCTTGCTTGCTCTGGGACGTTGCTGCAGATTGGCGCATTCCCTTGAGAGCAGCGCTGCTGGGATTTGGGGATGTCCTCGCAGTATAATTTTGCCCTGCAATCACTGCTGGCACGTGGCTTCTCACGCCATTTCCTTTGGCATTTGTCAACCTCCGTGTTTTGGGCAAGTGCTAAACTTGTACTTAATTACTTAGTGGTATGTTTGGAGCCCAGTGCACAGGAGGAGACACACTCAGCCCCCTTCCCCTACCCCTGTCAAAGGTTTAGGAATGCCAAAAGAAGAGAGTTTCATTGAGTGTGCACCAGCGTTCACTGAACACACACCTGTGCTTGGCTGAAGGCATATCCAGGTGCCCACCAAGTGTTCTTTTCATCCACCAAAAGCCTTTGATTTCCTTGATTAACATAACTAGGAGGACCTTGCTGATTTGAAAGCAGAGTAAAAAACCTTCTCAGCAGAAATCAAAGCCCTGGAGGGGACCGGTATGTACAGGAATGGCATTAACAACTAATCCCCTCTAATCCAAGATGACATCCTTATCACATGAGGGCATAAAACGTAATTAGACTTATATAGTGCTATCTCCAGAGTACTAAGGAAATATTAACCAATCCATCTCGCCAGTGCTGCTGTGGGAACAGCCCAGTTATCCTGGCTGTGCAGGTGGGGAAATCGAGGCACAGGATGGTGCTCTAGCAGGGTCCCTTTTCTGGAGAAGGCCACACAAGCCTTGCATTCAAAACCCCTAAATTAGCAAAGCATTTATGACCACTAGGAGGTCTTCTGGGGACACGGAACATG
The DNA here is from genome assembly GCF_023634085.1 of Falco cherrug. Lineage (NCBI taxonomy): Eukaryota > Metazoa > Chordata > Aves > Falconiformes > Falconidae > Falco > Falco cherrug. The sequence goes on along the minus strand of NC_073704.1, from coordinate 30,251,224 downwards.
TCTTCCTTCAAGGCCCCTGTTATCAAGGGAATGGTGAGTCACTGCTGTTTCCCTGCACTTCCAGGATCCCTCCACAGCTATTATATATCTGTAGGGAGATGAAACACATTTTTAAACATGGGCTTCCTCTGTTGTTAAAACGTGGTTAAATGACATCCAACCATCTCTTCAGCTCTCTTTGTATTAGGGCTTGTTTTCTAATCTTGCTTATGCCCCAGATTGTCCCCATCTCACAGATGCTGCAGAAGGTACCTTTTGCCAGGGGGAGCTTTGCTGTCCTCCCCTTGGCTCTCCGAGGTTAATTGGCCCCAAGATGGGTGGTGCAACTGATGGTCCTTCCCTGCATGGAGTGATGCCATTGCCCTTGGGACTAAAGCCAGCATGTAGGCTTTACAGTCCAAACTAAGGTCTCCATCATCCCTCAGTGCTGAGGGTACCTGGGGATGGGCAAGCAGCTCTGCCTTAGACACCGTCTGTGCGATGCCTTTCACCAGGCAGTGGTGGGTTTTTATTTAACAAAATATAGGGCCTGATCCACTTTGAGCAGCAGTAGGACCATTTACGGCAGCCCCCTGTGGTCCTCTTACCAGTGTTGGTTAGTGTCGGTGCCCGTGGCCAAGAGCTGCTTTTGATGGAGGAAGACACAAAACAGCCACCAAAGTTTTCAAGGCCTTGGGATAAGATTATATGTCTTGGGCTGGCAATGCCCTTTGTTTTAAAAAAACAGTTGGATGTATTTGAGTGTGAAGTATAAATACCTGGGCTCTATCAGTCTCTAAAATCAAAGACACGCGGCAAAAGGCTACTGGCATTTGGGGGACAGAAAGTTTAATGGGCTCCTCTTTGGTGGGGACGGGATGGTATCCCTCCCTTAACTGGAGGACATTACCCTTGATCTGTCACAACATACATGTGTCAGAGGGCTTGGGAAGAGCTGCGCGGTGCAGGGTGAGCAGAGGAACAGTCGTGGTGTCCCTTGAGCCCTCCCTGGCTCCGGGCCACCTCTCCCTGCTATGAGCTCTCCCACACCCTGCAGGAACCAGTCAGTGAACGTTTTGTTCTATTTTCCTCTGGGACATTGGGAGTGAATGAAACAAAGCAGTGAACGTAAGTACTCATGGTTTGTTTTCTTTATTAATAAAGTTCCAGGTTTTCTGGAATGGAAAAGAAGATGGCATCTGCAGAAAACTTTAACGAATCTTTCCAGGCACAAGGAACTCCATCGAGACAGATAGATGTTGACGTGGTTCATGGAAAGCTGTTTTGCCACTGGTCTCTTTGGAGCTGAGACTGTGTTATATCCTCAGTGGTAGTCATACATCACTGGCTGAGGGCAGGATCTGTCCCCAGCCCTCCCTTGGCTTCTTTCCACCCTGCTCCCTGCACTGCACTGGCACCACCAGTTGCCTGGAATTCAGATCCAGGGACTGATCCAGCTGAGAGGCAAACTGAAGACCAAAAAAACCATTGGTTTTTTTTTTCTCAGGGAGAACGAACAGTTCCTAGAGGGAGCTGCTCACCTCCAGGCACTGCTGGTGCAGGCGAGAGGTGCAGCGTGTCCTGCTGTGGGTGGATGGAGGTGCAGGGGAGGCAGTGGTGCCTCCTGGGCAGGACTGTATCACCCCAGAACCCACTGTGGGATACCTCAGCTGCTGAGAAGTCAGTGTCACAGTGGGTTTCTGCCTGCTGAGGAGCTGCTGCTAACTCTGTGTCTAGGATAACCGCTAAAACCCTATGCTCAAGAGGTTGCCTTCCAAATTGAGGCAGTTAAAACCCCAAAATACCCAAACACTAGCATGCTGCAGAGTAGAGAACAACATTTGCCCTTTTAGGCAGCTCACCTGACACTGCTTTTCTAGCTTTATAATGCTGCCCATGAACTTGGTAACGTGTGACTTGGCCAATGCATCTTCTAAAAGCCACTAAAACTGTTCCTTTTCCTTGCCCAAGGGGCGCTGGCTCCAGAGTCACTGGGTTTCCTCCCTTTGCTTCTGGAGCTCGGGCTGCCCAGATTAAATCATGTATTGAAAAATTCCATAACAGCTTCTGACCTCAATGAATAGCATATTCAAGGCCACTGGAAAGCTCTTGCATTATCTAGTTCAATGGTTTTCAACCTTTTTTTTCTGTTTTGTTTTGGTTTTTTGTTTATTTCCAGTAGAGATGGGAATCCCCCAATATTCAGATCTATAGCCAGCTGGCCAGCTTGGTGCAATCACTTTCCACAGACACCTTAGGAGCAACCTGGGCCCTTGCAGGGTCTCTGGGTCACTGGTTGAAGTCTGCTGTGGTGTGACTCCCATCTAAGAGAAGTCATAAGATTGCATCTGCAATTGCTGGCATCTAAATCACTGTAGGAAACAATGCAGAGGAACACTTCTGGTCACGTTTATGCATGCAAAGCTGGGCTGAGCTGGAGCTGGCAGCAATACACCTTCAGGTTGGATCAGGCAAACAACAGGTGGTCTACAACGAAGGACAGCCTACACCCAGGTTGAGAAAAAGCCCCAGGCCATCGAAAGGGTGATAGCAGGAGGATAAAGGCTGAGACTGGAGTCCTGGGGCACGAAGGGAAGGGAGAAAGGGCACTGAGTCAGCCCTGGTGACCCACAGAGGTGGGGTGGGATGGAGAGACAAAAGAAGGCAGTTGTTGTCAGCTCCAGGGTTCAAAAAGCACATCCCAAAGCAATGAGTGGTGTCCCTTGCACTCTGTGTCACTGTGAGGGATCCCCAGCAGAACCTGGCACACATTTGGTGCTTGGATGATGGACAGATGCTTTTTTTCTTATTGTATGTGGGTACAAGGGCATGAGTGAAGGTGGATTTTTTTTTACAATAAAATCCCCTTCCCCTCCTCCAAAGTCTTATCTTGTGACTTGCTCTGTCATCATTAACCAACGGGCGAGTATTTCCCATGGTCTCCTCAGCAGATTGCACCCTGTGAGCAAGGCTGATGCTCTCTGTTCCAACCCTGTGCTGGTTGTATTAAAACACACCTTTTATTTTTTTTTTGCCTCTGAGCTAGGAGATTTGGCATGTCTCATGTGTCTTCCTCAGTATGTATCACTTGGGTAATCTTTGTACCTTCTGTATAGTTAATCAGATTTTAGATTTTTCTAAGTGAAAACTTAGAGAAAGAACTGTGGTAGTGAAATTATTGAGATTGGAAGGTCTGGCTAAGGAGTTATTTTTACTAAAAGCACATTTCTTTTGACTGAAAGGTGACAACCTGTGACTGTTCTCAACTGCCCGCTGCTGAGCTAGGATAACACCCCGTGTGTCACCCCGATGGCCTCCACCAGGAGCTATCTCCCCATATTGTCGTGTTATTTGCTGCTTGATTCCTCAGACTGGGACAGTTAACAAGCTACTTAAGGAATCCATCCCTCTTCTTTTTAAAATATTATCACAATATGGGTTTTCTTCTGGAATTCCCCATGGATTCCAAGTCATGCTGAACATTGGCACCAATGGCACAAGCTTCTCTTCAACACAGTTTATGCTTGGATTTGCTGGGTCAAACCCATGTAATTTTACCCACTGCTAAAGTTAGAAAAGTCTAGACAAGAAACCTCCAGGAAGAAGAACTCAAGAATAATTTCTTTGATGCATTTGGGAAAAAAAAAAAAAAAAAGCACAGGTGGCATGTATAATGACAAAATCCAAATGGTAGGCACTCCAAATAAATGAAGGCTATTGAAAAGCAGCTATGAAGATTAGAAATAAATCTGACTGCTTGACACTACCAAGTCAATTTGGGTTTATTCTGTTTATTCGTAACAAAAATATGAGTGCTGTCTCATGTAATAACCGTGGTGGTTGTTACTGCTCGCAGCAGGTGTTAGGAGCTGGATGCTGGGCGGTGGGGTCAGTTTCCCATTCAGTGTTACTACCTCCCTTCTGTTTGTGTTACAAAAAGTTACTTCCCAAGAGATGTTTATAAACAATGATCAAGTTTCTTAACCTTGTTTTGATAAACGAAAGCAGATGTTTGGCAGGATTCATCAGTTTCATCTCCAGTATTTATAGACAGTGGGATCTCACTGGCATGGTCCAGGGAGTCTAGGACACTATGCATCCTATCCTGAACAGACGTTTATGTTAGGTCAAACAAGGAAGACAGGTCTATACCTTGTAAGCAGCTAAAACTATGACCACCGTATCCTCCTATTTCATACAGGTGTATGTATTTTTCACCTCTTTAATCCACCTACAATAACCTGCCTTCAAGACAGCAAATTTCTTTTACAATGGGCAACCTGTACCTATAGCGTGTAACTCTTGATCGAACTATTCTGTGATAATAGAGTTGCTTAGCTGATGCCTTATAAATAGACATGTCAGGAGCAGTTTATTCTATTCCCTGGTAAGGGGCAGCCTGGAACTAGTCCATGTTGTATTTCAGTGTCAAAGAAACCCACGTCCTGGGCTGAACCAGCAAAATTGTTTTATGGATAGAGTAATGTTGTATTTGTATGATCGTATGCAGAGGCTGGGTAGTAATTTTGTGTCATCTTGGCTCTGGTGATGGGAATAAAGAGGGTTGTGAAGGAGATGGTTTGGGTGTTAGACATTTTAGTCTCAGTTAATTGATTGCCAACTCATCTGAGGTGGTTAATAGGTTTGGAGAAGCTGATGGGATGTCTGTCTCAGGACATAATTATTTCTGTTATTCCTTTCTCCAGCTGAACCTAAATGTTGGTTAATTGGCACTGATTGATTAAAGGAGAACTAGGGAAAACTTCCTCTGAAAGTCTGAGGCTTGTCTTTACTATGAAATATGGGAGGACCTCTAGCCTGACATAAAAATCCTACTGAAGACAACAGTTTCTGCTTGGTACAGTGAGCTTCCATTAGATCCTCAGTGTCTGTTGTCTCTGGTCCAACAGCTCTTCTGCAATCAAACCTAAAGTAGACAAGAAATAGGTAGTTTTTGCCATGATATAGCTAACACTAGTGAATACTGTGCATCTGAACTGCTGTTGACCTTCCCTAACTACATCATGGGAAAAGTTAAAGCAATGGTCCCCAGGAGGGTTTTGCAGTGAGGTTATTTATTTCACTATGAAAACAAACTGACAAGCCTTGGTTTGGAAGTGAGGACGTAGCAGTGCTGCACTTTGGTCACTTGAACCGTCTTATCTGAGGATATTCATCACGGTCCGTGCCCTCAGACTGCCATCCCATCCGGATATGGGAAGTCTTTACGCACACCACAGGGGCACCTCAGTGGTCAGGTGATTTGTACGTTAAAAAGACTTGAAGTTGGTGCTGATTCACCTTAAAAAATTTGCAAACGACAGTGTCTTAAACCACTGTAAGTACAGCTGCCCTGGGTTGTGTGGGAACGGGCTAAAATTGTCACATTCCTATTTCTCTCACGAAGTTTATTGTAAAGACGAGTCAATGTACCCCACTGCTGCTGTGGGAAGATAAAGGGTCTGATCCTTCTTCCACCTACATGGCTTTTACATTTCTGTAATCCACTATTTTTTGTCAAACGATTCTTAAGTTTATCTCTCTATGCATAAGAAGAAAGTGAAGCTGCAGACTTCAGCATAGCATATCCCACCTTGAAAGAGTTGGCATCTCCCTGGTCTGACTGTATGGCTGTTACGGAGACCTAGTCTGTATAGGCTGGGACTCATGGCCCTGGGATTTTTTCACAGGTCTGTCACTGTCTCAGGGATGGGAAGACAATTTGCCCTTTAGTTTCCTGACCCATAAGGTAAGACCACTTGCTTGCTCCCTAATGGTGGTAGGATATTTATTTGCATGTGTAAGGTGCAGCCACGCTGTGCGCCATCCTATGAAGTTAAAAGAAATGTATTAACTTTCCCCACAGGACCTGCAGAAACAAGAGGTGACACCTTGAACAAGCAGGAAATCTAGGATATTCTTGGGGAGAAAGGAATATTGAGGAAATAAGTGTATTTGTAACCAGCAGAAGAGATGAGTGTCTACTCACCTCACCTCACCTTACCTTTCAGGGGACTTGCGAGGCTTCATTATTGGACTTGGGAATTGCTGTGCAAACACAATAAAAAAGAGTCTTAAATTTGACTTATAAACATTAAGGGAATAATGTGTTGTTAGAATAATTGCACAAATTACTGTCATTGCAAAACTGCTTTTACGTATGGGTATATTCTAGTTGGGAATAATTACAGTCAGACTATATGTAATACAAGAAAACCACACTCCCTTTTCCAGTTTATCTTCTTCTTAGTCTTGAATTTGTTGCGCAAATCATCTAACTAGAGCATTTCTATAAGAAAAACTTCATTTTGATGGAAGAGCACTTTGAAGCAAAGACCAAATATTATAATAATAATGCTCATTATTTTCTCATATTTTGAGTTTTGACAAGTCATAGTATTTGTGAAGGACTAGTGGTCTTGTGAGATGTAAATTGTGATTCTGCTAAGGTACAAAGAGTTGTCTGAGAGACTACTGAAAGGCATTTTGAGTACGTGAAGAGTCTTAAAATGTTTTCCTTTCAAGGAATTTAAACCGTTTCTGAAGTGTTTAAGGGGAGATGAAAGGCTCTGTAATGTACTTCTTCATGCTTCGTGCTGTCCTACAACAGATAAATGCCCTGGGGTGGAGCATTTCAGATCTTTCCACATGCTCAACTGTGTCTAATTATTATCCTGGAATTATTTCATGTCTGAGGAGTTTACATTGGAGATGATGCATCTGTTTGTCACTGTTGCTTTGCCAGGTCCAGATTATGATAATGCCTTTCCTCCAGAGTTAAAAATAACCACTTTTCAGATGGTTTTTGCTTAGAAGTCTCAATGGGGAAGGAAAGCACATGCAGTAGGACAGCATGTAGACTTTTTACCATGAGTCTCTTCAGAAGCTGGAAAGCTGTGGACATCCCACATGTCCTTGTGCATTACCTGTATGGTAGAACCTGGACATTGCCTTGAGCAGGAACAGGACTGTGGGGCATGTACACTAAAACCTGTGTCAGGACCATAGTATCCCTTGCAGCTGGATTTCATAGACCCGTTGAAATGTTGGTGGGAAGGGACCTCTGATTGTTTCTAATCCAACCTGCACCTCAAAAGAAGGCTGCAGCCTACACTGCATTGAGTCAACCGTGGCACACTCCGCTGGAATCTTGAACACCTCCAAGAACGGAGATGCTGCAGCATGTCTGGTAACGTGTTCCAGTCCTCTAATAAAAAAGTTCTTCTTGGTGTTTGATCTAACCCCCCAGTCACAGCTTGTGGGCATTGCCTTGATCACTGCTGCTACTGAGAAGGGTTTGGCTCCATCATCTTTTTAAATGCCTTTGCATCGCCTGTGGGCTGCTGTTTAGTCCTGTCTTCATCAGCATCGGGCTCAGCAAGCCTGATGCCTTCAAGCTTTGCTCACAGGAGAAGGGCTCTAGGCACTGAGTGTTTCAGCAGTTCACTTGCTGCATCGCGTCCAGCTTCTCCATCTCCCACTTGAACAAGAGGCTGAAACAGGTGCAGCCTCACCAGCACCAAGCAGAAGGGCAATAACTTCCCTTGATCTCCTGCGCTTTGAGGAGTGGTTTGCCTCAATTCCAGTGAGAAGGAACTGTTGTCTCCTATTTAAGATGGCTTTCAAGATAACCCATGGGTCCTTTTCAGTAGAGCTGCTCTTCAGCCAGTTGGTTCCCAGCCTGAACTGGTGCATGGAGTTATTCCAGCTTGGTCCAGTAGTTTGCACATCTCTGCTAAACTTAATGAGGTTTGTATTGGCCTCGAGTTTCCCAGGGTCCAGCTGGATCAAAGCACTCGTGCTCGGCATGCCAACCACCCCACCCAGTTCGGTGTTGTCTGCAAATCTGCAGAGGGTGCCTTCTCCTTCTTGTTCAGGCTTTTAGGACTCTCTTCCCATGAGGAGAGAGTCTGGATTAGACATCTTCTGGCACCTCTTCTTCTGCTTTCACACCCCTGCCCCTGGCAAAGCTGGTTTAAGCAACCCCTGCTGCAGCCTGGCCCCAGCTGCTCCTTCCCCCCCTTCCCACTCCTTGGTTGAGCTGACACCAGCGTTTGGGGCAGGGTGGCAGACCAGACTGGTGGGTGGGTGTGGGATACACACAGCCATCACAGATATTTTCGTCTTGGCTACAGTTTTTTTGCTGCAAAGCAAAGCTTCCTCAGACAGCGGAGCTGAGAGCAGAGATGGTCTGTTTTCGGTTCTGGGTGATGATGCTTTGTCTCCAGCTGTTGCTCCCCACAAAGCTCCAGGTAGTGATGGTCCCCCTTTCTCTGCCAGCCTGGTGTGTGTGAGGATGCGGTGTATTTATACCACTCCAGCCAGGCCAGCCGAGGCTGCTAGGAGCAGGCAGCACACACGGTGACCTCAGGCAGAGGGACCGCAACTAACCCCTGAGACGTGTATCGGTCACAGCTGTTTGCAGAGTCAGTGCCTGCTGCTGGCCAAAAAGTACATGGGTTTTGTTGTTGTTGTTTTGGTTTTTTTTAAAGTCATGTGCTGCTTTCCTACTAGTGCTGTCAGCTCCAGAGCCCTTCTTGCAGCAATGTAAACACAGCTACTGCGTGTGCTCCATCACAGAGTGCCGGTCCCCGTAATTGCAGCCTGTAGTTCACAATGAGACAGCCAATGCCAACAGATGTATAATGAGCATTTTAAAAGCGCTTATTTTGTCATCCAATCATCGATCATCCTCATTGTGTAAATATTTTCTGTTTCCACAACAATATGACTTTAAAAGAAATGTTCACCAGGAAGAAAGAAAATTTTGATTCTGCTGATAAAATCAGGACAGTCAAAATGATTAATATGACATTGGGGAGAGCTCGCAAATGAGGCTTAATTTCTGTGGCAAAAAGACCTCGTGGATTCATCAGTGCTTGGTTGCGCCTGGAAATTCAGTGGCAGCTGGAAATTTGATGGTGACCTCTGATAAGCAGGAAAATCGTGAGCATTTTAATGAATGACTTGAATAAGAAAATAAATAAGCCAGTCTGTGCGGCATCCTTTCTGATATTTGTTTTGCTATTAAGTTCAGTTAATGAGGTTCTCATTGTGTCATGATGACTGTGTTGACAGCACATCACGACATATGACCATTGCTGGCATTTTGGCTGTCGGGGGAAGGGGATACATCGCCTTAGACACACCAGGTAGGACAGGGAGGTGGCTGTAACAGGCAAGCATTTGCAAGCCTTTGGTGAGGCTACCTCAGAGATAGTAAAGATAGGAAGATTCCTGGTGAGCATCTTTGTTCTCTGTCAAACTGGCCACAGGACGTAAAGGAATTCCTTTCTTTTCTTTTCTTTTTTTTTTTTTTTTAGGAGAAAAATCTAGTCTTAATTCACATCTAGAAAATGGGAATGGAGAAAGGGGGCTTTAGCCACAAACTTTGGGAAAGTTGTACTCATGGTTGATTACTTTCCTTGCTAAATTGTGCAGTCTGTTCTTAGCCTTGGTTTAGTAATTTGTACTGTTTATTCCCTGACTCTTGTATCTTTGCTGTGAGGTTTAGAAGCATTTGTTATGAAATGCTGAATTCCCATGCGAGTATTTATAGACTATGTTTGAGTCACCTGTTAATCTTCCTCTGGGTAAAACCAAACTAAGCTCTTTGTTTCTTTCACTATAAGGCACATTTTCAAGACCTTGTTCATTCTGTTTTTCCTCTTCAGTGTCCTTCTCAGTTGTAACACCAAGACTACATTCATACTCCTGGCAGTAGCCATTGCCCAGAACTGTAGGCCACCAGCTATGCTCCGAGGTGCTGTTCGGTAGAGGGCAATGGGAACCCCTCTAGGCTGGTTTCCATCTGAAAAGTGGAACTGCACAAGATGAAGAGACCTCAGGCATCAGTGGGCTACATGGGAGAGCCTGCACTTGCCACTGGCTGCCCCAAACCTTGTCAAAGGCAAAGCAATGATTTTCTGGCTTTTAGAACAATAAGGGCTGCATAACAACTGGTCCTTTCTTTGCTCAGAACATCACAGTTGATTAAAACCTTGGGTTTTCAGTCTTTTCTAGTTTCTGGTACCTTCAGTGTGTTCCAGGGAAGGCAGACCAAATTAACCAGTCACAGTACAGACACTTCTCTTGGTTATCTTGCGGAGCCTACTTAAACATGGTTCCCCTGTTTACTCCTGATCTCCAGGTCAGAGGCTGGAAACCTGTGAGCTAGAATACACACAGAGGCAACACAAAAGGCACCATGCTGATCCTTTTTCATAAAGCATATTCAGTGCTTGGGTGACCATCCCAGTAAGTCTTCCCACGTCTCAGCAGCTCATTTCAGATCCCTGCAGTTCATCCACACAGGCTGTAACTTTATGGCCCATGCATCAGGAAAGAGTTGGAGTAATCCCTGAATAACCTTGACTAATGCCATAAAGAGCTAATGGCAGCTTTTGGAAGCTCTTCAATACAGTATAATATTCAGCCTTGATACTTTAAGTTTATTTTGGGCTTCATGAACACAGAATTGCTTATCTGACATCGAAGCTACTGTTAGGCTTTTCAGAAGCAATTCAGATGTTTATGGTGGAATTCATAAAGGTATAGAGATGCTTTGTTTCCTTCGAATTTGGTGGCAGTTAAGTGCTTAATTACTTTTACCAGTCCATCTCTGCAGTGTTATAATGCTCCACGCTCACATCCCTTTAGCCCCTTGGCTAACGGAAACACTTTTTTTTCCAGAGGAGAAAGGGAATAGAATATGTGACTGTATCTCAGTCACTTCAGTGCAAAGTCTACTAAGTTGCCTCTAAGTGCTAAGAAATTGATATAAATTTTCACTTTTCAGCAAAGCAGATGAAAAACATACATGTTTTCCACTCAGTGCTTAGCTAAAGGGATTATAATGACAGTGAAGCAGCAAAACAAACTTCTGGGGTAGTAACATCTTAAACTGAAAGTGCAGGTATTAATGCTTGAAGGTTTTGTGTTTGGCGTATTTTTGTGTGTGCTTGTTTCGGGTTGTTTTTTGTTTCAATTAAAAGGATTGACTGACTTCAAAATATTTTTCCTTTTTATGCCAGCTTGAACTCACTGGCACAGTGCTCTTGAGTGCAGGCACAAATGGCTACAGGAAAATAATTTTATTTTTAAAATACTTTTTCACATAAGGATTATCCCTAGGTCCCTTCATAGCGTTACCTCAAGTAGAAGAATCCAATGAACAAAATACTCGCTCAATCCCTTTTAATCATATGAGCAAAGCATTTTACTGTGAGCTATTGAAAAAACATCTAAAAAGAGAGATAAAGAGCAATCAGCGCAGCAGAGGGAAAGAAATTACTTTCATCTGGGAGGGAGTAGGAGGGCAAAAGGAGGTTCGGGTGAGAATGCTGCGGTGGAGAAGACTGCTTCACTGAGGGGCTCTGTTAGGGAAGGAGGAAGAGCAGACGCTGGGTGATCAAGGGAGCCCCAGAGGGGAGCAGAGGACGACTTGGTCTGTATGATGTGGTGGGTTTTGAAGATCAGGAGAGTGTATTTATTTGATGCTGTGATGCAAACTTCCGCACTGGGGGAAGAGCAGGAGTTAGACCAGAAGAGGGCTGAGATTTCTTTCAGGAGAGGTAGACAAAGAACAAAGATGTCTTTTTAGTTCATCAGATTTGGCTAAGAAAGGGATGGGAGGACAGGAAGATTTAGAAGGCAGAGTGGCTGGTAGTCTCTGTAAATTTTATTAGCAGATCTCACCTTATTTTCTACATTCAGCAACAGGCCCGAGAGGAAACGAATGGGAATATTTTCAAGTAATTTTCCCTCCAACATACTTACTTTCTAGAAAGATAGCAAAAAAAAATATTGACATGCCAGACTTGATGGGATCCTTTGTTTTGTACTGAGCAGCTGCTGCTGCTGCTCAGATGTTGTGTGAGAAGAGCAAAGTATTTTTGAAAGCATAAAAAGGTGACAAGGTAACTCCAGCCATTTTGCTTTAAAAGAACCAGCTGTTTGCCCAGCTGTGTAATAAAAGAGGAAAGAGAAACTACACTGAATGGAATTTTTGTGCTACTTCTTAGTATATAACTGAGACAAACAGATATATATATAATGCATCTTAAAAACTTTAAGACTCATAGCACCTCTGTGAAGCTACTTGGTTACCCTTCAGGTTACCTCCTTCTTCACCTCATGACACATCAGGACACGGACTGCCAATGCCTACAGCTATACTGCATCCAACTCTTGGGCTCAACCTAATGATGATCTATAGGCGCAGTGTCAATATCGATATTCTATAATCGTAGCCGCATCTGACAGTGAAATGCCACTATCTCAGCTGTAAAGTATGGCAGTACATAATACATGCCAGGAGATGCCCTGGGTAAACTGCCTTTCTCAACTGAAATGTGACTGGGAAGCTTGTGGGTAGGAAGCCTTCTCCCGCAAAACTGACGGGAAGATTTGTAATGACTTGGGGTCGTTAAGGGTCTGTTTCCATGTCTGCTGGTGGATAACAACAGGACCTGGCTCTCCTTTTGTTTCCCCTCCCCAAACTATCAAAGGTGGGAAGGACCGATGGGACAGGGAGATGCCCCAGGAGCCGGGGTTTCGGAAAACGATGGGTACGGGCAGCCCTGTAGGTGAGGCTCAGGATCTGCGATCTAAAATGGTAAAGAACCAGTTTCTCCTTACGGAGCAGGGGAGCTGGGCTGGGAAAGCCAGAAGGGTTTTGGTTAGGGGTGGCTTTTGTCCCCCACACCGTCCTCTGGTTCCTTCACGTCCCCCGGCAAACCGCTTTGGAAAACGCCCCCTGAGACCAAGCCCAGGCCGGTGTGAGAGCCAGCCAGCCAGCACGGAGGGGAACCCCTCGGCTGCCCCTCATCGAGAAACCCCAGAGGCTTCGGCGGGACCCCGGCAGCGATGTCACACGCGGGCCCGCACGCCCCGCGGCCGGGCCTCGGGGGTCGCTTCAGGAAACACGGGCAGCTGGGGGCCGCGGGTCCCCGCGGGGCCGCTCCGGAGCGGGGACCCCCGCGCCCCAGCCCCGCCGCCGCCGCCCGTGGCGGGGGTCGCCGTGCGCGTCCCCGCTCGCCCAGGGGCCGCCCCGCCGCCTCCGCCCGCCCCGCGGGGCCCCCCCGCCCGCGGCCGCCCCGGCCCCTGCGTGCCCGGCCGCCGGCGGGGCGGGGCGGGGCAGGGGAGGGCTCGGCCCGCTCCGGCTCCCCGGCCCGGCCAACCCGCGGCCGCCGGGGCTGAGCCATAAAAGCGCCGGGAGCCGGCGGGGCTGCGGTTCCAGCCGGCCGCAGCCGTGCCCGGCGCCTCGGGGTGGGCAGCCCGGCTGGCCCCCTCCTGCCGCCCGGCCTCCCCCAGCCCCAGGGACGGCGCCGGGCCCCCTCCCCGCCCGCCGCCCCCAAGATGCTGTTTTGGCACACGCAGCCGGAGCACTACAACCAGCACTCGACCGGCAGCTACCTGCGGTGAGTCCCGGGCAGCCCGAGCCGCCGGGGTGCCCTCGGCGGGGTGCCGGGTGGGCGAGGGCTCCCGCGGGGCTGCCTCCCCCCCGCCCCCCGTCCGCAGCGCCCGGCCCGGCGGTGCCCGCAGCCTCGCCGGGCTGCCCGTGCCGGTCCCCCGCAGGGGCGGGGGTAGCGCGGCTCGGAGGGGAGGGTGCGAGCGTGGCTGGGCGCTGTCAGGAGGCGGTGGGAAACCTGCCGGCAAACCGAGAGGGCGCCCGGTTACCTCGGGATGGGATTTCTTTCTCTTCTTCTTGGGACGATGCATAAAAAGCTCAGATTTTCACTTTCTAAACTTGTCTAAACCAGCTCTTTCCTGCTTCCGCACAGTTGCATTTAATTAAATGTGCCTAATTTAAGCACAAGGGCTACTAAACAATAGCCTGTAACATGTGTAGCACAATTCCGTATTTCCTCCCTCCAAAAGACATCAAAGCAGGCAACTTTGGGAATTTCCGTTCTGCTGGGTGCTTATTAATAATTTTTTTTCTGAATATGTAAAACTGAGCTCTCAGCTGGTGTCAGTTGCTGCAGCTCCGCTGAAGTGTGATTTTGCTGAATTGCAGCAGTGGTGAGCCTGGCGGTGGCCCAGGAGCCTTCCTTTGGAAATGTCCCCCCAAACCCCGCTGCTGAGAGAGCACAGGGTTTGTCTGGTGAAGCACTGAGTGTAGGTAATAACAGCCCTTCCAAGGAGACATGCGACCTTGCCTATTCCTGCGCCTCCCTATCAGCGTATTTGCAAAGGATTTTTTTTTTTTTTTGACTCGGTAATAATCTCCCCTTGTCAAATGATAGGATACCATGAAAGTCTTGCTTTCTGGCAGCTTCTCCACTTCTTTATAAAAGGTTCTTCACCTCCTCTCCCTATACCAGTAAGTCTGTTTTAACAGCATGTGTGTGGCAAAAGTCTTCTCTCTTGCTTTGTGCTTGCAACTCTGATTAGTTTAGGACAGCGAGAAGGGTGGCAGCAGAGCAGCATCAGCATTGGTACTTGGGCATACTGTCTCTGCATTAGAGAGTATTTATGGTGCTCAGGCTGCTTCGTTAACTCCATGAAATTGTTGCACTCAAGAGTTGCAATTCAAGTTTTGGAAAAAGTAGGCTTCTACAACAGTTCCCATCCTAAAAAAAAAAAAAAAGGGTGGGAGGGGGAACCCTTAAAACTCTCCCAAGTTTTCACCTTTACGCTGAAGCTTTACAGTTTTGGTCTCAACCAGCAGCCCACTTATCTGGGAAGGGAGAAAGTTACCTGAGAGCTCAGTCTGCTGGCAAAGAGTAAAATACATTGTGTGTTTATATGAATATGTATGAAGATTTATGAGGATTTTTCTGTCGTATTGTCTTGCTATAAATGCAAATACGACTGAGGTACGGCAGAATTCACATGGTTGTCTCAGGTACACACAAAGCCTTTGATTGCTGCAAAGTATAACTGATACAAACTTTTTCTACAGCTGCTCAAGGACTGTGCTGTTTCAGCTTCCTGTGCAAAGTTGGTACAAGTGGGTATGGGGAGCCTTCAGAAAGGCAAAGCTTGGCAGAAAAATGCCCCTCTAGAAATGCATGTCTTGACACATTCCCATGGAGAGTGAGCTGGCCAGAATTAGAGGTCCTTATGGAAAACAAGGGTTTTAGTCAACTGACTATCCCTGAAACACCTGAGGCTGTTGCTGCCATAAAATGTTTTAGGGCTTTTAGTCCCAGATCAATCAAAACCACCGTGGTCGCAGTAGCAGATACTCAATAAAACTGAAATTTTGTCCTAAAGCACTGACAGGTTACCTTCGTACTAGCAGCCTTTCTGCCAGATCAGGTATCTTTTATTCCCCCAGCTAGCATCAAGCCAGCAAAAACAATTTAATATGTTTTTCTGGCCAGTTAAAAGGAATTTGTGTTGTGGGCTCAAGTCTGACCCAGACTTGATACTTTTAAACCTGGGCCAGATTTTGTGCAGAACTGCAGAAGCTTTCAGGCTTCAGAATTTTTTTACCTGTTCTCATCTGTAAAGCAACATGCATTCCAGTAGCACTGGGCAGACGAGTGTGTTAAGAGCAAACGTTGGCATCCAGGGTGAGCGAGATGACTGTGGAGCAGTATCAGATCCTGTGTGTAGCAATGCTATCTATTTCAAAAATCTACTGCAGGCATTTCTGTCACTTCATTACTGTAGTAAATCATCATCACTAAAGGGGGAAAAAAAAGCCTCCCTATGGCTGCAGTTAGGCAAGAGCTGTGATTGTGTCAGTAATGCCAGTAAGCAAATGAGGCTGGATGCTTTCGAGTTGGTGATAATATAGAGGGAGTGGGGTTGAGAAAAGAGAATGGAAACGGAGATGGGTGTTTCTTTTCTCCTGTCTGAATCTGAAATGACACGGTTTGCTCTCTGGCTTTATTTTGCCATAAATAGGAGTACCTGTGTTGGAACCTGGTGCTTGAGCAGTTTGCTATAAACTGCTGTGCAGTTTCACTCATGACCTGCATAGCCTTCAAGGTTGTGGGTGCTGTGAGTGAACACAGGGTGGATCATTAACTGAACAGGCAAAGAAAAAATTCTTAATGCTCTTTCCATAAGGAGCATGCCCGTACATGCTGGCATGTTCCTGAACAGTTTTTCTTAAAGATTTTTATGTATGGGATTACTGAAAGGAACAGAACTGCAGCCTCTGTAATAGGACTCTTCATACATCTGGGGGAAATGGAGGAGAAAAAAGAATTGCTTCTTATTCTGAACTGTCTCTGTTCAACATAATCCTCCTAATTTAGAAAGGTATTAATGTCTTAAGTAGACGGACACAATGATCAGAAATGTTAGTGACGTGGGGAAGGCTAATGTGGTTCTTCAGTATCAGACATGTTGACATAAGGATGCTTATTCCTGACATCTCATTTTGTACTAATCATTCTGTTGTGCTCTCAGCCTTGCTAATACCAGTTCTGCTCAGGGATTAGTGCGGGCTGGGATCAGTCTGACACTAAATCAGCAGGCAGGTCAGCGTGGAAGCCTTGTAAAGGAGCGAGAACTGGGATGGTGTACAGGTCCTAGAGAAGCTGCTCCTGAGCACCTGTGTATGCATTTGTTGAAGGTAGCCCAGTGCTGACAAGAGCTATGTAACGCCTTGAGACCAGGTTTATCAGAGTGCAAGGAGATGTCAATCGAATCAGCAGTTCATGCCATCATTTACTTGAATGTCTCCTTTTTACACTGGAGCTATCTACTCCTCACCCTTGGCTGCTACTTGTAGACATTTTACTAATCTGACATTCAGCTGTCAAAATAAAGTGCCTTTTCTTGCCTTTTTTTTTTTTTCTCCCTGAAAGGCTTTCATCTGAGAACCCAAGAACTCTTAAACAAGTGTACTTCCACAAGGATGAGGAATCTGTTTTTGAGAACTTTTTTCCTCATCAGGAAGACTGCTTAATTGAAAAGTAAATCAAATTTATGTTTTAAAAACATAAATTAATTCTCAGAAAGAATAATATTTTGCTAATGGTGTGTTCTTTTGTGTCTAGTGCTGACATCCTAGAGGCAGAAGTTGCCCCGTTACATTATACAGGCTAAACTTTTTTTTTTTAAGCCATCCTAACTTGGTGTTTCTCCAGAGGCCATCCCCATTATCTCAGAGCATGAGAATTCAGTGCAGGTTGAGGCTAGGACACTCCATAAAGTCTTTGTAATTAAATGTGTGTGAATTCTGCATTGCAGAGATGTCCTTGCACTGCCGATCTTCAAGCAGGAAGAACCGCAGCTGTCTCCTGAGAATGATGCCAAACTGCCACCCTTTCAGTACGTCCTCTGCACAGCCACGTCACCTGCTGTGAAACTGCATGAAGAAACTCTGACCTACCTCAACCAAGGTGGGGTTTGCACTGCACTGAAGGAGGGCATATTTTCTGGGAGCAACTCATGAGAAAGAGATGTAATTCTGTATTTGTGTCTTACCGGGAGGGCAATGGGATGGGGAAAAAGAGGGATAGAGATGGGGAGAGGGGAATGGAGGAAAGGAGAAATATTTGATTTTTTGCATTCATATATCAGACTGTCAACTGTTATAAAATAATGAAGTACCACTGATTTAACTGTTGACTTAAAGCAGCATTATAGCATGCACAGTTCCCTGTGGCCAGGATGCTGGCTTGATCTCAGACAACTTAAACTGCAGCCTTCTACCTTCATTTAAAAGGCCAGATTAATTAAGCAGATTGGCAAAGTTTGGGCTTGGGAGGGCTCTTAACATGGTAAGTCCCCGAGCACTGCTGGAGGGCATTGCCAGAGGATGAGTTAGCAGGTATCCAAGGGCTCCTCAGCCATCTGGGCAGAGCATGACATCGCTCCCACTGGCTGGGTGAGGTGGCTCTGCTCGGTCCCTAACTTGACAAGTTACTGGGGTTCCGTGCAGCAAGGTCCTCCATAACTGACCTTATAGGCTAATTTTTACTCCTGGAAAAACAAGCAATGTGTGTTTCTCTAGGCTTTTTCTTCCCCTTTTGGCAGAATTTTTGCAGACACATCTGTGGTTGGAGTTTGGCTGTCACTTTGCAGCACCTCCTGCGCATGGGTCCTGGTGGTATCAGACCTCTCCAGGCACAGATTATGCTAAAACTTAGAACCTGGCAGAAAATAAGTGTAGTAAACAAGGGCACTAGCCTAGCAACAAGCTGAAGGCTGTCTGCCCTGTTACTGAGATCCTCTCCTGCTTCAGGACACTGTTCAGCTCTCCAAGGTTTGTGCACTGAGCGTGAAGCTTGCTCAGGTGCCTCTCTGGCTAGGTTTCTCTTAATGCTTGTTCAAAGCAGAGCTCTGACCTCCCCTGGACTCTGACCTCAGATGCAGTTGGCTGCTGGATCTGTGTTGCTAGTGATCATAGAAACCCATAGAAGGATCAGCCAGGTGCTGCAGGCTGTACTCGAGGAGCCCAATGTTTCCCGTCACCTAAGCTGGCACTGTGCTGTCTCCCAGGATCAAAAGTTGCTTGAGATCTCTGACTGTCTTCCCGTTTTATCCATTCAAATACAGCAGACCCCAGGAGGAGATTATGTGGCATATCAAGGGTGAGATGGAGATGAATCTTCCTGTGAAACACAATTCTTTCCTTTTTCAGAGTAAAAGATGTTCTGTTGTGAAAAGCAGTTGATGGCCAAATATTTCAGCATACATGAGGCAGAGCCAGTTGTGTTGCTTTTTTTTTTACCTAGGTAGGGCAAAAGTTAGTCAACTCTTTACACAATGCCATGAGTCTTAAAAATCTGTGTGACTAGAGCAGTCTGTTTTTCTCTGCAAGGTAAGACTGTTACTGCCTTTGCAGACAGACCATGTTGTGTTAGGCTTTCTCCTGCTTACTGTTGCAAGGAGTTGTCTCCTGCTCCATCTTGATGCAGTACTGGCCTGGATCCTTGGCAGAACGCTAGTTCCTGGATATCTTTTGCATCTGTCTTTCATCTCTCAAGGGGGAAGGTGGGATGTGTCCTTGCAGAATACACCCTGGAGAGCAGGAGGCTGGACAGGCCTGGAGGAACAAAGCAGGAATGAGGCTGGCAGGAGCTGTGCAGTGGGGCCGAGTTGGGAAGGTGCTGGGGGAAGAAGTGGGCACCCCATAGTGCTTCTGGCTCGCCATGGTGGATGGAAACGGCACGTTTTTGTAGAGTCCTTGGAGTGATTAGTGGTAAAAGGTGGTGCATCTGCTGACAGTTGAATAGTTCACTGCTTTCTGTTCCTCTTGGCAGGAGCTTTACATCTTCCTGCCACCTTAGGAGCATACTCACCTTGTTAATTTAAGCTGCCAAGCAATTTTTCTTGTTCCTAACCCTGAGATGCTCTGGGTTTCCTGAAAAACCTCTTGAAATTCAAGACACTCTATGTGTAGATAGGTTGGTGTGGTTTTCCTGGGTTTTTTTGGTTTGGTTTTTTTTTTTCCTTGAGAACTTGCAATGTACCTGCTTTAAAAACCATTCTGCTCCACTCTAGCAGCTGCTTCAGAGTCCATGCCATTGCTGCGCTCTTGCTTCCAGCATTTTGACTCCTAGTAGCAAAGGCAGGCCTTGACTGTAAATCTGTCTGATGTGGTCTACCTCAATACAAAATCCTTTAGACCAAAATCCCCTGCCTGTGCTAGTTAGGAGTCTGCTCCCGCATGGGTATGAGCTGCTGCAAGAAGCTTGTGGATTAATTGAAGGTAACTGCAGATATGGGGAGAAGAGGATGATGGACCCACCCTTCAACCAGATGTGGTCAGAGCTGGGCGGTCTAATCTCAGTTGGTGGGATATCAGCGAGGGCATTGCCTGGGGTTAAACAGATGAAGATTTGTCTTGCAATTGCAGGACAAAGAATCCATCTGAAGTGGCAGGTAACTTCCCATTTCACTTGGAGGTTTCTGTTCAGGAACTTCTGCATAAATGGGTGTTAGGTCTTTTTTTGACATCTGTGTCAAAAGTATCTTCCTGATGCATTGACCTTTTGGAATAAAACCAGGAGGTGTGTCTGTTTAAAAACAAATTAAAATGCTTGAGTCATATTTTTTCCTTTCAGCAATACTTCTCTGTGAGAACCACTAATTCTTGAGCTGTATAGTTTCCCAGCATGTACCTGTTGTAGGTATTTTCCCATCCCTTCTCCAAAATCAGAGGAGGGTGCTGCAAGTCTTTACCTTGACCTGCTCAACACAAGCCAGGGAATCCCACCCAGGTGCTGCCACGCTTATCTCGATTGTCCTGCCTGAACTAGGGCTAAGTGCAAGTTAAAGGCTCTGACAGAAAATTAATCCCCTTAATAGAATTACGTTGTATGAGCCTGAGGTGTGTGGCGGAGACCTTGAGGCAGCCCAGGTCTCTGGAGCCAATACTCACAGCATGGCAGCAGAGCTGCCACGTAGACTCCAGAGCACTGGGACCCAGTTGCAGTGCTGTAGCCTTCTCATGAAGTAATTTAGACAGTTCCTTACACCTTGCTGCCTTACGCTGGCTGTAAGCAAAGGGAGGCCTCTTGCCCCTTACCCTCTTTCTGTGCTTATCATGGTCTGGCCAAACACTGTTACATAAAACTTCCCTTCTTCCTTGTATGCTTGAGTTTTGTGATGGATTACTTTAGCAAATGGGTAACTTTGTTAATGGATGTCCCTCTACCCTGTCTGTGCTGGTGAGGGTGACAGTCACAGCTGGCTCCTAGTAAGGCAGGCACAAAGACATAGTGGCTGCCCTGGCTCCAGCAAAGCAATTCACATCCAGTGTGGTTACTTACTCGATTTGTGAGGACTGGGTTTGGGGTTTTCTGCTTGCTGGGTGACTCTTGCCACTTGCTGTCCAAATGTTCCTTCCTGACTCAAGGTCTTTGCCACTCACTAAACAATCTTTTGTCACTGTGAAGCAGCTCTGCTCCGTGCTCTGAAACACTCCACATGGCTGGCTCAGTGGCGGCTGGTGAGTGGACCAGCTTAGAAGAGGGTCCATGTGCAGAACTGGATAGAAGAAAGGTCAGGTCTGACAGAGCTATGGAGTGGGAAAAGCTGGAGGAACTGGGCAGCAAATTGAAGGCCAAGCTGCACAGCAGAGATCGAAGAGGAACCGGTGCAGAGATTCAGATGAGATCTGAAAGGGTTTCATATGGACTGGGAAGAAAGGTTGTCCAGTGCCTGTGTACAATCAGGAGAGGGGTGGGAGAGGGCCCCAGGCTTGTGGAGCATAATGACTTCTCATGAGCCTTGCTTCTTGCTGGACAGACCCAGTGAGATGGTCCGTGGCATTGAGGGGGAAGCGGTCTTTGGCCTGGACTCTCCACAAGAGTGAAGGAGGAAGTAGTGAGGGCTCATGAGATGGAGACCAGTGTTTTCAGCAAGGGCAGGGGAAGCGTTTCTGAGGGAGCTCAGCTGTCATGTAAAGTTGAGTTGGGGACATTCAGCAGTGGCAGGCTCCCAAGCTTGTCTGCTCCAGTTTGAAACCATGAGTGCTTGCTGGCTGCAGCTCTAGAACCAGCCTGTAAATGAAGTAACTAGAGTCAAGTCCCTAGCTTGGTTTCCAAAGACTGACTCATTACACTTGTCTTCCCGATCTCTTCCCCCCTGCCTTCCCACATTCTTTAGGAAACTGGAGCCAGAGCCATGCTAGCCCAAATTGAACATGATCTTAGTTTGCGAATCTTTAGGGCAGTTCCTATATTAAGAAATCTGTACTGGACTTCAGGAGGGTTACTCATCCAACAGGATGAAGTATAGACTTACCAGTTTGGTGTCTTAACACCACTTCACCTTCAGTCCACAAGACTGGTAAAGGTGTTGTCCTCACATCAGGAGCTGCTGCTGGCATTGCTGCGTTGGTCAGGGACCACATCTGTCAACAGAGCTATGCTGCCCAGAAGCCTGCAACACAAACATCGCCTAACGTTTTTGGAACTAGCCTGCCTTTTAGCACTATTTCAGTGTCTCTTGTGGATAGGGATTTTCAGACAAACAATCAACCAGCAACCATATTACAAACCACTGCTTTAGCAAGAAGGCTTGATGCAGTTGCATATTCCATGGTCTGCAGTCTTATGGGGTGTGGTTTGAATGTGGCTGGCTAGAACTAGTTTCAAACGTGGACAGAAATGGGAGTAATGAAGGTGGTTCCAGGAATTGCACCAGGAGGAATGTGGAGGAAACAAGCACTGTACAGTAGATTTGAATGCTAATAAATTGAGGAAATAAAATATTCCTTTAAAAAAACAAAAAAGCCAAAAAACCCCCAAAAACCTGAAAGTCATTGCCCAAGGGAATGAGCTTGTAGTGCCAGAACCACTTGTGGACTGTGAGCTATTCAAATCATGATTTTTGTTTCATGACCAGCGTTGGGTTGGCTCGGAGCCTCAGGTGTAAATTACTGCAAATAAAGGGTGGTTAAGGTTGATGGCAGAGGGTCACTGAGAGCAGGCTGTGTGACGAATCTGGCCCTGTCCCCCAGTGGTAATTCAGAGTAACTGGCCGTCACCTGCTTGAAGAGTTTTCCTGGGCTCTGTTCAGCTCTCCAGATCTGTGGTATGTGACTTGTGTTCTTGGCCATGTGAGGATTTCAGTGTACAGCTGGTTAGGCTTAGGAAGGCTGGCCATCTCTGCTTTACAGTGTCTTCCAGGAGTTGTCTTTACTGCCAGTCCTAGACAGTTCAGAAAAGAAACAAGCCAAAAACCCAAACCATGAGAGAAAACTACTAACATCTGAGAAGACCTGTGATGATATTGGGAGCTTTGCTGTGGAGGCACTTAAGAAGCAGATGCCTCGTGAAGCTAAAGATAGACTTAGTCTGGGTCACAGCTAAATGAAAACCCCAAATTTCAGTCCTCAGGTGCAAACACACATATCCAGGTTCAAGACACATGTGCATGAGCTGGTGCACTTTAAACTGTGCTGTGTTTAAAATCTGCTGGTTGTTGTTCTGCCGCAGGTTGCTACAGGCGTGTTCTGGTTTCTGCTCCAAAGCAAGGTGCAGAAAGCACTGGGCAATGAGCAGTCCTGCCAGAAGAGGACACCTTGAAGCCGATTGCTCTTTGCTTGGGTAGGAGATGAAATTGCTTACAACAGAAGACAAAAGAGACGCTTTGCCTCCCTTAAAAAGTCTAAAGTTCAGATTTGGTTGTCTAATCTTCTGCAGCCAGAGAGCCCAGTTTTAAACACTGAGATTTACAGTAAATGAAAAAAGCTGTTTTGTATTGACGTTAACTCCTACGTAATCGAGTTTTTATGGGGTCCCAACTGTCTGAATGTTTGTAGTTTTCCTGGAACAATTCTTTATTTGCCTAAATGAAGTGTAGAGAAGGCTGAGTGACCAGCGCTGCCTGGGTGTGCTTCTGGTTTAATTATAGATCTGTTTGTGGGGATATTTTTACTTTGTCCCATGCTAAAAACTACCTTTTTTCCTAAGAATTACTGTTGTTACTGACCAGGCCCTGGGTATTTTGGGGAGCTCTGGTGCTGTTGGCCTCTCCTGTGTGAAAATGTGCTCCACCCTTAATGTAAAATCACAGGCGCAACAACGACTTGGTGTCGTTGAGATTGTGAATGTCAGGTGCTCCCTGGTGGCTGCCCACCTATGCATCCTTGATCCCTCATCATTGTGGGGTGCTATACTGTTCCTTGATCCCTTCCCATGCTGTTCCTGGGTTTGGATGGCTTAAAAAATGGCTAACAAAGCTGGTTTGTCCTTTCGTATTCTCAGATGGGCTACTTGGTGTTTTCGGTTCTTGCGGTGCACCTCTTTGCCTTTGGAGAAGGAATTTGTCTCCTGTCTGACTTTGAAGACAGCTCTGAGTAGGTTCTGGTGTCTCAGCTGAAGCCATTAATTGCTAGCAGCAATTTCCCCATATGTTTGGAAACTCTGTCTTCACTTGGCAGCACAGGATAAACAACCCTGTCTCCAAACCACACCATCCCTAAGCTCATCATGAATCTTGCTTCAGATGACAGGGCACCTCTGCATAAGTAGAGCATCTGACTTCTGTTGTCCCTAGGAAGCTAGAATCTCAGTTGTCTTTTAACCAAGAGACTGTTTTCTATTCTTTCTGTAATCCTTTCTTCTGTTGCTAACATCTGGATGAAATTCAAATGGGATTGTGAACTTGCTGGATTGTAGCCTGTGTGCAACTCCTACTGGAAGCCCCTAGACTGCATTTTGTTCTCCTGCTTCCATAAATCTTCAATATCTGTGAAGGAAGGAAGTGCTCAGAAGTTCTTCTGACAGTAATGAGAAGTAAGAGACTATCTGTACAATTTTTTCAGTATAGTCCATGTCCCTGTTTTACTTTCCCCCATTATCCATATCTACTTTGAGATTCCTGTAATTATGACGGTGAAAATTTTGCCTGTCGTTTTACAGCATTTGATGGTTATATCAACATGTACCTATCAATCTGAGAAGATGTGGAAATTTTCCGATTAGCTTTTTCTGATTTACAGTGTCCTAAAAGATCACCTTTTAAGTAGCAATAAGAAGCTTAAGAAATACTGTAGTTTTGACATGATTAGCCATTTTATAGGAGCAATATACTTTTTTTATAGAAGTAATATTCTTTTTTTCCTAAAGAGGCTGGAAAAAAGTACCTTTTTTTCCCCCCTTCTGCTTCAGACCAAGCATTTATTATGTGTTCCTGAAACTAGACAGCAAGTACTTGAGCAGTGAGATTCCTCTTGTCCTAGCTTGGTGCCATATTTGTGCCTGGTGTCAAAGGTACAGTCTGCTTTGACAGAACAGTTGCCAGTCTCATCTTCTCCCCTGCTCTGTGGTAGGCACTGGCTGAGTAGCCATGTGCAGGAATGGGACTTGCTTTCTCCCAGTTTCTTACTGCAGAAACGTGGTGAAGGAAGTGACTCACCTGAGGGCATCTGAGGGAGATGCTGGGTGGGGTCAGGAGTCGTACTCAGCTCTTCTGCATCCCTCTTCAGCACCCTCAGCCAGAACCATTCTTCTTAGTTATCTGAAACTCAAGTAAATATTACACACAAAGCTACTCTTACAGAGCTATAAAACCTGTTGTCCAAATTGACTTAAAACAGGTTGAAACCAGAAAAAGCCTGTATTTTTTACTTACACAGAGGGGCTGACGTTTTCTGAGCTGGACAGATGTGACTAAGATAGTCTAGGGTGTTTCAAGTATATGCTAGAGAAGTGGAAATACAGGAATAAATTATTTTCACAGGGCAGATATTTTTTCAGCTTTCCATCAGAAGTCCGTAATGTCTTCACTGATTAATTTATATTAAAAATTGAAGTTTATACCATGGCTTAGATTAGGTGCGGTCCAACAAAATGGACAAGGTGCATGCAAGAGAAGTCCAAGTGCACATGGTGAGCCTAGCAGCTGGGACTGTTTCTGTGTCTACTGGTTGGGTTTGCATCCTTGATTCAAAGTTAGACTGTAGTCGTGGAGGAATTAAATGTGCCTCCCTCTCTTTTGACTGGAAACCACTGTAAATGAGGGTGTTTCTGTTGGTGCCTGTTAGCTATGAAGTGTCACCACTGTAAAACAGACAGTCTTCAAGAGTCTGGGAAGAGTAGGGCTCAGTCAAATGCTTGTATAGTAAATGAGCACAGAAATTTTTTTCCAGCGAACTTGGCTCTGAGGCATGTGTTTGGCTTTCCCACAAGAGAGTGGTAGGGCAAGAGAAAAAAATGGACAAAGAAACCCCCTTGAGTTGCAGGCAGATTGTAAAAGGAGGAAAAACATAGGAAGAGACATGATGACAGTGAAGCTCAATGGTGTGGTAGTAGATTTAGTAGTTGGATTGGGCTGCTGTGTTCCTGTAGTCTTGCAACGCTGGTGGTAGTGGCATGTAGGGCAGGTACCCGCAGTGCTGGACTTAGATGGGTACCAGCGCACAGTGGAGCTAAGGTGGCTCTGCTGCACAGAGAAACGGGAGGAGGCAGGAGAAGGGCAAGACTGAATACTAAAGCAAGGCACGTGTAAATCATGGTTCTTACTGCCACGCTGCAAGCAAGTTTGGAAGGAGACCACACAAAAGAGGAGTTTGTGAGTGTTGGTCATGGCTGGGCAGCTTGATATGGGTACAATCTGAACACTGAATACCAGAAGCTGGGAAGATATGGCCAGGAAGGGGCTGTCTGTGTTCATCCTGCTCCGTCACTGGGTGCTTATAATTGTCTGCTGTGTTGAAGATGAGATGTGGGCCTGCATTGTCAGGATGACTCTTGTGTTGCTTTTGCATTTCCTGGCCCACAGTTGGTCCTCCTTTGCAGGATTTCCATGTTCCTAGCATAGTGGGAGCTTTCAGGGTGGCCTATTGTGTAGCTGGTGAATTCATAATATCCACTGGATAAACATCTCCTACAGCATCTTGTCAAATGAAGCTGCAGTAACCAACTGCAGAATATCCACTGCCATTTGTGTCTCAGGGACAGAGGATTCTGCCCTTGCTCCTTGTCCTGCAGAGTGTCCACACATGGGATGCTTCAGAAAGTCTTATGCTAATTTTTATTTTTGCTTTTGTCTGGCTAAAAAGGTGTGGGCAATCAAGAATGCAAGTTCAGATGCCAGCTCTGTCACTCTTGCCTGTTTACCCTGGGGGTTCCTTAAATTTTTGTGTCAGAAAAATCTTTGTGCCTGATGCCCTGAATAGTTGTATTTGGCTGTTTCAAAGATGATCCTCCTGCCTGCTGGATGTGCTTCGGTTTGGGAGGATAAATGCTTACCTTTTTTTTTTTTTTTTTTTTTTTCTCCCTACTGTGTGCTGCATTTGACTGTCAGCATTCCTTTGCCTTTATCTATGCGCTATTTAGGATGTCCATATAAAGTTGCTAAATGGAATTTTTATTGGCCAGCTTGGCTTAATAATCAAACAGTTTCCAGGCTGGTTCTGTCTAGTGCTGTGTGGATCCATTCTGAGAAAGAGGACTTGCAGCTGTTTTTTTTGTTGTTGTTGTTGTTTTTTCCACAGATTTTTGTTGGGGCTATTGCTTACTCTAAGGTTAGGGTTTAATTAACTGCTGGAAAGGCAAGCAGACTACTTGGCTAGATTAAGTAAGGCTTGAGTCATATTGGTCTGGAACACCAGCATCCTAATTGGGAATTAGTGTATCATATCGGTGTATCATGCAGAAAACCACAAAATGTGTAGTACAAGTATGTAATGCCAAAACAGAATGTAATCTTGAAACGTAATGCCAAAACAAAAAAAAGCAAGTTTTGTGTGTGGCTGTGTAGCAAATTATCTTTGAACAAAATGTAAGTTTGAGCTTGAAATAACGATAACCTTTTATAATCAGAAATTGCCTAAAATTCCTGATGGCTGACTAAATTCCAGCAATGGAAATCAGTTAAGCTGTTGTGGCTTGCACCTTTTGAGCAGGTGAAAGCATTTCCATGTTGAACTAAATTATTTTTCATCCATAGCAGATTGTTGACTTTTTGTCCTTTGGTCCCCAAATGAAGTGGTCATGCCTGCATTTAATGTGTGTTAATTACCAAAGGCAATAAAAGGTTAAAAAGTAAACGGTCTATAAATCCTCTTTAAGATAGATGCAATTGTTTAAGAATCACCAAGCAGGAACTCTCTGGACCTGGGTGGTTACTACTTTGCTGGATATTACTCTTGTTTGTAAAGCAGAGTTGCTCAAACTCTAGCCTAGGAGGAGATTGCATAAATTTGCTGTTGCTCAGGGAATGTCTGTTCAAAATACAAATTACAGTGTATCATCACCCGCCCAGGTTTTTATTGGTGCCCCTGAAGCTTTCAGTGAAGCCAGGAGACAAATTGCATCTCAGGAATTTACTGTGGTTTTCTAAAAATTTATTACCGTACTGCTCTCTGCCTGAGGTAGGGAAGAAGGGTTGCATCAGGCTGTGTGCAAGGGGAGCACCGGGTCGCCCAGGCAGGCGGGAGGCCGCTTTGGCCATGCTGGCGATTTGCTTGCACATAGTGGCAGGGATGCTTTAGGTGCCCTTGTGTGCCTGCACCCAATATTACAGTACGAGCAGAGACTCAGCTCACTGCCAGCTTTGAAGCTACCTTGGACTTGTGCTGCCTGTGGTGGTGCCACTATGGCCAGCGTTGAGAGCACGGAGGGAAAGGGGTTTCAGCAAGTTGCTGGCCTTGAGCACTGGGCTTAAGACTAGCATTCAGCAGTCTTGCATGTCATCTGGGTCAAGTGGGGCTGCTCTAAAGCTGCCGCTGCTCTCCATTGCCGTAGATGTGTTCTTCAGGCTTTTCTTTCCATCGGAGCCCCGTGGATGTTAAACCCTTGGCAGCTGAGGATCACATACGACCCTGGTCAAGGTCAGATCGTTCAATCACATCGTTGCAGAATCTCAGTGTTGGTACCTTCTGCTGCTGTCTCCAGCTTTACAACCAAGCGATGACTCAGAAAGATGTAGTCTAACCTGTATTAATATGTATTTCCATCTGAGACAGATGGAAAAACTCAGTATAGGGAGCTCTCCATATTTCAGCTGTCTGTTTTGGGCTTAGCTAGTTGCAGTCTGTCTCGGCAACTGGGAATACAGTTTGTTTTAGTCACGCTTGCAGCCACATTTCTTTACAGATTTTGATACCCAAGTAAGAATGATCTGTTACTGATTTAGTTTTAGCAGAAAACTGCCAGTTTATGCCTGCTAGTGCTGGTGAGTCAGTGATGCAGGATTCATGGATGATCATGTACCAGAGCCTTGAGTGACTTCTTTGCCCTCGTTGACACCAGGGGGACTTCAGCTTTCTTGAGGTTAGGTCTCTGTTACTCCCTTTATTTTACAATGGAATCTTGTTTTCTAACATCCAAGTACTGATTCTTTAGGGCTTTTTTTCCCTGCAGTTGTTCTAATTATAAGGCTGAGATCGTAATTCACCATTTCAGGAGCTTTGCTGGTAGCAGTGGTGGAGAACATAGGGTAAACAAGATTTGGAAGGTATTTTTCAAGGAAAAAAATATAATCCAAGCAATTTGGTGCTATGAAAGTACCAGTATCTGAATGCTGTCCATGCTATACCAATGAATTACGGGTACCATGAGCTGCAAAGCAGTGAATTTGCTGGAATAAGTTGTAGGGAGAATGAATTTTTCAAAATAAATACCAAAACTTTTATACATAAAGGAATTGTGAGGAATTAGGACATAATTGTCACTGACAGAGTTCCACAGAGAGGGAAATAAACTGTGTGTTTTCTGAAGCCTGGCTGGGAGCAGCCTTGTTTTGATAACAGTTCTGTGTAGTAACTGGAGTTAAACATTCAGAGGTCAAAGGGAAAGCAGTTAGCACAAATGACCATTTTGACTGATTATTTTTTTTTTGTGGTGTAAACCAAGTTCCAGGGCTTACATCAGATGACCCACATATCTTTCATGAAAACATTTTATTCCCTCTTTGGCTTTCCATTTAATATTAACTCTGTCTCCACTACAGTTTCTTTTTTACCAGTAGGCAGAATCTGTTTTGAACTCCATCCAAACTGAATCACTCCCGTCAGGAGATGTGCGGTGCCAGGTTGTGGTACTGTTCCTATCCCATGCAAGTGGTTGAAAGGTGCATGCTGCGGAGTTTTTGAGTGATAGATCCTAGTTTGACAGGAACATGGCCGATGTTTTTGTCCCTGTTATTTTGTTGCCTCATTGGAACTACAAATAAGCAAATCAGGCTGACCAAAGATTAGGAGTTTATCAGTGCACAAAGGTGTCCCCAAAACCTGCTCATTCCTAAGATACTTGCTGAACGGGTGGCAGTGCTTCTGGTTCTATCATTGCCTTCCTCTATAGTACAGCTCATGCCACTTCTTCCTCTGTCCCTGCTACCCCATCTGAATACAGCTGTAGATGTTTTTTACTACCTCTTGGACTCTCATGGTCTCAAATCCTAGATTAATTTTCTATAACGGTCAGTTAGCCTTATTTTTGCATGGGAATGAACTGTTAATGCAAGACGTGCTTGGCTGTGTAAATTTGGGGCAATTAACTGTATTGCCCTATAGCTGGTGAAATCTATCCCCAAAGCGAGGCACTGAGCAGCCAAGTACTTCATACAAGAGATACACACATGTGGTATATACACGGGTACGTAGTACAGCCCGTGTGGCACTTCAGAACATGGTTTAATGGTGGACTCGGTAGTGCTGAGTTAATGGTTAGACTCAACGATCTTTAGGGTCTTTTTCAACCTAAATGGTCCTATGATTCTATGAGAGAAAACCAGTGTTGTGAACCTGAACCTGATGTTTTTATGATAATGCAACAGTATTGATTATGCGGGGAGATACGTACGTATCTCTGAAGACTGTCAAGTGAACAATATTAATGTCTATCAGTGGGAACATCAGAAAGTCTCTTGAGTTAAAGTGTGGAAGACCTCAGTTTCACAACTGTGATTTACAAAAGCCACTTCTGTTGTCCAGCAGCCTTCAAAGGAAGGTCACTGTTGTCATTTTGGTTTGCTTATGTGCAAAGAGATGGGTTAAGATCTATGCATGCATCCAGTGCTTAATTTGGTACTTCATACGGTTTCTTCTCCCCTCTACCCATGCCCTAAGCCACTTGCTGGATTCAAGGGTCGTTTCCTGTTTGCAGAACTCCTGTTGACACGAGTAGGAGTGTTGTGCAAACATTTGGGGCTTCAATATGGCCTCTCTTGTCCTTTTTTTTTTTTTTTTTCTTTTCCTGCCAGCCAGCTGAATAAGCACCATTATCCTGGTGCTGTAGCGATAGGGTCTGTACTCACGTGGGCAACTGGAAAAGCTAGGATTCCCAAAAGGGAACCTGCCTGAAACACGGTGCCCTTCTGACACATCTGCTGTTGTAAGTCTTCTATTTCTAGATCCAGATCCAGAAATATAGCATTTTTTTGTCTCTGCTGGCAGCAACTGCTTAGAGGGAGATAGATCTGCTTTGCAGTTTTCTGCAGGGCGGTCCTGCAGAGATACTGGTTGAGCCAGAAAATCCAAACTGATCTCCTTCTCGGTGCCTGCTCTGTCATACCCTGTACATTTTTCAGTAAAAGGGAGGATAGCAAGATGAACAAGAAAAACCGGCTATGAGGTATACATATGCTCCGTTAATCCTAATGATCCTGTCCTGCCTCTGCACCGGCTGTAGGTTTATTGTGAAGAGTTGACCCTATACGATGAACTTTCGTGGTGTCTTAGCCATTTATGTGTAAGCTATTGAGACATCATTCTCTTTTGTCTGCTGTCAGGCTTGGAGGGAGGTGTTATTTCAGAAACCAATTCTACTGAACTGGCTAATTCCTTACGCTGAGGGTGGAGGGGTGCTGAAGCATGAATTCTCTTTCCCAGCACTGGTCCTTGCACACACTGTAATACCCATTGCTGTTTTCATGTGCATGTCTGAAGGGGTATTTGTGCCCTGGGCAGCCACGTTCAAGG
Organism: Falco cherrug; assembly: GCF_023634085.1. Taxonomy (NCBI): domain Eukaryota; kingdom Metazoa; phylum Chordata; class Aves; order Falconiformes; family Falconidae; genus Falco; species Falco cherrug. The sequence continues at coordinate 30,219,954 of NC_073704.1, read as the reverse complement.
CCTTATGGAACAAATCTTTTATTTCTGGTTCACCAAAACACCTTACAGGCCTGACTGCTCCCTGAAGGTGGCAAGAGTTTGCTCAGGTTGCCTCCTCTGCAGAATAGTGCCTAGACCTGTTGTGCCAGCAGGTCTTCACACAACCATTGCTTCAGCAGAAGGTACAAGCAAAGGCAGTGCTGTTAGAGCCATATAGCCTGGGGAGACAACTGCCCTGAATTTCTTGCTGACTCTCTGAAAGGTGACCAGAAAACTGTAGCACCCCGGGAGACAGAAAGGATCGATGCCCTTAACTGAGAGCTTTTAGCTGCCAAAAGATAAACCTTCCCCTTGGATTTCTGCTGTGCTTTAGTGCCTACTCGATTACTGGGGCAAATGCATTATGTTACCAAAAAATGAGTTTTCCCTGATCAAACATATGCTTTATTAGCCACTTAAATGCCAGCATGACTCTCTCATTGCTACAACATATTAAACACCTTGGAAATGTTTCCTTAAACTCTAGGTCAGTCTTATGAAATCCGTCTACTTGAGAATAGGAAATTGGGAGAGTTTCAAGATTTAAACACAAAATATGTAAAGGTAAGGAGAAATAGATTTCTTTTCTTCCTGCTACTACATACAGCCTCTAATGAAGGGCCTGACCTTGCTCACACTGAGACAATGGAAAATACTTTGCCATTGTTTTTAATGGGAGCAGGGCTGATGGAGTCATTGAGTGCTAGTTTCATGGGACTATCTGGCTTGGCTTTACAGGGCTTCAGGGGAACCTTTATTCTGGTTGTGATCATGACCCCAGAGTTTCACTGTGAATATTGGATTCGGGGGAATCCCAAAGTTCAGAGGTGAACACGGTCAAAACTGCTGAGAGGCAGACTTGTCTCCCTTCTTAACCCCAGCAACGTGCCTGGGTTGTTACATGTCAAATGGAGGATCCTGGTGTTTATATCATTCTGCCATGCAGATTCTACATAGCTCCAGTTCACTTTGGTAATGGGCATGATTATGAACATCTAGAACTTGATCGTTTAGTTTGGGGGATTTTTTTGTGGTTTCCCCCACTCCCAAAACAGTTCAAATTCAAAAACTCTGGTCCAGACTTTGGTTCTGGATCCAACCTTCAAGCCTTCCTCTCCCCAATTCTTGGCTGTTCTGCCTCAGGATTTCTTTTGAGAAGTGGGGACTAGTTGCAAAATTTGGATTCAAGTTTAGGCAGTTCTCAATTTGTCTTTTGGCCCATTTCAGGAAGCATGTGGTTTGGGGTTCCAATTTTGCAGGCATTTCCACTGTGGCTTACTTGCTTCTTGGAGCTAGGGTTTGATTTGGGGTGTTTCTCAGGTTCATTAGCAAAAATTGCTCACTCATTTGAAATGGAAGTCCCAGCAGGAGCATGGACTTGAGAAACTGGGATGTAAGTTGTCATTAACTCACACAAGTGTAGCAATCTGAATATGCAAAAGGATATATTAGTTAGGAGTACTTTGGACTTGTCTGCCCTTATTCCAGCCTTTTTTCTCCAGTTATTGAGGTGGCTGCACCATTGCAGACCAGAGATGAAAATACTCCTGTTACAGAAGCTTTCCTATTCTATACTTGTTTAACCACACGGGGGAAAATCCAATGACTGGCTGTTAATGGCTGGAATCAAGTTTAATTCCCATTGACAAGGTGTCTGGGCATGCCAGCTCCCCCGGTGCAGGGACAGGTGAGCTGGCTTTCGCATTTGTTAATCAGACTGGGATATACTGGGGTTGGCCATGGTACAGACACATTAAATATTACCCCCATGTGAGCCGTTTTTGGGTATGGAGGCAGTACAGCAATGTTTACATGGCACAACACCTGAGATTAGGTGGACGTTGCTATAGTGCTTCCAGACCAAATCCCGGAAAGCTGTACAGGGCTGCGTTATGCAGTGTAGTGTAGAAATGCCCTGTGAAGGGGAAAGTGTGTTGCTCTCTTACTCGGGGGTCCCTTAGGAATTCATTAAACATGGTGATGGGTCTCTTAGGTAGACCCTCTACTCTCCTCCTGAACTGGGGTGAGAAACATAACAGATCAGCTTTTGCTTCTACTCTGGAAAACCAAAGTCATCTCGAGAGAAGGGCCTCTGGATCACATTGTTCATCTTGCTATCTTTTCTTAACAGAGCATAATTCGTGTAGTTTTCCATGATCGACGCCTGCAGTACACAGAGCATCAGCAGCTTGAGGGCTGGAGGTGGAGTCGTCCTGGGGACCGCATCCTTGATATAGGTGAGACTATTTCATTATGATTCCTGTGCGGTGTTTGGAAATGAGATGCTGAATGATGTATGGATTGTTTGCATCTATGTTTAGGGTTTTTTTTGTATCTTACTCTCTTAGGAATCCTGTATGTCTTTGGGTGGGAAGGTGATCTAGCACTGTAGGTCCCAAATAGATATATTGTTGGTGGATTAGCTTTTCACGTACATCTTGTGATTGTATGGAAATGCTTTCTCTTCTTCAATTTAATATTTTTAAAATTTTAGGGGTTTTCTTCTACAGATATTCCGCTGTCAGTTGGTATCTTGGATCCCAGGGCCAGCCCAACCCAGTTGAACACTGTTGAATTTCTGTGGGATCCATCAAAGAGAGCCTCAGCTTTCATTCAGGTAAGAGAGAAGTGATATTTTTGTGACAAACACAATGGCGAGATCTCTTATAAAGATGTGGAGAGTTAAGGAAGCCAAGACATGAAGAAGAGAGAAAGATGCTAATGATAATACACAAACTCACATGACAATCATGTATAATTAATTTGTAGGGTAATTGCTAAACCAGCTTGCTAGCAACTTGCTAGCTTTGGAGTACTACCTGCTATAGCTAGGATTTTCTTTTGGAAAAGAAAATAATTCACGTTGCTTTCTAAGCATGGGTTTTGTCTGGAGGAAATGGTTCACAACCTGTTAGTTTTGCTTGGTTTTCTTTCATGAGTGTTTCTCATCCCAAACACCAACTATCTGTTTTTAATCTGTATGTGGGATTTGCTTAAGTTCAAGGATGCTTTTCCTGATGCCCTGTTTCTTTCTGGGCTGCTTGTTCTTCTAGTTGTTTTGTCCTGAGGAACAGAAATGAAAACGTATGAACTCTTCTGCCTCTCTGTTTCTTGGAAGGAGCCAAAACCTCATGTTCAAACAAAATCTGAAATTCAGATTTGCACAGCTTCCAGAGATAAGCACAGCTTTTGTTTTGCCAGGTACATTGCATCAGCACAGAATTTACTCCACGGAAGCATGGAGGAGAGAAAGGGGTGCCCTTCCGGGTGCAAATCGACACCTTTAAGCAGAACGAAAATGGTGAATACACAGAACACTTGCATTCTGCAAGCTGCCAGATCAAAGTGTTCAAGGTATGAGGTAGTTTTGGCTTTGTCATCAACTAGATTAAGACTCAGAAATATGCAGTTTGTAAATTTTGTAGGAGTGATGTAATAGCAGAGTAAAAGAACAGACTTTTAACCAAGTATGCTCAAGATCTTGAACAGGACTCTTGCACACAAAGCGACCTAAACACTGAGCTACACAGCAATTCTAGTTAAAATGAGATGACCCAAGTGCTGCACCAAGACTTACACTAGTCCATTGTGCCTTGAACACTCTACAAATACTGAGCTATTTAGGGTATCCACTGTATTCTGGTGCTCCTAGGCAATGGAAACATGATGGCATCTCCAGTTTCTTTCAGTCCTTCATGAACGAGAGTACATCTTGAAGATCTCAAATACCCTCTTTTTTATTGTAGCAGCGTTCCTCTCCATGCTACCTGGAGGAGAGAAAGATTCAGACAGAAAGCATCTCTGTAGCTCCTAGTCTGGGCTTCGCAGAACTGTAGCCACTCAACAACAAGGTTTTCATAGGCCTGCTATCTCAAAGGATCTGCTGCTCCAGTTTTGCTCCTGTGAGCAGTGTCTTTCCTGTTCCTGGAGAAATGGTACAAGTACCGGTTGAGGTGCATGGGCCTTATGGTCTGAAATAGTTGGTATCAAATCTCAGGGCTGTGGTCAGCATATTTTGGAATTGCAACAGGCGTTAATGAGGGATGTTTTAGAAACAGTAGAGATGCTTGTCTAATTTTTTTGTCTAGAGAATGCAGATCTGATCTTGTTCCTTATGTAGAGTCCCCATAAATCTTATGGAGACTTGTGAGCAGATTAGGAAAAAAAAAATATCTCTTGGCCTCTGTCTCCAAACTTGTAATACTTGGCATAAGGGAAAGCTTGTGCTTGTGCTTATAGCCTAAAGGAGCAGACAGAAAACAGAAGACTGACAGGGAAAAAATGGAGAAGAAGACCACCCAAGAGAAGGAGAAGTATCAGCCTTCCTATGAGACAACTATTCTCACAGAGGTAAAGCGTTTTAGACACATTGTACTACTTCAGCATGTTGGGATATAGATTTGAGATAAAATGCGGTCTTACTGAGCACTGTAGATTCTCTTGTAGAGACACATATGCCCAGATTTGATTGGAATTGGGAGCAGAGTGAAATTACAAAGTGTTTCTCACTGCTGAAGTCTATAAAAAATGTCCATGTTTCTTATGTTTCAGGCTATAAACCATCCCTTAACAGCCTAGCTTTGAAAGAAACATTTTCTCTTTCTGCTCTGCTCTTGGGTACTTGTCATGGCACTGAGATGCCAGTTGTATGAGGTATTTTCTTCAGAACTGTCTGTCAAAAGCTCATGCTGGAGATGGGACACTTGAACAGATGAATAAGATTTCTGATTAAATTATTAATCTGTTTTTCTGTGAATGTGCCTCTGAAGCTACTATCACATGCAAGATCTGAGAAGATTCTGGCTTGTACTCTAGGAATATTTTCAATGTCTTATATTCTGGTGCATCTGGTTAGAGATGTATGTGTCTCTACCCCTCCCTGACGTTACCAAGATGTATACATAAGTTTATCCTAGGCTGCAGAATTGCTGAGCAACAGGACATAAGACAGTGGTCTAGAAGTGCTGTTCTGTATCCCTGTGGGAATGTCTTGTCACTTGATTTAGTTCTTGTTTTCTTGAAATGGCTTGCTGGACTTCTAAAAATGAGGGGGTTTTCTTAATTTAAATGAACTTCTTGCTTGCGAGATCCAGTCCCTCCCACTTGGTTTTCCTCACGTTGTCAGGAGTGACCATCATGTTTTCTAATTCAGTGTGGTGGTTTTTAACAAGGCTTTTGTGTACACAGACCTAATTCTACTGAGTTGGCAGATCCTGAACTCTCCCTGTGAGCTCTGGTGCACTTTGACATATTGCATGGGGAAATGTGGGTTGCCAAAGAGTTAAATATTTGCTAGGGCTTGTGGAGATGATAACACTCTAAAGCTACACTTGTCTTTTTATCATTGCAAACAAGGATACTACAGACTGTATTCTTGAGCCCTCGATGGCAGGGGGTTCCACAGGGCTAGATTTCTTCTACTGATTACAGTGGCTTAAATTCAGAACAGTCACCAATTCTAGCTGGGTTACTCTGGTTTTACAGTACTGTGGTGGAATACAGAGTTTGACCTATATTTGTGAAGGCTTTTAGTAGCTTTGTGTCTGTCTATCTTAAATTTTCTCCATGTAATACCCATTTATAACTCGAGCTCTTTGACTAATAGCCAGGGGTTTTAGCAGGCTGGTTCAGATTCTGCTCTTTCACTGGTATAAACCTGAAGCAATGCCACTGGAGCGTATTTGTCACTCTTGCCTGGATTTAATTAGGGATTTATAATTGAGACCAGGGGTATTTCTGTATCATTGCTGCCTTCAGTCTGAGTTGACTTACTGGCGTTGCTCTGACTTACAGCTGTGCACACTTTGGCCCAGTGTTATTTGGGGACAGGCTTTGTGAAATGGGAGAAATGTGGAATGCACAACTGGAATCAATCTGGCCCCCTGACAGCCCGCTTGGAGAGCAGTGTAGAAAATCCATGGCTCGTCTCCTCCTCCCAGCAGGGGTGATGAGCTGAAGTTAGTGGTGTGGCAACAGCATGACTGTGGTATGAGGGGAGAATCAAATCCTTTATTTCCATCCTTATGAAAGTATTCCCGATGCCTTTCTTCCAACAGTGCTCTCCCTGGCCAGATGTGCCTTATCAAATGAACAATGCTCCATCTCCAAGCTACAACAGTTCTCCCAACAGCTTCAACCTTGGAGATGGGTATGTAACAAATAAATGCTTTATCTTTCCTGTTGATATGGTAGCCTTTGTGTGCATGTGTTTGGTGTGTCCATGTGTTTCATACCCTGGAAGAAGAGGTCAAGGACCACCCTTCCTAGAAAGGGGAAAGTATTTCCCACAAAGCCTTTTAAGACCTTCCATCCAGGAATTCCCTGTAACACAGAGTACTGTTTGTATGTCTGCTGCTTACGTGGTGGCTAGGAGGTGACACCAGGTCAATTCTTGCCATGAATTTCCTCTCTTCTTCTTTTATGGAGGTCAGAGAACATGGCATGCCCTGTAGCAGCAATTCCCAGTATCTTCTAACAAAAGTGTGAGAGGCTTTTAGCCTTCACTACCTCTTCAGAGTTGGTATTCCTTCCTTCCTTTCTGTCTTGAGGTAGTTTGGGGTGCTGGATTCCCGGTTGAAGGGGATGTAAAGAAATCCTGTTGGGCAAAACGGCCTGGGTTTTGAGAATCTGTTTGAGAACAAAGGGCTAACAGGAGGCATGTTTAATTCATTAATATAACCATCATAAAGGAACAGTTTTAGTGGTCCTGAAACACCCAAGATGATAGCTGATGACAGAAGCACACAGCAGGGTCCCTCGGTGCTTCTGAGTCCTCCCTGCAACATACTTTCCCCATGGAATTGGTGCAGGCCTTTCTTTTCCTCCTCGAAGACTCTAGGCAGCCTTGTTGCCTTCCCATACAGCTTATTAATTAATCAATGTTGTATTGCAAATTTTCAATGAGTGACCTCAGCCTGTGAATAATGACGAACACTGAAATGACAAAAATTGGTGTTAGTAGAGAGATCTGTCAAGCGTTTTCCTCCAGTGGTAGATTATTAACTCTTAGGGAAAATCCTTGACGTGTTGAAGTCCCCTCTATATTTTAGGAGGATTTAGTAGAAATGTGGTTTTGTGTAATATAGTTAAATTGCAATTTACCATGTTTAAGATAACACCAGAGTTGAATTACAAGGTCCTTATTCAATTTTTGTGAAGAATCATTATTAGACAGTGGATTTAGTTGGGGGATTTCTGGATCATAGAAACTTTGAGTTCAGTCACCCTGTAGGTTACAACTTCTTTGCTTTGGTGTCATATAAGTGGGTCACCCGTATGGAAAAGCTTGAATGAGGTCACTAAACTGAGATTTTCTCGCAGTGTTGAGTAGGACCTCAACTCTCCAACAAAAGGCTCAAGTAGAGTGTTTTTTTTCTTCTTTTCTTTTCTTGGTCCAGATTTTGGACGCCTTTTTTACAATCTGATAGAGAAAAAAGCCAGCCCAGTTGGTATGTAACTTGTGACAGTTGAGTCAAATGGAGGAGGGGGAAGAGGATGAACACTGCAATGTAAAATTTAAAATAATGTTTTTTTTCTCTTCCAACTTTATATAATCTTTTTTAGCAACAGTTCTCCAACCCACCAAGTGGAGCTCCTGCCTCCCAGCAATGATGTAAGTACTTGAGATCATGTTAATGTGGTGCTTTTCTTTTTTAGGACACTGGTGAACAGTTCATTTCAAGACCTTCTTATTCTTTTTGCAATGTAGCATCTCCTTCCTTCTGCTTCTATTCAAGATGCCCAGCAGTGGCTTCATCGTAATAGGTTCTCTCCATTCTGTAGACTCTTCTCAAGTTTTTCGGGTGAGTTTAAATAGTCCAATTATTTTGTCTTTATTCTCTTTTGTAAGTGCAGCTTATGCTTCTTACCAATAGCATCTGCTGCTAGCCACTGTTGATGGGATCACTGGTCTGATCCAGTGTGGCTGTTCTTTTGTTCTTACGTTAGTTAGCATTTGCCAAAACAGTCTGTAGAAATATAGAATAATTAAAGATGGAACAGAATAAATTAAGATGGAGAGGACTTGACTTCAAGCAGGGGATTGCATTTAATGAAGCAAGCCCAGAGCCTTGTGCAGTTGCATTTGAGTATCTCCAAAGCTGCAACTTCCACAATCTCTCCAAGTGACCTCTTCAAAAATTTGATTACTCACAGTGAAAAAGCTTTTGCCTTATACCTAATCAGTGTTTCCCATCTTCCATCTCCTGCATGTTGCCTTTCATCCTGTCCCTGTGCATCTTTGAGAAGCATCTGACTCCACCTGCAGCTCTGTCTTCACGGTGCCTTCCCATTAGGTAGTTGTACACAGCAGTAAGGTGGTGGAAAGGGGAATTTTTAAAGATGCTGAAACCTTGAGGAGCCTCTCTGAGTTGCAACATGATTAAATAACCTGGTAACATGGCTGTTAAAGCAAATTGGGCCATTTAAGGGCCAATGTTAAATATCTGACTTGTCTCCGAGTTAGCTAGAATACCTTCCAGTGCAGCACTACTCTTTTGGCAGCTTCTAGCTTTCTGTTTCACAAGATTGATTTGCAGTGTACACCTCTATGAATTTGCAACTTCACTGGGCAAATCTGTCTGAGCTTTATTGATTCTCTCCCTCTGCCCTTTCCTGCTGCCCATACCCACAGTTTGGAAGCTAAGATTTGCTTAACTTCTGAAAAAAAATCAATTTGAAATATGTAGGTGCTGACTTACTGAAGATGTCCAAAGAAGATTTTGTTCAAATCTGTGGGCCTGCTGATGGAATTCGGCTCTTTAATGCAATCAAAGGAAGGTTTGTACTTCTTCCTTCCTATTTTTTTTTTTGTTATGGCAGCATCCCTTGGTAATTTTAGTGTTAACTAGAAGTTAATCCTGGAGCTGTAGCATTTAGACTTCCTTTTTAACACTTAAGAGGTCATCTCAGAGGCTGGAGATCAAATCCAAGCACAGCTCAGAAATGTTGCTGAGAGGAAGCATCATAATGTGGATCTCCAGTGGTGTATTTGCTACCAGCTGATAGCTTCCATCCACTTCGCATGAGACACAGCCTGCGATACTCTGTGCTGCATCTGCATCACCGGTAGCAAAAGCAACCAACCAACCCCTGGAGCTTCAAATGGCTCTTAAACCTATTTTTATTGCAATAACATCATAAATTCTACAGCTAGGCAGGATTCAATTCAGTAAAGGCAGGAATGATGAGCTGCTTGGCAAGTGCTGTAAACTGTTTATTCTCGTCTGATCCTGAAGTGACTAAGGTGCTCTGCACTGTACTGTCACCTCCCAGGGAGCTCTTACTAGACCTCCTAAGACATCTAGTCACCAATAGCTGGTTATTTATGCACAGCCTGCATGGTTCCATCTCTCATGGTTTGGTAGCAGACTGGAACAATTTTAGATCTGCTAAATAACTCATTACTGTTTTTTAATAATCTGTAGAAATGTAAGGCCCAAGATGACAATTTATGTCTGTCAAGAACCAGAGCAAAACAGGTCCCATCTCCACCAAAAACGAGAAACTATAGATGGCAGTCTTTGTGGTAAGTTTTTATGTATGGTTTTTGTTAAACACTTAGCTGGTGAGAATGCTTTCTGCCTGAACTCCTGCGTAGGACAGCTTGGCGCCCAGAGTGTTTGATGGGGTCCTGTTTATCCCACTTCTGCCACTTGGGTTAGTTTCAGGGCTACAGATTCCAACTGATACCTTCTGCCCGGGGAACAGACCCAAGCTATAAGCTGTCTACAGAATGCCACAGCAAAATCTCTGATCAGTTCTTAATAGGGACCATGGCATTAAGAACTACCTTCCTTTCTGTAATTTACTTTAAATTATGGCTTGTTTGAAAATATTCTGGGAAAGGGAAGGTCTATATGTCTTAAAGTGAGGTTCTAATTCTTGGAAGTTTAAAGCCTTTGGGGACTCACTGTTCTTAACTATCCCTCATGACGTGAGGTACGATTGAAGGAGAATAGAAATCGCCCTTGGTTCTTGAACACAGTATTAACCAGGCACAGCTTTTCTACCTGGTTGTTTCTACCATTTGGATTTGATTTAAAAAATAATGCTGTCATCTACAGTTATTTGATACGTTGTAGTCTTTAGTTTGTGCCCATGGGATCAGTGGGATAGCATCTAATAAAATAGTACTTTTGTGTAACATAGTATTATATGTTTTACTGTTTAATTGCATCTGATTTAAAATGTCAAAATCAATAAAAGTAGATTATCCAAAAGTATTAACAACTTTGAAAGGATTTTTTTTTTGTGCCCCATGACACGTGTTGCCATTAGTCCCTGTGTTTTCCTCTGGGCAAAAGTGTTGTGGGCTTTATTTGCGTGCTCCATCCAAATACCCAAATACTGGGTATTTTTCTACAAATTATCAAGCTGGACATTTGGGGGCTGCTTTGAAGGTACTATACTTGTTTATCTACTGTCAGGATTTGAACCTTCATCTTAAACCCATTTGGTTGTTGATACTGAGCATCTTGGTGTTATCTGTAGTTGCTATTCTGTAGTTACTCTAATTCTGTAATTACTTTCAACTTGTTGCAGTATATCATGCAATCTTCTTGGAAGAATTGACCACGCTGGAATTAATTGAGAAGATTGCAAACTTGTACAGCATTTCTCCACAGCAGATAAACCGAATCTATCGGCAGGGACCCACCGGGATCCATGTATTAGTGAGCAATGAGGTAAGGGGTTAATGCAAACACTGTCAGAGCTGTAACAGTTGTTTGACTTCTCGAAGTTAGAATGACCTTTTATGTTTTGGAATGACTTGTCAAGGCAAGGAAGCTTTACAAGGTTACTAACCCCAACAAGTTAAAGCAAATACTTAAAGCAAATCATTCATGCATACCATTGATTCTGGTGTGGTTTTGAGATCTTCACTCTGTAAAAGAGGTTTTTGTTTGTTTGTTTTTTAAACAAACCCAAACACAACAAAACTCACTTCCTTTTCATGTTGGCTAATTAAAGAAATTTTGAAGTGAGGTTCTAATGTGAGAACCTTTAAAATAGGAAAATTTCTTAAAGAAGGAAAGTTTGAAAATCTGTAGGGCAATTAGTCTTACATCTTGGCCAGTGATTACAGCCACTGGGTCAGAGTTAGTGCTGCGTAAGTGCACACTATAATTTAATGGACCTCTAGCTGTTTGTGTCCCATTATATGATGGCTTAATTTAGTTCTTTGCATTAACTTGGCAGGTTAATAGTGAGTTACCCTTCTTCTTCTTCTCCCCCTGCCCCCACCCAATTACTTACTCATTCATGCACCGGAATCACTTAAGGAGCTTCATTTATAAGAAACATTGTTAAAACAAATGAAGCAGAGCATAGGTCTCAACTGGAGCCTAAATTGAAGGCTGTAATGCTTATTCCTAAAGTTTCCTTGCTATTTCAGCCTGATTAAATCTGAAACCTTGATGCTTTATGGATGTAAAGTGCTTGGAGGCAACTCTTGATAGGGGAATTGCCTGAACCAGCTTGGGTATAAGGATTTAAGTCAATTATTAACAATGTTATTGCTCTTTTAATAATTCTTTTCTTGTTCTAGTACTATAGTGGCAAGAGTGAGGCACTCTGTGAATGTACTTCATGCATCATTAGGCACAGACACACAGACTAGCCAGTGAAGTTTGATTTGCAGGAGCAGGGAGTGGATGTTAAACCCAAAAGAGAATAGGGAGATTAGTCTAAGTTGAAAAGGATATTTGGTGTAAGAATTTACAGCTGGAAAGTGCTCTACTTGAATGATACTCTATAGCTTGGAGAAGGCTTTTGCTTAAAGCCTGACTTTCTGAATTGATCAGGGAGATTCTGGTCACCTTACCTCTGAAGTTAGGTGTCCAGCATCTGCTTCAACTGTATGAGACACCTGAAGGTAATTCACTTCCTCTGTCCTGCACAGCTACTCTAAATTGGGAGGAAGCGTTGACTAGGGGTGAAGCTTAAATGAGCATTTCAGATTGGATAAATCAGCTGAATCTCTTAACTCGCCCCTTTAGTTAGGGGCCTCACTAGAAGCTGCTTGTGTTTTGAAAATCTAGTTGTTTCTCATGAATAACTCAAATTGCTTTAGATACTGATCTTGCTTCCCATGATCTGCCTTGCCTCTCATGGCAGTTTCATTAAGATTCCTGTGCCTCAACAAAATACAAACAGGTAAATGATTCCTGCAAGCATGTATACTAATGTCTGGTCAAAATAACCAGGTGGACGCTGCTGCTATGGCTTTTCAGTAACAATAGTCCTTCATTCAGCAAGGGGTCTGTTTCTCAGGGCTGACCACCTCCAGATAATATTTCAGATGCTAACGTTCATTCAGCTGAGCTTCGTCATTCAGCTGGATGTGCGTTACCATCATTAGATTTTAGGAGAGGGACTGTCTTCATCCAGTCTAAACTAGTATAGCTTCACTGAAGGCAATTAGGAGCATGGTCTTTAATAGACTAATTGGAGCAATGTAAGAACTTGCAGGATCAAGAGCTGCAAAGAGGATGGTAAAGTGCTGAACAAGCTAGATCAGTTCCAGGTAAGCACTTTAGCAGGAGCTTCTCTTAAGCACATTAGCAGCTGCAAGGACCTTAATTAATCAGTCATGCACTTTAATAATCTTATGGGCAGGATTACTCAGGACTGTGTAGGACTAGACACCAAATCTTGTTTGATACCTCTCCTGTAAAGTCTATACCAGCACTAAAAGAAACTTGAGTTTAATTGGTAAAATATTTTGTGTTGTCTTTTTTCCTTCTGCCCTTCAGATGGTGCAAAACTTCCAAGATGAATCTTGTTTTGTTATCAGCACATTAAAAGGTATGTATTGCTGCTACTATTACATGTGGCTCTAAAGATAATTTCTCTTTTCAGTTGCACTAAACATTATCACAAACCCCGTCCTGTTCCTCTGAAAAGATAAGTAATCTTATCTTTTAAATAGCTTAAGTCAAGGTGTTGCATCAGCTTCCACTGTGATACTGATTGATCTATGCTTTCCTCTCAGTTACGCTGTTACAAAACTTTGATAAATCCATTGATACCGCTGACATAAATGAGCAGAAAACCTTTGGGTAAAATGATAGAAGATGATAGTTTGTATGTTGTATTTTCTTATGTAAATGCTTTGACCTAGATGTTCAACATCAATTTACTTAAGTGGGTTGTGGAACAAGAGTGCAAACTACCTAAGAAGAAAATTTGGAATTCTGTGTCTTGTGCTGTTTTCTAAGAGCAATGAAAAAATGCTTTGCATTTCTTTATTACAGCTGAAAGCAATGATGGCTACCACATCATTTTAAAATGACCGTGCTACACAGAAAGACTTTAACAGCCTATAATTTAGTGCCTCACTGAGATTGCTACAACCTAGACTGGAAACATGAAGAACCTTCAGGATAAAATGCTCCTATGAACTAAGAATTACCAAACAGCTTAAGGACAAAACTTGCTTTTACAGATACACATTTTTGGTGGTGTGTGGTTTTGTTTGTGGTGGGTTTTTTTTGTTTTTTTTTTTTTTTTTGCTTTGTTTGTTGTTTTGTTTTTTTTTAAGGTGGAGCTGAGAACATCCTCAAAGCTTGTACGTGTTTCTTCCTCCCTCCCTTCCTCTTCAGTCTTAAAAATTGTCAAGGTTTCTGCTTATTACTTAGAAACATCTGCCTTGTGCTAAAGGGAAATGAAAGATAAACAAAACCCAATTCTCTACACCCCTCGTGGTTGGACGAATTGATTTATTTACTGTTCTGAGTGCTCTCTTGCTTTCAACACACACACTGTTGCTGATGGACATAGGCTCCCTGGGGCTTCTCTTCCACCCTCTGAGGTGGCAGGCTTGGCGCTACATCCAAAGCCAAACTGGGCAATGCAGAGGCTGGATTTGGTGCCCAGTCCTCACCCAGAGTGTCAACTCTGGAAGCCCACTTTTAGCTGTTCTCCACCTGTAGATGTGCTCAGAGTCCAGAGACCTTGGTCCCTCCTGACAGAGCTTCTGTAATAGTCATCCAACAGAACAAGTGTGCGGGGTTCCAGGGAGGGCAGACAACCTGAGGCAAGCAGCTCAGTACCATATTACATCTCTAGCTTTACAGCAGTCTCCCTGAATGGAGTATATGAAGCTTTTCCGAGGAAACGTTTTGAACACTGAAAGTTATAGTGCTCATGAAAATTCATGTTGTGGATTTATTCTGCTTTACAAAGTGTTAATTAACTGCTATCTTGACTGTAACTGGGAATTAGATTTTATAATCGTAATGATTTTTTTTTTCCTCCTGTTACTAAAGTAAAACTGAGTTTTGATTGAGTCTAGGTAACAGATCGTCTTAGTTGCTGCTTCTTATATTCTTGCTATTTCATTCTTGATTCCTGTTTCCAATATCTGCAACTATGGTCAGCTCCACCCTCCCTTGGTTTTTTGGGATGCTGAAAAAGTGACTTCCACTCGTGTCAAAGGCAAACTGGATCACACCCTTCTTGCATGGATGGAGTAATTTCACTTTTGGCAGCTAATTAATAAGGCTGTTTCCCAAACTGAACGTCCATATAGCATCAAATTCTGATACTTGAACATTTAATTTAATCCTGAATTGAGATGGAAGGCTGAAATACCAAAAATTTTCCTGGAATGGAAATTTTTCAAAAAATGAGAAATTGTCAGTTGGAAAACACTGAATAAAATGTTTTAGCCTTTTGAAATGGAAACATTTAATTAAATCCATTTGGCCCTTAAAGCAGCATCACTTTGAGCTACTGTTGCAGACCTCAGAAATTACCATTCAAGTGCCATGTGCGCTGTGTCTCCCTTAGGGCTGAGCTCTTTGGCTGGGTTACAGATCCCATGATGCTCTTACTGTGGGTTAGTCAAAGAGGGAGTGCGTCATGAAGGCTGGAGGGGTGCCCAGGAACCCAGTCTTCTGGGAAAGAGGGGGACATGGAGCCCGTGAGTTACAGCTCCCAGCTGACACTGGAGGAATTCGGACAGACACGGACTGATATTTTTCTGACAAACCCAACGTGTTTCAAGTTTTCCCAACAGAAATAAACAGCAGAATATTGAGAAAAAGCAACCTTTTTTTTTCATTAAAAACACTGAGTTTTGCACAAAAAAAATCCCAGCCATCCCCACCAATTTTTACTTTTTTTACACCAAAAATAATACTAGAATAGAAAAATTGTGTTACAATGGGAAAACCTTCAGCCAACTTGGTTAATTAAATAACAGTGCCTACTTAGGCACGATCTTGCTCAACTGGCTGTCCTGGATGCTCCATGAATTGCAGTGTTTCTCCAAAAAGGACTCCCAGGCTTTGGGACACGCAGATTCCTCCCCCTGAAGTGAAGGAGCTTTAGGCTTCTTGGTTGAGGACCAGATTGTGTAGGTGAGGAGGTTGTAAGTGGTCTCCTGACAGAGAGAGGAGGACAGACAGAGAGGCTGGGGGAGCTTTGGGGGAAGAAATGCCTTTGTGGAGGGTAGGAAATTCTGTCTTTTTGAGAGGAAGGTGATGCCAAGTCAAGCTCTCCCTTGCTTTGGTGCCTGTGTCACCTCCCTGGCTTTGCAGCCTGCTCTGCGCTGCTGTGCATGTGGAGGTGGGGGGGAACAGCTGGGGCTGAGGCATCCAGCTTGTGGCCACACAGTTACAGCTGCCTTCCAAAACCAGGAATAAATTCCAGCTGGTTTTGTGAGTAGGTGGGACCGATGTGCCCCTATGTACCAGGAGCTGTTTGGTTTATGCTGTGGAAAGTGAATTGGCTGTGCTTTTGCATCCTGTTTTTTAGCACTGGCCCAATACATGGCATGTCTGTTGGCACGCAGCTGGGAGAGGTGAATCTGACCTGATGAGAAGGGTTTAAAAAAGATCTTGGAGCTGCCAGGAGTGTGGCATGTACTGTACAGTATATATACTGTACTATACTTCCACGTGTGATAGCCTTGTAATTCAGGGGATGCAGCAATACTGAAACGGCAGCGTGAAGAAAGGGAGAGGTAGCTTTGCTCCCAGAGCTAGGGACTGAGAATGGTTTGCTTATTTAAAAAAATATAACTTGTTCTTGATTATTTAAAAAACAAAACTTGCCTGTACAGAATTATACACAAGTCACCACAGTGTTTTGGTAGCACTTGCTTGATTAATTTTGAACAAAAATAATGCTCTTTTAGGGCTGCCTTATATTTAGATTTTTAAAAATGAAGTAGTTTCATACTGATACAAGGGTGAATTTGACAATACATCTGTTCTCCTTTCTGTGCTGTAAGAAGGCATGCCAGAGTAAACGATCCCCTAGATTAGAAGTACTGTCCTGCTGGGTGGGCTCTATGTTTAACCAGTGTTAGCCTCTTTGTAAAGCTGCAGAGCTTTAAAGAGTAAGGCTTGCGCTTGCTCAACAGAGTAGTTCTAGTCCTTGTTGAACCTATAGTGCCAGCAGAAACTTGGAGGATTGTGGTCAGGTAACATACATGCCCTTGAAGACGCAGTACAGCTAGTTGTGTGTTCAGGAGGATGCTGAGTTACTGCAACTTGGAATCATAGAATATCTTGAGTTGGAAGGGACCCATAAAGTTCATTGAATCCAACACCCTGCTCCTCACAGGACTACCTGAAACTTAGCCATGTGACTAAGAGTATTGTCCAGATGCTTCTTGAACTCTGACAAGCTTGGTGCGATGACCACTTCCCTGGGGAGCGTGTTCCAGAACCGACCACCCTCTTGGTGAAGAACCTTCTCCTAATGTCCAATTTGAACTTGCTGTGATGCAGCTTCATGCCATTCCCCTGTGTCCTATTGCTGGTGACCAGAGAGAGATCAGCACCTCCCCCTCCAGTGCCCCTCTTGAGGAAGGTGTAGACTGCAACGTACCTCTGGGTGCTAGGAAAACACGATTCACCCTTTGCCCTTGTTGCATGATGCTGCGTAACCAGCCGGTTGTTGTACGTGGGCAAACTGGCCATGAACCATGGTGGCTGAGCGGCTAGTGCAAGTGATCAGAGCAATGTTGGTGTGAGATTGGACTGCGGGTGAACCTTCCCCTCTACCTCCTGAAAACATAAAAGCAAACCCTTGCCCTGTTGGAAGTTGGTGAGTTTGTCCATGCAGGAACCAAGCAAAGCCTTCAGGATTTGTGTTAGTGGCTTGTGTGAGGAGAGAGACTAGTCTCAGCTGTGTCAGTGGCAGCAATCTTACACTCTCCCCATGGTTACAGAGGGTCTGCCATCCCTGGAGAGACAAATATGCCCTGGTTGAAGATGTGACAGCCTCCAGAAGGAAGCTTTTGCCTCCTGAATGCTGGAGGAAGCACAAATGAATAGTTGGGGCTGGGTGTCTAGATTCTAGATAGGCTAAAGGCAAGGGAGATGAAAAGCTCCCTCTCATCTAGATGTTCAAAAGGGTTCTGCATTTACGTGTGTATCCTAAGTGCCTCTTACATTTATTCTTGCCTTTTGTTGTTGTTGTTGCTCCTGTTTCTTTTTTTAAAAGAAACAAATGAAACCTTCTGCTCAAAGTGGTTTAAATGACTTGTTTCTGCTCTATATGTGAACTTTGTACAGCAGGCCTTTATAAGGTCTGGGGTTTAGGATTATAGTGAATAGTATGGTATCCCAAACTGTCCACCTCTTAGGTTGTATGTATGACAACAGCCACTGAGAGTAGAAGTGGGCTTGTTGCAGGTGAAAAGGCAGAACCAACATGACTCCAGCCAGTACTGCAAACTATAAACCTGGGTTCTCATCTGATCCGTACTGGCTGTTTGAAATTATTTCATAAATTGCAGCATTTTCTCTGACAACTGAGTACATTGATACAGGTCAGTTAGTATGACTCTGGTGATGGTCTGAGAACTCATAGAAATGTCCATGCAGGGCAGGGCAGGGACATATAGTCCAGTGATAGAAATTTGTGCCGTCTGCCCAAGGTGACTGGGCTGGTGTTATTAAAATTAAAGCTCCTGTTCTTTCAGCTGGCCCTGCTTGGTTAATTGGCTAAAATAGAAATAATAATTAAATCTGGAAAATATTGGAGTTCTCATTGTCTTGGTGTGAAATTTAATGGGACGAAGTTTCAAGACTTGGAGGTGGTAAAAGGATTCTTGCAGCTGAGAAGTCCGGAATGGCACTGTCCTTATACTGTAACATATACATATTTATGCGTATATATATACACATACGTACTGTACTGTATCAACACATATATGTGCCGAGTACTTGTGTTCTTTGGCTTTAACTGGTACTCTGCTTTGTTTAATTGCAGTTCAATGTAAAAGACTCTGGTTGATCAAGCTTCAAAACCCAGCTGTTCCTTAGGTAGAAATGTAAAAATCCATAATAGAGACTCTAGGTGATTTGGACATGGTACACTTGGAGTGATGTAAATTTGACGAATTTCTGCAATATAAATCCCAGGCCTTGGTGAAGATGAGCATATTCTTGCACTAACACTGCAGTTCTATATTGCAGCTTCTGAAAATTAAAGAGAAATAGATTGCCCAAGGCTTTGTAAAACTCATAAGAGCTACTCCCTAAGCAGAACAACCGTATGATGACTTTCCTTGCTCAATGTTGTAGTGCTTAAACATCGGCTGTAATTCTAACAATCATCTGGTGGATGACTGGGACTGGGCTTCTTTTTTTTTTTTTTGGTCTGTTTCTGGTTTTGGTTTTTACTGTCCTCAAAGAAATGCTTGTAGTGAGATTGTAGCTTCTCTTTCTCCTCCAGTTATGAAATGGTTTAACTTTATGCTACTAATAGAAATACTGTCTTAAGATTGTTATCTGTTTGACAGCACAGGGTACTCAAAGTGGGGAGTGTTTCGCTTTGATCATCACAGCTGTGGGTGAATACCAGAAGGCAGACTGGAGAGGTATATTTAACATCCTTGCCTCTCTTTAACAAATGGGTTAAGCTGGTGCCTAATTTTTTGTGCATTTCTGATTTGTACCTTCCCCCCCCCCACCCATTCCCTCAAAATTCTTCCATTCTTCCGCTCCCTGAGGGGATGCATTGGTGAGCAGCTGGTGTGTCCAACTTTAAGTAGCCTGCTGTTGTCCCATTTTGCTTGGGGTGAGTGTTTATCTTTCAAAGGGCTAGGGGAGTTACCTCTCTTCACTGACAATGCAGCCGTTCAACAGGTGATGCTGACCACAAAGTCGGCATGATGGGCGAGGGTGCGTGGAGGTGGGTCGGTTGGAGGCTGAAGCGTACCAGTTGTGAGTTAAATACTGCCACACTGTCTTCTCATTTGTTGGTTTTTGGTTTTATTTGTACATGAATAATAATAATAAAGCATATTTTGCACTGGCTCTTGTACTGTTGTGCAGAAGACATCTGTATCTAGAATCTGTGCTCCAGTCAAAATGCAAATAAACCTGTTTGTAAGAAGCGTGGGCTTTGTCTCTGCTTTGCTTGGCGGGGATGGTGCAGGAGAGCCTTGGCATCGGCTTCTGCTCAGCATGCAGCTGTAATGTGCTGGGCACCCTCTCAAAAGCAGTGGAAGCGGAGTTTGCAAAGTGCTGGTGAGAGCGCGTCAGCTGTAGCCAAATGTCCTGCAGCATTTTCTTCGTGTTGGGACTGGCTTCATTTCTCTACAGCACAATGCAGTGACCAGTTCGTATGTAATCCAGGTCAAGGCATGAGGAGAAATGCTGAATTCTTGCAGAAGCCATGACAATGGGCATGTACTTTAGTGAGACCACAAGCTGTGTTAGATGACAGCTGGCTTTGGTCTTGCAGTGCTCAGAGGATGCAGGCATTTCAGAGCTTGGTCCTCAGTAACACCAGAGATGAGTGAAAAGTCCTTCCTGGTAGCCATGTTCTCTCCCGTGTAGCAGCTGTTAGACACACACACGGGAGAAGAGGCAGTGAGGTTTGGACATGAAGCATTTGCAGTGCTTTGCCTGGAAGAACTTTAGTATCGTAGTCATAGAATGGCTTGGGTCGGAAAGGGACCTTAAAAATCATCCAGTTCCATCCCCCCTGCCATGGCAGGGACACCTTCCACTAGATCAGGTTGCTCAGAGCCCCATCCAGCCTGGCCTTGAACTCTGTCCTCTAAGGGTTAAGCCGTAGATCTAATAACATACATGTTCAGCAGGCTGATGGATGTTCAGTGTCATTTGGAAAAGATGAATCCCAGTTTGCAAATAGTATCTCCCAGCAGCCAAATTTCACGTTAAGGCAAAGGAGAGGGAGTGGGTGTACTACCATGTAAGGGTGCTGCTCAATCTGAATTGACCCCAAGAGCAATTTCAGCTCCTTTCTTTTGCTGAAGAAGTATTTGAATCACAAAACTAGAAAATGCAGCATGTGCCTCTGGATATATCAGTTCATATGCAAAGTGTAAGGGCACAGACGATGTTCCTAGAGGAAGGTAGATGAGAATTAATTATTTTTCCCTACCGATGACTTGGGCATCCCTGAGAAGAGAAAGGGGACTGTCCACCCCAATTTCTGTTACCTTGAAGTTTCTCTAGAGGTAGAATTCCAGCTACCTGAAGCCTGAGACTGTTGAAGTTCATGGTTAGGCGGTACCATGTCTCACAGGGCTGCTGGGGTTCAGGGCAGCTTCAGCATAAGTTCAAATCCACTTGCAGGCAGCAGCAGGGCAGCTGGATGGGTCGTCATGATGGCAGGGTGCTGGTAGGCACTCAAGGGTCTAAGGTTGGCAGGGCTCTTCAGGGCTGGCTGGAGGGTGCTGTGTGTGTGAGGCCACTGACAATAAGTGTTTTGTGGCTGCATGAGCCCTGCCGGCTGCAGGGGCCATCCCTGGGGCTTTCAGGAGGATGGAGGTGAATCCCTCCCTGAGCCCAGCCCCCCAAGGTGTGGGCTGCCATGCCTTGGTTCCCACCAAGCTCCACACGAAATTATCCCTTTTCTCCTGTAAGCCTGACCCACATGCTGGCAGGGATTGATAAATGCAAAAAGGAATACCAGTGACGGTTTTTACCTAAAATTGCCTGATAAAAAGGGTTCAAAAACAGGGAAAGGGGTAATACTGCACAGTGTAATTTTTGTGGGAAACACACCAATGGAGAAGCTTGCAAGGAAAAGACTTCCTAGGGAACATACCCAGAAGTCAGTGGCAGCTGTAATTAAGAGTGGACAGAAGCTGAAAAGAGCTTTTTATGAGCGAGGAGACCCAAGAGGTAGGACTGAAGCTGCTTAGCCAAAGCATTGGCCTAATCTCATCTAAATCCTCAACAGTAAGCAAACATTTTAATTTTCCAATTTACAAAACAATGCAGTCTTTCAGTTAAAAGTATTAGCCACAGCTGTGGAACAGGCAGGGAAATAACATCCCTCATACCCTTTCTGCAAAGAAGCTAAATGCTTCCAGGTTTACCTGGGTAGGAAAGATTTGACACTGCGATAATTTAAAATTTGGTTTTAGTATATTACAGCAGAGGCTGGTTGTCCTGATCAAACTGAAGTTTCAGACAAGTGAGGACTTCCCTGCTCCCCAGCGATGTGTGGCCCAGGGAGCCAGGGCAGTCGCTGGATGTTGGGATGCGCTGGATGTTGGGAACCAAGGTGTCAGGTGCTGTGAGTCAGCCTAGGAGAGCAGAACGAGCTGTAGCTCCTGTCTTGTCTCATCACAGAAAAAAACATCCTTTCTCCTATTTCTTGGAGAGTGGTGATGCAAATCAGGCTCTACACTCAATGTTACACTATGCTGCTATAGTTAGAGCAACAAATAAAATCCACTTTGGAGACTTGAGTGAGGACAACGAACAGCTGGAAAAAAAGAATGTTTTAAATGAAACAAGATTAAGCAGTAAAAGGTGGTACACCACCATCCTGGGTAAAGTGTCCCCGCAGGTGATGAGTGATCTTGGGGTATAAGATCACTGGTGTCCTTATGCTGGGACTTGTAAACCAACATGCTTGCTCCCTGCTGTGGATGTGGAGGCATGTGACCCTGATTTGTCCTTTTTCCTCTAAGGGTGCCTGACAGATAATGCCAAAAGTGCTGCTCATTATGAAAATATATACACTTTTGTTTTTCTTTTGTTATATATATTTCTAATCCTAAAATCTTTGATTTTTGACTGTGGCAAACAGTGCTGCTATCCATTTTGCAGCCTAGAATAGGCTCATTCTGATTTTACTGATATTAAGTCATATGCAAGTATGATATAGCTGGAAAAAAGATTGATTAGCAGGGATCCAAAATTGGCTGAGTGCATTAGTGCACTAAGAAATTTTCCAAGAGTGAAAATTTAAATGCTGAAGTTAAGGCTATGCTTTAGAGAGGAGCTATGCTAGAAATACTATGTTGGATACACTCAAGCAAATGCAGCTAGGAGGAATTTCTTTGTGAAAATATTTTCAAAGCTTAGCATCTCCCAGAAGAAAGTGTTCCTGGATGGTTGGCACCACTTTGGAAATTAAGATTTCCATGACATCACCTAATTTAACCTGTGGTAGTAAAACCAGGGAAGAGTTGAGTAAAGGAATGAGCACGTGCAGGAAGAAAAATATGGCTGAGGCTGCATGGCTGGAGCAGCCCAGGAAAGGAAAGCTCGAGGCAAAAAAATGGAGGCCTCATACATTAAGACAATTGGGTGCTTTGGCACAGTTGTCCCGAGGGCAAAGAACATTGTCCTAGGCAAAATTATTCCAGAACCACCCACAGTTTCCTTTTTAAAACAGATTTACCTCATTTCATGGTGGTGCCTGTGAAGGCAGAACTTTTGTTTCTTGAGCAGCCATAGTTACTCACTGTCACATGCATGGCCTGAAAGAAATAAAGTCCAAGTGAGAACATGGGGATAAGTTTTATGATTGTTGAAGTAATTAGTGGGAGAGAGGAAGAAAAAAAGAGGCATTCTACTTTGCTTTTTCAAAAGCTTTGTCTTTCTTCTGGCTCTGCCTGGCTTTGCAGCATTGCCACTGCATCTGCAGAAGAGGAGTGCCTGTTCCCAAACAAATACGCACACAGCCATGTGGCTGGTTTAAATGCACGTCCACCTCCTGAACACATTGCTCAGAAATGTAACCTCCTGACACTCTGCTCAGAGGGACACCTCTCTCCATAGCTGTTTAAAAAAACGTGAGTTCTCAAATTTTGTCATGAAGGCAGGGAGGAGGGTTTTGCACTATCAGCTTTCTCCACTTGGCTTGGGAATACGGATAATGGGAGCCTGAGCTCCCAGTTAGGCTGTTCTTCCTGGTTTCTGGAGGACATTGTGTCTCCCTAGGGATGATACTGGGTTTTTTTTGATACCAGCCTTAAGTGACAGCTCGAACTGAGTGGTGGGATTGTCCTGTGGAGTCTCATCTTTGGACACCTTTTTAAGGAATACTGGCAATTCATATTTAAAATAGGTTATTTCTGGTTTGTCATCAAAAAATTTAGTTGATTGCCATGTAGTTAAGGTTATAATCAGAAATTATATTTATTGTTTGGATGCTGCTTTTTTACTCCTATCTTCCCCCAAGTAACTAATAACTGCACACACTATTTCAGGACTGTTTGGGGAGGGGGTTCAGCTAACTGCTGGTGTAAGGATGGTGTTGCCTATGTGAAATGACAGAGTAGCCATTCTGCTTCACCATGGTAGTAGCCATTGTGTCCCAGAATAATCAGGGGGCTGTATATCAACACCCATGTCACTCTTGGTGGATAATTGACCCAGCCTTAAAGACTGTCTGTGATGGAGAGGGGGGAGAAGCAGAGTGAAGCACACCCATGTTACTGCAGCAGTAGGAGCATGGCTGGGGTGGTTTTATTCCTGTTTTGTGTGTCCCTGCTTGGAAGGGAGCTGGATGCCAGCTAAAGAAATGGTCTCCAGCCCATCCGCCAAGAGGCATTCCAGCAAACCCACCACTATTAGTTGATGGTGACTAAGGCAAGGAAGCAACTTAGCTTTCGCTTCAAATCCAGCATGAATCCTTTTTAGCACCATGAGGACAAAGTGGCAACACACTTCTGACTCACTTTGAAACTCAGCTGGCTGGTGGCAAAAGGCTTACTAAGCAACCTCTGAGAAAAGCAGCGCTCCCACTCCCACGTTATTTCTGCGGTAGGGCCATGCCCTTTATGCAGCTCAGGAGCCACAGAGAGCTGTTTGGCACGAGTGCTGGACAAGACGTGCAGTGGCCTCAGCTGAATGTTGGAGGCTCAATATAGACGGAGAGGGGACCACCGTGATCCTGCCCGATATGCACAGCTGAGCATGTCTGCGTGGTAAAGAGGATCCTGCTGTTTCATGTGAGTGATGCAATTTTGTGCCCAGTTTTGGGTTGGTTTTATTTTGCACTTTTCAATTCTTTGTCGAACAGTTGAATTTTCCATCTATTTGTGGTGATGATTACGGTCACATACTGGCCAGCTACACAAGCAAAGTAATTGAGAAAATGAGTCTTTTGATTCCTGGAGACTCCCACTTTAGAACAATGAAACAATTTTTCCTCTCTCCTGAATGTCACCCAGAAGTGTTAATCTGTCACCTTTCAGGCTCTCACACCCACAGGTGATGTCCCTCAGTCTCTCTCAGTGAGGAAATCCTTTAAAATTACACTTAAGTGCAAAGCCTCTGAGCCCCAGTGGTGCAAAGAGCAGGAGCAGAAGCCTGAACTGAAAGCCTGTGTGAAAGACATGTGCGTGTTCATCAGGGCTTGGTGTCTGCAGAGAGGAACTAGCCCAAACTGCCCAGGTCCACCAGGCCCTGCTGCAGGGGAAGGATCCCTTGGCTGGAGGGAAGGGCCACTGGGGGCCCTTTTAAGCTTGTTTTTTTAATGAAATCCTCATGACATTACAGCAATGTGGAACCTAGACCATCAGACTCCTGAGAAGTCCTGACCAGATGTCACCAATCTGGTTGAATGAATATGGGAACATGTGTGCAGGTGATTTCAGGCAGAATAAGATAATAAATATAAAATGCATACATTAAAAAAAAGAAATGAAATTTTACATGGCACCCATTAAGCACTGGAGGAATGGTAAGAACTTAAACATCATGTGCATCACTCAGCTAATAACTGACCTAAATATAGAGGTCTGTTGTGACAGTATGTGTGTTGTCTGTAGTGCCTGTTTAGGGTGCATCACTAAGTATAAGACAATTTTTAACTCTAACTGTTAAAAAATTAACATGCCATTTTGGTAGCTGGGAGACACTGAACCCCATCCTGGCAGAGTGCTGGGTGCCCCAAGGCTCCGAGTTACACCCCCAGGGTCCTTTCTCAGCTTGTTTTCCTGACACCTTCAGCAGGGTGCCAGGTGGGTTGAGGGCAAGGAAGCCTTTTTTTTAGTAACTGTTGAGGAGGAAAATAATGGGCCTTAATTAAGAATCACACTTATTTACCGACACATTTGACTTTTTAGGGAGGTCTTGAAAGGAACCCAGGGCTGGAAATCCTCTTTCTACCAAAGCTGGGAGAATATTCCTGGGAGATGCAAACAAGCCAGCAGGTATTCCTGGGAGTTTTAATTTCCCAGATTGGTTCCTGGTGGGTCAGCCTTACTACCACAGAGAGAAGGAGCCTTCCCTGCACCTGGTCAGGGGACTTGGCTTTATAGATCTGGTCACTTGCCTAGGTGGCTGTGAGAGAGGCAGTGCTGGGGGGGGGGGCATGATGGACTGAGCGACCCCTCCCAGGTGAGTGGCTGAACTTTGTTGTTAACCACTAGTGTGTACTACGCTTCTTGCTGGGCTTTATTATGCTCCTTAAAGGTCTGTCCCAGGTCTTGTAGTGTGAAAATCCCTAGTGCTTTCCTCTTTCCCCACCCTTAACAGTATTTTCCCTGCCTCTTGGTCTTTCTCTTTCATTTTGTCACGGGCTAGGCAGAACTCGGTCCGTGCCAGCTGTGCTACAAGCTCTGGTGTCGTAGGAATGGGTGATGCTTCCTTAGGAACGAAGCTAATGGCATAGTTTGGAGAAGTCTTGTGATGGGAACTTCTAGTGATCCCAAAGATCTCTTTCTAGTGAGTGATGCTTCATCTGTTCTTTCTGCCTTGTTCCTTAAGGGTCTGTGTGACTTGAGGTTTTGCCTGTCCAGCCATGTAAACGGGACAGCTGAGCAATTCAGAGCAAACTTCTTCTCTTCTAAGGGATAAAAATGGGCACATAAGCAAGTAGCTTTCAGACCCCAAACCACAAAATCAAAGTTTTGGGGTAGCCAAGAGTATTGTCTGCTGCTGTAAACTGTGCTGATCCCTCCTGATGTCGCTCACCTGTGGGTGTTTAATCTATTACTAGCCCAGTGCTGGTTGTGTAGTGCTTGGCATTGGTGGGAGCTGGAGAAGGATGCAATTAAACTAATTACAGTGATTTTTCACTCAGTGAGATAATTACTCTTGAAAACTGGCAAACTTGCTCCCAGCCTTTATGTCTGGTTTCACTGTCTTCTCAGAATGTGTGATTGATGCCAACCTGTGATTGTGACAAAGGCTATAAACTCATAGGCTCATAAAATAATCTAGGGTGGAAGGAGTCTCCAAAAACTATCTGTCCCAGATGCTGCTCAAAGCTAGTCCATTCCAAAGGCTTCTTGGTGTTGTGTAGGGTCAGTAAGGGGAAGCCTGTGGCCAGTACTAGCCAGGAAATCTAAGCAGAGATCATAATGCCTCATTCTTGCTTTGGGTAATCAACGAATACGCTCACTAAGAAAATCTATTCTCTTTTTAGCGTTGGGTGGGAGAAAAGTAAAATAACACAGGTGTGCCAAGCCATAATTATCTTCCAGATCATCCCATAAGAATGACTATTGAAAAATAAAATTGGGATGCAATTGTTTACTTAATATTCTTCCTATTTTCTGGGAGAAATTACTACTTGGCAACTGTTTTCTACTAAGTCTGGCAGTTCTTGTGGAGATATGATTGCCAGCTTATCTTATAACTTGTCATGGTGGAGCTGAACGCATATTATACTGCAAACAAAAATTTAAGGTTTTGCTTGCTAATAGTGTTGCTTTGGTGACAGGTGGGATTGGCAGTGTGAGGGGGCTACTGGGCTTTAAACTGGGGTGAAACTGCAGTGGATGAGCTACTCCATACTGTGGGGATGCCCTCTTGCTCTGCATGCTGTGGTGCAAGGCAGCATATGCTGCCTTTTGAGCAGCTTAGGGTACTGGTGCTGTGAATGTTTTAAATCTCCAAACCAGGATCTTGTGCAATTGACTGTGTGTGCTGTAAATTTGCAGCTCTGCTTGCTTGCTCTGCTGTCCTGTGTAACCGAGATGTGAGAGTGCATTAGCTCAATTTTTTTTTGTATATAGTAAAAGAACACACAATCAAGAGGAGAAACGACTGTGGAGTTGGTGGGTAAGAGATGCTTGAAGTAAATGAAGATGGAAGTTATTTTCCTGTCAGTGCTTTTAAATTTGAATGGAGAGGCTACAATTGGAGGGACTTTCTACCGTGAAACTAAGATAAGTCTTAGAAGCTGAGAAGCTGAGTCTGGTTTGTAGGCTATAAGCATAAGAAGCATTATGTGGTGTCTTCATGCCTTCCCTTTGAAGGAAAGCATGATTGTTTTGCCCTCCTTAAAAAAAAAGGATTCTAGCATGTGCTTTGGCAGTTTCCTTGTTCATCTGAGTTGTGACCATGGGCTCCACACTGAAGAGCCCAGTCCTAAGTGCAGTGCTCTCATGATGGATATGGGCCATACCGTAGGAAGGCTTTGACCTTTGAAAGACCTAAAATGTGGAGGACAGCATAATCTGATGAAAATAATAAACAAGTTATATATTTCAGGTTTTTCTACCTTTTCATCTCCTACATGACACTCTGCTGTGAGTAGTCCCTATCAACATTACTAAGGATCTGTGGGAACCATGGTCTGTTTCATAATAAACTCTTGTGGATTTCAGTTTAAACTGCCCTCAGACAGTCCAGTCATGTCTCTGATATGGCTTGTAAGAAAGAGAAGGCTACTTTGTGTTTCATAAGTGGCATTTTTAAAAATAATCTATATTTAGCATGAAAATACCACTTCAAAACAGATTCAATAAGTGGTAAGTTTAGGTTTTGCCATTCTAAAATACTCCTGCCTTGTTTCCAAAATGGGATATTCTGACACAATTCAGTAATTCAGTAGATTTTTTTTTTTTTTCTTGGCAAAGCATAATTGAATTCATTATTCACCTCAGTAAATGAAGGGCAGCAGAGCAGGGTAGAACACCAATTGTCTAAGGTACATTTTTGTTTGTTAATTTATTTAGCCTGTATGCTTTGTTCGCACTGCTTTGAGTATGCAAACTGTCTTCTGAAAAGATACCTGACCTGGTGGCTTGGCCAAAGCACCTCCCGCTATATTTGCGGTTGTGCATGCTGCAGGTCCTGGCCTAGGAAGGATGTGGGTTTGGGCAGCATGACTGTGGTGTCCCTCATGCCTTCAGCTAAGAAAGAGTAGAGAAAACCCAAAGAGCATCACCCACTTTACTGCTCAAACTCTGGGCAAACTGGCTTGTCTAGGTCTTCTCATCCCTTGGATCCCCACGCGTCCCTCATAGCTAAATAGCTTATTAGATGTTCTACTGATGGATTGCTATGCAATATCTCAGCATCTCCCAGGCTCTTCTCAAGAGCCTGGGGAGGTCAGGAGGTGCTCTTCCCCTGGTTTGGTAAAGGGATTCTAAACCAAATAGGTTTAGATTTAGAGCCTCCAAATTATTTGGGCACCTGACTCATCTCCACACAATTTGCCCAGATCCTGTTGTGGACTTGAGGACAAATGACTTGGGAATGGGCTGAAGGCTGTGGCAGAGTAGAGATTTGGTCCACAGCACCCTGAGTCCCAGTGATGGTGCATGCTTAAGGGTAGGTCTGTCTGCCAGGGGCAGCAACTCCTGATTTCCATGGCAGCAGTCACAAGTCTTGATTCCTACTTTGAATACACGACAGGAGTCGGTGGCGTAAGATGTGGATATCATAGATATGGCAGAAGTAGGGAGGAATTTTTAAAATCCTGTATTGGATCAAGTTTTTAAGCATGTCCCATTCGGGAGGAATGAGACAAGTGTGCAGGGCTTTGTACAACCTGGGCTTTGCTGTAGCCACGGCTGGCACGGGGCAGGGCCATCCACAAGACCCATGGAAGAAGGCAGGATGCCTCCTGGCTACAGTTGCAGCATCCTGGGGAACAGGTCAGTTGAGATCTGTAGGTTTAATAGGAACTTAGCGTTGGGTTTAAGCCCTGCCTTTACTAACTAGTCTGTGACATGTTTGATTTTTTTCACATATTTTTAATGGAGTGCCTTTGAGAGACCTTAGGAGGACATGGTGTCTGGTGTGTGTGTGTGAATTTAATGCTGCCAAGGGTGGGGTTTCTCAGTCCACGAGAGGCAGCCATGTTTGCTGAAGATACCCTAGTTCTTACAAAACTTGCTGGAAAAAGGGCAGGTTTGTCTTTTGTTTTTGTTTGCTTGTATTTTTTATTTTTTTTTATACTTTTGTAATACTTGGTTGGACTTTCAGAGGAGTGGAGGTTTTTTGGTTTTCTACAGAAGCTTTCTAAAAAGGAAATTGTATTGTGTAAAATAGCTTTGCTCTGGCAGAATCCTGTGACAACATCTGTACTAGTGAAGCGCGGATAAGCTTTCTTTACTACAGGGTGACGATGTGCAGTATACCATTGCTTGGTGTTTGGGGTTCCCACATACTGTAACCAAGAATGTTACTACTTCAGTGGTGGTCAGTGAAATAACACTGTTACAGAACTAGTCAGGGAGAGCATCCCACCACAAAGAACAACATATTCACTATGTATCCTTGAGCAAGGGCTATTCTGTAGCATCACGTAGCAGTTGATAGGTGGTAATGTTTCTTTTTGAAGGGCTTGCCTGAGCACTCTGATGTTCTTAAGCAGATACAAAGGTTCATGGGTTAGTAAAATATTTTCCCCAAGTAACTATGACTGAGCTATTGGCCTGGTTTTGCTTAAAAGCTGCAAAATTAGGTGAGGTGTATGTCATTCTGCAGCCAGAAAACTTGGATGTCTCTGTCAGCTTCCTTGAGGTTCACTGGAACAACACTTAACAGATGCTACTGTGGAGAAACTGGTGCTGCAGCAAATAGTGGGTGAAATTATTCAGGAGTACTCATGCTCATAGCATGAGCTTTAAGTCTATTAATCTTTCTGCTCCTTTTCCACCTAATTTGGCACAGCTCTGTTGCCACTTGGTTGCTGATATTACAATGCAGGTGTTGATAAGCACTTGCCAGCATTCAGAAACTTTCCATTCCCACACTCTACAAGCCCTGGCCATTTTTCAAGCCTGTCATTTGTAGCTGTTTGAATCGTGGAAGAACAATGACAAGTAAGGGAGAAAGTGTTACTACTACTGATATTTATCAGAGAGCCTCCTTTAGTGCAATTACTAACTGGGGAGATAAAAAATGTGGTGGAAAAGAGTGTCTGTGGGTGATGGAGATGCATGGAGGTTAGTGCCGTCTAAGAGAAGCCATATAAGTGCTGGATCAGCATCAAGCAGTTACAGCATATCACACCATACAGGCTGGGCCCTCCACATGAGAAAATGTAGCAGGGAGCCGTGGCTGCACCAATTCCCACTGTCACCGGAGATTTAGGGCTCAGAGGTGGGACTCTGCCCTGTGCAGGCAGGAGCAGTATTTCATCCTGCTGTATGGGTAAGGCAGGAGTTGTGGGCAATCAGAGCACCTGCTGGTGACACTTCTAGCCTGTGCCTCACATCTCTTCAGAGACTGTGCAGCTTGTGAACTCCCAAGAGGTAAAATCCTCATGTAGACATTACAATGAGCCTGCTCGTCACTGCTTAGCACACCAAAATAAGCCCTTACTCCTCCCTGGTCCTGCACGCTGCCTGGGTTGGGGTGGGGTCTGGCCAGACAATCGAAATAGATCGATATATGTATTTATGACCAGGCTTTTGCACTGTCCAAACATTTGCCGTTGGTGCAATGCTCTGCTACATGCTTTTAGATAAGACCAGAGAAAGTCTGCCACGCAGCTTTCTCTTTCAAAGTATTTTCCCCCCATTTCCTTCTCCTTTCAGCTTTCCTACATGTGATTTGCCCTACTCCTACTGTCAATCCTACACTGCCTGTCTCAGGATGGGATGTCTGTGGGTTGCCGGGGCTGGGCTCTAGCAACAGGAGGTGTTTGGCTGTCACACTGCCACAAGGTATATTCCTGCCCTGCATCCAGCTTGTGCCTGGGCTGCAGTATGCTGCCCGTGCCGTGTGCCAGAGCATGCACAGTGACTAGTCTGGGTTAGAAATAAATGGGTTTGACTTGATAATTTCCTGATCTGATTCATACTATAGCTGCAACAATGGTTAAATCAGCCCAAGACGATGTTTTTGAGGTTGCTGGGGAAAAAACCCCACATTTTCAACTATAACGGTAGCAGTCTTTAATGAAAAGTGTGTACCTTGTCCTCCTGCAGACAATACCAGAGAGGCCAGCAACAAAGTTGTGCTACACCCTGGAGAGCTGGTTTCCTTTTCCAGTTGAGTTTGAATGAGAGGCCAGATCTTGGTGTATCAGTAGCCTCCAGGAGTAACCCCTGTGATGGTTCAACTTCACCCCTTCCTACCATACTGCAACCACAAGGCTGTGATTGCCCTCTTGGTCCTCCTCATCTCTTCCATTGCCTAGGCTGTCTCTGGCACAGGTCGTGGTGAAGCTTCACTGTGAAAGGCGTGGGTGAACTGGGCACTTAAAGTAAAGTGTCTCTTTATACTTTTCCTTTAATCAGGGTCTGTTGCTTGATCTGATTCTTAGCACCCCCATCCCAGGCTGCTGAAGCCTGTCAGAAGGAAGGGCTGGGTTGTATGGCTTGGTTGCTCGTGGCAGAAGCTGCCATTAGTGAGGCAGGGCAGTGTGGGGGATGGGGACAGTCTGTGTCCAGGTGGCTGTGTCAAGAAGATCACAGGACTGAGGTGCCTGACAAGGGTGGAGGTGGTTCTCTTGGCATTGTCCTGTGCTGCTGCAGGTGTCCGTGGCTGAGGGGCCAGAGGCCATGACCACCCTTGCTGTCTGCTGCTCCCTTCTTAACCCCCAACTCTTTGCTTCTCTACAGGGAATATGAGCATGGGTTCTGGAAGCTGCATTTGACGGAGGTCCTCAGCTACGGATAAAACAATTAACTAGTAAGGGTAGCCCACAGAGAAATGGAACAAAAGTCTGTTGAGGGAGCAGGCAGCAATGTGGATCCAGAGCTGCCTGCAGCTCCCTGCTGCAAGTACAGTGCAGCACGTGGTGTGAAGAGCTGCAGCCCCAGCTCCTTACCTCTTGCACTTGCTTTAAAAAGCAATGCAAGTAGCATTATTACTTGTTATGAACTATTATTTAATGACCCAGCGGAGCTCTCCCTGTTTTTGTGCTTCCACTAAGTACAGCTCCTTAAAAGACATACAAACCCATGCTCTTTCTTTTGTTTTCCCTTGAGAGAAATGTGGAAAATGACCAAAACCCTCAGTGTCTCTCAATGACTTTGTGAGAGCCGTCGAAACATCATACTATGTAAAGCTTTAGGATTGCTCAAATCGGGAAACCTCACACAGAGCTCAATTTTATCTGCAACAGCAGACATAGTGTCATTGGTCTTTTAAGAATAAAGCTGCAAAACAGCTTGATGTGGTTTTTTCTTTTAACCAAAAACAATGTGTTAAAGAATTCAAGATGTGTCATTTAGTAAAGTTCATGGCGTGTGTAGAAGTCTTAGGTTCTTCTACCTGCAATGACACATAAATGCCAGCACCAGTAACTTTGCTTAACTTATGTGTGACTTCTTCCATAAGGTTTGAATCAGAACTGCTCTTTCAAGATGAGCTATGACTGCTTAAAGTTCTAGCAAGACAGCATGACCACAGAGGAGACTCAGTGCATGTGCTGGTTAATCATCGCAGGTAGCCCTGCTGTGGCAAAACTACTTTCACATGGGATTTGGCAGTGCAAAAATACAAACTGGGAGATGTGGTGACTTGGCAGAAGTGAAAAAATAAGTGCACAGACCAAATCCTTGCACTGCAATATTTTTTAGAGGTATTAACTGGAAAAAAAACCAAACCCAGAGTGCCTGTCGTTCCACAAGGCAGCATGGATTGTAGTTTTTATTTAATCCTGATTTCTACATTTCCACTTGCTGGTTCTTCTGTGCAGCAAAATGGGAAGCCACCAGCCTGCTGCTTCCTTTGGGAGAGGTGGCTGATATGTGGTAAGACAGACTTAATTTGTTGCTTTGAACCCAGTGTAGTACAAATTTTCCTTAGTGTGCTGGCCGTTTCTGATGAATGAACGAACAAACGAACCAGCTTGCTTTAGCCTGGTCACAGGCCTTTTTAAACCCAATTGCTGACTGCAGAGGCAGGAGGTTCATTCTTGTAAATTCTAAACAAAAATAAGGCAGTGATGGAGAAACCAGATTTTCAGAATTGAAGAAGAAATCTCCTTCCCACCAGATCTGGGAAGATGCTTTTCAGAGCTGAAAAATTTACCCTGATCTTGTTTCTAGCTTGACTATTGCTTGCTGTATGTAATGAATATTTTCCTGGAGGAGGAATAAGTGAGATATGATTCAGAATCAGTTTTTGCTAGAAAAGTGTGCTATGTCATCAAGCTTTTTAGTAGATAGTGATTGAATTATGCTATGATGGCAAACTCAAAGCTGAAAACAAGACAAGTCAATGCAATGATTTCTGCCTGCTAAAGGGATACAGGCACATGCTGTGATTTGTGATATTTTTCGCTATCACATGTCTAAAGGTGTTTAGCTATGTTGTGACAAGCTGTTAGACCAGGCATCTCGATTCACAATAGGTCATCACCTGAATTCCACTCACATCCCACTTGACCTAAAGCAACTGGATTCCCTGAAGGGATGGGAAGGTTTGTAGGTAGAGGGTAAGGTCAAAGTAGTTTGGTCAAAATCTGTAGGTAGACACCATGCCTTTTGTTAAGCTGGCCATTGTTGTTGGAAAAAGTAGGTTTTCAAGCACAAAACACTTTCAGAAAGACTATCTTCTCCTTCCAGACATTGCCATGCCTGTGCCCTCAGGCCATCACAACCACTGCTATTTTCTGAAAACATTCATTCTTTCAGTCTTCAAGAGCTACTTAAAACACTGCTGTGTTTCCCTTAATTTGCAGCTCAAAATACAAACAATATCAACTTTGGCTTGTGTTCAGTAACAATCCTGATAAGATTTCTCAGTAATCTAGACTGAGCAAGTTAAAAGTAATTTCACTGACGCAGTTCAGTGGTATACCCAAATACATCAAGATGTCATTTATGACATACTTGTTTTCTGAGTTTGACTCAATCCAAAGACATAAATAATTGTAATGAATTATTCATCCTGTTTTAAGAAAAAAATGTTCTAATCATATGTTTTAGGTTTCTTTCAGGATTCTGCTTTTTGCTGCAAGGTCTGGAAATAATTAAACTTGCTAGACTCCAAAAGAAATGCATATGGAAAGGAGAAATCTGGAGGTAGAACTTCAAATACCTTATATTAAAGACAGTGAGGAGTGAATAAATAGCATACCGAGATGAGCTAACCTGGGATCACTGGCTTTGGGCCTTGGTCTTCTGTAGCTGGTAACTATTTACAAGCCTCTGAGCACTGGGTGACTGTGGGCATGGCTACTGATGTGAATAGTCTCTAGGAGCAATATCTGGTTACAGAAGCACCATGTAAACCCTTCTTGGTCAATGGGACTGTGTTTTAGGTCATGCCAATTTGTTCCTTTTCTCAGGTCTGTGCCCTATCCATTGAGAAGGGCTTGGTTCCTTACAGCTGCAAGCATTGTTTTCCCTGCGTGGTTTACTCATGGTAAATGTGCCTTGCTCAACAGCATGGAAAAATTATGCTCAAGCCTAAGCCAAACTTGCAGGTGTAAAGAGCCCCTGCGTGAAAGGCTGCTCTAACTTGAACATAATTTCTGTAGGTCTTAATTATTTGAAGAGATAGACTCAAGGTCTACTTAGATTTCTAATGCCCCAGCTTTGGGGTCATTCACTAATTTGAAACCATCCCTAATGAAGACACCAAGCAGCTGAAGAGATGGTTTTAAAATATCCATATGGCTAGTAATGAAGAGGGTAAGCATGACATCAGTCTCCTTGAAATGCCACGAATTAGGAATGTGGGTAATGCTGGTTGGGAATGTAATTGGATATGAAGTAGTCTACTGATGGTGGGTGAATAAAACGATGGTGTATATGCACTATTACTAGCTCCTGAAGGGCTCCAAATAATATTACAAGATAACTGTCTGTACAGCTGGGTCTTCTCTATCTGATTGTCAAACTCACTGCAACCATGTGGACAAGATTTTTTTTTTTTTTTGGTGTTTGTTTTTGGTTTGTCTGTTTTGTTTTAACCTGCATATCTCCAGGATTTTCCGGTGTGTCCCAAGCTTGGAGGAAAAACTAATTATCACATTGCTCCAAAAACTTTTGGACTGGAAACATTTGTGCATCTTTGAGACATGAATATAATTTCAGTAATGAACCAGGCTTTTAAGAAACCAGAGAGGTTTCTACTTGTTGTCTTAAGACTTTAAGAAAGCTCAAGAAAGGTGTTTTTCAATCTTTTTTTATTTTTTTATATTTATTCCTGGCTGTATACTTAGCAATACGTCTGTATGATGTGAGAGCTATTGAAATAGATTCTCAGTCAGGATTGTATTTCAGTGTTGGATGGAACAGTAATATAACTGTCATGAGAACATTAGGGATTTTTGGATAAATTATATGGTAAAGAAGGTAGGGGTTTACATGCACTGAGCAGTGACTGTTCTGGGGTGGGTTTTTTTAGTAACTCTTAGTCTTTTGAGATATATTTTCCATACACAGATTCCTTCTGTTACAAGCCTTGACCTGATAAAAATCTGGCCTTAATATAAATTGATCTTTTTATTTCACAACATCAAGCTCTTAGGAGGAGGACATAGTGGTGACTTGTAGAATGTACCATTTCTTCTTGGCAGGGGTGAACATTTCACTTCCCAAAAATAAAATAAAGATTTATAAGAAAATAAATATATCTTATTGAAATGAATGAGAGGCAGGGGCTGGCCAAGATGTGTGATATGCTTGTAACAACCCTCAAGCTTCTTCTCTGGCTGACTAGATCCATCCAGAGAAAGCTCCTTCAACTCCATGATCAACCCACAGAAAAGCTTTTGTAACTGCAGAAGTACCTCTTGTGCCAAGCATGAAAAAGGCAAAAGGATGCTCGAAAGAAGAGGGTACTGGTAAAAGCAAGGCAACTTGGAATTTTGTCTGGTCTCAAATATTGGAGAAGCTGCCTTTATTATTTTTATTTTGTGGAAAAAGATTTGCAGAAGATGCCATACTGCTGTGTAATTTATAGTTGCTCTGATGGGAGCACTGGGGAGTCCCCTTTTTTCTCTGGACCTAAATCTCCTCTAGCAGAACTGGCCTCTTTGTTCTGCTGCAGTGAAAGCAGTGACAGCAAAGCTGAGTAGGAGGAAGAAGGATGGAGCAAGAGCTGGAGGCTGATAGTTGCTTTGGGACCTTGTTGCAGGCTTTGGTTACTACATTTTTTTCTTTCTTATTCATTGTTTTCTTTTTTTTATATCACCCTCAACCTACGTCAAACTTTCTTAGACTGCAAATACCAAGGGCTAGTTTGAGATAGACACTCCCATAAAATTTTCAACTCCTAAGCATTACTGCCCAGGAGCAATTTGCTTCAAGAACAAGTCTGAACCTTGTCCTTGATGTATCCGGCCCTTTATGTAAAGGTTTTTGGGACTGCAGTGCTGGGGAGGCAGGTAGCTGCACGCAGGGAAGCAGCCTGGCTGCGGGATGCGAGCAGGACTGGTGGCTCATGCTGTGCATGGGAGAGGTGGATGGATGGGAGATGTGGGGAGGCTGTCCGCAGGTGAGCCAGGGAGGAACCTGTCTGAGATGGCCTGGGAGGGGATGATATAGAATATCCCCTAAGCCCAAAACCGAAAAAATACTTTAATCCATCCTGCAGGCCTGAGGGGACTGCTTGGTGCCACTTGCTGCTTGGATGCAGCAGTGTGGCTTATTGCCAGTGTTATCAAGAACTGTGCAAGCTGTTAGGACTACTTGTCATTTTGGTTACACTGTCCTACCACAATCACAATCTTTGCAGAAATATGCAGGGAAGCAGAATTGAGCCTTGCCTCTGTTCACGATCACACTGGGCAGTAGCTTGTGCTCCTGTACCTTTGACTGAATTGTCTGTCAGTCACCATATTCGAGTAAACCTGTGCTTTGACTTCTCACCCAGGTTCCCATCTGCACCTACTCAATGCGAGGGAGGCTCTCCACTCTGCAGCAGCCCATAGGGTTTTTGTCATCTGAGCTGCTTGAAAAGTAGTAGAGGTGCAAAAGGAACCAACCAACCCATTACAGAGAAGTGGTGCAGTGCTGCCTTTGTCCACTGCTCTGTTTTGGGTGCTCAGTGGCTGCAGTTTGGTTACCACCAGTGAGGTCTTGCAGAACTGACCCTTCATGTCTGACTGGTCTGATGTCCTCAGTGCTCATGTGGTTGGCTTGTGGGATGTATGGGGGAACAGTATCCTCCTCCTTGTGCTTCTGTAGAAATGTTACATTTCTGAAATGAAGTATGTTCTTTGCAAGTCAAATAGCATGGGACATTTTCACAGCTCTCCTGGAAGCCCACAGGCTTGGCATATTGCATACTGAATAGCTGCCAAGGGCAAGAATTTAGGAAAAAAAAAAAAAAATCCCTCACAGGCAACTGCCAGAGTTTGGTGCCAGATTAATCAGAACTCCCCATTGTTTCTCTGAGACAAATGTTCTGATTAAATCTATTGTTGTTGGGCTTGATGGGACAAAGTGTTACTGAGTTACATCATAGCTATAATGTGGAAACTGGAACACAGCACAATTTATGATGGAATGTTCCCTGGTATTGTTCAGAAGTATCACCACAGAAGAAGTTTGTGGGAATGATTATTTGAAATCTGTTGGTCTAACAGAGGCTTGAGCCCAGCTCCAGGATGCCTAGCTAGGCTCTGCTCCATAGCTTAAGTAAACTATTCCACCTCCGTGCCTCTGCTTCACCCTTTATTAG
The DNA here is from genome assembly GCF_023634085.1 of Falco cherrug. Classification (NCBI taxonomy): domain Eukaryota; kingdom Metazoa; phylum Chordata; class Aves; order Falconiformes; family Falconidae; genus Falco; species Falco cherrug. The sequence goes on along the minus strand of NC_073704.1, from coordinate 30,181,921 downwards.
CAGTGGTGTTAAAGTGCTTGTCTGCCTTCCTGCAAGCATTTGCTCACACTTCCAGTTGGCTCTGGTTCATGCACCAGTGCTGGTGTTGCAGACTTTGGCCAAGTGCTTTGGACTGGTTGTTTTCTTTTCCTTCTGTATAACTTGGTCATCATGTTCTCATTGCTGGAGCATCTTGGAGATGACTTGGAGTGACTCTGGGTGCTGCCTGCTTCCCTTGTTGGGGAGATTGCTTCCTATGGATGTCATGCTCCAGGCTCCCTGCTGCCTGCCAGGGCTTGGAGCCTTGAGGTGGGTTGGGGGTGGATGGGGCGGCTCCATTGCGCTGGCCCAGCCACGTTGCTGGGACTAATGTGGCAGGCAGAGCCTGGCATCCACTGCTTCCATAGTCGTCTCCTCTGCAGTCCAGAGCACTGTTTAAGAACTGCCTGGTCCTACACGTGGAAAAGAAGCAAGTAAAGCATGAGTTGTGCAAGAGGCAGCAGTGATGAGCCTTCAAAGACGCTGCTGCAAGACATCAAAAAGTTTGGAATCAGAGTGTCTTGTCTAGCCACCTTATGTGACTCTTGGAAGACATATATACCCATGAGAGGCAGTTACTGCATGGGGTTGTAATCCAGATTTCATGACGCTAGTACATCTCTACCTAGACTGAATCCTGTCTGGTTCCTGGGAGTCCTTAGCTAACAGGGCTTACAGATGCAACAAAGCACACCAGATAACTTGAGCAACCTTACTGTCATCAGTATTAACCTGAACACTGAAATTCAGAGAGGTGGTCAGCTGTCTCTTTCTCACTGATAGATATGTAGGAAAACAACAAGGCTTGTATCGAGTGCCTTCTGACATTTGGTAACTGTACACAAAGCATCAAGATGTCTCATCTATTTCAGTTGCAAGGAGAAAAACTTCTATTCATTTTGCAAATTCCTTCCTCTAATTTTACGGCAATTTGAATTTTAAATTCTTATTGTTATGAACAACTACTTACACATGAGGTTCCACAAAGCAAATTAAAAAATCTGCTCGAGAGGCACTGACCTGTTGCAATAGCCATACATGTAACAGACATACATGTTCTGCAGCCTGCAAGGTCAGCTCTCGTCTCTGTTAGGTGTCACTGTGTTAGGTGACAGGAAACTTAGGAAAGACATCAACAAGGCATACAGGGGTTTTAAATGTAGTTGGGTGGGATTTAACTGGTCAGTTTTATCATGATAGTGAATCATAATGTCCTATCTTATTTCTGTAATTGTTTGAGATGCTCTAAGTTCCTGGACTCTGAGGAAGAATTTTACATGATGCCTTTGAAGGACTTTGCTGGCCTGGCTGAGTCATCCACTCCCAAATGCCGTTCTCCCTCCTCGTGCTGTTTGGAGTGGAGGAAAGGGGAATACATCTCAAAGGTGCACTGGTGGCTGCGGCATGTGCTTAAACCACATCTAATCTTCTTGAACACTGAGGCTGATTAAAAGCAGTCATGGTGGTGCTCTTATGTATGGGGTTGTTTTTGTGAAGTATTCATGTTCGAAGTACTTGGGTGTATTATAACTTGGTATCTTGAAGGCCTCTGAACAATTGCCTCATTTAAAGGCTCTCATATATATGAAGAAAGTTATGGTCAGCTGTGACTTATTCTGGGATAGGAGGCTTCAGTTCAAAAATGCACAAATGAATCACACAATAGTAAACGTTTTGTAGTTATATGAAAGCCCTGATGTTCTTGAGGAAAGACTTTTTTCCTTTTTTTTTTTTTAAATTTTAAGGGCTTTCTACTATAAATGGCCAGTGTAAATTTACAGGACTTCAGAGCTTAAAAGAGGATGGAGATGGAAGTTTTCTTTATGATGCTGTGTCTTTTCTCATGTTCTGCTGTGCTGGGGTCAGATGAGGCCAGGGAGCTGGGTGCAGCTTGGCCTTTAGCACCACATATGAGCCGTATTCAGTATGGGTCTTGGTGGCACATCTGATACTTGGGAGGGAGATCCTTTACCCTCAATCTCACTGTTTTTCTATACAAAGGAGGAGAATAGGCAGGACCAGCAGCTTTACCTGTGCTGGGCTGTAGCAGACCACCTTCCTTTCCTTTGCCTCTTCTTCTCTTGTATTTGTTTTTTCTTTTTTTTTTTTTGTTTTGTTTTGCTTGGGTTTGGGAAGGGGGGTGAATTCTAAGCTAAAACAAATTGCAACCTGTGGCATCAGCAGTCAGCTTCGATGTTACGATCTCCTGAATTGTGTTGTCCTACCTTTGTTGGCATTATGGCCTTAAACATACCACTCACTTAAGACACAGACCATGCTGTATGCTAGTTTTGCCTGACAGCATGTGTTTCAAAAATAAAAGGTTTCTCTTTGACACATGTGTTTAAAGGAGAAGATAATTGAAAGGAACCTTAACATATGTCATTAGCCACCAGATGCAACATAATAGCAAAGCCAAATTTGGCAATAGCAAAAGGGTATTAGCCAAGTACCTAGACTAGCAAACAAAAATCATTAATGTTGCCAAAAATAGTCTGTCAGTGATATTGAAACGAGTGAGAACAGTTCAGCTGACAGCTTGAAGTTCAATATTAGGACCAGAAGTGTACACAAATTTTAAAAAAATAAAGTGATAGAACTGTTTCAGAAAGAGAGATGACTGCATGGGTTGGTTGCCTCATCGATGGACGAAATTAGGTTGAATGCCAGCTGGTGAAACTATACCACTGACTTCCATGAGCCATGACAATTTATGGCCTCTGACAGCTCCATTTTCTGGGGTTTAGATCTGAGAATGTGCTGGGCGATTCAGATCTGGTATGTCATCTGAGCTGCCAACCCAGCGCACCAAGCATGGCAGAAGATGTATTCTGCTGCAGAATGTTAAATCCATTAGGGTAATAAATTGTCTCTGTGTATGGCAAGCAAGAGTTATCATGGCACTTCTGGGTTTGTGGGTTAAGTGCAACCACCAGCTAACACAGGGAAAATGCATAGTGTTAAGGGATGTATCCTTGGACAATGCAAATGAGCTATGGTGAAGGAAACGGCTGAAAATGTGTGTACTGTTGTGAAGACTGAAATCAAGACAATGTGAACCAGGAGTGTGTGTTCTCATCCCAGGAGGGGAAAAATAAAATAGTCTAAAACTGTTTTAGGAAATAGCAGCTCAACATAGTCACAAGGACACCACAAGAAATAACAAAATATTAGTTGAAGAGGTTCCAAAGATGGAAAAGTATTGACCCAAAAACCTCACTGCTTCCAGAGAGCAATGAAATTATATGAGATCATAAAGATACAAGGAATGGGGGGAGGAAAGCCTACCAGCGGTGAAGCTGATCATAGGACCTGAGCACTGAAATTAAATATTATGCAAACTTATAACTAGGCAAAACATGAGCTGGGTTTTTAGCATAAGATTATCTAGTGATGTGATTTTGTCATCAATGAAAATCAAGGAGGGAAAGTAGCTCAACAGACAGAAGGAATGAAGCCTTCCTGAGGGGCAGGTAAGGGGGAGTAGCTTGGCATGTGCAAAGGGAGTAAGTTGCCTTCTAACTTTAAGGAAGACATTAGTGGTTGATGGTAGGAATGAGACACTAGACTCGTGCTTTCAGAGAGCAATACGCACCAATCTTTTGACTCAATAATACAGACATGGCTTTTGGTGGATAACGATATCTGCTGGGATGTGACAGTGTAATGCTGTTACCAAGCATGCTGATTTAACTACATATTTTTCTTAAGATCCAGGCTTGTTAAATGCCCATAAGTCCCATTTGTTATGAGATTATTTACTATACTCTGCCTTGTCTAGAAGACATTTATCAGGCAGAGATTGTCAGTGGTCAGAACAAATCTTTCCTTGAGCGTGAACTTAAGATATTTTTGATGTAGTCAGATGATAACTTTAGCCAAGTTGAATGGGGCTCAGGAGTCACTCTGGGCAGACGTGATTGAAAGAAACCCTCTGTATTCAGTAATGCAGCTCTGCACGGCTCTCTGCCTTCCAGAAAAATGACATCTCCATTGCCTGAGAAACTGAAATGTTTAAAATAGGCAGTGGCTCTGGAACAGCATGGGACCAAAAGTAATTTTACTGTGACTGCCAGACCCAATGCCTGATCCTATTGTGTCCCAATGCCTGGCAGAGGCAAGATCTTGGTTTCCACACAAAGATGACCTAGATGCATTGGCCTGTATATGGCATTATCCATTAAAGAAAAATGAGATCTGGTAGATCAAACAGCACCAAAGCCTGGTCTTGGGCTCTGGCTTACTGTTGTCCATGCTGTTTAATCTTGAGCACGCTCCCTGGCATGGCTTCTAGTCACGCCTGGTGTCGCCCTCCCAGGCAAAGGGTAGGGGCAGTGTGCATGCTCTCCTCCACCAAGGACTGCTCCCAGTTGACAGTCTGCCCCCAGACTCACCAAGGCAGGCGAGAGGGGGCTTAGCTGCAGGGGCACAAGGCTGGCAGAGCCACGTGGCCTGTTTGATTCACCAGCCTTGGGGCTGGCACCCCAAACAAGCCTCATGACTCTTGTCTGTATGAAGGTTTTTGCTCATGGGATCAAGGAAACTTGGCACACCTGGACTCAGAAGTGTTTGCCAGCAATGCTCAGCTTTCTTTGCAGCAGCTTGGATTTGAAGGTCTCCTTCAGTTCTGCTACTATCTGGAGGAAATAAACTCAGCAAATCAGGCAGTGCTAGGTCCTGTGGCTGCTCCATGCTGCCTGGCACTGAGACCTTTCCAGGTCAAATGGCAACCATGCTTAGGAATCATCTGTAGCCATCCAGAAGTCAGGTATCTGGTCTAAGCTAGTGATATCATGTCCCACTATGGTCAGCTAACATGGAGCAACTCCTCCAGCCTGCCTCAGGTCTCCACATCAATTTGGGGTGAATCCTTTTCACACATTGATACTGACCAGCTTGCACTGGTGGCTAACTTAAATGCTGGAGATTGAATTAGTTAGGCCCAATCCTCCCAAAGTGTATCTTTCTCTTTTCTGGAAGGTGGAAATTTGCTCGCAACCTTCTTCTCTTGAGGTCACCCTGTGCAAAGGCCGTGGTTGTCTCTACCTGGTTGTGCTCATTGCATGGATGGATTGGTGTGATGTTGGTGAAGCAGAAGCATTCCTGCAGCCTCATTTCAGACAGGATTCTTGTTTAGCTTGGTGTTACCTGATGCCTACAAACCCTGACTTCCTCTGATCTTGGTTTCTGCCATTCCAGGTATTTTTATTTTGAGTTTTCCGTTACACAAAATATCCGCAGGTTTTAATGGGACTGCTGTGTACCTTACCATAACCATTGTAGATACTTTCACTAATATTTCTCTGTAATGTGTTGTTGACCACCTTGTTGGTCCTTTTGAACAAATCCCTGACTGTTACTGCAACTTCCACCTTGAACTGACGGGAAAATGTTATCCAGACCCAACTGTGTTTTAACTAGCGTCTAATTCTCAGCAGTAAGTCTGGCAGTTGTGGTCACCATTTGTTCGGAGATCAGACAGGTTTTTTTCTTGATAGAATCGTCATATGCATAGTCTCTGTGGTCTCTGCTCCTCTGCTTTTGCCAAACTCTTTCTTCGGTCTCTCACTCTGTCCCACATTTGTCTTCGATTTGCAGAGCATGTAATCTCTATAGTTCTGAACTAGGGGCAATATTTGGCAACATACGTCAACAGGGGATTGTATGGTACGTCAGGGTGCAATAATTTTTACCCCTAAGTCAAAGCTGCTTTCCCTGTTTCAGCACGTTGGCGCTGCTGATACTAGTGTGAATACACAGGCTGCTTGTCTCCATTTTTGCTGCTGCTCCAAGGGAACTGAACCGGTGTCTCATTTTCATGTGTCTGGAAACATCTTATTTTATGTTCCTATGGAATACTGCAGGGCTGGCACTTTGTGAACTGTCTCCAACTCTTTCTCAAGACTTGCCTGCTCAGGCTGCTAGACACTTCTGCAAAATAGATTTTGGTTTTCTTTCTGGGCACAGGATTTCCCTGCATCACTTGTCACCTTAAGGACTCCTCATACTCCTCTTTACCTCTTGCAGTGAGCATGTTATGCAGGTGATATCATGCAGATTATCCTGGCTGCAATCAAACTGTGTCTCATTCCACACTAATTTCCCTCTCCCTGGGGTTTACCTTTAAATTATCATGCTGTTCTAATTTCTTTCTGCAAGCTTTGCTTTGGCCATGGGTATTCTTTGCAAAACTTCCCGTATACTCCAAACTCACGGCTTTCTTTTAAATCAAGACAGAACCAGAAGAAACTCCCTATAAATATTTAGTGGCTTCTGGTGAAGCACATCAAATGTTGAACATGAGCCAGGCTACTGCCTGTGGCAGGTGGGAGCACACCTCAGCGAGCCATGTCCACATTCATCCTTGTCTGGGAAGCAGAGGCTGAGAAACATCTGAGGTGGCTGCACAGGTGTCAGGGCAGATCCTGGAGTGGTGCCTCTGCTGGATAGAAGGTGTCTTTGTACTGCGTGCCTCCCCCATGCTCTGGCACTTGGGAAGAGAAAACACTTCCAGGTTCCTGATACCTGGAGGTACCAGTGGCTCTTTTGTTTCTTGGTGTTTCCGCCTCCCCCAACCCATGTGCATAGATGGTTTGAGGCCAGAACAAAAGATATTTTTAGTAGCCAGCTGTAGCCATGGTGACCTGAGGTGCTCTCTGATTTGCTCAGGAACAGCGTTTTCCATTAGTCTCCTCTGCCTGTAGTTATCAAATTTTCTTGGGCCAGAAGATGCTTATTACCTTGTAAACAGAAGCATTCTCCAATAAAACCTCTGGTTAGTCGTGATGGTTTCTGGCAAGGGTTAACATGCAGATACAGAGCGTGCCCTTACACTGTGGTGCCTCTTGCACAGCAGAGCTGTCTCTGGGTGACAGCTGTGTCACCAGGGAGAGCCACAGGTGTCTCCTTGGTATGTGCTGCAGCCCGGCATGTGGGCAGCTTCGATTCCCAGGGCATGTGAGCACCAAGTGCGGGGCTGCCTGCCAGGGCAGGGGCTGGCAGGGCTGCCGGCAGCACCTCAGCCATGACAACCTGCCGCCTGGTCCTCCAGCCCTGCGCAGGCTGGTGTCCGGGTATGGCCCTGCTAGCAGAAGAGGCTACACCCTGGCATGGGACCTGCTGGCTGTTGTCTCTAACAGAAACCTGTCCCTCTCTGACCACTGCCCAGCTGGCTGTGCCCAGGACTGGTCTCAAAGACACAGGTACTTGTCCAGGTTGCGTTCTAACATGTGGCTTCTGTGCTGCTAGGCAAATTGAAAACATATTAATGAGGCATTATACCAAAATATATTATATCCCCATGGGATCCAAAAAAACAGTTTAATTCAAGAGGCACCTGGCTGTGAGCTACATCTATAGCTTGTTATGACCGGTCCTCCGTATTTTATTATAGGGCTGTAGGACCCTTGGCTGCTGAAAATGGTTGGTGACATCATCGTCAGTGGCTGTGTAGGGGTGCAGCCATTGGCCCCTGGACAAATGCAGCAGCTATTTACCGAAGACAGGAGGTCTTTGTAGTGGTGGAGCAGGACCCAGGGAACACACCATCTTGGTGGAAAATGTATTCCTGTGCTTCATAACTAGGGTAGAGTTAGGTTTTCCTTCCTTTTTCTGGGCATAAATGCTGAATATCCATACCTCCTGGCTGGTGTTATGCTCAGCCACTGTGGAGAAATTCCTCTGTAGTGCTGGTTTACATCCCTGGTGACTTCTGATCAAGGAAAAGGAACTAAAACCAGCAGAGAGACAGAGAAGCACGCCCAGGACAATCAGAATAACAAAAGGGCTGTAGTGTACAAGGAAGGTGAGAAACATGGCTTGTTTGTATGTTGTTGCTGTATTAAAGAAAGTAAATTGGCAAAGGATGGGAGTGGACATGACTGTCCCCCCCTTAGTTTCATCTCTGAAGAGGCTTTTATACAGTTGCCAGAAATAGTGGGGGGCTGGGCTGAACAACCTAGTGGATCCCTTGTTTCTAACTTCAGTTAGTGATGTTCTTATAAACATGCATGCATGTAAGATTGTCCTTTGGGAAAAAGTCCTGGTAGCACTAGTACGATTTCTGCCAGGCTTAGACTAGTCTGTGGAGATCAGTGTTTCTTGGAAATGCCTGGTGTGTCATTTCGTCATGTCACTGCAGCTTGCTGTACTCCTGCCTGCTGCGTGGTGCAGCTATCCCTGCCCGGTGGCTATGAGAGGGCACTGCTGGTGACCATCTAAACCAGCGTACTGTCACTCTTGCATCTTCCTTATCTTCTGTGGTGTGTGGCGAATTGTCTGAAACTGTCCAAAGTGAGAAGTGGTTGAGGATCTTGTGTGCCCAGCTTGAGGCATGCCATCAGCCACCCTCATTCTTCCTCTACTTGTATTTTAAAGTAGCAATATACAAATCCACATGTCATCTGTGGACAAGTCCCTGTGATTTAGCAGTAGGAGGAACCACATGCACATAAGCATGACAAGAGGGGAAGCTGCATCCTTACACTGGATGAACCCCACCTACCTGTCCCACCTCAACGGGCACTTGCCTCTGTCTCTGGCTTTGTGGGAGGTAATTGATACCAGGGTGAACTGAGGACGCATTTACAACTGCTTGAACTTTTATAAATGGGTTATCAGAGATGCAGTTTCTATGTGTGAAAGTATAGTAACCCCAGACTGACGGCAATCAATGTTATTGGCAAATGGTATCTACTTATTGTCACTGTTGCCAGTAGTGTAAAATTAAAAGGATTTCCACAGCCACCCGGAGTGGTGTTTCAAGGATCATTTCCCTTTAGCTTTCTTGCAAGAGACTGATTGCTGATAGAAAAGACATAAATTTCAACCTGTTTGAACTGGTTGTAGCCAGTTTTCCATAAAACACTACTGTTTTGAAATGAAGGAATGCTCTTTAGAAAGGATGGTGAGAAGGGAACGGCATACATTCAAACCAACGTGGCCAAAGAAATCCTGGGTACATTTTTGCATAAGGACCATAATGCATGCATATGTGTGTGTGCGTACGTATAGGTAATGCTTTCGTTTACATAACTCTCTGTAAATCATCTTGACTCATTTTTCAAGAACCAAACAAATACCTACAGAAACATCATATTTTAATGTTATTTTGATCATTTGTTTGGTATTATGTAATTTTTTTCTCTTTTAGTAACAAGATGGAAATTATTCACACAGAGATATGGTAAATGGAAGTTTATTGTTTTAATTCTTCTGTTTTAGTTTTAGGGTCAGGATATGCTGCGTGCAGATGCTGACACTGCCTGGAAAATATTATTTTCTTTCCTTTGTTGCAGTGCCTGTTGTACAATGGGCTGCCACTAATTTTTTCTTAATTTTCAGGGTATCTATATTTGAAAATCAATATATTCAGCAATATACAATCCCTGTCGGAGCACTGACTTCCTCTATGAAACACAGATTTCCTCTGTCCTAGTTTTAATCTTAATTTTAAGCACCCGTGAACAGAATTTCCTATGTGCCACATTTAAATAGACTCTAAGTTGTTCTTCTAAAAAATCATGAATAATAATTGGCTATAGAGCTGACTGTTGTGTTTTCAGGCAGCTTCATGATTGCACACGTGCCCACACTTGTACAGACTCCTCCTTACATGGGCTGTATAAGACAACATCAGTTCCCTTAGAAAAGGTGGTCTGCAGTTTGAGTTCTCATCTTTGCCCCATCACTTAAGCATGCTGACAGCATTTTTTTCACTGGGGGACAATTGCAAACCTAGCCAAAGGCTGGTGTTTCTGCAGTTTCTGATCTCCCTTGTTCCTACAGGAGCTTTCAGGAAAACCTTCCCTGTAATATAATCAGATCATCTCGTTTGGATTAGCATGTTGTCAGTCTGGTTGTTGCTCCTGCTTGTCTTTAGTTTCTAATCTAGTTACAAGCTGTAAGCTATTTGATTTGGTTCTTATGGCAGACTCATGGAAAAACTGCATGCATTTAGGATCGTATACTGTGTGGCTGAGAGTGAAAAAGCATGCCCAGTCTGGAAGTGTGCTTTTTATGAACTCAGTGATGATATGGAGTGCAAACTTGAAATCACTGCCAGAACAGTCTGAGAAATACAGATTTTATGAGATACTTAAAGAATTTTTAAAGATTTTTGAGGGTAGAACTGACAGTCATTTCCAATATATTTATCTGTGACCTAGAAAAGATTGCTCTTGGGGTTTTGTGATCTAATGTAGCTTATGCTAATAGACATCCACAATGATTTCAATAACCAGCTCATTACCAGTAGTCCAATTCTACTCATCAAGACATCTTTAACAGGCATATGAGCTCTCAGAGGGCACTTTGATTGCATTACACAAACGAGATACTACCATGTATGAAACAGCTGCTGGACTTGTATTTTTACTTCAGTTAAAATATAACCAAAACATAATCCCTTGTACATGGCTGTACAAGAGACTGAATCACGTGCAGCAGCAGACATAGTGGCACTACCATAAAGTTCAGTGGTTGTTAAAGGATTTAAGACATGACCCTCAAAGACTGAAAAAGGCACTTCTTCTCAATGTGGCAATATTAATATCTGCAATTCTAATAATTATACTGTATTATGCTATGTTATATTAAATTTTACTATGCTCTTCGTAGCGCTCTTTTCATCACGGTCAAAGCAACTGGCGTGTACCTGAAGTGTAGTTTTAAAACGCCAGTAGTGCTTTTGGAAGTTGGCTGCATTTCAGTGGTGTTGAAGTGTCAAGTATGTGATTAAAATTTCTGTAAATTCGTGGCTTTTAGTTCTCTCGTTCATTTGTCTGTTCAGCTGGATTATGCTTTCATTGGGTGTTGGTGGCATTGATACTGGCATAGTGCCTTCACCTCCAGAGCTTTTGAGAGAAATAAAAAAAATGAATGGTGCACAGAAAAGTGCTCCAAAAAGGGCACTGGGATTGTAGAAGCCTCTTTTTACAGTAAGAGATGTAAGAAATTCCCTCTGTCTTTTAAACTTATGGCAGGGCAGGCTGTCTTTATCACTCTAAGTACTAGCAGAAGCGAGAGCAGCATGCCATTTCTTCTGGAAAATGTTTGCAGCCAGCTGAAGAGAGATGCTGGAACTTAAAGCATAAGTTTTAATGGGAAGGTGATTAATCAGATTTCTATGGGATGTGGTTTATTATCTGCTTCTTGGTAGCTATTAAATAGGGTCTTTGCTGAAACGTATATTTTAGTCATTCCAAGGTAGTATTTTAAACAGAAAAAGCCATTTCAGTAAACAGAAAGAGAACCGACAAACAAGATGGTTCCTTGTGGCTTTAACGTCTCTGAATTATCAGGCTATTAGTGTTTTTTTCAGCCATGCCATTTATGAAGTTCTATATACCTTCCTCAGTGTTCAGTCCTGGGAAAAGACCCAGGCATGTACTGGGCCAGATGCTTCAGTTTGATGCTTGATATTTCTTCCTTTCTGCTATATTCAGCAGGTTTTATGACATTAAAATTTTTGTAGTAGCTGAGCATTTCTCTCCATGATAGTCCCCTTGATCCTTTTTGGGGAGGGAGGTGCAGATGTGTGTTTTGCTTTGTTTCCCCCTCATTTGGAGAGGGGTGTGCCTTGCAGTGAGGATGAAGGTATGTGACGGAGAAAGCCACCCTGAACATTCCGTGAGACATCAACCCAGTGCAAATACTGGGCTGCATATTTGTCAAAAGCTAAGTCTTTGGGTAACTGTTACAGATGTACAGAATTTTGTACTCCACCTCTTGGCAAACACACTCATTAGTCCTCTATTTGGTAAAAGATCCACATATGTGCTGGTAGGAAAAAATGACGGGGAGAACCTTTTGCTTAATGCTTAGAACATGGGAAAGAAACAAGAACATGTGAAAAGTACTTTGGAAACATTTGGATGAGTGGTGTGTGAGTGTACATTACTTAATTTGTGATATTGTATGAGTGTATATACTGCAAACCCTGAATTCACAAGAATGGAAACAAAATCCAAGTTTTGATAATTCTCAGACATTCCTGAGATGAAGAGGTAACTTTTTGTTCCGTATAAATGTGCATGCTGCTCACCTTCCCAGATATGCCCAGCAAAATTGAAACTGAACTTGAAATGAGAAAGTGAAAGAGCTCAGTACTGTGGTGGAATATAGGAACGTGTGCTACTGGCACTCTTGGTGGACATTAACACCTACCAGCCCTTACAATACGCATCCTTGTGAATACACATGGAGATGGATGAGGTGTGTAGTATTGCAGGCTGGCTTTGCCCCCTGCACGTGGCTAACCACTGCTGGGGCTCTCAGCACAGCTGCTCTGCTGTTAAAAGCAGTGCTCTCCCGGGTTTTGGAGGCAGGCAACGCATGCAAAACTGATGCATCCGCAAAGATGGGGTTTTCCAAGATCCTGCTTCTCTGCTCTGATCTCAGAACCCTTTACTGGACACTTGGGTAGGAGAAAGAGTTTCACTCTAAGAGGGAATTGAGGCTTGAAAGGGTGCCAATGGATCAGGCTCATAAAATCAGAAAACTAAGTACTTTAAGAATGGTACCTTGAGAAGCATTTTCAGCAGAGGTGTAAATAATTAATTTATACTGGGAGGTAAAACCCATGGAAAGCAGGCAGGCACGCCCAAAGCATTGAGAGTGCTCAAACAACTACCAGTGCTGAGCATGCAGACCACAAACATAGGTGAATATAGCCATGCTGTTGGAGAGGCAGTGAGATCACGGGGCTGGGAAACACTGGGAGGAGTGTGCGCACCCCTAATACCATCTGTGCATGAACACAGTGTTGTGTCTGCCCCCCTGTCTCCCTCCCAGTGACTGCTGCATTCATACAGAACTCCTCTTTCCCTGTGACAAGCAGTAGGCAAACTCCAGCTCTTCTGTGGTCTCCAGCAAATGCATCTCTTAAAACCCCCCAAAACTGACTCACACAACCCTGGGCATCCCACCCATGAGCTTCTAGAGCAGGGCTTCCTTTTTAAAAATTACATCATCTTTCTTTCTGGCACTTTGGGGTTTACATATGATCCTCCCATGGCTACAAGGATCTTGCATTCTTAGCTGACTGCAGCAGAAGTTTGTGAGGAGCACTAACAGCAGCAAAATGTGGCAATGCTCTCCAGCACTTGGTTCCCTTTGCACCTTGTCTGGCCTCCCCTCTTGATGATCTGCTCTCTGTGCCCGAGTTCCCACGACCATTTCTGGTTCTTCCTATGGGGTGGGAAACCTTCCCTCAGCAAAGAGATCCTCCCTTGACCACCTTCCTTCATCTCAGTTTGTTCCCAGATGAGTTATTGATCTGGTGGTGGTAGCCTCGAGCATTGTTTCCAAACAGCAGAGGCAGAAGCCACTTGGAAAAGCAGTGATGAAACCAGAATGGTAATTGCTGTTAGTTATGTGGCATTTCAGCAGCCTCAACTAGGCAGGGGCCAGTGGGTGGCCAAGGCATGGCTGAGGGGCAGAACTGGTATCAAGACTGAGAAGTTTACCCATTCAAAGGTGAGGCAGGCATCTGTGTGGTGCAAATGGATTATTTGCAACAAATGTCAGTCCATAGACCTGTGTTGTCTTTAGCATGAGAGAAATGGGGTGGTTTCTGAGCTTGCCTGAAAATGGTCCTTCTCGACCATTCCCAGTGGGACCACCCTCCTTCCCTCACTCTGTCTCAGCTGTGAGCCTGCTTTTCAGCAGCTTCTACAGAGAATCCCCCTCCTGAAATTTATCACAGGAACAAGTTGTTACTACTAGAAATGACCTGATTCACCTCCAGATGCCTTCGTGCAGGCTGTAGTCAGGGAATTTAATGTGTATTTTCAAAATAATGAAGTATGTTGGCAGTGGAGGGTTTTCTTTGCAGGACATGTCATTAAATAGCCCACATACTATGCTGGCCATTACTGTGCGCCCTCATGCCCTCGGTTAGACCCAGTAAGAGGTGTCTCATGAAGTGCGCTATTTCTACAGGTGAATCAATGCACTAACCCATTTTTGAGCAGCAGCATTAGGTTTCCCTGATCCTTGTCACCCTGAAGCACTGTGCGGGTGCTGTCGGTGGCTGGGTGATGTCTCTGAAGCCAAAATGACCCAATGACCAGCCAAAGAGTTTTTTGTCTCCCAGCAACCAGAAGCTGCCTTGCTAGTGAGTGCATGGACTGCTCAGAAGGTGTTGCATTAGAGTCTCTTCCTAATGAGCCGCGGGATCTGGGAGTCATTCATTAGGCTAATTTTTCCAGGAATCTGAGTTGAAAGCTTACCGCATTTCCAAGTATAGGACATGCCAATGCAAACGAACAGTTGGGTGTCTGAACTTCTATTTGACTATATTTATTCTAGATATTTAACGGCCCTTGTTCCTGCAGGGCTTTTCAAAGTCCGGTATAATGTCAGACGTGCTGAACACCGTAAAAAGAAAAGACTCATCAATCTTGATGGATTTTTGTCTGGCACTTATAAGTTAGGCCTGGAGACTCAGCCCTTTTATGAGCATACTGTGTGCTTTTAAACGTATATTTAAGGACATTGAGGCATGAGGTTTGCATTTGCTTTGCACTGACCCGTGCCTGCAAGTGAACCAGTTGTATAAAACACATAGCAATGCTGTATTTTCCTGCTCACCATGATGGTAGGATCCCCACACCCTGCTGAGGCTGGCTGCCACCAGCCCTGCGCCTCAAACCTCTGAAGCCTGGGACTGAGACACACCAATGGGGGGACCAGCCTCCTGCCACAAAGGACAGCCCATCTCCTGCCGAGTCTTGCTGCAGCTGCTGCGACACCCAGACCCTGTCCTCTTCTTGCTGTCAGACTGTTTTTGTCATTCCTGCCCGTCAGTGTACCGCAGCCATCAACATAGACATTCCAGGGGAAGTTGTGCAACTGTCGCTGCTTAATCATTAACTGGGACATTCTGGCTGTTAAATTTTTTTATTTATTTCTGGATTTTGCGAGGGGAGGCACTTGTTGGACAGGGTGGACTGAAACGCATGCAGACATCTGGGGCTAAGGCATGCACTACAGGCTAATCCTTGCCTTCTGCTCGTGATGCAAGATGCTCTGTGTACATGAAACTGAGCGGTGCAAGGCTAAGCAGAATTAAAAGCAGGGTTTCCAGTGACCAAGTGAGTGAAAATGGCTGTTATTTGTAAGGAGCTCTGACTTTGGTGTCTGAAGGTCCTGGCTGGGAGCTGCTCCATACGTGGTATCGCACACAACAGAGTACTGGGTCAATATGGAGACCCTACCCATGTAATGGGCAAGGCAAAGACAACAGGGGTGGCCCATGGCTGGAGACAGGACTTGGGCATCTGTGTGTGGAGATTCAGGTTGTCACAGCAAGAAGCAAACCCCCAATCACAGTGTGAGGATGCCTGGAGAAACATCAGGACTGTGTGGGGCAGTGTACAGCCATAGGGCAAGAGATGCACGTGGGGTTTTCTCCCTCCAGGATGTGGCTTTATGGCTCTTGTGTTGTGG
The DNA here is from genome assembly GCF_023634085.1 of Falco cherrug. Taxonomy (NCBI): domain Eukaryota; kingdom Metazoa; phylum Chordata; class Aves; order Falconiformes; family Falconidae; genus Falco; species Falco cherrug. The sequence continues at coordinate 30,166,453 of NC_073704.1, read as the reverse complement.
CTCAGAGCTCTCTTTTAAGCAGTGCTAAGCTGGTCCCAGCTCGATCCTGGCTGGTGGAGTTGGCTGGTGGGGAGATGACCCCTGCTTCTGCCTTCATCCCCCACCTAGTGCCGCATCTTGCTATTCAGCCAGAGCATGTCTTGGTTTGGGTCTGTGTTTCAGCTACACAGATTAATTTCAGAGACTTGCAGATTTGCAGCACTGAAATGATGTGGCTTCGTCAGCAGAGTGACAGTTTGAGTGCTGGCTCCCTTTGCATGCCCCTCTGACTCACCATCACCCTTTGTAGTGGGTATTTTAGAAGGTGTGATAGCAACTACAACAGAGAGCTTTTCAGTCTGCGCTTTCATCTCTGGCTTGCAGGGTCCTGCCAAAGCAGGATTGCTCCTTCCCCCAGTGAGAACATAGGAGCAGAGGTGAGAGCTGTCCCTGGGGAAGAGCCAGGAGGGGGAATCTGTGTTCCCATCTCTTCTGCCCTGTGCTGTTAGCCCTGGGACCAGGAATGGTACAGCAAAGTTAAAGCAACTTACGTTGCATCCAAAACATACTGAGCAAAGAAAAAATCAGTCAAGTAAACAATCTCAGGCTCCACACAGAAATATGTAGGCTGTTTCTGCTGTGGGTTACATCTGTGCCACACCATGGCTTCCCAGTGAAGTCACTGAGCCCAGCTGGGTGTAACTGAGGGTGGTGCTCATATTGTCTGGGCTAAATGTCAGCGAGGAACAGCAGCAGTCGAACAAAAAGGATTTCTAAGCATTTCCCTTCTCCTGGTCACATACGGCCCTCGTTCTTGGACAGCTGAGGCAAAAGGACAAAAGCAAAATTATTTCAGATGGAAAGTACCTAAATGTTTTGTTCTTTCTGCATAGAAATGAACAGAAATGAACTCCTGGTCTTGTAAACATTAACACCCAGTTTTCTGTGTATATAATCCAGCTGTTAGGAAAGTTTGATGAGTTTGAGTTTAGGGGATAAACAGGGTCCATCACTTAGCCCACAGGGTTCCCGTCCATGCTCCTGAAGATGTCCAGGTGGGTTCTGGGCATTACTTGTGCCTGCCTGACCCACAGCTCTTCTGAGGGTGGGCTCCATTGCCCTGCCAGACCCTGGACCGTGCAGATGCTCCTTAACCATTTTGGCACAAAGTTGAATCTCTCAGTTGGGGACAGATATCTGCCTCTTCTGGTGACCACCAGACTACCACCATCTGTTGAGTTACCATTTTCTTCCACCTTGGCAGCAGATGTGAATTTGCCCTCCTTCACAAGGGGTAAAATCAGCTGGGTTAACTCAGAGCCGTCACTGAGACTGATCCGAGTGAGTGGTCACAGTGCTCTTTGGCAGATGGACAGTGCCTGGAAGTGTCGACAGCTCCTCTCTGAAGGGTTCATCTGTCTGTTTAATGTGGTAGAAATGGTGTGCCCTGAGCTGGCTGGTCTTGCACTGGAACAGCTTAGGGAGCGAGTGCCCATGTGCTCCAGGTAAACTCTGGCAGCACTAACACTGAACTAGGGAGTGAAGACAGGCAGATAGACGATAAATGTCTGTGGTCACTCCTGCTAGACCCAACGGGAATGGCTGCTCTTGGATCTGAGAGGGTTAGCCACTTCTGCTTAACCTCTTAATCAGCTTGCAGTTAATGAGCAAATGTCATTCAAACCCAGGTCTTGAATCTAATCATTCATGATCGCTCCTAAGTCTGAACCCTCACCCATGGAGAAGAGGGGTTCAGTGCACTCCTCATGTCTGTTGTGTCATGCTTGGTGCAGGTGGACTCTGCACAACCAAACTGCTTGTGTTGGGTGTCCAAGGTTTCTCAGCTACTACATCCACTAGTGACCATAGGTGATATGAGAATTCTGAGAGAAGTCCATAGTCCTAAGCCTTCCCAAAGACTGTGGGCCAGATGTGAAATAGCAGACCTTCCTTTCATCTGATACAAGTTTGTCAAGGACATATGTAAGGCACTGACTTTCCAGTGGTGTTGCAGAGAGCCCTGACCTGTGCTCTGAGGAGAGCTGCTGTCAGGTGAAGATAGGTAAGAGCAGGTCTCCAAGCAGTAAAAGACTGGCATATTTACATTGAATATTTTGCTAATGTTAGTTTTCCAAGAAATCAGTCTTAAAACTTGCTGCAGGGCTGCTTCTGCAACTGTGTGTCAGATAGCAACCGAAGCCGTGTGCCCAGGACAGGGTTTTGTGAACTGCTGTCGAGGAAACTCTTCTGCACCAGGCAAAAGCTTGGTCTCCTTTACTTACTGTTCTGTTTCATTGTGAAACATGTTCTGAAATATTGTTCCTAACTAGACATGATTTAAACTATGTTCCTTCTTGCCATTCTTCTCATGGTGCTCAGTTAAGACTTGATTTCTCAATTCTTGACTGCAAATTTGGTAGAGGGACTGACATATCCAAGTCAGTAGGGAAGGGGAAATTTCTATTTCAGTCCTATCCTGTCTAACCAGTAAGCATAAATGCAGTTTCATTTTTAAAAACATATGTGAAACTGGACTTAATTTATGTTCCTTTTACATAGGATTGAACTCTTCTGGTGTACATATATTTATAAACTGGACGTATATCAGAAGTGTGAAAGGAAAGGGATAACTTTTACTTTCTTCATGGACTGGCATGGTTAAAGGCATACAACTTGCACATGTAGAGAAAACAGCAAAGCTACAATTTCCCAGGCTACAAGATGATGCTGGTGAGATTTCTTAATCTTGCATTTGTCATATCTATTTGGAGCCTGGCTGTGACACACCTGCAGCAAAGAAGCCTCTGTGCAGGACAACACTGTCCGCAGCACATGTGTTACTTGGACCTCTTCTGAAGGTCTCTCCTGCTCCCTTCTGGTGAAGTCTTGAAATCCAAACCAGGGGAGATTTTCTCCACATCTCAGTTTGATATCAGAATTGCTCTCAAAATCTCTGTGGTCAACACAGTCCTCGGTGCACGGTAGTATAGAAAATGAAGGGTGGGGGTAAGTGTGCCCCATCAGCAAGTAAGTGGAACCATTCACGGGTTCCATTTGCCTTTCCTTTTCAGGGGGAACCCAAAGAGCTTCATGGTAACCTGCCTGTATCTTCTAGAGACTTTTGAGGTCCTCAGATGATGTGGGCTAAAGGGTCACAGTTATTGCAGTGCTGCAACAAGTCGTTGATTTCTCCCCTGCTCAGGGCTTGCTTTTCATGACAGTTCCTTTGTCTGGTTACTCTATTCCTAATGTTTAAGCTCGGGGGCTTCCCTGCTAACTCAGTAGCCCAGACCTCACAGAAAGAGCACACAAATGTGCTATTTTTCAACAGTGTAGCTGAATTTGGTATAGAGAGAGGTTACGTCTCACAGGAGTCAAAAATGTTTGAAGTGGCAAAGTACTGCCTGCCACACCTCAGTACCTGGGCGCTTGTCTGCAAGTCTTCTGGACCAAAATTAAATATACTGTTTAATTAAATGAAAGAGCATTTCTAACCATGACTGGATTGTGTTTGCAGATGAAGCTCTTACGTTAACCTGTTTTACATACTATTCAGCTGCTCTGAATAATTGAAAGAGACCAGTAGGTACCTGCATAGTATTATTGTCCCTTTTGATGGACAGGGAACTTGGACACAGAGACACAACGCTAAGTTCATGTAGGGTCCTATAAGGAGCCAAGGCCATGTCAGGAGCTCCAGGTCCTCTCTGGAATCATGATCCTGTGAGCCAGGCATGGGAATCCTCTAATTGTTTGGGAAAGAGGGCTGTACCACATTCAGATTCAGGGTCTCTCCTTTGCGTGTGGCCAGAGCTGCTAAACCTGGAGGGCTGGCTGGTCAAGCAAGCTGTAGGTGCTGCCGTGGGTGCACACTGCAGTGCTGCTCTGCTCTGGGGATGTACTGAATTAATCCTACACACCTGGCTCCGGCTGCAGTTCCCAGGGTGAGAAAAATCAGCTTTATTTGTAATCTAAGTTCTAACCTGCACAACTGACAACCCTAAACAGAAGGCAGTTAAAAAGAAGCCCAGTGTTTATTACCTAACTTTTTTTTAAAAAAAAAAACCAACACATGTTTAACCTAAACATACAGCTTTTAGGGGGTGTGGCTCATCTTTAATCATAGAGATTTGACAACAGCAGGTAAACTAGCAGGTTGTAATACAGGAAATCTCTCCTAGAATGTGACTTGTCACAGGGTTGGGACCTGATATAGGTGTATTTGACAAGAACCTACCTATGCTATGGATGAGCTATAATTAGGTATGTTCACATCCAGTGGAGCTGCGCTGGCAAATGTTCCTGTGTAAAAAGCAAGATGGTAAAAAAGCCTTTTGTTGGGATGAGTTATATCACTCAGGCTAAACTGTCTCAGCAAGGGAGCTTTTTTGTAAGCTGTCTGCACTTGTTTCTTTACACTGCTATAGTTAATTAGAGAAAGTTTTGGAATAGTCTCATCTTCCTACAGTCATTCATGTGATCACTTATCATCATTGGACATAATAAAAAATGTTGATATAGGTTATATGTACGTAGCAGAAAAGACAAGAGTCACGTAAGCTAAGCAGTAGCCATTTAGTAACCAGAAAGATGGTAGGAAAACTAATAGGTTGGTACTTTAATTCCTAGCAAAGTTGAACTGTAGGTGGTCAAAGTGCTCTCCCTTCTCTTTTTCTCACCTTTCTCAGCCTCATGCTAGCTTTTTCTTGTTCTCATCTAAGCTCCCACAGACTACTACTGCTAGAGGTAAGGAAGGTGGATCATCACTAGGAAGATCTCTTGATTTATAATGTTGGTGTTACAGCCATTTGCACTTCTTTTCTATTACTGCTTCTGTCTGTCTCCCTAGACCAAGTTTGAGGAGCTCAGGCTTGCCTTTCAGATCTTGTTTGCTTACACATACTCCTCCCCCTCCTTTATTACCTAGTCCTCTGCCCCCTACTCACCTGTGTCCTATCATACACTTACAAACATCATTAGTGTCCTCCAGCTGTGCTCATGCACTTATAAGGAGCCAGTGTCCAGCAGAGATCAATGGTAGGTCTTCAAAGGAGATTGTAAGAAACACAGCATAAAACTAATTATTTTCTCTCTAAGGTCTATATCTGTAACAAACATTGATGTAAAGAACCACCAGGCTAGCAACAGCTAAGGGGAGTTACTGAAGGAGTTGTTTCATAGGTGCTAGTTACTATACCTATAGATTTTTCACACTGCAAACTGGTGTTGAATTATATATCTGTGCTTACTTCTTGCCTAGTTCCTCCTTTATTTGCTTTTCATCTTTATAGATTGTAAACTCTGAAGCAGAGAATTCATAGTTTTGCATAATACCTAGCAATTTTGATGAGGTACCTATAACACAAGTATTTATTATTGATGTTATTATGAAATAAAAATGAGTGTGCTGCTCGTGATCCCAGGGCCTTCTTTTATCTGCAGTTCCATGGCAATTTTATAATGAAAACCTCCTTGAAAGCTGAAGAAACCGGAGTATCTTGGGCTTGGCATGTGACACCAAGAATCTGAAAAACCTTGGAGGTTCTGTTAAGAGCAAGTGAAGACATAAACTACATTTTTTAATTTCTGGGCTTCATGCTGTGCAGCTGGGTTCTTGTGAGACCTGGCTTTTATCTGATGTAGGATGCCTCAAGCCTTATGAACTCTGCTTAAAGTAGCATTGCAGTGTGGGTCACTTTGCAGTATAGATCCATAGGCTTCCATGGTCAGGACTGGAAGCTGACAGTTTTAAGGTCTGTCTTTTGCTTGCACTGAAACTGCTAAGATTTGGGTAACTCAAATTTTGAGTACTGTTAACCACTTACTGTTCATTTGCTTCCTGGACTTTGTATTTTTTCATTCTAGCTAAAAGGCAACAGGTTCAGAGATGGGAGGCTTGGTCTAACCCAAAGAGGTCGAGCTGCTGAGCTGACAGGAGCTGTTAGTGAGCCCACATCTCTGGGGGGTCCCGAGTCCTGCTGAGGGTCTGGACAGAGATGTCTTACTGCAGGGACCCATTGCATCCAGGCAGGGCTTGCACAGATTTTCTTCTCCGTGCATTGCAATATGCTGTCTTATAGTCTTGAGAAATATTAAGGAGGAGGTTAACATATGAAGCTTTTCCCATGTTGTTTAGATTCTGACGTGTCCTACCCAAAATTTTAGCAGAGAGCTTTCTTCTCTATTCCTATGGGCCAGATACTCAGCTGGTGTAAATGCAGATGCCATTGCTGCTGTGTTCTTTGACGCAAGGTTAGGGCTTAGCTCATGGTGGTGTTGTGTCTGGGAATATTTTTATCCTTTAGAGAGATTTATCCCCTCTCCCCCTCTGTCTCGTCAAGGATTCTTTCTTCTCAGCAAACATACTCCTCTGACTGGAACATATGGGAAAAGTATTTTCTTCCATTCCTTCACCACTCAAAAATGGTCAAATCAATTTGGCTAAAATTAAAACCTTTTGGGTTGAATCTTAGCCTAGAAAACTTCATCTCCCGAAGGAATCCTTAAAGAAAGTTGTGAGCAATTTCCGAAAAAGATGGAGTTGGCTTGGGAAACAAAGCCGGGGCAGAAACCAACTGGAAAAGACCTTTGACTTTGGTAGGATTTGCACCGGTGTCCTTTAGTGTGCAAATCTCATTTTGATTGTCACAAGAGAAGCAATGGTGGCTGTTGACTTTTGTGGTTCTATACAGTTAACATGGTAACCAATTCCAGTGACCAGTGCGTGCCCTTCACCTTGTTTTTCATCTGCTTAAGTCTTTGTGCTTCTGCTTTTGGCTGGAAATGTAAATGACTAAGTATTTGGTACTAGACCTTGCAGACTTAAGGAGGTCAAATAGCTTGCACAAGCTTTCCAAGTTTTGGATTGTTTAACCCAACCCTTTGAGATTCACCCAAAGTTACATAAAAAGCTGGCATCTTCATGGATGAAATAGTGAAGAGCACACTAGTGAAGGAGCAAGAGGACTCATTTCTTGCAGTAAAACTTTGCTGGCTTCATCCTAATTAAGTGCATACTGTTCTGATAATGGTCCTTCCAACTCAGGAATAATTTTCTTTAATTTTCTTGGATATTGAATTGTTTCAGGGTAACCTCTACACTTGGACTTGTACCAGTTACGGTAGTGGGAGAATCACTGGTAATTTGATTAATTCAGTGTGGGAAAGAGCTAGCTTGTGGTTGCAGCTGGGTGAAGAACATTATCTGATTTGGGGTGGATGATTAGGCCTTCTTGTCCAAAGTGATTCATCCGAGGAGCAGGAGTTGTTCACGCAAGAGGAACTTTCAAGCCCTGTAGCACATTTGACATCTGTGTTATACACACATTTCTAGCACTTTATATCGAGGAAATAGGACCGCATTTTGCATGAAATGTCTGTTTTGCAATAGCATTAGTTTCTTAGTAACACTGGTGTCTTTGTTCTGTGCGCTAGCACAGGTATGATTGAAGTCTTCATAAAGTCTGATTTCTTATGTGCCTTCAAAGCCTCCACAGCTACCCCATGGTCATTATGATTAGAGCAATTCCCTGTAGCATATCCAGCAGGCACTTACGTAAAGAGCATTGCTTGGAGCTGAAGCAAATACTTTTTTTGACTGTCTGCATCACAAGTAGAATTCCTATCAGAATATCTAAATGATAGCTTGTGCTGTTTAGACATCAGGCTTTACCTTTTGCAGATGTCCTTGCTCATTTTAGCACTTGGAGCATGTTATCTTATACTATGGCCCAGTTTTTGTCACCAAATACTGTAGCACATACTGCAGTATTAGGTATGATATCATTAGAAAGCAATAATAATAATAAAAAAGAGCTTTCTGGTAAGACTTAGTTGTTCCTCTAAATCCCATTGTTCCACAATACACATACTCTGAAGGTAGTTGGTTTTTATAGAGAATGAGACCCCCTTTGCAGGGATGCTTATCTTCTTAGCATCCACCCCCTGCTTGCACTCTGTGTCACTCAGCATATTGATGAAAATGTTGCTATGACAGCCACTGGGTACTCTGATCCACCTCCTTTCTGATAAAGAATCATTATCCTCAGACTGAATATCAGCGTCTTGCAAATGAAACTTCTCTAGATTAGCTGGGGGATACTTTACTTGCCTGTGGGCTGGAAGACAGAAGGATACAGACAGAACAAGAGCAGGAGTTTGAAGTCCATCTCTGAGAACTGGCCTGTTTGATGTCTTTGAGCTATCTGCTCGGCAATGTGTGCCTTGAGGCTGTCCTTATTTGCTGTACAACCAGCCAGTGACCCATGCCTGAGGCATCATCCAGGGCATGAATGCTCTCATCCACCCAGACACATGCAGCAGTTTATTGTGCCCCCAGGCAAAGCCAGCTGGGCTTTCCACAGATAATGCCGGCAAGCAAGCGGAGCCTGTGCTGTTCAAACCTGCTCTTTCAGACCAGGATGGGCATGACCTTTCTTTCTCAACTTTTTCCCAACTGACCTTCGTTATTAGACATTTTGACATATACTGAAGGGCTTGTTTCCTTCTGTCAGGAATTCTAGCCATGCAGAAAGATCTCTGGCTCTTTTGTTGGGCTGACAGCAAAGAAAATACTGTCAGGGAGCGAAAAGTTGATCTCTGTCTATCTAAAAGCTTGCAGTTTTAGTAGAAGATAGATGATTTGGGGTGAACACGGTGTAGCTGTTGTAAACAAGGTGATACACCTCAGAAATGTGTGTCTATGCTCTTCCTTCCCTAGTGTCACCCAAAAATATTACTGAGTGGGATATGTGAAGATTTACATATTCATGCAAATTTAAAGATTTACTCTGCACTGAGGGGAACATTGCCACAAAGGGTGAGGAAAAAGCTGAGGTACTTAATGCCTCCTTTGGCTGAGTATTTAAGTCAGATCAGTTACCCTCAGGGTACTCAGCCCCCTGAGCTGGAAGATAGGGATGAGGAGCAGAATGGAGGCCCCAAAGGACAGGAGGAAATAGTCAGTGACCTGCTGCTCCACTTAAATATGCGCCAGTCCATGGGACCGGATAGATCCACCCAAGGGTGCTGAGGGAGCTGGTGGAGGAGCTTGCCAAGCCACTGTCCATCATTTATCAGCAGTTCTGGCAAACTGGAGAGTCTGGAAGACTGGAGGTTAGCCAGTGTGATGTCCATCTACAAGAAGGGTAGGAATAAGGATCTGGGGAACTACAGACCTGTCACCCTGACCTCGGTGCCAGGGAAGGTTATGGAGCAGATCATCCTGAGCGCATCACACGGCACATACAGGACAACACCAGGGGATCAGGCCCAGCCAGCATGGGTTTATGAAAGGCACGTCCTGCTTGATGAACCTTGATCTCCACCTATGACAAGGCGACCTGCCTGGTGGATGAGGGAAAGGCTGTGGATGTTGCCTACCTGGACCTTAGTAAAGCCTGTGACACCATCTCCCACAGCATTCACCTGGGGAAACTGGCTGCTCCTGGCTTGCATGGGGGTGCTCTGTGCTGGGTTAAAGCTGGCTGGGCGGCCGAGCCCAGGGTGGTGGGGAATGGAGTCACAACCCGCTGGTGGCCGGGCACACATGGTGCTGCTCAGGGCTCAGTGGTGGGGCCGGTCCTGGTTAATGTCTTCATCGATGATCTGGGCAAGGGGATTGAGTGCTCCTTCGGTCGGTTTGCAGGTGACACCAGGCTGGGGGGTGTTGATGTGCAGAGGGCAGGAGGCTCTGCAGAGGATCGGGACAGGCTGGACCGATGGGCCCAGGTCAGTTGTATGAGGTTCAACAGGGCTCAGTGCCGGGTCCTGCCCGTGGGTCACAGCAACCCCCCGCAGCGCTACGGGCTGGGGGCAGGGGGCTGGGAGTGCCTGGAGGAAAAGGGCCTGGGGGTGCTGGTCGACAGCCGGCTGGACGTGAGCCAGCAGTGTGCCCAGGTGGCCAAGGTGGCCAACAGCATCCTGGCTTGTATCTGAAACAGTGTGGCCAGCAGGACCAGGGCAGTGACTGTCCCCCTGTACTGGGCACTGCTGAGGCCCCACCTCGAATCCTGGGTTCAGTTTTGGGCCCCTCGCTACAGCAGGGACATGGAGGTGCTGGAGCGTGTCCAGAGATGGGCAACGGAGCTGGGGAAGGGTCTGGAGCACAAGTCTAATGAGGAGCAGCTGAGGGAACTGGGGCGGTTTAGCCTGGAGAAGAGGAGGCTCAGGGGGGACCTTATTGCTCTCTACAGCTGCCTGAAAGGGGGTTGTAGTCAGGTGGGGGTCGGTCTCTTCTCCCAAGTAACAAGCAACAGGACAAGAGGAAACAGCTTCAAGTTGTGCCGGGAGAGGTTTAGGCCAGAGATTAGGAAAATTTTCTTCACTGAAAGGGTGTCAAGCATTGGAACAGGCTGCCCAGGGAGGTGGCTGAGTCACCGTACCTGGAGGTTTTTAAAAGATGTGTAGATGTGGTGCTTCGGGACATGGTATAGTGGTGGACTTGGCAGTGCTATGTTGACAGTTGGACTTGATGATCTTAAAAGTCTTTTCCAACCTAAATGATTCTATGTTTCTGTGATACATCAAAATCTAAAAAGAGGTTATTCAGATTATTGCTTCCATACAGTAGGTGCAGGCCTAGTGCTTCTTACATCTTTTTGTTTTCACTCATATTTGTTTTCATAATGCTCACAAATACTGAATTTCTACTACAAATATTGTGAAGAAAGCAGTGCTGAGAGAAATTTATTGTTAGGCACAGCAGACTGACAAGAATGAAAGCTCCTAACTTCGGGGTAAACATGCTACAAAGCAACACAGATGCGTCCCTGAGGACATAGACCTGAACAGAAGCTTGCATGCCAACAGGATCAATGAAGGGCTGGTGCTTGTGCTGTAGCTGTCTCGTGTCCATGCTTGTGTTAGATAATCCTTGGTTGTGCTCATTGATTTTAAGTTCATCTAGTTGTCTTACATTTGAAACAATTTCCAAAATTCTACCAAAACATTCTAGCACCTTTTTGTAACGAACTAGTTCCTGAATTTTGTGCTTACTTCCTTAGTTCAGATTGTCATTGGCTGATGCTTCTAATTTTGGGGAAGGAAGTGCAGACCCTGGCTTGGCTTTTTAGTTACAAGAAAACCAGGAAAATGTTCTTGCTTCATTGTAATTTAGGAATAACGTCGGGAAAAATGCAGGACTCTTCCAGGAAGCTGTAGCTAAAGGTGAGGAAACTGTATCATCACCAAGGAGAGCTGTAGGTGGCCCAACATCAACTTGAGTTAAACTGGAAGAGGTGACCATGGTCCACAATGTGACTGCTTTGAACCAGGGTGTGAACTGCTGCTGGACCTTCTAGTGTTCAGGAAAAGAGGGAGCAGAATTAGACTTTCAGCTCCCTCGAGCAAGTTGGAGTTGTCTTTCACATGAGAGTTGAGGAATGGTTCCTGCTAAAGGGTCATGGAAAGTGAACGTTGTCCTGAAATATCCGTTGAGTGGAATCTTGATTGCTTTCAGATCAAGCCCTGCCTGGACTCAGTCCATGAACTTAAGCACCTTGTGAAGGTGGGAGGGAGCTGCTGTGTGTGCAGGGCACTTGCTGGGTTGGCAATACATGTGTGAAAGTAGAGCAAAAGCAAGCTACTGCCATTGTCCCCAACTTTGCAAAATGCCAGGTGCAAGCTATGGGTGGGTTTGTATGCTTAAGCTGATAGATGAGTATGGGAGGTGCAGCAGGCTTGTTCCTCAGCTCAGTTTGCATGGGACCTGGATGGAATTATGCTTTCAGGCGAAAGCCAAACTCAGCTTTCTGCAGGTGAGGACTTTGTGCAGGAATCCCAGATGTGGGACTATAAAACCTGTTGCCTGGACTTCCCTGCATGCCCCGCTGAAACTAGATGGATCCACCATGACTGAGGGATGAGCCGTCTGCATGTAGTCTCAAAGGGATATTTAGTTCCATGTTTGGCTCGGCAGGTCTGAAAACAAGTAGTTAATTTGGTTTAAATTTCACAATGATATTTAGGTTGCTAAATAGGAATTTGGTTGCACTGATAAGAATTAGGCCCTTGAACAGTTTCAAGATCACACTGAATCTGTGATGCAACTGTGTCTTGAAAATAGGTTTCTTCACCCCATTTGATAGGCAATTTGATAGGACCAACCATATTAAGAATTTAAATACAATGAGGGAAGGAGATACCATGCTGAAAGATTTCTCATGGGTCATGCATCCAAGCAGTGTCTCTCTCTCCCTCCCACCTTCTCTTTACTTGATGTACCCGGATGGCCACGTAGCAAGTGCACTGTAAAAGACTGAGCCACAGCTTCCATTTGCTGATCTCAGCAAGGTCTGGCTTGCTTGCTCTGTTCTGGATTTCCTCAGGCACAGCCAGCATGCACAGCTCTGCTTCTGACCACTGCTGTGATCTGAAGTCATGTGGGACATTTCACTTGCTGAGCCACCTCCAGATCCCAACCTTCAAACAATGCTCTGGCTGGAAATCTCATCCTTCGAACGTGGGTTGTGCTAGTTGAGAGCACATATAGAACAAGGAGGCTATTGCCAAGCACGATGCAGTCCCAAGGAATATACTGAATTTGGTTAGGTACATGGATGATGTAATTGGACCTCACCAGTTAACACCAGTTGAGGACTTGGGTCTCTCTGTTTCAAGAAGAATGCAATAGCTTGCAATGTGGAGCCTTCCCTTGGAAATTTTACGTTTTCCTGGCTTTTTACAGGTTTCCCTCCAACACCAGATACTTTTTGTAATACCCTGTGGGGTAAACAGCTCCATACTGCAGCACGACTTTCCTGTCCCCAGGTTTCACTGGAAGAAGCAATTCTCCTCATTCCCCCCAGCATAGCAAATGACCTGTGTTGTTCACAGAGGTGCAAAACCAGGAGGGATGAGGGAGTTGGGGGATTCTCAGCACCCATCCATGGCCCACAAGCTAGGGACATTGCCCCCTCAGCAGCAAATTCCCCCCTCCTCCCAACACCTGCATCTCCATCCTCCACAGGAGCCTTGTTCTACCACTGAAAGGGTGAGGAAGAGCATAAGCAGAAGGGATGCATTAGGAACAATATTTTAGGGGAAGAAGGGACACTGAAAGCTGTCCCCCTGCCAATACTCCTCAAGCGATGTCAGTGCTGGAACATGTAGTTAAGTGAAGGCCAGCAGTGAATGATTTGCCAGCTGGGGACAGAGAGTGCCTGGCAATGGAAAGGCTTTACTCCACTGTTTATTTAGGTGGTGGGGGCTGCTTATGTTGCAGAGTAGGAGACGATTTCTGTCATTTGTGCCATGCTGGCTGCAGGGCTTACTATGGGGTGGTTACTTTGGAGACACCATTCAGTGGACAGAAATCAGGGATCAAGACTTCCTGAGTGGGAGTCCATGTACACAGGCATAAAATGGCAAGTAACTGTGTCAGGTGGACTTCAATAAATAGGTCACTACAGTGGCAACAGGTCCTCACGGACAATGTTACGGGTTGTTCCTTACAGGGATCATCGGGGTGGGGGGAAGAAAGGCACTTTCCTACCCTATGCTAACACAAAATTTACATTGAGTCCAAAGCCATTCTCTTCTTGTCCATCTGCTTCATTTTAAAATAAACTGATGTATTCATGTGAACTTGGAAAACGTAAGGGCTTTTGTACTGCATGTGGTTGGTTGAGTCAGTGGAAGGTCTCTACTCTTCTAAGGTGTGTGGGAATGGAATCAGTCTGTGCTGTTCAGGGTTTTTGGAGGTACCCAAGCTAGCCTGGAGCAGATGGGTACATCCATGTCTTCTAGAACAGCATCTCGCAGAGATGCCAGCCCAGGTGTCTGGAGTGTCATGAGAAGCACAGTCAATTTTATGGGGTTTAATTAAGGATGTCCTGTCTGTATAACGTGTCAATTAGGGTTGTATGGTGTTCCCAGACTGGGAGAGGCTTATTGCTGTAATGACAACAGTTCCTGGATAAAAATAGGTTTGGCATATACTGAGAGCTGTATGCATTTATGACTGCTGAGAGACATCTCCTGTGTGTTTGGGCTGCAGAGCTGGAATTTGCTAAGCCCTGGAGTTGTTTAGCTGAAATGAACAGCAAGAAGGGAAATTTGCACCTTTTGGCCCTAATTATTGCAATGTTTTTTGCAAATTTCATAATAAATTTCAATGAAAACTGTCATGCTCAGAATGAGCAAATCGTCCATACTCAGATGACCTGCTGCTTCACTGGGCATTTGGGTCAGGCATTTGAGTCAAGGAAGGCTCCTGCCATCTTTATGGGCTTTGTTTAAACCTCAGATCCTCTGAAAGCAAGCTTATGCTGAACCTTTGACTGCTGAACTTGGTATTTACATCTGCTCACATCCACAGAAAGCTGCACATGCCTGCACTTACTCAGCCAGAGAAAGACCTGAAAATCCCCATTCCATTCAAAGGACAGAGAGAGATTTGCCTTCCATTCCTCTGCCAGGAATTCTTAGTCAAATCCTATGGAAAACAGTCCTATCTGAGTAGTAAATCTCAGATGCTTCTGCATGTTTATTCTCTATTTCCATCTCATTGGCCTGAGTTCATTTTTAACCTTTGATTAGGGCAGCTATGTAGTGGAGGCAGACTGGGTGGGGTATGTATTTTTTTTTTTTTCTTCTACCTAGCTATGCTTTTTTAAAAAATCCATCTAGCAAAAGAGCAGGGCAGATGGTGATAGAAAGATTGGCTTTGCTTAGCAGTGCAAATAAGTGGTCCCTCCTTTTTCCCCTCCCCTGAAAGGTTAGACTGGAACCAACTGACCTGGTTCTGCTTGAGCCAGCTCTGGAAGGATGATAACAGTCAAGGGTAAAAACAAATGAAATAACTGTGTGGTTATAGTTTACAACAAAGCCCTACAACTGTTTGTGTCAAATCAAGATCAGCCCATTCTTCATCTGACTGAAGGAATTTATTGTGTTTTATGCAGTGCTTGCTCTTTGATCTCTGATCTTCAGGGTATAGGTTGGCCCTCCCTCACCTTTAGGTGGGCTCCTGGAAATGGGACCTGAATCGCATCCAGTGCAATAATTGCCACGGAGTGATGCCTTTAAAATTCCTGCAGTTTGCATTTTGGGCCATGTGCAGGGGCCCCAGATTGACCTTTAAAGTCACTCCTTGCTTCCTCCAGATATGAAATCTTTAAATTATTCCCCACTAGAACATAGTGGTCTTGGCTGATGTGGGATGAGGCAACATACAGGGGGGCCGTGCTGCTTGTGTGCACCACAGCCAGGCTGCCCTGCCTGCTGCCTGTCTTAGCTCCTGACATGTATGGGCTCTTCATAAACGACAATAAGCTTTCTGTAAGACCTAAAGGAATGAGGTAGTTTCCCATTCTGTGATAGCAGCGTTGTGGAGAAATAGCTTTGCATTGAAAGTCCATTATTATAACGCATGCTTTCCGAGGAAAGTCTACACAGGGCATGGCTGATCCCCTGTCCACATGCTGCTCTCTGTTCTGATTCAGAGATGGCATTTCAGGGGCAGGATCTGGTCCCTAATCCCACATTTTCATGAGAGAGTTGGGGTTGTTCAGCCTGGAGAAGAGAAGGCTCTAGGGAGACCTTATAGCAGCCTTCCAGTACATAAAGGGGGCCAACAAGAAAGCTGGAAATCGACTTTTTACAAGGACCCATAGTGCTAGGAAAACGTGTAGTGGCTTTAAACTGAAAGAGGGTGAATTTACATTAGATATAAGGAAGACATTCTTTACAGTGAGGGTGGTGAGACATGGGAATAGGTTGGCCAGAGAAGCTGTGGATGCCCCCATCCCTGGCAGTGTTCAAGGCCAGGCTGGATGGGGCTTTAGAGCAACCTGGTCTAGTGGAAGGTGTCCCTGCCATGGCAGAGGGGTTAGAACTAGATGATATTTAAGGTCCCTTCCAAACCAACTCATTCTATGATTCTTCCTTGGAAGAAAATTTATGGCTTCCCCGTGCAGGTCTTGGCCACTTCCTACCTTGCCCCAGGAAAGAAGTAGCTGGGAGCAGTCTGCTGCCACCAGAGCAGTTTACTTTCCTGGGAGACATTCCAGGGCATATGCATGGTGAACCACACTGCGTGCAATTTATATTGAATGTGGTTGTTTTCTCAGGCTTCGGCTGTGCACTGTCTCCTGTAAGAGCTGTTGGAGGGGCTGATTTGGAGACAGGGTGCCTGGTAGAGACTTCCAGTTGTAGATTTTGACCTCTGCCAGGTGATAACTAACCACAGGCAATGGCTTTCCTGGCAAGGTGTTTACTCTAATACCATTACCAGCTGCAGAAGCTCTTGGGGTCTTCACCACTTCCCCCACACCAGTGGGGATGTGACGTGTAACCAGATCAGTGTCTCCTGCCTTCACTGTGCCAACTGCCCTGGCCTGGAGCAGCCACCCACCCCCTGGAGATGTCATTCAGACACTAATAAGTGAAAGGGCAGTGGCAAAAGGCACATTTAGTGAAAAGCTGCAAAACAGTAGTAGCAGACCCAGCATGTGTTTCAATGGTTATCACACAGAGTTTGGGAACAATGTGGCATTAAACTTCACACCAATTAAAGGTCAACAAAGCAATAGTGTATTCCAATTTGCTGGATAGCTCTGAGGCATGGAGTTGCTATTGACAAATATTTGGTGCATTCAAGACATATTTCACCAATGCCATCTGTGCATCGAACGGCACATCAGATGGTAGGGCAGAATTTATAAGATGTTTTGGAGCATGCCAGCGTCCCAGCGCGACTAGTGCTGCTCTGGTGGCCTCCAAAGGCAGACAATAGGAGAAGCCCAGCAATCTTTGGTGACCGAAAAGATGTAAAATTGACAACACCAAGTGAGAACTGCAGATAACAAGCCGTTCATGCTGGTGCCAGACAGTTCAAGTTGGAGTGTCTCAGTTTGCAGTGTGATGCTGAGCTGGGAAAAGAGGCAGCATGAAAATACAGAATTTCTGCCAGTTAGTAGCCACTACGGAAGAAATGCCATTTACAAACAAAGCTTTATTTGCAAGGCATGATGCTGTCGCCAGCAACTTCAATGCAGCTATGACTATTAGGGTAGTAAAGTCTCCCTGGAGAGCAAACCATTCTTTATCTCAGCTGATGAGCTAAAAATAAAGCTTAGGAGTTACTACCCACTAATTGTTTATAACAGCATTTCTATATATCTCCCTTAACTACCTGCAGGGGAATGCATGTATTGATTAGCATGACCTTCCAGCTGTCCTTCTGAACACAAATTAAAGGCAGGACCTTTGACGTGATGAAGGTGAGTGTACCAGTGTCATTCTTTTCTTGCACCTGCATTTCCCCGTTGGGTTCCATTCATCTCCCCTCATGATAATGCGGTGTCTGGGAGAGGGTCGGCCAGACGTGTTCATCCTTTACATAACTTGCTTGTCTCCGGCTCTGATTTGCTTGGATGTGTCAATATGACTTCCAGATGTTGCGACAGACCAAGTACACTGTGTTTTTTAGCCAGCTAATTCTGTAGGCAGACTAGACAAGATGGAGAGGGTTTTTGCAACAGGATTTTTCTACTGCTGACAGAGGAATCCTGTGGGCTTTAAAAATGCATAGAAATCTCATTCCTAGTTATTTTTCTGAACCAGCTGGAAGTTGGTTGGTAAAGGAAATATGCGCGAGTTCTTTTAGTTCACACACTTCTGCTTTTAGTACAGGTATAGTTTCCTTGGCAGATGATAGAAGCTTTGCATATGGCACTTTTGAAAAGGAACCTCTTTTGTTAGCCAGGCATGTACAGGAAATACATAGCTTTCTGGGGTTTATTAAAAACACTGTTTTTAATAACTTTTCTAGTGTGACTGATGGGCAGGAAAAACTCTATAGTCGCACAGAAGAGGATTCCAAATTGTCTGCGTTCAGGGAAACAGGAGATTTATGTAGTTGTTAGCATGGAGCTGTTTCAGCAGCCATTGTGAAAAACAGTGATGAACTGCAGTCAAGATTCAGAAGCCATCAAGCAAGTTTTCTCTAGTACTCAAGGGATAGCCATCAGATAATGTAAAAATCAGTGAAAGTCAGGAGAAAAATCTTCTGATGCAGGAGTTCACAGCTGAGGAAAAAAGATTTCCCAGACTCCTGGATGGCTGTGGGGACAGGGATGTTGCAAAAGGCCATTGGAGCTTGGATCTTAGAGAACTGGGGTATTAAACTGACACAGAGCTTTTAAATCCAATTTCATGTGGCCTAAAACTAAAGATAAATTTGTGGGGTAATCTCAGGGAGATTAATATACTTCCATATATAGATAAGTGGTCAGTTTGCCCTCTGATGTAAATGAGCGTAGATCCTTTATCTTGATGGTAATGGATATATTCCAATGCAGTGACCTGGCATGTAAGATTTAGAAATATACAAAGTCTGCTTTTCAACTCTAGAATGGCATCCATATAACTCAACTGGCCTTATTTAGTGCTGCTGGCATTAACCCCATTAAGTACTTTGCATTTCATCTGTAAACAGCTTTTGGTCCTCCATCAGTTCCTTTTCCATACATGGACTTTTTTCACGTATGCTTCACATCATTAAAATGATGCAAACAACAACCAGAAGAAACATAGAAAACAGGGACTGAGTAAAGCCTAAATGCTGCAACTATTTTACTTACACCCTTCTCTTTGGGGGAGACTAATATGGATCAAAAAAAGTAAAATTGTCCAAAGAACTTCATATAAATTATTGAGCTCACATAAAAAGGGAATGTGTGTTTTTAATATTGGAAGAGCTCTAAGACGTATGTGCCAGATTCTCAGCTGGAGTAACTGAGCACAGCCACACTGATTTACACCAGCTGAAGATCTGCCCAGATGTTCAGAGAAGGGTGGATGAAGAAATCTTCCAGTTACATGTAATTTAGATTGAAGAACTCAATAGTTCTTCAGAGACACAGAAGTATCTTGTAAGGCATCCAGACATAAATGTCAAATCCCCATTATTTTCCATGCATCCCAGGAAGTAGAAAGGATTGTACACTCATTCCACAATAATGCGGGGGAAGGCGACATGAATGCTGTAAGCCTACAGAGATACCTACATCCAACTCTGAAAACAAGGATCCATGGGCAGGTGTGGCTCATGCTCAGAGTTTTTCTGGAAACATGCATTTTTGTTGTGCCCTGTTAAGTGTTGGAGGGTAATATGCAGGGGAGAAGGTGGGCAGAGCAAGTTCAGACTGGATACTGACTTGTCTAACTGGGCTGAGGGAAGGGAAGGGCAGAGCAGAACCATCACCACAGGGAAAAGGAGAGAGAGAAAAACATGCTATGCTTGGTCATATCCTCTGAGGAGCCTCCTCTCAGCTCTGCAGCAAAGCCTCCTCAGCTTTGCTGAATGGGAAATTGTCTGCAACCCTGGGACATACGAAGAGCAAATGGAAAGAGTTAGCACATACCATTGCTGCTCTGTGGAAATGTTTACTTAGAAAAGCTTGAGATTGTGCTAAGATACTAAGGTGAAGGAGTGTGAGATCAGATAAAAGATGAAGCCTCGACCCTTACAACTCCAGGAATTTCCGTGTCCCGTGTCCCATCATTAGTTTAGCTGAATGAGGACAGCATGTGTCTCTTGCTGGAAGGTGTCCTGTAGAAGTACCACCACAACTGCTTGCCCCACTTTTACCCAGGTCACTTGCATTGTAGTGGGCAGTGTGCTTTTCTCTGGACAGTCCCTTGCTTTAGGAAATGTCACTTGTGGTGCCTTTCTCCTTTAATAAGATTTGCAACAACAGATGCTTCACTTTTTAAACTCTCGCTTGTCTGATGTCTTCTGTGCATTTCAAGGTGAATGCATTCTGGGACCTGTGTGAAGCAATAGGGCTTCTCCTGCTTGTAGAAAACAGGGAGAGCGATGTCATAGTCTGTAACATATCTTGGATGCCTGAGAAGCTTTTTGAAGTCCCAGAAGCCCCGGCAGAGTGAAAACATGTAGTGTCTTTGAGCTGAGGGCATACAGATTCTTGCAAGCTTTGACTAGCCAGTTCTTTTGGGGCAAAAATTGGGCTGCCCATTACCACATCTGGTGGCAGAAAGCACCTAATGAGTACAACAAAAGTCTTCACATTCTTACCCAATCTAGCTGGTATTTCTAGGGACAATAGTTGTCCTCAACAGTTTCCAAAGGCTTCTGCACGTGATGAATCATAAGGTTATGCTTAGAGATGGCGTAGCTGATTTTATGTGGTGCACCCAATAACCACATGCCTGCTGGAGGACTTCTCCTTGGCTTGTAGGCTTCACCTCTTGACCTCGTTTTCAAGCAGGAGTTAAACTGTAACTAAATTGCTTTGCAAGTTGGTACGAACGGAGCCTGAGGCATTCTCTGTGTTTTCCTCAACTAAAACAGAGAGTAGAAGCACTTTGGACAGTGGACCAAATCTCAGAGAGACGTGGCATGGCCAGAAAAGCAGCTCTACTGGCTGGACCTATATCCTCTGGCTATGAATCTTATGGATTAGAGATAAGGAATACAGGTTACATCTGACTGTGCTCTGTAGAAAATGGGGTGGCCATCCAGAATGTTTCATGTTGGATAGCTTTTACCTCAAAAGTGGTCAGCAGCTAGTTTGTGCTTCCACATTTCCACAGCACTGACCCCAGTGAGGACACTGCCTGCAATGGAAGGCTCCTAGGTTCCAGCACAATATAAAGAATATAAACAGGAATGTTTGCATTAAGATGCTGTGTATAGGGCCTGACAGAGCAGTTGAGAAAGAGGAGGAAAGAAAAGCACAGACAGAGAGTGGAAGTGACTTCCAGGTGCACTGTGTAGCTTCATGTTCCCTGTGTTACCCTTCCACAAATCTGACCGACCTTCAGTTTTTGTCATCTGTTTGCAAGACAGACTCAGTTACAAAAAAGAAACAAACAAAAGGCTTTCTCCCACACTGACTTGCTGTGATGCTTTTTTGCCAGGTGGAAAGAAGTTGTGGTAATGTTATGATATAGATGTACACCACTCAAAGGACATTTCTTCCTTTTGTAATGCTTTTTCCATGGGTACAACCGTAAAGCTTTCAAAAATACTGCGTTAACATGTGGCACTGTGAAGTATACTTTGGTTTTCATTCTTTAATTACATCTCTTCATGGAATGAGCTAAGCCCATTAGTAACTGCCCCTCTCGCCTCTGCACACATCTTGAAACAGACTTGTTCAAATTATGTGACAAAACATTGCACATTCCTCTGAATGTTGAAGACCTGGTTGAGAGGGGTCACTTTGGTTCTGCTCATATTGCGTGGCTGGAGGGAAGTTTTTTCAGGTCTTGGTTATTTCAGCAAAGACGTTGATCTTGGCAAGCCTTCATCTTTGTGATGGAGAGAGGCAGAGTGTGTGAAAACATTAGCATTTGCAGAATAGCTTTGCTGCTTGTAAGCACCTGTGACTATAATGCACGTGCAACAGGTTCCCCTTCCTGGGCTTGCCAGATGGATCCTGACTCCAGCACCTCCACTGCTCTGGGTGGCAGAGGGCCCACCTCAGGCTACAGATCTCCCACTACACATGGAGACCAAGTGGTTGCAGTCAGACAGGGAGGCCTGCGTATGAGAGGCACGGAAACCTGCATTTCCTTTTGTTTTCTGAAATCTCAAGTTTGAGAATATTGCAACAGTAGCAGAAATCACATGGACAAATAACTTCATTTAATATAGGAGAGACAGTAGAAAATTCAAGCAGCATATGAAGAATTGGTGGGGAGGGATTCTGCCTTGCTCAGAAATAACATCTGCATTTGTGCTCCTCATTGCAATGACATTTCTTGCTGGAATGCTGGCAGCTCAGCTCAGGCCTCAGCTCTTCCTTTTCTTCTGTGTTATGTCTGCTGTGATGTTACCATGCAAAAGCCTGCCCAGCTGTCGGTAACAGTGAAAATGTCCTGCAGAATTTTGGAAAACATCTGTGCTTTTCTTCACTCAAGCTTCTAAAATGGCTGTGCAGCCCCAGCACTGAGTGCTATAAAGATGCCGTTCTGCAACCAGCCTGGATCAGTGGTTAATGTATAGACAGAGACTGTTTTGGGAGATGTATGTATTTAATGTGCTGTACACAGGCATGCACACTGCTGGTGTGCAGTCACCTCTACGGATCTGGAATTGCAGCTGTCAAATGCTCCACAGCGATGTTAGGTAACATGTAGAAGAGGAGGAGAAGTAAACAGAGTCCTGCTGAAGTCTGTATGAGTACATAGTAAATAACTGCTGTCACCTAGATCCTGCTCTGTGATTTTTCCTGAATCTCCCTTTGAATGTATCGGTGGGTCCTTCCTCTTGGAAGTAGTCCCTAATCCCTCCTTCAGCTGGAGCAGGGTTGTTTGACTGTTCTTTAGACTCTTAGGAGAAAGGCACTTTATTACTCAGCCCCTCAGGCCATCCCTTTCTTCCTCGGGGTATTTTCAGGGCTTGGGTTTTCCTGTGCTCACAGGTCCTTCCCACCACTCCACATTTCCAATAGATCAGTTTTGGCCTGTGTGCGCTCCCTCCCTTCCTGACATTTGCATCTGGGCACACAAGCAGTTTGATCCTATCTGCCAGATGCAGCTGACGGGAGGGATGAAATCTCAGCGACACGTGTGATAGCGGGGAGGGCGGCAGGCGCAGAGCCTCGCTGGCAGCATGTGGTGGTGTGTCCTTTCACCTTTGCAGTCTGAGCCACAAGCTGAACACATGCCTGGGAGCAGTGACAGACCTGGGCCAAACTTCTCTTCCAGCCTAAAACGCCCTGACTGTTTAGGGCGGGTAAAGGGACCCTCGATCAGTAGCTTGGTCTGGGCAGGAGGCACAGTGTGTCTTGTCGTGCTTGCTTGGAAGTGGAAATTATGTTCAGCTTTGGGAGTGCCCAGGAAAGTTTGCAATAGTTAATGTCATTGTAGTGAACTGGAAATCTGCTGATTATCATGATTAATTGGGGTTAAGAGAGCTGAATCAGGACTTAGAGGAACCGACTCCTGTTGGGCTCCTTCTGTTATATGTATTCATATGACAGTTTTTTCTCACTTTTTTTTTCCCCAGAGAAACAGTGAAATCAATTACTATATCTGACTTGGTATATCAGAAGTGAAGTGGAAGTTCTTAGTTTCTGTCTCTCCTTTTTTCCATCTGTAAAATGGTTGTAAAGCTGCTTGGAAAATACTTTGTTAATATACTTTGAAATTACACTGATAAAATAAATCATGTGTAATGTCTACATATTAAGCTTTGCAATGCATATTGATCCATAAAAGAGCTGTCAGCCTACCAGTTGGTGGCCAGGGACAGGCTGGGCAGGTCATCTCAGTGTCCCCTGGGAAGTGGTTTGCTGCACAGTTCCTGGTGTCCGCAGTGGTGGGGGCAGGCAGAAGGGCAGCAGCAGCACCCTCTGCCTTTCTCAGGACAAGGCATTACAGGTACAACTTCTCTCTGGTAGTGTTGGTCAATTCTCTTCTTGCACTGTAAAGCTCAGAGACTTCTAGATCCCTTTTAGAGTTTTGTAGTGGTTTTCAGAACAATCTCTGCCTCCCTCCCTGCCCAAGAAATGGTTGGCATTATTCTGTTAGCATTTGCCACTGCACTTCATTCCACCTTTGCTTGTTGAAGGTCCTCTTCAGATCAAAGAGCTGGTTTCTTGACTTGTGTGTGATGAACTCTTGTTAACATCTCTCAAAAAGCAAAGGTGCAGCTCCTCTTTCTTCTAGTTTTGCTTGCATGATGCCCTTTTCTGTGGAAATAGTCACTAATTAATGATCGAGAGTGGTTTTGGGTAACAATATTCAAGGGTTTTGCCTTACTTTTCAATGACATTCATTGATTTTGACAAGTCCAACAATGTATTTATTTGGGTTTTACAATTATCTTTGCTAGGGAAGTAGCTGAGGTCCTCAGCTACAGACACAAGTGGTCCAAATTTTGGCTGATGTAGAAAGGAAAATAAAGTAGTGAAATCCTGCATTTAATAGCTTTAGCTATCTTCTCATAGAAAAAATACCTGTTATTTTGACATCAATACAAAGTTTTATTTTATAAGTAGGGAAAACTTTATAAAAAAAATCTAAACTCTATTGAAGCTCAATCCAGCTCCAAGGGGGGAGCTGGGAGCTCTCAAACAACAGAGAATTGGGGGATCTGGTTTGCTGTCTTTGGGTTTGGCTTGTAAATGTAGCTTTTTTTCCTCCAGGTATCCTTGGCACCTCAGTGGGAGCTGAAACTGTTCTGCACCTCTGGAAATTAAGGGGAATTGCTACCTGGCTGTCAGCATTCCATATATGTGTGGAATGTAGGTATATGTCCAATCTCAAAATTAACTCTAGCACAAATGTAGTATGGATATGACTTTTTACCCTGTGGAATGCAGTGCTGAATGCCTTTTTGTTGGAGATTGTTGATTGCAAGTCTCAAGGTATGATAATACAGGGGTTGAGAAAGAGCTAACTGCTCAGGTTTTGAGCTTCTATTTTTCCAGGGTAAAATGGAAAAGGCAAGACATTCCTGAAAGATCTCTCCAACGGTGTTTTTTGAGGAGCTCTGTATGGCTGATGGGCTGGGGGAATATGGGTATTGCTTTCTGTCAGGGAGCATCTTCTCCAAGCTGGTGTGTTAGAGTAGATACAGATGGCTACTGGAGAATGCCGTTCTCTCGTTGAGTGGTGTGGTAGTCATGGCTCATTGCTGGGCACTCTGGGCCTCGTTTTAATGTTCTTTGAGCTGAATGTTTCACACCTAGATGGTATTTGTGGCAGATCACCTCCAGCCTTGACCTCTCCCTGCAGGTGGGAGTCGGGAGGTGCACTGCGGGCTCAGCCTGCACCCCTGAAAACTTGAGGCACCTCCCGGGAGGTGACAGAGGGAAATTTTTGTCTTCAGTTATAGCAAACTTTCTTATATTTCCTTAAATATACTACTTCCTTATATATTTCCTGTCTGATATTTATAATCCCTATACTGGGCTTGCTTTCCTTCTTATGTTAGGCTCTCTTTCTTTATATTTTATTATTCAACCATCCACATCAGGCCCTTCTTTTGCCTAAAGCCTTCCCGGATGTAAACCAACACAACAGGACTAGGCTAGCCATTATTAAAGTTATACATTAATTCAACGCTATAGTAGGACTCCATTACTTGCCTGTAACAGATTACTTATAAATAGTAAAATATTGAGTGGTTTTGATTTTGTTACTCAAAAAAAGTTCCAATGCCTTAAAGCCAGACAGTACTAACAATCCATGACTGGGAACCAAAAGGAGTTAAAAAATAATTGCAAGGAACTGATTTCTCCTCACTCCTGAGGATTTGGACCCATCTTCAATACTCTTTTATCTTCAATGAAGAGCTTAAGTGACAAATTCTGCTTTCTTCAGAGTTGTTTGTGCTGATTTCAGGTTAACTAAGCAAAGACCCAGGCCAAACAGCGAATAGGAAACCCTGCTGACTTATCTGGGGATTAGCTTCATGGTTTTGTGAAAAAGAATAAGCCTTTTTATTGGTTTTGTGTTGTTTTTTTTTTTTTTAAGTAGTATAGTACCGCCATGGAGAGTTTGCCATGCCTCAAGCCCCCTTGTGAAACTGCTCTTTACCTGAGCAAGCCATGGCTTCCAAGTGGTAAAACTGTCATATTGTTCTTGTTTCCCAGTTCCTTATTTATAATGTAAACATACATCCTTTTGGGAACCTGACCTTTTTCAGTGTTTGTGTTTGGTTATAACTGAACTATTTGCATAGGAGAACAATTGTCATTCTCTGCTTTTGTGACAAGTACACCGTGTTTTCTGTTAAAGGAGCTGTTTTTCTGATTATTGAGGAAGCTCAGAAGGTTTACAGGCAATAATGTTATAAAATATGGAAAGTTATTAAATGTACGGCCTATTCTTTCATTTTATAGGCAGACCAGGATGTCAGAGGAGTCTTTCTCCAGTCTCCCGATCCCTGCCTTGTTATTTACCAAAGTGATCAAAGTTCCCAGGCTCAAAGTTCTGCTTTGCCTCTTGAGGCTGCCATTGAAGGGTTTTGATGTCTATTCCCTCGGGTTCCAGCCTTGCAAACTTAACAAGGCTTCAGGAGTTAAGCCTTGGCCTCTCTATATCAGCTTGGTCAATTGTAGCAAAATGTTGGTGGGACATGTGGATTTTTTCTGCTAGTGGGGCACAAACTGGGGAGAAGAAATCCTGGGAAGGCTGGGCTTGAGTCAGCTGTGACGCATGGGCTCTTTTAGGTCCTGTGCCAGCTCAGGCAATGATTTGTACCAGCTGGGTTGGCAGAAAGAAGCTAAATACCAGGGGAAGTGTGGCTGCAGAGTTCTGTGTCAGGGCTTGGGGCACTGGGTGGTTTAGCCTCTATGGGAGCTGCATAGGAAGAGATGGTGGTGGCTCAGGATGACCTTCCATGGTGCACAAAGGTAGCACCATGGAATAATTCAGGCTGGAAGGATCTCAGGAGGTCTCTGGTCCAATTCTCTGCTCTAATCAGTTCTCACTTTGTTCTTGGATCATGTTGCTTGGGGCCTTGCAGTGCTTGTAAAGCTTGTAGGTGGGCACAGAGCAGCTGGGTGGGCAGGTGGGTTTGCTGGGGGTAGCTCAAGGCATGCAGCTCCTCTGCTGACCCCATGCAACATGCTCCCTGCTTGCAAGGCTGAGAGGCTCCTTGGTCACTGTGTGCTGCTACCCTGTGCTGGAAGTGTGGGTGCTGGGTGCTTACAACTTGTGCAGGCAGGCAGGGCACTGCAGGGCATCCACTCTCCCAGACCACAAGCTCCTAGGTTGTTTTCCTTCAAGGAAATTTTTTAACCTCTCTTTCTTGGCAAGCAGGAGCTGATCTGGAGTGTGAAGGGACTGCATGTCCCAGGGCTGACGGTACCGGCATGCAACAGGGGAGAAGTCTAAAAGGATGGGCTTACTTTCTAGGACATTGTGCTGGCCTTACCCAGAACGTAGCCATCTCATTCACCATGCCACATGGGGGCTCAGGTGCCACTACCCACCTTATCCTGCTGCTCAGCCCCGTGGCGGGGCAGCCAGCACTGAGCTGCTTATGCATCTTGCCTCCTTAAAGCCTGCTTTGCAGGCTACAATCTCACATGCCACCAAGTCATCTGGGGACAGTGTCGCCCAGGCCAGATCTCAGAGGGTGTTGTGCTTTGATCTTTTCTTCCCCACAAATGCAAGAAACCACAAAGGCTTCAACTCCCTCAGAAATTGCCGTGAGATGAAAATCCTGCTGAAGAACAATAGCTGCAACATGGTTAGAACATGCTTTTATTTTTGTTCCTACGTGTTTCGTGCAATGTTACACTGTGGTTGTGCTTGTGGAGCAAATAGCTCATTCCTTACTGTTAGTATGTGCAGAAGCACTCCAGAGATGTGAAAGTGAGGAGGAGCCATTGCAGTCATATGTTGGCTGCCATGTGCCCTCAGGCAAACCCCCCTCCTGTTTCAGCTGCCCTGAGCCCATAAATGACATGGTAATTGGGATAGCCTGGATATGGCCTGCAAAACAGTTTCATCCAAACTTCTCAGGGTCTATAGGGCTGCTGATAGTTCAGGGTGGGATCCAGCCCTGTGCTGAGCACTGGTGCAGACTATTAGGATGGTATAATAGCTCAGCATAGTGTA
Source organism: Falco cherrug (assembly GCF_023634085.1). Taxonomy (NCBI): domain Eukaryota; kingdom Metazoa; phylum Chordata; class Aves; order Falconiformes; family Falconidae; genus Falco; species Falco cherrug. Next base: position 30,138,925 of record NC_073704.1, on the reverse strand, counting down.
CATGTAACTGCATTGCAGTTATTGCAGAAGCTATAAGCTAAATCTAATGGCATGCGTACAGCTTATCTTTAAATGTGTTTCTTTTAAAACTCTTCTGAGTATGCCCGTGTCAGGTGCTGGCATGTCAGCCAGGCCTGCCCCAGAAAGTGAGTTTGCCACCCCTGAAAAACCCCACAGGAGGACACAATCTGATCAGTTGAGGATGACAAATTCCCTGGCTCCCCATGGAAGTTGTTCTGCCAGTTGATTGTCACCCTCACAGTTAAAAATTAAGCTAAGGCGGGCTGTGTGAGAGCTTATTACACTGAAGTTATTGCTTTATTTCTTCTATAAAATCTCTCACAACCTGGGGCACTGGTGTATGAGCATGTGGTGCGAGGATGGGTGATCCCCACATCTATTGCAAAGTCAGCCTACCCTCGCTGGTCTGGGCACGCTTGCATCAGCCTCCTTCCTCACTCTTTCCTGCTACCCAAACATCACCAAAGAGCACTATGCATCCATAAAACACAAGTTATTTGTAATCACTTACTTCATAAGGGAGTTTTATAACCTACCAAAGCAATACATGTAAGGAATCACATCTGGGGTGGGCTGGAGCACCTGCTGGGGCCAGCACCAGAGCTCAGGGGGCTCACAGCTTGCTAAGCCCAGCTTTGCCCTGGGGGGCAGCCCCAGGAATCTTGAAATCCCCTAGATAAGCTGTGGCTCTACCTTTTGGTTATGAGCAGAGGGACAATGTTGGCTACCTCTGAAAGCTTTTGCAGGAGGTGTTAGGGCAGAGGGTATCTTGCAGGGGACAGGGACTGAGGGATGCTCCGGAGTCCATTTGATTAGCAGTTAGCAGTTGCTGAAGTTCCCTGAGAAATGGTGAAAGGCCATTCCAGGTGTCTCTCTGGGTGGGCAAGGCTGCACGCCGAGGCAGCAGTGGCGAGCTGCACACCGCATCCCCACCTCAGAGCATCCGTCTTCTCCGCGAAACCCAGCAGGCTCTGCCCCCTCCGCCTGGATTTGAAACAAACGTCTCCTTTCCTTAATTTGTGGCGGAGGGGGGGGGGGGGGGCGGGGGGGGAGTGAGGGCTTCAAAAGGCCACGCTGAGCTGAGACTTCCCAGCCGCCCTCCAGAGCCGGGCGGTCCCTGCCGCCCGCCTCACCGCTGGTCGCGCAGCTCCACCTGCCGTCGCTGCCCGCATCCCTGCGGCTGCGCCGCCGCCGCACCCCTGCAGCAAGGACCGCGCCTGGGTTTGCTCGCCCATCACAAGGGGCTGAAGGAACTGGGTATAAACGTACATATTTCTGTTCTGCACCAGGAAAAAAAAATAACGTTTCAGCTCCGACTCAGCTGGGAGGAAAAGCCCCACTCTTGCTGCCACCCGACCAAGATCCCCCGCAGCCCCGCGGGGGTTTTGATGCCAGCAGCAGTTTGGTGGCTCTGGGGAAGGCTGGAGGTAAGGAGGTCGAGGGCACCCTCAGAGCACTCAAACGGCCGGATCTGCCCTGGGAATTTGCCTGGGACCCAGGGATGCAGTGGCGGGTTCATCCTGGGAGTGAAGCCCACCCTTGGCCCCTTTCTCCATGTGTGGTCTCCAAGGGGGGCAGCTGCTGGCAGGTGCTGGTTTGGAGGCTGGAATCAGACCTCCTTCTCCTACAAAGTGCAACCTTGTAGTTTTTAGTCAAATAAAAAAATCCCATGATTTTCAGGGTGATGGGGGTGATAACTATATGGGGTTATTATTTTCTTTTGAGAAAAGGACAAAAGTACTTCTAGCTATGAAGCGGAAAATAGTAATGTTTCTTTAATATTTTTTTTGTTTCTCACAAGCCCTTCTCCCCCCAGGTTTAGATTGCTTCCCTGCTAGATAGTGGGACAATATCAATAGTATGTTTATTCCCAATCTTTATTATTTGGAATTTGAAAAAGAAATTATGAAAAGGTTAGAAATACACCTTTTAGAATTAACCCTCCCCATGCTCTGATCCAGTTTCTGGAGTTATTTTAACTTATTTTATTTTCTTAAAAGACAGAGGTGTGCTCCGTGTACCTTTCCCACTGATGCTGAATAACTGCCTCTATGTCAGAGCTAAAAAGCCTTTAAAGCTAACTCTCTCGGTCTCTGCTTCCTAACAGTAAAATGAGGCTAATACCCGCTAATCCTGAAAGACTTTTGTCAGAATAACAACCAACCAACCAAAAAAAAAAACAACCCAAAACCCAACCACACACAAAAAAAGTGGAGCTGCTCAGGTACCACAGGAAGGGTACCCAGAGCATTCCCTTTGCAAGCAGCAAAAAACCTCAGTGTATTGAGCAGATAAAAAACATTCCTTTGGATAACTAATGGAAAATACTATGCCTTTCAGTGGAGAGCAACCTGGACAGAGGATATTCATGCCAGTTTGTAGCCTGCCACTCCCCTAGCTAATGTTTGGGGTTTTGCCCTGCACCTCAAAAGTGTCCCTGCCTCCCTAGCTGTGTTTTATCTCAGCTGCTCCAGATGTTGTGGGTAACATCTGCACACTGGTCCTCTGCTTTCCCTGCAGGCTGCCACTAGAGAGCATGCCCAGCAACTCTCCTCCGGCAGGAAGGTGGCAGGACGATAAAGGTCCTGGCCTCTGCTGACAGGCCAAGGACAAAAAGCCCTAAAATCTTTCCAGCTCCTAAAGCGCCTGTCAGTTTTGCCACAGGTTAAACCAAGCCCTAATCCTGCAGGAGCTTTGGAGGTTTAAAAAAAAATAAAAAAAAAAAAATCAAGCTGCTCAGAAACTTGAGGAACATGGGAGTCGTCTTTCAGGCAACCAAGCATCAGCACTGCACAGGAGCCTGACAAACGTTCGAACTGGACTTTATCTACTCAAATGCTGAGCAAATGCCAACACTGGACAGAGAGGCAGGGGAAGGAAAGGCTTTTACAGCTCGCCCCTGTGCACAGATGTAATGACTGGGGCAATTAGCTGGTTTGTTACTCATGTAACAGTAGGGCTTGTCTCCTGAGCCACTCCAAGCTAGGTCCCACTGCCATGGAATAAATCCATGTGGTCTCTCTACAGCACTTCACCTTTTGAGGACCTTGAGAGGTGATATCTCTTTTTTTCTTTCATGGTGCAAAGTCAGTTGTCTTGTGGATAGTAACAACAGCTGATAGTGGCCCCAGTAAGAGAGCTCTGCTCCTAGAGCTCTTTTTACCCATGAGAAGTTCCTTACCTCTCTTGGTGGGAAGCTGAGCAAAAAGTCCTCTCAGCAACCCACCTGCTGAGACTGAGGAGCAGCAAAGCTCTCAGCCCTTGAAAGCCTCTTCTCTGCCCATTCATCTGCCTCTTACTATGTGTGTCTGTTCAGTCTGATGTTCTGTACTTTGTGGAGGCAGGAAAGCTGGAAAATATGAAATCAGAGGTCTGTCCAGTCCGAAAAAGAAACTGTGGTCTGGCTCCAGTGTAGATTGCGTTTGATGCAAAAGCCTGAAATGTAAGAGTCCTGGTTCTGCCTCAACCTTTGTAAGCCACAGGGAGCGAGTAATTTGGGGTGGGTTTAGGTGGTTTCCATCCAGGTGGGAGGAGCTGTGGGTGTGTTGGCACTTACCTGGGTTTCCAAAGTCCAGCCCAAGACCTGTGCTTTTCTGGGGTGACCCTGTCTGCAAAGATGGGGCAAACCCACCAGTCAGGGCTGGGTTCATCACTGCAGCCCCACTGCCACAACAGCGATAGTGGGGAAAACAGGGCTGGGAAGAGTTGTTGTTGCTCTAAAGTTACCCGTTAATTTTTTTAAGCTCTGTAGATCAAGATGAAAGTTCAGCAGTTTCCTCGAAGCTGTGTGTCTGTGGGAATGCCTCTGGGCAGCCTCTCAGAGCCACTTGGCATGGCCCTGCTCTCCGGCCTCATACCTTCAGCAAGTCCTTGCTGTTTTGTGTCAAGAAATGATTTGATTAATGAAGCCAAACCTAGGCAGAAATCTGTTTGAAGGCAGACTTTCCACTGGCAAATGTTTCCAAAGGCAATGGAAAGGAGCTGGTTTTAGTATTTGGGAAAACAGGAACTTGTGCCTTGACATCTGCATCAGGGATGGTGTTGGGACTGGGTGCTCCTCACAGCCACAGCCACCCTATGGTCATGTAGCACGAGCCCCTGTGGCCTTGCTAATGATTTACCTGGCGTGGTGGGTGAGGAGGGAGATGAGTTTTGGCAAGAAGGGGCAGTTTTAACAGCTGCTGAAGGCTCCAGCCTATACAACCCACATGGAGGGGACCCTTCTCACTGTGGGTCGGGATGTGGGGGTCAGGCACTGGATGGGCATCCCAGGATAAATGAGGCTTCTGCACCCACAGAGGTTTCTAGCTCTGTGCATCACTGGTGGGCAGGACACAAAGCTCAAACACCAGCAAGGAAGAGTTGTGTGGACAAGGTGTCCATCTCCAGTGCTGGAAGCTCATCATGATGTGTCAGACCATCAGGCAGAGATGCACAAACACATTTTGTCCTACATTAGGGATGGAGCAAGCCAGGGACCTCTGGAGCCATGTCTCTGCAGTTTGGTGATGCAGATGCAAAACAGCATTATTTTTTTTTAAATTTTTTTTGCAGCCAGACAACTTGCCTTCTCAGCTCATCAGCTGAAGGATTTTCTGGGTCATCACAGACTCTCTGCATGGCCCACACCACGAGGCCCTGGGTCACAGCAGCGCAGGTGTGCTGGTCCCAGGGACAGGAGGAAGTGGTGGGGGATGTAGCGTGACATCTCCGGGACCTGCTCTCTGAAACTAGGTCACCTCCTGTGACAGCAGAAGTGACTCCCAGCACAGATGGCAGGTAGACCCTGGGAATAACCTTGCCTTTTGGTCATTTTCTCATGCCCATGCTTAGCTGGTGCACTGCACCACAGGCAGTTCTTTGGCAGCATGTGCAGCCAGGGCCGAGCTCACTGTGGCCAGGCGGTCCCTATAGCCATGGGGATGGCTGGGACAGCCACTCATGCAAGGCCAGGCAGAGGAGGTGGAACTGACAGGGATGGTCTGTGACCCCCCTTTGCTCTCTGGGGCTTTTGGGATGTGTTCAGGCATCGCCACCTCCCATTGTAGAGATGCTAGCCCTGTGCTGCAGTGTCCCACTCCTCCGGGGTGAAGAGGTATCCTGCCACAGCTCACCCTAGGAAGAAAGCAAATCCCTTTCTCCTCTTCTGCTTCTCTCTCTCTCCCTGTCATGCATCCTGTTCTTGGGAGGGGCATCCCTTAGGAAGGGTGGGTTGATTCTCCACCTCTTGGTCATCAAATTCACATTAGCACTTTGAAGGAAAGAAAAAGAAAACCATTGCTGGCTGCACATACACAGCTGGAAATGCTGCAATGGCCATTTAAAACTCACCAGTTTTACTTGTCTAATTATTGCTTGGAAAACCTCGGCTAATATGAAGAATAAAAGCGCTTATCCCAAATCTGGCCTTAGTAGGCAATTTTAAGTGCCTTAATGGAGCTTAAAAGTGATACTGCTTTCTCTTGTTTGAAAATGCACTTTAATAGAAATTACACACATTTGAGGATTTTTCTGATTGACTACAGGTGGAAAAAAAGCACAGGCTTGTATTACATTGTTATGCCATATAAGCACCTTGCATAATTGCCTTAGCCCCAACATAATTTTAATTATGTTAGAATTAGTGCAAAGAATTTTATCTGAAACTCATGTAAATATTTTGTGTTCTCAATACTTTGATGTGCCTAGAAAGAGATTAAGGTTTGCTTTGATAATTAGTCTGTTGTATGTGGCCAAAAATTCATTACAAACACAGTTAATTAAGCTGTCAACAAAGCTTTGGTCTCCAGCGGGTGAGAATAACTCAATAATTTTGTTTGGCTTGACAGGGGATTTTCATTTTATCGCTATCAACCTCAGCCATCCTCAGAGACCTGTGGCAGAGCGGCATTTTCCTGGAGGCCACGCAGAGCCGTACAAGACATGGTGCATGTGGTGCCACCCTAGGGCTGCAGCACAAGGGAAGGAAATGTCACATCTGAGCTGCAGCAAAGCAGGGTGCCACTCCAGATGACGGCATCATGGCTCTGTGCCACAGAGGAGAGGTGAGTAGGGGCACCCGTGCTGGGACTGGGGAAGTAAAAGATACCGATGTTTATCCCAAGAGTTGTCTGGTCCTCCTGGGGGATGAGAAGCCTCTTGCCTGGTCCTCCTGGGGGATGAGGAGCCCCTTGCCTGGTCCTCCTGGGGGATGAGGAGCCTCAGGGCTGGTCCTGATACTTGGAGCTGGTAAAAAATAGCGTGGACAGCCCACCTTGTATATGGGCAGGTGGGCTGGAACACTTCTACTGACTGTTCATTTTGTGGGTCCAGACAGGGACCAAATGCTTTCATATACTTTGGGAATACAGCTCATGCCATAGGAAATCAAGGTCTTTCCCCCAAACATTCTTCCCCCGTTGAAGGATCTCTTCAGGTGGACTTTAGCCTGGCACGAGCCCTCTGTACCCCTGCAGCACCCTCCCCTGGTGCCACCACCATGGTTCGGTGGGAGCAGAGACCTCTTGTACCATGACTGCCCTTTGGGCTGGTGCACTGTACCCCATCCTTTGTGTCTGAGAGCTGCAGCTGCCACCAGGCTTGGTCCCAGGTAGGTGACAGGGAGCCCCAGGAGGAGCATGGGTTTGGGGCATCACTCAAGGACCAAACATTGAGTACCTCCAAGTGAATCATTTCCATTTCAAAGAGCCCTTTTGTTTTATCTGGCAATTAGCTTGCACCCTCTGTAGAAAATGACTTCATAAATACCACCGAGCTCCCAGCCAATCTCCCTTTTTAAATATATTTTAAGTGCATGATTAATACACTTTCCCAGCCCCTGTCTGGGACTGTGCGGGGAGGTCAGGGAGCAGGTAAATGAAAGAAAATGGCTTCACTCGGCATTGACTGGGCTATTAATCACTGCCCATTTTCTATAAATCATGGCAGATGGCAGAAACAGGCAGGTACTCATGGGAAATGACACACTGTGCATGACGGGAATCACGGATCACAGCAGACACTAGAAAAGAAGAGGTTACTCCTCGCCCTGCTGTCCCTGTTAGAGGAAGGCCACTTGCACTGCACCTGCGATTCACCTCCGCCTGACGGCTCTCCCCTGTAAAAATGGATATAAAGTTTGCAGGAGCCCTGGAAAAATCCCTGTGTCGCAGCTGGGCTGGATGGGCCCGTGTGGGGATGTGTCTGTTTCTCATCAGGCGCAGAGGCAGTGGTGGGGAGGGTTTGCAGTGTGTGGGTAGTGAGTGTTGGGGAGGATGAGTCTGAGCGTTAGCATCTTTTAGCCACTGTGGTGAGGGATACCTTTAATTGGAGAAACCAAAATTTTTCTCCCAACACTGAACACTCATTGCTGCTTTGCCTCAGAGGAGATGCAGATGGGAAATATGTGTGAAGAACTTACACTGGTAAAGCGAAGAGGACAGGTAAATCCTAAAAGGAGCATGCATCTTGTGGCAGCTTTCATCCAGGTACTTTCTATGCTGTACTCTTGGTGGATGCCCTTTGCATGCCTGGGAAATGTGGGCTCTCCCCCCCTGAAGTGGGTGACCCTCCCCTAATATCTCCCTGCAAGGTTCTGGGAGTCGTGCTCCCAAACCCTGTGCCTGTAACGAATCTATACCAGCAGCTTTGGGTGGTGGAAAGCAGCTACTTTTGTAGGAGGACACACGATGGTGTATGTATAAATTATATGGAGACTGTATGAAAAATAAGGCAAATACAATTCATGGCCTCTCCTCTCCTGAATGTTGCCAGTCCCAGTGAAACCAGTTGGAATAATCCACTGTTGCATTTGGTATTTCTTCCCCAAGGAATAGGATTTTTCCTGTCACCGCTCTTTTTCACCAGAGAGGCACGGGGATGCGTTTTTCCCTCCTTAGATGCAAGGAGAGCTTATGTTGAGCTAATCAGTTTTGCTTCCCAGTACCCTTGTGTTCCCCTGCTGACCTCAGCCAGACCTGCAGCTGGACGCCCTTGGTGCTGCTCAGCAAGGAGAGCAGCATCACTGCCCACAGCGACTCCTGCACAGCTCTCACCTCCAGTCCTGGTACTGCACAACAGCAACAGCTCCCTTTTTGCTGGCAAAATAGTCAGAACAGCAAAATGGGCCTGTGCCAGGCAGTTTGGGCTGGGGCTCCTAGCTAAGGCACCACCAGTGTGGAGAAAAAGGTGCAGAGTGGGGAAAACTGGGGTCATCTGTTCCAGATCTGTCTGTCCTGTCAGTGGGGAAAGGGGTGGACAAAGGTGGGGGGCGGACTTTGTAAGCTGGTTTAAGACTGATGAAGGACAGCTCTCATCCACCCCTGTGAAGGTTAATATGGAGAACAGCTCCCCAAGAGGCACGGTGGGTGGCTGAGTGTGCGAGGGTGAGCGTGCACCGGTGGGCTGGCCAGGTGGGCATGAGGGCGAGTGAATGTGGGTGTTAGAGGGACTTGCAGGGTGACGGACCCAGAAAGTGAGCTGGGAAGAAGTGTGTGACCTGCAAAGGAAGAAACAGCTTCAAAGAAGCCAAAAGGGCCCCTAAAGAGAGGGAGATGTGAAGCAGAAGACATGTGAGATCTGGAGAGGAGAGATGAATATGCTGTAGCCAAGAAAGCTTCACATTATAAAAAGCAGGCGGGGTGATGGAGAGGATGGCATGGGGACTTCAAACACCAGCTGGGTGGCCCTGGCGTTCGCTGAAGTCATATTCCCCAGCCCAGGAGCTGCTCAGGGATGTCGCGTGGCTCCCACTGCTCCCGCCAGCGCAGCTGGATCGGGCAGGGAGGAGGGCTGGTCGCCTCCACAGCCAGCTACATGCAGATGTTTTCCAGTGGGGGAAGAGGAGCGAGGGCGTAGCTTGAAAGGAAAGGGAAAAATTGTAGCGGGACCTGGAGAAAAACTGCTGCTGAATGAAACCCTGCAATCAGGGGCTGTCTGCGGCAATACACGGTGAAAGCCAGGGTTTTTTTTTGACATTGGGGCCTTCCCCCCACGCAGTATGTTACTTAAACCGGATGTTTCTCACCCCAAACAGGCACTGTTTGGCTGCACTGGGCTCCCCAGCCACCCCGTGTCCCGCTGCCCTGGCCGTGGCCAGGCTGGAAAATCTGCGAGGAGCACTGGGGGGGAGGGCTGAGTCCACCAGCCCTTCCTGATCCCCCCCCAGCTCCCCCGCAGGCCTCACAGGGGCCCAATATTTGTGCATGTGTGTTTTAACACGGCATATGGTCTTCATTACATGCAGACTTCTCACTTCCATAATTATACCATGATGGGAGTTCCTGTCAAAGCCATAAAGCAAATTCTCTTCCCCCACCCCATCCCTCCGCCCCCACCAGCCCTCCCCATAAAACTTGCAGGGGTCTCCAGTTTGCAAGGAGAACCCCCCTTTGGCGGTCACGCCGTTAACCCTTTGCCTCCTCCATTTCGGCAGCAGTTGGGGAAAAGACCAGCTGTCTCCATTGGCGCTTGCTTACCTGGCAAGGGGAAAGGGGTGTCCGGAGTTTGGCTGCGTGAGAGAGCGTAGGGAGCCAGGGATGCCTAAACCCTGCTGGGGGAGTGGGGAGGCAAGTGGCAGCCTAACCCAGCTCCCTTCTTGCCTGCTTTCTCATCGTACGTGAAGCGTGCCGAACCCACCAACCGCTGAAATACAAGCCCCTCTGGGTAGCGCATGGCAGCTGTTTAACAACATGCTGCAACACTACCCTACAGTTTAGGACAGGAAATTAAGGCGGCTGTATCTGCAGGGGGAATTTAAGTACACAGACTGCAATTACCTGTGCCGGAGTTTGGCCAGAGCCCCGCTCCTCCAAGCGCCGCCACGGGGCCAGACTCCGATAGTTGGTGTTCAGGTGCTGTGGGGCCATCGCAGCTCCTGAGGCTGCGGGCAGCCCGGGGCTTGGTCTGGGGTGGCTGGAGGCAGAAAAAACATGGACAATTTATGCGCCAGTGGGAAATTCAGCTTTTTTTTGGGGGGGGGGGTGGGGGGAGCCTACTGCATTGAGAGGCATTGAGATGCTGCAAATTTAGGTGCCCTTTTGCTTGGTGATTGTCTGGAAAACAGGCTTGGATAGTCCCTCTTTGCAGTAGAAATAGTGAGTGCTGGAGGGGACAACTTCTCCACGCCATGCCTTGCTGGCCCCTAAGCCACGGTGCTGCTAAGAGGCAGGAAGGGACCCATCACCCCAGTGCTGCTGTGGCTTTTGGGGCCATTGGGATGTCCTCAGTGGGAATGGGTAGACAAAAACTGACCAAAAGGCTGCAAAGGGCATCACGCGAGTCATCCTACTCAGCACCACGCTTGCCGTGGTGGGAAAAATCTGGTTTCCCACTAGGTGGTAGAGAAGAGCTTGGCTGAAACTCCTCTTGCTTCTCAGCTAAGCACAAGGGAAAGGGTATCGTTATAAAACTGAGCCGCCCTGTTTTAGCTGAGAGTCCAGCAGACCTAAGTAAAGCGGGGGTGCTTAGTGCTTAGCTTAGGTGCTGCTGCAGAGGGCTGGGGGAGAGGCAGGGAGCGGGCGAGTGCTGAGCGGGGCACGGGTGCCAGCAGCCCAGCAAGCACCGCGTCCTGCTCGCCACTGGCCCTGCTGTGCCAGGCACAGGCGGCATGTGTTTTGACACTTGTGGGTGTTTCATGATCCTTTACTGGTTGGTCTTGGGAACTATGGTTTGAAATGGGCTGTATTATTAAAAAGAAAGTGAGAAAGAGGGAGAAAATGTTCGTGCTGATTGCAAGGGGGCCTGGCATCACCACAGCCCATCAAGGAGCTGTTGAGCTTCACCTGTTGCCCACACTGACTGCTTACCGTGTGTCAGCACCTTTAGTGTTTTCCACCGATGTTAACTCCCTGTATCTCCCATTTTTCCTCTCCCACAAGTCAAATGCATCTGTGTTGGCAGCAGTTTTAACCAGGTGCATGTGATTTTTTCTGAGGTAGGATTCATACACAGCCTGGATGGAGAGACGAGCAGGTTGCCAGGAGGAGCTGTGCCACTCCAGGAAGGTGTCGTTTCCTATTGAAATTGCCTGTGCTCCCACTGACAGCCCAGGGCTGGGATTCACAGCTGGGATTCGCAAAGCCTGGGCTGCTTCGATGCACCCTGGAAGATCAGAGGCATGGCAGATGCCTCAAGAAGTCACACCTGAAGGCAAGATCAAATAAACTTGGCTCCTGCTCAACAGGTACTTATTCATCTGACCAGTTCTTAAAGGTCTCTGATGGGAGAAATTCTGCAGCTTACCCACAGTCTGCATTACCCTTATTGTTATGGAGATTTTCTTGCTTTCTAACCTGAGGCTTCTTTGCTGCACTTGATGCCCCTGATTTCTTGTGCTGTACACCCTGGGCAGGAAAAGGGTGTTTTTCCTTTTCACTGTACTTTATTGCATATCATAAAAGCACTACCACACCTGCACTCAGAAACTGATATTCCCTGATCTCTCCTGTACCCCCCTCACTCATTGTCTGTGCGCTCTTCCCTGTCATTCAAAACTTCACTGAGGTTCAGGCTCAGCAGAATTTGGCAAAGTGGCAGATGCAATCATGTGTCAGCACCTAGGGACCCTTGACTCCTGCAAGACCAAAGACTAGCTTGAATTTTCAGCCCCTGCTTGCTTTAGTCTGTGCTTGCCAGACTCCTTTGTGGGATTCAGAGCTGGACCCCCAGCGAGAGACTCAGCCAGGGAGCGAGGCTCCAGACTCTGCTCTGGGGTATCACGTTTCACCTTAGGAATTTTTTGCACTATCTAAAGTAGTAGTTCAAAGGAAGGAGGGCGACAGGTGCTACAGACTGGGGGTATGTCAGGAGCTCGTCACCCAGATGTCATGCCTGGATTTATACTTGCACACCTCTGTAATTCAAAGGACGGTAGAAGCACTGGCTTTGTTTCTTTGAATTATCTGAAGTCTAAATAGATGAGCTACATGTGATGGCATGAAAGCAGGGACTCTCTCAAGTTCCTCTGGGCCAACTAGATGAATGGGAGCTGTGCAGCTAAGAAGTCAGGGCTGGTCTCATCGTGGAGCACTTGTGATCCCAGCACTGCACTGGGATGCATAATGCTGGCTCGGATGCCTACATTTCCCACGCAGTGAATTTTCTAAGCATGATAGCCTTGATTGGGATGAGGCGTGACAAAGGTCTAACCCAAGTGAGAGGAAGTACCAGTGGTGTGTTTGAAACTGAGGGTACCTGCAATTACTTTGGAAGGTCCCTGCAGCCCTGAGGTGGTGATTTGCATACCGTGAGGAATCAGAGGCAGTGTGTCCAGCCCTTAGATGTCCATGATAAATGCTTACATAGAAATAGCTCAGTTTTCTTCAGACAGGCTCATGGTAATGGTAGACATTTCCTAATAGAGCCTGGGAGATGGTGGGCTTGAATTTTAGGCTTTTTTTGTCGGCTGAGGGGGACCTGAATATGTAGTATTAACTTCCCCAGAGAGAAAGGTCCCCTCTCAGGAATATGCATCTCATGGGTCCAGAAGGAAAATAAACATGCAGCATGACGGAACTGGAGGGCGTTCAGCTCCCAGCTGGCTCCACACTCCTTAAACAGCGGCTGCCTCGTGTGAAAGGGAAAGGTCCTGGAAGCCCCATTGTCTTGTGCAAAAATACGATACCACAGTCCCCATGTGATGTGACCCCGGCCAGTGCGTGTCGTGCCAAAACACACTGTTAGAGTGAGATTTCCTTCAGGAGAGGCAGAGCTACAGGCCTTCAGGTTTGAATGACGATAGAGTGGAAGGAAGGAGGATTGTGTGCTTCAGGAGTGGGATTATATTGTAAAGAGGCCACTAACCCTGCAGGAGGCTTGTACCAAGGTTTTTCAGAGGCGTCTGGTGGGTTTCGGGGGCACAACATGATCTACTCTGAAGCCACAATAGAGCCAAGCAGAGGAGGGACAGCTTCGACACCTGGTGGCTGAGCCCCTTCAGACTATGTGGCTCCAAGCTTTACATTGGGGTCAAAGAGCAGTGAAGTCCATGTCCACCAGTCTCTGCCCAGGAGGAGACCACTGAGTGGTTGCCAGTAAAGGCTCCTTGGGGGCTTCAGTAGGTTTCACTCCTCCTTGACCACAGTTTTCACAACAGTTTCCAAACCTATTCCTGAGAGCATTCCTGTGTGCCCACACACTGAGAAGTCCCCACTGGAATACAGAGACATGCATTTATTCTGCTTTAATTTTAACCTTTGAATGTCCCTTGGACAGGAACAATATGGAATAAACAAACCTTGTGTCGAAATACACTCCTTCGCAGTGCTACATTGACCTTCTAACCTGCTTTTCCTTTGGAGAATCTGGACGCACTTTGTTCTTTATTGCATTAATCTTCACAACATCCCAGGGATGCCAGGAAATGCTGTTACTTCTCTCTCCCTCTTGTTTTTATGGATAGTGAACTGAGGCACGGATCAGTTAAGCTAATTACCCAGGGTCAGGCAGCAAAACCCATGGCAAGGCAGGACCGAGATCCTAGGCATCCCACAACCAGCTAAATGTTTTCCAAAGTGCTTATTTTGAACCTTTTCAGAAAACCCAGAGACCAAGCACAGAGGGGTGTGAGCCAGGGTGGAGACAACTCTGAAGCTTTGTTTTTCTCAGACAGTTTCATGGTGTGTGCTATGGAGATGGATTGGACCCAGATCTGACTAGAGTGAAAGGCTTGGGTTGGCTTGAGGGGTTTTTTTTCCTGCAATAGAAGGTTTGAGCTCCTGCTAGACATTGCTCATCTCCCAGCAAGGAGGAAAGCTGGTGTCCCCCACCCAATGAGCTGCTGGGTGATTTCGGGTGTCCCTCTCCTCTTGGTGTATTACCAACTAGAGCAGCAGTTTTGACATGGCTAGTTTATGACCTTGAAGCAGTCAGGCAGACCTCCAAGCCCTGTCTGCTCTGACACAGTGGGACTTCTCTTTTCCCTTTTTAATTTTTTGAAGTAAGGAGCTTTCCAGACAGTTATAACATCAAGTGTCCATGTTGGTGGGAGGGGAGTGAGATGGGACCCTATATCATTGAGTCCTACTGGACCCCCCAAAAGGCTGAGAGCTTGGAAAGCATCCACATAGTCGGTCACTTCCCCAAACTGTGTTTCACGAGCCTCCAGCTCATGAATCTTGGAAGGAGCGACCTTCTCATGAGATTTGTGGTGTGTCCAGTCCCAGCTAGAAATACCACAAGAAAAGCCTCTCTTGGGGAGATCCCAGCTCTAACCAGGAAATGCAGAGTGATGTGAGAGCGAGAAAAAATCCAGATGTGGCCACTATCTGCTTTATTTTTCTCTGGGAAACCAAGTTCTCCTTTGTGGAGTATAGTTTTGTCAAGCATCGTTCTCAGGCATATCTAACTTTTGCGTTTGCCAGCTATAATTAAGTCAGACCCACGTATCAAAGCTCTGTGTGTGTGTCTCTCTCTCTGTGCGTCTGCATGCCTGTGTGTGTGGAAACAGCTTCCAACAGATCACTTTCAGTAATTTTTCTGCTAACAGACTGAACAGAGCTGCTCACTCCCACATACAGAGCAAGCTCTGGCCCAGACAGCTGCCTTGGGAGAAGCATTGGCTTTTCTCCTGTTGGGCCAGTGTTGCATTTTTTAATTACTTTAACAAGCAGCACTTAAACATTCAAGTTTTTCAAAGTGAAGCAATTTCTCCACCACCAAGCCTTTGTTCTCTTGCACAGTTCATGAGTTTTCTTTGAAATGTTACCTTGCTTGCAGTCCCAGGCCAGCCTGGGAAACACACAGCATAGTTTAATGCTGAGGAAAGTACCCCTTCCCTTTTGAAAGAAACTAGTTGGTGTTTTTGAAAAAAACTAGTTAGTGACAGCTACCCAGTGTGTTGGGGATGCTTGCTGGATTTTGGAGGAGTTGGTGGTGAATGCAGGCTTTGGAGGGGTATTTGCAAGGAAGGAAAAAATCCTGAACTTGCCAGGTAAGCGCAAGCCTGAAGATGAATTTGGGAGATGTGTGGCGACCTCAGGTGATGTTGATGCTTGCAATGCTCCTGTGTGAGCTCTGGTTTTCTTGGCCGTTGGTCTGTGAGGTGACTCTGACATCCAGGCTCTTAAGGTGCCAGGGAGCAGGAGGGCATCATAGGCATGAGCAGCCAAATATTTATTAAACCTCAAAAAAACCATTAATCTCACCCAAATATTTGCTATTTGTTATGTTTAGGTAGGGGGTAGATACCCTCAGGTTTTTGGCAGTTCACACAACTAAAATTAATAATAATGGGAACAACAAAGTGGAACTGTTGGCCTTAACTCCCCCACCCCTCACACATTTTTTTTGAGTGCGTCCAGTTGGCCCCAAACCAAAAGTGCTATTCCCCAGCAGAAACTTTCCAGCATTTATTCATCACATACAGAGTCGACAAGTGCCTCCAACTCTCTAGTTACCAATGCACTAATGAACATCTGCTAGTGTTTCTTGCAGGTTCAAGGACTTGGGCAAGGAGTAGACTAGGGACTGTATTTCTCTATGTGTCTGAATAAGGCAAAAAATGGATTTTACACAATGACAGAGCCTTAGTCTGGGGTTCCTCATGTTTCTCAGATAATGGTTTTCAAAGTCCAAACCCTTTGGTTTACAGCTTTTTCAGGTAAGCAGGGCTTTGAGTGAAGAAGTGAATTTGTATCTTGAACTATCTGAGGAATTGAATGTATCTTGAACTACCAGAAGAACAAGAGATGGGGGTCATTTTTAATTTGTAATTAAGTTAAACTATTCCAGGTAAGTAGCTTTTGCTGTTGCTAGTCCTGGAGAGCTTGAAATCTTCTAGCTGCCATGCAAGATCTTGCTTTGCTACCTCTTGCTAGTGGAAATGTAAAAATTGCCCAGCAATGAGTATGTAGTCAAACCAGCCATTAGGTCTCACAATGAAGATCTCTGAAAGACCGCTAATTACTTCTCCAAAAGCTGGGAATATTTACTCTGGTGAAGCATCAATTAGCGAGATCTCCCCTGTACAGGAGTCATTGCGATAGGGCTTCTGCAATGTTGCTGTAGTCCTGGTGGTGTTGTACTGCTGGATGTTACACACAGGGGGAAGATTCAGCTTTGACTTAACCCCTTGGATTAACAGCAGGTACAAATTGGGGTGGCATTTAACTCAGTCTTCTAAAATGTCATTTGTGTGTGTTTAATGTTTTCTGTTTGTTTTCCTTTACACCAGTCTTTTAACTCGCTCATTCTGTGCCTTGTCACCCTTTACTATCCAGCCTGCTGTTTCCCGGTGCGAAGCTGGGATGTGGAAACGGCTGGAAATAAGGAATCCAGCTTAAAGGACCATGTGCTGCCTGGTGGGTATTGCTCAGCCATGCAAGGAAACCTAACAGCTCTGAAAAATAAGAAAGCTATATGCGAAAGTTGATGCATTTAACCACTGGGGCATCTCCTTTAGGAGGTCATCGTCAGCATTTTTCTGAGGCTGGAGCTGTCTGTAGGTGGTTGGTTACAGGTGCCTGTGCACTGCAGGGCAGTGGTGTCAGTACGAACTGCTGTGCAGCACACAAATCATTTCTGATGAAAATTAAATACCCGAAAAAGAAATTCCACTACCAATGGTGTGAGCAAATCATGCACAAATGACTAATAAATAGCACTGCAATCTCTCCTTAAGCTGTGATTTATCTGTCTGGAGACTTATTAAAGAAATGTTCCTGCTGTTTGCACAATTTTTATCATGGTGCTGCCTTTTGATGCTCTCGTGTCAGAAACCTCTTTCCCAGCTCTGGCAGACCTAGAAAAAGCCCCACGTATGACCCCTCCACTGCACAATGTGGGTGAGCAAGTGTACCCGTACTCCAGCCCCCTGGCTCTCCTCTCTCCTGGCCTCACACTCTTGCTCTTTGCTGCTTTAAGATGCCCTGGTTGTGGTCTGCGCCAGTGAATGAGGTGTCTGTGTTCTGCCCCCTCCTGCTTTTCCATTTTCCAGAGTCATTGCATCACTGCTGGAGGAGCAGCTTACGTGCGTGGCAGCTCCTTCCCCACAGGAAAATCCACCCAAGTCCGTTCAGACAAGCAACAGAACGAGCGTGGCTGGGTCAGCTGTTTTGGGCAGAGCTGCAAGAGCAGTAGCTCCTGCCAGAGGGGTCAAAGCGAGAGCTGGGGACCACAGCCTGTGTCACCATCACCTGCTGGTGAGACGTGACTCCCTCTGTGTCGGATCTAGTCCTGTGGTTTAAGGGGACCAGACCAATGGCCCCTGCTATTGCATTACCTGGTCCCTCATGCCCTTTTGCTCCCCATCACCTTTTGAGCAGCTTCCAGTGGTGCTCATGCTGGGAGCCCAACATCACGCACAGGCTGTGTTTGGGATTGCCACCTCTTTAGAGGTCTTTGGAGATCAGTGCCCCAGGATGATAGTGACAATTGCTGCCACACACCAAGGCTGGGCCCTGTTGGATGCTGCATGCCACAGCCCCCAGCTTATCCCCACTACCATCCCAGGCATCACCCCCCACCACCCAGGGGCTTTACTTGGTTTTTTGCTCTGTTCTCTGCATGCATCTGGGTAAGAGGGCTGTCTTTGCTCTCACTGAGCAAGGAAGTGGTTTTAGTTTTCTTTATGACAGTTTAGTTGGTATAAACAAAAGAGACAAAGGTAAGAATGTTACTAGTATGACAGTAAACAAGTTATTTTAGAAATTAAAAGTATTCAGGCTTCCCTGACCTTCTCCTGGGAAGTGCCAGGGAGGCTTGTAACGTTGGCCCCATCCCTCACCTTGCCTGGAGCAGCACAGGGATGCAGGCTGGCTGCTTCAGTACCCAAAGAAAACAAGGTAGGCATTTTCTCTGAAAATACCACAAGTTTTCTTGCCACTTCACATTTATTTTGCATCCCAGCAGCCTATAGGCAGGGCAGAGAAATGCAGCCATGCTGGTGACAGCTGGCCCGGAGCTGTTCCTGCCCCAGAGGAAGGAGAGGGACGGGGAAGCCAGGGGCAGAGGAGAGCCCCCCAGCTGGCATTGCCCTGTGGCAGTGCCAGACCCTGGGGATGGCGGAGAGAAGGGCCACTCTCTAGCCCCAGCCTCCACCTGTGTTGCTGTTTTTTTTACAGAGCTCTGCCCATGGCTGACTGCTGCTGCCCCCTTGTCCATCAAGGGCTTTCTTGCACTTTTCAGTGCACACAGAAATAGCGAGCTAAAGCCAGATAGAGAAAAACCTCAAATACATGACTTTAAAAATGCATCTTTTTTTTTTTCTTTGCTTTTTTGTTCTTTTAGCTAAACAAGTGCACTTTGCATGGCTAGCTCACCAGTTCCAGCATGTTGGGGGCCAGCAGTACTTTAAGGATGCCAATGTCTTGCTGACATTATTGGATGATGGGACAGTGGGATCCTGCTTGTCTGTTTGATGTGTGGGACACGGCAGAAAGAGCTATAGCTTTCTGACACAGCCCTCCAGCGCTTCCGTCATCAAAGTGTAGATACAGGCAATGCTGGATGATCAGGAGTTTGTGCTGGATCTTTTCTCACTGCTCTCTGGGGAAAAAAAAATCTTTAGCTGCCAATGAGGTTGATTTTCACTCTGATAGTAGTTCACCTTGGAGAATATATAGCATTATGTGATGTGTAAAATTGGGGTATGATGTAATTTAGAAGTTTCTGCCCAGTTTATGTGCACTTCTTATGCACATATCCCCTTTTTCATGAACAGCGGAGTATTTAGAAAATCTCAGTGCTCAGGGTAGGAAGTGGAAGGGAGACAAAGCAGTTTTAGGGTAGCAGCTTTCATTTCCCTTTGCGATAGTAGGACAGGGGATATTTGCACTTATCTATCTGTCTTCTCTGATCCATCAGCAGAAGTGCCTGCAAACTTGAGCCTCCTGCACAGCCCCAGCTAAATGAGCAAGGCCAGCTGCCCATCCTCCTCCTCTCCTCCCATGGCTGAAGGACCATCGCAGGGACCTGCCACATCTGTTGGCTTCACACCAGATGTTCCCAGGTCCGCACACAGGAGCCGCACTGCAGGTTGGTCTGTCGCATTTCTGACTGCAGGCAGGTCTGAAGAGACTGAAACCTTGTAACAGTAATGCTGGGAATAGACAGATCCAGCAGAAATAAGGTTTAATTCATGAAGGAATTGATGTGAGGGATGCTCTTCAGTAAAGCCAGCCATCTGTCTAGATCAGCTGTATTTAGTTGCTTTATATCACTTCAAAATCATGATTTTCTCTGTTAAGACCTTCAGAAGTACTGTCACCCTCCCAGCATCAGCTGGGCAGGAGCTGGGGCTGTTGGAAACCATCACTTGGGCTGTGATCAGAGCTTCTGCCGCCCAGCTGTGGTCATCAGCTCCCAGTCCCTGTGGGGTCCTGTTCTGTGGCACTGCACACATGCTCGTATGCAGACAGATACACATGTCTGAGAGAGGTTGAAAATTTCCTGCTTAATGTCTGCTGTCAGAAAATGCTGCTCCACTAAAATTGAACTATCCCATGGGACTGTGCCAATTCGGACAGACTTAAGTTTAGGGGAAGAAAAAATCAGAATAACTCATTTCAATAAACTCACAGCAGTCAGCAACCAGCTGTCAGAACGGGACATTTCAAGTTTTCAATCTGAAATGACTTCTCTTTGGCACCACTGTGCATTAATGTGTACCATAGTACAAATTCTTACATGGAATAATGCAAAATGAATTATGAAACAGAATAATACTATACAAATCTGGAATGGAATAGAAACCTGGAATACTCAAAATATGAAATATACACTAACTATAAACATAATGGAATGGAAAACCTATAAAAGAAATACTCCAAAAATGCAAATAGGTGTTTCAATTGACCTGAAGCAAAGTGTTTCTGGAATATTGTTTTGTGAGGGATTGTTGATGAACACCATTTTTACCTTTCCTATTTGGTTTTTAGTCTTATGTCAGCAATCCCAGCTAGAGGGAAACACAGGGCAATAGATGCATGAACCTTTGTGTACACATACACAGCTATAACTGCACAATCTTTTGTTCTGTTTGTCTGCCTTTCCTTCTTTTTTTTTTTTACAACATCTGTCCCATTCTGAAAACTAAAAATCTTTTTACTTTCTACGACAGAGTTACTTACACAGTGATCAATGGACCCCATCATTTATGAGAGTTTTTGGTCACGCCATGAATGCTAAGGTGAGCTGTAGAGCAGGGCAGGCAGGCAGCACGACGTCTCTCTTAGAATAGACCATTTTTGATGGGCTGTGGCTGGACTGAACCTGGAGTAAATCACTCTGCAGCCTGGAAAAGCTGCAGGAACCCTGCTCTTAGCTGGGTTTGCTTGGCATGGGTCTCCATGCTACCTGTGAGCACCCCACACACTGGGGTGCCCAGCAAGGGATTCAAGTGCCCTTTTTTTTGTTCCTTCATGTCACAGCCAGGGAAACCACAGAAAATTCAGTGGTAGCACCCACTCAGCAAACCCCACAGATAAAGCGAAGACATATTATGGACTCTCTGGAGCCCACATTTTATCAAAATGTACTTCTCTGCAAAACTAAAGAGCAAGGTGAAGAGCGGTCTGTCCTCCAAGGATACCGCTTGGACATTTGTCTTTGCTAGAGATGTGGAGGGTGTCACCAGCCCACATTTGGGCCAGAGGCTCGTCTGGCTGCACAAGGCACATGGTTGTTCGATCCAGTGCTCTGATACACGCCTCTTCTTCTCCACAGCTCTGGGCTGCATCATGCAGCCTGTGCAGGATGTTGCTGTTCGCCTGGGTGGGTGGGGAAGGTTAAATTCTTTCCGTTTTTTGCTTCAAGGGGGCTTTGGCAGTCCACGGTCCTTGTGCTAGTCCTTGTGGATGTTGGTGAACCTGACCTGTGTTGCAGGTACAGGCAGTAAATTCAGTACTATGTCCCTGCGTGTGGTAGCTTGGGCATTGCGTGCACGTGGAGGGGGCACATGCAGCTGCTCAGCTTTTGCAACATTTTTGCAAGGCTCAGGAGACTCAGGGTGCTGCTTTGCTGGCCTGAGAAGAGGAAATATTACTTTACTGTAAACAAATGAAAGTAAGAGTGGTCAAAACCTGCATCCAGCAGTGACTCCCCTGCATTCCCACAGGTCAAGGGCAGGGTGTCTATTTGAAGGTGGATGTTTCCTAATGCACAGTCGTTGGTAACCTAAAGCAGGTTTATGACAGAGCCAAGATCAGGCATTAATGCAATAGACTGGTAATTCAATCACTTTATAGAAGTTGATCTGTCCTTTTTATTACAATTATTGTCAGCCCGGGTGTTTCGTTCCATCACTGAAAATAAACATCATTTATCATACTTGTAAAGATTAGCCCCTGACAGCTCCAGCTCTGCTTTGCATAAATGTGTATTAATGTCGTCTCTGTCTGAAGTGGAGAGAGAAGTCTATATTTCACAAGAATGATTAGACAGTGTCACCACTGCTTTAAGTAATGTCTTATCATGACGGATAATCAAACTGTGAGAAAACAACAAAAAAAGGGCAATTTATTGCATATGCATTTTTTGCTTTATTGGGCTGAGAAATAGCAATAGTTTTGCTGCTGCAATACTGAGGTTTGTAATGTCCAGGCTTGGGGCTGGCATTGCTTCTCCAGGTTTCAGGAGGCACACAATGTTGCAGCTCATCAGCAGGGCTGGGACTTCCACCTCTCTGCAAGGCTGCCTGAGTCTTCCCATTTGAAGACCCAGCACTCTACAACTTTGCCAGACTTTTAATGGTCTGTGCCTTGGGCTCAATTTGGTATGGAAAGTTTCAGTTAAAATGATGACATCATTTCTGAGAGTGAGATTAAGGGAAAATATGATGCCCATGCTAAAATATTCTTACAGACATTTTCCAGAGAGAAGCTCTAGGGCTCCTGGACCTTGGAGCAAGACCTCAGCAGTTGATATATGCCTATCCTCAGGTCAGGGCTGCGCTTCTGCTTCTTCCATCAAAATGCCCTCATGTTATTTGCAAGGAAAAAGAATAAAAATCTGTCACTGTGTACTTTAGAGAGGAGCTAAACTCTGCATCACCATGAGCTCAATGAGTTCTCTAACCTCCACCCAAATGTGCATGTACCACCTCCCCA
Organism: Falco cherrug; assembly: GCF_023634085.1. Classification (NCBI taxonomy): domain Eukaryota; kingdom Metazoa; phylum Chordata; class Aves; order Falconiformes; family Falconidae; genus Falco; species Falco cherrug. The sequence continues at coordinate 30,116,882 of NC_073704.1, read as the reverse complement.
GCCAGACAAAGACTGCGTCCCTGGGCTGCAGGGGTAAATAGGACTTTTCTTGCAATTCTGTTTGTGGCAGTGTGTTTGGGGTCTCAGCTGACAGACCTTGTTCTGAGGGCTGTGTGTCCTTGCAGTCACCATGGAGGACATCTGCCCGGCATCCAGAAACATGAAGAATAGCTAAAGACATGGGATGAAGTCTTGCTCTTTGCCAGTTGAACCAGGGCAATGCCAAGAACGTTCCGTTGTTTGCTGGACTGTGCATTTGCTGAGAGACAAATGCACATGGGCACTGACGTCCTTCACACTTCAACTGTAAGTCAGCTACCTGCTGTGGTGCAGAAAAACAACTCCGTGACTTCAATACAAGAACGTCAGAGCTGAAGAAAAGTCCTTCTCATCAGTATCAGGTTTGTATTGGGTCTGGGTTCATCAGTTTTAGAAACTGAGGAAATGAAACCAAACCTGATGTGTGTTTTCAGGTGCCATTGTCAGTGGGCTGGACAAATTTGAGTATTGCACTGAAAAGGCTTGTGATTTCTGAATATTAAATCTGGGTTTTGTGAAAGCCCCAGGCTATAGAGTAGGGGTGCTTGTGTGAGAATACCTGCTTTTATGGTTGCTGGTTTTAAAAAGTTATTTCCAATGCTTATGCCTTCAGGGGAAAAAAAACCCAAAACCAAACACCCCAACAACTTGGAGACATGGATCCTCAAAAGCAAATGTCAAATAAACCATTTGATTTATAATCTTATCATTTCTAAGTCAGCCACCTTATTTTAGAAAGCTTGTGATTGAGAGCAGTGTTAATTGAAGATGATGCCTTAAAATTAGCTCACTGTGGAGGTATCTCATTGAATCAGATCCTAAAGGAGCAATAATACATCAAATATCATATATGAAAATAAATAAACCTCTTCCCTGCATAACTAACAGCTACTTCTGCTACTAAAACTAAAGTATTAAAAGCACTGGAACTGTACTGGGTGCTTATATGGCTATTTTCTCCTTTTATTTTTTTTTAGTATCAGCCCCAGTTTATTCCCTTTTGGATTATAGTTACCACCGGTTTCACCTCTCTGCTCTGGTTTCGTGCCAGTGGTGATGCACAAACCACTGTGGCACAGCCTCCCCTTTGCCAGAGAACCTGAAACTGAAACTTCACTCTGGAGTAAAACTGGGGAAAAAATGCATAAGCTGACAAAAAAACCCAAAAGCCAAGTGTCTGACTCAAAGTAGCCTGGGTGAAGGAGGTAGCTGTCAGTGGTGGAGGGAAAGCGTGGGTAAGGATGGCATTGGGACCATCAGCCATTGAAGCAATGCTAATTTTAGCCAGTGGTATTTGCAACTGCCATTTTTGAAGTGCTAAAAGCTTTGGACACAGATTACCATGTGCATATTTCAATTTTCCTTAAATCCAGGGAGATTTCCTCTTAGAGCATGCTCTCTGTCTCTCTCTTTTTTTTGTTCTTTTTTTTAATTTTTTTTTTTTTATTCAGCTAGATTGTGCTTGATGGGGACCGTTAACTGAATGCAGCATATTATATATTACTTCAATAAATCACCAACAGCCGAAGCATTCAATATCATGCAGAGCAGTAATCAGGGGAAGTCTTAATCACACTTTAAATGGTTTGGATTTATGCTCTGCTTTCCATGGGCTCCTGTCAGTGCTGGAAAGGTGCAGAGGCACAGCTCTGTGGTGGCCCTCCAGGACCTGGTACAGCCTAGTGCCAGAGGCCAGGAGTACAGCCAGAGTACAGGGTTTGTGCCGGGGTGCAGTGCTCAGGCCAACGGGGATGAACAGCCACAAAGGATTTTCCTGGACCTATTTGTACCTATGCAATAGCCTTTTTAAATTGCCTGAGTATTTTTGGGATAAAAAGGCATCACTCTGGCAGTGTAAACAGCTGCTTTTATTGCACTGAGATTGCGCAGATGGGCGGTAAGTCCTGGCTTTGTTTTGAATAAAAAAATGTATTTTAACATAGATTTATTTTTTTTAAAGAAATCATCAAATAAGAGCAAACCCAGATGCCATAATCCTTGCTTTTTTGCTGCTCCAGCCTTTTGCATTTGGTCCAGGAGATTAGAAACGCCTCCTGGATTTTTGTCAGGGAGTGGAAGAGGCAAAGAGGGAGGGCTGGCTTAAAAAAACCCAAACAAACCACAGAAACCCTAAATATAATTTTTAAACAAATTGATTTATGATTGATGAACCACCAAGACTTTCTATGAAAGTAAAACTTTCCAGCCAGGGACTGTGGGTGTGAGGTGCATGTGGGTCTGGCGGAGGCAAGTGCCAAGTGTCAGCCCACCAGCAGCTGCCAGCAGAGGATGGGAACCTTCCTCCCCAGCACCGTCATGCACCCAACCTTCACCTTCACCCTCCATACGATGTGCAGATGTGGATGATGTCATCCTTTCTGGCCACAGGGAGAAAAAGAGGAGAAATCACAGCAGAAAACAACAGTCCGCAGAAAACAACAGTCCTTTTTTTTTTTTTTGGGGGGGGGGGAGTTAACCATTTTGGTTAACTCCATGCCCGTGCCCATGAGCACAGCCACCGGGCATCATTGGGGACATCTCACTGGTGGGGGGAGGTTAACGGGCTCATTAACCGCATCTGCCTGGGAGAGCCCTGGGTGAGCTGCGGCTGGCTTTTCCAGCTCAGAAGTACTTTGCAGGGCCCTTCAGCTGGAGAGAACGAGCCTCTCCCCCCCACATTAAAAGTAGTCACACAGCCTGCACCATAAATTACTGCTCTCACAGTGGAAATTTGAACAAGACCCAAGCGGAGCTGAGACACAGCAGCTGAGATGGTTAAACAATAGCCCTACATGCAGGAAACTCTCCCATAATGGTGGATTTAAGTTCCAAGGAGCTTTAGTATCTGACTGTCGGGTTCGTCCCCTCCACCTCTCATTTTGTTTTTCATTCAGTTCTGTGTTGTTCATGTCTCTTAATAGGGCATCTTTCATTATCATTATCCCTAATAGTGGTTTATTGTATTAGTTACAGTTAATTTAAATGTTACCGAAGCATTGAAAACAGATTGCAGATGTTTTGAAACAGATGTTATTTTAATGTTAAAACAAAATCATGAATATTTATGGGTCATTATTGCATGGGTTGAATTAAGCTCTTTAAATAGTAATGTATGGGCTTACCATCTTTTGAAGGAAATGCTCCAAAAAAGGTGAATGGAAAAACACTGTCATATAAAGATGTGTAAATAATTTCTTCTGGCAATACTGAGTTTTCCTTTATGAACAGTCAGAATTAATTACTGTTATATTACTAAACCAGGTACTGTTCTTGTTCTACAGCTGAAGTTAACTCAAAACGAAATTTTTAGCTCAGAAACACCTTTCCAGCTCTCTGTTTCTGAGAGAAGGGGCCCACCAGCTCCCTGCAAGCAGACCTAAAGCCACAGGAATATTTTGAATTGGAGTCATCACTATTAAAGCAAAATAAGGTGAAGATGATGCAAGTGCACAACTCACTTGGTGTCAGTCTTTCCTACAGAAACACAAAGAGAGTTTGTTAGTGCCACATGCGGGCTGTCTCTTAGAGTCATATTTCTTTCTTTATGGAGATGAAGTTAGTCTTTAAGGCATCAGCTCAAAATGGCCTTTCATTCATTACAAAGTTATTTAGTTACGGGTAGGGAACTCTAAATGACATTTCTACATCTTGCACTTTATTAGTTGATTCTAGCTGCTAAATGACATGGAGAGCTCAGCAGACTATAGCAGGGGAGTTTAGTGTGTTTTGGCCAATTTTAGATGAGTTCCAACCTTCAAGAGCTGAAAACTTGCCTCTGAGCTTATGAGCTTGTGCACATCCATCTGTGAGAGCTCAGGGGGTGGTAGTGGTGGTGTGGGGTGGAGAAGAAAAACGTAAGAAAACATATTGAAAAAATCAAAAATAAGATGACCGTAAACAGAGGGATGATGCCCTGCTCCACAAAAAGACAAGCAGGCCCTTCTGTTGCCTTAGGTGAGTCCTGTCTTTTCTAGGAGAGGAACAGCCTGACCATATCAGCACTGACTCTGGGGATGATCCTGGGATGGGAAGGCTGCAGGCAAGGAAGCATGCAGCCACCACCCATCTTAGTGCACTTTGCTCGCGTCCACTGGGACGATACACTCTAACCTGCAGTGTTAAGTCTTTTTTTTTTTTTCTTTTTTCTTTTTTTCCTCTCCAAATGTACTACACTTTGGAGGAATGCCTGAGTCCTCCTGAAGCTGGCAGAACTCCTTGCCTACAGGCACAAAACCCCAGAGCAGATGGGCACAAAGTTTCAGCTAACCGCAGTGGCAGTTGTTGAGCATTAAGGTCTGTAATCTCATCCAGGAACATCTGAACAGCCGCCTTCGCTTCTCTCAGCCAAAGGAAGAGAGCATCACCCACACTGCTTGGGCTGATGTCGATCACAAACACCACTGCGCTGCTGTCACGGTGCACAGCAGGGTCTTGCCCCAGGGCCTCAGGACCTACATTGTCAAGAAAGGACAGCAGTGATGTACAAGTGTCTTCAGCTTCCAAAGTGTGATGTAGGTATAGGGGTTACAGGAAAAGGGCTGAAAAGCTGCACATTGCATTTTGCTATTTACCTGAGTGGTGGCATGTAGCAGCTGTGACTGCTGGGTTAGTCTGCTGGCTGAAGGATGCAGGGCTTGGTCCATGGAGCTCTACCAATTGACTGCACTGAGGCACCAGGCTACAAAGCCCTTGCAGGCTCATGGAAATGTTGGAGTTTTTTTCAATTTCCAGAAATCGGTCAAGAAAGTTTTCTATTGTGGTCTCATCTCTTGATTTTAAAAGCCATAGTGAGAAATGACATACATCCAAGCGAAGAGGTGTTCTGTCAACAGCTTGGACTTGCACTTCCACTGCTCTCATGTCCTGAAGATCACAGAAAATCTGGTACAGTACATTACATTCAGTAGGCTGCCAGAAAGGGAGTTCATTTAGTTTGATGACAGATTAATACTGATTCACAGATTAATTTTGTCTCTTTGTATATCAAGGGTGTCCGCAACTTATTTAATTTGTAATAAATATAATTATAGAAATGAATGAGCTATCAAGATTTTTAAAGTATGATCCATCAGTGTTGGCATGACTTGTAATCCTGGTCATTATAAATAAAATGGGTCTTTTGCAATATGGAATGCAATTTTCCCTGTAGTTTGTCTCATTATTTTCTGACACGTGGGTTAATATTAAATTACAATGCCTTAATTTTCAAATCAGGGCTCAATTTGTAAATAAGAGGTTAATAAATAACCTTTCCAGCTGGAGGCCTTATTGTGACTTCATTAAAATAAACTTTTAAATGAGATATTTGCCTCTTGGTTGAAGCCTCGATGGTACCAGCATCGTCTCATCTTTTACATTGCAAAACAAACAAAAAAAAAGCTTGTGTGGTTGCCAGAATACCCTATCCAAAGAGTCACTGTGCCTTCAAGATATTTATATGGTCTTTTACATGTCCCACATAACTGGATTATACCCTGACTTGCTCCATCTCCTGCTTCCAGATGCACGGAGCACATAGCAAGCTGTCCTTCATTGTATGTGACCTTGAGCACACTGTGAAGGCTGCAGGTGGCTGAAGCCTGCTGTCACATATTGTGCTCTTAGTGGCCTTTCAGTTGTCCATCCTGTCTGGGTGATGCAGCTTGTAGTTTCTGAGACACTAAGTTCAGACCTACTCCTGCTTCATCTCACATGATGCTCATGATTGTCTCTCCCACCACAATTTTCAGTAAGATACAGACTTTTCTCAACAGGTGCCACATTGTTCTTCACAGAAATTTCATTTTCTGAGCTGTAGAGCTGGATTTCTGCAGTCTGGCCGGATGGAAGGAAAGCTCTGACTTCTACATTGAAGGCACCTCCAACTGGCACTGCTGGGCCCTGAACTTAGTTTAAGTTGGTTTGTGCTTTTCCCATTGCTGGCTGACCAGCTTGAATGAAGACCGTTTCCTTTATAGCTGGCTGAAAGGGAAGCAACGTTATATGCAAGTTTACTTAAAAAACAAAAAACACACACAACCCTAAAACATCAGCTCAAAAGCCCAAAAGGTACAGCAGGAAAACTTGAAAAACCTCAATCTACTTCTCAAGGAGGTAGCAGGTTACTCTGTGGACAGAAGTTGAACTAAGGCAGCCTGTAAGAGCAAACAGTCATTTGAAACAGAAAAATTTCAGGCCTGAGCATTTGGGAAACTATTTTCAAAACAGACCAGCGTGTTTATGTTGCTTTGACCAGATAAGACCCACATCTTTCAGCACTGGACCATAGTGAGTAGCCTGACTCCTGCCCTGCATCTGGGCGCTGCCAGTACCAGCAGTGACCACCCTGTAGGGCCGGTGAAAGCAGCTCATCCACCGGCAGCGGCACTGGGCCACAGCACATTCCCTTTAAAAAGCGGCATGTCCTGCCCAGAGGAAACACCCTGCAGCCCCAGGAATGTGGGGCAATTGTGACCAGAGGGGCTCCATGTTTTGGTCTTCCCTCGCAATGCCAAATCAGCATCTCCATACCTTCCTTATCCCTGCTGCTTGTCTACCAGGAGCATTTTGGTTCCTACACTGCTGGCTACACCTAGGTAAAGAGCAACACGGGCCTCATCTTGTAGCTCTGCTAAGCTGCCTCTACATTCATCCGCCTCCAGCAAAAATCCCTCTGAAGACAGAATTAGCTGAATTCTTTCTTGAAGTCAGTGAGATATTTCTTGGCCAAGGGTTCAGTCTTTGGGCTACTTTTGCCTGTGAGTGCCACCCTCTGTGCTTTCTTTAGCTGTGAGAAATGGTAGGCTCAACATTTGTTGTCTTAAGTAAAAACAAACCACCACACCACCACCATATCGCTCAGGCCCAGCCTCAAGACCTTTTCTGACTTGAAATGTTCCCAGCTAAGCATGGTGACAAAACCCCTGGAGGGGTTGGGTTTTGCTGACAGGGGAGAAGTTTTGTCAGATTAAAGGATGCAGCACTGGAAGGAGCAGGGAGTGAAAGGTGCAGGGAGAGCGAGCAGCAGCCCTCTGTAGAGGAAAGGCAGCTACAAAGTGCAGGAGGAGGTCGACCTGCCAAGTGAAGATGGGAAGGTATGACCGTCTGCCAAGGGAGTGGGAACCTCAGGGTAACAGTCCCGCTGGTAGAGCATCTCAGTGGTTGGACCTCTACCCCCATCCTTGCACTCACCTTCCTCCTTCCGAACGCTGTTGAAATATGGTCTTTCCGCATTTCACCTATTTCTGCATCTACACGCAGCCAAAGCACTCTCCTTGGGTCCTCACATGCGACAGGATGGCCCAGTAGTAATATACCTCATGAGACAAATTATGTTACCTCACTTGCACTATTTATGCTAGAGGAAAATCTTCTGGTTTTGACATGATATCCAGTTTGGTTCATTTGAGGATTTTTATTTCTAATTTGAGTAGTTTTCATTTAATCTAATAGAGAGCAGTGATGCACGCATACAAGACCAAGTTTACAATTGCACCCCTGATGGTCCTGCAGTTATTTTTGTTCAAAAAATGCCAATGTATTTTTTCAGGAGGAGTAAAGGTGCTTGAAATATCTTAAAACAAACCTCCTCCCCTCCATCTATGGGGTATATACTGAGGGGAGAAAAGACCCTCTTTGTTCACCAGTTGTGCTCCCAAATGAACCATTTCTGAGCCCTGCTGAATCTGCCGAAACATCTGTGGACCAGCGCTTTGCCTGAAGTACCTTGTGTCAGCACTGAAATAAGGGTGGGGAAAGATGTTTTACCTTAGCTAATCTAATTGCAACACAGTACAATACTTCGTGTGTTAGCAGGAATAATTTTAAACACCGCTAACAATGTGGTTTTTCCTGTTATAAGGAGGGATGATGCTAATGTAAAAAGCCCTCAGCCCCTAACTATTTTGTACCTTCATCTTTTGTGATATCTGCTCCATCCCAACATCTTACAAGTGGAACAACTTTGTAGGAAGAGCAGAGGTGGAAAACAGCTCCTCATGGGCTCCTTGGAGACTTGGTGTTTTTTGGTACTGATTCACCCATGATGAAGCCAGCCCAGCTCTCTGCATGCTAATTTTTTTTTTTTTAATAAAATGTAAGTTACACTTAAAACATTAATGAAGGAATGTACTGATTATATTTTAGCTGAAAATCCTTTTGATATTACTTTTACAAGACTACTTGAGAAGTCATGTCTCAGCTCCATGCCCTTCCAAATTCAAGGTTTAGATTTGGAAGGGTTTTGAGGGTAAGTTTGTTGATGCATTATTAGCATGTGTTAAATTTTGGGAAGGCTTTTTGAATGGGATCAGATTTTAAATTTTCCTTCTAATTTGAGCAATTACAAGCCATTTTTGGGAAGCATTCTATGGCCACAGAGCTGGCTCTCGTCTCTAAGAAAAGCCTTCTCAACTACTTCGGTGTCATTGGTGCTTCGAACACCTTAGACAACTGCTCATCTGTTCAAAATGCTCTCACTTACTACCAGTTAGTGATGGAAATGCTGGTCTATTTTTTTTTTTCCAATTAAGTAGAAAGTTTCACCTGGCTCAGTCCCAGTTTCTATTCCCTGAAAACACTTTTCATATTCACTGACAAATCTCCTGACATCGCTAAGACAAGCGATCATTTCCTGAGAGCTCCTCAAGCAAGGTGAGACCTGCTCAGTTCTTGGATGGCTGCTAACCAGGGAAATTCACTGGCCTGCAGGAAGCGATTAGGATCACCATTCGGAGCACCCTCCTCAGTCGGTGCTGGTGTTACAGGGGTGCAGCCTCTTGGACTGCAGAGTGAAAACCCGTTTTCTCACCCCTCCTAAAGATCTCCCAGATACGGTAACACCGCCCACTTTCAGTGTGCCTGGAGTGATGTTTAATCCTCTGTGCATTTCATGTAGCACTATCGAATTTCACTTATCGTCATTATTGATGAGTGACACAGAGGTTAAATGATTCCCATCAAGACATTTTGCTCAAAAAAAAAAATTAATACATCACTTTTCAGTCAACTGAGACACTTTGCTCAGATGCCAGTCAGATGGGTAAGTGCAGCAGGCAGGTACCTTCTCAGAGGGCTGCTTTGCCAGCTGGGAAATAGGGCCAATAAAGCCACCTGGAGATTACCAGGCTCTTGCTATACAATAACAGTGGGCAGAAAGGGAGACGCACGTTTGTTTCCTGCAGCTTGGCTGAGCCATGGAGGCTGGGAGCGCCTTTGCTCTGAGGTCTGCAGCCAAGGGCAGGATGCTGGCTTTGCCAAAGGGTGGGGCAGCCCACCTACAGACTCCAGGCCTGGGGCTGCTTTGCCTTTCCAAGCTTGCTGCGAATCAGTCCCAGCTGTTTTCCTCTGTTGCCATGGTCCTGTACATCCAAGCAGGTGGCTGAAGCCCTCTGAGCACAGTATGACTGCTGTGCCACCAGTCACACCACCTTTTCAGGTGATGGCTGCTCGCATGACCAGTCAACTGAGTAGCGGGCAGAAGAGGTAACAGAGCTAAAACCGGTGCTCTTGCTCCCGAAAAGCCCTTTATGTGAAGCTCCATAGATCTAAACTCTTCAAAAAATAGCTCTCTCTTATACTCACATAAGCATCACTTCTTTGTTTTGCTTTTGTCACTGCCAGTGGCTCCTCATGGCCCCTGAAATTTTTCAGGGGAGAGACATATTGAGGAGACAATGCCATGAAGAAAATTAGCTCTGCTTTGTCCAAAGCTTTGCTTCCTTCCCCGCTTCTCCCCTGATTCTATTTGATCTATTTTAACCACTACCACCACACTGTAGCACGAACCTTGGTGCTTTGGCCAACATCCAGCTGTGAAATGTGCGCTTTTCTCCTGCATGATTTCTCTGCAGGTGTCAGGAAAGCTGTTCCTCGTGCTCCTGAGTCAAAAGATGAAGTTGTCTGTCAAACCCAACCCTGGCAGAGAAGATGTTTTGTATGGGCAGAGCGCTCTGGGGTCCTTCCCAAAGAGGAACAGAAAAGGCATAGCGACAGGGGAGAGAGCAGGTATTTGTGAGGGTTGTCTTTATCTGTAGGCTTTCTGTATAGTGAATGGAGAGGGAAAGGGAAAGCGAGACTCCTTTAGAAGACATTCAGAGCATCGGACCAAACTTTTGCTTTGAAGTCTTTCCTTAAACATCCTTTCTCTATGGAGACTAACCCGAGCTGTACTTAAGAGTTAAGACTAGCCAGAGCAACCAAAGATTTATGCCACCCTATGCCCGATTCCCTGGTGCAGGAGCTGCCTTTTGAGGTTTGTTGCCATGCCCAGTGCTCCTTGCTGATACTACCCTCCAAAGGATGCTAAAGGCGTGACGGCAAAATAGCCTCTGATGGACAGACATAGCAGCCACAAGAGTCTGCTTTTTGTTAAGCCCTTGATAATTAGAGAAATATTTCCAGCAAGTGCACTGTAGCTGGGTGCAGCAGCTCTTTTGAAGCTGACAGCAGGCAGGCCACCATGCCCCCTATATCTGCCTGACAGGTCAGCATGGGGAAAATGGAAATAGAGAGGGGAAGGGACCTGTGTAATGAATCAGAGCTGCTAGGGCAATTGGAGGAAGCTCCAGTAGTCACAAACTTTCAGCATGCGTGGAAGCATCACTGTTCTTTTTTTAATTTTATTTTTATTTTTACAGCAAACATATTTAATATTGCCATTTCAAGTTTTACATGAAGCATAAATCAAGGAGAAATAAGTATATCGGGCACAACATAGGTTGTTTTGCAGCTTCTAAATTTCTTAAGTGTTAGGTCATTTCACTTACAAGTTAAATAGCTGTCTGCAGGAGGCCTTGGTTGGTCATAAATTGTCCTTCCAATAATATAAAACACACCATTTATTTACAACACGTATGCTCTTCCAAGTAGATCCAACAGCTCGTAAAGAACAAGAGCTCCTATGTCATCCCTACTGAGACCACTGCAATAAAGAGCGTTGGAATGACTCTGTACTCAGTAAGTGCAATCAGATCCAGCAACAGTAGCTTTTATGGGCTTTTTCTCCCCTCCAGGAAAACCTGAGATATTAGTGCAATATTAAAGAGCTGTGATAGTTTTACCCAGAATGAGATCTTACTCCTATGCTCCCACTGGTTTTGGGAGTGGGATAAGGTTAACACTCACCAAAGAGGGTCAGAATCAGCCCTGTTAGGATGGTTTGTTTTCATAAGGGATATGATTAATTAAAAAGAAGGTTAATTGAATATTATGCAGCTGCCACAGTAGTATAAACTCCAAGCTCTGGCTTATAAACAACATTTGTTGCAGAAGGGCTATTACTGGCTTACAACTGGAGCAATGAGCCTTTCGATCCCTGTTTATTCCAGGACGGCCAAGCAGTAAAAATGCACATGCTGGCACATGACCTCAGGTGGACTCCTAGGAAACCTTAGCCCAGTTTAAGTAATAAATATGTTCTTACACGGGCAGAGGTGTGCCCTGATAGAACTCTGCAGTGAAATACAAGCTAAAAGCAGCATTTGATCTAGTTTAGAAACCCACTTTAAGTGTCTGAAGTAGAAAAGCAGTAGGAGCCGATGTGAGACTCCAAAGTCTTTTGTCAACAGAAAAGCTCTGAAAAATTTCCTTTTAATAACATTACTGCATTTTTTCAAATGTGATTTCTGAAGTTCTTGGACAGTATAGAGGGGTGTGATATTTATCCAATGGATTTGCGGACTAACAGGATCATGAACACATTAATCAACATCTTGTTCACTGGCTCAACCTCAGACCCTGCTGAGGGTGACTAGATCAGCGCAAGAGACCCATGGGATTCATCTCACCCTGCTGGAGAAGGTATCTAATCTAAGATGGCTACACAGAGTCTCTCTGTAATCAACAAGAAGAGTGACAGACATCTTACAGAGGAAAGCCCACCCCATCCTGCATGCCTAAAACAGAAAAGGTGAGTTCTGTCTTAGGATATACCAATCTCTTGCCACAAACTATGAAAGAAGCTTGGTGATAGGGTGAAGATTTGCCCCAAACTTACCTGAGTCTCCCAGTCAGCCCAGCAGGGATCCTGCACAGAAAAAAATGAGGACATCCTCAGCGGTTGCTCCTGCATGAACCTGCTAGTTCACCTGCACCAAGTGCCAGGGCTGAATCACTGGCCAACTGCTTTGCTCAACAGCTGACTTTATTCCAAGCTAATTGCTGTGCCCATGAGTATCACCTGTGAATAGCTTCCCCACTCCCCTTTAAAGCTCTAGCCCTGTCTGCACCAACCCACCCCTATGAAAGTTCAAAATCAGTCTTGGGTGGTCAAACTAACCCTTGCTGCAGTCAAATGAAATCTTTCTCATCAATAGGTTGGAGTGGGCTCTAATTGGATCACGACTGATGTATCACCATATTGCTTCCCATCACATGCACAGAGGACACATTACTTTCTCCTTTCTCCAAACCCAGTATACAACTTCTTGCTGTCATGGCCTACCACAGCTCTGCTGATCTGTCCTATTTTTATCCCCTTTTGGATACTGACCAAGATGACCAAGAAGCCATTTTACCATGAATCTTCTGGTTGCGAAATTTCCTCAGCCCTTGCTTTGAGCCCTTCTCCCGTGCTGCCCCTGTTGCACTGCCATCCTCCTTCAAACCACCTCTGCCAAGACGCCAATGAAAAACACCTGGGCAGCATGGCTGTGCTTGCAGCAGCACCCTGGCCTTACTGCCTCTCTTTTTGCCACCTTCATCCCGTTGTTGACTGGATGCTCTTCAAGGCAAGGCCCCTGCACATCTGTGCAGTGACTCACACACCAGGCCCACCCAGCTCCTCACCAGCTGTTGCTAAGCTCCACCAGAGTCCAACTGACTGTGTTGGTGTGGCAATGACAGACCAAGACCAACCACCATTACCAGTAAAAAGCAATAACAACAGGCACAAGGAATTATGAAAAAAAATTACTTTTTAATGTACAAAAGGTTTATATACAGGTTCAGCATGTTACCTCCATTCTTGTGATGTAGAAAACAGCTAAAAATGTTCTTAAGATATAAATCTGACAGAACAATTCACCTACAGTACTTTTAGTAATGATGTCTTCTATACATAATATATACAGTGCTGGAATGGTTATTATAATACTTTTTAAGTAAATGAAGGAAGACCACCGCTTCTGAAAGTCTGAGAAATCTCAAGTCATTGGAGATTTGGTTTTGCTTTTGTATTTGATCCTTTGCTAATGAGATATCTGTGAAGGGGGACTCAGTAGCCATCATTGCCCTTCACAGCTGTTGAAAAAAAATCAGATTAACAGTTGAAGGACACATGAAAGCCTGATCCATCTCAGCACAAGGGATGCCCAGTTGTATGCCAAGCGTCCAGGACAAAATACAATGTCCTAAAATATGTTCTGCCCTCTTTTCATAAATGCAAAAGCAAGGGCAAGGTCAGTAACCGCAGGAGAATATATACAGTGGACTATAAAACAATCCCTTTAAACACAACTTTCACGGGAGACACAAATAAACAGCCAGGCACCTTGCTCTGCTTTCCTGTCCTCATGCACCCTGGACATCAGCAGGAGTCACAGGGGCCTCGAGGGCTGAAGGGCAGGAGTGAGAGCATCCTGTGCACACCCTCTGCATTTGGGATGGGGGTGGGTGAGCTTGCAGGATGCTGAGCAGCCCCTCCGTGTGCCAGCCTTGCCCAGGCCTACCCAGCAGCCACGCTGTCCCAGCCCACCGCTGCCACAAACGGCTCACCTGGAGGAGGTAGCATGTGGTGTTTTCATGCCAGCCCCTGGGCATGCAAGGCACAGTGAGCCCGACATCAGTTTGTGCAAAAAAGAAAGCAGGGACACCAGAAAGCATCTTTACAGAACTGTCACTGTCCTGCGCCGGGGATGGAGTCAGATGCAAGTGAGAACACCATATCAATACGAGGGGGAGAGGGGAGATGGGAAGGAGAATGAAGTTCTGCAGATGCTTGTCCGGTCAAACTGTGAGAACCTGGGGAGGATGTGACACTTGTCCCCTGGCCTCCAAAAGGTGGAGTACCAAGTATTTGATGCTGTGAAAGCAGGATGAGGAGAGTTGTCCTTGTCCAATGCGGTCAGAAGTTAAGCAAGGCCTCCTGTCCAAGTACATGCACCTCACAACTTCTACCCTTTTGTCTAACAACAGCAAAAATAAATAATGCAGCTAAGATTAACTTCAGTGCCAGGTGGGACCAGCCTGAAAACAGCTGATTGTTATTACAAGCAGTTACATCTTGGTAGAGGGTCTGGCTTTGGGAGGCCCCACTCCTCCCACCTCTTCCACAAGGACTTTTTTCCAAGAGATTCTCACTGGCCGAACTACTATTTTGACTCAAATACCTGTTTTGAGACTATCCAGATGTTTGCCTATGCTGCAGACTGCAGGTGCAGAGCTGAACTGAACCGGCTGAGCACAAAGAGTAGCTGTATACTGTAGCACAAAGCACAAGCCAAACTAACACCCCAGGTTGTCCATGGCATATTTTTCGGACACAGCAGCTCTTTTCACAGCTGACCAAAGCTGTGGGACATGTTAAAGTAGCACTGGGTGCATGCCAACAAGCCTCCTTGCGGGGCTGGGTGTATTAGCTCATGCTTGGCCTCGCATCAGTGCAGCCACGTGCCTGTTGTGTTCACGCAGCCCAGGCAGAACCCTGCATGGAGCACATTACGCAGATGAACCCTGGCCAGATAAACCAGCTCCCACAATGCTGCCACAGTGCTGACCGGGCTGAAACGATCATAAAAGTCTCTCCATCACCATCACATTTATATGTGAGCACCTCAGCACGGAAAACCCAACAGAAAGCAAAGCCGTCGCAAAGGTGCACAGGGATATGGTAATGCGTGCTTCAGAGATCTGACATTAAAGATGCATGCGGGGCCCCCGCAGAAAGTCAGCGCGCTCAGAAGGCGCAAAGTTATGCGTGTATGTCAGTCTGTACGCCAGAGCCTTCCTGCCACGGGGGATTATTTCCCAGTGATTGCTGTTCCCAGGCCTCTGCTCCACTCTGCACATGATATAAACCACGTTGTAAACACAGCTGATCAAAGTGTGCATTCACCTTTTATGTGTCTCATCAATGTGTCTTTCCAATGTTTTCTCAGAAACACCACTATGTTTTTATAAATGTACATTTTATATACGCTTCTGGCAATACACTATATTTGATTTTTAAAGGAAGAGAGGCCTTGGCTACTTAACACGAAAGCGTGGTAAGGCACTTTGCTGAAAAGCCATTTGGAATCAACGCTTTTTGCAAGGTACAAAGGTATTTATGGTATAAAACAATACTGCTGGCAGAGGGCTTGTTCGGAGACATAACTAAACCCTACTCTCATCAGAGCAGAATACATATTATGGCTTTTATTCTGATCAAAACCTCATCCTCCCGTTTCTTTCTGGAGTGTGTTGAAAATGGATTTTTTTGCAAACATAACTAACGGAAAATGATGGGGAGTGCTATTTACAGGGCTGCTGGGGAGGGAGGGTTTCATCTCTAAGCACACTCATGCTGTCTCCTAGCTCCGGCAAACCAAGCCAAAATGAGGTGCACCCTTGCGGTGCTGAACTGCCTGGATATAGTTTACATAATTCTGTACAGACACTTTAAAAAATGTTCGTTTTGAATCCCTTTAATGTATTTAATACTTATAAAAAAAGAATCTACTCTATTGAAACAGATTATTTTTGAAAAGCACATTCATAAACCTGCTTCGCGCAGAGCCCCTTGGATAGCGCTAAGGCCTTGTGCTTTACTGTTATGACATCATGTTTAGAAATTTACTCTCTTCTGCCAGCGTGGTTAGCATGGAGCTCATATCGCCTATTGCCATATTGCTTATTCCCGCGGGTATGGTGGGCAGTGTCAGAGAGTTTCGTGGAGTCGTCAGGCGAGAGGAGTTCTGGGAGAGGTTCTGCAGGATGCTGGGGCTCAGGGTTCCTGACATCAGGCTCGAATGGTCCCCATCGTCCATGATGGCATCAAAATCTATCTGGGGTGGCTCAAGGCCTTGCGAGTCCACCGTGCTGGATACCTGGTTCGCGCCCGGGGAAGGCAGAGCGGCCGGCTTGCTGTTCAGCGCACACTGCTGCTGTCTGACCCGGCAGTCCGCGTGATTATCGAAGCTGCTGTTTTGTTCATACATGTGGATTTGACCGTAATAGTACATCAAATTGTTTTCCCTCATGCCGTCCGCGCACTGCTGGGCTGGTGCAGGCAACATGTTGCTTGTTCTTTTATGCATGGCCTCTGCCGCCTCCTGGCCCGGGCTGATGGTGTTTGTAGGGTGGGGAGTTCGCATGTAGCCCAATTGCTGGACGGTGCGGAGGCCTCGGGGTCTGCTGGCCGGGCTTGGCTCGGGCGGAGGATGAGGCTGGACCATGCCGGATGGATATGCCTGCGTGGCCGAGCCCATCATGCTTTGCTGAGGCTCAAAGCTGGGCTGGTTGGAGGTCATGATGGGCTGATGAAAGGTCTCTTGAGCCATGGGGAAGTTCAGGTGGGTCGGCTGAGATGAGTAGTTCTGCTGACTCGGTTCATGCATGACCTGGCCCAGCATTGTGCGCTCGCTGTTGCTGCCAACCATTAAAGAAGGGTTGGTCGCCATGTCCACTTGCTGAGGGTGAAGGTGGGGTCTGGACTTTGCTGCCATGCTGCTACAAGAAGGAGAGATCTGATTTGGGTTGCCACTGATTGCACTGGGGCTCAGCATCTGATGAGGTTGGTTATACCCTGTGTGCAAGCCCAGATCAGGGTTCATGCTGGGGCCTAGGCTCATGGGCTGCTGCCGCAGCTGCATACAGTTTAGCCTCTGCCCATCCATGCCCACATTTCTTTGCATAAAGCTCTGCTGTGTTACATTCATACTGTTCTCTGGCAGCTGTATCTGCTGCTGGTTATAGTTCTGGTACTGACCAAAGTTCTGCTTCTGCTGGACCACTGCTAAGTTCCCTTGTGAAAACTGCTGCTTCGACTGATTGGACATGATATCAACCGTACCTGAGCTGACTTCGTTCCACTGGACGGGCATGTTATTTTTATTCATGTCTGAGGAAGCATCAAAGCTCATGGGACACTCTGCCATCATGGGTCCCAAGTGGCTCATGCTCGTCTCAGCCGCTGCCATCCTGCGCTGGCTGGGCAAGGCTGGAGACTGCAGCTTCCCACTTCCCTGGAAGCTCTGCATCTCATTGCTGTACCCCATGGAAGTGCTCTCGGCTGCTGTACCATTGCTCTGGGATTTGATATACTGCACCACATCATCTGGCAGCACAATGTCATCATCTCCGACAGGTGCCTCCACCTCCCCAGACATGGCTTCCATGGCGATGTTTTCACTGATGCTCAGCGGCCGGGGTGAGTAGGTATGCCGGGGGAGGCTCCCATCTGAGCGCCCATAGTTCTGGAGGCCAAAATTCCTCCTGTCCGTGGGGTGTGGAGGATGGAAGGGGTTCATGCTGTTGGTGCTGTTGAAGCGGTGAACTCGTGGGAGGGCTTGGGGGTCTCCTGCAGGTCTCCTCACCGGGTCGCTAGCCCGTCTTGTGCAGTTGCCTGGCACCTCATGGGGAAACGCTGCAGCTGATGGATAGCCATAAGTGTTACCGTCGCTGCAACGCCTGGGGCCTGGTGGGAGGCGGATGGAGGGCAAGGTGGGATCTGGTCCATCCATAAGTGAGATTCTGTTCTTCAGGGTCATCCTCTCCATATTCGGCAGGGGAGTTGGAGGAGGGCCCCCTGTGGCAGCAGCATACTTGGCTTTCAGCCTGTAGTGCTGGGCTGGTGTGAGGTTTAGCAGACCCGGCATCCCACTGCACTGGCTCGCCTCGCTTGACCGACGGGAGGCATCCGTCGAAATTGGGTCATAGGAGTCAGCAGAGCTTGTGTTATTGGGACGGTGCCCAAGCTGTGAAGCCTCACTGGAACGGCGGCTGGAGAAGTAGGGGGAGATCCCTGATGATCTGCGGCTGACAGTGTAAGCAGAGCTGATGGTGCTTGTTGTACTATCACGGCGCTCGTTGAGTTGGTTCAGCATTGTAACCTCATTGACAGACAGCTCCATTATTCTGGGATTAGGCAGCGTAGCAGAAGAACCACCACTACTTTCTAGAATAGAGCCTGAGAGAAAAGTTGCAGGGAAGGAAAAGGTTTAGTTAGCTGAGAAATTCCACTTGGT
Organism: Falco cherrug; assembly: GCF_023634085.1. Lineage (NCBI taxonomy): Eukaryota > Metazoa > Chordata > Aves > Falconiformes > Falconidae > Falco > Falco cherrug. The sequence goes on along the minus strand of NC_073704.1, from coordinate 30,098,700 downwards.
AGTGTTCTTGGTGCCAGAATACAGACACACAAAGCCATCCCCAAATATTTCACAGGAATGACAGTGGATTTAATTTGCTGCCATTGAATTCAAAGCTTCCTCTCCAGCTCTGTGTCCATGCACAAAAAGCAAGAAGGCTGGGGAGAGAAGGCAAGAAGTCCCTGTTGTAGAGTCTTTGCAATGTGTACCCCACTGACACTCAGCTGCTGAGGGAGGGCCTTCACGTGGACTTCTCTTAGTAGGAAAAAAGCAGGACGGGTGTGAACCATGCCACAGGGACAGCACATGGCTACGGCCACAGCTGCTCACTGGGACAGATGCACAGGGCTGAGAGCCCAAAACTTGGCGTTCAAAGGCTCTTCCCAGAGCAAACCAAGAAGTCTCAATATACAAGGCCCTGAGGCTTAGTAAAACCCAGGCCCCATGCCTTGGGACTTCTTGGCAAAGTCAGAGGAGCACTGAAGGGATCACAAAGATGCCTGTAACAGGAATCCACAGCCAGTGGGAAACTAGTATATGAAGCTGTAGGCAATGGCCAGGAACTCTTGAAGTGACAAAAGCTCTCTTGGAGCAAGATCAGGGTTGAAGGGCTTGTCTTGATTGTTGCTGTGCTCCAGCAGTCTCCCAAGAGGCACATTAGCTCTTGGGGAACTGTTACTGCTGGAACAAACCCAAGCAGTCTTGCGGCTGCCACTGGGACAGTGAGGACAGCTGTGTCTGGGTCCTGGGCAAGCCCAGAAACAAAGACACCAACACCTCTGCCTTCCTTCATAGCTCTGTAGCCCTGAGCATCTGGGTGTCTGTTGCACATCACCAGATGGCTGTGTTCACACCCAAGCTCTCCATTTTACCTGATACCTCTATCCAGCAAGGCCTGACTCAGAGGCAAAAAGAAAAGATCCTCCTCCAGGGCAGACTCTTGGTTATGAAACCAGAGTCAAACTCTGGAGGGTTCCTACAGGACATGACTCAAGTACAGGGCTTACCGTTTCCTGAGATGGGAGGCAGCTTGGTGTTTCTGGCTTGTGGAGCTGGGCTCACCCATGAGCAGGAATCCTTAACTGTCTTGAGTTTCTCTTTCTTGAGCTGTTCAAGTCGTTGCATCGTCGTCATGTGTTTCCTTAGCTGCAGGCTGACTGCCGAATTACCAGATGAGACCGTTGAGTCCACAACAGGAGCATTGTCATCCAACGCCGTCAGATCTCCCAGACTTCCCCCACTGTGCATGTTCATTTCTACTCCACTGTCATTGTTGTTGGTGCTGCCAAGGGGTGACGGTTCACTGCTGCACGACGACTGGCCACCAGGACTGGACTGACACATCTTGGGGAAGGAAAAGAGAAGGCATTGGGCAGGTGGAAACATGGATGGAAAGAAACCAGGAACCCCAAATCCTCAGCAGGCTCTACATGTTTGACTCTATCCCAGGCTCTCCTCTCTCTTGTTAACCTTCCCTGCTGCAGGGCTTCAGCTCTACCAGAGGACAGGGGCACATTCTCTGGGGGAGGAGGGCAAGGCAGCACCCCACAGCTGGAAAAAACTATGGTGGGGGGTTCAACCGGATGATGGTGAGAAACCAAATGCTGTTCCTCCAAAAGATTAAGGACAGATGCTTCTCGAAGAAAAGCAGGACATTACCTGGTTGTGCAAGGTATGTTGCAGCAAGCACTGGCTTATCTAACATAGGATCAAGGCCTAAGTATTTCAGACACAACATATTTCTGTCTTTAAAATACTCTAACATATAATTAGGTTAGCTGACAAACTTCCCAGCCAGATAAAAACCTGGTTCACTGTTTGCAAACTCCCACTTGCAGATAAGGCAGATAAGCAGCATAAATATTTATTTTATTTACATCAGGAATTGCATTTCACATTGAGGAGTTTATTTGTAGCAGACACTAAATGGTCTGAACTTGCTCTGAGGTAGCTGTTGCTGCTACCAGACAGGATGCCTGGATGCCTGGCTTCTCTGCTCGAGGCTCAGGCTCCAGCAAAAAGTGGGAGTGCTGAAAAGGCAGCATACTTTGCCTCAGGCCAGGGTGGGAGTGCGGGGTGATGCCCTGTTTCACTTTGCTCGTAGCAGCCCTCATAGGCAGGGCTCACTGCCTCTGATGGCCTCATTGCCCTTCAATCAGGATGACAGACACTGTAATCCCAGGATTAGATGGCAAATTGTGATGCTGGGAGAAAGGCAGCAAAGGGAATCCTCGGGCACTGGGCACCGTGTCCTCCCCATTTCTGCACTCAAGCAAATATCCCCTGTCCCTCCCCATCGCTCCGCAGCTGGAGGCAGGAGGTCTGCAGGAGACCAGGCTTTTTACAGCTATTTTAATACAAAGGATTTCTTTGCTCACCTTAGTACCGACTGTCCTTAGGAAGGTAGAGTAAGGAAGGGTAAGCGGGAATAAAGAACAGGTTGTTAGGACAAAGGCAGCATTAACAGAAAGGACCATGTTAGTAAAAGGAGGAAGAGGGGAGTGCAGAATACAACACAAATTTCCAACATCTTCCCCTCTCCCATACTCTGTCTTCCCTGCTTTCCCTCTTCGAGGGCCCAGATAAAAACCCTTAGGAGAACTTCCCACCTGTCTCCATGGGTTTTGAATGAGACCCAAAGATGGGTCAAAATAAGACAAAGGGTCTTGGAGATATGGGAACCAGTGAAGCATCTCACCCCTCCCACCACCCTGACCTTAACCAGGAAGCAGGAGTTGGACGTGGGCCCATCAAGTCAGATGCAGCCCCATTAAACGTGCATGAGCGAAGTAGGCAGCACTGGATGGGGAGAGCAGAAAGTAACATCCGACCCATGGCCCTGCCACCAGTGAGATGGCTTGGCTGCGACCCTGGGAGTTCAGAGCCCTAGAAAAACAACCCCACACCTTCGGAAGAAACAGGGTGGGGAACCGTGGTTGTGTCCATGTTTTCACTGAAAAAAAATCCAAAACACACAGAGGAAGAGCATTGGAGAGAGGTCATTCTGTCCAGTGGTTCTCACACTCAGTTTCTGTAACCCAATACAGAGCCTCATCATGGTATAACTGTTCCTTTAGTCAATTAAAGACATTTTAGATGTGAAAATACTCAACTCCTTCCTAAGCAAAACATGCTGCTCATTAGTAATTTGTCCAACAACACATCCCTTAACCTTTTTCATAAAATCTTTGTAGCTCCAGGGCATGTTGTTTCATAGGAATAACAACATTTTAGCCTGAATTTAATTCAAGAAAATATATATATATTGGAGCTCAGTCCTTTCAGCTCCAGTGAGAACCCTGGGGACAATGTGAACACTCTCCTTTGCAGGTGAAGGTCTTTCTAATGTATCCAGCCCATACCCTGCCCGACTCTGAGCTGGTGCAGCAGACCAGAACTTTGGGTATGAAGGGTGAAGAGAAACATCAAAAGGCAAAAGTTACCCGCGTGTTGCAATGCTCCATCTCCTCCACCAGCAGTGGTGTGCTGAGGAGCAGGTGGGCTCCCTACATGGGGTGGAAGAGGCTTGAATGTGTTTGAACCCATCACCATACACACCTTGTTAGCATCATCAACCATGATACTGCCTACTGTGGAGCTGCTGTAATGGCCAGAAGGCTGATGAATGGTCTTTGCTTCAGCTGGTGGCCACTCATAGGGCTGCACAATATGATCAGGGTTGACTGTAAGCCCATACTCTGTGGGCCACAGCATTGCTTGCATGTTTACTCCTGGTTTCACTCCCCTGCCCTATGGTCCAACTACAATTTTCTGTGGCAGCTGGGAGTCAAGTATTGAACTCATATACTCCTCCTGAGCAATCTGCTCTAGTCAATCGTGATTGAACAAGAAGGCTGGACTAGACAATCTCAAGAGATCCCTGCCAATCTCAGTGATTCTGTACTTCTGTGTATAGTGGGCAGGGCTGAGGAATTGAACTTGCTTTAAGATACCCAACAAAAAAAACCACCAGCTACTTTTATCCCCACTGGCTTCATCATACAGCCCGAAACAGAGTTGGGCCAGCAAACCCGCTGTGCAGCAGCAGCAGCCTGGTAAGAATAACAGTAAAGGGTGCAGGGAGGAGGAGAAGAGGGACTGCTTAAGCCAGGACCATCAATCTGTGCCCTACGGTCATTGCTCAATTTAAATTGGTGAGGTAGGTAAAGCTTATATGACCACAACACTCTGAGTTTTACCCACTTTCCCAGCACAGGGAGGCCAAGCTCAGCACGGGGCATCACATGGTGCCCATGACTACGAGGGTGGGAATTTTTGATGCCGGGTAGGAAGGTGCAAAATGCACTGGACTGTGTCTTGACCTGCAGTTTCATCTTTGGACTTGAACTCTAGGGTGTTGGCAGGTGAAGGGAAACTGCCTGGAGAGGTAAATGGCATGCAAATGCTTCACACCCCCATTGCGTCGGAGCAATTAGGGGCCGCGTCATTACTGCCAAGAGCAACTGCTCTTACCACAGAATTCTCCGTTTTTATAGTTTTGACTTGTAAGCAATCCTCCATGCTCCTTGTGGTGCTGTTGGCCTCGGGGCTCTCCTCTGAAATCTTGCTGCTCTGCTTGGCGCTTGCCTCATTGTCCCCATTTTCCTTGAGTGGAGGTGGCCTCGGGTGAACATCGTTGCGCTGTTTCTTCGTGACATGGGCATCAGGCCCGTGCACAGTCTTGACATGTTTCCTGAGGGAACTAGGGTCTGTGTACCGCTTCGTGCAGCCAGGGATTTTACAGACGTAGGGTTTCTGTTAATACAAGCAAATCTTGGGTTATATTTAGAACAAGCCCAAATATTCCAGGTACAGTGTATGGGCCAAGAAAATACAATGAGCATAGCAGCTGGCAGCAGCAAAATGTGGAGCATCTGCTCCACAGGATTCTGTAAGACTGAGATCTCTAAGATGTGATATATGGGCTGCTGCTGATCCACACAGACCTGGCCAGTCATTTGATGTTGGCTAAAGTCCTTGTTTTCAGTTTCTGGATTAAAAGACAGCTAAGAATTCATGACATACCTTCCTAATACTACTTTCCCATGTACGTATTTGCTCGGGTGGCCACAGGAATGTTTCCTGATTACAGATGGGAGGGAGGTGATGTAGGGGACTGGCCATCATAACATGTTCTCCCTGCTAAGGTGGGGTCTATACCAAGAAATGTCTGAGACCTTCTGGCTGGTGGAATTCCAGTGAAACCAAGCCAGACTGGATTCACCCTACCCAATCTATCATACCACTCCAGCACCTGTCACCTTGAAATCTGTTGTTGTGCAAAACAAACCACAGGCATGCAATGTTTTTTTCAGATGATAGCACTCCAGTCCTGAATTCATGAATCATTGATTGCCACAGGAAAACAAGGCTGAAGCCACACTTCTGAAAACCGAAGTCAGCAAACAGATACTTTTCTTCTTTCAACTTTTTTTTTTTTTATTGAGTTTCCAATTCCAAAGTGTATTAGCGCTGCAGTTGTTTGAGCTGGTGCTGCTGCGCTGGAAGCTCTGAATTCATCACAAGTTCCTCTTTCAGCCTCACAGCTACTCTAACTATTTTTCTGCCAACACACTAGGATAGATCCATGAAAAAAAAGATAGATGTTGTTTGAAGGCTACCCAAAATGACCATTCCTATTCTTTTTTTTTTATCTGGTTTGTAATTTTGTCCAGAAGCTTAAGTGAAAAAGGCGTATATATTCTTTGCAGAAAGCCAGCATCATGAAAAATACTGAAAGTCTGGTTTTTATTCAAAAGCATGCTTCCTGACTGATCTTGGCACATCACTTGAACAAACTAAATCTTCATAACACCCCACTAAGGTAAATATTTAATATATTTTAAAGCTAGGTAAACAAAAGCACAGGAAGTAAAATAGTCTGTTTATAAATCTTATGAACCTTTTTGACGAGGCATTATAGAAATACTATTTTTGCTATTAAAACCTACTCTGAAGAACAGAACCCTTACCATGCATGCTAAAAACTCTACATAAAAGAGTTCAAGGATTTTTCATAAAGATCCTTTAGGCCCAATAAATCTCATTTTTCAGGTATTAATAATTAGGGTAACACGATCACTGTGGCTTGGACAGAAGACACTCCACCTAATGGGCTACGACCATGCTCTTCATCAGGCCATACCCCCTGCAACTGAAATGAGCACAGCTGCTGTTTTGTGGGCAAGCCATCATATACCCCCTGGGTTATTGAGATTCTGACATCTAATGCAGTGTATGCCCTACTGAAGTCAACAATTCAGATATCTCAGATGCCTCCCTCCTACTCCCATACACACACAGCATGATACTCCTTAGGGTGGGAGAGCTGGAGAACTCCCTAGGCACTCAGCAGAACTGAATTTCTGTATTTCACCCTTGTTTAGCTTGGAGAAAATGTCACCCCAAGCCTCTGGCTGGTCATGAACTCATGCCACTCTTTTTCGTATGCACTGGAGAAGTGGTCATGGGATGAAATTCCTTTTCCCAGGAGTAACTTTGAAGGTATCCCCTGAAGGGATTCAAATAGTCATTGAAAGTTTAAAATTATATAGTGCATGTGACATTTCAACAATTGAACAAAAGCCAGTGTGGTATTACATCCCCAGCTGTGAATTTCAGCATGTTTGGACCATACACCTATGTCCTGTCACACATTGATAGAGACAAATACAGGGAATCTGAAACTTCCCCCTTAGAGGAGACATGGATAACCAACTCTGAAACTGTGGTGTATTCTAAGTAAAGGCTGAAAGCAGAGGAAAATATTTAGTAGGTAGCTAAGAACCACAATAGATTTACCAATGGGTAATGGGAGATATTCACAGCCACAAACTCCCACTCTGCATCCACGTGGTTTTGTGAGCCAAGGTCTCAATGCAGTTTGCTAACCCATTGGTCATGGCCACAGGTCACTGCAGGACCCTCACCTGGGCCTGTTGCTCAATTCAATGAGCTTTGCCATAAGGAATATCATCTGTTGCAAAGGATCATGTCATAAGTTCCTCAAAAAGAAGCTGTCAAATATATGGCCCAGAGAGCCCTCATTTGCAGCCTACTGATCACTCACACACGTCTTGGGGCATGCCTGTGTTTCATCAAGGAGGGCTGAACAGCAGTTCAGGAGTAAGCATGATCGCAAAGTGTAAGATCATGCAGTGCCACATAGTTCCTGTGGTAAGGCTCAGCTGCTCTGGTACAAATCCTCCACCGGAGGCTACGCTGTTTCTGCACCTGGGGAGGCTTTTGCATCTTCCAGGGGAAACAACAGCAAAGGATAAAATCCCTATCTGAGTCTTTAATTTGTGTTGTTGGATGCAGCCTGTACCAAGTGTCAACATATCAGGGTCCACCACAGACAAGGAGTTGGATGCTCCTGCCCTACAGCCTCACCTTCTTGCACAATGGGAACCCAAAGGAGCAGACCTTCAAGTGTGTCCAAGCTCTGCTCAGACGAAGCGAGGAGTCATCCCAGATCCAGTGCAGCTCCTGATCTGGATCACTTGGGAAACTGAACCCATCAAAGAAATGACATTTAATTATACAGCCAAAGCCAAAATTCCACATGTAGGAACATGGGCCACCATCTGGCCCAACAGAAGGGAAACTCTGGCCTGCCTAGGAAGGATCCTGGAAAAGCTCTAGGGGTTCCAGCTCAAGTGATATACACCCAAAAAGAGGCTCACATACTGCTCCAGTATGGACAGACTGGGCAGAGCGAGTCTGCATCCAGCACTGAAAGTTGTACCAGCAGTCTTGATCCATCCACATGAGAATCCTTAGGGATGGAAGAGAGATGCAAAATTGATTTATGGTCAGGAAAAAACACTGCAGTAATGGGAATATTCAGTGGCTTGATTGACTTCTTTAGCTTATGAGAAATAAGATGGAGAGTGACTTAACACTGTAGTGTTATGAGGTGGAAATAGCAACGAGAGGGACATTGGATCCAGCACTGGAGGAAGGCAGAGAAAGCATCCAGGGCTGGAAAACAAGCAATTTCTAATACCTGAAATGTGAGATTAAATCACAGCTGCCTACCTTTTAGGTAAAAAAGCTTTAACAGAGCAAACTTTTTTTAGTTAAACATCAGTTACTGGCAATGCAGGTTGCTGAGCAGACAAGAGGTTGCATGTCCTGTTGGTCCCTCCTGGCCTCAAGGTCTGTGTAGCCTTAAACTGACCCCAAACTACCCAGTGCCAGTGTGAATATGGGTTAATTTTAACCTGTGCTCTGCTGGGGAAGTGGCTCACTACTGAAGGACAATCCTGATGTCTGGATTCATACCCAAACCAACTCAAATAACACTGAGACCCAGGACGTTCATCGGGTTCATCTCAGCATCGCACAGCATCCTAGACGTTGAGTACTTATTCTGACTCCAACAGAATCTCTGAAACCTACAGAGCTTTGGTTATCACTAACTAATATTATGCCAGAGATAGAAATACTCCCAACAAGCCTTTTGTAGACACAGCATCTCTTTAAAAAGCTGTCATCTGTGGCAATTGTGTTCCATTCTCCAATAGTCTATATTTAACTGTTGCAAATTAGGCTACAGACTGAATACTTCATGGCTGCAAACACTATTAGAACTTTGGAGTGTTGTTTTTCTTCCCCTGTCAGCTAATTAGTGGTAATATAAATTTCAATCGTCGGCCGTGGTTGATTGCAACAGACCATCACATGCGTTACAATAAAGGCAATTTCCTCTGCTCCCCAACTACTAATAGTGGGTCTTAATTAGCCAAGGTTAACAAAGCATTGCATTGTGCTCTATCATTGTACATCAAACGATGGAGGGAGTATTATTTCCAGAGTGTCAGGATCCAGGGTAGCTGTTATACTACTGCAAGTCTGCTCAACAGTAATATTAAACACCACATGCACAACTGTACAATCCTATTTGTGCTATTAAAATTTATAAATTTGGAAAATGCTTGCTTTAATTTCCAAAGCCGATTAAAAAGTTTGCATACTTTAACATCTGTTTATGATTTCAAACATGGCTTTCATAAATATGAAGCTAATGTGGTCTGGCTCTCCAGCAAAATAAATCCCATTAAAAAATAAGAAAAACCTCTCATTACAGTAGGTTTCTTTTTACACGAGTCCAGTGTGTAAAATGTATGTTTATTGTCAGCAAAATTAAAAAAAAATGCCCTCCATTGAGCTGTGGTGAGCCCAGGCTTACCTCATTGGAATGCGTCCGGTTCTGGTGCTTGGCTCTGTCCGAGGCATTGGAAAAGGCTTTATTGCAGCCTTCGTGTTCACAGACATAGGGTTTTTCTCCAGTGTGGGACCTCAGGTGTGTCTTTAAGTTCTCCAGGCGGGAATAGGCTTTGGAGCAGCCCTCAAACTAAAATAATAAAAAAAAAAACCCACAAGAAGAGTGATTAATTAACCAGAAAAATTTGATTTTCCCCCTGCCTAAACCCTTCTCATCTGTTTCTCATTCTTTCTTTTTTCCTTCCCTTTAAAGGGCTTGTGTTTTAGGGAACAACATCCACTTTGTTGGGAGAATTCACTTCCCCAGGCAGGCCGAGAGTTTCAGCAGTGTCATACTTAAGGTGCTGCTCGTTGTTGGGTACCCACCTGACATTTCAACAAAAGACTCTTTTTTTCCAGCAGGGTTGGAACATGCCTTTACTCCTCCCAGGGCTCCCTTAGCCCCTCCTGCCATCCCTCTGCAGGTAACACACTCAGCAGTGGAGGCCCTCTCCTCCCCACCCAGAGAACTGATGGCTTCTTGACAGTTTGACCAGCCTTGCAACTTCACTAGCACCAGCGCTGGAGAGGCCAGCCAATCCTCTAACACACAAGAAGAAATCTAGCAAGCTTTGAAGTTTCCCAAATTACATCTTGGGTCTACTCTTGGAGGATGCTGTGGTCAGGTCATCTAACATTACCACTTTAAAAAACAAGGCTCTCAGTCTTGAAGACAGATGGATATTTGGATGACAAAACAGGCCAGGAACCTTCCTTCTGGAAGGAAACCAGCTGCCCACACAACAAGAAGCAGCAGCTTGGGGGACACGGCGAGGCTTCAAGCGATGCAACCTCTACTCTGGCTGGGCTGGAGGCTTCTCCCTTCACCTGCCCTGGCTGCAGTATGGGAGGATTTCACCCCAAACCAAGGAACCTGTCTTAAATGCTCTTTGACAAAACAAGTGAACAAGTGGGAACTTAGAAACACTGGAAGAAGTTTTAAGAAATGCAAGGCTCCCTTCCAAATTCTAGCTAAATGCTGCACTCGCTGTTCAGCTGGTAGCTTTGAAAACCCATGCTGCACTTCCTATGCAAGCACTTTAAAACACACTAAATTTCAACACACAACCCCTCTTTTTTTTTTTTGTTTTTGTTTTTGTTTTTGTTTTTGTTTTTGTAACGTATGCAAGCCACAAGGAGTTGTATTTCAGCAGGTCACTTAAATGTGTCTGCAAGTTCTGACCAGATGTGAAAAGACTTCACGTTGCTATGCTTGAGTCTCGGGCAGTGAAGAAACTACTGTCATAGTGGGACAGGTCATGCCACAGCTGGATTTCCCTGTGGGCAGCTGAGTGGCCTTACGTGTCCAGAGATCTGGTCCATTTGGGCAAGGGCCAAAGGCAGCCCCATGCAACAGCAATGGTACCTGCACCCTTGTGCTGCATGGGCAAGGGACCCGCCTGCACTGCTAAGGAGGGAGGCTAATGTGCAGCCCATGAAACCCATAAAGCACATAGGCACAGGCTGATCCCATATAATTTTGTTGTGCTGGAAAAGAGGTAGGGGTTACTTGAGCTTCCATTTAAGGTCTAGTGCAGGGATGGTGGGTGTAAGGCAAACTTGCTCTGCTCTCTTGATATATCCAGATCACTTCAAGGACAGGAGAATCCTGCAAGAGCTGATTCCTTCCACCACTTTGTCAGGGTGGGATGGATCCAGTTCCCCTTCCTCAGATGACTTTCATTAGCCCATTAGGCCCACAGAACATGCCGCAGCTCTGAGGTAGCACAGAATATCCCTTTCTTCTCTTGCCCTGTACAAACAGCGCTTTACCACTTGAGTCGCTTACAGTTATTGAAATACATAATTCCATTTGCTGGAAAACAAAGGGAACTCAGCACGAGGCAACTCATGTGTCCCTCCTGGTTTTGCTGGATACTGACACAAAAATGTAGTTATTAAGAGCAAAAGTACTGAGGCCACATTTTCAAATAAGAGCTTCTTAGCAAAGCAGCCTGTGCATGTTCAAAGCTGTTGTTCCCACTCTTACGTGTGGATTTGATTATGTCAGTGGGAGTTCTGTCTGTCATCTGTTGAAATAATCCTTGACCAAATCCCAGGCTGCAATGGGGCTCATCTGTAGCTTTATGTACACCACAAACTTCTTGTCTGAAACAAATGGTGCTTTGAAAAATCACTGTCAGACTTGGATAAGGAATGCTATGCCACAGAAGGGCACCGTCTGCAGAGCTGCCATGTATCCCAGGCAATTGGAAACCGGTGGTACTCCAGTTTGGGGAGAGTTGTTGCAACATATCACACACAGACTGTAGTTCTCCAGGAGGCAGAGGATGACCTGAGATTTGAACACACAGCCTTGCCATTGCTCCAGTGTGACACAACTGAGGCTTGAAAGAGGCAGGATTGTGCAGTGGTGCCTTTTTCTGCTCCATTACAGCACCGAAGAGGATGCAGTTCCTGCTGCTTTTTGTCTTCTGAGTCGCTCTACCTGCAAGGGCAGGGCTAGACTTTTCCTCACTGCTCACTGTCTAGCACACCAATGATCAATATTCCTTGATACTTTTAAGGAAGGTTGGTAAAGCACTAGAACCGGGCAAAGTGCTTTAAAAGATTAAAACAAAGGACATGGCCCTGTGCCCTGGGGAGCTTATGCTCTAAATTAAATGAACACAGGGTTGGAAGATTGATAAAGGAGTCATGCAGCAAGCAAATCATACATATCCTAATATTTGTAAGCAGGAGCTGGGGCAGAGCCAGGAAGGGAGAGAGCTGGAAGTCACTAATGCAGCAGAAGAGGAGGAAGATACAGGAGGAGAGCTCAGGCATCTATGGAGCGGAAAGAAAGACTCATCCCTGAGACTCTAGGGAGAGGAATGGTGTAATGCTGACAGCTGAGGAGGTATGAAAAACTGGCAAGGGGAGAAGGCAGAGAGTAGAGGATATCAAAGACAGGGATGGATCTTTGGGAGGAAAAAGGGCTGAAGCATATGTGGAAAGAGAGGGTGAACACTTCCCCTCTACCAGTTGGCCACAGCCACAGCTCACTTCACTATTGCATCACCCATCGAGCATCCCTGGCTGCCACACATCAGCCAGTGGTGCAGTGAGAGAATCCACATGTGAGGGCAGATACGTGCTTTAGTATCTCAAGGTTGAGAGGGAGGTGAGTCCAGCTCTGCCATGTGCTAGACAAGCCTGTACTGACAGGGCTGAGATATGAAATAGCACCCCATGATCCATGGTCTTCCTCAGGCAGTGTTTAACACTAGGCACAGTGCTGCTTGCGTGCACAAGGTCTGGGAACCGAGCTCCTCTTGGGGTTTAAGCTCCCAGGGGCCACACCTCTGGATTAAGAGAGCAGAGGCAGGAGGTGCTGGCCTAGCCCCCCAGGCTGGAAGGAGGCTTGCATGCACACTCGGGTATGTAGGTGAGGGAAACTTGCAGCCCCAGCACCAGTACTGGGTGGTGCTAAGTTAGACACGACCAGGGTTAGGTGGTTCCCCACAGTGTAGGGTTACTGGATTTCCTTCTTGGATATAAGCAACAAAATTGGCTGGTTTCTACCTTAAGTGACTTGTTCTGAGTCACTCTGGATCTCTGTGGTAGAGCTAAAACCATTTTCCCCAAGGAAATGCAGTTCTGCCCACTAACACCTCAACCACCCTCCGTGACCATTTGCCCTGTCCCCAGGGCGTAACCTGCAAGTAGCTGCAAGCCAGACACAAAGAGCTGGACTGGCCCTGAGCTGGGTGCCAGCAGGTACCCTGGGAGAGCCCTGCTTGAAGCCATGCGTGTGTCTGCATGCACATTTGTGTGACCACCAAAGTCCAGCGTCCCACTTGCCAAGCTGAGATGCACCATGTGTCCCTGCCAGCTCACCGTGCACTTGTGTGGCTTCTCTCCGGTGTGCCTTCGCATGTGCACCACTAACATGTACTGAGCCTTGAAGGGCTTCTGCTCCCGTGTACAGTCCTGCCAGCGGCAGACAAACTCCTTCTTCTCCCCATGGATGTGATCGTTGTTGATGTGCTGGTAGGAGAGAAGGAAGAAGCAGGTCACTCCTAGAAGAGCTGATGCCAGCGAAACACGCACGGTGCTCCAAAAGTCAGCCGTTCACTCCCCAGTGCTTGTGGTCAGGCATTGCACCTGGGTCCCAGGTGCACAGATAACACCAGGGACACAGGAGGCAGCTCTGAGGTCTGCTGTGTCCTGCAGGAGAAGGCGCACAGCACCCAGAACACCAGGCGCTGGGTCCAAAGCAGCTATAAATGGGAGGTTTGCAAAAGCAATGGGGACCCATGGTGCCAGGGAGAGAGGAGACCCCTCAGTGCCTCTTGGGCTGCCTGGTGCCACTGCTGGGGAGGATGACAAAATCATTTTTGTCTCTGCTGAACCCTCCTGTGCTGCATTTACACAGCTGGGTCCTTTTCCTGGGGCGCTGCTGTAGGATGGGGGAGAGGAGGAGACAAGCCTCAGCTGGACTTGATCTTAAAGGGCTATTTTTACTTACATGATTCTATGTTTCTAAGCCTGCTTGTGCACCAGCCCTTGTAGAGGCCCTAAGACATCCACCTGCTGTCCAGCACTGTGGCTGGCAGGAAATGACAGCATCTGCGAGCTATGCACCAAGGAAAGCTCCACCGCCTCAATTACTGCTAATTACTCGGGTCCCTGAAATCCTGTGCTGGGGTGTTGACAAGCCAGACCCAAAACGGGGCCTTCATCCACCCCGGGAGGAAGATGAGGGTCACTTTTTCCCAGCCCAGGGCAGATGAAGCCCTGCTGAAAATAAACAGAGCTGGAGACCAGCCTGTCGGCAGTGCTGTTCCTGTGGTGGCTGTGTCTCCTTGAATGGGGTCTTTCTGCCAAAAATAATGCCTGTCCTTGCTCCTGTGTTTTCAGCAGACATTCATTGACAGGAAATCCTAAAATAAACCACTCTGGCTTTGGGTTTTGGTTTTTTTGTGCTGAGATTTTTTCCAGCCCAGCCTTCGTCCCCCCAGCCAAGGCCAGGCACACCATGTTGTGGCTCGGTATGAGACTTTCTTGGGGTGGTGAGGCAGCATGAGGACACAAAAACATATTAAAACAGAATCACCGACCTTCACAGTCCCAGCTGAATCCATCCCCAGCGTTTTGTGTGCCATGGCCCTATCCTGGGGACAGGCACCTGCTGCTCGGAGCACCAGGTCTGCCCAGGGGCAAGAGGGGGTGTGTGGCACTCAGCTGGTCCTTTAGGTGCCATGGCTAAACACTGAGAGCCCAGGCTGCATGCTGGGAGGGTCAGGCGAGGCTGGGTTGGGGGGAGGCTTTCTATGGGTTTGGAGTCCAGCCGCCTATGGTTCTGGTTTGATAACATGGCAGTGGTGTGTGATTTCAGCCACAGATGGTGGACATCTCTGGTGAGGTCCCCGGGAGACCCATGGGCATGCTTAACCACGTCCAGACCAGATTGGGAAGATACATCTCCTGGCTCTGTTTGCGTGGGAGTCTGACTTGCAACCAAGACTATGCATGGCAGTGCTAGCAGCGGCGGAGTGTATGGGCTTGCCTGTTTGGTCCTGCTTAGGCCAGAGGAAGACACATTTACGGGAGGGGGGCTGTAGTCCCCCTTCAGGCTTATTAACTCACTGTCTGGGCAATATCTGCTTCCCATCACATGGTGAAGGAGCAGTTGCACAACTCGCCACACTTCAGCTACAGCTCCATAGCCCCTATCAAACTCCCACCTAGCCAGAGGCTTTACCTGGGCTTCTCTCAAATAGACTGTGGCCTTCAAGGCTGGGAGCAGCAGCGGTGCTTGCAAAAATGAGCCCTTACTTCTCACATGCATGTCTCCCACAAGCATATTACCCACTGTGTATGGAGAATGGACCCTGCATACCCAGGTACTTTGCTCTGCACACAAACTAGAGTTTTTCCACGCACGATGGGATGCCACCTTCTCAAAAGTTGGCCCACAACATCTGTATTTCATTTGCATGTATATTTTGGGCAGCCCAAATCCACAACCCCATGTTTCTAGTAATCACAGTACAGAAGGCTTCTGTTTTTATAACCTTCCAAGTTTAGGAAAATTTTGGACATTCTGTCAAATATTTTTCTTTGGGTTTTCTCTGGAAATAAATTGTGCTGAGCTTCCTGGATCAGCCCTGCACTTTGCTCTGGGCAGAGTTAAAGAGTCTTTCTTATGTCTGAGAGGGAAATGCACAAATACTGCTGGACAAATGTGAGCCCAGCCCATCTGATGGGGCTGCTGTGGTTTAACCCCAGAAAAGCAACGCCCCATGGCATGTAGTGTGCAACCCATTAAGCAACTTATCACTCATTTGGCCCTGAAAAGCACTTCCAAATCTGCCTGTACTCAAGGACATGTTGCCCTGAACCAGTGACTTCTGGCAGAGGCAGGCAGGTGCTAACCTTAGATGGAAGAAGAGTACAGGCCAAAAATTATCATTTAGTGTGTGTTCCCTCTGTGCTAAGGTAACGTTTCTATGCAGAGCTTAGGGAAACGGAGACTGACGCCTACTTGGTGGCGTCTAAACACAACTAAAATGAAGATATATAAAAAAGGGTGAGAGCAGACACAAGCCCTCAGGAAGAGGGCTACATGTGAGTCACACATTGGTGGCCCTGGCAGGCCTGGAACCTGGCTGAGGCAAGCAGCAAAAGACTGAAGGGAAAGGAGAAGATAGCAGGGCCTGTCGCAAAATTGCTCAATCCAACATTTTGCTGCA
Organism: Falco cherrug; assembly: GCF_023634085.1. Lineage (NCBI taxonomy): Eukaryota > Metazoa > Chordata > Aves > Falconiformes > Falconidae > Falco > Falco cherrug. The sequence continues at coordinate 30,082,756 of NC_073704.1, read as the reverse complement.
AGCAGAAGGGTTGCTGTGGCTGGTGAATTCCCAGCATCTCTGGGATGACTTCAAATGAATGGGGCTCATACCACAGACCCGAAGTGAGGACTGGAAGGGTGCTGGGCTGGGGGTAAGATGAGGCTCAGACACAGATCACATCTGATTTCACAGGCTCTCGCTCTGAGTTTAAGAGATTTTTTGACCAGAGAAGCCAAAGGAAACCAAGTGGTGGATTCCCAGGTGAAGCAAAGCACACAAAAGGTTCTTGGAATTAATTAGAACTGAAAATCTGATTAATGACTTGGTTTGGGGATCCTTCAGAGAGCAGTTTTGACACTGGTTGGGGGATATCACTGTGATTACGGAAGCCCTATTTCCCAGTTTTTAAAAAATCAACCCACTTTATTTCGGGCTCTGACGATGACACTGGAGCATGTCTAAACTCTGGAAGTGCTCTATTTTTGTGGGAGGGATGAGCTGAGCAAGTCAACAGTTCCTAAGTGTTATGGCCCCACAGCTCATGTAACAGCAGCATAAAAGGTTATCACGGCCTGGGTGAGGACTGAGGACAGCATGGACAGTCCCTGACCCATAGCTGGTGTAGGTGCATGGAGAGGCTCAGTGAATACAGCCAGCAAAGATGAAAGGGCTCAGTCCCCTTCCCCATTTTCTGATCAGGTCCTCTGCACAGAGTCTTCTGTCATCGGGTCATGCACAAGGGAGACAGAAACTTTAGCCTCAGCAGCTGAGAAGAGAGCAACATCAAATAATCTATGAGAGGCTTCTTGCAGCTAAACTCCTTGGGGAGCAGCGACCTGCTTTGGCAGTGTTTACACACCGTATCTCTGATTTGCACCTTTAGTAGCTCCCAGAGTGAGCTCTGGCTGTACAGCAGCTCGTGATAAAAAATGAGGACAAGTGCACAGAAACCCAAATTTATCGCTGGGGTTTCCTCCCAACCATTACTCACATGGACAAGCTGCTCTTGAGTGTCATATTCCTTTGTGCACCCTTCCCAGTGACAGTTCGTCTCATAAATAACCTCAGGCTCCTGTTTACATTCATCCTTATCTAGATCTTCTTTCAGGTCTGTCAGATGCTCCTGCAACACAACAGTGCATTGTATAAGGTGAACTTCTTTCATCTGAATTCCTCCGTCACTCATAGATTACGGGGCAGGTATCAACTGATCACAAAACCATGCTCGTTGTGGTGACACAACATCCTTGATTACTGTGAAATAATGAATTGCAGGGTTTTGGTAGAAATGGATCAGAGTTAATGACAGGACATGAAACACCCCGAAGCTGTAGTCACAGTGATGCCTGGCTCCAGCCAGGTCGTGGGCAGTCCCAGGAAAAGCTGGAGAAAGGAAAAGGCTGGTTTTTGACCTTTGGTTGTGTTCTTTGCTGGAGCAAAACTGACCTGGGGGAGTGGGGAAATATGAGCATGAAGAAACCACAGAGCAGTCAGAGCCTAGCAGTTACTGTACCCACCTGACACGGGTTGGGGAGGGGGGGGTCTGTTTTCTGCATCTTTCAGTAGATAAGAAAATTATACCTAACATTTACCCAAAGATTTATGCCTGCAGGGTGCTCCACAGGGACAAAGTGGTGAGCCCTCAAAGCACTCCTCTGAGATAGGGAAATTTGGGAAGCTTGAGCAAGAACCAGTGATGAGTGGGTTGCAAAGCAGAGCTCCAGGGGCTCTGGACTCATAAATGAGTTACTTTAATGCTGGGCATGCTGTGAGCTCTCTCCTTAACTTCTGTCTAGCCAGCTCCTCAGTGCTAAATGAAGCACAGAAAATTTTTGTTATGGCTACTATGAGGATTAAAGCATCAGCACCTAAACAATGCAACATAATTAGTACCATTTAGAAGTAAGGACAACTGTCGGCTCTGCACGTGTCAGACACTTGCACAAGGCAATCATCAGCCAATATTGGCTTGGGAATTTAGCAGTACAAACCCCTGCAGGTTGTGACCCCCTTCATTCCCTTTCCTGACCATTCTACTACTGCCCAGCACCAAGTGTCCCGCCTCCAGGGCAGCTGTAGGCAGGAGCATCTGGGCTGACTGACCACATCAGACGCTGTTCCTCATGATTTAATGCTTCAACTGGGGCTAGTTGGCCCCATAAGTGTGTAGACACAGTCAGACCCATCCTGCAGTCTTTGACCTGCCCAAACAGACCTATCTGGCTGCCGTCTCCTTCCCCACCAAGACATTCCCAATGCCTACTGAGGGGCTGCAATGATTAATGACTTAATGGCATTGTAGAGCTTGGAAAGTGAGACGCTCTGTATGAAAGTTCAACAATTTTCATTAACTAGCTCATGACATACGTGCCAGCTGTGACTTTTCAATTCAGAAGTTTAGATATGGAGAGGAAGAGATTTGTTTTAATTAGCTCTTAATTTAAAGAAAAAAAAATAATTGTAAGGTGGCTCTTGGGACAGGAAGCTGTAGTAATTTACAGAAAGACTTCTGGAGATTCAAACTATGTCAAAACCCACAGCAACAGTCTGAGAAAGTTCAAACAGCAGCTTCTTTTTCCTGCATTTCCTATTTGGGTAAGCTGTGAACATTATTTCTGTTGAAACATTTCTCTCCATGCAAAGTGTGGTCTTGGAAAAGTGGAATTTTCTACTAAAAATCTTACTTTGCCAAAATTTTTACGTTGTCTGTTGGAAAAATGGAGTTGAAGCCATTGTAATTTGTTGAAGAAGATTGACTTGTTTTACTTCTGGCTAGTTCAACATTAATCTGAATCTTACTGGAGCTATTGTGGTAATCGTAAGAGCACAGTTAACTCAGGTCCCTCGTGCCTGGTGCTCCTCTGTGTCCCACAAATCTTCTCTGCATTGCATTTTTTATATTACAAGCCATCATGGGAGATACTGTCTGGCCAAGGATTTTAAACACCCAAACCACAACTCACATGAGGCATTTCCAGTACAGAATTTCCAAAACAAAACACACACATGCTTTTTTTTTTTTTTTTGATGGATGAACTTCATACTCTGCAAAAAAATGTATCAGTCAATAATTAACTGACTGTAACTCGACTTTTCAGCACAGTCTCCTGCAGAACAGGAATCCCCAAATTTAACAAGTTGCTGTCAGTTAGACCAGCTCAAGAAGGGACACCCACTATGCTCAGTCTTTGAACCTGTTCTCCTTGCCAAGAAAGGGCTGCCTCTTACAAAGTACTTTCCAGTAATTTCCCAGTCAATACTGAAATGTTGCAAGATGTGAAGCCTACATTTCCCTTGGGGTATTACTTCACAGATCTCATCATTAGGAACTATTAGACGATCAGCATTCATTTTCCTTCTCTTAATTTCACCTTGCTATTCTAATCAAACCTCCTTGCACCACTTTAACTTACTCCCTGCCTTCTTTCAGTGCTTATTTCACATAAGACCCAGTGGATGAAACTCTGGGGCAGGGCTGCAGGGCTGAGCCAGGCTGATGCTACCTAAGCACTCCCTGTGGCTGGGCACACACCTCTTCACGTTGGAGCAGAGAATGGACGATGACAGCCATTGAGCAAGCAGCTGTCTGTCCCACAGCTCCTCTGCTACAGATGCTTTAAGAAAGCACTTGATGGCTTTCAAATCTTTTGTCAGTTGCTGCAAGAAATAAACACATGGCCCTATTAGCCTGGGTGGTGGCCAGATTGTTTTTTTGGGGCATGTGCTTTTGCAGCAGCATGTAGATGCACTCCTAAACCTAAAGCTCCAGAGAGGTGCCTCTTTGCCCTAATTGTGCTGACTACAGCATGTTTATCTTTCCCTGATATGCTATCTTCATCAATTTTACCAGCCCCCTGATGACTGCACACGTTGCTGTCCCCATGCATCATGCTGAGACCTGCTCCTGAACCAGGGCAGAAGGAGAAATTTGTCATCAACTCTTCCCTTCGCTTGACAATAACACGGCCTAATATTTCATGAAAATGAAGTGCCCAGAGCACTCCTGATAGTTTACAGTTGTGATAAAGGACGGTCAGATGGATACTGTCAGCCATTAAACAGTTTGCAATCACAGAGCTCTGGAAAGAAAGCAAAGGCCTTTGGGTCCTTCCTGGTGTCAAATGTTGTGTCACCAGTGTAAAGGATGTTTCTAGGAACAATTCCTTGTTGAATCAAGAAGTCGTCCGTTTTTTGCAAGCTTGCTACCTACATTCAAGATTCCCTCATAATCTATGTTTGCTCTGAGACACTAATGCTGCTTGCTTTGGAGCACAGAAAACCAGGCATAATTTTTAAATTATCATGCTTGAAATACTCCCTCCCTCCTTTTTTTCTATCCAAGCACAGCAACTGCAAGCTGAGTCCCAAGCACCCACTGAATGCCTCACTCAGTCACTGCAGCTCTGCCCTGTACCTTGCTGGGCTTCATGCTCCAAGAGACACCAGCCTGCCTGGCAGACTTTGATGCCTTGCTCCTCGCTGCAGCAAAAGGTGCCAAGAGTATCATTCCCAAAGACAACAAGACCCAGCAGCTCGCTGCCTCGGCCCCACAACACGTCTCGTACCAGGAAGGTTACCTGTGTGGTTGGGGACGCTGGAGGCAAACCCTCAACTTCAGTCTTGACTTTGCTGCGCTTGTTAATTACTGGATTGACTGTGCTGCTCACGGCCGACTCGCTGCTCTGCTTGCTCTAGGAAAGAAAACCAGGCAAGAGACAGCACAGGGTTTGCGATGAGGGACAGACCGCAGCCCACCTCCTCATTAAAAATTAACTTAAAAATCAGTCAGCGTTGAACTTCAGAAGTGGCCAGGGACAACCAGGTTTGGTTTTCACATGGAAGATAGTCCGTGTGGGTTTGTGCAAGAGGGAAGAGCCAAGGGCAGCATCAGCTTCTGCAGGCTCACCAGTGAGCTTGGCCTTGGCATTGGTGCTCCATTTCAGAGCGATCTAGTCCCTGTCAAAGCCATCAAAACCTTATGCAACACCCCACCCCCACCCCCCTCCCCCAAGCCACAATTTTATTTCTCAATGGGATGAAACAATTTGTTGAGAAAATGAATTCCTGGGGGGAGTGGGTGGCTCTGGTTACGTGCGAGGGCTCTGGTGTGTTGGGTGCATGAAAGGCTATGTGTATATTTTGCTAAGCTCTTAAAAAATGAGAACAACTTCAGGAGAAAAAAACATCCCATTGTATGTGCATAAAATGGGAACATCAACATTTTAAATACGCTCTTGCTAATTGCTCAAGATTGGTCCTGCAAGTTATTAAACAGAGGCATAACTCCTGCCAGCCACATTATTCTGGTAGCCAGTTTGTAAGAAGAAAACAAAACCAATCAATCAAATAACCTTCAATAACAAACAGAGTTTGCAGTGCAGCAGCCATGAGAAGTCCTAAAACAATAAACCAGTCTGAAAAGTTCAGTATGATACAACTAAACCAACAATTGGAAATGGGTGTGAAATGAGGTGAAATAAGTCTCTGGGGAGAAAAGCAATTGCAATTTAAACTTCCAAAGAATGAAAATGGGAAGGAAAAATTATTAAAAGCGTGCTAGATGTATTCACTAACCCTGTGCATGTGGTGGGCTTGCACACACATGGATGTGCCTGTGTGAACTCACAGGTATTTGCAAGGACACATTTGAGGCATGGGATTTCATACACATAGCATTCCTAGTTTTCAAAATCTGGCCCCTAGTTTTGCAGACCTTAACAGGAAAAATCAACAGCAGGGATACCCTGAGAGAGAAGCTACTGAAAAGGAAGGAACAATAAGTAAAATGTCTAGAGGTCCTCAGTAGGATGCACTTATTTGTTAAAGAGAAAAGGAATAAGGTGTTTTAAGACCACTGGCATGGTTCATGTCAATAAGAAAAAAGGAAGGAGGGATTGGTGAAGGAACTGATGAAGCTTGGTTCACAGTGAGCAGGCACTTACCTGGCAAAACTTTCCAGCATGTGCTGAATTCCCTCTACCTGAATAGCACATGACTCATGTTCAAGGAGGTTTGCTGCCTGAGATGACCCTGCATATCATGTTCAGTGCTTTGATGGATCAAGGCCTTTGGTTTCTGCATGGGTAGTATGTGTGTGCAAGGAAGGGAGATAGGTGCAAAATTTGGCTGTGACTAGACCAGAAACTCTTTGTCAGGAGGAAGAAAAAGCAATGTAAAGGGAGAGCATGAGCAAGTGGAGAGCAGATAAACTCCCACAAGCACCATGCAGGGCACCTCCCAACACATGGAGAACGTGCCTCCATTTCCCTGTGTGCCATGCACAGAGAGAGCCAGGATGGCCACCCCTACCTGGCTGGAGTCAGAGATGCAGTTGCTGTTGCTGCTGATCTGTGCCGGCGGTGGGTTGACGGAGATGACTGCCATGTGCTGCCGTGGGGGGAAGGTTGGGGATGGCTGGATCAGGGGAGGAGTGTGTCCAAAGGCTGAGCTCAGGCCTCTCTGCTGCGTCAGGATCTGCTGGTATGTCACAGGGTTGATGGGGTGGGGGAAGCTGAACGCTGGACTGCAGCAACAAGAGGAGGAAGAATGATGAGGAGTTATTTTAAACGGCATTTATCACATTAGCTAGTGACTGATTCAAGTTTGGCTTCCTGAAGACTCCAGGAGACAGCCCGCATTGTCCCAGCTAGATGCCTTCAATGCCATGAAAAGCCTGACAGCCTGCTTTACTTCAAAGACAGGATTTGTCTCGTGTGTGCCTCAGTGAACTTGTGAAGCATTTCGACCCATGTATCTGACTGTAATTTCTTTGCTTCCTATGTTTCAAAACAGCCAAAGCCCTTGGCAGGGAGTGCACAAGAGCATGGGGCTTGGACATATCTGGCTTTGGAGCCCCCAAGGCTCCCAGGCTTCCTGCAGACTCACACCTTGGGGTTTTGCTGCCCTGGATATAAAAAAACAGCATCACCTGGCCCACCTGGCCCAGGTCACAGTGGGGATGAATAACTATTCATTTAACACAGTCCAGAACCATGCAGTTTACTCTGCATTTGGGTGAGGGGGATGCTGGCTCAGGGGACTGCTGAAGAATGTCACCTTTCATATGTAGGTCACTGGTTCATCTCCAATCTGGGTCAGCAGTGACCAGACACACCACCAGCTCCAGGCTGCTTGGGCGCTAACTGGGGGCAACGGGTCTGAACCAGGATGCAGCAGTTGCCAGCATACAAAGCTCTGCTTTTGGAAGGAAGGGGTTCGCTCCCAGGGGCGAGTCCCCTCGGCAGAGATGGAGACGCACAAGAAACGCTGTGCTCCCTGTACTCTAGGCGGGCGATGCACAAACCATAGACTCTCAGCCCCAAAATCAATTATTTGCCACCTTTAAGAGATGGCCATCCTGAACCCTTACCCTCATGGTATTTTGATCACATCACTAAAACTGCCCGTGCTGTGAGTGCTCAGCAAACAGGGCCATAATTAGCAGCACGCTTCATTTCCAATTTTGCTTTTAGAGAAAATACTTATTGCTGGTGACCATACAGCTAGAATTTCTGTTCCAAACCAGTTAATGACAGCTTGACCAAAAGAATAAAGGGCAAAAATCACTACAGTGTAAAAGAGCTCTGGGAGGTAAATACGCACTGCAGCAAATGAGGTGTGATGTCAGGCTGCTGCACAGCTTTGTTACGATACAGCAAAGTCCAAAAATGACTTTCAGAACTGCTACTGGGATCTGGATCTGAGTGGGTTATAAAGGATTTAATTGCTGCCACTAAGACATTGTTAAAACAATAACAAAAAAATCTTTTCACCCCAAATAGCTGACAGTTATCCTGTTATATACGTAACCCAGTTTACAATTCTTGACCTTTAAGATGCACCTTTAGAACACCGAGAAGTTTCGAATTCTATATTATTACTTGATTATTCCCTTGGAGTCCAACAACTGTCCGATGGGTCAGACTCAGCACTCTACAGTTATTCCCTTGGAGTCCAACAACTGTCCGATGGGTCAGACTCAGCACTCTACAGTTTGTTGAAAATACCAGATGCTACCCTGAAAAGCTTAAAATCTGAGTGGAAGAAGAGATGCTACAGGTATGCCCAGTTAACAACAACAGGTGAAAAGACTAGAAAAATATGATTACCAAAAAATCAGTTGCAATTTGTTTAAATCAGTGTTCTGTTTGATTTAAATTCAGTTTCTGAAGGATGGTGCTGGATAAAGTAACTTACAAAATTAATGCTACAGTTACTAATGGCAATATCTCTGTTTTCCCCTACAAGTTTTAGGAGTACATGATCTTTATAAAAGCTTGCTTTGCAACATCAGTATTAATTAGAGCTAACATTTTTAACAGTTAAGTAATAAAAGGAGTAATAACATTGTGAAACCTGGGTGAAGCAATCACGGCAGGAATTGACAACAGTGAGCTGCCTAATGTAAGTGGTTTTTAATTAAGATTTGAACAAAACTTTACTCAAGGGCTTAGATTTGTTTTAAATATGTTTTTAGCATTAGACTCTTCAATCTGCAGAGGCAATATATTTTTTTTAAAGATTGTGGGCCAATAATATGGACGATACTTTGAGGCAATCTCCTAAAACTGAGGGTTTCTTAACCAGTCCAACTGCTCACAATGAACGTTTTGTTAGATGAACTTATTCCCTGTTTCTGCTTGCAGGAAGGCATGATCATAGTGTAATTACTGGAAACCTGGTAACCAATAATCCCAATCCAGCAACTCCCCCCTGCCCCATATGGCACAAAGGACCCTTCCACATGCAAAACCAGGTGGGGGCTTTGATTTAATACACTACACAGCCCCAGTGCACAAAAGCAGAAGTTGCAAGGAAGGGGGGGGTTTCCCTTGCTGAAAGATCACCCCTCCTTTCGGAGGGATGCTTATGCAGCTGCACAGAGCCAGTCCCAGAGCTTTACCTGATTGTCCCAGCAGATAAATGGCCGTAGGAGCCACTTGCTGCTGAACTGCTTCTGGAGTTGTTGATATACGCCACAAGAGAGTTTGGGGAGGTCCTGATCATTGTCTGGAGATCAATGCTGGCGTCGGACAGCGGGGAGATGGACAGGGCTCGTTTTCGGCTTAATCTCGGAGTCACCCGTGGGCTCGAAAACCGGGACACTGTAGGAAAGAGAACCTTTGTCAGACAAAACCAGCGGGCTGCTGCCTTCCTGCAGGGTGGCAGGAGGTGCTGAGACCTGCTGCACTTGTGACTGCTGTGGGATGTTCAGGAGCCAGGAGCAGCGCAGGGACCAGCTCCACTTCGACGTGAGGCTTCCTCTCCCCTGGGCGCTGAACAACAGGGGTCAGGCAGCACCGTGAATGTCCGCTTGCTTCGCCCTCCTTGGGGGATAAACAGAAGCCTGTCCATCACCCCCTTTCATCAGCACTAAATTAACTTAAAATTAAAAAGGAAAAGGCCCTGCAAGGTTTCCATGAGTGCAGCCGTCCCTTTGACTCGGTGGCAGCAGCAGCAGCGGGCCAGAAGAGCCGCACGTCAGAGCCGGGGCAACCCTTGGAAATGGCGTGTGCACTTGTGTGCGGAGGGAACGGAAACCAAACAAGCGCGAGCACAATGCTGGCCATCCAATTAATGAAGGAGGCGAGGCTCCAGGAGCTCCAAAAGTAAATTAAGAGTTTTAAGAAAACCAATTTGGCAGCTCAGGCACAAAGTTCAAGCTCTCCCCCTCCGAGGGGACCTGCCAGTGCCTGGACCCTATTAGCAATTGTCAATCATTCAGGCATGAAGTCATTTCCAATGCTGCCAGTCCCGTTTGTGGATCTGCAATACATGGCGAGTTACTACTGTATGAATTTGGCCTCTCCCAGCGTTTCAGCACTGCTAACTGGAACGACTGACTTCATCCGGAGGAAACTCTGCCCAGGCCTGACCCACCTGCAAATCTCTGGGGTGGCATGGACAGGATCTGGGGATGGGCCGTATCACAATGTTTACCAATACCAGGGTACCAGATGCAAAGCCTGACCAACCCCTAGCCCTGTGTGGCATGGCTTATTCCTCCAAAGCAATGAGAACAGTGTTAAGGTCACCTGTTTTTTTTTTTTTTAAAAAGATTTCTAAGGGTAAAATGTGCCACTCAGGCATAAGGTCTTGCTGGTAACCCCCACCATCCACCCAGGGATGCAGGAAGGCTCAGCTGCTCCAGCTCCTTCCCTTGATGAGCGCAGCACTGTATTACTACCCGGCTTTTCCCGCAGCTGTCTCCCCAGAAAGCTTCCTGTGGGTATATCCTATTAAACACTGTGAATAAAACAGTAACTTGCCCAGACAGGCAATATGAGCTATTTTCCCCTAGTTGGCTGGAGGGATGGATTTAGGTTGTATATCACCAAATACAAGCCTGGCACTTTCCAAAAGCATAAACTTTCTGTCCTGACGACAGTGCTGGTATGTGAGAAGGTGAATGGGATGTACAAGGAGGTAAAATATATCCTGCCAGCATGACCAAATAGTTCCTTGATTTGTGTTGGCTCACAGAAGTTTATGTCAACATTTCCTTGAGACCAGTGGCTGGGTTGCAGTCTACCAGTCTCCACATGACTCACCAGTGTACCTAAGTGGCTCTGTCATTACCATGTCTGGGTGCTGTGTAATCGATGGGGTTTAGTACCACTCTCCCCTTATTTACCCACGATGTCCGCTGTTGCACAAGATAAATGACTTGCCCAAGGTCCCACTCTAAGTCCAAGGCTAAGTTGATACTTGAACCAAGCACTCCTGTGACTTCTGTCCTACACCTAAGAAGCTTCAAGAGTTGCTAGCTGCAATGCTTTTGCTGAAATACTGACAACACTGGGAATTTCTCCTAAAAATCAGATTGTTGCATATATGCTGAACACCTTCTTGGGGTATTTTGTAAACTACATTTTGCAACCTTACAGAGCAGGGAGATGCTAGAAAACATGATTCAAGGATCAGGTATGAAACAGAAAGAGCAGGCAGTGGTCTATAAAAATCACCTCCTGAGCGTTAAAGCTGTCCTGTGATTTGGAGGGACTGGGCTCAAACTTTCCTAACACTTGTGGCTGGCAGACTCCAGCCCCATTGTGCCGTGTTGAGCAGCACTTCCCCTGGGAGCTGGAAAAGGAGCAGTCACTTTGTAGAGGCACCGTGGATGCAAAACCAAAGTGAGCAAATGAACTCCCCTCAGCAAAGGCTGGCCCTGCCTGAAGGCTGGAGTGGAGCATTCCCAAATTTAACATCTGGTTCATGAAATCTGGGCCCTGCCAGAGCTCTGGACTAAGCAACATGAGGCTTGCTTTGCTCTAGATCATAATGGTCAAAACTGCGCTCTGTCTGCAACACATAAATGTGTTAATGCAATTGATCTGAACTAATTAAACTTTTTCCTTTTCTAACCCGCCCCCCCCCTCCAGCCATAAAGCTCTTTGATTCAACACATGAGCCACAACCTGGAAAGACCTGGGTGTTGCTCTCAGTCCTCCCCAGCCTTACGTCCTTAAGCAAGCTGCTGCTTCTTTCTCTGTTTCCCAGTGTCATCTATTTAGATGAGCTCCTTTAGACAGGATTTGTGTTTATTCTGTATGTATGCACCAAATGCAATGGAGTTCCATCTCAGCTGAGTTGTCAGTGTTTCTGTCCTACAAATAATATGCATCTTTCCAGATATAGATATTGTTTTCTGCATTTGCATTCCCACAGTCTCCTCCTTCTCTAACAGAAGGAAGCAGGCCAGATTTGACAGTCATATTTATCTCTGTTACTCCCACACCTCAAGGGAGATCTGTTTATTAATGTGCCACTTCCCTTGATAAATTACTAAATAGAAAGAAAAGCCTTGTACTCATTTCTCGCCGTTGCTTCCCATGATTTATATCCACAGTGCTGGTTCAGCCATTGGTTGCCATTAATTTGCAGAGGGAAGAAGCCCTGATGTCCAACAGAACCCTGGGTTTTAGCAGTGCAACCAACACAGCCACCCCTCCCCGCTGCATACAGGTACGTCATTTTTCCCCCACGTAAAACTCTGCTGGAAGCTGTCAGATCTGCAAGCTGACCTGGGAATTCTCCAGCCCAAACCCAGTAATATGCATTGCGTTAGTGTCCACTCTAATTTAGATCATGTGAGCACCGTGGGCTATCTGAAATGTTTGGTAGCAGATCCAGTAAGTTGGGCTCGTGCTGTACACAAAAGCCTCTAAGGTCTTACAGGATTCCAGGGAAAGCTGTGACCTAAAATAGTGCTATGGATGAACAATTCCTCTCTTCTCAATGACAGCCTGCCCAAGATGCCCAGGAAGGGCAGCGTCTGGGAAACGAAAAGGAGTTTAACCACACGAGGAAGTGCTCACTAGTGCATTTAGGAAGAGGGAATCTTTTCAAAATTATTATTCAAAAGCAGATTAGCAACACTGGGATAGTTCTTACTAATAAAATCAGACTAATCTCCTGATCTGAGGTCACTGAGCATGAACATTAAGTGATACCAGGTAGCAGCAAAGATGAGTATTAGTGTAGCTGTACACATAGGCAAGGTCTTTGATTCGGGCTGACTGACAGCCACTTGAATATGTAAGCAAAATCCTCTGTTGCCTGAGGTCCAGTGATGCTTCAAAGGAAAAGCCACATGCAACTTCTTCAGCAGTGACTGTGCCCAGAGAAGTAAATGAAGGTGGGATCCATTTTTCAGACACAGAGATGGAGAGCCTCGGGAGGATTTATCATGGCATTCCCTCTCTTGTCTCCCCTTCAAAAATGCTGACTTATCAAAATGAACAGTGTTAGTTTCAAGACTTTTTTGATGTTTGGAAAATATGTTGCAGGAAGTTTCTAAACTGTCAGAGTACCCCCTTCAACACTCTTGAAAGAAAAAAAATCTCGTATTTTTCTATTGTTGCTTTGAAAGATATTTTGTTCAGAAACCGAAAACCATCACAGGTTAAAACAAATTTTAAAATGTCACACATTGAAATAAAAGTAGGAAATTATTCTAAAATTAATTGCACTCATCTACCAGTGTTCCAGTTTTTAAAATTAATCTCACTATGCCTCTCTACCTCAGATGGAGACCTTTTTTATCTTCAGCTTCTTTCCCTTGAATACTACTGAGAGATGGGAAAAGTCTGTCTCACTCAGGTCCAGAAAGAAGTGATGGGCCAAAGCAAAACAAGAAACAAGACAATCCCATGAGATACTCTATCATTGCTTCCTCTGGTGTTTGATAATATTTCCAGCTGAGTACATTTACAGCCAGGATGGGTGGTGACTGTTCCTGTAACAATCCGCTCTACTACTTCTACCTCTCATCTTGAATGAATACCTTTTAAAGGCAGCGGATGCTCTCTATTGACTTCCATGGACTTTGGAATATGGAGCAAATACAAATTTAAAAGCTGACCTAGAGACACTCCTGTCTGAGATACCTCATCTTTACTTTGAAGCTAGTTTTTTCTCACTTGGAAAACATGCTGTGTTTATGCACTCATATTTTGGACATACTAACAGCTTGGTTTTTATTCATTCAATGTATATTAAACAAATTAGCTCTGAATGAAAGAAACCTGATTTTCTTTTTGTTTTTCAAAAGCAAGAGATACCTTCTTAGAATTCAAAACTGTTTCAGATTTCAAGCAAAACAAAAATATTAAGCCAAAAGACTGTCCTCTTCCCTCTCAGAGTGAGGAGGAGATTAAACTAGAGATGTGAACTGGTAAACAGAAGGGTGCAGTAAAGGCTGAGCCCAAAGCTCTGGGCATTAGGGATAGTGTTGTGGATGGCAGCTCATGAAGGTCTGAAGTAAACAAGAACTTTACTGTTGGCTTTTGCCCCCTGTTGCCTCTTCTTACAAAAAGTCAATTCCAGATACATTTTACAGTAGTTTAACTGGTGTGCACTGGCCTTTCCACACCGTTTCATACACAGATCCAGATACACTGACTGTCACAGGCTCAGCTCTACATGCTAGAGAATAAACATAACCCACATATTTTAAGAAACCTTTTAAAAGTGCCTGGAATAACTTTTCAGTAGAAAAAAACTTGGTTTACAGCAGTATTACCTTTGCCAAGCAAAAGTAAATGCCACAGCTCACAACTGAAAGCCATTTCTCTCCTGGGGAGGGATTAAATAGCCCATTTCTAAACTAGTGAATTCAAGGCTGTATTTTCAAGTGGCAGTGGCCACATCTGCCAAATGTCCCAGCCCAGTCCTCCAGCCAGCCTATGGCTGGGAGAAAAGTCCAGATTTCTTGGTAAAAAGGTACAGTTTCCTTGGAAGTTTCCTATGGTGTCTGCAAATTATCACATCCATGAGTTGCTCAGAAACTGGGATTTTCTTCCCAAATTTAAATTTATCCACAATGGGCCAGAAATGAGCCAAATAGTCAGCTTTTACACATGTGGCAGCTTGTGGTCTGACTCCCGCCGCTGTTCCCAGTGCTGCCGTGCCAAAAGGCAGGATCAGACCCTGGCTCATGTGGGAGGCGGGAGCAGAGGTTCCTGCTCCGACCACTCGATGTGGCTGTGGCCATCAGAAGGACATTACAAGAGATAGTTTTCCTGGAGGGAGACTTCAGACCTTGTATCACACTAGAAATAGTGGCAGCGAAGCCCTCTCGAACGGAAATGCCAGGCACTCAGTGGGAGCTCCTTCGGGGCTCCTTCAAGGCAAGGAAATCTCAGGCATCCCTTTACGGACAAGCATGTTGCTGTGATCTTGACTGCAGAGGAACATCGGGGGAATTGCTTCTGAACAGCTGAGCCCGTAAGGCACGTGGGCTGCAGATGGCCCACCACCCCCTCCTCACTGAAACAACGGCCAGAGCCACTGCTTCCCCTGCATCCCCTGGCCAAGCCCTGGGATAAATACAGCATTAACAACATGGTCCCTCTTCCTGGCCACTCACCAAGAAAACTTCACCCAAAACGTACAGAACTATCCCCTTCCTCCCATCACCAAATTAAATCCACGGGCAGCATAAAACCACAGGATGATCCCTTAATCAATACGCAGCAGCGATAAACTACAAATGCTCTTTGTATAACCAGTTCTTTATTTCCCTCTCCCCTTCTCCAGCGACAACACACCTCTTACTTAGACTGCAGCAGATGCTGGACATTTGTTCTGGCACCAGATGCTGTCCTGGGACCCTTCTTTCTTCCCTCCCTGGGCCGATCAGCTTTGCAGTTCAAGGAATACTAATGCTTCTCTCAAATCCTCACTGAAAGACAAGGCTGCATTCTTCTACTCCCAATCCACAAGGTAACTGTTTAGACGACCCAACTTGCATATGTAAATTGAATTCTTTAGAAACCAGAGTGCAGCAGGATTCCAGACAGAGTGCTTATGGGATGCTCTGGGACTTTTTCTCTCTTCTGCACATATTTTTCTGGGGAGGAAAACAGCATTGCTGGCTAGAAATGGGTGGGAAATCATTTCCCATTCTCTGAACCTTTTCTGAGATTTCAGCAAGTTTCCATTCTGTGCCGGGACAAAGAAAACAAACCAAAAGAAAAAAAGAACTTTCAGAGTTTTTAAGGAAGCAACTACAGGGCGCGCCGTCTGCCCAGAGTAGCCAACAGCTGGCTTGTTTGGGAAGTCATCTGCCATCCAGCATACCCAGCCTGCAAACCCTGAGCTGCTGGTCCCTCAAATCCCAGGCGAGGCACTTCTTTCCTAGGTCGCCATGAGGCTGGGCTATGTCCGTCCATCCTGATGGAGCAGTCGCTTCACATAAACCTGCTGGAGGAGAGTCCCGAGCTCACCTCTCAAGGCTCATGCCTGCTGACTGCAGTAACCGCTGAGCTGCGCTGCCAGCGCTGCTCCTTACCCTGATGGCTATTAAATCATTTACTTGAAGTAGAAAGGCTCCAACAACACTGACTGAAAGAGGCCAGTGAAGCTGAATCACTGTTTGATTTGGGGAAATAAAGTCCTGCTTGATGATTTGCCCATGTCACAGGCAACTGTGCCAGCTGCTGGTTTGTCGGCTATGCTGAGCTGAACAAAGCCTTTTCCCAGTTAAATTGCTGGTCATGAGTCAAAACATTTGTGATTGCCTTGCACCAGGCAGCAAGAAATAGAGCAGGGATCTCCCTCTAGCTCCAGAATTGGATGAAATGCCATAACAGCACTGCGCGGTCATCCCTGCTGTTGGTAACTGTACGGCTGCAGAGACCCATGCAGCCCTCCTGAGCTGAGTGACCACCTCTGTGCAGCACTGCTTGGATGTACGTTGAACTCAAGTTGTTTTCCCCATCCCCTGACTCAGCATGGACAACCCAATCACACTTTTAACATTGGGCAAACAGAAGTGATGGATTTAAAGATGACCTCTGCTTCCACCCTGGCCATGAGAGCCTTATTCTGAAAGATCTGGATCTTGTTCCTAGAGCTGCCACCGCTCTGCTCACTGATCATTTGATCTCCTTTCTCTTCAGGGTCTCCAGTGATGAAGTAGCTTTGTTTAGTACAGTAGTTTTAAGACCTTGTGGTGTACAGGGCTATAACAGTACAAACATCGAGTCAGTCTGGATATGCTCCTCTTGAGAGCAAATGGCACCTCCCAAGAGCTGAGGGTAATCACCAGAGCTCTTGTGATTAGGAAAAAAAAACCACGTTGGATGTACTAAACATGCTTAGAAAGTTGTAGTCATCTCCAGTTTCAAAAGACTGTGCTCTCCATCAGTCTTTTCTGCCCCAAGGATGCTCTTGTGCAACCACTCTGTCACCTGGAATAATCTACCATGTGACGCTCACTTCTAGAAGAGAAATGCAAGATTGTTTTGATCTGGTGAATAGATCCTGTAAATTAGTCTCAAAAGTGACCTACCAGCAATGTTGTGGCATTAGAAAGTGGTTAACTTCTGATTTGAAAGTGTAGGTTTTCCAGAAAATGTATTTAAGCCTGTAGTCAAACTCCACTCTTGGATTTAGAGTCCCTGTTTGGATGACAGAATGAAACAGGACAGCTAACTGAAGGGTAATTTAGTCTTCACTGGGACTGGCCTGAAGACCCCAGCAGTCTGGTACATAAAACTTCAATTTGGTCTGCTTTAGTGGTTAACTACTTTTAGCTGCACAGGGAAAACCCTGCTAAAAAGATGCAGTTTTGGGGCACCCTAGCTCAGCCACCATTTAAACACTCAGCAGAGCTGACAACACGGTTGGTACCAACAAGCTCCAGCCAACACCTATGTCCTGTTATTTTTCCTGACCCTAGACACCTGATGGGATGAGAAAACACTGACAAACATGGAGGCACTGAGAAATTCTCCAAGAAATGCAATTACAGCAACCAGAAGGGCCCAGCTATGTGCCTGTGGAAGAACTACCATACCGAGGCTCCCACGGACCTGCAGATATTTGGAGGTAACATGACACTGAATAGGCCAGTTTTAGTACATGCTTATTGGCTGCTTTTTCTTTTGCAGGTGCCTGCATTTTCAGCAAACTAATTCTTGTAAAGTTCATATGTTCTGGGGCTCTCTGAGAAGAAGGCGGCTGCCTGAATGACAGATGCTGTGAGGTGGTGACTCATTGGGGTTTTATGCATGCTACTGATATTCTTGTCTCAGAAAAACACCATAAGAGGATGCTTTGTTAAATTATCCTTCCAACTATTTACTTAGGCTCCGCCGATTTGAATTTTTGAAATAACTTTCTAAAAAGAGAGGGAGACTCTGGCTCCTCAGCCAGTCTTTCAGAGCCATCCATGTTAGTCTCCACCTTGAAAACGCACAATTCTTTCTTCTCTCCATCTGACAGAAAAACCCAAACACATAGACCAGAGACTGGCACTGGTCTGCTGCTCCTTTTCACATTCTTAAAAAGTAGGCTTCCAGTGTCTCATGTCACATCCTCATGTCGTTTGAAAGTGTTCATCTCACACAGGGCACGTGAAGGCCCAGAAAAGGCTTTTCAGTTATTCATCAATAAAGCTTTACTGAAAGATCAAAATAAATGCTTGGTGAGCCCTGGCTTTGCAGTGAATGATGGTTATGAGCTTGGCTGCATGAAACTGGGACCTTTGATAAGTGATTTACTTTAGAGTTGTTCTCAGGAGAAGGCAAACAGTGAGAAAGTTTTCTGCCAAGGGGAGTATCTCAGAGGACTTCAGATAAAGGCTGATCTTCAGCAAACGAGAGGACGAACATCCTGGTGTGCCGAGAGTCAGCCTGCACTAGCATGAAAGCAGTTGTGTTTGCTTCCCTTACTGGCTGTTTATCTGGCACATCAGTGAGGCACTGCTGGTCAGAGATGGACTAATAAGGAGGCAAGGAGGAAGGAGTCTCGTTCATGAGTCCAAGGAGAACTTGGCAGGGCTGGTTTGCACCCATCTGCTTTAACCACAGACATTAACCCTTTGGAGGGAAGACAGAGCAGTCTTACTGATCAGCTGTTTTGTAGCAGAGAAGCCCGGAATGAATTTTGGGTGTTAGAGGCAGGCTGTGCTCTCCCTTTCAGACTGGGATCCAGGTGCCCGATTAATCTAGGAATTGGCAGCAGAAAATGACTATTCAGGTAAAACTTCCACAGCAGCTGCAGAAGAGAAATTGTTTTTTCATTCAAAATATCTAGAAGCCCCCATCAGTGAACAGCCAGAACAGCTTTTATCATTCCAAACCAGTCACTTTACGAAGCAGCAAGACCGCAAAGTCTTTCATCTTAAAAGCTCAACAACAGAAACTTTGAAGCGGTAATGAAACGATGCAGATCTCCACTCCAAAAACTTATAATGGTCCACAGGCAAATCTGAAGGCAGCCCAGGAAACAGAAGCCGGAATCTGAAAGTCAAGCCGAGACTTCTCTTTCTTGCAGCAGAAATAATCTCCAAACTGCCCTTTGTAATATTTGTGCAACTCCAGTTCTTACAAGATGTGGCATAAAACGAAAGGAAAGAAATTTCTAACAGCTTTAAAAATCATTTGGACCTCAGATACACTTCCGGATAGACTTTACCCATCCCACCAGGGCAGCGGTCAGGCTGCAGGGGTGACTCAGCACCGCAGTGCCTAGTGTGATTTTATTTCTTCTTCATTTAGTCAGGAGCAAGAGCTTTCTGGGTTTATAATGTCTGACACTAGCATAAATACCACATTCCTGCATTTTTTTTTTCTCCCACAAAGTACTAACATATCCTCTCCACTGTGGCTCCCCGTTAACATATTTTTTCTCCTTGGGGATCTGAGAAGTTCCAACCAAGATGAGAGGTCCATCGTGCCGAGCATGGTTATGCATGGAAACGGCCAGCCTTTGCCCCAGTTACTAACCAGGCTGAACATGGGGTGGGATGGGGAGCCAGAGATGGAGCTTGCACCCAGGAACACTGCGGTCATCCATGACTAAAGCAGTGGGATGGCAGCAAAGCCCTGCCCACTGGACCAGCCTGTCTCCTACCCATGCAGCAGCCATGCCGTCCTCCCAAAGAGGCCACAATGCATGTATTTTAAATTATATATATTTCATACATATATATATGGAACAAGGTGACATTTTAAGCCAAAAATTAGAGTGCAGCACCTGTGGGTTTCGGCAGGGCAGAATGACCATGCATAACAACCTCCACTGGGAGGACAGCCCAGTCCATCTGCCCCCAAACTTCAACTGTGCCAGGGAGGACCCAGACCGCTACTCACCATCGACAGGGCTGAGGTAATCATGGAGGTGGGCTGTGCTGGCTGCTCCCCCGCTCTGCATCAGGAGGTCCCCGTAGGGGTTTGGGTGGCCGGCCATCAGCGTCATTTGGTGGTAGTAGTCGGCAGGGTTGGCTCCTGGTGGCGGTGGGGGAAGCCCGAAGAGACCTCGCTCCTTCAGGTGCTCGTGAGCCACTGCCGGAGCCACGGATGAGGAGGAAAACATGGGGAGAAGATTCCCACTGCAATGTTAGACCTCGGCACTGACGTTGGCGGCCCCGTCTCCACCCAGTGCCCCCCACCAGCCCCGGCTGCACGGCTCGGAGTAGGGCTCTCGTGACGTGTGCTTGGGCGTGCTTCTGCGGACAAAAGAAACTAAGCTGGGGCCTCTGCATTCCTCCATTTCCGCAAATTTATAAACAATCTCTCGTTCCCCCTTCTAATAATCCTCCCATTCGGACGCAGCCGGCACCCCGGGGAGGGGGGAGAGGGCCCAGCCCGCCAGCAGCAGTAACCCTGTCAGCATTAACATCTCTGCCTATTAGAAAGGAAAGACAAATGCAGCCCAGTTCCCGATAGCAGCGTGAGGAAATTAAAGCCAAGGTCTAATGCATAGAGCTAGGTTTAGTGTCTGGCAGCATAAAACCATTTTGGCTGCCAAAGCCAATTACGCTCACTTTCTCCCAGCTGTAATTTTTCAAACCTGCCTCCCCACCCGCTTGCCCCATTAACTTATTTACCACTGCCTTAAAAAAAAAAAAAAAAAGAAAAAAGAAAGAGTAAAAGGAAAAGCAAAGCAACCCAAAACACAATGCCTTTTTTTCACAGCAAACAATGAAATTGGCTTTGGAAGGAGAGGATGGGGCAGAGCACACGCACACCAGACATCAGACCTCTCTGCAGCGGGCAGCTGGGAGTTTGGATGACGTTTTGGGGGAGGGAAGAAGACGTATGCATTTCCCCATCACTCTAGTGATGGTTTTTTTAGCCATAGAAGATAGTTTTATGCTGCCAGGCACTAAACCAGGGGCCTTGTTGCTCTCTGGTGCTTTGCTTTGCGGCGGAGAAGGGCTGCTGGCCCCTGCAGCAGCTGGGAGGCCGAGAGATACTGGGGTTTGCCGGGCGTGCAGAGACCGGGTCCCCAAAGCCTGGCTGCTCCCTGGGCACTGAGCCACCCGTCTGCAGCTATGTAATGAAGCACTTCTGACGAAGTAAGACATGACTTGCACCTCCCCAAGTGAAAGCAGAGCCGCCATGCATTTTCCCCTTTCCCTGTTTGGCCATTTTTGTCCCCAGCTTTCGGCTACAGGGTCTGCTGGGGCTCAGCGAACACCACCACCTCTGCACGCACCCGGCGCCAGCTCCCCGTGCCAGCTCCCTGCATGTGCTCACCTTCCCCAGAAGCTGTTGCAGGGCAGCTCAGGAGGAAGGAGGAAGAAAATATGTCCCTTCTCCTTCACACAGGAGCCATCCTGCCCCAACACAAAGCCAACAGGGGATAACCCAGCTGGCATTGCCTCATCTCTGCAACGTCAGTCCCAGCCAGGCCAGGCAGCCAGAGCGACTGTGACCCTCACTGGGGGAAGCAGGACTCCCAGTAGAGACATAGGAGTGGGGAAGCTCATAAGAGAGCCGACAGCACTGCAGAAAGGAACGTACTTTAAGCAAAATATTTATAATATGATCCAGCAGTAATAGCTATTCTCACGCTCTGCTTTCTCAGTGCAATGATGCAAAACAAATGTGTAGTTAAAGGGAAGGGGGGTTGGGGGGAACCAAAAAGAAAAAGAGACAGCTCTCCCACTTCAGAGAGCAGCTGCAGAGCCTTTGCAGCTGTAAATCCCCAGGTTTTAGGGAATTTCAGTACTGGTGAGCTACAAAATTGCTGCAGTACCAGTAGCACAGCATCTTACCGTCAGCAGGGCTGAGGCCCCTGGCAGCAGAGATGACGGAGAGCGTGGGGCTGCCGTGGACAGAGCGGAGGTAGTGCTCCATGTGGGGTGCCACGTAGGGGTGCGGTGGGCTGAAGGGCGACTCGCCAGGCCCGGTGGGGTGTGGAGACAGGCGGATGAGGGAGATGTCAGAGATGACGGGGCTGCCACTCAGAGGAGGAGGCCTGGGAAGGAAACAGAGACACGCTGTCACTCCCAGCCACCCAGGGCGGGCACAGCCGCCTGCCACCCTTCTCCCTCCTGCCCCACCACCATCTTTGCCTGTGAGGAAGGAGTTCAAGCACATGGTGGGGAAAAAAACTCCTCTCTTGGCGTTCATGGAGTCTGAAGCCAGTGCAAGCTTCCTGCAGGCCCACACCCTCATTGCAGTAAATATGTATTTGTGCAAGGTGGCTCACCCCAGCTGGGCTGCTGTAAAAAGGGGCACGAGCTGCTTCAGGCAGTGCCTGCACACCATCTCCTGCACAGGGTGGTTTGCAGGCTCCTCACTGCCCCTGGGTATCCTGATGTTCAATGCTATGTGCAGACAGCGCCCTGGACAAGGCTGCCAGTCAAAGGATGCAAACGGCGCAAAGAGTACATGGATGATCAAGGCAAGCCGTGCTCTGCTCGGCCCAGCATGCATGGCTCAGCCAGTGCCAGCAGAGAAGCCCTCCCCGCCTGCGTCCATCACGGCTTGCACAAACCTCCTTGACAAGTCGGCGGTACGGTTCAGAGGGCAAAAGTTCACGAGAGGTTTTATTGCATGCTTTCTGGGGGCCACCTCTGTTAAATCCCTCAGATCTTCCTCAGGCCAAGTGCTACCTGAGAAAGAAATCAGGAACTGCTGAGGGATTCAGCAGGTAAGAAAAAAAAGAGTCGCAGACATGTTTCAACACTTGAGCCATTTTTGCAGGGTGAGCAAGGATGGAAGAGAAAGCGCACGGACATCTGCCAGACACGTCTCCTACTGCACCCTCCAGCCTCTTAAACAAACCACAGAGGGTGCAAGGAGGGGAGAAAAAGTTACACGCCCTGACCTGAGAAGCAGAAAATCTGAGCTAGACACCAAAAGAGGCAGAGCTGTCATTAGGCAAAACAAAAGAGCAAAATCTGTTTTGCATTAGTGCTCTCTGTACTCACAGACTGCTGGAAGAGGAACTGGTGTGGAGACGCAGGTCATGGCAGGGACGGCGTTCGTCCCTGGCTGGGTGCTTTGGCAAAGCTGAGGGAGATGGATGTGGACCCCATGAGGCTGTACCCCAGACACAGGAGGCCATAAGGATTCAGAGGTCAGGGATCTGGGACACGGGCTGAGCTAAGGGACAGTATTACAAAGGTCCTTCCCCAAGGATATCCAAATATGCCACTAGTGAGTGCATGTAAGATCTGTCTCTCCATACACAAACAACCACAATGCTCAGACATGCCACCTGCACCTCAGGATCTCAGTCCCACCCTGTCTTATCAACAGCTCAGGTGTATTTTAATTTATTTGTAATACTTGCATATCAACAAAACCACACAGAAATGTAATATAAGCTTTGCAGACTTATTCAGCAGTTTACGAGCACGTTTGTCTTTGTTTGATCTTCTGCATGTTTCTCTGTCTTTCTGATAAATTAGTAAACCTTGTGGCTTTTTGAACACTTTCTGCTGATGGGTAGTAAATTAAATGCCTTTTAAAATATTTATAGTTCAAAGTACTTTCCTGTAGCAATACACTCTGTGGCTGACTAGTGTGAAATACAAGGCAGTGAAAACCTATCAGATACAAAGGGCTTGCGGAGGTGTGCAGCCACCGACACACATGCGCTCGTTGGACCCAGACTGGGGTTTTGCTAGAGGAATACCCACCAGCACTGAGCCTGTTTTCTTTTACAGCACTGAAAAACAAACTTATGATGGCACGGCAACTTCAGACCTCATAACCTCCCCACCTGTGTTGCCATGGCCTTTTGCCACCAAAATTATGGGGTGACCAAAGTCCCTCTCCAAGTCACTCTGGGGTGCCTCTTGCCATGACGTCAGCCACGGCAGCAGCAGGCTCAGGAAAGCCGCACTCAAGGCCGCCGGGGCTGGTTTCTGTCGAGGCTGCTCATAAAGGTGGTCGAGCACGGAGCCGACCAATTTATTTCTACCGGGGAGGAGGGAGAAGTGAATCAAAGTCTCTGTTCCAGATTTAGTTTCAATTCATTTCTAATAATCTCCACCGCCTCATCTGGAAAAAATGAAACAGGATTAAAAAAAAATGATGTCATTAAGAAAACATCTGACTAATTTTTCTTCTGACGAAGACTTAATATAAGTGAGGGGGGATGTAAATTAAAAGCAGCCCCAATCTTCCCTGGGCCACAGAGCCTGCCTTAATACATAAGCCATGAAAGAAGTTTTCTTACATATACAATAAGTTCCCTCTTTCATCAGTACTCACAGCTTCTCCCAAAAGGGTTGTGAACTTCTTTGATGCAGTCTTGAAACTATGTATTACCAGGTTTATGAGCCTTTGGAGCCTCTGCTGATCAAACTGTGAGGCCGACATCTAGAACGTGTATAACAATATGAAGGGTTTGCTGTTAATTTTCTCCATGCTAAATTGGGCAGAAATGCTGGAGTCCCTCAGAACAGGAAAACTCCACCCTGGCCAAGAAGGTAACACTGGGAAAAAGATCAAGAATTCCCCCAAAATGCATGCAGCTGGAGGCCCGCGTGGTGTTTCAGTCTGAGGCTGGCCCTGCACATAAAGACTGCGCTGGGGAACAGGCTTCTCCTTATGGCTCTGCTTAAAGCCTCTCCTCACCACATCTCTCCATCCGTGGGCTAGGACGGCCATACTGCCATTCAGGTCTGTCTCCTTATGGCTCTCCCAAGCAGGGATCACCTCTCACCACTGTACCCCTACAATTCCAGCAAAGCATCATCCCACAGCACAGCACATCCCAAAATAACATGGCTTCCAGTAGCTCCTTACCAGCAACAGCTCACTTGGCCAGAAGGATCCTCTGCTCTTAACTCCCCAAAAGTTTGATTTTCCCCCTCTCCTTTTCTTCCATTTGCATCACTGGAGTTATTTCACACCTAATCCTGACTCCCATATTGTGACATCACATCAGCACTCTGCAAAAATACAGCGAGAGGCAGCCGCAGTCTCGCAGGTCTGCTCCTGGCGAAGAAGAACAATTAGCTGCTGCTTTTAATAGGCAGCAGCTTAAGTGGATGAGGGATGAAGCTGGGGGAGGAGGGGTAGCTCTGCCCCCCTGCCTAGCCCACCTCCTGGGCAAGTGAGGCTCCTTGTCCCCATGCCCCGGACCCACCAGCGGGACTGTCTCCAGCGTGGTGCAGGGAAGCAGCCGTGCAATGGAGCGCAGTGCCAGCACTGGCTTCCTCAGGGTGTCTGCATAGCTCCCTGAGCTCTGCTGTCTGCACGTCACTGCCAGCTCCTGCCCTGGATCCTGCGGATGGCACGAGGAACACACTCCGGGACTGGGGCAGAGCTCCCGGCTTTGCTGAAGCCAACGCTATAAAAATCTCGCTGTCTGCAGCAGGACAAGGGATTTCACCTGACCACATATATTTCTGAAGAAACCGGTATTCTGGTTTTCAAATAGGCTAAGGGAATTGGGTGTCCAAACGCCATTAAATTTAATGGGAGCCAGGGGCCTGTTTTCCCTGCGGCTCCAGCAAGAAGCCCAGGCTCTATAATTAATGCTCAGGACTTGTAGAGCAATTTGCATCTCTGACGAAGCATGCGAGCCTGGATTCATTTCCTCCCCCACCCAGGAGAGGCTCTCCCTTCCCTGCTCTCTAACAGAGGGAGAGACATTACCTGATCCCACCTAAGGGCTTGTGGTGATGCTGGGGCATGCACGCATGCTGCTGATGGCCTTTCGGAGTAGTGCTGTAGCGGTGCAGTGGACAACTCCCCTTGGTGAGCAGAAATCCTTGCGCTATTTACCTGGTGCCAGCTGCCTGTGGAGCAGGACAATGAGGCAGCAGGTACACACAGCAGCGGAGGA
Source organism: Falco cherrug (assembly GCF_023634085.1). NCBI lineage: Eukaryota > Metazoa > Chordata > Aves > Falconiformes > Falconidae > Falco > Falco cherrug. The sequence goes on along the minus strand of NC_073704.1, from coordinate 30,057,250 downwards.
GCACAACCACCGCAAGGAGACCTGCCAGCATCCGAGACATGACACGCGCTGCTGGTGGGACACTAGGAGATTTTTGATGGTTTCCCAGGAGCTGGTCACTCCTCAACTGCCCTTCACCAGGGAAAAGAGATCTGCTTAACTTTCCTGCCACGTGGGTTTTGCTGAAAGGAGTGCCAGCTTGTCTGAAGCTCCACAGTCTCATCCCAAAGTCTGGGGAAAGGAGCTGGTAGCTTTTCTTTGGAAAGCAAGGCAAAAAAATTCAGCCTGCGGCTTTTAGTGTGGTGGACCAGCATGTCCCTGCATGTGCCCTGGGGCCTGGCAGGCGCTAGCCTCCCATACTGCTGCTCACAGGAGGTGGGTACGTGCTGTGCTTGGTGCATCACAGCTGGATGCAGCGCTGGGAAAGGAGCCTCATGCTCCCATGGCAGAGGAGAAGTGTCATATCTGAGGAGCTGGGCTGGGCTCCTGAGAAGGGAAACCCCTCAGCAACTGGCAAAACCAGTGCAGGCCACTGAGAACAGGGCCCTGGGGTGACTTTTTCTCACCCGACTCTTCTGCTGTGGTCTGTACCAGCAGTCCCCAAATCTTGCATGGTAGAGATGTAGCACCATCTCCCTGCTGCTACATGTGGGTCTGGAGCCTCTGCAAGGGGCAGCCAGCAATGAATGCAACAGTTAAAGAAGTTGCATATTTCTGAAATAGTCTCCATCAGTTAAACCCCAGAAAAATGGGGACAATTAACCAGCACTAATGTCCCATGACTAGTCTAAATTAATACTTACATGCCAAATATATTCATTCAGCAGAAAACAAAGGGCTGAATACTTTTCCATATGCTTAATGGAATATGGACACTTGCAGGCAATTGTTTTGCTGTACAATAAAAAAACTGTATAGCTGCCACATAGAGATGGAAGCTAGGAACAGAGCTGCTTGCCCATGGGGAGGGGTATCAGAGCCTGGTAGGGTTTTGCTATAAGCAAAAAGCTAACAATCCCATATAAACCTCACATAAAAATCCTTGCTTTTCTTTTGTCTTAAAACTTCCTGGCCTGGTTTTCACATGTCCTGTGCACCCAGAACACCACTCAATGTCTGCAGGAGATGGAGGAGAGCCATATGGATGCCCCAAAAATGGACTGTGCTCGTGGCAGACAGGTTACATATGGGATGCCAAAGCTGCATCCAGCAGGAAACCTAAAATGCCCCAGGATTCATGCTAAATAATTCAGTCTAAACAGCTCTCGCCAGCTCCTCAGCTTCACCTCTGTTTATTTCTGATTTAAAGTCCCTTACAACAGGAAGGGCGAGAGGTTGCGACACTTGTGCGGTACCCTCTGGATCAAACCCTGTGAGGTCCCTCAAAACAAGGTACCTTTCAGAGGTCAAACCTGGGCCATGACTATTGAATTCACATGGCATTTGATCATGCACAGAGATTTCCTCCCCTCCCACTTTTTTTGGCTCAGGGAGTGGAGGATGTGCTGGGAGGAGCAGCACGGAGTTGCCTGCAGCTGCCTCTACCCCCCAGCCACTGCCAGGGAGTGCGGGGCAGCCCGGTAATGAGGCAACGGGGAATCACACACACTCCCCAGCTCTCCCACCACTGCAACAAGTTGATAATTATCCAATAAAGTGACCTGATGCTCGAAAATAGGGCTATCAACTTGAATACGACAGCTTTTGTCTCCTGCCAGGAAGAGATCGGGATGGGGACACAAGAGACATCACCACTAACTCCCAGCCCTCCCCTGCCGAGACGTTCAGCACAAGTAATTTTATTTCTTTTTCCTGTACTCTCTCAGCTCTAGAATGAGCTTAATGATTAGCTTTTTGTTTTCATACTTACAAAGATGACTCTACAGAAAATCAGAGCTACCTTTGCTAGTACAGAAATTAATGCACTCACTTAGAAGAAGCTGTCATGGAGACTGTGAAGCTGGGCAAAAAATGCTACAACTCCTCTGCAGAAATTTAATGGGCATGTTTCGACCAGTTCCCATTTTCTCCTTTCCCCTCAAATATGGCTTTGAGGCATGGAAGGCATGAAAAAATAAAAAAGATATTTTTACAGCGAGGGCAAGTTCCCATTAGATGGGTTTATGGACGGAAGTGGTAAATTCAGTGCTGCTGCAAGACTTTACAACAAAGCTAGGTGTTTTTCTAAAAGATGGGCTCTAAGTGTTCTGCAAGGTTTGGAGGTTTTATAGTAGGGGAAAATAATTTCTCCTACTGTAGAAATTAAAGAGGGGATCCTATGGTTGCAGATGTCAGATGAGATAACTGCAGTAATTCTTTTTTGGGCCTGAACAGACACAAATCTCTGAATATTAAATCCCTTATTTGTGGATTTGTGGTTAGGGCGCTGCTTTGAGAAGGATTTAGGTAGACACTATGAAAAATCCCACTCTGCATCCATTGGCAATGGCAGTTGTCTAAATACCTTTAAAAATTGTGCCTTAAATCTAATCCTGTACTACTGAAGTCAAAAGAAACTCTGCCACTGATGGTAGGAGCAACAAAACCAGGTCTCCAATGGTCAGTTCCTTTGTTTTCCATCAACACCATGGAAACAATATCATAATCTAAGGCGGATACAATTTCTTAGTGCATTTTTTTCCCTATTCCCTAGAAAAACATATTCAAGACTTAATGTAACTTCTAGCATATCAAGTCGATTTAATATATTTGCTTCAGGTAAGAAAAAGGATTTTTTTTATTTCAAAAGTGGGAGGGAAAAAAAGATAAACATCTTTCATTTTTCCTTTCAAAAGACCATTCCATTTGAAAACTTACCTGACTTCAATCCTGAATCTAAAATATCTATAACTAAGAAGAACAAAAGATTTAATTCCAACATGAGTATTATTATTATCTATGAAATACAACATATTTTAGTTTAGAGCTTGAAACTTTTTTTTTCACCTAAATTGAACCAGAAGTTAACAATGTTCTTAAGCTCACAGGTTAAGCCTTAGCATCAGCCTTAGCTAGGGCAACATCTGGAGGGAGCAAAGCTGGGAGCGTGAGTACAGGAATCGATTCTCAAATTAGAAACTTTCCAAACTACAGATGATCTGTTATTGCATTTATGTGCTGCATTTACCACAATGCAGGTCTAGTTTTGGCTGACACTTCTAGGCACAGCTGCAACACAATAACAACAACAATATCAATATTTGCTTTTAAAATGGAAGAAAAATGCAAATTTTTAATAGGCAAGGTTGCCCTCCATTATACAACACATAAAGAAGCAAGACATCAAAGGTAGAAATTAGAGTTGATACAGGACCTTCAAACCCAAATCAAATTAGTGTCTTGAGGAGAGATCTTTGATTTAAGCTTAATAGTGGTGATTTTTTCTTGGGTTGTTTTATACTTAATCAGCCACACAGCCCACTGTGCAGACATATGTTCCCAAAGCACATCAAAGGAAGTAAACATTCTGTTTCAGATCCTAATATCCTTTTTTTATCCAATTATCTTACTTACATGATCTTTTAATTTAAGTTCTGAAAGCCCACCTTTTCACACAAGCCTTCCTTTAGGGATGGAGGTAGAAGGATGACCAGCTCAGTTCTTGTGAGATACCCGCCACAAAACCCCCACAATGAATAAATCAAAGCACAGCAGATGAGTCTCTAAGATAGTTTCTTGAGAGATTAATGATGAAAGCCTTCAGAGAAGAAGCATATTTTAAGAAGGAGAACTTCAAGGAAGGTAGCTGAGGGAGAAAGATGGAAGGAGAGTGAAAGAAAAGGCATGAAAGCAAGCATGGATAAAAGTGCAAGAGCCAATGACAGTAGTTCAGCGACAGACCGAAGGAGCGATGCAAACCTGGAGGCATGTGAACTTCAGGCTGAAACCACCAGGCATGTCAGCTTGATTCCAGTAGTCACAAAACTTGAGAGCTGGGGTATCAAAATGCTGCGGGTGCAGAGCGGGGCGGGGATGAGGGCTGGGCAGCGGCATGATGGGTGTGGGGGGAGCAAGCAAGGTGGGAACGGGTGGGATGGGGAACAAGATGGGGAGAGGTGTAGATACGGACCAGGTCCTGATGGCAGAGCTAAGCAGGAAGCTGAGGGAGATCTAAGAGTATTCAGCACTGGTGAGGGCATGTGGGAAATGGGTGTTGGAAAGAAGTGTCAGATGTGAACCAGCCGTTTCTGTGCATCTGATTGATTTCCCTTGGGACACATGTTGAGGATATTAGCACTTTCAAGTGAATACTTTGCTTGTAGCTGTGAAGACACTGGGCTTGAGAAAACAAATGGGAAGTGCATGTGTGCGGGGAGGAAATCTGAATTTTTGATCCCCGCCTAGCGTCTTCTGGCCATGCTGCTTTTGGGTGGGGGCTTTTCTCCCTGAAAAGGAAATAACATTCAAGTGCTACAGAAGGGTTTAACATTTAAAAGACCATTTCTATAGTACTTCTGAAAAGTCCCTTTCCATGTTATGCCAGCAATAACCTGTTGTGTAGAGGGAAAGTGAGTGGCAGAACACCACAGCAGTGGTGCTCATGGAAGAGTCAGGCAAACTATAGAAAATGCTTATTCATTCATTACACTTTAAATCTGCCTTGGCTCTATACCCGTCATATCCCAGAAAAGCAAAAAAGGACCATTCCTCTTCATCATGACTGTAATACAATCAACTGGCTGCAGCATTACTCTAACCAACGTTAACTAACAGAGACTATGTCTGACATCTATAATTTCATGTTAACAAATTAGGTAGACTCTTGCATTTCCTGGTACCTTGAATGCCCAAGAAGCTCATAACTTTTCTTTATATGCAAAATGTCAGGGAAAGGGCAAACAATGTTATGCCAGAAGACCGTAGCCAAATCACTTGGTTGGAATGTGCTGTAAATCATGGGGTGAATGGAAAATGAATCTTTGTTCTAGGACAGTCACTTCCAACATTAATGTTGCTGCTAATATGCTCCTTTTCTATTGGGAATGTCCTCTTCCCATAATCCAAGGTCCTGTAACTTAGATCCTAAAACTAAACAAGGCATCAAGGACGGAAAAACTACACCCAACTAATTATAAAAATTATATGTCGTACTTCTCTTTTCTGAAGTACAAAGGAAAACCGTCGGTGTTCAGGCTTTAGAAAGATGTTGCGCTTTCTCTAAGCAACAGTAAGGTTTTGTAACCAACTGGAAGTAACCAGAAAACCAAGGTTTACAAAGAGGTATAAAATGAAACAGGAGTATGTACAGCACAGATCTCTACAAAGCCTTGGTAGACACAGCATTCAGAGGAGCTCTGTACGTAGCGGTGATTGTGATAGCGGCACAGAAACACATCTCACACACGCCAGGTATACTGCTAGCATGCTGCCTGTGTACCTGCCTCTGTGCATCACAGCACAAAGGAGTAAAAGACGTACACTCCTGTAATAGCAAAGCTTTTGGTTGGGGCTCCCTGGGTTTTCTGCAGGAATTAATTTTACTGGCATATGACACATTTTAAACAGCAACAGCACTCACAGTAACCTCCAAAGGGAAATATTCCTGAACAATATATAATAAATACATTGATTTCTAATAATAACCATCTGCCCTAAATCTTCTTGCTGACAGGTTTAGTTGGACCAAAGGCCCTTTTCACATCTACTTCATGACAGTTCCCATCACTGCATAAAGACTTTGAAGTGCCCTAACGTGCAGTAAAATGTGAGATAACCTACCAAACTGTCAATATTTCTTCACTTCTAAAAGGAAATGCTAATGGCACTCAAAGAACTCAAGATGTAATGTAAGATCTGATCCAGCAGGCTGGCTGATCTAACCATCCTTTCCTTTGCTACAAGCATGCTGAAAAGCAAGCAATTATATAGTGAAGAGCAGAACTAGGTAAAAGTTTTTCAGTGATATGACTGCAGAGAAAAAAACCCTTTTTACTCCAAACAAGCTTTTCCCTTGGAAGTGTCTGGAGTTTTCTGTACGAAATAAGAGAATTAACAATAAGTTAGCTCTTAATTTTAATTTCCTATTTTTAACCTATCACTTTTTTTTTTCTTTTTTGTTTTGTTATTAGAGATAAAGTGAACCAGCATGAAACGTGGATGTGTTTAAAATCTGGACAACTTTTAGCTGGGAGTTAATTTTCCATAGGGAAAAGATGAACACAAGTAATTCAGAGAAAGCAGAATCTCTCTTCAACTGACTGTGATAAACAGCTGTCGTTTCTCTACCAGCTCTAGCCTGCAGCTTAAGACTGACAAAAGCTCTATAGCAGGAGAAACTAAATGCAATAAACAGAAGCCCAGCCCTATGGTAAACCTCCAGCACTGCTCATTGCACTGCACAGCTTCAGCTTCAAAGGAGCCAGGATGCTGCCCCCTGCCCAAAATCATCAGCTCATGGTAAGAAAGGATGAGGTGGTTTATATCTCGTCATCCACGTATCACCCAAAAAGCCTTCTTTCCAAAACTCTTTTGCTCCAGATCCATTGGTGTCATTCTCTACAGCAGCTCTCCTATTCTTCCAATTTTCCAATGATACAGGAAAACATAACTTGGTTATTAAGGAAGGAGTAGGAATTTGGTGTTCCCCAGCTGTTTATCACTGAAAGTTTACACTAGTGCTTTTCAACCTGTGGTTTGCAAAACCCTTGGGAATCACAAAAAAATCTTTCAGGTGCTGTGAAAGGCAGGAAAACACCCCTGCAAGCCTCTTGTTATTTGGACCAAATTCGCTATATGATGTTTGACAGCCCTGCTGGAAAATATTTAGGGAAGCCACAGACTATAATAGCTTGAAAACCCCTCATTGATCCTATGCTTCCTAAAATCAATAAAACTTACATATGAGACATTCGCACAGTAATCACCGACCACTGCCCCGATCCATCCACCACCCACCGATGTCAGCTAGCACTGGAGCACACACGTGCGATTTAGGCATCTCTGCTATGCCAGCACAGAGGTAACCCCGTCTCCCATGTCAGCAGTGCCATATACGTACAGTGACACTTCCCTCCCACTGCCATGCAGAGGGAGACCTGCCGGCCTCATCTTTCATTCTCTTATCTCATGCAGCTATTCCTTATGCAGACACATTTCTGTATACAAATCCTATTATACTTGACCCTCGGTTCACCCTGTTTCCATTACAACGTTGTAGACTCAACCAGACTTGCTCCAGTGCCAACTCTGTGCTGTCATTCCTTGTGCAGAGTGGTAATAAAGAAATCACTGTTTTAAGCTGACAAAGAACAGATTTCTTACTAAGTAAACACTGATGTTTTGGTAGGGAAATTAAGTTATAAAATTGTGTCTACAAAGGGAGACCATACAGATGGAGTTTGTTAAGACAGCAATACAGTCAACAGTGGTTAATTCAATTGCCTGCTACTTATCAGATTTTTTTTTTTTTAAAAAAAAACGGCTTATCCAGCTTTTGTAAATGCAAATGCAGAAAAACATTTCAAAGAGTCGTTGTTGTCTTAGCTGGAGAGCAATGCACATGCGCACATGGCCTTTTGAGGCCGAAGAGCCTGCCTTTGAATATCCACCATGGTTATGCTGGGGTCCAGCAGCTCTGGTGCTTACCAGCCTGGCAGGAGAGGAGGTCTGAGCATAGCACAGCTCATCATCATGCCACCACTCACCAGTGACCTCCACCGTCACAGCTGTGCCGTGGCCTTGCTTCCCCTGGCCACCACTCCTGGCTGCCTTTCTGCCTGCTTGGTGCCCTGCACCTATTGTAGATGCCCCAAACCTTCCTTCGGCTCAAGTAGAAACTGGGCACTGAGCTCAGCTGGGTAAAGGTAGGAAATTCAGTATCTACAGTCCTCAGTTGAGCCTTAAATGACCCCAACCCAATCTTAGATGTCACAACTAATTCCCAAAAGTTCCAGGTTGATGCCAAGACACTGAAGCTGTTTCTCTCCTAAATGCAGCAACAGCAGAGGCACAGCCACTCCCTACCCTCTCCTTTCCAGGGAATCGCAGCTGGGTTTGGGTGATGCCTGAAAAACAAGGGGATTTTTACAGCATCGGTGCTAGCAAAGGCCGCCCAGACATCCTCCTCAAGCTCACGCTTCTGGTGACGGTCCATACTGCTGGACCAGGAGCAGAAGCAGGAGGTTCCTCATCACTCCACGAACCTCAATAAACACCCTTCTTGCACATCACCAAACACCAGCTTATGCTTTTTTATCTAAGTGAAGAGAGGGATAAGACCTCCAGCCCCATTTCTGCACACTCTGCCAAGCCCCCAAAGGATGCAGAGCCAAGGAAGAGGCGGCTGCTGTCCCTGCATGGCCAGCTGCAGGTGCTCAACTCACACATTACAGCCATCGCTTTCCACAACAGCAGCCAAAGTCTGTCTGAGGTGATACTCCAAATAGTCTGAATATAACCTCAGTGAAAGCAGGTATGTTTTGGGGACAGTTTAAAATGACCAGAGAGTTGTGAGGATTTTTCTAAAACATTTTGTCAGGGAGGATAGAGAGAATTATTTATTTTTTGCATTGGATAAAGTTCCCTATGGGATTCAGTGTGTAGCATGATGTAAAATCTCAGGCGAGCCAGAAGGTGTTAACAATGTGTGCCCTTTAAATGATGCACTTAGTCAGTAAAATGAGATGTGCTTAGGTTGGAACTATGTAAATACACTCATTTTATTAATATAAGGTAAAAATCTAAAAAAGAGATATTGCTGGATAATTAAGTCACCAAGTATTCATTCTATTTAAAATTCAGGAGAAGGGATATTAAACATACTCAAATTTTATGAAAACATTTGCAATGGCTTTAATAATTCAGCACAAAATTTTATTTGAATATTTCATTCCAGTTTTGGAGAAGGCAAACACAGGGCCATTGTACTGTGGTCTGGGAATGAGGAAACAGAACTGCTCAGGTGCAGTGGGTTATTTTACCTGTTTAGACAACACAGTGATGGACAAACCAGCCCTGGAAATCAAAGCTACACTGAAATCCCAGTAGTGAAGTTTTCTATGTGGTAGCAGCTTTTGAAAGTCCCATCAGTCATCTTTCTGCACCTTCAAGCATTTTTTGCAACCAAAGTGGATTTCAGTGGAGTATAAGCTCCTACATGCATTCACTGTCGGATTAGCTGCTGATAGAATTTTGATGCGTAAATACTTCTGTTTTGAAGTTTAATTTGAAAATAGGACTTAAGGTCCTTCACTTTGCATGTCTGTGGGGGTTTTTTAGTTGTATCTGCTGCTTGATTTGTTAAAATAAGCAAAGGACTTAACAGGTGAAAATGAAGTGGATTTTCAAAATGTCTTATGGTTTAAATAACCTATAGCGTTATTAGTAACCAAGGAAATTCACCTATCCAGAACTGAACTTCTAATATTAACAATTCCCTTTATGCACATCATATTACAGTGCAAGTTTTAAAGCTGTTCATAATGTAATGGCAAAATAATTACTCCTACCCAGCACTGCAGTACACATTTGGTACTCATGAATGCTGTAAGGATTAATACAACCATTCACGCCTGCTATAAAAGACTTCCTAGCCAATTATAAAAGGTACAGGAATGCACAGACCATTTTCCAAGCTCAGTCATAGAGTATCTGAGGGACAGAGCAAGTTCAAGAAGAGTTGTAAAGACCTGGGGGTGGGAGATAAACTTTTAATTACACAAGTCCCACTTGAAAGCTCTCACTCTGCTCTTCTATGAAGTAGCTCAAAAGCCAAAAATGAAAATATGCAGCTCATGCTATTGTACCCTGGTTTTTACCAGCATATTTGTCAAGCTCTTGTGACACTCCCAACAATGCCAGATTCCCTGGCTGCACCATCTCTATCTTCTACCTTCAGCCTTCAGGAACAGCTTCTAAAAGTCTCCAGCTTCACTTTAATTGAAGATTTGCTCCTGGACTCCAGAGGCTCTTTCATTTGAAACTCAAATGCAATCAGGCGGGGTGCAGACCATGATGCACTGTAGGCAAGGAGATTACCTTTCAGCCTAGCTTTCACCCATTGAGGATGCTAACAGGAAGAGGAGATTAGATTGAGAGCTTGAACTGGGTAGTAGGGAAGACTACACACCCCCACCCCCCAACACACATATGCACAAATCCTTACTGAACTGGAAGTTCACAGATCACAGCCATTTTGCTGGTGAATGTGTGAACCTCAAAATTGCCCTGCCTGGAAGAAAAGTCACCCATGAACACAGAGCTGGTACGGTTGGGGTTGGGTTTATGAAAGGCAAAGCAATGAAATCAATCACAGAACCAGAGTCTGGATAAAGGCCAGTTTGGCAACATAGTCAAAAACCAAATGAAGGGATAAGAAACCACTGCATCTAGTGCAAGATTTTGGAGGAAGCATGATCTGCTCTTCAGTGCAAGGCAGCTCGAGGAATTTTCTGTCCCTCAGTTGGTGACATTTACTCACTGAGTCACCCTGGGAAAGGTCCCTCACCCAATATGCTGCTGCACCAGTGTGACATACCTGAAGCAATGTGACATCTGTGCATAAACCAAGTCCAAGTCTCTGCTCATCATCTGTCCTTATCAGAAACCGTCACATAATTCACCAGAAATGCAAACCCTGCTCTGCAGAGCTTGAACACGGAGAAACCAGGCTGATAGGATCCTGAGGTCCTGCAGCACATCAGGACTTGAAGGGAAAGAAGTTACAGCTCACAGCGCTCCTACCTTCTTCACATTTGGCAGGAGCTGGCTTTTAAAAAAACACACAAACAAACAAACAAACCAACCAACCAACCTTTGAAGAGTTTCTTATTCTTGTGGTAATACTCATCTGGGCACTGACAGGATTCAAGCCAGACGTGGTTGAGGGAAGTCTGGAGTCATACCAGGTTTAGATCTCACATGCCAAGAGAGGTCAAGACCTAGCCAAGCCTTGAACAGATGACTTGCAAAGAAAATCCCAGGACACGGAGGAAGTGGTGTTGGTGGGAGAGTGCTTTTCCCTCTGACTTATTAGGCAACGCCACGTGACAATGCTCTGGTAAGTAATCGGAGCGGCCGTCATTCCTATCTGCTAAAGCTCAAAAGTCCACTGCATTTGTCCTCAGTAAAGGTCCTGTGGGACTCTTAAAAAGACATGGGTTGTAAAATATCTACCCTGGCTCAATTCCATCTTAGTCTCTTACACTGTGGTCATCTCATTGCTGTCCGCCCTGAGGGAGGATTTGAACTTTCCTGACCTAACCTGAAAATTGGTTTGGTTATGTGTGCACGTACAATTTCTTTTCCAAAGATGGTTAGAAAATTATTTCAACTTTGGAAGTCTTCTGTGTTTTCAAGTTAATAAAGTGGTTTGGAGTTTGCCGACACTGATTTCACTGTGATCATTTCTCTGTTTAGAGACTTTTACTGGAAATAATGTATGAACAGGTAATAACTATTTAAGCATTCAAAAGTACTGGATAGAACTCTGCAGATACCTCAGTTTTCATCAGTTCCTGGTATTACTTCTTACAGAGAAACACTTGGGCTGGACGTCTAGGAAAAAAGGGAAAAAGCTGGAAAAAACTTTTATCTGATTTCTCCCCTGGGAACTGACTGCAAAATCCTTCCCACTGGTTACAGAAAATAGTTCTTCACCCTGACCTGGTCCCTACCATATGATAACTTCTCATGCTGTACACTGACCCCCACAAGACACCATCACAAAATGGGTGCCTCCCAATTGGGGTAAAACAGCAGCAAAGATCTCATTTTAGTTCTTCCAAAGAACTGAAAACATCAAAAATCATGTTTTTGAGGCATGTAAGGTTTTTTTAAAAAACTGTTTCATTTCCAATTCAAGATGATATTTCAGATTAGGGGAGGAAGCAGAATGCCCTTATTTCTCATTTTGACATTGTTTTCATGAATGAAATAGTGGATAAGTCTAGTCATTGGCTCCTTGAGGGTCTCTTCAAACAAACAGGACCACCACACTGTCTGACCTGAGTGGTGATCAGTTCCTCAAAGCAGCACCTCACACACAGTTAATTCCTTGAAAACTTGCTCTTCCAAGAAAGCAAACACTGGGACATTTAGTCCTCATGGTACCACTGCAGCTAGGCTCCTCCAGGCTGGCCTGTTTGACATCGCTTCTGGGATCTCTATGATGATGCTGGACTCACAGCAACATTATGGGGAAGTAACCACAGAGCTCTAGTCTCCCTTCATTAGGTCTTGACTTCTACTTTGCCAAAATTATCTAAAGAAACATAACTGGAGTCCTTCATGATAATACCAGCAAATAATCCATTACCATAACAAGTCTGAAGTCAACTGCCAAGTCCACATTGGTACAAGAAAAATCTCTACTACAAACTATTTTTACAGCAGGAATATACAAGTGGGACTTAGTAAACATTTCTATTTTATGGCATCTTCAGAAGAACACCTCACTCCAGGACAGTATGTGAACATGCATTTGAGTTCCCCTGAAGCCAACGGACCTAAGCAGGTACTTCTAATTAAGCATATACTTCGGTGTTTTCCTGAATAGGGAGAGACTTAAAAGCAGTTCCACAGCCTAGTTCACTTTCTGCATGTCTCTCTGCCTCACAAGCTCGTAATTTCTTTTCAAATATCTTCTACAAATATCTCTTATCCTTCTTTGCTAATCCCCATTAGATTAATCTTCCTTACATTTACTGATTAGATGACTGAATGCATTAATTTCTTCATCACCCTATCTTTCTACACCCTGCTTTTTTGCCATCTACAATGCAGTTTTCTCTTGTAAAATACTGTACTGCACTTGTGTTGGGATGAAATACAGCATATGAAATCAAGTGTTTTAACTCAGTGAAGACAAATAGTCAAATAGTCACAAACAAGAATATGCATGTAAGAACATCACCCTAATACAACTGTAAGCTTAAAAAATTCCTGTTTTTAATGTATTAACCACACTCTGGTAGTCTTTCCTCTACCAGTGGTAATTTGGGATGTGTGGTTATCCTGTGGGATCTTAAGAAGCTTTCAGATGAAGCATTTATCAGCAGGTACCATTGTCCAGCTGCTGGTTTGCAAATCAAAAGCCACGTAAGTAGCTCCAGATCCAAGCTAGGAAAGCCTCTTGTGAAGGGGCAAGAGGAGGAATAAAACAAATTGTTCTCTAGGATGCTTTCACTGGGATCGAAAGGAAATATTTCAAAGGCCCTTACAGGATTTAGGAACACACATTTATTTCTTAGAGCGACTTAAACTCAAAAAGCTCAATGTGACTGCATTTCATACAACCCTAATATCTTTTCAGGCATGCCTGACTGCACCCACGTGCTGTTACAAGTGGCTTGGGTATGTGTGTGAGGGGTAGGGAGAGGTATGAGACACGTAAAATGAGTTGTGCTAGAAGAAATACCTCTGCTGTACAAAAGAAATACTGCCACACCGTGAACTTGAAGAAAAGGCACAAGGTGGTGGTGGAGCCTAACTCACATTTAATCTAACAGCAGGTACTCAGCAGCGGGGAGACCATGGTACAGTCCTGCTGCTGCCCAGGGGGTAGAAAAGGATATCTCCTACCTCCCAGCTTCCTGCCATGCTGTCAGGTGTGTGTACCCCACCCCCACAAGTATCAGCTTAAAAAAATCATCAAAAGGCTCATAATCTAGTTTCACTACCAGCTACCACAATCAGTTATATCCGAACCTAACCCCATACGTGCCAATAAGCTGAGTGCAGGGAATGCAGTAAACTTGCTGTTGAAGTGGAGTCTGGCCAACTGATATCAACTAAACCCTGAATATACTTTTTCCATAGCACATCCTCCCACCAGGTTTGCTGTGTGCATGCTCCTGCAAAGGAGAGGAGACAGGGCAGAAAATTCCCCCACCAGTCCTGCAGGAGCTGTATGACCTGGCTGTGTATACTGGACTCCAAGCATGCACAAGGCACCTCATTAACAAGTTTGTGCTTTTTAACTCCATTCCAAACATTTTCTTAATTTTTAGGTACTTACCTCATTTACTAGGGTTGGCTTTGGAGTCCCGAGTGTCAATGAAGGTTGGGAGAGTTAGGCATTAACTGGGATCCAGGATATTGGAAAAATCCACTGTGCCTTTGCATTACCAACACTTGACAAGCCCACCCTAAGGGTCAACATTATTTTGAAATCCACAACACCCACTTGCAAAGTAATGTTATTAGCCAGACCCAATACAGTGGGTTTTACAATCTGAAATCATACAGGCACTTTTTAAAATTTGACCCTTGAGTAATGCTCTAAATTTTAGCTCTGTTAGTTGTCTATTTAATATCAACGGCGAGACATAAAAGAACAGGCGCGAAAAGCCTCCAAGGCAGAAAATTGTGTAAAATCACAAATTCTCAAAACGGTCTGGCACACAGAAGAAAAACATACATACGTGGTTTAATGTCAAAGCCAGGGATCTAGAAAGCCCACTTAAACGCACACGTTCCCGCAGGAGCGCTCTGCAGATCTGAGATTTGCCAGAGTAACAGCACTCGGCTCTGCCTGTCCGTTTGTGCAGATGTGTGTGCATGGTGTTAGCTGCAGGCAGGGTATCCAGATCCACAGTTCTGCCAAATAGGGTCCTTTTTTTATTAGTTTTTTTTTTTTTTCCTTTCCCCCCAGCCATCTGGGTGGTCCGAGAATCAGACCCGAAATACCTAGGATCCCTTGAACCACATGTTCTAATCCCAGCAGAGTTGACTCAGTCCTTCATCCTTCCAGGGTAAATTGACTTCTCTGCTCTTTGTTGCGTGGGGGGAACTTTTGGATGAGATTTGAAAATTTCCGCTCTGTACAGACATTAAAAATCCTACATTTTTCTTCCAGTATCACCAGCCAGCATTTCTGCCATTAGTTTTTATCTCTCGGCACCTTGTGTTATTTGCTTCCCGTGGCCACTGGTAGCTGGGAACCCAGATTAACCAGCACCTGAAAAGTGATGTGCCACAGGCTTCATTTTATAAGCCAATGGGATGGATGGGTTTTGTCCATTTATCTCCACACTGGAAGGATTTCAGAGAAACACAGTGAAAATGAGGAGACAGAGCAGACTGATATTTGAGTATATGCTGCGGGCTGCAGCCTGGGCAGTTCATTAGTGTAGGGAGGGAGGATATGGCAACATGCAGCAAGTATCTGGAGGGATGTGTTACACAAGGAGGTGTGCTAGGAGCAGAAGGGTGAAATACAGGGGGAGAAAAATAAGTGGTCTAAGAAGGTGAACTGCATGGAGAGCTTTTTACACTGAGAAAGGATTTACTACAGGATACAGTCGAACTTTTACTCAAGTTCAACCAGGAGATACAGGACCAGAAAGGGGGAACCTACACACCCCTGTGCTGTACAGGACAAAGTGCTACAGAGGTGCAAAACTCTGCAACAGGTCTCATCATTTCTTGTCCTCCTGACTGTAAGAAACTAGTGAGAGGTGAAACACCAACTAGAGAGGGGATTTATTTAGGATTAAGAAAAAGGAGAGGCCAGGAGGAGTGATGCTCCACATTTAGACGAGAGAAAACTTGAGGAACAAATTTGTAATACTGGAGTTGAAAAGGACAGGAGACTGGCACTGAATGTTCATCCACTTTCACAGGATGCTGAAAGCAATGCAAAATGGGCAACACCGTTGAGATGGCCTCTGAAAGAGCCACACTCTCTGTTTAGAAACTCTTTAGAAAGCAGCGAGAGAATAGAGATCAAATAAATTTTTCCTAAAGAACAAGCTTAACAGCGGATAAGGTGGAAGCATGAAGTCACTTTTAATCTACTATAAAGTGAGGTAAGCAAAGGGATTATCACTTAAAACGTGCTGACATGAAGCTCTGAGAATGACATTTAAAAGCAATGGTGGATTACAGAGTGACATCATATTAAACGAACACAAGCCAGAGGTTTACATAAAAGACCTCAGAGATCAGGCTCTTGTTCTCGATACTAAAATCTCCTAGCTGTTTTTACCCTTCTGGTGGTCATTAGGCTAAATTAGAGCTGCAGTTTTTCATTCAGTAAGTTGTGGTGTCACAGCACCAGCAACTTGGTGGCCCAGATCTTCACTAGGTGCTAACAGGCATGACTCTATCTGAGCTCACCGAGGCCCCTCACTCCAGTGCGAAGCCACTGGCATCCAGCAACTGAAGATCCAACCCAAATGTTTCCATGTCCAATCTCTGTCTTGCTACATAGTTTAATGACTCTGAAACTATGCACCTTCACGTCCCTCTGGACTTCAGGTTTCAGTTTTTCAAAGTATGCTGAAGGCTATTTAACTAAACACACATGATGAAACTATCTTCAATTTAAGGAATAGCATAGATGTGCAAATCTCTCTCATAATGGAAAATGCTTGAAATTTGTTAAAAAGATTCAAAAGAGAAAGCTGTGGGGTTTTGTGTTTGGTTGCTTGGGTGTTGTGGGTTTTTTTACAGATTATTTTATCAGATTGGAAAAACCTATAGAAACATTCTAGCCCTGATGAGTGTTTTGGATTACGTCTGCCCCATTTTTTGAAGACCTGATCAGTCTGTCCTCCCCCCGAGGTCAGAAGATGTTAAGTGTATACCTTCTCAGTCTTTCGCACAGGTAGGTAGCGCTGTGTACCTCTTTCCTGATGCCTGACACAAGCCCCTTCTGGGGAGCTCAACGAATCACAGACCACTTGACTTTTCTTAGCTCTCAAAACATCAGGAAGGTGAGTATTACTGTAGCAGCATTTTAGCAATGGGAAAACTAAAGCACAGATGGAATTAAAGTCATTTTTCCAGCTCTCAAAACAGGACAGCAGCAGCCCAGTATTTAATCTATGGTCTCCCAGAGACGGATCAAGTGACCATCAAGTATTAGCCCTGGTAGTTTTACAGTGAGATCGGTATTGATAGTTCCCCACATCACCTCCTGTAGGTTACCAAAGAGCCACCTAAAAGCAACACACTCCTGCTAATTACAGACCAGGCAGAGGTTTGAACCAGCCTTCTGGAGGAGACCAGCCTCTGCAAACCATCGCGTACTCACACATTCTTATTTTCTTAAATAAATAAAAGAAGCATGTGGGAAAGAAGGGCACAGAATAAATTGGATGTGGGAGCCCCCAAACCTGTTTCCCAAATGAGCAATGTATCTATTTGGTGAAAGTCGTAAAACTTTGCAAAACACATAAGAAGGCCTCTCTGAGCAGCTGTTTGCTTTGACTCCGGAGGGAGCTAGCTCTATCTCCAAAGCAGCACAGTACCATCAATCACGACCTGCCAAAGATTTTCTACTCCGGTAGCAAAGTAAATATGAAAACACACAGGTTTTATTAGTGTGTACATTCTGTGGCTCAACCAAGCGGCGTCCTTGCTGCAGGAACAACCATTACCTGGGGTCCCATCCTAAACCACCTGATGGGATCACAGCTGCAGCCTCATGGGAGCCGTAGCCCACGGAGGTTAGCCAACGGCACTTTACACATGCCTGATAATGCACAAAGGCAGCTCCAGGAGCATGCGAAGCAACCAGCTCCCCTCCGCTATCCGCTGTGGTCACGAATCTCCCTGGCCGGAGGGGACGACCAAGAGGCCCTGGCAGAAAGTGGGGAGCAGTGGCAGGGAAGCGCTGGCCGGGCTCTGCTGGAGCACAGTCAGGGCCACGGGGCACTCAGATAATCTCACTGCAAAACTCTGACACCCCTTCACTGAGTGTGTTCCAAGTGAGATTTTTCAAAGGATTTCTATCCAACAAAACTGGGGGAGTTGTTGTGTGTCATTTTTTTTTTTTAAATAGGAACAGCAAAAGGCACATCTGTGACAATAGCAAATTCCAGCTCTAAAGCAAGAGACACTGGCGTTTCTCAAAGCACAATTATAAGATGATGATGATTATTTTTTATATGGCTAAACAACATATTTTCCCTTAACCCTACTTGGCCTCCCTTGGCTGAATCTCACAAAAACAACAAATGAAAAAGAAAACCAGCCTGAAACAGATATCCAACACAGAAAATCTTAGGTTCAACATTAAATGTGGCAAATTTGTAAACATGCATGACACAGTCTTTCTATAATGAAAAGTTCAACAGCCACCTTGCCCGCCTGGAATTACTTTGCCTAAACAGCTCAGGCACATTGGAACTGGTCCTGAAGAGGTATTCTGTAATTTTTAGCACAGTAGAAAGAAAACAAACTTCAACAAGGAGGGGCAATATGATCAGATAAAGAAAAAAAGTGTAGGCTGAATATCAGGGAAAATCTGTAATATATTCAGATCTCAGGGAAATGGAGGAAGATACATGATTAAACCAGATAAAATCCCTACCAGAGGGAAATTAAGGGCAACTCCATATTATTATGGAGATGGAGTCTTCTCTACGTTTAGGTCTTTGGGAAAATTCAGTCCTTATGAAAGCCATGGAATTTGTGACCATCAGCTTGGGTGTTGGGGTTTTTTTTACTATCTTTATGTGTGGGCAGAATAGCAACAACAATATTTTGTTAATAAATAATGTCAAAACTGCATCCTGAAACACCACCAGGATGTCGGTAGAAAAACAAGGCTGCTTTTGTTTGTTACACTGCGTAATGCCTGATGGGTTTTAACCACAGTTTTGGAGCTACTGTTAAAACGCTTCTTGCTGAGTCAAGCCTAGGCATGCTGTTTACAAGGGTTAGCCCTGAAGGCTCTTGCATTGGCAGGGACTTTTAAGCTGAGCTAAGGAGTTTTTAGTTATTTTTGTTGTGCCTTAGAAAAAAAATAGTTGAGAGTAGCTAAGCACACCTAAAGTGGGGAGTGGAAGGGAGCTGTCAGTAACCACCTGCCATACCTGCCAGCGGCTTTGCTCTCTAGGCAAGGGCTTGATCCTGCAAAGCTGACACTGAAAATCGCCTTGGTTTAGAGCAGATGGAGTTATTGCATCGAACAAGCCCCAGCAGAGAAAGCTTTTGTGAAGAAGCCTGCTAAAATACAAAATACCCCCTTTGTTAGAAAAGGACCTATTCTTGGTTCAGCTTTGAACCTGCTGAAACACCCTGGCTGATGACTATTGCTCCAGTAATGCTGATCTTCTTCCTACAACCAATGGTGCAGAGTGAAATTCTAACAAATCAATAAAAGCTGCATGCAGAAAATGCATATAATGCCCACCACTGCTCTTCCACTGAGCCTGGACCATCCTGTGCAGTGCAAGAGGCGAGGGTGCCAAAGAAAAGGAGTATGTGGCTCTGTAATTTAATGCATTATCACAATGGTATGCAAAATGAGTCAGAATCTCCAGATTTATTTTTCTGTCATTTCTTAGCTCCTGAGTGCTGTAGTTTGCAACCTTAGTGCTAAAAATGTTGCTTTGTGGAAGTGGTACCTCATAGAATTTATATGTACCAATACAACTTCATTTATTCATTCTGCCCTAATTCTATACTCCTGGAATAGATTTCATCCCATATTCAGTTTTACTCCATTCTGCATTAAATCCTTTTGCAGTGTCCACCGGGCTCCAGTCCTGCCTTTCTCCCCATCCTCCATATAACCACAAGCTCACGAGCATCAGAATCCAGGATGATACTTTAAGTCCACAGTATTCCTGTTGGTTTGCACTGCACAGCACTCAAGGATGATCTGAATGAGATACTTCATTTTGCTAGACCAATCAAGCCAAGCAAGCATTGTAATTCTGTCTAATTTTTTGTAATGTCAAAAAAAAAAAAAAGGTCAAAAAATGAAACATGTCCAAAAAGAGTATCACCAAATAAGTAAAAACAACAGAGTTTGTACAGAAAAGTGAGTTGTCCTAATGCCTAGAGAAACACGGAAAAAAACCCTCTAGAAGTATACTTCAGGGAAATACCAACGTGACCTGCTTCTGGATTATATATTTATGCATATAATAAATGCTCAGTGGTTTGGAATAAGACTCATGTCCTGAAAATTATTTGTCATGCTGCTTAACAAGGAAATCACTGAGATATGGAGACTGAGAACAGTGAGCAGATATACAACAAATCTTTCAGGCCTCTGTCTTGTCATGTGGATCTTTTATTACTGGAGTTTTCCATACTCCCTTTCATATTCTCAAGAAAAAGGTCCCATAGGTGGTCCTGCTCAAGAGAGCCTTACAGATGAGTTCCCTCCAGTCAGGATAAAATAACGTATGTTCTCATTAGGCCAAATGCAAACAGTGATGAAGGGGAATGTGCTGCTATGTCACATCGAGCAATCAGGAAACAAACCTTTGACATAATGCAGCAGGCAGATAATAAGACCCCATAGTTAGCAACAAATGAGACTACACTTAATTTGCTGTGCAATGTTCATGTAATTAGATAAATTTGGTACCAGCAAGACAGCAGACAGCTAGAATATGGGCTTGATGAATTGGGGGCTCTCTGTCAGGCTCTGATCACATTCATCATAAAGCCAAAACTCAGTGACAGATTTTTTCTTCCAAACATTTGCCGTAATTTTCTGGAGTGAAAATATGCACATGCCTTTTTTTTTTTTTTTTTTTTTTTTGAGTTGTACTTTAAACAAGATGGATTTCTGAACCATCAGGATAGAGTACAAATTTCTAGAGGCTCAACTGTGCCTGCGGAGTCCACCCATGCTATTGAGCAAAAGCCACACAACCACTAAGTACGTTCTAGTCCAGCTTTACCACCATGATGTTCTGGATGATTTCACATTGGAAATCCTCCAGTAGAGGACGTGAGCACTATGCTATCACCTCCAGCACAGAGACTGGAGGAGAGAAGACAGAAGCAGAACAAAAACTAGAGGAAGAAAGGGCAGAAGATGAGGTTACAATGTTTGCAGGTAAGATTGAAAGAGAAAAACTGGTTGGGAGACTAACTCCACAGCTGGTAAGAATTTTCCCAGTGTGGTTGTGCCATAGTCCAGGATACTTGGACATGAGCCAAACAGAAGTGGCATTCCCTTGGTCCTAAAAAAAACCCACAGCCAAGAAGCAGTTGGCTGCTCAGCTTTGGTTCTTCACCAGCCACAGAGGCAGCCTTCAGTGCAATGCCCAGGTAGATTCAAAGACGACTGCGTTTCCTTTTCTAAGACCGGCAACCAAGTTTTCTCTCCAGTACCTCACAAGTCATTTTTATGAGAGGTGCTGCTGGGAAGGTGAAGGATTCCAAGGAAGAAAGGCAATAGGTATTTGCCCACAACTCTACCCAAACACTAAGCAGGACACTCTTGGTCTTCTGACATACAAATGTGGTCACTGCTAAGACTGTGGATTATTAATATTGGCACAGATGAAGTGAAACCTGATCTGCCAGCACTATACACTTGGCCAAGGTTGATTAGTTGGACAACCCCAATATGATAAAATACTGGCTCCTGTCACTAGAGGATATGATTCACAGGCACATAGCACCAGCAGAACATCCGGCTTCGTGGTCCCACCAAAGAAACTGCTGTGGAGCCCCAGGGCACATGCAGTGCACCCAATCCTTCTCATGAGGAGTGAAGGGCAACTTTGAGCAGGGCACACAATCTGTGCCAAATGTCCGAGCATCTGCCAGTCCTCTCTTCTAACCACTGCCTTGAATATTGCCCCTTTCAGAAGTCAGTGTGTGCTTTGTTAGCCAAAGCTCTGGCTTCTTAACTATCTCCCAGTATGTTTGGTTTTTTGTTTGTTTGGTTTTTTTTATTAATCTGTCTTTTTTCTACAGTTTTCATATGTACTTGCACACAGGACCAGAACTATTTCATACAGCCCCCCTTAGCCCCCCACCCCATTCCCATGCTAGCAATCTGCTCTGTCTTTTCCCCTTTGCACACAGCATGGAAGGAGCTGCTC
Source organism: Falco cherrug (assembly GCF_023634085.1). Taxonomy (NCBI): domain Eukaryota; kingdom Metazoa; phylum Chordata; class Aves; order Falconiformes; family Falconidae; genus Falco; species Falco cherrug. Next base: position 30,035,528 of record NC_073704.1, on the reverse strand, counting down.
TGCCCCTTTAAACATCCAGTCAAACTGACTGCCAGCCAAAAAGACAATGATTTGTCTTCTGGTAGGATCCAGGGGAATGCCCTATCATTTTTTTCCTGCAGCATTTTGGAAGCGGAATAAAGCCCTGGTAGCTGTGGGACTCCACATATCTCCTGGCTGCCGCCGTCTGCGTTACTTGCCTCCCGGGGACTGTTCCCCGGCTCACACCCAGCCAGAAAAAGCACAGCTCTACAAACAGCCCCTGCAAAGCCAGGTGAGCGCTGACCCTGGCTGGATGGCGAGACCACAATGGGGCTTTGGGGTTTCCAATGAGAGTTTTTTAAGTGATGAGCCCTATTTGTTCTTCCCTTGCTCTTGCAAATTGTTTCCGTCCCTTACAAGTTTCCCCACACCAAGTGCCCTAGGATCCATCCTTCAGCTGATGACTGAGCCCTGTGTTACAGCCATGGGTTGAGGGATTTTGGGGCGGCCGTGGGACCACCAATCCCATCAGGCTGCCCCTCACCTCCCATGGGGATAGTGCATTTCAGGGACAAGGAGAAACCCCTCCGCCTGCATGGTCATGACAACCTCTGCTCACATCCCTGCTGGGGCCTTTTTCCCTGCCCTGATCAAAGCTTGCAGGAGGTGAAACCAGATCTCCCTACAAACATCCTCCAAGGCATCAAGGACTATTGCGCTGCCACATCCTAGATGAAGAGATGGACCATGATCCCCCCTCTCAGGGTATAGTCTCTGACCAGTGCCTGTGCTCACTTCCCATCACCTGCCTTGGGGAGAAGTGGGCTCTTGCGAGGAGGTCACCACAAAAACCCAGGGTCCTGCCCCTCCGGAGCAGACACAGACACCCGCGTGAGGACCTGCCTCTATACCACATTGCAGAAAACACCACCCAGCCTGTCCTGGCCATTGTCTGGTAAAATCAAACTGAATTACAGAATTCCCATTAGACTTCTGCTGCCATCCCCCAAACCGGCGGGCAGGGAGGGACGGTACATGAGGTTTCCAAATGGAGGAATCGGTGCTGGGTGTTCACCAAGATGGTGTCAGAAACGACCCGAGCATGGCATAATGTAAGAAACACCAGGGGTGCAAAAGCACAAGTCAAGTGTGTCCCCAGGACGTCAGCCAGATAACAACACGGAAGCCCTGTACTCCCATCCTGCTGCTGTACGGCACTTCTATAGGTTTAATAGAGCTGTAGAGCATTTCTGCCAGGCAGGTCAGTATTGCCACTGGATGGGGACAGTGTGGTGGAGGGTGGCCAGTGGGGCCAGCCTGCCAGGAGGGCTGTGAGTCCCTGGGACCTTAGCAGCGGGATTCGGCGTACCGTGGTGACTGATGTTTTAGCAAGGCACGGGAGTGGATATGCAAGACTTACCCATGGATAGCGTGGATAGAGTGAGGTTCGTAATGGTATCGTCCTTCCTGGTGGCGCATGTCAATTGGCAAAGGAGCGTGGAAGGCCGGAAAAATGTGCTGCGGCACTGTTGAGGGGAATAGAAGAAGAAGAAAAAAAGGGACTTCAAAAACTTTTCCTTTCCTTTTAAAACAATTTCAAAGGCACTAAATCTCCATGAATTTCAGAGCAAGAGCAGTGCAAGACAAGGGGTCTTCATGATATCAGCGCTATCATACACCAGAGAAGTGGAATGAATAAATAATCAAAGTCATGCGGAGAAATCCTACATCTTCGACATAAAAGATCTCCAACAGGGTTTTTGACAAAGACAAGCAGCTAAGCGCTCTTTGAACTTGAGGAGATTATAGGAAGCACCAAGGAAAACTAGACTTGCAACGCAAATCAGACTCAACAGAGCCTGGCGGGATCCAGACCTGCGTCGTCCCTCAAGCCTGGAGTGGCAGCAAACACCTTTCCTTAAGGTCTGTACGCACAAGTTGGAAATATTTACCTAAAAATGTAACAGCGAGAGCAGCGCTAATGCAGACTGTCTAGGCAGTCAGAAGAGGCTCAAAAGTGCCTACTGCCAGGTTCTGAGAGAGGAGCCCAAATTGCTCTCACTTGTAATCACTTGAGGCCCTATTTTTTATTCATTTGAGAAGCTTGTTTCATCTTTGATGGAAAGATAAAGTGGTCTCAAAAGGCAGAGAACACCTACATTGACTTATTAAATCGACAGGTTTTAATATTTATTATTGACCCCAAAAGTTAACAGCGAGAATATTTGAGTGAGCCAAGCTGATGGCAAATTCATCAGGTTATTTCTCCATGCCACCCCCGACAACACTGCCTGGCCACCTGGGCCTTTCATGCTAAAATTACAGAAGCTAAAGAAGTACAATTAGCAGAGACTCGATAACGATACTACTGTACAATCGCCCTCTGATACGGCTCATCACATCTGTAACTATGCCGCTTTCTAGATTTGTACCAGCAGTCGGCTTAAAGATAAAAGGCTGGTCTTGCTCTGCCTTTACAAACAGAACTTCTTCATTAAAGACTAATTAATATTGTCGCAGGTCTTCCCGTTCACTCTCCGGCTTCTTGGCCATTCTCTGTAACGGGAGACTAAAAGCAAAACAAAACCAACCTCCTGAGTAAGCCCTTCAAAACCCACTCTGTGCTCAGTATTTCACTGTGACTTGCCTCTGTGACAGGTAGCATCTCTCTGTAGAGTGGGGAAGCACCATCCAAAACCAAAGTGTCAAGGCTTGGGCCAAGTCGCTCGCTGATGCTCAGCAAACTCCAGAAAACGCCAAACTCTTTTGCTATGAAAGACTTAAAATTCAGCCTTTCGCATCTGTAACTCCAGCTGCAACAGAGTTATACTAACTCTGTCCAGCGAGGCTGTGCTCCTTTTGGGTCCGTCACGCAAAGCCTGTGTGAAATCCCCGTATATGTCTTTCCCGGCATATCAGCAAGAGGATCTGAGGCTCCTACTCCCATTGCAACGTACAATCCCTGAGCACAGCACGGCACAGGCACGTCAGCCGGGCTGCTGGGAGAGGTGAGAGACTACACAAAAACAACCCTCCTGCCAACTCTGCTGAAAGGCGTTAAGCTAAGGTAGTCGGGGTGGAAAGTATTTAAGGCTCCGCAGCAGACTTGCTCTCCGTGCTCCAGCGAAGGGCTGGCACCACACACTACCTGATACACTGGGAGCATTTTTGCAGCTCGCCTAATGTCAGGACACAGTAGGGTAACTGTTAACTGCCTTCCCCCCTTCTGCTCCCCTCCCTTCCTCTCCCAAAAGCAGTTCAGGGAGAGAATAAACTTGCATCCTTTAGGATCTGCTTTAGCAGAAGGAAGATCCACCCTTTAACCATCCCTTGTAGGGGCGATCTGTTCCATAAGGCAAGGAGACTTTATTTGAAGAGGCAGCCAGTGTTTTTCCAGGTCAGAAATACAGCAGAGTTCAGCCATCACATCCCATTCCCTGCTCAGGCAGCACCGTACAGCCTCTGGTCTCCCCAGACCACACTCAGCCCAAACTGCTGCCAGGATGGGCAGGCACCTAAAGCTGCTGTCTTCCTCCCTGGGGACACTGCTGTCCCTTGGCTACGGCCACAGCTACAACCCACTGCTGCTGTGGTGACCAGAGGGAGTGGGGCACAGAGGTTTTACATCATCACATACCAAGCACGGTCAAAAAATCAACTGTCCCTGCACAGACATCTGATGCCAGACAGCACAAACATCTCCTCCAGCCTGAGCCTCTAGGCTGGGCTTCCTGTAGCACTCACCCCATATTTATGCCATACAAATAAACCCAAAGTAGCAGGGACTCTCCTGCGCTCCTTCGGCCAACCTACACAGCCCAGCTAGTGGCATCCCTATAGGTGAAGTTTTGGGAACTCCCAAAACTAGGTGTCCACTCTGCCTGTAATGGGCAGGGTTAGCCCCCAAACTGCAGGAAAGTGTGCGCTGACATGGGCTGAAACTGTGCTGGCCATCACGGTAATGTGTCAGTAATACAGAGAGTGATACCCTAATCCTTGGGCCCATTCCCTGGAGCAGTCAAATTTACTAATAATGGTGAAACTGTTAAGAATAACAGGTCAATATGAATCTCTTAAAACCCAGGGCAGTTATGTTTTATTTTGTAACTGTGCATTTCTGAATGATTGATTGGTGAGATAATATTGGAAATTATTGTGCTAAAAGAGTCTTTCCCTGCCACTCAGGAGAGCTGGGAAAAAGAGAACACAGTGTTTGCTGCCTGGCCTCCTTTCCTAGCTATCTGTTGGCATAAACACATCTGAAGTGAACATCTCCCTCCTCAAACCTCTGATTATTAATGGGAGAAAAATTTCCACATTCTTCCTCCCTCCCACTGGCACTGCTGGTTTGTTTTTAGCATTTCATCCTATTTGGACCACAGGACAGTCAGCAATGCCTCTGCCTGGGGCGCCTGTTTCACTCTGTCACTGACTTCCAGCCCCGCCACATGCTCTGTGCTTTGCTGCAGCCGAGGGCGAGGGGAAGGGTTGTGTTTGGTGGCATCCCCTTGCAACGTCCCACTTCAGGGCTCCCCCTCTGCTACCTTGCCTGCAGCAGCACCAGCCAACCCTACAGGCTCCAGTGGCTGGTGCTGTTCCTTTTTATTCTCTTCCAGGTGCTTGGTCAGAAATAATGAATGGTTTTATAGGCAATCAACTACCAATTCATAAATGTCAGCCTGGCTCTGCTTCTTGTTGCCACCCCTCCTGAAAAGGACAGTGAGCTGGCAGTAGGACAGCAACACATGCCTTTAACAAAGATGGATGTTTTACACATACGAGTTAAAAAGACAATTATATTCAATTACTTCAAGTAAGTCACGGTGATGTATTCCTGAATAGCCACAGGAAGGGCAATATGATGATTAGGCAATGAATTTGCCAACTTTAATCTAATCAAGGCAATCTTTTGTTTAGCATTATCTGCTTTGCGGTGGCAGAGGATTTACCAAACCCAGGCAATCTTTGCAGATTTAACCCCAAACCTGCCCAATTAGCACTAATGATGATTGTTTTACACAGAGGGAGGCAGGTTTTAGCAGAAGGCCTGGGGAAAGCTTTTGCCCAGGAAAAAGTTGGGCCATGCCAAGCCATGCGGTACGATACGCTGGGGTGCAGAGCCGTGACATGGCACCTCCAAAAGTCCCCTAGCACTGGAACAACAGAGAAGCATTTTCTCTGGGTCCTGAGGAAGGAAAACCAAAGAACACATCAAAGCAGCACCCAAGGGGTAGGGAGAATGGGAAAACAGGGTGTTTGGTACAGAAATAACATGGCTCTTCATCAAGCCCGTGGCACACAGCTCCTGGGGTGAAGCACAGCGCAGAGCAGCAGGGCTCAGCCGGGAGGCCCCACCTTGCACCCAGCCGCTGCTTGTGCAGGAATGCGTCTGCTCTGCCGTGCTGTTTGATAAGGGGAAAGACGTTGCTACCTGTCCCCACTTGTTGGAGCTGATTTTCTGGCCAAGGTTTATGAGCAAGACACGGACCTCCCACTGCTGTATTCTCATCCTCTTCTATTCAAAGGCCAGCCAACCCTCTGGCTTCAAAAAGAAAAGATATGAAGAAGAAATGGAGGTTTAAAGGGGATGTCCCTTTGCCGAAAATCCCAGGAATCAGGGAGGGAGGCATCAGAAAGAGGCATTTTTGGAGGATGATGCAGGCTTTTGATTATCTCCAGAGATAAACCTGTGCTTCAAGAAAAACACAGACTGCACATATGAGTTTGTACAGCAAGCAAAGGAGCCGTTTTGACATCACTCACAGCAGCACCTTTTTTTAAGCCCCCAAAAAAAGAATTAGGAAGGGTCAAATAAGCTTTCTCTGTTCCAAACACTTCAGCCTACACACGTGATCGCTCAAAAAAAAAAAAAACAAAACACCAAAAAAACCCCAAAAGCAGCAGAAGAAAAGAAATCAGACCCCATGCCGCTGAATCGGGTTTCGTTTGCAGTTTGCTTTGACAAAAACAATTCCGAAAGCCCTTGGGAAAGCACTTAAAGGATGTCTTCTGTTCCCACTGGCAACTGGGGTACTGCAGCAAGACTGGCTGGAGAGACACCCTGAGAAGCAACCCCCACACCCTCTGTGCCATCTGATACGTACCGGGCTCCTGCTGCTTTATCTAAAGCACATGTGAACAGCGCAGGCCACCAGGTGTGCTTGGTTTTCCTACTGATGTCCAACAGTCTTCTGTCAGAACAAGCAGTCCAGGCTGTGAGTGAGCTTCTCTGCCATCAGAAATACAGTGTAAACACTTTGCCATCAACAGGGAAAGTCAGTTGTTGAGGGGAAAAGGTAGACGATTGCTGTCTGAATAATTCAGTACCTGTAGTTCTTTCCTCAACAAATTTGCAAAAACACCCATAAAAAAATCAACATTTTTTTAAAAATATATTCCTTATAAAAAAGGAAAAGCAAATACTGACTTCTTTGAGATCCCTTTTGGCTTGATTTTCTGTGATTTTAGTGATGCAGGGGACACAGTTTTCATAATGGGATCACAAGCTACCTTGCAAAGGCTAACAAAGCTTCACCTCTCCTTAAGAAGAGAAGCAAACATGGATTTGAAACACAGGCCCTTTTTATTTCTTTTTTTTTTTTTTTTTTTTGACTCAAGAGGGGTTGAAACAGGGTAAGGTAAAATAACTTGCCCAAGTCTACGCAGTCAAACGAGCAGGTTCCCCAGTGAACCTCAACCACAGCAGGCAGAAAACGCAACTTTATCTCTAAAAGGATTTGGAGCCCCAGGCTATTGGGTTGATTTGGATTAGTGGGAGAAAAACTTCTCCAGACAACAGCTCACACACTCCTGTCACCACGGTGTTATCAGCAGTTGTGCACAAGCAGCTGGCACAAAAAAAAAAAAAAAAAAAAGTGGGAAGAGGCTTTCCCAGAAGATGCTGGTGAGAGTCCGCGAGTGCTTTCTCAGCAGCAGCGCTGTGCTGTCACGGGCCACATCCCTGTCACTGGGGGTGGCAGGATGCTGCTTGGGGCCACACAGCAGCTTGCAACAGCTTCTGCTTTTTTTTTCCCCAGGTTCAGATTCTTAGAAAAGGATAACAGGAAAGTTAACTGCTGTTTGCACTAGGCACTACATAAAAACCTCGAAGACATGACAGGAGGCATTTGCTAATTTTCCCCATCTCCACAGCAAAGGCCCTTCTTGCTGCCCGCATTTCCTTCTGGATGCCAAATATTACTCTCTTCTCAAGGACCAGGTTAAAGATACAACAAATATGAAGTGTCCCTCACTCAGTCATCACCCTGAGAAGCCCAGAACATCAAGTGAGAAATAAATTGTAGGCAGCATTTGTTTTGGTGCTATACTTTTTAAAGTCCCAATTTTACTCATCCACAGCATACATATTAAAAGGACTCTTTTTTTTTTGCATCCAACACCTGTGGTGGCAAACATCGGGTTTGTTTTGAAACTGCAAAGAGGGGCTCGTGCTTTGCTCCCCAGCCTTCCTGCAGCAATTTTCCTCATGTCAGAGCTCCCCTGGCCTCGGTGGGCTTCTGAGCATCCCTGGACAGTCTTGGCCTGTGAGCAGGGGAGGCAAACCCAGCCCCAGGCGACTTGAGTATGTGTGTGGCTACTTGACTCCCTTTGATAGTCCCTCCTGGGCGTTTCAGTGTTGTACTTGGATGGCCGCCCCTCCAGCAAAGTGCTGCAGGGCTGTAGGTGTCGGCAAGGGAGATGTTTTTGTGTTTGTGTGACGTCCCCAGAATAATGATCTCGCTGTTTAAGTGAGTTGAGCGAATGAATGAGCACAAGAAAAACATCTTTGCTGAAAGCACAGCCAAAGTTAATGCACCATTAATAATGGCCCGGGTGAATTATTGGAAGAGATAATAGGCCTGGGGTCAGGGAAGGTCTGAGACAAAGAACGGGGAAAATTGGGTCACAGAAACATGACAGAGCAGATCACGCTGATGTGCCTGTGGGATTCTCCTCAGATGAAGTCATGTCCCACCATGCAGAATATTAAGGGCTTTTCAGGGAAAGCCATTCCCAGAACCACCACTTGGATCGATAGGTGGAGGAGGGGGAACAGACACACAAGGTTTCAGTAGCTGCCACTTAGCTCCCCACCAGCCCCCATTTGAGAGCTTCACTTTAATGTTGTTTAGATACTTTCCAAAATACACCAACTGCATGCCTACCTCAAAAAGGGATAATTATGTGGTTGCTATTTACACCAGTCTGCATATTTTCTAAGCAGAGAGAGGTGTCTGGGGGAGTACCTGCATTCCCCGAATGGCAGCGCTGTGCATTTCACAAAAAGCTCTCTCAGGTGTTTCAGCAGCCCCGCTTTTCTGCCTCCAAAACTGCAGCGGACCAGCCGTGGAGCCACAACCTCATCTCCCACCCCACCAGCTGCCCGGCTTCACAGCACTAAATTACTGACGAGCCTCACTTTGTCAGAATTTCCCTTCTTTAAAGTAGAGATAATAATACCACCCTACCTCAGAGGTTTGGTTAATGTTTATACAGCACTTTAAAAATGATGTGGTAATTAAGTGCTCAGTATTATTATATCAACGTGTATAATGATTCCAGCAGACAGCACTACAAACAGGGCTGCACCGTGTGTGCTTTTCTTTTGTTTAGCTTGTTAGCATTTGCTTTGGTTTTCATACAGCATACTTCAATTATTATTGGTTAATTATTACTTTGTTTTATTACCTACTCAGTGGCTTTGACAAAAATAAAAGAGGAACTACGCAGGTAAAATAATAGTAAATATTCATTCTGGCCTGCTATGAACGTTATAGCAAGGATAAATGGGAGGCAGGCTCCCACCAGCTCACCTACTACAGGGGACCCCTCTCCTGCCCCAACTACTACAGGCCATTTTGAAATGCATTCAGCTTCAGCCAGCTGTTTCGATCCAGAGGGATGCAGAACCAGTTTTCTCTTCCTCTAACATACCTAAATGAAGAAAGATGGTGGAAGCCCAATTTACAAAACTGTTTTCTCAGACAATGCACATCAGGATGCTAGAGAAGGTAATGTGCTTAGTTTAACCATGGATTTGGTACAGCAAGCCAGGCTTCCCATTCGGGTAAGCTATCAAGAGCACACAACTAACTTCTGTTTGATAAACAGCTCAGGTAATGGTAAATACCTTGTAGGAGCATTGGAAGAAGGATCCTTGCTAGCATGCAGAAGTGTGAAAAGTAAACAAGAAATAATAAAAAATACATTGCCTGTCACCCATAAAATCACCAAAAAAGCCTCAAAACAAGCATTTTTCTGCTCAGACCTCAAAGCGTCTGCAGGACAAAGGCAGTCAGTGTGACTTCACTTTTGGAGAAACTCAGGTGCAGTGAGGAGCAGAGGAGAACAACAAGGCGGCTTGCCTCGCTGCTTGCCTCTCCTGCAGCAGTACTGCAGGAGCCCCCCACACACATCTCTGCCACGGAAAGATGCAGGAGCTGCTTGTTTCCCTACCAGCCAGCAGCGAGACCGCACAGGCAGCTGCTCAGCTCCCTGTGGTCCACAGACTTTGGATGCCCATGTGGATGTGGTAGTTCCTTTATGCAAAATAAAGCCCATTCCTGGGGTTACCTGCATAATAAAAGCCATTATAATGGCCATGAGACACAGAGAACATCTCCATCAGACACTGCAAATGCAAGGCTGCCGCTCTCCAGCATCCCAGAGGAAACCTCCTTGGGAGCCATCACAACAACCATCCATCCTCTTGGGGATGGCCCAGAGGAGTTTATCCTCTTACAAAGTTTATTCTAGTGCTTCCGCTCAGGTGGAAGAACAAAGAAAAAGTCTTTTGAAGATGCCGAGGGCTGCCATTATGCAGCTCCCAACCAGGACACAGGCACTGCCGGCACATGGCAGGTAGAAACGCGGTCCTGGTGGCCACGCAGCCAGGGAACACGTCTCAGCCCGGCTGCTGGTTTTGCATTTGGGCAGCGCTGCTGAGCCGCAGGCTGTGTCCAAAAGCGGGGCAGGCAGGCAGGCGTCTGCAGAGCGAGCTGGCTCTTGCAGCTGGGATATGGAGGTAAGATTAGATCAGCGAACTCCCCCTGCAGCCCCGTGGCCAACTGGAGGCAACGCCGAAGGAATTTGCCCATAAATCTCCTCCCCACCCCAAGAAGGAGGTGGTGTGCTTAAATGAACTCAGACCCTAATGGAAGTAGGATATTCTTGTTCATCTCAATGTCTAACCCGTCCTGAAGCTCCTGGCAGCTCTCCTCAGCTCACTCCCATACACCGCCTGACCTTTGTTAAGGGCATTAAACCTGTCAGTCTTTTCCTGGGCAAAAAAGCTGGAATAATTACAGTGAGGCTAAAAATGGCCTTTCCCTCTACATGGAAAATTTAGATTAAAAATGTAAGAGTTCACTGACATTTTCTACGAGAACACAGAATTGTCATTAAGAAATCAAACCCTGAAATACCTCAGATGCTATCTGCCACCTCTGAAAGACTGCGTGAGGGGCTTTCTGCCTTAGCCACTGAAGGGCTGGGGACAGCTGCTGCTGACGGGGCTGCAAAGACCCCAGGAAACCCTGCAACGTCCTCCTATGAAGTAGCTGGCTTTGTAGCACACTTCAGGTGTCACCAGAAATGGGGCACTTCGCTTCTTGATGAGAAAACAGGAATTTTCTGAAGCCGGCGGACAACCCACATGGAAAGCTCTGGTTTTGCTCTCGTAAAACAGGTTGTCCTCAAAACTTGCAAAAACTTTAAAATGGTGTTGGGAGGACAAATATATTCACATCTATAGAAATATTTTCAGACATGCAGGTGGGGCATCTATGACTAAAGGCGATGCATTATTTATTATTCTACAAGAATTCCTGGGGTCTTCAGGTTACTGATATGTGGTAGCCTTAAGGGGAAAAATCATTATTTTTTTACACCTCTGGGAAAGGTAAATAAATAACATGAAAGCAGAGCTTTCCTGCAGCCAGGGGGAACCCCATGAGCACGAGGAAGTCCTGCAGCGGGGTGCCTAACAGTGAAGCTCTGATGGCTTTCCAAAGAGCAATAATTAGAAAAGTCTCTGATCAGCCTTGCTGCCACCAGCCACCATCTTCAGTCCTAAATAGCCTGAGCTGGGGGAAGGTTTAAGGCAGAGCAGTTTTCCATCAGAAAACATTTTCCAGGAACCTGCAGCTGCTGTCAAAAGTGGCACAGAAGAGATCAGGATGGTTTATGATCTATTATATTTTACACTACACGAAGAACGTGGAAGTGATGAGCTTGAAATACCTTGACTTTATTACAACAATATCTGCCAACATGGGAAGTCTCTGAAAGAGATAGCTGAGAATTTTTGCTTCCTGGGAAATTAAAAAGAAAATAAAATTGCCTTTTTCTGCTAAGTAAGCATTGAATTCTTCTTTGGGACCCCATGAAATCTGAAACATCAGCAGCGTGATGGCACGTGGCAACCTGCCCCACTCGCGTGCTGCTGCTGCAGCCGCCCGGGTCTGAGTCTCTGAGCTGCAGTGTGCAGGGCGGCTGCTGAGGCACCTCCGCTCCAGCGCTCCAGGCTCATCCGCATCCCAGGCTCATCGCTAGGCACTGTGCAGGCACAGTGTGCCAGTGTGGCTGGAACAGGGATGAACAACAGGATGCGACTCCCATCTGGGATGTGCCGGTCAGCCCCACCACACTGGATCAGGAGTTTCTACCTCCCCACTGCAGATTTCCAGAGTGAGACTTTCCCACCAGTGTCAGTTTTTTATTAGATGGATGAGGAGCTACGGCTACCAAACAGCAGAAAACAAACCCAAAAGGCCTAACACAGCTTATTAATTCCACAGGTCTTGAGCTGCAAACGTTGAGAGTCTTGAAAATCACTTAATTGCCAGGCTGTCAGGCCAAGATGTATTTTGAGGATGCTGCCAATCTGACAGTTATTAACAAACAAAGAGGCCACAAGCCCCAACTGCACCAAGATCCTTGTTACTTCTACTCATGTGCCGCCTCCCAACAGGAAGTACTTAATAAGAATAATAATATCCCAAAAGGCCAACCTACGGCAGTGCAATTAAAAAGCTTTTCTGTCTCACTTTGAGGGGGAAAAAATGAGAGGGAAATTAAAATCAGACAGGAAATTCCACTAGAACAAGCTAGCTTATGTCCTAATAACCCAGGATTGTGCCAACTCCTCTAGAAGCAGAGAAAGGAAAGAAAAAAGAAAAGAGGGAAAAAAAAAAAGGGAAAAAAAAAGAAAAAGAGAAAAGCAGCCCTCCAGACTGACTCAGATCTGAGGCTACATTGTGGTTCAGCTGTGGCTGCAATTCTAAAGGGAGAAAGGCAGCGCAAGCGAATAAAAGGCAGTTTGCTTTTCGGGCAAGTTGCTGTTATATAATGTAACTCTTGTATGAAAGCGCGGCCACTGCCGCTTTGTCGAGACAAGACACAGCCCGATAAGCTCGAAGGGCCAGATGGATCTTGGGGCTTGTTCTCCAAACAGCTGCTGCCAGAGAATGGAAAGAAGAAAAAAGAAGAGAGGGGGGGAAACAAATATCCCAACCAGTGAGGAAGAAATCCTGCCGCACGAGGCGCAGGCAGGGAGGTGGAGGCAGACCAGATGGTGGTTCAGCTTGTGCCTGCCTGGATGGGCAGTTGGAGAAAAATCAGTATGTCAAAAATATCTAGGCAAACTTACGGATCCTTCAAGAAAGACATGTTCACAGAAGAACATATGCCTGCAGGTTTAAGGAAGAAGTTTTCTCCAAGTTGTTACCATCCTGCTTCCTGGGAAGCCAGTAGCATCCTGGATTCAGCGACCCTCTGCACCTCCAGCTGAGGTAGCAATTTCCAAAAAAAAGGGGCCACAGGGATTTGCCACTGACTGCTCGGTGACCAGGCCAGTGAATGGCAGACTCTTTCACTCCCCCATGTATTTCATGTTACAGCTCACTTCACAGTTGGAGCCACATCACTTGAAACAGCTGGTGAGAAGGGTGGTAAGAACGGGTTGCATGAACCTCAGCCAGCTCCCAAGTGCCCAGAGTATTCCCCCATATCCCCTGCCTTTCTCCCGCATTCCCCAATACCTGCCTGTGAGAGACTCCCCAAGTTCTCAAAATGTTTCTTTTTCCGGCTACCCCAAGGAGAGAGAAATGCATTTGACGCACGTGTGAATGAGGTCCTGACAGAGGTCCTGCCTCCTGTGGCAGGGACCCAGGGGAGCCGAGAAGCAGAGCATGAATCCATAAGGCAGCTAAATGTGCTACTCAATATGTCTTAGCTGCTCCTGGATCTTGATTTTACATCTAAGCAAATTTTCCTTGGCTCTCAAAAGTGCAACTGCTTCAGATCGCCTGTAATACATGGCTAAATTGTAATTTACCATTAGATGGAGGAATTATGGGAGAAAGCACCATCATTTGTGATCAGGAGGCAGCAGGAGCACCAGCGGACACTGATGCCCTCAGTTGCATCTGACATGACCAAGGCCAGGATCTCTGCTGGTGAGATGTGGAGGGATGAGGAAGCTCAGCAGCTTCAGACTGGAGACAAAAAAACCTGCTTAAGCACCAAAGGGCAAAACCAGCGAATGAAAAAAGAGGGAGAGTGCATCATCAGCTACCACGCAGTGCTCTCTGCATGACACTTCTCATCTGACAGCAAATCTAGCAGAGATCTGACCACGCACCTTCCACTGATGCAAATAAAAGCTTACTGAGGAGTGGCAAACCAAGCTGCATCCCCAGGAGCAGGTCTACAGATGAGGATGTCTTTTAGCATTCAAATAGACCCTGCCTCACGCCCCCAGCCACACATTCACACCCCTCCCCAGAGGTGACACTGGCACTCCCGCAGGCACACATTAAGCCAGCTCAGGGAGTTCATCCAGTTGAAAACTAACCACCTAAAATTTTATTGCATGGATTTTTGGCTGGATCAACTCCCTGAACCAGTTTACCATGAGATCGCTGGTGCACGGATGAGCAAAGGCCCCTTAGGCTGCTGTTCAGCAACCACTTCCAGCCCAGGCTGCCACTGAAAGCAAAAGTCCTGACCTCCTTTGGCCACCTGTCCCCACATCACGGCACTCTCCGTTATGGTGGCCAGGCTGTCTCTGGGTGGCCGCAGGGCCGACTGGACTGAGGAGTGCCTCCTGCTAAAAGGTAACTTATCCCTTCCCAAGGGCTGGTGAACTTCATGCTCACAGCCCAGCTTCCCAGGTGCTGGTCCTGGGGGGCACGGCTGCTTCTAGCATCGGCTAAACTACTTGTACGGAGTAGCTGAGCTGACCAGCCATTGCCAACTAAATACATTTCCCCGAATCCATCAGGTAGTGCACCACAAGCCGTGGGCTCGGGGAGCCAGCACAACTTGCAGGAGCTGGAAAGCTGCCTTGCAGAAGAATAACTCCCAAGCAGACGCCTAAATCCCATGAAAGCTCAGGTGCCAATGCCAACAAGAAAGGGCACGCCAGCCCGCCCTGAGCACAGACCTACCTGAACGGTCTCCCCCGTCACAGGGCTGCCTGCTGCCATCACGGGGACACCCGTACTGCTTCACGCTACAAAGACTTTCTCAATCTTTCAGGACAAGGCTGTGCTTCAAATGCAGAGCTGGCAGTTCTAACCTCTCCGATCCAAACCACAGGAGTGAGTTTGCTTTCTTTATGCATATGCTCCTCCAGGCACTAAAACAAACTGAAATCAAACTGTTCCTATAGGCAATGGCTTGAAAAATTTCCCCTTCGTATGAAAGGTCTGTTTATATTATTTGTAAAATTGAACAAATTGAGTCTGGAAAAACCCTGTGCAGAGTCTGCTGTGTGTTTTGACCAAACTTCTTTCTGGAAATGGAAGCAAAGATGCCCGCTTTCTAGTAGTCATGATAAAATTCGGGCTGGGTATTATTTTCTTGCACTTATACCCACGAGATAAGCATCTTGGTAGTCTTCGAAGAATTTTGGGAGCTTTCATGCCTCATCAGTCCCCAAAGCACTCACAGTCCATAAAGACTAAGAGGATACTGCATGAGCTGGCTTTTAACCAAGCATAAGGCAGTCTACCGCTCTTAACTAAGCAGAAGGTCTGACGAGGAGAGGGGTGAGGAAGTTATCTGTTTTACCCAGCTGTGGTTTTGGTGCAGGCTAATAACTCCCATGTATCATCCTGCCTTGGTATGAAAATTTTCTGACTGGTGTTAAAAATGGTCCCAGTGCAGTTTGCAGCGGATTCTCTGGGCAGCTCATGCAAAGTGCTGGTTGTTAGCATGCTGCTTGTGTAATGAGGGTGCTTAAGACTGTAAGGGGTCTCTGGAAGGTCTTGAAGAGTGATTGCAGTTCAGGAGATTCACCCACCTGGAAACACTCTGATTTATGGCCTGCTCAGTTAATAGCCCTGCTTAACACAGGAGTTTGTCGAGATTAAGTAATTGCCTGAAACAAAAAGTTTATTATCTTTAAGTCTGTGCTGATGAATGACTGGGTGTTGGAAGAATCATGTGAAAGATCATCTGTGATTCCCTCCCACTTTAAGGGGGGAAAAAAAATAAAAAAAATAAGGTTTTAAAAGACAAGCTTTTCCAAAAGGAGTTTGAAAGCTCACAACATACACTGAAACACGGTCACAGACAGTTACAAGCAGGAGGTTTTACATCTCAGGTGCCATCTAATAAATAGCTCAAGTAGTACCATTCTGTGATGCATTTTCCACCAAGAACTGCAAATATTTTGTGAAAATTAATTAATACCACCCCTTGAGAGATAACTGATGCTGTCACACAATAATAAGATTAGGAATAAATCAAGATGCAAAGCCTCTTTCAGTTCCATACATCACATAGTGGCCTTTCCCATCCTAGAAAAATCTGGAAAATTTTCAGTCTAGAAAACACTGTGGATAACGGTAAAGTTGAAAGATGGCGCACGTTAAATTCTGCTACAATTATTACTCTTCTCTATTTCCAGATGCTTCAGCAAGATTAATCAGCTTGACTAAGGTCACACACTTACACTGCCTCATGAAACCTAGATCCAACGTGCACCAGAGCACAAGGCTTTGCGACTCACCTCGGTCCACCCGCACCCCACGATGAGATGCCTGCCTGCTGAGCATCCCTCGCAGTGGGGTTCAGGCTAGGAGATCACACGATACAAACCTCTCCTCCTTCATCTCGTTTCCTTTCCATCGCCAAATTTCCTCAGAGTTGGTGCATGAGTACAAGAGTTTGGACATGAGGGAAAGAGGACTGACAAGAAACCCCTGTCTCTATTGCAGCCTCCAAGTCACATTCCCACAGCCCCAGATGTCAGACATGCCGTCCTTCCTCACGTCACTTCGAGGCCTTCCTGCAATAAAATAGGACTTGGCTCCAGCTTTTCCTATTGCTTCTCATATTACCTTTTAATCCAAATACATATGGTTCAGGGAACACTGAGAGACTTGCATGAAAGGATGTACACTAAGAGAATGCAAACCCTGGAAAAAAAAGGATTAGATCTGCAAGACTCCCTCAGCCCCAACCATGTGCCCCCCCAACTCCCCAGCATATTAATCAAGAGCCTGATGAGATTTGTTTTGAAATCCCCCAAAAGATTTCTGTAGACTTCAGTGGCGTTTGGATCAGGCTACAAACTCAGAATAAATCATAAACTGGCTACATCTGCCAAGTTTATTTCTTTCTTTTCCAGGTTTCAGAACAAATCCATTTTACTGCTGGGAAAAAGCGGTATGAAATAACTGACAAGAATTCAAATATCCTGTATCATTCCCCGTATTAATTCAGCCAGTCATTCTATCCCATAACTGTGGGAAGTGAAGCAGATTACTTTGGCCAGATCAAACTACAAAAACAGTTCTGTTTCATTTATGTGCATTTTATTATTTAAGACAACCTGTGCAAACCCCTTTCTCTTGGGTTAAATGTGATAATTTGAGAGTCTAAAGTTAAGCACAGTCTTAAGCTAAATTAGAATAAATTAAAAGACATCTGCACTGAAACAATCTAATGACCACCACAACACCCACCCCCAATCAATTTTGGAGAGGCTGTCCTATTAAAAATCATCTAATTTTAAAGAATGCACGAAAAGAAAGGACTTCAAAATGTGACACCAATCAAAAGAGTTTTGTGATAGCAGGAGTATTTGTAATGACACAAGGGACTCTGAAACAGGTCCCTGCAACCTCCTGTTTTGCACAGATGGAGATGGTTTTATTAATTTGTGGCTAATGCATTGCCTTCCCCGCACTGCCCCCCCCCCCCCCTTAACTCTATCTACCACTGACAGCAAATCAGCAAATTCCCCGCTTGTGAAAGACCACATTTATCTTCCAAGTTGGGTAATTCTGTAGCATGTCCCTCCGCTAGTGTCTGTCCTCAGTGCACAGAAAAAGGGGCTGTTTTCCCACCTTCAGTTCAGAGCCTGGCTGATGTGTGCTGAGAGCTTCAAGCTACCTTGAAGGATCTGCAAGATGGGGAGCCTCCTATGGCAAACAGCTTCAGATATCATTTAGGGTGTTATTTATTCATTCATCATCTGCTGAAAGGAACATCAGCACTGGCTTTGAGTTGGAAAGCCACCACACAACAGATATAGCATCATATTGGGCTTTTCTCTTATTTTCAATGTTGTTCAGGCACAAGATCACCAACTGCAATGTAGCAACACCCGCAGAGCGACACAGGACAGGACAAGCAGCTAGACATCCTGGTAAGAGAGGCGTGAGGACGAACCCTGGATTTGCTCTGACCCATTGCTTGGAACCCATTGTGCCATTTAAGGATGGGATCTACACAACCGCTCATGTACAGGGGCCCCAAACTAGGGCAACAGCAGAAATGGGCATATTAAGTTCTTCAGAAATGCAGTACTGGCAGATCAAAACATCTGTGAACACTGTGTTTTACTGACAACACACTTCTAACTTTGAAACCGGTACTGCTATCAGGCTATTAGTACAAGCACTTTGAAGTATGTACTGTAATTCTTGCAACTTTACTTCTGGCTCTGGTATTTGTTTGGCTCTGGTTACTTCTATAATTTATCTTCCCACTGCAAAATTCAGACTGTAAGATGCCCGTCCAGAGTGGTACAGGTATATGCACCCTTTTTCTGTGCTCCCCTTTTATTATGCATTATATTTTCAATAGGAAACTTTAAAGAAGGAAAAAGAAAAAAAAAAAAAGAGAAGGTGTTCAATCCTGGTGATATTAGATCTCAGTTTTTCCCACGAGAAAATCACTTAGCACTTCTCTGACTCCAGGTGACTCATTGCTGTTACCCTGCTGAGGCTCCTTGCGGTGTTTAACCCAGGCATGTAACTCGCCCCAGCGCAGTAGGCGTGTTGGCATTTGCTAATAGGCTTCCTGGGCTGTCACCTGGACGTGATGGGTGAGACAGAAGATTATGCGATGATTTCTGTTTACAGAGCAGTAATGATAAGCTGACATTTGCCTCTAGCTGTTGGGATTGATAACTCAGATGTGGCCTACATGAGCGCTTGTCCTCTGAGCCAGTGACACTCTTGTTGGGAGTCATTTTAGAGGAATTTTCCACATATCCTCCTGCAAATTGCAAGTGAATTTCTAATGCGTGTGAATGAGGCTGTATTGACAGCTGAGGAAGTCGCGGTGCCTTAATCTCTGCACACACATCATCAAGTGTCATATCACCCACACCACCTCGCTGGCAGCGGTGGGAACTCTCATGGATGCTCAGTGTCCTGGCTCCTGGTCTGAGGACAATTTCCTTCACCCAGTCCCACAAAGGCAGGTACCAGTATAAACTGGACATGTCCCTGTGACAGGGCACCCACTGCCAGGGAGTGCCATCAGCATCCTCAGCTGAGCAGCAAAGCTCCAACGGCAGATGCCTTTGAACACCTGAATGAGCATTTTCCCATTACCAGCCCCGATTTCACAACTCTTCACTCGTGGGCAAACATGCCTGCGCACGCTTAAAAGGAGAAGGGATCTGGGTCAGGGACCAAGGAGACAAAAAAAACACGTTGCAGGAAGAGCCACTTTGTTTCTCAGGGACCAAGAGTGTAGGCACCAGCACCTTGAAGCATCACTGGGGCTGCTGAGGGAGAAGGAAAGAAAGGGCTCAGACAGACCTGTGCTGGCATCATGCTGGTTGTCAATACCATGACTGGTTGAGTTGATGGCACATCTAACCACATTGATAGGTTCACACAGCCCTATTATGTTTCTCCAGGAATCAGCTGGTACTACAGAACCTTCTGTGTTCACTTACTAGAAGATGAGGAACAAGAAAATGAGGAAGAAAAAGAGCAGGGGAAGCTATGATGTGAAAGAAAGGGAAGACGGGTTATTGCAGATACATTTCTAAATTATTAATTGAACTACAATGGCCACAAATGGCTATATGGCTATGCTTAATACTTCACACACTTCTTAGGAGTTTTTCAGTTATTTGCCTGGCCAGCAAATGAGTTTGTGGGCACAATGATTTTCCGGATTACTGCGTTTTCTCCATTTCTCAGGGTGCATTCTTCTCTTACCTTCTCTTGACTTTGTTTCATCTAGTATCAACACAAGCCACATACATAGCCTGAAAGAGTTGCCAAACACAGCTTTGTCAGTACATATAAGTGCTAATTATTATTACTAAACTGTTGTGACCACAGCTCCCAGCTGAGAAGGGACCTCTGGAGTATAATCCGATTCACAGGCACCCCTGTCGCCTCTCCTGGCAAACACTGTGGGGCTGACATATGACTAGGAAATGCAGGCAGACTGGTTAATGCCCTTTCCTCTGACTCAATGATTATGTGATCATACAAAAGAAATCTGTTAATAGTTGGGAAATTAAAGGACACTAATTGCTCTGTTGTCAAATAACACTTTGTTGTCAAATGAATGCTCACCTTCAGCTACATAGTGTTTCTTTTTCTATCAGCATCTGGTCTTAAGAAACCCTTTAATTTATTAGTTCTAAGTCCAGTTTTGCTACACTTACTTATGTCCGGTAATACCCTAGTTTGCAAGCAGTTCCACTGAATTAACGGAGCTCCAGCTGGGGCTGGATGGCAGGCTGGGCTTTAGAAAACAGCTTTTAGTTCAACAAAGCGATGGTGCACATCCTTGTGCCCATCACAGCACAGTTATCCCTCTCTTTTCATAGTTGGAACTTTCAAGTGACACAACATAGGTGTCTCAGCCCGGTCACGCACAGATGGTGAGAAAGGCAGGGCCAGGTCTCCATCCACCTATGTCAGGCACATCACCTGCACTCCCACCCTCCACCCAGGGTCAGAAGGAAAGGGCAATTCTCCTGCCCACAATGGGACATCCAAGACTGACCCATCATGTCTGGGAGTATATTTGGGCTGTCAGTGGGGGAAAAGAGCAGGGAGATGATTTGCATTAGGAAACATCAGCACAGCTCCCTCAGCATCCTAAGTCAAGTCCTGTGACTTTGGCTCCCAGCGGAAACAAAAAGCCTGTTTTTATCACCTCACCTCATCCTGGGTCTATAAGAGAAGTGAAAGGCGAGCACAGCAACTGCTAATATCTTTAGCCACATTTACTGAAACCTTTTGACACCAAGGCTATTTTTATTAGCTAAGTGCACTATGCCTGTATCAGAATGCAAGTTTTATTGCTTACAGTTCAGCCTTGCAAAAAGCCTTTTCCAATCACCATCTGTGGCAATGATAAACCTTAATGACACAGGGAGAGGTTACAGTACCTCCTAGCACAGCCTGACACTTAGAGCACCTACAGATATCCCACGCATTGCTAACCTCCCTCCGCCTCCACTCCCCTGCCCTGCTCTCTGTGCACCAGGGCTGCGTTTGCAAGCCGCCAGCTTGGCCAATTAGCTGGACATGTCGAAAGCGTACACACAAAGCAGGAATGAAACACAGGTCTATGCTTTTGTTTGGCTTTCCAAAACAGCGTAACAAGCAGATTTTACTACTTAGAAGTAGATGGTACACTTGGTGTTGTCCTCCTCCTCCTCCTTTTCCTTCTCCCAACCTCCTGACCAGCAGTTGCAATACCCAGCCCCACCAGGTCAGACAAGGCTCATGGTGTTCCATCTCCATCAGCAGCTGTCTCCCAGAGAAGATACCAGGGCCAGAAGATGCACATGCACACCACAATACTCCAAAGTACTGTACCCAGGCAATTTCCCACCTTGGGTCCTGAGCAACAGATGTGCCTTTGGTTTTAATAATCTTTGAGGGGTTTCCCTTCCAGGGCGTGCCTCAGTTTCCCCAGCAGCAAAATGGAAACCTTAGTTTTACAAAAATCTTTTAGCAACTATACCAATGCCTGCAAATAGATTCAAAAAAGCTTTGACAGAAAGCCATGCATATGTATGTAAACCCCTTAATTGTAAAATTTTCTTTTAATTACATGGCACTCCCCCGCCTTCTCCCCCCACCCCCACCCCCACCCCCCGCCCCAGAACTGTTGTCTCTTTCAAACCAGTAAGCTGCATCCCAAGTGAATAACAGTAGAGAGATACAATCTTAGTGCCTAACACCCTCAGAGCATCGCATGCAACACCAATGTTGAGAAACCAGGAACTTGAACAGATGCAGTCAGACCGCTCATGGTGGGAGTTCAGAGACAAATAATTCAACCTTTCATCACTCTCTAATCCCAGGAAAGATATCAAGGTTAAACTACTGAGAAAAATACAGTGAGTGTTAAGCAACATGGATTTCACTTTGGAAAGGTATAATTAGCCTGCTAGCCATGGTCACCCAGCTCAAGAATTCAAACCTACAGTAATTTCTCCCTTTACAAGGCACACAACCCAAGTAGGTGCATTCACCATCTGCAGCCACAGCATGGGCTTGGTGTCAGTGGCTCTCTCTATAATTGGCTCTTTATTGTGAGTTACCACGAAAGGCTCCAGGCAGTCCCCACAGACCTTGCCCTTGATCTGGGTTAAGATACTTTGACCCATGATCCTTTATAATAAATGATATCCCCCCCCCCCCCCCCCGTTAAAGAATGCTGCCTTCAACAATATGGGCCTGCCCTCAGGAAATGGGAAAGGAATTTTCCTGTAAAGGCAGATTAAGGAAATTCCACGCAAATTTCATGCATTTTTAATAATCTTCTGAACCGTGACGAACCAGCTTCCCCTTGCAGGGATCCTGCTCCAAACCATTGTAGTTTGAAGACAAATTTAGCTGTTGCTTTCTTGGCAGCGAAGCACGCTGTTTTTCTTGGACCCAGCACGTTGAGCTGTGTGGTGCTCAGTGCAGCTCGTCCCGCCTGCCTGGCAGACAGAAAGCAGCACCCGGGCACCTGTACGCTCATGTGCAAGGACGGCTGTAGTTTAAAGTTTACACACAGCCCAACATTGCCCACTGAGTTGAGATAAGCTCCTGTACAGGGATCAAAGAGGATTTCTCCTTGTGCCGATACCTCCATCCTTGGCCCAGCAGGTAACAAAAAGGCAGTGAAACCTTTCCTCCTGGTATTGGCTTTCTTCCTCTGTTTTTGGTAGCTCATGAGATTCTGGGTTTGGGACAGGATTGTGCTCAGCAGCTGTGTGAGCTGCACTGGTGGCTCCTGGCTGGGAGTAAGCGGCCCATTGGCTGTCCTCTCCCAGGCACCCTCCTCCGGGGCAACTCTGAATAGCCTGCTCTTCACATTCTCCTTTTACTTCATTTCTGGCCCATCATCTCCCTAAACACAATGACAATGGGTGTCCCATTTTTCCACCTCTGGGCCCCTCTCCAGTTCCTTCCTTAGGAGATTCCCAGCTCTGAGGGTGTCAGCACTTGCCAGTCCCCCCATGAAACCCCTTCTCCATCTCTTAGGTACATCTTCACCACCCCCAGGCACATTAAAGAATTTCCCCTCCCAGATGTGCACCATCCCTCCCAACACCTTCCCCCTGTGGGTCAGGGCTGTGCCTCACCCAGCACTTCTGAGGCTAACTCCCTGGGTTGTGAACCTTCAGCCAAAGTCCTCACCAAGGCATGGCCATCTCACATCCTCTTGCTAACCAGGATCAAACCAGGAAGTGGTAAACAAACATCGTCAATTTTAAAAATTTTAGTTTCCTAAAGAAAATGGTCCATTTAAAGTGACGTGGTTGTGTTAGATAGACACAAGTGTTTTTTCCCCAGAGTAGTGTGTGGTGATAGGGAATCCCATGGGACCATAAGAATTTGAAAACGTTACATGTTTTTTAAAATACTTATGTAATACAAATTATAAAAATTTTCACTGTTCCTTCATCAGTTTTTATAAAAATATTTTCCTGAGACTCATGAAAATATCAGATGAGGAAACTTCTATTTTACAAAAAAAAAAAAAGTCTTAGGAGTCTTTTACATGCAGCAATGTTAATGAGACTGTAGCCACAAGGAGCAAAAGCACAGGAGAACAGTGTTGTAGTGTATATGTCAGCCCTCGTGTATGCTTTCAGCAGAGGAAGCAAATAAAGTATTTTGCCAGGCTCCTGAAATGGTATGATGTTAGGACAAACTCCTGCACAGCTTTACTTACTGGAAAATAAAAAGATGCAAGCAATTACCAATTGTCATTACTAAAGCTAATCTAGGCAGTATTCAAAAGTGATGCTATTTTCCTAGCAATCAATGTCACAACAAAAGATAGAGGGACAGTAATTCTGAGAAGGATGGCACTTCCTTGCTCTGAGTAAATCATTTATGATATTGAGATCTTCTCTTTAATGAAAAAGTTTTGAAAAAGTGTATTGCAGTTAACAGCAAAGCAACCAACAGCACACTAGCAGCCTGACATAAAGTCTATTGAAATCAATGGGAGTCTTTCCACCGACTTCATTGGGGTTTGGATCAAATCCTCCAGGAGAATAAGCTATTCTGCAATATCCATTATTACAGACCGCTTTGTCCTGGTAATTAGATGCTGGGAGAGCGCAGCATGATTGTTTAAAGCACTGATCATTCACCCATGGAGACCCATGTTCAGAGCCTGGGTGGGTCAAACTCAAAGAGGGGCTGCAGATTCCCACTGGTGCCTGCCTGCATTCCCAGCCCCGCCGCCGCTGCCAGGTAGACAGGATGGGCAAAGGCGAGAGAAGGCAGAGGTCAGGGCTGAGCTGGCAGAGGTGTGCTAAGTGCCTGCCCAAATATCCCTGGCTCCTGTCCTTTCTCCAGCTCCTCCATTTCCCCCATGCACCGTCATGCATGCGAAATATTTTCAGGGGAAAAGTGGGTAGGCAGCAGGTCACAGGCCCGCACAAAGCACCTCTGTAAGGCCCCAGGCATTTTACAGAGTGCTGAGCGTCATCAGTGTTCCTAACTATGTAGGGAACACATCTCCGTGTTTGCATCTTGTTCCTAAGGTAAAACATACTGCTCCTTGGAGGATACGTCTGAGGGAGGGGCTGCAAGTCCCCTGCAACCAAATTACAAACAGAAAGGGCAAGCCATGCAGAAAGGACTCCCACCATGAAGCTATATATTTGGCTCACTATGAATATGGGACTACATACCATTAGCAGCCAACAGAAAAGACAGTATAGCCTGAATTCTCAGATGAGATCAGCAATCACCAGTACATAACCAGAGGGGTCCATTTTCTGAGATGTGTCCCGCACACATTCCTTGGAAAAAAAATCCAAAATCAAAAGCAAAAAAAACCCCAAAACAAACCACACAAAAAACTCAACAGCACCCTGTCTGACCTGGTAGGAGGCTACCAAACCCCAAGCAGCACCCAGTCAGTCAGTCCGATTGAAAGTCACAGATAAGAGCTGTTTATCTTACAGGGCGA
This sequence comes from Falco cherrug, assembly GCF_023634085.1. Taxonomy (NCBI): domain Eukaryota; kingdom Metazoa; phylum Chordata; class Aves; order Falconiformes; family Falconidae; genus Falco; species Falco cherrug. Next base: position 30,010,859 of record NC_073704.1, on the reverse strand, counting down.
CAATCACACCACCTGAACTCTGTGGGTCTCTACATAAAGAGTCTCCCCATAAAGGCACAGAAAGAAAGAGGAAAGACAGGGGATCAGACTGTGTGGCCTGCCTCTCCTGTCAGAGGGAGGCTTTTTCTCTCCTTTAACTATTCAGGAGTCCTGGAGAGACCTGTTTCCTACTTCAGGCACTTAAAAGTGAGGAGCCTTGGGTCCAGCAGACTGAGCTCTGCTCCTGTGATGAGGCTCAATGCAGACAGTGAGCAGACCTACACTCATCAGTGTGCCAAAAAAACCCCAAAAACCACCAACCAAAAAAACAAAGGAGGTTCAGCAAATTATGGCTGGGATGAATACGGTCTGCTAGTTCGGTCTCTTCCCATGCCAAGATCTGCAAGCCACCAAATGGCACAGAGAGGACGCAGGCTAGGACAATCAAAAGTGTTCCTTTGTGCAGCGCAAACCTAAGCTGTGGTACTCCTTGTTGTAAGATGTTGCTCACACTAAAAGGATATACCCTTTCAGAAAATAACTCTACAAATTCATGGAAGCAAAATCCTGTGATGCCACCTGCAATTCAGAGAGTCCTTGAAGTGGAAGATTTGCAAGGCTGTGAGAACACTGCTGGGAAGCTGCCTGCACACCTGCCCTGCGACTGGATGCTTGTCCCTGTCCGAAGCCAGAGCCCGAGGGAAACAGACCTTGACCACCACCTAAGCTGACGAGGCTGCTCCTGTGCCAGCCCTTCGCTGGAGCCCCCTCCCCGGCACAGCAGAGCAGCGTGTGGAAGCAGCAGGAGGCTGGGAAGCAGCGAGACAGGCTAATGATGATGCCTGCTTAAGTCAGGTCTTTCTTACCTCCAATGTCTTTTGTTCAGCTAAACATAACAGCTACCCCACGGCTGCCCTTCTTTCCATCAGTGGGGGAAAAGAACAGGTGAGAGATCTTCCTGGATGCCTGCAGCAACTGGGAGTCCTTCTCTTCTGCTACTTTGCTTGCTGAAGAGTAACCTCTTGCTCACTCAGCGTGTTGGAAACCCCCAGCTCCCAGCCCCAAACCAGCTCTAGGAGCTGGCTCTTTTGCACCAGCAGCACGAGGCTCTGCTTTAATCCTTGATACTTGGGCAAAGCTGACAGCCTCAGAAGTGCCCTTAGCTCAGACGTAAAGAAGCAGTTACTGTATGCCACGCTCCAGCTACGATGCCTGGTTATCTCTCTTCTGCTGCTGGGCCTTGAAAGCCCAGGATACAGAGTCTCGCCTCCACCGCTCCCCGTCTCAGATGTCACAGGATTTCAGAAGAGAGGGGGGGAAGCAGCCTACAAGAATAATTAAATCAACTGATTTAACTGAATGCTTTTGGATGAGCATTGGTCACGTCAGCGTGAAAATCCCCCTGCCGCCAGCAGACTAGCGGGATCTGATGGGGGGAAACGCGGAGGCTGGTGCCGAGCAGCGCTGCGGAAGCGAGCCCAGGCGGCCCAGAATGCGGCCTCCCTCCCTGCGCCACTCCGACATCTTGGAGATCTGCAAAAGCTATTTGCAGTGAGAGGCTTTCTTGTAAAACATAAATGAATACCAGCTGCCCGGACAGACTCGGAGCACAGCCTCTCTCCTTGGATGGGCTGCGGTCCCCTGGGAAGCCGGACGGGCTGGCGGGACGTGCCTGGTCTGTCCGTCTGGGGGAGAGAGAGGGGAGCAGCGTGGTGAAAAGGCACCAGTGTTTGCATCCAGAGGTGTCAGCTGGTAAGCAAACTAAGTGCTTTTCACCCTCAGAGGGGAAAAAAAGTAGCTTTTTATCACCCTTGATTTTTTGAAAATGCACCTCTTCTTAACCTGAAAACAAATCTAATCTTATTTTACACAAGAAGGAAGGCTGAGTCTTCCTCACTGGCCTGGAGAACAGCCCTGGATGCGCCCATCTATCTGTGCCCTTCAAGCACAAGCGCATTCCTGCCCTGATGCCAGGCTCCGGCAGGGTCTGCCTCTGCGTATCCCAGGGCTCCCGCTGGCTTGCTGTGCCCATTTTTTTTTTTTTTTTTCAATTTACCTTGGAAATAATATTTCCTGGCAACATATTAATGCCTTTTTTCAATGCTCAAAAGAAAATCCAAACAGCAGCACAGACCAGAAGCCAACTGCCTGAGCAACGAGAGCGGTACCTGCTTTGTACCTAAATATTTATAACTTGCTAATACTGTCATTAATACTCAGTTTTATTTTACCTACGTGTTTTATCTGTTTAAATACTCACTTGGCCTCCCTTGCTATGAAACATCAGAGACTGGCCAGTGTTTCACTCTTCTTGCAGTGACACAACAGACCTGACTTTGATTTGTGGGTTTTTTCACTGCATATGGACAAACACAAACACACAAGAGACAGCACTGTTTGCTTCTGCTGCTCTTCAAGACTTTCACAGTTACAGTACAGAGGGACACCAGGCTTTCCCAGCTTCCCACTGGGGCTGAGCGAGGTGCAGCCATGTCAAGGACATCATCCCAGACCCCAGCAGCTCTGGACACCGGGGTGACATAGCCACGCAAGTGTATTGCGGTGACTGTACAAGGGCGATGCTGAGGTGCTGGTTTTGAGCATTTGCCTGCTGGGAGTTTTAGCCTCTGAAATTATTTGCAGGTGTGAACGGCAGCATAGAGCCCTCTACCACCCATGTTGTGAGAGAGCTGAATCCTGACGGCACCTGAAGGTTTTCGCATGGGTAGGAAGTGGGGCAGGACTGAGGCAGCTCTGAATGGTTGGCTGGGATCACCAGGCACAAGCCAACCTGAGCAAGTGTTGCTCTGGCAGAGTACAGCAGTGTGTAGTTTGGAGCTGTTACAATCCCAAGGTGCAGCTGATGGCCAAGCTGGCAGCCCTGGGGAGGCAGGAGGTGGGCAGCGAGTGTCCGGCCATAGCAGCAGGCTGCGAGCCCCAGAGGAGCTGCAGGGCTGGGAGCCACTTCCATCCCTTCACAGCAGAGACCTTTACAACTCATCTCACTTGTGCCCTCAAACCATGGTGAACTTGAGGTATCAGGAATGCTAATCACTGCTCAGCTGAACATTTCCCCGTAATAACCTTTAATGACTCTGTAATTACTCTTTAAACCATTGACTTTGCAATCATTTTTTAATTCCCCTTTGCCACATCTCTCCCTGTGCTACCAAGCTGGAAGGCTGAACCGTAAGTATTAGCCCACTAAGGCGAGGGTTGTATCATTACAACCATGCTTAATGCAGGGGCTTTGAAAGAGTTGGGAGGGCAGGGGGAGGGGAGGGAAGAAACAAAAAGCACAGCAAGATTTTCCCCAAATTGCTTTCCCTCAAAACAAAGCCCTACCACTTTGCTAAGCTGCTTTAGGGAACGTTTGGAAAAAGCAGGGATCCCTCAGCGACTTGCTCCACTAACTCTGCAGAGACTCCCGTGCTGTGAGCGCCGACTTTCAGCTGAAACAAATATTAGAAACTATATAGTGATAATTCAGGGAGAAGGCAAGTCCCTCGGAGAATGAACCCAACTGAACCTGCCCCATTGGAAACCAGTATTTCATCGGAGGGGAGGATACAGCAGCAGTAAAAGAAACTTGAGTGTCCAAGACTCAGCGTGAAGCCAGCACAAAGCAGGCAGGGACGGGCAGTTTCTTTTCAAGCCTTCGCCCCCAGTAACAATGGCCCTATTGCAACCACCCTTTGCTTTTCTTCCCGTGATTAACATGCAGCCCATGCGGGAAGAATGGGAATTTATTCTGCAGTTGAGATTCCAGAGGTGCTATCGGGTCAGGTGGCTAATCGTTAAATCAAACTGCTGTCATCTTCATTCAGGTCCTGTCACCCAGGGCCACGTTATTACTTGGGTTTATGCAAAATAAACAGCTTTGCTAAACTTTCCTCTAAAAGAGGGTCAAATAAAGAAGGGAAGGAGGAGATATACCACCGGCATCAACTAGATCCCGCATTCCCTCCTACCGCTGTTCCTGCTCTGTCCTGGATTGATTAGATGGGGATGGGGGAAGGAAGGGTTTCTTCAAGTTTTTAGGCTTTTGTTTTTATCAGCAGGCCATTTTTCTCTTTTCTAATTCCACTCAAGGCTCCTTAGTGAGTACTGTTAACTTATTCTTGTCTGGGTCTGGCTAATTCAGTTTCTTTCTTGAACTACATAGACTTACAATTCTGTATTTTCTATAGGTGAACTCAGCCATAAGAAATCTCTTATAACTCCTCCATAAAAGACAATCTCTCAGAGGTTTCCTTCAAGACACATATAGAGATGCTTAATGCAAGGCGCTCAGAAGGAATGTTAATTGCGGTACTGCACACACGCATTTTGGATCAATGGGTTATTTGGAAATCCTGGGCTCGCTGCTTTAACAGGTAGCTGAGAAGGGAAGGTCTGATGAAGTGTTCCCAGTCACTAACAGGCCAAGGCCCGTGCGAGGGAGCAGATGTGCTGACTAGCATGTTGCGTCAGAGGGAAAACAGGTAGGATTTTGCAGCAAGAAGAAAAACAGCATCTCTTACCTCCCTTACATCACTTCCAGTTTGGTTTCAAAGAGTCCATTTTCAAGGATATCCAACTGCATGGATCCAAACAATGGCTTATCCCAGTCCCTCCCAACACAGAGCACCACAGCCACCACGCTTCACAGACACCATCCCAGCATCACGCTTGTGTGGTGCAAAGACCTGGCCATCCTGCACGGCAGCCTGACATCCCAAAAACAGCCAGAGACAACGTACGACTGTGATTACCAGAGACCAGAAACACTGTCCTAGGTAGAGGAGCAGAATGATACCTATTTAAAGTGAAGCTGTCTGATGTGCCGGTGCCTCCAGACTGGCAGCAGTCAAAAAACCAAAAAACCCACAAAAAACCTCCAACAAACCAATAACAAAAAATCCCACCCTCATGATTAACATTCAACTGCCTTGAAAGAAACTTTTTAAAATATGTTTTTGTTCTCTGTGGCTTGTCGATCCCAGGCAAAAAGTCAAAACTGGGATTAAAACCGAAGGGCTGTAGCCAGGAGACTGTCACTTCTGGTTTTTCTTCCCTCAAGGATTAAAAAGTTACTTTTAATTAATGTTGTTTCAAGATGTCAAGCCTGGCATGGCTGCCCCCGGTGTCGTTTCCTGGGCTGGTGAGTCAGGCGAGCACGCTCAGGCTTTTCCCACACCTCTCACAATCTGCCTTTTGTGGCCGGCGCTCCCCCCACACCAGCGTACATCAGCCATCCCCGGGGTGCAGTGGTGCCCATGAAGCCAGGGCAGCAATGCCCGCGTGCACCTGTGATGGGGCTGGCTGGGGTGGGTAAACAGAGGTAAACTCCAGCTTTGAAATGCAGCCACTCAGCCTGAGACACCCCAGCACAGGTTGAGCTCTAGCATCTATTGCAAAAGTATTTTCATTGCCTGAGCTCTCCTGGGGGGAAGGTATTGATCCTGCCCGAGCGCTGAAAGCCTGTTTCATGTATGAAGAAATCCCCTCCTAGCCCAAACATCAAAACGTCTAAGCGTGAGTCCAGCTTTGCAGAGTTATGCTGGGTTATTCCTGGACTGTACACAAATTGGATGCTAAACACACACTGGGGTGTATGACTAACACATGTCGCTTCCTTCCTGCACGCTCTGGCAATGAGTTCAATTGAAACAGGACTGTCTGAAAAATCCTGCCCCGAAAGGTCAGACACAGAGAGTGTCTCGGTCCTTCTGGAGTTTCACAGAGAATCTGGTATGAGGGAAAACTACGGCAAGCAAAAACTGAAGCAGAAATTTGACCACAGCCCTGACCTCTGATTGAAAATGCCTCATTGCCAGCTCAACCACAGGCAGACAGACATGATTTAATCCAACTTTTTCACTCTTGCTGCATGGAGTGAGCTCGCTCTTTTGCTGCTCCTCAGGGGTATAAAACATTTTTTATCCACCCACGATAGCCAAGGTACATACGCCACAACCACCAACTATGAATTTATTCAAGGTGTGCTTAGAACTTGGCAGGGCTAATAAAACGCGAAACAGTTTAAGATGCCCTGGAACATTTTAAAATCACATGTCCGAGGAATCATATATCTGTTCAGGCATTTGAGGAAGAGGACGATGCCAAATGTGCTGGGGAGCTCCCTAAACAAAGACTCAGATGAAGTGGGAAGACTGAGACTAGCGTCCCCACTCCCCAAAAGGATGGCGAGACCCAAATCCTGAATTGCGCTTTCCACTGCTAAGTGAAAACTCCATGTGTCACGGATGGAGAGGTCCTGCTGCTCGCTCTGCAGGCAGCCTGCCAGCAGCCGTGGAGAGAGCCAGGAGCTCTGCCCTGCCACAGCTGGGCCAGCACCTCCCCAACACATGGGGCCATGGGGCTTTGAGGGGAACGCGAAAACCCTGGTGCATCTGAGCCCAGACTGCCTCCATCCTTTCTGTAAGTGGCACAAAGAGCACCACGAGTGCTTCACAGATAAAAACGTGAATAATCCGGTCACCTTTCACCTTTGCATAACCTCCCTGGCTGAGGGATCGGCAGCAAGAGCTGTCAGAGCAGTCAATCTCTCACCCTCCGCCGGTGGGAAGCAAAAGGGCTGAATCTCACCGAGTGCTCAGGAGAAGCAGGAATTCAAGCCAGCCAGCGAGCGGGAAGGCTGAGAAGCACCAGCGTGAGACTCTGGCGGCCTGAGAACGGACGAGATTTGAGTGCTTTGTGAATACAGGCCAGTGCAAAGTTTTTGCCATTAAAAACTTTCGCAATATTACGTTTTTGCACTATTTTGCAGGGCTTGTAGATCACGTGAAATAAGCTTTATAAATTGTCTCCCATATAAACCCATCCATTCACAAGCAACTGACAGTAAGTAGCCAGAAAACAAATTATTACAATTAAAGCAAGCAAGCAAGCAAACCTCTTCACTGCTCTGAGACAGGTGGCACAAGAGAACTTACCTCTGCACATATTATGGAAAGAAATGGTCACCAGCTTGGGATCACCTCACTCCACTGAACAGGAGGACTGAAGCCATGTGACCATGGCTTAAAAAAAGGGATAGAGAGGAGAAAAAAAACCCTGAGAGCGAGCGAGAGAGCGGTCCCATTCATCTATAGATTGTTGAGGGTCGACATAATGAGTTCTGCAAACTGGACCAAGCAGCTCTGCGAGGCATTATTGCTAGTAAATAAATCACTTAGCAGGAGAAGAAAATGCACGTATAAATCTTCTGTGCTGGTAGCAGACACGTTTCACTAGCAGCTACCTCCTGAATAACATGCCAAGAAAGCCAATAGAGAGAGTTTGTGAATGCATGTCCAAAGCTTCTTAGCAAACTGTCATATTGATCTAGCACAGCCTAAGGAAGCCTAAGAAGACTCAAGGAGTTTGGGCAAATGCTTGTGTTAGTGTTCCCTTCCTCTTAAGAGTTTGCTGAGACGGCACTTCAGTGTTTCCCAAGTAGTGCACCTCCGACCCTGGCAATCCATCAAGTGAATGCAAATTGCGGACCAGACAAAACCAGGCAAATAGCAATGCTGCTTAATAATAATGTACTCCTAAAGAGAAGGACTTCCTCTACAATGATTGCTGTGTACACATTTAAACTAAACACCCAAACTTCTTATTAGCCTCATCATGATTTGTGTTTTTGTTCCCTTTGAAATGCTCCAAAGTAAATGGTACAAGTTTACTCAAGGCTAACCTCAAACAGTAGGCTTTCTGAACTGTGCAAACGAACAAAAGTTGGGCTATATATAGATGGCCCACGTTTATTATAAGTCCCTTTTGAAAACCAACACCCAGCAAAGCAGAGCTAAGGAGCATGTTTAAAAAGAAAATAATCTCAGTAATCACCACTCTCTTCACATTCGGCCTGACCGGCCCTAATTTGGTGGGCATTGTCCAGGACAATGCCGTGGGGCAGCTCCCCTAAATGTCCATCCCCAGCCACGTAATTAGCGGGAGTCAGCTCAAATCAGAGAGGTTTCTCTTCTGATTTGCACAAGGTGTTCCTGCTGCCGCTATTGTCTCTCAGAGCCTTTCACACCCGGCGGAAGATAAAAAAGAAGGAAAAAAGAAAAAGGGCTCTGGAGTGCTTATTTATTCATTGCATGTTAAACACTGGAAGTGGTCCCAAGAGCATGGGGTAGCCCAAAATATCACAGACCCAGGGCTGACCTTCTACGAAAGCACTTTTGATGCAGCTCTTAAGAAATGTGGTTATCACAGTGTTTGTTTTAAGCTCCTGTGATGGATCAGGCAGACCTACATTGAGGAACTCACTAAATTGTATTTAACCTTATTAATTTAGCTCAAGAATTAATGACTATATTCTAATGAGCTTTCCATTCATTGCTTTTCACTTGGATTCACAAAATCCCTTACGTGCAATGGAAGTTTTCCTATCTGTTATAACGGGAACATTCCCAAAGTATCTGAGTGCTTAGGTTTGGCTTGACTTGGATCATCGCTACTGCATTTCTTAGCTTAGAAAAGAAAAACTGCCACACACATGCTCAGATTTGTCATGGGTTCACGGGAAATGTGGATATGCAGAAGGAGAACAGACTGTATGCTGGCTGACACAGACTGGCAGTAGTGCCCCTTGTTGGAGGGGATCAAAATCACTTTTCCATGGAGTCAGACCAAACCCACTCATGAGTCATTGCTTTCACAGACCCATTGCAAAATGTGCATAGAAGTCCTCTAAGGCTACTGCAGCTGGAGCTGCAGTACCAAGTTGCCTCTTGTAAAAAACCCACATATGTCCCTAAAATGCATTAAAAAAATCAATCAGTAAATTAATTAATAAGCAAACAAACAGACTCTGGTTTCAGTCCCCGTGTTCTCAGTCATCTGGAGCTTATTCTGGAGGACTTCGGAAATCTTCAGTGGTAAGCACTGATACTACAGTACATTCACTTGCCTCTAAAGTGGTGCCTGCTGGCACCTACACACAGGAAGGTGCAATAATACCAATTCTGATACAGAGCAAGACTGATACACTGCAGCCACAGAGCTGTCACCCTGTAGTATCAGACAAAAACAAAGCGATGTATTCCACTGAAGCCTGTGTTTAAGAACAGTTTGGGTATGATTGCTCCATCCTGATCACTAGGTCATACAAACTCACTGTAAGCATCACTGGAGCCAGACATCATAACATTACTGCAGAAGCACTGCCAGAGCCAAGAAAGAAACAAATTTGGCTTTGTAAGACGATTAGAGCTGATTCCTAAGCAGCTGGGCCAAAAGCATCAGAGCTAATTATGAAATAACAGGGCTTTGCCCAAGCAGATCCTGATGGTGGGTTTCAGCATCATTTCTGCTCATCTTGCCATCAGGAATAGTGAAACAGACAACCTGTTGGTGACTTTGAGAAACAAACATTACGCCAGGAATAAACTATGACCAAAATGGCCATTATCCCTCAAACATGCAACAGAGTAGAAAAGAACAGCAACTGCAATTGGCCATTACTTCAGTCACCCCCAATGTCATGCAGCTTCCTTGAGATGGCCACCAGTCTGGGCTGCTCTGAAAACCACCTGAGCACATGAGCTGGACTACCACTAGTGAGCAAGTTGTTTTATTCTTAGTGGGAACGTGCCAACATTCTTCTGGTCTTGACTGAATGGGTGTGTAAATGTGTTTGCATGTCTTTGATGCTGCTGCTGCTGTGTCTGAATACCACAGTTCCCAAGCAGGAAGCCATTGATGACTGGGTGTGTGCAAAATATAAAACAGCCTGTTTATGGTACACCATTCAGTATTAGTAGGAGCACAGCATCCAAATTGTCTTGCCCAAACTTGGGCAAGCCACACTCTAAATATGTACCTTCTTCAGAGCAGATTGAACAGGGTGCAGCACAGCCTCACCACACTCACGGCAATATTTCAAGAGCATTTTAGGAGATTTTGAAAGTCCAGTTTAAGACTCTGTCTGTGCTGTTTTCAGACAGCTTGTGTCTCACGCTGTTGAAACATTCGGCATACCTGTTTCAAGCCAGTCAATCTACAATCACAGAATCACATAACAATTTGTGTTGGAAGGGACTTTCAAAGATCAACTAATCCAACGTCCCTGCCGTAGGTGGGGACACCTTTCACTAGATCAGGTGGCTCAAAGCCCAGTCCAAACTGACTTTGAATACATCCAACGATGGGGCATCCACAACTTCTCTGGGCAACCTGCTCCAGTGTCTCACCACACATAAAAAATTTCTTCCTAATGTCCAATCTAAACCCATCTTCTTTCAGTTTAAAACTGCTGCACCCTGTCCTTGGTAAAAAGTCCTTCTCCATCTTTCTTATAAGCCCCCTTTAAGTATTGAACAACCTCAATAAGATCTTCCCAGAACCTTCCCTTCTCCAGGCTGAACAACCCCAAGCCTTTCTTCATAGGAGAGGTGTTCCAGCTCTCTGGTCACTTCTGTGGCCCTCCTATGTGCTCTCTTGTGCTGGGGACCCCAGAGCTGGGCACGGTACTCTAGATGGGGTCGTATGAGAGCAGAGGGGAGTGGGAGAACCAGCTCCCTCAACATCATGCTTCTTGTTTTGCAGCCCAGGATACAGCTGGCTTTTGAGGCTGCGAGCACACATTGTCGTCTCATGTTCAGCTGTTCATCCACCAGTACCCCCAAGTCCTCCTCGGCAGGCCTGCTTTCAATCCCTTCATCTCCCAGCCTGTACTGATACCAAGAGTTGCCCCGACCCAGGAGCAGGACCCTTGCCCTTGTTGAGCTTCACGAGGTTCACATGGGCCCACTTCTCAAGCCTGTCAAGGTCCCTCTGGATGGCATCACATCCCTCAGGTGTATTGACTGCACCACTCAGCTTGGTGTCACCTACAGACTTGCTGAAGGTACACTGAAGCCCACTGTCTGTGTCATTGATGAAGACTAAATAGTACTGGTCTCAGTAGGAACCCTTGATGAACACCCTTAAGTAATAAATGACAGCAGTTCTGTTCATTTTGTTGATGTTACTCACAGAAAAGCCTCTTTTGCGGAACTGCCACAGGCATCCATCAATGCCCCACCCTGGCACAACCATTTCAGGCTGGGAGGTATCCAATAAACTGGTACTTCATTTTTATGAAGCTCAAAATTGAGTCTCTAACATGGCTGCTGAACAAATTCACTTACTGCTTCTCGTTCTAGGATCCAGTGGCTCACTGACTGTACACACGATTTCTTCCCTTCATTAAAAGCCATTTAGAGTTGAGATGGGCAGGGATACCTGTATTTGATGCATTCTCATGCCTACTTCAGAAGCCACAGCTGACATTCCTGATGGACCACACAGGACTCACCACAGCACTTTGGTAGCTCATGCGGCAGAGGTGGAAAGTTCAAGTTTGATCAAAACGGGGACAGAGGCCAAGGATGTGATCTGCATTTGACAGTTTGTCCCTGCATACCTTGGGCCCCTTGGAAAAGCTCTGTCTGAACAATTAAACACTCTGGGCTTTAAGAGACTTCACAAGTATTCTGTGAGGGAGATTAAAATGTTTTCACAAATTACGAATTAAATTCAGTCTCTTCCCACACCTCAAAGTTTTAATTTTTGCAAACACTCTAATGCATGGCTGCACTTAAGACTTACACAAATTACATTTCCAATACAAATTACAGTGCATTCTTTAAGAATTAGTCTCTTTTTCAATACAAAATAGCTGTTCTGTAACTAAGAGACAATCTCCTCCTCTTTCTTTCTCCCTCCTGTTTTGTTTTAGGTCATTGCCTAGAAGTAATGTACATGCAGAACTACCACAAAATTTTTCTGTACATCAGAGAAACCAAAGCCACAAACTGAATTCAAAACAAGGAATAAACAAACAAAAAAGAACACCAGAAGGAAATGAAACAACATTCATGTTATATTTAATTTGGGTTTCAGAAGAGGCACAGAGTTTGGGAAGGACAGGACCTTAGCATGGCATACTGAGTTTAGTAAGAGAAGCTGGGGCATGAGAGATAAAACAGTGCGATAAGACTGTGACAACCCAAAGAAGAGTAAAAAGTCCTTCTGTTGAGCGAGTCACCTCTCTCATGAGCACTTCCACACCAGCACCAACCTGCAGCACCTTCCAGGTCCAAGCTACCAGCTGACCCCACTTGGGTGCACACAGACATAAGCAAAACCATAGCCAAATTAATATCCTCACTGCTGCCAGCTAGGATCATATTTACTAAGATGTTCCTTCGGCCGATCCCAAAGGAACCACCATTGCGCTTGATGCTTTGCCTTTTCTGCAGCAGGTCTCACTGAGCAAAGCCTGGACTGGGCAGACCCCTTTCTGGGTGCTTTGTTGGGTCTTTGGGGGTTGAAGGTACCCAGCCACTGACAGGGGCTTTGCTATGAGCAGCAGAAGCCATCTGGCTTCCCGAGCTCCCCAGAGAAATGCCCAGGGATGCAAGCCATGGCACGGTGACTTAACAAGCAATGAAAGCTGCACAGCTGCTCCAAGGGACGCCCCAAGCCAGAAACTCTGCATCCTGACTCTGGAGCAAGAGGTGAAGAGTAAACCTGTGGTGTTGAGCACTAGAGATTTGCCCCAGAGACTACTAAAACTACTAAAAACCGTAGTGGTGCAAGAAATGGGATGGTCTTTGGAAACTCTAACACAGAAGTCCCATCTATATTATGAATATATGAACAATGACCGAGCATCACGAGTTACAGCTGAGTAAGGATTTCTGGGCTTGTCCCAGAACCACTAATCACTACAGAAAAAAAATCCCACCTCACTTCATGTATGCAAATTGTAGCTTACAAGAGCACATAACTCTCATTATACCTTTCAACATACATGCTGTGTATTTCTGCCAGCACCTGATGCTACGTTAAAGTGCATTCAGTTTCAAGCTATCACTCTCTGGACCCCTACTACATGGCATGAATAGACAAAGCATGTAATTAAGGTCGAATTTCTATCTGATGGCCACTGAAAATATTTTGTTTATTTTGGAATGGGGGGTAGGGGGGGAAGAGTTTGGTTCAAAAACAATGGTTTTTTTAGTAGCCGGGGTGGAACTGGAAAGGATTTCAAGAGTAAAGAATATTTTCTTTGTTAAAATCTTTAAGCAAGCTTCATAGCAGTGAACTGATGATAGGGTAACATTCCTCACTGCTAATTATAAGCAATGTATTAAATTTCATTCAATAGTAAAGTAGCATAGAAACACAATGAAAAAGCTACTGCGCAGCTAAAATACCCCAAGTTGTTAATGAAAAGTAGCTGAAATAACATACTGGTTTGGCCAAATCTGCGAACATAAAAGATGCATTTATATCAGAGTGGCGCATGGAAAAAAAAAAGATGACGACAATACTATTTCTGTGGAATAGTAAATGATTGAAGGCAATAAAGATTTCTGTACAGCTGGCAGAAACTTCTTATGGTCTCAGCTCCTACAAAGCGTACTGCATGAACTCTGATAAAGGGTCTCTGTACAAGGGAAAAAAAGTCCCTGACAGCAAAGATTCCCCTAAGAATGTATACACACAAACTCTTGTGAATCAGAAAGCCCCTAAATATACACCACCAGTTTAGTTAAATCAAACAACCGGCTCAGTCTCTGGGCTAAAAGTTACCTTTATTGTCATTTAAAAAGCACAGCAATTTGTAATAAGAATAGTGGTCTCTGAGAGGTGAATGCAAACAAAGATTAAGAGGCAGCCCTGGCCTCTGGAAACCCGGGAGCTCAGAGGGATGTTCCGAGGATAAGTATTTCAGAGCAAAGTACAAAGACACTGCCGCTCATCTCACCCACAAATCGGTCTCTGAATAAATGTTGCTGGGTTGTCTCGGAGGCATGCTGATTTTTCCAGCTACTGCTTAATGGGACTACTTGTTACTACTCAACAGGAATACTTATAACATAGTTTTGCCCCTTGAGACTTGAACTATTCAAGTTTAGATGGATTTCAAGATGTAGTTTTTCATGTTTTTCGTCCTTAGTATGCCACACCAGATTGGTACCTGTAACGTATTGATACAAAAGGCACTACACATGCAAATAAAATTATTTCTGCCAAACTGAGACAGCTTTCTGGATGACTGTATATTAATAATAAAAACTTTCATTCATGTGCAGTGATAGGACTGTACTCCACAACTGTTTAAACCTCACAAATTCTCAGTAAGAAAATTCTTTTTCTTCTCTTCTTCTGATGGAGGAATAGCAATAATGTTTTTTCCTCCACAAATTTGTCTGAAAGGTCTTTCCAACTTGCCTTAGTAACAGGGAACACAATCCAAATTGTTCCCAGTGCTCCTGTAGATCTAATATCATGTTGCAAATAGGTCCTAGTCCAATGCTTACTGAAGTCAACAGCTATAAACCGATACACTAAGAGCTTTCCAAGGCACTGCTAAAGCGTGTAAGCGCAAAGCTGTAACCTGTGGCCAAATGAGGAGTTAAATTTAGGACTCCCGGCACTTCCCAGTCATTCTGTTCTCACCACCAAGCACATCCAGGTCTTATACAGGAAAACAGTAAAAAGTGTCCCCTTTTTGTAATGAGAAAGGGCAAAGATGCTGCTGTGCAAATCAGAAATATCAGGAGCAGTAACTGGCATGCAGGGAGCTGCTGCTGCAAAGCACCTGAGTGGGCACTGGCTGCTCATGCTAACAGGAAAGCACAGGTGAAATGGAGAACAGAGCGAGCAGAGCAGGCTGCTTGCACGGGCCATCCCACGCAGAGCAAAGGCTAGCATGAGTCTGCCATGCTAGAGATCACAATCTGGTCCAGCTGCAGCAGCAGCCCAGACCCCAGCCCAGGCTGTCCCACCATGCCCTCAGCATCCCCGGTTCCTCTCACCACACATACCCACCCTGACTCTTTGACATGAACCACTGTAAGCATGCAACCCTGGTGTTATTTTCCTGCTCTGCTGTACCTTCTCAGCACCAGCTGCAGTCCACTCGCAGCAAAGAAGGAACATTGTATTGATACAGCCCCATAAGGAGTGGATGTGCATTAATTGTAAAGTGATAGCTACTTCACTAGAGCTTGCATTAGGGACATTACAATGTGCCTAATTACACAGTGAGCTCCAGCATGTGTAAACATGGCTCCCAAGAGTTTAATGTCAGATTTTCTTAGTCCCTTGTATGAATTTGGGCTGTTTTTTTCTCTGCAGCTGCCAAAATGCTAGCCTTTGACAAACTAGTCGAAGTGCTACCAAAGCATCCTTCATGAGCTGACTGCATACATCTGAACAGATACATACCTCATTAATGTGCTATATTTCAAGCTAGAGAAAACAATACATGTCGAGAGACTATAAACCACAAGTACAAACGATCCAGGTCACCTATGATGAATACAACCACTGTTACATGAAAGATGACACGTGGGCTCTCCTTGGGAAAACAAAAAAAAAAAAAGGGAAAACTAGGGAAGAAGAGATGCAGGATGGCTCCACCTTCTTATCTATTCCTCTCTTCTGAAAGCTGATGTAGCCAAGGAAGGAGGCTTTTCAGAATTTTTTTCCTCACTTTTTTGTACACAAGATGCTTTCACCTCTCACCAGACACCACCTGTCCTGCAGGAACATCAGAAGATACAGTTTTAATCCAGAACAGTCTCTAAATCCAGGATTAGGCTGATGGCTAAGTTAGTGAAAAGAGCTTGGTGTGGGAAGCAGAGGATCTGAGCAAGGGTTTCTTGTCTAGTTGTCCACTTGCATCCTTGTGAGATGAAATTACATGACAAGAGATTTTTCTAGTGAGAGTCTAGTTTCCCGCAAACCAGAAACTCACAAGTTTGGCCCAGGGCAGAACTCCCTCCTCTCCCTCCCCACACAGAGACCCAGCTTTGGTGAGCTGCTGAAATAAAAAACATTTGACTAATTCTGCTGACTTAAATTTCAGCAGTTCATTTAAGCCCCTTGTTAAAGCAGAGGTCGGGTAGGATTTGGTTCTGTGTGCTTTGCTTGATTCTGTACACTTTTCTGAATAAAGGAGCAATTTATAATTTCGATAAGTTTCCAGCCTGCAAGTACATCCAGAAAGGTGCAAGTGAAAAAAAAACCAGTTCATAAATTACTATTATAGAAGGAATATACGACAAGCAATGCTCTCTGTATATTCATTAGCCCATGCCTACTTTAGAAACTAAATCTTGAGAGATTTTATAATTCATGCCTTCCTGCTCATCAAAACCTTTTTTATAGCAATCACTTTTGTGACAGATTCCCCCCTCCCTTCATTTGAAGTAAGCAGAGTTATGGAACAGTCACACTACAAAAATACCTGCAAAGTAGCAGCTGCCCAGGAAAAGGCCTAGATATAATATGACTGCTGATTTTTGAACTGCTATGCATGCTGTGTATGCCTGGAAACATAACAAATGTGCATGGCTTGGCTTGTAGCACCTAATTTGCAATAATATTGAAGTCCCCCACAATAACTCATTTACTCTTATAATAAATATATAAAAAAAGACAAATTGCTACATCGAACATGCATTTTCTTCACTGCAAGTAGCTGCTACCCCAGGGAGAAAGCCCTGTGCTGCTAACTAATAGTAAATCCTTTGGAAAATCATGTGTCATAATGATGGACAACCAGGGAAAGGGTATTAAATAGATTTAGAGGTTAGATACTCTAACAAGAACAAAAGAGGCCTTTTGCAAGCTAGTACCAATCAGAGCTGGCTCATTGGTATGATTAGCACCAAGTCTAAAGAAAGTTTCCATTGTGAGACAAGACAAGAGGGAAAATTTAACCCAAAACCTTTCTAGGAAGATCAGTTTGGGATAGGTCAAGTCCCCAAAAGATCAGGTAACTTTTTGGTTCTCAGGACACATCATGGTCTCTTTAAACTACATTTAGGCAGGGGTGATTTTGCTCCATCTTTTCTTTTATCTATTGGCATATCATTACCCAAAGCACATCTGAACCAGAATGTATTAAGATTATATGATCCAAACAAAAATATATGGATGGTCTGAAAACTACTTATATGCATAAATTTATCCACAAGGGTAATTTATTGGCAGGAGTGAGATCTATATAACAGTCTTCCACAGAGCTGCACAAAACAGAACAATCACGTTCAGACCTAAACTTCAGATCCTGCCAGGATTTTGGCCTGAACTGATTTGCACCAGCACTTTCTAATTAGATTTGATACACTGGGGGTGTGGGAACCTTAATTCATCATACACATCCTGAGTTTATTTCATAGAGAAGCAAGGAACAGCCCAATCTTGACAGGAACAAAGGGAGACAGTCTTTTAATTTGTATTTTTGCAGACTCCCTTGTATCTTTCATATCTGCAGAACACCCAGCTGTTCCCTGACTGGCTCCAAGCTTCTTCCTTCAGAACATTTTCTATTGTTTCTGATACATCAGCCCATAGTGATTTATCGCTATTTTGCGATCATTATCAGTTTACTATTTTAACCAATACACCATAAATCAAGAAGAAGAATGTTAGGTGGGACTTCACAGTGTAGCTTTCATTCATTACCTGCAAAGATTATAGCCATTTCATAAAAACCAATATCAGAGAAAGAAGCTTATTGGCAAGGACCAGTGAAATTCATTTCATGCTTCAAAAGTCTGTGATTGGTCTGGTAAGAAAAAACCCTCAATTGTTGGAAATCGTTTTTTCTTTTAAACCAGCAAATGCCCAAGACTGAGCTATGTCAATTGTATGCTGCACTTCCTACTCAAATGCAATGGAGACTATTCCATATCTGTCCTTGTAAAACCCACTGCACTTACTATTCATGAACTGCTGGGGAGAGATACATAAAACGCAGGTCTCCAATACATTACACTTGCTGCTTCAGAGAGCTGTGGCACTCACGCCAGACTCTGGGAAAGTCAGCTGAATGCTTGGCGTAATGTTTCACGGTCACATGGGGGATAGTCTTAAGGGGAATGACATAAGGACTATCTGTTTGGAAGTCGACTCAAGATCAAAACCAAAATGATTTGGTGGAGAAAACTTAACAAACTGGCCAAATTCCCTCCATTAGTATTTGTCATTCCTGGATGTTTGCTGTCCTGCTTAGTTCTGGGCTCCTTTCTAAACCAGCGAGAAACTTCTCAGGCTAGTTCAAGTCTACTTTTAGATACCTCCTCTCTCTGCTCACTTCTCACTGGTTCTCAGAACACAATGAGTGTTATAAATCACCATCCAGGGTGCTGACATAACGGCCTGTCCACAATGTCCGCTCCCTAACTGGGTCAAACCTTGTACCTACCTTGTTTGTCTCAAATGGAAGACTCTTTCCTCAACTTTTTTAATCTTGCATGAGTCCTACTGCTTGGACAAATCTAGCTTTAGTAATCACAGGGTCTCAAAACTTAGGAGTTCACCTCTCAGTCATCTCCACTGGAGAAGTACCAGTGGGGCTGAGTCCCACTGGGGAGCTATGGGGGTGCTCTGCTTAGCTGGCAGCAAGCTCCCTCCCACGCTGTGCCCAGGAAGCAGTGGACACAGCTGGGAAGGGAGCACTGACCCGGGGCTGTTCCACCGATGTGGCGCAGATGAGACCACTTTGCTTTGGGTAAGAAGGCAATGTAGCTGCATGGATATGGCCAGGCAACATGTCCTGCACTCTTACTTTTTCACCTGTATAAACACAACCAGAGAGAGTAAAGAGAAGGTTCATCTCTCATATGTGTAACTCTTTGTAATTCCCCTCCATCTGTGGAACAAGTCTTCCAAAAGCAAATTTCGCAACCATTTTACAATCCGTCCTCTGGATCAGATGAAGAAGCCTCTGGATGTGCATCTCTAATTATGCCAGTGGCTTAACCAGTTTAGCATAGACCATGTATGATACTTTAGGTCAGGTCAAGTTAACATATCTAACATGTCATATCAAGAGACATAACTAACTGTTAAATGACTAATCCAGCAGGACAAACTGCAGAGGTGGAAGGGACTGAGCCTTGGCCTTCCAAAAGCCAGAGCCAAGCTCCCACCTGGGCCAGCCACCTTCTCCCAGAAGGAGGAGCCTGGGTCCACAGCTGCGTTCAGGCACAGAAGGGTTTGGGACAAGCTTGGTCTCTTAGTCAACAGTTAACAGCATGAGCAGAAGGTCAGGAATGGGACATCCGCTCTGCAGGCCAAGTCTGAATATGATCTGACATGGAGCTCCTCTGCGAGGAGATCTCCCTTATTCCCTCGCAGTACAGATGTACTAGGAGGTCTTACTAGATGCATGTTGGGGAAGCGCTTGGAGAACTGACACGCGTAACTTTTAAAGTTCCCTTCCTATTTTCCTCTTTTCCAAGAGAATAGACTCAGCTGTCTCCCCCTTAGCCTTGCCTCCACATCCAGACTCTCAGGAGCATGCATCAAACTTGGGTTGCACAGAAAGCACAAACAAACACTGCTAATTTACACTTTAAGAGGCAGAAGAGAAACCTTTCCCTTCGACTTCCCATTTGTTACTCAAATGCCTTTCACCCTGTCACAGTTACTGGGAGAAATCTGCTGAACTGGAGCCGTACAGCTCCTGCACAAGGCTGCTTGAAGTTGTGTATGGACTGAACATCAAGTGGACGGCTGTGCACAAAGGTGTGGTTACCATGAATCATTTATTACCCCAGCTAAAGCTTTAGGAACAACATTCACTAATGTAAAAGATAACTTGACTCTGGGAATACTGCTGTCATGCTGGCTGCATATTTTACAAGGGGAAAAGATTCCTTTAGGTCTGTTTGTTGCATTAACCCTTTCAAGCTTGCACTTTTACTGCAAGGACAGTTTGATCTTTTATTTTCCTTGCAAGCAGAGAATAACAAACATCACCCTGAGTTTTTATTTAAGTTTCTACATAGTACATCCAACCATTTGAAAAGACTTGGAGGCCTGAAAAAATGTTGGAAAAGAAAGCCCTCGCCAAAGACAGGAACAGCGTATCTTTATTTCTGTGTGTACTCAGTTGTGCAGCTACCTTTAAAACATTTGAACTACACTGCATGGTTATAAATAACAATACTGGAAAACAGCATGTTCTGTCCTCTGCAGATCACCAGAACATAACCTCAGCCAGAATTTATCTAAGGGCAAGTGTAAATGCAAAGCAGGGAAAATTTCCCTTATTCAACAAGAGCTATTAAATTAATGATTCTCTAAGACACTCAAGAATATTTCCTTAATCACTCCCAGTTGGTGGTTTGATGTAGAGAAGAAACTTGTGCACTGGTCAGTACAGAAGCATGGCACAGGGGTAAATACCATACCTTCCCGGTGGGAGACAACCACCATGCACACAGAATTTACACTTTTCTGTATACAAAGAGCAGCCAGATAACTTCAATCTGAATGACCTTCGCTTTAGATTAAGAAGAACACGAGAGACAACTCCAACTGCATGTCTCTTTCTGACAGTCTGCACTGAGATTAATGCTGAATGGCTACCTATCTCTGTCAAGAGCAAAAAGCTTACAAATTTAAACACATAATAAACACAATACAACAAGTAAGTTAATGATGCCCATTCTGCCTCTAGCTGCAACTTGGTGGCTCTCCCAAAGGCCAAATTATTGTCACAGACACTTACAAAAACTGGGATATTTACTTGCATTTCTTTGGCCCATAGAAATAGCACAAAAAGTGTGAGAGAGGAGCCCCCCTCGCAGCTTTTCAGGGCTCCTTCTAGCAATAGGCAGAAACACAGAAGCAACAAAAATAGAATTTGTTAAGTTTGTGCAAGAAGAGCCTGGGCTGGGCTTTTTAAGTTGGCTTAAATACTCTTTAAACTGGGTTTAAATACTCTTTAAGGATTTAATCCTGTTTTCTAATATTCAACAGCTTTTTCTACCCAAATTCCTCCTCTCCCCAAGGAAGCATCTCATGGGAGGCACGTGTGGCCCGCGAGGGAGGGGCATGGTGAGGGCACAGCCTGCCAGCAGGCCGCTGGAGCTGGGAGATGCTGGCGAAGGGGCAGTGGCCACAGTGGATAATGCTGCCTCTGCCAGCACCCTGCCAAGAGGGGGGTTCCTCTGGTGGTGTGGCTGAGGGGTCCTCAAAGTGTCAGGGTCCACTTGTGCTCGAGGGCGTTTGGATTTGGAAGGGCAAAGAGGATCACCTGCCCTCAGCCTCCCCAGTACTCCTCCTGAACACAAACGGGGTTTTCTGACAGCATAGGTCTTTATAAATATATATATATAAAAAAATATTTTTTATGTGTATTCATGTGCATCAGTATAAACACATACCACACACATGTATGATTCATGCATGTAAGGAAGGACTGCAAGACACACAGCTGTTTTTTCTGTTGGTGAGATCACGATTTTCTCCACCATGCCAATCTACTCCCTCAAAGAGGAATGTTGGAAACCTTTTCCTCAGCTGCCAACCTGCCAGCCAGACAGACCCTAAGGGACGGTCCCTTAGAAACCTCTTTGTAATGTTTAATCGTTGAGCATCACTAAATACTCGCTTCTCCTCTGGGGCTACTTGTCGTATGCCTAAACATGTGGGCTTGTGCAGTGGGAAACTAGAGCCACATACTAACTCAGCTGCCCTGTAGCACACTGGCAAGCAACACTGGTAAGCCAGTTTGCTTAACACTAGGCAGGAGAAGACCCATGGTGGAGGTACCTCTCCATTGGCAGAGTCCCTCCCCTCCCCCTGCAGCCACACTGAGCTCATTCCACACATCTATAATGAATCAGGCTCCAACTCATTAATAAAAAATGACAAGCCATCGTCTCATTGAATCTTCCACGCTGGAACAGCATGCAGATAAAACCCCCAACTCTCTCTTCAATTCCTCTGTGGTGCAGCAGCTAATGAGACTACGAGATGGACAGGACAAAGCAAGCTGCAATTGCACAGAACTTAACTTGTGAGAGAAGGGGAAATAACCTTTTCATTACAGTCATGAGACTTTAATTTTAATGCCTTTCCTTCTTTTTCTTTTTCTTTTTTTTTTTTCTCTCTCTCTCTATTAACAAAAAGGTAGGATCAGAGGCCTTGGTAGGGCCACCACCCAGGTCATTGAGTTGTAGGAGTGTCACGAGACACAAAGGAGTTGAGCTTTGCCATAGTAATGAGCTGTTCGCTGCTTCAGATCCCAAGCCAACATGATTCAGAAGTGCAAGATTTCTAAGTACTAGTAAAAATCAAACACTAGGAAGGTAAGATAAAATAAACAATCTAATGAGATTTGCAGACAACGAACTCTCCCCGGGGAGTCTGCTGGTCACTTTGAGTCACAGACACTCAAATCATGCCTCCTAACCTTCTCTCCATCTCCTGCATCTCTGACCCGCTGCTACGATGCTCACAAATCCAGGAATCAAATGTTCTGTGTTTCCAAGCAAGATGAGAAGTAATAAAAAGGGATCAACAAAAGGAAACTGTAAAAACAAATTGCACTGCCTACTCGATATTAATAATTGCATCCAGCCACATCCTTATTTAATAATCTTGAGTTATACAGTGGAGGAAATACAAATTACAGATCACATTTTCATATATACAGCACCAACTTTATTCTGCATAGCATCCTTCATGGAAACTACAGCCCAAAACGTTTTACACAATTAGAGGGATAAATAACAACAGAGAGGGAGAGAGGAGGAGAATGCCAGTCCTGCAGCATTGGGAAAGGAAAGTTTCCAGCTGAGACATGGAAGGGGACAGGCAACAAGCAGGGAAGGTCAGCAGTCTGATCAGCAACAGGGGCGCACAAGAGGCGGCCCATGGAGACAGCATGATCAGCTGGGGATTGCCACAGAGAGGATGCAATGTGTCCCTGCATCTCTAATGCCCAGCCCTGAACTGCTGCTTTCCCCTTCTGCCTAACTTTGGTTTTAATCCCTTTAATTCACACACGATGGAGACCTCCGTTACAGTGCTGTAGGTCTGTGGTTCAAACCCCACGGGTGGTTGCAAAGGAAACAGAAATATCATTTTTGGGCATAGTGGAACTGGGGTTTTCTATTAAGGAAACAAAGAAATTTCATTTTGGAAAATGAGGCAAAAAAATGTTTTGTCTTACTAGACAAATAAGAAGAATGATTCAAGAGCTCCAAAAGAAATGCAAAAGTTTGGGCGGCTCAGACTCTCTCACATATATTAATACGGCATTAATTACATAATCACACATCATTTTTGTCCCCAGTGCCTTTACCTAAACCTTAAGGGAACTGCTTCAGACCAGGGCAGACATCTGAGAAGGTAAATAAGGGAAGACAGTCATTAGAGTGATACAAGCAGGAGGTGCAGCACCACACAAGCCATCAGAAGTAAAATATAGCTAAGTACTGGTGGGCGGCTGGGATTTTTAGCTCTAGGGTGATATATAACATTAGATCATAGTTATTTGTAATGTGATAGTGCTATCTAAAGCTCCAGTAAAAACCATCTCTGCCCCACTCTTTGCATGCAATGTGAGGAGATGACCCTGGTCCAAAAAGTCTGTAGTCTCAGCAGACGACAAAATAAAACCAAGGGACAGGGTGGAGTAAAATCATGATAATGCTGAGATAATGAGAACTAGTGCTAAAAAGCTACGGTTAAAACATGCCAGCTGCTCCCTCATTCCCAAGACCCTGGATCCTAGCTTAGTGACGCTACTGCTCGTTTGGTCCAGGCCAAATATACGGATGATTCAACAGGAAGGCCAGAAACTGTCAGCATCCCAAACATCTTCAGTCAGCCCACCCCTACAGCAGGAATAATGAAGTCAGTTTTACAAACAAAAGTTGTGCATCTGCCAGTTCCGACTGCAGATTGCACATTCCTGCACCACAACCAGACAACAGGAAAAAAAAAGAGCATCATGTTGTCCTGGGGTCAAGTAGTCTTTTCTCTCTTTCCCTTGTGTGCTGTAGACAGAGTGAAATTATGTTTGCTTTCTGGAAAATATTTATTTGTTTGAATAATAATAAAAAAGCCCAGATCCTTCATATTTAAATAAAAAAAAAATGCAAAGAATTAAAATAATCTCTTCAGGGGCTTTTTTTTTTTTCTCTGAAGACTTATGTTTTTTGAGTGTTCAAAAATGCTGAGTTGACAATGTGAACTGCCCACGAAACTCCCTGTAGACTTCCCCCCCCCCCCGCCCCAATAAAAAAACGATTGAAGGAGTATGAGCTTTCCCACAAAGCAGAAGGATGTCTTCAAAATGGAGAGGTTAGGCACTTAAAATGCAGGCCGAATAACAATCCCCATTTTAATTTCACACACACACACACACACCAGGGTGTCCTTGCACAGACATTTAAAAACCAGGGGCTATAAACCAGCATCACACACCACACAAGGGCCTGCCGGGCTTCTACCTAGCTTTACTAGGTTTTTTTATCTGTAATTATTATTTGCAGCCAAAAGTAATATCAGTAAATAAACATCCCCTGAACTGTGCCGTAACCGACAACTACCCGTGGTCAAGCAGCTGCGGATGAGTTCCTAACCTCGGAGGCCAGGAGCAGCACCTGCCTCCCCAAACCCTGGGGACAAACCAAGGTTTAACATCAAAGAGATGGGCCATAGGGATGCTGGCTTCCAGGAAGCAAAACACAGGGGCTGCCTAGGTTACAAGCAACTCACATTAAAATGAGATTACATACACTCTTTTGTTTATAAAAATATACTGACTTTTTGCTGAAATAAGTTACTCATGTCCACAGTGTTGCAAGACACTGCAGCTATAGGTGGTTTAAGTTTCAAGGCTCTCAGTGTAAGGAAACGTCATTCCCATTGCACAGAGACAAAAATAGGAACATGAAGTGTGAAGGTTTCTGAAGTCCTCAGCACTAATTTAACTTGCACTTTGTTTCTTTCCTCCCACCCCTTGATGTTATTCAGGACTTACTGTCATTCTTTTCAAACAGCAGAAGAGTTGAACCATTGCCATGTGATTTAAGAAAATCCTAACACTCATGCCTTGTTCAAGACAGTCTGTTTGTGACAGACCATATCTCTCAAGTCCCAGACCAGTGCTCTAATCAATAAATAAACAAATAGATAGATAAGTACATCATTTTTCTCTAAGCCTAAGCAGTTTGTACTGCTCCTGCAGCTGTCCAGGACAGTGAGGAAAGCCCACATCACTGTGAGCATGAGGATGCAGGCAGGGCTGCTCCACCACTGCTGGAGCATGACATCCATCCCCAGGAGCCACGCCGTACCCCACACGTACTAACAATGAGGTTGGAGAGCCACTGACACAGAGTTGACACCAGGAACAATGGCTGCACTGCAGTCTGTGATGGAGAAAGGACCACACAAAGCTGGGAGAGGAAGGGGAAACGGTGGATCAGCTAAGGAGGACTTACCCTGAGATGGCTCATCTCCACTGACCTCTGTGCCCTGGTGCCAGCTGGGGCAGAAGCGCTGTCCAGGGGATGCCACAGAGCTTGGCAGTCCAACACTGCCATCAAGCACAGCTTTGAGGTTTCTAGGGAGTGCCAGAATGGCACGTGGCTCACTGCCTGGCCCTATTGGGGCTGGTGCTCACAAAAGCCAGCAGAGGCTGAAATACTGTCCATACAGCTGCCCAGGCTTATTGACTTGAAATTGTTTATTACTTTTGCCTTGACAGTTAAAAATGATGGTGCACATCAAAGAAGTGCCAAAAGTTGCATGAAGATTGGAGAAGCACAGAAACAATCCTTCTACACACAGGGCAGCAGTCCTGCAGTGTGGGAGAGATGTGCAATGGAGAAAGGAGAAATGCGAGTTCATGGCCAGCTAATCTTTTTCAGGCAATTTCTCCCCCAACCTCAAATCCCACACTAGTGACGTAAGGGGTGGGGGGTAAGAAAGAAAAAAAAAAAAACCCAACCCCAGAGCTGCATTTTGTACACAGACTTTCTGGGTTTCTGCCTCTCGGACTCAGTTTACAAAATCAAGTTATCTGAATCTTAATGTGTTGTACGGCGGGAATTCAAAGCCCCTTCTTTACCCACTAAACTTGATCTGAGGCTCAACTTGACAATGTTGATAAATATGTTGCACTGCATTATTCATGCCCCTTCCCTTGCCTTCCTCCTCCCTCTGACTAGCAAGCAGCAACCATCGCTGGTGCAAAGTTGTGAGCAGGGAGCAGAGAGACCTGCCCTGTATAAATACCTGCAATAAATAAAAGATAAACAAGATATGTCGCACAGTGACATCTGCCGCTTCTACTCCTCCCTGTGCTGGGCGCTCAGCATGGCAGCTGCTTGAGGGGGGTCTGGGGAGGGGGCTCACAGGCATTGCAGCTGGAAGCCACCATGCTGGGGTTTTGGCTGCAGCTGTATTAAATAAACCACTTGGATAAGGATAGAAAGCACCCCAGCGCTAAAATATCTGAGAGCTGAAATTCTGCTGATGAGCGTCAGGAGATCAGTGGTTTACAATGTGAGCAACATTCCTTCAGCTACTCATCATCATCGTAATCATCATTATAAATCTTGGCAACCAGCAAAAAACATCTATTGTTTCTATCCCTCATTTCTTTTCCCTCCAGATCTGCAGACTTAGTGACGAGGATATTTTGTTGTGGTTTAATCCTTGGTGGTTTATCCAGGCTACGTAGGGGACCACCTCTGATGAAGACGCTTTGCTGCAGCAGTACAATATGATCAGTGGTGCTTAGTGGCCAAATAGGGAGGACCAGCAGCTTTGGTTTCTTCCCTTACATGCTGTCAAAAGGGCTGAAACTCAAGAGTTTCCTGGTTCTTCCTCTGATGCCACAACCTTAACCTCTCCGATATTCAGTTTGCTCATTTGTACACAACCACCAGCGTACCCCAAACAGGGTTTATGTGGTTTCAGTAAAGCTTCTATTTCAGCTGCACAGAAACAGTATCTCATCCAAGACCTTTCTGCTACAACATACATCTTGCTCCAACAGGCAAAGCCATTAAGTCCCAAATAAAATTAGAACAAGTCACATCTATGCTTTCCCTGCATCTAGTCAGGGATCCACAGAGATTTCAGGCTGCTTAAAAGAGAATAACCACGAAAATGTATGTATGCACACGCACACACTTAAGAGTTTCTGCAGGGAGAAACTTTCATAATGGTGAGCAATACTGTCCTGCCACAACTGAGTCATAATAACATCTGACCCTTCAGTCTGCAAAGCTGAGATGATGCCACATCACTGTTAAATGAAGCAATATCACAAGACAGGCACAAAAAATACATGCTGCGCTGTCAGGTCACAGCATTCAGGATACATTCGGACTTGCGGAGCAGTTATGGGAAAAGTACCTCTAAAAGTTGCAGTGAAGCGCAACCCTTAATGCAATCCAGGAAGAGATGGAAGCCTCAAAAGCAGCACTGTCCCACTGAAAGGACAGTCACATGTTCATCTCCCCAGAACCATACATCTCTGCTGCATGACTGTTTGGATGAAGCCAAAGGAAAAGGACTCCAGGAGTAACATCGAGGAGGGCATCCCTGTAGTCACTTTTAGAGACTTAAAGATTCCCTCTACCATGTCTGTTATGCTCTGGTAACTAATGCTCCATGCAGCTGCCAATTCGATCCTTATTAAAACGAACTGTGTGTGTTCATTTCTCGTAGGAGCGCTGGTGTCTGAATTCTGGGAACCAACTGAGATTTGGGAGGCTCTGTGGCTTGGGGCAAAGAGCTCCTTTTTTTTTTTTTTTTTTTTTTTTTTTTTTTTAAGAGCTTTGCCAAGTCAGGACTGTGAATGGTTTTCCCCACTTATAGCCTCCAGACCTTTATTATGCTTGGGCTGCAACATATACAGGGATCCACCTCCGCCAGACCAAAGCTGCTGCCTTGCCTCTGAGTCATAGCAGGCAGAAATGCTTATCCTTCACTCCATACCTGGCCTGGGATAAACTTCCCTTCAGTTCAAACGCTGGTGATGGGCAAAGGATGAGATATAAGACTTCTGGAGCCAGGTAGAGGAGCTGGTCTGCTTGTTCTGTATACTCTCTGGTCTGCACTGTGGACCTGGAGCACTGCAAGCCATGAAACTGGGGAGTCAGGGGCTAAAAGCCTGTTCTTTATACCACTGATTGCTGTTTGCTCTCCAGCCCCTTGGTGCAAATGCACCACTTTCATCCTTTGCTCAGGGGGAGGCTGCTCATCTGTACCGGTAACCATGAGCTGCCTTTGGTTTGGGCAGCAGGATAAAGCATGGCAGTTTGGCCTCAGGACAGGCTAATTCTGCATAGGACTGGTGTGGATTTTGCAGTCTGGGCTGCTGAGGTTCAACTGCTGCTGCTGTCTGAACAATGGGTTTAAATGCTAAACTCAGGGAAATGTATTACCTGGTGGTTGCTTAGTCATTAGATTTTTCCTTTCATTTCATGTTCTTCTGGCCCAGTTTTTGCCTGAAGCCCTGGTTCCTCTGGTCAGAAAATGTAGCTGGAACTGTTGTACTTCTCACCGTCAGTGGGTGCCAGAGCCCTCACAAGCAGCTCTGGGAAGGGATGTGTCCTCATCCCAGAGCCCTGACCAAGACCCACTTCATTCCCAAACCCAGCGGTGCTGGGATCTCTGAGTGCTTGGCTCCAGGCCATCCCCTAATTAAATACAATTACAAACTGGTGCTTTTTTTCCACCAGTTGAAGTTTGTACTTGTTAGATCAGGAAAAAATATACAAATTGAAATACATTTCTCCTGATCTGACATGTACGAACATTATCTATGCACCCAAACACATGCACTCATACATATAGTAGCCTACAATAGATACTGCCTTCCCCAACGTTCAGAACCTGAAACCTGAGGATTTCCCCCCCAGGTGATGTTTTATTTGGTCTAACAAACTGTGGAGATAATCAGCTGCAATAAATGCATCCTGCAGAGCCCGGAGGAGGGAAGGTGACATATTCAAGTATCAGGTATTTGTCAATATACTCCTCAGAGCTGGCTAGGAAGCCAGGAGCGTCTGTCATCCCCAAGGCACTTCTGGCCAGACTTGGATGCTTTTCTCCCTGCAAAACATCATCCCATACTGGGAATGCTCCTGCTAAATCGATACAGGTATTCAGAGAAAATTAGTCAGAGTAAGGGGATCGGAGTGTCCTCCTTTATAAACACTAGCTAATTAACTTTCACAGTGTCCCTACAGACACAGACAAATATGATGACTATTATCTAAAATACGACAAGAACATTACTATTATTAAACTCAGAGCCTGAAAAAGAATGGGAAAAGCCCCACCAAGGAGATATACATCAACATTAGGCTACTCCTACAGTTTAAATATTCTATTAACAAAACTCACAGATGAGTATTTACTTTACCAGTGCCCAAAATAACCTTAAACTGCAACAAATATTCTTACACGCTGTTAATGTATATGAATTTTATTTGCAGTCCTCAGCATCGTCCTGTTCTTCTTCCTTCCTCTTGAACACATCTTGTGGAAGGGGAGTGGTAGTATACTGGAACAGCCCCTGAAAGGCTTTGAAAGCCTGTTAGGGTGCTCGCAGGGCTCTCTCTATGCTATGTAACAGCACATCAAACAGAGCAGCAGTACCTTTGCGGCAAGGCTTGGCATATCTCCGTGTACTGAATCAACATAATTACTTAGAATCCATCTTTCCCCATGTAATTTCTTTATCCTGCTATTGTGTTGCAAAGAATGAAAACCGTGAAGAGCTGATCATCCATTCACCCTCCCTCCTGAGTTGTTTATTTGAAGTTAAAAAATTCCTGGTTGTGACAGAAGGAATCTGAAAATTGGAAACTGTGAGCCTCAGAAAAAGCACAGTCAGAAGCAAATGCAACACTGTCTAAAGTCTCACCTGTAAATTGAGATGGTCAGCTGTAATGCACCGCTTACTACTGCTCACAAATGTACGAGATTTTGACATGTGGCTCCCCCAGGGAACTTTTTGCCCTAAGAGATTAGTGTGGACAAGAATTTAGGAAAAGTCATAGAAAACCTGAGCATCTGTATCGATAGCAACATTGACAACCAATAAATAGCCAAGTTAAAGGATGAGCTTGGGAAACGGACGAGTTTAAATAGTCTACTGCTTCTGAGGCAAGGTTTTGTGCATCTATTTTGTTAAGGAGGTAGCTCATTACAGCAGGTCGAACAGCTGAACCACACCTTCCTTAGCTCTAGAAGAGTTGGGAAAATGAGGACATTACGTCCTTTTAAAAGTATAGAGTTTTATCATGGGGACAAGCCTAAGATGAAATCACTTATTTATTTATCTGTTATCAAAACAGATAACTAAAGAAAGAAAGAAAAGCAGACATCTCATATTGGCAACTGTAAAAGCTCCTTCACAGCCACCCACCTCCAATCATTCTCTCATAATCAGTGAACAGAGCACTAACTGTTATCAAAACAAATTTGTTATTCGTTAAGAAATTTACCTGAATAGAATCACTGGAATTTGCATGTTTGTAATTAAATGAACATTTCATGAGGCAACTCCTCTGGGGCAAACCAACTGGATTTTTCATTGTAAAAATACCGACTGTACATGTGTAAGTGTCAACTATCTAGGTATGTTCTGCGTACCAAAAGCTGTGTGCAGAAACCATCGTTAAATGCAAATGGATACTATGTGATCTCCCGTGGAAATCAAATCGATATAATAGTTTCACATGTGCATAATATGGCATACAGATGCTCCTTATACAACATGAAGAGCCGTTACAGTATAACTCATCTACGATGATAATCGCTTCTGTCTTAAGGCCTGGAGTCCCGAGCAGAAGTGTAACATGTATTTGCACGCCTGTTTTTGCATAAGCAACTGCTGTCGCTGCAAGCATAAATTAAATATGTATATTGCTACATAAACCCCTCGTCATTCACGGATGTGAATTTCTCTCAAACTCTTTCTAAGTTCTCCTCAACTATCTGACTGGACCTCTGGCTTAGTGTTAACAGAACCACCTTCTACACTCTCCATTTATTTACTGCACTCCCAGCATGTAAGAAGAAGGAAACACCCATACTTAACTGCAAGCAACTCTATAGAATTGCAAAGATGAGGAGCAAAATCAGCCAGAATCTTATAACATTTATTTTTCACATTGACATCCCCATTCAGCCTAACTCATGTGCTCAAATTCAACTTTAAGGACAGGCTTAAATATCACTGAACTCAGCAGGGGCAACAGCAAAGTGCAGTGGAGGCAGAGCACTGATGCTTTGCCAGGGTAGGGATGCAATCTTGTGGAGAAGGCACCTGAAGCCCTGCAGATAGGGAGTGAGGGGAAGCAGGACCACCTGCAGGCAACCAAGCACAGCCCTGCTTGCACCCTGAAACAGGTCAGGGGGAGGCTTTACCCCCCATCTCTGCCCTGCCTAGGCTGCGCTGGCTTTGTGCCCGCCAGAGGTGCCAGTGCTACCACACGGCCCCTCAGTCTTGCTGGGCACCGGGACTGGGGCTGAAGCCAGCCTGCAAACCAGAAAGCTCCAGTTTCAGCTGAAATGTGTGGTGTCTGGACAGCCTCCAAGGGGTGAAATGGGGCCATCTTCAGAAAAAATGGGGCTGGTAAAGAGAAAAACAAACCTAACTTCAAGGAGCCCCACTGACGGCAGAAACGTTTCCCCATGACAAACTGACAAAACTTTCTGCCTCCATTTTAAGGCTGAAACGGACTTTCAGACTGGTTCTTCTAGCCCGTTAGCTTCTCCTGCTCCTAGCAAGAAACATCAACTCTGCCTACAGCATGGAGCAGGACTGGTGGCCAAGTGCATACAGGCACACACACACACAGATGTAGCAAGATATTTCCAGTAGGAAAAAAAGCAGAATCCATCCCTCTATCCTTGACGTAGTGCAAAAGACATCATGCTGCATATTTAATTGCACTTTTAAAAATCACCTATTGGATGTGCTGTCTAAAAATGAAGGGAGAACAACAAAGCTGCCCATGCTGTTTAAGTAATGGAATGCTGAGGAATGGTGTTAAACAAAATTTGCTGATACATCCTTGCCAAAACTGCAATAGTAATGAATACACTGTAAAGAATAAAACATTTATTTGCAGGGGAGAAATGGAAGGATCTGTGCTCCAAATTCCACTGGAAGCTTTCAAAATCCCACCCTTAAATAGCATAGTCTGGTGCCAAACTTCACAAATCTGCTAGTAACTGCTTGCAAAATTACCCAAGAATCAAACCAGCAACAAGTTTTGCTAACCATGCGTGTTGATTGTAACCATATGCAATGAACAGAAGTAAGAAA
Source organism: Falco cherrug (assembly GCF_023634085.1). Classification (NCBI taxonomy): domain Eukaryota; kingdom Metazoa; phylum Chordata; class Aves; order Falconiformes; family Falconidae; genus Falco; species Falco cherrug. The sequence goes on along the minus strand of NC_073704.1, from coordinate 29,978,767 downwards.
AATAAGAATAACAAAGATTACATGAATGTTTATTACTTTCTTACCACCCTCCCTTACCCAGTGTTGTATGAGCATAAAGACCTCAACACTTTCTAACATTCATCATTGAGGAAGCTTCTGCAAGGTCAGGATGTCCTTCCAGCATTCATCAGGTCTGAATTCTCATGGAAGCAAGTTCCCTTGAGGAAATTTTTCTAACAACTGTATCAGTAGATGGACTTGCGAGTCCTTGGTTTTCTTCATGGATTTGCCAAAATAAGCTTTAACAAAGAGCAGCTTTTCTGCTTTTCCCTTTTATTTATGGGCAGAACATGAATACTTCTCTACCTCAAAGCACTTGATTTTCTAAATCACTTTGAAATCCTCAAAGGCTACTATAAAACCAGTTATCTTGACTGAGATCGGGACAGGAAAAAGGGTACAGAAGGAACCCTACCGCGTGACTTTGATAGGACCATGTGTGTGACCTCCACAGTGCTGCACGGGATTTAGAGTCTCAGAGCATCACCCTCAAAGAAGTCAGCATGGCTGCCTGTCAGCAGCACTAAATTGTTTGGTTTTGATTTTTTCGAAGTAACTATGGAAAGTGAAAAAAATTAATCACAGCAAAGCAATCAGGTTAAAAATCATTTGCAACTATAGAAATAATATTTTAACAACTGGGGAATAAGGGAAACACACTCTGTAGCTTAACCGGATCAGTTCCATCTGTTATTTTAAGGGGTGAACCCTGAACTGAGAAATCTGTGTCACACAGAGGCCGGCAGGTTTGTGAACTCTATCGGGAGCTGCTTAACAGTTGGTCTTAATCGTTTTCCAAGGCACAAAGCCGAGATCAAGATGAATCTGTTTCCCACATTGTTTCCTCCCAACAGGGTTGGATTTCAGATTTGCCTGGATTAGAGTAAAGCCACCGGAATTCCCCACCTGGACATTAAGAAGGTTGGAGGCCTTGATTTCAAAGGCAAGTGGTATGCAGTAATTCCAGCCTGGCCCCACAGGACTACAACTTTCATTTCTAATCAGTGAATTGTCTTTGCTTTGTGCAAAACATTTTTTTCTTTTTTTTTTTTTTTTTAGGAGGAGGAGGAGGGAGATTTTATTACATCTTCCCCTTTATCATTTTCTTTCTGAGCCAGCATATTTTTAGCTTAAATACTAATGAATTAAAAGCAGAATCATTAGTTCACCTTTTCCAGAGAAATTAATAACAGGGCTGAGATTTTTAAATCCCATACTGTTCTGCCTCACCCTGAATTGCTCATATGTTACTTTTTCACATCATCAGCTTGGGCCCAGTGTCTGCTCTGAGCTGTGCTTTAGCCTCACTGCATGCTGCAATGCCAGTGACTAGGACCTGAACTGCCTGCATCTTTATCCTGCAAGTGCATTTACCCAAAGGTACAGACCTATTTCAGCTCAAGAATCAGAGAGAAAGCCTCCTTAGCTAAAGGGAAGAATGGGACCCCTTCTCTTGCAAAGCCAAAAACATCATGGCATGCACAAATCCCTGTGCAGAAGCCTATGCGCGCTTTCCCCCTCTAGATGATGGGCTTAGGCTGAACCGGCCACCCAGCATCCAATTTGCAAAGCACTGCGGGTGTCCTTAGCTCCCTCACAGAGGGATGGGTCCTGATACCTTTCCCCCATATCCTGCTTTACCCTCCTGAAGTCCTGAGCACAGACAGATGCACTGGCCAAGAAAAAAAGCTTAAAAAAAAAAAAAAAGAGCAAGTAGGAAAACATCATTTTCCTCTGTAGTCTGTACTGGGTTGGGGAAAGGATTTTAGCTGCAGGAGGAGGCCTTCTGCTGGTATAAACCGTACTCTCCACTGGAGTAGTTTGTTGACGCAAATGAGTCTGGGGAGGCCTCTCCAAGATAACACAAATGCCAAGCTCTGACTAACAGGAGATTTTCTTCCAGCAGTCCTCCTGCAAGAGGAAAGGGAGTCACAAACCAACAGCAACAAAACCATGCTTCTACCACTGCCCACAGGGACTGGCAGGACCCCCTGATGTGAGCATGTTCTATGGGAGGAGAGGACATGGTCTGGAAAAGTCCAAGTGTTTGTCTTGGCAAACTCCAGCCCATCTCAATATTTCATCCATTGAGCTCCAGTTTTCATTAGCTCCAAGAAGGTTTACCCTGCTAAAGGTTTTCCTGCTCCCTGTTCCAGGCAGTCAGGTTCAACTCATTTTAATATACTTCAAATGAAGAGCTTTGATTTTGACCCCTGCCAAGAAGTACTTCTGATGACAGCAACAGAAACAAAGGAAACAACAAAATTTGCATCAACCGAGTGGCTGGGAGGAGTATTCGAACGTTATCGACTTGAATCTGGAGGACAGAGATGGTTATACAAGTCATCTCAGATGACTCCTGATAAAAATCTTTCCATTTCTCTCTGCTGATGGCCAGGTGCCGCTGGCTCACTGACAGGCAGAGGTAGCAGGGCTTAGGACGGCTGATGGAGTTACCACTTCCACAGCTGCCCCTGCTTTACCTTGAACCAAGTTATCCATTATCAATTCGCTCCTGGGGTTCGACAATTTACAACAGGCATTTAAGCCATCACCCAGCTCCATTTGCCTTAACCATCACTCTTTCAAGTGCAGCACTTCAGGATGCTGATGACAGACAAGCTGCTTTGGCAGTTCCACAGCAGTGGAAAGTGAGCAAACAGCCAGCCACAGTCCACTCATCAGCTGCCCCAAGCCACCTTAACAAGAGCTTTCATATACCTTAACCATTGGGAAGGTCAGAGAGTGAAAAAGGGTAAAAATGTGGGCAATCCCCCCACATCTCTCATTTGCAGTGTTACAATGTAAGTTTGGTCACTTGGCAGGCAAGAAGGAATTCCTGAAGCTAAGATGAGAAAGCATCCATTTCCCTCATTTGACTCCAATATAGCAATCTTGTTTTGTATCCATGGGGACAATGAGTCTTTAAAGAAAATGCAGGACTGGATATTGTTACATACCAGTGGAATATTGCAATTTGGACAAAATCTCACATTCACAGGAAAAAAAAAACCCAAAACACTTCCCTGGATTTAGAACAGAAACCAAAAACCACTGGCTGCTCATTCAGACAAGTCAGGGGTTCACCTCATTAGACTAAATCTTATGTGAAGTGCCACACAACAAGACAGTGAACAAAGTGCTTAATATACAATCAAAATCATTTAACAATCAAAATAAAATATCTTTACAACCTCCATGTGATGATGGTTGAAGGTTCTGTAAGAACACATTTTTATCCATCTGACAGCATGTGTTTTCAATACAGACATATTTGGGCCTGTGTGGTGCTATTTTAGTGCGACCATTTACAAGCTTATTTGCTGAAGGCAATTTTTAAAGATATTTTGTCAGTGGCCAAGTCCAGCTCCCATTGAAGTCAACTGGAAGACTCCCACTGACCTCAATAGGAAACAGCTCAGACGGCCAGGGCTGGATTCAGAGCTGCTAAAACTTGCTGAAATGCCACAAGTTGAGGACACCGCTCTTGGAGCAAAATGGCTAAGCCCAGGAGGAGAACACCACCATAAGAAATAACAGGAGGATATCCATTACTAAATACGTCAGGACTGGTGGTGCCACGTAATTTCTTCCCTAACTGCACCAGTATAAGAGTTTTCCACCCTATGCCAAAGCTCACCACCAGCTTTTGCCAGTGTTATAGTTTGTGGGCCTAGGCACTACTGCTTGTGCTCATTGAACATGAATGTGGGAAAAAAAATAATAAAAAAACCCAATAAAAAAAAACCACCTTCAGAGAAGGAAGGATGTTTTCAGCAATTCAGAGTGATCTTGCTGAAATTGTAAGACAATTACAATTCATGCTCCTAAAGTCAAGCATAGACAAAAGAGCCCAGAGAGTGCCAACTTTACTCTCTCCTTTCAGATAATTATTTTCCTCTAGCTCATCACAACTAAGAAAACTTTGTTTAATAGCTTCTAATATTGCTACCTTGACTGTAACTGTACTTCCTTCATTTGACTGGAGAAAGGGCTTGAAAAAATTCCTTGCAGACAGCTTTTTTTTCTTCTGCTTTTTCTTGTTATAAAGTCTACACATGCTACAAGGGCACAAGGGATGGAAAAAGTATTTAATTAGTATTTCCAGAAATATCCTCGCCTAACCCATAATGAGGTCATGCCAGATCATAATCCTCCTCAAATACAAGAGACAAAGTGATTTCCTTTCATACAACATCCTTTTTTGGGTACAGCATTGACAGCTTTTCTGTGGTTTCAAAGGAAAAATAAAATCGAGTCAGTCTGAGTGGGGGAAGTCCAGAAACACCTAATACATCTTCCTGTGAGATGAATTCAGCAGGCCATACCTCAGTGAAGAAGGAAAAAAAAAAAAAAAAAGCCAAACCAAAAAACCCACCCAACCAAGACCACAGCTCCAGTCTCCATCTGCCCAACTGAACCCCTTTGAACTGTCTGCTCAAATAATATTTCTCTTAAATCATAAGGCGGTGTGTTTGGGCTACCTGTCTATATGCTATTCCTCCCACCTGCCCGAACAAAATGAGACTGCTGGGTGGACCCTGGAAAACACAGAGCACTGCGGGTACCACCTGCCCAGTGGCCCAGGGATCAGCCAGATCAGCACTGGTGTTGCTGGGGCTTGGCTTACACCAGATTGGTGCTGGCAGCAGATACAAAGGTTTGAGACCAACCTCATTGCAAGGTCACTCTTCCTCCTTTAGTGCTTCCAGCAGCCAGTGAGCTGCTGGGCTTTGAAGAGACTCCAAAAAAAAAAAAAGACTGTCCCTCATGCAGTCCCTCCTGGGTACAGGGTTGGGAGGAGCAGAGGCTCTGAAGCTCAGGAAACACCAAGGCCACAAAACCTGTTCTCTATAACCTGTTCTCCTTAGAATACACTTCACGGGCTTTCACTAATTTGTCCCTGCAATAAGCCCAATAGCTTGTTCATGGCAAAAATACTAACTTGGAGAAAAGCTTCCAATCTCATCTTGATAAAGACATCAAGATCCTGAAACCCCACCAGTTCCTATAGTGGCCTACCCCAATAATTATTCAACTCTACTGTTTCATTCAGGCAGGGAGCAAAGCTCAGGTGGACTCGGGTTTAGCTTGCAGCTTGTGATGGTTCATCAGCTCTTCCCCACGGGAATAAGGGGCCAGAGAGTACAAAGCATTTTCTCTCCTTTAATACGCTGGAATTAAAATAAATCAGAAAGAGGCCATTATCTGCTGTATTTGCCCTCTTCTGCAAAACACAACCATGTGTTATTTCACTATAGAAATCACCGGGCAAAGCTGATTTACTGACCAGTCTCAGGAAACCAGTGGTTCTCCACTCCTCTCTCCCATCCCCCAAAGTTTATTGTTGAGTTCTTGGAACATCAAGCACAAGAGTGTGAAATAATTTAATGGTGGGGGGATTTTTCACCCTCCTTCTCTATCCCAATATGACTAAATTTATTGATTTTGGATTGCTGTAAATTATAATGTAATTATCCTGCTGCACAAGCAGCTTCCCATTCCAGAAATTAAAAAGCAATTCAGGTAAATGATCTTTAGCTATCATGGTGCATCCCTGCAGAACTCATTAAGCTGGGGGATTAGACAGAACACCAAAACTCTTACAGGGCGGGTGACATTGAAAACTATCATGCCTGAAAATACAGAACTTCCTCGGGAAGATAACAGGGGCAAAGCTGCTGCTGGTGTGGTTCCCCCCCCCCCCCCTTTCCCAACAACTTTGAAATGTTATCAACTCATACATCTCCCAGGATTTCTAATGCTCACTTATTGACCCTTTCTAAAAATAAACACCCTTTCCTTTGAGACAAGAATGCCGTTAAGTGGGAAAATTTATGATGTGGACAACATCACATTGCCATCCGTAGAACCTTGTTACTTGATCCCCTTGGATCTCAGGTGGAAAAGCAGCTCATGCCAGTCAGAGTCAGCAAGTACTTTCTGAAGTGGGAGACTGCCAAATGGCACTGAAGAAAGCTCATACCAGATTCGTAGCCAGCTAAGGTTCATTTTCCAGCTCTCCCTAAAGAAAGCTCTATCTGGTAGGATCTCGAAAAGATTAATCACTGATTGATTGTAGTCACAGAAGATATTGCCGTACATGCCCTTTGCCAGCACAACTGTTCTCAATACCTCCAGTCTTGTCCAAAGTTTTGCCTCCCTAAAGCTGCCTGCTCTCAGTCAGTTAAGGCATTTTGCACTTGCTATTGTATGCTGCTGTGATGCTGCAAAGCAGCCATCACCAGGCTTCACACCCAAGGCAGCTACAGCCCTTGGCAGATGAAAGGATACGTGTGCATGTAGTTTGCACATCATTAAGTTCGTAAAAATGCTTTGAGGACGAAATGTGCTACATAAGTATAACAGGTTATTAAATTTCTTGGTGCCATTTCCTTCATCTAAGTTTGCACTGGTCTTCAATGGACTGTGCCTAAACCTGCTACTGCTTTTAGCTTCCCGGTTGTTTTTTTTTTTTATTCCCCTTGCCCCAGGAGATCTGATGTTTCCCCTTGCAACCGATGAGTCTTTCACACTTTCTGGCTGGCCCCGCACAGCTGCTGCGCAAGCACAGGGCACGGGGAGTCCCCTCTGCCTTCCAGGCTGCGCATGTGCAGCACCCCTGCTCATCTCCTCTGAAAGCGGCAGCAGCCGGACTTGAAAGCCACCTCTTGCTGCCACCACCCTTCCCTAATACAGCCCCTATTTAACAGTGAAGGCAGCTACCACCTTTGAGCAGGACAGTGCAGATCCTCAGGATATTAGCCAAACACTGGAGAGATTTATAAACTTGTCAGTGTGGCCAGGGTACTCAGAAAAGATGCCAAAACCTTCTGTTTAAGAATCTCCTACACCACCATAAATTTCAACTTTATCTGCAAGTTGTTCTCACTGTGAAAGTTCACTAGTTCTGTTATTTCACTTCTAGTAAGTACCATGTCCTAATATGGGCATTTTTGCAGCATTCAGCTGAATTCTGAAGATATACGACATACCCCAGTAGTCTTTTCTCCCATTAAAAACAGTCTAGTAAGTCAGAGTCTCATGACAGCCCAAATCATAATATCTAGTCTCTGTTTCTAGCAGAGGGGGCTCAGCAATCCCTCTCTCCACATCTTGCCAACACACGGTGTCATGATTACACAAGGCGCTGCAGCAGGAGTACAGGACATCAGTGCAAATCTCCATTCTTTTTTGGGATGCACGCATACTTTTCAAATTTCCTAAAAGGAGAGATTATTTGGTTTTGGCCAAGCATCTGAAACCACTCGCAGGCCACACACAAGTTACCGAGTAAGCAGACGACATCCTCTTCTCAAACCCTTATGGACAAACAGATTTTGAAAACATGTACTTCAACCACCTCAGCAAATTGTTTCCCCCGTGCGCTGGTGCCAGGAGCCCAGTGCCTGCCCTCCCTCCACCTTCTCCTCCTCCTCGCTGCTGCCCCTTTCGCTGCTTACAGCAATGAGGACATTAGTGCTGGACTGAACCTGCTCCAGTTCTTTTATATAGATTTAAACCGTATAATTTGATCGTGACCACAGGCAGTTTTATTGCCCTGATTTATATGGAGCCTTGCAGGGGTTGTTTGGTTTTTTTTTTCCTTCCCTTTTTTTGGTAAGAGAGTGAGATTCATAGAAGTCCTTCCCTCGCTCCAGCCTGAGGACAAGCTGAGGGACCTCCAGTGCTTCCCACAAGGACAGCAACAGGCCTGGATGCCATCCTCCCTCTCCCCTCACAGTGGCCTCAGGGAGGGGTGAACACGCTGCAGGAGCTGGCTGAAGCTTCTCCACGAGCACAAATCCTCCCCGTGGCCCTCACGGTGTCACAGCACTTAGCTTGTCCTGCCTGAGAGGATAGCCCAAGTGACGTCTGGGGTAATTGATGTTGCCGCTCCCCTTACCCACCAGTGTGACACCCCAATGGAAACCTCAGATCTCTCCCCCTCTTGCCTGCTAATCTTCCAGAAAATCTCCCAGGAAAGTCAGCAAAAGGCTCCTTTGACCAAGCCATCACTTTTACAATCCAAATAGCAGGGGATGAAAATCCAGGCAGCTCTGCCACAGAGCTAAAGGAGATGTGGCTGTCAGGCCAGGCATGTTCCTACCAACCATCTGCATTCCCAGGGCACACTAAACCTGGGATCTGTATTAGTATTCTCCGGCAGGCATCTGGCAGATATTAAATACCAGCCTCCCCAGAGAACTTGTTACCTCCTCATGCTTGACTGGGTGAATATAAGTGAGAGTCGTGCTTGTATCTGCTACCTGAAGAGGCTAGACGAAGCCTGAAACACGCCAAGACCCCATATCCGTCATTACCATACCAATTTCCTGAATGAAAATCCTGCCTGTCTTTCATTTAATCTGTCCTCTGTCTCATTACGTGACCAGAACATGTTGTACTAACTACAAAGACAGGTCAGTGTGTGACTCAAAACCTAATTTCTATTACCTACCTAAAGGATTACTGCCTGGATGAGCATCATGTTTTAGAATAACAACAACAAAGTCCGCGAGTAGTCCTGCCTTGTCACTGGCATGTAAAGAGCTAATTTTGCACTAGGCCATGGGCTTAGAGAAAAGGTTCATCAGAAATCCAGGGGTCTTAGCTTGGGAACTTCATCTACACAACAAACACAGATTTTCTTTCTAGTTTCTCTACCTTTTGGTTTTTTCTACACCCAGCCAGTTCCTTCTTATGCTTCTCTGAGTGCGTAGCTCTTCCGCTAGCTCTTCTGCTGAAGTACTTCATGACTTTTCCCTTTGCTACTGAGTTCTCTTGAAGAGCCCAAAGAACGTTGTCTTTTGGCTCAAACCCTGCTGCTACAGTCTTGCTCCTAACATTTCTAGAAAACAACTGGTCAAAGGCCTTCCAACCCCTCTACACAACTTGGCATTCCTCCCTCACCTCTGCTGTGTAAATCATCTTACCTGAGTCAAGACTATTGACCGTAATCCACCATGGTTTCCACAAAGGACTGTAAACTTCTCTCTGCCACTCTGAGACGGCTGGAACCTTGTGTCTTACTGCATCTGGCAATAATTCTACAAAACTTTCAAGCAAAAATCACATCCTCCTTAGCTATGGGTTCACACAGCACTGATCAAATAATGCTGACACCACCTTTTGCCTCATTTAGGAACACAGCAATTGTCTAGAAAGAATATTTCAAAATTACCTGCAGAACTGTTACCAGAAAACTCACAGGCAACATGAGCCACTGTCCACTTCATGTGCACCCAGAGGCAGATTGGGAATGCTGGGCTTGCACATCTGCACCCTTTGTGAGCAATCTGGAGGAATATCATCCCTCCTTTGTGGTATCTACAGCCATGGTGTTCAAGGGCCAGTTCCCTCTTCTGTTTCCGTGCCTTACTCAGATGACATAGCCTTTAAATTCCCACTGTGTCTAAGCATGGTTTGGGCCACCAGCCCCATACCTCACAAAACACAAGGTTAAACGAACCAAATTCAGGAGGACATTTCTATTCTGCCCTTAGGACTTAACTAGTGGAAGGTTTTGAAGTTAGAAAAGAATAGTTTTTCATTTGGGTCACAGAAAGGAAGAATAAACTAAACCATCTTTACAAGAGACACTGCAGATACAGGCAGTGAGAAAAGGCCCTCTGGGCTGATACTTAGAGAAGCTCATTTCTATCCTTGCTCAAGTGCTACAGAGGTTAAAGACCTGCTACAACCTGCCATAAAAGGCAAAAACCACATTAATAGGAAATGTGTTCCCCTCCCCCATTCCAAATGTATTTTTTATGAGTAAACATTTCTGTATTAAGACTTACTGTCTTCAAAGATCCCTTTTATGTCCCAAAGGTAACCATTTAAGTGATCTTATAACAGCCGTTACTTATCTTTACAATGGGCAATGCACATGAACTCAGTGTCTGAGACTTTCATTTTGCTATATATTTTTTAGTAACTACCTATAAATCCAGCCTGTTTCAAATGTCAAGTGACTATGTGGCTGAAAGATAGCCTTAGATCTTATTTCAGATGCTAAGACATTGTTTCGAGTGGAATTAAAAGAAACACAGAAACTTGCAAAAATTAAAAAAAAAAAATTCCTCCCAACCCTTTTAGCTTGCTTACAGAAGTGATGCAGGATGCACAGAACTCAGAAAAAGAGATGCAAGTGTTTTTCACACATTCAGGCACCTCACATCTATTTTAAGTCACTGCTCCAGCATTTGAAATACAGGACCCTGCAGTGAAGATGTTTTAAGAACATCTTTGTAACAGCACATGGAGGTTCCTCCAGAGTTTTCCAAAGGGAAAAAATTGAACCAGACAACAGTACTGCCAGCTTCTCTGCAGCTGATTACAGTATTAGAGTGCGCACGTGCACAGCAGGCTAATGGGAAGGAAAGCTGAAACCAGGGTTTTCTCTGAAGCTGTCATCCCACATCAGTGATTTTCTTTTCCTTCCATCACCTGGCTCCCAGAACACCACCTTTCCTAGGACTCTAATTACAAAGGACTTTGCTAAAACCACTGCCTATTGCTTGGGTCAGGGTGAAACCCTGAACCTCTGCATGGTTTCTGTGAATTCATCCAGATCTGTCCAAAACTCTGTCCACGTACTTTGAACATCAGCAAAGTGTTTGATCAACCTCACCCATCGACTATGTATGTAGGAAACCCTCTTAAACTGGGAAAATTATCTTTCTCTTGTTTCAATACAAAAGATTTACACAGCTATTAACAATGCAATGTTCTCCAACTGAGTCTGCCAGGTAAGATCGCCTGAAAAACTTTCTTACTCCAGAGCACAGCATGACCCCTTGGAATACAGTCAAGCTCTATGTAGCCCCAAACAGTCTCTCTGCTACAGATATTGAAAATACCTTCCCTATAAGAACTTAACCTTATCTTCCCTCACCCTGCAAATCGGCTTTATTGGCCCCCTTTGACAGCAGCAGGTTGACACCTCAGACATATGAACAAGGTCACCCTTGTAACACAGCGCCCAGGGGCAGCAGCACCCTCTGGCAGGCGGAGGGGAGGGGGGAAAGGCAACCTTTATGCGGTCTGACCCGTTAAGTGCTTCAGTATGACCAATGCCATAAACATGCTAACCAGATGCTGATGGATGGGCCTGGGGGCCCAAAGAACAACGCAAGTTCATTATATAAACAGGGGAGCAAAGGGAAGTCAAGCAGCTTTCCCAAAATCATGAAGGAAGTTTGGGGCTGGATCAGGAACTGAAGCTAATTTTCTCCAGGCTCTATTCTGTGCCCTCACTGTAGGGAGCCACCAAAAAATTGGGTATCTTCACACAAGCAGCCTCTGGAAGTCGGGTCAGCTTCCCACAACACATAATAATTCCCCTCGTTAAAACGGGATGTGCAAACCAGTGCCTAAAGTCCTCACCTTTGTGTTTCTTTGTTTTTGCTTTAAAGTGTGGCTGTAAATGCCTCAGAAAGAACATCACCAGCTCTACCCGTGAGCCGATATGAGCAAGATTTAGCTTAACCACGAGCTTTATGGAGAAGGCACTTGCACGCATTCACACAGGACGCTGATATTCACACAGCCAGCATGCAGAAGAGGATGCTGTTTATTCTCCCCATCACCCCACAAAGAGCAGCCATAAAATAAGGTGAACCCCAGATAGAAGAACAGTGTACAAAAAGATCATTTCCCCCCCTTACAAACAGAGCAAATCATTTCACATGGGGAAAATCTAAAAATTCCCCCACACTTTGGACCCAGGGTCAGGAGTGCTGAGCCCTTACCGCTCTCTGTAGTCTCAGAGCATCTCGTTAGGTGCAGAAGTATCTCCATTTTCTTTAAATGATTAAACTATTGTTGAAGCAGAGCACTCAGGGCCAGGGGCTTACAGGAAGATACCTCACATCTATTGGATAGATTTCAGGAATGCTCAGACACTAATCTTTTATATCAATAAAACTGAAGTCATCAAAATATCTACTTTAACTGTTTAGTTAAGGATGCATCTGTTACAAGCTGTGATTTTTTTTTTTAAATCTGTTCGAGTCAGGAACTGATCCATATAAGAGAAGAGAACAGCTTTCTGGCCAAAATGGCACCATCCAATCCCTGCAAATGTTGCTGTATTTTTAAAATCAGATTTAGTGGTAGTAAATATAAATATTTTGCTTGCAATACTCCTGTTCTTATATACAATTTACTTACAATTGGAAGCATTTTCAATGGAATACAATCTTAAAAATAGCTGCCATTCCAGAAGAAAAAAAGAGGTATAGAAAAGAAAAGGAGAAAAGCCTCATGGAGCTCTCTAACAAACTGTAGAAAAGGCAAAACTGCTTTCAGACAAGTCTGCTTGAAATCTTTTTCATATGTGGTCATGTGGGATCGCGCTTGATAGCTTTTTTATTTATTTTCATTGTGGACTTGGTCAGCCTACATGCCCAAACTTTTGCTCAGTTCCTTCCACCAAGGTTTACCTGATTCAATCCAACACCACTATGGGAGTCGCAGAACACCCATGCAGGTCACTTCCAAACACATGTAAACTGACAAGTTTAACATAATCCTAAACCACTTAGCATGAGGAGACTACATGCATTTTGTTCCTTCAAGAGCTAAACTTATAATCTTGGCTGAGATTTATTCACTGTTATTACCAATAAGATCAAAGAACTCATCCTGCTAAACACAGAACCCACCCGGAATTCATGGGATATTGCTTTATTTAAGAATTTTTAAGGTTTCTGCAAGTTATGTCCCACTTGGTTCTGGAGAAAAAATGTAGCCCCCTTAATTATGAGCCCACTGTGCTAGGTACTGGACAAAGGCACTGCCAAAAGTTAGTTCCAATTCAGTAAAATCCTATTAGTGCTACTGAACATTTTCATACCCTTATGCAACCAAAGGGAAAAGTACTGACTGCTGCAATGGGATCTTCTCAAATGCACTATATGATGCATAGCAACTTGTGTTCAACTCTCCTGAAGGGAAAGAAACAGCTCCCCTGTTTGGCAGAAGGGCGTGAGAATTTGAGTCATTTGACCATGATTACATGGCATATCACTGAGAGAGGAAGGATTTGCTAGTAGATATGGTGACCCAAGGGACCTGAGCCAAGTCCTCTGTACCACCATGGATGTCCCATGTATGCCACCTATGAACGCCCATAGTTGCAGAGACAACCAGTTCTTGACATCTCTCTGAAACAGCTGAACCCATTACAGCCACTTTGGCCTTGAAAAATCCTCTGTGCCCCCTGTCTGCAGAATGGGAGCAATGACATCTCCGTGTTTTACCAGGATGTTCATGTGCGGAGAGAAGCGCAAGTATTCAGGCGCTGTTGGGGCTGACCAAGGTAAGAGAACCCCTGCCAGGTCCTAAGCTCCCAGAAGCCACCAGATAGCACAATCAATGTTCTCTAATAAAAGGAAAAACTAGTGCAGAGGAACAGGCTGTGTCCTCCCAGGCCTCTGCATCTTGCTCATCACCACATGAAACCATGAAAACAGACTGCCTGGTTTTGGAGGGGCAGTTTAAGGAAGAGACAAGCAATGCTAAATCCTACTTTCACTCTAAGGTGTAGGGATGTGTTCCCAAGGCCACGCAGAAATTCTTTACGAAGTGCTGGGAATACAAGCCACATTTCTTGGTGCTGGTATTGGATGCACAGCATTTCTAAGAACATTTTTCTCTGCCACTCGTCTGACCCTGGGAGCAGTCCCACTGCTCTGCGCAGGCAGCCGTGGAACGCTCTGCCAAACCCTATCAATTATTTAGCGTCAAAAGGAAGACTTAATCTGTGTGATAAAAGAATGGATTTTATCTAAGGCTTGTTCCCCTTAAAGTGATTTACACAACTGGCCTCTCTAGTTGCTTCCCTTAACATAATTATTTACTTTTGCATTAATAGCCTTCCTTCGCTTGGGTTATTTTTAGGAGCCTTTTGTAGCCTTTAGAATTTAGTAGGTTTTTTCCTTGTCTTTTTAGTGGGGATTTGAAATTGCCCATCTCTCTGAATGGGCTGTTAAAACACTAGTTTTATCAATGCTGGCGTAAAGCTGGAACAGCTCTGGGAAGCAGCTCCCCCAGCAGTGTGGATACTTGTATGTCGAGTTTGCTTCTGACTTGAGAAGCCATGGGGTGAGATTTCAGTCCAGACCTGGCAGTCAGGGCTCTCAGACCACTCATTGGGCTATGGGCTGATGAACGTGAATGAAGGGCTTCAAAGCATTAATATAGTCCCACCTTGGTTCCTTGCTTTAACCCCACTCTGCAATTTTGGCCAAGTCAGGAAGACTGGGATTTATCCACCTAACGTTAGCCACCGCAAACCAGGTATGAAGTCCTCAAGGGAAAAAAGCAGGCGTCTCCACAAAGTGGTTTACTCCACCCTAATGCAAAGAGACCCCAAAATAGACACCTAACTTCTAGGCAGTCAGCCTCAGACAAAACAAGTCCCATTCCTGGTCCCCCATGATTATGGCAGGCTCAAATGCCGTGGTGAATGGATGATGTTGGGAGAATTAATTCACAAAACCTGTGAAAATTCTCAGATGCTCAGGCAGAAAGCTGCCAAAGGTACTAAAAATCCAAACTGTGGGGACATACTGGCAGCACAGAGGAGACAGTCCAGGAAAGCATCATGATAAATAAAATGCATTATCACCACTGGCTTTTCTTACTTGACTCTAATTGACCAACCCACAAATAGGTAAATTTAGCATCAGTTAAAAAGGTTATATTTAGGTACCCTCCAAGAGGCACTTTACTGAAGTCTAAACTGGATCCACAGAAAAGAAGATACATCAGTACTTGCCAGAATAAGCTGTTGGAGCTTACAAAACGATAGAAAAGTGGAAGCTATTATTATTACAACTATTATTAATGATAATAACAATACACTCACAAAATACAAAATTATTTCAGGTGGTACTTAATGGTTGGGATACCAGTGACAGAACCAGCCTGTGAAGAATACCTTTTTTCATTTAAAATATATAAAAGCTTTTCAAGTTGGCATGCAATCCTGCAGTGTGGTTGGGGATGAGATTAAATTACTCTGTCTTCAAAGTACCTTGGCATTTGTAATGGGCTGAAATTGTAGGAACTTCTGGTATGACAGTTTGGGGGAGCCATATACAATCGGTGAACGCTGGATGATGTTATGAATCACAGAATCATTTAGGCTGGAAAAGATCATCAAGTCCAGCTATATCAAATGCTTTGGTGATACTGACTCTAGCATTAGCTGCAAGGGCTATGCAATGTGACCCAAAGATTCTGTAAACTTTAATTTACTCTGAGTTTGCACCTTTGTCCACAGGGCTGGCTACCACACAGATAAACCAAGGACATGGGCTCAGAAAAGGGATTTCCCCACTGAGGAAAAAAAAAAATCCATTGCCAAGAAGTCAGACTCCAATCGCTTGTTTAAGCAAAGCCAAGGGTTACCCAACAAAGATGTATGGCTGTATTTTAAAGAAAAGACTACAGAGATTCAGCATTGCAAGCCACCGACTTGCAGAAGAAAAGATGTGCTTTTGTGGCACAAATCATGGCAATTTTAATTACTAAAATTCTGTCACATGTAGCTGAAGAAATAAACCTGGTGCTCCCAGAGTGCTCTCCACCATGTCTGCACACTGATACCGCTCATTGAACATAAAAATGGTGCAGTATGGTTTTACCTTCATCCATCTCTACATGGACCCTTCTAAACTATCCCAAAGAGCAGGTGTTAGGTGACCAGCCGGATTCAAAGCTGGAAGCTAGTCACAGGCCTGGATATCCTGGAACTGAGGAACAGCATCAGCATTGCACCAGTCTGAGCACCCCGAGACCTCAGGCTGCCCAAATGGACAGGAAAGGGTATGGCAGAGACACCTGTAGGCAATCTGGACAGCCAGAAGGGCTACGGTAGCAAAGAAATCCACTTTAGGACCCAACATAATTACTTTTATTTAAGACTAATGGAAATTTTCAGGGAAGAAATACGATCCTTGATTGCTATTGCTCTTACCGCAGGGTTGCACTGAAGCTCTACCCAAAGTGAGGACCACTGAGCTACACTCAGTAGACACATGACAATCACAGTGACTGTCAGAAACATTTTGTAGTCTAAATTACAGGATTTTCCCATCATTCAATAACCACTTGCCCCCTTCTTTCCTGGACTCAACCCAGGCTTTTCTGTTAACCACGTCTCACCAGACAAGGGAAGCTAAGAATATGCTTTTCCTGGTTAAATTCCTTTTCCTGAAAATGTGAACAACTGAATGAAAAACATTCTTTGGAGAAGATACGTGCCCCTACAGGGTGGACAGAGGAGATGACTTCATTGGGGCTGTTCTTCTAATTTGTTTAAGTCTTAGGCCACACATACTATATATCTTTCCAGTGAGCTGAGGTCTGCTGGGATGCTGGCATTTCCTCCTCCTCATTTACATGGTCTTCCCATAAGCCAGCACTGAGACAAGTTGAACTGCACAAGGACTCCCTGCCAACGCCACTCGGGGCTTGCTTACAGAAGACCTCTGGAGAGCGATGGGGAGGTGCTCCCTGCCCTTCTCTGCCTATGAAAGGGCTGAGTGTGCTACTTCTGCAGCACTGAGCATTCCTGCCAGCCCATAAATCAAGTGACCAAACTCCATCCCAATCTCTCATCCACTGCAGAAAAGCCCCACACTCTGCCCTTACAGCACACACAGGGCGAAGAGCTGTATTTCATCAACTGAAGCCTTAATATCAGAGGAGAGTCGTTACCTCCTGGAAAAAGTGTAGCCAGAGTCTTACTGGTTCTGCAGCTTGGTTTCCCCATGTTTACACCAAATGACTTGTTGAACTTCATTATATACAAAGTATTTCCATAGATCAGAGGCAGGGAGACCTGTGCAGCTAACATAAAATAAATTACCACCCTGTGATAAATGGTTCTATTAGCAATCCAGATTGTTAAACTCAGATACAACAGGATGAAGGGAGCACTGCCCCATTCATTCTCCCCGCGGCAGATACTGAGTTGTAAATAGGTTATTTTCTGTGTAAATAACACATTAAAACTCAGCATTAGCCGTGTCTTTTGATAGAGAGGAAATTGTTCCAAATAAATAATCTGGGACAGGAATGTAAAATAAGCCAGATTTAATAGTGCATGCCTGCTGCAGCCGTGTTAAACATGACTAAAATGATAAACCCCAGAATATACTAATAGTAAACTATGCTCTGACATCAAAGTAATGAGGCTGTATTTTTACCCAGCTTTAGAAATGCTAAAATTAGTCTTGACAGAGCCAGACATCAGAAAAATGTTTCAAACATAAACACCATCAATTTGGGAACCTGGTGTTTGTGTCATGCGGAGGGTGGGGTGGAGAGAGAAAGGTGCATTCTGGGCCTTGTTAAAGTCAGGCAGTTAGCATTTAGGAGAATTTGTATTTAATTTTTATTACAAGATGAGAAACACAACTTCCTAGATATCTCTGCCTTTGAAAGACTGGCTCATTTAAATTTCTGCTCCAGCCATGTGCCTGGGCTTACTAGTGCGTGCTGATATGGAGGATGTGGCAGTGGTAGCCTGGAGGACACAACCCAGTCTCACTCATGTGGTGCCCTGCTCCAAAGTCTCCTACCCTACGCAGCAACATGCACTTTTGCATTCAGCAAAAGTGTTTTCTAAACATGAAGTGTTATGAGTTGCCCTTCCAGAAGCAAAGCCATCAAAAGTGAGAGGCTTTTCTGCATATTTGACTTCTCTATAGCTCCTACATACTGTCATTAAATCCAGCTTCCATCTCTTTCACACAAACACATGTGCACCTACTGAAACAGAAGACTCTTTAGGCAGCATGATTTATGGAGAAATAGAAAACTAGGAGAGGCTTCCCTGATGTAATTTCTGTGAGGCCAATTTCTGAACATCTGATCAATGAGTTACTATAAAAAAAAAAGTCACAGAAGGTCTTTAAAATGGCAGCTTCAGTAGACTAAAAATATGAGATACAGATTGTTAGTATGAAAGGACTCTTCTTCACTGACAGCATCAACAATACCAATCTCTTTTCCTACAGCTGTACCTTAATTTCCTCAAGGCTGGAAACATTTGGGACAAATATCCAAAGCAAGGGAACCAGAACTGGAGATTGGACATATTATTACCTTATAGTAACAGTCTAAGTAATAATACAATAAAATAGCTATTCTTAAATTATTTAACTAATATTCAGTTTATTGCTTTCAATTACCTTAATTATAAATAAAACCTTATGAATCTATAGATTTCTACAAGGGAAAAAGAAAACCTTCTGATTTGAGAAACACGCTATGTTGGCACTCCATCTGTGTGACTCAGTAGAATAAAGGGGAAGAAATGTGTTGCAAATTACGTTTGTTTGGCTCTGGAGAGCAGCTTAGTGATCTGCAGCACTAGCTGAGCCTTGCTGCCACTTTCTCACATGCTAGTACAAAGAGTAAAACCTCTACAATAAATAAAATCAAGAGTTTGTCTTGGATGAGAATAAAGACTTGTTTGTATGGCCCCAAAGCAGGGTGGGGAGCTCGGAGACCCTCCCTTTAAAGCTGTTCCCCTCCTCAAGCTGAACATCATAATTAATCTCCATGCCTCGTTTGCTTTCTTCTGTAAGAATATGAGCATAAATATGTATATTTCTGGCCTGTTATGAGTAATTACACTAGTTTAGTGAATCAAATAAGTTATATTAGCATGAATACCAAGTAAGTACAGTCTCATTGCTACCCAGCCCTTTTGTTATCATCTGCTAAATCACACCTTGCAGTTAACTGATGTTAGAAGACAACTTTGTATTAATTTTCCTACTTGCAAGCGCACACACCATGCTGCTCCCTTTCAGGAGTGTGTATTAGGCCTAGCTAGAATTCAAAGGAAAGCCCTCCAAACCACAAGAGCACGTGCATCACCTGCAGAGTCCTGGGGCCAGCGTCTGATCACACGCTGCTTCACTGCTAGCCGTTTTAGGTCATTTATGAGCACTTCTCTTCACAGCATGGCATGGATTTCACTCTTTACATCTCATTACACAATGCTTTCATCGCAATTCTCCTGACATCTTCAAACAATCCTCCACTTACTTCTCCACTTCCTCTTAATAAAAGGAGAAATATTGACCCCGTAAATCATTCTTTCCAAAGGCGAGAGCACACTGCTAACAGGACATATAACACTGGATGCTTAAAAACCTATCAAGTGTCTGGGGATACCAAATGGGCTGATGGCATCCTCATTTCCATCACATCTCTGGAAATGCAGTGACTGTTTCCTTGGTGGAGGCACTCTTGAGGCAAGAGCCAAGTTGAGAGAAGATGTTCAATCATAACAGCACATCTGTGGGTTTTGAATTTTAGCACACGCTTGGACTTTGTTGGTGCAAATCAGCCCTTTGGATCTCCCAGTCACTGAGATGATGCCTCAAGTGGGCTGCTACAGTGCTACAGCCTGTGCTTCTTCAACTGGGGTCAAAATTTCCCAGGGGAGGCAAGTTTCTACTTGTTGCCATCTCTGCCTTTCCCCAATTTCTGCCGCTCAGCAAACCCTCTTTTCCACCACTTTGTGTAGTGCTTATGCTGCTGAATGGATCTAAGCCATGTTCCTCATAAAGGTGTGTTTCCCATCAAACAACTCTATGTGAAAAGTTTTCTAGTTCTTTTTAAGAAAATTTGGCTAACAAAAGCTAATAAATTTCATCAAACACATGAAATACTCTCAGATTATAATCTAGCAGCTGCTACCTTATTCTGTATATCTGAATCTTCCCGGGTCAACGTGGAAATGAAAACTGAGTAACAAAGCTGTTGAAAAGGAAGAATAGGTAAAGCAGGTTTAAGCAATTTGGGCTGGGAACTATCTTCAAAACTCAGCCAACAGAAAACAAACTCCAGCTGAGCTGTCTAAGGAACAGAGGAGCCCGCTGAGGAGTTGTGCTGCTTTCCTGGGGTGATGAGAAACAACCCTGCAGTGAGGGAAGGGGAGGGAAAGGCTTCATTTTGAGGTAGACTCTGGCTAGCAATAAGGTATATTTTAAAGAGGAAAAAAAAAGATGCCTTCAAAGTTTACACAGCTGGGATGTCTCTTGTCACATCCAAGCTGGTACAGCCCCTTCTAAGTTTGTCTCCTAACACCCTGTCCAGAAAGGATACCCCTTCCCAGTCCCCACCAGGGGCAGCATGATGCCTCCCTGGTGGGCACAGCCTTGGCCACAGCTGGAGCCACCATGAAGGGCCCTGGCACCAATTTGGAGATCCACCAGCACACGTATGCCAGAGAGGGATGTGTTTTCTGGAGCTGTATTTTGCCTGCCACAGCAGGCGAGAGGAGGTAGAAGCAACATGCCTGCACATCACTCTGCACACTGGTGTTACATGCACCAAACACAACCTCATGCCTGCAGGTGTCCACAAGAGCTTCCCAATTGACTTCAACACCACAAGGACCAAAATCTTTCCAAAAACACCAATGGAAAAAGAAATCAGGACCTGAGATATTTCTGATGTTAACAGGGAAGGCGCAAGTCAGGGTGTTTCTTTGTGAACATTCCTGCATTGGGGCTGGACAATCCCAGATTCCTCCTTAATCATGAAATTCCAGGAGCGATGACTGAAGATGGTGCAGTCTGTTTAGCCCATTAGCAGGATCACAGCAGGCACACAACACCCTTCCCCAGCCATGATAACAGGATACTCCTCAGCTCCAGCCAGCCTCGGAGGAGTGGCAGGCACCATGCTGCCTACACCACGCAGCACCAGTTGGCCAGTGGCAAGCAGTGATGGGACACCTCAGCTCTCCAACAGCCGCCTCTCACCACCCATCCTCTCCCTCACACCAGCCCCGTTTGCTGGGAGCAGTGGTGACTCATCACAGTGCAGTGATGTTTGGACACCATGTGGTGACACAACTTCCCGCTCCTGTGACCTCCAATGGCCAAGAACCCCAATAAACTCAGCATGTTCACAGGAGGACAGATGCCACTGTACTTATTAAATTCTTACAGTCTAATGAAAAACACCCCTGCTGCTTTCAAATTGTGGAAAACATAAAGTACCTCCTTGTGCCACTGCTGCTCCTGCAGCTGCTAAAGGAGTGGGTTTCTTCCCCGTCTCCGCAAAGCCATTCCCCTCCAGAACTGCACCTTTCCCTTCTTTTTTCCCAGCAGCCGTTGAAGCAGAAGTTTCCATCTTAGATGTGCATCTTCCAGCTCAGCAACCCTACAGGACATAAAACAAAACCAGATTCTGGTCACCACTCACAAAGCAAGCAAAATCAGCTCCTGGTCACCACTCACAAAGCAAGCAAAATCAGCTCCTGGTCACCACTCACAAAGCAAGCAAAATCAGCTCCACAAGGAAGCAGCCGATGGTTTGGCAGAGCTCAAAAGTAAATGACGAGCAGCAAAGATCACCTGGGTTTCTATCTCTAGCGGTACAGCCAAGTCCTGCAGTCACAGGCAAAAGAGACAAAACCCTGCAAAGGGATGGGTATTCTCACATCCCCCTGGCTTCAGGCAGCTGAAGACCTAAAAGGATCAGGACCAGAATATACATTATTCCCCACTTAAGCCTGGGCTACATAATAAAGGTTTACAGGTCCACAGGGCTTTCCAGGATTTAAGGACAGGTGAGATGCAAAAATGTAGTGTGTACAAAACCGATTTGTCCATCCTACACGTGACCTAGCCCACCTTAACAAAAAACTGAGTCAGCTAAAAAGTGCCAATAAAAGTACAGATAAAATTACATTTAAGGTGGTTTTTTTTTTTCTTTTTCCCAGTTTGTGCTTATTCTGTACGCTAGTTCTGTACCAGTGCCTTGACCAGAACATTTCAACAGTGCTTACGGATAGGCCACAGCAGGTCTGCCAGACCCCGTCCAGCTCTCACTGG
The DNA here is from genome assembly GCF_023634085.1 of Falco cherrug. Classification (NCBI taxonomy): domain Eukaryota; kingdom Metazoa; phylum Chordata; class Aves; order Falconiformes; family Falconidae; genus Falco; species Falco cherrug. The sequence goes on along the minus strand of NC_073704.1, from coordinate 29,956,865 downwards.
TGAGGATTAACATCACCAGTTCCTCTCTCACAAGCAAATTCTTCTACCCTGACCGATTGCATCTGAAAATCAGCTACATCTTTACCCCCATTACAAATGGTGAATTAAGTGCCAGTGAAAACTCCATGAAACAAGATGACACCAAAAGCGCAAATCCATGAAAAATAACTGCTCCCGCACTTTTTGGTAGCTTGATCATTTGTTCCGCATGACTCAAACTTAACTGGTCTCCCACATACGGGTATCCCAAATTTAATGTAAAAACGGGGCTTTGCTTTAATGAGGAGGCATGGTTGACTTCTGACTGCAAATACTTTTGTTCGCCCCATTTTAACTTGGTTTATTTCAAATGTCTCCACGTGACTGCTGTTTTCACAGAACCGACGGGGTTATCTGGTGCTACCAGCCTCAGGCTGGTCTTGGGAAAACCCACTGCTAATTCCTCCTTTCCTTTCTAATTTTAATGCAGATCTGCAATTTTTCACATGCAAATTTTCAGATGCAAATTTTTCAGCTCATGAGATACTCTGGAGCACACCGGCTGTTTACCTTACTGGAATTAATGGCATGAACCAAAAAACATCTGGGAAACCAGAAAACTTTTTTTGTGTGTGCGTGCAGCTAGTTTTACTGACATTGTGCCAGCTCAGACATTGCTCTTTTCACTCTGGAGGATCCACTGACTCCCGTACATCTTGGATTAAAAAGTTAACTCTCCTAAAAGTTTCAGAGCACATAAAGGTTTCAGGAACTCCCATGTGCAATCTGTAGCTTTTACCCCTTAGCTGTTCATGACCCTGGCTGTGGACACTTCATTTTGTGATTGGTTTGGGTTTTCCCTTCTCGCTATTTTGCAGGTTTTCAAGCAGGTTTCGTGCTGTAACTTCAGGACAGACAAGCAGGAAAGCGAAGATCCCTCTTTCCCTGCCACATGCTAAGCCCCACGGCTCCGCATAGCAGTGCATGGCCCCATGTTTGAGGCTCCCTCGAACCCGCTGCTGGGGACCCTCCGCACTGCTCAGGACAGGCTGTCCTAAACCACTGCCTCTGATCTACTTTAAAGCTTTCCTATAAATACAGAGCCATCCTTGCTGGCACCCCAGAGGGACCTGGCGCGTGGTGGATATGGTCCTCCAGCACTGCCACCACTGCCAGGGCTCCAGCAGGATGGCAGCCTACAGAGCGGGGAGCAGCTTACCCCAGGAACCTTCAGGCACAGCTCACGTTAATGGGACAACTAAGTGATGAATCTATGGTCAGGACTTGCAGCTGTAAACAGCAAGGCTTGCATTGGAAATGACAGGACCCACAATTACAGGCTTTACTGATGACACAAGGCTCCAGTGAATACCGAGGTGGCCCCTCAGGGTCCTGCCCCGGCATGTGCTGGGCCTGATGGCAAACACGGGATGGGTTCCTGGGGGCCAGGACTTTACAGTGGTTTAATCCAGAAATCAGGTTGGGTTACAGACCACGTATGAAATAAATACACTCGAACTGGAGGAGTATTTGACCTAGGTCTGGCAGCCTGGGCTTCTGTTCGCTAAGCAAATAAACTTCAGAGGCTATATTACTAGCCCCCCACCTGTTTCTTCTTAGTCCCTCCTTTCAAGGCTTTGCACTTTTGTTTGAAACCAGACGCTTGCCCTCGCATCCCTCCCAGCCTCCTCCCTCCCTGTTACCCTGACCCTCAGGGCAGCCTCATGCCCAAGGGAGCTTCCAGAAATTGTTCTGCTGTGAAACATGCAGGTTAGAGCCATGCTTTATTCCAGAGAGGTGCCTGAAGTGAGATCTTTAAATCCCTGCCAGAGACACCTCAGTAGGGACCCAGTTTTTCAGGTGTGTCATTTATCCAACTGGAATTGGACAAGACATCAAGCCTTTATTTGAAAATCTGACTTTTGTAGCTGCATGCTCTCTTTTCAGATTAATTATGAATTAAAAAAAAATGTTTCTTGTAAATGGTTGTATTAAAGAGGTAAATTCTTCTCAGATACTGGATTAGGAAAAAAAAAAAATGCAACCACTCCAATCTTACAGGGTTTAGGGTAATAAGTCTATAATTATTTTTGCTTCATAAGGGTGCTTGGAGCAGAGCAGACTGGATGAGAGGCTCCGAGTTTTCCCTTAGTCAGTAGCAACCAAAAATCTTTCTCCTTCACAGGCACCCACAACCAGAGCTGACCATCCCAGCCTAGAAGGACACAAGCATCCTCCCCGGCCGGATCCTGCCCTGCTCAGCACCTCCACCCACAGACCGTGACAGAGACCAGGGAGCAAAGGAGAACCAACATTGATTTCATATCACACCTCCCAAGTTTCATGGATGCTAGCCAAGTGTCAGTGACCAGCAGGCTCCCCTGCTGTGCTTTGGTGCAGCCTGTGATCAGGACACTGTGCTGGAGCTCCAGAGATTTAGGTTCCCATCTTGGCTCTGCTATAGTCTCCTCAGTGTCCCTGGGCAAAAAGCTTAACCTCTCTTGCAGCTGGTTTCTACAGCTGTAAAATAGGAAATAGTACTTTGCCCTGTTTGCAAAGTGCTTTGAGATCCTTGGAGGCACAAGGCTATGGAAATATTTTTATTACCAGTATAAGAAGATATATTGATGGAGGCAGTCAATCCACACCATCCAGGAGCACAACATTCATTTTTTAAGCAATACATAGTTTGCTTTCTGTTCAGTGCTAAACTTTTTCCGCTGCTCTGTGCCACACAGAATTTATAAATTCAATGACAGATTAATCTTAGCAGCGAGCCATTTGGCATGAAAAAGGGTTTCACAGGGAGCCTGCTTTTTCCTGTAAAGAGCATGCATTTAGGAGTGACTATATGGAGAAAGACCCTGTGCACTTATTTAAGCACAAGTCTCTGCCCTCGGTCATTACTCAGAATTAGAAACCCAGAATGGATTACTCAGATTGTTCCTAAGGTTTGTAGCTTTCTCTGCAGGAGGAGAGTTGGATAATTGATTTTGACACTAATACCAGCACTATTCATATGACCTGTAATACAATTCTGCAGCAACACTAAGAAGTCAGCCATCTGAAATCTGAACAAGGAAAGTGCTATATGATTTGCCCTAGACAACCCCAGCTATTTTAACAGCTGTGTTGTATATTAAAAGGGAGAAATCCCAACAGAATTAAAAACAACAAAGTCACATTTGCCTTTGAGGGAAAACAAGAAGCTGTAAACTTTCCTAATAAAACAATCCCTCCCGCTAAGTGCTCAAGGAATGGTCGAAAGTGCTGTCCCAAAACGCCTGTCTTTTGGAGGGCATCAGCCTGAGCAGGACTGCCAGCAAACTTGGGAATAAACAGAATAAACAGACACTCATCAGCCATACCCCCGCGCACTGTTCTGTTTTTTTGAAAAAGCATTATTTCCTTCTTAGGGATTTTCTTTCATCAGGAAACTCACTTCTCTTCTCCTAGACAGAGTACAAAACATAGATTTCTGCTGCCACACACACACACACACGCTTTGTTGTGAAAAATAAATCACCAATTTTGGCCACCTCTGCTCACAGACTAAGTGGCAGCATGGGAGTGAGCCTCTCTGGCAGAGGGCAGATGCTGCCAGTGACACTGTGACATGGGTCCAACCTGGAAGGGGTTTCCAAAGAAGGCTTCCAGCAACCATTCTGCTTTTGTGAATATCTTAGGCTTTCTCAGAGCAATGTCTGTCCCCTTCTTCATTTTTAAGTACCTCTACCTGACATCCTCATGCACAGCTCCAGCGGCACCAGTGAGGTGCCATCACCTGCAAGGAGACACAATGGAGGTGTGTTGGCTGCTGACACCAGCACCACCCCTACCCCAGCACAGCCAGGATGAAGTTCCACTGCTGCTGTGTCCCAGCGTGACTGATGGGAGATGGGATAACTGATGGCAGCCTTGGCACAGCTTTTACCGGGTTTGTCCTCATGCACCCACAGAGAGATACTTTATCTGTTCTGCCACATCGCCACCCATGTAGGTACAACACCGCATTAGATAGCTTTTCCTGGTGTGCTGTTTTAGTTAAGATAAACAAAGAGATACTCCCACCATCTCTTCTCTTGCAGTGGACTGTGCCATACATCTAAAGCCTTCTGAATACATGACCTGCTTATGAAATTCAGTGTGAGCCCACTGTTTTGAACATTGGCTTAATACAGTGGCTGCTGTGATCCTGTTCAGTCTCCCAGGGTTTGAGCCAAATTATGTTCTCAATTACATGGAAGTAGCAGCAGTTAACCCGGTGAAGTCATAGGCTCTATAACACAGCAAAACTTGACCCCTCTGCTTTCTTTTATATCAGCAACAGCTTCAAATTACTAAAGGAAGTTTTTTTCCATACACATGCCGCTACTAAGTGCTGGAACTATCCAAACATGATGTTTGTTGCTGAAGGATCTACAAGTGTTTACAGAATATCAATCTCAGGTAAAAGCAGTGTGAATATTAATTCAGAAGTAATCGCTTTTGGGGTTCTCCAGAACAAGGTTTCCCATCTTGACATTTCTTAGAAATAGTCTGCTTGGGCCAATCCTACAAGGTTGATTACACATGGAAATTAGAGCTGTATGCTGGGGCGTGCGCGTGTAGAGCAGTAGCTGTCTGTGTGAGGCCCCTGCTGCCCCTTCCAAGCTTGAGAAAGCTTCTGTGGTGGGTCCCTACCAACTTCTGGGAGACATTAGGGGGAGGGAGGAAAGGAAGCAGAGGCAACCCCATGCTGACAGAAGTGGTGTTAGGAGGGCACAGGGCTGCTCAGGTCTTCTTCCTTTTTGCTACCTCCTTCCCCAGCTCCTGCTCAGAGAGGAGCAATACTGGGCTGCCGAAGGGAGGGAGGAGGAAGCTGTGCTGGCTTTCAGCAAACAGGATAGAAAGACACACCAGTTCTGCCCACCCACCCCCAAACATACAGCTAAAATTGCTAAGAAAGCTGGGCATTCATAAGGCTTCATCAAACTATTCCAGCCCATGGCAAAAGTTGCATCACTCAAAAAAATGAAGGGGGGTGGGGGGAGGGAAGAAAGAGACAAAAAACCCCGGGAGAGTTGGCAACACTGCAATAGTTATACAGGTTCTGGAATGTACAAAGGCTGTAATCAGAGACTTAGCATCTCTTTTGAACTTCAAAAACAACAAGTCTCTTCAAATCACTCTGTTAATTGGCTTTAAATTAAGAGTTCTAAGTTTAATGAACAAATCTTTCACGTACGGCATGAAACGGATACGCTTCTAGATTAACTTCCTGATCAACACCATCTGCCATTTCCATATGGCAACAGCACACCAAAAGCACGAGGAAGAAGCCACTCTTGCCTTACTGTGAGGGGTCAAAGTGTTCCCATGACTGCCCGGTGCTTGGCAGCATTTCTCTAATACTATAACTTCAGAACATCACCTCCAACCAGCTCCAGAAGATCTGGGGATATTCCAGGCACCAACAGGCACAACTCTGACCAGGGAGTAAAGAAAGGAGGCAAAGTATGGAAAAATATGTGATGGGAAGGAGGCATGTTTGCAAGGATGCTTGGTTGGATGTGGAAAAAGCAGGGGGGTCCTGAAGGTGAAGAGCCTGGAAGACAGAGAAGAAACAGGGGAAAAAGGGATGACCTTACAGACTAGAGTAGGTAAGACCTTACTGAAGAATATGAGTGAATGGAAGTACAGGCACAAGGCAGGCAATGGTAAATCCTGTGAAGGTTGAAGAGAGCAGCATGGGAAAGAGAAAGAAAGAGGCAGACAGACAGACCTGGTACCATAGGAGGTGGAGATAAATAGACATTCTGGGGCAGAAGAAGGCACAGCATGACATCTAGCATGCAAAGAACAGGGCACAGAGGCATGCCACAGAGGGAAAAGAAACAGAAAACAATTAGGAGATTTGCAAGGAAGCAAAACAGAGAGATGCAAAGGTCTCTGATGGAAGAAATATGCCCTGCAAACAGCTTCAAGGAATGCAGCCCTGCAGCATGCTCTATCACTCTGTAGCTGGAATACCTAGACACGAGGATGCAATCCTCTGCTTCACAAGGTGCCAGGCATATGAAAGCAAACAATGTCAGATGCACCTTAGAACGAGTCACAAGTGCTGTCCCCCCTCACACTGCCACTGACCACAGTTGGCCTTCCACTTACATCAAACAGGGTGGTGAAGTTAGTGGTGGTGATCAGAAATTATCACTATATGGAAGGTCTTTAAGCATTTACCTGCCTGCTCCAGAACTAGCATTCACCAGCTGGATGCTCCTTACAGACCTTCCAGCAGGGACCACACACTAACAGGCCCTGGACAGCAAGGGTGCAATGCCAGTGTTTGCACAGGGGCACCCAGCACTCTGGGACCCCCTGGTCCTGGGCAGGGCTGACAACTGTGGCACAGGACCGACAGGAGACATGCAGCCTTTGGGAGTGTCAACCAGAGGCCAGACTATCCTAGGACAACACTTTATGGCACCAGATGACAACACTGAGGCCACTGAATTGAAACATAATGGTTTTTCCTTTTCTAAAGCCATTCACTTTCTGGGCTGTGGTTATTAAGAAGGAGATTATAGTGAATAAAAGAACCCACATTTCACCCATTCTCAGGTTTAGCCTGCTGTTCATATTTTTCATGAACACTAATGTCACGTTAATATTGCTGCTTCCTTACAAATAGGACCAGTTTAAAAAATATCAGATAAATGTGAACCATTTCCCCACTTCAGGTATATGTTCAAGTTGCCAACCTTAGAGTCTTGAACAGAAATTATCTTTCAGATGCCGGGTTATAAATAATTACAATACAGCATCAAAACATACGGATAGACATAAAAGCTCAAAGCCAGACACAGATTCGGCACTGGTCCATGCTGAGACATGTAGGCTGGGGTACACAACTTGCCCTCCTCTCTCTCAGAAGTTATCTTTGTTTCTTACTTTGGAAGAACTGAGAAGATGGAGGAGTGGGGGCTGGAGGGAAGAGCCTTTTGTGGTGGAATGGGAAAACAAAGTCATGCTTGTACTTTTACAAAGCCAATCCTACGTGTCTTATCATGAGAAAATTTTTACTATGCGAATTCCAACATGCAAGAAAATGTCAAAGAAGATAATCAAGACACTCCTGCATTCAGACTCAATGTTAACATGCTGCAAAGATATGGGATGATGCCACCAGGTAAACAAAATTCTCAAGTGATGCATCTCCATTATAACTGGTCCATGAATTTTCACTTGTTTTTTATTTGTTTGGTTTTGTTGTAAGGGTGAGAGAACTTTATCAAAAGAGTTGTCTAAGTTTGGGGTTTTTTTGATGTAAATCCAAAGAAGTTTTCAATTTCCTGTTATAGAATTTTCTGGTTTACCCTTGCTCAAAAAAGAAAAAAAAACCCAAAAAAGAAAAAAAAAACCCAAAAAAGAAAAAAAAAACCCAAAAAAGAAAAAAAAAACCCAAAAAAGAAAAAAAAAAACCCAAAAAAGAAAAAAAAAAACCCAAAAAAGAAAAAAAAAAACCCAAAAAAGAAAAAAAAAAACCAAAACACAAAACCAACCAAAACCTCACCCCAAATATTACCTGTATGTGCATTCATGTATCTAATGAAAAACTATTGTTTTCATTTTAGGGAACCTTTGCACACCAGAATAGGAAAAGAAAAAAGAAATTAAAATGAAGAAAAAAAAAACAAAACCAAAAAACAACAAACCCAAACCCCTTCATCAAATCTTTGTGCTCCAACAAGAGCAGAAACTGTTAATAACTAACATGTCAGATAAAAACATCTGTGGTTCTTGGCAGATATACCAGGGTGGGTAACAATTAAACACAGACTGTTTAAGACCAGGGTAGAAGACCAGCAGTTAAACTGTTTACAACTAAATTAGACTCCAAATCCAAATCAGTAATAATTAACCTATTGACTTTTCAGCAGGTTTATAAGTAGAAGATACTAAGAAAGTAAATTGCACATACTACAAGTGGAACAGAAACTCTGAACAGAGATGTTCAGGCAGGTTCCGTAGAGTGGGTGAAGGTCAGCACAGGAGATTTGGCTAAGAGGAAAAGAGCTGCCTTGAAATCAGATTTGAGGGAGCTTTTGAGATGGTGGAAGTGTATGTTTTGTTGGCTGGTGGTGACTGAAGGAGAATCCTCTCAGGGTTTCACTTCCGTGCTCCAGTAGTTCGGGCACTTTCAACTCTCATGAATGAAACCCCAAATACAAACCACATGCAGTGAAGTTTAATGGGTTTGCTTTATGTAGGGTGGGATGAGTAATACTGTCTTGTAGTGACTAGTCCATCCAGATGACATTGAACAGGCTCCAAAGCTTGCATAAGAAAACTCTCATTTGGCTCAAGGAAGGAAAACCTTTATTTTGAGTAATGAAAGATGAAGGACTGCATCCTTGCAAAAATCCCTATAGCAACTGTGTTCTTTCAGAACATGTTTCATTACAAAATTTTGATTTATTTTTAAACTTTCCAGTTCACTTCATCATCCTATTGAATCCTCCCTCTGGAGGCACACGTGTAAGTATGTAGAAGAGAGAAGCCTGGGAAGGAAACAAAAATGTAATTAAAAACAAAAAAGCGACACTTCAATTGGCTCGTTTTCCTCTGCTGAATACATACACCACACAAGCTGCTATTCCACGCTGTGTAGAAACACATATTGTCTTTATAAGACTATAGTTGCCAGCTGAAGGCAGGATGCAGACCACATAAAATGGTTGGCAGTTCATAAATGGGAGAACGGAGAAAAATTCATCCAGATGATGGGAATGGGAGAAGAGCTTCTGACAGGATCATAGAGTATTTGGGGTTGGAAGGCACCTAGGAGGTCATCAAGTCTGGCCTCATTCTCACAAGTAACGGAATATTTTCAAACCCCAAAACTGTTGAAATATCTGACAGCTGATGTATTAGGAGAGGACAGAGCTATATGGGACGTACCCGTGAACTGCAACGCAGCCTGGTGTGCAAGGACACAAGCACACCACTGAAGACAGATTCAAGAGCAACCAAGAGTCCTTGCAAGGAACGTTATATGAGGGAGAATGGAATTAATACTCTGAACAGCGCTGATTTCTGAGAGCTGTGACTCAAATTACAGGGCCATATGTGATTCCAAAAATGAATGGTTAAGTAAGTGGTGAAAGGCAGAGCCCCTCTGTTTTCAGCAGTGCAGGTCCATCTTCTACAGAGAAAAGAGACTGTACAATGTGGCTGGCTGTCATTTCAGTGGAAGGGAATAAGTCTTTCAGGAGACAGGCTAGAGTATTCAGGAGGGTATTAAGCTAATGACAAAAGACAAGGGTGAAAATGAGCACTCATTTAGCCAGAAATCAAGATGTCAAGATTAAAATTAATCAAGGTACCAAGGGACTCAAAGAGAAGAGATTCCTTAATTGTGTAGAGTCTAACGCCATGAACCCGAGTAATAAACAAGAAGTGAAATAGCTCATTTAATACACAAATTAGCCCTGACCAGTATTACTGAATCTGGTCGAACCATTCACATGATTGGAAAGCTACAGTCATTTCGCTTATCAGTGACTGGGAACAAATACAGAGTCATGAAGTTTGTCAGTGACAAACGACTGCAGACACAGTAAATAAAGATGACTGCTTTGTACCAGTGACCTGCTCTCTATCCCTAGATGGGCTAAATACAAAGATTAAATATTTTGAATTCACCACATACAAGGCTACACATCTGGCAAACAATTGATTAAAATGAAGACTGTGTTTTGAGAAACACTGACTGGAGACAGCTTAAAGCTCATGGTGGGCAAACAGTGGCTGACAACCTCTATGGAGGTTGCTGCTACCCAAACTACTAAAGCAAAACGTGTTTGTCTATGCAGGTTTTGGGAGGTTATAATGCCTCTCTGTCTAATCCTGAATTGACCGTTAAAGTAACACTACACCCAGCTCCGGTATCCACAATTCAAGCAGAAAGATGAAAATTGCAAAGGCTCCAGTGCTATCCATGAGAAAAATGAAAGAGAGCTCAAGGGAGAGGTGCTTGCAGGATGACCTGATCAGTAATATTAATGCATATATAATCAACAAAAATCTGGTAACAGATGCTTTTTGACCCAGAGGTAAGGGACATTACAAGAGTCTATAGCTAAACCAGTTACAGTTACCAAATACCAAATACAAAGACTAAGAGCTAGAAGTTAAACTAGAGAAATTCAGATTAGGAACAAAGCTCCCAGTTTCAACAGAGAAAAGCGTTGGGTTCAGGCCGGTGACAGACTCTCTAGCACTGTGGAGCTATTTTGTTCAGATATTTTTCCAGAAGCCCTGCTGTAGCCTAAGACTTATCATTGGACTGGATAGGGGAAGTCCTCTGACAGTGTTATAGAGAAAGTTAGACTAGATCAGCATCTTGATCCTCTGTGATCCTCTGCACCTGTATATCAGTGTGTTATAAATGGTTGATTTGCCATACCTTCACAGATCAAAATATCTGCATTTATAATGAATGGATCTTACCATGCCTGTCTCTGCTGATTAATGAAACTAACTTCTACCTTCCAAATTCTCTGTTTTTTTCCTTTTGTGATAAAGACTTAACAAGACTCAAGTAATAAATATCTCCCATAACACTGATAAACTCTAAGGTGTTTACATCCTGCTAATAGCAATGTTGCCGAGTATACATTCCTTTACTATGCAGTTATGTCTACCATGCTATACAAGTATTTTGATGACCAAGACAGATATAAAACCATTCACCAACAGAATATCATGCAAGTTTTACTGGGTAGCCTACAAGAACTGACTTGGTTTCTTGGTCTGGCAAGTAGCTGCTAGCATCAAAAAAAAGGAAAGAAATAACACTTTATTTCATTTTCTTGTTATAAAAGCTAAGGGAAAAACCTCCCTTCTCAACCCCAGCACTGGTGTCTCCACAGCCTACAGAAGACTGGAAATATAAGGAGGTCTGATCCCCCCACTGCCCTGTAGTATCTGCTTCACACAAAAAACAAGCTGGGCTGACATGATGTGGACATCTCGTGTCCACAAAACTTACTGGAACAAAACCCAGGCTAGCAGTAAACTTTTAGCAAACGTCAGCAGGTTGCTATGGCTCAGAGGAATGGTTTAGGAACCATGTTGTGTGCGCAACTGGGCAGCTGAAGCAAGCGAAGCAGAAGAGCAGTGTTTGGTGGTAACCAGGCCAGGGGCTGAGCACTGGAAACTTTACACACTCCTGTTGGGTCCCCACAGCTATTCAGAGGCTACACCAGACTGGGGCACAGTGACTGCTGTGGCCACTAGACAACACAGACAAAAAGAGATGGTTTTTGTTATTTCATTACATAAGAGTCAAATCAGTAAGGCTAGCCTGAGAAGACCCTGTAAATACTTCCTCGTTGTTTACTTTTGTTCCTCAATACTATCTAATTTAAAACAAAATGCAAAGGATTAATATAAATTCTTCAGGACAGACACTTTCATAGGAGCATGTGTACAGGAACACACACACACACATATATACATAGCTTTTTAGTACTGGCAGTGATATTTATTATTTACCTTGTAGTTATTGCACATTATTTCTATTGTATATTAATGCATATGATAATTATATTCTATCTCTGTATCTTTTTTTCTGTATGCAAGCTTGTTGAGTTCTTCCTAGAGAAAACAGTCAAAACAAGATAAGTCTTTTACCTCCCATGTACAACTCCCTCCCTGCTCTTAAAGATTCATCTGCTCTTCTTCTCTAATCACCTCACTCCCCCACAACCATCCACTAAACCATGTCACGGCCACTTTTCTTGCTCTCTTTACCCTTTCTCTCTTTTCCTTTTTCTTTTTTTCTGCTCTTTCTTCCTCATGAACCTGGTCTGCTTTGGTGTGCCTCTCCCTAAAAACAAAATCCCACTTGTGCCTGTAACTCTCATTCCATCTTCCTCCTCATCCACAGCTAAGCTGTATCCAATCTGCTGCACCCAGCTGCCCCTGGAATTTCTTGCCATTAAATCTTTTGCACATTTTACTCGCACATCAACCTAGTTCAGACCTGATTCCTTCCAACCACATAGAATCCTCAGTCTGCCTCTCAAAGATCTTCTCACAGCAGTCTGGCCATGGTTAGAAGGTGGCAAAGGATGCCAAATACTGTAGAGGTGGAGAGCATCTTGTTTGTTACTTAAGTCTGAAACCTGGGGTGGTCTTCAAGTTCCTCCAGCCTCACTATAAGACTCTGCTTCTGGGCCACCTCTGACTCCTGATTCTGCCTTCTGCACAATGTCTCAAACTTTGGTGCTTCCTTGAGCTTCCTGCCACTCACCTACACATCTGAACTCAAAACACCAGCCTCTAAGCCATTCATTTTCATTTACAGCAAGTTCCTTTAACATTGGCTCTAATGAGTACAAAGCTGATTTCACAGCCATTCAGAATGTGGGAGCAAAGAGCATTTTCCTAACTTGTCACTTTGTTCCTGTCACTTTGCTTTACATCCTTTGATAGCATGCTCTTTTGTTTTGCTTCAACCATTGTCTCCTCTTTCAAAGCCCTTCAAAGCCTACCACACTATGCTTTCAGTCTCATTGGCTTCAGGGAGACTTCAGCAAATGCATATGCGCTTTCTTCAGTCAGGGCCTAAATATGTGTTCTTTGAGTCTGTCTGGTCTTACAGACCGGAGATAGCCATCCACTCACAATCTCATTCATAACTAGGTTTTACCAATGAAACTACTGACTTGCAGTGCCTTCTGTTCTACTACAGGTCTCCAAGATGAGAATCAGATCCCCTTGGAAAATCAAGAACCAGTGAATGTATCTGTTATGATCCGTTGTTCTGGTTTTAGGAGAAGTACTAAGGTTCTTCAGCTAACTGTATTTTTTCTCAAGTAAAGGAATAATCATTTGCATAACTAATTTATAATTATGATAACTCACTTGTCCCTCACTAAAAGAAAGAGCATATTTCTTATACGTCCTTGCTCTCTGCATAACACACAGTGTCAGGGCACCTTGACATTCAAAATTATACACTAGAAATACTGAAACACTTCTTCAAGCATTCATCCTAATTGCTGTCATAACCTAGCACTTGACTGAAAAACAAGTTAGTTTTTTCTCTACTGAAGAAATTAAACATATGTTATCTCCCATCTCTACAGTCATCCATTTCAGTCCAAATTTTCACAGAACTGAAGACAGAACAGGGATGGGGCACATGTCATCAGCTATAGATGCCAACACAATTTCTTGTCTTTAAACCTTGTCCACAGCTACCTAACATTTGGTACCACTTTGTCCTCCTCGGTTCTTCCCAGCCTTTCGTGCACTACAAGCAAGACAGCTCAACACGCTTTCTCTTTTGGAGCCTGTATCTCCACTACAAACTCAGATTTTCACAGATTTATTGCTAGCTTATAAAACGGTTATTAGAAAAACTGTTAGAGAAAAATGTATCTTTTGAAAGCAAAAGTTGTTGGCCATCCCCATCTCATTAGTGGTATACTGAGAAAACATTAGATATCATCCCGTAGCACTCTCGTAACCAAAGATCAGTCTTTGTTTACGTGAATATATACAGGCAAATGCCCTCAGAGAAAAAGACCTGAAGCACACACAGGGTTGGCTTTTCATCACTGCACCCCACGGAGATTTTTTAGAATAGAGGACTGGTAGCTGTGAACACTGGTTAATGTTTAAGCCTTCCCTTTTTCTGGCCAGTGCAATGATGCAAAACAGACCCAAAGCCACATGGCTCCTGACCCGTCTTTTGGTTGGAACCTGGACACAACCATTCATCCAGTGTGCCTTGGAGAAAACTCTTCCAGTTTTACCAGACCTGTGGCCTTTCAGGCTGCAGCCCCTACAGCTACACAACTGCACTGGCAGCTGAAGGCATACTTTGGGACTGTGAGAATCAGCAATCAAAGGAACAAATCATCGGTAACTCCAGCACCAGGTAACTCCAGCACCATATGCAAATTACAGTGTGTGAGACCTCAAAGCAAACAACATCGTGTAAATAACTTCAGGGAAAACACACAGAGGAAGAGGTCTATTTGTTAGAGGAATAAATGATCCCCGCCTCATCAGGTGCAAAGGAGCAGCCCTGGGCTCGCCGGACAGGACGCTGCCCCCCTGTCCCCCCTGCTGCGCTACCAAGGCGCTGTGTCTTTGCCAAGAATCGTGACTGTATTACTGATAAGCACGAAACTCGGTACAGAATTAACTGCAGCACCTGCTAATGGAGAAAGTAGAATAAGCTACAACCTACTGAGAGAAGTGATAAAACAAACATGCAAAAAGTTTCCGTTACTTCTAAAAAAAATCCAAAACGCAGTTTCCTGAAGTACCTAACCCTGCCCCTGTGCAACAGTGCACAAGGAACCAAATAGACACCTGTATTGGGCTTGCACGGCAAGGTTTGGGTAGCCAGGGGGCCACAGGGGTGGCTTCTGTGAGGAGATGCCAGAAGCTTCCCCCATGTGCGATGGAGCCCATGACAGCCGGCTCCGAGACGGACCTGCCGCTGGCCAAGGCTGAGCCCATCAGCCACAGCGGCAGCGCCTCTGGGATAGCACTGTAAAGGCGAGGGAAAAGTTGCTGCAATTGCAGCCAGCGCGAGCAGTGAGAATGTAGGGGAGAAGCAGCCCTGCAGCCCCCCAGGCCAGGGCAGAGGGAGGGCAGGAGGGGCTCCGTGTGCCCGAGCAGATGCCCCGGCAGCCACAGCGAAGCCCCCGGCGAGGCGGGCTGTCCCCTCGGCCCACGGAGGGCACCGGGGGAGCAGATCCCCCCGCAGCCCGGGCAGGGCCCCGCGGGGGCAGGGGGTGCCCGCAGCCCGAGGGAAGCCCCGGCTGGGGCAGGGTCGCTGGCAGGGCCTGTGCCCCCGCGGGGGACCCCGGCTGGAGCAGCCTGTGCCTGAGGGGCTGCGCCCCGCGGGGGGACCCCGGGCTGGGGCAGGGCAGGGTGTGAGGAGCCCCCCCCGAGGGGGAAGGGGGGCAGAGACCAGGGCTGAGGGACTGACCCCGGCCCCAGGAGAGACACCGGGAGGGAGGCTGTGCCCGGGGGGGGGGGGGAGGGGAGGGGGGAAGGTGGTTTAAGATTCCGCTGTATTTCTCATTACCCTCCACTGATCTGACCGGTAGTAAGTTAAACGAGTTTCCCCAAGCCGAGCCTGTTTTGCCCGTGACGGTCACTGGTGAGCGACCCCCTGCCCTAATCCCGGCCCAGGAACCTTTCACTGCATTTTCCCTCCCCGGCCCAGCTGAGGGGACAGGCAGAGCGGCTGCGGCGGCACCCGGCACCCAGCCCGGGCCAGCCCAGCACAACACCAAAACAGAACTAACTATTGCCCTGTTGGTTTTGCTATTGTCAAAGTTGAGGGGAAAATAAAGTAATGATCAAAAGTGGGTTTTTTTAATGCAATTTTGCTTCCATGACAGTATTTAAGGATAGACAGATGACCAGTCAGACAGCTTTTCATTCAAATCCATCTTAACACAGAGTGAAATGGTTCCAGAAGTACCTTTTTGCTATATATTCAGAATAAAAGGAACCAAAATGACTAGCTTCAAAGAAGGCACCAAAATTTATGTGAGGTGAATAGTATATGATAGTCCCATACATCCAACAAGAGAGCTTCACACTACACCCATTTAACACGTTGAATCAAATTTCCTTTGGCTTGCACACTCTGATTGCCCTGTTGATCACCCCTTTACATCCACAGTGTCTTAACCTCCCCTGATCACAGCAGCACACAGTACAATTGCTTTTCATGCCAGCCTTGGAAAATTTCTCTATTGTACCTTCGTGGAAGGGGGTTGTACCATCCAACTAATTCTGCTCTGCAATATCACTGCTAATCCCCAACATCCTTAATAAATGCAAACACACACTTCTCCAGAGCTCTGTTCCCAGAGCAGCTTAACTTTGTACTGATACGTGATAGTGACAACCAGAAAGGCGTGGAGGTTTCTGAAGAGCTGCTCTATGCAAGCACAGGAAATATGCACAACCAGGTACTTGCAGTCGCTTTTCTCATCTAGTTTTGACTTTTATCGGTCTTGGGTCCTCTGAGCGATCAAAAAGTCTTGCCTGTCCCTCCTTCCCACATTTGTTTCTCTGACCCACAAAATCCCGCTGCTGTAGCTTCCAGCTTTAACTTTCACCTCAGACAGAACCCTCGCTGAGAAAAAAAACAGAAAAAGCCCTCTCATTCTCCAGTCCTTCCCAAAGTGTCCTGACCTGCCAGTAAATCCCCAGGGTTGATGCATCTCACCTTCCATAGCCGGCTCCTTTGTTCTGCAGAGGGAGTGTCACTGTTGTGCACCCCCACAGAAGAGGCTGGAAAAATTCTCCTCACAGCTGTCCTGTGAAGTTTCTACCTGTTTGGTGAGCATTTGAAGTTTGGAGCCTGACGATGCACCTCTCCGCAAACACCAAGTCATGCCATGATGCAGCAGTTATGTATCCTTGCACAGACAGACTCCCCAAATTGTCACATCGCTGCCTAAGGACTGTCACGCCGCAACAGACAAATGGTCCCGCTCATCCAACACCCTGTCTGACAGCAACCAGTGATGGATTCTTCAGACTAAAATACGAAAAGGTCATTTTCTCTGCTTGATATTAGAGCAAGGTAGCAGAGGGCAAGGAATTTTGCAAGCTGGGGCAGCAGATGATCTCTTTGTGTTATGTGAGGTAAAGTAAGAAAATAGGGGAGGACTCTCTGTCATAAAGCTTGAGCTTATTCGTTCGTAGGCAGAAAGTACTTAGAGATCCTCAGATCGAAGATGATACAGAAGCACAAATTATTATCATTAGAGCTTCTCTAGATCTGAATACTGCTACCAGAAACACTAGTACCTTATCATAGCAAAATCTCAGTCTTTCTTGCAACATGCAGAACTACATGCTATTTTACTAAATGCACTGCAAACATACTTTCACTTCTCAAGTTAATCACAATTGCCTTACGGGAGATTAACACCGTAAAGCACTTTCACAGCTGACGTGTCTTTAAAAAAATTCCCAGAGTTAAACTTGTATAAATAATGTAAGTGACATGGAATATAATTATTAAATGTTGTCATTTTGGAAGAAAATTAATTAGCAATAGCTGTAGCTGTCTTGTGTCTATTTAAGCAGTGTGCATCTCAATTAAATTTTAATTGCAACAGATTCAGTCACAGCAGGGAAAAGTGATGGAAATGAAAAGCAGCCTGATCCTATATTGCTGTCTACAAAAGAAAGTGTAGTAGACACTGGGGGGGGAGGGGAGGAGAGAGGCAGGAAGGTAAGAAAGCAAATTCACAGAACCATGCTGCTGCGCAGTCAGGGTGCTCAGCTCCAGTGGGTGCAGTTTGTTCACAAAGCAGCTGACTGGTATTGGACACCAGCAAAAGCAGAAGTAAAACCAGCTGCTGTTGGAAGAGCTATTGCTTCATATCATGGTAGATATGTTTGCATACCCACTGTTGTGTGAGGGACAACATCGTTCTCCACATTACTGCGCCCTTTGCTTTCACCACCTCCTTGAAGTCATCCTGGAGGACCCTAAAAACATGGGCAGGACTGAGAGGGGCCTTCCTTAAGAACGAACCAGAAATATCTTGATGACAAAGTCCTTCTGAAGCTCTAAGTCACTAGAGGTACAAAGATTTGAAGAGGAACATACACCCCCGAGGTGACTTTGAGAAGCAGCTGGGGTCCTATACAGCTTTGTTTATCTTCTCTAACAAAGGCAAAGCATAACTCAGGTATTGCCATCATTCACACGTGGAGGATTTTGAATGTCCATGACAAAATGTTTTAAAGAAATTATACAGCCAGGAGTTAGGTACCCAGCCCACCTCTGCACGTACGAGATGTTCCAGAGTATCCCTAAACAGTCCAGCAGCCAACTCACTACACTCTTGAATATACCGACCTATGTCTTCACTAGCATATTGAAAACAGAGCTTTTTCCTCCATCATTCATTCGAGGTGCAAGTTAACTACAGCCTGCTTACTTGAATGAATAATTCACATCTCGGACAAAAAGAAAAAAAATAATCAACTATTGCTGCAGAATCCCAAGTTCATTTATGACTAGTAAATAAAACAAAAATGAAGTGTTCTGGCATTAAAACTTGGGCTAATTAAAAATACTTGCTGAATAGAACATCATAGAACTACATATATATTCTTGAAATACTTCTGTTAGGACTTATTCAGCTTCCAAATGAGACAAATATGTTCCTTCCAAATTCCCAGGGCACATTCTCTGTCAGCCTGAAAATCAAGTTATATTGTTTCTGACTGACATCATAATTATAATGTAAATTTACAATACTTGATAATTTTGTTGATGATGCTAAAGTCATAACAGAATCTAACTCATTCTTCTACCAGTATGCAACTCTGCCCGGACATAGAAAGTGTTGCTTTCTGCTGTCAAAAATGCTTATATTAAGTATAGAAATAGTGATGATGATAACAATAGTAGTCATAATAACAGTTCTGTCACAGTCTTATAATGCTACTAAGGTATAGGTATGATACAGCCGTGGTGAAATTAAGATTTCACAAAAATTTTATACATCTGATCTAGGTTTATTTTAAATACAGACAATTCAACTGCTGCTTTGTTACCAAAGGCTTAGATTAGAAGTGAAAATAAGCATGAATACTTTATCCGGCATGAGAGTCTGCAGTTATAACTCTGATGGAGCCAAACACTTCCTAGTAGTGGCAGACTGTATAATACAGCTTGGGAAGTTCAGGCTGGACGTTCAGAAAAGGTTTTTCTCTAGGAGGGCCATGCAGTGCTGGAAGAGGACACCCTAAGAGGCTGTGGCAGCTCCGTCCTTAGAGGTTTTTAAGATTCAGCTAGACAAGCCAGAGCCTACTTGACCTGGTGTTGATGACAGTCCCCACTGAGGCTGGAGGCTGGACTAGAGCCCCCCACAGGTCTCTGCCCCCTGAAATTTCTAGGATTCTGTCTACACAAGTGGAGTTGAGAAATCCCAATGCTCTAGAAGTTCATCCGGTTAGCTAAGGATGCTTGGTTGAAATGTTCCGTGTTCACAAATTTCAGAGTGCCTGTTCCAAAGGTCACTGTCACCAAACTACAGGGAAGCTGCCAGGTTTACCACTATGTCTTTATGCTAAAAACAATCTGAACTACACGAGAAGTAATGTGAGACAATCTGCATCAAAGGTACAACTGACGATGAACAAGCTGAAACATGATTTCAAAATATTACTTCCTTCTTTAAAAACATAACAAAACAAACCCCAAAACACTTAACTGGAGAAACATTTAACTTTCAAACAAGATGATCAGCAACTTCTTTCCTTCTGCAAAAAAATCCCAAACTGGACAAAAAAACCCCATGGCCTAATTTACAAAAGTCTGCAATATTTTTTTAAAGGTTATCAGATGTTTTCTATCCCAGCATAGCTAAAGCCCACAGAGGAGACAGCCTGTTCGCTGGAACATATCCTGATCTCGCAGATCTAACACATAAAGCATGTGCCTCTTTGTGTACGGCATTCACATAAAATTTATATGTAAGCTTCCTGAATGTTTTCAAATACACTAAATAACAGTGTGTAATTTTATAAATCTCTGTTAGGTTTTCTGCATACTAATATATAATTATGTGCAGGTTTTCCTCTGCCTACTTTTGTCTGCTACTAACTGGGACTTAAGGCGATTCTTGTTTCAAACGTTTTCCAGCTCACCGTAAAGCTAAACGCATATAAACTTCAGATCCCGAATCAGACTGCTGAGCATACCTTTCATCACATTGCATTATTTGGTCTTCATTTAGCTGTCACAAAACCATTTCCTTTCGTCTACAGATTAATTACAGCCTGGTGAGGTTTCAGCACAAATACCTTTGCCCATTGGAGCCTCTGCAAAGACACAGTGATTCATGCAGTATCTATGCCTCTGGAAGGGAAAATAAAGCTGAGGCAGGACATGCAAGCTGTGAGTGGATCCGATATCAAAAGAGCTGGAGCCTCCAGTGAACACCCAGCCATACCAACACAAATAAGTTTCTGCACGACTTGTGCAAGAGCCACAGCTAAACATGAGCCACCGCTTTAGTTTGGCACTAAGCTGATTTAGCTATACCATTCATCCATCTAGGGCTAAAGATGACAAGGCAGGAAGCGTCACTCAGTAATGAATTATATGTGACACAAAAAAGCCACAGGTGTGGTTTGAGAGACTATGCGTGCAGCCGCTGCAGCCCTGGATTCCAGTTAATTGCTGTAAGTAACTATGGAAAATGGACAGTGGGAAACTTCGTAGAAATGCGGAGAGCGAAGCAGTCCAAGAACACATTCCCACTTGTTCAAAGCAGCGAGATACACCATTTAAACATGTGTCAACTGTATCTGATGACGACCATGTCAGTATATTAGGTCTGGATGGTTAAATACAAAGGGCTCGATTCTTTGCGGTGCCAGAGCCGTGCTGTCAGCGAGCTGGCCGCCGCTGCCTGCCTCGCAGCTGCCTGCCGGCCACAGGCAGGGCTTTCACTGCCGCCGCTCGCAGCTCGCAGGCTGACACAGTCTGGCAGCGCAGCACAGAGCAGCCCCTGCCTGCCCCTCTCCCACGGGTGCCCACGTCTGCAGTCTCCTCTGCCAGCCTGGGACGGGGCAGGGGGCTGCCCTGAAGCACAGTCAACCCTCTGCTTTCTGCCACTTTCTTGCTTGGGGCCCGCTGGAAAGTTCCTGTTCTTTTCAAGTAATGGGGATGGGAGAAAGGGAAACAAACACAAGGATTTTTACATATTAAAACCCCAGGTACATGTGCTACATAAGCCAGAGCTTCTAATAACTAAAGGTGACAGAGCAGGTCCTGACTTCTGATCGGGTCTGGGCACAACTCTACAGTGGCCTTGACAACATCACCCCTCTGCCACGACCTCCCGGCAAAACCATCCCGACAGTCCTCTGCCAACTCCTTCCCGTTGCGCAAGCAAAGCTGTTTTACCAGCTGCCACTTGTGTGGCCCATTTGGGAAATAAGGGCTGTGCAAAAGATCATGGATCCAGCTGAACTCATCCTTACAATCACCGAGAGCTAAATATATCAGTGAGGTTGATGTTTGCTCACCTTTTCTCCTTAAAAGCAAAATACCCTTACCCTGGTGGCAAGTCAGCTCAGCCTCCATTCCTACCACACAAGAAATCTCTCAAAATGCTGACTTCAGGACAAAAATTTCACTGCCAGAGCCCTCAAAATGCACGCATCCTTACTCCACACTCCAACCTGTCTCGCTGTTGCCTAAAAGACAGTATATTAGATCCCCTGAATCACCTCGTACAAGTCTGATGAGACATCCAGAGCACAGCAATCTCAAGTCCAATGTCTGCTGCTTCCTCAGTGATATTCAGTGTAATTTTTTTAACCCTTTGGTGGAGAGGAGCTTTGGTTTTTATGTCAACCTATATTCCCCCCGAGAGAGGTTCATCTGCTGCGTAGGGACCCTGTGGCTCTCAGGCAGGTACCCAGCGAGCTCCACCCAACCACCAGGGACAATCCCAGCAGTATTCTGGCCTCAAAACCACACAGAACAGCTAGTCCTTTCCAGTGTGATGTCCTTGCCAACAATAATCAACTAGCGTTTTGGAGAAATCACCAAAAGAGAGGTTTTATTGTCTGGCTTTAAAGGGTATTAAATATTTGCAGCCCTCTTCAGTAACAAAAGACACAAAGGGGGGGGCAGGGGGGGAGGTCCCACTTCTTTAGTTGTTTGTGCTGAATTTGGAAAGGTTCCTGGATCAAAGCTCAAAAAGCTGCAAGTTTATGGAAGGCACATTAGCAACTTAGTGAGGAGAAATTAGTGAACCGTGTAAGAAAGACAACTGACCCAATCCAGAGGATCTAATCAATAGACAAACTTCAGGAAGAACAATTCACCAAGAGGAAGTGTGCTGAGACCCTTCAGACAATTCAATGGGAGCCACCCTGAACTCAAATCCAAGGCAGGTCACAGTGCAGAAAAGCACCAACAAGAGGAGATATATTTTAATTCATTAGATTGTATTTTACAAGAAACGGAGCCTCTAGGGAAGCCATTATTCTCATATAGATGTACTCCTGTGAAACAGGAGAAAAAATACCTAGACTCCCTGATGCGAGAGGTCAAACAATTACAATTTCCTTAATTTCATATCCAGTTGGGAAATTAAACAACAGAACTATGAAAGCTTTACACTTCATTTTGAGGAAAGTGGCAATTTAAATTAATTTTTTTAATGTCATAAGAATCGATGCGTGCATAGAGGAGGGGGCTTTTCCCCAGTGACCTTCCCCACCACCCTTTTTAAACAATCTTGCTCATTCAGTGGAAAAATAAATAAATAAATCAGAGGAACATGAAGTCTTTCAAGAAAGACCAATCCCTTCACAGACAAAGCACGAAGTATTGCTTCTCATGAAGCTGGTTTATGTCATTAATAGTCTTTTCTGCCCAGCTCAACTTTGTCCACTTTGTCGTTCATCAAAGCGCTTCTCAAAGTTGGGAGATTTAGTCTCTGGAGGGAAGCAGTATTCTTTCCTGATGCTACAACATACAGGAATAACTTATAGGAAACAGGAGACCTGTGTTCCATCTAGCGTTGGGCTACATCTCTTCCAGGGCAGCTCCTGTTAAATTTCAGCAGAAAGACTTTGCCTTCTCCACCACCCCATGAGCTGAATCACGATCATGCTTTTCTGGTTCCTACAAAGTCAGAAAAATGTTCAAGGGTTTTATTTGTATGGAACGTAGTCAAGATCCTGCCCTTAGACATAGTCCCTTCTAAGTCTGGAGCAAGGTAGGTTTCCATAACAGGGAATGGACATGTGAGAGAGAGATCTGGAGGGTACACCAAACAGCCATGGTTTCTGCACTGGCTACAGTCACATCAGTCCTGCAGAGCCCTCTCGCCAGAAAGGGGCTGCAGTCTGGAGTCACATGCTGCTCTCTCAGTGCTACCCAGTTCATGGTATATATAAAGCTTGGTGGCAGCAGCCAGATGGCAAAAGCTACAGCCAGGAAGAACATGTGATTAATAGAAAAACAAGCTAATACTTGACACAGAGCAAACAGGCTGACGATACTGGACTACAGGACAAAACAAAACCAGAAAAAAAAAAAAATGAGCACTTGCACAGAGACAGTGAAAACAAAAATAGTTTGCACATACAGCTGGCCATAGGGGATAAAGATGAGAAAATGAATTGAAAATCTTTTTTAGTGTTTCACTGGGGGAAAAACATGAATAAGAGTGTGATTTCTTTTTGCCAAAATTAACCTGTGGAACATCTGCTAGCAGGGTTCAATGGCCACTGTTATCCTGAGGCTCGACAGATTATTTTTTAAACCTTTAACACCTAAAACCAGCAAGGCAACAGAATTTACGTTACAGAGCTTCAGACTCTGGCACGCACATGTGACTTTGCAGACATTAAAGATTTTCTAATTAAAGACAAGACCATTTGCAAGACAGATGATTCCAGTGTACTGGCAAACCTGTTGGGAGACATGACTGGACCACAGCTAAAAGCATGCAGGGAGCAGCTCGCAAGCAGGCTGGACCAGGATGTTCAGTCTGTGTCCCTGGATGCTAGTGAAAATAGTAGGGAGAAAAATCACCCAGCTGTAAGCACTGAAAACCATAGTAGTTTGTGTCCTGATGCTGGAGGTAATTGAAGGAAAGGCAGCTGTACCTAAGGTTACAGAGACACAGAAACATCCAGTCAGAAGAAGAAAAAACATCAGCCTGACATTTGCAGGCTGCAAAACTCCTGGTGTACATCTGCTCGGACCAGTCCCTGGGGACCAGCTCTCCTCCTGGAGCTGCTCAGTGAGTGAGTGATTCAGCTCCAGCTGCAGCATAATCCCAGTCACTGATAAGCAGTAGTGTCACACTGCAGAAGCAAGACTAAGTGCAGATGACGTAGAGTGAAACCACTGCAAGGCCAATTGATTAGATAAAATAAAAAGCCTAAAAGACAGTATTATTTAGGCTGCGTAGTAGCTGACATACAAGATTACCTCCAATGGCCTGGGAGGTCAATCAATGGATTATTTTGCCGTACTCTCCTACACACATTACCTTCAAATTTATGCCCCACTGGCCATCACAAATGCAGCCTGTCCCAGCAACCAAAGCAACCAAGAAGACACCTTACACCAAACTGAGCCTGGGATGCTGTGATTCCATTGTCCCTCCTGTTCCCATCTTCCTTCCCATTCTCTTGCACTCACACTATTGCAACTACAGTGTCAACCTGTTCAATGAACTGATCCTGCCAAAAACCTGGTTCTGTGAAGAAATTTAAAAGGGAAAAAAAAAAGAAGGGAAAAAAAAAAAAAAGAGATCAATTTTCAGAATCTGAATGAGTATACTGTGTGACCGCATGGGTGCCAGGGGGTAAAGATGGAAGCAGCTGGATCAGTTTTAAGTGACCAACACCTCGCAGAGGAAAAATCCTAAATACATCTTCTCACATAAGCAGCAGAGACTGGGGAATCCTGGTGCAAGTGAAGAGGCCAGAAAAGCCCAAGAATGTGCCTCCACAAGGCACCTGGAACAACTTTTCAGCCTCTCAAAGGCTGGCATTTGCAGTGGGGGACTCATGGTGGTTTCCAAAAAGGGCATGTGGGCTCTGAGTCCCCTCCTTACAGCATCCCTGAGAAACTGACATTGCCCAAAAGCATGCCCAAGTGCAGTGAGCGTGAAAGTCCGCCTCCCAGGACAGGCCACCAGGCTGCAGCTGGAGAACAGCACGGTCAGCAGGAGATGTGCAAAGCTCTAACTACTCTGCATTAACCTCTCCTCATGAGCTTTATTATAACTATTCTTAAACCACTAACCACTGTTTTTAGCAAAAATGAACTGGGTAGAGGGACTTTCACACAGCTGCGCTCAGGGAACTCACAGGGCCGGTAAGGCACTCCTACTCAATAGCTGCTTTTTGGGGGACCCTCTTCCCCTTGGCCCAACGGCCTACCTGCTCCATTTCAGGCTGTAGTGCTAGAAGTTCCCAAGGAAACTTCTAGTCTTAGAGCATCACAAAATTTAAATTGTTGTTTAAAATTCAAGTTCCCTAATCCAAAGGAATACAGCTTCTAGCAGACGCAGTTGAGGTTCTGGGTTGGTTTTACACCCTGAGGATAGAAATCCATGTCACCTAAGTACATCTTCTAAATGTGTCATGTCACACAAGCAGCAAAGTTTAATGACTAAACTACTAAATATTTACCTCATTCCTTAGTCACTTTAAACTACCATCTCTCTCCAACTATAGAGACACATAGACATGCAATGGTCCTGCAGGTTGAGCCTCACCATTTTTACCCCTGACTGGAGCCTGTACCAACAGATAAGTTTTACAGAGCTTTGTTTGTTCACCTGTGAAGTGAGGAAATCTGTGCTTGCTCATCTTTGTTAATATTCTTTTGTTCATGTTTTGTAAATGGTCTTACAGAACATTTATCCCACTAAGGAGCACTGTGCAAAGTAGTTTAAAAGTTCCTGCAAAGTACACTGCGTAGGATCCATAAAACAACACTGCTTTTATCTCTCTCTCTGCATGCTGCTCCATCTCCCGCGTTAGCATAACAAAGAAGATTATGTTTAGGGCATCAAAACAGATTTTTGGAGGGTAAAAGAACAACAGCCAGTGGCTAAATGTGTATGGAAGCGGAGTAATCAAAGTGGAGGAAATAGATCAGTGCTGTCTCAAGTAAATCTCAAAGTTTTCCAAATGAAACATTCTTGAAAACTGATATTCTCACCCTCCTAAATCATTGCTCATGGCTGGAAATCCTGCTTCCAGAAAAACATTTGGCGCCCCTTTTTTGTGCAGTGAGGTATGTAAAGAATAAAAATCCTGCAGCCTGGAGTTTTTATTGTGGTTTCTAAAAGGCTGCACTGCTGGGAAAACTCAGTGGAAAGTGCAGTTTTCTGTGGATGGTAAAGAATTCTTTTTTTTTTTTTTTTCCAGGCACACATGCAAGGGTTTTGCTTGCAGGCTCCAGGAGGAGCAGCTTTCCCTGGACAGCAGGCAGGGTGTGAACGTGGAGTCGGTCACTCACCCACGCGCCGCTCCGTTTCCTGGATTTAGTGAGTGGTCTTTGTTGGAGCTGAAAGGCTGCAGCTGGGGTGGAGGATACAAGTTCACCAGGGGTTATTCAGCTCCAGACAGTCTTCAGAAAAGCACAAGTAAGTCAGAGCAAACTTTCTTAATATTTTTTTTTTTTTGCCTCCCCCAAGCAATGAACTTCTGAACTCTGTTATTGTGAGTCAAGATATGACAGGACAGTAGAGGACTGCTAATTTGCACTTCGCTGATCTACACAGCCCATAATTCACACAAACACACACAAAGCAAACAAGTTTTTCCATACTTCTCGGCAAAGATTTAATAGCAGAGCATATGGCTGAGGTCTCCCATTACTTAGACAGTTAGGTTTTCCAAAACACACAACACTATGTCTACTATGTGTGGAAACAACTAATACTTTAATGTGCCTTGTATGCATCAAGCCCAGGAACAAAATACATTAGGTGATGCATTATCCTTTCTTTTTTATTATGTACCTTTGCTTCATCACTAATGAGTGCAACTAAATAGTTCTTGCAGCTGTGAGTAAATTCACACAGGGTTGACTTTCATAAAGAGGGAAACTCTGAAATACCGAGGTCGCAAAGCAGAAAGAGAACAACTCAGACATTTCTGGTTTATTGACTACCTGCTGACAACTGCTTGGGTACCTCCATTTAGCTCCTATCCAAATGGTGACCTGAGCAGCTTCCCCATCTGAGCTTTGCTCCAGCAAGACTTCATATCATTATGGTTTTACACAACTCTGTTAGTTGTTACACATCGTATCTGCACCAACACGCACAAAACAGAGGTCAGGAGCCTTCTGTCACAAGAGGCTTCCAATGGAAAGCGTCAGGTTCTCTACACTGGAAACGTTTGTGGCTGTGCATCACTGAGATAACCACTGGAGGGGTGGGTCAGAAAAGTGCCAGATTTCTCACCAGCTGTCCAGGTTGACAGTCAAAGCCTCCAGCTTCTGCCGTTCCCAGGCAGCCCCACTTCATAGGCTGCCTTCCGCAGCTGGGAGCCTGGATACCCATCCCAGGATGCTGGCAGGAGCAGAAAGCTTGTGAGCTCTACGAGTCCAAGCTCTACACAAAGCTTAGGGGGGCTTTAAGCCCCCTGCTCTGGGAGTCAGGGCAAACAGCTGCTCTCTTTCATTTTGGAATAATCAGCTAAAAACAGTTCTTTTTTTTGCTTCCAGAGCAAAAAAACGTATGGAATTTCCTTTCCGTGAGACACTTTTAAGAGCTTTGTTGGGAAACAGTGAATTTCCCCAAAATATTTTCCCCAAAAGTAGAAATATCAGTTAGCACCAGCTCCAGTTATATGACAATTCCTTTTTTGTCAGGCAACCAAATCTGAGATCCATCTTATCCTTGAGCAAGTCCCTTTACAACCTTTCTTTGCTCCCCTTAGCCAAATGCATGAGCTTCCAAAGACTGTAGAATCCTGCATGTGAACTGCCTGGAGAGAAGGTGGTGATTCATAACACAAGGGAAATGTGTGATAAAGCAGAGTAGCTTATGCCAGCTGTTGAAAGGGATGTGTAGAAATCCGTGCAGCACTATGATGCCAGGTTTCCATTTTCTTCAGATATTCAAAGGCAAAGATGAAATCTTTGCATCCTGCCAAATTTTAGCCCAACTGGAATGTGTGCTGTTGTTTTGACAAACTGCAGCTTACTAGAGAAAACTTAATTTTCACATCATAAAGTTTCCTTAAGCTGGCTTCAGGCTTCATACTTGCAAAACCTCAGCTAGAAAAATGTTATTCAAAACCAGGAAAGTTTAGGGACACCAACACAGTTCTGCTTCTGAACCACACCTCCAAAATCTGAAGCCTAGTTTGGCAGCTCCCAATCATCCCAAGCAACGCTTACACACATGGTCTATGCAAGTCCTGTGTTGTTTTTCCCTGCATGATGTATATTTATGATTAAGTCCTTCTAGCTCAACATGAACCAGAGATTAAGATCCAGTTTGATCAATACCAGCAGTTCACTCCTCCGTTCCCCGCTCATATACAACAGCTATCAGGATATATGGGTGTAAACCACAACAAAGGAAGGCTGATTCAGGGGTCCAACACTGCTTGGTTGCTATTTATTTCACCCTCATTTCTCTATGTCCAAGGGAGCTTTAGCCTAGTGAAAGTTCCTGGCCTGGCAGCTCTGGAAGCCATTTGCAGACATGCCTGTGCTGCGAACGGATCATGTTAGGCACCTCCAGGCTGGGGCTGTCCAGCCCAAGGCAGCCCAGTACTACTCAGCAAGCTGCAGGACACTGCCAAACCTGCTGTATCACTCACTTATCTGATGCTAAGTTGGAGGTGCTGGAGCTGCACTTCACCACGCAGCACACATTGATGGAGCCCAGCTCCAACACTGCCCTTTCCTCCTGGCCCTCGCAAGAGACACTGAGGACACAACTCAGAATCATGGCCATTCAGTTTCCCCGACTTGTCAGAGAAAAGTGACAAGGAATCATTCATCCAGGGTGGATGTACTGCAAAGACAGCTGATTTTTCTGGACATCCCAATAAATCCTGGAAAATTTGTTCTGCATTAGAATACAGTAGCCTGCAACGCTGGCAGGTGGCCAAGACCCCAAACGACATATACCTTCAAGTTCTGCAGGACATGGTAGGACACAGGTGGGGACCATCACCCACCAAGAATCTGACCTTAAAGGAAACTCAATGCACACAGAGCCATGAAGCAGTGGTCTGATTCCCAGGACGTGGAGCCAAGGGCGCCCACTCCCACACACTATTATTAGGTGTCCTCACACCCACCTCCCCACCAGCCCCTGACTGTCCATCTGTAATTCAGCTTCTTAACATGTGCATCTGGCATATAATGCTCAAGCATTTTTTTTAAAGCACTTTGAGAGGTATGAGTGGAAAGTACTTGTGTGGGTATTAATGGGTAGAGCAAACAGCCCTTAGTTACCACAACCTTCAGCCACTACTGATCTGGATTTGCTGTGAAATGACAATGCAGCAAGGGAAAAGCTTCCATCACCTATGGCTGGTGCTACCTCCTCAATTTTTTTTAATAAATGTGCAAAGTAAATGAGTGAATTATGTACCTCCAAGGATGAGCTAGTTAATCTGTAGCCTATGGCAGCAAACAATAAATAAAATACCAACTTTTGCCAAGGAAAATAACAGTAAAAAGAAGCCACTATAATTTCTTTCCTGGGAAAACAGAACACAAAAGTGACTGAGAGCCATGTTAACACCCAATAAAACAGAACGCAATTACAAACTCTAACAAGTCAGAGCACTTCCTACTCTAACAGGTAAATAAAATAAACTTCTGTTGACACAATGCACCTTATGACAGAATAACTCTTCCATCACTTATTTATTCCCTTTTAAACCCCAGGCTTGGCCTCTGACAGATCTTGCGGAGAGACAACTTATTTATACATAAACAAAAATAGGTACTGTTAGTATATGTTGAGAGTATAGAATGCCTAAATCCACTCTTGCGGAGTGTTTAAACTCAGAGGTAGCACACAGTTTTCACAGTTACAAGGACACTGAACTACAGCACATCGGCAGCACTTGGAATCCTGAAGCCATTAGTTGAATCGAGGGAATTTCTCCTATTGAAAGTTTACATCTGGGCAGATGAAACTAAAGAGCTTTCTTTGAAAGCTGGAAGATATTTTACTGAAAGCTAAACGAACATTGTAAACATTTACTCTTAGAGGCCCTGAGTGCTGGGCTGAGGAGCAGGACTTGCAGGAGATAGAGGCAGGGCACTAGTATGGGAGAAACGGAGGATAAAAGCCCAGTAAAAGACACAAAGCGGCAGAGAAACCGCAACCAGCCAGTACAATTAGCTAAAACCTCTCCAGCTTTTAAATGCTGCTAATGAACAACATATTTCAAGTCAAAATAATCTGATTCCTTAGCGTGGCTTCCATGCACACACATTTGTGTGTTTTCCCACGTGACGTTCCTTGCGCTCAGGCTGACTCCCCCGACTTGGTCTTCTCTTTGTCTCCTTCCAGAAGGTGGGTTTGGGTACTGGCCTGTCCTTCTGAGGGGCAGTCAGTGAAACATCTGTTTCACAGTAGGGGAGAGCAGAAAAGGCCATGCACATCTGAAACTCTTTTGCAGTTGCTATGGGGAAATGTAAGAAGATAAACTACTGCTTTATTAATCAAACATCCACAACAAATTAAAACTTTCATTGCACAACCTGGCTCAAGATTTTTCATTGCCCTCAACAGATAAGGAGGGAGGGCAATTGTTTTTTTTTCTTTCTTATACTGATAAAAGTACTACACTGTATAGTCTGCCACACTGCATGGGTCGGCTTTAGTAAGCCAGGCCTCCGAGAGCTGAATTTCTGCAGCTCCTGCTGAAACTTCTCGGCTCCCACCCATCTCCCTGGCCCTTCAGCTGCAGATTATCAACTCAGACCAATAAAGTGGAAATACTCCAAATGCTCTAGGTCATAAATTCGGCCCTGCTATGAAGGTATTAGCTCTAAAATACCAGCCTGGGAACTGGGTGGTACAGACACCTGCAAGGGGTAGAGGAAGGACAGGAAGCTGCAGGCACACATTGACATTTTGCAAGGATGCCTCAAGATCTTCATCACCAAAGGAAGTGGCCTGGACTGCTATGGTGACCCTACAACTTGCTATAGTTTATTCTGAGGCCCCCTTTCCCACAAGCCCTTGTTCACGACCCCCAGAAACTTCCCTTGATGTGCTCCAGGCCATGGCTTTGCAAAGACATACTTCACTAATGGGGTTCAGAGATGTTTGCAACAGTAGTTAAAAGAAACCTGACCGCATTTGCCCCATGCTCTTTATGAGGACTGGATGGCTGGAAAATCTGCCTTGTAAATAGGTAGGGCCCAAGTCTACTAATAGAGGTGCAATAGTGTCATGAATCAAACTCGAGAAAAAAAACAACCCACAAACCAACAATGTCTCCTGGAAATGCTATTAGTGACCCCCAGCTGCATAATTAAAATTCCTTTTTAAAATGGCTTCAGAAATAAGGTAGGGAGAATAATTTATATTCCCTCACAGCAGTGAAACCGAACAATTTTTTAAAAATAATTCTGGAGTCATACTGACATAAATGATTTATTTCTGCTGAATGGAAACCACTTAAGATTAAGGTGGCAAACTTGAGGTAGCTTAGTGGTTATGCTGCTCTCCTGAGACGAGGGGGCCTGAGCACACATCCACCTTGATCTGGATATGAAAAGCAGTTCAAAGCAAAGCTCTCCTATCCAGAAGCGTGCTTTCACCACAGCCCTCCGCGATGGGAAGGACTGCAATGAAGACACAATTGTTTTGACATTTCCCCACATACAAAATTCCCTATGAAAAGCATTCACCAAATTAATCCAGTTCTGAGGAGACCAAAACTGCATTTTTCAGCAAAGAAAATATTCATCCCCATCCAGAAGAGAATGAAACCCTTCAGTGGTTCTTTCTTCTCACAGACTGAGAAAGGATATAATTCAGAAATTTCCCTGAAGCATACAGACATAGACCTCTTCAAGGACAGCACAAGCAATACAAAACACATTTAAGAACAATTATAAAAGACACTTTCAGCTCTTGTCTCATTTATGCTCCAAGCATGCCAATGCTTTAAAGTTTTCTGTCCTCCCTCTCTTCAACAGAATAGCTGAGTTGCCAGTGTATGCTAAGTGCTACAGCTGCATTTGTTTCTCTAATTACATGAATCTGCCATCTTCCCCGTGCCAAAGATAAACTACCATTTTAGTTGAGATGCCCTAACTTGATTTACACAGCTAGTTTACCTAATTTTCTAATTTAGCTCTTCAAGATAAGGAAAAACAAAATGCATTCAAGAGAGTGACTCTTAAGCATAAAGAGTAAAGAAATGAACCTTTCCTCAGTTACCGTGGAGGACATTTTAAAATGACAGACAATGCAGTGTGTTCTGCCAGTAGGAAAGTGATCCTTTGACCTTAGTTTGCATTTCAAGTGAAGGGAAAAGCAGGAGAAGAAATGGGAGTTTCTAAAGAAAAAGTTAAGGTACAGTATTGTAGATTTATAAAAGACCATAGACCATGTGCATCAATGGGATCTTGTTTGTCCTGATTTCTTTGAAGCAAAGTGGGAGATTTCTTGGTTTTTACACAGAGCTGCAGTGTAACTTTGATGTCTATTCCAGAGACCGTAACTGAACTAACCCCGAAATGGTAATACTACAAATGCCTGGATGGGGAGAAGTGCGGGAGGTAAAAGGAGGTCCTGATCAAAGAGCGGACACTACCGACCTGGCTGAACTTTCCATGCCAGCAGGGCTGTCTGGGCTGAGCTGCGGCTTGAGGGGCTGCTTGGACCTGTGCCCTCTCCACCGCCACAACACCAGGAACCGCTACATCACACCCAGACCTGGTGCACGTGCTGAGGGGCATGGCAGTTTTGGTGTATGGTTTGCATGCCTCTGCATCAAACACATAAAAACCAAAAGGCATGATTTGAAACTGTCCTTAATACAGACTCTGGAAAACTCTGGCTTCTTAATAAACAGGGTTGTGCCCTAAGTAGTGAGCAATAGGACTACTGCTGGAAGAGTATCCCATGGCCTAATACATCACACTGTCAAAAAGCTTCTCCCATTATTCAACTGAAATTTGCCTTCCCTTAAATTTCATCCCATTACTTCTAGTTACACCCCATTGTACCACTCTAAATAATTCTTCATAGCCTTGGTGTTTACACCCTTCAGATATTTGTAGATTTATATCTCAACCACCCCATTTGTCATCCTTTAGCCAAGTTATCCATATTCAGCTCTTTCGGTCTTCTCTCATAAGTCAATCCCTCAAGCTCTCTTGTTACTTTTTTTTCCTCCTGAACTCTCTCCAATTTGTCAATCTCTGTTTGTAAATGGAGCGAAGCAGACCTGAATGCATTACAGTTCCTGCAGTTACCAGTGCTATGTCCTCAGTCCCAGCTGTCTCCTCACTGCAGGATGAGCACCCAAACACTCTTTGGATCTTTTTAGGTTACTAAAAGCAGCAAATTTGCACCCTCTTCATAGTCAACCATCTATTCCCAAGGACACTGGTATCCCAGTAGATACTTCTTCCTGATGTCTACTCCTCTGTTTTTCCCCCCAGATAGTATAGGTGCTTTTCTTATTTGAATCCCATTTTGAAGCATTGTGCTGCTGTTTGCGTGCTCTCCACAAGTCACCTGTAACCTTTGCCAAACGCCAAGTCTGCCTGCCATGCTGCCCCAAGCCTCAAGCCTACATCCAGGAGGCCATGCTGGAGCACTCCCTCACGATCATTTCCACTTGCCTACCAGGTGCCATCAGAGAGCATTTCTATGCACCACCTCTTCTACCAGAGACTTTCAGCCCACCAAGAAAGAAGAGACTGCACCAAGGGGTTCCCACCTATGCGCTGATTGGGGTTACATACCTCTGTGCTAAGCCAAACACTTTGCTTTTATGAACAGCCTGGATGGTCACAGAAAGTGCAGCACACCACAGAAGCCCTGTACAGAATGAAGCATTAACAGATGACATTCCTCCAACACCTGCATCTTCATAAAGCCGGTGCTGTTCTTCCCCTCCCTGTGAACAAGTCCTGCTGCATGGTTCCTCCAACAAAATTGCCAGAACAAGTAAGAGGAGGACAGCTGAAAATAACTGTGAGGGGAGCAAAACCACAACTGAACCGGCCCTTAGCTGTGCAAGCACAAGCCTCGCAGCAGGACAAAGGCCCTTGAGAATAACCCCAGGCAGCAGAGCTCGGCACCCGGTGCCAAACCCCCCTCCGGTAACAAGGGCAGATCTCTTGGAGGGAGGTGAGCAAAGACACAGATGGCTTCAAACAGAAAAGCTGCCCTTCAGCTTTCCCAGCTAGCACACACTCCTGACTGCTGCTGGTCTACCTGGAAGGAGACTGGCCACTGAGTGCTTTTCCAGAGCAAGGTCTGATCTATCTGCACGTCCCCAGTTTGAGAAGATATCCCTTAAATCTCCAGTTCGGACTCAGAGCAGATGGGCACTCACTCATCTTCCACACATTCTCTCTGTCTCATGTCAACACCATGTCTTGACAACATGACTTTTGAAGAGAAAAGCTGTTTTGCATACCTATTAAAAATAGTCATTTCCCCCCCTAAATGTAACTTCCATTCAGCATCTGAAACCACCAAGTCACAGTGCTGCAGACAACCATCTAATAGGAACTTAGATACACTCTATTACAGGCATGAATGATTCATTCTGCTATTAAGATAAAGATTACATATACACTCACATTACTGTAAGCCCAGCTTTTTACAGACAGAAACAAAGCAAAAAGTCTTTGAAAACTGACAGACACTTAGGTACTGAAGCCGTGTCAAAGACACATTCAGAGCCAGGTGGGACCGGTCAGCTCCAGCTCAAGGCCCCTCTCCCAACAGCAGAGAGTATGGTGGAGAAGGACAAAAGCTGATCCCTCAGGGAACAGCTAAAAAAAGCATCCAAAAACACACAGCAAGCTCTGGCAAGAAGTTTGCATTTGCCATCACTTAAATTAACAGCAAAGGAATCCCCAGGAGGGAGGAAATTTGGACTCTGTCCAACATGCAAGTGTGCTGTGTGAGGAGCTGGGGGCAGGGGGGACGGAGCGGGGAAAAGAGCCACACACAAGCACTGTGGATTCAGGGGAAGCCAGCACACAAACCTCCAGCAATCCTGAACCCTTATAAAGGGCAGGAGCTTGGCTGGACTTGACTTTGTCGATGCATATTGTGAGAGAAGTTTATTGCAGGTGACCTCAAACAATTGCCACTATCAGCCATTGGTTTGCCGTGAACTACCTTCAGGAAACAAAGACTTTTATATGTTAAAAAAACCCTAAGCTATCTTAAAGTGTCTCAAGACCTTATGAAAAGTGAAATAATCTAAAATATCACAGCTGGCATATAACATAACATTAGGAATAGTTCCCTTACTATCTTGCCCACTGTAGTTGCTATCAATTCCTACACAATGTGCAGGTCATGCTGACTTCTGGAAGAAGACTCAAACGCTCAGTCAGCATCCGTTTAGCTTATGACAGAAAGGATAGCTGCTCTACCCTTCCATAACAGCCTAAAGAGTTATGATATATTCTGGATTAAGTCCTTCTAAAACACCTAAACAGATGGTGTGTCGTCGTCCTCCCCCCCAACTCATTACTAAGTTAAGTAATTCAGTCATGTAAATTTAACTTAAGCTAGTAAATCTAATAACATCTTTCTAAAAGCAATAAAATGTTCAGACTTTAATCCTTTTAATTCACTGTTTATCCCCTTGGCACCTAGACTATTTTTATTCTAGTCACTTTTGCCATAATAAAAAGTTAAAAGAATGCAAGTTGTCTGATGGGCTGCAGAGCTAATGACGACTGGTTTCCTACAGGTTTGGTGTCTTATGTCCCTTCTTTCCCCAACAGTATTTATGCCAGCTGCCAGCAGGCTGTCTGGGAGTCTGTCTCTTTGGGAGTCCTTCATGTCCCTTAGCTACACCCGAGCCAAGAGGCAGTACATGTCGTGGCTGGCTGTGAGCTAAACGTGGTTTTGCACCCACAGATTTAGCAGAGCAGAAAGCAGGTAATCTCACATTCCAGCCTCCTCTTCTATAGGACACTGGCTGTTCCACTAAAGATCAATGAATTTAAGGCAAAGATCCTCCTTAAAAACACAGACCATGAACTTTCCGCATAATAATGCGACAGTTCTTCTGCCTAAAATAATCCACACAGGCACTGCTACCAACTGGAGCCATAACACAGGTGTCTCACAAATGGCCTGAAAGAGAAGGTGATCTTACCTGACAGAGCCTTTCCTGTGGTCTGCAAAGAAAAGGGCAGGGAAAGCATTGCTTTTTGAGAAGCCCCGTGGGAAATAATCAAACTTAGAACCAGCTCTTTCATAAACAAAGGCAATCAGGTTCAGATAGCTTCTCATGTGCCACCATGACTACATTACTGAGGAAAGGTCTGTCACAGCAAGGCAAGTCCCAAACCCGGTGGACATTTCCAGTTTATAGTGGTTATCTTGAACAGTCCCTGCATACTTGTATGCAGACAGGGCACACTGCAGAACATGCGTATCCCTTGTCTATGGAGGGCTGCAGGGTAAGTGACCATTCGGCTCCAGCACAAGCTCTGGATGGTTTCAAGGCATAGCTCCACATCTAGCACATTAGTATAAACAGGTCACAAGGGTCCACATGAGAGGGAAATAATAACATACAAGGTTGGAAGAAAGCCCTCTTGGTCACACTTGATCTCACAAAGTAGTCATCACTCACTAACCTTTTGTTATGAACCTGTGCTATAAAAACCAGCCATGCTCCCTTGATGAGGGTGTCTGAGCTGCAACATTTATAGATATTTCCAAGGGACTAAGTCAAGTCTGCATATGCCTGTCTTGTGGAAACAACAGGTCACCCATTCTCCTGTCTCTAGAAAGAGATGTTAGATACTGACTCAGAACTTCATGTCTTTGGTGATGCAAATATGGCCCAAATAGTCCTACACCACATCCTTACTCACAGCAACCCAGGGCAGCAGGGAGGAGAGGGCAACCTGCAGCATTGCACTTTAGAGTCTCTTCAGTGAGAAGACCACAGAAAGTAAGCCTGCGGAGGGTGGAAGCAAGGACAGGTAGCCTGGGACGAATACAGAGGAATTGTCCAAGCAGCCAGGGATCAGGTTAGGAAAGCTAAAGCCCTGATAGAATTATATCTGGCCAGGGACACCAAGGGCAACAAGAAAAGCTTCTATAGATATATCTGTGATAAAAGGAAGACTAGGGAAAAGGTAGGCCCTCTCCAGAAGAGAACGGAAGACCTGGTTACCGGGCACATGGAAAAGACTGAGGTACTCAATGACTTTTTTGCCTCAGTCTTCACCAGCAAGTGCTCCAACCACACCACCCAAGTCACTGAAGGCAAAGGCAGGGACTGGGAGAATGAAGAACCACCCACTGCAGGAGATCAGATTCAAGACCACCTAATGAACCTGAAGGTGCACAAGTCTATGAGACCTGATAAGATGCATCCACAGGTCCTGGGGGAACTGGCAGAGGAAGTGGCTGAGCCACTATCCATCATATTTGAGAAGTTGTGGCAGCCCGGTGAAGTTCCCGCTGACTGGAACAGCAGGAACACAACCTCCATTTTCAAAAAAGGAAAAAAGGAAAACCTGGGGAACTACAGGCTGGTTAGTCTCGTCTCTATGCCCAGCAAGATCATGGAGCAGATCCTCCTTGAAACTATGCACACGGAAAATAAGGAGGTGATTGGTGACAGCCAACATGCCTTCACTAAGGGCAAATTGTGCCTGACAAATTTGGTGGTCTTCTACGATGGCGTTACAGCACCAGTGGGTAAGGGAAAAGGGACAGATACAATCTACCTGGACTTGTGCAAAGCATTTGACACTTGTCTCTAAATTGACTGGATGGCTGCACTCAAAAAGTTGTGGTCAATGGCTCGATGTCCTAGTGGAGACCAGCGATGAGTGGCCGTTCCTCAGGGGTCAGTATTGGGAATGGCGCTGTTTAACATCTTTGTCGGCAACACAAACAGTGGGATCCAGTGCACCCTCAGCAAGCCTGCAGACAAGACCAAGCTGTGTGGTGCAGCTGACATGCTGGAGGGGTGTGATGCCATCCAGAGGGACCTTGACAGGCTTGGTAGGTGGGTCTGTGTGAACCTCATGGAGTTCAACAAGGCCAAGTGCAAGGTCATGCACCTGGGTCAGGGCAATCCCAAGCACTGGTAGAGGCTGGGCAGCAAATGGATTGACAGCAGCCCCGAGGAGAAGGACTTGTGGGTGCTGGTTGATGAGAAGCTCAACATGGCCCAGCAATGTGCGCTTGCAGCCCAGAAAGCCAGCCAAATCCTGGGCTGCATCAAAAGAAGCGTGGCCAGCAGGTCAGGGTAGGTGACTCTCCCCCTCTACTCTGCCCTTGTGAGACCCCACCTGGGAGTACTACATTCAGCTCCGGTGTCCCCAGCATAAGAAGGACATGGACCTGTTGGAGAGAGTCCAGAGGAGGGCCACGAAGATGATCAGGGGGTTGGAGCACATCTCTCGTGAAGACAGGCTGAGACAGTTGGGGTGGTTCAGCCTGGAGAAGAGAAGGCTGCAGGCAGACCTCATAGCAGCCTTCCAGTACCTAAAGGGGGCCTACAAGAAAGCTGGAAAGGGACTTTTTGGCAAGGACATGTAGTGACAGGAAAACGTGTAACGGCTTTAAACTGGAAGAGGGTATATTCAGATAAGATATAAGGAAGAAATTCTTCCCTGTGAGGGTGGTGAGGCACTGGGACAGGTTTCCCAGTGTTATGGATGCCCCATCCCTGGAAGCATTCAAGGCCGGGCTGGATGGGGCTTTGAGCAACCTGGTCTAGTGGAAGGAGTCCCTGCCAGGGCAGGAAGGGTGGAACTAGATGATCTTTAAGTTCTCTTCCAATCCAAACCATTCTGCAATTCTACGTCAGGGAAACTGCATCTCTGGGATTTCTCCAGAAGATGAGACAGGGCCAACACTTTTAAATGACTCCAGAAAGCTTAAAACCAGCTTGTGAGATGCTAAAGGTGGGTTAGTGTTATCAGCAGCTGAACTAACTCCTCATCCAACTCTGCTGCCAGATGTAGGCAACAAGTCCATATGAGCAATAGTTCCCTGCTCCAACTCCTCATCTTAAAACTTATCTCTGAGGACTCTGGATGCCTGGGAATTGTACCTTCCACCTTCCTCTACAAGCTCTCCTGAAGGAGGAAGGCTTAATTTGGATGGCAACAGACCAGAATCTTTTCTTGAGAGCCCTTCAAATTACTGATAAAGGCAACCAGTGCCACCTGACTGCACGTTTGCAAAGCTGTACCCTGACAGAGGCTAAAACGCTTTCTTAGATACATCTGTTATCCACTAGGACAAAAACTGACCTAGCCTCAAATATGGGCCAAATCCCCCCTCACCTTGTCTCAGTGAGCAGCACTAGCCTAAGATGGAGCAGTTTTATAGCTTTGCTACAATCAACGCAACTTGGTCCTGAACTGGGGGGAGGGAAAAAAAAAGTCACTTAAAAATTAACAAGTAGTTTTGTGAGTAGAGGCATCATTCCACCTGCTTTCTCATGGCTCTCCGTCACTCCTTTACCTGGATACCACATGGCTCCCCATACACATGCTGTAGTCCAATCTGCCCCCTGTTCTCCAGCAGTCTCCCCTGTGATATCCCCAGCAGGAGATGAGGATCTTCTTTTTCCTCCCCATACACACAACCTATCAGCTACACAGGATACAGCACTTGCTCTTCCTTAGGCTGGTGAGCCCAGCACAGGCACTTGCCACATCCCAGGAATTTTTCTGCCACTACAGTACAGCTGGTTGCTGAGCCCAGTCTGAGTTCTGAAGCTCCCCCGTAAACACAAGGAACTGGTGAGGATGGAGGTCCCAGTCACAGCGGTACTTGTCAGACTGACAGTGATGCGGCCTGGTGGAAACTCTGCACTTACATGGGATAGTGCCAACTTTTTTCCTCAACACTGTACACCTCATCATTCAAGCATCACACTCATAATTACACCTCAATGTGAAACACAAATTTTCCATTATTGTCTGGTTTTCAGAGAAAACCAATAAATCATTCATTTCTACTGCAGAAAGAGCTCCAAGCCTGACACCCAAGACACAGGCTGGGATCCAGACTTTCAACATGGATTCAAATCTAGGCTTTCAAATAGAGTAAGTATGCAGACCTATCCAGTCCCTAGCATGGCCAGCATGGTTGCATAGCAGGACATCAGTTGGCACATCCAGCATCTAAGGTCCCAGGCTGGTGGGAGCACCACCTGCAATGACAAGGTACAGCTGGATGCGGCTGCTTGCATAAAAGAAAAAAAAAAATAAAAAGAAGAAAACGAGAGAAAGAAAGGAAAAATAGAAGGAATACAAAGGGAATATGGTGAATTTTCAGCAGAGGTCTAGAATGTACCTGCAGCAAACACATGTATGTATGCATGTATGATTACTCATACTGACTGCTCTGGTCTTCCCAGCCTTCACTATCTATCCTTTATTTTAACATAACTCCCCAACAGTTTCTGGCTTATCAGACATGAACGCTCTTTTCTGCGCAAACCCAGGCAGCAGGCTTTCCCACGTTGTGGGTTTTTTGGTGTGGCAAACTTGATAGAGATGTCGAGTGAAAGCACTGGCTGCCTCCTGTCCCTGCTGAAATCAGGAGCAGACCTCCTGCAGAAGGCAGCCCTGGGGAGCAGCTCTAATGCAAAGCAGCCTTTGCCATCCGTGGCAGCGGCAGCACCAGGCTGCCTTTGCTCCCTCTTCTTCTGTGTGCCACATTCATCCTGGCACCACAGATCAGGAGGAGGAGCGGCATCCCGTGGCCGGGCTGCCGGAACGACACCCAGGTACCCGATGGGTGGCCACACTCCGACCTCCCGCCTGTACGCAGTTTGGCCAACATTGGGAAAGCTCTGTGGCGGGGGGGACGGGCAAGAGGATCAGGGGGTTCAAAGAACATTTTAGAGGCAAATCCTCTGGGAGCTGCTCTCACCATAGGAAGGACCCAAGAGATCTGGATTAATCTGCCTGTTTGCTTTTAGTTTACTTCTTGCGACCTCACAGTAAACCGCTTAACCTTGTAGGCAATAAAGTGAGATGCCAGCATTTTCAGCTCATACTATTTACACTATGCTCTAATCTAGTTTGCCTGCCCGATCCTGTCATTAGCTGGAGGAAACACTAATCCAAGACAGTAGAAAAGAAGGAGTAAGAAAATGTTTCTGGAAACGCAATGATTCTAATGGCAAACGTTCGTTATCTAGACCCACAGCTGAGTTAAACTGAAACATATTATATTCCATAAAAAAAAAAGTTTTAACCATATGTTTAGTCATTTGTGAGCTCTTGATCCTAACACACAACATAAGCTGCAATATCAGTGTCAGAAGTGCCTGATTTAACGCATGAGAGGCAGAGTTACATGAAGCCGAGTTAAAATCACTTCTGCAACTTTGCAGACAGAGACCTTCGCGTGGAGTGACAGGTACGAGGGAACACATTCCTGGGTCTCCGCAGGAGGAGAAAGTTTATTTCATTAAGAGTTTTTCTGTGAGATCGGCTAGGGAGAAGATAATATAGCTGGGGGAGGACGGAGACAGCTAAAGAATAACACATGGTATGCTTTCAAAACATACAGCAACATGTGACATTTGTCTGCAAGTCTGGCGCTGAGGAGCCTGTGGTCTGGCAGCAGTAAGAATTTCTGCTTTTTATTTTTTAAATCATCGCAGGCATTTGAACTAAACCCCCCACCTAATAGTCTGAAGGGAAGAACATAAAATCAGATTTTACGTACCGTACTCTCAGTCAGCCATTTTCTCAGCGGATTTTTATCCTCCAACTCAATTCCCACATCATTAAAGTGATGCTGTCTCTTTAAAACACAATGCGGTGCCGTGCCAAAGCTTGAAATAAGAATCACTGGCACCAAAACAGTCAAAGCACAGAGCTTAATTCTCTACTTAATAAGACAATTAAAGAAGAGTATTTGGATACAGCAGTCTGCAAGTACCAACACAGAGCACTGATGTCTCCAAAGGCACGTTGATCTGAAGGCTTTATCAGAAAGCATCTGTCGCAACCAGATGCCATCAACACCTGAGAAAAGTGGGAAATAAAGTGGGTTAATGTGGCTGCA
Source organism: Falco cherrug (assembly GCF_023634085.1). Taxonomy (NCBI): domain Eukaryota; kingdom Metazoa; phylum Chordata; class Aves; order Falconiformes; family Falconidae; genus Falco; species Falco cherrug. Next base: position 29,915,067 of record NC_073704.1, on the reverse strand, counting down.
ACACACACAAAGGTTTGCACTGCCCAGGTCCCTATTTATGAGCGTTTTAGAGGTTGCATGGTAAAGTGCCCTGATGCAAAACTGCACGTACACTAAAACAAACTAAAATATACATACACAACTGCCTTTGTTAAAAAAAAAATATATATATATATATATAGTGGAAATAACCCACATTACGATGGAATTAAAAGTGCTATGTATTTGATATCTCACTGCCATAATCATAGGAAGCCTTATAGGAAGGCTGGTTTTAAACACTGTGCTTTGACAGATGCTTAATATACATGGATGAATTGAGGCACACAGACAAACACAGGCACCAATGCTTGCTCATATGGTGTCTCTTGATCATATCTACTGTTAAGTTTCCAATCAAATAATTCTCAGATATCACCCCCTAGGCTTCGTCCTACAGAGCTGAACCAAAGCTAGGGAAAAAGGTAACTGCAGTGATATAAGAACTAATTAGTCATTTGGTTAGCTGGCAGGAAGACAGGGTGCTGCAGTTCTGTGACCTAAAAATGCCACAGATGACCTTAAAACTCCATCTCAAGGGTGTCCGGAAATCTGTAACCTCCAGGGAGAGAAGGAGAAACGGGTGATGCCTAGACTTCATTAGCTCACATAAGATGTTGAAATAGCATAGATGTTAAGTCGAGAAGAGGCGTGACGTTTGCAGCAATCAGCCAGCAAAAGAGCACCTGCAGCACTGCACTTTGTTTGAACTGCTGCACCGCAGCTCCCAGTCCAGCCTACACGGGAGGTTCATGGGGATGTGTGATTTAGTACACCCAGAAGGCAGCACACTGTTCAGTGCACGAGAAGCACAGACCTCATCCTAGCAACTAACAACATGTAGCAAGAAGGAAAAAAAAAACAAAAACAGCAAAAAACCTAACTGCTCCTCCTTCATTACAGGAGGGATAACAGCCAGCCAGCCCGCCCCAGGGTGACAGCCCCTCAGCCGCACCATGCCAGGAGAAGAGAGCAACCAAGGAAAGGAGGGAAAAGCCACTTTGAAGAGGACATCCTGAGTGGTTGCCTTCTTCCAGAGGGTCCTACACCACACTAAGAAGATCTGCTCCAGGTAAACCCCACGAACATGCTGGTTATTGCACATGCAGCAATGGGAGGGGGGATTGGGGTGAAGCCAGGAGGTCCCCTTAGGCTGCAAAGTTGCATCTTCAATAGCAAAGGAGAAAGACACCAAAATGATCAGGGCTGCTGATCCCAAGTTATTTTGTGCCTCCTTCCTTCAGCCTGACAGCTGGAGTGTGTTGTCATCTGACCGCACCCAGTGCGCAAAAAATGTCCAACCTAATCGGAGACAGTACTTCCCTGGCAAACCATCAGCCAGTGTGGAAGTGCCCGGGATGACCCGAAACAGGCTAGCCCAGAAAAGGCAGCAGAGAGTGACGCTGGCTTACTGTCTGCGAGTTCCCCGCACCAAAAAAGCCCTGCTCATCTCCCACCTTCAACAGCTTAGATGGCATCTGGCTCTTGGGTATCTTTACCCTGGGAAAAGATTAAAGGAAACGAATGCCTTGGCAAAGATCCCCCTGCCATCTGCACCACTGGAAATGCCCTCTGGAAAGCAAAGGAGGAGGATCCCTCACCTTGCACGCTCCTGAAGAACGGTGCACCCTCCAGCACTGCCCCGTTTCATCCCCGTCCGTTTGACACAGATCCAGGCCTGCCTTTTGCCGCCCATCTCCCCCTGTGTGCTTTGTCCCAGAGGAATGAACTCACCTCCAGCACCAGTGAATTTCTCAGAATAAGTTGAACGCATGGTTTAAATTTTAGCAAGCCCTGCTTGAAGCTTTGGAGTAAAATGCAGAAGTAGGAACTTTTTCTCAAACAGAAAATAAAGATTAAGAGTGCTGCAGCAGGCTCACTCTTTAGGTGCGGGCTTTGCTGAGACAATGCAACCCCAATATGGGCAATGTTTTCCCCACGATTGCCTTTTCTTTAAAAAAAAAAAAATATGGCAAAAAGACCCAACAACACACACAATAAATCAAAGGCAAAAAAATTAGCCACGGACATGGTTTGGTAGCACATGTACTATACTCAGCCCTGTATTCCCTTACAGTTCTGAGAAGGGAAGAACCAAACTGGGAATACATATAGCGCAGTTTCTGAAGGAATTCAAGATTTCCAAACTTGAATTATTGTGAATTGGAACAAAACTCCAAAATGCTGAAATTCTCCACAAAAGGAATGTAAAACAATCACTTGGAGCCTACTGGAAAATCAATGGGATTGCTACTGTATTGCCTACAATGGAATTATACATTAAAATTCTAAATAAACACTTATTTCAGCACAAAACCTGTAAAAAAAAAAAAAAAGGAATTAACACAGTCAGAAAAATCCCCATCTCCTTTTTTTCCTGCCACTTTTTGGCAAAACTGACCTGATTTTGCAAGACGTTTTAGTGTTGGTGATGCCAGATATTGGAATATGACTCCATCAACGAACCTTAGTCAGGAAATACCAAAGCTGTGGTTGCCAAAGCAACATAATTAACTTGATCAGGGTGCATACACTGTGCACTACTTCCCAAATGGCTCTTTAACACCCAGCTAAATCCTTGGTTTAAATGGCGCATCAGGATGGATTTCTCCTCTGAGATCTTCAAGAGCACACACAGCAAAAGAAGAAGTTGTCAAAATTACTGAAAGCCAAGTACCACTCCGCTCCCTGGCCAGTGGTACCCTGGGCTTGAAGAGGTCAAAGACTAATTCTTGAGCCTCCTCCCATGACTATGGCTGCAGCAATCATGGAAACACATGGTCCTGTTTTGTGGAGCAAATGCATGTTGTAAAGCTTCACTTTGAATTAATGTACATTACCAAATTTAAGAGGTTTGGTTCTTTTGTGGCATAGCCAGTAACATTCTTACTGCCTGGGCAGGGAGGCCCAGATGTTGATGCTAAACCTTGACCCTGGGGCCATAAGCTTCAAAACCTGAATATCCTGTCACTAACTCAATGTGTACAATGTATCAAAAATAAGCTGCTCTTTGTTCATTTGGGGAAAGAAGTAAAAAAAAAAAAAAAAAAAAAAAAAAAAAAAAGTAAGAGAAAGAAAAAATTGAATGATGGGCTTTCAGCTTGTCATCAGACCACAGTGACCTCAATTTTTTGAGAAATAAAGTCAAAATCTATTCTTATCTTCAGAGATTCAAGATGTATTTATGTGTCAAACTTTTTCCCCCTTGTCCTTAGCCTTTGGGAAGCACACTAAAAATGATATCAAAGCCTGAAAACCCTGCGATCACATTCGTATTCACCCTTGACCCAGGACGCCTATAGCTCTCACCAGCTCCTCGGCTTGTCCTCACCGTACGGCAAAGACAGCAGGTCTGTTTGGGATGAAATAAAGGCCACTTTGCATAGAAAACTGCACTATTCCGCTCAATTTTTGAGGGCTGAAAAACTTTACTTTGGCAGTCTCTTGCTTCTTTATATCCTTGAATAACGTTCTACCAGCATCTTCCTCTCCTTACACGCAAATATTTGATTATTCTCTTTGAAATGTCTCTCTAACATCTACAGGAATAAGATGCTGAATGCAAACACTGATTGATTCTTTCTTAGCCATCAAATGTGCTTACACAGCAACTATACACAGCAAATGCACACAAATCTCACATTTCACGTTTAAAAATATGAACATGCTGTGGTTTTTTTTACTCAAACATAATGAATGAACTTAAATATTAGAACTTGAAATTATTAAGTAAATCATGGCACCTGTAAAGCTTCTATTTGCATAACATTAATTCATGATGGCATGTAAAACAAATTCATCACTCTCACTATATTGTAGTCTGATTTATGTTGGAATCGGAAAAAATAAAAATCATGAGCACAAAATTATGTTGACAAGATGTACGTGCTCTTCGAAGCCCAAGATTTTTTTCTGAAGCATCAAAACAACTAAATTATGGGAAAGAGGGCTGGGAGAAAGCATCTTTAAAAATGACTAACACACTAGCATCACACATACACGCTCTCCAGTTATTAATGTCAAGCATAGTGAAGATACTCTAGAAAATCATTACCATTCATAGCTACTAACAGCCATTAAATTTCAATCAATTCAACTTAACACAAGTGTACTTCAGCAGCCCTTACAGTTCCTTACAGAGGTGGCTCAGAAGGTCCTGTCTGACTTATTGCATTGTCCACTGCACAAAGAGGCATTGCTGAGGACTGCGCTGAAAAGGAGCTATCTTGGTGTTGGGAAGTGATGCTCTTTTAACACCATCGCAATCAACAGACCTTGCTTTTAGTGAAGGTATGATAAAAGGGGCTCTAATAGGACTCCACAGGTCAGTATGGAGGGGAGCAATATACTGATTTTTAGCTAGGGATGCTACTTTCTGAGCTGGGAAAATGAATAAATAAATAAATAAATTGGTGGGATGTTTTCAAGGGGTTTTAAATGAATTCCAGTAACAGAACCAAACTGCTTAACACAGTGCTAGACAACATCCAGGTGATCCACTTGCTTGAAGAGAATATAATCACTAAATATATAGGACATTCAAAGAAAAAAAAGGATTTAACTTCCAGAGACTCAATATTTCAGTCTCCCAGTGATGAATATAAGCCACAGCTCTGTGATATTACAGCATCTCCTACTCATCTGAACTGCATTTGTAACACTGGAAGTTTCCGCTGCTACTGCAGGAATGAAGCTGTGCAGCTGACTGTCCCTTGCAGAGCCGGGGGAGGACCAGCAGGTCCCCGCCGCAGGTACTTGGCATCTCATGGCAGGGACTGCAGGGTGCTCATCACCGAAGGGTTGGACCCACTGGCTTCCACTGTGCAGCAGAACATCCCAGAGAAGGCAGGTTCCTCTGGAGAGATCTCATTAGTTTCGTTTGAATGAATTATCTACAGTAAAATCCCACATTTCACAGGAGATAGAAGACTTTTTTTTTTTTTTTTTTTTAACAACAGGAGCCCAGATTTTCCCAGCAGGGTTCATTCTGCTGGGCACAAAGTCCTTTCTCTAGATTTAGAGGCAGTCTGAGATCGCAGGTGTGTATTCCTGCAGAACGGAGTCACTCTGCACAGAGAAACAGACGCAGTAACGGACGTGCCATCACTGTAGCTGAAACTACAAGCACAAGTATGGATGCCCTTTTGTGGCTTTTAGCTCATCCCTTAAAAGTATCAGCATTGATGGCACTGCTCATTATCAGAGTATTTGGGACGATTCTACAGAACTCTGTGGTTTTCCTTCCCCTGGGATTTACACCTTAGCATTTAACATAGAGTAGCTGTAAAGTTCTTTGGAATCAAGAAACACCCAAGAAATCTCTCAGGCAGATATACACTCCATTTGAACTCATTTCCCTACACTTACAAGCTGCACTAAATGAAATGAAATTAATGTTAAAAAGGGCCTTTATTGAAAAATCTTCCAGTGACAGGATCAGAAAGTGCCAGAGTTCAAGTAAATCGTTCCATGGAAAATGTTAGCAAAGCTTAATCATACTGGAAGCCACATTTAATTACAGCTTTTTAAGTCCATCTGGGAAAAAAGAAGAGACTTAAATATGTCACCTGAGATGATCTAGATACTGAAACTATTTGTAAGTTAACAAAAGCATTTGCATCACAAAGCGCTCTGGGGCAGCACCACGGCAAAGCAGATGTGTAATGAACAAGGATCATAGCACCAAAACAATCAGGATTGTAAATAACTACTACTAATCTGCAATCATTTAAATTTGGGTTTAATTGCTAGGCAGCAAATGCATTTCGTTCTTGGAAAGGTAAATGCTCTGCGGAATACACACTTTAAGGTATTTAGCAGCAGAAGCATCACAGTCAAGAAACTGAATGTCAGGAGGGCAAAGAAGAGGAGACAAGCAGCAGGGCTGTATCTGCCATAAGATCACAACATTAAACAAACTTTTCCCTGGAAAAGAATGAATAATGCAGCGTCCCCACTGTACGTACTGTAAGTGCTGCAGGAGTGACACAATGACACACATGGGAGGCAAGAGGGTAGTGACTATAGAACAAAATTCAATCTAGTGCTAATGAATAAAAAGTTCCTTTTATTTCTCTGTTGTTTTTGCTTCATTAAATTTTCCACAGATTTGCAGAGAAGAAAACGTGATCAATAAACCTTGACAAAAGTGAACATGTGAAAAAGGCGAGAGAAAGGCACAGGAAGATAAAAGTGATATCCCGATCACAGATTTCAGAGGCAGATGACCAGAGCTTTGGGCTGCTGAATAATCTGAATAGACCATCATTTCTTTACAGCCTTTTACTTTCTTTTCTCTGACTGTTGGAACTCTTCATTCAATACAATAGTAAATGCACTAAAACTTTTTTTCTTATGCTAATGGTCGAAATCGGGCGCTCACAGTTAAAACACACTTCCCACCAACTTGTTTTCTTAAAAAAAAAAAAAGAAAATTAACCTATTCAAGTTAAACTAAAATGTCAAAGGCAGCTCAAGGCTTACTCTCACCATTCCTCAAAATTAATGGTTTTTCTCCCAGCAGATACAAAAAGAAAAGGCTTGAATAAGGATAAAGCTGCTAAACTCTTTTCATATGAAAAAGAACACTTAGAAAGTAAAAAGAAATACATCCCGTACAAAGATCCTGGTACCTAGAGTTCTAATATGTATTGTTTCCTCTTGGAATATTTATGAAGGCAGTAAGGTGACAGCCAATCGCAAATAATCATGAAACGATGAGAAAAGATTCACCAGTAACTAATGTATTTGGGCAGCCGTGCCCATGACAGTACCAGAAACGCTTCCACTCATTACAGCAGGGCCCCAAAGGAGCCTGTTTTCAAATGTTTTCTGATTTGGGTGTCCACTTCCAGGCACCAAGGCTTCTTCTCAGTGGTACTTCATATTCACAAATCGCAAACAATTTTTACAGCTCTGAACTTTTGAATTCCAGGACAACTTTCCTGTTCCCTTCATGCAGCGTATTTCAGCTTTTGTGTATTTGGTTTTGTTTTGTTTACAAGAAGTTAAAGGGTATGGGGTGCGGTTTTACAGAAGATAAGCGTGAACGAAGAAAAGTTCTGTAGCCTCTCCCAGACTATACCCACCTGACCCGTATCAGCTCCCAGCTGAAAGTGGCCTGCAGAAAATTAGAAAATGCTTACTCAGTATTTCCATTCCACTCACTTGTCCACAAGGGAAACCTGCAGTTTTGCCTCTTCAACTACCATGATTACCGTGCAAGATCCAATTCTCATTACTTGTACACCAAATGCCAGTTAATTTCTAGAAGATGCATGTATATGGGATCTGCTGTATACATGGATCAAGAACCGTACATACTACATGCATACATGCATATGCGTGTACACATACTTAGAAACACACAAGCACACATGTATTATTTACCTCTGAACACAATGTTTTCTTGCCATCATTCATACTAGGATTCATTCTTTACTATTATTTTATTTAGTGTTGTTTTAATTAATTCCCAAATACCTCCTGTTGTTTTGGTTTTCTTTAAAAGGGCCCTGGCAACAGAGCTGAAGCAAACCCTAAATACCACTTAATGCTTTGTGGCAAGTTGTCCAAATGCGCAACTGTTTAAAATATTTACCCAGGTATATAAGGGGGTTGTACAGCTCTCGAACAATGCCCTGGAATCTTTCCCATCAGTAAAAAAGCAGACAAAAGCAGAGACTGCTTAACCTCAATGCCTCAGCAGCAAGTGAGAAGTGCAAATATTGCATTTCTATAAAGCCCTGGAAGCTTCATAGAAATGGAGTGTCAACTAATTAGTTTGATGCTATAGTCACATCTAATGTTCCTAAGTAGCTTCTTTGAAAAAAACTTGCTGCCTTGAAATCCTTGGCCAGATTATTAAGTGGAGGCTTTGTGATGGAGCAATAGATAGGTGTTTGCTGCACAAATACATACAGATTTTGGTGACTGCTTACTGAATCCACTGCCTTCGCTAATCTGCACTGGAAACTTCACTATGAACAGAGCACTTCTCAGAGTACAAAAGCATGAAGTATCTGTGTACCTTTCAGACTACGGGGCAAACAACTGGCTTACAGTAGGCCACCAAAACCAGGGGGAGGCAGTTAACCAAGTGTCCTCCACACTTACAAGCCAAGAAAGAGGATGATGCTATTGATACCAGGTCAGATGTTCTACCATATCCTTAAACAAAAAAGATGGGGCCAGAGGACTGGAAAACTCAATAGAAAAAAAATCTCACTCTCTAAACAGAAATAAAGTATCAGGATCATCAAAAACATTTTCAAGTTATACAGTGCTGTAGTGACCACGTAACCCTTCCCCTATACAGCTGAGCACATAGTCCCAAAGCCTGTACAGCCTCTACACAAAAGTGCCACTGAAAGGGAAGTTGTGGTATAAACCTTCAAGATCATTAGAATCACAGAAACCATGGTAAAGAATGGTTCTCTGCCATACAAGTTTAATCTGTTTCTCAAAACAACGCCAAAAATCCTGGTCATTATATATATACCTCAAAAAGGCTATCTTTTCTAAATGTGACTTCAGTACGACATTAGGGCACGCAGGCTGCTGTGTATTGGATATCTGAGATCAAGTTCTGTTTTCTTTTATAGAACATAAACTGGCATAGCTTCAATGAAATTACACTAGATTTATGCTAGCATATGCACCCAGTACAAATTCTTCTATAGCTCTAATTTTTCTCTAAATGAATGACCTAACACAAACAGCATTTGTCCATCTGTATTCATCCCCTCTGACACACTCAAAAAAGAAAAAAAAAAAAAAAAAGACATTGAAAGGAAGTTGGAAACAGCCCTCGAGATCTGTTTTCCTTTGAAGAACAGCAGTTACATTTCTGGGCACTTCAAAGTCGCGTACTTTAAGCAATAACAACATTCAAGATCAAGTGAATCTTACCTCACCTTGCTTTAAAGATTAGCTCTTTCACAAATATACACCAGAGGCTTGGATATACCCATACCCATAGACTAACAGTTCATCTCCAGTGGATCAGGCACTTTTCAGTGCTACGGATAGGTCATGTTTTCAATCAACTGACAAATTTCCAAGAGTTGTTTACAGTGGAAAAGCCATAATGAATTTCATTCACTTCTTTAAAGTTGTCAGTTTTGCAATAGCGTTCAATATGACATTTTTATTGCAATTCAAAGTTTGACAGGTGTCAACATTTCCTGAAGTTCCAGCCAACATACAAATTACCATATCCACCCATCAGAAAAGTTGAACCAAACCAATTCACCAACTGTAGCTGCTGTATGCAGCAATTACCATGCATTTCAAACATCCCAGGAGCATAAACAATTATTTAGCAGGATCCTCTCTTCCAGGTGAATGTAGTTTCTTTTCTAGTGTAGTTAAGCGAATTAGATTTCAGAAGTAAAAAAAACCCAAACTTTTTTTTTTTTTTAAAGCAAGGTAGCTAGAACAAACAGATCAAATCAGCAAGTCTTATAACAAATCAGTCTATTCCACTGCTGTATATTTTGAATTTCATGGCTTATTTACTTTACTTTTTTGGCACCAACTCCACAGTGAATGCCAATACAATATTTGTTTTAATGCTGTTTTATGCAGCATGCTAGTCAAACGTTTACTTTCAAATTCTTGTACATCCCAAGAGCCTCGGTTGCAAAAAAATAAAATAAAATTGAAAAGCGAAGGGGGTTGGCAGGGGGCGGACAAAGTTTTACAACTACTCCTTTTCTCTGCGGCTGCAAAAATATAAACATGATACGCCAATAAAATGCTAATTTCTGCACTCACAAAGACGAGCATACAGGTTTCCAGCACCCGGAGCTGTATGAAACCGTGTGTGTGTGTGTGTGTGCAGCTGTAGGAAGCCCCCCACGCCCGGACACTCACCCACCCGCACACAGGCAGCGGGAGGCCAAGGCGGCCCCGCGGGGGGCGCACGGATTTACGCGCACCGCACAGCGCCACCGCACCCGCGCAACGGCCCGGGAAGTTCTGAAGCGCAGGCTGCAGGTTAGCAAAGTAAAATTCAATACATGTCTAGAAATATATAGAAAAAAAAAAAAATCCCGTAACCGTCAGAAAAGCCGGCAGCAGGGCCAGGGCAGGACCACTGATAAACCATCCTAAACCCCGGCGCTGGAGAAGTCAGGTTTCCCAGGAAATGATGGCAATCACTTGAGGCAGAAAAGGCATCTCGACGAGCCCATCTCCCTCCCCTCCTCCCTGATTGTTTTAAAGCCACCGAGTCCGGGGGAAAAACTCTCAACTCTCTAAGTCCTTAATAGGATTGGAGTCCGGGTCTCTCCAAGCCGCTCCTCATCACACAGGGATCAAGTTGCAGCAAGGAATTTTTTAAATTCCTCAGCAAATATACTTGTCGAAAGATTGCCCCTCCCGGGAAGGGGTTGGGGGGGGGCAACTTCATTGAAAAAAAAAAAAAACCGAACTCATGGCTGGCTTTGGGGAGCCCGGCTGCCCTCCGGGAGCCGGGGCAAGGCGGTCCCGGCAGCAGCTCGGGGCTGGGACTGTCACCGCAGCCCCCGGGAAAAACAATGGCCGTAGGGGCACGGCCCCGAGCCCGGTCCTGGCGGGGTCCGGGCCGGGAGGGGACACCGGCCGCCGGCTCCCTCCTCACCTGCGGGGACGGGGAGGGGGGATACAGGGCGCCGATGCACGGGACGGGGCCCCCCTCGAGCACCAGCTGCGAGGAGAGCCCCTCGCAAAATCCTACCCGCCCTCAGCCCACCCCGGCGCAGGGCACCTCCGACACAAGCGGGAGAAGAGAAGGGGGAAAAAAATTAATAAAAAGCACAATGAAAAGACACAATAAGCATCAACTTTACCCAAAAAGCGGAGCAGCAAGTTTTCAGCAGGCGAGCGGTTGCTGCGGAGCAGAGCTGCTCCTCCGGACCCCCATCATAAACTTGGGGGAGGGGGGCGTGGGAGGGACTTTCCCTCCGTCCTTCCCTTTTGTGCCTCTCCCCCCCGCTCCGCTCCGCTCCTCGCCAAAAGCTGCCGAATCCCGGCGGCGGCGCGGTGCTCCCGGCTGCTGCCGCTGCGGAGCAGCTCCGCGGAGGCGGGCGGCGAGGGGGGGAGCGGGCCGGGGGCAGTTTGGGGGTGGGGGGGCGGGGTGCCGCGGCTGCAGGGCGGCTCCTGCTGCCCCCCCGGCCCGGCCCGGCGGCGGGACACGGCGCGTACACATATACATACTTTTATATATGTCTATACACACACACACACAGGTTGAAGTTGAGCAGTCTACTGGGAAGACGCTGGAGCGCTTTCAAGCCCTGACACAAGAGAGCTGGCTGCAGGGTCTGTTTTCTATTCCCTTCCCCGCGCCCCACCTCCCCCCTTTAAAAAAAGAGAGGAAAAAAAAAAAAAAAGGAAAAAAAAAGGGAAACCAAACCCTTCCGACCCTTTCGGCGCGGGAGCAGCGGACCGCGCCGGATCCTCTCCCCCATCCCCTTTCATCCCGGATCACCCCCTCGCCTGGCTGACCCGCACCATTTTGAGTGCGGGGCTTTCCGGCAGCCGGGGTGGGATGCCCTGCGGAGCGGGGCCGCCGACCACCGTCTGCCCTCTCAGCTGGGGCGCATCTGCAACGAAACCCCCGACACCCCCCCCCCCCGGGGGCGAGCCGCCCCCCTCCTCCCCCAAACAACAGAAGTTTGGCCTTGTGCAGATGCACCCGCGCAGAGGCGGGGATGGAGCCGGGAGTGGTTTTCCTCCAACTTTGGTGGTGTGTTGGTTTTGGTTTGGTTTTTTTTTTTTTTTTTCCCTGGGAGTTTGCGCTATTTTCCAGCGCCCCCCTCCCCGCCCCGGGCCGGGCGCGGCAGGGCCCCGGAGCAGCTCGGCAGGCGAGGCCAGCCCGGCGGGGCGCCGGCACACGGGCGGCTGCAGCCCCCGGAGCATCCCCGGCGGGAGAGGCGTCCGTCAGAGCCTGCTCCCTCAGCGCAGCAACCAGCCCCACCGGGCAACAAAATCTGTTCGCATCGTCGTGTTTTGGGACCGAGACTACGAGGAGAGGAAAAAGAATCTCCAGCTAGTGCTCTGCTCCCACCCCAAATATCTTCGCTTTTGCGTTATCGGTAATAGCAATGAGAAACGCAGCAGTTTTAACTTGGGCTTTGGCCAGACTGAGCTTGTTACTTGATTTGTTTTGATTTCTTTGGCTATGGAATTTATCAAAAGTTTAAAATACAACCAGATGCTGCCGGGGATGGTCACTGCCTTGCACCCAAAAGCAAGCTGAAACTCGCCATATCATCAGGGTATCTGACTCCGGCAGGATTATGGCCAGTACCATGGCAACCGCATGCCACATCAGCCCCCAGCTTCACTTTCAGTCCCTTGGGCAGTGTTAACATTTGCCAGCGGATTTGCCCAACACGCAGTCCAGGTCCGGGCAAGTGGAAAATGAGCTTTATGCCACTCAGAAACCGTCCTCTCCTAGCCTGTGCAAAGCAGCCTGGCTGGACCCCAGGCCCAGTACTACAACTGTAATCCTAAAAAACTGCTCCTAATTTGAGTGCCTTCTGTCTGAAAGTTTGCACTTTTTTGTTTGTTTTTGTATGGCATTAGAAAGCTGATATTTGAGGGTGACAAGTGGCTCCCCATGCACCCCTAAATCCCATTTATTCCATTCAGATAGCTTGGGGAGGACTGCAAGGCAACAGGTTGTTTTGCCAGCCACCAACACTGTAACTTTTTCTTTGGTCAAAGACTACTATCTCATCCAAAGAAATTTCCTCCTCTCCCCACGGCATGCACACAGCCTGTGCTGGCACGGCAGTGCAACCTTACCCCGTGCAGGTGGATAATTTAGTGCTGAGAGGAGTTTCATTGCACCTACTACTGAAGAGCACCATGCAATGGAGAGGGGGGCTTTAGTTACCAAAAGTAGGAACAAACCAAGTCTTTGATCGCCAGAAAACAAAGCCCACTTGTATTCCCAGGTTGCTTTACTGGGGAAAGATGACTGGGCAGCTTGGGAGGTGGGTTAGAATAAGAGGGTTTGGGATGGACCAAAAAGAGAAACTGGCAAAAAGTTAAAATTAGATACGTTCTAAATTCTTGCCATATAGATACAAACATATGTACATCCAGACTGTTGGCCAAGAACATTTTTTAAATGAAAATAAGGACAAATTAAAGGATTAATGCAGAGCAGTTATGGAGTTAGGAAGGACAGTTTTCCATTCTAGAATTCATACATGTCAATCCTTTAGAAGATGGTGATTTTTAAGCCTGATTGGAAGCTCCTCCTTTTTGTAAGAAGGATGATGGCTGGCAACGGCTGGAGTTTTTTGAGAACTTTGAGTCGGCTTTTACATTATCTGACTGCTGTATCTCATCCATCCTTCTCTCTCCCGCTCTGCTCATTGAACTGCCCTCTCTTAATCTTCCATAGGTGTCCAAGATTAAATAGAAGACAGAATGACTGACATTTGGGATACATAAAAGAACCTAAATATGAACAAGGGGTCAAAGTGCAGCTCTTTCCTCTGGTCTCTCCTGCTCTTGTACAACTTGATGGGAATGAAACCAAGTAGGGATATAAAGATATATGACAACGTATACTTACTATACATTGCTGTAGCGTGTGTGGATATAGAGGATACATTCAAAAATGTTACAGACTAAGGAAAGAAGGTTTTTTAATCACAATTTTTTTAAAAAAGCTCTCAAAATTATAGAAGTGACATACCACCAGGTCCAGATTTGGTAATCTGGGATCTGTCCCACTTCTGTTAGGTCAATGGAAGAATGTGGAAGCTAGACTAACCTCAAAAGGCACAAATCTGGCTTTAAAAATGTTTGCTATAGTTCTAAAAGACGACTCAAATTTTTTATTAAAGAAAGTAATTAAAGAAAATTGTTGAAAAACCAGTGGGGCATGCTCCATTCTGTTCTGTTTGTGTCTATAGGATTTCTTTCTTTAAATCCTCATAGATCCTCATGTTAAATTAAAAGCCCCATTTGAGTATTCCAAAGGATACTCACAGGTAGAAGCTACCAGAAAAAAAATCACATTTAAATATGCTTCTCTTTTAGAATGAAGAACATAATTACATGTGGGATGATCACTAGGAGATAGAGGCCTAAAATCATGTTTCATGCAACTCCTATCTTTATGATGTCTGGTTTAAGTCCAGGTGGGAAGTAGTACATGATCAGTTCTGCCCTGATTTAAACAGCTGTACAAGCTCCAGGGTCAGTGAAGTTGCACCAAGTCTGAAGGCACCTCGTATCTATAGAATACCATTAATCACTGTGATATTTAATAAATTCACAATGTCACATGCAATGCTGGCTCAGAATTTGAGAATGGGGAACATTTTTGGCACAATACATTCTTTCTTGTTTTTTTTTTAAAGTAGCCCTGTTACCTGGGGGAAATCACAACTGTGGGCAGACAATGAGACAATACTCATTGGGATGATATGCAGCTGATTCCTATCTGCCTCCATGTATGTGTTGTCTCTTGTTTAAAGCTTCAGTGGTAAGTTCCTTGAGGCAGGTGCCATCTTCCTGCAGTCTACATTTTGATTAAGTCTTATTTTATTTTTCCTCTCTCCAAAGTATACCCAAAGTGTAACATCAGTGCTAATTTCCTGATAGAGCCTTCTTTCTACTTTACTTCCCGCTCCCCCGACACCGCCCCCCCCCCCCCCCAAAAAAAAAAAAAAAAGGATTAATTCTTGCCAGGTTTAATCTATATTAGATTGTGAATATTGAGCTAATTGCCATAAACTTTTTCTAAGGTTTTTCCCTGATTACAAAAGGATACTTCCATGCTACATCAGCAAGGGAGGTAGTACTTCTATTTACCACAAAAATGGCCTGGAAGCATGCCTTTCATTTCAGACAACATGCAAGATCTTACTCAACTTTAAACACAAACTGAAACGTGCCAGAAGAGGACCTTATTCACCTGACTACATACATTGAAATTACTGCTCGTGAAATCAAAAGCAAACCATTTGAATGTGCATTCGCTATGAACTAGGAATATACATGCCATTCAGTACCTGTCTTAGCAGAAGGACAGAAGCTTCTTCGAAACGCACACAGCCTGTCACGTCTGCACAGTTTCCCAGAAGTGTCATTCTTGCAGCTGCCTCTGCCAGACCCAGCCCGTTCTCAAATGGTGAGAGGTCCCTTCTCCCGTTCAGACCTGAAACAGATAGCACATTCTGCTCTAAGAGTAGGAACTCCAAGCTCCAGCACCCAAACTACAGAAAGTTAACATGATAATCTCACGTCTGGGTCTGTGTCTCTCATGGCATTTCCAGTTGCAGAAAAGCAGCAGTACATTGTGCTTATGTGGGGAAAGGAAAATAAGCAGCACTGCAGAAGCATTGCTCATTGGCATGGATGTGAAAACAAAATGCACAGCTTCTGAGGGATGGTCTTTTCTTATCATCCTTTGCAGTCTCTCATGCTTTATTCCTCTTCTCCCTGCCCCTCTGACTGCAGCCCCCTCTGCCAGCTAGGAGATGGGTTGCGAGGCTTTGCCTACCCAGGGAGCTGAGGAAGGAGAAGGGCAGCACAACAACCCTGCAGGGCTCCTGGCCTTCCTCTCTCCCCAGAAAAATGCCTGATTGGATGAGGAACCAGGTAACAATTTTCTTCCCCAGGGTTGGCTGGGTTATGCAAAGTGTGTTGTCTCCCTAGAAAGGAGAGCAGGGGGTGGGATGCACAAAATAGTAACTGGGGTACCTGTATGCGGCATTGTGTAAAGAACTGCAAACAACTGGAGCTGGCAACATACAGAAGGCAAAACTTGTCCATTGATATGAAGTTAATGAGATTTGTTGGAAGCTATGTTTGTATTTCAAGGGAAAACTAAGGATAAGACTTTTCATTCAATCCAGGAGAGGAATTTTTTGGGGTTTTGCAGAAACCCAGAAATGCCTGTCAGTACAAAATGTATAATCTGGTGCTTTACACGTTATGCTGTATTGCATCTACACACTATGTATCAGTGTACATACACTGATGAATAATTTGCGCTTCTTTGCCCCGATGTTAGACTGCTGACACATCATCTACAGTGGTCAGTGATTCTAATAAAAGTTTGTGCTTTCACTCAGGCAAAAACCCATCTATTTAACATTAACAGTTCCGTAAGTATTAATTAGAATAGCTAACGCTTATCTCATACAAGGCCAGGTAAAGAGTCCCTGATAAAGCTGGAAAGGAAATCCCAGTTCCTAGACCCAAATTCAGACTACTAGATAGTGCTGTCTCAAGAATAAATCTTTTGTTAGAGCTCAGTCTTCTTTCCAATTCCCTGACTTCTAAGGTGTATAAATTGTTTGCAAACATCTCACCTTATTTGCTTTTGTAAGTCACTTTTTCTAAGTCTTTCAGAGTAATTACTAATCTTCTAGGTGACATTTTAGCAAAAGCATGGACTGGTGCAATAGCCCTAGTTTTAGGAAGCTGTAAAAGAATAAAAAGATTAGAAACAAGAATATGACCATATCATCCATATCTCGGAGTTCTTGTGTACTGAGTTCTTGCCCCTTTCTCAAGATAACCTCTCTGAGGGTTGCAGAACAGACGAAGCTGCAAATACTAAGAGTTTTGGAAAGGGCTCCTAATTTTCAGTATTCAAATTTTCAGAGCTAGGCTGCCTTCTTTGAAAATCATATGTCTGTGAGTTACATCAAGTCAGGCATCCAAGATGCCCGTCCTTTACTGTAAATCTTAACTAACATCTTATGATGATGAGCAGAAAATATGGACATGTGTGTATGAAACTGCTGGCTGAACAGCATGAAGTGTCTGAAAACTCTATCAAGCCAATGTGAATTCCTATTACATTTGCTGAATAAAATGAGTGACGTCAACATCTGAAATCAGAAGGACCCTAAATCCCTAAATAATAGCCCTCCTATGTACTGCCCATAGAGGTCCAGCCTGGTTTTGCTGAAGAGGCGAGTCATGTTTGCAATCATGCCTAATATATTTCAAATTGCTTATATTGTTTATAGATTGCTTATGTCAAAACTGGTGAATTCTCCGGTGTGCTTTAGGATTTATGCATTCTAGTTCTTTGCAAGGTTTGTTCTTATTTGTTGCTACCTGCAAAAATATATCTCTTGGCCCCAATTCACAGTGGAACAATGTTAGGTCATTATTCCTTGAATTGTTAGGCTGTAAAGAAGCAATTTCTCACTAACCTGTGACACAGGAAATTGTGATTCTGATGTCAGGTCATTTCTAGAGTTCCTTTTACAACAATCTGTTTTTCTGTCAGCAAATGACATTTATGTATTATTTCCAGAAAGTGTAGACTTCAGTATTTTTGTGTGTATACATTCAATATTTCTCTTCTGCCTCTTATTCTGCATAGCCTGGAGTTTTAATATATGATTCAACTGATAAATAAATATATTTTGATTGATAGTGCAAATACCTGGTAGCTGAAACTAGTGCTACTTTAAAGTGCTTCTCAGAATAGTTTGGTTTCCTGCTTTTGTTTTCAATGAGATTTCTTTTATGAAGCATTGTGATGAATGATTAATGCTTGGATACCCCTTTTCTCTAGGTTCTGTGCTGAACTTAATGTGTTGCTCAGTGCTTCTCATGAAGGAAACACAACCCAAACTGCCACCACGGCAAGGTTTTATACCCTGTTTAATAGGGTTTGGTGTTATGAACCGCAATCGCTAATGAGGTTCAGAACTCCTCTTATGATAAGAAGATAGGTATGTTTTACCAATGTACTGCAGCCTAATGCAGTTATTTTATTCTACTCATTTGGAATTGGGTAACATGTAAAACATTTGACAGATGACAGTATGCATATGTTTTACCAACAAATATGCATATTGACTGCACAAGAAGGAGTTTACTGTCAGAGTACGTTTTACATATACGTAGGGAACCGATGCTATAAAGTTACACATCCACAGAGGCAAAAGTTATTTCCATTGAAATGCACAGCATCAAACCTTTCCACAGAACAAAACCACTTCTCTCTCTTTCCTTTGTTATTGGTTTTTAGAATAATATGTACAGATAGGTAGCTCTAGAATGCTGACACAATTCCTTTCTCCCAGAAAGACCCCAAACATTTCCGAAATAGAGCCTAAATCCTTTTGGCTTTACGCAAAGGCAATGATCTGTGCATGTCTCATGGACTGAGCAGATGGGATATAGTCCTCAGTGGTAGATAATGTACTAGATCATGTAGCCATATGCAAGATGAACGTGCAACTTTTATACATTAGAATCCATTGAGCACCACTGCAATGTAAGTTTCCTTGGCTTAAATGCAGTAGCTATTTCATAATCCAAGGCAATTTAGATCTGTTAATATATTTATAGAACAATGGCATCAGCAGAGATTGACTACCAAGGACCACATAAAGTTTCACCAAAATTCTGAAATGCATTTCTACCACCTTCTAACTGTTCACTGATTTAATTCCATTGTTTCTGATGCATAGATTCAAAACAAGTTCTCCAAAACAGAATGAAAATTACAACATTTATACTAATAAACAAAGAACAAATAAATTCTGTCCGTAGACACTTGCAAAATTTGGAGTGAACAAGTCCTAGAAAATATACTATAGCAACAATCTTGCATACAAGGAGAAGAGAGGTTATGTTACTAATATGTAGTTTACTAGTCCTTGATTTCCTCAGAATCAGCAATCACAAAATTGTTTAGCACAGAACATGGAAAACCCCCATGAAATTTTGTTGATATAAAAATGTGGGATACATCTGGTTCTGTGGTAGTATGACCTACTAATAGGCCAATTAATCTTCTAGTATCACTGCAAAATTCTCAGTTCCAGCTGGCAGAGCCAATATGACATAACCTACATACTGACTGTAACATGGTGAGAATGACAGAAAATTTGCGTACCACACTGAGCATCTAATCTGTGAGGGTTTTGCTCTAGGTTTCCTATGCATCAGTGCAGAGAGAGAGACTTGTGCATGTGAGCGTGTCGGAGCATGTGAGTCAGGCTGCTGCTGTGAATCCCTTTTTGGAGATGTTGTGCTTTCCCCAGCTGCCCAGGCAGCCCCAAGGGGAGCTGAGCTTCCCCAGGCCAGGTGCTTGCAGTGTGAACACCTCCACACTGACCACGCAGATTGTAATCAATACAAAGAACAACATTCCTCTCTGTAAAGATCATCTGAAGATGCTAACAAACACTGAATACAGCCCAGTAGTCCTGACTTAGTAATAAACTCCAAATACCAGAAAGAATACTCTTTAAAGTTCTTCTGTCACTCAGTCACAGCACCACCAAGTAGCAGTAGGGTTCCCCCAGAACAGGGCTGGTAACTGATGGGATCCTGGTGCAGCCCAACAGTTTGCCCCATCCTGACATTTCTCTCAACACACTTCCCACAGCTTGTCTGAAAAATGTGCAATATTGTGATATGAACATATTGAACTCGGCAAACATGTTCTTATGCTGCTAAATTACATTTCCCCCTTCTGACCACATAAGTGTAAATTGTGGTATAAGTAATCAGATATACCCTGAAGGATTGTGCTTGCCCAGCCTTTTCCTTGGCTTTCACAGAACATCACAGTTACCCTCTGAAGCCCGCACCACCTTTGAAGACCATGGCAAGAAGAGAGTGAGTCTACAGAGTATTACAGAGCTTTCCATCAGCTTGCATTGGGTCCCTGACCCTTCTGGGGGTGTTACTTACAGCCCACCTCTGCGTTTCTTTCCAAATGCTCTCTGGCCAATGCCCAGTTTTCTCCAGCTCTTCTAAAGAGTTAAC
This sequence comes from Falco cherrug, assembly GCF_023634085.1. Classification (NCBI taxonomy): domain Eukaryota; kingdom Metazoa; phylum Chordata; class Aves; order Falconiformes; family Falconidae; genus Falco; species Falco cherrug. Next base: position 29,895,288 of record NC_073704.1, on the reverse strand, counting down.
TGGCCAGGACAAAGTTATTTAATCAGGTTCTGGATGAGTCCAAAGAAAAACCCGAAGTAAATGTGGAAAAAGAAAAAGGGCAGAGCTGGTGTAACATGAGACAGCATATACCCTGTAGCCACAAGGTAGAAAGCACAAACTGTACTGTAGGAGAAAAGCTCAACCAAGGATTGACGCAGGCAGAACCACGAGAAAGCCCACAACAAACAAAACCTGCAGTTCAGAAGACCATGGCAAGCCCTGGGTCTTGCATGGGTGCAGTCCCCAAGGAAATGGGCTACCCTAGCTACCATGCCTTCCTCAGAGCTAAGAGCTCCAGCCACAAGTGTGGTTCAGTGCATTGCACAATTTGCAGCTGAGCTACTGAGCTGCAGCCTCCTTCCCGCAACCGCCTTTGAAAACAGTTGTTGTGAGCTGCAAAACACTCAGCTTCCATGAAGGGACTTGAGATAGCTGAGCAGAAGGTACTACAGAGACTCAGAGCATTGACGTTTTAGTTTGCTCTGGTGATTGCCACTGGAATTACTGACTAGCAGGAGAGGGGCTCACGTGCTTCAAGTGCAGTGTCAACCATACAGTCACAGAAGGTAAAGAGCAGCTTTGCACAACTCTGACACTGCTAACGTTCAGCAAGGGGCACTCAGCCTCATGAAGTGCAGCCAGCAAAGCGGAATGGTTTAGTGACATCCAGGAGCTGTGCATGCTACTGTACAGCTTCTGGAGAAAGAGCTGGGAATGAATTACCTATTTTTAAAGAACCACATTTCTCTAGATTTGAATTAGCAATCACATTTCTTCGATCACTTCGGTCTCCAGAAAGGATATTCCAACAGTTGTTCCTGCAAAAAGGGTCTGTAAGATCTTTTGGAAACAAAGTGGTCAGAGTCCCCACCTTGCACTTCATCTGAAGGATGCCCAAGCAGACATTGCCTTCTCATGTCATGCTGGAAGATCATCTCAATGCTGAAGCAGCAGGAGGACTGCCATCAGCCGAATCACCAAGACCACTTCCTTCAGCTCCTCCGTGGTCCTTGAGGCATCCAGCCCCAGAACAGTAGTGACCTTGTCTGACCTCAAAGGACTTCTGAGAGCCCAGCACAAAGAGATTTGAGTGTGGGCTGTTATTTGAAGGGCTCCTTTCCTGCACGCTAAACTGCATGGTTTCGCTGTAATGGGTAAAAGGTTATGAAGAAAAGGAAGCTCAGTTGGTAACTCCCCGGTATGGAAGTCACACACGTGATGATTTTACGGCACCCAGCACAGACGCACTTAAACATCAGCTCAGTTGTGGTGCAGAGGATGGGAAGAGTACAAAACCCACAAGAGGCAGGTCTGGTGGAGTGAGCTATAAGGATGCTCTCAGACAAGCAGCAAGAAAATCCTCTGAAGCTTTCCATCCTGTGCTCTCTGTGTATACCACATCTGCTCCAGAACGACGAAAGACTATTTTAGGCACATTTTATGGAGTTTTAAAAAATGTTATTGGGACTATATTTTGTATCCCTTTGCCAGTAAAGCCAGATGACTGCACCATGGGCTAGATTTCCAGATGGTTTAAATCATTGGTCTTGCTCTAATTTGCTCCAGTGAAGGATCTGGCCCCATGAGTCTAACTACACAAGGTAGATGGAGCTATAAAAAATGCCCTAAATGAGCTAAAATAGCTTTTCTAAAAATAAATGCCACAACAGGACTTCCAGTGCTACACATACGTATTAGGTCTGTCAAAATAGCATTGCCAATCCCAAACATTCAAAAATCATGAGTTGTGCATGAGGTTGGCTTTAGAGAAACCCACAAGATTAAAAAGAAACGAGCAAACAGTAATATCTATGTACCTCTTTTGGTTTGCATTCTTGGGGGTTTGGAGTCTTCAGGACAAATCCTAGTCATGTTTTAAAGCTTTTTCTATTATTTTTTTTTTTTTTTTACTCCTTCCTTTCCCCCTGCCCGTTGGAAGCAGCAGGGCTAGAGACTTCTTGCTAAGAAAAAAATGTTAAAAAAAAAAATTAAAAAAAAAAAAAGAAAAAAAAGAAAAAAAAAGAAAAAAAAAGAAGAAAAAAAGAGTGTGAGAGAAAAAGTCTCATGTAATTGCCTGACTCCAGAAACTAAGCTTTTAAGAAGAATATCATGAGACTCATGATAAAATCATGAGAGTTGGCAACACTATTAGTGAGCTGGAAATGATATAAAGCTCCCACTTCTGCAGTCTATGAAGTATTGGACTTTTAGTCACAAGCTTTTTATGCACAGAAAACCTGTCACTGCCGTATTACTGGTCTTTTCATTGCCACAGGTCTTCAGATTTCCATTAGATCAATTGAGATAGTTTCTAGGGATCTTCTGTTTGTGTGTAGTCAAAACAATATTTGGCATCAAAAGACTCTTGCAGCAAATTACAGATGGATACGAACGGGAACGGGCTCGAAGCAGGCTAGGAGCCTGAAGGAATGGCTACGCCTGGGGAAAACGAAGTATTTCCACACGGCTGAATTTGCTGGACTTGTACAGAAATCTGAAAAGCCAAACTCTCCCTGAGAGATGGATCTGCAAATCCACCTTCTACATTAACAAACTAGCAAGAACCTGGGGCAGGGAAAGAACAAACAAACAAACCCAAAGAATTGCTTTGGCATCTTGACATCTACACAAATGCATGGAAAAGATTACGGTGTAACGGGGGTAAGGAAGCTCCCAGCAGCACGGGGCAGCAGGATTGTCTTGATTATTATGCCCAATCAGTGCTAATCCACCACGACAAGAGTCATTCAGATTAGATGTGTGAAGAAGTGAGATCACCACCTTCCAGGACACAGCCAGCTCTGGGCATCATTTACCGAAAAAAGAGGTTGGGTGACCTTTGTGTGCCTGATGCTGCCACGGTCCAACAGGTCAGTCCAGCTGTAACAGGCTCCAATTAGCACTGCAAGATGCCAATGTCCTTACCTAGATCGCAGGAAACCTGGAGATTGCTCCATGCCTTTGAAAACCTATTAGGAAGCATTGATCCTCCCAAATGCAAGTTTGAAAGACTTGCACTAGACTTAGGAAACAGATAGGTGTGAGTACATCACGCCTCGCTGGGGCTGTTAAAAGGCCCCCATTGCTGAGGCAGCAGCACATGACAAAGCTCACACTTCCAAAAGGGTAATTTGTTATTTGCCTTTGTATGCAAAGCTCAAACATGTTCCTTCAGAAACGAAATTTCAGGTGCCAGTGGCTGCTTCACCACTAAGGGAGCTGGGCATGTGGAACCTTCTGCACTGTGGTTTTAAATGGAGAGACCTTGACACTTCAACAGCTGATCTACTTCCTCAGCACACACTGCAGGCTCAGGAGAGCACTAGAGCAAACTCAGTTATTGGTAGGGGAGAAAACCACGGGCCTGACTCTGAGCTCCCTTACAACAAAGTAAAGCAGGAAAAAATCCATTAAACTCAGTCAATGACACTAGCACAAGCCTATCCCCAGGAGAATTTCTCAACGTTATAAATAACAAATTCCAGAGAAGAAAATCTGGACCTAGCTAAATGGTCCTGTGACTCAAGGTCATCCTTCCAGCAGTCTGTAGCAATTTATGGGTTTAAGTGGAACAGGAAAAATCCAGTAGCTACAGTGGAGGTTCCTTTGAATTTTGAAGACAGAACTGGAACCTGGAGAACCTCATGCAATCACAGGAGCATCAGGACTGAGGATTTTGTTGCTGGAACTTTTTGAAGACCTGGACCTGCTCTAGTGAAGGGAGCTTACCACTTGCAAGGGAAAAGGGCACTGACAAACTCTGAAATACACAACGGGGAGAGCTATTAGCTCTTAGGAAGCAGGTTCAATTCCTTTAGGATTCAGAGGAAAAAACCCTTTGTTTTGTGTTGTAGTGCTGGACTTTTTGAGATACTTTGTGTCCAGAAATCCCAGAGAGCCACAGCACCTACATCTTAGATCTGTACGGGAGTGGTCTGGCCAACGTATTCCTTTCTGAAGAGTCCTGAAGTAGCTGGGCAGGTGTTACGGAGCTGGAAAGCACGGATGTCTGATGCTCTCAGGAACCATGTGTCCTGCTGCATGTGTGCTGCAATGCCAGACTCATGTATAGTAAGGCCTACAAATAAGCAAACGAACTTGCTAAATTTTAAACAAGTTGGTGAAGAGTACATCACGATATCTATTCTGGTTTTAATGTTTTCTTTGTACATGAAACAGTTCAACTACAAAGCTGGCACGTAGACGATGCTCATTAACAGACCAGAACGAGGATTTCAACTATGGCCATCTGCCATCTAGTGGAACAGTGAAGATCGTACCTCAACCGGGCACTGAAAGTCCTAAAAAAATTTCCCGAAACCTGGGAAGAGTGGAAAGAGGTAATTTAGAAACGTAGGAGATGCACAGGCAAGGCTCCCCATGGATAAATAACCCTTAGGCTGGCACTTTAACCCTCAAAGGGCAGTGAATCTGACCACAAATTTATAACATGTACATATAACATGCATTTATACCGTCCGTGATGCTCATGACATTACTTGTGTGTGTATTCTCGTACATTTACGATGTAACTAGCCAGAAGTTTATTAAAAGTCCTCATATCCCATCTTATCGATGTGATAACTGGGCACAGCCCAAGTTATCTTCTAGCTACCCAACAAAATAATGTCACACAGCTAAGGGGGACGGCACATGGTTTCAGAACCATTCTAAAGTGTACAGACAGAGCCAGATTTCCCCACAGGAGTCTGTATCATTCTGCTGTCAGCACCCAAGCATTGCTGATCTGTGTTTCTAGAAACCTGGGCAGATGTTGCTAACTTCTTCTCTAATAGTGTAGTATCTCCATCACTTCCACACGCCCTTTCCCTATCTTATTTTGGCATGCAGAAATGGCAGGGACCTAGTGTACATTTTGGTGATTAACATCCTGGGGATCATATGACCTTTCTGAAGCACAGGAAATCTGATTCTCAGGATGCCCCTCAAGGCAGCAGCTTTACTGGGTGAGAGACACAAGTGGAGTTGTGGGAAGATACCATTTTATGAGGGAGCTGCTTAGTGGGGACAATCAACACTTTCCAAAAAGTGTGCAACTTTATCTTTACAGTGAATGTATTCATGCAAGTGTAATGGTACCGCTGGCTGTTAGCAGTGGCTCAACACGTGCGTTTCTGACATCTCTGGAAATCAGCTTGAAGCTGCTGCTTTTTGCTTTGCCTGACTCTGGAAAAAATAGAGAAATAGAGGCACCACCAAATCACTCCTCAGTTCTCTTACGGATCATGATCCAGGTAACTCCCTCCATTGCGGCCAGCTGTATTCAGAAGGGAGCCCACCTTCAGTGTCTGACTTTACGTCTAGACAGAGCTGGTAAGTGTGTTTGCTACTATAGGTTTTGTACAGATGTACAATTCCATGCCATGGGAAGATGTTTCTTCAATGACTGGCTCTTGTTTGTTTCTTCTCTACAGGACACAAAGACATTTTTACAGTATTCAAAGTCGTTGGTTTACACGAAAATGTAATTGTTCCAAGTCCAACTCTGCCATCTTGTGGTAGAATTTAAAAGGTACAGTTTAATAATTCCTGGTGATAATGATGTGTACTGGATATAAAAGATTTTTGCTAAAACCCCATATGCTAAAATATTTATAGTAAAGACACTCTTCTGAATTGCTAGGAATACCTCCATCCTTCAGTGAGATGGGTTAAAAAGTGAATTACCTCTGTAGCAGTTTGCTTTACATTTTGTCTCGGATAATGAAAGGCTGACATTTGTTTCACATTTGTGAGGACCTGGCTTGTAGTCAGGTTCACTTCCCAGTTCTCACGCAATCGCTCCATGCTGCAGTGTTTGGATTATAAACAGGGGAGCATTTAAACTCAGGCAATTTCTTTTCCTCCTCACTGAGGTCTAGGTAGGAGCCAAGTTTTGAACAAAGCAGTTCAGTCAATTATATGCAAAAACTATTACAAAGCAAAGAACTACTCAAACTTCTTGGAAAACAGATATTTACTCAGTGCCAAGAGGCAACTCACAGTACTGTGTTCACTGAAACCAGTGACCTGGCCTGACTCCCACACTGGGACCAGATACTTCAGAGGAAGGAGTAAGACACCCTGCTTTCTAAGTGACTCATCTTGGTCTTTTCCTCCCTCCCTGTACATCCAGAAGTTGGCAAGCCATGGAAAACAAACACCTTGTTTTCATTGTGACGATGCAGTTGCGCCTAGCATAGCAACATGAACTTCCCTTCGCCCTGTGTCACCATTCAGATCCCAACTGGCCACCTCTTGAGATGAAACCTTGGCTTATTCAGTATCTGAAAAAGCTTCAGCCTGGTCTCACCCGCACCTGAAAAAGGACTCAGGTGCTGGTGCTCTGTGCATCGAACCCTGTACAGCAGCAGGGAGATGAGCTCCAGACAGATCTGAACATTGCTAAGCCATGCCAAGCTCAGGGGAGTCTCCATTCTCCAGGTCCCCAGTACCCAGCGTGGTTCAAGAGACCACCACCTTGTTGACCTTCGGTTACGATATCACTAATGCACAACTACTTGCCCCATCTTGCTTCTTTCTGCTGACACCTTCAATATTGCTGTGCACGCCCTTGGCAGATATAGCATGGCACTTGAATTTGGAGCTTCAGTTTGAAGCCACGTCAAATTATCCAAACCTTTTGAATATGCAAACACAGATTAAAAATTTTAGTGTAACCCTTCCCATTTCTTTCATCTTTCCCTTTTTCTGCTATGATAATTAATGCGTCTAGAACAGGAAAATCACAAGCAAACCAGTAGAAAATAAAAGGAGTCACAAAGGGCTTGCAAATGAGCGCCTTACATCCAGCTGACCTTGTCTCCTACCTCCCAGTCACATCAAATTGTGACCTTTGTCCTCCCAGTTTCCTACCTGCTGCAGCAATTTGTCTCCTGTGGCACCTTGGAGGAGACCAAGCTTGGCAGCTGAAGAAGCCAGATGTCAGGGTCTACAAAGAAAGTTTTCAGCAGTGGCAGCTGCTTGTCAGATCACGTTTCCCCGAAGGCTTATGCTTGGCTCTGATGGTGTATCTGTTGGTGGCCATGGTTGGTCTTCCTGGAAGTCACGTGAGGGATCAGCTCCCAGTGGGAAACTCAAGCTTCTTCTGAAAGGCAGTCTCCACTGATCTGTAGCTCTGGGAAAATGTTCTTTCTTTATTCTCATATTCTCAGGAAGAGTTTACATTCCATTTGTATAAAACAGGATTATCAAGAAAGACTATTTTACATAATTTTTAAAGAATTTCCCTCTTAAAGGGAGAAAAAAAACCCTATTATTTGTGGGTGGGTTTTTTTAATTGTTATTTCAATAATAACAAAAATATAAATTCTTATCTATAAAAGTTTTTATCCATGGATAGGAATTGGCTTTGGAATATTTATGACAAATATTGATCTTCATTTGAAGCAGAGGAAACTGAGTAGGGAAACTGAGACAGATCCTTTTGAACTCAGGCACTCCATAAGCACTTAAAAGAGTCTCATAACCAAAGACTATCTTGTAATCATAGTGATCAAGTAAGGCTTCAGAATACCACATTAGAAAAATCAGCATTTACCCACAGATTGAAAAGATTTGAGAGAATCTCTGTCACAAAGTAAACCTGGAGACTTGTGTCATTAAATGAGACCTCACCTTGAACTGTGAGTCAGGCAAACACGGTGTCTGTCTTCAAGTACAAGTCTTGACTACAAGTCTTTTCCTCTTGGCAGGTCTGTTGGAAGATGGCATTTGCTACTGCTGCTGGCACTGCTCTTGTTGCTTGAGTACTGGCTGGGTGGCTGGGACTCAGGGTTTTGGTTGCTATTGCCTGCAGAAGGAGGATGGCACACTCAAAAGGGGGCACAGTATACTGAATATGATGAAAACCTTGACCACAGCAGTGTAAGGACCCTGTAAATACCCAGTTTGACAGCTCTTAAGAACAACAAATGCCATGGACTGAGAGGAACATTAACCCTATTCCTACTGTCTGGTGGAAGCATGCCAGGTCCCTCTCTTGATCTCTATGGCTATCCCACTTGAAGGGAGCATCACTACCAACCCAAGAAATTCCTCAGGGAGCTGGATGCTAGTGTGCACTCCTGAGTGTCAGAGTCATTTGGTCATCAGTCATACCCTCTCTCCCTCTCAGCGACTTCTTTGGACAGTGAAATATATCAATAATATGTGAAGTAAAGACTTTTCAGATTTTAAATTTACTGTCCTTTAGTTTTATGAGGGGTTCCTCCTTAGGATTTTCTGAGGATACAAGGCACAAAGCATGCCCTGCTGAATTTCCATTTGCTTAGCAGACCCTTCTTCTCCTGGGAAGTTTTAACTTTTCTTTCTGCTTCTTTCCATCCCTGTCATATTTTTTGGATTTTTTTTGTCACATGCTCATTGAGAACAGCCCTGCTGCTGAATGTGAGGCAGCATACGTGCTTTTAATAAGGATCCTGTAGGTCAACTCAACATACATGCAGATATTACTAAAGTTTAATCTGAATAATTGTGCTAGATTAAAAGAGGGTTTGCAATTTTTATGGCTGCTTAAGGAGCCAACATCTGACATGTGAGGAGCTGTCTAGTCATTATTTAGTCTCCTGAGACCATAACCCTAGGTACAACCAGAAACTCTTTCTCACATTTAAACATCATTCTACTGCCTTCCCTGCACAAAGTTTTCTGGAGCAGCCTTGGTTGAGTTCACAACGATGATGTGAACTGTACTGTACAGCTCGGACTGTCTGATCGAGACATCCCTTACATGTACTAATTTTACAGCAGCCGTGAACAGCAGCTTAAGGGATCACCACGAAAGCTTTACGAACGGGTTATTGCAGCAACATTAAGAGAGAGACACAAACTACAAGGAAGCCCTGGCATACAAAGAGGGGTTTCAGAGGTACACAGCTGCCTGCTCATGATGAAAATTACAGTGGCTGTGGGGTGTGAGAGCGGGGCTATCCTCTGCTGTCAGGCTCCTGGCATGGACGCTACGTGAACCTCTTGTTTTGACACCAGGGAAGCAGCCATATACCATCAGCATTGCAAAAGCTGCAGCACCTCCTGCCCTGTCTTTCAGGGGTGCCGTCTCACTGCTGCTGGTATTTGCTACGGGATCAGACTTACGGTGCCATAGCACGTGAGGACGTAAGGAATCCAGCTGATTCCTTCTCATTTCCTCCAGGCCAGAGAGATGCTCACCCATGGTTTCTATCCTACCTCCAAAGCCAGTAGGCTGTATTTCTGTGAACAGATCTGTTCTCTTTAAATCAGTGCTTCTATAATCGTGACAGATAAGATTTTTCACATGCCTTCTGATGTCAGGGCATCAACAGAGAATTGCAGAGTTTTTCCTGCCTGTGTTGCACTTTTGCTGCAGGTAGCTGTGGCGATGCTGACGGCAGGGCAGGCAGGGACGGCCACCGGCCGGGCAGTAGGTGGCACCAATGTACAGCAGTTGCAGTGTGCACAAAACCAGTCACAAGGCATAAAAAGATGCTTTACGCTGCTTCCAGCCCTTCTGTTTGACCTTATGTGAGCTCAAAAACGTCTTTGCTGATGATAATTTCTAAATAGTAAAACCCAGATCCCTACACCCTCAGGTGTAACCACAATCACAGCTCTTTGTGGTCAAAGTTTTTCTCTTTTCTTCTTGAATTTACCATTGCAAAAAATCAACACAAGAGATAGGAACTGGGATCTCCTCATCTCTCTGCTTCATGCCTGGATGAGATCACTAACACCCTGTATCCCTGTTTTCCCAACTGCTAAATCCAGTGCACAGTAGGGTACCCATGCACACACCCAGTTTGAAGCTGACAACCAGACCTGGATGTGGAGGGAACTCTCTGGGAGGGGTGCTGCTGTGGGTTCCCTGCCCTTCGCTGTTCACTGGACCATAATCTGCGACCCAGGAGCCCTTGGTGAGTTTTCTCCAACAAAGATTTCTAGCTATCACAGTGACCTTGGACATCAACAGAACTGTCCCTTTCTTGTTCTTATCCTGCAATATATTTTCAGTTTCACAACTTTTACTACTGTTTCTTACAATGTTTTATGGCCAGTGATAGGGATTCCTATACAGGAGAAAGAGGCACATATAGACCCTCGAAACCTTGGCATATGTTAACATGGTTGCCTGCGATTGCTGAGGTCTGTCATGATCCAGTTGCTCAGTCTTGGTGCACCAGACACTGCCTTGTACTTTGCTACTTGTACTCACAACTGAACTTCAGATCTGCAGTGGGATGAGGAACTCTTGTCTTCATGGCTTTGTTTGCAAAGGGGAGCACAAGGCGATAGAGGCACATTCCATAGCACTGTCTTAAATACCTCCTGAGTGACTATGAAGGTGCCATTCACTGCCTTACACCCCTCCTGTAGTCACCCAAGGTTCAGATCCATGCTGCCAAACCTACCTAAAGCACCTCCTAAGTCTGTAATGCCCTTGTTAGACAAACTGTACGGTTTAGTGAGTAAACTCACAAGGGGGTTTCACCTGAGACATGCAGTCACAGTTTCTCCAGAGACAGAAAGAGCAACACCTCTAGAGCTGCAAGAGGCTTTTCTGGCTACCATATATTTTAAAGTATTTCAAAGCATTATTTCTATAGAACAGATTATTTTTGTGAAACTTTAAAATAATGATAAAAAAAACCAAACGCAAGAAAACCTGGCAAAGCTGTCACTGTCCTCCTACAGCTTTTAGCCAGCTCTTCTTTTTGATAAACTCATTATTGTTCCTATGTAATTCTCATAATTCCCAGCAATTTTTCAGTTTGGTCTGCCCCCTTCTCTCCTACTCTTCTTCCACTCACAAAGGAGTTTGTTTCAAGGAACTTCAAGTTTTAAGAGCAAGTTTTCATTACGGTGTTGTGGCCACCTGAGTTCATTTGAAGGTGAGCTCCCTTTACTCAACTGAGTCAGAACAACCCTCTGCTGAATAACTTGAGGGGAATTTCTTTGGCTCAAGAAAACAAACTATAAGACTTCAAGTCTTGGTGGCCTCTCCAACAGTTCTGAGAATCCCCACTCTGTGGGGATTACGGGTCGTCCAGTAGACACTATAAAGAAATTTAGGAGACAGAGACTCTCTAGAGGCATTGATTTCTTTTCTGTCCTTGTCAGAATTGCTTAGAATTCTGCACTCTCTTTTCCTCATCTCCCCTTTCCTTCCTCACCAGGTGCAGTTACGAGATCAGAAGTAAACAGTCATGTATTTACTCTGTGTTAATAAAAATCACATAGAGGTTCCTTCATCCCCAGTTCTAAGAACAATAAAGTAAAACATTTGTGAAGAACTAAAATCCACTTTGTTCTGAAACAAACTTGCAACCCAAAGAAGGATTTCACATGTAGTTTTACACCAACAGGCACATTTAGAACATTATGAGTCATGTTAAGTATTTCTGGGTCAGAGGAAAAAGGGTTATTTACCTTTTGCTGAAGAGCCATAGTCCTTCAAGGAAGAGGAAAACTAGAACTGGAACAGTCTAGCTGGGTCATCAGGAACTGGTTTTTACAGTCCCTGCCACCATATATAAATGGTTAGTAAGGAAAGAAATATGTATTCTCCTTTTTCCTTCACCCAGCCCTAGATATCTCTGATCACAGAACAGCTCTCAACACCCCGTTTAAACTTTTGTCATCAAAGATCAAAAACTTCAGAGACTGGACCATGCAAGAGGACAAGAATAGGATAAATTAATGTCAGCTGGTTGGGGTGGGGCAGATGACACATGGGAAATTGTGACTTGTGGGCATTTGGGGGTGAAACTCTGTGGTTGATCTTAGATCAGTAATGTTGATAACTGTTATTTGGCCAGTTAATATAGGTGGATACAGTAGACAAGCTTTGGGACATACAGTCCTTGGGAAATGGACTATGCACCATGCTGCAGAAGGGGACAAAACTATAAGAAGCAGAGAGACAGACGCTGGTACCTGCTGAAGGAATACTCTTCCCTCAGCCCGAATCTGGTGACTGATTCAAACCTGGCTGTGTGAGGAAAATGTGCCAAATAGGTATGTTCTTCACAGCACTGCAGTAACCACTGAATGTGCCCTCATGTCCTTCAGCACTGCGGATCCCTGGGAAGCGTCTCCCTCTCTAACTCACACAGGTCCCAACCAAAAACTCACCTTCTCGCCATGCTGAACAGGATCTGCCACCGCCAGGATGTCAGAGCGAGGGTCATCAGGACTTTGTGTCATTAGGCCTTTCTGTACACCAGGGAACTCTGCTGCAGATCAGTGGAGAGCCAGCGATGCTAGAACATCAAAAAAAGACAGCAGATGTTTCTTTAGTCAACACCGATGAAGTTACTCCTTTTTTTAGATCACAGCCTCAAGTGTCACAAGAAGGCTGACCTATGGATGGCTGAGGTTACTTCATTTGGTAAATAAAATAAACCAAAATAAGGTAAATATTTGAAGATGTCTAGAGGATATATCTTTTGTCTAGAGGATATATCTTTTCCTCATACATTATATCCTTTGAGTCAAATATGTGCAAGGGTCTACCCACCTGGAATAATTCCTCTCCATCATCCCCACCCAGCAGGCGTGAGTGGGCTACAAAAATAGTATTGTTTGTCTAGAGGATGCTAAAAGGCCTGAAAGATCATGTTGGGCTGGGAATATCAGCTAGTTTAACTTTGTCAGAGGAGGAGGATGAAATAAAGGCAGGAACTGCTATTCTGGCTCCTGCATATGCTCAGTAGCTAGACCTAGTTAGAAAAATCTACTCTGACGTTCAAGGCAATACAGTCTACTTGTCAGCTGATTGGTTTGATGAGGACAGTCAAATCTGACAACGATAAATACAGTGGCATGAGGAAGATCCTCTATAACCCGGCAGTGCCATGGTATTTCACAGAGAACATGGAAGTTACAGTGTTCTACCAACATGGAAAAAATACCTAAATTAGGATCTGTAATTGTGATAATTCTGTGTCACTAAGGTATCCCAGGAGATGGTGAGAGATAGATGAACATCTAAAGAGATGCTTTCCACAAGATTAAAAGAATAAAGCATAACACTACAGCTTTTTCTGTGGGAAGACCAGCAGTACTGGGATGCTAGCTTTGTGCTAGCATGCCTACCCTGTGCCACCACAGTAAGGTGTCCTAAAGATGATACAACATCAATATCCACATTTGTAGGAAGGCAGCAAGGGAATACTGGATCAAACTGGTACCCAGCCCTAAAGCATCTGCTGTAATTGATATTGAAGTTAGAAGTTGAGCCTTCCTAACAAAGTAGTAGAGTGCCTAGTCCCCACTAGCTTTGGGTCCCTAGCAAAAGTCTAGGTGAAGTCCCTGTAAAGAAAGAGTTGCTGTGGAAGAGACATATTTAGGAGACATGAAGTCAGATTTACCATCCATCCAATCAAGAGTCCTGGATCAAGCACATGGCACACTGACTAAATTAGAACATAAGAATTGTTATAAGATCAATGCTGGATCAGAGGTCTAAACAGATCCCTGCAGTAGTCTACTGTGAGATTTGCCATTTACTCTTCTATTTTACACACTTTAATCTATTTTAATTCATGCAACAGCCTTTCCCCTTCTCCAACCATTATTCAGTTCCCACAAAAGCCTTATAAATGGTTTTTAGATATCTGGGTAGCCTATATGAAATGGCTTTCTCTTATCCACGTGCTTGCTAACCCCTTCAAAGAACCCCAATAAATTGTGATGAATGAGCAAAAAAGGTTCATTTAGGTCCTATGCCATACAATTTTCTGCCCATCATACGCTGGCCAGTTGCCTTATCTTGATGTGTCTGAAGGAAGATCTGTTTTTATTCTTGATGCCCTTTGATAATAGTTCTTAGGGTGTTGAACTGTCGTACTCTGTGGTCACTATTACAGAGAAACTCCAACAATTCTGTGATCTACTCCTTCAGCCATACCTCCAAGATATTTAAATTCCCAATAAATTTGCAGATGGTACTTTTTTTTCACTTCCTTTCTGAGGCAAATAAGATACTTACACTCATCAGTTGTGGGCAGACAAGTTGACATAAAACGCAGGGTTCAAAGCCTGAAATTTTCTGCATTCTAATTGCCAAATTGCAACAAAAATAAAAGATCTTATCTGAGATAAATTGCTGTTACATAATTAACACTACTTACATGAAAATATGTTATGTTCTAAAAATGCTAGGGGGTAAAAAAAATACAACAACAATGATGAGATGAAGGAAAAAAACCAGTGTACTCCAATTTTCAGGCACAAGTGGGAAGGAACTGCAGAATGCTGGGACAAAGATGTGTAGGACAAATATATCGCCTGCATGTGTACTGTTACCAAAATACTCACTGAAACACATGGGGCATAAACAACCTTATTTAGAATACAAGATTGCACACATAGTTAAAAAGCTGGGAAAATAACTTGAAAACCTAATGAGCATCAAATGGATACTGTGGAAGAAAATGCCAGAGAAATGGCAGGTGTGAAGGCTACGTAAGATCATCTTCGATGAACAAGTCAAGAGGGTTATGAGTACTTAAGATTTGTATCACTTCTTCAGATTATAGATGATAGCTCTTAACAGGAGGATGCTACTGACGAATTACATTGTCAAAATATTGTTGTTATATAGGCATGAAGGGTAAAATATGTTTAAACACAGTTTTGGATATAGTGAGATATCTGTTCAGCTCAAAGGAAAAGATGCAGATATCGCTTAAAAAGTAGGATCCTTCCTGCAATCACAAATATGCATGCTGGGATAAAACCATTCATGTGAGCTGGGGGCATGACACTTCAAGAAAGACACAGCATCTGAAGAGAATAAGCATGAAAGGTCACGGATTATAGACCTCTGACCAAGAAAGTAATGTTGACATTACTGTATTTGGAAGAGGCTGGGGATACATAATGGTTTGCCAATACGTAAAAGATCACTTTACAGAGCAAAGTAAAAATTTGTATTTAACTGCTTTAAAATTGTGGCAAAGATTAGATTGATATCAGAGAAAAGTTACTGACTGTAGGGGTGAGGAAACTGGAAGATCACCTAAGATGACTGGGGAATCCCCACAATGGGAACTTCTCTACAAGCATGGTAAACAAATATCTGCTGGGGGAAATTCAGCTGTAGTTGATCCTGTTCTGTGCCAGTGGACCTCTCTAAGTCACTCCAGCCCGGTCAATGATGTCTCTATTTCTATGAAGTTAAGTACAAGGTTAGGTGTTTAGGAAAAGGGGATGACGACTCAATTTGCCACATTTTTTAAAAATCAAATCTTTATATTACCAAGACTTAATATGAAAAAAATAAAATTAAGAGTTCAAAACCAGAGTTTTCCATGAAAAATATTTTTAAAATCAAAACCCAAACCCCTTATCAAAGTATTTCAAATGAAAACAAATATTCTGATTGAAATAAAAAATGTTCCAATTTAGGAGTGTTTCCCTGGTAACCAGGGACACTGTCATTCTGTGGTCTTTTTCTTCCCGTTCTCCCCCGTGTGTGAGGCTTCCAGCTTGCCCAGCACGTCTGTGGCTAGGGCTCCTGTTAGGGCTGCTTCCCTTTCTCCCAAAGGGTATACCATGAAACATCATGGTATGTGCCACCCAAAGCAGATGCACAGCTGGAAGAGAACAGGATCAAGAGGAACCCACAAGACAGTTTCAGTGAAGCTACATGGCAAAATACATTAAAAGAAATAGGCTTAGTACAAGTTAATTCTTTTTTTTTTTTTTTTTTAATGAACCTATTCGGGTTTTTAAGGAAACAAATAGCTGTCCCTTATCCCTCACAGGCAGTCTGAGGACCAAAAAGCAATTTCTGAGAAGCTCCACACAGCAACCCTCATATCTCTAACGCATCACAGGGAATTATCTGATTCTGGGGTTTTTTTGATTACTTTGGTCTCCCTCAGATGAAGACATTGCTTTTGCCAACATCCATTGCAGCCATTGGAAGCATCAATATTGTGACCTTCCCCTAAAGCAAGATTCAGTCTCAGCCAGGCTGTGCTTAGGGTCTCAGTGCTGGGTTCAAAAACTGAGAAATCAAAACACCAATAAAATAAACATACCTTCATCCCAATTCAATGGGAAGTCTACGACTCCTTATTATTAATGTCTCTTCCAGATGAATGATCCAGCGGGACAGCAATTTCACTGTCCTGTGTTCACATTTCAGAGGGGGACTCTAAAAGGAGCAGCTGGTCGACTTCGTGGAATAGGCCAGCAACTCCAGCAGAGCCCAGAGGGGTATTTTAGACAATATACTTCAATAACAACTTCATGTAGTGCTCAGGTGAACAGCAGTGCCCCACCTAAATATTTGACCTGAAGTTGCCACTGAGCAGGCTTTCCAGGCTGACTTCTTTGATGGATCAATTTGGAACGTGTTAATGGCATTACTCAGCACAATAAATAAAATGCGACTCACCTTAACGTTTCTTGGAAGTAGTCGTGGAGTTTATGACACCCAGTGGGAAGAGCAAGAGAGGGTCATCTGGAAGGAACAGGGAAACATGCCGAATGCTCACAGGGGAAATTTCAAGAAACAGATGGAGAGAATATCAGAATTCTCAGTAGCCCCCATGGAACAGATGAAAAACTTTTGGGTCAATAAGCCAGAGAGTGAAAGGCTCAGAAACAAGGTTTGTGGTTGGATTATCTAGTCCATGTACTGGGAAATGCTAGCGATCCACTAGATCTTCCAGCCTTCATGGGTGCAAAATTTTGAAAACTGAGGTGAAGCAGTAGAGAAGATATTTCTCATGTTATTTATGGGAAATAAAAAAATATTTGTTAAGTGGAATGGAAGGCTTTTCTGAAAAACCTCAGAAGGAATCTGATTTTTCCTTTTTTGAATGATAAAAATCAGTAGGAGAGAGAGAATTTTCTAACCTAATCATCAGATCTGTTACCAAAGATTCAATTGGTGCAGAAACACAATAACAATTTTAGATGGAAGTGCCATTTGTAGCTGTTAAATTACCCAAAGGATCTTTCACATGAATGCTCCGGACTGAATAGCATGTGCATACACATTCCAGTCCGGGGTCCAAAACAAATTAGGAAGCTAATACGCACCCTCCACTGGGATTTAATTGACCATTAGTTTCCTAGGTTCTGAAAAATCATGTCATTATATCTAACTTATTTCTACATTGCTTTTTACCCCCATAGGATCCTAGTGCTATATACATTTTTAAAAAAATGCATCCTCCACCACAAAAATGCTATTGCCTTTTGAGGGTGAAAGCTTCTGCCCAGAAACACTCCACAACTGGTGTGGACATTTTTACTCAGGAATTGAAAAATACCATATCTCGCTACAATTACACAGAAGAATGCAGGTCAGACAAACATAATTACCAATTATAGAGTTTAGGTGAAGATGTGTCAGTAACAAGCTCACTGCTGGGAAACAGTATAGCTAGTTCTTAATAATAAATTTCCTTTAGCCATCAGCCTCTCCCCAAAGATTCACACCAAGAAAATGTAGCAGAAATATAACAAAATCCCTTCAAATGTCTAAAGGGAGTTTATCTTTTGGGAAGGAAAAAAAAAAAAGATAAAAATTGAAAGTAATTATAATTTCCGGGCTAACTGTCGCCATTCCAAAACACCACCTTTCATGAGCAAGTTCTGGTGATTTCAGCAGTGCAGCCAGTTCTGCAACAGGCAGCTCAGCTCCATATTTGAGATGAATGACAGCCCCCTAGGAGTATGATACCTTTAATAACGCTGAACTGGTGGCTCAGTTCAATAATTACTTGGAAAGTGCCAGTACCAGACTCAAGTGTGTAACTTCTGCAGAAATAACCCATAATGTTCTTGGCAGATCATGTCTGCTTGTAGACTCCTTGATCTCTGAAGCTGGTTAGCTGTACTGTGGCGTGAGACCAAATCTGAAGATGATGTCTAAGGAAGAGCTGAGCTTTGTGCTTTGTTTGCGAGCTGTTAACCTCCCTGTACATGGGGCTCTGTTTGGAGCACAAGTCAGCAACATATTGCTTGGCTGGTTTCCTCTGAGCATACGATTTGCCACCTTCTGTATTCTGATCAGTGGTGAGCCAGCCCTAAATACCTGTTAGCTGCAAAGCGTACCCTTTTATGTGGTAAACCCCCTGGTCTTATGTTTTCTTGTATTCCTCATGAAACAGTTAATCATATGACTCTCTGAGTCTGAAGATTTTGCAACTGTCACAAGGCTGCACCAGACAGGTACCTCGGTCAGGTATTTGGACTTTCTTTAAACTCCATAAAAATAACAAACAAAAGGGCTGACCTTGTATTGTACGTGCATGAACGCAGGATTTAAACAGATGCAGAAAAGATCAAGAATTTCAAATAGGCCCAGGAGAATGCCATTCTGCAGGAGTATATTAGGGTTCAGTGTAAAATCTCACCATAGAAAAATAAATTAAATGAAATAAAAAATAAGTGTAAAACCCAGGAGTACTAGTAAGAGGTTGAACACTCTTCTCTAGTTCCTGCTTTCTGACCTAACCGTAGATGCAAAAGGATACGTCCCTTTCATAGAGCAAATGACAATGCCCTCCTAATTCCAGCAGCTATAGCTCCATCCTTGTTTGAAAGACACTACAGAAAAGTAAAACACAGTGATCAAAGAGATAGACAGTCAACACGTTCCTGCACATGTGTCTAAGAAGGATGTCACCATAGGTAATTGGATTATTTTGGTTTTTATCATGCATCTTTCATTAACCATCTGTAACTCTCAGTGGCTTTCAGATGCCACGTTCATGCCTAGAACAATATCCACCTGAAACAAACTAAGCGCTGTATTTTACGTAGGAAGAAGACAAGTACTGAAATATAGTGAGGAGTATGTCACTGTCGGACACTTACAAACAGCCATAGGTACTGTGATTTCTATACATCACCAAGATACTAGATTTTATTCTAAATAAGGAAAAAAGTCCATGTGACAGAGGCTTTACATGTCCACGAGATGCCTTTCTAAAAAAGATATGCTGTGTTTCAAGTATGAGTTATAGGGCCAGATGCTGGAATCTGGGTGAAGAATTATAGGCTGCGTTTATAGAAGGTCAGGTCGGGTAGCCACAATGGCCTGAAAAATTTATTAATCTCATTTGAAAGATGGAATGCAATCTTTAAGTTAATATAAATACACCATCTGCAGCAGTAAACCCTGAGGAAGGCATCAGAATATGAAGCAATCTAGGCAGAGAGGAATGAACCAAATGTGAGATAAGGCCAGAATGAAAAGCAAAGTCTGATGTCTGGTATCCCCTGGGGAAGCTGAGGTTCAGGCCTGAATCCAGTGCAGAGACTCCCAGATCTGACCAGCGTTTCTGGAGAAATCTTAATAATCTCATTAATCCTGGGTGCAATGCAGTTCATCCAAAAGAGAGTGAGGAAGCGATCTGATGACAACGTGCACTTACACATCTACATAAGGAAAAGATTCTGCATCCAACATGAAATACTTATTTCGCAACTCATTCTGATTAACAAAGAGCGTATCAGTCATACAGCTGGAAAGTGACATTATCCTAAGAGCTTGTAATTAAAAGTGGACCAAATGAAGACAATTGTAGCTGGTGCTTCCCAATGGCTAATATCCTCCAGCTGAGGAAAATTAAACAGCGAGTGGGAGGAAGAAATCAGAGAGAAAAACATGAATGAAAATCAGAAGTTCTTTCAGAGGAGAGTCAGTCCATCAGCATCATCAAGGACAGACTAGCTAAGGCCCAGATACTTCAGTGGTAAACCAAAAGTATTTTAAAGATTCAACAAATGGGAAAAATACAGCAACTGTCTGAAGTGCAGAGTTATGATGTGGAAGAAACTGATACTGGAAAATAAAGAGTCCATGGTGATGCTAAGCAGGATTTTTTGAAGTGTTCAAATTGTGTAGGGTAAAATTGCAAACAAAGATATAAAAAGCCAGACTTGTTCAATAACCGTTTCTGTTTGGTGTTTTGGAAAGTAACTACATGATGGTGTTCATACGAGACCAAGGTTGAATAAGGAAATAAGCAGGATGTTAAACATCACCTAGTAGAGATAAACATTTTTAAATCAGCAGGCCTGGATAAATCACACTCAGGGGTCCTAAAATATTTGACTGAGGAGAACTCTGGCTTGCTAATGTTAATTTTTAATAAATTTTAATATCACAGGGATTCCTCATCTGGAAGCAGGGTAGTAGCCTGGAAAAAAAGAGAAAGCGAGAAAGATAGAGAGGGAGGGAGCGAGGGAGAACAGGAAATCAAGTGCAATTACAGAGTGGTTATTGAGCAGTTAACCTCACATCAATCCCAGGTAAAATAGTGGAAAAGCTGAGACAGGACTGAACTGCCCAAACATGAAAGAACAAGATTTTAATTACTGCCAGTCAACATGGGTTTATGGAAAATAGCTTCTCTCAAATAAAAGTGGTTTCATGTTCTGCCAGCAAAAAAGCTAACTGTATAGATGTAGCAGACTTTCTCAAGGCTTTAGACTTAGTGCATGACATACTTACTAGATAAACACCATATAACACGAAGGAAACTTATGTTAAATGGCTAAGACATGGCTATTTAGCATAACTCAAAACCCAGCTGTGTCAATCAGACCATCATCAAATGAGGATGCTTTACTGCCTTTCTGCAGGGCTTTGAAGTATACTCGGTGCTATTCAGCATTTTCACTGGTGCTCTACAAGGGAATATAAAGTCAGCACTGATAGACAGATGGCTGACACAAATTAGCAGCCTGGTAAATAATGATGAGGAGAAAATACTCATGCAGAGAGTATTTTGGGTCGCTTGTTAAAGGGAGCCCTTTTGAACCAAATGCAGTCACTGCAAAGGCGGTCTATAAGGCAGAGAGCAAAATAAACCTGATGGGAGTGTGGATCCAGGAAAGCTATGCTTCTGGAGAATGACTTCAGATTCACAGTGAGCAAGTAAGGCAGCGTGAAATTACTAATTCCAGAAAGACTAAAAAAAGGCAAGTTGTTCCCATGCTCCATACACCTACAAACAAGGGAGCAGTGAGCAGTAGCATGATTTTACCTCCTCACAGTACAACATCTCACAGAAGCCTGGAGTTCCAGTATTTACCAACCTCCATTAGCTTCAATGGCAACAGAGAACAAGTGTTAGGCTGACCTGGTGAACGAAAGAGACACCTGACTGTGAGAGATGGAGAGACCCATCTACTGAGTTTATTAGGAAGGAAAAAGTTAGTGATGTTTTGATTACACTGCATAGTTGCTTCCAGACAAGAACATCCTGGATACTAAAGGGTTCTTACATCTGGCAGAGAAAAGCATAATGAGAACCGGTGACTGGAAGCTGAAATCAGAAATTCAAAATGGTCACAATTTTTCACACAGTGACGGCGATTAACCACTGTGACAAACTTCTAAAGGAAATGATGGATTACCCATTTCCTGATGTATTCATATCAAAATTAGATGCTTTTCCAGAAAACATATTTTAGTCAAAATAAAAGCTACGCTTAATTCAAATGCAAAGTATTGGGTAACAGCATGAAATACAAAAGTCTATGGCATGCAGGAGAGAAAATGTGATGACTGCATGGTCCTCTCTGAGTGCAGAAACTCTAGATGTCTTCAAGAAAGCTACCTCTAATCTGATACAGCAATGCAATCCAGTAGGGAAAAAGATTTCAAAAGCAAACTTGAAAATTAGCTAAAAATATTAAAGGGACTCTAATTAACCACTGGACATGCTGATGGTGCTACAGCTCCAACAACTGTACATCCAGGCTGGATTTCTTAAAAAACTCAAAAACAAAAAAAAAAGAAGAAAAACAGAAGGAGATGCAGGGAAATAATCTTTTCTAGCTGTAAGCATCTCAGATTAATTATCTTGGAAAGTTGTAGATTCACCATCACTGAAGTTTTTAAGACTTAACAGAAATCTTTGTGAGGAACACTTTCAGTTCCTTGGAGAAAAGGAGGCCGAGGGGCAACCTCACTGCTTTCTGTAGCATCCTGAGGTGAGGAAGTAGAGAGGGAGGCGTTGATCTCCTCCCTGGGATCCAGTGACAGGACACACGGGAATGGTTCAAAGCTGCGCCAGGGGAGGTTTAGACTGGACATTAGGAAGCATTTCTTTACCAAGATGGTGATCAAACACAGAAGCAGACTTCCCAGAGGGGTGGTCGATACCCCAAGCCTGTCAGTGTTTAAGAGGCATTTGGACAATGCCCTGAAAGACAAGCTTTAACTTTTGGTCAGCCCTGAATTGGTCAGGCAGCTGGACTAGGTGATCATTGTAAGTCCCTTCTAACTGAAATATTCTATTACATTCCATTCCATTCTGTGTCACCAGTTCTGCTTAGGGCAGGGATAGTTAGTACTGGATGACCTCCTAAGGTCCCATCTACTGCTATTGTTACTTTGCTATGATTCAAATAAAAGTCACGGGCATGATGCTAAAACTAGCAGGGAGGGATAGGTCCTCTGTTATGCAGAAGGTCTAACTGAATGAAAATTTGAACATAACATTATGTGATGCTACAAAATGCCCTTATCCAAATTACTCTGTTTAGAAGGTAAGTCTGCCTGCTTTTTTATTATTCTTCTTTGGATATGCTAGTGTCTGGGAAAGATCAGAAATGGAGGTTCTGGTTATCTAATACCTATCTCAGTACTTACCTGCCCTGAAGCCCTGTAGCAGTTCAAGCGCTTTTTGAGAAATGATGTTTTTCAGGTCATCTGAGGCTAAACTGATCACGGTGAACTTGAAAAGCAGAAAATCAAAAGCACCATGCAAAGGTGGCAGGGGCTAACTTGTCCTCCCCAGCAGGGACACATCTGAGTCAAGATGATTCACAACCAGTCCTGTACAAATAACTAATTTTTCAGTTTGCCAGGTGAGCTTAAGGGAGAAAAAACATTCACACTGCCCTGAAGTGAAGTTCATGCCTGTTTCTTGGTGGGAAGAACTATTAAAAAAGAAGTTATTTTCGTCAGTTTGACTAAACCATTTCATTTGATTTGAAATTGTTTTGTCTTTGTGGTCTGTTGCATATAAACATAAATTTATGGAAAATTTTCTTGAAAAGTCAACATGTAATGGAATTTTTGAGTGGTGAACAAATGATTCACCCCCAAAAAAATTTTGTGGCTTTGTTCAGACCTTTTTATGCATTTCAGCTTCAACAGTTACACTGTTGGATGGAGATAGCATTGAAATGCATCAGAGAGTCATGACCCTTCAAAAACTGTCCAGATACACCCTGCAATGGAAAAGTCCAGAGAAAGTCAATGAAAGGAATTAACCTCTGGAAATTTCCTCAAAAAATCATCACCTAGGTAGAGGAAGCTTTGTGCAGGCAGACCTTCTCCTTAAAACTACCAGACATGTCTAAAAGAGAATGGAAAGTCCTGCCTTTTCCCCCTCTCTGATACTGTTCATTTAGTGGGAAATACTTTGGTTTTTGTCTCCCCTGCAATGCTGCAGTTACACAACCATGAGGACTGCAAAGCCTGCCATCCACCTTTCTCCAACAGAAACCCTGGTACCCAGAGGGAGCTGAGTTGCAAGACTCGTATGGAAGTTTCTCAGCCAAAGCACACAAAAGAAAGAGATGTTATTTTTCATAGAGAGAAATCTATATCATTAAGCTTGTCCATATAGTTATGCAATACATGTTTTCCAAACGTGTATATTGAGGAAAGGTAATACCCTAGTGAGCACCTACCTTCATCTCAGCTTGAGATATAGCTGTGCAGAAAGGGTGGTCCCACCGGTTTGGACAACCACGTGGGTCTTCATGGAAAGTTCAACACTTTCCTATGAAATACAAACAGCCTCTGAAAATGCAGCATATTTACAGCTGGCTGAAACTTACTTAAAAGGAAAAGAAGTTACAAAATTGTCAGAAAATGGAGAAGGCAACCTCTGCAATAGGCATACCAGGCATGAGAAGGGAAGAGATACTTAGAAAAATGGTCAGAAACTCTTCATCAGTTCTTCTTGTTGTGATTAGAAAGCTCTAAATTTGTGAAAATAAGGTGGGTTTTTTTGCAGAAACACATTGATGTCAAGGGAACTTCAGTCAAGAGGAGAACAGAGTTTTTGGTCCACAGTCATGAAGATTTAGCCTTATTACAAGCAAATACTGTAACCAAACGCCCTGGAAGTCCTTGTACTATCTTTTTCTGATCTGGTGAGAGCAGAGATGAAGAGAGAATGATAGCTCAGACTTAGGATGCTCACCTCTAGGGAGCTCCATTTCAGTTTGTGTTCAACCACATTCAATCCGTGCTCAGTCCAAAAGGCTGTAGGGTTTGTGCCTGGGACAACCCCATACAGTAGCTATTTTGACTTATTACACTTTGATTTAACGCTTCTGTGGGCAAACAGTGCAAAACTTAAGGCTGCATTGGTCTGTCCACCTGGCTGCACTGAAATACCTCTGGTGGTGCTGCAGACCCCAGCAGCCTCTGCGCTGTCAAGCAGTCCTCTCTCTCCAGTGCCTAGGGGATGTCTTTTGCTCAAGTATGTGACAGGAACATTTTAAAAACTGCCAAGTTTTATTCTTGAGGTTAAATTTTACTTTTCCAGCTACCCGCTTGAATGGATTCCCTACATTTCATAGAGGACTACATATTCTTATCTAGAATGTTTGAATTATTTGCATTACCATATTCTTTGATTGGCTAAGTATCAGGCCGGCTTAAAAAGGAATAAAACATATTTCTAAGACAACGTATTCCCATGATGAAAGTCATCAGATTGTACACCTGAAAGACTAAATTTTGCGATCCATTCAACTTGAAGTGCACTACCCAGACCCAGCTTTGGTATACTTTCACAGAGCTCAACTGGATTTACAACGTCAAGAAGCAAAAATAATAAAAATAATAATTAAAAAACCTATAACACCTGCTTTTTGTGCCATGAAAACAGACCAACTTTGCCATGTACTCCAGGTGCATATCCCCTGAAAAATGAAGGTGCCATGTTTTCAGCCTCGTCGTTGCCTGCCGTGCTTTCAGTCACATTTGAGGGCTGCACCAGGAGGGGGCAGGAGAAAGCCATCCCTGCCTTCCCACGCAGGGAAACCCTGGCAAAACCGATCGAAAACTTCCCCAAGCTCCAAGTCAGCTTCTGTGCTCCTGGCACGATCCCTCTTTTACACACATCAAATGATATCTGCAGAGCACTCCGAGTATGGATTATTTGCAGGCAGAGATCCCGCAAATCCGGGTTTGTAATGCATCCCATGGTGCGAAAGCCAGGCTTTCTAACAGCCTCCCGGGTTGGTCCAACTAGACTTCCTCTCCTGTTATTAGAAATTTTGACAGCGAGATAAATGAGTTTTGGCTGATTTTCTCTTACAGCCCTTTAATGGAAAGCCCATCTTGTCCTCGGCATTTGTGCAGCACCTCAAAAGATCTTTACCATGCTCTGTGCATCAATCAACAACAATAAATGTGCAGTGGATGAGACGGAATGTGGTCTTGTATAGCTCAAGGCAGGGTAGATAAATGCTGATAAGGCACCTAGTGGTTATCTGAGGAGAAGAGTCCTCATACACCTAAGAGACACTTGCACATCATGTTCAAGTGGCTGGGCGGGTCTCAAAAGGTGCAGGGTAGGGACTGCGTTTGGTTAAATCTCAGTCTTCAGAGAAAATAAGTTCAGACACCTACCTTTGCAGGGGGAAACTGAAAACTGGAGATGGTGGGGAAGACGCTTGTACATTTCAAAACTTCCAGCTTCTGGGCGGGTCAGGAAAAAAAAAAAAGTAAAAACCCCCAGTCTTCTCTTGTGGTATTTTGGCATTTCTGCTTTCAATCATAGCCAGAAACCAGAAATGTGAAGCCTTATGAGAATTAAATATGTAAGGAAAAAAATATCAACCAACCTTTGCTGAACAACAAAGAAGACTTGGCTCATGTTGGTTTCAAACTATGGGTGAAGGTTCAAGTCACGTACTTCAAAAATACATTACTCATGAATGAGCTTTATTAAGAAACCTTGTGCTCCTATAACTCTTTCCATGTGAGGTTTTCAAGTGCTTTATGGAATTAAGCAAAACAACCCTGGGAGGTAGATTAGTTCTAACATCCCCACATTACAGATGGGAAAACTGAACACTAAGCACATCTGTAGGAGAGCCAGAAATAATATTACCTAACTCTCATGTACTGCTTTTCAGCAGTAGATCTCACATCTTTACAATGGAGGAACCATTATCCTTATTTTATAAAGAGGCAAAGCAACTTGCTTAGACTGGCCAATAGCTGAGCTGAGCAGAGGGAGAGGAGACAGTTCTTCCCAGGCCTGGTAGTCCCAAGGCCTGATTTTACTAACTAAATGACCAAACAATGTTCTCTTCCTTTAATATTAAGCAATTATGCAAACACGAAAAAAATTAAACACAAAGAAAATACATCAGGGTTGACTTTGGGAAGCTAAAAATCTGTTTTCTAATACCGAGGAATTTCTTGACTGACTATATATCGTAGCTCACTGATGCACTGCATCTTTGCCTTGCTAGTGAACATGGGAAAAAAAGCAAAGGTCAACCTTTTCACATTAATCATGTGGTATTACCTGACCACAAATGGCATCAGCAGAAGAATTTAACATCAGAGAAATCTGTCCTATGGTCTTTTTGATGTTGCAAACTCAAACAGAGATAGTTTGAATTTTCACAGAAGTAATGACACATGAACACAGAAGAGGTCGTGATGTTGCTGTTTTGAAAAATAAAAATCCAGCAACTTTCTTCCCCCCTAATAAAACTTCCATTTCCTTTTGATAACCTTTTCTCTTCTTACAGGAAAAGCAAAATCTCAAGCACTTTTACTGTAAAGTTCTCTAGCATTGCACCCAATTGCCTTTTGGCAAGATCTCTTGTCCCAGAGCAGGTCCCCCAGTGTGCTGGGCACTCAAGAGACAAATTAGGAGGATGGTATTGTCCCCAGAGAGCTCTCCATCTAGATACATTGAACACACTGTTCCACCCCAAGAAATCCCCTTTGCTTCTTCTGTGCAATCCCATTATTTCGAGCCCAGAACTAACAGTCTAAGAGCAGGCAGCGCCAAGGCTTTTGAACTAGCAAGTAAACCAGACAGAGCTCATACATAGTGATGGAAGGAAAAAAATATGACCGAGAAGCTCCTAAAGATAAGCTGAAGTTACTGTTTTCAAGGCTGTTCCTAAGCTAGAAGAGTGACAGGTTAGGGGATGCTGCCCTGGCCCAGCTCTAATTCTGTACATTGGGAAGCTCAGTGGTGCTTGTCTGCAGAAAAATGCATCTAGAGCAACCACATTAATATATTGTAATTATATAAATTATAAAGATTAAGATCATTCTGCATAAATTATAAATATCACCATATAAAGAGATTTCATGAGTTCCCAAAATGGGTTGAACTTAAGCCAATCTTTAAAATGGTTTTCAGAGAGTTGCCTGTGGACAGAGCTTCCTTCTCTAATTCAGTCAATCAAACATCCTTCCCAAAGGCTAAGCCAAATTAGAGGTGATATTACACTGGAGGAAAGGATACAGAGTCATTTGCACATGACTCAAAATGAAACTCAAAGGGCAACAGAAACAAATCCTCACTTTTATTTTATGCATTTGTCCATTTTTGTGCTTTTAACACAGGTGGGCAACACAATCAAGTTCTTTTGCTCTTTGCTGTGCCCCAGCTCTCCTGCATATATCTGATGAGTCATTTCTTGCTTGTGACATGTCTTCACCACCTGCAAATTAGTCACACTTCTCTGGGGTCCAATGACTGGGTGGAGGGTGTTTTTTTGAGTGTTTATTGCTACTCCTCTGAATTTCAGGTAAGAGATCCAATTTGAGTGATGTGGACATCATTGCTGTTGCTATTTGTCTACAGAAATCGACCTTTTACTGTGCTGAAAAGAACCAGACTGCAGAAACGGATGAAGATGACGCAGTGGATCCCTCCTCACTGTTGTGAAGCCTGATAAACTCAGAGGACTTTGTGTGCACCTGACTGAATGGGCAGACAAAACAATTATTCCTTTTTCGCTTGTATTAATTTAAGAGAAAAGGTAATTTTGAACAGCTAAGAAAGTTGTTGTAGTAACAATATTTTACTTATTTAACCAATCCTCACCTTTAACAGATTTATATCTTAATGTCAGCATGAACCATCCATTCAAGGACCAGAAAAATGCTTTTATGCCAAAGTGCTATTGCTTTCCCTTATGTACAGAAGTAGAAATGGAAAACAAGGTATTTAAAGATTATTCTATGACTTGGGAACAGTACTGAGATCTGCAATTTTCATGTGCTCTTCCCAAGTCCCCGCACTGTATATATGCCCAGATTTAAACTCCCTAAGCCAACGCCAGCTGAGAAAGGCTTTCGGGTCAGTGACACACTGTACCACGGCTAGGGACCCCTGCCAAGATCCCTGCCAGACTGAGTGTGGCAAAACTGTCTCAGGGACCTAACCTGGACCTCCGTGTTGCACAGTGTAGATGCATCCCTTTCCTCCAAACAGTCCTATTCTGTATGGTGCAGAGAAACAAGCTTATGGGTTAGCCATCTCCAACATGGAAAGCTGTGCTCTCGTTTGGCTACAAAACACCTCGCACTGGTGTTGTGAGTAAGCAGTGAGTATACACAGGGTGGAAAGTACTGCAGCTCCCAGTGGTGCTAGGATCTCCCAGAACTTGGATGATGCACTTGTTCAAACTCCCAAGGTTAAACCGATTGTTGCACAAGCCTGCAAAGGAAGCAGGGGACAGGACTGCCTTTCTCTGTACAGTAGGCTAGGGCTGACTGCTGGGATCATCAGGGAGCTTTATCCAACACCTTTTCTTCTTGCCAGGGTCTAGATTAGTTTGCTAAAACTCCTGATCACACTTGCTTTTTCCCTTTGACTTTCCTTTTTTTTTTTTTTTTAGTTAAGTTTTTGAGTGTTTGCTGTGAGGTTGTAATGATGCAGTCGAGCCTAAAGAAGCACGGCCTGCAGCCCATGGGCTGCTAGAGGCTGTAGGACCCAGAAACTGGACACCATGACCCAGATGGTCCCTTCCAGCCCTAGGTTCTCAGGCTTACAGTCACCGATAGCTGCAGGACAGTCTCAAAACTAAAATATGGTCCCTTTTTATACTAACCAAAATGCAACCATAAAAGAAATGTCTCTTGTTTAGTCATCTGGACTGCTGCCGGAGAAAAAATGAACAAGAGGTTTCCTTTAAGTCCACTGAACAGAACCTTGCACTGTTCACATCCCTGAAGGTGCTATGCTCTCATCTAACTAGAGCATCTGCTCATTTATTGTCCCCAGGAGTCATCACCTGGAATTGGGAACATCAGGGTTTTGCTTGAGCATTCAGCATTAAGTTGTTGGCAAATCTTCACCGTAACATTTTTTCTTATCTAATGATAATTTGATGTATGAGAAACCTGCCGAATGAAAGCATGACTATTATGTGAGCAAACAATACAGCAGTATGTCCAGTATTATCTGTGAAATGTATTTCAATACCTGTGTGATTAATAATGGATTTGGAAGCAGAGTGAAGTATAAATAATCCAAAGCGATATGCAAACTTCGGTGAAGGAAAGGGATTAATACTAGAACCAAACCAGGCCCTGGAAAATACAGCACTCAAAATAAATTAACCAAAATGCAGGATATTCCCTCAATATAATTAAATAATAACATAAAGCTCACAGATCAACAACCCAGTGGTTTTCTCCAGTAAATATAAACCAAAGAAAATCAGCAGCAGCCGAGTTGCTTCTTAATTATACCAACCACTTCAACAGGAAAACCCTCTAAGGGTTAGGAAAAAATTGCTGCTCAAACTGGGCAGGCTTGCTCTGTTGTGTAGCATTCCAGGGAATAGCCAGAACAGAATAGAAGCAGAGGGAGCAATTCTTTTTTACATACTTTGGTCCTTTTAGCACCCATACAGGGAAAGAATAGTCTTCAAAAGCGGGCATCATAGTTCTGCAGCCTTCCAAAGAGGACTTGAGAAGAAAAGTGACCAAAGAAATTAATAGTGTAAGACATTCACAGTAAAATTTGCTCCATTGTACACTTCAGCTCCTCAAACCCTGTGATCTTTCTAGTCCAAAAGTCAGTCCTAAACATCTACACTAAGCAAAGTTTTCCTTCACTGATAGATGTCTGCTTTGCAGGGTGAGGAAGGCTGAGCTGTTCTGCTTCCATCTACGGGACAGCATGAAACATTCGCTAAAGAGTTTTCAAACATGCTATCCCTGAAAACATCTTAAATACTGTGAATTACCCGAGCGCACAGAACTCTGTGCTGTTGGGAAATACAGCTGACACTGAGAAAATGGTGCCAGAGACCACAGAGGGTGCAGGTCCCTTCCCTGATCGGTGGCCAGTAAGATTATTATTAGCTATTGTTTTAATTGCCCTGGTGACATGTATTTGCTGGCTCCTCATGTTTCTCTCTGCCTTGATTTGACTCTCTCTAACACACACACACACTGAAATACAAGTATTAATTAAAGAGCTATGATTTAAAGTGTAAAAACTGGTGTGACAAAACAGCATGTGCACAAACTAAAATTTCTTTAAAATGACCCAAGAATTGTCTCAAGACAAATCTTCTTTCGCTGAGTTAAATGTTATTCATTAAAGGAAAAAATACATGGTACAAGAGTAAGTCCTTGAAAGGAAAACAGCCTCCTAAACCCACAAACCCAAGCAAATCAAAAGACAACTTGTTCACAGAGATAAAGGGAAAAAACAGAGAGGAACGTTTTTAACAACGACTTTTTTCATTCTCTCTTTCTAATCTAGTATCAGTATCAAGAGCTGAATGGGGAGAGCCTTTGAACAGCACCTGCATGGGCCAGCAGTGAAGGTCACATACCAACCTACAAATCTCTCCCCCCTGGCACTGGAGAGACAGTGTTACATTCCTCCCTTTGTACTGACATGAAGTGGCTTCAAGTCCATGTCCAAGTCTAAATAGTCATGAGCTGTAACCCAATCATAACTGGTGACTTCTGTATGCCGGCTGGCAGTGGAAACCGGAGACTGCAGATCCCCAGTCTCCCACACACCCCTGAGCATCCTCCTTCAGCTCGGCTTTTTCCCTTCCCTGCTAACAACGTCAGCTCCGATTCTCTCAGGCTGGCACTGGTTTGTTGGGAGACCTGTGCAATTAAGTGTTCAGAAAAAAACCCCAACTTTCAGCAACTTTATTAAGAGGGCTGTGGGCTGGAGTAGGGGAGTAGCTTCCTTTCACCAGGTTCAATTACATGAGAGCCTTGGAAAACTTTCTGGCAGTTTGCTGCAAGGTTATTGAAGCAATTGCTGCATGCTTCAGTCCCTTCTGTCTTCTTTTTTAAGCAAAAGCTTAATGAAGGCAAGTGGGAGAAAGAACTTTCTGTCACCCTCACTGACCTGTTTTGACTTTTAAAAGGAAAGTGATAGTGCAGCTGAAGGGTGTTTTAACCATTGCTGCTGAGCCGCTCGGCTAAAAGCTGTACATTTCTTCTAGAGCATTAAATCACAGGCAATGATATCCCCAGCAACATACAGGGGAGCTGCTCGGCACTTGTTCTACCACAATTATTCTGCAGTAGTACACAAAATGTCTTTCTTTTTTTGCTCTTTCACTACACTGAGACTCACCACAGTAACTCCCTTTGTTAAGGGCTGTTGGAAATACCTCAGGTGAAAAGTATATACTGTAGTACTCTATCTAGTTTTCTTAATTAGGGAATGATGTAATCTGGGGTAACAGATTGTATTCAGTTTAAAACGAAATGTCAAAGATGAAGGCATGGGTTCATATTAATATTTTGGAAGACTTTAGAACCAAACAGAAATGCATGCACAAAGGGAACAGCATGCTAATCAGCCCCAGCACACACACAGGTCGGTGTTACCTTCCTCTACTCGTTTTGGTTTTGTTTGGTTTTTTTGGTTTTTTTTTGTAGGGAACTGCACAGAAGGCATGTGCCCTGGGAAAGGAAGGGGACCTGGCTCAAACCTTGAAGAAGCCGTGAAAGCCATTGTGCCCAAGAGAAGGCGTAGATTTTTTTATGTGTGTGAAGAACAATAAACCATTCTCAGAGAGGGCTGGCTGAAAATGTTATACGCACTACAGACAGTCCGTGCGTAGCAAGATACCACTGTGGACCTGAAAACCTAGAAACTGATCTGGAAGATAACAGTTATTCTTCTGACAGCCATTGTGCTGAGAACATTTTACCTCAAGCGGACATTGTGCTCACACAGTGCATCTCCTTACCCACAACACTGGTGTAATGATGCTTATTATGGGGTTGAAAGTCCTGCTACGGAAACAGCCAGAGCTGCCAGTCTTTAAAGGAAAGATGTTCTGTGCACTGCACGGGTGTGACAGGCACTAACTCCAGCCCTGAGAGGGAAACGTGGTTAAACCTAGGTGCACCAGTGACTTCCACGGGCGCTTGTGGTTCTTCAGAGACAAGGCCATTCAGCTTGAGTAGGATCACTGGAGTTTCACAAAACACCCACTTTTTTCCAAGCAGCTGACTTGTGCTTGGAGCTGTACTGTTGAGTGGTGACATACAGAAATTCTAGAATGTCAGTTTAATCAGTCCGCAGCTAAAGCCCTCTTTAACCTCAGTTATATATTAAAACGTATGTATTGGGTATTAAAAAGATTGCAATCCAAACAGCAGAGCCTCCTTGCACCACAGAGGATGTTTAAGACCACTAAAGACCACTTAAAGCTAACATAGTTTTCTGGAAGTGTTTAGATAGCCACAGCACAAGAAACCATGGAGAAACCGAAGATCAGCAGAAAAGTTTAAAGACAGAATTGTACTTCCAGGCAAACCACCCACTTCCCAAACAGCATGGAAGTACAAGGCATCTGCTGTGCAAAGTTTTCCATACACCCCTGACAGAATTAAATATATGACCACTCATAATGATAGAGTATCAAAAAAAACAACCACTTTGAGCCCTTGCTGCATAAACTCCCAGTCAGCTAATGAGGACCTCGCAAAATAGGCCAGAGCCGCTATTTTCAGATCTAGATGTTGTGTTTTACTTGGAAGGGTTTAATATATCAATAGGAAATGACAGAATTTTTTCCTTGTGATGTTCTTCATCCCAATAAGCTACATACAAATATTCTGTGTGCCAAGACTTCTTCAGGCAAATTCTGGCTCATCAAAATCCCAATTCCTATCATTCAGTTAATATTACTCAAATTAGCCATTCTTCAGTGGGTGAGGTGGCAAAGTACCTAACGTCATCATGACATAATATTGTCAAGCAGTGTTGTGACAACTTTTGCATTTTCAAAAAAAAAGAGCTTAGCCAATCTTACACTGATTGGATTGACAGCAGCTAATTATTGGGTAGTCAGATAAAATTTGAGTGTATCCAGATGAAATTGAAGTAGGAATGGCAGCTATTAAAAATAGCTTTAAAGACAGCAGCAGCTTCGCAAGTTGTTAAATAAGAAATAACAGTTATCTTCTGGATGTTATTGACAGTTGCCTTTATAATATCAACAACTATATCACATCATTAGAGTGTAATGCTTTTCAATATTTCAGAAGATATAAATTAGCCTTTCAAGAAAGGTTCATGACCCTAATTTCATTTTCTCCAAATAAATCCAATGAAATGTCCTCAAAGAAGATAATGAAGATCTACAGCTCACCTGAGGAACCATTTAAAAGCTCATTAATCATCTTTAAAATACATTGTGGTGACATGTATTACCAGACTGTCCTTCTAAAGAACTGTATGTAAGATATTCCTGGCATGCAGTAGATTGCACAATACTGCCATCAAACTTGATCTGTCTTTACTGGAAAATGTGGAAACTGAAATATCAGACTCAAAGGAAAAAAAAAATCTTTGATTTGCAATGTCCCAGGATAACAGTCAGGGGAAGGCAACCATACAAGGAGAATGGAATAGTTGAAATAAGGATGACTTAGGAAACCAGACATACAATATACTCATACGGTTCTGATGGGAGGAGAAATATTTGTTGTGAAATAACACATACAAAGGCACATTTAAAAAAACATTACCTTGATTATTCTCTGGGCAAGACAGCTCTCAGCTGCCTAAAAACTCTTGTCCATTTGGGTCTAGAAAGGGACCCAACCAAAATAATGTAGCAATTGCATAAGTAAGGGAAACATTAAGCGTGGAACAGCTTCATTTACTTACTTCATTTCATCACAACTGGACAAAATTAGTCACAGTGCAAAGCAAGCTTCTAAGGAGTAACAAATGACATATCTGAAATGATTCTAATGTCAGTTAAAAATATCTTGAAATTAATTCCTTTGTAACATCAGTCATCTGTAAATTATCTGTTTCAACACTTTTCTTAAGTTTATAGTTATACAGAAAATCATTAGTGATAGTCTTGCCTTGAACTGAAGTTATGTTTCAGTACAAAACAGAGTACTAAAATTACATCCACTTACAGCATCATTTGCTGATAGTCCCTACATTTGAAAAATATTAGTAGCTGTTACTAAATGCCAGATGCTGTCAGAAGTGATGAAGAAGTTAATTTTTAGTCTTCACCACTTCAGATATTATCTGATACTCAGTTTCTCTGACAAATGCAGATATTTATGAACCGACTACAGCAATCTTCCAGAACTGGAAATTGGTCTGCACTATATGATGATGACTAACAAGTTGATCATGATTAAAAGCAGAGTCCTGTAACTAAAGTTAGCCTTGAGCTTAACTGAGGGGCTGTGGCTGTTCTAACTTTCAATAAGTCTTTCTAATTCCCAGTAAGATGAGAATTATAAAATCAATTACTTCCAAGCTGAGGTATTCATCAAATTCCTTTGCCGTATTTAGACAATTAGCTTTCTCTGTCCTTATCTGCCTTTTATAGAAATTTCTTATCCCTGTGAAGCTACAGGAACTTTTGGTCTAATTTCAGCATTTTATGTTGAACACAATCCCAGGTAACTGTTCAGGTCTGATAGACTGTGGTCAATTAAATAACATTTCCCTCTGGTCTTCATGCATTTATGCTGCATGTGCAATTGATACCAGGTCTCTGACAGAAATACAAATGTGGCTAGTAAGATTCTGAACATAGGCTCATCAGGTGAACAGATTTGTAAGAGGAATGAATCTCAAAAGCAGAAAAAAGGAAAGGAACGAGTAACCAATTGATATCAAAACTGACC
The DNA here is from genome assembly GCF_023634085.1 of Falco cherrug. NCBI lineage: Eukaryota > Metazoa > Chordata > Aves > Falconiformes > Falconidae > Falco > Falco cherrug. The sequence continues at coordinate 29,860,115 of NC_073704.1, read as the reverse complement.
AAGGAGGATGAGAAAATAACCAGACCTTCAGTTTCAGCCCAGAAGAGCTCATCAGAGACTACAGGAGGAAATGCCTTGTGGGGTTAGAGGCAAAGCCTTGAAGACTGAAACAGTACACTAGGTTTGTGCTTCCTTGAATCATGGTTTGGTTTGGTTTTATAAAAGTTAAATCTGGAGCTGTGCACTCAAACAATTTTTTTGTGTCTATAGAGACCACTTGAACATAAGCAAACTACAGAATTAATGAATTCCCATTTCAGCGTTGCCTTAACTCCAACAATTGTTTTCAGCAGACCTGAATTATGTCTCATTTTCACAGGTCCTATCAACAAACTACCTCCAGGCAGCAGTTGTTCTTTCCTTTTGATAAAATATTATAAAACTATAGGAGCATAAAGCATAGATTGAAAGTGGAAAAGAAAATTAAGTTCATATAGAAGGAAAACCATGGAGATCAAATAGGACTGATGTAGACTGGATACTGGAAACTTTAAGGACTGCTATTCAATTACACGTTTCTAACTATCTCAACAGTGTTGCTTGCTGCTGTACACAAAGCAAATTCTGTTTGGTGAAATGGGCTGGGGGTCCTGCCTGACCGAGGGATGCCAGAACACAGAACCTCAGCAGAGAAAGGAAGCAGATCTTCATGAAGGTTTCATTACTGCCTTATTTCAGTAGATGGCTTTGTGCTCCACAAACATAATTTAAAAATTGCCTAATGAAGGTACACAGTAACTGCTCATTACTGAAAACTGGGAAAGGTAACATTTTTGCACTAGTGATGACAGATTTTCATAAAGATTGTGTAATTTATCTAGGTATGAGCATGGTAGTATTACAAAGGTTGACAGAAGTGGAATCTCAAAAGCAGAGACCATGTCCGAAAGCTGGATATGCAATGTCATAATACTGAGTTCCTGACTCAGACTGAGGCTGCTTGATATTCTTTTCAGAAGTCCACAACTGACACTGAAGAAAAGCCGCATTTCAAAAGAGGGAAGAAAATAATAACTGATTGCTGTATGTCAATTTGATGATCCAGAGCTTGTACTAGAAATAAATGCTATTGAACAAATGAAGCGTATACTTTTTTACATGAAGAGGATGACAAACTCTCTTTAGCTCATTTGTTTGCAGATGGAGGTTTGCTATAATTTCTCTAAGTAGCCAAAAAAGTAAAGACAAAATGACAAGTCCAGTTATTCAATGTGATAATGGAAATCCTGGCTTTTTAAAGCAAAGAGAAAACTGAGTAAGAAATATATAATTCGGCAAGAAAAAATCCAGAGGCTTGATGAGAGGTGAAACAAGAGCTAGAGCTGGTGACAGAGCAGCTCAAAACCCCTAAATTTCTTCTTCATGCTCTGCAGAGCGAACTGCAGCAAGAACTGAACATCCTCCTATAATAACTATGTCAACTTTAAGAAGATTAATTTACTTTATTCAGATATTTGGGTGCAGGTCAGATATCAATGAGCTCATTTCCCAGTTTCATTTTGATTATCAGTTAGTCAAAAATCAGTATTACGGGCTTGCACTTTTACTGCTGGATAAGGCTCTGATGCATGACTCTGGAAGGAGCAGTCTGGGTCACAGGTCTGTGCCTTGCTATGGCTAACAGCCATACCATATAATCCACTTTAAAAACTGTGCATTTCCAGCTCAAAAATTAGTCAGGCTTTAATACAAGTAGGGGGAGAGAAGCTGTAAGACTGTCACTGCTGTAATGGAGTTGCCTTCTTATTTTCAGGCTACCTTTGTCTATTTCCACTTTTTTACTCATTCACTCATAGTATTTTCCTTTAGCTGCAATTGTTCCTTCTGTCCCAGGTATGTACTCGGGATACATTTCTTGAGATAAATTTAAAGCTAACGGGGGATACTGAGAAAGCCCAGCTTGGTAACCTCTTGTAATTCAGGCTTTTCTCTCTCTCCCCATTCTGCACTGAGACATTTCAGTACCAGCAGTGGCAGAAGGACTGTGGTGTAGTGCATGTGAGGGACGGGGGGAATGTGGTTGGCTGGGGGAAGGATATCCAGCTTCATGTACATCTTCCCTAAGTCTCTCTTCTTTTCTTAGTCTTTTAGTTTCTATGGCTGAAAAGCTCTTGCTGTTGTACTTGCATTTTGCACGTCAAATTCGGCTGCCTTCTAGAAGCTCTCGATTTATTCCTACACATTCTGAACTAGAAGACAGATTTCTTTCAATAAAATTACTCTTAGGTTTTCTGTTTATGAATACAACTGCAGCAATTATTACATACCTAGTTGGATCTGAAACCTTTGTCTATATTTTTCTTTTTCCTCTGCTGGAAACAGAAGTTCCAGATAGACTTTACATCACTGACAAACAATTTTTGTATGTCCTCTGATTTAAAATTTCTGGTATTTTTAGTTCATTGGACTTTATTTATATCTCCCTAAATTTAACAAAATTTATTTTCAAACACAAGCTAGTGTTAGTGACAGAACTATTCCTGTTTAGCTAATTGTAACCGGAGCAAGTCAGGATTTCCTAACCCAGTAATAATTTCTTACAATACTTCCGTTCAAAAGTAGTACTGTCTTCGCTTGCCGAAACCAAGTCTGTAACAGCATCAACTGTGGCTGGTTCATTGACCTTTGTGGAAGAAACGTGTCCACTCTCCCCTGTGGGAATACCTGGGATCCACCACTATGAATGTTTGCATTTCCACCCTAATGCCAGGAAATTACATTTTTCTCTAATAACAACTCTTAGGAGAGGGAGAGCTATTGCTAAGAACAACAGAATGACACAGAAGACTATAACCAATTCCAAGAAGTTTCCAGCCGGTCAGAGACTCTCAGCATCATCCATGAGTTGACAGCACTGTCCTTCTCCAAACCACTTGGCGTAACCTATTCCTGCACACAGTGCCTTCAAGCCCTTCCTGGCTATCCCAACAGAGGTGGAGGGCCAGTGGAGACCCCTGTCCCTCTTGCTCTCACCCCACGCCACAGTGACCACCTGAAGCAGGTAACTCTACCGAGGGTGGGTTACCATGCGTGGTCTTTGTGACCAGGTCATCCAATGAGTAATATATGCTGGGTCATAACCTAATGATACCATAACCTAAACCGAAACCATCCTCCTCCTCCCATTACTGGGAATCTGTCAGCTTGTGCTGATTGGAGTCTGTATCTCTTGGGGGTTAATTGGCACTGGCAGCTGCCTCACAGTAACGGGGCTGTACGTCTGTGCTGTAGCCGCACTGCGAGGTGCATCATGGCCATATCTGCAAGTAAGACACTGGGGGGGCGGGGAGAAGAACAGAGGAAGAAGGCAGGCCTTGGGGGAAGAGCTATGAAAGAAATTAATTCAGTATTATTGCAGGGATGTTTTAATCAAGAGATTAGCTTTGCTTTGTTAAAATAATAAAGCTAAAAGTTTTTCTTTCCTGCACTCTGCTCCAAGTGCATCTGTTCTGGTGAGGTAGGGAAATCATGGCGGGTATCAGTTCAGCTCCTTGTAACACCAGTTTGAGAGTGAAAAGTAAACAAAAGAGGCTCTAGAGAAAAATATGTCTGTTTCATAAAATGTTCTCAGCTCCAAGCAAGAAGGTTAAAGAAATAGCACATCTAAAAGTCAGAACAGCAGAGTAGTCTGTTCACTGGCTAATGCTCGGTTTCATTTGGCTTCAGTGCCCTCCCCGCCGGAGAAGGAGGTGAAGGAAGGTGACCTACCAGCAGCTATGGCTTTCCTGGTGTGAGCCCGTGTATGCGCAGTCACACAAATGCTGTGCCATCAAGGCGAGAGGTCTGCAGAGCGAGGGGCGTGGGGGGCGGCGCAGGGAGCAGCCCCACGCTCTGCCCCTGTGAAGGGGGCAGCAAGCACCAGCACCCACAGCTGCCCCCAGGGCCCTCCGAGCTGTAACCCATGCACACTTGTGAAATCCTTAAAAAATCATGCATGGCAGAGAGCCTGTAAATTCAGTGTAGCAAAGACCTGAATTAAATCCTGAGTGAGCACAAAAGTCAGCTGGTATGGCATAGATACATGTAGATATACCTACACTTAAATCCATATACTACGTTCTTGTCCAGGGGGGTCTCTGAAAGCTGTAGCACATGTACGAGCAATTATGTACAAGCCTAAAGATTTCAGATAATCCAAATATCACTTATATTTATCCTTTTCCACAAAATTAGTACAGCCCCTAAACAAACCCACAAATCTAAACAGCAAAAAGCAGAATGTATGTTCCTCAAAATTTATACATTACATCACCAAATAAAATATGAGAGAGGCATGTAGTAAACGATGTAACGAAATGAGAAGTATCAGAAATCACTGTTACTTAAAAGTAGCCTTAGTGCCAACATTTTTCAAGATCGTATTTAATCAGTGTATTAGTTTGCCAACTCTTGGGGACAGGGATCATCTCTTGTTAATTTAAAGGAGCCTTAGTTCAGTGGCATTTCAATTGTGGACAGTTTTCATTTGTTACTATAATGCAAAAGCATAATAGTAGTGGTTAAAAATAATACCTTTTAGCAATGGCTCCAAGTCTATAAGTCAGCTGAGGATGAGTCATTCTCTATTGGATTTTGTATTCTTACTTGTTATGAAGTTCACTGGCTGGCTGACATTATAAAGCAAATAATTTTCATGGCGAAGTACAGAAGTAAAGGAGTTCAGTTTCTGAATGAGTATCTCCAAAACTAGGAAATTAAACTACAACAAACAAAGCTGAGAGGAACCCAAGGCAATTAGGTGTCAGCTGTCATTAATTTTCTGAATTCCCTCTACTCAGGCTAGACTTCCAGGGAGACATTTTTATCTTTGCACATTCGTGAGCAATAAACTTGGGGAACAAACTTCGTGCTTTTATGCTTTGGGGGACAAATTGTGTATATATATATATATGTATACATATATTTTTTGCTTGACAGAGACAATAACTGGAAGAATAGCATTGGTATAAAAATTCCCTTTGTGTTATAAGGATACTCCACGTTTGAAAGACAGGAAATAAGAGAGTCCTTGATCCTGGTAAGTTTATCATTTAGCCAGAGGTAGGAAATATTTTTAAATCACACCTTTCAAGCATACAGATATGTGAGTATGTCTTATGGAATTTTCTGTTTCTGATGGTTGAGCCAGCATTAACAGCCTCATATTTTATTGGTTCACTATTTCTATTAAATCAAATGTCTCTGTTTCTTTCCTTCTTGCAGCACACTGCATAACTACGGAAGCAAGTTCATCTTTTCTACGACAGAAACACTAAAATACAGATCCCTTAGGACAATCTGTATTTCTAATATGGGAAGACGATAGTTAAAGATATGAGTGATAGACATCTACCTGCCACTGGGAACAGATGGACTCTGGGCACCTACTCCCTATCTGAGCTTTTGAATATCTCTTTCTTGTCAGGTTTATGGCACTGTAATTTCAAAGCTATTGAGCCTTTTTGCTGGATAGTCCTATCATTTGTCTATGATAAAGGAGTCTGTATATCCCTACTGTATCATATCCAAAAGCCATCAATTAAAGTTATGCTGCTGGCCACCCAGCCAAGAGATAGGATCCAAGAGTTCAAGGTATCAGCTCCAGAGAAATACAGACATATAAAGGACCATTTTTTTAAACAAGCTTGAATGAAGATATTAACCCCATAATTCAGCAAGTGAACTAAAAATAACAGAGTACAAATTTTACACCGAAGTAGTACATGTGAAGTTTTTTGTTTTCCATGTTTCTGAAAAAATCCTCCAACAAAATAACCATGGTACCTTAGCACTGAAAATACGCAGCTTATTATTAAGAAACACTAAGAGGTAGCTGGTATGTTAGAGCTGAATTTTACCAAACCTTCAAATATTGCTAGGAAAAACGAGAGCCTCAATGTACCCACATCTGAGAACCTCTGGCTGAAATTACATTAAAAGCCAGAGGAAAACTGCACCAGGATAAACCTCTTTAGAAACAAAAAGCCTTTGAGATTAGTAGCAATCTTTTTGTTTAGTGGCATGATGGATCCTTGATCTGTTTTCCTGAGCTTCTTGATCTGCTAAGAGGCCTACAGCATTCCCCAAAATTTTAGCTAAATTTATCTCAGCACAGATTTCTGGCAAAGCATGTAAGTTACCTTAATGTTACTTGTCTCTAGACTTTAACAGGTCCTCGTAGGCTCATGCAGAAAGATAAAAGTGTTTTACAACTGCCTACCACTCCCCTAGGCAAGAGTGTCCCCCACACCACCTCAGCCAAACCTGCTTCCTTCAGCTTGGGGGTACAGTGCTGGGCTCCCACCCCCCATGACAGCCGGTGGCTCAGGAAGACCAATGGAACAACATTCTTCATGGCTAGAAGGAACTGTATGTTTGTTTGCACAAGCAGAAGAAATTGCACCTAATACAGTCTCCTGGACTCCTCAGCCTACTACTAACTAATCTTAAATTAGCTAATCCGAATAAGCATCTTGAGCTCCATTCCCTCCAAAGGTCAGGAAGCAATAGAAATGCCAATGAAAATACATCAAGATTTTAGATTCTCTGCAAGATTACAGCAGAAAGCAAAATCAGTGTCATCTGTGAAGCATTATTTTTGGCTCAGAAAGGTAAACACATAGGAACATTTGATAGTTATATAATCACAGAATAGTCAGGGTTGGAAGGGACCTCTGGAGATCACCTAGTCCAACCCCTGCTAAAGCAGGTTCACCTAGAACAGGCTGCACAGAGTCGCACCCAGGGGGGGTTTGAACATCTCCAGAGAAGGAGACTCCACAGCCTCTCTGGGCAGCTGTTACAGTGCTCTGTCACTCTCAAAGTAAAGTTTTTCCTCATATTCAGCTAGAACTTCTCGTGTTGCACTTTGTGGCTGTTGCCCCTTTTCCTGTCACTGGCAAACACTGAAAAGAGTCTGGCCCCATCCTCTTGACACCCACCTGTAAGATATTTATATGCACTGACAAGATCCCCTCTCAGTCTTCTCATCTCCAGGCTAAACAGGCCCAGCTCTCTCAGTCTTGCTCCATCAGGGAGATGCTCCAGTTCCCTCATCATCGTCATAGCCCTCTGGACCAATAAAGCTACTTGCTGGTCAATATCTGTACTATCAGTCACAATTCAATGAAGCCAAGTGCAATCAAATACTTAATACCACTTAGTTTTTGTACAGTACTTTTCATCAGTGCTGTTCATCATTACCTAGCAGTTTAATTTTATATATATATATATATAAAAGAATGTTTCATTATCACATTTTAACAGGTAAAACGATAGCTGAGACAAAAGAGGGAAAAAGTGACTGGCTGAAGGTCACTCAGCAGGCACAAGGCAGAGCTAGGAATAGACAACAAGTCTCACGAATCCCCATACAACGTTCTTGCCATCAGATAGCACGGTCCTTCACAGTAACTCACTGTTCGTCTGCTCTTTCAGCAGCCTGCTGCAAATTACATTCCTCACTCTAGATAACTGTGTCCTTATATATTGGAGGAGATAAATACTGGTAGTGTGTGGAAAACCTAGAAGGTTTCATCTACAATGAAAATGGCTAAGAAATAACAGTTAATCTTAAGCTACCAGCAGGTAATATAAATGTCCTTCCCTCCCTCATTTATTAGAGACTGAATAAGGTCACAGGATAAGTTACTACGAATGACTTTGATCTCTGTCTTTTCGTCTCAAGGTCTGAATTTAAAATCAGCGCTATGGCAAAGTGAGCAATGAGGTGGACAAGAGATGCCTCAGAAACACTTCTTTCCAAGTATTCAAAAGCAACTGAATTTCTTTGTTTTTTCCAGACAGACATACGTGGAAGGCACATGTAGAAGTCTTTTTAACATATCCATGGGCATTCTTTAGCAGGTGTTGAAATAAAAGTTACCACTTCCTGCTCCTTAAGGGTTCTTAGAATTAGGTTTCCAGCCATAGGCTTATCTAAAATCCGTGGAATCCAATTAAAATTGTACCAAAGTCTAGCCTGAATTATCTTTTCATGAACTATTGGTAGTGTGAATTAGAAGTTTGCATTAAGCTTCTGTTGAAAGAATCTGTTGCTGATGAAGTGAGATAATTCCCATCTTCTGAAGTAACATCTGACAGACATGCATACAACACAACTGAAAGATGATTGCCTAGTTTTTTAGATTCTTCAGATGTCAATTGGCAACTTGTCCTGCACTTGATTTCCTTTCTTTAGTGTTTAAATAGCCATGTGCATGATGGATCTTCTAATAGAGACACAATGAGCATCTCAGTTTTGCTAGCCAATATTGAGGTTATTTGCTGAAGAACTAAAGCGAGCAAAGAACCATCCTCTTGTATTGTCACACCACATATAGATATCCAATCTATATAAGTGGACACCTTCTTCAAAGTTTAGGCATTTTCTTGCATTCTGGCTACTCTTTCTTAGTCTTTCACCCCCCTGGATGCAGGCTTGAAATAAAATGACGTAGGGTTCATTCTACTGTACTGTCTTCAAGGACTGGCCATTTGTCTTCTCCATCACATGCTACCATTAGCACCTGTTTCTATCACTGTGCATGTTCTGGTATTCCCGAATGAAGTCACTAATGCAACAGATTGCTGACCATCAGCAACAGTTTAGGTGGTAGGGGAAGTTCTTGCAAGATTCAACAGCTGGTGTCCTTTCTTCACTGAATGACCCCTAAGAAGGGACAATGTACTGCCAGATTTCAACATCCAATGGAAAAATCATATCAATGACCACTTAAATTCATTGGAGAGTCTACAGTTTTTATTGCGAAGGTCTAGCTACACCCCAGCAGAAAGAGTTCCTCACTTTAATTGCCCTGAATGCATTAGTAGAGCAATTATTTTTCACTTTGCTAAGAAGCACCGAGGGCTGTCATATATAATACTTGCACCCCTACATCTAAGGTACAGCCCCCAAAATAAACAGTAGTAAACAAAGGAATTTGTTCATGAAATAAAGGTATTGGTTTGTAAGAGATGTGGACAGTAAAAAAGTTGGTTTTCATGAGCTTTTCATGTAGAAGTCCCAAGATAGTTCAATCTTATGAGATCCTCTGGAGACTGTCATTATAATAATTTTACAGATTCTGGAAGCTAGTTACGAAAAGCTGATTTTTCTTGCTAAACATTTCACAAGCACTAGCAGTGTTGGAAATAAAACACAGGAGAGCTACCTCTTCTGTCCTTATTACAGAATTACTCTCACCACAGCAGCATCTGTAGCAACATTTTCTTGTTACTTTTATATAAAAAAGTGATCAGCTTTATTTCCAGACTCCTACAACTGTTTAACCTCTATAACATATTGCTATGTATATCATTGCTGATTTAAAAGTAAAACAAAATTAAAAAAACAGGACTAACAGATACAGAGTTGAATGTCAAAGTGCAAAAGCAAATGGGGTAATAATAAAAGTATTATAATAAAATGTGGTAATAGCCAATATCCAGGACTTTCCAAAGGTACCTCCTACTTAAAATCAGCGTTTCTTCAACAGCCTTTCTCTTCAGCCATATCAAATCCATCTGATTACTTCCCACAAAGTTATATAAAACAACTTATAATATATTACAACATAAAGCATCTCTCATCAGGCAGGGAGGCACAGCAGGTATCGTATAAAGACAAGCTATTTCTACTCCTGAAGCTTTCTGTGTATTAAACATCTGCCGTATCTAATTCTGTAGGGAGGAGGAATTTATTTTAATATTATTATTTTCTAAAAACTACAATTACTTAAAAAGATAAAATCTTACTTTTCTGAATTATGAGCACATGGGATGTTTCTCAGGAAAGTCCTAGAAATAGTTCAGCTTTTAGACTATAACATTTAGAATTCCAGCCTTAAACATTAGAGAATATCAGTCATAATACCTCTCACTATTATTTTTCACAGGTGAATATCGTTCACCTGTTTTCCAAGCCAACATGTTACGGGGAAAGAAAAGTACATTCCTCATTGCTGCCTGAATCTACGTGATGTCTGCATCAGTATCTCTGGAAGCAGCATTTCAGAACACAGAAATGAAGCTGATGATCACAGGAGCATGAAAAATATACTTATGCACTTGACTGAAATTTATGAAATGTGTAGCACCACTTAGCATACCACCAGTGTTCCAGATGTAGACATTTGCATATGGATGCAGCAGTGAACATGCCCACCTGGTATGTTCTCTCTTAATCTCACTAAACAAACAGTTCAAATGCAATACTGGCAAAAAATAATGAATAGTATTGATGTGAAACCCCCGAGATACTAATGAAATGGATTAAAATAATATTTTTTTACAAATGGGCATACAGTGATTGCAATTAAAATACACACTTAGAATAGAAAATAAAGTCATCAATTGAAAAGGGATGCATTATCTACCTGTCGTAAAGGTACTGAGCAATGTCTGATTTCTTTTATACTTACATGGTATCATTCCTACATAGACAACCCAGACCTCAGCAAGAATAGATTTTGGCTCTTGCACTTTGTGGGAAGGTTTGGGTTAGCTTTTTTCTGGGTTTAGAGGAGAGCAGGTGAGGGGCCAGTGAAGATGACAAAGTGTGTTTTTTCTGCATTTGAATGGTTTTTATTTTGCCATTTGTGCTTTAAGAGGTATTTATCGGGGGTAGTAGAATGCATAGCCTTTGGATGGGTAGCTACAGGTAATAACAGGTCACCTACCTATCTGTTGGTTTTATTTTTTCTTATTTTATCACAGATGCCACTGCTATTGACAGACATACACAGTGTGTGCACGTGCTTAATTCTGTACCCTGTCTGTGGTTATTAAACCAGTCTGGTTCAAAGTCAAGGCAAATTTTGTTTACATGTAATGTCTCACAGGAAGAGGTATCGAAAACAAGCAGGTGAAAGATCAGCTATAGAAGGAAAGAGCAATAATCCACCTTTTAATTTCTAATCTCTCATTAAAATCTTTACAAAAAGCTTCTCTAGAAAGGTGTCTTGCAACAATCTGTTTATAATATTACATTAGTGTAATTTTCATCTTCCATTGGAAAATGCAACAAAACATTCCCATAAATAAAAAAGAAAGATGAATGACAGGGTTTTATTACAGAAGGAGCCACTGACACTAATTAAAAACCCAAGGATTATGCTTAGGGCAGATGAATCCCCTAAAGTGCGAGCAGTATTTTTACCTCCTTCTATCAGGAAAGGAAAAGTTTAGGTCATCTGAGGGAAACCAAGGAAGCAGAGAAAAAGACAATTATACCTCCTTTTCTCCTCCTCCAAAGACAGCCTGGACATTCCCAAGCTGGGTGTTGGTCTCAGCACACGCCGGGAGGTGTGTGTGCCCATGTACCATGCGATGCTGCGAAGAAGGCGAACGCCACTCTCCCCCAACAATTACCCTCTGTTCATGTCTGATATACAGCCAAAGCTCTTCTGTGAAGAAAATGAGCAAAGCACCTATGAAAAAATAAACTGCTTTCCAAGAACATACATCACTTGAAGGGGCTGATTTTCTTGTCCTCAAACAACCCTGTTCCTAAGGCTCCTGGGCTGCCTCTAACTGCAGGAAAAACCATACTGGGGGTTCGCTATATGGTGTGATCAGTTTTGTCAGACTCAGTCACTCATTCATTTTCTCTCTCCTACACCGGCACAGGGTGCCTGACTGTGAAACCAAGGAACAACTAAACTGACCCATATTGCTGTTGTGACACTAGTAAACTACACATATTAATACCACGGCATCTAGCACAGCACTAATAGTTGGATTATTAGTGGCTGAACAAGCAGGCTTAGGCAGCCTTTATTAGGCTAATGAACAGATTTTTCCAACCAATGTCCCTAATCACCGTGCCTGCCTGCAGTAAAACTGCATGAATAACTGTTAAACCAGATACAATTAAGGTCCTCACTGGGATTAGAGCTACGGAGCGGCTGTTCCCAGGCACCTAGATCCCTGTTTCCTAATTCTAGTTAATAGGAGACCTTCTGCCTGCTTTCTGCCTTAAGCCAGTAAAGGAGAAGGCAGGGGGAGGGAGGGAGAAAACCCTTTGCAGAATATCAGATCCTCTCTCCTAACCTTTCCTGGATGAATAGAGACAGATTGTGAATCGTGCAAACCTAACATCTTCTAGAACAATGAGGCCCTTCAGCAATAACAATAGTACTAATCATAATAGTAGGCAGCTCCAGCCCCTTTCTATCATGTGCAAACAGTTGGGGCAGAATATGAAATTGCTTTAGAAATAGATACTGACTTTTTCCCCCCCCTCTCCCTTTCACTTGCCTACTAAGAATAGCCTAATTTATTCATGCTTTTATTTGGCAACAGAAACTAGGCTGACCTGCCTCCCTTTTTATTCACACAGATAAAAGGGCTTTGGCAAAAAGGCAGAGGACACTCTCTGCATTTAAAGGTGTCTAGTGTTGCTCTCCAAAGGAATGACAGAATGGTTACTGCTTCTTTCATTGGTCCTCCTCTGCTCTCTGGCCTTCATCTCTTTTCTCTCCGACTTTCTTTGGGGCTGTTCATGCCATAAAACTAGGTTAAATCTGGGGCGGAGGGGAGGGGAGAGAGTAAAAGAAACTCAAGTGCCTTCAGCATCTCGTTCAGAATAGTGTGGCACTGTGCAGCTACAGAGGTCCTATGTGTAACTCACAGTCTTGGAGCTCCGGGAAGAGAGCATGATTTAGAGATTTTGTTGAGAGTGTGTGTATTTGGCAGGGGGGAAAGAAGGGGGGCTGAAAAAGGGCTTGCGTTAACCCTTCTTTTATCTTCACATAATGAGAGCTGCTACTCAGAAAACGTGAGTCATTGAAGAAACACCTTGCATACCAAAACCAATCCATATGAGACAACCTCACTGTATACATCCTGCTTACGTCCCCAGCTGTGTGCTCACAGCGGAGCCCTCCCGAGAAGCACGCGCAGCCGAGCCGTTATAGCGAAGGCAGATAACAGCAAAGTTAATTGCGAAGTACAAACACAGGGATCTTTCAAGCTGGACAAACCCCCTGTGTACGCAAAGACAGCTTCAGTGCCTGCCTTCGCATCCACTTGGGTGAGCAAAGAGCAGGGTTATCTGTCATTGCATAGAGGTAAGAGGGCTTCTGTCTAGGTGAGTAAAGTTCAGCTGCTCCCTCCTTGATTAGTAAAACCTCAGTCTAAATAATAATTTTTAAAAACCTACCAGAGGTTGTTGGTCATGTGTTGTGGCATTCCCGATGGTGCTGCAGAAAAGCAGTGGCACTGTCTGACTGTCGTGCCAGGGAGTGTCTGGACAAGATAGCACAACCACAGTCACCCACAAAGTCAGGTCTTCTCCAGGCTGCTAGAGCCTCACTTTCCCCACACATTGCTTTCCATGTTTATTTTAGAAGTATTTTGGGTGGCTTTTCCCATGGTTACTGCTGCATCCAAGGTTCTCTTTTCTCTTGAGTTTATTTCATAGCATACAATATATTTGTATAACAGATGATCTAGAAAGTCACATAAAGAGGAGGCAAACTAATAGTCTATGAAAAAACAAACACTGAGGATGCTGATGTGCAAGTCCAGCTTAACAATATCTCTTGCACTTTTAAAATCAACCACATCCACTACTGATTGATACTTGCCCTGCTCAACGTCCAACTCCTGGTTTATCATTCTAATTTATCACCCAAGTGGCTGATTTTGTTCCTTCTGCACCTTTTGGACTACCTCATTTTCCCAGGTGTATGCCAAAACAAGTATGAATTCAGTAGGTATATTATGGCTTACTCCACTGTAGCTGAGAGCAGAATGCGACTTGTCTTCTTCTCAGATGCATTATTAAGGAACCTAGTGAGAGCACAGATTTTCCTGCTATGTTATCACATGATAAGGTCGAGTTGATCTGCAAAGTGAAACCTTTCAGAATTTTATTTGGCAGTTTGCTTTAAAACATCAAGTGGTAAATGGTTTCTGCTCTATTTCAGTTCTCATGAACACAGTTCTTCTACGACTGAACCCTTCAACAGGTTAGCAAACATTGTCTCTCTGCCAAGACATGCCATTTCTTTTTTTGTAGAATACTTCTTTTCTTCATTCCTCTGCCAACCCTTTTCTCTTCTCCACACACTGCTTTCAGATTGCCAAGACATGATCGTGTGCTTTAAAGTTGATTTCGGAATTACTTGGCATATCTTCTTAGCTTTCATCTATTTTTCTATCTGGAAACACAATAGAAAGCTTTGACTTTTGAGAATATTTTTTTAAGCACCTCTTTTGAGAACCTATCAAAGTGTGAGCTACCCCTAATTTTGTGTAAAAAACTAGACCATCAAGATCAATATTCTTTTCCATATGCAGTTGAGAAAGGTTGAATCTTCAAAGCTAAAATCCAGATTTAACCTCCCTGCAAAGCTCAGGTATTGGCATCTTCTTATCAGGCTGAAAACTGAGATGTAAGAGGGAAGTCTTAAGTGCAAAAGTACATACCCTAATCTACTCCAGCACTGTCCAAGAAAGACTCCCTAGTGCACAGACACTATCTAACCATATAAAATGCACCAGATTGGGCATGTGGAGGGCTGTGTCCTTAAGAAGTTTATTAGTAGAGTTAAAGCCACGTATAGTAGCTGTGGTCATCTCATCTGTCATTCTGTTACACTGGTAACAAAACATGACTCTCATTTCTCTCATTTATCAAAAGATATTTCCAAGTCCTCAGCTCATTCTGGTAGCTCTGTCCTAAATGCTGTTTCTATTTTTTACACACACTCTGTGAAGTTGAGCCTCAGTAACCCAGGAGTTGTTTCCCTGTCTTCCTACTCCTTACACAGCAAATCATCATATTTGCCATTTTAAGAGTCAGTATCTATTTAGGAGACCAGAATTACCAGGGTTTCTGTCATTAGCCCAATCCTCTTTTCATGTCATTACACTCACGGAAATGGTCTCAACCTTTTAAGTGTGACCTACATTCTCTGTCCATAGATGTAGGATTTTGCATTTGGCTGCATTATCTCAGTGTTTATTTCTGCTACCATATTGTGTGTCCCTTAACTCTTCAGAGTGAAACCTTTTTGGGCAGTCACTCTACCTGGCTATGTGTTGGTGTGGTGTCTAACATAAAAGACCTTCAATCTGGAGTGAACTTCACTGGCCTTCTCTACATACCATTCATATAGCTGTCTTTATGCTGGGCTCCTTCTTCAATGTCTTTTGGTATTCAGATGTAAAAATATCACATGAGCCTCCACATGTCTGTTTACTGCCTCCGTTCCATTGCCTTGAGTTCAATACAAAAATATGCTCATTTACATAACCTGTTGTCAGACATGCATACTTAAAGGCTAACCTGGCCACACAGCACAAAATCATGAGTTTGCTTGCCAAGACTTTCCACTCCTACTCTTCATAATAGGTTTCAGAAGCATCTACAGAAGTCAAAAATACCTCTTCTGTCAATAGAGCACAGGATGGCCAAACTCAGGACAAACTTAGAGCTGCACACATTCTACGTATTTATAGAACAAAGATCAATAAATATTTCAGATGTACCTATATTTATATATCTGGGACTTTTAAGACACAACCCCAAACAGAGATATTTTCTTCAACCAGTTCTTGCCATAAACACAACCAACCTATCCTATGGAGAAATGACCCTCAGATGAGGTTTTGTAGGGTGTCAGATGCAATCTATCAGCCAGAACAGTTTGGCTTCCCTGTGTAGATGAGGATCCCAGGATTTTAGAGTGAGAATCTGTTTTAATGCCCTTTTGACCCCCTTCCCATGGGCGGTTGTTACAGGTTTGGTGGGATCAGTGAAGGGCTCGATGCATGACAATAGAACAGTAAAAGCTCTGCAGGTTCAGCAACTATTCCTAGCAGTAGGGAGTCTATACTTTCTCAAAAAGAGTCCAAAAAAATCACCCCCAGAGTACAATATGAAGAGAACTAACCTACTCAAAACATACAAAAAATATCTAAGTAAAATGTGACTTTGTTAATTTTTCCCAGAAGAAACATATAAATCATATGCTACCACCTGTTGCCTTCTGCCAATTGAAGGACAGTGGATTTTAAATTCTGCAAGTTTTTCAAAATTCCTTAGTATTTCATCCCTCAAACATTTAATTGCTTCTGACTGCCTTCAGGAGTTACACTGGAAGAAAAGCTGTTGTGCAAGGCAGCTGGGAGATCTCAAGCGGTTCCAACTTTTCCCAGTTAATTCTATAGCCTGAAAGCAAGCCAAGATCTTGGATTAACACTAGAAGGGCGAGGATTGTGGCTTCAGAGTTTGTTACAAACAAAAGCACATTGTCAGTGTATAGCATCAAATGGTACTTCAATGAACCAACCTTGATACCCTGAATACTTGAGTGAAAGCATACCATGATTGCCATTTATTTCAGGGCATCAGCAAACTCTGATGTTGTTGCAAGCCCATAGGGAACCAGGGCATTTGCGGTTTAGCAAAAAAACAAATACGCACACACACACCCCCACACAGCCAAAAAACCCCCCAAAACAAAACAAAAAACCCAACGAAAAAGAAATTCCCCACATTGCAAATAAAACCAAAGAAAAAGTTTAACTTGCATGGGTTAACTTTCAGGACTTGCATGCAGGACCATAGTTAGACTTGTGGTGATTTTAGTCAAATTAAGTTGTGTTTTATAAGCTTCATGTATATCTCATTATATATTATGCTTATCTCAGACTGCAGTAATCATTTCCCCAGCTGCTTTTTGCTTAAGATGGCAAGTTAGCAGTCTACCTACTTTTTCCCCTGACTCCCAGAAGTCTTAACAATGTGTAAATTCAATGTGGGCCATATGCAGTTTATTTAACCTCTCCAGGTGTTCTGGGAAAGGACTTTTAGCCTGTTGCTGATCTAATTTCATCTTCTGTCTTCACCTTTTCCTTAAAACCACAGCAAAACTAATAACTCAGCCTCAAAGCAAGGCTTCAAAGCAGCTTGTCAATTTTCCTTAAAGAAAAACTGAAGAGATCAACTTCCTTTTTTTTTTTCCTTTTTGTATAAACAACCTGAAATGGGGATCTAAAATGAGCATGGTATTAAATTTCTGTTTTATTTCATGCCCAAAGTGTGTGGAGTAAGTTTTATTGTAATGAATGCAGGGTCAGAGATTAGGAGTACATCAGCTGAGCAGTTGAACACAGCTCCCAAGAGGAAAGGAAAAAAAAATAGTAATAATCAACCTATGAATACAGCCTTTATTATGATACTACAGTTCTAGAACATCTAATTTATGACTTGAGTGGAAAGATTTATGTACTATTAGTTCCAGATTTCATTAGACTTACGCACAGTTATGATAAGGATGTGTACACTCCTGGAAGCTTGTCAAAAAGTCTATGAAAATTCTGCATAGTGAATTCCCCTGGTCGCAGACCACATGTCTGACATGATGGCTTCTCAGGCAGACCATGTTCTTCTCCTGGTTTGTACTTAGCAAGCGAACTCACCAGGTAGAATTGGTTTTTTGCTCTGTCTGTAAAACCTCCAGCACAGTGGGATTCCTATAAATTGGGATTTTAGAGTGTTAAGATAATGTAGATAATAAAATCAAAACAATAACAGTATGAAATGATGCAGGAAACCAAATTCAGCACTGTACAACATATCCAGCTTGTGAGAAACCTGACCCAACTAAAATCTGCCCTTTGCTCTACAACTTCCCCTGTAAAGTCTTGAAAACACATTATTTCGGAGATGGGACTGTGTCAACAAAACCCTCTTTTTTCAGCCTACATTGTGCAGGATGGTTTCTTTACTTGAGCATACAGAGAATTTGATTATCCACTTTCAGGGGTTGGCCTTGAGGCCAAGAACCTGTGGCCCTCAACATTCCGTGTCGGGTCCTCAGACAGATCAAATATTTCTGGGGAAAGTACCAGAAGATTTCCTTGTCACAGGCCTTAGAGTTCCCTGTGATGCTGAGGCTGTTTATGTGTGATCTGCTCTCTAGATCAGCCCATTTACATTTAATTAATCTTTACATTCCTGGGAGGTTTCCCAAACCTGGGCAGCCATGTATTTAATCCTCTGCTCAAGACATACCACCCAACTGCACCACAGGCATTGACAGAAGTATCAAGGAGGAGACCTAGCAGATACTGTTCTACCTCCAGAGATGAGTGGGTTTAGCTGCAGTTGTTTTTAGCTGAGAGGGCAGGAGCATAGCCTACATGAAGGAGGAGTTTGGAGGAGTCAGCTTGTTACTAGCTTGGCTGGTAGGTAGATAAATAACTGTATACACAGGATATAACTAGCAATCAGGTCATGAATCTCTGCATATAGTTATTTCTATAGAAGCCAAACACATTTGGCAAGTCTGGCATTGTCTTAAGTTATTAGCTGGCACATAGTATACAAAGTCTTTCAGTCCAGTGAAAGCAACAGAAAAGAGGAGATTGCAGTTGATAGGAAGACAATAAAAACATCACTGAGCACAGAACAAAGGACGGACTTGGGGCAACAGGAGAGCTAAATTTCAAGCCCTGTGTAAGCATGGAGGGCAGAATTCAGTCCATGACCAAGCAGATCATGGGTATTAAAAATATGTAAATTAAGGAAATTGTTTAAAAATTAATACTTTGATGTCCTACTAGCTTGCAATGCAAACAAAAAAAGATCCAATTAACTAAAATAATTAGTGAACAGACAATGCATTTGATAAACATTGATTGAGAATGGAAATAACATTTCAGCTCCAAGAATCAGCAAAGGAAATCCATGCTTGTAATGCATTGCTCAGAGCCTTGGCATCCATGTCTACTTTTAGAGACATGAAGGATTCACCAAACACAGAGGAGATCATTCATGGGATGAATAATTCAGGTGACTCCAACATAAAGGACTGTAATTCAGGTGACTCCAATGTAAAGGACTGATTACTGAAACAGCTCAAATCTAACTACAGGTGCTTCTGAACAGAAAGCACTGAGTAGCTGAAAACATACATCAAAACCAGAAGAACTAATAGCGAGGAGTAGGTATACCACAGGCTAGAGCAAAAGGAATCCAGGTGAGACAGACATAAACTGCCACAAACATAGGCACCATGCCAGAGAAAGCAAGATGAAAGGTAAGAGTGGAGCACACCTCCATGCACCCCAAATAAACTCCATGAAAAGAGTTCAGCCTGGCACTGTAACAACAGAAAGTACAGAAAAGTTGCTGCAGGACACCCTGGTAGGCAGGCAGTCCCCTGTAGCAGGGAAAGTAAGGACTCCAGGCTCCTCTTGGGGACTCCATCTCAGTCCAACTCTCAAAACTACCCAGAGAGACCCAAACATGGGAGTCGGGGGCAGAGCGGGGGCAGAGGTAAGGACAGGGCTGGAGAAAACTGGAAGACAAGGATCACAGAGCAGTGAGAGCAAGAGCAGGGTCTCGGCTGCTGGGAGCTGCTGGCCTCACCAGGAGCCGTGCCTTCCCACCCCTGGGCACGCTGCATGAGGGCCCCACAGCCTCCCCAGCCAATTCCCAAGCTCGGAGGTGGAAGGGTGCAGGGCACATCCCAGGAGGCATCAAGGAAAAGCCCTGGATTATACACAGAACACCGGCTATGATTTTGGATAGGTTTATTTACACCAGCTCTACCAAGGCACAGGCAGCTGAGTTTTGCAAGCACTCCTATTCAGCACAAAATGAAAGATCGAGCAGGGATGTTGGCAGTAGCCAGGCTTTAAGCAACCAGCACATCTCTGTTACTTTCCCTTTCCTGAGGAGCAATTTTCCTTATCTCTATCTGTAAGCTGACTCTCAGCATTACACCAGGTCCTACCAAAGTTTGCTTTTATCGTGATGGAAAAATTGGCAACAGACCCATGGACCTGCAAGGGGCACCCTGGTACCAGTCACTCAACCCACAGTGGTGTTATAAAACAGCAACCTTCTGCTTTGCTAACACACAGACATCTCAGACGTAAGCAATTTGTTTAAAGCATTTTAAGATACTGGGAAAAGAGCAAAAAGCAGAAATGAGAAACAATAGCATACTGTTAACTTTTGGGTTAACACAACTCCCAGTAATTTTCTTGTCTCTGTGCCTCAAGTTTAAAACCGAAAAAAAAAAAAAAAGGTAAAAAAATCATCACATCTCCTTGTATACATCCCAGCAAACTGTACCAGGCTACTTCAAGTTTGTCTCTCCCGGCTTCTGTTATGTTGACTTCTGCTACAGGACGAGTGAACACACTGAGGAATAGAGCCATAATTCTGCTCCAAAATCTAATGCCAGCTGGAAACAGTGAAATTATGACATTGGACTTGTCAGTGGGGATGTCAACAGCAGTAGCACATAGAGGTTTTATGAAATACTTCTTTTTGCAGTCCACCAGATCCTGTAAAAGTGCTCAGAGGTTGCCTGTTAGGGTCTGATCTAACCTCTTTAAGTTAGTAGAAGTGTAGTAATGGGCTTTAATAATCTCCGGATCAGAACTTTTAATGATAAGCATGTCTGGAATAGCAATTTTTACACCCCTTAGAAGTAAATAATTTGGTTACAGCCCCTCTTCTCCACAAACAAGCCAGCAAATAGGCTGCAACTAGCTTGCCTCTTGGACATATCCCTTGTTATTTTCTTTGTGCATTACAAGCAAATAACATAAACCAGTAAACTGTAATCATGGTTGAGCTAAAATCTAGGGTAAACTGACATTATTCGTCTTGGGCATTATTTGAGGAAGAAACTGGTTACAGGTTGACATACCATTTGCTCAAGAGTATTTCATGCTGTTGGTTTTGAAGTAACAGTATTTAAGAATCTGCCAGGGAATTAGTAAAAGTAACTATGTTTACTAAGAGTAATGCTAACTAAACAGCTCCAGACAAAGCCTCCTGTGCTTTACAAACCTTTGCACTCTGCCAGAAGAATGTGGGAAAAGAGTTAATCAATAAAAGACAAAATAGAAGCATTACCTCATCGCAATGAAAAATCCCATAGCCTAAACACTGATCCAAAAGGGGGAAACTGAAGTAGTGACTCCAGCGATAGGAGTAAACCTTTGGTAACATCAAATGTTCCATTCTAGTTAGAGAAATACTTGGCTCCCAGTAAAGTAGCAATCTCTCGTTGTATGCCACAAAATGAAGATAGAGATAAAAAGCAAACACAAAAATGAATTGTTTTTAAAATACAGTGTGATATCTTTAGGCTAGACTATGCCTTATGAAATATTTGTACGTAGCTGATTACAGAGAAGCATCTGTCATAATTCTGGCCTCTATGAGCTACCATACCCTAAGGCAGCAATAATACATGCCTATTACTAAACTGCTAGCAAATCATGTAGCAGTATATCAATGCATTAGCCATGAAGTATATATGTGGGTACAAAAGAAGAAATTATTTTAAGAAAGAAAGAAGAAATTACTTTAAAGCTATGTTTCTTCCTGGAACGAGGTTCTTTGTCTGAATCACACCCTGGTCTAGAAAGCTCAGTGTGCAGCAGGGGGACTCCTCAGAAGTTTCTCAGTTCCCTTTAACACAGCCCAGATATTTGTCAGCTGTGCAGATCTAGCAAGGCACAGACACTGTCATTTCAATTTCAGTTTCCAGGAAGATCACATGTGGTATAGCTTTTTCCCAACAACCATGCCTACTTTGTGCAGCACTGTCAAGATGATGTCCTTTCTACCATCAAAAGCGTCAGAAGGAGGAATAAAAACAGTCAGCAAAAAAGCTTCTAGTAGGTAGAAACTGCTGCACAAAAGTCCTCACTTTTTAACTAAAACTGATTTTCTCAAACTTTCTATACACTCAGCACGAAATGGGGTTCGATTCAGACTTTAGGCAAATGCAAACAACAACCTCAGAGCGGACAACTCCAGGCACAATGTTCATCCACTTACAGCAGCTTGATCATTTGAGTGTGCTACAGCTTGCCTGTCGTTTGCTTCATGCTGCTTTTGGAGCTGTTTTTTCCATTTGTTTGTGTTGAAGGCTGCATTTGTTTTCTTTCCTTGTACTGAAAAAACTGGAGTACTGTTGACAGTAAAATTATTAGGCCCTTTACCCTAAAGTTGTCAACCAGTCTTGGCTGTTAACAGATCTAACAATTAGGTAATTAAAAGTATGATTGACAGGCAAACAGTGAAAGAAACCAAACCTGTTATTGCACCCCTTCAGAGCAACAAATAAACCCTCTGTACGTTTTCAGTATTCACTGGCTTCAACAGGCCTAATTATCCCTGGTTGATGAGTATGTGCATAGCATTCAGAAAGTGTAAGGTTTTCATGTCACTTTTTTTTTTTTTTTTTTTTTACTTTTTCTTAGCTAGAGACCTTTTTCTGATATGTGTGTGCATTTTGAATATAATGCTAAAATACTGGATGTCATCCTGACTGCTGGAAATAAGCCAACATATAATAATATCCTATCAGGAATGCTTAGGAAAAATAAATCACTTCAGATCCTTGGAGTCAGTGATACAAGTGCTATTCCCGTGTCACAAGCAGGCAAGCGCATATGTTTAGTGCTGCACTTTAAGGTATGCAGTCAGAGCCAGGCTCCCGTACAGGACCAGCCATTAACGACTGACAGTAACGGAGCTGTCACCCTGAGTTTCCCATTTTCTGCAGTGTGTGGTTCTGCACCCCACTGTGTCCTTCCTCGGTGGCCACCGATTTGCTATGACATATTCTGAGAGGCAAAACACCTGATGATGTATTTAAAATAAAACCAAAAACTTGCTGCTCTTTTCCAATTTAGACATCTAGAGAGAATTCTGCCCTGTATGGGATTCTTTAATTTTTTTATCCTCTCCTTTTCAGATCACATTCTCTGCCTTTCTCACACACAGACCAGGCAATAAATCTGTGTGCTTCGTTTTTGGTGGGCATCATTCAAAGGCTGATTTGTTAGGTGTAATTACATTCACAGCAGTTTGAAAGAATTGAACTAAGCCGCCTGCCCTTCAGCTGCAAGCCTTGGTTTACAGTGCACCCTATTAATATGCAGCTGGGCAGACAGATGAAATGCCCTCAACAGGTCTTAGATGTCTTTAGCATCTTAGTCCACTAACTTTGTAAACATTAGTTAGATCTGGGAGCAGGGACTGCTATGCTGCACAAGCAGTGCCACTGTGGGGGAAGGGAAATTGAGGATCAGGATACACCCCAGTGCCCAAAAGACACCTGAATGGTTTCAGGGACTTGTCAGGTATTTACCCTTTCCTGTAGATAACAGCCTGAACTTGCAACCATTTCTCCTGGCCAAGCAGAATTCACCACACACAGCCAAGCTGAGAGAGGAGAGCAGAAAAAATCCCTGAAAAACTACCCCAGCAACCTCACCCAGCAGGGCCAGGACCTCTAGGTCTTCAGACTAAATGACATCAGAGCAGGTGACTACACATGGGGGATTTTTTTTGGAACAATAATCAAGACAGATGACAATACAGCTCCGCTGCTGTCTCTCTCCTCCCACTGTATTTCCTCCTCTTCCTACACACTATCGTATCTCTTTCATGTCCTATTCAAAGCAGCATTTCAAACCAAAAGCTGAAGTTAGAAATGGCTCATTGGAGGGAGACTCTTCTCTCAAGCAGGATACAAAAATGGAGATGGTGAGACCTCTCTACAAGAGATATTTTTTTTTACACGTCTTTTATACAAACTCGGCCAACCCTGTCGCTACAGATGAGATGCAGAACCATTGCTAATGAAATACTCGCAGTCTTAGCTTTGCTGCTTCCTAATTAATGAAAAACACAACTTTCACAGGTTTTCCAGAGCTGTGATAACCTCACCGCTGAGGCTGACACACAGGCCAAGCGCATGAGGAGATTGCCCCAAAGCAGCAGAATTTCTTAACCCAATTTTCTGATGGATTTGACCCACAGATACCAGAACCTATTTCCACTCAACCCTGCCTCCCCTCCTGCATGTTCCTGTACCTCCAACCTGGCTGCAAAACACCTCTGTGTCCCACCACCAGCATGGAATATAGCATCACCTCCTGTGGGAGCTGGACAAGGGGAAACACACGCCTGCCGCAAATACAGAGCTGTGCACAGGTGGTCTGCCAGCAGACACCTCACGCCTTTGAGACTTGAGACATTCCTCTTGCCTTGTGTCAAACACGGCTGAAAATGGTTCATAAGTTACCAAGCATAAAAGAAGGCTGGGCGTGCAGTCATATCCCTGCCCTTTCCTCATGCATCCAAGTAAAAAAAAAATAATAAAAAATATATATACACCTTGAAGTTTGAGGAGGAAAGCGCGTTTTTTAAGTGACAAAACTACAAATACATAGAAAATGTCAGAGGTTAATTACAGGGAATTAGTGGGGCAAAAGCTGTGTGGAAACAGATTTATATCTGTACAGCAGAGAAAATGGCTTAGTTATAAGGGCAGGGTTTGACCTAAGGGGAGTTAAAACCAAAGAGAAACCCTAAAGATCAAGTCTCTGGGTCTCTGTAAGATTTAAGGATGAGAAAATTTCCTAAGTAACAAGCTATTTTTATACCATCTATTTTAAACCTCTCTATTCGTGAGATGATTCTTCTTTTATTCATGCTCCTTCAATCTATTATACAGACCATACTTGCTGAGCTACTACATTTTAAGACCATGCAAATTGTAAATATTGGTTTGTATTAAAGACAGGTCTGAGTCACAGGATTCAGCATTTGCATCCAGACTCAAACTTTTCGAGGTTCATAGGTGATTTGATTCAGGCCCTCTTAAAGGCCTTGATTCTGCAAGATGCAAAGCACTTTCAGCTCCCACCAAAGTCCAAGGCAGTGGAAAGCCCTCTGTGCTTTGAAGGGTTGGGCACATAATTTAAAAATCTCTGTTAAAAAAACCCCAACAACGCTCTTTTCAATGATCCATTATTTAAGGAGCATGAATTTAATTACTTACTGTAAATAAGCTCAAGAAAGTTAGTCTTCTCACTTGGAAGGATACCAAATTTCCATGTCTGCATATAGGCACAATCACATACAGTGTGACCTTAACAAGATTTATGGCATGGTTTATTAATTCTCTAAATTGGTTCCATAAATCTACACTAGCCCTTACTATTTAGCTGAGTAAACGGGCTTTGATCTCTGCAGAAAGAAGAAACATACAAATCAGATTTCTTTCATAAAGGTTCTGGGCCAAAGTCTGCCCTGGGAGGTATGGCCAGCAGCTCCTCATCCCTCTCAGCGGCAGGAACACATGGCAGAGTTTGGGCTGCTGTGTGCAAATCACGTCCTTGGTTAAAACAGTTCGAATTTCTAGGTGATGGACATTTTATCTGTGCAGTGCTGCTCATTTTGCAGTAATTAGTAAGTCCGGGGGAATCTGGATGATTTTTTCATATGGGGGAAAAGTGACCTTTGCCTCATTTTGTTTACAGAAAGCAGTTACAAGATAACACTATCTACAAATACTTCGCTTGCATTAGAACAACATTGTCATCTTAACAAAGATAATTTTATCCAACATCTAGTCTGTAGGTGTAAGTGGTGGACTGGCTGCCTATGCTCCATGGTAGACCAAGCTCAGCTCCCTGGATTTGCACATCTCTGTGCTGTGATACTCCACGTATTACCTCACAGGGGATTTTCATACAGCAGATTTTTTCTTATCTAAAGAAAGCCATACTGGGACTAGACGTGGCTTCATTCTGGCAAATTGCTAAAACAGTTAACATTGCTGCTGCCACCTTTCAAAGCAAGATAAATGGCAAGCAGTTCCATTAAGCTTCCAGAAAATTTCAACAGCAGAAGTCAGTAATTCTTTTAGATCATGTGAAACACAATGACCTCAAGAAACATGTATGACTCTAAGTTATCTCAAGTTTGTTTCATGTTGGTCAGGGAAAGGAGGGAAAATTTAGAGTATAAATTACTTTCATTTGCATTTTGAAATTTTACATCAACAGTCAAATTAAACCATGATGTGTTATTAAATAACAATGTATTTGCATACTCATAAAACCTGAAAATTATTCCACTGACTTAAAATCAGAATTTGACACAACACATCTTTTGCATTTACACTACGCTGAGCTTAGAAAGCAGCATCATGTTTACTAACATGTCTGGGGAAAACAGAACAAATGCTATTGCTCTTCAGTTCAGACTTGTCCTCCTTTATGTTTTTAACCTCGCCATAAAATTCAGATTTGAGGTTTGGTTGGTTTCATTTTTAGTCTCGGTCCAAAAGCATTTTCAAATAGAAACTCAATTATCCCATAGGTTTATGAGCATATTAATGTGACTCTTTCCTGTACTTTCTAGTTTAACTTTGAGATGCAACAGCTCAGCCTTTTGTGTTGAAAACACAAAGCACAAAGAAACCAACCTGGTCTACCTCTTTTTTAGTTACCAAGGGGGCAAGTGGATTCTTATCAAACTGGATGTGAAGAACCATATGTAACAGCTGCCTTATTCTTTAATAATTTTTTAAACTTCTTTAACTTCTGCAGTCCAATGCACTGCACAATGCACCTCACACAGGTGGAATTTTTTGCAGACACCATTTGGAGCCAGAAGTCTGAGTACAAAGTACAGAGGACAGTTTTGCAAAAGTCTATGTTAAGTATGCTGAAAACAGGGGAGATGGACATGTAAGGAATAGATTAGAAAATACATTAAAAAATCAGTTAAACTAGAAGAAGATTTATCTCTGGGACGCTGGTCACACATATACTGCTCCTGAAGACTCCTGAGCAAGAACTCTAAATGGATTCTAAAGTTTACTGAAAAAAAATAAAGACTACAACACATCTCTGTCAAGATGGTAGTTAGACCTGAAGACTTTACCAGGCTATAAAAGGTTAAGTGGGGGCACAAAATATACTGCAGGTAACGCTTTACCACTCTCTGGAGCTGTGACATGTTATACTGAGACTGCAGGAGCTACAGTGCTGGAGGAAAAAAGTTTTTGATAGCTATATCCATGCAAGCTGGCATCTAACAAGCTGTACTAGAGCCAAAGGCCCAGGATCTGTTGTTTAGGTGGATACCAATTCCCTCTTTGTCCAATTCATTAAAAAAACCCAACCACTCTAGAAGAATTCCTTATACCATGATAACACGTTCTTTTCTTTGTTTGATCAACATCTTATCTAGAGCTGGAATCATCCTGGGTTTTCTCCCCTGGACTCACTCCAATGAAACCACTTCTTTCTTCAAAGGTAGTGCCCCAACCTGAACACAGTGTGTAGCTGAGGCTGCGTTAACACAAAATGCAGTAAACAGTGTCCTTCATGTGTTTATGTTGTATACTACTCCCAGTCAATCTTGTTCGCTATTAAAACAAGAACCAGGATATATTTTTTTGAGACTTCTCCACATACTACGATTTCTGAAGTCTCTGAATCAGAGACAGTTCCTTTAACTAGAGGCACTCCAAATCCAAAACAAGCTTCACTCTCTATCAAAGAAATTTGCCATATCTGTTAAAATTTTATTCCTGCTTGCATTATAGTTGTTTCCCCATCTACATTTTCCTTTGCATCTATTGACAGTAAATTTCATCTCCCACTCTAGCATGCTGTCACTCACTCCTGCAACTCTTTATGCCTAAGTTTGATTTCATTACCCAGAATAATTTTGTATCACCAAATGCTCTCATTATTCAATCTAATATCTAAGTTCATTTATGAATATGTTGAACAGCATAGATACCAGCTGGGTACTATGAAGTTCTCTTTATCATGCAAGCTGACCATTTATTCCCACATATTTCCTCCCCATCTTTTAGCTAGTTATTAACCCCTAAAAGGATTCTCTCTCATTTTATGATATCTGTTTCTTTCTTACCAAATGTCTGCTGGAAATAGAACACAACAGAGAGGAAACAGTCTAAGAGGTTCTTGGAATGTGGGGAAGACAAATACCTGGCACAGCCAGTGAGCAAGCAAGCTAGGGGAGGCGCCTGCTGGACCTGCCATTTGTCAACGGAGAAGGACTTGTGGGTGATGTGATGGCTGGAGGCTGCCTTGGACACGGTGATCACGGAATGAGAGAGGTTTTGATTCTTGGAGAAGCAAGGAGGGGGGTCATCAGAACCGCTGTGTGGGCTTCCAGAGGGCTGACTTTGGCCTGTTCAGGGGCCTGGCTGACAGATCCCCTGGGAGGCAGCCCTGGGGGGCCGAGGGCTCCGGGAAGGCTGGACATTGATCAGGAAGGCAGTTCTAAAGGTGCAGGAGCCGGCCGGCCCCATGTGCCAAGAGACGAGCCAGCCGGGGGGCAGAGCGGCCTGGCGGAGCGGAGCTGTGGCTGGGACTCAGGGAGACATGGAGCTCACCGCCTTTGGAAGAAGGGGCAGGCACCTCTGGAGGGCTACAAGTATGTCACGAGGTTATGCAGGGAGAAAATCAGAAGGGCCAGAGCCCAACTAGAACTTAATCTGGCTACTGCTGTAAAAGACAATAAAAAGAATGTTTCTATAAATAAATGAGCAACCAAAGGAGGAAGAAGGGCTAAGGAGAATCCCCACCCTTTACTCCCCTGCTGGGGGGGGGGGGAACATAGTGACAAAAGATGAGGAAAAGGCTGAGGTACTTAATGCCTCCTTTGTCTGAGTCTTTAATAGTGAGACCAGTTGTTCTCTGGATACTCAGCCCCCTGAGCTGGAAGACAGAGACTGGGAGCAGAACATGGCCCCCATGATCCAAGGGGAAACGCTCAGTGACCTGCCACCCCACTTAGACATGCACAAGTCTATGGGGCTAGATGGATCCACCCAAGGGTGCTGAGGGAGCTGGTGGAAGCAGTCACTGAGCCACTCTCCATCATTTATCAGGAGTCCTGGCTCACCAGGAAGGTCCAAGCAAACTGGAGGTAAGCCAGTGTGACACCTGCCCACAAGGGCGGGAAGGAAGTATCCGGGGAAAGGCTGTGGATGTTCCCTACCTGGACCTTAGTAAAGCCTGTGACACCATCTCCCACAGCATTCACCTGGGGAAACTGGCTGCTCCTGGCTTGGGTGGGGGTGCTCTGTGCTGGGTTAAAGCTGGCTGGGCGGCCGAGCCCAGGGTGGTGGGGAATGGAGTCACATCCCGCTGGTGGCCGGGCACACGTGGTGCTGCCCAGGGCTCAGTGGTGGGGCTGGTCCTGGTTAATGTCTTCATCGATGATCTGGGCAAGGGGATCGAGTGCACCCTCGGTCGGTTTGCAGGTGACTACAAGAGGGACGTAGAGGTACTGGTGTGTGTCCAGAGAAGGGCAACGAAGCTGGTGAAGGCTCTGGAGCACAAGTCTGATGAGGAGCAGCTGAGGGAACTGGGGCTGTTTAGCCTGGAGAAGAGAAGACTCAGGGGGGACCTTATTGCTCTCTACAGCTGCCTGAAAGGAGGTTGCAGGTAGGTGAGTATCAGTCTCTTCTCCCAGATAACAAGCAACAGGACAAGAGGAAACAGCCTCAAGCTATGCCAGGGGAGATTTGGATTGGACAGTAGGAAAAATTTCTTCACTGGAAGCGTGATCAAGCCTTAGAACAGGCTGCCCAGGGACGTGGTTGAGTCACCATACCTGGAGGTATTTAAAAAACATGTAGTTGTGGCACTTAGGGATATGGTTTAGTGGTGGACTTGGCAGTGCTAGGTTAACAGTTGGACTCAAAGGTATTTTCCAACCTGAATGATTCTATGTTTCCATGAAAATCCACCAAGCAGCAATTGTTTGGCAAACTTTCTTGAAAATCAAAATACTCCCTATCAGCTCCATTGCAGAGGTTTTAATTTGTCTGTATTTAATTTAATTTTTAAAAGCCTCCAAAAAATCTGTGAGATAAAATCCCTCTATAAATGCTACCCTGACTTTTCACAATAGATCATATTTATCCATATTTCTACTTTATTTTAGCATGGGTTCTGCCCAATACAGAGGTCAAACTCACTCCTGTCTAGATATTCAACATCTGCCTTCTTTCTCTTGGTGCAAAGGGGTGTGGTGTGTGTGGAGGGGTCTGTTCTTTCATACCATATTATTGATTCATATTAGTTTTAATCTATAAGTAAAACATTTTTCTGTAAAGCTACTGTCTAGTTATGTTCCCCATCCTGTATTTGGGTAGATGCCTGGTACACCTCTGTTTGAGGTTGTTGGCTGGTTTTCGCCTGTTTGATATCTAATAAGACAAGGAGCAAATTCAGCTGGAAAAAAATTCTTCCAGAGGGAACCCTTTCACCCACCTGATCCTTTCGCAGCCCATAGTGGCACCTGATAATGGAAGTAGGAACACGTCCTTATTTATCAGTCCCCTCTGGCAATTAGTTGGGTCTGCTCTCTTTCTGGCATGCTGTGTAGGAACAGGCTGTATATTTGTGTTGCATAAAGATAGTTTAGGCATATCGATGTTTTTGCATTGATGGGACATGGGGAAAGTGATGAGTGCCTGTTTGTGTATCTGAACAGGGTGTGGGGTTTTGCTGGATGATTAAAACACGAAGTATGTTATGGTGAGATAGACTATTTGAAGAATGTACAGCAATGAAAACCACAAGAGGAAAGAAGGCAAAAAATTACTTGATTCTAATACTCAGCGGTATGTGAAAGGTTAGGGAAGAAGACAGTCAAAATGTAATTTTGGAGTCTGATTCAAATTCCACTGAAGTCAATGAAAAATCCCCTTTGGCTTCAATAAGCTCTAAACTAAATCATTAATAACTGTCATTCTGAGATTGCACTTAAACGTCAATGTGTTTTAAATTTAACCGAAAATTTGGACATGTAAGGCAGTATGTGAATTGTAGAATTTGATTAATATATGGAAAAATCAATTTATTTGGTCTAGTCCTGCTTCCTTTGGAATCGGTGAGAGCTTTGCCATTGATTTCAGCTGTAGAAAAACCTCTCCACTTCCTAGAGGGAGATTTCCATGTGAATCTCCAACAAGGAAATGCTCATTCACGAGCCTCATGATCTAATCCATGGCAGCTTTAGCAGAACACAAGGACATCCCTAGAGAGTAGGATGAAGTGAGATCAGAGCTGTAAGACGAACCAAGGCCACATAAAGCCTTGCTTAAGTCAACATAAGGATATTAAAGTTGAGATTTCACCACGGCCTTTCCACTGCAGTGGGAACTTGATGTAAAGAGGGTTGAGAGAGAGTTGAAGTGGGGAGACCCGGTGATGCAGGGTTACATAATAATCCAGCCTGCTAATCACAAAAGCATGGATAAGCATTTCAGCCTACATTGCACAGGGGAGCATCTAATCTTGGAGGTGCTTTCTGGTGGGTTTTTTTAGTCTCCTTCTCTTCTTTTTTTTTTAAACCTTTCACACAGCCTAAGGTGAGAGGAAATAAAAGTAGCCCCCCTGCAGATAAACCACAGCGGTCAGGGTAATGACTGAGAAGGATTATCAGCCTTCAGGGCATGACCTGACCATCAGTGAGAGCCAGAAGGGCATTTTTCATCTGTCCCTTCCTTCTTTTCTACCAAAGTTTGTTACTGCAGAAATGCAGGGTGGCAGGTAAGCAGAGATGGTGTTTCTGAAACAAGACAAAATGTGCAGGACAGTTCTCTTGGGTCAAAACCAAAGGAAAAGGAGAAAAGAATCCCTGAGAAAAGGATTAAGTAGAAATCCCTTCCTTGATTCACTTGTTCCTAGAAACAAAAAGCCAACTGAGCTTGCAATTGCCTTTCCCAGAAGGGAGATAGGGACTTTCCAAATTCTTCACCTGTCACCAGCCAGGGATGGAAAACCCTTGTCATCGTCCCAAGGAAAAGAAGAGGCTAATATTTGTAAGGGAGATGCTCTGTATGTAATTTGTTAAGCACTTGAAGTGCAAACAATTATAGGTCAGGCCCTGGTTGTCCCATTATAAAGTAACTATAAGGTAATATTTCAAAGGTTTTGTTTATGGACAAACTGTAGTCAGGTTACACAAATTCCAAAAGCAGGGTCAGCATGCTTACTAAATACATTTAGGTGATACGTATCTTTTAAAGGACAGCAGTGCAGAGCACTGGCAAAGGTTGATAGTGCACTGAATGCTATATGGATATCTGTAAAGCAGTTTAAATAGATGATTACAAAACCAGTTATCTGTTATTTTCACAAACTGCAGTAATCAAACAAATCACATATATCTGTCCCATGAGGGCACTGACAACAATTCTTCAGAGTTTTAGGATAGATGGGATCCTACAAGATCTTAACCATACCATGATATGGGTGCTGCTCAAAAGGGTTTTAATACGCTGTGGGAGAAGGAAATTAATTCACCTGTGGGAGACAAGAAGGTGACCAGCTCAGCAGGACAAAAATTCAGTGTAAAGTAGGAGAAGCACAGATTTCAAGCTCTCTCTGCCCTGACTGAAGAGTTTAAAGCACATTTCAAGAAGCAAGACCAAGGGGAGAAGGGAATCTCTCCCAAATGTGAGCAAAGCCATCTGTTTTGCAGCAGTTGTAGGGAATACCTGGGGGACACTAAGGGAGCACATCAGGCACTTGAACATAACGCTGAGCTCCTCCTAAGAACTGGGGAATATTAGAGACCTAGGCAGGGAGTAGGCATCAGTGCCACAGGGCTTACACAAACTGGCACCTCCCTGGGTGGGACGCAGAAAGGACAGGCTCAGACTGGTGCTGGACACCAAGATCCAGGCACCTTTGTCGCTCCTGAATCCACGTATGAGATGTATTCACAGGAAACCAATTTACCCTGCTCATACATAACTGAAGCCTACGGGAAAAGAGAAACCTCACTAGACATCTCAGCTGTAACGTTCTGTTGGCCTTGCAAGAGGTATTAAATAGGTGTGAAACAGGACAGCAGATTGAATATACCCTTCAGTTATCAAAGGGCTTTGCATTGGGTATATTCTTCAGAACCATGAAGAAAAGGAGGTTGTGTCATGTCAGAGGCTTTGTTTATTCTCCAGAAAACTGAATGACAAAGGGGAAATAAATAAATAAATAAAAAAAGCAGCCAACAAAACCGCCCAAACTGAACATGCCCTTTTCACCACAATAAGATTCTCCCAGATGTGAAAGGAAAACAAGGTCTTTGGCATTTTGGATGTATTGACAAGTTTTTGTCAAACTGCACATACTTTATTAAACCACACTTGGATTCTTCGGTGCACAATTTAGTTGGCAAGTAATGCTTTCAAAATACACGGACCACTGAAATTATTGTACAAAGCTCTTTCAGAGGTTAAAACGCTTCACTGCATCTAAAAATACACAATGACAGCATAGCAATCTGAGGCACAGTTGCCACAGGTATCAGAAATACATGCAAAGGGAAGATTTCAAGCATGAAATATGCCAAAAAACATTTCTCTACTTAAATGACTGCAAAAAGACTATGATATATGGTAATTAAGTTCTCCAGCACCATCACATCTGAGCACCTCTCCTTTCATGTACTAACCTTAGAAATTCGCCTGAGGTGAGGTTGTATTCCTCTTTCTGCTCTAGCAACAATCAGCGTCAAACAGATGAAAACCCAGGAACAAGCAAAAGCACTGGATTCAGAGAGGCAACTCATTTCCTGACTGCCATTGTGTCACCTCCTTTCTGGCTGAAATCTTTTACACATCTTGACCTCCATGTGCCTTGCTCAAGATCACCTTCAGATCAACTTCTCCTTTCATGTAAAACTGAATATGTCAATATGGGAGAATAAAAGGATGTGGAGAGGACTGAAAAGAATAAAGCAAAGTACTCATATAGAAACACTAAATATAATCCAGAATTAAGCAATAGTTAATTACAGAAAGTTATAAATAAAATCAGTAGATTACTGGGGGATTACTGTGCTTTCCAAACAATTATTCCAAACAATAAGGTTGTTTGTATAGCTTATGTAACCAAATAGATGTCTGGAAATTCTCACTTTACCACAGCAGTCAGTCACGTAGTGCAAGAAAACTCAGAAGGACATCCAGTATTTCCTGGGAAAATGCAGCTTATAGTTAGCAGCACCTCCACTGAAGTTGCTTACTATAAAGGCAAGATTCTGGCTTTGAAAAACTCACTATCTTGTTGTGATTTTGAACACTGGTATCATTCAGTCAAGCAGTCTGTGTTTTTGCCTTACTATTTGTTGTATGAATACATCACACTATCCCAAGTGAGAAAAAAAATAAAAGCACAGATACCACACAGGCAGTGGGAAACTTTCTGCTTCCCCCTGCCTAGAAATTGCACAGCAGCAGTGACACAGGAGAAAGTGGCATCTCCCAGTAACACTGTGTACTCCCCAGCAATAAATAGTTTACACTCAGTGGTCCACTGAAAACAGATCTTAATTAAGTGCAATATAGTTGCACTTATTGATCTGTACACATATTTGATCTGCACAGATCAAATCCTTATTGATCTGTAGAACTTTTTGCAAGGGGCTTACCTCTCTAAATTAAATCAAATACCACATTAGATACTTAGAATTTCTCTTTCAGATTGGTGTGTGCTCTCCTGGCTTCAGAAACCTACTGTTAAAGATATTCAAATACAGAGGTTATCCAAATTTATAAATAATGTTAATGGAACAACTGCTCTCTTAATGACTGTGTGCTAAGCAGACCTGCAAAGCCTGACACAGTGAAAAAAGGGTCCTTCAGGTCACAGGCTACAAGAGAAGGATTTAGTAAAGTCCCGAAGTTTCACTACAACCTCAAGTGCCTCATCCTACAGTCACACAGCTGGTGACAGTCACACATCTCCAGTGCAGACGCACCCATCAGCCCATGGCTGCAATATATATAAGGACTGAGGCTGAGCAAGTTCACAGATGTTGTCCAGCGTCTCTTGAATAACCCCTAAGTCGACAGGCAGTGAGCAGAGGACTAGTTGCTAGAGGCAGTTGCTCTGCTTAACTGTCACAGAAATAAAAGGGGGAAAAAATAAGTTTGTTGTGGGAATTTTAGAAATCATGAGATTTAAACATAGGAGGAAGAGCATATCACACATATGAAGATTTACTCCTTTAGAAAGGCAAGTTCCAATTTTCTATTCCTCTTGGAAATCTTTATAGTGTTTTGTGTTCAAACACATAAAGAAAATACAAGAGTAGAATTAAAATTAGTTTCTAATAGTACAAGAGCAACTAATAGTTTCTAGAAATTCCTTTTCTTTTTTTTTTATAAAACTTTTGTACCTTGGGAAACTTTATTTCAAAGCAACATGTTTCATTCTATTCAAGGGATTTTGCAAACATCAACCAAACCTGAACTATGATAATTTGATTAAATATTAGATTCAGTGAGGATATTCCATGATATAAAGTATTTCATAACAAGAAATTCAACATAAAATAGGGAACTTTGTTCATTCCATTAACTCGTGAGATTTATTTTCCTTAAAGGATTTATTTACTTCCTGTTCACTGGTCTGTTCCAGTGTATGTGCAGAAGCTGATGTCACCTGGACCTTTATACAAATTTACTTTTCAGCTTAGTGAGGTTGCTCATTATAAATAGTTTAAAGCAAATTCTAAATAAGCTATTCGTTACCACTCCTAACATCAAGAATAAAGAAAGAAGAGAGCAAGAAGGATACCAAACAAAAAAACAATAGCAAAAAAAAAAAAATTCCTTCACAGTTCTGTTTTTCTTGCCAAATGCGGTCTGCAGCAGCACAATTTGAGTATTTCAATTATGTCAGCAATTAAACAGGCCTATTGTACTTCAGATATTTCAGCTGTCCTAGAAGTTTGAATAATTTCCAGTGGAAAACACTTATTTTGTTGAATTTGATGTATTTTTTTTCTTAAGCAGGCAAGAGGGATAGTTTAAGAGATGTTTACTCTGCCTCAGTACTGGGGAACGAAAAAGCCTGCATTTCTCTCTGATTTTTGTGATCGCTGCAGTATTGCTCAATCTCAATTTTTTTTCCCAAAGACCTACTTGCAGAAGTTAAAACTGAAACCCCTTTATCTATGCTGATAAGTTTACCAGCATATTAAAGGCAGTAAAATCACAAAAGCTAAAAACACCTAAGTGTCCTGAAATTTTCTTATTTGTGGCTCTGTACCTGCGTCAGAGATGCACATGGTCCGTGTCCCTGGGGCCTCGTGTAGATGAGCAGCTCCACACCAGTCCTTGCTACAGACCCTCAGTGGGTAGGTCTGCAGCACCTTCTCTTCGAGGATTTCTACAGCCTGTCTACGCTGATGAGCAGTTTTATTTAACTTGAATGTATGACACTAGTGCTCATTGTAGCACTATGCATTTGTCTTTGCTTACGTTAATGGCTACAGAAGGTGTCAAGATAATAAAAAGCCACTATATGTCTATTGTTAAACTCCTGCTTTAATTAACATTTTTCTTTCCAGTAGTCTGTCCCTTTGGGCAGAAATTCTGGGCTTGCATTTTCCACAAAAGACAGGTTCATTTTAAAATAGCTTAAAAGAGAAGAAAACGCCAATAATCTGACCCAGAAACAATACTCAACATTTTTTTTACTTACTATATAACAGCCTGAAAGCATTCTGCAAATGTCTGCCAAAATTTCGTCATGAGATTAGGATTCATTGCTTTATAAAATGAAGTAATTGTAAATAAGGCACATTTGTAACTTTTTATTTGCTCTCCCTGATTGAATGCCATAGAAAAATCCCAAAGAAATAGATATATATTTTCCACAGTAAGTACAGCTGAGGCTCACTTGTAGAGAAGAAATCCAACAAACTTGAGTGGCATAGGTCAAAAAATTCTCTTATATTTTGTGAAACTAAATGAAATCACCAGAGCAGTGCCATTAAAAGCAACCAAGACATCAAGTCATTTAAATGGTTTCCCTTAGATGGCTAGGTTAATCTCTGGTAAAATTAATCCTTTGTCATGCTGGCAGGTGTAACAAAGAAAACCTTTTTGTATGGAGTGCAAAGAGGGTATTTTACCCTCTCAAAGGAAAGCTGCTT
Source organism: Falco cherrug (assembly GCF_023634085.1). Classification (NCBI taxonomy): domain Eukaryota; kingdom Metazoa; phylum Chordata; class Aves; order Falconiformes; family Falconidae; genus Falco; species Falco cherrug. The sequence continues at coordinate 29,823,343 of NC_073704.1, read as the reverse complement.
GATATTTCCATGGAGAAAACAGCACAAGCGATTAACAATTTAGATTTGCCATTCCTAAGCTTTGTTTATATAAATATATGGGGGATCATTTCTGAATCTGTAAGAGGATTTTCTACAGTCCAATATAAAGAACTTAAAACTGCCATAAATGAGATGTTAAAAAAAAAAATAAACAGATTGCCTTGATAAATGCCAGTTATTGCAGACTGAGCTCCACTGTAGTAACACACTAAGCAGCTGGCATTTAAAAGAAACCTAACTGGAGTGCTAGCTCCCTAGGTAGTTTTTTTCTTCTCTAAAATAATCTCAAGTCTGTGTATGGTGCCCACAAGAGAGGATCTTTGGTGTGTAGTGCAGCCCTTCCCAACTCATGGTTATGACCTACTTCACGACAGCCTTTTACACACACACAAGTAGCAAACGAGCATCTCCTTAAGCTAGGTCCAAGGATGAGCACATCATTGCTGGGACAGAGGGACTCCAGAGATCAGGCCTTTGACGTAAACATGGAAATCAACACTAACTTCACTCTCCTCTCCTGCTGACTTTCATCCCTCTCCTGATCAGGATTAATTCTTCCTCACAAGTTTCTCCCAACTGTTTCCTTTCCCCAACTGTGATTTCCATGAAGGACTGAACCCACCTTCCTTAGAGGAATAGTGCTGGGTGAAAATAGCAGGAAAAATCGGTTTCCATCTTCATGCTGCTCTCTGGGGCTTTCCCCTCAGCACAGCGAAGAGGATCGATATGCTTTGTCCTCCAGCTCTCCCCTTGCAGGAGCTGCTGCACTGACCTGCTTCTTTCCTGCTCTTCACAGGTCTCAGTGGCAGCTTTGCAGCCAGTTTCAAAGAGCAGGACCCCAGTCTCTGGCTGTCAAGAGGTCTGCCTCTATTTATGGAGGAGGTAGCCTTGGTGCTGCTTGCTTGGTCGACTGCGAGCTTTTATTATTTTTTTAACCTCTTTTTTTGGCTTTGTCTGAATGAACAAATCACTCCACAACTCCCCTTCCTCAATAGTTAGCAAACCTTGAACTGCTTCAGCCACTCCTGCAAAGCACCAAACTTATAATGCATATTAGTACATAATTTACATGACTGACCCATCTCTCAGTTTCTGGCAGAGATGCATAAAACATATTTCTTACGTGATGATAAGTATGCTTGTTAATGTAATTTCTGGCTGGCTCGAAGGAGGCAAGTCAAAGAAAAGGCAATAGAGCATTTAAAAACCAGAAGTGATAGCCAGGTTCAGGACCCAGAAAGGACCAGTTCCTTGCTCACTATAGCGTGCTATAGGATAACTGTGCAGTAACGCTCTACCCCTTCCATGCTGAAATCTGTGTGTGGAAACAGAGGGAAAGACATTCCTGCAAGGTCAGACTTCACTCCCATGTCCTTGTCACGGCACGTCATCTGCAGCAGCCATATAAGATGTACAGGGTGACGACTTCATGATATAAGGAGAAACGGATTAGTTTCTAACTTCTATCCCTACTGCTGACTGATGATTTTCCACATACTGATGTCCCTGACTACAGAAGGACCCATGCTGGGCACAGTCATACCTTCTTCAAACTGTGATGAAATAAAATGCAGGCTCACACTGTGCAGACACTGGGACTCCTCAGCAGGGTCAGGACCATCATCCCACAAGACCAGCAAATTTAGATAACCAAAATGCCTCTGTTCCAATTGTACCTATTGAACTCAGAACTAAAAAGTATAAAACTTTGAATCAAATTTCTAGACCTTGGAAAGTTTACCCCTTACACTGAGATGAAGAACTAATAAAGCTGGAAGGAAACAATACATTTTTAAAGCTGACTGAGACTCAGAACATCGGGTTAGGACTGTTTAAAATGCGCTCACTGCCACATCATTTTGACAGTACAGCAGCATCGCAGCAGGTTGTAATGCAACTCCTTGGTATTTCTAAGTGCACTGGGCCTCTAGGATCACTCTCTGGGAAGAAACGTCAGGGTTGTTACTACAAAGTTGTTTACATTTAATTAAAACGGCCAACTTATCTGAGTTTCCATAAGGTTAATAAACCCAGCAAATTTCTAGAGGGATTATAATTAAAACATATATGTTCTAGTAACTTCCCTCCGTTTCTGCAAGATTTGTATAAAATATTTAAGCCCATCAAATATTGAACATGCACACTTAATGATCTACATGTTTATTTTAGAATGAAATTTTTGAGTTTGAGAAGTTTATCTGTAAAATCTTAAATTCAAAAGAAAAATTGGCATAGGCACACTTTAGGAGCTTGTACAAATCTGATGACCTTTCCTTCAGCCTGACTAGTTTATAGAAAGACTCTGCAGTCTTTACAGCTTTAATTTGTTCAATAGCTTCAGGCTTTTAAATTCTGCACTTCTACTGCCCAGAGGTTTACTTTTTTGTGATCCTGCACAATTTCTAGGTGATTTATCAGCTGCTATTCCATTAACAGCAGCAGTAATATTTCTACGCTCATAGGCCATCTCTACCACCATAGTCACTGTGCGACCCCATGACTTGATGCCCACCTTGCACCCTAAAGATGCCTTTCTGAAGTGCTGCCTAGACTGAGAGAGCTAAGCATGCTATCCAGGTGCATTCCTCCTCCTTACTCAAGGTGAGATATAGAGATGCCCTGGTCCTCCAGCTGAGAGCTGCTGTCAGGACACACAGGCAAACAAGCTGGACTGGGGCTGTGATTAGCTAGGTGCCAAGTGGATCAGGTCCCCAAGGCATGGCAGCGAGTATGCTGGCTTCTTGGCCCCAAGACAACCTGTGCTATTTTCAACCAAGCAGCACTTGCTGATGATATCGGCAAGGCCAGGCCCACAGCCAGCTCATGCATTATGTTGCTGATGTTAAAGAATCAAATTTTATAGGAGAAGGCAGCTGGAAGAGGCCTCAAGAGAAATCCAGCTCACCTCTCTGTCCAAACACAAGATCAGCAATAGTTGCGTCATTTTGACAGATGCTCACCCAACTTGTTTGTGAAGCCTTCCAATATCGAAAGCTCCCTAATCTCCCCAGCAAGTCTTGACTATTCTTACCTTTATAAAGCTTTTTTTCTTTACTGACTAACATCTTTTTTGCAATTTGAACCTGTTACTTTTTGTCTTAGGCAAAGTAAACAGTTTATTTTCTCCCTTTTATGTATTCAAAGATTACTTTTTCTTCCACAGACAAAGAGTTCTTTCATTCTTCTCTTCCATATCATAGTTTCTGGATCTGTGATCATTCTGCCTGGTCTCCTCTGGTCCCTCCTTCTTAAAATCTGCAATTACAGTTTTCCAGTCAAAGTGGCACCCAGTTCACAGCGGTTCCATCAGAAATAAGCTTCTGCACTTTGCTTATGAGAAACTACTGTGAAACAGTATCAAAACCCCAAATCAACAGACATGTTGAATGTAATTTCCCTCTTGTTCAAAAGGTGTGTTGTTCTTTTAAAGAGGAAGTTAGACATATTTGATATGATTTGCTGTTGATACATCTGTGGTCTGTGTTTGCTTGACATGCACATGCACTGTCTCCTAAATTTGTATTCCAGTATTTTCTGAAGAAATTAATTAAGCTGCATTGTCTCTATTATCCTTTTCCTTCTTTAAATATATTCACTAAAGTTCCTTTTTCCAGCAGTTTAGTATCCTTCCTCCCATCTGTAAATTCTCAGAAGTATCTATAAGCAGCCCCTATTTAAGTATTCTCCAGCTTTTTTACTTACTGGAAGATAACGTCTTGCCCTTGTGCCCCTGGGATTACTTATGGTGACACTGACCAAGTTGGCACTTTCAGTGAAGTAGTGGCTTACTGCCAGAGAGCAGTAAGCACTGTAATCTTTGCAACTTCATCTGCTAATAAGTTGCCTCTGTTGTATAACAGGACAGCCATTCTTGGCCATCATCTTACTGCCCCGGTCATCTGAGGTCCATCAGATCACCGTTACAGTTCATCACATGAAATCTTTCATTTTTTTAGTCTTCACATATCATGGTTTCATTCCTTTCTTGTGTTTAAAAATTGCTCCCTGTATTTGCACTACACTTGCTGTCTGGGCGTGCTACCTCAGATCTAGAAATTGCCCCAAATTCCAGTATGCCTCCTTACAAATCAAAAAAACTTAACTAAAAGAAATCAATTGAATTTGTCCTATTTTTCTTCTGAACTTCTTCATTATCACGGCACTTAGGCTGAAAAATGTGGAATTAGATTTTACCTGTTACTTTGGTTGTCAGGATTCATATGTTAAAACCAGCATCTTCCTAAAAAGAGACTATTTCTGCTCCTGCCCAGCAAGGGCAACCAAATAAACTAAGCATTTAGTCAGACACACGTACCAGCTGCATATGACTGCTTCACATGTGTTTCAGTGCTGTCTTGGTTTTGAGATATATAGAAATCCGACAAAAAAAGAAATTGCATGTTCCATTAGCTTTCCATTTGGGACACGAGACTCATCCTATCACTGAGTACAGCCAGGAGCATAAAAGCCCCAGCCCTGCAAAGCCTGCCCATTTCTGCAGTGATCTTGGTAGGGCCACGCTCCAGAGGTGTGGACCCTACTGCTGCACCATCTGCTCAGCAGGTCCAGGCAAGAGGCTGTGGGGCACAGGGACCTCTCAGCTGGAGTTCCCTTTTCCCTGCATTTTGGGGCATCAGAAAAGCACTCCTCAAAAATATCTCCTGCATAAGTCTCCTAAGTCTGTGAAATTTCATCTTTACGTTCCCTTATTTCAATGTATTAAGTAGATGATAAGGGTGTTTTTTCCCTCCTCAGTTTTATTTTCAGGCCACGCTCAAGGATAAACCTATCATGTTTCTGACCCACTAGGAAAGCTGCTTTAGTGTTGCAGGAAATGTAATCTGTATAGCCGACATGAAAGTGTTATAAGATGTGAGCTGCAGAGATTTTGGAAGGTTGTGTCTGAGCCACAACATCCATTCCTCATTGCTAGGCTTTGCGAGCTAATATCCTCTTAGCCTAATTTAAAATCATTAATTAAAACTGAGTTGAAACTGATGTGTAATGTAATAAGGACAAGAGGTCCCACACCAAAAAGAGGAGGAAGGCTTAAGAGATGTCCATGTATTCAAATTTGCTCTGCTTTTCTTGAATCAGAATTTACTATATAACGTGATCCCAGTTTAATAGATTCCTCAGATTTGTGCATCTTACACACATATTTTAATTGAAAATTAGTAATTGCTATGAAGAAACTAGGAACCAGGCAGGCAGCTAGCAGGTTTTTTTTGAGCAAATTATAAACACAATCTCTGTATTCCTTGGTCCTCCAATGCACTGGGTATATCACATCAACGCGGTAAGGAAAATCTGTTGAAATCAGTTGGAAATCCTGACTAGCACAATATGAGCTGTTGCTGCAGTGTAAGAAGTTCTTCATCTCAGCAAGTGATATGCTACAACAGGTTTTGTGAAGCGAATTCATTTTCTCTCCCATGCATGCTGGGGTGGAGGCAGGGAGGAGGATGGGGAGCGGGGTATAGAAAAGATGGTAGAAAGGCGGGGTAAAGAAGTTAACATTTTTTTTTTTATATTATTAAATCTTTGCTAGTTTTCAGTGGGTGTAAAAAATAGTTAAATTCCCTAATTAAATTATAATTCCAATCTTAAACAATAAAAAGAAATCCTGTAATAATCTATGTGCAGTGCCTGACAGCTGGGCCGTCTGATCCTTGCAGTCTGCTTACAAATTGGTATTAGTGGCACTAATAAAGCTGATTAATGTTGTGACTAGAGACCCACTAACCTGACACTGCCAGCTGGGCGCACAAAGGCTGTCAATCTACATGGCAGCTGTTAAACTACAAGTGCCGTAGCCTTTAATTTACATTTCAGCAACCTCCACACTGTAATGCATTTTAATGGGCACGAATAAAAACCGCTGGTGACGTGCAGGAATTTCACAGGATATTGGTGTGTACACATTATATTAGTAAAATACCACTTATCAAAAGACCAGAGATAAAGCCAATTCTTCCCTCAGCTACTTTTCTAGAAACCTGTAGTAACACCATCATAACCAACGCAATTATCGCAGATTGCCATCGGCACGGCTGAGGGCACATTTTCAGCCAGTCAACCCACCCTTAAGAGTTATGACAGCTTATTAATTTCCATTGATGCAAATAACTATGAAGATGCTATCTGCATCTTAATAGCATTTTCCCACAACTGCTTCTCTTACAAGTACTTTGGAGGGTCCCAGAACAGGTCCTGTCCATCATTCAGAGGCTTTTAGCAAGTCACCCTTCTGACACTTTCTGGAGAGCCCAGGGGTGGACCAGGAGCCCAAGCTACTCGTTCCCTTAACCACGGTATTTTCTGATGAGAGGGTTGCTGCATTGCCTGAGCTCTAACTGCACTGTGTGTAAACTATATGTAAACAGAGGTCTACAGGCTTTTAAGACTATCAATCCAGGACCTTCTACAAATATTCATCCCAACTGATCCATTTACTATTTAAATGCAAAGAATTTACACTAATTATACATCAGAGTCAGTATACAACACAGCAAAGACGCACAAAACAAATGTTCCAAGGGTAGACCACAGAAAATACAGTCTACTTTCTCTGACCCTAATAAAAGCATAGTTTCTTATGGTAAATACTTTACTGTTTTGTAAACTGTATTATATATGCTGAAGTTCTGGTCAGAATTTCCCTAGGGCAGATTTCTTATTTTTGGTTGTGTGTTTTTTGTTTTTTCTTTTTTTTTTCTTTTTTTTTTTTTTTTAATTATTATTTTAAATTCTTTTATCATGGACTGTTTTGTTCCAAAATACCAAGAACACTACTGGAAAGAACTTTCATTTCTCTACTGTGACATCCTGGCAACTTTCAAAATCCAGGAATCTGGGAGATGGGGGGGTGGGAGGGGTGTTGGGGGTTGTAGATAGGAAGTGACAGAGGAAAAGGTGATGTGAAAAGGAAAAGAATACAGCCCAGAGTGTCTATGTTACTTACTCTAAAAACACATTGTAAATACAGGGACATCTCAAACAAATACTAAATTCTTAAGTAGGCTATGACTATAAACTAAATATGTCTATGTGAGGAATTTGATCTCTTGTTACTGAGTCTTTGCTATCAAGAATAGATTTCCTTCCCTCTCAGGTCCCAGATAACAGGTAACTATGTATCTATTTCTGAAAAAATCAGAATTAAGCAACTTGTAAAAAAACTGCATGCTACTTTTCAGTGGATGAGCCGAGATTTACATCCAGGTCTATTAACTCCTTTTCTTGTTTCTTCATAACTTGACAAACCTTCCATTCTCAAATAATAAAGCACAGAATTATTCTCTTAGTTTTCTTGTACGGCCTTTTGAGGACAGGAAAAAAATTACTGAGAAGCAAGGAGATGGTGGGAACTGAGTTAGCATTTGTCTGCATAGCCCAGGTCATGCATCTTGGTTTGCTGTGCATGGCTGTTACATCTGACTCACACAGTATCAAGTTCAAAGGCAAGTAAAGAGGCCATGAAAGGAACAGAGTTTGTACACTGCTTCGAGTACAAAAACGAAGGCACCCTCTTGTCACACAACCGGTCAGGTCTTGTGCCTTGTGTCTTTGCTTTTGCCATTTCACAGAAAACACTGTGGAGGGAGGATCTGATGACTTCCTAACCCTGAAATCTTGCTGTTCTTGCTGATTTAAATACAATTCCTTATCTAGTACAGTATTGATAAAAATGAGGGAGGAAAAAGTACCAGAAACTGTACGTATAGTCAGAAGAATAATCCAAATTGTACCCAACTAGTAAGCTGAGCTTCATTAACTCATAAGTTGCAAGGTCTTGTAACTTATTTGGGTTTCTGTCAGCTGGGGAATCTACTGGACCTCATGCTCTCAGGCACGTACAGTCATTTACACAACACTTATTCCTAACAGAACTTTTGTCTTGGTGATTTTTGCCAAAATGTTGCCATACTGACCTGCCCACAGCTCCCTCCCAACAGGGCTAACAGACCTCCCTTCACAAGCAAAAGATTCCTTTCCTCATGAGACTCTCATTTAAACCGTGGCAGAACTCTGTGCTCTGGACTGACGTACAATTGACAAAAAAAGGCTTTTTACAATACTAGTTCATTGTTGCTGCTCAGTATCATGAGATCGTTTCAACCACTGGAATGATCAAACCTTTCTATCAGCCCAGCTCTGATTCCCAGGACAGTATCATATGGAAAAGCAGAGCTAGTGTATAAATCCAAAACTTCCCTTTCCCCAGAACTTTTGCAAACTAAAACAGGAGGAGTAAGATGACAAATAACAAACCTTATAACTATTGCAGTGCCATTAAGCCCCATAATTTTTTTTACATCAGCTGGGGAGGGGGAAGGGAGGTCATACACAATAAAATCTGTTAACACCGCTAGAATGAGAGGCCAAAAGAAGAAGGAGAAAATCCAAGACTAACATCTCAAATAGGATCTATTAGGAGTGGAGAGAACCATGAAATCACCCACTTATTTTTCTAACTTCCATCAGATAACAGGATTCAAAGGATTGTATAAATGCCAAGATAGATTAGATACAATAGATAGAATCAATTGTTAGTTCAGACCTTGCTACAGATATGCCAGTCAAATGCATATGTAGTCTTATATGGACTACATGCAGAGAGATGTAAATGCTTAACATGAATAGACTGGGGCTGATGACATCCTTAGCCTGCAATCTTTACATGACATTTCCTTTCCCTTTTCCCTATTTCATAATGTTGCATTAGTTAGAATTAGTAATAACCTGCCTCCGGATTTTTTTAGTATAGCAAGTACAAAAGTAAAGTTGTGCATTTTAGTGCAATACTAAACGTAGTTACTTTAGACGATCTTTAACAATTAATAGAAGCACTAACTACTTAAATAAATGACCTGTGATTTGGTCTAGAAAGCTTCTTTAACAAGTGCCTTCTGCAGGTGAAAAGAAACTTTTATCTGGGCACTGACTCTCACATTAGAAGTTAAAGCAGTGAGCTTCACCCCATCAAATCAAACTGTGTTCTGCTATTAACAGAAGCATCTTGTCTTCACATACCCACTCAAAGGTTTCACTGAGAGAGGAGCTTACATGCAATATTTCTCCTTTCCCAGTTTAATTTTCATGAGTTCCTACTGATAGGGGTCAAGTGAAATAACATTTCATAAGCAGAAGTTTATGACTAGGTTTTGTTGCCAGAACAGAATGGCATCTGTTCCTATGCATGTTTAATTTAAATATTTTTCATGAATGTGGGATGATGGCATAAATATTTGAAATCATCAATATAGTAGACTGCACTATAGCATGGAAAGGCTGCTGCACAGCTGCTGTTAAATTATAGATTTCTTATGCAATGAGTACATTTAACTTGTCTTTTGAAGAATTAAAAAATTATGTCTTCTGCCTGAAATATTTTGTCAGATCTTTAAGAGATGTTCTTCATGTGACCTACAGCTTCCAGACCACTGAAAGAATAACTCTGTGACCCTGTCATGAATGGATGCTTACACAGGGTGGAACTGACAGAGCCAGGGCAAGAGCACACTGCACATGGGGGACAGGTGGGTTTCTTCTCCACTCATGAACCTGTTCACACTAAAAATAGCTCCCAGTTCCCATATATTTGTCTGTGATCTGATTCCCAGTTTACATTCTGGACAACACTCATCTCCCCAGTGCTGACTTGGGAGGAAAAAAAAACCACAAAAGAACCCCAACCAAACACAAGAAAAACTGTTTGCCTTCATCTCCATCCTAGGAACATGATGATGTGCCAGTTTACATCATCTGTAAAAAATTTAACAACCAATCTTAGAGGAAGATGAGACTCACCCACATGTACAAGTCACTTAAAACAGCCTAGATAAGTTTTTGTTGAAAGCAACTAAATTGAGGATGTGAGGGAAAAGAGGCACTGCAGTGTTTCATGGCATTGTTCATGCTGCTATCCAGAACCTACTATGACTTACAGTAAATATGACGTTGGCAAGATATATGACTTAACAGAGAGAAAAGTAAATATTTTGCTATGGTCCAGCTAATCAGATAACCCTTCTCAAAAACCAGCAACAACAAAAAAAACCCCACAACAAACCCCACACCATCACTCCCTGATTTTTAAAGCATTTCTTGTAGAACAACTCTTCTCATTGCAGGATATGTTTACATGCTGTTACTGTGATCTGAAAATTAAGTCCTTGACATAATGGTATCTTTGGAGTCTTGGCCTTACAAAGTCTGTGTTTAGGCTTTTTAATGGTTAAAAATAATTTGAAGTTATATAATTTTACTGTGCTATTCATTTTAGTGATTATTTGTTAACACAAACCACATAAGTGCCATTGCAATAGGGAAGGCAATACATGTAATGAAATATTACACGTGTAGTGGCATAAAGCTTTATTGGCATGAGCTAGGAGTGGATGCATTACTCATGAATGGTGAAGCCAGCAGTAAATTAAGAAGGTGGCCCCAAGTGAGTATTAGTCACCTAAATACAACCATATGCCACCAGATTTTGTGTTAACATTTTCACAGAAATGTTATTTCTAAAATTTGCAGAGAATTTCTAAATAGACTCCAACTTCAAAGCCTTACAAACGAAGACCTAAGAACCAACACGTGTGCAACCCACCTTGCCCCTTCCAAATTTTAAATCATTAAGAGTTCACCTATAAATCAAGATGTTCATCACAAGTGCAGCTATTTTACCAACCATTTCTGGGGGGTAGGAACAGCCTGTATCGAGTGCCATGAAGTCATCCTGCTTATTTGTCTTTGCAATCCTTAGATCACAAACCACTTCCCACCTACTGAGGGAAGGCTGGTGTGGCAGGAGCATCTGAAAAACAGTATGAAAACTGCTGATTCTGATACAGTGCATTATGCCTGCAACCTAAATGTTATTTCTTGGACAACGCTGCAGAATCCAGGGAGTAACTACGAATATTATCCATCTCCCGAAAGATAAAGTTGCAAGAGGCTTGTGCAGCCCATATATAGCACAATATAGGAGCCGTCAGTTACTACCATTTGCTCAGAGCAGCTTTTGAGCTGCAACAGCAATATAGATAGCACTCTGTGTTGCCTTAGCTGTGTTATTTTAACAGTAATTGAATTTGCTGGGTACATCGGGTCATGTTGTGGTTGCTTGCACACAATCTGCAGAGTAAGTGAACACATAAGCAACAGCACTGCAAGGACTGTGCACCGGGGCCACGTTGCTGGTCGGTAGCAATGCAGTCAGAGGCATCGAGGACTGCACTGGACAGCAACTGCCATTGCTTTGGCTGCCTTCTGCCAAATCTTGAGCTGCCATAGCTTAATCCATATGTAGGACTCTATGGGAATTTTTGTATCTAGTGACCATTTCTACAGTTCTTTACATGAAGAAGGGATTCTCATATAGGCCCTAAGCATGCAGCCCCGTGCCTCCAAGCTGTCTCGTGCCCAGAGGGTAGGAAGCTTGCAGCCAGTGCAAGGAAGCTGGAAACAATCGGGGAAAGGAGGTCATTAACACAGGAGCACAGCCTGATAGAGACTAAGCAGCACTGTAAGCCAGGAGCTGAGCAAGGTTCGGTTTATCTTACATTTTACATGTGCAGATCTTAGAAATTGAAAAGCTATTAATTATATCAATATTTTGCTAATAAATGCACACAGAGTAAGAACTGTTTGTGGACCAAAAGAAGACAACAGATCAGTTTCCAATAGTGTTATTTTTTCCACTAAAATACAGGGCGTTTGCAAGCAAGGTCTTCCTTTCCCTCTACTTCATGGCTATTTCTATACATACTTTAACAATCCCAAAGTAAACCATTCTCAAACAGGGGGGTGCGGGTAAGGGAAGGAAAAGAAAGAAAGAAAGGATGGAGTCCTCAGAAAACTGGCAAAGAGCTATTTTGTAAGGAGGGAACCAACGAAAACATTGGCATAAGGCACAGTTGGAGGGTGTCAAATCCGATGTGGCAGCCCTTTCTTGTGCTGCTATGTGGAATTTGCTTCAAAAGATCAGCAAAATGAAACTCTTCATACCTGAACTAATACAGATCCATGTAAATTTGAGCTCTAATCTTATGGAGCCAGTCACACTGCCAGAGGCTCAAAAGGAGTTGTCTTTGTTTGTTTTTGAAGTCTATGTGAAACCGGATCTCACATACTAATATCTTGATCCAAACAATGTAATTGAATCTTGTTCTGTTCTCCTCACTCTTTCAATAGAACTTTCCTCCAGTTAGATTTCATTTTTATCTCCTTCCAAAGGAAGGCTAAAGGGGTAAAAATAGTTTTCCTTTTGGTGAAATGCTAGTCTGTCCAAAAAAAGGTTCAGGAGTAAGATGGGGTGTGGGGCAGGGAAAAGTAAAAGTAAAATAATTAAAAAAAAGTTTGTATTAAAAGTTGCTTGCTGTATTGCAGAACTGCAAATGAAGGATTGTAAACAGCTGTAGGATCTGTATCACTGCTAACCAAAGCAGCAGAACTGTTTAAACATGGAAGATCACAGGCAACATGAATAACAAACTGAGGGCTCAACTTCTTTCACATCACTTATTGGAAATTAACCTGTTCATCTTTTGGAGGACACAGAAATCTGTTCTGTACTACTGACTTAATTACTCTGCCACATATAATCTAAGGCAGTAGCCACTCTAGGAAGAGGACTGAAGTTGGACTTGTTAACCCTTTCCTACCTGATTCTCCATTGAAATATACTTAGGGAATGTTCCACTGTTCAAATTAGCCAAATGCATTGATTTTCCTTAGATTTAGTTAAGGTAGTTAACTGATTTCAGAATTGGGTGCTTCATATGCTTCGTGCAAGTTGTTCACATGAAAATACAACTGGAACAGATTTGCAGCTTCATCATGGCACTGGAAGTCTCCGGTCAGCCAGCAGATTTTGGAAGTTTAACAAAATGAAATACAAATTCCAAAGCTTTGGGCAGTCATTCACCAAGATTTAAAACCATCTGCATATTTCATAATTCAATTTTTTCATAATTCAATTTCTTCTTCTTTTTTTTTTTTTCCATGGCTGAATGAACCAAACCCATCTTTTCTGGAAAGGTTTTCTTATGAAACTCTTTTCAATTTCAGCAGAATTTATGAATCTGTTCCCATTCATAATAAACCTGCATAAAACCTTTTCTTTCTGTTATTGTGCTTACAGAAACAAACACACAAAAGGACAATCCACCAAAAAAAATCTGTTCTGTTCTATACAATAGTCCTGGAATGATTTTTACCTCCCTTCAGTGAAGCACATGTTTTTTACAAACCTGACCAGCAGCAAAATCCACCTATAACTGCCTTGTAAAATAAACAGCTATGACTACAACTGAACTTTTGTTGTGTTTAAGCAAATAAAAGTTTAAAGGCACTAAAATCTTTGTAAGGATGGCTATAAAACCAATTATCCTTAGATCACTCCTACTGCAGTTTGACTTGAGCAGACCTTTATATGCACCATACAATTATCATCCTTATAAATCTGTGCTCGCCCCACCGACCAGGACTCGGTAGGTGCTCTCCTCCATTATCTGTAAAGTTTCCAGTGTGTTCAAGAATGCAGGATCAGAAGGTTTGTATGGCCCTAAAATGCCACATTCAGCAAACAGAGTCCTTGCAAAGAGAAAAAGAGGCTGAAAAATCAACAAACGGGGGCAGAACCCAGCTGAGGCTATGGCTTGCCCCCTTGGTAAATCAGCTTCCCATGATATGACTGCAGAGGGGCCAGCAGACACGGCACTGCTTGCAGTTCAGGCTGCCTCTTCCCAAGCCCTGTGAGGCAGTGCTCCGGCAGACGCTCAGTCCACTTTTCGATATCAGGCCTCGAGCCAAAACCTAGTGAAGTCAGTTGGAGACTTTCCATGGTCTGTGAGTGATATTGGAAAAGACCCAGTTGAATGTAACTAATGATGTTTTAAATATACAGTGTTACAGGAAGCAAAAAGATTAAGTATTTGTTCTAGTTTGGGGGTGGGGTGGTTGTTTGGGGTTTCCCTCCCCCCTTCTTCTTTTGGTAAATCAGTTTAAAACCAGGAAGAAAAGTGATCTATTATCATGTCTTATGGGCTTGTCCTAAGATATGCCAGAACCATCACCTCCAACAGCTCAGGTAGCATACATATGGATTACACTTCCCTTTGTCTTTTCACAAACTGGGCTTGGCACATTTATTTCAACTTCCCCACCTCACACCCCACACCCCCCCAATCCTAAAATTCTTAAAAGCTACTTTCATAATGTTCAAAATTCCTAGGAGAAAGTTTGAGGTGTTCAGTACTTTGCAACAAGTGAGAAAGAACATGGCAGTAATACACAAGAAACATTCTTTAAAACGTAACAGAATTTCGGGTCTTTTTGAGAGCTGGGCATTTTCCATTACAAAGTGCAACACTGAATCATAGAAAATTTGGTGAGAAGGTTGTTTAAAGGATGACCTCACCCCTGTGCTCAAGCACTGAGTAAACTCAGTGGGTGTTTGGTTTGGTGGTTTTTTTAAAATGTTTTTTTATTTAATGATCCCCATGCAGCAAACATAATCCTATTGATTATAAACTTGATTTTCTCCAGGATTTTCAAGACCTTTATGAGCTAGTCCACAGATTGCTGTGGATTGCTGTGGTCTGCTGCTGTATTTGTGCCGCTCTTATTCTAATCTGACAAATTTGAATTTTGGCAGTTATTTCTACATGTGTTGAGAGACTTAGGCCTAAAATTTCTATATTTAAAAACAACAACAAAGTATTAGATTGAAAGGAAAAGCAAAATATTGTTATATTTCTGTTTTCTTATTAAGTTATATTTTGGCAATCCTTGGGGAAATTAAAGCTTTGGAAACATTCCATGTGGCAACACTTTTTCCAAGAGTGAAGAATTTCAGGGAATACACAGACATCATTTCATGATTAACAGGCAATGATCTTGTGGACAGGAATGAGAAACAGAAGGAAAATCTGTATATTAAGATCATAGAGGATGGAAATCAGAGTCACCAGACAGCTTTCCCTGGAGTGATCACCTGGTCGCTATGACCAACATGGTTCTTACCAGCTTAGCTAGTACCTTAGCAAGGCTTCTTATTTAGTATTTTCTCATCTCTGGTTATGGGATAGACTCAGAGTAACAAGAAGTGACTGTTTCCATCCCACATAAAAGAGCTTGGGAAGTAGCTAACTGCTCCTGGATGCACAGGTTGTAATAGTAAAGTAATGCTCAGAAGACACGATACACCTCTCTCTCCCCACCCCCCACCCCCCATAATGTCATAGGGGAGAAAGTGGTACAGTCACTGTAAGCTGTATATTTTAGAGCTGAGTCCACATCTGATGTGATTTCAAAGGCAGGTGGTGCTACACAATCTCATAGTCTATTACAAGAACCACGAGCAGGTTCTTACTCTTGTCATAAATTCTCCTCGTGTCACAAGCGCCCATTATACTTACTCCACAAACAGTGGTCCCAGAGAGACCAACTTTGTTAAAACCAAGTAACCACAAGCATAAAATTCACAAATCCCTCTGCAGCAAAGCAACCATTACAATGTACTGTTCCTAGAGAGCTGCCCATTTTTCATTCAGCATCAAACCCTGAGAAAAGGCCAGGGAACAAAAATAGCTTTATTAAGAACATGTTAAAAATTCTTGTCTTTAGAAGAGAAAAGGCTTGTAACACTAGGTGAGGAGAAGAAAAGATGAAGGTCATAACTGCTCCAAATTTATGTCCACATTAATTGAGCTCTTTTGCTACCCTGAGATAGTTGCTAATGTGAGTTCTAGAAATCCACGTCCAATACCTCTAAGAATGTTTGCACAGAAGCCAACAACATCCCATTGGTAGGAAATTTCATTTTATATATATATACATAAAAGAACAATTTAAGTCTAGCAACTTGAGGATGAGGGAGGTAGAAGAGAAAGCCCAAACAGAAATCTTATTGGGATTTTTCCAATAAAACTGAGAGGCTTTCCAGGAAAGTAGCAGCTCTCTGTATTTTTTTCTTTTGGTTAAAAAAAAAAAAAAATCTATCAAAGCTTGTGAAGAGACGTTCTTATTTCCATCAGCCCTAGTGAGAATGATGTTTGCAATTTATTGGCCAATACTGATCTATAAGAAGATGGAGAAGATTTAATGCACTCAGCTAGTTACAGTTACCCACATCACATTTCTTAAATGGACAGGGAAACAGATCTTGAGAAATACCACAGTGGAGAAAAATGCTATAGTTGCTAGAAAAGCAAAAAGAGGCTAGTCTATCACATCTTAGGCAATCTAACATTTCACACTTGACTCTTGACTAAGAGCCAAGAATTCAGCTTCAGCACAGGAGCTTGCTCAAGACCCCTTTACCCCGCCAGGCTTGTTTTGCTCCACCAGGCTTGCCTCATAAATGGAACCAGGCCAGAGCAAAAGTCTCAATAATAATAAAAGTATTCCACAAACAGAATCTGTTTATCTGTTTTATAGCAGAACAAATGTCAGTGAACAATCAAGTTTACAGTTATCCTTCTACTTCTCTGGGCAAAGAAACAGTGAAGACCTACTGCTCCATTGATGATTTCTGTGCTACTCTGCGTCAAAGGCAGATTAGATAACAGCAAAAATCTTGGACTCTAGTGAGAATTTCTGATCTCCAGGACCTTGCCGGCATAAACCTTTTCCCTTGGACAATACTTTAAGAAGTAATTTTATGTGCACTACCTCAGTGCCTTGGTATTCCAGCAGTTACTCACTGCCTGGGCAACCAGGAATTGCACCAAGCAGCCCTGAGACCCCAGCCCTCTTCTGCTTCACAGCCAGGGATTAAGGGAGCAAGCAGCCCAAGAGCCAGCCAGGCTTAGTACCGTGGTGTCAGCCAAATCCCCCTTCACTCGAGGTGTGCAGTTGCCACAGACCTTTAACCATGTTGGCCCAAATCACAGCACTGGGGCGCTGGCAGGTCACAGCTGGGAGATCTGAAGTGCCAACATTGCAAGTAGTAGGTGTGGGTTCAGATTTTCAGCTCCACCCCAAACTTCCCAAGATTTGGGTAAATCAACCTTTATACCTCAGAGAAGTAGGTAAAGATAATACTTCCTTTCTCTCACTTCTGATTTATTTAGGCAATGTAATCTTTGCATGCTGACTGTCACGGAAATTAGCTGCGCAGCATCTTCTTCAGAGCCTGTGGAGTTGTGTGGCACCGCACAACTAGGACTAAGTCAAACGTTTTGGCCTAAAGAAGCTTTGTCAAAGTGGGAACATTTCCTGAGGATGGCTTTAACAGGACTGCGGGCAGAGAGAAGGGAGGGCTCAGTGCTCTCTGGCTGCTCTGTGACAAAGGTGACTCAAGTTCAAGTCCTTGCCCTTATCTGTCCAGGTGGGCTCCTTAACCCCTGTACATCTTAACCTTTGTCCTGCAACTTGTGAAAGAAACTGCTCTAATCTCTTTCACAGGTCATCAGTTTCTTAATCTAATAAAGTTTTCCTATTTTGAAAGGCTACAACCCTGGAGGTTCATATTTTGCCACAGGACTATCTTCTAGGAGCCCTATGAATAAGTTAAGTAACTATAATCCAATGGATAGATGTCCAAACGTGACGATTCTGGGCGTGAATTTTTAACATCACTTGCAAAATATGAAAACTAAATGGAAGCAATGCACATAGCAATATTTGTACAGCCAATGCATTGAATTTTTACTAAAGGTGCTCTGTAAACATAATATGACATATACTGCCTATATACAGACAGACACTGAAAACTTCAATGCAGGACCACCTCTAACAGGCAACACCTTGTCTCAGGCAATCACTTCATCCTTAACACATTCCCATCTGGTTTTCAGTGTAATTTGGTTCAGTCCTAAAGACCACCAGAAAGGTTTTCACAGGCCTAATTGGCAAACACTTAATTCCCATTTATTTTTAATAGGAGTTAGGTGTTTGCCATTTTTGCCTTTGAAAGCTTCCCATCATCTCACTTCTAATAAGGGAAAAATTTTTGCTAATCCTTTACAAAAATATTGAAGCAACACTGACTGTACTCATTTCTCACACAAGCATGCATGTACATAGGCTACTGCCTCCAAGAATAAAACACAGATTTATACGTGGTACACAAGGAACAGCAGCAGGGATGGTATAGCGTCGAACGATTGCAAAAGCAAACGCTCCTGAAAGGGTGGGAAGTGGGAGGCACCAGTTTCAGCAGCCAGCTTCTGACACAAATGTTGGAAACACAGACATGACAGACTTATGGAGCAATTTGACTCTCACCTTTTCCCATGTATCATTTCCACTGAGGCACTTACATTTCCCAAGTGCCTTGCTTATCTTAAGTAAATCACTCAACTGGATTTTTCTTTTGGGTTGAATTAATTACATGAAAGAGCAAAACAACTTTGATCCAGTTCCTACAGTAAACACAAGCTCGTCTCTGAGACATACCTGCTAGCAAGCATGGCTCCATGCATGTGACACCAGTTTGCAGAAAACTTTCAAAAAGAGCAAGACATATCAGGGATTAGGGTCTGTCCCTGCACCAGCCCTCCCACCTGCACTGCTCAGGATGCTCACTGTGAAGGCATCCCACAGGTGGACTTGCTTTCACAGGGCAAGATATTTACAGCTGTTATGCAAATGGTGTGTGAAACATCTTTCCCTTACTCTGATTTTCATGCAATTTAAACCAAACTCCATAAACACAAATCAAAACAAGTTTGCTTTCCCTGCCCTGTAAAACCATCCTGGTTTGGAGGTCCTTAACTTTGATGCTGGCAAAAAGCTACAGTGTTGTCTTCTTAAATCCCAAACTGCAGGCAGCAGATCTGTATGACCAATGTTTTAAATGATAAGTGAGGTATATTTTTAAAAGGGAAGTGCAGCTGTCCCTCTCTGCCGCAAGGTATTTTTCAATTTATGTGGCAAATCCAATATAAAGGTTTATTGTACGGAAGGCAAAAGATCTTAATCAGGAATTAGCCTCTTCTAATGAGGAGAAATAAGCACCAAGGCTGCAAGAATTATTTCTAAGAGATAAGAATGTAATTGCCTAATGTGACTAATAATCTGATAAGAGCCTGTTTTATCTGATTTAACCCACGGGACTGCTGCTAATGTACAGAATTTAAAGTAATCCCCAAGGAATTCCTTTTATCACAAATGGGATTGCAGAATGATAAAAAGATTCATTGTTGCAGTATTTGCTCCGGACACTTCTGTTCAAAGGAAGCAGAGTTTCGACAGCTTGAAGTAATTGCAACATTTGCTCAAAGATGTGATCATTTCTACAACGCTTGAATTTTTGACGACAGAGTGCATATTCTTATTATGAGCAGACAGTAAATTATACAATCCTATTTCATTTATAGCCTGGATATCATCTGAATGCTATTACTGGGAAACAAACACATGCCCCAGTCCCTGTGAAAATGTTTTCTAGTGTGAAATGGTTTTCTAGTGTATTTTTGCATATTGACAGAAATTAATATAATTTGAAATCTATAGTGACACTAACACTGTCATTATCCAAAATCATGCTCAGTTCTAATCCTACCATATAATGACTTTAATCCTAATGGGCATAATCATATCTGATGTAAAACTAGATACATGACAATCACAGAATTTAGTGATATTATTATAGCAAAGAATAGCAGCTGTTGATTTGCCAATATTAACAAGTAGCAATCTTGTGATAACTCATTGCTCCAACAACTAATCAGAAGAGGACTGAAAATTTGGCATTTTGGTCCAGTAATTACATCTTTATGATGCTACAGTTGGTAATTTGCATGATTTTGACTGTTGCACTTACCATGAATTTTCTCTGCATTCAGTACAAAGACTCACGGCTGGCTTTATGGGCTAATGTTGTTATTGTCTGTTTATACCTAACTGTACATTCTGCATAGCAGAATGCTGAGACGCAAAAAAATGTAAATGTACAGATTAGACAGGTAGGACATAAACCAGAGGTAAACCTGAAAAGAAATTAAAGTTGAAGGCCCTTACCTCACAGCTGTGTGCCTACGCAACTGTGTAAGAAAATAGCCCCTTTTGAGGAAAATAAAAACAAACAACTCTCCTACCCTAAATCCATGCAGCCTCCTCCTGCATGTGTTTGCATGATTATAATGCAAGTGGAAGATGTGAAAAGGTGGAAAAGGAGACTGAATTCCATGGATGGGGTGAAAATATTTTCTTTTTTTTGTCTTCTTTTCATAAATTATCTATATATCTATCTCAGGTTGGTGTCTTTCAAGAGGAGTCTGGACTGTTTCGTTTTTGCTCTTCAAACAAGAGTTTAAGGAATGGTTTTTGAAAGGTACTCTTGTGTGTGAGCACAAACACTTTCACAAGGGAAGGCAGCACAAAGCTGGCACATCTCATCCCGCTCTTAAGAGCAGGTGCCTGTGGGATGGGACTAGGGGCTGCATCATGGTCCCATTGCTTCCAGGCACATTTGCCTCCATGCACAGGACTAATAAGGCAACTGGATTTACTCTCTGGGTCCACGACAGCTTCACCCATAGTCCATATTTCTCTGCTCCCTCTGAGCTTAGTACTGTTTTCTTTGTTCAGCAGTGAAAATGAGCTGTTGCAGAGCTTATCGAAGCAGCATAAGAGCAAGAGGCAATGCAAGCAGCAAGACACCAAATGAACATGCCAGAACTTCAGCAAAAGCATGTCCACACACAATGCAAAAGTATGAACATGGCTGTCTCTCCCTCATAAAGAATGTAAATATCAAACAGATGAAAGCGTAACTTTCCATGATTCAGTACTATTATTGTTTGTATTCCTGGTGTCCTCAGAGATCTCAGCAAGCAGAATTTCCACCGCAATAAGTATTGTAACACCAGGTAATAAACAAGCCATCCCCTGAAAAGCTTTCATTTCAGTTTAGATCTATATACACAAAGTGGGTGTAAAAACTAGAGAGAGAGTATTGAGTAACAAGGACAGGAGAGATCAGAGCAACATCTCTTTCAGGAATGGGTTATTTGCCGCTGGGCCAAGAACCACAGAACTCCAGTCTTGGCAAATCCTTAATTATTACTGTAGTACATAAGATAATTATGTAGGTGCACAATTAACCGATCTCCACTCATTTACATTTAATCACAATATTAAAATAAAAAACACATCAACAATTTCTGCTACTGTTATATATACCACCAAAGCAAGAGTAGATAGAATAAACCACACAAACCATCAGACCTGGCAGGCTACCACAACCTCACCCAAAGCTGCAACATCCATGACCATAGAGCACCTTCCCGAACATCTGGCACTAGGCTGTCATAGCTGTTAAATTAATAAACAAATAAAACTCTCCGTAGATGTACAATTCTACACAGAGAAGCTACCCTAAAAAACACAAGTATATGGGACATTAGAGGATCTATTTTTTTTAAACCAACTGACTTTTTTCGTAGCCAAAGTGAAGCAACTTCCGGACATCTTTTCCCTTTCTCACCTTCATCACTATGTCAACTGCTTCAAAAAAACAACAACAACAAAAAAATTAATGAACAGAATCAGCCACTAACAAACTCTTAAACAAAGTTTCTAGAATCCTTATGATTCAGTCATCAAAAAGCAGGCAAAGGTAAGGTTACCATCACATTAATCTGCAAAGACTACATGAGTAAGATTAGCAAACACTACCTACTACAAGAAACTTATGACAGACCCTACAACTTATTCTTCATTTAATAGCTTAGATATATACCTCTAGATACATTGTCTGACAGTTCTTAGAAAAACTGGTACTCTGATTTCTCATTCTCATCCCACCAAGTTTTCACATGGTCCTTACGAGGCATAATCAAGGAAAGTCTGGAAACCTATAGGCAACCATTGTAGCCTTGCTGAGAGGATATAAAAATGCACAAAAACATCCTACAGCCTTACATGCAGCTTTTTTTCCAGTGACTTCATCCTCTACCTCCCTGACATCACAGACTCTTCTGAGCATCTACAAGGTGACACCTAACCACCAAGACTTCAAGCCCAAATATATTACCAAACTCACCCAATTTTCTCTTCACAAGCCACAGCTGACTTTCTCTAGCCCTAGGAAACTGACAATAAAATGGTCAAGTAACACCTCGATTACTTCATAGCCCACCATGAAGGACAGGTTCTAGGTAACTGCACCAACCACAGGCTGCAGCTAATACACACACGGCTGAAATTTCTTGTTCTTTCCCTTGTTCCCAACAGAAATTCAGTGACAACCATTCCTTCATCAAAGTATATCTGGAATACCTCCATTAAAATCTACTTTCTAGAAAGTATCAGACCGTATCATTGCAGATCTGCAATCAATAAGAAATGATAGCCTATAGAGACTACCATTAGTGTAAACTTCGAGACCTACATCATGGAGTCAGCAGTTGTCCAAAGCACATTTTAAAAAGCCAAGATACACCACCAAACCCTGAGGCGCTGTCATATCTGTAATGAAAAGAACAATCATGAGACCCATCTCACCAAAGTATATATGATCTTTATTCAGTTGGAATACTCTCCAGGGAAACAGTTCATCCCACTGAATGAGCAGTGTTAATATTATACTAACTTATTACAAAGCGAATGCCCTACACACAGCAAATCCCACCCTAGCCTACAAGTTATGAAAGAGTTGCAACCCCTGATCGTTGCCTCTGACATTTTCCTTGAACTATGTTTCCTCTCCAGCCTTCAAACTCTCTCTCATTCCTGCCAAAGTCATCAGAAACAAACTACAGATCACCAGACTAACCAGTGCAACAAACACAAAACCTTCCAGTACATCCATCCTCCTAATCTGAAGAATAAATGCTCTTAAGCAAGAGAGGCAGCAGTTCCAGCATCCTATATATACACATGCACCTCAGAACAGGGTATACACCATGCCGTATACATGCACCACCGCGGCAGCTACAGGGGTGAGGACAAACAGGCAATATACATTGGAAGAAGCTTGATAAAGATCAGACACATCCGTTTACCAGTGGGGAAGTGCCTGTCATAAAGCAACTGCTCCATCCCCAATTTCTCAACTCTGATTATCCAGGGAGGCCCACACTTACTCGGAAACCAGGCAAGACAGATTTGTAGTTAGAGGCAACATCCCTTGTTAAACCAACTGGTGTAGTTAGAGAGAACACAAGCTTTTGGGCACACAAGTCCTCTTCGATTTCTTTCTGAAATAGAAGCAACAGACTTCAAAGCTAAAAACAAGTTGAGAACAGTTGCTTAGAGTGTAATTGACGAGTATTTATAAGACCATCTCTGAAATAAAAGGTAGTTGGCACCAGTGAAACAGAGGGGATGTTCACACAGAGGGGAGGGAAAGGAAGGGAAGGGAGGAGAGAGATGGTAATGTGGTTCTCCCTCGGCAGAAGGAAAGAGACAGGTAGTTTATAGCCTGTGAAACGTAGAGTTAGGTTAATGGAGGAAGTTATAGCATGCCATAAAGCAAGTGTATCTATTGAGCCCATGTTTCTTTGTATCCAGTCAAGTAAGGAATTCTAGTTCCTAGCCTCATCTTCAAAGAGTGTATTCCAGTTTGCCTGATGGTTTGGATCCACATTGTGGGTTTTGATTAACAGCACTTCCTTCTGACTCCTTCAGAGAGGCTGGACCTTAGCTACCTACAGGTTAGGAGGTGTGATACCTAGGTCCATCACTGCTGCTGCAGCACAACCCCAAAGCCCTGGGAGTAGGCACTAGCTAGAAGAATTGATGAATTCAGTACAATTCTATGGTATATCATGCCTTTACACCTTGTTGGCCATCTCTGTCACAGACCACAGAGGGCACTGCCTCTCCCTCTGCAATACCACTGCTCTGCTCCACAGGTGCTAACTACAACTCTTCCTCAAGTTGTCTAATAGAGGAACATAAAATTAAACTAAAACAACTCTTCCCAAAGTGTTCTTTGGCAGCAATTTTCTGTTTCTCTTTCAGACTATGTCCTTTCCCCCCCCCCAGCTATTTCCCTTGCTCTAATAAAAGATACTGCTAACAAACCTTGCTATGCAAAGCTGGCAAACACACACATTTGTTAAAGCAATTTGGATAAAGGTACACTGTTCCATCTTCATTTTCATGTTGATTGATATAATATTTTACTAGCATATTTTTGAAGCCTAAAAATGGCTTTGGTAAAAAGAAAAAAAAAAAAAAGAAAATCCAAACCATATCCCAAGAGGAAGTATTACCTAAGCTATACTTAATGTAAGAAGAGATTACATGCAATAGCATCCTTTGAATTCAAGTGTATCTATATTAGGAAGTTATTACGTTAGTACATGGATTACTTTATGCAGGTTGATGCAAGTTTCATGAAAAAAACTTCTTGAATTAGAAATCATCTTAAAACCTCTGCTTCTAACTGTATACTGATATTTACAGAGAATGGGCAGATTTTAAAGGTGTCAAAAATAACCAGCAGCAGTGGGTAATATAACCAGAACCCCTGCAATCCTAGACCAAATTTAGAGCTGACATAAACTAATGAACGCCTCCAGAATCAATCTGAATTTAATTGATCTATGCCACAGTACTTACTCCACCTATAAACCAGTACATTCTGTTTATATCTGCAATTTTAACTTTGTGATAAGCCTACAAGAGAGTTTCCTAATACCTCTAAAGATATGCTGCAAAGCAAAATGAAAGCACATAATTATCTGATTGAGTTATTAATGTATCAACATGGGAAAAATCAGACATGAAGCAACAAAATACCTAGAAAAACCCTTAATCAATTTCACCAGAAAACACAGTAGTTATCATCTAAATTAGACACAGCTCTAACTCTTCAGAGCAGAGGCACACTATACTTGCTAACAGTAACCTATACTAAACACAAAAGAAATTGCAAGACTCTTAGAAATGTTTTATTTTAAGAGTAAGTTATGGCTCATCTTTTTCCCCAAAAACTTTTGAAAATTAGCAACTAGCATTAAATCAAGCCATTGATTTGCCTTCCTCCACTGAAAATTGATGCCCACTAAAGAAATATTATTTCTAGAATAAACTCCACTCATTCAATGAATGCACTAAAAATGACAGAAAAAGCAGTACTTTTTTTTAAAAAATGGAAACCAGCAATATTCCTGTGATTTTCTAATTACCTGTTCTTTTGTAATATTGTCACAAATCCTTCACTCATTCTTAGGAGAGATCAGTAACAGATTTTACAGTGGGAAGAGCACAAAACGCAATATTTAAGAAGGATATGCAAGAGATTAAGTTTTGACAGGTTTTAGCGTATCTCTCCTCTGTGAAAGTGCAGGACTAAGGAGCAGCGGGGAATGCAGAGCTAGAAAGTTTGTCTATCCACTCTACCCTTCCAATGCAGTTAGTTCTTTCCTGGGTAAAACCAGAGAAAAGTTCTCAGACCACCACACACAAACTGAATAGAACGAGGTACATGTATGTTTAACCGAGCCTTTGTATTGCTTGAACACAAATGTCATAGTAAGAGTAACAGAGAAGTTCAGAAATCATGTGGGATTTATTATTATTATTATTATCATAATTATTTCAGTCATTAAGTCTGGTTTATTAGAGTGGGCTGGATAAGTCAGACTCACATGTTAATTACACAGTAAAAAAACCACAAGAGACCACATTACATAATGTAGCAATAATCCAGACAGGACTGATGGGTAGACAGAATCTGGATTGCAACATAAGTACCAGCTTTTAAATGCTATAGCAGCTTAGAAAGACATTATCCCCATATAATGTTATTAATGTGCGAATCCCTCTGACTACGGTAGGTAATTGTCCCCCATAATTAAACCCCAGCATCAGTAGGAGAGATATAATGTGTGTTTATCATTTGTATTCTTTCTAGTTTTTATTTATTTATTTTTAAACACAGATAGGCATCATGTCACTTGAAGATTATCTCATGGTGGTTGAACTTGTTAACTAACAAGTATACATTATTTCACACTCAGACAGTAAGGTCTCTATAGCACTTGCCTGGCAGAAGTGGAAAAACATTAATATTAGCCAGAAAGCCGTGACATAAGCCATGCAGTTCTGAAGATGAAAAGTTTCCCCAAAGGTACTTGATCTGATACTAAAAAAAAAATTGTATATTTCACCACTCATTGAATAAATACTTGTGTGTTGGCTTAGACAGCTTCAAAAAAAAAAAAAAATAATGCACATAGCCTATACCGCCTCTATTAGGAATATAGATTCTTCATTTTGCAGCTCTGGTTGGGTCTGAACATGAAGTCAAAAGGCCACTACATATTTCATTAGAGAATCTGCCTGGCACCATTCATAAAGCTGTAGCATGAAACAGTCCCTCGGGAAATAACCAACACCCACTACGATGTGCTCCAGCACCTAGGAGAGACTTCCACCCTGAAAATGGTGGGAAATCAAATTTCTGGAAAAAAAAAAAGTATGGATTCTTATATGTTAAAGAAATCACATGCCACCGCAGCTGACTTCAAAGAAGTGTATTCGCTGGGTTGTCATACATCTCAAGAGCTCAACAACTTGAAGAACTTTGGTACTATAATGATTTATAATCAGGAGACTTACAGTTTTTGTCCTAATGTTGACTGCAGAAGTGACTTGGAAAGGTACTATGCACATTTTCTCTCTGATTTCAGCAATACAATTTCACAAACGTAAAAACAAACCAAACAAAACCAACCACAAGCAAACCCACCCCCAGCCCCCCCCACTTTAAACTGGTTCTCACAGTGGCCTAGAGTCATCCTAGCAAGCCCTTATTTACTAAGCAGCCAAGCTGGGAGCTCTGCCAAACAGAGCTCCCTCCTTTCAGCCACCGCAGGTAGCTAGACGTTTCCCAGAGTGAATTCCTCCATCCTTGGGGGTACCTGCTCTTCCTTCTGAAAAGGAGAGGGGTAACTCAGCTCCTGGCTCAGGCACCTGCATTCAGTCCCTACCGTGGGCTGAACCCAAGCCCAACGGCTTCTCCCGTGAATTAGCCAAAAGCTAAACTTTTGAGCCCATTATGCCCGACTCAGGCACCATCAGTAACGAGAGCTTCAGAGCACCAAGTTCTACCTTTGTAGCCATCTGGATGTCGTATTATCTGTATCTGTCATGTAGATGCTGATCCCAATACTTGCACTAGCTAGAAATCAAATTGTTTCAGAAGATACTTTCAGACTAGCAGAACTATTCTCAACTTGATAATATGTATACATCAATGTTTATGGCATAATCACTTGCAGGTTGACTGGGGAATTGTAGACCTGTGCCTCATTGCAGCACCGACAGGTTCCAAAGAGGAGAAACAGAGGGCAGGTATATAGATATATTTCTTCTGTTCTATTTGCACATCATCCCTGCAGATTATTAACCTGTAACTCATTGAGTTAAACACTGCAGAAAAAACCCACACCACATAGACCCTGCACTAAGCGGTGTACAGTTTAAGGCCCCAACTCTACAAATACTTAATTTTTTGCTCATAAGTACAGTTCCAATACATTACATAGGACTACATTATTGCAGTGAAGCAAGTGTTATTTTTTTTAAATGTGATTAAGTGCTAAAAAGCTAAATATGATTAAGGGCCAAACTGTAATAATAAAAAAAAACTCCTACAGTAATTTAAGAACTGTAATACAATTGAGGCATCAATAAAAGTCTCCAGGAAAAAAAAATAATTACAAAAGTGTTTTTCCTTCACTTTTTTTCTTTATATTTATTGACTCTGCAGTAATAAGAAAAATAAAATGCACAAAGTTTCCAGGAAGTTTTGCTTCACATACCAGGTGCAACGTCTGCTCTGGAACATCTAACATATGCAGCACTTCTCCCACAGCTGATGCAAACAGGACAGAGAGCTGGCTGGGTCTCTTGTGTTTCTAACTTCAAGATTATTCATAGCTACTGGGACTGTGGGTTCATTCAGTTAAATTAATTTTAATTGGAAAAACAAAGATCTGTGCTAAGTTACATGCAAACTCACCAGCAATGAATTTTTATAATTTTATAGAACTCAGGTCTTCTGCACTTTAAGTACTTCCAGTACACGCTTGCTGAAAACTAAACTTCAACATCTTGGATTCCTTCCCTGATATGCTAAGCAAAAGTTGGTATCTTTGTGAAGGTTAGAAATTGAGATCTACAAACGTAAAAGAGCCCTGCAACTAGGTAAGACTTCTGAGCCAACTGCAATATAGTGTTTATGTTGCCAAAAGCCAAATGAAACAATAATTAGATTTGAAAAGAATTTCAATCAAGTCTGTATGTAATTTACCATAGGTCGAGGTATTTCAACATTACCCTTGAAAGTACCAGGAAGTAGATGGTGGGAAGATGAATGCGCAGCCCTTACCTTTTAACAATGATCAGAGTCACATGGCTAATTAAAATACCTTTGTTTACATCGGGTAAGAGTCCTGCTGTTAGACCATCTGCACCTGCAGTCTGTTCCATCAAAACCCCTTCCACAAATTGCATGCTCCTAATAGGTATTGCTGTGCCAATGACAATTACCTAATTAGACATTAGAATGTCAATGCCGATTTTAAAATCCATGCTAATTATTTTACTGTTTGACAGAATATTTCCCAATGAAGGAAGGAGTCTGGAGAGCGTAATTATGTCACGAGGAACACTTCTGTATATGATTAAAAGGTTTGGCTGGCTCTGATTGGAAGGCCTCCAGTTATTTATGTATTTAACAAAGTTGCAATCAGCACATACGGTTTTCAGCTGAAAGAAACAATCTGAACCCTGCTTATTCACTTGCCTGCTATAGCAGAGCATATAATGAAGCTTGTGATTAGGTTCCTCTTCTGTAAGAGATGCCTTTATAGTAAGGTGAGTTTGGAAACAGAGGGGAAACATGTCTAGAAACCAGATGATGTTATGGGTCTTTTATCTGGTTACAGTTTGAAGGCAAAAAGTGTAGGTTCTAGGTGCATGACATTCTGTGTCTTTAGCCATAGGAGGGTAAATACCTCTGCACCTAATGCTGACTGCTTCTGGGAGCAATTGCTGCATTTATTGGTCGCAAGCTGGTCTTGATACTTGACATCATTACACAGGTTTAGAAAGATCTGCAAGGTTTTCCTAGGCCTCAAGCCTTTAGCATTAAAAAAAAAAAAAAACCAAACCAAAAAAAAAACCAACAAAAAAACTCCAAACAACACAAAAAGACAGCTCAAAGCATAATCACAATAACAAGAACGATGCGTTTAGGATTCTAAAGTGTTTAACTCAACTTTTCACTGGCCACGAGTGAAAAATCTTAAAATAAAGGACACTCAAGGAATCTAACTACTGTCAGCACACCACACAAGCCACAAATTTGGTAAATATAAGGAGGCACTGCAAAAGAAAAGTATATTCCACAATAGGTAAAATGCTCACAAGCCTTTCTCAACAAACTTATCCATTTTTCTCTCTATTCCCCTCACCCAGAAAGAACACTGCAAAGAATCCTGGTTAAAGCTGTGGTACAAGCAACACTGCGCAGCTCATGACTTCAAGGTATCTTTTGATTTTTAGTTGAAAAGCTGCGATCAGGAAAAGTATTTGTCCTTTTCTTAGAAAAATGCTATGATTATAGTAACAAAGATAAATGTTTTATTAAATTTCCACAATAACACAATGTCTACTCACTCTGCTAAACCTGTGGATCAGTGCAGCTACATGTGGTGTGCACAGAGCTTTTGCATCATTGTAGGGATTCAGTCCTGCATTTAAATTCATATTCACAATCTACTACCGGTCAGCATAAATGTCAAGTGGCACTGTATATAATACATGTTCTTGTGTTCAAGAAACAACATCTGATCAGAACCCCTCATAAGCACAAGAGTTAGAAGTCACAGATCAACTGTCAGTAACGGAGTTGATCAACCAGTAACCAAATGTTTCAAATCCTTCTTTAAATCTTCCCCCAAATCCCTTCTCAAGACTTGTTTCTGCTACAGTCTACAGGAAATTAGCTGGTTGATGAGCAGGTTAAAGGATACATTAGGGTGTCTGATCTTTGCTTTAATAGTGTATAAGACAAATACGTATACATATATAAACTGTACTGCATGCTTCTGTCCCTCCCCTATCATGCTTTGAGCAGTTGCTTTCTTAGCACGCGTATCTTAGATGTCCAAGAGTCTTTCTGCAAGCCCTTTATAATGCCTAATGAAATAGGGCTGTGATTCTTCATTTTGCAAATCATTGATACACCAAATACCAAGTAATACCTCTGACAAAAAGTATTGTGACCTGAAGGTCTCTTTTTATATTTATATTTAAATGTGTTTGTTTTATCTTCTGAATGCTCCTGGGAGCATTTACAGCCCCTTTAATGACTTAAATTTGAGGATTACACGTCTCAGTGCTACTCACCATTGCAGTAATTGGAATTCTGTAGCTGTCCCATGCAACACACACTGAACTGCTTAGCTGTGAGTTTTGGGAAAGTTTCAGCTCCAGCAGAGCAGTAGCCAAAAAGACACATCCTTTAATGCCTGAAGAAGACAGAACAGAAACACAGGAGGTTTATACTAGGGTTTGCATCTTATGTTATACCAGGCACTATATCTTCAGAACATATAAACCAGCATTAACGTATTGTAAAGGCTTACATAGCAAGTCATCAAAAGTAAAGACATTAAAGAAGTTAAGGGATAAAATCTTGACCCCGTGTCAATCGGTGGCAAAACTCCAATTGACTTTATGAGGACTAAGATTTTGCTCACAAGTCTCCCCTTAATGCCACTTTGGTTTTGCTCTGTATCTCACATATTTCCCAGTGCTCACCGACCAAGCACAATCAAGCCTTTCTAAAGATCACAGCTAACCAGAAGGACAAAAACAAGCTTGGGATGCAATGCTCAGCTGGGGTAAAAAGAGTAACTCTCAAAGAAATTAATTGTAGTTTTCCAGCTGGAGATGAGGCCCAAAATAGGAAAACTTCACATGGAAATTTAATTTTGAACAGCTATTTCAGGGCCATATTTTCCAGGTGGGGCATATGTTATGGATTTAACTATCAGCTGAGTATCTTAAGGCTTGTTGTAAGCACCTGAGCAGTATTTTAAGAATATAAAAGATATCCAATGACTTAACGATAGTCAGGCATCTAACAAATGCATTTGAAAGCATGTTCTATTTTTATTTATTATGTATTAAAAGTTTGGTGTGATAAGTTCTTTGCAAGATGCAGAAGACATTCCCTACCATAAAGGGGTTTAAGATATTTTTTTCTTTAAATTCCATTGTCCTTAGGGGAAGCATCCAACTAATTTGAAAAAACCCATGCACATTAGAATAATATGCATCAGGAATATAGAAGAAATATAGTGAAAATATGTACTTATCAATTTAGGGTGTGATTTCAGAAGCTTTCTCTATGAGAGTAATTTTCTTTCTACTGACATAAGTCATAAAACTCCCATTGACTTTGAAGAGCTCAGACTTAGGTCAACACTAAGTGCCTTTGAAAATTCCAAGCTTAAGTTAACTTTTAACTCTAAATTTATGTTGACTCAGTCACAATTTTCATTGTTCTCACTGGAATCATTACAAGAATATGTAAGTCTGTTAATAAATATCTCATTCCTTTAAGAATTGGATACCCCAGACTAGCTTTAAATAACTCATCCCTCTAAGAATGACATATCCCATCCATCTCTATATATTTCCCTAGACTCAACAGTTTCGACAACTGCTTGGAAAGAATTTATTTCCTTAGAAATCTGTAGTCCCATTGTGCGTTGTATTAGCCGGAAATGGGACACGGAGCTGGATCTGCTGCAGGAAAGCATCTCCTAACGGATATGATTTTGTTGAATGTCGTATAAAGCCCTGAAAAATTCTTGGTCCAAGGGTTCTTTTCTGACAGGTAATATTCCAGCAAAGCATGATCTTCTCTCCAATGGCCATAAACGGTCTCTAAGTGAACACTGCTGCTTTTTTGTGTGTGTCCAAGATTAATCCCAGTTTTTCAGAAAAGTAATTGCCATTTATCAAGGTAGCATCTCTACACCCTCAGGCAGAACTGGAGCCCCAGTCAGATAGGTATGTCCATACACATAATGAAAACACATTTCCTGTTTCTAACAGTTCAGTGTTTGCGTACAGTCAAGTGTTATGAAAAACAAGTATTAGAGCATTTTTCATGGATTTGGGACACTTGTCATACCAGGGATTCCACTTAGCAGCAGTTCCCTTCTCTACCTGGAAACTCCAGCAGTTTCCTTGCACGGTCTTCACTGGCCGCACATTGTTTCTCCCAAGCATGAAGCCTCCACATAAAGAGAAGAAAACTTTATGAAGGGGAAAAAGAGCAGACCATTACTTTCCAAACAAGTTACTGCCCTTCACCACAGCAATTCATGCAATAAACCTTTGCTTCAGTTTCCTGGAGCAGTGCAATATCCTACAAACAAGTGCTTCTTTTGAGATCTCTTTCATTGCTTGTTGTTTAGCATCAGGGGTTAGTGAAGCATCAAGGTGTGAAAGCACAGAGCCCTCTTCAGCTGCCAAGAGCTTCTGAGAGGAGATACTTCACCACTGTTAACTATGATATCCCCTTATCTAATCATGTCATGTCACCCATCTGCAGTCTGCATCCCCAGACCTCTACCCATGCCAGCGTCAGGGATGCAGCTCTCACCAGACTGGGGCTTCTTGCCATAATGCCAGTGTGGGGTGTCCAGCCTCCTCCCCAAGAAAGCCTTTGCTGCTCCAAAAGTACCAATTCCAGACACATCACAGCCATCCTACTCTCTCCCTTGGTTAACCCCAAGATGTTGAGAAGCAGCACTGTCACTGGGCTGCAGAAATGATGCAGTAACACAGAGGACCACTGAGATGAGCCCCTGCCATCATAAATCTCTCACCCATAGAAGAAGGGATGCCTTTTCCTTTACTTTCCTTTACTGGCGTGGTAGGCGCCAGTTGCTCTGTCTCTCTCTTCAAGGCTGGCATGCTGAATAATGTGTGTCTTCACTAACCAAGTTGCACTTGGTAAACTGCAGTTCTTCAGGCACACAGCAAAGTAAACAATGTTTTATTGTCTTCCCACCCACAGCTAATGACATCAACGGGGCAGGCAAACAAAATCTGCTCCTTGCCCTCACATTCCTATTCCTCCTGTTCCAGTAAATGGCAGCAGAGAGGTCTTTTATTTTCCCCAAGTGATGCTCAGCCTATGTGGCTTTTTACAGAAAAGATTTTCCAGAGGCCTGCAATCAATCCACAACTCTGCCACAGGCATCCCTAGGAAGTTATTCACTCCTATATGTCCATTCCTTTT
This sequence comes from Falco cherrug, assembly GCF_023634085.1. Classification (NCBI taxonomy): domain Eukaryota; kingdom Metazoa; phylum Chordata; class Aves; order Falconiformes; family Falconidae; genus Falco; species Falco cherrug. The sequence continues at coordinate 29,790,078 of NC_073704.1, read as the reverse complement.
CCATAAAAAATAGGAATACTCTGCAACTTCCTTCCTTTCATTCCTCTCCCCTTGCCTAGTCTGTATCTGTTAAATCTTTAGTCATACATTGACCAGCAAATGAGAGCATGATGTGATCAGAGCCTCTTTTATCATTTATGTCACTGTAAGTATCCATAGGTGGATAAAACAGATGGGAAAGAACTGCGAGAAGACTGTGATTAGCATAATTGCTAGTGATCACATCAGACAATCTGCGTAACCACAGTCGAGCATTTTTGTAAGTATTGCTAGGGAGATTAATAAGAAAATCAGTGTTGGGAGAGCCACTAAAGCAGAAGCTGTATTTTTCTGGGGGTTATTTTAGGGGTCCATACAGGACTGAAATGTACCAAAAATCTCAAGAGTATTTGTGTGACAGATCTATGCATAGGAGAGGCAGCAAGTACAAAGAACTTTCATCACCCCCTCGCATTTTATGGTGGTCTGTGACCACTTTACAGGTGGTGCTCCCAGCAGACCTGGCGCAGACCTGAAGACACCTAGCGAGGAAAATCAGAGGAGACAGAGAAGGAGCAGTTCTACAAGACCACCACACCATTGATTAGGAGCTTTCCTTTGAGAAAAATAAAAAAATGTGCTGAAAAAAATAGGGATAAACTGTATCGGGCTTAAGGCCCAAGAAAGCATTTTGTGCAACTCGGCTGTAACGAGCCAAAGCCGCCTGCAAAGGGCTGCAGGGACAGAGGAAGCCGTGTGTGACAGCCCGTGTGGCGGCACTCACAGCTGGGAGGGAGGCCGAGCTTGTCGCAGCTTGCCTCTCTCACCGTACCCAGAGGTGTACAACAGGGCATCTCCGGCAGATCAGGGGAAATATGCACGTTAAGCTCATCCACACACAAGCTTAAACAAAAAAAGAGATACAAATTGAAAATACCCAGTTATCAGGTGTGCTTTAAAGTCCTTGGCACTCCCACTGGCTTGCTCTTTGAACCAGGACACCTCAGCAGCACCGTTGCTCATCCTGTGCTGTCTGCAATGTATCGAGAGAAGCTTTTATTTCTCACCCTACATGGCAAGTGCAAGAACAACAGGGTCCCAATATGAGTCGGGCCACTGGGTGTTAGTGCAGTACAAGTAGTTATCATGCTGGCTTCGGGAGTGGAGTTCAGTGAGACTTTCAATATGCACTACTGAGTCTTCTTTTTGGTGAGAAGCTGTCACACTAGCACTTGTACACAACCTCTGAAATTCAGCTGGAACACAGCCCCAGCCTTGCACATGTGTCTTTTCACTTGGTCCATGAAATTTGTCCATGGTTTAGATAAGATATAAATTGTGGGATTCGTACTATCCAGCTCTACCCAACACTTTTCCAGCTTACACTCCCAAGGAAAGTTTGGCAGAAAAATGACTTGCTAAAATAATAAAATATACAAATACTAGATAGGTATGAGTTTTCTATGGCAAAATCTGTGCAAAGCAGAAGCAGACACTACAGGGAATGCAGCTGGATCAGGTCAGGTTCCCCCTCTGACGTTTTGCTCCTTGAAGTTCACTTCTCAGGCCCTAACCAGGGCAAAATCCCTCTGGGTGGAACACAGGCATGGTTGCTCCCATGGTTTTTCTCTTCTACAAGCCAACCTGCTCCGTTCTGTACCCACATGGCTATGGTAGCCGTGAGTCAAACACTTGAAGCAAAGCAGCATTTATTCTGCATGCAAGTGCTGAGGGCTCCGGGTTCAGGTTTTGCCAGTTATCCACAATAGGAGAATTATGACAGTAATTCCCAGCAGCATCTGTATTATCCTTTTCATTTCCTCTACACCTTGTCATTTCTTAATTTCAGGCAGAAACACAAATCACCGCCCTCTGTATACAGATTACTTAATATCCACTTCAGTCCATGGGCAACATCTCTATTTCTGCTTGGATTCACCAACATCCACCAAGAACTTTGTTATGGTCTTTTCTTAGTCCCTTGCTGGACTGTGTCAGCTTTCTCTTTGCATTTCCCCAGGGGCTCTCTTTTCTTTGGAGTATCAAGCGTGCAATATCTCATCACTTCCCTTTGCTTTTTTAACCTTTTCACACCAGAACTGCCCTCTCTCAATCGCTGCACTACAGCTGGCCCATGACAACTGACCTGAGCACCCTCCTGCTGTTAGATTTACAAGCATGTACTCTCACGGCCTCCCCACGCTGCCTGTCAACTTGCCTTCTTTAAAATTCTTAATCTTTAGATAATACCTACAAAAAATAAAACAAGAAGCCCAGTACTAATCTAACTGTAGCTACCAGTGAAGCGGGTGCGTGTATTCACCCCACACCTGCCTTTAGCCATACATCTAAAGTACCTGAGGGAAGAGACAGTGTTTCATTATCTTTGTACAGGACCTTGCTCTTTGCCACTGTAGAGCAAAGCTGAAGTAAGAAGCCAGAAAAGGAAATACTTACAGCTCTGCAGCTAGAACTGACCCCACTTGTGTGCATACCTTTTGATGGTCTTAACCATATGTTCATATACTTCCCAGCCCCCCACCCCCCATTCAGTGGAATGTTTCCTTATGGAGTGCACAACTCCGATGCACAAAGAGAAAGACATGGCAGCTTAGAAAACTTCATTTCATTTGTACAAGTGCCCCAACTTCTCAGTTAAGCAAAGTTACTAGCAACTCAAAGTGTGCCATTTCGAGTGGGAACATCAGGCAGCAAATCCAACAGTGTTCGTATGTCCTTTATTTAACAAAAGCACATCCAAGAAGACAGTCTTTAAGCTTTTCATCCATTATCCTTTGGGTGCCCCTCAGGGACAACACACAGACCTCTGAAGTCCCACAGAGGTGGGCAACCCGCCGCTGACTTTCCCAAGCCGAGGCTCAGCCCTCTGGCCCCTCTGTCACGCCGGTCTGACAGCCACCTGTGTCTGAGGGGTGGGAATCACAGAGCAGAAGAGAGGCAGCTCCGATGAAATTCCCAAACTCAAAAAAGCCCTGCTAAGCGGCACACTCCCACTCTCCCTATGTGCATCTTAGCACTGCAACCTCTTCACATCTCACGAGCTAGCGTGGAACAGATGCGTCCCCCCGTCAGGAGGCAGCGACACCCCTCCCTCCTCACATGACTCATATGATGTCAGAGTTGTCCTTGTCACCGACCCCAATTTGGGCTCACACGTCAAGGACACGCGTGCTCAGTGGATCCTCTTGGCACGATGGATCATCCATCCCCTCTCATTCGCGTTGCCTGCATCCCAGCTAACCACAGAAAAGGAAGGACTTTTTTGCTAGTTGAGGAAACTCGGCTTCTCCAGCAGTTCCAGCGGCACAGCCCCGCTGAGAAATGCTGGCAGAGGCTGCAAGGTTCTGAACCTTTGACAGCTAGCTCAGCATCTCCCTGTACAAAACCAATGCCCCCCACCCCCCTCAACGTCCAATACAGAGATGCAAATGATTTTTATAGAACAGTCATGTACTTTCATGTGATCTAATATTAGCTGTGCTGTATATAATTATTTTATGTAGTACTCTGCGTTCTGGTTGCACTCCCATCGATATGTCTAGTAGATATTTGTAGTTCCCTAGTAATTTAATAGCTAGTTTGTGCCCTAAAGCATAAAAACATTTCTACCCTATCTAAAGTAACCGTGGGTGGTGTTATCCATATAAAATCTTTGAGTCCTAATGAGCTTTTGTTCTCGAGTTATAACCCAAAAATACATCACCCGGCTGTTCCGTTCTCTGCTAAAGATCCTCACTATGATGTGAAAGAAAAAGAAATTAAAACCTTAAATGCATTTGATCTGCTATAAAGAGGGAAAAGACACCCCTCTCTATTGTATCTGGTTGGGATTTTTTCCACAGACCCATTTTATGTTTATTGCTAAGTGTTTAAATGCTGAAGAGCTGCATTTTTGCAGACCTTGAGCTGGAGACAGCTGTGGTTTGAGCTGCCCGGGCAGGAGCAGCACACTGGCCCTGCTGCCCTGGGGTGAGGCCGCAATGGCTGCAGTACAGCATTTGGGGTTCCTACGGAAAAAAAAAGGCAGCGGGTTCCCATCTGCGTGCAGGGATGGTGTTAGGAGACCTCCCACCCTCCCACCTGGGGAAAAGGAGGCTTCAGGACACACAGGGAGACACAGGGGAGAGCAGGTCTCCCAGGCTCTCCACTGCGTGGCAAGAAAAGCCCATCCCTTGCCCGCAGCGAGGCTTTGTTTCACCCTCACAACAATCTCGTTACTGTGAGTAACGCGGAGTACGGCAATGCCAGCATATTCCCTTTGCCTCTTCCTTAACTCCTCTTTATTCGTGGCCATGGAGGCAGGCCAGAGCCAGGCACTCACCGGGAGCCAGGCTCAAGCCTTCCTTGGCGTGCCCACCTCTGCTCTTTAGGAGAGGGTACAGGCTGTACAATACATCATCTGTTATGCAATGATACCCGGCGCCTGGTTCCGCTTTGCTTCCCGGCGGCAGGAATATATCACCCCCCCTTCCCTTTCCCTTCCCTTCCCCCAGCCCCATTCATCCCCGCTACTCGCTGTTTACTACCGAAGCCCTGGATGGTTGGGAGCACCGTGGTACACAGCAAACTGGCTGTGCGAATTGTGGTATTTTGGCCAGGCGAAGAGGCATGCCGGGGAGCCAACTCGTAAGAGAGATTTATTTTTTTGCACCCGTTTCAGTTCTGCCACTGCTCTCCTGCAAATACTTGCACTCGACTGTTTACATCAGGTCTGAATACGTCTAGTCCTTCTCTCTATTGCATTTGGTTGTTTTATTTTTTAAAATAAAATAAATAAATAAATAAAAGTGTGAGAAATATCACAGAGTTTATCACCCCAAAAGAAACAAAAAGTGTTTTACCAGCTAGGAAGCAAAAAAAAAAAAAGTCTGAGAAAAAATCCATGGATGAACATCTCCTGAAACACCGAAGATATGTACCCAGTTTTGACCTTAGAGGTAATACCCATCTCTGACCACAGAAGGGAAAGTGCCTCAGCGGGTAAAGCCTGGCTGCTTTATTAAAAGTGAACAGCAAGTCAAGGGTATTCAGCTAGGAAGCAAATAATTCCCTATCCTATCAAAGCAACAGGTAGAAATGCCAGCAAATCCTGTCTGCTCTGTTGAAAAGATATTTCCTAGTATCTATGCTTAAAAACAATGAAACCTAGATAAAGTATTAGCTGTCATTTCAAAGTAAATGAAGGCAGTGGGAATTAATTCTTCCACTCACAGTTCAGAAAGATTTTGGCATTCAGCACTATCAGTAAATCCCAGAAGTAGCAATCAGCAGGTAATCTGTTCAGTGTAACTAGATAGTCCCATCAACACATAAGGATTTAAGTGCATCACCCCAGAGAGATACCAATTACAAGATAATCAACTTCCTCCTTCCTTGACTCTGGGGAAAACTTTAATAAAATTGCAATCCAGTCCTCACCATACCACACCTTAGGAAGTGCCGTTCCTTACGATACTGCTTGAACTAAACAGAAAGATATGAATTAGGCACCGGTGAGAAAACAACTGTTTTGCAAAATAAACAAGCAAAATAAAAAGCACAAATATTTGACTATGGGAAATCTGGTCATTTCACTATTTTTGCAGGGAAAAAACCAAGATACTGTGTCACAGATCACAGCCAAGTGATTATCACACTCCTTTGACTAGCTCACGGAATGATGCCTAAGATTTTGTGGGTTTAGAGGAATACTGACTTAAACCACCATCTCAGGTGAAAGCTGTTGACGACCCAAGAAGAAATACCCCTATTCTCTCAGAAAACAGCCATCCTGAACCACAGAAACCTACAGAAAAAAGTCATCAAAAATGTTGAGATTACAGAAAGGAATACCTGTCTAAACAAAACATATCTTTTGGTTGTGAGAATATGTTTTGCACACGCACTCTACAAGTGCATGTACTTCCAGCACATACATTGCTGTACTCGGAGGAGGCCAAGGGCTGATGAGCTGTTTGGGCAAGTACTTCAAGGAAAAGGCTTGGCTGCAGGTGTCTGCACCAGGGCAGAGCCTCTGCCCTCTCACACTGCCCTTCGCTGTGTTTAACACAAATCTGCACTGTCAGGAAAAAAAAATAAAAATCTATCCTAAGTATTCAGGTATCCAGGAGCCAGAAGAAAAGTTGAATATTCATCTTGAATGTAAAAAATCCCCAAACAAACAACAACTCCCCCTCCAAAAGTGACGCTAATACAAGCACACAACTGCAATACAGCTGTGCCTGCAGCACCCTTCACTGAGGGTGGTGGGACTCAGGGTGAAAAGCTCCTGCAGCCCCTCTCTTCTCTCCCAGCCACTGGCCTCCTTTTGATGAGCTGCCAGGTACCTGCCAGGGCCCCTCTCAGCCCCAGGACCTGTACCTGCAGCATCCCTTTCAGCACCCAGGTATGCACATCCAGCTCCATTAACAAGGAGAGGGACCAAAATATACATGTCCCTCATCTCCCACCTCTTCTCCCCCTCCCAGTTCTTCCCCTTGCTATATTTTCACAGGGAAGTTAAAGAAGGCATAGGAGCTGAGACTGAATGACAGCCGCACAGGCACAGTCCTAGCACAATAAATGGGGTGAATAAATGAGTTCTATTCATCCCTCTCATCCTGCAACTTTGCTGTCTGCTGCTCTTGGTCCTTCCTAATTTCTTGCTATCTCGCTCCTCCTTTTTCTCTTCCTGCTTCTCTCTCTTTGGCTTTGCAGCTTTAGCTTCCTTCATATTTGGGGGGAGTGTATTCCTTCTTCTTCCCCAAATACACCCTACTCCTTTCTCAAATCTCTTCCAAACACCCATCCTCTACAGATATTGGCGTCACCTCTCCTCATTCTTATTACACCAAGCTGCTCTGCATTGCTGTGCCTGGCTCACACTGCACGTCTCTATTTTATAGATCATTTATGGCACCATGTACACAATACACAACCGAGCATTTCAGTGTGGAAGCAATTGCCTCTTACACTGAAGTAAATCTGGAATTGACAGTTCTAAAATGCTTATAACTGCAGGACTGTCTTTCATAGACTCACAGATTTTAAGGCCAGATGGGACCATTAGATCATCTAGTCTGAGCTCATCTGAAAACCTGCTCTGGTTCTTCCCTAATAATGGGTGTCCATGCGATGCCATCAGGACCTACCAGCACAGCATCCCAGGATCCGTATTTCAGTTGTCACTATGCACAGTGCAGCCAGCGTATCAGCTGCATGAAGCATCCTTCCAACCTCCAAGGCACACAGCAATTATTACCTTCCTCCGACAATCCTACTCACACAAAAGAAGCAGGCAGGTAAGAAGGGAGATAAAAGGGAAACTGGCCTTTTTAGGAAAAAGTCTCCAAAACAGTTCTCAGAAAAATCATATATATCATTTTTGTCATTCCTTTTGCCACACAGCCTAAGGTAGAAACATAAAACCACAAACAGCTCCTGCACAAAGCAGCTAACTGAAATACAACAAAATCAAAGAGCACATGCATTATCGCCCCTGTTCACACTCCATAATCCCCACTGATTACTTGCCATCTTTTATATGTCCTTAAAATCCATATCCTATTTTTATTTTTCACCTTTTGATACTTATTAGTGTTATGTTTCTCCATTATCACATAACTCTGAAAACCTAAATAGTTTATTTGCACGAAGCTCTCCAGTGATATTTAAAAAGCTGGCAGAAATTCTTGCATTTGGATAACTCAGGTATATAAATAGGGTTTTGTCTTCAATACACCCTTGTACCTCACACATACAAAATCAAACACACAGAAAAAGTCAAAGATCAGGCAAAACCCCAGAATTTACATGGAGTTAGAGAATGTAGTAAATTGTCTAATTCAGGCTGCACATAATTTACTAGTAATTTACCTATATTTCTCCATAATTTCAGTATCTCCCTAGAAGATGTAGCAATTTTCTTGTTTGCTTCCAATCCACAGGTTTTTGTGTGTAGGTGTGTTTTAATGCCTTTTCCTCAACTCTGGTGTACGTATCTGCATGAGAATATGCACAATTATCATCTTTAAAAGGTTAACTTAAGCATCCAGTTTTAAACGGAGTTCTCAAAGGGATAGCTAATTTATACTTCATTCTGTAACTGTTAACTGGATTGGGAAGTAGAAGTAAAACCAGATTATTTTTGCCAACTGATTGCTTTCAGAAAATTTTACACTAGCCAATATGCAAATTTCTTAATGAAAACCATCCTGGGAGTTTATTAAACAGTTCATACTGAAGAAAATTACTTTCATTTACATTGAAAAGTGAAATAGTCTATCCTGACCTATATATGTGCTTGCCAAGATTCTATCTCCACTATACTCGAGGTCTTTACGATGCTATCATCATGAAGAAGAGCAATTTCTCCTTTTTTTTTCTTTTTCTTTTTTTTTTTTTATAATAAAAAGGCAAATAATAGGCACTGCCAATAGCCATTGTTGACCCAAGTCAAAAGTGTTTGAAATTAATTTATCCGCTTTGGATGGTGTATAAATTTCTCATTACGAGTGTCAGTGATGGACAAGAAACCATTCCAAAAAATGTATTGGGTATCATGCCAAACTCTGTAATCAAGGTCTCTTGCAGAGACTCTGGAGTATACAAAGGGTTTCACACAGTCAGGAGCGTTAGCTATGCATGCTTTCCCGTTGCCTGGGCTCAGCCAAATACTCTGTGAGAACAACACGTATATACACTTTGTTTTATTATGCCTCGCAGATGCTTTTTTGTTTTATATTTCAAGCTTTGTCAGGTCTAATGTTTGTTCCTCCTTCATCCTTCAGCTCTCACTCTTCTCCCCGCATCCTCTACCCCCCCCCCCCACACCCCCTGGCCCCAAATTTCAGAACAGCTTCCTAGACAGACTTGGTATCGATTACATAAACTGACTTTCTTGGAAAGTAAAGGGGGGATGTGGGGGGGGGGAGGGTGTGTGTGGAATCGGGATTTCTTGCAACCGAAAATGGCAGCCGTTGAACAGATCTGGTCAATGACAGTAGGAGAATAAGCCCAGCAGAAAGTGGTAATATATTGTGTTACACTTATGCCAACTTGCCAAGTCAAGTTCTTTTTTTCAAGCGCATGTACAGTTTGTTCTTGCTATCCTCAGTTAACTCTGCTTTCTGAATAGGGGAGATGGGAACAGCTCAAAGGCCACAATAGCATGTTCTACTTAAGGTTTCCTCTCCACACTAACCATTGCGGATAGCACTCTTTACAGTCAAGCGCTCTTGAATAAGAATGCTCTCATTAAGGATATGAAGCTATGTTTTCTTTACCTTACAAGAAATCTGTAAAATGAGATTTTAATCATTACAGGCAAAGTACCTGCTGCTAAAAAGCAGCACAAAGTTGGCTCGATTTCCTGAAACAAATTTGAAGCTGCCTTCAAAACTAGCAGCAAAAGAGCATCAAAATGACAATATTGTACAAGAAACGCATCAGGAATGACTGATTAATCTAAGTTTCTATGGGAACGTGAGAAATGACATATTGGATCAGATGAGTGGCCTGTTTAGTCCAAGATATTCTGTCAGCTAATACCATACACTGCAGTAAGTGAGGCTTGGTGCCCCATACCACACAGCTATCACCAAAAACATAGAAAACACAGGTAGGACAGCTTAGCTTGAGAGCAAAGATCAGTTGATGCTCTGAAGCAGGTGTGCTGAGATGCGTTTTGTAGCTGGGGTAGAAGGGAAAAAAAGAGTACAGGCAATGTTGCTTAAGCAAATACTGTTTCATTATTTTTTCCATCGCTCAACCTTGGTAGCACTCCCTTTCTCAAGCTGAGTTTTTCAGGCAGGGGAGTCTGCCAAAGGGTGGGTGGCTTAATCTCAAAATTTCATCCAAATTTTTATAGGTTGAGTTTGTTTTTTTTTAATAAGGAATATAAAAACCACAGACAGTCTTCAATATTGTGCATTACAACCATCATGATGAAGCCTCATGTAGCAGGTATGATTCTTTTTTTTCTTTACAAAATACTGCTTAAAAAGCAGACATGTAAAAAGTATCACCAGCCCAAGGAAGTATGAGGATGAATCTTTGATTCAATTAGCTATTCAAAAAGGACAGCAACAAATTCTCTCAGTGCAATGTATTTACAGCACAGCAATTTTCAAATATAATCAAATCTAAAGCCAGTATCAAAATACAAGTAACAAAATATTATGGGACACAGTGAAGCAAAATAATAGATTAAGGTAAAATAATCATAATAATGACGTTGCCCATGGATAAAAGGTGGCTGAGTCACTACCGGTGTCATCCGTTGCAATTGCATAAGAAAAAACAATCACAATTTGTACATTTTCCTACCAAATTTTAGCTATTTCCTCATGTCATTCTTCTCCCCAAAGGAATTTATTCCTAAAAACTGTCCACTGCAAGAGTGCATTCCCATGTGTTTCTGTGCCAGGAAGTAGGGAAATTGTCTGTTGTAATTTTAACCACCAGGTTTGAGTGTTTACCCTTGAGTCTTTCAAGGCATTTTTTTTTGTTTGTAAAAATGACAGAAATTAAATATAGTATCTCAAAATGCATAAAAAAAAAAATGAACAGGGACAATCTCTTTAGAAGATTACAGAATATTTTTACCACAAAAAGTCTGTGGTCAGTTCTTACTGCTACATATGTCTCTAGCAGTCCTTAGGCTTTTGTTCTTTTTCATCTGTAGAAATGAAAAATAAGCCAGGAAATTCTATTAAAAATGCTTTTAAGGATGTATTGAAACCCCACAGATAAAACATGTAAGACTGAGACTAGAAGTTATTTTCAGCAACAACCTTAACCTCTGCAGAGACAATCTTTTAATTACACCACCATATACCATAAGAACATATTAAACAGCACTAAGCATTAGGAATAACATAGAATAATGATAATGAAGTGGCTGGCACAGTTTGCCCATCCACATTTGCAATTAAATTAACTTTCTAGTTAAGCTAATTGTTTCTGGCATGACAATATGGAGCAGTCAGTTAAGACACAATTTCTTTAATCATGCTCTGTTTTCCTGTGTCAAACAAGAAATGGATAGAATTAAAGGCTGTATTCTGTGCAATGTGGCATTTTGTGTTGGCATGGGTGCAGCAGTGCTGGCTGTGGTTCTCCATTGAGTCCAAAAGCTCACACTACCCTGGTTTGAGCACCTCAGCTCTCCACCCACAAACACAGGAGAACAGGATGGTTTCCTGGGGTGCCCTTAGTGAGTAAGGTTCCCTTTTGGCAAGCGTGAAAGCTGGGGACGGTGATGGGGAGATGGACAAGACACAGGAAAAGAAGAATTTATAACCCAACACTTTTACCTATAAAACTTGCACTGTTAGGACTCTGGCTGCTGGCACGCAGTCATGACCATTTCCATCCTCTACTGCATTCCCAGACCTTGTGAGGAAGCTCAAAAGAACATCTTCGTCTCATCCCGCATGCCTGATCATCCTGATGTACCTAGAATCCGTGCCAGTGATATATCTCACTTTTATTATTGTTAGACTCTATTATTATTATTATAGCCCCAATGCACTAACTTGGTGGATTAGTCATTTCTAACCCCAGGGACTCTGGGTCCACAAGATGAGTTTGATCAGTTATTAAAACACAAGTTAACGACTATACATTTACTCAGCTAAATATTACATTAAGAACATTAAAGCTTTCCCTTTAGCCAAGAAGGAGCTGGCATCTATGCAAAACTGTAGTGATCACCCACCACGCGACATCTCCAAATCTGTACTAGAGATAGTGAGACCCACACTCCAGTTGCTCGTGTGAGGGGCTGGCAGTTACACAATGGCCATATCCTGTATGCCATATCTGCCACGCCTCATGTCTCATTCAACTTTTTCCATAAGCATCTTCGAGAGTTTCAGATTTTAGCAGTTTTGCTAGAAGTAAAATACTCACACGTATTTGCTGTGAAGGAATTTGGAGTTTGACTTTAGACTTGCCCTAAGACATGGGAACGATGGTCTGATGCAATGTCTTCAATTAGAAATGAACTTTTTCTCCAAAACTCTTGTTGCACAAGTTATTTATTAAACTAAATCCACTTTATACCTCTTTTCCACACCAATGTCAAAGCAAAGGGAAGAAAGAATACTGAAGCTTTTCTGAACTGATGCCTTTTAATAAAAATGTCAAAAAAACAAAAGTCTTTTTGCCCCTGCAGTCCATGAATAACTGGGGGTGTGGGTGTGGGGTGGGGGTGGAGGGAAACATCCAAAATCTAAATTTTTCATTTAAGGAACATAATGTTCTCCAACCAAATCTCACTATCAGTCCTTTTAGACACAGAGGGACAAGCAGCAACTAGAGGACCAGTTGAGGAGTTCAGATATTTTGACTCAAGAATTCACCCTAAATGCTGTATGACCACCCACCTCTCCCTGCAGTGTATGTATGCACCTCAATAGATCCATAGACCAGTAAGAAAGTATCACAGCAGGATTGACCAAAACTTGCTGAAATAATTGAGCGGAAGAACTGTTTTTCATTTATACTACATACAAATAAACATTAAGTTCATTTATGGAGAAAAATAACAAAAACAATGGGAGAACAATCAAAGCATAAACATATGGGAAGTCTGGAATGAAAATAAGCCCTGGAGCGTAGATGATTAGGACCTTGATTGGTAGCAGAATGCTTGTTTTGGATGTTTGTGGGAGAATCTCCAATCAAAAGCCAAAAGGAAGCATCAAAAAGAGCCACAAAAGCATCAACAGCATGACTTCAAGATAAACCCTAAGAAAGCTATTGAGGCAAGAGCTGACTGAAAGAGATTGGGAATTGCAAGCAAGAGAATTATCTCATTTGATTCTACCTGCAGATACAGAAATCAGGACTTTGTAAATAAACAGGATTGCATCAAAGAGAAGTGACTCAATCATCAATTGCTCTTCTTAACATTCAAACTCTGGGCTTCCTATAACAGGGTTAAAGAGACAGAAAAAAAAACCCAACCATGCTCTGGTTTCCAAGAACAAAACCCGTGAGCTGGTATCTCTCCTGTATCAGGGCAGAACAAAAGGCAGTACACAGTTCAAACATGTAAAGCACAGGAGGAGTTAAAACACACCTGAAAACTTACTGGTAAAGATGAACCCCTATTAGAAAGCCGATGGCAAGATGCCCAAGGAGACTAGAAGGCACAGCTGCAACAGTTGTGGTTTGAAATAACACTAGAAAGGGCTACAAAAGCTTTGACCAACCTGGAAGTTGCTATCTGATAAACTGCAGAAAGGGCTCAGGGAATTGAAGCGTCCTAGAGAATGAAAATGAACCAGTATCAACAACTGTGATACTCTGAAAGGAAGGGAGGGAAAAATAAAACCTCCATTCGAATTGGGTGGGAAATAAACCCTTTCCCTGATATACTCAAATATCAGTGAGGACCTCAAAGGCAAGTTGGCTACGAACCAGTTTGCAGACACTCAGGTAAGAGCTGGAAATAAAGATCAGCAAAAGACAAAAAGATATTGTATTGACTGTAGAATTGACTACGGATCCTGAACTTTTTTCACAGCTGCATACCACGAAAGGAAACAGCTGCTGCAAACAGAAGAAGATGCCAGCAATTTGCCAAGATCTCTAAAGTGCCGTTCTCTATCACAAATTCAGCTCAGCATTTCTAATATGGTTCATGCCGTTGTTATGCATTGTGGAAGGAGTGGGGACCAATCTAAGTTTATAAAGCGAGAGAAACTGGCAACAATGGCAAAAAATGAAGGAGTACAGCTGAGGTCATTATTGATCCTGGAGGAGAAGATGCTTTCAAAGGAGAATGGTTATAAATACGGGGCTAGTGAGAAAAGATCCTTGCACGTTCCAAAACACTCCCCAGCACCAAGATGCAGCTCAGGCAGGAGGGGAGCACCAAGCTCAACCAAGCCAGGAGTCTCACACACTGGTTAGTAGTTTCTGTAGGGAGCTTAACAGTTAATTAAAAAGAGAGAGAAGGCTATTCAGTGTGCAATAAGAAATTATGTGAAATGCACAAGAATCATGAACTTCAACTCAGACTTTAGTTATGACACCAGAAATAGAAGGCAGAGGAATAGGTGATTCAACATGCAGACCTCTTTTGCAGTGCCCAAGTGCCACCTTTAGGGGCAGAAACACCGCTAGAAATTACAGGCGGTGGCACTTTTCCAGCAAATGAAAGACGAGGAGTGTTCAAAACTTGCTTGGAGACCCTCGATCTCTGGGGACCTTTAGGTGCTGAAGTTCTTCTGGATCTGAAACAAAAGTAAATCTCTATCCATTTGCTGAATGCTTCTAAGAATACTTAGAAAGAGATGGGGAAAGGAGGACTGTGGTGGCAAAATGTGACTCTAGTAAATTAATACAAACTGTAGGAAGACTGGAGGGGAGCATGAGAATGCTCAGAAAACGTATTGGCTTTTAATCTGGCACCCTACCAAGCATTCAAATTGAAGCAGGAAAATGGTTTTGAGGCTGTTTGGTTAGAAATTATTTTTTCTCTGACAAACACATAAGTTGTATTTTACTGCTTTAACACAAGACTGATCCTGGGGACACTGGCTACCTAAACAGCATCCTTCTTTTCAGCAGGGATGTGGTAAAGAAACTTTACAAGCCATGGAAGAAACATGTCAGGAAGATAGAACAGACCGTTCAGCCAGACCTCAGGCTCAGTCAAGTTAAAGAAAAAAGGTGACAGCATCAGATTATGGAAAACAACACAAAGCCATTTAGCGTGTGCTCCTCTATTACCGTAAATAGTATTCTAGATGCTGGTGAAAACTCAGTCTGTTTTACTACCCTGAATCTTAAAAGTGGCTACTGGCAAGTGGATGCAGAGGCACAGGGGAAAAAAAAACCAAACCAACAACAAACCCCAACGCTTTCACAGTAGGAAAAGGACTGTGGCAATTTAAAATGATGGCTTTTGGCTAGTCCAATACATCAGCTCCATTTAAAAGTCTAAGGAAGAGGGTATTACGTGGCACGCCTCTCTCAGCCTGTTTGTTATACGTAGATGATATCCTGGTGCATGCTAAAATGTTGGAACAAGAACTGATACATTTACAAATGGCCTGTAATTAGCTTAAGGCTGCTATTCTGAAACCTTCTCAACAGAAATGCTCCGAGTTATTTCAAAAAGAGGTATTTTACCTTGGGCAAAACCAATGAGGAAGGGAGCAAGATTTCCTTGGACAGCGAGAAGCTGCCCAGAGCTTTCCAGCTGCCTCCACATGGGGATACACAGCAACTGTGGGAGGACTGTTTCTTTTTTTCCAGGACTATCAGCATATTTCTCAGTATTACAAAACCACTGAGTTTATTAGGGAAACCATCCCAGCAGTCAGCCAGTATAAAGTTAACATTTCCAAACTTGAAATAGGCTTTTCCAATTGCTCCTGTCTTAGCTACTTGCACCCCGAGGCTTCTTCATACCGTCCATTCGTTATTAGTGGTTGGGGGCAGGTACAACTGCACACAGAACTTGAAAAGAAAGTGGGTTACTGAAAAACAGAGCAAATTTCCTGAAAGCACTTATTCCCTGCTCCACAAGGTGTCCCAACAAAACACTTTCCCCACTCTGGGTCTGTGAGGAGGTTTATGGTCAGTATGGAAGAAGCTCTTGCAAAATGGCTTATGCTGTGGGAAACCTAAGATGACTAGAAAACCAGCAATATATGATTTCATAACCACACTGGTTATGAAACCAGTCTTCTGGTCCAGTGCATCATCAAAGTTAATAATCACTGGGGAAACACTGTCATCTCCCCTTTTCCCATGATTTGCAGAAACATAAATGTTCCTGCTTCATCCATTGAAAGAGGATTTTTCAGCTTCCCAAGAAGGATCTCAGTACTTACAGTGTAAACACATAAAACTAATTTGGTAAATGTAGCCCTCGGGAGAGAAATCCCTCAAAATACCCCTCTGAGTCAGAAGATGAACTACAGTGCAGGCAATGAAAATGCAAGTTGGAGAGAATGGCCAGGAAAAAATCCACATCCACATCTGGATTGCTTTTGTCTGCAGTGATGGCCATAATCAGGTGTTGGAGATGAGGAAGAACATAGCAATCCTATTTATGCTATTTCCCACTCATACCCTCTCAGCTTCCAACTGTTTTCAGCTCTGAGACTTCCTGACCCATATATAGTTTACATGCAGTTAGTAATTCTCAGTGATTTTGTCTTGCGTGAACTTAAACGTGTCAACATATCACATCCACAATGTCATTTGGCAGTGAGCTCCACTGGTCTACCAACTGCTTCGTGAAGCCATTCAATGCTTTGGAACATCCTTGTCCTCCTTTGAAGTCTTTTTTTTTTTTCCTGTCCCACAAAAGCATTCAGAAGTGAAAGGTCCAGAACGTGAGTGCATTCAAGGTGAACCCTAATATTCTTTGTGCTGTCCTCAGTGCTTTCCCTGGTAACTATTGACATTTTTTTAATCATTGTGGAGCACTGAAGATTTCACAGAATTGTTATATTCCCAGCACCTTGCTCCTTCATTGCAACAGCCAGCTTAGATCTTAGATTCTGTTATTATATCAGAGGATGGGGGGGCCAGGAGCATTGTGGTTTTGTGGGGGCTTTTTGCAAGCTTTTTACATAACCTGCACTGGTGTCAAAGGTGATTAATGCCATATAGATGCATAACAATGTGCTAACAGAAAGCATTGAACTCATCTTCAAGCAAAGATAAAGCTGCTAACCAGTATTTGAAAACAATTATCAGCCTTCTTGTTTTCTTTTTCAGTCTCCCCCCCCCCCCCCCCCCCCCCCCCCATTAAACTGATCTGGGTGCACCCTCTCCAAGCTATTTCTTCTGTTTGGACCTCTCCCTATATCAATTATTTCGTATTTGCTGCCTTCCAGCTGCCCAGTTCAATCTCCATCCCCAGTTTTTCCCCAGTCCTACTCCATTTCTAGTTTCCTCATACCCTTTCTCTGATTTTCTACAAGCTTCTGTCTGCCAAGCATTTGCATTGGGTGGTTCCTCTTTCAGCAGTACATTGAAAGAAAAACCAAAATGCCTCTCCATTACAGCATTTGGTACCAACCTGCCTCAGACCAGCTGTGATCAGTGTGGGTCAGCATGACTTTGCTTTTGTGACTTTGATCTTGAGAGTCTCACAGTGAGACCACACGAGACAACTACTCAAGAGCTCACAAAGAAAGACAGATGTTCATCAGGACAAAAATGATGTCTGAAACAAGGGAACTCCTTTCTACCACTCTTCAGGGAAAAAATAATTACTGGTTCAAACTCAACCCCAAGCTAAATATGCACTGGTAACACAGACCTACCTGTTCAGGGAAAGTTGTGTTTTTCTATGCAAAAAATAATTTGCTTTTCTCAAGCTTAGAACAACCTCTTTTTCTGTGTTGTGATACTTGGGGAATATTTGGCAACTTCAGTGCTCTTTGGGTTGGCAGTTATTTATGGAGGGAAAGAACCCAACAACTACATATTACAGATAGCAAAACTGAGCCAGAGCTTGGAAGAGAGGCTTGACCAGCACCTCAGCAGATGTTGACAACAGAGAACAGCACATGTATTTTTGAAGCTTCAATCAAAAAGCACCGCATATCCCAGAACAGCGTCATTGCCTACACATATGCAACACTGAACAATGAGTGATGCTGAATACTCACTGCACCTGCCAGTGTATGCAAGTCTTGAAACACAAAACAAGTACATCAATATACTGAGAGTTTAAAATGTAATAAGAGAATAGTATGGTTCGAGGGAAGTGACTTTGAGTTAACCCAGCTGATAAACTGGAATGCAATACAGTGTACATGTGAGAACTCTTTCACAAGGTCTGCTGAAAAGAGCATATAAAGTAATAAATTCATGCTCAGCTTTCCCACCACAGGAAAAAAATGTTAGGAAAAAAAGCATCCTCCTGAAATTCAGCTACTTGGGTTTTCTCCCTCAAGTGTGATCATGCTCCTTTTGATAAACTCTGACCATAAGTAGCACTGCTTGCAGCAAACAAGAAAGCTTTTCAAAATCCAGACCCCGCCTGAATGTTGTGCTTCAGTCAGAGGTGTAAAAACACCCAAGGACATAATTTAACTAATGTAAGCACTTCAAGACTCCTAGTGAAACTGCTTGGAGTAGTGTATTCAGTTGTTTAAGGCTTTTTTTTTTTTTTTTTTTTTGTCACAGGCAAGATATATGTTTACATGGCAGACTTAATTGCTGTTTTCAGAGGACTAATGCTGTGTAAAATCATAGTCATCAATACAGCCATTTATTTTGACTATAATTAACAAATCAAGTCACAGCACGTTTTACTTATTTGCCAATCTGTTGAATATTCACACTGGCCCCAAGTCGCCTATTCATTTAGCAGTAAACATGTAGCCTAGCAACTGACTGTCAATATCAACAGTAGTTGATGAAGTTGTTAATCTCTGGAAGACTGACAGGTTAAGCCAAATTCTCCTATGCAAAACTCTTATTGTCCAAGCCTTACATTAGCCCACAAGGATATCTATGTTCAAAAGATACCACATCTCCTTCTACTATTAAAATTAAATGAAGTGTGCTAGAGGCAGGAAAAGGCTATGTGCTCTGCCTGCCATGCATGTTTTGCATGCACCACAGCATCCAGCATTGTGTTTGCAGGATGTATTGACCATTGCTAATTTCCAGAGACAATTGAAGACACTTTTGCATCTGTTCATCATCCCGGAATAAACTATCATATAAGTGCATGCTGTGCACCAGAATATTGATGAGGTCAGGAGAAACACAAATATCCCCTTTACTATGCAAATCTGCACTGGAACTGCAAAAGAGAAAGCACATAGGTATGGATAAAGGGCTTTAATCTGGGGTTTTAAGAATCAAAATCAGAGTGAAGGAATTTAAAAGGAGTATGAGCGTTTGATTGGGATAACAAGAAAAGAATATGATTTAGCCTGCAGTAAAACTCCATACACCAGGATTGAACTAAACAATTTTCTAATCATTTAGCTGTACAGCTCAGAAGTTCCATCAACACAGTACGTGAAAGACACAGACAGGCGGACTAATTATCTGTGAATATACAGTGAGGAGTTTCAGAACAGCAGGAAAAACCTATCGCTTTGTGCTGTCTGTTACAGGCCTGAGCTGGATCAAACTGCCTACTGCAAGCACTTTCTATCGTGCTTTGATATCGACAGCCACGCCAGTTGCAGCAGAAATTCTTGAATGCAAATTCCAAAAAAACGGTGATGTCACAACGATTTCATCCCTTCCCAAGTATTTACAGAAGAGGGATGGTATCATCAGCAGAGAAACTGTGGGATGGTAGAAAGTAGGTCTAGGGAGCCCACCTGCAGGGCTTCTTACTCCAAGACAGAGTCAGCAATGTCATGTCATTCCCGTTCTTAAAGGCCTCCAGCCACAGAGGTGACAGCCTGTTCCAGGACTTCAGTGCATGAGTTATCAGAAAACTGCTTTTATTTTCCTCCTAATGGCTATTACCTGCCATTTTGTCTTACACAAAATAAAACTTATTATAAAACTCCGCACCACCCTTTTGCATATTTGAAGGCTACTGGTAGAACCCCACGAGACTGGAGCTAGATTGAACAGCATCCATCCACACAATCTCTCCATGACAGCCACAACATCTTGACTGCACATGGTGACCATGCCCATCACTCCTGTCTGGATTGTCTCCAAGTGGCCAACCTTTGCCTAGAAGGACAAGAGTACCCCCAAAGCGGACACTGTTTTGGGAAGACATTGCCAGTGCTAGGCACAGCAGAGGCATTACTTCACACATCTTTCAGATTATATTGCCATTTGTGCATTCTACAATGACATTTGCCACTTTTGCAACAGCATGATATTGCCTCATGCTCAGTTTGTAATCCACTATAATCCCCAGAGATTTTTCTGAAGAACTCCTGCCTAAACAGTTGTTCCCTATCTTGTATTCCTACAGTTCATTATTTCTGCTGAACTACCATCCCTCTGCATTTATTTTACAGTTTCAGCTTATTCTTTCAGACCCTTTGCCCCATTTCTCAAGGCCATTCTGAGCTCAGAAAGCTTTGCACTCTCTTTCACTTTCAGTCTTCTGTAAATTAACATGTATAATGTATATTGCATCACTCTGGTCATGGCCTGATGAGAGCTGGGGACAGCTCTGCAGAACACTACTCAGTACACCCTTCTGTTTTGATACTCCTCCACCTATCTTCCTGAAAATTATTCTCCAAACCAGCTAGTATTGTCCTTACCTAACAGCATTTTCATCTAGCCCAGGTTACCCTTGATTCAGAGAATGTCATGTAAGCCAATTTTAAAGACCTCACTTTACTCAAGAGACATGATGTCAACTGCTTCTTCCCTTGCTGTGAAGTCTGTTACTCTGCTGTACAAGGAAATTCAAGTGGTTTGACAATTCATTCTTGACAAATCCATGCTGGCAGCTATTCATTTTCTTGTTATCCTTCAGCTGCTTTCAAGTGTTTGGTTTGAATTTTTTTTTTTTTCCCCCAGAATTTTTCTGTGGACTGATGTTAACACTGATTGGTCTGTAGTCCATTGGCTCCTCTTTTGTCCCTTTTTCAAAATGAAAGACATTATGTTTGCTCTTTTTCCAGCCTCTGCTACCTCATCTATCTCATGTGAGTTCTCAGAGGTAACACTATCAGCTCTGAGACCACTTTAGGCAAACACTTAAATATCCTAGAACGAAGCCTATCATAACTAGTGGATTTGAAAACATCTAATTCACCTGTAACTCCCTAACTTTTTCTTTTCTAATTTTGCATCAAATTTTATCCCTTTTCTATTGGTTTTAATAGTACTACTAATGTGGAAGCAAACAACTTTTTTAGTGAAGGCCTAATTAAAAAGAAAAAAAGGAAGGAAAGAAAAAAAAATTCTTCGTAGTCTTCCATTAGCAGCTTGCTTTCTCCTGTGAGCAAAGCAGCAGTCCCTGTCTAGATCATCCTCTTGTTAATGTACTTTGAGAGTGGTTCCTCCTCACTTTGGCATTTCCAACTAGTTGCATCTCATCTATTGCCTGGACCTTCCTCCTGACTTCATCCCCACATGTTTGTGCCATTTTTGCATACTCCTTCTGACCTGTTTCAGCTTTGAGGTGTTTCTTTCTTGCTACCAAGTTAATCTTTATATTTGGGGTTTCTGTGCTTGTACCATAATATCACGTCTTTGAGGATCTGGAAGCCAATTCACATTTACTTTCAACTACTAAATTTGCCTCTGGAGAGATCTTAGCTATGATTCTCTCAAGTCCATTTTTGCTACATTGTTGTTCCTTCTTCATCTCTTTGCAAAGATTGTGAAATCTCATTTCATGCTCAATTTCACCCAACTTGTCTATTGCCTTTATACTTTCAGCTAGTTCCCCTTCATTGTCTAAAATCTAAAATATATTTTAAAAGTCTTTCCTCTGTATGCATTTCTCCATCTATAAAACAAACAAACTCAAGACTAGAACCCAATGCCTTCCGAGAACTTGTTGAATCATCCTTTCCCCATTATCTCCCCATCGAGAGATGTCTGCAAGCAGTTAAAATTTCAGATGAACATGAAATTATCATTAATTTCAGGAAAATCCCAACCTACCTGACCTTCCTGGCTAGGCGATTTGCTGTAGATCATTACCCCTTTAATCCCTATACATTTTCATCAAATCTCTTTCTCAGCCCCTCCGAGTCTGGGCCTCAGGATATGTCCTTACCCTTCTTCTATATTCTCTGTTCAATGATCTTTGTTGATCCCCCCTTATCCTCCACACCCCCTTGTCAGGCTACAGTAGCAAATTCAAGACAGTCGAAAGTTTCCGAGCTTTAAACTTTCGTTCAATCTTGGCTTGCAGGCGCTTCCCCACTTGCCCTGCCTGGCCCCAGCGACCACACGGGTTACAAAGCAGGTCACACTACATACTACAGCTTGCAAAACTACCCCAGTGAGAATCCAGCAAGTCTCCAGCTTGTGTCCAGGGTACAAGCTGTGGTCCTTCTCAGGACAGACTAAAGCAGTTTCTGTCACCATGGCCTGAGCCTAAGACACAATGCATTTAGCTGGGTCAAGCTCCTGCCAGCATTGCCAAATTTATACTCCAAACATCCTCTGAGACATAACTGGAGCATCTGAACTAGGTGGTGGAAGAAATGTAAAGGCTGGCGTCATTTCTGCACCTAGCGCATCCCACACTGTGTTCCTCAGTAATCCCCTTCCAACTTCATGTGTGTCAGTGGAGCAGCCCAAAGCCTTGCAGGACCCCATGCGAGCAAACCTCTGGGAGGGAAAGCAGTTGCCTAACATGACCCTGGATATTTCCTCAAAGAGATTTAGACCAAAGCCACCAAATTACTCCCAGCCATACTCCCAGCCAGATGAGAGGCAGCCCACCCCACGGCTCCTCCCCGGCACTGCTACCTGTCCCGCCTAAGGCTCAGCATACAACAAGGCACTGTTTACACCTTTTTATTGCATCCCATCTCAGGTGAACTGGTTAGGTGCAAAAAAGTCTAAGCTACAGAAACATGCACAAGTTTAGTTTCCCTTCTTTTTCAACTTAAATTTATGCATACTCTCCCTGTTTTAAAAGTTTTCTAGCCAGTAGCCAACAAAACACAGCTCCATCAGATTTCTATTCATACAAGGAGTTAGCACTTCTATTAGGTATTCATTTACTCGTTTAAAAGCTGTTCCATTTAAAAGCAATATCCTACCAATATCGTCGCTGCCTGCGTTTATTCCCTTTATATAGGTTATTCTTCTATGAAATATTCATTCAAGTGGGCGCTGCTATATTTAGAATGCAGAGAAGTGTTTTATGCACATAGTTGCTTTTGTATTCTTGCTATGCAGGCAATATAAAAAAAATCTAGCAAACTGCACTCCCATTATGCTTCAATCCTAAAGCACATATTTTGTGAGGCTGAAGTAAGATTAGACATTTTGGTTCTGGCTAAATGGTCTACAGAAGTCACCTTTAAAGTTTAGATGCCCAAATATCAATAGGCTCTGGATTGCACGGACATGTGTTTTTCAATTCGTTTTCTGATTTTAAATTTGGTGTTTAAATTGTTTTAACTCCTTAGCTGAGAAAAAAAGGCCTACAGTTTTTCTCCTTATAAATCACATCCCCTTCAGTTGAGTCTTTGTTAACCTTACGCAATTTTACTCTTCCCATGGTTCTTTTTATGGTGCACAAATCATATCAGCTTCAAGTACCTGATATCTTTCTAACAGTCACTTTAAGCTGCTAATAAATTCTTAACGTAACTTTTTAGCCATATGAAGTTTTAACAGCTGAATTACTACTTGACTTACTTGGTAGATGATTAAAAAACTTCATGGAAGAAGTATGGACAGTAAAAAGCTTAAGCACACGTGAGATTAATATTTTATTTGATAAACAAATTATTTGAGGATGACTGAATGTCCTGAGGTTGTGAAATTTTTCTCTACTTGTGTACCATTCTCCAAAGTATAAACTTTCTGAGGTCTTTTATTACTTTGAATTGTGCTACTCTTTTAAACAATAGCTAAGAAAAAGCTTTCTTTAAAAAAAAGGTGGCATACCACATTCCCATACATGCAACTGGAGGGGAAGTAAAATTTGGGAGCCTCTGCCATTTTCATAAAATGGCAACATTTTTCTTCACAAACAACCAAACCCCAACACCAAGACCATGCATCTGAAGGTGGTAATTATGAAGCAGCAACTGAGAACTGGAAAGTGTAATAGCTACATGAAGACAACACAGGAACCAGAGATGAAAGACACCCTTGTTCACAACCTCCATCTTATGGTAGCTCAGGATTTATCTTCTGAACTCTTATTCTACATTTTTACCAAAAAGTTCAGTGCACTGGAACAGTCCCTGGAGTTTTCTGTTTCCAAAAGATGCCACTATTTGGAAGACAGACATTGTATTTTACTTTAGTACTATACTAAGGAAATTCACTTAAGGTATAAATTTGTGTCATAACAAAGCCTACAATAGCCTAATTTTTATCCACAAATTACAAAAAATTAAGACAAACTCATGAGGCAGGAGTAAAGACAGAATATCATCCAGCGGCATGCCAGAAGGAATCATTAACACATGCTCCATAGTCTACTTTCTGGAAAACGATTTAATTTAAAAAGTCTGAAAGAAAAAGAATGAAAAAGCTTTTATATACTGATTTTCAATATTGGGATTGCTAGCCCAGAAAGAAAAGGAACGAGAAAAAGAAACATAAACTGCTGTACTCATGGTACTTCTTATCGTTCCAGGCCTCAGACAGTGAAGCTGCAAAGCCCAGGAGAACTAAAAGTCCCTTGCTTTTTGATGGCCTTTCCTTCTAGATTTGAAGTACACACATGTAAAAATATGTAAATCTCTCAAGAGTTGGAAATAAGAATGCCATTTGACACAGCTAATGCATTCCCCTGTTCTACTGTGAAAGACCTGAGATGCCCTCAGCACTTTAAAGGTGCTGAACTTGGTGCTAGATGTCTAAACACTGCCATTTATAAAGCCAATTTTATCACCGTGTTATTGACATCTCACAATAGGGCAAGAATTAAACTGACATCAGTAATATCAGGGCTTTTCCACTGATTGATGAAAACAAATACAAGTTGTTGCAGCACAAACTAGTAAACTGCAACAAGGCTTTACCGTTGGTCAGATTCTACTGTCCATGCTGTACCTCCTTCCTCCAGAGGTCAGACCACACTGCTCCTCCTCTGTCTGACCCCCTCTCCCACAATCCTCAGGGCTATTTAACCACTTAGCAGGAATGAGCTACACCTGCACATCGTCCATGTCAATGAACCCACTGCCTCTGAGGCAAGGCCACAGCTGCATGTTGTCAATGCTAATCAACCCACTGCCTGCATTCCTCTACAAGTCTTACAGAGAGAGACAGTTCAAAAAGGAGAAATTGGATTATATGATATGAATGTAAACACAGGCATGGATCCATCTGTGATACCTGCTCTTTGGCACTTGCAGGCTGAACACCCAAGTCTGGTTCATGAAAGCTTATACCTGCTCTGCTGGTCTCCCACCATGGGTCTTGAGGAGAATCATTTGAAGTTTTTAGACACTCCACTCCTCTACTGCTACAGGACTGTCATTTTCACTTAACAACTTCCCAGTTCATCTGGGGATTGATTTGCTAATCCCAAGACTTTGAAAAAGCAGCTGCATTGCATTAGAAAACCTGATATGGAGTCCAATGAAGCTGAACCTTCCTGGAGATGATGAGAAATTATAGTTATGGTAAACAGCCACCTTAGAACATATACGGTAGACTTGTAATCTAACATGCATATGAGTATCACAGATTACCTAGGATTATTTTTCTTTAATCTGTAGACATATATAGCATGAATTGGGTTAACGTTACCCATAACTGTTGAAAATAAAGGCCAGATATTATGTCATCTCTACAGTTTTGTACTATGTGGTATTACCCAGTTTTACAAGGGATCTTGAAAGAGGTTAATAAAAAGTCAGCCCAAAATGGAATCGTGTCTCATTCAGCAAAACCAAAGCAATTCAAGATTAATTGAATTAGAACACAAACTCACACAAAGCTTTCCAAGGAGATTAAACCACACCAACCAATGCAACAGGATTTAACAAACAGGCAAAGAGCATCAAAGAGCTTGGAGAGGAGAAATCTCCCATGCTGGACAGGAAATTAAATATTTCTAGTACGTTTTCAAGTGTATATCCCATTTGTTTTAACATTTGAAGTGACAGGACTCTACAACATCTGTTATAAGACAAATTGCAGCCTAATGGCCTCCCTGCCATAACAGTTTGGTCTCCTGGAATTCATACTCAAGTTCACCTTTTTTTAAAGGAAAAGCTATTATTTATCATAAAGAGCATCTCTTTCCAGAGGCAAGAGAACCTCTGTTAGTTTAAAATTTTTGAACAATGAATAAGTACTGAGCCAAGACAATGTGGCACATTTGTTTCATGGCTGTCTTTCATTGCAAATTATTGAATCAGGCTGTGAAGATGGAGATTTTCTCCAAAGTTTGGACAGTGTTTGGATATAAAACCTCTAAGAAAAAAAAAATGCATTGGATTGTTGTAGAGGTAATTCATTCAGAGTGAGTTTTTCTTCCTGAGTGAACATTGAGCTGTTATCCAGGAAGGTGTCAGGATGAGCATTATCTCATTACGTGCTGTCTTTCAGGCAATGGTCATATAAGGAGGCAATGGTCATTTAAGGTAAGCAATATCACAAGAAAAAAAAATATCTATAACTGTAATATAAACTGCATAAGGTGCTCCCAGCATGAACCATGAGGCTTGGCCAAATTCCGCTTCCGTCAATTACTCTGTGTCAGCCTAATAACTCCTCCGCTCCTCCTGCCCAGCCCCCGCAGCTTCAAAGAAACACAGTTTTCCTCTTTGTGTCAGTTGGCATCAAACTGATCTTTACTATGGGTTTGCTACCTGAAACTGCAAAGGGATCCTGCAGCAAAAAGGGCAGTAGCAAGCCTGGGCTGCACCCCTGCTCCAAGGGCACCTGCTGGGCTGCGGTCCCTCCAGGTGACACGTAGACCACCACTCACCACACCTGCACGCTAACAAGGGAGGAAACACACCCCTTTAGCACCCAAGTGAACCCATGCCCGGATACCGAGTCAACAGGGAGTTGCAACATAAATCGGTATATCCAATAGTCTCTGTGTTCTGCAACGCTTTCCAAGAAATAATTTGCATTACCGGCTTGCACAAATTATTTTCTTTTTCTTTAAATGGTGCAAAGACAGCTGTACTCATCAGACAAGGTAAGGCACATGCTTCATGTCTAAAGTGCAAAAGAGGTCAAAGCATTGCTCACCACCCCATGAATAAGAACACAGAAGGGCATTGTAAATTCCAAGGCAGAGAACAAAACAAGGAAGGGAGTCAGGTGAAACCATAGAAATATTACACGTATTAAGTTTAATACCCAGATGAGAATTAGGTTACTACACTGCCTTTCACAAACTGCTACTTTTTTTATGTTGCAAATACTTCTCAGTGATAGATGCAAATAAATTAATGCTGTCATTAATCTTTCCATTTATATCTTTCTCACTCCTTATGTCTGCTTTCATCGTTGCACTTACCATACTTAAGTATATGTTAAGGAGACTGTCATTTTCCCTTCTGTATCTACTATTTCTTCAAACAAGCACTACTGGATTCTAAAGCAGAAAATGATTTCTGAAGATTATCTTTTGTTCCTTATATATATTGGAGAGTATTCTGGATGAAGGTGTCCCATTAAAATCCTTAGAAAAGTTAGGAATATTGAATAAATACATAATTGTGTCCTCTTTAAAAAAGCTGTTGGTTTTAGATTGTTACGCTAAAGAATACGAATAGCCTATGTAAAAAGCATCCCGATAGAATTTTTTTTTTGTTAAAGCTTTAACACTGAAATCTTAAAACTCCAGTTAGTCACACAGGCAAATTTTAGAGTACTTACATAACTAAGGACCACTCAGATGTTGCCTGCAAAGATTACAGGGCTAGGATTTTCTCAATATTCTGTTGAAATAGGCTGCGCTGAAGAGATAAGCAGTGTTATTTCAAGGGATAACTGATTTACCTAAAATCTTAAAGGTACAAAAACACAAGGTAAGAGATATCGCAGATGCTCTGCAGCCCTTAGCACAGTACGGACTGGCGCAAGACAAAGAGTTCCCACTCCATCCTCAACACTTTCTTGTGCGTAATCCCAGTGCACTGACACCGCAGCTCCATACTGGCAGCAAGTCAGTAGCACACAGACAGACTAGAGCTCAGCATGGCATCAAAAACACCACCCCAAAACCACCAAGAAAAGAAAATAATAAAAAAAATATTAAAAAACAGGGTTGCATCCCAAATGCAGAGCTTTTCTTCAAGTTTGGAATGGTAAAATTTCCTATACCATGTTTCTGCACAGCCTAAGCAGCTCAATGAGTGGAATTAGAACTGTTTCCAGATTTGTAATTTAGTCACTGTTCAACCTTAGCTTAACCACTTTAGCTAAAGCTTTCCAGAAGTGACTCTGCTACTGGAGGGGAAGGCATGCTTCCAACATAAGCCTGTGACATTACTGATCGTCATCATCCAAAACTCCCACAGTCTCGTCAGGTGCCAAAGGAAGTTAAATACCCTCAGACTCTTACAGTATCAGCAAGCGCCTCTTTTCATTTTCTTTCAAAGCTCCCAGTCTCCAGCAAAATGATGCGTGCCTAGTATTTCTCATAGGAGGAAAGAAATACAGTTCACGATGAAGGATGATGCTGGGGTCCTCACCTCTCTGTGCCTTTCATTCCCAGTGCCTACAGCTCCTGAGCAGCACTTCAGCACTGAAAATAAACAAAGATGTTTGTGCTGCTTTTCATCTAGAACAATTTGTGATTTATGACAGCATTTGACAGGGTAAAATCTACACTATTACCTAAACCCCACTCCCAAACAAATAGCCTATGCCACACGAAAAGTTAGAGAAGTAATTTATATAAAATAATATATCTCAGAAGAACCCTTACCTGCAAAGTGCTTGGGAACCTCTTGACACACCACGCTCTTCCCAGGATTACGCTAACCTTTCGGATTACCCATTTAAAAAGCATATTTCAGAAGCCCTTGAGTGAGTTTCAGTATCCACAAATTAGTGTGCTGTACAGTATGTTTGTACCCAAGAGATTACAACAGCTCTGGATTTTTAACAAGTTTGTTTACTACTTAAAGTTTAGAAATGACTGCAAGCTTATCCAATAAACTTTTTACTAGAGCCTGACTTAACTGGGTTCTCATGTAATCCCCTCTCAGACAGACACTAAGGAAAGATGCATTATAGCGAGCGGGGGATGCAGAAAGCAAGTGCTCACCACAATCCTCTACATACAGCATCAGGAAGAGGCTCCTGCAAGACCCTTCTGCCTAAGAGTAGTGGGGAACCCACAGCGATGCTGCCCCTTCACACTCCTAGTAGTGCACCAAGTGGAATTACTCCTGCTTCATACATCAGATATCCAAATTGTTCTTCAAGATTGATTTACTGTTTCCTTCTCTGAATGGTATTTATTTACATTCAAATTTGGCCCTGCTTACAGAGGCAGAAAGGTATTTTTCTTCCCAGCCTCCAGTGCACTGATTTCTTGCCCTGCCACCCCCCACCCCACCCCCCAGAACAAAATAAATTTCAGCTCTTCTCAAAACAAGCTTTCAGTAGACAAAGTAAACTGAGGTGGCACAAACATAGGAAGGAAGGATTAGTTGCATAAAAAGCAAGACAAAAAGTTAATTGCCCTTTCATGTCAATACCCATATTGGCAAAACAAAGTCTCATTTTTTATTTGAACACCACGTGCAAGCAAGTCTTCAGAAACATACACTAGTGAGCTCCCTAAAGCAAAGATAAAGATAAGGCTTATGCAGACAAGTTTGCCAGCTCTGGGGAAAGGAACTAAAACTTTCAGTGTACGGTCATTAAAATTTTTGAAATCTAGGTCCATATTTTCAGCTGCAGCCTGTGGTTGTATGCTGACAGAGGGAAAAAACAACACATTCATATGCACAAATGCAAATTCGGCACGAACACAGCTGGGCCCATGAATAAAATTTGCATGCACAAATTTAGAAGCGAGTTTGAGTCCAGATGAATGATTTGATCGTAAGAGCTTTAAATAAGCGTTTATGTAAGCAAAGATTGGAGCCGGCAACTATTAGAGAAGTGTATTAGCTGAAATAAATTACCAGAGAAAACAGAGCTCTCTTGGATAGCATAGGCAGCCCTTCTCCCCTTCTCCTTTCCCTGCCAGTTTTTGCGAACACATTTGAAGTGTTGATAGGGGTCTGCAAGGATCTCTTGCACAAAGCCAGAGCCTGAGTGCTGCAGTGGTCCTGGGGGAGGGAGGGAGCAGCGTCCTGGAGCACCAGCATTGCTCAGGGTTCAGAAACTTTCCAACATCTCAGTCCGGACAGAGGGATGGGTGCTCGCTCCTGCTCTACACTTTGCCAAAGTGAACAGATCAACTCTATGCGCTGACATTTTTTCACAAGAACAAATTTGCATCACAGCAGCGTGTGGCAGGGCGAGAAGAGGGCTTGCTCTGCACCCATAGGTACGCGCCTCGCGACGTGAAGTTGCAGCAAAGTGCCTCACTGGCATCGCACAGGCACCATAAGGGCACGCAGCATTTGCATTCAAGCATATTTCAGCCATCAGCCGGGAAGGATGGGGGCAATTGAAACCTGTAGGAGCAATGAATGCAAGGCTGACTCCCTTGTCTGCTCCTTAGAAGGCATGTTAGGGATTCCTAGGGATAAGTTAAACGCCCACTTTCTTTAAAAGTAAGGAAAGCACGGAGTTTGTGAACATTGCGAAGGGACACTGACTTTGTTCAGCTGAATCTCAAGTGACAGGATAAAACAGAGTTTTCTGTGACTGTGTTTTGGGTTTTTTTCTTTTGAGTAATAAGGAGCTATGTCACTA
The DNA here is from genome assembly GCF_023634085.1 of Falco cherrug. NCBI lineage: Eukaryota > Metazoa > Chordata > Aves > Falconiformes > Falconidae > Falco > Falco cherrug. The sequence continues at coordinate 29,759,619 of NC_073704.1, read as the reverse complement.
AGTCCCGTACACAGACCAAGATCAATCTAAGAGATGTTTGGCTACAACAGTATCGAGTTTTGCAGCAGGGTCACTGCCACCAACCAAGGAGGCTGCCAAATCCCTGGAAACCCTGGAAAAAAGGTCCCACTGTGAGGAACAGTCTGGAACATCCTAGGTGAGAGGCTTTCCTGCACGAACCCCGCTCAGCCCCGCAGCCTTGGGCAGGTCAGACCTGCCACCCGCAGCAGGCTGCAGTGCCTTAAGCCAGCTTCCTACGGTGCCTCTCCCCATGCGCAGCCTGGCCAGGGCAAGAGTAACTGGGAATCCCAGCAGGACAGGCTCTGGTCAGGTGGTGACAGCGAGCCACTGTGAACGCAAAGGTTGACCATAGTATCTTTGCCAGAGCTGTACATCAGCTACAGAAGTATTAATAGCCCTGTGAAGAAACACATCCCGCCACCTGCGCATCCCACCCAGCAGGTCGGATGCCCGGGTGCTCCTCGCCAGCCACCACCTCTCCTCCCAGCGCCTCCGCTCAGAGTTACACCCAGACACACGTCCCGCTCCAGTGTGAATATTTCTCTTCTCCCCTAGGAGCAAAGCTCCTTCAACATGTGCCGTCTGCTGTGCCAGCGAGACCTGGCATAGCAGCAGGGTACAAAAGAACATCCCTAACACTCTATGAATATTCATGATTTATGAATATTCATTAAATTAGCATCTTTATGACTGGGCCACCAGATTCACAACTGGCGTCTCTGGAAAGGGGTTATTGTATATTAATTAAATACCAGACAATTACTAAACAGTTATATTCGTTGCGATTTAACTGATATGAAAGGGATAGGTACTGAGCTACAAACGTTAAGAGTGACTCTCCCTCCACACACATTTAATGCTAATGAAAGTCATGTGTAAGCATTGAAAAGAAAAAAAAAATCCTCTATATGAGAAACCAAAATAGCTTCAGATTATCTTTTTAATAGATTCATACTGTGTGGGAACCTTCAGCATTTCCCTGGTGCCTAAGCAGACCAGAATAGCAAAGTAGTTATTATATCTGTCTTCAGTGAAGAGACCACATGTTCACAGATATTTGTACAGCACCTAGCGCAACAGGGCTCTGATCCGTGCATCTGGCATTGCTCTAGTATTTAAATAGCAATAATAATGATATAAAGCAATCTTTGTAGATATCATGAGAGAACAATCTAATCTAGTTATCAGATTATAGCTCATTAAATGCCACACAGAAAAGGCTATCAACACTTCTACACATTTACTGGCCTAAAAAGAATTTTAAGCCATTAATTGCTTCCATAACGTGGGGTGAATTTTCAGCATGGTGCCTGGAAAATTAGGCACGCAGGCTGTGTAATTGTTAATGGGAATTGTGACCCAATTTTCACGCCTGGCACTGAAAGTTTGCCCCTTGCAAAATATTTACATAATTTGCTAGTAGATTTGCCATATCTTTTGCATGTTAATTTTACTTCAGTGACAATTCCTTGAAAAAGTACCGCCACCAGTGTATTAAGAGTAACTTTGACATTTATACAGTACTTCCTCTGAGTTATCTCAGGCTACAACTTGCAAATCACTATGTGCTGAACCTTCAAGGATATGCCGTTAACTAGTATATTCATTACAGGGCACAGCCCTTGCCTGTCAGGGGAGGGAATTGATGACCACTCGGTCAGGCTCTATTCCATTTGGGCTCTAATTCTGCAGCGCAGTAGGATGCTTTGTAGCACTCACACCTGACCCCAGTGCTTTTAACTTTAACAGATTCACTCGCGATCAGCACATTGGATGTTTCAGTGCAGAATCTACCAGCTTTTTTTCCCCATAACACACATAAGAGTCTGGATTTGGATTTTACATCTCCAGACCCTCAGCACTTCTCCAAGCTGCCACGAACTGTCTGTGGTAGGGAGGTGGGATCACGTTAAAGGTTCACAATTTCACACAGCTGCGTCTTTGCCTGGGAGCACAGTGATATTTTGCAGGCAGCTTAGGCTTTTAAGTACCAGCATCTGTCCTCTTAGCATCTCTTGCCGGTTGTTTGGGTGGCCAGGAGACTACCCATGCTGCAGGGAAAGATAGGGACATTTTGTCTCCTTCTCCCCTTCCAGACAGACATCCTTTCTTTTGCTCCAGAGGAAAAGTAGCAGCATGCAGAAGCACATCAAGCCATTTTCAGCTGCTTTGTAGCACTGACACCAGCACGGCTATGAAACAGCAATGAGCTGGAAAAGCATTCTGGGTATAGAGATGCAAATGAGCACACTAAGCCCTTTCCCAAAGGATGCTACACAGGGACCTTTCATAACATAAGGTTTCACTCAAACACTTAGGGCTCAATTTCAAAGGGCTTGCTCAGGTAGAGCTCTCGTGTGTCCAAATGCAGGAGATGCACGTGGGTCCCCAGTCACACCTGCAGAGCACGTGGCTCCTGCCCTGGGCGCAGGCAGCGAGGCACATCGTACCTTTTCCCATTTGAATATACCCAATGCACACTTCAGGTCAGCAGGTTTGGGTGAGGTTGCAACCAGACCATGTTTCTGATTTGGCAAAGCAAATGCAGGCATGAACTCAGAGCCAGGGGCAAGACCATGCTTTCCCTAACCTTTGGCCAAAACCAACAGTGGTGTTCATGCAAACACATGCTGAGAGTTCTTCCTCCTGCTTACCCCCTTCTGCTGCTGCTCCTCCACCTCCTGCAATGCTGCACTTTGTCCCAGTGAAGAGCAAACTCTGCAGCTGCCTGCAGTAACTCGGAGCAGTGTGTAGGCACCCGGAGTGTGAATCATTTAGACAATCTTTTACTCAAACAGGTAGATGTTTTCTCCAAACAACTTACCCTGCATACTGTTTGCAGCTCCTATAAGTACTTATCCATAGAGTAGTTAAGTGAATTTGTTTACATATCAGACGTGTTGCTGAACAGCAGGTGATTCAGAGCATTACTCTTCAGATTAACTAGAAACAGATATTTGTTTGATATTACCAGGACTCCACCTGAATGAAATGGGAGTGTGCATCATGCAACAGAAATGCAGTTCATGCACAGGCTTGGGTGTGCACATGACTAAGTTGGAAAGTGATATATATCCTTGGGAAAGGATTCTGTTTCCCTAAACAGAGCACCTACAGTTAACAATCATTTTTTCCTAGTGTTACCCACACAAGAGGAAGATGTTGCCAACTAGAACCTGGTTTCCAGTGATGGGTAAGGGAGAAAAAAAGGAAGTGCTACTGTCTGCTAAGACAAGCCCGGGTAACGCGGCTCCAAAGACAAAGCAGTAAAGCAGGACACTTGCTAGAACCAATTGCTGAGCTTGGAATCGGTTGGGATTTTTTTGCAGCCAGTTGTACCAGACCAGACTTACTTGACTTTAACAGAGCACAATCCAGCCCAGATATATATATATATATATATATATTTGATAGAAAAAAAATCTTGTAATTTTCTATCAGATATTCTTTTCGGATAATATTCTCAAATGTCTTCAGAGTCTAAAGCTTCTTCTTAAATTTGATCTAGACTTGCCTTCCAATGACACAAACTCCTAGGGGTGCCTAAATTACTCAAAAATAAGATTATAGCACCTCTTAAAATACTACCCTCTATTCAGAGATGAGTTAGTCGTTCAGCCCTGGCCTGGGAAAGATTTTTTTTTTTTTTTTAATTATGATGTTCCTTCTGTGGCCTTGGGAAAATCATTAGTCTCCCTGCCTCGGTTTCTTCATCAGTGAAACAATTATGTATGAATTCCACAAGCTGTTCTCAGGATTTGACAGTATTCATTAGACTGAATAAAAATGAATGCCCTGAAGTGTCAACCAGTTTTATTTAGTCAACAGATAAAAATCAAAAGACCGCATCAGGGCCTTTTTACTATACTGCATCCCAGCTCCTAAGAAACCCTCCAGCCATTGCCTTGCCCTCCCATGGCAAGGTTGCCTGCCACCCTTGGGCTCTCCCTCTTGCTGCCACTGACCCACAACATGTAAAATCCATTATTATTTTTTCCCCTCCCTCTCCAAAAATTCCCTTCAGGAAGGATTTGTTCCCCCCAGATCTTTTCCCTGTTCAAGGCTCCTACTTGTACATGGTTGTCCTGGGTCTTGTCTTATTTCACTTGCCGGCTGCTCAGGGCAGGAAAGGGGCCTTACCTACAGTCCGTATCCCACACGATATTCCCTTTGGAGGCAGCGTAAAGTTAAACATACGCGCTATAAGCCTTTGTTGGATCAGGGCCTACGCTTATAAAGTGCTGCGTAAGCCTGTGTTGCTACAGCATAGAACTGTTGAGCAAATAAAATATTATAAAATATTTTTTGTTTTAAAAATGGACCTGCCGCTCCATTCACACTGCTCCTCCGAGTTTCATGCAAGAGCAATATTAGATACAAAGCTTCCAGATAGAAGGACTGCAATGGGAAAAACGCTAGCAATTATTCAAAGCAAATGTAATTTTCACACTGCCGCTATTTAAAACACTTAGAGGAGAAAACAGTTCATCACACTTGGAAAAAAAAAGAAAAAAGCGCAATATCTTTTTTCCGCCTCCTCCCCCGCACCTCACACCCCCCCTTTTAACTTTTACTTGAAGTGTTTGAGGATCAAGAGATCTTCCCTGTTCATCGTGAAATAAATCTGACATCACACTCAAAGCTTTTCAGCACTTATCCTGATTAGCCAGATAGTAAGATGCTCTGCAATGGGATCTGGCTGGGATTAGCCGTTTTCCCATTCTCCCCGTGTGCTCTGTGCTGCCCCATGGCCCACGGTGCCTCCTCTCACTCAGGGCTGCCAGGAGTAGTGCCCCCACCCCTAACAGTGAAGTTTTACCACGGAAAATTATTGAGATGGCTTGCCATGGCAGGGGGTAGGGACCCATCATTAGCTATTAAAGCTTTCGTTTCCATAACAAAACTCAACACTCCGCAGACTAAAGTTGGGTGCAAAATATGTTTTAGTAGTAACAAGTGATTTCCTGGGGGCATTAGTGAACTGCTACGGGATAAACCTGTCTAGCTGGTGGTGACATATAAGATGTGAAAAACATCCGGATTGTTTAATCGGATTCAGCCAGATTGCTTGGTGGGAGCCAGCTCTGCCATGTGGGGCTGACCTTAACTGAGGATAGGGCCCACAGACCTACTGTACACCTTGACCTTAAACATCCCTCTAACCCAGTGACACACATACATACATATGGCTTCAAGTCAAATAGATCGGGGTGAGGGGAGGAAAAGGAAAAAAGCCCTACTTATGCAAGTAATTCCACTCATCCCTAGGGCATAAGTTCACATACATTTAGCCTCATCTGAACAATTTCAGGGCCTTACATATTTGTTCCAGCCAGACCCCAAAGGAAGCGCAAACAGAAGAAAAACAGTATTCTAAGGCTCTGTCTGTTATGTAATGCTTCCTTCGAATCCATCCCCAAACCTGGGATTTACCTTCCCTGCCACACACACCTGCACCTGGCACTTCCCAAGCTCAGGAAAACTTTTGAACCACACCACTTTCTATGCCAAGCACAAGTCATTCTCATCTAATCTTCCTTTAGGTAACAAACGAAGTACAATACCCATAAACAGATTAAACGTACAGTTTAGGAAGTTGCATTGTTTTCCTTCTAGAGAAAGAAAAGAAGAAAAACTGCACAAAACATAACAGCCGCTCTTCCCAGTGGGTGTCTGAAAGTATTCTGGATGCTGTGCTGACAAGGGGAAATGAAGACTGAACCTAAAGACAAAGCGGAACAAAGGGACTGAAACATCTGAAACAACTTTCAAACATTTACTTGTAACAAATGCCAAGAGGTTGGGAAGAGTTTTCACATACAGGAAGATTCGTGTTCTCTTGTCAGCATGTTGTCTCCCCACACCAGCCCTGCCAGAGGCAAAGGACCTTCCCCCAGGTCAGCCTGTGCAGTCAGCAGCGGTACCAAGCTTGTCCCCTCCTTGTGCAAGACTTTCAACAGCACAGAGATCATCTCAAAATACAGTGTAAAACACTAGCTGACTAGCAATACAGCTTCTCGCTCTCAATACCCAGACCAAGTTTAAGCATTTTTCCAAAATAGGTGTTCTAGTTCATCTAGTTATTGAACTAGACACAATCCTGCGGTCACATGTGTAAAGAAGCCAGAGCACACTGTGACAGTGACCTTTTACAGTCTTAAAATCTCTGAACTTTAAAAACTTCGGCTATCACTTGCTACAGATTCACAACCACCTTTGAGACGGAAACAGTGGGAAAAGAATTTGAGGAGGAGGATAGTAAAAAGATTTGGAAAAGAAGCACAAATACTTTCCCTAAAAGAACCAATCTATTTATTCTTTATCTCTTTTTGAACATATCACTCAAAGAATGGGTTCAGATACCTCAGATAGGACATTTAGAGTAACTAGCTCCCTTTGAAGCATCCCAACTTGTACATTTCTAATTCGGCAACTTCTAAAGTAGCTGTAGCTGCTGTGCTTACACATACTAAGGTTTTCTACATACATGTAAAAATAGACACCTAGCCTCATATTCATAGGTGTGGTCAAATGATCAGTTTGCTGAGTGATTTGCTCATGCTCAGTTGCTATCCTTACAGACTTCAGAAATGGATCTTTTTTCTTGCCGAAAGGGAATTCTGAGATGGAGTAGATGAAACAATGGAATATAAAGTCAAAGGATGAAAGATCAAGATTTTTTTGAAGATTTAGAAGCACTAACAAGTTGAGGATTGCATATAATTCTTTACGAGGGCACAAAATTATTAAAATAGGCCACATAAGTTGCTAGAAAAAAATCTACAAGGATAAAATATATCAGAATTGCAAGAAAACCTAAGGAACAATACAGTCGTGCCACTGTTGCAACTGTTTAGAGACAGCATTTTTAAAAGAAGTTTATTTAATCTCTCTACTGACTTGTCTCCAGGGTTTGGGAGTTTGCTTAGTGCTAGGTCGATGCTTGGTCAGGCTATAACGCTTCATGGTTCTTGACACAGCTCTGAAATAGAAGCTTTTACTCTGGAGACATCAAACAACATGGAAGAGAAAAGTGGCAGGAATCTATATTTCTGTACTGTAGGCATTCACTTTGCTATAGTGCTCTGTTTTGCAAATAGTTCAAGGTTTTGGAGCTTCAAGAGCCGAGTGCCTGGGGGTAAGGAAAGAGATGCACATATGCAGATTTTAATTCTGAGGCTAATTTGATCTCTAATATTTTAATCTCCTCATATTTGCACCAACCTGAAGTTCTGTTTGCAGAACGTGTATTAAAATACAAGTTTAACCTGAAAACAAAACACACCACTTCCCAAAAATGCTCCTCCGCTTGCTTACACCCTACAGCTGAATGTCCCAGGAAAGTTTCAGAAAAATATTGTTGGGCAATTTTGAGTTATACAAGATGACACCACACTCTTTTTAGTGCTTTAACTCTTTTAAGGTATTTTTTAATTCTGCTTTGTGAAAGTTGGGTAATGCAACCACAATAGCCATCACTGCAGGTAGAAGGGACTGAGCCCTTCATGCCTTGCATAGGCATCGTCGCTAGCAGCTATAAAGGGATACAGAGAGACTGTTGGCATTCATGAAAGCGGCAGAAAGGGAAGAAAATGTAGGCTGTAGTTTGGAAATTCTTCCAATTCTTTGAGCAAGAGACATCAAAAAATAACACTGAACCATTACCCATGCCAGGAGATCAAGGAAAGGTTTGGGAAATGCAAGAGTGAGATGGGCCTGATTGCCAAATGCTACAGAAGGTTCCTGCAGCCTCCATCTCCATCACCTGAGCGACAGACTAGCAGGGATAGCCAGGACTATTTTTAGCTAACGAGAAAGGGGGAAGCTGATAATGTGTTAATCACAGCACAAATCACGGATGCATACACCAGTTCCAAAGTGTCACGTATATGACGAATGCAAGCACAGGGGGAAGTGGAAGAAATCCGTACACTGCTGTGAGGAGCCTCAATAATAAATGAGAGGAATTGGAAGTGCCTGTGAATGCCAGTTTTGAAATATCAGTGTAAAAATGCTATGTAACTACCTTGCTTAATTACAACAGTACTTGTCGTTGGTGCTTCTGGGGTGCTAGCCGGGGCCCTTCTCTTCCGCTTACACTGCAGCTCATCACACACCAATGAATGACTTAGTCTTAGGGCAACTAGAAATATTTTATACACACCTTCTTTTTCAAAAACTATTGGTGCCTTCTCAGGCTACCATCAGGCATTCTGTGAACAGCAGCAGGTGAGCCACTGCTTTAATTGGTATCAGGTGTGTATATCATAGACTAAATAAATGACATCTTCCATTCTAATGTGCTTTTAACAGTCTTACCTAGAGATTGGGGTTGGGGGGAGAAAAGCCAGATGTGTTATTCTGTGCAAAGATAAAAGATTGAGCCTTAAGAGGCACAGTTATTAAAAACTGCACCCTTCACCTAGGAATCCAATAGGATTGATTGTACAATCACAATGACTGTCCAGTTACAGTGGGACTATCCATATATAATATCTGAGCGAAAAACATATCTTTCACACTTCCTGTCTCCAGTGTCCCAACTTTAATATACCATTAAAATTTGTCAAGATTCCCCTTCAGCATATTGCATCCCCACTAAGGGAGTGCTCACTTTAGATTTTTTTTTTTAAGGTCTTTGTTCTCCAGAAGGCAAGATACATTTACGATTATCATAATTTTATTAAATAAGGATTAAATATTCCCCCCCCCCCTTTTTTTTTTTTTTAAATAGTCATCAGTTTGGAAAGACATATCCATGCAAAAGTGATCTTCTTCCTAACTTGTAGGAGAATACTCACCTTATCCGCACTGGGATGGAGTAGCTGAAAGAGAATTTCCTCTCTGGACACAGAAATGTTGCCTCTTTCCAAGTTCCATTTTCTCAGTTGTTGAGTGATTATCAATTATGTAACAGTGACATTTTGTAAAGTGTCATCTGTGGGTGGTAGTGAATTGGAAGTAAGAGAATGTCTTCCACGGAAATGAACTTGTCAAGGCTGGTCATTAGCTGGGTTTTGGGGCCATGGGAAATGCAGCAGCAATGATAACAATACTTTTTACTCTTTTTTTTTTTTTTTTTTTTTTTTTTTTTTGGCCCCCCTCTAGAAAATGAACCAGAGAAGATTATGTAAAAGACTCTGAGCCCATTGATATAATATTCTAGAGCACAAAATAAAATAAATATGTTGTTGCTAATATACCGTCAAGCTACTCAGCAATTGATTTTACATGTTTTTCTGGAATACACAGTGAAGGGTTCAATTCTGCACCAGAGTGCCCAGAGTAGCCAGTGGCCTGAAGTTCAAGGTGCCAGTGAAAAGATCAAGTTGCAAATTCCTCTTCTAACTCTTACCCAGCAGGGAATCGCACCAGAGTATCTTAAATCCTGGGTCTGTGCCCTAGTCTTCACAGAAACCGGGGATAAGAAGGAAAGATGTGATCTCTACCCTTGTTTCATTCTTTCCCCAACCTCTTCCTCCATAGGTTCTTGAAAATTAATATTTTAAACTTTTTGGCATGAAAAGCCATCCCAAAAAACTCCACATTTGATGAACGCTTGCTGCTCAGCCCCGTAAGGGTCAGACAACTTCAGCCTAGGAAAGCAGCATCAGTTTTAAACCACTGGAACAACTCTACAACTGTAACGGTTGATATTTCTCTGAAAAATGTGCTCTAACTTAACAACTCCTTGACTGGTACCAGTAACATACTAGACAGATATGTATAATCATTATGGTATCACTCAGTGGCTTCCGACATGCAGATTAGCTGATCACCCTTTCCTGAGAAGGACTTCGCAGATGTGATATTCATGACTGAATGAGCAGAATTATTTCCTGTTTTATGAAGCAAGTACATGGATTTAGCTGAATGTTCAACCAGGTGATCCTGGTATACACAAAACATCTACTGCATGAACCTGTTGCTGGAATGAATCAGCCTTTCAGGAGGTAAACCATCCTCAGGTAATACTCTCATAACACAGCACACAAAGGATGTCTCAAATAAGCTCTTATGTTTCAGTTCTTCATCTATTCAAATGAATTGACCATAAGCTCTACCAGTTTGGGGCCAAAATTTAATTCTTCTTCAGTTAAAACTCCCTTTATCTTTGCAAGACATGGAGAACTCAATAATAAAAAAAGAAAGACGTCATACTGTGATGCAAAACTGAGTTCTGGATTCACAAAAAAAAAAAAAATCCACTCCATTTTGTCATTTAGTAACAAACTGCTGTTTCTCACTGTAGCCAAGACTGACACTTTACCATTTCCTATCACAATCTATTCCCATAATTTTATCTATTCTAATTGTTCAGCTATTTCTGTTTTGAATCATCCTGGCTTTATACAATATTCCAGCTACCTATAATTCATTATACTTGAGAAATCTTTCCTTATGAATATTTTGCATAAGAAATCCCTACACGGTATTTTACGCACCTTGATAAGGTCTATTCACATTTCCGACACCAGAGATTGCTCTTAGTTAAAATCTATTATTGTCACTTTACAAGCCTCTCCCATTCGAGAGCTCAGAACACTTTAAAATGAATTCCCCTGCTACATAAGGAAGTATTATAGTTTTTCCTCCATCTGTGCAAAGAGGGTATCTTCACCATCGCCCTGCTCATCCAATGAGCTCCATTTGAATAGGAGTCTCTGTTAGAGTCAGAAAGGCACAGAAGCAGTGTTTGTTCAGAGGATTACCCATAAAGCACCTATTTCAGAATCAAGGCCAGTGTCTTTTTCAAAAACTTTCCCATGGTGATATATCAAATCAGAGGCAGGATAAGAAACAGAACTAGCATCTCCTGACCCCTGCTGCTGGGCTCTAAATGCAGGAGACTACCTTTCCTCTTTTGCAGCAATCCATCACTTCTGCTACGCGATGCCAGTGTAAGGCTGGCGTTACATAACAAACTCGCACAATAAAAATTGTCATTGTGTAAGACTTACAGAAGATTTTCATTTTGGGTTCACGTTTTAAAATAATATAAGTTACCTTGCCCCAAGCTCTCTCCATTTTCTAATAAATAAGTTTGGCAACCATGGTAGAATTGCCGAAGAGAAACAGCAAATGCATTCCTTAAGCTGATTACATTTCTGGGAAAGTATGTGTGCCAGGCAATTAAAGAACTTGAGTGTTCAGTTTATACAACATTGGCTCATCTCTATCATCTTCGTCAAACACATCTACAATTTATAGCTTACCACAGGTTACCCGGCTGGTTCAATTTGTTTTCTCTTTTATTTAAAGCAAACAAACAAACAAAAAAAACTCACCAAAAAACGCCACCTCTGAACTTTTACACTCCTGTCAGTTTTAGCTGTGAGTCCTAAATGGAGTTTCCCATGAATAATTCAAATTCCTCAGTTTCTTATTTTAGCATCAAAAGTGTAGTCATACGTGACTAGAGGAAGTCTAGCCAAGATCCTATGAAGCTCTAAGTCAATTTGGAAATGAGATTAAAGATAGATATTTCTATGACAGCAATTAATGAAAATATTGTTATATAGCTTGCCGAAACAATCTTTTAAACTCTTTAGTGCTGTATCTAAAACCGGGGGCGGGGGAGAGAAGAAAAAGCCTGTGTTAACCTATAATTAAGCAGGTAAAACTATGAAGAGGGCTATAGGCAATTTTGGAATGCTACTTGTTTGGAAGGGTTCCAGTATCAGCAATGGTGAAAGGATATAAAAGGTGATGACTATATTTGTATTACGTAGCAATGATTTTTTTTTTTCAAGAATGGTATCAAGAGACAAACAACAGGTTTTTTCCTTATTACATCATTCTCCAGATTGTACCAGTTTAGCAAGTTTAGTCTGAGGAGGAAATGATTCAGATTTCATCACTGCAGCCTAATTCAGATTTTGTTACTTATTTGAAAGAAGAAGAAAAAGCATTCATGCAACTTCCAACCACATCAATTGAGTTAAAAGGTGACTAATAAAAGGTCTTGAACCTGTTGCTGTTTATGATTGAAGAAAATTTTGCCTCAGCCTTACTGATAGAAGAGTAAGTCCCTGTACAATTTGGGTTTCATATAAATTTTTAACTTACTGGTGACCTCCTGGCTCCAATAGAATCACAAATATTTCAAGCAATATCTCCTAGCTTAAGAAAGTTAACAGGATTCTAGGCAGTATCTATAACCTGTCCAGCACCAAAACAAACTGATACAAACCTGCCCCAAGTAAGCTTTGTGTTTCACCATGGTAAAGAGAAAACACAGTCTTGTTCTGCAGAAGCTGCTGTGTAAGATTTAGGTGCCAAGCAGAAAAATTGCAGAGAAATCCATATGTAAACATCGCTGCCCACCTTACCACTGGATATAAAGAAACTACTCACCACATTTGTGTCAGTTAGGAAATGCTGCTATCTCCCTCTTTCCAAACACACACTGCAGACCACTAGCATATTAAGTAACACAGGAGTTAAACCAAATTTGAGACACTTTTCTTCTACTGCTTAGCCATGATGAAATGAGACTTCATATTGAATTCTTTGCTTTCTCTCTCCTGACCGACTGTGGGGACAAGAAAATAATATACGTGCCTTTTGAAACATGTTTTAAAGTGTTTTTCACAGTACCTGAAAGGATTTTATTCCCTTTACTTTTAAAGGTAGAGTTTTGGCTTAACTACTCCATTTAATTGATAAGGTTTTTCTCTATTTTTGCATCACTATGTCACTCTCCTTATTTTGCCTTTATAGATTGAAGCCAATTCAAAAGAGTTCTGCATTGTCACTTTATGACTAAACTTCTGAATTTCCCATAAGACTGAGTGAACAACCACTTAGGTTCCTTAAAATGTGCTGGTTTTTTGTTTTGTTTTGTTTTTTAAAAAAGCACACATACAGTGTTAAGAAACCACTTCCATATACTAGATCCTCTTGCATGTTTAAATACTATGTGTGGCAGCAGATGGAACATGCTATCATTTAACTGCGTTGGATTTTGCAGCCTTCCTTTACCTAGTAGGTGTCCGATAAATAAGAAACAGGTTTATTTGCAAAGGTCTAGGTTAGGGATTTTGTCCATATACAATCCATAGTGTATGGATTCAAAACCTTGCATCTTATTGCAGGAGACCATCACGCATAGTTTTGCTTCCCAACCTCTCTAGCCATGCCTGGGTTTCACTTATTTTAACTTAACCTCGCATGCCTTTGACTTTACATAATGTATTGCCACATCCCTTTTCCCTCTTAATTCAATTACAGTTTGTATCCCACCCTCTATTGTAATTCTTTGCTTTACCAGCATCTTTAGCAGATGTCTCTGATTTGTGAGTTCCTCATTTCCCATTGGTTTCTCTAGGTGAATTATTACCCTGAAATACTTTTTTTCTGTATGCCCTGAAGTATGGTTTTTGATCGATGCGTCACCCATCTTTCCTACACTATCTTCCCTTCCTCAAGGTATCTACAAGCACCTAACCAAGCTTAACCCTCTCTGCTCTAACACACCTATTTAGCTACACTTTGGAGAACCTGAGATTACCTTGACCTCCCTGCACCACACAATGCTGTTGAACATCCAGAGAAAACTATCAGAGAGACCTTCAGTTGAAGCATTCGGAAGTAAACTCCCCACAACTCTCTCCTACACCAGTGCCAACATACACCATGACAACAGGTTTTTTCTCAGCTCTTATCAATTACTTTTTACCCAACCAGGAATCACGAAGCAGCTTTGAGGTCATCCCATACTCAATTGTAACAACATCGTCGATGATCAAATCTCCCATTCCTTTGTAATTATAATCTCTGCGATGACCTTCATACCACATAATAGTTCTTCCAACCAGACAAGTCCCTTCACTCCACCTTAGAGCCACCTGGGATCAAGGAGATAAGCAGTGGAGAGGGCCTACACAATCATGTTTCCTTTTACTGTGTGTCAGTCTCAGATTACTGGAACAGAAGTTTTGTAGAACAGCTGTATGGATGGCCATGCAGGACACTGAAACAGCATGGTGTGGCAAGCCCACCAAAACAAGGGCTGAGAAGGTTACAATTGCTCTTTAGAGATGGATCACAGGGATAAGCATCACAGAGGAAGAAGTGTTATTTAGTCAAAAGAAAAAGCTGGCACATGACAACTGGGTGTGAATTAACGTAAGCTGGGAGTTGAAGCAAGGTAACCAGCTGTGATAGTCCATCAGTACAAAGTATGAGAACTATTTTTTTTATTTATTTTTTTTAGCACGATAGAGACACGTGTAGTTACCTCTAAAATAGAAAACTGAATTCAGAGATGTAACAGATCTTTCTCCCAGTCCTTCAGAGCCACAATCTTTTAAAGACGAATGAAGGGACTTTCAGTATATTACAAAACATCCCTTACAGAAAGCATGTCCAACACCTTATTGATCACCTAGCTTATATACTAATACTTCCCCCCCCCCATTAATCTTTCTAGAATGCTTACACCCTTCAGCATAGCTACTGCTCCTCTCTTTGCACTTGAGAGCATTAAATGGCTAAGAGTTTAATTCAGCCACATGCAGGGTTATTATATTTGACCCCTTCTGGTGAGCGTAGTTTGGATGGCTTCGTTCAAGTAACTGATGCTGCGAAGTCAATCAGGGAACTCCAATGCAAGGAGCAAGTTTGAGGTCAATATTTTCCAACAGGCAAGAAAGAACTATCTAAGACTATGAAGTCAATGAAACAATGGAAGTGCTTAAGTAAAGCACATATTTAAATGCTTTTCTTTTTTGAAGCTGCAACCACTGGATCTCACATAGAGATATGTGTTTTGTTTGGTTATGTTTTTTAAAAAGAAACAAAACTTTTCTTCCTTTAAAAGGTCAGGCTAAGATCAAGCTTAATAGACCACAGACCATATATCAAAGATTCCAGTATACTTTTGAAGTGGAATTAAATCATATTTCTTAGGTTAAGTGTAGCTCATCATAAGAGTTGAAGTCATCTCAGACATCAGAGATCTGCAGGCTATTGAGCTCTTGTTATTAAATATTTTTTCCATTTCAGCTGACTAGTGCCTAAAGGCTGATTGCACAGAACAGTTATAACTTGTTGGGGGAAGAAGGGGGAAACCTGGTCTTCTCTTGAGTTGGATTAATGAACTCATTATATATTACATTTTTATAGGCATCATCTAAGGACAGACAACATAAATCTAAAATATGGCTAGTACAAAATTCTAGAAAATTTGAAAGAAGCGTACGTAAGTCAAAAAATTAAAATTTGAATATTTCTAATTTTGAATATGTATGTTATATGTATTTATTTGTACAGAAAGTATCGTCAACCTTTCCTTTATACAAATCTGTTCTCAATAGGTACTGCCTCCAAAATCCATAGTAAGAAAGGATAGTGCATAAAAAAAGAAAATCAAAGCTTTCCTCCAATAAAAAAAAAATAAAATTTACAGTTGTAATATTTGGCTTTTTAATGTAATTAAAACCCAGTCTAAAGCTGGATACTTCGATTTCCTTTGTTGCCTTTTTACATAGCCATCTGAATCTCACATAGTTAATTTAAAAGGGACAATTACAATTAGAGTCTAACTAGCTTGCAATAATTTTTCTTTTATAGACTGTAAGTGCAAATCTAACAGTTAAACTGATAATTGGGGATAGCAACTGATGGCTTATCCTAGGAAGCATTCAGCAAGCTTAATGTTATGCATCTAGGTGAAGAGTTGCCCAACAGTCAAACACAACAGCAAAAAAACCAACCCAAAAAAAGCAAACAAACAAAAACTGCAAAACAGGAAACAGTATAAAATCAGACTGTATAGTTACTGCTCTATTACATTAGTAAGGAACACAGTAAAACAAAGTGACCGTGTTTTCATTCAAACAATCTTTAAATGATGCCCCACTAGAAGCCTTACATAACCAGTCACAAAGTTTTTGCCTTTAGATCACACTTAAAGTGTCTCATCAAAATTGCATCTTGAAGGAAAGAAAATCACGACTTATTAAATATAAATATATAATGTTAAAAACTGCTTTTAGTGTGGTTATATAATATTTATTGTTCTGTGGCTAAGGTCATATAAAGATCACATGTGACAGGCGATGTATTTTTATTACTCTCTATGTTAAATGCCTTTCTACTAAGCTAATTTAAATGTTCTTGTCTCCTTGTTCTGGAAAGTATTTAAATCATGAAGTTCATAGGAACTGTTACACTCCAAATAATTCAGGAGCCAAACCAGAAGTATTTCAGAAGCTACCTTTTGGAGATACCAGAGTTTGGGTTCAGGTGACAGAATAACATTCTTGTTTCATGTGCCAGACCATTGCGAAACTACGTTTATCCAGTTCTAACAGGTCCTGGCACGATTTCCACGCTTAAGCTGGGACCACCAAAACTACTATTTCCAAGGCTATGTTTACCCACATTGGAAAAGCCACTGCCCAGTCTGGTGCAATTGCCAGAATATTGCTCAAGAGAGAACAAGGCAGTGCAGTAGGTCAGTACAGGGTAGAACCCCTCCCTGCCTGCTCCTGGCTCTCCCTGGCCACACATGACCCTCTCAAAGAAGCCATGACATTCATCAGCATGTTTAATTACCCTGGTTGACACCCAAGGAGAGTGCTGCTCATCTACAGAGCAGGTAGGACAGAAACACGCTGTGAAAGCACAAGAAACTTCCCACCCCTGCACCACAGATGAGCTTCAACCCTGACCTAAAAGCAAGAGCAAACATTGAACTCCAGGTCCGTACAGCCATGGCCTCCTTCAAGCTGCAAAAAGAACAACTGTTTGCGACAGGGATTTATAATTACCGTTTCTGACCATTGTAGTGCGGACTCTGGAGGTTAGCAAAAAATACTTGCTTCATTCTTCACCAGGAATATTTTTTTGCATCACTAGAGAACAAATACCAGTGTTTACAAAAGTGAGGATACCTTTGCTCATCTCTGGCCAAGGGATTTCTATTTTCAGGGAAGACAAGCCACTCCTTCGATAATGCCTTTACATGGCCAGTAGAAACGACTGTGCACCCACATTTGCAAAGTGCTGCCTCTGTTTTGATAAATCAAACGAGGTCCAGAGTACTTTTATGGATTCTAAATGAAGAGAGGAACAGATCTTCCTTCCTTTGAAGTTGTGGCTAACTTCCAAGTCACTTCAAAAGGGAAGAAGTTTGGGTACTTGCTCAGAGTTAAATAAGGTGTAAGAGTGGAATTTGGCTTAAGGTATAGGAAAACAGTCCCATTAATTAACAAGATAAGAATAAGCCACATTCAACCCCAAACCACTCCACTACTCTTGAAAGAAGGCAAAGTTAGACTAACCCCATTGATGTATCTGCTAGCAGTAGAGGAGTTTCACGACCCTACATCAAAGTTCAGGGCTGTAATTCAATGAGGTCAAAGCTTTTTCTACCAAGATAGACTAATGTGGTTTTTCGTACTCTTTCATAAGTGCTCAAGGTACCAGTTAGTTATATGCATCAATAATTACTGTATTGTACAGTATCACATACTGAAAATGCAGTCAAAAATGTAAATGGGCTGTAAGTGTCAATGCAAATTCTCCCATTCTGAGAATGTGCAATATGCAAGCATGGGTTATTTATTAATTTTTGTCATCACTGATTGATATCTTGATTAATTGCCAGAAGGCATTGGACCAGGTGTTAACTATGTGCAGATTGGATGCAGTGTTCTGTGAACTTCACGCTGTATTAAAGGCACAGACATGCCCAGTTGGAGCAATAAGCCTTTGTTTGCTTTGGCAGGGCTTGCAGCTCCCCGGGGCCAATGCCATAAAGAGGTTTCTGTTAGAAGCCGCAGTGCTCATTGTAGAAAAATTGCCCCTCAAAAAATTAGCATGGTACAATGAAGGATGCATAATGTTACGCAAATGACAGCTGCTTAGCTGAAACAATAGCTAGGAGATGGCATTTGCCAGGGTGCACATCTCATGTAAATTAACTTACTAACTGTTTCAGGAAAAATAAAAGAAGTGAAGCCTGAACCTGTACGACCACTTCACGGATCCATCCTGGGGGCACAGAAGAACTGCAAGCTCCCACTAATATCAAAGAAAGTTGGACCGGGCCCTCAGCCTCTGCCCCTCAGATGCCGCCGGGAGCGGAGCGGGCACGAGCTGCCAGCAGCAAAGCTTGCCTTGTCAGGGCAGAACAAAGCCCTGGAATCTGCTTTACAGGTGGAAATCCAGAGTCATTTCCCCCAAAGCAGAAAAACCGCAGCTGCTGAGCCAGCACCACAGGGAGACCACCAGAGCCCCCATCTACAGCAAAGAGTAGTGGCCAGGGAGGTGGCACGGTGGTCTTCGCCTTGCACCACGTCTGCGTTGCCCACCTGAAGGAACCCAAGGTCCCTACCGTCCAGTTCTCATCTCTAACCATGCTCGCCCAAGGGATGGGCGGAATTTCCCCTGATTTACAGCCATGGGGGAAAGGGCCCAGTGGAGCCAAAATGCTGCAAGGGGGATCAGAATCAGTGCCTGGGCCTTTGTGTCCTCTGCGCAGCAGAAGGGACATTGTCCTTGTTCAACCGATTAGAAATACTAATCATTGACATCAAAATCTAGCCTTGGAGTGCAGGCTAAACCAGAAAAGGCTATGCAGCACAAAAAAAAAAAAAAAAAAAGAAACAGCACTGGGGGCAGGGGGGGAAGGAAGAAAAAAAGTTGCAGTCTGTTCTGGGTTGAGTTGCATTAGTTTTTGCATCTTCAAATCTAGAAATGCCTTGGTTTATTCTGAGCATCTCAGTGCAAAATAAATTCACAAGAATGCATGGCATAATATGAAGGAATAGAAACAAAGTCACGTGCTCAGTGTAACACTAACACATAATTTTGTTTATTTTTAATAGGTTTGGGAGGGATGTCAACCAGACGTGCCAACAGAAAGAAGCAAGATTCAACCCCAGAATCCAGGGCCGTAAAAGAAAATATACTGAAAGCCAACAGTAAAGCAACCAATCATTTGTCATTTCTAAGGGAAGAGAACAATCACTTAATATATGGGAGCTGGAGGGGGGAAGGAGGAGAGCATGGAGCACTGGTTTGATTTACATAGGAGTTTCCCTTCACAGTGCAAGGATTAACACAGCCTCCGCTGAAAAGGCGGGAGAGCTCTAAAAGCAAACAAGGTGGTGTTTGGGATTTTTTTTTTTTCCTTTTTTTTTCTTCTCCTTCAGAGAGGGCCCCGTGATATTGCAACTGTTGCTCATCACATTAGCAGTGTGGGAACAGGAAAAAACCCATACCATGGAGGGGGGGGAGAGGGGAGGAGGGCTCGGGGCGTGGGGGAGGGGGTCATCAGTTGACAGCAAAGCGAAGCAATTAAAACCTAAAAATAAGAGGTGGTTGTGAAACGGTCTTTGCATTAGGACTCAGCCAACAAAAATGTTTACTTTGTAACAGAACTACTATGGTCTGAATAATAAATCAAGACCAAGTAATTACTCATCACCTATTTGGGGATGGAAAAAAGCGATGACGCCAGGGAGGCAGAGCTCAGCCCAGCCGAGCCCGAACAGCCACGTTGGGAATTAATGCGGCTGCTACTGCTGGAATTGGGGAATTGCATTTGCATAATGCAGATCCGCAAGTCTCCCCCTTGAGCCTCCAAAGTGCGTCCAGTTGGGAGTAATGGGAAGCCAGTGTGACTGTATCAGTGTAATAAAACCTATTTCAGAGGCCACATCTGGGATTACGGGCTCCAAATTTTAAGGTGAGTCTTCTAAACTATAGTGATGTTGGATGACAGCGTATTTTTCTGTGGAGTTGCTCCTAAAGAGTCCATAGACCACACTTAGTGCACCGTAAAAAGTGAAATTCAACTTCTTAAACCAACACAGAAGCCACAAGCACAAAGTAGGTGTTTTAAGTTCTTTGAAAATAAGATCACCTTGTAAAAACATTACACTTTGGGGACCAAAAGATTTCTAAACAAACAAAAACAAACACACACACACAAACTCCTCAGATTTGTTGACACAGTGAAAGTTGGCAGCAAGCATTGCTAGATGGGCGGCAAAGAGCCACGTGCTGAGAAAACTCCTTTTGGACAATTTCAGCCATAGGTTGCCACACCAACAAGCTTAAAACAAGGGAACTGGTGTAACTCCATTATGGATTTCAGTCTGCTAATATGTACCAGCCTACAACCTGCTCTTGTGTTTTCAAAAAAGGTTTCCTGAGCCTTAATTTAAATTTACCTAAATCTGAACTTGTCTTCACAGATCAGTGCCTCATTGTATGCACTTTCAAGCAAAGACAATTTCTGGTTCTGTGCTGCAGATGATTAGTTTTATGCAATTTAGACTATCAATCCAGTCAATGGACATTGAGCTGTACTTCATAGTAATAAAACATTGGCAAAGGATGTGTTTCTACAGTCATAGCTGCAAACAGCAATTCCTTTAGAGTGTGCTGGGGCTACACACGAGAGCAGGCTGCAAACCACTTCATGGCAAAACTTTGACACACGCTTTGAGCGTAGGAATACCAGGAACGTCCAATACAATTTTTCATAACTGGACAACTATGACATATAACCTCACTCACAGACTTGTCTTACTGCTCCTTAAAAGTTGATTGTCTTCATTGTCCTTCTAGAAAAGTTTTCCAGAACTTCACAGTTTTGTTGAATATTAGAAGTCTTTGATTTCCATTGAACCATATTTGTGACCAAATTAATGTTTTACTTTGCTACCAACACTGTTCTTTGGAGGAACCTTTTTCCCCACCTTTATTATTTATCCACTCGACTGTTTATAGACCACAATTATGCCCCTTCTCTGCCTTCATTTTACTGAAAAAGCCAAACTTCTTTCAGCTCCACTCATAAAATGGACTCTCCATTTTCCCAGTCCTCTATGATAACCTTCCTTTGAAGCTGCTCCAGTAAACCACTCTGTTGAATATGGGTGACTTAAAGTTACATCTTATTTTGTGTATACAAAGCCTTATTTATAAGCATTAAGAGCTCATGTATCTACTATAAATAGTTGCCTGCACTCTGTTTGCCTTTTTCATGGTCGGATCACAAGGTAGTTCACAATGCTCCTCTGTTCAGCTGCTGTGCCCTGCAGTAGTAGTTGTACACCCTGATAGTACAATTACTACTACTTCTCTCACTCAGTTTCTAGTTGATGAGCTCACAGTTTACAACATGAACTGATGCTGGCGTTCCCAAAATCATGACCTCGCCCTTTGTGCCACATGATAATAAATTCCTGGTCATTTAAGCCCTAGGCTGTCGCAGGTATAACAATGCTTCATGCATCTATGCCTCCAAACCCATTGACAGCAATGTATCTCATTGGCACACTAACATCGTGGGGTTTGGGGTTCTTTTTCACCCTGTAATCCTTGAAATTGTCTACTATTCCTCTACCTGGAACCAACAATGATGTTTTCTTCCCTTTGCTAGTTTTACGATACCAAACCCCACCTTCTCCTCAATCAATACTTTTTTTATGTAGCACTGCACTTCACTGAAAAACAAGTACGTTAGATGTAGCACAGTTGGCTTGCTTATAAGATCAGTTATCACATCAAAGAACACTATAGGATTAGTCTGGCATGATCATCTTTTGTTAGAACTACACTACATTTTTATCACATTCTCCACTTACAATCTTGTTTAATAATACTTTTGCTCATAATTTGTTCCAAAGAGTTGCATAATTCTCAGGCCAGACTAACAAGTTTGTAGTTGCCTGAATAATTTTTCCACATTTCCCGACTGGCTATGGCTAATACTTTTGCTATTCCACAGTCACAACATCAGCTTGACAAATGCACTGAAAATACTCACTGGTGGAATTCCACTGTATACTGCCAGATTTTTCAATTTTTTTTGGAATGCAGGCTATCTGCTACCTGCATCTTGAGTCCATTACGTTCTTCAGTTGTACTTCCACCTCAGATGTGCCAATTTTCACTCTACACATTCATTCTCATTAGAAGTCTTGGTTTTACCTTCACACTTCAAATTATCATATTTATTTAAAATCTAGAGGCAAAGTATCAACTTACTTGTTGGGAGACTACAAACTTTTTGATTGCATCACTGCTGAACAACTTCGCTTCCTCGTTCCTTGTTCTCTTTTATTTGTATGGTTAAGGAAAGTTTTACTATTTAACTTCCTTTGTGAGGACACAGTCAGCTTGACCTCTAGTCATTCTGAAAACAGTACAGAGGTTCAAGAAAGTTTTCAGCAATCTCTTTTATACATCTATATGTTGACCGAACTGCAGGACTTTCAGGTTTGGCAGGACATGTGGAAGAGAAAGGGATTTTTAATACACTGCAAAATCAGAAAAATACTGCCAGCTCTAAAATTGCACATCTACTGTGTAGAATAAAGGTGACAATTTAGGTATCTAAAAGGGCGTTAGAAAAATCTAATGAAAATTGGGTACAAAAAGGATTCACTACTGAAATAATCTGAGTGCAGCCAAGACCCAAATTATCATTAGAACCTTATTTTCTCTCTTGAAATCATGCTTTGACAGCATGCACATATGCTCACAAGCACTGTGAGCTTGCAGGAAGCAAAGTAATCTGTGAGGGAGGTAGCTTAAGGTCAGCTCCCTTAATGTACGACACTCATTATTACAGCATTGCTCGGGGAAATACGAGGTAAACTTATGTCCATAACTGCAGGTCATTTTTGCTTCTGAGACTTCTGAGGGGAAGGGTGATAGGGGTTACCCCATCCTATCCACCTCTTCCCCCACCTCCAGTGACTCTTGTTTGGAACAACCAAACCTCAGCTTTATTGTGTTGCTGAACAAATTCCCTGAACGATAGAGGAAATTATTTTGGAGAATTTGCAGTAATACTACTTGACCATTAAAACTAATTGTACCAATTTCTCCTCTTATTTTACCACCTACTATCAAGTACTGCAGCATCTCTCTTCTGGGAAAGTGCTGGATGGATAACTTGTCCTTTCCTAGCCAAACCAGAGTCAAGCCTTGGAACAAAGACGTTTCTGAAAAATGTTTTATCTGCGTGCTGTTTATTAGCATCTTTGTTCCACGCTATCTGAACAGGATACAAGCAAGCGTAGGCTCTAGAACAACGCTGCAGTCTGGTAGGAGGTTCAATGCAAAGTCCAATTGATATGACTTTGACATAACCATGGTGAGATGACATAAGAAGTAAGTTTTCCTGTTTAAGGGAGATAGGAATGTTTGGTCCCAGTATTGTTAACAACAGCAAGCATGTGGGTTGTGTGTCTTTCTGAAAGCACCCAGAATTGCTAAGAGTTTGTCGCCTTTGGGAGAGGAGCAGGGAAGAGGAAAGCAGCTGTTCCCCCTACCTTCCCACTCCCAAAGCGGAAAAGTGAATTGCTGTACTCCAGCCTCAAGGATCGTAATTATGAATCAAGGACTTTGATGGTGATATCCCAAAATAAGAACCAGCCGTTTTCAGACTCAACATTTATCAGCAGCTTGGACACAGTCCAATTCTTCTAATTGAAGAAGGCAACATCTGTGGTCACCACACTGAGGTCATTCCTTGCAGGGTCCTTGGCACAGATGCCTTAACACAAGTACAGGACCGCTCCTCATGTCTCTTACATGTCTCTTACCCCCAGCTTCCCTCTCACCCCAGGTGATCCTCAGATGAAGAGCCCTGGCCGAGACAGCTAGGCTTTCCTGCAGACTCGGGACTGTGCCACAGCACTGTGGAAACTACTGAATGGTAAGTAAGGGGAGCCTGGTGAGGATTCCAGTTTAAGTCAATGACACCATGGTCATTTCAGTGAACTTCCAACTTCTGGAGGCTTTCCCCACCCTCCAGCATCCTGGCTGCGCATCTCAGCCTGGCATGCCAAATCTGAGCATGTTCGTCTGAACATGTTAAGGAATATGTGACAATCGGATCACAACATTACTGGAGAATGAGGTACATCAACACAAAAATACTATGAGGGTGAGATCACCTTCCCCTCAGTCAGTTCAGCATGGGTCCTGCCAAATTGTGTGCCAGGCAGCTGTGAAAACCCCAGGAGCTTTATGTAAAAAGTGGCTACTGAACATGCCCATATGCTCCCAGTATTTTAGGTATTACCTACCCCCCAGTTACAAAAGCACCAGATCATGTGAGTTGCAGGAGTGTTGTGCCCAGGCACCCAGGTACAACATCAATATCCTGCTTCATCTGTGTGGAGTTTCTTGTATAGACATGCCCCAAGATCAATATAGCCACTATTGGTAATTGAATGGAAGTTGTGAGAGAAAAATATAACAGTAATTGCTTTTGCCTGGATGTGATCACAGACATGGTTAGATTCCCACCATACTGGAAAAGTTAAACCAAGATATCAGGTAAGCGTGCAAGTGGCTCACTGCAACCCAGTGCATCTGCACATCTGCAGTCACACTTCAGACAACACCTTACTCCAATTCAAAGCACCACACTGGACAGATTGCATTATGTCTAAAAATATTCTATGTAATTACCTTCAAAGGAAATCCTTCAGAATGGCCAACAATGTCTTTATATCAGCACGTCAGGATTTCTAGCTCAGGTGATGACTGTGTAATACAGACAGGCTTTCCTTTCAATCCTACTTTCTCACTTAATGCCAAAAAGTCGGAACTTTGCTTGCTCAGTTTTATCCCCAAGGTAAATAGGTCTGGAAAGTCTGTGGAAGGTCTGTTCAGCTGTTTGGAGCGTTATGGGAGAGCAAGGAAAATATTCTTCAATTAAAAAAAAAAAGTTAAAGCGGATTTGCTCACCAATAAAAAAAAAAAAGAGCAGAACAGAGGGGGAAAAGCCTCCAAGCTCACCAAGTGTCTTAGCTGCCAAAGAAAAAAAAAATCACAGGATGGGGGAGGAAGGAAAAAGGGAAAGCATTTAGGTAGTTGTGGGTGAAAAGTCACATGCATAACCTGAGTGCCACAGGCACTGAGAGAGCTGCCTGTCCTTCCTTTCCAGTCCTGGAGAAGCCACTGAGAGTATATGCATGAAAGATTGCAATATCATTAAAATATGCATAGTCCTAATCTGCAAACTCCAGAACCAAAAGCAGTTTTTCCTAATATCAGTAACACAGAGGCACTGCTGAAGTTCTCAAGAAAAGGTGGATTCCATCATTAGAGGTTCTGTGCATCTGTTATGTCTCTGTACACTGCAGTTGTTCAATGGCTTACAACAAAACAGCATAAGTACAGTTATTGCTACTGTATGGATAGGAGTTGCAAAACGAGGAGTTAAGAGAAGAAAAAGTATTTATGGTATTAGGGAAAGAAAAAAATTACACATGCTATGTTAAAAGGGTTGTTAACTAAGCATTAGACAGCTACTTCATTCACTGTCAAAGAATTTGAAATACAAAGAACTGATGTATATGAAATGGGAAATACTGTGTGGGGAGGGGACTTACTGGCACATCTTTTCAAGCAAAAGCAATATATTAGCCTAAAATTTCTGAGCTCACAGTTGATGAACAAGGGGTCATTAGAAGGCTAGCTTTAAGTTAGGCCCATTGCTCCCTTCAAAGTGTGAAAATTAAAATGAGCTGTATTGCAAATAACCACCACTTTTCAATAATAACTGCCATGCTAGTGCATCTGGAGATATCTGAATGACATATCTCTTCATTACCAAAAGGTAGCTGCATCTTCATTTTCACTAACATAATTTTTAAAACCATCATACCAGGTGCCTTGTATTTGGAAAATCTTGAAAGCTTTTAGATGTACAAACACCCTTCCCACCGCTCTTGGCTTATCTTTTATTTACCCTACTGGGTATACAACAATTGATGCTTCTTCAAAGCAAGGACTTCCCAGCTGATTAGCTGTGCTGAGCTGGCTAAGCTTATTAAAGGTGATTAATGCATTCAAGTATTTTCCCCCCGCTCGTTAGTTCCATTTCTTGCTCATTATGCTACTGGTCTTTTTATATTAAAACAGACCACCTGGATAGCAGAGAACTTCATAATCTCGGTTCAACAAGATCAACACCTGTTGTACATGTAATTAATCATAAGGCACTGCACGGCTATATTCAGTTAAAAAGCTAAGATTATCTAACAGAAGCAATACACCACATTAGCAATCAGCTTTTGAATCCTTAAAATGCAGTTAAAAAAAATCAGAGAAGTGAGTCAGTACAAAGGGGCTCATAATTATTCTCTCTCCATATTTAGGAGTCCATATGGCATTTGTGACGTATAAAAGTCAGCATACAATTTTCTGATGAAAATTCAGTTCTAAAAAAATTCACATTCTCCTCGAGGCTGAGGAAAATCAAATGGTCTTTCTGTCAATGACATTTTCACTCTACACGAAGAAATCAAAGAGAGTTTTTGGATATTATATTACATTACAAAAAGAACCCAGAGGTTCAATATACTTTACTAGTCTGAACATGGATTGGGAACCACAAAGTCTCAGTCTTTAACTCACTGTGTGGTTTGGCAAGTAGCTTAACTACTTTGACTGTGTTTCTTCATCTGTACAATGTGGGAAAAAATACTTACTAACTTGATTGGAATTTTGCAAGATTTAATGTATGTAACATGCTTCCAAACACTTAAAGCCTCATATGAGTATTATCAGCTTAGCTATGGTGCATTAAAGTGGGAAAGACATGTTCTTCTTAACAGTGAAAAGAAGAGATATATCTCTGATCCACAAGGAGGAGATTCTCTGTAAAAGATAAGACCAGAAAAACGATAATTGTTTGTTTGTTTTAAAGAATTACAACAGCACAATACATACAGGAAAAACAGAAGCCCTATAAATACCAGCAAATGAATAAAGCACCTTGTGCAATTACACACACACACAAAAAAAAGCATCCTAATCCTAAAGCTCAGGCCATCAGCCTAATACATTTTAAATGCATCTGCCTGACTTTTCATACTGGAAGGCAGTCTTAAAGGCAGACTGAATGAAGAACCACAAAAGGAAAATTGGAAACCTATATCTTATTAGCACTGTAAAAGTGGTTAAGACTGAACAAAACCATATGCATGATGTACAATCGACAGTTAGGGGTGAGCTGTATGATCAGTTGTACTGAATGCAAAGATAACACATGCATTAAATAGCAGTAGCTATGCGTTTTTCCTAGAGAGCTACAGGTTCTTCAGGAATCAGGAGCGTTGCGGGTTTTATCACATCATGACCTTCAACTGAGCAGGTGCAGAGGATTCATACCAAGGTTACTGCCTCCTTTACAGTTAACAGCACACAGGTCTAAACCACCTTCATGAGTTAAGTTCATAAATCTCTCCTGTTGAACATGCAGCCCGCACTGCCAGCCAAGTTTAACAGCCCTGACTGAAAGTTCATTCAGACTTACTCAGACCATATGATATTATTGCAGATCAGAAAATTCCCAAGACAAAAGTACTCTGCATCTCCTTGTTTGCTTGTTACCATCCATGCCCCATCCTGCCCATTTTCTGATCTCCAAGTTCGTCACTCTAATTACTTTTCCTCCAGTAGCTTTTCATCAAGATTTTGTTTTGCCACCGGTAGACGAGAAGAAATGGACACAAATCATTTTTTTAAAAAATAATTACATAATATATGCATGGATCCACTGTGAACTTCTTTGTCTCCCTTCATTTTTACTTTCTGTCTACGTTTTCTGTTCAAGAAAGCTGAAGATCCACAAATTCATGCTTGTCTAAAAGCAAGTAAGTAGCTGGCTATGTAGCTGATTTCAAACAGCTAGATTCCTCTCCTCCAGACTGAGAGAAAGCCTTTAGGTCATATAATCGTATAGGACATATATCATACAAGCTGAGGCAGGCAGAAGGTCCCACCCACTCTTCCTGAACAATCCTCATTGTTATCACCTGCTCGGCACTGAGCTGCAACCAGCTCATTACCACCTCCGCCAAGAGCTAGGGAAGCAAAGGAACCACGGAACACGGGTCCAATGAGAAGGCGATTAGAGATACAAGTATCAACCGAGCTTCAGCAATACTGCAACCCACATCATTTTCATAACCTTCCGTCTTGGATGCAGGGAAGGGACCAAGCAACTTGCAGTCTTCAGGATTTACATGAGGCAAGACTAAACTCCATCCTCTCCATATCCTCCTGTTAAACTCAAAAAAACCCCTCCTAATCAATGACATCAGCAAAGACCCCAATGCAGATGGAGCGAAGGTGGCTTCTGACGATCACGTTGTGCCAGACACTCCTAGCAAAGATCACATGTGCAGACAGACACACTCCCAAACTTCAACTGATGCAAAAAGTGTCTGGGAATCTAGACAATTCACATCAGTTTCTGCAGATGTCTCACTTGTTATCTTAAACAAAACCATATCAAAAACCTTGGTGTGTTTAATGCGCAGTTGCCAGTTTCAGCTTTGTCACTCTCAGCAAGTTATGGCTACGCTGCCAGTGCTGTCTGCTTAATTCAATCTACTACCAGTCCCGTACAAACTCACCCTTCTGTGTTTGTGAGGGAGACATAATGAACGTAACATGAAAGTGCCTGTATTTCCATACCCCCCTGGCCTGCCTAGGGCTTTTATACCTCCAAAGGATCAGAAACTATTTTAACATCCAACTCACCCCATTGCAACAGTTTTATTGTTGTTTTTTTTTTTAAGCGTACGCTGTCACTCAAAGGCTACTTTCCTATCCTTCCCGAATATTGTCTCTCTCACCTACACAGTATTTCCATCTCAAAGGGACTTCGGCTCTCCAGTCACCTTTGACTGTAAGCATTGCCAAGCATGCCAGGAAGTGTGGGTGGACCATGCACAGATAATAGTTCTGGAAGGGGATATGTTAGCAGTTCACACACAGGGATGAATCAATTGTTCACCAAACTCCTGGTGAAAACAAACAATACATTTGTGATACGCTACACTATTGAACTATATCTTCAAAATACTATCTTAACATTACATATAATAAGTGTGATGATACAGGAGAGGGATAAGCCATTGGAATTGTTCAGAGAGATGCTGTTTCCTTTTACAGATGGAAAAAAAAAAATTCTCTGCACCTTTTCCCAGGCAGATTTTCCCTGTTACTGATAAAAAAAGGGGACAGACAAGGGGAGAAGACTAAAGGTTTGCAAGCTCCTTTTACATTTTCTACGGAAGTTTAATTCAGAAACTTTCCAGCAAAGAGAGTTTATAGAATTATACTAGATCTACTCTCTCTCTATATATATATATATCTCTTTGCTTTAAAAGAGGACCTTTTGAAATAATAACAGCTTAATCATACTGTCCAATCGAGACTCTTGTATTTACTCTGCCAAAGGTAGCTCATTCCAACCCTGTGCTTTCAAATTTGATATGGTATTTGCCTTCATTTCCTAAACTGCTCTAGAACAGAAAGGAAAATCCACAGAAATTTTCCTGCCTCGGTTAACCAGCCTGAAGACTCTCTCCCAATTTCCATTTCATCTAACCTTCCCACTGAACAACTCCCACCTGCCGCTCACAAAACACTTCCCTACTTTTATACACCTGAAGCTACAAGAATCTTCTCCCAGGCTGCAGACCGAATGCCAGACAAAATGATGTGGTTGTAATGATGCAATTGCCTGCATGGATGGATGTCAGAGGGGAATGGTGGAGAGGCAGATCACCTTACACCCAGGGAGCGTGGCTCCAAAACACACCAGCTTTGCAGTGCCTATAATTCCGCTATCCATAGGATGATTGCTCGGGGTGGGTCGGAGGCAAGTGCAACGCTACCACCCCAGCTGGCTCTGTCATTGCTGTGCGAGTCACCAGCCACCACAGTTGCCATTACGGCCTGGGGATTCAGCAGAGACATCAAGGACTGAGCTACTCCTTCATTTTACAGATGGTTCATTAACTGGGTGGAAGCACATGAGAGCACTTGGAGAGCAATAGGAAGAGGCAAGGGGCAGGAGAATTAGACTAAAGTTGTTTGGCAGCAGCTTCCAGATGAACTAAAAATCACACACAGCAAAAATAGCAAGGGTGTATTTGCCAGCTGAGAGTGGCCATGTGCCAAGATTGAGGTCTTAAAAATTAACTGCTTTTGAACTATACAAGAACAACAACAACAAAGATCTCTTATTTAAGCTCAAAAGATTTTTCATGCCTATCTAAGCTACTAATGAGAAAAAAGGAGGAAAGAAAGAGACAATATCTTCGGGCTGAGGCTAAGAATCAGAAGAGTCAACCCCCAAGCAATATGTTTGATTATATATTAATATTAGGGGCTTAATTACACTAAACAAAAATGAAGCATCCATTTCAACTTCCCTGATAAATAATTCACACATATATACACATACATACAGAAACCTAAGGAGTTCTCACATATCCCTAACTCAAACAACTGCTCCAAAGTAGGTTTTAGGTAGATCTTCTCAGGTCCACAAACACTGAGCATCAGTGAGAACATTCCCCCAACAACTTGGTATCTGAAAATCCTCTTGGAAATCAGCCCTCACAAAACTTCATATTTGCTGGTTTGTGTGCACTGCGTATTACACGTTTCTATTTAAAGCCAAAAAAGTACCCATACAATACTCAGTGCCTTGTTTCCAAAGACTAAGGGGCTCAAAAGCTGAGACCTCTTTTCAGTGTAAGAACTCGCACAGAGTCACAGAGGAAGTCCAAAAAGCAGCATAAGGAACCAGGAGCTGGGCTTTCTGCCCCTCCTCCCCCCCTTTTTTTTTTAAAAAAAGCCACACATTACTTCTGTATATTTTTATATTTATATCATAGAATCACCACATTATGTATATATATGCGCCCTTCAGAAGCCTGAATTTCAGATAATGGATATTATAAATGCTCAATTTGAGGCAGCAGTATGGCTTGAAATATGGAAAACTACTGAAAATTTTCATCATGAGATTTTTTTCCCTATACTCACACACACATACATATGCATGTATCTATTATATATAAATAAAAAATTTCAACATCTTGAATTGCTGACCCAATATGAGAATTACTAGCAGCTTCTCTTATAAAGGACATTGCAGAGCCCTTTCCGTTTCTACTTTCAGTAAATTTTTCAAGCATCCAAGACAACATTTTGGATGCTCAGCTGTGATTACTTTGCTAAAATGTAATGCTACATACATTAACGAGTTTAATTCTTGGAATGCAAAAATGGTTTCTCTTTCTTTTTAGCCATAATTTGACAGTGAGAATTGCGAATTTACCTCCCTGCCAAAATAAGTTTACCTCCTAACCAAATAGGGCGTTTCTTCCACAGAAAATCATGAATGACTAAACTATGAAAAATGAAAGTTGGCAGGCAGCCTTTCTGAACTTATGTGCTTCCTGACCCTGCCAGAGAGAGTTAAGCTGGGTCAATATGCAAGTGGGAGAGGAAGGAAAGTATGGGGTGCTTCCAGAAGTGCAGTCTCCTTTCCCCACAGCCAGCAGTGAAGCAGTGCTCCTGCAACACATTTTTGAAGATCACTGTGTTGGAGCTGTTTGTGATAGTCAAATATTTCATTTTTCACTTTCATGAGCCCAGAGATGCAAGCGCGGGTGCCCAAGCCAGCTTCCACTCTGCCTGGATTTCTCCAGCGCATGTCGATGTTCTGCTCAAAAATGATGTGCATGCTGCAACTGCACGACCTACCCCAGCACTGGCTGCAATTCAAAACTAAGCAACAGGAGCCATCTCAAAAACCCAGTAACATGAAGCTTCAGCAGTCCTTGACAGCTTGGACAGCTTTTGAATGCAAGGCTCCTGGTCATGCTCTGAAGAAGAGTGGATGAACCCTGGAAGGAAAAGTCTTCCTTTTTTCCTCTAACCTCCTCCCCTTGTTACAGCGTGCTCAGGGTGCCGCCTCTTTTCCCTTCCTATTTAAATTGAGATTTCTATCCCTTGAATATCTACTTAACAAACACGCGTGGCTTTTCAGCACATCCCTGCCTCCCCCAGCTCTGACACCCACTTCATCACAAGCATGACACAGAAGTTTAAGGCAAGAGTACATGGGTGTGGTGGGGACAAGAGGTACACCCTGAATCTGGCAAGCAGGCTGGAGACCTGTTCCTATGATCCTTTTCCCTAACTGTGAAGGACTTCACCCCAGAAAGCTTCCCAAGCCTTTCAGAAATGGGGTAGGGCTGCTTAGCACTCAGAAGTCAAAGGGATATTTTGATTTCCCACACGATTTACTTGACCCATGCTGCCCACAGTCACAGACTTTGTCAGCTGATTTGGTTGTCTTTTTTAATTACATATTTGCTGTGGAAAAGGAAAACAAAACTTTGTTCTCACTGATCTCTGGTCCTATCCCATCAGAGCACTTATCTCCTAGCCTGTGCTTACCTAAGCTGCAAGCTAAACATTCAGAAGACTGTTCTGTTCAGGGTTGTACCTCCTTGAGAGCTCAGTATCTCCTGACAGCATAAACTTCTACTGAAATTAATGAAATGGTTTGGAAGTTGTCTGTGAGAAAGCTGAAGTCTCACCAATTAAAACTTGCTGAACTGGGACTGTGGTGAGGTATGACCAATGTGGAAGCTGCCACTACTTGCAACGCAACCTTCTTTCATTAATGTAAATGTGTACATTTAAGCCATAGGTTTTATTACTAGGAGCAGTTGCATAAGCAGAATATTTCACTCCACTACCTCAGCTGAAACTACCACCTAAAGAAGTGAGAGAGCTTTTCCAGCAGGTCAGCATCTAGAGAAGCACCATACCCTTGTCATGCAATAAAATACATGTTAGGGGAGAAGAATTAAGCAGCATGAGTGGAGCTCATTTACAGAAGAGGATTGTAATCCTCTCTCCATTATTTTCTGAAAGATTGTTTCCATGTGCCTATGAGCCACAGACCTCAAAATACTGTATTAACTTGAAGGTCAACATCTCCAAGGCTTGGCCACCTCAGACAGGGACTTAACCTTCTAAAAAGCACCAATACACTTGTTTTGTCTTAACCAAATCCCTGGAAAGCCCTCCTTGTTATAACCACTACCTGGAACAACCGTGGCTAAACACTCTTGTGAGCTGAACTCAGCACAAGTTTCCTAATATTTCGCCCCAAACTCCATTCCTGACCAGCATGAAACAGATACACCTATCAGCTTAAGTCTGATTGTGCAAATATGGTGACTCTTGCCTCCCCTGTGGCTCCTAGAGTTGCTTTGTGCGATATAAAATTGAGGGTGGGGTGGGTGCATGTCCCCTTCCCCACAGTCACTTCCTACACAAATATCCTAAGGAAATCTACTGCTGGGACAGAGGATTACCTACCCAAATATGCGTTGCCCTAATGAGGAGAAGACAGGAGAGGCTGCAGCCCAATGCTTCCATACAACTTTGTGGATACTCTGAATAGCAGCAGGGATATCCCACAGGCTATCATTGTTTTAAGTGGTAGAAATCTCTGAAAACATCCCAGCAACCACCTGATGAAGAAATGTCCACATCTCAAGTATGTAGCTGACCTCTGCCACCACCTAAATGCACCATCCAAGCATGAACCAGCTGACCACTTCCCCTTCTGCTCTCAGGAAAGGAAACTCACACCCACGCTTCCCAGGTATGGTAGGAGTTTTTTGGTACATCTCCAAGTTTTTCAACCCTCTTTTCCCACACTTCTTTCTCTTATCTTAACCATGTAACATCCATTAGTTGGAGACTGTTTTCTTGTTAGAATGAAACACATAACTTACTGAGCAAGTTTCAGTCCGTTGTGAGTTGTCCACAGTCACGTTTGTGGTTTTCTTCAAAGTCGCCTCACAAATTCTTTACATGAAAAATAATCATGCCTGTAGGCAGCTTGTGCACAGATTTTTCAGCAACTGATACTTAAGTCTTGTTGGTCAGTTTGAGCAGACCCATTTTTGCCATTATTTTTTTTTGTAGTTTTGAAAGGAAATGTTTCTCAAAAAACAGATTAAAGGGGAATCATGCATATTCACAAGTTCACAGTTTGTTCATAATGAATATTTTATACAAAAAGATCTGCTTCAACCATTCATCTAAACTTTATGATGAAATGAGCCCTTCTTTGAAAGAACGGACAAGGGCATTTTCCAAGAGCAGGTGAGAACTGAAGCAGCAGGTCAAGTATATGGCAAGGGTAAATTTATTCTGAAAACCACAAGAAGCCAATCTTCCACAGGAACTTCAGTTTCCTCTGAACAACCTCATTTTAGTTGCTATCAGCTTGCAGCTACAAGGTTAGACCAAAGAGATGCAGTCAGATTTTGAGATCACTTTGAAAGCTTGTTTTATTTTCCTAACTCCACTTTTCATCTCAGTTCCCACCTCAAATACGTAAGTGTACATCTATACATTCCCCTTATGCTCTGCATTCCACTTCTATACAGAAAGTATTTCAGTTGTGGATTAAATGAATCTACATGATCATTCATGTAGAGTATGCACATATAAAAAAAATATGATGTTGTTCATTTATCAGCAGTTAGTTAAGTCTGTAAAATATGAGGCAATCCCTTAAGGCTCCAGGAAAGTTCTGCTGCGCTCTGATATGGCAACATAATGTTTTTGTTGTATCTTGGTAGACAGGGAAGATGTTTCATTGACAGCAAAAGACTCGTAGTGGTTACACCTTTCAGCCGAAGGCTGATCAGAATGGAGTATCTGCTCTTATCTGGAATCATCAGTTGTAAAGATTTCAAGTATACATGTAATTTTTATGCAAGTTGAGCCTTAGCTTGTAGCTATTTTAGCATTGAAAAAACATCCTCAAGTGGGTTATTGGCAAGGTGGCAGCTGATCAGAAAGCTAGATGCATCCTACAAAAAGTAAACACACACACACCCATGGGCGAATAGTTCCCACCAAAGGTCAGCTTTCTGACCATGTGAACGAGATACCCCGCTGCAGTGCAATTCCTATTGCATAAGCCAGTTTTAAGAAGATTGCCTTGCTGTTGTCAGGGGATGTGCGACAGATTCACAATTTTCTGCGCTTGACAGCCAGAGTACTTGTCACTTAGTTCCATCTGGTAGAGAGATAACATTTCATTAATGTTCATGCTTAACCTTATAGCTCAGAGCTTTGACTCTGCAAAGTCCTGAGCATCTCTGAAAAGGTGCTGAACACTCAGCACCCAACTAATTTGGCATGTTTCAGCTGCCTGCAGGATCAAACCCTGGCTTTCCTTGGGAAAGACACGGTATTTCCTCCCCCTGGCTCACTGCTGGATTCTTTCCATTTTAAGACTCTCTCAGAATAAACTTAAAATCCATTGTAATTGGCCAGGTTGCCATTTTCGATACAGATGGCGCAAAATAACTGTACAAAAATATGACTTGCTGAGCTGACTGGACAGGAGATGTCAGTGGATATGAAACAAACGCTTACAGGTCTCTTGGGCTCCAGGTTATATATTTCTGTGGCTTCAGCAAATCAAACCCTTCAGTCCTGTCACCGCATTTAGTATGGATTATCCTAGGCCTGGACATTTGGAAACAAATTAATAAAACAGAGCCAGGATTTCCCGGTTCCCTCCCCGCTCTGCCACGGGCTTTGGCTCTGCCTCCGTGCACAGACCCCAGGCTGTCACAGAGACCCGACATGGGACCAGCTGATCCACCCACATACAAACTATCCCCCAAACAGGCTTCTCTCACAGGAATAAGGTCTGATCCTGACCTTGGTCAAGTCACTTAACCTCTGCTAATCCACCTGTGAAATGGAACTAATGAAATACAGGGGTATTGTCAGGCTTAATTATTTAATACTCTTTCAGGTACCTAGAGATCCTTGTGGGAGAGACAGTGTACAGCTGCACAGCATTATTATTTTATTAAATGAAGTACCTATCAGTATTTCACCCTCAGCAGAATGACTGCTGAGACTGAATTGCCTCTTCGCATTAGTTGTACGCATTGATGAACAAAAATGCATTAAGAAGTGGTGCCGAGGGAAATGAACTTATGCTTCACCCAGCACTTCTGCAAAATGATGTCACTGAATCTTTGAAACGAAGCTTATCTGACTTTCTGGGGAAGGGGCTGCAGTTAACTACCAGTGTGGGGGGACAGCCTGGGCAGGAGAGGCTCACTGTTCCCTGCAAGAAAACAGCAGATGAGCAGGGAAGAGTTTCTAGTAGCGCCTTGGCTGTGCTCAGGTTTTCCAGTCTGATAGTGGTCCAAATGTGCTCCTGGTCCGTTAAAAGGAAGGATGCACACAGTCTAAAACTCAAACATCATTAATGCACAGCATCTGAGAAAACAAAGACTTCTTGGACAATAAGTTACCCAAATTACAGCCACACATGCTGCAAGGGGAAGGACAGATGGTACAAGAACTGGAGATACAAGAAACAGATTTGTGACCACAAGGAAAAAGAATCAGGAGACATTTCTACCCAGCTAGAAATATCCAATATTTAGAAAAGCAAATACCAAGGAATCCTTCTTAGGAGGAGCAGAAAAGAAAGACTGAGGCGTCAGAGGAAAATAAAAAGAGTATATTTATGATAGGAATTAAGCAGCTATGAAAGGAGGCCTTTCAACTTTCCTAAAAGGGCAAGTAATCCTCAAGCACTCCACAGTAGGAAACATGGAAAGAAAATTCAGCGAGGTGCACAAGGACAACAGACTGGTATGCTCCCTCCCTGAAACACAACCGTGAGACAGAGGCAAAACTGAGTGGGAGGATGAAGTCACCTGGCACGTCTCCACTGGTGATGATACCTTTGGAATAAGTGACACAGCATCCCGTTGTATTACACGGCTTATATAAGACTTCAGGGAAATGTAAAAGCCCAGGTGGAGGAATATTAGTCCATGTTTGTTTTAGACCACCAAACCACATCAGGGAGCATGATGATTTAATCCTTGAATATTTGTTTAATGTGCAGAAATAAAAACTGCATTACACATGACTCCAGTTTGCTGGGAGCCCCAACAGTTTGAAATAAGATATTTCTGAAAATTGCAGATAATTTTTCACACAACACTTATGCATGAGAAACTTTACATGAAGAATCTCTATTTTGTATTTACTATGTTTCTGAGGGTTCAAAATGAACTAGTTACCAAACTACATATTGGCAGTCACCAGAAGGACTATTTTGACCCAAATTTGTTCAGCATCCGTGCAGGCAGCTCCACAGCCAGCAGTACTAAAGAAGTTTTGCTTCAAAAGGCAAGGATAGGCTGGGTGGGACGAAAGAGCTAGATGCAAAAGGTCTGAAGGAAAGTTTGAAGTTCTTTATGAGGAGCTGATTAGGAGGCCATGAAGCCAATGCTTCTTCCTAAAAACAAGTTAAAACCATTTCTGCAGTGTTACTGACAATTTTACCATCTCCCTGTAGCAACCAGCCTATAAAGTTCCTACAGTTTGTTCTTATGTATGTGAACTACACAGACTAAGTACTTTCCATTAGCAGTGAAGATTTCCAATTTTTTCTATTGGCAAAGAAGAATATTTATCATTAAAAACATTGATCAATATTTGTTAGTGAATAGGCCCAGATAATTTGTAACTAAAAATGCTAAATATAGCTACCTGCAAAACACGTATCCTATTAATGCTCTTTTGTTACTATATTTTTAAAGTTTGGAACATCAGACTCATTCCAGAAGATCCCAAAGATAAGGATAAATAAGTACACAAAGAGATAAATATTCAAGTAGGGTAGCTGATGAACCCATAGATTAATCAGAGTAGCACAGGCTGAATGAAAACAAACAAAAAGCCCAATAAACCGGGTAGAGGTTCTGCTAATAAAAAAATTCAGGTTACGATTGGAATCAACACCTGTCAATATGATTTAATTGAAAAAAATTATATATGAACACACACAAATATACGATTTTCCACATATGTACACACATATTTTCCACATATATGAAGGATATACATTCTTTGTGGAGGTGACAAGATCAATACAGCTACTTGCAGAGAAGTACCGTTTTTGCAGCACTTGATCTGATGTGATTTTGACATTAGAAAGTTGTAACAGTATAACTATCAGCAGCACACATTTGTCAACTAATGTATAAATAGCTATGGTACAGAAAGCAATTACAGAAGAGAGGCCTGAGCAGTTCTCTGCAGCTGAATACACATCCAGTATTGAAACTTTCAGTGACAAAAAATTATGATGTACAAGATAAACCATCATAAAATGCATGAGACATCCCCCTCCCAGGGTTGATAGACAGGAAATAACAGTAAATGCAGGGCTGTTATACAAAATAATTCACATCAGTTTCTAACCCGGAGTCATTCAAATAGGGCATTTCAGTACAGATATGTAAAACTATAGGAATGAGGAACTCCCGTAGAACAGAGAAACAGGTGCTTCCACAGCTCTAAAAGCTGATGTTAGAGAAGTCATCCATGAGCAAAATCATGCTGCTGTTGGGCTTGGGGAAGGACAGTTTTCTATCTGTAATATTATGGTATGTCAATTTGAAGTACACAGACAAAAAGGGAACTGAGATAGGATCAGATTTTCAGATGGTGTCAGCGTAACACTGCTATTACCAGCTGAAGACACAGCCCTTAAAGTCTGCTAAGGCCTTTGAGCCACTTGGACAGACAATACCATACAAATGCAAAGTGAGGTATCCTTGCATATTGGTGATGAATCACTGCCTTGTTCCTCTTAAGAACAAAGTTAAACAAAGCAAAGGACATAAATCAATACAAAGGCAAGATAAAATCCACGCAGATACAGTTATGTCCCATTAAAATATACTTAAACGATCATTTTCCTCCTTCCTCTTCTCTTGCTTCCGAGCAAAGTTTCTCCCTTACCCCAAGCCTGCAATATTGATGTTTATCTCACTTGCAGTGGTAGGGAAGTCTGCTGAAATCACGCACTTAGACATATTTTTGCACAAGGTGGCAAAAAATCGGTCATCAGTTATTTGTTGGGTGGTTCCTTTCACCAAATCAGGAGTGCCATAAATGTAGAAACATTTTCAAGCTTTATCAAGTGTAATTTTACAACCCCCTCTGGTAAAACCACAAATATAAGTGAGCTTATTCTTCACACGCATTAGTCTGCTACTCGTGACAATACAGGGGTGACCTCCAGGCTAAGAGATCCTATGTAGCCTTTCTCCTCTCCTTAAGCCAGCTCAAGGTTTTCCACTAGCCCAGCAGTTGCACTTGCCTTCCCGTTTATTGTTATTGAACATCTGCTTTCAGGGTATCCTGCAGGCTACCTTTAGTGCATATATAATGTTTTCTGGTTTACCTAATTGCTTTTGCCCGTTAAAAGAAAAAAAAAAAAAAGTCTGTTGTTAAAACCAATTCCTAAATAAAGATGTTGTTGTTCCTCCCCAGCCCCCCAGTAATACTTCTCCAAGATTAGAAAGAATCGATTCCTTAGCAGTACGTCAAGGATAAGTCACATAGGTTATACCTACAGTGTCAAAGGAGGCCAGGGACCAAGTTCAAGCATAAGCACCCTAATTGTCCACTGCACCCCACCATTAGTTCAGTCTGTCTCAGGCCACCTCAACCCCTTCCAAGACAAGGCCACGAAGACAGGACCAGCCCTGCAGCCGGAGGGGACCAGACAGCACTGCTTTAATGGTACAGGCAGGAAGGCAGCAACCAACCCAAATCCATGCAGGAACCCAGCAGAAAGGCCAGCCATCATACTTAGACATCTTGCACCCCACTATGAACAAGAACCAGAAGCTCAATTACTTTTTTTTTTTTTTTTCTGTAAAGTTAAATAATACAAAAAACTGGGGAAGAGGGAAGGGAAAGTCAATGCAAACTGTCTGCTGCTACCAGTCCAGTCATACTAGTCCCTTCTCGGATTGCCTGGATCACTGCCTATGAAAGCAGTCCCAAACCTGAAGATTTCATTACTTTAATATAAATTATCAAATGACGCAGTTTAAGTGTGTATTGCTCCATTATTCCTCTGTGCTCAAAAAGTTTAAGCCATCCACCCAGAAAGAAAGAGAGTGCAGACTGACTGCAGCAGCCAGTCAAGCACATCATGAACAAACACCGGCTAGTTACAGAGCAGCAGCCTCACCAGCAACTCATCAGCTGAAAATTATTCAGAAGCAATTTGGCAAACATCAACAAGTTGCAAATAGAAGCAAGGACCAGATTATGAAGGATTTAGAAGTGGAGGGAAAAAAAAGCTAGGTTTTGCCATAAATTATTGTTCTTCTTTAGCAATATGTGAAAAGATTTATCCATTTTGATGTCTGTTTATTCTTCCATTGTTCCAGCAAAAGACATCTACGTGTTGCTACACGGCATTCGGTAATGGCATTACTCTTGTCTTAATGCGTGTTTTTCAACAAAACTGTACCTTAATTAAATTATGTTATCTAATCCCAACAGCTGATGAATTATCTGACATATTTTATACCCTCTGGTATCGAATCTGACAGGACAGGATCTATTACCCTACAAACTTCTGAACTCGCGTTTAAAATTTCCATTGCCTGAAAACAAGTTCCCTGCATTTATTGCTTGGAACTCCATGGGAAATGGTAATCTGAAGCAGTGCTCGTTTCGGGACAGGAACTACCAGGAAAGGATAGCATATAGCCCAGCGTGCACAAACCCATACAGTATCCCAGCAGCAAGTAAAGCAGTCAGTACAAAAACTGTCTACATGGATACAAGTGTTTGAAATTATTTTTCCCTCTATGGCCACATGGACAACAGAACATATATGTCTGATCAACCAGTGTTTGAGTTTTGACCTATGTAGGTCCAGGGCTGAAGATGTACAAGCTGCTGTACGTAAGAGTCTCTTCCAGCCAGTACTGAACTTGCATTACTTGGGAAACTCTCCTTCTGTGGAGCAAAGGGAGTTACCTGCAAGATCTGAAGTGCTCAGGTACTACAGGGAGCGGAGAGCTGTGGGGAAGGGGGTGCAATCTACGTGGCTGCCACTACGAATGGATCTTGAAGTGTAGAGATACCATATCTTTCCTTTTCCCAAAAGGCTATAAGGCACTCCACTGCTTGTGATAACACATTTTCACAGGCTACTTTAACCCCTCAAGGAGGTACTTAATGAAGAATACCACAATATCTGGTCTTCTGCTGGGTTTCCAGCCTCAGGATGCTGGTAAAAAGGCTGGTTTCTCATAGCCCCTTGACTTCGGCAGGATTTTTAAAAGTATCAAAAAAAAGAAAGAACAGCACAAACCCAAATGCATACCTAGATCCAGGCTTAGCTGTGTTTACTCTGGACATCTCTGTTATCAACTGTGAGTTACCACAGGAGCCAAGGATATTGCATTACCAGCCCCGCTTTACAACAGTAAAGCTTAAGCGCGGAGCAGTTAATGGATTTGCCCACGGTCCCGCATGTGACCCGACCCACCCCCCAGCGAGTCCTGCAGCACTGACCTTGCATTCCCCTTCATTCCCTCATCACAGAGGTATTTCTGCACCATCTCCCACACCTTCTCTCATGCTTGGAACAGCTTTCCAAGCTCTAGTCAGCACACATCAGCCCCTCACCTCATTCAAAGTGCTCCTGAGAAATCCCTTTGCCTACAAACATCAAAGAGCAGGCCCTGCACCGAGCTAGTCGTTCACACGGCATGAGAATCTAGCCTCCCATGTTGGTATAAACAGAGGGCCCAATAAAATATAGGTGCATCTAAACTCAGAAACCACGAATCCTCAAGCTGTAATATCCTGCTCCACCCTTTTCTGATGTCTGTTATATCTTCATTTA
Organism: Falco cherrug; assembly: GCF_023634085.1. Lineage (NCBI taxonomy): Eukaryota > Metazoa > Chordata > Aves > Falconiformes > Falconidae > Falco > Falco cherrug. Next base: position 29,717,993 of record NC_073704.1, on the reverse strand, counting down.
TCACATCTGTCATTTAGACCAGCAAGCGATTCACAAAAGTGACCCCAGCCTCTGGCTGTTTCCTAAGATATACCTAGAGCAAACATGGGGATTATACAGTAAGATTAGAGAGTCCCGAGTCTCCTGCTGTAACAGCACAGTTACAGTTTCAGACAGCCTGATTAAAACGTTGTGAACGCATGAAAGCGAATGGAAACATTCTGTTTTGAAAATGTGATGTCTGGGCACTTTCCCGTGGTTGAACTTATTTTCCTAAGGAGCGTTTGTCTCAGGAGAAGCTAAACCTGCTGAACCTTGTCCAAGACTAAAGAAAGCATATCAGTCCAGACGTTGGTTGTCCCAGTGAACATTTTTCCTCCCCCTGTCCCCAGGCTGTCTGACCTCTCCCCTCGACCAGAGGAGCCATCTCAGGCTGAATCCATTCCAGCACCCCAGTCTGTAGAGGTCAGAGGTACTACACGATCAAAGCTGCTATCGCAAACACCTCCAAGGGATTACAGCATACCGAGAAACTGAAGGGAGCTTCCTGGTACTTTCAGAGTTGCTACATTTGCAAGGAATAATACAAATTCTTCCTCTTTCATTGCCCGTGGAATATGCCACATGGCGCAGCAGTCCTTCATTCCCAGCTCCTGTGGATGGCCTCAGCACTCCCGCTTGCCTTGCACAAAGATAAGTGAAGCCAACAACACAGGTTAATCCCAGGTGTAATTCACTGAAATAACTAACAGCTTAGGGGATTTGCTTGTTTATCTATGGGAGGGGAGAGAAAGGAAGCAGCATCCCCCTATCTGCAAACCTGACCCTGAGTCCTCCCAAATCCAGGTGTGCCTCAACTTGCTGCCAGCTATGTCCCACCTCTCCTCCAGCCCAGCCAGCTGAGCTGCTTGCACCAGCATCACTGGTCCATCCACTGACACCCGCTCAAGCAAATGCTTTTAGCTAGCACGGCTCTCCTAGACTGAAATAGTTCTGGGAGCAACCACACCAGCAGGTCACTCCTCAGAGTGGTTACCCCCAGACCACGGAATCGATCTGGGGCAGAGCTGGGAGTTAGGACCTGAACTCCTGGGTCCCAGTCCTGCCTTAATCACAAGGTAGCTCTTCTGTGCCTGAGGGAGAGCAGGGCAGGTAGCCAAGGCTCATACCACCAGAGGAGCTGCATTCAGCTCACCAGCAGAGTTGACCATATCTGTGCTGCTCCTGGTATGGCTTTAGAGCAAAAGTCACATACACACAGATCACCTAATTTGCATCTCTCTAATACTTCAGAGAATCATCATAGTGTGAAAGGAATCGTTTTGGCAGAGCTGATGAAAAATGTGATCTCTTTCTCTGTGGGCACCTTCACTGCCAGGCCACCTCCGCCCAGCCTGACCTGCAGGGCTGAGTTTCTCACATGAGACGAGAGCAGAAGCTCGGTGTCTTCAGGCTCTGATGACCTCCACAGGTCGCAACAGAGAGTTTGGTTTGTAATGTGTATGCCACAATGGAGGCTCCTGCAGAAGCCACCAGGCACCCACTGACTTAACTCAATTGCCTACAGCTAGTACTACACTAGGTTGGGTTCACATGTACAAAAGGATATGAAGCTTAATGTCATCTCATGAGGTATCCAGGCCTGATAACCATTGGATTTGGGAGACTGATTTGCCTCTGGAAGGACACACTAACATCAAGCAAGCTCCAACATTTTGGAGCTCACCGGAGCAGAGTTTGCAATGCTGCACTTGCTGCACTCCCATGCCCCCTCAGCCAGCGTCTCCACCTCTCTTCTCTTTCAGAGGTGGATTTAATTAATTATAGCAATTAATCAGGCATCTCAACTCCACCCAACCTCAAATGTCACCTCACAGCACCTGCTTCTCTCTAAAATGATCTCCATAATAGTAATTATTCCAGGACCTCACAGGACTTTTGGCAAACATACCCCTAAGTGGACCATCCTATGGAAAATGCCAAACCATCACATCTACAGAAGAAGCCTCTCCCACTGCAGCTCAGGAAAGGCGTGCTGCTCTCCAGGTGCATCAACCAGCTCTGGCAGACTGCAGAAACCCACAGTTATTTGGAAACTACCGAGTGTCAGGTAACCCTCTGCTAGCTGCTCCTTGGGTCTTGGCTTTCAGAACAGTCTGTCATCCAAGGAGGACAACCAGGTGTGATAAAGCTCCATTGCTTTCACCTTCAGGGATCACACAGAGAGGGTCTTCCAAAATCTGGAAGCACGGTCCATAGAAGGTTCAACTAAAGGCTTAGAGGCAAATAGGCAACACCGCATGAAACCCTGCCCTGTGATTCAGTCACAGACACTTTACTGCCTAAAAACAATGTGGAAAAGCAACTGAAATGTAGGTTTACCATAGCAGACAGCTGGATACCCAGACCCAGCCCTGGCTGGTGGTCCCTTCCTAAATTCTTACTTGCTACGATTATATGCAAAAGGATTAGTCTGAAAAGTCTGGAAGTGCACAGAAAGGTTATGAACAGTAGGTAGGGGAGCGGAGATTAGATCCCATGGGCTGTTAGGCACTAGTAGAGTGCGTTTGCCCGAGGCTATTCTGTGTAGGAAAGGCTGTGTTGTGCATGACATTTTATTAGTTGGGCAGGAACACATGACAGAATATCTGACAGGAGTATGACAGCAGGGTCTTTATATGGCTCAACAATCTTCACGTGGATCAATGAAGCAGCACCGTTCCAACTCAGACTGAAAGAAGTGCCAAAAAATAAGTAATTACGAGCAAGGGTGGGGTTTTTTGCTCCCCCTTTTTCTTTTTAAAATCAACAAACAGCTACATGCTCTACCTATTTTCAGACTCTGCCATGGCCCTTGAGGCTGATATTCCAGACAGGCTAAATACTGTACCTAGGGTTTCACTTGCACCTATCCAGTAGGAAGGATAGGCACAACATGATCCCTTCTGAACAGAGACTGGCAGAGAGATGCCCGCAGCTGGCTGCCCCACAGATCAGGCCTGCCAGTCAACCACGAGCAGCTTTCTTCAGCGTAAGCAGCAGAGAGTGCTGATGTACCTACACTGTAGCTCCATCTCCCCTCCCAGCTTTCTGCAGCAGAAGGGATTGTGCTGGCAAAACATTCATAATTCTGTGGGTGACTACAGGCACCAATGGGGCTTCCAAAGATAACTGCACTTGCTCAGCCGAGGCCAGAGATCGTACTACATATTCAGCAAAGACAATGCTTTTTTGTTCAAACTAGCCAAGCACCTTGCCATTACTATTCCCTCTTGCATTGTTAAACTTTGCACCTGAAAACATAAGGCATAGCTTGCGTGGTCTGATCAAGTGATAGAACCACTTATGCCAAGGTGCAAGTCTTGACGATAAAACAATGCAGAGATTGAGGAGGTTCTGTCACTCTCAGACATTTTTACAAAAACAGGCAGTAGGGCCCAAAGACACCAAAACTGAGAGCACAGCTCACAGGTCTTTGCTCCGGCTGCACGTTGCAAAAACACAACAAGCACTCCTCCCACCTGGTCTCCTTGGGAAGGACTGTGGGTGTGCTGGTGGCATCACCACAAGAGCCCCTGGTCAAGAGGATCAGATTATCCACCCACCATTGGCTCCAAACACAACAGAAGGTTCAGCCAGTAAGGTGACCTGAAGTGGCTTAGAAGCAAAACGCTGCCAAGTAAGTGAAATTCTGCTGGCCCACTTAACCTCTCATTTGGGAAAGAAAAGTAGAGCATCCTTGAAATTTTGGGTTGCTTAAGTTAATTAAAAGTAATTGCGGCATTTTTATTATTCAAATACAAGAAAATGTATTGTTACACAAGTCAGTGATCTTGCAACTATTGTCTTTTGGCCTAGGCTTCTAGAGATGATGATGCTGGTCTTCAAGATGTCAGTCCTCATTTTTAAGACTTAAACCTGTTACAGTATGGAGAAATCTTAAAAATAAGAACAAAATGCAGCTGGCACTCAGAAGTCTACATGAGAAAGGCTTGGCAACATTCTTGACAACTATTTTATTTATCAATTTATTTCAGATCAACAGGGTTTGATATTGCATGTCAGACTTGGATCTGTATATTGAAAGAATTGAAAGCAACAACTTCTACAAGTCAAACTGTTTCCCGCAGGCTTTTAAAAAAAAAGTTCAGGGTGGGAGGGGTGGGGGTGGGGGTGGGGACTTAAACAGCAAAATGAGGTTCAATTTGAAATGTCACTTTTTAAAAAAAATAAGCATGAATAAAGGCTCAGATAACAAGAAATGAAAGACACTGGTTTGGCCAGAAGTGACTTTTACTTGTGATAATTTTTTATTCAGAAGAAGAATTAAATCCATTTCAACTGACCCAAAGCAATCTTTTACAGGGAGACACTGTCTGTGACTGCTGCATTTAAATTGTCGTCATTGCTACTTACTTAATTTCCTATGTGAAAAAAGGAAAAAAGCAATTAAAACAATGAAGTGACTAAGCAAAGCTGGGCAGTCACTAAGGACACCAGCAGAGACCAATCCCCACCACAGCAAGCAGAGAGCCTGGACCCCACCAGCAACCCAAGCCTGTCCTAACTGCTCCTGTACACCTCGGACACCCACAGCCACACTGTTGCAAGCCATTGCTGCAGGTAGGGTTTGGACCCCACCACCAATGGCCCCTCTCTCCTCCCCGTCCAGGGGCCTCCAGCATCACCAGTGTCATGAAACCAGCCAGCTCAGAGAGCCTGCAGAGCAAGCACAGCCACATCCCATAACTTCTCCTCAGGAAGGCATGGGATCGGGTAGCAGAGCCCTATACTTACTTAAAGACCATAGACTTTGCGCAACAGAAACCATCTTGCTCCATTGCTGCTCTCCGGCACGGAGGCTGGCTTCTGGCATCTACAGTTACACCCCTCATCTTGCCCAAGAGCAGCTGCTCCATTTCTCCACTACCGAGTGGTGGTTTATTTTGGCATGTTATTCTTATTTTGTAAGAAGTATTTTGTATTTCTATAACCATATAATTTTGTAGCTGGAACTTTCCCTTCCTCACTTAGCAGGTGATGCTGTATAAAGGCAAATGGTAGTCATGGGTTTGACATGTTGAGGCTCATCAGCTCTTTGCTGGGGAACAGTCTTTTTTTCCAAGGTGTAGACCAGAGAAAGACCCTCAAGCCTCACTGAACAACAAGGCAGGAAAAAACCCAATCTTCTGTTTGTTACAACCGTATCTCAGGTACCCGCTTGGCCTCTGGGCTCTTTCATGGTCAGAGGCATGGAGCTGACTCTGGTTTCCCCTTCTCTAAATAAATAAAAAAAAAAAAAAAAGTCATATTCACAAGCAGCATGCAGTACACAGTAACAGGGAGGCTACTTCAGCTGATAAAGAGGTCTTTAAATGCATGCACATAGGGGTGGGCAAGACGGTGGCAGGTATCTCTGGAGAAGGCACAGAGATGATGAAATAGATCATGCTCAGTTTTGAGAGCTAAGGCTGTATTCAGAACTCAACCCGAGAACAAACCCAAAGTGCCCTGCAGTCCCAATGGGGACACCCACCAGCAAGTGATCTCTGTTCAGACACATCAGGAGAAAAGGTTCTGTTCTTCACAGGTCTCTGCTCTACTCATCCAGGACATGGTTCAGTCTTTTCTTAGGAAAGACCATAGTCACAGAACTCAGATTTTGCAAGCAATGCACGAACTCGGCGCTGTGACTCAGCCCATACCAGCAAGAGCCCTGAGTCACGCTGCTCTCACCCACATCTGACCTTCCCCAGGATCTGGCAGCACCAAAGCCAGTTACAGCACCACAGACTCACTCCACTTCCCATTTCTTCAAGTAAGAGGACAGTTTTGATAAAATCAAATAAGCCTGTGCCTGATGCTAGTTTATTTCATCACAGCTTTCAAACAATGCTCAGTTCAAATAAGTCTCATTTGTACTTGTTGCATAAAGCCATGCATTTTACCTACATGCCATTGTGCTATGGTGAAGATATGGTGCACCCAAGACACATCTAGGAATCTCGGTTTCTGTCCAGCACACAGATGTTGGAGACTAAGCAGACATTATCACTGCAAAAACACATTAGATCGGTTGACAAAGGAATGACTTAAATCACTCAAAGACCAAGGGGGAGAGTGACAGTCTTTTCTAAATTTACATTTTTTACTCTTTAGGAAGAAATGAAACAAAATCTACATTAAGGACGCGATTGAGATTTACAAAGTGTAAGCACTTCGAGTTACAAACTGCCAGAATTTCAGATGTCAGTGTAATCTCAGTTCAACACTCTTGTGAATGCGCACTAAGAGACAGGTTTTACTTATTCGTATCACCCACCAATGAATGCAGGCACCTCACGAGCGGAAAGCAGAGCTGCATTACCATAACACATTGACAGAAGTTTAGGAAGGGGAGAGGGGAGGGAAGAAAAAAAAACAAAAAAAAAAAACCACACACACCACACTGAAAATAAACTGGGTAACATAATACTGGAGAGAAACAAACTGAAAATGCATGAAGAGTTACTAGCACAATAGCCCATACCAGACAGATACAGTTAAAAGCCACAACTCTGTGTCCTACAAATGATGATCTTTAGCAGTCAAAAGTAGAGTGGACCTTAGATACTTTGGGGGGGTGTTTGTTTTTTAAAAAACAAAACAAAACACCCTAACAAGATTTTCAGCATCATTTCCCCCTTAATCTCAAGGAGCATTTCTTTCTGAGCATGTACTTCAAAGTAAATTACTGTACAGATAAAGAACAGTATTCAAAATTGAGCAAAAATATGTAAGTAGCCCACAAGTATCTCCTATACAACCGCTTATCTTCATTTTGATCTTCAACATAGATGCAGATTTGTTGGGAAGTAAAAAAAAAAAAAGTCATGCTGTGTATTTCTGAAGCTCCAGACAAGACAAAATCACATTTAATTATTTAAAATATCATGCAGCTAGTATGGCATTGCTTCTTACCTCTAGAATCGAGAAACAGTTTTTCCTTAATTAAAACTACAACTTGGTTAAAATTTTAAGGCCACTCCTGGTCATCCTTCTAAAACATAGTCAAGAAAACTGTCAGTCTCAGGCTTGATCAGCTATACCCATGGCTGAAGGAAAAGTCCTGAACCAACCAAGGAGAAAAAAAAAAAACCAAAAAAAAAAAAACCCCAAAAAAAAACGGACAGCTCTAGGGAATAAGTGTATATTCTTGGAACAGACAAATTAAACACAAATGTGAAAATACCATTTCAGGCTTTTTTTATTACATATTTTCCTCGTAACTGAAAATATGAACCTTAGAAGGTACAAAGGTAAAATAGATTCTGTGGAACTGCCCCAAAATACACTCATTACATGTCATTTTAAGTAGCACTGACATCGCTGGCTAAAAGTGTTTAAGCACTACGGTGATTTTTCAAGCCCTGAGAATCTTGGCATTTGCTTTATGGCTTTTTCACACATTAAATGCACTCAGATCACAATTTAAGCTTGACTTCATAACCATCTCTGTAATATTGAGACACCATATAATTTCAGGAGAAACTCAAGAGGCAAAAATATAGAAAAGCAAAGGGGTTTAATGTAACTATGATTTGATGGACCAGAGGGCATGAGCACAAAATATTGCAAGAATAATAATTAAAATCACAGGAGTTGGAAGTGCTTAGGCAACCTGAAGAAATTTATTACATTTTCTAGCATGTATTCAATGAAGCTAACATGCCTCCAAGGGTAGGGGTATCACAGCTTTCATCAAGGTGTGTTGCTGCTGCTACCTTAACTTTATCATCAAGATTTTATTTTAGGTCTATTTCTTTCCCACAATTCTAGCTCACACATGTCTTTTTGTTTACTTCTCTCCTCCCGCATTGTAGCCATTCCGATATTAAAAGAGGGGCTTCCTAACTCGCGCTCCCTCTGCTGACTCTCCAGTGGTGCCGTGGATTTTTCATTTTTTTATTTATTTTATTTTTAATGAGCTATACACAATGCTTTTCATTCTAAAAGCTTCCTGGCATGCTCACACAACTTTTTCAAGCTGAAAAAGACAATCCAACCCACTGATCTTTAAAAGGTTCAAGTCAGGTAGGTCTGTGGATATTTTTTTGGTGGATTAATGCAATTGGACAGTGTCACTAATTTGTCTCTGTGTTTAATTATGCGTTCTGAGCAAACCAGAGTTTGCTACATTCACAGTTCCTGTAGTATCAGCATAATGTATAAAAGCAGACAGCTGCTTGTTCTTCCCAGAGACCTTGATATCATCAGTAGCCCTGGATTGCACACAGCACAGCCGTGTTGCATACACAGTGTTACGTAGTGCTTGACCTAATATTATACTGATGAGCTCACTCTGTACCTAAAAGATGCTGCAGAGAAGGAAAGAGCAAGAGAAGAGTTTGTCCCTGAAACACTTGCAGAGTTGTGAGTTTTGCAGACCTCACGTTCAGGTATGGAAGATGACCATGAGGTCATCTACTCCATCTTCCTTTGCATGGTATGAGTGCATACATATATGTATATTTATAAAATGCATCCATATATATATATATATATATATATATATATATATAAAACCTTCAGCAAGATCCTTTGTTTTCCCCAGGTTACCGTCACATATCCCACCTTTTTAGGTGGCTATACCAAGATATGAAATGCATTGCAGCATCCAGAGGGTTTTTTCTTTTTTGATATTCACCCCAGACCTCCACCACTTTATGGTGCGACACCTCTCCTGGCTATACCTCTCCCATACGACACTGATCGCAGCCTTTCCACTTGATAACCAGCCTTGAGCCCCTCCTGTCTCAGTTAATCTCTCCTGATAGCTTCCATCCATTCCCAACTGAACCTTTCCAAATTACTATATTCTTCCATTCCCAACTTTCCCCTCCCTCCCCACTTAGTCCATTTTAAATGAAAGTCATATTGCACCATAAATTCAGCAATTCTGTGAACAAAGGAATCACCCAGTACTTTACAAAACGTGCATGGGCCCATTCCTTAGTACAACACCATTCTGATTCAGCAAGTGCTGTCAAGAGGATTTTACAAGAAGCTGAGCCAATATCAGGAAAAAAGAGAGATTTTTTTTTCTTAGTAACATACCATGAACATTTGTTAGAATTGAAAGGCAAATTTCTGATTAACCAGATTTATGACCTCTTTAACGTTCAAGCATTTGCAAAAAGTGAGTGCAAAGTTCTGCACTCATGAATATTCTCCTACCTCACATGAGCAAACTGTCACCCAAGGTAAATTCCAAATTGTTTGTGTTTGTAAAACCGGGAATGCTAATTAGTTATATAAGTCACAATGTATTGTTTCTGTTCCTTAACTTGATGACAAAACTACTTAACACATCTTAAATTGCTAAGTGTGAAAATTACCAATATACAATTTATCACTCATTTTGGATTGGTTAATTACACAAGTTCCCACACAGATTGCCTATGGCATATTTGTCTAATGATCTAATTATTCCCTGAAGAAATTAGTGAATAACTTTACATGACAAACCTGACAATTTCACAATCTGCTCCTGGACAATTTGTAAATAGATAAGTTTGATGATATTTTGATTTTTATCTATTGGTGAACTAGTCAATCAGAATTGCGGGTCTTCATCACCTCCAGAAAAATCAGACTGTTTTTATTTAAAATAACTATTTCTCCCACAGGCAAACTGGGTCTGCCCCAAGCATTACACATTTGTCTGTTAAATGGCTTGAGAATACGATTAAAGTAAATGGAAAAATAACCCAAATCAAGTGTGCTTTAGACAACCGGTGCCTTTTTCTTTGGAAAAAGACAAGCAGCATGTGCAAAAATATCTAGAGGCTCATGAGGACTGTGCAGAGGTCACACGGAGTCTCTCTGCCTAGAAACTCAGTCCACTACGACCTCCCCTGATTTTTAGGTCCTGAACCAGCAAAGAATTGAATATCCACGTAATTTGCAAACTGCAAAATACCAAAATCCTTGCGCTGTCAGAGCCCAGCTGTACCAGGGCTGATGCTTGGTGTATGGGGTCATATGCAGCACTTGCAAGTGGAGCACTCTGATGCTCACTGTAGCTCTGCAACGTGAGACACTAAATAAAGGGGTCCTGTAAAACCTTCCAAAAACTGATCCCATCACCCTTGGATAGACTGGGCTGTGATGCCACGGGTCTACTTGGAGCTGCCCGTACAGGACAGCCTTGCTCTGACATTCAGCTTACCAAGAGCTTCTTGATACTAGACAGGGTTTTAAAGACACTGAGACTGCATTTACAGTGCTACAGATAAATATCTTAAGAGGGACTGATGAAAGACAGTGACAATTCAGAATTCTTCAGGGAAGGGAAAGACCTATTTTGTACTGGCCACAAAAAAGGAAAAAAAAAAAAAACACCACCAACAGAAAAACAACCACAAACAAACAAAAAAAATTATAGAACCACTGAGGGGACAAAAATCATAGACCACACCAACTGCAAAAGGACATGAGAAACTGGCCTTTTGGAGCAAAGCAAGCCTGGTTTGATTGCTCTGGCTAGAGAGAAAGTGGTTTTCCTTGAGTTAGCCTCATTTAAAGATACTGAGGCATTGACTTTGCATATAAAACCTATTTTTACTCAATATTGTACACTTCATATAATAAAGCCTGACAACAGGCCATTTCAGTGGCTAGAGGCATAAACAGCATGCACTGGAGTGCACATCTAGACACATAATCACTAGTCTACATGATCTTCACTCTGCCAGATATATGAAAAATGGTGTCAAAATGCTAAAGGTCACCCTGAGATAAATCGTGGGAGGCATACTGTGATCCATACGTAGCCCTGCTCTGTCACAGAACAGGTTCTGGCAGCCACCACCATTGCGTGGAAGTTGGGCATCCTGAGAGTGGAAAGCAAGGACCACACCTGTGTCCCAAGAAGCTGTGATCTCTCACCTATAGCTTCCTGGGACCGCATGAGAAGGTGGTCCTTTAAATTACAAGGCAAAGAAATAGCTGAAAATCTTACTAGAGAATGATCTCAGAAAAGCCACAGTGACAACAGGGTGACCTCATGGAGGTCTTGGACGCAAAGACAACGGGAGTGAAGTAGTTATGCCACTAATCACTGTAGTGCTGCTAACAATGAAATAGCAGAAAACAACTCAAAGGCTAATTCCAGCCTGGCAGTAAGGTTAAATATTTTGCTGGGTGTAAGCACTTGTCAATTTTTTAACTAAATTTTGGCTTGGAAAGAAAAACATGCTATCAGAACCTGCATCTTTAAGGACTAAAACCCCGGGGGAGGAGAAGGCTGGAAAGCCTTGTTGTTATGCACTGCCAGTTGGAACCAGACCCAGATTAAAGCAGATTTCTCACAAGAATGTGAAGCATTGAGTGATGGCTGAATACCACATGTATCGCACCTTCACCACCAGATCCCTGCTTCTGTCAGTACCTCCACGGGCTACCACGCTGCAGTCCCCACTGCAACCAGCGCCATTAGAAACTGAAAAATCACTTGAACGCACCAGACAAGCCACTCAGCTGCACTTAGCGCTTGCTTATGCAAAGTCCCTCTCTCCCTTCAAATTTCAACCACACTTCATATTTCAGACTGAAAACAGAGTCCAAGCCCAAACATTTCTGTACATACAACACCTACTACTTTTTCCACGCTATCAAACCCGCCTGACAGATCAATCACAAAAGACATATTCTATTCTTCAGCTCAGCACTCCCCTCGGATCACACGAACAGGTAGTACTCAGGCGACAGCGGCAGATTTCTCAAAGTGCATCCAGCTGTGCATCATGTAGCTCTGTTTTTATAAGGAGGATCAGATAAAACAGGAGAAAAAAAGATGACATTATAAGGCACAAGCAAGCTAACAAAGGCATGTGATCACTTATATCAACAAGAGCTGAGGATAAGGTGCTAACAGAGCCTGACAAGAAACACTTTGAGTGGCATTAAGGCCATTTCCGATGTACTGGAGGACAACGCAGCCTCTGCTACCAGTCCTTCATCTAACACAGTCATCCACAGTGATGAACCAGGGGGTTAAGAGAGAAGTGACAATTCTTTTAAAGATCAGATTTTTAATATCTGCATCTGCAGCCTTGCAGTAATTAAAATCTTCATGGCTGTGGCAGGCAGAGCATGCTGCTCGCACAGTGCACAGGTATACTGTGAAAGATGGAGTTGTCTTCACCTGAGAAGGATTGTACCCCAGGAGATCAGCCAGACAGCTGCTTCCAGTATTTATAGGTCTGGGTGAAAACAGAAAATTGTATGAGACTAGGATACATACCCATCCTAAGGGAATTTACTGACTTTGATTGACTGAAGTGAGATAGATAGGACAGTATTTGGGAATAATAAACTAATTACCTGTACTAAAAATTTTCAATAATACAAATATTAGCCATAATGTTCCCAGACACACACAAAAAAAGAAATAACTAACTTACAATTTACCTTCTCATATAATAGCACAGGAAGCATATCTGCAGGCCAGAAAGTATGAAAACAGTTAAGAGAAAGCATTAACACAGCACACAGTTAATCAGTGGAACTCTCTGCCACAAGGCATTATCTTCCAATTGCTTGGCTATGACTGAATGAAAGGTTTTAAGATGGAAGCTAATTGCTGGGGCTACAGAGACCCAACTGGTTTGTGTCTGTTATCAGCTTTCTTGCACTTTCCTCAGAGGCATTTTTCAACTGGGCGTTGTTGCAAATGGGATGTTGCAACGTGGACCTCTAGTTTCAGCCATCACAGCAGTCGTGTTCATGAGTTTGCACTACTCTACGTTGAAATAGTATCTTTAGAAAAGAAAATATCGACGTGCGTAAGAAGAGAAATCTCAGAATAAGATCTCGAGGCAAACGTCTTAGTCTCGTTCTAGCTAATTCAAGAGTTACCTATAGCATATAGTTCTAACCACATGGTTATTTTCATAATTGCAAAGGTTGGAAGTTTAATTAGACAATCAGAAGGAAGCCCTCAAGCCAGCCCATTTTTTTAAACAGCTTTACCTAGGCAATGGGAGCAGCATTGTGCAATGCAGCGATTTACTCTGAATAGCATAACGTTCCCTTATCTTTTTTCCTGATTAATTTCCTGACTGCAGTAGCACATAAACCCAAGCTGGTTAGACAACATGTGTCAGAAGCCATGTGTCCTATTCAAATTTGGAAGGAAGAGAGGCAGAACCAAGAAACCGGGTCCTCTTCCCCTCCTTTTCCTTGCATGTCAGTTCCAGGTGCACCGTGCTTCCACCATGACACCTTCACAACCATCTTCAGACCACAGCTTCTGCACCCACTGACTATGTGAGAATTTATTTTAAAAAAAAAAAAAAAAAGGTTTATGGTCCTCAGGGATGTGGAGGGAGGCTTGAAAACAAAAATGCAGTGGAATTGGAACTTGTAATGCAATTCAACAAAGCCTCAATGGCTTCACAAGAACTGCTGGTGCAAATGGGACACCATCACATGGGGCTCTGGGCCACCTCCCTTCATTGCCACTTCTCAGTCTCAGATGTCCCCCTCCCTAAACACAGCTGCATGCATGTACAATGCTCATCCCTTTTTCAAGATTTTTACTATTGTTTTAGAGATGGAAAAGAGGAAAGAGTGAATCTGAACTCTGCCGGGGCCTCAAGAGGACAGCAAGGAGTGATGAGGGTTGGACTGCTGAGGATGAGCAGAGAGCCACAAGTGAAGCAAGCCCGGTGGCCAGGCGGCAGGGTCTGACCACGGGCTGGGGAGAACAAGCAGGAAGGCTCCAGAATGCCTCTGGTCCCCACCAGCCTCCCCGTGGACACCAGCCCCCAGCTGACTTTCGGCAAGCCACAGTCGCTCTGTGCGTCTGCTTCCCTCCCGCAGAGCATAAACAGAAGCAGCTGGGCCCAGCTCTGCTCCGTCCCACATCTCGCCTTGCCATTTGCACCCACGCGCAGCGAGCGGTACCCAGCTACAACAGCGGCAATGTTTTCCACACACGTGACCGAGGTGCAAACGACAACCCGAGGCGCTGGCACATCCACCGCCTGCCAGGCTGGGCCCCGCTCACCCCACCTCCCCCTCCTCCTCCTCCAGCCCCTCTCCTCCGCAGGCTTCTGCTCCTCTCCCCGCAGAGGAAAAACACCCCTGTTACGGGGGGCTTGTTTTCTCCTAAGCAGCAAACAATCATCATCCCCCCCCACCTTCCCTCTCACAACAGCTCAGGAGCAGAGCTGGCTTTCCACTCTCGTTACCTGTTTTGCTCCCTCGGGAGACCCCCATTTCCCACAGAGCTTCCAGTGACAATGTTTAACCTCAACATTTAAAATCCCTGGTGGCAAAGCATGACATTCAATACACAGCCAAAAGTTTGCTTGACCTCAGCCCTGTGCATCAGGCTCCCCAGCAACACGGCATCCCTAATTAACCATCCCCATTAGGGTCCCTGCCCCAGACAGTCCCCCGGGAGCTGCTTCGGGGCTGAATTCAGTGGGGTTTCACATCTTTTTCTTTTGCGGAGGTCATACCATGTTGCCAGCTACACTTTTTTTTTTTACCATATGCAACACTAACACACTGGCAGTTAATGAGCTACAACACAGAACCACTTGGCAACACAGAGAAAAATGGGCAGAAAATCCCCAAGCAAGAGGGGAAAAGAAAGTAAAATATGCAATGAATTGACAGTATTAAGCATGCAAGAGATAAATGTAAAGCAGAGGCTGCCAGAGAGCAAAGGTGCTCTCCCAGGCCTGAGCACAGCATTGAGGAGAGGGACCTCACCAAGTGAAGCAGCAGCTGCTTAACCATCAGACCGATGAAGGACCTGGATAGTTTCTGGAGAGCAACAGAGGTGAGGAATCAGACCAGCTGCCCTCCTGAAGTTCACTGACATGGCTGCTTGCCATAGCTAGGGATTCAGGAGCCCACGAGCTGCCACCCAGTCCTGTGGGACCTCTAAATTTGACAGCCCCAGATGTTAATTACAATACGGGCAATACTCATTTGTAAAGATGATCTGCTGTGGGCAGCAATGCCCCGGAACGCAGGGGCTCAGGCAGCCCAGCTCTGCCATGGAGCGCTGGTACAAGTGGCTGGTGGAGACGAACTCAGGCAGCAGTGGGTTCGAGGTGGGGGAACAGAGTTTCATTCCTGCAGCAGGAATGAAGTTTGGAGCTGTCTTCACTTGTAACACCACATAATTCTAGGTGGCTGCAGATTTATTACTGTATTTTCCTAAATTTGGAAGGCTTCCACTTTTGACCACAAAAAAGAAAGAAACGTTTTCCTTTGCTCAGTATGACCTCCATTTTCTATTCTGAGACAAAATCTATTATAGCAATGCCTGGAAAAACAAAACTTCTAACAATTTTCTCTAATAATTCCTTTGAGTTCTGCAATGAATTTAGCTTGGTCAGAGCCTTCACCCACCCTTGCCTCTAGCAAGAGAAACCGCTTGCAAGATTCTCAATTTTTGAAAGATAACGATGGCTTAGTCTTCACTGTAGCCATTTCTCATTTTATCAGTTTGAATTGGAATCACAGCTGAAGGCCTATACCATGAATTACTTCCCAATAAAGCAGTGCTTGCACGGAGGCTCTGTATTTTACACCTTGACAGCTATTACAGTCAGAAGCTGACGGGAGCTTTGACTTAAATGGGAATTATCAAATACTAAACAGTCTGAAGCAGAGACCTAAGCTGACTTGGAAGGAAGACATAACAGAGATAAATTTGCTGCTAACATTTTATCTTGGCGGGGGGGGGGTCAGTAATAGCAGGAAAGACAAAATCAAAATATCCATATCTTCCTTGCTCTTTAACAGTAGACTTTTTAATCCTCCCTGCAGACAACCAGAAAAATTATTTGTGTCATGAAATAAGCAGTGGGGAAGATAGCTGCCCTCTGTGCTACAACTAATATGATTAATATACTTGCATCATCTTTTTTTTTTTCTTGGGGAGAGGAGTGATCTCACTACTCCAACCACATTGCATTATTATGTACCTTTGAAACAGAAAAATAGGTATAAAAAACATGAAAATGAGATTTAATTACTTAGTCTAGATTTGTGCCTCAAACACTTGTCGGTTCAGGATCCCTAGAGTATCCCATGGGTACTGTTCACAACCACATTTAGGACCCAAGAAGTTCTCTACCCCAGCAGAGACAGAGCAGTTCGACTATCTGTTTTGTTGCAGTTAAACCCTTTAAGACGCATGATGTCACTGCACTCGGACAAGCACTGAGAAATGTTTCATTTTTCACTTGTTTCCAAAAGTATAGTAGAAAAGGTCTTTAAAACATTTACAAGGCATTCCCTTTGTTTTTTCCATTTATTTCAGACATAATATATGCAAATTTTGTTACTTTATCAGTGACACAAAGCCTATTATCTATTTAATTTCAAGTCTGGAGTAACTCCCAGCAACCAAATACATGTTTTAATAATAATTCTGTCATCAAGTGAAATCTTTCCCCAAGATAGATACTGAAAGCAGCCTACCCACATAGCAAGAAATAGCAAGATACTTCTTTCTTGGAGGCTTTTCAATAGGGTCAGACCTGTGAAAGTGGCTATCGCTGGCCTTTTATTTCACCTGAAGTTTTGAGCAAGGCTGATTATAGCAGAGAACTACGTCCCACTTTCTATTTTGTTCACGCCCCTGCTCTACACTGTTCATGATCCTGCAGGCTCCCTGTAATCCCCATCTACAGAACAATATGGGGGGAAAAAAAATCAGCTTTTCCTGAAATGAATACTGAAAGTTGTTGACCAGATTATAAAGATTTTATTATTCATAAAACCAGAATGTCAAAGAAGAACATCTTGTATGAGAATTAATGTTTCCAAGTCACAATTGTCATTCCCAAAATGCATGCAATACTGCTACGAAAAGTCTTGCTCTCTCCTCCTCTGACATGTGGAAGTTTAATTAAGCACCCACCAAAGACTGAGAATTACCTGCTGGAACTGTTCAGCTGTTCTTTTTTTATTCTTGTCTATGCTGGCCAGCAAGCCAAACCAGTTTTGATTTCCATATCTTTTATTTGTACATTGTTCAATCAGGCACGGGCCGATTCCACATTAAAAATAAATATACTATGTCACCGCCATAAGCTGCACTGGCCAAAACCATAACATGCTGCTGATTAAGGCTGTGCAAATAGAGCATCCCCTAAAGCAAGAAGAACGGGCACCTGCGCTCATGAGAACAGCCAAAGTCTGGCACCTGAGCAGCAGCAATGACCCTGCAGAGGTTTATCAGCTCTTGACTTTGCAGGGGAAAGACCTGAGCCTCCACAGCCCACAGCGGAGGCTAAAAAGCAATTCCCAGATGCAGGTGATGTTTCTAGTCATGGTTTTACACACCATGAGTAGAGGAAAGGAAAGAATGACAAGGAAACTCATCCATTTATAGACCAACAACCTGTAAGGTATTGAAAGCTCAGTTCCCTGAAATGCTAAAATATAAACACTTCACCACTAACCTTCCGCACTCCAAGGGCTAGAGGGAGTCTTCTCTTGATTCCCCTCATTGGCAGTTCTTACCATGGGGTATCGCATGACAAAAATCAAAAAATTAATACCATCCTATGCCACCGGTGCACTGATTTTCATACCGTAAGTGGTGGGCTTGTGGTGTGTGCGCTCTCCTGGAATTCCAGAAACCCTAGTGCAGTTTCCACTCTAACGTACATCTATTGTTTATAACTAAAAGCTGAACTAATTTAACTTAAAATTAATTTTTAAACGCTGGCAAGAGGCTTTGTACAGATGCACGTTTCTCCTTAGCCTAAGCTTTTTCAGGTGCCGTTCAGACTTGGGAACTTGGAATAAACCTGATTTACACTGCAGTAGATTGCATTTGCAGATTTCACATCTGAATCCATTTGATTCATATTGAATCTATTTAATCTGCATTTTTAGTCTTCATTCCATGCTTTCTATGTCTATTTAAGTGTTAAGTTCTGTCCTACTCATACAAAGAAATTCATACATTCACGGTAAAATGAGAAATACAGGTTGAGGTTTTACAACTCTTCCCCAAATTCTGCCATGGAACAAATAGTTGAAATCACCACCAAATACATTGAGCTCTTTCCTTACCTATTGAAATTACTACCGTTTCCCAACAATGTCTTTCAAAATACTTTACAGTCTTTACAAAAGCTGTGTGTAAAAATCTGGGGGAGGAGAAAAAAGCAAAATACCAAACAAGCTGTGTTTCCTGCTTTAACTCAATTTCTTTGTCGTGGTCACACCTCCACTGCACTCCTTTCCTTAGATGCTGGCCACCTCCACCGCATCTCCAAAAGCCTCCTGTCTACATTATTATGACTGGGATTTTAATTTTTGTCTCTAAACTTGATCTCTTGCTTTGCTATTTCCTCTAGGGTCACTTTTGCTCCTCCAAGGCAAACGAATCTTACTCCTCACAATTTCAGATTTTTTTCTGTGAGTTTTTGACACTCCTTCAACCTTGCCTCCAAGCATCTCTTTCCATGCCACTGTGGCTCCCTGCCCCCTGCAAGAAAAATACCCAAACAAAAACAACAAACAAAGATACAGTGTGGTTTCATCATCTTGCAAACCCCTCCTTCACTCTGCTGGTCTGAAAGGTAGAAGTTTGAGTCTTGGAGCACCTTTCCTTAGGAAACGTGAACTTCAGTCTTCCCATCCTCAGCCTTGAGCAGTCATCAACACCTGCACAACAGTAGATCAACATTTCTCTTCCTTAAGTCCTTCTGCAGTCCCTATGATGCTGGACCTCTTTAATCACTTCTACTGCATCTTCTTATCCCCTTCTTTCTACCCTGCCTCCCCCACTTCCAGTTTCTAGGAAGAAGGATCCCCTGGGCCTTCATCACCCCTCCGAGCTGCGGGGTGGGGAGCACAATACCTGCATGCAGGTCTAGCAGGATAACTGCCCCAGCAGCCGCTGCTGCATCAAGCAAAAGCCTCAGCCTCTGCCTGGCTTGGTTTTATGGGTACAGGAGCTCAGCATGGGTAGAAATACCTTCTTAGCTTTCCCTGGAGCAATCCTTGTTTGCTCTCTCACCAGTCATTTTAGGCCGTCCTTTCTGTCTGATCCTTTGGCCTTTAGCTAGACCTTAACTTCACCATTCTAGATCCTTTGGGAAGAAACTTGCAGAGGCTTCCCAAATAATCTAAAACGCAGCCTTCTCCGAAAACCTCTTATAATGTCAGTAGGATAACTATGTGTCAATTTTTATGTATGCAGCTTTGATCCACCAGTCCCTGCAGTACAGGATTCTGCTGCAAAGATCAATTGATCATTAACTACATTTTGTTCACAAGCTCTTCGGGAAGGCACCATATTTTGTTGTCTGCCTGTGCAGTGCCTAGAGCAATAAGGTCCCTTCACACCATAGCAGTGTTGATAATATATACTCCCAACTGCGCTAGGTGCTATACATACATACAGTGACACATAGTAGATTGGTGCTACCACTTTTTTCTTTGTTGTCTGCTTCTCTAGGTAACAGATGATCACAAGATAGAAGAATAAATGACCCTGCATTATATATTTTTGTGTCCCAAACACAGTTAAAACCAATGCGTATTTGTAAGCAATTTGGAGAAAGGATGAGACGCTACTAACGGAGGTAAGCTGAACCGCAGTAGAAAGTACAAGCACAATATCATCAAAGGTATATCTACAGTAATTTGTAATATTTTCCAATAAAACAGAGATTTTGTTACCCTGTAGACTGTAGGCACTGAGATGCAGTAGGATACCCAAGATACAGAGGAAAAACAAATACCTTTCGTTAGGGCGTATAGCAGCAACAGTAGCAGTCATACAACACAAAAAAATTGACCTCCAGTTTACCACGACTGGGAGATAAATCCCCAGGGTTGAGGTATCTACTTCTACCTAGTGTCTCTCCATGGGCCTCTCCACAGTGGAGTACGGAGATAAAGCAAATATCCCTCTTTCCTTTATTAGAGAACAGTTGTTAGGCTGCTTTGGTTTTGCTGTGGAACAAACATTAATAAGCTCTATAGGCAGAAGCGCTATCCTAGCGGCACACGTGGGTGCCCACAAGTCAGTACTACCTTCTCGGTGATAGGATCCTATTTGGGGGTCAGATGCAACCAAACCTCAGCCCTCTCCCAGGTTCCTCTAACACAGCCCACGCAGAGCACAGGTCAGGCTGCAGAGAGGCTCAGAGCTGCGCTCGCTGCAGCACACGCAGCCTGCGAGAGACCAGGAGCACTCCCACCATGCCCAGCATCACCTTTCGGAGCAACTGGCCAGCACTGCCTGCAGTACAGCCGAGTAGCACGTACTCACTCTTCCCAAACTCCTCCCAAGCATGAGATCAACTCTTCATTCTTACCCAACGCATAGATGTTTGCCAGAGATTAAAATAAACATTGCTGTGGTTTCTGTTCACATCAGATCAGGAGGATTGTCAGGTGCTAATGCTTGACATGGAAGCCCCATCTGCAAATCTACTTCTCCCAGCTAATCCTTGTCTCAGGGTATTCTTCTTAGGGTTTTTCATATATTTGTGCCATGGCTGTTCTTCCATGATGCCTTTCACCCAAAAGCGTTACATCGCAGTCAAAGCAGCAGACACCAACAAAACCCTTAATTCAGTAGTTGCTGCGCTGCAGGCCAGAGGTTAAAAGCAAACCCCGCTGGTACCCAACCCTTCTTAGCTGGCTGTAGGACACCTCCTGAGCTGTGCAGCAAAAACGGATCTGGGATTATCTCTGTCACCAGAGTTACCAGTTTTATTGCTTTCCCCTCACCCTCTGTTCCTGGAAGCAGGAGCATGAAAGGTCTCACACTCTAGCAAGTCCAGCTCCCCATCTCCAGCAGCCTGCAGCAGAGGGTGTGACTGCACACCTCTGCCATTGTCAGTTCTTGAGGAACATCCCCATGGGAAAGGCACCTGTGCAAATGCAATTCTCTATTTGATGCCCCAACCACAGAAACAAAGCTTTCATTCTTCTTTACAGCATGCTGGCTTTTCACAGCATGAAAGGGGGGGGGGGGGGGGGGGGGGGCAATAAAAAAGTTAAAATCTTATCTGAACTGAAGCAAATGCCAACTCCAGGCTGCTGCTTTCTTCAAAATACCTTCATACACACTTCTCTCAGGCAAGCAAAGATCTTTCATAAACACACAGAGGCCTGCTTCTGAACCCATTACATCGACGTTAAAGAGTAATGACTCCAGCAGAGGCTAAACCAATGTAAAATGAGCACAAGCGGGATAAGAATCAACCCTTCATTTCAGTCTTTGTGTAGCTCTTTCCCCCTCTCCTTACATAAGCCTCAACACTCCAGGTTCAAGGCATACATGCACAATATTTCTATGCTATCCTCAGTAATGTGACGAGTTATTACAGACCCCAGGGAAGCTCAGTAACACTGCTAAAACAGTGCGTAGTTTAATGGCTTGAACAGCTTCTGTGCACTAACATCGTAGTGGGAGTCCCCCCAGACCCCCACTTTGTACCCCAATTAATACAACCATGCTCTGCAACACTGGCCTTTTTGTCCAGGACACCTTGGCACCGGCACTGCTTAGCTGACTTGAGACATACCCAGGTCCTTTCAGGTGGTCTGCAAAGCTAACTTGCCCTTTAAAAGTTTGTACTTAGTACCTATCAGATCTCCCTCATTCTCCATTTCAGTCAAAAGCTCTAGGCGGAAGCATACTGAACATTTTGCAAGGAAAATCTGCTCAGAGACAGTGAATCCAGGTGCACGGGCTTTTGCTGAGTACAGCATTATTTGGGGTATTCTCTGGAAAAAAAATAAATCTACTTTTACAGTAAAAGAGCCATTTGCCATGTGCAATGCGCTGAAATACTTTGCCACAGCAAAGTCTGGTCTAAACATGTTGTTGGCCAATAAAAGGGGGGAAACACGCTGCCAGTAAACATTTGCGTGGTATGTCTTTGAAGGCTTCAAGGCAGACTAAATGGAATAATTGTGAAGACGTATTATTTATAATACAACAAATCTTCCCCACAAGATATAGGTCTCCATTAACCTAGTACCCAACTGCTTTTAAGTGCATTTTTTAATGTGTTTACCCTGCTAAGGGAGTTATGTTTTATTATCTCCATTTTGCATTTGGGGAATTGAGGTACTGGGAGATTAATAGATTTGCTCGAGGTTACATAGCAAATCTCCAGCAAAGCACAAACGCAGACCAAGTGTCCCAGATTGTTGTTCTCCACTGGATGTATCCATCGATATGCCAGGACACATTAAAACATCAAAGGTCTCTTGTGATGTGACTTTTTCCTGTATTAAAAAAAAGGCCGATCTCATGCGAGCAAGCAACATTGTATTGGAGTCAACAGAAGTTCATCTATTTATGTGAAAGCTGAAGCAAGGTCTGGAGCTGTTGTTGGAATATCCTCATTTTTCTAGCTATCCAGTGCATTCAACCCAAACTCACAAATACCTTTTCAGTGACGAAACCTGCTGCATCTGGCAAACAACCTATTCACTGATAAAGGTTCACTGACACAGCCTTACATTTTACGTACTACCATCTGAAGTCAGATACTGCTTTATGTCTCCGTCAACCTTAGTGGAACTGCTGAGGGGGTAAGCTTTTGAAAGTCTGCCCATGTACCAAAGCTGTTGAATGTGGATTTGGGACCCTTTCTATGGGACGATGGTTTTCTGGATTGGTTGGTTTGGTTTTCATCTTGACTTATGTGAAGAAGTGGTGGGAGACAACGTCCAAATTTTTCACAGTGTCCTATACCAGCAAGACCTTGGGCAAATGGTTTTATGAGATTCAGTAGGATAAAGCCTCTCTCCCCAAGTTAGCCTCCCTGGGGAAGAGACCTGTAGTGCTCTCCAGCCCATGGTGAAGTGTAGGGAACTGGGAATCCTGCAATCTCCCCTATTCCCCAAATGTCAGCTTAATTCCTTCCTACAACCCTCCCTGGGAGAAAAATACCTCAACCAGTGCAACTAGAATGTTGTGGTTTTGAAGAGGATGATGTTTCCATTAATTTCCAAACTTCAGTTTAAACCTAAGTATAAAGTGGGATTTGAATGAGTAACAGTCTGATAGCAATGGGAGTAGGATACTCCTTGCCACACATGCCCTTGTCAGCACATAAACTGAGATGCTGTAAAACCTCCCCGTCCCACTACAAAAATAACAAAGAACCAAGGGCTTTGCCTAAAACATCTTGCCCAGGGCAGGCAGTTGTGGGAGCTTAGCCTTGGAAGTGAATAATCTAAAAGCTGCCTTTGGAGCAGCAAAGTGAGTTGCACCAAAAGAGCTGTACAGAGAACGTGTGAGACCGGTGACCTGTTTCTCAGCAGCATCGGCTGCGGGCCCACTGTAGCTCACCAAACATCAGTGGCAGAGCTCAGTAAGTTTTCTTTGCAAGTCATCACACCTAAGCCAGCCTCATGACTAGAGCAAGCAAGATTTAGTCCTCGCTACGAAGCTGCCACTGGAGAACTGCTGAGCAGGTTCAATTTAGCGAGCGGGAAGGACTTTCTCACAGTGGGGGCAGATTTTATTTTCCATTTAAGATCAGGGATACTCACAGGTGAACGGCAGCAATGAACCTCCAGGCTGCTCCATGCCTCAGCTCACTTTGAATAAGGCTACCCCAGGGAGGGAAGGTGGTTTCAAGGCAAAATACAAAACTAAAGAACTCTGTTATCCTTATCCTTCTTCACCAAGGTAAGCCCGACATGCACAACATGATACTCTGCCTCCAGCACACAGACCAGGCTGCTCAAGACACATTCGACACCCCCACCACTTAAAGATTATTCGGTACAAAATGTTCGCCAGTGTTTTGAACAGCTAAACAATGAATTTTCCCACTGCCTCTCCTGCTAATGACGAGCGAATAAAGAATCCCCTAGGGAATTTCCCTTCATCTGCTCACGAGTGCCACTTCGCTAGTCACATTTATCTGACAAATCTTACAGATGGCTTGGCACGAGCTTGCAACAAGCACACCATCTTTGGAGCTGGGATTGGCCGCCCGAGCCACGCGACGCTTTCTGTGGCAAATTGGGCAAGCCGGCAGCGGAGCCCCATACCGGCAACCGCTGCTGGAGAAATACCCCCAGCAAATTCACAAGCTCTTCCAGTGCCGCTTCAGCAGAAGACACCGATGAAGGTGATGGCATTTCTGACGCTGCAGCCACCCCATGAGTCTCTTGGCATAGTTGTGCCCTGACCCAAACAGAAAGGTATCCTGGAAAATTACTCCCATCAAGTCATTTTCCTGTTGTAATTGTGCTGAATGCCTTTCCGTTAAAGATGATTTTTTCCCGTTAAAATAACGGAGAAGAGAATATAAAGACCCATCTGCAGACCACATTTTCAGAGAGGGTTTTGTTTGTTTTCCAACATTGTCTGCAAAATGGTTGAGTCTTTCGAGCTCTTTCCAGATGTGTACTCTCCTCATGCTATGTACCCAACTCTAATTCCAGTTTGAAAGCTGTTTGACTCCGGCAAATGAATAGCAGGATTTTAAAACAGATACAAATAGTAAAACTAGGGCTTTGTACAATCCCATAGGTACTATAGATGGGGCTGTCCAAACACAGACCCTTCTAATCCACCAAGAAAATGCCCTTAAGACCTGTTCAGAGTCAGACTTAAACCCATAAAATCCAGGAAATTCAGAGATAAGCCTGGATATCTGGACTGATATTCTGTCCTCAGTTCACCTTACTGGGTAAATGTTAATGAATGCATTTGTTTATTCCCTACAGTTCTATGCAGGGAATATCAACAATCTGATATTATGGGAGGAGATGAAATTTTTTTCTCCTGTATGTGTTTGTGTAGGAGTTGCTCAATATAATTTATTCTCTTTCACAATAAGACTTTACAGCTCCTCAATCCTTTCAGAGCTATGCAAGGTCTGTCTTGTAAAGCTTCAGAGAAGAGGCCTCAAAGGAAAATCAGTTATTACAGGAAACGGGGCTGACTTTCCATACTCCACAGTCTCTCCTTTCCATTCATACTAAGCTGGTATTCCAGCACAACACACCATCCAGATGCATTTCTCTGAGGATCTGAACCCAGAGCTTCACAGGCAACACGAGACCAAGTTCCCCATTCCGGACCGGAGGAGAAGCGGAGCAGACAGCACCGCTGGAGCAGCCACACGCCTGCCGCAGCAACGTGCGGAGCAGAGTGGTCACACCAAGTACGAGCAGGCAAACGGCTGCACCGGTCCATCTAGCCCAACATCCAGCCTCCTGTAGCCATCAGCCAGCCAGAAAACAGTAGAAGCAAGGCAACTACTTATGCCATTTCCCTCACATTTCTGTTAGCCTCCGGCTATTTTCAGATCAAGGTATTTCCTAAGCCAGCGTGGTTTCTAGCTACTTAGTAATCCTCCATGCATTTCTCTACACAAACTTGTCCCAGTCATCCTTTGAACCCTAACAAACTTTTAGCCTCCACAGCCACCTTTGGCAGCGAATTCCTTGTTCTCTATGCAATTGGTAGTGGACACATCTCCTTTGTTTGCTTTGAGCATGACTTCTGGTTCATTTAATGATCTTAATTGACTTACTGCCACAGAACAAGCAATCCCTGCCCACCTTCTGACTGCTGCCTTGCAGAATTCACCCCTACCCCTCCAACACCTCTTCTTCAGGCTGAGGAACTTAATTGTTCCTCACATGGAAGCCATTCAGCTCAGCATTTTTATCTTCCTCCCAGCTATTCCAGAGCCTGCTGTGTTTGAGATGAGCCATCCAGAATTGCTTGTGCTATTCCAGGTAGTGGCAAATATGGCTGAAGTATAAACCATCTCTTTTTCCCTTTCCTTTTGAGCTCCCAGTACAACTCTGAACTCACCCTCAGGAAACACTCTTTCCCATGTTAATGGCAGTACAAAGTAGCTAGAAGGTTTGTCCTTAGCTTTCTAGGAAAACCCTGAAGCAGAAGGTAGACCAAAATCTCCAGGGCCTCTTCCAATGCTGGGAAATCTAGCAGTACTTTCCAATGTTTAGCCTTAGCCCTGGTGACTTGGCCAAATCCCAGTTTGGACAAAGTTCACTTAAAATTTTTCAAGGTGTATGAAGCAGTCTTAAATTCAGTTATAAAATTCTGCATGGCACTACTCTTTCACCCCAGCGACAATGGGTACCATGACCAATACATAATTTGGGTCCAGAGATGTTCAAGAACACGTCTGAGCTTCCAGGTATGCTCTGAGCAACACGAATCCCAAAGCCCTGACACATTCAATCCAGAAACTACAACTGTGAAATCTGCTTCCAGCAGAAACATTATACAAAACCCACGGTCACAGCCATCCTTACCCACCTAAAGAGCTTCATACATCTTTGCTGCTATCAGCCTTTCTTCTCTCCCTGTCCTCTAATATACAATACAAATAAATTTAGCCTGAGCAAAGACTGCTGCAGCATGAGAAGGCAGATGTGGCTGAGACTCCATGAAGTCTGCTAAAGGTTTTGCTATTGCCAGCTAATTTGATATGAAAGATATGCAGATACTATTGTGATGGGCAGCCCTACAAGCCCGTAGGATAGATAAAACTTCCATTTATGACAAAATTCATCCCTGGTAAAAATGGCACTATTCCATCAGAATCAATAAGGTTGCACCTGTGAATGCCAGCTGTGAATTGAGTCCATGGTTCTCAAATGATGTAAAGTGCTTCAGGAGGAAAGATGCTATATTTAGGTGCCATATTATTGCTATGTAGACATTTTCATAACCCCTAATTATGGGGCTTTTTTTGCAAGCTCTGTAGTATTAACTGGATTGGATAAATATATAATTAGAGAGTGTTTCAACATGCACACTCTTGATGCTAGGAGCTTTATCAGCTCTTTCTTTTCTTCATGATCTGTTTTGCTTTTCTTTTAAAGCTGTTTCTATCAATTATGGCAAGATTTACTCAGAGCCCCAATAAAGGGTCACTGCAGACGTCCCAGCAGAATAGAAGAGAGCTACATTTATGTTCCAGAACTCTTCTGTTTTCCAGAAAGGCACCTCTGGGTTGTCACTGTAGAAAAACTTTGCCAGAAGCTAAGCTGATCAGACGGAAAGGGGGGGGGGGGAAGGAATACAAACCACTAAAACAACAACAGAACAACAGCAACAAAGAACCTTTCAGATGTTCTCCAACTCCCTTCAACAGCTTCCACAGAAGATCTGTGGAATCAAATATTTGCTGGATCCTGCTCCTCTCTCCTGCCAGAGGACAGAAGACCCAAGGAAGTCCTTCATTTTCTGCATGGTGCCAGGGATGCAAAAATGGCTTCAAATATCTCTAGCTAGGTAGATACACCCCTGCCTGAAAGAAAAAAGCACCCTAACAAATTACTAAATTGGTTGACAAGAAAAAGGCAAGTTACCTCGTTTCAGCATCCTGCTTTGTCAAATTAAAAGATAACATTAACATTTAAATCTGACTAGTCCGAAGTGGGGGGTTGGGGGGAAGAAAAAAGTAGCACCAGCATTTTCCTTTCTAGGTGTTGTTGAAGCCTGTATTACTGTCTATTACTAACAAAAACAAACAAAAAAAAGCCTTAAACAAATACACTTCTTGTTTTTCTGACCAGGCCCAGCCAATAAATTGTCAGATTCTCTCAGATGTGTTTACGAACCTTTTCCTCTTGCACTAGCTTACATCCAGTGAGAACGTGAAAAGCTAAATTACAAGCATAAACACTTCAAAACAGAAGTTAATAATAGAAAGAGTTAAGAACATTTCTAGAGTGACACGATACGGATGCCGTATTATTAAACAAACGGCTCACAACGGTATTATGACATGAGTCATAATGCCTGATGCCGTGAACATATTGCAGAAAAGAACAATAGCTACCATCACCAGCTACGGAGCTACGCAGAGCACAGCAGCGGGAGCCCAGCCACCAGTGGATCGAAAGCGAGGGGTCTGTCTGCAAGCCAACGGGATCAACACGCACCTGGTACCAATAGGTGCAACTGAACGGAAGCTCATGGAGTTGCAGCATCTTTGGCTAGGCCCTGCTATTGCACCAAAAGTACTACAGGCTTTGCTCTGCGCAGCCTTGCAGCCTGTTTATGACTGTAATTGACTGGGGAATTCCGATTTGGTAGGATTTTGAATCCATTTTCCACAGGTGTGAGTAACTGAATCTGGCCCTGCATTAACACCAACAGATTTTTAAGCCCAGCAAGTCACAGAGCACATCTGAATTGTTGCAATGTTCAAAATCATCACAAGAATGTCTGCCACAGACACAAAACTGGTGGCCAACTGCACATGGACTGGTTTGCCATTCCTTTCGTTCTTATATCTGGTAACGGTGGACTGCAACTAGTGATGGTGAAGAAAAAGATTACTGCAAGAGCTGGCACGTGCACACGCTTGACAGACAAAGTATGGAATCAAATCCTGGGGTTCACTAACAGCACGTACGTCCCATAATTAAAAGTCTATTTGTGGCACACAGAGCAGAAAAAGCTTTCATTTGGGGTAAAACTTAAACATAGCTTTACTTTCCCTGCTTGATGCAGTAACCCAGTTCAAGGGAATATGGTCTGGAAGCAACATTCTTCAAGATTCACATCTACAATCGTCAAGGGGAGGGGCAGGGGGAAAAATGAGAACAAAGTAAGGGAAACCCACCCATAAAATGAAATACAGGGCTTGATTCATTGTCACACACTGTTAATGTAGTGGTTCGACTGCTGTGGTGTGCAGCTAACATAAACAGAGCCAGCTTAAACCCTAAGTCTCTGTGTCTATCACATCATTAATAAGAAACACTCAGCACAGAGACTTAGGTGGGCTCCAGCCTGCCCAGGTGCCGCCCAGCAGCTGGCAGCACCGGGAGCACGGCCCCTGCAAAACGCCTGGCCAGGGCCCCAGGGTATTCTGGCTCTTTCTCAGCTTCCACAGCAGCACTGGGGATGCCGGCAGCTATCCTAAAGGCAGCCTCAAGGTTGCTCCGAACTGTGCTAAAGACCAAACCAGCTTCTGAACAATTTCAAAACACAGGTTGAGCAGAAGCGGTTTGCTGCACTCGCTTGAACACAAGGTTGGCTGGAGCCCAGCCACATCTGAGAACAGGCTGCCTTCCCTTCAGCCGTTGCAAGTGTACAGACATACCACATACTTGATGCAAGACAACATACTTAGGATGAAGTACCCAGAAGTCAAGAAATCCACTCAAAACAGTGGGTAGCTACACTGTATTACTTCCAATCTATCATCAGGATCCCCCTAAATACATTTTACTGCAGAAGCATTAATATGGCAGGAGTTGATTTGCTCAGAGAAAGCCTTGCGTTTCTTGTCTCTGTGTGTTTACACATAAAACGCACGCTCACCCATGCAAACATGCCACCCCAATCAAGCCAAACATACACAATGCCTATAAGACATAAATAAATACTTATGAGTCACAGATAACCACCTCATAAATTACATGGTCTTACAAAGTATCACTGCTAAAGATAATTCATACAATTGGATACAAAACACACATATACGACTCTCATTAAGACAGATAAGAGTTGTTTGTTTCCTTTCACAAGAGCCCAAGGCCTTAATTTACAGGGTCTTGAATTATTTTATTTAAGCTTGGAGTCCCACAGCTGTAGGTCAGTTCCAAAACCTGGCCCAAAACCAAGACATAAGAAACCAAACCTGATTACAGAGAACATAGCAAGTAGGAGATTAGATGGGGCAGGGGGGTACTCCAAAAGTCCAAGAGCCCAGTTTGCTCCAGCTCACAGGAGTCAGAGCTGGTAGCATCTATACACCTTTATTCTCAAACAGATTCTGCTCCAGCATCCACCTCTCCTACCTCACTCCTGCTGCACTGCCCACGACCGGCTCCCCCATCGCCCAAGCGAGGAGCTGAGCTCCAGCCGCAGGAAAGCACGGCCACTGCAGCTTTTCCACAGCTCATGACAAACTCTTCTGTGGGAACAGGCACAAGCCACTCCATCCAACAAAGCAACAAGGGACAAGATCAGCCCTGCAGCCTCCGCTTGGGCAAAGCCTAAATGCCACTTTGGTACCACTTGACTGACACAGCCCAAACACAGCGTGTTTGTTTTGCTGACACATAGGTTTAAGTTCGCTCCCCAGCCACATCTTCTTTCCCCTTGGATACAATAGTCATCTTCATAGCACTTATTATAACATATTGCAGCAATAATGTGCAATTATCCTCAAAAACAAAGCAAAAGCTCAAGATAAAAATAACAGGCACTGAGCACACTTACCAGCTGGAGGAAGGCAGCACTAGCTGCAGCCTGCTACAGCACAGCCATTTTAGGGCTGCAGCTGCCTCTCCCGGCCCAATTTCAAAGGCCAGTCTGCAGGAGGACACACCGGGAGATGGACCCTCTCCAAGAACAAGTCCAAAGTGAGAAGCAGCCGGCAGCGGCCAGGCTCTGCAGAGCTGTCATTAGGCAGCAATGTGCCTCACCTGGGGTCTCCGCACTTTGCAGCTGGATTCAATGATTGCATTTGGGCCAGGCAAGAGCTCGAAATGCTCAGCACCTGGGAGGGCTAGTCTTTGCCTTAGGAGAGGTCCATCAGGTGGCCAACAGCCACAGCTGTCATCCAGGGTCTTCCCTGATGGTGACGCCTGACCTAGAGAAAGCAATACACCCCTCAGGTTTTCTTCTTGCCTGTTTTTCTGTTTTGCTGGACGTGCTTACTTCGACTTTACCCACAACAGACTCTTCTGACCCCTCTATTTCCAAGCTTTCGTAGCAACATACCCTGAAAGCAAATTATAGCAGGGAAAAAAAAACCCACAAAACAGTTTCAAGGACTACAAAGAGGCAGTCAATGTATTTAATAAGAGTAACAGATTAAAATTCTCAGCGGCAGATCACAAAGATGGTAAATCTGATCAAGTATAAGGAAGCTGTATGTGTATCTCAGGTCTCTGATAGCTTCAGAGATCTCTCAGGTTATATGACGTTTGTTGAAAAACCTGACATCTCTGCTTCGTACAAGAAGCACTGATTAGAGCTGCACACATTCAAGGAGGGCCTCTGTTGAATAGAATTGGCCAAATCAGATTAAAAACCCAATATCTATGATGAGGGCTGCAAGCTGACTGCTCGGTGAGGCTCCACTGACGTGAACCAGAAGTTCCTTGCATGTGGTCAGGCTCTAAATTTGATACTGGAATTTAAAAACAAATTAAGATTCCCATGTAATACTGACTTTTTTTTTTTTTTTCCCAGAGTAAAAGATTTTACAGCATGGAATGCTAGATGCAGCGGTTACATGAGTCCAAGTAATTGTACCAATTATATAATTTGATATAATTGCACTAATTACATAAACATATAATAATGAAATATAAGTTATTCCAAGAGCTAAACTGGAAGAACATTAAAGAACCTAAATCTGCTCCCACTTATTTTAGTACAAATCAGAAACAATTCCCCTGAAATCAATGAAGTTACCCAAATAAAACTGGCCCCTACCATTACAAGCAGCCAGGTAAATCCATCTTTTGGTTCGAGGGTATTGTCTGGACAAACAAATGAAAGCTGCTGGGGTATTTTCTACCCATGCGGATTGCTGATTTCTGGCCAAATTCCAGTGTATGCAGGGAGATTCTCCTTGTGTTTGTGACCAGGTTAGGTGTCTTCTCCTCTTGTTCTGATCTGTCACTCAGCATCTGTGGGTTTTACTAAACCTTTTAGCTGCTGATTCTAAAGAAGGAAAAATGTATATTTTTTCAATAGTGAGAATGAGCACTCACCTGTCGGGTGAGTCCCAGCCCCAGTCAGGATTTCAAGAAATCCAGATTCAGATGTGTCTTCAGACACATTGGTGCTAGCCTGAATTATATCTGCCAACTTTAGGAAAACTACTGTATACCAACACCAGTATTAACAGAAACAGACTCTCTTCTTAGACAAAAATTTGTTATTTCTGATCCATTTTGCAAAATGTTCTTCAACTCTTCACAGTAGAAGCCACCCCAAACAAAAATTATTCTTAAGAAGGATTCATTCAGGGAGGGATTTCCGCCCTTCTGCCATGGCAGGGGGAGTGCAGCAATTAATTTCAGCTGCTGACTTCACCTCTCACAATTAACAAAGCAAAGAAGGTGAGAGCTGGCAATTTTGGAGCAGGTGTCTATTATGTGTGGAAATACGTGATGTATGCAGAGTTAATCCACCAAGAGCTCTGTTGCACCACATCGTGACAGTCACCCTGTTCACACCATCCTCGTTAACAGTAGTGGGAGGTCCAGGCATAGGACCGGGGTTTTGCCTGTGTTAGAATATTTCAAAGGATGAACATTTTCCAGCCACAGAGATTGATTCTGCTGCATGATAGCAGACACTGATTTAGCATTTAAAGGACCAAATTCAAAGCCTATCAGCAACAAGAGAGACACACCTTGGGGTGGGGGGTGCTATGAACCTCTCCCAGCTGTTTCTTGAGATACAGTACCTAACCTGGCATAAGGCAATGAACCTGGATGCTCAGTTCTACAAGGATGGGAATGACAGATGGGAAAATAAACCCCAACATTTTCAAAAAGCAGCCATCAAGCTTGGAAGTCTCATTTTTCATTTTGCCTGCTTTCAAAAATGCAGGAGGTGGAAGCTGCAAAAAGTGGTATTCCTGCAGCCCCCTGCAAAAACCTGGCAAGAGCAGTAGCCTTTGTCACACCTCTGAAAAATCAAGCCCGAACTGTTCCAGATTGATCCCACAAAATTAAAGACCTTTTAAATTTCATTTCATTTTAGCCTTGGAAATCTGTGTGACAGGTTGCTATTGGCACCAGGACTCAGGAATACCTCACTATCTGCAGCACTCCCAGAGCAGTGAGTGACTCCACGCTGCAGAAAACTCAAAGCATGTTCTGCTCGGATCAATTTCCAGAGACTGTTTCACACGAAATAAAAGGACCTGGGAACCTGGACTACAATCCAGCTCTTCCCACTGCTGGCTGATGCTCCTCACATCATACTGATTCATGCTCTGGTTTGTGTATCTGTTTCTGCCCCATGAATGTCATAGCTGTAAAAGGGGGAGCAGGGAAGGCAGGACAATCGAGCTGTGAAAGCTTTTTACTAAGCAAAGGGTTGTTCTTTGCTGGCCTCTGCGAAAAAGTTCAGGACCCTGGGTTTGCGGTGGGATGCAGCGCACAGCCCATTCCTGCCCCCTGCTCGTGGCCAGCCCAAGCTCGTGGCACCCTGGCTGCCGGCAGCTCCCTGCTCCCCAGGGCTGCAGGTCCAAATCCCACGCCAAGACGCCCTGTTCTTCTCCTGGGAGAGCACAGGAGTCCCACAGTCAGACACAGGGCTTGACTTCAACCCCAGAAACCAAACACTCGCAATTAAGAACGAAACCTAAACAGATCCAGCCTCCAGGGCCTTGCATTTCAATGGGCAAGACTTCTTAATACACCCTGTTTTTTAAAGTGCAGCCCGGTCTTACGTGTAATGATGGTGTCATATGAGGTCAAATGTGCCTTCAGACTGAAGGGATGTGTATTTGTCACTGAATTCAAGGGGAATTTATCGAACTCGGCAGTAGCACAGTTGACCCAGTGAACAACAACAGGGGAGAAAGCTGCTAAGAGATGGAGCAAGAACAGCGAGTGGTGGTGTTGACAATAAAGGTGGTGTTTAAGGTGGTGAGAAAGCTATGAAATGTTCAAAAAATTTGATCTGGGGGACAAAGTGCTGCACAGGCAGGCTGTTGACAGAGCCACAGCAAAGTGCTCCAAGAGGTCTCCCAAAACAAAGCTGTTTAACACCAGTGCCTGGCTTTGGGGAGTAGCGGGCAGAGCTACACTCGAACGTGCATTGTAACTAGAACCCATCACGAGTTGCATGAACTTGCTTCTTCAACACTTTCCAGGTCTCAGGGTCAGATCTAACGTTTGCCAAGTCAACAGAGGTCCTTCTGTCAGCTTCAGATGGCATTTGCTCAGGTCTCTGGGAGGAAGAATTTATCTGTGATGATCAATGAAATCAATATCTGGATATATGTGCAGCTGACAAGAATTTCTATGAGCATTTGTCAACATCTGGGGGGGCTGTCAGTACAGGGGATGTATTTCACTCAAAAACCTCTCGCCTTGGTGAAAAAAAAGGTTCCCCAGACTTAGTATTGACCTCTTTTTCCTGGAAGTGCTTTCCACAATATTTTTTTTACCTCTTGCAACCAATCAGGGAGTGACCTAGACAAGAAGTTACATTCCTACACGGCAGGTGAACCAGGAACTCGCTGTAAATGACCTACAGGTATGCGGAACAGCGCGCTCCTGCGCCCAGAGACCTCGCACTGATGCAGATAGAAAGAAGCAGATGCTTCCATGTATAGACGGCAATAAAACTAGAGTGTAACATTTTTAGGATCGCAGCTGAGCTCTCAGACAAGACTTTCTGCAATGACTAATACGACTACAGTCTAATGCGACAGTTCACTGTCTGCAGCCCCATTCAGTCCTGAAAGTAAGCAAGTTTCTCCAGATGTTACACACTGAAAAAAAAAAAAAAAAAAGAAAAAAGCACATCCAGTTTTCAATCTTTTTTATTTATTTAAACTGTACACAAATGTAAAATACTTCAACAGCAAATCTAAGTGAAAATTGTTTGGTTTAAATTATTATGGAACAGAACCTAAAAGAAACTTTATTAAATAAACATAAAAATTGGATTTAAAGGATGCACATATTGTAAAGTATTCTACAATAGTCATTTTTTTTCACTCTACATTCCATGTGCGTATGGTATAGAAAAGACACTGAATAGAACAAACAGAATCCATTTTGTACCCTGAAACAATTGGTAGGCCTCGTGAGGGATTGCTCAGTATGACTACATGATATATGATGGCTTTGCCATCTCATAAAAATTATAACTAATATGTTGGCCTCTTTGGTTCCAAAATTTATGTATAATACATTTAACTGTATTCATTTTTTGCTGCTATAAAAATAACATTTTTTTTCAAATGGCAGTTTTTTGACTAATCATGCAACTAAATCAGTGCAAACATTAAAAGCAATCATTCGCTTTAAAAAAGAAGCAAAAGATTTAATTTCAAGTATAAAAAAATATAAAAAAGTCATATCATAAGTCCAGTTTTGTCTAGTATGGGTCAACACTTTAAATTGCATAGCTCATGCGGCACCTGTTTACCTAGATAGTGAGCAAAGATAAGTGCACTATCAAGTACCACTTTTCAAGGCATTGAAATTTGCAAGTGCTATTATACGTGCATTCAAGCAGTTTGCAAGTGCTATGCTGTATCATTATTTTCTGATCTTTATGGCCATCCTTGACACCTCCTGGTAAGGAAATTGAAAGCACTCTCCTCTCCCCTCCTTTCCAAGACTTGTTAAAATGTTCCTCGCCTGTTATTAAATGCACTGCATTTTTCAGAATGTCTCCACTCTGTTACTGTCACTCCTCTTTAGGGTTCATTGGTTTAGCCGTGGTGGCAGTTGCTTGTTTGCTCATCCTCTACGTGACGCGTCCTTGCCGAGTCCCCCGTTGAAGAACACAGATTGCAACTTCGACTTTTTGTTCTTCGAACAGTGAGAGATGCCAACGGTCAACACAGTCCAGATACAGTGTCGGATCCCCTTTCCCAAGACACGGCGTGTGTAGCCATCCAGGGGTTGCTAGTGGGCAGTTAAAGCATTGGGTCACACCAGCCCAGCTTGTGACTTTGCAATAGTCGGGTGTTAGAAATACAGCAGTTGCTTATGCGTCTGTCCCCTTTTCTCTCTCTCCCTGATGGTACCACGAGGTTCCTTACTGGAAGTGCTGTAGGAAGATGTGGGTATCCGTGATGTTTACATTTAGATAAATTTAAGTTAAGAGGAAGTGATCACCTCCCAAGGCAGGTGTCCTGCAGCTTTCTATTAGACCTAAGAGGTGACAGTCGACTTTTTCTTTCTTCTTTTTTTTTATTTTTTTTTATTTTATTTTCTAAATTTGGTCATTTCGACACCTGTGTGCAAGAATATGTCGTGTTCTCGCAGTCTGTGCTTTTGCCTGAGCAAAGGGAGCTCATTTCGGTCTGGCTTCGCCGGCAGGCGGGGAAACAGCTGCTCAGCCGTTCACTCGTACTGGCAGGCATTTAGGTCCGTCGTCACTGGTCACTGACTTTCTGTGCTCATGTCCCTTTTGCGAGCTGCCTCGTGTCTGTGTGTGTGTGTGTCTGTGTGTGTGCGTCTGAGCGCGTGTTTGTGTGCGTGCCCACGTTTCGTGTGTCTGTGTGTGTGTGTGTGTGTGTCTAAGATATTTCATAGCATTAACTTATAAGTGGTAGTAATATATAAGTGTCCAAGATCCACAAACTGCCACTGTCCTGACACCAAAGTGAAATTATTTTTTTTTCTTTTTTTTTTTTTTCTTTTTTTTGTCAAACTTTTCCACAGTGACTTTCCAACACTGATGCCTGGATACACAGTGAAACTTCCTCCAACACCATCTCGTACGGTAATGTTTCTCTCTCTCTCTCTCTCTCTCGTCCTCTCTCTCTCTCTCCCCCCCAAAAAAAACACACCTTAAATCAAGCACAACCGCATTCTTCCACAATCATATTGGGAACGTCCCTTTTCACAATGTTGTATTCATCATCAAAGTACAGCATTGACATTGTGCTAAGTTTGGTTGGAATGCAACAGGAGTTCACGGTGCCCGGGTTCAGCCCCCGCATTCGGTACTGATTCACGACGGCGGTGTGAAAGGAGGAAGCCGACCCCGGGACGCCGGCCAAGTAGGCCGGGCAGCTCCCTTCACAGTAATTCCCATAGTAACCTGATGGTGCTATGATCCAGTCATTCCACCCAATGAGTCTAAAGTCAATGTAAAACTGTTGCCTGCAACATAGATTGGTCCTGCCATCGCACTCCAGGCCTCTTTTCCGGATCCTGTGTTTGTTATCGGCGAGGCGGGCTTGCACCACTAAAAAAGGCCGGTGGGATTCCTCCCCGGGGTCCACATAAATTGGCAGCACTGAATACTCTTCACAGCCCTCACATTGAACATCCAAGTTCAGTCTCCTTTCTCCTCTCTCAAACAGAGCCTGGATCGCCTCTGTCATGGGAAAAGTGTGCCAACCACTTCTTTTGAGATCAACTTTCTTTTCAACCACATTCCACTTGTTGCTAGTGTCCGGGTCTTGGAAATAGACTTTGACTCTTACTTTTCGCCTGCTGCCTTTCTCTAAGACATATGGAAGCAGCTTCAAGTAAAGCCACAGGCTGGCTTGAACGACAAACAAGTTCTGGTTCCCTTCATTCGAGATGAAGAAATAGAGGCGGACTCTAGATGAGGCCAGATCGTCTGCAAGATAAGGAGAGATCAGCAAGATTAAGTCAAAAAGGAAACGTTAGCTTGTGTGCCATTCTGGATTCAGGGACAACACTAGAGCACAGCAGATCGAGGGAGCGGCGACGGGGCTGTGCCGGCCAGAAGGCACGCACTGAATCAGATATCCCCAGTTTGCAATCAAAGTGAATTAAAAAGGGACTTCCCACAGCAACCTTCACCATCGGGCCGTAGTCAGAGGTCTCAGATCCACAGTCACCCATCAGAGCTCTCCAGAATACGGTTTTCTTGCCGGCCAGCCAGCTTTAAAGACGCCATAGCAGCACCTTGAAAAGACTGGCACTAGAACTCTGCTAGCTCGTCCGTTTAAGAATAGTTGTAACTTTCAGCTACCTGCCAGTTCTCACGGGGAGAGCCCTTTCAATAACCACTGCAACGCCAATGCCAAACCAGGGATATTGTTTCAATTTTTCATGTATTCTCATCACGGTTTGAGAGAGAGGATTCACAAGACAGAGGGGAAAATATTTCAGTAATGTGCCTGCTCATCCAACAGATCGAGCTAACCCCCACTCAGCCCGGTAGAATATCTGCTATCATTAATCGTTTCGGTCTCTGCCTTCCCCCCCTGCCTCCCAAAACGATAAACTCTCATCCAAGGCGAGGCAAGGAACCGGTCGCTTTCGCTGTAACGCTGTTACTGACTGTTCCCAATACGATTTTCAATAACAGCAGAACTAAAGGAGCAAAATTGTCACGGCAAACCAAATGTCACCAAATGTCTGACATAACCCCTTAGTTGTAAACAGAAAAGCCTGCTGCACGGAATGTTTCAGAAATACCAGTGGCCCTCCTGCAATTTTGCACTACAAGTCCTAACTAAATTTGGCGTAGGTGATAAATGTGCAAGCTGGCCTTTATGGCGGAGACTGTAATCCTGGTCCCCGAATCAAAGCCTCTCAATCGTTATTTAAAATTATTGCTGGAAAGGCAGTTTCTCATCTGCCCTTATCTGTTTCACTTCTTTCTGTGCAGAGCCAAATGTAGATTTCTCTTCCTTTTCTTTTCCTAAGAATCTTTATTATTTTTGGCAATCTCTGAATGGGATTTTTTGCGTAGTCGGTGTCTTCATTTGTTACCCTAGATGCCTTTCAAATGTGCCTCCAGGGCCCATTCAGTACCTTGTAATATTTCAGTGACAAAAATTTTCACTGTGTTTGCCTACGTTTTACATAAAGTCGATTTTGGAAGTGTTAACAAAAGCCAGCGATTGATTGAATACCAAATGGGAGCACAAGCCCACCCCAGATCTCCCAACAACAGCCTATTAAAAAATAATAAACCCAAAAATGTACGCTAGGAAAGCCTTTCGCGTGTTAGTAAATACGCAACTTCTTTATAAACTGTGGTGACAGTGACAGAAAAAGAACAGTACGGTGCTGCTACACCGATCCACATCGCTCGTGTTGTGTGAGATTGTGTGCGCCCATAAATTTTGTATGTGAATGTAACAAGCGTATGTATAATGCAACAGATCCCATAGATACTGTAAATGTATATGCCTTTGGTAAGTGGGAGGGTAGATAAAGAAGATGAGTGGGCAGTATACAGGATAGAAAAAGATTTATTTTGTGGACAAATTATGTATAGATGCCACAGGAAGATAGAGAGAGGGGAAAATGAACTGAGTGACAGAGCAATGAAGGAAAGGAGAGATGGGCAGATAGACGGGAGAGAGCTAATTTGCAGAGTGATGGTGTTACAGCCAGATGTGCAAAGTTCACAGGCACAGTGGTTGCCTGGATAAACTGCTGGAAAGCTACGCTGAAGGGATTCAGCGACACATAACTGCAATGGCTGGACAGAACTGAGATGGCTGGTACGGTGGGGATGGATGGCACAGCTAGTAAGTGGACTGACGGACAGAGAGGAGACAGACACACTCGGGAGGAGGCTGCATGCAGTGGACAAACAGACAAGCCCAACACTCCGAACGAAAGCTAAATAAATGGGAAATGAATGGAAAGGGAGGACGGGCAAATGCAAGCCTCAACAGACAGCCACACGCAGCCAGCCAGATGAACGTGCAGGGCAGGCAGCAGAGGCGAGGGATGCGAGGGATGCGAGGGATGGAGTGGGACAGGTGGAGGAGGCCGGTGGGACGCCAGGGAGGGAGGCGAGCCGCGGTGCAGCTGGAAGGGCAGGAGGGCCCGAGGGAAGCCGGGGCACGGCGGGGCTCCGCAGGGAGCCGCAGGGCGCAGCCCGGGGAGAGCCCCCGGCCCCGGGGCGCACACGCCGAGGGGACGGGGAGGCGCGGGCAGGGCCAGGGCCGGGCGCTCGGGGTGAGGGGGCGCGGGTGCGGCGGGTGCCCCGGCAGCCAGGTGCCCGCAGCGGGCAGGGGACCGGCAGCGGGGCCGGGCAGGGGAGCGGGCCGGGGTCAGGCGGGGGGACGGCGAAGGCGCGCAGGAGGGCAGGCAGGGCGAGCGGGGGGACTGCCGGGGTCGGGCAGGGGGACCGCCGGGGGTGAGGCGGGCAGAGCGGCGGGGCCGGGGGCTGAGGCAGCCCGGGCAGGGGAGAGGGCGCGGGCGGCGGGGGCGCGGGGCCGGGCGGCGCCCACCTGTCTCGGCGAAGCTGATGATCTCGGAGACGGGGTCGTGGGCCGGGGGCCCGGCGCTCGCCTGCCCGTCCAGGCTGGGGATCTCCACGCGGCCGTCCTCCCGCACCTTGCCGGCGTGCAGCTTGCGCAGCGCCGTGACCATGGCCGCCTTGGGCACGGCGTGCGTGATGTTGGGCCGGTCCCGCATCTGCAGCCGGCTCAGGATGTGCCTCTTCACCGCCTCCAGGAAATCCCCGTCCACCTTGCCCGGCTCCTCGGGCCGCCGGAAGCCGCAGGAGGTGCATGTGTCCTGCGGGGCGCTGCCGGCGGGGGCCGGCGGGGTCGGGGTGGCCGCGGCGCCCAGCAGGAGCAGCCCGCAGGCCAGCAGCGCGGCCAGCACCCCCCGGCGAGCCGCCCCGTCCATGGCGGAGGAGCGGGGGGCCGAGCTGGGGGCCGCCCCGAAGCGCCGCAGGGAGCCCGTCTGCAGGCAGCGCCGCTCCGTGCGCTCCGCGGCGCGGAGGGGGCGGTGGCAGCCAAGCTGGGGGGCCGCAACCGCTCCGCGCAGGGGGGGAGCCGCGGCGGAGGGAGGGGGCGCCCGGGGAAGCGGCGTGTGCCGCCGGGGAGGCGGAGGGGGGAGGCTGCACACGCAGGCACCGAGGGCGAAGTTGGAGGGGGGGGGTGGGGGGGGCAGCAGGCTTGGCGTGCACGGAGAGCCCGGCTCCACGGGGGAGGGGGACGGCAGCAGGTGAGGGGGTGGCTGCGGAGCCCGGGGAGGAGGGAGGGGGAGCGGGAAGCGAGCCGGAGGTGCGAGGGGAGCCGGGGAGCAGGGGGGAGGCGGCGCCGCGCTGCCCCGGTGCCCCGCGCCGCTTCAGAGGGGCATCCCCGGGCGCAGCCGCTCCTGGTCCATCGCTCGCTTCGGCAGGTCCGGGCGGGCCGCGGAGAGGAGCTCTTTAGTCCAGCGTCATTGAGGGGGGTCAGGGAGATAAACGAAGCAGATTTATATACAATCCAATTTATAGCCTGGAAGGAGGGGGGGGGGGAGAAATGCCACTTGTACCCCCCCGCCCACTCCGCCCCCGCAAGACAACAATCCACAGGCCGTGGGTGCAGGTCTCTGAGCAGGTCGGCTCCGCGCCGCTCGGTTGTCCCCCGTCAGCGCCCGCTGCTTCTCAACGTGCCATCAAAGTTGACCCGGAGCATAGCTGGGGAGGGGGCCGGGGGCGGCGGGGAGGGGGTACGTGGCTGGCAGCTCCACAGTTGCGAGTCTTCGCCCCCCACCGCCCCGCTTATGATTAGCGAGATGCTTTTATTTTCGAAGCGGCGCGGAGGGTCCGGAGTCCGGCGCGGATGCGACGGCGGCGCCCGGCGCGACCCCCGCCCGCCGGCAGGGCACCGTGCGCTGCGCGGCCGCGGAGCGGGGCCGCGGCTCGATCCCGGCGATCCCAGGAGAAGCTGCACAGATCCACTCGGTCAGACCAGCTCTTCAGCTCGCTCCCTCGCTCGCTCTTTTTAAACAATATCTCTCTTGTTGGTGGTTTGGGTTTTATTATTATTATTGTTATTAT
This sequence comes from Falco cherrug, assembly GCF_023634085.1. Lineage (NCBI taxonomy): Eukaryota > Metazoa > Chordata > Aves > Falconiformes > Falconidae > Falco > Falco cherrug. Next base: position 29,676,559 of record NC_073704.1, on the reverse strand, counting down.
TATTTTAAGTGTGATTTTTGTTGTTGTTGCTGCTGCCGCTGCTGCTGCTCCAGTTAATCTGCCTCCCTCTCTCTCCTCTCTCTCTCTCCCCCCGCGTCTTTTTGATCTTTCGCTCGCCTTGTGCTGGCTTGAACGCTGTGTTTTGTTTTGTTGTTTGTTTGGTTTGGGTTTGGGTTTTTTGTTGTTGTTGGTTTGGTTGTTTTTTTTTTTTTTTTTAACGCGTCTGATGTTCCTTCTCGGATCCGCAGTGGAAGGTCTCGGGGAAGCGGCTCTCTCCTCGCTTATCTTCCTCTGATCTCCTCCTGCTAATTTTCCCCCCCTGCAAAATCACGACATTGTGGCACTTTCTACTGAAACTTTTATACAGGAGTTAAAACCACGTGGGAGCTCCAACCTATAACAGAGACGCCATGGGTTCCTCACTATTTAGGAGATTAAGTTAAGTCTTTTGCCCCCTGGGCTATTACAGTAACTTCCTGATGTGGAAATATTAACTATGCTGTTTCTTTAACTCCCCCCGTCCCCTCCCTCCCTCCCGGTTCCTGCAAACACACCCACCGCGCACCGGCCGCGGCCCCGGCCCGGCCCCCGGCCCCGGCGGGACGGACGGACCCCGAGCGGCGGCAGCCCCGGCCCCCGCTCCCGCCCCGGCCGGGAGATGGATGCCCCCCCCCCCCCGCCCGGTGTTCCTTGCCTTTTAAGCACTTGAAAGAAGAAGTCATTAGAAAGTTTACCGTCGGGTTGGCTTTGCGACGGGGCGGGTTTCTGTTTGTTTGTTTGAATGGGCCGGGTAATCGGGGCGGGTGCCGGGAGTGTGTGTGTTTTCCGTGGGGCAGGAGGGACGCGGGCGCGGAGCCTGGCGGAGGCAGCGCGGCGGGGGGGCGGCCGGGGCGGCGGCGGGGGGAGCCGGCAGGGGAGATAACGGGAACGCCGCGCTGCCGCAGCCGCGGAGGGGAGCAGGCAGCGGTGTCGGTCCTGCCCGCCCCCGGGAGCGGGCTGTCCCCCGCGGGGCAGCCTCGGGCTCTGGGGGGGGTCTCCGAAGCGAAAGGCGGGGGGGGGCTGCGATCTCCCCCCCACCCCACGCAGGGGTCAGGAGAGGCTCCCGTCCACCTCCCCTCAACTGCCGAGCCCGGGGTCGACCGCCGCGGCACCGAGGCGTCCCCGCGAGCCAGGCTGCGCCCCCCGCCCGGCGGTACGCCGCCCGCCGCACCCACCCACCCCCCCCCCCCGCGGGCGCGCCCGAGGCCGGGCAGGCGCGGCGGGGCAGCGCAGCGGCGCAGCTCACCTGCGCGTCCCCCGGCCGCTGCGCGCTGCCCCGCGGCCCTGCGCGCCGCCGCCGCGGGCAAGGCTGGGCAGAGGGCGCCCCCTCTGGGCCGCGCGGGGAAGGGCGGCGGGGCCGGGCGGGGAAGCGGCGGGGGCAGGGGCAGGGCCGGCCCGCCGGGCCCGGGCAGCGGCCGCGGGAGCCCCGCGCTGCAGTAACGGGCGGGGGCCGGGCCGCAGCTGCCCCGGGCCGGGGGGAAGCGCCGGGCGGGAGGGGACGGGCCGGAGGCGCCGGGGGAAGCCCGTGCTCGGCGCCGGGCAAAGGAGCGCCTCGGGCTGAGCCTCCCGCAGCCCAGGAGCGGGCCCAGGCAATGCAGCCGCCAGCTGCTCGAGTTATTTTTTTTTTTTTTTTTTTTGGGGGGGGGGGGGGGGGGCTTTTTTAACAAAACAAAGTCTATTTCCAAGAACGAAATTAAATCTTAAGACCTTCATCTTTTCCATTGAGCTCAACGGTGGTTTTCAAGGGGCAGATGCTGGACACGCAAATTCCAGCTGTGACAGCAAAGAAGCCCCCTCTGCTCATTTCAGTTTTTAGACAAATAAAACTTCTCATATGTTCCTGGACTGCCAACACGTGAGCTGTAAGTTGTCACTAATACAAGTGACGCAGGAGCACAGAGGGTCAACTGGAGGATCAGCCCATTACTGTCCTTTAAGCATGGAAAGGATAAATGCTATTCTCATCATAAATATTTTCTTTCTTGTTCTCTACTGCAAAAGGAAAGACACCTAGCACTGTGCTTCCAAATCACCTTTCAATCCCAATCTGATTGTTCGCCTTGGTTTTAATATAAACACGGTCTAACTGCATATACAGCACTGTAAGTCAAATCCTCAGTATCACTGGAGCTACCCTGATGGGAGATCAGAATTAGATACAGTATTTCCTCCCTGCCAGTAACAGGTTTTGAATGGAAAGCCTGGAATGTAAAAAAAGAAATAATGCTAAAAATCCAATCACTCTGACATCCTGTGAGCTAATAAGAGCACGTGAATTCAACAAGCTTAGTACTTCACAGTAATTAATTTGACAGCGAAGAGCTAACAAGAAAACAACAGGCAGAGCAGTGATGACTGGTTCATAGAGGTCACTGTCAAACAAGAAATAGGTGCAAACACAGTCCCTCTCCCTTTGAAAATAACTGTTTCATTGCCCCGCTGAGAATGAAATGCCACAGAGGGAAAACATCATGTCTTCAGTGGGGATAACAAATCGGGAAAGGTATTTCTAGTGGTAAAACAAGGTAGAAGTTTTCTTTTTTACCTACAGTGATTTTTTTAATCATCCCTGTTACTCACTGCAGTGGCATGTTTCAGGTTGTGTCGTGTGTGTGTGTGTGTGTGTCCCCCTTTTATTTTTTTGGTTAGCCAAAGTCATTTTGCATATTCAAATATTGGAAAGATTTATCTTCTCTAGCAATTACTAACAAACTGATACACTAATAACCTCTATTGTTATTTAAAGTGTGTCCAACACAGCATCCTGGAGGCAGCTCTCACACAATGGACTTTTCTCTGGCTTCCTTCTAGAGAAGAACTTAATCAAACCTTAGCTGCTTTCAGGCAGAGGAGCCTACAGGGAGAGCAAAGAGGGTTAACAGAAACAAATGTGCCATTTGATTTCTAATCTTGCTCAGGGAGCATGGCCTATTGATTGAGCCATAAAGCTCTGTTAATTTTAAGATCTCTTCAGTTTTCAGTTCTTTCCCGTGGGCATAGACTTGTTGCTTGTACGTAGTGGCTGAACTGTCGGGGAAAGGGCAGCTTCACACTCCCCCGGCTCCGCTCTCCCCCCTCCTCCCCTCTATTCTATTTTTTCTGAGCTCATCTGTGTGAGGATACGTTTTCACACACACCTTCTCAAACCGGCTGCTATTCATCTGATTCAGGGTCATGCTTTTCCATACATTAAATGCAGGGGAAAACTGGGAAGGAAATGGCTGGGGTTTGTTCTTAATGGGCAAGCACAGGGTTAGCCAGGGAGCCCTGCTGTGAGAAGGTAACGTGTCAGAGGGTATTTTCTGTAGAAACATCAAGCTCATGACTGGAATCTGATGGTTATAAAGCTACCATTATAATGAAATCAGTATAAACTGAGATCCTCAGCCATTGTAAGTCGGCATGTTTCCGAGGCATCAAACCGCTGCAAGTCTTTCTCCATAAACTAGGTATTTGCTTATGCACATTTTCCTCAAGGGCGACAGATGCAGAAGTCACGCTTTTGGAGAGGCCAGCCAGTGCAGCTCCGCACCTTCCTGAGTCAGTGAGAAGCTCTAGAAACCGAGCAGACAGTGATGGCACACAGCAGCTCCCTCGCTGTTCTGTGTTTCCATGATGCCCTCAGTGGGACCACAAACAATTTACACTAGCAAAGGATCTAGCCCCTCACCTATCGCTAAAGCACCTTTTATGTTCTTAAACCATTAATAATATCTACTAGGTAACCTTACTAATCCCTTTGAGGAAGGATTTTCTTTACTGTACTGATGGCTGAACTGAATAAAGCTTCACATATAAGAGGCCTGGTTTGCACTAGAAATGCTTCTCATTTGTTTATCAGCAAATATAAGTTTTACTAGCACAAGCATCTTTTTTCTGCAAGCATTTCCCAAATAAAATAGGCTATACTGGCAAAAGCACTTTTTTTTTGCTCATATAGCTGCATCTCTATGGGGGATTTTTGCACGTAGTGGAATGCAATCTGTTTTAAATGGCACTTCAGAAGAGCATTGCTATCCCACAGAAGTTTCAAGGCTAGACCTTGAAGTATACACTTCTGCCTTGTATCTGAAAGAGGTTTTTTACAAGGTGGCCATTGTCATCTTGCTGGAACTATAGAGAAACTGAGACACACAGTTACAGGGGCAGTTTGGGAGCACCGTGCTCTATCTGGAATTTGTGTTCATGCCATTCTTTTGCGTCAGATGCAATTATGTATCTGCAATCAAGCTGATTCCTCACTACGCATCATTACTTTTTAAACAACTGCAACAGAAACAGCGGATGTTTCAAAAGCACCATAAATCTGTAGAAGGGAAAGTCCTATTGAAAATCAAGTAGGTAAATGCTGTTCTGAATGACCTGGACATTTTCTGAACTGGCAAAGGTAGACCTAACTCATGAAAAAAAAATCCACTAAGAGGTTAATCTGGCTTCTTTGCTCCTGCCCATGCTTTTTTAACTGCAAATTGTCTGTTAACAGAGATTTGCTCTCTCTAAGAAAAGGGTCATGCTCTGAACACTTGGAAACAGGGGGTAGAGCTGGCAGAAACAAAGGACCTGACCAAAGTGGGAACTCCTCATCTAAAGCAGGTACAACGAGAATCTGGAAGATGAGTCACAGAGAAATAAAACAGAACCCTCAACAGGTTTTGAAGAGCACCTACTGAAAGCCAGCTCCTTGCACAATTGTCAGGCAGGATGGGGACACGGGGGAGGCAGTGGTAGGGGGTTGCAGGGGGTATACTCACAGCCTCAGCCTCCCACTCCCGCTGCACCTGCTTTAACATGGCTGTAGTCCCGCTCCCTTCAGCTCAGCTACCTTGCAGTGCCTCACAGGCAGCATGTTGGCCGATCACTCCTCTTCAATGACCTCTTCACGCTCTGGAAAGGTTTGCATCCAAGGTCCCAGGTTCACTGTAGGGAATGCAGGTGGATCTCCTGCGCTGTGAAGCGATGCAGTCAAGTACCTCACCTCAGGCAGGTCTTCACACAAAGCAGCGTGCCCTTTGGCAAAGGGACTGAGCTCAGCGATCTGCTTCAGTTTCCAAAGCAAAGGGACCAAACACCATCGGGTGGATACCCCCGTCTGATATTCAAAAGCTATCTGCTCCTTGTTGATGGCCCAGAAATGCTCTTATTTTCCTCGCCCAGGCTGTCCTCTGCAGTCCAAAGCCGTAGCCTTATAACCAGGCAGTGACTTCCTCTGAAGTTACTTGTATTGACCTAAATAGGTTGGGGCGGGTGAGGACACACAGGCAACATGAAAAAGCTATGCTGGTTGCCCAACAAAGAAGTGTCTGCTTTGTGGTGAGCACTTTTAATGTATAAGCACTTTTAACATACTGCTAAAGAACATGATTTTCATGTTTGTTTAAGTTCACACCAAAAGTCTTGCAAAGTAGCAATATGAGTAAAAATAAAATCTGCATTTAAGTGGTAAACAAAATAGTTAAAACTTGACTTCTAGTAATTTGAATGCTACTTACCAAGGCAATGCATTTAGAAGTTGACTGGTGCATTTCTTTTATACATCCAGCTGTGACTGACACATCTCATAGATCAGGAAAATGAATGGTAGGATGGAACAATGTTAAAATCAGCTGTCCTGAGAAAATCAGTGTTTTTCATGGAGCGAAGACAATATGGAGAGGTTTCGCTCCTATTTTAAATGGAGTTCAGAAGCAAAAAATGGTAGGTACCTTTGCAATGCCATGGGAGAAATGGGGTACAGAAGCTTGAGCCATCTCATGATGCACAATCAGTAGCACCTGATGAGTACCTGAACACGAGCTACTTTCTCTTTCCTACAAGCAAACACTAAAATGCAGAGAAGTGTCTATACTTACTGCCTGTGGGACAGGCTGCAGCCAGAAGACCTGTGGTTAAGGCCTGAATTTCTTCCTCTTTACCCCATTTTCACTAGCTGTAAGTTAAGGATGACAGCATTCAACCCTCTGTAAGTTGCTTTGAAATGAAATGGAGAAAAGCAGCACGCGGGATTTCATCCTCTTCATGGAGCTTGACACCATCAGCATGCTCTATGTTAAAAGTAATTTTCAATCTGTTCATGCTTAAATTGCCCAGTTTTGTTTCCCTGAGTCTTTTGTTCTATCAAACCCAAACTGTTGTGCAGTTTGGCTGTTTGCACAAGAACGTCAGAGTGGGTCTTCAAAGATGATTGTGATGTGGTTGGCTGATGCACTCCCTGCTAGGGCCAGGGGCAAGGGGCTCCTGTGACAGCACCAGAGTCCCCCAGTTCAAGCAAGTAGGACCTTCCACCGGGGCAGAGCAGTTGCACTGTCACAGTTAGTGGAGCTCTACAAATTTATCCCAGCTGAGAGTCAGCCCACATGATTTACAGTAACTTGCCCAGTGCTCTTTAGCAGTTGCGGGCCTCTAGCAAGTACGTCCAGGCTGTCTCACCCTCCACATTTGCTACATTAACATTAGCCACAAGCAAGGTCCTCTGCTACTACCCACCACTGACATTCCAGTACTGCTAAATCACACGAGAGGGTTATTAACAAAAATTTCTGAATCACCTTCTGCCCTGCTCAGTATTTACCATTTGTAAGTCAGCGCTGCCTGACCCCTCGTGAGGGAACAGCTTCAATATGCTGTGGGACTGAAACAAAACAGATTGCAAGCTCTATACGACTTGGGTGCTAGCATCTGCCATTTCTTCCAAAACACCTGAAAAAGCACATACACTGTGACAGCTCAGGCTGTCTCCTTGACTGAGATGTCCCTTCAAGGAGTTTTTAAGATTTTGGGAGTTTTCGCTCCCCAGTTTACAAAGCTGGTCTTTTTGTTTTGTTGTTCGCTGCCATGATCTCCTCAGAAGTGGGGCAGCTTATTAACAAAGAATAACCCTAAAACTTCTTTGCAGCCCTTTGCCATTTCTGAGTAATAATCCCACCCACCCCGACATTTATTGCTGTGGTTTAGATCCTTACTGAGAGCATTATTAAGAATAAATCATAGTACGTGGAAATATTACTGTGAAATACACTGGTACTATTATATAAGGATAAGAAAACAAACCACTGCTCTGGAGACAGCAAGAACAGGAGCACATGGATCATATTTAGCAGACATTGAGTCTACCAAACCTACACAGGTACTGAAGTGTTGGGAGGGTGCAGAGCTACAACAGGAAAGTGCATTGTTCTAGTTCTTTTGCTTAAAAGATGAGAGAGAGGGCCTAGGGGAGGGGAACGCATGAAAAAGAAAAGGATGAAACTTTTTTTTTTTTTTTTTTTTGGCTACTCCAGATGGGGTTTTCCTCTGTTTAAATGCTGAAGGACAAAAAGATTTTAAATTAAAATCTTAATAAATATAGCCCTGAGGCTAGTAACATTATTACATCCAAGATGATTACAGCAAGCAAGCCACAAAAGAAATATATATATATTTATTTATTTGAAGCATAATAAGCCTCAGTATTTAGTTAGAAGAAGGCTAGGCAGCTAACTGACTTCCAAACTAGTGAATTTTCCATTCCGCTCCACTAAAAGTACAAACCAACTCGGCACATAGTTTGCAGGGCTTGGTTTCATTTCTGTACAAGGTAACGTTATTACTGCTTATGCTTTTGTGTGTATATATATTTAAAACTAAAAATTATAATTGCTTAGATCATGTGCATGAGGGTTGGCAGGAAAGAACGCCCAGTTTGCAGTATGAGATATGGATAGTTAGCGAGCTCCATTGTGGAAGAGCAATCTAGCTCCCCCAGCTTGCTTGTGAGGTGTGTTCTTCTTGAGACATTTGCCATTTTCAGTTGGTCCTAGTCTCAAGAAAAGGTACTGCACTTTACTTGTTTGTGCAGAGGTGTTTTTTTTAATTGTGGGAATATTTTAATAAAGGATACAGGGAAAATACAAGGATTCAAAGAAAAGGATACAAGCTGATAAAGATGATTAAATCATAGAGCGACTGCGGAGTGGGTCATGAAGTGTTATAATCCCCAACTCCCCTCTGCTTTCTGCCTCAATGTGTTAATGCATCACACTTTAGTACAGTGACACTTTCAGCCCTAGGTGGAAATTCACACATGATGAAGAGGTGGAGGAGGATTTCCAGATGGTCAGACCTCAGGGAGTGCGAAAAGGTGGGGGGAGGAAGGGAGAAACTGCTGAAGGGAATCGGACTTTGGTCACATCAGTAATTTCCAGCTGAAAATGGAATATTAAAAAAAACCCAAAACCAACAAAACAATCACCAATGATCCCACACCGGAGCCAGGTGCATTCAGGTTTGGACATTATCCTCACCGATGCTGGTTGTGAAAGATCCCTTGGAAATATTGGTTTATTTGTGTGCAACAGTGAAAGGTGTGAGCTTCATTTCCTTGGCCGAATTTCAGCATGGGTACTAAAGCACCACGACACAGACCCAATTAGTTGTTTTATTCTCCACAGCTCCTCTTTACTAGAGGTTATTGCAAAGTGGCACTCGCTCTAAATCGTGCATGAATTTTCCTTTCAGTAGAGGCTGTATTTGGCTGCTGTACGTTCCTCTGGGACCCTCTTCTGCAGGGCCACCTCTCTAAGAGCAGCGTAGGGCACTGAGACAGAGAAAATGCAAGGCTTGCAGCCACTTGGTCCCATCACACCCCAAAACAGGCCCCACTTTCCCTTTAGAGGAGCATAAGGCAGCAGCTGCTATCACACAGCTGGACTTCTCTAAGAAGACCTCGTTTACTGTGGCCTTTTGGGGGGAATGGGAAGGTAGTCATGGTCCAGAGTTCAAGGGTTCTGGTCCTTCAGGGTGAGAGGTGCTAGGGCTGTATAAAGAATTAGCAATAGGCTGTATTTCGTACAGTCACAGCTCTTTCCAGATGTCAGGGTTCAGAGAAATTTAAGATAATCAATTATTTAGGCACCACAGTACCCTTATACTGGGGAAGGAAAGATAGTTTCCTCATCATGACGTGAAAAGCAAGCAGTAGGTATGATGGCTCACGCTGCATTTCTAAGGGCTCTTGCTTCATTTTCTTAGGTGTTCCTTGGGTGACAGCATTTCCTTTTCCACAAAATGGACACTAGAGATGCCAATAGCACACAGTCACAATGGAAAAGAATATTTTCATTTCACCATCACGATCACATGCTATTTACCTGCATTTCCTGGATGGCAACAAAGTCAATTGACCATAGCATAATGAACTACTTGGACAAGCCTCATGAGAAATGAGTTTGTTGCACAGTTTCCACTTTGGGGAAAAGTTTGTTGTATGTCCACTCCCAGTACAAACCAGAAAAAAGCTCAAGGAGACAGAATACGCTGCTTTGCCTTATTCAACTTCCACTAGTGCAACTTCAAATCTGTAAAAGCTGTGGTTTTAACAGATGCTGAATCCCTTCTCACATTAATTGTCTTTATATGTTAAAATCAATTATGTCACAGCAAAAGACAAAGAAGCCTCAGGCATCTGAAGTAATAGTGACTTCCATGATGAAATCAAGATGCCCGGGTGCCTGTCACTGGCTTTAGGGGCAAGCCAAAAGCCTCTGAGCCTTGTAAAGCCTGTAGCATCCACCTCAGACTTCAGTCCTTTACAATGACTAGATGAACATCTCTGACTTTCTTCCCTAAAGACTCAGTGCAGCAGGTGTTTTCAGTCTGCCCACCTTCCAGATCAGGTGTCCAAAAATGCAGCAACAAATATAATTTTTTCTTCCCTTTTTCTAAAAGAACTGAAGGTGGGTGGAGGGGATGGGTGTAGGCTATTTGTATTCGTACCTTAATTTAGTCAGCAGTCCAACGGTTCACGAAAGAAGAGCTGGGCTCAGTCCATTTCCCTGCCTGACAGGAGTCCCAGGAAGCAGGGGAGGCAGGGCTGACCTCAGAAGGAGCAGGCTGTGGGGTGATGCTGGGACAGGAGCGCTCGCCAAGCCTCCAGCTGAGTCAGTGCATGACTGAAAGAGAGATGTGGGTTCATGTTCCCAAGTAGACAGTTCAGAGAGCCACAAGGCCAGGCCTCCTTGCTTCCCACCCTGCTAGCCAAAACATCTGGAACTACCCAGTTCACATAAGACCAGCTTTAAGAGGACAGAGGCAGTCCCCACCCTGCCACAGAGCATACCCTGGTAAGTGCACTCTGCTGAGAGAGGAGACACGCACTCCCAGGGGCAGGTGGGAATTGAGCCATGTGAAATTCCCTGTGTTCGGCACTAGCCTTTTGAGTGCTGAGTGTAGTGTATACAAAACAGCACTGCACTGCCAACCACCCTGCCTTTCCCCTGCAAGAATGGACCCACTCTTTGTTCCTGGAAGACAGCCAAGAGCCTAAATTGTGAAGCCCAAGGGATCCTCGGCCCCCAGGCAAGGCAGATTTAAGAGGCTGTGCTCCCCATCGCTTTGCTCAGGCAGTGAAGCTGCCTCTTGGTTTTGGTGGCTGATGTTTTGAGGCAGCGCATGGTGCAGGAAGCTTCACTACAAAAGGCAAAGACCTGGAGTTTATGGTGGCTGCCAAGAACAGGCATTGCAACACTCCATCGCAGTGATACCCAAGGCCTTTTGTAAGTCCGTTTTCCCCGAACTGAAACATTGCTGCCATTGCCACACTAGCAGTCCAGAAAGCAACAGCAGATGGAGCTCCCCCAGAGCCCAAACCCCTGTGCTGTAAATGCTGTACAGATCCAGGTCTGCCCAAAGAGTGGGCAGTACAGGGGAGCAGAGAGATCACAAACTTGCCAAGTGATAAGGCACAAAACTTGTACGATTGAGCCTGTAGCAAAATTAGTCCTGCTGTAACTTCTGAATAACAGGACTGAATCTGTGTAACAGTAGCTTTTAAAGAACAATAAAAGAACACAGGTGTAAGTAAGGGTGGATTTAGACAAGGCAAACAACAGTATGTATTAAGGCTTGAAAGTAAACAAGTGATTGATAGCAGTCAATAGACACTGTTCTTACAGCAGAAGTGGAAGAGCTGAATGAATAAAAAAAGTAAACAGAAGCAGAGTATTTGCCTATAACATAACTGCTCTGGTGAACTATTAGAGTCAGGCAACAAGGAAGAAGTAAACAGGTCCCAATCCCGTGGCTAGGATGCTTTGTTGTTTAGCAGAGACCACCTGGTGCACAGCAGAGAAGACTTCATTTCACTATGCACTTCCAAGCTTTAGAGGGTAAATTCTGGGTTTGGGCTTCTGACACAAATACATGCAAAAGGCCTTCCTAGCAGGAAATGCCTAGCACCTTTAACTGAAAAGCCAAAATTAGCAATCTTGCAAAGACCTTTCCTACCCTCATCCCTTAGGTTAGCTCCCAAAGCAAGAGGAACCACAAAGGAGCCCATGATGACCAAAAGGGAAAATCTGGCAGCAGCAGAGGGAAGCAGGGGTTGCTCTGCACTTGCATCATTTGCTGCAGCCTGTCTGGGGTGACAGCGTCGTCTGCTGGAAAGGGTTCCCCGGAGAGGTGGGGCTGCTTGGAAACAGACCTGGATGCTGCAGAGGTTTTCACCACTTCCCTCGTTTTTGCACAGCTAGGAACAGGCTGTGAACCTATTCCAGTTTCTGTATTCAGGATAGGTCTTCATTAATTGATTTAACTCAAAGTCCAGGGTTTTGGGTTTTTTTAGGGAGAAAGAAAGAGAAAAGTAAAGCATGCATCCTTTTGTCATAGACTCATTTCAAATACTCCACACCTATTTAATGCCTTAGACTTTACCTGATTTTTGTCTCATGGAGAAGACTGCTCCTCTGGAACCTATATTCCTATTTCTTTCCAAAAAAAGAACAACAAAAGATAAGTTTTAACTTGGTGTTGATGCAATATTCACCCCACCCAGAACCAACTTTGAAAGCTCATGTAAAAAACATGAAGAGTAATTTTTACTCAGCTCTTGTTATGAACAATTCGGAGATAAGAAACAAGGCAAGACACGTCTCAGCTGCAAGTGTGAACATGATCTCAACACTGCAACATTTTCCTTGACTGGCTAGAGATGGGTTGGCAGCATGAGGTATATGAAGGTAGGTTACAGGTGACAAGAATGTAAAAAGTCTGTTATTAAAGTAGATGTAAGCAATCTTGAAACTTCATTAGGGCCAGGGAATTCAGACCTGGACATTGCACCTGCTTGATTGTTCGCTAGAAATTAACATTCAACAAATGCTGTAAACGTGAAGCTAATCTGGACAGGATTCAGATGCAGCTATTCCTGCCCTCTGAACTGGGTAATGGATGGAAAGCAGTCTGCATCATGGACAAACTCCACATGCTTTCCTCTTTCAGGAGAGAAGTGAAGTCATCTTCATCACAAGTTTTCACCAGGTGCAGAGGACAGGTTATTTGCTGTCCTCCAACTGCAGCTCTAGTAGTGAACTGCAGAACTGCCACATGTTAAAGGTGCACTTGAGCACTGACCTATTTTCATTCATCTGCCATGGGAGAGACATGTGGAAACATTGTGGTTTGATGGATTTGATTAAAAATATGCTAATGAATAAAGAAAATTAAGTGCATCCCTTGGGCTCCTGGCAAGCTGCCAAGATAGACGCTGGGACCACCAGCAGGGGGTCCGTATGCTTCAGCTTTTGCAGTCCTTCAGATTCCTACTGCAGAGGATGGTGACCCAGCAGAAACAGGGCTTAAAAGTTGAATATTTTGTGCATCCTGCCTCCACTCCTCTCCAAATGCCACAACACCTTAAAATTTATGCCCCAGGTGCTAGAATCAGCAAGCATAAGAACATCTTTGTTTTCATTCAAAAAAAAAAATGCTTCTACTATCATAGTTGAAGAAAGAAAGCTTGCAAACATGAAGCAAGTGTACTCAAAAGGCTTGGAAAAAAAAGGACTGTGAAAGAGAACACCAAGTTCATTTTCTAAAGCATCTCATTATTTCTAAACCAAATTGTAGTTTTGGAGGCCTGACTTATGGTTTTCAAGCTCCTGAGGCAAAGCTGCAAATGTGGCCTTTATTCCCACACAGGAGCAGCTCTGCCTGCCCTCCTCCCTCCACACTGTTCAGGGAGGGGGAGCAGCGGTGGGGGGAGGCAATTCACAACAACTGGAACAGGCACAATATTACCCTCTGCTCAGCTGTTTGCTGCGCTACCATCATTGCTCAAAAGGATTTGTTCAAGGTATCACATATGAAAGCTCTAACCTGGCTGCAGGAGTAGGTGAATCACATACTCTGCTGCTGTTCCTCGGGTAGGAAGCAGCTTTCATTAGCAAAGTCTGAAGTGTTCAGCTCTCCTAGTGCTCATAATCCTTCTGTGGGTAGCTGTTTTCCTATAGCCTTGATTCACCCTGTTGTCCTGCAGTCTTCAGAGCTGGAACAGGGCAACTGACCATACCTGGGGACAAGAGTACCTGTCATCCAGTGGCACTGCTCTGCACCTAATTGGAGTACAGTCAAAAGGAGTGAAAGGAAAGAAGGGCTCACGTTTATTTAAGCTGTCTGAACTTGAGTAAACTAGGAATATTTGAAACCCTAGGAATAAAGATGAACATCCAAGGACAAAGAACCAAGCAGGTCTATAAAGAAATGAAAATAAGAGACCCCAGCGTGAAAGAGGTTCTTCCATACCTGTGACCAGGGCACCAACTAGAACAGCTATATCTAAAACCAAACGCCTAGTCCACCCTGCAGGCATTTGTTCAGCAACCCAGTAGGTTTTGGCTTTCATAGCTCCATATTTCAAGTGGGAAACAAAGTTTTAACTTCTGATTCCTGAATCCTGTCATTCTTGGGCAAGGATTCTTCCGTCAGGGAGGTCTGTGTGACCAGGACCATCTCTCTCAGGTTCTCATTAGCCTTTCTAAAACTGAAGAGCCACACACACTTTTAGGAGCGAAACTGTAGGCTATCTTGAGCAACGTTGCCATGATGTTTTCATTTAGAAGCAAGAAAGAATTTGGCTATTTTTTTATATAATTACTCCTTCCCCCAGTCCACAGTTGTTTTCCTTGTTTACACATATAGAAATGTAATGCCATCATTTTGTGGGGAGGGTAATCACATTACAGAGCACTCTTACAGACCACAGGTTGAGGAACACTCATCCAAACAGCAAGTTCAGTTTGTTGTATGTGTTTTCCTTTTAAAACAAGAACAGAGCACTATTAAACAGTAAGGGAGTAACTTTCCTTGTCTTTCAATGCTACATGTATGCACAAGTTTGCCCTGGAATCCTGGTATTTGGTCTACGAAGCCAACACGCATACAGCCTCCGCTACCCTGAATGCTAGACTTTAAAAATAAACTCAAAGTCTGATTATATCAAAAACATGATTCTTCCTGAAAGCCAAGTAACAAAGCTCATTGAAGGGAACTTTGACTGTAAACTCTGGAGACTAATCGACTTCATCAGGAAGGCAAGTGCAGAGCATATGGTCCCAGCCTCACCTCAGCATTTTACCTCCAGCCCCCTTTACAGTTACAAGGCTTAAGGGACCATTTTTTGGTGTTTCCCTAAAAGATCCTATTTCCACAACAGACACTAAGCAGTTTAGGGTGGGGGTGCACAGGGGGAAAGAGACTGAGGGGCAGGGAACACAAAAAAGATTTTAATAGGATTCTCCCCCCCTCCCCCCCTTAAGGCTTTATATTTCAAAGAAAACCCAGCATCTTTAGTCACCCGTAGAAGCAGAATGTTTTGTGAAGTACTACACAGTCCCATGGAACAATAAGTATTCTTTGTGGCATGCAAATCAGTGCTCAGTGAGCAGAACAAACTTACACTTGCAATGCAAACTGGTTTAATGCCATAGAAATTGTAAAGCTACTATCCTCATGAGAAATTGGGAGTTCTGCTGCACACTCTTAACGTTTAGGCAACAACTAACATTAGCATTTGCATGCAAAAAGGAAAATTTTAATGTAGAACAAGGGCTCCTACTGCATGACAGAATCATATGGCAGAGCAACAAGCGCAGAAGAATCTAGTTAGCATGGATTTCTACGTGTAATTCAGGTAGCAGATTAATAGCAGCTACGTGTACGCTCGTCTGAGCGCGCTGAACAGCCCCTCTCCATTGGTAGAGCTTCTAACCCTTAAAGCCACAAGATGGAGCCAACAGTTCTCAGGAACAGGTGCCCGTACCATCCCAGATGAAACCTCAAGAGCACGTAGCACACAGAACCACACTAGTTCGCGTTCTGGCTGGGGCAGAACACATGTAAGCATGAAGGCAGAAGCCAAGCTACACACATGCAATCATTCTCCAGTTTCATCCTGCTGCAACTTGAGGAAGGCCTGTTCCTCACAAGCACCCACAGTATCTGAAGAGGTGCCATCCTAGGCTTTGGCTCCAGATATGTAATCCAGCTGTGCTCAGAACCCTCTCCCGCCTCCTACACAGCACTTCATGCCAGCCTTTCTCTGCTGCAGAATATTTAAACTACTGCTTCCCTGGAAAGGAGAGCTACATAAACCACCACGGCCACCAAACACAGGGCAAGCACCAGGTAAACAAGGTCATACAAATCGCTGCAATCCTTAGCCAGAAGTCATCAGTTAGAGGACGTTCCACATCCGACTTCCACAGCAATGGCAGCAGAGACTGCGCTCAAAAGTTTACTGTGAATCCCACTTCTATGCCACTCCAAATTAAGTGGCATAACCATGCAGTGAGTTTATCTTGAACCATCCTGCCTTGGAGGCATCTCAGCTTCTCTGCTGCAGTTTGTTCATTGCAAACCAACACTGAGAATGGAGTCTGGCACACTCAGAAGACAAGGATCAATGTTTCCACACAGTGTTGCTTATTCTGTTATTTGAGCCGCAAGACTGACTGAAGAAAGAGGAAAGCAACCATCAATGTACACAGTTGATACAAGCTGTGTGATCCGATTTGGTTGTGGAAAATTAACTATGAGTGAACCAAACTGCTGTACCAGTCGAGTCCTGACCCATGACGTAGACCATCTCCAGAAAACCAACGATGGGATGAAGTCCTCAGTCATATCTTCTCCCCCTCCTTTCCCACGGTCTGTAATATAATCGCATGTCAGGTTTGATAGAAAGGTTAGTTCCAGACACTGAAAGTCGGAAGTTGCCTGGTTCAAGAATCTGGGGATTAGACATGCTTTTAGAATGCTGTAAAAATCAGTAACAAACAAGTATTATGCCTGTTTTTTTTTTTATTATCAATAGTAATACAAATCAGTTGTATTAGCATGATAATGAAAAGTAACCAGTTTTATAGACATTAAAAGTGTTTGTGCAAGTTAGAGACAAAGCTCTGAAGCTATGAAAGAAAAAAAAGAATTTACATTGTATAGTATAGTATACATAGTTTAAAGGCAGCTTTATGAAATCTTGCTATCACAATCACTTCCTCTACACTAAACCTGTCTCTTGGTGTTGGAGATAACACTTTGCCTCCCAAGAGGAACACCTGCCATTCCCATGAAGTGTGGAGATTACAGTGAAAATCATACTTTTTTTTTTTGTTCCTTTTCCCAACTATGAAGTCAACAGGAGATGAACATTGCAACATATGCTTATAGCAATTAAAGAAAGCTTCTGTCTACATAATCTCTGAGTTGAACTGATAAGGAGTATCCTTTATTTGAACAAGAATTGGTAGACATATCATCCTCAAGTACTGGGTTAATGCTTTGGAAAGCTTTAAAAAAAAAAATCTTTGTGAGCATTTAGTTATGTGTTTCCCCCCCAGCTCTTACTGCTGCCCAGATCACAGCTTTGTGCCTTAGCCCTAAAGTATTCTTAAGCATTATGTTAGCCAGATAGGATTCAACTGGAACTTCAGATGGCTATTAACACCTTACAGAGGTTTAATGCCCAGTAAATGCATGCATACACCTTTCCCTTCACTAAACCAAGTGTTCACCTAAAAAATGCAGTAGAGGCACATTAGCCCGTATAGAACGCATGGCACAAGTCACTGAAGATGCACTTCATGCTGCATCTGTACTCCCACCTGGGGAGATGCTCCTCAAAAAACAGAAGAGTCAAGTCTGCCTTTGCACTCCCAGAGGTTACCTGCTTTTTTCATATGACTTTGTCCCCACTGTAACAGGGGCTTGTCTCACATGTTAGCACAGATCAGAAGGAAGAGTGGAGCACTTGAATACCCACAGCTAAACCACATATGGAAGACTGCATATAGCAGTAAACAGCTCCTCGACTTAATATTAAACCATTACACAAGATTAATATTTGAACGCTTAAGTGCAAGTGAATAGTCAAGTCTTATATGACCTCAAGCTCCAAGTATCCAGTTACCTGCCTACAGCCAGGCTCCAGAAATATTTAAGAGCCCATTATACAGATGAAGACTTTGTCTTTGATTACCTAATATGCAATGTTTGCTACAATATCAGCTTCAATACAACCTTCAGTTGCCTTAGCTACACAGCATGGCTAGCAGGCACCCACGCCACACCCCCTCTTGCCAAAGTCCTCCTTGTTTGATGTACCAAATCCACAAGCACTCATTTCAATTAGAAACCCTCAAATCCAAAGGATGCATTGCTCTGTACCACTTTTTTTTTATTCACTCCAGTCAACCCACCTGATGTTGATGTCCAGTGAAGCATACCTGGAAGTCAATCAAGAACCCTCAAATCATACTGACCTTAAAGACATGCATTCAAGCACTTCCACCATACAAGGTGGAGGCAACAGGATTCCCATCCAGGCGAACAGTTTTACTGCCTTCCTGGTACAAGTCAGACTGCTTGTTGCCTACCATTATGAAGTAGCCAAGGTAGCTGTCTGTTTATCATCTTTTCAGCTGTAACTGGAAAGTTAAGCTGAAGTTTGTCACAAGTACAAAAAAATACTGAAGAGCTGCTGCTTAGTCTTTCTGGAAAAAGTGACTAGCACAGCATACTGAAGAGATGCAGCATCAAACCACACAGCAGCAAGCACCTTCTTCCAAGTCTACCTCAGTGGGGGAGTTTATCAGAGAAAACAAAAAAAACCACCACAAACCTGAGTGAGAACAGCACACAGACGGTGAGAACACCAGCGGGAGACCCACTGTTCTGAGTGTCCTACCTGAATCTGTTCATGTGTCCTATCAAACACTGTCAGGTACTTTAAGACTAAAGAGATCAAAGGTCAAGGCATGCAAGCCTCTTGAGCCAATACAGCTGAGCTGCCCACTGTGAGCTTCACAGAGTTCATTATTCATATAGCAAGGAAAGCTTATTTGGTTTTGTTAGAAACATTTTACAATCTGCCTCAGAGGGGCTTGACCTAGATAAGCTTGTAATGTGAACTCAACTGTTGTTTATCCTTTAGGTTAATTAAGGACTTAACCTTTAGGTCTCAATGAAAACCAAACCTAAGTGAGTTGCCTTCCTCCAGGAGACATTCATTTGCTGTATGCACAATATGCACTCAGAAATGGACTTAATCCATGGAAGTTCAAAAGGAAACTTCACTGAAGTGTTACAGCTCCAAGTGCCCCATTAGGTGCCTAGGCTTTAGACATTGGTACCAGAGCTCAAGTGACAAGTTCTGTGAGCCTGCAGAATCCCAGCCTTTCCTTCAAAACTTGTTGTCCTTGGCTTTGTAATACCGATTAATTACACTGTTCACAGAGAAGTGCTTCTGAATTAGTTAACCACTTTTTGTGCAATCAAGACAACATTAACAAAGAAGGAATTTAACTTGACAAGAATGAAGATTACAGCACCTTTTATTTAGTACAGTTTCCCCAATCCAATGAGTTGCCTGACAAATTGAATAGTTATGGAAGACAATGAATTTGTGATAAGTCCCTGTGAAACCTCAGGCCAGAGGTTCTGATGTCCAACACATTTTTTCAGAGTTCAGAGGTGGAATGCACAAGAGCAATCTAGTACATGTTAAAATGTTTTTCAACCTCAAATTACAATACTAAGTACTGAACAGTATTTGCTACTCCTTCACCTCAAGAAACACTATGTTAATTTAGTACTGCAGTGTGCTTTTTTGAACAATCACATAGCATATTTTTTTCCAGCAAGTAACTGTCTCAAGCATCCACTTACCAAGCAAAATAGTCACTCAAGTCTCTCTACTCCTTCAAAAAGAGAAGATAACCATAATTCATTGAGAGACTCCACCATCAGAAGAGACAGTTACTTTCCACAGTGACAGAAGTGGGTTTTTGGCAGCTGCATTTAAACTGCATTAGAAAGCTCAGTTCATTCAGCTGACAAGACCACCTTCTAAGGACTGACTTCTCCATTTCTAGGCAGGGTTTTATTGATAAACATGACCACCATTGCATAACTGACAGCAAAACTTAACATGCATCCCCATGTGCTAGGTTGCTGTGCATCAGAAACATACGTATAAAACTAGCAGTGAGTAACAGATGTGGCAACTGCTTAACTTTGCTTTTTGACACCACACAACTCACTAGCCAGCTAATCATAAAGAGAGGTAGCATGTATGCCTCACTTATTCCAAGTCATGTTTGTGTGATGTGACCCATCCTTACTCAAGATTTTTCATCTGCAGCAAGACAAGAGACAGATGCAGATGTTCCCACTTTTCAACATGATCACAAGTGTTCCAACAAACAAAACCAATCAAATCACTGATTTTCACTATTCCAGTACCAGGGAGGGGAAGGATGACAAATATAGTGTAACCAAGTCTAGCCACAATACATGGAAGAAACCCAGGACAGTATTTCAAGGACACTGTGACAATATTATTCCTTTTGAATAAAGGCTTACAGTCATTTTCTCACCCCATACCATTAATTTAAGGATGAGAGGACAGGCCAGTGGGGAATGCATCCAGCCAGGATTTAAATATCAATTTTTGCATTGCCTAAATGAGTCTGAATTGAGTCCACAGGCTTGATTCATGAATGCTGTATTGACTAAACAGAACATGGAAGGAAGCTTAAGTTGACACTCCAGTGTTAGTTGTTACTTCTTACATGGAGTGTGAGAAGCCAGCAGATTTCAGCGTAAGAAATATCAGTGACAACTAGCAGAACATGGAAAGACTCAAACCCTTTACCAGATGTCATCTAGCTTTTCTGCAGTTTGCAACATCAAGAAGGGCAGCAACAGTAGAAAAACAAGTGTTTGAACCTGAACAGCTGTGCTTGTTAAGGCCAGTAGAGGTTCAAGAGTAACATATTCGGAGGAACATTAGAGTAAACTAGGAAGTTAATATGAAAGTACTTTGTACAACCAAGCAGAAGGATTGTAGTTCTGAAACTGTTTCTAGTTTTGAAAGACACTGGGAAGACAGAGCGCATTTCAGTTTAAGTAGGCATAAGTTTTGTTGGATACCAGAAATAGTTTCAAAGTTCTGTTTTCACATTTTGAAGGTGTGATATGCGAAGCAAAAGATTAAGGGAGTCAATACAGACTTCCTTTCATGAATCCAGCCCTATATCCTTAGTGGTATCTTATCCATTGCACCTGTAGAAACAGTTCCCAAGCATCACAGTAAGCAACATCTTTCTTTAAAGCTTTTCTTGTTCTTGCCACTTTTCTTGCCGTTCTTGTCTTTGTTTTCTGACATTTTCTTTGCTCTGATTTCTCTCATTAAATCAAAGAATACCTAGGAGGGAAAAATAGAGAAAAATTAAACGAGATCTGCCACCGGAAAGGAGATAAACTACTGTATTCAGCAACAAATAAAGATGTAGCACCAGACTGCACCTAATACAGCAGAAGTGAGTCTAGACAGATTCTAGTGACAAACTCAACAGAATTATGTAGCATGCCAAGCAGTGGCAAATAGCACAATCTTACCTGGCTATCAAATCATCCAACAGCCCTGCTTTAAGAGCTTTTTATTGAATGTGACTTGCACAAAAGTAGCATTTACAGTTCATGAGAACATCTGCCTGTGCCTAACATATTTCCAGGCAAATCACTTGTTAGCTACGCAAAGCGTTTACTCCAGTCCTTTACATGTAATTACAAATACACTCTGCTCAGTAATATTCTGCCTGGTTTACAACTAAAAAGTTGCAGCATTCAAGTGACACTGTCAGGCACAAAGTTCTCAGACTGTTATAAGAAACAGAGTAATGACTTCCTGACTTTTCTCCAAAATTCTAGCCGATTTCATCCCTGTACACCTGATGCCTAGGTACATACCACTTAAAACATAATAGTTTTACTGTAGAGACTTATTGGGAAAAGTTATTTTTAGGATTGCAGAACAAGAGCACAGTGTCACTCCATAGAGTTAGGCTTTTTGGTTTGTTGTTTTGGTGATTATTTTTTTTTTACATGGGGAACTACACAAGGTTTTGATACTTGGAAACAAAGTCATACTATGATCAGAAACAGAGTAGTTTCATTGAAACCCCTTCTAAGCTCTTTTTAAATTATGCTACAGTGCCAGTGCACAATGGCTGATAACTTGTCTTAATATACACAAAACAGTGCTTACATAAAGGATAACCAGTGTGTCGTGTCACACAAGCTAGCTAGAGAAGACCTACAAGAACAAGTCTGGAACACCACGCTAGTACACTCCAGACAGCTACATTGCTGTTAATTCAAACTGATCAGAAAGCTAATTTAAGTACAAAACAGGCTAGGCATTTGCTAGCCACATGAGACTGCTTGTAGGCAAAAGCAAACCTAGGTATTTATGCTTTACTACATCATCCCGCTTCTGGATCTAACAGCGGCTTTCTAGTAACATTCTACAAGTCAAAACAGATCTTTATGAAATTCAAATTATTCCATGTCCTTTATAATCAAAAGGTCTCAACTCAGAAGTTTCATATGCATTGTTAACCAATAATGAAAGAAATAAGAGTCCTACTAGGTCACTTATGCCCCAACAGCATTTCCATTTGCAAACTAATACAGACAAAACAGGAAGCTGTCTATAAGAACAGCTAGCTGCAAGTGTTCTTTGTCCAAAGATAAAGCTACTTATAATTTGCAACTTTTTAACACATGCAGGTTACCAAACCACACTCTTGGATCCTTAGAGGGCCCAACTATAGTTTCAGGTCATCTTCTGTGGATGAATAAGTAAAAAGGCACCCTCTTCTTCAAGAAACCTCCCAGCACGCACAGAATGAAGGGGAGGCTTGAAACTCGTTTTTCCCTACTACTAGGCAAACACTCCATAGTCATAATTCATCTCCTGTACTAACTCGCCACCACTGCTTATGCAAAAAGCCAGCAGCAGAAACATGGTGCAAATTACTGCCCTAGACCAGCACAAACAAATCAAAAAAGGACAGGGATAGAGCAAGACAAGTTCCCATAATTCAAAATAGTTTTCTGTCAAGACAATAATGAAATCTTTAACATTAGCCACAACATATGTAACTCTGTAGGGTAGGGGGAACAGTTTTAAGTCTGTCACTTGCTATTTATTGCTGTTCTAATAGGACACAGACTGAACAAAATAACATACTTCATGGAATCCTTAAACCCTTTTAGCCAGTGTACTGTTGTTTGTACCTGAACCAACAGCCTTCCAGTTACAAGGCAACAGCATTAACTTGTACCAGGTCTCCGGCTCCTCTAATCTAGCTACTTCCTTAAGTGTACACATTCCAGTGAATTCATTCATTTTTTATTATCTAGGCTTTCAGAAGCCCAACTGTGGATTTGTTTGTCCTGCAGGAGAAAAAAATTAGTCGCTCAGCTACTAAACAAGTAGTAACAATTTAATTGAGCAGTTGACATTTGTCTTACCTTATCTACATTTGCTCTAGTTTTGGCAGAGGTTTCTACGTACTGCACACCCCACTCTTCTGCCTTACTTCTAGCTTCTTCTACAGGCACTTGTCTGCGTTCTTCCAAGTCAGATTTGTTTCCCACTACCAGTAAAGGGATTTTATCTTCTTCAGCCTTCACACGCAGGATCTGTTCCCTAATGCATTAGATATTCAAAATAAAAATATCTGTTAGCAATAGCAACAAAAACCCCACCCTTACCAGGAGTGGATCAAGTGGTCTGCAAATTACTAGTGTTTGCAAGAGTGTATTTCCCAACAGTTGAACATAAACTTGGAATAATTTTATGGTGTGTAACACTAACACTATGAGTTTCACACTAATAAGAGCCTCACACTTCCAGGAAGGCAGTTTCACAGTTTAGTTAGTAAGTTTACTAACCAGGCTCTAGTAAAGAGCTGTATGGTAGCAGAGCAGCTTATAACAGTTGTTCACATCTGAATGAAGATAAGAGCACAAGTGCCATGTTCACCAAGTTTCACCTTGGCATTCAATCACCATCTTCAACTTCTAGTCTACATTGCATCTCAATATCAAGGCTTTGCCAAGGTAGTAGGTTGGGAATAGCATAAACAGCTGGCAGAGATCATTCTTAATGGCTACCTAAACAGAGGAGAATGTTACTAAATAGTGCTGAACTAAAATGCTAGCCACCTTCCTCCTTCAAAGACTCCAAGAAAATACTTGAGCCATCAGCATTAACCTAGCTATACTTTGTCATTCTAAAAGAACCTATCAGCATCCAGGAGACAGAGTGATGCTGCATGTCAGTCTCAAAGTCTGCGAGTAAAACCTTGGTTGAAAACATACTGACACATGCTACTGTCCATCTAAGACACTGAAAGAACTGTAACAGTGTACAGCTATTTTTAGATTGCTTCAGTTTGTTATAAGCAAGAACCAAACTAGGCATGAGCATGGTGCTATAACCCCTTGTCCCACTAAGTTACCACACCATTTCAGATGCCTGCACTGTCCATCCACAAAATAACTGAATGTACGTAGAATACATGAGAACATAAAGCAACGTTAACACTGAAGCAGACAATCTGCTGTTGCATTCAGATGTACCTTCACACATTCAGATTACAGAGGCACCAAAAGCAAACACTGAATGCATACCATCAGCAGGAGATCTAGGGTTTAAAGACAAACCCATAGTTCACTCAGTATTCTACTTTTTCTGTAGTTTTAAGATTTCTGGAAGTTGGAGGATCCATATTACAAGTCTGCACTTTAGTCCGTGATGCTGGTGACTCATACTACCCACTGCCCCCTTCTTCCTGGGGAGGAGTTTTCCAAGGGGCTGGTTCTTGCACATCAGCTTAAGTACTCCATTTAACTAGTTCCACTATTTCTTTACTTCTGAACCACTGAGAAGTAGGAGATTCTCCATATCAAAGCTTTTATGTCCTTCTTGCTCATCTTTAGGACTAGCATTTCTTTTTCATTGTTTTGTTGTGCTGGAATCTTGAACCAACACACAGTTAACCTAGTTACAGAAGTCTGACAAAAACCACAAACTGCCAAGCCAAAACACTCCTGCTCCTTTTCATCCAAAGTCTTAAGCCTTGGATTTAACCTCATATTTCACTTAAGCACACAAGCCAAAACCCTAGGTTTGGCTGGGTCCTTCCAAGTGTCTTATTTTCTTCCTTTTTTTGAACACTATCCGATTTTTTCCTCCATCTTATACCAGGAACAGTTCAAGCACTCAGTTTTTCAGTCCTACAACAGTTCAACCGTGTAGCTCCTTCCAGTGTCCCCATTAGACCAAACTGAGCAGAACAGCTCCACAACTGCCAGCCTTCTGAAATCTAACGAAGTCACAGAAGAATTATGTGACAGAGTAACAACATTTTTATACCTCTTAAAAGATTATGCAGTCTCCTACTACTGTTGGAACAGTGTAAGGTATCAAGAACCTGGACCAAAGTCTTGGAGTGCAAGGGGGTTTTGCCATAGCTTTAAGAAAACCCTAGAAAAATGTGTCTACCTTAGCACCAGCTCTTGTATCACCAATTAGTATCTTAACCTTGTACCACTGAAGCAAAACTAACATAATCCAGACTGATAAATTTTATTCTGACAAACATAAGGAACTGCTAACACTTCATGTTTTAGCAAATTTTACTTCAAGTTGTACAGCTGTCCTAGGGAGTCTCTGGGTTACCTCCTACACTGAGACAACAGCTTTCACGAAGTAAAAGTTAGAACACTTGCCCTGAAGAACTTGGCTACATGAATTCTGAGACCAGAATACAGGTAATGGTTTAAACATCTTGTTTTTCTTTTGTACTACACAAGGAGTTTCCATGCTCGGTCTGGTGCTGATTTTTACATTAGAACTATTAATCCCAAGAACAAAAATGGAAGCATTTAGTACTACTGTGCATCTTTCTAGGAATACATCTGCCTACAATAGTACTGTTTGACTGCCAACATTTGTTTGGCACCAATCCACACCTGAGAGCATAGACTAATCCTTCCTTTCCTTAGAGCACCTGCTTCTAGCAGAAAGCAATAGAGTGTCTGAAACTTGGCCAAAAGGTAGACTTAATTCCAGAAGTACTGCTCTAAGATAATTAAACTTCACATCCACAAAGACTGAAAATTGGCTTGAATATGAAGGTTTTAAGAGTCCAAGAATCTGTTAGTTGCCTGAAGTTGCTGCTGGAGTAATGTACTCCTAAGTTGCAGGCATGAAGACAGCCACAGCCATAGGCTGGATACCATGGTTTAAGTTACCAGTTACTAAGAGCAAATAGTTAGGTTGACACTCTTATGCCACCAAATGGTAACGAACAAAGGATAAAAGCTACAAGTGCTCTAAGAGGAGCTGTCAGAGCAACAAAGGAAGCAGATACTTCCCTCTGCCTGGGAGAAGAGCTACTTACCGAAACTCTGCTGTTGCTGTGAAGGATTCATGCTCTGTTATTGAGAAGACTAGAAGAAATCCTTCCCCACTGCGAAAATAGTTATCTCTGATGGCTGCATAATCTTCCTGTCCTGCTGTGTCCAGAATGTCTATTTGAACTTCTTCACCATCCAGAACTACTTTCTTTCTGTAGCTGTCAGCCTTGGTAGGTTCATAGTCTTCTACAAACTGAAGGTAAGGGATTAGTGTTTAGAATTACTGTCAAATGGTCTCATTATTAGTCACTGAAGTGGAAAAGGCTGGATGTAGACATTTAAACTCCCCCAAACCTTCTCATAATACAGTCAGCTACTAAGTTCCACCACCTCTTTTTTTAAGTTTTACTATAAAAAGCAAATTATTTAAGCACTTAATACATCAAAGAGCCAGTCTGCCTAGTCAAGAGAAACTGTCTTGCTACATAAAACACCATTCAGCAGTTTCAGCATAACTTAAGAGACAAGGATGCAGTATAAGCTACCAGCAACCTGGTGGCATTATCCAGATCTCCCACTTCAAGTAAAAGTATTGGAGCACACAGGTAACTGAAACTTCAACAGGTGTAGATGACAGCATCCAGCTGCTGAACATGAAAACCTGCTCTATAATTACACAGGGACATACTGTAGTCCATTCAATATTGATCAGATCCAAAAAGCCACTGCCAGTTCAACTTGTAAGGTACCAGTGTCAGACGGGCTGTCAGTACAGAACTAACCTTTCCACCTCCTTTCTCTCAGCCTCGAAGTACCACAAAAGGCTGTGCCATGAGCCTGATTAAGCTGGCTGGCCTTCACTAACAAGTATGCCACCTGTTCAGATACTCAATTACTGTAGTATGTGCGGACAGCCTGTATATAAACATTAACTTCTAAATTACAGATTCATGTATTCCTTCACATACTAGTCTAGATCATCTGGTCTAGCTTTCTGTATACCAGCACAGAATAATTCATGCTCTGAACATGCCCACTTCATCATCTAGCTCAGAATGAGCTGTAATGCTTACTTCTGACTTCAACTTTAACTGACCTAAAAAAGAGGAACAAAATTAAAGTTCAGTGCCAACTGGTGATAGCTTTTGTACACTCCGACAAGCACATGCACATGATGCATACCTTCTGAAGACTAACTAACAAGCATCAGTTTTGTCACCCTTCGCTAAAGAAGTTATCAGAGGGCACCCCTCCCTGATTCTTATATTCTCCTGCCAGTCAGGTCATCAGGTCTTTTGCTCGTTACATTTAGTTCCCCTGTCCTACTACAGAAGTTTGGTAAACTGTATCCATTGGTGCTTTAGAGAAACCAAACCAATAAGCTACTTACCTCATCATACATAAATTGAAGAGTGAGTGCAGATTTGCCCACACCTCCACTGCCAACCATTATCACTTTATGGAGGGCCAAGGAACTCTGGTTCTTGCTCTTACTGGCAGCCATCGTCCCAGTTGCCACAGATGAAGTGCCAGGCAACCAATTAGATCTGCAGACAGAAGAAACAATCACCATCCATGACATTGGTGACACACAGGTAAAGCATCTCCCTAGTGCTGAAAGACCAGATTAAAACTCTGCCCAGCAAGCCTGAGGAATGGGCCATTTCAATGCACTGGCAAGCAGATCGCATCCCTGATGTCTAAAGTATGAGTAGGAACAAGGTATAAGAACAAATCCCTTCCATTTGTGACAACAGTACCATTCATAAAAGTTTAAAGAAACAAAAGATTTCTTAAAACAGCTACTAGATGAACAAGTTGTTCTTATCTGTAAGCCCACCTTACACAACTACCACTTAGAGCAGTTCCCAAAGAATAAAAAACTAATTTCTTTCAATAACATGAAATGAAATGGTTTTTATTGTTCTTGTTATAAGGCTTTACACCTTTCTAAAGCATTTCTTTAATGTTGATGCAGCTTAGTGTCAACATGGAAGCAGAGCTATACCTTAGATCTGCTTACAGGTAGCAAGATTACTTTTGATCTCTTTTCTACATAAACTAAGAAAAAGCGCAGTAAATTCTGGCAGGAACAAGTTGCAAAAGCTTCCAGCAGAAAGTCTTATGACATGGCGTTAACATTTATTTTATATTCTTCCTGCCTTCTGATGCTGCAAATCTAGTTTGCTTTTGGAAGAAAAAAAAAAATTGTGCTTTACTGCAATAAATTCTCTGTTCTCATTCTTCTTGTGATGTTTCAAAGCCATAAAATAATAAGCTTCAATAAACAAGTATAGTTAACAAGCCTTTGGTTTTGTGTTATGCAAAACAATTAATGCTAGAGACTTCTTAAAAACAACTTTTTTTTAAGAGTAGCTGGACACAGTAGTTGTGACCAACACAAGTAGCATCTCTAAGAACAGCGCATTGGAGAGAAAAGCAGAGTAACCAATACAAAAAGACACAACACCAGTCAGGATTCACACACAGGGAAAAAAAACAAAGACGTGTAATCCAGACACATGACAACTATAAGGGAGATGCTAGGATAGCAACACTTGTGTCCTCATGGCATGACAACTAAGGGCCTCAGCTGTTCATATCCTGGCAGAGTGCTAAAAAGAGAACAGCAGACCATTCAGCAAACACTGCTATGAGAAGTGGCTATACCAGCCTTGGTTTATAGCAGCACCCATTATTCCAGAAGCACAGAAGCAACAGGCCTACCAGGAGTCTCAAATTAGGCTGGGCACAATTGCTCCAGAAAGACAATGGAACTACCACAGTACACTATCAAGTTCTACTGGATGGAAATACACAGCCTACAGTAGAAGCTGGAGTACTATATTGGAAAAAAGCTTCAGGATAACTAGTTCCCCTAAAAATTAACTGGGAATTTAAGGGATTGTCAACCTACAAACACACCATAAGAGTATTTAGCCTGGAAAGGACCTTTGGATGCTGTCTAGTCCAAACCTCCCCCTTACAGCAGTTTGCTCCAAGCAATCCAGTTTATATGCCCTGCATTTTGAGGCTGACAATTCTATAACCATGCTGCGTAACCTGCCCTGGGATACACTGATGGTGAAGATTCCAGCCCCACCCCCCCTTGTCATGACTTGATGTTCTGAAAAGCAACAAATCAAACTAAGTTCTTATGACTACTGCATACAAGTACAAACATGCCAACAACCAAGAAGTACCCTCAGGACAGCACTTTCAGCCATCTGAGCAGTAGTATTTTTGCATGCAGAGCATTTTACTCACAACCGTTTGCTACATACATTTAGTACAGGAACACAAGTTAATCTTTTAAGTGTTATTCTGGAATAAACACCAGTCAATGAAAACAAGTATTTTTCTTCTGGTAATCTTCTATAGTATGTTATACATAAGCTCCCTCATTCAGGACACTCCTTAGTATAGAAATTTAATATAAAATCCCTTAAATATAGGGATGTGACAACTCTGTGCTGTACAGGGAGAATCTCTGAGAAGCAAAACACATTTATGTTTGGGACAGTGAATTCAGCCATTACCCCAGAGATTCCAAACCAGAAGACTATTACAAGGTTTTTTGCAATTATTTTTTTTGTTGTTGTTCTTAGTCACCAGAAAGGCAAGCCAGAGGGGAAAAAGAACTGAAGTCCCTGCCACAGGAGCATGGAAAAAAAAACCTACGAAAACACAAAACAGGTAGCATCTGAACTCCAGAAATTGTTGCCAAAAGGCATTTTGCTTGTGGTCCACATGTTCTACAGATCATAAACTAGAATTCAGCTTGCTTGGACATAGACACCCAAGTCAGGAGAGCTACAGATTGACTACACACTGAGGTATTATTGGAACACTGAAGTCTCCAAACTAACACGGCTTGCTCTTAAGTTAGAGAAGTTTATTTTGTCCTAGTTCAAGAGTAGCCCGGCTTTGACAGTAGTAGATAAGCTGCTTTCTGGAGAAGCCAAGTGACCCTTAGCAACTTTTCAATGTAATTACTGTTAAAGAAATAGTTTAATGTTAAACCCAAACATCCTAAGATTGTTTTAAATGCTATGTTATCTAACAGAAAGCTTTGAAATTAAGTATTTTTCTGGCAACACAAACTTAGTGCTGCTGCCTGTGATGTTGCCCTAAGTCCACTGTGCTATGCAACTGCAATGAGAACATTTTTTTACTAACAGCCAAGACAAAGAGAGAGCAACCTTCTGCCTCCTGTCAATATGGATACCACAACTTTACCAGGTCATAATAAAGGAATAGCTGCCTTTTAGGTAAAATATGGACCAACCTGACTGTTCACTACAAGGTCATTGTAGAGATAAGTGGAAAGAATATTTAAATCCTTCCTTCTCCACCCCACCACACCAGCAGAAACTGCAAGGTCAGCCTTACAGTATTACCTGGCTTGTAACCCAAGTATAGTATTAAAAAAACCCACCCAACAGCATACAAGTTTATGGGTTTATTGCATCTAAAGCTAGCCTGGCTCTTAATGGCCACAGTACTTGACCTTCCCTGCAGAGCTGTTACAAGTGCCACTTGAATCTTTTAGATTATCAACACTTTATGAACCCCCTGAATGCAGAGGTCTGCTCACAACACAGCTCCCATGTTGTGTACCCTCAGGAAATCCCAGATGCTTCATACAAGGAGTCTCTTTGATGGCAACAGAGGGAGCACAGCCCCCTCCAGCCCCAGAAGAGCCAGGCAGCACAGAACAAGGCAAGGCTGAAGCAGCATAGCACAGAATTGACACAGGCAGTATCAGTGCTTACAGACCAGGCTAACAGCACAATAGAACACTGGTTCCAAAAGGGGCACAGTAAGATTTTAATAGGAATACACTGAAGCCAACTGTTTGATTACTTGCATTTCCATCTGTTCCTTGTGCTGCCATTTACACACCATGGTTCAAAGCTCACATGTAACAGTTCCTTGAGGTTAAAAAAAAAATAAATTAACACAAGTAGAACCTCTCCATCACCCGATTAGAGAAGGGTGAATTTTCATCTCATTCTGTAGATTAAGCATCCTTGAGACAATCAAGACACCAACATTAACTCATCTGTTTCGTACAGAAAAGAAGTCTTGGGAAATTCAACTACCTCTCAAAAAAGTAGCAATGTCTAGAAGAACCTGTGATGACTGCAGTTGCTTTCAAAACATTATTATGTTGCCTTCAGTTTAAGGGAATGTAAATTTAAGGCCAAGAGTCTTAACATCTGCTGAAAAGCCTGCTCCGAATTAAGTGTCCAGACAAGACACCTAATTATGTGATAAGTATTCCCTCCTCTCCCATATTGCTTTTAACTTACTGGAAAGTAAACTGTATCCAAACAGCAAGCCTCCTCTGAGAGGATGAGAAGCAATCCAGTCTACAGCAGTGTGTCCACCCATTTAATTTCAATCTGGCACTTTACCCTCAGGTTTAATGACATCATGTTCAATTTTGCGTGGTGTTATAAGCCATAAAAACCAGATAGTGTTTTTTGAAAGATCAGAGGTGGGTGGTGGTGGTGTTCTCCTGGTTACAGTTCATTCTGCTTTAAAACAGAGTGCTAGACAGAGCCCAAGTCACAGCTTTTTCAGGCCGTCTTTCATCTTTAAGATATTAGAAGTAATTATGTGCATCATCTGCTTCAGGTCAATGGCTTAATCCTATCTTTTAGTAACTCCAGATTTGTTTTATAATAGGTTACACAAAGCCATATGCACAATGTGAATTTTGTTGGGCTAGTGAAAGATGCTCTTCAGACGAAGGTTACACCAGCAGACAGGCCAGCCACATAAAGCACAGCAAGACCTGTAAATCAGGCCATACACAGTAGCTGCTAAAGACCAAAAAGATTTAGACTTCTGTGGTCAAGTAAATATCTTCAGAACTAATCAAACTATGCTACCCTCAATATAAGAAATTTAACCCTAAACTTACCAACAGTTTCAGCCTTCCCTTTTCTTACCTGTTCAGATTATAACTTTTCCAGGTTAACTAAGGCTTTCTGCTGAAGAGAAACCTGCACAATGTTGTGTCATTCTTGGCTGGTCCCTTGAAACTGAGCACTTCAAGGCACTTGTTTATAAACAGCTCCATGACCTCCAAACATAACCACTAGGGTGCTATTTCTCCACCTTCTCTTAGCCATAAGAGTTAAACTCTTCAAATATTGTTAACAAACGGGACTAGTTTACCTAATGCCAAGGTTCAGAGACCCATTACTGAATAACTACATTTAGTGCAAACCAGATTGCATTTTCACATCCCTTTTTACTTCACCTGCCTTAAGGCCTCACAGTTGTACAGTCACTTACAGAAAGGAAAAAGCTCTTGCCACTTCACAAAAAAGAACCTATTCTGCTACAGCCGATGCAAATACATAGAAGAAAAAACACACATAAGAAACTTCACTAAGTTTACCTGTTTTCCAGTAACTATTCTGTTACTATAATAAAAAAATTCTAGACCCCTCCAAAGTCTTTAACTGAAATTGCTTCTAGTTCTTCCAATTCACTTTGCGATTAAAAACTGAAATAAAGCTCTAAGCTCAAAATTGCTGAGATCAGCCCTTGTTCTCTTGCTGTGCAGCTGATATCTTTGGACATTTCTTTTCACTGCTGTTCTGCCACTGAAAGCAGCCACTCTTTGCATTTTAAAATGGGATTCTAGAAACCCTTAGCCCAATAGCTTGACAGAGCAGCTTTGTCAGACTCTTAAGATACCTACTTTAAAAGGAAAATCTGAGTATTCAACCTATTAAAGACTTAAATATGATGTCATCAAAAGCAAGCACAGAAAGAGCAAGGTTTTGCAACAGTATTTTAACAATCCTCATTTATCAGAATATGAATTAGAGACTTTGAGGTGTTTGGTTCTGTCATATGCCAACAAGAATGCAGTCACAGAAATTCCCTGGGTCACAAAACTAATTAACAATCTCACTGAGCTATGAACTGTAAGAGCTCCTCAGCTGTTCTGAGGTTATCCAGAAAATATTTAAGTACTGAAATTCCATTAGCTTTCAATGGACTGTAAGTGCTTGAACTGGTAATTCAACTATATAAAAAAACCATTCATTTGAGATTAAGTAGCATATTTAATGCTACTGAAAGTTTTAGAATATGCAGGCTAAAAATAAAAATGCTACTCTATCTTCTTTTGCTGTGCTATTATCTTACCTCTCAGCATGTCTCCAGTTATTGGTTTTCAAGTTAAAGAGATGATTATATGTTTGGCAGAAATTCCTGCTAGGGATATCCTTCCCCATGTACTGCTGGGTGTTTCTACCTTCTCAGCTGTGGTTAAAGATTTTTCTGGGCCATGCTTAATAAGGTCAAGGAACTCATCCAGCTTGAAATGTCTTGCAGAAGAGATGGGGGCAGCAATTTCACAGCCCCCATTTGTATCACCCAGTGCTGCTATCACTGCCCTCACTCCCTTGGCCCTGGCTGTTCAAGCCCATCTCCTCCTGCAGGAGAGCTATTCAGCCTGGCTGACTGGGTCTGCCAGTCACATCTGCAAGGCCACATGCCTCAGTGCCAGTGCTGATGTGAGGGAAGAAAGCCAATTTGCACAACTGATGCCAAAGAAGGTGGAACTATAGCAGCCAAAATGCTGCTTACATTGCTGCAGAAACAGGGAAGTTCCCTGATCCTGCTCACACTATGCTCCCTTGACAAGTGTGCTGGTACAGCTGACAACCTGCTGTAGTGTCTGGGCTCAGCACTGGTATGAAACCCCAAACCTGAGATTTGCTTTTGCTAATCAGGCATTTTCTCTCTCCATGCAAAACCTGTTAGTAGACCTGCAGTTGCAAGGATAAGGGCACTAAACAGAATGCTAGAAATGGATTTGCTAAACTTAATACTTACAACATCAGGAGGAAGAGGAAGAATTTAGGGCAAGGAACTCCCTTACTCTCTACATGTGAAGGGTATATTCCTTATAGAGTTGTCGGAAGGCATCAACAGCCATACCTTTCAGTGTTACGGGAAAAACTGCAGAATACATTATTTGCTTGTAACTTTCAGTGTATCATTACACTAGTTTCCATCAGTTAGAATTAGTTACTAATCCCATCCAAAAAACAGAATTCTATGTACATTTAAAGACACTGGCCATCACAACTACTCTCTAGCAGCAGCCATACATACACTACTAGAACAGACACAAGAAGCAAACCCAAGACAAGCAGGTCTGCAGTGTTGCAGCAGTTCAAGGTTAAGCCAGAACCTAGAGCCAGACCATGACTATTCCCCATCTTCTACCAGACTGGGGAAAGGATAAGCACAGACCAAGGAAGTTTTAATTCAGGAATTGTATTTCATTAACATCTGAAGTGTTAGTTTCCAGAAGAAATACTGCAGCCTGTATGATGAACTTGCACTGCAGGCAAGTCCCTAAGACTTGCTTGTCTGGAGCATACACATGCAGAATAAAAGCATGTATTTATAATTCATTCTGATCAGGAGTCCTCCCTGCATGTGTGCACAGGGAAGCAAGCATTCCACACTGGGACTCAGAAATTACACTAGTGTATTCTAACACTATCAACAGCATCAGATATCCAGCCACTGGATGTCAGACAGTTAAGATTAAGAATCCCTGCTAGTAATCCTCATACCACTTTACTTTTCACTGTTCCACACATTTGCATGCACAGATGTCTTCAGCTCTCCACTTAGACTAAAACTGTTCAATAAGACCAAGAGATCTTTAGAAGAATAGACTTACTATACAAAGACTTCAAGTATTTTCCTGACATGTGCAGTTGTGTAGAATAGATCATGAAGAAACAGACTCTCAGGAGCATTGCTACTTTAACTGACCTTTATTACTCTAGCAACTTACAGAGTCTGGCACACTGTTCTTTGCAACAGTCTATAGCTAGACTTGGACAACCCCACTTTTTATGGCTATCTTCAGATGTAGCCATCACAGAATAGTGACCTATTTTAACTATGAAATACCTGTATTCAGCACATCTCCCCCCCATCCTTGCCAAGCATAGCCCAACTTGCTTATGAGTTTTCAGAAAGACACATCATTATAACTCAGAAAACAAATCTGACAGCAGCAGGCGTTTACTTACTAGTTAAAATTCCTAAATACATGCCCTCTCACATTATTCAGTAAAGGACCACTCTAGATTATTTATTACAAATAAACAGTCTTACTTGTGAGCAGTAATTTCAAGGTAATAATCTTGACATCCAAAGAAAACCTGGAACCAAATCCTAACTAAGTTTACAGCAAGGCTGCATATTTGAATGCAGCCTTCAAAGATCTAGTCACAGGAAAACTCAGTTTGAGCATCAGAAGGGTAGCAGTTTAAAGCAACCCTTTAAACTAAAGCCAGATCTTATGCCAAATTGAAATACAGGGGAATGTATACATATCCCTGTTCCTAAGGGACTTAAATATCTGTTAGGGTTTTGGTTTTTTAAAATTCCCTTAGTGGAAGAAAGATAGCCCAGTAACTTGTTTCTGATCAGTAGCTAAGTGAGAGAAAAAAGGACTAGCCTTAAATAGTACTTTTAAGGTACTGCAGCACCCAAAAAAATTATTTGTATCTATCTTTGACTAAATAAGATTGCAAAGGTCATGATATAAAGTTAACACTTAGACAGGTAAGAACTGTACAAAGATTATTATTGCATGTAGGCACCCCAACACAGTACTGTCCTGCAATACTGCAGTCATATGCAGGCCACGAAGCCTTCCAAGTCATCTTAGAGACTGCATACAGACACTAGAATGCAAGCCTTATTTCTGCTGCTTCATTTTGGTCTTGGGGCACCTTTACACAGATCTGTATAAAACATCCATTTCATTACAATTATTCTATTTGTCACAGATACAGAGCATTTAGGTAGGCATCTCCATTTCCTAGGCCAATAAAGCAGTGCCTGTGTTTCCCCTTAGTCTTTATAGATACAGAGACTATTCAACCAAGAAAGGGAGGAATCATGGAAGGCAGCATTAAAGAGACTATTATGATAAGAGGACAGAATTACACAAAAGCCTTTCTAATTTGCTACCAAGCTAAGACTATGCTATGATACCAAGTTGATTCCTGCTTGAAGAAAACATATACCTTATCTTAAAATAGAGATTAAAAAGCTTACTGGGCCCCGTAAGTGGAAATGCAGCTATTTGGTTGTGTAGTAATGCATCTGGACAACTGCAATCCGCTAGTCACCTATGCAAGTGGTTCTAAGAGGTCAGATGATGCTAAGCCAAGTGCGTTTATACAATGTTCTATACTCAATGCATAAAGAGCACTGGAAATACCTGCAAGACGGAAGCTAATGGTTGTCTCCACTGCTGTTCCACTTTATCTACTGAACCATACTATTCACAAAGTCAACTCCTCTAGGATATGACACATGAAAATAGTCTACAAGTGCTGTACTTCTACAGTCATGAGGCAGGGCATCTCTACCCAGACTTCCTTGTGGGGGAAGGAGATAAACTGGCAGTTTCCCCTACAGAATTCCTTATAGATCCTAACGGGGATCAGAAAAAAAACCCCAACAAAGAGACCATGTAATGGTGGGAAAACTGCCAATACTCCACCATGCATCAGCTTTCCAGGAAGACTACCATAGAAATCTGTGTGAAGTCAACTGTAACATTGCTCAGTTTGTATTCATGCTGGTACAGTGTCAGAAAATGCAACTTAAAACTCTACCAAGGCACAGAGAGATCCAAAATGATACTGTGCCTCTATGCCTTCAGATGGATCATCACTATCTGGAAGCCTAGATTTGTCCTGCATGCAGCATCACCTCCAGTGACAGAAACACAAAACAAAGACAACAGCAATAAGGCAGAGAGATCTAGAATTATCCCTCCTGATAAGCACCCAAGAAGATTGGTCCCCACAACATTGCCAGTGAGAACAGTCATCCTTTTAGAGCAGTAAGGAACTTGCACAACAGGCATCTTTGATGATTAAGATGCTACCACACTTGAGAACCTTTGTAAGACAATTTGAAGCACTGTTTAGAATACTCTGCCTTGTAAAGCTGGGTTACTCCATTTTTGCACTCTGAACTAAAGTGAAAGTGTCCATTTAAGTCCACAGAAGCGGTGCAGCAACTGAGGCCATGTTTAATTGGTTTCTTACCTGTTCCAGTCTTCAAAGGCTTTTCATACTGTTTTCTACAGATACTTTATAAGGTAGTACTTTTAATACTACTTTTAAAAAGTATCTACATCTACCATATTAACAGCATAGTAGAGCTGCAGTTTTGATGCTACACCTGTCCTTTCAGATTCTAATAATAGGCTTGCATCTACTTGCTTCATTGGGTGCAACCCACCAGCTCTGCCATGTTGTTGTACCACCCTGTCACACAGGTATCTGTTCCATGTCAACAGCAATGAACTAAAGCATAAAACATGCTGCTCCCCTAACTAGCAGCATCACTGCTCTTTGCCAGAGGAGACAGGTGCATCAGGCTCACAAGCATTACACACTCCTGCAGTGGGGGCATATGCAGCACCATCCTAAAGAGAAGTTTCTCCCAAGAGGTGAGGTACCTCAGGAAGGCCCCAGTCCATCACAGTTCCCCTAAACTCTAGCACAACAGTTAGTATTCAGATAAAGGTAGTTACAGATCAATACAGTTATAAAAATTGCCTCACTGTTTCACAGATAGCTTACAGAAGCATTGTAGTTTAATATAGAGTTTTATCAGTAAAAAGAAGTCACCATCCCATTTTCCATATTACTCAGTGCAGAGCAACTGGTAGGCTGTACATAGCACCAAGCAGAACATACTCTTATTTCAACAAGATGGTGTTACATGAAGTGGGAATTATAGCCACTAGTGTCATTACAGCAAAACACACCTCTTCTACATCCTTCTGCAGCCAGACCTCCCCAAGTACTTTCATGAGCCTCCAGGTCTAGTATTAACACCCAGAAGACACACTGTAGAGACTACAGAAGAGAATGATCTACCATATTGTTCTTATCCTAGAAAGAACTTGCTAGGAAACCTGACAGAAGTCTTCTATAAGCACAAAGACCAAGTTAACACCATTAATCAGTATTATGCTAAGAGTTTGTCACTGTGGTGATAACTGTCTGGTTGCCTAATTACTTAAGGTGAATTATTATACCATTTCTCACACTACTCAATTAGGCTCATACCAGAAAAGTGACACTCAGGTGGAGTTGCACAACATCCTCACTCCCACTGAGTTGCAAAGCATATTTCAGCTACGTTTCCTTTGAAAGCTCATCCATGCAGAAGCATGCTCATACCCAACACACAGCATACACCAAATCCACCAAACCACTGCTAAGAGACAGTGACAT
The DNA here is from genome assembly GCF_023634085.1 of Falco cherrug. Taxonomy (NCBI): domain Eukaryota; kingdom Metazoa; phylum Chordata; class Aves; order Falconiformes; family Falconidae; genus Falco; species Falco cherrug. Next base: position 29,638,670 of record NC_073704.1, on the reverse strand, counting down.
ACATGCTCCAGATCATTCATCTACTACCAATCTTTAATCAGATCCTGGGAGTATAACAAGTAGAACAGACAAGACAAAGAGCTTACACAATGTCTTAAGTAGCACACTAGTTCAAAAGCTAAGATTCATATCCTACATCAGTACAAGGTTACAACATGGTTTCAGTTACTTCAGTGGATAACCTGCAGCTATATAATCCACAAGAAAGTTGCCACCAACACTGATATAGAAAATTCCAACAAATATACATGCTACAGATTGCAGAAATTAATTCTTCAGTTCTCATGAAGTGCAACCCAGTCAAGTTCCCACCCCTCATCCCTACCCAGTCCTTGAGATGTCAGAGGTAATTCAATGGTCTTGCAAATATGGCACAAGACACTGCAGACAGACAGGTCATGAGCTGCTATCACTGCTGTCCCAGAACATGGATCTTGCTTGATCATGATGTCTTCAGTTTCCCTGGTGAACTGGATGCCTGGACAAATTAAGAGTCCAAACACTATTTAGCTTGGCTTAGTACCAGCAAAAGCAACTGTATCCACCCACACAATTACAATCCTTGCTCCTAAAGCAAAGTTAGTCTCATGTTCACATCTCCATTTGGGGAAACAAACTACTGTTATGATGAGCAGAAGCAAGTAATAAACTTCTACTCCGAGTTTACTCTTAACCATGAGTCCCACTCCCCAAGGGTACTGGGCAATCATCTCCCTGTAGCCTCTGAAAATACTTCCACTGTTCTAAGCATTTAACTGAAGGGTTCACAGATTTATACAATGAGTCACTAAGCGCCTTCAATCAGACACACCACAGAAGTGCCAAGCACTAAGCTTTTTTCCCTACCTTTCAATCAATGCATTTGCATCACACAAAGCAACAACAGTGACATTTAGTACTTCAGGTAATTACTGGTTATCCATAATTCAGCTTCTGTGTTAAGTCACCTTAACCACATTTCTTCATCCCAGTTTCCCCAGTCATGAAAAATAAATACCATACTAAGATATTCTGCACATATAAGAGGCTACTTCTCTACTGGACTAAGAACAGATGTTTTCAATAACAAAAAGGCATCTATTTTTCTCTACTGTATTCATATATTATATATCAAAGCCAAAAACAGTATTTCCATCTTTAAGCAGAAACTGGATTACCACCAGTACAGGGATCACATGCAGTTTTGGTACCCCTATTCTAACGTGTAAAGATAATGAAAAGCTGTGGAGAGTTTCCCTTGTGGGAGAAGTGTTATCCTTGGTCTCCCTCATGGAAAATGCTCTGCCTACCACTATAAAAGCAATTACAGCCAAACACGTGCTCTCTGACCACAGAGCCTCCAGAGTACTGCAGAAGGCAGAGCAGCACAATAACATTCTTGTTGATAACTCTGGTTTTGGGTGGCAGACTTAACTCAGAATCACTTGACTTCCAACACACAGAAGTTAGGACACATTTAGGTCAGGATACTTCCCTTTATGACCTAGCAAGTGCCAGGTCACATGAAAATACAGAAGCAATGCAGAATACAAACTATACATTTATCCTTGTGTGCTCTTTGAGACATTCCCCTCTCCACAGGTGTCAGAATAAGAAAAAACTACTATTCTGATACACAGCTGGCTCATCTCACAGCTCTCGTGTCCTTCCCTAGGAAGTGAGCACAACAGGGTGCTTCTGTACACTAATCCATGCCACAAGGGAAGCAAACAGGAGACATTTGGAGTCTGCATGTAGCTGCAGGGGTCATAACCTCATTGGGATCACAGAGATGATCTGGGATAGCTGTCACGGTTAAAAGTGCTACAGTGGATGGCTGCAGGCTCTTTAGGGCAGGCATGCCAGGAAGGCAAGGCAAGAGGGTTACTCTTCCCATGAGAAAAAGCAGAAATGTATGAAGCTCTACCTAGGAATGGTAGACAAGCCAGTTTATGGGTCAGGATTAGCACAGTCAGCAGGTGGGCTGAGCTACAGTCTCCACAAGTGTCTTCCAGCCTCAGAGACGCTATGATTCAAGTCTGTGCCCCAGCAATACAGTTGCTGCAAATTGTATTTGTGGGAATCTGAAAGTGATCAGCCTGGTTGACAACTTGCAGGTAGTCCTTCAAAACTAACACTTAATTAGAAATCTTAACTAATATTTATTTACAAGAGTATACTAGGAAGCATGCTTATCAGATGATGGCTACTATTAGAATACCATTGTGACTACTTAAAGAGTTGGACAAGATCACTGCTTGATCACCATTTTACAATCTAAATTAATATAAAGATGTACAGTAGCACCACTGGTCAGCCTACTGATGTCTAATAATTTTGAATTAGTTTCCTTCCATTACAGCTCCAGAACAGATTCAACTCAGCGCCTCCTTCGATTTTAGTTTGCCTTCAAGTAAATTCTCAATGAGCCTGCAGAATTGTTTAAAAAAAATTGAATTGCTTCCTAAAATGTGTTTTGAAAATGAAAATAGAATGAGAAATAGCACCATTTTCAAACACACATTCCTGTCCTTTGAGAGACCACTTAAACTGCTTGGCTAGTCTATTTTATGATATGGTAGATAAGAGCAGAAGGCTGATATACAAGTCAGTTAGTGAGATTTCTTGGTAACTACACTAATGAGAATACCTTACCTACCCAAAATGGGATCACACAGTAAGCCAAGAACACTAAATAGCAGAAGAGTACCATCATGGGGAGGAGTTTCTTACCACAGTGGCAGTTTAGCCGAAAAGCTGAATTAGACCACTACATACTTCAGAATTAGTTTATTCTAATCAGGGAACAGCTCCCCCAGTTCACAAAAACACCTCTCTTCTGAAAAGCTGAAGTAACTGCCATGCAGCTTTATCTAAGAACACTTCACTCATTAAATGTATGCTTTAGAGTGGTACCCAAGTGTCCTGCTGAACAGGGTAGCACCACCTTGTAAACCAACCCCTTAAAAAAACCCCTCTAGTCAGTGTTCTGCAACAGAGTCCAGGTCACTCCTACAACTGAGCTTTCGAAGCACTTTGTCATGTTTTGAGTATAACCCTATAATGCAGTACTCCATTATAGTTCTATCTGTAAAATGGGATTTTTTTTGTTAAGCTAGTGGCTTAAATCACAAGTTTACAAAAACTAAAACCTTGTCATCAGTATTAAAGAATATTGCCAATTTAGATTTGACATGTCCATCTACACAAACAAACCCATGCCCGAAGTTGGGGCTGAATCTAGGTCTCCAGTACTTTCACAAAGAATGATCTTTCCCACTACAGGTAAAGATACATACCAAAAGACTTGGAAACCAGAGAAATCACAGCACCTGCTTAACTCAGCACATTCTCAGCTTTCCAGTTCTATGCTTTGGCTTCAGATTAGTTCTGCCACGTTTCAAGTTTAAGGACAACATATTAAAAACTCCAGTTCCATTGCACTTTTAGCAGACTGAAATTTCATGCTAATTACATCAACTGACAGCAACACTAATTCACAAAGTAACAGTTGACAGGATTAAGGCTTTAACAAATGCTTATAATCCCAGGACTGATTTTTCAGTCTTTTGACTTGTGATCTTGCAAAAATTCCCAGTCAGGACTGCATTTCCATTAAGTCTCATATTCCTGTAATTAACCAGTATTTGCTACTTTCTGAACCACTTCAGCAAACATTAGGAATGTTATATGCTCAGTGTGTCATAAACAGTTGAAAGTGACTGTTCCAAGTACTTTGTCACCATAAAAGACTCAAGTAGCTACTTACACAGCAGCCTAAATAACATTCTCATTACATGACTTCATGACTTTCATTTTGACAGGTCTTGAAAAACACATTTGCACATCTCAAGCACAAAAGACAAAACAGATCCTCTAATATTATTATTAAAGCAGTATTTGGAAGAACATGAAGAGACAAAGCACGAGTTATATAGACTTATCTTGCTTAAATGACAAGACAACTTGATATTTCTGGGGCAGGCATGGATGAAAGTTAGTCCTGTTTAATGGGCTAAAAGGAGCTACCAACAAAATGATTGCTCCTTGGCAGCTATTATCAAGTACTTTTTAATTATCCACTCCCTGAGCCTCTTATCAAGAGGCAGGTATCACAGCACAAAAGCCACAAAATTGATTGTTACCATTAGGAGAATGGAACAGACAAGATTGTTTGCCAACTTTGCCACTCCAGGCAATGGAACATTATCACTGCTCAATGGTGGTGGAGAATAGTTACCAGAAACATGGGGGTGGAATGTGGATGAAGAAAGAAAACATTAAAAAGCTTCAGTTCTTTTCAGCAGGATAGTACTTCCAAGTCAGAGTTTGAGAATATAGTTGCTCTCTAACCTGGCTGATAGTTAGGATCCACACCTTTCATAATTCAATCATGCAGAAGTCAGGCGCACATGGTATGAAAAGCAGCAAGCACCCACATTTATCTACATCTGTGACCTCCCCAGCCATTGCCTTTCACTCAAACCCCCAGGGACCACTACTGCCATCCCTAGTTGTTTGTTCCAGGCACAAGACACCTACTGACCTTAGACACCCTTTGTCTTGATACCACTATGCACTTGCCTTCCCTTGAGTGCTTACTGCCTGCACAGCTGTCATGAGAAACAAGCTCCTTCAGTACCTCTAAGAGGCTATTAATTCAGATGACTTCATTGTGTCATAGAAAGCAATTCACTTAATCATGTGGAGCTTAAATCCAGTTAATATGAAATCATCAAGTTAAACTTGAAGTGGAAGTATCAGCACAGAAACCGAACAGTTTACAATGCAACTGGACAAAAACAAACTATGAACCAGATTCCCAAACCATGATGTTAGGGGTTGTTCTGCTACAGCACTTGGCCATTTCTGCTCTGTTCACAGGACAGTTCTGTTGCTCACATAGCCTGGACACCAACACTTCCTAGAGAAGCAAGCCATTTTATCCAGCATTGGGTCAGTAACAGTTGATGCTTAATCAATTAAGTTGCAGCTGAAAAAACTTAAAGCCTTGAAAAGAGTCATTAGATCACAGAATCTATATATCATCCAGGATTTCAGCAGACACATCCAATTTGTCTAGGCAGTGTCTCATCATTACTACCTTGATTTGATCTAAATGTCTCAACTGCTCAACTACTCCTCTATCCAGATATCCAGTACCACTGCACTGACAATGAGAGACAAATTTTGAAAGTCTTAAAGGGTGACCAAGAAAGGGTATTGTCTGATCAAATTAAGCGTTCAGTTAAGAGTTTTTGTAACACATTCCAGCTAAATCTTTAAACTAGACATTCCTTGGCAGCACATACATAACTCCAGTGAGAACAGGTCAGCTTCACATTTCTCCAGGCATGTAAAACAATCAAGTTGGCCTACTCCAGAAAGTCTACAACAAACAATTTACTGCTATAAATCTAATATAGGAAACTTATTTACAGGAGTAGTTTAAAAGCTTTCCTACTCATTAAATAGTTAACACTGAAAGTAAACGCAAAAACTTACCAAGGTAAACTGATACCATCCAATCATAAGCAAAAGTCTAAGTTCAGTGTACAGGGGCTAGAAGTGATTAAAGTAGTAGATAAAACTATTTTAACAAGTCTCCTGTAAGTGAGTAAGTGTAAAGGTGCTATTGCCAAGTAAACTGTTGCTATTAATTTCTCTGCAAAAAAGTTGTGGTTCTTGCAGGTTATTTGCATGAAGGCTGAACATGAGTCTGGTTCCCAGTTGTCAGTTCCTTCTCTCAGCTTTGATAACTTGGGGGGGGGGCACAGACAGTGAAGGCATAAAAAAAAAAAGCCAGTTTTTCCTGAAAAATCAGAGCTCTGAGGATGCCCTTGAACAGGCAGGCACTTCCCTGCCCCTCATAAGAGAAACAAGGATCTCAGAACTAGAGAAGTAATGTTTAGACAGTTGAACAAACAAAAAGCTACCACTGCAAACTTAAGCCTGGAAAAAGGCAAGGCTGGTCCTAGTGCAGATACAGTCTCCCTGCTCCCTTTTCCAAATGAAAATACTCTGAGGTTGTCAAGACCCAATCCCCTGTTCCAAGATCAGGACTGAGTCAACAGGACTCCAGCAGAAAGAGCAAGTGAGGCCTCCACCAGCCGTTCAGGAAGCATGACTGGGCTGCTCCGCCAGACAGCCTCTCTCCCTGCCCTTCGCCAGGTAAGGTCGCGCTCAGACACCACCTTTCTCCTCCTACAAGATCCGTGTCAGTAAGGCTGCCGGGAGAACCAAGAGCAGCACGGAGACAACCCGGCCTGATAAAACAAGATCCCTCAGAAACTTCTGGTTCAGCTGAGACCAACAGTATCCCAAATACTCCATTTAATCTTGCACAGATGAAGCGTTATCACTTATCCAAGGGCAGCCAAAAGAAGCCAGAGAAGCCAACAGTCAAGGCCAGCCTCTCACCCCTTCGCTCCCCCGAGCCCCACTTGTAGATACAAGTCACAGCAATCACCCAGCTCCGACGACTCCATCTCAGCCCCAGCGCCATCGGGACGCAGCACCAGCTGCCAAACCCCTAAGGGGGGCTGCATGGCAGCCCAGCCCCACCTCGGGCCCGAGGGACACCGGCCACACGCGAGGCTCTGCCCTCCCCGCACCCCCAGAGCTTTCCGGTGGCCGCGGAGCCGCGTCCCCGGGCTAGAAGCCGCCGGGCTCTGCCCGCCCCGCTCCCCGTGTGACACCCCCGCTCCCTCCCCACAAAACGGGGTGGGAGGGGAAGAAGCAGGAACGCGGGAGCTCAGCCACAGCCCCCGCCCGGCGGGCCCAGGCCCGCTCAGGCCGCGGCCAGGACCCAGCGGCTCCCACCTCGCCCCACCGAGGGAGCGGGGCCGGGACAGCCAAGCTCCCACGGAGCCCGGGGCGCGCCGGGCCCGCTCCAAGACACGCTCCCTCTCACCTGGGGGCTAAGACCCGGCTCCGCGCTGCGGCTCCAGCCTGCCACCCGGCTCCGCTTTAACCGCCGCCGCCACCGCCCCCCGCGCTCTCATTGGGGTGCCGCCGCCCGCGCGCCCCCGCCGCGCACTTCCGCCCTCGTCGGCGCCGCTCCCGCCGGCCCCGGCTCCGCGCGAGCGCGCGCCCGCCCCGGCACCGCCTCCCCCGCCCGCCCGGCGGTCACGTGGTGCTCTCGGGCCAATCGGCTGGGGAGGCGGGGCGCGGGGGCGGCAGGCGGGGCTGAGGCGGGCGGGGCGGGGGCGGCCGCGGGGGCGCTGCTCGGTGTGGGGGCGGCCGGCCGGGGCACGGCGGTTGTGGGGCGGGTGTGTGGCGGTGTGTGCGGGCCGGTCCTGCTGAGGGAGCAGCCACAGACCAGCAGGAGGAGGCTGCCCGCCCCGCCGCAGGTGTCTGCGAAAGGGGTCTGGGCGTTGGGCCCCCCCAAGGCCTGCAGAGAGCCCCGGCGGGGGCCTGGGCCCGTAACCCCTACAGGCTCCGCTTCGACTCAGAGGAAGTTAGAAAGACTCTATCTTAAATACATGATATTTGTTAGTGCAAATTCTACTGATGGATGCAGAAACTAATAACTCTAAGATCAGAAGGCAAAGGAATGGAAATGTCCCTGCTTCTTGTGTTGCTGTATTTACTGCAATTCTTTATTCAAACCGTTACCAGTCCCCAAATCAAATTATCTCTGGCTGAATCTAACGTCAGTAATAGCACAGTCAGGCATAGCTGTCTTGCCAGTTGCAAAGGAAAACACACCGGTTTTTTGCTGCTTTAATGTGGTTAATTTTTCCAGATTTAAATGTTAACCTGTTTAAATTCTGCATCCTGAAGTTTGAGTGAACACATTGGGTAAAATTCTTCCTTCTAGAAAACCAGCACTTTGCCTGGAAACACCAGCTTTGGGGGATGGTGGAAGGCATTACTGCCGATGATCCCCGGTGGTCAGAGCTCCTGGGACAGAAGCACTAGGTTAAGTAGCTGTGTTAACGGCTGCTTTTATATTGGGCTTCTTTGTAGCCTTCTACAGAAGAGAAAGGGAAATAATTAATTACCTTCTACCTCTATCCATTGATGGCTAGGTGTAATTGTATTTTGAAGAGCATAAAAAAGGCCTGTCACTTGAAATAAATGAAAAAAAAATAAACCAAAAAAACCAATCCAGCGTTATAAAAGTGGTAGGTGGAACAATGACCTGTTGCCAAAACAAAATAAAATGGAGGAGGAAGAAGAATTGGAAAGAGATTTAGTATAATCTGTAATTTCAGGGTTGGCAAAAAATGCCAGGAATTGGAAAAAAGTTACAGAGGCAGAAAAAAAAAGTAGGTATGTGGCTCTCTGAGGAACAGCTGAGTACTTCAGGACTGCATAAAAAGGAAATAGTTTCTGAATTTCTCCTGTCTTGAAGAAAACTAAGTTTCATACATTGTAAGTAAACAGGATTGACATCATCCTTGCATCATCTTCAGTTTCTCCTCCTAACTCAAAACACCAGATTTTTAGTTAACCCCTTAGGTGGCAAAGTGACTTTCTCTTTTTGGGTTTGTTTATTAGGAAAGATCCCAATTGCAGTAATTCTTCCCCTCTGTGTTATAGATTGTACCAGATTAAAGAACCACATCAATATGCATCCTGCATTAGAACCTGGCAGCCAGCGCTATTTACTGTTTGATGCCATCTATGCAGAGAAGGAATAAGCAGAGAAAGAAATATCACCAAATGTGAAGGAATGTTGTTTCATAGCTAACAAATTACCCAAATCTTGGTATTTCCAAGATTATGCATGTATTGTTTTTAAGATGGATTTTGGGCATTTGAATGTAATGCTAAAAAACAAAAAGTAAAAATTAATGAGAATAGTTTACTATTTATTCTGTAACTGTATGTCTCCATGGCCATATTTTATGTTGGGCAGGCAATGAGGTGGACTAGTTGCTCTGATGTAACTAGTCACAGAAGATATGTATTTTCAGCAAATCATATCTGTGAGTTGAAACTAGCAAGAGCCTGGGAAGCTGGGTCTTTTCAAACTGAACACAATACTAGTCTGCTGCTCATACCACAGTGCTGACACTTCCCCTTCCCCCTTGCAAAAAAGAGGCTTGAGAAATTAACGTCTATCCTGCTTCTGCAAATTGTTTAGGGGAAACTTACTTCTTTGTAGTAATAGCCATGATGACAAGAACATTTGTCTGATGCCACATTTTGAATTATTATTCATGTTGCCTGGTATAATCTCCATGGTTACAGATGTATTTTTGCTTCAGTACTTTATGAAGAAAAATTCTATAGAACAATTTAGGGGAGAAAATTTGTTTTCATTGTCATTTATATTGCATGTATTTTATCCTAAGTGCTTTGCAGACAGTAAACATTCACTTTCTAAACAAGTAAGATTTCAGTAGAGATGAAAAAATTTACCTCTAGCTGTTGCTTTATCATGCTATAATATGTTTTAAACTGCAAATTCTTAGAGACAGGAACAGTATTTCTGATGCATGCATCTAGTTTCTAGCCCACTAAGAATGTAACAGGGCACTGTCACTGCCAGAGTCATGAACAACAGTAAGTGTGGTGGGATGACTGAGCAGCAAATATTTTTCTTTGCAAAGATTAGGACTCATACTTCTCTCCTGAGCGGTTTTATTTTAGAAACGTATTCTGGAAAGATGGTTAGCTGAAACAAGAATTAACTGAAATTAGTTCTAGAAACTAGTAACAAGCAACGTTTAAAACCCAGATATATATCTCTATTCGATTTTTAACCTTTTTTTTTTCATTATTATTATTGTGGAAGTAACTGACAAAGAAAATCAAGGGAGATGTAGACGAGGAATTATATGGAAAAGATGGTAATAGACCCATTCCTAGTAAGATGGGTTGTAGACCACCAAACCTAGCCCAGGTTCTGCAGGGAAAAGCGGAGCTGTGTAAACTTTATGGGTTCTATTGATCTAGTCCCTTGGATTACCATATCCACCACTGCTGAAGGGAGAGAAGCCAACATTGTTAACTCCTTCATCTTTCTGATCATTTCATGACACATGGGACTAGCAGGTGCCTTGGTCTCCGTGTTTTGTCATTTACGCCTGTACAGTGTTTGTGTAAAACCACCATCTGCATATCCAGTTCTTCTTTGACAGTTTTATAGCATCTCTGGCCTATTTTTTTCACACAAGTGACTACGGGAGGAACAAGGTAAGGATCCAGTTCAGGAAAAAATTATTTGAGGAACTATAAGGCCTCAGAGGCTGCCAGTGATGGACAGAAGGAATTCCACCTCCACTCTGTTCCTGCAGAGATCATGTAATATTCTCAGGGGTAAAAAGAAAGGCATATAAACTGATCAGGAACTTGGGAGGATCTTGAATTGCAAGGGAATCAGGGCTACCTAGGAAGTCAGTCTTTGCAGATTTAGTGATGTCATTTGCAGTCACTGGCAATAACAGAAATAAGAGGCAGATTCTCTTCTCTGCTGACATCTCAATGCTGACGAGGGACAGCTGCAGGACAGGTACCTAATTCACAACTTTTACCCAGCTTCATTTTACAAGAGACTGAACAGCTTCATTTTACAAGAGACTGAACAGAAACTGTTGCTGGTAATAACCACAAAGAAATCGGAGTCAGTGGAGAAGTGGTCCTGCCACATCTCCAGCGTGGGGGCTGAGCCAGTGACGTAAGAAGAGGTTAAAGCAGCAGGGGGGGCTGTCCCTTTCTGAAGGAATTCATAGTTACACACACCCAGTCCCTCACAGCACCTGTGCAGCACAAAGCAATGGTTCAGTGACGGTAACCAGACCTGTAAGTTTTTATTAATTTATTTAATCCAAAGATACTGTATTTTTTTAAACCTACTTTTTAAACAATTTTTCAATCAAAATAAATACTAGCATAAAACGGGACGACGGAAGAAAGCTAGTTGGAAAAAAGAGAAGGAAACCCACTGGATTTTCTAGAATGCTGTGATGTCCTTTTTGTTCTCAAAATATTTTTTTTTGTATGTGTAGAGTTCAGATGCTAGAGTTAATCTAGGCTCAGATAGCTTGTCAGAAGTACATGTACATAGTGTGTACTCAAACGGAGTTTGTCTAAAAAATAATTTAGTCAAAGATTATTTTCTCTTTGGGCATGGATAGTCTAACAAGAACTACATTATACCAACTGTTTCTATACTTAAGAGAATGAAGCTGATCTCACCATGATTTAGGGATTTCAGCATTCAAAACCAATAAAGAAGTAATCTAAAATATATCAGAAACAAACAATAGTAAATGAAATATGACTGTGGTTTGGGCCTTGTAGGAGTTTATAGTGTTTTGACTATATCATGCACTTTATTTTTGTTACAGACAGCAGGAAGTAAAATAAACTTCACTATTAAATAACCTTTCCATTTCAGATACAGCTGGGATTTGTCAGGATCATATCACAAGGTCATTTTTAAGGAGATTCTGACTGACATTTTGCGAGGTAAGGGATTTCACATCCCAGTTTTACAAGTGCTACGCTTCTGATCATCATGATTATCAACACCATGACAGATTTAGGGCCTGTTCTTGGAGTCTTTGCAGAAGGAGCTAAGTTTATTGTAAATATCTTGATAGCCAAGAATCAAAAGAAATAAGGGTCTACAGAGAGTCATAAGAGGTCAAATAGCATTACACCATAGCCCAAAGGCAAGATCAGTTACACATATATAATTTTTTGCATGTAATTTTTTAATACCATTTAATTAATGTAATTTAATTAAGATTGTGTGAACATCATAACAGTTTATTTAAATTGTCATAAGAAAAAAATCAATCATTTAGCTTAAATGTCACTTACTGCAGTTTAAGCGTATTAATTAGGTGCATATGGGACATAGCAATCAGATATTTATTTTTTTCCTTTTTGCATCAATCTGCTAAATATTCAAAAATCGTTATTTTTTCACTCCTCAGAATTCTTTTCTTCCTTCAAATAACACCTGTTTTTTTCAGTTGTTTGTTATAGGTCATGTTTCCTAGTTGCCAGTCACTCTCTTCTTTGGACTCCCTCCAGCTGGCCCACATTTGCTGAACTGCACTGCTGAAGCAGATACATTAACTAAAGCTTTACCAGTTACTTGTAGGGTAGAAAGTGTACTTTAGTGTCTTACAGATAAAGTTGAATGTGATTATCATTATCAAACCATTGTGTAAAAACTGCAATTATTCTGGAAATAGATAAGGCAGGAGATTTTGCCAGAATAATAAGGCAGCTAACATTACTGAGAATTCAGCTTACCGAGTTGAACAGTGCTACCTTGTTGAATAGCTGCTGTTGGAGGGTGATTTGTGCATGGCTGAAAAAAATTCATGCTAACAGATCTTGTGTCTCTGATTTTTTAATCAAATTTTCCAGATGAAATTACTGACAAATACATTAAATTAACAAAAAAAAATTACTGTCTCTGATAGCAACTAGCGTTCCAGCAGGGTGGGAGCAATACTTCAGAAAGAAGAAGATTTGTCAATTAAAATTATATAATCTTAAAGTACTACTGTTTACAATCCCTAATTAAGTTGATGTAACTTAGAATGAGATTAAAATGTCTTTCTGCAAATTAAATCGTAGCATTTTTTTATGCAAACATATTCTTATGCCATAAAAGCCTTTCATGTTTAGTCTGCTATCTTCATTGTTATGCGTGCAGTTTTCTCTTTTCCATGTATAATTGCAACATCTGTTGCAAACATTTGGGAGCTTTGATGCCCCTCTACCATTTAAGTGGCTACAGAAATTTTTTTTTCTCAAGCACTTCACATTTTATTAGAGGGATCTTGGGACCTGAACTTTGTAATAAAGTTAGTTATTGTTATGATAGTATTTTACCTATTCATCAATGGCACACCTTCTAGAATAAACTCAGATATGACTCAGGGGCTAAAAAATGAGACTTTTCTTGCCCCTACCACATAACTTTGCAGTATCAGGCTGGGAAATGTCAAGTTAAAGAAGGTCTGAATGTGAGTTTGAATAGAAAATCTATTCTGGAAATCCAAGTTCTGTATGAAGTGGTTTGGATGGTGAAAGGAATGGCTACAAAATTTGTCAGCCAAAATTCATCTTCAGCTGCACTTTGCTACAGATTCTTTACTCCCTGAACTTCCACAATATAACACTTCATTTTTCATTAGTCACTATATTTCAACCCAGAGGTGAAAGCCTCAGAAAAGGAGTAAAGTAGGTATTGTAGGAAACCTGTAGGAACTTGTCCCACCAGTGAAGTTTATGAGGAAGTTTCTATGTCTATGAATATGCTAATGTAACTATCATTATGACATTATTGTTAGTTATAGAGCTCGTTAAGAACATAATAGGTTGTGTGATATTGCTGCGTTTGAAAAAAAATTTCAGTATTCAGCTGAATGTTCATAGGCTAGTTTACACAACATTCTTCTCTAGAAAAGATGTGCTACTTGTGGTTGATAACCTAATACAATCTGCAAACAGCCTCTCCTTTTTTTTTTTCATGTTAAATCGGTAAGAGTACGATATGCTTTACATTAGAGGATTAAGGAAAGTTATTTCAAAATAAACATCCATTGTATCCTATAACATTCTGGCTTCTGTATTGTCTTTTATCTTTTCAGTGAACAGTAACACATACTTAGGATCTGTCAAAAGAGTCAGAGATTAGCTTTTTAGAAAAGACTATTTCCTAAAAGCTAAGTATGTCAGTAGCAGCAATTCACCATTCAACTTATTAATAGGTAATTAATATTTAACCTGTTAACACATTAATAAATAAATTGTAAATTAACCATAAATATATTTTATCTTGTGATGCAATTTACATTAAGCCTCCTATTGCTTTGAAAAAGCTTTGGAAGAGCTGTACTTGTTTGTGGGGTCCTCAGTCTGCAAAAGTAATGTACCTTGACCAAAGTGTATGTATGGGACTCCATCAGACACTGGAAGCCCACAGCCTAACCTTCTTTTCAATCCCCAACTTTTGTTATTTCATTATGATTTATTTCTGGAAAACCCTAAGACCTCACATACAAAGGATTAATCTTCTTCCTGTGATTTCAAAGAAAAGACTGGTACTCCTTCCGTCCTTCCCTCTTCATGGAGAAGGACAAGATTTACAAGATACCCTCTTCCTAAGTCATTTCTTATCAGCTTCCCACTGAACTCATTGGCTTGCATAGATTACGTTCAGAGAAGGGATCACAGAGATCTTACTCTAGTGGCTTAAGACACTACTTTCCCCAAAGTCTGCCCAGTCCTTTTGTCAAAAGTCTTAAGAGGGTGGTAGATCATGATCTTAGCTCTTCCATTTAACAGTTATCATTAATTTAGGATGTAAGACACTTAGGATACCTAAAAGGCAGATACATAGCTGGGAAAGGGAAAAGTAAATGGAAGCTCCATAACATTTAGCAATTTCTGTTTTCTTGACAAATGCATTAACAAGTTATTTCCTTGTAAATTTAGAAAAGATCTTTATATAGAATAAGCCTGAGATATTATTATAGTCTTGTGGCAGCTGCCACTTCCTTCCCAGGAAGGGCAGTCCTTCATGCTCTTTGGAAAGCAGAAATGCAATGGATATGGCCATTATGGCTGAAGATACCCGTTATGTCAAATGCAAAATGCAATAGTCATGTCACGTCTGTGCTAGATTCAGCTTCATGTTGTTCTGCCTTTTCAGTTTTTCACAGTCTAAGCAATGCATCCACCTGCTGAATCTCTCTTTTCATTAGCATGTAAAGAATCCTTTGTTTGGATCAGCTGGGCTTCTTTGACTTCTCAGCACTGAAGGCTCAGTAACAGTTTCCTTGTGGCTTTTCTTAAAACAGCTTCAAGGGTTTTCTGGGGATAATTTGGGAAATTTTCAGTTCAGGAAAAGATGGTAAAACTCAGTTCCTTTTCCACTTAGCCGATTCGTACTGTCTTACTTTGCTGTATGGTATTAACAGAGATAGGTCTAAGCTGCCATTTCTAAATACAGTCTGAATCATAGAGCGCAACTCTGCCTGTAGAGTTCAGTTTTCCTTAAACTTTGGGGGTCATCTTTAATAACTGGATAAAAATAGCTCATCTTTATATTTCTTTTTAGAATTCCTTGCCCAGAGAGAGCTGTGATTCTTACAAAAATTTTCAGTACACTAAGCCATAGCTAGCTCTTCTGCCGTTAAGGTTCTATGTATCTTCATGGAATTCTTGTTTCTTAATTCTTGTCATTCAAACAATGCAGTTAAAAAGTAGAAGCAGGTAAAGACTGCAGCATGAAGAAAATTAAAAACTTCTGATGGGACATTATTTTGCAAACAGACATAAAAGGTTCACTTAGGACTCTTACCTGTGTTAGAAGAATCTGCATTAAAAGATAGGAATCATTTCCTATCATTAAAGGATATGCCCAATCATTGCAGAGGGCCTTAAGAGACCTCAGATACAGGAGTTTATTCTAGTTAAAAGAAAATCAGTGGCTGTGGGAAACACACTGTCTCATCCCCAGAATTTTCCAGCTTGGTTTGAAGCTGTGCTCATGGGGTGACTCCACACACAAGTTCATTCTGCCTTGTAGTATAACTGTTGACTTTTGACATAGCTGTTGCATGAGACAGGTGAACTACCTGATGATTATCATCAGGCCTTACTTCTCAGAAATAGGTATAAATCAAAAGTAATCTTTCCTGTCAGTTCCCAAAACCCGCAAGTGTGAAAACAAGTAGGTGTGATTGCCATGCTTTGTCTTTGGTTGCTGCACCTACAGCATCAATTTAATCAATAACTTTCATCTCCTCCCATTTAAAAGCTTATAATAAAAGGGCTGCTTCCCTTGCCACATTAGCTGTAATAAATCTGCAGCTGTCATAAAGGAGGATACTTCATGATTTTACAGATCTCTAGGTCACAAATCAGCAATGAAAAAAGCTGTGGATTTATTTCTCAAGAAAGTTTCTATATCCCTGAAGCTAAATATGCGTTCCTTCTTATGGAAGAAATAAGGCTTTTTATGCTTTTCCAACCAGCTAATGGAGCGTGATGCTCACCTATCCCTGTCAGAGACTTCATTCAGTGGAAAGCTGTAATTAACAGGAAGAGCAGCCTGTAAAGCTGACACATAAAATGTTTGTCACTTTTTTTTGACACACATTCCTACTTCACCTAGCAAATATGAAACAACCAAGTTTGCTCTGTCACAGGTTTGGATTGTGAGGAAACTCTCGGGTCGCTGCCAGAAGAGGTATGAATCCATGCTAGTCCAGATCAGGAAATGCTGACCAGCAGACAGCTATAATACATTAGATGGTACCACACTTGTGTCTACTCCTGGTCTTATTTTAAATCCACACCACAGAGCTACTTCCTATTTGCATTTTGGCCCATGTGCACAGTTAAGTCCCCGAGAAGCATGCTTTGTGTTCCAGCCTGAGAAGTTGAGTCAATTTTTATTCTTGTTGATCAATGCTAATTCTAGCTTAATTTTTGTTAACTTCCAAATTTTTTACTATTCATTTGTTAGTAGAGTGTCAATGGCTTGTTGCTCCAGGCTGTAACTCATTTGGACTCTCAATTCACCACAGTGGCCTTTTTCAGCATGCCAGAGACATGATTCCAGTTAGTTAGGCGGCTAGAACTTTCATTGAAATCTAGTTTTTGAGCTTAAGCTTTGCCTCGTAAACTCCTGATAATTTCCCAATCTAGCAAACTACTTTGCTGGTAGCCTTATTTTAGTTATATAAAACATTTTTCAATTCCACGTCTTACTCTGTTCCACGTACAAACATTTCATTCTAATCCTGCAAAAACTTTGCTACTCTTGCTCTAGTTCCTGTTAATAAAATGCATAGCTTCCTGGCCTGCATCCTGTTAGCGCTGACACAGGCTCCTAATATCCAGTATAGATTTGTCCTCCCAAGGACAGGAAATGTTCTGCTTTGCTGATTCAAATCTGACTAGAAATAATGTTGACTAAGAAACTTTCAAGAGGAAAAGTTTAGCTAGGAACATGACAGTTAAGGATATATCAGAGTTATAAACACAAAGGGGAGAAATATCACAACTGGCTTGAAAGTCCTTCATAAATGGTTACAGTAATGAAACATAGCCTGAGAATTTAGCCTAACATCAGCATTCTTCTTTGTATGCTTCCCCTTCCTAAGGTTTTTGTTGTTGGTTTATTTTGGGTTTTTTCTTGTTTTTGTTTTTAATATATTCTGGTCTGTATGGCTTGTTGTTTACATTGGTTTGAGCACATGCTAATTTCAATTTAAGTTATTTAACAAAGGTTTTACAAGTGTTTTTGCAATTTTGCTGATAGTAACTTGTGTGTGGAATCGCCCCATAAGGATGACAGCTTTAAAACTGTCATCTAAGCTGCCATTTGTGTCAATTTGTCTAAATGCTGTGAGACAACCAAATCCATTAGTAAACAGTTAAAACCATAAACTATGTGGTTAACAGTGGTTGGTTCTTGAAAATATTAGTATTACAAACACTTCCTGTTCTGTTTGTATACTGGTAACTACAAGAAGTGAAGCACCATGAGGGCATGAGAGACTGAACTCTGATGTCCCTTTCCAGGTCAGAATCGAATTGCATTGGTTTAGGGGATATGGCAGTTCTGTGTATAAAGACAAACCATTTGCTTTTCAATCACACTAAGTCACACTATTTGAAATTCCCAGATTGACAAATGTTATGCAGTAGCTGTGCAGCCGAAAGAATGAAGTTCCCAGCTGAGGATTTTAATGGGACATGGCATAAATACTGAAGGCGAGGCATAGCGTAAAAAGGTGAAAACTGACCAAGTATGCTTGATAAAGGGAGGCAAAACAAAGAGACGTCAGCCCTCAGGTTCTTAATTTTACAGTTCCCTTGAACAAATTAGGAAGTCACAGTACAGGAGTGAAGTTCAATGGGTGCTTTGCACACCCATGTACAAAATCATGGCTTCTCTTTCCTAACTAAGTCTGAATATCCTTCTGCTTAAACAAGGATGGGTAAGGGATTTGCTTTGTTAACAGGGTCTCTCTAGTTGATTTAGCATGACTAGGCAGGATGCTGTCCTTCCTCTGAGTTTGCTAATGAGTATCAGGAAGCATTGCCTTCCTTCCTGGCTCCTGGGCTTGCTAACTCTACAACATCCCCTGCCCTTACTGGCAGGGCTTCCTTGCCAGATTCCAGCACAGATATGTACACACTGCTAAAAAAAAAAAAAAAAAAAAAAAAAGGGTCCATCTATTTCTGATGGATGTAACAATCTTTTTCCTTTCTTCTCATCTTCTCATTATATCATGCATAAATTACTGTCATGTTTTACGTAGCAGTGAGTGTATTTTGGTTGTGAAGGACTGATTTATAATTAACTTTGTTACGATAATTATTATAACAACATAATATTTTGGACGTATAAATTAATTACAGTTATGGAAAGCAATGGAGTTGACACCTTTGGATTTGAAATATTCTGTATCAACTTATTTGAATTTGTTCAGAGTTGTAGGGATTTTTTCAGTTTCAGCTGTCATGTTCACATGTTTCACCCCTGTAATAATGGACTTTTCCCACCGATGACTCAGAGGAAATAGTCTCTCCACCCAGTTTTTCATAGAATACAACATAGCAGTTCCCCAATTTTTTCACTGCAAGAAACTGCTATGGTAGAGCAAGAATTTAATGCAACTCCCAATACTAGCATAAATATGTGATCAAATTTAATTTCATGTATCTTGTGACCTCATTTGAAACTTGTGACCTCACTAATATAGCACCTGGTTTAGGAACCACTGCTTCATACACTGTTAAATAGCAGATACACATTTCTGAGTTGTATTAGCAGCCTATAGCACAAAGCAGCATAGAGCCAACATGTCCTGAAGAGACAAATGGGGTTATTTAATGTTTGCATAGTCTAAGATAATGGGAATGAATCTATTAGATGCAGCATTACTGGCCTCCTTTCCCTTTCAGTCTTCTTTGCATCAAGAGCTATGACAATATTACGTTGCAGTGACTTCAGCACCAAGTCTGGATTTACACTGGGATGACGGAGTAGAATTTAACTGCTATTCAAGGCAAAGCTAATTTGTATTGTAAAATTACTTCTTGTTTCTTTCTTGATCTTCACTAATTTGCATAAAGTTACAGACATATATGATGCCTTAAAGGTGCATAAAGACAAACGCCCCTTCCCTGTAAAGATTACAATCAACAATAAGAAATAAAAACACAATACAAAGAACTACTGCCAGGAGGCAATAGATTCTTCCCATGGACTATGCTTTCCTATGGGACATGCATGCATTTAGGAATTCTTAATCTACAATCAGTCCAGGTTTAGTAATCTGTTTCTTTTAAAAATGTAAATAGCAACGCCTAGTGGATTAGCATAGAAACACTTTATGGAAGAAATGCATCTTAGGAAGGATTTGAATGAAGATAGCATTGTGATTTCTTCCAAAAGACTTATCGGAAAAGAATTTATGGCAGAGAAGAATAGCTCCTGCCTTTTCATCATAGTTACTTTCTGAAGAACAAGTATTGAAGAGAGATAAGGAAACTTTCTTGTAGACTATTCTTATTAGCAAATAGCAACTTCACTCCACCCTTCCCTTGTATTTGGCTTCTGACAGAGTGCCTAGAGCTGCTGTTTTGTTCCAAGATTACCCTCAGAAAAATCCCCTGCCATTATCAGACAAGCTAACAAAAGAAAGAAGTGTATACCTCTTCCAAAGAGGAAAAATGTAATTAACTGCCATCTATCAAAACCAGAAGAGGTACCCTTTCAGCTTGACTGAAAGTTGATGTAGCTTTCCCCTGTACTGTACGTACTGGCTGCATGTGCTGAAACCAAGCCATGGACTCATCCGGGAGCACTCTTCCTCAAGTTTCCAGAAGTTTCAGCTGAGATTTACATCAATCTCAATTAAACGAGTCTCCCTGAAGATAAAGACATTGTTTAAACTTGTATTTAAGGGAGAGCTCTCAGTTCTGATAATTCATACTTAGATTATGTTAAAATTAAGATGATACTGTAATTCTTTCCATTGGCTTTTAATCTTTGTATTAGCTCAGAATGGTGCCTATTCCCACTAGTGAACGAGCTTTGCTGTCAACTCTAAGGACAGCAACATCTTTTCAGTCCCCATCAGCACTATGTTTCCTGTTCTGAAGGAAGATAGGACTTCTGCTGAATGTATTCACTTGAATAAAAAGCCTGCATGATTAACCCATAAATCCTGTATCCTTGTATGCACACAGAATTCACTCTTACTGAAATTATTTCCATAATTACACAGTTGTGCAGGGAAATTGAGTCATGCATCACATGCAGATGGCCAAAGAAGAGACACACACAAATACAAAAGAATACAAATGTATTGACATATATTCCTTCTCAGTGAGTGACACCTACAGCAATGTTAAGTATATTAATGGGCTAGTCAAGCCCCAGAGGCTGTATGAGTCAGACCCCAGTTTAAGGCCAGGCTATCGAGATGACAATCAATAACAACTCAGGACTGTGATTTCATACCTCCTACTATTCATACATTCATACTTGGGCAGTGAAGCAGGTTTGAGGGGGAGGCTGAGTGGAGCAATAGGCTGCAGCAGAACACTACTGTCCCTTGCTCCCTACGGTGTGTCCTATCTGCCCCCTGCCCCCAACAAGCAGCAAATGAGAGTGGCAGTGGTGGAGGAGTGCTGCTGTTCTTACCTGCCCAACAAGGAGACAATGAAGCAGGCTATGTAGGGGTATTTTCTTTCACAAGCCCAAGCACTCACAAACTCATTCAGACAGAAGCACAGCAACAACTTATCTGTATCAGGGTGCTGTTCTCAGAAGCATGGTTAAGAATCATCCTCCCACCATTCCTTCTCTTTGGGATGAGGCAGCAGCTCTCTCCTTGGAATTTCCATAAAAAAGATGGTTCAGGCCAGACAGAAGATCCTGCACACCAGGTTTGGTCAGTGGGCTGCATGTTGAACCATGCTGGTGAAGAATTTTCAAAAGTAATCTCTGTCAGCTCAGCCTGACTACATCCATGGACTGTGCTGTGAGTTTGGCCAATGCTAAGAGCTTTTGGAAATCATTGTCTATTATGTCCACATTCTGGACATAAAGATTCTCCTTAGTCTGTGCAAACCTTCTTTCTGCAATAAGACATTCTGCTTGTAGCAGGCCTACACAATCCTATCTCTATAATCTCACACACTGGGCAACATTATAAAGGAAATTGTCATCACCCAAGAATTTAACACAGCTTATGGTATTTGGAGTCATCAGTCCTTACTAGAAACATACAGAGGCCAGTATGAACAAGCTGAAGAATTATACTGAATTTACGATCCTGACAACTGTAGCCAGTTTTATTTTTCCTTGGTTACATCATTTGTGTACACCTCTCCATTCTGGAACAGTAACCCAGTGGACAAAGCATGGGATTAGCAATTCGCTAACTTAATTGCAGCCTGAACACTAGTTTCTGTGTACTGTGGCAGTGTGGAAATGGCTGCACGGTACTATGAAGGGAAGAATTCTGCATCGCAGTGCTGAGGTGGGAAAAGTACTGTTTATAATTGAGATACTGTGTTGCTACTGTGTAGTTTCAGTAAGAAAAATGCTGTAACCTAAACGTTTCTGAAATACACCCTGTTTGTAAAACTACAAGAGTAGAAAGAATGTCCATCACTCAAGTTTAAATGGCACCTTTTGAGTAAAAACAGGGTCTTGGCTAACTGAGACTGACACAACCAGGACTGAAGGAGGTTGGCATTTAGATCACAGTAGTAACAAAACTAGATGGCAAAGCAGAGCTTTAAAAAGTCTCTCAGATGGAAAGATTTGGGCTGGAAAGGAAGCGAGAGGAATGGAGGGTGCAGCTTACTAAGGGGAGGAGATACCAAACAATGATGCTATTGTGGCAGGGAGTTGATGAAGGTCAGGGAAGATAAGCTCTGATTTGCATGCTTTCAAAACACTCATGCAAAGTTGGTCGTTTGTTAGTGAAAGATTAGGGCCAAGGGACCTTGTGGCCGGGAGTTTGCTGTATTTGTATTACTTGAAATCTACAGTGCTTTCGTTTTTCAAGTGAAAAACAGTGCCCTCAGCAACTTATGCAAGGGATATCTGCTTTGCATTAGACTTGCCATATGCCTTCTGAAGAATAAGCTATAATCCCTAAGATGTGCACTTTACGGGAAACTCTGGGAAGGATCTGCCCAAGCTATGGTATCTGGAGAAATCACCGCTGTGCATGGAACAGGCAGCAAGACTGTCAGGTCCAACTCTACCCAAACAATGCTAAGAACATTTCCACCTTGAATACATGCTTTTGTGACCCTCATTGGGAGGACTGTGTCCAATCTTTAACCAGGCACAAGAGTCCCAAGGACACGGGATCATAGCTGGGTCTTGTGAAATTAATGGGAAGGGTGGAGCCCTACAGGGGGAACCATGTTAAATTTCTTTTACAGAAGTTGCTTATACAAACCTATCTCCTAGGAAACAGTATTTGGCTATATTAACATTCTCTGCCTAGTACTAGATATACAGAATGTGCCTAGGTTCAGTGTTGTTTAGATTTCCCTCCTTTAGCATTCCTGCAGCTTGCTAGAATGTCTGCTTCTGCAGAAACAAAGGTTAATTAAACACATCCGCCCATTAGAGCAAGGAGTGAACATTACAATCTGGCCCAGAGCTACCTTCTTCAGCTGTCAGCACTGAAAGACACTTGGAACCTCAAATTAGTCCTCAAGCAAAACTAGTTTCAGCAGAAACTGCTTGATTTATTGAACAGAAAAGCCCTTCCTCATATTTACAGTTTCAGCTTGTACTTGCCTTGCTATACCTAATTCCAGCAAGAAACACACTAGTGCTATTTTGCAAGTTGCGTGATCCAAGATTCTTGGATCCTTACAAGTGCCATGATTAACACATAATAAGGAATGTTGGAAAAAATGTACCTTGCCTGCATTACTAACTCCACCTTTTATAATTAATACAATTTAAGGTAAATGATATTGGACTTTTTTATTACTTGTGGCATTCCTTAGCTTTTTCCCTTTCGTTGTGCTTGCATAAATGGAACTAAACTGGCCAACTCCCTCATTATGCATTTCTTTTCACTTTCTTTTCTGTTTCATTTTCTGGCTGTAATGTATAAGCACCATATTACCACAAATGCTTTCTCAATTCTGCGAATCAAATCTCCATAATAATATATTCATTATATTAACTTCAGAGTAGCACTATGGCTGTACCTCAGTTTCTCTCTCACTGTCAAATGGGGAATGAAGGCAGACAGCATATACCTTTCACAAACATGTACTGTTACCATGCCTATAATCCCACTGCTTGAATAACAGACATTCCTAAAATGTTTTCTTTCTGTGCTGAATCAACAGAACGAGGCTGCAATAGACCTGTTAAAGAGCAGTGATTAGTAATGCGATTACTAAGGTAGGCAGGACACGCTGAGGTTTTCCACTGAAAGTAGGATCTTAAATAATTATGTAAAATAACATGATGTCTATTTAGTCATAAAGGCTCTCTTGTTTTCTGTTCTCTTCAGTAATAGATGAAACAAGTATGACTTCTACATAACATCTACATCCAGAATTCAAGGCCCTTATTTTATCAGATCTCTTCCTAAATGTGATACTGTACTATGCATCCTCCACTGTCATTCAGATTATCCACAAGCAATTTCTGATTTTCTCAAGCCAGCTCATTCTTCATACCTGTCAGGTGAATCATTGGTGAAAACAATTCTCTGCCCATGAACTGTGTGAGCATGTATTTAATTTGTGCTGTTTTGGTTAGTTTTGATCAGACACACAGACCACAAAGCCTTCTTTCTATTCCCAATCTGGAAGAGAACACCTAGGCACATTATAATTTCAAACCCTGTTTTTCGTAAGTATTATTTAATGTTTGATTAAAATGTTCAACTTCTCAAACTTGATTACCATTACCCATTTGATGAGTTAATAATAGAAACTATGAATAAAAGGAGACACAACTGAAGAGGCACAGAAATATTTTCAATTATTTGCATTGCTTTCTTGGGTTTGGTTTCAAAGTCTATGAAAATCACAGAAGTATCTTCTTTGTCCACTTGGTGCTGGACAAATCCTGCCTGGTTTTCAAAAACTCCACTGAAAGGCAGCATCTTTAGCCCTGATAGATGGGCACAGACACAGCACTGTCTTGCAAACTGCTCATCACTTGGTGTCAGGCCATTTTCTCAAGTCTGTGAGAAAAACACCTTAGCCTCTAACAGAATGGAAGTGAAGTTGGAGCAGTACTCTGACCAATATTGGACACTTGACCACTGATGACACAGTCCTAGTGGCAAAGTGTAAAATATGCTCATAGTTAACATTTTGAAGAGAAGATAAACCCCAAAGGGAAACAGCATGGTAAATTAGAAGTATTGACCCTGCAGAGAAAACGGTGGTCTTCTCGAAACATCTCTCCTTGGCTCGTTACCTGGAACCTTCTGTCTAGCCCCCAGTTCAGTAGGCAAGATGTGACTTCTTTCTTTACAATTACAACATCTTAAATGACTTCAGAGTTGTTTCCATAAATACAGCATGCCAGTGCTTACTGACTGATTTTACCACCTAGGAGCTTATTTGCATTCAGCAACGAAGCAGTTGAATTTTTAAGGTATTTTGTAGTTAAATTGCAATTAAGTTGGAAGGCTGCTTGCACAGCAATTCCCTAGTCATTAGATATGGCAAAAGTCTTTATAAAAATATTGGAGCTGACTACAGCCTTGTGCTGCTTGTCTCACACACACCAAAAATACTATATGATACAAAGCATTGTGTAAGGCTGCATAACAAACAGCTGGGTCTACACCCAGGTTTAACAGGGAGCAAGCCATGGTAATATTATTTCTTCATTTCCTCTTCTGAGCCTCTTTCAGTCTTATGCCTATGTACATATTTTCTAGGCCATTTATTCTTTCCTATACTGAAAACACTATCAAACAGGTATGGTGGTGAGTGTTGGAAAAATTTATATATGTCCTATCAGCATAAACAAATATGTGGACTATACTCAGAAAAGCTATAAAGCTGCTGGAGCATACCGTTAGCCTGAACACAGGTACCATTCTTGTACACGTTTTCAAGGGTCGCACCTCTTTATGTACCAGTTTATTCAGACATGACACAGCGTATAGTTCACAGCCATACTTCTAAGCAGAGATTTCTTAAGACACAATTGCTCTTTTGTGCTTTCGGCTACATTTTCATTTAGTCATGACAGCATAACCAGCAGTTGATATTCTGCTTCTGTGGGGCAATAACTTTACTATGCTTCATTAATTAAAGCTATGGGTATTAAGTGGAATGGCTGTTGGGAGTGTGAAAAAAGGCATTGCTACATTGACAGCAAAGAGATGGCTGTGAGTTGTAACTGCGTTCCTTATTCTGCTTCAGTCTATTTTGGAAGGTCAGGATTACTGTAAACAAACATACTCAGCTGATATCTGAAGCAATGTCTGAACAGGAAAGACTAAAAAAGTCCTAAGCAAGGAAAGCTTTTGCAAGTGTTTCAGCTGCTTAGTTGATTGAAACATCATAGTCTAACAAGAAATTGAGAACAATTATTTTAATAATTTAAGGGGTTCATTCAGCTTAGTCTGGTTTGATGATTAAAACACAGGGCAAAGAACCAGAAGACATTAACTCTATTTTCAGCATTAGCACTGGCTCACTGTGTGATATTAAGCAAGTCACTTAATTTAACTGTCACTCTCTGTCTCACCTGTAAAATGAGGGAACCTACCTCACAAGTTCTTTGTGAGATTAATTAATTAAACTTTTGCCGTACACCTAACATCTCTTGGATGAAAGGTGGTGGAAAAGTTATTATTAAACACATACATAAACAGGATACAAAAGCAGAGCTAGGTGGTTTCTATAGAGGAAACTCACATCTCTTTCATCTTTGAAGTTTTTAAGCATGACAACAAAATAATTAACTATAGGACCTGTTGGTCACCAACGCAAGTGAGCTAATCAGTGACATCAAGCTTGGAGGCAGCCTGGGCTGAAGTGATCATGCACTGCCGGAGTTGGCAGTCTGTGGGATATGGGTCAGGTGAAGAGTAAAGTCAGGACCCTGAATTTTGGGAAAGCAAACTTTCAGCTATTCAAGGAATTAGTCAACAGGGCCCCAGGGAAACTGCCCTCAGGGACAAGGGAGCAGAACAGAGCTGGCAGATCTTTAAGCACCTTTTCCAGAGTACAAAAGCTCTCAATCCCTAGGTGTAAGAAAACAAGAAAGCAAGGCAAGAGGCCAACATGGATGAGTCAAGACCTGCTGGTGAAACTAAAGGGCAAGAGGGAAATGCACGGGCAGTGGAAGCAGGGACAGGTATCCTGGGAAGAGTATAGGGACATTGCCCGGTTGTGTAGGGATGGGGTCAGGAAGACCAAGGCACAGGTGGAGCTGAACTTGGCAAGGGATGCAATGAAGAAATAATAAAGGCTTCTACAGGTATGTCAGCCAGAAAAGGAAGGTCAAAGAAAGCGCACCCGCCTCAATGAGCAAGACTGGCAAACTGGTAACAACAGACAAGGAGAAGGCTGAGGTATGCAACATTTCCTTCTCAGTCTTCACTGGCAATTTCCCACACCTCTTAAATGGATGGACTGCAAGACGGGGACTGGAGGAGCAAAGTCCCTCTCACTGTAAGAGAAGATCAGGTTTGTGACCACCTGAGGAGCCTATGGGACCTAACGTGATGCATCCCAGAGTCCTGAGGAAATTGGCTGATGTAGTTGCCAAGCCCCTCTCCATGATATTTGAAAAGTCATGGCAGTCAGGTGAAGTCCCTGGTGACTGGAAAAAGGGACACACTGCACCTGTTTTTAGAAAAGGTAGAAAGGAGGAGCCTGGGAAGTACTGACCTGTCAACCTCACCTCTGTGCCTGGGAAGATCATGGCACAGATCCTCCTAGAAGCTATACTAAGGCACATGGAGGACAGGGAGGTGATTCGAGACAGCCAGCTTCACCAAGGGCGAGTCCTGCCTGACCAAGGTGTGGCCTTCTGTGATGGGGTGACTACATCAGTGGACAAGGGAAGAGCTATGGACATCGTCTATCTGGATTTCTGTAAGGCCTTTGACATGGTACCCCACAACATCCTTCTCTCTAAATTGGAGAGATACTGATCTGATGGATGGACTGTTCAGTGGATGAGGAACTGGTTGGAAGTTTGCATCCAAAAAGTAGTGGTCAATGGGTCAATTTCCAGATGGAGATCGGTGTCTGTATTGGGACTAGTACTGTTTAGTATCTTCATCAATAACATAGTGACATCGAGTGCACCATGAGCAGGTTTTCAAATGACACCAAGATGAGTGGTGGGGTTCACACACCTGAGGGATGGGATGTCATCCAGAGGGACCTGGACAAGCTCCAGAAGTTGGCCCATATGAACTTTGTGAGGTTCAACAGGGCCAAGTGCAACGTCCTGCACCTGGGTTGGAGCAACCTCTGATATTAATACAGGCTGGGGGATGGAGGGATTGAGAGCAGCCCTGCCAAGGACCTGGAAGTTCTGGTTGATAAAAAGCTGGACATGAGTCAACAATGTGTGCTCGCAGCCCAGAAAGCCTGGGTTGCATCAAAGGAAGCATGGCCAGCAGGTCAAGGTAGGTGATTCTGCCCCTCTGCTCTGCTCTGGGGAGACCCCACCTGCAGTACTGCATCCAGCTCTGGATCTGTCAGCACAGGACAGACATGGGCTTGTTGGAGCAGGTCCACAGGAGGGCCACAAAAATGATCAGAGGAATGGAACACCTCTCCGATGAGGAAAGACTGAGAAATTTAGGATTGTTCAGCCTGGATAAGAGAAAGCTCCAGGGAGACCTTGTTGCAGCCTTTCAATACTTAAAGGGGGCTTACAAGAAAGATGGGGGTGGACATTTTAGTGGAGCCTATTGAAATAGGACAAGGGTAATGGTTTTAAACTAAAAGATGGTAGATTCAGACGAGATGTAAGGAAGAAATTATTTATGATGAGGGTGATGAAACACTAGAACAGGTTTCCCAGAGAAGCTGTGGATGCCCCATCCCCGGAAACATTCAGGGTCAGGTTGGATGGGGCTCTGAGCACCCTGATCTAGTTGAAGATGTCCCGGCTTATTGCAGGGGGGTTGGACTAGATGACTTTTAAAGATCCCTTCCAACCCAAACTATTCTATGATGCTATGATTCTAAAACTGTGGGTGAAGCCCTTGAAATGAGTTTATAAACTGAAAAAAAAGCATAGCCATACTCTAGACAGACAAACTATAACTAAGAATAAAATTGCATTGTCATTCTTCAGTAAAGCACACAATTAAAAGACTAAGGTGAGTTTTTCTCTTCTATGATGTATAAGCAAATTTACATCTAATTGAAGTGAAAGGCAGCAGTTTTAAATCTGGAGAAAGGAAATAATGTTTTTTTAAAAACCCAGTTTTTACTGAACTCATTGCCACATGACATTGTTGGAAACAAGATCTCAGTGAATTCAGGAAACAAACATTTACATGGAGATGTGAATATCCACCATGATGCTCTATGAGATGAGAGAGTTAAAAAACCCTCATGTTGCACAGTACAAGTCAACTAATAGCTGAGAGGCGTTTAAAAAAACCCTCCTGTGAAGTCTATTTGACTCTGGACTTAATTGCAACTGCATCAGAAGCACCTAGTACAGGTTGCTGTCAGAGGCAGCACCCTGGAGCCGGTGGGCTAAGGGTCACCTCTAGCACAGCAATCTCAGTGCTTACTGGGGCTAGACTAAGCAGCGCACCAGCACATCTTTAGCATCCTGCTACTCTTGTAATAACTATATTGTAGGAAATGGCAGATTTGTTCTGTCATAAAATTAACTACATCAACAACAGAAAAGGGTCCAGCAACTTTTAACTGAAGGGTTTTTACCTCACAATGCAGTTTAACAGATAACAAAAAATGATTTTTACTAACATTGTGCTGTGACCCTATGAATGAGATGCTCAAAACCTCAGTGAGCAAAGAAAAAATGGATCAAGTAGTGTGATCAATGACATTCAAAGGTTATGTGTTTCCTGTACAGTTGCTTGCCTCACCAAAGACCATTTGGGGAAAGGACAAAACTAATTTGCACGTTTCTGAAGCCAGTTGTTGTTATCTTGAATATTCACAAAAATATCACCACTGATTTCTGTTGGTTCCATTCAAAACAGAGTGAGGCCTTTATGTAAAGCATGGTTGTAAGTCTTTTACAACTTTGAAATGAAGTTGGTGTTTGGTATGCCACCAGAGCAACATGCACAGGAAAATTCAGGTGTTCTATTATTTTAAAATCAAGTTCCTAGCTTAATAAATAACTTCCACAATATAATTTGGTAGATATAAATGCAAGTCAATTAATTGCTTTCATTGTAACATTTTTATGGTGTGAATTCTGGATCATAGTAAGTTATTTATACACTATAAATATAACCATAAATGTTAATACAGTTAACCAGTTTCTAATAAATTAACATTGAAGAGACATCTAGACAAAACCTTAGGCCCTCCAACAAGAATGGCAGAGCCATTAGCTCTGTTTCAGAGCCAAAGACCAAGACAGAGAAGTGCAGAAGTAACAATAACACCACCATGGGTTATATAGTTGTACTAAAAAGAAGCAGTGACTCACTGTTAATGTTTACTCGGCCTGTATGCTTTAGGGATGAGTGGAGATTAGTGCAGAAAACTAGTTCTTTTATTCTCCTTTTATTTTGCTTATTACTAGCTAGTACTATTGCATTCAAGCAAGTCAAGCAAGATTAAGAATAAACAAGAGGTACTTGCCATCCAGCACTAACACAATGCCATGTGCTCACACACAGCTGCTTCTGTGTGCATTTTTAGCAGCTGTTTTTTCCTGTCTGTCCACAGCAAATGGGTACATGGCCTCACACAGTGCATGCACCTTCGCCCTTTCCTAGACCCGCCCCACACCTTTAATCCAGTCTCTGCACTCCAAGAGCCTCCTACATTACTGCTATCCCTTTTCTCACCCCAGCCGGGGCAGGAATCTCCTTTGCCTTGTCACTTCGGTGATGGATAATGACAGCAAGTTCTCCTTTCATTTGTACTTGTGTCCCTAGCTGCACATACATGTAAATACATAGAGCAGCGATGCAACTTTTTCCAATGCAACTTCACAAGCTAGATAGATATTTTGCTTTCTTAGCAGATACTCACTGTGCTTAAAGGGTTGTTCGTCCTGCAGCAGCAATTTCTTCAGGAGTGTGAATAAGGCAGGTAAGCGGACGATGGCAGAAGCAGCTCCCACTGCAGTATTACAGACCAATTCATACGATGACTGTAGCTGGACTCCTCCTAGTGCCTTGGAAAGCTGGAAGAAAAGGGAAGGGCTCAGGATATGATATCATGCACTCATTCTAAAAACAAGGAAACTGTTGTAGATAATTGAAAAAGTAACAGCTTGGAAATTCCTGAATGGCCAATAACAGAAAATTACTTTTCTGCTTCACCTTCCCTACCCTCTCTAGTGAAAAGTTTCAGTAATACAAATGACAGACTTAGAAAACAATATTTACATCATCACCAGGACTAGCGTAAGAGATGTGTTACAGCTGAGCCACCTCAGAGCATTGCTTAGTGTTGCGTGGCGTTGTCTGTTGTCTGTGCTTATATCAGATCTTAAATTTTGAGCTTGTTACCAGGTCTGTTCGGGCAAATACACCAGTGCCCAGCATAGCTGGCTCTGCAGCCACAGTAGGGTTTGCATAAGCAAAAAGGACCCATCTATATCCACTCCTTGGCAGTATCCTGACTTGTTTATTGCCTTTTTCAGTGAAAGTAAAATCTTCTAAAGCATCTAAGTGACTTAGGAATCCAATTAATATTTTCTAAAGCAATGTAAGCAAACAGGTTTGTAAATCTTATGGAAAGTCAATGTGATTTTGTGCAGATTTGCTGGGGTAAGTTTTACTCCTTAGATCCCTTTCTAATTGAAGCCTGCTTTAGAAATAATAATCCATTTACTGGGCTATATTATTATAAATTTATTTCCCAGGTCATCATTTATAGCCTTTAAAAAAGAAATTAATAAACATTTGAAGCAAAGCAGATGTCCTAACTCAGCACAATTGTTCCTAACCTGGATTTAGCTTTGAAGTTTGCCGTTTCTATTTCAGATCCAAAGAAGCACCTGCATGCCTGGAAGCTTGTCTATTCTTTCCAGCTTTATCAATTGGTCTAATAAGTCACTCATTTTTCTTTCAAGTTGTCAGGATATTTTTGTTTCTGTTATAATCCCATAAAACACTCTCAGAGGAAAATTTAGCACAGCCTTCAAGCACACAACATTTTTATGTTGTGTTTGGAATTGCTAAACTCTCTGTTATGGCAGTCATTGTGTTTGCCTTTCAGATTTCTTTTTTGTGTTAAAAATTTCCTGTGATTTTTTTCATGTAATTCATCCCAGATTCAGCATTAAGGCCACCCGTAAGGGATATGTTATAATTCAGCATCATTTTGAAGCTGCTGTATTGGGTTTTGGTTTAATGGCTTGGGTTTTAGGAACCTTTATCATGTTAAAGGAGTTTAGTGATGGGGCATTTTATGTTCCACTATTTGTCAGTACCCTTCTACTGAGCTGTACAACAGGGTGTTGCTCTTGCAAGCCTATTGTTTAAAAAGCAATATTTTGCTGCCAGATTTCATGTTCTTTTTGTGCCCTTTGTTACTGGACTTTCAATTTCAGGAACTTGTTCTGTTTAAAAGGACAGTGGAAGAACAATACTTTATAATATAATATTTATTAAACAGATGCTGGTATTATCAATGCTTGTTTATCTAGTGGTGATGTGTCTCCCAAATAACCTGGCAGTAGTAGGAAAATAAACTGGAACACAAAACCTTTTTCTTCATACAGATTCTAGGGTTTTTTTTTTTAACTACTTGGATCTTCAATTATTCTGTGTAGCAAAGGGTAGTAACATCTCAAATTGGGCAAACATAAATTGTTTGTGACCTTGAGGAGTGTGAATAAAGATCACTAATACATTAACTTTCATAGAATTTGGGAAGACCTTCTCAAAAACTGCGATACAATTTTAATTTACATTTTTCTTTCTCTGCTTTCTCTTTGAATTTTGGTTGTACTATAAAACCTATATAGGTGATTACCTGGATTTCAGAAGATTTCCTATGACAGCATAGACTTGTCACTGCTCCAGGTTTGAGTTGGACATTTCATGTATTCACACACTGGAACGCAAACCATACTCTTAAATGTTCAGAGGATGAAAGAGCTGGAACCACTGTTTGCTAGGAAGGGAGCAGGGGTACCTCTGGTCTATTCTTGCTCTTCTCCAGTCCCCTTACAGTATTAGTCTACAGCATGCATCTGGCTGCAGCACTTGGGTCATTGCTCAGCCCAGGCTCTGAGGAGGCGGGGTACTGCCTGCATTGTGCTCCTAATCTGAATCTGCAGGAAATAAACCAGATGGTACCTTGGAATATTCCAGCTGAAGATATTCTGAAGACAACACACACATTAGTAACCAGGCCTTGAATCCAGACAGATGAAGGGAGCCTAGACAAACCACAGGCATGTTAGTGTTGATTCTCTTCTTGGTTCTCTACTGATTCTGACATCCATCTGGCTTCACCCTCAATTATGTCACTGCAAGCAAGATGAAAAGCAGACTAACTGTGCACGGCTCTAGATTGTTTTCTTGCATTCCTTTTTCTCCTTGCCAGAAAACCATCTTTCTCTCAGATTCTTGTATGTTCTTCCTCTTCCCATTTTCACAGAATCACGGAATGGTCAGGGTTGGAAGGGACTTCTGGAGATCATCTAGTCCAACTGCCTGCTAAAGCAGGTTCTCTTAGAGCAGGTTGCACAGGATCATGTCCAGGCAGGTTTTTAATGTCTCCGGAGAAGGAGACTCCACAGCCTCTCTGGGCAGCTGTTCCAGTGCTCTGTCACCCTCAAGGTAAAGAAGTTCTTCCTCTTATTCAGATAGAACTTCTTGTGTTGCACTTTGTGCCTGTTGCTCCTTGTCCTGTCGCTGGGCACCACTGAAAAGAGCCTGGCCCCATCCTCTTGATGCTCACCCTTAAGATAGTTGTAGACCTTGGTAAGATCCCTTCTCAGTCTTCTCCAGACGAAACAGGCCCAGCTCTCTCAGCCTTTCCTCATCAGGGAGATGCTCCAATCCCCTCATCATCTTCATAGCCCTCTGCTGGACCCTCTCCAGTAGTTCTCTGTCTCTCTTGAACTGGGGAGCCCAGAACTGGACACAGCGCTCCAGATGGGGCCTCACCAGGGCAGAGCAGAGGGGCAGGGTCACCTCCCTCCACCTGCTGGCCATGGTTCTCCTGATGCAGCCCAGGATCCCACTGGCCTTCTTGGCCACATGGCACACCGCTGGCCTGTGGGCAACTTGCTGTCCCCCAGCACTCCCAGGGCCTTCTCCGAGCAGGTCACCCCCAGCCTGTGCTGGTGCCTGGGGCTGTCCCTCCCCAGGTGCAGGACCCTACACTTGCCTTTGTTGAACTTTGATAGGTTCCTCTCCACCCAGCTCTCTGGCCTGTCCAGGCGTCTGTGAATGGCAGTGCAGCCTCTGTTGTATCAGCTGCTCCTCCCAGTTTTGTGTCATCAGCAAACGTGCTGAGGGGACACTGTCCTTTCATCCAGGTCACTGATAGATAAGTTGAACAGAACTGGACCCAGCGCTGACCCCTGGGGAACACCACTTGCTACAGACCTCCAGCTCAACTACACAGTGATCACAACTCTCTGAGCTCTGCCATCCAGCCAGCTCTCAATCCACCTCACTGTCTGCCCATCTAGTCCACACCTCCTGAGTTTACATATGAAGATGTTATGGGAGGCAGTGTCAAAAGCCTTGCTGAGGACAAGATAGACAACATGCACTGCTCTTCCCCTCATCTACCCAGCCAGACATTCCATCATAGAAAGCTATCAGGTTGGTCAGGCATGATTTCCCCTTGGTGAATCCACATTGACTACTCCTGATAACCTTCTTTTCCTCCACATGCTTCAAGATGACCTCCAGGATGAACTGTTCCATCACCTTTCCAGGGATGGAGGTGAGGCTGACCGGCCTGTAGTTTCCTGGGTTCTCCTTGCCCTTTTGAAGACTGGAGTGACATTGGCTTTCATCCAGTCCTCAGACACCTCTCTTGTTCTCCATGACCTTTCAGAGATGACAGAGAATGGCTTGGAAATAACATGTGCCAGCTCACTCAGCACTTGGGGGTGCATCCCACTGGGACCCATGGATTCGTGGGTGTGAAGTTTTCTTAAGTGATTTCTAACGTGATCTTCCTCCACCAAGGGAGTCTTCCTTTCTCCAGATTTTCTCTCCTGCCTCCAGGGTCTGGGAAACCTAAGGGCTGGCCTTGGCAGTGAACTCTGAAGCAGGATTGGCATTCAGTAATTCTGCCTTCTCTGTGTCCTTTGTCACGAGGGCACCCACCTCATTCAGCAGTGGGACCACATTTTCCCTAGTCATCCTTTTCTTACTGATGTACCTGATGAAGCCCTTCTTGTTGTCCTTGACCTCTCACACCAGATTTATTTCCAAACAGACCTTAGCCTTCCTTGTTGCTTCCTTGCATGTTCTGACCACATCCTTATATTCCTCCCAAGCAGCCCATCCCTTTTTCCACATCCCCTATTTCCACAACCCCACTGACTGATACATCTCAAACTTCCTTATTCTGTTTGAGGTTTGCCAGAAGCTCCTTGCTTATCCGTGCAGGTCTCCTGCCCCCTTTGCTTGATCTCCTACTCATGGGGATGCATCCATCTTGAGCTTGGAGGAAGTGATGCTGGAATATTAGCCAGCTCTCTTGGACCCCCCCACCTTCTAGAGCCCTAACTCATGGGATTCCTCCAAGTAGGTCCTTGAAGAGGCCAAAGTTAACTCTCCTGAAGTCCAGGGTTGCAATCCTACTTACTGCCCTGCTTCCTCCACACAGGATCCTGAACTACACCATCTCATAGTCACTGAAGCCAAGGCTGCCCCCAACCTTCACATCCCCAACTAGCCTGCCTTTGTGAAGACAAGGTCTAAAAGCATACCTTACATTGTTGGTTTCTCCACCACCTGCATTGAAAAGTTATCATCGATGCCTTGCAGGAACCCCCTGGACTCTGTGTCTAGCTGTGCTGTCTTTCGAGCAGATATCAGGGTTGTTGAAGTCCCCCAAGAGAACCAGGGCCTGTGACCATGAGGCTACCTCCAGCTGTCTGTAGAAGGCCTCGTTGACTTCTTCTGCCTGATCTGGTGGCCTGTAGCAAACACCCACAACAGTGTCATCCATGTAGGCCTGACCTTTTATCTTTACCCGTAAGCTCTCAACTTGTTCTGCATCCACCCCTAGGGAGAACTTAATACATTAGATTTCCTTCAAGATTTAGTTAGAATTATGGAATCATTAAATAATTTTTATTAGAAGAATATATTGGAGATCATCTTATCCTTTACCCACTCAAAACAAGGCTATCTTCAAAGTTAGGTCAGGTTGCTTAGCACCTTGCCTGGTCCAGGTATGGTATCTCCAAGGATGGATATTCCAGCCTCACTGGGCATCTGGTTTAAGAGTTTGACCACCTCACTGTGAAGTCCATATGAAGTGTGCATATATAAGGCTGGGATGTTTCTCCACATTACTATGCAGCATCTGGTAGTAAACCTGAATGAGGAATAGGTTTGGAGCTTGGAAAAAGGGTAGGAAGGAACTATAATATGGGGAAATGAGGAAAATCCAAGATTTTCGTTTTATAGAAGGCAGTAGGAGACAGTGGCGAGCAGGAGTTAAAGGGATCATGGCAGAGAGGGACAAAAGAAAGGGCTGTTTCACAGGTCAGACAAGGTTGTGTGTGGGAGGCTAACTTGGATGATGAGAAGGCAGCAGGATCATAACTAAAATGGTCACCACCTCCAGAAGTGGGTACCTCTTACATCCCTAAATTAATCTTCAACAGTGCGCCATAACTAAAAATATCTTGCCAGTTCTGGCATGAAGTTGATTACAGGAGCTTGCAGGTCATTTTGCTTTCTTACGTTCCCTGTGCAATTTCAGTTGGGTAGCACACCTCGCATTTAAGGCAGTGCAGATATTTTGGTATGTTACTGTTCTATTCCAGAGAAAGCTGCCTTTTTGTAGAAAGAGGTACAAGTCCTGCAGTATACAAACATAGACAACACATAATATTTATACTGGAGTTTGCTTATAGATAACTCCAGTTTCAATCACTATTAATTCTCTCAGAGATCTCTGGACTAAAAGATGTTTTATGAATATATGCATATTTTAGTAAAAAATAGGAAATTTTAGTAGTGAGCACTATGACGTATAAATCATTTTCCAACACTAATAAAAAGGAAGAAAAAATTGAAGAATTCTTTGCCTTTGCTGATTATTTAATTCCTCAGGAAAATTCAGCATGACTGTTAAAATTGCTCTCCGTTGTCCAAGACCAACACTGACAGCAATTGCGTTTTGCAGTAGTAGAAAGCAAAGACAACTACGTGAACAGAGGGAGAAGATCTTTAAAAAGGGTGAGATGAGTTTGTGTTCCTAAGAACTAAAGTCTAGGTGACTTAGAATAGGAAATCGTGTTTAGTGATGTAGACATGTTAACTGATGAGTCCTCACAGTACCGTTGTGAAGCAGGGAAGGATTATGCCTCGATTTGACAGGTGGAGAAACACGGACAGAAAAAGCTAAGTTCTTACCAGGATCCTTGCCAGCTTCTTTCAAAGTAATTTCCAAGGAAGATCCTTCTCTGCAGAAAGCTTGAAGCTACAGATATCTCTCCAAGTTTCCCTCTGTTACAATGGGAGAAAAGAGACAGTCATAGGTGTTGAAGCTGCTGGCCTGGCCTTGTTTGGAGCTCTGACTGGATCGTCATCTGAACAGAGAACAAGCAGAAACAGCCTTTTCTGTATGATGACTCACTTTGCCAGAGGAAGATTAGTCAATGGAAATTTGTGTCTGCCTGTACTAGTTAGTAAATATGTACCCATCCCTGCCTAAGGCCAGGGGCAAAGCACTAGGGCAGCCAAAGAGGAAGCCTGAGTTGAGTAGTCATAGCTCTTTTGCTGTTGGCACTCCAACATCAACAGAAGTTTAAGAGCAGAGGAGTCCTAGGCTGATTGCCAGCATTGTAACAGACCTTACACTTGAAGGATGTCAGGTGCCGAGTCTCAGCTCTCCCATTTACCCTTTCTGCTCACAAGCTATGCAAGGTATACTCCAACCTTTCCCCAACACACACTTTTCATCTAACCTTGGATCAGTACAGGACTGCTGATTTTTCCTAAATCTTTTCACAAGGGAAATTATTCAGTCTAAAGCTCATGTAACTTTAGACTAACTTTGTGCTGCCCTATTAATCGGTAAAGTGGTAATGTGGTAACCAGAACCTCACAGTGGCAAAGGTAAGTAGAGATTTAAGAAGTCATTAACTTCTCATTCAATAAATATTCATACTTCATGTGGTCAGGTGTACCTTGGCTTTGCCATTCCTTTCCAGGAGTGTCTGAAATAGACTTGATTATTTGCCAGCTGAAACAAATTCAGTTCAGTTTCCCCTAATACTGGTAAATGCAGTTTGAACGTTGTCAGCACTAGGGTTTCTGTTACGACGGAGGGAAGACACAGTCACTCAATATGAGTGATCAGCAGACTTCGTTTATTGTCCCTTACAGTCACCTTTTATGCCTTGTTATAATTAGCTCATACATATTACAAAAGTTAAGCTCATTATTGGTTAGTTGCCTAAATACCAAGCCTGCCCGTAGTTTCTCTTCTGTAGTTATCTGTTCCCACCTGCAACATTCTTTTCCCACCGCAATCTTCCTGTTATATTTTTGCTTTACTTCAGATAAGCTGAGAGCGATGTGCATTTTTGTCCAGCCAGCTGGACTATGTCTATGAGACCTTTTTCAGCTAGCCAGTTATCTGCAGGTTTCGGTATATCTGTGTTCACATCCTAAGTATAGCCTTCACAAGAGGTCCAAACAGAGAAATCCCTTGGAAGCTATCTTCATTGCAACTTCCTCTACAATGAACTGTTGTTGAAAAAAATCTGGAGATAAATGGGACCTCAGCAATGTAATTTTGTGTCTGCTAGAAGACCTAAAACTTCGGGAGTTTCAAACCTGCAAGCTCTATCACATAAACAAAGGCTGCTAATACCTCTTTCTAAAGAAATGCTTTCATTGATATTGTTGATCCAGGGGCTATCAGATGGTTAACGTGTTCACTGCTCACGACTCGCAGGATGTTAATAAAGTTCCTGCTTCCAGCGTACCTTGATGAAACAATAAACTCTGTAAATTCAGCCCCTCACAACATCAGCCTGAAACACTGGACCGAATTTCCGTGTCCCAAGCTCTGAATGCAGTATGAGCAGTGTTAAATTACTGTTCCTATATAATTTCAATGGTACATACTTAGGCTGAGAATCCCTCTCTGAACCCTAGCATAGGACATGGAGCTGGTATGATGTGTCAGAATGCGAGAACCCTTTGCTTCCTTATTCATGGCTTTCTTAGTCTCACCAAGGCTACAAGTTTCTACTTTAGCCTGTTTGGAAGGGAAAAGGAACACAAAGTCCACTTGTTTAGCAAAGAGTTTTCTTTATCGTCACTTCTTACCCTTAAAAAAACCTCCTGAGTTACACATCTGCAAAATAACAAGTGATTCGTCTTGTCTCAGGCTGATCTCACTCCTGTGGCTTCCAGGTTTTATCAGCATCTCAGGTGAGACAGAATACCTCCTGTTGCTCTGTCCAGATTATTTGTCTTAATATTTGGCAATTATTTGCTCTCATTTGCAGACAAGCCTCTCTATTTATATGTAAGCTGCCTCCTTTAGTCATATGCTCCAGACAAAATACTCCAGTTCCACCTGCATAAGTTGAATTAGTTGTTTTGTTGTGTTAAGATAGGAATGAGAGACATTCAGAGATGACAGCCCTTGACTGCCTTATGTTGGTCTCTCAATTTTAGTTGTTCCAGGAGAGGTCAACCACTGTCCCTGGTCCAAGCAGTGTAAGAGACTAACATAGTCCATCTGGACCTTCTGTACAGATTAGAAAAAGACAGAACGGCGAACCGAATACAAACACAGGCTCACCGTACCATACCAGCATATAATTCGATGCAGATATTTTTGCTTCTCAAATGTGCATCTCATTTTTTGTAATAAAAGCTTTTGGTATGCCATGTAGTTATTGGTTAGGATAAAAACAAAGGAGAGAGAGGAAAACATGACTCAGAAAGAGTTACTTGTTAGGGAAACTCATTATTTAAGTATTAAAGTAGGAAACACATTACAGAGAAAGGAAAGTTCTCCAGTTAACTGCTCTTCACATTTATTCCTAGTCATTGTAAATTGTCAGCTATCACCTAGTCTAATTAATCACATCCTGAATTAACACGCATAAAATAAATGTTTTCATTTGGAGGAATTAAAAATGTATAGGACTGTGTTGTGTCATTTGTTCCTGTTTCTCACCCATCTATCCTGTACACCAGCTTCTCCTAATGAAAGAGGATGTTATGCCCTCCTGAAAATAGGTAGCAAATACATTTTAACCTGTGTAAGTTTCAAAATCAGCTCACCTTTTCACAAGAAAAGAGAAACACAAAAATAAAATTCACCCCAGATTATTCGACTCTTGGCTAAAGTAATTTCACATATTTAAATTGCATTCCAACCATTGAGGAAGTCTTTAATTTACTCTTATTTTTACCGAATTGTCTACTTTACACAACAATGTACCTTTTTGAGCCCAAGAACTTCCTTTGCTATGTTCCCTTGAGCCACTAGATGTCCATCGTTCCTACATAAAGCTCCAGATGGGAGAAAATCCATGATTAATCGGTGGGACTAAGCTGGAACTCAAGCACTGTAGAAGCATGTTTGTGTTCACAGCATGCAGGCTTTTTCTGTAATAGATGCTGGTCCTTTGAATCACACCACTGAGTGTGATTCTGGAAATCATGGCAATTCCAAATACTGATGGGCCAAACACACAACAAAAGTAGCTGTGTTTGGACAAAGCGTATATATAGCAAATACAAAAATGAGGTGAGTGGGAGAAAACAGATGAAGACGGCATTGAACAAAATAGGCTACAAACCCAGAGATCACAGCATTTTCCATAGACGTGTAATTACTGACTTTTTTTGCTATTCATGCAGTAAAATAGCACAGTCTTTCTTGCCAGTCAGACTAGATCTTATTTATTTAAAGCATACATTTGGCTGTGGTCTAGTTGGAATATGGGTGGACCATACACCGCTATGTGTATTTAGATAATTACAGACCACAGCTGGGCAGTGGTCATTCAGTATCAGATCGTGAATGTTGGGCAACGTAAACCAGACACGATACTAATAAAGACATTTGACTTACCTTGGCAATAGTGAAAGCAAAGGTAAATACTGCTCTGAAGGAAACAAAAAGTTTGACCGAGTACATAGTGTCAGGAAGCTGCTTGCAACTGCCTGTGAGCTGTACAACTAACTCCCTTTTCCCTTCCTGCACCCTATCTGCCTTTAGCAAGTTTCCTCTGTGCACGCAGACCTGACCCCCAGTAGTTAATTTGTACCATCAACACTTTGCAAGACCCTGCCACAGAAAGTGCTGAATCTCCAATTCTGTTTTGGAAACTCTTCCTCAGATTAGGATTCACTGCCTCAGCATTTTAAATTCATGGACTGGTACGGGAAAGGTCACATCTAAGGAAAGAACTGGAGAAACCCTTCCTCCAGATTAGTTTTGATTTTCATGTCACGTGAGTGGTGGCAAACTACACTTGTATAAGAAATAGGATTCCAATGGCCTTTTGGCCTTTTTGCATCATCAAAATGTTCATGGCAGAAGGTCACAGCATTTCTTGTCCCAGCTGCTTTCGAGACTGGTCCTGAAAAACAAAGGTGCTGCCATTTTTCAGTAAGGATACATACAGAGGGTTCTGCCACCTCCTTGTCACTGGCCTCCTAATTTTAATGCCACTGCTTGAATGATACAGATTTTCATTGCTAATTAAATATCATATCATGGTGCATACTCTCGGTGTTATTTATGCTTTTAATGCCTGATGATTTCAGGGGGAGCATAAGCATCTAAATGCCTTTCTAAACCTTGGTCCTATTCTTAAAAGATGGGTGGGAAAATTACACAGTTCTCCAGAACGTATTTGTTTGTGCAAGGCATTGTCAAAACACGGAGAGATGGGAATGTAAGAACTAAACTCTACACCATATGCTTATGGTCTTCTCTACTTGAGGCCTTTGAACTCTTCTTCTGGTTCTCCCTCCCAGCTGTCTGCAGGTTGACTCCACCGGAGTGAGACTTTGCGGAAGAGACAGCGCATACAGTGCATCAGCCATTTCCGGCCCTTCACTTACTGCACTGGCTACAGCTGCTCCGATGATAGTTAACAACAATCTTGCAATTAATATACTGTGTAATGGTGGTGACCAGCTTCCACTAGGCCATCTACCAGCGATACCAGACTGGCTCAAATCCAGAGCCCAGTGACCATCAATGTGAGATTTGCATTGTTTTCAGTGTGATTTGCATCAGATGGTTATTTCCACTCATGAAAGATAAACCGCTTGGGGACTAATAAATCTTATGGTTCCACATAGTCCCTGGTGTTCTTTCTAATGCTTACTAGCTCTGCTCTCACCAGTTATCTAACCTAATCTGAAACTAAATGTTTTGGTTTTTTTTTTCTCAAAGGCTAATATGTGCATTACACAAAATCTGTTTTCCCCTCCTGCTTACTCTCATTGTTGGCCATCTTTGTAATAGGAAACTGAGAACTAAGAAATGGAGAGAACAGAATGACCTATTGAACCAATTTCGCTCCATGGTATAGCTGACAGGAAAACGGCCGCCTCAGCTCGGGGTTCCAGGAACAGAAAACCAGATGTTTCTTGGCTACATTTAACAGATGTTATTCCAGTTTGAAACAGCATTTTAAAATGCAGATCCCAAGAGTTTATGTATTTCCAAAGTATTCGAAGAATGGGAAAGTGGAAATTTCTTGCAAGTCTTCAAGTTGTGCCAAGCATGCCTTTTTTTTTTTTTTCTCTCTTTTCTTTCTCTTTTTTCTTTTTTCCTCCTTTATTTTTCCAACGGAACTTCTCCAGTTTAGCATTCCTGTGGCCAATACATAAACCAGAACATGCACTGGCGCCTACGTGCCTTAGATAATCAAATCAGGTAGATTAACACTGCCACAAACTTAGCATGTGAACTTGGGCAAATCACTCGATTACCCTGTATCTCGGTCCTCCACTTGTGCTACCTAGAGCTTGTAAGCTCTCCACAGCAGAGTCTTTCGCAGCTACCAGCACCTACAATAGCTAGTGCAAAGAAACCATAAATAAGAACATAGCCCTGGGGCATCACCATAAAATAGATTTTAAAATTAAGTTAACTACTAGCTATTCAGTAAATGGTGACAGTACATGAAAGAAAGTGGGGCGAGGCACAGGTTCTTTACAGGGTAATCGCAGACCCTCCTGTCAATTCTGGATGTTGTAAGTCCCAGCATAAAGTGGAAGGACGGAAGAGCAGAAGTGTGAGAAGAAAATAGTTTCCATCCTATTCTCTGAACAGATTCAGTTTGCTGTGTTACTTGGCCATAACAGACAATTCTTAATTTAGAGCATTTACACAGAGTGATCAAATTATGCTAGGGCTATGATGACCCTCAGAATAAATCAAAACCAGAGAGGGCAGGAAAGGTGTGCTGAAATATTCTTACCGAGCCTGCCAGGTTTGCCTATGGGTACATTTAGCACACATACAGGAACTCTTCTGTCAAGCGTCACAGAATTAGATATTATTTTCATGCTACAAATAGAGAACTGAAGTGACAGCATACAAGTGATAACCAAAAATATAGATAACCAAAAATATACATGAAAGATCCCAAGCCCATGGAACTGTGCACTTCCCAAGAATAAGCTTTAGCCCATATTTACACAATTTCCTTCTTCCAGTTATGCCAAGTAAATCACAAGAGCTGGCTGTAATAAAACACTCTAAGCACTTCCTTCCCTGGCTGAAACCAGAGATATGCTACCAGCCCCAAAATAGAAAATGCCTCAGCTTAAATCGATTACGAGCTGTCTTGTTGGTTTTCGTGGAAGTGAAGGTGGAGAAGATGACTTTGCTGCAAGAGTTCTTGAACTTGCCAGGCATTCCTAACATTCAGAGTACTGTACAGATCTGGGGTCGGGGGAACTGAAACTCTTTACAGGGGAGAAAGGTGTCACCATCTATACCACAGAAAAGGAGCAGAAGCACAAATTTCATGAAGGTATTTCTCTGATGTTCAAAGGTATTTGCAGAAATTTCTTGGTATTCTCCCATACACTGCATTGATACATAACACATGTATAGCACATTAAGCCAAATGTGTTATCTTTATTAAGGAGTTATGGTGGATATGATTCTGTTCCATTGGAGAACTGAGATAAACACCCCCTTTTTAAAAAGCAGATTTAGACCAAAATTAGTTTCTTCTCAGAAAGATAAATACTTTCTGAAAACAATGTTGACTTTCACAGAATATTTATTCTATATGAAAATAATTAAGCCATTTTAAAAATAATTCAAAACAAAAGCATATTATTTGGGATTATAAATGTTTGAAACATTCTCCAAACATTTTAAATATATAGACTGGAAGATTCAAAACTAAGACTTCAAATGTTGACTTTTGGAATGAAGATAGCTTCTCGTTTTACAGTCAGCCATAGAAAATTTTTTTGTGTGTCTTTATAGAATAGTGTGTATAAGATAGCAGTCTTAAGGGTAAAACACTGGCATATAGAAAGGCGTTAAGGTCGATTACTGGAATTTAGTGTGGCACATAAAAACACAGAACTGAAGCTGGTTGCTCTTGGACTTTCATGGCCACAGCCTCTATGCCTGCTCCTTGAATCTAAGTTTGAAAAATTGTTCAAAACTTTATCAATAGAATTAATAGCCAAAATATTGCTTCTCAACATCTGGTCCATATTCTTCTCCCAGTTATGCTGGTGCAACTCTAAATTAAACTGAATGCCTTACGTGAATTTATGCACTCCAAATTTATGACAATATAAGGAAGACGTGAACTTGGTTCTTTCTCTTTAAAAGCTGCCTGTATTTGCAGCCAAATAAAATCACATCCAGTTACATCCTCTGTGACACTCGAGTGCCATCCAGCGGCAATTCCCAAGTCTGTGTTCACCGAAGACATTCCCGGAGAGTTGACTAGTAGCTGGTACTGGTGATATCTTACCAGTCTCACAGCTGCAAATGCAAACTCCCAGGCTTCTAGGCTGAGAGGAACATTTCTGCTAAAGATTAAAAAAAAAAAAAAAAAAAAAAAGAGGAA
This sequence comes from Falco cherrug, assembly GCF_023634085.1. NCBI lineage: Eukaryota > Metazoa > Chordata > Aves > Falconiformes > Falconidae > Falco > Falco cherrug. The sequence goes on along the minus strand of NC_073704.1, from coordinate 29,594,281 downwards.
TTATTCATCAGGTTTCCATATTGAAATAGTTTAGGCAACAAAGGTAGATTATTGGTTGCTTAAAAGCAGGAACACGCTGGAGCGGGAGCTCCTGGCTAGCTCCTCAGGAGCAGTACGTACCACCATCGCAACATATGCAGCATCTCAGCTAATGAAGTCTGCGGGTTTTCAGCCGCTTCGGATGGCACGGCATTACTCAGTTCTGATAGGAACACGTCACTGCTAATTTGAGCATCCTTGTACAGAGCTTCACCACCCACTCTAGATGTGTCCTCCACAGGGGACAGAGTTGAGAGTGATCGAGCTTTGAAGCTGGTTTCAGGTGAACACTTACGCACCCAAACATCAATGTGACTACTGATATCTCTGATCTGCAAAGAACAGGCCCTGGACTCAGACCTTCCACTTCCTGGAAAAATGCTTTACTTGCTCTAGTAGATAGTAAAAATGTCTTCTTAGAGGGAACAGGTACATTTGGGGTTGTGAAGACTCGGTCCCACCGGCATCCATTAGAGGAGTTTGAAGATTACCTCCTGAACTGAGCCCACTCTGGGGACCTGAATGGAGTAACACGTATCTTTTAGTTCCTGATTGAGCTAAGAGATGAAAGAGTGCCAAGGTGCTTAGCCCTGTTGAACGGGTGCAGACCTGGTCACTTACAGAGGGGCTCTGTACAGCAGAGTAGCTTATGTAAAAACACGTCAGGTGGCCTGGGAGTTTAGGCATGATGCAAGGTCAGACACAGCTCACTGCGTTTTTTCACCGTCTCTGTTTTAGATTTAGGAGCTTGAATTCTGCCCTAAATCCCTATTTTTTGGACTTGGCTTGTAGCCAGTAAAATAAAGTCTGGTTAAAACCCCAAGCATTTCATGCAGATTTTACTGATCTACCTTATTCTCTGTTTCACCCTCCCCACCATCTGTAATGTTTTCCTTTGTAGTTAACTGTATCTCTTGCAATGCAGATACATATGAGTGATTATGAATGCGTCATGGATTTGTTTGGCCTGATTGCCCACAAACGGAACCATTTTGTACGATGTTCTTGTTAGCGTTCTACATTAATCTTACTTCTCAACAGGAATTGAATTATCTGGGGTTATGGGGCCACCGTTCCAGGTAATACTTGCAAGGCACACACTTGCAAGGCAGAGAACTCATCTGAACGAGAAGCTATTTCTGCAATGGTCTCTTCAGGAGATGTAGAAACAGGAGAAAAGATACTTTTATTTCTAGGTAAAATTCCATTTGATGCATCTCTTGCACTAACATGCAAGCTGACGTACAGAAGATTCGACTTGCTCCTACAAGCAGAGAAACAGTGGAGTTTCTCCCTCTAACCTCTGCAAGAGGTCAGTGGGCTGAATATAAAGCAACTGATAATTTTCCGTTATTTCTATGGTCCTCTACTTCTTCTGCTTCACATTTCACTCTGTTCAAGAATAATCAAATACGCACTGTAATGGTACAAATAAACTATTTCACCTATAATTGGCCTATCCTAAGCAGTCATATTCAAAATTGTCTGAAATATTAAGGAGTGTGGAAAAGAAATTCTGCACAAACATTTTCCATTGGAGAATAAATACCTGAACGCTGAAAATGAGACTCATTCTTCAGGACTAAAATTAATATAATTTGACCTATGAATTTGGTGTGGTACAATTGCTTTGAGACTATGAAAATAAGAGACCAGTAAATCAGCTCTTTGTATCCTTTGTAGCAATCATCATATTATAGATATGCAGTACAATGAAACAAAGGGTCATTTGTGTTTCTTAGTTCCATAGCGGGCATTGTAGTTTAACCCCAGCCAGCAACTAAGTACCCCACAGCTGCTCACTCACTCCCCTCCTCCCTGCCCCAACCAAATGAAATGGGGAAGCAGAATTGGAAAAAGGTGAAACCTGTGGGCTGAGATAAGAACGGCTTAATAATTGAAATAAAGTAATACTAATAACAATAACAATAACAACAACAATAATAATTGAAATGAAGAGGAGAGAGAGAGAGGAATCAAATAAAAGGGCTGGGGGCGGGGGGTGGAGAACAACAAACAAACAAGTGATGCACAGTGTGGTTGCTCACCATCCGCTGACTGATGCCCAGCCAGTCCCTGAGCAGCGATCAGCCACAGCCAGCTCCCCCCGGTTTATATACTGAGGATGATGCTCTGTGGTGTGGAATATCCCTTTGGCTGGTTCAGGTCAGCTGTCCTGGCTCTGCTCCCTCCTGGCTTCTTGTGCACCTGCTCACTGGCAGAGCACGGGAAACTGAAAAGTGCTTGATTTAGCGTAAACACTACTTAGCAACAACTAGAAACACCAATGTGTTATCAACATTATTCTCATGCTAAACCTACAACACAGCACTGTACTGGCTACTAAGAAGGAAATTAATGTCATCCCAGCTGAAACCAGAACAGCAGGTAAGCAAAAAAAATGTGTCCTCAGACATTTTCAGAGAAGTTTGGTTCCTTTTCTGCTAATGACACCCATGCTGCAATTCACGACTCATTCAAAACTTAAGAAAAAAACTTCCAGTCCCCCTTCAAAACAAAGCTGAACCCAAAAGCTTATTACCAGAAACATAGATACTATTAGGCGTCTTTGGAATTGACACTGTTTCTTTGCATTTGTCCTGTAAGGACGAACCTTTTGCCAGTCTTTTCTCAGGTGAGCTGCCTTCTCCTAGGTAGGATTTTATTGCTGGCCTCTGTGCACAGGTGGAGCAACCTGATCTTGGAATGTGAGCGCTCTGTCGTTGCAAAAAGCTGCAGCGGGCAGTTGCAGTGACAGGACTAATGCTGACTTGTTGGCCAAGAGAAGCTTTGGAGCAAAGGTGGGATGCAGAGAAAATCAGTTTACATTTTCTGAAACCTCTTCTGAGGCTTACTACTTAGGAAATAAAACTATATCGATTATGGGGTGTCTGAATTTAGTGAAACCTTAATACTTTTCATGTTTGCTTGAACTAGAAACGAAAGGACAACTGGCACAATCACACCTGTCCAGGGTGCAGACCTCAGAGGATGAGCCAAAACAAAGTGCTCCCTGCAGATACATAAGGATCCACCACCTCCTGTTCCCAGTGTGGACAATATAACGACGGAAATAATTAGTTAATCTTTTGTTTAAATAAAGCATTTGGGGAAAAGGCTAAAAATAAACACTGATTCATTCCTTGTCAGGGAAGTTTCTCCTGTCAATTATCACATTGTTACTGCTGTTTTTAATCTAGTCAGATGGTGAGATTGGCAATCCCTTCTGCAGGGGCTTCTGGGTGTTATTTTGTAGAGAATCTTGCTTGAAGGACTGATTACTGCTTTTATGGGAGCCAGTGGGAGTTTGGCCACGGTCCTTCACGCATGTTAATTTGAGGGACTTCCAAATGTTAGCTAATGATCTCAGAGTTCTTTTTATGAAAAATGTGTGGGTTTGTTTTGGGGTTTGGGTTTTTGTTGTTGTTTTTTTTTTTTTATTTAATTCCTAGCAGGAGGCAATTAAGAGGGTCTGGGGAAAGTTCTGCACTGTAGCTGTGGACTGGCCTCTCAATAACGCCTGAAGTCCTAGCATGAAAAATTCAGACGCATATACTACTACCATGCTCAGATACATTACATATAGTGTATTATGTTTGAAGGTATTCATATCATTCATATAGCCCAGGCCACAGGCTTTGCATTGCTATGGACTGGGTGTATCTATTGGCCTCCACTTACGGTAACTTGAAAAAACAATGACGCTGGCTCTTTGTTAGGAGCAATACTAAGGAAAAAGTAGTAGCCTCCACCCCAAAGCAGGAAAACATGTCAACACGGAAAATCGAGGCATGTGTGGGCGGGGGAGTTTCATTCCTGGCTGTTTTATGAAGCCTTCTGTAGCTGTGAAGGGGAAGTGGGGGGGGGGGGCAAACTCCGTGGAAACTGAAGATGAGCTGCAAGCCAAGGTCACAAGTCCAGGCAAGCACTGGGGCCACGGCCTGGGGACGTGTTGAGAGAGGGATCTTTGGGCTAAATGCTGACTTAAAAGGGCTTGGAACAGAGTGCAGAAACAAACTCTCAGCGCTACCCTGCCCACCACAAAAAAAAAAAAAAAAAAAAAAAAAGTTTGTTTCTGGCTGCGTTCACGCCAGAAACAAGATTTTGTATATTCCTCATGGACAACAGCGCGATGCCACGGCAGGGAACGACTGCGGCGCGCTCCTTGCCGGCGCTGCGCTGCGGGGCGCCCCGCCGGGCCCCCCCCGCTCCTGCCCCGGGCCCGCAGGGCCGCGACCCCCGCCGGCCCCTCCCGCAGCCCGCCCCCCGGGCCGGCCGGCAGTGCTCCGGCTGCGCCGGCTCGGGCTCGCCGCCGGCCCCGGGAGGTGAGGGGGAGCCCGGGGGGGAGCGGGTGCAGCCCCGGGGAGGGGGTGTCCCTGGCGGGCGCCGCTGGCCAAGCGCAGCGCCCCCCGCCTCACGCCGCGCCCGGCGGGCTGCGGGCGGTGCGGGCCCGCCGGGGCTCTGCGGGGGGTGGTCCCTCCCTCCCCCTGCGGGGGGTGTGCGGGTCCCCGTTTAGGGCCTGGGGTGGGGGGCGCGCAGGGCACGGTGCCCCCTGTGAGGGCAGCCCTGCGGGGGGCAGCGGGCGCAGCCGGGCGGGTTCGCTGCGGGCCAAACGCCGGCGACGAGACGCTGATTTATTTCCCTGGTATTTTTTTCTCCCCCCCGCCCCGTGTCCCGTCAGGACCGAGCCCGGTCCAGCTGATCGCGGCAGCCGGCGAGGAGGCGCGGAGGTGAGGCCGGCGGCTGGGCGCAGCGGGGCGGGGGGCACCCCAGGAGAGGGGGCGAGGGGGGGCGGGGGCGCCCCGGATGTAACGCGCAGCGCGCAGCACCGCGGGCAGCGCTGGGCAGCCGCTGGGTGCGCGTAGCGCTGCCCCCCTTGCGCGGCGCAGCCCCCTTGCGCGGCAGCGTTGCGCGGCGCAGCCCCCTGGCGCGGCGCTGCCCCCGCTGCTCGGCAGTGCCCCCCTTGCGCTGCGCGGCGCTGCCCCCTTGCGCGGCGCTGCCGTTGTACCACGGTGTGCAGTCGCACACCAAGTTCTGTCGCAAACAGAGCGGGTGGCAGGAAGGAAGGAAGCGGCGGCAGCGCCCCGCAGCCGGGGCAGCGCTGGGGACAGGGACCTGCGGCGCAGGAGGGCTGTGGTGGGGCCAGGCAGAGCTCTTTTCCTTCCTTCCACTTCAGGGAGGGAGATTCACCACCCTCCTTTTGCTCATTCCCTTTTCCACAATCAAAGAGCATAAAGCAACAAAATGCCTTCTACCGAGCAAAAGACAAAGAAATGCAACCATCCAAAACCCCAGCCGAAGTGCATCTGGCTTGGCATGAATACTGGACCACGTTAGCTGGGAGTGGGGATTTTTCAGAAAGCCAGGCACCAGGCAAAAATGGACCCTGTCATTCGGAGTCTGAATATGAAAACAGCTTGCAAAACATTTTTTTCAGGCTTCTAACAAAAGAGTTGGTCCTTCTTTTGCTCTGGTATCTAGGCTACATTGTGCGGGCTTATGCATATCACTGGTTTTATTCACATGAGTAATTCCCTTTGAATTTGGAGCGACAACGTGTATGTGTAAAGTTACTCATATGCTTTCTGTCTCCTTTATATATTGAAATTATGTGGGTTTGGGTTTTTTCCATTTGCTGGTGCAGCCCAGTAACTGTTGGCATCAAGGTTATTGTGAACCATCACGGTTATTATTACTGTTTGCCCGCGTGACACCTTTGTTTTCCTCGCCAGACTAAAATCCAGCTATTCCTCTCAATGCAGTGTATTCCGGCTATGCAATTGTATCATCTGTTTTTATGCAACCATCTTTCACCTGACTGTGTAAATTCATCTTCCCTATAAAAGATCCTTTTTGTACTCAGTTTTTCCTCCAGTCATTACTGACAGTCTTTCCGATTGTGCCATCTGATTTCTCACGCAAGTCTCTCATGACTTCTCCCATACTGTGTAATCTAAATTCATATTGATTCTAACATGATATCTGGATGTTTTAGTATTTGCCAGCTGGAACGTTTTCTTATTTTCATTGCCAAATGCCCTCTCTTTCCTCCCTCACATTTCTTCAAGCTACAGCTTCTGCTATTCCCATAACCTTGTATGTCTTCTCTATCCCATTGCTCCTTGTGCATCTAAGGGCAAGATGTCTTGGGGACAAGAGAAACACATTGTCTGTCTTCCAGGAAGAGTGGCATTAAGTGTGGTTGAGTGTTTTATTAGATGTTTCTTTTCCTCAGTCAGGGAATATAAAGAACAAACAAGTAAAAATCAGTGCATACTTTTTTTTTTAATGGACAGTAATAACTTTTCACTAATACACTGTCAGCTGTCAGGTATATACTATAGTACTCTTTAATTCGTGCCTGAGGAGAGTAGGCAGACTGGACAGCCACTGACTCGTTTGTCAACCAGAGTCTTTCTTCCTAACCTAGAAAATTTTGTGAATTAGCGTGAGTAGAGGCTCCCTCAGGAAATAAAGTATTTTGAAGTTGCTTCAGCAGCAGGTGACAGGCTGTCAAGAAGATGCATTCAGTCACACCTAAGTACAGATATATTACATTGAATCTCCAGGGCATCTACCTACTGTATCTTGAAAGAATCCAACTAGTAAGTTTTTGTGAAATCCCCAAATGATGCCTTCTAGGAACATTGAAAACAGCTGTTTCTGGTGGGAAAGGGTGATGACCCATGTATTGAAATGACCTGTTTCCAGTGGTGACAGTACAAATTACTTCCAAGGAAAGGGTAAAAGGCCAAGTACATCTTAGACTGCCCTGTGAACATGGTGGGAGTTTCAGTGTCTTTGACCTTAAAGTATGAGATCCAGGAACTGTATTTCCTTCCTCTGCTATATCTAGGACATAAAAAAATTACCTGTTTGTCGCGGCTAGTGTCTGAAGAGCCATCTTGTTGCAGTGACACTTCACAGGCAGGGCATCTATCCCAGTTGTATGGTCAGACAACAAGTGACTGAGCTCTTGACACACCTGTGGATGGAGTCACCAGCAAGACTCTAAATGAGACTTGAAAAGCAGATTAGATTTCTGAAGTAAATATTCTACTAAGAGTAGTACTTATGTCACTTACAGATGTGTATTTCGGGAAGCTCTTTCTCAGAAACTTCATTCAAAATTGGGTTGCAGTCAAATTATTAACTGCAGTGCTGGAAGTTATAATTAACAGATTACCTGGGGACATCTACTACTCAAAACTATAGATTCTAATTTTTAGTTATAAAAAAATCCCCATTCTTAAACAAACAAACCAACCCCCCCCCCCCAAACACAACCAAAAAAACCCCAAACCTCCAAACAAAATCCAACAACTGAAATTTTAATTCCCTAAGGAAAATAAGCTATGAAAGTAAAGTATTAAAGATGTATTTATTTTTTGTCTGTACCATAAAACTTACTTCAATACAGCAGCAAAGGTAATTTCCTGATGCATATACTAGAATTGTATATAAAGATGTAACAATCCCAGAAATAAAATCTTTTAAGTACTGAACTTCTTTTTTACAGATACCCACCCCCCTCCACCATATTTGGGAAATAGATTAAATATTTACTGTATTACTCCAAACCAAGTTGTATTTGTTTACTTAAAAATGAGAGATATACCTAGCACATGGAAAATACAACTGGATGTATTTATATTTCTTTATTTAATGAGTTCTTATATTTATTACTACTGAAGAACTAGCTTTGTAATAGTGATGGAATAGTGCTACACAATAATGAACATGAAGGATTTCTTTTCTGGGTGAAAGCTTCTAGAAGAAAACCCCAAAGAGAATATATTAATAATGTCAATTTGCAAAATTTAATTTGGAATCATATGCAAACATATAAATATACTCTGAAATTTTGAAATTAGTGCTTTAATATTAATGTAATCTGCATTAAAGAAACACAATACCTTAACTGCAGAGCTCCAGAAGCAGGCAGATAGCTGTTCACAAGGAGAGAGTTACGGTGCTTTCATCTGTTTTGCAGTAGAAGCGCCAATGTCCTCGGTAGTCTACGACTGCACACTCCAGTAGTTACCTAGATAGGTTTACAGTATGTAGAAACTGTAATTATAAATGACTGGTTTAGAAGAGTTACCGCCTTTGAAATAGCTGTTCACTACAAATAGCATACTGAAGCACTGAAATACAGCAGTGATAATTTTTAAGAATACTACCCTGAACGTGTTAAAATTCAAGTAAGAGTTATTTAACATAAAAGCCTTTCAGATTTGCTGTAAATTTTCACTGTGTCTTCACCAAGCTTTATAAAGACAACAGGGGTGCTACTATTTTACTTGAAAGTACCTGTCATTTTGCTGAACCCTGAGATCAGGATGGAGCTGTCTCCCCTGCTTTGATTTGTCATTTTACAAATCCTCTTTCTGTCCTTCAGCTTCCACCTGTAAGAAGAAATACCATTTTCCATGTCCTTCCTTTTGTCTTGTTCGGTTGTAAGCTCAGTCATACACACATATACACCTACACATAACAAATCAAGGCCCTTATGTCAATTCAGAATTCTAATAATACAGAAATATTATACATACCCTGTATTTCTAGAGCCATTCTGGACCTTTAGGTTGAAATTCTGAAGCTGAGCATCTCTGGAAATTAGTTCCTATATTTTGGGAAAAAACCCCACAACCGAACACCCAAAGAATCAAACCTAAAAAACAACCCCTTCAACCCAGAAACAGTTCATAATAACTTGGATTTAGGAAATTATAAAATAGCAAACCTGAAGATACTAAAATTTATCACATATAGTAAAGCATTGCAAGTAAATGCAATATAATGGAAAAAAACCCGCAACCAAACAAAAAAACCACCCTGCTTTCTAAACTGTTCTAAACAAAGTGGGTTTGCTTTTAAAAATTTGTAACTGCCTTGCAAGTCTTCAGTCAAAGTTTCCTCCCTGTTCACGCAAGAAGTCCCATTGGAGCAAGCATCATAATAAAACCACCACTAAAGCAAAGGTTTCCAAGATAAGTAGAATCAGGAAGATCTGATAGTATTTTTGAAGAGCAGTAAAACATCAGGTTGCCTAATAAGAAAATACAGTGTTCTGCATGTTCAAGGGTTGAGTTCAGAAAAACTGGGTCATTAAGAAAATAACCCCCCCCAAAAAACCCAAACCAAAACTTGCTACTTTTCCTCCCCAATATAAGTGTTTTCATGTCTCGTATATTTCAAAAGGCTCGATCTCTGTAAATCTGAAACTTTTCTGAGTGTATTGAAAACAGATGGAAATGAATCAGGGGACCAAGGTAGAAAAAAAGCTTTAATGAAGATCTATTTAAGTAATATTTTAAATAAATAAATCATTTGTCTGAGAAACCACATCTAATAGAAATATAAATAATTATAGAATGAACATATAAACTACATTTCCTGAAGTAATTCCTGTCTTGCTACATTTCCTGAATTATTTGTATTATGAAACAGTAGTGTGGCGCCATTAATTGATAAGCACTCTGTGCTATAGTTACCGCGCTAATTGCAGCTCTCGAGGTCCTCGTCTCGCAGCTTCTCCAGCCGTTTGACAATTGGGATTGATTGCACAGGAGCTATTTTTAGAATGAAATGGCAAAAGAGTTTGGAGAGCAGCAGCCATTTTTTTGTGTGCTACAGCTGGTTTGGAAAATAAAAGTTGGATAAAAATGTTCTGAGTTGTCTTTTTGGCTATTTTTTTGGGAAATTCTGCTGAAGTTAGAGCTTCCTATTGGATAATTGATCTCACTTGTAGCAAGTTGAAGCTGGGGTCAGTGTTACATGACACACAGGATATTGCTTGGTGACATTGCTCTCAGAAGAGCAGCAGTTTTTCTTTGGAAACAGGACTGTTAAGGTAGATGGTAGATGAACTTTGGGGGAGTCCAGTTCTATAGAAAGGCAGTCCAGGAGTCAAGTTCATAATTTAAAATACCAGTGATGAAAGGCGAGATTCAAGATTAACTTTGAACGTGTTTGCTTCCCAACTCTGAAATGAAGAGGTTCGTTAACTGATCTGTTGTAGGTCTGCTTCTATGAGTGCTCTATGCCGAGAGAGTGAATGGCCGCGATTCACAAGGGTCAGTTGATGCTCAGGAGGTGTGACTGGGAGGAGACACCCCTTTAGTTAATCCCAGATTGGCTTTTGTTATCCCATCCTGCTCGCCTGCCTTACACAGAGTTCAGCTGGGGTAGATAAACAAATGGACAGGATTTTGTTGCTAATCTACTGTATGAAATCAGGGCTGTCTTCTTCTCTGAAAGTTTGTATAATAGGAGGCAAGGTCTGTAGGAAGAATAACAAACAGAAATATGTAGGAAGAGGAATAACCAGATTTATAGCTGGGGGAAAAAAAAACTCGAGGGGACAAGCCTATTTTACCTTTGTAAATCAAATCGTATCAGTAGTAGTAATACCTTGGCACTTCCACACAGCACTGCATCAGCAAATTTGAAGTGTTTTACTAAGGAGGTGTCCTTGTCCCCGTTTAGCTGTGGAAGTAAAGAAACGAATGGGTTGTGGTTACACAGAAGCTTGGCAGAGTGAGGGAGGAAATCTGTGTTTCATGACTTCAGCCGCTTTTTCCTTTTCAATAGCATGCCGTAAAGTATTATGGACTTACACACCTACGATGCGTCACTACTTCATACCCTGGAAAAGAGAAACGCACACCTTTGTAAATGCTGCCAGTCTTGTATTCTTTCAGAGAAAACAAAGTACAAAGAATGTGCTTCGGTTTTCCCCAGTAATAGCTCACAATACTGGCTTGCATAAAAAGATGAACGCAATCTGAATAGCTAGTCTTGCCAAATGTGCTACGAGAGATCCTCTAGCATGTTTTTGTCACTGAATATATTCCAGTCTTACAAATGGTAAACTTTAGAGATAAATTGGATGATAAATTAGATTAGATAAATGCATTTCATATTACTATGATACATATATAAAAATATGAAATGTGACTGTGTCTTCTGTAGCTTGTTTTACTGTGATCTTTGTTTTTCCTCAAATTATGTGCAGCTGCCCCAGGACTCCTCTGTAAGTACATGAAGAGAGGGATGCAGTAGAATTAATCTCGTAAACACTTCCTGGGCTCACTTCCTTTGGGAACAAATAGCGATAACTACAAATTTCAGATGTAGTGAAAATATATATGTACACGTTTTGCAAATAGAATACTTAGTATCTGAAACATTTCACTGTAGCATGTTGCTTCATTTTGATTTCAGGAATCGGAGCAACAGTTAAGCTGTTCATGTTTTACAGAGGCTGTGTCCTAACTTTCTATACATTTAACAGAGAGAGATGAGTAATACTGGAGAGATACTGGGCTACAGGTCACTTGGTATTTTTAGGACAGTTTCAGTGGTGATACCCCAGAAAATGCAGGGACCTGGGATCCGTGATGCAAAAAGCACTTTATACCTGTGTGGTACTCAGCTAGGCTTTGTCACCGGCTCAGCACAAGCTTGAGGGACCCCATCTGATTTTAAAGAGGGAGTTGAGCAGATACCAGGCGCCGTTTTCTACCAGTATAGGAGGCTGTTTTTGAAGCAGCACGAAGTGAGTGCTTGAAGATACCTATACCTGAGATACAGACTCAGCTCCCGAGCCTCAGCATGTCCAGATCACTCCAGACAGTCTGTCTGCTTAAATGGTAATTTAAGGTGTAAAGGCCTCTCACAGACTTTATGTTGGCACTTTGCTGATGGGTGCTTCTACAGTGGACCCGACGTGGAACAGCCGCTGCATGCAGCGCAGCGAGGCGTGCACTGGAGTGACTGGGTCTGGTACACACCTTGCCGCTACACGTGCTGTACGGTGGAGCAGCAAACTGGAGCAGTCACGTTGCAGCTGATCTGCCAGGGCTCATCTGCTAGGGCCTTGAGGAAGGAAACGGCATGAAGGGACAACAAGGACCCTCGTTCGATATATAAACCTCTCCAAACAAGGGATGTTGGCATAGAGGCAGAGTACTGAAAAATCTGTGAAACAAAAATGTTGCTTCCAGTGTAGCAGTGAAACAGACGACATGCAGGATTCCGAGAGCAGAATAACAAGTAAGGCTTATTATAGAGGTACATAGAGAAATAAATAAAAGGTTAAGTAGCTGGTCACTGTTACTCAGTAGGTTTATGGACATACAAACTGGTTTTACGAAAATCTTTTAAAGTATTTTTTTCTTTTGTATTTAACAGCTCGTTCATAATTGAGTCCAAGAGAACATCGTTCTTTCTTTTTTATAACACAGCAAATTTTGGTGGAGACCTAGGTACTTTGAAGACTCTGTACATACCCCCTCATCCTGTAATCAGATGGCACAGGGTGAACAGTGCTTATGTTGACCTTCACTGGCGTATATATTTCATACCACAAACATCAAGGCACAGTTCCCAAGTCTTAAGTCATACTGTAGCAATGCATATAAGAAAAATACCTGCCTGTAGATCTGAAGAAAAGGGCTTTGTTTAACCTAGCCTGGTCATTGCTGCATTTCTAAGTAACTGTCCTGGCCTAAAGAAAGTTTAAATTACCATTTGTGGGAAACAATTTACATTTCAAACTTGACCTGGCAGTGGTTTCTGATTTGACAGCAGCATTGCTGCTTTTGTATAGTGTCATTGTGAATTAACCTGGGAAACCAAAACTTGCAATCTAAGGCATCTCTTCAAAGAAGACAGCCTTTGGGGGGAACAGTGGGTACTTTGAAAAATGCACTGAACACACACAGGCTGAAGACACTGAGACCCTGGTGCACCGAGCTGGATGCTGGTGACACGAAATGACCAGGCTTTGTAAAAGCTTTGTTACTGTCAGCCCATTTCTGAAGAGATGGAGGGAATATTTCCAGCCTTGTCACCGTTTTGCTCAGGAAAGCCACAGACAGCAGCTGGAATGGAAATTCTCAGTGGATGTAAATAGTTTTATTGCCGCACATCCAGGGCAAATTTGGTATGTCTGCTGGTTTTGGGCTTTTTTTTGGTTTTTAATTATAAATAATTGGGCCAAGTAGGCATAGGTTTATCACATTTATCTTGGAAATAGTCTCAAATCAAAAGAATGGATTTGCTACATGATCATTATGTTAAGCTGAGAGTTCCTTGATTTTATCCACTGTGATGCTAAATACATGCATGTTTAAACTGGAGAAGCTGTGTGGAAAACACCACAACTGTGGAAGCACAGGCATTACTTTGCAGTACTGAAAAGTTAACTGTGTGATACTGACGGATTGTTACCTATCAATTCCCATCCTAGGTCCTCAGTACAGCTGGAATCTGGCTTTCACTGAAATAGTCTTGGAATTGGGAGACTTTGTCACTTCATTTGGTGACATGTGTCACCTCACAAAACCCAGAATTTGGCCCAACACTAATTTTTTCTTTCTTTTTTTCTTTCTTTTTTTTTTTTTTTTTTTTTTTTTTTTGTGCTTCATGAAACAATCTACTTCAAAACAGTGACCATGATATATTTTAAGGAGGATTAATAGAGGAATATTGTTCCTGGTCCTGCTGGCTTCACAGAGCACAGTGACATCTTGTGGCTCATGAAAGGAGAGTGTAATTTTTTCCAGATGCATCCTAATTTCAGCTGCTTTACAGATGAATGTCAAAATAAATTCCAGACAACTACAAATGCATTACTTTCATCTGTAATATTCACCATTCTGCATTTTATTTTAAGTACGGGCTTGTTTTAAGTACTTTTTACTAGTGAAAAACGACTGAGCCTTGGTTACTACCATACTGCAAATGTTAGGGCTTCAGCTCACTGACATTCTTTGGAAAACTTTCAGCTCCAGGAATACTCCGGTCCCACTCTCGCTGATACAGGACTGAGAGTCAGCATTTCAAATGCCTAACTTAATTTAGCGTGTTATCACAATGACCAAGATCACCAAGTTGCTTTTGATGGGAATGAAAAGAAACAGCATAACTTGTTATCATAAGGCAGAAACTTTTCCTTTTTGCTATCTTCCCTCCCCCTCCTTTTTATTTTTTTTTAACCTGATACTATTTTTTCGTCTTTTTACAGACCAAGCAGGTTTAAAGCTCGTCCCTGATGTTTTGGGACCCTCCCCTGACATGGCTGTTCTTTGCAAGCTGATACTCGGATAAGATCCCAGTTGTCAGCATGAAAGGAAAAACTGCACACGGTAGTTGGAAATCTGCACCCCAGAAGAAGCCCTCTCCCTGCAATCGATATAAACATGCTTGCATCATTTGCAGAGGATTTATTTATCTCTATGGAGGGCGGAACACTACTGGTCTCAAAGATTTTTGGCGATACAACATAGGTAATTTTGCCCCTTCACTTACATGTCAGAATTAAAGAGGTGCTACATCCAGTCATGGTAAAGCTGGGGATACTCTGTAGTTAACGGATTATCCCCATTTAAAGCCTCTCCATCACAATGATGGATAAACTGTGTTTTATTCATTAGGCAAATGGTGTGTGTTTGTTCCTGTTGCAGGAGTACCAGAAAATTTAGATTTCCGTACAGTTCCTTTCTTTTTTTCCCCCCTTGTCCAGAAATACTGAGTCATTTAAGATACCCTAGTTCTAGCAAGGGATATCAAAGACATTGCTTTCTTGATTCTTTAACAAACATGGGAATAGTTTATGCATGTGAATGTATACAAAGGGATCACATGAATACAATACCTTGTAGGATTTTATTAATAATGCACTATCAAATATGACCCTTTGTATTTTTTGGCTGAATGTATGGTGTTCCCTGTTCAGTTGTTACTGGAATAAAACAGAATTGTGCTGGGGTTTATGCTTATGGAATAGCTGAACTTTGATGTAGGTAACAGTACAGCATAAAAATAAAAGCAGTAAAAAGATCAATTTTCTATTAATGTAAGTTTACTAAATAGAAAAATGCACATATTTAATTTTGGGGAAAGTGCCTCAAGTCTTCTGAACTAACAGACAAGAAAGATGAGAAACCACTTCATTTTCCCCCAGTGAGTGGCAGCGCAGCCAAATTCAAAGCCAATCTTTCCACCTTTTAACTGATGTTTATGTGTTGAGTGCACCACTGCCTTAACTTCAACTTTGCTTTGTAGTGAAAAATGAATGGGAAATGCTGGATTGCTCAAGAAATGGTCCAGAAGAACTGGAAGAACATTCAATGGTGGCTTATAAGGTAAGTAGACCAAGATTTATGTTGTCCATATCCTGACAGTTTATTTACCATTACACAATGAAATAAAATGCCATTGATTATTACATACGGAGATACTAGACCCACAAAATACTTCTGTGTCAGTGCAATTCTGGATGTAGCTGTACCAATGTTTTGGAATCTTTCTGAATAAAGTGACAGCAGTTTAGCTTTGCAGCAGTGTGCAGCTCCCTGATTTCCTCAGTCAGTGCTCAGTGCATAATAGTAATACAAAATAAAGACCTTGGCAGCACATTCTTTGACTTAGTTGTATAGTTGTAACAGTTGCTCTGAATTCATTTGCATGATAAGCTACAGCATAAAAACATTCACTTAAGAACTTGCATAGAAGAAGGACGGGGGAGTGAAAGCAAATATGAATTACAGCTTTGCCTGGGAGGGGAAAACAGAATTTAGGGTATCAGGAGCTACAATGCAATGAAATATTTCTATAAAACATGCATAATCTAATATTACCTGAGCAATGCCTCTGAGAGCTCCAGACCGGCATTCCTTAAGCTGTCCCAGATGGACGAGGAAGTGAGTGGCTCTGGAATTCCATCCCTGTTAAAACAGCAAGAACATTCATCGGGGTTTCCTACTGGGAGAGGATAAACACATGATTAAAAGTTGGTGGCTTTTTGTGATTGCTTCTTGAATTTTGTAATAGATCATCATATGCGTTATTGTTAATTATATTTTGGTGATGGCAGCCTTCTAATTTAAGAGTTGTTTTAAAAAATATTTTTATGCTATATGCCTACCTGTAAGTGACGTGTATTTTTGCATTTTGCAGGGCACCCTGTATATTTTTGGTGGGATGGTGGATTCTGCTTTCACACAAGGGAAAACTCCTCTCTGGATATATGACACTGGTACGATAGACAATAGCCAGTCTTTTCCATGGGACATTCCAAGTCCATAGGTACTGATAAATAATAAAAACCAAACTGTTTTCTGCTGCCTGTTACATAGCCTTCCTGAGGCTTTACCAGAAGTAATGTGTGTGAAACAGTGTGCATATTTCCCCCCTAAAATTAGCCTGTTAAACTATCAAAGAGTCAGCTCTTACTTCAATTAGAAAGTATTTTATGGGAAAGTTTTATGTATTTTAAAGTCTCAGAATTTTCATTCCTCCCCGCCCCTCCACAGTTTACTATTTGATCATAAACCTCAATAATTATTACATATAATATTTAAAGTTTTTTCCTTATGTTACATTTTTAAAAACCAAGCTCTTTGTTTTATTGTGGAGAAAAGTAGATCAGTATATCTCATTTTGCATTTTTACTGAAGTAGTTCATAAGCTGGCAACAGCAACGACTGAACAGGAAAAACCAAGAATAATTAAATAAGAAGGCTGGAAATTAACATCAGCATTTCATAACACAGGGTTTTTCTTTCTGAAGAACAAACATTTGGGATCTTTTAAGCGTGTATTCTAATAAAACAGTGTGACAATTTAATAGCAATGTCATACGCTATATATTCTCACTTTAGAAATACTGTGTATAGTAATGGCTGCTTATTTTGATGTCAGATGGATGGGGGAGAGAGAGAGACCGAGTTCTTTTTGAGTTAATAAATCTTGTGGCAGGACCAAGATTTAAGTTTCCTGGCTTCATTCGCTACTTCAGTATGTAACCTTAAGGCAATGGGTTGGTTTTTTTTAATCCTTTCTTTGTTTTCCACCATTTGTCTGAAACACCCGCTGAAAGAACAGAGATCCTCAGATAGAATGTATTTCACTGGAGAAAGTGTCTTATTACTCACAGTACTTATCAGTGAAAATTGGGAATGAGTTAGTCAAAATTTGTGCGTGTCTAGTGTTTTCATGGTCATTACTTAAAATCTTTCCTGGCAAGTAGAGCTTTTACTAATGTAAGCTTGCCCTGCTTCCTCGTTGTGTCTCTGGTGCTGGGTATCTGGTATTATCACTCCCTCACGGTGATCAGAGATCAGTGATCTCTGACTGCTCGTTCAGGACTACTTTTATGCAATCTGTGAAAAGGCCCAAGAAAAATAAGGCTGTTGTCATAAGGTTTATGTAGTAAGTGGAGGGAGCCATACATCCATCAGTAGATCTGAGGATTCTGCAAGTTCAGAAATGCTGAAAATCACAGATTATTTCTGCAATGTGAAATTTAGCCTTAGGAAACAGGAAATCCAGTATGGAATCTCTGTGATTCGGTATCAGATAAGGGTACAGGAAAACTATTTAAACTATGTCTCCTGGTACTGCTGCCTTAGTGGGAAATAGATTTCTTCATCCTTGTCAGTGGAAAACACCAGGATGAGACTGACTTGAAAATTAGAGCTGTAATTTGAAAAATTAATGTTGGAGGAGTGTCCTCTTGTGGTCTGAGATATAAACTGCGCTTTATTAAAACAATCCCCTAGATTCTGCAAGATGGACAGAGTGCTGTAACGTACCAGCAGAGACTGAGGTAAGGAGCCAGGAAGTGGTGAATGTGTGAATCAAATGCCTGTTGCTTTGTTGATTAAACAGATTGCTTTGAAATATGTTCCCCCAAACAGTTCCAATCTCATCTCTTCAGAGACACGTGGCTATACTTTATTTCTTTGCACTTCCAATAACTAAGGCTTTTTCCTTCTTTAAAACAGTGTTTAAAAAAATACTGCTCTTAAAATTTAAGTCCTATGTAAGAAGTTAAGTCCTCTCTACTACTGCTTCTGGTTTTCTGATAGCCTTATCAAGAAAACTAATTTTAAATGGAATATTGCAACCATACGTGAAGCCTGTGCTTTTCAAAGTAGGGTTGTGAAAACAAAGGGGCAGTCACACTAATAAATTTTGAAATGGGAAGTACTGCAGCATTTATGAAACCTCAGTGGAAGCATTTACGTCTTGGTCTTAAGAGACTGGGTTTATATCATTACATGTAAAGAATTTTTTTGCTATTGAAACTTCATCCTCACAGTGTTACTACACTAGAAAATTATATAAAAAAATCCTTAATGTAGGATGCAGCTACTACTGCACTTACCTGTGTTTGGTGGAGGAGTCAAGACAAAGTTTGGGACTGCAGGATCATTTGTGGGGTGTTATACAGTTGATGATATTTTGTTTACGTACAACAAATATGACAAAATTATGTATCAACTCCTTCTTACACATAGGAGTAAATGGTTTCTTGTAGTTATCCTAAACAGAATATAAAGAACATGCCCCTGCCCCCCACAATGGGCTGTTTGAGAAGAAATAACCAAAGCAGAACAAAAGGCCAAACCCAAAACTTGGCTTGTGTTTTGTTCCAGCTTTAGCTGGGCCTCCCCAGGTTTGGGTCCACAAGTCTCAGCAGTGCTGACACTGCTGCGAATGCCGCAGGAACCGGCTGGTTTCTTCCTGAGGGCCGGGGCATACATAGCCTCGGACTTGCGGCAGGGCAAATCCACGCCAAGCACGGGGACGGAGAGCTACTCTTGGGACTAAAGCCTCCTCGGTGCAGGAAGGCTGTGCTTGATGGTGGAAAGGGCTACATCCCCCCATCCTATTCCCAGGCGTACTGGGAGTACTATAGGAGTACTATGGCCGATGCGCGTTGCGGAGCTGTGCATGGCAGCAGGTGTGACGGCAGTACTGCTGATGTGGCACCGAGACGGGGCTGTAGGCGTGACATGCCGTGGCGGGTTGGAAAAGGGAGGGGTGCTTCGGTTTGAGAATGGTTTGTATTTGCGTCCCTACAGATCTTCCGGGGTGGATTTATTCTGCATTTTCAAAGCAGTTTAACACAACCTAAAACCATGGTTTTCCTTACTTGGGAATATTCCCAAGTCAGACATTGCTACTGATAGGACTTGATCTGTTAACGGGTTTTTGTCTTTTTATGAAATGGTTTTAGAGCTCAGCGCCAGCTAACAGGAAAGGTCACAGTGCAGTCGTGTACCGTTCCAGTATGTACATCTACGGGGGATACTTTGGCATTAGAGGCATTTCACGGGAGTTTTGGGCTTTCTGTTTTGGTAAGTTAAAAAGCACGACAAGGCTTTCATCCGGTGTAAAACTATGACTGCTGCAGGAAAGCACGGCTTGCTCTCTTCAGAGAATTCTTGTCAGTAGAAATGTAAGGTAGTTTTGGCTTCTGTTTGGCAGTATTTAATTATGAATTCTGTCGATTAAATTAATACCCAGCTGAAATTAATTAGATTGTATTACACTGGAAGAAGTTTCACAGTATTTGCCAGCTTTAGAGCTGAAAATCAGCAAGAATGAAGAATTTAGTGAACAGTGAACAGAACAAGGATTACCAAAAACTTTGGGACGTAGCAGAGACCCTGATTTCAGCCTATTAATGCCATCTGTTGAATCACAAATCTAGAACCGACTGTGGGGAGCCAAACCTGACAGGAGATGGTTTCGTTAGCATATTCATCATTAATCTGGTGGTTGCAAACCAGATGATTCCCAGAGACTTCCTAAATGGATAACTTTTGTTATCTGGTGGCCATTCAGTCACTATTTTGAAATAACTGATGGGTTTATCTCATCCTTCATTCCCTCACATGGAGAATAAGCACAGACGTTACTGAAGGAGTGTTTTTGTTGACGGATCTTTTTCTCCTCTTGCAGCCAGGAAATTATCTTTGTCAGAGTTCATGAATTAACAAAGCCACAGGAAAAACTGCTCTGCAAATAAAATTTCCATGGTGTCTGTTATACAGCAGCTGACATTTTCATTAAAAAAATTATTTTAAAACTGATCTTTTAAATGCACTTTTTCAGTGTCAGAATTTAAATTGTTAGCTTATAATAAGCTTAGAGTAGAAACCCTTATTCTCAACAGAATTGTTACTTTCTTCTTGAAATAAATCCCTTCTCAAATGCTAAGGTAAATTTGGTACATCTATAAATTAATATTTTCCTTTCAGATACAAGAAAGTGGTCATGTGTTTCCCCCCCATCCCACGGTACTGGCCCAGGACCTCGGCATGGCCACTCGGCAGTCGTCTATCACACTGGCATGTACCTCTTTGGGGGACTGATGGGTCTGAGTGAACAGAAGGACTTGTGGAAGTGGGACTTTGTAAGCAGCAGCTGGTCCAGCATCAGAACAAGGTAAGCTATGCTATTTGTTACACTAAATTAACAGGGAAAGAGAGAATTGATGTTACCATTTGATAACCGTGTGCAGGAAGAGCGGGAGACGCTGCCCTTTTGGCAACTGTAGGAGTTGTTCAGATCAAGATGTAGTTACTGCTGCCATCCCTGGGGCTCCAGTTGGCTTTGCTTGGAAGAGTGGTTGGCAAGGCGTTGATGCAGCTGTCAGCAGTGTAATTTTGATGTCCCAATGCAGCTGTTTAGTAGTCATTCTTCTGAGTCAGAAGAAAAATAGAGGCTAAAATCAGTCTTAGTTCCTTGTTTGTCTGCCCTTAACTGCTGGTTTCTCTCAACATTCAGCCAAGGACCTCCTCCAGTGGTAGGTCACGCTTCAGTAGTCTTCAGAGACTCTATGCTGATTTTTGGAGGAGGGATTTCAAATTCCAATTGTAACGGTGACCTCTGGAAGTATCATTTCCATATGCAGACATGGAAGAAGCATAGTTGTACCACAAAGGCAAGCTTTTCTCCTAAAATGTATCACTGCATCTTAGGAGTCGGTGTTGATTTCCAGACTACCTCAGATGTCACCAGTACGTTCCCCAGCCACTGGAAGAGTAAGCAGAAGGGCCATCAGCAGCTGGTGGCCATCCCGAAGCACACTCGCTTCTGCAACTACTTCTGCCAACAGCCTGCGTACAGAGCGTTCAGCAACGAGGAAAGCACTGCAATGGAAATGAAAACCTTCAGCTTGCCTCTGGAGCCAGGGGGCTTCGGTGCGTTTCAAACCACTTCAGAGGCAGAACTAGACCTGAACAGAGCAACAAGCACTTTGTCAAAGGACGAGTCGCTCCGTCTGCTTGTCTCTTCAGAAGAAGAGACTTGTGCTGCTGCTCAGGTCGTGGGAGAAGAGGGGGGACCCAGCTGTCAGCACGTGCCCGCAGTGGATGCAGTTAGCAGTGACACCAACGTGCTGCTGCTCATTGGGGGTAAACCTTTGTCCAGCGTCTCTGAGATCTCATTCTGGCAAATGGAGTTTGATAGCTTGTGATCACTTTGATTGCAAAGTGAAAGAATAAATTTCCACCAGTGTGCCAGTAGGTGGTAAACCAACTGCTTGCAACTGTCTTCAGTTTCCAGTCAGCACACTGGGGAAAAGAAAACTTAAACCTTCTCATACTTGCTGCGAACAGATTTTTTACGATGTGAACAAAACCCGACATATATTTAAGTCACAACTTGCATGCAAGTTGCAATTTCTGAGAGGAGTTTGTTGGAATGCTGCTCTTTTCGTTACTTCTCTTTTGCTCAGTTAATATCCCTTCAATTTGCAGTGGCTGATGCTGCCTTGAAGATCAGAACTACAAGTAACTCCTACTGACTCCACAATTGCCATTTCAGGTGCAAAGCTTGCTTGTTTTGCACTGGCACAAGAAATAAATGTGCACCCCAAAAAATGTACTTGAATCAAGTACGTGCACATTATGGTCATGTTTGAGGGATCTGATGAATCTTAATGGCAACATTTTCTAAGGTTTTTAAGATTTTTCATTTCTTGAAGGAGGGTTCTTTGCAAAATATATTTGCAACACGAGTTGGCCTGTAATAAAGAAGCCGCCCAACAGGCAGATTAGCAAGTGAAATCTAGAAGCAATTCAAGGATTGCATCTAACCCTGAGGAAGAAAAACCACAAGCCTCCCTTGAAAATCACGTGCAGCATTAGACCAGAGGAAGTATGTTACACCTGGAGGAACACAGGAGCTGCCAAGTGACTGCTGGGTTTAATGACTGAGCGCAGGTTCAAGAGGGTTTAGCTTTCTACTGGAGGGGTTAAAAACAAAACTAAAAAAAAAAGAGGAAGACTTTACAGGAGCAGCACAAAACATAAGCTGTTGAGACCGGTAACTCACATTCAGCCACAAAGGGATTTCTGCTTTTCCAACTCCCACCTCTCTCTGTTCTGTCAACATGTGTAGTATTTGGTACACATTTAGCCCCTACACTAGTAAATCCTGAGTTCACGTATGGTTTGTTTTTCTTTGTTGAAAAGAAAAAGTGTTTCTTTAGAAAGATAATACTGTCCAGTGTTTCAAGCATTTATATCCGTGGAAGTTACTAAGCCATGGCCTTCTGACTGAGCTTCAGCCATCTGTAAGAAGAGATGCTGATGTGTGAGATTACTGGAAAGTGTAATTTAATACTTCTGAATATTTGAAAAGATCACTTCTCAAAAGTTTCATAGGAATAATGAATGTTAAGTGAGAGTATTTACAGATACTTTCATCATCTCTTCACAAGTAGCTGTCACATGAATTCGACAGGAAAATTATAGATGAGTTCACAAAAAGCTACTTAAGAGTTCTGTGGACCTTCCGTAACCTTTGTTTGGAAACAGGGAGGATTGTGTGCTGCCATATAAATAAAGCCTGCTGCCTTGCGTATCAGCGTGTGCTCATTTTCTGCGCTTTTGTGAATTTCAAATATGTATTTATGTTTTCAAACTGAACAAAGAACTTACCTTTCTGAACAAGTAACACCCTCCCACAAGCCCCAGTCACCTCACGGCACTTCAGCCAGCCTCGAGGGCTGCCCAGACTTTGAATTTCTCCTCCAAGAATGGGGAATTGCCCAGTTTGTGGAGGCACGTTTGGGAAGGACTTCAGTACAGCGAGTTGAGCACGTACAGAGCACTGCAGTCTTAAATCAGCAGCGTGTGTTTCTTCTGCTAGCTGACGTGTCTGTGTTGGCATTATCCAGAGAGCTGCCGTAACATACAGGCTTTTATCTAGGATTGACGAGGGAAGGAAGTTTAACTGCAACGGGCAACAATAAACCAGTGTCTTTCCAAGTCATGTGGAGGCCTCCTGGCAGGTACAGGTATCCTGGGGATGTGCACGAGCCCCAGGAAAATGCCATCCAGCCTCAGCCATTCCTTTCTCCCCCCCCCCCCCCAGCTCTCCTCCCTTTGGCAGCCCCACAGAGGGTTTAACATTTACTCGGAGCCAACACAGGCAGGACACGAGCCAGCCCAAAGGCGATGGCTTGGCACGGGGAAGAAAAAGCAGCTTGCAGAACGTGCCCATCTCCCCCATCTCCTCTCCTCACCTCTGCCGGCGTGCCAAGGCAGGTGGCTGCACCAGCACCTTCAGCACTGCGCCAGCTCCCCCACCCGAGAGACCCTAACCCCCCAAACCAGCCCGATGCCGCAGGGGGGCCGTGCAGGACCGAGGTGCACCGGAGCCCAGGAGGGGCTCTGGCTGGAGAGATGCGGGCTCAGGGGTTGCTGCCGGGAGGCTGAGCCGCGGTTAAGCCCAGGTACTGCTGGGGCAGAGAGCTCCCATCCCAAAGTGGGACTCCGCTACAGCAGCACGCTGCAGCCACCAGACACCGTTTCTCCCCTCGCTGGCCTGCTCCCAGGTCTTTAAAAACCACGGGTGAGCTCACGCTGGAAGGAAAGGGGTCTGAGACGTGCAGTGACCGCGTCCTGCAGGCGCTCACCGGCAGCACTGCCTGGCATCTCAGTCCCTTCTGGGCACGCGTGACCCATGTTTCAGGTTCTCTCCCCAAAAACGGTATCCAGGACCTAGGCACACAATCCTTGCTTGTAGCACTGCGTCGCATTTCCTGGGCCATCTTCCCCTTCAAAACTCAACCAGTGCTATCAGCTACGCTTTACAAGTGTCTCAGAGAACCACAACCGGTTTCACTCCCGTTTTCCTGGCACATTTTTATCCAACACAGTCACCTTCTCACAGAGGAAGAGGAGCTGTTGTGGATGTACTCATGATGCTTCTCCTAACTGTAGCAGTTCATAGGAATTCCTCCCAGGCCCAAGCGAGTGACTATAAGCTGCTGCCATCTGAACGCTCTGTGGTGGCCTGCATGAAATAATGAATGGAATTACTCCAGCTAACGGCAACTGTTTAGAAACAAAACAAAACAAAACAAAACGCACCATTTTTTGGCTGGGCATGGACTGAAGGGGCTGCCACTGAAGCTAGCTGTTTTAAAATGTCTCTGGAAAAAAGGGAAGCTTGCATGTCTCTGATACACCCACAGTCCAACTCAGTCCGTAGCACAAAAGCAAAAGGATGCAGCGCTCTTTAGTAATCTTGTCTGAGACGTGAGATGCACTGTTGTATCATCAATCACACATACAAAAGAACAAATTGATCAGCCTTAACTATCTCAACAAACTCATTGTCTTTAATTACCATCTGGTTTCTGAACATTAAAATGCATGAACGGCAGAGGGATTTTCATTTAAAATGTAGACATTTAAAGAGGGGTTTTAAAAATAATAATTAAAATATCTAAACTAAACATGTTTCGTTGTTTTGAGTTATAAATGGATTTGGAGAACAATTCAGTGACTTATTAGTGGGATCGTATTGACCTACACAACAAATTATGCCACAAGGGAAACTACTTTCTCTGAACTTACTGATTAGGATGGAATTATTTATCTTCCTTTTGATACTTTCCCAAGTTTATTAATTGCTGAGAATGAAGATGATCAAATGGTTTGGTTGCCCTTTGGTGCGTTCCTAAGCATTGCACCAAACTCGGGGTTCGGAAATAAAAAGTTTCCTTTAAATAATAATTAGCACTATCATACTTCAAAACATAAAACAAACCCTTATTGGAAATAAAAGCAAGACTGCTCCGTTGACAGGCACATACCTTTGTTTGCATGTTGTGGAACTACACTTGGGAGTTCAAGCTTCCCTTCAGGGCACACACCTCGGTACTTCGATTTTCAAAACCACTGAACACCTGACAGCCCTCCTGGACAATCTCCGCTCTTTTGGAAAGGCAGCATTTAATTCTTTAGCAAGTTTAGATGTCATCTTAAGTTATGCTTTAATTGACAACAAATTAAGTGTATAACATGGCCTGCAGTTCTGACATCCAAAATAAGTTTACAAATCTCTCTAACCCAGGTGCCCTTTTCTCCAATTAGATGCTGCCAAGCAACCTTTGCATACAGACAAAAAAAAATAATACGCTGCCACAGAGGCCCCTTGCCCCGATGGTGGGGTGATGCTCAGCTCTGCCACACACCTTTGGCTTCCATTTCAGGGGTGCAGCAGCCACCGTCCCTCACTGCACGGCTCGTGTCCCAAGCCCCAGCCGCCTCACCTGCCTCGTACTGCCACACCAGCGTAACACAGCGTTGCTTAAAGATGACTCGGCGAGACTTCTGTGCTGATGTGGTATATTTAAGACAAAACTACAGTATAAACATTTCAAGATTGGGTGGACTACAAATCACAGTTTCTTGTTCCCATATACAGTTTCAACACAGATTTCAGTGCAGTGCCTAACACAGTTCATACCTCACTATTGTGAAACAGAAGCAAGAGGGTGCACTTTGTTTTATATAAAAAAACCCAAATAAATTATACATTGAGAGCTATTGCCAAGCTTTACATATAAAAGGTAAAAATTGTAGTTAGTGTGGCTTTAACAAAAAAATCTAGCTAAAAAAATATTCTTACATCAAAAATAAGTTTGTCCAGTTATAGGTAGGGAGGGTCTGGTGTGTGTTTAAGAAAGCCAAACAGTAGAAAGGAGGTGAATTTTGTAGGAGAATCTTGCGGCTCCTGGCCACAAAGGGTCCAACATGGCTGCAGGGGCAGCACCCGCTCTGGTGCATAACCATGTGCGATGCTGAGCTCCCAACAGGCTGTGCCGACCGCTTGGATCTCCCTCCCAAACACTGTGAGACAAGACAGTGCAGCACTTCATGAAATCATACCAACTCCAGCTCCACTTGAGCATGGTGGGCACATCTGTGGTGCTCACACTCGGACCAAACACACCCCCCCAGATTACACCTGTGTGACAGAAAGGCCATTAGCGTGGGTTATTTTTATTTTTTTTGGTATTAAAGTTACGATTGTCTAGCTGCATTTGAAAGCTGTGACGTTACCATGTCTAACAGCTATATATACACACACACACCCCCCCCCCAGCTTTCTAGACTAAGAAACACTGTGTGCCCAGACAGAGCTTTAAATGCTAGCTGGCCGTGAAACAGAGCTGCTAACACTTAACCTGCAGAAGATTTGGGTTGTACCAGAATATGTTCATAATGTGAAAAATATATTCAGTGCCGTCTGTGAAGGACATGCTGATCTTAATGGTGCATCTTTACTTCAACAAACAAGACTGAGCAAGGTGTGGACCAAAGGCTAACGGGCCAGGGCTGAAAAGTTTGTGGAAAGAGACCCAAATGTAACTGGACCGTTCACCTGAGCGCCTCTCACAGTGCTGCAAATTTTCTTGCTGAAGTTGCGTCCAAAAAATTGTCCAAACCTCAACTTCTACACAGCTGTCTGACAAAGTATACATGGAATTTAAGTTCAAAATCAAACACATTCAAGCTAATCCATTAACCGTGACTGACTACCAGGTAAGTAGTTATTTTGTCATTATGACTTACCTACTATTAAATCCTTTTACCACTGAATTAAAGAAGAGACACCCTTAATTCAAGTGTAAGAGGGCCTGAACCCCCATTTTAATGCCCATTTCAAAAGCTGGGAAGACCGTTACTGAGTACTCTGCACACCCCGACTCTCTGGGCTCTGCCTGTTGGACTAAACGGGTGAGGCTGAATTGCAGCTCCAAGATGCAGCACCTCCTCAAGATCAATGAGTTTGAGATACAGGCTGGGGTTTTTGTTATTATAAATGTTAAGATTTCTATAAAACCTTCTACTCCAATCACTTACGGAGTGTGACTGGAGTAATATCACTTTTACTTTTAGATCCAATCACGTTTTTAGTTTAAGTTAACTGGTTTTTAATTATTAAGTGAAAAGCAAGCACCTGTGTCTAATCAGCATTGCCTGCACATGCAGCAAAAGGGTACCAGGCCAGTTACTGGGGACAGGCTGGGACATATATTAGTCAATCAATAGGGGATAACTTTGGAAATAAATTTTATTTTTTTTATTTTTTAATTATTTTTTTAAAATCGGGGAGCTGGCTTTTTCCAAACGACTGCAACAGATCGTGCATTTATTCATTCCTGTCAACCCTTACACTGGCTGGCAGACCTGCCAACATCCCAACACCTGAGTCAAAAGTTACAAATTTTATAAATCTTTTTAAACAAGTACAAAAAAATAAACTTTTAGAGGATGGTTGGACCTTATAGCCAAGCATAGTGTAAGCAATGGTAGGAAACCCCCTTTTTTCTCAGTAGCACACAGGCATTAAATAATACTTTGTTAACTCTAGCTGTAGGAACTATTATACTTACTTGTGCTCCATAAAATGCAGGGGCTAAGTAATGCTGCGTTACCTGTTAGCCTGTCACAATACAACATGATACCTGTAGTTTTAAAGCAAAACAGTGATGTCAAATGACAGGACGTTCAGATACCCGTGTGTCTGGTCAGATCACGTTAACTGTGGCGCCTTAGTCTCGCCACGCTCCCTATATAAACACTGATTTTGATTAGCTAAATAAGCTACGTTGAGTTAAATGGAGTGAATATTTGCTCCAAGTATCAGATATCACTGCAGATTCTGCAGTTTTGCAGCTTCAAGTCTTACTAGAAATTGCCAAGTCCCCAATTTTAATAGTTGAAAAATTTGAATTTTTAAATAAAGTTTCAAGTATTAGTCCTCTGAAAATTGAAGAAAACCTTGCCCATTTGAAATTTTTGTATTTACACACATCTGCACACACACAACATTCCCCTCCATCACCACTATCCTGACCATGCTGAAATAACAGTTGGCTGCTTGGAACCATTTAGATTTTAAGGGGACACACTCACCACACATGTTATTTACTTGTTATTTGCTGTACATGATTGCTCGGGAGGAATCTGAGGATGGTATTCAACACGCAATGCTGTAAAACTGTAAACTTCTGTTATTCTGCTTTTGGGAGGGATTCAAGTTAACAGTTCACAGAGCTCCCGAACCCAACGGGAAGAGTCAAATATCAAACATGCCTTAAAGAGAAAATGTACTGCATTCTGTCTATTTACAAAACCAACACATGTAGCTGGCGAATGCCAGCTCAGCTGCTGAGCAAACAGATCAATAGCAAGTGCCAAGTTTCCCCACACAGTCCTGGCTTTGTGCAGGAAGCAGACTGTTGCAGCCATAGCTTCCCTTTTCCTGCAGGAACTTTGCTGGCAAGTGTATTATTAATCCAGACCAAGACATTTGATATTTGAATCAGGAACCTTCTACATTTTAATATGCAATAAGGCTCAGCCTTAAACCTATTTTTAAAAAAAAGCCGATAAACTGGAAGTAACAATGGCAGAGCTCAATGGCTGGTGAGCAGAAACAGTCCCCCTGGTCCAGGACAGCAGCTCCCCCCCGGCTGGCAGTGCCGGGAGCGGGGAGCCTGCCCCCTGAGCCCCAGGCTGCAGCGGGCAGGTGAAGTGCCCGCTACCCATTTTGACTCCCTGTTCTGGAGGCAACGGCTGCAAATCGCTGTCTGCAGAGAGTCACTCTGGCATGTTGGCCCCAAGAGCTCCCTATGGTTTCCACGTTTCTCTGTTAAGGCCTCGGGGTTTTGAGAAGTGGCAGTGGGTCACGTGAATGCCACGTGGCTTTTTCCTCAACACTCTCATTCAGCATCTTGCAAACAAGAGCACAAGAGCAGCAGTAAGGATGCCCTAGTCCGAAAGCAGCAGCCTAGCCAGGCACCAGCTTACTCACACAACCCACAGTGGTTTGGTCCAAATCTTCGTCTGCAGTGAGACACGTGCACGCAGCCAGTGTGCAGAAACGAGGTTGTGCATACAGGTGTCAACCAACTTTCACATTTAAAATTATTTCTAGAAAACACAGGTATAGAAGTATGTATAAACAGCGGCAGTATGCAGAAAACAACCTCCAACCCCAGTCATATGTACAAACCTCTCCCTAAGAAAGATCCCAGTGGTTTCATCTGAGCTTCCCTGTTAGCAGGTATGGAGTTCATCATCGGGTCTCCATCCCTCCAACTCTGCACTGACCTTTTTCACAGGCTGTGTCCCAAGGGTCCATGTGCTCACCTCTACACGTCCCCACGAGGATATTGCTGCCCAGGACTCAAATGAAGTCTTCCAACCCACACATATTGTAACCTGTACTTCACCGCAGCACCAAAAGGCCTTCACCAGCCCTGTGGAGCATGCTTTTGCAAGTGCTCCTACTTTTCTTCTACAAAGAAGTGAACTGCTTACAGGGACTTCTGATCTTTTTTTCTGGTTTTCACCTTATTCTTTCTATTCTTTGTTCCACATACAACTATTAGATGACACTTGGAACAGGACTCAAGGTGCTATTAAGAACTGATCTAGTTGTACCCCCATGCTGCTAACACACCTGGTAAGTATTCCCAAAGCACAGCATCTGGAAAAAAACACCCAGAAATAGTATGAATAGAAACAAGAAATTTCTTTTCCCTACTAGTCCTATATGACAACAAAACTAACCAACAAGCAGTTTGTGAAGTAAGGTACGCTCATACCTCTACTGCTTCAGCATGTAAAACATACGTATCTCTAGCCTAAAACACCTGTATTTGAGTCACACAGGAAATGAAATAATCAGTGTCGTAACGTGGGACCGCTGCTGAAGTCTGCTAATGCTGTAAGCTGTTTGGCAGGTTAATTTTCCTTTTCCTGGTTGCAATGAGCAGCTCAAATCCAGTCGATGTAGATAGTCACTGATGGACTAGATTTTCATTCTTCCCAGGTACTGTAACAAGAGGTGCAAGGATTATTAAGGGGTTTAAGGCCAAAAGAAGAGTATGTGTTGGTAAAAGAAATGAAAAACAAAGGGAACAATCACACAGAAGAAAACGTCCTTGGCCGCATGGAACAGTCACCACCGTGAGCCACCGTGCGCAGCGTGGCCACAAGGTGGCCCTACAAGTTCTCCTGATCTTTCCAACATTCATCCACACAGGTCAGGGGACAGCTGCTCACACACTACATGGCTAGCATCACAGTGAACGCTTCTCATTAACACTTGAGAGGCAGCACAGGGTAAGTAAGACTAAACCTAGCGTGAGTGGAATGCAACTAGATTCTGTTCCTCACGTTCAGAACTAGCTCCAGTGTGATGTTTCACTTCTCCTGAGGGAGAAGATCAAATGTGCATGTGGTTTTATTTCCCGGTTTAGACTGTAATTCCAGTTAGATCACAGTAAAAGTAAAAGTCTCTTCCCGGATCCTAGCAACCCAGCTGGCTGTCTGACTTCCATTCAGCAAGAGTTTGATCCCAAGCAAGTCTTTTTGAAGGATCCCTTGGAGATGTGTTAGAAGATCTGAGGTTTTTTACAAGGTGGGACGTGCAGAAACTCCTTCTAGAGTTCAGTGGTGAGTAAACACTTCGTTCTTACTGTAGCATCCTCAGTAACTGGGCTAAAAGGGGGTGAAAAAAAAAAAAAGAGGCCCTGTAAATACACACTCCTCCAAAAAGATCTGCCATAAGGGATTAAAAAAGAAAAAGATTAGTATTGTTCCAAAGAGTGTTCATAGCTGCTCCCCTTGTAATTTAATGAGGCCAATGGACAAATCTTTCCAATGGACAACTGCAGAAGAGCAAACAATCAATTTCACACAGTGCAGCAGCAGCATCATTGTCATCCGCACCCACATTGTAAGAGGTTCACTGGAAGGCCTGATCATCACTCCATCGTTCTGCCTCACCAGCACAGCGGAACAGAGAACAGCAAGGGAAAAGGTTTCTACAGATTCTGTTCTCGCGACTTCCTTACAGCTTGGAAATAACTGGGGGACACCCCCCACCCCATCTCCCCTGACCCCCACCAATCCTCTGACAGGTATTGAAACACTGCAAAGAGAATTCTCAGAAAATTCACCTGTACCATAACTTCAGTTCAGTACTAAAACACATTAGTAGATTAGGAAAGAAACTGAAGGGAAATGATAATTTAAAAGACTTGATCAATTTTGTAGCACTTGCCATGACAACAGGTTTACCTCCAACTCCAACTAAATTTTTATGCTTTGTTCCTTTACTTCCTTGAATTAAAAAAAATATTCTTACCCTTCAAACAATATATAAAAATATATACACATCAGCTGCTCTATTTATTTGTTAAGATTTTAAATGCTATAAATTGAGAAGAAGTTTATATATAGTTTCTATAGTTTATAAGCACCACAAAAAAAGGCACTGTGTCTAAATGACGACTATAAGTATTTAAGTGGAAGTAATAAAAGCACATATGTCCTTTCCACCGCACAAAGTTCTGTAGTGAGTGCTGAGGAGACCTTACCTTGCAAGGACATCAGATGTCTGTTGGGATGGTGGCAATCCAGCTGATGACAACAGAGTGTCTGTGCTGCCTTTCATGGCCTTCATAGATAAGGCAACATCATCTCCCAAAGGCCCATTGGAAATTAGTCCAGTCTGAATTGGGGAGAATAAAACAGAAAACTGAAATAAAAACCTGCCAGGACAAGACAAGCTCATTTTCCAATAGGATTTATTTATAACAGTAAAAACTAAGATTCATCAGGTTCCAGGGTGGGCTTCACTAAATGCAAGTTCTTAAAGAAACCTTATGGCATTTGCCCACAGGTAACGTGGCAAAAATAAAGTTAAAATATTAACAGGATACGTATGTTGATTTACTTCAGTTGAATTAGTTTGCTTTATTTTTGGTCATTATTTTATGCGCTTTCAAATAATGATAGTTTACTATTTTACTTGAGCTCCTGTTTATTAATCACGAGAAAAGCTTTCTTTTTTTCTTTTTTTTGGTTGTTAACAAATGGTCAAATAACTCACTGGCACTATCCACCTTGGTGTTATCATGGGCTGGGAAGACACCTACAAAAAGCAAATAAATGCTCATTAGAAAAGGTTGGAAATGGCTGAGAACATTCTCAAAGCAATACCGCCTCCCAAAACAATCTGGAATATTTGTCCACTGCTAGTCTTTGAACCATGCTAGTGATCAGCTACAGCTGTGACTTCACACCGAAAGGTAACGGCACCCACCCAGCATACAGCTAATACCCGCTCACTCACAGAAACTCGCTGATAACAGTTTCAGCACAGCGCTCCCTTCCAAAAGGCAACTGAACCGGTTATTTTTTCTGCTTTGTGGACAAAGTTAACCAAAAGCACACTTCTGTCAACAGTTTAAAGGTCCCACTCCTTCCCCCTATTTTTGGTGCATGCAATTTAATTCCTTTTTTGCTGGCACAGATTACAAGAGACTTTTTTAATCTATACAAAAGAGTTGATTTGTATTAAAAGTTTATTTCTCAAGTATTTATTTTCATCTACTTATATACACACACAAACACATATACATCTGTGTGCATATGTACACATTTATATATAATTTCTGAAGTATTATATATACTCAGAAGCCTGAGAAGCAGGCTGGCACTTGCAGGTGCACTATAATAATCCTACTGGCTCTTGTGGCACAGATACAAGTTAACTCTTCGTGTTCCTTCACGTCCATTACAAAGCTGTAGGGTCTACAACCCTATGGGCAACCACCCTTCACACAGGGGGGCATATATGCAGTGATCCAGGTCAAACACCACCTTGCTCTACTGCGGCAGATCCAAGCCTGGTGGACAGATACTAAAACCAGAGGAGAATTCATGAGTAAAAACCACTGTATGTGTGAAGGAAGAAGTTTGGTTTTGAAATACATTTACCCGAGGTGTGGCTTCTGTAAAGTCAATTAGATTCTCTGTCAATGATGTTAAGGAAACGTCCTGGTCATCTGGAGTGCTCTATGGAATAAATCAGTTTTGAATTGAACTCCCAGTAGTAACCAGATAGGTCTGCCTGAATACTCTAGTGGCTTCCTGAGTTAGACCAGTGTCCTTAACGAGCATCATTGTTTATCAGGTCTCTTTTCTCAAATCTTTCCATATGATCTTTTTTAATAGCCTTTTCATTTCACCTATTCTCATCAATGTACCAGAAACAATGCCACTGCCATTGTGAGCAAGCTGTGAGACTGTCCCATCCTCCTATATGAGGATAGGGTACTGCGCCATTCAACAAGGTCAGCAGGGTTTGTGAGCTGAGTATTTGAACTCAGAAGATGAAATTGGTAATTATTCAGTGGGATCAACTACCTCATACTGGTTTAGAGGGACACCAGCTAAAGGGCATGGTGCTTTCATGATCCAGAATAACCCCTCAGTCTGCTGAAGTTAACAGCAGAGTCCGATGTCGGAGTCCTCTTTTTGCTTGGAAAGGGACAAAGGAAAGCTGACTTCTGAATTACTATGAGCATTTCATGGAGTCCAGTTAAAAATTGTCTTATCCATAAGGCAACCCAAATATAACAATTAAACATTTCAATTTAAACTTTTCCCCCTTGTTATTTTGATAAGAATTGCCTATGTCAGAATGCCAGCCCTGCAGCCTCTTTCCTGGAGCATCAAATCATTGGGATTTAGCGGGCTCCTCACCAGCATGAAGAAAACAATCAGTTTAGAAATATAAGTGTCAGGCAAAGAACCTGAAAGGACGCTCAGAAATGGCCTTTGGAGAGATCTGTACAGTGCCCCCGTGTGATCCAGAAAGCACTCTTTGGTATTCGCCAAGGACTGGTATTCACTGAGTTATGAGAGGCACGCAGCCAGGTCTGCTGTGCTTGCCTGGAGCCATCAGCAGCTCAGAACGTGACACAAAGAAACCTTGCAGGCTGGAAGGTGGCGATACCTTTGGAACAGCAGCCTCCTCAGCTGGAGCCAGATTAACTGGAATCATCAGGTCTTCGTGGTTAGAGGCAGCGCTGTCCTCATTTAATGCATTACTGAAAGGAGAAAACATTCTCATCAGCACACTGCCTGGGTAGCATGAAACCATGCTTCCCTGACAGCTCAACCCAAAAACTTGACGCCAGTCCCATGTGCGGCAGGCAAGACACCGATATTTGTGAGGATGTTGAAGTAAATGCCTTCCAACTACCTCCGCAGAGGACTGCTCTCTTTCATAGTTTCAGCTACAGCTATATATAGACCCAACAGTGTCAATGTCTCCTGTCTGAAAGGAGCCTCTTCAGCCCTTGTTTCCAATTTGCCTGAAGCTTCCCTACCATTCTCTTATCGTTCTCTTTAGAGCCAGGGGCAGCAGGATGCCAGGAATTTTGTTTCAGAAGATGAGACAGATGTGCTTACTGCTTGCTGGGATACTCACCCTGAGGCCTGGCCTACGCTGATTAACTGCAGCAACAGTAATTAAAGATGCGTTGTAAACCTGCTTAGTTAGATGTAGCCTAAATGCTCAGCAACTGTTGCTCATCTTTTCAGACCTGTTCATGACAATTTCCACACGGTTCCCTTACCCTAGAAACACATTTCTCCTGAATGACTTACGGAACAAAGGTGTCTGAGGCAGGGATTGCTTTCAGCAGCTCTCTTGGGTCTTGAAATACCGGACTGGTTGCTCGAGGACTACTCTGTGTTTTGCCTGATGGGAGTATGTTCCTGGCACAAAACAAAACAAAAAACAAACCCCCAAACCGGTACAACCTTCCATGGAAAGCTCTTCATGAATCACTTGTTACAGGATACTTTTGAGATTGCTAGATGTACATTTTATTCAGTATCTCCATGTGTTCTCTGAGGTCTGACACATGAAGTCTGACCATTTCTTCAAAAATGGTCAAGAAATGACACGTTGTAACCCTTTAACTTTTTCAGTGCCTTAAATCTCACTGGAAACAGCAATCGTTTGAGATTCAGTAATTCTCAGGAGATCAACTATCAGTGTCAGGTTTTTGCACATGATTTTTTTTCTCCACGAGAAAACAGCTGTGGGTAAACAGACCCATCCCCTCTCCCCACACTTGTTCACGGGTCAGAAATCACTACAGTGATCGAAACTCTTGTCAGAACAATGTTTATCCAAGTAAAGTATGGGGGAACAAAGAGTATCTGGATTACCTTGTATGTAATAAAACTTAGCAAGTATAGTGTTTGCTGGCTTTCATAAACACTTCACAGCCACCAAGTTAAGCTACACTATGCAAGGTAAAATGCAACGATCACTGAGACACTGAAAGACCCCCCTGAACCGCAGGTTCTCAGTGCTGTACTTGGCTAATTACATCACGCGCTTCTTCCAAATCTGTTCAGTACCTGGCAGCAGCATCCTGAATAGTGGAATTCTTGACAACTGTCAGGCTGTCTTCTCTCATGACCTGAGAGGAAAAAATGAACAAAGATATAAATTTCTGATACCTGTTCCCATCTTGTGTCAGTTCTGAGATTCACAGAAGCACTGAGGACCTGCATCCCAGCACAAAAGTGTGCTGTTCATCCTGCTCAGGGACTTACAACATCAATTCTACGTGAAAACCTCAGTGCAGAAATAAAAATAATTCAACAGTGTAGCCAAATAAAATACCATTATTTGCCACAGAATTTACTAGGACATGCTAGAAGCATAGTCTTAGTCACAGAATCACAGAATAATTTCTCAATTATTAGGCCACCTTTGGAGGTTATCTGGCTCAATAACCACTCAAACCAGGGGCTTGTTCAGGGCCTTGTCTAGCTCCATGTTGAGCATCGTTAAGGATGGAGACTTCTCCTTGGGCAACCGTGCCAGTACCGGACCACTATTATTGTGCAAAAAGGCTCTCTTACTCTATCATGGACTTTGGCTCTTGGAGCACCCTTACTTGCACAGCATCTTCTCCAACACCATGCAACTCAAGACAAATAAAACATTTGAGAAACTCAACTGATGAGGACTGTGACTATTTACCTTGTGCCCTGCTTCTGCCTGGGCCTTCAGGATATTGCTTTTGATATCTGCTGGAAGCCACGTTGCTGCTGTGACTGGGCTCTCAATTGCATTAAGACATTTATCTGTCAGCTTTACTACTTCATCCTAGACAGGAAAAAAATTTTATCAGAAGCAGTTCCCACATGGAAAAGTCTGGGCCGATGTTTACTGACATCTCTAAATAACAACAAGACTGAGTGAAAGTCAGCAGATTTACACTGAAATGAAAAAGCAATTTTTCCCCTTTATTTTGGAACTCACTTGTAAAGTCACAGCAAAACATAAAGTAAAAAAAGCACAATGCTTAGAAGCAGAGATGTGAAGTGCTGTGCTGAAAACACAGCGTGTAAGAACCGAAGTGGACCCTAAATTTGCAGCCCAGTTTGCTGGCAGACCAATGTAGCAGCCATCACAATACACCGTATCAGTATAGCCTAACTATGAGTTAGTCTATATGCACTATGCCCTCTCAAATTCAAGTTGGGGAGAATTTTACCTTACAATCCACTTATAAATTAGAACAGCTACCTCTCCCATCACTGACTGTATCAGAACAAACTGGCAGCCATATACGTAACAAAGACAATTAAAAATGAGATACCTTTCACGACAGTATATTTCATTATGTGAATTGGATTTCTTAATTATAAAATGTTAATTAAGCATTTGATCTACTAATTGCTATTTGATTAATGACAGGAGTTAATTAACGGTGTGGATACTAAACGTTGTGACCTTTCTTCTCGGGGTATGACTCAGCAGGGGGAGACAGAGTCCTGCTTCCCTGCCATATGCCAGGCCCTCTGCCCGCAGGAAGCGCTGCATTCCTGCAACACCCCCTGCCCCCCCAGAGCGGGCACAATCCGGCTGCACCCCTACTTGCACCAACTGCAGCGTGTCCAGAAGGAATGAAGCCCATGGCACAGAGAAAGCGAGCAAGTGACAGAAGTTAAAAAGAGGTGAATGAATACCTGTCGTGTCCCCCCCCCCAGCCATCCATCCACTTTTAGCTTTTTTCTTTGACTGGAAATGCTTGTGAGAACTTCTAGGTATTCGGGCTTTAGAGAAGGAAAAAACATTTCCTTTTCTTGTCTCCCTCTAAATCACCTTCCAGGGTATCCAAATAGGAACTTAGGAGACTACCTAAAGGAGAACCTGTTTTAAAATTTTGACCTCAGTCAGCAATGAACTTTGCAAAATACTCAGGGGTCACAGTTAACAGAAAAAGGTATCAGGCCCAACAACCATGTTGCTAATGACTGTTGCTAGCAGACATTAAGAGATGCACATTCATACTATTCATGAAAACTAGCAAAACAATTAATTATTAAACATTTAAGTGTCTTCATTTTCCTGAAGCTGCTGGAATTGCCAGAAGTCTAGAATAATTAAAACTGATTTATTATTATTATTATTATTATTTGTACAGTTGCAGTACCCAACTATGATAATCCTTAAATCCTTACACTGGACCTCACTGAACCAGATGCTGTACATAAGAGTCCCTGCACAGAATTTCTAATGCATTATTCCAGTACCAGTGATCTAGTAAATCTGATTATTTTAACTGAGCACATCAGTACACTGGTGCTTTAAGCACCATTTTGTGGTTTAACTTCCTCTCAGGTTCCTCCACTGAAAGGGTAGTTTAACAGCAATTAGATTCCCAAATTTTGAAGTGTAGTACTATTAAGAAATATTTTAATGTACTTAAATATAAGTTCTATATCACCAAGGAAACAGTTCCATTAATATTAAAGATTTTTCCCAATCTTTTCTATTTTGTGCTTGCAAAAAATGCATTGGTGTTTTATTGTTTTGTTTTTTAATGGAAAGAACACATAGCTAGAGGGGTAAGCATCTGGCACCTGATAATGCCTCAAGAGATCTAATTTACAAGACATTTCAGTTGTTCACATAAAACAGTAAAGCTGCTGAGGTTTGTCAATATTCTAGCTCATTAGGATTTTTATTAGTTCCATGTACTAGACAAATATATTTGTACTCGATTCTTCAATCAAAATACGGAGCTAGGCAGTGATGTAAAAAGGAAAGGAAATACTTCAAGGCAACAGCAGGAGATGTGGTCCCAATCCTTTATGCTTTTGAGCAGTGTTCCTGGTGCCACTGAAAATCACTTTGTGCAGGGAGACGGAGTCTAATGTAGGCTTATTTTGGAGCAATTTCCACATGTTTACAGATCACAAGAAGTTCAGTAAAAGAAAACCCTCACATCCTTGCATTTCTGACTCTGGCGCACACTTCAAATATGGGCAAACAGGCTGATCTTTTTATTGTTCATTTCCCTTCAGAAGCTGATGAAAGCAGAGCATCGGTGTATTTAAGAGTTATTTGCTCTCTTTTGTCAGATCTGGTCACTGCACTAGTGAAAGCTGGGAAAGGACAAAGTCGCATTCTTACATCTCAACAGATTTTGGCAGGGAGCAGCAGTGAAGAATGGAACCATTCATTCCCCCCTCCCCAGTTCTCATTCTAGAAAACTTCTCTTTTTCTCTAAAACAACACAGATAGCTAGGTAAATATTTCCATATCAAAGAAATCAATCAAGATTGATTGATTGCAAGTATAGAATTATGTAAAGATGACTGTCAGGCCATCTCTGCCCCCTGATGGAAAACAGTTAAAGATTTTTAATTAACAAAGCTGAAGCGAGCAGTTCATTGGCATTTGACAGTGTCACTTACGAAGTTCAGGATACAGCTCTGCCTTCATAAGCTGAAAGCTAGTGCCTTCCCCCAGTGCATTTTACCAAACTTTATATGTGCTGTAACTGTTTCTACATAGGTAGGTATCTCATGCATTGGTAAAACTGAAGGGAGATGAGACATGCTGAAATTTGTAATCGCACAATTTCAGGGAGAACACTCACACTGTGTTCATCTGAAACAACAGCAAGCTCCGGGATCTAAGCTCATTGCAAGGTTTTAGTGGCTATATTGTAGTTCCATTCAGCCCAGTTAGAAGAAGATGCCATGAATGGAACAGAAGTGGAGGAAGCGAGCCAATAGGTACATTTTGTAACAAACACCGTAAGTGGAAATTCGTTATTTTTACTAAAGCAGCCTTCAAAAGCAGGAAACAAAGTGTTTTTAATAGTTATTCTTAGGTCAATCTTTTCAGAACTCATTTCTAAACCTTTAACCTTCATCTCTAATCACAACTGGGTGTACTTGTTTGGTGCTACTGTAACCCGTATGCCTTTGCAATCTGAAGCATACAGAATTTAAAATGTAAAGACAGTCTCTAATCTTTGCCTGCCTTTTTAAACAAACACTCTCAAGTGACCTCTTGGTAAGCTACATGACAGGCTGAAAAGCTTTTTTCAATCTTTTCTACTCAAGGAAAACCACTGATGACCTTACCCTTGCATTTTCATAATACAATTCACACTTCCTTCTTGAAAGCTGAAGTATCTTTTACCCAAAGAAAGAATCTTATTGGCGTACTCGTATCAAGATCCATGCGCAGTTATGCGAATGTTCTTGCTCTCTAATGAGGTCACTATGATCCCAGCAGCTGTAACTTCTAATATCCACAGTTACTTGGAACCTCACCTGACAGCAGCTGGGTGACTGTACCGTATTGGGAGCTGTTTGTTAGATTAGCTCATTACAAGAATCTTAACTTGCTTACTATATATCAGCCGTGATTTAAAAACCAAGACACTTTCCTCCGTTCTCTCCATTTAACCAATTAAAACCTTAACCTCTCTCTCTGAATCAAAATGGAGCTCAACAGGTGAAAATACTCTGAAATAAACTGTGTTGGTTTGCTTTAGTTTACGCAGAGACAGTGTTTTGGCATAACACGACCTATAGGCTACTGACTAATCTTCTTAGAGACTTGGTAATCTTTGTAAAGCACTCACCAAGCAGAGAGGGGCACAAAGCATCCCTGACAACAGTCCTTAAAGGGGACGCGAGCCAAACAGCCTGCGGCACCAAGCACACCAGAGCCACAGCCTTCTCACACACAGCAGGGGCACAAATGCTCCGGAACGGGCTTAGCCCAGACACGTACTGCTGAACGCCTCTCTCTGCACCTGGTCCATTTTACTATTGAGGGAGCAAGAAAAATCAGAGCTGTTTCACTGAAGTTAGATAAATCCTCGGGCCTCTCTGCAAGGGAGGGTAGTACAGATAACACAGACAGGCGTTGTATTCTCTTTGCTTGTTCAAAATGAAATAAAGCACCTACAGCTTTAACATCAGAGAAATGAGAGTAAGGGAAACGTCAATTCCAAATTTTTTAAAGCTCATCTAAAAAACAAGAATATCCTGTATGGGTGCAGTGGTCTGATAACTGGTGAATCTGTGAAGGTTCACTGCTGTAGTAAGGGAGGATCCTGTCCTCTCCATTGCTTATAGCAACACTACTGATTTTCACTATGGCTCTAGGCATAGCTTTTACCCCTTCCATGAACCTTTCTAAATCAGTATTTAACAACTTCATAAACTAAACATAATCAAACCAAAAAAAACTTAACAAAAAGTTAAAAAAAGAAAAAGAAGAGAAAAGGCAAAAAAATTTTTGTTTGCCTTTCTGTAGGCCACACTGGTTCACCAAAACATGCAATGATTCCTGGAGGTGACAGAGGAGAGAGTGAAGCTGGGGAAGGAAGAGTGAAGAGGAGTGAGGATGAAGAGAGCCCCTGCCCTTGTTCAGCTTCGGCTCAGCTGCCCACGGAAATGCAGTCTGACTTGCTCAAAAGGATTGATGAGAGCACTAAATCAAACCACATCACTCCTCTACGTAAACACATAGAACACTAACACCTACTTCAGAAAGCAGCTAATAAGTGGTTCCTTAACAGGAGGGACAGATCAGCAGCAAACTCGACTCAAAACAAAACATCAGAACAGTGTTCTGGGAAGGTTACCAAAGGCAACTGAAAAACACCAAGAAAGCAGCTCAGTCCCTCAAAAAAAGACTGTGAACTATACAGCATTGTACAGTTAGTAACCTACAGATAAAGACAACTGAAGAACATTTCAAGCCTTTATCCCATTTATTTTTGAAGAACGCAGCCCAGTGAAATTTTCTAAGGAGCACATGCACCTCTGCCCCCCATCTTTATCTCACTGCCCTGTCACACACAGGTTTACATGTAACAAAACATTTGTATTTCCTTTAATATCCCCCCACAGTATTTCCTCATATTCTTAAAAAATCCTGCAAAGAGCCTAAGGTAAATGGAAGACTTTTCAGAATGATCTGAACAAAACTCAGTGACTCTGCCAAGAGGAATGAAGCCCAACTACCTGTATGTTTATGTTTACGTTAGGACGCTCAGTTGGCACGGGGCTGCTGTGCTCTGTCTCCAGCTGTTTCAGTTTTAGGAATGTGTCTTCAAATGCTGAAAAAGACAGAAAATATATAAGCTTCTTAATGTCACTGTGGAGTTACTTGACTTGTAACTTGCATTCTTCCTGAGCACTAATTACATGGTTTTAAAGTTGTGGAAAAAAGCACAAGGATGGGGTAGTAAAAAATACCATTTGCTCAACCTTCCATACAAGTTTCAAGCCTAGAGACTGCATGTACCTAATCACCACACACTGCACTCCTGCAAGTTCCTTTCCCTCGCCGTCCTCACAGTGAGCGAGCAAGCAGCAAGAGTTAATTGCTCAGATGGTTGCACTTCACTGTATTTGTGGCTAAAGTCCGATCCTGCAAACTATAGCTTTTCCCTTGTACCTCTGTCCTTGGCAATAAGCTGCTTCCAGCTGAAATGGGGAGAGCTGACCAACTTTGTTGTCCTAGTGGTGGGTAAAATTGTCCTTATGCATAAAAGCTAAAGGAGCTTTCTACAACACTTCTCGATTTTTGTACAGAAACAACATTGTAACAACCTAGTCTGTTAACTTTGACCCCACACATCACATAATAGGGAAAAATCTGTAAGTTTGCTTACGATCCGAGTCTGCTTTTTCAGCTGCAGTTTCCTTTGTGCCAGGATGAGGGCAACTAACAGCCTCTTCTGAATCTCCTGTTGCCAAGCCAACAACTGGATGACCTATGGCATCATCAACACAGGTTTCTGGCAACTCCGTGCTGTCTAGCAAATCAACAAGAGGTACGCTGCAAAGGCACAAAGATGGGCAGAGATACACAGAATCGTGTTACCACTCTTCCTGTAACAAGAAAAAGCTTTAACATATGCAATCTCTTTTTTCAAGCTGTCTTCTGGTAATCAGACATATTCTGTAAAAATTTTTCAGGTAACTAATAGACGTTGGCCTTTAGCGAGTTGGGAAAAAAAAATAATAAAAAAAAATTGGAGGTGGGGGTGGTACATTCATGTTTGTAGAAGTGACTTCATACCAGAACAGGTCCACATTGCCTGCTGCTTCATCACATAACAGTGGAAAAAGTGAAGAGAGGAGGAGAGAAGTTTTTATCCATTAAACACACTTTTTTGAACAAGTATCTGAAGTTTTTCTAACAAAGTCAAGGTACGCTTCAGGATTTTTATATGAGAAAAACAAAAGTTAGGGGGAGGGAAGTTGATACTTTTCACAAAAAGTGATTTGCATGGCACTTCACCCAACACTTGTAAGCAGAACAGGGGGCAGAAGGATGCACAGCATAGGTCTGCACTGACACTACGGTATGGTTATGCATATATCTATAACTAGTTTCAGCTTTATTAACTTGGGCAGAGACATGAATAAAACCTTAGCAGTCACAATTAGTTTTAAGTGAATCACAGCATCTACCCTGTACCCTGTTAGGATCACTTGTTTCACCTCCTTTGCTTTCTAATAGAAATGTCCCCTTTTTATTTTGTCCTACCATTGGTATTTACAATGCACATAGAAAAACAATTACAAAAACAAAAGTTATATTATGACGCTTATGTTGTGCCGGCAGTTAGGAATCTCATCCATCTCTTCAAAGTTCAGGACAGCTAAAGCTATCCTAACAGCAAACAGTAACAAATATGGAAACAACAACTGCTGCAGGAAACGAAGGTTAATCGACAACCTGTGCACATAACTGCAGTTTAATCGTCACCCCTTTCAGTCAACAATCACACATACGGTTTGGTCGCAATATTGGTTTAAGAAGAAAAATCTACCACTTTTGAAAGTCCTGTCCCAAATATGAGACCAACGATACCAGGCAAGTACCCACCACAACAGAACTTCTCATTATGTACAGAGACAATTCCTCCTGCCCAGTCAGACCAGCTTCTCCCTTATCGCTACCTGGTTAATGCCCCATGCCTCCCACCAGCCCCTGGAACCTGGAAGCAGTCCCATGTTGTCACTAGAGGCTCCAGGAAAATAACTCCTCCCTCCATCTCAAGCACCCAAAACAATCCTTCCAATGTTAAATATATACCTCTGAAAGAGATTACAGGATATCACCGTTTTAGTGCTAATAATGTACGAATCATCTTAAGATAACTGCTGTGAGGCAAACTGAGGTCACTTGCATGATTCTCTTAAAGCAGTGGAATAAGAAGCTACTAGCAAAGCAAGTAATAGGAAACACTTCAATCTACTGCACAGTTGCTCTGCACCACTACTGGGAAATGGCAAGCAGAAGATAGTCTCACAAAGGGGGACTGAGGGATACAGAGAATTTTAATTATTAGAAGTAACCAGCAGGAATAGATGCTCTCCCAATTAGGGCAACAAAGAAAGTGAGACTGAATCCCAATACCTTACTATCAGAGGATGTCTATGCAAGAGAGTGAAAATGTTTTATGATCTTTACATGAAGCCAACAATTTTCTGCCATTTTCTGACAGTCTCTGGTAAATAGCTTCCCAAAGGTTTAACGTGACAACCAGTATCGAAGTTCAGATTTTGCCTGCAGCGCAGAGGTGTTGATGCCATGACATGTTGAAGGAGCTATGTATAAGCTCCTATGAACTCCACGTAAGAAGTGACGTAAAGCACCAGTAACAATTCTCTATGCTGTAATCTCCTAATGCTTTTCTTAGCATT
Organism: Falco cherrug; assembly: GCF_023634085.1. Lineage (NCBI taxonomy): Eukaryota > Metazoa > Chordata > Aves > Falconiformes > Falconidae > Falco > Falco cherrug. Next base: position 29,550,260 of record NC_073704.1, on the reverse strand, counting down.
GCAGCACAGTGGAGAAAATGAGTGAAAAATTCTATTTATCTTCGCTGGAAAATTGCTAGGATAACTACACTAGCTTTTGCCCCCCCTATGACAACTGCAGTAACATTTACTAGACAGACAAGAAAGCTGATATAAAAACCTGCCTGCTCAAGATAAAGGCAGTCTTAAAATCTGGTGGCATATTCAAATGGCACACTCATTGCCTAGCATTGCTCCAAAAGCAGCATACTACTTACATTAAGGTGATGAAAGTTTGTAGGAAACCTTATTGCCATTTGTGCACGGGATGGTGGGAGGTAGCAAGGACAACGGGGGTGAGTCCCAGCAGCTTCACCCCTGCATCACAGCAGGGCCTGAGGGAAACTGAATTAATTTTAGGCAGACTCAAGAGAAGCCTCCTAAGCCAAGATGCAAGTAGGAACTGACCCCACATTTTGCTTTCAGACCCACTGAAACACCTACTCAACCACCCTCAGATAGGCAGTCACAAGAGGAAATCATACTGGGAGACCATCAGCCACTGGAATTTGCAGGCACAAGAGATGTGTTCCCTGAAGAGCACTAAATTGTTCAAGGCCCCCCAGATTCTTCACCCTCTTCAGGGCACCATCAGGAAGTCTACCATGCAGTCTTCGTCAACGGCCAGACTATGGAACTAAGCACAAGATACTATTTTCATCACTGCACAGTATTTCTTTTACAAAACACTGATGAACATTCACGCCAATCCTAAGGGAAATAACAAACGGCTTCCCAGGAAAAGCAAGACTTCAGTGACAGTCAGTGTGCAGTACCCAAGAATGAAACGCGCATTAGCTTTACACGTTCCTGTATTTACCCACACACAAAGGGATAGTTGAACTTTGTGTAGTAGTAAGTGCCAGGCTTTATGTCTTCAGAATCAACTTCTATCAACATGTTTTAAGAAATATTCTAAGCAAAAAGCTGATAAGTGATACCAGGAGTTCAAGTCATACAAATAATTATGAATATAGGAATAACCAACAGGTTTTAGCACATGGAAAGGTTTGTCAGCTCACTACTAAATCACACGCAGAAGCTGTCACATGCTCAGGGAATTCCCACAGTTAAGGGAGTTAGCTACTGCATTATTTCTTCTTTTTGCCTGACAAATATATTCACATTAGTATATACCATACAGTACACAATGCATATTGTGACTGAGAAAGCTGTCAGTTACAAAGGGTATGATTTTTTTTTTTATTTCCTAGCTGAAAAGCAAAACAATACCTCATTCTAGTTTGTGAAATACAATCTGTAAAATATAGTAACTATCCAAGTCCACTGCAAAAGAGATAATTCTTTTGCAACTAATCTAATTTGAAGCAGCATGGAGCACCACGCAAGCTAATTTATTTTTCCAAACTGGTAGCGACACAGAATAGTTTCTCACATTGACTCTGCTAAGTAGTATAATAGTATGTAATTCTTTGTTAATTTCCTTCACTTTGGAGCATTCGATGTTATACCTGAAGTCAAGAGTAGTAAATTTAAGCCTGTAATCTTTTTTCAGATTTTTTTTCACCCCTAAAAACCACAAAACATTCAGAAAAAAACACTTCCTTTTCCTTCTGAGGAAAGGAAAAGAAAAATTCCTGGGGATGTATGATGCTCCAAATGGAAACTGTCCACACACAGTTTATAATCAAGCAGACTGAGTCCCACATTCCAAGACTTCTGCTGTCTCCCATTTGTTTGAAGAGAATTCCAAATACTGACATAGCGTACTATATACAAGCCAACAACTACAAGAAAGGAAAGAAAACACCCTTAGGAAAAGGTGCTGGCTGTAGAAACTTTGTGGATATTAAGAAAAGATCTGTTACCACCATACTGTTTAGAAAGACATGCATGTGCTTCCTCAATGCTATTCCAGCACGTAATCTGTCCCTGTAAAGATGCAGTTAGGTGGTGTTGGTACCAGGTGGTACAATTTCTCTGTCTGCTATTGAGAGCTGTCACTTGTCCTAGTGGAAATCAGGGTAATAAATGTCCCTAAGACAATGAAGTCACAGTAAAATAAGTCCAGCACAGAGCAAAATCAACCCTCAGGATGTATGCAAGATTCACAGCCACGTGGCAAAAGCATGCAATATATACCATACTACAACAAATCAGTTCTAAAGGTAGATGGATTTCAGGCAACCAGGGTCGCTTCCTCTATCCTCAGTCGGAACTAGTTCTGCTGTCATGCTTAACATCTACCATGAAAACTTTGAGAGCTTTAATAACCAAACTCGCAGTTCATTCCCAGGCAGTCTGTGACAGTCAGCACCCTGCAGGCAGCTGGGACACCCAGCCCTCTGCTCAGCGCTGGTGAGACCCCCTGGAGTGCTATGCCCAGTTCTGGGCTCCCCAGGACAAGAGAGACATGGACCTATGGGAGAGAGTGTGGCAAAGGCCCACAAAGATGCCAAAAGGTCTGAGGGTCTGAAGCACCTGACATAGGAGGAGAGGCTGAGAGAGTTGGGACTGCTCAGCCTGGAGAAGAAAAAGCTCAGAGGGATCTGATCAATGTGTATAAAAACCTGGTGGGGGGAGTAAAGACAACAGCCAGACTCTTCTCAAGGGAGCCCAGAGACAGGACAAGAGGCCACAGGCACAAACTGAAATTCTGTTTTCAGAAATGAAAGAAGATTCCACTTAAACACAAGAAAGAAAACCTTTTCTTGCTGTGAGGTTGGTGAAACACCAGAACAGGTTGCTCGGAGAGGGCGGGAAATCTCCATCCTTGGAGACACTCAAAACCTGGCTGGCATGGACCTGAGCAACCTGCTTTTAGCATGGGGGTGAACCCCACGATCTCCAGAGGTGTCCTTCCAACCTCAACTATCCTTCAGTTCTACAGTAGCTCCACAAAACTTCTCTGATACCAGAGGAGTCAGCCACTACATGCAATGGCCTGACCACTACATAAGCACATCTGAACTTACAACTCCGCAACAAAGCGGTGACTCGTCGTTGCAACAATGTTCTTGCATTTTAAATACAAAACTATCCCAAATTCTATCACTCAAATTAGTGGTGGCTTCTCCTTCATCTACACAGAAATTATACAGTATTTTAAAGTCAGAACACCTGTTTTCATTTGCATATTCTTATGCAACTTTAGAAATAATAAACAAATAGGTTTGCTTCGCTCCAGAAGCTTACAACATCCACCTTGCAAAATCTAAAGCTAAAAATAGCACAACAGACTGCTCTAATCACCTCTGTAGATCCTACAGATCTTATATGTAGCTTGCATATCCTCTTTTTTTAAAGCAGAGTTGTAGATGGAGACCCACATTTCCTTAGCAATTTCTTTCCCTTTGTCAGATACAAGGGTGAGGAGACCAAAATATCTCAGGCAGTATTATGTCATACCTGAGACATACTTTCTTGGTTCTTTGGGGCGGGATATCTAAAAACAATGGTTTTGTATTTCTGGGCTATGTGGCTATTTGAAACTTATTCAAGCAATTTGAAAATCATTCAAACACTTTATCTTAAAAGCCAAACATAAATGAATTCTAAAAGCGCTCTACCCACACACTTTTTCTTTTTTAAATAGGAAAAGAATATTTCAATGTAAAAGCAGCTAACTTCAGAAACCATGTGAAAACACAGGGCATTCAAGGGTAAAGGTAGTTCATGTTGTTAAAGGCCCCCAAGAACACCAATGAGCCATGAAGCTGGAGTCTTAACCTCTGACTTAACAATTAACCTCGTGAATCATATGGTAGGACTGGTGTTTGTCAGGAAGTACTTGTCTCATTTCAACTGGAGCAAAACAGAAATAAAATTTTCTAGAAAGAAAAAAAATATTACTCTGACTTTTCAGGAGTTCTGATGGTTTTATTCTTAAAAAAATTAAAATAATTCTATTCCATTTCCAAGCAATATTTTTCAGAAGAAGACTTCTTAAAAAAAAAAGGTTAGTTTTCAGATCAACCATCTACCTTAGTTATTTTAAAATAATCCTGATACAAAAGGAGAGGCAGTTACATCCTGTCTCAGATTTTTGAAACCGCATTATAACCCACTAGTTGCATATGTAGTTTTATTACAAATGTGACCCTGCATGGCTCTCAAAGTTAAACCCAGCTAAAAAAAAAAAATAAATCTTTCAATCATTAAGAAAAATCTTAACACAATTAAAAAGATATATATATATATATATACACACACACCCACACACAGAGTCATGTTTTAATATAAGAGCGATGGGTGGCTTCTGGTTTGTTTGGTGCTTTTTTAAAGACTAAATACCAACAGCATGATATATAGAGCCTAAAAAATGACATATAGGGCCTATAAAAACTTTTTTCCCCCTTTATAGTCAGCTTTGCGTCCATTGTCCTTATCTCAGAAACGGCTCAAAAGGTAAATTTCCAGCCTCTGCTAGAAAGCAGTCTCTAGCTCCAGAGAGGCCCACGTCTCAGAGACTGGTCATGGTGGTTTGGACAGCATAGGTACCAGCACTGCTGTGCATTCCCGCATTCTTCACATTACGCTCATGGACAAAAGCGATGTATTGTCCGTCCGCAGCGCGGGTCCTCGGCGGGGCCCACGCGTCCCACAGGCTTCCACCACGTTGACAGCGGTCGGCAGCGTCAAAGGGCCTGGATTATTGGGGAGTGGGAGGGGGCACAATTAGTAAACAGCCATGGGTGAGAAAGAGGGTGGAAAAGTAAAGCAAAAGTAAAGACAAGAAGATTGATGTGAAAAGGCAAGGAAAAGGGCATTGCTGGAAGGTAAATACTGAAGGAAAGAGACATGCAAGTATGTGTGTACATGACGACACTGTCAAATAAACCCCTTTTCTGCTCCGTATCATGCACATTTTTGCAGAATTTTGAAACAAGTTAAGCTGATGTATACATTGTCTACACTTACCAAATCAAAAGCACTTCATATTTCAATGCACTTCACAAAACTGAGCAAGAGCCATGTGCATTTTACAAATGAGAGAAAACAGTATGATGGAGGAACAGAGCTCCCAAGCATATAGCACGTTTGCAGGAAGCTGAAAGGGTTTAAGTGGCAGCTCTAAACGTACACCTGAAACAAGCATCTATAAGCAACACCAGATTTCAAACTCATTGGAAAAATGTAGATTCCAATGCAAGTTAAGAAAAGGAGAAGAAAATAGAAACTCAGAAACATGAGCATTCCTGTGCAGGGGCAAACAGTACAGCACACACAAATCATTCACAATTTAGGTTACTAAGAGACTGAATACTACTGAAGGAGCTGACTGTAGCTGTACTTGATTAACATAAAAAATTTAGTTGGAAAAAGAGCGTTTTTTAAAAAGGTCACAAAACTAAGACTGTTTTCTAATCTTGCATATGAGGGTATAATGGTTTGTAAATTTTAAATTTTGAATTCCAAAAATCAAAACCACAGAAATGCTGTGCACAGTTGTGGCTGGTCTATACCGCAGTTGGCATAAAGTCCTCCAAAAGCTAAAAAGAAGAGTAGGGAAGAGCACTCATCACTTCAAACAGTTTTGAAAAATATTTTTATGCAGGAGCCCTTTGCTAGAAAACTGTAACCCTTTAGGCACAAGCATCTCCAAAGCAGCAGGGATAAGCAATTTACTAAAATAGTCAAATTTTAAAACTTTAAGAAATGGACAATGATCTGTTAGCTGTTGTCTGTGTTGTATTAGGATCCTTCACTGGTATGTTTCAGAAGAGGCTGATGCAAGATACAGTCAGTATCAAAAAAAATGCTTGTAAAAAAGCACTCTCGGAAACTATTCAAGCAAGGAAACACCCAAGACAAACAAATACTCCTTCAGTTTAATGTAAACTTCTCTATTTAATGACCCAAATCTAAACAAAATGGAAACATTGTTGCTGTTCACCTAGAGGGGTCCTAGACAGCCACCTGCTTGAATTCCAGCTTCTCATGTCTAGAAAGCCTCGCAGCACTGCCAGGACAGCCAAGCAGCCAGCACATGAGTTGGAAGATGACAGTGTTAAGGCTGGGAAGCAGAAAAGCATGCAGGATTTACAACAGCTGTAAATGATTAACACTCAGGTATAGTCCTCCTTTAGAAAAGGGAGAGAATTTATATAAAGGTCACTCATGGGTAAATTCAGAGTTTTGTTTTTTGCCAAGTATGCTGAGGAGGTGACCCGTGAATACTGAAGGCTCCAATCCTCAACAGTTCATTACACTATTTTCCCATTTTGCTGGGAAAGCAAAAAAAAACCCAAAACAAACAAACAAAAAAAAAGCACAAACTCCCCCTACTTTCTCCACAGTAAGGAAAAAAATATTATTAAACCTTTGTCTCCTGTCCTATTTTAGCACAGAAACAGCTTATTGAGAAAAGACTAAAATTAGACAGACACTGATTGTGTTTTAGGCTTCTCAGCCTTGCAACTAATATTCCAGACTATTTCCAGACCATGCAAACCAGTACAGTTTTCCTGTACTGACAATTTTACAGGAATGAAGCAAAGGGGGGGAAAAAAAAAGACACTACAATCCTTCTTATCTACAAAGTACTTTATACAATCTGGCACAATTGCTGTTGGCAGCTGCAGAATTAGCATTTTAAATTAAAGGAAACATTGATATTAGGAAGGGATCTAAGCTGCAAGGTAGCCAATACAGGCATCTGCCAAGCAGAGCACAGAAACTCACGAGGTCGGGGCCTTACTTCTAAACCCCTTCAATCTAACCATCTGCAGAACTCCAGTCCAGAGATTTTGGTGTTCTCAACAATCCTTGGCAAACTCTCTCTAAAAGAAGACTATTTTTTTTGACAGAAAGCAAAGATAATTCATGCAGAAACAGGCCAATTTAAGACAGCAGCAGCTGAAAAGAGATCTCGTTAGCAGCATCGAGACACCAAGACTCCAAGGTGCAATAGCCAAGTCACAGCCCCACAACAAATATATAGTTCTGGCAATTATATTAACCTAACCCCCACCTCCCACCTAGGAAACCAGAATGTAGCTCAATTGCTGACTCAGCTCCAAACTGTTGTCTTCTTCCTACAGCTGGATTTGCCCTTTATTACAGGTAGTACTGTTTCCAGTGAACACATTAAAACCTCTTTGCCAGAAGACTACTGCCTTCAATAATAATGCTGTATCTCCAAGAAACATAACACATATGCAGTACAAGCATTAAGTGTAATGCTTAATGACTCAAATGTAATACTTGATGACTCCATTAAAACGCGTCAATTGTCAAGAAGCTTGTTTTCTTTATGGCATGCTGTTTTGGGTTACATGCAGATATATTTTATATTCACTCCCACTCTACTATAGAAAGGCTACATACTGCGGCAGCTGGCATGTAAGCTTAGATTCCTTGACAACGTTAAGACAGACAGGCTCAAGTTCTTAATCCTAAAACAGGTGTACCAAGACCAAAACTGAAACAGATTGGCTACAGAGTCCTCTCTGCTTCTGAACAGAAGCAGTGAGATTTCAATAAGCAACAGAAGCCTTGTAAACACTAGCAAGAACGCTAGCACGAATCACACCCAAGAGCAGCTGTTTGGAGCAAGAGTCAAACATTTCCATCAAAGAAAATACTGGTTACTAGCACACATCTTGCAATTAGACCAAAAGAATAAAAATAAAACCATACTCAGAATGCTGAAGAATAAAGAAACCACCACCTTTCACCCACCACCATGGAAGGAATTGAGCGATCAACAGGATCTCACCATAGACAAGCACAGATTTCAGATACTAGACAAATCAAGGGCAAAAGAAAGAAAACCAGTATTTATCACAGGTTCTGATTGAAATTTCAATAAAATGCAACACATAAAGCAGAATTACCATCCCCTTTATAATCCCAAACCCATAGTATTAGAAGACTTTAATCAAGAAGATTTACAAAATTAAAGTACAGTTGTTATTGCACTGTTGGAAACAGGTATCATTTACTTTTAAGAGGTACTGAAGCAAAGCAGGTTCATATGCCCAACAATGGGAGAAGGACCTTTTCTCTTGAGGGCTGAAACAGCTTAGGATAAGAGCTTTTGTCTTGCTCCATTCCATTGCTGCTGCTCATGAAGTCTTGCAGAAACCAGAAGTACCCTTCTAGGATAAGCCATACTGCCTCTGAATGCACAAGAAGTTGAAAAAGTTAAGATGACATATGCAGAAGTGCTGGCTTGATATTATGTCAGTTTTGGCTTTGAAATACCTTTGCAATACAGAATTACTTTAAGATAAATGATATGTACATTTATCTTCAAACAAATTGTCCTCATTTTGAGATGGATCCAATCTATAAAACTAATACTCTGGTTACATGAAATCAAAGCTCTTATCTTCAGCTTGTGTCATTTTCCTCAAGCTCCCATTCTACCCAAGATAATGAAAAAAATCAGCTTGCCCATTTTAAAAAGCTCAAAAGATGGTTCACAAGGATACTGGTTTACAAGGTTCTGCATTTTGTTAAGGATCAGGCCAAGTCCTTGGGCCCCATGGTACCAAGCAAAGGGTTACAAGGAGTATTATGGCAAATGAGAAGGACCCAGCTCTCTCCAAGGCTTGAAAATGGTGTTCGCAATTTAATCATATCTTCAGCCCCTGAAGAATTTTTCTTTTGGTTGGCAGTGACTAAGCCTGTTGTCCTCACCTCCCCCATACTACATTCACAGCAACAAATCAGCTGCATCACCGTTAACTTGACTGTCAACTTGTGTTAAAGATACAAGGATGGCAGCTTATTTAAGTGCAGATAAAGAAACAGCCAGCCACTTGAATCATGCATAAGCAAGCTAAATTCATTTTCCAGCAAAGCAGAACGTACCACTTCTTGTCTTGCTGGCTGGCTCCTGGGCTCCTTGGGAGGTTTTCTATTTCCACTAAGACTGGGGCAGAAGGAACTGCTGTTAAGACAGGTAGGTTTGGCTTTGCATTCCAGCTCTTTGGAGACAGGATATAAATTAGTTATTATACACACATTAATAAAGTGACGACACGTTACACACAGCAAAACATATCACCACTTCTCCTTATGCACAAAGCTAAAGTGAGGCTGTTGTCTTCCCTTGCTTCCACAGCAACGGATACCTATGCCCAGTCTTTTCCAGTACTGCACACAGTATGAGGATCATAATGAATCCAAAGCTGCTCAAAGATTTCAGTAAAAAGCTACAGCCTGCTGTGTCCAACTCGTTCCTTCTGTAGGTAACAGCAATAAGCTGGCACCTTTGGGTTGCAGGCCTTTGGACTGCCATTTGAAACATAACTACTCCTGAAAAAAACCAACTCCTTTTGCACAGAATGCAAAAAGGCTGAGCAGAGCAGCAATCTATCCATCAGCAGAGATTGAGTATTTTAATGTCAAAACAAACCATAATCCTGTTTCTACCAATATGTGACCCTTTCTGTTGCACTCAGCATCTGAAATGCTCCAGAAAGCGAAATAGGGCCTTTCCAAATTCCAAGTCCTGTTTTTTGATACTCAGAAGCAGCATTACTTTACACTAACATTCCTTTTCAGTGAAACAAGGTGTTCTGTGTACAAGTGCTGAAGGGACAGGTGTCTCCGAGCTCCTTCTCAGACTCAGAGAACACTGATTTTTTTCTAAGAATGCATTTGTCAATTTGCAGGGACATCCCCCTTTCAGAGAAAAAAATACTGTAACCAAGCATCAACATAGGTGTTGATGAATTCCCACACCCCTCCCCCAGACATTATGAACTCTCACACAAAGGTACTCTGTGTACCTATAAAAATCTGTACCTATAAATAGCAGTTTCTATAGTACTGCCCCATGGGGTATCTTCCTTACTCCAGCTAAATTAACTTATTATCTTGCTTGCAAATTAGCAGCCATTTCTTGGCATGCAATTTAGTAGTTAACTGTTTTTAACTTTCAAGTGGTCAATCACTGGATTTTAAGAACAAATAACAAAATCCTCAAATCTGCTGAAATACATGAAAATTGCCTTTAAAAAGAATAAGAGGATCCTTACTTGTGATCCATTAGTTTGGTGGGTAACAGCATTGTTTGCAGTGCTGAAAGACAAAAAGATATTTAAATCAGAATCAGATGAACAAACTATTTTTGCAGGCTGGCAGAGCTGCAAAGATTTTCAGAAAGCACAAAGTGTAACAAAGATCCTTCCATAGTACTTAACTGTTCTCAAAAGAAAACTTAAAAAAACTTATTTTTCAGGTCAGCTGCCTCATTGTAGGTAACTAAGGGTATCACTTTGTTTTTTATTTGTTCAAGCTGCAGTTGTTTAGTTTAGAAACTCTGATTCAGCAGTAAGGCAGGGCACTCATGAAGTAAAACAGATACAGTTTTAGTTAAACACTCAGCAATACATGAGATTGTCGAAACCTCACACACATGCTGTAGATACTATGTTTGTTCCATACTAGGGCTCTTCTGATTTGAAGTTTCAAAGTTTAGCAGAAAAATTCGTAAGTTTCTTCTGTCTGTGTAACCTCTACTGGACTGAATTACTCCTTCTGAGTCTCAAAAGCAGCCATTCAAAATTAGGTGCACAGCAACTCAGCATAGTTTTGATAATAATTTTATCTTATTAATTATGCAATACAGTTAATAAATTAAATAAGACCCACATCCCTAGTTCTGATGATTTCTGAATCTGTAAGAGACATTTCCTATTTTCACACATTTAAGAGACTTAAAAACATTAACACCCTGCACAATAATTATACATTATTAATCTCATGCAAAGCAAACTTTTTTCCAGACTTCTAATCTTTTAAAAAATGGTTCCAGTTGATTTACAGTTTGGACAATAGCTACCCAACCTGACAATTCAAATAGATTTCTGTATCTACTTCAGTGATTCTTCAGAATTATTTTACTTAAATACCATAATGTCATAACAAAACAACCTGTTCCTTGCCTGTTTCCCAACGTCACACTTTCTCTATTGAGAGAACGTGGAGGTTATCACAGATTAGAGCACATTTAACAGAATATTAAGGAACGCCTTCTGGGTGGCACATTCCCCTCTGCTGAGTTAACACAAAAGAATGGAACAACATACATCTTTCATGATGCATTTCAATTAGCAAGGGTTGAGTGTAGAGTTTCAGAAATGGCATAAATTGCTCTGGAGACCAACGTAACAGTGCCACACCTAGGTGCAGATCAGAAGATGGCCGTCTTATCAGAAAGAGAAACTGCATATGAAGTTTCTCTTCCCACTCTCAGAATGACCTAACCAGCATGAAACTCTGAGCAGGGCATGACAACACAGCACGATGAGAGCACTAGATGACAGCACTAGTTAAGCACACAGTCACATTTTGCATGCAGAGGATCCTTAAGCACTTTAATGACACCCAGCTTTGAAGAGTACTTTCCCATTCTATAAAAAGAAGAGACAATACAGGTCACAAAGACAGAGACACTGCCATTAAAGTAACTGCAGCCTTGTCCCCACACTTCCTAGACTTCTCCCCCTCTCATGCAAGAATCAACCTTGCTGCTACAAACAGAAAATGTGTGGCTGTATTAAGCCTGTTCTTTTGAAATGTTATTTCAACGCTCCTTACCCCGCTCCTGAATATCATGATGCTTAATATCTGCAAGTATCTATTTTCTAAAAATAATTTGCCTGCAATCGATCATTGCAATGTTCTTAAGTTATTAGGGCAAAGGACAGAAAACAGAACTGACTTAGTTCCTTCACTACCAGGTAGTTCTTTTTAGCCTGGTTTCCTCTCTTCCCTTAAGGACAGTTATGAAAACTGTACGATTCAGATTCATATAAGTAATTTACATTGCAACAGCAAGTATAAACCTACACAAGCAGAAAGACTCTAGTCTAGGTATAGAAATTAAGAACCAAAAGTCTTCCCTCTCAGTGCTGATCATGAATAATTTAGTATCCATATATAAAATATTTAAGAATATAAAAATAAATGCAAATATAGTACAGAATATGAATTGCTTATTTTACTGTATTTTCCCTGTCTATGTCCTTCACTTGATTATGTATTTTAGTCACATACCCAGAACAGGCAGATTTCAGAAAGAAGACATCCTCACATGCTTTTACCTGATCTCTTTACATGGCAGCACACGAAACTACAGGTCATATCCAGCAAGAATCATAGCTAGTCATAAACAAACCTCTTTGCCTGCTAGTAAGCAAGTCTGGCCAAATCTTCTGTGTGACAGCAACACATGAGCTTTGCTTCGAACAGTAGGTTTTATGTAAAGCAAACAAACACAAAACCCACAGCAAAACCACACTTAAGACCTACGTATAACTAATCCTGTAACACATGCTCAAATACAGGTGGCAAACAAAGAGAAATTTAAATACTGGATTGTATCTTACCTTGTTTCTTCAAGTTTAGCAGCATGTGCTGCAAAAATATAAAGTGTTAATTAAAATTTAAGTTATAATTAGGTTATCAGTTAAATACTCAGTATATTATTAATAAAAATAATCTAGCACTGCCTAAAAGTAGGCAACTAAATGAAGAAAAGGTTACACGTATCCCATGTATAATGTGTAAAAAACAAAATTCTAAATTGGAAAAATAAAAGAAGAATTCTGAAGAGCAAACCAAAGAGTCAGATTTAAGCAAGTATTTAGAAGTATGCACGGGAGGTCACATTTGACCTATACAAGAGCAGGAATAAGAGACAAGGTATCACATGCTGCCAGGGTGTGAAAACAGAGTGCAACTCCTAAGAACAATGAAAAAAAAATCTCAATTGCAAAAATTTCAAACTTGATTCACAAATTTCAAATATTAACATTAATATACTGTTGTTTCCTGGGCCCAAGATTTCCATTGTCATACGGAGACCAACTGTGCAATATTCATGGGTGTTTCACCTGCTAGGCAAGCTATAATTATATGCTCTGGACACAAAGCCTTCTCCGTCAAATACATGTGGACTCCCAAAGCAGCCAAAGAAAACTTGATTTTGAAAATTCAGAAGGGCAAACAGCTACAAGAACTCCTACCCAGAAATTTTAAAGGGTATGAAGACCTGATTCTCACAGTGGATTATACTTCTCAGAATGGAAGGCCTTTTACCTTTCATTTGCAGTGTTCGTCTTGAGTATCTCTTGCTGGGCCTTCTTTCAAAGGATGCCGATCTCCTTGCTTTGTTGGTCTTGGTGGTTTGATACTCTGTTTTCCCACTGATAAAGTAATATAAAAGTAAAAAACAACAAAATAAATCACTTATTTTTAAATGACAGAATACTGACACTGCTCATCAAAACATCACATTTCTATTTTAAATTCATAGATTAATCATCTGATCTCATTTCTATTAAGAATTTCCAAACTTAACACCTTAGAAGGCCTTTCACAAAAAGTTTTACAAGCATCCTAACCTTCACATTTTCCCAAGACCAAAGGCTGAAGCAATGACTCCTTAAACATAAAGCTGCTGAAAAAGCACATTTTCCCTTGGCATATTTCTGTGTTCACAGTGCACGTGGTTTGGGAGAAGGTAAAAATTCTAGGAGAGTAAAGCTTAAGGGTGTTGCCAAAGGTCATAGAGAAACATGGTAATATGACTAAAAACCAGCATCTAGATGCTCTTGTTCCCAGGCAAGTCTTTTTTCCCCCAAGTTTGGCCAGACTCTGCCCCCAGGGCAGTAGCAGCCTCACGTACTGCGGACTCCTTGGTACCACTGATCCTTTCTAGAGCAGACTAGATGGTATTGCTACAGTTGCTGGAAATGGAAGCCAAGTATATACGTATTGCCTGGGGTCATGCCCCACCCCCTTCCATATGTTCTCACCAACTCTGGTGGGGCAACTGACAGCATCCTGCAGACCAGTCTGGGACCACAAGGTATTCCGAAGTCTGTTACATGCTCTGGTAGTGCCTAACATTATCTTGGGCTTCTGAAGTACTACCATCACTCCAACAGCATGTTTTGAGTCAGGAACTCGAGTCAAAAGATGTGCAATGTCCCCAGCTCTGCAAATCTATCATCCACCCTCTACGGTTCATTTAAAAAAAGGCAGGTTTTCAAGATTAAGTGATCTATAAACCACAATGTACCGTAAAACAAATAATGCAACTCACTCATCAAGAAATGAAACTTGCAAGCTATGTCCTAGGTGAAAGAATACCAAGTTCTCTCCCGTTTCCACGCATAACCCAAGAAAAGCCAGAAATGACAGAAGGTAAGTGCTAAATGACAGAAGACACTGACCTGTATCGGAAACGGGATCCTAATCGAATGAAGCCTGATCGACTTGAGCTTTTTTGGACAGGACCTCGGAGCCGGAAGAAGGCGTGATGTTCCACTGCACATTTCCACAAGTGTTTGCAGGCTTTGGGATGATCCAGTCTAAAGACAAAAGTGTGCTCCTGCTCCTTTCCCTTAAACACACAAAACATACTGGTGATTTACAGGGGGCTTTAATAACTCAAAGCTACATAAAAAGCCAAATAAAAGTTTTCTATGAGTTCTGAAACGTATGCTTAATTTTAGGCAGAAAAATTAGCCTTTTCAGTAGCTGCTCCATTGTCTGAAGTTGGAAAGGGCTAGACCCATATATGTAACAGGTCAAACCTCTGAATAACTACAAGTTAAAGACATCATTATAATAAGGAGGTACTTCTCCATGAGGCTAACATGGCCTCACTTCCAAATTGGATCTCCTCAAATTGCCAGTGCTCACATTTTTATTATTTCAGCTCCGAGTAATTTCTTCCCATAGGAACAATTCTGGCACCTGCTTAAGGAATTCATTCCATTAAATATGGTACATGGACTTTTTAAAACTTTCTTACACAATGCATAGTGTTTCCAAATAATCTGGTCTACACTAGTTTCACATGGTGTTCCTCTTTTAAAAACAGCTGAGAAAAAAAGTAATTTGAGCCTACTTATTTTATACTTCAGTCCCCTCACACCCCTCCTCCCCCCAAGTCACAATGAAAAATCTTGCAAGGCATTTGCATTAATTCTCAAAACATAAATATAAAGAAAGATATCAGGAGTATGTAAACGAGTACTGTATAATCAAGACCGAGATGTAACTAAACAGATAGTTATCTACCTGTTCATCATCTTCAACAACAACTAGAGTGAGTTTGTTCTTCTTGAAGTCAAGCCTTGTTATCTTTGGCCTGCAAGACGAACAGAAAAAGCAGCTTACATCTAACTCTGTTAGTAACTCAGAGAGGTTGGTTCAACATGCTGGTCCCAAGCCTCTCAACCAAATACTTTTTTTTCTGCTTTTGTGGATATTTTAAGTTCACGCAGTAGGGCTTGATTATACCGTGGATATCAAATATATCAATTCAAAATTTAACACTTAATTAGAAACCTTAAAGAGAAGAAGTCAGCAACTTCTAAAGAGAAAATTCTATCAGAACTTAAAAATTACTTGAGTTGAAATCAAACTCCACCCATATACTCCTGCTTGCCTACTCTTCCACAAGCCCACAAAATTGAACTCGGAAAGAAACAAAGGCAGGCCAAAATAACCCTGCTTCATCAAAAAAATGTAAATCACAGGAGTTGATCTGAAATATATTGCACAGTGATGACTGTTTCAGAACATCCCAGCCACAGTGAACAACATGAACATGACATGACACAAAAATGCAAACACCTTCCCTCCCTCCTGCCCACCAGAAAAATACCCAGAATTAATAGTGGAGGAACAAGACACACAGATAACATTTCTGCTACAAAGTGAGTAATTATCTGAGAAGGTTTTAAAATTGGACTGAGCTAACGCAAACTAACTATTCACACAATGAAAGTTCACCTCATTATCTGCCTATTCTTTGTGTACAGTTTTGAAAGACTGGATGGATGTTACAGAATAAAGCACTTAAAAATCCATAAATGCCTGTGTACCCAGACCCAAATATGCTAGCTAGAAAGTTCTCTACCTTGTGTTTTATGCAATATAAAGTTCTGTGAAATTTCATCAGAATGCTTCTAAGAAACCATGGGATGTTATTCAATTATTTGACAAAGCAGCATATCTTCACAAAATCTAAAGGAAGCTGTCTATCTCCTGACCATATATAGATCTGGTTTGGGGTGGGGGTCGGTGTGTTTGGTTTTTTGGGTTTTGTTTGTTTGTTTTGCATTAGTTCTTACTGATGGGCAGAAAGGGACATTTCTGCCCTTTACTGGGCACAAAGAGACATTTTCTTAATGAAAAGCCTGCCGAGATGACGTTATACGTAAAAACTGCACTAGTAATACTACTTCTGCCTCTTTTTAAACAGTAAAATGTTAACACTTGGCTACAACATCTGAAGAAGCTTCATTTCACTGATTGAGTGCATATCCTATTTCCAAAGCAATCTAGTGCAAAATACAACAAACACACTATTAAAAAAAATTAAAACACCCCAAAGTTATTCCATCTTTTACTTGACTCTAGCATGTTACACATATACAGCCTATTAACATATCAACCAAGAATGTTAAAAAAAAGGAAGAATATTTTAAGACAACATGAAAACACAGGCTACAGAATATTTCTGCAGGTACCTAGTATTCATGGTACCCTTATGTCCCAAACAAGTTGGGGTTCTTTTTGCAAGTACAAAAGAAACAAAAGACTAAAAATCTAAAATATATTTTAACCTGCAATCAGAGAGCTTACCAGAAAAACAAACCAATTTTTGTGTCTCCTTCAAAGACAAGAACTCCTGTAGGTGTTAGTCCCAGGCTGTAATCATTGCCATCTCTTGCCTAATTGCCACAAAATAAAGATTACGTTCATTTTGGCATTTGACTCTTTATCCAAATTACTGCAGTGATTAATGTAGCTTACTTGCCCAGTGTTACAATTAAACAAATATCTGCTTATTTTATGTAATAAAATCCCCATGTTTCAATGATCTCAATGCAATGGATTTTTCTAGTTGCAACCCTTCAATAAGGCTGACTAAACTGGGAAATTAAAGTTTCTTGATTTGTCTGTGTAATAAGGAGCCCCTTGTGCAGTTCTCCGCACTTCCTTCTCCACAGGAGATCTATTTTTACTTGTAGTTCTTCAGCTGGTAGCTCACTGGACCCCAGCCAATTTTAATTTAATTACTATGATTTTCACATAGCTCCCAGTCTAAATACAAACTGTAGTACATATTGCCACACCAACCACACATTAAACACAGAGCAGATATGCTTGAATTTAAGTTATACCTTCTAGAAACGCATACAATAAAATGCAATGCTGATGCAAAGCCACATCACTTGTTACACAGTTTAGATGAGTATAATATTCCATTTTTTCCCCCTCAAAGCAAAACCAGTATTGGAATGTGGGACAAAACTACCTATCATTTCCAAAGGTCACCATGCTGTAAACGTACCTTGACGATGTGCATGTCTACACCATACATTTCCAGCCACTTAGCTTTGTTTAGGTAATTAGTTTCAGCCTGTGCTGGTGTTTGCCCCCTGAAATAAATTTTTTGCTGTTAGGCTGATGCCTGAAAAAGTACAGAAAGGAAAACTGGTATATGAAGAAAGAAGAAAAGAAATTTCTGAAATTTGTGAAAAACTTAAACACTATTGACACTTGTTTGCTTTCACGAACATTAAGGTCACTTTTGTAAGTTTTAAACTGAAACTGCTGCTGCAAAAATTATGGCATTTCAAGATTCTGTACCTCATCATTTTACTCAGACCTTTGAAAATCTTCATTTTCCACATTATATCCTCTTACAAAATAGGATAGAACCACATTAGAATTATGTTTCTGAACAAGACCATAGAAGAAGCATCAGCATCATCTTTTTAATACATTCTCTTCACAGAAAAGCCAGCGCAAACATCTGGGCAGCATGCACTGAAAGATCTAGTACCTGCATTCCTTCCACTTCTCAAAAATGGCTAGCTCCATCTCTTCAGTCTGAGTGGGAACAAACCTGAACTCAGACACCAGCTCAGGGACATGTTCAGCAGGATCATAGTCTCCAAGTTCAGCTACAAAAGAACAGCCTTGTCAAGCAATGTTCCCAGTAAACACAGTGGATCTCAACAGGAACTTCAGCATAGTTTTCTGGTTAATCTAAAATACTAGATTTCTTTTTGTGTTGTTCCTCCTCCAGTCCTCCCAATACTTGAAGTGTCAACTTTTTCAACATGGAAATTATGGACACTGAACAAACAGTTGTGTTGCCTGCACAAAAGCTTTGCATTAATTTTCACAAAGTGCTATTGATATATTCTTTACCAAGCTTCCTAGAAATGCAAGTTACCAACATCCTTGCAACTCACTTTTTCTTTCTTGTGGAAAGTTTTCAACACTTTTACCAATGAAGTCTCTACTGAGACAACAGCTGACTAAGCTTACAATGGAGTTTTGCCTTGAATTATTAAAACAAAATCTCTTTGAGATTTGAAAAAGCAAAACCAGTTCTGACACTGTTCAAAAAAGTATTTGTCCATTCTAAAAATAATTTTCTGGTTTTATGACCATAAATCTCCCTGTTCTGCTAAAATTACTCTGTCAGGGGCTCAATCCTCCAGCTATTAGTTGTCGCTCTCCTTTTCATCCAAGAACATAATAAATGCCCTACTGGGTCAGTCAAATGGTTCATCTGGTCCATGGCTGCATGCTCAACAGCGGTAATAAGAGATGCTATTTAGGGAGCATACTGGAACAGACTCGTCAATGGGTGTGCCACATCAAAAACACAACTTCCTTTTTCCACCAATGCTAACAAGTCTAGCTTTTACAGACTGATGCACATCTAAAATGCTGAAACTCACAGTTAGAAATCTTTATTAAAATGTCCTGCTTTTCAGAGTCACTAAGCATTTGCTCCTCCCACTGATTTCCAGCAGCTTCTTAATGTTCAGCTCATATCCAAAAAATTAGGAATAAGTCTGTAACTTGGACCTTGGGTTTATGACACAGGCCAATAATTGCTCTGTCTGAGGAAAGAAACTACAGATGTTTGTAGAGGAAAAAAACAGTGACATCTTTGGGAAGACCTGGAAAAGTCAAATAAATACACATAGTATTCCATAGGTACAGAAACTACATGACCTAAAAACCTGTTTCTTGGATTTCTGAACACTTCAAGCATAATAATAGCCTTTTCACCCCCTCCTTTTTTTTTTAAATGCTGACTGAAGAAGTCTGTAGTTCTATAATAATTTACTCCCACTAAAACGCCTGCCTCTGTTGAAAGGAATGCTGTCAAAGCCAGCTTAGGTTCCAGCTGATTTAAATAAAAGTACACAGCTGTCAGACAGTAAGATTAAAGCCCTGCTACAGACCTCATTGTGGAGAGAGGAAAGAAAAGACCAGCACAAAAAGCACTGGATATATGGCCTAATTAGATCACTTTGTTTTTCCAAAAACTTATTCACTGAACCCATATCTTAAGGCTCTAACAATGCTAATATTTTAACTATGGAATGTATTCTAACTGTTTTCCTTTCATACAGAAGAGCAGGTTAAAAAGGCAGGTATCTTCACAGTTTAATCCCAACTATTACCTATACGTGATCAAGGTCATTACTAGTTCCTTCCTGAAGAACAAAATGTGTTTTGGAAAATATCCGTAAGAGAAAACTTCAGTGACTTGGTCCTGTTACCTAATGCCTGCAAAGTACAACAGCACATTGGTTTCTAAGATGAATGTTGTGTAGAAAATTTGTGTGGCATAAAATGCACGGCACATCTCCCAGTTCCCTCTTCATCTCAGAGGGCTGTATAACAGCTTTATAGCAGAGATTCTGGGATTTTTTGTAGACTTATAAACTGGGTTGAATAAAACCATATAGCTATATCCTCCAATAAGGACCCAAAAACCTACTCTAGCAGACAGTTTAAAACTTCAAGCCTCTCTTCTTTCGTGAGTTCCCCTGCTTGAAACCACAACAAACTTCACATTCATTAAGATAACACCCTTATCCAAACAAGAGAAGACACTGGCCATGAAGATCAGTGACGCACAACCTATACAAGCAACTGAAGGTCAGACCACAGCTCTCTGAGAAGCTATGGATGTCTCAGCATGAAAAAAAGTGACCAATGTTACAACATCAAAGCAATTCAGGAAGACTGCAGACCTCGTGTGTTGTGTGAAAGTGGACAGGTTTGCACACAAGCACCTGAGAAAACAAGTTTAGGGCAACACTGTTTATGTTCGGAACCTCCTTGCTCTGTCTCCTCAGGAATCGAGTAATTTTCCATGTACACTCTCAGCAAAATTACAATCAAAAAGAGCTGTGTTTCATACTGGATTGCTAACATCTGGGCAGAACCTATTTTCCTGATATAACAAGGACAGACTAAAAGAGGTAGGAAGAGTCTACACAAAGCTGTTCATGCAACTTCACCCTTCCCGGCTCATACCTACTCACCTTGCATATTATAAGCTGCCAACTGAACAGCTGTGTCAAAAGGACATTCCAATCTGCCATAAGAGAAATGTGTTGTTAAAACCTTAGCTGACACGATTTAGCAGAAAACTCATATACGTGACAGTGAGAAATTGCAAATGTTTGGGATAAGAAAATGAAAAAAGATTAGCAGATTTTCACCAAATTTACAAGAGATAAGCACTATATTATTTAAGCAATCCTCTGCTGCTATTCATGCATAGAAAAGTAATATAATAGTGCATTACTCCACAAAACTTATTAATTAAGCAAATAAAAGTTTAATAAATCCTATGCTAAACTGTAATTGTTTAAAGGGCTATTTATTTGGAATACTTACTTTCCACTAAGAATATCCAGTTTCAGTTGCAGAACAAATAAATACCTGCAGAATTAAATAAGAAATGTTTCACTCAGCCAACAGGAGGAAGTTAGAGCCTGACAAATAAAAATGTTTTCTACTCTTTACATGGGTTTTCAAGACTAAAGAAACTGCATTGTGATCTTTCAAGGCTTCTTCAGTTGGGTTTATATGCTTTACACACATTTCAAATGAAGTAAGCCCAAAATGAGAAGTTGTCGCAAGCTGAACTACAGTGTTGCATGGAAAAAGAAATGGGATACCTAAGTAAGTCTTACTTGTTCTCTTCTGAACCTGCTTGAGCAAAGAACAACTTGCGTCTTCCACATTTTCTTCACTATTCATAGATGTAGCGATCTCATAAGATAATGAATATTTTCAAGCCTCAAAAATAAATGTTCCTAATATGGATTGCTTAGCTAAAATCTAACCCAGAAAGCTGACGCCAAGGTGACAAAAAAATAAACAGTACGCTGCAGCTTTTTCAACTTGTTTACACTTCAGTGCCAACTTCCCTTCACTGCCTTGCTTATTCAGTACTCTTCTTGCCTAGAAACTGGGCAAATATTGAATACCAAGCTGCTATTCCTTTGGTGTGCAACACCAATTCTTCCGATCCAATACCCACAGAGTAGCCCTCTTGCTCCATTATGGTACGCAGCTTTCCTTTAACAGGAGAAAAGGTAGTCTCATCAACTAAAACACTGTCATCTGCGATGGTATCCAGTCTGAATTCGACAACAGTTGAACAGAAGCCTTACCCACAGAGCCAAAGACGAAATCTTCTGTTTCAACATGTGCCTATGTCTCCTTGTACTCACATACAGAGACACGAAACAGACGCAGGCATTCTTCCTACAGGTCCCTTGCAAATCCACAAATACTTTGCCAAACAATTTATAATCAAAAGCCTTTTGAACACTGGCCCCTGTATGAGGAATAAATTTGTTTGGTACTGTCCCTAGATACCAAAAGAATGAGCACAAGCCTGCGGGGTACAGTGGGTGCGACCAGCCCATGCTTATCAGCCACATAACACTTGCAAACAACTCCAGCATACTTTCCGTGCTTAGGCTATGTTAGGATGGCTGACTGGTGGCATCTGATGGGAAGCTGGCAGAAAACATGGGCACACCACACTGGCAGAAACTGGAAAGTGGCTCCAGCTGGGCATACTGCTGCTCAAAAAAAAAGGTGGAAACTTCAGAAAGCCCCTGCTACTGAGACCTGTAACCCGTTGCAGAGCTCCACTGCTTCTTTAAGGCATAAAATTATCTTGAGACAGAAGAAAGACTTGCTGCTGTCCTGTTCTGGGGGATTAGCTAAGCAGATAGACAGGGTTTAAAAGCCCTCAGGTTTCAGGTCTGCCCTGCTAAAACCTGTATAGCAAGGTCTGACTGGCAGAACTCAGTCAGGATGGATGAAAACATTTCATAGTGGTAGGTACAGATGTAGGTCTGAATTTTGTCTATGGTTACTACTTTTAAAGATAGTTAAATGTTTATTCAGGAACACAAATGGTGAGGCAAAACATTCTTCCCAGATCAGCAGGAAAACATTACAGAAAGGCAGTTATAACATTATGTTACTACATGTAAGTATGAAGCTGCACAGGGTACATATGGCTGCAAGGGGTAATGCTACTATAATCTTCCTGGTAGCACTCCTAGGGATTTGGCTAAAGCACAACTTGAACATCCACACGGACATAAACCTGTACAACAAACAAATGCACTTCATGCTCTTACAAATGGCTGAGGGTACGAAGCATCTTCAGCTATCAAGTAATTTTGTTTTCTCGCCAAAACAGATCACCAGCAGTGGTGACTGCAAAGAAATGTTGCCTTTTACAATGGATTTATACTGACAGATGGTAGGTTGTGTTTGCTTCCAAAGCACCCCAAGGATGTCTCAGTCCGACATGAAACACAGCATTATGAATGGATCTGTGAAATGCTTTAATCACCAGAAACTGCTGCTCACCTGATACTACAATCCTACACATTTAGTACTGTCAACTCACATTTCAACATGGTAGTAAAATACTGTTTTCCCTTTCCGTAAGCTCCGCAAAGACCACAGAAATAATGAAATGTTAACTGAACTTATTTTTGTCAAAGAGAAGCTCTAACTTGCAATTCAATGCTTTTCTCCCTAAAGAGACAGGATGACTGTGTACAGTTGCAACTAAATGCAGCTTAAGAATAAGAAAATGTCTGTTCTTTCTAGTAAAAACCTCTGCCCATTGTGTATAAGCTACTCAAATCAGTTGCCAGATTTGCCTAATGATAAATGGTGCGTCAAGTAACACAGTAAATATATAGATCTCTCTATATTAAAGCTCATTTATTTCACAAGAGCTACATTAGAAACATTTACAAAAAGCCAAGCAAGCAAGAAGCGCTAAGAAATTTTCCAAAAAGCATCATACAACTGTTTAAATAAATACCACAGAAACACTTTCCTGCCCTTATTTGGGTGTTTCTCTCTCTCACAAACTCCCTCTTACCTTGTCAGCTCTTCACGTAGATTGTTGGGCTCTGATGAGTAAAACTTTACACGAAAATGCAGACAGTACGGTGGGCCAACTGCAAAGCAGAATTCGTTCAAGACAGTGGTAACAGTTACTGGACAAGACATCTTATTTTTTTATTACACACAATCACATCACAACACTTGACTGAAATCGGCTCTGTCCTACCACAGGAACTTAAGGCAGGAATTCCTTTGTGACAGGGAAATGCATGAAAATCATCAGGATGAAAGAATACTTAAATATGCACAACATATAAAACTATGTTACAAGTCAATCCACAGTCATATCACATTAAGTTGATTTGTCCTGCCAAAAGCACACAAATCTTGGTTAATCCCTATATTTAAGGACTGTATCCATCACCAAGAAAGCTCTGCAGTTGACCAAACCCCCAAGAATTCTGTTGGTCTCTGTAATCACTTCCCAGGGCTCTGGGAAAAATGCACTGCTGACGACTCAGACCCCTTTATTCCACAGAAGTTTAGACATATTTCAGGGGGATTTAACAGACCCTCTGTGGAAGAATCATATTTTCTGGAAACTAAAGAGTTAATTCAGCAAAAGGATGGATTAACCGTTCTTTAAAAATGTGCAGCACTCTGCTGATTCCTGCATTTGACAGGAGGAATTTTCTCTCTCTCGGTGCTTCCAAAACCTCTGTTGTATTTATACAGCTCCACAAATCCCTGAAGACTTCCCACAGCGCAGAGCAAGGAAGCTGCTAAACATAAAATCAGCCGATGTCACAGCTTACCCAAGCACACACCACTGAAACAACCAGGCCACCCTAAACCTTTGTGCAGCAGGTAAGCACTTGGTGGACCAAACACAGATTTGGGCACTCACAACTTCCCCAAGGTTGGAGGCTCCAAGAAAAGTTTTCCCATAGTCAGAATAATGATCTATAACACTAAAACACCTTCAGCTGCCTTCACTCCATTTAAACTATAATTAATGAGCCTATAACATGTTTAATTAAGGACATTAGACTGAAGTAATATGAGCTACACAGAGGGAAGACGTCATTAAACAATCACCAGTGCCATGCTGGGGTTTTGTCACCAGGTCTTGTCACCCCCCATAGGACACTGACTCCCCCCACCCCCCCCCCCCCCCCCAGTTTCAACTCTGTGCCTCCTGTATGTTCAATATGAGATCCCAAAAGAAAACAGAAAGGACACTTACTTTTAACTTGCTTTTTAATGCTTTTTGTGTTGTCCAGCCAATGCTGAAAAAGAAATTACTTTCATTGAATTATCAACACAGAAATAACACAGAAAGAACAGAAAAGGAAAAAAACCTATTTGTTAGTGAAGACTATCTTGGAATAACAAGTAGTTCTCTAAAACAACCTAATTCAAATCTTTCACAATTCATAGCTCTGAGTGCTCATCAAAGATCCTTTCACTCAAACTTTGTAATGCAAAATGTCAGTTTTGAACAACAGAAACATCCTGCAGTGCCCTATTTAAAGCCAATCCTCAAGAAAGCATTAACTACTTCAAAAACAAAAATGTACTAACAAACTATTTTAATTACTAAAATTTTCATCCTGTCCAAACAAACACTTAATTCACATATTAGTAGGTCAGCCAGTGACAATGTGCCAGAGAGGCATAAATCATAGCTGGAGACTGGCACTTGGTTGCGTGCAGTGTTTACTTGGGGTGGGAGAGACACAATAAATATTGTGGGCTTTCAGGCATTTTCTCTAGATGACTCAAGGGTAGTAACAGCAAAGCTGTCTATGTCTGGGTCAGGTCTACCTAATTCTCTAGAATCTATTCACAGGTGACATTTTAGCAACTGTCACGTGGGAGGACAGAAGTTACTGCCTCACCTGCTAATGCTAATTATAAGCTATACACTAGACGTGAAGCCAAAATAATGGCTTCACTTATACTGTGCACAACAGCATGTGAAAAATAAGCTATAGATGGCACGTTGAAAGAAACACCTACACGTATATGCTATGCTCCCTAAAATAATTGCATATACTCCCACTGCTGAAGAGTTTATACAGGAATTAAAGAGAAAGCTGGAAAGCTAACATACAGCTAGCGGTAGAGACCTACTACCAAACGCTCTGCACAGTGAGCAGCTCCCTCCTCCGAGGGAGATGACTCAGTTAAGCAGTAAACACAGCACCCTATTGAACGTAATTGCACTGACCCAACAGCCAGAACAAACTCACACCACGTCTTGCACGGTTCACAATGCCCAAGTAACACCACCTCATCTGATCAATCCCAAATGTCACCTTGCAACTAATACAGATGAATTATACACTTAGGAACACTCATTTTATTAACTGCATGCCACGAAGTTCACAGTAGGCCTCACAGAGGACAGAAAAGCAACAGGGGTATGAGAAAGAACCGGTATTTTCAGGTTGCAATGCCAAGTGCAAACACATTCCTGTCTTCAGAGCAGCCCTGCCTTCCGCAGAGAGTGTGTAAAGTCAGCCTGTAACACAGGCAGGATATACAGTGATTGATAGATTAGCTGCAGATCAGAACAACTAAACCATCTACCACAGCTCTGCACACAGCTGAAAATGCTCTCATTACCCATGAAAACAAAGTAGCTACAGAAAGCTAGCTAACATATTTTTTAAATAAAGCAGGAAGCTTAAGGAAGAATGAAAAAAATATTTATGTCAACTTTGCTTACACTAGGAGCAAAATGGAGCTGAGCAATTT
Organism: Falco cherrug; assembly: GCF_023634085.1. Taxonomy (NCBI): domain Eukaryota; kingdom Metazoa; phylum Chordata; class Aves; order Falconiformes; family Falconidae; genus Falco; species Falco cherrug. The sequence goes on along the minus strand of NC_073704.1, from coordinate 29,524,319 downwards.
TTTGTTTGTTTCTCTAAGGAAATGATACAATCTGTCTTCTTATTCCACAAACTCACTTGCTGTAAGAGACAATTTACTTACTCCCTCCCCCACCATAAGAATCTGCGAACTACCTACTGGGAGGCTTGCAGGTGATTTAGATACACAAATGGCAGAGAGCACCATTTCTAGGTTCCAGGACTGGCTGTGCACGCCTGTTTCATCTCCCTCTGTTTTCTCTCATCTCCTCCACATTCCATGGGAAGGCAACTGAGAGGCCCGCGACAGGCACTGATAGCGTTTGACTCTGCTCAGCTCTTACCACTGCTGCCCACAGGAGCTCTGTCTGCACGGTAAGGGTGTGTGTGGAAGAAGGGGAACAAAACTACTTTTAAATGGGTGGGGGGTACAGGGCCAAAACAAAGGAAAACAAACCAAAACAAACACATGCACGGACACACACAGATGTCAGGAAACTTAAGATTTATTCCAAATGTTTAAAATGGAATTCAAGTGGACCTGGCAAAGAAGTTTACATTTTGATGAGAGTTTGCTCAGCAGAGTCTACTGCTGAAATCCAGAGATAGTTTGCTAAACAAAAAGCAGTATGAACAACAGACTGCATAGTGTACTGGAAGTCCTTAGCAAAACAGTGTGCTGCTGGAAGAAACTAAACAAAAATAAAACACAAAAAACCCTAAACCTAAACTCAGTAACATTTCAAGAAGGTAAAAGGTAATTGTGTTTCTTCAGCAAGGTAGTGGGGTTAAAACTGGTCCCATACTATATGGAGTTAATGGGTGCATACTTAGTGCAATGCTATACAAATAGTTTTCAGCATTAAGCACTACATTAGATAAAACTGCCAGAGTGTTGTACAATTCCATTAAGAGCAGCAAGTATTTGATGCTTGCGACCTGTATGACAGAACTAGAAATTAGCCACCTGTTAAATGTTCAGTGCCTCCTTACTAGAAATACCTCTCTAGCATAGCTAGAGGAGAAGCCAAATAGCCCAAGCTAACAGCAATCTTCATCTTTGTGTCACTGGACATGCTGTGCTGTTTGTCAGCCTGAATCAAAGACACTAAAATTAATAGTCCGTTCCCTTAGCTGCCAGACCAAGTCTGATATGTCCTGGACAATCTTGCAAATAACTACTTTTGCCATCTCCTGCCTCTTACTGGGGATGTGGGGTGGTGGTTATCTACTCCTTACCATCAGGCTAGCAACAAACACAGAAGTCACATGAAAACAATTCTTCCACTTGTTTCAAGAACTTCTTTACAGAAGCTAGTATACAAATCCTAAAATTCAAAACGTCAGGAAGAGTTTGTATTACCTGAGTTCCCCCCACTCCCCAACACATCATAAATTCAAACAGTATACTAATTGCTTCAGCAGCTCAAAAGAAGAAAAAAAGCTATCCTTCAGTTGTTCAAAATGAGTCTATTGAAAACTTACTTGTAGTTAAAACAACTAAAAAATTGAGAAATTCCCTGCTTAACTACATGTTGCTAGTTCACCAGTGTTTTTATATCATCAGGTGCAACTAGCTAGTAAGGCAATATCCTTAGATTTAAATTGGGCAGCAGCAAGATTATCTCCCTTCAAAGCCAGCAGACAATTCTGTCCATAGTAAGGGACTGGATTCTTACACTGTTTAACAGGTCTCCTGAATAATCTTTGACAAGTCACTTGATTAGCCTGTGTCTTTGTTTCCAGCTACAGATTGGGTTTCTGCTAGAATGTGCCAGCTCCTCTGTGCAAGAACAGCTGCCATCACAACAGTTCTTCATTTCTTAAAACAATTATCTCTGGCTCTTGTGTTCAGCTCTTCTGGCAAAACACAATCTTTTCTGCTTCCTTATACAGCGTATCATTAAAGTCCAGTTTAAACAGATCGCTATCTCTACTCTGCCTCTTTTCAGTCACACATAGTTAAGAAAAAGAAAAAACCACTAAGTTCGAAATTGCTTGTACCTGGTAGATTGTGCAGTATCAAATACTCAGTCGGGTGCTGTCTGGATTGGAAGTAACAATTTGCTGGACAAAAGCAAGCCATAAGCCATTGCTGAGGCAGAAAAGATTAACATTTCCCCATTTTAAGACACAATTACATTATTTGCTAACAGAACACCAAGAGGAAAAAATAAATTACCATAGAGACAGTTTCACCAGTTACAACTACCCCACTGTAAACTCTTACAAAAACCTAGAGGCACAAGGAAATATTTCAGAGGCCACATGGCAGAAACTGAGTTAGGGCACCTAAAACATAAAAATCATTTTTTTCCTGAAGCAAAAAGAAATGCAATAGAGTCATACTCTTATCAGTACTCAACATCCTAGACTACACATGCTTAACACAGCTAACGTGATTTTTATAAAAATAATATGGCATGCAATGACCTGTTTTCCAATTTCTGTTGGTAAGAGCTATGCACGGTTCTGAGTGACATCCCTCTGTTAGTGTAATGGTCTTTTTCTCCTTAGTGTTATATGTCTCTGTTCTGCAAGAGGTTTAAGACCACTTTCACTACCAGGAACTGCAGCTCAGCAGCAGCTAATCCTGCTAGCCATGTAGTTTGTTTCAGATGCTGAACAGAAATTATTTTCTCTGAAGAGAATGTTCTCTGCAATTATAGGCTAAGCATAAAACTCCATCACAATAATTTTGAAAAGAGGCCATCAGGTTTTAAGCATGCTTTAGGATGGATAACACTGTGTCCAAACTTGTCAGCTTCTTTCAAGGATTCAAGCTTGGGGCGTTTTTTGGTCATTGTACAACGCTGTAACAATTAAGACATCACCTTCAAATTGTTCTAGACATAGACCCTCATAGAAGCAAGGGAATGTATGTCACTGCCTCCAAAATGCTGACCTTGAACAATTCAGGTATTTAGCTCAGCAGTAACTATATGTGCCACCACTGCCATCCTGATCATGAAATAATTTTGAGTAGACTAGAAACACAGAAGCCATTAGGTCATACAACTAACAAATAAGATTGACGTACACAGTATGAAAACTCAGATTTCATTCTACCTGAGGGCACTGGGATAAGTGAATACAGGTTTAAGTTACAGGGACACAGGACAGAGAAAAAAACCCAGTCCCTGTTTAACACCTCCCTTAACTTGCAGCTATCCTCATGGGCAGGATTAAATACTTGGCCATAAGAATTAAATTCCACAGCCTGCAAGTGAAAGAACTGTGGTTACTTCTGACAAACAACGCTCTGCTTCTGTTTTCAAAAGCAGTCACATTTTTACAAACACACAATAAACTTCACAAACTCAGGCTTGCAAGAACCCCCTACTCAAACTGTCTGGTACATACAAACACACCTAATCCTTCCCAAAAATTCTGGTTGCAGGTCTAAGTCACAACTGATTTGAGCAGATCAAAGGTATCCATTCCCCTCTTGCCAAGATTATTTCCCAAGCTGACATTAACGAGATGACTTTTGCTGACGAGAAAGTTGATGGCTTTGGTAAAGGAAAACTTTTCTCCACTTTGCACAACAAGGAAGGGGAAAGCATTTCTACGTGATGCACCAGACTCTGGGGTCCTACTGGACCAGCCTGCCTAGTGACACCAGAAGGCGTGACAGGAACAAGTGAAAGACAAGAAACAAAGAAACAACAGTGTTTCTGTGTGCTCCAGGTGGAATTACACTCGACATCACTTAAAACTGAAGAGAGCTTCTGCACAAAATTTAACTCAAAAAAGGCAGTTTTCTTACAGCATTTTTGTCAATATTAATATTTAATTTTAGAGTGTTGCTTAAAAAAGAAAAAGAGGGGAAAAAAATTACTGCTACTTACCGCTACCTGTGCAGAATCCATGAACCTTAATCCAAAGTAGTCGCTTTCTATAAGGTCCAGATGATACATGATCTGTTCAAACAGGAGCTGGCCTTTGGCTTTTTTCTGAAAATACAAAAGGATTTAGTACTTAGCAGGCAGATTTACTGTAGCATCTACCTTCTTCTAGACACATTTTATATCATAATTCCAAAAGTAATAGAATCCCAAAATTAAGTTTCTGAAAACATAATGTGTAAATTATTTTTTTCTCACATATTTTTTGATGGCTTTTTGTTTTTAACAGCAAATGTACACCTCACAAGGAGCACACATAATATCCTTAAAGGACTTGCATAATCTCCTTTTTTGGAAAAGGTCAACATTGACTTGCACAACACAGAGTGTTACAACGTCACTTTATCATCATCCCTTTCATGCTTTCCTTACTCACCGAAGTTCAATAGAACTGGAAATACAGCTATAGCACAATTACAATAACTAATGTACTGGAAAATTTTCAAGGCAAAGTACAGCAAATTGCTTACAAATTTACTACTGTTTGATATCTAGGCAATTCACCAGGTTTGAAGCAAGTAGCAGAGCACACTGAGTTAGGATATAGCACTCCATTAGCAAGTGCTTTTAACAACTGCCACGAAACAGTCTGGGGCAAGTAACTTTAATAGTACTTAAGACAACACACTTACAAAAATAAGTTTGTAAAACTCACTTGTAGGTGTAAAAAGCCACTGCATATGCATATACATAATTTATGAAAAATCTTAGTTCTGGCCCCAAGTAAACATCATTTTTACAGCAATGATTTAAAACAGCTCTTGAATCTTTTACAAGAGAAGGCATGCAAATAGCACTGGACAGTTTCTACACAACATACATTTTTCATGTTATGAACTCCCTTATAGTAACACACTGAAAGAAAAGTTTAGCAGTAATACCTTAGTATTAGTAATGCCTAAATGTAATAAGGATAATTAATAAATTAGTAGGTCAGAGTACAAGACATGGTGTTGAAAAGAAGTGTTTTTAAATGCAAAGAAAGCAGAAAAAATTTATGCTTACTCTGCAAGGAGTTTAAAGGTTTCTCTATTTCCATAGTGCTATTGCCTTGCAATCTTTTACCTTTTTATTTATACATTCATAGCTTGAGAAATGGGCTAACTTTCTAAGCATATTTTTTAGTTAGCTACTAATTAGCAGATTTAGCCCATCTCTCAAAAATTCTGGGCCAGCCCGAATTCTTATTCTCAGAAATAATCTGGCTTAATCACTGAGTAATATTCATGTAAATAAAGCAGCAGGTGTAATTTTGCCACATTCCTCTACCCTGACCTTCAAATATTTTATATTCAACTCTGTAATCATAGTCATTGGTTTGCTCAACGCATCAGTTAAATCCAAGATGACATTTCACAGCTCAAAGCAAAATCTCAGAGAAGTCTGTAAACTGAAGCTGCCTAAGCTACTTCTCCAACTATTTATTTCCAGGTATTGGGGGAGGTAGGGGGAACAGAAGGCAATTAGACCAGCAGGGAACTTACATGCACACAGCACCTACAAAACACCACGTAAAGAAAATGCTGATATGCAGACCTCATCAGATTCATTCAGGGCAAGTTCCTTCTGTTGACTTAAAGAAAATAGTACTTCTCATCTCAGGCAACAGCAGATTTCTCAAACACCAGCCAGACTCTTCTAACAGATGCCTTAAGGCAAATTATCTACATTTAAAACCACACATTTCTTCCACTATTTGAGTCTGTAGCCTCTTTCCTGAAAGAGTAAGACACTGAACTGTTGGTATTTCCCCTCACACAGGTTATATTCTGCTTAATAAGAAATACAAATGAAATCAATTCAGCATTTGCAACAGCAAAATTAGAAAATATGTTTTATTTTGCAAGAGGCTTTCTGCAGCTTGTCTAAAACTAGAGGAAAATCTCCCTGTATTGAGCAGAACATTTTAGATTTTTCTCAATTACTCAGTATGTCACCTTTTAAAACTGTAATTAACCAGTTATCCCAGCCAAATTCACTCCCGGGGACGGGCAACAGAGCACTTCAACTCAAGCCTGGAATTCCTACACATACTACCAACAACCAGAACTTATCATTGTTCAAAATTCTGCAGTGTCAAATTAGTTTCGGAGCATGTTCACCATTTTGGTAATCTTGGCAAAGGACTCAAAGATTAAGTGGACCCAGGATGACTAATGTGGGAGAAAGTCCCTGAAGAATAGCAGTGGAGCAGCTGTGGAAAGAGTTGCTGGGCTACTGGTTGGTTTTTGACTTAATCACCAGGGCTGTCAACATGGCATTATGCAGTACTTTGCATATGACTTAAACCATCAGCTGTATTTGGTGGAGTCAGCAAAAGTTTCACACTTGCCTTAATGTGAAATTCAAATTATTTCTTAAAGCCTTATGAAGTCCTTCCTCCTCATATTTAAACAAATGGCAACCAAAAGGATTATTGCTTTGTAATGGTCACGTTTTACAAATCAAAATTAATTCTTTGTATACAATACAACTGCTATCTCAAGTGTTTTCAAAAGACACAGAAAACAGTTACAGTTACACTTTCATTACATTTTCTGGTGAAGAGTTACCCTAACTTTCTAATGGCAACATTCAGTTTAAATGACATTTTTATCCTGCTGCTCCCCACCACTACCTGCCTTGGAGAAGAGCTCAGATTACTCTCAAAGAACAAATATTTTCAAGCTGTTTAATGGTTACCGATGAACTATTAACGATTCCATTCACAAGCAGTCCAGCCAGTGGCTGGTCCTCCCTTCAGGGCACAAATTAAACTCTTCATGGGTTTGTAATTCTGTAAAACCCAATTACTTGATTTACTCAGTCTGCCATACTCTGTAGGAAGCACCAGCAACAGCAGAATCAGTAACTGAACTGGGAAAATTAAAGAAAATATATCATTTTATACAGGACAGGTCACCTACTTATTCTGCCACACTCTGGAATGAGACAAAAGCATCTTTTGATTGCTTTGGCATGAATCGAGCCCCCACCCCTGAGTGGAAGGGATGCCCCCAACTTAAGTCCTAATGACATCTTCCTGCTGCTCCTAGTAACTGTGGCTGCTGACTGAGTAGGTGTTAAAAAGGCTGGACACAACCCCAGTAGCTCAGCAGCAAGGATGAGTAAAGCCAGCTCTGGGGTTCACCTCGGCAGGCTGGTTTGTCCCTTCATCGCTGGGACAAGGTGCTACAGAGACATTCCCCCTTTGCTCAGGCACCTCAGTCACTCACTGCCTAAAAGCAGGGGCAGAGTTTATACCCTCTTCTCACGGTCTCGGCGCCCCACAGCTTGCCTGTGACGGAAAAGCCATGTTCAGTGCCAGCAGCCACCACAGACCAGCACTGGTGAAGCAACACAGCCTTACAACAGCTGGGGGGGATGAGACCTGGTGCTGGGCAGTCACCAGCTGAACAGCTCACTTGATAAGGTTTGTTATCAGGTTTTTAATCACAGTAGAGTACTTCATACTTCCAAAACTTGAAAAAAACAAACCCAAACTGGCCACCATTTGCTAACTAAAATGCTTATAAGAAAAGGATTTTTCTCCTCTTTCTTTTCTTTGTGAAGAAAAGGAGGTCCCTATTGAACACTGAAAAAAAACCCCAAAACAGGCTTTACCTTCATGGGACTTATGTCTTTGTAGCTGTACTTATTTGTCAGAAGATTTCTTCAGATGATTATGTCAATATTGCTTATTAACAGTAACTAACGGTAGCTGTTGCTACTTCAGTAGCTACTGAAGGGCAAAAATCTCCCTTCCTGGTTTTTGTCAATTCATCAGGAGGGTTACCATTTATATGCATACCAGTTTCCTCAGCAAGACTCCAATTACCCCCCCACCCCAAGAAGTTAGGGACCCCTATTCAGGATATACAACTACCCAGTTGGTAGGATGCCACTTAAGCACACTGACAGACCGTTGCACTGTGGGAGCAGCAGATGAGCCTGTCCATTTTTTCATGTAGTTAATCCCCCTTCTCCCAAACAACATGGTTTGAAAAATAAGCCACCAGAAAGCACCACAGTGAGCTTTAAAGGAAAAGGATTTCATCTCAGTAACATGAAAACTATCTATAGTTAACACCATTAAGGTTTCCTGGAGAACTGGAGGGTTAAAACGCCTTATCTTTACAATGGCAGTGTTAGAAGTACACATTATTTGTATCATCCTGATCTTCTTACGGCTTTAAGTACTGACCTACAAATGGAATTGCTCCTCTCCTCAAACTCCAAGCATCGATCTTTCAAATAACTTTTCCCAACTCCCCAGTCGATTTTCTCCTTCATCTAAAGATGCCACTGGCAGCAAAACACCAGTTCAGCTTCTCTCTCTGGTTTATTCCCAGCCTTTGACAACATGCACCATATATTCTTGTATGGAGTAAAAAGCACTGCAGGCTGGAATGCTGCAGAGAATTTCTACCTCCAGAGACAGAGCTTATCAATTCTTCTATTTACTCACTCTCTCCCAGATATAGGAAGATAAGCATTTATGATTAAATACTTTGTTCTGTTATTCTCTGGAGAAAGAACAAGGCATCTCCCAAAAATCCTTACAAAGAAGTGATTTCAATACCCTCCATAATTGTGTGTTTATTAGAACACTGTATAGAAGGGTTTTAACGTATTATGCTTAGGCTTATTGACCCTATACATAAAAATACAGATTCAAAACGTATTTTTTTTTTGCCAGAAGACTCTTTGTTTTTCCTCTCCTAGAAAGTTTGTATCTTCCAGTTACACATTTGGTTTAATAGATTGCCTGACTCTACCTCTTAATGTTCTTTCTGATACAGAATATATCCAAACTGTTTGCCCAGCATTAAGGTTTAGAGATTCAATACCTTCCCCCCAGTATATTCTCCAACATTTTGGTTTTATTTGGTGTTGCACCTGCAGGTTTCTCAGGAGCCGTCTGGTTAAGAGCATATGAGGGTCTCAGACTTTTGAGCGTGCTCTTTACAGGGGCAGCTCAGCAGGAAAGCAGGGGGCTTCGGAAAAAAATTGCAGTTACGCTGCAAGTTAAGAATGCTAAACCTTCAGGCAACTAAACCAGCCTGGAGCACCATGCCCGGGATCACTCGGCAGCACACTGCAGGCCGAACAAATGACTGCCAGCAGCCACAGCTCGCTTCCAGCTGCTCCCGTCCTCCCTTCCCGACCGCAGCAGGGCTCCGTGGGTGCGCTGCAGCAAGGCTGGCACGCTCACCTTCTGCTCACCCAGAGTGACTGGGCTCCCAGCACAACTCCGCAGTTCTGCTGCTGCTCACAAGTGCTGGACCAGCGCAGCGATCTCAGTACCATTTCAGCCTGGCACCCCAGGGAGCGCTGGATCAACCTGCTCTGTGGCTGGGCCCCCTTACACCGCACAGACAGCACCTCGGCCTTGTAAGACTCAGCTTAGGATCAATTTTTCCAATTTCAGTCCCCTAAAGGTCTTTCAGTTGTTTAAGCTAATAGCCAAAAGTGTGTCAACAGTTTAACACAAAGACCACGTGGGAAAAGAAGTTTTAATCCAAAACTTTATAATCTTAACACACACGCGCACGCAAGCAAGTATTTATTTATTCTTTACTTTTGTCAGCTGAGCATTATTTTGAAAATTTAAAAGCCAGCCTTGGACAATAAGGTTACTCATTTTATTTCATGACTGATTTTCCAATGTTTTTAGCATTACTAGATTTTCTTTTTAATCAGCACCTGTGCCACAGACAGCATTATGTATTTCAGATTTATTTACAAATATTCAGCAAGTACCCACAAATACTCTACAAGCTTTTAATAAACACCAGAATGGATTACTGAGTAATCAGTAATCAACTATCACAATACATCTCTGATCTTGTAGTCGGATAAACACAGATCATCTCCCTCTACACAAAAAGCCATCCGCACTCATTAACAGTTTGCTGGCAACATTTTTGGCATTCCATATAGACTTCTTAATTTTATTTAAAATAATCACTACAAATACAGTCCTTTTTATCTTATTTTGTAAGCATTACTCCAAAACCATAAACAGCTTAACTAGTTCCTGCTATTCCACACAGCCCTTGCACTGGTTTATACAAGACCTTACTTTAACAAAAATACTTCATTATACTAAGGACAAAATCATCTCATTTTGCAATCTCCATATTACATTTCATGCATGCATAAATAAGGAATATTCTGAGATTAAAAACTACTCAGAGAGCATCCATTCTTATAATTTGTGTCTTTCACCTTGTACCACTAGAAAGGTTTTGCCTAAAACTTAGGTTACATGTACAGAGCCTGGAATACAATTAATGCTCTATTGTCCATGAGAAGATTATGTAAATTACGGGTTAAGCGGGATCAGATGGTGGTTTTTTGTTTGGTGTTTTTGGTTTTTTGTGTGTTTGTGTTTTTTTTACCAAAACACCTCTGGCTTCCAGAAATTACAGTGCTGCTTCTATAAGACCCCATACTTACTATCTGTTGCTACTGTACGGCTGACCTTGTTCCCCCACAGAAAGCTATCCACAAATTTTTTAAAAGGTACATATGCCAAGTGTATCCCTGTAATTTACATTATTTCTCTTGCCATTTTTCCCCTTCATCTAGGTTATCTTTCCCCTCTCCCCATTAATTACTATGTATAGCATAAAATTGATTATCCCAACAAACACTCAATTTTTAGATCTTTTGATTTAAAAATCCTCTGGAGCCCCCTCCAGTACTCAAAATAGCACTTTATTTGAAATTCTTGACAAACACTTTTGTTCACGAGTATTTCATAAGCTGTTGGTGACTCCAATTAAAAGCAGCTTTCAAGGAAAAACACCACTATGATGCCCTCCCCCTCCCCAACCTGTCCTTCCCTATAAACCATGGCCACCTGAAGAGCCAGTATTCCAGCTGCTGAGAGGTTCCCTTGAGAGCCCAGATGAGTACAAGTGAGTCTTCAGGTACCAAACTAGGGCTCTTCATGGCTTTTGAGCTTTTGGAAATTCCACAGGTGCAGTGGGGGAAGATGGGAGTTTAGTTTTGCATGGGAACAGGATTAAAAGTAAGATAAGGGATGTCAGCAAAACAGAGTTCTTGTCCTCTCACCACTCATACCAGTAAGCAAACATTCCACCCATTATTCTTAAGCAATTAGAAGAAAAAGCACAACCTGACTTTCATCCAAGTTGAACTCGAGGTAAGTCAACAGTAAAACATTGTGCGTGATGAACATCAACAGCAACACAGTTAACAGACGCCCTGTATTTTACAAAAACGTTTCATGGGTAAAGAAACAGTAATTTTCTCTAGTATTTCATTAAGCACTTAGGTCTGTCAAAATTACTGAATGCATTCAGACAAACATGAAGCTTCAAACAAGTGGTAATAGACGAGGAAAACCACCAGGTCAAAACACAACTTTAGAATCTGAGATGAAGCTGGGAGGGGGGAAAAATCCCACATCTTTCAAACTGCCCCCCAAAAACATTGATAACTCACTCAAATCATGCCTCCTATTCTGAACATATCAAAACGACACTAAATAGTATATATAACACTGATATCCTTCAGTCATTGACACGACTACAAAATAAGTAGATACTTAAAAAGGATCCAGTCTATGTACTGGAGTAGGACTGTAGCTTTGATGAACAGCTCAAGTCAGGCAATTCTGTAATTAAAAACAACAGAAGAAATAGAAAAGCACACAGATTAAGTGGCTTGACAGACACCACAGATAAGATCAGTGGACAAAAAGCACATTTACTACTCAAATCCTGGCTCTGTGTTCAATAATTAAATATCAGCTGAATCATTTACAACATGTCCCTTCTGTCTCATTGTCAATATTCATAAAAGCATCAGTCTCTGCTTATAAAGACGCTGAAACATGTTTGGTTTACGTGATAACATTCCCTGTGGTTGGGGGTTCCCCCTCCCTCCCCCCCCTTTTTTTTTTTTAAATTTAACCAGAAATTCAGCAATCTCAGATTCAATTATAAGAATGACCTTAACCTGACAATAGTCTTTCTTCAGTAGCAAATTCACTGTGAGGGTATAGCTCGACAAGGATTTTAAGCAAGCATAAGCCTGATACCACCTCTAAACACTTCTTCACCACATTTGGGGAGGCACATGGGGAACCAGATTGGAGAATCACTCCAGCTGGAAACTAACATAACGAAATTATACCGATTATTTTCAGCCACAGCATTTTCTTGACTTAGCTTACTGCCTGGCTGCCAAAAAACTGTTTCTTCTGCCAAGGGGTATGCGAAAACAAGGACAAACGCAATAACGAAAGCAACATCTTTTCCTCCTGTGGCAGCAACAACTTATGCCACTGTAAAGTGTTTATGCAGCCACAGATTAAAAAAGGTATGGCATTCATTCTTGCCAAGGCACCTCTTTCTCTGGCTGTGAACTAACCTGTTTGCTAAGTGATTCAGTCTTAAGAAACACTTTCTGTTATTTTTTTTCTTTTAATAAAACAATCTCACAGAACATAGATAGACAATGGGACTACGCACAACTGAACTGGCAGACCCGAGGGCACCTCTTTGAGATAACAAGAGTTCATTTTAAACCAAATCTACAGCCAACAAACTAACAGAACCAGTCTTGGAAAAGGTGAAGGTGTTAGCTGCAACAGGACGATGATTCTCAAGGAAAGTTTTTGTAAAAGAAAAAAAATATTTCTAGATACACACAAATATATTTTTAATTTAGCTTTAGATTTTAGAAAGCAATGAAGCAATGTTGTTTTGCCACAATTCTGCACCCTCCCTTCATCCCCTGCCCACCGTCCCTTTTTTCTTTCCTCTTTTAAGAGTCAACTTCAAAATATGAACAATGCAAGTGGAGACACAAGAACAAACACATTAAGGAGTCTGAAATGAAACATTTAATCTGATCTTTTAATTTATTGTATTTTAATCACCAAAGGAACTGGTACCTGCCAGCCACTGACGATGCACTGCAATTACTGCATCTGGTATGCTGATTTAGCATATTTGTTTACTGTTACCTACAACTTAGATAAGCACAGACAAAGCTTTATACTGGCTAACAAAGAAAAAAAAGCAAGAGCGAAAAAAGCATCCTGTAGAAATGAATAGTTACTACTGAACTCCATTCTAAGTTTCATAGTCCAGACGGTAGGTCGTGACACCTTTTCAGGTTCAATTTATGCTCCTCAAGGCCTTAGAAATGTTGTTAGAGGCACCAGGAATTTGCGTACAAAGCCAACTCCAGCCTCAAGGATTACCACTCTGGTTATGTGGAGACACCAATTTAAGCTCGAGTACTTTTTAAGTGTAACTCTTGCTATAAAGTGTTTGTGGGCATTCCTGGCCTCACATCAAACATCCTAGGCACTAAGCCACACTAGATATGTTCATTCCATTGTTTCAGAGACATACAAATCAGTTCTACTGCCCTCTGTAAACGCTTATCTGCGTAGTCACTTCACAAATAAAGATGCCAAACAGTTTCTTCAACCCTAGATTACTTGGGGCTCTGGATATTGCAGGAGTTATTACTGCTCACTATGTCAACAGCACTGCTTGATGCTCTAGCAAGTTGAGCCTTCCTCAGACTACCTAACATTATAAACGCTCTAGAATTGTGCTTAAAATTAAAAAGGGGGGGAAGGAAAAGATGTTTCAAGAATGGTCGCTCCACATGCTCTTTCTAACCAGCAGCTCCAACATCAGCACAACTATTACTGCAGCCAAAATCCTACGGAACTAGTCAGGAGGTCTCAGACCCACAGCTTCCTAGCTCACCTATATGAGCTCAAAACAAGACGTTAACAACTATAACACATGGTAATGGAAAAAACAGAGCACATCACTTCTACTGCTACTGTTCATCCTATGGGTCAAAATCAGGTATATAATTAAGCAGAACAGAACGAGCACGTATATATTAAGGAAGCTTTAGAAATGTAAAACAGTGGCTAACACCTCACTCCCAATAAAGCACTATGGTATGAGACAATCCCTGCTATATAATCTGCCCTAAAGGAGAAGGAGGAAACAGAATTCTTCTTTTCCCCTCCCTTCTCGAGTAAGCGTTAAAAACTGCACCCATCTCTGACCAAATCAAAACAAAATCCACGCAGAAATTACTGCTAGTACTTCTGCTCATCCCTCCCCCTCAACAGAGTTACACCAGGAAATTTACCTTCCTTCTCAAGATGCATGCCCAGCTCAGCACAAAGATAATCCAATTCACCCAAAACACCCTGAATTAGGCCTTGGCACAACAACTACAGTAACATGCTGGAAAGTGTTCAGTGTATAAGGCACAATGACATCTAACAAAACACCCTCTCCAGCTTCAGTGAATAACAAAGATAACTATTCTTTCAGCGCCTTTCAATGACTTGTAACTGAGTGGATGTCAAATCGCATGGTCAGTTGCTACAACAAATAGATACGCCTTTACCTAACTTGTAAGCAGCAAAGAGAGCAGACAGACTGACATAAGCCAACCATATTTAAAAAATAAGCTTGCATCACTCGTACCGGTAAGTCCACGCTGACATCTGTTCCATCCAGCAGCGCCACTCGGCAGGTAATGATGGATTTTGCATCCCCAGCTGCAGGGATGTGGGTTGCAGCTCTTTGGGCCTCTCTTAGCCGTTCCTTCTCCGCATGCTTACGCATAGACCGCCGCCCAAGGGTTCGTCGGAAGAAACTCAGCATCTTTGCTAGGAAATCCAAAACAGGAAAAGAACACTTTAGTATCAGGTCTTCACAGAAAAAAGAAAAATAACAGCCCACATTTAAAGTTCTTAAAAAATGCCTGAATTTGATAAAGAGCTACGAGAGATTCAAACGGATGTTTCACTTCTTTGGATTTAAATACCTGTAGTCTTTGGCTAAGTCTTTTACTTTGAAAAAAAACCCTCAGCTTAAACCTTTGACAGAGTTGGGATGATTTTGGGGACAATCGAGAGTACACTCAGGAAAAAACAGCGATGGCGTGGATCTCGTACAATTGATGGCAATCTTTCACTAACAGCGACGCTAGTACACCTTCAACCGAACAGGGATGCTCTCCCAAAGCTGGGAAGCAGCCAAGATGTACGTACCACGGGCTGCGCTCTCGGCTGTCACGCTCCATTCCTCCCATCGAAAGCAAAGTTATACCCGACCCCTCCCGCCCCACAACTTTGCTCACGGCCGGGACGCTGGTGCCCAGCCCCCACGGGCAGGCTCTGCAGGGGCCCGGCGCAGACCGGCCCGCCGCGGCCGCCCCCCGGCCCGGCGCCGCCCGCGTCCCCGCCCGCCCGGCGATGAGTCACCCCCGAGCCGCAGCCACCGGCCGGTCTCGCCGGCTCGCAGCCCAGCCCAGCGCGCCGAAACCCGGCGCTGCCCGCCCGCCTCCCCGGGGGAGCGCGGCAAGGCACGGCCCCCGCCCCGCTCACTCCCCCGGCCGCCGGCCGGGCGCCCCCGCCCTTACATAACGCCCCGAGGCCGGCGCCCTCCCAGACGCGGCCCGCGGCCCCGCTCCCGGCCCGCCGCCCCGGGGGTCGCGCCCCGCCCTCCCCCGCCGCGGCCGCTCGAGCACCGGCGCGGCGCCGCCGACCCTCCGCGGCGGCCACAGCGGGATCCCCGCGCCGCTCACCTGGCGGCCGGCCCCGCGGCCCAGGCGGCGGGAGCGGCGCAGCCGGGAGCGGCGGGAGCGCGTCCCCGCGGCGGCTCCTCAAGGCCCTGGGGGCGAGCGGGGGGGCGGTGAGGGAGCCCCCGGCAGGGGCGGGCCTCCGAACATGGCGGAGCGACGTGGGAGGCCCCTAAACGGGCAACGACTGCCCGTCCTTCCCGCCCCCCGCTCACTCACCTGGCGGCCTCCGCGGCGGCTCCGTCCCGCCCGGCGCGGAGCGGGGCTGGCGGAGCGGGGCTGGCGGAGCGGGGCTGGCGGCACAGGCAGCGCACCGCACCGCTCCGCGGGGCCGTCGCCCCTTTAAAGGGGCGGATCGCGGTGGGAAAGGGGCGCCCCCGCCCCGAGCCAGGTGGTTTCGCCCAGCGGCGGGCCGCGCGGGGGGGCGGGGGCGCGGCCCGGCCCACGTGCTGCCCGGGGAGGGGGGGCACTGCGCTGGAGCCTTCGGGATGGCTTTCGAATCTCTGGAATTCGTGCGCACAGGTAGTGGCCGGTTCCCCCGGCGGCTGGGCCGGCCAGCGGGAGCAGGGAGCCGCCCCAGGCGTTAGGTTGGCAAGCAGAGGGCGGCGTCGAGCCCTGCCTGGAGGAGGACGGGGGCGAGGCACGGAGCGCAGCAGAACCATCTGCAAACCGGCGCTGTCGGCACTCCTGTGCTGAAACAAGAGCTTGATGGAAAACCGCCGTTTGTATCCTAACGCCCTTTGAAACGCGAACCCCAGCGCTGGCGCACATACTTTATCATTTTTGTCACTTGCTCCAGCCCAGGGGACAGGGCCGCGCTCCCCGGCACCAGCTGCGGCGCTCGGGGGGCCGCGCTTCGGTGCCCCGTCGGAGTACGGGAGCGCCGGTGTGCGAGGCCGGCGGGGAGGGCCCGGACAGCAACCGCAGGGCGGGCAGGGGCAGCTCGCAGTGACACTGCTCTCAGTAAACAAGCTCCAGGCTCCTTCAACACCCCGGGATAACTGGGAATCCAGCCTGTGTACAGTCCGGGAAAACAGACTGTGGCTTGTTACTGGGACGGCTTTTGCTAACGGTGACACAACGTTTTCTGCACTCGGCTCTGAAACCCAGGCTGAGGTAACCGGTCACTCACCTGCCACGCGGAGGAGCCGCCACCATGAACCACGCATCAGTACACTGCTATGGCAAAATCCGCTCCCACGCCCGAATATCCATGGAGTTAGTTTGACGTCATTTGATGAAATGGAGAAAAAAAAAAATGGAAAAAAAAAAAAAAGAGCCGACAGGTAATTGCCCAGTATTTGCTGATTAAGCAACAGGCTGATTTTGATGTTAAATTTCTAAAATAAATAAAACACCCCTATGTTGACAACATAGTCACCCTGTGCTACCACAAGCAGGAGGAGCAAGGCAGGCTTAGGGGAAGGTGAGGTTCAGGTTTGTGCCTTGTTATTTCCTCACAAACCTAAATCACAAAACAGGGGAACTTAGATACTTTTTATCAGAGGAGCAGGGACTATGGTTGCTCCAGGCAGTCTGTCATGAAATACACATGGGAGCTTGCAATAAAGTTCCCAAATGAAACAGACAAATTACTATATTTAAAGAGGGGGAAAATTATCTCTGAGGTTTTCAGATAGCTGATGAATCCTGTAGAGATTAACTAATTTATCCCTCCTGAGATTTTTGTCTTGCCTTTTAAGTCCTTCCATCTTTCCCTACTTTTGCTTTAAACACCCTCTCGCTTATTGGCAGCAAAGATTTCATCACAAGCTTCCATCTGGAATTTTTATTCTTCACATCACTATTCCTCATGTCCTGTTTGCGATCAGACTATAATCTCTGTTGAACACTGTCTCCAAAACACTCACTGTATAAAAGATCAATAAAGAGTTATTCTGCCATTAGTGCAAAACCTGCAGTATATGGTTTCAGGTAAAAAACTTTGGTTGATACTCTCATGCTTATTTGTACCCAACAATTTCATTCCTGATAATATAGCATCCTCTCCTAGTACTCAAATCCATGGGGCTGTATTTATGACATACAATGTCAAAAAGTAAAACACAAGATGAACATTATTTGGCATCAGAAGCATATAAAAGTAGCACAGCAAAACAGTGTGTAGAGTGACAAGAAAATCGCAAAAAATTAAATTACTAAAGCACATCTTTATTTTGCAATTAAACAATTAAGATCCACAAGTAAACTATATATATATTTCAAGTCTGTACCTAGAACAACTATTTGTCAACTGAAATTAAATATATCCACAAAATATGCATAACAGCATTTTTTCACATAATAGAATGAAATTTTACTTAAGACTAAAACAAGACTTGTTAAATGTTAATTAGCATATTTATCCTGGGAACTGCTGGTTTTCGGTAGAAGTTAGTGTATCATTTTAATGGCAAGAAATTTCATTTTATCAAAATGAGAACAAATACATAAGGCCCTTTAAAGCATACAGTAGCTGCAGTGACAAAAGCTGAATTTATTTTCACATTGTCCAGTGTTGACCAATTTCAAGTTTCCAACATTTTCAATTAATCACCCTGGCTGTTTAGCCAAGATGTTGCATTTAGTTGTGGGTTTTTTTTTTTTTCCTCCCCCTCCCTCATGTGCTTTTAAACAAATTTATAGGCAAAAGTCAACTTAGGGGAAGAACCTTCCCATCCCCCCAACATTAATAAAGATACACAAGAGTTAGTATATAACAAAAGAGCTATTCAACTCCGAGATGATTTACTTCACACTTGCAGTCCATCATTCAGCAGTACGAAACTGAGATGAAATTTGGCAACTGAAAGCCGCAGCTGGAAATGCAAATCAATTACCAGAAGTAACTAGCAAAAAATATTGCCACCATCTGATTGTTAATAACGATCTACATAATATTCTTCCCTTTATATTTACACACAGTATAGCACCTGTTACAGAAAACCCCCAAACCTTACACAAACAGCCCTGCCAAATTGACTGGTTAAAATGGGATCACTGGTAAACAAACCAAAGCAAATGGAAAACAAATCCAGATATGCTGGATAAAATACAACCTTTGTTTTCTTACCTTAATTTTCCTGTAAGATTATTATGGGTTGTTACTGTGGTACCCCAATGTACTGAGATAATTGCACTGGATCGTTTATAGTCTAGTCTTTGTGGATATATTCTAGTTAAAGAAAACAACAGCTTAATGTAAACTGTTTAACCCTTTCACTCATGTCTTAGGCCCCTGGCCTAGGAGTAAAAGGGTGACAACTTCTTTAAACTTCGTTGTGCATTACCTTTAGTTATCAAAATTCAAATAAGTTAAGTAAAAAAAAATACTGATTTCCAGGTAATTGATCTAATGTTAAAAATAATGCTTAGCAGAAACATTTACAGTAAACAATACCTAATCTGCAGCTAGCTGAGAGAGATCACAGAGTTAAAATTACAAGTACCCTGTAGTTTCTATTTGCACCTTTTTTTTTTTTTCAAATGCAAGGCTTTATATTCTTTTTAAAACAGGAAAAATGAGATGGTAGAATTATTAATACCTTATTAATATCCATTTTCTGACAATCCCTCATAAATACATGAACAACAAACCAGAAATGGCTGGAACAATAGAAAGCATTCGTACCAGGGTGTAATCTGAATAATCTCTGTACAGAGACCCATTAAACATCTCTCTCCAAACCCAATTCATTTTGTCCAATAGTTCAGTCAGTAGTAAGCATGAAATAAAGTGCTACTATTCAAACATCAAAACACTTTGAAAAAAATTACCCTTTAAAAAACATAAGCTTGCTAAATACAAAATAACACAACCAACAAACTGTCAGCCAGTCTGCAAAACCATAGTTCATGCTATAGCAGACTAGAATGCTAGATATTTTAGTGGCAAGTTTTGTTTTAAATGAGGCTACTTGTTGAAAGAAATCAAAAAGTCCTATATTTTTAATTGAAAATTTCAGCATTTTTTTTATAAAGTGATTTTTCTGCAGTTTTTACCACTGAGCTCTCAATCAGTACAACATGCCAAAGCCAACAGTCAAGAGCTTACAGCTTACGCACCAGTTAAAAACTTGTAGCTAGAGAAGCCCTATGAACTGGAAAGATGCATGCTCATGGTAACAGCCAGCACAGAGGTAGAATCCACTGATAACAAGCTGGCCTCCTTTGCAGACCACTAAACAAAAACGCAAAAAAAATAATAAAATCAGTTTCAATTTATAACTGCAGTGGGATAATACAGACTGGACAGAACAGTTACACTGAAACAAACAAACCATTTTCCCCTTGTAACAGCTTCCCAATCAACACTCATAATCCCTGCAATTTCATGCAAGATCCACATCTAATCAATGAATATCTTTTTACCAGATTTTGATTTTGGATCCTAGCACTAAAAGTAATGGAAAAGAGCTTTTCCGGTCTCAAGAGAAAAGGTGGGTACTTAAATTCACAAATACACCCAGGCAAGTGGGAACCCAAGATGTGAGCTACCAAAAGACTGCAACTGACATTAGAGGGCATCATTCCTGCACTTTGTGGAAGTCCAAATATGCAAAATTTTAATTTGGATGATAACCCAATCCCTCCCTTTTATCCTCAGGGCCGAGGGTCTTGAAGATTACCTGCATAGTAGCCCTACAGTCAAAACTACAGCATACACATTGTACAACATGCTTTGGGAATTGGTGGATCCATAGTTTTTCATGCTCATGCTAATTCCCTGAGCCATCAAACGTCACCCACACACCTGCACACACACTGCAGAAGCATAGAAATATCACACAGTTCAGCTCCAGCAACTCCATGCCAGACCTTCCCTACCTCCCGTCTCCCTGGGCAGTGCAACTGCAGCAGGTCCGCTGCATTTGGGCCCTTCTATGGGTACCACAAAGCTTTTTGGAAGGTGTCCAGGGAAAGCTGCCGGCTACACAGGTTCCGTAACAAACTCCTCATGTTCCTGTATCTCCCAACTGCTTTCTCTAAAAGATGGTGTGCCAGACTGTAATCAGAGATGCTATAAGTGGTACCGCTTTACCTATACGGGACATAAGCTTTCAAGACTTAACAGAGAAATGTGGAAGAAACATCAGACAGCATTAACTCTAGTGAGAAGAAAACCCCACAGGCTTCCTGTTTTTCATAACTGGGAAAAAATATATAAAAATAAAATGCATAAAAGCAGTATTTTACTGTTTAAGACTTGCAAGTTATTTAAAATAACAAATGCTTCCAAATTCAGCATAAATGAATTCTTCAGCTCAGTCATCTGGTATATCTAAAGCAGTATTTCTCAGAGTGGATTGGCTGACAATCTGTAGGTGGTTTATTAATCAACACCTGCATCTTACTTCATATCTAGCAAAAATAAAAAATGCCCCCAAAACACTCAAAGCCCCCACTAGAGCCCCATGTCTTTCTACTAAAAAAACCCTTAAAAATCCACTTTAAACAAGAGATGGTAGTGGTAGTTTTCAATCCGAACCTAACAGGAAAACAAAAGTCTTAACATTATACATTGGCACAAAATTGTCAGAATATTGCTCTTATTTACAATGAATATTTTTTTTTCTTTTTTTTTTTTTTTAACTGGATTCGTACTATGGAAGTGTTACAAACATACTCTTTCCCACACCCACCCAATATTTTTCCTAATCAAATGGTATGAAAATAATTATTCATAAAATCCAACAGTCATAACACCAATCACATATAGGTCTATAGGTCATTATGTCTGAAAGATACATTCATGTTTTGTACAGCATGAAACATACAAAAACTTCTTTTAAAAACTCTTAAGGATGATACAGATCTTCATAACCCAAAGTAAAATATTTAGCAGTTCAGCTTTTTTTGGCCATATAAAAATATTTTAAAGGCCATTTATACCACAACAGGTAGGAACATTTGAACAAATGATTTATGGTGCAGAAAGGCTTCAATGCTATTCTCTTTCCCTTTTATTTCTCTTTATTTTCAATCAGGTTTTGGTTACCACTATCCTGGATTTGGAGAAGCCAAAAAGCCACTGAGTCCCTGATGGCCAATTATCTAAGAATAGTTACTTTTTTCCAATTTTTTTCCCAGTGCAACTAGTTATATACATTACAAATCAGTTTAAGTCAGTGCAGAGCAGGATTTTGAAGAGAGCAATTATTTTTGCCTCTGTTTGTAATCAAAGCAGTAATGACAGATGACCAATACATATCCCACACTTAATTGTGGTATAAATGGGTCTTTTGAACTCAAATTGCTTTGGCAACTTTACATAAGAATATTTAAATATGTGACATACCAACACTATATAATGTTGCTATAAACTCCATTTCAGTTTTCCCTCCGAATAAAAGGGCAAATGCTACTTTCATTTACAACTTGAAGAAAATTTATTTCAATAAAATGGATTAATTGTAAGTGCTGAGTTTAAAATAACCTTCCAACTAGCCAGCGTCTCAGCTAATAATCTCATCACGTGGAAGTTAAAGAAGAATTCTAAAGAAGAATTTTGTTTTGTTGCAAATGGCTTTAACTAAAACTGAGATTAAAGCTACCTTATTTCTCTTTTTCAGTTTATCAGATCCAGAGATTCTTGTAAGATTAATTTTTCACTGAGGGATAATATCGATTTAAGCATCAAACCTAGAAATGTAAGTAACAGGGCCACAGACCACCTAATATTATTTTGTTTTCTAAAAATATTTAAAACTCTATCTTCCATTTGGCATTGTGGTTCACATTTATCACTGAAGTCATAAGCCAGGATTTCACTTTGTCTGAATCCCTTCTCATTTAATAATTCATAGCTGATCTCTTTCAAATGTCCATAGAACACAGTATATTATATAATATAATTCTTTGATAGTTAAAAATTATTTAGTGTAGAACTTTCCATTTTAATTCTATGCTCTATATAGCTTACAACAAGATTTACTGGATAAACATTTTCAGGAAACCAATACAATAAATTAAAACTTTTAAATAGAGGGTACAAAGTTATGTTGTCACAGGGCAGTCAAAGAAGTGACTGATTTTTTTCTTACAGTATATTACACTGGATACCTTGCTTCTGACTTGTTTTTCCTATACTGGAAAAATGTTAAAAAACTGGGACATTTATGTATCTTTAGAACGAGTTCAGATACTGTATCAGACAGATATTTCTTACACATCTTCTACCAAATTAAGTAAGAAGCAACCCATATCAACTGGAACAATTTTGCACAAGCATAACAGAAGGGGACTGGGGTCACTATGGAATTAAAATAAAGTTCTGGGAAAACTTCATAGTGTTCTCCTCCCTTCCCCCCACTCAAACAATTAAATAAAAGGCAGACCTGTACGAACATGGCTTGAAATCAACTATGAGGACTTAATTGGTTAAGAGATGATGGAACTAAATCACATCTGATTGTAAGTTCAACTTAATTATCAGTGCTGTTAAAGAGTTATGTTCTAATCAAGTAAGACAGCTATTCTCAATAGAAGGATAAAACATTGTATCAGTTCCTAATGACCTACCAGCATTTCATAGTAAGCTGCTAGTAAGTTACTAGTTGGAAGGAATGAAGGAATGTGTCAGATTTTTCACATAGTTACAATACAGCAGCATACAATGCTCATTCATTAAGTTGGCAGAGGTGCTTTTGCTACCGAGAATAGCACGCAGGTACTTGTATAAGGAAAGAGGGAATGGTATTTCCATGACCCCTTGCAGTAACACATTCCAAGCACCAAGGGCCGTTTTTAAAATCTGAACCCATTAAGATAAATATGACAGGACAATACCACCCCCACAGAATCATGAGTGCCTTTCACTGGATGTACGCTGTAAGTCTCAAGGCACTTAAGGGGTTAAGACATAATGCATGCACTAGTTCCCATCACGTACTCTTGTCACACGAATCAGAATACACCAGTGTATGACACACAAGCTGTGTCAAAGAAATGCTGTTTATTTTTTTATTATTATTTTTATTGTTATCATTATTATTATTATTTTGTACAAGATGCTGGTAAGTGGGCATTATGCAGCTACTGCTGGGTTAACACAGACGCCAGCTTTCCTCTAATAACCAGCTGGTCTCTAGTAAGGGTGTAGGACTAAGTGTGCTGCATCAGTAGGCAGTGTGTATCTATCTAGTATCGGCAATATTGCTAATGTTGTAAAAAACAAAACAGTGAGATTCTGTACATAGTAAATAAACCTAGCACTGGAAAAAGACCATGGCTTAGTGTGTTTTTTCATTTGTTTTTCATTTTAAGAGACACGGGTGTAAAACAGAGTGAAATAATTCCAAGCCTTGTTTGTAGCAATTCAACCAGAAGCGCAGTATATGGCACTACAATGAAATATCGTAGATTACCCTGAACACAATTAGTTCTTTCAGTTTATGGTTTGTTTGGAGCAAAGCACGAAAATAAAGTCTTCAAACATATGAAGGTTAGAAGAGTTTCAGAGACTGATTTTGTTTCAACGTAAAGTGCAACAGTGCTGAAGTTTTCAAAGTCCTTTGTCAATTCTTTGCTGTACTTCACTATCATTTCCTGCAAGCAGTAATACGGCACGACGAATGCTGCCAGTTCATTATAGAGGACAAGATTCCTCAATTGATATCCTATGTTTTTTTGCTCTTTACTTATGCAGTGATGGTTGTAAAGGTTTAATAAATCCTTCTTCATACACCTTCAAAATAGCTTCACATACAAATCTGTATTGACTCTGAAAAGGAAAGCAGATTCAGTAAATTGAAAAGAAATGTAATTGAAGCATGTCATTTGGAAGCAGAAAAGGACTCTAAGATTTCCCCATCCCATTCTCTTTGACAGGCCAAGAACTGTGCTTCAAAGTTACTTTAAGAAGCACAAAGCAACAGGAACTTTATATTAGAACATCTTGCTTCTCAGCAGAAAAATGGGATGAATGGCATATTTGAAATACATACCAAAAGTCATACCCACAAAACCAGCACTATTATTACAACATCACTTATTTTGCAATCTTCTGCTCTTCATTTCACTGCTGAAGTTTCACTGACCTGAGGTTTTCATGCACTTGGGATTTAGAAGACATAGTTTCAAAGCACTTTTTCATACATTAATTCTGGCATGTTAGTGGCACCTCCGTCTCAGAATTTCATAAAGAAGAAAATTGTTCCATGTTTTAAAAAGCCAGAAGTCCAGTTTCTAAACATTATATAATGTTTTAGATATTTAATACATTTAGCCAATGTATTCAAGTCTCGCACCTGCATACACAGACATCAGTAATATTTTGTTTTACACAAATAATAGTTAAAAAACCCAAATAGTAATCAAATTGGAATATAATGACAATAAAATTAAATAAAATCACTATTTTGTAAGAGACCATGACTAACACTGAATACTGCATAACAGTGTATATGCTGGTCAGAAAGCCAGAATGCTTTCCTTTTCAGTGTCCTGTAATATCCCTCTGCATGGAGTGATTAGTGATGTCAGATCTTAAATGGGCACAGTAACAGATTTAGTAACAGAATCATTATTTACTGTATTGTTGCATGAATACTAAAATAGTTAAATTTATACATATTTGTGTAAAATACTTATTTTGCTTCCAGTGCTACCGAAGGAGACTTTGCACTCTCCAACAGACACCCACCCGTAGGGCCATCTTGTGGTCACTGAACGAATCTTTCAAGATACACAAAATCGGGAAGAGCGTGCCAAAGCAGAAATTGTAATCGCTGATCTTTATGAAATCTTAAAGAAAAGCACTTTAAGTCTTCTATTATCCTTTCTCCCTCTGATGCAGTAAACGCCTGAGTTTCACCGAAGTTAAACCCCTTACCACTGCACATCCTACATTTACTAATAAAACTCTCTTCCTCTCTACGTATGCTAGACAGATATGCTATTCATACTGTACAGTCACCACAAACAGCAAGAGACATCCTTTGTTATTTTTCATGTATGGTCATCATCTTCCTCATCTTTCCTAGCTAGCTAAATGATACAACTTTTTTTTAGGGGAACATGAATACTGGACAGCAGCACTGAATGACAGATGACCTAGAAATGGATGCCCATGTGTACTTTTTGTCAGTCTGAATACTCTCTGAAGAGCACAAAAGGTTTATTCAAATTTGATTAGAGGAATAGCAGCAGGGACATGAAAATTAATACAGTAACTACCTACCTTCAGGTAATTGTGGGAGAGATTTAATACTGTCCCCTAGTCCCTTTCCTCTTTCAAAATACTTTCTCTTTAAATTATATATCCTATGAGTAAACTATAAAACTAATTACTGATTCAAAAAAAGTTGAACTGTTCAAAGCCTGGAACAATCAAGACTCCAAGCCTCTTTTTTTTTTTTTTTTAAAAAAAAAAAAGACAACATAGACCCATCTTTTAACCCTTTTTAGGTATTTTTAAAAAATGTAAACACAAACTACCCTCAGAGATATGCAACATCTGACTGATACAAATAAAATGTTTCTAAATCTGTTCTAAAACTTTTAGAGTTCT
Source organism: Falco cherrug (assembly GCF_023634085.1). NCBI lineage: Eukaryota > Metazoa > Chordata > Aves > Falconiformes > Falconidae > Falco > Falco cherrug. Next base: position 29,498,358 of record NC_073704.1, on the reverse strand, counting down.
GAAATATCACACATTAAAGCAACATTGCAATTATCTCAAAAATCTCCAAATATTATAGCTCCAGGAAAAATTCCAGCATCTTAAGATGTATCAGATGTGAAGGCACCAAAAGAATCCTGGTGGCAAGTCACTTTTTTTCTTTAGACTAAACTTAAAGTTACTTTGATATATCTCACATCAGATTTAATTACACTGATTTTTAAAAATATTATTTCTCTCATTATTTCCCTTTAAGTCACTACAGGGCAGAGTTAAGGCTTGTTGGGTTTTTTTGCCTTAATTATAATGAAATCACTGAATTGCATCACTGAAGATGTTTCTTGCGTGTCTTCAATCTTTCTGTTTTTACCTTTTAACACTACTCCCATTCTTAACACCTGGAATGAGACTCCTGCTTTCTCTGCTGAGTGATTTTTACACTACCAAAAAATGGCCCTTTTTGATATGAATTGCCAGGTATTTCTGAATCAGCTGCTGCTTTTTTCAAGGTTTATTTGTAGAAATTTAAAGAATTTATCCTTTCCAATAACCTCAGCAATTTACTCCTGCCTGGAGCCAAGGCTACAGCTACACTGGGTAAAGATGACCTCTGTGCAATATGACCAAACAGCAAGTAGATTAAAAATCCATCTAATGATACGACTAGGTAATAGGAAATTATTCTTCTGCAACAGAACAGCAAGTATGATACTCACAGGTGTTTGGATCATCATGGCTCTTTGATCTCTCATGGTTCTTACAATATCTAATGGATAAACAGGCTGATTGCACTCAATGAGACACATAGCTGTCTCCATAGTGATAAGAACTCCTGTCCGTCCAATCCCAGCACTGAAAAAAACCAACAAAAAACCCAAAATGGAAAGTGAAACAAAGTGTCTGGAATATAGTTCATACTTAAAGACCTTCCTTCTCAAGAATTCTCAATGAATGATAGTTATGATTCCCATAATACTAGTAGGGTTAGACAGATTGTGTCACTGGAAGCCTCCATCCTGCTTGAACAGAGCAAAAAAAAAAAAAAAAAAATCAGCACAGAATTGTCAATCCTTTGGAGACTGTCTTAACCCAGCCTTTCACTTGAGCAGGATTTACAAACAAGTATCTGTTCATACCATATTATAAATCATACTGATATCCAGATGATTACAAAACACAGAGATTCCTAGCATACACTGTGCGCTTGGTGTCAATTTGACCATTACTGGAATGATGGTCACTAGAATGTTGGGCTGGCTTGATGAAACCATGTTCATGTTCTTGAAGTGATCCATACCTTCATATTTCAGAATAAGGAATAGAACAATTACTAGAAACCTTTGGAGGATGACAGTAATGATAATTTTCTTAATATTAAAAAGTACTAGAGATCTAACTTGTGTAGCTTGAAAAGGAACATGTAATAGCAATCCCATCCAATACAAGGAAGAACCGCATCATATACATCTCAGAATGGAAAAATGTCTAAGAGAGCCTACACGAATCATCTTTAGCTTAAAAACACGTCTACAGATTCATCTGCATTGTTTTACATATATATACACTTTTCCACAAATCGCAATCCTTAAACAATTGAATTTTTAACCTTGAACTTGATTATCAGCTTCAAATTCAGATTCTTCATATTCAAGAAAATTGTTACGCTTTTGAAATAGAAAACCAATGTTTCTCCATATTTGAAGACAAGACCAAATCCATATTTTCAATACCCAACACCTTCTCAACTCAGCTAGTATTTCAGTCTATAAATGAAAGTGCTTCTAAATTAATTAATATAAACATTCCAAACTTTGAAACTTAATTGTTCTGATTTTGAAGCATAACTTCTAATTAACCCTGGCCAATCTACTACTTTAAATCTTTGCCCAGAAGGTGGCATTAATACTACTATATATTTCAGGGATGCCATGAGAATTTTATGACAAGAGGTCAATGTACTGGTTATATGCGATTATTCAATAGTGGTTTATATGTACAGAATTTATATGCAGAATGGTTTACCAAACCCAAACAGGAGCAGTATCTGTTCAAAGAACCTAATGACTCATTTTACAACTTCAAAAGATTCAAAGAAGGGCAACAACAATGGAAAGTGTGATAGTTTCCATATGATAAATATGAAGTAGACTAGGACTTTTCAGCTTGGAAAAATAAGTCACTGACTGGTGGAGGGGAACACTGACACAGGACATGAAAATCACGAAAGACATGGACAGGATGGGTGGCTCACCATCACACCTAGACAAAAATTAGAAACTGTTCAACTGAACTAGTAGGAGCCGTGTGAAAATAAAAACACATGAACACAAGCTTAGAAATTCATGTTTTAAGTAGTTCATAACAAAAACGTTTCCAATTTCTTAAAGGTTTTGTTGCTTTTTATCTTTCTGGGTTTTTTGGTTTTGTTTTTAAACTACTATTGCACAAAAGAATAGTGTGCTCTACTAGCTACTTGGATTTCCCACACACTAAAGCTGGTGGCTTAGTTCTGAAAACAAGTTTCACCATTTTGTTGTACTAATGCCTTGTCCTATTACACTGAACAGATGTTAAAAATAGTGTGTACGCACAACAGAGAAGAACCCTGGGCTCCTTCAGCTTGACTAACTAGTGGAATTTGGTTATGCTTCCCAACAGCCACCAAGTTAGGTCAATTAAGTAAATTATGTTGAACTGTGATATTCTGTCTCTTCTGTGAAAGATTAAACTGTTATCAATGTTGGTACTGAAATTATCTGTGGAGCTGAATTGATGACTCATTGAGATGAATTAAACTGTTCATACTCTCCAAAGTTGTTCTGCCAGTGTCTCTGCATACTTGCCCACTTTATATTGTACAAGTTGTATTTGTTTGATATTTTCATTATTTGCTCACAAATATATCGACCAGAAGAACATCAATAATGAAAGTTAAAGAGCAATATAGTATCATTTAAGACAGTGGCATTCTGCTACTGGTTTCCATAGTTAATAAAATATACCCTGACATATATTTCAGCATAAAGCAGAAAAGCAAGCAAAACCAATAAATACAATTTCTGATACACAAAGCATTAAAAAGAGAAAACATTTTTCTTTCATCTTCTTCAATAAATACCTTCTTTACTTGTGGATTACATAGTCTTTAAACTTATTTTATCCCTTAAAACTCTCAGCTTGTCTCTGAAACAGGAACAATGCACACCTGACTCAGGAACAATGACAGGGGAGTAATCAGGAATTTAGAGTTCAAATTTATTCACAGAACCGTTCATCAAGAATTGGTATAGCACATGTTCATTTGAAGACATTTGGCATTATGGATTATTATAGTTTACTAATCAGGTGTTTTAAAGGATTAAGATTTTGGAATTTACTATAGGATTGTAGAATGCTATTATTAACTACTTGACAAGAAAAACAAACACATTTCATGTGTACATAAAAATCTGATAAGAGTTATTTTAATTTATGACACAAGTAAATTGTTGAGGAAAATGTGTCATCTTAATGTATGTATCAAAATATCATGTAGCCTAAGACTGCAGACTTGAAAGTGTCTTTTATTTAATCATTGCATATACCACCCACAATTTCTGCTATGGATTATTTATACTGCTATTCTGGAGTTTCGTAGAACAGTCACCATGAGGAAAGGATTCCTCAGTATCTTTTGACATTTCCCAGAATTATTACACAGACTGTTAGACAAGCATTTAAAGTGTAAACAAAAAAAAAAGTCCCAAAACAACATCCCTGCACAGCTCAATGTATGTAGATACTCAGTTTTTCTTATCGAAATGTGATACAATTTTCAGTAACTATTTAATTTAAATGTCCTCCCCAAAGTAGATACAATTAAATGTTTATTTCAACAAAAAAGCACAGAAACGATATTTGATGATAAATAATTTTAGTTGGGAAAAAATGGATACCTGCAATGAACAACAACAGGTTCCTCTCTGCCAGCCCTCTTCTTTCGCACAAGACACACAAAATCCAGGAAATCGCTGGAATCATCAGGAACCCCATGATCAGGCCATGCTATATACTGGATTTGGGTTAATTGGCGGCTTTCCTCTTTCTAAGCAGAAAGATGAAATTTATTCAACATTAAATCAGGTCCCGTTAAAAAAAATAAAGCCAAAAAAAAAATTTAAAAAAGTATCAATGGTACATTTACAGCAACTTGTACTTGTCATAGAAGTGGCTTCAGGCAACTAGTAGCACTTTATTAGTGTTAAATATTGCTCATCCCAGATTTTAGATTTTTCTTTTTTTCTTAAAAACAAAAAAGGCAATCCACAAATGTTTGCATTTTCAACAGGTTAAAAAAAAATACATGCCATGTAATAGCAAAGCAATTCAAGGATATCAATGATGTATCTGAACACTAGATGCACAAGAAGGTGATCAAATTTTTAGCAAAACTAATTTAACAGAAAAAGGAACTGTCTTACTAGATCAAATGACAGAATTGGGGTAGGGTGGGGAGAGGCAGTACTTTCAGACATAAAAACTTTCAGACCCCATGTGAACAGCAGCATTGTCTTGGCTTTATCTGCATCTCAATTTTATCCAGTGTACTAAACTACAAAGAAGATGCAAAATCACTGTTTTCTACTTCCTCCTGCCCCTTGCTCTACTAACACAATCTGCCTCTGGTTAGCGGAGAAGACAGGCCTTAAAATCAGTATAAAAGTAGCATTTCAAAGAACAGGAGTTACTGCACTTTAAACAACTTCTAGGCACAGAATAATTTTGAGAGATTCCACTACTGATAACAAATAAGCAAATGTCTCAACAGGACACAGGGAAGGAATTTTAACTCCAAACTGACTAAAAGGCAGCTCTATACACCCAGCGTCTCAGCTGGTAGCCCAAACAGTGAGAAATGAGTACATGAACTAAATTCCAGATACTCATTTCCAAACTCTTCTGAGATTGAAATGCTGGCTAAGGAGTCTCTGAAAACTACAGATGCCCTGAAAATCACAAAATGCACGTTTGAGAAGGTCCTTGTTTACATGTAGCCACCAATCCCAATTCATCTTTCTCTCAGCAGGATTTATCTTCCATCTACTTGCACGTACCCTTCATGATGGAATTATTAAGAACTCTTTGCCTCTACAAAGACAGATTTTCAGTTGCAATAATGAAATACCTCTACGGTCTCATGTTTTGAAAATATCAAGGGAATCACAAGTTTCTCAACTTCTTTAATTACTCTTTTTCTTTGGCTAGGGCATGAAAGACACCAACAAAGACTTTTAAGACAAATAATACATCTTTAGTGCGATTTAAATCCCATTAATATGATTATGGAAACTGAAACTTTGTGCTATTTTGCTAGAAAAAGGTTTTTTATCATTCTATAAGCAGATTTTATACTATAAGTATGTGGCAGTATGAGTATTTTTCTAAAGGCTTCTAGAAATAAACGCTTATGTGGATATGCCGCAAAGTTGAAAAGAAAGTCTGAACAGGTTTTAGCTAGTCTGTGAGGTTTCCACAGTTTAATACTTAAAAATATATTATGATTTTACCTCTAGATTAGTCAATGTCATTTCTCGAAAGACATAAGCAGGATTTCCTTCTTCTGAATGGCAGGTAATCTGGAAATTCCCATATGATGAGCTTCCTGATGGCTCTGGCCAGTACTGATGGCATTTAACCTAAGGTCAACACATTTTTAAAGATGCCTGTGTTTAAATTCACAGCATATTATTTTCATTCTCTCCAGTTCCTTATGCTTTTGTTAAAGACTATTTTGATCGTTTTGCAATAACTATTAATTTACTTACCAAATTGACTGTGTTACTTAATTGTTTATAAAACAAGGTATCACAGAGATTTCCTGGTTCTCTTTTCAAGAGAACACATGCACCAGCTCTTGAGGTTAGTTTAACTGAAGATGGATGCCTTTAACTTTTGTTACAATTTAAAAAGAAAAAGTATATATATAAATATTCCATCTTAAGACTTGAGTGAAAAAGATGCTGCTTTATAAACATTTCTGACCTCCAAAATCCTAATCTAATTTTCTCAAAGCACATTTATATGAGAAAAGAACAAAGGGGGGAAAAAAAGGTGACAAGCAAAAATAAAAATTGCTAAACTAATGCAGAAATCAGGGGGATGCAGATGGTAGACTTCAAAGGTTCTTGGTCAAGTCATCAAATGTGAATGAATACTTCAAACACTAAAGTTTTCAGATATATTGCTTAAATGCCTAATTACAGAGGTCATTTCAGCTCAAGTGTACTTTTATTTTTCCAACCCACCTGGCGATTCTTTAAAAGCAGCCAGATTTGCAGACTTCCTGCTCCACTGAGACATCCTGGCATGCAGTGGGATAGTGATGTCAGTAGCCTCATGATCAGCTTTAGAGCAGGGAGTCTGCCTATGGGTATAAGACAGATAAGTCCTTTTATTTCATTATTAAGCAGCTCTCCGAAGAACTCCACAAATATCATTACTGAAGGGGTGGGGGAACCTCAGAGAACTGCTATTGCAAGTCTGTTCTTAGCAGATCTGCAAAGAAAACTTAAATTAAAAGGGCACTTGTACTGAAATTCCCTCTAATCATGTTTATTTGGAGCAGGCAGCATCATGCAAACATTGAGTCACTGAAAAAACGTTTAAAAACACTGCAATTCTGCTTCAATTATTTTAATTAGAGAGGCCTGACCTCCCAGCAAATATATGGTTATTAAAAAGTTAGAATATATACAGACAGCTGAACTACAGTCTGAACTGATCAGAACACCTACAACCTACTATAAATCTATCTTCAAAAGAAAACCTGAATGTGGAGAAGTTTCATTAAACTACTATGCCAGACCATCATTTCTGTCCACACGCTCAATCAGCCAGTGCTACTGTCAATGCTCCAGACTATAAACCCAGTAACTCTGGAACTCCACTGTGTGTATGACCACATTTGATTGTTTTGCCTGTCTCCAAAGGACAAAGCTACATAATAAACAAAGCTATTAAGGAGAAGCTATAGCTCAAAAACAATACCAAAAAACAAACCACAAAATACACCCAAGGCCTTTTACAGCACTATACACGATTATTTTTAGTAATTTATAACTCTAATTACTTCATTACCAGTACTCTCTTTTTACACATTTTTGTATGAAAATGACTTAAAGGACAATGACTCTTTCATATGATTAAACAGATGGTTATATCCACAGAAGAAGATTTTATGAAAAATTTTAGCTTTCAGGCTTATCAAGGATTCTCTTAAAGACAGCCACCCAGGCATGGGATCTTAACACACTACAGAGCTGTGTTAGGCTGCCTTAAAAAATTAATCTCCTACTTATCAGAGAACTAATCGATAAAAACTGATGAAACTTCTTGGAGTTCCTTCCTTTGAAATTTAAAGAAAAAAATCTTATGAAAGTAAATTCTTGTTGCTTTTTACTTTAGAGTAATCAAGCAAAGAAACCTAGAAATATTTTAAGAAATACGTGAAGGCTTCAATATATTTCAGAACTAAACAAAGTTTAAGTATCAGCCACATTAACAATAACAGAAGATTTAAAATGCCAGAGTCATCAATCCAACAATACTAGGAATGCACTGCCCTTATGAAAAAAAAGTCACAGAATCATAGAATAGTTTGGGTTTGAAGGGACCTTTAAAGGTCCTCTATTCAACCCCTCTGCAATGACCAGGGACATCAACTACATCAGGCTGCTCTGAGCCTCATCCAACATGACCTTGAATGTTTAAGGGATGTGGCATCTACCACCTCTCTGGGCAACCTGTGCCAGTGTTTCACCACTCTCATCATAAAAAATTTCTTCCTTACATATAGTCTGAATCTACCATCTTTTAGTTTAAAACCATTAACCTGTGTCATAATAGTATATTCCACTAATCTTTTAAAGGCTAATCATCAACAGATTTTTAGAAGATTATGCAAGTAGGGTTTAAGGAAATCTTTTACTTACTCTGCCCCGTTCAACTTGAGTTGTTAACATTACAACCATAGATGAGCCTTGTTCCCAAGTCATCTGCCAAAAATCAGGACAAGTGTTCGGTAATGGACCTTGACAGGCAATGTACTGGTTTATTATTGTGGAAGAAGGTATTTCCATCTAAGACAAGACAAAGTCATTACTTCAACTCTTACAGCAACGTAATTCAGGCATCAAACATAGTATTTAGTAATCAATACATTTAAAAACCACCAACTATATTAATTCTATTTATTGTAAGTCAGTAAACATGGACTGGTACAGATAAAAAAAATTCTTGAAGTGTTTCACGTGCAAAAGTATTACAAAGATCCAAGTACTTCACATATTAACTGACAGCTATGTAGTTGCCAGAATAAAAATTAATGGTCAAAAAAAGAAATAATAGACCAGCTGGCAAATAATTCAGGTGCAAACATTGCATGGTCTGTGGGTTTCTGACACTAGCTTTTAAAATATTGATCTTGGAATTTTATTTAATCTGGTTTTTGTTCCTGACAGGCAAAGTAAGTAGCTGTAATTTTGTTGTTACTGACTGGGGGCGGGGGCGGGGGGTGGTGGTGGGGGGTGGTGGGGGGGCTGTGGGGAGGGAGTAAAAAGGTGCTTCCAGATTAAATTTTACTGATGTTGAACACTACTTTCACATTAGTCATCAGAAAGGAAGAATTAATTCTTCTGGTAGAGGGCTAGCTTCTATTAGCACTTTTTCTTTTTCTTGGTTTCATTAATAAAAACACCTGCCACAAAGCATTAGCAAATAAGTATATCTACAATAAATTCCAAATCATCTGATTACAGGTTTATCAGCCGTCCTAGTCTGAACTAAATTTAAGATTTTTTTAAATCTACTTCTCCATTGAAAAACTGCAAAATTACTTCAAGTTCTTTCGAAAATACTACTCACATTTATATAATTTGCATTGATGTAGTCTTCATTACTTTTTAAAATAACCCGTGTAGCATCATCTGAAAATAAGTTTTAGAAAGATGTTACTTATTTACTACACCACAGTAAAGTGCTTTTAGCACACACATACATAGAAACATACTTACAAGGCGAAATGTCTCTGTATCTATTTTTGGAAATGTTTTGAGGTAATCTGGCACAAGACATTGTCATTCCAGGCTTTTTCCTATACAATTGCTAAAAGACAAAACCCATGGTCAGGCCATAATAGATGCAAAAGACTCGTTATCATATTATTTGCCTGGAGGTACTTTGCAGAGCATAAAGTACTGAGCAATGGTAGCTTCAACACACATGAAAATACTTTTCAAAAGAAAACACTACGAATTTAGCTGTGCTGTGGTATCACTGAAAATAATTAAGACGTCATCACGATTTGTTTAAAGACAAACTGAACATTAGATTTCAAGCTTCCATACTAACAATGATCCTGAGAAAAGTCAATATTGGAGAAATGGCTGATATCGACACTGCACGCAGTGATTTGGGGCAAGCAGTTTGTTTATAGGCATCTACCTACATTGCTGCTGTTTTGCCTGGGTTTTTTCCCTAGACATCCTTCCATATTTTAATAACTGTAGAAGGAATCCTGGGCTACCCTGTGCTTCTCCTGCACAAAATCTCCTTTGAGAGATTCCTGCCCCCTCGTGCCTTAGCCACGCACTGCCACAACCATTGTGGTGCAAACAGTATCAATGAAATTATCTGCTTTAAAAGACACTTTAAAAACGCTGAACCTGCTTGGGAGACTGAAAATGTATGGTTAAGGAGGAATTTTACATCAATTTGAGACAATTTTTTTTTCTATATATGTAAGTTAATTTTACCAATGTTCCTTAGGAATAGTATATACATATATTTCATAAATATATGTTGCAATATATAATGCTAGGTCTCCATTTGGTGAGGAATTTACAGAATTCACGCTGCTGTGTTTTACAAACTAACTCCTTCCTCCTTTAAGTCACTTGATCTCATGCATTAAAGATGGAATATTATCAAGGCACAAGTTAGCGCTAAAGACAGACTATAGCTTTCAGCACCTTAGGGCCCCACAGGAAGTGCACTGTTCTTTTGAAATATGTCATCAAAAATATACTATTTATAAAGACATTGTTACATTAACCCTTAAGGGTTACCTTAACATTACCTTCCCTCACTGAGATCGTACATAAAAAGTCAACAGCTCAGCTGTCGTTCAGTTTCTACAGTAACTTAGAATTGGAATGAAGGTCTGAGTACAGAACACATATTTTGGTATATACTTTTCAGTCTTCATCTCAAGTTATTTTATTAGCATAGGTCCCTGATAACCACAAAAACCTGTAAGCAATCAGTAAAGAAATTTGTAACAAAACCCACTAAATAAACTAGTTTTAGGATTATTCTATGCCATATGTTTGCACTTACATCAGGTTGGATTTTTTTTGTTATTTTTCTTTTGACAGCGTAAGACAACTGCTTTGCTACAAGATGCTGACTTTACTAAAATTTAACAGAAATCTGCTCTGCTTAAAGTAATTACTGTCCCAAAAGACTTGGAAGTTGCACACAGCTACAGGCAACACAGTACTCACATCAAACTGAGCCAAAACTGTTCCAGTGATAAGCCCCTCTGCCAGCTGAATCATGGATTCCCTCAGAGCATTATCATCTTGATGGACACCATCAAGTGGAGATTTCTCAGGGATGTACTGGAAGTCAGGCTCGCTCTCCAGCTTCTCCTCCACAACATCATAGACAGCTATAACAAATAAAGGTATGAAGGCTCTAACTGAATGTGCTGTTTGCAAGTAAACTCTAAATCATTGATTTAAAACAGAAAAAAAAAGTGTTTCTCCTGTAGAAAAACCCATTTTCTTAGCACACTGATTTTAGCCCCATTAGCAAGCACAAGTAGCTTTTACTGATCATTATCATCCATAACAAAACTATCTTTTTTTTTTTAATAGCAATTTTAAGTTGAAAGCACACCACTGACTACTAAAATTTTGATCAAAACTCATGTCTGATGTAACTCCCTAATCTCAGATTCTCACATCATGCCTCTAAAATCATTATAGTTGCATTTACATTTTTACTTTTATTTCACTTTGAACCAATTTTAGGCTTCAGTAATTAGGGCAAGATGTGCAGACCGCCTGAGAAAATGGCATCAATATATGCCATTACTATCAATTCTGTATGTGTGCCCTGCCTATAAATAAATTGAAAAATAATATGCATCTTCTACTATACGTAACAGACATATGCTGCTTGAAACCCTGTTTTAAATGATATTCCATGAGCATAAAGGAGGAAACTGGCAACTCCTCCCTTCTACAACTCAAATGTTTTCATCCAGAATACAAAAGATAATAAACACACAAGCAGAAACTGTTTTAGTAAATTTGTAAACAAAGCCAAGAATTTTGTCTGAAAAGGAAAGTAAGCACACAAAATCTGCAAGACAACTTACAGAATGAGAGCGTAAGTAAGCGGGGAGCACAAATAAGTGAATAAAAGGAAAAAAAATCTCTATGAGGCAGCTGAGGTACTCTCCTAAAGTAATTTCAATTATTCCAATTAAATAACATCATTTTTCATTTTGCATTTTCCTCTGCAACTGTATTATAATTGGGATGTGGAGCAGAATTAAATCCAGTGACCATATGCTGGCAATGTTCCAACAGTGTATTTCATTAATATAGTGCACAAGCTGTTATTTAGACTGCATTTTTAGCACTTTCTTCTATTAAGCCTCCTTAAGTAGAAATGTTACCAGTCGTTCTGGATTGTTTTGAAAACATAGGGAAGGATCTTGCATATATCAACTTTCAAAGTCATCTAAACATTGGGTGTTTGATGAGGGATTTTTATTTGTTTGGTTGATTTTTATTTTCCTTAAGAGAATAACAACAATCTCAGAAACTACCTTCAATCTCTATACAGCTTTCTGGACATTTTTATTAATGAGAGTGAGAACAAAACTTAAATTGGCTCTGTTAGAAATATTTGATCTCTGACTTCGCCATTAATTTTCAACACCTGGTTATGCACAGCTCCTTAAAAGTATGGAATTGATCATGATTTGTACAATACATTGTGTTGCTGCAACCCCTTTTCAAGAAACAGAGATCTTTCTTAGCAAGATGTGAGGCATTCCATCTCAGGACACAAAATGGAGGTTAGAAAGTGAGAGCAAGGTGTGGATTTATTTATTTTTAATAATTATTATTATTCTGTACAAATCACTCACCATTGGGTCGAACTAGGAGCACAAGTTCCCCTGAGTGTCTCTCACAGCTAGCTTTAATAAACATAACAACTTGATCATGGGTATGTTCTGCTATATCCCTGCCGTTGATCAGTACAACCTGGTCTCCTTCATTCAAACGAGGGACACAGAGATCAGCCTGCAAGGTGAGGGGAGGGGGGGGGGGAAAGAATCTGTAAAACAAGCCATTTCCAATTTCTCACCTTAAAATAGCAACTTAAAGTAACTAGACTTGGGGACTTGAATTCCAACAGCCTAGTTGCTATGGTTGCTGCATTGTATTCAAATGATAAATTTAAGTGTTACACAATACCTAAGACAGTGCCGTTCACAGAAACAAATCGATTTGCCACTGGGACTGTCAACTATAGCATCTTTCAGCAGCTGTTGCTCCACTCCCCTGGGTGAAGTGGAAAGCACCTCTCTCTGAATCACATTTTGTATAGGCAATTAAAAAGCAGGACATTCTTATCTTTGAAGGGAAGGGACTAACATGGCAAAGGCTCATCCAAATCAATTTCACAGGCTTAAACACTTCAGGTGTGAAATATCACAACCATCATGACAAGAGTAAGACAAGAACTGAAGACAATGCAGAAATGCCAGTAATCCCAGAGACAGGAATCAGGTCATAAAAATCATTACTATAATCATTGTCTAAACGTTGTAGAAAAGAAAGAACATGTGCCATCACCTATCTTCTCCTTAGAGGTGGTGCTAATTCAGCAAAAATTATCTATATTATTAAATATTTCAGAGATCGTATTTAACAGGGACAAGAACAATGCTCTTGGCAAACATTTTAATAGTTTCTGAGTTAAAAAAAAAAAAAAAAAAGCTGTACTACTTTAATGTTAGCAAATAAACAGTTTACTCTAAAAGGTATAAGCAGAGCTGACTCCACTCAGCTGAATACCAGGTCAGTATTTTTGGCAATCAACTGACAAAATATTGTGCCTCATTTAAAGACACTATTGATAGTCACTAAACACCAGTAACAACACGTAATCAGACCTGATGAATGATTCATGTTGTATGATTTTAATCCAAATCTTGGATTTATTCAGTACATCTGTTACTAAAATGAGAGAAATGCTATTTTAGTTATTTTTAACATACCAAAAGACTCTTTCAATATATAATTTATGTGAAATTATATGAATGCCTATATCTAAAAAAGTAATAAAGCAAATGTATTTTTAGAATGACACAACTCGAGAAACAGTGCATATTGAACATCTGTAACTCCCTGTAATTTTCAGGAATTAAACTTTGTTTCAATAAGGAAAAAAATACTTTTGAGGACTGAAGAACTTTTATAAATAGCTCAGGTAGTCCCATCAAATTCTTCCTGCACATAATCTGCTTTGTTATCATAATGTTATAGCACAAACTGATTTTCATAGGCAGCTATGAAATAATTTAGTTTTGAATACATACTTCAAGATACACAGATATTGCTACCAAGTTTGGTTTTTTGATAACTTACGGGTGTTCCTGGAGCTACCCTGGACACTATTACTGGCATCTTCTGATCATATCCACCCTTAAAAAACAAATTTAATTAGTAATAAATCACAATTTATTTTATTTGTTCATAGACATGCAGGGAAGAGATGTAATATTACCTTTACGTTGAAGCCAAACCTTCCATTTTCATCTGGTTTCATTCTGATCATAACAAGATTGTCATGGGGGACACCACCATTGGGCTAGTAAACAAAAATTTTATTATATTAGTATTTGTTTTGTTCATAGCTAGACTTTGAGGATATGGTATGCAATAATTTTGCAGTTTCCTCATCAAGTAATTGCTCCTGGACACTTGAGAAAACATCAGTTAGTAGTGCAAATGTCTTATCTTCAGTTTTGCCTAGAAGGGAAAAGTTACACCTTTCAGAGTCTATGACAGGACAAATTTTTAACATAGTTATGTCTGAGAAAGCTCAAAGAAAGAAACAGTATGAGAAAAGACTAACTAGTTTCAAGCAGTCTTAAGAAGAACCATTAACTCAACGGAAACTCCTTAAATTCATTTTAATTAAGACTGCAGTGAAAAGCCTGCAGTAATAATGTAAAAAGATGAAAAATAAGGTAACTGAAGGTATAATTTTGCTTCTATTAACAGCAATATGACAGTAGTAAGCAAGGACAAGTTTGGCAGCAAAATCTTGATTCCATATCCCCTGTGTGACACATTCTCTGCCACTGATGAAGCTCTGACAACTTCAGCTGGTTTCATTCTGATCACACCACCACTGTTAAAGGAACTACCAATAAACTGGGGAATACTAGATACTTTTATAATCTGGAAAAATCAACTTAGTGCCATTAAAGTTATTTTTAGTTTGTTCCCATCAGTATTTATTTCACAGACTGAACATCAGCTACTGTTTCTATGGTGAGGATGTGAAGTATTATTAAAGAAATTTGTTTCAAGGAATTTTTCAACATTACCAATTACAGACAAAGCATAAGACTCATATTCAGAAAGGAAGAAAAAAAAGTTAAAGCAAACGTTTCTATATGTAAGGAAGTTCAAAACCTGCAGGTTCGATAGGTAGAAGAAATCTCAACTTGGCTCACAAAAAGTTAACTCAATTCCAGGTGTTTTAAGTTCTTGGTGAAAACGAAACAAACCCACCCAAACACATTCATAGTAATGAAAAGATGAAAAATTAGGGGAAGGAGAGGAAAGTAACAGTAAGATACATTATGAGAAGGAAGGGTGCTTAGGATGCCTGATCATATGCAAATCATTTTAGCCTATATTCACTAGCACGGGAGACCAGGCTCAGGTTTCTGGGCAGAAGGAACAACCGCCAAATGCTCACCTGCAGCATTCGGCAACTTTTGTGCCATTGCATTCCCCAGGCAAAAAGGGAATAATAATTTCCTGCTTTAAGAGGCTATTTTGGGCAGCAGTTTATAATGAAAAACCTGAAGGGAGCATTGCGTATCATCATTAAACTGTTTGACTGAAGGGACTCCTGACCACACCTGCTTTCAAATACTTCTGGATATTCTCAAACTGGATACTTAGGAATTGCAGATGGAGTAAAAAGTTGTCATTCCCAAACCTGTCCTACTACCTTTCTAAATAGACTCTCCATACATACAACAGACGAAGGCAATTCAATAGCTAAATAAAGTCGAAATAGTGAGGAGTCTTCCTCCAAATTATTTGAGATGGAGTGGCAGAAGAGACTTCAGTGGTGCAGGAATCTGAAATGGATTCTGGTCAGGAAAGCAACTTCAGGGAAAAAAGAAAAAAAACACCAAACAAAACCCCACATTCCAAATCCTAAATTTACAATTTCACAAAATTTCAGTTGTGCTGCTCTCCTTCTTCTCTAATGCCCAAAATAAAAATCCATCAGCAGTCCAAATTAGAACTTTAATTACAACAGTGCACTGCCTTAAGTGAGGCTGCATAAACGTGGCCCATTGGACCACAGCAAACAATCACACTGACAATGCACAGAGAAAAAAGAATCTCATTCTCACACAGCTGTGTTGGTTTTGCAGAACTGAAAAGAGTTAAAAAAACAGCTGAAAGTTATTTTTGTCAATTTGGTAAAGATAACAGAGCAGAAAAACTTGATGAGTAAAGTAGTGTCATCTTTCAAAACAGAACTTCAATATGACTCAGGTAAGCACTGACAGAAGATAAAGCTGTTAAAAATTCTGTTTCATTATTTAATTAAAGCCAATACTTTTAAAACATTCCCAAAATACTCATACATTTACAAGTCTCACTTTTGTGTGTTTTATTAAAAAACCCAGCTATGAAATTAAATGTGGGGCTTATGAGCATCTTAACTTTGTAATGAGGCCTGAGAGAGCACCCTAGGCTTACAGTTTCAAGTGCAAATAAAAATAAACCAAAGGCATTTCTAAAATATCAATTTTGGGAACGGACTCATAATTTTGAATGTCTGAGGTTGGCAAAACTGTTTATACAGTATTTGCTAGATCTGGATGTTAAACAGTTTTCCCATCCTGCAAAACATTTCTTGTCCCCCATCAGTATAAAATCAAGAACCTTTTGAAAACTTCTGGAAGGACAAAAATCACAAAAATGGTCAAGTGAGATCTCACCTCTGTCAATAATTAACTGGCTAGCTTACTCATCTAATATGTTCTTAAGTGTGGGAAAAGAACTTTTGCCCAGATTTTTACATTCATTGTCACAGGTCTCTTGGTAGAATCTCCTCCTTGAAAATTCTGATGAGAAATGCAACCACAGATCCAAGAAGCGTCTCCTGACAAAACTGTTCTAGAAGCTGGTAGACACTTTCAGTTGCAGCTTTTTGATAAAAGCTAGATTAAACACCAGTGGTAGTGTCTGCAATGGTATTTAAAACTGATGGTAAGTGACTTCTCCAAGAAGAGGTTAGAGATCTCTGCATGTGCTGAAAAGCTGATGTTCAGAATGTTTGCATATCCATCCCAACACAGTCATTTGATGACAACGGATGACTCTAGCAGGTGGAAAAAACAGCGGGAGCTAGCAAAGAGATGGTATATATAATGGAAATGCCGCAATGCAATGCACAAACACAACAGCTCTGTGAAATGCATTATGACCAAGTTCACGAAAGGTAGCACTATCATTCTGATAGAAAGCAGAATGATTAAACCGAATCCAGAAACTTACTGTGGATTTTTCAGGTGATGCAGGAACATCAAATGTTTCATTAATATGGTTATCCAGTTCTTGCTGTGAGTGTGAATGATGAATTTGGTTCCAACTGTTCTTTTTAAATTGTTTGGGTGGTAACGCAGGAGGCTGCCCATCTATAGGAGTCTCTTGAGATCTAAGTACCAAAACAGAAGTATAAAGTGGAATAATCATGAGCTATTGACAGCTCTTTCAGGGTTCCAAATAAACCAAAAATGCTAGAAGAAACTCAAAAGTTTCACAGCTGAATATCTGTATGTACTTTTAGAATCTCAAAAAGGTACTGTGGTGGAATATATTGGAAGTATACATTTGGATATTTTGCTGCCTTTTTCTTGACAAACAACTGCATACAGAACTAGTAAGTTCAACTTGTATACATGACTTTAAGGGTTTTAGCACTCTTAACCCACTTTATATTGGAATATTATCAAATTCACTGCATTTATACTCTGCATTCTTGCTAGAAAAAGAAATAAAATTCTAAAATTCTAAAATAGGCATGTCACTTAGTATGTTTTCCTCAGGAAGAAAATAAATTAGTTTGCATCTTAAATTAACACCTGCAATTTAAAACTTAAAAACAGACACAAGCAGCATAATAAAGTGCTCACACACTGGCTTTTAACCTACAAACAGGAGTGCAAGCTGAAGACAACTCAACTGTCCCCCTGCATTTATTTGAACAGCCCACTGGAGCTGATAGTATTAAATTCTAACTTTTCAGTTTAGAAGTATATGTATACATTTCAAGAGAACTTTGGTTTTTCCCCCTCTTTTGAACATATTCCCCCTTGAAACATGCACAGCTTTGAAACATTTGTTTCATCACATGCATTTTTTAGTTGACTTATAACACCATTACTGATGATAAAATAGCAGGAATTCTATTTCTGTTTTAGATCTGCAAACAGTCTCTTGTAGATTAATAAAAATATTCTCTGTGTTTACATATAATATGGATAATTTCCTTTATTAGTCCTTTTGGAATAAAAGCTCAACTGTATGATTTGTATTATATAAATACATGACTCATCTTTCATTGCATGGCTTTGTATTTAAGAATTAAGAAGAACATTCTGAGAGGCCCAAAATGGCAGTTAGCATATAGTTCCCATTAACTTAGTTTGAATACCAGTTTCTACACGCTGGCAAGGGTACATGCCTTTCTCCCCATGAGCCACATTAAAAGGTATTATTAAGCAATTTAATGACTTATGACAACAGCCCACTGATACTAGTGGCAAATGCAAAAACCATCAAGAATGAAAGTTACAGGTTACAGCTAAATCTAAAGAGAACGCTACCATGAAAAACTGGTGCCTTCTTTCTTTCTTTCACCCACAGCCCCTTCCTTGAAGTGCTCTGGTGCTCTTCCCTTGGCTAAGGCAGTTTACCGAGCAAGAAAAAATACACTGACTTTTTGGACAAGCCGGGGTAGCTTTCTGCTGGTTCAACAAGGTGAACTGATTTATCACAGGGTCAGCCACCAGGCAGGTAGTGAAGTACTCTCCCAGAAGCAAGGAATAGCACATTGCCCCTTTTTTTATCAGCAAGCTGTAGGAGCAACTCATAGCGTAAAATCCTTCTAAAAAGCACAAGTAAGCACCTGAGCAGTCCTACTGTGTTTAACTGGTCTAGCCACAGTAGCCTGTTAGCAGGGTAAGACTCATCATGAGACAGCATAACATTTCAAGTTGCTGCAAATAAGAAAACCTAAGGCACACATCAAATTCCATACTGTATGATTTGTTTCTATACAATTAAAGGCAGGCAGATCCCAGATACAGGTTTTCAAATAAAAACAAAAAAAGCAGATCACAATTGTCTACAGTGATCTCAAATAAAGATTGAACCTCTTTCAAAAAGCATGAAAACTGAGTAAGAAATGTAACAAACTGAAAAACCACACATTTTCCACTTCTGTTTAAAAAAAATAAGTCAATTTTCTTAGAAAGCAAAATATTGATAAAATTTTTTTGTCAATGTATGAAAACAATATATTTGAAAAGATCATAACAGTATTATTTCTGTATGGGTTTGCTTAATTTTAACTTTCTGAAAGTAATTTTTTCATGCAGTGTTAAAAGTACTAATTATTCAGTATCTGATATCTGAAGGACCTCATATTCAAAACACACTAGAGAATAAAAATATTTCTTAACACTTTTCAATGCAAATGACAGTAGAGTGTATCATCCTTATATTTCATTTTTGAGGATAAGCAGCTCTTCCAAATTCATTTTCATGAAAGAGAGTAAAATATAACGCTTGCCAACATTTGCAAAATGAATTTTCAAGGCAGCTATAAACTATTCAGCCAATGACTTACAAAGGTCACCCAGAGCTTTTTAATTGCCTATGTATTTTATTCACTCAAGTCTGGCCAGCACAGAACATTCAGCCTTTTAAGTGAAGGGCAACATGGTTATCTATTTTCCTGTAAACAATTACTCCTGAGGTTTTTACACTGAATAAAAAAGGAACAGAAAACATGAGTAGAGACACAAAAGAAGTCATTCTGATAAAAGTAAAAGATGGGATCTTATGTTTGACTAGATGTCTGCACATACATGTCAACAAACACAAATAAATTCCTACTGAACATACGAACTTATAGAAAAGATTTGAAAAGTTACTTAAATGAGCGTTTTAGAGGCAGCAAGGCAAGTACTGTAATATATTAGCATAATGAATTGTGAGAACTAACAATCGAGCCTTGGGCAAAAACTTCATTGCTTTATATTTGCCCAGTCAGCTTTGAATTTCTTATGAATGCTTAGACAATGGCAGTGAAAGCAGCCTATTTTGCAGGCAAAGCAACTCTCTGTTACTGCATTCAGCAATTTACATAAGAATAAAACAACACACATACCCTGCCACTGACAAGCTTTGGGTATTTTTGTTACATATATCCGGTCTGACCTTTTAATATATTAAGCAAAAGTTTCAGACACACCCCCATAAATTTATAAAACTGAACGCATATCACATACTTTTGGAATTCAAGGTTATAATTACCTCATGGAACTACAAGCAGAATAGTGTCAATTTTGTTTTCAATAGTACAGGCAAATGAAGAAAAAAATGTGGAATTAAAGGTTTTATTAGCTAAACTACAATATCTTTCTAAACTGAACAGAAACTTGAATTTCTTTTGCTGTGTTGACTCCAGACTTCGAGATCACTAAACCTACTGTCACGATACCCTTCTGACTTTCTTACATATGTAAATTCAATCAATTAATTAAAATTCCCCCAAAATGAGCAGATGCACTACTCACATCTTTTCACTCTGAAAGATCATACTGTTTAAGAAACAGCTTTTTGAACTGTAAAACAATATAATTTTAAATTACATAGTAATATGAGTTTCATGACTACCAACGTCTTTCATAAATCTCAAATCCTGAATCAACAACATCACCCGAAACTTTCAGAAAACCCTAATGGGATTCATGTGTTTTTGACAGCCAGCAACCTCATTTTTAAAAATATCTTATGCCAGGTATCTATACTGGGAGATCAAATTCCACTTTTAAGCTTCCAACATGGGAAAAAAACAAAACCAAAAACCAAAACAGTGACACAAGAGCAATAGTTTTTTCTGCTCCGGTGTAAGAAATGCAAAATCATCAAAAGGAACAACCATAGTTTCGTAACTAATTTACAAAACCACTTCCTCTTTTTTTAAGACTCATTTCTATAGTGACTTACACAAATAATCAGGTATTAAATACAAAAATCCCAAGGACACTCAGGAACATCTTTTACAATTTAATTTAGTGGTATATGAATAAAAGAGAATATTTAAGAATTGTCCTTACTTCACGGTATCACTCTACCGTTCAGTGTTTCTTATAACTGACTTCAGCCGAAACTCTCAGAACAGAAGGAACCTGCCCCTGTGTGGCCTTTGTACAGCAAAACTCTAATATGAGAAAAGTTTCACAAGTGTTCCAGTTTTGAACCCCCCTTGTCATACGAACAGGTTAAAAAAGACCACCAAAAAGGGAGAATTTATTTTATTAGGCCAAATTACTGTTTTATAACTCTGAAAGCTAAGTAACTAGCTGATGGTGAAATAATAACTATTGTACCCTAAATTTGTACACAAAAAGTATCTTGTGTTATTTTACATAAAAATTTTAAAAAAATTTATTTTATTTCCCTTCCCAAAGTTATGCGTAGTTGTTAAAACTGAAGGTACAGTCCAAGCAAAAAATTAAAGTTGTGTTCAAATACCTTCCCAGAGTAATTTTTCCTGAGACACACAATTTGTTTTATAAGCCTGTAATTACGTATGTGCTATATTATAGTTCTCAAATACTTTTGAAACAGTTAATTTCCTTGCTAACAGAGATTATACAAAATTATGAGGGCAAATCTAGCATTACCCATAGAGATGTGTATGTGTACACAAATAAGGAGGTACAGTGG
This sequence comes from Falco cherrug, assembly GCF_023634085.1. Taxonomy (NCBI): domain Eukaryota; kingdom Metazoa; phylum Chordata; class Aves; order Falconiformes; family Falconidae; genus Falco; species Falco cherrug. The sequence continues at coordinate 29,477,035 of NC_073704.1, read as the reverse complement.
CAGTATTAATAAGCCATACATTGTGCATCTTCTTTCCCCAAGTAATGTGTACTCTGGCCACAAGTTATCGATTATTTCAAATCTTTGAATAACTCAACATTTTTTTGTTTGTCATTCTTCTGGACTTAAAACACAATCATATTTTTTCTTTTACCCACCACAGCATAGTAAACTTACAATATCAAGAATGTTCAGCATAACAGAAAAAAAGCCCGATAATGCTTTCTTTGAGAAAAAAAAAAAAAAGTACTCTATAACAATATACAAAACATACTAGAAGCCTTAGCCAAAATACCTTTATAGCACCCCAGCATTCTATGTAATTTGTCCATCTCACTCATATTTCTGTGCTTTGACAAAAAGCAAAATTTCCAAACTCAAGGGAATTAAAAACTTTTATCACATACCAGTTCAGTTCTATCAAAAAAATTAACTTTCACTTTGACATCCAGACACCAATGGTCATATTACAGCAAACCCACATTTTGGGCAGGCAGGTGGGGCAGGTATTGTAATCCTGTACTAGGAGCATGTCAGAGGTAGGTTTTTACTTAATAATTTAATTTTCAATAAGACCTGTAATAATTCTCCCCAAGACCTGCACTAATACTATCTAAGCAACAGCTACCTTTTTATTAGCTTTTCTGGCTCTCTCCGACTCAAACATTTAACACCAAATTCTTAATGGCAAAGATTTCTTATTTATCTTCAGAAGCCCTGAATGCTACCACACAGTAACAACCAACAGAACTTACGGTGATGATTCCAGTATGATGCTATTAGCTTGAGTGGAAGATGGAGATCTGTGATTTACAAATACTTCACTCGGGGAAGTGTGAACTACATGGTCCACTAAATGTCCAACTGATGATGGTCGTAACCGGGCTCCTTCCTGAGCGAAGGCAGAGTTGCGACTAAGAGAAATAATAGCAGTGCAATGTGAAAAAAGTATTATTAACCCACATTTCTTACCCTGCTACAAAGGAATGATAAAATAATTCATTCCTCTCAGTGCAAGCATATGTTCATATACATTTTTTTGTTAAGTAGTTTAAGGTTTAAAAAAAATCACTGAAACAATTATGTTGTCAGATGAACATGCTATATTTCATAACTTTCTTTTTTAAAGTGTTCAAAAATTATTTTCATAAACACTAAATGGCTAATATTTTTCTTTCTTCTTTTTTCTCCTTCCCCCCCCCCCCCCCCCCCCCCCCGCCTTCAACTAAAGGAGCCTGAAAGCATTAAGGTCCAATGAACAGGCTACGGGATTGAGAGTCCAGTCAATGAGAAGAAAAAGGAATACCCAAGAGGAGAAATCCTGGCTTTGTTCATGGCAAACCTTAACTTGAATTGATTAAGATGAACATTTTATCTCCTGCATCTTCTCCTAGAAGAATTATAAGCTTTGCACTGAGAGTTTTATGTGAACCAAAATGTTCCCATTTCAAAAACAGCATAGCGGCATAGGCATCTTTCTTAAAATGTTTTGAAACATGCATGATCAAGTTATGTTTTGCTATAAGTGTCGTTATTACACAATTTTCACATTAATTTTTAAAAGCTACCGATATTTACAACAACAGCCTTTTGAATAATATGCTGCAGTGCCAAAGAATCTTAAAACCTTCTGGTTTATGGAATACAAAATTGGATAATACTGATCCTTAAGCCAGTTTCAGCACACTGAGAAAAGTGGTTCTTTTCAGGAATGATTTTTCACTAACACAAACCCTTAAGCTCTATCATATGAAAAGAGTGAGCTTTGAAAGGAAATGCAGAAAAATTGAGGGGAATAAAAACTGCAAGCATTTCTCATTAAGTAATCTTCCCCAATGTTTTAAGAAGTGGTGTTAACCAGAATCAATTATTTCTAAAATATCACCAAGATGTTATTTTTTATTATTATTATTATTTAGCCAAATGAACAATTTAGTTTTAACTGTGCTTGAGAATAGTCAAGCTCTCAAATTTAAGGTAGCATGCTACATCTTACACTTTTTTATAGGTTGAGTGAGAAGCACCCAAAATTCAGCCCCAAATAGTTTCTCTTATCTGGAAGCAAATGTTCCAGAGAACCACTCAGCACAAAATTTGTTATTTGTCTCCATAATGCATTAATTCTTTTTTCACACCAGTAGGTCATTCACATTAGAGGTTAGACAGTCACTTCTAGGGAGAGAAGATCTGATGCTGCTTACTGATTTGGGGTTCCAGGTGGAGACCGTGATGGTAGGCTCTGTGTTTCCAGCCTCTCATCAGACAGTGAGTTCCTACTCACTACTTCCCAGTCCATTCCACTCATTAACTTCCGTGCCAAGGGTTTACTGGGGGATCTAGAAGAAGAAAGTAAAGTGACTAACTAAAAATAAAAACTATGAGATAACAATAAAATTACATAAAATTCACTGCAATGAAACTGATGTTTTATAATAGGAAACCTGATTATAATAATGCAAAACTATATTTACATGGGCAGTTCTGCATTTTCTCATTATATTGTACTTCGTTTTCTGTACTTTGTACAGGAAAGTCAATGAAATACAGTCATAAAATACTGCTGGCTGGGAGGGGGACAGGAAAAGTGGAAGAGGAACCCACTAAACTTCACTAAGCATTTCTAATGCCTCGGAGAGAACCTGACTCAAAACAGCCATTGAGAGATAAAAATTCAAATCAAAACCAAAACAACCCCACAAACCAAACCAAACCCTCTAAGCAACACAACTATTTAGCCATCTCAGGAAAAATAAAGCAGTAGAAACATCAGCCCAAAAAACTTCCCAAAGACTTAGAAGAACTGAAAGTGTGGTAATCGTCACCAAGGCAATACAGCTACTGAGTTTTGTTTACTCATCAGGGTTTTCCATCAAGGTGACATGCTTTCTTCCAGAACGTGTTTTGTTACCTGTAAGACAGATGCAGTTGTCCTATTCAAACTTCTTTGGGGGTAACCAAACTTCATTTGCTTTTGTGCCAGAAATGTCCTTCAGGTTAAAGGTTGTTATCACCAGTGTTTTTACACAAAAGGAATTGTATTTTTCTACTCATTGCCCTTTCTCGTTATTGAGGAAATTTTTCTTCTTTTCTCCAGTCATCCCAGCATACCTAGAATACCCTTCTGCTGTTTCTTTCACCTATTTCTTAAGCACAAATAAGACCACACTTGCAATCTCTTGTGAAATACTGCATTTCCCTTTTATACTGGAAATCATCAAATGAATCATCTGAGAATTGTGGTTGTTTTTTTCTTAGCATCACGTTGGACAGTTCAGTTACCCTGCGACTAAATATACCCAGACTTTTGCTATTTATTGTGTTCATCTGAAAATTCTTTAGACAGCAACAACAATTCTTTTAAACAATCCTTTAACGTCCTGCATATTTCGTGTCACTGGATTTTAACTGTACTTTGATAGTGCTATATAGTTCAAATTTCTCCTCTATCATTACCCAACCATATTTTGTTCCAGTGATACCTCAACTTCAGGTTTTTGTGCCCTGATAATTTCATTCCCATTTGCCTTTACATTCTATCACTATACTCATCTCTACTCTCCAGGTTTGCACAATGAGGTGCCAACATATTATTGTATCAGCGTAACTCCTTCAGTTCTTTCCCCAGTTCCATACAAACACATCACAAAATAACCTCTGCCTTTCCTGTCCCTGGGACACACGGCAACTGTTCCTTATCTCCATCATTATCACATTACTCATTTACTGAAAGTGCAAATCCAGAAAAAAGGAACTTTCAGAAATTAAGGAACTACCCACAAACGAATTACATCCTTTTGAAAATGAGAAGCTTCATTACAAATACATTTTTGCTTCTCATGGAACTTAAAATTCAATGCAAGCCACCACCTTAAGCAGACTGCCCCCCATATTATCAAAAAATTCTACAACAATAACCAACCAAGCATCATATCAAATAATCTATCTTCATGCAGAAATATGTAAGTTCTATGATGTCAACACTGTGTGTTTGATACTAAAGGAGTTGTGATCTGTGTGTGTTTTTACATCCCCAAGCAGTTCTGAACATGTATTGCACGCTGCTTTGCTGCTCTAAAGACTTACTGAATAACAGCTGAAAACATCAGACAGTTAAGTGAGATGGGCTGTTCTAAATACTACTGCTTCAAGTCTTTTTCCACTTGGGGAAAAAATAATCTGACAGTATATTGATATTTGAAAACAGGGAAAATATAAATTATTTAATTCCTGAGGAAAAGCACATCCAGCTTCTTAGCATGCTGCACTGTATTTAAGCAGTATAAATTTGATTCAAAAAGTAATTAGCTTGACATCATGTCAATTAAACCAACTTTTCAATTTCTGTAATTTGTTTCAGATGTGAGCAACTTAAACCACTTACATATTTTTCTTCACAAACACAGCAAATTTGAGCAGCTCTGAACAAATGAAATAAGAAGAAACCAGCAGAAGTGAAATGCATGTCTAATGTTATCTGTTCAGTACTCGTTTACTAATCAAAGCTATCATTAGCTAGACCTTGCTGACAGCATGCTGGCAGTCAGCAGATTAGCACCAAGAGCCAGCTCTGCCTAGAGAACAGGCTGAGGGAAAGATGCAGAGCCACATAATATATGCAATGCTAAATTAGGGAAATATGGGACTGCAGATACAGTAGTTTCTGACAGACATATAAAGGCAGCTATTGAACTTATTTACCTTCAGTGAAAAAGCAACAATTAGAACATAAGAAACTTGGTTTGGTTTGTGTTTAGTTTGTTGGGGGTTTTTTGAAGTGTGCAACAGTGAAAGGGCACTATCCTTGCCTGTATAAAACAAATAAAGTCACAAAGAGAGACACAGAAGTATATAGGGAAGGGAAAAAACAAGTTTTTCCAAAAATTACATTTTTGACTGCTTCAAAAAAAACAACCCACTGCACTGTCTCTGAAGTCATAGTTTGTAACTACATTTTTGAAAACTTCCTCAATCTATGCAAAAAATGAACATAACTAAAATGAGAAAAGCATCATTTTCGTCCCTATCAAAAAAATCCAATGTTAAGAAAACTCACCGTTTGCTGTGGATAGGGTCTGCTCTTTCAGCCATAATACCTTACTACCATGATAAACAGCTGCAGCGTTTATCAGCAAATGTTCGTTTCAATTATTTTATTAACAGCTCTAACCTCAGAGTCCCACCCTCTCATGTTTGTTGCCTCTACTTCCTGTCTTTGCAGAAATTTCAAAGAAAAAATTACCACACTGCAGCACTGAACTTCTCAGTGCTGTGGCTTTTTGATACTAGTTCTCCTACCAACACTTTTAAATCTAACATTTTTTTTCTTATTAACACATAAGATATGTTGTGAAAATTTCCTGCAAATTTCTCCTGTATCACTAATTCCTTACAATATGCAAATAACTTACTCATGCTAGAGTGCAGCTGAGGAGATGGGAGGGGGTAAGGTGTAAAAAACATTTTAAATGCTTTGATAAACTTTGGAATTCTAAATTCCACCTTTGTCTGCTCAGTCTGGATGCTTCTACTGCATCCCAGCACAGGGCACTTCTAATTAACAGAGTAAACTATTCTCAGATTCAGCTTTTGGTGTATTGGCAGAGATATTCCTAAAGAAGTTGCAAGAAGTCCTATCTACCTGAGTAAGGACAGAGACTGAAAACTTTACATGCCCCCAAACACAAGAACAGTCTTACAAGCTGCAATACTATGTCAAATAAAAAAAATTGAGTAGCGGGATGAAATTACATAATGCAACTGGAAAAAAAGCATGACAAATTGTATTAGCTCAGCTACAGTACACAAAAGCTTTTGAAGACAGAATTTGTTTTGTGTCCCACAGACGAAGTGCTAAATTCTCACACAAGCTGGGAAAGAAAGAGGGTATTGTTTGGGAACACAGGTGCAAATCTTTTAAATCATTTCTATCCCAAAAAGAAATACAACCTGGAGCCACAGCCTTGCTTTGTATTTTGACAAGGAGTACGGGGAATGCACCTCTCAGCAAAACTGGCAACTACTGCTTCAGACTGAGTCTGAAACTATGTACAAATCTGCAGATACACCACAAATGACATATGCAATTTAAAACAACTGAGGAATTATTTAATTAACCGAATAAATGCATAGATGAAGCGACTGGATTTTTGGAAACAGAGACTGCAACTTAATAATAGGGAGTTTGCAAATACAAATGACTGAGACACCCACCCACTATCATACAACACACACAAACCACCTTTTCTCAGCTCGAGTAAACACCATCAGAACTGAACAAAGTAAGAATATTTTGCAAGGACTTTAAGAGAGAACAGTGTTCTTTAAGAAATCTCTCAATTCATGTTTTGATAAAACTGTATTCACTTTGATTATCTACTTTCACTTTTACTATGCTCCAGGGAATTCTTATGGGTTTTCTTGGGTTCTGAATACCCTGCAACAAATGAGGCCAAGAGAATAGCTGTAATTAAGAAGGGGCGGGGAGGGGGAAGAATCTAAACTGCAGCAACAGTTTTCTAAATGCTAAAGTTAGTACTGCATGAAGATTAAGAAAACAGCATCATCCACAAAACGCATCAAATTTATTACAAATCATCTCCTTCACAGTAATAGATTCAATTTTTTACAACTGAATTTTAAATGGTTTTATGATTTGGAAAAAAAGTACAATCCATGAATACTACTTCACCTAATTTTAAAGTAAAATCCTGAGGACAAACAGCTAGGCCTGCTAATCATAGGTTATAACTGCTCTTTTTATTCAAATGGCTGTTAAGAAATTTTACTTCCATGTCTTGTGTTCTGTATCTATGTTCTGCTCATTGTGCAAAGGCTACATGGTCATTGCTTGCGGCAATCACTATTTCCCAGCTTTGAATAAACACCTCACTCAAATTAACATCTCAATGTACTATGGGTGTTATTCTCCTAAAATGTGTCCCGGTTTCTGCTGGGAGAGAGTTAATTTTCCTCCCCATAGCTGATACAATGCTGTGTTTTGGATTCAGTATGAGAATAATGTTGAATAATGAGAATAACACACTGATGTTTCAGATGTTGCTAAATAGCGCTTACTCTAAATTAAGGACTCTTCAAGTTTCCCATGCTCTGCCAGTGAGCAGGTGTGCAAGAAGCCGGGAGGGAGAAGAGCCAGGACAGCTGACCTGAACCAGCCCAAGGGATATTCCACACCACAGAGCATCATCCACAGTATATAAACTGGGGGGAAGAAGGAGGAAGTGGGGAATGTTTGGAGTGACAGTGCTTGTCTTTCCAAGTAACCATTATGTGTATGGAGCCCTGCTTTCCTGGAGATGGCTGAACACCTGCTGGCCCATGGGAAGTGGTGAATGAATTTCTTATTTTGCTTTGCTTGCACATGTGGCTTTTGCTTTACCTACTAAACTGTCTTTATCTTAATCCATGTGTTTTCTCACTTTTACTCTTCTAATTCTCTCCCCCCATCCCACTGGTGGGGCAGTGTGAGCGAGCAGCTGCGTGGAGCTTAGTTGCCAGCTAGGGTTAAACCACAACACAATGAAATGATTCAAAAGTCTGCTTAAACAGTATTAGCTCAAATAAGGCAGTTTCTAACTAGATATTGGTAAGAAAACACAGTGTAAGTCTGGATAGCTCTAGAAAAAAATATCTGGGTTTTGGGGGGTTTTTTTGTTTTGTTTTTAAACTGATCTTGAATAATCTTCTGATGTGGTAATAACAAAAGCAAGAGTAATTACTCTTTTTTTTTTTTAATTAAGTGTCCACTTAATTTGCAAGACAGACCTGGCTTTAATGCTGGCATGCTCCTGGTTTCATAGCAAAAGGCAACCAATACATAGCAGAACTTTCAAAAGCAATCCAAATGAGTCCACTGCTTGAGAGCTTAAAAAGCTGTTCAACACCACAATGACTTTGTCTGAGAAAGACACACTCAGAAAGAGAAAAGCCGGTTCTAGGAACAAAAACCACGTTATGCCTGAAAAAACCTTAAAAAGCAAAATTTATCCTTTCTATGAATACAAAAGGGCTAACATCCACTCAGTATTAAATTTGAAATGTAAATCTTTAGAAGACAAAGAATTAAAGATAATGTTCTTAGATTAAGCTTCTTGAACCATGTGGTGTTCTAGAAATGTCTTATATTTCAAATATTTTCACACTGGAAAATACTAAAAGTCTTTAAAATTGAAATGTATTACTTGCACACTATGATGGGGAGGACAGAGGAAGAAACAGATGATTTAATAAAAGCCTGTTGAGGTGTATTTGTTACAATATGCTATTAATTTCAGTTCACCAACATATGTGTATATACCTCAGACATTTATCAGTCATCAGCATTACTAAACAAATCAAAAGGTGAGGATGAATGCTGTATTCCTTAGTCTAAAAGCAACAGTGGAAAATAAAATCACTGGCCAAAGAGACCAAGTATTGTATCACAAAAAAAAGCACCAAAGACATGAGAAAACATCATAGCAGCTCTATCCATGGCTTTACATTTTATCCAGAATATTCATTACAAAATACAAGTGACCCCAGCACCACTTGTTCAGTTTTGACACAAAGGGAAGAGTGCCATCTACTGAATAAGATTTTCTAATATTATAAATACACTCTTCAAAACAAAAAACAGCTCTCCTCCACTCTACCTTACTTGTGGGAAATTGCCAAGTTCAGACTGCAACAAGAAAAGTAGTTTTTAACTGATTCAGAATGGTAATTTAAGTAACAAACTTAGCTGTCACAGTGATGAGCCTCCCAGGTACCAGAAAAGTTGGCCCACATAAAAATCTAACCAGCCTCCCCAAGTAAATTAAATAGAATAAAAAATAATTCTACAGCACACAGAACAAATTGGTTTTATAAAATCTACCTGTTGAACCACCATGTGACAGCACTTCTGCCCCTAAATCCTTCTAACATGGAGCTAGCTGGTTATCTATGGTGTGCCCAGCTAAAAACTCAAATTTTATTGTATTGCACATGGAGAAAGGGGAGGGGGGGCAGGAAATCAAGGCAGAATTCACCAATGCTCTGAACAGCAGTGTTTGCAGGTACGTGAGAAAGGTTGCTGGGCTTGTTGCTAAATTTCTGTGAGCATCAATTTGTACTCCAGCTTTCCTTAAGGGGTAACTATGTTGAAAGACATTTCCCGTTTCAGTAAAAGTATAAGCATAGAAAAAGCACGGAGCATGTTCCCTTCCCATAAGGATTCTTTCTATTAAAGATCAGATCAGAAATCTGCCAGATAGATGCAGCAGGTATTTTACTTTTGAATACTGTTAACATAATTTCTGGATGAAGAGCTAAATCTGTGTCTTGACTGTTTCCCTGCAATCACTGAACCCCTCAGGAGTCTGAAACCCAATTAAGTAATAGATTCTATGATTAGCCAGCTACTCTGTGACAGAATACCTTCAGAAGCAGCTCACTCCTCGCCAGATTTTTCATAGGGACTATGAGGGACACTTCACTGGGACTATAGTGATAATGCTGTTCTGACCAAGTCAGTCACTCACAGTACCTTATTCTAAAGAAAGTATGTCTGTACTGTTGTAGGTTGTTCTCAAGGATAAATCATACCCATTAACTCAATATTTTAATGGAATGGTTAGAGACCATGCTTTGCAATAATGACAGCTCTAAAAAGACTAGTACACATAGCAATAAACTACACAGATTGAAGGCTATTCCAAATCTTGAAAATACATAAAGAAGGACATATTAAAGAATACCCTTATTTTCTGTCATAAGACTCTCCCCTATTTCTGGCTGCCCCAAAGAAACACCCCTCCCATATCAAAATTAAACTCCTTAATGCAGTTAAATCAAGCCACCAGCAACAGTCAACAACAGTTGCTCTTTATTTTACATTTTTGCAAACAGAAAACGATCCTGTAGCATCTAAAATCATACAAACAGAGAAGGCTTACTGATCTTGTACAAATGTAAATTGCTTACCTTGCAAATACTCTGTCTTTGTTTGCTCTTTCTTTACCATACTGCACAGACTGGACCTCTGTTCTCCCACTGGAAAATAAAACAAAACAAAGCAAAACCACTAAATGCAACAAGCTTAGGATAACAATTTCTTGCTTAAAATCGAACCATCTCAACAGAAAATCCCTAGATTCTATTTTCAGTCATACTCAAGCAATTGAGCTAGCTTCAGTACAGTGTAACTTTAGAAAGCATTTAGTAGAAGTGTAGGTTGCCTTCCCCATTACAGTCTAACTCTAACAAAGACCAATTAATTTTAGGCATGAAGACATAAATTTTTCTCTTCCTTTTTCTTCTTATCCAAAGCAATAAAAAAGTTCCACTTGGATCTTCGGGTAACAACACTATAATCCTCTCCATTAGCCACACTCAAAAGTCACAGCATCTCCTCTGTACTCCTCCTAAACTATTCCCTGAATCGCTAATATCTTAGTTGCTACTTAGTTTGGCAAAATATCATGAATAAATTAAGATAAACAAATCAGAATTGTATTCTTCTGTACAACTTGTCAAAACCAAGATCAGATCTTCTAACTTGCTGACTTTTCATGTAAGATCAGATGTCTTGTGTAGAAGTAAATCCTTTGTAATATTTCATAATTTCTCTTTTAGAAAAAAATATGCAATTTTGGGGGGGGCTGTCTATCAGCAGTTGATAGTGGTGGCAAGATATCAACAAAACTCCCTCTTGTACCCACTTCCCCATTTATAACTTCACACCAAGGCACAGACTCAGAGGATACATGTAAAAGTATACTGATACTTAAAACTCTGGGTTTTTGTCTCTTACAGGGACATTTACATCGTAAAGTCAAACTGTTCATTAATAATTAGCTCGTTTCGCATTCGTATTACAGAACTACTGTATGTATGAAGGCTGGAGAAATGGGCCAGCTGGTATCTCATGAAATTCAGTGAAGGGAAATGCAAAGACCCTCACCTGGGGAACAATAACCCCATGCACAGGCTAAGGGCCAACTGGCTGGAAAGCAAGTTTACTCAACACGGATGAGACTGCATCTGGAGTGCTGTGTTTGTTGAGTTCCAGGGTCCTTCAAGTCAACCAAAGGGCCACAGAAACAATTAAGGGTCCAGAGTGACTGACACATGAGGAGATGAGAGAGCTGGGACTGTTCAGCCTCAGGAGGAGAAGGCTCAGGGGCATCAAATGAGTGCCTATAAATACCTGAAGAGGGAATTAAAAAATACAGCCAGCCTCTTCTCAAGAGAGCCCAGCGACATGACAAGAGGCAATGGGCACAAACTGAAATATGAGATATCCTACTTAAACAGAAGGTGGTAAAAAACAACAGCAATAAAAAAGAATCCTCACAAAGCAAACAAAAAAAACTTTTTACTGTGAAGGTGGTCAAACACTGGATCAGGTTGCTCAGAGATGGTGCAAAGTCTCCATCCTTGGAGATATTCAAAACCTGGCTGGACACTGTCCTAGGCAACCTGCTGCAGCAGACCCCATTTGAACAGGGCATTGGACTAGGCAGTGTCCAGAGCTGCCTTCCAACCTCTGCCATGTTGTGATTCTAAGAAATCTCTGTTTTCAAACCTGCTGCCTACTAACTTCCTAGGGTTATACATTTTTAAATCCAACAAGCAGTAAGCCATCTACATTTTCCTTTATTCCTTTCCAGTAATTCTAACATTGTATTTGCCTTTCTTTAACTCCTACTTATAATTGATTTAATGTTTTCACAGAACTACAAAGGTCCAAGACAGTAACAGCTTATTTATAATTGGTGTTCCTCCTCTTTTCTCTCCTTGTGTAGATTATTTTGCATTTTTAGACACTGAACTCAATCTACCATTTTATTGCCTACTCACTCATTGTGACATACCACCGAAACTTTCTACAGTCAACTTCAGCTTTTGCTACAAAAACCTGTATCACTTCAGTGGTAACTTCCCTTTGTTGAGAAGAAGGAACCTACTTGTTACACATCTGTTTAAAATAGTTGCTAATATACAATAAAACTCTTCAGGTTTTGGCAGTTTAACTTCTTTAATGAGTATTTGGTAAGGAATACTATTAGAACCACTTTGAAAATTTAAAGACAGTGTACAGAAGTCAGTTTTTCTCATCAGTAGTCTTGATCTCTCCTGGAAGCTTTTTTTTAAAAAAAAGAAGAACAACAATCCAACCACCTTGCTTTGTAATTTGCTGCATTATAATCTTTTAGACCAATGGAAACAATAAATTATGTAACACATTTAATAGTTCAACAATTTAATGTCTCTGATTTCTTTCAGAACTGGGCATAATTCTGTCTAGCCCTGGCAATTCAGCATTTTATTAGTTTGTTCTACTCATAGAAATGCTGGCTAGAAGTCTCTAGTCCAATCTCCTGTTAACACTAGGTCATGTCTGGCCGTGGCTTTGTCTACCCAAGTTTTGAAAGCCTCCAAAAATAGATCCCACAACCACCCTGAGTAACTTGTTCCAGTAATGCACTACTCTCCTAAAAAAACAAAAACCCCAAAACTTTTCTTAATGTCCAGCTAGAATCTTCAAGATGAAATCTGTGGCTGTTGCCCCTTGCTCTGTCACCTGCCATTACCAGCACAAGTCTGGCTCCACCATTTCTGACACTGCCCTTGAAGTAGCTTTAGGCTTGCTACAGAATTCCCCCTTGGCTTTCTCTTCACCAGATTAAACAAGCCCACTGCCCTCAGCCTCTCCTTGTGTGCCATGTTACTACTATTATGCTGCCTCTAAACAATCTCTCAAACTACCTACAGAAGTTCTAGCCTTTTGGCTGCTTCATTAACTTTAATGATCATCTTAAATTTTAGGCAGTTTCCCTTTTCATCTTACATTAACATAAAACGAATGTCATCCTCCAAGAACTATCCTGTAATACTAACCACAATGATTCAAATTCAAAATAGTTACAAAAATTAAAAAGCTCCCCCAAATTCACTACAATAATATTGAACCAACTCTCAAACACTGTTCAGGATCACAGAATGTTTCTCAAATAAGTGCTGTGAATCCTGGTCAAAAAATGGTATAAGAATTTAGCCACCAAATTACTTTCCTCTTTATACATCTATATAACCCCCAAGTGTAACAGAAACAGTCTGTTACTGTGTTGTCTAGCTTTTCATCATCTCCTTTTGTACATCACAGATACTGCTGTCATTCTAGGCAGGTGATTAGTAGCAGCTCCGTTATTCTCTACTTCAGGCACAATTTAAACCACCAGCATTCTGCATTACTTGCAGAGGCTGTTACCTCAGCTACTGGGATTTTCTTTTTTATGAAAAGCATAATACACTAAAAACCAACACCACCTACTCCATCGATAGAAATTATACTTGGGGATTATAGTTATTCCACAGTCATTCTTTGCACCTCCAAGATTTTTGCAATTATGTTAAGTTCATCCTTAGAAGTTACAGACTTAATTTTATCCTTATTTTCTGAACTTCTGGTTTTGGTACAGAATATGTATGTCTCTTGTCTTCACCTAGTTTCTATTAGCATGCATCTATCTTAAATGGGCTTTACTTGTACAATCTTCTTTTCATTAATTTCTGTTTGATCTTTATTTAGAAATGCAGCCTGTGAGACAATCTCGAGAGTACTAGCTTGATAACAACCACTAATAATACAATAATTATATTTTCAACCTATTCTAGAAATTTACTGGCAACATTTGAAACTTAGGCCAACAGGGAAGGGGAACAGTTGCAGGATGGAAAAACTGCTTGAATTATGGCACCTTATAACCAGGATTCTAAATAATTCCCTATGTTTATTGATGAGTTCCCTGTTAGCTTATGCTCTTTCCCACATATTTTAAATCAGCACTTACCAGTACCGGAACTTGGAACCCAAAGTGAAGTAATGTGCAAAGAAGTTCTTCTGAGGGGGGAGCGGTCTATCCAAACGGAAGAATGTGTGATGTTCAACACAAGCTTTCCACAAATTCTTACATGCGCGGTAATTCACCATATTGAATCCCAATAATGTTTCTCTAGATTCATGCTAAAGAGGAGAAAAAAATCATTTCAGATAAAAATTGTTCAAAGTTACTTTTGAAATTAAGATATATACTTTTAGCTTTTTTTAAAAAAAAATACGCTCTTTGAATTTTACATTAACTTTATGTATTATAAACCTTTTTAAAATACCTCTAAGTTGTCTTTAAAGGTTTTTTTCTTTTTTTTTCTTAATGAGCCTGCTCAAAGTTTAACAGTCTGTTTAGTGATACTGAAACAAGTCTAGATGGCAAGAAATGGTCCCAAAAGGTAGGACATTTAAAAAAATGTCTGTGATTCAAGAACTCAAAGGCAACATGCCTCCTTGTTTCAAGATTACAACAGTAAAGATGAGGAATTGTCATGCACACTTGCCAATTAAAGACTGGTAACAGCTATTGATCTCAAGAGCAACTGAGTCTACTTCTAAATGATCAATTAGGCTCCTGGTAAAGGAAATAAGCGAAACTGTAAGCAAGCTAAGATATTCTGCCTGTTGAGGGAGCTTGATTACAACCTTTGTAGGTCAGAAAACACCATCATCACTCTGCTTTCTCTTCACAGTACTAAATCCTCCACAACATTTAGCACACCTAAACTGCTTTCACTTAAAAGTAAACTCCTTTTCCAAGTTAAGCTTTTGCTGGCCTGCTTATCTTTAGATCTGCTGAGATACCCAGATGTAGACCTGCAACTCTTCTCCCAGCACTGTACTTGGGAAGTTGAGACTAATGGCTAAGACGGACACAGTATTTTCAGCCACATGAGGAATTTAGGGTAAAGAATAAAATGTATTTTAAAAGTAAACAGCAACCCTGAGTATCTATTGATGAAATTCAAGAAATTACATGCAAGAAAATAAAACCTGATATTTTACTTTAATTCACAAAATTTACTTATTTCTCTTGTTTTAATATCCAAGTACTGCCAACTGTGCCCTGTATTTTCTAGACATATTAAATGAAGTACTTAAAAATTAAAAGCCACAAACAAGGTAACAGATATAAAGTCCATTACCTATTCAGTTAAAAAAGACTTTATCAATAACATAAATAACATAATATAAACAAGATACATTACTATACCGCAAAAGAGCAACTATGTAAAATTTATGGACTGTGTCATCTGCATCCAGTAAAGGATGAACCCACCAAGATTTTAGATTCCAACAAGAAGTTCTCATGCTGTAGCAAATGTTAATGCTCTGTCAGCCTTTTAAACTGTTGGAAAATAGAATTTGACAACTTATATGAGCTGCTGATCATGCATGTTCATGTCTCTCAGAGCATTGTAATTATGGGGGATGGGGGTGGGGAAATCCTCCTGTTTCCCCTAGTTTGTTACTTCGCAGAACAAGCTGATCTGATTCTCATGCCACTAGATCACTAGATCAGGCATGAAGCATGAAGGAGGAGCTGGTATCGCATGATGAGAAGGAGCTGCAGCTAGATCAGCTTAATTGTAATGCGAAACAGCACTTTCACAGGAACTTGGTGTGTTAGAGCTTTAAAGGTACCTTAACAATAGTTCTATTCATAGCTTTTAAGGCTTTCATTGCAGTACAGAGAGAACTGATTCTCAAACCCTACCCTTGATCTCAATTACAGCGAGGAATCAATCCTTAATGTAAAGAAGTGTAAGATATTGGCTCCTAAGTGCACCCATCCTTTTTCTATCCACCCTTGCTGGTTCTGTAATACCTAAACATA
This sequence comes from Falco cherrug, assembly GCF_023634085.1. Taxonomy (NCBI): domain Eukaryota; kingdom Metazoa; phylum Chordata; class Aves; order Falconiformes; family Falconidae; genus Falco; species Falco cherrug. Next base: position 29,461,325 of record NC_073704.1, on the reverse strand, counting down.
AGCTGGGCACTTGAAATTCATCTTTGCTGATGATTCTGGGGTGCAAGCCCTTGTTCTACTGCTATCTGGTAGCTGGATTTAGAATAAGATTGACCCTGTTTTCCCTGAAAATAGTAGGCTTGAATCAATGCGGGCTCAGTATAAGACCCCAAGGTAACACTTACAATGTCCATGGTACTTCAGCCAAAAGCACATAAAGTAACAGAACTGTTGTACTGCAGCTTACAAAAACGTTTTTATACCACAAGGCTCCAAGAAGATGCTGAATGCTCTATAGTATGTCAATGACATACAGGTATTTTAGGTCTGTTGAGACAGTGTTAGAAGACTACTTCAGGGAGTCGCAGTTGGATTCTGCTCTGAAACTACTATCTCACTAATTTTGTCCATGCTTCCTACTGCAGAGAGGAAAATGGTCTGCTTGCTACAGAGGGAGAGAAGAGTGAAGCAGCTGGAAGGCAATACCAGTGATGAGGCTCAGGGCCCAAGCATGAAACTTCAGGTAAGGCAAATATTACCATATAAGTTAATTTAAAGCATAACCTTACAGATGTACACCATATAGCAGGCTACCTATAGAATCCAAGATGAAACACTGGAGGGATAGGGGAAAGAAAGGTCTAAGTCATATTTGTGGTTCATTTTATTAAAAGAACAAAAAAAACAAACAAAAAAAGCAGAATCTATATTGGTGCCTCCTTCTCATACAACAGCTCAGCCCTTAACATTCACCTTGGGTGGGGACATTCATTCAAACCCACCTTTGCCTGATTTGAAACAGGGACTTCAGAGCAGATCTTTCACTGCTCAAGAGAGAAACTGGGCTGAAAAACATATTCTCTAGTGGGTCCCTTTCACTTGGCCTAAACAAAGAAAAATCCCAGAACAAAGCAAAAATTCCCTACCCCCATCTCTGAGAGACACAAAAGGACTTGTGCTTTATAGGCGGCAGACGCTCCAGAGACTCAAGATGTTCCACAAATAGTGGAAAAAAGTCCTGTGGAAGCTTAAATGCAACACAGATTGTGCCAACAGTATCTGCTTGTCACGCAAAATCTTCAATACGATTAGGCAACAATCAACTAGGCATCTAATGAATGCCAGTGTTATTTAAGATCAAGTATGTACTTGGGCAGATAAACTCATATATTGCCTTGTGATTCTAGCCCACATTCTGTCTAAAAGTCAGCAAGACAAAAAAAAAAATATATAAAATTAAAAAGAAAATAAATCATTTTGGCCTCTCACTGAAACCAGGTCTTGGTCATGGACAAAACCTATTATATTGGTTTTTTACAGACTCAAGTAATTTTTCGGTGAATATCAGGGCTCTAAAAAAGCAAAGAAACATGCTGAACAGCTTATTTGGCTGCTAAAGAATCAAGACCACTAAAGTATATTGGATTGGATTTTGCTAAGAGTTTGATGCTAACTATTGACATTACAACAGCCAAGAGTGCAACTACCTAAACCTAGAAGCTTAGGGAAACATGCAGAAAAATGAAACTACTTAATAATTCTCAAACAGCTTCAAAGCATGTGAGGGAAGCAGCATACAGAACAGGCAGAATACACAAAATATGGTGAAAAAAACCTGCCACTGAAGTTAAAGCTCAGAGAGCTTTTTGTGTCAGATGAGTAAGTCATACATACAACATTCTTTTACCCCCACAAAACCATAAAGAAACAATGGAAAGAAAATCTACTCTGGTGGATGTGTGCTCCCGGTATATAGCAGTCAGAATACGAAATCAGCTTCCATTCAAGACTATATTATGCTACCAGTGGAAAATGACTTTGACGTTAAACTGCTTCATCTGACTTAAGTGATTTATTTAAACACAGATATAATCTATTAAAAGCAGGCAAATAATTCTTTACTTATGTTGATGCCTCTAAGCAATGCCAAGTCAGGGAATAAATTTAATAGGTGATTAGAAGATAAGGCACTTGCACTTTTGAGGTCCGTTGAAATTAAAAGCTCTCAACGCTCATTAACACTATTTGAAAAATATCTTTTTAGGACTGCTTAAACTAGGGCATATGCAGCCCAGTTTGGAAAAAAACAAAAACACTAGAAAATTCCTATCCAAAGTCCACTAATTTAATATTCTATAGCATCTCAGCTTCGCAGCTGAATAAATATGGTTACTCAGCTGTACAATTTATGATATATTTACACACAACTTTTAAACATCATCAGCATACCGTGACTGTATTTTCACTGCCGTATCGTAAATCAGTTCTTTTAAATATACACTCAAAGCACTAGATCAGAGGTATTTTACATACCAAATGTGCAATCACTGAGTCACTTCACCTAGTTTCTGCTGCCTAAAGAGAGCCATTTGTGCTCTTTATTGTTAATGGGAGTGAAAGCAAAAGTAAGCACATACCCACCAGAGAGCAACTTAATGCATCCTAAAACGTACTTCCAATTCATGCAAGATGTTTCACCCCTTGCATGTATCTGGTTACTTTAGAGGAAGTCTAATAATTAGCTTTGGTTAGCTAGTGATCATGAAACAGAAAATACGTTCTTTTAACCTAAATGAAGATGAATATAGGTGAGATGAATCTTATCCTATGAGTCTACTCGGGGAAAGTAACTCTGGAAATAACAATGTTAATATTAAGTTTGATTTAAATTAGTTTAAGTATGCCTTCTTTGGAAGCCAAATTTAAGCTTTGATCTTAAGATATTCATGACTTGAAAACTGATGTCAAAAGCTTAATTTTCATTCATTCCATCTGATACATAGAGTTTAAAGAAAAACAGCACAAAGCTTTTTAATTTTTGGCTTGGGTAAGACGACTCAGAAAAGAAATTACATTAGTTACATATACTACATTCTGGTGCAAGTAAATATACAGAGTATTAAAAAGCAACAGTAAAAACAAGATGAGAAACCTATCTTTATATTACTGTCAATTATATGCATATCTTTTTTTTGCAGAAAGAAAATACTCATACAAAATCCAATCCAATTTTATATGTAGGTATCTCAGTCCTCGCTGTTCTGAACTCTGCTACTACAACCTTTTCCTCAAGTTCTGATTTAGAAAACAACTATAGTTCAAAATTTCTGAATTCCAAATAAAAACCCAAATTCTTGTCTCAGATCTAAAGACAACATTCCCGCAACTGTAATGGAAGTTGCACACACTGGTATCAAGACAAAATTTGACCTCTGGGCTGTCAGAGATCAGTTTGCCTTTGAGAACTAGCCAGTAGCTCCTGCAGCGTATTAAGAAATACCTGTGTCACCACGATTAAATACTCCCTGTCCCCCCCTTTTTTGTATCATTACCTTTTTTCTGCTCACGTTGCATAATATCTGCTCATGTTGACAGATCCTCCTGTTTATTTCATGTAATAGACAAGATTCTTTTCTTTCTACACATAATTACTCCAAAATCCTCTAAGTCCTGTTATCCTACTTCTGAACTGATACCTTTTAACTAAACTGATTAGTTAATCAAATAGTCATATTTTTAATTAATTCCTCCATCTTTCCCCAGTGATGTGTCTGTGATGGGTTTACACTAATCTCTTGGAGGTATGGAACAATCCATTTCTTGCTGAATTAAATGTGCAGTGGTCCTGTGCTGCTTCACAGGGTAGCAAACACACACCATAAGCAGTGAAACATACATTGCTCACAGAAAGCTTCAACTTTTTCCCCAACCAATTTAGAAGAAGGCATTAAAAAATTACCATACGTAATTTAAAACTGCAAAGACATTCTTATCTCTTCTGTTTAAATATAAGTAATAAAGTCAACTTTGTATTACTAAATCTAAATAATACAAATCAGCATGTTTTAATCAAACCTTTATTTACAAGCACATACACAACTGAAGCAGCATTAAGCATTACCTTTAATTTGGTTTCTTCTGAAATTTAAATTTAATATTGATTTACTTTTAACCTTTTCAACATTCATCTTATATAAGCAAGTTACATTTCCTGCATACAAATGTAAAAATAAACGTATGTAAAATATAAGGTAAATCAAATGAAAAAACGTCTTCTAAAGCATTGTAATGGCCCATTTGAGAACTGAGATCGCCAGAATGTTAGTGAAAGTGGCCTTTTAATTGCAGATAAAGGCAAGAATCAACATATCTGTCAGCATAATGTAAATGCGCAGCATAGAGAAATTTCATTGCTCTCTCATTTTTTGAGATGTAATTTAAAACAGTACTCACCAATTCTTTCCTAAGTTGAATAAAAAACTGTTTGCACTTAAAAGAAATTTTTACAATCTTCAACCTAAGTGAAAAATAAAATCACAATATTTAAACACTTAGTATACTGAATCATGGTTAAAGGCTTAAATACACCTACTGAAAATATACTTTCTAGAGAGAACAGAGTTCATTTCATTTCCATGAAATTTCCATAGACAGAAGATATCAAAGATTATACAAAACAGGTTGTATAATTTGAAATTTATGAGCCGTATATTTAAGTTATCAAATTCACTTGTTTCCACCCTAAACCCAAGGCAGCTGGTAATTTAAGTATCTTTTCCCAGTTCCAAAGTCCAAAGAGCTATTCTATCCTGAGGTCATTCCAACCAGATTTTTTTTTTTTTTAGACCACTTTAATTATCCCTTAGAATATGAAAAAATACTTTGAACTTCACCTGATTCCTGAAAGACATTCTTTCTCTATGTTCTTACATGTCTTTAAATATAACCAGAACTTGTTTTACTAAAATAGCTATGACAAAATACAAGCACTGAGATAAGGACTCATGATCTTGGTATTTGTGAAGTGTAAAAACCAAAACAAATCAAAAGCATCACATTATGAGGAGGAAAAAACATTCTAAATATCACAAGACTGGGAAAAATCAGCCTATAGATAATTTTGTCTTGCAGGTTATCTATAAACATAGAAGGTGCTGACGGTAATTCTTGACAATTTTAGATGGTCACTACAACACTAGTGATGCTAATTGGGAAAAGACAGGCCATATTTCCGTCACAATCTAATTATATACTTTTTCAAAGAAACACAATATTATGATAGTGCACACCCTTTATTAAATATACAGGAATATTATTTTGGTCAGGAATAAAAGCAAGGTTACAATTGTAACAAGAAAAAACAGTAAATCTTGTGAATTTGCAAGGAACAACTAATAAGATGCTGAAAACCGCAGAACACTAAATTAAAATGCTATTTCACTCAAAGGAGATTTCACTGACAATTGTCATGAATCTCAAAGCAAAAGAGAACCTAGATCACAGTTACTTTGCAGGAAATTACACAGCAAACTCTTCAGTGCTTGCAATCAACCTTTTACACAGCATGTTTATAAGGAGCACCCTTACTAATCTGAACTATCATCTCATGTTCCCTGTACTTCAAGTTCGGTAAAGTAAAAAAAAGCTTTACGTTTATTTACTTTTAAAGTAAAAAAAGAAAACAGGAAAAAGCCCGCCAAAAAAACCCCAACACCCCAACGACTCCTCCCCCCCCCAAAAAACCAAAAAACCCAAACCCCACATCCATTAAGACAGTGCTACAATTTCTGAGATAAGCTTATTCATTAAGAATATACAGGGACCTCAATAGTGATCAAAATTACTACTTGCATATTAATCACCTTGTTGAATAAAAACCCCTCTAGACTAGGAAGGATGAGAAGTAAAACATTAACAGACACCTAAGTTGGATATCTATATATAGAAATTATCTTGTTAACTGAATCAAATGGAGACATTTTCCTCCAGGGGATTTTTCAGAGCAGGAACCTAACCTGGATGTCCTAATTGGTTGAGAGTGTTTCTATCTCCAATAACTTAAAGGGAGCCTGTGACTATTAGCCTTTGAATTATGCTTATTCAAATCTCTTCCCACTTCTTTTTTCTTTCCTATCTTTGCCATCAGTTAATAAATAAAGAAATAAAAAAGCAGCTATGTCTTCTGTTTTTTGGGTTTGTTTTTGAGTTGCTTTTCCCCCCCAATTCTTAACAAATTGTTGCTATTGAAGTTAGTTTATCAAGAATTAGAAACTATAAAGGGGGCTACAGCTTATCTACTGAAAACAAATTATTCCATTGGCAATGCAGCAATTTTCTTAGCATCTCCTGTGGCAAACAATTGCTTACAAATAATTAGGGATGGGTCCTAAAGGATAGACTGTACTGATTATAGCACTCTGACTGTGGAAAAAAATAGAAAAAAAAATTACTACACTATTTAGGCTGCAGTTAACCAGAAGTATTTTACAATTAATTTTCTAAAATTTCGGGGTATAGGGCAATTAAAAGAACATTTTAATATATACCTTTTCTAAAAACTGAACCGCACACACTCTACATCATATCAGATTTGCTTAGCATGCCAACAGAAAATCTGAAAATAAAATTATTCCACTTACAAAATCATCCTACTACCTTTTACTCTCCCTCCCCATTTCCACTAAAAAAATTGCTGACTTCAGTGATGTACAGGCTCAAGGAGAATGATAAGGATGAAATAAAGCTATACATGCTCGTTTTTAATCTCAGCCCATAATTTAGGCAGAGTGTCTGAAACCATTTGGAACAGGCTCAAAACTGTAACATTAGCCATTAAGGTCTAATTTGACCCATAAGAGTCACTGAAATTACTCAGCAAAGCTGAAACTCAGCTATTTTTGAAAAATAGAGCAGGTAAGAGAGTTCATATGCACTTCTAATATCCTGTTAGTTATTAAATAATAATATCCATACTCAGCCAAAGCAAAAGGCATGTCTGCCTATGTTTCTTTTCTCTGACTGTCAGCAATGGTGCATATCCAAGAAAAAGGGTAAGAACAGGCAGGCATCAATAATATTTTCCTGGTATGATTTATATAGTCCCCAGTCATCTCGGACATCCTAAATCATAAGATACATCTTTTTAAATGAAAAGATATTTAAAAGTCCTAGTCTAAAGTGAGGACTGTACTTAAACATGTGGAAGGAATCTCATATGAAGCCCTGGTTCTCACTAAGAACTTTAGCACCTCAACAATAGCCAGGAGGGTGATAAGACAGGGCACTCCAGCAAATTTCTTGACCAAGACTTATTTGACATAGGTTCTGGACCAGTCAGCTAGGCAAGATGCTCTTGGCAGCACAACTCTCAAACAAGGAAGGATTGTCCAGACTAAGTAGCCAAAGACAAACTTGGCTGCAGATGCTGTGAGATGGTGAAGCTAAAGATCCTGAAGGAAGTGAGGAGAGATGCAGCAAACTAAACCACCCCGGAGCTCAGAAGAAACTCCAGCTTGCTCAGAGCTCTGGTAGGTTAAATGTTTTGGAAGCTGCCTTTTAGGCCACGTGAACTGAGGAGAGGTGGCCAATCTTAAAAGGCTGATGTGCTAGAAAACACGCAAGGATGGGAGGAGGCCAACTTGAATGAACTTGGGACTGTTGACTGAGATCAAACACAAAAGGAAGCATACGGGATGTGGAAGCAGGATCAGATAACCAAGGACAAACACAGAAGTACTACCTAGACATTCAGGGATAAAACTAGGAAATCCAAAGCGCAACTGGCAATAGATGTGAAAGACAACAAAGCTTTCCAGGGGCACACTGACTGCAAAGGAGAGGCAAAGAAACCATGTTTCCATGGCTGAAAAGGAAAGGCTGAGGTACTCCATGATCTTCTCCTTTGGTCTTCAAGGGCAAGATCTACTCCCTGGATTCCCAGGTCTCTGTGCCTGGTAGCACGGTTTGAGGAAAAGAGGAATTACGCACAATACAGGAAGATCAGGTTAGGACACACTGGATAAAAGGCTGTTATCTTTGTTTTGCCTTATTCCTGCCTTGTCTCCTTCCTGTTTAATTTCTCCTCATGATCATAAAGTTCATAATACATAATTTAGATATAATACCAAATTAAGAAAGAGGGAGAGGACAGACATTTTACTTGATTCTTTTCTGAGCAACACAGTTAAACTTTTGTTTCTTCCCACATACATGCATGTCTATCCTCTTGTCTCCAAACTCAGTTCAAGAGTACCGACAAAGGGATATCTAAGCATTCACTATAGCTATAAAGGACTGGGAAGACATTACACAACTCCAGTTGCTCAGGAGCAAAAAGAAAAAGTGTCAGTACTGGTGTCACTGGAGCAGCTGCATGGCTATGGATAAAAACGAAAGGTAGCAGGTCTACTACTGAGCTATACTGTGAGAACTGAAATTTCAGATCCTTACTCATAGCAAAAGATAGCCTGTAATACGATGAAATGGGTGTGTGTGTCTTTTTTTGTTGTTGGTAAAGACTAATGTTGTTGGTACTATAGTCTTCACAGGAAGAAATTAATATCCCTGATGTCAGCTGATATGGTTGAATACAAAGAACTGTTTAGGTAATTACACACACAAAAACCACACTAAGAATTTAGATCAGCAACGCTGGCATGCAAACAATATGAAGCAGCGCTCACAGAAACCTCTAGTTTCCAGTAGGGACATGTAGCTTAATTATGACTTACATAGTACGTACTCAGTAATTTACCAGTGTGTTTTATAGAACCTATTTCTACTATTACTGTTTTCCAAAAAATAAGAGCAGTAAAAAGAGCCTGAATTAAAACCTTCCTGGTTATTACAGCATTGCATTTATAAAGCGGCCTTAACCCAGAAATGGCTCTAACACTTCAAAACTCTTAGCAGATGAAGGGCATCTCTTTTAGAACGTGTCATTAGTATAAAGGCAGGTCTGACTAACTAGTACAGTAGCTCCAGACTTACCATTGCAAGAGGCAGTTTTAATTTACCCAACTAACCATGGAGACTGAAAATTTACATGCTCCGTAATTGCCTCAGGCTTACTTTTCTTCAGCGCTTACAGGCAAAACGTTTACCACCATGTTCAATTGTATCTGGCTGTGAATAACACTTATGTCATAGCTTTGTTTTTTCTTTCTCTTGGCAAATCTACTAAACTTTGACCATTCACGTGGTTTCTCAATATGGTAAACCACAGAATACATAACCTCCTAAAACAAAACTTGAGACTAAGCTTAACACAGAAAACCAGAATGTCTCAGAAATTTAGTGGGCTGCAGGAAAGATCAAGATTGTGATTAACTCTTGCATCTCTCCAAAGGAACACACTAAGTGAACACAATCACTGATACACTAATGGATCTTACCCCATGCTAACAGAAAACAACAAAACCTCAAGGATTTCAACTGCCTGTATCAGTATGAGTTGAGAGAGAAGATTTTCCAGTTTCAATTGTGGTAATCAATTTAATCTGTTTATCTGAAGATGACAGACTAGCCAAGAACATTTTAGAAAAGTCCAGTACTGCATTACACAAGTAACAAATGAAAATGCAAAACTTCTTGTGATTTTTCTAGAGCAAACAGCTTTTGCGCCTGGTAAACTAATGTCGATTGTGATATTTTTATATGGCTGACCTCGCTCACTCAGAATGCTGTTGTAGCACACTCAATCACATGTAATAAGTAAGGCTGTCAAAGTGGATTCCAAGCAGGCAAAGGAAACCAAGGGAAGGTTACTTCTGAGGGAGCTTAAAAAAATCCAACCGCTAGGGAAGGTGGCATAACTTCTGTAGAGCACTACAGCAGTTATAGTGTAGAACAGGATTTCTTATAGATCTTTCCCCTTCTTGGATGAGTAAGAACTGGATCCCAACTTAAGAAGCAATAACTAGAGTAACGTATTTAATGAGGATAACTCCATGTTTACAAAACAGTTTAAAAACTATTTTAGTTAAGAAATTAATGACAGCATTTTCTGGAATAAATGTATTTTTTTAACCCTTATAATGAAAATGGTTATCTGTGGATGAAAAGATGACAATATCCTGAATGCTCCAGTTATCCTCAAGTGCCATACCTACATTAAATTTAACACACAGCGCAATTAAGTTATACGTCACAAAACAGATAAAAATATTAACCTGGAGAGTAATTGCTCTTAAGTTCAGTTGTCTATTTAGAAACTGTGAGCTAGACCACAACACTGGCCCTGCCTATATGGTTAATTAAACATAAAGTACACTTACAAACTCCTGAAGAAAAAAAATGCATTACAATTCATTACAGTTTGCATCTCAATCATTTAACAGCACAGCATGCAAAATAGGACAAAACCCCATCATAAAATTACCCATACCACAGCATAACATAAATAGTTTCAGATTGATACACTACAACTAAGTTGCAGTCTTTTGTAAAGCACGTGACATTGGCAGTGATAAAAACATGTTTTAAAAAACCCAACAAAACATTAGCTTAAACAGCTGTCCTTACCACTGAAAGGTGTTAATTCGTACTCTGTTCTTAAAAATTAGTATTCCACCTGACATCACTCCAATCATTATTTCATTGTTACTCTGATCCTTTAAAAGAAAATAGAAAATTACTTGAAGAACAATATAAATATCTTTGAAACCTCATATATATTCATTCTCATCTCTCTCTCTCTAAATACACAAATAACATAGTAAAACAGATCTCAATTAACATGGAAATAAATGTGTTTTAATAAGACAAGAATTAAATTATTCATTCTTATTTAAGACAAGCCCAAATATTTGCTCCAGGTTCTTTATAAGCTACCACAGAATTTTATTTCTTACGTTAAATTTTCTGTCTCCCACCAACTTTGAAGAAATATACAACACAGAGTATTCTAGCAGTGTATTACAAATGACAACACTAATAAACTGGCTTGATGTTTGCTACACTAGAAGCAACCAGCTACTTAAATTCCTAGGTGAGAGGAAATTGCAATCTCAGAGCACAGAGAGGAGGGATTGTAAAACAAAGAGTATTGTAAGCATATTTAAACAGCACATTTTTCTTGAAATGTCTTTGCACTCTAATCAAACACCTGGTATAGATCTCTTAATACATATGCAACAACAGCAGGACACAGAGAGCAGTGGGGTACACTTCAGATTCTATTGCAAGTTTCTCTAACTTTAAAGAATAGGACAAGAATATTTAAAAACTAGAGGTGTCTTAGTTACTACAAAAAATTGTATTTAGTGGCTTTGCAGAAATGGTAACACTGCACTGACCGGTTAGGATTGTTTGAGTCAAGACCTCGAACTACTTGCTTTACCAGATAAAACTGACACTATCAAATCATAGTACATTTTTCACCTTACGTTAACAATTCATATTATATGACAATGACTTATAATCTGGTTCTCATAGGAAGCAAATTAAATGCTTCTCAAAGCTGACAGATTCTTAAATATCAAAAGCACATTCAACAAGTAAATTTTTCTTACTCATCAGTAGCCAACTGAATTGCCATTCAGGCCAACAAGGCTTAACCTGAATAACGCACACAACTAAGGCCAAATTACAAAATTTTATGAAATAGTGGCTATTGAAATTGATAAATTACAGTTAGGCACCTAATGAGGTAATATTCCTTTTTAGTGTCTTGTAAGCAGCAGCCAGGAAGGCTCACTAAAAATAAATATTACTTTTTCCATGAATCTCAGAAGAATCCATTTTTCACATTACAACACACTTTCATCCAAGCTTACCCTTGCATAGTGCAATTCAACTCCATAAAGTTCTAAGGTACGTGCTGTATTGAGATAATTGAACTCTGCTTCTGCAGGAGACAACCCTCTGAAAGAAAGAAGCTATTTCAGAAACATTCTAAGATGAACCCCCACATCAGGCTCCCTAGTGAGCTCAAACAGAAAATCTGCATTTGTTTTACTACTTCTACCCCTACCCTGAAATCTGAATTTCCTTTCTCACCATAAATAGACTGTAACCCCAAAATTTTAACAGAAAAAAAACTCGTGCTTCCACATAGACGAAAGTCTTTACAAGAGTCTACAACACACCTTGCAAACACACATTTTATTTCTAGCACACTGTATTATTTAAATGTCTGTGGAGCTCTAGAGCCTGGAAATTACTTTTGCAGTCCTGTATTTTGTATTGATAACAGCACTTTCTCTCCAAGGCTCATGCTTAAAACTTAAATTAGCATCAACTCACTTTAATTTCTTTACCCTACCTAAGAGAATTTGCTAAGCCATTGGACTGAAATGTAATACAACATTCAGTAGTTTCTAAAGCCAACAACATGCCCCAATTCAGCAAATGTTTTTGTAAACATAGCTTACAAGTTAAATTTAACTGTATCAAAAAGCACTTAAGCTTTGAAATACCAAGAACCATCACTGAAAAAGTACCACAACATTACACACTGAAAAAAAAAATATTTTCCATTGCTTCATGGCCTTTTCCTCTTCAGTAAAAGGTCACAGACTTGCACACAGGAAAGAGCAGATACTGAAGAAAAGGACTTTGTTACTTTTAAAGTAACTCTTTGTTTTCTGGTAAGAGCCCCATGAAAACAAAGCCTTTATGCACAGAGCATTCTCAAACAGTGAAAAAAAATCTGAAATTATATCCTGCTAAGTTAATATGCTATGCAATACACACAAATACTGTTTTCAGTGTACCTTTAATACATTCATTTTTTCACTTATTTTCCCTGTCATTCTGTCATAGACAATCTATCTGTGCAGAGTATCAATGGTATTTCTTATACAGACAATCTACAAAAAAAATCACATTAAACATACTCTTAAAAAAAAGCAACAAAAAAAACCCCAACAGAAACCTTTAAGACAAAATACTCAATTTTTGTATAATAGCACAGCACCAGCAGTCAGGATTTGACAAAGTCAATATCTTCTGCTGTAAATCCTTACATGTGCTGCTGATGTAATTTTGCTATTTCTTTTTCAAAGTCTTGAGGCTGGCTAGGGATGAAAGAATAGTCTGAGAGGTAGCCTGGCAAGTTTTCTGAATGGTTGTAGTCTCCCAGCTCGGCTAAAATATTAAAAAGAGAGGTTATTGTTTATCACTGATGTAATTGGCATTGTGCAATGCCCCCAAATTCACAAGTTTCTGCTCCCACATACTTTAAGATCTACAGCAAACAAAAATAGAGAAGACATTTTAAAGTCCCCTTTTCCCTTTTGAATAAACAGTTACATTCTCAGTGAATACCATGGAGATAATTAAAAGACAGGTTTGAGTAGGTACTTATAAAGAAAATTTATGAAGTGTTTAATTTTTAATACACAAAGTAATTAATAAATGCTGTCATAATTGCTAGCACTAAATAATATACTTCAAGGTATTTGATTTTTTTCTTTATTTTACCTTTGCTTGCTTTCATGTGATTACACAATAAATATATTTGCAACTACAACTGCTATTTCTTCATTAAGATCTGCAAAAACCATGAACTCATTCTGTACCAAGACACATTCAGAAGCATTAGAAAAATATTTTTTTGTATGTTCAATTGTATGTATGGAAAAAAAGTATGCATACATACAGCTACATTGAAACTACTTTACCTGAAAATACTAAGAAGTGCATTTATATAATTTGCAACACTTTCTTAAAAACACATGAAATAAACCAAAGTCACATTTATCGTCAGAATAAGAACCATACAAACAACAACATTTGCTAAAAATACAGGCTTTGAGGCTTTGTGACTGTAATCCAAAAAAATTCAGCTTTAAATATCTGCAATCCATTTAACAGATCGACAGTGACGGACAAGTAACCTACATGTGAAAACTGGAAAGTTCACAGCAACACAGCATGATGTGGGGTCCTGGGCAGGCCTACCGACACTTTTACAGGGCACGGAGGAAATGACAAGAGGCATGAAGGCACTCACTGAGCAGGAGAATAAGCAAGTGAAAGGAAAGTAGGAAAGAAGTCTAGTGCACTTGCATCGCCAGAAACAGATGTTATTTTAAATTATTAAAAACTGGAAAATTGGACCAGGTTTCATAACAGAGTGCATGCCTTGTTAAAATCCACTACAGAGGATACAGGACTGTCCGAGATCTGTGTGTGCTGTTTACCTATATTTATAAAGAATCCCAAAAGCTAAAGCCAGGGACAGTTTAGTCATAGGCATGCACAGAAAATCATTAGACAGAAGTCTGCACACTGAAGAACCTGGGCAGCAGGATCTTATATATAAATGTAACTACAATGTACTGCAAGCCCCCACCACCTCTGTAATATTTGAAAAATAAACATATTGCATTCTTAAAAAGCCCAAAACGTTATGAACTTTTCACATTGCCTGCTTCATTATCAAATACTTCACCTCTTCCAAGGCAAACCCCTACAGCATGACAGCACCTGCAATACGTATCTGTTTTCAGGTAGCTGGAGTTTGGGAGATTTGTTTAAGAGAAAATGCTCCATTGATCGATCTGGAAAAAGGTGACCACTTACCAAATCTACGCATAAAACGTTACATTAAAATTACTATACCTTTTTCTCCCTGCAAAGATTAGCATGGGCATTATTTCTCTGATATGTATAAAGTAAACATAATACTAAATGGAGATATAAGTATCTTGAATAGTAGAAAAACACATGAATATAAATGGATATAGCTTATAAAACTGAATTTCTGACAATCACAAATTTCAGAAAGTGCTGAACAGTGAACAGTCTCTTGGTTGGTTGTTGTGGGTTGGTTTTTTTTCCACTGAACAACTGAAGTTTATGAAGGAAAATGGGGTGAGAGAAAGAGGACTAAATCTCAGTCTGCCAGACTTACCTACTCACTGGATGCCTTAAAATTGACAACACAGGTATTGAACTTTTTGGCCACACATGACCAGAATTCCCTTTTCCATATCTATTTGGAGGTTCACTGTATGGTATCTTAAATATATTTAATTGTCTAAAAAATGCTTTAGTAACATTCTCAAGAAAAAAACCAACCCCACACTTCAGAATACAGAGAAATACCAGAGGGGGTTTTTAACTTCATGGATTTAAAGAAGGAAAGCAGAGAGTGTTGCCGGTATTTTTTCCATATCTAATTCAGCAAAACATGCGGGGGGAGAAAACTCAACTGACCATACTTCCTTAATCATGAGAAAAGTAGCACCACATCCACAAACATCACAATACAATGCTATACAAACTACATTTTTTAGAAACTGAGCAATACTACTTTTTATGTATTTCAGTACTAACATGCACACGAACACTAACTATACTTACATTGAACAGCATAGGAAGCCAGAAGAGCAGCAGTATTATAAGGACAGGGCAATCTGTTTTGTTTTGATTTTAAAATGAGAAATAAAATTACACATTTAATATGAAAAATTGTTATTTTGAAATGCCTAATTTTTCATAGTCTGTAAACATATTGGACAGATAATAATTATACACATTTCTACTTGCATAAACAGTAATTTAAGTGTATTTTTATTTTTGCAGGTAAAATCCCTCACCATTAACTTTTTCTCAAAGCTGCATTTAATGTTTAACACAACAAAAATGTCTTACCTTCCAGTAAGAATGTCCTGTTTAATTTGCAAAAAATACTGGTACCTTATTTAAAGAAACAAACAAAAAACAGTATAATTAAAAAACAAAGTTATTTAATAATTTTTCGTCAACTTAATGCATCTTGCTTTCAGTTAGTGCAAAACTAGAACTTTACATTTTGCATGCTCTTTCTTAAACTCCTATGGGAAAGAAATTAAATTGTGATTAGTAAAATAATACAACTTTGTAAATGAAACTTGTTACAGGCTATGAAGTTATACATTATATTTCACTGAAAGGCTGCAAATTTCACATTCTACCTGCTTTATTTTCCAGTATTTATGTGGAACTTAAAACTTTTAAAAAAGTAAAAAAAATAAAGTGTCTTCGTGATGAATGAGTGGGAACAACAGTATAATTCCATATGGCAACCAGAAGTTGTTTGCATTTGTGTATGGAGATACCTTAGTAAGAATAATTTGTACTCCAGATAGATAGTACAAATTTATCTTCATTGAGTATTTCATATTACTTTTTTTTCATTTAAATGAAAATAATTACTCCTAGTATTTTGGAGTTACATTCCTAAAGAAAAGTTGTGGATTCTATCATGTCAAATGCCTTCCAATTGACTTCCCTTGAACTTCTGAAGTTTTCATTAATTATGATGTGAGAAAAGCTTGTTTTAGAAATTCATCTAGTCTTCCCATGCTCACTTTTTCAAGTCAGGATGGAGATGGAAACAGCAAAAGGAACAGATGAACACTTTAAAACAAGAACTATCTCCCACCAAACAGTGACAGCAGAAGCACTACGACTTAAAACCCCCACCAAACCTGAAACTGCAAACAGATTTCCCTCTAAACTACTTCCTTTGTTCCTCTGACAAAAACCAAATATGTTAACTTCTCTGAATGAATCTTTTGTTCATTCAGTTTAGTTCCTTCATATTTCACTAAAAGGTTTTAGACAATTTCAAAGTATAAATGTTTATATCAAGTGGCAAATCACACCTGTTATAAACCTCCACTGACACAGCGACTGAAGCGAGGTAACCAACAAGACTTACTGAGATGGCAGGATGTTAGCACAAGCTTAAACTTTCAGCAAAAACCCCAAGCATAAAAGTAGCTGTAGAAGTCGGGCTCTAACGCCTTATTATTTAAAAAGAAGTTTCAATGAGTGGAAAATTTAAACAGCATTCCTGCTTTCTTATAAATTTATTCTGTTGGGACCTCCTATATCATCATTATTATTATTATAAAAATTATCTGGTTTCCTTAAAAAGTGAGTCAGCCATACCCATTCATCATAAACATTCATCAAAATTGCTGATCAAACCCACCTAGTTCAAGTTTGACTGA
Source organism: Falco cherrug (assembly GCF_023634085.1). NCBI lineage: Eukaryota > Metazoa > Chordata > Aves > Falconiformes > Falconidae > Falco > Falco cherrug. Next base: position 29,444,619 of record NC_073704.1, on the reverse strand, counting down.
AACTAAACATTAAGTAATTCCCAATATTAACTTGCACTTAAAAATTAAAACCAAAATATACCTCTTTATACCATATAACGGTATATAAAATATACCATCATGTGACTTCTTAGAATTGTGTAGTCTTCAGAAAGTGGATTAACTACCAGTTCAAAGACTTCCACAAACATTTACAAATACACACACAGAAATCCAGTCATTTACAAGCTAAACATAGCAGAAAGGTAAAATGTTCCATGTCTGAGAGAAAACAAGGGAAAACAGTTGCAAACAGACATAGATGTTAGCCCATGTGCTCAACTCCTACAAACCCATCCAGAGGTTCTTTAACTGACCAGAATGTCAAGAAGCTTAGATTAAGGTATGAACTTCAAGAAGTTCGAACTGTGATATTAGTCAGGCTTTAGAGGCCTCAAGATACTTTTTCGTTTTCCACCTTAAAATGCATATTGAAACAAAAAAAGAAGACAGATAAAGCAAAATTTCTTTACCTGTTAAAAATAAGCAATAAATGACAAGTGAAATTTATATATTATAAGAATATGCTTCACATGCTTAGCTTGAGCATCTCTTCACAGCTACACTGAACAAATAATTTTTTCCGATTTTTCCTGTTAACATTTATGGCTGCAAAAATGTAGGACAAAAAAGTTCTATATGTGCAGCTCCTCTTTCATTTTATTTTACTTTTTTTAGTGCAATGCTTTATTAGAAACATTCCATGGTACTTAACAGACCTCATGAGTAAGGAGCACCAAGCACAGTTCATTTTCTGTCCCCTGTTTTCAGCAGCAAAGTTAATGGCTTGTTAGCTAACCACCCCAGTTTGAACACCGAAGCCTCGCATGTTATTGACCAAAACGGGAAATCCATAGAAGCTTTAGCCATGTAGATCTCGAAAAGCCTGCACAACAAACTCAGCTAAAACAATGAAGGTGGCATTGCATTACAATGTTTTCATCTTCCTCATGTAGATATATCTAGAGAAGACAGAATTATTGCTAACTGGAGTCAACGTTAATAAGCAAGTCTTTCTGCCATGAGCAGAACTAATGAAGCCTCATTTCCTACCAAGTTCCTAACGCTAAACACTCCAACACCAGGTGAGCTCCCGCTGACCTTGCCTGACCTACAGCACTCATGACCTGCCTCCCTCACACAAATTTGCAGAGGCCTAATAAGACACGAGCTTGCACTGACCCCTTCCCTGACCTCTGGGAGCTTAACGTTCATACTGCCTCTCATGCAGAGTCATGCCTCTGTTTTCATGAAATTTATAAAAACTAAGCATCTTTGATAAGTCTCGTCTTGAGCTGGAATTGTCTGACGTTTGTCCTTATTTAATTTTATTTTATTTTTAAGGGGGGGGGAATACTGATTACATGAAAGGACCCCCTATTTTTAACAAGGCATCCTAACTTCACTCCAAAAACCCCCACGGATAATAACTCTTTCTTTATAGTAATTCCAAATACAAACAAGTTCTAAGGGGCAATTAGGCCTATTAGCAAAAAAGGCAGAGCTGACCTAAATACAGCAATCATTTCTCATCTAAAAGGATACTGTATTTATCGTTTTGTATTTACAGCATAACATTTAAACAGTTCTTTCTTTTCTTAACTGTTTACTTCATATTGATCAACATTTGTTGTTTGGTGGGAGGTTTTTTGCATCTTCTTAGGAATATTACATATTATCCCCTTTAATTCAAATAACACATTTTTCATTATTTTGACATAGTAAATTGCCAAATTTTCCTAGAATAAATATTTCAATACAATAAAGCCCGATCCAAGATCTCTAGGACTCACTTAGTAGTAAATTCTGTTTGCATAGATGTGTGTAAAATTTTGTCCAAAATATGACAAATCAAAAGAAATTATAAACAAACGTGAAGTCTAATTTTCACAGTTTCAGTACTTATGTTTCTAAAGCTATCTTTAATAATTTATGTACTGTTCTCTGAACGGGGCTGACCTGTTTTCAGAATGGCTGACATCCAAAAATTCCAATCTGTCAAATCGTGCCACTTATGTAGAGGACCAGAACTAATTAAGAATACTGAAAATTTGAGGCATTTCTTCAGGGACTAATTGCAACTCACAAGCCTCCCATCTTGATTCACACTGAGCATTTTCTTCAACAGACTTCAACACATTGCTATCAAAATAAGCTTACATGCTTCAAGCTAGGACTACAATCAGACAAACAGATTAATTTTATTAGTGCCAAGCAGAAAATGGGGGGAGGGATGTCACAAAAAAAAAAATAATGCAGAAAGCTCAGGTATTTTTTAATCACAAAGGAGAACACAAGTAAGGATAAAATTAAATTTGTACTCATTGGTGAATAGTGGGGTTAAGTTTTTCCTCTCTTCTCTATTTTCCCTTTTCTGTTTCTACTTGGTAGTATTTTCTTCATGTAGTTACTTCACTTTGCATATAAATTTGTAAATTTATTCACAGAAGATTTTTGTTATATTGATTTGATGCAACTGCATAGTTCATATCTGTAATTATTAGGCGAAAATTAGAAGCTTGCAGATACGATACAAAAATGACTTAAAAGAAAATTTCCATGTTATACCTTTAAAAAATTAATAACCACTTTCCCCTTAAACATAAGCCTTCTAGAAAAAAATGTTTTACTGATAAAGTAACTAGACCTACCTTGTATATTCTTCTTGGAGCTTGTTTGGGTCACTTACAAAAAACTTAACTCTGAAGTTCAAACTGTGAGGAGATCCTCCTACAGGCAAGAAAAGTTATTTCTAATTAATCAGGGTACCCTGGAAAACCAGCATAATAATGACATATGACTTGACCAAATACATACATGTACTCACTTTTTAATTGTTTCCTGATAGGTTTGTTTGGATCCAGCCACCTCTGGAAAGACAGAAATTGTAACACCAACTTTAAAGAAATGAAAAAGTACAAATTATAGCTTTACACGTCAAGAAACTGCTGCTTTTCTATTACTTTTTACTTGGTCTTTTACAAAAAAAGTCTGACTGGCATACAAAGTCTTGTTACTGATTCTGGAAAGACACCAACATTATCATCATCAGTTGCTACTTTTTCTTTCCCTGAGATTAACCTCTGTTGTCCAGGTATCTGTCTCTTACAGTGCTAATTCAACTATGACTTGGTTCTATGATTATCACATGAGCCTCAGAGAGGTTAGACATCAATTATGGTGTGTACTAGCATAGCTCAAAACCAGAAGAGTCACTTTTTTCTGAACCATATTTAACAGGCAATATCCATGCTTTCAAGTGATATCATAGGATCCAAATACAAAAGGTGATTTTTCTCTCTGGGAAACCACAGAAGGTTAAACCACTTCATATTGTAAAGAAGCTGGAATTGACAGGATTTAGGCAAAAGTACCAGAATTGTATGAATCAAGGTGCTGCCAGCAAGACACTTATACCCCAGTAAGTCTGAGAGGCAGGTAGATTTGGGGATCCATGAAGTTTGTACGCCAGTTCCTCAGAGCGCTATTTCTCTCTACTCCCTTCTCTCCCAGCAATGATTCTTCCCTCACTCCCTCCTGCCCAGGGTATTCTAGCACCCACAGTGACAGTATTTGCTGCACTCTCACTCCCGCTACACACCAATACCCCCTTCTCAGCACTGCTCCAGGCACCCACAGCCCAACAAATACACCATGCCAGCTGTACACAGCATCTGCTTTCTTGCATTGACTTTTACTGTGACATTAACACTATACAAAAACATAGAGATTGTGCAGTTTACAAAATCCACGTTCCGGCACAGTGGTAGAGGTTTTACACTCAATTAGCAGAATCCCCTTTTTCCCCTCACCTTTATCTTCCGCCATATTGAATATATCTTAATAATAGTCCGCTGTGTTATTTCACAAGTAACTATAATATCTGTCAATCCAGTCTGGTTTCTTTGCCCAAACAAATGGAGTGTAAAAGTAAACTGATATCAAAAACTGCAATTAGCCAAACCCACAAATTCTTCAAGCTTGCACGTCCAATATTGGTAACATTTCTATTTAGCTCCGACACATTGTTTTCATAGCAACTGGATATGTACTGAAAAGCCATAATATTTAGAAGGCAAAGAATACTAAACCTTTAAAGCATGTGCTTATATCCAATAGCTGTGAAGTCATTCTTCTTTTGGACTAACTCTTAACCAGATCCTTCTATTACAGTGTTGTGTTTAGCTGTTTCCAGGTAGATAAACTAAAAAAAACCTTAGAAGTCTAAGCTTTGGAAAGCCAGATACAAGAATGAGAAACACTACAAATTTCTGAATGCTGAGTAAAATATTGGGTGATATTCAATTAAATACTACTTAAAGCCGAAAAATTCAGCCTTTCCTATAGCATGCCTGTATCTTTTCAGCTGAAAACAAAGTTTAGACTAAAAAGATTAAAGGAGACCGGCTTGTCAATGCCTTAATAGAACTATCCACAAAGTTACAAAAAATATTTGTTAATATCTACAACTGTGCTATACAGCTTTATTTGTATTAATAATCTTAATGTTAACAGAATTTAGAAAAATAATCTGATTAGGAATTATTTGCTTTAGAGAATAAAGAAATGCAGGAGTAGTTCACTATTCAGGCAAAAGAAAAATCATGGCTGTGACTTTTTTCTTCCTGTTCTACATTTTAAAAGATGTTAGAAAACAAGTAAACATACCCCCACCACACCATCCCCCCAACCCTCTGGTAAGATAAAAAAGTATTCCTTCTATTTAGAACAGTTACTTTTGATGATAAAACAACAGTAGGTGAAATCTGCACTTACAAAAGGAAGTTGCAATGTCTTCTGAAATTCACCTTAGTTACTGAATAACACTTTACAGTGTCACTTATTTCTATAGATCACATTCTGCACATTTTGTGAACCAAAATTACTTTTGACACACGAGTTGAGAGATAAATTTAGACCCCATCACTGTGACGTGCATATAATGGGAATTAGGTAAAGAACTGTATAAGCTATAGCAGTTAAACTGCACTTTAAAACAAGTATTGAATATTTGATATCTATAAAAGAAAGTATTCAAGAAGCATTCTTCAAGCAATCATGACCTCAGCAGTATAGGTTTAACTATTACACTGAATATTACAGCTGGATCCAGTAGTTTCTGCTGGTGATTTACAAAGTTTCAGTCCTATGGAATTTCCTTTCAATTAAAGCCCATGAACTATTATTATAAACACCCAAGTTCAAAGGAGTCCCTTCCTTCTGCTAAAGTGATGAGCTGACAGCCCTTGACACATAGTGGTCTATACAAAGCACTGTTAAAAGACCTACCACGTATCTGGGCTAGAAACAAAAACACTGTGCAGGACAATCTAAAAACCCCTCATGTTTTGGTAAGTTCTAATGAAAATAAATGAATAAATAAAAAGGAGTTACTAATTCCTATCCCAACCTACAATGATCATGCAGTCTAGTAAATTGATAAAACAAAACAAGCAATATCCTAAGCACAGATCTGAACATTCTACTCCAAACTTTTAACTATTAACATTTAGTTTTATCATAAATAAAAGGTGATACTGACCCACTCAAATGATACATTTAGAGAAGATGGCACAATATTGCAATGTCTTCTATTTACTTCTCTTTACAGTGACACAGAGCACAGTGATGAACATGATTATGATTTACAAAACCTTATTTATAAAACAAGAGTCAACTTACAGGATTATCAGTGGATTCATCAGCCAACTGTAAACCAAAGTAATCTCTCTCTGTCAAATCGAGATGCTTGAAGACTACATCCAATAGAACTTGTCCCTGATCATGTTTCTGCAGAGAACAAATAAATGTATTTTTTTTTAAATGAACAAGTATGTAATTGGACAGAGAGACATCAGGCAGACAGAGCACATACACATTCTTCCAGATGTGCTCTAGCAGCCTAAATTTTAAATATAACAATGTGTATCCCAGGAACACTATTTTTAAATTAACTTCACCTCTCTTTTTGAAACACATATAACAAAATAATTTTTCCTCTTTATCATCTTCTGACAGTAAAAATTTCTTACTTCTCAGCTAGCTACATTACTGTGGAAAGCCATTCATTAGCCAAATTTGCTATTTAAAAGGAGCACTGAAAAAAAAGGGAGAGGCTAGGATTTGATAAAAAAAAAAAATTGTAGTCTTGTTTGGGTCACTGAATTTAAAAGTACAGGTCTGTACAAGTTATTCTTACTTATTCTATCTGAAAACTGTTTCTGAATCTAAATGAACCAGCATACTGAAAACGTTTCCAAAGTCAAATGGCATAGACAGCTGAAGCAGCCAAGTATCTGAGAACTGTCACTTGAATGCATTCTCCCAAAGATACTACTTCACTCCTCTGAGTAACAGTAACGTTGCTTTTTCAGTGACAAGTGAACAAACTTGGTTTCTACTATATGGACAATTTTTACCCTCAAAATGATATAAAAAGAATCTGTTGTTGGTACCTACGAATTTTTTTCCCTAACCTAAACATACTGCCAACACAGTAATTGAAACGTGGAATGTGCCATTATGACAGGACTCAATGTGTTTGGTGAAAACTGAAGGGAGTTTCCCAAATAGCTTAGTGTCATAGCTTTCTGAATTACAAAAGATGAGGAAAAATTCTGCAAGAACAATTGTCAAACAAACAAACAAAAAAAAAAAGATGAGAGAGATGATTGATACATTTTCCACCCAGATCTTCTATTTCTCTGACACCAAGCAAGCTTCTAATAATCTTCTAGGTGCCATGTATTATTGATTCTACAGTGGATTTGATACATCTTGCCTTGTTTACTGCAGGCAGTAAGATATTTTAAAAGTTTTAAAACAAAAACACTGCCATTCTGCTCCCAAATGACCTCACTTCTCATAGAGATTATACAACAGTTTACTTTTACAGTCTTTAAAACAGATGTAACTAAAAGGTCAAAGGACAGTTGCAAAATTTTTTTCATATTCATATATGAAAAAAAATCAACATAACACATTCAGACGTTTGTTAACATCTAAGAGTATCCTATCAAAACTCTTTTTTTGTTCAGCTAAAATTAACTGAAGTAAACCAACAAATCCATTTATTGGGGGCTAAAAACTCCAAGAATCTGGTAATTTATTTCATAATAAAATTATAAAATAGTTATCAACAAATTATGTTTGAAAAGATCCCAGCAGGACCATCATAACCATAGCTCTGGGTATTTAAGGTGAAATTGCCTAAGGCATATATTTCAGGTCCCATATAAATTTGGATCAAAGTGATCTAAGAATTACTTCCTTTACTTTGAAAGAAGATCCTATTTTTTGTAAAAAATCATACCAAGAAAATTTCTTGATGTTTAATGAAATCAACAGCCAGTAGGAACACCATTGCTGAAAAGTTCACTATTGAAAAATTTATTTTCCAATAAGTAGAAGGAAACAAAGAAAAAAACCAGATGTTAATATAATACACAACAGTATGAATGCATAAGGCAATAGTCAATTTCATCTTTACTAAATCAGGAGTTTCTAATGTATTTTGAAATAAACCAGTAATCAGTATAGGTTTTTTCAGCAATAAAACTAATTTTAAAATTACACAGCAACACTAATTGCTTCTTGGCATTTTTGCCCACATAGATTTAAATCAAAACTCAAACTAAGAACTTATGACAGTAACTATCAGAAAACGGGAGACATTTGGAACCCAAGGTTAGGCTTACTTTTACCGCAGCTGGCATGCTACTTCTTCAAATAACATGAAAATACCAGTTCTGTAGCTTTTTTCCAATCTAAACCTGAGAATTTATACTGTTTCTTAAACACGTCAATAAATGTTCCCTAATGAAAAGGCTTAGAACTTGCAGATCAGTTTGAATTTAGTAACACGGAATGTCATTTCACGACCACAAGGAAGGTATTTCTCCTGCAACAGAGCAGCAAATTTGGTAAGAGAAGACTAGTTTCAACATGAAGCATTTGTTTTGATCACAATGTTTTACTCTCAGTGCAAAATAAAGATAAGCATCTAGTAAAACCAGACCTCAGTTTAACCCATCTCTGATATTTATATAATGATGTTGCAGCTTGCCAGAGCAGGTGAAGGTCACAATCCTGCTTGTTGTGAAAGGTCCAAAATACTTGTAATGCTATCATAACCATTGAATACCTGCTATAAAGTACAAAGTATGATAAAAAGCTTCTAGTTTAGCCTTTTTTTTTAATAGAAAAGCAAAACCAATATATGTGGATTAGCATTAAAAGAAACTTGCTTTATTCCAACAAAATTAAACATTAATATTTCCTCTTAAAACAGGGAATAATGCAAAAATATATGACAAAAGGGAAACCACCCAAGATAAAACTGCAGTAGTTAGATACAAAACATAACAACATTTTTTCTGAATTGGAATATTATAATGTTATCCATACTTCTTATCAGTCATTGATGGGGGCAAAATGTCTGACAAATCTTGGCCTTTCAGAACAAATTTGACATCAACATTAGACATTCAATATATTAACTGCACTTTATGAAGTATCTGTCATCTAGTCGCTAACATCCAGCGCCACGAGATATATACACACCAATGCCTAATCACAAAATGCTTGTTGGCTGTTTACAAACACCCATATTTAAAAATTTAGGAAAACATCTGCAATTACATAGGTTTAATGCCTGCTTACCAACTACCACATCCTTTCAATTTACATTACTGACATTCTGGGTTTGTTGCTAGCCTACAGAACTGGTCGTGTCTACAGCAAACATCAGGACGTGCTGCTGCCATGTCAGTCCAAACAAATTTGGACTTCTGATGACAGAGGAATGGGATGACAGGTCCTGGGCTTTCCTGGAGGAGATCAGACTGCTCTGCTGCTCACAGGTCTGTGGGAGGCTGAGCTGCTCATTCACTAGTGAAAACGCTGGAACCTCTCCTCCTGCAGTTCACTGCAATACTTGTGCTGCAACTCAAGCGAGTGCATCCCCAAACAGCCAGCACTGCACTACTGTCTCCTTTCATTCTACAGCTTACCTTAGCTTTGCAAAAAGTTAACTTGTTTTAAAAAAAGTTTCCAAGCAGGCTATTTATTTTTTTGGTCAAAGAAAAAATGGAAGCAAGTAATGCTGAAAACTAAATTACTGAAAATTTTCATTTCTAAAACTACAGAGGTGTTGACCTTTTTTTGTTTGTTTGTTTGTTTTGGGTTATTCTACAGATTTTTACATTTTACTTCAACTAGAATGTACATTCATTAAGTTTGAGGATAAGTCTGAGATGATAAAGGCTCTGAATTGAAACATTTGTCCATGACCACTAACCCACTAGGTCTTGCTCACAGAACAACTTATTCCATCTACCTTGACTTACTTGGCTTTCCCTCAAGTTTAGTGTGATCTCCCTATCCATGAGCTGACTTTAAGGGAACACAATTAAGCCAGCCTGCACGGAAAAGATACTATTTGAAGTATTGAAACAATTAATTAAAACTAATTAAAGCAATCTGATCTTGAATAAGCAGGTTTACAGTAAGGTAAATCATCCTGATCACGGTATTAAGTCAGCCTCAGTTCTTCCAGCTATGTGTTTATCAAGTATGCTTTTCAGGGTCGAAGTAGGAGTTCATTTGGTAAGCAGTGTGTTTTATAGAAAAGATTTCTACTCTCCAAACATATGCACAGGTTAGTTGCAACTGATTCTTCTGCCTGTTACCAAAATAACCTTTGTCTGGCTACAGTCCACAGGGATTATTTTATTTGATTTGTTACGCTCTATACAAGGTAAGGCTTAGCACAAGAATGCCTATTTTGCAGATCAATGGAAAACGCTGATTGAAATGTGAACTTAAAACATGCCACAAATTATCAAGAGGCATTGTCTGTGATCAGTACTTTGCTGTTGGAGGAGAAATAGTATTTGAGTACATTTTTATTAATACAGCACTACATACTCCAGATGATTAAGCTTTACAGTCATTAGCATACAGAACACCTATAGCAATCACCAGGAGGAAAAAACCCTTGCTAATTTATTTGATGTTATCTTTGTTCTTCCTATTTTGAAAACAATTCCATAAATATTTATTGCCATGTATTCTGTCAACCACAATAAAGTAAAACACAGCTATAAACCCTGAAGACCTGTATACTATGTAACTTAGTATACAATTGTCATGATTCAATACTTTATTACTCCCTATTTTTGAAAAAAGAAAAAAAAAAAAAAAGATTAAGGCTAAAACCCAAGATAAAAATGCTGAGCACCAAGGAACTTTTTATTCCCTAAACTCAGTTTTAATAGACAAACTTGCAGGCTGATCTGTATAAGCAGTAAAGCGTGATCCATGCAACTAAAATATTTAGTACACTAGGGAGGTGGCAAGAACCTATTACATATTTTTTTTCTTGGGAGAGACAGAATAGACATTTGAAGATTTATAACTGGTGATTCTACTCTAGACAGGCACTAGCATTCACTAACAACATACAGCTTTTGAACACCTAGATCAAAAAGCAGCATAATCTCCCATACCTATTGTACAATAATTATTCCTTATTTTAGCCAACTCTTGAAAGAAAATCTTGGAAGATAAGATACTTCAATGGAAAAACTCATGAACTTGAAAGCAAAGTACACAACATTTACAATTTCTCACGCACTTTTAATGCTCTGTCTCCAACTACATTCTGCACATACTGATTTTTGGCAGGCAGTTTAGATTAGGTAACTGTTAGCAAGAGAGAGATACAGAAGAACAGTGGAATACTGTAAACAAAAAGGGAAAAGGTATAGAGTAGAAATTATCCCATAAAGAAAGTGAAGCTTGTTGTTGATAGTTTTTATATACATAATTTTTTAATAAAGGTCATCCCTCACCCAGTTCCATCTTCCAAAATTCCCACCCTTAGCTAACTCAGAAGCCTCAAAAGTTAAAATAGCTCCTGAACGGACTACAAAAATGCCTTAAGAGAACATCCTAAAACCTTCTATCTTGATTGAAATATCTAAAACGAATAACCAAGTCTACCTCTAAACCTTAAGCAGCTCAACACTGGATCCTAGCAAGTTTTTGCTTAGATAACACAAATTTCACTCCTTAAGACAGCTGCAGGCTGCACCACCTGACTAGAGAACAGAGAAATGCAATCATTCTCACAGATCTTCCCTACAACATCCAAATGTATCAATAGCCTCAACTGAACGCTGTATATTGGAATTCAATATAATTACTGTCGCTTTTTTTCCTCAAGAAGTTGAAAGAAATTGTTGCACTTGTGTCAACATAGGCACAAAGTCATGAACATATTCATTTTAACTCCTTATCTAGGATTACAGATTAGAACATCTGATGAATAACCTATTTTAAATTCCAGGCTCATATGTAAAAGTTATTCACTTTTCCCAGTAACAGTCCTGAGCATTCAGCAACCAGCTTCCTGTTTTCTTTCCTGCCATCCTCATTAGTGCATTAGAAAGCGGTGAGTTTAAGCAAGGGAAATCATAGAACAAGAATATAATCTGAGAAAAGCAAAAAGCAAAGAGATACTTTAAGATTACAGCTGTAACCAAATATAACCATATATATGATTGAACATAGTTAGCTACGCAGCCATCAGAAGAGTTAACGTTACACCTTACACACGCTCAAAAGGCAAAAACCAGAATGGAGCAAAACAAAAGCTTGTTTCTCGTTGAATTCAGTGGCAAAACTGCTCTCCATTTCCTCTATACAAGTTTAGTCCATTAAGAGAATTACTAGAAATAAGTTATGCTTTGTATATTCAATTTTGAAATGAAGATGTGTTAGTACTATAGAGCATGCCAGAACGACTAAGTTCACAGTGACTTAGTATGTAACATGTACAAGCACGCCTGCCTGAACATAACTTCCCCTTCTGTTCTGTACTTAACACTATTTTGAAAGTCAAACTCTAGACATACAAATCAAGCAAAGGAAAGCAAGCTCAGAGAAATCGGTTTGCAATAAGCAAAGTACTTACATTAACTCTGAAAGCTTGTACAGTGTTATCCAGGAGAAGAATGTTGCAGACCACCTCTGTATGCTGCCTGTCTCGTGCCAGCTCAGATGCTCGTACATTGTAGGTTCTGCCAGCAGGCAATCGGAAACGTGCGGTCATTACTGTCCACACAGGGTCTTTAGGCAAAACAAATATCAAATGAAAAGAGATCAAAAAATGCAAATGCAAAATGTCACACTTACAAGTAAGGTCAACACACAGCAAGTTAATTGTTAAAAAACCATTACAGACAAAACAAAAATGAGTACCAAATTCATGGTACCCAATAACAATACTAGATCTTGCAGATTACAACACAACCTTATTCCAAAATACTCGGTCCTTTCCTTTCTGCCCATTTTCCACTCTCTCCCTGTTTTACGGTTTCTTTGTGAATTTGGTTGCGGGGGGGTTTGTTAGGTTGGTTGGGTTGGTTTTAGTGTTTTTTTAAAAGATTCAGAACAGCATTTGCGCTTCAAAAAGCATTGTAATTGCTAGGCATCATGGCTATTAGGCTCCCAATATTAGAGACAATTAAGTAATTAATTTCAGTGCAAAACAGCAAAAAAAAAAAGCTTACACCAAAAATCTTTATAGAAAAAAAGCATGAAGAAAACAGCAAATACACAAAGATATCGATGTATTACTCTGTATAGCTTATGCATTTACTATATAATCATTAGATATGAGAATACACAGCAATAACAAAAAGATTAGTATTAGGGGGGCATTTGGTTGGGGTTTTTTTTGATTGCAACATGAATAGATAAAGGTTTGTCAAACTACTGAATCTTCCAATTAGGTCAATTTGATTGTATTTACATATCTAGTTTGGAAGCACAAGCAACTCCTATTCTCCAAATAAGGCACCACGACCAACACGTCTACACCGTGTGCCAAGTGCTGATACATGAAACGCAAAAATTGAAATGTGACTTTCACTTTTCAAAACTAAGATTCTAATTATTATGCAAGCACAGGCCAGCAAACTACTTATGTGTACACCTGATGCTATTAGCTCTATCCAATGATACTAGTTACTTTAAGTACCTCACAGGATCAGGGCCTGTGATTCACTTAATTACACACTAGCCAAACTATTTCTACATCCTTTGACAAGGGCGTAAGCAAACAAAAAGTTTCATAACTTAAGTAGAAAATATATTGAGATAGAAAATTAAGATACCTTAAAGAGTAGTAAAAGAAAACAGGTATTCTCAAAACTGAATACAAAATGATTGGTTTTCCTTATTCTGTGAAAAATTATGAAGACTTCAAAAACATTCACACATTTCCCTCTTAGTCTGGGAGGTGGGTGTGTATCATGATAAAAGAAAAAAAAAAGGAGAATTTAGCAGAGGACAGCAAACATCCCAACAGTGATTAGAGAGCTTGCCCGGACTGTAAGAAATATCTGTGCTCCAATATACAAAACCGAACAGGGTTAAAAAGTAGATCAGTCCCCTGCTAGTTGATAGCTTAGATGTGGGCAAGTGGAAGACCAAGATACAAGCCTCCTGTATCAGGAAGGGTTGAGGCTTTGCAGTTTAACCTTCTTCCCACTGCCTGCAGCCAACCTTCTGAGTGACTGCCCTAAAAATCCCTGACATATTTTGCTTTTCTAAAGCACATCTTCAGCTCTTTCAGCATGACCACACATCTCAGACTAAAAAAAAAAACCAACGAGGTATATCTTTTATAATAAGCCACACTTGCAAAATGTTTCAGTTTTGACTTAACCAGCATTTTTAGAGCAAAATGTACTTGTTTCCTTACCAAACGGCGTTTTTTTTTTTTTTTTTTTTTTTTTTTTTTTTTTTGCTACTCAGTCACCCTGGCTTCAGAACTGCAATGCTGTATTCATGCAGAATTACAGCAAGTTTATTTTTATTTTGCTAAACTGATATGACAAACTGAGAAAAGCTAAAGATACCAGATAAACCCACCAGATGCTGGCTAAACTTATTACTTTCTTTTAATGATAAAACAATCAAAAATTGTGTCACAAGCATTAAAACTCAAAAGTAAAGCCTAACAAGAAAGTACATGTCTGACAACTCCTCATGAAGAGGCTGCTTCTGCTATGCCTAATACCAGTCTCAAGAATAAAAGGCAGAAAACATTTAACAGAGAAGAAAAAGGAACTGAACATCCATATCAGCGATCTGCGACAACAGCTTAACATTTCACAAACAATATTTTGTCACATAGACACAATCTAAAAGTCAATTATCTTACTAGCCATAATGGTGTAAAAATCACCATTTTTATCAGTGCAGCTACACAATCAGTAACTACAGGCAAGACTTTAGAGTGCTATTTGCCTGTGAGCTCAATCAAAGAAGGTTTCAAAAAAGTATGCAATTTGATTAAAAAGTTCATCCATACCACAGAAGCAACCCTTTGACAGGATATTTACAAGGATTTGAGTAAGTGACAAATCAACCAAGGCATAGTGAGGGTTATCGTAAGAGTCCTTTCCCAAGAACACAAACACCAGTGCACAAAGTGGGACTGTTTAGCTTTCAAGTAAGTATTGCATTAAAAAACCATTTGGTAATGAGCTAGGCAGGTCTAATGCAACAATCCGCAATTTTGCCATAAAAAAAAAACAAAACCCAGAAAATACCAAAACAAAACCCCCACGAACCACCCCAAAACCCCATCATGCTTTAAGTGAAGAAAAAGGCAAATCTCACCTTTGCCACCTGTTCTCTCCCCTATTTTGTCTTATTTGTTGATCAAGACCAACAGTGTTTCTTAGTTACTCATCACTGCCTTAAACTAGACAAAAAACTTCTGGGATTCAAACAGAGCAACAAATTCGTAAGAGCAAACAAGGAGAAAATCTGCCCTCAGTGATCTTCAAAATCCTTTAATACCAAGCAACCATTCACCCTGTCCTTTGATTAGACCCAACCTGCAGGCACAGCAAGGTTCTTGCTGTAACATCAATGATCTTTACTAAAACAGAACAGAAACATCGAGTAGACTCAGACAGTGAATCAGATCTTTCTCAATGAACATAAATGAAATGGTGAAATTCAAGAAAGCACGCACTGCATTATGAGTTTGCTAAGGAAACAGGACCAGCTATATTGGGTCAGAACAACAGTTCATCTAGCTTGCAGGTCTGAAGAACAATGCCTTCTCACTCTCTTTAATGAAGGAAGAAATAAACAGGACACCCATAAAAGATATTTCCCACATACTGTTCCACAGTCTGGAATTTAGCATCTTCCTGGCCTGGAGCTCATAATCACATCATGCTGGACATCAGTCATTTATGTTTTCTTCATGGACTTAGGAAACCATGTTTTGAACTTGCACATTAGGCAACGAAGCATTATATTCCATGTCCCACACAGAGTAAGTAGTGGCCTGAACAGCCAGCCATCTTGCAGTAGACAAGTTTCTTCCATGAAACCAAGAGGCTTGCGACAACAGAACACAGTTTTACAAGTATAATCACTGAAATACTTGTACAAAATGGACTATAACAACCATGAAAGTAATAGAGAAGAAGGTGAATAAAGACAGACTATTTTCTGCAAACCACATTCAAAGTTACTCTTTCCCCATGTCAGTGAAGAAACAATGGAGGTATATAGGGATTAGGTTTAAATGCCTTCACCGCCACAGGCTCTCTCAGAACGATTTTTCCAAGATCTGCCAGGGCTGTTACATGTAACTGTTTTGTGGCCAATTGTGTACAAAACACATATTTAAACCTCTATCAGCTTACCTACGTGTAAAAAAGGTGCAGTTTTTAAGCACAGACAGACCCTGTGATTACTGATCTTACTGTGACACACTTGTTTTACAACATAATTGGCTGCAAACAGTATCCAAATCATCTTCACCACTCCTTTCTTCCCGAAATACATGAACCAAGAACACAGACAATATTATTTCTCCTAACCAAGTACTGCCATTCTTGCTATACATTTTGAAAGCACACTAGCAAAACAGTGAGATGGCTAGCTGTTGCTTATAAGGTTATAAATCATAACTATCTGATTGCCCAGCAAATACTGATATATAAAATGTCAAAACTGATAAAAGCTCAGCCACGCTGGTTGCAAACTCCTGCAATGAAAATGTTATAGCTAAAGTCAGTATGGAACAAATAAAGGACTGACTGCAAGTTCTCAAGTAAATCTGCAGCCCCAAAAGAAACAGGAGTAAAGATAAAAGGTGACATTCAACCAAAATAAAGTTTGAGAACAGCTGACTTAACGCAGGTTAACTTAAGCAGGGTACTACTGTGTGTGCATATCCACGTCATGGACAGTACCATGGCCACTTATGCTAAAATCTTTCTATATATGCAAGTGGAATGTTTAAATTGTACTTAAATTGGATTAATCTCTGCATATGAAGGTTTCTGCTTATTATTTTTCAGCGTCTTCTGCTAAGCATGTAATAGTCAGACATTTGAATTAACAATCCAAAGCATGTGCTGCCACAGCAACTGGAGAAGCACAGAACTTGTGCAATGAAACTCCACTTAGCTCTCAGGTCTGTGGAGGGAGTAAGTTGTACATTTCCTGCTTGAGCTCAGGTTTCAAGCGATGAAGCAATTCTAGGGAGTGTTCCCTATCAAAGGGCAGAACATTCCTGCAATACTGGCTTGGTTAGGGCATTAAAGAGCACACAGAAGCTTCACAAATGAATTTTCGGCATCCTATATTCTTTTATGTAAACATATACAGTAAAAAGGCAATTTGCTTGGGCTTACAATAAAATAACCAATTTTAAGCAGCTTAATAAATAAGCAGTTGGTTAAGAAGGTAATTAACTGAAATTTAATTTATCCAAAAGTGCAACCAATTCGCTGACTTGAAGTAAAAGAGATCTTTTAAACAGAGTTCGCATCAGGTACTGTACACAAGGAAAACCACCTTAGCACAATACAATATGAACATATGCATGCCAAGATAAGAGAAACTTCCATTTTTCATGGATAACCTAAAGCACCTAAGAAGCTAATGCATTTCCAGATTGCCATTTGTTTAGAAGCCAATTTTTTAGCAGCCCAGAGGGCATCTATTTCCACTGTAGCCCACCTACTGATCTGGGTCCAAAACAGTACACTAATTTGCTACAAGAGCTGGAAAAGTAGGCTGAATTCATAGAAAACCCACATCCTTTTAACATGATGTAGCTTCAATACATTAAATAGATTGCAGACCTCATGGTTACTAAAATTATCCAGACAACCTAATTAGGAGAAAAAACCCAACTATTAAGAGCACAAAGACAATTCTGAAAGTTTGAACAGAAAGTAATACAACATACTGCATTTCAAACACTGAGCTATATCTAAAACCCATCTTCATATACATTTACTGAAAACATCTAAGTGAAACTACATTAAGTGTTTTACCCAAAACCAATTTGAAAATGCTAAACATTAGCTGTTTGTGTACTACTTTGAGGGAAGTCCACATTCGTCCAACAAATGAAAGTTCACATTTTTTTTTTCTTTCAAAAATATGTTTTGAAAGCTTTCAGCAATTCTGATGTAGCATACAGCTTCAGGACATTCCCTATAAATACAATCAGTAGTAGAAATGCATTTTCATTGAAGTGAATCGACCCATGCACTACAATCCTGAACTTGTTCCAACAATTCATGCTTCATTCATTTCTTCCTGCTTTCTGCTGACCAAACAATGGAAAGTATCCATAACTTTCAAGAGTTACATGTATCAACTCTTTACAACCACAAAGTTGGTATGTAAACTTTGGGTCATTTCACTTTGTTGGCACCAGGTGAAAACGTTCAAGGTAGACTTCTAACCAGACAACAGCATCATTAATGATTCTGGGCTTTATCAAAACCTTCTGATTTTTTTAAATATATAAATTAATCAAATTAATTCTGTTTAAGGAACATAATATACTCCTTTAAAGCTATCATATGGTCACTTACTAACCTCTTCCTAAAACTTCCACTGGAAAAGAGGGATAAGGCATTTTTCCTGTTGACAAACTGGGACAGTTACAGTGACTGCACAATGCAACTACCAGCACAATTCCTTCAATGTTACTGCACCCCCAAAAAAGTTGTCAAAAGAGCACACTGAATACAAGGAGATACTGGTATTGGAAGTTAGGAAGATAAAGTTTCCAAAACCTCAGCAAATTCTCTTCACTGGTGGGTAACCAGATTGAGCTCTTGTTAGCCCAGGCACCTGCATGGGGCTGGCTGCTCTGGAACTCCAAGCTCACCCCGCTCCTCAGTAAGGGCTTCCCACACCCTTTACAGCCTGGCCCTGAGCTGCATCCATGCTTCATATGTGAAACTGGTACACCAAACTTACCTAATCTCCAGCTGCTTCTATACATTACCTCAAGACTTACATTATCTCTGTGCACTCTGAGCTGCTTGATTAAATCCCTCACAGATGCAAGTATAGAACAGCAAAAGAAATTCCTATCTGCAAGTACTTCACTCTTGAGAGCAATAAAGAGCAACATACCCACATGCTCCCAAAGTCGTCCATAATCTCACCTGCATTTCAATGAACAAACTACTCATGTCCTCCTTTTCCTCGATCCTGAACTACGTGGAGAGCCAAGTTAACACAATAAGTATTAATTCTTAAAGCCCATCTGACAGTTTCTGAAAATTTTGGGCCTGAAGTTCAACAGCTGAGAGAAAAGAAGTGGAATTTAGCCTCTCTTCTCCACCATCAGCTCCTCCTATACACAAGCCAGTAACAAAAGAATTCATATTCTATCCATTTATTCGGATAAGTTTCTAAGATTGTTAATTCATCTAATTTTATGAACATGAGGATTTCATGGGGCTAGCTGTGATTTCAGTACAGGCTCGGCACCTAAATTAATGATTACTCTCAGTTTAAAAATGACTTGAGGACTTCTTTTTAAATTAAGACCTCTTTGAATAATGCTTTTTATCTACTTCTTCGGATAAGGGTTTCAAATCTGAAAAACTGCTGTGTGATATCAAGCAAGATTTTCATGTTATAATCATGTCATTACTAACAGAGACAAAGGTTAAAGGCAGAACACCTTGCTCTATCACTCCCAGAAACCCTTTTGTTCCCAACATAAAAGTAATTAATAAGTGTTCGGTCACTCTACACAGGATAGTGGCCAATCTGTTAGAGAAAGCTGGAGTATGTATACCAGAGCACAGCAAATTAGTTTGGTAGTAATGTAGCAATCTACTATTTCATCTGAAAAATAAACTATTTTGACAATTTAACAATTCTCTCCCTCCCCTGAGAACAAGAACATAACTAACACAAGAGCCTGTTATAAATGACACTTCTATTGAATTAAATGTCAATAATCATTATGCTTGAACTGCACACTATGCTCAAAGCTAAAAAAAAAAAAAAAAAAAAAAAGCCTCTCAAATTCAGCTGCTCCCTTTCTCTACTGTCTGAAGTAGGGCAGTTCAGGATGTCTGGTATCTGCTTTTTTTCACTCCTGGACCTAACATTTCAGGAAACACAAAACCAGCACGGTAGAATTAATTAGTCTGAGATTACAGTACTTAATGGCATAGTTTAGAAGTAATACTAATAATAATAAAAAAAAAGTAGTTCTCAAAAACCGTTCCATCAACACTGTCAATTATTTTGAACCTAAATCCTTGTATGTCCTCCCTTCCTATGCCCAGCCCTTTTTTACATCAAGTAACTCTTCCATCTTCACTATCCAGGATGCTAGATTAGATAAACCTGAGAAGATATTAATTTTTTTTGAGAAAAAAATAATACAAATGGACTTACAGTCCCAACAGCTCAATATGGTTCATTTTAAACCCACTTTTAAGGTTGAAATTTGTTCTTAGTGAATATCTGTCCACACCACATGGCAACTGGCAGCCTGATAAACGCACTGGATTTCCATAGTACATCCTGTCATAGTAAATCTGATCTTTTTTTCCCAGGTTTTGACCAGTTCTCTAGGTGGGGAACTGAGCTTGAGAAAAGCTGAAGAAATACACCCAATACACTAGAAGTCTGCAGCTAATAAAGATCTAGAATTCACACAGGTTCTTGGTTTTTTGTTGGTTTGGGTTTTGTTTTTGTTTTTACCCTATCCTACTTGAGCAGGTTCAACCCGTTTCCCTTTTCACTGCAACAATCTTACAGGTCAGAGTGTGAACAAATGCAAAGACAACAGAAAACCTCCTGCCAGCTCAAGGCTCACTACTCACTGACCTGACATCTTCAGAAGAGGCAGGACTTTTGCATGATTTCACAGTGTTGTAAGAAAAATGTCCAGAGTCCATGTGCCTTTAGGAAAAGTCTTCATATCCTATATATAACCCACGGTTATTCACAACAAATACAAACTCATCTGTCCTACAGGTGACACACTAAAGCTACAATCAGACTTGAAACATCATACAAGTTTGTGTAGCCGTATTGTTTCTGACCTGGAGACCTTTCATTTGCAGGTGATAGTGAGGAATAAGGGAAGTTTTATGAAACAACAGTCACACACACATTTGAACAAGATGTGTGAAAAACTTTACAGGAGGTTTCAGAGATTATTTTGAGCATTAAGTCTAGAAATGTTCTATATGATAGCAATATACCTGCACACCCCTCAATGAAATAGAAAAACACACCTATCCCTCTATTAAGCAATACACTAGAATTGAAATTCAGGAGTCAACTGGATCATAGTGTGACCACTGTACAAAATGGTTTAGGAACGGCATACTATGGTGCGAAGAAACAGAGCAGGCAGCTGGAGCTAGAAATGTCTTCAAGTAAAGATACTGGTATAGCTTAAGGCCTGTGATATGGAAACAGAAGTTGACAGCAACCACCAGCTATAGCAGCGGCCAGCTTGCATGCCATGAAGACACACTGAAGGAAGAGCCCCTGGGTGCACATATGTAGTCACTGCACCACTATATGACCACCTCAGCCAGCTTGATGGACAGCAATGTGCACCAAGTCAGCAGCAGCCCCCCTTCCTGAAATAAGCAATTATGGATGGAAAATGGCAAAGCTAGCAGGGGAGAAAAATTGAATCTAACTATAAAAAAAAAAAAATGCAGAACAAACCCCATGGAAGGGCAGATAGCTGAAGCAGTCAGAAAAGGATAAAGCTGCCAGGAAAAAGAACTAAGAGGAGGAGTACTGTTTAAATATCACAAAATGGTGAATTTAACCATCCTTCTATATTTAAAAAAATATTATATATTAAACATATCTGCAGATGCATTGATACGACATAAAAACCCCTTGTTTCCTAGTATGCAGCTTTCAGCTTATGGTATTTGGAGGCATTTACCATGTGAAAAGATCACTAGGAATAAATAGAAGCTTTCCAAGTGAGTTCCACCTCCAATATTTTAAACTCAACTATCTCCATAGCCTACCCTTGCTTGAAAATAGCCTTAAAAATGGCAATCCATGACCCTCACACAGATGATTACTCCATCTAACTCTTTCCATTCCTGGAGCTGGATTTCTTATTCTTGGTTTCATGACTCAATGCTATAATAAGATGTAATAAATGGAGACTACAAAGAAGCGTTATTAAAATATCTTCTTGATAGAAACTTCTCAAAATAAGTTTGCAGTAATTTCTTAAATCTGTTCTTCAACTAAGTTAAATAGATTTTTCATTAAAAGGAAACTCTGGCTCCCATACAACAATAAGATTAGGGAGCCTAAATATTTGCTCACCAAAAGAAGAAAGGGTTGAAACCAGTGCAAGTTCAGACAAACTTAAACCAGAAGCAGCAGGTGCTAATAACAAGTTAGTATTTTACATCTTGCTTAAGAAAGGGAAAAAACCAAACCAACAAAACCAAAAACATTCAAACTTCTTCCTACAGTTTTCCTCAAACATATCAAGAGGTAACTGAATTTGATTCCCCTTTGCTATACAACTCAAAAAAAACCCCCAAACATTTCTTTACCTATTACAAAAGGTGTGTACAGTCCTCTACGGGCCTAATAGAAACCAAAAGTTCTTTAGTATCTAAAAGGATCCTGGTAATCTTTGAGCCTTTAATGACAGTGTGCAACTGCCTATAGCTAGAACAACCTAGTACAGTCCTTTCAGGACACTATTAACAGCTCTGAACTTCAGCGACAGCCTGACTACACATGCTGAATCAAGGAAATGTAGCAAGTGAGAATTAGGTTTTGATTTCACCTTTTCCATCTACAAATAGGAGGGGGTTTTAACACAATTTATGAAGCCCAAAAGAGAAAGAAACTACATGTAAATAACAACTGGTGGTCTTCATCAGTTGTATACAACTATGCAGACGAAACAGGGGTAAAACACCTAATGCTGGAGTTACATATTCTAACTTGGTGCGACTGTAAATGCACAGAAATCCCACATAGTGTATGCTGCACAAGCCTCAACCACGATTATCTGAAGACGACATCAACAGAAAACATACCTATGGAGAAGATTTGTGGGCTAGCTATTAGCCACTTGAGCACCCACAGATCAATACTGCTGCACACAGCAGGATCTTCAGGTCCAGAGCAGCCAGTTGAATTGGCAGCTTTAGTTCCAGCCATGGCATCTGTGTTGTGAAGCCTTTGAAGCTGAAGGCAGTCTGAATTGAAAACAAACTGGCAAAATTCGGAAAAAGCTTTTATTCTACTCATAGCCAACTTCAAGTTGAATTTTGGCTGGCACTAGAACTGAAGTATTAGACAGAGGGAGGAAAGTTGTCTGTGTATATTCTGTTCAGAGTTGCTAAATCAAAGCCAAATTATTTTCAATAGACTTAAACACAGCAGATGCTAATTCTAAGGCTGAATATAACCAACTGGACACTTTCCATCAAAATTAGTTTTTAATCAGAAATGCCATTTCCACAAAATAGAAATTTTCATATGGAAAACTTGAGTTTTGCCAAAAAACACCGATTTTCTGCTGGACACATTAAAATAATGCCTGTCTGGCCACCTGCCTGGAAAACACTTGTCAAGTCCGTTTCCTCCTCCAATAGAAAACAAACCAAGGGAAGCCTTCTAGCAGTGCTGCCCAGAGAAGTGACCTCACTCCATCCGTGCTGCTGGCTCTCAGCCGCGCTGCTTTACACTCCTTTCCTGAGCACCTGGGTACTCAGCTTCTCCTCAGGTTTTTGGTCCTGCGGTATCAGAGCAAAGCAGGTCGTTTCTTTGGTTGTTCTTGGGGTGCACGCTAGAGAGAGACCCCAAAGGACCTTTGGGCATGAGAATGAAGGGTTCTCCACACAGGACGAGAGCAGCTTTGCTGACAGACCTGTCTAGTAGCAAAAGAATCATCCTATTCTATCATCCCAAATTTTAGTTATTCTTTTATTTATTTATTTATTATTATATTTATTATTAAGAATGCTCACATTTTTACAGCTTCACTGCAGTTTAGGTAAGTATTTTTCTGACTCACCTCTGTCTCCTCTCAAAGATTATCTTTACAGGAAACAATTTCCATTTTCAAGCCAGCTCAAGAGGACTAGAAGTTCAAAATTATTTCAGTGAATCTGGGACTTCTGGTATCTCAAAATATCACTCATTTTCAAATGATTAAGCAGTTAAATTGATAATTGTTCACCTGCAGTGGAACTTTAAAAATAAATAAAAAAAAATAATCAGAGTTTTGTGGGTTTAGTTTCTTTGGCAAAGTATCTTAAAGCAGTCTAAGCTCCCCAGATTTGTTAACTGTACAAACCTACTTTGTAAAAGGATCAAAGATCTTGACTAGAGAACAACAGGACAATTCCATCTGTACTTTTTACAAAGTGAAGCTCAAAGCCAAAACAAAAGTTTTCCAAAATTGTGGGATACTGACTTCAACAGTGGCATTCTTTCAGGGGTTATGACGTGATTAAATGTTATGGCCAGACTGCAGGCTCCACGTGCTTATCTTCATACATTCTGAGCTTTGTAAATTGTTAAACTACAATCAATTTTGTATGTAAATGAATAAAAGGAAAAACTACCTTCATGACTATTTCTAATAGTTATCTAAAAATGCTTTTCCTTTTTGGGATGCATTTCCTTCTTTTGAAACTAAATTGACAAACTTACAGAAGCATCTGTAAAAATACACATTGGAAGAAAACATAGTAAGATCCAAGCTTACATGAAAAGTTTATAATTCTTACCAAGGTTCATCAAAGTAGACTTTTGAAAAAACATTGACGTTTTTTGTTCTTGAATATGACTGGGTTTTTTCCTTATACCTTTGGTCTTTATAGAATTACACAGTAATCCTTCGAAGTTTCCACAAAATTAACAGCAATACCAGAAGTTATTAACAGTACGAAAAGCAACATTACACTGTCAAGGCTAACTACAAGTATACTGCAAGAACAACAAAGCCCCTACATTTCTGCATCCAAAAAGTAAAGGCACAAAGTTCCACGTATACAACTGGAACAGGCACAAAACCTAGAAAAAAGGAATTAATGTACCACAGCACCAAAATGAAGACATACTACATTACCCAAGCAAAACTAAAATTCACTCACAAATCCTGTATGTATATTCTACTCACCTCAGCCCATCCAATTAAATCTCAGATCTTTAATTAGAAGTTAAATTGTTTTTACTAAGAGTGATTTATTTTCCAGGTTTAGGATATACATTTTCTATATAAAACATTTAGTGTCATTGCATTTAATAAAACATCTGACAGAAAAAAATTATCTGGCCATTTTGCTTGGATCAGCTGCCATTCAGAATCAGCAAGAAACTGTTGGTCTGAGAGGAATTAATTCAATTATTCTATTATTTATTGATTGTATTTTTAGTAGGAAAGCAACTAAACAACTAAAGCATTCATGTTCAGGAAGACAACAGAGGCTTTAAAGCTTCTTTATCATATTGGCTCAGTTCAGTATGAAGTTCCACTTCCACTGAAAAAGCACATAACCACGTTACAAGCCAGTTAATCAACTGAAAATGAAGCAGTAAAAGAAAGATCACAGCTTCAGTTGGAATAAAACACTGCCGAGAAAGGCAAATGAACACACAGATGAAGAGTTAGTGTGTGCTGAAGTTAAAAAGCAACAGGCTAATAAAAGGAGAAAGTACTACAAAATTGTTAAAGGCTATTTATAAGCTTAATGTCACACTACTGTTTATCACACTGCTATTTATAGTTTGTCTCATGCATTTACCACTTTTAAGCAAGAACAAAACCCTGAGTGCATTTTAATCACCTGCATATCACAGGGTCTTCAATTTAATTTACTTACTTCTCTGCTGCTCCCGAGAACTTTCATCTGGCCAAATCAATTTCCTGATAGGGAGCTAGCACACACCTCCTGCCACAGACCAACACGGGAACAGCCCACTGCCCCTAATGATACCTTGACAGTAATCAGATTACCTCTTATTCTTCTTTGTAAAACAATCGGAGGTCTGCAAGCACCCTGTTAAAATATGTTCTTTGCCACTAAAACTGTAAGATGGTTCAAATTGCCGGGTGGAACCTCTTCACTGTGTTGCAGGCTGCAAGCACAGTTACCATCCCTCAGCAGAGACTAGTTCAATGTTTGTTTTTTTCCCCCTACCAGAACTATAAACGCCAACCTGATTGTAGCCACAACCCAATACAGAAGTCCACACGTCATCACATAAAACCTTCTCAAACTTGTAGTATAAAAGATCAGACCAATCTTATTTATTTATTTGTAACCAAAGCTTAATTCCAAGACAACCATGCTGACAGAGGTTATAGATCTAGTCACCAAACTTCAATTAAGTGAAATGCAAATCAGCTTTTACACTACATTGCCTACAACTGACATCTACTTATTCATAATAAAACAATCTAACCATAAAACTTCTCTCAAAAGAAGTCTTAATCGAGTAATTAATTTAGCTTTATATGCCACTGTGAAGTTCACGCTAGTGGTGCAAAAAAAATTAATGTTAAAAAAGAACATATGTTATTTTACTGTTCAACTGTATATGGGAGAGACTGTGACATCCTAGCCTTTAACAATATTTTCCCGCTGTTTTAAAAATAAGGATGTAGCATTCTTTTTCTCTTTGAAAAATGACTGAAGCAGCAGATTAATTTAAGAGCCTTCTATGCAAACTAATTCACCTTCCAACATACATCAAAAATGCTTAGCAAAACCCCCATTTTGATAGTCTCTTCCACTGTATTGCAGTTAACAGATAAGTATTGTAAGTGAACAAAACCAGATATAATACCTGAGCTGTTAGAAACCAGAAGTTTGCAGAGCTGATCTTTACTGCAGTCAGTTCTCTTTGCTCCTCCATGCAAGTGCTAAGGTCCTGAGCCCAACCTCTGCTGAGGGACTGTGCAAGGCAGTACGCCTGAATAACAGATTTTAACCAATACCCTCAGTGCTCTCTGTTCTCTTTTGATTCTACTGAAAAATTAGTTTAAATAATAATGAAAGACTGTGCTGAATGTCTACCTATTTCAAATGTGTAACAAGCATCTGAAGCATGTGGTAGTCTACAAAAGCCTGACAACGGAGACCTAACACAAAGCTTTGTGAGCATGTTTTCAGCAAAGTTGGCATACTACAAATGCCAGAAAGCAATTTCAGAGTCAAAATAAAGAGGTAATGTAAATCTGCAAGAAAAAACAAACTTACCTAAAATACCATGATTTCTAGAAGCATGTAAGGAACCCACATTTTAAGTAACTGATCTGCAATGACGGCCTGAGGAACACAGTATAAAATTCACCCTGCTACCATATTTGTTATTTCTATACAAGGGGTGAAAGTCGGTCTCCAAAGCTTTCTGACAAATGTCTTAGTAAGACAACAAGTCAATGTACTTTTATGATAATAGACCTTTAATATTTGGAAATTAGTACAGGCTATCATGTAGACAGCTGACATTTAGCTGGAACACCTATCAAAAGCAGGGCATTAACTCCTCACAGTCAAAACTAAGCATGGAAATGATGCTGCAGTTCTTAAATCTAGAAAGTAACTACTTCCTCAGGTGTGACTGTGGTCCACGCCAAACACAGTGGAGGACTTAGTAGGTAAGCATATTTCTGCCCAGCATTTCAGTTCTTAAGAATCCATACATACGAAGTGACCCATGCTTCCAGCGTGCACTGTTATGTGAAGACGTGAATCTCTGACAAACTGAAATTCCTTCAAGCCTGTGAAGCCAAAAAGATTCAAGTCTTTTGACAGAAATGATAAATTTAAGTCTCCTTAACAAGAAAAAGATTTGCAGAATGTACCCAAGTTTCCCAGCTTCTTGTCCTTTTAGTAAAGGTGAGAATCAAAATTGTTGCTGTTTTCTATAAAAGTAGTGGAAGGGAAGCTGCCAGCAAGTAAAATCATCGCTTCCTTAAATACCTTTCCTTTGAGGCCATCATTGAACACTTTTTTCTGCTCAACTGCCAAGCAGTCAACATTTTGGGACAGATTCATTTCCCTTTTCTAAAAGGGAACAGAAGCTACTGTTGAAAAAAAAAAACCCACCTCGCAAAGTACAGAGCACAAATTAGTATCTGTGCAGTGGCTCCCTCTGAATAATGCCGTGTGCAGAGACTGTTGATGACAGAAAGAAGGAACATCTAGAATTCAGCCTGGTGTCAGCCATTTCAAAATTATGGGCAGTCATTAGAAAAAAGCCCACCATTAGATCAGGTGTGATTAGTCTCCACTAGCCATAACTTGCACAAATGAGAAATCAAAGCTGTAAGATCAATTTGGTAAGCAAATCTCAAAAATAATGAATGAGGCAAGTTTTATGAAGAATCTAGCTTAGTATCCCAAAAGCTCTAAAAGAGCGTACTTTAGGCATTTATGTTTTATTTAAAAGAAAATGCAGTTCTAAAATTTCCCACTAAAATTCTTGCTTATATTCAGAGTTCATGAAGTCACAATAAAAGGCTGTGACTGTTATAGTCAAAGGTATTAGCACAGACTGGCAGAGACATGAAAGCAAATTACAGTAATGAATATTAAGTTACCTTTATGAATACCATTATAGACAAAAATTTCTACCAAGATGGTAGTATAAATAAGAAAAATTTTAATGTATTTTCTCATTTTACAAATATGATAAGATATGGTCTCTCTTGGGAGAACAATTATTCTATGAATATTTGACTTCAAATGCAAGATTTTTTTGTCTTAGCAAGTACACGTTATAACCCCTGAAAGAAATAATAGATAATAGTGAACAGTGGAAATAGCACACTGTTAAGTTTATGTTTTCAGACATTTAAATGTGGCTACTAATAGCCCTTTAAAAGTCATTAGGCATCATTAGGCAATTTAAATAATATACTAATTAAGTAATCTTAAAATAGTTTGGCTCTTGTTCCCGTTGTTTTCCCTGGAAAGGCAGGTACAAACATGGGTTGGATTCACAAGCTGATGGTTACAGATTCACAGGTTGATGCAGCAGCCATGCTGAAACTACAAAGATAATTATTTATTACTGAAACCACCAGTTCCATACCATTCCCCTCCTTCAAGTATTCCAGTTCTCCTCCACGTTCCTCCTTTACTTCTCAAGGATCTAACAATCCCTCTTCTAAATGCTTGAGTCCCTTCACCATTCAAATCCTTACCTATATTATACCCATTTCTCTAATAACCTTTCAACTTCTCTCCAGCGTACTCCATCCTTGTCTTTGCTGCTTCATGCCCTACTCCTTTGGGATAGGTACAGAAAACCGAACAGCAACAGAAGTTAACAAAATGTTCCCCAAAAATCACACAAAATGAAACATGTACCCCCCTTGGAGGCAAGATGAAACACTGTAGCCAAGAGACAAGAGCAATGCCCAAGTCTGCTCCCAAGCTTAAAGAGAGATGTGAGGTACACTTGTAGTCAGAGTAACACCACAGGTGTAAGGTGCCTGATGCACTCCACTGAGATGCTTTCCACATGGTTATGAATGGGAGGGATGGATGGATGGCAACATTATCACCTACACAACATTACCAAAAATCTCTACAAGGCTTTTAAATTTCACATATATTAACACGAGGTACAGAAAGATTCCCACACCACAAGAAAAATCCATAAAGGACCTGCACAGTCTCCCTGATGCACAAATTCTGAAGTTATTTCTGGGTTTCAGAACTTTGCCCTGACTCATTTTCCTACTATCTTCACCAATCGAATTAATTCAATGCCTGTAATGCTTAGGGACAACCTCCTTCCAATCAAGACTTTTAGGAGAAGAGAAAACCCTGAAGGAAAACTGATAAAGTACATTCTCAACATGCAGAAACATGTTGACAGTGACACGATACAGCTTTCCAGTAGCTAAGTTTTCAAATATTTAAGAAAACTTACAGCCTCTATCAGGTGTGACAAGACACTAAGCAGATAAAAGATTATATTCATTTTTTCTTTAACATAAAAATATTGTACAAAGTGCATTGAGAAAGAACAGTCTAACAACACACAAATGAACCTATGAAGATGGCATTAAAAGGTGACGAGCTCTCCAAGTCAGCATACCTGCACTGCTCCTCTCAGGCATTATGCTTAAAACCTTCTCATTCATGTGCCTCTGCAGTCAGGCCCAATTGCTTTCTCACACCCTCTACTTTAGGCACTCTTTTATAATTAAACTCTGCTTCCCCAAACTATTTGCTGCCTTCTGCATTACATGACAGAAAGCGAAGCTTCTACCTCATACAGAGAATCACAATTTTTTCCCCTTTTTTTCCCCCTTGGAGGCAAAGACACGATATAAAAATTGTATTATTACACAACTTCTTTTATTATAAAGCAGCATCAGTAATACTGCTTTGGACTGTTTATTTCAATGCTTTTTCATTATCTAGAATTTATATCCTTAAAAAAAAGAACAGGCCAAGCTAAAAAGCTATTAAGCTAAATAGATAAACTATATTATCTTAGAAGCACAGTTTATTTATACTGCCTATGAAGAAAAATATTATTTCTCCCAACTGCTGTAAAGATAGGTTCTCAGGGTTTAGATAAGAAAACTTCATGAGTCTCATGTAATACCACTATAAAGGATAAAACTGAATCGTCTTTCGGTTTTTTTGTTGTTGATTTTTAGTTAATTTTTCCATGCTGTATTAACACTAACATTACCACATTATTAAAAAGAAAATGTGTTCATTTGTTCTAATGGTGTTTTACAACAGGCACACGGTCTGACATTACTGAAGCACTTCTGAAAGCATCATCGATAACATCCCAGAATTAAAAGGCTAAAGAAGAGGGACATATGGCAGAACATGGAATGCGCACATTAACAAAGAAACCAAGTAACTGGGTTCTTCTACTTTCCAATGTCTATTCACACGCACTTTCCCCTGCTGACAGCTCTGCAGCACAGCCCGGTTCCCCTGCAAGCAGCTGCAGGAACCACAGCTGGAAGCAACAGGAGCATTGCTCTGCAGGGCAGGGTGTCTCTGCACAGCGGTATGGTGCTCAGCTGAGGGCACAAAGCTCTTCCTTGGACTCTCACACATGTTCAGAAGAGGTATTTTCCCAAAATGAAGACACTAGTATCACACAAGCGATAGCCATATTTGCTGACAGGATGAGATTACTTTCTTTCTAAATAGTAAAATGTTCTCACCAGAGTATCACAGATGAGATTCAGTTCTTCTGGGGGACCAAGCCTTTCACTGCAGGAAGTACTTTAAATAAGGACTTTAGGAATCCAGCATTTCAAAAAATGCCATGGTAAACTGAGTTAGCAACAAGCTTCATCTTGACAGATGTAGGAGACAGCCCAGAATAGTAAGGCTTACGAAGATGCAGCGCACCAACACCAAACCACCAGCCACTTTGTTCTCTTTTCACAGTTAAGTCCTTCCTGATAAAATTTGTGGATCTGTGACAGAGATTAACAACCTCGCCATACTAAGAGGCAAAAAACTTCAACCCATGAAATGGAGAGGATCCTTTTCCCATTACAGAATAATAAACCTGGAAGCAGATATAGAAACCGTATTCTGTAATAGCATTCAGTTACATTTGCATAATGGTTATGGGGAGTACTCTAGCCAAAAAAATCCAGATTATCCCTTCTGAATTCCAGCTACCATACCAGCATTAGCAGTACTGATTTCAGAACAAGTACGCTGCAGCAAGCATCTGTTGATATGGTCAGCAAACACTGGCTAGTCATCTAGATACAACCATGCAGCTGATGGAATGGGCTGCCAATATCAGAGTTCAACAGTCTCAGAACTGTCAGCAAACCGAGCAACACTGGTAGCATCCCAGCCTACCATGAAACTGCTGATACCTTGCGTGGAAAAGTGTGACAACAGCATACAATTTATTCCCTAGATCACAGGAAGGAGACCCCAGTGATCCATGGCTGGAAAGTTTCCAGTGACTCCAGAAAGTTGCAAAGAGCGTACAAACACACAGATTGATGAGTCCCTTTATAGTCCAATAAAGGTTTGAGAAGTCTCAACTTTGTCCAGTGCTGGAGAAGGTCCTGTCCTCTGAAGTCAGTGCTAGCAGATCCAAAACGGGAGCCTGAGAACAAAAGAGATGCAGTTCCAGTCAGATCACTCAATTACTGAGCTGAGGCTGCTGAGAATGTTACACACCACTTGTGAACAGTGAGTAGCCAGTGCTGTGTACCACGCCACTCCTTCAGCGTTAGTTGACGGTAGGGTGGCTCAGAAGACAAGCTAAAGAATATCTGAGAGTTCTTCAGTCCTGACTATTCAGAGGAAAGAAATGAAACAAAGCTTGTCCTTTCCAGATTCAGAAGCTAGTGTCAGGATGGCTCGGGCAGTTTCTGAAGAATGGGCGTTATGTTATGTGCATCAGAGAAAGAGGCAATGGTAAAGTGTTTATTACCACCACTGCCTCATCCTTTTGAAAAGTAGCTCCCACTCTCCAAGAACCAGCACAGCATGTTTATTTACCAGGAGGTCACCCAAAAATCTCTCAAAGAAAGAGAACTTTGCAGCAGCCAAGAGCATGAGCAATCTACAATGCCCATCTGAGAATGTGCTGTTCTCAAACTCTGAAAGCTGGAGCCTGGAGAGCAGAAATCTCTGTTATTTAACACAAAACCAGCAAGAAGCTCGTGTCTGCTACTGACAGGCAGGCAGACTGCTAGGAGCTATTCTGATTCTTTACGAAAGATGTAACATGAGCATTATTAAATAACAGACATGTCCATCTGTCCTCTGGAAGTATATAAAGAGAAACACAAATTAGAATTTCTTCACAGTGTTAGATCATCCGCCTTTCTCTAAGAAAATCTGCTGAAAAAAACACAGAGAAATGAAAAGGTGCCAACTAGACTGAACAAGTGCTGACAGAGCTCATGAAAGTGCAGAAAAATCTCATCTAGCTCTCAAGAAATCCAAAATAAGTAACTGAAGAGCACAGATACCCAAACCTACAGCTTATGCATACTTTGTGGTAGGCTTTGTTTTTTAACAAATATATAGGCTATGCTGCATGTACATCTCTCTGGCACACTGTGGTCACTACAGGAAAATAACTTACATCTATGAACAACCACCAATATTTTCGCTACTATATATTATATTAAGCCATTTTGTAAACTCGCTGTTACACTCTGCTGAAACACGATACAGGAAGATATTGGTAGCTGGAGTAGGAGTAGCCACACCACCATTGCACGGCAAGTTTTAATAATAGCACAAATCTGGTTCTTAGATCTCATCCTGAAATTCCATGGACTGCTGAATTTTCAGTCTGAACCTCAAGGGATGGGAAAAGTCTTAAAATTATAGTTCAAACATTTACCTGAAATTTACTTTTGTAAATTGAGCTTGTTTTCCTGTTTTGTTGGCTTCACTAAGAAGTTCATTTCAGTTTTCTACTGAATACAATTGATAGAGAATTTAAAAGAATACAAGATCACTTTCCAGAATAACTATATCAGAGTTAAGGGAGATCATAGAGCCTTTACTTAAAAGGTCTGTTTTCAGAACACTTACAGAGAAAAATATGACATCTATGGAAAGTACATAAAACCTAGGCAAGGAAACAAGGGAGAAATAGAGAACTATTTGACAGCAACATTTAAGTAAAAAGAACACAACCACCATCTCCACTGGCAGCAATTCAAGAAAAACATTACCTCAGGAATCCAAAAGCAACTCCCCAATGAAGATCATGCCTTTCTTTCAGGAGGAAAAAAGAGAACTGCATTGAAGGGCTTATGGAAAAATGCAGGCAGTAGGATCCATGTTACCAGCAGGTACCAACTGTACAGAACGGATGGCGGCTAAAAAGACATTATATGACTACTGAGAATAGGACGAAGGTGACAGTAAGAGTTCTCAGGCAAAGGCATGCTGCCAGCCTTATGGACATCAGATCGTCAAGTGCACACATAAGGCGGCCTTAGGATATTCTGGGAGAAGGTGGGATTGTGGAACATAAACTCACAAAAAGTCCTATTTATTTACATTCTACACACCACAGAAGAGTCTATTTGCCATTTCTGATTTGGCTTATACTTCAAGAGATTGGAATTTAACAGCTCACCTTCATCAGGGCAATGCATCAAATCCTGGTATTAAAGTTTGGAAGATTACTTATTTACTGAAAAAAACCCTAATACTGAATGATCATGTGTAGCCTGAGTGAGCTTATGTTTGATTCAGTGCATTAAGCTCAGATTTTTGTTTTACTTCATGGTTTAATCTTTGAAAGAATCAAAGATTGATCCTTTTGCCCTAGAAACAAATGGAAATTTTGAAAGTCAATAATCAGGATTATGATAGCCAGAAAGAAGGCAAGGACAACACAATGAACTATAGCTCATATGACTGACCAGAGGGTAATTAATATCATTCCTTTCTGAAAGGATGTGCACAGCTGGATATCGCAATGGTGTGTATCACACTGTTAAACAATGCCACTTTTTCTGTTACTTTTTTTCCAAGTAAATAAAGGAATAGAGGGAACATAATTTATATGGAATTTTTAAGAACAACAAAAATATATTTTTAGGTTGGCTGAAAAATTTTGAGACTAAAGTGTACACAGGTAACCATTGCACACAGGTTTGGATTGAGCCAGAACACCTTTTTACCCAGCACTATTGGAGTACACAGAACTGGATTCAGATGTGAATTCATATTCTTTATGGGTTTTAACCTAGACTCATATTTGAAAATCCCCAGCTTTGCAGGTAACAAATTCAGATGTATGTTTCACCATTTCAGAATCACTTCAATATCTGTAGGGTAAAACAAACCACCATTATCACCTCCAAAGAAAAACCAAACCACAAACACTTTTGTGCTGCAATTAATCACTTGACTGCACACTAATGGAAGTGCATCTCTGTAGACCTAGGAGAAAGGTGGGATTAATCAGTGCATTTGTTTACAGACAAAAAGCATCTTGTGATTTCAGGGACATGGAAAACAAAATTATTTGTTGTGAAGGTATCTGGTCCCTGCTGGAGAGACACTATGAAAGCAGATAAGGTTGTATTACATCATCTTTGTTGCTAATGATTCTACCAAAATAGCTCAAGTCTTTAAAATGTCATACTAAACAGTTACCACGTGCTGCCTTAGAAAACCACTGACTTAAATAATTCTTTTGAAACTTAGAAGTATCCAACTCCAGCAGCTTATCAGTCTAAACCTTATCATAATTTTTTAACAGGTATCTCCAAATGATGGTACAGGTTTGACTAATGATGCCCACCCAAATGATTTAAATATGAGGTTTTCAACATGTCCTGAGGATGACAGGTTCCACCTCCTGCGCACACTAAGAAATGGTGGTTTCTACTGATTTGGTTATTGATCACTTATTGTAAGACAGATGAACAAGCAGTTTTGGAAAATATGTTGAACAGTTAAGGGGGAGAGGGAGAGAGATTAAGAAAGAAAAGCAGCAGAGATCGGGATTTCCAGAAGTAGGATGTGATCACATCAGAGATAATTAGACTTTACTCTGATGAACTCTTTATTTTGACATAACCTGGCACCGCCAGCTAACACAGCATTCCTGACCCACTCCTGAGTCTGGCCACTCCTTTCCAGCCTTGCATCATCCTCTCCCTACTGCTGACATAGCCATTTGTACAGCCATATGGTAAACCAGAGTAGGGAATTAAGCAGCAACACAATTTTGGCAAAATTATTTGTCAGTCAGACCAGTTCCCCAATATGGTTCACTGTGCAGCAGCACAAGCACTACAGCAGCACAAGGAGGACCACAGGTGGCCACGAAGGAGGGAAGCTGCTTCTTTCATGCTCAAATCAAGGAAAACTGAGTAAAGGTATTAGCATCCAGCCAAGTGAAGATCATTCATTCTGGCAAAAGCAATTTCAAGAGAAGAATAAGAGTGAAAAATTGTGAGAAGGTGGGGGGAAATGTAAAGAGAAATTAAAAACTGAAGGTTTAGATTGTTTACTTACTGATTTTGAGGCAGGACACAACCAGGTAAAATGCAGGGATAGCTAGTCATTGATGGGATGGAATTTATTTTTTTAAAAAATGATGAAACTAAAGGAGGCTCTTCTTGGGAACAAAAAAAATCTAAGGAAGCCACCAAATTAAAAAGGGATGATGAATGATGATAAATGGAATGGAAGGAGATAAAGATGACAAAATAGACAGTCATTCACCAGAGACCAGAAATTCCAGGTACCATCCACCACTTCAACACCTATTTATGGACTTTCAGAAAATAAGTATGAATTTATTAAAAAATAAACCATACATCAAACCTAAGTTAATTTCCACATGTCAGTGCTGAAATAAATGGCATTCTTTTGTTTCTCCATATCATCTTCTGTATATACCTGAAACTGTTGCATCATTTATCTACTTATCTGCCACTGACCCCCCTTAAAATCTCCTGCATTATTTAGGTCCCTTTCACTACAGAATACACAAGGACTTGCATACAATACAGCAAACAATGACAATGAAGAATAGTTGGGAAGAAACAAGTGGCATGTGATTTGTTTTGTGGTGTCTGAATCATTAATTTGTATTTTGTTTCAGGAGGTGCCAGGGGGAAGATTAAGACTATAGTGTTAACACAGACAATTCTGGAAAGGTCAGGTTTCCCAAAACATTATGAAAATTCAGTGATAAAACAGAGCCAAAGACATAATATGAAAGAGGTGATGGAGACTGACAGAAAACTGTTCTAAAAGGCTCCCTATACTGTTTCATCTGAAGGTGGTACAGTGTCTGGCATATCAAAGAAAACAGAATGGTAGTTATCAATGCACACATCAGAGAAAGTTTATTAAAGCTGTATTTAACTACAAAAAGGCTGTAACAACAGAACACAGACACTCAAGTGCCAAGGCTGACCTAACCCCCTTTTTTTTGCTTGTGCTTTACAGAGGCCTTCAGGAGTCAAGGTGGTTTAATACAATCCGTAATGAGCAGCAAGACTCATCATACTGTGTCTGTACTGGTAAAAGACTTGCACAGAATCTGGTATTTGCTGCACTTTCTCACTTCAAATTTATATACTCAGTAGGCGTACAAAAAAAATAATCTCCTTTTATCCAAGGATCTCAAAGAGTTTTACTGGGAAAAAATATTTCTCATTTATAAAGGAGTAGAACGAGATGCAGAAAACTGAGTAATTTGCCTGTCATTACACAGTGAGTCAGTGGCAGCAGCCCACACTGGTCATACATCTCTTGCTGTTCTTATCAGGTACTGGCATTAGAATAAGGACTTTTATAATAGTTACATGCCATATGTATTAACAACATGATCCTCACAATTTCAAATTTGTGCTTGTTCTTTCTTTTGCTATGAAAATGAACACTAAAGCTTATACAATGCTCTCTATTTAAAAGATAACACACTAGTGCCTTCCTTTTTCAGTCCAGTACTTCATTGCCTGAAAGACACCAAAGATGCTTTTGAGTTTACCATGAACATTTAAAAATAGTTACATCTTCTACAGAAAAAAAAAAAAAAAAATAGATCGGTACCTACATGTTAAAATGAAACAAAACTAGGAAACTGATTTATAACCAATCCATATGTGGCTACAGCAAGGGAAGGTTCACTGTATACAGGACCTGTGTTTTACACTTCTTCATGTTATTGTCGGAATTACTGAGTTCTGGATCTTTAATCTGATCAAACACGGCACTCGGGTCTCATCTCCAGCACGTTCTGTGTCAGTCCTTTTGACACAGAATTTTTCTCCCCGTGGTACTGAAAGTGACTAGTGCATGGAGGGGGAGGGGGAAATGATGACAACTACAAATGGACAAGGAGTAGCAATACACAAACAAAAGATAAATTGTTAGAAAAAGGTTAATTTATACAACTAAAAAAAAATTTCCCCTATTAAGAAGCAATCCTTAAATCCCACAGAACTTGGCATAAAGTCTATAATCGCTTTAGCATATCATCTTTGGCCCACAATAACACAAAGCAGCTCAGGAAAGACTGGATTTTATCTTCATCAATGACTTTGGCAGACCTTCCAGAAAGACAGACTTTCCTGTTGCAATTGGTACTGAGACACTTTTCTACAATTAGTCCCTCTAACAGAAACCATCACTTAATTTTCTTACCGTGTGCTCCCTTTTACTATTTGCCAGAATACTGCTGGAGTCTAGACTTTTAATTCACTATCATTTTTTTCTCATCCTGCAGACTTCCAAGTCCAAATAGATAAACATATTGAAAATAATTATTGCCACTTTTGCCAATAAAAGACAAAGTATGGTATTCTGATGTATGAAAATAAAAGAGAGATTAAAGATGTTGTGCTACGAAGAGTTTCATGCCAGTGCATCTAACATAATTGGTATAAAACTTTCAGCTCGGGCAATAGGGGGTGGGGTAGGCAAAGCCAAGTGGATTATGAAGCCGCTTGATGATACATCTTCTCCTACCTGAAAATACCATATAGCTGGTACAGGGATGGACTCCAAAGACCTGTACTGATGCCCCGTTGTGGGTAAAGCAGAAAAGGAGCAGAAGGAAGAGATAAAGCAGGATTTACTTGCTTCTCCCCTTCCAAACTTGTGTCATTATCAGCTGTTTCTAACAGTTATTTGAATGCAGCATCCATAAATCTTGACCTCTCCATGCAATTGCTTCCGCTGCATCATGCTACTAAAAACCCGATCAGCCAACATCAGCAACGACCACCCACCTCTATCACACCCTGGCTATAGCAGGAGATGACAAGAAGTACTGAGATGGTGGCACTGGAATTAGAAAGGCAAGGGCAATAAAATGGGTGAAACAATCTGCCTCTAGGAACTGCTGCAGGCTCCCTACAGGTTTGGGGAGCTGCATCACCTATACACATGTTCTTCAGTTTCTCTTCTCAACAATAAGGGCCAAACTGCTTGTAAGTGAAAGACTTAACCTATTAATATTACTATTCAGAAAGCTTCTGATGTATTTAAGATGTCAGTGAACAGTCACATTCTGCTGAAAAGGCAAAGTATTAATAACATAGAATAATCCCATTAAAAACATTATTAAGAAACCACATAACCATAAAGAACCTTGCTTCAGAGGGTTTACAGTGCTCAAAGGATGTATTACTGCTGTAGACAACAAGACTACTTTAGGGGATATAGGCTTAACTACGTATAGCTGAGTTAACATCTACTGGAAAATGACCACACCAGGCATCAGTGTAGGCCTTGGAACAGTAATTGCTACAGAAGGAAAATATTTATACACAGTAGCCAATGTTTAATTGGGCATAGGGAAAGGAGTATTGAGATCGCTATATATTTTTAGCTGCACACATCCATTAGCTTAGCTTTAGGTTAAAAGTTGTGAGATGCCTTTCAGATGGCAAATGAACTCTTCAAAAATATTTGACTGATCTAGAAACTTATGTTTTCCTTTAAAACAAATGTACGTATTGATATTGAAATAAAACTTTACATTTACTTTTCAGAACTGCTGTAAGTGCTTAGGAGCCCAAGTCACGTAAACTATCACATGAAATATATTCACTTCTTAACTGTTCTAATTTTGTTCCACACATACTGATATTTTGTTCTTCCATGTATTTTGATAGTTAAGATGTTTAAGATACATAAAAGACTGCAAAATTTTTTTCTTTGAGAAAAAAAGAATAGGCAGATGCATCCCCAGAAGCTCAAGACAAATCACGTTATATGTTCAGGTTTTGATCCAGGTCACTAAAAATCTAACACACCTTTTTCTTTCACTCTTTTCTTCTTTCCTTCTCTAACGTAATTCAAACCAGCACCCATTTATTCAACAGTAAGGCTGCCTGCCTTTCACTTCAGAAGAGAATTCAACCAAAAGTCAGTTAGACACTCAACAGGGAATAAGAATGTCCACAAGAACAGGTTTGAAATAATGACTTTACTTGTTAGCAGAATTTTATTTTACAAGAAATTCCAATATAGGTAAGTCCTGTACATTTTTTGTATTGTAATAGATATGATCCAAGTAAGCTCAGATGAGACTAAACAAGCAGAAACAGGAATCCTAAAGGAAAGGCAATTCAACATTTAACTAAAATAGGAAACTGGCTGCTCATGGCTTGGATGCGTGTACTGTTTGCTGAGTAAAAAACTGGCTGGACAGACGAGCCTAAGGAGTGGTGGCAAATGTAGTTACATCGAGCAAGCAGCTGGTCACAAGTGGTATTGCCCAGGTCTCAGTGTTGGGGACAGTCCTGGTTAAGGTCTTTACTGACAATCAAGTGCACCCTCAGTAAGTTTGCATACAACATCAAGCTGGGTGGGACTGTTAACCTGCTTAAACATAGGAAGGCTCTGCAGAGGGATAAGGACCAATGGGCCAAAGCCAACTGTATGAGGTTCAGCAAGGCTGAGTGCTGGGTCCTGTGCTTGAGTCACAATAACCCCGTGTAGTGTTACGGGCTTGGGGCAGAGTGGCTGGAAAGCTGCCTGGAGGAAAAGCACCTGGGGGTGTTGGTTGACAGGCTGAATAAGAGCCAGCAGTGTGCCCAGGTGGCCAAGGCAGCAACAGCATCCTGGCTTGTATCCGAAACAGTGTGGGCAGCAGGACCAGGGAGGTGATCATCCTCCTGTGCTCGGCACTGGTGAGGCCCCACCTTGAATCCTGTGTTCAATTTTGGGCTCCCACAACCAGAGAGACACGGAGGTGCTGGAGCATGACCAGAGACAGGCAACGAAGCTGGTGAAGGGTCTACAACACAAGCCTTATGAGGAGCAGCTGAGGGAACCAGGATTTAGGCTGGAAAAAAGCAAGCTCCAGGGGGACCTTATCACTCTCTCCAACTACCTGAAAGGAACTTGTAGCGAGGTGGGGGGATGTCTTTTCTCCCAAGTAACAAGCAACAAGCAACAGGACAAGAAGAAATGGCCTGAAGTTGTGCCAGGAGAGGTTTAAATTGGATATTAGGAGAAATTTCTTCACTGAAAGGGTGTCAAACATTAGAACAGGCTGCCCAGGGAAGTGGTTGAGTCACCATCCCACTAGGTATTTAACAGATGTGTAGATGTGGCACTTAGGGACATAGTTTAGTGGTGGACTTGGTAGTACTAGGTTAATTGTTGGATTCAAATTGGAAAAGACATTTAAGATCATAAATGATTCTATGATTCCATAAAATGCACAATACTTTATGAGAAATCCTGTTGGTATACACAACATATAGACATACAAACCATCAAAAGCATTCCAAACATCCTTAAGGTTTGTTACACATATGATCAGCTCACCTTGGCACGCTGTTGGCACTGAAAAAAATGTTTAAGACAGCCAGACCAGTCCACAGAGTAGATATATTAATGCCTTTAAAGGTCATTATCTACCCCTTACAATTATTAAAATTACATAAATTGCTCAGAAACAAATAAAAGTCTTTTTTTAATGTTTGGAAAAAAATAGGAAGGGGAAAAACCCAAACATAACAGACTGGTAATCTTACTGCAAAGCTGTAACTCTGAAGTAGGACACAAATGTTGAGTGTGCTGTAATTAGTTGTAGAGCCACACTAGGGCCATCTGACAGTAGGATCCAGATGTTCCTGTTGATCAGCCTTTTGTCTGTCCTAATAGGGCACTGAGTAGCAGCATTCTTTTTCAGAGAAAGGGGGACAGAACTAGAATTTCTTTTATGACCTCAGCTGGTTTCAGACGCCTGAAGTAAAAGGCCATTTTTTCAATTTGTTGCCATAAGCTTTGTAAATCAGGGTATCTACCCATACTATAGATTACTACTAAAACTAAGTTTCTAATACTTATATTAAAATTGTGAATGCTTCTTATGAATTGCAATCTAATTTATGTAATTCCTTCAAAAAACTAAGATATTGCAAAACTCT
Source organism: Falco cherrug (assembly GCF_023634085.1). Lineage (NCBI taxonomy): Eukaryota > Metazoa > Chordata > Aves > Falconiformes > Falconidae > Falco > Falco cherrug. The sequence continues at coordinate 29,403,359 of NC_073704.1, read as the reverse complement.
AGAAGAATGCTTTTGGTTTCCAGGTGTATTTTCATACAAAAAGTAAAGGAGGGCTGTAAAACAATTGTGCAAGGGAAACTATCTAAACTTTAAAAAGATTGATATATTTCTTAGAAAATTGTTTTTCCAAATACATTTTTAAAACCACACTACCTTCTACAGACACTATTGAATTCGACCCTACTTTACCTTGAGAAATTTACAAAAAATCATGTAAAAATTCTGCATTGATTTTTTTTCTCTAACGTATTGGCAGTCACTCCTAGTTGGTGCTGTGGGTGAAACTTAAGATATGCTATCCCCAATTCTCTTCTGCTGTCTAAGCCAGTAATAAAAATCATTAGCCAATGTAGACCGGGTGCAAAAGCTGTTAGGTACATTCTTCTCTGTCAGTGAATCACTGATAACTATTCAGTGGGTTAGCCTTGCTCATGCTTCATATTGGGAACTCTTACATTACTATCAGCATTCCCAAATTCCCCTCGTACTTATCAGTTCATGATTCCTAAAACCAAATAAATGTCTTCATGCCTTAAATACTTGATTTCCTATTATTAAATTGTATGGATTTTTGGTTTTAGTACTCAAATCTATGTGATTATCTTACTTTCCTTAGAGGATAAGCCAGTCCTCTGAAATACTAAAAGAAAAATTGTGAACTCTGTGTTATCCACAGCTTTTAATAAAAAGACATAATTTTTTCACCAAGGTTATTAATGAATGTAATGGAACAAGATTAATTTCAAGACTGATTCTTGAAGAGCATGACTAATAATGTCTCTCCATCCTTTTAGTTGCTCTTATGGTACAGCCATTTGCAGTCTTCTCTTTGGTCAGCTTCCTCTACTTCTTGGTAGTTTTCATAAGATCTCATGGACATTGTAGCCAGTTACTGAGATTTTAGATAAGATCTACTTCATTCCCAGTAACACAAGTGGAAATAGAGGAGACAAACCAACCAACCAACCAAGACTTTCTTAAATTGTCGTTACTGTCTTCAGAACCTACAAACAACACTTATTCTTAAAAATATAGTTACAAAACTATTTTCTGAAAACATATATTTCTTTTGTAAGTTTGGACAATTTTTATTCTCTCTCAAGCAGGCATTTTGCATTGCAAAAATACAGAAATTGTATACAATGTGGTTATAGACCAATTCTGCAGAAGAGGATCTTAGAAGGTAAGTGGGAAGGAAAGGAAATATTTTTAGTAGGTCACAAGATACAAACATAAACCAACTATGCTGTTGTAGAGAGGGAATGAGGGAATTCCACATATGAGGATGCTTAGTCAGGCACACAGCCCACAGTGTGTGGGGTCCTCTCTCATGCTGTTCAATATTGCAAAAGTTCAAATGGATTAATTTTTAAGATTCCAGAAAAAGACATAGATCAATTAAAAAAAATTAAAGAGACTGTTCCAGTACCAAACAGTACCAAAATGAAATACCTGAAAAAGCACAATAAAACTGAAAAAAATCAGATTTTTTCACCTAAGACTGCAAAAATTATATGTATTATATAATAAGCTTTCAAGTACTTCAAACCACAATTTTTTCCCAATATATAGCTGATGGAATGCTTACAAAGAAGCTTAAAATATAACACCAATTAGATATTAGATTTTTTTTTTAATGGTACAGAGGACAGCAACACTGTCAAAGACACACTGCCCAGGCAGCAGAAAAAAAGCATTTCTAGAAAAGGAACGATGAGTACAAAAAATAGAGTAAATAAAGTGGTCAGAGAAGAATTAAATCCAAATTTAGGACTATATTTTTGTCTCTGAGAAATTTCTAACCACTTGTTCTACAAACAGGGTATAAAGGAGCCTCAACCAGTTTGAAAACAATGTTCAATAAAGGGATTACATGATAGGGTGGAGCTACAAAACAATGTCCTGTATCAAGCAATAAAGTCTTTGTTGCTCCATACCAATAATATATTTTAATACCTCTGTGCTTGTTTTTTTGGCAACTACTTGCAAGAGCTGGGAAGACTGCTTCTTTCCCAGTCTTCCCCATCTCTCTTATCTGTTTCTTTTCTCTTCTGTTTCTCCTTCTGGCATTCAAAACAAATTACCCATTTTTCCCCTTTCCACTGATACATTTGGGATTGGCTATGTAAGAGCAGCAGTGCAAGAGGGGATGGATAATACTGGCAGCGGTTTCAAGAGAAACTTGAGGTGTCTGGTTTGTCTTGTTTACTGCCATAAGCTGGGTTTCATAAAGAAGCAGCAGACCCACAAACCTAGAAATACAGAGGAAAGTTTGCTCTTGGACAAATCCAAAAAGCCTTTTTTGCCCCTCAACAGAACCACAAGAACAGAGGAAAGGCTAGCGTGTATTTCAGGAAGAAAACCATGTTTAATAAACTTCAGACATTAGGCTTACAAATTGTGCCAGCAACATTAAAAGAAGCTTCATGTTGCAGTGACAAAAGTAAGATAGGTTTTGGTGTAGCTATCAGTCAGTTGAAATGCAGACATTAGCATACTAACTTTGTGGATGCTTGAATGACATTAAGTGTCAAGATGAAAGCAGCTGACTCAAATGCAATCTGAATTAGACAGAAGTGGTAAAAGGAAATGGGGAAGAACTCTGAGGAACCAACAGAAAGTCTGACTTCACTTCCTTTATCATTCCTTTTTAAGATAACACCATGAGGGCACTCAAATCCTAAATGCATGTAATTCCAAGTGACAACAACACTGAATGCTAATGGAACTGCAGTTACGACATTGTGTTACTAATCTTGCTCCTCACCATGCTCTACCTTGCCTCTCTTCCCCTCATGACCACTAAAAACTTCCTCAAGGTACAATATAAGTTTCACCTGTGTAGTCTTTCCACTTCAAAGTTAGCACAGGGAAGAACAAGAGACAGGCCATGCTTCCCCCACCTCTCCACCTAGCTGAAATGTTTCTCAAGTACCAAAACACACATCCACCACCAGCACCTGCTCATGCAAACAAAGTAGATGGGCATGGGACTGCTGGTTTGCATCGAGGTAATTGGAGGGGTGGGTGGCAAGTCTTAGCACCAGTTCACAAGATGAAATTTCACCAAGCAGTTCCTACCACCACCTCATCCTCCTCATGCAGAACCAGACTGGCTGGTAAACAGGAATTAGGAGATTGGGAGGGTGCAGGAAGGCTATTATCGCCATCTAAAAGCCCCTACAGTAACTGTTAACCTGACTTTGTTTTCCAAACTACCAGCAACAGTGAAACCCAAAACATTAATGCAGAAAAATCCATTAATCTGTGAGTACCCTCCTGACAACCACAACAAAACTGTTTCCTTCTGGATGTGCTTTCCACCCAAGGTGTTAACACTGTTCTATTACCCGATGGAAACCGCACACAAGAGCTGCCCAAAAAAGCCACAGCGCTCAAGATGTCCATTTACAAGGCAACAAACACTACTGAACACTGAATGCTGTATTTCATGTCACATCATCTTTAGGCTGTTTCAAAAGAAAAGAAGCATCAGTTTCCTAAGGCTTCTAGTGTGCTCAAACAACGTCCTTTGAGACAATCTCACTTTCTATAACCCAGCTAAAAACTTCAGGATCAAAAGGGCTGTTACAGCTGACGTGGCCTGAGGTGTAATGCAAATACTAAAGCCTGGAAGTACTTCCAAGACAACCCTGTGCTATCACAGGGTGGTTACTTCTGTGGTTGTTATACTCAGGAAATTGCACATTCTGGGAGAATGGATATGCTTTACATTGTATGAGTTGAACAGACAAAAATTAACACAACTCCATTCTTTATAATTTCATTACAATACAGGAATAGGAGACTATGCTTAACATTTGGTTGACCTTTGAGGAGAAATCCACCAGTGAATATTTCACTGACAACCTTTGCACAGAGCTAAACATGCAGATTAATATCAATAGAGCTTCATAGAAAAGATAAAAATTACACTGTTTTGGAACGCCGAATGCAAATACATCATTTTCAAATGAAACTGTCAAACATCTTGTTGTGGTGGTAAAAACCAAATCACTATGCAAAATGATAATACAAGAAAAGTCAATTGTATGTTTCTAATAATAAATGCTCTTGTGGCTTTTGAAGTCACAAAAAACTCTTGGCTGAATTGAAGCATTGATTTCTGTAGTTATTTATGTGCAGTTCCTATTAGAATTCTATTGAATTCCTTGAATGGTGAATGGAAGTGCTTTTGAAAACACACACAAAAACTGTTAAACAAGGGACAAAATAAATGGAAAGCATAGCATTGCCAAACAAAGTTTCAAGAAGTCAACAGAACATTTCAACATTTTTTTTAAGTGCAAGCATGTACGATACTGGCAGAAATCATTAAGTCTAATACAAAAACAATATACAATATCCATTTCCATATCACTCCTGAAGAGGAAGTATGAACATTGGTATCTGCTTCTCAAATATTACTTCAAAAAAATCTTGCAATACTCTTCAAGTATGTTCTATAGTAAAACATGGATTTATTGTTACATGACTTTAAAATGTTATCACTCCATCCTTTTGTCCACTAAATACCAATGTGAAGATATTCTATTTAGCAAGTGTACAGATACACCTGACATGTACTACATATGTTAATTATATTATGGACACTAAACAGATATGCTTCTGAAAAGCTAATTCCCTACTGATTTTAGGCCTATACATAGTACAGTTATTAGGAATACATATATTATCAAACATGCTCTGCAAGTGCTGGAAGTGCATTGAAAGCTTGAGACCTGGGTCCCTAGGGCCCTCTTTCATGAGCATTCATTCATTTTTATGCCATCCTTAATACACTTTAAATCATTTGCAAGGCGACTGGATATCCCACTAACAGTGTAAGGAGATGAGTGTGTTAGGGGACAAGGAATACTACCTCACCTTCAGAATGTTAGGCCTTCAAAGCACAATTTGTTTTCTACTAATTGTACATAGCAAACTGGGCTTCTAGCCCATTTCCATGGTTTGGAAGCTACAACAAAAATAATGCCCATTTATTTTAGTAATAATTAGTTGACTTTTTTTTATTTTTACTTAGACATAAAGAATTATTATAAATGCAAAACCAATGGCCACTAGGAAAAGCATCTCTTCCTTTTCAGAGTTTTGCTTTAAAGTCTGATAATAGATTATGTTTTAATATTAAATGTTACAAAAATAAGGATATTTATACATTGCCAAAAGAAAAAAGTTTCACTGTGGCTTTTTTTGAGTACTAATTACAGTCATTTAAGCCTAGAAAGTAGATTTTTATAAAGTGGCTTTCTGTTTACAACAGAAAAATAATCAAAGTTTACCTTTAGAACTTCTGTATCAGCCTACCTTTATTTTCACTGAAGACCATATCTGTTTTCTTATAAACTTAAGATGGTAATGAACACTTTTAGAAAAAAATCTCATCACAGAGCACTCTCCTCTTTAATGACTTAAGTTGTCAGTAACCTATTCTGAAAAAAATTATTATAATAGTACTACTTGGTACACATAAAGATTCACATTTTCCATTTTTCCTATTTACTTTAACATAGTAATTCTGCTGAACTATGGCAACTACTTCAGTTTTGAGGAATCCAGTGCCAATCTGCAGTTATACATTTTTCTCCCCAACATGATAATGTGATTTTCTATCGCACATCACCCTCAAAGAAGGGACAGATCTCTAGTGATATAACACATCCCAGCTTATTGTACACAACTGATAGAGCACACAAAATTGTCACAGCCTACGAGGTACAGCAGAATGCAAGACATAATCAGAGTGAATATGAAAAACTTAAGTGGAAATGCCTTTTGCAGGTACCAGAGTAATTACAATCATTTCCCAGAATAGTTAGAATTAAACTGTTTCTCTGAAAGATACAGGAAAAAAACACCCGATAAAGAAGTAGATTGAAAAATGTTTGCATCAATGCAACTTAGAAACCAGAGATTTTACAAGCAGCTTTACTGGCAACATAATTTCTATTCAAAGGTGGCTAAATGTTAGCTGAAGTTTCAGATACTCATCAGGTTTCTCTTTCAAGCTGCTCTCTCACATATACTTCATTAGTATAATTCCTACAAAGCACTTTGTTTTCTCAGGACTGTGTATGTGTTTCAATGCCAAAAAAAGTTATCATCTACATCACCCTCATTCAGTGAGGGGTGCTTTTTATGAAAATCCTTCTGCAGAAAACATCTAGCATTAATGAACTGCACATATAGCTTTCCTGTAAAACGAAGGAGAACATATGTAATGGGGCAGGGGATGCAGGGGGAACACAGCACCAGGATCATAAAAAGGAGGCAATGCTTCTGCTGGTAACTACAACTCAGTCTTTTAATTGCTTACTTCAGCTTTATTAAATAGCTTACAGCTACCTAGAGAATTTCTAATCTTTCATTTAATTAATCTCAAGAATGAAGTTCTCCTATAGGAATTTCCTCTTAGAGGACTTTTTGTCAGATGTAAATTTGCAGTCTATTTCCTAGCCTTCTGCAGAAGAATTCTGTTCTCAGTGTAACTGTATATATCCTGAATGGTTACTCATGCCTCATTTTCTTATTATATCTCTCAGCCTTTTAAGTTGCACATTTTTAAAAGCAGAGATATCTTAATATATTTATTACATCTATTATTCAATTTGACAAAATTTAGTTAACAACTGTGAATTTGAAAATAACCCAGTTTTTGCAAGCACAGGGACTATGAAAAGTAAAAAATTACTTTACAAAAAGAACCCAGAGAGCATCCACTGCATTCTGCCGCGCCCCAGACACACACTCACACCAAGCCACTTCCCCCCGTGGATCTAAAAGCTGTAGAACAAAGGACTCAAATCTATACTATCTGCTAAAGGAAAAGACACTATCACCAGTGCCTTAAGTCTCTAAAGTAATAGCAAATGCATTCAGTGAAGATGCAAAAAAATTTTAAGCAGATCACACTACGCAGGAAAGCAAAGCAAAAAATAAATTTCCCTGACAGAGATCTCCAAAATGAAATTATTTCCTTAGTAGTCCCAAATATAAATACTAAAAGGTTCAAAAAGTTCAAGCCACTTCCAAACGGAGTTTTTTATGACTTGTATTGGTGTATTTTATCACAAAATGGTGTATTTTATCATAAAACCAAGATAGAAGCAAAATATTCATTAATGAAGGGTTACAAGAGTTTGGAAAAGTATAAAAACTCTTACTACCGCTAACATTCTATCCCTCCTTACCCAACTGTACACATAGTGAACCTGAGAAGAGATGGTAGAAGCACAACTAGAAGCAACTGTATTAGCAACTGCAACATCTAAATCAGTAGTCTAATTCAAGCTCACAAAAAACATGTAAGCCAAAATTATTCAAATTATTTAGAGGCATGACCCCATAATATAGATCTTTTTGTTCCTTTGTAATACCACTTCTGTATTTCAGTTTCCCCCTCCTGTGGTTGTGTACACCAGTTATGAAGCAGAAGCTTCCCACAAGGTCATGTGACTTGCTGATATTAAACAAAACCCAAACCAAACATATTCACCTTTCCTTTTTAATTATGTTTTCCAGAACCTTATCCGTTTTATCACTGCAGGGCAGCTGTCCTTTTCCTCTTTCCCCTGTTCTCCCTCCAGACTTAGACTAAGGTGACACATCCCTTCAGTTTCAGAGGCAGCAACATTTTAATCTTTCAAACCCCTTTTTCATAACCATTAGACCTGGAAAGGTCCTTTCAAAGATTAGGTTTGAAGAGATCAGCTCCACAGAAAGCAAGTGCATTCAGATGAGCTAACAGGATGCAGTAGTCAACACATATGCCTTAAAACATAGTAAGTGGGGAATTCCTTGCAGATTAGGATTCCCGAGACTCACCCATAGCCTCGTTTGCACTCAAGTACTAAAAACAGACTATGGCATCAATCATAACAGCAGCTTGCCTCCTGAAAAAAGCCAAGAACCTCTTCCAAGGGAAGTCTTAATAGCAGCTCACAGTTTGGAGGTTACAGGCCACAGTGATTTAGAATGCAAAGTTATGTACAGTTTTATTTTTAAGAAGTCAAACAAATTGATACATGTCCCTTCTCCTGTACTGTATCTTTTCTAAAAAAGGGGCACTATATAAACTCAGTAAAACATTTTAAGTACTGAGACTATATGCAGTTTAGAGACACAATAAAAAGCTGGCATACGCAGTGCACATGCACAATCCACATGGGAAAAAACAACTTACTATGCAACATATCACTGATCATCAGCACTGGTCATCTTTAACCCTATTCACACATCAGAAGACAAAAATACATCTCACTACTTTTTCAGATGACACTAAAAGCTTGTTCCAAGTATCAAAACAGACAAATACAAAGCCACACATGTCAGTTTTAACTCTCTCTAAAGCCAATTCTTCACGGAAAGACTTCAGGTTTTTTCCCCCATTTCTGAATTCACTGACAAGGTTAGGGGTGGGAGGAATATCAAACCAACCCACAACTTTACCATGTGATTTTCCTCCTATTTGGTTTGTTTGTTTTGTTTTAAGCAAAGGTATTGAATCACAGTTCTAAGTTCTGGGAAGTTTGGATTATCTTTTTTTCAAAACAGTTATGATAAGAACTTTAAGTTACAATGAACATGCTTCTCAACTTACAACTATTTGACATGGCTTAGGAAAATACAAGGCAAAGCATCATCAAGAAATTATTTGTTCATCCAGATAAAACTGTTCTAACCTGGGAGTTCAGACAGCATTAATGGCAGTAACTGCTCTTCCACTGACTGGCATATTTCTATGTGCTCTTAATGAAAAGGAGGTAATTTCTCTACCTACAGGACACAGGAATTAACAACATATGTATTTTTATTCACTGCATCTCTATTGGCACTGACAAGATGGAGCACAAGTTTCTAGTATGTCACATTTCAGTCCATTCTTTAAAAAACACAGCCTTTCCACATATCAAATCCACTTGCTTGACTCCCTTGCAAATACCACCTTCCACCAAAAAACAGAGGAATCTTCCTTGCTAAACTTCTTCCAAGACAAACTATGTTGGCATATCTCTGAGACAAAGGAGCCACAGCAGGCTCTTACCTTTTACCAGCCGCAGCTTTGATTTACATGGAGAGCTATCCGCTGCAGATACAATTCCAATTTCTGGTTTTAAACCTGACCAATGCCATTAAAAAAAAAAACCAATCAAACAAAAAAAAACCACTGGAAAAATGATAAGACTTATCTAAGAATAATTTTCTCATCTGAGAAAACATTTTTTTATGTAACTTCCATTGCGCTCAATAGACAGTTTCAGTGCAGTACTGATAGAAACAAGAAACAAATCTCTCTCTTGCAACAGTCACAGAACATTGTTTAGGTTTAGTCGGTGCTTTGTTTACTTAGTTTTCTGTAGGGCAAAGAGATGTTGATACACAAATGCAACAAAGTTGCCAAAGCTAAAGTACAGTCAAGTGTCTTAAAAGTCAATATCCTATTAGATACAAAGTAAGTGAGGTTCATTTGTTTAACCCAAACACAGTTAACAACATAAACCAAATCAATTTACATTGTTACTTCTAACACACACAAGAAAGTTTACACTTAAATGATTTCTTTTTAATTTGATTATGAAAACTACCAAACGAAAGTTACATGCAACTAAGGTGTCCAGAGTGGAACATCATCCCCAGAAAAGCACCATTAGAATATGTTTTTCAGTATTCAATACCAAATATTTAGTGATTTTTATTTAAAGTATAAATCCTGTGTTGATAAGGGAACTGAATATATCTTACTTCAATCTGATCTATGCCATTCTAATAAAAAAGATCCAAGTATGGAAATGTTAAACTCTGGCAGCACTATGTTGTATTTTCATTTGAAGATTTGGGCTTTTGGTCATGCAGAATAATTCAGTCATTACTCTCTCAGCTAGTTACCCTGCAGAAGGTAAGGAACAGACAGGCAATATAGGAACACATGTGCCATAGGAAGTAGATTACCAATTTTTTTCCTCTTAAATCTTATAGATGGCCTGAAAATCTTAAAGTGGCAACTGCACTTCATTCCCCAATCAGCAAAAATATTTCCCAGAACATTCTTCATTACAGATCATAAGTACTCATAATTAAAAGACTGTTGATTTTTAAATGGATATTAGCCATTTCCCCCTTCCTCATGTATCTGTAGAGACGGCGGTATCTCATAAACCACACAAATGGAATTGCATTTATCATCCAACAGTTGCCTTATAACTTGTCCAAGAAGTAATTGCAGTGTGAGACAAAGATGTGTGCCAAGAGAGGCCTAATTGCATCACCTTACAAAGTCTTTTTTCAAAGTGCATAAGCTGAGAAAGGAGAAGCTGCTTCAATTCTCACATCTCAAAACAAAAATTCATCTAGTTATGCTCGTCTGGTCTACCTAAGTACATGACTACCAGCTGTGATATTCCATAGCATGTGCTGGGACACTGTACATACAATCAGCAGACTTCAGTACGCTGTAACACTGATCACCATAAAAAGACCGTATTCTTGTAACCTATAACTAGACATCTGATCCTGGTATATCAACACATCAGTAAAACTTCTGTGAACACATTAACCACTGTAAACTTGAATTTATTTTTTAAGTGACACATAACAATAGTTTTCTAATAATTCTGAAAATTTCCAAGATAAAATGGAGATTTTGAATACATACCTGCAGATATGTAATTCTATGACATATCAGGGAAAACTTCCAGAAAATTGCAAAATTTTAGAAATTAAAGGCTTTCAGAAGCCTACATAAAACTATTTTTCTCCTAATTCAGTGGATTACAAGTCCTCAAGGAAAAACAGCCTCTGTTACAAACAAGCATATATGAACAGCTGGCCCAGACAGCAAAGACCTGCTGTTGTATTACCAGGCCACTGTTCAGCTCTTTCAGTTTTGTCTCCTGCTTAGGCCATTCTCCCTTCCGCTTTTTTCTTCTTCCACCTTCACAGTTCCTTCTTTCCACTACAAACAATCTCATATTATATACACACAAAACATTTTTACAGTTGTTTAGGCTGGAGCACAATAAAACCCATGACAATTTTGTCTGGCCATTTTATGAAAAGTGACAGCACTAGGGTGAAAGTGTGGTATTTAAAAAAAAAAAAAGCACAGTCAACCATCTGCTGAAAGATTCTCTTTTGATCATTTTTATAATTGGTGAGAATGGAAGCAAGGTGACGCAAAAACAGGATGTAAAAGAATTACGATATACCAGAGAATCTAACCAATGGTAGTATGGAGACCTAAGAAGACAGTCCACAGAAATGTGCTATTTATCAATTTCAGAAAAATAACCTAACATTGACTTTAACAACAAAGTACACACATGCCTAGTATTTGTTTTAATTAATTTTGATTAGCTGAAAAATTAAAACAGGATTTTTAATCCACCATAATTTTCAGAAGACACTTAACCTGATCCATTTACCTTGTCCAAAGGTCTAAACTGCCATGAGCAAGACACTCTGCCTTTGTTTCCCAAGTACAGGTTTGTTTACAGAACTGAGTGAACTATCTTGAGTACTTTCCCCTGCAGTATACTCAAACTTGTAACTTTCACTCAGTTCTCCAAAACATGCTTGTACAGCACACATTTCATATGTGAGCATGAATCAATGCACAAAACTTCCATGTACATTCAACAAAACATTCACAAAATAAGCCACCAAGGATAAAAGACCCTAGCGAGATGGAACCCTCAAATACCAATCAGAACTGTTCAGCAGTGCTAAGTTACAATATGAAAGCAATTTCAAAAAAAAACCCTTTTTCACAAAATAGTCATGTCACACATTAGGCTGTTACTCTGGGCACCAACCCTGCAGCTCTTTGCACATGCGGAAGCCTGTATGATATGCCACACAAACACAAAGATTAACAACAATACATTCACACACAGCAAATGCTCACAATAAACATCGATCTAGTGTCTATAGAATGAATGTTTGAGCTCCAGTTCCCACAGCAAGTTTTGTGTAGGTGAATCCCTCTGCCCAAACAGGGGTCATTGTGGGATCAGAGCCAAAATCATGTACCCTGGGTATTAACTTACCATATATTCCAAATATGCTAATGGCAATGACATGTAAATGGTATGAAATGAACTCTGTTCATTAACAAAGAGCTCATCCACCCCATAGAGCAATTAGCATTACTTCTAAGATTACAGGATTTTGCTTTTGTTCGTGTTTTACAAATGTAGCTGCTAAGAATAATTTAATTCTAGTCAATGAAAAACAGTATAGGCTTAACTTTCCTGCTGCTACAGTGTAAGTATACCCAACCCTGAAAGTATTTTTAGCAAGGGTGTACAATCAATACTGCTGTGTACAACCTAAATTAGACATCAGCAGGACAACAGAATTGTAGAGCATGGCAACAAACAATACATTTCATGGAAAATTATACTGAACAAAAAATAAACATCAAACTAAACCCTAAGTAGGTGAATCTGATTCCAAACAAACTTAACTGAAAACCTAAGGAAAAAATACCCATAGGTAAAATATTGATACATTCCTGCTTTTGAGGAAAATGCATTTGTACTTCAGTGTTTAATTGAACTTAAAAATCCCTACAAATAAAACCACAATCTAAAAATACACAAAAACTGTAATGACCACAAAATTATTAAAAAAAAAATAAATCAGTTACATTTCTGAGTTTATAAAGCATAAACGTGCCTAGGAAATGTATAGACACATATGTACATATTTGTAAGCTTATCACTCAGCATAATATTTTATCAACACGGTGCAAGCTAGAGTCATGCCAATATGCAAAACCAAGTTTTTAGGTCAGTGAAGCAAGAAATCCATTGTCAAGAAAATGGCATCCATAAAATTACAGTACTGAATATTTTATGTTTAGGCAATGAACCAGAAAACTTTCCTACAATATAGGTATCTAATAAGAAAATGTTTTTACCAGTTCTAATCTAACTCATTCTTGTATTCCTGCAATGCACATTTACGATGTGACAAGCTCATAAATGTCTGCATGTGTGTGAACACACCAGTGGCTCCCAAAATTACAGGGCAGTTATTTGCCGATAACAAGCAGACAAACATGTGCACTCACTAAACTCCCCTTACTATTCAACACCGAGTTTAGCTCAGGGCAAGAAAAATGCCCCATGGACGAGAAGATGTATGTGCATACTGTAGTCCAGCAATTATTCTTCAGCTGAGATCCATTAGCACTTCTGTGATACACAAATCACATAGATATTTCCTATCTCACAGTTAAAAAAAATTTAACACATTGGCCACATTGAAGTCCTGGAAGGGTGTAAAGTGGCAGCACGAAGTTCATTCAAGTATATTTTACATCTGAACGACACACATTCTTTGAATAGGCAAGCGGTACGAACATTTCACCTACACTGGCAGCTATCTAGTTTTAGCAACTCGCTCTTGGAGATTTTTTCAAAGGAAAAAGACGTTATTCCGCTTCCAGCTGGTGCTGCAACAGTATACACGAGTTAACCCATCACCAGGTACGCCGAAAGTCTCTGTCGCATATAGACACACGCGATTATACAAGCCTTCTGCTCGAGGGAGATGCTAAAAATGTACCAGAGGAATGCAACGACAGCACCCAAACCCATTTTCCCAGCCCATAACCAGGGCAACGTGCACGTGTGCCTAGAAAGCACAGGAACGCAAACTTTCACATGAAACACACTAGAAACAAACAAAAAAACAAATCCCTTTCAGCCGTTCAGCCGAGTTTACCACGTTTTACAGACCCCAAGCGCCCCCGACCTGCCCCCGCCGCTCGCTTCCCAAAGGCTGTTTACGAGCCCCCTCGGCGGGCCGGCCCCAAGCCCCCGAGCCCAGCCGGGTCCCCTTTCTTCCCGGGGGGGACAGGCGGGGCACCCACACACGCACCCCCCTCCACCAAAAGGGCGCTCGGCGGAGCCGCTCTCCGCCAGCGGCGACCTGTACGCGAAGTTGCGGCGAGGGGGAGCCGGGCTGAGGGGCAGCCGGGCTGAGGGGGAGCCCCGGCGCCTCGGCCCCCGCAGCCGGCAGGGGGGTGGGGTCACAGCACAGGAATGCGGCGCATAGCCCCCCGCCCCCCCCGGCCCTCTCCCCCCGTCCCCGGCACGGAGCCCCCGGCGCCCCGGCGGCCGCCTTACCTTCATAAAACAGCCACGTCCTTCCAGATGAAGCGGGGAGCGGGGACGGCGGAGGGAAGAGGCGCGGGGGCTGCGCTCGCCGCTGCCGCCCCGCGACCCCCCGCGCGCGCGCACACGGGCACGCGCCGCAGACGCTCGGGCACGCGCGCGCGCAGCACCGCACCCCCGCGCGCGGGAGCGGGCGCGCCGCTCGCCGCCTTCAGTTCCCCCGCAGCGACCGCCCGAGCCGCAGCCTCGGGAGCAGCGACAGCAGCCGCAGCAGCCGCCCCGCGCCCAGCCGCAGCGGCGGGGACCACATCGTACTGCGGCGGCTGGGCCGAGGGACCGGGAGGGGGAGGAGGGGGAAGAGCTGGGGGAGGAAGGGACGGGGAAGCCCGGGGGAGGAAGGCGGCGGACACCCCCCCCCTCCGGCCTCTCCTTCCCCCCTCTCCTCACAGCACCCGGCCGGAGGGGGCGGCGAGGCGGCAGCCGGGGCGCAGGCAGGCAGGCAGGCTAGCGCCGAGCAGCGCAGCGGCGGCCGCGCGAGCCGGGACTCTCCCTCACGGGGCACGGCGCCGCCTCACACGCACCGGCGGCCACCCTGTGCGCAGCCCCGGCCGGGAGGCGGAGGGGACCGGGGAGGGGAGAGGCCGAGGGGCTCTGCAGAGGCGCCCTCCCTGCTGGTGAGCGAGCGAGTGAGCGAGTGTCTGCGGGGGAGAAGGGGGAAGGAACAGCAGCCTCCTCCCCTCATAGCCGCCCTCCCGCCTCACACGGGCAGCGCTGGCAGCATAGCAACTAACATGGCAGCTGCGCAGTCACCCGGCGGCGGGAGGGTGGGACGGGAGCCAGCCCATGAAAACTCGCGAGAGTTGAAAGGGAAGCGGGCGGTGTGCTTTCCTTCTGATCGGCCCACCTGCTTGTCCGTTAAAAAGAGAAGGCAGAACTGAGAGTTTATTCTGCAGTCTGATTGGTTGGACCTACCGTCAAATGTAAGGGGGCGGTGTCCCACGGCGGTCTTTCAGCGTGGATTGGTTACCTGAGCTGTCATTCACGGCTGCAGCACCGTTCTGTGAGCTCATCCCTCGGCGGTGGCCGCTGCTTCCGTCGCTCTCCTCGCGCTCCGGGGAAGAGGTTCCTTGCCGGGGATATTACGGCTGTGGGAGCTATGGGCTGGTTTTCTGGCCTCTGCTCCCGCCACGGGACGTTAACCCGAAACGCTGCCGTCAGCACAGGCAGCCCCTTGAGCCTCCGGCGTGCCTGCGGGCAGCGAGGCCCCGGGGAAGCGAGGATTCCCCCTCTTCAGAAATGGCGCTGTTGAAAGACGAGGTGTAGCCGCAGCCTTCCCGATAATGTGTGCTGGTGCCCCTGACGTGGGTGGGGTGGGAGAGGTGATACCTCTCCGCACCTGCAGGTGCAGCCTGGGGACCCTCCTGTTTGGGGGGTGAGTGCCAGAGCCGCCCTCGGGGGTGGGCGCAGGGGTGCAGTGGGGCAGCGCTCCGGGCCTGGAGGGCTGGCAGGGACACAGCAGTGGAACGAGAAAGCAAAGCAGAGGGAAGCATTTAACAAGGCTGGTGAGGTACTGCTCACCTGAACAGTAACAATAATGTGCCTCGGTGACATGTAGCTAACTGGTGCCTCTGGATTTCATGGGGCTTGCAAGTTGTTTTGAGCGCAACTGCCAGGTCAGGGTAACATCACTTAAATGGCAGCCAGTCTGCATTGACATCAGGGCTGCTGGGTAGTCAAAATACCTACAGTGGGAGGAAACGAGCCAGAGAGGGGGAATGGGGCTGCCTTAATGGTGTAACCCTTGGTCTTGGCCACCTGTCACCTGGCAAATGTCCTAGAGAGTAATTTCTGACTGTAAGTCCTTGCCAGAGTTCTCCAAGGTATGAGGTGTGTTGTGCCTCTTGGCTACATAAAGATTTTTGTATGTGGCCTATGGGAAAGTTGGTTCTGCAAGATTCAGCTTCACACTCCTTGGTGCTTTCATGTATATATATTATGTGTGAAAGGGTTTGGTTAAAAAATGTCTTTAATGCCCACTTGTTAAAATGACCTCTTACAAGGAGCTCTTTGCCAAATAACACACACACAGAATACATGGTTGGGAATGAGTTCCTGGATTTCACACTTCCTAACCATAACAAGATGCAGAATAATACTAATGGAGTTTGCATGTGCTCTTCTAATTCGGAAGCTTTCTAAAATCTCAATTCTTTTGATGTTTGGAAACCTTCTGTACATTTCCAGACTAAATTGTTCTTGTGCCAATTTTGTTCTTTTGCTTTAATATAGCCCTTCCCTCTTAGCAGTGTTTACCTCCAATTCTTTTAAAGAAAGCAGTCATACCCCCTTCATTTTACTAGGCTAAATAATCCAAACGCCGCCTCTGTCTTTTCCTGAGTATTAAGTCACAGAGGATTCTCCATCTGTCTCATCTTTCAGGACCAAGTTGAATTAGGGGTTGGAAGACTGAATTTGGGGAAGGTAGTCAAGCAGGAATTTTAGATAATGCACAACCTCTGGAGCATTTTAAATAATAGACTTTTTAATGATTATGACTAGAATGCACTCATAAATTCCTGTTATTTCAGCTTCATTAATGAAAGTCTATAAATAAGATTACAAACTTTGAAATGGGAATGTTTCCTGTGGACTGACAATTCCTAGGCTGATAATTTTGTAAAGCCCCAAAATAACACACAGCATCAGTAATGTCATTCCTTATAGTGTCCACAATGCTCCAGCTCTTCCTGAACATTTCCAAGCTGTATTGACAAACTGATTGTGGTGCATGTAGAGATAGCCAGTAACTAGAGACAATGAATAACTGCATTCTGCATTTCTGAACTACTGCCAGCCTCTCGAGCAGTGGATAAGATATGTTCTTCTGTGCATTAAAGGGATCCTTAGCTGCAGAGTTATCTTCATTTCCTGATAATTATCTTCAAGATCATGGCAAATTTATTACAAATTGCATACTTACATTTTAATTCATTTGCACATAAGCTTCAAAGTCTGCCTTTTGCATTTTCGTATACATGTACTTGTGCCCGGTTTATGTCAAACATACAGTTATGTTCAATTTAATAATAATAATTAATACATTACTTTATACAAAGCCTGTAATGGAGAAGCAATCCAAACCATTCAATGTGACTGTAGAACTACACAACATTTGTTTGGCAAATGTAACCTTAAGCTGTTACAAAAGGATATATTTTGCTAATCTATCACAAAATTGGTGACACAGATATTAAAGGCTGGACATTCCAAAGTTACTTTCTCGCAGTAATTATTATTCCACTAATTCATTGTTTACAGAAGGCTTGATTCAAAGCTCTAAATAAAGGCAGTGGAAGATACCCACCATGTGCAGAGTACTTCAGGTCAGGCCTACATTGCAAGAACGCTAAATGCTTTAAAAAGAGATATTGAGACAAAGTTCTCCAGCTCACGCTCTTACAACATCAATGGAGCAAAACTGCACTGCAGGATATTTGCATACAGTCATTGCTCAGAACTTATAAATAGGATTTCAGCAGATAACTTACTTTGCAGAACTCTGATTTCTGAGTTGTGTTACGTACTCTGAGCAATCACTTCCCAAAATTATGAATGAAAGAAAAAGCAAACTGAAATGTGACTCTGTCATTATTTACTTCAAAGAGAACACATTCCTTTCACATGTAAAAAGTGTATTCAGCTCAGTTCCAGCAGCATGGGTGTCCTATAAAAGAGCAAGTTTTCTGCTACAGTCTGCCTGTGTGTATAAGCAATGAAAGCTGCCTTTTGCATCGATACTTCACATACCGAGAGCTGAATTTTCAGACCGGTGCATAAGGATATATCTGACTGCCACGGGTGCATTTTGGGGAGGATATGTTATCTCATGACTAGTAATGTCCTGCTAGTAAAAAGCCAGTATCTTAAACCGTTTTGTACAAGTTAAACCTCACAGCTCTCGTATAAATGTAAGAACAAACAAAAGCTTCTCCTTTACTTAATAAATCTGTGGTATCTGTTTGTGCCAGCAACCTTATTACTCATGCAAGGCCTGCCAACCAAGCTGTGATAATTTATGTGAGAGAAATGTATATTAAAAATGTGAATGGGGTTTTAAACCTCTCACTGAAATACCATGCAAACTGCTTTGTTGCCAAGATGACATACTTGAACACTGCATTAAAGCAATTCAAGATGAATGACTCTCACCACAGGTGGAGTTTAGCTGCAAAAGGAGCAGGAGACAAGGCACTTAATCTTAACACTAAGATCAAGCATAATGTATGTTTAATAGCAGATATGTTTTCTGTAAAGTGGGGTCCTGATTCAGCAAAACAAGACATACACACCTTGCTCACAGAAACTTCAGGCGCACAGGCGCAACCTTAAAGTGAGACTGGCCAAATCCTGTGGGGAGCGTGCCACTGATCAATGTGAACAGTGGGCAAGTTTGTGCTCGAACTTGACTTTGGGATCACTGTTAAAACATAATACTGACATAAATACTGAGCATGTTTGTTCAGCAATGTCCTAGGTAAGCTACGGGGACAGAATCATTTCACTGTTTGGGGCGGGGACGAACTTTCTCTTTAAGTTTGTGCAATACCTGGAACAATAGGGCTCCACAGTACTAGTTGTTAGAATACTGTGAAATAATAATTTGTGTTAATAAGCTTGCTGAAGCTATTATCCACTTTGGAGGCTGGCTGTATTTCTCATAAAAATATATTTAAAAGATAACCCTCTAGGAATAAGCTGAGAATAAAAGCTGATGGAAACATTAACACCTGCAGTTGCTGGGCCACTTTTTGCCAAGTCCTTTTCTCTCCAGCCAGCCTTCGATAAAATCCTTTGCCTTTAACACTCTGATATCAAAGTACCACAAGGTTGCATTTTTAGATGCCCACTGCAAATACTTGAGCTTTTTATGAATGCCATCTCTGCATTCACTTGCGGAATAGTTATTTTCTGCTTTTGTCCAAAAGAGGAATAACGTAAACTCTGGGAAGTTAAATATAAAACCATAATAAAGCAGGCCAAAAAATATTTTGAAGCGAAAAAACTTCTCTGAATAGATCAAGAACAGAAGATCTGCTAGAGAACATGAGGAACTCGTAGGCAACAAGGTATAACAGAAGCATTCAGGAAAACCACAGGAGAAAAGTTGAGTACTTTTTTCCTACCACTGTTCTTTGTGGCAGATTTTGAGGTGATTGCCATGACATATTTTTTAGGGGCAAAGTCAGAAAAAAATATTCACAGAACTTAATATGTACGGTTTTGGAGTGCATCAGTAAATTGTATGGTACCTGCCAGCCAGGACAACATGTTTCTCACCCCAGGGTTCTAACGGAACTTGGATCTGAAATCACCAAACTATTAACTGTGCTTTGTAATTTATAGTTTGGAGTGAACTCTGTCCTGGAGGAAAGGAAAGTAGCATATGACATTCCAATTTTTAGAAAAGACTTCAGGGAAAACCTGGAAATGACAGACCAGTCAGTCAAACACATGGCTCATCACTATATAATGGGAAAAGATGGAAACTGCAAATCTGGTAGTGCTTTAAAATGTCAGCAATGTCAGCAAATGTTGATAAAGAGGAGCTGGCTTATACAGACTTTGTATAAACATTGGGAGACTGGAGTCCTTCTCAGCCATAATCCAACTCCCTGTTGGAAGAAGACCAAGTACATACCATCTTCTGCTGTCTCCTGCCTCCTCTCATTCTCTTCCCAGCTTGCTTTTGCTCTCAGTCTAATTTCCACAGAAAGGAAATCCAAATGTATGGCACAGAGGATACGGAGTATGTTCTGGGTATCTTCCTAGTCTGAACAAAAAGGGAACTCTAAACGTGACATGAACATCTAACATGCAGCCTAGATAAAGCAAACGTGCACAGATTTCCCAAAACATTTTTATAAAGCACAAAACGGGAGCTTCTTTTATGATTAGTAACTGGTTTTGAAAGGAAGATGGATGAATAAGTGATCACAAATAAGGGAATAACCAGCAAGACCTATGCTTTAAAAGATGTTCACAAGTGATAAGTGAAACATGATTGAACAGTGAGATGACAGTGTTTTCCAGTGATTCATAATTATTGAGGAAAACCAAAACCAAGGCTGCTGGCACAAAATAGCCCCCAAAAAATCATGATAAAGACTGAATAGGTGATAAAATAGCACCTGACATGCAATAATCACAAATGTCCATGAGAGGAAAGCAAAAACCCCCTCTTACCTGTGCAACGTAGTAGGCTCTAAATTAGTTCACATCAGTCAGCAAAGATACTTTGGAGTAAGTATGAAGAGTTTTCTGAAATTGTTATCTCAGCGCTCAGAGAGGCAGTTAGGACGAATAAGGAATGAAGAAAATGAAAAAGCAAACATAAATCATAATACTGCTGTACAAATCCTCAGGAATCATGTTCTTTCCTTTGATACAACACACATTTCTGCTTATAGAACCTTGATATGTGGTTGCATCTTAAGCATCAGAATAACATGAGAAAAACAGAAAAAAGAGTGACTGGATTGATCAGAAAGATGGAGTGCCTTCTTAGTAAGACAGATCAAGTACTTGAGGACTGCATGGAAGATACAACAAATGGGAGACATAATACAGGTATCAAAAATCACGTCTGACATGGGAAATGTGAACAGGGAACAATTACTCATTTCTTAGGAGAACTAGGATCAATCTACTAATATTTGTTCAGATGGAAGTGTGAAACAAATAAAAGGAAGTACTTATTTAAACATCTGCTTAATTTGTGTAATTCATTGTCATGAGATATTTTAGACGCCAAAAATTCTGAGGGCTGCAAGAAGTAACTAGACAAATCGACGGCAGAACAGGCTGCTTTACAGAGAGATGGACAGAGCCTCCAATTCTGTCCTTAGACTGCCAGAAACTGAGACGGTAAATAGGAGGAGAAATGAAGTTGTAACAGCTCTGTCCTTAATATTTCTACTATAGGCAACTGCACGGTGCCAGGTTATCTGGACCTTTGGTGTGATGCAATTCAGCCTTTCTTACACAAAGCTGCAGCAGAAAAGACATCTGTCTCATGATTTTTGCTTCCTATCTAATCCTGTGGGTACCGAACATGAGAAATCCTGATAAAACATTTCAATGAATTAAATATCCCTTAACAGGGATTTGATCAACATTTTGAGATGAAATCCATAGTGGTCTTATTTTAGGCAAACGAGTTGCATAGATACAAAGCCAAAAATGACCATTTATTTAGACCTCCACTTTGACTTAGCCAAAAGAACCACACCCAGTAATTTCTGCAACAAGCCTATAACTTTGGTCTGAGCTATCTTGCATGTTCTAAAATAGTTGTTCTAAGTCCATCATTAAGCAAACCAGCACTAAGAAGTGCCACCAAAGCCTCCTGGTTTTGCAACTTGTCAAAAGTTTCTGGAGTACTTTAGAGGAGAGAGAGAAACATGCAAAAAAGCAAGAGAGTACCAGTGGGCTCAAGTTGTAAGGAATTAGTTCAATTCTTCTATGGATTTCTTTCTACAGTGACCAAAAAAAGAAATCCAATTAATATTCTGAAACAAGCAGCTCAGGCATGTAGATTCCAGCCTTACAGGCTTTATTTTTTTTTTTCCTAACTTCACATTGACCTATATCTGGCTGAATTGTAGGTAACTTTCAGGAAGGTAGACAGTTGCCTCTCAAGCTGAAAGTCATATAGCAGTGTTTCTAAGTAGTATGCCATATGTGCATAAGTTGCTGCTAAGATGTTGCTAAGATCTCCACTTCTGAGCGAAGGCTGTGGCATTTTATTCTCTAAGGTGACAGCAGCCTGTGTAGATAAACAATACACATTCCACCTCTGTAAAGAAGTTGCTTTTGTTTGTTTTGTTTCCTTCATCTGCGAGGCAAGCACTGGAATAAGCTGAGGCTTTCAGATGGGCAGTTTTCATATTTCAGGCCTGTTTCAAGTAAAACATTGGGAAACCTTTTGAAAAACACAAATACATATAAAAGAAGTAGGAGAAAATGGCTGCTCTGTCATCCCTTCCCGTTTTGTTGCTGAGGATTTAAAAAAATACTGTAGTGTTTGGTTACTTTGGCCTTTCACAGGCTTCTTTACAGAAGTTTGCACAGAACTACTCACTCATCTGAAACACAGAGGAGACCGTATGTCACCTCTCACCGCTCCACAGTTTCACAGTTGAGGTTTTGAGGTCAACATTGTCTGCCAACAGCAAGCACCAGTGAAAGGCTTTTCTCCCGCTGGTAAGCCATAGCCAGAAATGCAACTCCAGTCCCAGAAACATCTTTCTTTGTCGCAGTATAACATGATGTGTTTCAAAAGTAAATGTTCTTTACAAGTATCTCTAAAGAGAAAAATAGAAGAGCGTTTATTGACTGTTGTGGTTTGGTTTTACCTTGCATTAACCATCTGCTCAAATGTGCAGTACAGAAAACTGCCAAATTTGACCTTTCCTAAGAAAAAGACAAAAGACTGCACAGCAGCAACTCAGCTAAACAAAACATACGTGCAAACTACTTCCTGGTACACCCACATTCCGGCCTCCCTGCAAAGTAATTAAAATTGTCAAGAGAGATTTTTGACCAGTTAAGTTCTTCCAGGAACTGTACAACTCGTTCTGAATTCTTGATTCACAGAACATTCACTTTCTGGCTTCCTGAAGTAGTTCCAAAGTTCATATTATAAACAGCAAAAATTATTAAAAGGCTTGGGCTGATCGTGTAGAAATTAGCCAGAGTAAGAATAATAAAAAGCATCAAAGTTTACACAAAATTCAGCTCCCTGCATTTTCTAACAGGGTGTGAAAAAATTATTTTCAGATCAAGACTGCAAAATGTTGGTATGTGTTCTTTTTTTTATTTAAAAATGTACGTACCCTAAAAATAGTATGGATGGAGTGTACCAGATGACATCTTCCAAAGCAGCCAGCAAAGACAAGAAGACCAGAGAGCCACTGGAAGTTTTCAAACTGTTTGGCTGCTGTTAGGTGGATGGAGCCCTGAGAAGATCTCTTCACAGACACAGTACTGGCTTCTGTGTTAGCACGGGCTTAGAAGAACAGAGAATCCAATAAATGGCAAGTTGTCAGCCCTGTGGACTGTAGTCTGCATTGAAAATAATAAAGCATTGTATTGCATTTACACCGCTACGCTATCTGAACCTACCTTACCCACAGAGGGACTACACACTGGGGTCAGGATGGCTCAGTGCTTCATCTCTTTGGTGACGCCACCACCAAGGCTACCAATTAGTTGCAGATTTAATGTGGCTTTTATCTGATCTACAGCAGGTCTGTAATGTTGCCCACAGCTCATGAAATTTGCTTATTATCTAAGAATCTTAGCTTTCAGGTACTACTGTTATAAGCAGCCATCGTACTGATGATAAGAATGATAATGACAACGTTGCTAGTCATAACACTTGTGGGGACTTGGAAATAGGAAAGTCAAAAAAGCGAGAAAAAAAACAGAATGCAAATAAAAATGCAACTATATTTTGTATTTCATCATCTTGGAAACAAACTTGTTTTTGAATGCTTGGCTTTACCAGTAGTGTTGCTACTGATGCTCCCAAGTCACCTCAGCACAGCAGAAAGGGTGCAAAAAGTAATTCCTCTCCAGTTAAAAAGGTAAAAATCTGGAGCTCATTCTTTCCAGCTCTAGGCTCTGTCACTGGACTGCTGTGAAGAGATTTTGTCAGTGATGTCTGCTGCCCTCTCTTAAGTTCTCAGCAAACAGGGTAGTTATCCTGATTCCGGTGGGCTTTTGTTCTGGGATCACCAGATGGGAACCCCAGCAGTTCAGAGGAAAAGGAAAACATCAAGTAATGAGGGACTGGACTAAGATTTTGGAGACAGCTGACAGGCACTTCAGGAGATGACCTCAGCAGCCTCACTGCCCGCAGGCAGCACTATCAGCTATATACTCTTTGCACCAAGATAGGAAAATGAGAATCATAAAATCATAGAATGTATATGGCAACATACAGAGTCCTCATGAATTGCAAAGCAATTGTATCTCAGATCATTTTGGATTAATCGCAGTGTTCTCTAGAGGTACTCTTAATGAGGGACATACTTACCTTCTACTTTGTATTCCTGCCCAAGGCAGCGCATTTCCATGCCATATCATGAGGAACTGGCTCTGCAACCCCATCATTAATTTCATAGCTGTCTCCCTCCTCTAACAGTGGTGCTTCTGGAGGGCTCTCCACTATGAACTGTGCCTAGAGGCAGATTCTGGTGTACAGATTTGTGCTTCTTTGTTCACCTCCCCATAAAATACTGAAGACATTATGCACATGAAAAAGTCCCAGTAAAGTCTGAAGAAAAATAATTACAAAACAAGCCTTTATTCTTTACTCTGTTAAGTTCATGGTTATTGAAAATTAAGCTTTCTTCTCTTTTGCCATTGGTATCCTACTCTAGTTTATAAATAGGCTATAATAATGACATTCAGAACAGCAACAAAAAAAGTTAAAAATGTAACTCTCAGGTTTGTTTGCTGTTGTTCAATAATGCCATTTTTCAGGACCTGCTAAGATTTGATATGTCTCAAAAGCTAAGCTCTTGAATCCCAGATTAAATCTGCAGAAAGGCAGCAGCAACAATTCCTGCTTTGCTTGCGCATTCACAGCTTCCCTGAGCCCCGTGAAGTCTGGCTGTGCTGTGAGCCCAGGACTAGTCCTGAGCCAAGTCCTTTCTGAGCCCGATCTGGCTGCAATGTTTCCAGTGCAGCCAGCCACTGCAGCAGCACCAACAGCATTTGGGTTGTGCAGGAGCTAAGTCAGGACAGAACGTGGGGAACAGCAGCCCTGGCCCCGAGTTAGACTGGAGACAGCATTGGCACGAACGAAAGAAACGCAAAATTGGCTCTTAGTCAGGACAGAAACACTACTGCCGGAGTGAGAGCAAATTTAAACTAAGTAGGGAAGTTTCTAAAGGATAAATTGCCATCATAGCAACTGCGCACCTCAGACAGAGACCTTCCCGAGCTGAATTCAAGCCACTGATACCATCCTGCTCTGCCAGGATTACAAGCCCCACACTGTACCCAGTTAACTGCAGCCGCTTCGGAGTAACCCTAGAAGTGTTTTGCTGATTCATCAGGGGAAGTGAGCATTCCCACTCCTCAACAGTTCACATTTTCATCCCTGCCATGTGCAAGAGGTAATGGCATGGTTCTGCTTTGTGTTTTTTTCTGTTATTTACCCTTTCTCCACTAGATGCTACACTGAGACCATCAAACAATTTATTGAGTCAACATAAATTTGAAGACTCAGCACAGAACCGAGTCTTTAAAACAAAACAGTGACAGTATCGCTCTGTTTATATATCTATGTGGTGTAAAGATGAGGCTCTCATTGGAGATGCATCTCACATTGGAGCAACTGCACTGACTTCATTAGGGCTTCTTATTTGGCACTGCATGGAAGAGGGATAAAGCAAGTCTGTGCATCCTGGAGGTATTACTCACGTGCAACTGTATCAGATAATTACCTAAATGTGTGAAATGGTTTACCAAGAGAGCGCGACAAAATCTAAAATTAACTGAACAATATACGTCAGTACAATGAGCTAGTGCTTTTTATCTCTTTATATCTTAGAAATCCAAAATTGCATATTTAGCTGGAAAAAATTACAGTAGATTATGTTTTAAATGAAGCTTACACTTCAAATAGCACCACAGATAAACATTATTTTTCCTGATGTTATGCAAGCCTTTGACCCAGGCAGCTGGGGAAGCATCCAGGGTGGCTCTCGCAGAGCCTGCCAACCCAGGTTTTAACTTGTGTTGTGAATTGTGCAATACTTCTAGTAAACAACCCGAGATCCTCTTACCTTTCAGCGAAGGCAGGCCTGACCAGGGACTCGGGGACTCGGGCACAGCCTCTCTTGTGTGACATGTTTATGGGATAAATGCATTGCAGCCTGTCTTGGAGTCTCTACTTAGAAAAAGCAAAGTGAAGGTCAGAGACTTTCTTCAGGGCTGTCCCCTCTATCAGGTTTTTCGTTATCCCAGATTCCTAGAGGTCTGCTTATTATGTATAATTTGCCATATTTCACACTATTCAGAAACGCACTGTGTGTTATAGGCCAACTGGTAGCACTTACTGTTTTAGGAAGGGGGCAAATATAATATGGGGAAACCTCAATATGACCTGATTAAGGTACAGCATCAGCGACATGCTTCCTTTCCAGCAAAAATCAAAACCTGGCTTCAAAACACTGCTGTGTTGGCCCATCTTGCTGTAACATGCTTTAATTAGCTTATCTGAACTTAATCTAGGAAGAAAGCTGGAATAGAAAAAGATGGCTTGTTGAATTTGAATAGGGCCTTATAGGAGTAAATATTTACTGTTCAGGAAGCAGTCTGCTGCTGATGTGATGAGCCTCAAAATATATGTGATCTACATCAGCTGAGGATCTAGGCCAGATGCTCAGCAAACTGTCATTGAGCCCTGGCCTCTTTATTGACTATTCACAAGCTCATCTTCAGATTAGTATAGAGAAAGGTGGATTAAGAGAGTGGGGAGGGGGGTATCTCCTTTTCTTTCCTTTCTTTTAGTAGATACAGTAATGCTTAAATCAGTTTAGCCAGTGGCAAGACACAGCATTATTCTAAGCTGTGGACTCTTTACTGTGTTCAAGCCCAGAGGTGTCATTCTGGCAGAATTTCACATAATACTTTGCAGTGAGGTATAGGAGACTACATCAAGGTCAGGAGAATTCAGAACTAGTAGCTATTAGATTTACAAGGAAGAACCATAAATATTTTATGGTTGGTTGCACTGAGAAGCTAGTATTAAAAAATAAACGCTTAGCCTCTGGTGTTTAACTTACTCACTAGTTTCTCCATCCAAAGAGCTAAAAACAAGCACAAAGCCTCACCACAAAGTAGGTCATAATTCTCTAAAAAATCAAAGAAAAGGTCATGACCTAAATGAAATGGAGTTTGCTTCATAACAATCCTGGGAAAGAAGGGATATGCTGGTGCTAGGGATTCGGCATACCAAAGGGAGTTTTAAATGGTAGCTCTGCGGAGCTTCTCATCTCTCGCAGATGGGTTGAGCCCCAGCTCAGGTCAATACTGATTGAAAACTTACCCTGTGCAGTCAGTTCAGTGCCCAGCGACTGCATCTGGGATTGAATCGTGTTTCCAGTGGCCGAGCAGCTGCAGCACATAAACCACTGCTAGACCTAAAATTAATTTCTAATTTTGCTGGCAGCCTCCCAACAGAGAGGTCAGGCTGAGAAGTAACCGTAAAGAATACAAGAAAATCTCCTGATGAAGCTGGAGGTGTACTGGGGGCGCCGAGCATGGGAAAGGACGGATGTGGCAGGGCAGCAGGTGGGTTGCATGTCTGCTTTTCAAAATACGTGTCTTTGGTGGCCAGCCTTCAGTGGAGCAGCACCATTTGCCAGAACAAGAACTGCTCCCAGGTCTCCCCTGCACAATGTGTGTCACAGGAAGCCACCAGCCCAGAGAGGGACCCCCACTGCGACAGCTGGCAAAGAGCGCAGAGCCGGGCTGCCTCTCCCATGGCCCTGCCTGCCAGGTGCCTCAGTAGAGCTGCAGGTAGCTCCAAGCAGGAGCAGGCAGGCGATTCCCGTGGAGCCAGGCTGGCAAGAGGCACGCGATGCCTCCTGACCAGAGCAGGAGTGGGGTTCGGTTGACAAAGTGTCTTATGGAATTAATTTTTTGGTGCGTTATTGCTAAGGGGGGAGGTAGGAGGACTATGATTTGATGGACTACTGTAGAAGTTAAAATGAGCTTGAGGGTGCAGATAAATATGACTCTTTATCTGCATGTACTAGGAAACAAAGCAAAAATATTCCCATGTACCCTTTACTCTACTGCCAGCTTCTTTGTTTGGACAGTGTTGGAGCATTGGTGGGTGGAGAAATTTTGCTTGCTAAGGAAAACCAGGGAGGAGGCATTTAGTTTTCCCAGGTTTCTGGGTTGGACCCTTGTTCTCTCTGTTTGTAAGGAGAAACTCCAAAACGTTATGTGGACCTTTTTTACTCCAGTTAACCATAAAAGAAACAACAACAAAACTGGAAAGTGTTGCAGTTTACAATATTAGAAAATTTGCTTAAAAAGCAATAGCAACTGGAGTTACTGAAAGCAAGGAAATAAATTTTGGGCACCCGATTCCTTTAGTATATTTTATATTCCTATGAAATTACTTAACATTCTTGCAGGACATTCAATGAATCAATCATGCAGAATGATACACTGGTGATACTGAATAAATTTTACTTACCTTCAAATCACAATTGCCAAGTGTCTGACTGTCATTTTATAGCAAAAATAATCCTGGAAGAGTCTGGATAATCAAAATCACTTTCAGGTAGCAAGCACAGGGAAGATGTATGCTCACAGAAAGCCTGACCCTATGGTATAAAATCTCAACAGGTTTTCACTTTTCTATATAACACACTGGGGAAACACAGCACTGCTTTTGTAATGTGCTGGGTTTGGCTGGGGTAGAGTTACTTTTCCTCACAGTAGCTAGTGTGGGGCTGGGTTTTGGATTTGTGCTAGAAATGGTGTTGATAATTTGGGGATGTTTTCATTATATATGAGCAGTGCTTACACAGGGTCAAGGCCTTTCCTGCTCCTCACCCCACCCCACCAGCGAGGAGGCTGGAGGTGCACAGGGAGTTGGGAGGAGACACAGCTGGGACCACTGACCCCAATGGATCAAAGGGATATTCCAACCATATGGCATCCTGCTCAGCATGTAAAGCTGATGGGAAGATTGGGGAGGTGGGGGGAGGTGCTACTTGGGGACCGGCAGGGCATCGGTTGGTTGGTGCTGAGCAGTTGTTTTCATTTGCATCAATTGCCTTTCATGGGTTTTATTTCTCTCTCTTTGTTATTTTCCTTTTCATTGCATTAATAATAACAACAACAACAATAATAATAATATTTCAGTTATTAAACTGTTCTTATCTCAACTCACAAGTTTTCTCACTTTTATCCTTTCATTCTCTTCTCCCAGGGGAGGAGTAAATGAGCGAGCAGCTATGTGGTGCTTAGTTGCTGCCTGGGGTTATACCACAACATGCAACAACTTACCTCATTGTCCCCTCTCACTCCCCTGACCCTACCCCCTTCTCTCCCAGTTCTACTCTTTTTTTTGCTCACTGTCTTCTTGCCTGTAACATCTTGAACTTGAATCAGTTTTTCCAGACTGAGCAGATGTAGGGCTGGTACCAGATCATTATTTCTGCATTCACCCAAGTACCGGATCGATCCTGACGCACCCCCTGCCTCCTCTTACCACCCCTACAACCACAGCATCTGACACCACTCCCCAACTCTTGTTGTAATTTGTTCCCTCCCAAAATTTGAACCTTTTAAAAGTTGGAGGTTCTGGTGTGCCATTTCCAACTCCTTTGCTGTCCTTTCTTGTGGCCCTAAGGATCCTAATAAGGCAGCTCGCCCACATTTTAGGGAAAGTAAAGAATTCCTGAAGGTGAAGCAGAGAGGGAAGTAAGGCTTTGCACAGGATGGCTACACCACACAGAGCAACCGTTTTACCAATTGCATTTGAAAACCAAATTTGCTGGCAAGTGGATCAAGCGGGTAACACAGCAGTTGTATCTTGGGGATTTGGAATATGTACATAGAATTGGGAACTGTAGGAAGTTTCAAAACAGAAAGGCTCTTTTCCATGTCTGCCTTGGATCAGTGGCTTAATAAGAGGACAAGATAGAGTGCTTCACCCAACCCCAGGCGAAGGAGGTTGCTCCCTGGGTGCTGGCTTTCACCACGGCGCTGGGGCACGTTGGCCCACATGTACTGGCAGCTCCTGTTCTCAGGGGATAAATTACTCATTTCATTTCTGCCCGCTTTGCAAAACCCTGACTCCCTTCCCACATCATTCAGGGTGCTGTGGCAGGTGCAATCTTGCAAATAGTAGGTGCTGCCTGCTCCCCTCTCTCTATCTTTCTCTAGTTCTTGGGTGTCAAGAGTGATCATTTCTCACACTGCTGAAATACCCGGCGAGGGGCATGGCGCAGGTTTGGGGGCTGTTAGAGGACAGGCACTGAGGCAGCTTTAGCAAATGACAGATTTTCATATACAACCACCGAAGCACTGTTAATGCTTCACACATGGAGTTTGATACAGTAATGGAAAAAATCAATGCTGGGATCACACCTTCACCACATGTGCAATAGATTGTTGCGCACAACAGTAATTACGCTTCCTGCCTTTTTACCCAAGGCTTGCGATGTTTTTTGTGGAGCTTTTTGTCACTGTATATTAGTGATTTGCAAAAGCTGAGCCACAAATAAAAAGGGAAATACGTATTTATTTATTTATTTATTTAATAGTGCTCAGTTAAAGGCAGTGGGTGCATTAATCTAATTTGTATGAGGGAAATTTACCAGCTACAGTGGGTAAAATTCTCTAGAGAGACAGTCAGATTGACTGATCCCTGTGGCCTCCTCTGTCACAAAATCCTTTAATCCTGGAACAAGGTCCATGCAGGAAGATGCCCAGAGCCCACCTGGAGGCTCATCCCATGTGATTTCTAACATCACAGCCCTCCTTAGGCGCAGGGCACAGCAGCCCAGCTCTGGGCTATCAGCTCCAACGCACTGGCCGTACTGCCAAGGGGCTGCGCATCTCAGAGGAGCGCAGGGGTCTGCCCTGCCAAACTAAGTGTAGAGGTTTGGCCAAATTTGCCTCAAATCTATTCACTTAATTTGACAACTGAAGGTCAGTTTTGATAATACTTATAACGCACCACGCTATGTCTGGTAAAAGTAATGGTCTTGCCTAATGCATCATTTCATGCTGCTAAATTTCTGCTGAAACTGCCAGGCTGAGATGGGCTTTTGTTGTTTGTTTTTAACAGCCCAAACAGCTTGGGTTTGCTTCAGTGACATAAAGAATTAGGTCCTGCTAGAATAAAGTTTAAACATAGTTTCTGAAGCTGAGAAGTGGCATTAAGATAGGCCTTTCCAATACAAACCAATGCAAGTAAACTGTTGCATGAACACCCTCTCAAAAGAAAATATACATAGAAAATATATATTTAAAAAACAACTACTCAGACATCCAGCAAAATAGATGCATTTGTGCTTTTACATTATGTAGCCTACAGCTGTTATATCTGAAGTGACTAATAACCATCACTTACTGAAGTGTTGGTAGTAAAACAGCACGTGGCACCATGACTTGGCCTACATAACCTTGCGTCAGAGGGTTAGACCTGCTCAGATCCACAGCGTGAACTACCCCGAGCTTGGTCTGAAGGCATTCTGTCCTTCCGTCTCGGCGAGGAGGCTGCAGTTATTTATTCCTGAGAGTTGCCAATAACACCTCATTTTCTCCTAGAGTGAGGGCAAAGGCAAAGCACTCCTGCTCCTCAGAGGAAGCCAGGTACTTACATGCAAAGCTTTCCAGAGTGAAGTGGGCTGAGGGAAGGGAGGCAGCATGGGGAGCCACAGTACATCAGCTGGACACCACCTACCAAGGATATAAAGAAAACAGGGAAATGGAGAGGATTCTGCCTGTTTGAAACTTCTGGTCCTTAAGGGAGATGCTAAGATTTGATACAGCAGATCAGTGACTTCCTAAAACACAGAGTGCTTGTGTGGACAGCAGATATAATGCAGGGAAAAAAACCACGTGAGAAGGCATCTCTCAGTGTTTAAGGGTAACTCATTTAGAACAGCACTGTAACACTAGCTCTCAGAAATTGAAAAAAAAAAGAGAGAGAAAGGAAAAAGAAGAAAAAAGAAAGAAAGGAGGAAGGAAGGAGGAAGGAAGAAAGAAAAACAGGTCAAATCTGGGAAAGTGATAAGAAGGGTTCAAAACAAGAAGTCATGCCTCTAGCAATGAGGTGTGAATATGAGCTCAACGAAGTTAACGCTGGTTCTGCAGGTTGAAACTTCTGTCCCAGAGGAGGAGGAAAGTGGATTTGCTTTAACCTTCAGAGCCCTGTGTGACCCTAAGGGAGGCTGGCTGTCCACAACCCCTGGCTGCCATGCACTGTCAACGTACGGTGGATCAGAATCCCACTCACATTATTTCCTAGTCAAGTCCTTTGTTCTTTCTATGAGAAACAGGGGGTCCTGGAGCTGTAACACCACCCCTGTACCAAATGCCTGCACTATGGAATCATTTCACAGATAACCATTTTTCAGAACTGTTTGCAGATACAAAATGTGGGCTCAAAATCTATTCTTACAGGATATCCACTGAGTGGATTCATAGCTGATCATTCACATTTACTACTGCCTTCTGGAGGCATGCTGTTTAACAAGCTCACTGGATGGCATGGCTAATTTGTAAGTCAGCTTTGTCACTTACAGCACGCAGCATCTTTTTATGCACCAAGAACATCTTTAATTTACATACTCGACATCATCAAACTGTTCAGGTATGACCATGTTATAAAACCTACATGATTCTAGAACAGCTTTATGTAAACATTATTTATTTATTTGCTCTACCAGCCTACGTCAGCACAAAATAAAAGCAGGCAGAAAAGGCACATCAGTTTTCTTTAGCTTAAAGATCAGTCACAAGACCATAATCTCGTTCCTGCAAAGACAGTATAGTCTCTAAACCCATATTTTACGTCTAAACATACCTGTTTCATGAAGTCTTTTCCAAAGATTTACAATGCCAGACTATGCTAGAATTGGACATATGGAATGGCATCATCTGGGATGATGGAGGTCTGCAAACTTTGTATAAAACCAAGGTATTTTAAGAAACTCAGCAGTTAGTGTTGATGTTACTTTTCCAAGAAAACCAAAATGTATAGCTTTCTGCATGTTACACCCAAATTACAACCAAAGCCTCAAACCACACACAAGCAATACAACACTAGAGCAAATATGATGATGAAATATTTTTACATACATATCAATACAGGATATCAGGGTGATCAATTCGCATACCCAATTCCTAAATAAGATTCCTGTGCAACTAGTCGGTTTTGTTGCAATCTTGTGTACCATCTAAAGATGTCTCCACCTGTGCTGCCAGCCAGCTGCAATAAACTGTTACACAACACATGTCCCAGTTAGGCCCTAAAACTCATTCTAGCCAGCTCTCAAGATTGCATTTCCTTTGAGATCAGTAATTTACTACTTGCACTTTGTTCTTAAGGTTTCTGGTGACATCCTGTGCCTGCACCTTCGAGGCCCTGCTGCCATCGTGTTCCTGTGCTCTTGGTGGCCTGCGCTATAACCCTGCTTTTCTTCAGCAGCCTTTATGGCATGGCTTCCTGATGAAATAACTAATGAAGCATTAACACAATCTAGTTATGCGTACATCCCTGTTCGAAGGTTGCTGTACAGAAACGATGGTCCGTTAGGATGTGTATAGAGATAAACAGAGACAATATAAATAGGTACAATGCTTTTTTAATGACCTGTTATTAATATTTGTTGGTTACAGCCATATTACTGCTGTGTTATCAAAACTGCTTTACAACATATGCAAACTTTTAACCAGACACATGGGTTGATACATTCTGGAGAGTTCTTTGAAGTCAAAGGGTGAATAATTGAACCGGCTTAACTTTAAATCCTCCCAGAAACCAAACATTTTACAGAATCAAACAACTCCAGTGTGCTTTAGAATTATGAGCTTTTTGGATCAGTGCAAAAAGCTAAATACAAAGAAAATGTTATTACTGTTTCACATCCTATTTTTCTCTTATGCATACTTCATATACATCTCTGTGGACTGGAACATGAATTTTTTTCAATGCCTGTCCAGAGCTAAACAACGGGATGCCAGATTCACAGCTATTTACATTGCTCGACTCCCACTGCCTGCTTAAATGTCAGTTATAATAAAAAAGAAGAAGAAACATGGTAGGGAGATCTTTTTGCAGTGAGCTTTCTAGGGTACTGTGTCTTGTTTTTCGCAAGGGTTTGTCATCTTTCTTTGCATTGTCCAGTAATGTCTTATCTGTCTTTCAGTATTTCTATCACCAATCTGTATGGTTTCTAATCAGCTTTTAAACACTTAATTGTATCCATTCTACATATGTCTTTTGCATTGAGAAGAAAATAATTTTTAGGGTGAAATGAATACATGACAATTCTGCAGAGCTCTACAAAATGTGCTGCTAGTTCAGGCTGCTGCATTACCCTTCCGTGCCAGTCCCAAACAGCCTCCCTGTGACTAACATTGCCATGGCCTGATTTACACACACACTTAGTATCTGCAACTCATTATCATACTTAAACTTCTGGGTGGCTCAGCTCCTCTGAAAAATTGGACCTAATAGCATTCGACACAGAAAAGGATATAAGTACCTATTAACCTGTAGCAATTTACCATAGCATTTATAAAGATAGGAATAATATGCACAGTCACGCACATGTTACTAATGCAGACTGAATTATTCATCGCAAATCTGGGCAATATTTTTATCAAATACTTATTACGGATAAATGTTTTCCTTATTCAGTACCTCAGTATATGTTTGAATAATACTCTGCAAATAATATTTCATGCAAATGTTGCTCTGAAATATTGGCACTTTCCTCTATTGAATAATTATTTCCAAATCAATTTCCTCAGGATAAACTATTGTTGTTTATTCATTGAGCTTGGTTCTGTCTAGGCTAATAAACAGACATAGCATTAGCTCCAAAGTACTTGCAATCTTAGTTTCAGACCGGCGAGCTCTTGCACACAAGTGGATTTCTACACTACCACAATATTTCTGGGTTCAAAACAGAGATAAAAGAAACATAGGAAACCAAGGAGGAAAAATGAGTCAAAAGTTAGAAACATGAAATCACTGGTTATACATTAGTTGATATGTCCTTATTCCATTGACTTCATTCTTTATGTTGGTTTTGATCTTTCTCTGCCCTTTTCTTCTTTTAATGCTTGACTACGCTCAGTCTCTCATTATTTTCTTGTCTCCGTTTAAGATTGACTAATGTATATTCACTTGTGATTAGCCCCCAATCTCTGATCAAATGCTGTGCTTGCAGGACTGTAAATGCACACACTCTACAAATAATTCTCCAGCCATGCAAATATTCTCCAAGACCCAACCCCAAGACATGTGGATGCTGCTTTTGTCTTTTCCTTTAATTGTCAAATACCAACACACAGTCGCCCTGAACAAAATGCACCTTTATCACCAATGGCCAAAACAGTACAGCCCTGGCATTTTGTGGTGCAAAACCTTATGGATAGCCTGTACTTCATAAGTTTCAGGGGAAGTATTTCCTCTTCTAAATTATAGGCTAGATATGCATACTGTGAAATGAAATGTGGCCAGGCAGTGATCCCCACCTCCTGGAGGCACAGGTTGGCTTATGTCCATAATGATCAGGGCTCACTCCTTACAAAGATCATGCCCCAAGGACACTACACGATGGTCCTTCTTCTTGTGAGGCACTATTATTATTATTACTACTACTACTACTACAATGATGACAATGACAAGGAGTAGGCTTTTTTCAATTCAGTGTGTGAATGAACGTGCTGGCTGTACTGCAGCCCTCCAGAGCAAGGCTGTAAAACAGGACGGTCATGCTGTTGGCCTAGTGGGTGATATGCAGGAATGTGGGGGCTCTGGGGGTGGCACTGGACAACCAGCTAAGGTGATGGGAGCCACACCAGCCTCTCAGAGCGCAGCCTTCAGGAAATGAGCTGGTGTTGTGAGACCTCTCTGCCACACAAGGCGTGGGATGGCAGCAGGTTGGGAGAGACACCTCAAAAGCATGCTCCTGAGCCAAACTAAAATGCTGGTGCAGACGCACCCTGCAGTGCTATGCACAATGTTACCCTCCTGCAGCAGATCAACCTCCCTTCTGCTAGAATTAGTAGCTATTTAAAAAAGAACTTCTAGATGAAAATTGGTGTTACATTTCCTCGAGGTAACGAGGCTTTGGCTGACAGTTTACTAGCATTACAATATACGTGCCTCTACACAATTGTACTGAACTTCGCACTTGTGTTTGCCTATCACTGAAGCAAAAGAAAATAAACACACAGATGCACACGTTGCTTAAAAAGTAATGCAGACTATAACCTGTTAAATGTCTCCCTTGTCCTCAAAATAAATAAAAAACCCAGAAAGTAAAGTCATAAAACAAGGGTTCTGTCTACTCTGCCAGCTACTTAAAGTCTCTCCGTCTTGGTCTCCGATCAGATACAAAGTCAGATATTTATGAGTTTGTTGGTTTAGTGCATAGAAAAATGTAATTTGTAACTACCTTTAAAAGAAAATGGTGCATTGAGAAGGAAAAGAGAACAGCAGCATGGTCCTGGCCTGATCCAATTCTCTGGTGGTGCTGTTGCAGAGGTAGTGAACGAGGATATGATACTGTGGCCCAGTGACAGCCAAGGTACGCGGTGGTTATCCATTTCTAGTTTGGGTAATTTTGCATTCACCTGCTTCACGTCTTTTAGAATAATAACCATAGAATTCTTTTCTTATTTTCATTTACTGCTACTTTTCTGCTATTGCCTTACTCATGAAGTTTACTTACTGCTGCAGCAGTTACCATTATACAGTAGGACCATATGGCTCCAAAATCAGAAACAAATTTTCTAAACTCTGGCTTTATTATATTAATTCTTATCTTGATAATAAAACACCAAATGATAACAGAATTCAGCCTAAGAAATGAGATGTCAGAATAATTTTATATCTTGTCACTAGTTAATGATTCTAATGGTATCTCTTACTTAGCTGCCTTCGTTAATAACTTCATGAGAGCATGTTTCAGCAATTGTGAACATGTGGTATACTCTATGTTCTGGAGCAAAAGATTAGCTTAATGAGGAGAAAGCTAATTTCCTGAAGAATTGCCTTACATAGTTCCTGCTTTTAAAAGAAGGACTGTAACATGGACAATTTGTCATTACAAGGTATAAAAATCACTTAACTTCACTGTTTGGTGCATTTATAGCACTCCTGGAGAGGGAAGAGAGAGATTAATAGATTTTTCTCACCTAGTAGAGTAGGTGGAAATCTGTGCCTCTAAGTCCTTTTGCTCAATGGAGAAACATTACCAAGAGATTGTGTTCCAGGAGCAGACTATCACTTAGCTTCTCAGGCACTTCACAAGTTTCACTATGTGTTTATTATGTTATTTAGGTACCTTTGAAAATGTGGCCCCCAGACACCTAAACCCTGATAGAGCTTTGACAAATGCTCATATCTTTCAAATAAAATATACTTCATTTTGTTACAGGCAAGTATCTTTAACTTCGATAGTCAAGAAGTAAGAGAAACAACAGGATTTCAGTAAGTCAAAACTACGGTGCTGCAATCCTTAGCAGAAGTAAAGAAGCTGTAGAAAGGAGCAGCTATGAGCATTAGGTCATCTAGTCCATCTTGCCAGCAAAGAGTGTTTTTCTACACCCTTGGCAAGCAAACCTGGTAATCAGGCTTGCCAAAGTGAAAACTGGCAAGTGCCTTGATACCTGATGTGCAAAGAAAAGAAATGAGCACAAACCTAGTATTTACTTTGCCTGAATTTTTTTCAGAATTTAAGCAGAAAGGCTAGAATGTCCTTGAATGTTTACCCCTGGGAAAAAGCTGTATCAGGTGTGTCTTGGCACTTCACAGTTTATGCCATCTTGGATTTTTCCAGTAAGTTTAGGTACTATAGTGGAAAAAATTCTACAAGGAAGGTTTAATTTTTTTTTTCCTATTTACTAAATATAAGATGTACTATTTACCAACCTACATCTGCAAGTTACGACAAGCTTACCGTAATATAAAAAGACTCTGAGTTTAGGGAACAGAGATTTAGCATATTAAAAGATTATTGGGTTACACAGTCTCAAGCTCTCTCACTGTTCTGCAGCAAAAAACCTTCTGTCACTGAGCTTTGGAGCTAACAACCTTTTTCCAGCGCAACCATTCTACTTCTTGTTAAGGTGACTCGGAATAATGTACTTACATAGAGAAAGTGGATTCTGTCTATGAAACTACACCACATTAACAGCCCACTGTGATACAAGATGGAAGAAGCTGGACAGCCGTCAGAGAAACATCCCCAAACAGAAAACATAGTCATCCTCACATAGGAATGAAATTACATGAGATATAAATTTGTGTGGCTGCAACCAGCTTGGTGATTAATACTGAACTGGACAAAATGCTGTTCCTGAAACATTTATCCATGTTAATGCCAGTCACCAAAGCAGACCAAATATGACACCTTTAGGCAGATGATAAACAAAAACCCTTATACTTGGAGGTTAGGGGGGCTACACTGGTGATTGCCGCTCTCCCCAGCCCATGCCAGGCTGGTACGTATGGCACTGAAAATCCAGGTAGCAGCCAAGAGCAGGATGTGGTAACTGCTCCCCTGCTAGGCTGGTACGACAGCCACTGCTCCGCTGCTTCGAGAAGACAAAAGGACCTCTACTGGAAGTGTTGCTGTGTTGAATATGAAACCTGCTAGTCACCTTACGGACCAACGGTTAGACCAAATTCAAGAAACAGGAAGAGCTGTATAAAATATTCTTTATTTCTTTCTTGTCAGCCAGTAGACCTTTCTTTAGATTAGCTTACTTTTCAGGACAGTCACACTGACTACCACTTTGGGATCTATTGAAAATACACTGGCCCAAAACTTATTCCGAGATAAATTCATGTAACTCTGTTGATTTCAGAGGAGATGTTGCAATTTATATCAACTGAGTTTCTAGTCCATGACTAAAATTTGTGACTTGCTTCTAACATGCACACAAGTGGAAATACTGTTCTAATTTCTGTATTTTAATGGAAAATAAATGTTACAGATTATTTATATCCTGCAGACCCACAATAAACATGCAAAACATAAATAAAAGAATGGATATTGCATTCTTTTCAAATAAATCATCCTTCTCATGCTTGAGTTTACGTGAGTTCTGGCGTCACGTGTTGTGGCTTCCCTTCATTCTTACTCCATTGTTTTTACTTACGAAATCTCAAATTGAATTCTCAAATACTGAATAATTAATTGGTTGTGGGAAGCTGTGAGCAGAAAGTTTTATTTTCCCAATGTGAAGATGCTGTTCTCAGAGCATCAACAAGAAACAGAACATTAAATCTATGTTCACAGAAGAAAACTTTCCCAAAAAAGCCCATATATCCTATCTTGCCATGTACCAGATCACTTGTCCTTTCTGACGCCACTGCCTCACCTCTTATATAACTCCTACCCATTTATTGTCATTGCCAATAAAAAGTGAGATTCTTACTGGACACAAGTCAGCATTATCACACCACAGATACTGCAGTCATGCTAGTTTTAATCACCTAAAGATCCTAAAAACATGGACCTTATGGCTGGGGTTGCACAACAAGGCTTTTCTACGGGAAGTGAAGTTATTCTACTCCTCTGTGATTCCTTGAGTCAGTAAACAAGCGATGAGAAAATTAATATCATCATTTCAATGGAAATTGATATTGTCCTAGCAAAAAAGCTGCTTTTGAAGAGTAAGTGGGCAAGGGATACCAGTCAATGAGAAGCTGGCTTTGAGACAGAAAACAATGAATAGAAATATTTAGGCATTTTTTCTACATCACATAAGGCTGATTGCAAAATACTCCTATGTACCATAATAAAATCAACCTGATTTGCTAAATACATCAGTGAATGAGTAATGAGAGAGTATTGAAAGCCAGCATTTGGTAGGCAAGAAACGTCAGTGGAGCAGAAAAAAAAGGCAATACAATTTGTCAAACCTAGAGTGGGTCTGCTAATGAAAATCCCCAGAAAGAAGTATATGAAAATACACTGCAGACCTAGCAGGAGGTATTCACCCACAATATCATAGGTTTACAAATTCTTACAGGATTGCTTTTGTACGTGATACAAGTTTTGTTACAAACATAGTAGCAGTATTACGTGGCAATTAGTCTTAGCCTGACATGACTGTCCTAAGTGGGATCCAAACTCAGATCCTGCAGCTTTCATTTGGCCACCAGTCACACCTTACCCCTAAGCCTTTTCTTCTCCTGACCTATATAAGCTCAGCTCTCTGTACCTCTTGTCACAGGCCTTGTGCTCTGTCTCTCCAATAGGTAGCTTCCTGCTGGACCCTTCCAGTTTCTCATCATCCTTTTTGGACTGAGAGGTCCTACAATGAGTAATCTTCGTTGATGGACAACCCCCCAAATACATGGGCAGCTGTCATGTAACTACCCCATCAGTGTATCTCCCTTCCCATCCCACCTCCATCCAAAAGCAGAAAGAAAATCAAATGTTACAAAACTTTAAGTTAATAAATACTAATAGAATTAAAACTTAAGCTTCTGAACTTTAGGATGGGCTGAGGGAGAAAATATCCAACAAGAACAGTGCAGGTGGAAGCAAATTTAATTCCAAATATATTCCTGAAGGTCCTCTGGTAAAAGACCTCCACTAAAGACGTGGTTCAAAAGGAGTTCTGGCAAAATATACGGCATCCCTTGTGAAACTTCAGTGAAAATTACACCTGACAAAACCAGTTAGCCTGGCCCCCTTCATTTGATAACCTCCCATTATTCTATCAGTGACAATGACAGTGGCCTATGCCCTACAAAGGACAGAAATCACTTCGTTGTCATAGACATCTCTATGGCAACACCAGGTGATTTTCAATGGCCACTCCACAATGTTTGAGCCCAGGAAGACAAGTAACATCTCCAGCTGAGAGTAACACGAGAGACTATGTCTATTTAGATTGAAAATAGTAATGTCCAGACAAGTATAACCCAAAGTGATGCTGAAAGGGCAGAGAAGCTACAAAAACCTTTGACTTCTGCAGACAATACCTTCAGCAATGACATAACAAATCTGTTTCAATTGTAGTTTTCAAACTTTTCAGATTATGCCCTATTTGTTTTCTCTACTGGTTTAAGGCTTCCTGCCCTCTCTACACATGTTCAACAGGAATGAAAAAAGCTAGCATGCAGCCCTCATTAAACACTGAAAACTGAGGTATGCTGTGCCCACCAGATCCCCTGGGCTTCATCCATGGAAGCTCTAATCATGACATTTCTTCTGTCCCTATACATACAGGGTAGGAGGAGAATAATTGCTACTTGAGGTGAAGGGGATTCTTTAGCCAGAGGGATTGAATATTGTATTTTAAAATTGAGTCAGGGGTGGGGTCTCGCTGGTCCAGGAGTGCCATAATGTTGATGCCAATAATCCTCAACTGACAGTTGTAGATGATCATTGCAAATGTGCAGTTATTCTTTTGAATCCCACCAAAACCCCAACCCAACCCAAACACGAAACCAAAGCAGCAGGGGATTCAAAGTTCAAACTAGTGATTTTAGCTGTGGCAAAAATTCGAGACTGTGGCTTTCAATCTCATTTTCAAACTCCCATCCTGCCACTGCATATTCTCCTCTGATCCTACCTTTTGCATATCTTCTGCTTCTGCCCTTCCTCAGCGCAGGGATGGGATTTTTCTGCCAGCCTGCATAGGGCTTAGCCAAGCCCTGCTCCAGGGAAGCCAGCAGGCTCTGCTCCCCAGAGGCTGCAGATGCATGCACCCACAGCCTGGACAAAAGCATTGGGTCAACCCAAGAATGACCATATTGGTCAAGATGTCAGGTTACTCAAATATTCTCTCCTTTTCCTTCTGTCATTCTCACCAAAACCATAAAATGCTGAAATCTCCTCTGTTATACAGGTCATTTCTATGGCTATGGTTAAAACCATATTTTTCCAAAATGATGCACAGTAAGCACAAACCGAGAGCTGCCTGAAAATAGTATATTCATCAAGCCAACATCATGATTGCCTGGCCAACAGATATCAAAGCAGCAGCAATGCTGGGCTTATCAGTTTTTTCCATTATTGACCAAATACAAATTTTAGTCTTGGTCTGAACCACATTTTTCATCTCAGCCTACCCATTATACACTCTTCCTGCTATACCAGAAAGATCCCAGTGCTATTCCTCTGATCTTGTAAAGGTGTTGTAGCTGGTCCCTTGTCCACTGGTCTCCCTTAGCTCCTAGTTGGAGCTGTGTAGGATGATGGAGAGGATGCTGCGAAGGAGCTATACCTAGCTCAAGGAGGATTCTCTAGGAATGGATGCCACTTGGCACAAATTAAGAGCACCTTTCAGAGGCTTTTCCCCTCAACTGGGGACAGAACATGGCAGAAACCTTGGATCTACAGTCAGCTGTCTGTATGCCACTATTTCCTTGAGTGGCAAACTTGGCACAAATAAAAATCATGCTTCTCAGCAGAGGATGGTTCAGTTCTTTCTGAGGAACTGGCATGCTGCTAAAGGGCCAAAGCTCACTGGGAGGGGGGGGAGGGGAAGAAGTCTCTGTGAGACACCTGCTGTATATGGCTTTCGGTGGGCTTTGAGCAAAGCCAGATCTCTGATGGCAGGTTTTGGCCAAATCCTGATGACTCAAATGGCATTCTGTCCATCTCTGGTAACTAAATAATTCATAGTTGCTGCAGTGTGGAGACTTCTTTCTGGTCTTACTAATAGATGACAGCAATCTTGAGCCAGCCTCCCTTCTCCTTGGTTAGACTCCCATTAATCAAGCCCTCCACCTAGTTGCTAGTTTTCCTACCATCCTGACCTTGCATTTAAAACTCAGTATTACGAATGGTGCATGTGATGTTAGCTGAACCAAAGCACCTCAGCCTGCAACTCAGCCTGTTAATTCCAGGAAAAGCAGTTATGTCCTCAGAGTCTAGGTGCTTTACTGAATTCCTGAAAAAAAGTTCTCTTTCAGAGAGAATGTCAAGCATTATCCCCACTGAGCACAAGTTACTCAAGCGCATATGCTCACTGACTTGCTGCCAGTGCTCGTGCGAATGACTGCCTGCCAAGAGGTACACAAAGTTCATATCTGACACACAGAAGCTTACCTAGGATGTTCTCGGCCTGACAGATAACTGCTCTTTGGACCATGATATTATTTATTATCATCAGAAAAGGGGCAGGCAAAAAACCTCTGAACTGGTCATTTGCTTTAAATTATTTATAGGGACATCGAACAGAGCAGACTAATTTTTAAACTAGGGCATCACTGTTTCATAGTTGACAGCCTGTGAACCCTTCCACCGACTACACTACAGGGTGGAAGAACTTTTAACAGCTGAGTTACAAAATGTTCAATGAGTTTATGATGGCATGATGGATGCACACATTAAATGACAGCAAATAAAACAGCTACATGACCTGTATTTTACCCATTGCTTTTCAGGGAACCTATCTGTGCAACAGGAAATTTATATTGCATGCTCTTTGATAGCCT
Source organism: Falco cherrug (assembly GCF_023634085.1). Classification (NCBI taxonomy): domain Eukaryota; kingdom Metazoa; phylum Chordata; class Aves; order Falconiformes; family Falconidae; genus Falco; species Falco cherrug. Next base: position 29,359,967 of record NC_073704.1, on the reverse strand, counting down.
GGGTAAAGACCAACCTAAAGGAAGTTACAAAGTGCTAACAAATACCACTGCAAAGATGGAAAATTGTAAGAGACACATGAAGTGATAATACTTCTGTGCCACAGTCTATGGAAAGATTTTTTTGGATCATAATGAAAAACTCTAGCAGTCTTTTTGTTCTCCTTAACCTATTTTAGTAGCAGTAAAATTGCCTTTTTTTTTTTTCTTTTCTTTTCTTTTCTAGGAAGCCAACATTAAAAGAAAACCAAAGGCAAAGTGAGACTTGAGAAGCAGGCAGAGGGGACACTGTTCCATACTGCTGAAAATCATCTGTCCAAGGAGAGCCAGATTAGTGCTTTGTGGTTAAGTCATCCGCCTTGTGGGATTACTTGGTTTCAGTCTCTTGCTTTCCAAGGGGTTAAAACACTTTTCACATTAGCTATAAAGACTGTAAGATGTAAATATTCCTTGGATTGCATGCTAGAAGCAGCTCACGGTCCTCCTGTTCAACCTACCAGAATACTCCTTTTGCCCCTTCCCCTTTGAGACCCACAATTCCTGCATTTCCTCCTGCACTGTGACAATTTTACAAGCCCAGGGATCCCCCTCATCCATCCTTGCTGCAACACTCTCCTTCAAATGATCTCCAGCAGATTATGGTTTAAACCTACAAATCGTAAGCCTGAAGGGATGATTCAGCACTGGCCTACTTCCTCAAGATGAACACTAGCGTGTTACACAGCACAGCACAATGTCACCTCCTGCAGCCATGCGTTGAAAGGACATCCCAGCTGCACTTTGCAATGGGTTTGATCCTAGCAGTGTAGCTTTGGGTGGCTCAGAGAACACGAACAGATTGATCCCCTCCGCAAAGCCAGCAGCAGTGCACACATGGCTCAGCAGGGCTTGGCACTGGTCGGCACCCAGCAGCACAACTGGGTCATTTCCAGACCCCTGCTGAATTCTGCCTGCCAAGAAACCAGAGGTGCTTGGGCTTGGGTGATGCATATTTTCTAATTACAGATTTGTATCACTACATCAGTCATACCTTTTACTGGTTTTAGGCAAGCACCTCTGTTGGATTTGGCCATCAATATTGGTTCTATTTACACCATTCAAGGCAAAACTCAGTAGAAACTCTGTAAGATTAAAACCAGACCACCACCGTGAAAAAAACCCGAATTTTTTCCAGAGGCTTTCATACCCACAATTTCAGCTGAAGCCAACATACATCCGATACCCATAAAATACCAGATAAGGAACAATTCTTTCATACCAGCTAGCAGATCTGAAAATCCACGATGAAAAAGTACAGTGAAAGGGGAAGGAATTTTGACACGTGTGATGGCTCAACACGCATACACAGTATATGACAGGGTTCAAAGCTGCATCAAACTTGTTTCCAGTCTCAGAATAAAAGAAACTTCAGACAGACATGGCATAATGTGGGACATTTGTGCTTCAGGAAAACCTGCTTCTGGGATCTTCGCAGTGCGAGCAATTTTGTATCTGGACCAAGGAAACGGTAAGTACCTGTGCCAGCCGAACTGCTTGTTCAGAACATGGCACAACATTTGGTGTGTTTTTTTCTGCTAACTGCATAAGCAGAAAAAAAGATCTGATCACCATATTACTTTAGAAGAAAATGTATTTTTTTTGATCCATCTATTGTGAGGTTTCATCCCAGATTTTTTTAATACTAAGTGAAATAAATTCTAAATATATAGAAAAATCTCAATTACTCTCATTCTTACTCTGTTCTCAGACTGAAACTTTTGCATTTTTATGGCTCTACATATCCAGTTCAGCTGCTAGAAAGTTAGAAAAAAAATCTGAAAGAAATGCTTTCACAGTTCAAATTGTAATTGCTAAAGCATGACTTTAATTTGCAACACAAATTACATTCTAGCCAGGAAAGTAAGAAAAAAAATTTGCCTTTTTACCTGCTTCATAGGTGTAAAGCTAACATACATATATTGAGCTTTCATCTAGCCACCTGCAACTATGCCATAGCCATCTTCACATGTGATACAAGTGAACCCTATTAAGATCTGTAAATCATGATTGCAAAAAACTACCTGGATTTATAACCTCCATAAAATGATGGATTCAGCACTGCCTTTTATAAGATGCTGTCATGTTTAATGAAATTTTCGTCAATAAAAAGTTTGTCTCATTCCTGATTTGACTTTTTCAATATTCAATGTTATATCTTTAGATTAAGTGGAAAAATGTGGAAGCAGAGGGGAAAGAAGTGTTAGGGGATGAACACAATTTTCCAAATTGCTTAAAAAAAAAATTAAAAAAAAATAACCTTTGGGATCACTGGCTTTTATTTTCCTATGGCAACTTCTAACCATCACAGGCATATAATGAATGTCTGAACATTAAGAATTTATGTGTGCTGCCTTAGATGAGCATAATTCTCAACTATTATTAATGAGGAACTATAAAACACACTTCAAGTTTTATGCCTAAATTACACAAAGTTTCCAAAAGCCATAAATACATCTGTATACGGATATCTACAGGGAATTATATAATACACTTCTGTAAGTCACTGAGGCAGTGGAACTCATCCCATATGAGAAAAGATCTTATAAGGAAAACTTTCTACAGAATAGTTCTTCTATTCTTCTGTTTTCTGAAATACTTAGATGCCTCCAGTCTAGCCAGGAAGTGAAGGGGAAGAAAAAAAAAAAAAAGAAAAATGAAAATTTTTTTCAAAACCAGCATCATTATTTACAACATAACCTGATCTTAATTTTCTATCTCCCCTGAGAAACAGGTTCAGCGTTTCATTGTATAGTAATTCGTTTGTTGTTTAAGAATGAATATAGCTTTACAATAGTAAAGTGGATTATAGCTTTACCTTTAATTCCACATCTGTTAAATGTCTTTATAGTTAGTGTGGAGTACTTCACTAGTTTTCACTTCTGGAAATTCCACCTCTAGCTTTAATATCACAAATTATAGCTTCAGCCTCAGCTGATTCACGTTGATATTGACCGTTAAATTTGTGGTAACAGAACTCCACAAAATTCCATTTTCTCTAGCTGGAAATAAGTAGTAGCACGGGGGTTTTGGACCAGCATACCTGGCAGAGCCATCATGGTATTGAACTGTCACGCGTTGCTTAGTGGAAGTTGTAGAGGAAACCATCACATTCAGTTCTCAGGCTCTTTAAATCAGGGGCTACTCCACTGAAATACCTGGTGGCTGTGCAGTAACTGCCTCCAGCCCAAAGGAGCATGGAAAAGGAATTGGTGGGGCAAGGGAACTGGAGCAGAAAGTTTTGCCTGGGGTGCACATGTGTGTTCCCTGGAGTACCCGTAATGTGGCTGCACACCAGGAACTGGGAAGCAATGGAAAAGTGACTACTTGAGGATGTACTGACCAGATGGAGTTCTACTGTAGTTGACATAGACACAAAGATGCTACTCCAGAGCAGCTAAGCATCTGTGCATACTGTCAGGACTGCAAAGCTTAGCCCTATTAAAGCAATAACCTAGAAATCAGATGTAATTGGTACAGAAGTCTATTGCAATTCTTGTGCAGTACAGCTTCGTAACAACATCCAAGATTTAGAAAATTTAAGGAACATGGGATTATTTTCCTTGGTTTTGCCTGAGCTTTTCTTCTGCATTTCAAACCCTTCGCCCTTCCAAGAGTCAGTCAAAATATTTTCTCTGTCAAAAGTGAGTAAGTGTTCTTTTTAGTGAGACAAAACCCAAGAGACCCCTCTGCTTCTGCTCAGTAGCAGGTGATTAAAAGACATCTATACACTCCTCAGTGGAACTGGCAATATGAGCAACTTGAGAAGACACAGTTCTCAAAGCCAGCATGCAATACCTCCATACCACAGCACTCAAATGTAATACGGGTGTGCCTGAGCTAGGTCAACATCAGTACAAGCAGCTAATGGTACAAGATTAGTTATTACCTCTCAAGTCACAACACATCACCTATAGCCATAGAAGTATATGAAATTCCCTGCAATTTTCAAGAACAAGAAACAAAACTTCTAAGGGCTCAAAGGGAACAGTGGCATCTTAAAAGTGACAGAAGTAAATTAAGATCAAAAGTGAACTGGGTGCCATAGACAGCAAGTAAGAAGCATGTTTCAAAAAGTAACACTAAATGGAAGATTCAAAAGAAGTATTAAATTCTGTTTGTGGCAAAGAAGGTGGTTTTTAACCACAATGCCTATTTTTCATTTAGTCAAAGGCATTTTTCCTTGCAAAAACATGTAGACTAAACCTAATAAAGCAAAACAGAAGTTCAAGCTGCTGTGGTCTTCGGCTAGTAAGTGCTGTAGAAGCAAGAAGGTAGTGCAAATGGAAGTGTAAGCAGCAAGTGAGAGCTTAAAAACTTCACAAATCTTGTTTGAGTGAGCTGAAGCAGCTTGCAAGATGAGTCAGCAGGCAGCAGAGGCAATTAGAGTAGCAGAGCCAGAGGAAACAAAAAGGAACAAGGAATGAAGAAATGACGTTCCCACTGGAACGTTATTTCACCAAATGATAGAAACAAAGCTACCAGAGGTCAGCAGGTCTGCACTAAACCGCTAGACAGTAACCAGAGGAGTTTTTCAGATACTGCATATCCTTTCTTAATGTTCCCTCCACAAGAAATGCTGGAGCTGTGAACCTGGGATCAGGCTCACAGTGTCTTATGTTTTCTAAATACTCTTAGTTATCCTAATGAGATCTGCTGTTTCACAAGACATCTACAGCAGAAGTAGCTTGGCCACACGCAAAGGAAGACACAGCTTCACCTGTTACTCATTTATACTGAAAGAAGCTGTTAATGCCGTGACTATATTAACACAGTAATGCTCCAAAGTAGCTACTGACTCCGAGTAACCTGATCAGGACTGGAAAAGGGGTCAACTTCCAGATGACGAAAGTTCAGTCATTTAGAGAAAAATAAATTTCTCTAGGAAACATGATTTGGGGGACAGTTCTTTTTTTGACCTGGGCCTAATACACTTAATTATCACCATATATACGAAGCTCGTTATACTATTAGGCAGAGGTCACATTATAGTAAGTACTGCATAAGCAGATCAGTACCACAAATGGTTCCTGCTGTAAGGAGTACTGAGGCGGGGGCCAGGGGGAGGGAAATAAACATACAGCTGGGCTGGCTGTGTTTTCTAAACAGCGTTTTTAGACACAGAGTTTTTAAGGGCACTCTCTTCTCAAGACTGGAGGCCAGGATACATCAAGGCAAACTTGGTCTGACTCAGAGTGAGAGCTCCCAACTGCAGAGACATTCCAGTGTTCGTTTCTGGCTATAAAGTTTAAGAGTTTGGCTTGTCCAAAAAAATCCCTTTTTTCCAGATGGGAAATACAGACTGATTTCTAGCCAGATTTTAGTAGTTTTCTCCACTTTACAGTTTTGGCAGTTTGAGCAGCTTGAATATAGTCACTTCAGCTAAACAAACTGATATATTCTCAGTGAAAGGGAAGCTCAGCAAAACATCCATAAGCCATTTTTCAGGTCCTTCAGATTTAATATGTCTAACATACCAGTTCCTAGAGAATCATTACCTTGTTTTTCTGTTCTTAAGTCTAGTTTTGATAACAACCAAAATCAGCTTCCCTCTCTTCCTGACAGTGTTCTCCTTTTTCTGAGCTCTTAATTAGGTCTTCCTACATCAGCACTCCTCCGCTTACCAGTGCATTCTGCCTTTCAGTTATACACACTTCCAGCAGAGATGAATGAAATCAAGGAAGAACTGGATGCATGGATGGCAGGTTGTCTGCAAATTAATAATTTTTACATTAATGTAATCACAGCTGCTACATGAAGCTTTTCATGAACACGAGCGGATAACAGTTGCAGGATGTAGCCCACACACTTGTTTCAGGGTCTGCAGCTTGCTAGGAATTGCATTTCCACATAGTGGAGATCCCTACGGTTGTTTTAATGATGCCCACAATGGCTGCATGTAGCCACACTCACTCTGGGATGGATTCTCTGTATTTGTTCCTTTAATGAAAGCTGCGTGTGATTCAGTCGGGATAATTTGATTCATACATTTTAACTCACTCCCACCCAAGCCACACATTGTCACAGTGGTTGTTTCACAACTGCTATGGCCAAGGGCAAAACAACAGCAGTAGGCTCAGGCTTCCAACATCACCTCTCCCCACACCACCAGCTTACCCTGTAGGGTAACAGGCTCCACAGCCTGGCAGTCAGCTCTCTCATCCTCTTATCTGTCAGGTTCTGACAACAACTTTAATGTGAAAAGGGGTGATAACAGTGCTCCACTGCAATAAAAAGTGCTGTTTTCTAAAGGACTGCTACATTTCAACTGAAGCCCTTGTGGAAATACTGTGGGGGAAATTCTTTACTCACATGCCGCCTGGGTGGATATTTCTCTCTTGGAAGCCATCTGTGAAGCTCCTTCTTCCTGTAAACTGCAAGAGGAGCCAGATACCTATAGCAGCTGATTCAGAAATTACTTTAAATCAGATTATTTTTACAGTTTGTCTTCAAGAAAACTGTCCAGTTTTCAGTCTTGCTCTATTTCTGACAGTTTTATGGTTTTGACAATTGAACAAGCTGAAGGCATCTCTGTAAGAAACTACACTTTTTAGGACAGGGAAAGAAACCTGCGAGCCAGACCCTGCATTTCTTGCACACCAGTGGGAATTCTGAGCAAAGCACCTAGGGGGCCCTTGTCTCTTGCAGCATTATCCACTAAAGCTATATGTGGCAGCAAACATTACACTTAGGTAAAAATTAAGTTACAGGATCATTCTGTTTGCAGTTGTCTAGAAAATTCAGGATAACAACATAAATAAACCAGTCAAATCTCTCTTTAAACTACATTGTGTATAAATTTAAACTAGCAACTCATTTTGGTCATTTGCTGCTCATACTTCAGCCTTTAATCACTTTACCAGACAGAAAGCTTCACTTTTGTAAACAATATCCATTTTTATGAGAGTTCATGATTCCATCGACACCTTCATTTTACAGTTTCTTGGCTTAGACTTCTTATATCCGTTATCTCCTAGCAATTCCCTTCGCTTAACATTTTCTGTTGCTTTTCTACACATTAACATCATACAAAGCCTGCCTCATCCGAGCAGTGCAAGAGAAGCTAGTCACTACTAAAACAAGTTTTCTGAACTTTCTCAGAGTTTCAGCTTCAGAGCTGGGGGAGACTGTAAGGCTGTTGACTGACACTACTTACAAACCGATTCATTTGGGCTGTTCTGGGCCACGGAATGAACTTGCTCTTCCACATCAGACTGTTCTTAGCATGGAAAAGCATGATCAACCAACATTTTCATCTTTAATTCCAGGGTGCTTGCATCTATTGTACTCACAAAACTAGATCATTTCTATCACCAGTATTTGATTTCATTGGAAATTCCACCTACAGGAAAACATTTGCAATATTGTAAGAGTTTGCATGAGTATTTTCATGGCCATATATTTGAGTTGTGCTATTCTTACTTGCCAAATACCACAGATAATCTTGGAAGCAACAATTACCTGGCAACACAATACAAACCTTTTTGAGGGCAACCCACACATTCCCAAAGTTCAGGGAAATCTTAATTAGCAGCTGTGATTTCAAATCCCGTTTCCCTTATATTGACAGCACTAAGTTTCCACATTACACAGATGGCATCAGAATAGGAGCTTGACTATACAGAGATGGAGGTTTGTAAACCCTTGGCCAGAACATGTCTTTGGAAGGCAAGTGCATATGTCTTAATACTAGCCAGCCATCCCTTACTGACACCACTATGCCACAGCAAGTTCAAAGAAAGGTAAATCAGACACAGCAGTTACAGATACCATGGAGCTTCTTGGAGAATCCAGCTGTGAGAGTAAAGCAAAGTGCTCAACTGCAAAACCCATCAACATCACTGGAGCTTTACAACCTAAGAATGTTAACTAACAGCACTAGCTGCAGACATCTTGATGAAAAACAGCAGCAAGGAGTGGTAAGAGACAAGCAGATTAATTTAATTTTGTTTAAACTGCTACTTGTTGTAAATCTCAAAGGCAGCCCCAATTTATCTCTGCACTTGTTATGTAGTAGCAGCTCCTTAAACACATAAAACAAATGGGCCAAGTTCTCTCTGAGAACATTTCATGGAGTTTAGACTTGTCTGAAGGAATAACATGAGGATGAATTGAACTCACAGGCTACATAAAACAGGAGTTATATTCCAGTCCTGAGCCACTACATCACTCAACCAAAAAACCTCTATCTTGACCTGTTGGATTTACTTGGAAGAAAAGTCAAATAAATTTAGCCTGAAGCTTTGAAAGCCCCCTGCCTAAAGGTAAACTCTCCTTTTATTCCACAGCCGAGATTGTGTCAAACTTTTTCACAAAGGTCACAAGAACAATAACATCATAACCTACCGCCACAAAGCACCTAAAAGGCATCTCATTACTTGATACTTCAAGGACAACTGCAAGTGATAGGTGGTGGTCCAGAAAAACATGACACATTACTTCAGCAGAACCCCAAACATCTCATATATATATTATATATATATTATACACACACCGCTTCAGCATTATAAAGCAACACCAGCATCTCAGCAGCCAGTATATCAACTCGATGTCACCATGTGAATCAAAGGGAAAACAGAACTCGGTAATCCTTTGAGCAAACACAGGCGTAACAGTTATTATTGTAGCAGATGAAGAAAGGACAAAAGCAGGGCAGAGAGAACACTCAGTACATCTGCGACTGAGAAGATACAAAATAATTTAAGTTTCCTGTAAGAATGACAACAGCAACAAGGAGTACTGCTGTGATGTCACCAGGAAGGGCTACTAGCAAGGCTGCAATAGAAACACTGATAAAGGGGAACTACAAAGTTTGAGACCTATCATCTTGGAAATTACATAAAAGCTTCAAGGTGAGGCTACAGTGGAAAGTTTACTGCCCATGCACTAAAGACCTTTACAGAAGATTAGTAATCCTGGGTGAAGCTCGGTTCTGCCAGACAAAACCTTCCTAGGCTACTCTGAAACAGGAGAACAATTTCCTTTGGCAACCCTTCATCACAGACTTCACCAGATTCTGCACCAAATGCCAGACTTGTTTCTTATACCTTGCCTTCTTTGACACAGAAGGTGACACACATCTGCATGTATTTTTAAAATCAAACAAAAATTGTGCCAAAGCAAACAGAAAACCCTCCCCTGAACATGCTTATCCCACTTAGGAGAAAACAACCAACCCATGATAGTCTGTGTTACACACTGCCACTGCTGGGAGTAATTCCAGATACCCACACGCAGTCACCATGTCATGCAGAGAGCAGAACTAGATTTAAGAAAATTATGCAAGTGCTGGTAATAATATAGCTGTATCAGTATGAACTGCAGGATAACTAATGCGCCCTACTGAAGAATAGTGTTTGCAGCATAAGAATTTACACGGCACAAGAACTTACACAGAACAGAAACGCTTTGTCTTGGTATTTGTGTAACAGCACGATACAGACTGCCCAGTTATTTAAACACCTTTGGATTGTTCCACAGGAGGAATGGCAAACATACACACAAACACTCCAGTCTAAATGATAATACTCCCAAAACTCCCCATTGGACTTTACTCTTTCTATTTTCCAGACTGCAATGGCAGGACCGCAGAGCACAGCAGCAGAACTTCCAGATCAGGGTCTAAGAAGTTCCCTTCCTCAGTGGTCTTGTGATTCGAGATGCACACAGAACACAGCACTTTGAAGTGAGTCTTTTAATTTTTTAAGAAGGAATTCTTTATTCACAGACTGTGCAATAACTTCTTCCAAACTACATGCAAAAATAAACCCCAAAATTCTAATGAAGATACAGGGCGGAGGGCGGTAGGGGGAAGGCGGAAAGCAGCACAGCAGTGTTCCAAGAGAATACATAATTCACAAGTTTAAAATTCAAGCACTCATTCCTATGCCTGGAGCTCTCTTAAAATATTAACAATCAAATCTCTTCGGTAAGTGTACGGGGTATACTTTATTCTGAACCAGTACCTTGGGAAAAGGTTACCACTCGGGGCATACATTTTTATCCCTTCTTTGCCCATCAGACCACGAAGAATCCTGTTGCGGGACAGGATTTTGTCATAAAATTCAACCCCACCTCTGGCATAGTCTTTGGAAACAGTAGCTGCCTTTCTGTCAGCCTTGCAGTCTAGGTGATAGGTCACGGCGTCATAAGAAATGTAATAGCACAGTAGCCCACCAGTGGCAGTTACGAGGTTACAGATGGTGCGAAGTATTACGGGGCCAGGAGATAAACCCAGAAGTAGCTTTATAACTCTCCCACAGATAAATGTACCAGCTAAGCAAGTTGGAGCCACAACTGCACTTACCAAAGGGCTGCTGCTCTGCAAATACATAAGTTCTCTGGCAATGGCAAACTTCTGAGCTCCAAGTGAAAATGTCAGAGCTTCCTTCAAAGCAACACCTTCATTGCTCTCCCAGTCTACTTTCTTGCCATTGATCACAACAACATGGTTGACTATTCCTTTTTTATCCTCAATTGTGCTATCAAAGTTAGGCGGGATGCCCACCAAAGAGCCTGCAGGCAGCCAGGGGATACCAGCACTCACAGGGTGGAAGCCAGAAGCTGCAAAGGCTCGATAGGACTCGGTGGACTTCACAGCAGTATCCTGAAGGACATCCTGAAAGACACCACAGAGCCTCTGTGAAAGCTCAGCTGGCTGCCCCTCTGACCAGCACTCGTGCAACAGTTTGAATGTCTGCTCAGGAAACACATGATAGGAAAGGTTAGCGCCAAACAGTCCCACGCAAGAAACAGCCAACAAAGTGATCTTGCGCTTCTTCAACCACACAGATGCCTTCTGCAGGAACCGCACTGCCATAGTCAAATCCTAACCTGTTTATAACACAAAATCATGAATTAAAGTGTGCATAAGTGGGTCTCTCATATCCGTAGCATTTAAAAAAAAATACAAAAAAGCAAAAACACATGAGAAGAAGCAAAGCACAATAACCAAAGAAACATTCACTCTTTAACAAAACACCTTAACAGAGGAAAGGATACTCATTAATTTTGGGGCCTTGGAACATAAGATGCTTGATACAAAGAATTAACTTCACCCTCTCCTCCAGTAAATCAATTTATTGCAATAAAGACCATAAGCCACCATACTGCCTCCTTTCCCCAGCAATCAATATGCAATTCTGTATTTACTGAGCACAGCCCTTGCCAGCACAATCCTACCGTTGCATTCCATTGGACATAGACCACATATATTAAGGCCAGAAAGAGCCAATACTTAGATTAATCTATGCTGACCTCCTCTACAGCTCCAATATTTTTAATCAGTAAACAATACTAAATTCAGTAACTTAAGCTTGACTACAGCTTTCAAAACAGAATCTCATTTTGATTTGAAAATTTCAGGAGACAGAATTTTCCTTTAGAGTTTGTTCTAATGGATAGTCAACCTCAGATTTCTAAAAAAAATAAAAGTACAGTATGTATTTTTTTCTTCTTTTTTTTTTTTCCCCTGGATTTCAACTTCCAGGCAGTGGTTCTAGCTTACTCAGCAAAAAGCAGCTGGTTTTTTTCAGAAAGCAGCATGCTTTCACTGACTACTTTTAAAATTTTGTCTCTGAAATAAATTCTCTAACAAATAATACATGCAGATCCAGAACAGAAACTGGAACAGAAATAGTTTCAGGGCAGACAACTATGCTGTAACTCTTTAAATAACCAGATAAACTTTAAAACTTTCAAACTCGCCAAGTCCTTCAATTCAGGAATCCTGCTTCCCTTGGGGAGTATCAGTTCTTTTTATGGTCCAAGCCATGTGATGTGCTCTGCCCAGGAAAACTCCAATCTCTTAAAAAAATTCCATTGGCTACAGAATTCAACCCTAAAATGATGCTACCATAAAGATATAAAAGTGACTTAGGCACTTAAACCCAAAAGTCATCAGTGAGAAAGGGATGCCCCTGTTCTCATTTGATCTTGTGATGTCCCTTCTCTCAGGGTTTTAACACATGAGCTTCAGAGAATCTTGTTGCAGCTGTTGAAGACATTAGTATTTCCAGCTGTCCTTACAGGAAGCTGAGGTGGCAGAAGGAAATCATGCTTTGATACAACAACCAAGGGCTTAGTGTAGAGTACCATCAAAGGTGGGTTTCAGCTATGCTGCTGGGCTTTGTACAACAGCAGCTGAAACACAGACATATGTTCTCTTCTTCCACTCACGCTGAACAAGAACCTCCCACAGAGGGGTAGAGCGGACAACTGGGGGCTGTAACAATCATGAAACAGCACTGCATGACATGCCAGGTTACACTAGTCATGATCAACAGCAAATGAGCAGTAACCACAGGGAAACAAAAAGGGATTAAATTAAAGGCGGTGTTTTAATGATATGTTATTACTACTCCTTCCTATGAAGCTCTTTCAGACTGCAAATTCACCAGGCGAAGAATAACCTTGTTTAATGTTTATACTGCACTGAACACACACTGAGTGCTTAATAAAAACAATGATGCATGCGAGTACACAACAATTTAATATGTATTTCTTAGTTTAATAAGTGGTGGTATTCTTACATTCTGCTGAAGACTGGAGGTGGTGATTTGCATGACAAAATTATTTAAGAAAAACACACTAAAGGGCCAAGAGCTTGGATGAAACCCAATTTCAGGAAAAAACCTCCTTGATAATGGAGCTAAACCCCAGAAAACAGTAATACTAACCCCAAATTATCTCTTTGGCGTTAATGACCTCTTGGCAAATCTGGTAGTCTAGATCTGAATGAAAAGGTCATGGTGTTGACAGGGTGTGGGGGGGTGTGTGTGGCTGCCCTACTAAGGGGATGACTGTATGAAGACTACCACTTGATCCACACATGCAGCTCAGCCAAGGACTTCCCAAGTTTCTCCCACGCATGTTAGAGAACGTCCTCTCATTTGGGCTGGCTAACAGATCTTTTTAAGATTAGCAGCACTGCAAGGATAAAGTCCCCCTCTCCTGGTCAGCGCCTCGGGATGCCGGGAAGCACACCTGGACAGGCTGGCAGCCCAGGGTGAACCACAGGAAAGCTGGGCAGGAAGCGCTGTGCTTATCTATATGCTTCTCCTAACCAGCCGTAACGGCAGGATATACCTCAGTGCATTAACACTAACCTTTTTCCTGCTCCAGTCATAAAAACTGTAACAGCGGCTAAGTATTTTTAGAATTTTTTTAATTGAATTAGCCGCTCTGCAGGCATGGTTTCAAACGTGTGCGGGCAGACCCCCGGCAGCCCAGGCCATGTTCTTGCCTGGATTGCACCTGCCAGTCCCACCACGCGCCTCACGCAAGGACAAGCAGGAAGGGCCACGGAGCATTCGCTGTCTCACGACAGTAAATACTCACAAAGATAAAAGGAAAATCACCCTGGACACTTTATAGCATCCCTGCTTTCAGACCTTCCCCGAGGGCCAGTGCAGACTCCCAGCTCCTGCAGAAGACCCCACTGCAGCCCTACCTGCATATGGCACCTTTATTTTTATTCGTCAGCTTTAGGCCATTTATGTATAAGGCAGGCAATGTTACACGGACCATACCCTACAGGCTTGAGCACTTAGTTGCTCCCCACAAAGCCACAGCAAGGCATGTAAGGTGGTCTCCCCATACACTGACATCGTCTGGATCTCTGGGGTGTCACAGGCTCGTAACTGCACTTCAGCCTGCGAATTTTAACAGCTAAAGTTCAAACTGGGCACGCCTAAGAGATAATTTATCTTTGTTTTTAATTACACACAGCCGAGGGGAAAGCTCAGCTTAAAACAGTATCAGTCTGGCAAAGACTGCAGGGCTCGGGGTTTCAAGGCTCACTTTTCGAAAAATAAAATATTTTTTTAAAAAAGTGTGTGGGGGGGTGGGCCCGCACTGCCTGTACGCGAGGGGCAGGCGAGGCCCTGGCCGGCCCCGGGCCCAGGCCCCGGCCCAGGCCCCGGCCGGGGGGAGGGGGCGATCCGCGTCCCTCCCGTTGCTGCCGGCGCTGGGGGCCGGTCGCGAGGCGCCCCCCGCCTCAGGCCTCCCCGCCCCGCGCCCGCACCTACCGAGGCTCCCGCGGCGGCCGAGGCGGGGCTCCGGCGGGGCGGCCACCTCCCCGCTGCCGTACGGCGGGCGGAAGGGGCGGGCGGCAGCGCCGTGGCAGGGCTGCCCCAGCACGGGCATCCGGGGCTGGCGCGCTCCCAGGAATTTGAAGCCCCGTGGGTGGGCGGCGGCGGCAGCGGCAGAGCTGCCCCTCGGGGGCGGCCGCCCCTGCGGCCGGGGAGCAGGGGCCAGGGGCCAGGCCAGCGCTGGCTGGGACACCCCGGGCGGCAACTGCGGCCGGGGTGTGTGTGTGTGCGGTGGCTGGTTTTCCCCCCGAGTCATAAATTCATGCAGGGTTGTTGTGTTTCATGTTGCAGCTCCCTGTGTTTTTCCTGCAAAATACTTCCCGTAGGTATTTCCAACACAGCCCTTCCAACGCAGTGCAGCCACGCGTTCTGGGATGGCCGTGCCATAAGCTAATGGCCATCAAGTACCATTTGTTTTCTATGTGCTATCCCTAACAGGAAAATAACACATGCAGGGATTTTTACTCGTTTTCAGGTTACAATTTGCTCAAAGCAGGAGATGGCTGCTGTAGTGTCTCAGTAATCCTGCGTGGATCTGTTCTGAGGCAGCCCTGGGGAGGCCTGCCATCCCTCGGCAGACCCTTCAGTAAGCGCTGGCTGCTGAGGGCACAGCTCCAGTAAGCCCAGCCTTGCCCTGGGTTCTACAGTCCGTGCAAAACAAGGACGCGGAATAGCTTTTGGCCAGCTTGGGATTTCGTTTGGGTGGTGGATAGTGGAAGATTGGGTTTGCCTCGTCTGTAGGAAAGGTATCCATGGGTGCTGTGATTGCTGTTTTAACATGTCCCTTCAGGCCATCGTGAGGTAACCATTCAGTTGTGAGGTAACTGTTTTCACAATCCAAATGGAAATAATGCTTTGTAGCGGGTTAAGAGACAGCAGAACAGAAATAAAAGAAATCCATGGTTATTATCTACTTAGAATAATTTCAACAGGCCTTCTTTTCTTTGTAGCAGCCCCCGACTGAGGCATTTCTTGCCAGTAGAGGTTCAGCTGCTAGATCTTTTGGCCTGAGATTTGCTCTCACATAAAAGGGTTGAGATTGTAAACCAAAGGGTTAGGAGTTTCCATTCAAATTCAGGTCTTCCTCCAGGACTTAGGTGAAAGTATCCAAATGAAGGTGTTTGTCCTATCTTTTTCCTACTAGATGATCTCCTGCATTTTAGAAATGCTAGTGCTAAACAGGCCTGACTAGGCCTAGCCAGCATCCCTCCTTGTTGTGAACAGCAACTGTTAATGACAGCCTTGGTTTTAACTCCCAATAAACAAACTGCTAATTACTAAGAAAACACGTTCGTTCATGAGAGGGTACGGTTCTACCCTTCAGTTACGGTTTTCTGCAATACGGCAAGGCAGATGAATGGTTCGCTGGCACCCAAGGGGAGAAGTCAGAGGAAAGATTCCGCCTTCCTCACCTCTGTCTCCCTCTGAACCACTTTTTGCCAGATCTGGCATCTATCAGACCCTCTTGTGCACTGCTTTTAACGCACTAGCAGCAGAAACATAGTAATGGGGGAAAAGGGATCATTTTCTACCAGGTTAGCGAGCTGAACTGGATCATTGAAAAGTCTGAAAAGTGCCAGGGCTGTAAAAAGGTGGGAGGCAGCCAGAAAAAAAGGAGACAAGAGCTTCACCTCCCCCTTTATATCAGCAGAGAGCTGTTATAGCCATGGGTCTGTGGCCTCAGCATGTAGCTTCATCATCTACCAAAACTTATAATTTGTAAATTTGCATTGAAATTCATACTTCATGCAGATGTATGAAGAATAAGTGCATGCAGGCGATGATGGGCAGCTGGAGACCAGATTTCTCACTAACCGCAACACACAGTGGGATGATGGATTTGGAAAGCCTGAGAGTCACTAAGACTTATTTATCCTACCGGTGAATGTGGAGGGGAGGGTTGGATGGGTTTGCACAGTGTGAGTTTCTAAAAGATGCTTTTGCCTCCTGTATCAGCTGTCTAGAATCCGATGGTTTATTACACAAAAACTCAAGAGGCTGGCACAGCATTGCATTTGCACTATGGTTTCTCTTAAGAGCTTTATAATAAATATGATTGTGAAAAGTGGAGACCCCAACTTTACTAATGTAACTTTACCATGTTGGTATGATTCTGGTTTCAAGAAGCAGCTGTTAGAGCAAGGAAGGTGAAAGAAGATTGAAGTGCAACCTATTTCTGTTGCGTAAGCACATCGTTATTGTCAGGGATCCAGTGATATAGATCACTTTTAAATTAGCCTGCTAGGTGGTGCTATAGGACATGCTCTAAGTTACTCATTCAAAATTACATTACAGTTTTATTTTACCAGAAGACATATAGCTGCCTACCATCACCTGCCGCTCTAACTTACAATTTTATATATAAAGTCTTGTTGCATTAGCAAAAAGTTGAGTCTTAAGTACAGAACTGAAAGTCATGGACTTCTCTTAATGATTTCTCTGGTCCCACAGCCTG
Source organism: Falco cherrug (assembly GCF_023634085.1). Lineage (NCBI taxonomy): Eukaryota > Metazoa > Chordata > Aves > Falconiformes > Falconidae > Falco > Falco cherrug. Next base: position 29,343,389 of record NC_073704.1, on the reverse strand, counting down.
TTTTCCTTATGTGATCTCCAAAGTAAATGTGGTCAGTCAGTGAGTGTCCAGCAGTCTGAGATATATACATTTCTTCCCCCAACCTCTTCTTCCTCTATGGAGTCCATTTATCTGCCCTTTTATGCAGGTTTTGGTGTAATCCAGCCTCCAGACATAAGCTCTGTTGGAGGGTAGCATGAAGTATGAAGCATAAACTGGCCCAAGTTTACACAATATTACATGTGCCAAACATTTCTTCATGTAGTTCTTGCAGGCATCAGATGGAAGAGATGCTGCAGGATTCTGTGACTAAAATGTACTGTGTCAGTCTATGATCATAGAGTAACATTGATAGCAGGAAGAGAGAAATTATAGTCTGCAGGATAAGGATCGTCAGCTAATTGTCTGCGGAAGCAATAATGAAAAACAAGGGACTGGACAGTGTAGATATCAGGGATTTCTACAAGAGCGTTTGTCAAATTAAAGATGTTGTCCGTAGGTGGCTTCCTTACCCAGTGTGCAGCACCAATTCACAAATGTGTTTGAGGTATTTCTATTCTTTTATTGTAGTGTGCACAAGTAGGGAGCTAGGTGGTCACCCACAAATGCCCAGCTCACCAATTGTCAAACTTTACACTATTTATACAGTTCAGCAAGCAAAGACATCAGCCTTCACTGGTTACAAATTACAGAATTCCTTCATTACTTAATACTCGGTTTCCTATTTGTGAAGCAATTCTCTCGCTTCTCATGTTAATTAGTTTGCATGCTCAGTCTCGACTTCTTTTGGGGTCTGGGGGGTTTCTCGAGTTTGTGGTCAATGGGTTGGTGGTCACAGTCTCTTCCTGCTGGAATTACCTTTCCTTTAGTTTTTGCTGAGCTCATTCCTTATGGTGAACTTCCAATCAGCTCATCTGTCTTCTGGGAGTGCTTCCTTTTGAAGTTACTCTTTTAGACAAAGGATTTACTGGTGCTTAATGAAGCAGGACATACAGAAATATTTGTATCTTGAATTAACCATTAACAACTCATTTGCTTCAATTGTCTTAAAGTCAGACTTCTAATAATATATTTGATTTTATTAATCATTCCCATTTTAATTCAAAGGCTTCAGGACAGAGAAGTTTGATGAGTAACAGAGGAAATGTTAGCCTACAAAAAGATTCTGAAGTGAAGTGTATTGACAGATCTGGGGAAGATCTTGTTGTGAAGGAAGGGCATGACGTGCCCCCCTGTTTTTGGTGCTGCTACCTGGACGGCTTTTCAATGTTGCTGAGCATAGTGCTTCAGTAATGAGTGGCAAGTGCATGGAAGGGCAGTACAAGGCTCTTCAGCAAAACGTGTACCTAGAAAGTACCTGTGTTTAGGTGACTTACAATGACCTGTGCTGGAAGTACTTCCAACTCAGCAGAAGGCGGCAGACAATGCACTGAAAACTGACATAGTAAGTGACCATTAAGGTTCTCGACAGGTGTCAAAAGGTCCAGCCTGTTCATGCTTAAATGGTCATCTTACTGCACTGAAGGGGAAAAAAAGCTGGTGGCAAAATGCTTTGCCAGCCTGCCACTCTGAGCAATTTGCACATCTCCATATTGCAGCTAATAGCAAAGTGGGATTGAAGTGTACACAGCATTGAGCAAAAGCATGAAGGTGTAGCTGTTGAGATTTCAGCAATTTCAGTTGCTGAAAAAGGGACAATATTGGACAATATTGATAATATTTCCTTGCATGTCCCATTTCCACTGCTTTTGTTATAGTTTCATCTTGGAACATTCTTGTCACCCAGCTGATGTGGGATATTACTGCAATTTTCCCCCTCTACTCTAGGAATTTGCTATGGGCTCAGATAGCACAGGTTAGAATCCACATTTTCCCTTGCGTTTAAGGTTTGGCTGGAATGCCAAAAGCTATTCAGTCTTATGCTGATAATCAAAGCCATGTGAAAAAAGTAGTAGTATAAAAAAGTTTCCTGTCGCCTTGTTAAGCCTTTTCTGTAGAAAAAGGTGATCTATTCCCAACTATTTATCTTATTCTTGGGACACGCATATGTTCTTAAAGATAAATACATACCTTGTGCTGCCCTCTCAAGAGGGGTGACATATGGACAAGCATAATAAAGGATGAGCATTCAGAAACACAGCTGTTGGAATAGAATAGGGGATTCCATTTCTGGTCTCAAACCAAACCTTCAGACCCCACTGTTCAAGAAGGAGCAAAAAGATGGCCAATTGTGTTGTTGGGATTGGCAGGTATATAGATCAAAGCCATCAAAGTAGAACAAAGTCTTTAGAGGAGCTGGGAAGAGATTTTCTTCCCAGTGTACCATAGCTCATAATTGGTCAGGGATCAAAAGCTAGTGTTTTAGAAGGCAGCAAAGAGGCTGTGAGGCATTTAGCTGGCTACATGACTGTAGGACAGACTTCTGTTTCCATGCAAACACCCTTGGCATTACATTTTGAAGTTTTCCTCTGCTGGTTCAGATCTGCCTAAAACTCAGGCAGGTTCTTTGTGGTGGCAGACATGGGAAAGGGCAAACATGCAGGTGATCACGTTTTAATCGCTTTGCTACTGCTTTTTCAAATCCTGGGACTAATTGTACAAGCTCTCTTAGCTCTAGCTGGATGCCCCAAAAGTTGATGATAAAGATTAAGCATCTGTGCAGTAAAAGAGAAAATCCTTCTCTGAATCAGGACTCCTGAAGTATAATAATAAAAAAATCCTTGATCTGAATGTACTTTGCAGTCTCTGCTGAGGCTAACAGACACATATGCAGGTTAACATGGATGCTCATGGAAAATCTGGATACCTGCAGCAAAGACCTGAGAAGCCAAACCACTTAGAGATTCTGGGCAAATCAATTCATGCTGAACTCTGTGGTCCTGCAAGTATTCTACTACTATTTAATACTGCTTTGGGTCTATGCACATTGTGCAGACAGACCCTATACCATGTTGCATTTTAAATTGCTTTGGGTCTAGTTGTACTAGTAATGTCACTGTGATGCCATTTGGTAAAATCAGAGCAAAACTCACAAATGTTAAGTTCATTGTCTAGCCTGGAATTTCTTGCCAGTGCATATAAGCTAAACTTGTAACCAGGACAATTGCGCATTGTCTATAACTAACATAGTCGTTATTTTCAAAAGCTCTGGTCCTGCAATTAGCTAGCTGTAGTGAAAGAAAGGTAGCTATAATGAATTAAGATGTCACATGTCTTCATAATGCAGCTGATTAGCACCATTTTCCTTCAGAATTGGAAGCAGCATGTCTTGGGCAGGGGAGGATGCCAATTCTTAGAGGCAGTGCTATAATATTTAACAGATTTGATCGTATTATCTAACTTTGGTAATATTTAAAATTCCTGATCTCCTTACTGCAAAGGTAATGATATTTGACAAGCAGAAATTGGGGCTGGTTCACTGAGTCAATCAGCCTAGGTGGTCACTGGGCTCTGCTCCACAGTGGGAGCAGTTCGCAAACACTATGACCTTCCAAGACTCACTGCAGCTAAGGACGTATTTTCCTATCTCATTAAGAGCTGTGGAAGGTACAAACCAAACATAGGCTGTTCTGGCAGGAGAGCGTCAGGGAACAGAAACTGTGGACTAGGTCTGTTTTGTGTTGTGGAACAAAAGTTTAAAATGTTTATAATTCTGGTCTGGAGGTAGATTTGTTCCTGGCTTTTTCTGGCATAACTGGGAGACAGAAAGCAATTGCATTCAGAGGATTGCTCTTTGGTGGAAATACCACAGAGAGGATTGTTATTAAATATTCCATGTTATGCATAGCTAGAATGGTACATGGAACATGACAACATAAAGATCTAAGAGTGTATCTATGAATCAGAAATGCTGGCTGTAACATATACAGTGTTTTGGCGTAAGCACAAAGTAGATATGGATGCAATGCCCAAAGAAACGGAACGATGTGTTTTGCTTAAGAAAAGCAGAATGGTGGTATGGTTGAATACTGGAGATGAAATGCAATTAATTTCTTCCATTTGTTCTTAACAGAGCATGACTTTGTACACCAGATCTAGTACATGTCAGCTTCTCTGGTAATGAACCTGGAAAATACAAAGACAGTATCTAAAACAATCAGGTGGGCATCTATTTGGTTTGCTGGTCTTTTCATGCAGTCAGACTGATTTCTCAATAAACTTGACAACATCACAGCAAAAACTCCCAAGGAGGTGGGCACTGTTACCTGCTAAAGCTACATTTCAGAAATAAACCATGGTTGTTAAACATAGAATCTGTTGGCATGTACAGAATTATTCAGAAATGAAAGTGTATGGTTGATATCTTCATAGCCTCAGTGAAGCATATGCCCAAGTCTGGGGTCCTTTAGTGGTGCAGAGTGTGTAAGGAGGTGCAAGGATGTGTCTCCTGCCTTAGTAGTTTCAATTCTAATGATCAGATTATGCCAGCTGAGACTGGGCAAAGGAAGTCAAATCAGGAATGCCATAATAATCTCATTGACAATTCTTTATTTCATGCATTTGAAGCCTATGAAGGAGAACATTCTCCTGACACAAGCACAGGGCACAGATTCCACCCTGCCTCAGGTCAGCTGAAAAGACACCCCAGTTCTAGGGGAAAGTTATCAATAGAAATAACTGGATTAAATGAAGAGGAAATGCAAGTTGAATGTTAAAGTGAGATCTATTTGGAACGTATTGAATTAATAGAAACCTAATCAGTTTAAGACTTGCCTTATTCAGTGTTACAACCAAAGCTTAGATCCACATCTGTACTGTCTAGGGAAGGAAGACTCATGCTGATAATAACAGTGAAAGATACATTCCATTAATGCAGAAATAATTTTCTATCGCCACTGGAAATCCACCATTTTCTTTGTTTCCCTACTGAGTGCCAGTTTGCCCAGTGCTTTTGCTGGAGACTTCCAGTCCCAGCCTGTGGAGTTTCTAATTTAAAAATAAAATCTACCTAGCTACTTTTTTTTCTTCCACTCTCGAAGTGGCATCTAATTTTTTCTTAGTCAGAAACTCATAGTTAAAATACTTAAGAAAAGGTCATAATGAGAAGACAGGATCATCTGTAGCTGTAACCCACAGCATTTTTTCTTGGACAGCATGTTTAACTGGGGAAAAATACCAGCTTCTGTGTGGGAGCTGATCAAGTCTTACAAGGAGTGTGTGAAACATAGAGCAGCCACAGTAAACCAAAGCTGTTTTCTATAAGCCAATTGCTCTGCCAAACCAGGTGAAATATATCTGCTTTGACACTGTGGTATGTGTCTGTGTGTAGGAGGGGAGGAGTCTGATCCCATACTGCCTTCTTAGGGAAAAGCATAAGATGTTCAGCCACTGAATAGTCTGTTTTTCTATTGCAGGAGTCACTTAAAGATCTTGCAGTAAGAAACATTATTGAGCTGTTCTTCAGGCTGCACAGACCTCTGAAACTGGAATTCTTGTAGCTTTAAATATGACCAGATAAATTTGTGTGTGCTGTATCTTGCAATGAAGTTTTGAAGAGATCCCCTCACAGCTAGAAGCCTAAAGAAAACAGTACCATCTATGGAGACTCATTCCTGTTTAAGCAATGAATTTGATCAGGAACAGACAGGTTTGTTTACATAGTTTACTAGCATGTCTTTATTTAAGTACTAGCTTTCCAGGTCAATAGCTTTTTCAGGTGTCATGTTTTAATCCCAGCCAGCAACTAAGTACCACACAGCCATTTGCTTATCCTCATCCCTGCAGTGAGACCAGGAGGAAAATTGGAAAAAAAGGTAAAACCTGTGGGTTGAGTTAAGAGCAGTTCAATAATTGAAATAAATTAAAATATGCTACTACTACCACTACTGAAAAGGGAGATAAAAAAAGAGAAAGAGAAACAAAAGTCAAGGACACACACACCCCACACCCCCCAATAACAAACCAAAACCAAGTGATGCACAGCACAATTACTCATCACCTGCTGACTATGCCCAGCCAGCCCCCAAACAGCCATCTTCCCCCCCAGCCAGCTCCTCCAATTTATGTACTCAGCATGACATTCTGTGGTATGGAACATCCCTTTGGCCAGTTAGGGTCAGCTGTCCTGACTGTATCCCCTCCCACCTTCTTGTGCCTCCCAGCCTTCTCGCTGGCAGGGCATGAGAAGCTGAAAAGTCCTTGACTTAGTAGAAACACTACTTAGCAACAACTAAAAACATCAGTGTGTTATCAACATTATTCTCACACTAAATCCAAAACACAGCACTGTACCAGCTACTAGGATGAAAATTAACTCTATCCTAGCAGAAACTAGGACATCAGGATAGTTGCTAAAATGAAATCTGTATAACACAATATCAGGTTATTTTATATATCTACTGCTGCTCCAAATACGTGTTGCTGGTGATGTCTGATGAAGTTTACGCTATGTACAGTTTCCTTGAGCTGGCTTGAAGCATAAGCGTTCTATCTGCAAAGGTAAACTCTAAGGAAAGACACTGTGGGTAACTTTCAAAATAAGCATCGAAGACCTACACAGCTGATGCAGTATCCAAAGATCCAGTTGCCACCTACAGTCGCTCCAGAACAGATTTGTATGTTGTCCCCTAAGAGCTGCTTAAAACTGCAATCATACTCCAGGTCTAAATACTAAAAGTGAAATACCACAGCTTCAGTATCACTGGAAATTATAAAGCATGATCATAGTATAAACAATAACACTTCTGGATTCTTCCATATCCACTGAATAACTCTACATGAGAAGAAACTTGTGTGAAATCCCTGAGACAAACTTCAAGCCAACCAGTATCCTACGAAGGGGAACTTATGTTGGTTTACAGAAAACAGTTTTGTTTCAGAGGCTATTGTTTGTCTCCTGGGCTCCTCAAGAGGGTGTTACATCCTTTTCAAGTCTCCTCACAAGATATTAATTGAATCCAAAATAGAAACTTCCTTTTCCCCAATTAAAGGTATTCTCCAAGGAAAAAATAAAAACAAGGGGCTGAGAAGGTCTGTGGACTGTGGTAGGGATAGCGTGCTTCGTGCAGATGAACAAGTGTGAAGTACTATGACAAAGAATATGCAAGGCAGGAACATTGCAATTGTTAGACCCTGCCTGCAAAGGCCTATTATCACAGCAGTTTGCATTTGTGTATCACGAATCACAAGAGAAGATAGAGGGATAACACTTCAGAAGACTGTGAAACTGATAATCCACCTTCTGAAACAGAAATTGTTGAATACCAAGAATGGTTTGCATTCATCAGAAGTAATCTTCCTACTAATCTGGAGTTGATAACAGTGACTGATCTCACATGTTACATCTGGAGAATCACACAGACTGGAGCCAACAAACTGGAGAGTCAATCAAAAAGCTGGAAGCTGCATTTGGAGGGGCAGTCCGTGTTATTCATAAGGACAAAGGAAAACTTATCATATATTATTACAACTACTTACTGGTTAGCTTGCCATAAATAATTTAGTACTAAAAGGCAAAGTTGAGAGCAGCCATATCAAGTGCAACAGACATCCATGTGATCTTCAGAGGGCAACTTCACAGATGAGTAAAGACATCTAAGAACCAGGTGAGAATGAGTCATGGTGTCCTCAGCTCAGAAACAGAATAAAGTTTTAATAAATATTTCTGCCACATGATTTCTTTGTACAAAGTTAACAGGAGAAGGGTTTAAGCTTAGGAAAACTTACAGAACAGCATTGTAACCAGCAAGAGCTGATGTTTGTTTACAGATCACTTTGATATTCTGATTTGCTGCACACAGATGTCAATATTTCATCGACTGAAGAGTTACAGGACAGGATGACTGTTACTAAGTACACTTGCATACCTTTCAGTTACTTATTGATGCTTAATGCAAATGAGCAGCTAGAATGAACAGTTTACATGGGAACACACATACAGACAGAAACTGTAGCCCAGGGATAAAGATAAAATCAAAGCCTGTTTGTGTTCCAAGCCTATCCATGGTAATATGAGATCAGCAGCAGTAAGAAAAACTTCATTTGCACAAAGCCTAGCAAAATAGAAAAAATCTAAACATACAATTTCTTCTGCGTGTTTTCCCTTTCTTCCAAAACAGACACTTGACTTACCAGCAAATGTTCCCTCTCTCTATTAAATCTCCCCTGAATTAATTGATTCCTCTCATGATCCAAGCCACCTCAGTCTTGTTTCCTTTCTAACCCGCATATTTGATAAACATTAAGGACCATTTCTAAGGATGTGGTCAGTGGCTAGTTAGTCATTTCACACAAAAATCAAGATCTCAATTGTGTGTTTACTATTATTAGTGTAGGGGAAAGAATCTAATAAAACCTCTGAACCTAAACACCCTGTTCCGTTAATAACAGCCACAAGTCTAATGTAGTCCTGGCCTATGTCCTTCCCAGTGCCTGAAAGGTTCAACCTGGTCCTTTTGTCTTTTCTTTGCTTCTATTGTTGACACTGTATTTCTTGCTTTATTCTGTAAAGCTGTCTATGATGAAAAATGTAGGCAATGTACAATCTGAAATAAAGGTGCTTATTGCACAGAGGATGCCAAAATTAACAGTGCTAAATTTTAATGAGGAAATGCTTGATTTCTGTTCCACTGGGATTGCAGGGAGTAAGTTAATACACATGAAAACAGGAAAAAAAAAGCCCAAATAGAGCAACCAACTTTGTCTGTGTAGGAGTTCATCCATTTAAGTGGCTGTAACAAAATCTGGCTGCACTGGACAAAACCCCAAGCTTTCTGTTTTTCAGAGACTACATGCCTCAGATGTAACAACCTGCATTCCCAAGTTATTGTAGGTCCAGGCAAGGAATATCAGAAGAGGATTGTGAGGAGAATGCTTGAATGCTTGCTGCTTTCAGGTCATTTTAGAATCAATCTGTCTGAGCAAATCATGCCAGACTGACAACACAGGCTGAGCACTCATGCCACTGTCTTCACCCTGCCAAAGTACCTCAGGAGTGACCTGGAGAGCGTCTTTCTCCAGATTGAAAATCTGTGCTGAGCCTCTGCTCTCCACAAATACTGTTTACCATCTAGTTGCAAGACTTGTTTTGATTACATATGCTAGCAGTCAGGCTGTGACTAAATAGCTATTGGCAAAGGTATTGAACTAAAAGAAATACAAACTTTCATTTGGACTCCAGTGAGCTCTGGATCAAGCATAAAAAGTAATAGAAGCTCTGAAGCAAATAAGGCAAAACTTCAAGTTTCCCACCTTGTCTAGTCTCTTGTAATCAGAGGTGATGATCAGGATTGTTCAGCTGTTAGATGCTATCAAGTGCTATCTCAAACCAAGGTAATTAAAAGAGATCTTTTGAAAAATAGCAGAGAAAAATAAGTGCATTTGTGTGGACATAATCAGCTCTGAATAAACACACAGACCAGTTTCAATTCAAAATCTTTTCCAGGAGATCATTAGGACTGCATGTGTTCTTTAGTTGCTTAAACTTCGTTTTATTCTCCCTTTCTGAGCAGAAGAGTGATTTGTTTAAACTTGTCCAGGTAGAGATACTTTTTTTCCTTTTGAAAAACAGACTGACCTCAGTTACTCCTCATGCTGGTAGCTAGTGACTTTATGCAGCAGCCAGCTGTGTTCAGAGCCCTGAACACCTTTCAGCCAATGTTAGACACAAGGCTCCAAACAGTAGGTGGGCCAAGTAAGATCTGTGTGTATGTGTGTGTGTGTGTGTAGTGGGGGGGAGCATGACAAGGAGTGTGCTTACCTGGTAATTGCATTGTTATGGACAAGAATAGTTTCAAAATTCATCCTGAATTCCTTCTCCATGTCTTCTATTCAGCAGGGAACATCTGCTCAGGGAAATGCCTTATGATGATTTTAAAAGTTTTCCCACTTCAGTCACCCTTTAATGCACACATGCCACCTTGCTCTTCCAACTGATCCATTGGCATTTTACATGTCCCCTGCACAAGTGGCCCCTTCCCAGCAGCACTGGCTGCTGGGCTTTGTACCACACATGCCTGTTTCCATCAGCTTCCAGCCAGCCCTGGGAACCAGCCCTCTGAAAACAGGCAGCAGTTGTAAAAGGTAGTTCCAACCCTCCACCTTTCGGAGGTTTCATATGGTGCTACTAGAAGAGGCACCAGCAGACCAGTTTCCTTGCTAGATTTCCTGGTGCTTTGTGGTCCAGGCAACAGGAAAAAGTATCCCTGCATTTCCCAGTTAGTTGTTAAGAGAAATTTGTCTGCTTGTGCCACGGCTGTTGACTAATGCCTGTAATGAGAAAGCAGGGTGGAGCACAAGCTGACTGAAACCAGCATGGGCTCAGCCCTGTCAGTTCTCCAGGGATGGTTTCATTTTGTCATCTCCAGTGGCAGTTAGTGCCTTATGCACTTACACAGGGGGGGACTTGATTAGTTGTAGTTAAGGAATTTGGAGCAGTCCTGATAATTATTATTCTCAGGAGAAAGGCTTCAGCCTGGTACCAGAGCATCCCCTGTGGGCAGGGACACCTTCCACTAGACCAGGTTGCTCAAAGCGCCATCCAGCCTGGCCTTGAACACTGCCAGGGATGGGGCATCCACAGCTCCTCTGGGCAGCCTGTTCCAGTGCCTCAACACCCTCATAATGAAGAATTTCTTCCTTATATCTAATCTCAATCTACCCTCTTTCAGTTTAAAGCCATTATTCCTGAGTAATGATAATGACTCCCAGGAGCACATGCAAAATCAGAAGTATCCCCTCCAAACCATTTGTCATCATCTGTCAGCTAGAGGTATTTTCCATAAAATCTGGAGCGTACTGTACAGAATATTTAGAGAGAACTGGCGTTCTTACTTGGGAGGAGAAGAAGCTTTCTGGTTAGCACAAAGCTTCAGAAAACAGAGGACCGAAACACAGCTGTCTACCCTGATGCCTTCCCACAACAGTCCCTGGAGGAAAGTATCATTTATGAAGCACTGAGCCCGCAAATGAAATGAGCTATGTTGTGCAATCTGTACATTCAAGAATGGGGTCACTTCTTACGTGATACGTGTGACTCCACAGGCTGCTCTTAGAGAAGTGCCACTCCTGGACCAAAATGATTCTCCAGGACCAACCCAATCCATTCTATGATTCTATGATCAGAGAGTTTATTCAAGCTTTAGTAAAGTACTGAAATAGAGCTAGCAGATGCTAAAAATGCCCTCTGGGTTTAAAAGCAAAACATCAACACATTCTGTCTAAACATAATTATACAAATGATTGAAATTAGCTGTATGGGTCATTAACAAGTCAAAAATTACAAAACCTCCTCCCTATGCCATCCTGCTGCTTTGTGTTACAGTATCTTGCTTGCACAGTAAGCCTGCACAGCTGAGAGCAGGTAACATTACCCACTTTAAAGGACCTTTAGTAATTATGAGTAGGGGCAGAGTAAAATCCGGGCAGGAGGCCCCAGTTTTGTCTGTCTGAAGGTGCTGGATGTTTTATGGACAAATTCTGAAGCAGAGCATGCCACGTCCTTTCACAGAGATCACCACACCATGCTATTGTATGTACCCTGTATAACTGAACTTTCCTGGAAAGCCTAATCAGTATTTGGAGAAAGCCCTGGGTACAGTAAGTCCTTCTGTAAACTGTCACCTTGGGAGTTGCTCATGAAACACCGAGGTGCCTACTGACCTTGTAGTGTCAGTCGCCTTAGCTTCTCTGGTGGAGCTACTACCCTCCACATGAATCATTGACACACAAGTGTGGTTTTGAGAAACGAATCCCACTCTGATCGCCACCATCCACGAAGCTTCTTGGTCCTGAAAAATCTGCATTGCTGTAACCTTAGTAATGCACACAGGATGATGTGCTCTGCCTCCAGCAGGTAGGACCAGGACAACCCCACTGTCTTCTTGGCCTTAAATCTGGATCCTTCCGGGCTTCTTTTAGTATCTTTCGGGTGTTACTTGATAAATGACTGAACTGGACTTAGCTTTCCTGCAGAAATTTGGGGAACTGTATGACTCCTTCAAGCACGACTCTTTAATTTAAAATTCCCAGTCTTATCAAGAGTCCAAGTTGGAGTACAGACAAATAATTCTTTAATGGAGAAGGGGCCTGCAATTCTGATAAAATATCAAGCAAACAGTGCAAAGAGAGAACAAAGTGACCTCCCTTCTGTTTTTCCTGGCAGCTTAGAGACTAACCCACCTCATGCCACTCATTGCTGACAACCTCCCTCATGAACTAGCTGCTTGGTCACACCACGTCCCACATCCACATGAAACTCAACCTGCAGCCCTGACAGAGGAGTAGAAACACACCCAGCATTTATTTACCAGCCTATCTCCAAGCCCAAATTAATCCTGCCTGGACATTCCACCAACTAATCGGGTTTACTGACTCAGCTTTAACAAAACCTGGAGTAGATGAGGAGATGAATATCCCCTTCATTAATCCTCTGCCTGATCTCTCAGTGCACAGTCCTTACAAGCGAGAAGGGGCAGGCACACTTTGAAGACATTAGGCTACAAGCTGTTTGCAAACAAATTTTCTCTCTTCCTCCAAACAGACAAGTGCTCACTGCTGCTCAGCATCCAAATTCAGGATAATTATAGTGACCTCACAGCTGTCACCGACAGAAGTGCAGGGAGGCAGATTATGCACATGAAGCTCTCTACAGCTAAAGCCACCATATGTCCAGGTTTCACTGGACCCATTTCACAAAGCCAACTTTCTCTAGGCTGAAAAATAATACTTTGGCCATTTGTCCTGAACTTGCGTGTGTCTGGAACTTCTCCCATGCTGGCTGAGGCTTGGACTGGAGCCATGAAGCATGCTGAGATCCCTTGCATGGTGACTTCAGATATGCTGGAATCATCGTGTTTGTGCTGCCCATGTGCTGGGGCACAGCCTGAGGGGCCTTGGAAATCCAGAAAGAGAGGGAGGCTCAGCCTTAGTGCTAGCAGCTTTCCTCGAGAGAGGGAACTGAGAGCTGTCTCCTGCCTGCAGCTCCTGTGGGCAGCTCCCAGCATGGGCAGGAGGAGTTTGGGGCAGGGGGTAAGGGCCTGAGCTCTTTGGCAGGAGGCTGCTTCTCCAGACAGAAGCCGATGTCCTGCATCACTGCTGCGAGGTGTGCTGGTGGGGAGGTGTGGGGAGGTGTGGGGAGGCAGCCCTACCTGCACAGCTGCCTCTGCAGAGCTCCCCACACTAGGGCCTGGCAACCACAAAGATCTCCTGAATCACAGGTTATTACAGCATTCGCTAAGTCTTGATCAGAAAACACGTTCTGCAACACATTGCTTATAGCTCAGCTACGGATTCAAGAAGGTTTTTGACTGTAACTCTTGGGATTTAAAAGGCAAACTGCATTCTTCCATTTCCAGAGATTCATAGGCGATACCCTACAGACATATTGTCGTAAAATGAGAACACTTCCCCTCATCCCATCTCCATTGAAAGATTCAGGTTGGTGAGCCTCAACCAGTTTAATTCACCAGGAACTTTTTGAATGCGGAGTCTGGAGAAATGTTTGTTTAAGCTAAAAAAAAAAAAAAAAAAGCCCTATGCCAAGGAAACTGAGAAGAAAACAAACAATTAAAACATGCAGGGCTTGACTTTTTCCCTCCAGTGAAACAACACAGACATTTTAATAATTAAGCAGTTTCATAATGTTTGTAGAGGGAAATGAAAGTTTATTGCTTCTGCTGTTTCTATAAAGGCACAGGGCAAAGCATGAGGGCTTACAGAGTAGAAGACTTAGGGGAGGGAAGGAAAAAAAGTGATGGTGCTGTAGGGGTGAGAGAACAAATCTAACTCCCTAGGTAGTATTTACAGTACTGCAGTGGGAGCTTGGTTAAGGAAAGGAATGAGTCAGGGTTTGGGGCCTCATTTTGTTAGCTGGGAAATGAAAAACCCATCTACACAAAGTAAACAAGCAGGCACTTCTTTATACTTCTTAAAATCAAGATGTTCCTATAGCTAACTGTTTCAGAAACAAACACAAAGTACAGAAAGATTCAGTAAAACTTAAGATAATCTACAACAATTTGATAAACCAATATTTTTTGCACGCAAGGAGCTTGGGTGAGTATGTATTATACTGTGGTTTAAGAGAGACCCTTCAAGCCTGACCCAGCGAAAGCTGGGTTGTGCAGTTCTGAGTCACAGTTTAGGATCACTCATGCTCTAATTTAAACAAATGGGAATTTTATTACTGATGTGACTGGGAACAAGACTAAGCCTTTGCTCCATTGTGATTCCCTTGGAGAATGTGGGACTAGGGTAAAGGTAGCTGATACTCATTGGAAGTATCCAGAATTGGCCTCCAAATGCAAGCGCTCACATCTTCCTCCTGCCTAAGAAAAAGTAAGTAAATTGAAAGCAACACATTTATTTAATTTCCTTAGACAGATGCACACCTGAATTAAACTCCCTCAAAATTAGGGGGATTACTCTGCCACTGTATCTATGAAAAAAGAAAGGCAAAGCTGATTCAAGATACAGAGCTAAGAGACTTAAACCCTGCCAGTTCCTACTAAGAGTTGAAATTGATATGGTATGTCTGGAATTGATTTTTCCTTGGATGCTGCAGGCGGGTCTCAGAGATGTGTTGGTGCCTGCTCTGTGAATGAAGGAGTCGCTGTAAGATTATAGATAGCTGGTTTGCACTTGCAGCATTTAGGAGGAAAGAGGGGAAAAGAAATCCAAAGCATGAGCAGCAGATAATATGAAAAGCCAGAAAAACACCAAGCCAGCACTGACAGCTATACAGCAAATGTAAGAGCCTGGTCCTACCCCTTAGTGGGAGTACCACACTGCTCAACATCAAATGGACTGAAATGAGACATGGCATGGGTGCAGAAGGGGAAGGGATTAAAATCAGCCAGATCCAAAGACAGACTGGTAATGGAAGAAATATGTATTTATCTAGCTTTGTTTTTCTGTTATAATTTCAAGGTGTTTGTTTTTTGGGGTTTGGGTTTTTTTCTTTTCTTTTCTTTTTTTTTTTTCATACAGTGTGATAGAGTATTTTTGCCAAAGTAACTATTTCCTTTTCAACAAAAGTGATTGCAGATCCCAACAAATCACCTGTCAGATATTGAACTGTTTTATATGTTACCTTATTCCCCCACTGATTTTCTCATATTGCTATGAAGGATTTGTCTGTCTGGGGGCATTGACCAGGATGGCTCCTGGGGCAGGGTCAGATGTGGTCGTGCTGGTGGATGGCTGCATCTCGTGACTCAGTGCCACGTAACAAGCCAGCTGTGAATGGGCACAGTGGGAAGGGTTGAGTTTAATCCTCATTAGAGCCTCTCCTGTCCTTCTCAGCTTAAAAATCTGTGCTTGACAGAGTAAGCTCCTGTGTGCACGTTCTGGTCTAGAAATAAATATACTTTATTATACAGTTGGAAGCATAGGCTTAAACCCTAATTTAGTAGAAGCTGGATCAGCCCCTCTTCCATCCAAAAAATACAAAATGACACATCACATTTCCTTTTCTTTTGGTAATTATTTTTAAAGTCCAGACTTCACTGTGTTCATTAGTATTTTATAACATCGAGTAAGAGGTACTCTTACATGTTTGGCAAGAATAGTTGAATCTGTGTGACATGCTACATTACAGCAAATCCACTTCAAAGAATTTTGAGGGCATAACCACAGAAAAAAATGTTAGCACACCTGAAAAGGGTCAAGCATCCATAGGTGGGGGCTTGAGCTCAGACAAACTTATTACACCAGCCTGCTGCTTGAGCAGTCCTGACATGGAACGATCCCCTTAGTAGCAGAAGAGCCTTGTCACAGGGGCAGCTATGAACTTTCTGCTGTGAAACAGGATGAGGTGACAAAGCTGCAAGGAAACAGAGATTTGCCTGCCTTGCAGCCTTGGTAAGTGAGATTCTGCTTTGATTGTACTGCCAGATGTCAAAGCTATGGTGAATTACCAACCCAAACTAGTGCAGGGCGGGGAGGGGAGGAAGTGTGAAGTGCTGACATATATAAGCATCATATAAAATGCACTTGGTTTGTAAAGAATAGGCTCCAAAAGGCCCATAGCATGTGCATGTACTTGCTTGGACAACATGGCCTGTGCAGGGATGCGTGTGCTAGTTCAGGCACCGTTAGATGCTTTACCTCACAAGAGGGGACTTAGAGTGAAACAGTATTTGGACATTTTTGCTGTAAGAATAGAAATATATTTGGGATTGAAGGCAAGAGAGGTGATAGGTGAGGGTTGCTCACAATGTTCACTGTATTTATGCTCTTCACAGCTGTGGGGTAGGAAGGGAAGGAAGGGGCTGTCACTGCTGCGCTGAAGGGGGAGGAAAGTGGGGGAAGAGAGACCCAGGGGAATGGACTTACATGCCCATGGTCCCCTCAGTGATCTGTGGAAATAACAGACATTATAGCCTGCATTAGGAGGGTACCTTCTCAACTAATAAGTTAAGCAGGATACAAAGCAAGCCATGCACAGAGACGTCAAAGCTGGAGTGATAAAACCACAGACGTGTTGTTCCCATGGGTTCATACGCTGGCAGAGCTCCAGCATGGGCTCTCCCAAGTTTAGGAATGGTCACCTCCATCCCACCCTTCCCTCCTCCTTGTGCGGGAACCTGAGGTCATTAATAGCATTTATCTTCTCCACTCATTTCACTAATTCTGTGACACTCGATACGTTTCAGGTCTCTATTTCCCTCCCTCTGTCAATTGGTTTAAGTTTGGGTGATGCAGCTGACAGTGATGGGACTATGAGGAGAATGATGTGGGATGACAAACAGTGCTGTTGCATAAGCCTCATTTCAAAAAATTGAGCAGTCTGGTGTTTTATATTGTTAATTATCAGAAGACACCATCAAACCTCTGCTGATGAGGAGAACAATTAAAACCTGTTGAAACAGGCCATGTTTTTATCAGCACAAATATCAGTGTAACAAAGTAGTGAATCTAAGAGTGGCTTTTGATTATTTAATTTGGGTGTCAACATAGCTTTTACACAGGGGAGGGGTGCTGGTTTTAGTTAATTATTAAGTAGGTTCCTTTGCTGCCTGGTCACCTTTGCAGAGAGACTATTGCAAAAATACTGGAGAGAAATTTTGAAAGCCTCAGGACCATACTGTTTTTCATGCCCTAATTACCTGGCCAAAATCCTACTCTCCACTGAGTCAGTCTTTGCTGAGATTAGTGGAAATGCTTTTGATTTACACTGAGATATGAATTAGCCAGAATGTACCCTGAGGAGAGAGAAAGAATGCTATTCAGCGTCATTAAAAAATGAGAAAGAGAAGCTAAAATAGCTTTTGTCTGTGGCATAATGCTGTTTCCAAAGAGTTGTGACATCTTTGTATCTCCCTGGGCTAGAAAGGCACAATGTTTTGATATTTACTCCTTAAAAAACCTCAAAACTCTGCTCAAAACCTTTTTTTATGGGCTATAATAGCTTCCTATCCACTTCAAATTGGTTGAGAGATACTGGAAGGCAAAGCACTCAGTAGGGATGTGGAGTTGTTAAAGCACCTCCTTCATCAGTGGTCAAGAGATTCTGGCAGTGCAGGGGTTAATCTGAGGCCAGGGAAAGTGCCGGGAAGATCAGCACTGGGGGAGCCTTGAAGACAGGAAGGGATTTACTGTGAGATTTGGAATATGTTCAGTATAATTATGGTCTGGAAATGGAGAGAGATGAACAAATACACTAAAAATGAAGAGCATGGAGGAGATGATGAAAGCAGCAGCAGTGTGGACACGGTAAGGATGCTCACCACCAAGCAGCAGTATAGTATGAATGCTAATTGAGAGCAGCAATACTATTCTACAGCAGAGTCCAGTGGCTCTGACAGATGCTCCCCAGACCCCTGTCTACCTGTACGGCAGCTCAGCAGCCCCTGTCTATGAGTGCCAGCAGCATGTTGCTGTGAGCCCCTGACCTGCCCTGATAGCCCAGATCAGGACCATCACGTGCAGGTTGCCAGCAGGCAGGACTGCAGCTGTGCTGGAGGATTTCAAAGCCCCAACCCTGACCCTCCACCCCAGCACACACACTTTGTCCCTCACGCAGCACTTGTGCACGGTTTGCACAGCTGTGAGCAGAGTAGCAACTGCTGTAATTGTATTACCAGGATGGAATGAGCATCGTGCAATACACTGAGCTGCACCCATTGGCTTGCCCCAAAATAGGAGGCAGTGAAGAACTGAGGCCAGCACTTCTTTCTTGGAAGAGCTCGCAACCTAGTGCTGTAATTAAAGTCAGCGGTGATTCAAGCAAGAGCTGCTCTCTGGATGCTTGACCTGGATGTGGGTGTTTCACACATCATTCCTCAGCTGGACCGCTAAAAACGTGCTCCAGCAAAGGTGTATTCCTAGAGGAATCCATGGTGTAGTGTAGTGGTGTGCGTGGAGGATGTTACAAGAAAACAGGCAAACTCAGATGTCAGTGTATGGAACCAATGATGCGAGAGAGAGCTGGGGCACAAAGGAGGACGAGCACATGGAGGAATAGCTGTTTTGAGTAGGAATGGTGGAGTCTCACACTCTTCCTCTGTCTGGCTTTCCCTCCGTCCAGTGAATGTGGGGTGTTTTACCTACAGTATGATGGAGTTGGGAGGGAGAGGGTCGATGCACCAAGCATTTGCTGGGAAACCTGTGCAGAGGCCTTTTCTGGCCAGTACACATAGCCTGTTAGAGGGAACACACATCTGTCAGGGAGTGCAAATGTTACCTATAGAGGGAGCAGGCTGGTGCTACTGACCTTGACTATATATTTATAGCCAATCTTGTCACTTCAGGGGGACATCATAATTACCGCAGCCCACCTCAACCCCCTGATTTCCATTTTGTGTGTAAGGCTGGGGGAGGTGGGGAGGCACCAGGTTTTTTACAGGTCCTCTCCTCCCTGAAGCCTGCAGCTTTGTTTCTTCCACCTGTGTTTCTGAAAGCTGTTGGCAGTGTGATGCTGTCCCAAGGCCACCTGAGCAAGAATCCCTGCAACACCTGAGGCACCTAACAGCGGCACTGGCATTCATGCAATTAAACAGTGAGAAATTCAAGCAGAGAGGCGGCTTCCCCATTTCCTTTGCCAACTGCTAGGATGTGCTGCCTCGTTTCAAATGAATGGGAAACAAAGAAAGAAAAAATCTGAATGCCATGGGTGGAAGAGGAAACATCAATTCCTAGAAAAACTCCCAAGGTTTTTCTGCTTCATATTCTCTTGGGTCTGCTCTCCTTATAAAATGGGCAACAGCTGAGCAACTGGGGAAGAGAAAGGAAACTTAGATTACGCAAAAGTTTGCATCAAGGACTCTGATTTGAGTCCTCAGTGTTTATTTTAACCTAACCCTTCTCTTTGCTTCATTTGCTTCCCCTGGTTCCTTCAAGCACGTTGCTTACCGACACAGCCATTACAAGGAACTTGCACTGGGTTGGGAGGCTCTTGGTTTTTTCCCTCTTTTGGAGATATTTCAGAGCAACCATCTGGCCGTTGCCACCAGCCCAGAGAGCTGCTCTGACAGCAGATATATGCAGCATCTCCCTGCTCAGCACTGGTAATGCAAAAGGAGGGAGGAGAGTAGAGCTGCGTAGTGCCTGGGAGCAGAGCTGAGGGTTGCAGCTGGTGTGAACGCTTTTGCTGAAGCAAAAACCCACACCAAATGGCTTGTCTTTCTCTCACACGCACACATGAAATTGCTTGTTTGCCACAGTCAATCAAAAGCAGACATTTTGTTTACTGCTTTCTGTGAAGAAGGGGAGGATGGTGTGGCAGTGTAACAGTCACCCATCCAGGTCTGGTGAGATCCCCAGGTTTAAGCAGAAGCAGGGCTGGCTGGAAAACCTCCCAAGGGAGCAGCATGCTGTAGGAAAGGGGCTGCTAGTGGCTGACTTAGCGGCGGCCTGAAAACAGATGAGAATCACAGCTTCATAATTTTGTGCATCTTAATTGTTTTTAAGTGAGAGTTTGCCAGGGCAATGGATAAATAACATGACAGAAGCCAGTACTGAAACCAACAAGCACCAAAACACAGTTCTGCCAGGTTTGTAACACACATGAACTGTGACTCTGCTTTGCAGGAGTAAATGCCTCTATTGCATGTGAAATGTCAGAAATCAGATCCATCCATCCAAGTATTTGTTCTGGAGGAACTGGTACAGTTACTCATTCAAGAAATTAAAAACTACTTTTCATTTTCTTGATACCCCATGAAACTGCTTTTGAAGGGCTTCTAGTGATACGCTAATGGAATACAATACTTCCAAATATTTATATTTACCAACCTACCAAACTGTGTGACAGCTTTACCTAATGCCAACAATAGGCTGGGCATCAAAAAAGCTGGTAACGTTCTATATTCAAAATTTTTCCTCCTAAGTTTTAGCCAAACTCCAGACACCAGTGATTACACCAAACCTTTGTGCATTTTCCCCCCATACCTAGGAGGTGATACTCATTTCCCTCCTTGACTTCTTCCCACTCCCAAGGGCTGTTGTACCTTTTCACTGCTGTAACTTCTGTGTGAACAAAACCAGGCTACACCTGATCATTTAACATAGTCTGAGTCCTGCATCCAGACAAACAAAATTATCCCAAATTATCTGTGGCTGTAGAGTGCAAACAGCCGGCTGGTGCTGGCCACCAGTTGCTGATGCTTTTGATCTAGGTCTAGCTTAGGTGGAACCAGGGGGGATACTGCTGTACCCAGGCGCTATACACGCCAGAACTGAAGGACAGATAGCTTTATTTCCAGTAGGAGCTGAGAATACTCATGCTTTTGATGTGGCAATATGGCTGCATACAGTCAGAAGCTCTAGGTAAATGCAATTTTAGAATAATTTTCTTTTTAATGAAACTTTAATGCTGTAGAAATCAGTGGAGGAAATAGAGGAAAAAGATCTTACGAGATACAAGAAAAGCTCGCTCATGTTTGATCTGTCTCTTGTACCCTTTGGAAGCAGATATATTTATTTACAGCACAATCTTGGCTCCACTGAAGTCAGTGGGAAGTCTGCCACCAACTCCACAAGCAGCAGGCTGGTGCCTCTGAGGGATGATGGGCTGAGCGTGCTCTCCTCCTCCGCTGCAGAAGGAGCCACTAATGCATGCCCTTTGGCTGCTTGCTGTGCTAAACCCATTTAACTGAACCGTGACAGCATAAGAAGCAGTTTTAGCGATTAACCCACTTTTGCTGCCATAAAACTAATCAAGCTGCTTCTATTTATTTACTAGGAGAGTCGGGTTTAAGTTCCCAGATGCTCAGTTGTAGGGGGGGGCAGGCGAGTTCTGCATGTTTCAAACAGAGTATTGTATTCATTTAAGGAGCAGGAGGGGAAGGAAACAGTGAGCGATACTTTCCCTGCCTGAAGATTGACAGCCTGGCAGACTCTGAAACAGGAAAGTCTTTGTTTATTCCATCATGGCTACAGTGCCCACAGCTGTCAGGTCCAGTGCTCCCATACTGGCCAGCTCAGGATATCAGGAAGAACCACTGTATCCAAGTCATCAGGGACAAGCTGAGCAGATTCATCAAAGCGGGTTATGGAGGCCAAGCCAACAGGTCAGGCCATGTTTCAGGCAGCTGGTAGCTGAAGACGGGGAGACCCTGGAAATCCAGGAGGGTTAAGATGCTCAATGCATCTCTATGGATGTGCAATGAATCTTCAGGGAAAATAACAGTGCAAGAAAGCTGTCAGATGCTACGGAGGAGGGTGATTGGAAGGTACCATTTCTCTTTGAAGTGGGTTAGCAGTATTAAATGTGCACTTTGAAGATCAATTATAATCTGAAACTGTAAAGTATCCCAACTCCAACCATCCTTTTCTGTCTGGGGGAATGAGCAGTGGCTCCCACCAGCAAATTGTGTGCAAGTAGATGGGGAGGTTGGTGGGTGAGCAAGTCCTAAACCACTGGCTTAACATTCACATAAGTCATGAGAGGAGCCAGCCTGAGCTATCCCTACTGCACTGGGAGAGCAGTGGTGGGCAGGGACATGCTATCCTCCTCTAACAAGAACAGTTCAGACGAACGCCCATGGGAAGTAACAGCCCCCTTGGGGCCACGGAGCCCACCTTCCCCTGGGTTATAGTGCTGAAGAGCACAGGTGATGCCTATCGGCTGGAGGTGGTGGCCTGCTGGAGGGGTTGCAGGCTGCCCAGCTTCCCTGGCCAGCTCTTTTCTCAGCTCTGTCCCAGGCAGACCTTGAGCCAGCATCGAAACAAAAGAGCTTTGCCCACAGCTTCCCTCAGCCAACTTCAAACTGCAACTTAAACAAACAGCCCCTGGCTGTGACTCAGCCGCAGTGCTCGGGGGCACACAACCGTCCTGCGCCTCCACCAGCTGCCACTTCAGCTAGTTGCAAAGTCCTCCTTCTTGCTCCTCGTGTTTCCTAATCCACAGGACGCATCTCTTTCCTCCTTTACCTCCTAGGAACCATGAGAAGCACCTACTAGAAATATTAGCAACACTTTACTCATCAACGAGCCACCCCACTGCATTTGCTGCCTCCTTCAGCACAGCGTTTGCACCAGCCCTGCTGCTCTTACCACGTGTTCCAGCTGGGGGACTGTGGGCAAAACTAGTCTACAAAATGTTGTTTTGAAAGCATTAAGGTTATTACCAAGATTGGGACCTTTCAGGAGTGCTGCAGAAAGCAGGCTGAGTCTCATTGTTTTGTTGGGCAAAGGTTTGCCTTGCAGGGGGCTGATCAGCAAGAGCTTAGGCAGTAAGGCAAGCCTTGGCCACAACTGCTGGCCCCGAGTGAGCCATCTGGAGTACTTGCTAATACAATAAAACAAGGTAATCATCTAAGTGGAGCAAAAGTGCAGTTAATACCCCTCCTATATTTTAAACTCTGGAAATATGGAAGGCAACTGGTTTAGACGCTATGTTGTTCTGTCCCCGTTAGCTGCAAGTGCCAGCAAAACTAATGGAGACAGCATTCAGAAAGCAACTTTATCTGTAACAGTAACGGGTTCTGAATTGCTTGACATTTCTAACAGTTTTTCAGCTGTCTTGGGCAAAGGGGCAAGTTACGGACACTATGGAAATGCTGAAGTGAGATATGGGAGTGTGAAAAGGAGACACACATATTATAAACCTTCTGAATGCGAAAAAAACCCACCATAATTTTTATAAGGGTTTTCAGGTGCCAGCCGGGTGCCTGCAGCAGGGAAGAGGAGACTGATGAGCACTGGTAGCATTCGGGAATTCCTCCCAGGAGCCATGGACAGGGTTGCACATTTTGCCCAAAAGCAGCTGGGACATCGCTAGCTTTTGGGCTTTGATCCCAGGGACAGAGGCTAATGAGTGATGAAAACAGAGGTGCACCACCTCTGAAATAAGTCTTCCATGAGCTGCAAGCCCACTGGGGATTTGTGGTCCATGCCCCCTGTGCTGTCCCACTGCAATAATCTATCTCCTTGTAGCTGTTCCCTGTGACACCCCAAAGAGCACACCCAGCTCCTCACACCTCTCTGTGACTTCTTTCCCATGTTTTTCTCTCTCTTTTACCACATGTTTGGGCCTTTCACTCCCTAGTGTGGTCTCTAAGCCAACTTCCCAGCTGCCTCCCTGCTCTCCATCATCTTTTTTGCCTCTTGACAGGTCAAAAGACAGCATGGGATGTGGCTAACCTGAAGCTACACCGGAATGACTGGCAGCCAGCTGCCACCAAGCAGAAGAGATGACCCTCACTTTGCCCTCAGTAGAGGCATTAGCAATTTTCTCTTCTCTCCAGCCACAGATTTCTACATTGAGCTTATGTAAACTTTTTGTCTTGGAGGCCTCCATCCATCTGCCTAATGTGTTTATATGGCCAAGAAATTCAGATTACCATGTGCAGACAGAGAAACAGGCAGAGGGACTGTGCCGCTGCAGTTATCTTAAGGAGCTATGCTGAAAAGCTGGAATGCTGTATTTATTTATATGTGAAAAAAAAAAATAAAGAAATCTATAATAAAAGAAAGGGTTTTTTTTACTAGGTTCTAAAGAAGATTTCTGGGGAGCTGACAGATAACAAGTAACTTTATGTGCAGCATCAGATGTCTGGCAGGTACCCCTAGAGAAACAAAGTCCGTATTTCTATGAGCTCCGTTCACCCTTTGGGACACACTTCTTCCTCAGACTGACATTTTAGTTACATTCATTCCCTGAGGCATTTTACAGGAAAACACAGCAACATATTTGATTGTTGAGCAGGTACTGAACTTTACATAGATGACATTTGGAAACACAGAGAGCTCACGCCTGGGAGCTCCAACTGCTTTAAAAGAAGCAAAACTGCTGGACTCAATTATATACAAACGTAACTTCGGTGTAGCAGTAATACCAAAGCAGAGAGAGAAGCTATCGCTGCTGGATTGCACTAACCTCAGCTGCAAAGTGTACTGAAAGTTCACAGTAAAGTTGCTAAAAAAATGAAGGCTAGAGAAGACTTTTTGCAGTGAAAGCCTGCGTGGGGAGAGCCACTTTCCTCTGGCTGATCCCAAGCCAGTCCAAGAGTGCTGCTGGGATAACATCCTAATGGATGTGAAATGTAAATGTTTTAAGAAACATGGGATGTTTCCAAGGTTCCAGTCCCAACAAGGAATACAAAATTAAATAATCTGTCATGCATTTTAGAAAATGCCTCAGTTTAACAGGCTGAAGATTAAGCAGTGTGTGAGGGAAGCGCAGGCACATTACTCCTCATTAGCTCCTGCAGAGGAGTTGGTGTGAGGAAGAATATGCCACATAGGTGAAAGTGTGCTGAGTCAGTCTCTGCCCTGTGTTTAGCATTGTCAAACCACAGAAGAGCACCAGGGAAATAATCTTTCTTACACTGACAACAGAAAAGACAAATATGTGCACTGCCAACTGCAGTCATGGGACAGCTACAGCAACACAAGGAGCCAGGTAAGCCTGGAACCCAGACCTGCCATCGTGAGCGCTGCCCCAGGGGGTGCCTCACGTTGTGAATGCAGTGGTGAGCGGTCTTGAGTGGGACGCAGGGTTTACAAACACGAGGCAGCCCTGCGGTGGAGGAAGGTGCCTGTCCCAAGGGAGATGCACCTCCAATGCCCAGAGGAGAAGGATGGCCAAGTTGTCTAGCTTGGTCCAGAAGATGGCCCAAGACCCAGGCAAGATGCTGGCTCATCCAGCCCTGCACTTGCTTAGATGACCATTTGGCTTTTGCCTGTTGCTGACAGGAGAAACTGGCATGCAGAGCTGGAGCCTGGGAAAGGACATAGGCCCCTGGCTAGTGTGAAAGGGTTTTTTTTGAGCCCAGTGTGCTCCAGCAACCAGCCAAAGCTGGGCATACGGCCCGTTAGCTGCATTTACCCCATCAGACCTGAGAGCAAAAGGGAAGGCATAATGCAGTGCCATGGATTTACAGAAACTGGGGCCAGAGGAGAGAGTCTGAAGTGTAAGGTCAAGATATGACAAGTTCGTGTAAAGCATCAGTTTCTCACTCGCACACACAGTCTCTCTCATTTCTGAGTACATCCTGAAATATATTCTCCTCCCTGGAAAAATCTCACCTCCCTTCTTCCTAGTCAGAGAGTGCAAATGGTTTTGTGAACCTTAGTACATCATTTACAGCTGCTGTAAATCTGGAACAATGTACACTATCAGATGTGCAGGTCTCATTTATAAAGCAGGATTTATGATTTCACCCCTTGGATCTGCAGATGGGTTTTATTGTGATTTATGCCTCTGTCACGAAAGACCATATATAAGAATTACCTGATGTTATCGAGGGACCTATTCTTTTTGGCCCTTATCTTTCTTCTGAAACCAGAGACTACTTAATCACTGTTAGCTATATACTGAGTGAAGTGTCCTCTATGATTTACCCATATCTCTGTTTTCAGTATTATTAGCTTGCGATGTTAGGACTAACTCAATGAAATACTCACAGCACATGCTGAATTGCAACTATAGACACAATTTATAAATGATTCTTTAGTGATCAAGTTGGTAAATATAATTACAGTCTTTTTAAAGGAGACATTACATCGACATTAACTGAATGCCAGTGTCAAACCGAGGTACACAAAAGGCTCTTTGGGTCCTCTAAGTAAAATATTTAGGTTTCCACTATTACTGGTAGAGGCTACGCCTCAATAGCATGAATTGTAGGGGAAAATTCCCATTTCTGAGAAAAGTGGAGGCCAGATTTCTGAAAGCATTCAGCCATCTAACCACCGCTGATTCAAAAAGGCATTACAACACTGCAGAGGATCTTGCCTGGAGAAGCAGAGGGACACTTAGCAGAGTTTCACAATACCACATGTATCAGGCTCCTGTAGTTTCCACCAGGGTACCTAAGAGCTTTTCAGAAAGCCACTTAGGTTTCCCCACGTCTCTTCCAGTGCTGACATGCCCTCAGAAATCAGGCTGATAACTTATTCTTCCTTGAAAGCTGATAAGTCATAGGCTCCTGGAGATGTTTCAGTATCTTACAGTCATTGGGATCACCTTTGATGGCTTGGGTCTAACTGCATCAAAAAAAGAGAACCCGTGCCCCTTAGGTGGGTTTGAAACAACTGCAGCAATGGCTAGGAGATGCTGCAGTCTTTTGATAGATATGTTTACTCTCAAATATACTAACAGCCAGGCAAAGGCCCAAAACATGAAGCTCCAGAATTGGATCCTATTCTGCAAGTGCTCCTTGGCCATATAGGTCCGATAATTTTTTTTCTGCTTTTGGTCCAGGATACCTCATACCTGGTATGATACCAGGATTCCTCATACAAGGCTGCAGTGAGACACTGTCTTGAGAGGCATCTTTGAATCTCCTTCAGCCAGGAGGTGAATTAACTTCTGGCTTCCTGCTGATCCCAGCACAAAGGAACTCTACAGAACGTGGTATTGCTGCTGCCCTTCCAGCAGCTGCGAGCACATGTTGTAAGAGAAGGGCCCAGGCATGTTCGCCTCCTCCTGTAAAAGCAGGTCTGGAGAGGGACTGGGCTTGAGCCCAGCCTTGGTCCCAAGCACCACAGACCTGCCATGAGGGCAAACCTCATGTCTAATCACACGTTCATCTAGATGAGAGGATAATTAGTAGTAAGAAGTCCTCCCTGGGAAGAGTTCGGGGCAATCAGAGAACCAAGTCCTCAGAAAGCATCAGGCTGTGAGATGCTGCTGCTGAACCTCCTCCCGTGTGCTGCCTGTTGGCCCTTTCCCTCTGCCTGCTGAAAAGAGCAATCTGGAGGGCCATCCCATTTCAGGGAGGGAGTTAAAGTGCTTTCAGATAGTGTTTTCCTCCCTGCGTCTCCCAGGATATTTGTGAGAGCAGTGAGATAGGGATTGTAGGGAACACTTTCTTACCCCAGGCTCCCTAATGCTTTTTGCCTTGCAGGAGAGGAAATTACCAGGCATACATCCATGCTCTTACCTTGTCTGCTGTGATGGCAGCTTCTTCCTCTCTCATGAATTAAAAAACCCAGCAGATTTCTGGAAACAAAGCTGGGATTTGGGCAATCTGAAAAATTGCACAGAGGATATCAGGGTTTGGTGGAGTGGCTCATTTAAATTAATTTGGCTTCAGAAAATTACTCTCATGATTCGTATCCTGCCTATTTTTTACATCCGTATGCAGGTATGTGATGTGCCAAGATTTTGATCTCAAGTGCTGGCATGGAACCTAGAGAGGGCGAGACACCAGGCAGCAGGCGTAACTTGCTGCAAACCACGTGTGGATGCAAGCTCCTAGGAAGTCCTTCTAGGAGCTCGAGAGTGGCCTAAGCTGCCTGCGTAGGCACAGCCGTTTTGTCTGAGGTATTCTTAGTGCATGCCTACCAGGCTGAGCTGCTGCAGGGATTTAGGGAAAAGAACGCTAAATTTCTGGATCCCAAAGAGCTGTAGTTGCATGTGACACACTGAGCAGCTCAGCCTGGATGGGATGGAGGTACTTCTGAGACCCAGAGATTGCAATGCCTGTAAACATCTGGGGGAGCTTTAAACAGGGAGGTGCCTTTGGAGTTTACACATGCTGAAAGTCTGTCAAAAGCTGACTAGGGGTTTTTCAGCATCACAGTATTAAATTTAGGCACGTTCATCGCACTTTAGGTTTAAGTCCTTAACTGGATCTTATTCATAACACTAAAATTGGCTTCAAGAATTTTCTTATTCTGTGTGCAGCTTCCCAATGACTGTTCCATTTGCTTTCAAGCTGACAGCCTGAAGCACCCCAGTTTAGATCCTTAACTGCTAAGTAATATATATTTTTCATCAAAGCAAGTAGAAATCTTAAATGAGGTATAGATTCTTACCAAAATCTCAGCTTTCAGCAGTTCTTGTTAAATCCATTTAAAATAGGTGTAGGCAGAAGGGTATTTTAAAAGTGTAGAAATTAATTTCTTCTTCAGACTCCTATAATTCAAAGAACAATTTAAGATCTGCAAGATATGACCTGTTCCTAGTGCTTTCCATTACATCTCCCTATGTTCTCTCACACACAGAAATTTAAGAACAAAAAATCTCAGTCCAAGAGGAACATCTCAGATAGCACAAGTGCATGAAAATGAAAGGCTGTGATGCTCAGTGTTTTGTAGCTTTCTAAGTGGGCCTAGAAACATTTACAGCCTTAGCTAATCACATTACATTTGCTTAATTAATGCAAAGAGCCTATGCTCTCAAGCTGACAGGCTTTGATAGATGAGTACAGCTGCCCTGGCTTTCAGCAGCATGTGTGAGTGCTTAATGGGAATAGGGTGGGGGACAGCAGGGGATGAAAAGCAATGAAATAGATGTACTATATGTGAACAGAGCTCCTATTCATGCTTACTCTGCACCTAAGATGGAGAGGTAGCTCCAAGCTGCCGTTGTCTTAGTGGTACCTGAGGCTGTGCAGGGATTTGACCCATCATTGTTGGATGGAGGGGGGCAGCCCTTTCCCTGGCACAGCCTAGGCCCATGGCTGTGCCCATGGGGCTGCTCCCACCCACTTAACATGGCTTTAGGCAGCTTGAGAGAACCTTAGGGTTGGCTATAAATGAGAGCTAGAGGATTTAGAGAGCATCAGTGATTTCCTAGGCAGGGAAAGAGAAATCCTGCTATAAACGGCACAGAAAATCACCTGCATTTTTCAGAGCTTCTCCTGTACTTAAAGCAGAGAAACAGCCTTGTCTTTTGAAATATCTGCTCTGTTCCTATCCAAATGATTTCTCATGTGCTTGCATTAGAGTACACAAGCCTGAAACACATGATATAAGCAGCTGCCAGGCCAACTGCTCTGATGATAACCGAGCCAGTTGTACATGCTTTTGTACATCATACCCCATCGCATTCGACTCTTACTCACCCTGTTACCAACTGCTTCTTGTCTATTTTCTCCAGGAAACAGAATTTGTCAGCGTAATTTTCAAGAAAGTCTCCCAATACCAGCTGGGGAAGTCATACTCTCCCCCACTTCCCTTTCACCACTTTCTTCAGGGCTTCAAGTTGCACAGCAGGGCCAATTAGGAATTCAAACCAGGTAGAAGGTGAATATACAGTAGCAATACGAGCCAGTGGCATGATTGATAACGCTTATACAAATGCTTCTGGCTTGAAAAGCAGTGTCTGGGGTCGATTCCAGAAGCTGTGTCTAATTTCAAAAGGATCTTCTGAAAGAAAAAAAAAAAAAAAAGAGGGTTAACAGTACATTCTACAGAAAGCAACTTCCACAGATTATTCCATCTCCAAAATATCAAACAATTACTAAGAGCAAAGCGTGAGAGAACTTACAAGAGCTTTTACCCATACTGATCCTCCTGCACATTTACTGAAATAGGGTTGAGACTTTTTTTTTCTGTGGGCTTCCCAACAGTCAGACTTGCATTGGTCTAAGTATGGTTTTAAATTTACATTGTTACATACATTAATGGCTTAGAGTTATGAAAACCTGAGTAGCTATTTAGCCACGGTGAAAAAGCAAACACTGAATTTCCAACTGATTCAAATGGACCTGTGCAATCTTTAGAGAAAACTGATTTTCTTACATCAGTCTCTGATTTTTGCTGACATTTGCTAGCAATGTCCATCTATGAGTCTGTATATTTGTGCACAGCGTCAACATAGTTAAACCAAACCCCCTCGTTCCCTGCCTGCCCTTTCTCATCAATCAATGGCCCTTCAGTACTGTCCAGGCACAGCTCCTCCTGCCAGCCACGGCAGGAAGGGAACAGAAATCCTATGGAAAGACGTTGACCCAGATTTATCCTGGAAGCCGCCAAGCCCAGGAGCAATAGAAGATGAATGCGGGGTGGGCATCGAGGAAGCGTGCGGACTTGCCAGCTCTACAGCGACACGGGCGATGAGCTAGCGGATATCTGGACATCTGCCAGCCAGGCTGCCGGGCATCCGGAAATCCTGGGCGAATGCAGAGCGACACTGTCCCATGCACAGCAAAGCCAGTGCCTTGGGATACATTAGCCTTCTTCCACATGTGCAGAGGCTTTTCTGAGCAATCCGCTTTGGGATGCTTTAAAACATACTTCTGGACTGAAAGCTATTGGGGTTGAGTGTGCAGGCTGTAACAGGACTGGGGGAGCTCCAGGGGGTCGAGGGGGAGTGCATGGGCAGCGGAGGGTGGTTAAAGATGGCCAGGGGAGCTGAAGGTCTCCACTAATACTTGGTACCATGGTGAGTATTTGCACAACCCAACCTGAGGCATTTAAATGATGCGTCTAATTTAAGACTGTGGTTTCCAGAGGCCCTGGTATATTCATTGGAGAGAGGCAGGCTTTCCGGCGGTGTGATCCACAGAAGAGCCTGTACGACACAGGAGAGGAGCCCATCTCATCCAGCAACTGCAGAAGGAGCTGTGGTAGTTCGGACTCGTCACTTGTACGCCTAAGCCAAATGCAGAGTTAAACGCCATGACCAGCAAGTCTATCTGAGAGAGAAAAGCCATAGTGCTTATTTATGTGTTTAAGCAGATACCTGGATGGGACAGGACATCCCTGGCTCTAAGCGCAAGACCTCATTGGACTGTATCCTCGTGGTCCAACAAGAACCACTTCCCTCTGGGTCACCGCAGCAGGACTGCTGCTCCTGGCCTTGTTCTAGCTCTTGCCAGCAGTATAAAACACGATTCCCCTTTACCCAGATGTCTGAATCATACTTACTGCCATCAGTCTGTGTGGTGCAACTGGTACACAGCTCAGAGGTGCATGTACCATCCTTCTAAGTAATGTGAACCATGGTAGGATGTCCCACCTCTCTAAATGTTTTTGCTCTTTTGGTGACCTCCTATATCATTGGCTTTAAAGTGGGGGCTATCCTTAGCATCGGTAGAGCTCTTCAAGTAGGTTTAGGGTTTTCAGGGAGCTGACTGCTCTTTTATTTTGTAAATTCTGAGTGAGCTGGAGTCAGTTGGGTAATCATCAACGCTTCCTTTAAGGCATTGTTGCATGTGGCAATTCATTAAAAAGCCCCAGGGGATGAGAATGAGGTTTTTATTTTAAAAGCTATAATCTCTAGAACACACACAACGTTCTGTCCCAACCCAGATTTGTCACAGCCGGCTGCTATGAAGTGCCATCCTCTGCTGTAAGCCATCCTCAATGCATTGTCGTTATAATCGGCAACAGATATTTTTCTTCAAGTGACACTCAAAGAGGATTGGAGGATGACAGCACATGACTGAGTGAAATTATAGTTAGGGAAATATAGGAAGAGCTGACTCTTCCCAGAGAGCTTGTCACTGTCAGGCAGGGTTTTCTTTTTTGTGTCTGAAATGGGATTAAGCCAAAAGGCTCATGGATTTACTGCCATTTGTGCTCTGGACCTTTATAAAAACAAGTAAACCAGTGTCTATTTTGAATACACTGGATTAAGATCTGACCTCACATTTTGCAGGGTTTGGCATCAGAGCGAGCCCCTGGCAGCGCCCAGTGTGCACAAGGGGGTCCGGGAGGCTGGGGAGAGCTGCCCATGCCACTGCCCTGGGCTGGCCAGTGTGGCTGTGGATGAGCCCCTTTGGCTTGCTGGGACCCTCCTGACTTGCAGGCTGCTGCATGATATGCACAGGGGGGTCTCCACATTTGTTTTCAGAGTTTAACCAGTCTCTCTCCCCTGCTCACATTTCAGGCGAGCAGTGTTAAGCTCTTCTTTGTCTCCCCTCCACCTGTAAGGTCCCTCTACCCACCCAGCTGACCGAGGCTCCTCGTTTTTCAGATGAAGCCCCTGCTCTGGTCCCACCTTACAGGCACAGCCCTGAGCAGCAGGACTATATTTTAGATCCTACGTTTTCAAAAGGCTTCAGCAAAGAAAAAACATTAGATGCCAGTAAGTCTTAAACAGATGGAGAGTCAGTCGCAAAAGCCACAACAGAGAATGCTCCAGAAAGGTGATGCAGTGAAGAAAGGCTGTTATACCAGCTGTGGTGGATAATATGGGGGGAAGATGGAAAGACAGCCATGGGGGAGGAAAGGCAGCAGCTAAGAGAATGAAAGGCAGATAAGGAGAAGAAAAATATGAAAGGAAAAATTATCTGAGTGCTGATTTGCGGAGAGCCGGTTTACTCTTGTAAGCTGCAAAGTCCAAATGCTTTGCTTTAAAGTACCCTGCAGCAGCAACGCAAAGCATTTTCTCTGTAATGCGTGCATTTAGTGAGCACTCTGGATTATGTTGTCATGGCCTGCCATAAGTCTCTTAAGCATAACTGAGTGTACATTTAACTGCAATGGTTTTATGAGGGTAGCAGGTCAGATGGACTGCAGCCTCTCTGCAAACCAAGCCTCTTACTGTACTCAGCAGATATTACTTGTCCTAGGTCTTACAGATTAAATACATCTCTGTTCATTTTTGTATGGCAAAAACGTAGAAAATATTTGTTAATAGGCTGCTGCTGCATGTCACTTTCATTTTTATGTGGTCTTGTATTGCTAACCCCAGGGAAGACAGGCTCGAAGCACAACAGCTAACAAGGCTCAGAGTACAGGTAATTAAAAAAACCCTTCTGTTCAAAAAAACCTCACATGCATAAACTGACAAGTGACGGATTTACCTGCATAAGCACCTTTCTGCCTTTTAGAAAGATGGTACCAGATGAAGACAGGAATAAATTATGTAGCAGAATTTAGTGTTTCAGGGAGATGTCATTTCTTAATTGAAGTTGTCCAGCAAGAAGGATGGCTATGAATTAAGGCACAATTGCAGAGCCACATGCCTTTTGTATGAATAAGGAAGCTGGTCACAGCTTTTTTGTCAAAATGATTACTGAATTGAAAATTATTAGTGAAGCTGGCACTTCTTGTGGAGTGTGCCTCCTTTCACAGAAGCACTCTCCAATTCTGTTGCTAGAAGCCCAACCAGTGGTGCAAGGTCTCGGCCACTTCTGCCCCTCACGGTATCTAGCTGAACGATATCTGATTTATATTTTGGCTTGCTTAATGAAAAGTCAACATTTTTTCTGTGTATCTCTCCATTGCCCTCCCCTGTCCGCTGCCTAAGAAGAGAAAAGCAGAGGAATAAAGCAGCTACAGAATACAGCCTCCCAGTACTCAATGAACAATGTGCTTCAGCAGTGACTGAGGGCTCTTTGAAACCAACGATAAAAGCATCTTTTCTGTCGAGGAGCCCAAGCCTCACAGGGGCAAGGGACTTTAATGACACCATTATCTTTCAGGCAATTAGGGCTCACTGGCACAATCCAGCATTGGTACAGGCGCTGTTTTGATTGCACAGCAATGGCTTAGTGAAATGTAGACTGCTGAAGACTTCGGAACATCGTAAATCGCTTTTAATCTCAAACCACCACAGATAAAAACGTACTAACACAGCCATAACCAGAATTCACAGGCACATTTTCTCTTTTAAAAACATATGCCCAGGAACAGACATCTCCTCTCTTCTCATCCTCTCCCCGTGTACACGAGCTCTGTAATGCTTATTCTCCTGCTTCTCTCCTAACACGCTGGCAAAAATGGGTTTGAGCTTGCCAGCTGCGTGTATGTTTGTTGTGTGTTGTGGATTATATTTTAATGACATACCCTAAGCCTCTTACGCTCAAACAAACGTGCATTTAGCTGTCTCTGTGTTTGTGCTGGTTTGTAAGGTAGAGGGTCAGCCAGCTTATCCCCCAGCTTCTCTGCGAGGGCACTGTCCAAGAATTTTAATGGAGCTTTCAAAAGCCTCCTGTTATGCAAGGTGCCCTTAATGGAGAGTCCTCCTGCCTCTGAAAGTTCCCTCTTGTTGCCAGACACAATGAAAGGCAAGGCATAATCTCTGTGGAAAGTGCCCAGATTTTTTCATGTTGCAGCGTGTAGCTGGGATGCAAAGCACGGCTCCCTCCGCTCTCCTGCCACAACCAGGGGGATTCATTTCATTAGTTCAGAAAGCTATTTCGGAGGGAAGGGAGGTTATGTAGGTCACCAATTCATCCCTGCTGCCTGGCAAAAAGAATTCATTATGAAATTTCACTTTAATTAATGCAATGCACCAGCTCTTAATAGTATTTCATCAGGACATCTGGTAAAAGCACATTAGCTACAGTTTAATGTTAAGGCATAATTGAACAGAACTCCTGTTGGAGCTTGGCTTTTGCAATAGGTTTCACTTCTGCTTCTCCTGCAAGCTGCCAATTAAAGAAATTGCGGGACTGCCTCATCAGAAGGTGATGGAGCCTGATCCAAAGTCTGTTTGACATAACAGAAAGGCTCTGGCTAACACTCACAGGCTCTGAAGTGGGTCTCTGAGGAACAAACTCAACATCCATCCTATGTCCATACCAGGTACTACTGGTACTGCCACGGATCTATAATGCTGAATATAACATAACAACCCTGGTGTTTTGTTCCAGCTGTGTTTGAAAGGCCATGGTCAAATGGTCTTTATAAACCATTTTCTTTTAGCTTAACTTTAAGATTTTTCTTGTTCTAATTTTATCTCTGCATAATTGTGTGGCTTAATACTTATTTGATTATCTGCCCAAATTAATGTCAGCACAGCAGCTTTCCAAACAGCCGTATTAAATATTCACATCCAAATGGGATTTTTTCAGCCCTTTGTTTTACAATAATCTCCTGGAATATAAATGTGAACTCTCAAAAGATTTTAGTTACTCAGTAAGTACTAGGTCATGATTATTTAAGTCTAACCAACAGTCTTTGGAAGATCAATATATTTAGAAAAAAGTTTGTGAAATGTTTGAAATGTTCTGTTTGATTTGAGGCTGCCACCTCCACTTTTCCTTTTCTTTTTTTTGGGGTGTTTGAATAGCCAGTAACAGTGATACTAAAAACCATCCACCACCAACACAAGTGCAGATTGCTTAGTTTCCCTTCTAGTTTCCCTTTTAGAGAGTTTCCCTCTCCCCCTTCAGCAATTTTTTCACCATTGTTTTTGGGGCAGCCTTACTCCTGACCTTCATTGAGAAGGGACACAAAGGACTAAGGTGTTAAGAGGAGATTTTTCTGCTGTTTAGTGGTTGTTTGGATTATTTTCTGCACCAGTATGCAAGAGAAGGGGACAGGAGTGATCTGGACAAGCGTAGTATGCCCTGGCCAAAAACTCCAGCGGGTTCCCAGTGGTGCTCAGCACCTGGCGGTCCTGCTGGCAGTACCACACACATGAAGGGGTCCTGAGGGCGTATTGACTTCCCCGGTCACGCCAGATGCCATATGGATGGCTGTGTCTGAAGGACCCTGTGCCACCCACCTGTCTGCGGTTGCTGCTGGACACTGTTGCAAGGGGCAGGTGGGACCGATGGAGACTGCTGGGGCAAGGCTGATCCACGTGGCAGGTAAGGCCATCTCACATCACAGATGCTCTCCTGGGGTCTAATCTCTATATGAAACAGCTAAACCTGATACCATATGAAAACACAGACAAACTGTTCCTGTCCTTAGCTGGTTGACACAGGGGATTCATTTCTGGGAAACAGCCAAATTGCCCCAAAGAGGTGCTAAGACCCCCTTTGTGTACAGACTGGCAATGAATTTGACCCTGTCTTCGAAGCTGCTCTGTGCATTAGACACAAACCCAAGCCCACATCATCACATTCCAGGCATCAGCCTCTACCCAGGGAGGAGTGCCAGCTCTGTCCCACCTTTACAGAGCCTGTGGTAAAAGACTTTTGCAGAGAAGGGGCAGCTGGGCAGTAAAAGATGCTGTGCTATAGCCACACTGGCTCTCCAGTGGTTTTTCAGTGCTGCAAGTACCATACTGGTCACAATAAGAGGAAAAGCAACCGAGACTGTTGCTAGGGCTGAATAAGCCTGCAGTTTGCCATTAGTTGGCAATAAAAGATAAGAAACATATAGGCAGCCTTCCTCCCTGAGTGTCGGTCAGGCTGATGCTAACTCTGGCCCAAGAAGCTGAAGCAGTTTGTTTAGCACAGGCATCAGTAACATTATTTATACGGCCAGTTCTGAAGGTCCTTGGGATGCTAAGAGGAACAGCCATGCTGGCATCGGATAGCGTAATTTCTTTGTTGTTGCCATAGGACAACATTGCCAAAGGACCGGGCAGTTTTAAAATACGCATTAGCCACTGCCCCTTGGAAACTTGAAACAGCAACTAGCTGTGGGCTTAAATAGCTTACACTCGGGGCTCACAGGTCTGTTCTCCGAGGGCAGCCCATCACCGATTGTCACCTGGGGACTCCATGGAACAAGCTGGTTCCAAGCTTTTGTTCTGTAAGGAAAACAAAAGCAGTCATGTAAATAAGTCCAAAGGTATTTCTTGAAAAGTAATTTTTTTTTCCCTAAATGAAGTACAGCTTGTGACCTTTTCCATTTTTGTTTTATCTCTATGATGTGGTAAGTTGAATCCCAAATTAGGAAGGAGATGAATTATTTAGGAAAAAAATGTAATTGAAAATACCGGGAAATAAGCCACTTCTGGGAGCAGCCTATAACTAGTAGGTACTTACAGTTTTTATCAGGGTCTGAACCTGTCAAGATAGCTGGCCTTAGACCTCTTCTTTTAGCATGTAATATTTATCTTCTATTAAGTCTATGCTAATTGTAGTTTCACAGCTTGAAGCAAATTGAGCACAAGTCCCAGCAGTGTGAGGTGTTTAGACATCTCACCCACTTCGCCTCTTTCTTTCTCCACACTTCAGATCTCTGCACTCCCATTTCTGCAGCCTACAGAACGAGATCTGCCACCTCTGAGTGTCCTTACTGCAAAGCACCTGCATTGATTCATGAATGCTTTAAGATACTAAAATGAAAAATCATTAGTGCTACTTCTCTATTCTTAGAGCAGCAGGTATCATGTGAATTTTCCCAGAAAAATTGTTATGTGCTAGAGTAAAACCAACAAAAACCTAGTAGAGTGCCACCTCTGACTTTTAAGTATTTTATGTTGGTGGTGTGACTGCTTTGCCCCATGTCCTGCTGCACCTCCTCTTCCCCGTGAAGCACCATCTGCCACAGGCTGCCCAAACACCCCATCAGCAAGCTAACCCTTCTGGCCAAAGGGCGATGGAGGAGACAAAGAGACTTCACCAAGCCGAGCAAAAAAACGTGGGAATGAAGCTCTGTGACCAGCTCTGTGGGAAGGTTTGGAGACGGGGATGAGGGCAAGGCAAGGCAGGAAGCTCCCGGGGGGAGGGCGAGCAGCACCCTGTCCCCAGCTCACACCATTGTGCTTTGTTTGACCTCCACAATTGTGCGAGCAGAGCCCGGCGCATCAGCCTTCACTTCGAATTTCCTGCTTTTTGTCTGCTCGCATCCTGGGGACTGTTGTTTGAAACACGGCTCTTATTATAGAGCTTGCAGAAAAGAAACCCCTGCCCCATAAGCATGTGCCCAGGCCTTTCAGTGGGTTCCCAGCGCCAGGGCTCCTGCTTTTAGGGGACGTGGGCTATTGAGATGCAAAGAGGCATGCCAAATACCCGACTGGGTCTCTGGCTGGTTAGGCTTGACTACTGCAGTCAAGAGGAGCTGCTGTCACAGACGCCACATGATAACCACCTCTGAGCGGACCAGCGTGTGACTTGTTCAGCTGGGCTGACTTCTCAACAGAGATTGTCCTAATCATGGACCATACAACGTGTTTTACCCAGACTTGCAGAGGATTTGGCTTTGCAGAACAGTCTCCCAATTCACAAAGCTCCTTCCTCCTCTCCTTGCTCCTGCTCTCTTACTGAGCAAATCCAGGATTTTGTCAGAGCCCCTTCTCTTTGGCTCCTGGACATGACCACATGCCCAGTCTGAGCTCTCAGACTGTGTTGTACTTGCCCTGGTCTGCAGGAGGGAGACCTGGGAGGAAGGATGGAAAGGAGGGAAGCAGTAACACTTGTAGCAAGTCAGGCTGCTCTGTTGGGCTTGGCACAATATTGCTGCCCCTCCCCAGGAATTGGCAAAGGAAGCCCTCAATTCAAAAGAAATCAAAAAGCTGTTCCAAAACTGCCAGGATTAGGGGATTTTGCCTGTCTCTACTCTGCACTCAGCACTGCTGGACATCCCCATCACAGTCGTTAGCACTGACCCCTGCGCTCACCAGCCTGGCAGGGCTCGTGCTGAGCATGAGTCTTCCTCCACCAGCCCCCTCTGGCAGTGCCTGCGTGCTTCTTCTGCCTCGGGAAGCCTCGGCCTGCTTGACCTGTTGGCCACTTACGTGTGACGTGTGGCAGCTGGAGGGAAGCAGCAGTGATTTGCCACAGCAGTGGGGAAAAAAACCCAAATCAGAACATACCTCCGTGCTGCTGCTCCTTGTCTCTCCCCATCACGGGATCAAGCACGTGCAGAGTCACCTCCCTGCTCTGTTCTGCTGCAAGCAAGTCCAAGTCCCATGTCATCCCAGAAACTGTCCATGAGATCATCTATGAAATATTTATTCCCCTCACATGCAAGAGAAAAAGAAGGAAAAAGCCTGCATAATATCAATGGAATCCCCAATAGCCAAATGTTGAATTATTTACAGCCCAGTTGTGCAAGTGATACTCATGAGATTGCTTAGTCTGCAAAATGCAATTAATACATTTCACAAAACTGGTGACTTCTGCTTCAGACTTTGTTTCGATGCATCAGTGAGACCCTAAAAAAGAGGTGAAATCTCCTTGGAGAAGAGCTAGAATACCCAGAGATACTTGAAATATCCACAGAATTTTCTCAGACCACTGCTAGGATGTAGGAAAGGGTTCTCAGACCACCAACTAGCTACCTGAAATGTGCATCTGGAGCCATTTCAGATGCTCATGTGCATCTTACCTGGATGCTAGCTGTTGCTCCAGAAGGGTGCAGATCTCCCATAGGTCTTGTATTACATCTGAACCCCCCAGGCAAATGCCTTGGATACCCCAAGGCATCTCAGGTGGCATTAAATACATACATGGAAGACACAGAATTGAGCCTATGCGACCGCAGCAGACCTCCCAGCACAGGGAACAGTGGCCAAGAACTGCCAACACTGCCTGTGTTGCAGCATCCTTCATCTCTTTTTTACTAGGAGATGTGCAGCTGTGATACAGCACTTCATACGTGCACTGAAGGTCCTCCTTTCTGCCCAACCTGCAGCAGAACAGAATGGCCACTGAACCCCAACTCACAGAACTTGAATTTCCAGACACAGAATTTTTCTGTCACATGCCAGGTACACAGGTTGATGGCAGGCATTTGTCACAGGGGCTTGCCTATTTCTCTAATGCCAAAATTCTCTCGAGCTCTCTTTCATTAGTAAATACGTATTTGAACCCTGACATCTGGAGTAGTCCACAATCTGTGCCTCTTAAAACACTCTTATATTTTGTATTCTTCATTATATTCTACTCTTAGCAGAGCTCTGAGGGGATCGCCTCCTTCCCAAGCACTTCAGCAACATTTAGTGATCATCACTTGAAATCAGTGGAGCTGAACAAGGCCCTGGGCAGTCTGTTTTGGCCTTAGGATGGTAACAAGCAGAAAAAAAAAAAAGAAAAAAAAAAAAGGAAAAGTTGGAGCCAGTATTACAATGCCGCCCTCTCCATGCCTAATAATGCTCATTTCCTCTTGAGACAAGACACATTGCGTATGTCTAAAACCCTCAGCCTATCCCAGTTTACAAATTCTAGTACAGCTGTAGGTTTAAAGAGCCAGCCAGAATTAATTATGGCAGGTTAAGGAACAGAGCAACGTAACATCTGATTCAAACCAAGCAATTTCAGGCCCTCGATAAGCCCTTGCTTGTCTTGTTCACCATCTCGAGTGTTTTCCTGAGCACCCCCATCCCAGCAGGTTTGCTCAGACGTACCCAGACTGTCCCTGAGCACTTTGCCAGTGGCAGTGCTGGCCTTGGCTGACACAGCCAAGCAAGCAGGTCCGTAGGTAACCCCATCTGCATGCCTGCACAGGTGGGGGGGGGTGTTTACTTCTGGTGTTATCAGGCTTTTGCTCTGCCTAGAGTTGGCAGGCAGAGCCTCTGCTCATGCCAGACGAAAATTTATTTATTTCAGCCAGGCGCTTTTCCTTCTCTTTCTCCCCTGCACAGCCCCCCCCCCCCTTAAATGAGAAACAAAGGTAGATGGACAGATGGATGATTTTGTTTGTACAACAGATACCATACATCTCAAAAGCCAGTAAGGAAACAAGCCAGTGTCTGCTTTACAGGCAGAAGCACCTGAGGGAGGAAACAGCAACACAGTTTACCTGAAGGCAGTGGTACAGCTGAGATGAGATCCCAAACTGGGGAGGTGGTTATACCTTTACAAAGCAGAAACTTATGTGGCTTAAGAACTTTTTTTGTTGTTTTACAAATATTATTTTATAAAATGAATAGAGGAGGCCATCTGGTTACCAAATACAAGTAAATCTGCAAGGTTTTACTCCTCTTTACATTTTGTTTGAAAGTAAGGTAAGGCTACAGACAGTTCTACCTTCTGAACTCTTATTTAATTGAAGAAGAACCAGATTGCTCCGAGATAAGCAAATGCAGATTTTTATCCAGGGGCTGAAGATGTTAGGTCACTTGGACCATCAGTTCTTTGGAAAATGAACCCCAAGCACACCCTTACAGGATCCTTCTCCAGACTGTCTCTGACCACAGCAAAAACGTCCCTAACCCACTGGATGCTCCATAGAAAAAAGTACGGCATCCACCAGCAGGGCTGGTGCTTTCTGGAGCTGAAGTGCCAACCAGTGTCTTACAGCCTGTGTCACCAGGTGCTGTGTACAGCAGGGAAGGGGCTCTCGGTTTCCTAACAGCCCTGAATATGAAAAGGTGAGTTAGATGGCAGCAGGCTTTGTATACCTCACTCTTTTGAGCGTTCCAGACTCGTTAGAGATGCGATCCCTGTTGGAAAACACTCCTTGCTATAAACAAGTTGATGAACATAGGAGAGAATGGGCATGCCTTCCCCATTTGCCACTATCCATATTCCGTTGCTAATCTGCTCCTTTCCCCTTCTGAAGAAGCTGAAGAAACAATTAAGCCGCTTCAGAAAAGGCAGATAATTTCTCACACGCAGAGCTGAGTACTCCGCAGATGTGACTCAAGATACACGCATGCTGTTTTCAGGCAAGTATTCCCAAGGGTTTAGATAAAAATAATAAGGATGAGGGGTTTCAGCAGAAATCAGGTTATTTTTAAGTGGAAGGGCTCTAGGGGGTATTAACAGGGCTCCCTGAAAATGCCGTCATCTTCTTGTGTGTGGGATCCCACAGCATTAGCTGTGTATAATTAAAAAACCCTAAGCCAGCAGTCAGGCTAGATGGAGATTCTAGCAGGAAAGTGGTGACGGGGATTACAGCAAACGGGGCTGGTGGCAAATACCAGGCACCTTCTGATTTACTCGAGGCTTTCAAGCCAGAACAAACGAGATGCTTACAGGGAGCTCTTCACCCCCAGAAGATAGTGGCAAGTCTCAGAAGCCAGGATTTGACCCGAATGGCGTCGGTCACCACAGTTCAGCCAACAAGGAAACGACATAGTGGGAGAAATGCTGCGATGTTCTGGAGCCAGACCCCTGTTGACACGGGGTGTTGCAACTGTGCTGAAGCGTATGGCCCGCATCCAACCCAAGAGTCCATGAAAGATACTTCTTTCCAATATCCCCCTCCTTAATCCATCGCCAGCATCTGTCATCGCACAGAAGGGGAGGGAGGCACTGGAGCCAGCATTACAATAAATGGCCTGCTGGGCCAGCCACAGGCATTTGCCATCTTTTGGCTATAACAAAGACTGGACAAATTAGGAAAATGTTTTCATTAGCCTCACTCACCTGAAACAGCAGCCAACTCCCATTTTAAAAGGTGGCCTGGCAAAGAGTCAAGAAATGAAATCCAGTGGCAAATAGGTTGCAAAGACAAACATAAACAACTAAATCTGTGATGATCCACCATCCTGAATGGATCTTCAGTATCCAATACCAGGATATTCTGCACTCAGACACATAAATCTCGGGCATCTCTGCCAATATTATAAGTCATGCCCATAAAGCATATCTGAGTAGGATTCAAGCTGAGGAAAAGCAAATCGTTACTTTTAAAGGGGTTTGGTGACCCTGCGAATGGAGCCGATGGCTTCAGTCCAGCAGGTGACAATCCATTAATTTAACGAAAAATTTGCCACTGCAGTTCCGAGTGCCAGGAAAAGTGTGAAAGAAAATGTGGCCCCTCCAGGATGTGCACAACCATATCTGTGGTGCCACAGATGGCAGCTTCAATGGCTGCAGGTTTTTTGCCTTCTCTTTTCATAACGATCAAGATACTTAGCTTTTGCTGTTTTCAGGGAGACATTTTAGATACAGTAAGCTTATGAACAGACACATCCCACTTGAATCATTTTCAAAACACCTCTTCCTTTCAAGTCACCAACTCTCGGCGAAGGAGGGAGGAGAAGAAGAAGAAACATTGAGTCAAAGCCCATGAACAGATTTTTTTTGCGTGTGCAAGATGAGCCTGGGAAAAGCAAAACAATTCATCTATCCAAGAGTGGCTTTGAAGGGAAAGGTTAAGGAATAATAAAGAGGGATTTAGATCGCACCACTTTACATGCATTTATGAGGGAGAAATTCAACACCCAGATAACAAATTCAGTTCAGGTTTTACTTCCTTTCTCCCCCTCTCCCGCACTTAAAGATGACATACCCCTTCCATTTGTAAATTACTTTAATTTAAATACTTCCAGGTTAACAAAATGTCTTAACTTTGACATGCCCCAAATTACAAACCAGAAACAAAACCTCTTGACAAAGGGTACGAAAAAAAAAATAATCCAAGCCCAAACCTCCTTTCCTAAGCTGGAGTTTATGGTCTGTGAGCTGGCTGCCCTCCAGAGTCTGACACAATGTCTGGAGCACCCAGAGCAGCTGGAATTAATTTTCTTCCTCCAAATCTATGCACTTTCATATGAAGTCGTGTTTTGGCACTGCCGCCTAAGACAGAGTTCAGTGCAAAACATCTAACCCCAGCCGTGTTTCTTTGCAACCCAACACTCGCTGAGCAAACAACGAAAAAGGAGAAGAGAGAGGAGGACAAAAAAAAAAAAAAAAAAAAAAAAAAAAGGAGAAAGAAAAGAAAAGTCCTTTCCCTTCCCTTCCCCCACACATACACAGACGGCTGTACCAACAGCGGGGCTATTCATGGCTGTTCAGAAACGAGTCACAAGGAGAAATATGTTTGCAGATAAAACCAACACTTTTTTTTTCTTCTTCCCTTTTTTTTTTTTTCCTTTTTTTTTTTTTTTAAATAAACATCATGGAGGCCCCTGGAAGGTGCTGGGGATGTTTGAAAGTTGAGGTCCTGCTGATCCCTTCCGCCTCCCATTCGCACGGCTCCCACGCTGGCCCTGACACGAAGCCACCCTCCAGGGGGGTCCGGACCCCGTCGAGCCGCCTCCTCCAAGCCCGAGATGCCATGGGGAGCTTGGGGGGGCAGTGGGGCCGTGCAGGCATCGCCGTGCGG
This sequence comes from Falco cherrug, assembly GCF_023634085.1. Classification (NCBI taxonomy): domain Eukaryota; kingdom Metazoa; phylum Chordata; class Aves; order Falconiformes; family Falconidae; genus Falco; species Falco cherrug. Next base: position 29,299,721 of record NC_073704.1, on the reverse strand, counting down.
GTTTCGCGCTGCTGCTCCTCGCCTGGGTTGGCGGTGGGTCAAGTGGGGAGGAGGGAGGCATCCAAGACACTCCCAGGCAGTCCCATCACAAAATCACGCACTGGAGTTTGTGGGAGCCTGTGGCTCTGTCCCCTCGCCATTTGGTCTTCTTCTTCTTCTTCTGGCTTTTCTCTGGGATCTGCTGCCTGTTTTGGGAGACGGAGAGGAAAACAAGGTCAGGTCGGACCTCAGCATCCAGAGCCCTGGGCACCAGCAGAACGGCATCGTGGCATGCACATGTGTATTTGCATATGTATCTCCGCATACCCTTCCACCACCACGTGGCTTTTCAGGCCACACAGCTAACGAGACACACACCTGCATTTTTAAGGAAGAAAGCAAGCCATAAGCAAACATTAAGACTAACAGCAGGGATGTACGTCCTGGCAGGGCACTATGCCTCCAGTTGCCCTGGGTGAACCGCTGCCTCCTTCCCTGCCAGGGGGCTGTGCTGGGAAACAGGGATGCTCTAAGCAATGCAACATCATCCATCACACTGCTGCTAATGCTCATTAGGAAAGAGAATGAAAGAGAGACAGAGTGCAGAGAGAAATAAACCCTCCTGGAAAGGTCTGCTTTCACTCAGCATTGCCCTTAGCCTGCTGCACTGCTGTGGACTTGGTTGCGGAGGGGGGCTAAAAAGCCATAATGAAAAAACAGAGTCTGCTGCTGCTGGGTCTCTGGGCCTCCCTTGGAAGTGGTGAAGAGCACCAGAGCACAGGGAGCGAGCCAACCCCAGAAAGATATCCCTGGCTGTCTGAAGTCACAGCCACCAGAAACACGCGGCTGCGAGCACCCCTGCACCGCGCCGTGGCGGCGCCCATCGGTCAGGATTGTGAGCCACCTCTGTGATGTTCTGTTGAGGGCTTCTCCCTTTTCATAAGACGAGGCGTTGCCCAAATGCCTGTTTGCAACTGTACCTGTTTGCAGCAGCCACTCAGCTAGCCCCACAGCGCAAATTGAACAGAATGCAGCTTTGCAGTTCAAGCACCCAACAGGCAGCCCATAGACTTAGATTTCATTGCAAAATAAACCATACAAGCACCAGCAGCTTCCATAGATTCAAACAGTGTCTAAATAACCAACCTGAGAGTTTGAATAGTTCAAAACCAGCCTCTTTGCTATGCCATATGCTGGGCACTAAACTAAGTGTTTAGACCAAGTTATCCAGACCAAGATGAGACATAGCTGGGAGGCAAATCACTATGGCTTTAGCTGATGTTTTTCCTACAGCCTCAGCTCCCAAATGCTTGCAACCACCTGAAAAACTCAGCTTTGACTAATAAAGGGCTTTTTTCAGCAAGTATGAAAGCTGGAAGAATGAAAAACATAGAACTTTAAAGCTCAAAACTAGAAAGCTGAAGTAAAAGAATACTTTAAAGTTAATTTGGATAACCACTAAGTGGCTGCAAGCTGTTCACAGTGTTCTGGAACTGTTTTAGAGATCCAGAAAACCACGTCCCACGCCTGCTCAAGATCTCTGCTGTGACAGTCCTTGTGTATGTACCGCTGCAGCATAAAAGGGGTATCAGGAAATTTAAAAGATCTGTGAGGCAGACTCAATCACCCCACTCCTTTCTGGATTACTTCCAGACAAGTTTCTTACATGAAGCTAAATAAACTGGGAATCGGCCAAGTGCAAGGAGCACAAACACTGCCAACCCTGAACAAGCATCCTCAGCTTGCAAACTCTCATGGGCTGAGAGCCTCTGCGTTTGTAAAGCCCTCCAGGAATGACACAGCTATTAGGGAGCTGTAAATGTACATGTTATTTGGAAAAGCTCACTTAAAAAAAGAAAAGCAGTACTCGGTGGGTGATGCCATCCTACGGCTGTGGACAGTTTGCTATGTCCAAAGGCCACGCTAAGCTGCTTTGCAGCAAATGACCGGCTAGATCACACAGCATCTCTCTGCTCTTTGATGTAACCCAAGTTCCAGCTCTTGCAAACACCTCTGGTACCCTCAGTGCTACGGAGGGTTTCACCTGGCTGGCAATGACTTTTGCAATGACTACTCAGGGAACTGAGGTGCATCACCTATTTTTGAGGTTATGGAGTGCATTTTCAGGGCTTGAATTCAGTGATGCCTCCTTACAATGCTCCTTCCAGCCTGTCTTTACTTGCATTAAGTAGAGAAAGCAAACACTGCCTCACCATCTTATTTTGGCTATGTTTCTTCCCCCCCCCCCCCCCCCCCAGCAGAATAGATGGGGGTAAGGGCTCACTGTAACACAGCAGCACTATCTAGCTAGCTAATGCTGAGTTACAGAACAGTTGGGAAATAGCCTGGGACATTTCCAACTCAGCTCTGTAGTTCTCCAAAGACTTTCTGCCCCCTGCTTTTGAGACATGTGGGAAGAGTGGGCAGTACCATCTGCTTTTGATGGAGACTGAGTCAAGGCTGCGCTAAGATTCGCAAGTACAGATACGCTGTGAATAAATGCTTCATGGTTTAATTGCCGAGCGAGGCACACTGACTGCACGGTGGGGAGGAGCATGATTTCAGCTCAGCACCCTCCCAAAACACGAAAAATAAGGGCCCAGAAAAATCTGGCAGACAAGTGGTGCCAGAAAAACAAATCTTAGAGAGATCTGAGGTTATCAGCAAAGACGCCGAGATGTGCGTGCAGCTCTTTTCCTGCAGGGCAGCCGGGATTTTGGAAGGCAGTCCCTCCCTGCTGGCAGCTGGAGCAGGGGTTCGCCCGGAGAGCAGGCGTTTGCCAAAGCGAGCAAAGGCGACTCATGCCAAAACTAGGAACAAACCTCTGCAGTCTTGAGGAGGAAACCTGTGGCTTAGCCATTAGGTCATGCCGTTTTTCATACAAAGCGGCTTAATTTTTTCCATTTGGTGAGCAGAAAATGTTAGCAGTCACCTACAACATTAGAATTTTGTAGAATTTTTTGCCAGTCCTTTTTAACCTTTAGCAACGCGAGACCCTGAGAGTAGAAAGCTACGAAAACCCAAATTACTGGTCCAGAGCTTACTGCCCGCCTGTTAAAGCCAATCATTACAGTAGGCTTTGCACTGTTCATTGAATAATATATCCATTGTGGCCACAGTTAGTACTCAACCTGCCTAGCGCTGATGTCCTGCAAGGGTAACTAAGTGCTAGTCATGTCTTTGTGCAGATACAGGACAAGAAAATTTAATAAACCCCAGAAACCCTCAACCAAACCACTTGGCCCTTGCTCCCAAAAAGCTGGCTCCTGGCTCTCCAGGCCAGGACTCCTGCACATCCCATCCACGGGCAGTGAGCAAGTGATGAGTTTGCAGCTTACCTTATTACCCTCACGAGATCATGGAAAGCCTTGTCAACATTCAATGGTGGGTCCTTGGCACTAGTCTCTATGTAGGGAATCTGGAGAAGTGCAATGCAAAAGAGATTAGTAAGAGCCTACATGTTGGTAGCAAACCAGTTTCAAAATGAAAAGCCCCAAAAGCTGGAGAAATCAGGTGCCTAAGAGACCAGGGAAATACAGGTAAACAAAGTGTTGTTGTGACACTGCTATCAACACTTTCACGTTCACAGCAAAACCGACGAGCACTTAAAAAAGGTCCAAAATAAGCACCAGGCAAACCAGCTGCTATCAAAGCTCCGGGTTTGGGGAAGAACAATCATAGGCTTCATGTCATCAGATGTTCTCTCCCCCATAGTTGTGCTTGCAGACATGAAAATAGCCGAAGGTTGTGGAAAGACGAGCACTTGCCAAAAATTCTTGCTTGCCACATTTTGTTAGGACTACTGCATGAATATTCCATGACTACAATTCCCCTTCAGTGTAAAATGATCTTCTCCTTCAAAGTCTGACAGCCAGATGGGGCCCTCTAGACTGCTTGTCCAGGACGCTGGCAGATTTATAGAACTGCCTCTGATCAGGTATGTTCATACACGGCCTTTTGCAAAGTGTGAGCATACAGGTTGTGCTGCTGTTTCGGTGTCCTGGCTCCTACAGGAAAGAGCTTCCTTGGGGAGGGGAGGCAGCGAACGGGCCCTGCCAATGCCCATTGTGGCTTGTTCAGACACACCACGCAGCTTGCCATTTAGGCACTGCAAGTTGCCAAGAGGTGTTAGGCCTTTCCATTTACCTTTCCATTCAGTTCCTCCTAGAGGAGTTGTCGTCTCCCCTCTGGGTATTCCAGACTGCTGGTTTCAGAGGGGATTAGTGCAGTGGCATGTGATCTACACCCATCCAAGACCAATTTCTCAGGCTAAACTACGGCTGGAATAATGCAGAGCTAAGATGGTGGGCCAGATTCATATAGGCTTAACCACCCTGTAACTTCATTATCTTTAACAAGCTCACTTCCTACAGATACCCAGGTATACTTCCAGATGCCTGACTCCACCTTTTCACTGCAGGATAGTGCACTTTCTTCCCTCACTGTGAACATTTCACATTTCTCGCCACTTGCAGACACCTTGTGCAGGTGGCTTCATGATGCCACAGCTTTGCTGCAGCTTGGGGCACAGCAGAGGTTCTGGTTTCAACAGTGAAGTGGCCCTACTGAAAGGAAACTGCATAGCTACTACTTTGTAGTTGGCAAAAATGTAATTGCAAATGTTCAGTTGTAAAAGAAATGCTTTAATTCAGCTCCAAATGAGCAGAGAATTCAATTCTAAATGCCTGTAATGGGACTCACAACAGCCGATTAAACAATCCCGCAAACTTACATTATGTTTTGTTGCCATTTCTCTTCCCTGTTCTCTTGTAATTTTCCGTAAATGCATTAGATCAACTTTGTTTGCCACCAAAATCATTGGAAAGGACTCTCTGGAAAAAATCAAAACCACCACCCAATTATTAGCAGACTACAATAAAAAATGCTGAGCATAAGTTTCACTTTCTGATGCTGACATCTAACATTCTCAGCTACGGATGTAGCACGTACATGTAAAGAAGCAGAAAGACCAAATGTACACACATCAGCCCCCAGACTGTGCTACACATACCTTCATCATATTGTAAAAATTTACTTGACAAATTGCATGCATACACATATTAATTCTTACTTGCAGGCAGTTCAAGGACTTAGTGTTATCATATTTGCAATGCCTGACAATAGCTAAGCCTGAAGATCCAACTAGGTGAAGAAAGAACTAAAGAATTAGTCAGGAAATTAACTGAGACATAGAATTTGATCTTGAACAGGAGACTGGGACTCTTTTGTAACAGTTAAGGCATCTCAGTAACTGCATATCTTGGCAACTGCTCGTCACTGCAAGGCAACAAGGTGTGGTAGAGTAACTGGCGTCAGTTCATGTCCTAGTCATCCACCGAGAGCAACCGTGGGGGAAGAACAGATGGACTCTGGGAGCTGGTGCTTAGAGGGGCATCAAAAGGAGGAGACAATGACTGGGAGCAAAGATGGCCATCAGCTGTTACCCCAAGACAAGCTAAAAGACTGACAGTGGTAGCTGGAAGGAGGCTGGATGGAGCCAAGGAGTCTCGGTAAGCTTCCAGATGCTATTACCTACCATCTTCTGCTTCTAATCCCAGAGTGAAAAGCTGATGAACAACCATCCTTTTGTACCAAAACCATCGACCTCTGTTATACTGCTCAGTATTTCTCTAACTTTACCAAGCACATGGCCGCCTTCAGTCACCACCTGAGAAGAGACCCATCTATCCGCAGCACGTCCAGTGCAAGGCACTCCTGATGAGGCAAGTGGGTCAGGCTCTCCCCTGGCAGAAACCCCCGTAGCTCCAGTGATTAACCAGAGCCAAGGCAGCTCATGCCACGGGAGGTCCTGGCAGCGCAGCTGCTGCCCACCCTGCCCCCATATGGAGCATCTCCTCCAGCTGCATGACACAGAGAGCAAAGTCATGCTGCAGGGTCTTTACCCACTGCTAGGAGGGAGTAGGTCCCTTCTGATAACTGACAGTTACTGCAATATTATTTTCTTATATTTAACTTTAAACCCTCCTAAAATGATTCCAGTGCTCTGCTGTAACACAGCTAATTTTATTGGGATAAAGAGCAGCTGGCCATACTCATTTCTGCATAAAACACTTCCCTGAGTAACTCTGGATTTTCAGACAGCATTTCTGTGTCATTTTTCATCAAGATGATAAGGGCTCCATCTTCTCTCTGGCATGCTGCCCCACTGCTCTGGCTGGAAAAATACCGTACTGCACTCTGCATTTTAAATGAGTCTTACAGTTATTTGTTCTGGTAACGTGGCTTTGATATAATTTTAATACCTGAGCATCGATATATCTTGACTCTGATCATTCTGGAGCAAAACACTTGCTTGTCTGGATTATTTGATTCCCTTTTGGCTTGCAGCAGACTGATAAAGGGATTACATTTGGACGGTATCTCATTTGCCTTGTTTACACCAGGCATAAAACTCTATGGGGACTTTGTTCCCTGTTGTAAGCTGTACGATTGCTAGTTGGACAAAGCTACTATAGTTGTAAGTTTTACTGTAATGAAGGTTATGGCAAGAAACAGGAGGAAGGCTTTGAACAGCTATGCTAATGTGGCAGCCTGCAATTCCTTTGGATTTTAGATTGCTAAAACTGACTGTTATCTTGGACGCCAGAGCGATGCTCTGCTCCCAGCTACCTGTGGGTCTGGCCGGCCGGTTTCTTCACTCACATTGCTCCTACCACCGTGATTTTCTGAACGAGCTCAGGTTCTGGGTGAAGCGTGAGGCTCCCCGTGCGCAGCGTTTAGGTGGCTTTGAGCAGGGAGACAAAAACAAGTCCCCGGCCGGCCCGTTTCACTTCCTGCTTCTCACACGCCGGCTGCAGCGTTCACACGGCGTGCAGAGCGGGGAAAGTTTCAGTCCAGAGCAAAACAATGAACACTGCATCTTATTTTCACAAAGTTAAATTAGATAAAACCGGCGCTGGTTTGGGGCAGGTTACAGGAGACGCTGTCCCACCTTCTTCAGCTTTCAGAAACAGATTTACTTTGCCCCAAGCTGAACTAGCAGTGAAGAAAAAGTCTGTCCTGATCTGGGAGGCAGACTGAGTGACTGACTTTTTTCTTCATTTAGATGAAATCAAAGGGTGGGTTTTCCTTTACTTTTCACTCTTGTGGGCTCCGCTTTGGATGCTTTACTGGAAGAGCTGTCAGCTGTGAACCTCACATGATACGAGCCCACCCTTCCTGTGGGGAAGTTATTCAGAGCTGCAAAAGGAAGCCAGCAATGAGGCCCGAACCCTCTGGTGGCTTTTCTTGATGACTTCCATAATTAAAAGTCATTATGAATGGAAAAACTAAGTGTTTCAAAGCTGCAGATATATAAGGGCTTAATTCACACCCCACCCAGTGAGGACAGATTCATCGCCTCTCTAACAGGGATGGGAAGAGGGAGTTATCTCGCAGATAACTGGCAGCTTCCCCTCGCTCTGCCAGGACCCATTTGCTTGCCACGATCAAACTCTCGGCGCTACCTTCTCCCACGCACGCACAGGGAGGGGAGCAGGTGACCTCTCTTGCTTTCTCCCCAGTCATGGAGAGATCTTTTTATTCACTGAAAATAGCTGCTGCAGAGCACGGCGCATTAACTGCGTTACAACCCTTGTAAGAAACACAGTTCCTTCAAACACGAGGTGCTTTCCCCCCTTCAAGACACTTGTTCAGGGTCCCAAATCATGAAGGACCTTCTAAGGTTTGTTTGGCACAAACTGAAGCCAGGAAAAGGAGGATGCTGCCAGGACACACAAAATGATTAGGGCTGAATACTGGCTGACTCCCTGATGGTGTTCCCAAAGTGCCTGCACTGTGCACGGAGCATCCTTCCTCGCTCTCCAGAGCCAAACCGGTTACCTGCAAAGGTGCCTGACCTGGCGGGCTCACGCCGCTCTGCCAGACCGTTCCGGCAGGAGCTTCTCCCTTCCAGACCCATTTGCACCTCCATCGTAACACTGCTGAACTTTTCTACATTGAAAGCACTACATGCTTATCAGAAAGGGAAAAATACTTCTTATTCCTTGTACGTAGATCCACAAACCCACATGCAAGGATTTGCTCCAGGACACCCAGGAGGCAAAAGGCAGGGTGAGACATGCCACCGCCCCCACGGCATGGTCTCCAGAGTGGCTGGCAGGAGCGGCGTCAGGCAGTGCCCAGCTCCATGGAACCCACCTGTCCTTGACTCTGAGGATCAGCTGGTGGAACCGGTCCACGTGCTCGAAGCTAGCCTTGTCTGTCACTGAGTAGACTATAAGAAAACCATCTCCGGTCCTCATGTACTGCTCCCGCATTGCGCTGAACTCCTCTTGGCCCGCAGTATCCAGCACTAGGACAGAAGAGAGGAAGGTTTTCAGTTACTGTGAGGACCTGCTGTCACCACTGTGTGTCCTACATGGCCCTTCTGCCTCCACTGGGCTTGGTGCTCTCAAAGGCTGCAAGATTTGACAAAGATGGACAAGGTGGTTTCTTGCTACAAAACAAAAAATGCTCCCAGAGCCCACTCATCACCGTGTGCCTGTTCTGGAAGCGGATAGAGGGGAAGACGACTACGTGGGTTTTACTTTCCTTTTCCAGTACCAAGTGCTGACCACCGAACCTGGGGAGCTGCTCCTCTGGCAAGATATGGCTCAAAGTATTTCCCAGCCGTCCGTTTTTTCCCTCTCCCAGCTCTCTCTGTTCTTTGCATGGAAAACCCTAAGACTGGAAGAGTAAGTAAACACCAGTTTAAACATCAGGGACAATTACAAACTGCATGGTGAAGCAGAGCTGGGAGACAACCCAGAGTAATAGCTACAAGTGTTTTCCTTTTCTCAGTACCTGGGTATTATTTCTACAAAATTACATGCTTTCAGAGTAAGATGGTAAAGCCTTGAGGAGCTCCCCTTAAATATTTAGTCCTGTAGTGTGTGATATTGAGAAACTAATTAAAACAGGTAGAAAAGCTTTAAGTGACTTGCATATCCTATATAGCAATTGTGTTTCTGTACATTGACAATGCCTACACCTATGCTTAAATCCCCTAAAACACCACAGTTGTGGCAGCAACCCAGATGCTGCTGCTTACTAGGTTAAACTCGCAAATGTAACCATAACTCACTGGTTCTCCACACAGGGTGTCCCATCAGCTACATCACTGACCACATCTGAAGCAAGCTACACCAGTCTTCTGGGTAAACACCACATACTGATGTACACATCAATACCAATTCGTGGGCCCCAGCTTTGTACACTGCCAGGATTTTGACTGGCAGGAGGAAGGTACAAAAGGACTTCATCAGTTTAGGCTGTGCCAGTACAAATGCAGTGTGAGCTTAAAGTGCATCAGCTGCTCAGAAGTAATAGTCCTAATGCATCGTTTTGCCCTTGAGGCAAATGAGGGACCTTCATGATGACTGGGAACTTTTTCACATCCCAGGCAACTGGGCTGGGTGAGAAAACTGTTTCCGCCTCTGTGGTACAGCCACAGCATAAGCATCCGCTGCCCACAGGTGATGGGGAAAGCCCAGGGCACCAGTGGATGGAGACTGTGGCAGGAGTGTACTGCTGACAGAGCAGCAGGGCTTGATACGGGTTTTTCTAGTCTGAGCAGGCCCACAGCCCTAGCAAGATGTTCCCTGTAGGGGGAAGTACCCAGGTTGTCCCAGTTTCCAGCTGGGGCCAGGATAAAGCCCACTTTGCTGCCGGTGTTACGTGCTGAATCAGCACGGGTGGCCGCAGGTGGACATGCTGCATGTCACAGTGCACCCCACGAACCAGCTCACACACGTTCGCTCTATGTTTGGAGAAAAGGCAGCTACACTGGCGGACCTGGGAGACCTTACTTGGTGATGGCAGGTCCTTCAAAGCCTTCAGCCTCATTTGTTCACCTGCCTTAGCTGGTCTGAAATGTCAATTTCCATGAATCCTTAATGTGAAAAGAGCTTCTAGGCTCCTACAGAGATCCAGAAATTTAAGCTTGTTTGCCAGCTAGCTGGAACTTGTTGTAAAGTCACAGGTGTCTCTTCACAGCCTTTCCTCCTGCTTCTCCCCTCTAAATCTAGGAAACGAGGGTTTTGGCAAACAGACACCCAGGCTATCCTTGAGGACTGTAAAAAAAATAAAATAGAAAACCAACCCAAAGACACAGCATGTGCTGGTGAATTTCTATGCCTTGGGCAGAACTGCTACCATGGAATAAGGCCAAGACCGCGTGGCTAGGATGGAAAAGGAAATTACCCACCCAACCTGTAAGGAGAGGCTGGGCTGCCCTCATCTGACTCCTGCACCAGCTGGACCGATGTCAGGGCAGGGCTCAGCGCTGACAACCAACACACACATGCACGCATAAACACTCCCCCTCTCCAGCACACATACCCAACTTGTCGGGGGGACAACAGCTTCTCGCAGGGGGCCGGGCTCTCCTGCCCTCCCTCCCCCTGAGACAGGGCAGGTGCCTGAGCAGAAGCCGTGGGCAGGAAGGTGGAGATGGATGTGCCGTATCCTGCATGGTAATTTGCTTAGGGACTTCCCCTTGCTCTGGCACATTTGCAGACCTCCCATGAAACACATGAGGAGCATTCAGCTCTGCTCTTTCACCCAGCAACCCACCCCCAGCTGCTGTCCATCCAAAGCTCTGCCCTGCCTGCGAGAAGCCAGGGGACAAGCCCTGGGCAGGCGGGGGGGCTGCAGGGATACCCAAAGGGACAGCATGGGGCTGTGCTCCTGCCACTCCTACCTTGCCTGGATCTTGGCCATGGCATCACACTAAACACAGGCAGAGCTGCTGTGTCAGCAGCTGCTATTTAAAGGGAATTCATTTGCAGCATTTGTAGAAAGGCGAGCAAGTCCAGGCAGCATCTAAAATGGCACTTTGAAAATGCAAGTAAAAGACATTCAGCAGTGAAGGTTAAGGTTAATCTCACATGAGTTATTCATACAAAGTGAAGCATCATGTGGATGGCCAGAGAAAGTCCTTGTTTTAACTTTAAGTATGTTCTTCATAAAGACGACCCCCACATCCTAAAACTGCTGTGCTACGTGCATTGTAAACAATCAGAGAGGAGAGTGTGACCCCAATCCTTTGTAGGCAGGATGGGACCACATCCTGGAAAGCACCAGCACTGAAAAAGGGCCAGACGCAAGCAGCTTTGCTGCTGGTGTAATCTTGTGGCATAAAAGCTTCAAGAAGACTCACCTACAGAAATGTGAAAGCAGCAAGGAGAAACAAACGTTGGGAAGGTGATTTGACTGGCTTCCTGAAGGGGTGACGAGGTTTAGGATGTTAGCCAGCACTCACCTTCTTTTAAAATTCCCCATTTCTGCAGATGGGATGTCAGAAGACATGGAAACAATCATGAGCAGAGAAGAACTGTGAGCTCTCTCTTTCTCAGTACACTTTAAAACAGCAGTTGCCTCTTACTGGCAGTTGCCCCACTGGCAGCGCATGAAAGCCAATGTGGAGACAAGGCTGGACCAAAGCACAGCGGGTTTCCCCTACCTCATTCTTCCAAGAACTGAAATCACATTCATAGGCTGCACAGCACATGGTCAGGGACTTCCAACAGCAAACTTGGTGAAGTTCCCACAAACTTGACCGAAGAAGCAGCAAGGAGGAGCATTAATGAAAGCATTTGGGTAAAGATCAAGGAGAGAGAAGACAAGGACTATGCCTGATGTAGCAACAGACATCCAAAGAGGGCAAAGGCATTTTACAGAGCTATCACGCAATCAGCTGGAGACTAAACTAAAAGCAATTACGCTGTGAGAGCCCAGCAGGGAGGTCTCCTGCTTCACAGGTAGGAGGTTGCTGAGTGAAGAGCTGGCCTTTTCTGCTCTCCAGTGGATGTGACCCCAACTGTTGCAATGAACTACTTGCTAATTGAATCCTGACCCCTTAGAGCTCTCCACACCATTTTCCTGTGAATCCCGATGGGTTAGGCAAGAGTGTGACTGCTTAGAGTGCTCTTCCGAGCAGACACAGGAGCCCAGGAATACACAGGAATTTGTGGCTCAAAATAGAAGCACTTGATGCTTCCAGGTATTTTATGTGGCAATGTCTTTGCAACCAGCAGTGCTCTGAGTGCTCATGCAGAGACACAGGCATGCAAATCTAAGCCAAGGGCAGAGACATACTATGAAAGCTAAGTCACAGCATTGCTTTTTCTAGAGCCTAGGCTGGATTCAGTTCAGATTCAAACACAGCCTTTGGGGATCTCAGATCTGGTTGTGCAGGTGAGTTCCTCTTCTCTTTTTGTACCTACACAAAATTTCCTCCTACGTCTTTATCTTTACATTGCTGGACAAGTAGCTGTATAGATCAACTCCAGATTGAGTTTCTCCACTGTCCACGGCACTGAAGGGGCCAAAGATGGCCAGACAGGCAGGTTAAACCCATTTTCTATCCTTTAGCCCTTGGGTTTCACTGTCCAAATCAGACACCAGCACCCTGTTCCAAGCAGCAACTGCACATGGCTGCAGCCAGTCCTGAGAGCAGCCCAGTGTGGCTCTCGGGGCTCCGTGCTTTCCAGCATCCAGAAGAGTGGCTGTACACCAGGAAGCTCAGGGACAGGACGCAGTTGTTTGTGCCTACCTTGATCTCACGCTTGCAAAGGCAAGCGCCATGTGTACGACTTGATTTTTGCAAGCAGTGTCCAGTGAAATCCCTTTGGCTACATAAGCCCAAGACACATGCAAGCCTTTAAGGGGCCGGACGGGTCAGCAGGCAGATAGGAACCTGGGGTCACAGTGCCAGGGAGAGGAGCAGTGCAAAGGCATCCGACTCCAGGCATTTTCTGCTTGTTTTAGTTCTTAATATGAAGTAAAGGAAAAGTCCCTGGAGCAAAGAGCAGAACTGGGAACGTGGCACTGTCAGGGGGCCACAGGTTACACAGCTGGATTCCTCACTGTACTTCTATCTCCAAGTCTTGCTTTTCTTTTGGCACGGCAGCTCTGCCTCAAAAGGTGGGGCCAGAGAGAAAGTCCATCGCCAGCTGCCCTGCAGCTTGGTAGCTGAGCTCAAGGGAAAACTTAACTTGAATTGACAAGTCAAACTAAAAAGTCTCAGGCTGAGAAAAGCCATCCCCACATCTTTGTCTTCCTTCCATCGGCAGCGCACTGGGAGAGGGCACCCCCCCCCAGCCATTGGCTTCACCTGATGAGTTAGTATGTTAGAGGCTGAGCAGACAACAGTGGCCATGGCTTATGTTCTCTATTCCCATACCCCAAGTCACCCTGAAGAGGTATGAGGTGCCCACGCTGTGTGCAAAGCGAGGTAGATGCTTCAGCTTGGTCATTCTGATGCTTCTGCTCCTTCTCAGATACAGCCACACTAATCCCAGCATGAGAGCTTTCCTCAGGGAAAAACACATGATGGGAAAACACTGGGGCTTTTATGAGCCCTTCTTCTGTGCCCTAACTAAATACACAGATGTTATAACATGGAAAACCCGAGTACTTGAATTCTTGCCCTTTCTTTAAGAAAAAGAAAAGAGGGGCTTTCAGAAGAAAGGCTGTCACATCAATAAACAGAATAAAGATGCGAGCCCTTAAAGGAGCTCTTTCTCTAACAAAGGGCAAGTATTCAAAGCCTTGTGTTTTCCATGTTGCAACATCAAAATTTTCCTGGCAGGATAATAATCCCCACAACCCAAGACAAAAAAACAAACCACACAACCTCTTTCAAGATTGCAAAATCCCAGCAATTAAGGGAGGGGAAATACTGTACACACAAATAAAAGAATGAACGCAAAAACTTAATTTGAATTTTAATTCTTTCAATGACAGTTCCCAAATTTTAAATAATAAGAATAATAATAGTAAAAAAATGAGCTGCAAACCAACCCTTCTGCCTGCAAGTCTGCAGTGACCTTTGGTCTCCCTCTGGCCTCCTGGTTGAATTGTTCCCAAGCTTCCTGAGGAGAAAAGCAGACAGCCTGTCCTGGGATGACTAACTGCAAAACCCCTCAGCACTAAGGATGCATGGGAGACACGGGTGGGAAGGGCAGAGAGGGAGCCCAGGGGAAGGCACGGTGCCTGCTGTTACTCCACAGGGGCACACACCAGGGCTGTGCCGGTCTTGCCCAACACAAGGGCACCCAGGGGCTGAGAGGGGAACTTGGGCAGAGGAGAAATAAAATGGAAAACTGAAGCTCAGGAGTAGGAAGACAACTCCTAGGCAGGGAGAGTCTATCATACCAGGGGAAAGAAAGGGAAAAGGAGGAAGACCACAGCCCCTTTTCGCCCAACACACAGGCAAACCTCCTTGCTTTGCTGGTACCAACTGGCACAGCCCTACTGACAGGTGACAAGAGCTTAGCCCGATTCATCAACATGCCCAAGCCACATGCTTGTGGCCATCTCTTCCTCTCCTCTTCCTCCCCACCTTTTAATCTCTGTGTGGTTTATGAGCCATAAGGAACTTTGAACCAATGGCAATTTTTTGCCACATTAAGGTATTGCACTTTTGGCTTCATGCCCAGATTAGTAATTCCAGACTGGCATTTTGCAGCCAGGAGCATACAAAATTAATGACAGCAACTCAATTGGAGCAACAGTTAATCAAAGCCAATTAACCCTGGCCCCCCACTTAATTCTGACCTGATGTGTCTATACAGCACCTGCGTGTGAATGCATTTAACCAAGCACATCACCATGCTGATTTCAAGATGAACAGCAGGGAATAAATGAAGATAACATATGCAGAGAAAATTGGAGGCTGATCATGAAGCCTCATTGGGGTGGCAGCAACTGAAAACATGGGCTGGTCACAAATTGCCTGTGCATCCCTTATTCAGGTTAAGTGCCCTGTTCCACTCTTGTCCTCCAAACATTGCATCGATAGTCTTATAAAGCTGGTGTTAGGCCAACAATGAAGTATTTTTGTGTAGTGTTGGACTTGAACACACCAGACACAGGTCCCACATTCTTCTGGGTGGCAGGGAACTATCATAGACTATTCTTTGATGAGAAAATAGACACAGAGACATGCCCAAGCCAGAGAGCAAATATGCAAAAGAAGAGTTTGAATGTAGGTTTGGCTCCAAGGTCTAAAACGTGAAATAAAAGCCTGTTCCATTTAAGTCTACTTTCAGTGAGAGATTTCAGCAAAGGAGAAAAATGCAAGTTAAACATTTCATCGCACTGCCAGTTAGTGCCATTGAATGAATGTGGGTGGAGGTCTTCATGGAGGGAAGCCAAATGTTTTATGCAAGCTGGCTAGCACAAGGGTTTTTTTACAACATAATGCTGGTGCAGATACCAAATGCTAGAGACGCTTTGTACAGAACTGCTCAGGCAACAGCCTGGAAGAGGGTGGGCTGTGTTTTCTTTTTTTTTTTTTTTTTTTAATTTTAATTAAGTTGTTGGATGCCAATGTATTTGGCTTTTTTTTTTTTTAATAAATATTTCTGCAAACTTAGAAACTTATAAGGCTCTTCATGCTATATCCTCACTTGGTAGTCTCATCTTCTAAAACTAGTTCCTATTTTGGGGGTGGTCAGCTTCTTCCCACCAAGCCCTGCATGAAACATCAGCTTGTAAAGGATTTGATCATAAAGGACAACTGGAAAGTCTAGTAATTTATCATGATGCATCTTTACCCTTCCAATCATGTTTGTCCCTAATTTTATACCACAAATGATTCATGTCACCACGTGCAACCACAAGAGCAGCTGTCCAAGTATATGGTGACCTCTGAGAATGGCCTAAATCCAAAGCCTGTGACAGAAAACTGTGGCAGAAAACACATGTGCTAGTCAGTCTTTATGCCATGTTTCTACTGGGCAAATGGTAAAGGCTCACATGCTTTTCCAAGCAATAATATTGCCTTTCTTCCAAAATTCTGATGGTTCAAATTCTCAGGCGGTAGGAAAGAGAAGGAGAAGCTGCAGTTTCACTTCTGTGGCTGCAAGGCATCTGTAGGCACATGAACTCTGAAAGTCAGGGATTCCCAACATGCCATTCAAGGCCACAGCCAAATTCAGTTCAGCCTAAGTATAGCCACTAAACTCCGTCTGGGCAAAAGAAAGGTTTTTTCCTTAAAACAAAAGGTTAAGTTTCTGCTTGTTGGCAAACAACCTCATAGCCCAGTCACACCCAGGTCAGGATTGTCTTCTGTTTTTTTGACTAAACAAAAATTCAAAATATTCAGTGTTAGATGCTTTTTCTACTTTCAAATAATTCAAATAAACCCAGGCTGTTCCAGCCAACACCAATGTGCACAGCAGCTGGTACTGTTATATCAGAACACAAGGCACACTAGCGAAGATAAAGGTTGCTCGTTTTAGGGGGCTGGAATCTAGACTAAAAAGAATGGATTTTACTTACAGCAAGATTGGGTTTTTCTTTCATACAGCACTGGCATTTTAAAAAATAAAAGGTGCCCAGGTACATTATGTGGTGCTTAAATGAGAGCAGGTATATCTGATGCAGATGACAACAGAAGAAACATTTGGGGACCAATTTCACAAATACTCCCTCATATCAGCTATCAACCACTAACATATTTAAATGAAAAAACGTTGGCAAGATTATGCTCTTTGGGTTTTTTTAAATACTGAGTAATGGCTGTTCTTTAAGGACCTTGGGGACATTTGTACTCACTAAATTGTATCTGATAAATCCTTACAAGTGCAACTTAAGACCTCAGGTTTCCAGACCAAGCTTATGGTCATCACAGCAAATGCCCACCAGCCTCCACATTCCACCACCCGTGCAAATCCGCTGGTTTTCTGTGCCCACACCAATGGCACATACACAGAGACACCAAAGATCTTCAGCGCCTTCATGACAAGAGGGCAGAGGTAGGAACTCAACACAAGTGAGGTTAAATTTAGTTCAGTTGTGTTAGTGGCCACATAGATGCACTTGGGTAATTAAGGCACAAAATAATTGCTTGCTTTTAAATACTAACTAATTATTGTATAAAGCCAAACATTTAACATCGAGATTCCCCTTATAGCTGTGGCTAGTCTGTCCCTTGCAGCACAAACTATTAAGCTGTAGCTTTAGGTAATACAGGGCTTTGTCCTCACCTGCAGAATCAAGATTTTTTAGTTCTGTTTTTTGGGGGGTTGGCTGGTTTGGGTTTTTTGGTTTTGTTTTTGTTTAGGGGGTGTTTTTTGGGTTTTTTCTTTGTTTGTGGGTAGGTGTTTTTTTTTTAAAAAAAAGTGGTTTTTCTTCAAAGAAGTGAAAGGTATCGGTTATAGCAGCTCCCCAGGCTGGTACCCTACCTGTATTTAAATGAAACAGGTAACTAGATATGAAAACATCATGCCTGAATGATGGGAGTTAAGAGGTGTTATAATTTTTCACTGTCAGTGGATGACAGTTTTGATTAAATGTTCTTTCTGGTTATAACCCTCATCCAGTTACCCACTCACTGTTATTTCCCAGGGGATGAGCCTAACCACAACGAAGTATCATTAGCAACAGTGCTATAATTCAGCTTCATAGAAGCCTACCCCAGTTATCTATGATGATCTATAGGTTTTCACCCTCCTGCAAGAAACACTTCAAGAAACACTTCTGTGCAGAACTGGAACCACTGCAACTGGAAGCAGAAGCTTTGCTGAAGATCAGCTGCAAACCATGCACCGCAGCTCACAGGCCAGTTTGCACTCAAATTCCTGGCAGCTCACAGGAGAGCAGGATGGACACAAGGGCACAACAGGCTGTGGGAGGCATTGAAGTCGATTTGCTCTTATGCTTAGCTAGAAGGAAGAGAAACAACGAGAGTAGCTTGCTTACCATCAAGAATTGCCCATTGCCCATCTATTTCTGTGTGCTTCAGATAGGAGTCTTCAATAGTTGGGTCATAGTCTGGCACAAAAATCTTCTGGAAAAACTGAATGGTGAGAGCGCTCTTCCCCACGCCACCGTCTCCAACCACCACCAGCTTGTACGTGGGGAGGTTTTCGCTGGGAACGGCACTTGTAGCCATGCTTCCAGTGTGCTAAATCTGCTGGAGAAAGAGATCATCTCCGATCACTCGTTAGCAACAAAAAGAGGGCAACATGCACAGGGCAGCTTTTACCTGCTGCCTAGGAAGTGAGGATGAAGGCAGTACGGACATCCAAAGTTCTTTTGGACAGGAGCAGCAGCACCTAACCTCCCCAGCAGCTCTACTGCAACTCAGCGCCATCACTTAGAAGTGCAGACAACCCCACTGCTGTGCTTGTTTCCTCCTGCCTCAGCTACAAGGATCACTAATTGCCACCAAACGCATGTGCAAAACTTGTATCATCCGCACACTTTTCCTACAGGGGCTGGGCCCACGCAGCCATGCCAAAAATCACCCTGGCTCAGCACAGCTGCCAAGCTCCGGGTAATTTCCAGTTGCCAGCGACCAAACCTCATTAATAAACTGGAGCTGTGCTGTTCTGCGCTGCTCAACCAGCCGTACAGCAAACATGAACTGGTGCGTTACATCCTGGGGCCAGATCTGCAGGCAGAAGTGGCAGTGGGGGATGAAGCCAGAGTTAGAGATCCAGTCCTGGCCCTGCCAGCAGACAAAAATGCACTTAGCTGCTTGCTTCTCCCTCATTTTCATGTTTGAGAAATAAAACCAAGAAGGCAGCAGGCCAGGAACGACAGGTGGTTTTTGTTTCGCCTTTTTTTTTTTTTTTTTTAAATAAAAAAAAAAAAGACACCTCCAGCCCCGTGGTGGCAGGAAGGCTGGTTTCTGTGGCTATGACACAGCGCGGAGAGCCAGGCGAGCAGCTTCCCCCACAGCGCTGTCACACCGCTCCCCTCCTCTCGGCGAGCTGCGGAGGAACTGACTCTTAAAAGAAAAAAGAAAAAAATTCACCGGTTGCAACTGGGCAACTGCACACGTGTTGAGAAAGGAGAAGAGGCAGCCATTGCTGAACGGCCCATTTCAACACTCAACAGCAGCGGCTGCTTATTTAAGAAGCCAGGCAAGCCGTTTTGTACCTATGCTATGTTAGCGGTTGGACTTGAAGATCTTAAAGGTTTTTCCCAACGTAAATGATTCTATGGAGGGCAGTGCCCTCCACCTGCCCACAGCAGCAGTGATGCTTATGCAAGTCACATGGGAAATGGGCGGCCATCTCCCAGATTTGAATGACCATTGCATTTTTGGGGAGGTTTTACAGTTTTAAAAAAAACCAACAACATAAATCCATCCTAATGATGAGGCTTAAGAGGGATGTTGATTTCCTTGGTATTGGTTTTCTTGACGCAAACCATCGAGCACGAGAGCAGCTGCGGTGACACTTGGTGCAGGCACCTGCTCCCATCCATTCCGGTCCTGCTCCTGCTCTTGGTGCTGCAGGTGCTGGCTGGGGTCAGCACCGAGGGGGACAAGGAGGTGCTCTGAGGCAACCTCCATGAACTGTCAGCATCTGTATCCCCACTACGTGCTCCCCCCACCCCCCACCCCAAAGGTTTTGGAGGACTTCCTGATAACCATAGGGATTTTTCTCTGTGAAGAAGAGGACTTTTAACTTTTTTGTTCTCAGAAAGCACCGAGCAAGGCCGATTGTGCTCAGTGCCGCAGCTGGCCCAGGTGGTGCTCAGGAGCCACGGCTGCCCAGCTGCTGCACGCACACTGCAAGTCGAGCTACCAACTAATGTAACTTCATTTCAGCCTATACTATAGAAAAAACCCCAAACCAACATTGTTCCAGAAAATCTTTCATTGTTCATATTTTCCAAACAAAACACTTCATTTCTGCGTTTCTGAAGAGGCCCGAAAGCAGCTTGGACTGTTTTTCAAAACACGAACGTAACCCCCTAATTGTCTGGCTTCACATTGAAGAAAACACCTGACTTCGAGCTTCAGTTTCTGGTTTCTCTAGTCCCTTTCTCCCAAATCACTATTTCAGTTTAATCAAAATCATTGAACCACAACAGGCACTTTTGACCTGGTGCGCGTGGGGGGCCCATGTTCCTTACTGTGCACTGGAGACCTGTCACTTGAGCAAGGGCTTTTCACAGCCGTTTCACAGCTCTGCTAACCAGCTTCTTCCCCCACTACACACCCACCTTCCCCTGCATGTGGGCAAGTGCATGAAAGGAGACAACATAAAACCGGTTGTGAACGTCCACATTTAAGTTTTAATTGTGTGAAAAGGAGCCTCAGGCCAAAGCAGCAGTGGAAATTGAGCCATAATCTAAAACGTAACCCGTGAAAACATTCAGTGTTAGCAGGTGACCTGAGGCATGCTGTGAGAGCACCACTCAAAACACAGCAATGCCCAAAGACAGTATCAAGACGATGAAAGTTGAGTGATTCACCCCATGCTTTTTCTGTCCACAAGGTAGGCATGAGAACAAGGTTTCCTTGATAATTCTTGCTTCTGATCACCACAGCATAATCCAGATAGTGCCAGCAGGACACAACTCCAGAAGTTACCTTCCCACCTACAGTCACAGCTCAATGCCAAAAGAGAAAAACCATCCATTTTCTAGATGAGGGAATCCCCTCTCCTCCATGCTCCCCCCCACATTATGCACAATGACAAGGTACAGCTTGCACCTGAGGGACTTCTGCAAACACAGGAGTAACTTCCCATATGCGTAATCTGTACGTTGTGCAGGTTGAATACCTTGACCCCTAATTAAAGTTGTGTACTGGACATGAACCAAATGTATATGAACTGTCTTCGTTTCTTCTCTAAAAAGAAAATCCCATAGGAGGGAGAGAGAGAGGGTGATCACAGAGGTGAGAACGCTGAGGCAGGAAAGAACTGCAAAGCCTTCTTGTCCGAGTTGAGACAAGCCAAAATATTCATGGCAAAGAGAAACACCATCAACTCTGCTCATTTCTAAACTATCTTTGGAGGAAATTCTTGAGAACAGCAAGAATTTCCATTGCAGCTGCTGGATGGGGAAAAGGAGACCAAGCACCAGCTGAGGTCTCAACCAGTCTTAGAGCAGCTCCTCACCAGAATCCCAAGGAAAAGTTTCTTAGCCCAAATTTGGGAGAGTAAGCAACTTTTTCACATTTACAAGATCACACATCAACAAGCAGCATGCTTGCCTGCACAGAAACCCACAAATTTCAACTAAATTTGTCATTTTTGCTTGGAAGACCAAGTTTTCCTTCTGCGTAACCTGGCTTAGGTCAGAAAATCCTCAGAGGCTCTTTAGGACAGAGACCCTGGCTAAAATCCTGCCCTCCAACACAGCTAATGAGAATTTTTTGCTTTGCCTGTGGCCAAGACTTCACCCTGTCCTTCTTTACACAGCAGAGTGGCTCCGCCCAGGCGGTATGAAAGACCGATTGTTACTGACACCGAGCGGGACAGGCTGCAGATGCAAAAACCATACTCCATTTGTGCATGATTTTTGACCTCATCACAAAACCACAAGCTACTGCTCAGCAGACAAGCATTACATTTTCATTGACATTTTGTACCAGCCCCTTTAACTTGCTCCTACGAAGCCTCAAGCTTATCTTGCATGCAACTCTCCCCAAAGTACTAGGATAATATTTAGCCCATTGTACAAACTGTGACTCTGCCCAAAACGCTTATGGGTTGAATTGGGGCATTTGCTTCCCATTGTTTCTAGAATTCTGGTCATACTGTACGTCTAAGCTACCAGACTGGGTATTGCGTAGCCTGGAAAAAAATGCAAGGACTGAACTGAAAAAAAATAGTTTTAAAAAAAAATAATCAAGAAGTGTAGGCTGGTTTGTTGAGCACAAACCCCTGTATTTTAGGTGATGCTAGGATGAATAGATGAAAACTTCTATTGAGTGTCAAAAGGCAGCAGCAAGTTTAGATGTTTCTGCAGGGCTGTTTCTACGGCTCATGGAAACAATCCTCCTTCTACTGAGACGGCAGGTCCTGTGTTCCCAACATGTAGGTACATAACGCAAACCCTCCAAAAGCCAACTACTTCAATCCCTCTACACCTCCACCTGCCCCAATAACCAAAGCAAGTAGACAGCTCATGCCTTGACAAGATTATCATCTAAACCAGCCAATAAATCAAACCTTAAAAACAACACATGTCACCACCTGGAAAATATTAAACACTCCCAAAGGTGTACAGAACTTCTGTGCTGGCTCATTACGTTGCTACGGGCAAGTGCACAAGGCTCGGGCTGATTTTCCTGTGTTTTTGGCAAGAGCACTGACACAGTCCTCCTCAGATGGGAGCAAGAATAAGCGTGTTTGCTGTAGATCTGACTGAGAAAAATGAAGCACAGACACTTTTATCTATTGTCTGAATACAAAGCAGCATGTGGTAATACACTAATAAGCTCTGATGCTAATCACCTTACAATTTATATAGTTGTTTATTTTGAAGAAGCCAAGAGAAGGATCCATACCCTGTGCTGACAAATCCTGTCAGGACTCTGGTTACGTCACGGGAAGGAGGCTGGTTTACACCACCATCTTCTTTTCATATGCACCGGCAAGACCGGTGTCCTGACAGCACAAGCCAGTAAAGCTGAGACAGTCAGAAATGCGGCTACTCCTGGGGTAGAGGGCAAGGAAAAGAGAAACACTGACCCAAGAGTGTTGCTGAGGCTAAGACTCCTCTGTAAAGATGATTTTGTATGGAGGCAAACTGCATAAAACCCTGCGTACCTGTCTGAACATGGGGATGGAGTGGAAGGGCCGAGCTATCCCCCTGGAGCAACAAAGTACTACAAAACCACCAAAGACTGAGAAATTCAGCTTAGTTTGTGTGACTGGGCCACCAAGCCCCAACTGGTCACCACCACATGTGGGTAGTGCATCTAATCCCCACCCTCATTGCAAATCTTGCCCTGAACGCAAGTGGGACAGATCTAAGCTTTTGTAAATCATTATACTTTCTGTCCAGCTGAGCAGAGGTGTGGCCACATATAACAATAATAAAATTGACCCCAGATGTTCAATACAGATGAGTGAGCACTGCTATCCCTGATTCCACTCTGCTCTTCTGGAGGCAGAGCTCCCCGGGCAAAGCCATTACAGCAGGTAAACGAGCTCAGAACCAAGCCCTGGATTTGCCGGAGGTTCGTGCAATTAAAGACACTGGCTCCCTGACAGAGAAGCCCAGCATGACAGTGATTTACAGTCTCCATGGCAACACATGACACAAACTGCATAATTCTGTTATGAAACCTCAAGAAAAAGCTGCAGCAGGGTCTGCGTGGGAATCACCAGCTCCCTTCTCTGCTGCAGCTCTCCAAACGGGACAGCTTTAGGGAGCCTGTGCCGCTGGAGCAATAGGCTGAGGTTTAGCCCGTACTCAGGTACACATATGTGTGCTGAGCAATTCCATCAGCCCACGGCCAAGGGAACTTTTCTATTATCGGCTTGCCTTGGTCCATGGATAGCTCTTCACACATGCCCTGTCAGAGCTCTGCACACCTGAAGACACCCTCACCTGAGGCTGAGGAAGACTATCAGCCACTGAGGCTGCCAACTACTCCCACAGTTACAATTAATAACTCTTTCGCTTGCCACAGCTCACTCTGTTACGCCCTTTTACCCGGCCACTTTGCAGGCATTAGCAGCTCCATGCAGTGCCTCCAGGGCTGAAACTCTTGCAGATCTGAACACTTCCCTCTCTGTTCCTCTTGCAGACTGCTGGCTGCAGCCACACAACCACCACGACACACCCAGAGACGTTCGCCAGGTACAAAAATAGTTCAGCCTCATGCGTTGCAGGCAATCCCTCGGACTGGGAGCTACTGGCAATCCTTGAAACACGGGACATGCCCTTTTTGGAGGCAGCTGCGTCCCTTGAGTCATGCTGATCAGGACCGAATGAACTTCAGGGAGTGCTCCCTCAAGTAGGCATGATGGTGTCCCAAACCCTCAAGAGCCAAAGGACCCATAAGTGTATGAACAACCACCGCCAATTATTATTAAATAAAGATGATTGACTCTTAGCCAGGTTTCCTGCCTGGTCAATGTCTCAGAAAGGATGCACCGAGCAAAAGCTGGACTCCGAGCAAGTCTTCAGTGGAAAGTCAGCATGGAAGAGATCTGTCATGTGGGAAGTCAGAGCCTTACACCCTTTGTAGCATTGGCATTAAGTTGCTCGAAACCCAAGTGTAATTTCAGCTCTCTGAGGTTTTCCATTAAGGAGGATCCTGCCAGGTGAGAGCGCTCTCAACTCCCATCAGCTTCCAGGAGATCTGATGGAGCCCAGCACCTGGCAAGACCTGCACAGGAAATTACAGGCATTTCCTTCTGGAGCAGTGATCAAAGCACTATCAGATTGCTACTAAAGAGGAGAAAAAAACAGAAGTCATAAACCAACTGCTGTTTAAAAATAAAATCCTCAATTTTATAATTTTATAATAAAATCCAGCAATAAAGAGCTGCAACTGGTTGGGTTTTGAATTTGGAGGATGTAGCTGTGGGTCCTGGAAGCGGTCACGTGAATTCTCCTCTAGGGCAAAAAGATACTGTACCCCGAGGGCTGCACTCCCTGAACTCCTCGCTGGTTTCCTGTGCCAGCCAAACCTTTTCTCCTTTTCAACCCAAGATCGCATCGCCTCCCCCACCACACAGATGCTGCTCGGATTTACTGTAAGAGAAAGAAAACGCACCGGGGGAGTAATGAAGCACTTGAGATTCACACAAAAGGCAGCTAAAGGCAGTAGCTGCCTGATGAATACTTGGTAGTTATTTCAGGAAACATGGAATTATAGTCTGAACAAATAATAATAATAAAAAGCCACGTCACTGGAAATTGCTTAGGTGGTAGGCGGCCCCCCCTCCCCCCCTGCTGCGAAACCCTAAGCAGTAAGAAGGAGCCGTTGCTGCAGTACTGAGTGGCAGTGGCTGTGGCCAGGCTGGGCGCGGGGGCTCACCAGCATTCACTTGGAAGCACGTGCTTGTCCACGTCCTGATCTGTATGTAAATGCAGCACAGCATGCGTCAATCATATTGACAAATGCCATCCAAAACGAACTCTGCTTCCCTCCCCCAACTACTCCTCCACCTCCCACAGCAACTCCATTAATCTCTCTTGGTGATGTAGTGCCCTTTTCAAAATACGTAAGAAGATTCTTGTCACTCTGACAAGCCAACAGTCAGATGCAGAAGCCAGATTATTATTATTATTTTAATTAAAAACAACACTTGAGTCAGATTTGGGTCATCTGCAGAGTTACAGCACTGCTGCTACCAGTTTTGTAGAATTCAGCTATGAGACCAAAAAGCAGCTACATGAGATCCATTGCTGTACGTCTCAGACCTTGACTAAAACTGCATAGTTTCCAGTTTAGGGGAGTCCACTGGAGGCTGATCCAAGCCTTTTGCCAAGACATGACATGAGAGCATCCTTGCACAGTAACTGGGACCTGAGAAAGCCAGCCCATCATTTCTCGTGTGTTTAAACCCACCATCCCTTTCCTTACTCATTTATTTCCAAAGCTCTCACGAGACACCGAGGATGACAGATTCCTCTATTACTCTTGAAAATTCTTGGCTAGTGAGGCCAGGAATACCTCTCCTATGTTATCATGGAACCAGTGAAGCTGACTTAAGCATACTGTAGCAAAAAATCAGATAGCCAAGATGTTCCCCTGCCCTGCCCAACCAGAGATAACACAACAAGAACAAATTTACAGTGGAGGAAGCAGCTTCGAATTCCAATAGCTGCCCTTCCTGCTCGCACAATCCCTGGAAATGGGCAGCTTCCCTCCCACACATCCCAGCCTGCTGACACGCCAATAAAAAGACCCCAAATCCACTGCCCTGGGTGGTTTTGCTGCTCTTACGCTGCTCAGTAAGGTTTCCGAAGCAACAGCCCAATGCTGCACCAGTGCTCCATTTGCAGCCAGATGCTCTGCCGCCTGCATGTGGCCCTGCCACTTGTGATGCAGCCAGATGTGCACAGCACAGCCCTCCTGGCTTCAGCCAGCATCACCCTGGGCAGGCAGAAGCAGTCCACGCAACGAATTCATGCACTGCAGCACAGAGCTGTGGGGGAATCCCAAGCAGCTCCAAGAACTGCCCAGCATGAACTATCCTTACGGCTCCACCCTACCTTCACTCAGCCCTGCATCCCCCTGCCAAAAGAAGGGGTGCACCCACCTCTCCACCCAGCTCCTTGATGGCTTGTTGTGCTGCAGGCTTAAGGACACCACGCTGTGTGCAGGGCAGGCATGACTGAGCCAACGCACAGTCTTCATGGCACCTAAGGATGGTTTGGAGACTGTTTATGGATAGAAAGGGTACGTGGCCATCTCATTCCAGTCACCTTCCTGCAAATCTATCAACGCATTTGGCTCCCAGTTTGTCTTCCAATCAGGCTCAATTTGGTATTTAATGTTTTTTACATCTCCAGTGTTGCTACCAGATGTCTTCTGGGACGTAAATGGCTTTTTAAAGACTCCCTTCCCTCCTGGCAAATATATTTTGCATATTTTCAGACAGCAGTAAAAAGCTGAAGGCTGTGATGGTCCCTGGTAGTAGCATTTCTACAAGGGGATGGGTGAATCCTATCAAGTCCCAGGCTGATGCTCCCTCCTTTGGGGCAGAGGGAGGAAGGTGAGAAGAGTGGGGATCTCCAGGCTATTTCCAAAACCTGTGCTCTACTGCAAACCTTCTCCAAAAATACTCATGACTATGCCCTTTCTAGGCAAAAAGACTATTGTCCATATTCTATGGAAAAACAGACAGATTACCTGTTCCCTTTTGCATCACAGTGTCCCCTGGAATTACCTGTAAGCTAGAGGGCAGCCCAGATGTTTCAGGACACCAGGCAGGCTTGTAGCATGCTCTGTCAGCTTTCTCAGGCTCCTGGGTCAAGGACAGTCCTCCTGGTTCCCCACAACCCATTTAATACTCATTTACAGGTACAGAAGAGCCCAGAGCATGCTAGTCCATGACACTGGAGCTTAGTAAAGCTGCACCAGCGTGGACTTCAGAAGATGAAGGAACAGTCATCTCGCATGTTTACCAAAATAGGCACTTGGCAGATTTTAGGTAGAATTTCTTGACTCTAAATCCCAGAACCATGTGGAAGGCTATTTTTCAGACATTTCCAGGTCCATGTCATTACTCTGTCACTTGGAAGACTCCAAGATCTCATCGCTGGTCCAGGACCCATTACAGTCATTTTTTCCAGGCTTGTCACGGTGTCTGCCAAGAGCGTGAGCCTCTTATTTACGTACAACATGCTGGGGAGGCAACTCCGTACTTGGCAAATCTGACAAGCTTGTCCGAAAGAGGAGTGTGTGCAGAGCCCGGGGCTAGGTATGGGGGTGGCTGCGCAGCCCCCTCCTCTGCCCTACATGTGGTGACACCACGAAGCCACAGCTTCTCCACGAACCTGCTGGAGGACAGGGTGCACAGATACCACCAGCACCCTGGTCAAGTGCCAGGCCAGCCCTGGCACTTCTTCTCAGCCTTTCTCTTTGGAAACGTCCTCAGCTGTGAGCTCCCTCCCTGCTGTGAGCTCCCTCCCTGCTGTCCTCCTCCTGTTCCTTGCTTGTCTGGGCAAGTCCTCCTGGTGGCAAATGCACACCTTGACACTCAGACCAGCGGGCAACTGGCCAAACCACCCTTGAGGAAGAGTTTATCCACGCATGACAGAAGTTCTCCCTCCTGTCAAGCATATTCACCCTGCCAGCACCGGAGAGAAGCATCTTGCGAGGACACCCCTCCAGAAAACAGGTACCAGGGTCCCACCTGGTGCTGCTCAGTACCTGTACTTTGCTGTTGAATGCTCAAGTTTCTTTTCAGGTGTCACAAGTAGATGACTCCATGTATCAGAGCAGCAGCTGAAAATCAGCGTATCTTTGAAAGCACCCTATGGATCACGTGACCCAACTTTAGACCCCTGTAGTCACCCCTTCTACCCCTCAGTTTCAGCACATATCAGGATACCTTAAGCCTGGTTCCTCCTATGCTCAGTCTAAACCCTCTGCCTCAACTTTTAAGTCATTCAGCTTGCAGCTGCATCAGAGGGTATATATGTACATTCGTTAACACTTCCATTATGTCCCATGGTTTGGCAGGTGGTGCTGCATTATGGATTTAAACAGTGCCAGCAAGCAAGTCTACAGCACTTCACTCGATTAGCATGCTATGGGAAATCATACCTCAAAAGAGTTTTGCACTCTTGTGAAGCACCTCCAACGAACAAGGCAACAGCAGGGCTCCAACCACCACTGCCTCTGTGCAATCACATCAGAAATTCACTCACAATTTCATGAAAAGATAAACCCCCTCAAAAATAAATTGCCCCGTGGGGAAAAAAACCAAAAAGGCAAAAATTAAAAGCCACAGCAGTCTCTCCCCAGTTAAAGGAAAAGCGAGAGGCACACCCTCCACTACCATTACCACAAAACATCTTTTACACACACCAAACAATAACATCTTCTGCTTTTGCCCTATAAACTGGTTTTAGCATTCCCATAGGAGAAACACATCACACATGGTTATACTCATTATGTAAGTCAGTCTTCCAGGTACTCTGCCTCTCACCAAAGATGATGGCTTCTGTCGTATCAGGCTGGTACTAACAGATTTCCAGAAACTGTGCAGTCACATTCCCTGAAGGGATGCCATTCCAGAGGGATGAGCAGATGTGCTGGGCTAGCCAGTGCTGACCCACTACTCCCTCCCCACAGCAACACAGTCAGCAAACACACCACTCAGTACAGGCGAAGGGGTGGCTAAGGACCGTTGATGGGACAGGAGGGTAACATACTGGTTAAACACTGATATCACCACATTGCTCATAATTTACTGTGGCTGGATGTACTCATTTTTCCTTAAATGTGAGTGGTACTACATGTAGGTGTACCTGCAGTGGTACAGAACGCTGGCTCCCACAAGTGTACAGGACTTCTGCCTTACCTGGGCAATGGGAAAGGTCATTTCACAGGTAAGACCACACATGAACTGAACAAAGCAAAGTAACTGGATAAAGTTTCTGAGTCTAGATTATGGCAGTCCAATCAAAAGCTACTTTCAAAAAATCCTGGTCATTGCTTAGCTCTTCCAGAGCATCATTTTGGTTCAATTACTCTGCTCTCCTGTTTGAACAGGTTTCCTTGCTCAGATTCTCCTGACTTTCAATCCTTTTGAGACCTTGGCTAGGAAGTTTCATAGGAATGTTTAGGTTCTGCCATCAGAGCCCAGGAATATCCGTTTTTAACTTCCATCTACCACACAGCCGTGAAGTACAGTTATCCTGCTGCAAAGTCACAATGGAGTAAAGACATCAAGGTCTTTTCTCAAAAATAGTGGGATGCAGTGTTGTGTTGCTCTGACCTCATGGTAGATCCCATATGCCATTCCTATGCCTATATAGTGCCATTGTTTTTAAACAGATTTTTTTTTAAGCAAAGAGATGTTAGCCTTAGTCTTGGCAGCTCAGGTAACTCATTTGCGTCATATTTTACATACCAGACACAGAGAGAGCAAGAAATATGGATCTGGTGCTTCTTTGTACTGCTGGGTTCTCCCTAAGGGACATTCAATCCACACAGGGGTCTTTCATATGCTTCAGTACATTCAAGGGCACTGCAAAAATAAAACACAAACGACAACTGTAGATACCCTTACGTTTTATCTTGACCTTATAAGCTATAACACAGCATGGGATGGTTTACCCTGGTGTCCTGACATGTTTCTGGATATAAAAATCTTTCTATTAAAACCACAGATAGAGATGGCACGGATTGCAGCCACTTGAAGAAGAAGAAAAGAAAAAAAAAGCCCCAAGCATTAAGGGTTGGTAAGGGACAAGATTACTTTCATCCTGCCACAGCATGTTTCAATTTAACCACTGCATCTCTCAGCACTTTTGGTTCATATTCTTTTACCACACAGAGACACAAGTTTGGTATACGCCCAGCCCTAGGAAGGGGAAATGATATTTTGGGTCATCAGCTCCACCCACCATGTCCACCCACCCCTCCACTCAACAAGGCTTTTGAAGTGCACCGGTCTCAAACAGAAGCAAGAGCACATTAGCCTTGGGTCAGGAGGGCTTGGAGAGCTGGAGCACTCCCGAGGTTGGGAGGCATTTCAGGAACTTCTTGGGGCCAAGTGGCTTTGTCAGCAAGTCCCTCACCTCCTTCTGCCCACGAGGACACCCTGCCCAGGGCTGCCTGCACCTCTGTCCCCACCATGGACACTAGCAAGCACTCCCTCCCCTCCCCAGCTCCGCGTTTGCTGCCCTGAAGGAAGCAGGTCTCCACCACCCCAGCTGCTCCACCACCTCCAGCCTTCACCACTTTGGCTTTGACAACTCATCTTTGCCCCTTCCCACCTCTCAGCTAGACCCATCCATCTCTTTGTGAGCCTTCCCAAGCCTACAGGAACTGCAGCTACTGTTATTTTTCTCTTTTTTTTTTTACCCCAAACCAGATGAGGCAATCTGACCTCCAAACCAGAGAACTGCTCCCCGTGTTTTGTGCAGCAAAAAGTTTTATTCTTACGCTGCACAAAACCAAGCAGACGCTTCAACGTGGGATACGCCTGAAAACACTATTTTTCTGCTTTGCTTCAACAACCTAACATTTATTCCCATATTCTTGCGAGGCTGGTATGTAAACAACAGGGAGTGACTTGCTGTGCTCAGGAGACCTTAGAATAAGAGTTGTATTTCTTTGCACTCCCGGATCCAGTAAGCCATCCTCCTGAGGCTCAAAGAGTTTCTGAAGCTTATAATTTAAAAATCCAAGGAACAAAAAAGGGTTGCTGGAGGAATAAAAAAGGGTTGCTGGAGATCTGTACAACAGAAAGTAGACTGAAACTGTTCCATTATTTAATAATTCAAATCCCAGATGCTTAATTAAACAGACTTGCTACATTGCAAAAAAAGAGTAAGAAATTATATATTCCCTTAGCTAACTTTGCTGATTGACATGAAAGACTTTCCATGCTCTACAGGCGTTCAGTCCAAGTCAGACTTTTAGAGAAGGACTTAATACTCCACAGGTAAATCTCCCGTAACATAACACTTGCTGCTCACAGGACAGGGGTGATGCGGCATCTTATCAGCATCTCTGTGCTGCATGGAGCCATTTTGCAGAATGCGCAGAGGAAACAATGCTCAGCAGAGCATCTTAACAGAGCATTCAGCATCTCTTCAGACCAGACCAAACCTCAAGAAAAACAACTAGTCTGCGCAGCTCCCTATGCCTGCTATTTTACACGTTTGCAGACAAAATCTGAAAGCATCCATAGCACATGGAGGAAACAGAAAAGTCTCTCTCCCAGTACTCTGCCCTTTGAGCTACAAAATATTTTCTGAGGGAAGAGCTGCAAGTATCATTCAAGTTCACCTTATTGCTAAGGCTCATCATAACCTTTGGACTTGTAATCCAGAGTTACAATCCTTCAGCAGCTACCACCAAGGTCTCCTCAGGGGGAAGCAAAGCAGGACAAGCATAGGATGGGCTCAGGTGATACCTGCCCTGTTCTCCAAGGATGGTTATATCAGATGTAGGATTGTGGCTAGGCAGGTACCTTAACAGCAAGATCACACACTCCTCTGAGAGCTATGATAGCAATATTTGACTTTGCACTGTTGTTTCACAAAAACAACTCACAAGAGCTTAGGGGATTCCCAGAGCACTGGGGCACATCTCCTCTGAGGTTAGCTGGGGGCTCTTGTCCCCCCCCAAATGCCAGCAGCCATCAAACTAACCTCCAGTCTGCAACTACAGCTCGGCAGCGAGCCCTAATAAGCCAAAGGGATTCCTCCAGTGATCTCCCCAGCTGATCACCCCAGAGCACAAGCTCTGTCAATGCCCTTCATGACTCTTTCTGGGACTGAATGCTGGGTACCGAGTAACTTCTTCCCGAAGAGTCCTATTTGACAGATCTATCTGCCCACCCGGCAAATCTTGTACTTAGTTTGGTGGCACTAATACTTCCACACCAAGTGTTACACAAGGCATCAGCGACATATTTTCTGAAGATCACAATCTCCACTAAATTGCCAGCTGTCTATGCAGACCACTCAAGAGCTATCTGGGTATGTTAAGTACAGATGACAGACTCGATAACAATGTCTGGATGTGCCTGAAAGATTAAATTCCATCTGCATCGTGTTACTTTTTGTCATTTCGTATCTTTTTGGAGTCTTTCTGTGTCACAACCAACTGGTAAAGAGCTTGTATCACAGGCTCACAAACCCACAGAAGAAAATCCTCTAAATGCTTTTTTGGAGTGACCAGGTACCTGGAGACATGATGCAGTGGATTATTTTAGTAGCTCTTTAAGCGGGAAGGCCAGTTCAAGAAAAAAATGAGTGGGATTCCCGCTACACCAATGTCCATTAACATCCTTTTAACTTGAATTGGGTGGGTCTTTATTCCAGCTGTTGTGTATCAGACTCACCATTAGGCTTTTTGCTTCCAGCAAAGTGCAAATAACAGATTCCTATTCAAAAGCTTTTCAACCACCCTTACATTTGCAAGATGAGCAATTATTTGTTTCCACAGACCCGAACCAGCCTTATACTATTACAGCCTTTTGTTTGCCAGTGTACCCCACAAAAATATATTGAAGGAAGCTTAAACATGCTCATTTTCATACTGATATGACCAATTCTCAAAAAAAAACCCAACCCCAAAACAAAAATAAAACACCAAACCAACAACAAAACAGAACACCCAATAAACCCGAAGATTTCACTTCAATAGTTATTTCTTCTCACTTCGAACACCCCTCTCAAATAAGTGGGCAAAACAGAGGAGCTGCAGAGCATCTTGCGGTTACCAAATCCATATTTTCTGTGCACATCATGCTGTCTGGGTTTGTTCACAGCGAGTCTATCTCTATCCTCTGTTCCTGGCCCACCCAGTAATGGAACCCCAGTTCCAATCCCTTCTCCACCTGCGACTGGAACAGAGCCATGCTGGTGGGCAGACATTTGGAAAGCTTAATTCATTGGCACTCTCAAATAAACACTATTTCATTAAGGAACTTTTAAATAAAACAAACACACACCACACTTGCACTTCATAATTAAGTGCAAGCCAACTGAATTAGTGTCAAGACATGCCGTAAGTGGAAGTATCAAACCCTGGCACCCCCGTGTCCCTAGCAGGCTCCAACAGGAGAGCTCTGGCAGCTTGTACTGCAGCGGACCCCAACCCTGCATCTCCTTGGGACTACAGCTCTTGTGCAGGCAGAAGTGGCTGTGCCCAGACTCTGCCTGCTCCTGCTCAGGATGTGGGTACCTGCTGTGTGATGCTGCAGGCATGGCCTGAGAGGGACAGGGACATCCCTGCCCTGGCCACGACCCAGGTGTGACCTTCCAGCAAAGGAGCAGTAACCGCTGAGAAGGTAAGATCTCTGCTCCAGCCCGCAGCTCTGCGAGCTCCTGCCCAAGCCCAGGGAAGCTAACAGCACTGAGCGCTTCCAGGTTTTTCAAGAAAAGAATTTCCCTGTAACCAGCACAAGGTACGTGATATGGGCCCAAAGCGAGGCACAGCATGACTTACAGCTGACTTCAGTGGGCTTTAGTTTGATCTGTAAATCCTCTCGACACTTCACAAGAGCGTTTCTTAACTCCCGCTGCCTTCAGCCTCATAAGAGATAGACATAAATACTTAGCATTAGCATAGCTCCTCATGACTCATTTTTTCTCCTTTTTAAATATAGCATCATATAAATGTGGATATGTTCTGAGCAATAAAACATGTATTGTTACTGTTCACCATGCAACCAAAACAAAAAATTCCTCCTGCAGGCTTTGCAACAGCTTCCTCCCCCAAAACCAAAACACCGGTGCCCCTCACAAGGCCAGGACGGAGCAAGGGCAGATCTCCCTCAGGGAGCCCAGGCAGCACAGGGACACAGCACGGCGGCAGCAGATGTGGAGCCAGCAGCTGGACAGAAGGCTTCATCATCAACCCAGCCACTCATATCAACTTTATTAAAAAGAGCAGAGCTGGCTCCGGACACAGGAAGAACAGGGATTTGCCCAGCAGAATGGAGTTTCAATAGCTGTGAGGCAGCCTATGCCAGCACTGGGGAAGCCAGGCTTGCTGAAGAAGTGGTGGTGGCACCTTTAGCTGGGGAATGCTCCCTGTTCCGCATCTTCCCTCAGACATACATCATCTTCCTCCCTCCATAACCAGGCTTGATCTTTCCTCCTTAGAAAAGCCAAATCCCACCTTGTCTAGCCAAGGAAACGTCCCAAGCTGCCTCAGAAGCACTGAGGAGGAACCTGATAGGAAGGCAGAACACGGATCAGAGCTTGATGGTTTTCACAGGAATTGAGAACCAGTTTCAGCACCTTCCTGCCTGTCCTGCTTCACACTTCCCTGTGTGATCCTGTGTGCTGTGTTTAGCTCTACTGAATACTCCAGTTCCCCAGCTGTACAAGCAAGATAAATAGTAGGTCCCTATCTCACAGTCATGCTGCAAAATAAATAATTTTGCATTACAAGTGTTACAGGAATGCTTTAAAAATTGCACAAGTACCAACACTAATCCATCACTGCTCAAAAAGGGACCCAAGACTGATAGCAAATTGAAGTCTTACCTACACAAACATAAACACTAGAGTATGCAAGACTCTTTTCTTAGTTTATCTGTTTCTTCCGATAACCATGTTCGCGCTGGTGACTCGAACTGTTCCAGTCACAAGTTGTTTGAATTCAGTGCACCAAATTGCATCTGGAGAAATGTATGTTTCGCTCTGTCTACGGTGATGGCTGAGACAACAGTCATCCTCCCAGATGTCCTGAGGACACACATGAAAGTACACACTCACATCCATCCTGCTGTCAGGTGACTGAAGAGTAGCCATTTTTACATCATGGACCTCTCTACCAAGATTACCTCTGAGAATCTATTTTCCACATTATTTTTCTAATTGTTTCTTCAACCTCCTTATTTAATATCAGAGATGAGCAGAGTGGCAGAGCTGCCATGTTCATCCTAAAACCTGTCATTTAAAAGACATGATAACAGAAGCCTTTTCTTAAAACTTCCAGGAGTATGTGTGGCTTAAAAAGCTGGTTCCTGTTTAAAATAATGACTAAGACTCTTAGGAATCTAACTCCCAAAGTCACACAGGTAGTTTTGAATATGTTACCCTTTTACAGTAATTATGCCATCAAAGTTCCAGTCAAAAGCTGATGAGCGTTACTAATATATGCTGATGAGTGAGCCTGTAAGTGAAAGACCTTCTTGCTTTATTTACACTCCAGTAAATCAGAAAGCACACCAAGACTTATTTTCACATACAAGAGTAACAGACCTGACCCCAGGAGACACTTCGCAAGGTTAACTCACAGCCCAGGGAACAGGCTTATTGTAAACTGGCTGCAAGCTGGTGCAGTTGTACTTGTTTTCACTCGAGATGACGGAAACTTGGAGCAGCTGTTTGGTCTTCAGTGGACTAACAGCAGCCACTACATAAACCAGTCATCTGGCCCACCATGTTTGATCCTTACAAATCACCACTCAGTGCCAAACAGTCCCCAGGAATTCCTCAGTGACACTCATCTCCAGCCCAAGAACTAGGCAGATGCAGTCAGGAGTTGGCAATAACCAGAGAGAGCAGCAATCAGCAAACCATGTGTGGGCATTTCCTCACCTTGAGGAAAATAAACATATTTTTCCCTCCCCAAAATGAAGTGCCCATTTCAGGTAGGTTTAGCAAGTTAGCACAGGAGCGAGAACTGTTGTACATTCAAAAAAGAGAGGCTTTGTATAAAACCGTGGAATTTGCAGCAACAAAGAAGGCTTAGGTAGTGGAGGGCTGTGAGGGATGAAGAAAGAATAAACCATTTTTATCACGCTGCATAAAGTTATATATTTGTACAACAGTCCTTCCAGAAGCAGACCTTCTGAAAGAGAAGGCAAGGCAGGCATTATGTTATCTGGGAGAAGGATAAGCAGCTTTATACTTGTAGTAGAAGAAAGCGAAAGAAAGTAGTTCAGGACTTTAATCTCAAGCCCATCAATGGCAAAAAAGTTCTAAGGCAAACAAAATATAGCCAAAAATTAATAAAAAACCCCCTCAGCTGTAGAAGCATTAAGCAATTCTGCTGGTCAGTTCTGGGTGGAAGAGAAGCAGCAGGAAGGGGAATCCAGCCCCAGAGTATCTCAAATACTTAGATGCCTTCTGAAGTATCTCAGCATTTGCTATATTTATGCTCCCAACACACCCCACAATGAAGAAGCTTCTACTACCCTATTTTAGGAAGAAGAAAAGTGGGTTCAGTGAGAGGCAGATTCACAGTTATGGTTATCCATAAGAGCTGCTGACCTTAGCCTCCCTGCCTTTGGGCAGTCTTGTGACAGAAAGTAACTTGGAGCAGGTTTTCCATCTGTTCAGCTAGCTCCAGCCACTGGACTAGTCTCTCTGACAAAACCTATACGTCTGCGCCACACGAATCACCACTTACTGAGGAACTAGTGTCTGAAGCAGTAAAATTATCAGGATAATTTTATATCGGGATAAGTATCATAAAGTACAGAAAACTACTTAGAAATATCATTAACCTCCCCCAACCCTTCCCCCACCTCTTCCCTCAATCATTATTTCAGAAGACATATTTTTGTATACTTATTTCATCATCTAAAAACAGATGGCCGGTTTGCCATATCTCTGTGCAAGACTTCCACACTTATTACTCTTCCGCTGACATTTTCTCACATATACATGCATGGACGGATCAGCAATTGCTCCACTGCATTCTCAAATGGAGAATAAGAGTCATAAATCTCAAAAAAATGAGTACGCCAAAAAATTCAGCACCTGAAGTTACAGCGTTCATTTTTCCTCTCTGTCCAGAAAAAGCCAATTGTAGCTTATCGCAGATTTTATTGAAGTTGATGGACTTCCTTTAGATTTACACTGGATACAAACACTCAGGATGTGACGGACTGGAGTGCTGGACCTCTGTTTCCCCATGGAGAAAAAGAGCCAGTGACATTCAAGCAGAACAGGAGGGCTGCACTCCCCTCCCCACCAAATATCTTCTGTCAAGTCCCTCTGTAGGCAACAACAGGAGAAAGAAGCAGTAACTCCACCAAGGACTAGGCTAACGTTCCTCCCATCTGCCAGTCCCACGCTCATTCTGTTTTCACTTGGACCAAAATCCTCCCAACCCCTTCTGCTTTATACTTCATTAAAACTGGGTGCCTCAGACACCAAGAATAATAAAGTTGATCTTTGAAAGGCCACTTTCAAGGCATATTTCCTTATCTTTTAACACCACATTTCTTCTTCAATCCCATCTATAGTACTGTCTTGGAAGCCTGGAAATTAATTCCATATTTTCCATATTGAATCTATCCCCCCAACCCTCATCTACTTATGACAGTAAAAGCTTACGCAAACACCAGCACCATACAAAAATGCTCCCTTCTTCGTTCCTGTGGGTTCATGTTAATATTCTCCACCTCTAGAGTCTGGAGTACGCTCTGCGTTGAGGGCTGCACGTTCCCCTGCTGAGATGCAATCCCTCCTGCCTCTACCTCTGCAGGTAAGAGAGGTAAAAGGGACACAGAGTCATGGAGAAGTTACAACACTGAGGCAAGGGCAGCTCCCACACGCAGGGGCCCCACGCCACACCAGAGGCCCCACGCAGGCTGCAAAGGCTGAGCGAGGAGCCACTGGGAGTGACAGTGTGGCTGGAGCTGCGCAGAGCAAACAAACCAGGCAAAACCAAATTAAGACTGTTCCAGTTGAAGTCTGGAGCCTAAAACCTTCATAGGGCAGACTGATTCATCCTAATGAATTGACTCACCTCCCTCTGCCCTGCAGGTCAGCAGGGATGCCAGGCTTGGCAACTGTGGGCGATACGTAGAGGCTCTTGGCTTGAATCCAGCCACAAGAAATATTTCACACCCAAAGACAGAAGATAAAAATGGAAGAAATGAATGAAGCCAAACAGCTTTCTTCAAGCAGCCCTCCAGAATTAAGAGAAGAAGGGAGAAGAGCTTCTGCCCTGATGGTCTTAACAGCAAAACACTACCGGCAGCATGCGGTGTGAGCCAAAGGGCTGCGCAGGTCTCAGGTACAGGACACCGCTTCTGTCCACAGTTGAAGAGCTCTAAGGAACCATAGCACGATGTCAATGATAATGATTCATCTCATTAATTTCTCCTGTATTCGCTTGTCTGTGCGTTGCCCTCATGTACTACTTTGCCAATGACAACATCAGCTCATGTACAGGACTCGCCTTCCTCCTTCCAGTCCCCAAATGCCATCTCTCCCCCTATGCAAAAAAAAAAATTTCCAAAAAAGGAAAGAAGTCCCCTCTAACCAAGAGATGATACAGTTTTATTCTTCCCTTTTGTTAGCCTCAGTCCCAGTTTAATAAAAAAAAAAGACACCCAACACAACACATACCAAACACTACCCCCTATGAAGAAGGCAAGCTTTGTTTCTGTAATTCTTAGTTCCTCCGCAAAAAATTTTGAGCTTGTGAAAACACCCACCAAAAACTTCAATAAATAGAAACTGCCTTTCACATCATTTCTGAAAAAAGATGCTGGGCCAGCTCCAAACCTGGTGCAGCTGCTGTGGTTCAGGAGTCATGCTGGCGGGGTGTTTGGCCCTCTGCAGTTTGGGCTATACACTCATATCATATGTGATATCTCCTGGAATGGAGGAGCAAAATCAAAGGAAGTCAAACAAATGGATGCAGAACTATAATATAAAGAACACCTATTTTTCTATATGCACTATTATTTCTAAAGAGATACTGCCAGCTTTGTATTTTCACACTCAAGTATGTAGAAAGAAATCCTACCCCTATTAGGCAGTCCAAAGCTATGCTATCGAGAGGCAGGTTTTAAAAACCTATTACTTCATAATTTCCTTGCCACACCCTTGTTCTCTCTCGTATCTCCTCCTGATTAATAGACCCCGTTTTTACAATGCCCCTAACAGATTCAGAGCAACAGACAAGCACCTTTCCTAAAGAAAATTAGTGACACCTGACCCATGCAGTTTTAGGCCTTTGAAATGCATCTCTCTCATGCAGAGGGGGCCTGAGCTAACTGGGTAATTTCATAGCGAAAATCCAGAAGCATATCTGTATCCAGGTACGACTATAAGGTTGGTGTGCTTGTTCTTAGTATCAAGTACTGGATAAACAAAAATATCCAGGTAAGACATAAATAGAATGTTTCCAGTCAACAGCATCCCTTGAAGCCTGCCACCAAAATCCAAACTGAGATGACTTAAGATACCTAAGGAGTTGGCGGTTTAGATTTTCACACTTTCAGAACGTTAGGCAACTAATGCAGAAAAGTCCCAGCTGATGGGTGCAGAAGGGCTGCAGCTGCCTATGCTGGAGGAGAGGGGGGCAGGACTCCACCGTACGCTTTGCTCTCCTGACAAAACCCCAACCCCTACCCCGAACTGCCACAGCGTAAAGTCCCGATTTGTTGTACGAAGTGAGCAGCTCGACAGGGAGGTTTGCTGGAGCAGTCAAGCACAGGATGCTGAGACTGGTCCACCCCAGGTCCAACTCTTAACTTGCTCCTCAACTCGCAGCCAGCGTGGCTCTGTTTCTCTGGGAAGCAGGGTTTTCTAAACACTGCTTCTAGGGCTCTTGAGCCGTTTTTGTTTTTTTTTTTAAAAAAAACAAACCAACGTTACAAGTTTTCTTTCTAATCCCCAGCAATCCCAAGCACAAAGCTGAAATGTCCTTGTCTTTCAGCTGCGGTTCAGTTCTCAAAGCTGAAAAAAAGTACAAGGGGGGGAAAAGAAAGTACCTCCTCCTCTCCTTGCCTCTTTGTAATTCAAGATAGCATCTACATCTTTCTTCTAAAAGTCTAGCAAATAACTCAAACACACGAATCTGGAAGCTTTCACAAAGTACTTAGTGGTCGAAGAACAGTTTTAATACAAGATAGGAAATCTTGCAACACAGAAAACATGCAAAAGGTAGGAAAATAAAAGATTAGAGCGGCTCTGAATCGGGGGGTGGGGGAGTGGGGTGGGTACCCCAGGCAGAACAAAACGCCAGCAAACCCCAACTCCCCCAGACCTCTCGCCACCCGGCGCGCCCCGGAGCGCGCCCCTGGCCAGCGCGCACCCAGCGGGCACGCATCCCACAGCGCTCCGCCGTGCCACACATGTTCCGTTTTCCAAGCCTTCCGCAGGGAAGGAGGGAGGGACCCCCCGGGATGCCGAGAGCCCCCCGCGAGACAAAGCCACCGTACCGTCCCGAGCCGGCGTCCGGCGTGGCTGAGAGCGGCGGCTCCGCGGCGACAGTCGGCGACAGCCCTTTCTTCCCGACAGCGAGCTCCGGCCCGGGAAGGCGGCGGTGCCCGGGGCGCGCTCCTCCCGCCGGGGGGGGTCATGCCAGAGCGGGGCGCCGCATTTCAGCGGGCGTTACCGGGGGAAGAGAGGCGGGGGGGCCCCGCCGTTACCGGGGATGTCACCGTGCCCCCGCCGCGCCCGCGGGCTCTCCGCGCGTGCAGCGCCCAGCTGCCGGCCGCGCGACCCCGCGCCCCTCGCCTGGCGGGGGAGCGGCGGCAAAAAGCGCAGTTTATTGGGGGGGGGGGGCGCTCCCCCCGCCCCTGCTGAAAGCGCCACCCAGGCCCGCGTCCTCCCAGCCCCGTCCCCAAGCCCCGCTCACCCGGGGCCGCGCCCTCAGCGCCCGCCCATGCCCGCCGAGAGGCGCCCGCGGCCGGGCAGCGCCGCCGGCCCCCGCCCGCTCCCGCCCCGGCGGCCGCGGCAGGGGAGCCCGCACCCGGCCAGCCCTTATATCGCCGCGGCGGCTGCTATAAATAGCCCGGCCCCGCCGCCGGGGGCCGGGCCGGGCGCCGCCGGAGGGGTTTTCACGGCGGCGGCGGGGACCCGCCATCACCTGCGGCTCGGTGACGGCGACGCTTTTCTCACTTTTGACTCGCTGTGGTGCCGCTCCCCGGCGGGCGCGGGGAGGCAGCGCGGCTCCCGGGGGGCCCGGGGCCGCCGACCCCCGGCGCGGCAATGGGCCCGTCCGCCGCCGCCGCGTTAAGGTGGACCGCGGCAGGCACGGGCGGCGGCACCTTAAAGCCTCTCGGGCGGGCGGTGCCTCGCCGCTCCCCGGCCGGTACCCCGCGGCCCGGGGGCTGGGGCCGAGAGCGAGCGGAGCGACCCTGCGGGCCCAGGGGTCCGTGCGGCCGCCGGGACCGAGGAGGAGGAGGAGGGTCAACGCCCGCGTCCCTGCCGGCTGGGCCGGCAGCGGCTGGAGGGCACGGGGTTAGGCGGCCGCCGTTCGTGCCACGTGAACACGGCACACACTGCCATCAAGAACCAGCTACCGCACGCGTGTACGCTCATAGGAAATACGAGGAAGCCCTATGAACTTTTATCGCAATAGCAGAGTTTGTGCTTAAGACAACAGGGCTCACCCGAGCTGAGACTTAAGGGAACACACGGGCAGTGGTCACTCCTCCTGCCTCGCCTTTGTACCCTTGGCGCTGGGAGATGGAACCAAAGCAGCACTTTGCATCTCACCCCTTTGCCACCCTCACACCTTCCCCTTGCAGCCGAGGGGTGCAGAATCCTGCTGCTGTGCCTGCCCTCGTTCCCTTACGCACGCTGCCCACGCAGGGGGGGCAGGCAATAATCCATGCCAGCAAGGACCACTTGGTCTGGCAGTGCCCTGTGTCCTACCACAGGAGCAGCTTGGGCACAACCCTGCAGGGTGCTCAGGCATGTGCCAAGCACCATGAGCATCTCAGGGGGCTGCATTCAGGCACCTGCTCATTTACCTGGCTGGGTCAGGGCCCACCTCCCTGCTGGTTTGCAAAGCACACCTATATGCCTCAAACTGGCTCTTATGGAGATGTGAACAGCCCCAGATCCCCCTCTGTGCCAAATCAGCACTGCAGCACAGCCCAGTACTCCCCGAAAACGTCTACCCAAGGCAGCCCGGTACCATGCTGTGGCCTGCACAAGATGAGAGAGCGCCTCTCTGCTGCCTTTCCCACATAGGTAAGAGGCGGAGAGGTGCACGCTGCCATTTTACGAACAAGATACGGGAGTCTTTTGCCTCAAAATCCACATTGGTCCAGCAGCGTGGAGGAGGTGAGAGGGAGCAGACCCACTGCAAGTGGCCACAGCATGCCTGGCGGGGCTGGCTCACTCCACACATTCTTTGCTCATCTCAGCCTGCCTGGAGACTGGAGACTTGTCCAGGAGAGCCCCCACAGGCTTTCCTGACCTAACCATGAAACGGAGGCATTCTGTCCACATGAATCAACAGCTGAGTTTGTAAGACACGCATTTGTCAACAAGGAGTCACAGGCTTGCCCGTGAATTTGGTACAAAACTTGGCTCCTCTGTGGGCTGCAAATTCCAGGGCGAAATGGTCTCCTCAGTTTCCCAAGGGCAGACTTTGCCAGCAGCTTTGTGCAGTTCAGCAGCGGAGGTGGCTGCCTACAAGGAATCTGGCTTTTTGCTATCAGCACATCTTGCCACGGGTGAGGGCAGTGCTGGCAAAGCTGCTGGGAAGCGGTACCCATTAGTAAATCCCAAACACAGCAGCGTGTTTATATAGTCTCAAAGGTGGGGAAACATTGTCCTGGGACCAGTAGACCAAACATTTCAGGTTTAGATCTTGAAGTCTGAACATCCAGCTTTGTACTTGGGCATCTTAAACAGACCACTCCTCAGAGAGGCACATTTCTGCTTCTGTGGAGAAGTGTGGGTTGTTTTTCCAAACCAAGCCCAATATTCAGACACTCAAGCCTGAAAATCTCCGATGCATTTTATACTGAACTCAGTTAGCATTTGAGAGGAAAAGCCTGTGGCCTGGCTCCTACATGTTGGATGTCTGGAGTATTCCTCCGTTCTCCGTAGCCTTCCTGCCCATAAGGAATACTAAAATTATATAAGGAGGAAAGCCAAAACCTCCTCTTTCAATTCCAGCCAGTATCTGGAGCAGCATTAAATTTCTTGTAGCATGTATTAGTTAACAACATTGCTAAAGGGGAATTTCTGCTGTGGTTGAGCGCTTATACGGTACAATTCCTATTTAAGTGCATTTCTGTATCCTGCTGAGTCACCCCAAGGCGCCCTCAAACAAAACTTCAACTTGACAGCAGAGGTGGTAGCATGAAGAACCCCCCCTTTACCAGTCCTCCCCAGGGGGATGCGAGTGCAGGATGGGCAAGCTTCGAACTGTGGAACTTAATACAAAGCTAAAAGAAAAAAGTGCCTTGAAATTTCAGCCAGCATTTTCCCCCCTACAGCTTTAAGCACATGACATTTCCAGTCTCTTTCTGCTTCACTTAGTAGATTAAAGTGACCGTACAGTCTCTGAACTGCTCAGGTCAGACTATACTTCAGGCAAACTGTCTCTAAATAAGAGGACACATTATTTATATAGCATAATATTTCACTATTAGGGCTAGATGAATGTGGCAGTTTATTATCCCGTATTAAAGCTGAGTGGGTTAATGCAGCACGAGCCTCTTGGCTTGTTTTGCTGGCAGCTGCCTTTCAGGCTGGCTGGGGATGCTTCCCTTGCTCACCCCGGCATGCTGCACGTGAGCTGAGGTCTGCAGTGGGTGGCTACAAGCACAGGGGCTTGTACGGCATGGCAGCAAGGCAGGGACTGTTTGCACATAGAAAAGCAATGTTTTTTTCTGCAGAAACAGTGCAATGGGTAAGATTTTTGTCTGTAGAAGTTCCTGCCAGTGCCATGTAGCTGGGAGTAAGAAGTCACTGCAGAGAAGGCAGAGGATGGACATGGGGTCTGAGCGCACACGGTGGCCCTCCCGTGAGCTGACCCAAGGCACTGCTGGTGTCGCTGTCTGGAGGGCAGCTGGGTTGTGCTGGAGCAGGGACCTGTACCTGACTGCACCCTGCAGAGATGCACACACCATCCTGCACTGGATCAGAATTCGCTAGTGTGGACCCTCACAGGCTTAACCTTTGGTGTTGGAATTTGGAGAAGAGCACAGGGAGACCAAAGCCTGAGCCCTGCCTAATGGCTCAGTCTCAAATGAGCTGCAAAGGAAGAAGTTGAGGTGCTCCTATGATGTGCCAGGTGTCTCCAAATCAGCATGAAACCAACGCAATAGCTTTGCTGTCACTGTAAGTCCAGTCTGTCAGAGGCAGCAGATCACTCCTTCAGGCTACGGATGAAGAATATTGCAGCACATCTATGGACCAGGAACAATGAAGCTATATAAAAAGACAGCCTAAACAGCTGAGATTCATTTCAGTGAATTTCTGTGTGGCGCTTGGCACAGACTACAATAAAGCTACTTAGCAGTAGAGGACATCTAGTGATATTCATATGCAACTACATAAACCCGATAAAAGTTCACATGTGACTGAAGAGCCAAGCGTGGCTAAAGATGGGATATGGTGTGGCTGTAACAGCTGCAAGAGGGCTGGGACAGGCTGACCACACAGCACCATGTATAAACTGGTCACAACAGAAAAAACTCCCAAGAGGCTTTATACAAAGAAAACGTACAGCAAAACAGTAGACAAAAAGCTCAAGGGAGCTGGTGGTGCTGCACCTTTTAACAAGGAGATGTTACAGACAAGCATAGTGCTTTTATTTCTACAGCAAAAGACCCTGTAGGCAGGGATACAGAGATTAAAATCAGCAGTTTTCTTTCAGGAGCCTTTGCTCTTATCTCAATTTGCCTTTCATGTGACTCACCCTGAGCACACACTGCAAACATCTGCCTCAAGATCAAGATTTTTTTTCCTCCCCTAGTACAAGAGATCAGCCCTTTCTACATACCCTTTTGCAGCCTGCTGTTCTTTGTTTTAGGAAGGTTACATAGAATACTTCCCCCCTCCAGGTTATTTATAACAGGGGATTCTCTAGAAATATTTTTCCGGACATATTCCAGGCATAGGATGAGGAATTTGGCTCCAAAACAAAGAGACTGACGGTTTGGTTTCTAGAAAGACAAGGATCAGCAGAGCTTTATAAAAGAACACACTTCCCTGAGGAAATAGACTCATTTTCTCTGATGCTTCCTTTGAATGGAATTATTTCCTTTAAGATCACCATTAATTTAGGAGTAAGGGCTTCACATTTGAGACCTCACCATCTTGCACTTATTTCCATGTCAGATGCGCTCAGTTTACAAGTGTTGAGGAAAGGTGGGACATCATTACT
Source organism: Falco cherrug (assembly GCF_023634085.1). NCBI lineage: Eukaryota > Metazoa > Chordata > Aves > Falconiformes > Falconidae > Falco > Falco cherrug. Next base: position 29,254,771 of record NC_073704.1, on the reverse strand, counting down.
CCTAATAAAACACAAGGAAAGTACGTTTCTGCTAGCTAGATTAGATCCTTGGGAATAGCTGTGCAAACCCGCAGTAGGCAAAAGTTGGCAGCTTGGCTGCCTGAACTGGCTCGAGCTCAGCAAACAGGTCTGATACAGCATCTGAGTGGTACCTGGCTATTAAACGGTGGCAGCAGACCAGGACTAGGAATGAACTCTGGCTAGTGCAAGCAGAGAATGACCAGAGCATCAGTGAGTAGCCAGACAAGACTTTATCTCTTACAGAATCATCTCTCTGCGCTGATTTACATGTTGACGGCCTGATCTTGGACACCCTTGCAATAAGAACTGAGTATGAACTTGGTTTGCAGAGATATCTACTCAAAATGCAAAGGGTGGTGTTGAAATACCACAGGGACATGGGCAAAAGAACAGAGGAAAAGGCTGTATTAGCTAAGACGACTCTGCAACAACTGTTGATTCTTGTGTCCTTTATGCATTTCTGTTATTTATCAATGGACTCTATATTTAGCAATCATAAGACACAAGCGTGGAGCAGCCCCAGCTCCTTGCTGGCCAAGGGGGCTCTCCAGAGGGCAGCTGGTGGCTAGTAGAGGCTGGCACAGCTCTGAGGGCTCTGCAGTAGCTGCTCCTACAAGGCAGGAGTAATTTCTTTGGCACACTGAGTCATTGTAGGAAGGAGACCGAATCTTACCCAATTTCCGAAAGCAGAACAGCTCTAAGCTCTCTTGTGATGCAACAAAAGCTAGCAGAGCACATGCTGTTATGTAGCAGGCAGGGAGGCCACTTGAGACATATTCAGGAGGTCTTCGTATGAGCAGCACTAAAGGGCACTTCAGAGGATGAAAGCTGCTGGTGTTGAGCAGGGAAGGCACAGTGCAGCTGCTTCAGTACTGGAGAGCCGCAAATTAATGTATGATGTGAGTTTTAAGGCAGAGGAGATGAGGAAATCAGTGACCCAGAAGGGGAGATAGTGCCAGATGAAGCCCAATGACGACATTTCCAGGCAATTTGTTCACATTGCTGGGTGAGCTGCTTGTGGAGAGATGGAACAGATTAGAGATGACTGCATATGCTTCGCCCAAGAGCAAGATTGTCAGATTCACAGTTGCAAGAGCCTCAGTGGCTGTGCTGCCTCCATGCAGAAGTATTAATAACTGATTCTCTTAACTATCAAAGCATTAGCTCCACCTGATTTTACCACTTCTGCATGCAAAAAGGCAATTACTTTCCCTCTTAGGGATTTCATCTGAGGGATGTACAGCATTACAGCAAGTTCTATGTTCACTCACAAATAGAGTCTGGTGAAAAGGCAGATTCTCAGGGGAATTTGAACCTGATGGGATGCATGTCAATCGGGACACTAACAACATTTAGCTATGAAAATTTTATTCTAAGGAACACTGTAAATGCCATTTTACCGGAAAGAGAATGACAAGGGCTTCTTACGTTGCACTGGCAGTCCAAAAGCACTTGTAGGACACTAACCTGCAGAAATTTGATATTGAACAGGAAGAAAAACTAGCTTACCTATCTAGTGAAAATATTTAGTTAATGCTCAGGTTTCTGGATGGACACTCACCACACGTCAAGAGCTAAGGCAACAGAATTAAGCACAGGAGAATGACAAATGGCCTGGACTGGCTGGGTGCTGTGAGACATGGAGACAGAACATGGCAAGTGGGAAGTGAGGTAGCTTTTAGCATTGTTTCACTTTTAATGATCTCAGTTCCACACATACAAGAGAGCTTATCTTCTTGGTGTGCTTGAGCTCTGAGCAGGTCAATTCATCACCACATTTGAGATGTAGTACCATGGGGCTCTGGAGCACTCTGTGTCAGTCTGCAAGTTGGTGGTGGCTCTGTCCTTCTCCAGCACCTTCCTACAAGTTATTTGTTATTCCCGGGGCTTGTTTCAGCCATCTTAACCTTATGCATCTCTTAGGCTGCTTCAGTATGGTCAGAACATGGGAAAGATGGTCCCCCAAGAGAAGATACAAGACAGGCTTAGCTTGGAGACTGAGAAACACTAAAGCATAGACCCAGGATTTCCCAGATCTCTGTCCTTGCACCTGGAGCTTGTTTCTGCTTCTGCTACAGAGAGGCCACGGATGTATGTGCAACAAGTCCCTTGCGTGGGCCACTGTCTGCCCACGTGCTCTGGAATCAGCAGGGTTAGTCTGCTCTGCCATTTACTGAGGACAATAGCTTAATAAAGCAGTTGAGATTGTGGTGACTGTCAAATCTATACTGGGGCAGGGACCGTGTTCTTTACTTGGCCTTACTGGCTGTGAACAGAGCTATAAATACTGCTGTGCCCACTGAATGCTCGAGGTCAGAGCAGATCAACATAGCAGTTCCTTCTGGCTTTAGAAATAATCTGTGAATCAATGTGTTCAGTGCAGGCTGAGTATCCCTGGAACAAGGCTGACAATGCTGCTCCAACATTGGCATTCTGGGCAAGAGCACTTCAGAGAACAAGGTACATGGTCATGAACATCACAGAGGAGGGCATAAAGCAGACTGGTCCCTAAAACCCACCTCTAGCAAGAAGAGTTCAGCAGGATGCATGGATGCTAAACCTGGAAGTACCTGTTGGCTTGAGGAAATATTTATAACCCTCTGAACGGCACTGACCTGTCAGGTTACATTTCAGATCTTTCTACTTCATCTCAGCCTCCATGCTCTCCAGACTCACTCTATCAGCTTGTAGCTGAAGAAGCAGGACAGGCTAGAGGAGTGGGAGCTGACCTGGAGTGGAAAGGCAAACCTCAGCCCTAGGAGGGGCAGCGCAACCTCACTGCCCCATCAGTTACCACCCTGTCAGCCCAGAGAATGCAGTCAAGAAGGCAGGATGTGTCTTACTCAACATTGCCAAGAGCAAAAGCTAATGCTCTTCAAATTCCTTCAAGCCCAAACTCGCTACACAGGGAGAACACCTTCAATCCAGAATCCAGCTTTAGATCAATTCAGCCTTAGCCAAACATATGAAAGAAGGTCCATCCTCCCTAGATCCTTTATGGGAAAGCCCTGTAGTTACACCTAGAAGCGATGCACCCTCTGAACTCACCTTGGATGTCCCGTGCAGGGAGACACTTCTCTGATATCTAAAAGACAGTTTTATGTGGAAAGAACAAACATCTCTGGTAAATTATTGATGCTACTGGCTCAAAGACTACAGTACCCAACAAAGCTGGTGAAGGGTCTAGAGAACAAGTCTTATAAGGAGCAGCTGAGGGAACTGGAGTTGTTCAGCCTGGAGAAGAGGAGGCTCAGAGAAGACCTTACCACCCTCTACAACTACCTGAAAGGAGGTTGTAGTGAGGTGGGTGTCTGCCTCTTCTCCCAAATAACAGGTGATAGGGCAAGAGGAAATGGCCTCAAGTTGCACCAGGGTAGGTTTCGATTGGATATTAGGAAAAATGTCCACACCGAAAGGGTTGTCAAGCACTGGAACAGGCTGCCCAGGGAAGTGGTTGAGTCACCATCCCTGGAGGTATCTAAAAGATGTGTAGCTGTGGCACTCAGGGACACGGCTTAGTGGTGGACTTGGCAGTGCTGGGTTAATGATTGGACTCTATGATCTTAAAGGTCTTTTCCAACTGAAACAGTTGTGATTTTTGTAGAAAAAGTCTTGGAAATCCCTTGTAGAAATCCCTTGGATTCCCTTTCCAAATCATATTGCTCTTCTTCCCCTCCTTACCAACTTTACAAACATTTCTGTGGCTGAATAACATTTTTGGTCCACTGCCTATTGCAATCAAGGAAAACCTTTCTATTGACTTCTGGGACAGTCAGGCCCAGCTATTAGTGAAACATAAAAGCATTCGAACCCCACGCTACTGGGACTGTGCGTGTAAATGGCATTGCTTCCCTCCTCCTGTGGTTGCTCATGAGATCAGGACACAAAGGCAGCCTGTCTTTTGGGAGCCTTCTTTCCCTTAGAAGCCTGTTTGCCTTTCTATCTCATAATGACAGTGAGAAATCCTTAAGGGTTTTCTAACTTCCATTCCCCAGCAGAGAGCCCCAGCAGGCAAAGGCTTTGTCAGGCAGCATATTAATGAAACAGAAAACATGACCTGAATTTTTATAGCTTGTACTTAGCAGGTCATTTACTTGTCATGAAAAGGGACATTTTGCATTTGTTGCCAATAATAGCTTCAGAAAAGCAAGCACTTAGCTCTTATGTTTAATTCCCATGAGGAGGAAGGGCAAGAGGAGACCTGGAGCTGCTCCCTTTCTCCCACCCCACACTGGGAAATTCAAACTATGCAGAGCACTCTTCTAGAATTTAGTTGCAGGAATGGGGGTGCTTGCGTGACCCTGGTAGTGAAGCCCACATTCCTGGTGAGGCTGAGCCCCAGATCCCAACCGAGAAGGGTCTCTCACCCTCACATGCCATGCAGCAGCCCAGCTGAGCAGCTCTTTGCAGAGCAGAGCTTGCCATTTCCCCGGCAGGCCACCACTGCTCTGGCTGGTCAGGTTAGCTCTCCAGGTCAAGGCTGGTTCTTACAAGCTAACATTATAATAGAAAAGTGCCCTAGCTGTGGGGTTATTTTCACAAGCTGGATGGTCAGGCCTTCTTCTTTATGCAAGGGGAACAGCGAGGCATGCAAGCACCCTCAGAGATAAGGAGGTTGTTCTTAAACAGTCTCTGCATCCAGACTAGCACATGTACCGGCTGCGAGGCTGGGCACAAGAGCAGCCTAAGGCTGGTGCGAAAGTGAGCTTGTTAGATGAAGTGCTGATAAGCACACACTTCTAGTCTCTACAGAAAGGACACAAGGGTCTATTTCTCTCCTCACTTCTCCTAAGTAACAAGCAATGGGATGAGAGGCAATGGCCTCAAGTTGTGCCGGGGGAGGTTTAGTTTGGAGATTAGGAGAAATTTCTTCACTGAAGGGATTGTCAAGCATTAAAACGGGCTGCCCAGAGAGGTGGTTGAGTCACCATACCTGGAGGTATTTAAAAGACATGCAAATGTGGCACTTAGGGACATGGTTTAGTGGTGGACTTGGCAGTGCTAGGTTAACGGTTGGACTCTATGATCTTAAAGGTCTTTTCTGACCTAAACAGTTCTATGAGTCTATGACTGTCTAAGCTTCAAATAATAAAAGGGGTGGGGATGAACTTCCTCACAGGACCTTTGAGCACCTTTAGCAGCTCCTGTGCTGGCCAAGACATGAACGGAACTTTCTTACTGATTGCAAGTACTGCTTTTTCAGCTGTGCAGCATTCTTTGTATCTCATGGAGAAACCTTAAATCTAAGACAACAGGTGTTTGTGATTTCCACTCTTAAAATGGGAAAAACTTCAGATTTCCATGGAAAACTCTAGATACTAGACAATCTCTCTGGTTGATACAGGTTGTTATAATCTTCACCCAGTATCTCAGTGTTTTGGCCCAGCCTTCCTGCTGTCCCTGTTGCCAGAAACCTCTCCAGCACCTCCTCCTTTATGCCTTCAGTTAGCCGAGTTCCTTCCAAAGAAGGACACTAAAGACTGATGAAGAAAAATATATTGTTTCCAGCTATTTCATGATTCCCTGTGCATATATCCAATATCTTGTCCCTGCCCTTAGACCCCTTTCTATGACAATAGACTGTGAACATCTGTGCATTGTGCAACATGATAGGACTCCTGGGCAGGGTCACAGACTCCTGGAAAGGTAAGTTCAAAGGAACCTGTGAAGGTCTGTAGTCCAGCTCAAAGTGGAAGTTACTGTCAACACTAGACCAGGCAGCCGTGGTTTTGAGCCCAGACACCCGTGGTTTTGAGCCCAGACACAACTGTGGCACTTTAATTACTGCCTGCTGCATTGTCACACATGAGCTATGTGACTGTTGGTCAATGGCCACAAAATTGAGACACCATATTATTCCATTAATTCCTTCTGTTCCTACATCTTACTTCTACGTCTTGCTGTCATCTATACTATTAAGTAATCTATATTATTAACGAACTAAGATCACATACCCATTTTTCTGAAGGGCATATAAAGCTAAAGGCTGGTGTTTTCATGCCCTCGCCAATTAGTAGTACTGTAGCTCATCACTAATTGTTGAATAGCCCTTCGCTGCAAAAGAGCCAGGTGTCAGGAAACTCCTCACCAGGAGGTGGACCCTACCACCCGGAGCTGAAGTAGACCAAGTGTTGGTGAGGACACATGACTGCATGAGGTAGGAGCCAGGAGTGCTGATTTGATGCTGCTTTAACTCACGTAGGTCTACACGTTTCATCACACGTTTATGTCTCTGAGGGACAAATCCATGCATCTGTCAGACTGGCCTGACCAATGCCTTTCACACACAAGACATCAAACTGCCAGACCTGCCCCTGTGCAGGGTCTTTAAGACCCTGCTATCCAACTCTATATTCACCAGGGTAGCATCATTGAATTACTGAGTGCACTCAGTACAGGATATTTAATAAGGGTATGAAAAAGCTACCGAGAAACAGAGATCATGACCCTGCTTCTGCTAAACCAGTTTAATTTTAAAATAAAAATCTCTAAAGAAAATTTGAAGGGACTTGTAAACATGGATAACACGGCTCATCAGATTAATTACAGGATAGAGTGCATTTCAGATATTGGTCTGGGTCTGGAAAGGATTTAATAAGATTAGTTAGGAGTTATTAGCACAAGATGGAGATATTCATCTGTTCATAGCTTTGCTGAAGTCAGGGTACTTACACTAGGCAGAAGTGCAGCCCTTTGAAATCCCCAAACAGAAACTACTATGAGCTTTACAATCATCAGTAAATCAAGCCTCAGAACTGTTGTCTCATTTCACATATTGGAAATGGGAAAACAAAGGCTCTTTGCCCCACTGTTTTATAGGTAGTTGATGGCAAACCTTCAAGCACAGCAAATCTTAGAAGGAGACAACCTACTCGCAGCTCAGTGAATCTGCCAGGCGTTAAATCAGGTCACAAACAAACTTACACTCCTTACTCGAAAAAGGACTGTCTTGAAATGGAAGGTCACTAAAGTTGCTATCATGGTTGGTACAAATTTGTTCCTTTTTCAGTGCTTCCTGAAGGGGAGCTGAGCTTGGAACAGTTTCAAAGACAGACTAATGATTTCAGCCTGAAGAGTAATGACTCTTGCCCAGCATCCATGCAGCACGTGGAGGCCTTATGGGGATGCTGCTTGGATTGCGCTACTCTTCATACTTCTGACTGCTGCCAAGTTCTATTAATAGTGAACTATTTCTTTTCAGAAGATGATCAATGATATGCTGCCTGAGTGAGGAAGGACTCAGCCCTTCTCCCCCATCCCCTCGCTCACCAGGACTGGGTGGTGTTTATGGAAGGCTGTACGTTTTTACAAGTACCTCTTTGGAAGAGGTAAAGCTGAGGGTTGCAGGCCTTCAGTGGAAGTCTCCTGATGAAGGCTCCTAATGCTCTAAGAACCTCTGCTTGAATATAGTTGCACGGACGTGTGCAAAGCTGCTTGCAGCGTTGAGGCTCCACCTCACCCATAGCATATTGCCAATCTGAAATCCATTTGGATAAAGGATGTTGCTTGCACAGGTCTTGATATCTGAGGACGTAATTTTTTGAATTCTTCAGCAGCTCAGGTTCCAAGGAATAATCCAAAGGGGTTGAGCCCATGGGAGTTGTTTTCACTGACAAGAAGTTAATTTGATCTGAAGAGTTGCTTCAGCATGCTCCAGTAATTCAGATTGCATGCTAATTCAAACACTTGCCTCTTTACTGTTGAGAGTGTGTCACAAAAATTTCCAGTATTCCATATCAGCCATGCCTTTTAGAAAGTGGAAGCTGCCAGCTCATTTAAAAACCAGCTGTCAAGTAATGTCAGTTTTTACTGAGACCCCAGCCAACATCCAAATCAGCAAGGCTAGAAAAGGCTCTGAAGTGAGCTGCTGTCTGGGACCTATCCATTCCCCCTCGGCTGTGGAGGATCATGAGCAGTCAGATGATTGAAAGTCCGAGTGGCATTTCTTAAGGAGAGAAACCACAGAACCAAGAAGCTCATGACTTGAGACAGTTAAGAAAATACCATAACACACTATGAGGAAAATTCAGTCACTTGCAGAAGGAAAATAAATTCTGGGTCACAGGAGCAGGGGGACCTGGTTTACCCATGGATTGGGGAAAGCGGTCTGGGCCATTCATGAGAGATTTTCCTTTCTTCTGCCACTGGAGGATGGCATAAGCAACTGAATAAATTGCAACATTGCCTAGAAGTAGAGGTCCACTAACGGGAGTGGGAAATCTAAGACTTAAGAGATGTGTCTTGATATGTGATGGTATGCAGGCGTCGAGTTTTAAAATGTTGCAATTAAAAGACAAACCTCTGAAGAAAGCAGAAAGTGATACAGCAGACAAAATAAAATGCTTGGAAGAGTACAGACAGTCACAGAATAAAGGGGTTTAAGGAGCTGACACATCATGTGCGCTTCAGTGATCATAAAATCTACAAATAAAAGTAAGCATTCCTTTGTCACTTGTACTTTTCTTCAGGAGTAAAGAGGGAAAGAAAAAAAAAAAAGCCTGACTCAATTGTGTTGGGGGGGGGGAAAAACATCTGATTGTATTCCTCTCTTAAGAAATTAAGCTAACAAGGGATTTAGATTTGAAAGGAAGAAAGACTATCCTCTCAGCTTTCAGATTAAATACCTAACAATGGCACTTCTGCCTAGAGTGCTTAAAATCTGTGGAAGTGCACACATGTATGCTAAATCCATGGGACTTAGATCTCAGAGGCTGAGACTGTGCAGGCTGGGTGAACACCAGCAGCAGAGTTCCCCCTCCTTCCCCAAATCTGCTCTTTCCTCCTCCCACTCGCTTTTTCAGCTTTGATGTGAAATCACCATTTCCAGGATGTGTTCTTGGAAGCTCACAATCTGATTTTGGGGAAAATCCTCCATCTGTGATAAGCTGTTTCCATGGGGATTAAATATTTCAGTTTAATTTGTGTGCTGGGAGCTTCTACAGAAGATTTACCTGCTAGTTTTCATGCCACTAAAAAGATAAGGAAAATATCACCATGACAGAGGTCAATTTATACTCCCTCCATGTAGAAGGTACTGGGTAGGCTAAAGTATGGCATATCAAAGCTGCTTGATTCTGTATGAGAAATCCAAACATTTTCTCATTGTAGAATAATCTCAATATAGAAATGAATGAGAAATATCAAGAGATCAATTTGAATAGTTCAAGTCTCCCAGTCCCTATTAGTATTCCAGAAGAGGCAATAGAAAAACAAACTCCCTAAACGGAGTATCTCTGGAGAGTAAACTGGGAAAACAGGTAGTAATGACATACCTAACCAGGGATTTCTCATTTGATTTTTATTGTGTTGGTATCTGGCCTCAGCCCGAGTTCTGCAGCGTGATTCCCAGTAAAGCCACCAAGAGTTTGCTGGGGCAGGGAGGAAGGAAGGCTCTCATCAGTTATACCCTTGATATCTGGTCACTCCATCTGTGCCTAGAAAAGCTAAACTAAAGCATCTTGGCCATACCTTTTTGTACTGACAGAAAAGCTCCCAAGTTGTACATAACTTACCAGTGTCACTTCACTGTTAAGAAATACATCTTTGATGCAGTTTTTCCTCTGCTTACCAGATTGCAAAAACACTTATAAAAGCGGAGTGTCCTATTTCAGCATGGACTATGTAGTCATATCTCCTGATGGCAAAACAGGTATTTGTGTGGCTTGACAGGGCTTTTGGCTTTGCTTCATATCTGTCTATTTGCAGAAGTCTGAATTAAGACTATATTCTCACAGTTTAAGTGTCTCCTTCACAGGTTCCCAAACTTGGTCACAGAAACTACTTGTGAGGTCTGTGGGGTAAACTCTCCTTGATTTTGTCTCCTCAGATGGGCCGCCTGAGAAGTCTAAGTAGCACCCTGCTCTCAGAGCAGCATCCCCATTGGCAAAGCAGGGATCCAAACTGGTCAACAGCACAGTAAGAGCAGGCAACTGAGCCACACGGCAACCTGAAGCTGAACACTCGACGCTGGTGATGCCCAGATGTGTCCTTCTTCAAGGCAGCTCTTTGATGCAAATGCTATTGCTTGTGCCATTGATACCTGGATGGACCCTAGTTAAAAACAATGATGGGAGACCCCATCAGACTATAACCAGAACCTGAAGGATTTGTCATAGTCCTGGAGCAGATCAAACAGTGGTCAGAAAAGTGGGGTTTCTTTCCTCCAGAAGTACCATTTTCTGTTGGAAAAGTGTGTGTGTGTGTCTGTTTTGCAGGGGGAACCCCCAAAACAGGTTTCATCAAGATTTATCATCCTTTCACTGGACAATTCTTACCCCAACATTTTTTCAGGGGCAAAAGCCCCACAGAAGTAGACAACAACTCTTAAAGAGATCCTTCCGCTGCCTTTTTCTTTCTCTTCAACATTAAGAGTGGGAAAATAATGAAAGGTGCTTTCCAGACATCTGTGATGGTGAGTAACCTACAACGGATATGGGACTTGGAGAACACAGAAAATACTTATCCCCTAAGTACATCTACCTGTCCGGGAACCCAGCTGCAATCTCTGTCCACTTTTTTGTTGTCAAATAACACCAGCCTTTAAGGTACTTGGTGAGATACTGGGATTGGACACTGAAGGCTAAGCCAGCCCTGCATGAGCTAATTTGAGCAGTGAGGAGAAGAGAAGGGGAGATCCTTGCTTCCAGCTGTTTTGTTGTGTGCTGGCTCATTCACAGTGATTTATAATTTGTTGCGGGTAAGGCAAACCAGAACTCCTGCCCATTGCTGCCACATGAAGAGCAATGGGGAAAAGCTCTGTAGGCTGCCTGACACAGACCTTCCCAGGCCTGCTTCTAGGATCAGAGCACATTTGCAACACACCACTTAAGAATTTGATACCATCATTCCTTTGAAAGAAGCTTTAAGGCCAGTTCTTTCTATTTAGAAAGAATCATTACTCTGAAGAAATTCGGTTCTCAAATTCAGCTTGTAAAATTAATCTCTCCATTTCCTCTAACCCCTGTTACCAGCTGGAGTAAAATATCCACGCTGTTTTCTTGATTAAAAGATTGTTGTAATCAGCAATGAATGAACAACTTTTCATGAGGGCAAAATTGAAGCGATCCCTGATGTGACCACATGAGCTGTTAAAAATTTTTCCATGCTGAGCTTTCAAAATGATTCTACTAACCCTCCGTAATTCAGCTTAGGATTTATTGTATTCCACATCAAATCAAAACCAATAATAGTTATTTCTAAAATAGCAATATTCCTTCACTACAACTCACCCAAATAGAATCAGTTCTCTCAGTGGGTTTTCTCTTCCACGCAGAAACACAACGTGATTTACAGCTACACAGAAAATTGGCTGGTTGATGCAGTCCTATTGCTGGTACCATGAATAACAGCCTCTGCTGTCAGAGATTCACCTAGTTAAAGATAGCGGGTATTTCACACACAAGATGCTAGTGACAGCCCAAGCTTTGCAGATGCTCTCAGACTACACCCAGGAGAAAAAAACGCTTCTGTTTTTTCAGCTCTAGTCCTGATCTTGCACATAAAAGCAGCTCTGCCAATTGGCTCCCAATAGCCACAAGCTGGATCCTAACAATTCATAAGAAAAAGAACCAGGTTAGAGGCCCATGTCCTGAGATTTGGCTGGACAAAGGAAAGGAATCAAGAATTATATAGTGAAGGAGAAAGATCAAATTAAGCTGGATTTAAATAGACTTAAAACGTCAGATACAATTGTACAAGTTAATGCTCAATTGGACAAAGGTCGGACACCCTAGAAAATAATTAGAAGACTTTGGACTGATGAGTATTGAGTTTGGGGAACAGGAATGGGAACTGAAGGAGGTAATCCTCTTATTACGCTACTAAATTATTGGTGGAATTACTGGGTGAAAGTCCGACTCATGAATTGATGTGTTCAACTATTCTCCATTAACAGGAAATTTTATCCCTCTGGAGTTTACCCTAGCAGGGAATGGCAGGACTTGAATGACTTGCTGCAAACTTAAGCTAGAAAAGTTCCACGGAAGTAATGCAAAGTAGTCTAAACGAAAGTCAGTGCTTATCATTGGAACAAATCCCTGGTGGAAGGGTTGGATTTTCTCCCATTTGTGCTTTTGTGTGGAGACAAGATGCCTTTGTGTGAGATCTGAAAAACCCCCACAGTTTTTGACCTTAAAATAGGGAACCTTCGTAAAATTAGAATAATCTGAAATACAGTGTTGGTCCTTCATGAAAGACTTTGGTTTTGAAATAGATTTTTGTCTTCCCACCAGCAACAGAAGTAAAGCTTTCAGGACTCCACAGTCCTAAGGACAGAAAAGAAAGATTCTCCACACAATTAGTATGCCAAAGCCTGGGGCTGATCCACAACGTGGTTCAAGCCCTTCTCTGTCCAAGCTGGGGAAAACTTCTGGAGCAGGTATACTGCTCTATGTGCTCCTTCTTTGCATAATATAAATGCTGCAAAGATGAAGTTATGACATCAGTAATAAATTCACTCATTACATTTATTGAAATAATTTCCATTACAAAGAGAACCATTTCAGATTTGAGGAATTGGGCAAAGAGGAAGAGTGGAGAGATTCCTCTGCAATTCTCTAAGCTATTAAATAGCCTGTGACACGCAGCCAATTGTAACACATGAGCCAGTGAGCACAGACCTTACTCTTTCCAGCTTTAGACATCTAGGGAGTAAGATTTTATTAATGAGCTAAGTGAAGTTTAAAGGTAGATACACTATTACTAGCTTAACAGGGCCAGTCAAAAAACCCCAGACAAGTAGCTCCCCTCCAGTCTGAAATGAAGATATCTACGTGAGATTTCCCAATTGATGGTGTCAGTAAACACATGAGGGAGGAATTGCCTTCAGCACACAGTGATGTTTTACGGAATCAGGACCCAAAATGAAACTAATACAGTCTGCCCAGTAACTTACTAGCAGATACGGTGTGAAAGCATTTGCACTTGCTTATCCACAAGGGGACAGCTGTGCTTTTTGGAACAGGAGGGATTCCCAGGGATTTTCAACTCTTTCAGGCCCTACACGCTGGAGTTTGCTGTGCTCCACAGGCTTCAGAGGAGCTAAGCCAAGCCCCTGAACGTGGATTACAATGCCTACAAAGCATGGGTTGCATCCTGAAGTTATTCAAACCCAACAGGCATCGGGAGAGATGCTGCCAACCCCAAGGTGCTCAGTCAGAGCCTAGAGAGGCCTTAATTTTGCAGAGTAATTCCTTATGTGAAAAATGCAGATACTTAAGTCTTGCTTTTTAGCCTCTCTCCTTCCTGAAACAAGAGCTGTCCTTTTTGCTAGCTGATGCAAAGAACAAGCAAATGAGGACGCTAAGCGGAGAGTCCTATAACAGCACCGTCCTTCCCGTGGCAGCTTGCAGGTGGCTCTGGGTGAAAGGCAGCTCCCCTACAGAACAGGGGGGCAGAAAGGAGTACCTGGATTTTAGGGGTCACTGGAGCTGCCCAGGGCCAAACCAAATAGCAACATGGTCACACAAGCATTCACATGCGCAGCAACATCTTCATCATCATCGCTGACCTCCACACAAGCACAACAAGATCCTGCACAGAATAAAAGACAAAACCTGGTCCCCTTGCCAGGCAGCGTAAGCACTGTAACCCTTGTTCTTCCCTGCTCCATGTTCACTTTTTAATCTGGCTCAGTGTTCTGGGCACCTTAATACTTCAGTTTATTCAGTGTGACATTTAAGACATAGCATTAACTTTTACATCTCATTTATGAGTGGTGAGGATTGCTATGATGTTATCAGGGGAAAGGACCCTGCGACTTGCATCAGCGGTTGGAAAAGATGCCTTACTGTTCACTGGTAACTGGAGCAAAGCTATTCTGTAGAAGAATGTTAAGTAATGTCGTTAACTACTCTGGAAAAAAAAGTAATCTGACATTCATATTAGATACCAGGAGGCTGAAAAAATACCCTGATGTCTGACATTTAAGTAACTGGCCAAAGTATCTTACAAAGATATACATCCCCTATTTTCTTATCCCTCTCTCTTGCCTCCTTTACTACACTATTTTCACTGCAAGCTGTGACAAAAACTTTTCTGTAACCTGTCCTGCTGCCATGGAGCTGAAATAGCATAAGAGACAGAACAACAACAGTCTCAGACTAAACCAAAGGTTTTCCTTTCACAGAAAGAGTTTTTCCAAAGTTATTATCGTGTTTGCCAACTCTGCTAAGATGTTAAAATTAGGTTGCAAATAACATTTTTTCAGAGGGAGATCTCTGTAGCACATGGGACATTTGCAACAGTGCTACTAAAAATAAGAGTATAGTCTGACAGAGATTCAATTATTCATTGGTTCACAAGTACAGGAGAGGCAGGCTCGCAGCCTTCAGAGCTGCCACCAAACACTTCACCAGTCCATCCAGCTCCAGCGTCTGTCAGTGCAGCATCTGCTGGATGCACTGCAACCTTCTGTTAGGAAGGGGCCAAAGTCTTATTTAACAAAAAGCCATGGAAGTCCAAAGGGGAAATTCCTCAGGTTCTGAGAGAGCCGCCTCAGCTACTGAAGACTTCATGTCCTGCTGCTGCATGCACTTGGGCTGTCACCACCATGCCAGCTCCTTCCTCTCAGGAAGAAATCTGCTAGGAGGCCAGCTCATGAAACATTTACTCTGCATCAGTGTCACATACTGTGTGCTTTTCTGTCCCAAGCTATAAAAAATGCAGCGTCCCTCCCTGCCTTCAGTTAAAGGGAATGATTTTGCAGTTAGCTGGTTAACATTTTCCTCCACACCCTTCACCTGAAGATGACTCCCTGCTGCTTTACTTTAACTCAGAAAGAATCCAAGGTTTTAAAGCAATTTTCAGTAGCAGAGCACTTCTGTTGGTTGAACTTCCTTCAAAAATGACTGGGCTGGTAGGGATTTCTGTGAGCAGCGAAGCAGTGACAGGGACACAAAGTCTTTGACTGAAACCTTGGGCATACCTGTGTCCTTTGGAGTGCATTTGGGAGAGCCTGAAAGAAGGTGGAGATGTCTTCTCTTGGGCTTTTCTGAAACGTTCTTCATCCTGGATCTATTTTACCATTAGCAATATGAGGCACCAAGGTTTGTCATTCTGCATTTCCCCTCTAAAAATGAGATTAGTTGAAAGACCCAAGATCCGTAGAGGGAGCTGCTGGGTGGGACATGGCCAGGTCTCCTGGGTCCTGCTAGATTAGCAGCACAAACCGTTGCAGACAGAAGACAGGCCTTGGTGGGCTGAAAAGCTGTAGTTCACCAACTGAAGGCTGAATGACTGTGCAGTAAGGTGCAGGAAGAGGTTACAGACTCAAACTTTTTAACCAGGGGGTCGGTGTGGGATGAAGTGGCAGGCAGTCATCTGCGGCTGCTTGGTTTCCCCCCCCCCAACCCCCGGCGGGGGTGTGTGTGTGTGTGTGGGTTCTGTAAATACCGGGGGCCAGATTGAGGACCCTGGGGGCCTTATCCAGCCCACAGGCCATAGTTTGAGGACCCCTGTTATAGACCATCCAGTGTTAGCAAGGTAATTTTTACGGGTGAGGAAGTTTACTTAAATTCCTCTCTGCCAATTTCTAATCTAGCTGGAACTTGCTATCCTATTGTCTCAGGTCTATTCTTTGGATAGGGTAAAATATTAATTAGTGACTATATTAAGGAGCCTCAATGGAAAAGAAACTGCCAGGTGCTGCAAACATACAGAGTACAGAAGTCATCCCTGTCTACGATACTTTAAATGAGGGCTGCCCTGGTCAAGGACAATCATTTATTACGTGACTGATAAGGACCACTCATGTCTCTGGCAAGGTATTTAACTCATGATGACAGCAAAGGATGAGAAGCACTGCCCACTGAAAGATTAAAATGGGATAGCCCCTACATAACTGCATGCTAGTTTTTTCCGTTGGTGCTGTGCCACCGAACAGGTCTGAAATTGCCAAAGAGAAACTGCGTCTAAAGTAGGAGACAAGTGGGGAGCAAACATCCCCTGGGTACCAGAATTGAAGCAATACTGTCCTCTGGGTATGAGCTAGAAAGTCAAGAGATCCAGCTTCATCCTGTTATATGTTTAAAAGCTAAAAGACTTACTGATATGGCTCACAGCACTCAGACTTTTTCACATTTAGGAATTAGGCATTTTCTCCCCAAACCAGTTTTTAACCAACAATTCATTAACTGTTTGGAACTATCAAGTGGTGATTTGCATGCACCTTAACACTTATTTTACCACTAATCATTATAGTGCTATTGCAGCTCTCTCTACCCATGGACACAAACTAAAAGCAAAACCCCAAAGACTAAAGAGCTTAGGACTTCTTGAAAAACATATCCCCCCACCCAGATAACACAGAAATACTTTAAAATGGCCATGGCAAAACTTCCTGAGAGCTGGGATGGTGAAACAATAGATTCGGCTCCTACTTTGAAAAGCAACATTTGCAGTACAGACTATGGCTGATTGAACTCACTCAGTGGAGCTGCACTTAGGAGCGCTGGGCAGTGGGGTGGGATGGGAACTTAGATGCCTTAATTGGATTTGCTGAGGTGGAAGTAAACCAGCCATGTTTCATGCTAAGGAATCTGCAATTCAAACAGGAAGGAAAATTCTCTTTCATCACAAACTTTAAAGTGGTTTCCAGTAGTCTCATTGGCTGACTTATTGATTCTGCCTTTTGTTCTGAGAGAGGACAAAAAGACCAAGAGAGGCTGCTTGCCTTCAGAAAAAAAAAAAAAAGACTGTACTATGAGTCTTAAGTTCTTTGTAATTATTCATCATTTGGCAGTTTGTTTCAAAGTGTCCCTTCAGCTATTTTATATGCCTTAATTTCTAATGCTGTCCATAATTATCCTGTAAGGTCCTGATCTCTTAACTCGAAGTTCCACCCATGCAATAGAACTCAAAAGAACCTTTCTGTGATTCTTACATGTTTTAACAGCAAAGTGATAGGTGTCTGCAAGCAGGGCATACTCAATGCCAGCTCTCACTACATCCCACTGTCTTTCATGCAGCCTGGAGGTATGTGCAGAGCACAAAAAAATTGTGCCTAGCAGTATGCAGGGAAGACCATGGACATCTGCCACTCCTTGTGCTCTGCAGAGTAGTCTCCAGCTCTACCAGGTACCCAACTACAGGCAAGTTCAAGCAGGTAGCCCTTAGTAAGACAACCCTCAATCAAGTTTTCTACCCATCTGCTGCATGTAGAATTGTGATTTATTCAAGTGTCTGGTAGGATTTTAAAGTAAGAGGAGACAAGGTTTTCGTTCAAAGAGGGATCCAACTGTTACCTTCAGATCCCATTCAATGCTTATGAGAGCAGTAGTAGAGAATCACGGAATGGTTGGGGTTGGCAGGTTGGAGATGACAGCACCTACCCCAACTATTCCCACCCTGGGAGCAGCCTTAAGACTAGCAAAATCCCAAAATGTTAAATTCAGGTTCCTAAGTTTTGTAATATTGGTTGTACTTTTAGAAAAAAATAAGTAGTCAAGAAGCTTTTTATCTAGAATTATTTGATGGCAAATGTAACTTCAAACTGACAAGCCTCTAAAGTGGCTATCGGTGCTGCAGAGCAGCATTCACAGCATGAAGATGTGTGTGGAGCCTTGCCGAGTGCATTAGGTAGAACGGGTAACAGCTCCAGTGATCACTTTGCCTGCATTTATTAGAGTTTAGCACCACCTAATGTGTGAGGGCTTCAACTTCAAGCACTTCCCAGCGCAGGCAGGATGGAAACAACCTAGCTGGAGCTAGAGAAAGCCTGTGGCATCAGTAAGCATTAAAATTTAATCCCTTGTCTGCTCAGCTCCTTACTCTTCCCTTACTAGGGGGAGAAGAATTAGGAAGAGGAGCAGGCAGCTCTGCTGTGAGCACACCTGGGACAACTGGGAGGCAGAAGAGCCAGGAGAGCAGGGAGTCCAAGCACACCAATAGTGACTGCCCACAGCTCAGCTATACAGGAGAAGGTCATTTTTAATTCAGCTGACAGGTGCAGCTGGGAAGAATTACAGCCTTCTCCTGATTGTTTTTATCCTGGATATTGGACATTTGTAGACATGAAAATGACAGATGGCCACTCCAGCCATGTCAGGAGCAGCAGCTGGCAAGGGGACCTATAAAGGATTTCAAGACCCCTCCGAGTCTGGTATCAATTCAGACTCTCCAAAAGCTGCAGCAATTGCCTTAGAAACAGCGTTGCAGGGACTGGGAGATGAAAAAAAGTACTTGCACTTCTAAATTAAAGCTGCAAGTGTAATGATTTCCAACACCCTGCAGGAGCATGGGGGTAATTTCCAGAGTCTGCTTAGGAAAGGACTATTTTTTCACAAGTAATTCAGTTGAGCTCTAGTGATATTTTTATGTTAGCCTCTGAAAAGCTATGCTCAGGTAAATATTGCTTCCAGTAATACTTTGAGGAAATCAAAATGAATGAACCAATAAATAAACTGTCTCCCCCTTCCTCTATTTAAAATAAATGCTGTTACAATTCGGATACATGGACTACAAGGATTACTGATAACTTCAGCAAAACACACTAAATTTAGAAATGTTTTGGGTTTCTAACGCTTTTCGATCTAAATACATAGAAGAGAGGGATTGAAGTGCTACCCAGGTTTGCCAAGGCTCCCTACCAAGCACTTGGGGAAAAGCAAACACCTCAGACACCCACAGCAGCCAGCTCTCCCCTGCCTCCTCTTACACACGGCTCCTACCTGAACCTGAGCATCTCACCACACATTTCTGACAGACTACAGATAACAAGCTCTTTCTGTACCCATACTTTGAGCTGTTGGGCATTTCTTAAAGCTTAGCACCTGGGTCACATATGGTACAAACAAATGTTTTGGCCTTTGGCCTGGCTAGAAGCCACCCCTGACTACAGAAGCCATTATTTTCTTAATGTGTTATATCCCAAAAGCAAAACAGCCCAAAGCTTCCATCTGCTTCTCCCCTGTGACTGGGAGAGGACACAAAGTAGGCCAAGGTGACAGCTGCTTCTCAAAAGACCCTGCGAGGGGCAATGCTGGGATGAGGAAATAAGGCCTTGAGGTAAAAAGCCATCACAGCATCAGGAAAACTGTGAGACCATGTCCAGTCCAGCCTACGTTGATTTTTCAGAACAACCCATTCAGAAGACAAGCCTAGCAATATCCAGGCATGCTCTCAGTTTTACCCTGAGCAGGCATCCCTCAGGACATTGGAATGCTGTTTTCAGTCATAAAATATATGTTACAAAATTGCACAATGCTCAGCATCCCCCTGCCCAGAGTAATTTGTCTTCACTTGCTGCCATTTCACAGAGTCAGGAGCCCGGGCAGCTCAGCACAGCTTAGTGCATCTCTGGAATGTCTAGAGATGGTGTCCTAGCCGGAGCTCCTTCCCACTAACAGGGATTCCTCAGCTCCCATTGAAAAAATAGTCTCCTTTGGGCTCTCCAAAGCGATACGAGTCATTCTTGTTATGATCATGATGTAGGCTCTGGGTTTAGCTGGGAGCTGAGCCAGGATAAAGAATGGGGTTTCAAATAAATATAGAAAGTCTCAGCCATACCAGGGTCATTCTAAGTCAGCTTAACAAATGGTCCCTGAATAACCCCTCTGAGAGCACCATCCTCCCTTGACCAAGCGTACCTGCTAGCAAGGTGACTCAGACATACAGAGTGCTTTGAAAGAATTGCAAACTAAGGGCTTGCAGGGCTGTGACTTGTAGCATCTCTATTACTTAGTAAGATTCAGTGACCCAAACTTGACTTTTCTCCACAGAATCATTATGTTTGGAGTCATCAGGAGTTTTAAAATTAGATGACCTCCTAGAGTATGTGCTGAAAAAACAGAACATATCTGTTACATTAGTGCTAATGCTGTAAGGTATATGGCATTATAACAAATGAAAGGAAAGTTTCATCTTTGTTAAGTCCAAAGTAAAGTGATTTTTAGTGGGTGTAAATTAATTAACATCTCTACAGATAATTATCTCTGTGTGCAGTTATGGCTCCCTATATTCCTACCTCTTTAAAAAGTTTGATCTGACCTAATAGCAGGATAATTCAGAAGCCCCTCAACAATTTAGATCTTGACAGCTCATGATTTTCAGTGAGATTCTTGTAAATATCGTGATGCTTAAAGGGGCTAATCCGTTATGATTCACAGCAAGATTTTAAGTGACTTTGCAAACCACTTTCACACACAAGGCTCTTCTGAGATGCAATGCTCTGGACCCTTGGAGTCACTGTTTTTTATCGCCTTACCAAAGTACACGAGGAAAAATTGTGTCCATATAGAGCTTGTTCTAAGCACAAATAATTTTGTTAAGGGACTAGTTGTAATACATAGAAGGCTTCAGCACTTCTTGGTTATATCACATAGAAAGCATTATGAAGTTTCAATTTAGCTTATACCTTTTCCACATGTAAAACAAAAAAATCCACAAGTGGTTCTACTTCATGAAAAACCCTTCTTAGCCTACATCTTTTTAAAAAGTTTGACTACCCATAAACAAATCACTGTAATTTTGTTAGTTAGAGATTGGAAAAATCAACTTTTTAGCTACTATCCTTAAAAACAAGGACTGTGACACACCACTCATCAAGTCAGTATTACAGCCCGAACCAAAACAATTAATGACTTTATAGTACAGTATTACAAAAGCAGTTAATAAAACTACCAGATGAAACAACACTGGGAAAATTCAAGCAGCACCAGACCAGTTCTTACAAACACACCAGACCAGCTCAGAGCACGTTCTGCTCACCAGCCTAAGACAGCAGGCAACTCTTTCCATTCTTACTGAAGTTTATCAAAACTTTTAGTGAAATATTAAACAAGTCCTCAAGTTTTTTAAAGCTAAATTGTTACCGGGCACATCAATAGTCTGGCACAAGGTTTGCATACCGACTGGAATGCTCCAAACCAGCCCTGGTTCAAAGTCCTGCAAAATACCTCCATATGTTTGCTATGTACATCATAGAGTCACAGAATATCTCAAGTCGGAAGGAACCCATAAGGATCATCAAATCCAACTCCCAGCTCCTCACAGGACTACCTAAAACTCAACCATACGACTAAGGATGTCATCCAGATGTTCCTTGAACTCTGACAAGCGTGGTGCCCTGACCACTTCCCTGGAGAACCTGTTCCAGTGGCTGACCACCCTCTCGGGGAAGAACCATGATTTCCTGATAGCACAAGGTGCAACTTTATCTTACTATGAAAAGGGGCACCCCTCCTTGCATACATACTCCTGTAGTTCCCATTATGAGCGTCCTTTTTTCCCCTCAACCATGACAACCCCAAAAGCACCGTTGCAGTGATCAATACCTCATTTCAACAGCATCCTCTGCAGCCTGTGGCCTTCTGACATGTTCTGCCATCATCTCCCATGAAGCTAAAAACAAAAAGGGAAAAACAATAAGACAGGCAAAATCTACATGCTAAAGATCATGATCATATAACACACACCCAAGTCTTCAAACGCTTCTGCCTCCTACAGATAAACAGTACCCCTTTGCCTCCTGGACCTTGTTTGATGCCATTGAGCTCCTTCCCTTCAAGTCCTCCCCTGTGCACGACACATTCCAAGAGTAACACAGGGCGAAGCTAATGGGGATATGATGGTCTATTAAGCCCTCTTTAATTACTGTGGGATTACAAAACTCATGGAAAGAATTTAATAAAGAAGTGCAAATGAGAGGAACGTTATGGAGGAACATATGACCTCACTATATTGCTGCTTTAAAAAAAGAAAGGGGCAGGGGGAATAGCATAAGAAATGGATTCATATCTCCTCTCCCAGAGCACGTTATCTGTTCTTCCTTCAGAATGAGACAGTGTCATGGTTTAACCCCAGCTGGCAACTAAGAACCACACAGCTGCTCACTCGCTTTCCCCTGGTGGGATGGAAGAGAGAATCAGAAGAGTAGAAGTGAGAAAACTCGTGGGTTGAGATAAAGACAGTGTGTGCAGCTTTTGCTTTACTTATTAAACTAACAAAGCAAATCAAGGAATTAATTCACCACTTCTCATGGGGATGCAGGTGTTCAGCCATCTCCAGGGAAGCAGGGCTCTCTCATATGTAATGGTTACTTGGGAAGACAAACCTCGTCACTCCAAATGTCTGTCCCCCTTCCTTCTCCTTCCCCCAGCTTTGTGTGCTGAGTATGACACCATATGGTATGGAATACCCCTTTGGTGCCTTGGCGTCAGCTGTGTCCCCTCCCACCTTCTTCTGCACCCACAACCTCCTCGCTGGTGGGGTGAGGAGCAGAAAAAGCCTTTGATGCAGCAGTAACAAAAACATTCCTGAATTATCAACACTGTTTTCAGTATAAATCCAAAACATAGCCCCATACTAGCTACGATGAAGAAAATTAATTCCATCCCAGTTAAAACCAGCAGAGAGAGTACTGCAAAGCCGCAGTGTGAAGGGGAAGCTGATGCCAGATGTCTGGCACCTGTACAAGGGTAGGACTATCACTCCCTATCTTCACTTGCGGACTGAATGTACTCCAGACCAACTCCCCAAAAGTTTGAAATACAAGCTTCTTCCAAGACATAGAAACCCAAGTATTCTCCTTAAAGAAAAGGACTCGTGATCTTTTGTGTAAGGCTTTTATTCTTGTCTCGCGTGAAAAAGGGCCTGAAATGGAGATGAATCAAAGAGATACTTCCTGTTTATGCAATGGTTGTAGATGCAATTGGAGATGAAATTACGCAGGCACAAAATTGTGCTCCTTTTAGTCTCTGTACAAGAGAATGAGGTGTAAAATTAGGATAACAACCTTTAAGAACAGCAGCTATGAATGCAGTTCAGCGCAACTGACCTTTGACAGGGAAAAGTTTTTTTCTTCAGAAACTATCAGACCAGAAGGACTTGAAACTTCAGAATAATCCTAAGGAAACTACAGCAGTGTGTTACAGAACACCATTGCCTTTAGTAACAACTTGGTGAGTTTGCTTATGGCTAGCAGTGGCTGGAGACTTGAAATCTCGATAATTCTCTGGATCACTACATGCTGGCTTGTAGGGAGGGAAACCTGCCCATTGCTGCCCCTTTCATCTGATCAGGTGGAAAGCGAGTGCTGATGGCTTTGGCACTTATTTCCTTGGCATTATGGCTAGCGTTACCAGTAATTGTTACGATTAATAGATTTGACACAGAAAATGGTACCGGAATAAATTGGCCCTAATACTGCCTTCAGTCAAACCTAGCGTCACTTTGATTTTGGAGGCCAGAAGGCAGCAGTTGGCTTTGCCTCTGTACATGTGAAATAGTTCAAGGGCATATGTTTGCTGGCACTACCACCTTTAAAGGCACTAGTTAATGGAGAGGGTTTTTTTCCCACTGTTAATTTTGTATTCAAAACTTATAATTGCAGTAAAATGTAAACTTTTTTTTTTAAAAAAAAGTTTTAAAAAACAGCTCAGTAAGACCACAGACTCAAATCCTGTATAAACATAAGACGTTTTAAGTCACTGATATGTGCAGGTGGTTTTTTTTTTTTTTCTTCCTTTTTTTTAAATGCACTTCTCACATAATGCACTTTTTAATTCTGATTTAGTAACTCCATTGCTGCATCTCCAGTAATGAGGCAGAACCACACTGTACTAGTTGCTGTATAAAGAGAAAATAATTCCTAGTCTAAATAAATATGAAGTGCAGTTTAGGTAAAATATTGCATCTCTCCTTCCATGATTGTGGTCTTAAGATGCTGGGAGTCTGCAGTAGAGCCTGGAGCAGCCCCAGAAGCCCTCCCTCCCCTTCTGCCAACTGCTGCAGCAAATGCTTCTTTCACCTGAAAGGGCTCTTGTCACCCAGGGCTGCCGTGCACTCACTGCTCAGCAGTGCTGATGATGGTGCATTTTACAGCATAAACCAGAGGATTGCTCTGTGCTGAATATTAGCATGTGACGACAGTGCATTTTACTGTGTAAACCAGAGGATTGTTCTGTGATGAATATTAGCATATGGCTTTTGACATCTGGTCCTCCAAGAACAATAAACTGCCAATCAGGAGGCATACTGGGTACAAGCATATTTTTATCACTACCCTTACTAATCACCAAGATTAGTCCCTGCTTGGCAATTGTGACTGACGAACACACTGAACCTATTCAAATATCCTCATCCATATTCATTTCCATTTAAACAAATTAAATTCTCATGTAAAATAATCCCCAAATTCTCAAAAATGCTGTTTGTTTTTCTACTTAGGTGGCACGAGTTCAAAGGCATCCGGTTAAATATGCATAATTTCTTAAGAGCAAAAATTACAGCTTTTAATGGTGTTTGCCTTCCACTTCATGAAAATCTCTTCTAATGTCACTAGAGATCTTTGGAGCCTGGACAGAAGTTTCCTTTTCCAGCCCAGGGGGGTAGAAATGTCATTTTCAGAGCACAGCTGCTTTATCAAGACACACTGGCACACACAGTTTGAATAATGAACACTGAACTCCAGCAAGCATTTCTAAATCTCCTTCGATTAAAAAAAAAAAACCCAAAAACCTCAAGCCTAAACCAACAAGCTATAAATGAGGACTGGATAATCCATCCATCCTGAATCTTTTAACTTTTGGGGAAGGAAATGGGTTTTTCAGAAAGTGACCTTCAGCAGCTTGTAAATACACGTCAGAGGAGGCCACTTTTCAGTCGTTGCCTTTCAGAGGTGAGAGAGGAGGACATGAATTTTAAGCAGAGATTAATCTAATGAACCATTGTATTAATAACAAGAAAAAAGTCTTCTAGCTAAACTGGATTGTTTCAGGGAGTCAAAAGCAGATGAAATTGAGAAGATGAAATAAAACCAAAAGTGAAAAGCAGCAAGATGGATTTGACTGAATTTCTAATTGGCATGGAAACCTTAGCCCTCATCACTTGAAAAAAAATAGATTGCCAGAGAACAGAGACTCTAAAAAAATACTTCATGAAGTCAATTAGTGTAGAAAGGAAGAGGTGAAATGAACCAAGAGGAATGAGTATAGCTATACAGGAATAACTTATTTTGGTTTGCATACAGTATGGGCATGTTCTTCCTCTTATATCATGACTGACAACCCTATGGTTAAAAGGATTTGAATATTAACAAAGAGTAATGAAAAGTATGCAGAATGATTTGATACAGTTCGCTCCCTTTCCAGTCTTCTGGTAACATGTCACCTATTTCTGATACTTAGTTTTGTTCATGCTCTTTGTTTGGATAAATACTTTTTTTGGAATTGATTTCAAGATTTTCCTACTACCTATAGGCAATAGGTAACTTTGTTCTAAAACTGTTTTGTTGGCTTGACTGTGACGACTCATGGATTATCTGTATTTGACTTGACATGAAATAAATTTATGGAACAAATTAATTGTATTGAAGAGCTCTTTCTTTGTATGTTTTTAAGAATATAAATATTCCTAAGGAACAAATATTGAATTGTAGATTTTCAGGGTCTGTACTCTCTTGCTACAATAAGCTACAACAGAAATGATAACAGAATCCTCTAGATCGAAAAGACAGCCCAGATACCATTCTAATTTCAGGGTATTGCCACGACCTTATAAAAATGACCCAAGTTTGGAAATTGCACCATTGTGAGAACCACCTGTGATGTTCACTTTCTGTTTCTTTGTCTTTGCATGCATAGGGGAAAACAACATGTCATTTTGCAGGTAGCACATCAAAAGGAGATGGTGATTCTGTGGATTTACATCTTCCATCTGCCCTCCCAAGTGCATACTTTGATGTCTAATCAAGGGTCAGTTTATGCTCCTCTCTATTCTGGGTAAAAGCACTAATAGGTTCTTTCTGTTCTATTATTTTTGCAAAATGTATGGGAATTTCAGGTCTTTGAAACTTCTACTGTGTCAGATTTAAACAGAAGGAAATAATGGTAGAGAGATTTACATTCCTGCAAACTTTGTTTCTACAGAAAACCAGGGTAAACTGTGCAGGTTCAAGTCTATGAGACACATTATTCCCTAGTGGAGCCTCCTGGAAAACATAATGCAATGCAGAAAATGTTAAAATGCCATTAGACACATTTCCTACAGTCTTTAACTTCACTAATGTTACCACCACTTACAGAGTAAGAAGCACTAGATAGAGTTTTCCAGAATTTAGCATCAGCAAGAGTGCAGGAGGCAGCTGTGTAGAATATTGCCCTACCTTCCTGAAATTGTCGGTGGACCAGACGAAAGCTGCTCACTGATAGTGGTAATGAATAGTTAAAACCCAGTACATTTCCCTTGTGTCTCTCCCAGATCCAAATGAAAAGAGCAGCTCTGAAGAACAAAAAACAATCTCCCTAAAAATCTCTTATAGAGAAATTAGCAAGCGGCCAAGGACTTGGGACAGGTATGAGCCCTCTTTTGGGCAGATCCCATCACCACCTTCCTTGGCTGCTTGCTAATTTCTCTGTAAGAGCTTTTAATGCTCTGGTCTATGAGCAGCTTTGCAGGCTGCAGCCCCTCATAGGGATGAAGGCAGGCTTTGAGGGCTGTAGTTATGGGTTATTAGCCATCTGGCAGGGCTGGGCTCAGTGCAGGGCCCAGGGACGTGGAGCAGCTGGCAGTGCGGCAGCAGCACCGCGTGATGGCACAACACACACGCGAGTGTGGCTCCAGCCTCCTGCAGAGCAGGGAAGGCAGGAAAAACTGCCTGCTTCCTTCCCCTGCTTCAGCTGCAAGGTTTATTAGGCTACTGAGGGGATAAAGCTAATGAAAAACAGGAAGAAATTCAATCTTCCTAGCTGGGAAAAGAAGAATACCACTAAGCCTTTCAGAGAGGTGAGGAGCATCTTCTGCTACATAGTGCACATCACAAATGACCAACAGGGATGTTCTGGATTTAAAAAGCAGGACTGAAATCAGAAGTAGTGCTTTTGTCCCATATTTCCTAAGAGCAAATCTTGGGAGCCTGAATTGATCCCTCCCTCCATCAGACCTACCTGGGAGAGAATTTGTTACCCAAATGACTGTTTGGTGGTTAAGGGAGGGAGGATTTGATTGATAACTAGCACTCAATCAAGCTTTATACTAATCCTATCAGTCTACCGATAGGCAGACAGACAAGAAGGCAGAGGGAAGGGTGGGTATCATGGAAAGCCAAAAGCCAGTGACTCTTCAAGCTAGTGATTGGAAAATAACTAGCAAGAGATGTAGAACATTCAACCAGAAAGTCTTGAAATGCTTTTGCTCATGGATTGCTTTTAACCTTGTGGAGAGCAGAGGGCATCTGTCACCACCCAGATTTACTTCTGGGCATAAGGCAACAGCACAAGAAGAATTATTGCACCTGCCTCCCCACTAACCCTAAGGTGACCGAATCACATTCAATTTTCCTGATTTCTTACAGACAAGATCTGCACATCAAAGATGGCCTTGCTAATTGTTAGCAAGCTGCCAATTATTAAAAGATTACCAAGGTGAAATATTTAATACTAAGTAAAATTCAGGATTGTTCATTCTGCCTAGTGTAACAATCCATTCCTGGGGCTTCTAGACATTTAGTGAAGTGTCTCCTCTTCTCCTTCATACTTTAATTTTTGCAAAGGACTCAGCTTCCAGCAGGGAGTGGAACTGAGAGTCAAATTCAATGACTTCTTGATCATTTCAATCTGATTAAGCAGGTACAAGCAACTGAGGCAAATTCTGAAGGAAATCAGGAATCTGATGACCACACCTTGTGACTTCAGAAGCTCTCCTAGCTCCCAAGACAAGCCAGTGCTATTTTTGATCCTGGTGCATAACCAAAGCACCACAGAGCCCAGTGCCAGACTCCCACACCAACAAGGCCGGGACTCCTGTTTGTAGGGTGCATCGCTTTTCAAAGAGCATGGTTTTCCTTCCACATCCCCACAGACTTACTGAGAAATTAGATAGGAACAGTATGCAATTTCTGCAACCAGCAGTGTAACAGCAGGGAAGTCAGCTCTGTTGTTGCCGTTAATCTTGAAGCCTGTGTGTGTACCCAACTCACTGCTCCACTACCACATTCCATATGTGAAGAGCTGTGTGCTTCATGCTCTCTCCCTGGGAAATGAGACTTGTTACTTGTGGTAACCTTTATCTCTGCGACATCTGTGACATCCTGAGCTGCCAGGAGAGGATGGCAACCCTTTCATTCCTGTGCTCGTGCCTTTCCTTGGCAAAGTGTCAGTCAAATCCAGCACGTGCTTCTGCTGTGGTTCTGGCATACTGCACAGGAGATTCAGAACTACAAGGTTTACAGGATGCTTTATCAGTGCAGACACTATTTTCCTACACACCCTCCTGTATTCCTCTCCAGTTAGTATAAAAGAGAGCAAAAGCTCCAGTCTGCTTCTGCTGGGCATGCAACTGATCCTCTCACCTTGCTTTCCTTAAATTCTTCAGTGACCTTGATTTCACACAGAAGATCACTAAGGCAGTTGCTTCAAGGCTCGTCTGCCTATCTGTGCCAGGACTGAAAAGCTTTCAATCCTGTCTTTTCCTTTTTACTAAGCCCTAATCTTTTTTTTTTTTTAATAGAAGTTCCTTTAAAGTAAATCCTTTTTTTTCCCCTCTAAAAAACAAAAAAAATAGATATTATTTAATGCGGCTTCTAACAGGGGAATAGACTTAGTCATCCAGGAAGTTCATTTTATTTTTACGTGCAGATGACACATTTGTCAAGCTGTATTGCAATTGGACCTCCATCCCAAATCTGAAATTTGCTCCATCCAAAATACAATGAACTCATTTTAAGTTCTTGAGCCCCTCACATCATACTCAGGTTTTCATTCTACTAAAGGAGATGAAAAGTCATCTGAACTGCTTCAGTTCTGCAAAGCTGGACCTGTTGAAACCTAACACGGCTGGCTCAGATTCTGGAATGGAACAACATGCTAAAATTTTGAGTTGATAAGAAAGCTTTAAATAAAGTTACAGTAAATGGATAGCATGTTTATTTTACACTGCATCCCTCTAATGTCTGTCTATATGCAGAGTGAAAACTACCCTTGGTAGGAAAGGCAGAGCCCAGATCCAGTGGAACTGGATGCCTATTGCTGTGAGGATGGACACTTGAGGTGTTCCACTTCCCTGTTGCAGAAAGTATGTGTGGGTTGTCAGATATGACTTTTAAGATTATGATGATGTTACAAAAAAATGATCAGAGCTTCTGTGAAAGATTTTGATGATTTTTTTTTTTCCTGCACACATCCCCCCCCCACCCCCCCCAGCCCCGCAAGCCCTGAGAACAGTATTTCAAAGGACCCGGTAAAAATATTCTGGTTTGTGCTTTCCGACACATGCCACATCAGGGAACTCTCCCTGGAAATTATTTATTTTTCATTAAGAGAGTCACACTTTCTTGAAACTAAAACTCAAATGCAAGTAGCTGAGCAAGTCCATAAGTAGAGAAAAAGAGTATTAGAGATCCAGCTCAGCTGGATCACATTCTGGATTTTGAGTCTTGAAATATTTTATTTTAAAGCCCCCACTCTTGAGCCAAATAAGCTTCAATTTTCACTTGTTTTAAAAGTTCATTTTTCACAGCTGTAAAGAGGTGTGAGAATGTGGCCAAATACAACCTAAAAATTACAAGACAAAGCAAAACACAAATGGAAGAAAGCCAGTAGGGGTTTGCTCTCAGAAACTACTTGTGTGATTTTTATATGGCTGGAATTGGCAAAGCAGCTTCAAATACTGAAATGCTGACTGAGGCACTCTGAACATGTTTTCTTCAAATGGTCATGTCTTGGAGATCCCTCAGGGACAGGAGGGCTCTGTGTGGAAGGGAACAACTCTGGTGGAAAGCTGATGCCTTGGCGAGTGAGGGGCCAATCTAACCCAATTTCCACATCTCCATAGGCCACCCAGGGGTTTACTTTGGCCTCACCAACTAATGCAGCAAGTGGGTGGTTTTTTTAACTTTCACATCTCCAGTAACAGGACTCCAAGGACCACACAGGTCCAGCTTGGTGCATTTCCTTCCCATTCACATGGGCAAAGGTTTCTTCTCCCCTTTTCTGTGCCTCTCCCAGCACAGACTCCCTGGGATAAAATAAAAATTAATATGGATATGGGACTGCTGTGCTGTGGTTACCAAAGAAAATCCCACAAACAGGGGAAACTCTTTCCTCTGTTTCCTCAGACTACACTGATTGCCACTTCTAGAAAGCTTTGGTGGCATAGAAATAACAAAGGAACAACAACAGCAGCAAAAAAACCCCACCTGTGAGAGAGAATGCAAGAAGGGAGAATAGTTTGGTGATTTTTCCAGGAAAAAGGGGTTCATTTCATGTACGAGATCACCTTGTTGATGGGTTAGAAAGGACCACCCTTTTTTTTGACACAGCAGGCTTATTTTCTATGTTAGCTCCACAGGAAGCATGTCATGAGGACTGTTCAGACAGACAGCAAATAAAAATACCCAGCCTTACTTTAAAATCTGATGAGTTTCAGGACCTGGTTCATGATATGCATTTGCCTGCAGTTGGTCACATTTTATTCCAACACATCTCTAGGTCTGATCTGCTCCTTCCCTGCTGACTTTGAAAGTTAGGTCTCTGCTTTCTGCCTGCAATTCTGGACAGAATTGTGCACCCTAGTCCTGGATACTGTAAGCAAGATGTGGCACAGGCCCACAGCATCAGTCACTACAGTTTAGATATGCAGGTGTCACCACTGCAGCACATGGCGGTTGGGCACCCAAGCAAAGCAGGGGCAAGGCACACAAGCAGGGCTGAAAATAGCCCCCCCCCCATCGCTGGCGCACATCAGACCTCTGAGGCATCGCACCTGGAAATCTTTCAGGCCATCGCTGTAACAATCTGCCTCCTTCCCACCTGCTGCAGCATGAAGTGAGCATACAGAGCTTCACAGGCAATGAGCACCACCATCTTGCTTTGAGCCTCAGGCCAGTGCTGTAAAGGTCAATGTAAATAGCTTCTTAGTCACCCCGGCAAAGACTTCAATAAAGCACTGCAATAATGAAGTTGGTCTCGTTTGTGGCCTCTTCCCTTAGAAATTCAGACCGCCACAGAACAGAAATGTCACTGACATCTGACAAAACTGATGAGCTCTTCAGGATTCTAAAACAACCCCAGGCCATCCCACGGTAACCTGCATTGATAACCTCTCAGCCCTGCTCCCCCTTCCTTCCAGAAAATGGAAAAAGAATTTGGCCTAAAAGATTATAAGATCTGGATTTCTTGAGGGAAAAACAACCATTCCTTGCAGCACAGGTGAAAATCAGCAAGATCAGGAAAGGCTGCCTCTGTGGGAGAAGGCCAAGAGTTACACACTGCGTTGTATGACTGTGCTGAGTGTTAGCCTCCTGTTGAAGGGTTCTGGGTTGTTTTTTTTTTTTTTGTTTTTTTGTTTTTTTTAAGCTTTAGTGGTGGGATTTCTGTATTTATGATCCAATCAGCAACTGTGATCCACTAAACTAATACCCAGCATTAGTCACTGGAAGAAACCTGGGCAGTTAGTCATGGAGCAGTTTAAAGGGAACTGATGTAAAGGCTCAGAAAAGTCACTACCTGGAGCTCTAAAGCATCTTTCCCCCTGTCCTGCTTTTACTGAATCTTACTACTAGCTAATCATACAAACCCAAAAATGTCTTATCTTGCAAAGCACGAGGAGTAGGGAAAGGCTTTAAGGCTGCTCAGCTGAGGGAATGCCACACTGGAGATGCTTCAGGTTTTTGATCTTAAGAGAAAATTCAAACTAATTGACCTCAAGCCCAACTAACATGTTATAACCAGAGACTGAAATACAGGAACTGTGTTTATCTAGGCTCAGCTCTTTTGAAATAAGTAACACATCCATTTTTACATGGTGGGAATGGGAAGAACTCTAAGGAGAGGCCATCATGCTCAGGGAAGATTTGGGTACCGCATACAGAAGGCTGGAATGTGTTAATGTGAGTAGATACTTATCAAGTCTAGTTGCAAAACTGGCTCTTTTACATCACTGGTTATTCCTGCTTTTAGCTACAAAGATTTATTGGAAAACATATCTTTTTCAAGGTGTTTTAGATACTGCCAATTTTAATCCACGCCAGAAAACAGAATGGCAGATATATGGAAAATAAAAAAATACCATAAAAAGCAGAAAACTGTATTAGTGTAACACTAAAGGCGTTGCTTTGTATTTTAAAATGCTCAGGAAGTATGATATATGTGCAAATAGGACAGTTAGAAGTGTTATACAGTTAAAAAATGTTTTTGTCAACATTTGAACAAAAAAGGAATAAAGTTTTAATGAAAATAAACTTTTCATCTTTCTGTAGCTCCATATAGAATTAACTCTATCATGTCAGGCCTGCACAAAACAGTATCTACTAACTGTAACTGTCTCAGTGCAGTCTACAAATAAACTAATACATTAGTCCGACAACACCCTCCTACAACCCCCAAAATGTGGAAATCCTAGTCCATAAATGTATCCAAGACAACCTGTAAGGAAACAGTAAGGTAAAGTCCACGTGCACTGGAGACAACTAAATCTACATGTTGGAAAGATCTTTACACCTCTAAGTCAGCATCTTTGTGTCAGACTTGAGTCCCCAGTGACTAAGCCCTGTCTGGAATTTGGGCCACCACTGCTCAGGTGACACCTCCATCACATAGAAGCCAGAGAGTAGCAATGAAGTAAAAGAGTTGTTTAATCCTGTGTAGTTTCCCTTTCAGTTTCCAGTCCTCCTCACTTTCTCATTCTTGGGTCCTTTTGCAATTAACTCAAAACCTTCAAAAATGATTTCAAAATCCCCTTTTTTTTTAAATTTACATTTCAAAATTCATGGGAAAATGTTGACCTCACATAAAATTTGACAGGACTGGGGGATGCATTTGAAGAGGATTGCAATTCCACAAAAGTTAATAATGAGATGAATTAGTCCTGTATCTCTGAGAGCGATGCTAAAATAGGCTTCATTAGTGTTATTGACTGTGATTAATGGAGTTAAAGCTAATGAGGTTTGTTTACTTCAGTGCATATAATGCTATTTATAGCCTTCCCAAACAGCAGCATGATGGTAGTATCTAACAGCATTTGATGTGTGCAAAGTGAGTAAAACCACATTCAAAATACCTTTTAAGGAAGAAAAGATGAATGATCTAGTTTAAGTAAAAAGGAAGCAAATGAGAACAGATAAGTGGAGCTGAGTAAATAATTCAGAATGAATAATTTATTTCATTTATTTAGCCCTACATTTTTGGTTCATGGGATCCACAGAAGTGAAGAGATTTCCTCAAACCTATTTATCATACGAACTGGATAGCTTAAAGAAAGCCTGCACAGCAGTGGCACCAGGAGCATTAGAAGCTCAGGCTTCATTGTGAAGGTATGAATGGCTGAGGAAGTCAGATTGTGTTACTTCTGTTCTCTCATTAACTAAACAGACAAAGACTCCAGCACCAGTAATTCTCAACTTGACAGATAAATGCCAAGTATTATCAGTATTTGTCAATGCTGTGAGACATTTTTGGCTGTGAATGGAGCCTCCTGCTCCAGGGTATTTGCAAAAACATAACAGAAATACTGTTTGTCCTCCAGGCTGTTTACAGTCATGGAGTCAATCCTGGGATGCCATCAAATCCTATATCCTGGTCTGCTGAAATATATCCAGTAAATCCCTTTTCTCTCTGTCTCAATCCCTCTTGAATTTGTGGTTCTGCACAGTTGCTGCCTGATGTATGCTGCAGCGTATCTGGAGCTTTCACCCATTCAAACCTCCAGCTCAAGCAGGACACTGCCAGCAATGCCAGAACTCCCTGTTTCGATTTCTGTTTTACACCTCATTTTCTAGATCTGCAACTAAATTAAAGGACTTGTAGAAGAAAAAGCTAATAAATATGCAGACTGATCCTTTGAACAGCTCTTCAAGCCAACCTGAGGTACACTTATGCTTATGGGGGAGGAAAAAGCAAGCCTTAAAAGCCCACAGAGAATAACCTCTACAATACAAACCCAGAGCCTACACACTAAAGTGCTGACCCTCCCCTTTAAGGTGACCCTAGTGATAATCCTTGTGGCTATGGCAATTTCCTTGGATGAAATAAACTATAGGAGCATTGGAAAAAAGGTGACTGAGGCCTATGTGATGCTGAGCATTTTTATTTGCCAGCGATGTTAGTGAATGTTGATGCTCTCAGCATCTCTTGGGCACCAGGCTCAATAGATGTACAAAGAGTGAGGGTAAACAAGGAAGATCCTGTAAATACTCATCCACACAAACCCTGCAAGTTCACTTATTAGAAGCGCATGTGGGCATAAAACTGGACACATATAGCATGAGGATCTAAAAGGCACATGGGAAGAGTGAAAGCGAGTAGTAGAAAAGCCATACTGCATTTGCTGTATGGATTACATTTATAGCTGCAAATCATGATTACCAACAAACGATTAAAGGGTCTTTTTGAAGAAAAGGAACTAGATCAGATGCAAAACCAAGAAAATCAAGGCTTAATTGCATCAAAATTTTTCTTGTTCTAGCTGAGTCTTTAAATTATTACCTTCCAAACAAATATTAAAGCAGCCAGACATGTTTTACTTTGGTTTGAATTGAGCAATGGCACTCAGCTACCTGAGGTGGGTACTTTCCTTAAAATATAAATCAGAAGTCATTGAAATCAATGGGAGAATTCCCTTGGCTTCAAAGAAGACAAGGCTGATTGCCTGTAATTCAAGAAACTGCTTTGTTTGCTCTGCACATTTAAGCCTACTCCTTCTCTGCACTGTGGGAACATGGGTCAATTGACCTCAGATGTCAGGCTGCTGCTCTCCTCCTGCATGATGCATCTTCTTTGTCAATGGATAGTGCAAATCAATCATTTCTTCAGGTCATATTACAGACCTCCGAAATTGTCCTGGTAGCTATCAGTTCCCCCTAATCCTACCAGTTCTTGCCTGGAGCACCATCAGCGTAAGTAACAAAGAGGGTGGGAAAAATCTGAATTTCCCCTCCCTATGGAAACCAGAGCTTTGAATAAAATTCTTGGTGAGAAATATTTATTTTGTGTGAAAACCTAAAAAATTTCCCATAGGAAAACTTCTGAATTTGTATTTTGAGGTAGCTTTTATAACAAACTAAAGCATAATAAAAAAATTTCAAAATCATGAGCTTTCTTCCCAGGTTTCAATGAGATTTTTTTTCCCCCTGCTTGATTAGTTTTGTAGGTTATCCAGGAATATTAATGGTCTCAAGCAGCTCATTGTCTACAAGCAGCTCTGCAAGGTACCTGCAAAAGCACAGGTGGGACTGATGGGGTGTGCTGCTGAGGAGGAGCTTGCATGGGGAGGGATGATTCAGCCTCTCAGACTGAGGCACCTACATGCAATCATCTAGATGTGCATTAAGTGCCTGTGCTCTCGCTGCTGTCAATGGGGATAGGATTCAAGTGCAAAAAAGGAGTCTGAAGTGTCACCAGAGGTGCCCTAGTTTACCCACCCACTGTCTGCAACACATCACTTCTGGAGGGCTTGGGTAGCCCTGCATCCTGGGTCTATGTGCCAGGCCCACATGGATGTCCCCAGTACCCTAGAGCATTTAAAATAACCAGAGATGTTAGGACTTTTGAACTCAGGCTGCAAGTACCCAGAGTGAAGATGTTAATAAAATAGACATCCTTTATTACATACATCCCTTCAGTTTGTAAGAATGGGTAAAACAGTTTAACATTACCAAATACAAAACATCTCCACCCCCAGCTCAAGCTACGACTCTCAGACCTACATGGGTGATGGAAGGGAAGTGTTTGGCAAGTTTGTATGAAGAATCAGCATTTCTAGAGGTTTACTGTGAGGTTTCTATGGGATTGATGGGATTGCACTGGCCCAGCCTGTGATAAACTAGTTACAGTATGGTGGTATACAAAGAAAAGACCAAAAAAAGAAACAAAGCACAGGGAAGCTAAGCTGTGATTTTGCTCCCTTTTTGGTCCCTTTGGGATGCATTCATTGTTAAACCACCCAAAATATTTGTAGGTCTCCACCAGCAGGTGTTTTTGATGTAGACCTGGGCCACTGCAATGTCTTTTGCACTGTCTGGAGGCCCTGCCATGCT
Source organism: Falco cherrug (assembly GCF_023634085.1). Classification (NCBI taxonomy): domain Eukaryota; kingdom Metazoa; phylum Chordata; class Aves; order Falconiformes; family Falconidae; genus Falco; species Falco cherrug. The sequence continues at coordinate 29,218,788 of NC_073704.1, read as the reverse complement.
CTACAGCCTGTTTATTTGCAAGGCATTTTTTTTGAGGGTCCCTGGGCCCATGCCCATTCTCCCATTATAGCTTCTCCAGCAAAAACATGTTGGAGGTCATTGTGAAAGGAACTGGCCAGAACAGGGCATATTTAATAACAGCTTTCAGGAAAACAGGCTGAAGTTTTTAAAAAACAATCTAAGACATGATTGATTTATCAGGGTCCGTCAGTGAGCTCCTGCCTTCCATGAATCTTTGCTAAGACAGACCCCACATGATTTAAGGGACAGAGGCTGTAGGCAGCTCCTGGGATTAGTAATGAGAGAAATTTCTTGGTCAGTGTGTGCATTTTTTCTCTTTTTTTTTTTTTTGGGAGGCTGAAGTAGGAAGAGTTCCCTGGTCTCTGTTGATGGCAAAGACCTACAGCAAAATCACTCATGGCCAATCCTTACAGAGCACCCACGCCACCTGCAATAAGGCTTCCAACGCTATTGCTCCACTAGGAAACCGGTGCTCCTGGTACTGCTGGCCTTGTTATTTTCATGGGTACTCAAGGTTTAACACTGGAATGCAGCATTTCATCTGGTGCAACGTGCAGCGAAACCTCATTGTAGGTTATGCAGATGCTTCAAGGAATTTACATGAACTTAATCTTGCTAAACTCTTACAAGACCCTACAAACTGCGCCATGGGAGACTTCTCTGCTGGCAGTCTTTTATATATAAAATGCATCTTCACAGAAAGCCTTTCATTTGAATCCTTAATCACATGAATGGGCTAGCTTTTTTTTTTGTGTGCTGTCAGACCTAGAGCAGCCTCTTGTCCATCCCTAACCTTGGGGATGGTGCAGCTTCAGCAGAGGCAAAGTGCCACCTGCGTGTCTGTGTCAGCCTTGCTGGAGGACAGGTTTCGTGGCAATGACAGTTTGTTGTAAGGAGCCACAGGGACAGCACAGTTTTTGTGAGGCAAGAAAGTGCTAATGAGAGGCTTTGAAACTTCCAGCAACTTGGATAAAAGTCTTGTCCACTTTATCCCCCTTCTGTCACTTAACTAAACCTCTCTATCTGCTATAGATGAACAGCAAGGAAAAAGCTGTCTTAGTACCTGTAGTAAATAGGGTTCTTTAATGAAATAGGAAAAATCATGCATTATTATGCTAAGTGAAGCCCTTCTGGTCAGGTACAAACTTTTGCTCATTTTGCAAAGGGAGAAATGAATCCTTCAGGTGCATATCAGTAGCACAGTGAAGCCTTAAAATGTTTGGGACCTATTCCTGCATGCAAATTTTCAGAGGGACTCATAAGCATCTCCCTTGTGATGCTTTTAGGTAAATACTCCGAAAAGCACAGTCCACTGGACTGCATCCAAGCCTTATTAATTTGGCACTATGGTTGTGGCTGATGCATTTTTGAGCTTGCTCTGATGGCTGATGCCAAGCTCTTGAAAATTTGGCCTTCTGTGACTTGCCCAAGGTCACAGTGGAGGTCAGTGGCAGAGATGAGAAACAGACTCAGGCCCTGACACAATGTGATTCTGGCTATTAACCAAAAAATACATTCTCTTTCATTAGGCACATAATGCTGAGCCCACAGCAGGCACCTAAGATAAAACCTGAAGCCAGAGATCCCTATTTGGATCTGGTTATCTCTACTAGAAAATGAAATGGGCATATATATGCAGAATCTTCTGTTTCCCCTTAAGGTTTCTGCTGATTAAATGAAAGCACCGTGAGAAAACCTGCCGTAGGCCACAATGTCTTTTAGGTCTGTGGAAGGAAAAAACCCTTATAGCTTTTAATGAGCTCATGAGATTTTACCCTCCGTAACCACTAAATCCATCACTTTGCAACAATGAAGGTAATTTATGATTGCCTCAATTGTTTCTTTTATTTATAGGACATTTTTAGTATGGAATTTAATCAAAGAGATTAAATGTCATACTACCTATTACCTTGCTGTTAAGATATTAATCCTATAGAAAGACATATCAAAGTCTTGATTAATCATAAAAAGAAAGAAGTATGATGACAATGCAATTGCTTTAGGTTTCATGATTTTTTAAGTTATTTAATCGGGGCAGAAGTTGAGGTGCCACTGCCTCTTGTAACATACTTGTTGTTTTTCAGGATTAGAAATGGATATGAAAATAAGGTGAGTTAGAACCTGATCTAACAAAGTGCTTAGCATACACTTAACTTTAATGTGCTTGCCTTGACTTCAGTGAGACTTATGCATGTGTTTAAGAACTGTGTAAAGCAGGATTAAATCACTTGCTTAATTTTAAACAGCCACTTAAGTACCTTTTGTTAGGTAGGGCTTCAGTAAGCTAAGTTACATATTTGACAGGTTTGCCACCTTAATGGTGTAATTTCAAAGCTAAGAAAAGGGAATAAATATGCTGCCTGTATTTGTATCACACTTTCTATACAAAATAGTTTCCCAAAGCCCTTTACGAACCATACACTGAACTACATTTCAGCAATTGATTTCAGAGTCTTTTCTACTGTAAGAGCACAGTGCTGAGAAGAAACACAATGAGACACCACAAAGACAAAAAGTTCAATATAGACCTACAGGAGCTATTGTAAATGGAGGGGCAAATCTGAGACCACAGGAGCATAGGAACATGGTGTTAATTTGTAATTTTTATCAATGCATTTTTTAAAAAAATCCTGGGTCAAGTTACCACACTGTTCCTGCAGAAGCTATTTGCCATCACAGAAAGTAATGATCATCACTGTTATTAGGAATAAAAGTTCACTGGTGACCTTATCTGAGATGCACTTACAAATACCAGATTCTTTCCAAGAAACAACATTATATTGTCCAAACCAGGCATGGGTAAACCCACTTTACAGGCATTTACTGTTTATTACACAGGTGATGTACTTTCTGGACAGCACTAATTTTTGAGTACTGAGATCAGCCAATTTATTGCAGTTTCCCCTATCTGGCCAGACCTCTTTTTCAGAAGTTGTTGGGTAGGTCATAATTTTCACCAGGCCTCCCCTCAGTTCTACATTTTGCTTCTCCCCTGAGAAGCCCTTTTCATCTGTGCTGACCTTGACTCAGGCAAATGTGGCCTCCCAGAGACCATGCACAAAGGGCTTTCAACAGCACCTTCAGAAAACAAGTAATCTGACAGCTGCTTGAAGTGTAACCTATGGATTAACACCTCCCTGAAAGAATAGGTAGCCAAAGTAGACTTTGTATGCGTGTAAATTCCGTGAAATAGCAACTGATTTTATAAGTCAGGTCTGACAATGTCAGCCAAGAACTTCACTACCATAACCTCAGGAGCCCCTCTTCACTCCACACCACATCAGCAGATTGACCTTGTGCCGAGGCCTTGCAATTTGAAAGGATCGGGGTATATTTTTTAAGTGAAGGCCAAGAAGAATTGTCAGTGCCTACTAGTTATATGTATTAATTAGTGAATCCCCCAAACTTCCTAGAGAGCAGACAGGAAGATTTGAAAAGTTTTCAGATGAAAACAAGACTGTGACATACCACATCTGTAAGGACACCATCCGCTGAACAGCTGTTGCTTGAGGATGACCTTGACATTGCTCTAACCACTCTTGACATCAGCTGTGTTGAACCTGACTGGACTAGAGTCAAACAAATAGTGAACAAGTGTTCCCCATTTGCAGTTCCCTGTGTTCCTCCACAGAGAAAAGGTTTTCTAGGACACAGCCCCAGTCACCATCTGGCTTTACCTTGGCTTTCCAGCCTCATTAGGGCAAGGAGCACAGGGACCATCTTGCTATGTCATCCAGGAAATGCACAAAAAGCCTCAACAAAAAGCATCATCTGGCAACAATGAAATATTCAGACAGGTTTGCAGGTGACAGTGCCCATTTCTGATGTGAGAATATTGTTCGGGAGAAGTTATTTGCACAAGCCAGTGAATGATTGATGCAAGGCCAATGAAAGATTGATGTGTGAAAACAGAGAGCACATCTGCCCTAATTGAAAGTCCTGGGTTCCCCAGGATTATGGGAGGGGAAAAAAATTCCTGCCTATGAGATTCACCCTGTCATCCTGTCCTCCAGAAATTTTCTAATAACTCATCCTACCCCTTATTTTCATGCTGATAGCTCCTTGATGCCTCTATCAAGATTATCATGGAGTGACAAACTGTGCATACATAGAGGACTCTGTAAGAAGTCAGGTTGGAAGCAAAATAGTCATGGGAGAGGAAAGCAGCAAAGTAAAGGGAATCTATGAGGAAATCCAGGGCTTCTGGTCTGTCCTTTAGCATCCAGCTTACTAGACAGTGTCACGGATGTCATACAGATCCATTCTGGTGTTTGGTGTATGACCAACAATTGATTACACACAGTCAGGAGAAACTCTTATTACACCCTCTTACAATCCTTGCTTCCTCTGCACTTAATGCTTAGGAAACTTAGAAAATTCTAAGTAGTACCTTGAAAATCATGCCTATACATGATCTGTGCAATTCAGGCATGCCAAAATGGCATCAGATCGGTTGTTCCTGTGGAATACTTGGCAAGGCCAGAAAGATACAATTCAGGGGCTTATCAAACAACAAAAGGCCAGTCTGAGCTTCCTTTTGCAAATCAGAAGGCTTCAATATTTTGGAGGTCTATTTGCATAGAGCTTGCAAGCTTCACAGTCAAATCTCACTGATAGTGTAGCCAGGATATGGCCAATTGAATCCCCCTCTGAACAGCTGTGTTGACTCTTGCAACACAGCAAAATCATGCCCAGTATATACCTTCTGGTACACACTGGCACATAACAGCACATTAAACCATGGTATATTTTCAGTCTCCTTTTCTTGCCACAGCCTGAACTTCTCCCCTTCAGTGCGTCCACTCACTGACCTCCTTTAACAGGCACCAACATCAGTGCCCTTTTCGGTGCATGGGTTACCCGGCACCTTCAAGGCCAGAAGCACCATTAGGAAACAAACACCAGTGAAACTGCTCAAAAGCATGAAATTACAAGCATTAACTCTCAGCCAAGGTTCACCGGTAGTTCACAGCATTCTTTGCAGCCAGGAGGTAACTAAAGAGACTGGAACGTATTTAAAACATTCTAAATGTCATTGTTTTCCTACCAACTCTGCTGGTGACAGAGAACCAGCAACGAAGTAGTTAATAATACTGCAATAATGAGCACAAACTGGATCACCAGAAAGCTTCAGTCTCACCCTGGAATGGATTTATTTGCTAGTATTGCCAATATTGTCCCCTCCTTAGAGTTATAAGATGGTAGATGGCAAAAGACTTTGTTCTAAAGCCTGGAAGGGATCTACACATCCACAAAGGTGTGGTGCATGGAGACTGGTCTTCCCTCGACCTTGCAGACTAAGACAGACAGCAACAACAAAAAAACAGGCAGAAATAATTGCGTTTGATTTTCTGTAGTCAGTAAGCTTCAATAATTAGTTTTTGGGAATTTTTTTGCAAAATTACTGGGAGGCTTTCCCCATATCCATATTTGATTTCCAGTAGTGCCTGGGAGCTCTGTGTTTGAGGGCTGTACTGCCCCCCTCCCCCTCCCCCCGAGCAGAGAACAAAAAATTTCCTGGTCCAGTGATCTTTAACTGGACAAGCTGTATCAGACTGGATCCAAACTTTAATGTAAATCAGTTCCCCCCCCCCCCCCCAAAGAAGCCCATACACAACACCTAGGGTTTCAAAATGAAGTGGTTTTATAATTATTAAATGCCTTAAAACAACTGTTCATTTCTGTTCTGCCAGCAAAGTAAAAATAAAGGGAGTGGAGGGTCACAAGGGGACAGGAGAAGGCTTAAACATCTTTATCTGTTACATGCACATTATACTGTGACTGAGGGGAAAAAAGTTTCTATTCACATAGCATTAGAGTGACATAGCTGTCATTGAACTGGTTGATTTGGGCACTAGGCAAGTACTGCACTGCTATATTCTTGCAGTTCAGCAAAAGTATAATTTATTCACATGGTCAAATAATAGAAAATAGCTTTATCCCTTCTGTTGGCCCTGCTTTGAGCAAAGCATTTGATCAGAAGCTTCCAGGATCCTTTCCAACCTCAGTGACACCATCCCATCCATGCTAAATGCCCTGTCGCCAGTCTCTAAAATAGGCTTTCCCATCCCAACATCATCTGGAGCCCCCAGAGCTTGGCCTCCGACTCAAGAGCTCAGCCTTTGCTTTTCCTGTGCTTTTGGTCTCTGACATCAGAGGTTAAAACCAGAGGATTTATTTTCAATGGCACTGTTTTTGAAGGGGGGGTATCTGAGGTATTGCTGTTACAAAGACTATACTTGTAAAAATACATTTTGAAAACATGAGATATCCCTACTCTCCCATTAAGAAGACAGCAGTTCTGTTTTAGGACTATATTATGTGTTGTTTTTACACAGCAACAAAAAAGGGAGGACTGTCATTGTAACATCTGCTCCTGATATTGTGCTGTGATGAAATGTAAATCCAGGCTGAGTAGGCTATAAATTGTATTATACCATTGCTCCTCCTGACCCTATATTGAGCCAAGTTTTCTATTACAAAGACCCTATATTCAGAAGTTTATATCCTGGCTATAAAAGTTTAGTCTAAGCTGAAAGCTGGCATAAAATACCCTAAGTCCAGAGTGAATCTTTTTATAAACTTGATAATAGCTTCTAATACACTTCAACAGCATTTTTCATAGAAAGAAGATGGAGTGTTTAAAACTCACTGCACCCCCCCGTGGAAGCAGTTACCAGTGGAATTACCTTTGTAATAGGCAGAGTGAAATATTGCTTCTAGTTAGATTAATCTGCAAAGGAAAGGCTGAGTTTTGGTACCTGATTTGGTAAACTGGGAGGGAAAAATGAGGTTGATTCCTTTTCCTTTTTTTTTAATTTGCAAAAGGCTATCACAGTCATTATAAACTACTTTTAAGTTCTGAGCTAGATCTAACTTTAGTTACCAGTAACAAAACCCAGATACTATAGATTTAAAAATGAAAATAAGAATTTTCTTAAGACACAGTGGGTAAGAATTAGAGAAACATTTTAATTTATTTCCCCCCACTTCTTTCCTATTTGCATATTTCCAGCCTTCAGTTCAAACATGCAAGTCAAATCTGTTTCCTTCCACTTCTTTATTTTTAATTCAGTTGACCTGATCACTTAAATCCCATATTATTATCCCTGTTCTCTACGCAGATTAACATCACTTGAAGGACCAGCAGATGAATACATGAATTCCAGTGTTAACTCATGTAAAAAACACACCACCCAATCTCTTCCTGACAAAAATAGGTTCTCAGGAGCATTTGCTATTAAAAAAAAAAGTCAAGATCTGATCCATATATGGCAGCCTGTTGCTCTGAATGTGAATGTCCAGTCCCTAAGTTTCACAGTAAATAACTCCAAACACAAAGTGGGCTCAGACTGGAGTAAATCCAATCTGGGAATCCAATCTCAGGGGCTTTGCACTGGAGTGAGACATTATTTCAGCACTAATCACTTCAGTTTTGATTAATTAATTTTGAAATTCTCACCAAAAGCTCCTGCAATAGAAGTCTTCCTTGAAGGAAGTAGTCCAGGACATAAAGCTGTGATCTCTCAAGCAAGAGGGATGCTCAGGAACACCAGTTTTCCCCGTCTCTTGCTTATACATGTCGTTCTCATGGAAGGAAGAGCTGTATGTAGAGATGACAAGATAATTCCCCATAAAAGCCTCCTAACTTGATAAATATCCTCCTTTCCCAAGAGGACACATTGTTTCTTTGCTGGTTTGGACTAATGAGTGTTTGTGATAGAGATCTTAACATGACCTAGTCACCAGCCAGGTGAAACTTGTCAATTTTTTTCATGTACACATGGCAGAGGCAGAATTAAAACCTTCTTGAGACCTAATGATCCACAAGGTAAGTGGGAGGAGGAGTGATTAATCTCCTACTGTTTAGCATCACCTCATTCTTTAAAGAGAAACACCTCTTAGCATGAGAGTTTTATAGATTACATTGTCATCCAACACCTCAGTATGCACATCCCTGGTCCCTGTGGGGAAATTTAAGGTTTCCTTCTCAGAAAAAGTCTCCTAAAGTTTTACTCCCTGCAGCATGCAGAGCTGTTTCACACAGTATTTCCACCTGGGCTGACACAGCTCTGTGCAGCTCCAGGCTGGCAGCACAATAAGACGAGCATGAGAAAGCCCCAAGAGGTATTTGAACTCCGAGCTTTGTTAGGAGGCTTCCACAAACCTGCTATTCACGCTGGGGGATATAGATGGCTCAAAGGCACTGCCTTATGGGGCAGCCCAGCTGGCTTTCCTTATGTCTGAAGCATACAGTCTGCTACAGTTTCTGATACTCTGCAAGGCTGACAAGGACTGGTAGCCATTTGACATATAAAGTATGCAAAGGGAGGTGATCTCACATTTCCTGACTCTTCAGTGTCTGCAGATACTTCTTTTACTGACTACTTCTGTCTTTAGTCCATTTCCAAGATAAAAAAAGGAACAAAGCTTGCAGCAAGTGGCATCATCTCTCTACAGCATAAGCTTTAAGATGCACATGGAACAACAAACTGCCTTCAAAGATTAGAGTCCTTTGTTATTTGCTTAAAAAGAAGTCTTTGCTCTTGTGGTTTTTTTTTTTCTTCTTCTTTAACCAGATTTTTTTCTGAATGTCATCACACACTTAAGGGCATACCTGCACTGCTAAAGGGAACATGATACAGCCTTATACCAGGTAGGAACGACTGTACATAAACCAGGAGCACATGTCTTGCCTCTTAGGCCAGGCAGAATGAGAGATGAACTTGGCTAAGCTGCCGTTAGCCCTCTGACAGTTGCATGGGTGGCTCCAGATACACCCAGTGATGGGTCCCTAGGTTGGGTGTTGGGATCCTGCTGTGAAAAGGAGTTGTAGCCCCTGTATTGTTACACAGGAATCAAAGATGGATCCACAGCAAACTTACCCCACTGCTGTCCCTGGCTACCTGCCTTGACTGCATCCCAACTGACTCCAGGAATAAGACAAGGGGATGCATACCCTTTCTTCTCCTTGAATGCTTACCTGAGAAAGACACAAGTAGTCCTACGATTTCCTTCTGTCCATCCTGTGGGATGAAGGCTGCTGAAAACTTCTGTCCCCCACTGCAGGCACACAAGGAGAGGCTTTCTGCCTTGCTCGCTCACTCTTTAGTGGCATGTCCTCCAGCATTCCCTGCAGTGCTGTAGTCAGTCCTTCCTCCCCACTTTGTCTCAATATCAGGGAGCAGCAAGAGCAGGGTTGCTCCACAACAGAAGGCAAGCTGGGAGCTGAGGAAGACCACAGCACTGGTGGAAACAGGGGCTAGCGACAGTCCCAGATAAAGCAAGGTGATGCATCAGCTCCAGAGGCCATCCAAGGAATCCACACAGGAACAAAGGAGACAGACAGAAGGCTGCAGCATGGGTCCAAGGTCCATCCATGACACAAGGCCAATTCTATCTAGAAAACAAGCTCTGCAACACAGCTGAGAACAGATACACCCACAGCATAGCCTGGGGAAAGACTAAACTCCTGGTGTGAGCTTAAATAGAGCCCTTGGGTCCAGGGGAAGGGTGTGGATGTGGGTCCCAGGTGAGGCTGGTCAAGGTCATTGAGGCCTATTCATGCCCTTACACCTAATTACATTTTCCATGCTGCTGGGACTGCTGCTCCCTTTTCTGTGCACTTGAGTCCCAGCACTAGCTGGGACCTGATGGTGTAATTGCAATGCAGATAACAAAGCAGTTAATCCCTAATGCGAATTAAATTCATGTCAGGTGCTACTTGATGGGTGAGTACACAACCTGCCAGGAGGAGTGTAGCTGCTAATTAGCACCCATGTTGGCTGCTGGGGTAAGGACACCACATGTGTGAATGGAATACAGAGCATAAACTACCCACGCTGGGAAACTGCAAGTTGACAGTCTTTTCCATGCCAAATTTTCTGTGGATTAATAACAGATACTATCAAAAAAAATGGGAACTCACAGGGTCATAGTGTTCCAGATATAGGGGGCTGTGAACTAAGATTTTGGATAAAAAAATACTAAGCTTCCCAGGCAAAGGTACCTTAGGAGGTAGGTGCAAACTAAGCAGAAACACTTAGAATCATTAAAAAGAAAATAAAATGGTAATACAAGCAAAAAAGTGGAAACTAAATTGTTTTGGCCATCTACACTGGGCTCTCTGTGGTTCTGTAGCCTGGCTGCTGGCAATGTGGCCAGTTTCTGAGTTTCTAACTGTATCGATTTTCTTAGCAGGAAAAGCCTAAGGTTATCTAAACAGTTTAGTTTCTTGCCTCTTTGTGCTGAATTCATTATTTTCTCTCTGCCTGAATATAATACTCAATGTTACATGTGCAGTGTTGATCCATAACCTGAACAGAAATTGTCCACAGAGTTGGCTAACAATCGAGGCCGGTGCATGCTCCAGCGATTAACAACCTACACTCCCATGACCACCAGCCATTTCCATTAGAGCTAGTCAGAGGGGCAACGGGCCAATTACTGGTGGCGCCAATGTGTGCAGCTCCTGAATTCGGCCAGATTTCTGTGTTTCCCGAGCTGTGTTCAGCCTTGCAGTGCTAGCAAAAGGGACCCTTTGAAGGTATTTCCCACCAGAGCAGCTGCTACTGACTTTGCTGAAATGCTTTCGGTGTTTTCATCCCAAGAGCAGAACAAAGGAGAAACAAGAGGAGTTTCCAGGTCAGAGATGTAATCATTTGCATACTAGGTCATCCCATCCGTGCTGAATCCCTCTTGTACCTGAGATTTCAGAGGGAGGTAAAAATCTCCTAGCGAGGCTGGTACACATGGAAAGCTTGGCTCACTGCATGCAGCATGTGAACGGGATGTGATTGCCCTGTAGTTCAGGCCACCATAAATCATCAGCCAAACTACTGCCTCGGAGAAGTCATTCAGGGCACAGTAAACACATTTCTCCGGGGAGGAGGTGTGCCGCAGTAGCAGAGAACGGGACACTCCTGCAGGCAGAAGGGTTTCAGACTCCCTGAACTCTGCACAACAGCTCTGGCCCTGCATCCCTCTTTTGTCCAGGCTGGAGCCAGAGCTGTTAGTAAAACAGGTTGGAGCTGAAGGCCTCATGGTGCAGAGCACAGGCAGGATTTGGCTGCCGAGCAAGGCACATAACCCTGAGCAGCTCTTCTTCTTTGACCCAGGAGGAGGCTGAGACCTTTTCAAGCCAGCTCCCGATACTCCATCCAGTTTCGCTGTCCACTGCAAACGCCTCTCGTCCTCCCTGTGACCAGCCAGACTGTTGCATGCCTGATGCCAAAAGCATAAACGGAGGGGACTTGGGCAAATGACAAAATGCTTGGGCACTGCCAAAATGCCAAAAAGCCAAAATGCTTGGGCACTGCTTGCTACCCCACTTCATGCCTGTGACCTGTGCCTGCTTAAACACCAGCAAGCAGCCTCCCTATTTCAGCATGCCTTGGCCACCTCTCCACTGGTGCTGTAGTGCCTGCTGTAATTACCATGGAAAAGCCCAGCTTGTGAAGCACCTCTCCTCGCCACCAAGGCAGCCAGAGGTGGCTCTTTATGGACTAATAAGTAGATTCTAGATTAATGACCGGAGTCCTCCAAGGCTGGGCAGAAATCGCCACAGGTTGTGCAGGGCGTGTTGGGGCAGGCTGTACTCTCACTGCTGGTGGGCAAGAGTTATTCTGCTTCGTGGGTGTGTTATATTCAGGGAGATATTAAAACAGCTCTCTTCCAGCATTGTCACGGATGCTGCTCTGATCTGCTGCATTAAGTAATTTGTGCTTCTCCCCCAGAAAAGAATTTATTTCCTCTCTGTGCTGGTGTCAAAGCTAATATTAGCGAGTGTTACTGAACCATTTTACATCTGCTCTAACAGCAGCTGCTCTGCAGGAGGGTGACTTGACAAGAGGACAGGAAAAAAGTCACATTAGGCACTTAACAGAAGTGGTGGGAGGGAAGGGCTGGACACCTTGGGGCAGAAGGAGGAGGGCACGTGGCCCTCAGAAGCACAGGGATGCAAAGAAGAAAGATATATACACAATATATATTATATATATATAAAAACAAAAGACAAATACAATATACAAAGATATATATATACACACACACACACACACTAAACAGCCCTCTTCCTATATGCATGTCTGAGTAGTGTGAAATGCCCCACACAGGAGGGTCTGGTTGTGTAATTGTCACTGGGGAGGCCTGCGGGGCTGAGCCAAACTACCTCTGCTCAAAACCTGCCTGGGAAGCAGCCTGGCGAAGAAAAGAACAATTTGCAGATTTTCTTTTCTCTTACTCTTGGTAAAAGCAAGCTCAGACCATCCTGATTCTGAGGCAAATACATCAAAGTTCATGTCTGCGCTTCAGCAAAAAGGGGGTCACTGGCAGCTGGCAGCTCTGCAGCCTTTGGTCCAGCTCCTAAAGGGGGACAAACAAACTGGGGAGCATCTCTTTGCTGGGCAGTAGGGTGGGACAGAGCCTGGCTGGTACGAAGGAGCACAGCCCTGCACCCTCAGTGGGGCTACAGATTTCTGTGCCAGGGACAGTCCCCACATTGCGGTTTCCCTGCACAGGGTACCTGGTGCTGGGTGGCTGACTGTGGGAGCTCTGCTACTAATTTATTTTAGTGAACTTTAAAGGGATATGGTTCTTGTCTGATGTGCTTACCACATTGCAATAACTCGGCAGGTGGATGCTAGATCAGTGGAGATGAAATGGAAAGCCATTTGGTCAACAAGCCAAGGATTAAAAGAGGAAATTGAAGAGCTTGAGAGTGTAACTGTATTTCTGTGTTCCACCTTAGAGAGCCAGCCAGGGCTGGAGGCTGCAGCGGTGTCTCCAGTGCAGGGAGGGGGCAGGCCAATGGAAAGCAATGAAGTAATGCGGTGGTATCTCTGCACCCAACCTCTGGAAGAGTTTCAGGTTTCTCAAAAACCCGGATGATTTTTTCTTCCCAAATATTAGGGATTTGCAAAACTTCCCTGTCCCCACAGTGTTCTGGCCCACTCCACAGGCCACTCACACTGTGGCTACTGGGAGCAGAACGGCCCCCACTGGGGAACCTGGGCTCCAACAGAAATTGCATCGCCCACTCTAGGAAGCTTTGTGATTTCAAATCAGGTTTTCCTTCTGTGTAGGGGTGAAACCAAGAAACAATAAGAAACTGGTTGGATTAAACCCTGCACGTAAGTGCATTCTACTGTTTTTAATCCTGGAAATATTCATAAGCAGAGCTGGGTTTGTGCCCCCGGCCGTGCGATGCAGGCTCCGAGCCTGTCTTTTGGCGAGGATGCTGCAGAGGGTGCTGGAGATCGCAGTTTCCCTGCCCACCCAGCAGTCAACAGCTCCATCGCCAACTCCAGCAGTTATGTGCTGGAGACTTGTTTACATCTGAAAAGATTTATTTATGTAGTAAAACTATCTGCTGGTGAATAGATGAAAAGAAATATGTGAGGGAAACCATAATCATTTAATACTTATTCCGTTTATCTTCTATTAATTTAGCAATGTTGGCATTCTCATTATAATTAACGGGAGCTGGGTGGCTTTCTAATGCTTTTCCACATGTGTTTCTTCCTTCCCTTTGAAGGTGCTTGGCAGATTTAGGTCATACATTTTCTTCCTATTGCACAGCAAGGGAAAGAGGGGAAAAAATTCCCAGCACCAATCTTTTCTAATACTTCTACATTAGTTCAATCCAGCAGAGGTTTCCTCTGCCTCAAGCTAAAGAAAATCTATTAGGCTCTTTAAAGAAGTAAGTCAAAGGGGATGCATCCAGGATAAGGTCAGGCAAAGATGTGCACAGCAGAGAATGATAGTGCTCAATATCATTGCTTTGGCTGTCAGGAAAAGTTCACCCCACGGGATGCCAAACTCCACTTAAACTTGCCTCCTGTCTTCAAATGCCTCTGCAAGCTGGGGATGAACACTTTGCACTTTTTCCCAGCACTTGCCTGAGGTAGGTGGGCAACAAAAATTCAGATGCCCTGTCCCATCAATGCAAACTGCAAAGGGGTTGATCCTGGAGCCATCCAAAAGTCATGTTGCTGCTGTCTTGTGGGCTGTTTTAAAGCATACTTTGTAACATACTCATATTTGACAGCTAATGCTTGTTAAAAATATTATAAGTAGCTTTTTACTTAAAGAGCAGTATGTGCCAATCATCAGGGCACATGTTTAATTTTAAGTAGATGATTTATGGTTGAGATGGGCAGTTAGACCTGTATATTTATATGTATATGTATAGACATATTTATATGTACATGTATATACGCATTTTTTATTCAGTCTAAGGTAGCAGCAGAGTCACTGGAGGTTTCTGGTGCATTCAGGGCCAGTTGCATCCAGAGCAGTTTCAGAAACTAGAATCATTCAGAGTGTGACTAGCCCACGCAAGACACCACTGCTCTGTGGAAGGTCCCATCTGTGCCCACTGATGGCAGCAGGGTGTGAGGGCAACAGCTCAGTTAGATACCTCATGTCAGAGGGAATGAATCCAAAAAACCCTTCCGAACTGCACCCCACCTGCTTTTTTTGGGGTCTGGCTGTTGATGCAGTTGCGAGTTCAGCATCAACCTCAGCACATCTCTCTGCTGCTGTCACAGCCAGGTACCAGTGGCTCCTCCTGCCTAGGTTTTGGTAAACCCCCAAGAAGAGGAACAGTCTTTTTGCCTGGCTGGGGAATGAAGACGAGGAAGATGGGAATGTGTATCTTTCTGCCATTTCTCCTTGGTGCACTCTGATCCAGCTCCACAGCAGGCTGGGGTAATGCCCCTTTTAAAACACCCCCGGCTTTGGCAAGCAATACCTTTGTTCCTACTCCTTTCCTTTGGCCATACCTTCCCTCTGGAAATCTCGGAGCCCTCACATAGCTGCCTTGTTGGATCTTTAACCTCCTCTATATTTTAGGTGCTGCCCATGCACTTCTAAAGCACCACAGCCAGAGAAGAAGGGGGAAAACTTGTTTTCTTTTGAAATCCTGGTCTGTAAAAGCCTTTTACATAGCAGCATGCCAGGAGAGAAAATATAACTCTGAACAGGCAGGATATGTATTATAAGTGATTTCACTTTCCTCAGTTCAGCAGCTCTGAAGGGCTGGAGCGAGAGGATGCTACAGAGTGGGGGATAACCCTGGCTGACATGGTGCTGCCTGGCATTTTACAGTCGGCACTAGTTTGGACACAAGCTTGGAGTGAACTCTGCATTGCCACTACAGGACTGATAAATTAAAGGCAGTGGCCAAGAATATCAGAAGCAGTGGTGGCTGAGCGGTCTGGCACCAGTAATTTAAAATATCACTTAAAAATTTAAAATATCATTTCCAGAACCTGAATCCCAATTTGTGCTCAAGTCACCAGGAAGGGTATCACAAATTGGGATTTCCAGAACCTGAATCCCAATTTGTGCTCAAGTCATCAGGAAGTGTTTGCAGTGGCTGTTGGTTGGCTAGCACTGACGGCCACCTCTAAACACCCTGCCAACCTCCTGCCACCACTGGAGTCACCAGCCATGGTTTGGGGAGATGTGGAGAGCCACTCCGAGATGTACGCAGGGTCCATTTCTAGCGCAGCCTGACTGCAGCCGCGCTGCCACTGCCCTGCTGTCGTTATTTCAGCTGCCAAGCTCTGCTAATTGTTCTCCAGAGGAGTCTGGTGGCAATGGGGTGTGCTTTGCTAAGATAACGGCAGTTACACTAGCTGGGAGCAAATGACAAGGGCTATCAATCCTCATGCTTCAGGGCACAAACTGAATACCATTTCAGGCTAGGAATAAGGCTGTGCAAACTGTTCTCCACAAAAACAAAGGCATGCAAGATTCACTTGCTTCCTTACAAATTCTCAAGTCCACCCTGGGCCTGTTGAGATGTCTGTGGTTTTGGGGCACAGGAAGGAAGTTCAGCTGAATCCTGTTATAGCAGAATCCCCTGAGTCCCTGATTTGCCCATGTTCCCTGTGCGGTGGCTTTGGAAACGGCTGCAGAGTTCAATGGGTTTTGGTTTGAAAACCTGACTTTGTCTGGGAGTGAAACTGGGGCATGAGGGAGGAACTCTGTGCATAGCAATGGAAGAGTCAAAATGCCGCCTGGTAGTGCTTCTGCCCCTCTCACCTCTCCAGCTTAGCTCATAAAATAAAAAAATTCCATTGAATCATGCCAACAGCAGAGGGTATCCTAATTGCCTCTGCTTCCACCCCGCAGTTCTTATTCCAGACTGACATCTCCCAGCAGCTCATTCCAGTGTTGCTTAATCTAATAAACTACAGAGAAATCCCAGTACCTTTTAAAAATCCTTTCTTTGGAGATAGCTGTATCTGATTCTCTAATAAGGATTCTATTAAGGGAAGCCTCTGCTGTGCTTTGTTAAGGAATTGATGCAATTTGATTTTTATTACATGAACAGAGTAACATGGATAGTAGCTGTCTCTGATACAAAGAGTCAGTGCGAAAAGTATTGTGTCTCCTCATGCAAACCAAGATAAAGTAATTAACTTTATATTAAAAAAAATCTCTGTTGAGATCTGTTCTGCATAATTCAACACCTTGTGCCAATTAAAGAGAACTTCTTCAGAAAATGGTTTAGGCTGTAATTTTATATGTCTTCAGATTTGTGTGTGAATATATGCGGCTTTATGAATGTTTTGATGGGTGTAATTTTTCTTGCAGAGTTTGTACATTTATTTGCTTTGTTCGTAAAGTGAGTCTTTTTAGAAGAGCTCTTGGATCAGGCCGAAATGCCAGACTTGTCCCTGGCAGGATAAGAGATCTCCACCACAGGATCCCCTCCTCTGCCCTCCTCCTACCCCTACTTCCCCTCCCAACCCCTCAACACTGACCTGGGGTTTGAATGGCAGGACCAGGGCGAGTAAACTGGCATAAGGACTCCAGTGATTCACTGGGATGTTCCTTGGTGCCTTTCTGAGTTACAGGGAAAAATTCGGGAGAAAATTGAAAATACCAAAGTGAGCTGAAGACCAGTTGGGAACTGACTGTGGACAACTGAAGACCACAGAGACCCGTTCTCCGGTGACCACAGAGCCCCTGCATGTTATTGCCTCTGGGAGGATGGTTCCTTCAGGCCCGTCAGGGAAGCAGCTCATGTGCGTAGTCAACCTGCTCTCCACCTCTGTGGGGAACAGAGCTTGGATGGGTAAGAAAAGTCCAGAGAAGAACGTTCAGGGTAGGTGGAAGTTGCCTGTCACCACTGAAAGCCCATCCTAATGCAGCAGCTTATGCTGCTCCCCTGTGAGACAGCTAAGCATTACTGGTAATGCTCCTCTGACTTTAATTTGTGGGAGGACTCAAAACAGGTAAAAAATGCACAGTCAGAACGTGGCATTTCTTGTTATCCTGGGATGAAGCGAATCAGGATAGTTACTTGATTGATGTGGCTTCTTCAGAAGATATAGTGAGGATGGCTGTGATAAATAAGGACAGTCCAGTAGTGGCAACAGTGAAAAAAACCCATGGCATGAATGGATTAGACCAACACCAAGAGATTAGGTGGTGTGCCATCCACTATTAAATAGGATAAGTACTGTAAAGGTAGGTCTAAGTTTTTAAAGGACAAATTGCCAAATAAAGGTCAAAATGAGAAGTAAAGACAGTTTCTTTTCTCAACAGCCTGTCTACTTACCTGGGCTGATAAGCTGCACATGAGGGTGACTCAGTTAAGAGGATAATAATTAACAATCCTCCAAAGCAGAAAAACTCAGTCACTGATCCAGTCAAGAGTCTCATTTCCCCTTTTGTATCCTCAGCTATGCAACTGCTATAGAGTCACTTATGCCACTATTAGAAAGCTGAGGTAGAACAGCAGCTGATGTGTTTTAGCTGACATCTCTTGAGGCAGTTTGAATTGACTTGATTATCGTCTGGAGGCTGCCCTACTGGGCTCCACTGTGGTGGCTCCCTGTACCACAGATGGGGACTCTGGGACTCAGATTTCTATCCCAGCATTTGGACTTGCAATACTTAGAAATTTGTCCCCTCTTCTATCTAGACCATCTTTATCTATTCTATATCTATATCCATATCTCTTTGCCCATATGTCTATCCGGATATAGCTAGAGTATGGTTAAGGTTTTTCCTAGTATTAATTCTTCTATCACCATAATATTGCTAAGCAGCCCTAATTAAAGAAGATCCAAATCATACGTTAGTTTCCATTACGTTTATGTACAGTTTGTTTGGGTATTTCTCAGACATTTGTGTTTCACTCAGTAAATTTTACATGAAGCCCATGACCACTGATTAATCCAGGGCGTATCTTTTCAGTTTACTTCCAAATTGCTTTAAAGATGTTCAGTGGAACAGAAGTCAGTACATCCCGTTACCAGCTTTTCCTGAGCAGTTATCACTGCACCCAGGATGCACAGCACAGAGTATTTGTATATACACATGTGCTCACTTTAAATAAAAGACCCTGAACTAAAGAAATTATATATTTAGGCAAGACATGCAGTGGGTGGAACCAAATTAGAGATATCTTCACTCTAAGCTGGAGAAAAGAGGGAAAGATCTGAAGCACAAATATTAAGTAACATTAGAAAAGTTTTTTATAGCACAAAAATGAATTTGCTTTCAAAATTCTAGTATAATAAAAATGGCACAGCACCATAAGGGTAGAGTCATGTACATCTGTATTAGGGTACCTGTAGTAATAGATCTTATGTCTGTCCAGAAAGGGCAATATACCACCCAGCTACAAAGAACTTTTACACTGATACGATTTATAAAATGGTATTGATTTAACTCTTGCAGTGGAAAATCACATCCCCTGCAAGTGAAACAATGAACTGGTAAAAATATTCTAGGTAGACCAAAGAGTGGTCTGTAGGAGAGCTTGAAGCTACATTTAGCTCTTCCATAGATGCGAGAAAGTGGCAATTTGGCTCTTCCATTTCCTCCTTTCTTTCCTAGATCTCAATATTTAGGAAGGAATATGCAGAAAAATCAACACACCAGTGAGTTCATTTGGGAAACAATAAGGGTTGTTAAAAGTAATGTACATTCTTTTAACTCATCTGTATGATCCAAAGACAACTAGACATCTCTTTTCTTGCAAAACTTGCAGAGGTTGCTTACCAGAATATCATTATTTTCTTTCCCTGTTATTAATCAGTTTAGGAATCCCACAAAACCAGTGTGCTTCAGGTTAGCCCAGAGCTGATTAAAGGAGAAGTCATCAACTATAAAACAGCTGCAACTTCTCCCCCTGCCCCACCAGATTGTATAATTCTTTTTATCTGATATTTGCTGTTTGGATCAGGCCCAAGAGTTTTTTTAAATCTTGGTTTTGGGTTTTTTTTGATTTTTTTTTTTTGGTAAGTTTTTTTTTTCCTATTTTCCACACCTGCCTGTCAGTCCCTGTTAAACAAGAGGATGAACCTCTGGTTACAGCTATAGCTTGCAAGTCAGTAAAACTAAGTGTTGCCTCTGGCTCTTCAACAGACTATTTGCACCTAGGATTTTTACTATATTTGTTAAACAATTTTGGTATCTTTTATATAGAATAATCATTGTGCTACAGCCTCTAGTGAGAATTAAGAGAAAGGCGCAATCACTTCAGTGTTATTTTGCTATCAGTCCTACGTATTTTTCTCTGTCTGTGCTGGAATTTGGATTGCTTTTTCCATCCCAGTATAAGAACCTGGTCCATGAGCATCCTGGCTAATGAAGAGAGTTTGATGTGAATTTGTGTCTTATATCCCTAGAGCTCCACCACAGTAATAGATTGAATGCTGAGACCCATAATTTTTTTTTCTTTTTTTCTTTTTTTTTCATAAAATTCGTTGGACCATTTGTGAGGTCTTTTTTGCTATGTCAAAATTGCTTAAAATTCCTCATAGATTCAGCTGCAGGGGGGAAGGACACACTATAGGATGTATAGGCAGCACGATCACATTGCCTTTTCCTCCTTTGAGATCTGAGCAAAGGCAGAACATCTGCATGCAAATAGATACAGAAAGGCTGAGTCTTGGGGCCATATCCATGGGATTATGAGCTTAGAGATTCACTGGGCACAATCCTTCACTGTTGTGAAGGTCGGCCAATGTGTCCATGGAAGGTCCTTCAGCCCTAACAATAGCAAATAATTTATCAAATCTATCAAAAATCTATCAAAACTCCCTTCACATGAGTAGGACTCTAACCACTGAGTGGATTGCCTTTGAATGCCAGCGTTGGGGCCATTTCTTGCAGGAGCGTGGTGTAAACAGTTCTGTATTGCAGAAGGAGGTTTCTAGGGATACATATTAAAATCATGTTAATTATCCAAAGCACCTGGAGATCCTAGGAGGGAAACTGTTGAAGAAATGTAAAGCATCATTTTTACACTGAGCATTAGGAAACTGCCAAGGTTTTCTTATCAAACAGGAATAGCAAGGTTTTGATTCTGAACTTTCTAAAGTAGCCTTTAATAAGGAAATACTTTAAAATGCGAAGGCTATTGACTTACGAACATTTGTAATCCGCTTTCTGTCTGGGGAGAGCTGTAAGCTTCTTCATGCATGTGAAGAATAGTCTAAAGCCATAGATGGAATACACCAGGGTAAGCTTTTTAATATGAGAAGCACCAATGAGCTTTTGAAACATATTTTCAATCTTGGTTGTTTTTTTTTTTTTTTTTGAAAATGGATTAGTTGTCTTTTGTTATTTTTAAGCCTTTTCTAGAGATCAGCTGGTGGCACTGATAAATTATCCATGGAGCTAGACAATCTCTGCTAATTCCAAGCACCTTTTTCCATCAGGGAGATTGGTCTGAATGGAATGTGTTACTTCCCATTGATATGATTTTATGAAAGATTTCCTTATGGTAATGTACTTTCTTCACTTACAATGCATTACTTTAACACAGCATGTCATGGTGACGGAAAAGAGCATATTCACGGATGTCAGACTAGGGATGTAATGCAGTAAAAAAGAAAATACACATGACCTCCTACCTAATGTGCACCCTGCTGTGGTCCTCTCTCCACACTCATTTATATGAGAACGGGTGTATTTTGAATGCTAATACTGACACAGATATGGGTCGACCTTCTGTCCTGTTACAGAAGTAACTGGATTGCCTCAGGTATTGCACCTTAGCAAGAAACCTTAGCACACCATGTTAAAAAAGTAATCAAACCATCATGATTATTTTAAGCATATTAGAACCAATTTTGACATCCCAATTAAAATTTACCTCTTCCTTTTGTAAAGGCTGCCAATTTCTACTGTAAAAGTAGCAGTGTCAGAGCAGATGGTAATGCCAGATCATTCATAAATTCTGTCTCTAGAAATGCCTGATAGAACCTACAAACACAGTGCAGGAAACCCACAACAGTTAATTATGGAGGAGATTGCCCACAAAAGTTGCTTTAACCTCTGGTAGTTAGAGGCTGCATTAAAGCCTGAGGCATGTGGATTTATATCCCTTTCAAAACTTCCATGTTTTATAAAATCCTTCTCAGAGGATTTTCTGGAGACCAGAGATTTTCCTAACCAACAAATGTCCATTCTTCACCCACTACAGGGACATCATTAACTTTTGGAAGGAGCTTCCCATGATACCTATGCATCAAAAAGAAAATTCCTTCCTTTGTGTTAAACAGTTAATAAAATTGTCTTGCTTCCAGAGAAACAAAACATGAATATATATATGGTGTATATATAGAGAACTCAATGAAAGGTTTATTTTTAAGTTCCCAGAATGTTAAAGATAACTAGCTTTCGTTTAATTTTAGATGCTTCAGAAAATGTGATATATTATATGGCTGATCAATGAAATCATTTTTTTGATGGTAAGAGGTCCTAGATTATTTTGGCTGACGCTGTTATTATCTGATATCCTCTTCAGGGAAAGTCTTCAGCTCTGAGCAACCTTGAATTTTTGTTTTTCTTGTAGGGAATTCAGCTGAGCTGCAGCAGTAAAGATTGACTCAAGAAGTAATTTTGCAGTGTTGTACAGCAGAAAGGGTAAATCATATTTCCAAAGGTTGTACTCAGATAACTCAGATTTGGCTTTGGATACTCATCAGCCTGTTCACAGCCCAATTGAATCTCGGTTTAATTACCTCAGCAATCAGAGTTACATAGGAATGTTTCTGTCATTATAAACAAGCTTTCAGACTAGATGTCCTGCCATAAAAAAAGGGATGGTCTATGGCAAGCTGTGAGGAAGGGCAGCAGCTCTGCCTCTTATGTATCTTAGTAGGAAAAGTAGAAAATAAAAAAAAAAACAAACCACAAAAGATAGGTAGAGGTACAAACATCCCCATTAACATCTGGTGATCCTTCTGCCTATGGGCTCAGAGTAAGAAATGCCATTTTAAGAATGAAAAAAGAAAAAGTATCTAGCTAGATTCCAGCTGCCAGTTTCTTTATCTGTCTTCCACTTTTTTTCATAATGAACATTTCCCATAATTCTTGAAACCTAGCAAACAAATGCATGGGTACAGGAAATGATCTCATGGAAATGGTCACAAACACGTAGGTAATATAGCAACTAGAGTAAGCAGCTAACCCTGCAAGGATCTGCTACTAAAGCAAAACTGGAGCAGCAAATTGCACCTGATTTTTCTTCCATTATTCTGAACCCTTTAACCTGAAGGGCTACAATCCATTAGTCTGATAAAGCACAACTTGAACACCACTGTTAGGCTCTTATTCACAAAATGCAATGCCAGTGTAAAACAAGGTGTGAGTGCTAATTACTTTTGTTAAGGCTTATATTTTCATGGTAACTTAATACAGCTAATATCCCAGGTAATTTGCCATGTTTCAAATACTTAGTGCCAGATTTGACATTTTGCTTTATAGTGCTAAAGCTACTGGTATTATATAAGGCCAAACAATACCCACTGTAGCGTTTAGACTCGGATACTGTTTGTATTATGGACTTCAAAGAGACACTGACTTGCACAGTGTCTCTTTGAAGTCCGTAATACAAACAGTATCTGAGTGAGCTGCAAGTTTTGCTCCCTGGTGCACACAGCTCTCCCTGAGAGCTAGCACAGTATTCACTCTTTATGGTTTTTCCTGATTTTTTGCAATTGTGATGATTAAAAAACATGATTTTTCCTCCTTTTTATGGCAGGATTCTTGGCATTTCAAGGAACGATGAAGCAACAGCTCCCAAATCATGAAATGTCAACATCTTGCTTTGCCAGAATAGTGCTCAGGAGTAGCAATTTACACCCATCACGTTCTTCCTCTTCTCTCATGGCCAGGAGCACAAGGAGGATTTCATTTTCTGGGCTGACTGGACCTACTGTGGGAAGCAGCTCACTGTGGGAGCCACACGGCTGTGGTAACACAGTGTCACCTCCCTCCACAAAGATATGGATCGGTTAAAGTGAGCCCAGGAAAGAGGACAGAGAATGACCAGAGTTTTTAAAGATATGAGCCATGGGGGACATAACCTGGCTTGGGTACTCAGAAGGAAAAGAGAGTGATGATGAAGGCACAAGAACAGTCACTGTATTTTATTTCAATCTTTCCTCTACATGTGTGTAAAGCAAGAAGTATCAGGCTGGCATGGCCATCAGGGATGTATTTCAGTTAGACCTCAAGGGACAAAAATTTATTATGGTAGAAACAAGCAGGGGAGGTTTCATAGTCTTTATCACTGGGGTCTCTTAAGAACAGTTTGACTGAATATAGGCTGATTTACAGCAAAAATATACTGAAAACACTTTAGGATGGGAGAACAGACTTCTTGGGGTCCCTTACTGTAAGTCTTTTGAGAAGAATGGATAGTTTAACACTTCCTATCTTCCCTGTTCCTTCCTTTTTGTCACTTAATGAAAAACTGAAACCTTCAGAAAAAGCTGAAATTTTCCAATAAGACTAACTGTTCATTTTGGACTTTTTGAGTTTTTTTCATAGTCAATTTGAGGACAAAATTAGTTCTACAAAGGATTCTTTTCAAAGTACCTTAGACTAATTCAGCACAGACCTTAATTCTTAATGTACTTAAGAAATTACCTCTCATGGTGACTTTGCTGTAATATTATTGTTAAAGATGTATTACCACCAAGAGATGCTCTGAGGTGTACAGCATCAGCCTTTGGTGAATTTAAGCCTAACTTGACTATGGTTACTGCACCCGTCCTGAAAAAGTGTAAATTTTAAAGGGAAAAATACTAACACTAGTTTATAGGAAAGCTGTAGTTTTCCATTTTAAACCATTTTCAGACAAAAGCAACATTTTGAATTCTCTGGATCAGGAAGAAGTATTGCTTCTTCAGTATATATTAAGCGTAAATATCTTTCCAAACCCTCTACTTCCAGTCCAAGAAGGAACAGTGTCTTATGGAGTTTGAGAGCCTCTGAAGTGAAAGAGATCAAACAGGCATGTTTTTGCTCTGATCCAGCTGCAAGATCAGCGGTTTTATCAACCCATTTCCGTAAGAACATTTAGTTTCATAGAAAGTCCATATGGGACCAGACAGGCTTTGCAAATGGGGGAGAAAGGAGAAGAGGATATGAGGAGAGCAATGAGTTGAGAGAAGGCAGAAATAAGAGTTCAAGTAAGGATTTGTTGCATTTTATCTCACCACACAGGCATGTAACTACCTTGGAAATACCTGGGCCAACAGACATGGAAAAAAAATAGAAAAGAGAAAAGGAGCTGGTTTCTGGCCTGTTTCTGTGGCAGAAGCAGTCCCATTACGTAGCCCACCTGAGCAGACCTCTTTATGAAATGTATGTACATTTGTAACACTTTATATTTAGTTTAATAATTCATCAATGGTTAATATTTCAAAAGACTAAAGTAGAAAATCGAATAAAATTTTTATACCTGCTATTAAAAGTCGAATGGAGCATTGAGAGACAATGCAAGCAACCAACCCTTCAAATCTATCTACTAAATCAGCCTGGCTTCAAGCAAAAAGGAAACCGTTCCCTTTATTTTGTGCTGGGTGGGAGTGTATCTGTGTTGGTCTCACAGCAACAATGGCCTCTCCCAATCATAAACTTTCACCTGGTCACCAACTCCTGCCAACTCATTGTTAAAAAGACCCCAAAACCTGTCACCTGATCATATTTTCTTAATTACTTAATGGCTCTTGTTATTGCTGTGGTAGGTGATATATCCAAGGTGTGATTTTTCAGCTAGTGTAATGACAGAATCATGCTGTTTAAGTATCTGCTGCTACTAACACGAATAGCAGTGAACTGATGTGTAACATTTTGCTGCTTTGATGTGTCCTAGGGCAGTTGAGTGAAAAATCTCTAACTAATCTGGCCATCATCTCATACAGAAACTGTTGCTCCTGACATAAAAAATAGTAATAGAAAAATAAATTAACAAAAAAGGAAAGAAAATAGATAGAAACCCCACAAAGAGCTTAAACTGTTAACTCAATATTAAAAACAGATTTTAAGAAGTTTTAAAGGCCTTTTGTTTGGGGTATATTTTTGCTTATTCAATAAGAATGGCAGAGGTATTACAATTACCAGTATAGTATTTTATAGCAGGTTTAATGCACTCTAAGTCCATTAAGGGAACTTTCATCTGTGGTGTTTTTTTTTTTTTAAATAGGTCTTTCAATTTTCTTTTTCAAGGGAAACGCAGTTCACTTTTTTCCAGTTACACAGCTTAATGCACTGAGTCAAGCACAAGGTAGAAAGCAACTTGCTTAGGAAGTCCGTAGACTCCTACTACAGTAAGTCAAAGCAAACTTGGTGACTTTGGTGAGAAAAAAGCTTGGCAAAGATAAGACTTTTGCTACACATAGCTGTGACTGAAGGTCTATAAAGTAGTAAGCAACCCACAGACATGGTCAAACATTTTAGATTAGGAAGCAACAAAAAGTAGAGTAACCAAAGAAGATAATTTATGGACTCGTATCTAAAAATATCTGCACCAAACCTAAAAGGTGTTTGGTTTTATTCTCTAAATGTAGTGCCTTTCTGCTGTGCAGGGCTTTTGAGAAACTTTTTATGGTGTGCTGAAGCAAGCTTATAGTGACCTGGATGGATGGACATGTAAATGGATATTCACACCCTCTGACTTCAGGTATACTTGCTATGTAGTCAGTGGTGCCTTCCGTTGTATCAGTCAGCACACCCAAGTTAGCTTTCTGCTTCTCTCCATCAGCAACAGAAAGAGCCATGATCTGTCACTTGTACATGGAAGTTAGATGGTGTGACTGTGGCCTGCTGTCTAATACACTGTGTACATGGTGGAGAAACATTGTTTTCTCTTTTCTTCCATCCAAAGAAAGTTTAGTATGTTAATTTCTGGAGACAAAACTGCCATTTGTGCCTTTTTCTAAATAGTGGGTAAGAAAACAAGTGGCCTTGTTATGTCACATAAGAATACCTTCATTTGTTTTCATGGAAGGGAGAAGAGAAGACGACCAACATTACATATCCTGAGTCTTTGAGAAGCCTTTGTGTCCCACAACATCCATGCACACAAAGGCAATGCATCCTGCAAGAATAACAAAGGAGATGGCTGAATTGCTGTCATAATGGTGACAACCAATTCCCTTTGTCCCTAGCCGTTCTAGTAATACAAACGCTTATTAAGTAAAGAGATGATCTAACATCCTTTGATGTTAATGGGTCTGTTTCTATTGACTGCAGCAAGCTTTGGATTAGGCTGTGAAGATTTTATTTCTGCATGCTGCTTGCTTAGCTGGTCAAACAGCATTTATTATTACATGCCTGTGGGGGAAAATGTGCCATCTTCTCACTAGAGCATTTACTAAGTTCAATCTCTCATGTTTAATTATTTACTAGTGATGTGTTTTAATAGTAAAAAAACAAGGCTACCAAAGATCTCCATCTGAAATAGAGTATCACATGGAGAATATTTACATAAAAGAATCAGGCTCTGTAAACTTTTAGAACAAAAGTCAAAATTTATAGCTATCAGAAAGAAAACAAGGATTACAAGTACAGCAAGTTGTTATTGATTTAACATTAGTCATTAATTTGCATTGTTCTCATCTCTAAAATTATTAAAAAAAACCCTTAGTTTAATTGTTAATGCCAACAATGCCATTAAAAAATATCTGTGATTGAAGTGAACTTTTAAACTGAAGCTTGAAAGATATCTTCCAGTCTACTTACTTAAAATATTAATGCATTACAGAATATGGAGAAAAAGAGGTTCTCATTCTTTTAGGATTAAGAAATTTTTCACAAAAGGACAATAAGAAAGAAAGGCTTAATATTTTTCTAGACTTAGCTAAGAATAATATAAAAATGTTAGAGTGGCAAATCCCCAAATGGTAAAGTAATACAAAGTTACATTGGTGTCATTAAGAAAAGGGATTAACGCTTGGGATGTTGTTTAGTTTGAACCACAAGATCGAGTAGCATTTCTTATTCCCCAGAAAGGAAAAGGGCACGTGTGTGTATGTGTGTGCTGCCCACAGCCAGCTGGTGCCTATCCCTTCCACTGGACTCTGGATCTTGCTCCTGGGTAGGAAACTCAGTGAGGTCTCACCTCATACTGTTGTACCAAAGGGTGGGAAGCTGAGATGGAAAGAACTTACAGGTTTTATCAACTTTAAAAGGGGGAACTCACCTCCATCTACCTGCCTATCCTGGAATCTCACAATGAAAGGGCTCCATCCATGGAGAAAAGCTACCCAAGAAAACTGTCAGCCACAGCAGAGGTCATAACCTCTCTGTGAAGATAATTTGAGCCAAGAGGTTCCCAAAGGTCTGATGAGGAAGAGACATGGCAACGAGGTCACCCCCAGAGTAGAGAGCATAGGGTTACAAGAGGTCTCTCATTGCCAGCACAGCTGATGGGGCTTCAGGCTTGTCCTTGCCCAGAGGCTTTACAGCTGTGAGTAAAATCAACCTCAGCAGCTCTGCTTGAGATGTATCACTGTAGCTGATGATGTTTGGGGTCAACACAGGATCACCTCCCTTTCCCTCACATGTGTCAGCAACCACCTCAGGGTGGACAGGTCAGCCCTGCCACAGAGGCCAGGCAAGAAGATAAAGCAAGGCCCACCGAAGGGTCCTTCTCGGGGATTTCTGCAGTTCGAAGCACTGCCTTTTGCCTGTTGGGTACATTCAACTTCTTAAAACACATAGTTTAACTTATTTGTAGTTACAGATTAATTTCTTTTCTTGATAAGACTCCCAGTTTAAATCTTCATTTAGACATTTTGTATAATGAATGTTTTTGCTGCTGGATTTGAAGATATTATTATTTTTTTTTAATAAGCTCTGCAACTGTTGATGTAGTTTAGCAATGTACAAATTATATGTAACAAATTGTCCTAGGACAGATGTATGACAGAAGACCTCTTTTGGAGGAATGACCTTTCTGCATTAAATAAAAATGTTTTCTTTCCTTCCTTAGCACTAATTTAGAGTTCACGTAGCAACAAGTTGCAGTTATAAAACATAAATGTCTAAACTTCTTAGGGAGCAGCTCTGAAATGATGAAAAGTCAGACTGTTGACCATTGTTATATGTATTGGTTGCTATTCCTTAAGGTGTATGTAGAGTACACTCATTTAATCGTGCCAGTTATGGTGATACCAAAGGCCAAGACTATTCAATATGTAAATGTGTTACAAGCAGCACTGTGTGGGGTTCAGGGGATATTAAATCCCACAATCCTGGAGGGAGAGGAGCAGCAAACTTTCTCCCTTCCTGGTATTTTTGTCTCACCTCCTTTTGCCTGTGGCTTTTATTTCTCCCTGGTAAGACTAAGCTATGGCTAGACAGACTCTACTGCAATACTGATTCTCTGGCAGGTGCTTGAATAACCTGACTTTATTCTCATTTATATATGAAAGCTCTGTTGCAATGCCAGAAGCGTGCAATCACAGCAAGACCTGTGTTTTGAGACTAGTTTTGAGGTAAATTGCTGCACAATAAGCAAGGAATGAACTAAAAGCTACAAAGCAGCCTTAAAGAACCTTCTCCAAGAGACCTTTTCAATTTTATGTTATCCAGAACACACATGTCCCTTTTACCAAATCCCCAGCTGTGACAACTGGTACGGCAGTCTGGGAAAGAAGGCAGATAGCTTCTATGCTATTAGTATCCTTAGCTATTTAGAAGTTGGCAAAGAGATTTGCACATGGCGCTCCACTTTGGCATCATCCACCCCTCAGGCTATATGACTGTGAACGTTTGATTTCACCACATTGCCAGGGTTGGAGGTGACACTGAGGGGGATCATGCTTAGACTGTGGAACCTGAATTTCTTCTTCTTTTCCTTTTGATCACTCTTTTGGGTGAGGAGGGTGGGGAAAGGCACTTCAGTAGATGATGGTCTCCCCAGAGCTCTGGATACAAGGATTCATCCTTTGTATACTGCACTGGTAGCGATTTGGCTGTGGTTTCATCCATTGTTGCCAGCAGAAAAGCCCAACAGGCTTTCCACAGACTTGGGAAGGATATTAGGGCAGTTTGGAAGAGAGCGCTAGGACACACTGCTGAGAGCCAAGTTCAGTCCTTTGTATGTTCACAGCACTGGCTGTAAAGAATAAGAAACCACATGTATAGACAACAGGGGAGAAGAAAACATTAGCTGTAAGCTAAAAAAGAGGCAAAAAGCTTCTTGCAAACAATGAAAGAAAACAGACCAGCAAAAGGGAAACCTTGTCTGCTGGCTGCACTGTAACAGAAGAGGCAAAGATGAGGTCTGCAAGTTTCTCCACCATGCACAGAAAAACTTTGTTGCTTGTAATGCACATTCAGTTAATTCCCAGTTCCCCAAGCACAAATGAAAACTTTCTCTGTTCTAGGCTCACAAATACAAGCATCTCTCACCTTACCTCCTAGCTGTACTGCCTTCTCCCTGGCTCCCTTTGCACAGGCGCCAAGTGCTACCCATTAGCATCCTTCCTTCAGGCCTTATAATGGTGATTTCTTGCTGCTGGCCTCACAGCAGCTGGCTCTCCTTCTGGCTCTTCACAGCCGTCTGCACTTTATAGGAAGGGTTTATTAGCACTATGCATTATTAGGAGCAAATAGCAATATTCTTAACCCATGTCATCATTAAAGATAAAGACTAAAACCTAAAGACTATACTGTCTGGCTAATAGTAGACGCAATGTTTACATTGTGAATGAAATAAATTCTGGACAGTGGCAAAACTCTTAGGCATTAATGCTGTAACACCATGCAAACCCTAGTCAGCAAGCACAGGAAGGACAGGAGGATGTCAGGGCAAGTGGCCTTTTTGGGAATGCAGGACAGTCTAATTTACTGTCTTAACCAATGTGTTTGACCCATTACCTAAAACTGACAACAAGTCTCATGATATTATCAGAACCAACATCTTTGCTACCAGAGTTTTCTCTGGAAAAGAGCTTGAACCTTTGAATCCAGAACGGCAGGAGCCCTATTTACTGGAGTAATCAGACTTGAGTTAAATATAAATATCAGGTACACTGAATTTTTGTCAGTTGTGGCACTAACCTGACAGGTCCCTCAGCTTGAATTTTTCCACCTTTGGTTTGCCTGGAGGTATCAAATGGTTCATGAAGGTACCTACTAAGCCCTTGCTTGGCCAGACATGATTTGCCAATGTCCTTAATTAGGTTCCACTGCCAACTTCTTCTCCCCCTTCTCCACTTTTTGCAATATTGAGGTGGTGCAGCTATTTAACATTAAACTTAAAAGCAAACTATTTGTATTCATCTCTCAAAGGAGAAGGAAGGATAAGCAAATGCTCTATTACAATTGTGTGCATTTATAGTTGATAAAAATGCTTGCAATTTATATGCAAATTAAGTGTGACTCAGCCTCCTGGCAATTTGTCAGTAGGACCCTCAGCATCACAAACCATTTACGCCCTTACCTAAGCAGTCCTGGGCCCATCTGGAGACATTTTAGCAAAGGGAGGCTAAATTCTGCTTTAAGGAGCTGTAAACACATTCATGCAAGGTACAAGCCTGGTTTACCACCTCCCACCTGACTCACCGGATTATCTTAACTCATTCCTAATGAAGTTTTCTTTTACGGTGCTGCTTTTCATAACTTTGCCTTTCCAACAGAGGCCCAGTGGTAAACATGTCTTGGCTTTGAAGCACAGTTCTCCACAGCTTTTTTGTTATACTAACAATGAGCTTGGGACTGAAAGCCTCTTCTTGGCTCACATAAGAGCTGCCTGATATTACTACATCCCTCAACCCTCTACAGCCTTGGAACATGGCACCAAAAGCATGAATACCACTTCCTGGATTTACTGGGGACTGCAACTTGGCCACCATCTTGATTTACTTGTGTTTTCTTCATTTTTTTCCTGATGGTTTCCTGCCCTTATTCTACTACTTACCTTATCCCTCCCATTTTCCTATCTGCCTTCAAAAACAAAAAATGAGGAGCAAAAAGTGTGTCTAGTGTCTTTTGTCCTTGACCTTCTTGGCCTTTTAGCCACATAATTTTTTTGGGGAAAGAACCATTTCTTGTGTCTGCATGCCCCTCTTTAACCATCACTTTAGGGAGGTACATTTGGGGTATAAGAACAGGACATCACAAATTTCCACAGCCATCTGTCTGGTTCTGATGTACATCAATGTGTGGACACCGTGAAGAGGAGCAGACTACCCTACTGGCCAAACAGAGGCTTGTGCTAGATGCTCTCAACCCACACATGGGCTCAGGAAGGGCTCTCAAGAGGCGTCACAGAGGAAAAAGCAGTCGTGACAGCCAAAGAAAAGGAGGAAGGACAGACAAGGCCAGTGCCAGGGAAGCCCTAAAGTGAGAGTCAGTAATGCAATACTGTCAGTAACAAATAACCCATCTAAACAATCCAAGAAGCAAATGTACAAGGCAAAGTAATAACAGAGCTCTTCTCTAGACTAGATTTAATTTTGTTAAAGGATGGCTGGAATTAACTCCTGTTAGATAATGCATTTGTAAATGCTAGTATAGATAGTCTGCAAACATTTATTCCAGGAGACGAATGTTTGTGGCTTACTGAACTGGCTGGCTAACACAAGTTAACTGGCAATCAATTACAGCAGTGACATACTGCAACAGGGGGAACCCAAACCACCCGTGACTTGGTTTACTATTGGTGATTGCTAATGGATTAAAAAGTGAGCTCTTAAAGAGAAGATGAAAAAATATGTATGTGTTTTAGACCAGTTATTTGCTGGCCTTTATATTCCCAACAGCTTGCAAGCACAGGTAGGAGATATCTTTGCTTTGTACAGATGAGGAAATCAGAGGAGGAAATTAGTTTTTTATTATTGGCATTGTCACGCCAAAAAAAGGGTCACTGAAAAAGCCAGTGGGCATTTTTCAGATCACCTTATCTTCCCAAGGAAGAAAAAGGCTATTAATGAAAGAGAAATTTAAAAAAAAAAATAATCAACATATATAGGGAACCTTGTAAAAATATAATTATAGCATGTCATTTATGATGGGATTGAAAGTTTGCAGCTGTAGAATTCAGTAGCACCAGTGTGAACATTTCAAAGTCAGCTGCAAGGTATTATTTATTGGGTTGTTTCGTTTGAATTAAACTCACTTTAAAGTTCCAGAAAGAGTGCTCATACCCACATTTTTCATCCAAGGTTTTGCAATTCTGGGTGACATTCTCCTTCTCCTCTCCCCTTCTCTCCACCCTCCCAAAGATGAGAGACTAATCCTATATAGAGCTGCCGTAGATATAATTGAACCCCAGGGTGCCAGAGCAGTACTGCCTTTGACATGAATTCCATATAAAAGTGTTTCTGTTACTCCACGTTTATGCTGTCTGTGGATTTTAGTGGTGATTTACAATATTGATTGATTACTATCTATCTTTCTTGCTATTCTGCTTTGCATTCCACTTCAGAGAGGCTGAATTAATCACTGACAAGACTTGCAGTCTTAAAGGTATATCCTGAAGCCACACCGGTTTATTAGGCACATATTCTGGTAACACATTGCTTTTAAAAATGGTTTTTTTCCTAGGATCCAAGCAGTCAAACTCATGGAACCCTGGACAAAGTAAAAGAATACAGCAAAAAAAGATCCCACATCAAAAAAAACACTTAAAGTGTACTTAATCTGAACTGATTTTTTTCTAATAAATTAATTCTTTTAAAAAAATTAATTCAGGGGTACTGTAAATGGAGCTGCTTCTATTCTGAAACTCTCTTTTGTAATTTTACAAATAAAAATGATTTATCTAAAAATCTTGGGGAAAAAAACCCTTTAAAAATTACAAATTTTTAGCTTTTTTTTCCAGCTGAAAAAAAATCGTCATGATTTATGAGTAGCTTCAGCCTCACAGGTGCATTTGAGGCATATTTTGACAATGTCATCTGAAGCAACTCAAGCTATTAGAAATAATTTATAAATTTCTTATAGATAACATGCTGGTTCTTTGAAAAGGTACATCATATAGATTAGCTCTGTCCTCGTGAAATCACCTTGGCTGATTACTGGCACTCACTTGTTCTACAAAACCTGCATAAATTAAAGAAATGCAAGTGTTACTACACATGCTGGTGGTGACATGTACTATGGACTCAACCAGAAGCCCATCAGAACCAAAAGCTTCCACCAGGCTTGGTGAGTTTCAGGTCAGGCTCATAATTGCTCGCACTTGTGTAGTGGTATGGAGACACGTGAGTGTGTGGGATGCTTAGCACCACTAATAATAAAATGCTGCAGTATCTTGCTCTTCAGCTTTCTGTCACGTTTTATCTCCTTTGCGTTCATTTCTCTTCCCACTGTGGAAGGTTTCTGGTCTGGAGCAAATGGTGATAAACAGGCAGGCTGCTTCTCAACTTGAGGATGCTTCCTCTTGTAACCTGTTCAGCTACATTTCTTCAGACCTTTAATCTGTACAGGGTGCATATGGTCAATGGCAAAACAGCCCTTGGATTCAGCAGAGGTGGATTTTTACCCTTCAATGCTGAAATAGTTCTTTCTCCTGATGCTGTTCCCATGCAAAAGGCTGTTTGTGAGACTGAGAAACATGAGACTTCGGTGTTGCCAAAATATAGGAACAAAAAGTTGTTTCTGATCAAAGCAGCAAATAAATCTCCTTTACCAGGCACTGTCTGAACGCTCAATTTCTTTACAAGGTCTTGTTCTCAACCTGAGGATGTGCAAACAAACTGGATACTCCAAACAAAGGTTACAAAGGGCTGAAAAACTAAGCCCGGTGAGGCAGGAGAGCTCTGGGGTATTGTCATTCATGTTGGAACTCCACTGCAAAGATGTTTAGCTGCCAGCACTTCAAGTATATTCCTGAAAAGCAGCGTGCTATAAGGATAAGATATGACTTGCTGTTATGTCTGGACTGGAAGAATTCCGTGGTGTACTTTCTCCCTGAAAAAGCAGGTAAACATCTTTGAAGTGCACATTTTGCACCAATGAGTGGTTAAGAGGCAATGACTGGCATAATTACAGTATGGTGCTGTGCGCTATTAAGCCAGACAGCCAGTTGACTGTGTGCCCCAGGGCCAGTTTCTAAGCTATCTCTACCAAAGTGGAAACCAAACTTCAGTTTAAATTTGTTTGACATGTAGGATCTGGTGTGCACATAATTTGGCAAGAGCTAATTTGCTGGTGAGCAGCTTTTAACATTTCACATTAGATTAGAACGGGATATGCTCTAGAGGTTTTGGATGATTATTCACTAAACAAACAAGCAAACAAAAATCTGTAGCACGTAGACCTGAACTGTTGCAGACAGAATTAAATTGAAGAGAAAGGAAAGAGAGAATTAAAGAGAAGACAAGA
The DNA here is from genome assembly GCF_023634085.1 of Falco cherrug. NCBI lineage: Eukaryota > Metazoa > Chordata > Aves > Falconiformes > Falconidae > Falco > Falco cherrug. Next base: position 29,184,162 of record NC_073704.1, on the reverse strand, counting down.
CTGCTAGTGGGGCTGAAACAATTGCATGGGGCATATAAATAAATGCGATTTCATTTATTTTTGCATTGCTTCTCCATACAGTTTGGTAGACAGATCTGTAATATAATTGTATCAGTTTGCACTCTTTTTGTGGTGTGCCCCAACAGTTCTTCCAAGAGGGAATTTGGAAAGCACCTGCCTGACACAGGAACATACACTGCATTGACTTAAGATGGACTGTGTTCCCGAGTGCTTCCCATTCCCACTGTGTTCAGCACCTCCACTCATGTATTCTTCAATCCCTCTTATGACTCTTTGTCATCTCACTATAGGAATCATTTTACTCAATGGCCATTCTCTGCAAAGCCCCTCATCAATCTCCCTACCACCACCACACTGTCTCCAGTTTCTGTAGTTGCCTTATTTCTGCCTCAGTTATTTCCATCTAAGTGCTTTATTTTCATAAATTCAATCTTTCCTTTTTTACTGTGTTGAAATGGCTATTCCCAAAGTCTCAGCTGTGTTTTTTACCACAACTCAGGCCTTCTGGTCATTTTAATCCTCTTTATCTTCTCAACTGTTTTTGACAGTGCCTCCATAAAGATACATTTTCAAGTCTTTTGAGATCCTTCCAATCTCTCGGGGTGCCCCCCATTGTGTCAGAGTTCTCCCACACACTTAAATTTGTTCAATTCATATTGCCACTTTCATGGAAATTATTCCAATCCCTTTTTACTCCTAGCCTGTCTGCAAACATACCTCCTTTCTTTCACATTGCTTGTTGGCCACTGTCAAATGTCTCAGTATCAAATGAAATGACCAAGCCCCAGTCTCTCCTGCAAACCTCCTTTCACACTCTGTGGCCTGAAAGAATTAATGTTGTTGGCCAGTTCCTGCTTCAGTTTTCCCATGGCCAAGTTTTAGATCAAAGGGTATGTACATGTGCATGTGTGTGCACACTTGAGCTTTCTCTCACACGGGTGAGAACTAGGTAGCAATACCTATGAAGCAACAGAAATACTCTATTTCTGCAGTTGTTTTCAGTACTGATTTACCAACTCTGGAAAATACAAGAGAAAAATTCAAAAGGAAGACACAGATCAAGAACTCAGGGGAGTATAACTGATTACATAAAGAATTTAGATTTTTCTATTCCCTTTGATTTTTGCAAGCTTATTTTTACCTGTGTTTTATTTACAAAAGCTTTTCCCATTACTTGACTATTTGTAAAGCTTAGATTCAATATATGAAATCCGCAGCCTTTCTTCATAGATAACATCACTGACAGCTCAATATATTTTTCCCCTTTGGTGGAAAAATGAAATGAGGCACACTTTGGAGTTAATGAAGAAAACACAATGGATATTGAACAATGAACTGCTTTTATGAATTAAAAGTTTATCTTGCAGGAAAGAGAATAGTATACATACAGTTCTTGACACATTTTAAATGGTCATAGGACTTTCTTTGAGGACTCCCACAAACTGTTATTCAGAGCCTTAGTAGCAGTGATTTAATGTGCTTTTATGAAGTCAGGATGCCTATGCTGAGGCAGCGATGCCTGATCCGATCACTATAGTTTACCGTTACAGTAAGTAAAGGGCTTTTATATATAAATCTCTGCGTGAATTTCCAGCCATGGAATAACATCAGGTTATCTGTGCTTGAGGAACTGTGGTGACCTTTGGGTCAATGGGATCTGTAGTAAATCACAACGGCAGGATGATTACATTATCCATACATTGTTTCTCATAGATAAGCATAATTTGGCTGCCTGTCTACTAGAAAAGATGAACCCACAAATTTGCCACCAAGACTCTCAGTTGTTGCTGGTGTGGAAAGTAGGGGGCCTAGGCATGCTGTGCAAATTTTAAAACTCAGTTTTTCCCCCAACATAAGTTATCTCTGCTCCATTTCACATCTCCAGTTTAAGATCAACTCTGTTTTATTTTTCATTTTGCCCATGCTATGTTGCTGCTCATCTCTCAAGATCTTTGGGAAGTGAGCACTATGAGATTCAGCGCAATATCTGTGAGAGCTTTTGGAGAACATTGAAAGGAGATGTGAACTGAGGTGCTGATGACAGCCTTTTCAAATGCTATTAATGCAGCCTTCCAGGATCTGAGCTTTTGGTAAAAACTGGACTAACTTCTAGTACAGTTGTGATTTTCCCCAGGCGTTTTCTGAAGTTTGGAAAAATCCTCAGGGAAGAATAATTATCTCATGGAAATACTGACATGATTGTGTTTGGATATAAGAAATGCTTTGAAGGCTGGACATAGACTGCCATCTCCATTCCCAATCCCGGGTAACTACTTTCAGACAGGTAAAATGAACTACAGTTTTGAGGTCACACCGAGTTCATCACTTGAGCCTTGATCAGGGGCTGCAGTCAAACAGCCCTTCTCTTTTTGCCCCTTAGATCTACATTTTTGCACAAAGCCATGGTCAGAGTAATCAGTGCAGTTGTAGTTCTGAAGCTGGATATCTTTGATGCTCTCAGTCTCACTCATTGCTAAGGAAAAACTTCAAGCAACGCAGCTCTGCAACCCTTCCTCCAGACTATAGGCAAAGACTAACCTGTCTTTGCAGCAAGACAATTTTCTACTCCCTAGCCAGCGAATCCTCAGCACTAAACGGCTTTGCACTGACAGAGCCATGTGAAGAGTTGTTATTGCAGAAAACAACCAGTCCCAAAGTATACTAAGAATTGGTGTGGCAAGCCGCCACAGGAAGCCCCTCATGGTGCCAAACAAATACTGCTTGTCTGAAAAAAAAGATATCAAAAATGGTAATGCTATAGCTTCTTGAGCATACATGCTGTCACTATCTATTATCACATGTCCAGTTATACCCCATGGTGCAGCATTGACTAGGACACCTCTGACACTTCTGGTGACCTGCATAGTACTCTCAAGATATTTGCCATGGTGAAAAGTTTTTTTGTTGGATGTTTATTCATGTCTATACCATCCTTAGAGGTAACATCCCTTCCCAAGCACTGGCAGGGCTGAATGCAACAGGCTCAGAAAGTGCGCAAGTCTTTGGGATGCTCTTTGGACCTTCCCAGTCCCAAATGGGTTGAGAACTCCTTTGGCCACCTGTTCCACTGTCTCCTGCTGTTGGGTTCACTGGATACATGGCCTTACCAGCCATTTCTTGTGTCCCTACAAGGACCTGAAAAATAAGTTCATAGGCATTTTTTTAGTGAATTTGATATGGAGAAGTACTGAGGGCCTGCTGTTGGCATGGATTATACAGTTCCGTTTAACCACTCATTGAGCGGAGATTATAGGAAAGGTACAGGCAGAAGCACATGGTTAGTCTGCATATGAAGTGGCTGAAATTATTGGCTCTTTTCACTCCTTGCTTCTAGGACATAGCCATTTAGAAAAAGAATACTTAAGCTGAAAACCTTGAGTGTAAAGAGCCTGGGGCTTTGTGCCTGCATTTTAGCTTTGTTATAGGCAGAATTTTAGAGGAAATTGCTAAGGGCTATTGGCTATATAAGTATGTAGAGAGAGAGAAAGCAAGAAAGCGAGAAAAAGTGTAGTCAACCATGTGCCCTTCCCCAACAGGAGAATTTTTGAGGTCTATTTCTGAAGCAAAAGCTAAATTCTAACAGTACTCTATTTATTCTTAAGTGACACAGAACAGTGAGTGGCCCTCCCAGAGGCATCTATCTTTGCTAATTCAGTCCAAATATATACAGAAAGGAGTTTCTTTACTGACTGCTAACTCAAGATACTCTTTTTTTTATTTTAACAATTTCAGCCATTTTCATCTTTATGTTTTCTTATTTTCTGCTTGTGGTTTTAATCTGAAAGATCAGTCCTGTGAGAGGATGCTTAATTGCAAATAGTAGTGAGATAATGAAAGAGGCCATTTGTCACATCTTTTGTTGCATGGTTGCTGCTTCCCTTGATGTGTTTTCCTAGGGAGGAGACAGGCTGCCCTTCTTTCATGCTGTTGCAGCTTTGCTCATGCTGCAAACAACAGGCCTGTTTGACATCGTGGAGAAGCAGAACAACCCCTTGCTGCAGCTTGAAGTCATGCCCGAGCCTGAGCAGTGCATCACACTGCGAGCTGCGTGTGTGCAGGGGATTGCAGCAGTAGCACTGTCACAGCTGGCAATGGGTCCGTGGGATGAGTTGAAAAAAACTCAGATGACTCTGGCTGCGCTATTCCCACAGATAATTCTCTTTCCTCTCCAAAACTGTAGGTTGTCCTGATAGTGGAGTCTAAATGCAGTTCCTTTCATGACACCAGATGAAGGAGCATTGTTGGGTGGCAAAATAAGTACAGGACAAAGGAAGGTCAAAGACAAGCTTTGCATTGCATTACTCACATCAGTGCTGGGAAAAAAGCCTTGTGAGCTGAGAAGGAGTAAGTGGAGATCAAAGGTGTGCAATTAAAGCTTCTTGAAATCAATGAGTAGGATTCCATTGACACCTGTGAGCTCCAGATCGGATCTGAACAATCATCACAGATGCTTGTGTGGATTCTTTTTTTTTTTTTTAAAAAAAAATCAAACACAAAAAACACCAACCCACAGTGTCAAAGGCAGCACTTCTGGAAGAAATATCAAAGAATTTACAATTACTCTCCACACTTCCTGTATAGGGTTTTTTTCCCCCTTTCTCCTCTTGCTTATGGATTTTTCACAATGTGTCGAAAAGAATACAGATCTCATTACAAGGTTTTATCATTTGGAAAAATAACAGGCATCCAAAAGGGGAAAGATTTGTTTTGTGAAATACAGCCTTCTAATTAAGTGCGTGGTGGAACAGAAATAGACAGAGTTATCTTGGGAACATAACATTACTGGTACAGAAGACTTGAGCATAGGCATCTTCACTTCCCTATAGGTTGCCTACAGCTTAAGTGTGCACTGTCTGGTGCCAGTGCTGCTTAGCTGCAAGACCTCTCTTCTTATTTGGAAGGGTTCATACCAGAATTAGGAATGAGTACGACACTAGGCTAAAAATAAGAAATGTGCTTGCTGAAGTTGCTGAACTTTTGACAATAAACGAAATCAAATTTGCTTTCTACACATGGGGTAGCAGAAACAAATAACAACAAGATCAATCCCTTGCTGTTAGACAGAGATTTTCATAAGTTTTTGGCCCTCACTACAAGAAAGACATGGAAGTGTTGGAGCGTTTCCAGACAATGACAACGAAGCTGGTGAAGGGTCTAGAGCACAAGTCTTACAAGAGGTGGCTGAGGGAACTGGGGTTGTTCAGCCTGAAAAGGGGGAGGCTCAGGGGAGACCTTATTGCTCTCTACAACTACTGAAAGGAGGCTGTAGTGAGGTGGGGGTTGGTCTCTTCTTCCAGATAACAAGCGACAGGACAAGAGGAAATGGCCTCAAGTTGCACCAGGGGAGGTTACAATTGGATATCAGGAGAAATTTCTTCCCTGAAAGGGTTCCAATCAAGCATTGGAACAGGCTGCCCAGAGAAGCGGTTGAGTCACCATTCCTGGAGGTATTTAGAAGACATGAAAATGTGGCACTTAGGGACATGGTTTAGTGCTGGACTTGGTAGTGTTGGGTTAACGGCTGGACTCAATGATCTTAAAGATCTTTTACAACCTAAAACATTCTATGATTTTATAATGAAATTTTGAAATATTTATAAAAGAAATCCAATTTATCCACTGGAAAGCCAGTGCAGAGGGTGTTGATATGACTGGGCCTGAGTCCAATGAGCGATCTGACTCAGTGGGTCTGAGATTATAACTCATACCTCCCCAGTTGCAGGCTGGAAGCCTTTAGGCCACTCTGCAGTAAAAATGAAACAATAGTCAGCAATTCTGTGCAGATGGAGAAATCATTTCTTGATGTCTTGGAATTGCTTATGTATATGTGTGTGTGTGTGCGCGTTTAAACTATTACCTAGGAGTAACACTGAACAAATAATTTTCAGATACGTATTTTCCATTATTACCATTCTTGGATAGAAGTGTCTCTATGTGAGCAGCACTGCTGTGCTCATGAAAGGTCCTGGGCCACATCCCACTGAAGTTGTAAGATTTTTTGTTTTGACTGTGCTGGTGCCTGTCTGATGAATTTAATTAAACACACGAGATACAGTCTGAAAGATCATAGGGAAACCACATTCCATTCTCCCTTTACAACCAGAGGTTGTTAGTTGTCTCCAATACTGAAGCAGCTAAGAGAAGGCAATGTATGTAAATGCACACAAGGCATCTTTCCTCTACTGAAAACCTGAATATGGAAAAAGTAGCAGTAGTCAATGGGTTAATGAATCATAAACTCATTCTTGACACCTCCGCTGACAGAACAAATGAAGATTAAGTTCCTTTGGAGAATCAAGATTTTCATTAAATTTATGAACTTCAGGACCAATAAATTCTAATCTCTAATGTCTCTACATTATTCCAAAGCTTCTTGATGGGATAGAGCTCTTACAGGCAGGCAGTGAAGTGATTACATTAGATAAATTGGGAATAAGACAATGATCTCCTGCACACCAGCTATAGCAGAGCTCTTGTGGACTGGTTTATCCTCTGGATGCACAGAAGGGGTCAATAGCAGGTAAATTAAATGATGGGCTGCCAGAAGAGTTAATAACTATACCTCCCAGCTCAGATGCAGAGTCCTCTAAAGGAGCAGCCTCGTGCATTCATTAGTTACTTGACTTCTTTCCAGAATCCTCAACAGAGACAGTGTCACCACACGGTCAAAAGAAGGGCAAAAGGGTAAGGTGGGAGAACAGTGTGGCTCGCTTTGACAGTTGCATTTCTCTGACTGGAAAAAAAATCCTGAAAAATAATAATTAACCACAAACCTCTCTGGCCTTTTAGAACTGAATCTAGGCATTGCTGTCTGCAGCAGTTCAGGAAGCCCCTGCACCTCTTAAAAACTGTGATGTGGGCAGCTCCCTGTTCAGACCCTGTCTCAGGATGGGACTACAGAAGGTTGTTTGCAAAGCTGCCCTGGAAACTCAGGGCAGAGGATGTGTAAATGAAGAGAAACAGTCCATCGTTTTCCCAATCTGGGTCAAATGTGAGCTAATTCCTGATATCACCCCTCTCATTCTCTACAATCAGTTTCTATAAAAAAATGACTCCTGAAATCCTGGATTTTTGTTCTTCTTTTTGCCTTATTTTTACCTCAACAAAAATAAAAGAGCATTTTACTTGCTTTTAGCATGTATCCATTTATGCACTTCAATAGCTTGATCCTGCTTTCATTGAAGCCAGTAAAAGACTTTATTTATAAGCTAAAATTCTTGGACTGATAGCTGTAATTTTTAATCATTTATTCTGTCCTTTTTTGGGGCGCTTTTGTTTTTACATGTCCTCGCCACAGAAAAAGCTGTGTTTTTCGGGATCTCACTCAAATTCCTTTGGACTAGTTGAACAGAGAGACATACACAAAGCTCAGATAAACCTGAGTTACTGGAGAAGCAGCGTCCGCAGGCAAGGAACAGAACGGAGCTGCACAAACTACTCTGCAAATGCAAGGGGAAATAACTCACCCTGCAACCAGTGTTACATGAAAGACTTGGAAACGTAGAGACACTTTCTACTCCAGACCTCTAGGTGTGTCTTTTTTAGTTCTCAAATGATCTGAGGTGATGAAAAATTTTCCGTTAAAAAGCAGCTGGGGAAAACAGCGTATAACCTGAGAAGAAAGGGTGATAGCAGCAAAGAGCATCATGCTATGCAGCAACATTTGGTGCATTAAGCCCCAAACACACTATAAGCTTTGTCTTGGGCACAGCAATACAGTGAAGTAGCATGTCTGGTTTTGGCAGGGATATAAGAATCTTTCTTTTCCTCTTATAGTTGCATAGCTTTTGAAGCAGCAAAGTAGTGTGAATTTGCTTGGGCATTGCTGATTCAGAAAGAAAACCATTCTGTATCAAATAAGGCTTCCTGCAACACCTTGGATTTTCTCTAGCGGTGCCTCATTTAATCACTGCCCAAAGCCAACTTCAATTGCTTCAAGAGGGAATTGCCTGCTGGATCAAAGCAGTGGTCCACCTAATCCTATGTCCTGTCTCTAATGGTGACCGGCTTTGGAGAAAAGGGGAGAAACTTTTCCACAGGCAGTTATAAGAATACTTTCCCCAGGAAGCTGATAAGATCACAGCCAGAGGTTTTATGGCTGCTGGTGAGGTGAAAATCAATACAATTAAAAAGACATTAGGATTATCAAGGTAAATGGAAGAACTTTAACTTAGAGATAGTGTGAGGGAGAGGAGGTAAGAGGAAGGGGCAATACTGGAGAAATACACTGGGAGAGATATGCTACCAGGGGGCATTTTAGTAGTGCAAATATTCCCTTTAGAATTGGTATCAGGGCAACAGATGGTAAACCATCAGCAGAACATGCAGAAATCAAATACCTTTCACAGCTCAAATGAGGCCGTGTCTGTAATGGCTTTTACCAAGTAGTGGAAATTAACAGTGCCGGAGTGTACTGGTATATATTTTCTTTCTCCCCTTTCTCCTTTTATGTAGGTTGTTATTACAGATAAATTAATTTCACTCAGGAGAGCATCACTACCTAAAGTAGATGGAAAGATGAGGGCACTGCACTAAACTGGAATTACTGGAGAAGACCAATCAAAACCCAAACACACGAGTTTATCTTTGTAGGTAAACAATACACATTAGTGAACCTGAAAATGTCTGCATTATTTTGGATCGCTCTTGAGACCATTGTCTGTGACTGGCACATGCTGAAGACTGGGGGCAATCTTGGTTTCCATGAGAAGCTCATGGGTCAACGCACAATCTGGACCAGATTTTCAGTTCACACGTGGCAGGTGAGATCTCACGTGTCTTGGCCTGCCTAGGATCATGGCAGTCTCCCCACATTTCTCCCGTGTTAGTGCACAGTTGAAACATGCTCTCCAAAAGAAGTATTTTTTAATTTTTAAATCTTTGTATCAACACCAGTTGAATTTTGAATGGCTCTTTCTATGTGGTGAGAAAGTCTAAGAATAATCTACAAAACCCCCAAAATATTATTAGGCATAACATTTTTAGATCTATTCTCTTTGTATGACTGGAATGCCAAATATACATGTACTTTAAACTGGACTTGACAGGATTAATGTTTACATCTGAATTTAATTTTGTCTATATAGTGAGGTACCCTGAAGCTATTTTGGCAGAAAACACCATGACTGTGTAATGATAAACTCATATGGCTGGAAGGCACCTCAAAGATCATCTAGTTCCTCCCTCTCCCCACCAGAACCAATAGCTATGGTGTTCCTACCATCTGTCTCTTAAAACCTTCAATAATGAGCACTCCCTGCCCTTCCCCAGGGAATCCACTCCACAGCAGTGCACTCCTGACATTTGTAAACGTTTCCCTAACATCTGAAATCCCACCAGAAGCTCTGTGGGAGGTTCCTCCTGGCTAGACACCACTGAAGACACAGGGACGTAGATGAAATTAGGCTGTCTGGAGATGGCTCTGTACATCCAAAATTATCTTATAAGATAGCTGAAAAAATCAAATAGATCAATGGACTTTTTAATGGTAATTTACATGCATAGAGACTGTACTGGCTGGAGATAGAGGACATAAGTCCAGGTTCAATATGTTATTGTGAACTCTGGGAGCAGTTCACATTACAACTGATATTGCCACATAACAACATTTGGAGAATTCTATATGGAGGTTAATATATTAACATCTCTGGCTCAACACATACTTAAAATAAGTACATTTTAAAGTGATCATTTGCCCTACAATGAACATTTGCTCCAGGTAGAAAAAAATGCCCCAAAATTCAGCCTTTTTCTGTAGATTCTTAGCATTTCCCCTTGCCATTCCATAATTTTCTCCACTGCCTGTCAATGCTCCCAAGTAAGCTGATTTCCAAATGGTGTGAGAAATGTTGTATGCATACTTTCTTTTTTCTTCAAGAAAGTGTGTTAGTACCAATGTTACTGCGGGTGAAAAGTCAGCTGTAGTCCTAAGGAGCATTGCAGAACCTGGCTTGGAGGTACAAGGCGTGTCCTCCAACACCTGGTCAGCTCCTGTGACTGGAGAGGGAAACCCAGGGAGAAGCGCATGGTTTGGTTGTGTCCTCCAGCCTTCAGAAAAAACACTTTGTATAGTCATTTCGGCCCAGCCCCATTTCTTCTCCTCTAAGACAGAACAGTTCACATGCATTTCAGGGTTATGCTACAAACTAAATTGGGGAAAGGTTTTTCAAACCAAATAACCATTACGTTTAAAAAGTTTAAGAACAGCATCAGAATATGTAGCTCTTTCTAATCTAAGGTTTTTATGCTGTTTAAGTCAGCGATACTCAAACATACCATTAAATAAATGAAGATCCCATCACATCCCCTTCTATTTTGTAAGCCCTGAATCCAACTGCCTCATTTCCAGTCTGACTGGGAACCTTTCAAACGCACCTACAGCAGTCACTGCATCATTTGTTGGCATTATTAAAAGAATCTTCTCAAAATAGAAAAGCAAGCAATGGGGCATCGTGTTTCATAGAACTGATCTTTATCTCAGAGATTTTACAATCCAATTTCCTTCATGCATTCTCTGCTCCACTGGGGCCTTTTATGTGAGGCATTCACTAGAATAACAGTGCATTTCCATTTGTATCTCTTTTGTTGCACATAAAAGCTCAATTAGTATTCCAATTCACTGTCAGCCTGTACCTATTTAATGAACTTTTATCCACTTCCATGTTCCTTAAGTTTAATTAACTATAACAGGGCTAGTAGCTTAACATTTATTAAATGCTTTTGGAATGAAAATATTCTTTCCTTGAAAGTTTTTATCAAAAGTCAGCAAGCAAAAATCAGTCCAGTCTGAATATTCTAGTACTTTATCAATGCTTTCCTTTAGTGTAGGACCCAGAAAAGCATTATGCCATAGTTTTCAATTGTCCTGAAACTGGATTTTAATCCATACAGTATTTCCCTTGGTGTTGAATTCCAAGGAGAATTCCCTTCAAAGATCTTAGTGATTTAACAGGAATGGTAACAGAAAATATGATTCAGATAAATCAGTGGGGGATTTGTAGGAATCTCCTCCAAATGCAGTGACTGAATCCTACTTCACTATTCTGCCTGTGAGTTTAGGAAACAAGATGAACAGCCAAATATGTATTTCTTACTCTCAGTCTACCCATAACTTTATGTTCAGCAAAGGGAAGTTTGTAAATTTTTCTGGAAGTATCTTGAGAGACAGATTTCAGTGTGATGATGCTTTTCTGAAGGTCCTAGGATTTGTGTGCTCCATCAAGCTCCCATAGTCTTTTGCAAAGGTCAAGCTGGTATGTCTAGACTTCAGGTGAGACACGGTTACTTTGAAGGCTCACTTCTGCCCGTTACAATACATTCATTTGACTGATGCTGGCCCCTACTTTTTAGGTCAATGAGCTTCTACTTTGATCTTCCTTAAGGACCCTTTAAGATTGAACTCTGTGCCCACTGCTGTGCATTCACAACATTTGCCCATAAGTGCTCCAGACAATTTAAGTGCCTGGCTCCAGAAGCTAGTTTCCATTAACTCCCTGTACAACCATCGTATATATGAGATTCCTTCATAGAGTTATTCACTGGAGCAGCCTGGCTTAGACACTGTGACTTTCCTCCCAGAGGAGGGAGCATCTCCCCATTTTTGGTACGTGAAGGCTTGGCCACCTAATTTCAAAAGCAGGATCTCTCTCCATGTAGGTGGTTTGTGGAACTGCATCAGATGCATTGCGACTCTTAAGGATCAGGACAGGAATAAAAGGGCAACTATTGCAGTTTTCTTGTGAGGCACTGATAGAGGTGTTCAACCAACAGCTAATGATGAGAGAACAGGACTGGTGGGAGTGGTGGAAAAGCAGAAATGCTATGTTGACACTTTTAGATGGCAATTATTTTCCACTTTGCTTAGTATTTCCTCTTTGGCATTTTAGATTTGCAAATGAGCTGTCCCATAGCTTTCTCTTCTTTCTGCTTTAAATCCATTTCTTACAGTATAAGGCCATAAATGAATGTAAAATAAGATTGGAGTCATATAAATAGAGAACTTTTTTCAATATGCCCATGGATTTTTTTACAATTTCTTTTGTCACTCACTTTATTGTTTCCCTTTCTACAGAAAAAAAACCACCAAAAAGTAGTCATAAGAGATGCCCAACCAACTACTTTCACAAGGAAAAGAAATGGTGATATGTCTATTGGATTAATTATCTGGAACTTGTGGGATGTGCACTGGAAAACCGATTTGCTGCCTGCTGTATGCCTGGTTCCTCCCACCAGTGGTAGCTGCAGTTAATTGGTAGTTCTCTTCTCTAGATGGGTTGAGATTTTCAAAGCTTCTCAGTAGGAATTAGGTGCCTAAAACTTCCAGCAGTTTCCAGTTCTGTAAATAAATATACAAGTTATTTTTAAATGTACATGTTTTAGAAGTATATGACACTGTGCTTGTGTTCTTTCCTCCTGAAGGACCTCCACAGCCAACATGTTACAGCGAAGTCTGAGAGAAAAGAAGGAAGATATTTACACCTCTGGCAATGAAAGAGAAGATGCTTTTTGCTGTGATTTATAGAAACTGACATTAATCTCTATTGCTTTATACTATACTCACAATAAACAGCTTTGGAGATTGATTAAAGACTCTGGCTGCAGCTTTCACTCAATTTCAACAGCTCTTTTTGCTCCATAAACTCAAAAGCAATACAGATTACGTCTTAAACAAAGCCCATGATATCCATCTCTAGCAGTATTTACTATTTTCAGTGCTTTGCATTAGAAGTTATATGTGTGTATGTGTGCACGTGTAATTTCAGGCTTTTTTTACAGAGATTCTTCCACAACAAATGGAACAACAAAATCAGTTAAATACACACTTCTGGACCTCTCTTCTTTCCTTTTTCCCTATTCTTTTGCTCTACGCTTGATTGCTGATAATGGACATATTACACACTGCAGGTGTTTTTTAAAATCCCACATGAAAGAAAAAGCAGCTCTCTCCATCCTCAGTGATGTTTCTTTCACCTCCAAAGGCAGCAGAGAATGGTTTTATTACTTCAGTATGTACTGTGCCAGCATTACTAATTACATGATCATTTTTAGAAGTTTTTGCCTCCATGTCCTTCTCCTGTTCTCTATTACTGAATACATCCTTAAAGTCCCCCTTCTTTGTCTTTAGCTCCTTTAAAAAGGCACTTCTATACTTATTTTGAGAATTAACTCACTTTATGTTTCTATTGTCTTCAGCCATGCCACCTACTCCTGACGCCCTGTTCTCCATTCGGTCCCATGTCTGCCCTGTGTTCTTGTCTTCTCTTGGCCAAATGCAATCTCTTTTTGTACTTCAGTACTTTGTTCTTTTTTTGTTATCACAAGCACTGGCTTCTAAGTTTCTCTGGCTCTACATGAGAAAGGTCTTCAGCTTCAGTCCTACCTTTTTATCTCCTATCTAGACTTTTCAAAATCCCACTCTGCAGTTCTCTGGTGCAACCATGTGACATGACCTGGATAACTATAATGCCTTCTTTTCTGGCCTTTCACCTGCTGGTCTTTGATCCCTTTATTGTTACACTGAAGAATATGCACTTCTTGGTTGCAATGTTAATCTATTCACATCCTTCTCTGCCTTCCTGTCCCACTCTTACTAACTCATTTCATTGACTATGTCCCTGTCCCAATGACATGAAGGTGTTTTATGACTGCACTACTGATTCACAAGTTTGTGCCTGTATCTATCTGACAATGTGCTCCAGTCGCAATCATGACTACCATGCTAGGCAATCCCGCAAGACTCTTCAAACACCCCTAGAATCCCCGAGATGAACATCCCTCTTCCTGAGCTGATATATGACTAGCATCCATTTAATTTCTTCTCTTGGATCTGGCTCCATCTTTTACCTGCCCAAAATTAGCCAAGATAGAGAAATTCAAGCCTAGATTACACAACTGCCCTTAATGAGGGACTATTACAATGCAACCTTACTACTGTGCTGTTAGTCACTGATTTCAAGGCAGTGCTTACCTTGCAAACTCTTGAGGGCTGATTATGGCTATCTGGACATGGCTAGAATAGATTTGAGTATTGATAAAAATAATCAAAAAGCAGAACAAACCAGAATGAGTAAAATTCAAAGCTGAAACAAAGGAAATATAAAACTTGATTTCAAATCCAGCCATAATGTTTGAAGAAATAAGAGTTTTTACTTCACATCTGGACCTTATCTCCATAAAAGAATGGGCAAAACCAACACTTGAATATCCTTGACTGTCGTAGAAGTTGGTAGCAAATTTGTCATGTTCTGGGTCAGGACCTATCTCTAGAAAAGATCACGAATAAGTAAAAGATAAATCTGAATTTCATATCTTGAGCCTTCTCCACCTAGTCCTTTTAAAAAGAAGACGTTGGAGTTAGAGATTTATAGTTCTATTCTAAGAAAGGTTAGTGTGATGCTTGGATGTCCCTTGAGCAGGGGAAAATTGAAAAAATCTGCTACTGTTTGAATTGACTTTTGTACAAAGTGTCTACTACTGTTCTCCTTCACCTACCTTCTTTCTGAAAGAATGTACAACAGAAAAATCTTTTCTGTTACGTACGCTGGCCAACTTCCCTCTTGGAAATATGGTACAGGCAGGTGGATGCAGTTCTTCAAGCAGCTGCACCAACTCCTTCAATGCATAATATAAACCCACAAAAGAACAGTTGTATCGCCACCACTGACATTAGACATGGTGTTTTGGTAACTGTACAATGTATGCTGATGTAATCTACACCAGAAAAGCTGCTTTAGTCTGGGGACTCTCCACTCTGAATCTTTAGAAAACTCACAGAAAGGAAGGGGTAATATTCTAACAGTGGGAGTAATGCTGCAAAAATCTAGTTGTTTTCAGGACTTGGCCCTCAATGAATGGAAAGCGTTGGATGACTTGTGATAGGATTGCTTGATAAATCAGAATCATGCATGGATGGATAATTCAGTTAGCAGTATGGGTTGAAGCAGTGACATCCAGAAGATTATCCTGACTGTCTGTAGCCAAGCTAGGAGGAGTCTATTAGCTTCTGCTACTTGTGAGCAGATGCTAATAAATCCCTCGAGCTGGATGCTAGCAAAAAGCATGGTCATGTCTGTGAAGCTGCTGTACTACGTAAAGGTAGGCAAGGAGTCAGATGTTTCTAACTACTAAATATTAAAACCACAGATAACTGTTAATAAGGAAAAGCCAGTTCCAATCAGGTAGTTGTGAGATATGAAGATGTACTATAGTTAGAAGTATCAGGAGGGGGCATTCCTGACACGACTTTGTGGGCACATATTGGAAGAAAGCCTTTTCCGTTGCACCTTTCAAAGCAATCTATTCTATTAGATGTGATCTGTGTTCTTGGATGTGAACAAGAATATGACATTCTGAAGAAAGAGAATACATGATTAAAAAAGGCAAGACTAAAAAAGGAACCACCTCCTTCCCAGAACAAACCTAGACAAAAGAAGCCAAAGGCAGTTTGCGTGTGAGCTTTCCAGGGACATGAGCAACATGAGCTTGCATGGATGAGCACCTGCAAAAGGACATTTGTTAATTAAATAAACCCCCACTGCACACATCTCTGTTTGATTATTATCAATGTGCTAATTTTGTCATTAGGAAAAATAAACAGTGCATCTTTGCCACCTGCCAGATTTTGCACATTCAGACTGGTCCTTTCTAACTGTACTGGCTGCCTGGCAGGTGGGCTCCCACTTGGCTGTTCCTCCCTAAGCTCGCTCCGCTCCAAAAGCAAATCAGGGTCACACAGCTGCAGCAAATTGAGTTACAGTTATCCAATAAAGCCCTAGTTAAAGGGTAACCATCTAGAAAGATGCTGGCAAGGTTGATGAATTTGGATGAACTTGCATGTGTGGGGAAGAGCATGGAAGATGTCCAGGTTTTGCAGTTTATTTACAATGAAAAAGTATGGCCCAGATTCCTCAACTGGGATAAATCTGTCCTGCTTTATTATTTCAGCGGTGCTCTGGAAGAGACATCCCTCAGAGACTTCAGCCCTGCCACAAAATGAAGTGTAGCTCAGTAGATAAAAATTAAGCTTAGGTCTTCAGAGATGTGGCATTTTTTTTTCTGGATCTAGCACTGCCCTGTTGTGTGGTCCCAGATTGGCCAGGGCTTGTTTAGTGTTTGTGCTGAGGCGGTGTGGTACTGAGGCTCAGGACCCATTTGGCTAGGCACTGTATAAGGATCTGATGAAATGACTCCCCAGCCCAAATGTGCAGAGGGAAAATGAATGAGCAGTGATCTCTATGCTGCTGTGTTTTGCAAGCTCTGCGAATCAGATTTGTGTGGTGCAGGAAGCCTGGCTGTGCTATCTGTGGTGTAGTACATCCTGTCCTACACCTGATCTGGGTTATCCTCAGGCATCCCAGACACTTGGTTTCTGAGACAGCTGCATCTTTCCCATTGAGTATACCACTTGCAGTCACATGAAAGGCTAAAGTAACACATTCCAAGTAGGCAACTGAAGTAATACACTTCTCCCCTTGGTGAATGCAAATAATTAACATTAATTAGAGCTACACACATGCATTAAGAACAGACTCCATCACTCTGGGGAAATTTTATTTTCAATTAAGTAAAAAAAAACTTTAAAGACTGATAGCTCTGAAAACAAAGGGCACTTCTGCGACAAGATACCTGACTTTGTTTTAACCATGTCTGCTCAGAAATCAAAGGCAAGAGCATCACATCTAGATGGTGTTACCCACTGAGCCAGATCTTTCAAGGCATTGATTAGTCTTGGTGCAGCTTACATCTAGATTGTATTTTTTAGACATCTGGTAGTGTTTCTGCATGTCACTGCACCGTAGCATGAAGATGCTCTGGATTACTCACTGAGAATTTGGAAATCCCTCAGTCCTTGGTAGTGCCATGAAGTTACGGTCAAAGACATTGATGGTTTTAATGACTGACAAATGCAGGGAGATGGACTTTTCCAGGTACAGAAACTAAATTGTATTACACTTGTGTTCCTAGAAGCTCTCCCTAGCAGGGCAGTATAAACTTCATATATTAATTGGCACACATCACTCTCACATTAAATTTTTTTTTCATTACAAACTCCTGCATTTAGAATTTGGGAAATGTCAGAGCAGGGCAGCCTTGTACCCTTAACTCAGCCCCTGGTGCTTTTGCACTTTGATAGGCTCCTCTTGTCCATAGTCATGTTGTCTTATTTCTCTGAGCACCTGCCTGATGGGCAAGCAGGATGGATGAGGTTAGAGAACGTGCAGAGGTTTGATATTTCTTATTAGCTTTGCCATTCAGCATGTGGTCTTATGCATTATTTACTATGGCTTTACTGAAGTTCTTAAGGCAGAATCTTCCCCTCCCTTATAGACTTTTTCATGATGCTTTTGCTGCACAAACTTCCTTCCAGACAGCCGGGTGTTCCCAAGAGTGTGGTGAAGTACTTAGATTATTTCTTTATAATGTATCCCAAACATAATTTATCTTCTTCATAAAGTGCTTTGAGATTGTGTTGCTCAGTGGTGTCACTTGGCCGTAGCCTATTCCAGCAGAGTCCTGGCCAACCCACGGCCCGTTCCCAGGGCCAGTTAACAGGGTTGTATCGCTTGGCAGAAGGTCAGAAGTAGCTGTCCAGTCAAACTGTGAAAAGCCTATTGGTCAGAAGTAAAATCAGTAGACACAAGGCTTGCCTTTGGGAGTGAGGAGAAATTAAAAGTAAATTAAACAGAGGTTGTAATCTATTGACAGCATCATTTAACATTAAGTTAATGCTAGGAGAAAGGATTTCCAGGTGCCTGGGTTAGTCTTTGTCTAAGGTGGTGCTCTTATTTCATTTGTCTTTCTCTTCTTTTCAGTAGTTCATTTTTTTTTTTTTTATTTATGTTGGAAAAGACCATTAAGAACATCAAGTCCAACTGTTAACTCAGAACTGCCAAGTCCGTCACTAAACCATGTCACTAAGCACATCATCTACATGATTTTTAAATGCTTCCAGGGATGGTGATTTTACCACCTCCCTGGGCAGCCTGTTCCAATGCTTGACCATCCTTTCAGGGAAGAAATTTGTCCTAATATCCAATTTAAACCTCCCCTGGTGTAACTTGAGGCTGCTTGCACTTCTGTTGCTTGTCATCTGAGAGAAGAGACCAACCCCCACCTGCCTACAGCCTCCTTTCAGGTAGTTGGAGAGAGCAGTAAGGTCCCTCCTAAGTGTCCCCCTCTGCAGGCTGAATAACCTCAGTTCCCTCAGCTGCTCCTCACAAGACTTGTGCTCCAGACCCTTCCCCAGCTCCGTTGCCCATCTCTGGACACGCTCCAGCACCTCCATGTCCCTGCTGTAGTGAGGGGCCCAAACCTGACCACAGCAGTGCCCAGTACAGGGGGACAGTCACTGCCCTGGTCCTGCTGGCCACACTGTTTCGGACACAAGCCAGGATGCTGTTGGCCGCCTTGGCCACCTGGGCACACTGCTGGCTCACGTCCAGCCGGCTGTCGACCAGCACCCCCAGGCCCTTTTCCTCCAGGCACTCCCAGCCCCCTGCCCCCAGCCCGTAGCGCTGCGGGGGGTTGCTGTGACCCACGGGCAGGACCCGGCACTGAGCCCTGTTGAACCTCATACAACTGACCTGGGCCCATCGGTCCAGCCTGTCCCGATCCTCTGCAGAGCCTCCTGCCCTCTGCACATCAACACCCCCCAGCCTGGTGTCACCTGCAAACCGACCGAAGGAGCACTCAATCCCCTTGCCCAGATCATCGATGAAGACATTAACCAGGACCGGCCCCACCACTGAGCCCTGGGCAGCACCACGTGTGCCCGGCCACCAGCGGGATGTGACTCCATTCCCCACCACCCTGGGCTCGGCCGCCCAGCCAGCTTTAACCCAGCACAGAGCACCCCCGCCCAAGCCAGGAGCAGCCAGTTTCCCCAGGTGAATGCTGTGGGAGATGGTGTCACAGGCTTTACTAAGGTCCAGGTAGGCAACATCCACAGCCTTTCCCTCATCCACCAGGCAGGTCGCCTTGTCATAAAAGGAGATCAGGTCTGTCAAGCAGGACCTGCCTTTCATAAACCCATGCTGGCTGGGCCTGATCCCCCAGTTGTCCTGCACATGCTGCATGATGGCGCTCAGGATGATCTGCTCCATAATCTTCCCTGGCACCGAGGTCAGGCTGACATCTGCAGCGCTGAATTGTGGTGCAAAGAGAACCTTAGCAGAAAAAGACACTTGTTAATGCCAGGATGAAATTTAAGCAAGGCTGGCTGACTTAAAAGGAGAGTACTTTACACAGAACATCTTTGCACCGAGAAAGCGAAGAATTAGGTATTTTCTACATCCAATTACTCCAGATTGGAAGAAATCTGTAACACCGGAGTGTGGCTGGCCTCATTGCAAATGCTGTGGCAGTGATGCCAGGGAGGTGGATTGTCCTGCCTCCCTGGCCAGCAGCAGTTATGTGCTGCCAGCTCTCACAGAGCCATTTCACCTTGGCACGCTGCATCCCGCAGGAGCTGGCCTGTGTCCTCGTGAGCCGGCAGTGGGCCACCGCCACAGATGGGCAGGAGCGGTGGTGGGCCAGGGCACGTCACATCGCCTTCCCTTCCGCCATGGTGCAAAGCCTGACAGACAGCGTTGTCAGTTATGAAGGCTGTCATTGCTAAAGATTTTCCTCTCATTATTTGCAGTTCATGGTGTTGGTAAGGTTATTTTCAAGTCAAGCAGTTTTTCAACAATGTATGTTTATGCAGATCATTTAAAACAGTAGCTTGTCACATGCTTTATATTCATGGAAACTTCAGAGAGCACTTCTTAAAGCCCATGCAATCTGGATTTAATTTGCATTTTAATTAATATTTCAAATGAATTCCTTGGCCTCGTTTATTTATTTATTTGAGCCTTTGAGAGCAAAGACCCTATCAAAGTCCTGAAATTAGGAGGACTGGGATTTCTTTGAGCACAGCTTTTATTTGGCCGTACTGTCCAAGATACCTCTGGCTAATTTTTACTATTGAACTGAATTAGCTGCTCTGTAGCTTAGAGTCAAGCTTGTCATTTGCTTTGTGGCAGAGGCTGCAACAAACTCACTTTGCAAGAAAGAAAGAGAAATATTTGAATTCCTTGTTGAGGGATACAGTTTAAAATGGAGTTTGGGATACATGACATTAAAAAAAATCCTCAATCTTGTAAAAAGAATGAAGTCACATGTAGATCTTATGGCAAAATTGGAGACTACGTTTCAGGAAAGCATTTAAATACATGCTTAGGCTTTTATTGGGCAAAGTGCTTAAGTAGATAATTTAGATTATATAGCTTTTTATCTTTCAGAAGTTAAACAAAACAAATAAAATGAAGATGAAAATAAATGCTATTCAAGCAGCCAAACTTCAAATATGTTTGAAATTTATTGCAAAAAAATGTATTTTTCACCTCTCCCAAATTGAGATGTTATTGTTGTTAACAACATCAAATAATAAATACTCAGGGTTAACTCTGGGTTCTTTATATTACAAACATGAAAATTATGTTGGTTGGCTGTATACCTGTTATAGATGGTGAAACAGTAACATGATGTATAGCAAAGGGCTGCCCTCATGTACTCAGTGCAGAAATAATAACACTGAACTCTAACGGTGCTTACTGCCTGAAGATTTCAAGCCAAATAAGCAGGAAATTAACAATTAGGAAAATTAACTTTATTACTGCCATATTGGAATCAGAGAAACTGAGGCAGGAGGCAAAGCATCAACTTCTAAAATCAGCAGCTGTTTAGCAGCAAAACTGGAATGAAGACATCTATAAGTTTTGTGTTGATGAGCACATCCCCGGCAGAAAGTCAGTCCCTCTTCTTGATCAAGAAAGCTGCAAGGTGATAAGGAAAGAGCTGAAACTCCACTGGTGTTAGGGTAGGTAGCTCTGGGGGTGCAGCAGGGTGGCTTCTCCTCATTACAGGTGGATGTCTTCAGCATTTGTGCCTACTGCCAAGCACACTGAGTGCCCTGAAACCTTTCCCTATGGTATTTGGGATTAGGACTTTGGTGAACACATTTCACATTGATTTGCTTTTTGCCACCTTTGGCTTTCCGAACTTGCATCTATTTATGAAGTACATCACTATTCAGGCTTTTATCCATTTTCAGAACAAGTTCATAATCCTCTGCTCCAATTTTTAAGCTTCATACTCCTGAAAGTGCCACATTGCGAATGTGTAACTATTAGAATAATCCACCATAAATTAGATGATGATAAATATATTCAAGTACCATAGACTTTATGTTTGAAAAGCCAATAAAACTCACCTCAGTTAAGCCATTTTCCCTGACCAAACCAAACCAATCAACAAACCATACCACCTCCCCAGATGCTGATTGTGTTTAACCCAAATTCTTTTCCAGAAGATTTTAATTTGCTCATCTGTTTTTCAATACATGAAGGATCAAGCTTGCATTTGGTATTCAGTATTCTCTGTTAAAATCTGCTAAGAACATTTGCAGGTGGCTGACTCTGGCAAACACATCCTATAAATGCCCTCAAAGTGTGAATGGTCTCGGGGATGGTGAGGAAGAACAGGACTCCAGCTCCTTTTTTTAGAGTCTGTACTGCTAACCAAGAACAAAATTCAGTAATTGTAAGAGTTCTGTAAAACTTAGCAGTTTCTGTAATACCAGAGTGTGGACAAAAAACCAAACCAAAACAAAATAAAACAACCCCAAAAAACCCCACTTCTGTAATTGTAAGAGATGCTGATTTATAAGGTAACGTAACAAGAGATTATGGCATCAGGAGATTTTCCTCTGAAATCAATTCAGTTTTGCTAGATGCATGCATGGTTTCTTTCTCTCTTTCTTTCTTTTTCTTATGTTTTTTATCCCCCAGTCAGCAGTGTAACTAATACCAGCTAATACCCACCAGAATCTTAAGGAAATCCACCTTGACAAAAAGTGGAATTAGGCAAAATGAGGAAACATGTGAGATGTTGCCTTTGAGCCATGGGCAAAATGTATCCCTTAGCTACCGACAGCAAAACGCAGGACAGGGCAAAGAGAGGGCGGGAATCAGTACAGCTCATGATGGTGCTCGGAGGCATTTCCAGCATGAAAGCAGTTCTCTCATACTAAATAACAAGAATTATGAGGCAATGAATTGGGATTCAGAGTGTCTAGACAGAGGGGGATTACTTTTTCCATTGACTTCCCCTCTGATCCAGAAGCTTTCAGTGTCTCTGTTTCTCCCTTCTGCAGCTGTAAAATTGGGATTTGAAGGAGCAGCCATTGCCTTTCTTACTAGTTTATAGCCAGTCCTTCAGCACGTTGCACGTTATTAACCCTCCAACTATGTGGAGGTGGTGGAAACTGGACCACAACTGTAGCCGTTAGAAGACAGTTCCAAATTAGGCCACTTTTAAACTTAGTGGAAAACACAAGCATGTTGAAGAACACATGCACACAGACACACACACACACAAATTGGAAAACATTTACAATTGCTTTACACAAAACAGAATGAAATGGGTAATGTATCACTCTTCCTGTGATCTGAAAATAATCAGATTATTACCTGATGCTGAAATTACACTAATCGATTCTTGGCAGGGTTATATTTTCCCATACAGATCTTTATTTCTCCATGTTTCTCCAACATGTCACTCATTTTTCACATTCATTTATACTTAGATGTAAACAAAGTGCCATAAATTAATTCCATGTGCAGTTAATTTTTCTGGTAAAATATGGATGAATGAATACGTTGTCTCTCTGCATTTCAATTAAGGGCCTTCAATTAGTTTTAAAACCCCTGGCACTTCTCAAATGCTGTACTATTTCCATTCAGCAGTGAGGAAAACACAACAAACTATAGGTCTGAGGCTGTAAAACCAGGGTCCTAACAAACCCTGCTCCTTCAGGTAGCCCCAGTGAGAGTTTAGAGGATTGTGTGGAGGCTCACAGCTGGAGCTGCTGAGGACCTTCAGGCAAACCCATTGTGGGACAGAGAAAGTGAGATTTTGATTTATAAATGTGTGCAGTTTTCAAAGCAACCCCTTATGAACTTTTTACAAACCCCAGAGACATTTGTGTAGTACTGGGTGAAGGAGATATGGGAGACAGGACCCAGGGAGGACTTTGGTGCTGGCAGGAGAGCAAGGTGGACAGTGAAAGTGTGATTTCTTCAAAATGTCAACATGCTGCTGACAAGTTGTGTCATGGCTTGAGAAAAGTTGGTGGAGAGTGGTCAGGAGTATACTGCAGGGCCTTGAGCAAAATTCACTTTCATTCTTGGCGCTTGTTTCTGTTGCTGGTTCTGTTTTTGCTTATTATGAACTGAAACCATTTGGCACTGAAATTGTCTTTTAGCATATGGCAATATATGCCCCATGGTACAACAGAGTTCTTGCATGTATGAGAATGCTAGTATAATACATATAATTTGTAGAAGCAATCTGTTCCTGAAAGTTAAAGAAGGAGGAATTTTCTCTCTGAAAATCCCATGAAGAATTACAGTTACTCATCTAAAGAACGAGGCAAATGTCTACCTAATGACTTTCATGGGAGCTAAGTCAGGCCCCACCCCTCTCTTTTTAATTGAAAGACTGTTTATGAAGTTTAATTATTGTGTGCTATAGATATCATTACAGCAGCAAGGAACGATGGGCCAGGACTACAGGAAGCTGTATACATGTATTTACTTGCAAAACATTTTTGTGCTTTGTGCAAAAGGCAAGAACTGAAGGAGAACTAATGCACAAATTTGGGGATATTTTCACTGTACTCCCTCAAAGCTTGAGATACCGTGTGAGAGAAAGCATGAAAATGCTGGTCTAATCATTGAACAAGTAACTATTGAGCACTAGCATTAAGGGCGTTGGAAGCTGGAAATGACATTTGAGAAGGGAATGAGAGACTCGATAGGAAAGGGCTAAGTGAGGAAAGACTTTGAACATAGAGAGAAGCAGCTTCCTGTGACAGAGGAGAGGGAAAAACAAAACAGCTGTGTGAAGTAAAGTTGCCACCCTTTCTTGAAGTGTTTCTGGATATCCAGCCTTGATTCTCACAGGTCAAAGATCCATGAGGACACGCACAAGTTCTTCTTGTGAGAAGGGGATACTGGGAGCTCTCTGGGATTTGGGGGCATAAGGGCAATTTTTGTTTGCTGCTGTCTGTGTTGATCAGTCTCTAGATATTTTGCATTCAGGTCACATGTAGATGGAGACATTGGATAAAGACCTACATGAATGAGATCTAGATTTTTGTAATGTCTGATAATTTTGGGCGACAAAGGTAGTTTAATTTGTTTTAGAAAATATGATCATCCTGAAATATGGTGCAGGGCAAGAAGACAGTGAGGCACAGGATTTACAGAAAGAAGGTACGGAGATCATAATCTCCTCCCAAGGAAGGGAGAACTGGAAGACAAAGAACTTTTAAAGCATGAGTTAGGTGTACAAGAGAAGGAAGGAATACGGTTGATTAAGTTGTGTGCATGACCGTGAGTTTCAAAGTGATACAGTGTCAAAGATGAGTTTTAAGTAAAGAATGATGATGATAAAAAAAAAAAAATATTAGTTGTAGACAGCTTACACTGCCCTTAATATGGCAGCAACATAGCCAGAGAGTAATTTCTTTGCTCTTAGTTTCTGGCTACATTTAAATCTTTGATACCAAAGCACAATAAAAATCTGACTGAATTTTGTATTTGTGTTATGTATTTGGAATTCTATTGTTACTGAAGCACAGCAGCATCTAGATATCCTTAGTGTACCCAGCCTCACTGCAATAGGCACAGTATATTTAGTTAGTCTTGGGATTTCAGAGACCTGGCATTATTTTTTGGGTGAATGTTGCAGTGAAATTACTGGATGATGCTGTCTTTTATTTTTTCATCTCTGAACTGGGGAATAATGTTCATTCCATCTTTCCCTTTTCCCAGTTTTGCTGATATACTCTGTGGTGCCTTAGTAGTTGTGGGTGCAATGCTACACAACTGAATTTTGACAACTGCTGAGATATCTATAAAACAGTAAAACTGAAAATTAGAGGGTATATTTAAAGACAGCAGAATGAACACCCAGGCTGAGAGAATTTCCATCTCATAAAGAGTAATAATCATAATCAACTTGGTAACATTGAGAAAAGTAATATTAGGAGTTATGAAAGAAAATGGGGAAAAGTTTTTTTCAGCTAACAGGCTAAAAAAGACAAGATGGAAGTGGAAGAGAAATGTCCTGCCTTTCTTTCTTCTGTTTTGTCCCTGTCCAACTGATGGATGCTTACTGGTATAAACAAACATGATGATGCACCCTGTGCGAAGTTGTTACATGTAAGAATAATTCAAGGTAATTTAAATAGTAAAATAACTAATTACTGTCATTTACAAAGTGCTTAAGCAATGTGCCTATGCAAATCAGCCATCTTCTCAGCAAACAGCTTCTGCAATTGCAAATGTTTCTCGCAGACTTTCCCCAATTAATGCTCTAGCTGTAATAGGTCCCCATGGGTACATGGGCTTTCTAGCCCAGAGGGATTCAAATGATCTTTCATTTTGTGCTGCACCAGTTTTGAAGGATTACCATTCTGGTTTTGTTTCCTTTTAAATGCTCAAATTCTGTCCAGAAGATGACTCTCCATATAATATGCTGCTCATGTTAGTCTATTTTTTTTTTTTTTTGGTGTAAGTTGACTTCTAAAGTAGCGGGTTCCTAATATCCTACAAATGAAACTAAACACATTTTCTATCAGGTGCCACTAACAATACTGACCCTGTGCAGCCACATACTTGTTGCATGGTAGCATCCAAAAGACATATTTAGGGGATATTTTCCACAAAAAGAAAAGAGTGGAAAAAGTGTCCAAGGCACTTTCTCATCAGGGTTAAGAACTACATGTCCCAAGAGAACAGGGAAGAACTGAAGTAATGAATTGAGGGGTAGTTACTTCACAACTCATATTTTTTCTGGCCTTTTGTCTGTGTTGTGGGCCAGGGAAAGTTACCCAGCCTATAGTTACAACAGTAGTTTTATGTCGTTGATTCAATCTAATATACACAGTTACTTTATTACTATGACTACCACTACCATTGTTATTATTAAAGATACGGTTACTGAGAGAAGAGCAGCTATTCCAAGTCTGTTTTCCATGTGATAAAAACCCACTAACATTTGCTTATACAGCAGACTGGCCAAAGATTTGTTCCTTTAATTTCCCTGATTTTGCCTCTGAAATGCAGGTTCCTAATTGTTATCCTTAAAGGGAATGTTGCCAGGAAGGATTCACTTTGGAGATGGCTTGCTTTATTGGCAAGGCAACTAAACCTGACAGTGAAGGCTGTCAAGAGGAGAGTGGTGTGATTTTATTGAGTAGGTGGGGATAACAGAGGGAGTTGACTGTGCATAATGTTGGCTGAGAAAGGCCGTGAGAGAGAGATGCTCCCCTAGCAGAGAGGATTTGCAGTGGAAATAGAGAGGAGATCAACAAGGAGGTGAAGGGCAGGGAGTAGGGATGAGGGTGGGAATGGCAGCACAGCAAGGGCAGTTCTGAAAGAGACTGTTCTGAGTATGCAAGAGAGACTACTCCAGCACTTTTTTTATTCTATTCTGTGTTAAAAATTACTGAAACCTCCTTATGTGGGATTTTCTTCAGGCTACCAGCAAAAGTCTTAGCCAGCTTCATGTTTGCAGCAGTTTCGAGTCCAAATTCCTTGTTACCGTATCTAACGCAGGACCTGACAGAGTTGGGCAGCGGGAGAAGGAGGAGAGGCAAAGATGCAAAAGAGAGATGATGCTAGAGATATAAAAAGCATGAGAGAGAAAAGGATGGTAAGTGAGTGAAGGGAGAAGCATGTTGGAAAAAGAATACTTAAGGCCATGAAGAAGAGTGACCATTACCACTGAACGTTGACAGGTAATCTTTCCAGGTAAAGGGCTACAAGTAACAGTCCATCTCAACCATATTAAATTTTGCAGCAGAAAAGAGAAATTAATCCATTTGGTCAAAAAGTAAGGTATTTTGCTGATTCATTGTTAATTCTTCATTGAAAGGCAGGATAGAAAACAATAAAGAAATCATATTTCATTAAATCATCAAAGTCCTAAGAAATTCTGCCAAGTGTTAAATACCTCATGTTTGTATGCACTTCAGTAAAATGAGTTTTGTATGCACTTCAGTGCAATGTCTATCAGCTTTTACGACTGTAATACCCAGGAAGGTAAAGCTTTTACCCCTGCAACTCTTCTCTTTCACAGCAGGGCAACCAAGGCACAGAGAGACAGTGTCTTACATCTTGCAGATCTTAACTTCCCCTGAAAATATCAGGTGTTAAATTCTGCAACACCTCAAAGAGATTGGCGTTAAATGATTAACTGAGGATCACACAGCAGAAAACATGAGGAAATAAAGGCTTGAAGCTGGAAATTACCAGTTCTAGGTTACCTTAAACACAGAGCATTCAACTCTTCTACTGAAGCTGAACTAAAGTTTCAAGTGCTGTGCCTGCTCTTGTTTTACTTTTTTTAACAAACATAATTTCTAAAGTGTAATTACAGGGGATGAACCTCTGCTTTGTAGCATCAGTGGAATTCAATATCCTTTGATAGGATTGCTCATCTGTAACTGATGTCAAAAAGTGTGTCTCTCTCAGATATATTTTACTTCGGCTTAATTAAAATGTACCTTCCATTAATGGCACAGAAGTAATTTTATACATAAAACCCAATGAGTATATTTACTTACCTTACCAAAAAATGGATCAAGCTGTCAGTGATGGTGATATAAATCTGTAGTAATTTTACAGAGCTATGCCCTATTTTGAGATGTGTTATTGAGACGTCAAAATTTTTCTTATGGTAAAAAATATACATAAAAATTACTGGCATTTTCTGTTAAATAGAAGAGTGAATGAACTGAGAAACAGCTTGAGAGAAAAGTAAATGCTCAGCAGGCAGTTAAAGCATATAGGTATTTGTTCATTTTCATGTACACTAAAAAATACCCAGGCCCAAGAAACACATGCAAAATTCAGAAACTAAGGAACTGTCAGACAAGGTCCAGTAGTTTCAGTAAGAAAGAAATTGAAAAATTATATAGGAAGAACAACATTATAATTACCCATTCAGAGTCTGCAAACAGGGACAATATTAGCCAAGCAATATATTGCAAAGGAGTTAGCAGGAGAACAGATAATTTGTTGATGCTCAGCGCTTTGCTTTGGTGGTACTGCATTAGCAGTTTTCACTCTGACCTATTTTCAGAACTGACCTATTCATTTTTTAAAAACAGCACAATTACCTCAAGAAAAGCTTCCCCCCCCCCCCCCTAATTTCTAATTTTTAAGTGTGAAATGAAACATCCCTTTTGCATGTTTGCATTGGGAATAGGATGGTAAGAGACAACACCTGTGATCTAGACCCTGGAACAATTCAGCAGTTTACCATAAGCTCATGGGGGCTGGCATACAGTTCTTGAAGGACAGGCTTTGTGCCAATAGGCTTAATTATTACCATATATTTCCATCTGAGAAATTGCAACCAGTAATATATATGCCATAGGGACCTCTTTCATACATCTTAGCTGGATTAGAAACATTTTGACTTTTCATTAGGCTTACAGTCATTTTTGCTTGTTACATTCTTTAGAAGAGTCGACCCAATAACCTTCTCCTTTCCAGGCATTACCTTGAAATCGTGACTAAGAAAACTACATGGGGAAGAAACACTTCTTCCTCTCTGGATATTTTGTACAGTCAAATTCTCACTTACGACTTCTGGAGCACTTGCAGGCAAGTTGTTAGTTCTCACCACAGAAGTCTTGCAGCACTGGAGGTATCTTTCATTCTGTAGAGTGGAGCAAAATGATGAAAACAACTCTGACAGTTGCCACTAGACTGGGTCTGTTGTCTCAAGGGAGCAGGGATGGATGGGCATGCAAGATGGCTTTGGGCAAGGAGATGAAGCCTCAGCTATCAGATAGTAAGCTGTCTGCAACTGAGAGGGGACAAAGCCCATTTTCTCAAGACACAGCAGGATGTGATTTCAGGAAGAGGACAAAACTGTGATTTCCAATCTGATCTGTCCCAAGATACACTGAGTTTTATGGAGTAATGGTAAAAAAGAGTAAATACAGATGACCTAAAGCCAACATGGGGTTGTTACCATATTGTTGTGTGTCTGCTTAAAAAAGCCTGGTTCATTGGCTTTTGTCAGGAAAGATTTACATTCAGACACCACCAGCAGCATGTGGTTCCATAGCTACTGGAGAAAGCAGGGCTCGTCCTGAGGGTATTTCAATCAAGCAGCCTAAACAGATAGTTCATTGCCATCTGGATGAAGAGCTTCTCTCCAGCAGCAAGGCTGAAAGACGGCTGCCTTCTCACATCCCCTCTGAGCTGGGCTAGGGTCCCCAGAAGTGCACGGCAGGCACACCTCCCCATGGGACATGGGGGAATAAGCAGGTGGCAGTGGTGGGTTTTAGCAGGGACAAGACATCCTCTTTGGTGGCTCATTTTCTTTTGCTCCCTTAGTCTTGTATGTGGGGTTGCGGAACTGAAGATGAGTGAGGGCACTGCACCAGAAATGTGTGAGGTGTCAGCATGCCAGCAGCAGGAACAGAAGGCCAGAGGGAGCTAGGTCATCAGGGGAGCTTAAATGAACCACTTAAGGAAAGGAGATGTTAACGCTACAGCTTTCTCCATCTTCCTGTATAAACCGGAGCAAAACAAATACTAATAATAACAGTAAACCCTCCATACTGAGAGCATTTCCTGGTTTAGTCTTCCCAAGCAGAAATGCCCTCAAAGCCTCTTGGTTGAGATTTATATAATCTCAGATTCTTACGTAAATTTGCACTTGGTGACCTGGCAACAATCAAAACGCTAACTGGGAAAAGATCCTGCTTCGCTTTGTTTAAACGTTCAACTTGTGCTGTGAAATTGCATTTGTAAGAGAGGAATAAACTCTGAAGCCCTTCAGCAGAAATGGATTTCACATATTTAGTGGGTGCCCCAAGGCAATTTCTTTTCTTAATGGGATCTGAGCACAGCTTTAATTTTTCACATTTTATAAGGCTTTTCCTTGAAATTACTTTTTATGTGGTTCCTCTGTTAATGGATCCTCCACACTGAGGCATGAGTAAGAGGAAAAAAATCTTTAGAGAAGGAAAAAGAAGAATCATACTGTGAAAAAGTCACATAATAAATTGGAGATTACAAGCAATAAACCTGTCTTCCATATTTTTCTTTGATAAATGCTGGTCCCATCTCCTTTAGATTTTGAAGACATTAAAATATCGAGCCCAATCTTTGTTTTTTAAAAGAATATTTTACTTGCTGGATAGAATCACAGAACTGCTTGGTCACAATATTTAATTTTCTTGGGAACTATGGCAGTTCTGATGTGTTATAATGTTATGTTCCTAGGCAAGAATAGTGACCTCACCTGGAAAAAAAGCAATGTGTGCACACCTTTTCCTTAAAATAAGATACAAACAGATGAACCAGTCTTTCAGAGAGCTTTAAAGTGCCCAGTTTCTAACAGCAGAGTAATTAGGGTGGATAGCAAAGGTAGAGCAGGATAATTTTTGTTTTCTAGGAGGTTGTGTATAGTAGTTGAATCTAATATAACTCCTGGAAAATGTTCCTAGTTATTACTGAAGTTGTCAGTCTCTTCTGGTTTTGCCACTGGCATTTTACAACACTGCTGCCATTTGGTCTCAGAAGGTTTGTTTCTTTTAATGCAGCTGAGAGATGATTTTACAAATAATAAGAATATAGATAGCTCTGTTACAGCAATGAGGGACTTTTCTGAGATGCCTAATATGACAAAGATACCTTTTATTTTTCTTAGATCCTAATTTTCCCTTAAAAAATAAAAATGTGCAGAAGAATCCCATTATTGATCTGGAATCCAAAAGAGTTAGTTTCCAGTCACTGTAATTGACAAAGGCATTTACAGCTCATTAACTGCAAGATTATGTGGCACAATTCATTAAAATTCTGTTTCACTGAATGCATTTGTAAACACCTTCTGAGAAGTTTATCACTCTTTGCATAATGCTGAGCTTTCTTTCAGGAGATACATTTCTTTGCTGTTATTTACTGATATAAGAGTCTGGAGTAAGTTATGGTAAAAAAGTGCTATCTTCTCACAGCAAAGTGAAAAAAAAGGAATTGTGTTGACTCTGAAGCACAACAGATATTAATTAAACATTGCTATACTATTTCCTTTAGACCACTGTATTTATTAAACCTCTCATTCCATTGGTTTGGTTCACATTTTTTGCAAGAAGGATTTGAATTCTAGTACAAGTCTGAAACAAAATTTACAGGACAAGCCATATTTATTTTTTCTTTCTCTGCAGCAGAGGAAGAGATCACTGCATTCCAGCCAGCAAAACCACAAATAATCTTTCCTCCCCTCTTGCCAAATAGATTTCAATTCTCTTTCATCTAGAAGCATTTATCCAGGAGAATATCAGAGTAAATAAGCATTGTGCTCATGGTACGAGGTACAGACTTACAAACAAATGGCTGAATTTTCTATTTCAACGTCATGAGAATCTTCCTTTTTCCTAAGATAAAATGTGTCTTTTTCTCTGTACTCTATGCAAGGACCATCCTTGCATTTGTAGATTCATTGTCTTTGAGGAGATTAAACATATCTATTTCTGTGTGTGTGTGTGTGCACACATTAATGGATTTGTGCATGTTTAAGTATATGGGCTACATTAATAAATAAATATGATCGCATGTGTAAATCTTTTACACGTTAAAACTAACAACTAACCCTGGATCTTTTTAAAAGAAGTTGTGGGAGCTCAGATATGCTCAACTTAGTAACCAAATTTTCAAATGTCACTGAGCTGGTAGAATTAGCAGGACTGTCAGAATATGTGAGCACAGCTTCCTAGAAAACATGCCTGAGAAGAATGGCAAATCAAAGCACATGAGTGACAAAACTGAAGACAAGGTCGTCTCCTGGTCCCTTTTTTATCTTGGTTGCATGTTCTTCTCTGTTACTCCAGAGAAAGTTTAGATTGGATATTAGGAAAAATTTCTTCACTGAAGGGATGATCAAGTGTTGGAACAGGCTGCCCAAGGGCATGGTGGAATCACCATCCCTGGAAGTGTTTAAAATACATGTTGTTGTTATGCTTAGGGATATGGTTTAGTGGTTGACTTGGAAGTGCTGGGTTAAAGGTTTGACTTGATCTTACAGGTCTTTGCCAATGTAAATGATTCTATGTTTTTTTGATGTGCCCCACAGGTTGTTGCAAATGCTGTAATTCACTGAAGGGGTTTACTGCAAGCAGATTAAAAAAAAAACTTTCTTTCTTTCAACTCCTTCTCCTGTAAGGAAAGGGTGAATGATTCAGGAAAACAAGCATCAGCTGAAGAATGCAAAAGCAATTAAACTGTAGGAATGATGTGGACTCTGCCCTCGGGCTTTCTGCTCTCATAGAGTCTATACAGACAGCCTGACTTTGGAAAGAAACACACCTGTGACTTTTTTTCCTGCCCACTTGCAGAAAGCAAGTGATCAGGCAGGAGGAAGAGGGACAAAAGACTTTACTCTGTCTTCTCTGCTACTGGCTGAAATCACGGGAAAATAAGGGGAACACAGACATGCCAAAACTTGAAGGTGATAC
Source organism: Falco cherrug (assembly GCF_023634085.1). Classification (NCBI taxonomy): domain Eukaryota; kingdom Metazoa; phylum Chordata; class Aves; order Falconiformes; family Falconidae; genus Falco; species Falco cherrug. Next base: position 29,151,560 of record NC_073704.1, on the reverse strand, counting down.
AGGCTGGTGTTAAAAACTAGACCAAGAAAATGATTTAGATACTTATCCCCTTTGACATTAATTTTCATTATCTGGATTGGAAGTTACTCTGTGCTGCAGTAAAGGGAGAGCTGAAGGAGAACAGGCATTAAAGTTTCTACATTGATCTTGTCTGATAACTATGTGAAGACAGGATCCAGTCCAGTCTGGGAATATTATTTGTCTGTCATTCAGTGCAACAACAGACTTGCAGAGTCAAACTGAAAGGAACCGTAACCACAATCATGTCAGTACAGTTACCTGAGATTTTCCTCAATAAATGGTACTTTTGTTCCACACAGAAAAAGCATGACATTTGAAGTAGCCTGCAAACTAACCTGTTGGCCTGCAAGCTAACCTGTTTAAGAGATAAAAATCCAAGGTTCAAGCCCCATGTCTAGATCATGCAGAGAAGGAATTTGAACTGAGATCCTCTGCAACCCAATATAGTATCCTACTTATCATGCTATTTTGGTTGGGCTTACTGTATGGAGAACATTGCAAAGCTTTTATAAGGTACTGTGGCAGAAGAAATACTGTAAAAACAAAAAAATCACGTACCAAGAAAATCTTTTCCAAATGAATAGAAAGGCCTTACTTTCAAATACTTGAATGAAGAATCAGAATCTAGTTGATAAAGCAAAACAAGAGTATGAACTCTGAGCTTTGTCTTCCAGGAGCAAGGAGACAGAGTTTTAGAATTTTCTGTAGAAAACATTTTGGGATATGACTTTTTTTCCCAATGTTTTAAGATAAAGCATCTGAAGAAGATTCTAATATTAAATTGTCTGCTTTCTACTGGCATTTTTTTTGCTCAGAAATCGTCCGCTATTGAAACAGCTCAGGCATGATGCATTATGGAAGAAGACTTAAGAGACAGTAAAAGCTTCACACTACAGCATACTAATATGACATTTCTAAATCAAATTCTTTTATTTTAAGTGTATATATTTCAAGCTCAAAGGAATACTTTGGTTTTGTTTTGATGAGAGTGAAAATCACAGGAAAAAACCAGTTTGTGGACAGCCTTACACATATGCATTCCTAAGACTTCCTTACCACCTTAGCACTGATAAAACTGAGTCATCATTCTGAGAACAAAAACACTGCTAGTGAAATGCTTATCTTCTCAGATTCCTTGTTTACTGGGGAGCTGAAGAGATGGTTGATAGAGCTGATTGAAATCTAGCTAGTTGGCCATTCACATTCACCCGAGATTTCATGGCTTCCACTTCAGTTGTCCATCTGTCAATGCTTGTTTGAACCTTAAAAATTGTCAAGCTTTGCACAAACACAGCTCAGAGGCAGGACCCTTGATGCCTGTAATTTTCATCTTGACAAAGAAAATGTGGTTTGTGTTGTATTTATTTCCTGAAATCTTAGCAGACAACACTCATTCCTTCACAAGGGGTTATAGAACAATTGGCCAATTGTTTGAAAGATGTGTCTTTTGAGGGTAGAGAGCTTTTATTTCTGGGGTTCGTCTCCTCATACTTTTTTGTCACTTCTGTGCCTAAATTGTAGGGACTGATTCTTCTCTCTAACAACACCTTATTCACATATATCTCTATTACTGTAGATGAGGTGCTGCTACCAGCATCACCATGAGCTAAATGAACCCAGAAGCTTTTCCCACTTCATTGATAAAAGCAAGTTTAAACTGTACTGCATTTCCTGGGTTGCATTTTCTTGCTTTCAACAGCAAGCTTTGCTTTTGTAACTTGTCTTCATTTAATATTCAGTCAGGCTGGGAATACATTTAGTTTGATTACAGTACACTGGAAACCTTCAAGAAGATCACTGGCCAGCTGAAGGAGTGTGGTGCATTCTGAACATCTCTGCCACTGTCTTAAGTTTTCCAAAGTCAGCTTCCTGCACAGCAGGATCCAAGGCTATGGTGTCATCTCCCACCATCTCCATATGTCTGTTTACAGTTTTTAGCTCTAGGGATTTGCAAAATAGATAAGAACAAACTTTTCATTCAGCCATAAAGACACTTCTGCTATTCTTGACTGAACAATTTTCTTCTGGGCAAATACTGCATTCACAAAGCTGGCAAGAACTGTGCCTCCTCTTTTCTCATTCACAGTGCTAAGGGAGAAAGATACTCACTTTGCCAGTTTGTATGAAGGCCAGGCAGGCATTTCCTAGTGTAATACTTGGGTGGGAGAATTATCCTGGATGAGCACCTAGTCTCATCTAGTCAAAATTCTTCTGCTTTATCTAGAATAATTAAAGGTTTACATAGTAGAGATTTTCTAGTGAAGTCTTCCTTCCAGCCTGCAGAGCAAGCCAGCTATTAGCCTGTAGTGTCTCTTTCCCTTAGTGGATATTAAATCATCAGAAATTCCACTTGATGTAAGATACTTAAATAACTCTCAGATCAAAAAAGGGAGAAAATGAATCAATATACCAATGCTGAACACTCTCCTGCAAGGCAGCAAGTTTAATTTTAAATCCTGCCCTACTGGGAAACCTATGGCAGAATCAGGAGCTGAGCCTGGCCTTCTGAGGCCACAAACTAGTAGCCACATCAAAGTTCAGTCAACTTTATCTTGCAGTCACCTTGTAGATAGACTCATATTAGTGTGGGTTTCTGTCAGCAATTAAGAGTCTTTGTGAAGACATTTAGCCCTGTAAGAAAAATTCATTAAATTTTTCTGACCCTTGTGGAATAACTTGTCTGCCCTGTAACTTACGATTAGTAAGAGAAGTCACAAGAGGTACAGAAAATAAATTAGTGGAGAACATGGCATTTGGGCAGGAAAAGTGTTTTCTTATCATACTGATTATACTCTGTTTTATTTACAGTATGGACAGCAGGCATTTAGCTGCACAAGAGAGATCTTTATAAATCAAGTGGTTTTATAGTCAAGCTGACATTATCATGAGCAAGAATGGATTGTCTTGGTTAGTTTAAGATTCTTGCTTCAAAGTCAACCATGCACTTAACACTTATCAACAAAAGTAACGAGCAGACACTGGTGGCCTCTGAGGGACCAGGTAGTACTGGTGGCAGTTCTTTCAGGGAAGAATTCCCATAAAACAATAGCTAATGCCTTCCTCACTGAAATAAGAGTAGGATCTGAAACCTTGAAAACTGAAATAGTTTCAGCTTTAACGTTTAAAACCTTAAAATCCTTCATATTGATGTCTGGGCCCATACAGACAAGACTGCTTGGATGAAATACACTTCTCTGAATGAGAAATGTCAGGGTCGATCAAAACTGAAGAATAGAAACTGGGCTTAGTCTGGTGCAAAACCAGAAGGGGGAATAAGTCCATATTTTCATGAACAGACACATTTCCTTTCAATTCCTTCGTTAGCTGAGGGGAAAAAAAAAAAAAAAAAAAGAGAAGAAGGATGAGTGTGTTCCCCAGGTACAATATGAAGTAACTGCACTTACACTGTTTAATAAGCGGAGGCAACACACAGTGCCTAGTAGTGCATACATCTGCTCTGCTTTCCAATGCCAAGACAATGTCCTTTATTTAAATACCGAGTACAAATTTCCAGACAAGTATTATTGACATAGATATGGTATTGCATGCTCTTGATCTCAGCCAGTATCTTGATATAACACATGGACTAATACTATTCCTACCACTATATTAATGTTTTACTGGGAAGATGGGACACTGTTGCCATGCAGCTATAGTAAATGGCTGTCCCTAGAAAGAGGTGTAATGTCTATGGTTTTGTGATCAGATCTCATCTCTGATTTGCCTTATATGCAAAGGTCTGTCTTTATCAATATGATGACCACAATAAAGCAACACAGTATTTTTGAAGGAAAAAAGAAATTATTTTTTTCTTAATTTTCTCCAAGACTGCAAATGTGGTGAGCAAAAGGTCTATGGACCTAATCTTTGGCTTTAGCTTGTAGCTGAGCAGATAATGTGGGTATTCTGCAAGGGGTTTGACATGAAAACAAACATTCTTGTGAATCTTGAAATCAGGGTGTAAGAATTTATTGCCCTACCCTACTCCATGTAGGAGGTTGCTACTATTGCAACAGATCCAGCAGAAGGAAATTTACAGCTGTGCTTCAGCTGTTCCGTTTGCAGTCTAGTGTCTTAACACAAACTCACACATTCATCAGCAGGTTAAACCGAGATACCAGGCTGAAAACTGGAGGAGCTGAATGCAAACACATGCTCTCTTCTGGAAAATCCACTTTCTTCCTACTCTCAGACCTGCCAAAACATTTAATCAGTCCTTGCCAATTACCACAATTTCTTAATGGCTTCCTGCTATTGAGGAAGTGGAGTCGAATGCAGTACTTGATAACAATTTTGCAAAGAGGCATTATTTTTCTTTCGAAGACTTGACAAAACTCCCTTCTCCCCTGATATCTCAGAGTTAGATTCCATCTGATCAAGGTGGGGCTCACCTAGTAAGTGATTAAATAAAAGGAAAATCTTAGGCAATAGGTTTGGATTCCCCTCTCCACTGCCCTGACTTTTTTAGACATAGTTCCAAGAAAACCAAACCCCTCTGTGGAGAGGTCCTAGCCATCACACTTCCGCCCCTTGGTCTGTGCCACCCCCCCTGCGCGCCACCCACGCGGCCTGACGGGCAGTCTCTGGGCTGCCTTGGGCAGGGCCAGGTTCTCAATGTCACGGGGAGAAAGGTATCCCCAGAAGGCTGTGAACTGAATCTGAAGAACACTACTGACCTGGAAAGGACCCAGGCTGATTTTCAGGATTGATTGCCAAGCCCGGTTTCCAAGTTCCTGCATGATATATAGTCCTCTTAGGAATACTCTTGTGGAATAGTAGAGAGGAAAAGGAGAGAACTGCAACAAAAGCAAGTGTTGTATTCTCTTTCACAGTGTTCTCATCTGATACAGGCTTCACAGCTCCTTTAAAGCTGCTGTAGGATAATCTGATGGAAGGTACCAGGCTTTTCTCATCTATCCCTAGAGCACTCAGATCCCACTATAAATTTGGAATATTGCAAATCTTTAGCAAACTCTCTCTGAAGTACACAATGAAATGTATAATGAAAATGAAATGGACAGTAGCCAGCACGTACAAAAGCAATCTGTCACTGTAAGTCATTTCTACACAATCTGAAAATGTTGCACACAGAAGGCGTACTATCAGTCAAAAGCAGAGGAGCTTGAATGTAAAGTAGCCCTAAGCTTCTTTGTACCATGGGTCTTTAATTAGACCTAACAAATGAATATGAATCTGGAGGAGGAGAGTTGGCAGGAGACTGCTGCTGACAATGCTCATCACAATGAACAGTGGTGTTTTGACTCCATAGTGCAGATAAAAGCAAATATGTGTCCTTTGTTTCTATAAGAGGATGCAACATGCATTACACAGACCCACACACACAAAAATAATCAATGTCTGGGACTTCCAAGGCTCAGTTTCTAGTGGGCACAAGGTACAAATGAAAAAATTCATTGGGGACAATGATCCAACACTTAACCCCAAGTCTGTTTTCTTTAGAATTCGAAAATGCTGTTTCAAAAAACAATGATACAGAAGAGCCCATACACAAAAACGAGGAGATAGATGAAAACATAGGAGACTTGGAAGGATTAATATTGATTTCATTCCACTTTATCATTCATACTGACATTTTTTCCTAAAGACCTCATTCCTTGAAGGAAGGATGACTTGAACTCAGTAACAGACTTTTTCTACATCAGGAAGAAGAATAGATAGTGTTTCAAAACATGTGAGATTATGTTTTTTTGCTCAAGGGACAAGGCAGATAACAGTGTGAGCTCTTGGTGCAACAGTCCCCAGGGAACCGGGACTGCTGGCTAGCTGGAACAGGGATGTGACTCAGAGTAGGGAAACAGCATTGCTACTGTGTATGGCATCAATAACATCTTCAGTTTCTGCTCTCTCAGCATGTAAGACTCACTGCAAGGAACCACGTCACAGAGGGAATGTGGGTTATGCTGGGGGGGAGATCCTGTTAGACCACAACTTTTCTCACTTCTGGGGGAGAAGGAAGTTTTGAGAGCAGCTGGCTACAATTTAGCAGCAAGAGGTAGGAACTACAAACTGAGGCTTGATGACTTTGCTAGAAACTTGTGAGTTTCTTGGACCATAAGTATGACAACAGTACAATTTGCATTTTGAACTCTGTTACTGGAATTCTTTAGATTAAAAAAGCTTGTATTCTTTGGTAGAACTTCAAATCCACTTGGGGAGTTTTGTTTTAAAATATGGTCCTATGTCAGCCAGAACGTATAGGCTTAATACAAAATAATCATGGCATGAATTTCTCCAACTTTCACTGTGAACTGTGAATTCTAATGACTGTGACATTGGCCTTGAAAATGTATTGGTCAAACTATTGACTCTGATGTCTTCTATAGCTGATCTGCTTTGTTCCAAGTGAGCGAGAGTGAGGTGTTTTAGCAGCAAGAATCTTTATCACCAGAATTTTAAATATTCAAATGAGTTCTTAACTGAAAGATCTTTGAAATAAAATATTTTCCTAATAGTTTTGAAGATTATGTTTCAAAGGTGTAGGAAAAATGTTTCTTAAAAATTAAATTCTCACTTCCTAAAAGATGAATACAAATTAAGGTTAAAACCTAATTAACCTGGTTTTTTTTTTTCCTTTTTTTTTTTTTCCCCTTGTGTGTGTGTTTTAAGGGAATATGATTCCTTCTCTTCTGACTTCACAAATGTATTTGGAAGGTGCTGTGGAAATAAATGAAATTCATGGCTTGTTGTGGGTAGAAATTTTATTTACCTTCCAAGAAATAGATCTGCTCAGTTCATCTCACTTCAGCCTGGCTGACTGAAGTTACAGCTCTTACTCAGAATGCTTACTTCAAGACTTTTGGATCCCAATTTATGCACAGACGAAAGCAGAAATCTGACTTCAATAATTCTTAGAACAAACCAGGGCCCTGGGAAGCATGAAGAGTATGTGAAGATGAAAAAAAACCCCACAGTAAAACTGAGTATTGCTTTTGTGCGTCTTCAAAGTGATTCAGTCCCAGATAGAGGAAGACTTGAGTTGTTACTCTTTTCTTTTTACTTACATGAACTCAGTCCTCCTGCTGACCGTCTCACAGAGCTTCTTGCCTGCTGTGAGATGTTAAAAGAAGAGGTGGGGGGAGACCACACATATTAAAAATACAGAAATTATAGACTGCTGTGGGAGTTGGTTTGTAGCTCCAAGTGCAAGAGCCATGGAGTTAGCGAAAGTCAGCAGTGCTGAGGAAGGAGCCAGCCAGCTCTCTGTGAAGGCCTGTGATTGACAGCTTCTTCATGAGAGGGATGTGATGGAAAGACAAAGAGGAGGCAGTACCATAGATCTGGAGAGCCCTGAAGGTCAGCGTGGGCAGCTGTCTCCTGAATTACCTAACTGGAGATAAGAACACTCAGGAAAAATCTATCGAGGAAATATTCATTGAGGGAGAATGCAAGGATGGAGATTTTAGTGATTTTTCCTCCCTATGTATATAAGATGGACAGAAAAAGCTGTTAGGGAAGTGCTGACAAAGATGTAGGCCTCAAGGAAGAACTACACTTAAATTTTTTTTATATGATCCTGGAGGAAAAAATCCTAGCTCTAAATGTACTGTGATCTAAGATACACTTGGTTGTGCAACTCTTTTGTTCTCTGGATTAATACAGCCTATTTGCTGCCTCTGGATACTGCACCATAGGCTGTGGTACTGTGGGTCCATGTTGAAGACACTTAGAATCATAGAGTCGTGGAGGTTCGAAAAGACCTTTAAGATCATTGAGTCTAACCATTAACCCAGCACTGCCAAGTCCACTACTAAGCCATATCCCTGAGTGCCACAGCTACATGCCTTTTAAATACCTCCAGGGATGGTGACTCAACCGCCTCCCTGGGCAGCCTGTTCCAGTGCTTGACAACCCTTTCAGTGAAGGATTTTCTCCTAATATCCAGTCTAAACCTCCCCCGGCACAACTTGAAGCCATTTCCTCTTGTTCTGTCACTTATTACTTGGGAGTAGAGATCTATCCCCCCCTTGTTACATGTCTGTCTCCACCGAGCTTCTGAGATCCTAGAGGTGCATTTAGCTCTTCAAGTGTCCTTTGTGTGCCTTCACATGCAGCTGTCCTTTTGACAGTCACAGGGCTTGCTGAAAACATCTGGTAGGAAAAAAAAGCTGCTCTTCTGTGCTCATCTTTGACAGAAATGAAGAAAACTATGATTAAAACCCATCTAAAGTGTTTCACCTGTTTCATCGTATTTTAATGAAAAAAAGATCTATAGAAAAGGTTCTTCACAAAACTGAGAAGCTGGATGGTAATTGCTTTAGACAGCTGATAAAGATAGGGTTTGTACAAAGAGAAACACACAGGACAAAATGCCAAAGTAGTGAGAAAGGTCTCACTGCTGTGAGTGGGCTTTTGAGAAGAGATGGGTCAAATCACAAAAATTAGATTCAGATCTCACATAAGACCCAGCCCTCTCCAGCTGCTATTAAAGATCAAGCTCATTTCTGGCTGCAGCATCCTCCTCCTCTGCACCTGAAGGCAGAGATGAGAAGCAAGATTGCACCACAGTTTCACAGCACATTAGACAAGGTGATGTCACCCCTTGAGATGAGAGGAAAGTCAACAGGTCACAGGCAGTGTCAGAGCAGCACTGCCCAGCAGCCACACCAAAGCAGGGAAAACGATGCTGCCCACTCCTCTGTGCAGCAAAAGGCAAGGCAAGTTGGGATCTAAGTTTTACTTGTCAGGTATGTGGCTAAGGGCAGAAAAAGTTCGGTAATTATGAGGGAATTAAGAAATTCCACAGCTATTGTGTTTTTCACAGAAAAAAAAAAGAAAAAAGAAGAAAAAAGGAAATGCCTCTGATTCGCAGTCACTCCCTCCTTTACCCCAGCAGTGGAGCTCAGTGAGAAAATAAGATCTTTCCGTAACCATTTTCTGCCTCAAAATGAGAAGGTATCTCAGAGTGCCTCAAATATTGTTGCTGCCTTGCAACAGCAAGTAGCATTCAGTGTACTCATTTATAACTGATGGGAGGAAGCAAAGAGATAAGAACAGGCTCTAATATTTTATTACCGCTTCTAATCTGATTAATCCAATTTAGTTTGAGGAATGTAAAGAAAGAAAATAGTAATTCTTTGTACTCCAGTCTCACTTTTCATTACAAGTGCCTAATGAATGTTAATGAATTAATTTTTCAGACACCTTTCTGAAGCAAAGTATTTTTGCACCTGACCTGCCCTCACCGAGAAAAGGAGGGGTAAAATGACTAAATTCTACAGGTCTTTTACATTAATCATTTATATATATATCTATTATTCATTTTGCAGGCAGGTAAAAAGATTCAGCAATTAAGTCTTCGTCAGAAATCATGGAAATTGAAATAAGAGAAAGTAAAAGAGATTACTGGCTTCTAGTCCTTTAAACACAAGAAGAAACCTTATCTAACTGTGCATTACAGTTTTTTCAGTCCAGTTTCAGAAAGTAAAAGTAGAGGATTTTTGTTTTTCTTTTACATTTGAAAATTTCTAATTAGTACTGTGTTATACATTACGGGATACGAAAATTAATGTGAGAAATATTAGTACTTTAAAAATCAGCCTACACTGGAAAATTGCTAGATTTAGTGTAGCAAATCTGTGGCATAAAATGTTAATTTGTTCTCATGCTTTTTGGGGACTGCTAATATATACATAAAATATGTATATACGCTCACAGTGTTGGAATGTGGGGTGACATATGACTGACTGAATCTCTGTCCTCTTATATTTTGCTCATCCCTTGGCTAAGATAGGAATGCAGAAAATATCATACACCTCTGGATTGAATTAATAATAGAAATAGTACACAGACATCCCAGTTAAAGATTTTTAAACTAATAAAAGTAATAACTTCAAAACCCCACAGTCAACATATTCCATTAATTAACAGAATATGCCAAGAGTTCTTATATAACTACAAAGCTCTGGAGATACAATGTAATTTCATGCTGGCTCTTCTTGCACTGCTTATTGCTTTAAAGTAACTGTATCACTGAAAGTATTTAAGAGAGCAATTGCTCTTGGGGATGTAAAAATCCTTAGATGTTTGCATCTAAATAAACCGGCAGTCCCATTAAAATCAAGATAAAGGCACATTATCAAACAAGTGGTAATTAGAGTAGTGATTCTTTCTGCATGAACAAAACCCCTGAAAAGTATTAATTAGTGATTAATATCACCTGAGATTAAGCTGAGCTGATATTAAATTTAAGTGCTCAAGTTCATGCTATATAGTATGTATTTTGCCAATTAAATAGCTTAGACTGGTGCAAGAATTTATGGACAGACACTCTAATGATTTTGTACCAGTGAAATGTAGGTTTATATATTTTAAACCACTGTGCTACATTTTATTGTTTCTCTCAATAGAGGATTAGAGTAAAACAGTTTTAGTCTCCCGAAAGATTATTAGGCCTCATTTTGCTCTTGTTTAGACCCAGACACAGGAAAACAGCATGTTCATGAGGGCTCAGCAATGGTCGAGATCTTTGCACTGTTTCCCTTTTGCACCGACACAGGCTTGTGGTGCTCAGTACTCTGACTGCGGGAGCCGTACACATCTCTCAAACACCTGGAAGCTGTTCCTAAAATCACAGTTGTCTTGTTTGTTTCCTACAACTTGTTAAAATATTTTGTTTCACATTTTCCAGCTTTTCTTGGCAAAGATACTAGTGTAGAAGCACTCTCTTTTTTGGGAAAAAAAAATAATATTTGCATGAATCACACTATTCTGGGTTCTCCAAACTTATAAAACAATTGCTGAAGGTGGGGGGTGGCATGAGGGAATTATCTAAGCTGGCAGTGACATATCATGCTGACAGCCATGCTTTCGTGGTGCTGGTTGTTCTTGTTAGCAGTAGATGAAATGAACATTTTCCCAGGTTGAATATTCCAGTGTTTTGATCAGGGAAACAAATCCCACAAAGCATCTGCTGATCCCCAGTGCTTCCTACATCCAGCCTGGATGGTCTGGTTGGCCAGCTCCCCTCCCAACTTCTGGGCGTCCTTCGTTTGGCCTTTCTTGGAGCCAGGGGAAGGAGGAACATAAAAACAAACAACAGCCAGGCCAGAAACACCCAACTGATGTGCACGCTGGCACCTCTGTGTGCTGGAGGCAGCTCTGGATTAAGGACTGCAGAGAAACCAGCTATTTGGCTCCATGTCTGGGTTTATTTCATCTACGTTTTTCTTCAAGTCTACCATTACCACAACAACGGCCCCTGGCTGCCTTCACTCTGGGCATTGATCCAGGGACAGTATTTGGTGTTTGAGGCACAGATTGCCTGTAAAACTCAAGGGCAGCAGCAACCTTAAGACCACGGTGATGTTCAGCTGATGAAAGAAGATGGAAATTCACATTGCGCCTGCATGGATTGTTTTCTTATGCTGAAACATTGCACAATTAATCTGAATCTTGGTGCATTTGATTTTTGTCTGACAATCCTTGAGGTTCATTCATCTAAAGGAGCTCTGAGGCAGTTCAGCTGATATCCTAATTTCTCCTACTTAGGCAGCAGTTGCTGTTCATGGGCAGTACCGCAATAACACAATTGAAAAGGCTGTCCTGGCTCTGTGCTAAAATAGAAGTTAGACCAGCTAAATTGTAAAGTGGGCCCTAACAGTGCAGATTTTGTGACTAATAAAATAGTCTTTGCATACAAGCCATTACTGCTGCTGATTCATAGAGAAGACACAAACATGTGAACGTATTTCTGCTGGAAACTGCCACTCACATGCTACAGAAAGGCTGCCTACCATGGCCAACATATCACGGAAAGGCTTTGTCACCTTAGGCAGCGATCTCCTTGATCTGTGTGCTGTGCGCACACACCTCTCCCACCTGCTGGCCCGGTGAGCTCCTAACATGGAAATAAGACCCTTCAAGAGGGCACAGGGCTATGCAGACAGATGGGCAGGAGTATCAGCACACCAGAGAAAAAGAATATATTTCAGGGATTGAGTAACTGGCCCTGAATACTCATCCAGGAATGTCACTACAGCAGGTTGGGTTGGATGCCTGTGCATGAGATCGAAGGGATACCCTATTGCCTCACCACTGCAGCACAGGGCATGGTGAATTAAGCACTTAGCATTTATATGGTGCTTATATGGTCAAAGCACTGTCCTGACATTACATATTGAAATGGTACAGCACTCTTCAGAGAAAAGTACAGCCTTCACTTCACTGATGGGAAAAAGAGATGGGAAAAATTGTCTATTTTGGCCATCAGCAGCAGAATCAGGATTCTGCCAGGATCTCCCAGCTCCCTGCCTGTTGCTTATTTCTTTAAGCTCATCTATGCAAAAGGCAATGTGTGCTAGTCTGTAATTGCCTAGGGGAAATTCTGTTTCTAGGGACTTATTTCTTTGCAAGTTGATTTCCATTGCCTGCAAGAAACATTTATTGACCTCAGTAAAAGACAAAACTTTCCCTGAATTCTCTGACCATACTCCCAGTCCATGCCTTCTGCGATACACAGGTTTGTGTGTGATCACCACATAAGAGAGGCACTGATTTTCATCCATGCTTAGTTTAAAGAAAAAATTAAGATGCTTCTCTAAGCATTTATCCCTCTTTGCCACTGCAGTGCCAAACAACTCAGTAGAGTTTTATATTATTTAGTTACAGTACCTACAGATAGACACGAAAACATTTTTTAATGGAAACATTTCCTTTTCAGTGAGGAATTCTGGAGCCAAATGTACAGTTTCCCTGTTGGGCCCTCTCACTGAGATGGCTGGCTGCGCTAACAGAACCACATCATGCTGCAAAACTGGGAGCTGCAGCAAGGGAGCCTCTGCTGTCACAAATTTTGTTTGCTGATGCTGCTAGAGCTGTGCTGATGGCACTGTAGCTGAGGACTTGGCATGTGCTAGGGTGGAGCTGCATGGAGCTAGGCTGGGATGGAGAGCACAGGGACTCCCACAACTGCCCCGGGCCCCTCCAGCATCATGTTCAGCAACCATCCTCTCTGCTGGCCCCAGGGACACCTGAAGCCTTCACAGCATGGACATACTTATGTATTACTCCAGCTGCTTGGGAACATCTATAACCCAGCAGTCCTTAAGATGAAAACATTTGAGGACAGCTTCAGTCCCTCTGGTATTTCAGTTCATCAGCACAAGGTGACAGTTGTGGGAGAGAAAGGGCACAAACTTTTTAGAAACTACTCCTTCCACCCACAGACTCCTTTCTGTGGAGTAAATGGGCACAGACTGATCCTTAATGTGGGAAATAATGATCAATATTTAGCTAGGAGAACTGATGAACATTATATTTATTATGTAAGTCCGTAAAGGCACTTCAGTCCCTGTATTCAACTTACCACTTTTAATACAGCAGGAATAAAAAAGCCTCCTCACACTCTGTTCTTTTCTATAACGGGCAAACTATAATGTTCTTTGCTCTCATGCTGCTTCATTTTCAAACACAGCACATGTAAACAAATTTAGCAATAAATTATGCATAAGTGTAATAGCAACAAATATTTCAGGGAGCTAACTGGCAAGTTTATTCTGTGAATATGAATGATAAATAATTGCTTTATTTGCTTAAACTAGCTTGAATGTATATTTAAAACACTTGGCCTTCCATACCTTCTCAAGTCAATGACAAAATCCTCTGCACTACCAGTGGGCCTCGGATTTTATCTGTGAAAAGAATAAATTAACCATAATTTTAAAATTTATTCCTTAAATGAATTAATAGTAATTGATCTTGCCTAGTATTTTTCACTGATTCACCTTCCTTGTGTTACACATGTTGATGAGAAATCATTCAGGTTTTTCTGCTAGGCCTTACTGCAGAAGACTGCTGCATCCAGCGTTGGACTTGCATTACATTATGCTGAGAAACTGTAAGTCTCTGAACAATACAAATAATTTATTTGTATATTTACAATTGAAAAATTATTATTAGCCTGGTTTTATCCCAATACTGACTAGAGCAGCCTTTTGTAACAGGAAAAAGTGAAATTCTTGTATTAGGGCAGTGATCGTCCCCCTGTGCTCAGCACTGGTGAGGCTGCGCCTTAAATCCCAGGTTCAGTTTTGGGCCCCTGGCTACAACAGAGACATGGAGGTGCTGGAGCGCGTCCAGAGATGGGCAACAGAGCTGGGGAAGGGTCTGGAGCACAAGTCTTGTGAGGAGCATCTGAGGGAACTGGGGCGGTTTAGCCTGGAGAAGAGGAGGCTCAGGGGGGACCTTATTGCTCTCTACAGCTGCCTGAAAGGGGGTTGTAGGCAGGTGGGGGTCGGTCTCTTCTCCCAAGCAACAATCAACAGGACAAGAGGCAACGGCCTCAAGCTGTGCTGGGGAGGTTTAGATTGAAGATTAGGAAAAATGTCTTGCCTGAAAGGGTGGTCAAGCATTGGAACAGGCTACCCAGGGAGATGGTTGAGTCACCAGTATTCAAAAGGCATGTAGATGTGGTGCTTAGGGACATGGCACAGTGGTGGACTTGGCAGAGCTAGGTTAACAGTTGGACTCCATGTTCTTAAAGTTTTTTTTCCAGTCTGAATGATTCTATGATCCTATGAAGATCAGTGGGTGTTGTATCACAGTCGCAAGGCGTGATACAAAACTAAGGGGATGGATTAATAGCAAAATAACTCAGATTATCCAGGCCAAAGCAAACTGCAAAGTAACTGACATGTTTTCTATGCAAAGCATTCAGTATCTCTGCGTTTACATACTTGTTTTTTCTGCTTGCTTCTGGGAGTTGATGACTACACCTAACCTAAATCAAATATTTGTTGTATTCTTGCTTTGCAAATGAGACACCACTGATAAAAATTATTAAAGCTTAGTAAAATTAGGTAGCAATTCATTATTGAAGCTATGTATCAAGAGCTATATATTGATAACTGTCTAGAACTGCACTTAATTCAAAAATTGGAAAAAAGACGGAAGTTACTCAAGGTCACAGATAAAGCAACTTTTACACCTTCAGGCTCTCAAATTACCAAGACCCCTCCTGCCTCAAAGAAACCTAACCAGACAGACATTAATGTTAGAAGAGAATATCACTATTGTCTTTTTTTTTTTTTGCCAGAGGTGCAATACCGCCTGATGAGCTTTAATGTCTGTAATGACTTTGAACCACTGAATGCACTTTAAAAAAAAAACTAGATCCTGGTTTGCAGACTCACAGGAGTGGAAACTGTCTTGTATCTGCAGCAGCCCCATGATTACTGGAACCGAAGCTAGCATACTAAAAAAAGCACAAAATTCATAGATCATTTGATTTTTATGATATCAGAAGTCAAAGGCATATTGCACATCTGAAATAGTTTGTAGTGATTTCAGAAAAACAAGAAGAAGAGAGTGGGTGTCTGCACACTGTGGTGCAGGATCTAGTTCTGACAAGTCATTATTGAGATTTACCTAAGGGCACCAGGTTGTAAGCTGACCAAACTAGACAAAATGTAGTTATCTGAATAGAAATGACTTTGAAATTTGGAATAATATCTCAGATCCTTAATATAATATGGAATTTCTACAGATATCCAGGGCTGATTTTTTACATTTTGCATGTATATCATCACCCTAATAATTTATTTCTAGTTCATCAAAAGGGAATTTTGACCTGTAGCTCAGCATACTTTTAAGGCAATATAAATGCTGAATTGGAATCAGACAGACAAGATGGAACATCTATCCACACATACTTCCCTTAAGATTGTAATGGGCATGAGAGGTCACTCATTTACCTGCAGACTACATTGCCATAGGAGATGGCACAGCTGCAGACATACTGGTTTTTTTTGGTTTTTTTTTTTTTTTTTTTTAGGGACTTGCTGGGGAAAAATGCTTCACATGAAAGCATACCAATTTGTGTTTCTCTTGTTGCATGCTAGAGGAAAAACTGCTTCACATCACAGTTGTTTTGACAGAAGAGGGAGGAAGAGAGTATTTGAATAAAAACCAGAAATCCCACAAACCAAAACCCTTCCTGTTAGACATGGGGGTCTCAGGTTTGCGTTCCTGAGCTTGATCAGGCAGAACATTTCTCTTCCATATTCAGCTTGGGGGTAGAAGGGAAAAGGCTGCAGCCTCCTACTTATTCTGGGATCAGTTCCCAAATTTTCATTCTTAGTGCTCTTATTGAGCCAAGGAAACATTCCCAACATGGAAATGCTTTTTATATTGGTAAAGTTCCATTAAAATGATACTTTTGAACAGGTGCTGTGCCCTTTCCAGTGAACACCACTGACTAACCAGCAAAATGCCAAGTTTGCTTTTTAAGAGAGGAACACACTGATTAACAGGCAATTTTACTGTTAAAGAAACAGAGATCATTCCCCCACTGCCCCACCAAGAGTTTCATGCTGAATTGCAGTTCTTACCATGCTGAAGTTATAAACTGGGTGCTCCAGTGACAGCATTCTGGTTGTTATCATATCATTTCACTTCTTTCCAGAGGATAAGAGTAAAGCTGAGGCTTTCAGATAACATTTCAATTGGCTGTAACTGAGACAAGGGAGCTGTGGCAATGGTTGGCAAAGGAAGGAGACCATTTGCTTCAGGGATTGCTGGTAGCCAGGATATCCATGTGCCTTATTCTTCAGAGAAATAAGAAGAATTTCCTTTTATTGCAGAACAGCTCCATGCTCACTAACTTCATGATATTCCTTTGGTTTTCATCAACTCCAAGCTACGCAGTGACGAGTAGCTCAGTCTAGGAGCATAACAGGGTGAATATAAAGTTACTTACAGCAGCTTTTAAGGCAAGAGATGTTCCACACTGGCTGTGAGCACTTAAAGTCCCATAAAGGCTCTTTAAAAGAGCCTTAACCATTCATTTTGATTTTTAAATGTAAAGAGAAAAAAATCTTTCCAATATTACTATAGGAAAAAAAAAAAATCAAGGCAGAGTTAATTCTATGAAGGACCAGGAAATAGTTTCCCTGCATAAGAAGAAAATAGTTTTGAAACCCAAACTGTCTGTCAAAGAGCTCCACCTGTACCTAGGACACTTGTTTATGGGTAAAGCATAACACAGCCTAGCATGTATTTTTATATAGGTACATATATACACACCTACCATGACAAATAATAAAAAAAAAGCATAGAGATGGCAAAATCATTTAGGTTTTAATCTAAATCCCAGAATTGCATGCTTAGCACAGATTCTCCATCCACTCAAAATCCTACTACTTCTTGCTCCTTTTCTCTTTTTGTAGACCTTGCTCTAAATCCTAATCTAGAAATCTGGTACTCATAGAAAGCAGAGGAACCTTCAGTAGTCTTTCCAACTGCTTCAGCTCCTCCAGCCTTCCCATGCTGCCATTCTAGCCCACCTAACAGCTCCCACAGCCTCCCAGTCTGTATTTAACACCACACACATTGCTCCAGCTGCAGTCTTTTATGGCAGTGGCTTTGTGCCAGCAGCTGTTTTCACACCTGAGGGCAGTAATGAACTGCTGCTGGCTACTGGTGTGACGATATAAGCCCACATCACTCTGCTGAAGTGGGAAGATATTATTATTTCATTTTATAGGTGAAAAACAGCTTGAGGGGTTTAAAACCTAAATGCCCCAAAGTATGCAGGTATTTTGTAAATAGCACAGTGAGGTGTTTTGCACTTCTAAGGATCCCAATTTAGTAATTTTGAAAGATTGTAAGTTGTTATGTGACAAAAGAGATATGTCTCTTCTCCATGCCTCGGAGGCTTTTTTAAATCACTTGAGTCCTTCCCTCCAGGATTGCATCCTTAGAGTGATTGTAAGATTGAGGAATACAAAAAAAGTGCACACATTCATTGAATTTGCAAGAGTAGTATTTCCTCCCATAAATGAGGAGAGATGGGCTTTAAATAAGAGTGGCCTTAGGAACGTAGCTATTTCTGGAGGGACTAGGGTCATGCAAGGTCAGAATAAACCTGGCAGTCCCAATCCTGAACATTTTTTTCCAGCTTAAACAGTGTTGCAAGTGAAACACCTCACAGAGAGGCAAGGGAAGCAGGGATCTACATGCTTTACCTATGGAGAGAAACTAAGCAACCATTTGAAGGTCACTGCTTATTAGAGTAATTGACTGAACATTAAATCAGCAGGATGTTAATATCCAAGGGTTTTGGCTCCAGTCCTGCAAAGTCCTTATGCCAACTCCAGGTAGGTTTTCTGTACCCGGAACTTGCTTCTTTGTTCTGTTATTTTTTTGCAAGGGAGTTAAAAGTGTGAAGGACTTTGCTGAGATCACACTTTCTTTCTGGAATCTTTTTTATAGAAGTTCATATTGAAGACACTTCCAGAGTGCTTCTTTCAAAAAGATTGTCAGCTTCTCCACAAGTGATACTTAGCCCATCTTGGACATCAGTTCTATTAATAGGCTGTCAGACAAAATGTCTTCAGTCTGAAGTCACTTCTCCCCAGACTCCACTCCTCAATTAAAAAAACCCCATACCACAAACAAACCAACCACAAACCAAACAATTTGATGTATCAGCTGACTGTAATGCACACTGCCTGGGTCAGGGCTGGCTATCCCTCTAGGTGGGAGAGCAAAAAGGTCCATCATGTGCTTTTGTACGCTATTCATCAAGTAGGGCTCTGGAAAGGGCATCTCCAATCATTCAGCCCTGACGCTTATTGCTCTGTGTCCAAACAGCTGAGACAGAAATGCCAATGCTTGTGTAAGGTGCCATGTGAGAGAAGCATAACCAGACCTGAAATACCTGGCTGTCGATTTGGTGTGTCTAGGAGCACTTGCTGCATTTAGTTAGTGCCGGTTAAAGTAGGAGAAATAACAGTGTGAAACTTGCTAGCTTATTTTCTTGTTCCCGGCTGTTGTTTTTTGGTTTTTTTTTTTTAATCTTTCTCCAACCTCTAATGACTTACAGATTGTCCGCAGCCTGTGTACATGGCCAGGCATGGCACAAAGCCGGGGGGCTGCAGCCTGGAGACTGTATGAGCTACCATCTAAATCCAGAAAGTGAGATGACACCTGTGCTGGACTCCTTCAACAGGACAATATCACCAAGCACAGTTCTAGTTTTCATTGCACTTTTATAACCTCAGATGCCAAACCCACATTTCTTTCTCCTTCTTTATTTCCTCCATTACAAAATCCACCTGGACAAACTTACCCCAACAGCTGCCCTGCCAAGGAGTTTTCCAATCTTGTAAGAGTCACCCTGAAAAGAGTGGCCTTCATCCTCATCCTTCTTGGCTCTCTCCCGTAGCTGTCAGAAATTGCAGCTGTTATCATGGCCCTGCTACTATTAGTACTTTCCTGTGGTATCAGTTGAAAGATCCCACTGCTTCGTCACAGATCTGCTGTCTTGGACTCTGATCACACACTGAACGACAACTGCTATCCTAAAGCACTTACAATCTACATAGATGAGACATGCTAGAGGTAGAAGATAAATTCTAATTTGACAGAGGAACCATAAAGTAAAATCAGTATTTAAAGATGTTCAGTGCTTTACCAAATCATCCAAAGAGTTTAGGTCCAAAAACCTAAAACTGAGCAGGTAGATTCTTCAAAGGCTCCTCTCATGATGGTTATATATGTGCCTTAAGTGGAGCCCATGAAATCACAACTGTCTTAAAAGCTAAACCAAAGTTGTCTAAGGACTATACAGAGAACTATCAACAGAAAATAATCATGTTTCCCAAGTCTTTGCCTGGTGCTTTCTTTGTTTTTATGGTAAATAACAGCAGCAACAAATTTGTTTAGTGGAAAGAAATTATTTCCGGTTCTTCACCTCTGATAGTTTTTATTTTGGTATTTTTAGCAAAGAAAAAGTAGCAATCTATGTCATGAGAAGTACAGTATTTGCCATGAGAAATTTTGTAAAGTATGTCCCATGCCACCCTAGTATTTAATAACGTTTTGGCATTCAGGCTTTCACTTTGGCTCAACTTCAAACTTGAGCTGTAGTTCAGGCATTTTATAGTTTCCAACTGTGATAATTTTGACTCCTGTAAAAAAAAAAAAAAAGAGTATTTTTTAAATATATATATAAAAGTTTATTTTTAGGCATCCACTTGCCTCTAAAATTGCTCTTGGTGACAACTATTCCAGGACATGACTGGCTAGGTGTCTGCAAACATTGTACTGCCTGTCAGGCTAACTTGGTTTCACCATCTCAGAGGAACGGGTTGAATTCTAACAAAGAGTAATAGGGACAAAATGAAAATGCCTGTAGAATAAAGGATAAGGCTTCTACAGGTAAACAAATTAGCTTTTGTCTTTGGTAGACCCAATTAACTGGAGTACAAAAAATCAGAACAAATAAATAAATAAATAAATAAACTAACCCTCTAAAACCCAGCAGCAGATTGCTACATTAGCATGAATATTTCATGTCTGGTCTGAGGATGCCCACACAGAATTTTATTTTGTTCTGGAGTTTGCTACTAAACACCCAGAAATTCTGCAAGGTCTTTGCTATATGTCCCTGTTCCCAGTATTTCGTGCAGGGACTGATACCTCTTGCACATTTAGACTAGCTGTGTGCAATGTGGAGTGGAAAAGACAACTGGAGAAATAAAAAAAGCCATTTCCATTTTGACAAAAAGGCTAAAAAAAGATCAAGCAAAGCTCAGTCCTGTCAAGTGTTATCAATAATAAGAGGGCCTGACAGCATTTGGCTTAAGCTTGTCCATTTTGGGCAAGGACAATCCGTTGTTTCAACGGTTCTGAAAGGGAGAAAATGGCACGTGTGATCCTCAAAGGGCTGCACCACAGCTCCTGTGCCCGTCATATGTCAACATACATTAGGTTTCCTTTTCTACTGGGAAACTGCTGTCAGTCTGATGGCTCAGCGTACTGATGTTTACAACATTAATGGTGCTTCTGGGGGATCTGGAAGGCTGAAGTGCTTTGTTGCATGTGATGATTTGGGGGACAGAGTGGAGGTTAGCAATCAGAGGGATTTGGATTAGATTTGGTTTGGTGGTGGCACCATGGTTGTCAGGCTCCTTTCACCCTTCCAACCCTTACGCTTCAATTAGAGCCAAGTGGAGCTAATTCACCTTCAGCCATGCTATTGTTACTGGACCACGGTATCATGCAAAACTGATGCTGGTAGGGAAACTAAAGTGCAGATGCAGGTGAAAAGCTGTGATCATTGTCACTGTGGCATCTGCTTTCCAACTTCCTTATACACTGAATGTCAGCCTCAATAGCCGTGACCGGAGCATGTATCATTCTCGGGAAGTCACAGACTTCCCAGCCAGGAAATTGGTCCTGGCCTCTAGCAAGCATATGTGCCTGTTGGATTAAGAACAATAATAGATGTTTAGAAGACTTCCTTTTTTTTTCAATTTTTTTTTTTTTTTACTTTAGCCTGTTCTGCTCTTTCCTGCTGGCTCTGGGAGCAGATATTACCTCCTCTTATACACCCACTGACTGCAATGATCTTCAATAGCAATGCTGTTATTAAACGACAGGATTGCAGAAGTCCTTTGAGGCTTCAGCAGGGATGAAGCTTTAGTGTCTTGTTTTATTTACTAGAAATGTGAAAAGGCCACATTTATGATCAGCGGCACAGGGTCCAGCTGGAGGTCTGTGGCCAGCAGTGTTCCCCAGGGGTCTGTGCTGGGCCCAGTCCTGTGCAACTTATCTATCGGTGACCCGGGTGAAGGCACAGTGTCCTCTCAGCACGTTTGCTGATGACACAGAGCTGGGAGGAGCGGGTGACACACCAGAGGCTGCGCTGCCATCCAGCGAGGCCTGGGCAGGCCGCAGAGTTGGGCAGGGGGGGACCTGGTGGAGTTTAACACAGGCCAGTGCAGGGTCCTGCCCCTGGGGAGGGACAGCCCCAGGCACCAGCACAGGCTGGGGGTGACCTGCTGGGAGAAGGCCCTGGGAGTGCTGGGGGACAGTAAGTTGCCCACGGGCCAGCGGTGTGCCCTGTGGCCAAGGCGGCCAGTGGGATCCTGGGGTGCATGAGGAGGACCGTGGCCGGCAGGTGGAGGGAGGTGACCCTGCCCCTCTGCTCTGCCCTGGTGAGGCCCCATCTGGAGCGCTGTGTCCAGTGCTGGGCTCCCTGGTTCGAGACAGGGAACTACTGGAGAGGGTCCAGCAGAGGGCTAAAAGATGATGAGGGGATTGGAGCATCTCCCTGATGAGGAAAGGCTGAGAGAGCTGGGCCTGTTTCATCTGGAGAAGACTGAGAAGGGATCTTACCAAGGTCTACAAATATCTTAAAGGCGAGTGTCAAGAGGATGGGGCCAGGCTTGTTTCAGTGGTGCCCAGACACAGGACAAGGGGCAACGGGCACAAACTGCAACACAAGAAGTTCCATTTGAATATGGGGAATAACTTCTTCACCTCGAGGGTGACAGAGCACTGCAACAGCTGCCCAGAGAGATTGTGGGATCTCCTTCTCTGGAGACATTAAAAACCTGCCTGGATATGATCCTGTGTAACTCACTCTAGGTGAACCTGCTTTAGCAGGGGTTGGACTAGATGATCTCCAGAGGTGCTCTCCAACCCTGACCATTCCGTGATTCTGTGATTTTTTCAAGCAGAGCTAACGATTCAATGTTCACTTTTAGCACTCTCTAACACCAATATAAAGAACCTGCAGGTCATGGAGAGTTTGATCATCACTTTTTCATCATCAAGCTGTTTTTTTCCAGTATGTCAAACAAAAAAGAATGACTGACAAAATGTCACACACATTCTTACATTAGTAAATGACAGAGCTAACACTCATAAAGAAAAAAATACATATCTTTTGCATTTTGGAGGCAGAAAGCCTGCTAATTTTAGTTGAGGACTTGTATACTTAGAATTCGAAAACTAAAATGGTAAATGTGAATTACAAAGACCTTATGCTCAGCACACTCTACATATGCAATCAGACTTGATCTTGCAATGCTCCCAAGCCTCTGAGGGCAGAAGGGAGATTTTTAGAAGCACAAGTAAGAGGCAGGTATCAAACTCCCCCTTTTTTTCAGTGATATTTTGACACCCAGCCATGCTTCCTGTTTTGCAAGATGTCCTATCAAGTGACTTCACTTTGTTAGAGAATCTTTGGTGTTTAATATCTGTTATTAACATGATCACAATTTCTTGCAAATAACTCGGATACAGTAAAACAAAAAGATTTAGAGCAGAAGTAAAGAACAAAATGAGCACAAATAGCTAACTATCAGTCAGACATTGTATATGGACAAAATGAGAACATGCATAGAAGTTCTTTGATGAGGCATTCACAAAACAAAATGATGATATAAAATTGTAATAAATTAGTGACAAAAAGATATACCAGGAGAGAAAAAGCTCAACAAATCTGATGATTACCCTGAAGAATAATGGAGACAAATCTCATTACACATTTCATGTGATGTTATCTGCTATATCACATATAGTGCAAGCAGGAACACGAGATAACTTTCACCAACTGTACTTGTATATTGTTATGTTTGACAAAGTATAGTGTTAGGCAGCTACATCCTGAGTTGGTGAAATAACTAGTTGGATGTGTTCACTCAGGCTGTATTAATTTAAAAAGTGAATAAAAGTTACAAATCATAAAATTGTAGAATAATTTGTTTGGAAAGAAATTCTTGTAGGTCAGCTAGTTCCAACCCCCCCTTCCCCAGTGCAAAGCAGAACTAACTTCAAATGAAAGGATGAAAAAAAGAAGAAAAAGAAGATAAATCTAGAGAATACCTAGGCATCTTTATCTTGTGAATTTTTCTACGACATCTATTTGCAGCTCATTTTCCACCATTTTCTGAGGTCTCATTGCTGAAAGCTTGTACTTCAGATGCAAATCGATAGACTATACCTGAACGTTAATATTTAACACAGACTTATGGGAAAGGCAGTGACTAAAAGTGACAGCTGCGTTTTACCAGAGTGAAGGTTGTGAAATGACACCAAAGACTGTTTTTTCTTCTTTTAGTCTTAATTGGCAATTTGCTCAGCAAGCTTTTTGGGTAATATCTCTAAAATAGAAGGATAGACCTTGAAGCAAGAAGCAAACTGAAATTGTATTTAAAGTGGCAGGAGAATGGCATTTTATGAGGAGTTTTTTTATTGTCACGGGAAGTATTTTGTGTGTCTTGTCTGATTATGGCTTTGATAAACAGGCAGCTAGAGGCTATTTGATGGCAAAGTTTATATTATAAACTCTCCAACCTGCTTAATTCTGCTCAACAGATATGGAGAACCTTGTCTGTGGAGATGCCTCAAACTTCGGGTACTCTTGAGAACCAGCTTGGCACATTCATAGTGTCTTGGTAGAAGCTGTGAATTAAGTTTATTTTTCTTGTGTGTCCTTGCTGAAACCCAGGACCCTTTCCTGCCTTTCCTCTCTCCCAGCCTTGTCTGGGTATTGCAAGGCCAGATGTAGGTAAATGGCTGAGTCAGCACACATCTGTACTGCAGGTATGTCCAGAAATACCTGAGGTTCCCCCATTTGTTTCCTAAGGTGTGTTATCTGGTTGGCCTTAAGGCTCACCCTGAGAGTGTTCATGCAAACCATTCTGGCTAGCTGGTGACTTTGACACTGCAGTGGCCTCTTAGCTATCAAGCAGATGCAGACTGTATGGCTAACTCTTTCACGACTTCATTTTCATTTGATCCTTCTAAGCTTTATGCCTGTTTTACAGATAGAGTTTTCCATGCAGAGAAATGAGGCAAAACATAGGTTAAATGACTTACTCCTCAAAGTCCTACACAGAAAGTGTAACTGAGCAAAATATTGAATTTTCATTTGTGGATTTCTATTCCAGCACTTTACAATCAGATCATCGTTTAAATTCAGTTTCAAATTGGAAAATGGCTGAGGAGTTTCAAACATGTTCTTATTATCAGTCATTCACATATTTCTAAGCCTGAGAAAATAACGTGTGGAAGACAATTCAGATTGGCAGGTATATTTTCAGAAATGGTTACATGATGTCTAAAGTCTGACTTGCATGACAAATACACCCTTGCTGCAAAAATCTGATACAGACTTTTACCCTCCAGAGGCAGGTTTTGATCTTGGGCCATTCCTGAGGAGGTGTGGCATTATCTCACAGTCTGTCAGCTTCAGGTTTGCTGCACATCTACAGTTTTTCTGGTTAAGAAAACCAAACCACTGCTAGATGTATCAGTCCAAAAGTTAAGAAATGGAGAAACAAAGCACAGTACAGTAAATTCTGTTGACCATTGTTTCTGAAATATGCTTGATTTGCTACAAAGATGATGAGCTTAGTCTTATGAGAGTGATTTGGAGGAGGGATTTGAAAGCTAGATTTTCACTGCAGAAGATAACAAATGGGAACAAAGTATGAATAATAAGGAGAGGGTAAACACATTCAGTAGGATTTGGATAATTCATTAGGCTAGGCCTGAGAATAACAGATGTATTTCAATGCAAACAATTGTAATGGAATCCAGAAACTTCAGAGATGACTCAAAAGATATCTTACAAAGTTGGCAAAAAAAAAAAAAAAAATTCTCTATTTGGCCCTCACTGCAAATTGTCCCTGTATTTGTTATTTCATTGATGAATCAAATGGATAACATGACATCTATGAGCTCCTTTCCTTGCAGCCTTTACACGATGGTCAGACTTTTCAGAAATATGCAGCACCATGAGCAACGTTATGTTTTCAGAGACAGTCTGCTCTCATCCAGCTGTGTGAAAAGCAAACATGGGCTGTATGCAAAATCAGCTCAGAGAAGGTGATGGGATACTTTGCATGTGTAACCTGCTTCAGTCCTCTGCTGAACCAGGGCCAAAGGTATTATTACATTTTGCCTAGGGGTATACTGGTGAAGGCAGCTTGCTTTGAGTTCCATGGCATTTTTTAGCTATAAAATCAAAGTCTTCTCTCCTTGTAGGGGGAGGCAAGTGATGATTTCTTTCTTAAAACCTGATCACCTCTTTTCAGACTATGGGAATGTTCTCACAGGAGTCTTCTCTTAGGAGAAAAGTCTCATACTTTAAGTAAATATCTTGTATCCAGTAAGAATTGCTCATGTAATTACAATAAGTCAACAAAACTAGATTCAAGCCAATAGTTCCAGAGAACATCTGTGCTAAAGCCAGTGTTCAGAAAGGCAGGCAAACACTCACTGAATACTGAATCTCATCAGGATGAGAGTGGTAGCAAATTATAGCCTTCTGTGAAAAATAAGAGAGAGACACAAACTGAAGGATTGGTATGAAAATGATGAAGACAGTGCTGTTGTGCAATAAAAATATTTGTCATAATAGTACATAATTTTGACTTGGAGTCCAAACACTGCTCTTTTAAATTGGCATAAAACAAATGCATTATCTGTGCAGTTGGCTGCCACCTGGCATGGTTCCATCCTCCTTTCTTATTTACAGTTTTGCCTTGAATAGGAGCTGCTTTTGACAGACTGTAAAGGACAAACTTCTCCTTGGGTCACCCCTGTTGATATACAGCCCTTCTGAAATAGGTGACACATGCCACTGTATAGTCACCAAAGCTGTATTTTCTTGAACAACACTGCATTGTAATGCCAGCTGACATTTTACAATCTACTTCTGGACAGAGAACCAGGTTTTGACTGGGCTTCCTCCCGATAGACATGCTTCTGACGATTTAACTTTCAAAGTTTCTTGTTAGTGAATCCCTCCTCACATTATGGCTTCTATAACTGGTAAATTCATTGAATTATCCCAAACCTCATGATGTACAAGATAATCAGTCTGGCCTCCAGCTGGCTTTCAATATAGCAGAAGCACATGGAATCACATCTACAACCAGAATGAGTTGTCTGGTTTTGAGAAGTGCCCAGACATTTAGGGAAGGTTAAGCACTCTGCTCTCCTGACAACTTTGCTGTCCTCAGTGAAACTTAGTGCATGCATGTCTTCCACAAGATTTCTCTCATTTACCATTTTCAACTTGATACATTTAAGTGTGAACTTTAGTTATACACTTAGGATTTTCTGCTTGCGTTATTTTTTTTCCTGGATGTTCTCATGGAGCTGTTACAATAAGGGAAATAAATGATCACCCTCTAATCATTTATTATTCTTTAAAAAATCCATTTTTAGCTGGAGTGTTCTTAGTCTATTGGCACTGCTGGTGTGGACTCTCTGGAAAGCTGCAGATGTGTTTTAGGAGCTGAACAGCAGATATTATGTTATTTTCACCCAGGGTGATTCATGAGGAAGGACTGTTGTGAGACTGCTGCAATTAGGTGGGGGCATCGTAGACTTAGCAATGGAAAAAGAATAATTCTTTATCTATGTCATGATAAATTAATGAAAACTGAATCTTTCTTTAAAAGGAATTTAAATGTAAACTCCATTCCCCCATTTTTTGTGGGTACCCTACCAATGTGCATATGATATGAAAAGTCTGGCTTTAGGGATCAGTTTCCTTTTTGAAATTATGACGTTTCACCACCACCCTGCCCATTCTTTACTTTAAACAAGACCTGACCTCACGTGATAAGGCAACATCAAACACTGAAGCAAACCTCTGTCCTCTACTGTTGTATTTGCTCACAAGCAATTCACAGTCACCAGATCAAGATCTTCTTTTTCCATATATATGTCAGGAAGTTATTTGACAGACAGGTCACGTTGAAGGAAAAAAAAAAAAGAAACAAAAAAAAGAGAAAGAAGAGTAAAGGGCTTAAAGTAATCAAATTCATGTGCACAAAGCTATCAATGTTCCTAAAGGGCCCTACAGCAGTATCGTGGCTGAATGTTACCATCTACTGTTATTGTGAATTGTTGGCAAGAAAACTGTTGGTAGAGGTCAGAGCTTTACCAATGTGGTGCTGAAGTACAGAGTAAAGAGGGATATAGAAACGAAACAGGTGTCTAATTTCATTTTAGGCACTCTAAGGTATCCTTATCCTAGTCCTTCATCATTTGTGACAGCCTTATGTGGATGTGCCACTTCCACTAGGGCATCTCAAATGCCACGAGATGCCTGTTTTAGGCACCTAAATTCCTCTTTTGGTGTTTTACCCAAGGTCACATGGGAAAACTCTGACAGACACTTGAAATCACATCTTTAAAATAGGAGTGAATAACCAGTGAATAATATTTCTGAACAGGCAAACTTTGTACTGAAACATGCTATTTATGAGTACCTGATTTGTCAGCTGATGATGTTCTTTAACTGGATTTTGTTACTCATCACATATATATAAAAGTGTGTATATATATACACACACACACACACATGTAAGTATATGCATATATATGCACACATATTTTTAAAGCAAGCTGAATAAAGACAGCAAGCTGCCATCAGTCAGTCAAGAAGCTTTCCATCTACCACACAGATCTCTGCTGTCACACAAATTGAGTGACTGATAACAGAAACAGGTTGTTGACTTCTCCCATCAGCTAGCACTAGAAAGGGAAGGGACCCCTTTTTTTTGTGCCTTGCAGATAAACTATTGATAGCTTTTAGTAGCTGAGATTGTGTTGAAGGTCTCCTTTGAAACATACGTTATGTTTTTTTCTGCCTTGGTTAAGAAGTAGCTTTTTCAAAGGAAACTTGTGCATGTGAAAGTCTGTTTTCCTCCATTCTACTTGTGTTCAGAAGTGTTTGGTCCCTTCTCTGTAGGGAGATCTAGCTTTTGTCCCACCACCTGCCACTTTTCTGAGCCTGATGCCCAGAATTTCACTTCCTTCCTTACTTCTCCCAGAACCTGAATATCATATACTTACATGCTTTCCACAACAGGAATGGAGAAAATGAGACCTTCCAATAACTGTGACTCGAGCAATATCTGACTTCAGTCCCATTCCCATCTAATAGTGAAACAATCTCTATTCTAAGCTTAATTGTAATTGCTTTTGTGTCTGAGAGGCAAATGTAAGCCATTATATCAACAAAATAAAAAAACGATTGTCGCCAGTGTAATTAACAGTTCAGATACTGGTTGTTCTGCTTTGTCCTTCTGCCATATTCCTGGTGATTCAGCAAAAATCCTGGATGGAGTGCTCAGGGCTCTGTTTCAGCCTGCCCAGCAACAGGGCATGCAAACTCTTTTATTCCCTTTGTTCCACATCCTTCTTATAAATGAACATATTTTCACAATGAATAGAAAAAAAAATTACAGAAATATGGTCCACTTAAGAAGGAAGAATCTACAGCTCTAATATCAAGTGCTCTTGGGTATAGCATCCATCAGGTTCTGCCACCATCTGCCATCCATTCATAGAACTTAAAAAAGAGAAAATGTGGTTATTTGGGTGAACTTATCACAGGCTGTTAGCTTTGATTTGGAGGCATCTGTATTGAGCTCAATATCAAGTGACTGAGGCATAATTAGTACATACCAAAGGTAAAACAAAGCAACCAACCAGCAAGGCACACAGGCCTGATGTGGATATATTAGGAGATAAATACCTTGGTCCTTATGAAAGTAATTTGGTCTTACTATTAAAAAGTGCACCTCTCTCCCATGCAAATTTCTCTCTTTTCCTTTTCCAGCTAGAAGTTTCTCTTATGTTTCCCTCTGTGAATATAAAAGCCTTTTAGGTATTCAGTATTTTCTGACAGTGAAAGCACAGTTTTAACAAGTTACCTTCTTTCCTTTGCTTAAATAACTAAATTGAAGATTTAAACTTTTTTACTGTGAAGGTTTTTCCATCCCTCAACAAATTTTTGTGGGTTTTCCCCCTGTTTTAAAGAGAAGAAGATTTTTCAATGCCATGATGAAATAGTTGATATTTTTCAAAATGTCACAAACTATTTTGTGGGTATACCACATTTTCGAAAAAAAAAAAAGAGAGGCTAAGATTACAGTGAAAATAATGTACATTCTTTTCCCAATAACATGCAACATGAATCCATTATAGGAAATAAGCTGAAAGTATGCTTAAGTGAGGAGTTTTATTTGCAGGCAGAATATGAACTTGATATTTCAAAATGGCGGTAAAGGAGCCAAAACAAATTCACAAGTCCAGTTATGGAAAAAGAGACAATGGTAATTACAAGTCTTAAAATTACAAAGGATATTTCTGAAAAGTTGTAAATGATGATGGTAAATGAGATAGACTTCCCCAACAAAAGGGAAGTGATTTTATGCCTGCAATATTCAGAAGATGATAAGAACGTTTATGAAGTGTTTGTCATGTTGTACAATGTACAGTTTGTATTAGTAGTTTATTATAGTAAAAAGGATAGACTATTGCTTCTAAAGTTGAAGATGGACAATTGCACATGAGCAATGTTATGAAAGACCTGTTAATGCGACAGGTTTAATATCAGGTAAAGCGACTATGAGACATAATTTATGAAAATATGTATACATATGTTGTCATGGTTATGCTTTGAAGTTGGCATAGAAGTTATTAAAAATAATATAATTGGAAAAAATGTTCTTATATCTGTTTGCAAAAATAAATACATTTAGAAATCCCAAACTACCCAGAAAAGTCACTGTATTTCAAGTCAAAATACAGAATAAGTGGTGCAGGGTACCATCAGCCCTCTGTATCCCCTGCCCTTTGCAGTGGATGCCATACTGACACAAAGGTCTCAGCTGCTGAGAATTACCTGGTGCAGCCCAAAGCCTGTCCAGGAGACTCAGTAAGCAGTCCTGGTCTGGGAGATTGAAGTGGTGGAATAACAGCACCAGTGGGGACACTGCATTTAGCTGCTGAAATAGGCCAAAAAGTTCTGGGTATCAATTGGTGCATGGCTTTGAAAGAATGTGAGCAACAAAAGAACCCTCTTTTTTAAAAAAAAGGCAATTAGCACAATTTGATCTCTCTGATTCAATTAAAATCCATGAAACATACTGGGAGAAAGGCCACCAGGAAAGCTTGAACTTCTCAGGAAAATGCAAAGAGGAACAGTGAACCTGAACTACCCAAATACAGCACAGTCTATTTGTAAATCCATTTATTCCAAAGCAATTATTTTATAGTGCCAGTACTCCTTTGAGATTAGAGTAGAAATGCTTCCAACTTATATCTCTAGAAGATACTGCTGCAACTGTAACACAAAGCCAAGGTGAGAATTTTGTTTCATGTGCCAACTTCAATCATGATTAACTGCTAAGCTTCATCTATTGCAGATATACTATGAGGTCATTAAAGTCAGTTCAGAAATGTCTCCATCCACTCAGCCATGCCAAATGCCAGCTGTTTATGAGATAGGAGAAGTGGATAAAAATGATTTTGGTAGCGTGTTCAACCTGTGATAGGAGTGCAGTTTCAGAGCTCTTTATCATGTTAAAGCCTGGCTTGGACTGACAGTGTAGAAAATCACCCATGACTTTGAGAAGTTGCAGAATAATGTTTCACTTCAACAAACATGAGGTTTTTATCTAGTCACACATTATCTAAGTGTTTGGAGAGGAGTTAACCCTTCACAAGCCACAAGCTGCTTATGCCATATTAAAATCCAAATCTTATCCAGGTCTAGGAAAAATGGAAGATAACAACTCAGTGTGTATATGGATAAATCAGTCTGTCCAGGCTCTCTACTTAAAGGACAGGATGAAGTCTACCTGACAAAGAGAAAGTAAAAGCAGGTTTTTCTTCCCAGTGTAGCACTGTATATTGAAAAGCAGTAAGGCATGTTGAAGGTCATCTGATGACAGCTTGGCAGTACTATCCTGTTCAGCTTCCTGTCACCTCTCCTGCTCTACCTGTTCAGGTTGAAATAGGAGAGGGATTACCAAAAAGAGGGTAATAAAATTAAAACATAGCAAGACACCTGCTCACTTTCAAAGACAGCCTTAGTAGATATCCCTAGCTTTTAAAACTGAATGCTCTCACAGATTTTCCCCTAGTATACTCTGCCTGGCAGTGATAATTTTCCTGAACCATCATCTTTAAAGTTTTGCAAGCCGCTAAGGGTTTGTCAGGTTAGACACTAATAGACAAGAATAGACAAGATATAGACAAGACAAGAATAGACAAGAAAGCTATAGCACAGTGTTACATCCAGGTTCTCTATTTTCCTCCAGTAAGATGATGCGTTGATGATGAAAATGACAGCCCCTCAATTTTCTGTTCGACACAATGATGTTGCAAAGAATCCCCCAAAATAACACATGCCAAAGTACCTGAAGTAGTCAGAAAAGGTGAAACCTGTTTTTCTTTTTATTACTGTAGGAAATAGGCCTTACTATTTTGCTCTATTTAACAGTATCTTTCCAACTGACAGACCCCCTCAGCACTAAAGAAGAGAAGACTATAATATTATCTTAGAGAACCAGATGGGATACATTGAAAAGATATTTTTGATCAATATATTTATCAGGGTCTTTTTCATTACATAAACCAGATCTCTGCCTGTCCTTTTCTTTTGGCTCCTTTAACCTATGCAGGCACAATACGTTTGAAGGGTAAAGCAATAGCACGTGGGTTTTTTCATTCCTGTGACATGGATGTTTGTACCATAGATCAGCTATTTAGAGTAGAACAAAGAAAAGAAATGCCAGTACCTCACTTGCTTCTGCAGTAGAATACATCATGCTGTATCTCAGCTGCACAATAAAAAAGACAAATTTAGTCATTCTCAGGAAACTCAAGTATACTATCATGCATTTGCATTTGGCAACAACAACAAAAAAAAAGAGTAAGAACTTAACTACTTCTCTGACCATTTTGCTTCAGAGTATGTCTACAGAAACAAGCTAAATCTGCCAACCCTTTCCTCTAATGTAGGCATTAGCTTGCTAGATTTTCTACTTTTTGCTTGTTAAGGAAGAGGGTGTTGCAGGGCTTTTCACAATTAGTGATAAGGATTTGAAGGGTTATACCCACAGCTGGCTTAAATTTGCCTGACTCTCCTAAAGTCAATGAATGCTGAAATGCATGTGGTAAGGCTCTTAGCATAGGTTCCATCTCCTTTCTCTTTCTGAGCCAGATTTTACTTGCAAAAGGCTGTAACTAATTTCTTTGGGAAAAATATTAGATTTTGTTTTCCACCTGCAAAATATACATAAACTTGTTTACTTGCATCTCAGGGGCATTGTAAGGTTGAATTAGTTAAGTAATGTACACTTCTTTGAGTTCGTTGAATGAAAAACACTGTAGGAATGCAACCCACTGAGGATCTAGGGTGGTAAGATCTCCTAAATTCTGCATACTCTGTTTTAGTAATGCTGGGTAAACTAGACCAGAGAGTTATGTTCTGGCAATACCTCCTCATAATCCTCTGTGAACTATTATTGGTCAGGGTATAATACATGATATCCTGCACTTCACAGACGTGCTGGCTCGAGTGCTATCGTATTTATAGATACTACTGTACCTATAGAGATAGGCAGTTAGGTTTAGAAGTCCTTGATTAGTTCCCCAGTGTCAGCCCTGGCTGTAGCCCTGAAATAAACAAGTTGCTCCAGGCGATATAGCACAGGTAATGAGGTTTAGAGGATAGCTAGAGAAGCTGTGTTTGCCTTTGTTTCATTCTTCTGATTAACACATATGGATTATTATAGCTAAGGTCATTTGGGCCCTTATTTCTCTCTTACACTTTCCTAAATTCTTTTACTGTGGGATGAGAGACTTGTCTGCAAATATCTAGATGGAAGATCATTATCACTTATATCGAAATTTTTCTTCCCCTCCCGCCGAGGAACTAGGATGTGCCTTTAAAGCTCCAGGTCAACTAATACTACTACAAGAACATGAGAAGAAAAAACATGGTTGGCTTGGGTAATTACAACCTTTGATGTACTTCTCCATTGGAGAAGACCATCATCTGGCATAAATTGACCAGAGTGGTCCACCTGATACTAGTTTTCTTTTATGCACTGTAATGCAAGTTTCTTTCCCTCTTGTGTTACCCTCTTCTACCAGTGTACCGCTTCCATTTTTGGTCTGGCACTGTGGTTTTTCTCCCACCAGAAGATGTGTCACAGCTGGAGACTCAAATCATTACCTGTACTCAGGGAGTAGGGTTGGGTTGCATGGGTGGAGAGAACAGCCATGGTATATAAATGCTTGTAGGTGGGATGGGTGAAAAATGATACTCCAACACAGAAAATGAGAGTCTAAAGCATAAAAGAAATCCTATGGCCTGCTAGGACTCATGCATGGTACTTCTAGTGGTTTGCAAGATATTAATTATTAGGGTAAGGCTCAGAGAGGAATAGGGGTAAAAGCATGGCATTGTACTAATGGTGTTTTCTTCTTATTTTGGACTGTTTCAGAAGCTGTTAGGCCTGCACTAAATGGGCAGTCATTGCACAGACGGGCAGTAAGAAATAGGAACAGATGATTGATAGACACAGAGCTTTGAGCAGTAGTATGAGATTCAATTGCTTTCTTTCTGGAGGGAGAAGCTGAAAAGTTACCCTGTTGCTCCTCCTCTTGTTGCTTAAAGCAATCAATCAGATACAAAATTAAATAATATGGTGTGATGGATGCTTATTAAATTTGGGTTTTTTTCTATGAAAATAAGTTATGAGCTGAAACAGGTTTGAAAAGACAGAAAAAAGAGAAAAGGATCAGAAGGGTTAGTTTATTAGCCTGAATTTTGTTATGCAGTGAGGTTGCCTTTGTAATCATTTTCCCTTGAATACTCCAAGCATTGCAAAGAGTTCAACATCTCTGTATTTCAAAATAAAGTGAAGACCTGATAAATACTGTATAAATAATAGGAATGGCTTCAAAGATAAATAGGCTGCTCTCTTTCCTCTGTTGAAGAAAAAGCACATTTTAGCAGCATATGAAGAACAGGTGATGTAAGTTTCAGATTTGCTCTCTCTTGTAGTTATTTATCTTCCTGCCATACAGCATTTAATGGTAGAAAATGAAGGAATGGTTATGAAATTTGGTATGGGAATAGGACAATCAAAATCTCTCACATTTTCAAAAATTAAGCATTTATAATTTCAATACATTTTTTAAAAGGCAGTCCAGAAGTCATGGAAACTTACAGCTTTTAGCAAAATTTCAACTTTTTAACTGGTAAAACAAAATATAATAATTCTCCATCCAGAAGAATACAGTTCAAAAGATATTGTTAGGTCCCGAACTTAGAGTTTATCATTCAATAACCTATTGTAGCAAAAGGGTGGATACTAAAAAAGGTAATAATATGCATTACAAAAATTTGCATAAATTAAGGTTGTTATAGTGTTTCATCTCCTCTTTATATCTGAAAATATGTATTTTCTCTAAGTGATCTTCCTACATGCAGAAGGAAATTAGATCAAGTGGAGGAAATTAGATCAGAGCTTGCAACAGAGAATAAGAATAATGTTCTTAGAAGAAAGAATTGGGTAGCTAGACTTATTTCCAAGGGTTGTAGTCAAGACACCATTGCTACGTGTATTCAAGAATTAGTTAGATGAGACATTAATGGAGATTCTAAATTGAATTGTCTGTAATAGCTGTAGGCTCTGTCTGCAGGAAGCAACTGGTTTTTTTGCTTGTTTGACTTCACAGACAGCAGACAAAAATCTGTTTTGGTGACACGTAGAGACTGACAAAGGTGTTGGGAATGTGTTGTTTTTTTCATATAATAAATTTTAACATCAGGCAATTTGAAATAACTATACTGGGAGTAAACTTACGGTTGACTCCAGCAGGTGGAAGACTAATTAGGATAGCAATGAAAAAGAACTTAAAGCACAAATAGGTCAAATTCTGCTTAACTGATTTTCAGTTTAGAGGAAGGGTTATGTTCTCTATAGCAAAACCAGGAAGAAATCACTTCTGAAAACAAACCACTGTGGACAGAAAGCAGGATTCTTTTATATCTTGCAGAAGGATGTTGGCATAAAGGTAAAATGAACATGTCTTCATTTTAACTTTATCCATTTGCACTTATCTGAGTGTAGAAACAAAATGCACATAAACAACCAGAGATAGCTATGAAATAATATAATTTTGCATGTGGATAACGAAGGAACGTAAGTTACTGGGTACCACTGTGCTTCCTCATCTGCAGTTTAAGAACGTGGGAAAACAGAAGTAATTAGAAACAGAGGTGGTTTTGACCTAGAAATGCTTCCTTTCAAAGTAAAGATTATTTTGCTCTCTGAGGATGGAAATGGCTTTGCTAAAGTTTCAGGGAAGTGTGATAGATTTTGTCTTGTCTCATTTCACACTTCAGAGTTGATTTAACTATAGCATATAGGAAAATGCTGTCTCTGGCCAAGATAATATACACTCCGTGCAAAATCACAACACAGAGAATAACTGGCCATCTGAAAATACCTTTTCAACTTATCTTACATATTGATTGCTCAGCAGGGGAGATAGATTTTAACATGGATAACTTTTCCCATTTGTTATTTACTTACAAAAAAATGCACCCTTAAATTAAACCTATGACAGTCTGAAACCTTTCCTTGGATAAATAAAGCACTAGCAGTGAGAGTAACTCCTGCATTTAATGTTGCTAACCAATGTAGAGCCCACACCTCTGAAAAGTTTTATGCTTGTGTCAATAGCTAGGGCATAGGTGAAACCTGGGGAGCTTGTCCACACCCCCGAGACAGCCCAGTTCTCAGCTCATGCGCAGGCCCAGGCTGATCTATTATTCTTGTAGCTATGTGAAGGCCACACTCAAATCTGACCAAGCCTTAGACCACACTCAAGCAAGAAGGCTTGTATGCACACTGGTATAGATCATGTTGACCAGGTGAATTGTGCGTGGTTGTTACCCCCCTAAAGGGATCTTGATCCTGGTGCTACAGTGCAGTTACTGTGAGCCCAAGCTATGGTTAGGTCAGTAGTGTGTACAGAAAGGAAATGGGCAAAGGCAATAAAAATACGTAACACTACCCTTAACTCTGCCCTTTGTTCTGTGGTAGAGGTATATTGCAAATTGAAGAGGATGGCTGCTGAAGGATCTGTTCACGCTTCGCTCTCACAACAGGGTGAGGGATTTCTGCAGTCTAGTAGGCAGATGAAAATCCTCCTACTGAGGATCTATGATCTTCTGTCATAACACTATCTGGTGAGCAGGAAGTAATGGACACATCTCCCACCTCCTATGCAAAGTTTATCCTCTCCCTTTTGCAAAACTAGTTACCCTTTCACTGAGCATCCTTTCCCAAGACTGAAATATCCCAGAAAAATACCTCAGTTATATCCATCCTCCCTAGGTTTAAGCTCATTGAGCCACTTCAGTCTCACTGTGTTGTTTGTTCCTTTAACATAACCCATCAGAGCTGCTTTCTGAGGGCTTTCCCCGCAACACATTCCCCTTTCTTCCACCACAACCAGCAATAAAGGCTGTCCTTTCCTGCCCCTATGAATTCAGGAGGGATTGTTACCCTGTGTCAGAGACAAGGATAGGGAGGCAGAGAAAATTAACTTCACTGTAGTCAACAGAAAGCCTGGGGCAGAGACAAGAACAGATTCATGGTCCTTAAGTATTTCTGTGTAGAACAGGAACGATGTATATTATGTGGAGCAAGAGAGCGATGTTAACCAGCAGTATTAGAGAAGAATTATTGGTTAATAAAAATGGCTATAGCTACATGCAGGCAAATTACATGCATTTCAGTTAATCTGAATTCTTAGTAGCTCAGCAATTGAAGTCTAGTGCTAACATTTATCAATAATAACTACAATAACAATAATTATTAATCAGAGTAGTTCTGATTAATTATATGCTCTGACTGTATTTAAAATGCTTTTTTTCTTTTTTCCTCATTCATCTGACAAAAGTAATTTACCTACACCTTTCATTACTGCTGGTAATTCACATACACACACACAAATATTCATGCACACACACATATATACGTATGAAATTAAAAATATATTGTCTTTAATTTTAAACTGCATATAATTTTTCTAAACATGCTACATAGCAAGGTACTTTACCCTGGCTTTCAGTTAATGTATATTTCTGCATTTGGCTCTTAATGTCCTGCAGTTTATCCACTGTACGTACTCACTCCCTGCCAAAATCATCATTTTGCATTTTAGTCTGAATGGTTTCAAGCTGGGTTGGTTTCATTCCCCTGCTTTCTGGGAAATAGCAGGGGAGAAAGCTACTTTTCTTTTAATGTTGAGAGAATAACTACAGTACTTGAAGCTTATAGTGAACTAAGTGGGCAGAGTCATCATTATCACCCTGAGTCCCAAATTTAACATCTCGTGATTTGTCTGAAATTCAAGATATGCAGCAATCAGCCTTCTGTAGTTAAGCAGTTTCGGCAAGCTTTCCATAGTGCAAAATGCAAAAGAATTGCGACTCCTGGGCTGAACATTTTCACAAAGAGTTCTTAGGGGTTTTGTCTGATTCCTCAGGAAGCTAAAATCTGAAATAACATAGTCAACCCTGACAGCTGTGAACTACTTCAAAAGGCTGAAATTTAACATGACAAATCTTAAGGTCCTTAACTTAGTTCTTGATCAGACAAACTTCCACACTCCTCAGTGGAAGGCTGTACTGGAGTGAGGACTGAGTCCTGAGTCTGAGCAGTGCTTTTCATATGAAGCCTCGCTGGACTGCTGCCCTCCGGCCATGGTCAGGTGCTCGGTAGTCCTGGATGCACACCTGCACAGCTGCATTTTGCTGTCAAATGAGACAGTGTGCAACCCAGTGGTTGTCTCAGCTGGTGTCAGTGATGGGTGCCCCAGACCGCTGCTTCCTGCCCTCTGCCCACCGCCCGTGGCCTTGTGGCTGCCAGCACTGTAGCACTGTAGGGATGTTTGTTGGTGCCCCCCTGAGGGACCCAGCCTTCTGTTCCTGAGGTTAGATTCCAGCCAAGGGAAAACCCTAGACAATATTATGCCACTGGGGGAATCTGCTTGCCCCTTGCTTGCCCTATGCTTTCATCATTGCTTTGCACATGGGCACAGTCCGCAAGCTGCTCCCACACCTCACCCTGGGTCACTAGGCCCCGAAGTCCTAACATGTCACCCTGTTTCTGTCCTTGCTCTTCATGAGTGGGGGAAGCCTTCATGATGCTCTCTCATATCCATCCCTCCAGAGACACTAATAAATGCTGCTTTGTTCTTTCTGTTGAAGTTCATCGTCACCACCTCTAGCAACTTGTCCCTAGTTTGAGACTCAATTAATGATTGTGTTAGAGGAAGGGGACTCAGGAAAGAGATGGCCTGAACTGTGCTTTTGCTAGGTATTTTGGTACGCTCTGTGTGGCAGAAATAAAGAAAAACTTGTTTGATATTTGTGCCTTCTTTTGCTTTCTGAAACTTGCTGCCTTGTGGTTGGGTATGAACAGCTTGGAGCACAGGGTTTTAGGGTAGGGAAGAAGGAGACCAAAGTGTTTTGAAACACCAGGAGAAGGAGGGCTTGCAAGAACAAGTTGGCCACATGGCCAGAGCCAGTCTCAGAGATGCAGCGTGGGAGTTCAACATGTGGAGCACTGAGAAGAGACCAGGAAGCCCAGGTGACCATTGTGGACAAACCTCCCTTAACTCCTATGGAAGCAGGTGCCACAAAGGACTTCATGAGAGGCAGCTCACAGGGGTCTCCAAGGTGAGGTTCTGTAGGGACTACACTAAGTGCAAGACTGGTCCGGTGTGTCCCTGCATACCACTGGCCATTCAGAGCAAATAAAATTAATGCTTATTTCAGAAATGGTGTTCTCTCCTGTTTTCCTGGCTGGAATTGATCACCAAATCTGACTCTGCAGACAAATCATCTCTTCTCTCAAATCCTCGTTGTTGGGCTAGTTTATGAGAACATTTTTTGCCAAGTCTAGCTCCACAACAATCAGAGCTACAAAGATTGATTGGCTTTTCAGACCAAATGACTGGACTAACAGTAGATGAACTGTAACACAAGCTGCTGTGTCTGTAGCTGTGCCACACGTTCCATTTTCTGAAACATGCAAAATTCAGCCCATCCGTTTAGCAAACCGGTGCTAAAAACTTCACTGCACTCAAAAAAAAAGGCATTTTTTTTTTTGTGTGTGTATGTTAGAAAGTAAGACCTCTAATTATAAGTCTGAGACAACTGCTAATGGTAACTTCATAGTGAGACAATTTTCCTTTGATGAAGGAGCTCTCTGCCTAGATTGGCATCCTTTTTTTCCCCAGGGTGACTGTCTGATGCAGGGACAGTCTGTTTGGGGATATATTAAACACAACAGCAGAGCAATTAAGAAATCTGACTGTAAACCCACATTATGTACTCAGAGGCCACCCTGGCTGTGGACCACACGCTACCCCCCCATGCACCCAGCTGTAAAGAAGTGTCCAGGCACCTGAGCTAAGTAAGTCACGGGTGGCTGGATTTGCTGCCAGCCCTATCAGTCCCTTCTGTGCTGTTGGCTGCAGATACTGGCATACCCTGGCTGAGATGATAAAAGGGATTTTGATGAACTTGATGTCAAATATTTCTTCTCCAGCATGGAAAGTATTAACTTGCAACTCACTCTCCATTTGCCTGTTAAAGTGATAGGGTTCTTTTTTAATAAATATTTCCTTTGGAGGCAAATTTGTATCAGCTACAAAGTTTTTGATAGATTAAAACTTCCTCTCTTGTTTTCCAAAATCATTTAAGGTGTTAGGAGTAATGGTTGCACTGATTTATAACCATAGATTCTCAGAGGATGCAAAGCAGCATAAGCCTGTGAAATCAGGGAGTTTAAAGCTATTGACTTCACTATATAAAAAGAAAAGTGCATAATTTGGCCATAAGAAAGTAAGTGCAAGTGTCAGTACCTTCTCTATGGTGTTGGGACATTTATATTCATAGTAAAAAAAGGTTAAGGAAATACACACTACCAACTATTGCACTGGATATAAATTACATTCAATTAAAAAGCTTTTTTTTTTTTTTTAAGAAAAAATAAAGAGAAATTACATAAAACATAGTTTCTTTTCAAAGCCCAGAAAGAAGACCTGGGATCCTTAAGAAAACAATTTGCCGAAGACTCATTAGGCCAAAGCAGCTCTTGGAAGTCTGCCTCTGTCTCTCTAATGATCCATGAAACCTGAATTCAATAAAAAATGATTTAACCGTAAAGTAGTTGAACTGAGCTGACTTTTGCTTACTTGGGTATTTTTTTAAGCCCTTTGTTGTGTAAATAATATTTTTTTCTCTTGGAGTTAAAGGATTTCCGTAGAAGTATTACCCAGATGCCCTGAAACAGTTTGCAGCTATATTGACCTTTGTGCTTTTTTTCCACTGATGGTATCACATACACCCAAAACCCAATAGTGGTAACTTACGGGATATGCACAATGAGGCTGCTAGTCTTGGGAGACTTTTGAAAGCTCATACATTAGACTCTCACTTTCCAATCCATTAATTCTGCTGTTCTCTGCCTGTTGGGAGCTTTGTTGTGTCTTGTAAGAATAACAGAGCACTGTTGAAGCTTTAAGATCTGTTACCAGGAGAAGCTGCTGTGCAGACAGTGTGTCTCCGCTAGCCTGGCACTTTTGGTTGCCAAACTTTCTTTTTTTTCTTCTTCTTCTTTTTTTTTTTTTTTTAATAAAGCATTATTTTCAAGAATGGGCATAGGGAGATTTCTCTTTATCTCTTGGACCTGAACTGCATGGAGTGATATTTTATACACTGACCTGCTGGAGGATGGCACAATGCTTTAGAGTACTGTACCTGCCACTGGAGAACTCAGCCTGATTATACTTGCATGACTGGGGTTACCCTGCAGACCCCTCTAGGCAAATGTCTGGCAGCAGCTGACTTGGCATAACTTTGCACAAACTCCTTTACCCTTAGGAAAACTCATCCTGGATGAGAACCAATGTGAAATTTTCTGGGGCAGATTTACCTTAGGGCAAAGGATTATGTCTAGTGGCTGCTTTGCTTTTCCTCCCAGGGGCAGCTGGGACCTTCCTATGCCAACAATTTGTGCTGCTTGTGGCTTTCAATGTGTATAAAACTACTGCTGTGGTTTTCTAAATCTCCACTGCAGGAATCTCAGAGACTGTGCAGTGCTACGACAACCATATCATGGTAACCAGGTTGAATTTGCTGCAGATCTGAATCTCTGGACCTGCCTTGGCTTCTAGGGAAGCATTCCAGTTTACAGCAGAGGGGAATTGGATTTCACATGCTTGTACTGCCAGCCTGACTACATATTTGGTGAATATAAAGAGACCTAAGTGCAACTTATCCAGACATTGTTACAGGATTTATCATTACAGAAAAGGTAATGTGTAGAAATTGGTGTGTCAGCTGGTGTAAGAAACCTATCTAATAGAGAACAAGTACAAAATAGTTTATTAGACTACTGCACACAAAGGCATTTTCACTGTAGGCTAAGAAAACCCTTGTGGCAAGTTATTGCAGAATACCTTGTGGGCTGTAAATCCACATCTATCTGCACACTAACTTCCCCATCCATCCGCATGAGCTCATTGCACATGCCACTGATCTTAGAGCAGAACTCCCCACTGACTTTTATAAACATAAAAATCAATCCCCCGATTTTCCCTCTTTGGAGACCATTCTCCAGATATGGCATACACCTGTACTTTATTCTTATTTATGTTTTAGCTTAGTGTGGTATAAGCTACCTTCCATCCAGGGATCGCTAAGCACTTTACAATCTTCAGTTAATAAAGTCTCAAAACACAGGTAAATAGCCACATACCAAAAAACATGCTGGGTTTGTGATTACTCAAAACAGTCTTATGGTGAATCAATGTGTGTGTGTTCTTCATTCCCCTCCAAATTCTTACTTTCAGAAAAAACATTCATATTAAATATTCAAATGTACTCATTTTTCAAGTGATAAGGGTCCAAGAGAGGTGAACTTCAGGCTAAAAAC
Source organism: Falco cherrug (assembly GCF_023634085.1). Classification (NCBI taxonomy): domain Eukaryota; kingdom Metazoa; phylum Chordata; class Aves; order Falconiformes; family Falconidae; genus Falco; species Falco cherrug. The sequence continues at coordinate 29,108,940 of NC_073704.1, read as the reverse complement.
CTGGGTGGTGAGCTAGAGGGCCAGTTAACATGTGATAACTTGTTCTTCTGCCTGACCTGAAATCAGTGCAAATCATTGTTTGTATCTTATGAACCAAAAAGATGGCAGGAATATGTTCATGGTAAATACATTTCCAGATCTCTTGTATCATTGCCATTTATCAGTTAAAATTAGAAATACCCCTAACCCAAAACAAACAGCCCTGCTCCTACTGAATTGCATTGTGAGAAGAAGTAACATAGTTTGGAGATTTTCTTTTAAAGCAAGAAGAATGGAAGTAGTAAAAGATAATACGGCAACATTTGAGAACATGCAGGCGACCAAGCAGGGCTTGATTTATATCCATCTAAACTTACACCTGCTGAAGACCTTGAGGTAAACTGCTGAGATGAACACTGGCCTTCGCCTTGTCTTTCACCTGCTATGTTTATACTGATTGGGAGGGGGGAAGATTTCAATAACTCCCCCGTTTCACCTGTGGAAATTGGGAATTTCTTCCACCAGCATCTTCAAGGGCTCACTGTATCAGCTTGGTTATGCTGTAATGGTTTAGCTATCAACCCGTCTGCCCTTTAAGGCTGTGCCTAGACTCCTTCTGCCTTGGTTCCTTTACCAAGCAGATTTCTTCTGTTTCTGTTCTGTGAAATAATGCTGGATGTTGGATCGGGAAAGCGAAATGTCTGTATGTGCTTATCTACGTATCGGTCTAGTTTGTGAACTGAGACAATGCTGCATGGTCCTTCAATATAGATATAGCTCTGCTCTTCCATTTCTGCTTAATACCTTCACCTTACGACTTGTTTCATATGATGCCCTACATCTTTCAAACACTAATAGGCTTCATTCACTGCTAACTTAGTTTGTAGCTGAGTGCAAGAACAAAACATAGAAAGGCACAATTCTTGGTTACCAGTGGTTTAATAGTACAGTTAGATTAAGGCATTAAATATCTTCTACCCTTCATAAAATATCTTCTATCCTCTGCACTGTTTTAAATATTTTCAATGTTTTAGGTGATAAAATGGTCAGATTATAAAATCTGCAGTGTTCATTACACTCCTAGCATTTTATTTACTATCTGGAACTGCTCCCTGCCCTTCCTAATACCTTTGCTCACTGCCCATGAGGAAACAACTAATTTTGGGTGTTTTTCCTGCTTTTTGCACGGTATCCTAACAGTGTGGTATCCTTCTGCCTTTTCTTTACATGGCTTTCCAGGGAGCAGGACAGAGGAAGGAAAGAAGTTCAGGCAGAAGGAACCATAATAATTACGCTTGTGCTAAGGTTCCCTGTGATAGACTGGAGCTGCTTCAGAGATCATCAGAGCCTATTATTCATGTGCATTTCTCATGGGATTCATTTAGATCTGGAGGACAGCAACTCATTAGATATGTCTTTATTGAGGGTTTAATCTTGACTCTAGCTTAGGCATTGATCCTCACTAAACTTTCGCACTGTGCAAATCCTTTGTTTGAATTCACTTGCTTTAATTAAGAGTTTATAGGCTGGTGCTTAAATGCTGATTTCAGCTTGGCTGATAACCTGTACTAAATGTATAAAAACTGAAGCATTTGATATTTTGGGGTGATTTTCAATAGTCTCCCTGAAGATATTTAGTGGTTTGACCAAAATCCTCATAGAATGATTAGAAACCAAAGATCCAGGAGATTTTCTCCTTGAGCTCTTAACACATACACAACTGGGAAGAGTAATTTTCCTTTACACATCTAATCTGGCCAAATCGAAGATGTAACAACTACGAATTTATTCCACAAGAAGGATATAACCTTTAGCAGTGATGCTTCTTCTTCACTGACCCACGATGAAGAGAAGAAATCCCCTATGGAAATGAAGCTCACCTCCAAGGAAAACAAAAGCAATCCTTTACAGAGATATGCTGATGCTGCATCTTACTCTATGCAGTCTCTTTGTGTCAAATTGATTGCCAGACTTACAGTTTATATGCAGAGTGTCCGAGGCTCTAGCTTTGGTCCAAGTAATAGAATGAGCTGCCAGATATAAAACTATTAATTACATGGTCATGAGCACTCAGGATTGTTGGTATTGTGATAATACACTATTGAAGATGATGGAAACTATCTGGTAGAACCGAGTCATCAGTATTTCAGAGATTGCTTGCTCTCGTTTTAGTTTCTGCAGTGTGGTGATAAGTTACATTTTTAAGTTTTCATTCTCCACTTGTGAAAGGAATGAATGATCCTTTGACAAGGTTTTGTAATTTGACCAAGCATAAATCTTGCAGCACTTTTCCACCACACTTCATTTTCTATTATATAATATTATACACACACCCACACCCCGCCACCCGCAAAGGAAAATACAAGTTATGATACACTTTCTGGTTTGGGTAGGGACACAACCTCACAGCCTTCTTCCATGTCACCAACCTTTTTCATTTACTTACAAAGACGTTTAAATGATGGTCCTTCCCTCTCTCTTATCATTGTTGATTTTTTCAAAAGCTATCCATTATGTTCAGGATCCTTCCTTTTACAGTCTCATTAGTAATCTTTGCAGAATCAGTTAAGAGTGGAATTAATCACTTTCGTTTGAGTCTAGGCTAATGAGGTCGAAAGCCCTAGGGCCATTTTTTGCTGTTCATGGCAGATCAGTTTATTTACTCACTTAACTTTGTAATATATGTTTTTTTTAAGAACTACAAGGGACATATTCGTCATACTAAGTTTTGGATATTGTGCTCTGTTCCTTGGCTGTAGAGGGTGATTCTGTTGATTTTAGCTAGCTACAGTTGTGTGCTTTGAATTTCTCTTTTTAATTTTGCTCACTCCTAACTCCTTTTTCCCTTTGACATTTTAGATCACCACGTGTAGGACAGGGTCCTGCCTCAAGGAGGAGAAAGTTTTTTGCTGTGAACAAAACATCTCTATGGAATTCCCTCCCATCAACTTTAATTCATGGAAATTGCATGTAAATCACACATACAAAACCCCTCACAAGACTGGCGGTAGTTTTTTGCTGAATTGCTTTCAGAGGTATTTTGCATGAATAAGGTTTACAAAGTCAGACCATAGTGCATAGATGCTGGGGGCTGACACCTGTGGCAAACTCTTTGAAAAGTGCTTTGCTCACATTACCATTTTTTGGAGGTCACTTGCCTGAGACAGCACAAACATCAATGTTTGCAGGACCAGAGAAGGGCCAGTATTAGGACTGCACAAGATGGTAAGAAGTTTCTTTGCTACCTGTAGCTTGTACAGTCCTCAGGTTCAGTGTAACTTACAAATACTCCCAAGATTTTATTTCCCTTGTATTTATTTCCCTTTTTTTTTTTTCTCTGCTGGTTATTTGATCTTAATCAAAGGACTATGTTGCTGTTAAGAAGCTCCAGCATGCACAGTCAGTAAAAACAGCTGTGAAAGCACACCATAGTAAAACCATCTGATTGTCCTGGTACTTGGAAAGGCTGATTAAAAAAACCCTACTTCTTGTCACTGGAGGTGAAAAATCACTGTTTCAGCTTTCCATATAAGGTAGGATTTTTAAAATTACTTCATCTTATGATACTCCTCTTCTTACCAATATTAAAGAGAAATAACTGGTCAAGGATGTTTAGAAGATTTTACCTTCTTAATTTTGTGTTATAGTTCTGCTGAAAGAATTCAAATTTCCTTGGAGGAGGAATCTGAAAGGGACTTCTTTTACTCATCTTTAATCATTACTAGGTGACACAAATGAACAGAGAAATTGTATGTGAGATCTCAGCTCAGCACAAGTTGTTGAATCTCTTCTAGCATGTTTCTTCCAAGGATCTTAAAGCACATTACCCAGGAGTTCAATATCTTTACCTGTCTTGTTCAAATATTAAAACTAAGATGCAGAAAAATCATAAAGAGTAGAGCCAGAAATAATCTGAGAACCCCAAAATAAAGCATCTTGATTTTATCATAGTGGGATACTCAAAGCAATTGACTAGTTTGGAATCTAAATTCTGTATTCTTGCTGCAATGCCATCAATTCAAGGCAAAAGAAGGGGGCAAGCACATAACTACAATTTTCCTGCATCCTTATACACTTTCTGGGTATACTTTGCCTGTAGGATCAATCAGAAGTCAGTTGTACTCATGCTTTAGCGGGGCAATTTGGTGCCTGAAGTTCTGGGCCCTTGTCCAGGCATGCGTTTGCCAACATGCCTTAAATGCACAGAGATTTGTTGTCTAACTAACCACACTGTGGGAAACTGGAGTGGAAATAAGAATTAAGAGCCTCTTCAGATATCCAAATGCATGTATTTTCTTTGCACTTGACAAACCCAGGAAGTATAAAAGTAGATTTAAAAGATCAAACCAACATAAACGTCTCTAACATTTTTTGAGTCTCACAAGTTGTTCTCATGGGTGATCAGTAGAAGTTGCTACAAGTTCACTTCTCCCAGGATCCACCATTATCTCACTTAAAACACTATCAGAGAAAATGTTCTGTCTCCTTAATTTACTCTTTTCTCAACATGCTGAGCAAGTAGCTCTAGACTGCTCTTCCCTCTTGAAAATGTAAAAAAAAAAATAAAAAAAAAGGTATGAGAGTGTGATACTAGTCGGGAGCTGAACACCTACAGCTGTCAGGATCAACACTGATTAGCATTCCCATGGTACCAAGAAGCTTCCAATCTGGAGCTATCATATCAGTAGTCTCCTTTTTAGCCTCATTTTAGTCTCACATATTTCATTCAACAGATGGTTTCTTGGCAGGAAACATCACATTCCTTAAAGCAACATTAATACCTCAGTTATGGGAATGATATAATATTTGTTCAATTATTTAATTCTCTGTACACAGCAATAAGTGCTGTTCTGCAGTGGGTAAGTGAAGATTTTGTCAAAACAGGCATAAGCAGCACTGCTCAGGCAGAGCTACAAGCATTTTTGACTCCTGTGCAATTGGTATGAAAAATCAGATGGATAGCTTTAATGGAGAGAAATCTGTCTTAGGGTTTCAGAAGAGGGCCTGGGAGTCAAGTTGTCTGGCAGTGGGGTTGTGTGTGGCAATGAGCCCCGATGCCTCGCATAATTATTTTTAAGAATGAATCATGAAAGTCAGAATCTTTGGTCCATATGTAGTTCCCCTCCACGCCTTTTAAAGGTTCCTATAGAAGACAGCATGGGAGAACCACTGCGTGAAATTGTCAGCGTTTGGCATGGTTTTAAAAGGAAACCTGAATTGCCTCGCAGATAAGAAAGCTGATGCCATGCAGATTATGGATCTGGGCCTCTTTGGATGGTCAGTCCCACAGTTCCTCAAACATTAGATGCTTTCATAGTCCCAAGGTCCTTGGTAAGTGGCTGTGATTAAAAGCAAGAACTCAGAGAAATATGTTGGAGAATGAATGCTTGGGACCATGGAAATAACAAATCTCTTCTCAAAAGTTCCTATTGACTGTGGTAGTACCATGTCTTCATAAGAAAATAACGGAGTTGGGGGATACCTGGGAGGGTCATACTGTATACATTTCTGTCCTTTATATACACTCCTTGAGAGCTTTGAGGTCTGAGCACGACAAACAGCAGTTACAAAGAAATGTATTTGTCCTTCTGTGCTCTGACGCCACATACCTGCGGAACCTGGGTAGGATTTCCAAAGCCCGTTTTTCATTATGTTGGTGCTTTTGATGCATGGCCAGGCTATTTCTGTTTACATTTACATTTATAAATTACCAATGCAATTTACACATGTACAGACCTGATTTATGCAGCAGAATCATGTTTATGGTCATGTTTGAGCTATCATTTCCTAAGAGTTAACAGGAAGTATTTGGCTGCTTTATGAGATCCCATATAAATGCTGATACAAAGGCTGGCAATGTGTGAACACTGACATTACTTAAATATATATATATGGCCATTGTTAAATTAACAACCTTTTTATTTATAATACTATTATAAGACTGATATGTTTATATCCATACTGTCAATGATAACCTTCCTACCTTTATTTCAGCCTTGGCTGGTAACGTTTATATTAGGCTTTTATGTCAATGTGTTTTCAACAGCATTAATGTCACACACAAAGCAACATTAGGGCTGCAGTATAATTCATAACATTTTGATACGGATATTGCATCTGTCCCTTTACTGTTAACCGAAGTGTAATTTACACCTTTTTTTCACTGGAAGGTTTTTCTGACATTTCAGAACCTCAACATCTGTCTCTCAAGATACAAAAGTCGCACTTGATGAAAGTCTAGCTTTCAGATTAAAAGAAGTCTGTGTTATCAGGCTCCTCCAGGTTTACAAGAAATAGAAATGCCTTTGCTCTCTTCAAACATGCATGAGAGAGACAGTCCCTTTATCATCTAGCATACCTCTAGTCTAACAAGGCAATAGCTTAAGTATGTGACATCCTCTGCTGAAATAGGACTAGAAATCAAATATTATTATTATTGTTGGTATTTCAATGAAGTTTAGAAGAGCTAGCTAGTATTGTTTGAATGATTGACTTTTTGATTTGCTGTCCAGACTGAGGAAAGAGGAAATTCCAAACAAAGGAAAAAACATGATCTGAGTGTCTCTATGAAATGGTAGAAAACCCCAACAATAAAAATTCCCTCCCTCCAATAAAATGCCAAGTCAAACTAAACCAAGAAAATCAAAAGAACCCTATGACTTTTTCCCCTAACTAAATGAAAATACTTCTCTATTTCAAAATTGTTGCCAGATTAGGATCTGATTGTACAAGATGCTATTTAAACCTACATTACAGCCTCATCCTGATAAATTTAGTCTAAATAGATGTAAACAGATGTGATAGATTTTGGAGGCCCCAGGTCATACATCAGGTATTTAGTTCGGCTCAAAAAAGAACAGAAGAGAATTTAAATATCTAGGTGCTTTCTCCATCAGTCCATACTGCAAGTTTATTAGGAATTCCATGGGAATGTAGGCTGAAGAATCAAGGCTTTGATGTACCATGAGTTGGCTGTAGTTTTGAGGTCTTACAGTGGAGTAGGAAAAGAGAAAGTATTTAGGAAGTGGGAGAAGGGCTTGTATAGAGAGGACGGTAGCAAGAATTCACACAGAAGCATGGGTAGAAGGTGATGATGATTATGGAGGTTAGGCCCCATTCTGAGAACCAGATTTATGGCTGTGGAAACCTCACACAGGTGTCATAGAGGGAGACATGGAGAGATGGGATGCTGTAGACATATGGTTATGGGAAACAAACAGGGCTTCCAAGAACAGGTGGAGAGGCTCAGAGAACATGAAGGAAGGATGGGGGAGTTACAAGGTGCCCTTGAACAGAAGTTAGGGTACTACGTGGGCAGGCTACGAGGAGTGGGTGCAGGGTCCCAGGTTTTGATCTACCAACTTTATGATGTGTATATGCCTGCAGGCTTGACCCAGAGAAAATTATAATCTAATTACAGAAAGGTTAAAGGGAGATATTTAAGGAAGCCAGTGAATTTATAAAGAGGACAAAGAAAAGTAAGGAAATGCTCTGAATTGCTGCTCAAATTTACACTGAAACATCTTTGATGGATTTTTGCAAAAGCTAATTAATGTTTCTCCAACCTTTCCTTTATTCCTTCCTTTGTCTAGTCAACAAACCTATGTTTTAGTGCTGACCTCTAGGAATCCTCAGGCTGAATATGTTGCCGCTAACTAAGGCATCATACCACTTGCCTGACTGCACGACCTTCCGTTGAGGAGGGTCTTTCTATGCTGAGCATATACATTGAAATAATTGCTTTGCTGAAGACAACGGGAGCTTTGCCAATGATATCAAAGGGGATAGGATTTCAGCCAAAGCATTGGAGTAATGTAATTTGGCATAACTCCATTAAAATCTGTGGAGCTACTTGAATATACATCAACTAAGGATCAAGCCCAATAAAATACATATTAGTCAGTGTAGTCACATAGGTGTTTAAAAAAGGTTATGAGGAAAAGAAGCAGCATATGATACCTGTAATTTTGATTCATACACATACATTTAAGTCCTAAGGGAATTTGGGTGGCTACATATTTGAACACACCTTAAACTAAAATGACACCAAGGCTGAGCAAAGATTTCATTGAGCTGTGCTCAGTCTGAAGGCTTAGACTGAGGCAGAAGAAAAAGCCAGGGAAACAAAGTATTTTTAAATCTGTTTGTGGCTAAAGCTGTCTTTTTTCAGATATAAGAATGATATTTAAAGCATACATAGTAATACAGAGGGTAAACATACCTGGTGCTTTACAAGCAGGTGACTACATGGAGGCTATTTTAGTAGGTTATAGAAAACTAGGCTTCTTAGTTTTCAATATTTAGCAGGGGATCCAAGGATACGGACAAAGTAATATCAGATTCCATTAGTGGATGCTTGCAAAATGCAAAGTGGTAGTTTCACACAGGAAGAGGCTGATGAGAACAAAAGGATTTCAGATGAAGTGGAACATACGGCTGCAAAACAGATTTCTATAATGAATTCTGAGGGGCGCATCTGTTATTATCTACGTGATACAAAATTGCTCTTTTTGTCTCATTTCGCTCGGTTGTGCAAGATGCAATCACATCAAACAGGCACGTTCAATAAAACTGTGATCTGACTGATTAAAATGAACAGCAATCTGTTTTCTTCTGACAGTCACACAGCAACCTGAATAACAAGGGCTATGAAGATGGAATTGAATAGCCACTCGGAACCGGTATTAATGTTCATGAGTGCTGCTAAGGCATTTGACCAGATCTGTCCAGCCAATGAAGCAGCAGCCCTGTATCATTAAATCATTTAAACCACAAGTAATTTGTGAGGCATATTTGATAGCATAATGCTGTTCTTCATCACTTCCAAAGCCTTCTCCTCAGCCATTTCACTGCTTTTCTATACAGTATAAACACCAGCAAAAGGAAGTGTTCCTGAAAGGAGGGCATGGTCATCTGTGAGGGAGACTGTGAGGTTTCCATCTGCAGTAGCGGGAAGAGGGTTTGAATAGAAAGAAACATTTTGGGGGAGTCATTTCACTTGACTCCAGCATTTAGCTTAAGCTTTCTGTTTGTTCCCTGTCTAGTCACAAGAGGAGGGAGAGCCCTTCCCTTCCTAATAAAAATTCATTCTACTTGTTCAGACATGTATCTGTGGTGGGAGACTGGATTTTCTTTTGAGATGTTTCCTACTGAAAATATTAAACTTGCTCAAATCTGTGATTTTTGTCATTTTCCAACAAAATCCATCGTCACTGATTAGTACCACTGAAAAAAATGCATTCTTCTGTCCTGCAGCAGGCAGCCTTAAGCTCTTTTATTGTTAAGCATGATGAAGTCTAACATAGCAACCAAGTGATCGTGTAAATCTACCTGGTCTGATGTTAATGTGAGATAGCTGACATTTCTATTGATTGTACTATTCAATGTCATAAACCGGCAAATTTGATGCCTGGATTGTTTTCTAGTCCGTGGGCTATTGTTTATTTTCTTTAAGTGTCTCAAACCCACAAAGAACTTTCAAAAGGGCTTCAAAAGACTTCTAGCAGGAATACAGCAGGTAAGGATTCCCATTAACACTTCCTTTTCTTGTGCTTTTGGAAATCTATATTAGCTTGCACAATATGTTACAATGTGGTAGTAAATTGAAGGGAGATGGACAAAAGCAAAGTGAATTCATTCATTCTCATACTCTGTTTTTGAGCAGCAACTCTTCAGGTCTGTAGTAAGACCTAAGATATTAAGCAATGAGGATAAATGTTCAGGTCAGATGTTTAAGGCATAAACATTATATAACCCCCAGATCATGCAGTCATTTTATATGTAACTTTTTGCTCTTTTTTTAGTAGGCATCAATGTTCCATTGAGAGAAAATAAAAAAAACCCCACTTATAAAGGCAACTTAAACGTAACATGTCTGTAGATGACAAAAACTTATTTGACTGAGAGACAGCTAGAAACAATAGGTCTGAGGAAAATAAGCTTCCTTGTGTCACTCTTTAGGGTCAAGTTCAAGGCCTGTGGGCTATGTGACACCCCCACCCCCACCCCCACCCCCTGCCTGCTGCAAACATTTTATGCAGCAAGGAGATCACTTGGCTTGGCTTCCTTACCAAGAAAAATACTTTGTTGCTGCCCTATCTTTCATCCTCTCCAAACTCTACCACCAGGACTGTTGGAAGAGAAACCCGTGACTATTGAAGTGGGACCTGTTTGTCAGTGGTGCTTGTTCTTGCTCTGTATCCTCCTCTTCATACATCCATTAGTAACTGGTGCTACTGTGAAAAGGATACTGTTGGACCTTTCCTCTGATGTAAAACAAACCTTCCTTTTTTCCTGTGGTGGGAATAATAATGTAAAAATGCCTCATTCTCCTTGAACCCAGGATGACCTTAGTTAAACTCTGAAAAGAAGATATACTCAGAAGAGCAAATATCTCTCCTTACGTGCCTTTCAAATGACAATTTTAGGCTAAAATTTCAGCTTGGAAGAAGAAAAAATATTGAGCTGCATTTCATGTGGTCAGAGTCCCCAGGTTTCTCATTCTTCTCTATTCTTTTGACAGAAACTTCAAGGCTGTGAAAATTGCTTGGCAAGTACTGTCAAGATCCGTGTAAAAACTGTCATGGCACATCGAGGGGCTTTTGGAGTTTCTTGCCTGCCGGCACAATTAGATTATGAATGAGCCAATTGTCGGGGAAATTTTGAAATGTTTCTGTGATGGCTTCTCATCCTGACAAGCCTTTCATGAAAAATAAGCAGTACAAGTTTCTCAGGAACAAAGGGAGTAAAGAGGAAAGCTACAGGTGAACTATTTATATCCACTAAGGATTTTGTTTATAAAATTAATAAAAAAATGACAATTTCCTGAAAAAAGAGAGGCATCTACTTACTACTCCTTATAGACAGTATAAGATAGCACTGTGAAACATATAAAAAGTCTGTGTTCTCTGTAAATTAGTAATAGACTAAATAGAACAAAATTGTCTAGCATGCCTAAGTCCATGGAAAGCCAGTGGGGATCCAACTCCAATGCACCCATTGACACCTCTGAAAATGACAGATAGAGGCTTTGGTTCCCTGTATGGATTTAAATTCCCTGTGTTCCTGTCCTGGTGTGGAAGACAGGCTGAAGTGAAAACGCAAGAATAGACTGTGTATCTGGTTTAGACCTGTATATCAATGCCTTGGATAAGGATTTCTTAGCGTTATTACACAGATGTCGAAAATTGTGCAGCTGATGAGAATTGGTCATGGACAGAGAAGAGAGTCCTGCATCCTTACTCCTGTGGAGGGAATGGCTGCAGTACAAGTTCATCACACTGTGCCTGCCTGCTGGCTCACCAGTACACACCAAAAAGCTCAGAAATAGTCTTAAAGCATACAGCTTCACACCCACAAAACAAAGATTTGGGCACTATAGGAATGATTTATTGAATGGGTACATGTGTGTGGGGACAGAAACAGAGGTGTTTAGGATAAGCTGTGAGGACAGGTAAGTGAGATGGCTCAGGAGATGACTTTAGAAGAGCTGAGGAACCAGCAGGAGTAGGTGATTGCAGTGACAGTGATATAGGATGTCAGTGCATGAGAAACCTGCGCTCAATAGTTCCACTGCTCGTGGAATGGCCCTTTTCTACTTTTCTGTTTTATGATTTGCTTTGGCTACTTATGTGTCATCAATACAGTATTGTTTCTTACATTTCTAGACTTTCATTAAAGATTATGCTATTGATCACCTTCTGTTGCCATTTTTAGGGATTAGCTTTAATCTCTTCTTTTTATGCTCCCATGATATGTGATGCCACATCTATTTGTCTGAGCAAGAAGACACTGGAAAGAATCCATGCAATTGCCGTAAACTTGAATAACTTTTAGCCTTTTTCCCCTAGCTATAGCTACATAAAAGGAATTTTTAAAATGGGTTACATCAGGGACAAGTGGAATTAGAATAGAAGGTATTCTTATGGATCTGTTCTGTCCACAGTGTCAGCAAATCTATCATATTCTTATAAGCTTTGGTAATGGGCAGTAAACACACACTAGAGATTGTTAAAATCAATGATGGCAGTTTAAAAAAATAAAGAGACTTGTCCAGAAAATTTCCATCTCCTTTCCAGATTGTCAAAAGCCATCTGAGATAAATAATCAGATACTGAACACCCTTTATTCATAAGCCCAAGCCAGGTCTTGTGAAGAGACTTTGTCTATAAGAACTGTGGCAGACTTGCCTTTTACTCACTGTGGTGTCCATTAGGAACAGCTCTATCCAGGTGATGGTCTCCCTTGAGCCCCCTAATCTGAGTATTAGTTTCTTTGAAATCCTTCGTAAATGCTACTTTGTTGTGATATCTAAAAATCTAACAGATAGGCAGGCCACGTGGCGGATATGACCATGTCATGCTCATTATGGTACCCAGCTGAGCTGATACTGTCATAGAATCATTTAGGTTGGAAAAGACCTGATTTCCATCACTAAACCATGTCCCTAAGCACTGCATCTTTCATTGAACTGTGTCTCCACCCCTCTGCTATCTATCTTACACATTTTTGTTGCAGCTTTCTGCAATGCCTAGCATCAAAAAGCTTGTGACTAAGGATCTGCCTGGCATCAGTAATAAACAATAAAGATGAGAATATGACTATTTTGACATCTCTTTGATTGTCTTTGTGTCAGTAAAAAAGAAAATCTTGTCGGGATTTCAGTTTCCCAAGCGTATGGCAGGCACACAAGATGGGAGAAAAGCACACTTAATAACTTAATGATTATTAATCCTCATGGAAATATCTTCAAGTCACATTCTGACTTTGCAATTCCATTGATATCAGTAGGCAGAGGTGGCTTAGTTATTTTGGTCTCTTTTTCTCTTCCTGTCTTACTATCTTTGACAATTAATATACATGAAAAAAAATAATCATAGGTGTTTTACGGACATGGGTCTCCCTTTTAGTTTGTATCAGCTCTCTACACTGTGTTCTGTGTAAGCTAAATGTTTACCATAGCAACCTTCAGACTAGCCAATTACCAGACCCAAATTCTGGGAGAAATACTACAATTATTCAGAAAGGATTATCAAACATCGCGCATTCTTGTTCCAAATACAGTAATTATTCAGATACTTAAACTGCAATCTTTTGTCCATTAGATGAAACAGCATACTCTTTTTGGCTACAATTTTATTTTTAAAAATCTTAGATCATTAATCACTTTATTTTACCTTGACCATGGTCATATTTCTTTTCCTCCCACCCACTCCCTGGGAAAGGTTTTTCTGATTTTGCACTAAGAATTACATTAGTGGAATAATACATTAAATGGAGTGTGATGATCAGATTACTTCCTTTGAAAATAGTACATTCCAATTTGAAACATCTCTTCTGTAGCCATTTATTCATAGGTTAGGGTGTGGATAAGAGCACAATGCTTAATGAGACCGAGAATTCCTGGTGTAAGTTCATGAAGATATTCTTTCCTAACGTAGACACAGACTGAGGTGTTTATGGGGTAAAAGAATTGCAACAAAAAAGGAAAGGAACAAAAGAAACAAGTTCAGCAGTAAGGAAGATCATAGTATTCACTGCTAGTGATATTTAAAATATCATTTTACAAACCACAAGGGAGAGATTTCTAAGTTATTATTCAGAAACGCTCAGCCTTTCAGTCACATGCTGTATGAGGTGCTGTGCAAACATACCTCTTAGCAGTTACAAATACACCAAAAGGCCTTGTGGGCTGGTGTCTTACAGATCGTGTCATGCTTTCTTGGCAGTCCAGCTAGAATTGGGGCTCTCTATGTCTGTTAGAGAATGAAGCCTCTCTGCTTCTGTTTGTTGACACCTACTGAGCAATTGTAAATAGGTAATAACTGCTCTCGGAGATTTCCTTGGTAGCAATGAATGTATGTTAGCTACCATTACCTGGCCAAACCTAAGCATACACATTTCAGCGGAAGGAAGAAAATAACCCCTGCACACAATTTCCCTTACAGTCCTTTCCACATGTCTCTGCTAGCCCTTTCCACTAACTTACCATGGGTTCAAACTGGAGTTCTTAGATAATGTTTAATTAATCTCAGCAGCACGCTTCTTCGGCAAACCCCTTAACCTTTGGATAACTTAAACTTCGTCTAAAAGCTAAATGGGAGATTTTGCTTTTGCTTTAATTGTTGAAATGAAGCATCCAAGCAAACTTTTGTGAGTTTGTCACTTCCAAATTCGGAGTTTGAGTCCAGACGGTGTGCCTGACTCATCTGGTGTCACTTCTGTCTACATTTGGATTAGCTAAATCAAGAATAGTGTGAAGACATTTTGGTTTGTTGAATTTCTCAGGATGAAAGAACTCATGCTCCAGCTTGGAATCAATGTCATTGCTTTGTTGCAATTTTGCTGTTTTCTTTCTTTTCCCCAACCGCGATTGCTACTAGTCGATTTACTAGTTTTCCTTGATCAGCAGTGGCAGGATTGACAGATTTTTTTTAATGTGCAAACAGCTCTTTGATGCGAGGCCAGCCCTCTCTACAGAACCACGAAATCTCAATGCAGAGAGCATTATCTCACCTTAGCCTTCTCCAGAAATAGAAGGCTACATATTTAGTGCTTTTCATCAGAAGATTTCAAAACATTGTACAAGGGAAGATAAGTATATTTATAGTGCAAGTGTATTTATAGTCAGGAAAGACATCAGATTCTGAGACACCAAAACCAGATATAAATTTAAAGCCTTTTTAGAGAGTAGGTGGGAAAACTTACCTTGCTATCTAATGCAGTGATGTCTGGTTCTCTGTGTGATTTTGTAAGCCAAGAGTTCATTGCCTCTTTCCTGCAGCTGGGAGCTTACTAGAGGTGTCAGTCCTGTTCTCTCTTGTGCTTTGTTTATGCTGAATTTTCAGTTTGTTGAGCTAATCTAAGCAATGAGCAATTGTGGCATCTCCAATAGCATGAGTAGTCCCAGCCGCCTGTGTAGGTTAAAAGGTTCTGTTGTAGGCCATATATGTGTAGCCATATATGTATGTAGACACATATATCTGTGTAGCCAAATGCTATAATGATGTGCCCTTTAGCTCAAGATGCTGCTGGGAAATCTGGACAGTCTGTCACAACTGGAAGACACAAAGGGAACACTAAAAAGAAGCTAATGTTTTTGTGTGTCTTAATTTTGGGCCGCCAGCTTGGGAATCTTTAAAAAACAGCCAGAGTCCAAGTGTCCAGCATAGGCAATCACTTCTGGAAAATGAGATCACTGCAGAATGTCTTTGGTTAACCATTTTTCACCTTTCTGGCCTCCCCCCCCACCCCCCCACCCCTATCCCCCCCCCCCCACACTTATCAGTAGTAATTTTTGCAAATGGTGGCAAATAGCAGTTATGATTTTTGAACCTTCTTTATCTATTTGGACAACCTTACTTTGCAATGGCATTAAGTTTAAAAAAAAGAACCGCAAACAAAAAACCCTAGTCACTTCAGAAAGAAATAAGACAGGGAAGACTGTTTATGCAGCCTCATGCATGATAATTTAAAATATTTAAATGCATGGTCATCATGGTTTTTAAATTTAAGCTTTCCTCTCAAAACATCTTAAGTCAGGGGAGTGCTCTCAGGTAGTAGTTTTCACTGGCTGGGCTGCTGACTTAAATAATTTGGATGCTAATCAGAACAGAATGTGTCGATATACTTCTAGACAGCTTTTATTTTAAACCTTTTCTTTGCAATCAGGCAGCTGCAACATTCGTTAAAAAAGTTTTAATTTCTATTCATTTCTTTCTGTTCCGTTAGCTTCTCTACTGCTGTGATGATTGTGGCTGTGAGGCATGAGTATTACCTGAACTTTCTATGACCTAATCAAGCTCAGGTAAAGATAAAAACCAGGCCTAATTTCTCTTCCTTTGTGCTCTTAGAATTCAAATTATATTTTCAAGGTAAAGGGGTCATCATCTCTTTTCTGCCAGGTGTGCTTTTCTTTCCCATTCAGGTTGTGAAAACTGAGTAAAATCAGATTCATGTTAAGGACATGAGCTTAGTCTTTACTTTCTATTCAGGTAGCAGCTATTTGTGTATAGTGCTTAGAAATCAGAGTCATGGTTCCTAGTTCCATTGTGTGAATGTGTCCAAAGGCAAAGAACAAAGACAAGTCCTTGCTACAGAGAATGGTTGCACTTTTTATTGGATTCAAGGTGACAGAAACTATAGGTGGCACTTTAAACTTACTATATTCACTAGATTATTATTTCTGGCAGTAGTTACCAAAAATCAAAGTTTCCCACACCTCTCCATGATTCTCCTTGCAAGGAACATTGATTTTCTGGCCATGGACACCTTAATGTATCTGTTAAAATAGTGATTTTTATCAGCGATTAGATAACTAGATAATGGAATAAAAGGTTGTGTGGTGTGGGGGTTTTTTTTGTTTTTTGGTTTGTTTTTTTTTTCCCCCAAGGAAGACAAAGACAAGAGAACCATCAGCATTATCTCAAGATTTCCTTCATACCAACCATCCAATAAATTTTAGGGAGGACCTTTTAGGGGAGGCCTTCCACATATTAGGCTTGTCGTTTCATACAAAGTCTCTGGGACACACCACTGTGCATGTGCCATCTCTCACCTCACCCCGTTGTTACAGCTAGGGAGAGGCACATTTATCTTCTATAAGAAGCTGTGGCAGGTCCAGCACTGTGACCTGCAGTACAAGTGGTTGGCTGGTGGGAGTGCTGGCTGGGTAGTGGACAGGGGGATGAAGGACTGTGGTGCTTTGATGCCTGTCCAGAGACTCTAGTGGAAAAAATATGTTTTTATATGACAAATTTATATGATAAGCATCCTGACTGGTTTGAAAAAGAAAAAAAAATAAAAAATTAATTCTATCTATACACATGGAATGAAATAATGGTTTGTTGCTTCCCTTTGGCTCTACCCGCATGCTCCTTCTCAATAAGAATCTATTTCTATTAGCTGGTACACAGCCAAAGTCATACCTTTCTTTGAACAGTTTGATCTGCTTTGCATAAAGCTCACTAATGCCAGTTTGATTTTAATTATATCAATCTTGTGTTCATTCTTAGTAATACCTTTTTGATATTTCTGTTATTTATTTCAGTTTCGGGGGAGGACTTCAAAAGGGACTTTCTGGCTCCACCTATTCAGCATTTGGGTTGAGGACAACTGGCCTGCAAAGTTGTGCATCAGTGGCAAAGGTAACTGTGCTTCTGTAATATTAAAACTTCAAAGTACTTTTATTACATTACTGAATCTTTACCCCTTTGTGTAGGCTGTCTGTTATGATTACTTAGTTTTAGAAACAGATGATGTAGCAACCTAAGGTATTTTATGGATTTTTAACTCTAAGGGGAATCCACACACCATTTATCTTCAGTTACTATAGGGATCTACCTTAGATGCCATTCAAAAGCTCAAAGTCAGAAATTTCCCATATATCAGTGAAGAGAGACAACCACCTTTGGTGCTGACAGTGAAATTTTAGTATACTGAAATGAGCTGTCTCAAGTGCAGTGTAGATATTATCAAGTATTCAAGTAATTTGTAAAATGTTATTCATAGAAAAGTTTTCCTAAGGTCACCCAAGAAGCACGTGGCATTGTGCAAAAATAAATGACCATCTCCCAAGTCCCATGACTGCACCCTAACATCTGGAAAATTCACCTGCTGTGGTATTTTTCGGGAAGAGTAAGGATAATAGTGTATTACACTCTGTGGTTTTTCTTTTCTCTGTCAAAAAAATAATTACTCAGCTTTCTGGCAACAGGCACTTCCATGCTGTTGAGGGTACAGCTCAGTGGTTTACAGCAGACAGAGGCCTGTTTTCTCATCTGCCTTCCCACTGCATTTGGTTCCTCAAAGTAAACAGGAAACTGTTTTCCCTAATGAGCACCAAGGGTTGCAATTTAGTAATACAGAGCTTTGGCCCGTGCTTATATTGTATTTCAAAAACTCAGAAGAGCCTTTGTTTTACCCCTTGATATATTAATCATGCTGGAGGACACACTATTAAACAAAACCAGCTTATGTTATTATCAAAAATGGTTACAGCTATTACAGATATGTTGCTCTAGGGGAAACATACAGCCTCATAGGCTTTTGGAAAGCTATTATTCCTCTTCATATTTGCTCCAGGTTAGTAGTGTCCTGGTCTGTGACAGAAGACTCGGCCTGATTTAAGGGCTGCACCTGGACCAAGGCTGAATTGACAGTTCTCAAACACTTATCCATGAGATACATATGTATCTTGGGCACATATAAATAACAAAGTTGAAAGTGTTACTATAAAGAAGTTGCAGGTACACACACACAAACTGGAAGTCAATGGGGCTCTGCAATCCACCCTGTGGACTGCACGCCATTTCCCAGGGCTGTGATCTGCATTTTCAGTATGTTCCCCTGTGCCAGGTCTTGGCATGGTCTTTGGATTGAGCTGATGGGTCCTGAGGGACATCTAGCACTTTCTCACAACTCCATCCTGCAGTACTTGCTAAGATGTCGCATTGTCTAGTGCTTGTCCAGACAGCATTGCAGCATCCTGGAGAGGGCAGGACAGCCACCATTTTCTACGACTCCTTGGTGCTGCTGGCATGGTGGGGTCTGTGCTCCCTCAGTGCAAGTGTGACCACTGCACTACTCCTTGCCAGCCCATTGAGGCTGTGTCTACATCTTCCCTGCCTAAGACACAGCTGTAGGTGGATTCCCCCCACAAATCTGCACAGAGAACAGTGTCCAGCACACATCTTCAACGCTGCTTTGAACCTTCAGGACTGAAAAGTTGCTACTTTTCAGTCTTTCCAAAGCTGCACCCAAAGCTTTGCTCAACACGAGCAGTGTGTATTTAAATACAAAGATGAGAGCGTAAGAGATGCTATGATTCACACACTAAGACCAGTCCCATGTTTTCTTGCACAGGCTAGGATCTGGGAGATTTCCAAGGAAGAATCTGGACTTTGAGGCATTGCTGAGGAGAATTCTAATGCAACTCAAATTGTTTTATTTTAAGTCCATGGCAAATACCTGTTTGGTTAATAAGCTGGAATTCTGCCTGCACACTCCTCTGCTGAATAAATCCTTGGGTAGTATGCTCCAAACAGGTACCTAATCTTTGGATAATTTAGCTGTGTGAGAGTGCTAAACTAATTCCCATTTATTCTCATTAGGTTCCTGTGCTCTCCTGCCCACTTCATCTGGGCTGGAATCCAGCTGATGAGAGCTCAAAGAGGCTGATGGTAGAATCCAGGTCTGATGACAGTTGCTAAAAACTCATTTATTTTTCAGGCAGTAGCATTTATTCAATTTACATTTTAATAGACCATCATTTCAAATACTAATTAACCTATCAGGTACCTTCATGTGTCTCTCATTCAATGCACAAAATATGAGGAAAAATGCTGTCATTTGAGCTTGGACTCAAATCAGAGTTTAGCAAAGTGGTTAAGCATGTGCTTAACTTTGTGCATGTTTATTATTTCTTTTCATATTAGCAATTGAATATTGGCTGAGTTTGATTCTGCTAATAATTTTTGAGATTTAAGTCATATCATCCTCCTCGGTTGTCATATAACTTACTGATTTAGAAACTCACTTACAGTATTAGTAATTTGTATAGGGATGGCTGAACTTTTCCTCCCTCCAGAGTCTGTCTTTATGAAAACATAATTTTTCAATAAAATAATTTTTTAGGACAAAGATATTTCCCCCCATATTTAATAAAAAGTTATGTATAAAATTTTGTGCTAATGTAAATTTTAATTTTGAGAATTGGTATTTGTGTCCTATGAAAACATATTTTTGGAAGAACGCTCACTCCATGATGTTATACTTTTAAGAAGATTTTTTTAAAAAAGGTTATTTTCTCATGGCCTGATTAAAACTAATGATAACTGCCTATTTTGCAACACCACAACCCTTGTAATTCTTATAATATTTTTTCTTTAGGAGACAAGCAGTGGGTAAAAGAGGGTACAACTGTCCCTGTAACACAAATGAGAACTGAGGGAGGCAATTATAAAATAAGCTGGTTGGGATGTCTGGAGAAGGCAGTGTAAAGAGAACAAACTGAATTATTTTGTAAGCTTATTTTTTGCATCAGGGAACTTGTTAATCTCTTCAATATTTACCTTAACTTTATCATTGTTTAAATCTTAGTTTGTTCTGTCAGCTTCTGAATCCAAGTGAACAGGATTAATTGTACTTGGAAAGGTTTTCTTGAGTGATTTTTCTGAATATGAGGGGGAGAAAAAAGAGCTGGTGAATGATGCACAGCAAGACACTAACCAGGTGAAGATAAAGATAATTGGGGAAGTTTGGTTGTTTTATTTTTTTGTGTTTTGGGTTTTTTTTGTTTGTTTCCCTCTGGGCAGACTTCTACGGCCTGCAAGCTGCTTGGCCCTGACAAAGCAGCTGAGGTTCATCAGGCATCTACAGTGCAGCATGCCTGGCAGCTCACTGGGTCCTGTGGGAGTTATCAGTGGGAAATCAATTGTAAACAGTCTAAACTATACAGAATACCAGGGCTGCAGGAGGCGGAAAATAGGATGTTCTTATATTACAGTGTGGAGCAATACAAACCTCTGAGGAGGTAAAAGAAATGGAAATAATCTGACCATCTAGTTCAGGCAGGTGGTATTGCAGGAAAAAAATGATAAACCATAAAATTGGCTTTGGCCCTGAAAATAAAATGCTTAAAAATATAGCACATGATCATGGAATTTTTTCTTTTGTATAGGTAAAACGCTACCAAATCTGGTACAGATTCCTAGGTTCCTGCGTATTAGTCTGCAGAAAAATCAGAATCAATGGTTACTGGACTCTACAGGAAAGGATACCTTTTTAATGTTAACGTTGTTATCATAAGACTCACCATATGTAGCCTTCCAATTTTACTTCACAGGCCAGTCCAGGTGCTTTTTCACTGAAAAATAAAAAGGCCATTTTTATTTTCTTTATTTTTTCTTCAGTACAAATCAGAAATAAGAAATATTTTCATTATACTGTACATTCTGTTAAAAACTGCTTTTAAAAATTAACCTATTCCTCCCCATCCTTTTTGTTTTCACTGCCATCATTTCAGTAATGAAAATAACAAAAGTAAAGAAGTGGCACTTCACTCCTTCAGCCAAATACTATTTCTCTGGGAATGAAATAAGCTCAAATAAACAGGCCCTCATAAAATTAGAGCCACCTACAAGCCTGGATCCAGGTGTGTTGGAGAAGGAGTGAACAGATTCACTTTCACTGTGTGAACTCAGTGGAACTGCTCATCCTCACAAACTGTTTGGAGGAATGAGAGAGAGAGAAACTGAGGCACAAACACTGGAGGGATCCATAAGCTGTAACATGCATTTGCTGAGCAGGTGCTCCTGAGCACGCCATCAGCACAGTCCTGGGTGCTGGGGAGCCCCAGTGTCGCACACAAACACACTCGGGGCCTTGACTTGTGGCTGAGATCGTGTGGCAGACAAGCAGATATATTGAACACCTCAGTCTGAGACTTAAAACTGTATACAACTGAAATGCTTGTCATCACTCCGTAAGTAGACCTAGAGAGAGAAATCTGATTTCCCGGTTTCCAGCCTGGCACCTTCTCAGAGCAATTCCCTCTTTGGGCCTAACTGTCCCCTGAGGGAAGATGGCCGAAGTGGCAGTGTGCTCGCAGTGTGCAGTGAAGTACCGTGCTTTTCTGAAACAGTGTCTACAAATACCTAGCATCTGTTTCCTTTTCACTGACCTTAATCTTAGAAATTTCCTCTTCAGATCGTAATTGGAATAGAAATTACAAACAATTAACAACTATTTCATAGAAAATGCCTAAAGTTGAACTATTGTCTGCCTATTTGTTGCTTCCTTTTCTTATCTTTGTAAAGATATTCTTAGCACAACTGAGAATTACCACAAAAACCATCATGATTTAAGTGAGTGTGTAGAATAGGTTTCATAGCAAGCTATGGGTAACATGAAAATGATTCCTCGTTGTTAAAGCTGTTCTTGCCTTTTGATGTTTCCCTGTAACCTGAAGCTTTAAAATGGTCTGTCTTTGGAACATGCAACAGCTTGGCTCATTTAAATATGTGTTCTTCTCTGAATTTTGGAGAGGTGTCCTATATTATTTCTACTGTTCATCAATCAATAAGGACTTTGTGTAATAGAAACTCTCCCAGACTATCATACATAATGCTGGGAATACTTCAGAAATTCATCCAGACTAAACCAAATGTGAATATTGAACTGTATCTATGTCAACCTTTACTGACTTATCAATAAATGAGTTTATTGAATACATTGACTTTCAGGAATTACACCAGCTGCATTTTAACTAGGGTGAATATTCATCCTCATGTGATCTGCATCTGTATTTGTACCTATACCTGTATCTATCTCTATATCTATGCCGAATGTAGTAACAGCATGCCTAGAAAGGAATACCAGGATGGGTATAAAAGCTCATGAGAAGACCCAAGATAAGACAACATTCAGAAAATATTTGAAAGTTATAGAGGGGCAATCATAAAGATGATCATGTCTACAGCAATGAAAATAAATAAAAGATGATCATATTTCATGTAAATTGAGATGTATGAGCCTGCTGAGGGCATTTGCAAAAGACATGGTGTTAGGGTTATAAGGAAGTGAGTAAGTCTGTGTGCTGGTTTGAGTCTTTTTTTCCTAATACTATTTTTTTTTTGCTAATATAAACATATCTCAGGTCACTGTTAAAACATGCTGCTGAGAAAAAGAAAATGATCTCTTGCAACTTGTGTGATGAGAGCACCTAGACTACAAGAATCATAAGAAAGCAGGAGGCTTGCAGGATCTGGTCATCCAAAAGAATGGAAAACCAGACTGTGCATTTAGAGATCACATAGGTAAGTGACAACTATATAATCTTACCAGTGGTATAATCATCACAGAAGGTTAATTTTCTAGTTGTGTCCATCAGGATTGAGCAGGAACAAATAAACTTCATTTTTTTGGGTTCCCTTTCAATTGCAACCCTGTTGTCTGAATGTGATGCAAAGAAAATTGGGTTTTAGGTAGAGAAGATATTTTCACAAAAACTGTCTCTTTCCCAGGGAATCTCTCATTTCCCCCCAATGTAATGATTTATAGCTCAGATAACATATGGTGATCTTTCTCTGAAAAGTTTTCTGGTATGGACTTCCTGTCTATAATGCCCAGAGGTAGCTATGGTTTGGTAGGGGATTGAGGTCTGTGAAGGAGAACATGAGCATGTAGAGTGAATTAGCAAACTACATCTTCCATTAGGGAACAGAGCTCTTCTCCTTGCCTAAAACTTCATTTTTTACTTTCTATTAAAAACTTGAAAAGGGTCCATAGAAATAAACATTTCCTGCCAATGGAATGTAATTATTTTTTTAAAAAAGAAAATAATTCCAGAACCATGCTAGTATTTGGTTCCAGACATCAGTACTAACTACAGAAACTCCTTTTGAATTTATGATGCTCTTCTTTGGGGTTCTGCAAGACAGTGTGCCACATGAATAACCAATGACATTCCTGAAAGCTTTTCTTTCTATTACTGGCATGTGTGGTAACAGGCATTTGCAGGAGAGAAAAGTATGTGAGTATATCTGTGCAAACTGGGTTAATTAGGTATGGTTATGGTGTTTTGTATACTTTTCTGTATTAAATTTGTGTTTCCAATGATTTATCTAGCTGTAATGGAAAAGCTCATAAATAATAAAAAACCCAAGGTAATACAAACCACATATAAAATTAACTAAAACTATGTTAGGTTGGTGAAACTGGGTAATGAAGGCAATAAAATTCATAGTCATATTCCAGCCCTTGAAGGTGCCTAGCTGTTGTGAGGACCTGAGCTGTTGCTGGGGTCCTGAAGGAGCAAAGCACCTCACAGGTTTGCATGGGTGTTGTCTGGTGCAAGCAAAACCCAGAGGTGTAGTGTGACCTGCTATGCTTCGTTAGCAAAGGCTGTAGCCTGCACTGTGACTCTCCCTGTGCTTATGAGCTTGCCTTAGCATTCTTTTAACCTAGTTTTTTGTTCTCTGATTAAAGAGATTATGTGTAATGCAGAGCTACTGAGCTAAGCCCAGGGAGACCAAAATCTTTATTAAAGGAACAGATCATGATGCAAAACACATTAACTTTGTAAACTTAGACTGATGGGAACTGTTGGTGTTTTGTGAGATGAGAGATTTGGACAGCTATAAAGAGGAGCAGAGTTTTTGTCCATATTCAGTGACTGTGAATGCATAGGTGAAAGAGGATGAAGAATTCAGGGCCAGATTCTCTCTCCTTAATTATATGACATGTACCAAGGATGTAGATTAATGAATACATTTGGCAGCAATGTTGACAGAGTCACCATTTACCTTTCACTCTCTGCTGCTCATCGCTGTCTCTGCAATTGACCACTGTGCTATGGTAGGGCAAATAGCTGATGTGACTGAGAGGAAACCTCTACAGGGCTTTTTTTGAGGTGGATGAGTTCCAGTAAAACTTACCAGAGAAATTCTTGTGGAATAATGTAGAAGGAAATGGGTGCATATGAGGTTAAAGTATGGTTTCATGCAGGCAGGAGGCGATTATATGAGTATAATCTACTTACAAACAAGTAAACACCATATCTTGTAAATCCAATATAATTGTTTATAGAGGAATTCACTTCCCAACATAGCTTAATAGTTTAAGGACTGTGTGTCCTCTGACAAGGTCACCTAGTTACCCACTCCAGAGCCTCCAGTTTTATATCAATTCAATTATAATGGGTGTTTGGATGAAAGCAGACGAAAGCACATAAAGAGGGAGAAAGTAAGAACATAAGATCTGTACCAAACTGAGGCTCCATCCTTTCTCCTGTACTAAGCAGGAGATGCTTAAGGAAATAAAGTAAGGCTACAGGAGGCACATAAAGTGATCTTTGACATGTACTACTTTCAGTGCCTAAATATTTTGCACCTTTAGGGACATCCTGACCAAAACATTTCATCTGTATGCTGTACTTAAGAGCTGTTCATTAACTTTTCTACTGCAGTTGCTCTTTGTATCCATATCTAAACTTTATCCATCGTTTAATTATTTGTTTTGATTCTGTGTGACTAAGTTGTTAGGTGTCTTCTAGCTCCTGTTGTATGGGAAATAAAGAATAGCTATTTCCCTGCTCAACAGCTCTATTCCATTAATGTTTTTATAGCTCTTTACTACATTTCTCTCTCAGTCTTTTTTACCTAGGACATTGGCTCCTAATTTTGTTGTGTAACTTCCATATGGATACTGCTCCATGTCTCTAATCATCATCACTCTTCTCTGAATTGCTTTTAATTATGTTATATCTTTATTGAGATGGGATGACCAGAATAGCTCTTAATATTCTTTCAAGGTACTCTGCAGCTTTTAACATCACTGCAATGATGTCTCTATTACTTTCCTCATAATCACTAATACTCTTCTGATTTGATGCCTAAGCAATGAGCAGATATTTTCATAACATTGTCTCCAGTGATTTCAAGGTCCTTTTTTGAAGCTAATTTAGCACTTACCCATTTCTATGTATTCTTAGTTGGGGTTTTTTTTGAGTTCATTGATTTGCATATATTAATATTGCATTATATCTGATATTTTAGTAGCCAGTCACATACTCTTGTGAGATCCTTCTGCAACATCTCACAAAGAAGCAGTTTTACATTGGAAAACTCTACTCCCTCACTATTCACTTCTTTTCCATATCATTCATGGGTAAGTAGAGCAGCCCAAACCCCTTGGGAATCTACCATTCTTCTGAGGACTATCTGCTTACACCTAGCCTTTGCTTCTAACCTCTTACACAGTTATTAATTCACAGTGGGACCTGCTCTTGTATTCCACGGCAGCTTCTTTTCCTGAGTAGCTTTTTCTGCTCATGTTAAAGGTTTTTGGAAATGCAGATGCCCCATTGTACCTTATGGACCACACTGATCCATGTCCTTTTTCATGACTGACGAACTGACAAGCACACTGGAAGCATGACATCCATCTGTCATTTGGATTAATTCTCATTTTATCACATTTATTCATATGTCTATGAACTCTATCCTTTGTGTAATTTCAACTAATTTGCTCTATATCCCAGTATGGTTTACTGTGGTGTAGCTCTTTGAATCCCCATAGACCTTTTAAAAATTAGCTCATGTTTTCTGCCTTTTAGCCTCTTGGTACTATGGCTGATTTAAACATAAGGCAACACATTACACATTTAACATTTAATTTCCTATAGAGCTCTTGCATGAGCAGCATCTGGTCCCACACACTTGTTACTATTTATTCTACCAACTCTTTCAAAACCTTTTCAACTGACACTTGAATTTGAAACTGTTATTCTGACTCATTCCCTCTACAGAAAGGTGCAGGTGTGAGATCAGGTCTTAAATATAATGTTATATCTTTTTATATCTCTTTCCCACATTAAAAATAAATGATAAATCAATCACTTATTTGAGCATTTTCAAGAGAGTCTGTATGTGAGCCTGAGCATTTTTGCCAATGTTTTTTGAGGGAGAAGGCATTCAAGAAGATAGCTATGTATAGCTGTTTTTTCTGGTTGCATTTTAATTAATCTACTTTCCTGTTGTTTGTTGTTTTTATTTGTTTTGTTTTGTTTTGTTTTTTCCCCTGCTGTTCCCTCACCCTCCTTCTTGTAAGGGGTTCCTTGTAGGTGAAATCTTTTCTTCAGTCTAAGAAATTTTACCAGGAAATATCTGAGGGTCTGACTTTCTGAAGTTCCTTTTATGTGCTAGCTTGAGTACTATCAGTATGTTCAAAGCTGCAGCCTAAGGTGGCCAAAGCCTCCTCTTCACCTGCGTTTTTTCCAACCAGCATTTCAAAAAACTTCCTGTGCTTTTTAACTGCTAGTAACCCTAATAACAGCTCAAAACCCAGAGACCTCAAGTCAGCCTCATCAACACTAAACACTCCAGAGAACCAGGGCAAGGTCCTTGAAAATGCTCAACCAAAATGAGAGAAGTACTATGTGAAAAAAACCCACACCAAAATCACTTCAAAATTAAAAGCAGTGGCAAAAAAGGTCAGGAGGGAGCTATTAAATACATACTGGAGACAGAAGGATGTTCAGATTCTATAGGACATCATACTGTACAAAGGAGTTGATCACACGTCAGTCACACAGAACAAACCTTTGGCTTATCAGCCTGATTTACCAGGACTAGTGTTATGCCTGACAATACTCTGAAAAACCTTTTATTGGGTATTTAACTGCAGTCATTTCTTCTAAAGAAACCACCTCCAGGTTGTCAAATCTATCCAGATGAATTTCTAGTGCTAGAAAACTTGCTTATGAGCTTAGCAATAGCTGCATCCTTTCAAAATATGACTTTTTCAGCCTTTGCAGTCCTGAAAAGTACTTGGGACACTCGTGTTCTCTGCACCTCATGGTGCTCTGTTTAAAGAAGCCCAAGCCCACCCAAGGACACCCAATCCTTTGCCTGTGGGCTTGTTCTACTATCCTTAACTTTCCAGCACCTAGTGTTTTGTCTCTCAGTTATAGCTCTCTGGTTTTACTCATTGCATCCTCTGATCCTGAAAAGGCACTGGTTTTGTGAACCTGGTGCAATGAATTTCTGTTGTTCAGGGGAGCTTTCAGTTACAAACACAGCTGGAGTAAATGATTCATGTTAAGAACATTGCTTTGCACACAGGTGTTCTTAGCATGACTGAGGAAAGTAAAATTCAGTCCTCAGCTAGAAATGGAAAACAGTCAGATGCCCCTCATGGATTTTAAACTGCTTTTATTTCTAGCATTAGTAGCAGCCAGAGAAAAATTGGTTATAAAATTGAATAATTCCTACAAAATCCAGGATGAGAATTGAGAAGCCTCCACTCCTCAGGGGCCCATTTGACAGGGGTAAGAATTTGATGTTACAGGGATCTGGAAAACTTTTCAGGCTTGAAGCTGCTTCTGCAGACAGCCTTCACCTGCAAATATCTTCAGCATGGGAAGTCAGAAGTGGAAGAGGAGGGCAAAATTAAAGAATAGTGAACTCATGTTTAATGACTAATACAGGACTGAATTTGAATGCCTATTCCAGATTGAGATCATCTTTCTCAAAAAGCAGTCAGATTAATTCCTACTGAGCTGGTCACTGCATGGGATAATGGGTTAATGTGGTAGAAGTTGATTATACCCTGTGAAGAATGTGGAAACAGAAATTTTCTGTTTGGTTTCTGTTTTGTTTGAGTTTTATTTTTAACCCACCCATGTTATTTCTATTGTTTTCTTTGGCTTGTTTATTTTGCGTACTGCAGACTCCTTCCCAAATCTCTTGTCTGATGCATTTTTGCTGCAGTGTGAACAAAGTTTATTGCTAGTAAAATATTAGCTTTTCTAATCAGAAACTGACGTTATTACCTAATAGTTATTGCTCTGCATTACTAGCCAGATGTTGGAAATAATGGTCTTATAAGATGCTATTAATTTAAATAGGTTGACAATTTCAGGCTTTCGCAGCACAAGATTGAGAGACATAAAGAAGGAGAAAAATAATTTGCATAGCAAAGGTAATCAAAACCTTGTAATCTCAGGAATTAATGTCCAAGTGCAATACCCTTCTTCAGTCTGATAGCTGTGTAGTCACATAGGGTACAGAATGCACTCCACCCCAGAGCCCAGAGATTGAGCAGACCTCAGGCAGACAAAAAATATGAGACTGTGTAAATGTTTTTCTGAATCTGAACTAACACGTTTCCCCTCATCACAGCTGGCTTTTGGTCAGCTGGAAACATGGACAGAATGGGCATATATATCCTGCATCTTTCCATGGAGAGGGAAGTGCATGGTTACTGGGGGGATTTAAGGAGTTGTGGTTGTGCATGTTTAGCAACTGGCTGGGGAAAGTTCTCTCCTCTGCTGTGTGAATGTCAAAACTTTTCCCTCTGCTGATAGAAGAGGAAAATAGGAGCTCATTTGAGTCCAGATTCTGCTTTTTTCTGTCAAAAAAATGCTTCACTCAGCTTAAGAATTCATTTGTGGGAATTACAGTTCTAGGATAGAAACAAGGAACAAAACTTTGATACCCTGTGAGGTACCATTCTTTGATCTTCCATTCTATGTTGAAAATACAGAGTACTTCAATGTAACAGTTCTAGGGTGGAAACAAGGATCAAAACTTTGATACCCTGTGAGGTACCACTCTTTGATCTTCCATTCTATGTTGAAAACACAGAGTACCTTAATATAACGTAAGGGAATAAACCTAAATAATCACCAGATAACATTTCAGTGCATACCTGTCTATCCTTGGAGAGAGATTAGAAAGCAAATAGGTTTCAAATAATAGAATAATTAATAAACATGCTGAAGGGGTTTAGATGCAGTAACAATGAGGAAAAGAGGACATATTGGTATTCGAAAATAGAAGAAAGTACACAATAGAGCAGCGTTCTTTTGGACCAGAAAAGGTATACTGTCAAGGATGTACTGATGTTTCAGTGTCCAAGAAAGTCAAAAGTCATAGGCAGTAGTGCTTCCCGTGCTTGATTTTAATATGCATAATTGTCCAGACTAACTTTCAGTGAACATAGACACAGACCCCTATTCAGTTTACTGAGCTTAGTTCTAACTATGTTGAGGGAGAGGAAAAATGCAAAAGTGAACCCTCACTGCTGCATTTACTTGTAGCTCTTACTATTGGATTTGCTTGCTTAGTCTGTACTTTTTTTACAGTTTAACTGGGATAAAATATATCTGCTTACACATGTGATACACTTGTATATAATAAATATATAGACCGTGTTCCTTTCTGTTATTTGGCTAATCCTAATTATATCATCCAGGACAGGAGGAGCAAGAACAGGGAAAATAAGAAAGTAATTTAAATTTATTGTATTTAACTTTTGAAATCCCACATTAAGAGGTTTGCATTTTACTGTGATGTTATAAAACTAAACTGGTATCGTAAGAAAACACCGATGTTCCTTTCATATCTTTTTGTTTGAAAATATGGCTAGTATTATATTTATGTCTTTAAATGAACTATTTCTATTGTTATTAAAAATATCCCTTGGAGAATGAATATAAATTTAATAGAAACGTTCATTAAATCTTTATAGAAACAATTACTTTAGCCTTCAAGCATTCTCAGAATCTCAACTAAAAAGAAATTCTAAATTATGATGTCAAATTTGATCTGACAATGTCTTCTTTTTTTAAAAAACAACCTGATAGAATAAATGGAAATGCCACACTGATAACTGAAACTTACACTAAGAAATCTTTTCTGTGAAAAAATGCTTCTAATTCTAGTTGACTGGCATACAGAATGACTTACAGGTGATTACTTTTATTCATCAGTGATTATCAAACTATCAGTGTTGCGGTCTGTGAAAATGACATCATTGACTCACTTTCTTATCAGAGGGTTTTTTCACCCAAATATTATGGACTAGATGCAAGGAGAGCACTGAAGTACCTATTGTGGTACTGGCATAGAAGAGTTGTCTAAATCAAAAATAGTAATCTAAAGAAAACCTCAATGAGCTGTCACCCAGCACTAAAAATATCTAGATTCGCTAATTTAAAAAAAATTATTTTCTTCCAGAGTTGTTGATATCTGAGTAACTAACTGTTCCAATAACTAATATTTTTTAAAAGATAAAACATCACCAAGAATGGTGGTGAGACCAGCCCTGGAGTGCCTTGCAGGGTGTTGATTGCTCCGAACCATGCAGAGGAGCAGAGGTTTGAGCTTTCCTCCTTGGACAAGTGCAACAGAGGAAAACTCCAGGGAACCCATCAACTGTTAACTTTTGTGCAAGACCAACACCAAATCTGGCTGGCATGTTTGGAGAATGTCCACAGACTCAGACAAAAGTCCCTTAGGAGTTCCCCGTCTGAGAGTTTCATTCACGTCTGTGGCATCAGCACTACTGATAGGTCTTGGCCACACAGCACAAAGGACATCAAGGACAAGATCGCAGTGTCCGTGCTCACACTGAGTCATGCCATACCTTTATAAGACTATGCATGAACTAAATAGCTTCTCAGAAGGGGAACCTGTATGAGAGAAGCAGACCACTATTTCCATTTAGTTCCTGAGGGAGAAACAGGGCTCCAGTCATGTATGTGACCTACCCAGCATCAAATTAACAGATCAGTAGCAAAGCCAGCAGCGTTTATTTCTCAGAGGTGAAAGTTTGCTGAAATCTTTACAGGGAAAGCAAAGCACCATGATGCTAGATCAAAACTGACAGGAAGCTGATTCTACAGCTCCTTTAACCCCAGTGATGCTTGCTGACTACTGCCTTCTCTAGAAAACAATGGCAACATTAAATTTAGATAAATTTAACTGCTTTTCTTTCTAAGAAGTGGTTGTTTTTTTTTCAAGATGTGTTATTCTAGAAGATCTTTATTTCTTTTTAAAAAATGTACAGCCCTGTTTTACTTTCAACAAAACACATCAATATTATTAGACTAAGTGAATTATGAAAATACTAGATAGGACAGTATCTTTAAACCTTCACGTTCTTATAATTATTTGTGTCTAAAATCTCTGTTCAGAGGCATCCGATAGTTGAGAATTCAGAGTAGAAATAGATTTCTTCATTCAGCATCTGCATTTTATGGTTACATAATTATAACATTTTTAACAGCTATGTTTTTGTAGCACATTTTCCTGTCATATTTTTATCTTTTTTTCTGGGTTACAGTTTCTGGTTTCTCTTCTACAAAACAGATTCCTTCTACTATTTTTTTTCTTTGCCTTGTTAGTGTTATCAGTTCTTGTAATGGATTCACTTTTATGCTCAAAGTTTAAACAAAAATTGTGTTATCTGATAAAATAAGGTTATCTTCACCTCCATTCTATGCTAATTAATTCTCCTTATTTAATATTCACATTTTGCATTACTCAGTGCAGATGAAGAGTGATCTCAAGTGAGCAGCTTTTCCACAGGCCAAACTCACTGGTTTTACATGCTTACAGAGTTCAAAGTAGTAGTTATAGAATTCCTCATCTCTCCCCCTTCTTTTTCTCCTTCAAATCATGCTGTAAGGAAATTTCTAGGGACAAATCACTGTGAAGGCTTTTATCCATTGAGAAATGTACTGGCATAACTATACCACTGCCAATTACAATACCAACATAAACCCCCATGTGTTTATTCTGGGAAAAAGGTTCTTGTTTGGGTTATGTTGCTGTGGAGATGATATAATGCTAGAAGGGGCCGAGGGGGGAGTATAATTATGTTTATTCCATAACAAAATACATGTCTGTACAGTTGCTGTGATGTAATAACTAAAGGAGTATCATTTTAGTAAACAACTCATGTACTGGAGATCTGTAGCGCTGTGTCTCTTGTGTTGACGAAGCTTACTGACCTAATCACCATGAGTTAACTGCTGTGCATTAAACTTTCCAGAATATCTTCTTTATGTATAGCTTATTTTTCCCAAAAGAGGGCTAGGCTAAAATTTCCAAAAGCACTTGACTTAGCAGCCTTTTTCATATTTCTAAAAATGAACTTAGTTCTGTTAGAATCAATATAATTGAAAGTATTCAAGACTGTGTTATTTGCAAATTGTGAAAAGGTCATAGGGTACTGAATGGCTATTGAGGTTATACTAAGAGTTACAACAAAGAAAAATATTTCTTTGAAAATTTATCTTCAAAAGTGGATGCTTGCTTCTTTAGTACAAATTATTCAGTATTTTCCTCTTTACGATGCAGTCACAGTACAGAAACAAAATAATGTTGTTCAGGTAATGCAAAAAATTCCAACCAAAACGAAAACAATTAAAGAGGTGACTTAAGTTATGTTAGAGGTGTTTCCAGATGAGGAAGGAAGTTATGTGTAGAAAGCAGGGAAAATTCACACTGGAAAAGTGGCGTGAAATCTCAATACTATATTAACAAATATACAGTTGCTAGAAAAAGGATTTTGCCTTTCTCTTTTTGTGCAATCTGAGCAATCCTATTGCAAAAAAATTTGGTAAAAAACATAAAAATTTAATAATTTCAGAAATCCATTAAGTTGAAAATTGGTCTTAAGCATCAATATAGTGTTTATTTGTTGGTGGATTGGACAGCTGGAGAAAAATCACAGAACAATTACATTATTAGGAAGCACTTTCCAAAAGGGAATAATTTGAAAATATTTCTTTTGGGAAAGTTGATACATATTTTCCTCAACTAGTCTAATGGTGAAATCACTTGTGCTAGTATTTTGTATTAAATGAAGAGAAAAAATAATTAGAATTAAAATTGTGAAATTGCAGTTGGAGCCTAAGTAAAAGTCTTAATCCTTCATTCATAAGGAGTGGTTAACAATGCTTTTGTAATGCAGTTTTACTTACCATAAGGATAGCATTTGATGAATTGAATTATTCAGAAGATACTTAAAGCAGGAGTGAAAAGCAACACTATCTTCACTGACATGATGTCAACAATTACATTCCACTTGTTTTCCTGTTGCAATGTACCCATGTGAAGTGGACAGTATTGAGTTTTGTAGGTCAACATGGATCAGGTTTTCATGCATGAACTGAAGAAGAATGCTTGTGTTGCTTGTAATACATAGATATGTTCAAGTTTAATTGAAATGTGCCTTGTACACCTGTTCCTTTCCTCTTAGGAAATTAAATTGTGATATGTTCAGTGAAAGTGCTATGATGTAACATGTCTACACAGATTCTGAAAGAACTCATTATGATTTTTCATTATAACAAGCATTAGAGGAGGTTATCATTTATTTCTTGTTATAAAGCACAGACTTTTTCATCTTAAGAAGGAGGAATTTTGAAGAGAGCAGTTAATACTATGTTTTTTGAGGTTTTTTGAAACTCTTCACAACATTTTGGTGTGAAGGAGACACCTTTCCTTCAATGGCTGAAATGCCTGGTACATGACAGGCTCTGCTGCCTAGTTTTCAAGTTTGCTCTTACAATAAACTTCCAGAGGACATGCAGTCAGACAGCTTCTCAGTTTCAGGTTCTTTGCTTAGCAAACAAACAGCTGTGCACACTTTTGATATTTAAACAAGACAGCTTCATTTCAAATGCTTGTACAATTCCCATTAAAGTCAAGGAGAGCAGGACATGTCTGAAAACAGGACTTTTCTTTCACTTCCCTTTGGCCTTCTGATTGACATACCAGGAGAATGAACAGCATCTTGTTCAGGAAATTCAGTTTCAAAGCATTTCAAAGGGAATGGTAAATAATGAAGATAGACAGGACTGAAAACAGGAGATATGAGAGAAAGTAAAGAAAGATAACAGGAAAAAACCTGTGCAACATTATTGGGCAGTAGAGAATGAATGATGCTACTAACATCTTCCCATGAGCTACTGTTGTCCTGGTCATACCATACAGATGTGAATACTGCTTTGTCCAGCCTTGCTTGGAGCATGGGAGGCATTCTCCTCCTTCCCTCTTTTACAAGGCCAAGGTGTCTTGACATTTCTCCTTTCCATTGGCTCTTTCAACATATTTTAATTGTTTCGAGAGTCTTCCATGTGAAGGATCAAATAGAGCCATATTCTAGAAAAATGCAGAATAGTAATAGAAAGGACCTCACATGACCTAGTCCCATTTTTCAAGGCAGGAAAATCCTATTCATAAACAGTTGACGATGGTCTGATTTGTTTTCAAAGACCTTGACAGCTTCTCCAGACAATCTAATCAAGGATTTCACTAATATTTCTAACATTTATTTCCTTAATATTTAATCTACGCGTTGCTGCAGTTTTAAGACTATTGCTTCTTACCCTACAGGCCACAGATATGAAAAATAAATTGTTTTTATCATCATCCTTTCAGGTTGTTGGAGGTTTATCGGTACCCTCTCTCTGGTTTCTTTAAACTAAGCAATCCCAGTTCCCTCTTTTTCCATATATTTTTTGGAACAATGCGCGAAAATTTGATACAGGATTCCAGGTGAATCTATACCAGCACTGTGTGGGAAAATTATTTCATGTGATTTTCTGTTTGCAATCTATCTCATATTAAAATTTCTGGGGGGTTGAAACAGCTTGGCTTTGTTAATTTATGATCAGTTTGTCTCAGCTTTTAGAGCTTTTTAAAGATACTCCAATATTAGCAGCCTAAACACTTGAAAAAGAGACCTTGGCCATTAAAATTATGAAATAAAAATGCAGGGAACTTTTGGAATAAGTATATGCTTATTTCTTATTCAGCATTGGATTCCTTAAAATTCATCTTCTTGAATATCTCATTTCCATCAGAGGTAAGAAACTATTATTTTGTAAATGTCTGCTGAAATTATCAAAGATTATCACTATTCTCAGAAGATGAGGGCTTCTAAAAGAGCGCATAAACTGGCAATAAAATTGTGAGATTTGATAGCACCAGGCTTCAGGAGATCACCAGCAAGAACAGATTGCTAAAATCACCTGGGAGTGGTTTTGCAAAGCTCTAAATTAGTGAAAATTGATCATGATTTTATCTTGGGATTCCACAATTGAGTTTTCAATTCCCATTTTTTTGGCTGCAACCTTGGCTGTGCAGTTGACTTTCTACAATTGCTTTCCTTAGTCTGATCTGAAAGGGTTCACAGCTAAATAGTCATCCCCCTACTGTGAATTGACAGTGTCCCATGCCATTGACCCCAATTTTATATTGCAATGTTAAAAACCGAAGGGACATACCTGGATATTGAAAAATGTAGATCATAACCTCTGTTGATTATCAATGGAATAATAAAAAATGGGCTGGAGATCAAGAAGGAAAATATACAATTTGTGGTGAGAGCAATACTGCAGAGGAAACTTTGGGAAATAATTTGAAATACTGTAATAAGGAGGAGATACCAAAGGTGAAGAGTGGAAAAGAATATGTGTCCTTCATTACACAGCAGAAACTTCACTGAAAAAGCTCCCCCTTTCCCTAAATCACACAGAGATCAGATCATATAGATCTGGGCCAAGAGAATGTATCTTTTTTTTTTTTTTTCAAATGAAGATCTGTACAGTCAATCTTTCACTGCAGGATTGAGTCTTTTACTCAATCACCCTTCTAATTGCAGAGAAACCTCAACCCAGATAAGGTCTACTGAGCAGGGGAGAATCGGGTGCTGTAATGTAAATAAAAGAGATGAAAAGGAAAACTTTAAAAACAGAAGAGAAATTGCACCATCATAACTCTGTTGCAAAAAATTCACAGGCACAGAGGTACATTTCTGCATATTAACAACAAAAACCAGATCATAGCACTGGTATTGACCTACATGCCAGGTAAACCTCAATCTGATCTTCCTCACAGATGAAGAGCACCAAAGGGCAGCTGGAACCAGGACAATCTGACCCCCAGAACACAGGCTGTAGGACTTCATCACATACCTCCACTCCACAACTTCTGGTTCTGGCACAAACTTGTCTTTCAGCTTGCTTTTGTTGTTTTTCCCTAGTTGCCTGCAGGTTCTTGGACTTTGTGTGTCTCTTATTTCCTCTGCCTTTGAGGGAGTTTCCCCTGTTCTGCACTCTAGAGTTAAAGCTAATAAGACCCACCTGGTCTCGCTATCAAGCAGCATGAATCAGCAGCAGCAGTTTTGTGTAGTGTCCTAGCACCAGACAACTCGGTACTGTTGTAAGTGATTTTTCCTGTGATAAAAGTAGATTTATAATAGTCCATACTATACAATATATGCTGATAATTAACTTACAGTATTTTTCCACTGTAAACTTTTTTTTTTTTAAGTATGTCTTGTCTATTATGTTACAATCAGAATAGACTGCCTTTTCTGTGTGTTGTGGAGAAGAAATGATTGCTCTTTTCTTAGCAGTTCCTGTCCAGCAGCTAAAAAGCTGAAATGATGGGTAATTGTGGAATTTATATACCTTTCATTGGGTGTACTATAGGCATTTTTGCTATAAGCACCACTTTCAGTTCATGACAGGAATTCTGACAGATACATCTCTATTTCTGTTTTTAAAAAGACCATTTAAAGAATATGGAAGAACTAATTTGGAAAAAAAAAAACCCAAATCACTGGACAAGGGCTGTGTGTATTGGAAAGAAAAGCTATAACATTAGAAAGGAAATTAATATCTAGTATTTTGGTCCTAACAACTAACTAACATTTTTCTTGCTTTGGAGGAGTGGTCTGACTCTAGTCTTGAGGCTTGAAGAAAGCAGCATCTGAATTTGAAATGAAATGCTAATGATTTGGAGGGGTGTGGGGGAGTCTTGGCTCAAAATATGTTTATTAACTTCTGTAATGGGTGTGGATGCCCACACTACAAATGCCTCTGTTAAAATTATATGTCACAGGGGAAAATTAAATTTATGGATTACTGCATTTTAATTTTCAGACACAGGCCAGTGTCACTACTGTGCCTTATGATCCTTGATGCTTTCTGTTGCATTGGGACTCTGGTATAGGTTGTACTCACTATTGCTTCTGCAATGTAATTTACACTTACTAATTTGCTACAGATTGACCTTTTAAGACAACAGAAGATAAATAATGGGCTTAGTGAATCCCTAGAGCACCTTCATAAAGGTTTGGCAAAATAGCCCTAATGATCCATGCTTTTTTAAGCTTTGCATTTGCATAGCATTAGGGATGATGCTGACATCCAGTAAATGAACAACACCAAGATATCCAACAAACTAGCTGAGAGGAGCATCTTTTACCTTGCACTCATATCATATGCTTTGTGATAGTAACCATTTGCACAGAGGGGTAAGTACTTCTGAAATTCTTAGAAAGAGCCACTAAAAAAAGAGGAACTGCCTGACTTGTGGAGCCTGCACAGCTATATATAGCAGCACAAAACTGGTCTATAATTCTAGTCAATAGCATGGCTCATTTCGAAAGTTGTACTTTCCTGGATACTTTGAATGAGAATGATGCCTCTAATAGCGTTCTAACATGATAGTAAATGTCCACTTAAATAATAATTTAAGGATTTAGTACTTGGGTTTAGGAAAGTAAATGTCTCTCAGTATGAGAAAGGCCAGGTTGTGAAGGCATCTGGATCAAGCCCAAAACACTACCACAAATCACAGTGGTAAAAAGCTCTTACAACAGTATGGATAATAACACATATATTCCTATAATGAGGAAGGAGAATAAAATGTTAATTCGCCCAATATTTAATAGATTTATTAGCAGAATGAAGCAGATTTGAGAGCGCTGAGACTTCTTAAGGAAACCTAGATGGATTTGGAAGGGTCTTTTTTGAACCAGATTTTGACTGAGAATGTGACATGTTGTGGTTTAACCCCAGCTGGCAACTAAGTACCACGCAGCTGCTAACTCTTTCCCCTCCTGATCCCTGCCCCCAGTGGGATATGGAGGAGAACTGGAAAAAACGTAAAACCTATGGGTTGAGATAAGAACAGTTTAATAATTGAAATAAAGTTTTAAAATTATTATTTTTATTATTAATAAATGTAATGAAAAGGAAAAAGAGAGAGAGAGAGAGGACTAAAACCCAAGAAAAACCAGTGAAGCACAGTACAATTGCTCACCACCTGCTGACCAATGCCCAGCCAGTCCCTGTGCAGCAATCTGCCCTTTCTAGCCAACTCGCCCCAGTTTATAACTGAGCATGATGTTCTGTGGTATGGTGTATCCCTTGGGCTGGTTCAGGTCCGCTGTCCTGGCTCTGCTCTCTCCCAGCTTTTTGTGCACCTGCTTACTGGCAGAGCATGGGAAACTGAAAAGTCCTTGGCTTAGGCTAAGTGCTACTTAGCAACTACTAAAACATCAGTGTGTTATCAACGTCATTCTCATACCAAATCCAAAACACAGCACTGTACCAGCTGCTAAGAAGAAATTAACTCTATCCCAGTCAAAACCAGGATAATGTCAGAATAAATCACTGCTCTTTCCATGGTCCCAATGCCCTGTGCTGTGGCCTGTTGAAGTGTCAGAAATATGGATGGTATGGGAGACACCCAAGCAATACCCTTATTGTATGTGAAGGTCTATGGGCATTTACTGTACACCTGAGAAAAACTCTTGGGAGAAACAACCTTTAGCTATCGTTTGCATTTTACTTCCCTTGTCATTAAGTTGTTCTCTAGGTTTTGATAATGGGAGATGCTATGAGGCAGCAAATATTAGTCAATGTGCATGCTGTCTTTGGAAATATATATGCATAACAGTGTATCGCTAAGCATTATGCCACTTAGTAGAGTGATACCATGGAAATCACAAAGCCATAAAATTCCTCAATGTTGAAAGATCTCGGTTTTTAAATCAGGATCAAGGCAGCCCTGAGTACACCCAAGCAAACCTATACGCAAGCAGCCCAAGTGGCCATCAAAAGTACCAGACACTGCCTTGTGCAGAAGTTTGCTTTTGCCTGGGTCAAAAGTGGTGCAAGACTGAGGCTATGGAAAGAATTGTTATACTTGGAAGATACTTCAGAAGAGACTATTTGAAAATGAAAAAAGTAAATAGCCAAGGGAGAGGATAATCAATGAGGATTTTATGTTGAAAGTAGATAACATAACTGAAGGATTTGCACTCAGAAAGCAAGCTGGTGGAAAAATGGAGAAAATGAGTAAAGAGAGTTTTTTTGAACCTGTATTTCTTTCTCCTTTCCCCCTTTTTCCTTTCCCCTTCTCTTTTCCCCCACCTTTTCCTTTTTCCACCTTCCCGCTCTCCCCACCCCCTACCCCCAATGGAAGTTTCTGAGATCATTTAAGGCTGAGGAAATAAACCAAGCCCAAGAGAAAGCATCAGTTACAGAGAAAATGTTATGAAAGAAAAAGGTATGATAGAAGCTACTATGAAAGGGAAACAGACCAGAATACCTGGGTGCCATGAAAATCATGAAGGAAAAGAGGGTTGGATGTTATAATATGGTGGAGGGAAATGAATGAGATAAAATGTGAAATGGAAGTGAAAATTCGTGATGGATGAAGTTAATATCAATAAGGCACAGTACATGTGACAGGTAGGCACACATGGAATGCAAGATTTCCTCTCCTATCTTTCACCTGGAAGACTACATATATGACTAAGAGTATTAGTAGGTAATATTAAGAATATTAAGAAAGTAAGCTTGGTAGGACAAAGTAATCTAGGGTGTCAAACACTATATATCTGGTCTCAAAATATTGCCTGTTTTGTTTCACGTTAATCGTAGACTTTGTAGGAATTAAGCAATAACCAGTATGAGTAAAATTATCAGAATAGGAGATGAAATAATCACATTTTAATTTTGCTTGCCAAGTGTTGTCTTTAAACAAACAAAAACCCTGAGTAGAATTAGGAAGCAATTATTTTCTTCTCCTATGAGAACATGCAGAGTAAAAAAAAATTCATCTCAAAAGAGACTGAAAAAATCAGAATCTTAAAAATATCAATAAACAGATGAATCAAAGGAAAATTAAATGAAACTCAAAACAGTGGAAAAGGTTTGATGATGTCAATACATAACATTTTGACATTTAAATTTTTACTATTTTAAAAATAAAAATCAAAACAAAGATATATTGATAATGATAACAAAAAAAAAATAAGTGTTTTGAAAACACTGAGAGGACCCAGTCAGGCAACTCCAGAACTTACTCAGCCAGTCACACTGATCAGTGAAGCCCACTGCTTATTGAGCAGCTTGGCCTGACTCACAGTTCCCAGCTGATGTTTCTTTGGCTGCAGTTTTTCTAGTCATGTAATCCTTTCCATTCAGCTGCTCTCAACTCCAAAGAGCAGAGCAGGCTGAAACTTTTCTTTCTGCTTTGCTTTCAGTCCTGAAGAAAAGATCTTGGATTTTTCATTCAAGGAAAAAACCCTTTGAAGAGTTTCAGTAAGTCTTGTCATTTCTGTTGCTCTCAGGGCTGGGAATCCTCTGCTCTGTGGCCTGTGGCAGATGTGATCTCCTCTGCTTCTTGCTGTCCTACTCACGCTGGTTGCTTAATATATTTACACAGAAATCTGGGCACTTCTCTGCCACTCAGATATCTGACCCTTTTTCTTCTGCTCTTCGCATACCTGCATTAGGAAAAGCCCTGGTGTGTGTGGGAGGACACAGTTATACAAGAGAAAAACCAATAATGTCAGTTTTCTTGGTATTACTCATTCTACTCAAAGAAGCAGTTTATGGCAGAAGAGCCTTTCCCACTTACTTTCTGTGCTCTAGGCCTTTGGGATGCAGTACAGCAGCAAACCTTTCGAGGACAAGGCTTCCTTTTTTGTTTGTTGAACATCTAGCACAATGGAGCCCGAGCCTTTACTGTGGCACTGAGGCTCTGCTTTAATACAGCTAATAACAAGAGAGCAAGAAACAGGTAAAACAGCACACAGCAATTTGCTGAAGCAGATTTCTAAATTCCTTTTATGTTACCTGTACTAAGAACCTCCATATTTATTACTACCCTTTCCCACTAAGCTCTGCCATCATTAGTCTGTCTAGCTGGTATTTATAATGGTGGGACAGACTCTGGTGCACCAAATGCATTATAACTTTCAGAGACTCTTCTAACCAACAGCTAAACGTGAGCAGTAAAAGCTGACATGAAAGCTTTCTATAATTGCTATAATTATGTAGAAGCTTTAGAATAAAACATCATTCCTCCCTGCTCCCCTTTTACCTTTGAAAATTCATTCTCAAGGAAAATGAAAAGGAATTGTTCAATAGTGGGGTCATTCTATTATGACTGATGCTTTTGATTGGAAATTAAAGCCACAGTGATTACAAAGTGGATACATCACCTAATTATAATGTTGGTTCTTGTGGTAATATGTAATAATAATATACCTCATTTATATCACTTCTTTTGTGGTATAGGATTACAGGAGCTGGAGAAACATGGCCTAGTTATAATTCTTTAAAAGTTATTGCTGGAATAAAGCTAGAGCTGATAAAACTGAAATCGCATCACAGCACTGAAATAAAAGCTTTGTGAAGATGTGGGAGAGAGGAAGGACCCTTTAAGAACCTTTTATAACTAGGGAGTATTTTGAAGATTTGAAGGTCACAAAGAAAGATGTTTGCAGAGGCAAAATATAAGGTGGTCCTGCTCTGTGGGGATGTGGCCTTCAGACAGAACAGGCCCTTGCCGTTCAGCCTCAGCAGGCAAACTGGGATGTGAGATGCCATTAATGCATTGCAATATGTCCAACATAAGTCCATTTTTCATTTTCTGATATTAAAATTCATGTTACAAGGGCTGCTGGAGAATTGCAGGCTTGAAAACATGCTTTTTTCCTATGCTTTTGGTCTGCCCATAGTTGTGGCATCTGCAACAGTGCGGGGCAGGAGACCACGTTACTTTCAAGACTCCTCTTGCAGGTGCATTGCTGTAGGTCAAGCTTCCCCAGTATAACAAGAGCTGAGGTCCGTTGGCTGTCCCAGCCAGAAACACATCTCTGTGCAGAGTTCTTT
Organism: Falco cherrug; assembly: GCF_023634085.1. Lineage (NCBI taxonomy): Eukaryota > Metazoa > Chordata > Aves > Falconiformes > Falconidae > Falco > Falco cherrug. Next base: position 29,066,684 of record NC_073704.1, on the reverse strand, counting down.
TTGTCAAATGGGAAAACATCCAGCACACAGACTGAGTGCTGCAATATCCTTCTCTTCTGCTTATACAGCAAGAATCTAGGGTGAGTGGCAGAATTTCTGTATTTCAATGTCTTTGTGGTCAAAAACATGGCAAAGAGCCTCCAAGGATTTACAAATGCCTAAGGGAATGGGTTGTCCACTACCTAGTGATATAAATGAGAATTAGCTCCTTAAATTCTGTCTACATCTTGTGAAGAAATCTGTAAAATCTACCTTATATGCTTAGATAACAAAACAGTATTGAAAATCCATTCCTAGTGTGTTCATGCTACAGCTGTGGATCAATTAAACATAGTTAAATTATGTAGAAATGACCAGATTTTCCTCTCAGAGGAGTCACTATCAATCAGAGTTGTTCTCAGTTTACGTTGGCAGGAAAGAAAGCAAAATTTCACCAATATTAGATTGTATATAAATAAAACAAATAAAGCAAATTGGATATGAAAAGAAAGCTAATAAGAAATTGATATTAAGAAATATCTAATAAAAAGATATCCATTACAATATAGACAGGAGGCTTCTGAAAAAAAATTTTAAAATATGGGAACCATCTTTATTGCTATTTAACATGCCATCACCAGAATGAACAGCCTGTTGGGATAACAGGCATTTTTCATATTGTTTAGGACCCAGTAGTTCCTGGGTTATGATGTTGTGCAAAGAGTGAGTTTAGCAATTATGTTTTACACATACAGCATAAAAATGTAGAAGGGATGCCACTGGTATTGCTGTCAGCAGTAGTGTCACAAAACTGCAGAAAAAACAGGAGGCATTTTGAATCTGTGGACTCACAAAAATAGTAGCTCTGCTTTTGTGCATAGTATTTGCACGTGTCTCTTCTCTCTTCTAAGATGTCATCTGTTGTTAAGCTGATTAGCCTGCCTCTTCAAGCCAGGCAGAGAAATCCCAGGGATTTCACTGCCTTAAAAATCTCCCTTGGCCAGAGAAGCATAGTAGCAACATGGCAACGAGATGGTTACAAATGGAATGCAATCAAGTGACATGACTAATGATACAGAGCATGTCTGTGGCCACAAGGCCATCTTTTAAAAAATGATTAGCTACTCTGTTCTATTCTATTTGTTTCTTACATTGCAGCTGTCAACTTTGCATCAGAGCCCTAGTTATTTCCGTGACAGATTGTCTGTGCAACACCAAAAGACTTGCTTTTTGTGCTGTCTCTAATGCATTCTTGCACGTTTTATACTGTCTCCAGGGTAGTATATTTTTCAGCTTTATCCTGCAATCATTCAGTAGGTAATTATTACCCTAGAACAATGAACAACTCATCCAGCAACACTCAGAACTTTGCTGATGGTACCAGTGAGTTTTGTTAGCCTTTATTGTGCTTACCTGAAGGTGCTTACCTACTGAGCCTTGGAGCTGTGGTACTTTTTTGATGTCTTATAATTATAATGATATGGGAGAGAACAGAAATATTCCTCCCCTGGATTTTTTTTTTTTGAAAGTCTCTAATAGAACAAGTATTGATTACAGCTTTTTCCAGCTTTTAGGAGGTACTATTTATTGGTCTGTGAGTTGAGTGATCTCAGCTGACCTGCCAAGTCAAAAGCTTTCATGTAGATGATATAGTATATCTAATGTCTCTGGTTTGGGTTCTCTGTCAATTCCATAACTGTCTTTCAGCTGAAAGATTCCATCCTATATTGCTTAATCCAGCGTGTTCTGGATATTTCACTAGTCACGATTGCTCTCTTCTGACCCAAGCGGTACTTTGCTTGCAGGACAAATGAATGGGACTTCGAGGGCTAGAATAAGTAAGCAACTTCTGCTAGCTTTTTTCTCCACTGTCTGCTCTGATGAACAGAACAACAAGTCTTATTAAAAATATTACGGTGCTCAATCATCATTTTGTCTGGTCATTTATTCTTGTTGGCCTGTCTACAGGACATCTCATCCTGATGATTATGTTCCTTCTTCTAAAGCTGTTTCATTTAAAGGAATTTAGTTTGGGCTCTGTCATAGCTGCCTAGCTGTAATTCAGATGTTTTTCCACATTCTAAAGGCAGAAACACCAGTTTCCTTATTACACAGTTCTCAAGCGCTGCATGCTCTTGGTATGTTCAGCCAGAACCTGCACGGCTGAGACCGGCATTTTCCTGGACTATTATTGTCAACGATAAGTGTAAGTGTCTCAGCCTTCGTCTTTGTCTGTCAAATTAAACCAATTCACTGAATTTACATTTATAAAAGAAAAGGTTCAGAGGTAACTTGATTGCAGTCTGTAAGTACTCTGACACGGAGAAAGCTGATGAAAGTATAATAATCTTGACTTGATCAGGGAAGGGAATTCAGTGGTTGAAAGTTGAAAAGATCCAGGCTAAAAAGATGAAGTGCATGCTCCACAGTGATGATGATGAGCAACTCTAGGAATACATCAGCAGCAAAATCAGTGTACTCTCCATACATGACATCTCAAACTCAAGAATTTTTTTTAAGAACACAGTATGTCAGACATATGGATACACAGCAAAGATTACTGTTAATGCCATGACCTGAGCAGCTCTGGAGACTAAATTGTGTATATACATTAATATACTGAAAAGCCTTCCATCAATTTCCATCATTATAACCTGCTAACAAGTTTCATGCACAACCTTTGAGGAAACAAATAAGTCAACCAAACCAAGCCCCAAACGGAATCGTGGTACAGACTGAACCACCTCCTTTGGGTGGATTTTTCCATTCAAGAAATCAGCATTGCCATTGTTAATTTCTGCATCAGTGGAAGATTCAGATCTGCTCTTTTGTGACATTTGGTGAATAAGAAATTTACACTTTATGCATCTCTTCACTTAAATTTTCATTACTTAGTATTAAGAATTTCTTCTGTTGAATATCATAACATTTAACATGCAACACTTCAGTTTGTAATTGGCTGCTGGCTGCTGGCAACAATATCTGAAAATTACACAGGGCCTTCAAACAACTTACTACATCTACAATTACTATACCTAACCAATCATCTAAATATATTTGAGATACCTCAGCTGTTCATTAATAGCTTGTTGGGACTGATGTTACTTTCCTTCAGCACTTCAATTAATCTGAGGCATGTCTGCCATAAATCACATCCAAAGAACAACGAAGCTGGTGAAGGATCTAGAGAACAAGTCCTGTGAAAAGTGCCTGTGGGAACTGGGCTTGTTTAGTCTGGAGAAGAGGAGGCTCAGGGAGACCTTATCACTCTCTACGACTATTTGAAAGGAGGCCAGTGTTGGTCTCTTCTCCCAGGTAACAAGTGATAGGACAAGAGGAAACACCCTCAAGTTATGCCAGGGAAGGTTTAGATTGGATATTAGGAAAAAAACTTCACTGAAAGGGTCATCAAGCACTGGAACAGGCTTCCCAGGGAAGTGGTTGAGTCACCATCCCTCAAGGTGTTTAAAAGATGTGTAGATGTGGTGCTTAGGAACATGGTTTAATGGTGGACTTAGCAATGCTAGGTTTATGGTTAGACTCAGTGATCTTAAGGGTCTTTTCCAACCTGAATGATTCTGTGGTTCTATATCTTGTCTGGTCCAGAGATATCACTATATCAAGATTAATGATTTGTTTTGGAGCAATGGTGTGGTTTTGAAGTGAATTCATTGAATGTCACTACTGCACACTGATTCTGTTTGCAGAACGATTTTAGTGCATGCAAGCTCGATTCTCTTCAAAGGAAACTAGTCCCAGATCTTTTTGTCAGATATTACCAAATGTGCTCCAAACCTAGCGGAGAAAGTCCAAAACAAGGCTGTTTTGGTGCTATTGAGTGGCACATGCATGGTGGAAACATTTGCTCCAAGATACCACAAAAATCCTGGTTTGACACTCCACCCCAAAATGCACAGTCTGGATGCAGGGGCTTGAACACCAACTATTTTGCTCTATAGAAGAGTTGCTCTTATGTTAAATTACTTGTTCATTTAGACTTACTCTCTGATTACTGTATTGCAGACTTCCTTGTGATTTCAGTGCTGTCAGTGAAAGCATTAACCTCAGATTTTAAAAGCTGTTTCCTGCACACTCTTGCAGAAAGCACAAATTGCCTAATTTTAACCAAGAAAGAGGACTTCTGATTGAGGATGTCTCAGTTTCAGTAACCCAAACTTAGGTAGAATTACTTCTGAAAATTCATTCTTTAAATTCAGCCAGGAGCTGAGCTAAGCTGAACACAGAAAAAGATATTCAAGGCAAGTTCTACACTTTTAAGAAAACTTTGTTGAATCAATTTCAATTTAAAATCCGTTGAAGTTTCACAAAAAGAATGCTACACAATAAACTGAAATTCTCTTCTTTTCAGTATTCAAGTTATGGACTGCATTTTCATTGTCCTAATATACATCACCTGTCAAGATAGCAGCTTTCAATTTGATTGTTAATTATTCTTCTTTTTACATAAGACATTTGAGCTGTTTTAGAACTTTATTCCTCTTTGCAATTAGATGTGGTGATTAGAATGTCTTTTATATGCTGTTAGAATATTTTTTAACAGTGTTTGACTTTACATATCCATTCTTGCCTCCAAGTATTTGTTGAGTTCTCTCACTCTGAACTGAACATCTCTAGGTATGTACCTGTTGTTTTTCCATTCAAGTGTCTCAGACTGTTCACTGATGTACTTACCTGATACCTTCTTTCACATCTTGGCAAACAGTTCATGTGTTGATTTTCTGGTAACTATTCCTTCCTAGTTTTCTTACTTAGGGTTCTTTTCTTTCTTTTATTGAGCTTTCTTGAATGCTTTATTGACTTAACTGAAATTCAAGTTTTCATTTAGTCAACTCTATTTTTTAATTTTAATTATAGGGTTTTTTTCAAGAACATTTTTACTTTTTTCTTTCCAGTAATCTGTCATTTCATTTTATGTCATGTTCTGTTTTTCAAAGACTGATGGTTTCTTATGGTAACCATAAAAATTATGTGATACACTTGAGCTCATGACAAGCTTATATTTAGAGTAAGGTATGTTGGCTTTCTACCTCCTCAGTAATGTATGCAATTAATCTGATACCTATCATGAGATCAATCTTACTGCAGGTCTAGGCAAACTGTTTGCACTGCTACTGACATGACCTCCACAGATTAACATCTAATTATACTACTCTTGATTCCTGTCTCTTCAGATAATAGAAGGATCTTGTTCTAGATAGACACTGATCTTTCTTAAAACTAGTTGTGATTTCAACCCGCAAACCCTGTATCCAAACGCCTGTGAATGTAGGGACCAAATCCATCTATCACTTCTCCATTTTGCCTTTTTTCCTCCATGCTCCTTTGATCAGAATTATAGCCACTTCAGAAGGCTGAAAATTCAAGCAGGATTTAGATCTCAAATCTTTCCTCCTTTTAAGCCAAAACCTCATTGCACCATATCTACAAGCTCATTATCATTAGGAGTAATTCTGTTTGGGTTTTTTTTTTTGTATGTGATTTTTAAACAAGGAATACACCTTGGAAAAGATATTTGTTTTAACAATAGAAAATCTGAAAAACTCTGAATGTACCAAAACCAACTTTGATTTCAGGATTCTGTAGCACACCTCTGTAAAGATTTGAACTTGTGAATCATCACTAAAGGGAAATACTCACTTCTTACTGTTCCAGTTCTTTGAACAATTTGCAGGTTTCAAATAATCCACTTCATTAAGTATTCTTTGCCACAACTACATTTGTTTTTTTCTCTCTGTGCCTTTCATATACAACAGAAAAAAACATAAAAGTATTTTTAAAACCACCTACAATGTATACCTTAATTTTTACTTTCTTCTTTACCACAAGATTTGAATAATCATTGTACAACAGTCACAAGATGGAAAGGCTTTCATTTTCTCAGTTTTACTCTATATCCTTTAAACTGAAGCTGGTGTGAAACATCATGAGTCACCATGGTCTTTGTCCCTGAGGTCTGCTGCAAATACTGGTCTCTGGGTGGTCTTTAATATCTTGGCTATAATATAAATAGTGGTAAATTGTCAGAGCAGAGCTAACAAGGAGAATATATGTTTCACTGTGGAAGTGAAATAGGCAACACAATGCTTTTCTTTAAAGATTTCAGATCTATAAAATTTCCTCTCTCTAACTTCCAAGTCAAGATAGTTCAAATCTTGTGCCTTCTGAGCATATTGCAGTTTACCATTACTTAACTACAGAGGATATATTTTCCTTTTCAGCTAACCGTAGAATCATCTATAGGTGCTGATCTGCTGAACAAATATTTCCAACTTTAGGTTGCAATAGCTAGCATTGTATTAAATGGCTAAAGATGTCAAGGTGTCTTGGCTAGGCAATGTTTTACAATTCAAAATAGTTTCGAGAAAGGGAGAGTTGCTAAGACATTCAAGAAGGTCATAATGATTTGGGGTACTTCTTTGTTCTGGCACCTACCCTGAAGATTTTTTTCAAGTCCTTGATTTTCTGAAATTTTGATGAGATATCATCTGGAAAGCATTCTTCCTGAAAATATTTCAAAGCGTGGCATTCAAAACTTCAGAGCACTTTAAGGTCAGCTTTGAAAATTTATTCTGACATTTTCTCAAATTAGCACTTGCTTGACTATGCTCTGGAAAAGACAGCTTTCTCAGGTCTTTTTAGTCTTCAGTCCTTCGTTAGCTTGTAGGAGTGCAAACAAGGATTCACTAAAATGTTACTGTCACTTTCTGATCAAACATAAAGAAGTGATCAGTGCTAAACAGGAGACATCCATGGTATTAGTGTTTCGTTCTCTTTCAGTCAGATAAGCAGTGAAATCTGCCTTTCCACAGAAGGCAGTTTAGCAAATGGCAGTCATCATCGCATCATACGAACAATAGAAAAGCATTAGAGAAAAATGCTACTAATTGGATCAATGCAATCTAATTTCTCTGTCCTTAATTAGAAAGTGAACTAGGTACAAATGCTTTACATCTTCTTCCATGTAACCCTATCTTTTGTATTCAATCTTACACAATTTTAATCAATGATACTTGATACTTCTACGGAGTCTTTCAGCAAGGTTGCTAAACACTGAATGTTGTCTTTCATGTAAAATGGAAAAAATTAGGTATAATTGAAAATGTTTTTTCCCCCCTTTAAAAAATAGTAGTATTTATGTTTTGAAATGTGTCCAAAATATTTGATGAGAATACATATTACATGGTGTAAATTATTTCTATCCTTCCATCTATGCTTCAATTAAAACGTTTTTGGTAAATATGTACTAGTGACGATACATGGTTACTCTGCAATTCTGCTGTAAATATTTATCAACTGCAAATTATTAAAATGTGAATGCCACTGAGGCTATGGTGACAAAAAAAGTTTTATTCAGAGTTATGAAAGTTAATGTTAATGATGAAAATAATGGCAGAATTTAAAGAGGTCTCACAGTTTAGTTTTAGGGCATAAACAAATCTATGAGGACAGAGGATTTCATAGCTTTCTGCTACTGATTTTTTTTTAGTTCCTTAAAATGCCTGTGTGACTCATTCTAGTACTTCCTTTCTTCTGTGTAATTTTTCTTGGTGGATCATGTCCATTTCAGCTTCAAACTTATTGAAGTAGGAAGTTTACATCATGGAGCTGCAAGTCTAGCAAGAGACTGCAGTTTTGGCTTGCATTGTGCAAACATGCCCTTTCTCAGAGAAATGTAAACCAGCAGGTTTTAAGGACAGTAATTTATCTTACATCACTCCTCTCATGGATTTGTTATTTCAGCTAGGCCATTTCACATTTTATTTTGAAGATGGGGAGGTATGCCTATTCCACTGTGATCCATTAGGACTTAGAACCAGTGTAGCTGCTAAGAAGCTTTCCTTTCTGTCTGGAAAAAGTCTTGCTCTTTCCCCTTCTCTCTCTCCCCCCACCTCCCTGCCTTTCCTTCTCCCATTGTCTCTTTCACACCTTGCACTTGACTGCTTATTGTTTCAGGAGAATACAGCTGTTGCTTTTACCTTCTTTTTCTGCTTCCTGCACTTTCCTTTCGAACCACTGGTCTGTTGGAAAGAAGTTTTCTGAAGATCAAAGGTTGTCCTGACACTTCTGGCTGAAGGAAAGCTAGAGTTCTCTTTTTTCCAGCCATCCTCTAAACCAACATAGCTTCCTGACTGCATTTCTCACAATTCTGAATCACTTTTTGCACACTGCAAAAGACATTTGTGTTAGCAGCAGCTTCATCAGACATCATTTGTCTTCCTCTGCTCTTCTCATGGGGCTCTGCAATACTGCATTTCAACAACTGTCCTTTTTGAACACTTACCTTATCTTCACATAGCTTTTTCCTTCTACCTTTCCTTTCATTACAGTGCTCCTTGATCATGAAGCAGTTTGCTTCATTTCTAGTTATTGGAGATGCCTACTATTTATATTGTGCTTTAAAAAATATCTCGGTATCTTGTTAACGAGAGGACATGACTTTGAGGCATACCAACGCAACATGCCAAAGTCTGGTTTGTTACTGTCTGTGTGTTTCCAAAATCTTTTGAAGCCTAGCAGAACTCTATTAACTTCCCTTTTACATTAAAAGTTTTTATATTCACAGAAAAAATACTCCAAACAAAATCATTTATCATTTTGTTTTTCTTAAAGAAGCAATATTTTTTATATGAACAACCATAGGTCTATCATTGTCTTTAAATCAAAAGGGATTACTTTACAGGCTTATATACTGAAAGAGGAATACAATAAAAACACTGTAGAGATGAAACAAGAAGGAAAGGCATCCAACTGTTTTGAATTGCTACAATAAATCTTACAACCAAAATAAATAAATCATGAAATCTAGAATATGGGATTTTTAGGTAGAACTTAATTAATGCACTGCGTTAAACAATAATTTTCAAGACTATTTCCTCAGCAAGGGGGTACTTTAATAAATAAAACCAACATCCAATCTCTTAATATTTCATATCAAGAGTTATTACAGATATTTCAGATGTTAAAATTGTAATGGTTGGCTATTACTTATTGCCAACTTTCTTCTGTATAAATAACCTGCTGCCAAGAAGCTAGAATTTCTTGGTGCCAAGTGATTTGATTTAATGGGCAGATAATCATCTGTTGATTCTTTCTAATGTAAACAGGGTGTTTTGAATAAAAGATGGAATATGAGAGGTAGGTGGTAAAGCACATGAAGCACATGGAATTTTTACAAAATGGCATAAACTGAAAATCTAAATCAGTGATTGATGGATAGGTTTTCAAAAGGCCATTTAAAGCCAGAGTTTTGAAAGATCTATTCTTACTTTGGTGTTAACCACCCTCTATAAACAAATCACTTTAGCTTCATTTTGTATCTGCAATCAATTTTTAAAATTATTTTAACACCTTGTTGCTCTTTTAAACAATTATGTAGCTAAGAATAAACAAATATGCATTTCTTGTCATTTTGGTGGCTGGCCAATTTAAAAATTCTTTTGGTGTTAGTGCCTTCAGTTAACAGACTATTCTATCGAGACATATTCATCACAAAACATTTATAAGAAATATTTCAGCATCCAGCTTCTCCAGAAATGGAAACATTAAAAAATTTGTTCACCACTTCTCCTTAATGCTGACATATTGATGTTACCCCAGTTATGATAGGTCTCAGGAGAAAGTTCCCTGAAACTTCTAGATGGGCGATCTTTTTCCAAATAAACATATCTCAGTCTGTTAGATACCAAAGTCATAAAGTGTGGATGAGAAATTTTGTTCACATTGTATTTATTCAAATATAGGGACTATATAAACTGTGCTGAATAACCTCAGGGTATTTGGAAATAAGATGGTATTTCTTCCACCAGGCTTCAGCTTATTTAATTTAACATTTAAATTCAGATTGTAAGACAGAAGTGGGTGGGGTTGGGAAGCACTCAGGATCCAGATGGATGCCTAGTGGAATGACTCTAGTCAATAATAAACTTAGTAAAAAAAAAAAAAATTCTATCAGGTTGCAGACCCTTCTGTTTCCAGTCAAATATAGAGAGGGGACAAGTAGCTTGGTGGCAAATACATATTCCGACTTAAGCTGCCAGCTGAAGGTACCAAACTATATTTGATCCCTCTGAAGCTTAAATAGGGTTTATACTTAAAATGTCTAGAGTTTATTTCTAGAAATGATGTAAGTTATGGAAGCTGGAAGATTTTGAATGCAATATCGATATATTCAAGTAAATTTGTACCAGTGGAGGAAGCAAATGCCCATGTTTGAAGGACTTCATTTCACGGAAGAAGGAAGCCATGAGAGAAATCCTCCAGTACGGGTCATGTATTCTATTTACCTTGTACATTGTGTAGTATTATACAAGGGCAACTTAATAATATTGTACAAGAAAGCCTTATGCAGGCATAATCTCTCTGTGAGTTCTTATTCTAAACGTTAAGTGGAGCTTGCACAATGCAGGGGACAAGTTTCATCATACCAGTTACGTTTCATCATTCACCAGTCCATGGAACCTGATGAGATGCATCCACAAGTCCTGAGGGAACTGGCAGAGGAAGTGGCTGAGACACTATCCATCATATTTGAGAAGTCATGGCAGTCCGGTGAAGTACCCACTGGCTGGAAAAGAGGAAACATAACCACTGTTTTTGGAAAGAGAAACAAAGAAGACCCAGGAAACTACAGGCTGATCAGTCTCACCTCCGTAGCCAGCAAGATCATGGAGAAGATCCTCCTGGAAACTATGCTAAGGCACATGGAAAATAAGGAAGTGATCGGTGACAGCCAAGTGCAAGGACCTGCACCTGGATCAGGGAAATCCCAAGCACAAATGCAGCTGTGTGGAGAATGGAGTGAGAACAGCTCTGAGGAGGAAGACTTGGGGGTGCTGGTTGATGAGAAGAGCAACATGACCTGACAATGTACGTTTGCAGCCCAGAAAGCTAACCAGATCCTGGGCTGCACCAAAAGAAGCATGGCCAGCAGGTCAAGGGAGGTGATTCTGTCCCTGTACTCTGCTCTGGTGAGACCCCACCTGGAGCACTGCATTCAGCTCTGGGGTCCACAAAATAAGAAAGACATGAACATGTTGGAACAAGTCCAGAGGAAAGCCATGAAGATGATCAGAAGACTGGAGCACCTCTCCTATGAACACAGGCTGAGTTGTGGTTGTTCAGCCTGGAGAAGAGAAGGCTCTGGGGAGACCTTATAGCAGCCTTTCAATACTTAAACGGGGCTTGTAAGAAAGATGGAGACAGACTGTTTAGTAGGGCCTGTAGCAACAGGACAAGGGGTAATGGCTTTAAACTAAAAGAGGGTAGATTTACATTAAGTATTAGGAAGAAATTCTTTACTGTGAGAGTGGTGAGGAACTGGAACAAGTTGCCCAGAGAAACTGTGGATACCCCATCCCTGGAAGTGTTCAAGGTCAGGTTGGATGGGGCTCTGAGCAACCTGGTCTAGCAGGTGTCCCTGCCCATGGCAGGGGGGGTGGAACTAAATGATCTTTAAGGACCCTTCCAACTCAAATCATTCTATGATTCTGTCGTACAAGTTTACTGAGGAGTACTTATCAGTGAGCTGTAGGTATCAGTAGTGCAGGGTCCATTTGGGACGCTAATGATGGTTCTCAGCCAAATATAAATCTTATTTGTCCTTACTCTCTGCTTACTGCATTGAAATTTTGCATCAACTGTAATTTCAAGGGCATTTATGACAAATGGGTGTCAAACACTAGGCATCTTTCTATATGTAAATAAAGCAACAGAGAATTTTTTACTCTATAAGAGACTGGAAATGCACAGTGCATCCAAACTTTTTCTTAACAATTTGATAATTTCCCCAAGGCTTTTTCTTTTTCATAATTAAATGTGATCCCAAGAAATAACTAGTCTTAATATTGACACATGGAAAAAGATAAAGGTCATTCTTCTTCTGCAGCAGATGGTTGATATTTTCTTAAAGATGTCTTGTTCTGGGTGAATTTTCTGCACAGTATTTTCATAAATAATCTAGTATTTTATTCATTATTTCCATAAGGACATTGTTTCTGGCAGGGCAGATGTGTGGTTTGATGCTTTGCACAGTAATTAACATTGTGGTAGTGCACAGTCTTTGTTCTTGTGTTTGAAAATGTCTTCTCCTTCCCTTAAATCCACAGAATACTCTGGGCCATTGCAGATGGCCCGCAGATATGCCCGCAGATTTGCTGTCATCCCTAGGAGATACATAGACAGAAAAATAAATACTTCTTTTAGTTTCTCTATTTAGGATTCATCAGGTCTCTATTGATCTTTATTATTACCCTCAAAGGACTTTCTGAAGAGGCATATTAACTGTATAATAAATATTAAAGGCACTTCAACTTCTGGCAATGAAAGCTTTCCTATTTAGGGTCTCTTTGGTATGCAGAAAGTGTACCTAACCATTGAAGTAACTACACTTATGCACCCAGACCCCCTTCTTTAATGGATCCTGCCTTGGTGGATCCTGGCAGCTGTGAACACAGATGGAAATCAGTGGAATTACAAAGAGGTCAGAAATGAGGACCTTTGGTTGGGTGAACTCAGACACTTTTTTATCTCCAGTATGATATAAAGCTTATCTAATATGAGTGAAAAGAACTGTGCTTCCTCACAATCTGGGGCTGGGCTGCTCCTGGGACAAAGCAGAAGAAGGAACTTCCATACTAGTCATATGATCCTGAACAGGGTCCCATTGCACTAAATGCTCGTGCAGTAAGATGATACATTCCTTCCCAAAGAGTTGATAAACTAAGTTCTTAATTTTGTTTTGTCACAGATGGGCTTCCAAATCTCAGAACTCTCTCAGATCTGTAAGGAAATCCCTCTTATTTCTTGACCAGGACTTTTTTCTGACACCACCCCCCACCCCCTTTCCCCATGCATCAGCCAAAGGAAGTGATGCAATGTTGTTGTACTGGTGTGTCAGAGGAGTGTACTTCCAGTTCAGAGTTGGACAGTACAGGTTACTGCAGTCCCTAATGGCCAGCTTGGTCCTGCCTGGGTACAAGCATCCAGACAATGACATTTGTCCTTTCCTATCACCACAGCCACAACGAATGCTTAGACAGTATGCATAAGTATCTTCAGAGTCTTTCTGGCTGACATTTCCAAGGAAAGGCAAACCATATGTCTGCATTGCTTATTGGCATACAGCCTTTTTCACTACTCAAACAGCAGAAGGGGTAAGAAATGAGTCTCGACTAGTCAGAAAACAATTCTTTTCACATAAAACAGCTCCTGGACATTGCAAATGTGCCAGCCACAGATCCATTACTACTTCCCTCATCCACCCAAAACAAGTGCAGCAAAGTAGGTGCTAAGCATGGTAGACTGGTGATGACCAACCGTCTTGACTCTGCAAGTCACATTTGTTGTATGCTCATTTGAAACATATCACATACCTCAAAGAAACAAGGAAAAAGAAAGGTCCTGAAACAGCTGCAAGTAACAAAGCTCCCCAGGTCCCTGCTTTGGGGGTTTTACTTGTGTTACAAGCTGACCCTACAGTGCTGGTCACAACTGGTCTGCTGGCTGACACACTTTCCACAGCTAGATATTCAGGTTACCTGGTCAGCCCCTGAACCAGCACAGGCTCCACACCTCTCAGTAGCTAGACTGGCCATGTCACTTGAAGTCAAGTGCAAACCATGGAGCTGGCCAGCCATTTGTTTCTATGGTACCTACACCTAAAGAACGGAGATATCAATTTTATCTCCCTCAAATTTTTGCCCTTTGCTCTACCAGAGCAAAAACTGGTGATAAGATAGAGGGGAGGAGAGAGACTTTATTAGCTATGATTAATATATGTGCTCATTACAATGATTGTAAAACCTAGCTAATAGTGGAACAGATAAAGTAAGTAAAAAAGTACTGTAAAATATGACAAAGTTTGCAACATGGAGTGGATTTCCCTTCAAATCAAGACAAACAGAATGTAACAGCCATGTTAACCACCTTTTGTAGTATAGGATAAACCTCCACTTGTTGAGAACGTATCTCAGTAGCGTTTCTTTTTGAAGGAGCCTGCATGGATTCCTCAGAGGAGTCATGTTTTGATAGAGTCCTGCCCATCAAGGATGAGTTCATCAAGTCACATCTAGTGTATCAGCCCAGAAAGCAAGGATTATTCTCTGTTTGACCTGGCTTTACTGGTTTTGTTTCTCCAGATCTCAGCCTTTTCAAGACTGTCTTTACATTAATACTAAAGCCTGTGGAAAAACATGTGGTTTTAAAAAAATATACTTCTATAATGCAAGCTAGCTGGGAATAAGTTTCTGAATTACCTATGAATGGAATCAGAACAGCAAATTCATTGATTTTATGCAATGCAAGCACTTAAAACTTTTTTTTTCCCTCTATGAAAATATTAGGATGGGTCTGAGCTACAGATTTGGTGGTCATTTCAATTATTCATAGTGGCTGAGTAGCTTTTGTAGGTGATTGTTTCATTTTGCTTGAGGCATAAATTATATTGCAGGCAGTTATGCAGCAGAAAGCAATGCAAATTTTTTTTATTGCATATTTACTGCACACCTCAGGTTGTGTAATGACTTCAAGTAGCATGTATTATGCAGGTGGACCATTGTCTGCTGCAGGAGAAAACCAGAACTTTCTGTTTGCATCTTAAAAGCCCCCTACAGTGACACAGGTGAACGGCTCATGCATTTTAAGGAGAAGGCAGCTTGGTCTTTTATTCTAGTGTTCTCCCTTATATTTTTCCTAGTCATCCCCTTAAAACTAGTGTCTTTCAGATTCCTAGATTTCAATAACATCTGGATGGAAAAAAACCCCTTTCTTCTAGGTCCTAGGTAGGATTTCCAGTCAAAACCAGCACAAAGGGTACAAGAGAGCAATGATGCTGTTCTGTTCAGCAGTTTCAACTGCAACACAACTGTCAGGAGACTTATTGCTAACACAGTGCCAGTTTTTCTGAAGCTTGGTGGAAGTGACAATGTACATACCCTACTTGTTATCCCGCATTAGCCCATGACATTTAGCCCAACCCGAACTCAGGAAGAAGGAAAAGACAAGTATTTGTCTTCTCACCAAGTATTATATTCACAGTCCTTCATCCACCAGTAGAGCCAGGGGTGAAAAGCAGTGTAGATTTTTAGCTCATTTACAAACCAGAACTATGGAAAATGTGAGAAAGGAGTTAATATGACAAAATGTCTGGTAGAGTTGAGGTTGGATCTTAATGAGCAAATGCTTCCTTTCAGTTTCTGTTTCCCATATGTTTAGAAATTACGGCCATAATCCATTTCATACTATGTCAACAAGTGCTAAATATTTAGATGTTAAAGCTTTCCTTACATGTCAGGTTTCAAATACTTTAAAAATAGAAATGTGGGAAAGTTAGTGAAATATTCAGTTGCTATACACTAATAAATAACCACAAGCTTTCAGAAATACAGTACTTTCTAAGCAAGTGGTTTTATTATGGAAACTCTCTCTTCTACCTTGATATGTCTGTCATATTTTCACAATCAATCTACTATATCATATCTTAGTAACGCTGCCAAAAAAGGATGGTCCCATCTTACCTTTTCCCCTTTCTTTTCACTGATGATAGTAGTTACATGGACACACAGGGGATCAGAGTGGGAAAAAGATGAATTTGGAAACCATTTTTATATGTTTGTTGCCATGGTATTTTTTGAACCAAAGTTACCCATGTGGCAGAAAAGAAAGCAAGGACATGGGGGTAAACAGGTGTCAGATGGAGGAGCAAAAACATTATAACTCTTCTGAGCAATACCGCTGATTTCTATGAGACTAAAGTGTTTGTGGAACAACAGTATACCACCAGGATTTTATGAAAGTTGTTTTTTAATTGTGAGAAATAGGTGTTAATGTCAATGTATCCAATTTCTGTGTTACAATTCCCATCATTGCTTGTTTTGTTAAATTAAATAGGCTGCATAGCATACCTGACTTGAAAATAGGAGCCCTTTGCCAGCAGCACATTCATTGAATATAATTCAGTGTTTTTTCCTTTTCACTCATGCAGACAGTTATTGAAAGTGCACTAAATGTGCTTGTGTCCTTATGGCATTGCAGCAGTACTGTACTAAAGAACAATCTTTTCAATGGGGGCTAGCATGGGAACCTCTAAGAAAGTGCAATTATTCGGAGCTGATCTTGCAGATTTCTTACAAGGAATGAAATAAATATCTGAATACCAGATTAATAATTGGATTTTGGCAAGTTTGCAGTTCATTACCTTGTATTATTGAGAAGTGGTTTATTCAGCATTCATGTTAAAAAAAAGGAAGGAATATTTTTTTATGTGTGAGATTTTCCCAGTCAAAAAACTTACATTTAGCTTGTCAAGCCTATATGAAAGGTTAAAGTATGCAACAGGGGAAGTTGTGAAGGGCCATTGATATAATTTGAAATTATGATTACTCAAGAGTGAATGTACTGAAAGTCAGCGTAGTTCTTGGTGTATCTAGTAGTAGCATACATTTTCTATTAATTTTCAAAAAACAAGAATATATTCCCACAAATGTGTTATATACCATACTAGAAATGCTAATTTTTAAGATAAACTTTAGATTTATTTTTTTCCAAATGATCACCTGCAGTGAAAAGTAGCAGGGCTAAGTTTTGGGGCACAAAAAAAAAATGCCTTTATTTAGCAAAGATTCAGTGTGTCTCACCATAACAAATGGAAACATAAGGATTTGCTTAAAATCTTTCCTTAGTCAAGGCCTGGTTTCTAAATCTATAATGTCTTCTTTCTTTAAGATCACAAAGCAGTTAGATCTAAACATGCAAAATACTACTCAGATGCCCGTCTCCCATTAAAATGACAGTGAATCAGTGAACCAGATGATTTGGTGCGTGAATTCTCTCATATTCAACCAAAATTAGCTGATGTCTGTCACTTCCCCATAGCTCTCACAGTTCTCTCCATCTTTCAAATTTGCTGGAAGTTAATACCAACTATATCTAGGTATCTAAAATATTCCATTTTAACCTATAGTTCAGTAAAGTCTTTAAAATAAAAGAAACCAAAAGTTCCTTGTCTGTTGAAAAGGCTGGACTACTATTATGAATAACAGGGGTTTAAAAGATTTTGATCAGTTAATGGTTGGTTAACCCATATTTATTCCATCCCTTTGCTTGTTGAGTATATATTTTTCAATTTTTGACAAGCACATGCCTGAGTTTTATGAGATATTTTTCATTTAAGTGTAATTTATTATGCAGAGAATCAGTCTCCAAAAATCACATTACATTGTGATCCAACTATGTCAAATTATAAATTCTGTTTAAGTCAGTTGTCTGGTTGTCCTCTACCATCAACACAGAGACATTACTCCATCCCCAGAAAGTAATTCTACCCTAAGCTCAGGGAATTCTGTCATCCAGGCATGGAACAATCTCTCCTTCCCTCCAATGAGTATAGAGGAAGGTGAAGTGGCCCGTGAAGGTTAAACACCTACATTTTGTAGCATTAAAAGAAAGAAGTTTAAATCTGTCCATAGAATTAAATACATTTCTATAGGTAGAATTCCTTCTTGAACTCTTTGAAAGAACCAGGAAATAATGAATAATAAATGATGTGTATTAATTACTTATAAAATTGAGAAGTACATTTTAACTTACGGTTATTTGCACATTTTTCACAAACATTTGTTGCCTGTCATGTGCAAAGTGTTATATCCATGTTATACTGAGTTTAGTCCCTTTGCTTCCAAAAAACCCCAACATTAAAAAATGTGCTCTTTTTTTTTATTTCTATCATTTGACATGCTCTGCCATAAATCCTGGGTTTCTGGGTGTGCAGTAAAACCAGTATTTTTTTGTAAAAAGTAATATATGGAGCCCTCCAGGGGTGTGTTGCTAAGCAAACCAACCATAAACTCTGAGTTCAGTAAATCATATCCCATCACATAATGTCTCTTACCATCTTTTATCATATCCTGCTTTAACTTAGTCTGAAATCCTAGATGATGCTGGCTGCACAAGCTCCAGCTGAGTTCAGATATCGATGATAGGACTTCTAGAATATGTTCCTTGAATCACAGGGCTCATGGAGGTACTTTTAATCATTCCTGTTGAAGCTATTCTAGTCTGTGGGAGTAGTTCTCTATTCACTGACCTGGAGAAAGAGAGATGGATTTGGCATGACTATGGTTAGGACGTTTGGGTTAGAAACAGTAATACACCTTTCCTGGCACATCCTTCGCTAAATAGCTAGTATGGAATAGCTCAGTACTCTCCCAAATATTGGCTGATGTTTGGGTAAAAGAGGAAGTTGTAGAGGAATGAAGGCAGTGGGTTATATGGATAATAATAAATTGATAATATGGAGGTTTGTCTCTCTGTCCACTTCTGATTGTTCTAGCAAATCTATGATCAATCTCCATGTTGTTAACGGGGCTGTAGTAATTTTGTCCCCACTTGAGGCAGCCTCAAGAAGTACTTTTCCAACACTTTGCCATGTCTGAACACTTGAAAACCTTTTTCACTGTAACTGGCAAATCATACTTTTTACACCACACTAGCAGAATTCCTATTGCCATTTTATCATTCTTTATACCTCTGTTGTCAAATACATCTATTAGCATTGCTAACATAGAATTTTCTTCTTCTGCACCCACATCAATTAGTCCCCATCTACGCTGGGCACCAACAGTTGCCATTTGATTTAGGATGGACAACAAATATCACAATGCACCCCTATCATTTAGCTGTCAACAGCTCACCTCTCACAGCATCTGTTATGGGTCACAGGTTCTCCCGCTTGTCAGCCATGTTGGGCACCAGTTGTAGTCCAAGTCCAACTCAGTCAGCCTCACACAGGGCACTAGTTGCTGTAGCACAAACATACTAGTAGGCTGCAACAAAGCTTTTACCGTCAGTCAAATTCTGCTGTCCATGCTGTACCCCTTCCTCCAAAGGCCAGACCACACTGCTCCTCCTCTGTCCAACCCCCTCTCACACCATCCTCAGGGCTATTTAACCACTTAGCAGGAATGAGCTACAGCTTCACATCATCCATGTCAGTCAACCTACTGCCTCTGAGGCAAGGCCACAGCTGTATGTTATCAATGCTAATCAACCCACTGCCTGCATTCCTCTACAGGAAATTGCCTTTTTTTATTATTATTCAGTTTGTGTAGGGCCTGATCTTGCTGGAGGTAGCTGGGAGCATCTGTCTGGGCCTCGTAGGAGAGGCAGGCAAAGGGATGCCTTGTGTTTGCATTGTGCTTGGTGGCAAGTACTCAGCCTTGTGAGGATGCAAATGGCTCTGGGCATGCACTAATGGAGGTGTTTAAGGTTTTACAGGAGGAGTTTATGGTTTCTTCCCCAACAAGATGCAAGGTCTGAATCACACAATAGGGCCAAAGGAATAAGCGTTCTAGAGTATTTTGTCATCTGTATGTGGCTTCCTTGCCCAACAGGCCTTTTTGGAGGCATAACTGCAGTGCCTGAGCAGTGCCTGTTGAGTCCTGCTCTGTGACTGAACAAGGCAGCTGACCATTTGCCACCCAGCTGCTGTACAGTGGTGTGCCTTGTTGCTGCCTTGCAAACAAGAGGATGGTACGTCTTGTTCCAGGAAAACATGAAGCAGGAAGCCAACTTCATGGGTTTCACTCTCCGTATGAAAAGCACAAAAGAGCTGCCTCATATGCTTGCAAAGCTTAATTGCTGAAAAGTTGAGCAGCTCCTCAGTGATTAGATAGCTAGGGAATAAGGTTCAGCAATTGAAGGTGAACAATTCATTATTTCTCACAGGCATAGATTTATGACTAGCTCTGTGGGTCTGAGGAGACCTCAGCAGTGGGAGGACCTTGAAGAAAGTGCCATCTAAGCTATGTATAAGGTATAGCACTGATAAAATTTAGCCAAGAAGCACAGGTTGCATCTCGTTTGTTTGCAGAATGCCACACACACATTTATAATTTGGTATAAATAAAAGATAACATTGAGTAATGACAGCAGGCAAGGCTACAGCAGTTGTGCTGGCTCAGCCATGAAAATTTGATAGTGCCAATAAAATAATAAGAAAACCATAATTAGGTTAAAGGCTTTCCCATGTTACTCATTTTCTAACTCTTGTATAATAGTCTTTTGGGCTACATCTTCTGACATTCCTTCTGGAAAACAAATTTGTACTGATTATATTTTTTTCAGTGTTCTTTTTTTATTGTGCCTAAATTTGTTTTGCTTCCCTTTGCTTTATAGTTAATGAAAATTACTTGTTTAGAAATCAAGATATGTTTAATAGGATTTCAGTTAAAAGCCAGACCAGATTCAAAAAGTGCTTATTCTAAAGTATGCTCTCTACAAGACATATGTATAGGTGGATGTTGTAAACACAGAGGAGCCATACACTGCAGTATTTTTAAGTGGAAATCCTAAATGGAGGTTATTGTTGGTCCCAGGTCCAGTCCTGATTTTTCCCGTCCTTGTCAAAGTGTGAAAGGTTATGGGTAAATGAGGCATGAAATGCATATGGATGAGCAGCCTTCACACCCAGAATTATTATTTTTTTTTAAAGGTAAGCTAGGACACAATTCCAGCTATAATTTACTGCTGATGTTAGTTTGCCTTGACTTTTTGTCATAAATATTAGTTGATAATGGAAACACCTTTCTGCTGTTCCTTAATTTGTATTGATATTTTTACCTACCCCACCATTTTGCACAGCCCTGTTCAGAAAAGTCTGTATTATTCAATTCTCCTTGGTGGAATTAGAAAGACTCAAATCAATTCTCACCATGTTTCATGATCAGAGTACGCACAGACAAACAGTGCTTATTTCTGTGTCAGGTAATTAGAAGTAAGACTTCAAGGTGAATCACAAGCTAACGAATATAAAGTCTGTTAAAGCTGGGAGCACAGCCTGTAAAACAAGCGGCATTGTGTCGATAGATTCAGCTAGAGCTGCAAGAAAGGCTTTTTCTATAGAACTCTCCTGGTGGTAGCAGGTTTTCAGCCACTGCCCACTTTGTGCACACCCAAACGATCAAACAGAACCACTTGAAAGGACGAGAATGAAAGCATTAGCCAGGGATTCACACAATATGTTTTGTTATTCTGAACAATATACATTGAAATTGGTCTCTCTTCACTCAAACCTTGTCCACAACCATCCCTAAACTAGGTGAACTGAACAGTTTTCCACTGCAATGTACCAACCCTTTCTCCTTTTCGCTTTAATAACTTCACTGAAGATATGGTAGGCGAGGAACAGTGGGTGACAACCGCTGTCTGTTGTTACTAATTCTGCCACTACTGTGGTGAAACACAATAGAAATAATGGAAGAAATCTGTCTCACTATGTATGACTAGGTAAGAGAACTTGGTGCTACTGTATGTGCAATGTGCATGATGTAAAATAATATATTAAGGTATCTCATCATATATTAAGGTATCTCAGAGTTGTAACACTCTGCTTCTCAGTACTGTGCACAGGATGAAGAGAACTGAACGAGAAAGTTGAAAGGAGACAGTTAAAGCACTGGTTAAGAAGACTGCAAGCTTTTACTCCTTTTATTCTCTGAATATAGCTGCACACACAAAAAAATAATAATAAAAAAATCACAAAAGCATATTTGGGTCGTTTGCCCATTAGCTTTTAGGAAAAGAAATGCTCTTTAAAATAATTATGAGATAGGTTAAAGAAAGCAATAAAAAAAAAGGGAGAATCACATCCCATTTTGCCAAAGCACTGTGGCAATTTAGGGGACTGCTAAGGAAAGCATTGACGCTAGCGTGGTCTAGACTGTGATCAGTGGAAGGTAAATCCTGTAACAGTTGCGGGTGTGATGACCTTATCTCCTCATATTGTTAAAAAGACAAAAATTGACCCTTCGGGTCCAAAGCACATCTCTCATTTGCTTGATATAATGCGGAGTCTGCTAGCAGCTGTAGTAGGTGGTGAAGTATCTCTGTGTGTTCCAGGCACTGGGGAGGGAGCAAAGCACACCGCTGTTGACTTATTTTACAACATAAAGCTGGTAGGAGTGCAAACACATCCATGTTCCTACTTTGCATACTGAAGCCTTGGCCTTTAGAAAGCATTGGCAGAACTGGGACATTTCTTCAGGTCTTGGAGCACACATTGACACTGAGAAGGCATCAACCACAGGGATAGATATTTGTCAGGGACAGGTTTTGGGGTACTACGTTGGAAGGGGCTTACACAAGGACTGAGGCCTGTCCTGGATGGAAACCTCTCTCCTGCTATGCACAGATTTGAGCAGGGCTGAATTTAAAGCAGGCAGGCAAATACTGGCCATACTATTGCTTTGATTCTCTCCAGGTCCTCACTCCTCTTGGCTACCTAAAATTAGCTGGTTGAACACTTACCACTTTTAATTATACAAATCACATTCATCGACCTCTAAGAAAAATCAAAACTTGTGATTTATATATGTAGAAATTCTTTTGTCAAACAATCTTACCTTCAGATGACAAATTCTCTGTTTCTGCAGTGTGGCAAATTAGATGTTATTAAGGCTCTGTACAATAGTTCATGGAGCACATTGATTTTAATAAAATACATATTGATTACAATAAAATGTCAGTCTTTCTGCTCTGAACATAGTATCTAGCTGTCATTAAGTAATGTTAAAATTTTATTAAATCAATATTATGTGCTCCCTTTAATTAAGAAGAGATTGTCTTTGACCTTATTTGTGCTGCTTGAATGGAACTCCACTCAGAGGGAGCAGAAGGCTGGTCTCTTTTCAAGAAGAAAAATATTAATATTAATGTACCCACAAATTCATATTTCATAAGTGGACAAAATATCACATATCATGTCAGTTTAGACTTTTATCCGCTAGAAATAAGATTATTATTACAAGCAATATTTTGAGCTTTTCTGGAGCTTTTTTTTCTCAGCATCTGACAATATCAGGTCTCTGAGAACACAACAGTCCCAGAAAAGATGGAAAAAAAACCTCTACAGCTGGAGTACAGAATAGTTAAAATTGGAGACAAGTAACACGATTGAAAATGGCTACAGTTGGGCTGCCCCCAAATCCTTGCAAGTTTTATATGGCTAAACCCAAGAAGAAACATGAGGATAAAAATGTATTCTCTAGGACAGATAAACTGAATGGCTAAAAATCTCTGGGCAACAGGAAACCATTAAGGAAAAAAAGAATCTTAAAGTTAGAAGAGTTCTTTATTTACTGAGCAACTGAATTATACAAAAGTAAAAAAATTTACATGTAAAATAAAGGGACATCAATTTGCATCACCCCAAAATACTCTCAGAATTATGATTTCACATGTTTATGGGATATTTATGGCCCTACATTAGTTTCTGAACACACTAGTGAGCTGGTTTGATCAGATGGATACCTGTAGGAAGAGAAGTACCAGCACACCCAGTGTGGCTGATCTGGAGTTGGGTTTTACTCACAAATATTTGTTAGTACCACTTGACCACACACAGTCCCACAGCAGCTCCTCTGTTAACTTGGTACAGCAAAGGACAAAATTATCCTCTGGGTATTTGGATTTCATGCCTTGTAAATAGGATGTCTGCTGTCCTTATTGGTAACCTGATGGTTTGTTTGGGAATTTTATTATTCATAGGTACAAGTAATGTTTTGGTAGTTATGATTATTAATGTATATAATTGGTGGGTTTAGTAGTTGTCCAGACTTGAAAAATTATACGTACCGGAAAAACAAAAGTCTTTTCAAAGCCAACAGTTTTTACCCAAAGACCTTGGGCAGACAGATGACACTGTCTTCATCTAACAAAATGCCCACTTTGTATTCCTCTGTATAATCTAATAATTAAACCACACAATTAGACCCATTATAACAGCCTAATTTATAATATTTTTACCTCAGTCAGAGGTATTGCCTGGAATGTATTTCCTTTCAAGTTTAAATGAGCAGAAACAGAGTATTTTAACTGAATAGCCACATGAAGAAAAACAATTATATCTTTGCTTTAGTTAATTTTTCTCTCATAAAGAGGTATTTACTTAATCATGAAGAGTGAAATTAATACAGAGCTGGGAGTTCAAACATAACACAGTGGCTGAAAACCAGCTTTATGTGTTTCACCGAGCTGTTCTAAATGTCATGTACTATGACGCGACTTGGAGAGGGAAACAGCAATGAGGTAGCAAAATGTCAGTCACCTAGAGGCAAAAACATCATAGGACTCTGTAAACTTATAATTACCATAATTATGCTATTGATTAACATGGAAACTGAGTACATGTTTTCCTGAATTTAGAGATTACTATTTTATTATATATCACAATTACAAACTGATGAAGCTGGAGCCTGTTTTGTTGCAAGGATATAAAGCCACTTCGTTTAGGCATATCTTGCTCTGTCCACCTGCAGTGAATCCTTTCTTCTGTTTGAGTGTCTTCCCTGCTTCTTATTCACTCTGCAATGCCTCTCAGTTATGTTGGGGAGCTGCAGGCTCAGAGGTCTGTGCACACTAATATAGTTTATTATTATTACATATAATTGTAATAATGTACTTACTGGAGGAAAGGACAGTTGTTCGGGAGGAGAGGAAAACATATTTTTCCAAAGAGGCCTGAGAGAAGAAGAAAGAGAAGTGAAGAGCTGTAAACAGTGGTCTCAAGCACCACCACATGAGCAGCAGTAGGTAAGTTAAGTAGCTCTCTGAACAAGAGACACAAAGCATGAAATCAAAATGACTCAGAGAAAAGTGATGAGACATATTTAGGATGGTAGGGAAGGAAGATGAATTAGGAACAAAGTCATGGTTTAACAGGGGTGGGAAGAGGTGAGAAGCAATGGGAAGGTAATAAATACTCCAGAGTTAGGGGGGCAAGGTATGACCATATACCTGGCAACAAATGATTCTTTTTCCCCCTGTTTAGTTTCAGGATTGAGTTTTCATGCATTTTTTAATAACCAGTGTTGAGATGCTGTCCAGGCTGACATAAGCCTGTAATATTAACTCCACTTGGCACACTGGAGTGGCTTAGGAGACAGGACTCCAGTTATTCAGGTAGTAGAAAGAGTGATGTAATAGCAGCCAGATTCCTGCAACAGCATGTGCTGAGTCTCACAAGTGTCACAGATGTGTCATCCATTCAGCTACTGTGTGCATCAAAATGGGAAAGATCTACCTGCCCTGCTTCAGTCCTAATACCTGGAGGTACTGTCAGTGTCTAACCTCCACGTACTGACCATTATGCAGCACCTGGCTGACTTTTTCCTGCAGCTTCATTCAAGGCTTATGTGTAGTCATTGTGTGTATGAATTGTGACTAAGTTTTTGTGAGCAGTGGGGTGCAGGTCCAACCCTTCTTCATGGCAGTCCACCTGGGCTGTGAGTCTGGTGCTCCGTGTCCTGCCTGAGGGTTAGTCCCTGCAACCCAGCTCCACACAGACAGAGCGGCTCAATGTGTCAGAGGGCTTTAAGCTCAACAATGTAGTTTTGGGGGCATGTAATTCTCTGCAAAAGACAGGATGAGATGGAAGGAATTGTGAGCATGGTAGTGGTCTGTGAATTTTCAGAACAGGTAGGAGATCCATAAACAGGAGACCAAACAAAATAAACATGTTCTTTAGATACAGGGATATTGAGTGGGATATGGCTGTGATCACATGAAATCCAAAAAGCTGAATCAAGTCCATCAAGGTATATTTAGAGAAAAAAATGCAGGGAAAACAGCTTGTTTTTTCAGATGGAAGGCATCAAGTTGGCCTGTTTGTATCAGCTGTAGTTCTGTACTTAGTTACTTAGCCTACAAGCATCAATAATTATGTGTTCTCTAGACAATGATATCCATTACCAATACTTCCCAACATCAAGGTTTTCACTTTTTCAAAGAAAAGCACTAGAAGTTTGAATTAAACCCCCTCAGAGCTGCCACCAAACTCACTCACAAGTTACCTTATTACCAGACCTTTCTCACTCCCAGTAGTGTTCATCATGAAACCTTCAACTTTACTGGGGGTTTGAAGTGGCTTTTTGCAACCAGCCATGAGTGTGCAGGTACTCTATTTATGTAGTGTCAAGGCAGTGAGGTAGTTGCAGCAATTCAGCATAAAGGTTTATATGACAGCAAGGAAGAGCTGTGCTTGAATGAGCTGACTGCCATTGCCATGTTCAGTGGAATATTTGATAAAGCTACCTTTTGTGTTAAAGCTCCAGAAGAATGTCTTTTTGAGACTTGAGTGCAGCTGCTACATAAGTGGCACTGTGCTGATGAGGTCTGTGTTATCCAACCTCTTTGTGGTCTACATTTAAATTGATTTCCTTCTACAGTTCTAGTCTGGTCTGCTGCTTTCACACATATTTTTTTTTCCCCTTTGAATTCTCAAAGCAGCTTGGTGAAAGAGATTTGCACTTCTGTCTTTCACCACACTGGCTGCACATGAAGCTCAGGTTGAGTTTTAGTGTTGAAACTTCCTTGTCATTTTAAATAGGTTAAAAGTAGCCTTAAGAGACACAATTTGCTTCAAGGACTGGGAACGGGAAGCAGGGATCATAATGAGGAGGATTGGACCAGATGTTAAAAAAAAAAAAAAAAAAAAAAAGAGAAAGAAACTCCAAGTAAACTTTAGAGGAAGAAAGCAAATCATATTTGGTGAGTGGTACTATGATAAGGGTGTGGAGAACAGCAGAAGGCAGTCAAAGCCTTCCTCCCAATCTGTGAAGCTGCTGAATTTGCATTGCTGGCTTACTGCCAGCATTGACATGAGAGGTGTGTGGCAGAGACAGGAATTGAAGGGACTCTGAGTCCTAAGAAACTGCCTCGTGTTCCCTTACGATTTCCTTCATGCCTTTCAGCAAATCACATCACCCCCGTTTGCCTCAGTTTCCCCCTCTTTAACAGATGTTGTGTTTGGTAATAGATTAGCTAAAGCTGTCAAGTATGTTGACTATGCAGCACAAGCATTGGGTGAAGGGGAATTATTTCCAAACATATTTCACAGGTTATGTGAAACAACTCTTACCATATAATCTTGTTGATTGCCAGACACTGAAACAGTGCAATTTTCCTTTAAACTGTGAGATCTGAATGGATTTGCTAAGGACTCAGCAATTTTAGATATTTTTTTTTTTCATAATCTACTTATGCTCACTTCTGCTAGCCACTGCTATCTGTGGAAAATCTAGCCAGCTTTCTCCTTGGGCTAGTGCAGTCCCCAATAAGCAGTTTCATCACCACTAGAAAGTGATATTTCCATGCGACCAAATTAATGTTACAGATTAAATATGACAGGTGTGACAGATACTTTAATTTCTGCATATTTGAAAACCAGAAGGGTTCCTGGTTTGTTTGCAAAGCAGAGCTGCTTTAGAAACAGGAACAAAAGGATTTTAATAGCATCCTGTCCTTGGAAGCTTCTGAAACTCCACTTCTGCACAGCCACACAGTTCTTGCTTTTATTTAATTGAAACTATTTATTATTACGTGATGGCATTTATTTGAATACCTCTTGCAATAAACGAGTCCTAGCAAGACTGTGCCTAACTTCTGGCCAGTAAAACAGTTTCAGCCCTGAAAAACCTAGGATACAGAAATTCTGGAGAGCAATAGAAAAGGCAAACAATGTAAAGCAAAACAAGTCCCCGCAGCTTACTGGCAATGAACAACTTGCAAGAATCTCCCCGTTTCAGTGCTGCTCTTATGAGTTTCTGAACACATTGGAAGTGGTGTTTTAGGTTGGCATTTAGAAGGAGAGTCCCCAGACCTGGGGCGAGATATTTCCTGTGTGATATCTGTACAAAAAATGGTAGAGAATCACAGCAGCTGTCCTGCCCTCTACTCCTTGATGTGGTGCTCTAGTTATTGCCAGATGCAACGTCAGAGAATTTACGGCTGCCTGACCATGCTGGGCCTTTTACCTCATCAGGGATGGAGACGGGCCATACAGTAATGCGTATTGATCCATGTCCCAAAATGTAGTTGATGTTTAAGGTTGCTGTGCTGAACTGTAGCAAGAGGAAAGCAGACCATTACAGCCCAGTCTCCCACGTGCAGATGCAGCTGCCAAATGAGTGATGACAAGCCTTTAAGGCTGAATGGATGCAGGTGTACATAGGATGCTGTCTCAGATGTAGTAACTGTCCATAACTGAACGGATGTGCACGCTTAAGCCTGCCACAAATCTAAGGTAAAATGAGTTAGCTTGAAAATCAATAACAGATCTTAAGAGCTCTCATTTGATCATTTGTGATGGCTCAGCTGGCCTGGGGCACGTTGTGAAGTGTCAGGATCCTATGAATATGCCTAAATCCCTCATGCTTGGGGCAGTAGTGAAGGGCCAAAGAGACATTTCCCTGGCCTGAGAGGTGCAAAGGCAACCAGTGATGCAAAGGGGGCATTGCCTTTAGGCTCAGTTGAACAGGTTATCACAGGCAAGTCCTGAAGAGCACTGGGAGGAGGAGAGCTAGTTCTCAGACCGAGGTGGCAGTCTCTGGGAATTGACAGAAGATATTATTTTTTTTCCCCAGAAAAAGTCTACTGTACTCCTGTAATGGAACAGGAAAAGCTTTTTGCACTCAGCTGATGGGAAAGTGTAAAACTGGAGGATTCTAATGTGCATGTGCCCTTGCTCTTTTAAAAATCACTTTAATATATTCCTCCAGCTACTAAATATCGGTGGTTGTCACTGTTGTTGTTCCTTCCCCTGACAAGAGAGGACATAGGTGGCCAAACCCTGGCTCTGCAGAGAGGGAAGTAGTTGGTGACCTGACCCAAGAACTGTTCTACATGTATAAAAGCTGAGGATTTCACCCTCTCACCACAGTTAAATGATGAAGGGAAAGGGAGACTGTCTCCGGCTGTGGGTAGGAACAAAGGTCGGAGGAGGGCTAGCAGTGCAGAGCAGTCAGTCCTCCTTGCTGGGTCCATATGTTCAGGAATGGGCTACTACTGCTCTGGTGCACAGAAGCTGCGGCAACATCAGCACCAGTACTTTGTCCAGTCTGAAAAATCCAACCAAGTAACAGGGTTTCTTAGTAAGGG
Source organism: Falco cherrug (assembly GCF_023634085.1). Lineage (NCBI taxonomy): Eukaryota > Metazoa > Chordata > Aves > Falconiformes > Falconidae > Falco > Falco cherrug. Next base: position 29,037,758 of record NC_073704.1, on the reverse strand, counting down.
CACAAACACACAGTTCACAGCTGGCTAATTTCTGGAACAAAGTTGATTTGAAAAGTCTCAGCTCAGATTTTCAGGCAGAGTTTAGTATGCACCTAGTATCTGAGTGCCCACAGACATACTGGGATGTATGATGTGTCAGTACTACAGGTGTTCCCCAGGAATGCAATCATTGAAGTTCTTCTGAAGATCGGGTTGATGGAGTATGTGATGGTGTTTTTTCCCCCTTAACTTACTAAATATGCAAATTCTCTGCAACTTTTCCATCCCCTCTCCAGGAGAGAGTCTAAAGCAGTTCTGCTGGGTGATGATTGGAGGTTTTAAATTTTGTTCATCTCTTGAACTAAGGGAAATACCCAAACACATCCAAATTGGGCTTTGAGGGGTTTCTTTTTGCTTCCTTTGCCTCCCTGTAACAATACTAGAGCCATCCAGCTTCAGCTGTACTGAAAGTTAGTAATTCTCAATGCTGGCAAGTATAAGGTATATTTTATGAGACATCTTATGGCACTGATGGGGGAAAATAAATAATAGCAATATTAATAAAAAGAAGTGTTATCCAAGCTGAAAGTGTTGCAAGGATAAACAAATCACTAAAAGGTGTAGTTTTCTTATGATACAGTAATTTTATGAGCAATAATTTTTCAGATGAACTGAAGCTATCATCATTATCAACTAATAACTTTAAGAATGACTTATCTAACTTGTTACTGCCTATGGTATTTCTGGAGTGTGAAAGAATTTTAAATTGTCTGTGAGGAACTGATGCTGCCTAAAGGACATTAGAATAAACGAACCACAACATTTTAAGTGTTATCCTTTCAGAAGAAGAGAAACAAACATCCTTCAAAAAATGCATGAGTGTGTATATGCTCTATCGCATCTGGAGTATCTGTGCCTTTCTTAGTGACTCGCATCAAATCTTCAGCAGAAAGGTAATATTAAAGCTGGATCAGATTCTCTTTTCTTGCACCAAAGAACCACCAGTAATATCAAGGGGCTTGCAGTCCTCAGGCTAGCTAACCTCCATAGCAAAGAGGTTGTGGGAAAGTATAGCAATATTCAAACAGATGTGAAAATAACAGTATTTTTTGCATTGTTTAATGAAAATGAGCCAAAAGATGTCATTTAAGCTTGTAAAAAAAATTCTGTTTAATTTTAGAGAAAGTAAAATACTTTGTTGTCCTTTTTTTTTTTTTTCTTCTCCTTTTCTTAATTTTGAAGCAGCTGCTAAGTAGAGAATTTAAAGAAAAACAAGACAGGATGTTAAGCATCCATTTAAGAAGAGTTAACCTTTTCAAAGCAGAATTAGATATCAAAACAAAGCTGGATGGTTTAGAATGAAAAGTTGACATATTTAATTTTGAAAATGTCACCACTAATCACCTGGATCTTCTTCAAAGCCACTCCTGTTGTCCTATATCCAGTGAAATGGACTCAAGTGGTCATATTTCTTTATTCAACATAAATCCACTTGGTGAATTTTGTATTTGCTAAGGAAATCAAACAAATAGCAAAAAGCAAATCTCTTCCTTTTGACCACCTCTCATTCCCCTCAGCTAGGGCAGGGATGGTAGCAATTACGCTGAGAGCAAGATAAATCAGTCACTGCAGGACTGTTGGCATTCATGGTCATCTGGCAAGATTTCCAAAGGACTGTTACTTCAGCTGCAGATTTCTCAGTCTGCTCAGTGCTCTGCCTCTACCACTGCACAAGTTCCAAACAAGCCTTGAGAGAAGAGGTGGCAAAAGCCAACTACGCCAAGTCAGGGGAATCCCCATTGCTGTCCCTGGAAGCAGACTGTAAGGCAACTTCATGGAGGCAGTGAAGCTGCTTCTATAAAGAACAGTGCATATGGGTGAGATTTAACTGCACCTGAATGACAGCTAATTTGGTTTACAACTAATTAACAAGTACAGGGCTCTGCTCCTATGGAAGGCTGTGAAAACCCTTTCAGTACAGATGCAACGTGGTGTGTTTTGGGTTTTTTTTTTCTCCAATTACAAGTTTTGTAGAATGAAACAAAAAAGAAAATGTAATCCAGAAGATGGCACCGTATAAACTGGGAAGCTGTAAATTGTTCTGGGAAAAGCTAATTGGTTCATTGAAGCATGTCAACTTGATGAAATAATGGGTTTTTTTCTCTTTAATATTTGAATAAGGCCAAAATGCCTCATTTTACATTGGTTAGAAAATATTTCATTTTTTCATTTAAATTTTGTTAACTCAAAACAGTTATCATTTAACAGAGAATTCTATATGTTTTCTTTCACTTTTAAAAAGTTTTTAAAAGCTCATACTCTAAAATGAAGTTGTAATCAATGATTATGTATATTTAGAAAATATACATAATTTAAAGTGATATATTCTTAAATCACAGTTGAAATCAATATTTCAAAAGATGCAGAAGAATTTTTAAGCTTTATTTAACAGCAACCAATCATATTTGAAATGTCAGAACTGTGTGTGCTGGAAGTTTTGCATTTCCACTAACCCAGTGTTTTTATAACTCAAAAGCAGGTGGCCTTTCCCTGCTTTTCCCGTGTCTTAGTTCTGACCAAGGTATATGACTTCAAATACAGTACTATTGCTGCAGAGAGGCAGAGGTTTGAGCATAAAATACACAGATAATTTCCAGGCAGAAGAAAATGCTAATTAATTACCTCAATCACTGCTGCAGTCTTTTTGAGCAAGCTTCATTTGAAACCCTGAACAGGATTCAAACAATCTTGGTGGAAAATAAGAAAAGAAAATATTTTTTTCCACAGCAAAGGTGAAAAGCTGACTGCATCCTCAAGGGCACAGGTGGGCTGAGCACAGAGGTGTCCTGGTGCTTTGCGGCAGGGCTGGGAGTAATGCCTACAAGGAACTTTTGGGAGTTTGTGCCAGCTCTCCAGTGTTTTTTCAGAGCAGAGAGGACAGCAGTCAAGGACGCAGTCAGAAAATGTCCTGCAGTCACAGACAAAGACAACAACTGAACTTCTCACTGGATTGCTTGCCACCCTTTGTCAGGCAGGGCATTTTGACTGCATTTTAAATATAAAGAATCCTTGGCACCGAGCATGGGTATCATGGCAGATGCTGCGTGTCATTAAAAGAAAAGCAGAACGGAAGCAGCTTGCCCCTTGGAGCTTCCCTCCTCCTCTCCCTGTTGCTGCAAACTAAAAAATGGGATTGCATGATGAAGCGCATCCGTCGCAATTCATTCCACCACACTGAAGAGCTTCACCACATGGCTATGACTGCAAGACAAGCTGGATTCCCAGTTTTAAATCCAGGGTGATTGATTCCTTTCTCAGTGGAACTTTTAAAACTCTGAAAACCAAGTGATATGTTCTCACTTGCGAGTGAGACTATGAGCCTCTTCTGCAGCATTACTCATCAACTGATCTCCAAGTGCTTTGTAATGGAGGTCAGCATTAGCTCTTTTCGACAGATGGGGAAGGAGGGGTGGTTTTCCCAGAGGTGCTTGTCGGGCTAGTGATAAGGCAGGGAGCTGAAATCCTTGCTAGCCTATGTCCCTATCAGTAGTCACCCAACACACTGTGCCCTGTTACTTTTGTTTCCTAAAAATTACCTCTTAACAATGGAGGTTACATATTTCTGGGCACTCTCTCTTGTGCACGTGCGTGACTCCAGATTTGTTGGCTGGCCCTATGCCACACGGATATGAGTGCCCATGAGATTTCTGATTCACCATTTCTGACTCCAGAAGTTCCAAGATGGACTTCACAAATGTTTGCCCAATCTGTGATGTTCTGAAGCAAAAGTATCAGGCTTAAGGAAGCGGCGTTTCACTGACACTTTGCTTTCTCAGTACATTTCTGATCCCTGTTTAGTTAGGGAATCATACTGAAAGGTTTTGACATGAACTTACCCATTTCAAGCTTAAGAAAAGTTTGTTCCAAATAAGATTAATTACTGTGCCCAAACATTTTAAATAATTCTATAACCCATTGCATGTGGACACAAAGCACTTTAGGATAAATTAACTAGTTTATGCCAGTGTAATAACCCAGCATTAATGTGCTCAGGGTGCAATGCTGCCAGGCAAGGCATCACATAGAAAAGGGCATGGCTCTTCAGTGGGACTGAAAATTTATCCTTTAGGACACAGATATATTTCAGAGCTCCTTTAAAGGACCATTCTGTAAAGAGGTAAGGAAATTGCAGCTTCGACATGCAATTTGTTTATGAAATACAGTAGCTGGGAGCATCTTAGAGGAAAAATATATACACAAATGGATTAAGATGTTGGAGATGATTCACGTAAATGTCTTTTTTCCTATTCAGCTTAATTAACTTCAGAGTAGATGAATTCTTATTGGTATAGTGGAAAGAAAATGAAATCAGTGTCAAGAGAAAATCTCCTGCATACAACTACTTGGTATACTCCAATTTTGGATGTTGCAAAAGCATAAAAATTTTGTTCATTAAATTTTAAAAGCTTTCTGACTTCCTAGAATTATAGCAGGGAGTTGTAAATGTTGTATGAAATGAAATGTCCTTCCCTACACAAACAACATACAGTGGGAGAGCTTTGGAATTACTATTATTATCTACTATTTGCAGTAAAAGCCATTAAGATAAATAAATAAAAATACCCAACAGGACCAAAAAAATCAGTGAAAATAAGAAAAGATGAGATATTTTAAAGTAATCAGCTTGCTTGTGGAGAAAATCTGTAGAAAATTTGTTCACTTAAGTAAAATCTTTTCAGTGGTTTTGCCTCTTGCTACCCATCTCTGTTCCCTACAGACAGACAGAAATACTTTCTGGACAGAAGGACTCTTATTGCCAGATCAAAGTCCTCTTTTTTATATATTCTGGATTCAGCAAAAGAAAAGGGTTTTACAAAGACATGCCAGGCTGAATCCAAACAACTTCACCTAGACACACTACTCTATAATCTGTGTGACCAGGCATACTCTGACTGTACTCATTATAGATGGATGTAAAATCTGAAGTCTGATTTACGGTTCCCAGCTGACCCTCACTGGTAAGGTCTTCCTCCAGCTTGTTATTAAAAACTTATAATAACAACATTTTAATAGCCTTTAAAGAGCTTCCCTCAAGTACTACTATCTTGGCTATTTCCTTAGAGGAAAACTACTCATTATACAAATTTGCAATAATGTGGTGAGGAAATACAGCAGCATTATTAAAATCCAGATTACTAGCTCAGAGACTTCTCCAAGGCCTCAGGCTGCTACTTAAACTAATTTTCATGTAAACAGCACCATGAAGATACAATGATATATGCGGAAAAAAACTTTCTACAGAGTGGAAGCTACTACCCAAGTCTCACTCCCAGTTCAGTTTTCACCACTTGACCATTTCTTTTGTTTAAAATTACTTTGAAGGAGCCAAGGTTCTTTTGTCTTGCTTGTATTGTATTGTATTCTATTCTATTCTGTTAATTCCAGTCATTACGCTGAATTTCAATGATGTGTTAAGCAGTATATCTAACGTACAATATGCTTATTCTCTAATCATCTCTCCATTGGGAAAAGTGTATTATTCAATAGTGTCTCATTCTGGGCTTTTTCAAAGGCAATTTACACATACTGACATACTTTGCCCTGAATGCTCTTAAACAAGGAAGTTTTTCTTGCTTCATCTCTGACTTACCACCAGTATCCAGCATGCTTGGAGTAGACATAGACAGACTAAAGTCACTGCTTTTGGTGGAAAAGAGGTTTTCTTAAAAGTATGTTTTTCTTCTTGTTGGAGTAGACACCTAACACCATGATGTTCTGTGAAATGGCCAAGAGACAGTAGTTTAGGGCAGTGTGTATGGCGGGCTTTGGTCTCTGGAATTCACGGGGTTGTCAGCCTTGAAGCAATTCAGCAGGTCACTGCTTGGGAGCTGAGAAACGATCTGGCAGCAAACCAGGAAAACTTCCAAAGAGCAGCACAGACTGCCACTCACAAGGAATCTGGTCTGGAGCTCCAGTTTCAAAATCAAGCTGAGCCTGCATTCTGTCACAAACTTGTCCCGTTCAAAATGGTTCCACATAAGCATGTAACACCTTGAGAGCTGTTTCCTGGCTCAGGGAATTGAGCTGGAACCCATGCGGTGGCAGTCAGCACACCCTGAAACGCAAATGCCCTGCAGTTTCCTCCAAGGTCTGTGTGGTACCTGCAGGTGGATCAGTGAGAAGGGCTGGCACCACCAACCTCGGTGATCAAACACTCTCCAGCTGTGTGTCCTTCAGCCACTGACTGCACCTCTGCTTGCGCAAGTGCTAGTGCTTAGCCAAGTTTTGCTGGACTGCTGTGAAACCTCACTAAAAGTTTCCTGAGATCTTTGCACGTCTGTGAAGGACAAAATATGATTAAAGTCTCTACCATGCCTATAGGCCACAGAGAATGGTTTATGGTGAGAGAAGATCAAGGGTTTGAGTAACTTAGTCGTTTCATAGAAATACTAAAACCTTTCACAGTTGAGTACAGACATTTTAGGATCTGATATGGTGTGCAAAGGCAGGCTTCACAACCCTTGGCTTCCGTAACTTACAAATATTGTATAATGGTTCAGATGCCATTGGATTCTTATGCATAAGGCAGTTGATCTATAAAACATATGGCATTTTGAAATATTGATCTCTTCTGTGCCAGTGAGTAAGAGATATTAGTGTAGCATGGGATTCCATTTGTAACACTGGGATTAAAGGCAGGGAAGTGGAAAATTGGAATAGACCTGAATTCATGTGAAGTGGAAAGTACAGCTGCCAGTATTACTAAAGCAGGAGAATAACAACTAAGAGCATGTATTTTTTTAAATAGTTTTTAAAAATTCGTATAGCAGCTACTGAGGTAACACAGTAAATGTATCCAAATGAATGTTTTATATCAGGTTACTTTTAATTTTACTGGTAATATAAAGTCACAATATGGTGACACACAACAGAATGGGACAAATTAAAGAATATTACCAAACAGAAAATGAACAAGCTCTACAAAGTAAACAATTATCTATATTTTAAAGTGCCACTTGATCTGAATCTTTACTCCATGCCAAGAAATAAGTATTTCTGAATCAAACCAAACCAAACCCATCCCCCAACTTTTGCTCAACTCCTGCAGGTTGCTGCCTGGATCATCAACTGGTCAACTGATTCACACTGAGAGTATATTCTTCCCTCTACACTCCCACTACTCACCCCCCATCCCCCTTTTCCCCCTCTGTTTTCTTTGTTGGAAGCGTGGGATAAGCGGGAGTAGATTCCAGAAATCTTAAGTATTTCCATCGTTCTGCATAATAATACCAATTTTTCTTCCTTTTTCCTTTCTTTTCTCATTTAGCCTTTTAATGAGAGTGATAACCTGTGTTTGACCATCATGTCAGTTTTAGGACATCAGTTTTAGTCCTTGTCTGGAGCTGTTAAAATGTGGAAACTTAATCAGAACAGTTATGTTTTAAAAAAAAAAAAAGACAGAAGCCTACTTTCTATGCAGATTTCACCTGAGGCAGTGTGACAGCAATGGTTCTTGTTGTGCTTTTCCATGATAGATAGAGCCCTTTACTACACAGTATTTTCCTCTCCATGAAGGCACTTCTACATTGCAATTAAGTAACTATTGATCTTTTTTGATGAGCAGATTGAGTTCTTTACGTTTTTTATTATGAGCATTTTTCAGCCCTAAATTCACTTTAATTTATAAAGGTGATCAAAGGTTAGATGAACCCTGGTAAAAAGTAATATATCTCTTCTGCATTGCACCTCACAATACTTTCTTCCTTTATTTCCATATTAGTGTAAGATGAACTGTCGCAGCACTCTCCAAACTAGCCAGCTGCAACAAGGTCTTTTACCATCTCATACCAGCATACTCTTCATGTCAGTCCCTCTGCTGCCTTCTCCTTGTCCCTCCTCATCGAGGTCACTCGGTCGGTCAGTCGGTCACTCTCCTCTCTGCTTCTTCCTCTCTCTTCTGTAGCTGCACTCTCTTCATTGTCTGCCCAACCTCTTAACAGAAGCAGCCACAGCTGCACCTTACCTACATCAGCCACCCCAAGCCATCCCACAGCTGTATATTATCAATGCTAATTAACCCAGCTTCATTCCACTACAATGAACTGCTTTTAAATTTCTTTTTTTAGCCATTATCATTAACACAAAATAAAATGCCACATCGACACAATGGATGATGTAGTTTTTACATTGAGTTTAACTTTTTTTCTATTGAAATTAATGGAATCTTGCCAACAGTTTCAATGGCAGAAGAATTAAACCCATATCGAGCAATTCTGAACTCCTAATTCAGATATATTTCTGTTCTAAGGTGCTAGGGGACATGTGGCAGGTCAGATGCAGTTTCATAGTGACTGGTGCTAAATATTGACATTTTAATGGCAATCATTGTATTGGAGACCTCAGACAACATGACCTTCCATGCAATCTCTAGCCTTGTCTCCTGATTCAAAAGCCATTATAGTAATGGAAAATATTCCCCTGATTTTAGTTGGGTTTGAATCTGACCCCGGGTTAGTGAATTAAGTGTATAGAGATCCCAACAGACCACAAAGGACCTGGTAACTCAGATGGCCCCTAATGTATTCTGTGGGTAAGCCAGGGTTATATACCCAGGGATATCAAGATTCAATCTCTTTGCTGCCGGCATCATCAATGTTCAGCTAACATTTGATTGCCTTTATAAAGAGGAAGTCAATGGATGTGCTCCTATTTATTTGAATAGGGACATGACTGAGTCCTGTAGGTTTTTACTTTTAAAACCCAGCTTAGTTAAAGGTTTTAGTGGAGTAGTTGCTCAAAGGAAAAAAGTAAATTAATCTAGGCACCCCCCATTTAAAAAAAGAATAAAAATACAAAGAACAGAGACAGGTTTTCATTTTAGAGAGAGGATGTCAAAGACACTGGAGAACTTGGGCAGTGCATGTGTGACAGCTCTCCGCTCCTCTGTGTCTCTGCTGAGCCTGGAGAAAGTGTTACTCTCTTGGATGTGATTGGTGGTGCCAGCTTTTGGAAGGAACAGTTCTGAATTTGCTGTAAAGCATATTGGGAAGCTAGAGAAATTTGTCAAAGAGGGTGTGTGCATGTGTGTGTGTGTGTATGCATGCATGTCTGTCAGTGACTGGGCTGAGGTGGCAAGTGAAAAAGATAAATCACTCAAATAGAGGCATTGAGGAGGAGACAAAATTAAGACAAATAGTTTTGTAGCTGTTGATGAAAGGAGCCTGAGGTTAGACTGGAAAGCTCTGAAATGAGTGGATGCAGTAGTAACACTAGGAAAGATACAGGTAGGGGATGTGTCTGTCAGGGCAAAAGGAGAGGGTAGGGATTAGAGACAATTCAGGGGAAAACACGGCCAAATTTAGCCATGGTTTAGCAACATTGGGAAAAAGTGGAGGTTAACCACATTTTGGGAGCCTGGATAGTCTAGGAAACAGTCATCAAACACAATGACACAAAGATCAGGCAACATAAACTGGTAGGCCACATCTCATTTTTTCTATGTTCTTAATAAATCCACATCTCCCACAGTCCTGAAACAGGTTTGAATAGGAACAAGGAACCAAACCTCTTACACTTCCCATTTGCCTTTATTTACTTGCTTTCTTTTATTCAGGTAATAACCATAATGACCTTGGCATATGTTGTCCCTGGAGGGATTAAGGACTAATTCAGACAAAGGATTGCTCTTAGTTTTGTTCTACTGACATAGAAACGGTGGAGATAAAAATCATAAAATGGTTTGGTCATCTAGTTCCAACCCTCCTGCCATTGGCAGGGAAAAAGGAACCCATCCCTGGGTGGGTTTGAACCACGAACATTTCAATTAAGAGCCGAACACGCTAACTGATCACACCGCAGGGACTCCCAAATAACTGCGCACATTCCAAAAAGGAATTTAATGAGTGTCTTTCCCAATAGATGAGCAAAGGATACACACTTAGAAAGGAGTCTGGAGCTGGAATGTGTAGCTGGTAGGAAGTAGTTTGGCTAAAAACTTTGTAATTTAACTAATACCTTGCTGAAATCCCTGCCTTCCTTTGCAGATCACCACATGTTTAAAAGTACACTTAGGCAGTCCACATTTTAAATAAACTTTATTATCACAGCATAAGCAATTTAGTGAACTAGCAGAAGGAATGAAGAGTGATAGAATCCTAGAATCATAGAATTTTTTAGGCTGGAAAAGACTTTTAATTTCATAATAAGGTGAAAGACTTTTAAAATAAAAATTCCTTTTACTTTATGTTTTAGGGTGACAATACATGGTCATTGATCGTTATTATTTTTAAAACAGACTTCATAAAGTTTCAGCTTTGTGAAGAAAATGTAGGATTTTTTTAAAGAAGCTGAAAATAACAAATCTTTTGGTTTGGAGACCTCTGAATACATTTTGGAAAGTATTTAAAGTGGGTTTCATAGGTGTTAAATATAAGGTAAACATTTTCAGAAAACAAGAATTTTTTATTATTATTATTTATTTTACTATTAAGCAGGTTCTAAAGTAAATGGCATTGGCTGTTTTATGAGTGAGTTTCCTCCCTATGTAAGACTTTCAATATATTTTGTGTTAACAAGGTTTTAAAGTTTATAAGTGTTTGTGTTTCTATCTTTCCTTTAACGGCTTTGGGAAATTTAGTGAAGGTTTTAGCAGATACAGACAGTAACAATGTAGTAATATGTAGGCAAAGTGAGGTTACAGTATTTGTTAAATGTTATAAATACTCTTAAAACTAGAAGTGCAGCCAGGACTTGAGAAGCAGTTTTAATTTATAAGCAATATGAATTGTTTATAATGTGTAAACAATTTGAGTTAACAACTAATACGTTTGACTGTGGCTGTGAGAAGTGCTCCATAAACTGCTGACAGTTTGGAGCTCTTGCTTTAAAACCTTGTTTTCTGGATTTCGAGTTCTGTTTTTTCTGCTCTTAAGTACAATCCTTTTCCTGAATTTTCATGAAACCATCTCCTCCCTCCAAAGAATTGCCATAGTCTTCTCATTGCCATCTTAAATCCTATGAGAACCTGAAAGCTGAAAATTTGTCATGTTTCAGCCATGGTTGAGTTTGGTCTATGTGTATGCCCTGTCATTTTCTTTCACATTTTGTTTTAAATTGGATTCAGGATAGAGAAAGTAGGGAAACACATGAGAAAACAATCCAACTCATGCAATTAAAGTGAAATAGACACTAACTGACAGTTCCTCTGTCTACTTATGAGGAGATAACAAGGAGGAAGAGGCTTAATTTACATAATTTATGTAGTTATTTATTTAAATGTGACTAAAAGCAAGGTATGAGGGCCAAACACCTGAGAACCACTAGCAATAAAACACATCATAAACTGAATTACAAATATAAATAAATGTCCCATTTAAAGCTTTTCCAGTAAAATCTTGATCACAAAATTTCCCTTTGCCTAGTGCTTCTGTGATAACCCAATGAAAAAACTTTATCTGAAACCACTGCACCTCAAGAAGTTGTTCAAGAAGTAACAGTAAGTGAGCATACCTTAACCTCCTGTCTTCAATACAGTGCTTTGCAACTGGACCTGTAAGTCATGACCTCTGAGTTAGATCTTGCATCAACATTAGCGTTTTAGGTCACGTCATGAGTGTTTGAAGTGAATCTCCTGACTGTCCCAACTTGCAATGCTTTAATTCACATTGTGGAGTGTTCTTGTGGTGCATGGTCTGGATTCTTTTTGGATGAGATAATAAAACGACCCCTTAAATTGGAAGGTGAACACCAGAAAAGTACCCAAGTTGATCCAGCTGCTACTGAGCAGTCAGTAGAAAAGAAAAGACTAGAGCTACTCTGAAATAAAAGAACAAGTATAGTGTGGGCCACAGGTCTGCAGCACAGACTGGTTTGCCCACCATGTCTCAGCTCTGTTGATGTAGATATAGTACAGACACCTAAACCATCTCCATAAAAATGAGGTTGTCTAGCTGGTATCATCTGGTATGAAACAGAAAGTGCATGACATCTTTGAAATGCTGTAGCTATACTTTTGTTTCTGGAGAGGATTCATTCATCTTGGCCCTATGCATGCTTTATTTCTTACTATGTAAAGAGAAGGAAACCTACCTGGGCATGACTGGATTTCTACTTTTTGAGAACAAGCCACAGGATCATGTATTTCAAACCACAGCTTCCTCAAGAGCTGCAGCTACATCAGCTTTCCCCAGCCCCATGGGAAAGCCTGCACAGTCCAGGTTACAGTTTATACTGGATGGAAGCAATCAGAGCAGCAAGTGGCTGGTATCACACATACCTGTCAGGAAGGCACTTTCAGCACCTGTGCTTCATAGTGAAGAAATTTCAATCTCTCCAGCTTGCAGAATCAAGTATAGTGAAGACAAACCCTTATCTGTTCATGTTCTGTCTTCTCACTAGCTATAGAGGATTAGTCCTGGTGGTGTCCGTTGGGTGTGATGTGAGCAGTCTGTTCCTTTGTGACTAATGGGCCTTGCACTGAAGTTAAATCGTCTCATCCCATAGAGTTATCATTTCTACTGCACTGCACTGATAATTATCTAAATAAGCAACAAATTAGGTTCTTCTGCTTGCACGGCTGGGCTCAGACTGCTCACTTTAGTGCAGTGCTGGAAGATTTGAGCTTCCATGCCATCCAAGGTGAGCAGTAATGAATGTTAGTCGTGTGGGATTCCTGAACTGCCCCTTTCTCCAGCACCACTTTTTCCTCACCACTGAGCGAGAAACCGCACACACTGGAGGGGCAGGAGTATGTCAACTACAAATAAAAGTGATTAGGAGAAATGAATATGCTTTCCCTCAGCCAAAGGTGCAGAGAAACATAAGTATGGCTAGCTTAGTCTGTAATCACCAGTTTCAAAAAGCATCTCAGTCTCCTTTGAAAAAGGAGACTATGGGAAATGAAAAAAGAAAAGACTTCAGGAAAAGGGAAAAGAAAGTAAATGGAGTGACAAAGTCAGGTCTCTCTGTGGAGGAAGGGAGCTCATTTGCTATATTCAAATATGGCAACGGAAAACCAGGGTAGGGGGATTGAGGTACTAGATTAAAGAAACTGGTTACACATGACTTTTGTGTCTCTAAAGACATTTAAACATTTCCTCTTGTGCATCTGCACTATGGAGCCACCATTCAGGTTTTGTGCTGGGGCTGTAAGACACACATTGATCAGACTAACTTAAGTCTAGAAGAGTTTCAATAAGTCGACAGCAAGTTTGAAGTTACTGTCATGAACATGCTTAGAGGTCTGAAAGATGGAAGAAAGTGAAATTTGTGCTAATAATCAGCTAAAGTTTTCCATTCTATCTAAAATATATTTTATATAGTTTTAATATGGAGGGATATTGGATGAAAAAAAATTGAGTGATTTGAGCAGAAATTATTCTAAGAGATCATACCAGTCTCTCCCCATCTTAAAATCTTTGAAATTGACTCAGTTAGAGACCCTTCCAAAGCACATCAAAGCCAGTGCCTTTTACTTTGTCATCATGTTTGGATGAATATATTGTTAAACAAAACTACCACAAGGTATCTGAGCTTTTGGAGAAGTTACTGCCTCAGATTTTATGAAAGCCACATGACATATGGAAACAGCATATGGAAACCTGTTAACACTGAAAGGTAAGGAGAAAAGTGGCAATGAATGATGAACTTCCTGGAAATGTTTAAAAACCTGAATCACAGTCATCTGCAGCATTCCTGATGGAGCATATTGAGATTGATACGAAGTCAAGAGGTTTCCAAAGCTCTCCATCACCTGAATGATAGCAAAGGGCTAGACACTAACCATATGTCAACTGTGTGTTTCAGAAAGATCTTTTGCCTCCTGAGAAAAAAGGGTGTGAAATCATTAGCACAGCCTAGAAATGTGGAAAGTGACGGATTGTCATGTAACCACACAAAGAAAACTAGCTATAAAGATTATATCAGCTAATGAGTTTTTCATACTGCCGTCTACCACACGGGAAACTTTTGCATTTTTATCTCAGACAGAATCAGAGGGCTAGCTGAAAAAAATGTCTGTAACATCAGCAGGGGTGAATTTGGCACCTCTGTGTGGAGAAGATACTTTTACTTGAGCAATTTATCATGCAATGGCGGATCTGAATCCAATAGTAATTAGTGTTTAATTGACTTTACTGGCACATTCAATGCTTTGTACCTCCTCTAATTATGGAATATCCCTTGTGTATACGCATTTTCATCAAAGCTGATTTTCCAAGAATATAGTCTATATTAGAATGGCTTGAGGTCTTATGTTACGACTGATGGACTAGTTTAGGAGTCAGCCCAGGCATCATCACTCACAAAATAATAAACAAACAATAGCCTCTTTCATCTTAGTAAATCCCAAAGTTCTGTACAAAGTAAATAATAATTAAACAGATGAACATTTAATGAAAATGTCTACATCAAAGAAGATGCATATCACATTAAAAATATATTTAGCTTCAAAACATCCCCACCATCTAGCCATTGCTTATCAGGTTTAACTGCATATAATGATGAAAGAGTTGTCTGATTTCACAGCCCTTGTAATTAGTGATTCTCTTCCAATTACCTTCAAATTTGGCAGCCTCTGTTACTATTATCCTGCCTATCTCTTCCTAGGATGTTGCACTGCTGTTGCATTCCACTTCTATGCCCATTAGGGAGGTGGTTTGTCTCTTGAGACCTATTGAATCCAATGGGAATCTTTCCAGTTACTTCAACAGTTGCTGGATCAAGATCGCAGTAAACTCTAGATTGTTTCTTTATGTTTGCTTGATTTGCCTGTGTAGCTGGGCCCAGGTGCCAGTACACTTTCTCCTTCAGACTAGTGTTTGGTGCCTATTCATTTTTAGTTGTTGTTTGGATGAAGCCAAAAATGCAGATTCTTGCACAAGGCAGTAAAAGTGTCAGGCTTCAGCATTATCTGCAATAATGAAAAGCAGCTGGTTTTACATGAGATAATTCACAATCTGCCAACAGATGGCAACATGTGGAAAAGGGACCAACCCCAGCCAGCTGTGGAGAAAAAAAGGGACTGTCCCCTGTGGACTTTTCCATATGTACCTTTGGCAATTTTTTCATGTGGTTTCTGATTTTTTAAACGTTCAGAGACTTTCTGACCACACTGGAGCATGAAATCTGTGGCTGTCAATGGTGTAGGGACTGGCAATATTTGTTACTAGCCAGGTGGCACTACTTTTCTGTACACCTGGAAATGTGCATAGGCTTCCCTATTCTCTTGTCCCAAATGGGTCTGCAGGTTGGTTTAGGGAATCTCATTTCCTGCTTGTTTTCATTTGTTTCAATTTTTTCCACCAAAATATTTTTTCCTGCATGCAGGGATGGTCTCTGTGATTGGGTCTAGCACAGGGCATGGTAGTGAGGGGAAACTCTTCTTCCATAGTCAAGGAGTCTCAAAATCTGCCTACATCTCTGTCTGTGCACATATCCACATTTTTTTTTTCCGAGAAAATACTGTACAAAACAAGTACTGATCAGGTATCTGGAATTATATATGAACAACCTTGTGCACATATCCACATTTTTTTTTTCCGAGAAAATACTGTACAAAACAAGTACTGATCAGGTATCTGGAATTATATATGAACAACTTCACATATTAGCTCCTCTTGGCTCCCGGAAAGAATCGATACCTTTAGTTACAGACAGATCTACCAGAGACAGTAAGGGCAGTAAAAACAACTATTCTTCCTGAAGAAATTGATTCAATTTCTAAGCAATCACCTAGGAATCAGTTCAGACAAATCAGAATGTGACTGCTAATTACTCCTTATTTAATTTTGGAAGTGGCGTGAATTAATGCCAGAAAACCAGGGGGCAAGTGTTCCATGTAGAGCCAGGGGAAAATCATCAAAAGTTTCTGAAAGCTCCTTCTTTCCACTCAAACTCAGATCAAAAAATCAAAAGAGGTTTTAGAAATCATAGGTTTCTGTGTTTTATGTTTATTCTTGTATCTTGAATAAATTTGTGCCCTCTTTCAATGATAGAGTTTTACAGCTTCAGCATATTTTAGCCCCCCCCCCCCCCCCCCCCAGCTTGTAATTTGCCATCCCTAAGAGTAGTATGTGCACTGAAGTTCATATCTTTTTAAGGTGGAGTCCCCCACTATAACTCAGGTACAAATAAAGCCCCACTTTGGCTACAAGTTTTCTCCCCATCTACCTGCTTAGCAGATGATGCCAGTGTTCAAGAGGTGGTATTTCAGACAAAGGGCAAACTGTTCTCAGAGGCAAAGAAAGCATCATCACTTATTTTCCTCTCTCTGCCTAGGCTTCTCCTTCTAAACCCCCTGCACCAAGGCCAGTTTATGAATGTTCAGCAAAGGGTTTTACCAGCACTGACTGTCTGCCTCCACAAAACCTTTCCCTGCCATGCTGACCTATCCTAAAGCTGCACTGTTATGTTAGCCTCACAGAAACCCCTAGGAGCTGAAGTAGCTGTAATTAAAGGTTTTCAGCTACAGGGCTGTCAAATCCTTTTGTGTATCTGTTTTGGCAAGTGCTTCAAACCCTACAGCAATATTAAATAGACCATCTGTTAGCCTTCATTAGGCTCTCACTCATCAACAGGACTATTAAATATAACTGAGCATGCTAAAGGAAACCTTGACATCTGGGCTTTCAATTGGAACAGTGATCAATATTAATAACAAAACTATTTCACCTGAATTTATTATTAATACAAAGTTAAATACAGTATAAATATGGATGTTTTGCCCTACAACACAGCTTTAATGTGACTGATCTAAATGATATAGTGAAACTCAACTTCATTACCATCAATATCTGTAACAATGTAGATACCTAAAGAGCTCCACTGCAATGGCACTGTCCAGAAGGGCTGGTCACCACTTTCGTCTTTGTTAAATGATAGGGCAGATAGGACCATGCTAAACACAAGGGGTGTTATAGTAAAAGACCTACAACTACAAAATAACCAGGGTCCTCAGTAGACAGTTTATTCTCTTCCTCTTTGCAAAAACGTCTTACATATTTACAAATAAGGCATAATATCCTGTCGACATTAAAACAAGATCCCAAAGCATTCCTTAGACAGTATGTTTTCTAGACCATTTTGCTCTTCTCACTGTTCTCCTTTGGCCTCTATCCACTTCCCCCATACCTATAATTAAAGCACAGGGATATTCACCAGTTCCTCAGTATTCCAGCTGAGGGATGCCAAATTCCTTCACCAGTTTTGAGGACACACCACTCCCATTTATATAGCCAGTCTGATCCTTGGTTGGGTTTTTTCCTTTCCTTTGAAAAAGGATATGGTCTAGTCTTTCCACATTTCGTATAAGTATAACTTATAGCTGATTCTTCCCAAATACATACAATACTTTTTTTGTGTTTCTTTATCGAACTGCACCTCACATATTTCAGACCAATCTCATGATGGTCACTTTGAATACTAACTCTATCTTCCAATGCTCTTGTAGACCCAGACAGAACAGGATTTCCACCCAGATCTAGCATTAGACAAAATATTGATCAACACTGGAATCAAGAAATGCTACTGAGGAACTTCATCTGATACATCCTTCCAGCCTAATACTAAGCAACTGGTCTTTGAAAATAGCAATTGGAAACCAATTTGTTTCAGAAAGTAGCTGGAATCCTACTGTAGCTTGTTTCAGAACATATTTTCCTACAGAGCTAGAGAGTCATAGTCAAAAGCCTTACTGAAGTAATGGTACACCACTTGCTCTTTCTTCATCCCTATGTAAAAGACCATTTGCGTCTTGTGCAGAAAAGTAATAGTTTTGTTCATCTGAGAAGAAGGATGCTTCATCCAGGCAATTGTTTCAGTAGCAACTGTATAGTATAACTGCACTCATAAATTCACCAGGCCTCATCCTAAAGTCATTTTGTTTCCATCTTTCTGGAATGACTGAGTCACACTGGCTAATTTCTAATCCTGTCTTGGTAGGTGGAACACGGTTTGGAAGATCTGTCACCTCTACTGTAGGGAGCCGAGAAAATGCACTCATAATCAACCTCTGTGCCTCACGGGTAACTATGCAAACAATAATGGGTCTGAAACCCTTGTTCTGGTGCAAATACCCAAAACACTGGCAAAGCTATGATGTGTCTGAAAGCTATTCCTCGATTTTCTATGGGCCGGATTGAAAAACTCTGTATTTGAGCTGCCTGGCATAACCCTTGAGCTCCAAACCTCTGCTTTGCAGACAAAACTGACACTGAAACAAAGCAAAATTTTGAGGCTGACAGAGAACAATGTAGCCTGCCAATAGCCTGGCACACACACAGCACAAGCAGAGATGTCAAACATTGCAATGTGCATGATTGAAGCTGAAACACAGTCACTAAAACTTCTAACTCCATGCCCTGTGGGTGGATCATGCACACATCAGTGGGACCCTTTGTATCAGAATTTGTTTGTCCATAAAAATGGGAGAAATTGAGTTCCAACATAGAATTGTTGGGAAACTGAGTAATGCTGATGAGCATCTTGATCTGCTGATACAGAATCCAGTTCCAGTTGCATGAAGTCCAGCTCCTGAAAGCAGTTCTTGTGACATTTGCAGACGAGTCGTTTGTGATTTTGATTTTCTACCTAAAAGAGTCATAATTAAGGCAAGCTCAGGGTGCCACATCTGAAGGACATTCTACCTCAGATTATCATACTACTTATCAAAATAGTGAAAAGACACCCAAGCAGGCAGTCTGGGGAGGTGGTTGCAGTACATTTTTACCTGGAGGCTGTTTTCAATCATCTTTACTGCATGCTGGAATTTTATATTCACATTAATGTATCAATATCTAGCAAAAAAATTATTCCCTAGAACATCACTGTAACCAAGACAAGTTTTTCCTCTGTGTTGAACTGATCATATTGAAGAAACCCCCAAATATTTATCCCATTTTTGCATAATAAACTACTGTGGTGAGTAAGATGTGATTCAGATTTGTTAGTTTACATTGATGCAGCTCTGAGCATAATCATTTATCAGAGTTCTGAGTATGAATGGCCAGACGCTCAGTTGAATCCCATACACCACATGTCAGCCTGCCCTGCCATTATGCCTGATTTCTTTAACACTGAAAGCAAACGAAGTGAACAGAGTTTGGTTCAACTGCTGCTTTTCCCCATTCTTTCTGAAAGCTCTACAGACATAATTTGGGTCTTTTACTCCAGAGATTATTTGTTTTTTACTTTATGTCAGTTTAACCTTCTGTGAGTAAAAATTCTATGATTTAGTTCCATGTGACCCAAACACCATCAATTAAACACCATAGTGAAATGTGTTCTGAAGGCTTATACTCCCTTATTTACTTCAGCAATTCATGCTAGTACCTCACAATATTCTTACTATAAAAGTAAACTAGCAGCTGTAACATCAAAAGCCAAAGGAAAACCTGGAAGATTAGCCATGGGAGGAAGGCACTAGAAGGCAAAGACTGAATGTCAAGACATACACCGTTTTTCAGGTAGTGGGTGGTCATGAATGTAATTTGTCCTATCGTTAGCTCTGATGTTCTACTGGTACGATCTTGCTATGGTATTTAAGGAGTGTGTTGCTCCAGCACATCTCTGCTACAGCTTTCACTGATAGTGGGCTCCCAGAGTTAATAACGCTGGACCCTTCTAGTAGAAAGCCCTAGATGGAGATTGAAATAATGTATTCTTATTGATAGAAATATCTTCCAAGGAAATGGAGCAGCTTTTTTGGTTGCAGAGACAAACAGCACACATGGGAGTACAGCAGGCTGGTCGAAAGGGAGGGAAATTCAGTCCAGGGAAGCCAAATTGTGGTGAGTCAGTAACAGAACTGGACACAAAAGTCTTAACTATGGTTGTGGAATGGTAGCACGTAGAGGTAATGAAAATTAGTTAAGTCTTGCACTGTGACTATGTCACTTAAACATGACATATATGTTGGTTCTGAGTGAAAGGGAAGACTTCTTCCTCTGCAGCCAAAGGCATGCATTTCTGCTGGTTTGCCCGGCATAATGATTTTGTGGCACATGGTGGGTGAGAACAAAGATCGATGTGGCTGAAAGTTAACTTTCTTTGTTTTCAAGGAGCCAGTTTGTGGCAGGATTGTTTTTCTGAATCACTGAATGACTTTACAGATGCTGATGTCTTCACAAGAAGAGCAAGAATAAACAGCAAGACTTGGCAACAGCCTAGTTTTGTCTCACAGTAAAATGATCTTTATCTGCAGTCCTATTCAATGACTCTGATTTTGGGACACAAGCTGGTTTGGCTGTGTGCCATGCTGACATGAATGCTTGCCCTGAGCTAAGTAGGATACCTGTTGGCACAGTCTTATTTTTATTCCTATTTATTCCATGCCAAATAACACTCTTGAAGAGAAATGTCACCCTGTATTTTCAGCTGTTATTATAAGATTGCTCTTGTCACTTTTTAAATACTTCAGGACCAATCTGTGTAGGTACAAATGACTTAATTTCACCATTGTGAGCGCTGGGAGATAAAAGAGTAACTGTTTTATTTAGAAGTCCCTCAAGGTCTAGTAAAAGATGGCTATCATATATTGGAAGTTACTCAGAAATTTCATTTCTGCTGAGACTTCCTGAGAAGTTCTGTGTATTTGCTTTGAAAGACTTCAGACTTAATAACTAAAAACAAACAAACAAAAAAGCCTCTGAACATAATTAAATCAATCCTAATTGTTTACATAGCGTTTACAGTTTTCATGGCCCCAACATATAAACAAGTGCTGGAGCATCTATTTACATGGTATTGACCTTCACACAATACTGTTTGTGGCTTGGCATACTCAATGAAGGTTGTGGCTTTCCTATACCTATCTGCTTCTGCATTATGTTAATGAAACAAAAGCTACACTAGGAAAGACACAGTGAGAGAAATGGCAAAGAGTTCACAGGAAGATGTGTAAAGGAGTTTCTCTCTGGGAAGAATAACAGTGCTACAATGGCTTTCTAGGCTACCACTTGTCAATGGAGCCCCAGTAACAGATAGCTGTGCATTCCTGGACCACCACAACTGCAAAACAAGGGTGAATTAATCTTGTGCATTTTGCTTGTCAATGGGGCAGAGCAAAAGCATGCACATCCCTATTTCCTGTTGATCTGATGACCCATGGTGACTTATTTATCCATTGTGCCTTTGTGTGCTCAGTTTGGTTGTGTAGCTTCAAAGTATATACAATGCAAACTATCCATGTAAAGAGTTTATAAGCAACAAGCTTGCAGAGAATTTTACACTCTTGTGTAAAAGCAATCTCAGCCAGTGATAATAGCGAGAGTAAGCAGAAGCAGCTTATACTGGACAAAGACAAATAACCTTTTTTTAATGGGTATTTTGTAATACAAGTAGAAGACAGATATGGGTAAAAGCAGAAGTGAAATGAAGGGAATGATGGCTGGAAAATGACTCAGAAGTGGAAAGATTTTTCTGGAATGGAACATGGCTAAGGCATGATTAGTCCTTGGAAAAGATGAGGAAGCAAATGAGGAAATGAGAGGGTGGAAGGTGGATGGATGCAAGGGAACAGGGGAAGTGGTGTGAAGGAGATGGGGAGTAGACAACAGCCAGTTCATCATGAAGTCCAAAGTTAATACTCTGGAAAATAATGTGTTAATATGACAGGATTTGTTCCTTCCTTCAGCAGCACCTAATGAGGCAGTTTTGGAGCACATAGTCCATGGCTTTAAAGTGTCTCCAAAAAGCAGAAACTGATGCTTTCCATGACTGCTACTATTTAGTTCAAATCACTCTGTGTGTCACCTCCGTTTGTATTCCCTGATGTGGATGAAGCTCTGATTAATTCTCTGACCTAGAGGAATGCTTGCAAAATATAGATGAGTGGAGTGTCCCCTATTCCTCCTGTAATACTGCATACCTTCTATGCATTCCAACTCATCATAACAACTTCCTGAGTTTTCTATGGAAACCTTTTTGTTTAGGTGTGGGACATTAAGATCCCTAAAACTGAAGGAAATCTCCTGGCAATAATTACTAAGAAAGTCTGTACTGTGCAAGTTCATGTTCTTCACCTGTAGTGGCAAAGTAAAAAGTAATGATGGAGTTCTGATCTGGTTCATCTAATCACTGAGTTCCATACTCACAGATTCTCTTGGGCTTGAAAAACTGGGCCAGAAGTACCGTGAGAATAGATTGTCTCTTGGTGTTTCTGCATGGAACAAGGGCATGTTAATAATAGCAAAAATGAAAAATAATTAAAAATAGAAGGCCTGATTCTCCCTGCATCAGAATTTTGTTTGCTGTTTTGCTGGATTGGGGAAGGCTTTTGTTTGTAGTAGGACCATGTCCAAATTATCTGTAGTAGTTTGGAGTTTTGTGTTTGGTTTTTTTTAATAATCTAAAGACATTTCTAACTCTTATGAATGACTGACCTTACGTTTTTTTCTTCTGAATTGTTTCTCATTTGCTAGTGGCTTGTAACTGAAGAAATTCTATATTGGCTAGGTAAATAGTTGTCTGAGACTGTGTTAGTAGCTAGGAATGCATGAATAAATGACCTAGTTGTTCTGTCTTCATTCTGTGATTGTTCTGAGCCTGTGCAATGTTTCTATGACCTTCACTACAGGATTAATGGGAGTTATTTTGTGTATTGGTGCAAAGCAATTATGCATGCCATCTTGCTTTGAGATGGTTTAAATGAAAGTTGCCACTAGAAATGTTAACCTGCACCTGTCATAATGCTATTATGTTATCTTGGGCTAATGGTGAAAAGAAGTCATGATTTCATTTTATTTAAATTTCAGCTGGGTATTTGACCATAAAATTATTTATAAAAGGAAGCACAATAAAGACAGTAGATCAAGAGTTTAGCAGTGAAAAAGAAAAGTGTTGTGCTATTGTCTGGAATATAATTATAGAAGAAGCTTCAGTGTACAACAGAATGGATGAAGCTTAGGTGCTCAAAAGATTCTATAAAAGTGAAGGGGCTGACATTATTGTCCTGTGAAAATCCCCGTATCTACTTTATTCTTGTGATGTTAGTAAATGCTCATGACAATGGCTGACACAAGATTACAGTTAAAGTTTTCAATCAAAACATCCATCCTCAAATGAAAAGTAGAGGCTAGCCTAAAAGTGAAGATGGCCCTGCCTAGGGACAAATTTTATTTTTTAATTTGTTTTCTTGTATTTTCTGTAAGCACAGATTGGTGAAAATGAAGGGTAGATACTACAGATTCTTCAAGAGTAATGTTAGATGCAGAATAGTAATGCATCTGGTCATTTCCATGTATGTGTGACCGCGTGAGAGAAGTAAATCAGGCAGAGATGGTGGGCTGGAGTGAAAATAGTTTTTCATGTGAATATATATGTGTGAAATAGGTTGTCTGGGATCAAAAAAAAATATATTTTTTTGTAATTGTAGCCCTTTGAAGATGTGTGAATAATAAGATATTATTTTGGGCAGAGTATAACAGAAGCAAGTTTCAGAGTCCAGCATTGTGTGACTGGCGATCAGATCCCTGCTTTAAACCACCAAAGCACTGTTTGTTCTGGGATAAGCCTCTCCTCAGGATGTCCAAAATTGTTCCTAACAAGCATAAACCCCCCCCAGAATTATATGAAGCAATTAATTTTTAGTGAATCAACATTTTTTCAACAGAAAAAGGTTTCTTCAAGAAATTTCTGTCCAGGTCTAACAAAAAAAAAAAAAAACCCCAAAAAAAAAACAACCACAGGCTCAACATTACATTCTGCAGTCTTTAAGCTCATGTAAATTGCCCTTGCTCAGTGGAATTACTTAAACAAAATTTGCTCTTTATCACGACGTAAGATCAAACCCTTAATGCTAGAATTTAACACATAGGAATATATAGAAAGAAGTGTCACCATCCATCTGGTTTCTGGCATATCTGCACTACTTTATTTTCCTTATTCTCAGGTGTTGGGTTTTTTTTTTTAGGATTTTCTTCTGGGGGTTGGGGGGAGGGGAGCAGACAGTGGTGTCTGTCATTTTTCTTGAATTATTTTAGAACCTGTTAAGGCTGTAGGTACATGGTGGTCAATGTATAGAAACACAAAACTGAATCCAGCTGCTCTGGCCAGAGGAGGACTGCACCCTGATAAACTTGTTCCATTATTACTGACCCCAGGCAATGTGCTGATCTACTGCATCCTGCTGGGAAACCTGCATAAACATACACTTTCAGTCAAGAAAAGCATAAGGGGATAAACGCCATTGCTTTAAGGATTTGCACTGATAATGTACACTCAGCTTTAATTTTTGCAGTGTGTTTAGATAGTACCATCAATGAAGTTACCTTTTTTTTTGCCTCTCCTTTACTATCAGGATAGGGATAATGTGATCCTAGCAAATGTATCAGTAAGGGTTCCCATAGGATAACTGTTAATAACTATACAATACTTGGGTCAAATACAAGGTACAATCTGATGAGGAAACACAGAGACAGTTAAATTGTATCATGGCATCTATGTGGAATATCTGGAATGACTGTAATCACATAATCAAGGTGGGCAAATATGAAACAGTCATTGAAATTAACGGTATGAATTGTAGTATTTACAAAGGAATATATTCTAATTGTTGTATCCTTTAATATCTTCCAGTTGTAAAGGATCTTTTATTAATGTAAACTCAGCAGAAGTTTAGCAAACATGTATCTAGCTTTTTTAATGAGGTCGTTTTAGAAGGATAGTCCTTCTCTCACTCTCATTTCCATCCCGTATTTCCTTCCCTGAAATCTCTTGCCATATTTTCATAAGCTTTTAGAGAGTGAATTCTAAAGCCTTCTCACCTTTTCACATCTAACCTTTACATGGTTTGAAGTTGCAGCATTAGAATATAAGTACTCAAAAATCAAATTCACAGATCATCTATGTGGAGAGCATACTCTTCCACTGAACTTTTCTGTAGTTATATTGCAGATATGATGACATATGGCTATCTGCCAAGTCTGTAATAAGAGTAATAGAGACATTAATCAGTTTTATCAGTTGCATACAAGATTTCAGTAACAAGTGTGAAAGAGGTTGGAGCTGGTTTTTGTCCATGCTTCTAAACTGAACAAGGAGCTGTGCAAATGAAATACAATTTGTTCGCCTCAAAACCTTTATTACTTAAAATGGCAACATAGATAAAGGGAATACTATTGATGTTTTAATGCAGAAGATAAAGTTGCAGCCAGATCAAATGCATTGCTTTGGGTCAAGCAGAGATTGCTAAGGACCCAGGAACTGACCTGCAAACCAGCACCTTCAGCCACCACTGTATTGCAAAACTACCTGGCCTCTTAACCTATCATTCAGACCCGTACCCTAAGTTTCCGATGCATATTCTCTGTGAAGAGACTGAAACCAAATAAAATGTGTCAGCTTCTTGTCTTCTGAAACTGTGTAAGAACTCTATGGATTCATTACTCTTTTGCATTAAAAAGAGCTATGAACTCTCTACAGCTCACGAAGTTCAATCCTACATGGATGAATCTGAGATGAACATGAAAGGTTCTTTGAATGCACGACTGGGTTTGAATTCTGCAGATTTACTCAGAGCAGTTAGCATTTGAAACCATTAAGGATAATAATTGGACTGGGATGGAGGGAATGAAGAATAGGCCCTTAAACTGGCTCTGTCTGCTCCGATTTAGAATCATAGTGTATGTTTGTACTCAAAGATCTTTAACTTAATGAGCAACTCCAGTTTACAGGAGAAAATATATGAACATGTAAGGACCTCCAAACTGATATATGTATTGAAGGGTGTAGTGCTGACTATTTCTACAGAATTAGATGAGAATTAAGGACAAATTAAGAAGTTATGTGCTAGATGGAATAAGAAAACTAAAAGATTAGTTACTTAATGGCAAGCAATGTTTTAGTGTTTTTCCTGGTTCATCACATTCACAATTATGAGGCAGGTCTTTTCCATTTCTCACACTGTGTGGAGAGCAGATCAATATAACTATTCTTACAGTCACCCTGGTAGTTATCTGTTCTACACTAGAGAGAAATATCTAGCTCCTTTGTTTCAAGAAGAAAGAATGGGTGCAAGATGAACAGTCCCTTGCCTTGTACTCTGTCAGTACCTCTCCTATGGACTGCAACGCTTGACACAATGAAAGACAACTGCATGTTCTGGGCTTTTCTAGAGAAAAGGGAAAAACCAAAACCCCTCCAGACTGGGCTGCGTGATTGGCTATGATTTGGAAAACTCTTTAAAGCTTTCACCTGAAAAACATTCTGGAAGAGTCCTTCAGTGCTACAACATTATACAAATAACAAAGGATAACACTTAGTGTTTTGTTAAGCCACCACCTGCTGATCCATCAACTTCCCACTCCTTGTATTACTCTGACACTGTAATGACAATGCTACCTTAAAGCACACAAGTTGCACATTCCTGGGAGAGTGCTTAAAAGAGTCAGAGGTGTGTGCAAGATTGGATCACTTGTCTCAGCCTAAAGCCTGCCTTATCTCAGAGTTTCCACTATAGACATGCCACGTACAGAGAGATGTGCTTCTGCTACTTGCACTAGCTCCCATGCTGCTGTCTTGCTCCTCAAGCACCGAAACAAACAACTGGAGTTAGTGTTATGAAGAAGGATCAGTGTGAGGTGACACCAGTTTATTTACATTTGCTGGCTTTCAATGAGATTGAAAACAAGTTGAAGAACCTGCACTCAACCTAAGTACGGTTTCAGCTGGAGCAGAAGGTATCCAGGTTAGCTTGCAGAAGGACCCTTTTGATGAGAAGGAAGTAGAAGTTTAGATTGCCAGAGGAAGGTGCTGAATTCTCAGCTCTGGACTCTTTTGAGGAGGTAGATGAACGTCTGTCAGGAATAGCTTTGAAAGCAGATACAGAATGTGCCTTCTGGAGATATCTTCCAAATCAATTTGCCTATTATGCTACTTACTGTTTGTGTTCAGGCTTGAAGATGAAGCTCTCCCAGGCTGAAGATGGCTAGGGAGGGCTAGAATTCAGATCAGGTATTCAGTATCTGGTTCAGCCTGTTTTATGGGATTCATGCTTTAATGGGTGGGCTTGAAGGGGTCCTAGCAGGCATTTCATCAATACTGCCTGGCTCCAGAGATAGGACAGGGCTCATGGGATGCAAAAGACCAGTTTTTTCTGACAGAACAGTCTGTTTAAGAACAAATCTTTATGAAACAGAGAACCTGGGGAAAAAATACTTTTTTCTTAAAAGAGAAAAATATTCTATTTTAAGCTTTAAACCTTTAAAGTGCAATTAAAGGAAATTTTGGAGACTTATTTCAGATTTTAATAAAAAGGAAGTTTTTAATGCTGAGAAACACATATTGGATCATCATGAGCACTGGTTAACTACCAGGGCCGTATAGTGATGCAGAAGGGCTCATTTTCCACTTTGGAGTGCATCCTACAAATTCTCAGTCTTACCTATTTATCTCTCTCACATTTGATGTTGTCACTCTGCAGAGAAGTAAGTAACTGACATACATTACAAGGACTCTGAAATCCTTCAAAAAACAAGATACACAGAGATTCTTAAAGCAACAACAAGCAGATGATAATGACCTTTAATTAAGCAGTTTGGTTACAGTAAAGATGCCAATTTCATCCTTTATTTTCCATTCTTAAGTGGATGGTTGGATGCTTCATGCTATTAGACTATATTTACTCACATAACTTTTCTTGTAATAAAACGTCCAACTTTTTTAAAAAAACTTGTGATGGCAAGGGATCAAAAACCTTTCAGTGCCAGTTTTGCAAAACAACCCAACATATTCAGTTCAAAAATTGAGTAAATGTAGAAAACATAATAGAAGTTATTTTATATCATGATTCCTAAATATTCTTGCTTCTTTTCAATTGCAGTATCATGTTTATAGCAGCACAAAATTAAGCTTGAAGGGGCCCACAGAGTTAATTTCCCTCAAATAATCACTCTAAGTAACAGCCATGTTGATTCAGACATATTGTATCAGCACATTTATACATTAAACAAAGGTCTGTCTTCCCCCAAGGTGTTAACATAGCCTTTATAATGAATTCCCAATTAATTTTATCAAAAATATTTGAATAAACAGAAGATGAATAGAGAGATGAGGTGGGACTCTGCCCTTTAATGTAGAAAGCTAGCAGAAACAAAGGGATTGTTTCCATTTTTGGTTAATTAACTTTGTCTTTTGGGAACAAGGATGAGTCTTAAATTGAAAAGATGCAGGAAAGAACAAAAATGTATATAAATCAAGAATCTCAGAGGAATAAATGGGAAGGGTAAAGAAAAGCACACTTTTTTTCTTTTAAGATCCCTATTATATTAAATTTACAGTTGAGGCTGACATCAGTTATAGAAGGGCTACAAACTTTCACACTTAAAGAACAAGTATAAAGGTTAAGGCAAAATGTTTTCATAGAGCAACCATCCCATGTCAGCTTACTGCAGGGTGACATTCATCTGCTTTTGAAGAGTTCATTACTGATCATTATCTTCACACTGAACTGACTACAGGCCTGAGCCAGCAGAGACATTCCTGGCTTCCAATTTGTTAGATGCATTATCCAAAGAAAAAGGGGGAAGCATACTCTTGACTAATGAAGAATGTTCTGGTGATTTATTTGGTTAAAGGGGAAGTAAGAAAAAAAAAAGGCAGTTGTTTCTGCTCTTGCAATACACTTGAAAACCTTTGACTTTATTTTACGTGGAATGCTAATACAGAGATGATGAGTATGAAGTCTGTGAAGAATACATACATGCAAAGGTTCTTTCAAACTTGGTTTGACTTTCTCAGCTGTATTTTGTAAAAAAAATGCAGGGTGAGGCCATAAAAATTCACCTGATACTATTAGCTGTGGCTTATTAAAAATTTGACTTGTTGCACACAGAAACCACCACTTTGGGTGATTTCAGATCAGCTCAGAGCATGGACAGAGCAACACATCTCCCTGCAACTGTTTATTTAGATGTTCCATCAAGGCTAGCCTAGTGTTCAATTACTATCACTAGTGAAATAAGGGAATATTGCCAAACGGTAACATCTTTGAAAGTCTAGAAGTTATGTCTTTCTAAAATAACAGAATGGAAGAGAAATAACACCAGTATCCTCAAAGCAACGTACTAGGCAAACCAAGGTTCTAGTTTATGCAATCAGAGCTTATCTAACACTCCTCTACTATATTCCCAGAGCTCTTCCTCTGTGTACCTCCTCTTTTATATAATTTCCCAACTAGCTATGCTCTCTGAGCCTCTGAGAACTGGGGCTTCCAGCCAAGATGGGTCATCACGTTACTTACACAAAACACCTCAATAACTCTCTCACTTCATCGCTCCGTCTGGAGCTTTTTCACACCTAGCAAATTCTCTTACCTTTTTATTGCATAATACATTATCATTCCTTGGTTCTGCAGGCTTGCAGAGATGACAAAAGGTGACAATAGTAGGACATTAAAATAGACTCTATTGCAAACATATCCGTGGATCTCAGTCAAATGGATTTTCTTCAACCCTCCATTCAGAGGTTTTAAATTAAATTTATATTAGTTTTTAAAGATGGGGGTGGTGAGGTGCTGCAGAGAGCACCTTAAAGTTGCATAGTGGTATTAACTATCATTCTGTACCAGCTAAATATTCACTAATGATAATGATTTATTTTGCCTCATTATTTTTCTAGTATGCTCCATTAAAGGTTTTATATTGTCAAGGGTTTTATCTTCCTTCTTTGCCTACATTTCTAAGCCACTAAGGCCTTTTACTCTCCACCCCCACCCCTTATTCAAAGCTAGCAAAGTTTTCATTACCCTTGTTCTCCCAGGAACAAGCTATTTGTGATTTGGCCTAGCATTTTTGTGTTCAATCATCTTTTTCTTTGTTGTCAACCCTTTAAAGATGCTTCTCTTGCTTTCCTGTAATTTATAGCTTCTCAAAAAGTCTAATCAATTTTTATGCCCTCCCCACAGGTTCAGATCTGACTTTGTGTTGGCTGTTTGGAATTCACAGTAATAGGTGTTGCATTTTTGATAACACATTTACTGGTGTTAGCCAGGATGTTTTATAAAGGGTGTGTGGGAGGGTTTGATTTTTTGCCATCCTTAACACAGATAAATTAGGTGAAATATTTCTCAATCAAAAGCTGCTTGACTCAACCACAGCATAAGCTCACTCAAACGGGATCTGAGCTTAAGGCATGTCACAAAACACAGCAAATTCCCCAGCAGAGAGATCCTTCAAAGGTAGCTTGTAGCCCTACAGTGCGAGATGACTTTTTAGACTACTGGAAAATGCTAAAACATTATGCTCTCTGTAATGAAAGTAACAAGTTACACTACTCTCAGCATACATCCATTTACTTAGGTTAGTTCCTACAAAGAGGGTTATGGGCAAAACCTTTTATTTAGTTCTACTGGGAGTAAAAAACTCCAGCAATATCAATCAATTATCCCTTGATTTTTCAGCATGAGAGCTCAGTTCATGCCTCAAACCCCACGTCTCCTTAGGATACAAATCAGAGGGGGTTATTAATGTCTGAACAATTTGATAGGCATGTTCAGTCTCCTCTTTTAAGGAATGATTCTCCGAATATGAGATGTTAAGGTCAGTGCTTCAGGTTTCACAGACCTTACCAATGCTTCAAGCTGGCCCAGAGCTGCTGTTGCGCTGCTGCTGCATCTCCTCTCCCACACTGAACTCCAGCATTTTCTTTCCCTGTGCTTATAAGAGCATTTGGCCTTTGAGCCAGTGGTAATTATCAATAAACTTCAAAGCAACAGCAAGAGAACATTACACTTTTTTTCCTTCCTATCTAGTATCTGTTCAACAAGTCTAAGAGATGAAGACAGGGAAAAGTGAGAACAGAGAAACAAGAACAGTAGTGAAGATGAATTTCCAGTAGAGGTCATGAGAACTCCCAGATCTTCTGTGATCTTCCATTAGAGAGAAAGTATGTCTATAAAGCCTTTTCCTTCTTTAGAATCAGCACTAGCTAATACTACTCCTGAAATAAGAAGGCAGAAAGGACAAAATAAAAATTCTTATTCCTACTAATAAGTACTTATACAGAGGCTCCAGTGACTTCCTAGCCCACATACTCCCAAAAATAGAGCTATTTAAAATTGCTAAGACTGCCTCCAGAAAGCAGCCCCTCACCTAGAC
Organism: Falco cherrug; assembly: GCF_023634085.1. Taxonomy (NCBI): domain Eukaryota; kingdom Metazoa; phylum Chordata; class Aves; order Falconiformes; family Falconidae; genus Falco; species Falco cherrug. Next base: position 29,006,691 of record NC_073704.1, on the reverse strand, counting down.
TACAGACTTGTATCAAAGCCCCGATTCAGACAAAAAAAAACATTTCCACCGAATGCAAACAGCAGTATATACTACTTCTGCAAGCTCCACCACCCAGTGACCTTTGCTAAACTTGGCCTGCCCATTTGCAAGTGATTATTGATGAACTGGTTCCTTCTGCTCCTGCCCTGAAGGCAGAAAATGCTAACACAGGTGTCTTTATTTCAACTAATGTCTGAACCAGAAAGTCTCTAGGTATTTTCCAGCACTTACAATTTGAAACTGATATCCTATTTCAGGCAACAGTCTGTCCATAGTCAACTTGCATATGATATCTGATTACTTTTATATCTCTATATTTGAGTATGTAAAACTATCCATGAAAGTGTCTTTCAGCAATATTGCTAAGACTAACTTACACTTACTGAATAGAAATAGTAACTTTCTTTTTATTACCTGACACTGTAATAATTGATTAGTTGTTATTGTGAAGCTACATAACACAATTGATTTTATTGTGTAAAAATTTATTCCATTGTTTTTTCTTAAATGAGAATGTTTCAATTTCTCCAATACAGCCCATCTCACAGTGCAGCTTCAGTGAAATGATTGCAATTGTCCAGTTTTAACGAGGTTGAAATTATCCATCCTTGAATGTGGGGAACTGGCTAGCGTCTGAAATTGCTTGGCCTTGAGGATCCATTTTCTGTTACCATTTATTAGAAAGAGCATAACCAGTTTTACTGTAGCACCTGGAGCTACTCAAGCACAGGAAGTCTAATGTAACCCCAAAGGAAAAGACTTATTGCACATGCACAGAATAATTATATATCAGACAATATTAGTACTGTCTGGGATTCTTGGATAGAAATATAGGAATCCTACTGAGAGCCCTAAGGGAAATTAAGGCAGTACAGTCTCAGGCAGAAAACACACGTCTTCTTGGTGGAGGTAATTGATATTTCAAAATTTTGTTTAGTTCTGTTCAGAGAAAAAGCCCTCATAATTTTCAGGTATCTGTGAAAGACAATAGATTTCTGGCCATGAATAGAGGACTCCCCATAGTCATTTGCTGAGGAGACTGCCCGAAACTTTCTCTTGGAGCAGGACTCTGAGACAACATATCTGGAAACTTATTTTAGAATTAAAAATTATGAAAGCCCTGGGATTCCCAGGTTTAAAAGCAACTTGTTCCACAGTTCTGGAACTTGAAGTTCTGAGGTTGCTTACACAATGTGTTGCCCAGAAACCAGGACATGGGAAATTTTACATTTACTACCTCCATACTGTTTACATGATGGAGTGCTCTCCACCACTGAGAACAAGGCTCACCAGCAGGCTAAAGAAATGAGGTGGCAGGAAAGTACCTAAATGTAGCAATCACGCCCAGGTTTTATGACAGTTTCAGTAAAACTAATCATTCTTTGTCAAATATGCTCGCAAATCAGCATGTATGGTATTGAGGTGTAAAAATTTCTTAGCAAAATTAGCATTCCTAATTGCCTCGCTGCAAAAGCCCCTAATAAATCGCTTTCCAAAGGCCAAACAAAGTGTTTTTCAAGAATTCAATCATGCATCTAAGAACCATTGTCACAAAATCACCTTTTCTTTCAGCTGGACCTTCCTAAAGCATGGATATAAGAAGAAAATATGAATGCATCCGGAGGGAAGTGGCGATACCTGTCAATACAAGACTCAGGTATGAACTCAACAAAGTTTTATAGTCATTCCTCAACAACTTTGAGAGCTTTCAGTTGCTTTCATGAAGCTTCCCACCTAGTTGGTTACATTTATTGCCACTTCACTCCCAAATAAAAACATATCTCATTTTTGGGTAGTAGTGCAGATAATCAGTGATCACTGGTCACTGTTCCTAACAGGGTTTATTAGGTATATTAGAATTAATGTATCTCTGGTAATTAGTATTAAATCATATTAATTCATATTCATATGAAATTCATTTAAAATCATCTACGTAAAGGGAATAATTCTTCTTTTTCTTTCCCCTCCAGAGTTCTTAATTATGTGTCAGATTTCCTGGTGAATGGTCACTGGAGAGGAGATAAAGCATCCATTACAGCTTTTGGAACCAAGAATAATTATTCAATGAAACCAAGTGAGTAAGAGGGAAATGGTTTAACGGTCTGCTTGTTAAGGAATGAGAAAAGTTGATGGCCTGGGAGAAATGGCCCAAATTTGATGCTCAGAATTACAGGAAGACACTGTTGCAAGTGAAATCTTTGATAAGTTATAGAGGTGAGTGGATCTTGGACTTGCTGGCTATGTGTGCATGTGTAAGTGCACACTGAGTATTCCCATATATACATTTTAAAATCAGTGCAGAAAGCTGTTTTCCAGTACGTACATGTATTTCTTGATACATACTAGTCCAAGGGCAAGAGCACTACCCTTACTTTGGTCTCTTTTCTCTTTATGACATATTGTTGGGGAGGATTTTGAGTTTTCTCCTGTATGCTTCAAGTTAGCTAGAGTGCTGAGAGAAGTCTTGTGGACTTGATGCACTCTAGGCAAATCTTAGCTAGGCAACTCTTACATCATACCATTGTTTCATACTCCTGATTGCCTAGAAACAAGGGCTATCCTCAATACTTGTGAAGCCCCTAGCAAGTTACAGATGCTCTCATAAAGAAACAAGAAGATACTGAATGCAGTGAAAGCATAATCTAGCCATTTTTTTCTGATCAGTATTACTCTCTGTTAAGAAGTGGGAGAGAATGGAGGAATTATCTGTAAACCAAGACGAGTCAAATGGTAAAATGTCTTGTAGCACCACCCTATGTATCTTGTCAGCAACTTGACTTTACTTTAAATGATGGCTAAAATATATTGTTTGCCGTGCCCCTTGATTTGTTAAACCATAATCATGAAATTGAATTACAGGACAAGAATGATAATAATAGATGAAACTATTATGTGTCATAGAGAGGCAATTATGCTGTAGCTAATGATCTTTACTAATAGGATAAGATATACTGCCACATGTGCCTTGAAGACCATCACCAGATAAAACGAGTCATTCATCAACTAAACCTTTAAGGTAGTGTTTAATTTGAGAGGTGAAAGAAATGAAATTGGGCTTTGGAGGACACTGCAAATTCCATCCGTGTAATGAGATAGAATATTGATCTAATGAACTACCCGAAGTCTAGACTGTATCATTTACGTGGAGCCTGGAGCAACTGGATGCACACACATGCATAACTGAAAGGTTGGTGAGGTATAAATTAACTTTTCTTCCTGAAAGCCAACATGGTGTTCTGTATAAATTTGAATATGATTATGTCCTGGCCACAGATTATAGCACCATGAATTCATAGCAGGATTTCTACTGAATGCTCTGTGACTTAAAGAATCTGGGCAGTGGGATGCTTGGGTTCACCTTTGCCAGTGACTTAACAGTGTGGCATTGGTATAGTCACCAAGGTTTGTCTACATTGGCAAGTAGAGCAGTGCAGTCAAAGCGAACATGTGGAGAAAAACAGTATTAAAGGCCGTTGTACCTGATACATAATTCCAGAAGTTTTACCTTCTGGTAGATCTCTTCCTCTCAGTTCTACAATGAATTGCTTTGAGCCAGGTGAATGAGCCATCAGTTATGCAACCACTCCAGGCAGTGGTTTCCAGGCTTCCTGGCTATACAAGACTGCCAGTGCCTCTGTGGGTGAAAGATGGGTTGGAGATATGGAGATTGATGTGTAAGTAAAGGTACAGGGACTGAAGAATCACAGCAGGAAGCCCTGATATGCTCAATACATGAATCTTTTAGGGATCTCTGGACAGAAGATTAAAGAAATTGTGAGAAAATGACCAGGTATAGCCCCAGCTCTGGCTGTATGGGAAATAAGGTATAAGATCTGGGAAAGCTTTGTTAGTAGGATGGAGGAAAAAGACTGGGCTGGTTTTGCTGGTGCTTGCTTGTGCTTATTTAGGGGAGAATTCAGATGAGGTGGATTGTTACACTGATGGGATGCTGAAGGAGGACAGACGTACAGTAGGGCTGGTCTTGTCTCTACAGTCTTGAGAAATCAAGGCTGAAAGTATAAATCTTTTACAGGAGCCAAGAAGAAAAATGGTGTTTAGACTACATTCAGGGCTTTTTTGTTGTTGTGGTGGTTGTGTTTTTCTTCACTGGGTAATTTCCCTTTTATTAGCTGGATCCATCTTTCATTCTCTACCATGCTCAGCTGCAAAATTCTTTGGGCAGCTCTGTCCAAAGGCAGCAAAGGTTGCTTTTGGGCCACTCACACCGATGGAGCTGTCTGGTTATAGCTGATAGCAAATGGTCGACTGGATTATTTTCATGATGAATATCCCTGCGCACCAAGAGAAGGAGGTATTTAATTTTGTATCCAAAAGAGAAATGCTTATGTGTAATTGTGTGAAGGATATTTTTTTTTCCTAAAGTCTCTCATTAAACTGAATGGCATCTAAAACAATTGCAATTCATTTGCAGCAGCCTGAGGGAAGAAAATGCCAATAGACAGAAATGGCATTTATAAATACTGACTAAATGAGCAATGTAAAAACCAAATAAACCCCAAATCCTTATACCTTCTCCCTCCTTTTCAAAAGAACTCATTCACTTCCTTCAACCTTTAAAAGGAAAACAGCAAAAACAAGTAGGAACGATCTACTCTTGAAATTGTATCTGACGACTGCATTCTTGAGTTTTCTGCATCATAGGTGTTGACTTATATTTAGGATCTATGTATAAGTCCGAGTGAAAAGGGCTAATAATGAATATGTGCTTTGGGGTGTGTGTGTTGTTTGTCATCGGCCTGTTCCCCCCCCCCCCCCCCCCTTATTCCATGCATTCCCTGTATTTTGAGCATTGATGAAAACAGTATTGATTGAGGAAGTTGGAAGAAGCATGCTTTCATTCTTAGAATAATGTTAAGTCTCACAGGCTTTCTGCAAGTTTCAGAGGATTTGCATGAGACTGAGCCAATTATATAGGATTCAGCCAGCAGAATGTCAGGCAAAGACAGTCTGAGTTCATACAGACAAGTTCAGTTTGAGTCAGAGACTGCACAGTCTTAAAGAAGTATGAACATAATTCTGTCTCTGATTAAACACAATGTAAAGTGTAAAGAGATTCAAGACAAATTACTGAATCAGTCAAGAAACTGCTCATATTCTAGCATTCCTGTTTTCTTTGTGTATTTTGGCCATTCTTTCTGTACATGGCAACAAACACGGTATTAATCTAAAGAAAATCCTTAACTTGTTATGGATTTCCTCTTTAACTATGCGATCTAGAATAAATGTTATCTTAGACCGATTATGTCTTACACTTGGATTTAGTGCAGTAAAAACCACAGGAGATAATTCAACCAATTACTTCTTATACCTTTTTTGTTGTATATGTGAGAGAAAAAGCAACATGGGCAGGTGGCTATTTTTAATTTTTATAAAATTCAGTCCATACTGGTAAGGCAATCTGTGAAATTTCCCTTTAAGCAGACTTTAAATCCTCTTCTCTTCTCTGTCAATCAGATGACATAATATGCATAAATGTTTAACCATATTAAATACAAACAGAAACCTCTTGACTGGAAAGCAGTGCATGGTCAGTAGCATGGATAAAAATATGAAGACTAAACCAAAGGCAGGTGCTTCAGAAAGTAAGCAATCTGGATATAAAACTAGCTTTGATGGAGACAATATTCGTAAGTATTTTACAGAAGCTGTGTGTTCTACGTAAGACAGCAAAAAAAGAAAAAAAATACAGCAGGAAATCTGCCCCACAGAGGAAATTAGAAGTGTGAAGTGTCAGAACTGGAATTCCCATGAGGCACCTTGGAAGCATATCTGCACCTCATTTCTCATAATAAAAAAACAAAACCCAAACCAAAACAACAGAAAATTCCTCATCAACCACATCAAAAACTGGAGGAATCACTTTCTTTTTTTAAAAAAAAAAAGGCAAAAAGATACAATAAAAAGTTTTAAACCAGCCTGGTTTTCACTGCCAACTATATAAGCACGACTTGTCTGCTTGTTTTATTTTAGGCTCCAAACAGCATTAATTAAGCCATTGGGAAATGCCCATAACAGACATACTGATAGCAATTGCATGTTTTAACAGAAAACCACCAGGGAACTTGAATGCCTTGCTTCATCTGAGCCCAGCCAATAGAGACAGCACACATATTTTAAGGTTTCATTTAAGTTATTAGACACTGTACTATGTATGTATCTTCCACATAGAAACAGTGCCAACAGCAGTGTCCTGACTCAGTTTAATGAAATTTTCATTAGTTGCTCCTCATTTTAGATACTGAAAGGATCATTTCCTTTGTAAAGGCTGTCTCAAAGAGGATAACTTGGAACCAGACTTCAGACTCTGGTGGTCAGCTCTGAGTCATTGTCAGATTCCCTGGCAAGTGGATGTTTCATCTTGCTCTTTTCTAAGTTTTGAAATCTTCATCAGGAATACATTTTCCACTGTCTACCATGGATCAAAATTCTGCTGTTCATAGATTGAATGTGTGGCCATTGATTGCTTCCAAAATGAGGATCAAGCTCCTAAAACTGTATTGAAGTAAACTTCGGAGTTGAGCGAACCACTTAGGCATGATTCAATATATTCACAGCAGCCATCTCTGAAGAAAGCAAAGAACTGCCTCTGTTCCAGCAGGTGCTTGAGCAATCATCTCCAAAATCAGCCCCACTGAAGCCATGTAATCTAGCCTGGAGTGACCATGGTACGGAACAGAGATAGAAAGATCTTTTACTAATTAATTTATTTATTTTTTAGGTAGAAACAAAATCAATTTGCATTTTGGGACAATCTGGAATTACTTTTCTCCAAGCTACTGTTCAATAAGATATTGCACTGCTTTGGGGCACGCAGCACATTTAGCCTTACCCTAAGGAATTTGTTTCTCTAGTTATATGGTTTTAGAATGAAATCTGGCATAGTTTTAAAATATTTCACTATGAAAAGGTCCTTTAAATCACAGAAGTCTTTTTACATCTTTTTGCCATCCTCCTGCATTTTTCCATACAAACTTATTCAAAGCATAACTTCAGGAGTCTCAGGAAGATTGTGAAATGATCCGATTTATTCCATTTTTTCTCCTGCTTTTCCCCTTATGTCATGATTGTTATGCTAAGATTTTGCGGACATCCTGATGTACCATTATATAACCTTGTGAGAGGCTCTGCTATGGCAGGTTGGATAATACATGACAAGATCAATCCATGTAAAACAATTCTGCAAGTTGTTAGGTTGCAATTTGACACGTGAAGGACAGAGTTCTCCTAAAGAATTTTTGCCCCATGGGGAAGATCTGTGAAAGCCTAACAATATGAATGAAGCATTCTGTTTGTTCCTCTGTAAAGAGGACATCTAATTAGCGTGCTGGCATGAAGACTATCAGAGGTTACACTATCTCCTTAGGGAACTACTCTATGATTAAATACAAGCTTTCATTTAGGTGGCTTCAATCAAGGGGTCAAGAAGGCAAAAGACACAAATTCATTCACCCACAGTGTTTGCATGTTAATCATGGAGCCTCTTAGCTGTTCAAATGTGAGCTAAGAATGCACCTGACCTACAAATGTGTGGACAAGAAATGTTAAGTCTTTGAGCTGAAGTCTCCCCTCGCTTGTATAAGACCATTGCAGTATTATTGACCATGGGAGAGGTGCTGCACAATTGTAGTAAAGTCCGTGGAAGAGGAATATGGTCTCTCATTGTGGCTAGCCATCAGCAAATGAGCAATCAAACAGGCAAAATTGGCTTTCCCTTATTTTTCTGCTTGCTGAGAATGTCTTTGGGCATATAGGAGATAAAATATCCTGAAAAGACACAAGGAATAGATTTCATCAACATGTAATCAAATCCCCACTGTACTGCAAATGTTTCTCGAGCTTGACTTGGAGCTTTACAGCTCTATAGCTGACTTACACAGCATGTACACCCACACTAAGTTTTCACTAGGCTCTATATAAGGAACTGAAACTCATTCACTGACTGAAAATTTGCTGCAAAGCAGAAAATGACAGGAAATTCATCAAGCATCTATCTTAAGGACACAAATTGCATTAAGGTGACTTTCCAGTGATCTTTTAGCACTAAGAACATTGCTCTTTCTTTTCCCTGCATAAAGAAGTATTTAAATGTGTTGATCTGCGTCGAAGAGGCAAAACCTCTTCTCTTCCCACTTGCTTGTACTTTAAAATATTAGACATGTGAAAGATTATCCTCTTTCAGGCGTTTGGAATGTTATTTGGCCTGTGACACTTCAACTGACCATTTGATAGAATTAAATCTATTAATGTAACCCTGCTCCAGAGTTCTATACCATTAGAGATACAGTAGAAAAGCAGTTTAAACAAACCAACTAAAACCAAGCTTCTAGCTGAGTGCCTTATGACATTTGGACAATTTTACAATAACTGCAGAGCCTTCCAGAGTAAGGCATGAATATTTCCTCTATTCAGCCTGCTGCGCTGTTAGCTGGTTCCCATGTGCTTTTCTCCATAGCGTGGTATGATGGCTGTGAAATTCAATAGATTAGGATGAGGACTGTCAATGGTTTTATGACCACAGTTTTTTTGTGGTCATGGGTAGTTTTTAATGGGATTTTGGAACCAAAGGAACAGGGGAAAGGAAGGGGCAAACTGGAGCAAACGTAATCCCATGTGCCATAACTGTGAGCATCTATTTAGCAGAAATCTGGGTTCAGATGGTCCGTGGAAGATACATGGCATGCACCACCACACATGCCAGGCTACAAAACATTTCCTAGCATTTGACTTTGAGACTGAAGGAAAAATATTGTAAAAATTATGAGTAAACGGTGGTTAAGGATAAGAGAGATCACAAGTTTTGCTACTTTCCACAGACTTGTGCAGTAATGGATTAGCTGAGTGACACTGCTAGAGATCCAATGAAACAAGTGTAATTTCACACTGCAGAAGAAAAAACAGAAAAGGCCTGTGAGGTTTCTTACCAATATTATTTTCCTGTAAATAACCCCCTTCGAGTTTTGAAGGAATGTGAACATGAAGAACTCACGGTTCTGGACCAACTTCACCATGTGGAAAAATTCCAGTGTTTTCATGCTTTCAGTGGTATAGTTTGTTTTTTCTTCCCTCTTCTTGTTGTCTTCCTTTTTTAAAAAACTTCCAGCACTTGGCTGGTTATTTAATTTTACAGGAATAAATAAAAGGATATAAAGATAAAAGAACAGAATGAGAGCATCTGCATTTTTTTGTAATATTACAGGATGTTTTGATTAAAGTACTTCTCTAAGAGAAAAGGTAGGATCAGTTCTTGATTCTTTTTTTCTTCAGATTGTCATCTGTGTTTCTGTGGGATGTTTATTTTACATTGGGACTTCAGGGGACACCAGTGTATTCTAACTAATTAATGTGCAAGGAACTGATTTTAAATTGGGAATGGAAACTATTACATTCAAATAGCTGGACAGGAGATTCTGTCCATATGGAAATCTCACAATATAAACAAATAAAATAAAATGAAATAAATCCCAGTTTACAGCCCAGGGAAAGTTGCAATCTGTGTATTTCAAAAGAACTAGTGATGGAAGGAAAATAACCCCACTGGGAAAACAGTATCTTTTGCACTCTCAAGGTAGAGTCAATTTTTCCCTGAGCCAGCCAATTATACGTTACTTTGGCTTTTATTTTAAATAGCAAACCATTGCTATTAGAGAAACACATTGAATAATAACAGTAAAGTCTAACATTGGTTTCCCATATTTCTCTTGTCCTGTGATTTCTCTCAGTTAGGCTACTATCCCAACACATTGTTCAGCTTTTATGGTAATGGCAATGTCCAACACAGGTCATGGGAATACGTTTCTACAGTTCCCCACTGCAAAGAAGGCTGCAAAGCTACGGCGAAGCTGGCCATGCTCCATTTGAACAATCCCAGTGCAGGATCATTGCTGTTACTAAAACGTCAAGTGTTAAGTGAAGTGAAAAATGTTCTGGATTTTAAGACCAAAAAAACCCCCCAAACCACCACATACAAGAAAATCCAAAACAAAACAGAGCAGCCAAAGGTCTGCTAGAAAATTTCCACGAGTTTTTAGACATGCACAGGTATGCGAGAAGAAAATTTAATTAGCCAAGTGCAAAACTTACGCTGAGAAAAAAGAGAGCTTAAGTCTTAAAGAGCATATACAGAGAGAGACACTGAGTCGAGTGTCCCTCCAGGCTTTAGTGCAAATTGACTGGACATTGATGGATTTGTTTTCCTTTCAGATTAAATTGAACTTTTGATTTGAAAGTAGTTTACCTGCTTCTGTACTTGAAAGCTACATTTTTCCTTAACTAATTTTCTCTTGTTAAGGCACTTCAGCTTCATAGGGGTTTATAGTGGTTTACAAATTGGTACTGTAATCCTCTGGAAGGAGCAGGGGAAGGGAATCATATAAATAATACTGAGCAGTACTTTTCTGGATTGCTTTACTCCCGTAGTGGCCTATTCTATTTTAAAAAGTCCACTTTGTGCCATTATGCTTTTAAATATGCTTGAACTGATTTCTAGAGGCAGATATTACACCTTCCATGAGCAGAAGCCTTTCTGACCATTTTTAAGGTGCTGCTGTAGTACAAGTAATAAATGTACTAGTCTCCAAAGGGGGATGTATTCACTATGAGCCTAGACCCTGTGGCTGTGCAGACTATGGAGTATGGCTTTTGTGGTTTCAGCTCTTCTAGCCCCTGCAGAGGCCTCAGATCTGATCTCACATCAGCTCTGCCTACGCTGGTGCCTGGGCACCTCTCCGTACCAGCTCTGGAGTAGCTCACTCAGCACAATTCAGGGAAACATTTTGCTCTGCCCTGAGTCTTACGTCAGATTCGAGATGATGCTACGTGGTGTGGGAACAGGCTATCACACCCTGTGGATGGGCTGAATGTCTAACATGTCCCACCTACTGTGTGGCAGAATCACATAGTTAACATAGGACAGACTGGAGTGAATTCTTCCTGCAATGGCTTCTTACCTAAAGGGCGGAGGAGTTTCAAAAGCAGTATGAGCTCAGGCTGGGTTGATGCTTCTTGCAATGAAATGTGGGTGTGCTGAGAGCTGTCTCTGGAGATGGATGGTCTGTCCGGCCTGATACTTAGGCTAGACAGTAGATAAGCACTAGATAACAGCAGATAAACTACTAGATAACCAAGTTGAAACTTTGATACATACTGCATGCTAGGGAACACATGCTTTGAAAAAAGAAATCTTTATACCTGTTTTGTCATTATTGAGTAGACTGACATCAAGGAATTCCAGCCAGGACTGAGATGCTGTTCAGATACACAGCAAGCTATATTTCTTTCTAGAAAAACAAATCAAAACAAAACAAATGAACAAACAAAAAAACTCTCTTATAGTCTAAATGCACAAGCAAAGAAAGAATTATTATATCCTACTAGCATGCAAGAAAACTAAGGCATAGAGACCTTGCTTGGCTTGACTGGAATCATACAGCGGGTCCATGAGAGAGCTTAAGATCAGATTTTCCAAGCCCATTTCAGCAGTCAAACTGCAGATACTGGGCATCAGACTTATCATACTAAATGCTATGACCCTACAGGCTCAGGCTCTTGTGTCACTGAATTCTGTAGCAATATTCACATACAGGAGACTGAGGTTTAAACTCCAACAAAATAACAACTAAAGCTATGCTGAGCAGTCTTGTGACTGACTGTGTTGAGAATATGGTCCTAACGTGCAGGTGATTTATTTTCTTTGGACTGGTTGGACCAACCTTTCAGGAACACTATGAATTGTATCTTAATTCTTCAGGAAGGGCACCAGATTGCCTTTGTTTTGCACAGTGCTTCTCTTTGGTGCTTGGCATTTAAAGCATCTGTTCCAGGGAAATATCAGTCAGTAGGTTTTCTGTTTCATGTACAGATTAATCTCATAACATCAAAAATTAATGACATATGCTCAATGAAAAGGGAAAAAATTCTTTGTTTACCTCAGCATCCTGCCCCAGTCCCTGCAATGTTTTTCTTTCCAGATCTTTTCATCACGATACAGAGGAGTGAAGGTGGAGAGGGAAAGCTGAGACAACCCACTAATAACTTCTGAAGTATTAAAAATAAGCTTGGGGGAGGGAGAGAGAGATGTGAGATGTGGGTAGATGAGAACTGGTGCTGTTTTGCATCTGTCTGCTAAGAAGTATCACAAACAAACACAGGCAGAAGCTTTTCATTCCCCTTGTCATGTTACTGGGTGCCTTAGCGGGTTACAGATTGTGCCTGTAAGATACTGGGTTCAGCTAGAAATCTGTCTGCTTATTTCACTTTCAAATACACAGAAGTAATGAACACAGGAGCATAATTACAAAGGAAATTATTTCCTACAGTGCCCAATGCCCAGGACACAGATGTTCAGCCAAGGTGAAGTATGTACCTGTACTGGCTGCACTTGAGCTCTGATGGCTACTACAAACCAAGCACCTTGCACTGCGTGTTATATCCTCTCACAAAAAAGATGTCTCCTTGGAAGATACAGAATGAACTACTGCTCAAGAGATACACGAACAGAGTCCTTAATTGGATTATCATGGTCCTTTCAGGCTGGGAGTTGCTGCAGAAGCTCCTATCTCTAGTGGCAGGGTTTAGGCAGGTATCTGTCCTCAAATCCAGCCTTGTTACTCAAGCTATCAAATCACTTCCAGCTGGTAGCAACTGTTTGTTTTTAACTAAAAGTCAGAGGGTGGCTATGAGACTCAAAGTCAGACTTTACAGATAATTCACCATCTACACTGGAGTGTAGAAATTAACATTGACAGCGCCCCACTATGCAGAGATGCGAAGCCTTACTGGTATTTTGTTGCATTCGCAGGACAAAGTTTATAGCTGGGGTTGGTATCCTTATTAGAGAGGAAAAACCTTACAGAATGAGTTAGTTGTACATCTAAAGCATTAGAATGAAGGATATGCCTCAACTCCTAGTCTTCTGTGACATACCCAGAGGGTCTTGCTTTCCTCTATTCAAAAGAAACATGTGTGAGGTGGGAACAGCGGTGGGCTTAAAGTCTCTTTGATGTTTTAAATTTAAATTATACCTTATTCTGGCTAAAGAAAAATATTCAGGGAAACACTTGACGTAGTATACCAGCAGTATGTAGTTTACTGTATTCTCAGAACAATAGGAGCCCATGCTGGGCTCCCCACCTTTGGGGTGCAAACAAATATTCACAAACACAGCTGTTGCCTGCTTATAAAGAGTAGGTGGGAAAACTTAGGTTCACATGTTTTGGAAGAAAGGTCCATACATCTCCTTCTGAGCTGTATAGGAACTAAACAGTTGAGAATGTGAAAATTTACCTTCAGTTTTCAGTATCTGTTTTGGTTTGATATGACTTTTGTTTAAGACATGATTTAAGGTTTTGATAGCAGCAGAGTCTTTCTTCTTTCTTCCCAGCCAGCTAATTCACCCTTAGTTGTTTCCCTGTTCTAATGTGAAAGAAATTCATTTAGTGGAAAAATCAGTGAGTGCCGGGCTGTGTTTCCCCTGACAACCCCCTGAGCTGTTTTTGCAGCACTCAAGTTATGCTGTAAGTTTTTGCGCAGTGCCCCTTCCTTCTTTGTAGCTTCTCCCTCCAAAAGCTCTGGGGAAGGATGTAAAAACACTGAGGGCAACAGCACCAATAGCGGCTCAAATTCACCTCTAAGGGGACTAAAATTCTGTACAAATCATCAGAGTTGTATCAGGAATGAATGTGGCCGTTTATGTGGGCAAGGGAATTGTGAGGTGCTGCCTGCACATGCGTACACTTTAATGTGCCTGTGTGATCCAAATTCAGGAGGAGTATACAGAGTGAAGTAAACTTTTTTAATTTCTGTTTGAGAGGCTGTCATCTAGGATCATGATGTTGTATAATATGATGCATCATATCCCATAATATAAAAGGAAGATAAGCCTTTTTATTTAAAACCTGTGACAATGCCCAGTGTTGTTGACTGAATTCCAATTACCTGAGAAACATTCAGCACATCACATTTCAACATGTCATCTCTCCTAAGTGGAACCAATTGCATTAAAACAGTCATGAAACTTCAGGTCCCCACACTTCAGTAAAAATGTAATCACAAAAATTTAAAATGCATATATTCATTTCACCCCTTCTTCAACAATTTCAGGAAAATACGCCTCATCGGGATTCACCACAGGCACAATTATCAGTGCTCTGTCTGCAGAATTGTTAATGGAAAAATTACATACACAGACTCTTGATAAACTGTGCATCTGATTTCACTGTTTGTGAAGCACAGAGAGATTAATTATTACTGCTGCCACTCTTCTGGTTACTGCAAAGAAATGGCAAAAATTTTCCATTAAGCACCTCTCAGTCTTAAGTACACCACAGCTTGGTCTAAGAGGAAGACACCAAAATAGCTGTGACATGGTTGCATCAAATGCTTATTAACTGCAGAACCTACAGCAAATTTCAGTGCTACGTTTTTTGTTTTTATTTAGGATTGAAAGTGCTCCAGAATGCCTTAGTTTCTACCTCTCTGACTGTATTGTTCTCTAACATTTTGATTGTTTACATTAAATGTATATAAATAGGAACCTGAGACAGGCCAGCAAAAGTTAATGCTTTGATAAAAAAAAACCAAACTGCTTTTTCTTAACATTTTGTTTTGCCTAAGCAAAGAAGCCTATAAAAAGGCGTATCCTGCTTCAACTAAAGACAATTGCAGAACACTAATTGGGGAGTGTCATTTCACTGAAATGTGTGAGGTCATGCTTCAGGTAATGAGGATGTGTAAGCAATTAGCAGCAAACCCTAGCCATTCCATTATTTGAACTATTGCTCATATATCGAACTGTATTCAAATCCAACTATTTCAGGCTCTGGAAGGTTTGAAAGAATTTTATTTCCAATTGCTCTTGGAGGAAGATCTATTTTATTCCCTTCAGAGATTTTGAGCTTAAGCTTTTCAGGCTTTTTATTTCTCTTTTTTTAGATTTGGCATGTCTTTAGCTGCATTTCTTTAGGTTTGCATGAATTTAAACTGTTAGGGCCAGAGTGTGATCCTCCCCTCTTCTAGTTTAGCTGACCCCAGTTTCAGGCTGGGCAAGATCCTCAGTAATAGGAGGTCACTTGCTATTAAATAGCAGAAACTACTTTGCTTTTACAATTGGCTCTTCCAGCTGCGTACAGGTACACAAGGCCCCTCTGGTGAACACGCAGTCTTCTGTGAGCATGGCATTCAGATGGACTGGTCATGGATTAGGTCTTAGTCCAAGCTGGAGTACATTGAGCTAGCTGAAGGCTGAAGCCTTCCCCTGCAAACCTGTTGTAACAGTTTTGCTCATCCTCCACCTTTTTGTATTTTTATCAGCAGAAGCATACCCTGATATACTGATGACGTGCTTTTACATTACAGTTGCTGTAATGTAAAAATCTATAAGTCAGTATCTTAACGTAAGATGTATTGATGTATCTTGAAAGTAAATTTATAAGTCAGTATCTTAATTTACATCACATTTTAACTTTTATGCAGGAAGCTTTAGAGTAGTGTGTGAGTGTTCTGAATATGTGTAATTCAACCTGTATGACATTATCTTTTGCTGTTGTGTATTGCTTTCCTAAATAACACAGGGGGATACATAAATTCATCAATAAGGGTTTTTTCCTACTTGTTTTTTTTTCTTAAAATAAAAAATATATAAGTTCTAAATAAATGATTCTGTTAATTGCTCCTTTTCCAATAATTTCATTTATTTCTTTCTCACTTGAATAATGAACAATAAACATACTATTATCCTGATAGGCCCATAAATATACTGTGTCGCTGGGGAAGAGTTACAGAAGGTCTACCAAAATAGCTTGAGATGGAAACTGAATGAAGTGAGCACTGGAGATAAAATAATGCAAAATTTCTGAACCACTTCGGTCATGCTTGCAGGAAGAATGCTGAAAGATGTTTGGAAAGTGATTGCAATTTGTGAGAGTACTGGATTATGATTCACCTCAGGTGACAGTGGTAAGTAAAATCATAGTGAGAACTTTCAAGTGTGGGACTTCCATGGAGGGCATTTGTATTGCAAGAGTCAGAGAGGTAAAGTGATACTTGGAATTTAGTAAGTAGCTTGCTCATTATTTTTTGTTTTTATTTTCTGTGTGTGCGTGTGTAAAATGGTCTTTTCTTTCCTAAGTCTTCCTGAAAACCCTCTTAAAAGCTGATGCAGAAGAACCAGTAATAAAGAGCAAATGAAGATGGTCTATTCACCTGAGATTTTTCTTCCTTTAACTCCTATTTTCTCTGAGCAACAAAATAAAAAGGTTTTCTTTCATCAAACGTTTTCCGTGATAGCAGCAGTTTGGAGCAAATGTGTGATAAGAATATCTGCAATATAAAGATAGCTGGGAACTTTGAATCAGTCCCTTGGCTGACAGTGGGGAGCCCCGTGTGTTACAAAGGAGGGTACGAGAAATCTTATGCTTGGCAGATGTGGAAGAGTTTGCAGTGATCCTAATCGGTATTGCCTTGGAATTGATTTAGCCCTGAAACATGAGGTGAGATTTTATTTTTTTTATTCATTCTGGATATTTTTATCAGAGTAAATGCCCATTTCTTCCTCAGAGCTATACTTGGTACCAGTGAAAGCCTGTAGAAACGACTTTCAGTGTTAACTGTTCAGTGAGTAAGGCTGCAGAACTTTTCTTCTAATACAGCAAACTGCCTTCCTTCTCTTTAGCAATTGCTCCCTTTGAATTTAAATGGTTGGCCCTTTTGTCTTGTACTTAAGGACAGAACTTCCCCGTGCTTCATTTATAAATGCATATGCTTTGGTTTTGTAGCCTGCCTTATAACCTCCTTAAGATAAAGAAGCTTAGTGTTTTCCTTCTTTGAGGTGAGTTTTCATGACAATTCTAACCAAACTGTTCTCTTGACCTCCTTTAAGTCCATAGTTTTTATTTTGATCTGGGATGCTACATGTGGTAGTACTTTTGATTTATACCATTGCATTATGGTTTTTCTTTTCATATAGTATTTAAACCACTGAAGCACAGAGAAGGTAGATCTTTACTAGGATGCCACTGCTGGACCATCCACAACACCACAAATTGCTAGCAACAGCAATGATTAATGAAAAAAGCTGTTTTAAAGCCCCAATAAAGAATCCAACAACAAAGCCCCTGAAAAATGTCTTGTTTATTAAACTGAAAGTATTGTAAAACACAGTATTGTGAGGATATGGTGTTGAAAAAAAGCCAAACACCCTATCAGGGACAGATTTTCTATTACACGAGCCCTTTGTGTAGCTTAGGGTCCCACTGATTTGCTGACACAAGTTTTTCTGTAATGTACTTACTTCCTGATCTAATAGGCTACTGTTTAAACAGTTGAGGCAAATGTAGCAGTTGTGATGCCCAACAACTATATTTTTTCCATTACTTTTATAGGTGGAGGGAAGGATTTACATGTATCTTGCAATCACTTATATAGTTAATTAAAACACATGAATAATCAGATTGATTACAATAAGACTGTTTACTTGCTTGAGAATAATTAAGCATGAATGGATATGGTTATCAGGTTGGGGCTTTTCTGCATAATCAGAAAGGTAGTGGGTGTGTGAGAAAAATGTGTGACTTGCATTATTTATTGCTTAAGTTACTGTCTTTGCAGAGTATGCATGCATAATTATGTCTACAATGGTCACTGTGAGAAAAGACATAGGATGAATAAGAAACCAGGAGAAATGCAACTAGCATAGTGATGTAAAGCTACTGCATTTTACTGCATTGCATATTTGTAAAGGTGCCTCTGCAGGTGGTCATTAAAGGGAAGTCAAACCTACCAGAAGATGTTATTCTTTCAAATAACTATTGGCAGGATCACAAGAACCTTTGGGAAACCCAGAGAGATCTTCAATTGGATCACAACTTGAGAACTGAGCAAAAGGCATTAGTTAATAAGATCTACATATATGCCCTAAGCAGCAGATTGATGTGAGATTTTTGCTGCAGAAAGAGAAGAGGTTCTTAAAAGCACTCATGCTACCTTGGAAATATGTTGTTTGTGGATGGGAAATCTGCTTGCAGTTTATTTGCTGTTTAGAAGAAGTGACAAAGCAGAACAGATGCTTTTGCTTCTGCTGCTTGAGTGGAATAATTCCAGAGAAATCTGGAAAGCAATGATGGAATTTTAAGATATTTCAGAGAAATGTTACAAAAATTTAACTTCCCTTATGCACAAGACTTGGAAAGAAGTTTCCAGGTGAATTGAATAAAGCTAAGGAATATCCACATACAAGTATCTCCTTATCCACTAAGGAGAAAGAGGTGAAAGATTTGAATGTCAAACAGGTATTAGCAACCTGGAGGGAAGAGGTAAGGTCCATGATGTAGATGACACCACCTCTAGAGAATGGATAGATGTGGTACTTACATGGAGGAGTAAGAAGGCCTAGAGCAAGTTTTCTGTTTACTGTGGAGGTAGTGAAAGGTTAGGAAATGTGTGTGCCCCCACAAAGTAAAATTTCCCACTAACGTGGGTGTGGTCATCTTTTGACCCAACTATAGGTGTGAGATGGTGGAGGGGATTTATTTTAACTGCATAAGTCACCTTAGGTCAGTTTCTTGTCTCCACACGTGGCTGGTGCTTGGCTCACAAAGAATTCTTTACTGAGCAGAGCATTGGCTGTGACATTTGCTAGGCAGGCTCAAAAATCTAATTCCATACATTATTAATAATGATAAGTGTTCTGCAAAGAGAAGACATCAGAAGTGGAATCATATTCAGGCATTATATGCCAAGTGGTCTTTTTCCATCATTCTATGGCAAATACAATTACGCATTGTCGATATTAAAGATGCCCATGTCATGGATAATGTGAATACATATTGCAGAGTGGTAATGAAATTTGGAATACCTGATTAGTCATGGGAAAACGTAGAAGAGTATTTTATCTACATTTGTAGCATCATTTTTTACACTGAATGACCAATTACACTTCTATTATATGCCATTTATTTTGCATATTTTAATTTCTAATTACTGATAAATTGGTTATTAAGATGACATTGATCCATTAATGGCTACTGAATATTTAATTCATGGATGTCTTAAAATGCTCAGTGTTATCCAGGATTCTGATGGGTTTTGGCTAGAACTCCAAAGGAGTGACACATATCTAGCCTCTGAGTTCAGTGTATCTACCACTAAATTGAAGCATCAGTGCTAGTTGATTGAAGCATCAATGTCATGGCACCATACACAAAATTATTTCTTTTAAATTATTAAGATATTAAGCTGAAATTCAGCCCAGAAGGGAGGCAACTTAACGCTAGGAATGCTCAGCTCTAGTCTGTAAATGATTGCTGGGTCCTTTCACAAAAAGCATGTTTTAGTTCTGATGTATTCTATGCTCCTGAACAGCTAATCAGCAACTGATGGGCACTGTTTTAATCTCTTTGATCTAAGCCGGTGCTTCTAGATAAAAAGTCCTACCCAAATAAAGGAAAGGCAGAGGATCACCAAGAAACATGGATGCCTCTGCACCTTAGGAACCCAAAATGGGTGCAGTCAAAAAAGTGAGTCAGTGCTTGCCAAATCTTTCTGGACTATCCCACTGCTGAATAGTTTGTGGCTTTCACATTGTTTTTATCAGAAAACCTCTATTAGAAAATACAGTTAAATTTGTAGAGTAATATGACGCTAATTTTTGCCTCATGGTTTGCACCTTTGCCAAGACGCGGCTGAGTCTGTACTTTGAACAACTTGATGACTCCCCAGCCCTGTCTCCAGTTGCATGCATTAGATAAGTAACCTATAGAACGTAGCATGGGTACTTGTGCAAGGAAGTTGTGCTGTGCTGCAGTGCCTCCTTGGGTCACTCTGGTGGCAGGTCTTGCCAGGGAGCAGCAAAGGCTGTAAAGGAAGGGGAGCTGGGAGCTGAGTGGGGTAACGAGACGGGTGGAAGGAGCTGGAAGGGGTGACCTCACGGACAGATAGCCAGGATGCTTAGCAGCGAGTCATGTTCAGGCCTGGAGACACCAAATGGGGTCACACACAGTCCAGAGATCACCCAGCAAGTCTGGGGTGAGGAGGCAGGTCCACAGGCAGCCTGAGAAGTCCCACCATGGCTCAGAGAGATGGTGCAGACATAGCTGCTACGCAGCTACAGTGTCACACAGGTGGGAGCCACCGTGAAGCCTGGGCTTAAAGCAGCTCCCAAGGGAAGCGGGGCAGGTCCTTGTTTCTAGCCTGTTTCACAGCAGCTTTTACAAATGGAGGGACTGATCCTGACCCCTGTCAACTAAACCCTTAGAAGGGGCAAGTGCACCCGAGGTCCTGACTGACTTGCACTGCAGGGCACAAGGAATGTGATCCCTATTTACACCAGCATCAGCAAACATGTTTTTAAGACACATGGCACTATTTGCCCAGAGCAAGCTGTGAAAAAACACCTTTTTGGGCCTTGAAAGCATATTGTGCTCACAAAGACGGATATGGGAGCCATGGAGGCCTTGTAAGTACCAGGCTTTGTAGGAATGTAAATGCAAAAACCACATGGCAAACACCTAGGGCTGTGAGCCCTTTTCATATGAGTGGCGGTGTTGACAACCAGCATTTCTGAAAATCCTAGTTATGTGTTCTCTGACCCCCTGCCATCCCAGCCTCACTGGAGGAGGAGGAGGAGGAGATGTGCTGTGTTGAGCACTGTTAAACAGCAGTTGTTTGCTACCCAGGGACAGAAACAAGATATAGGGATTGTTCTCCCCTCCCTGGCAATGTTCTTATGTAGTGATACTAAGAGGCTTAATTAATTAGCATTCATGCTGAATCTAGCTGAGATTCTCTCATGAAAAGGCAGGCAGGGTGTTGTGTTTTTGGAGGCCTGTGGCTGAACGTTTTCAGAACTCATCACACTCAACTGCTGTTAACAGTGAAGACAGATTTTGAGTGGTTGTGAGGTAGTGTTGGAGCAGGAAAAGAGCTGCTCTGGCATGTGAGTGGAAAGTATTTTGTGGTGCCAGGGTTCTATAAAATTGGATTATTTTTTTTTAAAGTTGAGAGACTGTTGTACATATATTAAGCTTTGTTCTCAATTGTAACCAAAGTCCTTGCCAAGTTACTACCACGGTGAGTGCCCAGAAATCAGGGAGTCCATTTCCCTAGGAGAAAATGAGTTTAGGAAACCTTTGTTTTCACACCATTTTGCTGTTCTTGTGCACATTATCTAACGGCCACAGCAGTTGCTCAGGCTCAGTGCCAAGGTCAGAGTGGCATAAGTCTTCAGGATGGGAGACAGACTGCTTCGTTTAGCAGAAATGCCAGGGCAAACAAGGCAGCTCTCTGGAATCCCTCTGCTCCCCACTTGGAGCAGACAGCATGCGCTGTTTCTCTGAGAGGCATGCAGCTTTTCTCTCCCATGAGTTAACTGGGAGGAAATCAGACTGCTAGTCAGGGAGAATATAATGACTGAGAGTCCTATTGGAGATCTGAAGCCCTGAGCTCAGTTCGTTCTAGCACATCGGTATCTCAGCCAGCGCACTGCAGTCAGCCGTTTGTACACATCTGAAAAGTGCAGGTACAGTATTGCCAGTGGTGAGCCACACGGAGCTCATAAAACAAAACCTAGAAGTTAATTATTAAACAAAGCCAGCAAAAATGTGTTCTGCTTTAATATGACAATGCCAGTACATAAACTCTTGAGCTAACAGACACTTTAAAAAATAAATGGTGATTACTGTTGTAGCAGCTGTTTCATCAGCAGCTTTAGAACTGGCAATATGTTAGTCAGCCATACATTAGCAGGCAACATAAGGACAGTTCAGAGTTGAGACTTTCCATACTGCAAGCTCCACTCAGATAATTAACGTCTATAGAAATGTCCTGTTGAAAATCTCAACAGAGGAGCAGGGGAGGGGGGACTGGAAGAGAAGATCACTATACTGGAGGGTGAGGAACGGAGACTGTGTATTTGAAATCCTCAGGGGACTGCAGGTAAGGATAATTAAGAATGGCTTCAGAGAGAAACCAACAAGCCGGCAGAAACCTTGAGCTCTCTGCCCCTAAAGAATATCTGGTTGCCAGTGGACAAAGCAAACACATAGGCACACAGCTGTGTTAATTCCATAGTCTTTATACTGTCCAGTGTTATTTGTCACCAATCTTGTTTAAGGTACAGGAATGCTTAGTTTAATGGAAATTGACTTAAACTCAGTCTGCAATGAAGCCTGTTGGCAAGTATCATTATGACTTCCCTTCCCTGCAGCCTTCCCCCCCCCCCCTCATTCAACAGCTTAGTAAAAAAAAAACCCAACCCAAAAACCCTCAAATACCCAAATCCACAAACCACCCCCCTAAACCTCTAAAGACTTTTAAAGCATTACTAGTACATCAGAGAGCAGAACTGACCAGAAAATTTACACTGATTTCTAGCAAATGTTGATGACACAAGCAATTTAAGGTAAGGATCTCAGTTTGCATTTGAGTTTTGCCCAGTACCACATGATGAGAAGAGATGAAAATAACACAGACAACTCTTGAGGTTTTACTGTGAAATGTGTTCTGTGCTTCTGTACTTTAGTGTGTGCAACTGCTGTGTGTGCCCGATAGCAGATTGTCTATGACATTTGATTATGCCAGTTATTTTATAAATGTCAAGGTAGAGAGAATCCACAGAAAATAAGGAAACAAAAAAACCTAACTCCACAAAATTTTTGTGCTTCGTTCACTTTTTCTTTCCACTGTAGTATCTCAGAAAGAAAGGGGTAAATATGTTGTCTTTGTAGGTGATCTGTTCAACAACCAAACAGCTGAGCAACTTCTAACTTCATAGTCTTCTAAGTTTCCTAGAAGGCCCAGGTGAGTTCAATGCTCTGCCGTGGTAAGCATCTTCCAAAGCACTGTCAGCAGAACCTGGGAGGTCCAGAGAGAATAAGATCTTTGATGCAGAAGCAGCACCATGGGGAATGGCACCGAGCAGAGGGAAGACTGCTGGGCTGTAAGAAAGTCCAACGTTGCCCATCTTGAGCACTGTTTAAAAGCCGGTTCTTCCTTCCTGCTCCACCTGTTGCTGTACACAACTGCTGAGAGGCATCCAAGCCTTATTCTGCCAACTTCAGTTGCTGATCAGGAAATGTTGCCAATGCCTATGCACAGAGTCCTGTGTTGTACACTGCCTTTTAAAATTCATTGCATGCCCCCTGGTTTTTTTATATCGCAACTAAAATTCCTGCTGGTTTATGATGCCAAGCTTGGTGATCTAATAAAGACAGGCTTTGCGTTATGTACTTATAATACTGAATTAGTCATAGTGGCAGCTTTGAGGGCACATTTATTTCTAGAATCTCTTGTTTAATTTATGATTCTATCTTGTCTTTCACAGCTCACATTTTTCTCAGTAACATTTCCAATTCCACAGGTTTACCCATCCAAGGAATTTCCCTGACAACAAAAATACGAACCTGTGCTCTCTTGTAAGGATGCACACTGATATTGATTCACCCTTGCTTTTAGAGCACTGGTTTCTCTGGCTGGTATACAGCAGGTGTTTCTCAAATCCTTCTCTTTCTTCCTCTGGCACAGATGAACAGTGCCAGTGTTGATTCAGCACAAAATTTATCTTAGCGCACTTTTTGTCCTCTTGATCATTATTGCACAGGCACTCTTTCCTCCAGCTTATGTTTTGCCAGCTGCGGTGATTGCTCATAGACTGATTAAGAAGGCAAAGAATGGACCTCGTTGCCACTGCTGAGTAGAGAGCCAGCAGACCTGCTTTCCAATCTTTGCCTTTGAATTGCTACTTTATGGCTAACTTCAGCTGCCCTCCCTATTAGAGTGCATTATATTCTCCACATGAAAAGCTGTGCCAAAAACCGCCTGGAGTATCTAAAAGCAGGTTATGTAGAACTTTTCAAGTTTCTCTGATGTGGGAAAATCTTTTATTCTGCAAGGGGGATTTCACCAAGTTATTCTGCTGCTGGCATCTGGGTTGTGTGGTGTGACTATGCCTGTAGATGTGCTTCTACACAGTAGGGCTAGCACATCATCTCCTGGCAATAGCAACATGAGCGTTGCTTGGTTTCAGAAGTACAATGAGAAATTTCTTTAGAGGATTCCACACTACTTTTTCCAGTACCTCTTTTCCCAGTGATAAGCTCTAAGTTTACCTGCAGTTTCCGTTGAAATCTCTGATGCTCTACCCTTCCAGTCAGTAGTCATATTGCCAGTGCTGCCATGGTGTACTGTGAAGTTTCAAGTACAATATTTAGATGTACATGTTTTCTTGGTTATCCTACTCCAGACACTCCAAGTAGTTTAGATTACTTTGCCTTAATGGAAGGATCCCATATAATTATAGGGGGAAAAAAAAAAAAGGCATTTGACTTCAGAGAAAAAGAAAGCTTAATTCCTTTAAATGCTTCCCCTATAAAAAAATTTCAGCACAACAAGGGTGGAGACAATCTGAGGAGTTTCCATTGTATTCCTTTTGGTATGCCTGTGTGCTCTAAAATGAAATATTCTTATTATTAAAAATGCATTTTAACGGTAGTATTTCCAACACGTGAATCTGAGCCACCATCAACATCTTATCTATAAAGCTGGGTTTCAGCACGATGTGAATAATCCCCCCTGGAAATTCCTTATAGCTAAATACGTGCTTTGACTGGAGTAGTAAGGGGCAGATACATATTCCTCTCTGTGGATAAACAGAGGGAGGTTTTTATTTAGGCAAATAATTAAGGAGAAATGCTACAGCGAAGAGGACAAAATGGCTTCCCAGAACTCAGAAGCATTCTGTTCCTGCTGTCATTTTAAATTTGCTAACTTGAACAGAGGATGGCTGGTTGCTGTCAGTCAAAGGGGTAACATGCGTTAACAAGCTTAACAGTTGGTGTTTGAACACTGCCTTGTGTGTTGACAGCACTTTGCTTGAAGTGCACTTTATTTGTTCACCTAGGCAGAAGAAATCTCTAGGAACTTCTGGACCCAGTTTTGCTCTATTCAAAATCAATTGGAGTTTTGTCATTGACTTTAATAGTCATCAGATCAGCCCTTTAGTGCTGTGTAAGTGGCAGACAGAGGAGAAATTGAAACTAAATGGGCTAAAGGTGTATTGTCTTTGTTTATTTTTCTTTGCCAATGAATAAGTGCTGATGAATTTAACTCAGTTTCATTATGGAAATGGGAACTGTTAAAATAGTGTTACATAACTGCATTTTTCTGTGTGCTAAGACTACAGTCTTATTACTCTGGAAAAAAAAGGCAAATTATTTGGAAAGCTCATTGTAGTTTCAAGCTGCAATTTAATATCACTGTTTGTTCTACCAGCCCTTAGGGCCATGACTTTCTGTAGTGGGTTGACCTTGGCTGGACGCCAGGTGCCCACCAAGCTGCTCTATCACTTCTCTCCTCAGCAGAACAGGGTGGAACAAAATAAAATGGAAATAAATTGTGGGTCAAGATAAAGGCAGTTTAATGAAGCAACAGCAAAAGTCATGTGCGCGGAAGAAAGGAAAACAAAAGATGTTATTTTCTACTTCCCATCAGCAGGTGACGTTCAGCCACTTCCTGGGAAGCAGGGCTTCAGCACCCGTAATGATTCCTCTGGAGGAAAAACGTCATAAATAGCAAAACCCCCTTCCTCCTCCTTTCTCTTACCTGCTATATCTGAGCAGATGCCATATGGTATGGAATATCCTGTTGGCTGCTTTGGGTCAGCTGTGCTGGCTATGTCCCCTCCCAAGATCTTGTCCACCCCCCCAGCCTATGGGTGGCAGGGAGGGAAAGGCTGCAGAGACAGCCTTGATGCTGTGCAGACACTGCTCAGCAGCAGCCAAACGACTGCTGTGTTATCACCACCTCTCTGGCTGCCAGTATAAAGCACAGCACAATGAGGGCTGCTACGGGCCTTAGCCAGACCCGATACACTTTCTAACTGGAACTGAGGTAGAATTTGGATGTCTAAATTTAAAGTTGCTATCCTGAAAAGCCTTGCTTAGATAATAAATTTTCTACCATGCAAAACTGCAAAAGACTATACACAGTCCAGGACCTATCTTACAGATATCTTACTTGGCTGGCCACCTGTGGCACCTGAATGTGTCTCTGGTGCTGCCCATACTGCTCACGCACACCCTTTTGGTGTGATAGGTGTTATCAGACTGTGCTTGCACACTTTGTGGGCTGGCCACATCACAAAACCCAGGGATGACAGGTGGTTCCTTTAGCATTTGGCTGTTTAACATGCAGGAATTGCCTGATCTTCCTGCTGAAGTTATTTCCCTGGTGATAAATGAACATCCTGAGCCAGGAAAGGTGCTTCCCAAAGCATTTAATTGTTGGTCATTCTTCCTTGATACCCAAACTGATAATGAAATGTTTATATTAATTGGTAATAAGTTAAAATAAGTAAAATCCACCTGCCCACCCCCCACCATTTTCCCCCCCTTGAGATAGCGTTGCTGGTGACAACAGGATGACCGCTTACAGGAGTGAGTGAACTGGTAATTTCCCTTCTCACTGGGGAGTCCTAATTCTTCACCACACGAAGATATTTTCACAATATTACCTAGTACAGATGCATAAAAGTGTTGTACACTACTTGAGGGCAAGGTGCCCCAAAGGTAGGCACTGCAGAACATGCCGTTACATGGCCATGTATCTTGATCTTAATATGTCTAAACCCTTGTTCCTCAATTGTTCTTATTGTACATGTGGTAATTTGCTTTTGGGTCACCCAGATAATTTTAAAACACAATCGATTAGTATACTAAGAAAGCGAGGCCTGCCTTCTCTCCTCCGATGTAGCAATGTGATTTGGCACAAAGCTAACATTAACTGGAGAGTCTGCTCTGTTTTAATAGAAGAGGGGAAGTTCTATATTTTCTTTCTACTTCTTAGAAAAGTATGAAGTAAAGCTTATTTTGCATTTCTCTGGAAAAAAAGACAATAATTTTCTGTTAAGTTTTATGCTCTTAGATAGTACATGTTACACTGGCATTCCCACAAGGAAAAAAGCATTACATTTACAGTGGAAAGCAAAATGGAGAGGGTAAGCAAATAATTGCATGTGTATCCAGCTGTCCCAAAGCTTAACAGGATTATCCATAACAACGGTAACTGTGGAGCTCCCTCTCATTTCAAAACTAAAAATAATAATAATAAAAAAATCACTTTATTGCAACTATTTATCACACAGGAA
Source organism: Falco cherrug (assembly GCF_023634085.1). NCBI lineage: Eukaryota > Metazoa > Chordata > Aves > Falconiformes > Falconidae > Falco > Falco cherrug. The sequence continues at coordinate 28,979,519 of NC_073704.1, read as the reverse complement.
TGAAGTACCAGAGTGATTAAATTTGGCTTTTTGCCATTTCAGGGGGACAATAATTTCTAGTCCAGCAAATGTGACTTTCACAACAGCAACAACAAAAAAAGTCTGTCATTTGGAAGATAAGGGAGCCCCGTTAGCTAGGACATAAACTAACAAAAATTATCCAGCTGTAATAGATCACTGGGAATATGCTTCAAATAGCATCTCAGCCTGATGTCCCTGGACACATGCACCAAGCCTGTCTCAAGTCTTCGAGGAATGTGAGGAACACACTGCAGCTGAAAAAGTAACTATATAAGTGGAGTGGACTGCAAGAGGGTTCTGGGATGTGCTGGCCATGAAGGAGCATGGCGGAGGTTACTGCTGTTCAGGCCCCATTGAATTCCTCTCATGGGGCCCGCACTGTGAGGAGCGAAGGACAAGGTGTCAGTAAATGCTGCCAACAAGGTGTTACAATTGCTGCAGATATGAAGGCTTTCTGTGACAGACTGAGAGGTGGATCAGCTGTTTCTAATCCAGCCAGTCCATTCCAAATGAAGGGCAGGAATAATTCTCAAAACTTGGTGCTCTCAGCAGGCGGCAGAAGCCTGAGCTGTGACTTCTGTCCCTGTTGCACCGACCTTGCTCTTGCAAGCTGCTTTTCTCTCTGTGCTGTGAACAGTGCTGGCCCGTTCGCTCACAGCAGCCCATTCCCCAGCCTGTGATGCCCTGGTCTGCCCGAGCGCGTATCTCCAGCCGCAGCTCTGGGTGCAGCCCTCTGCATCACCCCTTCTCGGCAGCCTGGCATCTACTCTGCCTGCAAGGTGCTGTTTAGTCTGGACTTTATATATTGCTTGGCTGGTACCTTAAGGCTAACACAGGACATGGAAACAAACTGCTGGTTCTGCACAAATGCCACTGCTTTATCTCCAGTGAATGGAGTGGCAAAAAAAAATTAAAAAAGCATTATCCAGTTGGAAAAGATCTTAAGGCTTTACCTGTGGACATAGACTTGTTAACTTTGCAGGCATTATATTTTTCTGTGAAATAAAAGGTACTGGTCACTATCAAAAGCAGAATACTGGACTAGTGAGATCACATTTTTCACTATATTGTAACTCCCAAGTAGCGACATAACTTTTGTTTAACAGAAGGAACTTGGGTGCTGGAGCAAGTAGCATATTAATAGGGCAGACTAATTAAGCTTATAAAAATCTAATTTTTTGCTAGAAAGAAAATTAATTTGATTTTTTTTGTGTTAAGTATCTAGAACACTTGTAATACCAGTGTAGAGATTTGGTCCGGAAAATTAGAGTATGGATAACAAGATGACAGAGTTAGTTGCTGATGTGAGAGGAAAGGTAAATAGCACAAAAAGTGTGGGTAGATAAGAAAAGGCTTAGCATATTTAAAGACTAATAGATGGAAAAGACAGTTCAGTGTAGATAAATGATGAATAATGAGCTCACAGCAAAGTATTGCCAGCATTCCTAGGTGCTTCACACACTTAGAGAAATATCCAAGCAAGGGAACAGATCATGCTGTAAATTTGCATAACTGCACTGAAGCCAGTGGAGCTTTGCTGATTTACACCTCTGAAGGACTAGATCCTTTAAAGAGAGTATTGGTGATGAATGGTGAGAAACAAAGGAATAAATCACAGTTTCCTTGGAAGCTCTGGATGGGGCAGTGGAGGTTACGTTACCTGCTTTTTCATTAGTATCTAATTTCTTCCATTTGTTAAGGTAATACAAACCGTAGTAGACATTCTGTATGTTATTTTAAAAATTCACAAAATAAAATGTCAGAGACCATCTAAAGCACTTCAGTCTACTAAAGGAAAAGTCTTTTCAAGTCTATGAAGTGCAGTTGCACTCTGAACTGTAAAGAGATTTACTGGAAAGTATTATTAGTTACTGATAGCTGCAGTCTGAAGGCACTTGACATCTATGTGTAGTCCTGCCATGTTTGTTTTGGCAGCTAATGTTTTAATCAATAGTTGGATTGTTTAATTTAAGCTGTAACTACTTTGGGGAATTAAAAGATAAAAACGCATGTATGCTTTTCCCTTACTTTTAATTTGATAGAGATGAAAGCCTTGCACCTGAAAATAACAAATTGTTCTTAAAGCTAGAACGGATAACATTAAAACTCTTCTGGTAAAGACAAAAAATTTTAAACATTTCAGTAAATGATGAAGTTTCAATTTGTTCTTATGAATTTGATGTAGCCAAACACTGCAGTACAGTACTTATCTCTCTGCTTCTTAATAGTTCCATTAACCTCATTGTCACCATTTCTTTTAGATTATCTTATTCTGTTTCTGAGGTAAGCAGGCTTCTCCAAGAAAATTTGTGAAGCCTGCAACACCAACTTAAATGAAGAAGCTAAAAATCTATAATGACCTGTCCCTGCAGAGATCTTGGAGAAACTTATTCCAGACCTGAAATCTCCCTCCTGCTTTTGAGTCCTTCAGTTATGCCTTAGCCCTGACAGTTCTTCCTTTGTGTTTCTGCTGATTTCATCATCTCCTGTTACCTTGGTTGCTTCTTTCATATGCTGTCGACATGTTCTTCTGTTTTGATATTCTGGTCTTTAAGGCAGCTGCAAAACACTGTCATCTTGGGTCTACTGTCAAACTTCCTCGGTAAGGTGATCTGATAATATGGTTTCAACTGTGATTTTTCTATCAAAATCTGCTATTGCTAATTGTGTGCTGGTTTTGGCTGCGGTAGTTGATTTTCTTCACAGTAGCTGGCATGGGGCTGGGGTTTGGATTTGTGCTGAAAACAGCGCTGATAATTCAGGGATGTTTTCGTTATCGCTGAGCAGTGCTTACACAGGGTCAAGGCCTTCCCTGCTCCTCACCCAGCCCCACCAGCAAGGAGGCTGGGGGTGCACGGGGAGCTGGGAGGGGACACAGCCGGGACAGCTGACCCCAATGGACCCAAGGGATATTCCATACCGTGTGGCGTCATGCTCAGCATATACAGCTGGGGGAAGGAGAAGGAAGGGAGACGTTCAGAGTGATGGTGTTTACCTTCCCAAGTAACCGTTACAGATGACGGAGCCCTGCTTCCCTGGAGATGGCTGAACACCTGCCTCTTGACGGGAAGTGGTGAATGAATTCCTCATTGTGCTTTGCTTGCATGTGCAGCTTTTGCTTTTCTCATTAGACTGTCCTTATCTCAACCAACAAGTTTCCTCCCTTTTACTCTTCCAATTCTCTCCATCATCCCACTGCGGGTGGGAGTGAGTGAGTGGCTGTGTGGTGCTTTGTTGCCAGCTGGGGTTAAGTCACGACACAAATTTAACACTGTTTAACCACTTTTGGAGTACTGTGATCTGGGAGTTTTGTGTTTGAAATGAGTTGTTATTAAGAGAGTTAATGAGATCCAATCCAGAAGACTTTTTTACTTGATTGAAACCTTACATCAATTAAAATATCTTATGATAATCTCAAACCTTCACAAAAATCTTATAATCACAGCTTGTGATTTGGCACTCAAACCCCTAAAATCTGTTAAAACTTGTACCCAGATGAGGACAGAAAAAACACCCTTTAGTTTTTTAGTTCTGTTGGTGGAGGAAGAATCTTACTATTATATTCTATGTCAAAACTGTTAAGCTTAGTAATTAGATATTTGATCCACATTTTTATCTTTTTGAGAAGAACGTGGATGGCACATTTCACCTGTCTGATTAGTCTTGTTTAAAGCCTTTCAATTCTCAGGGAAAGAATGTGGAGTGGGGTTAAAGCTCATTTTATAGTGGCAAGAAAGTGCAGTAAGACTTGCTTTTACTTTTAAGTGTTTGTTTGAATGACTCGGTAGAAGAATGAGTAAATGAAAAGCCAGCTGTATTTCTTGTAGCCAAACAGTTTCACATTTCTTTTTTGCTGTTCATTTTGTCCTTCTTGAGTAATACTATTTACGTATTTAGCTGTGCAATGGACTTTTTTTTTTTTTTTTAATGAACCTGCATCTTTCTTCAAAGAAATCATGAGATGGGAATCGACGATGGAACAATGACATAGTATTAGACATATACACAACATCCAGTCAAAAAATAACTCATTTCTCACAACAAATGTGCAGGTCTTCAATGATGCTATTCACACAGAGAGTTGGAGCTATGGTTTCTCCATAACCTACATCTACCACTCAGATTGTCCTAACAGATTCCAAAGAGTGTGATCTCTTCTTGCTAATATTAAACAGCTTTTAAACATTTCAGTGTAAACACTCTGCATATAGGAAAGCACATGTGAGAATCCAGAGACGGAACATATTAAGCTCCTCATATGAAGGTGGTTTCCATGAAGGGTGCCTACATGCTCATGGTGGAAGTTTTTACCTCCACCTATTGTGTATCATCCCAGTCCTCAACATGATATAAAGGATTCACCTCTCAAAATGAATGTTGTTTTTATATAGATGTACCATGGGTTGATAACATCACTGAGAAAGGCAAAGCCAGACAGAATCAGGTTTTGGTTCCCAAAATATCAAGTTTGCCTGGCAAGCTGTTTTCTACATCAAGTTGAGGATCCATCCCTGTGTCCATTCTTGACATGTTTATTAGTCAGCTACATAAACGTGAAGTAAATACTGAACAAAAACTGAGCCTGTGATGAAGAAATACATAAGAAGGAAACAACCATCACCTGAAACATGTATATCACAACACCCTTACAAATGGGAAATGACTTTGCTGCTGTGAGTGTATTTGACTGAGACAGGACATACTAACTCAGTTACAGTGTCATATAAATGCATTGCTATGGATTCTGGATTAAAATTGTCTAATTAACTGCAGCAATTTCAACCAGCTCACTCAAGTGAGATAACATCCAGTCTTTTGTCTGCTTTGTTCTTCATTTGAGATGAACTTGACCTCCTTCTTTCTACAATCCCAGTGGCATTTCTTTTTTCCTTTCTAAAATCATTTTGCGTAGTCCTTGGCTGTCACAAGGAGAGATTAATATCTGGTGCCCATCCTTCTGTCATAGCATGAGGGATTGTCATGTGTGCAAATTGATTTCACCCATTGTTCTGTCCTTTAAAAAAATATTTGTCAATAGAACAAAGGCAAGGAAAATCCTTTGGCACTGACATTATGAGCTGATTCATCTTCACCACCATGAAACTGGCTGGAAAGGGTATAAGGCAAAACAATCTGCTCTCATGATAAACCTCAGTTGTACTTAGGATAAATACTATCCTACTTATCTGCTGAATGCACTGTGCATTATATTGTGAAATGGAAACTGAGTAAGATAAACCTACCCTGACTATTAATTTTCAGATAAATTTCAAATTTGTTCTCTTATTTGAAAAAAATTACACCTAAAGTTGAATAGGAAGACTCTTACTTTTCTCACCCTTACTATTCTGTTGGCTCGTTATATCTTAATCTCACCATTGTAACACTGAAAGTGTGAAAATCGTTTTCTTTTCCTCTTCTTGATAAGTTGCTGTTTCTCTACTGTAAGCAGTATTATGTCTTGTTCTGATGTGTCAGGCATTACAAATACCATGAGATTGGTTTGTGAGCAGCAAGGCTTTTGTAGAATTATAAATTTAGAATATACTTTATTTTGCCATACCAATTTCAGAGTTCTTTAGTTGTGCTCATTTTCAACTTTTAAAACATGTTTGCAGCTGTGGAAATGTGACACTTCCAAAAAAACCACAACCCAACCAAGACCAAAAAAAAAAAAAAAAAGCCCCCCCCCCCAACCCAACAAAACCACAAAAACCAAAAAAACCCAAACAAAACAAAACGAGAGAGAGAAAAAAAATCAGGTTAAAAAGCTCCAAAGTTTGCAGTGGAAGTAGTACACATCCTTGTTTTTCCTCAAAGCTCTTCTCTGAGTTGGAGAACACAGATTTTCTGTCTTTAGATAGATTGAAACAATGTTTTTCTTTATTACTGTTCATTCAGCAGAACATGGAATTTGGGTAGGAAGAGAAGAAGTCAGAACTGTTCATTAGGACAAGACATAAGTATTTCTAATGCTTCAAGAATTAAAGCCACTGATCTCAGCAGATGGAGTGAGTAGATGTGACCTATTAACCTCAGTCTTCAGAAAACTACCCAAACACATCTTTCCCAATCTAGCTGACTAAGCTGCCCTTACAGTCAGTGGAGAAGGAAATGAAATTATAAAAAGAGATTCACCTCATCCTAAGACAAGTGTCTAAGACAAGTTGAAGGAATTGTTCTTTAGAGAAATAAATTCTTGAAAGTCTACAAAACTGCTGACTTTTAACAGAGAGTGTGATAGTACTATCAATGAACAGAAAAGGCAAAAGTCTGTATTTGAGCAAAGAGGAAGAGTTGTGCTTGTGTCATGTAAGGATGATAAGTATTTTGAAGTCTATTTGTAACTGAGGAGGATGTTAGACAACATCGAAATGAGCAAGTCTAGACAAATTACACATAAGAGCCCTTAAAGAACTGGAGAGAGAGCTGTACTCCTACTTTGTGCTTCTCTGAGTACTATTTAATGAATTGTGGAGTTTACCAGCAGTTACCTGCAGGAGCGGGCTGGAAACTAGGACCATGCATGGCAATCAGTTAGCTGAGGGGAATGTGCTCGAGCTTGTCTAGACAACAATTGAGAGAGCATAGGGGAGTGGGGGATGGATGGCGCCAGGGATGGCACCAAGGAAAGATAACACCTTGCTGTTGATTGATGGTAGTTAACCACCAATCGGGGATTGCCTAGTATGCGATGCTTAGCTCAAAAGGACCAATCTGTTTAAAACGCGTGATTTCTGAAAGTATATATACCCATGTTTCTATACAATAAATCGACATTTGCTTGCATCAAGCTGCGTCCCGTCTCTCCATCGCAGCAGTTACCAGTAAGGCAAGTCATCAGTAGCAGCAACAGTACTCTTCAAGAGCTGTGCACTCTCAAAAGTTTAAAAGTTAAAAATGGAAGAGGAGCTTTTCTTTCACATCTGTTTGCATAAATGTCGGTGGTCTTTTTCTCACACTGCTATTCAGTAATATTATACAATCGTGGATGAAGCGACTCAGGAGATTGATTTTCAGTCTGAGTATGTCTGTGCCTCAGTTCCTCATTTGTAAGAAGTAGATAATAAAACTTTCAGTCTTCTTCCTATGATCTTAGGATTTCAAAGCAAAGATTCCCTGTGTGATGAAAGGGCCCAGGACAATGGCCATTTCAGTTCTAGCACAGTCTATCAGACCACTACAAAGTAAGAAAAATTAAATATGTTTTAGAATTCATGAAACTTCTTTTTTTTCAAGAAGAGATTAATTTTCTCATATCTACTTAAAATTTCATCATCCACATAGCCATCTCTTTCAATGTCTCTAAATTCCTTTAAGTTAGGAAGGCTTCTCTGTTAATGTTACTATAGCAATGAAACACATGAAACTGTCACTTCACCAAATCCAGAACATTCACGGTGAAATGGGATCAGAACTGAAAACGTAAGGTTTCTAAAAGACATTGTTCAGAGCCCTGCCTTCTAATTTTTACTGCAAACAAGAGCGCAGTGCAGACCCTGAAAGATGTTTTGTTCTCTCAGCTGAGACAGACTCTTGAAATGCAGCACATGTCACTTAAGTATTGGAGTCAGTAAGAGGGATGGATTGGCCCAGTTGATACTGAAACTAAACACATAAAAAAATGCAGATTAAAAAAAAATATGAGAATGTACTCAGCTGAAAGCACATTTAATTACAGCTCTTGCAGAAGGACTCTGAATTAATACAATCAGTAACATACAACTATTTTCCAGAGCCTTTTGCTGGTCTGCCAGGTCCTATGGTGATTCCTATTTCTAATTTAAAAGTCAAACAGACAACATTTATCTGGTTACAGACACTTAAGTGATTAACCCCACAGTTGTACAACAGTCTTTGGATTACAGGATAAAATTTCTTTGAAATAAGCAGCCATTCTAGGCTGGATCCCTCCTAGATCTGGAGGGTAAACATCTACAAAGCACAATCAGGACCAAAGCATCCTTATAAAATGGTTAATGCTGAATGAAGAATCAAAAGCTTCTTCAGGTGAACGTCATGCGGTAGCTCATATTCAGATGTTTTGAGTACAGCCCCTAAGAGGGAAGAAGGCAGCAGAAGAAGTGGTTTGGTTTTCTTTTTGTCCCTTGTCTGTTCCCATGCAAGCTGAAGCAGCCTGAGGACTGCTTGAAGTCTGTGGCTGCTGTGCTAAATTTGCTAAATCTGCTACCGCTGCAAGGAGTGGTTTACCCTGCATCAAGAATCTTGTGCTGGCTGCAGCTTGACCTTTCAGCTCTGTGTCCTACTGCTTTCATATACAAGAAAAGGTATCCCTCTGGTCCTCCTTCACCATCTAACCCAGAAACAGCAGCAGTAGTGCCTTCTGCTAAAGCCACCAAATGACACAGAGCCATGTGAAGTGGGAGCGGGCTGGGGTTTCAGCTTCCCTGCACGTAGCTTGGGTATCGTGGTAGGTATTCTTCCTAAAGGCAGTGGCGCAATGCTGCACAGCTCCCAATATTTCTACCAGAAGTGCTGCCCAAAAAACCTTAGCATTATCAGAACACTGACAGTACTTCAGGAATATGGTGTCCAGCTCTGGAGTCCTCAGTACAGGAAAGAACCTTCAGAGGGTCACAAAAACTATCAGAGGCATGGAACAGCTCTTCTGTAAGGAAAGGCTGAGAGCTGGGGCTCTGCAGCCTGGAGAAGAGAAGGCTCTAGGGAGACCTTATTGTGGCCTTTCAATACTGAAAGGTGGTTTATAAGAAAGATGAGGACAGACTTATTAGCAGGGTCTGTTGCAAAAGACAAGGACAAGGAGTAACAACTTTAAACTAAAAGGGGGCAGATTCAGACTAGGTATAGGGAAGAAATTTTTTTACCATGAGGGTGTTGAAACACTGGCACAGGTTGCCCAGAGAAGCTGTGGATGCCCCATCCCTGGAAACATTCAAGGTCAGGTTGGATGGGGCTCTGAGCACCCTGATTGAGTTGAAATGTCCCTTCTTATTGCAGGGGGGTTGGACTAGATGACCTTTAGAAGTTCCTTCCAACCCAAACCATTTTATGAATCTATGATTCTATGAATAGCTGAGCTTGTTTTAACCAATGTTCACAGTGTAATACGATTTTAATAAAACCCCTTGTTCCCTCCCTGTAGCCTTTCTGACACTCCCCTTTACCTACAAACTCTCATCTCCCTGTCTTTTGTCAAACACGCTTTTCTGTTTGAACTTAACTCACTATCTGCCAAATAATAGATTCGTAGGGATTTATATTAAAATAGTGCTTTCCAACCAGATGATTTCCAAAACCTACATGCTTCAAGTTATAAATTATGAATCAGTTCCTCAGCCAGTGCTGAGCTTGCTTGAGATCAGTGGGTGTTGATTTGCCTCACTTGAGGTTCATTCTCTGTTTTATGGAATAATTCTCCATGATAGTGCAGGTAGCTATTGCTACAATACAATGGGAATAATTTAATAGGTTTTAATTGTAAATAAGGCTTCTCACCTACATATCTCATGGTAGAAAATTATTTGTTGCATTCCAGGTACAGCTTGTACTATCTTGAGGTAGGGGAGTGGATTGAACAGTATTCGAGAGACTTTCTAGGCCTATTTTCTACATTTTTGTGCTTTAAAATGTGAAACCGTACTGACTGTTTTGTAATTCTCCTTTGATAACACTACACATATGCAAATTTGGCAAAAGTTTTCAACCCGGCAAAAAGAAACCCCAGGAAAAAAAAAATGTTGAAAAAAAGTCTTCATGAGTACAAGTGGTCAAAAGTCTGCTTTACATTTCAGCCGTGTGATTGGGAGCAAAGCAGAGCTGTGTCCCCCGGAGTGGGGACATTGACTTAGTACTGAATTACAGTGATGCCACCTACTGTTGAAAGCTGTCACTTACTCATTACTCTTTCTCTAGGGCTGGGATGCGTTAGCGTTCAGTGGAAACAGTGTGGGAGGGCAGTCTTAAAAGTGGAAGGACCTATGACCCTGATCAGCAGATCACTGGAAGTGTCACGTTCTGCTTTGCTCCCTTTATGAACTATTTCAGCTTGCTCAGCTGACCATATTCCTTCTCATATAGCTAGTATGTTCTACTGCAAAGCCCTATCGACTTAGCAGCACGAGTCCTTTTTTTTTAGCAAGATCTGTGGTCAGGGTTTAGCATGTTCTGTGTTTCAACCTCACCATACCGCAGTTTCTACTCCAAAGTTAGAAAAGGTGGACAGCATATGGAAAACCCAGCAGATCACCAACATGGTGAGCCAGTGCTAGCAGACATATTCAAACCTATCAAAGTCCCAGTTTGAGGGATAGGAAAGTTAGTATCAAGAGTAATGATTGATTCCCAGCTCATACAGCAATCTTCCAAAACCCTAATGCTATCCTTGTTGAATCTTTTTTATGGCAGCCATGCCTGAATTACATAGCTGCCTATCCTGAGCCTTGAGGACGACAGATTTCCTAGGGGTTGTTCCAGTAAACCATTAGTAAGTTTGCTTTCACGAAAACTGGACAGATGATGGGAATCGCTGTCAATAGTATTCAAGAGCCTTGAAGGCCACCCCCCGTCTTTTGTGAGAAAGATTAATTGTCGCAGCACTCTCCAAACTATCAAGTTGCAATAAGGTCTTTTACCATCTCATACCAGCATACTCTTCATACAGTCCCTCTGCTGCCTTCTCCTCACCCAGGACGCATGTTCTCTCTTCTCTCTGCTTCTTCCTCCTCTCTCTTTTGTGGCTGCTCTCTCTTTGTTGGCTGCCCAACCTCTTAACAGAACCAGCCACAGCTGCACCTTATCTGCGTCAGCCACACCACTGCCCCTGAAGCCAGCCCACAGCTGTATGGTATCAATGGTAATTAACTCACTGCCTTCATTCCTCTACAATTAATCACCAAACTCCAGAATGTTTTTTCCCCAAGTACATATTCTCCATTAAGAAAAGCTAACAACACAGATATCCAAACCTTCATGATTTGTCAGGATCCCACAGCATGCTTGTTATGGCTTATGAATATAAGCCAGAACTATGAAGGTTCCTGTCCAGAGGTCAACATCTGCAAAGGCCAAGGACATTTGCAAGTACTCATGTCAGAGACAGGAGCAAGCTTTAAAGTAAGAATTTATATACAAAGTTCCCTAGATTTCAGGGAGGTTTTAGTAAATCAGTACCTACAGAAATTTTAATTTTAGTTGTGAAATCTTACAGAGACAAGTGTTATTGGCATATGTTTAGAGGTTTGGCTATAACCCTCAGAAGAATAACTTTGATAATAACACCTTGCATGTCACTGATTCCTGATCAATTCTAACTAAATTTCAAGATCTTCAGCTTGTCAGAGTTCCACCAAATTTTCACTGTATTTATAAAGATGTTCCTTTTAACCCAATAATAGAATTTCTGTCGTCACTATAATTTCAGATAACTTCATGTTTGCCAGTAATACATAGAAAATATGCAAGCAAATTAATTAAAAAATGTTGATGGTGACTTGGAAGGTGAATTCTCTCACAATTTTTTGATAGATAAACAGATAATTTATATCTCATTTAGGAGGACTTTTGGCTTATCCTTTCTGCAAACATGAGCAATATTAAGCAAAGCTTCTAGAGTATAAAGATGAGATGTAATCATTTTGTACATTGTGCCCATAGAGGACAAAATGGTGTACTTCTATCTTCCCAAGATCAGCTCCAGGTATGCTCCAGGAGAGTGAGAAAAAGATCTGAGTTACATGGATTTATTTTTTTAAACATTACCTTCTTATAAAATATATCTTTCACTCTCTTCAAGACTGTGTTTAGCGCTGATGTTTCAGCTGAACTAGATAAAGGAGTTGATGAGCAATGGAGAAACACCTCTTAGTTTGGTACGCAGTTGAGCGCTGCTTACTCTGCTTTCTACTGGATAGAATTTGGGCTTTGCAAACTGCTTAAAATAGAGAAAAAAAAGAATGAATGGTCTTTAGTGCTACAGAAGGAGCAGCAGTGTCATGATTATTCTGAAGTGATCACCAAATCCATTGTGTTGTTACGGCTTATGAAACACTTGAGCTCTGTTAAAGTACAAAAAATTAATTTCTCGTAATTCCTGCATAATTTAAGTGACAGACTGGAATACAAAGCATTTCAGCTTGTCATTCTTTTCCTACTCAGGCTAAGGTGCTTTATTGCAGAAAAGGAGAAAAAAAAATGCCAAATACATTGGACTCAGCATTTTTATGGACTCGAATAAATGTATAAAAGAGTAATCATAAAGGCTGCTAATTGTACATACATTGCACTAACTAGGGGTTGTAAAAAACATTGTTTACATTTTATATTAACTCATTGTGAAGCAGGGATCATTAGCATGAAAACAATGTGCTTAATATATAAAACTATTCTCTATCAGTTCTACAGAGGAAACCTCAGAATGCGTTGTGTTGTGTTGTGGCCTTTAAGAGAAATTAAGTAAATTCATGTCTGAGTTTACTTTGTGGTAACTTGTGGTAATATGCACACAGATACAGACCATAGATCACATGTAATGTATCTCATGGAAGAATGACCATCTCATCATCCCTCTACAATACTGGGTTATATTATTGCTTTCTTGTGAAGCAATGACCAACATATGTAGACCAGCAGAATTCTGAAGTGCACAAAAATGCATTTATTTATGATTTATGATTCCTTCTGGTCTGTTTCTATAGTTCTCACTTGAACAGAAAATGTGGAAACAGCTTTTTCTGAATAACAGCTACAGATCTAAACCTTATGTTCATCTTACATTCAAACAAAACCATGCGTTAATCTCATTTGGATACAAGAAACATGAAATGAGCCTATACAATCTATTATACTTGAAAGCACAGATTTGCTGGTGTGTACTGGTTGTTCAAAGCATTTCAATAATGCTATTAAAAGCATATTTAAAGCTCTTCAATGTCATTGAAATGGCACAAAGTGGGTAGAGCACATTAGTCAATTTGTCATTAATCCAACAAAAAGACATTACTGATGTTTTTTCTTTTTTCCCATAGAGCTCTTTAAGTGAATGTGATTTTAGTTCAGAAGAAATATTAGCAGAAAGACCATATCTTGTATGGTTATACAGAGCTTAATTCCTGAGTGTTTGGCCCACACACATTATTTGTGTGAACAATGGAATCATCTAGGAACTAAAGTAAAAATTAAATAAGTCTATTCAATGTGACTGAAGGTGAAAAAAACCCAAATTTTATGAGTTCTGATCTCTGAGCTTTAGCAGAGGTTAAATTGTTTAAAACAGACTTTTCACAAGCTCATCTTCTCTTAAAGCTGGTCTATTTATACACCTGCATCAGCTGGTCTCATAAAAAATATCTCTCCAAACAAATGCTGTTTCACACAAAACCAGTTCCACTGCAGAATCGAGTGTTGACGAAATTCTGTCAGAAAAGTGAAACTTTCCATTGCTAATCTTTTTTAATTTTTCCATAACAAGGCTCAAGTATTTTATTATTTTCCTCTGTTCCCGCACTGATAATGAGATTGCAACTAGGTGTGAGTCAAAAACTCCAGTAACTCGAGTCTAAAGAGCTGTTGATAATGGTTAACTTCTTTATAGGTGTGAACATTCAGTGGCTGAAACAGCTTTTACCTACTCTAACTTCTCGTTTGATGAAAACAGTATGGAAGGACACACTGTTTTCCACCAAAATAAAAGCAAACTGGAAGCTCAAAGCTGAGTATGACAACGTACCTGCAGGCTAGCATGGAAAGTAAGAACATGGTGAGACTTACAAAGAATAATTTTATACATTTTAATATTTTGAGCCTCTTTGCCACCAGAATGACAGCAATACAAGTGGCACCATACTTCTTTCTGGCAAGACAGTTCTTAACAAGATTAATTTAAAACATATCTGTCACCATTTTCTATTACTGAGCATCACTTCTGAGAAGGTGGTCCTCTTTAAAAACTATACAAGTTAGAATAAATTATAATTTCTTATCAGAGCCTTATCAGAAAAGTGACCTTTTGTTTACATTTTATATTAACTCATTGTGAAGCAGGGATCATTAGCATGAAAACAATGTGCTTAATATATAAAACTATTCTCTATCAGTTCTACAGAGGAAACCTCAGAATGCGTTGTGTTGTGTTGTGGCCTTTGAAAGAAATTAAGTAAATTCATGTCTGAGTTTACTTTGCTATAATACCAATTCAGAAGAAGTTCAGTGGTAACTGCAAGTCAAATGGGTAATGAAACGGAGACCAGAAGGCTGCTCAGAGAAGAGTTTTACCACCGTACCTTTGTGGTGGGAACAATGCAGGCTGGTCAAGAGGAGGTGACAAGCAGAAGAAAGACAGTATCGCCTTTCAGAAAGAAAAGAAAATCTTCTACCACTTCCAAACATACTCATCATACATTAAGAAAGGAGGCAAGATAAAAGAGCTAAGAGAAAGGTCTGTGATATCTAAATGGAACACAGACAATAGCTGCCCATGGAAAGTGAAAAAAACTCTTAATAGTAAAAAAAAATTGACAACTTTTTTTCCAGTGATAGAAACACACCCAAACACTGCAGTTCCATCTATTACCATTAATGTAAAAATAAATAAAGCATATAACCCCATGGGTGAAACTAGGTCGAGGAAAATATGCCCGACTAGTCATCTTACTCTGCATGAAGTCCTCATTAAAAAAAGTCAGCCCAAGTGGGAACCAAGTTCATCTACAACTTCCTTACTTAATGCAAAAATATGCCAGGCTTCACATGTGCTGCATTTGCTGTTCTGGCAGTGAGTTAGCACATGCACAGGCAACTGCCACAATTGAGGCAGTGAGGTTGGCACTCTTTGTGTATCAGGTTTGCTGAAGTCTGTTTCTTGTTAGAAAAAAAAACCAACAAAAATCCACAACCACAAACAAAACAAAAAAAGCCTCAAACAGCAGAACCATGACAACAAGGAATCTTTTGTCTCTGTTTTTGCAGTCAGCAATGCTGGGATTCATCTGGCCAAACCAGAAAACCTCTATCCACCTTTTTTGAGATAGAAACCATGTGGAAGACTAATGTGTCACCACTCAAACTATGCTAATTCCTTTCTTTTTGTGCAGCTTCCTCTTCACTACGGCACCTGAACCGCTGGTTAATGTATGACAAACTGGAGGAACAACAAAGCTTGTGACAAATGAGCAATTCCAAGATTTGAGCCATTCAGTCCCCTTAACCTGCTCCAGGGAAGACTTCTGCAGAAAATTAGCCTAGCTTAGATCTACACAAACACACCAAAGACCTAGAAAAGCCATGTATAAACAGACATGCTAGAACTGGATGCTGAGGGTGATAAACTAATTCAGAAAAAATAATACCCTTCCCCAGAAAAAGTGTTGGCTTTTTCACCCCTTTTAAGAATCAGATGACAAAATCATGGACCTCCCAATCAGTACCAAACTGAGAAAGTAGACATTGTCATTAATATTCTAGCACCATCACAAGAATAATTTCTAATGTGATTTGCTTTTATTATTGTATGGCCAAATACTGCGCACACACACACACACAGACACACGTGCACACACACACACACACACACAAAAAGCACACATAAAAAAAGGCTTCTGTCATCAATATATTCCACCTGCAAGCAGTATATTTGTCTAGTCATTGCTGCTGGTAGGATTTTCCCAATGTGCTTCAGTGCTGGAGAAGTCATACTCCTTACCCACTAGCTACACAAGCTCTTCTTGTTCAGCCTATGTGGTAGCAATTTAAGCTGGCAGAATGGTATATGATTCACTGTGTGCATGAGAAATCTCACAGCTTTGACCCAGCGTGGATATCTTTAAAAAACAGCATGTACAGTACTCCATAAATCTCATTACCATTAATTAGTTCTATTATAGTACTGTCTAAAAGTTCCAGCTAAGCATGGGGCCACTATTGTTCCATGCATTGTGTGAGTACGAAAGATACAGTCGATGCTTTAGCAAGCGTAGTGTCTAGATAGAAAAGGCAGACAAAAGGAGAGAGAGGAAGAAATGGCACAAACAGTTTAAGGTACCTAACCAAAGCATTGCTCATAGCTGGAGGGCTGGGTCTGGTATTACAGGCCTAGATCTCCTGCCTTAATTTGATGCTTTATCCATTTGTATGCATTCCTTCTTTTAAATTACCCACGGAGCATTATTCACAACCTTTCACGCTGGTGTTCTCTGTATGAATACATGCTTCATTCATTGCTCAGCCACTTCTCTAATGAAGAAAGAACTAGTTTCCTCACACATTGAAATACATCAGGCCAGATTCCTCCATCTCAGCTGGCATCCTTAGGACTTTCCACTCCTTTTTTTTTCTTTGACTGTATCACTTATATCAGCATGTCCCTCTGCCAACCAGAGTTCAAAGATTATTTTAAAAGCCTGACCTACAAAGTGGCTGTTTCCTGTGCTGCTGAACAGCAATTTAGAAGCTCAGTGCCGCAGATAGTATGCTGGAATTGGCCCCCTAAAAGGTGACCCAGAGGTGCTCCCACAGCATTAAATACATGTTTATACAAATGGCCAACATAAAGCTATGCCTCTATAAAAGTGGATAATAAATAGGTATCTGCATAATGTAGGTGTTTTAAGACTCAGTGCATCAATGTTCATAAAGTGTTAGGACTTTGAGGAGCAGTTGTAATGTATTTTATTGCGGCTTTGTTTTGCTGGCGATTTCCCAATCAGTTGTTAGTATGAAATAATTATTCCTCTTCTTATCAATATTTTTTCCTGTTTCTGCCAACTAGTGGGCAGGCACTACAACAGATTAAAGTCAATTAGCTTGTCCTGGTAGCTGATATCTGACCAAAATGCACTTGTATCTGTTATGCTATCACAGAAAAGAAGTCTCATGGTCAGTAGAAAGTTAATTCCTCTGAGTTTTGTATCTTTGTCTTCGTAAGAAGCAAGATTTTCTTCTGCGAACTTTTTTCTAGATGGACTTCTGAATGTACTTTGAAGATGACATGCAGAGGAACAGGCAGGTATCATTCTTCTGATATGAACTCATGCTGCTTGGACTAGCCCTAGGCAATGTGGAATAATTTTTGTCAGTGGCTCGAAACTGGCAGAACCAAGATAAAAATGAAGTTTAACTGAAGTCATTTGGGGTATTGTAGATTGAAATGACAGGGCTTTGGGTAGGTCAGGATAGCAAAGTTGTACTTGCAATGTACTTCAGTCAGCCTGTTGTAATTTTATTTCCTGAGAAGTACTAAATGCTCACAGATTTAAATAACTGTTGTAAGTAACTGCATGCCTAATTCCTCACACAATTGACTCAAAATGCACCCCTTAGGAGTTGAATTGATACATACCTGTCAAATACTGCTTTGGTGTTGGTTTTTTTCATGCAAATAGAATCCTAGGCAATAAATCAGATCCTTGGTGTGCAATTTTCTTAAGTACATGTCTGGTGTCATTAAACAAAGAAGTAATATACCAGGTTAAAGGAAAGAAGCAAAGAACAGTACATTGTTTTAAGAACAGCACAGAATCTTGAACAGCAGTTAATGATCTACTTTCTTTTAATGATTGCCCTTAAAGGTATTGTTGATCTGACTGGTATCCTTTTTCCCTTGCCTCCCTGTGGCTTGTCCTTTTACTCTTTTGTTACAAATTTCTAAGTAAGTCACTCGCATTGTATTTCTTGTACAGAAGTTTTTACACAATGGGTGAAGTGTAGTTTAATGAATAAGGACAAGGCTAGCTTTATGACCCATTCTGGCAATGATGAGATCCTCTCATACTCCCTACGTTCTCCCTCCTACAGTTTGCTTGTCTTGTGTGATTACAACGTCTCTGGAGCAGAGATGAAATCTTACAATATGTATTGTTGAAGTAAGCAGGACCTGGCTTTACCTGCAGCCAATAGGTGCTGATACAATACTAATGCATCAGGTCCTAGGGAAGAATCAGAACAAGATTTAAAGCTGGAAACTGGAAATCACAGTGCATGAGATTTTATGATTTTTTTCTCATGTGGAATCTCTATGAAGCTGGTGGCAAAAACCATCAGAGGACGGAGTTTAAAGGAACCTAGACAATTTCTTTATATTAGCAGCAAAAACTTGACAGCTCAGAGAAGCTTGAGATTATTGTTTGCTCATTTCAGCATATTTCAGTGGGAGAGATCTCTAGTGAATTCAGGATGTTTGAACCTTACATTGTTGGTTATACTAGCCAGGGTGGTGCCCAACTACTAACCTTTTGTAATGTTGTCCATATAACAGTGCTTCATGATGGATTTAGGAATAACAATAAAGGAAATGTCATTCAACATCATAAAAATGATTGAATTTTTAGATCAAAGGCTCTGTCAAATATTCTGTATCAAAAGCAGTACTTCTACAGACTCAGCAATCTTGGGTTAGGGATTTGGTGTGTATGTCAGGTGTCAGGCTGCCAAAGCTCTTTTCTATGGACAAATAAAATGTCCTGAATATCTGAGAGATAGACCAATGAACCAGCTGATACAAGGTCATGTGAAAGCTAAATTTTCAGTTGTAAAGCACAAAATCTTCTGGTTCAGAACATATGTGTGATGTTGTCAAAACCTATTAACAAAACCAGAACGACATTGTGTGATGCAGCTCTGAAGTCCCCGCATTCCAGGAGGAAATGCTCAGTGACCTGCTGCTCCACTTGGACATGCACAAGTCTATGGGGCTGGATGGATCCACCCAAGGGTGCTGAGGGATCTGGTGGAAGCTCTCACTGAGCCACTCTCCATCATTTATCAGCAGTCCTGGCTCACCGGGAAGGTCCCAGCAGACTGGAGGTTAGCCAGTGTGATGCCTACCTACAAGAAGAGTAGGAAGATGGATCCAGGGAACTACAGACCTGTCAGCCTGACCTTGGTCCCAGGGAAGATTATGGAGCAGATCATCCTGTGCACCACCTACGCAGCATGTACAGGACAACTGGGGGATCAGGCCCAGCCAGCATGGGTTTATGAAAGGCAGGTCCTGCTTGACAAACCTGATCTATGACAAGATGACCTGCGAGTGGATGAGGGAAAGGCTGTGGATGTTGCTTACCTGGACTGTGTCTACAGTCGAGCTATATCAAGTTTATGGTAAGCTGTTTGCAGCCACTGTTTTTACGTTCATATAGTGTAGCACCCAGGTTTGACACTCACAAAAGGAGTGTAATTTTCTTCTCTGTCCTCTCTTCATCACCACCATATTTGAGTGTATTCCTGAAATATGTTAAACAACATGACAGTATTTTCCTGGTTTTATTTCTGTTTTTTTAACTTCTCCCCCGGGGGAGATGCCTGTTCAGTTGCCTTTTTGGAGGTCATCTAGTCCACCTTCCTTGAAGTGCTACTACTGCAAACACTGAACCATTGTTTTGTCCACTCAGAGTTTTGAAAACCTCTAAAGATGGAGATATCAGTCCTGGGTTAGCAGTTGGACTTGATGATCTCAAAGGTCTTTTCCAGCCTAAATGATTCTATGATTCGATATCACAGCCTGTCCATACAGCTTGTTTCAGAGATTCATTGCTTTTCCAGGGGAAGTGTCTTTAACTTATGTCCACCCTGAAGATTGCCAGCCACAGTTTGGCCATTGCCTCTTGGTACACTGCCTGGTGTTACTTAGCACCACTTGGCTCATCATCCTTGTAACGACTCTTCAAACAGTTATGGATTTCAAGCAGATACCTCTCAGCCTTCCCTTTGCCAGACTCATCAAGCACAGCATCACCAGCCTCTCCGTATAGATGATAAGATCTATGACCCACTGCTGTGGTTGCTGTCTGCTGTATCCTCTGTAGTTTCTCCATTTTTGTCATGAACCAGGGCGAGGATGAAAAATGGGCACAGTAATCCAGCTGGGGCCTCACCTGTGCTGAATGTATACATAAAAAGAATGTATGTGTACCCATATGTTGCTATGTTTTTATATGACAGAAGACAAGATCACAAAAGCACCTTCTTTTTAGAAAGAAGGTGGTGGATTTTGGACTTGCTTTGTAGCTGGAATAATAAATACAAAGCATAAGACTGTCCCCAATAGCATTTGTCCTCTTCTCAAGGAGGTTTATCTGGATTCTAGAACACTCTGTTGTTCCAGAGTAGTCAAGATGGTGGTCACGATTTCTCTCCCCAGTATATTTGTCAAACTTACAGTGACACTAAGCAACCTGAAGTGTACTGTAAGTTTAAGAAGGGGAGAGACAGATTCTTGCTGGCTGTAAACAAAGCAAAGTCCATTGAGTTCAATGGTTGCTGAGTGATTTACCATGAAAATGAAAATTATT
The DNA here is from genome assembly GCF_023634085.1 of Falco cherrug. NCBI lineage: Eukaryota > Metazoa > Chordata > Aves > Falconiformes > Falconidae > Falco > Falco cherrug. Next base: position 28,959,237 of record NC_073704.1, on the reverse strand, counting down.
ACAAGGTTTGCTTTTAGAAATTGAGAAGTCTTAGGAAAACAAGAAAACAAAATATTTTTTAATTAGTTTTTTGGGAAGTCCTATTGTATATGGCTGGCTAACATGCACAAAATAATGGTAGTAACAACAGAAATCAGAATGAAGCACCTCCAGAAAAGTACCTGAGCACAGGAGCTAATACTGGAAAGGTACTCATGTGTAAATATCCCAATATACAAAATGTGTTTTAACATTTGTATTTTCTTGCCTTCTCCTATGGTTCAAAGTTTCTATGGTGAAGAACTATAGTGATGGATGAGATAAAGGTATTTGACCTTACTGGGTGCATTGCCTTCCTCTCTGGGCTTCTCATTCTGTCTTTAATATACAGCCCATTTATTACCTGGGCTTGAGTTCTATTTATTAGAGGAACACCAAGGTTAGATTAGTTCTGCCATTTGTAATATGGTAGATTCAACATTATTACACAGAATGAGATGACCAGGGAGATTGGGAAAAAGTTTTCCCCTCCCTTCCCTGCTCCCATCCCACACAGTGCCATCAAATACAGAACCTTTCAGAAGACATCATTGCTTATTTGATGCAGTAGATGGAAATTCTTATTTCAATCAGGTAGTGAACCTTCAAAGGAAAGGATGATCAGGAGGAATGGGAGAGACCTTGATATATCAAAACAAGCCTCTAAATAATAAACACACTTCAAACCCAGGGCTTATCCTGCATATAAAGCATAAGAACTATAAGCAATTCAATGTAAGAGATATTTATAAGGCTATTTTCTATGCAACACAAAACTGGCTACTTTTATACTCATATATAAGGTGTATTTTCATCATGAATCACAAATAAATAGTTTCTCTTCTCATGAATCCAAAAGAGGATTTGTAGTTTTACTCTCATATTTTGGCACAGAAAATTGACGCCTTTTTGAAACTGCCAGCATAATAATGGTTAGAAAGAATCTAGACACCATGAATCTTTCTCAATACACTTAATGGGTTTTGTCTGTCCTCTGTATCCAGCCCAGCTAGTTCAGAATGAAGAAATGCAGAACATTCTAATAGCTGTTCTCTCTCTCTCTGAGTGAAAGTTTCCTCTTAAAGAAGTCAAGGAGAGTCCTGCTGCTGACTTCAGAGTACTTTGGGATTGTGTCCAGTCCAGCTGGGTTATCTTCTTGAACAATCTTTGGAGAATAAAGATACAGATTATGCACCTCTTTAAGCAGAAAACTTGATTAGCCAAGCAAAATAAGATCATGTTTCTTAATTTTCTTACATTTCCATAGCTTCCTTCAAAGTATATAAAAGAAAAAACGTGTAACAAATATGCTCAACTTGTGGTCCAGGATCTTTGAAAAAACAGGTTACATGTAAGGAAGAATTGCTGTGTGCCCCTTACATACATATAAAGTGAGTGTCAATAGGAAGGCAGCAGCTGAGATGTGGTGGTGAAACTATTGTAAGTCACAAAAAAATAGACCCTTAGTTAATGGTAAGTGGGCTTCAAATGCAGAAAAGGTGCAGCTCTGGAGGAGATTTAAAGATTTATAAAGAGTGCATATGCCTCAAGCAAAGATACTGGATTGACCTGAGGAGCGTCTCCCATGAAAGGAAGAAAATATATGTTGGATGTCAAGGTCAGCATTAATGGAACTGTGTAAGTGCAGGACATCAATAGCTTCATAGATTATTAATGTGGAAAAAGAATAAAGGAACATCAAGGATAGTCTTTGAAAGTAAATATGGGAAGTTTTTTCCTATATGAAATGGAGAGAGGGATCATAGACGTGACATACCATGAACAGAGGTGATTGATCCAAGCAGTGGCTATTTTTATAGCTCTATTCTCACTGGTCTGAAAGGGAGAGGAAAATAGGATTATCAAAGCTCATCAAGAAAAGGTTCCTTTGTCAAGTTTCTATCGCTCTATTTTCCTGCTGGCTGTGGGTCAGTTTTTATTATCCATGAGAAGCAATGGCTATTGGATGCACTCCAAGCTGGTGCTCTTGTAATTTCAGCAGAGCCGTAAAAAAAGAATGGAGGAAACAAAAATTGATTACAACTTGAAGGCTGGATATACAATGCTGACAGAATATTCAGGGATACTCACACTGCTTAACTTTTAGACCGGTACGTCTAAGTCCCAGCTAGGAAATGAGGCTCTTCGAGGGTCAGCAGACCTCTCTAGGTTTTTTCAAATGATGATTCACAGAACCTCAGTTAGGTTCCTGTTTGTTTTGCCCTCACAAGAAATCTTTGGCTGGCAAAGAAGTCTACTGGTCTTCTAATAGCAATCTAAGGTAGGTGATGTGAACTCTTTTCCTTGTCTCTCCCCAGCCTCTGTTTCACGCAGCACCCATCGGTAAGTGGTTTTCATTCAGCTCAGATGTTACTTATTTAATTTTCTTCTCCTGGAGTATGGAAGAGAGGAATTTGTAGCACATATTTTGTCTTAATACATTAGTAGATTAGCTGCAGAAACAAGTTTTATTGGGAGATTCAGACATACTGATTTGCCAGACTGAACAGAAACCACACAGATTAATGTATGAATAACATACACTGAAGAGTGCAAATGGGCACAGAAGATATTTTCCTCCTGGCTATTTCTGGAGAACTATCTCTGTTCCTGCAGACAATACCGTATGGGATGCACCCTTCTCACCATGACATGAAGTGTTATACTGGCATAAGCTATTTCATCTTATTAGTTTAGCTCTACACCAAAATAAAAGAGAGAAGTTGGATCTACATTATTTTGAATTTTATTAATTAAAATCTAATGAATAGCAACCTCCCTGTCTTCCTGCCACCCCAAATCAGAATTACATGGAAAATCATAAAGCTACCATCTTTCTCTTTTTCTCCCACTAAGTATTGAATTAGTTACACAGAGAGAAATCCTCCAGTAGGAAAGTCTGAGAAAGGCAGAAACCTGGTGGCTAGGACCCTTTTTTTTCTGGTGTGCAAACCCCACATTTGAATTCCTAGCATGCACAAAGCAAAACAACACTTAATGACATGCTACTTCCCTTTAAAATGCTCAAATTTGTCCCAAGTGTGAAACAGGGTCATTTAAATAAGTTATTTGAGTGTAAGGGAATATTTGGTGGACCCAAACTCCACTATTCAGACTTCTGTATTTTTTTTCCTGAAAAGACCCATGAATTATACAAAAACAGTGAAGGTTTACTTTTGACATGGCACTAGGAAAAAGAATTGCTTGTTGTAATGCACATAAGTTTCCAAATTAAACCAGATCTCAGTTAATCCAGCTTTCACCCCTAGAAGTCTGCTAAAAGCTGAAGAGCGAAGGTGATTTTCCTATAACATCATAATGTGGGACACATTACCAGATTTTTTTGAGAGGAAAAGACACAAGGAGACTCAGATGAGCATTTTACTACATATGAGCTTAAAAAAAAAAAAAAAAAGAAAGAAAAAAGAAAAAAAAGTGGATTTTCAGTACTGAAAGGAGAGCTGAATGCTTTGGGCTTACAAAACTCAGAAAAGCCCTTTTTATTAAGAAAAATAATCCCTTTTCATTGTATTGCAGAATCTCATCATCCCTCACAGTTTCATACCTTGTCCTCTTTATAAGCATTCCCATGGAATTACAACGCTGAAAATAATGAACTGCTTTACTGAGGTTAGGACAATAATTTCACTGGACCAGTTACCTGTGGGAGGGCATTGAGTCCCAGGGTGGAGCAGGCAGATCCAGTTGCTATGGTAGGAGGGGCACTGGCTTCTAGGGCAACCTTCAGTGTGGCTCTCTGCAGCCTGGTAGCATGCTGGGAAGACTGGGAATACTAGAAAAAGGCAGGATTGTGATCCCACGACATGCATATTCAATAGACTAACACCAGGGAAGAGGGTGTAGCTCCTTAAGGTGCTGTAGGCTGTATGGCTGGTACCCAGACTGTTGGCAATGTATGTCACAGAAGCTGTTTCAGGAGGCACCAGAGAATGGTGCATCCTTGCTGTTCCCTCATGTCTCCAAACAAGCTCTTGCCAGGTGACCGGGACAGCTGGGGTCTGACGGCCAGAAGGATTCAGCTGCCTTTAGACCCGCTCCCTGCTTGGGTGTGAGGGACTGCCAAGGATTTACTGACCCTTCAGAGATACACTGAGCACTCCCACTGTTCATTAACAGCACAGATGGGAAAGCATCTTCTGCCTACCTATATTGCCTTAGGCTAGAAGCCAGCAGTTCAGTCACGAATCACTGCAATCCAATGGGTTTGCTGGATAATTCCAAGGAGCTCCTTCCCTGCTGTATCTGTAAGGTCTTCCACAGCTAGACCTGACACTGTTCTGTGGGTCACAGAATGGGATGACTTGTCTTTTAAAAGGAGCATATGTGATCTGAACACAGTGCTACATGCATGGAGCTGGCTTAGTTCATCAATTCAGCAATGCTGAACGATGCCTGTCTATGAAAGTGCAGGCAAGTCGCTCTTGATGCCAACTTCAAAATCTTCAGTGTTTGCAATTTCTCTACTATACGTTTTACTTTTGTCCCTGTATCCATGTGAAAGTACTGCCCCATCATTTCTGCCAGCGTTCTACTCCAGTATCCATTTCAAAACTGACCAGGAGCAATGTAAAGCTGAGGGAGAGGGAGAGGGAGAGGGAGAGGAGAGGAGAGGAGAGGAGAGGAGAGGAGAGGGAGTGACGTTTTTCTCTTTTTTTTTTTTAATGGATCTGCTTTTATTTTAAAAACTTGTATTTTCCTCTCATCAATATTACCTGAAACTCAGAAGCCAGAACACTCAGCGTTCATACAGCAGCAAAAAACCCAACCCCAAAACAAAATAAAAATGTGAAGAATATTAGTTAGTTCAGAGAATAAAAAATATGACACCATTATTCCATAGGTGTAAAAAACATGCAGAAGAATAATGAATGCAAGCCCACAGTTTTTCAGAACCAAAAAAAATGCTCGCTGTTCTAGCATCAGGCAACAAGACAGTGCTCTGTAAGATGCTTTGCAAAAGCTCATATTCACAATAAATACAACACTCACACTGTGGTTTTAAATATGAGATTAATATCAGCATTCCTTCTTTGGTGGAAGGCTTCCATTTGAAAATCAGACTGTTAAAGAAAAAATAGGCAAATGGTAAATGATGGCGACTGATTATACAAGGCCACAACTGAATAGGAAGAAATTATCATTTTAAACTTATTTTAAATAGCATTTCAGTATTTAAGATATTTGTTTCTCTTTACATTTCTATCGCGAAAAATGATTAAAAGGCACTTAATCTGCCTTCTTGGGTTGTCAGTGGGCAAAGCTCCTTTTGCACTGTACCCGTGTGAGCACAGAACCACAAAAGCTGTCCTATGAAGTAATTCTAACTCCAGGAAACAGAGTTTGAGCAATATCATTAAATAATTTTATTAATTAATCTTAAAACAACCTGCTTCAGGAATGCAGGATCAGGCCCTCTGGTTTTGGTACACAGCAGGTGCAGTTTACACAACTTTGTCAGCTGAGTTTGGTAATATTAGTTGCAGAAGGTAATCTCTCTGCTTACAAGTAGTCAAATACTTCTCATTCAACTACATAATAGTGCAGGTATAGGGCCAGGAATAACTTTGATTTAAATTCCAGTATCATAAGGAACATTTTTTCTGAGTGATTTTAGTCTGTTCATCGGTCTAATAATTGTTTTGAAGCAAAATCTGCTTCTGCTTCACTGATAAGAACAGTTTTGGTATTTTTCTGCTAACTTTCTGCGTAAAACATTTTAATGACACACACGTGTCTGGTAATTTTCTACCGATGCACATCCATCACAAAGCTCTGAGGCTTGTGTTTTCCTCTTCTGCTCTGCTTTGCTGCTCGTGTATTGCTGGAGTTCAGCAAATGTCTACTTGAGCAGATCAAAGCATAATCTTGGCTTTCGTTGCTTCTCTGTGGTTTCTGGTGCTTATGTTAATCCTACTTAAACTAAGTGGTCAGAGATTTGGGAGATTTGAAATACAAAATGGATTCTAACCTTGAGATGGATTAGGGTTGTCAGATGACACAGAACTGTCATGTAGGACTAACATTATGAAAACAAGAGCTGAAAATACTGTTTTAGTGTAGCTGACAATGGGGATTTATCCTAAAAGAGACATGGATGTGTTTGATTAAAGCAGCTCCTTAGTGAATATGTAGCCTGAACGCCTTGCAAGGTTATTGATTATATATTTTAAGTCAAAGATACAGCTTTTTCTCCAGGAGATTTGTTTTTCTCATCCAGAAAACACATCAGTCTTCAGAACATGGATACAGTATTTCACAAAAGCACTTTATTTTGTATGATAAGGAGAGGATTAACTTGCATTATAATTACATATCTATGACTTTTTCTTCAGAAAGCCTGCTTGTCTTGCAAGTTATTATCAAACAATAATGAAGCCTTGTAGCTAAACCTCATTTACTAGGATCCAATGGGAGAATCTTCTAAGCCTCACAAAGGGGAGATGACACTGGATTTCTTCTTGTTGACTCCTTCAGAGGGCAGGGGCATCTTGATAATATATGGGCTACGGGTCTAATTTGTGGTTGAATTAGTTGTCAGAGGGTGTTTTGTTGCCAGATGTTATCGTGCAGCTGGCCAGCAGAGACCGCATTCAGGAAAAAAGTTTTGTGAATGTTTCAAAAATATTTCTGGGCCTATTTTTCTTTTGATTATGAAAATGCTTTTCAGTATTTTTTAACACTGTTTTTTGCAGTAACATTCCATTTTTACATGGAAATGTTTTCCATGACCAATAGCTACACGGTCCTGTTCTTTGGAGAAGAATTAATTTGACTGTATCATCAGCTAGTGGAAATCAGTATCCACCAGTGACTTAACCCTCTTCTGGAAGCCTGGGCAGTTGTCACTTGCCTTGCGTTTCTCCCCAAAACAGCGATCCCCAAGTTCTTCCCTTCCCCAGTTTGTGCTGCAGTGGCACCTGTGAACCTGCCAAACCACACAAACACAGGACAGGTAGGAGGTCACCCTCCCAAAAACCTTACAGTAGGCACCAATTGGGACTGAACAGTCCCTCCTACAGCCACATCTAACCCACCTCTAGCGTTGGAATCATGGATTCAGAGAGGAGCAAACTCAGGGAAAGGCAAGGCAAGAAAGGTTTGGCCCTAAATTAGTTGTCTCAGTACACATCTGTTAGCAGGCTGGAGAGCAGGAATTTACCAATTTTTCCTTTTGCTTTTAAAAACGGTGTGAGGGATCACCAAGCTACACTGCAGCACCCAGTGTATCCCTGCTTTTTTTTTGGTGGACTGTGAAGTCAGATCTTGGAAAAGAGAACCATCATCTCTTTACGCTACAGACCTGTCCAAGTCTGTGTGCCTCTGGTCCTGCTGCAGTTTTCTATAATAGATACACATTTTTGTCCAAGTTAGTTGTTTTCTGAGAAGATGAATTCAAGCATAGCTGTTTCTTGATATAAAAGAAAAGAAAAAGATCCACAACTGACCTTTCGTACTAGAAGCATTATTATGGTGGAGAGTAAAATTCAGCCTATGCTTTTCTAAAATTGTTTCCCCTTCAGGAACCAGATCTAATAAAATGCAACAAGCCAGTATGTGCAGAGAGGGTTCCCACCCTCCTTACTCTCTGCAAAGAGTGACAGCTATACAGTCTTTATCAGCCCTACTGCCGTTGCATAGCTAAGTTTGTGAAGCAGAGAGATAAAAAGGTATTTTTAAAAGTAAAGGAAGAAGCTCCTTACATGAACCAAAACTGCAAACTTCCTAGAACACAGAACATTTAGGACAGAGTCGTTTTCCATCTGAAGGCAACATAAATCCTCTCTGTTCTTGGCAAGGGAACAGCGTGGAGACAGGGACTGTGGGCACACCCCAGTTCTGTATCTGCTGCAGCACATTACCTTTCCCACACATGGGCACAAGCTCTTCTAGCTCCTGCTTTGGGATGGTGGTTGGTATCTGTCCACTTTCCACCTCGAAGAGTGAAGGTAGGGGACGGAACAGCACTGGAGACCCCTCTGCTGTATTACATCTACAGTGTGGGAGCACAAGGGCTAAGGAGCAGCCTTCTGTGGATGGATCACTAGGTTTGGCTAGGTTTAGTAGGTGAACAAAGAATTGGAAATGAAAAGACAAAGCAAAATATGGCAGGAGACTTGGGAAATCACTTCAAAATATTTTTTCAGGTATGTTATTACTCTCAAAATATATTTTGAGAATGAACTAGGTAAGCATTTTTATTTTTATTTCAGCTTTTTTCATCTCCTCCCTAGTATTCTTCATTGAAGCTGTCTTTTGGATGAATAAACAATAAGTTGGAAATATTTCATCTGATGGTATCTATGTATCTTTAGTTCCTGGTACAAAATGTGACCAATGAATCATTACCAAACCATATCGGGTAAGTGACAACGCTAAAAAGACAACTGCCTTTATTGATCTTACTGTTCTTCTTCTCCAGAATACAGGAACAAAAAGAATTTAAATCATGTTTGCTAACACATTAATATCTTTTAAACAGCTGTTATAACCTCACATAGACAAAGAAAATAATTTTGGAAAAGATGTAATGTGGTCATGATCAATTAGGCAACAGTTTTACACTTGTGGAGGTTCAGGACCAGACATTTTCCTATTTAGCATAACTGTCATAATTTCACAGAGAAGGGAACATCATGGTAAGAAGTATCAATATGGTGAAACAAATTTATTTTATAATGATAAAAACCCTTTAGTGTCAGCTAAGCTGACAATCATGGCAGTCAGAGATGCAAGACCAAACACCACATTCCTCTGAAAATTTGAGCAAGCAGTCAGTACTTTTAGCCATTATGTCTCCACTTCTGAGTGTAAATAATAACAGCTCTCAAATGTGACTGGACTAGTCAAATACTAATTTCTATTCAGCCACTTGGAAACCAGACCAACAATTAAGGATGTCTTCCACAGATCACCTAAGCCAGTGGAGATTCCTATGGGTAATCTGGAAGAAAAAATAATCCTGTTATGAGTCACACCTCATTAAGAATGAACATAAATTAAACTATACTTGTGAATCACATTTCCTTTCCCTAAATTAGGATATATGAGTAAGAAATTTTTGGAAAAAAGATGATAATGCACTTTCAAGTAATTTATTTACAACACATCCTTCAACTAGCTTTGCTTATAAAGATTAATCACTAACTTGCTTTGAGGATGAAAAGCTTGGTAAAAGGTATTATTAATTGCTACAGCTAAAATGTTATTTTCTCTTATTCATGTGATATAGTATGTCTAATTTTAGTACTTGGAATAAGAAAAAAAAATCTTATTTATGCTGTGATAGATACATGCAATCCATAACTGAGGTTATATTCTAACATATACTTAATATAGGGCATACCGCCTGGCTTTAGTTTGGGGGCAAGGCTTGCACTGGCTTTAGCAGTGTAGGTTTAAGCATCAGATGGAAATGGCCTTCCAGCGTGAAATTTCAAATGATGGTAGGTTTCAGGCTTTTTGAATTATCTGTGTATCTTTTGATTGAAAGTTTTTAAATACATTTTTAAGGAGACTTTTTGAAATGTGTACATGGCTGAAATCTTTGTATGTGTCAGCTTTTTTTTTTTTTTTGTCACGTTATCTTTTAGAACAGTTTTCCTTTTTTTAACTTTTTTTTTTTAACGAGAGTCTTCCAGTCTTAGCAGAACAAAATACAAGCGGAGTAAAATAAACCCCACAGACCACCTTATGCAGCAAATACCACCAAGTTTTGCATTTCATTCCACCTTTGTTTCCTCATTTATGTATATGGAAACATGCATGATTTTGGCTTTTAAGTATTTGGGCCAACCTGTAGTATCTTACAACCATCAGTAGTCTTTATTTTATATCTGATTACCTTCCCTTTAGAAATGTTGATAGACATGGAACATAGATCTCTCTTATGCAATGGAGAGAAGATACTGAAATCATGTAGAGATTATAAGATGAAAAACTATCAGTGGGTATACTTTGGTAGGGGGTTAGATACTTGCTATCAACAAGAACACACAATTTGGTTGTTACTTGTTAGTATTTGTATCTCACAGGCTGCCAAAGAACACATTCTATAACTGCAGTTTTGATTCCCACTTGTAATATTAACCTTTCATTATCCTCTTTGACAAACTTCCTTTCTTGTCACAATTGACTACTATGTCAGGTGCAGAGAAATACTTAGTCTGGGAAGAATTTTATGATTAAGAGATGTGGGCAGGTTTAAAATCCTAAAGGGAGACCTTGTGTATTGCAGTGTGTGGATTATTGATCTGTGGAAATAATAAGATACAAAACCTTTGGACAAAGCAGTTAAAGTAAGAGCTGTTCAGCTAAACTTTAAATTGTTATTCCATACTACTGGAACTATTGGGGGGAAAAAAGACCCCTTCCATGAGGAACACCAAAATCAGATGGCTTTTTTCATTCAGAAATGGGGGGGGGGGGGGGGGAAGCCCTTAGAAATGTTAAAATAACCTGTAAATATATATGGCAACATTTGTGCTTTAGGGAAGAGTAAATAGTCCAAGTTTTCATTATGGTATCAACATATTTTGTTGAAAATTCTGTTTCAGTTCAAGTTTGTCAAGGTATTTTTATGATTGTATTGTAACCTGAAAGCTGAAACCTGAATTCTTTAACCTTACCAGTTTAGGAACATATATATATATATATATAAATAGTTTCAATATATACAGCAGCTATAAAGAAAGAACAGGTATTCTTTTGACCAATTCATATATATATATATATAAAATCAATATACTATGCTATCTATATGAATTGTTCATAAGAATATCTATTTTATATAAATTTGCCATACTATTACCTTAGTTTTGGACCTTATCCAACATATTAAGCATTTTTTTCAATTGTTGTCTTACTGGTTTTTCAGCTCAGGGTTTTAATAGATACAGACTTGGTATTAATAGTTCACCAATGATTAGTAGATAATATTTCAAGATATAAGTAACAAAGAGGCAATTAAAAAAGCCAAGATTGTTTTTTTCACAAATCAACTAACTTGTGCTTTATGTACAAAGCATTACCAATTAAAAAGTTTATTGGGAAAAAATTGATATAAAATCACGTCAGGAAAAAGGCAGCTGAAATAACACAATTGATGATGGAAAGAATGTCTGCATGCATTTTTAAAAATACAGAGGATTCTACAGAGAAGGGTTAATAATTCTATTTTGACGATATGAACCTTACAGCCATTAGAATTAAGTCAGTAAACAAGTTGGAGGACTGTTAGGAAGATATTGACTCTGAAGTTGTAAAGTACCTGGATCCTCTCTGTACGCCTTGAAGGAAGCAGTGAAAGGCATTGCTGAAGGAATCAAATCACTCTCCCAGTTCCAAGCAACTTTTGGCCATCTTACAGCAAGTCCAGGTCTGCCTGGTAGAGCCATAGCCAATTTCTTTAGTGTAAAACAAAGTCTGAGTAAGGCTCATAAAATTCTGACACTCTGTGGAAGCTCTCGGAGTTAAAAGAAGGTTTTAAGCAAACAAGCAATGTGTGCTTTTCCATACTTTTGAATTTGGTCAATACTGTAAAAGTCAGTATTCCGTATGACTGGTAGATGGGTAATGGGACAGTAATGCAGAGTTTCCCAAATACATTTATATAGCAACGAAGTTTGATAGTGGTCAGATTTCTCTCACAAGAGTTGCCGTTACACCTTGGGCCATGCACAGGGAGTCACCCATACGCTTGCTGGAAGTGTTGAACTGCCATAATACGAGCAGTGTGCTCCCATGGGCAGGCAAGCGGAACATGTTTTGGGGTCTGAACCTGAAAAAAATGCCCAATCATCCTTTCAGTAAGATTTATCTTTTTTCTGATGGAAAGTACCCGAAGAGTGCTGGAAGGGTCAGAGACAGCAGCAGCAGGTGGCTTTTGGGAAGGGATTTATATGGCAAATGCAAATGAATGAAGGTCAGTGTGTTTAAAGGCAAGAAGTTTCTTTCCTTTCTGAGGTGGTGTAGTTATCACCAGCAGACTATGGTACCTTGCCTTCCCAAACTGCCCCCTCGTTAAGAGGCCTTGTTGCTTTATTCGGAGGTCAGCTTAACACTCCACGGGGACCTCCAATGAGACCAGCTGCAGTGGCTGTGTTCAAAACGCCATCCGTCATGCTGAGCCACAGCTTCTTGGCAGGGCTCGAAGGAAGAGACTGAGACACCGGTCATCCAGGTGAGGACAGGTGCATGATTGTCAGCCTGCCATGTCCCTGGGCATTGTTCCAGAGCAAAGCAAGGCACCTGTGGGCTGTGACAGAGTGGACCCCACCGTCGTGCAGGTGTGGCTGGAGCAGGCATTCCATTCAGGAGGCAAGTCACGCCTGCGAGACGCCCAGCTTAAATGGAAACATCATTTCTTACCTGCTAGGTTTCACCCAAATGGAGGCGGTCCCCCAAAGCAGAGATGGTTTGCAGATTCTGCGTTTTTCCAGTGCTTTACACAGTGAGGCCCGAGAGCTCTGCGACTGCTAAAGAAATGCCATGTTCCTTTTAATCCTTGAGGGTCTGAGATGGGTTTTGTTGCTCTGCTTTCAAAAATGCAGCAACCTGCCACTTCTGTGGTGGATTGTACAGCTAAAAAGCGTTCCTAGCTTTAGACAAATGATCTTCAAAGCTGTTTCTTCATCTTTTGATGAACGCTCTCACGAGAATAAATATTGTACTACTTTATTTTCTTGACACAGTCTTTGTTACATGAATGAGGCAGTAACTTTTAACGTCTTGTGCCTCCTGTGAATTATAGAAATCTGCTGCTAAGTTTCTGACCTTTTCAGTGGGCTGTGTTTCCAATAGATGGCCATTCCATCTATTTTACCAGCTTCACTTAATTTGTGGGGAAGGGACAGGCATGTTCAAGTGAAAACAGTTGAAAGTACTTTTTTGTGTTTACAGGATGATGTTTCACAAGTGAAATTCAAATTAACATCCAGATGCTTTGGCAGATGAGAAAACAGAGGATCAGGCAAGCAGAAAAGTATTCTCACAGCAGCAACAGCATGCAGCACATATCTATTATATGTTTGTTATGGAGTCAAAACAGGTAAATCCTGCATTTCTTCCTTGATGAAAACACAAATATATACAAATGTCTTCTCGTATAAATACATCTAGTGTTTGCATTATACTTGAGTATCTTTAAATAGTGACAGCAACAACATAAAAACCAACACAAATTTAAGCCCTAGTCCTTTGACTTCCTTACCCCAACCATTCAATGACATTACTTACTTAAAGGAGTAACTTCAAAAATGACTAGTTAGTTTTCCTCAAGGATTAGCCTTTTAATAACAATATTGTTAATTAATAACAATATTAATAGTAATAATAACTGTTACTAATGTACAGATACATCAGGGTTACCATAATGGCTAAAAATTTTACTCAGATGTGATCTTTTAAAAAAAAAATCTATGTTTATATATACATATATGTATGTATTACTTATCTACCCATAACATAAATACTTGATACAATGGTACCTAAACCAAACATACCTGAATCTAAACAAGAGCAAAGGGTGATGGATTTAGAAAAAAACCTCATAGCAGGCTATTCATGTATGTTTATGTGTGTCATGTCTGCATATTACTTGTACATACACCTATATTTCCAAAGGAACAAACTAGTCCAAGAAACAAAAGCTGCTTGTGCCTTTAATTGTTTTCTTCTCTAGCTTGATACCAAAATTAATGTTAAATTCTACAAGAGACAAAATCATGGTAGAAATCTGACAAAAACAGTAGATACAGAGACATTGCTCCAAATACAACTAAAGAATTTGCTATGGTACTTCCTGCATTCTGTGCTTTTTTATTTGCTGTCAAAATACTCAAGACAATGAAATTTTGTTCACTGCAGTGTAATAGGCAAGGAGTTAAAAACATCTATGCAAATCCAACTGCAGGTGTGCATGCAATGGAAATTTCAAAAAAGTCACCTTGTCACATCCTGGTGTGGTTTATAGACAGCCATGCAACACCAACACTATCTTATCATTTTAGGCAGCTAACCACAAACCATAAATAATCAGAACAGAATGCATTCAGGACAACAGTCACAACATGGAACTTTTGAACAATCCATGAATTTGCAGCATTTGCAAACCACATGGATTGAATAATTTGAATTAATGACCACTGCTGGAGATGGTGAATATTTTGCAAGCATAAAGACGAAGGGCTTAATTTGGTGTAGTTTGTTCAGCTCTAAACCTGAATGACAATATAAAATATACCATATGGTGATCCTCAGGTGTGAGTCTTATAGTTCATATGTTAACATACACTGACAAAGCTCTTTAACATTAAAATTACTTTCCTGCCTATTGAACATCATTAGGAAAGGGACCAATGTTAACAAAGTGCTATTAAATAATTAATTAAAGTGCTCTTACCCTTCTGCTTGAAGTAATTCAGTTTGTCACTAAACAGAAGTTCACCTTGAATATAAAATATAAGGTTTTGAGATTAAGACGTGGTTCATATTCCTAAACATCAGAGTAAATAGAAGGTAGACTACCAGAAATCCCAACCTGTGGCTTCTTATCCTGCTCAGTACATGCTTGATGAGTTTGCACAGAGAAGTCCATCTAACTCGTAACAGAAACTGCAACGCAGAAAAGTGAGCTCATCATTTTTAGTGCTAATTGTAGAGCTTAGCACTTGCAATCAACCACTCACCCGAAAACCTCCATACTGCCTATTTATTTTTAGCCACTGCACAATTAACACTCCATTAAATATTACACCTGCAGAGCCTTTTCCTTTCAATCTGTTGATGGTTTTTCCAGTCTTCCTGCACCTTAAACAAGGTTGTTCTGGAATTTCCTTTTCCCTCTCTCTCTTTTCTTTTTATTTTACTGATGATTTCAAGTTTTTGCTAACAGTTACTGACAACAGTCTGAAGATACAGACTTCTCTTTATTTTCAAAATATGCATGAAATTAATTCTCCACCGTGCATAATTACATAGCCCGTGTGCTAGAAAAGGACAAGCATACAGTGGTATTTTGTCTGGTATGTTTTCCCAGGTTCCAGATATCTGTGGATTATGGAATTCTTGAGCTAGAATCTGTATTTGTGTATCCTTTCTGGATTTTTCTTCAATAAAACAAATCCAATATTTTTTGGCACTGATTCTAAGTTTTCCACGGGAAACTTAAAGCTTTAGCAATCTTCCCCCATGCTACTACCTTCATGTGGCTCTTCTGCAGTTAATCCTATAGAGGTAGAGTGTAGGTTTTTGGATAGAACTACCCCATTTACAGCTCAAGCAGTTTATTTAGATAACCCACCATATACCCCACTTTCTCAATTCTCTTTGCTCCCTTTTCCCAGCCCCTGTCACTTGAAGCATAATTTTTGATCAATTTTAAGCTGTCAAGCTTGTGACTTTGGCTGAGTTCCCCCCGGCACCTCCGCTTCCCCTATTTCTGGAGATGTTCCTGCCAAAGACCCCAAATAAGGCAGATGGGGCTCCGCTTTGCTGGTGGAAAAAGCCACTGCAGCATGTTCAGAGCAGTCTTGTGCTGGAACTAAACCTGCTTTGCTTGGATGGAGAGGCTCTCAGCACCCTGGCCTCGTTAGACCTGGGGTCCTCTTCCTAAAAATGTTGAGAGATATGAATCAGCAGTGATGTCCCATGTCTCAGACAGCCTAGGCTTTGCACAAATGGACTGGAACAGACTTACTTCAAAACAGACATCATAAGAAACTAACTTCCTATTAACCTGATTTAATAAAAGTTTAGGTAAGATACCGTTCAATACCATCACATCCATCTATGGCACTTCTGGTCAACGGCATCTGATAGATTTGAACCAGCTGCAGACAGGTTAATAATCTGCCCCATTAGTGACTCCTCAACATTCTCACAGAGACCTGGTCCCCTGAGCATAACAGGTCTTGTCACAAACAACTTGAAAAGAGCATTTGGACAGGAGGTAATTCAGCCAAAACAAGCAAGTGGTAGAGTTACAAGGAGTGCACCTATTACTGAAGCACCCTGAATGGAGAACTGAATTCTCAGTCCACTGTGCTGTGCGTGCTGTCCTGCTGGCGCTTGGAGCTGGGCAGGTGTGAATAGGTTCTGACCTGGAAACACCGTAAGCTGTGGTCAGTGCCACGCTCAGCCTGGCTAACGAACGCACCTGGGGCTGCCAGGCTGGCTGTGGCTGCAGATGTGTTCAGCTGGCAGGGTGCACGGGGGGCGCGCACCCACATCAGCCTGCTGAAGCCCACGTAGACACACCTTGAGCAAAGTCCATCTGGAAGGGAAAACATACTGGACGTTTATTTAAAGGTTGTTGAACTGAGCTCTGCTACCACAGTGTTAGCTGCTAATGTTATTTCCCCAGTCTATGGCTTTAGGAAAGACCTTTATGGGAAAATTTACTGCACACACACTTTAATTCCTTGTAAACCAAAAGCAAATAGTTTAATCCCTGCTGGCATTACTTGTGCTTTGTTTGTCAGAGGGAAACAGAGAGGCATAATTAACTGTCATGTTCTGCATGGACAACCGGCTCACAGGAAAAATAAATAAATAAGGGAGAAAATGAAACTTAAGGCCTGGTGGTGCCCCCATAGAACATCCCAGACTGCAGCTTTTATTTTTAATTTGAATGACGGCTTATATTCACAAGGGCCTTCCAGTAGGATCTCAAAAGAGAGAGGCCTCATTCCTGTAACCAACCCTCTCTCCCACCTTGCTTAAGCAACTTCAGTTTGAACCTTACAAATGACATCTAAATCTGCTTACAAATCATTATAATGAAACAAGAGAATCAAATCACACCTCTTCCATAAGTTTGCCAGAGCTTTTTTTTTTCCCTCGAACATCAAAATCTCCTGTTTTCTACACACCAGATGGCAATGTCTTCAGACAACTTCCAGTCTTATAATGACAGAGCATTGTGGTGTTACATGCACCCCTGATTTAAAGCCCAAGCAGTCTGGGTTTTATTCAGATCATTAGAAAAGGATGTTCCAGTAGAGAAACAGCCAGATGACTGCCCTCACATCTTTAAATCTGGAGACTGTTACAACATATGCCGCAGCCTTGGACCGCAGCTGGGAGATGTGGCCAAGTTCCCAGTTCACTGCAGAGAGTTCTTGCCTCTGCACCAGGCAACCGTACATAAGAAAAGAAATTTTGACTGTATTTATGTAAAAATGAGGAACAATTTATCATCTTTTGGGAATTAGACTTGTATTCAGGCCTAATTATCAATGGTACAAATGAGTATTAAGAAGCTGTCATGAATTTGGGTGTCTGTCAGACCAGAGAAAAGAAAAGGTGTAGGAAAAAGAAAAAAAAATACACTTTCATATTTCTGAAGTTAATTCAGTGCATTCTGAACATCACCGCAGGTTCTCTCTTGAGCAAGGTATGACTCACCTCTCTTGCCCACACCTACTGCCTCTCCCCTGCACGACATTAAATAAGCGCCTGCAAAAGTGCCTAGTTACTAACAGAAATTCAATTCATCATACAGAAGATGAGTGAAAAGAAATATCAATCTTTTTAAGCTTTTGTGTTTCTTCTTCCAGCCCCCACCACTTCTTTTTCTGGCTCTTAATTTGGATAATTTGCATTCTTGGAACTTTCAAAGAAGATAAATTGAATTAGGTACTGACATCTGATTGGTATTCACGATACCAGTTTGAAACTTGCCACAGAAGACTTTGAAGAAATCGGAACATCTGATTCTGTTTTGACACCTTGGTTTCTTTTTTACCACCTTGTCCTCATGCTTCAGTGGAAAATTTTGTCTTCCTGGCTTCTGGATTGCCTTTCACCATCTCATGCTACTGCCTCTTCTGTTCTGGGCTCCCGATCATAATTTTTAAATTTCTGGTTTGCTTGGTGAATATCAGTCTGCATCATATAACTATCTATAACTGTTTACTACTATATTATGTAACTTGTTCTGTTATTACCCCTGCTGTTAAGCATGGACAGCTTGTTTTTGGATGTCAATTTTTATCTCCCTGGGAGCTTGTCATATGCTATTTTTTAGACAGAAGAGCTCTTTTTTTGATAGCAGAGGTAAGGTCTGTTTGCCTGTTATGCAAACTAAATGGGAATTAAAGGCAGCTCTCTGTAGACAAGTGGACGACACCTGAGTCTGATCTCCAAGGCCACTAACAGAGTACTGTATATACTGAGCATTGGATGGACACTGGGTAAAAGGAGATGTTAAGAACAGGGCACTTCAGAAAAACTCATAAAAACTACTTGTAGGAAAGAAATTATAGATGTGCTTACACAATGAGGAGCTGAGAGACGTGTTGTTTGAAGCCCTGCCACTAAGAGTAACTCCTTAATGAAGAAGTCAAATAGCCTGGAGAAACTCTAACATCAGAGCAAAGAGGAAAGCTGACGGTCTGCAGAACATCTCAGAGAGGGCATATTTGGATGCATTTAGTGTATTTGGATGTATTTAGGATGCATTTAGTCCACTAAACATCTCCAAGGAAGGGGAAACCCTGTTTAACTTGTGTGCATATAAGTTTTTTGTGACATCAAAAGTAAAGCTAGATAGTAATGTGCTCAGGTGGGATGAGCACTTAATTCCTGTTCCATTACCCATGTCACCAGTCATTGAGTGCAGGGAGGCTGACGGGAACAGCATCACAGGCTCTCCCTCTTACCTCCCCTGAAAGGAAAGGCATTTTAAATACATTCAGTAAACAGGAGTACAACCAGAATTTCATCTCCTTCACATCCCCTCTACACAACTACCCACATCTCTTTTGCCATCAGAGATCTCTAAAAAGTCTTCTCTCCCATTTAGAAGACAAAGATGTTTCCTGTGGAGGGAAACACACGTGAAATAAATTACAACAAAAATGTGACTTCAGGATTCATTAGAATCTTCAAAAGACATCTCAATTACTTCTTTAGAAAAGAAAGCAAAGGGAATAGTGTGAAGAAAATAGGTGAATTCAGATTAGGAAATCAAAGTGAAAACTGGTCTAGTGGAGTCCCTGTGGTCTTTCTTTAACTGTTTGTTATTACTTCTTAACAAGTGTATTTGAACCATTTCTGTCTATTGTAATTCTTCAACAATATTCCATTAGGATTTGAGAAGCCATCCAGTTAGGCATGAAGAATATGTTTCATTTCATTTCATTATTTAGCACATTTGGAAGAGATTTATCATGATTAATCTGAAGAGGAAGAAAATGAATTAGATATCTTTGGTGTAAATCAGCTTCGCAGCTGAGGAACTCAACAGTTTTGTCTGGCTAATTAGAAAGGAAAGTTTGCCACAACATGAATCCCCCTCTCCAAAATCTATGTTTAAAAACCTATTCCTCTTCAGGACTGACAACTGAAGCATCTGCTTAATTTTAAGCACCCAGTTCCTGAAGCATGCACTTCAGCACTGCTTAGAAGGATGATAGAGTCAGGTACGTTGAAGTGCCTTTCTGATGTCTAATTTTTTTAATATTACAGTGGCCATCATTCTACTCTCCATCCACATACTGTTAGAGCCTGAAGGTCTGATTCTTTCTACCTATAAAGATTTTTTATTTTGACTTTTTGCAGTTTCTAAGGACATAGCCTGACAAGCATTGCTTGCACCAGAATCCCCAGCTCATGCAAACACAGCCTAGTTCCTTCCAGTGCCCCCATCCAAGACATCAGTTGCAGCTCAGTGAGGTTCCCTGACTGCATCCATCTAGAAAGTGATGCTGGCACTTTCTGCCCTGTTTGGCTGCCAGGTGAGTGAAAACGGTGTAAACACTCACAGCAAGTCCCATACATCTCATCTTAATGAACTTGAGTTAGTTCAATTCATACTGATGGCAGACCTTAATGTATAATTTGGTTTATTTATAGGAAGAAGTACATAGAGTCATGGGTGATGCTTGCTTCTCATTTTAAATGAGATCTAAAATGGTGTGAACCCTGCACTTCGGTTGTGACAGATCCTTAGCAGGTGTTGAGACCTAGAAGTCTATGAAATTATATGATATTTACACTGACTGGGGGTTTAATTTAAATCCTCCTTAAGATACAGCACTGGCACCTTTCTTGCTTGGTGCTTTGGAGGCTATGGTTTCTCTCAAGAATAAAAGCAATTTTCATTAATTTTATATTATCCTGTAATGGGATGAAATATTGTGAACAATATAAGTGAATTTTTTTCCCAGCTTCAATTTCATCCCCAAAAGGATATTTACCACAGCAAATAATGTGATATACAGCTGGCTTGATCAAAAGAAATCAGTTTTTGATATTAAGGTTACAAGCAAAATTCTTCCTTCCCTGTCTATAACCCAGTCTCCAGGGAATTTCCTTTATTTACCCCTTGCCGAATAAAAACCTTTCCGATATGAAAAGGTTTTGTCCTTCTCCTCCTCTTCTCATCCACCCCCCTACTAATTGGAACTGAAACTGCAGGGTAGGCCAGAATGGCTGCTTAACAGATTGACCAGTGTCCAGCTTTTGTCTGGAACAAAAACATTTACTAACAACTTGATTGTAGTAATTGTGCTTATAATTCCTTTGAACCAGCACACCATTCCAAAATGCAGAATCCCAATTTTAATTAAAAATTACTTAAACAATGTCTAAATTGGCCAGATAAACTGAATCCCTAATGTGAAGTGTTCTTTGTGGTTAATGAACCATTCCCCTGACAGTAAAAGCTTTGTTCAAAATCACTGGTGTTCATAATATGGTCCAATAATAACACTGTTCATTATTATTGTGATTATTTCTTGCTACTGTACAGCTTAAGGGGAAAGATGATTCATTAATAAATTCCTATTATTTTTTCTAATTCTGGTAATTATTGCCTTCCCATTTTGTACCAGCATGGTGCCTGGATTCAAAGGTTAAGCAACCAGCCCTAAATATCTGATGGGCCTGCTGCGCACCTCAGGATATTGTATCCATGGAAATTTTAAAGTGACACAGAGTTGTTCTATCAGTCTATGAGGCTTTCTGCATGAAATATGGACTGCATTTATGATATATTACATCAAAGATGATGTTAGATCTTTGTAATGTTCACTCCTCGGAGAATTAGTATCACAAAAGGCTTGAATATGGAGAAATGAGAGCAAGGGGACACCATTTCTGTGAGGATACGCAGCTTTTCACAGAATCATAGAATCATTTAGGTTGGAAAAGACCTTTGAGATCATTGAGGCCAACTGTTAACGTAGCATTGCCAAGTTCACCACTAAACCATGTCCCTAAGCACCACATCTACATGTCTCTTAAACACCTCCAGGAACAGTGACTAAATCACTTCCCTGGGCAGCCTGTTCCAGTGCTTGACCACCCTTTTGGTGAAGAAATTTTTCCCAATATCCAATCTAAACCTCCTCTGGTGCAACTTGAGGCCATTTCCTCTTGTCCTGTTGCTTGTTACTTGGGAGAAGAGCTCAACTCCCACCTCGCTACAAGCTTCTTTCAGGTAGTTGTAGAAAGCAGTAAGTTGCAGTCTCAATCTAACAACCCCGTTAGACAAGGTTTCTACCCAGTGTTATGAAATATGGGGCACCATGGTTAGAAGCTTAGTCTGAACTGTCCAGCAAAAGCAGTAATTTGCAAAGCTGTCACACACAAAATGTACACAACTGTCTTTATGTACTTCAATAACTTCCTAGTCTCATGGATGATATGTTGTAAAGATTCTTAGGGGTATAAAGAAATGACACCTATGGTAGGAAACCTACTGATGGTGGCATGAAAATATAACATAAAGCTGAGAAAAAGTAAAGGGTGGCAGTGTGAGTTCAGCTGTGAAATCATGAAGTAGCTAGGTCCAGGTAACAGCTCTAGCTATCTTTCTCGTATATACCACTGGCTATCACCACATGCTTTATATAAACCAAAATATTGGCAAGAGAGCACTCAAAAAGTAATTAGCTTGTATTTCAGAAATGACATAGAGCACCAGACTGGCCTGGACTGCAGTGCTGAGCACCTTCTACTTCTTTGGTTTCAGCAAGGAGTGGGGGAAGCACAGTGCTGGCAGGCGCAAGGATTCGGTCTGCAGCAATTTGTGTAAATGTAAGGCAAGACAGGCTGTGACTTTCAACTTTAAGACATTAACCCAGTATGTATGGTCCTGTATATATACTAACTATGGGTCTGAAGCATAACATTGAAATCCTTAAGATAAATTCTTATAAATTAAATAAAAAGTCATGAAAATTGACAGACACATAAAACTTCCCATGGACATGAAACAGTGGAAAAAAATCTTGATCTGGTATCATTAACGTAATGATTCAGAGAAGTTTTGAAGCAACTTGACAGGAAAACTGAAACTGGCCCGTTGCACCTCTTTTAAAAGGTTGGCTTTAAACCTGTAAAATCCTGCTTATGCCAGTGAAGTATCCCAGGCCACTTCTGTGCAAGACTGCATCCGCGACAAGTTCTCATTCAGACTCTTCCCTGTCTGAAAATGCTGCTCAGAGGTTGGCTTGTACAGGGAGGACCTGGTTTAGATCCCAGCTCCAGACCTACAGACAGCAGGCACACAGCTTGTTGCATTACTTGGCCAGTGATGTTACTTCCCAGGATGAACACTCTTCTGTAATATTATTCTGCCATTCTGATTAAAGCCAATGTCTAAATGCCCGATGTCTTTCCCTAGTGCAGACTGGGTTGCACTGTTACTACCTCTGGGAGTCCGATGAGAAGGTAAAACTCAATACTGAGCAATGTCAGATCAGGAAAGGACAGACGACTGCTGAATTTTCAAGATGGATACCTGGATAAAGAATAGAAGGCGAAAGGCTTTCTTGAAGAATCTGTCATAAGCAAACATTACAGAGGATGCATTACTGATGCTGCTCCCTCAGTTCTCCACTTCTGCATTTGGGCTAAATCACAACCGGATCTGGATACCTAAGCTCTCTACTGAAGTCACCCCAACAGTGGCTTGTGAGGCAATGGGCTGTAGTAATTCCCTCCCTACAGAAGTATGCAAGCAGTAAAAGATTAACTGCCTAATGTGACAGAAAGAAGAAATATGGGGCAGCACCAAAAGCTCAGTCTAGGACTTTAAACACTCAGCTTAATGCCTTAACCACCAAGGCTATTTTCCTCAGATACCTCTAAACTACACCAGAATCCAAACGGTGGGCTTCGGCATTTCTTACAGTAAAATGCCATTAATTTCTCTTCTAAGATTCCAGGTGGGATTTTTTTTCATCCTTTATTGTCTAAAATATCACAAAAATCTATCTCCTCATCAACTTTATGAACATCTGCCCCAGCAGTAGCCCACAGAATAATTAAAATCCTTCTCCCAGCAGGCATAGCAATGCAAGATATTTCCAATATTTTGCCTGTCCTCTCTTACTGTGACCAAGATAAAGAACTGAAACAAAATAGGCCTCATAAATGCTAGATGTCATTGTGATGTTTTTAGGGGGCAACTGCTTCCGTTGGCAGCAGCCTGTCTCGACACCTCTCCTTCCCACTGTGGTAGCATGAACACCTGTTCAGATATCGTTTTGGCCTTCTTTGGAGGTCTTATTGTAAGGACAAAGTCCAACTGGATCCACTTGATCCCTCTGGCAGAGTCAGGACTCCATTATAAGTTCTCTGAAACATATTAACACATTTTCAGTGTATCAAGACATAGCAGCAATGTAATACCAGTGTATTATGCTTAATTTGAGTCTGAATTTAATCCACAACTCATCTTGCCTTATTAAGACTTCAGGATTCAATTCTTTTCCTTATTTTGTTCAAAGAAAGTGTAATGTCCTTGCCATTGTAAGTGCAAAGCCCATGCATTGATCTTTTCCAACTCCATTTGAGTTAATGGAAAAATTACTATTAATTCTGTTTGGAATTCACTCAAACCCTGTGAAGAGAAATGAATTCTTCTCTACTTGCATTTTTTTTTTTTTTTAAAATGCTGTAATATGTTCAGGGCAGAGGCACATGCTTGGGTTTTCTGATCATGTATTCATTGCCTGTAAAACCCAAAGCTTATTGGTGGACCTTAATATAGACTCAACAATTCACAAATAAGTCTATAAAACAGCCTATGCATTCATCTTTGTTTGATGGTAAATGTTTATGCCAGTGGCATTGTAAATACAATTTCAGTGGGTAACTGAGAAACACATAGCATGCCTTAGAAAGAATAACTTATGACTTTTTCTTTGAATACTGGTGCTAGGGCACAGTTTGGATAATTATGTCTAACAATTTCCTACAATTCAGTACAGTGCTTTTCTGCGATGGAGTCTCTTATCTCAGACTTGCCTGGAAGGAAAAGTTCTGGGGGGAGAACACTTGGGAGAAAGGCTTCTAGAAGCATGTTCTTGTGAGGAATGACATTTTGTCTTCTTTTCCAGTGCATACGTGAAATGTGGATAAAATTCAACAGTAGTATTGGCGTTAGTAAGAGCTTTAACAAAATAAAAGGTGATTTTCTTCTGCCAGTCAAATAATACATTTCACAAGGAATGGATTTTTATCCACACTGACATCTGAATACAACAAAGAAATCTGATTGAACTTCAGAGATGAAAAGCAGAAGTATGTGTATCCCTAGGGTCAGACAGGGAAAACAACATGTAAAGTGTCAGGTGGGAGTAAAATGTGTAGGATATTCTGGTAATATCAATGACAAAAATGCAATAGGAGAAGCAGAAAATCTTTCTGGACAGTGTTTTACACATTAATTTTGAAATCTGGCTTCTGCCCTCTGCCAACATGATGGGATGTACTGTTAAAACGCCTCCGTTTCTTTCTGCCCTTAGGACATAGCAACCAACAAGAATTAACTTCTTTGCCTGGCACATAAGAAGTATGAAACCTGTTGCACAGTAGAAGATTCTCCACAACATTGGGAGTTTGACGTGACCATAAGGCATCAATGGTTCTTTTTGACATGACTGTGAGAAGCAAAAGTATTTTTACACAGTGACGCATGCTTAGAGGAGTGTGCATACACACACTGAGGAAGATAGAAAAGACTTTAGAAAAAAAAAGAAATATGGGAACCAGATATGAACCCTAGCCATGAAATATGGGCTTCACCCTGCTAAAATGATGCCACTATTTTCACCCTGTATCTTGATAAAGGAACTTGTCACATACAATCCAAATCATTAATAATTTAATCTAGGTGATGATGTTTCAGTCTCTTATTTGATATTTGACATTAAGACACTGATGGGGGAATAAGAAGTACTAGTATTTTTTTCATTGAAAAGGAGGCTAATGTTCAAGCACAGACAAAAAAAAGTATATGAAAGATACTGCAAGAATGAACAAGATATGAGAAGGGATGGCTGAAACAGAAATCATAGCTACAGACGGTCACAACACAGGGCTGAATTAACAAATCTGGATTATGCCGTGCAACACTTTCAAAATGAAGCTTTTTAGAGGACCACAAAACTGGCCCACTTTGTTTTCTTTACCCTCACACACTACTTTGTTGCAGCCAAGACTGAAAAAAAAAATGCTGGCAAAGTCACAGCAGGACATTTGTACATGCGTCTAGAGCTGCAGAAAAATGACATTTCAGTTGTCTGAGGTTATTGTGAATTCATGCTGAAGCATGGCTAAAAGTCTGAGTCAAAATGCATATAAATATGTTCGGTTTTTAAATAAAAAAACATTTTTACTTTTTCAAAATTAAATATTTTTATATTCTATTTTGAAGCAATATTGTTTTAAAATCCACTTGAATTCAAAATGTTAAGAAGGAGAAGAAAGACATGAACTAAATAAATATATAGAATTTTAAGGTAGGACAATTAATTATGTTGATGAAATTATTATTATTTTGGTTTGATCAACTGAAATAGCAGTTGTCTCAGCAGTTTAAATTCTGGCATGTTTTATCAAACCATCTTCCCAGGCATGGCTATGTCAAAGTCCTGTATGCTTTTTACTGTGCAATTGTACGTGAAGAAGGATTACAATTAGGATCAGAAAATAAAACACACCCAATTATGACTGCTTATACTGATCAGCTCACAAATAGTCAATAGAAAAGGACCCTAGATGTCTAGTCTTGTATAATTTACACTGTGCAATAGAAGTTTTACTTCAGACTATGCAAGTGCTCATGGTTCCAAAATGCAATAACCCTTGGAGATTAAGCCAAGAAGAAAAGAGGGAGAGAAAGAAAATTAAAAGTTAAGAGCACTTTGATAATTTCTTTGTGATCAGATGGAAATTGCCCTGTACTGAATGCATATACTTTAATTGTAACGGTCTTTTGGAAAAGACCAGACTTCATTTTATTTTTACCTCTGCTGTGGAGATGACATCATTTTATGGTCATCTGATAATGATGGAGAAGAATTCTGTGGGATTCTGCCTGGCCTGGGTCTCTCTCTGATGTGATGTGTTTATTTAATTGTGATAAACAGTTTCTATTTAGTAACGTTCATCAGGACAACGTAGTTAAGTAAGGATCTTTCTGCTCATTTTTTGGGTGGGCAAACCTTCAAAAGAAAGAAAGAAGTGAATACCCTAAGGTCACCAGCACAAGAAACATAGTCCTTTACAGTCCATTTGACTGGACCACAGTATAGGAATTTTTAGGCTGAAGACTCAGCTTATTTTTCTATATGCCCCTTCCTCTGCAAGGGGGCTTGAAGCTATTAGGGTTGAAATTGGTATCATAATGAGTAATATATACTGCAGAGAAGAAATCCATCATATAGTAGATGAGGAAAAGCAGTTTTCCTATCTGTAACATCTTTGATGATCCTATTATTTTTGTATTTGCATTATTTGTATGATGTGGACACGATCTTTTCTTTGCCACAGTTATTTATTATTCACTGTGATAAGCCTGTCCCTTGGTTGATGAATTTCAGTTTGTGCAGTAAATAGAAAACCTTTATTGTATCACAGAGAGTCTGTCTATGATCCAAAGCCTGGAGACTCAGAAAGTCTGTCTCAGGTCCACTCTGGCACATAGCAAATACATAGGAGATAGCAAATATAGGCAGTGATATAGGAAACAGATTCTTCAATGTGTGCAGCAGCTTTACTCCCAAATACACCTGGCAGGTTATAGTATACACTGAGTCTTCAGGCAATCAAGAAACCATCTAGACAGAATGGAGGGGAGAGCAGGGTAGGAAAGAGAGTATCTTTCAGTGGAAGTATGGAAACAGCTCATGAGATCCACAGATCGCTACTGCCCATACATGCTGAAGGACAGGTGGGTTCTAGGATGAGCAATGGGGTTCCGGGTGTTTTTATGTCCGCATCTTTGGTCTCAATCTAAGCTGGTCCTGACTTCGAAGTGTTACAAAAGCAGTACTAGTATACACACCTGATGTTTCCACCAGTATTCTAGTGACCAGATATCCTTCATAATAGGCCTCACTACCATATCATGATGAGGAATAAGAGGGCAGGAAACCAGCAGATGTCCTCAGCACGTGCCTTTTCTGCTGGGCTGTTTGGGCAGGCAATAGCAGTGCAGAGTGCTGAGTAGCTATGTTGTCATAACTGGTGGTTGTGCAGCAACAGCAGTAGCTGCGGATGTGAATTAAGTAGTTGTTTTGGGTCAGGAAAAAGACCCTGCTGTGATGAGGTTCACCTCCAGGAAGTCCACCTCTTGCAGAGCTTCCATGTAGTCTACACAGATCCACGAGCTGGTGCTATACAACAGGCTTATTAAGGGATAATATTCCAGTCATGCTCCAGGACTCGGGTACCAGAAACTTGTTCATCATTCTGCATGATGTAAGGATAAAAGTTAAATACCACTGTTTGAGGAAGAGGAAACAAAATGTTTAAACTAACCAGAGGATATGAGATGGACATTTGTTTATTTCTGAAAAACTCACTGATCTCTAGATATTACTCATCTCTCCAATTTAGAAATGAGTAATGTATTTCATACTGTCTTCAGGATATACCTGGTTGCACTAAATAACATGGTACTTCCCAGATCTAAAACATCAACCTCTCTGTGTATTGGTCTATTCAAATGCTGAAGAAAGAATTTCCAATATTGAGAGAAACGAGGGGATTTTCCATATCAGGGAAGAAAAGTAAGGACACAATCTGCGAGAGTGAAATGTGAAATAGAATAAAATTGAAAAGCAAAAGAGGGGCGCAATCATCCTATGCAGTTCTTCCATTTTAAGCATCAGTGAGCAGTGAATCTGATGAGAACATTCAGCTTGTGTTTACCAGAAAGTACCATTCTAAGTCTGAGAGGTGAGCCAGTTACTGCATGGTCCTTACCTGAGAGGGACTTTTGCTTAAGAAGGACCATGAAGACCAAAAAAAGAATGCATGAACTTCAGCACCACAAAATTTGATTGTAAGGAAGATGAATGTCTCCTGCCAAAAGGCAAAAGCCAAAGTAATAAAACAAGGATTTGATTGACAGCATGTTGCATGACAGGAATATTACCCATGTCACGCTATAAGGTGCTTAGCTGTGGTCTCTTAAAGTGGAAAGCAAAGACATTACAGACAGGTCCAGGAGTTTATGAACTTAGGGATGCAAAACTGATTTTTCAAAGGACAACATAATCTAAACTAGAAAAGCCCTTAAGACAAGAAATAAGCTATTCAGTGATGAAAAAAAAATATGACTCAAGCTTTAATAGAGAGGAAACACACCAGAGTTTATTTTTCCCACTTGTGAAGATTTACACACTGGGACTGAGCAGGGCTGCAGAGGCTGATGGTCTGTGTAAATGTGATAGATTCATTCACTCACCTGCACGTGTTTGGCCACAGATCCTATTCCCAGCAATGAACTTCTGTTCTTTGGGACATTGGCTACTCTTAATTGTGGTTGCAAGCATAGAATCCCAAAGGTAAAAAGAAATTTTTGGGCAGGTCAAAAAAGTTATTTTCTTTTCAAAGCTTTTTTAGATTTATTTTTTTAAAAAAACTTTGATCTGCCTTGCTTTCCAAACACTCTGTGTTGCCCTTGTTATTTTGATTCCTTTCTTGGTCTTAATCTAAAAAGACCTCATTCACAAAATAATTTTAAGGGGGGAAAAAAAGACAGATTTTTCCCAAAGTTATTAACCTACAGCACTTGTTTTCACCTTGTGATATACAAGCTACAGTTCTGCAGTCCACTTAGGAAAAGTCCCTAAAAAGGTAACTAAGAAATTTTTTTTGCAATAGTAAATTCAAAAGATCAGGACTGTTAGTATACAGGTATCACCCTGAAAGTTGACAAAGAAAATTATAAAGAACCTGCCTTGTAGCTGGTTGTAGGGTTGTAGCTGGTCTGTTCATGATTTCTCAAATATATTGAGAGGTTGGAATTGTTAAGTCCAGGCCGATATAAACAGGCACAGAAAACACAAGGCCAGGATGAAATCAGTGCTACAGGAAGGACTGGAACAGCTAGAAGAAGAAGGTTTTATTCCATGATAAATTTGATACTTGTGAATTGGTTTTTGCTGCTCTCTGTCCACTCCTCAGTGTATTCCTCAAAGGGTATCAGGTTGAAAACTCAGTTTTCAGTTGGAAGTGGGCAGATTTTAAATTCAGGTGATTCTGGGTTTCCTCCCCCTAGAAGCTCCAAGAGAGCAACTCTCTTCATAAAACTTTTTGGCTTTGAAAGTGTATTTCAGAAATAAATTTTGTTGAGACAAGTGCTCTGCACAGACTTCACTACATTTTAGGCACTGCTGTGTGGTGTGTTGCTAGACTTCATGAATGCAGCATGCAGGGCAAATGCCTTGGGTCTGCATTAGCCCAAGGGAATGACAGAAATTCCTACACTGTGAAAAAGGGCAGGTGTGTGATGAAGTAGAATGGTTTTCAATAAAGGTCTGTGTTTGGGCAAAAGCAGCCAAGGTCTGTACCAAAGGCAGTTACATTCCCTTGCAGGTTTTTCCTTTCTGTGTGAAATGCATAGGTGAATTATTTTTGATCACACACCACTGTTTGCGGTCCCAGAGGGGTAATTTTCATCAAAGGCATTGATCCTTTCTGCCACAGAAAGCTTCAAAACCAGGTGGCTGTGCTTTCCAGTGCATCATGAAACATGAGATGTTATTCCAGCGAGCACCCAAGTGCATCACACTTTAGAGGATACTTCAGAACCTGTTGAAAAGCGCTGGGTTTGGTAACTGCGTGTAATTTTTCTTTCCTGTAACTAGTGCTCTGTCACTAATGTATCATTCCCTCATTAAAAACACTAAGCTGACATTTCCTGTGGACAATCTAACTTTTGTGTTAGATTATGCCAGGCATAAGGATGATATTATATTGTCTGTGCCCCACAGAGTGCCAACATTTAGGATTATAAAGTCCACAAGGAGGAACAGAGAGAAAAAAGTCTGATGAGTAGGAAGATGAAATAACATTTAAAATATAGCACCTTTTTTTTATTTTTCCTAAATAGGCTGCATTCTTTGTTTATAAGCTGAATCTTTGCTGTGAAAACTAGAGAGAGTAAAAATACAGGATCTCACTTTTCTAATAAGGTTCCACTTTCTTCTTTTAACTGTGGCCTTTTGACCAGGTGTTTTAAGGTAGTAGGACTGTGGTACCTCCTCTGTGGGATAAATCTTACTCCACCGAGACAGCAAAAGGACAAGCTGTTGAGTACATGTTTGGAT
Organism: Falco cherrug; assembly: GCF_023634085.1. Classification (NCBI taxonomy): domain Eukaryota; kingdom Metazoa; phylum Chordata; class Aves; order Falconiformes; family Falconidae; genus Falco; species Falco cherrug. Next base: position 28,928,623 of record NC_073704.1, on the reverse strand, counting down.
GAGGAGGGGTTTTGATTGTTCAAGAACACAATGGGCAAGTGATTTAAATAAAAAAGTGCCAGAGGACGCACATACATACTGGAATTTGGTTCACTGTTACAATCTTTCATTAAGTCTAATAGCTGAGACAAAGTCAAGTCATTAAGGCAGGAAAATACATACTTTCTAAAACAGTACCACATAAGAACGAATTGTGTCAGGCATCATTCTGCAAGCCTAAATATCACGGATGGGGTGACTCACTTAACTTGAAAGAGAGAAGCAGCAATATGTCCATTGCTATAAAACAGCAATTTAACAAAGTTTGATAGTAAACACAACTGTGGTTTAACAAGATTCAATGGCAAGGTACGTTGATTCTTGACTGCACAGAGGACAGACAGGGTCAGACACAACGGTCAGGGAGACCCTCCTGCTGAGCCATGAGGTTCAGAAAGGACCCCCTTGCATTCTAAACTCCTGCTCAGAGGGGAGATTAGGTGCAGCTAGGTCCAGACTTAGGCTCAGACTTGGTCAGTGCTTTACATCTAAAGGATTATGTGTACACAATCAATCCTTTATACCGCTCTAGCTACGATTTTCAGTGTTAGCATGCTATTGATCACTTACCCATAATCTGTTGTGGCAAGGGATCTCTCAGACTTGTGGAGTAACCTTGGAAGGTGTCCCTGCTTAAGGGGTTACCATGGCATGCAGCCCACTGCCATGCAAGAGAACTCAAGGGGCCCTGGGCTGTCTGCTATTTATGGAGTAAGATAATTGATTTAGTCAGATTTGCATACCAACTACACACATTTAGCTTGTGTTGGACCTCGACCAGCCCTGTCAGGTGAGCACATTGTTCAAATCATCTGTCTCCCCTGAAGCCACTTTAAGTCTGATAGAGCCATCAGGATCAGGTGCATCCATCAGGACTGCCACAGATGGTTATCACCTGAGCACTGTCATGGAAACAAAGGTCAGGACAGGGGGCTGGGGAACACATCACCACACTAAGACATGCTTAGAGACATTTTCTTGGCTGTGATACAAAAACTAAAACCACGCTAGTGACCTGAAGTGGCCCTGAAGTCTACAAACTAGATGCCTGTATTCTCACTACATCTGACTGTAACAAGAAGCTAAATTAATTAAGAACTGCTGCTCCTGATCTAGCCAGAACACTGATCTGATCTTTCTTCTTCTTCTTTTTTTTTTTTGTTTTTGTTTTTGTCCATGTTGTCCCCCCTGCTCCCCATTTCTATTTAGCCCTGATTATTTTCTTCTTTGAAAGCTTCATTTTGCATCAGTGTCCCACTAACAGTAGTGGAGTAAAGACAGACAAGGTGTCCATCAGCTCTCTGAAACAAGTGAACACATGAAATTTAAATAAACAGACTGGGTGTTTGATGTCCTGTTCTGCATTTCTCTTCTGGTTGCTACTGATTATCAATAGCTCTTTAACAAGAAGCAGAGGAAGAAAAAATTATACAACATGGCAGGCTAATTCAGTCTCCACCTAGAAAGGTAACTATGTCATACACCCTACATGTTCTTCTCATTTTGCGGTTTGTTTCCGTAGTAAATGAAATTTGAAAAATTAAAGGGACACTATTTAGGGGAAAAACGAAGTTGGTAAGTTCTGAATAAAAATTAATCTGTCTGCTCCTCTCCTTTATACTGCCACTAATGAAGGTAGTCAACATGGTAAGCAACTGGATTTCTGACCCTGGTCCCTTTGAAGTCTGACAAAATTCCCATTAATTTCTACAGAATTAGGCTCAGATTTTGAATTTGCAGTGTCTGTTTCACAGTGGAATGTATATATTGTCTCAGCAGCACACCTTTGTGCTGGCAAAATCCATTGAGATGCTTTGCAGTCATCCAACAAAATGGGTTGGGCTCATTCAGGCTTTATTAACTGTTAGAAAAACATGTTAGTGGCTGCTTTTCAAATGTTAAATTTTAAGTCTCTCTTTTTGCCTTCTACTCTGGTAAAATACATGATGTTCTCTGGGCATTCCTGGCAAAACAAACAAGATCTTTAAGCATATTCTGTATATTGATTGGATCTTCAAATAATCAGAGGGAATGCCATTCACCTTTCTAATGTCATGTCTTTGCAGAGCTTGCCTATACACAAGTGTTGCGTAAGTGACTCAAACTTAGATCAATCAGGTTAAAGCAGTGCAAAATTTCCCATTAAGTGCATTTGAACAAGTTTAAATCTCCTTTAAACTGATTTAGCTTGTGGCCCTTTGTAAACTAAGCCAAACAATTAAAATAAGAGACAAACTGTTGGAACTACAGCATGTTAAAATGGTGCAACTTTTCTTGCACAGCTAATACTTAAGAATAGAAATTTCAGGAACAAATAGGAACTTCTTTGAGAGACTGCAACTCATGAATATAGCAGAATCATAGAATCCTTGAGGTTGGAAAAGACCTTTGAGATCATCGAGGCCAACTGTTAACGTAGCATTGCCAAGTCCACCACTAAACCATGTCCCTAAGCGCCACAACTATATGTCTTTTAAACACCTCCAGGAATGGTAATTCAACCACTTCCCCAGGCAGCCTGTTCCAGTGCTTGACCACCCTTTCAGTGAAGAAATTTTTCCTAACATCAATCTAAACCTCTCCTGGTGCAACTTGAGGCCATTTCTTCTTGTCCTATTACTTGTTACTTGGGAGAGGAGACTGAACCTCACCTTGCTACAAGCTCCTTTCAGGTAGTTGTAGAAAGCAAGAAGGTCTCCCATGAGCTTCCTTTTCTCAAGATTAAACAACCCCAGTTCCCTCAGCTGCTCCTCATAAGACTATTTCTCTAGACCCTTTACCAGCTTCATTGCCCTTCCTTGGCCATGCTCCAGGACCTCAATGTCTGTCTTCTCATGACGAGCCCAAAACTGAACACAGTATTCAAGCTGGAGCCTCACCAGTGCCTAATACAGCGGGGTGATCACTGCCTTTGTACTGCTGGCCACACTGTTTTGGATACAAGCCAGGATGCTGTTGGCCTTCTTGGCCACCTGGGCACACTGCTGGCTCATGTTCAGCTGGCTGGTGACAAACACCCCCAGGTCCTTTTCCTCCAGGCAGCTTTCCAGGCCTTCTGCTCCAAGCCTGCTGCATCGCATGGGGTTGTTGTGACCCAGGTGCAGGACCTGGCCCTTCTCATTTGACCTCATACAATTGGCCTCGGCACATTAATCCAGACTTTCCACATCTCTTTGCAGCGCCTTCCTACCCTCAAGCAGATCAACACTCCCCCTCAACTTGGTGTCATCTGCAAACTGACCAAGGGTGCACTCAGTCCCCTTGTCCATATCATCGATAAAAACATTAACCAGGACCCACCCCAACACTGAACCCTGGGCAGCACCACGTGTGGCCGGCCACCAGCGGGATGTGACTCCATTCACCATCACTCTTTTGGCTCGGCCGTCCAGGCAGCTTTTCACTCAGCAAAGACTATAGCTACCTCAATCCTAATTAATTTTGCATGTAGGTAGGCTGAGGTATCTGAACTTTATTATCTGAACAGCAGGATACAGTGGTGAACAGACCTGAACTCACACATAGAGTTTGGGGAAAGGGTAAACAGATCCTGCTGAACATCTTTACCTAAAATCCATTTCAAAAGGGAAGAATTATATTTAAAGACAGATGAGCTTTCAGTTAAGGTGCTTGTCTGGGGTGTATTTCTATCCTTATTTCAGGTTTATTTTACTAGGTATGCCATTTAGACCCAGATGGAGTATGTCCTTGGGGTGCTCAACTCTTCTTGGCCCCAGCAACTCGATCTGCAGAACTTCCTGGAGTCCCAGAAAGCCCAGCTGCTATGAGACGGGCTGTTGGGAGCTAGCCAAGCAGAGCTGGCTCAGCTTCTGCCCCTCCCTCAGCAATTTAAGACCATGAATCAAAGCTGCTTTTGGGATGCTGCTGTCTCCATTGGGTTCATACCACAGTCCAGCTAAAAAAACCACAAGGCTTGGAAAAAAACAGAAGGGAAAGGCTTCTAGCTTGTGCTCAGGGTGCCTATGCTAGAAACATAGCTGGAAGAGAGCACGCTGGCTTTTGGTTCTGCTGTGAAGAGCAACAATTACTTTACTTTAGATGTCACAGGATAATGAAAGAGATCAACAGGAAATGCAGAGCACAAGGACTGAAATGCACCCTGAGCTGAAAGCAGCCAACGTTCAAAAACTGATTCATGAAGGATTACGAAGTGAACTTTGACTCCTGTCTTTTATACCAAAATAGGTCTGTAAAGGATGGGGATGCCAAAGGACAAAGATATGATAGAATTTATGAAGAATAGAAATGCAGCAGAGGAAGCAGAGGTGATGTACACAATTATTTGTGTCAGGTCCAGCTCCAAATGTTTTCACATAACTGCATTTCAGTGACAGCCACTGAGACCCTGCTGAAACACAGCACTTCCCAAGCAAGTTTTCTGACCCCTCAAGCAGTTGCTTGGACTAGCATCTTGGAAAACATAACTCAGTTTATTTTGACAGGGAATATTTTCATTCAGTCATAAATGTCTCAATAATCCTTTGTGAACGGCTGAAGTTATTGAAACCTCCTGCACTGTAGTAATATATTCCTTACTCTAACAGACAGACTTGTTTTCTGAAGGTTTATTGAAAAATGAAAGTCTCATATAAAATGTATTTCAGATCATTTAACTTTTCTGTCTCCTTTTATAATCCAATGAATTCTATTCATTTTAGAAATCTCCTTGTGAGCCTAAGTACTGTGGGTCTGAGATTAAAATACAGTGCATATGAATCTGGGTTCATAAAAGAAATGAAGTCTCTTCTTGCTTATAAGGTTGCAGTCACTTGGTTCACCAATGCAGCTGAGAAATGGGATGCGAGTAAACTGCCTGCTAACTGATTTTTATTCTTCTGTGTCTACACAAATCAAGTACAGATGGTTCAGCTACTATCTAAATTAGGGTTGATAAATCTGACACATCTCTGCAGGGAATCCTTTCTTGAGATATTAAACCTGCAGCCCATATCAGTATTTTTGTAGCACTATCGGACGATGTGATCAGTGAAAAAGATTAGCAGTGAGCTGATGTCCATGACAATTTTTCCTTGCTCTGTTTCAGCAGAGATGGGTGCAGCAGTGTAAGTACAGATATGACTGATTGTAAATGTGCTGCCCTGGCCTGGCAGCAACAAATGAAATCCATCACGTAAAGTACTTATCCTTGGTAACAGTAGTCTCCATTGAAGCCAGTCTAACTGTGGCCCAATACACTTATAGTGAAAAACTCTTGTACAGTCCTTGGTTTTCACCAACAGCTGAGAGAACCAAACAACTGAGAACTGCTTTATTTCTTACCCTGCAACTTCAGAGGAAAGTTATCAAACTTAGCTTCTAATGAAGAATACATTCCTGTGAACCTGAATATGATGGATGGCTTCTTGCAATTTTAAGTAATCCGCTCTAATGCTTTATTCCAATTCTTAAAATGCTTTTTTGTTTTAAGACTTCCCTACAGCTGGTTTAATTCTGAAAAAATAATGAAGAAAACCAGAGAAGTCAGAAATACACAGTGAAGAACTCCTCTACTCTGGTGCCCCATACTCCCCCACTAGATCCCACCTTCAGACAGGCAAGGAAAAAAGGTGCAGGCACCTTTTGAGATCAGCTCATTTAGAAAGATCAAAAAAAGGACAGAAATACAACTACACCCATATCCTTAAGTTTTGTGCTGTGCTTTCAGAAAGACTTCAAATATTCCAGTAAAAATTTGGCTTGTATGAAGACAATGCCACCCTGTTCCTCAGTGTTCTTCATTAGTTCTAATGGAGGTAGATCCAAAATCTTGGTGGGTAAGAGAAGTGTTCAAGTACAGAATGAAAAGAGCTCTTCTATTTTGTTGTGAAATTCTGACACAAACTAAATATCCAAGTGCAAATACCTCAGCCAATGAGAATGCATCAAATCCATACTCAAAACAACGACTGAATATTGCAGTTCTGAGCCATCTTGTGTTGCTAGAAGTGAAAGGCTTCATAAACAACTTAGTGACTGTTTAATTCAGTAGCCAACATGTAGGAATATGGTATATCCTAACGTGATCCATGTATTTAAATTACCTATATGGTAAATAAAGATAAAGCCCCCAAAAGATTAAAACTTTAGAATTCTATTCCTTCAGATCTGAGAGGGACCACTGTCTGAGATGATACAGAATTGTAAGCAAATACTGTTACACATTCAAGTGTGTCTTTATTTAAAAAAAAAAAAATCTAGAAGAACAAATTGTTTTTTACTTTTGCTACCTTTTTTATTTTTTTAAGAAGACTTGGACTGTGGCAGAATAACTTCTGGTAGTTATGCCACTAAAGTGACCTTACAACTCGACAGTGGAAAGATGCTGAAGATGTGATCTGTATGATCTATTGCACAAGAGTAATGAAAAGCAGTAAAATCTGTTCATCTGCTTGATGGCTGCATAGAGCAAAAGGTTTACAGACACATGAATAATATGACAGTACTTATTTGAATTTCCCATGAAAAAAATTACAAATGCTAAAAATACACCTGCACTACTGCTAAGCTAAGTAGGACATTTTGTCCCTGGTACAAAACTGTTTCTCAAAGACCAGTTTCTTCATGTCCCATTGAATACATCTTTGTTCTTGAGGATGCCTCTTACTTTTGGGACCTTCTAAAAGTGAATGTTATGGCATTTATTCCTATGGATATAGGAATCAATATCTATAAAGTGTTTGAACGTGTAAAGTCATATGGCAGTAAAGAAACTGGTCAAAGCTGTTACAGAGAAATACACGGAGAACTTCATAACATTAAATAATAGAAACATTGCCTGGATTATCACAAATCACAACATGACATAACCAGGTAAGCTGAAGGAATGCATGACCTCATACAGTGAGATTTACCTGCTACTGTCAAGTTTCCATGATAATTTGCAAGTATGAACCAAACTATTCAAAACTGAGTTTCTGCTTGTCTTTCTGTTGAGAAACCTTCTCAAACTTAAATTCCTTTAGGTCATAACTGAAATATTCATTAGCGTGTAATGCAGACTTGTCGGACTTCTAACAAAATGCACAATAGATACGAATTCAGAATGGTATAATTACAGTTTTCCATTATACTTGGCGAGCAGAGCAAGTTAAAGATTAGTTTTTCCTGCTGTATTATACCATTTGAAAGAAAATGTCAGACACATCATGCTAAAATAGGATGATATTCTTCCTACACAAGCACAGACAGTGCACTAATGAGCTGGCTCTTCTGTCAAATTTGGAACATGCACGAGTTGACCAAAGAGCGCATCAAGGAAGCTTCTGTAGTACATAATTTAACTAGTAAATAAAAGGAAAAGTAGGTCAATTGGTGCTTACCACTCTCCCAAACCAGTGAATTTTAACTGAAAAGGATTGGATAGATGGCATAAAAAAGTTGTGCTAAAATTTAGAACTTGAAAATTAGTAGAAATCAGTAGAATCAGAAAATCCTTTGCTAGGAAATTAGTCGGACAAATACTCTGAAGCATACTTAATTGATGAGAATCTTTTTAGATAGTTTTGGAAATAATAATAGAGCCAAAATCAAGAGTCAGGAAATATCTAACAGGAGGTGAATAACCACTCACTTTTTCCTCTCTCCATCAGAAAAGCTGATATGTAATGCACCAACACGGACAGATCACTATTTATCCTCTAACACCTTTTTGCTGACTAGAGGATATACTTATCGGGTGGGCAACTGTTTCACAAAGTAGTGATTAATGACAAAGCTTGGACTTTGTTTTTAACTTCAGCGTAGTTTGATGATGGTCAGACTTAGAGTTGTCAATGAAGTACTGTGACTAGAACTGTCTACCTGAAATGCCCATTGCACCTCCCGACTAAGTTAGATTTATTGTCTTCAGCCCTGGTGTAAAGAAACAGAGGTGAGAGGCATTTTCATGTCTATTCTCCTTGAGGATTATACCGGAGAGGAAGCAGTGGTTCTTTGTCCCCAGTGCTCAAGCTTAACAGTGTCCACAGTGCTGGCAACATCCCCAACGCCTGGCATTTCCCTTGTATTCTGACTTGGCTCTGTGTGGCACCCTCATGCTCCTGAGTCAATAAATATTAATCCATATTCAAACCATGTCAGTACAAGGCCATACCAGAGTCTGCAAGCCTAGTATTTAAGTAAGAGCAGTCATTTAGCAGTTCCAAATATGTTGATCTGAGGCAGTCTGGAGATCACTGTATCTCTCTGCAGCATGATGTAGCCAAACCCTGAGGTATATGCAAAGTGGGACCCAAGAAAACTTTATAATAACATTGCAAGAGATTACAGAAGGTCCCTCTGTCTCTGGAATTAAACCCCCATAGTGATGTAAATAAGCATAGGAAACATTTATAACACTGCACTGTGATTTATCACCCAGTTTTCATTCACTGTCCAAAATGTAAGTCTAAGTTTGTACAAAAAAAGGCACATGAAATGATCATAGACTATTATCTCTAACATTAATGAAGCCTATAATTGTTAACCTCACCTTTCAAATGAATGAACTCTTCTGATGAATTAAGATTAGGGCCACTTCAAAACACAGATTGTTCATTCCTCACCCTGCAACTAAGCCATGAAAACATTTCATTTCTGGTATTGGTACACATCCTAGGTTCAGACAGCCTGTTCTGAAGGTATTTATCCCTTTTCATGCTGTCCAAGTCAGCACATAACTGTAATAATGAGCACTCCTTTTCAGCAAACAGAACATTTAGTAAAAACTTTCTATGTCAAATAATTGGGTTCACCAACTGTGAAGTTATGTCAGGAGAAATGAAACATGTGAAGATCTTTCTTTAAATACAGCAAAAATAATTCCGGTTATTGTAATGGTACTTCTAGACTTTTATCCAGAGACAAGTCACAAATTCAGAATGCCAAAAATGGCTGAGCAACTTGGTCTTCATTTTCCTTGGGATGGGAAAAAAAATAAAAGAAACCATACACATTGGCAATTTATGGAGCAATAAATGGACTGAATAGCAGAATAAACATCAATAAGGAACATAAAGATGCCATGAAACATTTCCACCAAAATGGTTGAAGTCTCGCTTCCCTGACAAATCCACCAAGAGACATTTTCATTCCTCTCTATTTTTGTAAAACTAAGGAGGATCTGAACAAAGGGAAAAGAGATCATTAAGAGATTAAAAACAAAAGAAGTTTTAACTTCACACATTACATGTCTTTCAGTGATGCTATTAGGGAAATTAATGAAACCCATTTTCTTTACTCTGGGGCTCTGGAAAAGTCATTAGATTGAAATGAATATATAACACTACATCAATCTAATTTCAAGAGAGGGAATCGGCAAACCAATGAGCAGATGCAGCTTCAAAAAATTCACCTTAATGGCAGTAATGTAAATTTCATGAGTTACAGTAGAAAACAAATTAAAAACAACACAAAGAGACAATGATTCAATGGAGCACAAACATAACAATTAAGTGCCTCTGTCTCTTCAGCATCATCTTGACAATTAACAACGCCACTTTACTAATCTCAGATTTGGCTCATCCTCTTTATCTGAATGGTACTCTCCCAATGCACTCTTCTTCAGACACACACTGAAAGCATGTTCCCTTAAATAGCCATGCATTTGGTGACTGAAATGTCACTAAGGAGACAACTTTGCAGAATATTCATTTGGGGGAGGGGAAAAAGGATTTTCTTGTAGGGTTTTAAAATGTAATTACTTTAAAATTGCCCCTACTTTTGAACACTTATTTGAAATCTTAGTATACACTGTTCCTCTCTTTAAGTGAAGCTTTTTTTTTTTTTTTTAATGTTTTATTGCTAGTATTTGCTTTATTTTGAGTCACTCTGAAACCAAATTAAAAATTAAACTGATGTGTTAATAGAAAAAAACAGAAACAGAAAATAAGTGAAACTGAAGGTAAAGAACATGCCCAGATGATTGCAACATCAACAACTAAAGCTCCTGTTTGCTTCTGTAGTTTCACAAAGATCCTTGCTGAATTTTAGAAGTTTTACACACCTCCTGCCTACACTGACACTTGACAGAAGCTCAGATTCTCCCTAAAGACATTGCCCATGGAGTAATATTGCATGACGAAGAAAATGCTCCAGAATTCCCATGTACACCAGTGGGACCTAGGACTGACCAACTATAATGGTCATTTGACATTGCCTTTTGCAGGCAGCTGCAAGTGTATATACTGCCTGGGCTGGACAGGAGGGTATGTGAACCCATAGATAATGCACTCAGCACTACCTCAACTCTGTGCTCTGAACAGTCATAAGCTTAGCCTTTGGAGCTGGCTTTTGACCAGGTGGTCAAGTAAAGCAAAGGCAGAGCCAGAGCCACGTTCCCCTTGTGGAATCATAACCTTACAGACAGGGTTTTCAGGCCAAGGTCTAGTGCAGCATCTTTCCCCTCCAATCTCTATTTCTTTTGGAAGAACGAAATTAACTAAACTCCAGTGTCTTGAAGTCAAATTCTGCCCTTTGATTCAAAATCTGAGAGGTAAACTCAGCCCTGCAATTGAAACTCCTTAGTCCTTGGCAGGAGTCGTAGGCAATTCCTGTATGAGCGACATATTGTTAATTTTCATGTTTCATTTTTTATGCATATATCTGCATAGCAGTAGAAACATTCTTGATTCCTTTCCTGCTCTATCACAGTTCATCTTGTATTATTTCTCTTCTTTGTAATTTAGAACGGTCCACCTTGTAATGAAGAGTCAAATACAGTATGTCTGAAGCAAACAAGCACTCACTATGAATATGAAACACCAAGTCAATGGTTCACTGGGATCTGTTGCTTGGAAATGTTCCTTGCAAAAAATGACTTTTGCTGCCAGTGAGCAGCTGTGAATAATGTCCCGTGTGAAGGATACAGGCAAAATGCTGATGTCACGTCAACACTAACAGACACTAAGATCACATGGCAGCTGGTTAACCTTAGGTGATATGCTTCACTCTTCACAATATATGTGCAAAGGAGTATAGAGCTTGCATACAGGCCAAAATAATCAATTGTGCAGGGACTGTAACTGATACTGTCTAACAGGTGCCCTTGTGGAAAAATAAAAGACTGTGGACCCAGCACCTCTCTGACAAACATGATATTCCCAACCATCCTCATCAATCTCCACTTAAGATTTAGTGTGACAGCTGACTGACTTGCCATAAGGAATTGGCTTGGAAACACTATGTGTTGCATTTTCCGCTGAAAATACTGTATTTTCCAGAGCGGTAACTGTCACTCCACTAAATTTAATGAACACCAAGTATACAGAGTAGATTTACAAGCCTATTGCTTTATTGCTACTGCAACAATGTTTCTGTAATCAACAGAACAACTATACTGTAAATGTATTTTATACTTTTCCTAGCAGAAAGTTTTCTAACATTTTCTAAATGTCAAGAAAGGTGGGAGAAAAAAAAAAGACAGGTGTGACGTAGAGTAAGTCTGGTCCATTTATTTATTTTTGTCTCTTGACAGATGCATTCAACAGACCAGCATGATATTTGTGTATAAATGGCATGACTTTAAAAACTAATAAATTCCTCCAAGAGAAGGAATTGAAGAGGCTTGAGTGATTGGTTGCTAAAGAGGAGTTATTGTAATTGTGAAACAAAAAAATCCAGCTTCTGGGCCATGCTGGCCTGACACATAGACTGGGGAGCTAAAAAGTTTATGCTTTTGAGAAAGTCTTTCTGAAGCAGCTTAGGTGAGTGCTTGAAGCAGATTCTGACTTACACAGTGGTGCTCACTTACTCTTTCTCCAGCAGACATTCATCTGGAAGGACAGCAGTAGTCACTGTCACCAGTGAAATGAAGAAAGTGCAGTCGTGGCAGTAATTACTCACTAGACAAGGCACTGATGAAGACTCCCTGCCAGCAGCAAGCAGGGTACGCTGGAAGAATTCTGAATCACTGAGGTGCCTTTGCCATGGTTCTGCAGTTGTCAATATGAACATCCTGGACCCACCAGCATAGCATTTTAAATTTGAGTCAAGCATATGTGTGTTATTACCCTTCTGCCGGGTTTAGGGTGGGTTCCACATTACAGTTTCACTGATGCTACCACAGACTGCTGCCAGAATATGCTTTACTGCTCTGCCCGCCCAGTCCTGTGCGTTCTCCCACACTTTTCTTTGTGCTGGAAATCCTGGTCCTACAGTGATGTCATACCTGGCAGTAGCAGTGAGCTGCTGATAGAAGATGGAGGAGCAGAACTACTCTTAGTAGCAGCCTCTTGGCAATATGACATCGTTATGATATGAAAATGGATCCTTAGCCAGAATACCTGCCTTTGTGATTATGGTCCTGCTCTGGCAATTAAAGTTAGAGAGCTGCAGGCAGGCAGAATCTGATGCAGTGTGAAGTCTGATGCAAGGTGTTCACCCATCTCAGTATTTTTAAACAAACTTGAACTAGCAGTGTGGCTGATATCAGTTCACATAGCTGTGATGTTTTTGAAGTTACATTAGGAGACTGAAAACTGAATTTACTGTATCATCGAACCACAGGCTTAGGTGCGGTGCCTCTTGAGACTGCTTATCAGCTGGTGAATCTTATGCATATACCATTGCCCAAGGCAGAGCCTGAAAACCTCTGGATTATTAGAAGAGAAAGAAATAACATTAGCAGAAATATCTCACATTTAGGTAGCTGAAAGCTTTCTGAAACAACCACTGCTCGTAGTGTTAATCTATTCTTACCATCAGTCTCCACATACTAGCTACTGGTGGACATATCCCTAACTATAAACAGCTACTCTAATGCAGCTCTGAGACATCACAGTAATTAATTAACACCTTTACTCTGCCCTTTTAAAATAGAGGCATTATTGTTGTGCTCAGGTCTAGAAGAGACTCAAATGTAAGAAAAGTTTGTTATTCCAGTGTACTTAAGTATTGCTTTGTTTTGACTTCCAAAATGACTGTTCTTTGTCCTTTACAGTAAAGTAAATTATCTTTTTATTTTATTATGGCAAAATGCCTTGTTTGTTATCACTTCAGTTTCCCTCCAGATTTAAAGGTGGGCTCTCAACTGTGAGACATATTCCTTGCCTTTCATTTAACTCTTGATCTGCTTGATTTCAGCTGCAGCTTATCACAACAGCGTGAATATTTCTGCCTGAAAGGTTGAAGAGTTTTTCTTGAGCAAGTTTGTCAGAAATTTCCTACTCATTTAAGACCATTTAAAGCCAACAAAAAGTACGAATCCACCCAGAAAGCTGCAGAATTTCTGTGATGCTTTGCAAGTGTGTTTTATTTAGACAGATGATGTGGACAGGGCTTAGCTTAAGCTTCTTTCATTGTGGACCAGTTTTCTCTGGATACTTGTAAGAAGTGCAAACACTGGCAGTTACCACAGAACAGGTGGCAACTTTCTGTGTGGCCATATCACTTACTTTTCTGATGGATGTGTGACTCTCCTCCATTTTTCTGGCAGACATGCATTTATTCTTCAATTTATCTATCACTGCCCATGACCGCAAGCACATACCTTACCAAAGCACTGGATATAACACACCTTAAGAAGCCCTTCTGCTCTTCTCTATTTCAATGATATAAACACCAGAAGACCTGTGCAAATACCTGCATGAACAGCTTATACTCTTCTTGCATTGCTGTAGAAATATGTTGGAAGGAAGTTACATCCTGGTGAAAAGCAATTCAGGGCCTAAAATTTTGGTCTTTGTGGTCTAGATCTTAGATTCTGCTTTCATTAAAAAAGCAAATTTTGAGATGGCCTGCACAAACAGGGTAGTTAATTTGGGCCATTTCTTTGGCTAATGATCTTTTTTTCACTGACTGTTACCCATCTTCTTGGGATTTCTGGGAAAAAGCAACAAACTACCAATAACTAGTAATTAAAGTTACTAAATTTGAACATTTGAACACATAACAGAAGGAAATTGAGTGCGTTCACTTTGTTAGGTTACAATTTGGTGCTTAAGGATAGCGGCCTGTGTTTGTAGAAAAGCAGATCTTGCAGCTCAAAAGCTAAATCATGCTGGCTATTTTTTGCCCTGAAGATGCTCTCGCTCAGCATTGTGGTAAAAAGTCTTCCTGATACTCAGAATGAAGCCTAGCAGAGAAGGGGCAATATAACCTTCTCCTTGCTTTGCACACTTCCAGGACCTGTCTGAACTTGTAAAACCTTTCTGTGGCTGTTCTTCAAAGCCAATTTGCATTTTCCACAGGTGTTGCCTCATATAATCTCTTCCTTTACCTTGCAGTGAGCTCTCAGCCACATGAAGTTATGTGTGAAAACCTGTGAGAACAAGAGGAAAATAAAAAGGAGTAAGGTTTATGTATATAAAAGAGAACTGCTGTTATTATCTCTTTAGGCCAAAATAACAGTGTTAATATCTGAAATCCCAAGAGTAGCTAACTGACCTGAAACTGCCAGCCTTATTCACACATTCAGTCACACACAGCCTAATTTTCTTTACTTCTGGAGTAGGTGCTACTCAGTATGCAGAAGCATGAAGCAGCATAACACAGTATGAATAGACATGGGCTTAGACTCTGCTGTTTGTACTCATGATGATTAATATTGTACTAGAGCTGCGTGAAAAATGGATTTCTTTGTCAGCCAACAAAGTAAACAAATGGGGGAAAAAATTGGGGAACTAAATAAATATTCAATTCCAAGCATTTATTTATTATTTTTTTTTAGTTTCCACTTTATTATTTTTAAAAGGAAAATTTGTCTGAAGACAATTCAGAAAGAAACATATCAAAGAATTCTGGGTGGAAAAAGACAAGGGCTTTCTTCCTTTGTGAACTCAGTTTTCTCAGGCGGAAGGATGGTTGAAATCAGTTTTAATTCAGGAGCTAAACTGCAATTATCCAGTGATTTTTGGTGCCTTACTGTTCCTCAGCCTTTGCACTGTGAAGAGCCGTGCCTCCCCACTCCTGCGTTCCGCCTTTCCCAGAGGCTTTCTGGGGGCAGCACTGCCCGAGGCTGCTCTCCCGTTACTGCCTGCGGGGCTGAGACCCGGCAGATGTCCCCTGGCCTCCCCAAGCCTGAGCTTCTGGCCACCCTGGGGCAGCCGGTGGGGCACCTGTCCCAGGCAGAGCACACCAGCCAGTGGCACCTGCCCCAGCAGCCATGTGCTGCGACGCGAGTTGAGTGCATCGCCAGCCCCTTCTGGTATAATTTTTCCTTAAAAGCAGCTCTCACAGTCAATGTGTGCCGTCAGCCACGGACCTGGCTAGTAACTGTCCCAGGATCCTTTCTGCCACCGTGTTTCTAAAATTGTGTCATCTACATATTGAGGCTGTCCAAAGGCCCTTTTAACCAGAGTGTAAGTGTTTCTACATGTGATGGGTGTGTGCAGGGAAATACCTGCTTCAAATGTAGTATGATTTACCTTTTGAAAAAGAAATTAACAAAGAACTTCTCATCTCCAACCCACATAACTTTTACCTTTTGGGCTCATGCAGTTTGGTTCGACATTATTTTGCAAGCTTCTTTAAAAGCAACTTAGCTCATTTTGCAAAATACGAAATAATAAACCATAAAAAAAAAAAAAAAAAAAAAAAAAAAAAGATTAAAAACAGAAGCAAAGTTTTGGAGCATAAGAAAAAAGGTTGCCCTGACAACACTGGCAACAAATATAGTTGAATAGATCTTGGGCCACCATCATCCT
Organism: Falco cherrug; assembly: GCF_023634085.1. Classification (NCBI taxonomy): domain Eukaryota; kingdom Metazoa; phylum Chordata; class Aves; order Falconiformes; family Falconidae; genus Falco; species Falco cherrug. Next base: position 28,912,943 of record NC_073704.1, on the reverse strand, counting down.
CCCTCCTTGCTTTATTTCACAGCTCAGTGCACTATGTCTTCTCATCTCACTGGTGTGAGGTGGCCATTTAAGGGTCATTTCAAACACAGCATGCAGTTCTGAATATATCACAATTAAGAAAACACCTGCTCTAAACAACTGTGCTAATCTACTACACACATCCAAAGAGCATTGTATATAATCCCTAATAGCTCTTGAGTTCTTAGCTGGCAGTATGTAGTCTGCTGATTTTAAATTTGCCTTTGCTGGACAATATAAGAGACAATGAGTTGCTGTTTACCTTTAAAGCAATCTGCTTACAACTCCTGCCACCACCACCGTCCCTGCTAGGGATTCAAGTGTTATTTTGGGGCGGAGGAAGAAACCATCTTTAGCTTAAGAAAGAAACGTTTGCAGTTTGACTGGTCAGCTGTAAAACATAATCTGTTTTATGTGCCAACATATCTGGTATACTAAAATCATTCAAAAAGCAGTATTTTCCACTGAGAGAAGATACTGAGTCCTGAAGGATTCTCATATGTAAAAGACATTGCAAGAACCAACAAGGAAATAAACCAGGAATGGCAGGTAGAGTCATTGTGGAAGGGCTATTATCTTGTCTAGCACACTGCTTCTAATCCTCTGCAATATTTGACCCAGTTTGCACAACCATATAAAATAAGCCTTGTAACTTCTCCAGTGCTGTAGCCTTCTTAGAGCCAATGGAAAAGAATGAGAGCTGTGATACTCTATGCGTGAGATGATATGCACTTTGCTGATAAGCGCTTTGCACTTTTTCACTTCCTTTCTTGTAACTTTGTATCGCATAGCATTAACAGAACAGGTTTGACCTACTCCTGTTTATCTGTTTTGTTATTGCACTCTTGCTTTATCTGCCTCATCCGTCTGAATTGAAACATTGAGTTGGTGTTCCTTGTTACTTCAGATAAAATCTTCATTATTGCAAAATGAATTTCATTCTGCAGTCTTAAAAATTCATAGCTGGCTACATGCATAAGCACACAAACACCAGACACCACTCCTGCTGCTACTTCATAAGGCTTCATTGCACCGAGGAGCAAATACAGGCACAGCTGATGACACAGGATCACAGGGCTCTCTTAGGACTTCCTCCAGCCACCTGCTTCTTGACACAAAATATCTTCTCTTCCTTTCTGAATACCCCCAGGGTAGGGAACTGTTGGCAAACAGCTCTGCATTTGGTGCCTTCAGCATTCAAATGTTTAGTTCCTGCTGTTCTCTGTCCTCCCTCTGCCCAACCTGCTTTGCAATGCAACACCCTTAGCTCTTCATAATCTACAGGGCATGGAAATGATAGTGCATGCTTGGTGATTACTTGAGATAATGGCTGATCTTTAGCTGACTGTGTCTGCCATCGCTTCATTCATGTGACACGGCACTGCCCAGTGTGACCCACTTGAGCATCTTATACTATGAAAAAGGAAAGATGAGACACTCCAAGTTTTCCAAAAGCCACTGCCCCAGTTACTAGAGAGGACAAAGGATGCCAGGAATGCCATTGTGGGAGGCTGGCCCCAAACACTTGCAGTTCCTCTCAGTACCGTTCCCCTGTCCAGTTGTGCAACGCAATGGAAGGTCTCTGAGAATCTTCTTCGTTACCTTGGCACATGTTAGGCACCATGGGTGCCAGCGTTGAGGAGGAATGAGAATAGTGCACACGTTCAGGTACAATGACATTCTGCTGGCTCAGGGTTGACAGCAGCTACAAACCAGCAAAACTCATACAAACCAGCCAAGCCTCCTAACGTAGCTGTTGTGAGGGTGGCACAGACTGACACATATGGCTTTGGTGTAACTATCAAAGCAAAGAAGGCACGGAGGATGAATCACACCAGGCAGTAATGCATACACCCAAAGCCACCTGCATGCATATCCAGCTTGCACTGACAACTGCACCACCCAGGCCCTTTACCAGGCTCATTTCTTGATCCAAATTCAGTTGCTGACCCTTCCTGTTCATGGAATGCATAGAGATTTCTGCACTTCCCTCATGAGAAATGCCAAATTGTCACAAGAGTTGTGTAATACTCATGTATATATTCAAATACTATCATCCAAGGTTGTAATTATGCTGCTGAAATTTTAAGGTTTCAGTGAGCATAAACCTCGGGTATTTTTACCCCAAAGGCACAGGCTCCCACCAGACGAACTAAAGAGCTATTCTGGGAGATTATAGTCCTCTAGGACTTTGTGGGCCACGCTGGAAAAGTTATGACTTCATCTAGGATAAGGTACCAAAAATCATACACACTATCCTACTCTTTTGCAATTCTCACTACACTGTTTCTTCCGTAGCTTCTTCACTCCCTGGGATTCCCTGTATGCGTTCTGCCCCATTCAATTTAAATGCTCCTGGATATTTTTCTTTTTGCCCACCAGTTGGAGGGATTTATCAAATGCATTATCCCTGAAGGAGGCTGCCATTTTTTTCCCTTTGAGAAGTCAGCAAAAACTCTCAGTTTCTGCACTGCAGAATATATTCTTCCAAAATCTGGCACCTTGCTGATGGGATAGCTGATCTCTCCATCCCACTCCACTTCTAGTGCTTGGTTTAGTCTTCCCAGTCTGCTTATCCTTGTGGAACAGACTTGACAAAAATTTACATCTGCATCTTCCGTCAGTTGGGAGCTCAATGAAAAGTACTATGGCCCCAAGTGTGTAAGAGATATTTCCATCCTAAATAAATAATAATTAAAAATGTACAATTTTAATATGGGAGTTCTATACTAAACTTGCAACACACCTTCTTTATTTAAAAGATAAAGCACACACAACTAATGTTGGCAATAATGGCAAGTTGTCTTCTACAACAATCAGGTCTAATTGTTCATTCCGACACACTCCAGCACTCCATTAAACACAGATTACTCAGGACTGAATAAATGAATACATAGTAAACTGGCCCACTGTTCTACACACATCAGTGGAAATAATGAATTACATCATTTCATGAAAGTGCATAAAGGGCCAGGGAAGGTCAAGAGCTTGTTATAAATTCATGTTGACCATTTCTGCTCCAGTTTTCTAGAGCAGAATATATTCTAGATTTGCCTTATTTCTTGTATGACATGCCATTCTATTTTCTTATACTGGATTTTATTTTCTAAATGAGAAAGTTGTATAAATCAGGCAGTAGGATTTTTGCTTTTAAATGTTTTAAAAGTCTACAGCCTGTTGCAGCACAAACAACCTAGCAGGCTGCAACAAGGCTTTACCATAGGTCAGATTCTACTGTCTGTGCTGTACCTCCTTCCCCCAGAGGTCAGGCCACACTACTCCCCCTCCATCTGACACCCCCAGTCCTCAGGGCTATTTAACCACTTAGCAGGAACAGCTACAGCTGCACATCGTCCATGTCAATCAACCCACTGTCTCTGAGGCAAGGCCACAGCTGCATGTTATCAATGCTAATCAACCCACTGCCTGCATTCATTCCTCTACAACAGCCCATATTCTTATTTGCTGAGACACATTTATAAAGTTATTTTTTTATTGTTGCTCCTTAGTGTAATGATTTATTTTGTTAGTGACCACACAGCAGGAGACAAAGACATCCACCAGCACAGGGAGTGGACCTGGATTGGATAACATTTGTGTTGAGTTTGAGGTTTTTTGTTATTGTTTTTGCAGCACCTTGAGATCTCTACTAGTAGAAGGACCCTATTTTGCTAGATAGAACATGCAGTGACAAGCAAGACCCTATCCTTGCACAACTGGTTTTAGAATTTACATACATAAAAAAAACTTAATTAAAAAATAGCAAGGCTTGCTAAGTTGTGCTTTAACAGATCTAGTTAGTTTGTAAAAGAAAGCATAACAAAACAAAACCACCAACAAATAAGGATACTGTGCACATTTCTGCCTTACGTACTAATAAACTCCACAGCTATTAATGGGTAATGTTCTGTAAAAGCATACAGTATACAAACAATTCACATGAACAGTGTTCGGTTTACTAATCCCATCAACCTTCTCGTTCAGTCCAAGGGACAAACTCGTGTTTCCCATGATATCCCAAGTCTATAATTGAAAAGACAATGTCCATTTCCCTTTGCTCATGTTTTGACATTTTTGGAAGTCTCTGCCTTTGCAGGTTATTAAATTCATAGGAAGTGGAAAAGCAGAAGCTGCTGCTAATGGTGCTAATGCTCTCCAAAGAAGTACTTACCCTTTAATGCATTTAGGAAAGTATTGAGATCTCTAGAATATAGGATGTAAGATTTTCATAAAGCTGAAAGCAGGTCATTCAGATAACCATTTACAAATGTGTGTCAATATAAAGAGTGTTAAACTGTTGCTTTGCACAGGAATTTGACTGTAAATTATGACTCAAAAGGCTCTTGAGGACAATATACACAGGAACTGATCCAAGGCCTCCTGAAATCATCAAAGCCCATTGCTGGTAATGGAGACTCCAATAACAAACCCTTACTTACCTGGGAAAATCCCAGTCCTTTTCTGTATCATTTTTACCATTTCTATTTCAATAACACACTGAGGCTCTACACTGAAAGCCTACACTCAGCTTCCCACAGTACACCAACACACTATGCCAGACAACTGGGCATAGATTAGATTGACTCTTTGAAGTTTCAATTAATCAAATATTGTCAGATTATGTGGGATAATGCCTAGTAATATTTGGCAGCATGAGGAGGGATGTTCACTTTGCCCTACAGCAAGAGATCATCTCTTCCCAAAAGGAAACATACTGCTACACCTTTTGGTAGCACAGGTACCTCTTAAAAATGTGGCCAGAAGCATTTCAGGGTCTGTGGCTCTCTGGAATGGCAGAGACAGCATCATGGCCTGATGAGCAGAGCACAGGCTCACTGAAGTTATGTGAAAATGTGTTTGGGTAAAAGGGACTATCACACAGCTACAGCAGGTAATTCTTGTCTCTCAGGCCTCAATCACTCCTGACCATTAGGGTTTAGGAGAAGGTCTGAAGGAAGATCATGCAGCATCTACCTAAAACAGAAGGCCTGAAACTTTCTTCTGAAGCATCTCGCTGCTGATGGCCTGTTTAATACACAGCTTTGTGTTTTGATAACAATTCCAATGCTTTGATGGTAAGCTGAGGTCAGACATGGAGCTGAAATCCACTCACATCAAGTTTCACACACTGGACTAGTAAAGCCACCACTTTTAAGTCTTTTTTACATTCTCTGCTAAAGCTTGTCTAATGCCTCCAGGGATGTCAGTAACTACATGAAGGCTTTCTTCAGGAAGTTATGCCAATGTTCTGGATGCAAATTGATGATAATTTTAATTGTTTATATAAGTTGCCGCTTCTGCACCTGCTACTAACCAGTATGAGCACCCCAGTGACTGCTGCTAATTGTTGGATCTGCAGGTTATCCAAGGACCCTGACTTTGGGATATAGAAAATACTGCTCCAAACTCTTTCTATAATCCTGTCTCTTCCAGAAAGCTGTTTCTTTCGCCCTGGATCAGAGTGAAATTTGAGGCAACTCAAAACTGGATTAATTGTACAGTCAACATGCACAATGTTGTACAATGACAAAAAATACCCTGTAAGTGATCAAAAAGCATTTCTACAGTCTGGCATCCTGAATCAAAAAAATCCAAGTTATGTTTCCCCTCCCTCATACACTATATCATCTATTTTTTTAACGATAAAGTCCCATTGTGTAATTTTAAAGTGATTAATTACTTCATCCATACACAGTGGCCATGCAAGCTCCAGTCATTAGCAACACCACGTGTTCAGTTCACACCACAAATCTTTAGTGTTTTGGTCTGCACACAACTCCAGTGTCTTCGGTAGTATCTTGTACAGACATGTGGCAGTCCTTTGATGGAAGACGGGCATCCTGCTCATTAATTTTCTCGCTGTTTATCAGTCATGCTGTTAGGTCCCCATTATTTCAATTGCATGACTACAATAATGAGTGTCTTTAGACCTCCTTAGTGTTGTTCCAGGTGATGGTGCTGACCTCGGCTGGGTTTAAAGTTTATTCCAAATTAATGTGTGTTTATTCATCTCCCTGGTGTTATACTTTTAATCCTCAGTGGGGGTTTTCTACCCACTTTAAACATGCTTGCAAAAAGTAACATACCTCTCAAAGGCACCAGATTTTCGAATCAAGGAAGTAGGAACCATCTCAGATTATTATACTCAGATTCATTAGCTGAATGGCCTGGTAGCAGTGAAGCAAATCACAGGATACCCAGATAGGTAGAACGTCAATTTGCTAAAGATGCTTGATTGACACTCAGAATATATCTCTTTATTTTTTACAGTGTTTTACCATTGCTCACAAACTGAACATGAGTCTATTACAAAATTCTTCTTCTGTCCCTATAAAATGCACACCAGCAAATCAAGATTACATCATTACATTGAACATATATCCATTACAAAATCCAACCCTTATGTCTATGCATTAATTATCATATTTAACATCATCAGAAACGGAACTCTTGCTACAAACTTCAGGCCTAATCCCCACACAACACCGAGAACACTAGAGCACACTGAATAATTCATCCACTACAAATTCCACATTTTGGGTATTTCCACGAGAGTAACTCCTTTGCAGGAACAGTATCAGAAAAGAACAAACAGAGATTGGCTTTCTGCTAAGTGCTGTGCTAGACAGATAACAAGCTGCCCTCCTCGGACCCAAAGTTCACCATAAGGAAGATATCTGACTTCATCCCTGCATGACTACCATAGGACCCCAACGATTGAAAAGCACAAGCGCAGTGGAGGTGGAGTTATTTAAATTATTTCAAGGAATATGTATATGGCTGATGCAACCTCAATGGTATAAGTAGATCATATTTGAACTTGTTTGGCGTGCCTCTGACTAGAGTCACACGCCCAGCACTGCAGTTTTTGCTCTTGACTTTGCCTCACATTCGACTTTCTGAACCTACTTTGGCGGGTCAGGTATTTGTAACAACAGCAAGATCAGGCAATTGCTTAACGCATCCCTCCCACCCCTGCCCCCAGAAGCGCACAAAGCAGCCCTTCCAAGCGGCACAGGCCCCAGCCAGCAGCACACCCCCCCCCCGCCGAGCTCTGCCTTCTTAAGCCATCAGTTGTATCCTACCCTCTCCCGCCTCCCAGATACACCGCACCCACGGCATCAGCATCCTGATGGCTTCAGGTGCCTCGAATTTCTTCCATTTCAGCCAAGAGTAAAGGACCCAACGGCTCAGCCCGCCCCTGACAAGCTTCCCTAGGAGCACCAAGCCCTGGACACCCCACAGCACCCGCGCCCCGGGGTGTCACAGCCTCGGCAGCCCTGGGGGAGCCCCCCACAGACCCCGCGCCCCCCCTCACCGCCCCCCCCCCCCCCCCCCCGGCGCCCTCTCTGCTCCCGTCGGGCTCCGCCTCCCGCCTCTCCACAAGCACAGAGCCGCCACAGCTTCGCTCAGCTTCACACGACCCAGGCTCCTTCGGGTGCCAACATGAACTTTAAGTTATCGATGGGCTTATTCAGAGGAAAACCCGCACAAACGCCTGAGCAGAGGCTTGCGGAGCCGCTCTCCCTCCCCCTCGCCAGGGCTCTGCTGCGGCCCGTCCTCCGCCTCGGCTCTCCTGGCCTTAGCTGCACCTTACGCTCAGCCCCCCAGCGCCCCTTCGGCGAGGAGACCGGGCTGGAACGGTTTCCGCCAGCCGCTCCGCGCCGTTCCCCTGCTCGCGAACGGGCCGCAGCCGCTCCGCGGGAGCCCTCGCCCCGGCGGCGGGCGGGCACGGGACGCGGCCCCTCAGAGGCGCCCCCGCCGGGCGCTGCCCTGACGCGCTGCCGCTTTGGCGCGCGTGGCGCGACGGCTGGAGCTTGCCGCCATGCCGCTCGGCCCCTTCAGCCGAGCCTGTCGGCGCGCCTTCCAGCACGGCTGGGCAGCACGGCTCAGGGGTGGCTGCTGCGGTGGGTGTGCTGTGCCCTTCCAAGCAAGAGCCTGGAACTGTCCCAGGCACAGCTTCTCCCGGTAACGTTGAGAAGTGAGCAGGCAGGGGTCACGCCTGACAGGGACAGGGGACTTACCTCACGCGTTTCATTCCTGAATAACGTTTCTCAAAAATGTTCATGAGGAGCTGCAGGGCTGGGTACTCCATAGGCTCCCTGGGCAGTCTGCTCAAAGTTACGTTTGATAATTTTATTTTGGAGTGATTTTTAGGCCTCACCAGTTCTGAAACAGACCTTGCTGATCTACTGCTGAGTAGAAGATAATATTAATGACCCAAAGTTGGTTTGCTTTCCAAGCTAGTATTTATTTTAAATGCTTTGTTATTATCAGAAAAAATGAGAAGATTTACAAAAATCAACCACCTGAAATTAAAGGTCATAAATTTGATTAAAAACAGGCATGAGTGAACTTCTGCACTTCTACAGAAGAGGTAGAGTACAAAAGAGCTGTGGGAGACATAGTCTCATAAAAGCTCCTATCCAGATCTAGACAAGCACTTATAACATTTCCTGAGGTTGCCTGAGTGAGTGCTGTGGGTGTTTTCCATTGTCAGTGAGGGATAAACCAGCAAGACATTGATATGAAATGGATTAATACTGTAAATATGGCCAGTGCACTGTTCAGTATAATTTTCCTTTATAATCAACAGACCAAAAGTAGACATAAAAATGAAACCAACCAACCCAAACAAAACTAGAACGACCAGCTTTGCAGGGTTTTTAATCCTTGTGACATATCTCGTGACTGTAGGTGGCAAGACAAAAAGTGCCTAAAGGGTTTGCCGGCTGATTTAACTGGCTTCTGTCTTTTGTGGTACAAGCTGAAGACACATGGGGAGAGTCCTTTCCTCAGTTTCTTCACTTAAATTTTCTGACTGGTCCCTGTGAGGCCCAAAGAAAATAGAACAATTTATCGATAAACGTGCCAAATAAATTTATTGGAGTATAGGTTCTCCAATGAACATTAGAATTTACTAGTGTAAACATATAGTGGTAGAAAAACAAGGAGGATGACTTTCGAATTATATCAAAGCACATCTTCAATGTGTCATTCTAAACATGGCACATGAAGAGGCAGAGTAGTGAAAAACTGAGTATCTATCTCATTAGATTCTGGCCTGGAAATAGACTTTTCAAACCTCTTCATGAACCTCTCCTCTATAAATGTTAAATTTCGATGATTAAAGTTATGATGGCTCATCTCTGATTTTTGTTTATCCTCAAATACAAGAACTCCACTTATTTACATGTAGATTCATTTTACAACCTAATTATGCTTGTGAGAGAGATGACATACTAGAATTCCACCTAATAAGTACACCATTTGATTGCATATGTTTTAACCCTAGTTAACCAGGCTTTGTCTAATTGCATAATTGGATTATTTACATAAAGCATTGAAATTTAAATGGCATTCTTCAGCATGTAATCATTTGGTACACATAAGTTGTCAGAGCACTGGTATTACTTTTCCCTTGAAAAAATAAAAGCTTTTAGTATTTGCCGCAAAAATAAAATGTATTTGAAATGTATAAAAAGATTTATGTCAGCTATAATTGGTCAGAATATTGAAAATAATATGCAATATTAACTTTTTTTTCACTGTAGCTGAATAGCATTTCATGAAACTAGCAGGTCTATTCAAGGGATAAAATTCCATGCAGGAGGTGCAAAATTTTCAGACTGTAATCCTAAGTGGAGCTGAAAACTGTATGAAGGGTTAAGCAGGGATGAAAGCAGTCTATATAAGCACAATCTATATAAGAAAACAGTCAAGAAAACATTCATAGTTAGCTCTTTTATAAAGAGGCAATGACAGTATTTGTGTGTTACTGAAAAGCATATTGATGTGGCAGGCAAAGATCTAACAGAAAAAAGGACAGTAAAAGATGTGCTAATTCAGTTGCCATTAGAACACAGGAGTGCTGTTTTGCCTAGGGAATATCACCCAGTCCCAGAGCCTGACTATTTCTGTCGAAATTAAAAGCAAAGCTGCCATTAATACTGACAATATAGGGCAGCAGGATAGTGAACATAAAAGCCAGTGCTCTACACATGTATTTTAAAGGTGTGGGTTCAAATTAAAACTCGTTCTTTGTATTCCTCCTTGATTTTGAAATACAGCAGTGTTTGAACCCAGATGAAAACTACTCTGAATTCTGAGTGCAAGATACAGAAATAAAATTACTTGGCCACAGAAAATATAGGAGAAAGCAGAGGATTCCACCCCACAAGATGCTATTGTGATTTGACTAAAACAGATTCCAAAGCTGAGCTGGGCCTGTTTAAAACAGTGCTTTGCAAAATCAAACTCTCAACCAATAGTGTGCTAGAGAAAACAATATTTAGGGATTATGCAGTAATTGCTTTGCTCTACATAACACTGGAGGAAAAAAACACCTGGAATTCTCCTGTATTATGTATTCTATGTTATGCTGGTTCTTACAGTATGGAAGCACATAGAACAATTAAGAGAAAATACAAGGGCGGGCAACAAAAATGGTGCACAGATAAGAAAATGAGATATATGAGCTAACACAGAGGGAACTAAACTAATATATGACTGGGAGAAGAACAGTCTCAGGGGGGACATGATCAAAGTCCATAAATATCTTCTACAGTCTATAAACACCTTCAAGGTAACCATAAAAATAAAGGATAGAATTATAAAGCCTTAGAAGATAGCAAGACAAAGATCAATGTGGTAAAGCTAGAGAGGGAAGAAGTTTAAGGTAAAACACTGCGTAACAGATGAACCCCAAACAGGCCTGGTAATTAGAAGCTGTCCCTACCAGTACTCTGGAGCAGGATTGAAGTTGTTGCCATTAATATTTTATAATAAATGCACCTTTGAATTTCAGGATGACTGAAAATAGAATGGGCTTTTTGGAACCGCTGTCTAGACAAAGAACTGAAAACATGGGTTTATTTTTAAATCCATGGCTAATATGTTGCTTTTAAACACACATATCCATTATGAAGTGTGTGAAGTAACATAACAGAAACAGGTGCACACCTGAAAGTTATTTCTAAGAGCCTTTCAAGATGAGCAACGCAGTACTTGCCTTCCTGCCCAGATGTATCTGAAGGGCAGTATCATTCTCGCCTCTCCTTGTTTGTACTTTTGGGTTCTGGTGGACAGGCTGAATCCCTAACCTCTAAAGATGAAGATTATAAAGTATCTGAGAGAAGCCCTGGTTCTATTAAAGTCAGTAGCAAAACTTTGGTTACTGTAGAGCAGGATTTCACCCTACTCTCTACATATATCTCTGAAGGTACTAATTAATGTTGGTGTAACATTTGCCTTTTTAGGGCATGAGTTAGTAGAGACCTGTAGGAGAGCTGCTTCTCTGCCATCCCTAGAACACAGACAACAAACGAGCCCAGTCTTACTTGGAAGGCAGAGGCAAAGGATGAGGTGTATGGTTTCCTTCCTAAGGAACCATAAGTGAAATACAGACAAGAAACTTCTTTTCTTCCCCTATCTTTCCACATGACACAGATAAATGAACAATGTCTATGATACTAAAAAATATATATATAATCAAGGTCTTACCACTTTCTATTGGCTGAGGTAATTTACTGGTATCCTTCAGAAGCTGGCAGTTGTCTGTATTTCTTTCAGGAGCTGAGATTTCTCAGGAATACTTAGAAGCTACTTTTGCCCTAGTTTGTATACGGGACTGCACGTAATAGTTTGGCAGTGACATATGTTGGTTTCTGACTTGTGCATAGAGCCCGCATCTATTCACAAGTAGCAGCTGCTCATTATCTCAACAAGAAAAAAAACAATAGAAATGTATTATAGTAATAACTGATGAAGTTACTGAACATACACATTCCCCACAGAGTTCAATTGGAGGTATCAGTGCACTTACACTGTTAAAATCTTAAAGTTAAATGTGACATGTCTCAAATTGGTGAGCCAAGTTAATGGACTCTTTTCAGTGAGTTGATCCTAATATAGTTACCAAGCTCAGTAGTTATTCTGCCAAATTCAGCCAGTGTTTGGCAGAGATACAAACTCTGTACCTCCCAAGCACTAGAATGCAGGTGAACTTCAGGTTCACCTGTTTTCTCCTGATGAAGCAAATGATAGCTACGAAACTGCGGTTAGCTAAAAGTGAGTTGGAAGGGGATTTAAAAAAAGGAGAAACAGCAATCTCCAGTGCTGAAAACAAAGTTTGTGAATAGTAGAAATGAGAGTAAGATCAAAGTTGAAAGAAAATAAGAAAGGAGGAAACATAGTCAGAGGCAAGAGCTGGTAAAATGTATCAGTCATTGAGTAACAGAGATGAAGTATTTTAACTTCTGCACTGTGATAGAGTGGTTCTGTTCTGACTAAACCTTTTTAGACTTTTCTCAAATTACATGTCAGAATGCAAATATTTATGTATGCATCGATCTTGCAATCTTCAACATTATTTTCAGAACAAACATTCTCCTCTGAAAATTAAGGTTAGTAATAACACTTTGTGATTCTGACTGAAAAAACTTTGGCTCAGACAGTCTGGGAACATGAGTAACTTCTTCGTAACTGCAGCTTCTTCTCAGCCAAAAATAAAGAAATACTGTATTGGTCATGACTGGTCAAGGCCAGTGGCCACCTACTCTCAAATTTTGCTTCCTGTAACCATCAGCTGCAAAGGATTTCACGAGAGAACAGATTGTCAGAATGCCGTCAAAGTAATTCTAGAGTTTATTCTGCTGTGATTTTGTTCTTCTCAGTTTAATAACGATTCTCTAATTTCTGTTTTGCTGCTAAAGCGCTAACATAATAATTGATACAATAAATTATGGCGGTCAGCATTCAGTAGTGAATTAGGAGAAACTGTCTCTCCTGAGAGTGGTTCTGCTAGTATCTCAGACTAGGGACTTGGGGAAGTCACCTATTCCAGATCACCTTTTTAGGCTTCTTCCTATTCAGACCAAAAGGGTGTAATTCAGAAGCGAAAGACTGTAAGCACAAATACCACATAATGAGAGGAGAACTGCTTAACCCAGCTAATCTACTTTGAATTCTGCCTCTGTTTTGGATGTGTTCTTAGATGTAGGGAACTTCTAAATTGTTAGGATTAACAGTCCTAAACTGTGAATTGTTACGGCATTGCATTCTCAAAAGCACAATGAGAAGGAAAGGTAATACTGGTCCAGATAACTGCTTGATGTTTAGTGCTCTTCCACAGCATTTGATAATATTGACATCTTTTGAAAAATTCGCAACAAGTAAAATAGATCCATGCCAAAGAATGGCAGGAACTTCAGACCTTTCCTCTTAACTTCCAAGTGCTGGTGACTTAGAGCAAGTTGGAAACACATGTTAAAAACAGCGAATTAACAAAGTGTGACTTCTCAAAGCGGAGTGTTTTCCTGACAAACATGTTTAAGATTGGTGTGTATTAAGGTCAGAAGTTCACGTGATTTATATCTTGAGGGTGTTTTGAATCTGGAGGCTTTCCTGCTTGGTACTTTTTGTCAAAAAATAGTGGGACTATTGGGCAACAATTAAAAAGACACAGCAATATGATTCCAATAATGAAGTAATGGTGACTTCCTTAAATCGAATGATCAAATTGAAGCAGTTTTGTTCTATCAAACCACATATTTTTAAAAGATTTAGTTGTGAAATTATTGATTAACTCTGTCTTGCTCATGAACCTAAGGAAGGTATAACCTTGTAATGAAATCAGAAACTAGAATCCGTTGTCATGGTTTCCAGTGTAATAACAACATTTCCATAGAGCTGCAGAGATCAACCAATTGAATATAGAAATTTAAATTACTTGAACAGTGACACTTGTGAAAAGGATGCAGCAAGTATAAGCATGGGGAAATAGTCTCCTGGTAAAAATTGTTTCTGTCATGAGATTCAGTGATTTATGTTTTAATGTGAATGTTTTTGTATTGTTTACATCAGTAAACTTAAAAAACCCCTATCCATATTATATGTCAAAACTGTAAGAAAATTTTTTGTCTTTTTAAAATATGACCATATTTCAATCTTCTCAAATACATCAAACTAATGAAATTGTTGTGTGTACCTTTTTGAACAGTGGGATCTTTTTGTTGAAAAGCTCCTCTGATTTTCCTAAAAAAAAAAAAACCCAATGAAATGTATTTCTTATCAATCTTTTCTTAGAAAAAATCCATTCTTGGTCTGATAACATAACATTCTTAGAGCCACTGTGTCTAGCCAAGTGGAAAATGGGGCCTGGTTTTGTTTGTAAGCCAGAGTCTAATTTCAGAACATTTTGGAAATGGGGAGTTGGGGTTGGGTTTTTTGTTTTTTTGTTTGTTTGATTGTTTCCTTTCTTGATTCCAATTTCACAGCCTGTTTTCAGGCTTCTTTCTTACAGGGTTGAACATAAGCAAATTGCCAGTGACATCAGCTTTGTTGAGCCAGTCTCTCTGCTTGATCTGGGATTAGTATCCCAGGGAAATTTTTTTGCTTTTACCAGTTTTGAGCTGTATTTCTATTTTCACTTCCATCTAATCTAGCTAATATCATGCTAGATAACTAATACTACCTCAAGTCTCTATAAAGCAGTCTATCAGAGAGACCTGTAAAACGCCAGCTTTCAGAAGTATATGGTAAGCTCCTCTTTCTAAGTCCACAGGTCCTAGGGAAGTAAACATTTATGACAATTAGACTTAAACAGCTATTCTGCAATAAAATAAAGCAGAATCATTGTGCAATCTTCTGAAGCATTTCAATAACCTTGTCTCTCAAGGCGGTTTGGTCACTTCAGAAATACCCTTTAAATCCTTTCCATTCCATCATTCTCTGTGTTATAGCTATGATTAGAACATTTTTAGAAGTTCTGGTGATGGATCCAAAGTTTCCTAATCTTTACAAGTAAGTAGACACTTGCAGAGATCCAGAATTAATGCAAGGTATAATCCCATTACAGACCTGTAATTCTAATAAAAATGAGCACACTTATATACTCTATGTTCCTTCATGAAGCTGATAAATTAAAATACACTAAAAACTATCCAAGGGTTCTATACTTAGGGAAGAATGTGGCCTGGCTTGTAATTCTTCTTTACACTTCTATAATCAGTACCGAGAGAAAAACACAATGCTGAGAGAGAAACAGAATTGTCTTGACATGTTGCACTTCTTTTGCCCTCACTGCGGAGAAGTGTAAGTCCAGAAGAAAAACACTGGTTTATAATCTCTGATTCAGCCCAGGAGGATACTTTGGTTCAAAACAAGTCTGAGCTGGTGACATGAAACAAAGAGAAAGTTGTACAGAAAATTGAGAAGAAAGAAGAGGGATTATACTGGTTCCTTTAAATGAAAATGCCAAATTTGTGAAAAGACACAAAAACCCCAAACCAAAAAGGTCCCCAAATCAGGCGAAAAGTATTGTTGCACAGATTTGAAAATTGTGATGTGCAGAAGCAAAATATTTTAGCAATCATTTCTGGGAGGTTATTCTCTGTCCTGCCTAGATCCCTAATTCTGCAGCAGGCTCAGGAACAGTCAGCTATGGAAGTCAGTAATATGGGAAGAGGGCAGCCCAAGTGGCATGGAGAGTTTTCTGTCTGCAGAGCTAATCAGCTCATGCAAAGTCGGTCTGAGTTTCCAGAGTTGAAGAAGCCTTGTACTTCTCAAGCCTGCAACTGAGATATCAGGAACCCTTTAGGAATATGCACTGGTTAAAGGCACCTGCAGTCACTGGGATCTAAAACTACAGGGAGCCTCACAACTCATACAGGAAAATGGGTAGCCTGGGGATATGGGGATGCAGGCAAGCATCACCTAGACCCCATGAGATAACATCTTAGCTTTTGACTCTGTCAGATCTGATTTTTCTGGCACAGTATTCTTCTGTCAGCCATCTCTTGAGGTACATTTGTATGATGCAAAGGACAGCATAGCAGCAAAGCAGATCAGAGATCCCTGAGGTAGCTCCAAATAAGCTGATATATCTTGGATGATACAATATCATGCAGAGATATTAATTTAGGTTCCTGAAGCAATAGAGACTTATAAACATGGCACTGCATGTAGGCTAAATAAGTCTATCTCTGAAGAGCTTAATCTTAGCACTCTAGTGAGTGATTGTTTTCTTTTTCCTTTTCAAGCCTGGGTTCTTTCAAAGCAGGGCTCCCTCTTTACACTGAGAATGAATATTTTAAGATTTTTTTTCCTCAGCCTGGTTGGTTTCAAATGTGGAGCTAAATTTATGTTTGAATGAAGCTAGTGTATGGTTTCTCATGGTTTGGTAGCTGGCATCCTGATGAAGTTACACAAGACTTACTCTCAGATTCCGAAAAAGCTACTATTGCAAAGTCCAGATTTTCTTAGCTCTTTCTTTTATTGTATGTTATGAACCCCAAAGAGTAGTATGCATTTTGGGATATTTTCTGCTCCCTCTAATGTTATGCTTATTCCTCAAATACAGAAAAACAGAAGTCCCACCTTAAAAAGCAACTTCAATTATGAAGTGATTAAAGTGTGCAACAAGTATTGTTTTCAAACAAAGATTAAAATTTAACAAACCTTAATCTCTGCTGGAAGAGGTCATGAAAGAAGAATTTAAATATATATATATATATATAATTAATATGCAGTGAGGCTGTCAGTTGATTTGTACATGAACGGTTTGTCCAGCATTCCCAGGTCTACAGTCATCCAGAGATCTCAGACTAACATGTAAAGTTCCCCAATTCTGCCTGAGCAAACTCTCCAAGGAGACCAAAGATTATTTGAGGAGAGCTGGTTCTAAAAAATCACAAGGTCTGTCCTGAAATTTGGGAGTCTAGTGGGAGATGCATTTATAATTTTTAATATTTATTTATTATAATATCCCCCTTCTCCCAGGAAAAATAAACAAGATCCCCCTAAACATGAAACTGAAATACAGTGTCAACATCTGTATTTGACTTTGCTGGGGAGAATTTTTTCTGAGTGTTAGATTTAACATTACATCTGGTTATGTCAGAGGAGTCAGTCTGTGTATACTTTCCACTATTTATCAAATGTGTGCCTCAGCAAGATCACACTCTGAATATGTTTTTCCCTAAGTTACATACTTGAACACAGATTTATATTAGGGCTACTGTGTTGTGAAATGTATCTTTTCAGTGCTTACCTTTGCTGGATTGGTTTGTCAGATGGCAAGGTATAGCTGGTGAAGATTTCAGTTAAATAATTAACTAACGAAAATACAGGTTGGTGTGGACTGACCAGTGATTTTCATATGCATTAGGTAGGGTCTGAAAAACAATCTTTTTATTTCTGAAAGATTTAGAAATTTTGTATTTCAAAATAAATGGAAAGTTTCAATTTTTAAAACAGAAAAATGAACTAAAATAGTGATTTTAAATTTGCCTGCATATAATTATTTTTAAATTTAAAAAAAATAATGAAGATGTTCTGAACATAAGACAGAATCTTTTATTTTGGGTCAGAAAGTCACTTCTTGGAAAAAAAAAAGATGGCCTTTTTGGAAAAGGCTTGTATTTTTATTTTTGGCAGGAGAATGTTTTATTTTTTTCTTCATCCTGGTTCAGCCTAAGAACTTTTCTGTTAGTATTCCAAGCTTCCCAGAACTGGCACTAAGTTAGCCACTATTAGGCCACATTTAATCCTCATTTACCACTTGTAGTGATGAGACTGTTTCGAGAATCTGTCTCCAGGTTAATAGTGGCACTCATACTTCTAAATGAATTGGGTTTATATTTGCTTTGCCCTGTGTACTAATTAAGCTAGGAAATACTAAACAGTAAAACTGGACTTTCAAAGTTTTGCCTGGGACTATAAAATTAATATAAATTAAAATAATTCCAGGACTAAAAATGCAAGCATGATTAAGAAGTCTGGCAGAATTTAGGGTGTTTAATCTACATATTAAAACCCAAATTTTATGTGATATCGGCAGCTCTGGAAGTTGAGGCTTCATTTCACAGGAGCAGTGACTGTCCTAGCCAGGAGGAATATGTTATTGCATTTCTATGCTTCTGAGTTGCTTCTCTAATTTCTGTTGTGAATTTTGCACATTCAGATGATTTCTTGAACTTTTCATAATTAGATTGGTAGGAGGAGAAAGGATTCTTATTGTGATACACTTCTTATTACCAAAATTGCAATTAGCAAGAGAGATTTTTTGCCTTTTAAGCTTCCTCATTAGTTGTTGGAGGAGCAGGGGAGCATAGTACAACAAAACCTTGTTCACCTATTTCTGGCAGTAAAGTAGGGTTGTTCCTTTTTGTGGTTTGTCATCAAAAAAGCACACGCTTCTCCCCCCAAGATAATGTATACTGTCATCGTTCCTTCCACAAGGGGTGCACACACAGTGTTAAGTTAACGGAATGGCATCAATATAGAAACAATGCAGTGAGATTTAATGGAATTATATTACAGCTTATCATCCTGAACCATTTTAGTTTCTCTAAGACCTTTTCGTACACTGATGGTAATAGAAATTTTATACAATAACAAGTTTTACATTCAACTATTAGGGTCCACCTGCTAAGATTAGAGAAGGTACCAAGGCTCTAGCAAAATTATCTTTTGCAAACAGAAGTCATTAATGTCTTGGTAAAAGGATTTTCTCCTTCTGGGTGTACATGCATGTGTATTTATGGATATACATTTACTATGAATAAAATATAAAGTGAAACCCCAACTATAAAAAACCTAATTGCATCATTTAGAATATTGAAGAGCTAAGAGAAGAAGAAAATCCCACAAACACAGCAACAATGTTTTAGGCATCATTTCAGCTGCAGCTTTTAAATAACAAGAATGACTAAAATTCAGCAAAATGCCAGCTGGTTATTTATACTAAATAGACTGCAGAAATATATGCATTTAACTCCTCCCCTGAAAATACCCTTTTCAGCCCATAGCCCATGTAGGAGCTTTTATTGGGTAGTCATACATAATCTTAATAATATTTCACCTTTCCTTTCTTCTCTGTTCAGTCCCATCTCGTTACTTTCTCATTGTGTTACTGAACATTTGTTTATAAGGTCATTGTAAGGAGGTGCCATGTATCTTCTGCCTGTTTTGGGAGGTACATTATCAGACATTGAAAATACTAAAGGCTATTAACTAAATGCCCCTTAGAAGAGTTGCAATATCTGAATTCTTCAAGCGGAAATAAAGTTACTTGAAATAGTGAAAAGCCAGGCAGGTCCTGATTTACAATAGCTTAAAGACAAGATGAAGCTTTAAGATCTACTTCTGTATCTCTTCACTCATAACGTTCTTGTGGGTTTGTATATTTGTCTAAGAATTAGCTGAATGTGTGGGGTGCAAGGGTTTCACTCAACGGTGCAAACATTTTTCATCAGCTTCACTGGTCTAGGGATGGAAACAATGGCAAGATAATTGAATCACGAAGTTCCAAAAAGCAGTTTAGATCAGGTCGCACCATGGAGGTGCCCAACTCCCGGTGTTTATGAAGATAGCATGCAAAGTTTCAGATTGCATCACTTAGGTGGCTAGTGCTAATTTCTTGAGTTTGGACATATTGGCTGAGATTCTATAAATCCATGAAACATGCCTTTTTGAAAGAAATTTATCCCGAAACAAATCCTAAACACTGAAAGAAATAAGGCATGGCTTTGAAAAGCCTGTTATGAAAAAAGGCCAAAGGTAAATTACATTTAGACAGGACTAAGGATGTTAGTGAACAACATTACCCAAAGCATTAATAAGAATGGGAGTTTTGACCTTTGTGTCATTATATAGTATCCTAAGTATGTGTGATAGTTTAACCCCAGCCAGCAACTAAGCACCACACAGCCACTTGCTCACTCCCACCCAGTGAGATGGGGGAAGAGAGAACTGGAAGAATAAAAGTCAGAAAACTCATGGGCTGAGACAAAGACAGTTGGATAAGGAAAGCAAAAGGCACACACGCAAGCAAAGCAAAACAAGAAATTCATTCACCGCTTCCCATCAGCTGAGAGGTGTTCAGCCATCTCCAGGGAAACAGGGCTCCATCATGCATAACTGTTACTTGGAAAGATAAATGCCAGTACTGTGAACATCCCCCCTTCCTTCTTCCCCCAGTTGTATATGCTGAGCATGAACACCACATGGTATGGAATATCCCTTTGGTCCATTGGGGTCAGCTGTCCCAGCTGAGTCCCCTGCCATGTTCTTGTGCACCCCCAGCCTCCTTGCTGGTGGGGCTGGGTGAGGAGCAGGAAAGGCCTTGACCCTGTGTAAGCACTGCTCAGCGATAACGAAAACATCCCTGAATTATCAGCGCTGTTTTCAGCATAAATCCAAAACGCAGCCCCATACCAGCTACTGTGAAGAAAATTAACTCTATCCCAGCCAAAACCAGCACGCTGGGCAGCAGCAGCGGGTGGCACATAGGAAGAATTAATAAAGAATGCATCGTTTTGGGGGAAATCTTCAGTCTTAGGTTGCTCATCTTAGTTTTTAAGTTTCTGGGCTGATTCTATCCATCTTTTCAACAGTCCTTGAATGAGATAGTCCAGCATGTTTGTTGCTGATCAGTTGATAGTTCATTCTAATTTCATCATGTATATACACATAGGATAGGTTGTTTTATTTTACTCACACTCTAGCTCTGATACTGTACTTTGGAAGAACAGATGGAAAATCAGAGGAAGACAAATTCTCTTTATGTATATTGAATTTATGGCAGATACATCTACATCTGTCCTCTTTGCCTCTGATCTGTGTGAAAATCAAGCATTTGAAATTACCTTATTCAAGTCATTGAAATGAATTCTTTAATAGTAGTGGTGATGAGCATCACTGCAGAACTCAAAAAATGTGCATGAGCAGTTTTCCAGCCTGCTTGTTGAGAATTAAGGTAATGAGAAAATAAAATCAGATGGGATCTCAGATTGCATAGTGCCATGACCACAAATCTTGAGCTGTTTCTTTCTGGATATGGATTAAACTCTGTGTCCTGAATAATCAAACTGGAATTTACAGTGATCTTGCCAGTATTTCATTCTCAGAAGCTTTCAAAGCAGAATGAGCTTAAAAAAAAAAATTCACACTACCTGGTACATGCTTTTCCTTCATTGATTCTAAGCAGCTCTTTCCCAAAATCAAAAAGTTGGTCCATTTTATATGAGGCTAAAGTAAAGACTTAATTCAAGTTAGAGAAGTCAAAGTGTTTCCATTGACTTCTGAAAGAAGTTTTGTTCTGGTGCTACAGAGATCTATCAATAGGTATCAATACCCGTGCCTGTTTGTAAAAATGTTCTTCCTTGCTTAGCACACCAAAGAAATCAGCCTTTTAGCACTTGGTCTAGTTTCAGTTGCAACGGTCTATAAAGATCCAGTTCCTTCTTCCTTGGAAGAACAAGATAGCAGTTTCTTCAGGGGCAGAGGGTCAAAAAGTTAACAACAGGTGTTACTTGTAGCAGCACAATGAATACTTAAGTGATGTGGAGCCTGTTCCCAATCCTATCAGTTTACATTATGCTATATAAATAATTTACCTTAAGGAATCCTTACTCAATGTAGGCATGTTCTCTGCAAACTAAGCTGGAGAGGGAACCTTTGATCCTGGATTTAAAAGTAGTCATAGATTATACATCCAGATGAAACTGGAATACAGGTAGAACATAAAACCAGGACTGCTGCTTCTTAGCTCACTATGACTCTCCATGATTTCAGACAGAATCTGCACTCTAATTCCTCACAGAGCCTTCACTTTTGTCTTTCTTGTTTTGCTCCTGTCAATATTCTTGTGCCTTGGAAAGCTAATGGGGAGACTTTTGGACTTGAACAGGTTTTGGATCAGAAATTGTGGAGGCAGAGGTTGTGTACTATTGTAGAGAGAACTTCTGGCAAATAGGCAATTAGAGCTTTGAAAAGTAGATGTTGTGATGGGCTGTTTTTAGAGTTTATATTTATTGTGTTCAAAAGTATTTCACTGCCTTAGTCCAGAGTAATTACTTCTATCGAAGTGACTCTAAAGATTTCAAAAGACGACTGTTTTCTTCTTTCAATATCAACAGAAGGTTATTCAGCTTCAAAGTAAAGGCCTCTTCTTTGTGCACAGGAAAATTCTGCTAGATTTTTCCATGGACGTGTTATAAAACTGCTTCCTTATTTAGGTCTATGTTGCCTTATTGCAGTGATTTGCTTAAGTTTTGTATGACTGTGACAAGTTTTACTAACAGAATAGGGATATCTTAGTCATACTGATTGTTATTTTCTGGTAACATTTTGTTGCTCTCTTTCTTCCATTTCCTTGACCAGATAGGCAATATTCAGAGTGCTTTTGAATAAAATCTATTACGAGGAGAAATAAAGAACTTGGCCAATCACAGTCTTCAGCACAGTTCAAAGTAGAAAGTATCTGAATTCCTCTTTTCCCCAATACTGCAAAAATGCAGGTGGTGGGAAACACTGTATTCATTCAGTGTTCAGAAATTCTTCTGAACCAAGGCTTTGGGCATCTGAAACCCTGACTACACACATAGCAAGTGCACAAGACCACCCTGTCATCTATCATCTGCTACCACAATAAGCATATCTCATATCCTCTGGACACACAGCCTGTTCTCAAACCACATGTGCAGCACATGCAAAGAATGGCAGATGCTGCTTCTTGCTGCAAACCACATGCAAGTAGGTGTCTGTCTGGGAAATTCAGGACAGAATAGTAGCAGTCTTCTAGGCAATAGGAACACTTTCTGACAGAATGGCAGAGAAAGTTTGAAACAACCCCTGGAGGAGCAGACAGCAATACAGGAGAACAATATTACACTTTAAAACTGTTTAGCACCTCTGGGCAAGTAAGCTGTATGACCTGTTCAGAGTGTTACATCAGGTAAAGATCGAGAAGACTTACGTTTCATGACATATTAAGGACTCAGGAAAAAAAAATCATGTCTATTCATGTCTAGTATTCTCTCTACCGTGTACTTTTACCTCGTTTCATAATGAGGCAAAGAAGAAGTCCTTGAAGGTTTTCATTGCTAATACATGACAGTCTAAATCAACTATACCTTGTGCCATACCTGTCTGGAACCTGTACAAATCCACACAGGGCTATAAAATGTTTTGGAAAACGGGAGACAGATGACTGATTGGCTAGTGACTATTTTGACAGTTCCTATTAGACTATATAAACACAGATCATGATTTTCCCTGTCAGATTGGTACTGCCCTTTGGAAAGGGAAAGTGAATGATTAAGAAAACACTAGCTTTGAATTTCAAAAAAATCTGAATATTAGGTACACCTTCAGAGAACTGTAGCAAGAATGTAACAGCTTAAAACACCCTCTCAGGAATCTTCACTCACTTATGGCCTTTTCCCATGGGCAGATGGTTTTCCCCTCCTGATATGAGAAGATCTGAAAAGTCAAAAAAACCTCAGTGAAACAGAATGCTTAAGATATAGATGAGTCTTTAAAACCTTTATCAACAGCATTTGAAACAAAGCTTACAATAGAGGGGAAACAGCTGGGGAAGGCAACTGCTGAAAGTAAACAACTGAGAAGGGACAGATAATTTGTGCTGCCTTACGAATTTCTTTGATGGTTGCCATCAGATGAATGTAGTGTTGGCATAGTTTAGCATCCCAGACGTCCAGTTTTGGAAGAACATATTCTGTTGCTGCAAGAACTGATTTCTTTCACAAGGGAATCATTCTCAGACAAACATTAAGGTTTCCTTCCTAGGCCTCCCCTTTCTTCAGGCAGTGCAACAGTTTGGTGTTTCTTATAGAAAGAGCAAAACTGCAGCAAGGATGTGCTGGGCAGGGGCTTCACCCCAGCATAGAATGTGAAATTCCTTTCTGAACATGTTTCACCAAGCTGTAAAAACAAACTGGAAACATTCAGGGATTAGAAAGATCTTTTGCAACCTTTTTCATTCCACATCACCAGCATTTCTCCTCCATATAAAAATCATCACAGCTGGTCATCATTGTTATTAATAATAATAGCAGTACTACTACTAATGAAAGATGTCCATTGGGATAAAACTTAAAAAAATGAATATGGTTCTGTAAACTTAGTAGTTTACCACTGTATATACTTTGCTTCTGGAAAGCAATTTCACTTTGTCACACTACGTTTTTCACTGTATGTCAACAATAGAAGCGGGAACCACCAAAGTCACTGGTTCTTTGGTGGTTGATAGAAAAAGCTATTCCTGGTTTTAATTGAGAGGAAGCCCTCTGAGGCACACTTGTGCACTCACTCTTTGCTTATGCACACAGTACCAAGCTTTTGGTTCTGCCTCTGCATAGAATTTTGCTCCCCACATCAGACATATCCTATAGATCAGATGAATCATTCTCAAACAGTCGTGTCTCTCAGTTGGCTAGAAAAGGAGCCCAAGGTGATAAAATCAGACATAACTGTATACCTGCAATGTCTAAATTTTCATGAGATAAGTGCCATCCTTATTGCCTATTTGGTTAAATTAGAAGATAGAGCAAGCACTATATGCAAATTAAAAATGATGTTTTACTGACTAATTTTGCTTCATATAAAGTTGGTAGCCTTAATTGACTTAACCTTTAGAATGTCTTTCATAAAGAATGGAAGACTGCATACCCATGTTAACACAGATTAGGATGCATTAAAAATAGCTGTAGAGTGAAATGATGCAAATACTAGTTCTGTAGTTTATTTATGTGAAGATATGTAGGTATTTGGTGGGGCAAATAAAAAACTGGGGAAAAGGGTTTGTTACAAGATTTTTTAAAAAAAGCCCAAATACATGATTATGGCAATTATATGTGTTAAATCTAGTTTACATTTCTGCATAATTATGGTGTATCTATAAATGGAGAAAGGATTCACTGTGCGTTTTAAGAACAACTATGTCACGAGCACTGAGAAAATATTGACAGGCAAAAATGTCAGTGCTTTTTTTAAAACAGAATTACAATCTTATGGGATGATGGGAATTTAGCAGATGTACTATGTTAGTGACTAGAACATTTGATACTGTGACATGAGTTCCTACTTGAAAGATTAATTCTAGACTGGCTTCGATGGGAACACCTGTGCAGACTGATACTCTGCTGAAAGTCCAAATAGTGGCAAGAAGAAAGTAAATGAAAAGGGCAATATATCAAACTTTGAAGAAGTGTCTATGAAATAGTGAAGCTGTTGATGTGAGGACTGGTCTGATCTGGGAAAAACCAAAGTATTAAAAAGTACATTGGTGCCATCCTCCAGAATAATCACTATGGACTTGGAACACAAAGGAACTAGCCACTTTGCAACATCATACTGTAAAAACATTAGACTTAATTTTGACATAGTCCAAGTATGCAGCTAAAGTCCAAGACTGCCAATAGGTAGCAGTAATAAATATATCCGTAAGTGTATTTTATTCAACAACAATTCTACACGTGGTTTTCTCACACAAAAGAAAGCACAGTGAAGCATTATGCAGAAAAACACTTGCCCAGAGGGAGCATGCATTTGAAGAGTTTTTCTTATTCCTAAGCCTTCTCTTGTTCCCCAGTGTAGGTAGACGTCTAACCCTATTTCAAATAAGAAATTAAGGGGAAAAAAAAATTCAGTATCCGTAACACATTCTTAAAGCTACATTCAGCTATAACCCAGAACAGAACTCCAGTTTCTCCTGTTACCACATTAAGGCTTTCTTCCTATCTTGTCAAAGTTATCAATGTGTACTTTTCTACAGAAGCGGAAAAATGAAAAATTTTACTCTACCACATTCAGTCTTCTTCAATGGCTGGCAAAGCTTAATAAACACTCTTCTTTTTCATAGAAGTAAATTGATCCAGCTATACAAGTTACTGGCATTTATAAGAATCATGTTCTGTAGGCTTTGTCTGAGGATTTGAGAGCAACCAAACAATGAACTGAAACTGACTTCTATTCATTCATTTTAGTGGCTCTGTCAGGGTTTAACCCCAACCAGCAACTAAGCACCACACAGCCACTTGCTCACTCCCACCCAGTGAGATGGGGGAAGAGAGAACTGGAAGAATAAAAGTCAGAAAACTTATGGGCTGAGACAAAGACAGTTGGATAAGGAAAGCAAAAGGCACACATGCAAGCAAAGCAAAACAAGAAATTCATTCACCGCTTCTCATTGCAAGCAGGTGTTCAGCCATCTCCAGGGAAGCAGGGCTCCATCGTGCATAACTGTTACTTGGAAAGACAAACACCACAACTCTGAACATCCCCCCCCCCCCCCCCAACTCCTTCTTCTTCCCCCAGCTGTATATGCTAAGCATGACACCACATAGTATGTAATATCCCTTTGGTCCATTGGGGTCAGCTGTCCCAGCTGAGTCCCCTCCCAGCTCCCAGGCACCCCCAGCCTCCTCGCTGGTGGGGCTGGGTGAGGAGCAGGAAAGGCCTTGACCCTGTGTAAGCACTGCTCAGCGATAACGAAAACATCCCTGAATTATCAGCGCTGTTTTCAGCATAAATCCAAAACCCAGCCCCATGCCAGCTACTGTGAAGAAAATTAACTCTATCCCAGCCAAAACCAGCACACTGTGTCAAATGAAGGATAGGGAAATTCAGAAATTTGAACAAACCTACTCAATCAGTATGGGAACCAGGAATATCATTCATTAATCTTGACTGTGAGTTCACTGCTATGTTCTTGAAGAAACACACTGTCCCTCAATTTGATACTCAGAAAGCCCGATTTAACTGTACTTTGGCTTATTCTCCTCCACTTTACCTTTTGCTGTATTTCTTTGCTGCTTCTTTATTCTCTTATAACTCTGATGCATTGTGTGCCTCCAGAAATCCAGAGAGAGGTACACACTTGTCTCTGATGGTATACGACATTGCAGCCTCCCAAACTTCAGGCTGTTATAGAAAACATATATTTCTGCAAATGTAAACAAAGAGTTTTATCGTGATCATTTTGGTTTCTGACTTGTTCAGTGCTATCATCTTTGTTGACTGTGGGTATGTGCATTTCTGTGACTATGAGTTATTTTCTCCAGATGGATGCAGATAAACTTTAAACTTCTGTAACTGTTGACAGGTGTATGCTGCTGCAAACCACCCTTGCCTAGCAAAAGTCCTGACAGCTGAGATCCTAAGTGAGAAATGCTTTGCATCCATGGATTTTCACTAGTGGGTGTTTAATCATCCTTCTTTTTCTCTTGGCTTTATGTTCTATGGTGATAAAAGCAGCAAAGCATAGAAACAAAGATATTTCAGCTTTCAGTCAGACTACAGAGCTTCACAGCTGCTTTCTTTATAGAAAGGGCAACCTCTGCACTTATTTGAAACAAGTCTCAGCTGCTGAGAAGTTCTAATCAAGATCAGTGCCTGATTCTGATTAATATTGTTGTATACTGCTATCTACTCTAAAGCAGAATGGTGTAAGAAGGCATTAGTATAAAATAAAACTTAATTTCAGTGGAATTATGTCAGTATATTGATGCGAGAACAAATTCAGACCTTTAGGTCTTTCAATTATAGCTGAAAAATGAAGGGACTGTCAAGATATGATTCATTGGAGAACACACTGGAAAAACTTCTGGGGATCAGGGCAGAGATTCAACTGGCTCTATATTGTGTTGCAAATGTTTTCTAAGCCCACAGATGCCTGACCTTTTTAGCAGATAAGGGCTAATCTGGGAGAAGTCTATGGTCAACTGAAATTATGCATCTGAGTACAAGGGCAAGGGGTTGGAGATTCCTGCAGTTTAGAGCATGCACAGGAATACCTTTTCTTCTTTTTCTGGTAGACCCTAGAGCTATCTTTAATACTCCTTAGAAAACTCTATGCTTGGTCTTTAGTGTGTTTGGACAGTTTAATAACTAGCTGCTATTTTACAGAAAGGTACCAGAAAGACTGCAATAGGCAGAGATGGGTAAGTCTTCCTTCTAATAAAAATTGAATACAGCTGTTGTCTGCTTATTCTGAATGATTTTTTTTTTTCCTGCAAGTAAAAGAAACCCTCTGAATATTCTTGTTCTCTGCAGGAGCTGCCAATGTGTTTGTTAAGTTCGTTAGCTGCTAATGTACTTGGAGTTATTTTATGGTGGGCATTAGGTAGAATGTGAACAGAGGATGTTCTGTGGAACACAGTCCTGTAAAATCCCAAACTTGAGAAACTGCTGAAAAATTAAAACTTTGATGTATATTATGCCAGTATTTACTTGTTAGGCTATAGATCCCAGACCCTTCTGTCCTTCCTCAGAAATCTGATACTCCCCATGTATCTCAGATAGATAATCTGCAGTAGTCATTCAACCAGTGTTGAGCTAGCTGAGTAGTCCTAAAATTTGTGCTTGATTTGCCCATCCCTAAAGAATGGCCTTGTTCATTCCTATTGCCACTGCATCAAGCATAAAAAAAAAATATCTCTGTGTCTCTAGCTTTTATTGCTATTCTTATAATAGAAGTTACTTGGATGCAGATTTTTTACGAGTAAAGACTTCTAACACCATCAGCTAATAGTTTGGATATCAATATTAATGCTAATACATTAGGGGATCTACTGGTGAGGAAAACTGTAACTGAGGAAAAGAAATTAGAGTTTAGATTGACAACAAAGCTATTTGATGAGAATAAAAGTGAAGTGTGCACTATATTGAGTGGCAAGAACAATAGTGGAATAGGATGTCATGGAAATACCAGTTGCAGCTGTGCACAGTGACAGTCAATGGGGACCAGCGGAGATTTATTTAAAAGATATCTCCTGGCAAAGACAAATGGGTCTGATTCATTTATTGAAAACATTACTCTCTGGGATGGCCTTAGGAGACACAGATCTGTTTCCCAGTGAACCCTGAGTAGGATGTGGGAGGGGAGTTGATGAACGTTTGTGTTTCATAGAAATTCAGGTTATATCCTTTAGAAGGCCAATGTGTTGCTGCAGAAATTTCAGAAGTTATATGTGGCTTCTTTTGGAAAAGTTAAGTCTGTGTTTGTTACCAGCTTATCTGGTTCAACAATAATGAGGTCACTAGGAATAAGAACACCAACTTTACCATAGACTACTTTGCTGGAGAAGCTCAGTTCCATCACACAGGGAACACATGAGACAGTGGAGGTGAAACACTGTCCCAATAGATAATTAATTCTGCAGTATCTCTTCTCAGACTATCAATATCAGACTGTTCAATTAGATCCAACTGCACAGAACTTTTGACACATGCCCTCAGGCAAGTAGATTAGCACCACAGCATCATTTAGCTCAAGCAGCAGCCATGAGTGAAGTGTTTTTAGCTATGAGTGAGCCATTTTCTGTCATGTAGATCCCCTGAGGCTAAAATGATCCAGAGAGATTGTAGTTGCCCTGGCCTCAGTTTTCAAAAAAAAAAAAAAAAAAAAAGTCACTGTTGAATTTCTGCATGGGGAAGGAACAACAAGCTATTTTTGTCAGCAGAGTGACATCCACTGCAGTATAGGCTAGGTGTTAAGAAATGAATTGAGATCATGTCCCTGTTTCCAAGGTTGCTTCTGCATTTAACACAAAACCATTTAAAACACAGCAGTAAGGATCTTGGGGTAGAAGCCCTGTTATGTACAGAAACCTAATCTGTCTTCACGTGCAGTGCTACTTTTGAACTAGGTGCTGATGTGTTCAATTCTGTTAGACACATACTTGAGGGCTTGGACAGGTGTAGAAATTTCAGGACCTGGGGACATTCCAGGTCTAGATACAGGACAGGAGTAATTGTGACTAACTGCCCATCTGGAAAACAACCATTAACCGACGCAGTCATCTATCCTTTTGTAGCCAAAGGACAGTCCAGAACTCCAGTTCGTTCCTTTCTAAGATAGTCATGGGATGAATTGCTCCCTGGGAGTGTCTGTTTTCTGTCTAAATGATAGCAAGAGCCAAAATATTTAGCTCATAAAAGATGCTTTTACATGGCTAGAGTTTAACGTAGTGAAGGTCATCCCTAAATTCTATTGAAATCTTCCTCCGAGTGCCTGAGTCCTTTGCAAAGGTGGTCCTGAGTTTATGTTTTAAGACAATGGACTATTTTTTCCTGATGCAGATGGAATGGTTACATTGCTTTAGCCTGTTTTGAACTATCACAGATATTTGCAGCCATTTTGTGTCCCGCTGGACAGAAAGTTCACAGAGCACAGTTACCATTCCCTGTTACTCTGTTTTTCATTTTCTCTACTACCCTTTAAAACCTAGAAGTAAAAGCTAACATTGAAGCCGTGTGCTCTCGTCTAAGTGAAGAGCAGATTCAGACCTTCCCTAAAATACAGGAGACAAGTTCAGTTCCATTTGTACTTCAGCATGGCTTTGAAGAGTTGATTACTGCTTCTGTATGCAAGTATTGTAAAAATAGTGGGAGGGAATGAAAACAAGAGAGACAGGCAATGTAGAGAATGAAGCTCTGAATCTTAGATGGAATGTTTATTCTCTGTGTGCCACAGATGAGGCCTTCTGTTCAGTGATCTGAATCCAGTCTCTCATCCCCTTATCAGAAAGACAACTAAACTTCCAGAAACTTCTACTGACTCCCCTTGTTTTTTGATTTCCCTATATGTTAAAGAAGAATAAACCCCACCTTCGGTTACGTGTTCCACTGAAAATATAGTTTGATAATAATGTGACCAATTGCACAAACTAATGATTGATGAGCATGACAGTTGAAAAGAGGGTGTGGGTATACAAGCTACAATAATTAAACACTAAGATAAAATACTATGGGTCTGTAACAAATTGCATCCGTGTGTAGTAGATACAGGGAAGTATTTATATCATACACTGAGTTCATAAATGGAAGCATTTGGGTTATACTGCATACAAGCACACAGTGGAAAGACTCCACTGAAAAATAAAATGAGGAAGAGGAGACCAGGATAAAAGAATAGAGTAGGAGTGGCAGTGGAGAAATTATGAATACTGACTGGTTTTGTCACAATCACTCAGATATGTCTGTTCATCTAGCTTTCTTGGGGTCACTTTCAAAAAACACCTAAAGTATTGCAGACAGCTGTCCCAGCAAAATGCATTCTTTCCTCTATAATAAAACTTCCTCGGTTATTTTGGACAGCATTTTTCTCTGTAAGTATGACTCGGAAAATACTAGTTCAGTTTAAGGTTGTGTGGTTGTCCTGGAAATGGGAAGCCAAATGGCATTCTTTCTGACTAAGCCCTAATACCACAAACAATTATTTTATAAAAGATACCCAAATTAATTAACTGATAATTCTACTGGGATGTGGCAACCGAAAATGGCAAAGCAGCATTTTTTTCTGTGGTCTTGAAAGTAGGAAAGCTTTTTGTAACTGTCAAAGCCAACAAATAACTCATCAAAATAACCCAGATAGAACATCCAATGAACAATATGGTATTACACTTACCAAATTTTATGTCCAGTTTTACCAACTTTGGGGGTTTTGGGCTGTAACCATTCTGAGAAGCATCCCTAGATAGTTTCCACTTCAGTTTAACTTGACCTTTACTTAAAAATCCATTCATGTTATGTGACAGACAGTTCTGGTCCTTGGGGTGGACAGTGAGGGAATGTCTCTTTATATGTTTTTAGTAAGAGGGCCTGAGAAGCCATTAAGAAACTCAGACACAATATCGAATGCTACTCAAAGCAGAACTTTTCCCAAAGTTATTCACAGTTAAGTGTTGAAGATTAGCATATGTTTTTTCTGGAACAGTATGCAGATACCATCTTGTTATCAATGAGGTTAAGGATAATGTGCACATCATACAATAATAAGCTAATGTCAGTACCACATCTCCCACTGTTAGGCTGTCTTGGTACCTATCTTTGGCCTAAATTGTTTCTGCTAAAAGACCTTACTATTTTTTTTTTAAAGAAAAAAAAAAGATAGGCTATTTTTAGGCATATCTTTGTGAAGAGGTAATTCAAATTATTCTGTTTAAGTTAATCCTTCCAGGTTTGTAGTGTTCTCACTGTAGGAGGTGTTGAAGTTTTAGGACACATCTGTCTGCAGATATGTGCCTAAAGCACCCCATGGTTCCAATACTTGTGTA
The DNA here is from genome assembly GCF_023634085.1 of Falco cherrug. Classification (NCBI taxonomy): domain Eukaryota; kingdom Metazoa; phylum Chordata; class Aves; order Falconiformes; family Falconidae; genus Falco; species Falco cherrug. Next base: position 28,881,063 of record NC_073704.1, on the reverse strand, counting down.
GAACTGTGTAGATAAATACAATGCATGATTCATCTTACTAAAATAACGGGCATCCTTTCACCTGTTCTGAAACCCTTCTGATTCACCTTGTTCTCTTTTTGGTTCTTGTCCTGATGCTACATGTTTCCAAACCAGAGCTTTGTGCATTTATTCAGTGGTTCTGTTTCACATTTGAACCAGTGCTAATGAACATTTTCTTTCCCCCCATTTCTTCTTACTTGACTATAGATACTTGCAAGGCATTGGTATACTTCACCGTTGCAGAAATGAGTGACACACTTCACTCATAAGAAAGAGAGAAGCAATATGTCCATTGCTATAAAACAGCAATTTAACAAAGTTTGATAGTAAACACAACTGTAGCTTAACAAGATTCAATGGCAAGGTACGTTGATTCTTGACTGCACAGAGGACAGGGTCAGACACAACAGTCAGGGAGACCCTCCTGCTGAGCCATGAGGTTCAGAAAGGACCCCCTTGCATTCTAAACTCCTGCTCAGAGGGGAGATTAGGTGCAGCTAGGTCCAGACTTAGGCTCAGACTTGGTCAGTGCTTTACATCTAAAGGATTATGTGTACACAATCAATCCTTTATACCGCTCTAGCTACGATTTTCAGTGTTAGCATGCTATTGATCACTTACCCATAATCTGTTGTGGCAAGGGATCTCTCAGACTTGTGGAGTAACCTTGGAAGGTGTCCCTGCTTAAGGGGTTACCATGGCATGCAGCCCACTGCCATGCAAGAGAACTCAAGGGGCCCTGGGCTGTCTGCTATTTATGGAGTAAGATAATTGATTTATAGTCAGATTTGCATACCAACTACACACATTTAGCTTGTGTTGGACCTCAACCAGCCCTGTCAGGTGAGCACATTGTTCAAATCAGCCCTTGGCTATTGTGTTGTTGTCTGTCTCCGCTGAAGCCACTTTGAGTCTGATACAGCCATCAGGATCAGGTGCATCCATCAGGACCGCCACAGATGGTTATCACCTGAGCATTGTTACAGAAATAAATGTCAGTATTGGGGATGGGAAATTCTGATTTATTTCTGTTTGCCTCTATTTCTCTTTGCTGCCTCCTGTCTGAATGGAGGGATGGACTTTGTTAACTGTGGAAATAGTCCTTCTGCAAGACAGATTTTAACATTATTTCTTTGATTGTAATAGGGACACCAAAATGAATCTAAAAATTGCCTCCTTATTTCTCTGCACCAACAGATGTATAGGCTAGCATAGTATTTTCCGATATGGTTTGCTATAGGCTGTTGCTCTATTTTCAAAGAAAACTTTATTGTCCCACCGAGCTTGAGGTGTTAGCACCCTGTTAGCAGCCTGGGATACATTAGTAGGTAAAGCCTGCTTTCTACAGGATAGATAGGATTGTCCATTTAAAGAAAATATTCTGGTTTGAATTTGTTCTCTTGAGTATGTGACACTTAGAAATAATTCAAGCCCCTCTCAGATTACGCAGCAACGAAAAATAGTTGGACTCAGAGTTCATATGAATTGTTTCCCTTATAAACATGTCCTGCTGCTTTCTGTATTTCCACTTGCATACTGCTTTTTCTCCCTATGGAAGTATTTTCTGTGTAGTAGGAAATAGAGGAAAGCATTGTGGTTTTGCTCAGTTGATCCATAGAGAAGTGATAACATATTGAAACAGCAAAGCCTGAAACTAACATGTTATCTCAACAAATCATGAGCTAATGATTTTTCCGGTAGCTCAGGTACACTGTGCACAGTTTTAGATAGCATAATTCGCACTGAAAAAGATATAGCGACACTGAGAATTACAGCACTGAGGTCATCAGTTAAATGGCTGCCTGAGTATTTAGAACTTGTATTTGCTGATCCTTGCTGTCTGATTGGCATTCCAATGCTTTTTCATTTTGTGCTTATTTCATCATGGCCTCCTCATTTGGAGAAAAAGCATCTCTGAAAGGAGAAAGAGAACATGCTGGCTCCTTATGAACTTTGATCTAAAGTTATTTTTTATTAGGTTGTGCCAGTCTAAATTATTCTTTACACTGTGGGAAAGCCTAGCATATGGAGACTCATAATAACATTAGTATAAATCTATGCATACATCTTAAAGAGATGGTGTTGTAGCTCTGTTACTTTCCTGGAGTAGAGTATTCATCCCTTTTCTACAAGTCAGTGGGATCCCATTGCGGAGCAAGTCATAGGCCTATTTTTAAATGTATTTTACTTATTTCTTACATTTATCTTATGCCTTTCTAATAATTATCTATCACATTCTTTTGTCTGAGTGGGAGAATTTTATTCTGATACTAAATGTGCCTTCACATGCCCTGTGTCCAATCTGCCACAGATTTAATCTGGTATTTTCTTGCTTTGTGTGTCCATAGTTTGTGATACTGCTGTTGCTTTTAGCATAGAAGGGCCACAAACTCCTTGTTCCTTAGTTGCTTAGATGTATATTTCAGTTTTATAGCTACAGTAGTCGGGTAGCATCTGTAAGTTACTGGAAATACACAGATCAGAAAAGGGGAAAATCATACAGAAGTTGGGTAATAGAGAATGAATGTTTTGGTGGGAGGCAAGGAAGTCACTGAGCGATTCATGGTTAATGCTGTGGTTTTGCTAAGAATGAAAGGCTTTTGTACAAGAGGTCTGTCAGATTAATAGAGACAAGATCAAGATTTTGAGGATAGTCACGTGAGGAGACAGCTTTTGGGACAATATTACACATTTTTAGTGTCTGAATTAAAACCAAAACAAAAATCAGAGGATAGAAAGGAGAGGGTTTTGTGGTTTTTTTTTTTTTTCTGCTAGAGTGTTTGTATTAGTAGGAATGATCTAAAAATATTTAGGAGTTAAAGTGAATTGCTGTGTTCTTGTGGAAAGAAGAAAAACTTAACTAGAAGCCTAACACACATGCTATATTTCACGCCTTCTGATGTGGAGAGGCTGGAAGCATGACAATATCAGCCAGTCTATGCTATATACCAGCTCAAACTGTTTCAAGGCTATCAAAGCTCTTTTAAAGATACTTATTCAGCAAAACCAGTCAGATTTTGACTGTAGAGATCAGAAATGGAAGGAAGAAAAATGTATTAATCATTTGCAATGTGCCTAAATCACAGCTTATTTTCTCCTCTTCCCATCGTTAGCCACATTCCACACTAGCAAAATTGCCAGACAATCTGAATTTCTCAAGTACTTTTCTTGTGAAGTAGGATTGGGTGGAAAGAAGGAAAAGGAATAGAAGTGGTATAGCTGGTTTCTATTCAATCTTTTAACTGTGTAGGGACCTGGAAGGTTCTAATATTTTTCTCTGCCAAAACTCAGATCCTGTTCATGAGTACCAGAAAATTGGGATCCTCTCTGGACCCTCTCCTGCAAGAATTTTGTCTTTTCTTTAATAAGCTTGTCTATTTTCTGTTCAAGAGTTGACCAAGAACAGGGAAAATGAGATTATCTGGAGCAACAGCAAAAAGCTTTCCAGAAGTAATAACTATGTAATGTATTCTTTAAGATTATGGAGTGGCACCTTTTATGTTTTCACATATTCAGTCATAAAACTCTCTCAATCTTTTTAATTCTGCTTGTCATTATTTCTTTTGCTATTTTTCTATGACCTCACAGCTTTGATAATTTTATGTAGATGTAATCTGCAACACTTAGTCTTATTTAAACTTAAATGGACTTGACATGCAGAGTTTACTATCCACAACTTTGATTTGATCCCTAAGTACAAGAGAAGTTGTTACTCAGTTTGAAGAAGTAGCTGAAGACTGCTCATTTTCAGAGTGCATGTTTCAGAGTTCAGACAATTTTGTATTTTTCTTGGGCATTGTAAAATTGTACCTGTATCATTGGGAGGACTCTGGTCCCAGATAACTGAAGGTGTGGTCAGCCCCCTTCTTGATTACCCTGTCTCCAACTGGAACACCTTCATAAGCTTCCTTAACTGGTGTCAGTGGAAGTTATTAAGATAAGTTTCTCTGTTCTTACCAGTTATTTCCTACCTATTTTCTGAATGTCTTTTTGTTTTGATTTATGTCAGTGCTTACAAAGATCATTTCCCTCATAGTAAAGTGCAGTATATTGCATGAATAACATTGTGTTTGAGGGATGGACTCATGCTTCTTTCAGCCAATTTTCACCTTGCTTTTACTTTGTTGTTGGAAATATTTTTGTGCTTTGCGAGGATGTAAATAAAATGGGCATAGCTGGGCATTTACACCTAAGCATGTACTCAGATGAAGAGATATGCTTCATTCCTTAGTGCTTTGTGACATGACACAGCTTGAATTAACAAAAAATCACCTGGTTTAGGGATCCATCAGACTCCATGATAAAGAGATAAGGTAATTGAGAACTGGCAATTATAACCAAAGGACCAGAGTCCTACGATATTTGTCTGGTTCACCTGGATTTGGTCTTGGAATAAAAATAATTATTCTTCTAGCCACTTGTATAAAAGATGGAGTAAGCTGGGTGGTGAAAACACAACAGGAAGACAGATGAGTCAGGGAAACAGTATTTTAAGGGTTTCATTTTAAGAAGTCAGTCTAATAACCCTGGTCATTGTGGGTTCTGCTAAAAAATTTGGAGGTTTAGCTGTATCTTTACCTGAAGCTGGATATCCTAAGGTGTTTCAACGGCTGATATTCAGATGGGGTCAGGTCTGGGGAACAGTGACAATGTCTCAGCTGCACAATGTTTCTTCACTGAAGTGTAGAGAATGTATTGACTTTACAATTACATATTCCATGTTTAGTTTTTCCCTGAATTTAAACAGGCTGTTGAGTTCTATGTACAGCAGTATACCAGGTTGTTCTTACGGAAACTGTATTCTGGAAAAAAATATATAATAAATTAGGTTTTATATCAGAATTCAAAAACTTCCTAATTCACTTTTATACTTCAAAGAACATTGTCACTGTTAATGTTGCATCTTATCTGGTTCCTGAGTGGGTGATATTATAAAAAAATTGTGTCATGTCCTGTGTAATTTTGAAATGCATCATTTCATAATTTACATCAGAAAAATTATTGAAGATTTTAATTTGAGGGGAAGATTTCTATTTCTCAGCAGAAAAAAATGGTATATGTTACTTAAACCATTTGATAATTTTTAACCATTTGATAATTTGATATTTACTCTTCACAGTGAAATAAAGAAAATTTCTTCTTATTTCTTGCAGATTTGTTTGTAGATTAGTGCCTCAAAGTCAGGCAATTTCACAGCCTTTATTTTTGTTTTCATGTTCATACATTTTGGAGTTGTAATAATATTTTAGTATCCTAAAAAAAAGATTGTAGAAGGCTTGCAAAGCCTCCTCAAGGCAAAAGCAACCACTTGTGACAGACATACGTCTATCTGCTCTTACATACCTCTGATGATTGAGGTCTCTGAACCTATCTTAAGACAATTTATTCCAGTTTTGGCTATTCATCCAGTTACAACCTATTTCCTAGTATAAAACTGTCAGATATTACAACATATATGTGAAGATGAGAATACTTTGAAGTAATGTTGTAAAGCTATCCATGCAGCTGGCACACTGCAGGCAATAGGAATGCACATTTTACTATACTACAAATAATGTGATCTAGCAGACTATGAAGGGAGTTATTTTCTGTATTTTAGTCAGTCTGGTGATTCATGCTGCAATTAACAAAGAATGACTGATGACCTGAGCATACTTGTTATGAAAAAATCAAGCCATGGTCCTCTCAGTCAATTGGTTGGGAATTTGGTTCCTGCTTCACTTTTCAAGAAGTCTTGAACTAAATCCTATTCATGTCAGAAGCTGATATTCTGAACACAATCATGATGACCCATGACTTTATCTTGGTTTGTATAGAAGTCAAGTGTATATTCTGCATTATGCATTCCTGTTACCACTTAACTTTTAATGAAGTGAGCATAGACTTATGAGACACAAAAGGCTCTATGGAGTTCACTTAGGTACATGGCTCTCACTTCCCTGACAAATATTATGACTATAGAGATAGGAAACAGGTACCAAATAGTAGGTAGGAAGCTTATGTTAAATCCCCACAGATATGATGCTTACCTGTTTTGCTTATTTTGAGACCTGCTTTTCCTTATCTTGCAAGGAGCCTCAGAACACAGTTCAGAAGAAGAGCATTCTGGTTTTCATACAGAAAATGGCAAGGTGGAGTATACAGAGGGCTTTTTCCCCACTTTGTTTCAGAGAAACTCTGCTACTGTTAGTGCCTCAAAACTATCACATGAATGTAAAGTCTATCCTTTCAAGCACTGGAAGTTGAGTTCCCTCTTGAAATGGCAAAGGACTGAGTTATGCTGACCACACATTTTCCCTACAGTTCAGGATCTTTCAAGTGATGATAACTTTTTGTAAAGGAAGTGATTTATGTCAAGCTCAGTATGTAAGCCTGGAACAACTGGGAAGGCCAAGGGCCTGGTTTGGGAGGTGTGTAAAATGATGCAATAAGTTGTAGAGTTCTGTTTCCTTCCTGCAATCTGAATACATTTTAATTGCTTCATCAAATAATTGCATTTGAGTGCCTAGAAGGACAGAGATGTCTGGTTGTGTTTTTTCCTGACCTGGATTGATCAAGCATGTTTCAAAGTCCTGGCTAGTGAAAAATGAATAAGTAAATTAAAATAATAAGAAATATGATCACAGCATAGATACACACCTTTTCAAGCTTTCAAATCTCTGAAATTTAAGCCTGTACTGTTACAGAACAACACTTTACTATATATAAGATGTGCTGTTATGGTGAAAACAGGAAGCATTCATTCCTGTACTATTCTACAAGATCATCTGAAAGCAACAGATTTCACTGCAGAACAGAATATATTAAAAAGAATGAGTATGTATTTGATTATACAGATATTTAAAGTAATTACATAACACATAAGTATTATTATCTTTGCTAGAGGCTCAGTGTGTTTATTCAGGATTTTTTTGCATCTCTGATGCAACATTATCTTCCCTAATTAGAAAAGAACATATTTACCTATCAAGTTTTATGGGATTATAAATTAAACTATATTAGTAATAAGAAGCAACCTTATTACAGCTAGACTGTGCCCATGTGTATCCCAGCCAAGCGGGGAAGTGTAAGGAACATCTCTTACCCCTTCCTCAGCCCATGTAGTTCTTGGATGCTGACAAACTGGAGCCTCATGCACTTCTTGTATTTTGCAGATAGGCAAGAAGTGGACAACACTGGAAGAAATTTAATTTTGCCATTAGATTATGGTGTCTTTACACTGAGAAGAAAGTCAAAATACGGAGAGAATGTCTTGTTACTTGTGTCCCTTTTTTGCTGTATAGGTAAATGACACATGAAAGAGGCATTGTAGGTCTTAATGAACACATGCAAATTGTCAGTATGACTAAGTAAAAAAAAATAAAATCAGCAGTGATTTGAGAAAGAATATAGGGGAATTTTGTGACTTTCTCTGCAATCTAATGAAATTCTGTTTTAAAACAATTTAATATTTTAAATCATTGTCTTTAATGTGAGTGAAGTTCCATGTGATTTATTTACTCTCACTGTCACAGCTTGAACATATATGGAGTTTTCACTCTGTTTCATGTGACACCTGCTGCAGATGATAAGACTGAAGAACAGCAGGGACTTCTTCCATGGTTATGCGAAGGTTAGGAGTGGTTGCTGCACATTCAGTAGTCCAGGATGAAAAGAGTTTGGGTACTTTTGCATACCAGAAGTGCCCTGTTATTCACTAAGCAGAATGGTCTTCATAACCGAAACAGAGCTGACTGAGAGCTTGTATTTTGTTTTAAATCCATATATGTGAAGAAAGGCACAAGACTACTGAGTAAACTCAAGACTAGGAAATTAAATTTCTTTCTTGTAAGAGCATGAGAGGCCTTGCTTTCTTTCATGAAGAGAATAAATAACACTCCTTTTGTGGCAGCAAATGCAATGATAGTTGGGATAACAGTCAAGACTTGATGGTGTACAATTTATTAAGTCCTTTGTAATGAGAGAAAAAGAACATTTCAGAATTTTCATTGAGAGAAAAAGAACATTTCAGAATTTGCGTTGGGAATGGGTAACAACAGAGTCATCCATGGAGACACAACTTCATTTCTTCCACCTTGTATTATAATAATGACATTCACAACATTTGATAGCACAGTCACATACTGCTTCTCAAGTAGCATTAGCAAAAACTAATACCATGTCTAAAAAATTGTTTCATTGGTTTTATGCAGTTATAAGAATATATAAGAACAGACTTACTTAGTCGAGACAGAGGTATGGCTAACATGGTGGCCTGTGACAGTAGTCCACAATAGGTGGTCATAGGAACTTATAAGAACAGGGAAAGTGTATGCAACGTGTATGACATACCCTATCCTACAATCATAGTACATCATGGGCAGGACTGTGTGTATTTTGGTGTTTGTGTATGTCTTCCAAACTTTCCATGGTTAATGGAACACAACACAATATTGCTATGCAGCTTTTCAGACTTGAGTGGGACTTCATTATTATGGTGCTGCCTTAGTCCTAAGCTCCTGCATGTGTAGGATACCTTCCTATTTTCCATAACTGGAGAAGTGTTTTCTATCTTCAATACAAACCCTCAATTCAACTGATACCAGAGGCAATTCCAGTCCTTCTAAGGCAGAAGACTGGAATATGATGTTGAAAAGACAGAACTGCGAAGACCAGAGTGGGAAAAGAAGGAAATTGAGAAGCCTAAATAGCACAGGGCTGTTTATGAGTTTTGTTCATATACAGGAAATGATCATATCGTCAAGTAATAAGATTTGTATGTAAGGTCATTTGCACCAAGACTAGAATGGTGAGTGCTCTAAATAAGACTGAAATTATTCTACTAGGTCTCCAGTACTTTGGGTAAATACACTCTGAATGGAGAGGTCTTTAAAAATATTATGTTTGTAATTAAAGTAAGGAATTTGTTTCAAATTACATGATCATCCTTTTCAGTAAAGCATAGCTTGCAAAATATATGAACAACAACTTGCGTGCTTGTTGCTGACATGTTTTTGATTTTTACTGCTATAAGACAAATTAGCCTCTACCAGGCCAAAGCTGTCTGAATATTTGGATTAATTTGGTTCTCCATCTTGTCTGAAATAATGGTATTTAGCAATTCCACCAGCTGGCCAGCAAGACTGGAATGAATATGCATTTTGCTATGTATTGCAGATAGCAGCATAATCAGGAGGACTATCTGAGAATGACATGGTTGGTTAACTTTATTTTAATTTTCAAAATTTACTGAATAATTAGAACAGCAATTTAAAAAAACATTTGCTAAAATGTGATTTCATGAGAAAAGCAACAAAATATAAAATCTAGAACTTACTGTCTTATGTAGTAATAGCGATTAGAATAATCTAGAGATCTGCATAATCAACAGGATAGATCTATTTAAATGAATGGATAATTTTCTATTGCTTTAAGTGGACAATAGGTTTGGCCCAAGAAAGCAATATTTTTATATGTTACTCACAAAAGCACATCTGACCTAACACAGGCTACAAATCCATCAAACAAGCAAAATCCCATACGTACACACATACAAACACACACACATATATAATTTTGCTGAGCTTATGATTGCCTACAATGACAGTAAACCCAGCCCAATCCAGTTCTGATGGTCATTTGGCCAAAGACTCACTGCTGAGAAATTTCTGCTGCTAATGGCAGGCAGCTGAGTGTCAGTGCTGACAGCTGCAACCTCAGCTGTGACAGCAGAGAAGGGAGTGATTTCTGTATGTACAAGTGCCAAGGTCCTTAGGGATTTAGTCTGTGGCTCAGCAGAATGCTTGAATATGTTCTTTATTTTAAAGAATTCAAGAATTCTTCAGTTTTTTAACATCATTAAACATATGCTTAAATACTTGGACAGAGGAAGGACTTTAAGAAAATCTGGTGCATGTAGCAGAAGATGGTACTCTATTGCTCAGAAATTAAGTTTCCTTAACTAGTATTACTTTATCAGAGTGAAACAACTTCTGACGTAAACTCTTAATATGGTTCAGGGCATAACCTGTGCCTAGGACTGTAGGAACGAGACCATCCTTTAGGGGCAGAGCAGAAGGAGAGTAGCCATATAAAATCTGCCTTTGTCATCAGTTTGCCCTCATGGTCAGAGGATCGTGCTCTAGCCCATTTCATTTATCATTACAGATGTATCCAACAGAGTTTTTCAGTGCTCTGAAGACAGTTTTGGGGTTGTTTTTTTTTGTCCCAGATTAATCCAATCCTTTTTACATCTTGTTGACATTTGTAGTTGTCACAGTAATGGATATAAGGTGATAAACTAGACATCATCTACTTCAGAGAACTCAGGCTATGGACTATATTGCTACGTAGGGGTAGACTGTTGAGATGACACTAACTGTTTCATTCAGTTGGCTTTAATCTAGTTCCCTTCACAGAAGAGGTATGGAAGTAGCAGAGGAGCCCAAAATACTATCAGAGAGTGAGCTCTCAGTTAAGCAGCTAAGACATTAAGGCTTGAACCTGGTCAATGATGCTGTTTTATTTAGTGGTATAGAACGTTTTTGAGAATATCAGTACTTATCCTTAGTTTGAATGATTTGGAGTAGTGGCTTGTAAAGACTTCCAGCCAGAAGTGCAGAGGACACATGGATGACCAAACTAACACAAAAAGGCTGCTTTCTGACCATATATTTTGTTTTCCCCCCGGGGGAATTTCATTGACATAGAGGTATTTCATTGAAATAAAGCTGTTTTCTGGGAACTTTAAAAAATGACAAAAATGTTTTATCAGAATGTTTTCAGCTAACTTGTTTGCTGACAATTGACTTTGGTTGTTCAGCAGCATGTGAAGTTACATGATGGGTTTGTTAAGGTATTGGATCACACCAACCCCTGACATGTTCTATAAATAGATCTCACAGCTGTATTCTATGCAGTCTTTTCTCCAGTCCAGGTATAATTAACTAGTGTCATTTTGTTACATCTTAACTAAGGGATAACTAAATTTAGAGGTGAAATTTCTATGTCTAGGTTCAGGCTGATTTTTGCCTCTCCTTAGTTGTGAGCTGTCAGGCTTCTCTGAGAAGATGCAATCTCTCTGCACTCATAAATAATTTGTGGTAGTTTTGCACCTTTTCTTACTTGTTACAGTCCATGTATAGTATGATCTTGTTAAGCCTTAATAGGGAATATAACTAGGAAAACAGATTTTTAAAAATTCTAGAAAATAATACTGAAGCTTTCTCTATTTGTCAATCTTAAAGAAAAAAAAACCATAAATGTATTGCACTTCTAAAAGATTAAAAAAGATTTTTTCTTTTTTTCTGCCTTGAGAGTTAGAAATAGGCAGAGTGAAATTGAAGCTTGAGCATTTGGAGTCAAAAGGATTCATGTTAAATTGAGCTTCCAGCACTTATTGTTTTGGCAGTCCCTGAAACAACAAAAGAATTATGACATAAGGAAAAAAAGAAGAAAAGGAAGTATAATCAGAATGATTGTAAACCCGCAACAATTAACTGATCACATGGGATTAATCCTAGTTTTGTTCTCCTTATTAGTTTGAATGTGTCTGATTTTTTCAAGTTTCCCTTCCCTGCTGCAAGAAAATCTCTCATATATCTCATACATAAATAGATCTAAAGGTCTTCTGTTGGTGAGCTGGAAGTTAGGCAGAAGTTAGGGAATACAGTTTGGAGGTTCTCCTGAGTGATATAGAGGACTGATAGGTGGTGATTTTTGTATAAGTGAGATTATGAACTCTGTAGATTGTCCTTTGAGTTTTACCCTACTTTTTGGTCTATGGAAGAGAAAAAATTGATTGCCACAAAACAGAAGAGTTGAAGTGTATACTGCCATGATGAGTGCTTAGCTAGTCACATAGTCTTTTCTCTGTCTAAAGAGGCATTCAAAACATACTGGAAACATGGTACAGGATACACAATATACATGTAGTATGATCCATAAACCTTTAAAACTCCATTATTGTGGCTTACAAAAGCCACTCATTTCAGTTGCCTTACAATGATTGGTTCATAATATGGTTATCTTTGTCTGTTTTTATGCAAAAATATAGTTGCTTTTATTTACTTGTTTCATTTTGCCAGAACATATCATGGAATCACAGAGTCACAGAATGGTCAGGGTTAGAAGGGACCTCTGGAGATCACCTAGTCCAATCCCCTGCTAAAGCAGGTTCACCTAGAGCAGGTTGCACAGGTGGCACCAGCCAAAAAGCCAGAAGTTGATTTGCATTATACATCTATTTCTGGCTGCACCCTTTCCTCTTATTGGTAAAATATAAGAAAAAATAACTTGGGCACCCACATTTTTCACTTGCATCCCAGGGCTTTACAGTCTCCCTTGATTCTGCCCAGGCTGAAGCTTGTGGTGTCATTTGTGCCCACATGAAAGAGTAGCAGTGGATAGTAAACTGTGCTCTTAAGTTGTGGCAGCCTTTTGGCAACTTCTCGGACCTCAGCTACTGGGAGGCAGAGTACCGCACAGGACTCCCTGTCAGGCTGGCAGATAGGTGCCTCAGTGCCCCTTAAAAGACAATCATCCACTACAAGCACTTGATGTTTCTTTTTGCAGTATCCATGGTGTGCTGCTAGTGTAGTATCTACTTGTAGACCTTGCTTTGTGGGTGTCTATAGGTGTTAAATCTTCATATCTGTTTTTTGACATATTTGTTATCTATATCACTGTCCTCAATAAAATTGAGTTGACAGAAAGTAGCTTTGTAGCCAGATGTTGTCAATCGATAGCTGGTTTTCAAGACAGAAAAGAATAAAGGCTGATTATTGCCAGAACATGCACTGTTTAATTTGGTTGGTCAATACTACTAGTTTATATTTTCATTTTTCTTCAATATTTTAACTGGAAAATTATATTGACATAGAGTTAAGTGAGCTATTAATTGGGAGACCTGAATTCTTCTCTGGTTTAAGCAAGTGATATGATTACTGGTAAATCAGTTCAGCCAGGTCTCATGCATGCAGATATTTACCATCATAAACAGAGAATACCTGGTTTTATTTTTATTTGAAACTGCTGTTTTTTATTTATTTTAATAAGCAACCTAGATAAGAGTTATGATTTAAACTTCTCTGGGTGATTCCTCTGGTTTTTAAACTTGTTCTGTTTCCATCATCCAGATTTCTTACAGCTGCGTTGTTGGGAATGGTTCAGAGGCTACTGTCTCATTTTCCTGGGGACCAAAAAGATGAAAAACAAAATCACTGTCCATAACCTACAGAGTATAGGTACAGACTAGGCATGGTTTTATTATATTCCTCTGAGAAAGAGTCTGCTTGAAGTGCAGAGGAAGATAAAACAGGGAAAGAATCTATGCACTCATATTTCATTGAAAGATTGTTATTAGTAACAATGTTAATTTCTAAAGTGTTGTATCTTCATGTAAGTTCTATTATTATGAGCTACAAGCTTTCCACGATTCAGATTTTTCACATATTAAAATTGCTACTTTTACTGATTTTGACTGGTTAAAAAGGGGTTAAAGAGTTAAAACATAAAATACCTGAATTCAGAACGGCAATTGGATGTGGACTGACATTTGGAATTATTGGATTATATTGAAGTTAGGAGAAGATTTGCAGTTTAATGCAATTGATTTGGCTTACAAGAATTGAGGAATGATTTTATTTTTTAAAAAATAATGACTGCTATAAAAGAGAAATAGGAGAAAGTTTCTATTTTTCAAATTATATTTTTATTGAAAATTTAGCAACAAATAAAAGATGATAAAGTTTTATGGAAAATGTTAGGTTTGAATTTCTTCCACCATATAGTCATTACACAAAGACATTTTAGGTTGGGATAATGTAGAATGGATAGGCAGATTAGTGAAAAGGGTGGGAGAAGGAAAAAAAAACCACCTCTATTGCATAGTAGAGCTTGTGCTTCAGTGGGAAAATAACATACTGTTCAGTAACTGGTTGTAATTCTAAATACTGCTAAAATGACTTCTGTGGCCTTGTTCCAAGTACATTAGTTTAGCCTAAAAGTCACCAATGCTTCTGGGAATGTGGCTTCATTTCAGTATAATGGGATTATTCTAAGGAAACATGGGGGGAGCTACATGAGAAATTGCTTATAATTTTCCATGTAAAATTGTGAGATCTCTAATGACATACCCAAGTATTCAATTTGTCTGAACAAGATTTGTAGTGTCTTTCCCTTAGTAAGAAATATTTCTGAGCTCTGTATGCATATTGCATACATGCATAATACTTAAAGAGCACAGGGAAGATGAGTCTCATTGTTCTTTCTTACATATGTGCACTTCCTGACTGCCAGCCTCAGGCTCAAAGAATGTAGTCTGAATTGATCAAATTAAGAAGATAGCTTTGCTTTGCTTTATTATTTCTTTTTTTCCACTGAGGAAATGAAGGGAGAGACAGCCAGTGATGTGCTCATTGTCCTGTGAGAAATAATGAAGAAAGCAATAGAATTCAAATATTACCTTGAAATTCAGAACTGCCCATCAAATCAGGTAGCCATACTCCAGCCAGCTACTTTAAATGTGCATTTAACTTACAGAGAACAGGTACATTTAGTCCCTTAAACTTACAGCTTTGTAACTGTTATTCAAATAAATGTTTACAGTTCTTAAAAAAAAAAAGAAAAAAAAAAGAAAAGAGAGAGAAGATTATAATCTTACAATGTATTCATTAGCTTACTCTACCACACCAAAATCCATGTTCTAGCATGGGCAATTATATCAATATAAATCCTCTGTTGAAAAATCCAATCATATATATGATTATTCTTTGATCTTTCAGGCCCCTCTCTTGGAGATAGCATGTCAGACTAGTTGGATTTCTATTTACATTCATTTTGGCAATTACTGTACTTTCTTATGTAAACACATGTATTTCATTGTCATTTGTGTTACAAATATCTATGTATATTTTAAAAGAAGTGGACAAAAATTGCTTTAAAAGATGTGTATTCTGTATAGAACTCAGCTTAAGAAATAGAACAAATACACTTCGTGTTCAGATTACTTTTTTTTTTTTCCCTGTCTCTAATGTACTGGCACAACACTGGGACACATTTGTGTTCTAGTCCCTTTAATCATATCTTTGAATACGAATAAAAAGCTGCTTCAATTAAGAGTAGATTTTATACAAGTACTAGAATGCAGTATTAATCTGCATAGAGCAATACTGCTTGCACTCAGGGAGATATGGTGAACTGTATGTTAGAAACATTGATTTGAGAAATCTTAACTTGCCAGACCCCTGAAATTCTGGCTACCCCCATGACCCAAGCAGAAAGAAAAGAACAAAGCCATATAGGTTACCATAATGCATACTTTTAAAAGAGTTGTTCTTTGCTTTGATTGTTGTATCAAACCAGGGACTAACTACCCAGAGATCTTGCTTTCTCTCTTCAGGAAAAGTAAGAGTCCTAACAAGGAATTCTGATTGCCATAGAAAACATAAGGATCCCTAATGAACTGAATGAGGCATGTGAGAAAACTCTATATTTATCTGTAGCATTTAACTTTTAATGTATTTATTTGTCACTTCAAAATCAGAGTATTCTGTGAAAAAATGAATTTTCTTACTAAATCAAGTTACTACTTGTGGCATTGTTTTCCTGCACAGTGTATTTTTTATAACAAAGCTTTCAAGGATGAAGGGTTGCAGCTTTCATCAAAACAAGAAAATATCAGACAGATACAAGTAACATTCTTGAAAGCTTGAAGAATGCAGGTGCTAATTATGCTTAATGCATACGAAAGAGCCTAAAAATCCATTAACAGACCGAGAACTTAATTTTCACATAAAATCTTCCCTGGAAAGAAACTATGAGCAAAGAGAGCTGCTAAGAGGTCTCTTGGGATCAAATCTTTGATGGTTTATTGATCTCATTTGATGCTTTTAGAATCATTAAAAGTCACCTTTCTTTTGTCATTCAGTCCTAGGGAGTAAATTGAACATTATGTTCATGTAGGTCATTGAGTACTTTTTACAGTAGTTTATTCAAGCATATGGAACAACATGCTTCTACTAACTGACTGGCAAGATTAGGATATCAGAGGAGAAGAAAGACTTTTAAAAAGAAACAAAGCATCAATTTGCTTTGTAATAGGCTGCTCTTGAAGAGCAAAAGATTCAATTACTTAAGAAAGTGAAGTGTCTAAAGGGGCTGTGGATTTCATATTTGTGTCTTTGTGAAAGTCCTTGGCTAAAATAAATCCTTATAGTAAATGTCACCATTTTTTCCTGTGTTAGGGATAAGAAAGCAAAAAGTAAAACAACCAAACCCCCATTATTTCATCATCCCTCGGCAAATAACTATTAAAACTATGTTTAAAGTAAGGCATTAAATGAAGAGATTATTCTGAGAAAATGAGAGCAAATACCATCTGAAAAAGTCTCTTTCTCCTAGGAAGAACCCCAGTATGTGTAGTATTAAATCTTAAGACAGCTGCTCAGTTAAGACACATTTAGTAAAAAAGCAGCACATCCGGATGCAGGATGTTGGGTTTTTTTAATGTTTTCTAACTCCCATGAAGCAGGAAAATAAATATTTTGTTGTTTGTTAATAAGCATCTTGTAACCCAAAAGCAAAGAATGTGTCTTAAACCCCACAGAAATGATTTCTCTGTTCTGTTTTAGTACCTGGCAGCAGATCAGTGACAGCTACTCGTTTCACATCTATGATCTCTGCTGCTACACTGAAGTACAGCACCCACAGTAGGAAACTTTTTTTGTTGCAATCCAAAGCAGTTTGCTGAATAGTAATTCAACTGGCTCCCACCAATTGTAACTCTGTTTTACCACTCTGATTTAAAGGGGCTTATGGCAGTACAGCCTAATGAGTCTCCCTTTACTTGAGTGTAAGCAGGGGGCATATAGTGTCATCTGCAGTACTGGCTGCAGATATGGTCTTCATCTGCGGTCTGATAAAAGCTGTTTTCTCTGCTTGTCACCTTTTCCAGTGGAAGACTCTGGGTTAACAGTGCTATTAGGTACCACATACAGGTTAGTAAGCTGTTTCATGACACATTGAATCCATCCTGCTAACCCACCAATCAGCAGGGGCCATAGCTTTTCCTCCTGACTTTAAAACGATGGATTCAAACAGTGTTATAGTAGTTCATTTTGTAAGTTTTGGAGATGACCAGGTCTGTTACAACCTATTTGTCCTCACCGTTGTTTAGGTGTGTTTCTTATTTCTGTGTGAGTGAATGAATAGGATATGTGATGGTTTATTTGTTTTATTTTGATTGAAAATACTGGAAATTCCATTTTACTTAATAATTCTGACTTTTCTTTAAAAAAAAAAAAAGTTTTTCTGGCTTATTTCTTTTTCTATTAAAAGATAAACAATATCTAGAATTTTTAAAATATATAGATACAAATTTATCATGTCTATGTTCAACTCATTTAAAATGTAGAAGTATTTTATAAGAATATAAAGTGAGATCCTAAGGCTATTCATTGAATTCTATACAGAAATATTGGTTAGAAAGTACCTCTGGAGATCTGTAGCCCAGAATCCTGCTTGAAATGGAATGATTGTGAAGATCAGCTCAGCTATGGCTTTCTGTGGCTGTCTTGAAAACCTCCAGAGATGCACTAGGCACTTCTCTCAGTGACCAGTGATGCACCACTGTCCTCATGAAGTCAGATGACAGACGCATTCACATCAGTACCCTGTCTCCAACAGAGCCCATTATCAGATGTCTGAGAAAAAATAAAACAATGGGGCAAACACATTTCTTCAGAACACCCTTCCAGCCTCAGACAGCAAAAGTCTGAGCGAAGTGCTGTATAAATGTGGTTTTCTTTATTCCTTTCTTGATTTGGGGAGGAGGGGGAATAATATTTTCCCCACCAAGATTAAATACGATTATACCTATTTTTCAAATATTCACTTCATTTGATAAAGTCCCTGGCTCTCAGGCACTGGAAACTGAGGAGGAACAACTATTTCAATAATATTTTAATGCAAAATGTAACGTGGGATATACACACACTGCATCTGCAGAATTCAAAAAAATGAATAGTGTAGATTTATTATTTTTTTCCTGAAATATTTTTGGTAGGTTAGTTTATTCCATATTTTCTTAAAATCCCACGACAAATCATCTTTGGCAATTTCATACAAAACCTTCGTCTGTTTCCATATTTCCTCTAAGTCAGTGGAAACCCTTCCACTTTGATCTACATATGCAACAACTAGTATTAATAATTGTACACACTCCTTCCTGAGCTACTACTAATAAATCTAAAGCCATTCTATTTTGTAATACTACTTGTGACAAACTAGATACTTCTATTTGTTGAGCCTTTATTGCATTGATCATTTTATTTTCTAAGTTTTCTGTTATTGCTGATATATTAACTATGGCCTTTTCCAACTCACTTACTCCCAACCATTGGATAATCCATCGGGCAAAGCTATGAAAAGCACTTGGTCTTTTTATCAGGGGGTTCTCACCATCTCATCGAACTTTCCGAACATGATTTCTCAGGTACCCTTTTGGTAAGGAATCATGTAAAGTCATATTAGGAACTACCGCTCCCAATGTACATGTCCCCATACAATTTTTTGGCAAAACTTTTTGAGCTGTATCATTGCACAGCCAGTACCATCCTTTCCTTCTGGTACTGGCCAAGCTGTAGAATTAACTAAAATTGAGGCACCAATATCTAAAGTTTTATTGCAGACCATTTGAATCCCTACATAAGTTACAGAATTACAATCTAATTTTCCTTGTCCTCTGGGTGGTTTACAACTTCATACACACATATAGTATGATTCCTGAATCTCAGGACTATTTATCTCCAATTTTAAAATTTCATCATTTTCAGTATTCCAAGCAGTATTTTCCCAAATATTTATCCAGGATTGGTTCCTAGGCAACGGGATTCCAATCAATGATACTCCTTTTCCCCCGTGTTCAGGCATATGAGTACATATCCAACAGTCAGTCTTATTCAAAGCCTGAGAGATTCCTTGTACCAATGACAAATGTACATTTTTGTTCCATAGGCTTAAATTCAAATTCGGCAACAGTCCTATTATAGTCATGATCTGAAGAACTGTAGTCCTGTGGGTCCTGCCAGGATGACGGCCCATGATTTCTCAGGATCCTTCTTTATCCAGGAGTAGTGAATCCAGGCTGGATGTTCTCTTATCTTGATGGCAGTAAAGGTCATCAGCAATACTTGATAGGGTCCCTCCCACTTTTCTTCCAAAGGTTTTCCTGAAGAAGTCTGTTGAACGGTTGTGATTGCATATCCTGCTTTATGCTGTCCTTGTTTCACAAAACTGCTTCCATCTCCAAAGGTTCCTCTTTGAGATCCGGCCGACTGTCATTCCCAGAAACGTTCGTAGCTCCTTTACCATCTGGGGTTCTGGGGTTCTGGAGTTCAGCAAATTGCTTCTTTTTGCTCAGTTCCGAGTTCCCGTTGTCCTCCTGGTATTTCAAGGCCCAAATAAGTCACACGCTGTTGAACTAGTTGGACTTTCTGTTGAGAAAATTGATATCCACTTAATCCCAGAAAATTAAGAAGACTTACAGACCACTGAGTGCAACTTTTCTTAGTCTCTGTAGCTATCAGTACATCATCTACATATTGTAGCAGAACTCCTTCATTATCTGGTGGTTTCCACGTTTCAAGCTCTTTTGCCAATTGATTTCCGAAGATGGTGGGGCTATTTTTAAAACCTTGGAGTAATACTGTCCAATTAAGCTGTGTTTTCCTTCCTGAGTCAGGGTTTTCCCATTCAAAAGCGAACAGATTTTGGCTTTCTGCAGCTAAGGTTAGGCAGAAGAAGTCATCCTTTAAATCTAGTATGGTAAACCAAACTTGATTATCTTTTAATTTGGTTAACAAGGTGTATGGATTTGCCGCCACTGGGTGTATATCCTCAGTGATTTTATTTATGGCTCTTGAATCCTGAACTAACCTATAGCTCTTCCCATCTGCCTTTTTAATCAGTAGTATAGGCATGTTATATTCTGATTCACATTCAACTAGTATTCCATACTGCAAAAATTTATCAATTATCTCTTTAATCCCTTTCCTGTCTTCTAATTTTAAAGGATATTGTTTAACCTTAACAGGTTTTTCTCCCAACTTCAATTTAATCACTGTCAGAGCTGCATTTTTCGCTCTTCCTGGAACCTCGGAAGCCCAGGTTCCTGGATATACTTGGTCTATAATTTCCGAAGGTATTTCAACCTTGGATTCAGTCTGTATTACCGCTAAACTCAAAATATTAATCAATTGTTTTCCCCCAATTCTTAATTCTGCTTTTCCTTTTTCAAAAACGATCTCTGCTTCTAACTGTTCCAATAAGTCCCGACCTAATAAAGACTTTGGGGATCCCAGTAGATACAAAAAACTTGTGTATTCCCATCTGTTTTCCCAATTTATATTTCAATGGTTTTAAAAAGAAGGCTTTTTCTTGTTGGCGAGTAGCCCCTATCACAGTTACAAACTCTTTATCTTCGGGTATCAATTTCTGATTTAACACTGAATAAGAGGCCCCTGTATCCACTAAAAAGTCTATTTCCTGTTCTGTATACCCTAGCTTTATTTTAACCAGTGAATCCGCTAGGTTAGATTCCCCTGGTTCCCTTCATTGATCAGGGGTAATGTTAGCTATAACAGGCTGAGTTCCACTTAACTTAGGACATTGTCCTTTCCAATGGCCTATTTCTTTGCAGTAGGCACAATGATTTGATCTTAGGGGCTGTTGAAGCCCTCCCAGTCTTCCAGTTCCCCGACCTCTGCCTCAGAGGGGATCTTCCTGTTTTCTCAACACAGCTACAGTGGCTGCAGCAATAGTTTGTCCTAATTTCTGTCTCTCATCCCCTTCTCTATTTCAGAACATTCTCCAAGCCTCCTCTACCAGCATTTCCAAATCCCTTATCTCTGGTTCTTTCAATTTCTGAAGTTTCCTCCTTATATCCTCAGCAGATTGTCCTAGAAACAATGAAACCAACTGTTGTTTGCCCCCCTCAGATGAAGGATCTAAGGTGGTGTACTTTTGCATAGCTGTTCTTAATCGGTCAAGAAACTCCGTAGGGGTTTCAGTTTGTCCTTGTTTTACAGTATACGATCTTGACCAATTTACCGATTTTGGTATTGTATTTTCTAAGCCAATTTTTATCCGTTCCTGATATCTCTTTAGCAACCGATAATCATTATCATCATTATAATCCCAGTTAGGATCTGTTCTTGGCACATGAACATCTACTGTACCCGGTAGTGCCCCAGTCAATTGTCTGAATGTGGACCTGAGTCTGAGTAGTTTTAACTACTAATTGTTTTTCTGTTTCAGTTAACGCATCCAGCATTATATCTATATCTTTCCAATCCAGATCTAGATTTTTAACAATTAGCTCAAATCTTTTAGCAATTACTTCGGGATCATCTCGATACCCTTTTACTGCTTCTTTCCAAGAATCCAAATCATTCGTTGTAAAGGGCACTTTAATCCTAGCCGGACCAGTAGCCCCCCATAGCTTGCCGTAAGGGGGCTTGAATTACTGGCCCAACCTTACTTCGGGTATGAGCTGTTATTGGAGTAATACCTAAATCCTTTGAGCTCGATTCTCTGCTTGCTCCTTCAATACCTACCTCTTCACTTACATTACTATCCAGCTGTACCAGAGGCAAGGGGTGGAGCAAAACCAAAATCCTCCATCCTTTCCTCCGGTTCATTCAATTCTATACATCTCTGCCCAATACTACATGCCGAACAGCACCTCTTCATCTTTCCTGTTACCCTTCTGATCCTTCTCTATTGCTAACACTAGAGGGTCTTGTGGAGCTAAGTTAATGCCGCAACCCTTTTGCCACTCCGAGTGATTCCTCAGAGTGAAAAACATGTCTGCGTACATTACTTCATCCCATTTTCCTTCCCATCTTAAGAACAGCATTAATTGCAACAAAGTATTATAATTCAGTGTCCCATTTAGGGGCCACTTTTCACCACCTCCAAACTTATATAGAGGCCACCACTGATGACAATAATTAAGCAGGGTTTTCTTTTTTACGGTTCCTCCAGGTTGCCCTCCTATTTCCTTCCAGTGGCTCAAAATACATCCTAAAGGGCTCTTTCTTAATATTCCACTGCCCTGTTTCACCCCCAGAACACCTTAACTGTTATCCCAACCACAAATCACTATAATCTCACTTACAGCTCTCCCAAGGAGTCCAAACCTTACAATTGGGGCATTTGATTTCTTGCCCCCACCGTATATAAAATATTTCTTTACACCACATGCACTTTAAAATATATAGAGGCTTACACTCACCCTTTGGATGCTTAAGACAGTATTCACACACCCACATTCATATTACACCCAATACATAAATGCTTTTACATTTACAACATAAAAGAAGTAAAACAGTTAATATCAATCCTATGTATACGGATTGACTCCAAATCATCGAATGTATTTAGTCTTCAGACTAAAACACAAATTCCTGGTATTAACTTAATATCGAAACAAACAGCAAATCAAATGCATACCAGCAGTGCTAGCTACCCAGCGTACGCCATCCTGAATAAGTATATAACAGTCTCATGTCTTACAGATAGCTTTGCTGGTCCCCAAAAACAGAAATATTCCCAAATACTATATTCGAATAAAGATAATACCTGTCGCTCAGTAGGATGGAATCCTTGTCTGCTCCCGCAGTGATCCAGATGAGACAAGGACCCCCTCTGGGAAAATCCCAGGGGTACCTTACTTAGGGAGTCCTCGCTCTCAATGGGTCCCGCAGCCGAGCCGACCAGGTCCCATCCTTGTCTGCTCCTCACTAAACTAGTGACCATGATTTAAAGTCCCTGTCTTTGCCATGTTGCATAAAACCCAAGAATTTAGGACCAGATGGCCTTCTTAAAGATAAAATCCAAGGACTTATCAATTAGTACATCCTTTACGTCAACAATAAGGGTCTTTGGATGTTTCCCAACTTTTAGATAAACATATCATTCTTTAGATAAGTGGCACATCATTCATCATTCACTAGTTCACCAGAACCTCTTGATGGTTCTTTAGCTTAGGGAAATCTCAAATCCAGTGTCCACTTTCCCTACAATATGAACACTGATCCGATCCCATAGGAGAGGAATTCAGTCTTTCACTTCTGCCTGGCATTCCTCCTCTGCTAGTTTAGCACGACCCAGGTCTTCTTTATCAAGGTTCCCTGTTCCTTCTATCAACTTTCCTACATCACTATTACATGGTAACAATCAACTCGAACCTTTATCTAGTCCTATTACATCATCCTGATAGTCTTTCACAACCAACTTCCAAGCATCTAAATTTCTCCATCAAAGATTCACCTTTATTCTCGTCAGACCCTCCGGCCGCACTGCCTGCCCTAAAGGGGCCTTTACCGGTCCTGTTGTACTACAAATGCTGCGGCAATTGGGGTAACATTTTCAGGTCCTTTCCTTCCATTGTCAGCAACAGCAACCCCCTCCTCCTCACCATCAGGAGGATTCGGGGCAGGAGATGCTCTTCCTGCTCTGCAGGTTACACAAACCTTCCTTTGCAACAGCACCTCTGCTTTAACTCTTTCTTACCCTGAATGCAAATCTGCTACTTGTTGCTTTAAGTCTGTGTTCTTATTTATCAAGCCTTTGCAGGGAAACAGCAAACAGCCTGCCACGCGTCCAGCATGACTCAGTCGCACCTTCGAGCGGGTGTGGGGGTTTTTACAAACTTACCGCAATACTTTAACACTTTCATAAGGTCCTTGATAGTGCAAGTTTTTATCTTACAACATGCTTCATTCTGGTTGCTCCACAGGACAAGCCACAACCTGAGCTTTTTTTTTTTTTAATTACAATACAGAGCAATTATATATTACACCAAAATTTCAACAAGAACATCTTTCTAGTTTAGGTCTCAGTTTTTCCCTATCCTTTTCTAAAGCTGTAATCAAAGGATCAGGTGGTGTTATATTAATCCCATACTCCTGTTGCCACATTCTGTATGACTTCTCAATGTAAAAAAACATATCTGCACACATTACTTCATCCCACTTTTGTTCTCTATGGAGTAACAGCATAAGCTGTAAAAATTGTGTTGTAATTAAGACTTCCTTCGGGCGGCCTTTTTTTTTTTCCCTGCACCATCACCTAATGTATACAGAGGCCACCAATTATGACAGCATTTTAAAAATGTCTTTTTGTTCAGAATTCCGCCTAATTCTTTCTAATGCTTCAAAATACATCCCAGGGGTGTTTTGGTATTTATTTCTTTGCTTTGCTCCCTCCATCTTCCTAATAAGTCTGATATTTTCTACAATGTATTAGTTATTACTGGCAGCACCATACTTATCTCAGAACATACACCACAGTTCAAGATCTCTATTTAGCCTTATTTCTTGGTCTTTTTTTTTCTTTTTTCTGTTTTTTTTTTTTTCTTTTTTTGAGGAGATAATATATCTTAGACACTTGCCACCCTTTGCTTGAGTATACAGACAGCACCTACGACACTAAGGGCAGAGGCTAGTTCCTGCTTTTTCCAAATGATGTTGTTTCTAATGTTTTGTCCACAGTCTCCTGCTCTGATTTCTCATTATGCATTCCAACACTTCATAAATTGATTTTTCAATCACTTCATCCATCTCTGGCCAGCCCCCTCGCAGGGAACACAGACACACAGGTCGGGGCTCCCCACTCGCTTCGCAGTGACACTGCATCTCTCGCACACACCCCACTCTGCGGGCAGCCCTCAGTCACACAGACACTGTGTTACACGGTACCGTGCACTTCCATACAGCTCTAGTAACCATGACAGTTCGCGTTATCACACAAAAGTACGCATTTCAATGAGCAATTGCCAAAACCCATATTCTATTTTTTTTTCTGGCCCTAAGCAGCATGTTAAGTTTTCAGCTATTCGCCTAGAATTACCAGAGTTACTTTTTTTTTTTTTTTTACATACAATTCATTAGTCCAATTTTGAACATGTAACAAGACAACACATCAAACAAACAAGACACAGAGCGCTATTTTAGTTCTTACATTCTAGGAATTCCCCAAATCTTAAGACACCCTAAAGGAAGTTTTCAGCTTTCCAAATCTTAAGAAAATCAAATACTCAAAACGAAGAATAAATACAAATACCTTTTATGTTGTGCAGAAGTCCTTGTCCACCTGTGTGAGAAGCCAAGGGGCAGGGGAGTCTCACCGACAGAAGATCCAGTCGGGGGCCCCGAGGGTCCCCAGGCCCCTGGATTCCAGCACCTGCAGAGCGTTCTCCTGCCTGGCTCGCCAAATTGATGCCAAAATGGCACAGAGTTACTGCTCAGAGAACAGTTTTGTCTTTAAGCAGATTTATTTCGTGCAGCATTGGGGAGCTAGCCGATTCACACCAGACAAACTAGCTCTGAAGTTTTCAGTGAAAAGTTAGGTATTTTGTACAGTTTTTCATGAGAGATTACAACATCTTTACAATATCTTTACATAAAAAATCATTTGATTTTGACACCCAATCATTCCATTCATAATAGGTGGGATCTAGGCGGAGTAGACCTTTCAGTTTTCTTTGTTCAACGATTTCCTGACTTGGTCTCCTTACCTCCTTCAGGTGCCCACCTTATCTTTTCTAATTATTCAGAGTACACTTCTTTCTCAACAGAAACAGAGCATCACCCAGAGCATTGTACCAAACTCATCCTGACTAATCTTTTTTTTAAGACCTTGTTCTGTTTCAGACTCTTCCAAATGTTGAATTTAGCATTGACTCAAAACCAGTTCAATTACCAGTAATTAAAGATCTCATGTAAGTATTCCAGAATACTTTGTCACATTGAACTAAACTGCTCAAACTTGCTCTTGGCATTTACATTCCAATACAATTCAAGTGACCAATGATTTAAGTATGTCACTGTACAAAGTTAAATCATGGTGTTATGCTAGGATTTTTCTAAATGTTCTAATGCATTGAACAAGTTCCAAGGGCTTTTTGACTCCAAATTTCATTTTTGGTAATTTCAGTAAGAACTAACAGGGCAGCAAAAACTTTCTTCTTTAGTGGCAGGAATTACTATCTTTATCTTCTGGTATTTTTTTATTAAAGATCAGTACTGAAAGTTTTAAGCAGACAGTATGGCATGAGATTAAACCCCACATATTAGTAGTGTCTTTATCTTTGCCAGGAGATCTGGGCTCATAAAAAGTGAATTGCTCAAACAATAACAGAAAATAATGGCATGCTACTAGTTCAAATGGGACTCATTTTGCCTCTTTGAGTCAAAAATTCCATATATAAGAAATGAGGTTTTGAAGTCTGTTCTTGCTGTCATTCTGACACCCACTGCCCTGCAGTTTTAACTAGAGGAGCTAGCAGATTACACACCACTTACTGCAAGTTTCATCATCTTATGGTACAAAGACCCAGTCAAGTTGCTGATGCCACTGGGAAATTGCTACTAGCTTGATGGAGATTATTTTTGTTTTACTTCTTTTTATGTCCCTGGATCTATTCTCCCTATTTCCTCCTTTTCCTTAAGGGGATCATGGTGGAGAAATAGTTGGTGTGATAAATGGATCAGCAGGGTGCCATAGCAGCATTAAGATATCCATCCATCAGGACTGCAGTGCATTTGAGCAAGTAGGTGCTGGTTGGCTGATATCTCAGAACTGTTTCCAAGTGATGGAGAGGCTTTCACCTCTGAATTCCAGCCTCTGCCACATTAGAAATCTTTGTAACTTTAAATTGTTTCAGTATATATAGAAACAGTAAATAATAAAATAAAAGATTTGTTCTCTGGGGGACATTTCTATGAAGCACAATAAACTCCTTTTATATTGACTGTTAAAAAGTGCCATCCATTTTTTATTGTAAAGAGGTCACTGAGGACAAAGAGTAACAGATTAAAAGATCTCTTCTAGTAATATGTCAATCCGGTTTCTTTGGCTGTTGAGTGTAGAATGGATTCAAATTCTTGAGTACTGCAGGAATTGTTTTATTGCCTCACTGTTCCGTATACATTGTCTAATGACATGCTGCAAAGAACAGATATGGAGTTGCAGCTATAGCTAAAATAATTGGATGAATATTACAGGAGATGCGTCTAAAAATCTGCTAGGTGCAGAGCAGACCTTTATGTGGACATTGGCTGTTATTTGTTTTACCTGAGAACAGCAATAGCTGAAGAGAGGTTTATATATGTATATTACATACCTGTGCTGTCGTACTGATTTCACTGCTGCTCGCTAAATGCTTAGAAGTGTGATTTTTTTTAATTCTAATTTCTGTGTGGTAATGAACACTACTCTTTAAAAAGGGTTGTCCTATTCCAGATGTTAGACTCCAGTTTGTGTTGCAGATTTTGCAGGACTTTAGCCACAAGGAAACTTCAGTATGATGGGTTTGGTAAGGTAAAACTGAAAAAAAAAAAAAAAGATGATAAAGATTTTCTTCCTTAACAGAAGAAAAAAGGACTGAAATCAAACTGAGATTCAAAGGACACTGTATAATAAAGATGAGACTTCCCAGTGACAGACCAAAAGATGAATGACAAGTCTTCCCCCTAAATAAAAGAACAGTCCTGACAGTGCTTACCTGCAAAATGTCTCATACTTCCAAGAAACGAGGTGAATACAGGCCTATTCTGAGCTTGGCAGAACAGATTCTACCAGAAATGGTCCTACTGCATATGGTGCCTAAAAAATGTGATGATTCAAAGCAGGCTAATAAGAGTAGGCAACTGATGATCCGAAGAAGTTGTGCCTGCTGACTTTGCCCTGAGTGATGAGGGCACACTTTCCAACAAGGGTAAGTGGGATAAAAAACCACCATTACCCTCCTCCCTAATCTTCCACTTGAGAATTACATAATTCACCAATATAACCACTATTGGCTGCTGCAGAAACCAGTGTAAGGATTTGTTAGACATTTAGGCAAGTGTTCTTTGCCTGTTTTAAGTCCTTAATATAGCTTACCTGTTACAATTTCATATCTCTTACCTCTCTTCTAGGTAGGACTGTGCATGTGGAAACAGAATAAGTTTTTTATTGCTGGAAAATTTCATGTTGAACACTGTGGTAGAATTCTTTGGGGTTTTTTGTTCGGTTTTGGTTGATTTTTTTTGGTTGGTTGATTTTGGTTTTGTTTTTGTTTGGGTTTTGTTTTGTTTTCTTTTGTTTTTCATTGAGAAACCCATCTGGAATATATGGATCACAGAGGAGGGAGCCAGTCCAGTCTGTGGCCAAACTGAACCTTCCTAGGGTAAAGTGCTTGACACCTACTGAGGATATATCGCTGACTGTGCTCACTTTCTTGGTAAAAATGCAAAATGCTATTTTGTATTTGTAATACAGGCCAATGAGATTAAAATAATTAATAGAAGATTTTTTTTTTTATTTTTTTGCCAGAGGACGATAAATGGTCAAGGTACAGCAAATCTCCTGTACCACAAATGAGCCAACTTGTAGCATGACGTTATTTTATGAAGAGATTAATCTGAAATGTACATGAGCTGAAAAGAGAAAGTACATGTACATTTTAATGAAGTCTGTTTTCCTTAAGGAAAAATCTTGCCATCATGATCTAAGACGTAAGAGCCTTAATTGAAATTAAATGTTTTCTTTTTTCTTCTACTGTAACATAATATTCAGTATTAGATGACATTGCATCTTTGTTTTAAAGCTGCAAAATATTCTGTAATGACATCAAAGGGTATATCTGTGCTACAATTTGGTATCACAAATAAGCTTTCATTCATAAGTACAGGCTTAGGACTAATATTCATTCATTTGTAAAGGGGTTTATTTCAGGCAAACAATGGATCCAGTAGAAAAAAATGAAGAAAAGCTTAAGACTTACTGTACAGCTGAAGTCTAATTCATTAGCAGAAACTCACAGGCATGTTATTAGTGCGTAAAAAGGAGAAAGAAAGTTAGAAAAAGCTACAGGATAAATCAAAATCTGTTAATCAGATCGTATAGCAGTGTTCTGGTTTATAGTGCATGAAGCATACATTTAATCCTCTTGCAAATTAGGCTGTTCATTTCCAACTTTTTCAGTTTAGGATGGGCCAGGTTTATTTTTGGTGCATAATTTCTTGTCTGGTGAGGTTTACCTTGTGAGAGTAAAGGGGAAATTAATCTAACAATAACTACAATACTGCCTGTGTAATTGAGATGATACTAAAAGACATTAAAAATGACACACAAAGTAAAAGCACTGGATACTGGAGAAAGGCCAAAACATTGGAAAAACTGGGTAGGAAATATCTTACCAGAATGCTGTTCTGAATGTCAAAAAAACCCACAAGGAATTACATTGGTTTAATTTGCACCTACCTCATTAGAATCTGAGCTAAAATTCAGGCTCCCAATGAAGTTCATTTGCATCACTGTGTTAGCACAAAAATATTTTAAAGGATGACTCTTTGCCAAAAGTGATATCAATGTGGAGAATTCAAGAACTGGTGGGAATTCTTTACTGGGTAAAGACCAGCAAAACTCAAAGCAATCTTTGTAGTCATGTAAATCCACCCTGATGTCAGGAAATATTAGACCTGAAATATCAAGAAATTATTAAATTGCTCCTTATACCACTAGTGCTTATTGCAGCTTCACAGGATCAAATTCAGTTCTGTGTTCCCTCTTAGATGTCGTCAAGAAGCACAGAACGATGTGATTGAAAGGAAGGTGTCCTATTTACAACCATAACAGAAGGTCAATTGTAAATATCTGTGTGTTTTCTGAGGAGTAGTGAGGGTGATTAAAGATTTCATGCACAGACTTTATTCCACACACAGCTTAAATAAATATCTGTAATCAAAAAAAGACACATTTATTGCAGGAACAGCACAATGAAATGATAATAAAATAAATTAGCATTAAGCTGCTAATTGTTGTAACACAAAAGGGACATCATCCCCAAATAGAGCTTAAAAAAAGAAAGGAAATAAAACCAAACAAAATGGAAAAGAAAAAAAAAAAAAAGATGAAAACAGTTTCAGTACAGACTGCTTCCAGTGTGTTCATTTTCATTGACGGTATTCCCCGGTGCTTTCCTAAGCTTATCATTGGTAGTGGTTCTTTCTGCCCCCACTATTCAGAGCTCTGAAATATTAGCTAGTACTTCAGATGGGCGTTGTCATTACCAACTTAATCAAGTATGACATCTCCTTGCAGTCTCTAATACTGCTTACAGATGGTGTGTCTCAACCTGAACCACTTTGTGAAACAATGGTACCTGCTCACAAAGTTGCTGAGGTGGATTAGAGACTCTGTCCTGTATGTGGGGTCTGCTACACTCATATTGCTCAAACCCTCCTAACCGGTTTTCCATATTCACAAGAGTTACTATTTTTGGTCTTTCTGATCAGATAACTCTCTGCTTCATTTGCTGATCTGCCTTTCAATGCCACCAGAAGATTTTAGTGATTTTATAGAACAAACCCTCCTCCTTGCAATGAGTTTCTACTTCAGACGACTGCTTCTGGTCTAGTTTTTGAATCTAAATTGTAATTTAGATTTAGGTCCAAGGCAAAAAAAAAAAAAAATCATGTGGAGCAGCAGCAAAACTTGCTTCCCAAGTGTGGCTTACAGCTTTTAGGTATCTATTTAAAGCTTTTTTTAAGCCCTTATACAATGAAGTTTGGAGATCTCATGGGCTTTGTATCTGTTGTTGGGCAAAAAAGACCACTAAGACCTTCCTGTCCTAATGATTTTGTGTGGCTTTCTGGATTTTTTTTATTTAACATACAGGCTTATATGACCTTGTATGACTGGTAGCCATTCAACAATCAGGTTGACAGACTGCAGCTGGAGTTTTGGGTTTAGTCCCACTACACCAGCCATCACAACTGGGCCAGTCATGACAGAAGGAAAGATGTAAAAGTGTCTTGTTATAAGGAAAAAGCAGAAAAATTATGTCTATCAAATGAAGGCTGATATTTTTGGGAAGGGGACTGTCTGCATGACATGTTGTACTTAGTTTTATCCCAAATTTTGGATTTGTGTATGCTCACTAAACAGTGTATGTACGTACATTTTCTCTGGGGAAATTCTGAGAAGCAAGCTAGACTGGTGTTCCTCATTACAAGAAAGCTGAAGCAGAATTACCTTGCTGCTGAGTCTTCAAGGCTAATAAACCCAAACACATAAATGTGACTTCACGGTCCTCCAAGCCTGTCACTTTGTGTGCAGTTTATTGCTTTACCCTTTAAAATACCAGCCACAGGCTGGCAACAAGCAGACTTTCCCCTCATTGTGGTGACAGAGGTTTTCTTTGTCAAACTGTTGCTCTGACTAACCTTGAAAAGTACTGTTCTTCCACAGTTGGTGGACTGCTTATGTATTCTTACTTTATCCTTTATATTTAGAGAGTTATGTCCATGTATGTATGTAGTCTCTCCTGCTTCTTATCTGTCAGCTTCAAATATGTTTTAAATCTTTTTCATTTCAGTCAGAAAACACTCCCAATCAAAATGACCATGCCCCAGGCTAGGAGGAAAAAGTCCAATCAGTCAGATATATCCATGAGCTGGCTTTCCAGCAACACCTCATTTACGCTGCAAGTCTAAACAGACTATGCTTCCAGCTGTACCCATTCAAAAATGACCTTATTTGAAACTGTATTAATCACAAATGTCCCCTTGAGGCTTCCTTGGTCACTGGTGTACAGTGAGGCTATTACTTGTTCTCTAGATGAATACCTCCAAACGTGTGGTTGGGACTATGCCCTGAAAAGTCAGGCATAGCTCTTGAGTTTTTTGGGGTTAATTTCTAGGAGCTGTTGAAGATGTAGTTCAAGGAAAACACAACCTCCTGGGAGTTGCTTAAGTATATTTAAGCCCAGTTAGTCCTACCTTAAAACAAGAGCAGACTTCTGGAGGTTTTTCTTACGTGGAACATGACAAGAAACTGAATTAATTAGGGTGACTGTGTCCCCCACAGGGCATAGCACAGTAGGGTTTTCTGAGGGGAAAAAAATAGTTTTTCCATGAAGTTTGTGCTTAGTTCCCTGCTGTGAAGTTCTATAAGCACTAATGTGCAATTAGAGGCATTTGCAAACTGATCTCGAGTTTCACTTGAAACACCACCTGGTCTCCTTTTTTATAGTTAGGGTGTGTATCTCCATATTTGATTGGCTGGGAGAAAAAAGGGAGTTGTAAGAAAAAAATCAGGGAGATTTCAAGATTTTTTAGTGTCTTTGAACATTGCAGTAGAATTTCTTTCTGTGTGAAATTGCATGAATACCACTGTAGTTTTATATAAAAATAGAACTTTTTCTCATCATACTTTTCATCATTGGGAACACAGAAAAAGAAGTAGTACAAAAAGTTGTTCTAACTTCCTTTATCATCTCTTTTTATTCCTTTTACCAATCGGAAAATCCAACTGTCTGAAATGTGTTTGTGAGAATTTTGTTAAGGCTAAAATTGCATTTTCTATCAAAAAGTTGTTATAAAAATATCAGCAGCCCAGCTTTGGTATGTGTTTCATTAGTTGTTAGACTTCATACAGTTCTTGTGCTGAAAATATAGACAATTAAATGCATTATCTTCAAAGATAGTGTCATATGAAAGCTACTTGGAATATTTGTTATGATAATTGCAATATATTAATTATCTATTAACTTTTCATAAACATATTTAGTGTTTTGCTATTAATATTAAAATTATGCTGAAACTCCTGTGACAAAATTCAGTTTATTGTTAATGATTTCTATCCATGTCCAACCTGCAATAGCTGCTGTTACTGTTTTATCCTAACACAAATCAATGGTTTGAAATTTATAACTACTCATTTCCCTCAAGAATTCCTCCTTTCCTTTAGCCACCTGATAAACCTGCAGTCAAGGCGTGTATCTTAGCATCAGACTGTGTGGCATGTTCTTCAGTTCCCAATATAGTTTCAGAACATTTTGCTGCTCGTGTGCATATCAGAAGGTAATCCACTCTTTTCATCAATACTTTATCTTTTTTGTGTTATCAAGAGTAACCACGTGTATTTTATCAATAATGGAATCAGACTGAACTCAAAACACAAAAAGAGTTTTTCTGTTTTTATTCTGACTTTTATGGTTGAATTTTCCAAAGGAATTCAGGAGTTCAGAGCCCATGCCTTGTTAAGAATCTGGATTCTGAATTTCCTTTTGATACTCAGTGTTTTGAATTTTCCAAAGGAATTCAGGAGTTCAGAGCCCATGCCTTGTTAAGAATCTGGATTCTGAATCTCCTTTTGATACTCAGTGTTTCACACTACTTGTGCTCTTAATAATTTTTTTTTAATTTTATTTTCTATTGGTTCCTTTAAAAATTTCCAAACAGCGGATAAAATCTAACCAATGACACACAAAACTAATAAACCAAAATACTAAAACCTAGGCTTTCTACTGAATGAAACAGTAAACTTAGTGAAATTTGGCAGACTTCAGTAGAAATTGCATTAATGAAATATTTATAGAAGTGCAGACCTGGTAAGTAACTGTAGTTAATTTCATAGGCATAAATTATTTCCTGCCCTTCTTTTATTCCTTGTTTATGTTTAAGAACTTTGAAGACAGGATAAATTTTCTATCATCTTTAGTGACATCTCGTCAGATTATTGTAGAAAGGATAGTAATCCTTAAAAGTGGCTGAGAAAAGAGGCAATTTTAATAAAAATTAATAAATCCTGTCAGTTGAAGAACTTAACAGTTGATCACATTTGACTAACTAATAATAAATAACTAGAAATAAACCTATTTTAACTTTCTTATGTATCTGTTCTTGTTTATTTCTTGTGCATCTGTACTTGCTGTTTTAGATGCTGTGTTAGAAAAAGAAACAACCCTTCCATAGCCAGATCTTTTTCTTTTAGCATATATATTATATGCCTATATCTGTGTATATTTATTCAGGCATTCGCTTGACGGCTCCACAGTTTCAAATGTGCTGGTTCAAACCTGACTGAGATCTGATTGCTGAATATAAACTGCATTTATATTGTGATGTATTTTTGTGAATTTATGCTGGATTATATTATTCTAGATCTTGACTTAGTCATGCGCTTTATGATGGTGCCATGTGACTAGTCACAAAAAGCCTGATGCATCTTCCTCCTCAGAGGATAAAAGGAGATATTCATGAGAGGACAGAGAGACCTAGTCATTTCAATCTGCACTGTGATGACCTGTGCAATTAACTCATTGATTATACTGCATTTTATGCAATTCTTGAAGATAACAGAGACTGAGTGATTTGCTTTAATAAGAAGCAGTTAAACACTAAATAGATCTGTATTCATTCTACATTGCTGGATGGTGTTCTTATTTTCCTTAAGAAAGAGAGATGAGTCATTGAAAACTGTTGTATGCTCGGAAGCAAACTGATGGAAGAGACTGGGCCTAAAATTTGTGCAGTATTACTAAATAAATAAAGCTGGTCAGTAGAAAGGGGCTGTTTATGATGTGTTTATAAGTTTAGAAGGAAGTAGGAAACCTACTTGCTTGGAGGGAGTTTCTGCTTCTCTGTTATTTGGTATCATGCACTATCCTCTGAAATTATTAGAGAAGACAGAATGTAGAACTCGATGGACAAGTTCTGTGAAAACCATGAATATATAGTATGTCAAATGTATTTTGACCTGGGGAAAGAAAGGAATGATTTATTTAGTAATAATTTCCTATGACCTAATTCTTCAATGATGTGCCTATAAGACATAAAATAAACACCAGCTTCCTCCTCTAAATATATATATATACACACAGTTACATTGTGAAATATTAATTCAAAACCCAGCAGTAATATGTGCAATTCCTGTACTAATATGCATTTCTTTGTAAGGTACAATTCCTAAACACAGGGTTATTTATTCCCTAGAAAATTAGTACTGTAGTAACTGAAACTGAGATGAAACAATTGGCTACTTTACAAGCTGGTTAAGAATTGCTGGTTTCATTTCTAAGTTTTCCATTTTTTCCTATCAAAATGAAAAGACCAGCATCCTAATGATACCTCTTTGTGGTTTCATTACCTTGGAAAGATCATTTGTGGAATAAATAGGTCTTCATAGAGGCTTGTGTACTTGGATGGTTTGTATGGTAAATCAGTGTAAATTTACAGATTTTTCTTGATGTGTCCAGTAGACAACTAACGGTTAAAACTGAGAACTGCTTTGTTACTTTGAGAATTTTTGAGAATATTTAGGGCACAGAGGCAAGAGGTGACCATACCGCCACTCTGTGAAGGGAAGATGAATTTACTATAGTCAACAAGGTGGAGTGTGGTAGTGTGCTCTTCCCCTCTCCTAATCCTGATGTTTATTTCTGTTACAATGCTCAAGTGATAACCATCTGTTGCAGTCCTGGTGGATACATCTGATCCTGATGGCTGTATCAGACTCAAAATGGATATGGGGGAGACAGATAACAACACGATAACCGAGGGCTAATCTGAACAATGTGTTCACCTGACAGGGCTGGTCAAGGTCTCTTAGGCTAAGTCTGAAAGAAACTAACTTTTGTAGTCAGTATGCAAATATGACTATGAGTCAATTGTCTTACTCCATAAATAGTGGACAACCCAGTGCCTGTTGAGCTCTCTTGCATGGCAGTAGGCTGCATGCCATGGTAACCCCTTAAGCAGGGACACCTTCCAAGGTTACTCCACAAGTCTGAGAGATCCCTTGCCACAACAGATTATGGGTAAGTGATCAATAGCATGCTAACACTGAAAATCGTAGCTAGAGCGGTATAAAGGATTGATTGTGTACACATAATCCTTTAGATGTAAAGCACTGACCAAGTCTGAGCCTAAGTCTGGACCTAGCTGCACCTAATCTCCCCTCTGAGCAGGAGTTTAGAATGCAAGGGGGTCCTTTCTGAACCTCATGGCTCAGCAGGAGGGTCTTCCTGACCATTGTGTCTGACCTTGTCCTCTGCGCAGTAAAGAATCCAGTGTACCTTGCCATTGTATGTTGTTAAACCACTGTCATATTTACTATCAAACTGTGTTAAATTGCTATTTTACACCAATGAACATATTGCTGCTTCTGTCTTCAAATGTAGTGCGTCACTCCATCTGCAAGAAATTGGCAGGCAGATGTTCAGCCATCTCCAGGAAAGTAGGGCTCCATCACCCATGGTGTTTACTTGGAAAGACAAATGCTGTAATTCCAAATGTCCCGTCTTCCTCCTTCTTCCACACAGCTTTATTGCTGAGGTTGATGTCATATGCTATGAAATATCCCTTTAGTCCGTTGGGGTCAGCTGTCCCGGCTGTGTCCCCTCCCAGCTCCCCGGGCACCCCCAGACTCCTCGCTGGTGGGGTTGGGTGAGGAGCAGGAAAGGCCTTGACCCTGTGTAAGCACTGCTCAGCGATAACAAAATCCTTGGTGAGTTATCAACACTGTTTTCATCAGAAATCCAAAACATAGCATCTCCAAAACAATATTTTTTTCTATTTTAAGTGTCAACAGCAGAAAGGAAAATCAGGAAGGTTCTTTTTGTTTTTAACAACTGAAGCTTTAAGCTGTCTCTTTTATACCTGCTGCATTCTATAAAGCCTCAGACAGGTCCTATCTGCTGTCAGTGGGAGGCGTATGCCTATGGCTGTAAATGGCAAAGGTGCTATTTGCTGGAGAAGAGCAGTACTTCATTGTGCCCTAAGTACCATAATCTTGAGTGTGCTGTGGTATTTTCACCAGAATGTCTCACTGCTCAATGTGCTGCCCAAGCTGGAGTTGACAGAAGCATTTTTTACTTCTTATCTTCAATTAAATGCAATGGTATGGACTCTTAGTTTGTCTAAAACGGCACTTTAATTCAAGCCAACATTGATTTACCCCAAATATGGATTTGTCCCATTATTTAATTTGATTCCTTGTTTTCTGCTAACAACAAGAAAAACTTTTTCTTTCTTCTTACTTCTTAAGAAACATGGCACAGCCAGCATTGCAGTCCTCAAAACAAATGTGCTGCCTTTAGCTTAGGGGAAAACTCAACCTTGAAAAAAATCCTCTTTTTTTTTAAAAAAAATTGTCTTGTAATATTATCTCATTTCTTTGGTTGTTCAGAAAGCTTTTCCTACAACTAATGTTATTTTCAATTTTTATCCTAAACTTGTAGTTCAGATATAAAATGAAAAAGAAACATATTTTTTTGCCTGTGATCTGTACTATATTTACACAACTTAGATGTGGGAAATTCTTCCCCCCCCCCCCCCCCCTCATATCGATAAGCTTACACAGTGGTGTTGGCACTTGCGGGGTGGAGTGGAGTCGGGGTGGGTGGTGGGTAGGAGAAAGAAGGAAGGTTAAATTCCGAAGTTCTTAGCCAAATCTTTCTTTAAGCAAATATTGAACTCGCTGGGACTTGGTTTAAGCAAATTACATTTAGTTAATTAATAAGAGTTTATATTTAAAATAACCTTCTTTTCCCATCTCTTTATTCTGGCTCAGACTGCAAAATTTCTAGATGAATTATTTTTTTTATACAGCATCTACCAGAGTAAGAACATAAAAATATCCATGCCAAAAGTTTACCTAACCCTGTAACCTATTTCTATTACCAGCTGCTGTTTAGAGAACACAGCAATACGACCAAAAGATAGTAGCCACTTAATGCTCCCGTTACTGGAGCTTGCAGTAACTGAAGTAGTGGAAACAATGACAAAGTCATTCTTCCCTTTTTTTGGATCAGTATCCATGGGCTCAGTGTTTTGTTGTTTGGGATTTTTTTGTCCTGTGTAGGATCAAAGTCTTAATTTAGAGGATTAGCATATTGGGAGACATTAAAGAAAGCATGGCATACGCTCCAAGTACTCACAGTGCCTTCAACTGTATTTGGTAGGAATTAGATCATTTCATTCCCACGTACAAATTCTGTATAGATCAATCCTAGGCTATGAGTTAGACTCCCTGCTGAGCCACTTCATAGCTCTTGATTAGTTATGGATATTACAGTAATTGGGTCTGTTAATACCTGCCTTTCCTGAGAGATGTAGCTAAACCTGTTCATTAAAATAATGACCAGAAAAGAAGAGAGAGAGAGAGAGAGAGAATGTAAAGATGTGCGTAGTGTTTCAAGGCCTTGGAATTATAATTCCTTCTAACACCGTGTTCAGAAACTCTTCAAGAATACTACAGCAGCTGCTACTTAACAATTAACTTGCACTATTAATTGGGTTCAGAAAATATATCTTCATGGCAAATGAAAGAATGAAATATTTTTGTGCAGTACTACAGATTTTTATTACCCATATTCACTCAAACAACAACTATATTTGGAAAACGTTAATGTTCAGATGCCAATTGACAAAAGCACAGGGACTCATTAAATCAGAAATATTGTGACAAACTGTAGAATCTTGTGGTTTTGCTCTAGGGAGCTAATCCAGCAAAGCATTTAAGAAACTGCTTAATTTTAAGCATAGAAGGACTCCCCAGAGAAGGTATAAAGCAGATGCTAAAGTGTTTTCCTGGCTGGAGCACACAGTTGGTCAAAATTTGTTCTTGTGTGTATTATTTTTTTATTATTTTGCTTTGTTTTATAGGAAGATGTTAAGGTTAA
This sequence comes from Falco cherrug, assembly GCF_023634085.1. Classification (NCBI taxonomy): domain Eukaryota; kingdom Metazoa; phylum Chordata; class Aves; order Falconiformes; family Falconidae; genus Falco; species Falco cherrug. Next base: position 28,842,548 of record NC_073704.1, on the reverse strand, counting down.
ATCAAGTCCTTTAGAAGTTCATTATGCATGCTAAGTATTCATAGCATAGTATGAAACATTATCATGCATAATATAAATATGAGTATTTCAGTATTACCTAGAGATCTAATAAAAAAATTACTGTGCTATGTATGGTGCTCACATAAAAAAAATTACATCACTAGTCTCTGAACACTTTAAAATATATGGCCTTATTCTGTAGTTCTGGGAAGTTGCTAAAGCCATTTGGCAGAATTGCATGGACTTTTTTCTGTCTGGAGCCCTCTGGCTCCAGAGAAACTTCGTGCTGTCTGAAGACTGTAATACAGGAATATGTCCATGAATAAGGTGAGGGACATCAGTTAGTGTGACAGAGGTCCCAAACCTCAAAGTTACAAGACTAGCCCCAAGAATTCAATAGCTATGCCATATGAGATGCAGATTGATACATTACAAGAATTTATATTCATATACATATTCACAGCTTCTGTTTCCCTCCATAATCCTACTGTATTTGTTGGCATATACAATCTCCAAGTTCTTAAAAGATTAGTTAGTGAAAATGAACAAAGTTTTATTCTATTTGGTGTTGATAATTATGCCTTTTGAATGAAAAAATAGCTGTGTTTCCAAGCTTATGCCCTATGACACAAATGCTTCTCCTTAACTGTAAATCTTGTACTATCATCTGTAGCAAATTTTCCCTGTGAATATGTAAAAAATTAGAAACTTTACCCTGAAAGGGAATTGATTTAACCTGGGGCTTTTGCTACTCTTTTTTTATTATCTTTTTTTCTCCCTGACTGAAGAGCTAAGGAGCTGAGAACTGCTTTTCATAACCCCTCATTTTTCGTCTTGTTCAAAGGCTTCTGTACCATTTCTGCTTTGTCTTAACAGTGTTTTCATTACCACGTCAAAGTAAGGTCTGAGAAATACCTTATTTTCCTCTAGATTTCTGTTCAAATGAGAGGACAACACAGTGGCGATGTTTGGCATCTCACCATATTTGAAGAGAGAAAAGTAATAATCCATCTGGCTCTGTGCTGAATATTCTTCCTCTGCTGTTTTCAATTAATATTGATCTATCTTTTATTGATCAATAAGAAATCACAGTGAAGCTGATCAAAACAGCTGAAGAAAAAAATTAAAGATTTCTAAAGCAAGTTGATTGATTGCATGTTACTGCTGTGCTCCTGTGGCAGAAACCCTCTTGGCCAACATTCAGGGAATTGAATTTGGAGAACAAAAATATGCAGTTATCGTACCTGAATAGAGAATCACCACCTACATAGTTCAATGCAAAGCCAAGCAGTGATCCCAGCTTATCCAGACCTAGTTTGCAGATACTCATATGAGATTACTATGCACAACTATGTCCTTGAAGTGGTATAATTGTTCAGTGAAGTATTTGCATGATAAGAGTTTATGACACTTAACAGTTCCAGAGATGACTAGTTAGAATCATTGCTAATGTTTCTTCTCATATTCTCAAGGTTCTCTGCCTGAGGTCTGCAACTCTTCCTACCATTGGTATATTGCAATAAAGAGGCACTTGCAGGACGCTGTAGTTAGAGGATTACCCAGCAGGAGAAGTTGTGTCATAACTCCGGCCACAAATCTGAGCCCGTCGAGGATAAATCAGGCTTGTCGTCAAACTTCACTGTACTACAACTGTTTCCTGCTTTCCAGAGCTCCTGTGAAGAATTAATACAGCCCTCAAATGACTGTAATTTGCAGCTGTGGTTGGCAAAGGAATGTGGGTATTTCTGTGATGTGTTAAAGTTAGTAGAGCTTTTTAGTGTGTTCTTTTTCTCCCTCAAGTACAGGAAAAGAAATACTTAATATACCAAAGTTTCTAGTCTGCAGATCATTAGACCTGTTCTGTTGTTGAGAGATTCCAGTGTTTTGTTTCAAGCATGAAGCATGTTCTTTTAAACAAGGCATTGTATGACTGCTGCTAATTTTCTATCATTTGCCCTCCAGAATTACTGGCAATGTTAATACATGTATTGCAAGCACCTAGCACTTTGTAAGACTGAACACTACTGGTTTATGATCTTTTCCTTTCTTGTGAAGCAAGGTGATCAGCAGCGAATTCAGAAATGTGTGCTGTCCTTGAGCCTCAACAAATCTGGAGGCATTCCTGCAGGTGGTGAACAGTGCCGATTCCCACTTTATTCCAGCTTGAATAATTTGTCATCAAATGAAACAGGGTATGTCTCTGCATAAGGCAGCCCATCAAAGTCCCATGGTTGCTGCAGTTGAGGAGATTAACTTATGCTTTCCAGTAACCCAGCTATTAAAATCTAGAGGGTTATCTCTTTCACTTCTTTTGCAACGGACTTTTTTTCCACATGCCTCCTACAAACAGAAATACTCTCACAAACACCTTGCTTCTTAAGGTGTGTCATCCTCTTCCTTGCACAGTTCTGAGTTCAGATTTGTATCTGACAGGATAAAACCTATATTTATTTTAATAATTTCATGATGACTTTTGTACAATTTGCTTTCTTTTTTTCCTTCCAATGAGGTGAAGTATTTAATATATCACAATATAGTAAAGGATATTTTGGAAAAAAAATCAGTTACATCACAGTGATATGGATCTTCTGGAGAAGACTGGTACTTCTCCAGTATGTGTCAAACTGTTTTTCTGTTAGAGAATCCAGACTGTAGGAAAAAGCTTCATCCAAGTACTTAGGCAAAAGTAGTTTGCACCTAAAACTGCTAGACAGCAGAAACCCAATATTCTGTCACTAGCTTCAAAATGAAGAGGCTGTTGAAAATCAGCATTCTGGGATAAGCAGAAAGTCTGGCTTTGGATTTCAAACCCAAACTCAATGAGAAAGACCTTAGGAGTATCAGAGGTGTTCCGGAATTGTTAACAGCAATAAACAGCTGAGAGTTGGTTTCTGTTGCATGAAATATGTAGAGCTGTTCAGCAGTATGGACAGAAAAAAATAATCCACTTCATGGAAAGGATAATTTCACACTGTTTAAGCATCAAGTTTTGAATTGTTTCAGGTTAGTACTGAAAATACACATTTTTGATTCTGCATGTTTTCCAGTAATTACCAAAGATGGTATAAGACTGCAGAACTCTCAGATGTGTATGCAAAACACATGTGCATGCATGTACTCTCTTGTTCAGCAAGCTGAAATATTCAATTCACTTCACTGTTTTATTTATTCACCATAGTCTGTGTGGTGCAATCTAGAATGAAGAAATAGGATCACTAGCTGTATTGATCATAAAATGAAACACATGCTTTTATACTTCATGTCTGTAATACCCTGGGTTCCTTTTTCACTGGGATACTGTGTGAAGAATAGCCTACAAATAAGATGGCAACTTTCTAACCTCCCAAGTGGTGTTGTTTCCAGAGAGCTATTAACTCCTGTGCAATTGCTTCAAATAGGCAAACAGTATCAAGTAGGACACTTTATTAACAGCAGTAGCCTCCTTTTAGTACTTCTGCAAAAGTGTTATCTCTAAGGAGCTGTACCTGTCCAAGCCACATTGCTAAAGGAGGCCAGAAGAGACCCTGCTGTTAGTCCTGAGGTGCTTTCCCAGTTTATATTAGGCCTTTCCCAGCTTATTTTAAGACTAAACTACGGTACTTTCTTAATATGTTGAAAATGTTTATTAGGTGTCTCTTAAAATAGTATGTAAAGTTTTTTTCACTTACAGTTCATTCTGCTAATTAATTAAATCCCTCTTCAGGGGTCTGCTTCTCCAACATTTCCAAAACAGCTTCAGTATCATGAATTGTGACTATTTATTAGTCATAAGAATCGACATTTTATGTTGAGCTTCACCACTGTTTCATCTTAAATCAGCAGTGCTAGATGGAAAGAGATGAGACACTTCTGGTAGGATCTAGCAGACATTTATTTTTTTTCCACTTTTTAAGAAAAGAAATGCAAAGGAGCTGCCCTGGTTTCAGCTGGGATAGAGTTAATTTTCTTCTTAGTAGCCGGTACAGTTCTATGTTTTGGATTTAATATGAAAATAATGTTGATAACACACTGATGTTTAATTGTTGCTAAGTAGCGCTTACCCTAAATCAAGGACTTCTCAGTTTCCCATGCTCTGCCAGTGAGCAGGTACACATGGAGCTGGGAGGGAGCAAAGCCAGGACAGCTGACCTGAACCAGCCCAAGGGTTACTCCATATCATAGAGCATCATCCTCAGTATATAAACAGGGGGTACATGGCTGGGGCCTGCCGGTCACTGCTCAGAGACTGGCTGGGCATTGTTCAGTGGGTGGTGAGCAACTCTATTTTTTTTACTTTTCCTTCAGATTTCATTCCTCTCTCTCCTTCTCCTTTTCATTACAGTTGTTATTGTTGCTGCTGTTATGTTGTTATTATTATTATTATCATTACTTTATTTCAATTATTAGTCTTTTCTTATCTCAACCCATGCGTTTTACCTTTTTCTGATTCTCCAGTTCTTCCAATTCCATCTCACCAGGGTGGGCTAAGGGGAAGTGAGAGAGCAGCTGCATGGTAGTTAGTTGCTGGCTGGGGTTAAACCATGTCAAATGTTTATCTTGGTAAGCATCCTGTAAGCCAAAAGACAATGTGCTGAGATGTTCCCATTCAAGTTAAAATCTGAGGCCTTAAATTCATAAGATAAATTACCTTGCATGTTTAGCTGTTGGAACTGCAAGCAAACCAATTGGAAGAAATCATAATTTAATTTATGTTAGTGTTCCTCATGGAATAGAGGCATGATGGTCTCTTTTTTACAAAAGAATAAAATTGTGGTTTCCATGGACTCATGCTTAGTTACCTGTATGCTTTATCTATCAAACAAACATACAGCATATTTTTATGATAACCATATACTTATGTTGTGTAAGTAGGAAGACAGGCTCTCCTGAGTAGTCACTAAACAGAGATTAAGTTGTGGAGTGTTTGTATGTCATGGACTTTGGGTAAGCCACTTCACTGATTTCCCCTGTCACAAAGATAAACATAGTGATGATGTTTATTAATATTCCATAATCAGAAGGCAACATTTTAAGGAGCAACAACCTTGCCTAAATACTAAGTCCTCTGCAACTATAGTCAGATGTTCGAAAATATATTTCCACTTTTTGTCTTTTTATCCAACTACATGTATATTTCCATCTTAGTTTCTCTTCTCCCTCTCTCTGTGTCAGTATTAACAGTGGTATAACTAAGGAACGTCATGGCTATTCCCCCTGGAACTGCCACTCATTCTGATTCTTGATCTGGTCTTCAATCTACAGACATATCTTGTTTTGAGTATTTGTTACATAAAATTCAAACTGTTTGGTTTGGTTTCTTGTGATGCATAGGTCATATGTAACTATTTCATTCCCCTCTACATGACTAGACTAGTTTTAGGTTAGTTACGTGATCAGGGACTTGAAGTTTTTTGAATCATAAAATAAGTCAACATCATAGAAGCAAACAGAAAGTACATCAGTGTCAGAAACTTCAGAAATTATTGCATCCATGGACATTTCTCAAAGAAACATTTTAATCAAAAGTTGTTAGACTTCAAGTAAGGGTTATGAAATGAAATTGTGTGTTAGAGAAGAGGTCAAACAGTGTGATGCACTTGTTATTTCTGACTTTGGAAATTATTTTACACTGAACAACTTATTTTCTTACTACTCATACTAGATAGTATATAAAATACATATATCATTTTTTCCAAATGTGAAATGAAAATAATACTGTCATAATGAACCTCCTGATACAAAGTTTGTGCAGCTGTTCCAAGGAGGGAGGAAAACCTGGCTGGGCCTCTGTAGGTCCTACTGTAGGAAGGGTAAAAGTTTGCTGAAGACCTAGGTTCCCTGCTTCTGCTGCAAGGAGAAATGCAGAAGTTGATATTCTTTTTTTTGGAATTGTACTGTGAAGCTTGTGCATTGGCTGAGGTAACCCTGTCAATGATTAATGATATCCCATGCTTGAAAACCACATATAAGTAGAACTATCAAACAGTCTTAGGAAGAAGTAATGAAACCAGACTCAAAGAATCATACTTTAAATGAATTTATGTCTCTGAACATGCTTTCCATTTGCCCTACCAGGACAGCATTGCTGACACTTCAGTAAAAGAAATCTGTAAAAGTGACTGATTAGGAAATCACAAAACTAATCATTCAGTATTTCGCAGCTTACATTTTATACTGGTAGCAAATAGAAACACCCTAAGGACGTTCCTCTAATAATTTTATCATTTCCTCACAAGTGTGGATTCTCTAGAATGTACAGTTTATTCAGTGACTAAGAACAGCTAGAGAAGTGCAAAGTTTTGAAACAGATGGAGTGATTTAGCTCCCAAAGGAACCTATGCAAGGAGTTTTGTAATTATATCTACTTTAAAGGAAATTATTTTGCAATTTACTTGTGTTCAGATTACAAGCTCTAAAAAACTTGCAGTTCTGAACCATTCATGGTCTAAAACTAATGGAGTTCCAAAGCTGAAAGGAGAAGGCCATCATCAAGCTCATGTATTTTAATAATCTGAGCGTAGCTAATCACAACCCATTCAGAAATCTTAACTTGCTTAAGAAAATGAATGCCAGCTTTTTTCTGAGGTTGGCAAGGGCCACACTACCAATAAGCAATGAGGGCTGTGAGCTGAGGGGGTTCTTTGGGTTTGCAGGACAAGGGCCCTCACCAGCCAGTGCCTGGTCCCACCACCCCCAGTGAAGGAACAGGGTAAGCTGGGGAGGGGGGAGAGAGGGGTGCAGCCAGAGACAGTCTTGAGCCCAGGGCATCAGGCTCCTGTGTGGGGCTAAGTGAAGGTGGGCTGGGAAGTAAGTCCACAGGTCAGGGTCAGGATCTGACACAATTAGGGTGACCTTGTCAGATAAAACCACAGGAAGGCTGGGCAGGCCCATGGTGACAGGCTCAGGCTCAGGTAAGTAATCCAAAAGAAGGCTCTCTTGTTGGATAATACAAATCCAGAACTATTGTATGTCAGGGAAAGCATTCTTCACACTCCGCCTCTCCTGAATCAGAGAAGGCCCATTTCCCTTTTCTGTCAGTGAATGAAATGTAGCTCACAGGGGTAGGCTGAAGTGGAGATTTGAAAGCCCTGTGGTCAGACTTTGTTGTTCTTTGATTACTATAGTGTATACAGGGATGGAGACAGTGCTGTGCAATAACGAAGGCTAATTTATCCAATGGAAAGGTTTGTTTGCTATGCATACCAGGATTTGTCTCACCCTCTCATTACTTTGACTGTTTGATGTATTGATATGCTCAGAGCCTATAATTTGTGCTATCAAACAAGGGATATTTTTGGGGTATATGTTTTAGTCCATGACCTGTAACATGAGTTCGTAGTAATGGCAACATGCAGTTGACGAATTATGAATACCACTGCTAGGATGGATTTAAACTGGAATTTTCCTTCCTGTAAACACTGGTATACTGTAGAGCATGTGTCCTCAAACTTTTTAACCAGGGGCCGGCACGCAGATGAAGTGGCAGGCAGTCATCCGCACCTGCTTGGTTTCCCCACCAGCCCCCGGCAGGGGTGTGTGTGTTGGGGGGGGTTCTGTAAATACCAGGGGCTGGATTGAGGACCCTGGGGGCTGTATCCAGCCCCGTGGGTGGTAGTTTGAGGGACCCCTTCGGTAGAGGAATGCAGGCAGTGGGTTGATTAGCATTGATAACATGCAGCTGTGGCCTTGCCTCAGAGGCAGTGGGTTCATTGACATGGACAATGTGCAGGTGTAGCTCGTTCTGACAAAGTGGTTAAATAGCCCTGAGGATTGTAGGAGAAGGGGTTGGATGGAGGAGGAGCAGTGTGGTTTGGCCTCTGGAGGAAGGAGGTACAGCATGGACAGTAGAATCTGATCTATGGTGAAGTCTTGTTGCAGCCTACTAGTTTGATTGTGCTGCAACAGTATTTTGCTAGGAAATACCCTGCTTGCTAGCTTGTCACACATGGGACAGATTGAGAGGTGGCAGTCATTCTCCTGGGTAGTCACTGATGTGCAGAAAGCATTTAACAGGTGTGAGGAGAAAAAGCACCATGACAGGCTCTGCTATTCAGATTTTTGTTTTTGAAAATGAAACTTCAACCTAATGAGTGTCCTAGTGATTTGGTAAAAAAGTAGCATTTTTTTTTTTACTAAGGGTTATCTCTTCCAGGCAGTCCTGTCTTTGCAGACTTTCATTTGTCTTTATGCTCCAAAAAATAGGTGTTTTTAGACAAGAGACTGGTGTCGTAATAGGCTGTAGCTTATTTTCAAGGTCAACAAGCTGTCATCTCAATGGTATACAAGGCTGTGGCAAGTTTTTGGGTTTGGCTTTATAAGCAGGGAAATGTCAAAATTCATAGTTTATGGGGCAGTACTGGAAAGTCAAACTTCCCACCTTTGCTTTAGTAGAGCTAAATTTGTAAGCATTTAGCATACCTTTGCTCTGTGGAAGTGTCAGCTTGCTTCTCTACTTCAGTCATCTCAGACCACTGAAATAATTTGCATTTTGAGACTACAGTAAACTTTCTGTAACTTCCATAATTACTCATGGCTGCTGCCTTCCCAGCTCTGTGAATTCACTGTTGAGCATTTGTGGTACCAAACATTCAAAATTACTTATATTTCCACCCTAATTTTCACCCAGTCAAAATACCAGACCCTAATTCAACTGAATTTGTCTATATGCTCCATTAAATCTGTGCTTGCACTTGCTTTTAGCATAAGTTTGCTGGCCTTCAGCTCCTGTAGTCACAGGGCTGTAGCACTGCTACCAGCAGAGGATATTGGAAATGAAGAATTTAAGGGTTAGGTAACCCACGACAAAAGATTTCTACTGTAGGCCTGTAGTCCAGTCTTAAGCTTCCAGCTTTGAGTGGAAAGACAACTTACGCTGCAATCTGTTAATATGTAATGTAAAGATATCCTGAATGTTCATACACAGCTTGGAAAAAAAATCATTTCCACCCCTATTTTTGATGCTTTCCAACAGTGTTACTTGTGCTGAGATACAAAACACCAGTCCCCAAAATAGAAGCTTTATTTCTGAATGTTCTCTCAGTACAGTATCCAGTTCTGGTACTTGCACATGCAGCAGACCCATGGAAAGCATCATTGAAAAGATTTCAAGGAAAGAGAGGGAAATTAGTCTGGAGAATATATTCAGGTTGGCAGAGAGATAGCTGAGGGCAGTTTTGATTACCTGGGCTAGGTATTCAAACTATAGGAAGACCTCTGATAACAGATTATAAAGAAGGAATTTCAGTCTTAATCACAAGTAACCAGACCTAGCAATGAAAGGCTGAAGCTACACAAAGTCAACCTTGAAACTGTAGAGGAAAGAAGGCAGTGGGTTGATTAACATTGATAACATACAGCTGTGGCCTTGCTTCGCGGCAGCGGGTTGATTGACATGGATGATGTGCAGCTGTAGCTCGTTCCTGCAAAGTGGTTAAATAGCCCTGAGGAGTAGGGGAGCGGGTTGGATGGAGGAGGAGTAAAGTGGTTTGGCCTCTGGAGGAAGTAGTAGTACTATCCTCATGGATAGTAGAATATGACCTATGGTGAAGCCTTGTTGCAGCTTGCTGGTTTTGCCTGTGCTTTGGCAATTGGTGGCCCATTATGAGGCAAACTGGTTTGGGCTCCAACTGCAACAGAAAAGAAGAAGCAGTTTTCTGGGGGTAAGTGTAGATTAAAATTTTATTTGACAAGGTTTCAGATTTGCACTCACTCATGCCTTTAAAACAAGAAGAGATCTTTTATATATTGTTCATGTCAGGTAATGAGGGAAATGTTTTGCTACCTGTTTGAACACATAATTGTGGTGAGGAAAAGTACTGTCTTGTATGGGCATGGTAATCCTTTCCGGCCTTAGAGACTGTGAATGTACTTCATTTCCCCCTTGACAGGCCATAATGGCGACTGGTGGCTGAGGAGTGGCTTGAAGAAGTCCAGAATTGCCTGCTTCTCTCTCAGCACAATCATCAGTATTATGAGTATTTGAAGATTGTTTTGGCTAGCCTTTCTCCTTTCGCTTCCAGAAAGGACAAGAAAGTTTTTTCCCTCACATCTTTTTCATAATAAGAAAGGTGTTCTGTTGTTAGTGTTGATTTTTGATTTCCACATTCCTTAAAGCAAGGAGCATGTGTCAGATAGGAATATTTCCATGCTATTTTTGAAATGAATCTGTTTTGTGTAGACGGTACACGAATTTTAGTTACATTAAATAATCACAAGTCTTAGAAATTAAAGCTAGGGGGTTCAGTACTAGGGCATCGGGGTAAAATGACCTCTGAAATCCCCCAATCCTTAGTGCTACTTTCTAAGAGGCTATGGTGAAATAATCTTTTCTGGTCATTTCTTGTTTCAGTCTAAAGGTTCACTCTGTTTAATTTGCATTTTAAAGGCTTGCTTGTTGACTATACCATGCTTTTGAAGCAGCATGGAAAATGGAGTTTGTAACTGCAATGGATTGGCAATGTGATATCATTCTGCCATTTGCACATCACTTAAAGGGTTCAGAGCTTCAAAATCACTTTAAGATGTGAAGTTTCAAAACTTGATTTTGTCATGTTTTAAACTAAAGGGAAGAAAACTGCTGCTTTTTAACAAGCATGTTTAATGTGCTGAAAGATGGGTTTATCTGTATTCTGTCTCATGATTTGCATGCAACAGTTATGCAGAAGGATGAGGCGGGCAAAGGGGAAGACAAGACAAAAAGCTTACAGCAATTAAAATAGGGCAGGATGAGAGCTGGATTATGTTCTTAGCAATATTTCTGCAGAGATAATAAAGGGATTCATGCCCTCCTTGAAACACAAGTTAAGAAACTGGAAAACCAAAACAGCTGAGAAAAGTGATGGAAAAAGAGTAGCTTATATGATAGTTAGCCATGCTTCCCCCTGCCCCCCGACAAATATAGCAAAATTATAATTTACAGTGTGTCAATACTAGAATAACTTAAAATCTGTATTCAAAGCAGACAAATAGCAAAAAAGATTATTTTTTTATAATTAAGTACTTCTGCTGCATCAGAAGTCATATTAAAAATAAATTCTGGGTTTTTTCATTTCTCTCTTATAAGGCAACCTATTTGGCCAAAATTTTCATACTGTTTTATTGTGCTTCTCCTGAGACATGTTATTGTCTTTTGTTTGGATTTCAGGCATTCTCTGAGACTCCAACTCAAATGAAGTCTTTGTGGCCTTAACTGCCTTACAAATACAGCAAGAGATGTTCTAGATCCAAATAAATTATATTTAAAAAGCTCTAGATAATAAAAAATATATTCCAAATTGTGGACAGTTGTGTTTTCTGCTAAGATAAAAATAAAGAGGTATATTAAAATATTTGCTTATAGATAAATAAAGAATACTCATTGTTACTTTTAGTACTAAAGATCATCCCATCTATCATCCTTCCCTTCACCTAAAGCCCCAAATCAATGTAAAGGTCAGTTAACCTACCACCTTAGCTCAATTAGAGATACCCAGCCATATTTCCTGCAGATCAAGTCTCTCTAAAATCTCAAAGATGCTAAAGGATCCTCCAAGAGACTTGAATATTCCATATTTTAACTGGCTTACACATCCTTTTTCACAGACTGTAATAATATGAATAGTTCATGCTTGTAAGCAACCCTGCATTTTGTCTGAAGAACTAATTGACAAAATATGTACATTCCAGTCGGATACACGCTAAATGAATCTCCAGGTCTCCATCTAGATCTTTATACCTCCTATAGCTTGGACTTCTTCTCTCAAGTTCTCTTTAAACCACTTAGATGACCCCTAACTTGTCAATCCAAGAAGAGGCTGAGGAGCATAGGAACGTACACAAGGTATGCTTGTACAGGAAGCAGAGAAACATGCAAGCGTTGGTATTTCTGTGAGGACAAGGATTTTGCTTTTACTCAGTCCCCACCTTCGAGACTTTGCCTTATTAGCAGACTCCCCTCTCCATCTGACAGTCTTCTCTACAATCTGAAAGACACAGGAAGCTATGTAAAAAGAAAAACAGTCTTCATGAAGCCTTGAAACTTTCTAACACAGCTTCCTGCTGAACCAAAACAGCTTGGATTATCTGACCTCCTGAGGCTGTGCCCAAAGAAGATTACAAATCTAGCTTGTAATATTTGACAAAACTATTGCTTTTCATGTAGGAAGTGTCTCGGCAGATTTCTGGGTCTGATGTATAGGATGAAGCAGCTATAGACCAGCAGGGGTGTATGCTTTATTACTGACAGTTGCAATCCTCTAGGTTGGTATGTCTCTTTGATAACAACTCATTATCCATCTAGTTACAGTCTGGAAGATTTGTGTGTAAAAGAAAGGTGTAATGCCCCAAGGATATTAATCTTTCAGGGTATAGTGAAATCATGTGGCACAGTAGGAAAGTGGTACTGGGAGGCTGGGTTCTTTGTTATTTGGTAAGGGCTCAGTGTGACAGGAAGTAGAAGAGGTGAACTATGGCCACAGATATCCCATGATCATTAAAAATCCTCCATTTTTCACCACAGTTGGGAAAACTAGCTGTAATATTCTGGCCAAATTCCAGTTTCAGTAACTGCAATGATTTCTGTTCTAATTCCTTTTGCAGTATCAGTTGATTCATTAGTCATTTTCACTCCTGTAGTAATGATTGAGAGACAGGTTATATTTTTTATAACAGCAAAATTGTCCTACATTACCCTTCTGTGCTTCAGTCCTTATCTCATAAGGTGGGCTTTGGAGAGTCACTGCTAGGAAAGAGCGACCTCTAATATGAGCTGGATAGGATCTAATGATCACAGGTGGATAATTTTTCCTTGCAAGGATAATGCCTCAGACAAAACTCATTTTCATATGGGATTTAAGCCTTAAGTGAAGATAATGCAATGAAATTCAGGATATTTATCAACTGTTAACCATTTGGGATTATTTTATTGTACAAAATACTGAGCTGATTGCCTCTGATATAAATTGGGATAGCTCTGTTGAAGTGGACATTGAGGTTTCACTGTAAGAAGTAGGCCTTGACTGTACATCCTTCATACAGAGGAGTAACATAGGGTGGTCTAGTGAAATCAGTGGAGATGACTGGGGGGGCCTTGGCTGAAATGGTATAATTTGATCCCGGCTATTATGTAATGCCTTATTGACAAAATTTTCTGTCTTTACATGGTTAGATATGTGGTTTTAGGTTCCCAATGCCACATGCAATGAGGAATCATGTATATCTGACAAAAAGTGGTGTGTTGCCTATGCTCCACAAGATACTTCAGCTCTTCGCTCTCTTCTTGATGAGTTTTGCTGGGATTTTCCCTTTGAGATATCATTCCTTAGATCTGAGTTTCTGTTCATGTAATCTAGTCCAGTTTTGAAATTCACACTTTTTTAGAGGGTATGAATCTGGCAGTGTAAAGGGATGACAGATGAAAATATCCATAGGTTATTTTTCTTCCTTTTCTGAGGAGTCGTATCCAAATGGAGAAGATCTATGCAGTAGAGGCCTAGCATTTGCTACTTCTCAAAAAATGTCTTCATGTAACACCTTAATAGTCTTTAAAATTAATTTTAAAAGACAAAAGATGTATCTACTGTTTAAACCCCCTGCTTACAGAAGGATGTCCAGATCAGAGCTGAGTATTGTCCCCAGTTCCCAAACCCCTACTGCTTACCTCTTATTGTCTCTAAATGATATATTATACTTTAAAATCTCAAAGCTTTTCTCATTCTGACCTATTTTTATTTTCACAATAACATGCAATGAAAAATTCCCTTTTTAATTAAAAAAGAAATGAAAAAAGATAGCGCTGTGTTAGTGGAAGATTAACTTATACTTTTTTATTTAATTGATAATCCTGAAGGTACTGAATTGAAAAAACAGCAATTCAGTTACTTTCTGATTTACAACAAGAAGACAATGTTGAATAATTATAGTACGTGTATTTTAACAGCATAAACAAAAATATACTAAGCAGTATACTTCATAAGAAATATGAAAGAGGTTCTTGCAGATCCTACAGTGTAGCCTCCACAGATTTTTTTCAAGAACCTGAAGTTCTGCATTACATGATTTTTTAAAAATGTATACATTATGTATGGAAGCCTGACAATAAGTTAATAGAACAGGGATTACTGTATATTATACAGCATAATGTAAACATACTGAACAGTAAACAGCCGAAGTGTTCCACCCCCTTACTTCTTGCTCTGACTCTACTGCCGTATGAGCCGTAATGGTCAGTGGTATGTAATGCTGCAGTCATGACTGGATAAACTGATAGAAAGGAGTTTTCTGCAAAGAATTGTGTGAAACACATTCAAAATAATCAAGAATATTATTTGTTGGCTTGCATTTTCTTGTGATTTATGATGATTTTCATTAATTTCTTTGTACCTCTGTATACTTCATGTGCTTTTCAGAAGTAACGGGCCCTATGTTACTATTTTTTAAACAAGTGTAAGTAATCTGATTTTTCACAGAATTTCTACCTCATACCTGGGAAATACATTCCTGTACCTGGTCTTTTGGGTGTGTTTTTAAACAAGTCTGATTTGGCTGCAGCTAGGAACAGGATGCTGAGTGAAGTAAGCTATCCCATGAATCCCATTTTCCATCTGGTATTGCCTATACCTTTGCATATTTTGCAAGACCATTCAAATTGCAGGATTTCCTTGCACTGCTGGGAAAGAAAGCATTTGTATGCCTTTAGGTGAAATCTGATGAAATACACAGGGAGGAGGGGTTACTAGTGTCAGCAGAAGTACCTAGGAATACTTCTGAGAGTTTGAATTTTCAGGGGCATTTGCTTATTTAATTAGAAAATATACAGGCTGAAAATTACAGCTTAGTTCCTTTAGTTACTAAGTGGAAAGAACTGCATCTTTCTGTTCATAGAACATGTGGAATTTGTTCTTTTATGCATTGGTCAGGGTGTTTTGCCTCTTGCCAGGATGGGAAAAGCTTGTACATCCTTAAGGTATGGAACAGTAGCCAGTAGTTCTCATGGGTATAACAGTTTATTCTCCTTCCAGAATTCATCAGTCTCTTTTTGTCTCTTCTGGCAGCATGGTACAATCTAATTTCGGCTCCCTCTACAAAACAATTTGCTGTTCCATTATGTTGTTACTTACAGCAGATATGCAACTCCATTCACATAGGGCATGTGAGAGATTTCTAAATGATATTGTCATTGTCTCTGCTATTATTGGAACAATTTGGGGGATGCCAGAAAACTGTCAAACCTTATAGAATGAAATTGTTCCACGTAAATAAGGAGCAGAACCTGCTTATGAATGATTAAATACAGTTCATCTGCAACACTAGCTAAGGAAAAGAAAGTGTCAGATCTCCTTGCTGTCTCAGCCATTCATGACCGCATGAAAAAGATATTTCCAGCAAGTAGGAGGAAGACTATTCTTCCAATGGGAAAGTCCTTTACTGTCTCTTGGAAGTGTAGTACTTTACCAAATTGTACCAAGGTCTGTGAAAAATACGTTGGCAATTTTAGATGAGCCAGCCAAGTAACACTTGGTACATATCAAGTCTTTCTGTTACCCAAGTTATGTCCAATTGCTTGACTTGAATCTCTTGTCCTTACCAGTCTCAAACTTCTATGAAGTTTTTCTAAGTGGCAGCAGAATCTGGCATTGACCCTTCTGCATTTGTTTCCAGTTTGTACTTCTAAGAAGTGCAAGGAATGAATGATTCCCAGGATTAATGTGTCCTCCTCTCACACCCATCCCTAGGAAATTAACAAAGATGTGTACATGTATGGATCCACAGTGTGGACAGATCACACAAATTTATATCCTAAATAAAAATATATCAAAAAGACATATTTATTGGGGAAAAAAATTTCCATGTGTTCACATTTGCATGCGTTTGTTGAAAAGAACCAGCTTTCACATAATGCTTCTTTTATCGATGCTATCTTGGTATTTGGCTGGGAAAGAAAAAGGAACAAAACAACCCCCAAAACCACCATGATCACTTTCTTGTGTTGAATGGCACTGAATTTGTCTTCAGTAATTAAATGTGTCATTTTTCCCTCCAAAATCCATGTGCCTCACGGGACTAGCAAGGCATTGCCTTTCTACCCACTGGAACATATTATTTTTGCGTGACTATCTTGGTCTAAGGAGAGGTTTCGTAACTGGCTAATCATTTGGAGGTTCTGTAGTCCACCTAACACAGAACTCAACTTAGTCAGCTGAGTCAATTTAGGAGGCCAAGCTCACCCTACGGGTGTTGGAGAAAAACTGAAATTTGTTCAAGGCATACAACAAAGTTCCGGCTCCAAGTTGTTCTCTGAACTGAGTCGCTCCTGAGTGACTTGTATTCAATATGCTCTGTAGCTGATCTATTGAAAATGTGAGATAGCTTGTCCAGGTGTATGCATCTCTAGTTTCTCCCATTAGATATGAAGTTTTCAGTTATCCCTGGCATAGTCTTTGTCAGCAAAGACAAAAATGGTCTCGCATCCACATTTAATGGAAAAGAAGACACTTGTTCAGTGTAAATTGCTCTAGACTTCTAAATTTTGTGAGTGACCTGATAGGAGGCTGGAACCTGAAATTATACTGATGTCAAGGTGTTAGGCGTTTAAGTCCTTCTCTTCCAGATTTAAGACCACTTTGTCATTTGGATTTGAATAATTAATGATGACAATTATTAAAAAAGGAGTATTATGTATGTATATAAGGCAAGGCCATGGTAAGGCCACACCTTTAATGCTCGGTTCAGTTTTGGGCCCATCACTTCAGGAGGGATGTAGAGATGTCCAGAGAAAGGCAACAAAGCTGGTGAAGGGTCTGGAGCACGTCTTATGAGGAGTGGCTGAGGTGGGTCTTTTTAATCTGGAGAGGAGGAGATTCATGGGGGGACTTTATTGCTCTCTACAACTCCCTGAAAGGAGGCTGTAGGCAGGTGGCGTTAGGTCTCTTGTCCCAGACAGCTAGTGACAGGACAAGAGGAAACAACCTCAAGTTGCATCAGGGGAGATTTTAGGTTGGATATGAGGAAAAATTTCTTCCCTGAAAGGGTGATCAATCATTGGAACAGGCTGCCCAGGGAGGTGGTGGAATCACCACCCCTGGAAGTGTTGAAAAAATATGTAGATGTGGTGCTTAGGGACATAGTTTAGTGATGGACTTGGCAGTCCTGGGTTAATATTGGACTTGGTGATCTCAAAGGTCTTTTCAAACCCAAATGATTCTATGGCTACTTTAATCCATTGGCCTGTTATGAATGTGCCTGATCCCTATGAAATTCCTAGAAAAAGAATCAAAAAATAGGGAAGAGTTGTGTTTCTTTACAAGCAAATATAAAAATAAAGAACAACAAAAAAGATCTGAAAAATAACCCAGGTTGCAAAAGTTACTCAGCCAGGTGTAAACTCAAGTTATAGTGAACACTGTCACATGAGTCACGTTGCAGGGAACACCTCACAGAGTCAGTGCACATATTTTTTTATACATACTTGAAGATATGTCTGTAACATCCTTTGAATACACCAAGAGTTGTCAACTTAATCCTTTAACTAAATGACACCAAGTGTAGGCATCAGTTAGTAATATAACTGCTACCAGGCCATTTTCAGTTTTCTTTAATAAGGAAATCCTAAAGAGATAATGTCATGGGCAGATGTCAGTTGCCTGATCTCCAGAGCCTTTGGTATTTCTTTGCTTTCTCATTGGCTTCCTCTCTAAACATTATAGTTGTACTTGTTATGTTTGTAAGAGTTGTCTTTGTTATCAAAGATAAGGTCACATTTATTTAGTTTGCTGCTGCTGTCAGAGGAATCTCATTGTATCCTGTCCATCTTAATTTCCTTACTATATCAGATGTGAATTACATTCCTTTTATTATGTTGATCATTGAAATCCTGGTTGACAACTATCCTCCTAGATGAGGGACCAAATCTAATCAATAGTATTGATAGTTCATTCTTACCTCTTTCTTTCTGTGCCCCAGGAGCCACATACCAGGATATTTGTTCTCAGTTTACAATAGTCAGAAAATTATGCCTGGTATTTTACTATGGTTTATTATCTTCTCACTTACTGGCATCATGGAAACCTTTTCTACTTACAGTAGATTATGCTGTTCACCAGAACCTATAACTATTATCCTTGAAAAACCTGATTTACAGCTGTAGGAGAAATACTTGGAGATTCTGTAGTCTTTGTTCATACCACCAAAAAGTACTATCCTTGATCTTTTTTTTTTTTTTTTTTAAAGATAAAATGGTGCTGTATATTTGCTCAACTGGTGCTGAAAAGAGAAAATTGACTAGCTGCCACTTCCAAAGCACCACCACTGCCTTCAAGACACAAATTAGTTACTTTTGAAGTTTCAAACATCTGCAGTCTTATAATCCTGGAGTTTTAGTGTCACTGTTTGCAGGAATCAAACAATCACTAGTCCTGCTTTAATTTTTTTCAATCTTAGGGATTGATTTAACACTAAAAGGTATGAAAGCCATGGAATCATCTTGTTGTACTCATCTTGGTCTCAGGTGCTTGGTGTGCATTGTTATTAATGATCAAACATTCCCACTGACCTGGGGGAGGGATCTAAGTTTTCATTTCAAGTTTGGAAATGGAGAGGAAGTGTTGGGTTGCAAAATATAAGATAGAATTTAAATGACCTCTGTGTTTTTCTGTTTGCTACGTCTGTGGACCGGTTAAAGTGGGAAAAACTGCTTGTGAATTTCTTCATATGCAAGAAGTATGTGTTTCAGGGATTTTAACCTGCTGTAGGTTTTCATGTCATCAAGCTAGGACTCTGTTCATTGAAATACCTTTCCACTTGAGAACTAGACTTTTCATCTACTAGATAATTGAAGATATTTTTGGGTACTGAGTCAATAATAAAAGCTAATAAGAAAGCAACAGGAACAGATATTCTCCAAATTCCTTCTTCCTTTCAACAAGCCCCTTCTCAAAGCTGCTTGTAGTTCAGTGCACGGAACTATCCTTACACAAAGAATCTATAATCACTAGTCTAAAAATATGAATATGGAAGTGTTTTAATTTTCCTGAAAATTATGGTTGTGGCTATTATGATAGGTGACTTGATGTTGGATTTACTGTTTATTCTCTTTACATGAAACTGATGATTGTGGGTCATCTGGGGTTTTTTGAGGAAAAAGAGAAAAGGGCTGCTACTGGGCTTCAGGAACAAAGAACAGACCCCTTATGCAAAGGTTTCACAACTAAAGAGGTACATAAACTTCATGGCATTGGAAACTAGAATTTGTGGGGTTTCTATTTGTTGCATCTTTCCAAATAGTTTTTTCCACATCAGGGAAGACCAGGCTCTGCTTTGTTTTGAGAACTTGGCTGTTCCACCTCCCCATCTCAAAGGCAGATAGCTGAACTGCCTGTTAGAAGCCCGGTAGACAACACAGGCCACCAGACAGAACTATAAATGGTAAAAGATAATTAACAAGAGATGGTTTAGCAAAATTCATTTCAGACTAGTCTAAGCAGTGACATTTAAAACTGGTAGACATTAAGGTAAAATCAACTGCATGTATTAGCTATAGAATGAGTCATTAACATTTAAACCTAGCCAGGAGGCAGCAATAAGAAGATGTCCTGCTGGCAAGAGCCACAGGACATATATAATCCTCAAGAGTGAAAGCTGTTAATTAAGTGGACTGGGAGGTGAAAATCATCCCCAGCTGATGTTCACACACAGATCTACCAGACAATCTTTTGCAGTAATATGAGATCTGCTTTAGCTGTATTGCTAAGCTTTTGTATAGACTGTTGCATGCTGCCATTTGGGCTGTTGGTGTCACCTAGATGGTGTGTAGTTGGTGAACACTCCCTTTAGAAATTACACAGGGAAACAATAAATACATACATGCCTTCACATTATGTGTTTTCATCTCCTTGTTTTTTCTTCTCCAGGCATCCTTTAGTCATATCCTCCTCACAGCTAGAAAAAGGTCATGCCTTCCACATTCCTACTCTACAACATTCTAATAGTTACAAGACATCAGAACATTCCATAACATGAAGCATTCATTATTACACAAATTAGTTTAAGAAAAACATGAGTGACTAGATCCTCTTGACTTGATGGTATAGTTAAGTTTCTAGGCTGACAATTTACATCCCTGTGGTGTATCAAGGCTAGTATACATTAAGAAGGTGCATTAAGATCTTTGAAGGCAAGACACTGTAATAGCAAATAACACCTGTGGTAGAGACCAGGCCACGTGTCTAAAACAGTAAGGGGTCTGCTTTTGGCACACTTCTCTGAAGCATGAGAGACACATTAATTCTATTTTCTGTCAAGAGTTGTTTGTCCAGATTAGAAGCTAGTGTCTAGGGCTTATTCTGATTTCAGTTAATTCAGAATTTAATTAGTTTGTTACTTTTTAGACAGAAGGATAATACAGCCATGAAATTAGACTGACATGTAATTTTCTGATGATAAATTTATCACAGAATCTGAAGCCAAAAATTACTTTTTTATGGTTTGCTAAAGCTGATGTGTACCATGGTTGAATCACACTAAGAGAATAGAACAATTGGAATATAACAGGTGAAATGTAAATGAAGTGCTTAGTTTAAAACACCTGGTTAATATTTACTTTGTAGATCATAGATAAAAATGGCACACATCTGAAAGAATATTTCATTTTGCCCTGATAGATCTTAACACATTCATCAGTGAATTCTCTTTTGTCTTTTCTTATCACAGCTTCCCTACCTATTAATTCTGAAGTTTACCAGATTAAGCCAATGTGAACATTCATTTAAAAACTGGTTATCAAAGTTAATATGGAGGTGTCAACTGGTTTGCAGATGTGGTTTTATGAATGACAATGAATATAATTGTAGAATGGTAAACAGTGTTAACTGAGCCTCTAAGCAAAATCTGTCCCTGATGGGAATGAAAGAGCATCACCATTTGCTAATACTAAACCTTATCAGTTTGGTCTTGAAAAATGTAAGTGATCATTTTTCAGATTTTTTTTCAACTTCCTTGAGTTAAGAGGTAGAACTTTTTTTTTTACTTGAGACCTCAGTGCGTGTATATGTATGTCTCAGCTACTACACGTAGTGGATTTTAATTGTTTTCTTGTTGTATTCTTGCACAAAATAGAAGACAACTTGTTGGTGAAATATGCAGCAGAATATGCAGCAAAAACTGATTTGATCAGGTCTTTCTTCAGTCTTTTAGTGATTTTAGTTGTAATTGGGTTAGGGTAGCTGGATATCTCTTTCTGTTTCCCTCCCTACTCACTCTCAAATACAGTGCCTAGCAGAAAAAAAAGCCTGGAACATCTGCTGTTGTTATTCCTTTTTTTTTGTTTTGTTTTCTTGTGACAAGAATTTTTATATATTCCTTTTATATTCCTGAGTTGGAGCTAACAGGGCCCATTTGTTCTGCCTGCCAAGTGAGTCAGCAATATAACTCTGCATTTCTAAGTAAGATCATAAAGAAAAAAACCTACTGTGAGTCCTTTAAATATTTTGTGAAGCACTTGCTAATACAGATGATTTTGACTGCTTTAAAATATTTTTTATGCAATCAACATAAATTTGTGGTATTTGAGCTGTATTTATAGAGTACTCCTTTTCACAATGTTTGACCAATTCAGCAGCTTAGCATTATAGCTTACATCT
Organism: Falco cherrug; assembly: GCF_023634085.1. NCBI lineage: Eukaryota > Metazoa > Chordata > Aves > Falconiformes > Falconidae > Falco > Falco cherrug. The sequence goes on along the minus strand of NC_073704.1, from coordinate 28,820,958 downwards.
TCAAACCAGTAAGGGATTTACAAAGAGGTCAAGTGACTTGCCTAATGTGAGAAGGGAAATGTATAGGATGGCTGAGAGCAGACCTCAAGTCTCCTTACTCTTATTTATCTGTTTTTTTCCTTGAAGAGTGTTGTTGTGTGTATGAAATAGGTTGGAAAAATAAGGCTGTTTTCCTGCTGGTCTGATTTCTTGAGGAATGTGTAGTAATCCCTGAGTCTGTAGAATTACAGCAGGTAATATAAGGAAACTATAAATGAACTATATACACGGAAAACTAGACTAATGATGGTATGTTTTCTAGAAATGGATGAGCTGAGAAAAAGAATGCAAGATGTAGATAAGCATTATTTTTAATAACAAGGAGGTAGATTTATTAATTTAGAGAGCAGCACAAAATAAACACTATGCAAAACTAATTCTTTATGAACCATTTTTTCAGTATACCTATAGCCGTCTTCCAAGATGATTTATAAAAAACTAAGGTGTAATTCAGTGCTGCCATGGGGATCTTTTATGCTCAAGTGGGCTCCCTTTGCAGAAATGACAAAAGTACTCTAGAAAAAAGGATGCTTATGCACTTCAGCTGAGACAGGTGGCCAGGGCTCCACTCATGCAAATCATCATACTTCTGAGGAAATCAATGGAATTAGACCCATTTACAGTACCTGGTTGTCTAGCACATGGTGTACACTCTGTGGACTCTACAGGCAATGTTCCTACTCATAAAATATACTGAGCATATGAAGATCTAGATCTTAAATAATAAATCTGCTCTTGGACCAGTAGGAAATGGATCATTGTGGTTTTGTCAGTCTAGGCTCTAGTTCTACTAATCTGCTTTGCAGTACATCATCTCTGTTATCCTGACAAGGTCCACTTGTCAACCTTTTTGACATTGTTCAGAGGTTAGTGTGGTGGTTTAGAGATGCTAAGAGCAGCAAGCTTTTCAGCGTGACAGAAGAGGTCACATGTGGATTACGCTGGTTTGTAGATACAAATGAATGCAGTGAATAAAAGACATCTTGATAAAATGATGAGATTTGGGAATGTCATTCCTGTGAGTAAAATCTATATTTAGAAAAATATAAAAGTTTTTCTGATCTAAATATGCCAAACAATTTAGAAAATTCTCTTTTTTTGTTGGAACTGTTTTAGAAAATGAAATTGGAAAATGGGGGGTTTGCCCTCATTTAAGACTTGTCTGTCAATGTTGGTAATCTCACACATCTTTATGGGGTAGTTAATTGAGTCATCTAGAAACAGAGCTTTATATCCTCAGATTCTCAAAATGCTGCTCATATCCAAAATATTTGGTGGCTCTACCTAACAAAAATAATAGCTCTATACTAACCTTTTAGAGACATAGTGTTGGGTAAGAGGACTGATTGTAACTACTTTAAAAGATTTATGGCTAATAGTAGCACTCTGCAGTCCCACCAAAATAATAGTCCTGTTTTAGGTTGAGAGGAAATAATTACCTGAACAGTTGAAACAATTTCTTTTTTTCTGTTGCCTGTTACCAGCCAGCTGGTGTTACCATACAAAATAGAAAGCAAGAAAAAATCTTTACTTGTAATACTGTACTTTCTTGCTTTAGTCTGTTTCTACAGATAAATGAATAAAGTCAATCCTGAGCTCTAACACATTGCAGATACTTTCAGGCTTGGAGCCGGTCAGTCCACAACACTTTAAGTTGACTCTATTAGAAGCAGATAGAAAATATCACATCCATCAGTTTTTATTAAAGTAGCCATCAGAATTCCTGATCTGCAAGAGATCCTCTGGTTCTTGAAATTTTAATTTTGTTGTGCCTTAGCACCAAAACTAATGGAGAATAAATGAAAAATGAATCTGATTTTTCATTAGAAAAATGAACACCACCTGAGAAAAGTTGCATTGTCATTTTCAAAGTATCTTGTTATGAAAATTAAAAAATACATACTATTACTCTTTATACCCCTGGCTCTACCACTTTAAATGTGTTGCTCAAATTCCCTAGAAATTTTCTATAAATGTATATTAAAACACTGTAGAAAAAGCTATTATCTTATTAACATATACCAATGGAACACTGCTCCATTAGAAAATGTCCAAGTACTTCTACTATTTTGTTTCACTTTTCTTTCGGAATTGAGTAGTTCAAATATCATAGATATTTGACAGTCAAACAAAGTAATTATACAGGCTGTAATCTATCTATATGAAAAAGATCTTGCTGCTTTTTCTCATTATTTTTTACAAGTTGGTTATTATTACATATGCTTTGCAATTAAGCTTGTAGGCAGGATCAAACATTCTAAAGCCATAGACTAGGATAAAAATACTATTTCTAAACTAATGTTATGTGGGGCCCTTAGGAATGTTGGTGGGTTTTTTGTTTTTATGTTGCATGAGTAGTCTTATATACTATCCTATTAATAATTCAAGCCAAAGCTATCTTATTTTCTACTGCATGACTTAATGACATGTTCATAAAGTACACAATTAAATATATTGCATGAAGGGCATATTATATGAAAACCGTTTCCCAAAGAGGTCCAAAAATACACTGAAGACTGCTGAAGTTTCAGGGGATCCAAATAATTAAAATATTATCAGCAGCATCCTGTCCACTGAAAACTTTTTTCTGTGCTTGAATGACTTGGCCTAATATATATATGAGGTTTTATATATAGGTGCACATAACACCACAAGGTTGTAGTGTCCTTGTGTGGTTCCTTTATACTTTCTCCTTATTAAGTATCTGTTGCTGATTGTGGGGCAATGAATGGTATTAAAGCTCCAGAAGAGAGTCTAGGTGTTTGCTGAGTAGGCTTAAACTCCTTAGTACAGGTATGGAAGATTGTAATAACATAGCTACACAGTTTCAGGAAACACCTTCGGCAGCTATGTCTTGACTTAGTGATGGGAAATCAAAATGCTTAAAAGTACTTAAAAATACTTTGCAAATACTGTGATGATGGACTTCTAGTACTTGGCATACACTGCAGAAGGAGAAGTACCAGCATCAATTTTGAAAATGATCCTTGGGAACAAAAGACATTATGATTTTAGATTATGCCTTTTTTTATTGCATAAGTACTGAGAATGTACTTTTCATTGCACTTCAGGACAATAAGATATTTGGCCAGTTCAGAGACTTTTTATTTATTAAATTATTATTATTATATTGATGGAGCCAATGCATATTTTTTTATATATGTAGCTATTAATTTCAATATGTAGTAGAAATTCTTTTTTATGTTCCTTGGAATTCTATTTAGTCCTGACTTTTAAAAAATATTTCTTAGCTGGGAAGGCTTACTGAAAAGAAACTTCTGCCATAGTTGAGTTATATTGAAATCAGACAAAATAAGAAACTTGACTGAGACATTTTTCAATTTAATTTTAAACTATATATGTAGCTCTTAAAAAATCACATGAAATAATTTTGAAGCCAGGAACATAAGAATAAATGGGTAGTTTAAGCAATGCTAATTCATGTCCAGATTGAGATTTTCAAAAATGGAAGGTGTTTAGGTGCCAAATGACACAGACAAGCTTTAATCATCATAGTCAAAAGAAAAAAAAAAGGAAAAGGAGGAAACTTCTACCAATTTGTAGTTACAGTATGCTTCAGTACTGAAGATAAAACTTTACAGTTTCAGTAAATTAGATCAGAAGGTTTCTGAGATACTCATCTTCTGTATTTTCCCAACTTGTCTGCATGCTGCCATCAAATCCCTAACTGTGCTGTTGCATTTTGTGGCTCAGCCAGAGGCTCTGTGCACTGAGAGCAAATGGCTTGCAGCAAGGCCCAGGGGAGGCAGGGAAGGAATGCCAAGGCAAGAAAAACCCCAACCAACCAAATATTTTCTATCTAATGTTTGTGTGTTCTGTCATGCTATGAAACCTCATTTTGTAATACGTCTTTAAGCAAGATCTGCCACCCTACACTGCACTTTAGGTGGGCAGATCAGACCATGACAAGCCCAAGACCTGAATTTCCCAATATTGTGTGCTAGTAATGGCCTAGGCCATTTTTGGTTTCCTACTGTAGTGTCCATAAACATCTGTCTGGTGGAATATTCCACCATAGCTGAATGGTCTAATTGCTTTGTCTGCGCAATGCGTAGCACAATAGGAATATATGCCTGGTTCAGGTTATCCTAACACCGTAGTACCCATAATTTTTTGCAGAATTTCTATTTTAAAGAGTATTGATCTTTAAACATAAGACAGTCAGGATACTGACACACCTACTGACACACCTAAATATCTTTGAAGATCAGGTGACTTAAATGTATCTTAGAAATCGAGAACTTAAGAATGTAATTTAAGCTTTGTCACTGCAAGTGGAAAATTTCACAATTGCTTATTAAAATAGGTCTAGTGCTATGGCTTAGGCCAAAGGCTAAGTTTATAAAGGCATCAACAGAATTTTGGAAATTCTATTCATTTGCAATGTATGAAAATGGTTTGCAAGCTTCCACATGAAGTAGAGACTTTGGAAAGTATCACTAGCCTATCATTTAGCAAATTTATAAGGGCCTGACCACCTGTATCCCTTTACTTCTAACATACCTCTACATTGCATTCTCTTATAACCAAAGCAGAAGAAGCTGGAGGTTTATTATTTGAACACCATGAAATGATGAGCAGTTCATGGGATAAAGTTTACATTTTATAACTCATCCAATAATACATGTTTTGGGAGAAGAGAACATTACCAAAGAACCAAAATCAGTTTAGTTCTAGCATGTTTGTTTCAGCTCAGAAGAATTTTTGCTTATTCTTGGCACATTGTTTTCAGGAGAAGTTAGACTTCAGTGCTGTTATATTTCCAGCTTTAACTAATTTTCCATTGTTCAGATAGTTAAACCTTCAGAGCTTCAGTAGAGCTGCAACTAACAGGTATCTTGGGATGCTATGAATCCAAATGTTGACATTTTTTAGCAAAGCTTGTTAGAGCATTTGCCAGGAAACTGAATTCTATAGCATTTTAAACTAGCTGACTGCTCTTGAACACCTTTGGCATTCATGTTGTTCCTTGCAAACCTTTTCAGAGTTGGATGGGGATCATACTGCAGTGGCCAGACAATCTGTCCACCAAACACCCTTGTTTTGAAGATGCTGGGTAGCTGTTTTCACTCTCCATTTACTAACTGTCAAGTACATGTCTCGGTGCCAGTTAAAGTGACTGGAAGTCACATAGCTAGAACTGCATAAAGTAATCTGGACGGCACTATGGCAGATTTTGTACTTCCTTGGCATTTTTCATTTCAGAATCTTAAAATAATCGAGAGGTAATCCAGAGGTCATTTCCAAGAGTATACTGTTAGTACAGTTGAACAGGCAGGAATACATTCTTATTCACATTATACTAACATCCACATTGAAAATGGTCCCTGTCACAGCTGGAGCTCTGCAAAACATGAAAAAACCTCATAGTCCAAGTGTGCTAACAATTAATATATTTGATAAAGACAAACACTTCTTTTTAGGATAAAAGCACGCTTTAAGTAATAACTCTCAAATCAAACTGATCAGAAAATAATTTGCACCTTAGGAGAAAACCTGGTATCTTGATATAGTTTTCATGCAAATTTTGTTGTGGTTTTTTTTAACGTAGGAAATTGTTAATTATCAAAGTTTTGAGGAATAAGCAGAAAACTGAAACACATGATGGCACCCATTCCTTTGGAAGCTGCCTAAGCCAAAGTGAAATGTTTCAATATTGAAGTGGAAGTTTGGACAAAGTGTGCCATTTTTTTCCAACATAAGTGTCAATTAGTGATCAAATATTTTATTTTAACATATTTAATTATTTATTTTCCTTATTAATGAACAGTTTCATTTGGAAATGTATTTTTTAAGTTTTAAATATTGTTTTGAAAAATCCTGATTTCAATATAAGCATATTTAAGACTTAACCACTGATGTAAATGATAATGATGTAATTAGGAAAATGTCAGAGAGATTCCAGTGGTATATTTAGAAGAAATGGAAGACTCATCCTTAACAAAGTCAGGCATTGGAAATGGTAAAATGAAATACAGAAAAGTAATAGTAGAAACACAGACCTTCCACACTGAGTTTATTTTTAGCTTCAGTGACTGCAGGAGAAATCTGCTTGCAAATGTTAACTCTTCAATTGTTCAGTGCATCTTTCACTTAAACACGAGTGAACATTTATGGAAAATTATTCTTTTAGCTTAATGTAAGTGTGAGATCTCTGGAGGTAATCTATGTCAATCTCCTGCTAACACAGGGACAAATTAGAATTTACATCAGTGTTCTCTTTTCCTGTGGTTACTGTTGTGGAAGGATCAAAGATATTAAGTAATGAACGAGATCCATAGTGAACTTGTACAGATACAGCATGCTGTAGGGTATTAATCCTTTTTGGCAGGGGTCTTAATTTCCCTCCATTCAGATAGACCTGATGGAAGCTATAGGTAGCACATCATGGTCAGACATATAGAAGGGCAATAGGTGAAAGCAAGGCAGTAGTGAACAGTTATAGACAGTGATCATAGCCAATAAGAACCACCTTAATTTTAGAGATTAAAACTGCAATTATTTTATGCAAGTTTGTTTTACCAACCCTTAAAAACCCTGACATGTCCATGATTCTCCAGTTATTATTTCTGTGGTGGGTGACCTTTTAGAAGTTCCATCCATTCTGAAAGAGATAATCCTTATTGTCAAATTCATAGTGTTCATTGTTCCTTTCTCCAGACACGACCTCTGTAGCATTCTTTTTTTCATAAGTAAGCCTTCTTATCACTTGACCCGGGTACTTAAAAGTGGAGGTTTCAGAGAACTGCTTTTGTGTTCTTTAATTCCACATCTCTTGGGTGGTTTTGGTAAGTTAATACTAAAGAAGAAAGCAGAAGACAACTACAGAATGCATGAAAACATTTAAAATAAAAATGTAGAGAGACAAAGTAAGAAAGAAATCAGACTGAACTGAAAATGTCTTTATCTGTGTTGGGGCTTTTTTTTGCAAAAATAATAGACGCTTCTAATCCAATCTGGAGTGTTTGGGTGATAGGAAAAATGTAGAATGAGCATACTCTGAAGTGACAGACATATCATCCCTGCCTGGTAATCGCCCATGGTCAGATGGAACAGACAAATTTACATGCTATGGTTAATGAAACCATTACATTCTTATTTTGGAGCTAATGGAATTCCATAGAGGTTCTGAGTGTTAAAACACTAGTTTATTAATAGTCTTCTAGTACAAATTCTCTTTCTGGCTATATAGAGCACATTTACATGCTGATTACTCATAAAACCTTTTCTCTTTGCCCATAGTTTCTGATTAAAATTGGGATTATGTTGTTCATTGGTCTGAAATCACAAAGTCTGGAGTGGATTATTTTGTTCATTGGGCTGGAGTCACCTGAACTGTAAAGTGGATTATGTAGTTTGCTGGACTGGAAGTACTGCATTGGGTTGCTGAATCCTATTACTCTCTGAGCTCTAGGCAGATCCCTGGAATTCCTGTCAGAGGAACCCACTCTTTGTGCAGTAAATCCAACCTTTAGTCATTTCTAAGCAGTTAAGAGAAGTCCTATTTTATCTAGATAAGAGTAGGTACACTAGTGTGTCAGTATATATTCTCTGATCAAAGTGAGAAGCGCATTAGATCTTGCTAATAATTCTAACTGAGGTGAAAAATCTCATCAGTTATTTGGAAGCTGATGTTCTCCAATTAAGTCTTCCTTTCATCTGTCTGTGCACCTGGTTAGATTAAGTACATCTCTGACATTGAAACACCCAAGGAACGTGGTGATTATTTGCACTCCAGTAGAACCTAAAGGACCTATTGTGCCAGACTTTGCACAAAAGGAGACTGATTTGTAATCCTTCCCTGTGCCTGAGGAAATATGAACAGAATTTGATGACTGAGAAGACATGACAGAGAAAGAATTGACTAAGGACTATATTTCCTTGGAGTAATTACAAGAGTTCCAGATTAAACTCTGTCAAAAGACATACTGTATTTAGTTATAATTCAGCTAGGGGTTTTTATGCAATCCTGTGGATCATTCATTCCATCATTTGAGTTTTAAACTAGAGTAAACATTGAGGTGGAGTAGTCAAGTGAGGTGAGAAGAAGAGGAAAAAAGCTTTCAACTTTCAGCAACAGAATGTGAGAACAAGGGATTACAGAGAATGCTGGGAAGCTGATCTTAAAGGAGTGATCACTGATATAAAAGGGACAAGATTAATTCTGTGAAAGTGTCTGGGATACTGCCAAAAATTGTTTTATGAAATGCAAGCGTTCATGTATAATGAATGTATGACTTCATTCTTACTGGAATACTGCTGGGAAGACATCGCTTGGTTATCGTGAAGACTTTTAGAACTCATTAAACACAGTCTGGCTTTTTATTGATTTATAAAAGAACACCACAATATTCTAGAGAAACTTCTGGAGACAGAGTTTAAATATCCATATGACAGACTTATCTATCCTTTCATAACACAATAACAAAATCTGAACAACCCCCCCATCTTGCAGTGTTATCCATCTCAGCATATCCAAACATCCACAGAGTCAGCTTAGTTCTGCTTTTATAGTGTCTGCGTTGACTAAGAGTGAACAACATCTGTAACTTCTAACACTTTTATGGACAAAGAAGTAGTTGGATTTGTTTAAGTTGGTGGAAGCTGGTAAAATTTACCCTGAAGTACTTGAGGAATTCAAAGCAATCTGTGCAATGTTAGAGAATTCATGAAGGATGGGTGGAGGCCCAGAGGTCCAGAGTTAGGCAAATGCGTTGGGAAAGAGAAAAGGGAGTAACAGTCTTGAAAGAGGTGCTTAATAAAATCAATAAAGCCTTTTAACTAAGGGTATAGTGTTATGGGACTGTACAGTACATTCTGGGGAGTATTAACATGAAGGTTTCTGCAATGCAAAGCAGATGCAGCCATGCACTGTGTGGGAATCAGCTGATCAGTCTCATCGTGGCCCGAAGATTTAGGGCAAGTGTGTAGCTTGACACTAGCTCTGATTTGATTGTAAGCAACAGGATGTTGTAAGCCTGTTTGTTTGCAAAGACACCAGTGCCTTTCCAGTGTGGCAATTGGAATGCTGACAGGATAACTAATAGCACTTATTTGCATTGTTCCCATAAATCCTACTTATATATCTTATAGAGGCAAAAAAAAACCCTGTTCAAGAACTAGATCACCCTTGGCTAAATATAATAAAATGTATAGTATGTGCAGCTTGCAATAGAACTGAGAAAGAAAATGTGGAAACCGTATGTTCAAGCTACAATAGCCTGAAGGTTTGCTGAGGAGGTGCAATACAACCTTACAAAGAGGAGCTCTAGTGAAGCTATTGCCAGACTGGCTCTGATTGAACGTGGGGGGGGGGGTGTCTGCCACTTGTCAATGAAGTTCAGGACAAAGTCCCTGCAAGGAAGCCTTAGTGTAAGCTAGCACTTCCTTGTTTGTCTCCTTCCACCCCAGTGCATGGGTTTCCTTGCCTGAAACATCAGTCACTCAAGGCTGAAGCCAAAATGACAGCCAGTATGGAGATTGAACAGAGTATCAAGGACCTTGAATTTAGCTACATTACCTCAGATTTAGAGTTTAAATCCTAAGGTATGTGGTACCCTCTCAGTTATAAGCCAGAGGTACCACTGAAACACTAAAATAAGCAGTGGCTCAACCTGATCATGATCTTCAGCAACTGTATGTGGTATTTGAAGTACATATCTAAAGGCTTCTTCCAGCAATGTCTAGATGCTTCTTCAGTATTACTGTAATGTGAAGTTGCATACTTTTATAGTTTAGGAAGTTAAACAATATATGTAAGTCTTATCAAGGAAGAAGTTGACCAGCTGAAATACAATTTGTGTGAACTATTTCCTATTCTTAAACTAGCCTGAATAGAGCCTACAGTGATTCAGGTGACAGATGATAACTTCTTGTTCTGTTTAGTTTCTTAAGGAACAAGAAAAAAGCAAACCCAGCTTCAGTATCTGCATTGTAAAAACTTTTTCCAGTTATGCATATAGAATATCAGGATTTTTTCCTCCTGCCACTAGATAGAAATACTGCCAAATACAGGAAACTGAATTATTAATGTTTCCCTTTATCTTAAAAAAAAAAAAAAAAAAAGGGCAAATCAAGTCCATAAGAGTATGGAACATGGACAAGAGTTGCCCGTTCTTGTGGTGCCAGTAGTTACCCTCACAGTCTACTGTTAAGCTAGTGTTATGGTTTCATTGCTTTTCTTTGGGCCCTTTTCCTTTCTGAACATTTCTGGTTTTGGAGATGAATTTTTCTTTCCCTCATTTACATAATTGTGAACGCTGCTGGGGTGAAGTTGTCAAAAGAAAGAAGTTATGTTTCATGGAAAATGTTGAAGTTTCTGGAGAAAAAGATGGAACTTTAGAGGAGATAAATTGACAACTTCCAGTTTTCTAAGAGCAAAAATCCTCATAAATGCCTTTGGGAAGATTAAAATTATTATCCCCAGGTAGCAGAAAAGTGTCTTCTGCCAGGAAGGTGATACTGATGTGAGCATATTTTCAAACTAGAATTTTCCAGGAGGCACTGCCAAGTGCAGTGTCTTGTCTCTCTCTGCCTTCTTGGTGCTTCTTTTTTTTCTTGTCCAGTTGTTCACATATTCCTGATAAGTTCTAACTTCTGCTTAACAAATACATTTGGGTACATGTATTTGCTGTGGTGCCCATGAAGAGGTTTGACATGGGCCACCAAATTCCAATGAAGGGACTCCTAACTGATAGTAGTGTGTGGACAGGAAAAAATATTATCAATAGAAAATTCAGTTTGGAAGCTTTATGCAGCCCAAATAAAACACCATTAGTTTCTACAAACTATAGATTTTTTGTACTTAATAAAAGAAAGAAAAGTAAAATAATGAAGTCATTTTGACAAAGATGATTTAATCACCACAGTGGAAGTTTATGGTTGCTTTGGGAGTGCTGTTGATACATGAAATCTAGTAAAAAAAAAAAAAAAAAAAAAAAAAGAAAAAAAAGACAGTACCAACCAGTATTATTTTTACACACAGTGTGTTTCGGGAGGGTTGATTTCTGAAAGAGAGTGGGGAGGAATTAGGAGGAAGAAAGTGAATGAAAACAGGACGCACAATAGAAGTCTTGATGGGCAAAAAAAAATGATTCTGCAGTCTGGGAAGAAGACAACTGACTGCAAGCCCACCACTGTTCAATGTTAAAGGCAGAAACTATAAACAAAATGCAACAGTAAATGAAAAGAGAGGAAGAATGTGTTAATATAATTTTTAACTTAAAGAGAATTGATAAGGGAAGCTAAAATGTGTCACAGAAACATTGGTATCTAGCAGAGTTGATAACAAGCAGAAAAATATATTGGGGATAACAAATTCTTTGTGGAGCTTTGCAGTTTGTTAGCAATGCAGAAAAATGCAGGTATGTTTCGTAGTTACCCATACTTACATAGCATATGTATATCTACAAACCAGCATGATATAATATGGTAGTGGTTTAATCTTTTCTGGGCTATTTTTAACTAAGTATGATGTTAGCAACAGCAGTTGCTAAGGATTCTCAATTTAAAATCAATAATCCTTAACACTTTAGAATCCAAATTATTAAACAGGCATGTTCTGCTCAGATCTGAAATTTGTTTTGTGTTATACGATGTATGAAAAGTGAATGTGGTAGGCCAATGTTAGGACACTTCTAAAAGTGACAGGTACATAGACCCAAATAAGCACTGGAAAATGAATTAACATCAACTGTAGTGAAAATGGTAGATCAGTTACTAGAGCCTGTCCACAGGATTTTGTGGAAAGCATGTCTTGTCAAAATAAGTTTAAAAAAACTCTTGTCTGCCTTTTGTCATGGTTTCTGCTGCGATAGAGTCAATTTTCTTCCTAGTAGCTGGTATAGTACTGTTGGATTTAGGATGACAATAACGTTGATAACACACTGATGTTTTTGTTATGGCTCAGCAGTGCTTACACTAAATCAAGGACTTTTGAGCTTCTAATGCTGCCCTGCCAGCGAGGAGGCTGGTGGGCACAAGAAGCTGAAGGAGAACACAGCCAGGACAGTTGACCCAAACTGGCCAAAGCAATGTTCCATACTATATGGCATCATCCTCAGCATGTAAACTAGGGGAAAAGCTGGCCAGGGTGCACTGCTTGGGAACAGGCTGGGCATCAGTCTGTTTGTGGTGAGCAATTGGTTTTCATTTGCATCACTTGTTTTTCTTGGGTTTTATTTATCTCTGGTTTTGTTGTTTTCATTACTTTTTTTTCAATTATTAAACTGTTTTTATATCAACCCATAAATTTTCTTTTACCCTTCTGATTCTCTCCCATCCCACCAAGGGGGAGTGAGTGAGCAGCTTGTGTGGTGTTTAGGTGCCAGTTGGGGTTAAACCATGGCAGCCTTGAAGGCTTATAAACTCATACATCCTCAAAAAAAAAAAAAAAATCTTAAATCCTCACTTTGTATATACCAAAAAGTGAACAAGAAGTGTGTCAGAGTAAGATCTTTCTATCATGTGAACATGCTAATGAACCCTTTAGGAAGACTTTCTGACAATTTTTCATGAACTTCATTAATACCAAACTTTCTATTGCAAACGTACTAAGACCTAATGAGTAGATTTGCTCTTGGAAATACCTTGTCTATTGCCATCATTCTTAAAATAAATAAAAACACCCAAATTCCAAATGCAAGAAAGAAAGAATGAAGACTTCCTTTCTCATTTGTATTCTAAAATATGATACTGCATAGCAACTCACAGCAGGAAACTCAGTAAATATTATATAAAGCACATTAATGCAAATTGTCAGACCATACCTCATTGCAAAAGTTGCCATGTAGAGGGAAAGAAGTTCACCTAATTAAATCTAAAACCTTTACAACTGCGAAACTATAAATTTTTATCTATACTAGCAATAGCTGTAAAATTTAATCTAAATTGAAGTATTAGGTTTTTCTCCCCCTCCTACGTAAAGACTTACATGAAATTAGAACATGCCTTTTAACTTCTTCCACATGAGTAGTGCCTCTAAAGACATCAGTGTACCCTTCCCAGCAGAAATGCTTATTAGGTTTATGCTCATTAAATAGTCTCTTTCGTCCTCTGCTTTCTTTTATTTTCAAATTTTTTTTATTTTTAATGAGAGAAGCACAAAATGATTTTTTTTTGTTTGTTTGTTTTCTTGTATCTGATGCTCCTGTAACAATAAAAAACAAGGTCTGAGTGGCACTGTGCTGACCAGCTATGTCTGGTGCTCCACTCTGGTTGGAGCTGATTCATAGCTGGGGTAACCGGTCACAGTTCCTCATGCCATGTATATTGTCAGAATATCCTTGAAAATTTGCTGCACCTCTTGTGTTTGAAACCTCATGAAAAATATTTTTATCGGTTCAGATAAAAGTATTCAGGGATTCTAGTGGGTAAGTATATCTTCTCAAAAAACAAAGTCCAAGAAACACAGTAAGTGAAAGGAATAATTTTCACAACCTAAATATTCTTGTGAATCATCTCTCACATTAGCTGCTTTGGATTTACACAATTAAAGCGTACAGCAGCAGAGTCCTATGGGCAGGTGCCAAGGGCAGGACAGACTCAGATGCTGTTGTCTAGGCTCAGGTCTTCTGTATCGAAAGCATAAGGAAAATCTCAGTGCTCGGTAAGATAATGAGCCAGCACTCCTCCACAGTACTACCCTAGTTAAATAACATTAAATTTCCCTTTAGGAGACTCATAAGGCATTTTTATTCACTGTTTTGTTTTTTGTACTCACATTTCACTTTAATAGTCATGGAGGGGGGGGGGGGGCTGTTTTATTTGTTTTTTTTTAATTTCTGCCCTCTATGAGAATCACTTTTCTAGCAGCAAGAACTGTAAGAAAGATTGGCTTGGCCTATTGGTCCATCTTGTCCCAACCCCTCTGCAGAGCCTTCCTATTCTCAAGCAGATCAACGCTCCCCCTCAACTTTGTGTCATCTCCAAACTGACTGAGTATGCTCTCCAGATCATCAATACAGGTATTAACCAGGACCGGCCCCACCACTGAGCCCTGGGCAGCACCACGTGTGCCCGGCCACCAGCGGGATGTGACTCCATTCCCCACCACTCTGGGCTCGGCCGCCCAGCCAGCTTTAACCCAGCACAGAGCACCCCCGCCCAAGCCAGGAGCAGCCAGTTTCCCCAGGTGAACGCTGTGGGAGATGGTGTCACAGGCTTTACTAAGGTCCAGGTAGGCAACATCCACAGCCTTTCCTTCATCCACTAGGCAGGTCGCCTTGTCATAAAAGGAGATCAGGTCTGTCAAGCAGGACCTGCCTTTCATAAACCCACGCTGGCTGGGCCTGATCCCCCAGTTGTCCTGCACATGCTGCGTTGGTGGTGCACAGGATGATCTGCTCCATAATCTTCCCTGGGACCAAGGTCAGACTGACAGGCCTTGTAGTTCCCTGGATCTACCTTCCTGCCGTTCTTGTAGGCGGGTGTCATGTTGGCTAACCTCCAATCTGCTGGGACCTCTCCAGTGAGTCAGGACTCCTGATAAATAATGGAGAACAGCTTGGTGAGCTCTTCCATCAGTTCCCTCAAGTGGATCCATCCAGCCCCATAGTCTTGTGTGTGCCTAAGTGGAGCAGCAGGTCACTGACAATTTCCTCCTGTACTGTGGGGACTTCATTCTGCTCCTTCTCCCTGGCTTCCAGCTTAGGAGCTGAGTACCCAAAGCGAAGCTGGTCTTGCTATTAAAGACTGAGGCAAAGAAAGCATTAAGTACCTCAGTCTTTTTCCTCATCCTTTGTGGCCGTGTTCTCCGCCACACCCGATAAAGGATGAAGATTATCCTTGGCCCTCCTTTGGTTTCTAAAGTATTTGTGAAAAACATTTTTTATCTTTTACGGCTATGGCCAGCTTGAGTTTTAGCTGGGATTTTGCATCTCTAATCTTCTTCTCCCTGCCTAACCTTACAGATTCCTTACAGTCTTCCAGAGTTGCTTGCCCCTTCTTCCAAAGGTGGTAAACCACTTGTCTCCCTGAGTTCCAGCCAAAGCTCCCTGTTCAGTCAGACTGGTCTTCTCTCCCACTAGCTCATCTTTCAGCACACTGGGACAGCCTGGCCCCGCAACTTTAAAACTGCCTTCTTGAACAATGTCAGCCTCCCTGGACCGCTTGGGCCTTCAGGGTTGCCTCCCAAGGGCACTCTGTTAACCAGGCTCTTAAACAAGCCAAACTCAGCCCTCTGGAGGTCCAAGTTAACATTTTTTGCCCCTCCTTTCTTCTCCAATAATTGAAAATTCTTATCTTGTGATTACTATGCCCAAGATGTCCTCCAGCCACCACATTACCCACCAGTCTTCCTTGTTTGTAAACAGCAGGTCCAGCGGGGCATCTGCCCTGGCTGGTTCATGCACCAGCTGCATCAGGACTTCAGGAACCTCTTAGATTTTTTTTTTTCTTCTCTGCTGTGTTGTATTGCCAGCAGACACCTGGTAAGTTGATATCCCCCACAAGCACAATGGCTAGCAATTGTAAGACTTCTCCCAGCTGCTTGTAGAATGTTTCATCTGTCTCTTCATCCTGGTTGGGTGGTCTATAACAGACTCCCACCAGGATATCTGCCTTGTTGGCCTTCCCATGATCCTTACCCATAAACATTCAACCTTGTTGTTAACCTCATTAAGCTCTAGGCAGTCAAAACACTCCCTAACATACAGGGCTACCCCACTGCCTCTCCTTCCTAGCCTATCCTTTCTGAAGTGTTTGTAGCCATTCATTGCAGCTGTTCAGTCATGTGAGTCATCTCACCATGCTTCTGTGATGGTAACAACGTCACAGTCTTCCTGCTGCAGGATGGTTTCTAGCTCCTCCTGTTCATGTCCCATGCTTCAGGCGTTAGCATAGATGCACTTCTTCTGCGCTATCAGTCTCACCTCAAACACTGGTGTGCTACTGCCCACAGCCTCATCTCTAACAACTTTGTTTTATTCTCTTCCCACTTTGAATCTAATTTAAAGCTCTGTTGGTTAAAGAGATCTGCTTTATTAAAGACTGTGATTATGAGAGACCTACTTTGAGATGTGGAGATTTCTGGAGTCGTTTGGAATATTTTGGTACTGACAGCAATGCAAATCTGTCAGTGTTTTTCTCTGTTGACATACCACTGTGTCTGATGGCTGTTGCTGCTGAGGTGTATTATCTGGATGGTTATAGACAAGTAAAAGCAAAAGAATATATCATGGCTGTGGGAGAAGTCCACAGGCAAGACATGATACGAGGGCATTAAGATACAAGTATGTGATGAATAATGTCTTTATGCAGTTCTTAGCAAGAGCACAGGTTGCATAACCTTACTCTGTACCCATTTCCAAACTGCAAATCAAGTCCTTTTTTCTGTAAGACTGTAAAGCAGAGCTGGGGCTGGACTTTTATTATACTTGTGTGCAGTACTTAGAAGTCTTAATAATCCAATCTTATGTGAAATGTCCAAGTACTATGAATAATAATCAAACCATAACAGCAGGAGGTACCTAATGAACGGAATTAATGTATCTCTTGTTCCAATTTACTAAGATTAGTAAACTTGTTATACTCCTAGTGATAAATACCTGGCACTGATATCTTCACTGTTGGAGGATCTTTTGATTACTTCTTTTCAATGCTAATTTTTCCCCCCCCAAATGAGTTGTTAGACATTAATAGCTATGCCCAAAATCAGGTTCTTGTGTGCCATTCCTGACTGATCCATCATGAAATTAACCTGGCAGCTTCACAAGTATTTTCATTTCCTCGTCATCATATAAACACTTGAAAGAGTACAACAAGTAAGTGTTCGTTTCACAGTAAATCAAGGCAGCGTTAGCCTCCATTAGAAGCTCTTAATCAGACTGTATCCCTATAGGCAGAGATGAACTGATGTGTCCTGTTTTGACGGTAAAGTACCATATTATTTAAAAAAAAAATAATACAGCAACACTGTGTTTAAAAGCCACGGAACGTAATTCTTTTTCATAACTCATGTGTAAGGAATTATTTTCCATTATGTTGCTGGAGAACAGGAGTGAATACAGAGAAGATATTTATCTAATCCAGAAATTTAGTAGTACACCAGATAGTAAGGTATATTGCTAAAATCCCACTTTCCTGTGTCAGGGTTTTGTGTGTGTGACCTGAGTTAAGTCACCAAATTTTATTTTCTATAGTTTTACTATCATGAATACAAAGTAATGCAAACGTTCTTTTCAGTGTTTCTTTGGGGTTTCAGGTATACTGCAGTGAGAATGTTTCCTAGCACAGTATATTTTTTTAGCTAAAGCGAAGACACTGAAAAGTATTCCAGTTAAGGAAAAGTTTTGGATAGATGGCATAAACTATGAACTTTTCAAATTTAAATCTTTTTTCTACTTTCAGCTGTGTACCATGACAAAGCACTTCTTTTGGAATGTTGCGCAGTCTCAGCACCTCAGAAACATTTCACAGTGCTACCTCACTACCTTTAAAAAACATGATTTTGAGTAGAGTGAGATCATAGCACCACTAAGATGCTCTAAGGGCCTTAATACGTACAGGGAGGAGGAGCTGGATGTTAAGCTGGAGAAGAGGAAGCTAAGAGTTGGAGTCCTGAAGTGAGTAGCAGAGGAGACAGAGCCAGACTTTTGGAGGTATAAAATGAAAGTACAAGAGGCAATGGAAGGGAAATCCTGATTAATTAACAGGAAAAAATAATAACCACAAAGACAGTCATGCATGTAACAAAGATCCAGAGAAATGTGGAATTTTCATCCTCAGAGAATCTGAAACTTGTCTGGGAAAGCCTACACAACCCAGTCTTACTCTTTGGTTAACTCTGCTTTGAACAGGGGATTGGATCAGACAAGTTCCAGAGCGCTCTTTCAGCTTACGTTATTCTATGACCACAAACAGGGAAGTCTGGAGGTATTTGATCTGTGTGCACTTCTTATAACATAGTGCATATAACACTACATAAAAAATGCAGTATGCATAAGAAAATATACTAAGTAAATTGACAAATGAAAGATGAAATTCTGTTTTTCACAAAGGTACAGACTTATTTCAGATTTTCTATATTTCTTTGCTATTGGTTTTTTCCTTACCCTTAAGGGCTTGTCTGCATATAGATGTCATTGTGCAGTATGCATAGGCAGGAATTTATAGTGTGTTAGTCTTTTGTTCTATCTTCCTCCATACACATACCTCAGGCTCTGATTCATGAAGAAGGGCAATTTATATTGGCAGATCTGATGAGATTGTTCCACTTAACTGTTTGACCTACTGCTTCTGCAGTCAGGTAAGCTGCTCAGGAAGAAATTCCTGCTCTCCTGCAGTTTACAGCCCAGTGCTTTAAGACCAACCAGCATGCCTTGGACCAACAGACTGGGTAGTTATGTGATTCATGAACTGGTTTGCATGGTGCTCGTCTTTGAGGTGGGACTGGAGTAGGATTACTTTACCTTGAATTAATAAGCTCCATAGATTTTCAGAATGACTTTGTGCACTGCAAGGCTCATTTACTACATCATAATTTTTCTATGGGGATCAAGGCTAATAGTTCCTACTTTCAAAAGCAAAATTTAAAGCTATGAGTATACATTAGTGTTTGCTCATATGGGATGCTGCATTATTAGTTACACAAAGAAAAAAAAAATTAGCTGTGTTATCACTGCAATCACTCTGAATTCACCTGTAAATAACTACCCAATGAATCTTTACAAAACCATCTGCTCATCAGAATTACATAGTGGGGTGCTACTTCCAAGTATAAAACTTGACATAGATTGAATTTCTCAATAAATTCTATCCTCAGATCTACTAATAAGTGTAAGCTTCCTGATGGGAATTTTCTACGTGGGTTTTATCCCAGGTATCCAAGATAGGGGAGAAAAACAAAAATGACAACTAGTTTTTCATACTTTCATCAGAATCACAAACTAAGAGTTACAAGTTTTCCAAAAAAGACAAAACCTATTTACACTTGGAAACAACAGCAACAAACATTTCCAATCAGTTCTAAAAGTATTTTGTTTGTATCTGTGAACTGGAAGAAGCTTGTAGTCGTTGTTTACAAAGTGTTAAAAGACTTCAGCACAAATAGTTTGATACACTTTTTTAGTTCCAGTACCTTGCTTTATGTCTTTGTTAATTCAGGACCTGAGGTTTTGTTTAAGGCACCTCAGAAGCTTGTATAGTTTGCGTGGCAATTGCATTTCCACCTTGCCCCAGACTGAAGATTTGTGATCAAAAGAAGAGCTTAAAACATTTGTATTCCATTCAGTTGGGTATCTGGAAATGTAAAAAAAAATATTTCTTAGGGTTTTTTGATTGTATGGAAAACAATCACTGCGTAATGACTGAAGCCTCATATTTATAACCTAAATAATTATTGTATTAGTTTTATAAATTTTGCACAAAATTATATATGCTTAGATTGGGGATTTCAAAAAGCATAGCTCCACTGTAGCTCATAAAAAAGATTTTTCTTCCCAAATGAGGATCTGTATTATACTGGAGTCAAAATGAAGTCTAATGCAAAGATACATAAACTGATATTACCCAGAGCTGGTTAGTATTGCTGATACCTGAGGGCAAACCATCCTTATGCCAGGAATTAGTATACCTGCACTGACATGAACAGATCTTCCAAATTCAAAGTTGTTCTGTTTCTGAACCAGGTGCTGTGTATTTTGGTCCAGAGGCATCGACGACTACGATAAAAATAAAGATATTAGCACAGTTCAATCTTTGAAAGGTCTCTGCCTCTTTTAGTGACTTTTTTTGTGCCAGTATATTAGATCAGATCCTCTATGTAAAATGGATTTCACACCTGCCGTTTAGTTGAACAAATTCTAGAAACCTAGGCCACAAAAGGGTGAGCCTTGGTTTGCTGGCACAAACAAGATGGATGGTGGTTCTGACACAGACTTCAGAAGCTAGAGAAGATTACACAGGGAGTGATAGGGTTTATGGCATGCTGAATTGCGTTCAGCTTTTAGGAGCGGGATAGAGAATTTATTGTGGCTTCAAGAAATCAGCTTGTTCTGTGTATTCTCTCTCTTTCTCCCTGACTGGGTTTATTTAGATTATCTTAAAACCTGTGGGGGAGAATCTTAGTGATTACACTGGGGCTGGGATGGTTCCTGTACAGAAGACCGTTCAGTCACGTCAGCAGAGATTTATTTCACAATCCTGGGTGAAGCAAAGTATCAGTGCCTGTTGATGAAATGCTTGCTGTGGAATCTGTGGGCTTAGTTGTTGGATATTCTTCTGATTAAAAAAAAAAAAAAAGATTGATGAAAGACACTAGAGAACAAATTAATGTTTTTTACACTTGATTAACTGCTTAATATTCCTAATGTGCTCAAGGTACTGGAAACACTTGGAGGGTAAACACAGAGACAGCTCAGGACCTGAAAGTGAAAGTCAGTGAGGCCAGATTTTAATTAAATTTAAATTAAAAAGAGAGAGGAAATTAAAGTATCTATCACATTAAAAAAAATTAAAGCAGTTTCAACTCCTAAAATAAAGAAAACCTCCACTGAAAACTAACAACCTAGCTTTAAGGAATCTATAGCGAATTCATTGCTACAGTGAAGGAGTTTTCGTGATCATCTGGGACCAAAAATTATTTAGCTGTTGTGGTGTTAAAAGAAAAAGTGGACAGGAAGACCAGAAGAATAGCGAATAATCTGTATTGCACATCAAAAATTTCCCCCTGTTTTTATCCTTTTTTTTATTGGTCCTGCTTTTTGTTTTAGAATAAATCCAGTCCTGTTCTGAGCCAATCAAATTAGTTTTTATTCTTAGCTATTGAGGAATCACTTTCAGTCTCCATGATAAAAGCCATCTTCATTATGAACACACATTGCTTTCCTCCTGATTGTGGCAACCTCACAATTGTTATAGTTGAAACAAGACCCGGTTTCAGGCACTTAAAACTGTAAAATAGTTGCCCTCTGGGCTCAGGTTTCTCGCACTTATTTTTTACCCAGAGGTGGTATCCTTTTTTGGAAAGCTGTTGTCCTGGTTTCAGCTGGGACAGAGTTAATTTTCTTCTTAGTAGCTGGTGCAGTGCTGTGTGTTGGATTTGGTGTGAGAACAGTGTTGATAGCTCACTGATGGTTTTAGTTGTTGCTGGGTAAGGGTTATACTAAGTCAAGGACCTCCCAGTTTCTCAGGCCCTGCCAGCGAGAGGGCTGGAGGGGCACGGGAAATTGGGAGGGGACAGAGCAGGACGGCTGACCTGAACTAGCCAAAAGGGTATTCCATACCATACGACATCATGCTCAGTATATATAAGCTGGGGGAAGAAGGAGGAAGGGAGGACATCTGGCATTATGGCATTTCTCTTCCCAAGTAACTCTTATGCGTGATGGAGCCCTGCTTTCCTGGGGATAGCTGAAAGAATTCATTATTTTGCGTTGTTTGCACACGTGGCTTTTGCTTTACCTGTTAAACTGTCTTTATCTCAGCTCCTGAGTTTTCTCATTTTTATTCTTCTGATCCTCTCCCCCATCCCCCTGTGGGGGCACTGAGTGAGCAGGTGTGTGGTACTTGGTTGCCAGCTGGGGTTAAACCACAACAGCTTCATAAAATCCCAATTGAGGTTTTTATTAGATATCCAAACTTGAAAAACAGAATCAAGTATTTTTCCCAACGTAAAAGCAAACAAACAATAAATTTAAATAAATTTGTGCTTGAATGTGTATATATATTTTTTAAATTGTAAAGATATACCAAAAAACTTTCAAAAATATCAGAATACCTGCATAAAAATCTTCTGACAATCTCTAGCAGATAATATTCAAAACACTATTTTTGTTTCTATGTATGTTATAAAAATCCAGAGAAATGTCTGAAGTCATATTGGGATAGAAAGCAATACTCAGGACATTTCTCTCTAAAATTCACCCCTCTCGTTTTGACTACAGTAGTCTTAACAGTAGCTCTGACCAGTTCTCTTGATGCAAGTATCTTTGTAACCTCAAACCTGCCACTTGCTTCCAATTTGCTGTGTTGCTTGTTTCGCTGCATTCATTGTTGCCAGCTATCGTAAGTTTTGTAATAAAGGTTTGAACAGTTACTTTTATTCAGGTTCCAGCTTCTGGAGTCAAGTGATTTCTATGCAAGTTTTAACCGTTGCTTCTGAGTTTCTAGACCTCGCTAACATCTTGCAAATACAACTTTCCATAACAGAATAAATATAAAAGAGGCTTTTATTTATCTATTGGCAATTTCAGAATCACCGCAGACTGCTAATGGTTATGTCTTCTCCTTCAACTGTTAAATTTTTCATTTTCATAACAGTCTTTGATCGCAGAGGATTTGGTCATGATTGTATTATTTAGTAACATCAGTGTGTGTAGTCTAACATAAATTCTGAGGTATTCATTGTAAGAATCATATTCATCCAGATTGAAGCCTGTAAATACTCTTAGGATTTAAAGTGACAGCTCAATAATATTTTTGGTTTTATCCCCTGCTGTGCCCTATTCTTTTGTCCACTTATTGCTGTTTGATCATTTGAACTATTCGGCAAAATGGAAGTGTACAATTGCAAAGCCCTCATTTTGCAATTTACTGGAAATGAGGGGCAGAATGTATCTTGAGAGAATGCTGGATGAAAAAAGAATGTACCTAGAATGTCAGAATGAAAGACACAAACTTCAGTTGCCAAAAGAAATATTTCTTGCAAGAACAGTTTCTGAAGGAATTTTTTTAGCTTTATTAAAATTTTCAGGAGAAATTTCCTGCTTTCTTGCCTGAATCTAATTAAAATTACTTTAAGAAACATACTCTGACATTTCTGCCTTTGGTAAATTGATCCTTCTATGGTTAAAAAAGAAAAAGTATTGATTTTCTCACAGAAGTGTAAAATCCATTCCCTAGAAGATATCCTGACATTGGTTTACGTATGCGTACTTGAGAACTACTAGCCCACAGAATTCAGTATCTATAGAGATGTGACTTGCAAACAATACTACTGTATAGAGCACTTAAAAGGTGGCTTTGCCCTTAAGGCTTATTTGGGAAATTACCTGAAATTTACAGGAGTAATGCTGGACTACATCTTAGTTGTGCTTGTCTTACCTCTCTGTTCCAAAACACAAGAGAATGTGCATGACTTTTCACTTAAAGAACACAAGAAGGAAATTATATGAGCACTTGATGCTGATTGAAATTTTATACTTTAGGAGGAAAACAATGGCATTTTTTATGAGAGAAGTTATCCATAGACTTCACAAATCACAAAAGTAAAGTTGGGTTTTCAAGGAAGCGATTCTAGCTAGATGAAATTGAGACTGCAACTGTTTTAACCTTCTTAGGCCGACTGTTTTTCTTTCAATTCAGGATTAATATAAAGTAAGAACTTCACTTTGTAAACCAGACTAAATTCATTACTGGCGACACACTCAGTCTAGTAGTGGTCATGTAAGCACAGAAAATATCAATATCTTTATTTTTTTTCTGGGGAAGGGCTTGTGAGTAGCTGGAAAGAGAACGGAGTAGTTTAGAGAGTTTATCAAAACCTTATGAGCAAGAATTTCAGCCTGTGTAAGCGAAACTCTCTTGGGGTGAGTGGAGCCCTGCTGTTTTTAAACCATCTGAGGTTCGTTCCCTTACCAGCAGTCTGAAATTCCAGTAGCATTCAAGGGGTCTAAAGAAGTTAAATTTCCACTGACTTGCGCAGGGCTTAAGCCCTACAACTCCTGTTACAGTTAATACTTTTCTCATGGCTAAGGAAGTATGGAAACACTGACAATATACAAACATGTGCCTAGTGCTTTAAAGAGAATAGTTATTGATGATGATTTTCTTGCTGAAAGCTATGGCTTAGTTGTTGATGGACTGGCCAGTGATGTCAGTCAAACGTTGTATTGAATGTCATCCACTACTCAAAGAATAAACTGGTCAATTTGCTCTGTCTTTTTGTTTGTCAGCAAAATGGAAAATTGCTGTGCTTGTGTTAAATGTAGTGGAAAAACAAGAGATCTGGAACAGGCAAAATTCATCTCAGCTCTTGATATGACCAAAAGACATTGACAAGATGCAACATAGCAAAATAGTGGGAACTCTAGCTCTAGAACTGTAGGATGGCTGCTTTCTGGTCAGCCTTGCAGCGTCCTCTCTTTTTCCAGCCTGCATAAACACTGCCAGCCTGATTCTCCACTGCGTTGTTTTTGTTTTCTATCGACATGGTTTGAAATATAAACCTGCAGTAATGTAGTGAGTAATCAGGCCCAGAATCAGCAATGAGCTCTTACACTGCATGACACCGTGTGAGTGTTCTCAGTGTTGCCTTTTCTTATGCCTAATTTTGCCATAGTTTACAGATACTTCTGTTCTGCTCAGTCTTACTAAGCTTTGGATATGGTATGCTTTGTGGAAAAACCTGTTGTAAGCAAAGCACCCTGCTGAAAAGTAAATGAATTTTTGAACTCTTGCATCTGTGCAACTCTGCCAATAACTCAGTTGGATGGCATTCTACAGGTGCCTTATTACTCTTTTCTCTAAGTTGCATAACTTTATGGTTATCCTATCAAAAAGTCACAACTGCATTCACCTGTCAAGGATCCTCATTAGTGGCATGTTTTGGTTTTTCTAAATATGATCTTTAGTACACCTAGACGTCTATGATGAGGTGGTTTCAGTGGAGCAATTATATTACAGAAAAAGATGATGATGCAGCATAGATTTACTATCTGTTTGCCAATGGCACCCTTAGTTAATAAGAGTACAGAGTTCTTATAACAGGAATTCAACTGTCATCTATTTTAGAGGAGGAAAACCTCAAATCCTTGCAATCTTTTTAATCCTTGGTAAAGGGAAGGATGTAGAGAGAATATTGTTAGCTGAGTATCTTTTTCTCAACATATCTTTTCTTCTTCCCTTAGGCAAAAGTGTAGTCTAATTACTACAAGCAGTGGGTGAGAAACAGTGTTAGAAAATGTTCAATTATGCAATTTTCATACATTTTCTGCAGTTTTCATTTTGTAGGAGTGCCTTCTTTTGCAGAGTATTGTGTGGTCAGTTAGAAATAGCTCAGGACAGTCTGAGATAAGTATTGGTGAAATAAACTCCATACCAAAATAACGACAACACAGACTGATGGTCTGTGCTTGAATACTGAATTAACAAAATGCCTCAAAGGGTGTGGTCTATTTCTGGTTACTTATTCCTCCTGCATACAATAAATCCAAGGGAAAAAAAGAAAGACGAGATGATCACAAAAATTGTGAATTCTGCACACATCTGCTAAATCATTTGGTTTGTATCGCTAAGGACATTCTATACTAAAAAAGAGTTTCCAGTTCTGTCAATGATACTTCAATGGTATGTAGTAAGATAAGTAAAATGTCCCAGCTTCTCACTCTTTTATACACTGTGTGCCGATGAATGACATGTAGTAGTACTTCAAAATCAACTTATACTTACCAGCTTCATTAAACACAACTGAACAGAAGCTGCTATCATCAGTGAATATTCTTTAGCATAAGAAGGGCAGTAAAATGTATTTATTTGCCATGTCCAGACACTTTTCAGACTTTGGTTGTTTAAGTGGGTCTCTGCAAACCAAGCAAGTAAACATAGTGTTTGAAAAAAGAACAATCCAAGCACCACTGGAAGTCAACTAAAGATTTCTCATTGACATTATTGGACTTGGATTCAATGCCTAATGCACTGTGTCAGGCATTTTAAGGGAACATTTTTGCTGGGCAATTATAACAAACCTTACACTGCTCCCAACTCTACCTTCCCTGCTGAAAGTCATAGCAGAACAAAACTTTTAAGACTTCAAAGAATCCTCCTGGCTAGCTTTTGCAGCTCCCTGTTTTGCCTGAGTTACCATTATTGAAAATTTCCCTCCAGTCTACATTCACATTGATCTGGGCTGCTGCTGAAGGAGTGACTGACAAGCTTGGAACAGCAGATCACAAAACCAAGAAGAAGAAAGACAGCAAGTCAGCATGAAACTTTGTGGAGGCCAGCACTACTGAGAAACAGGCTGGTGAAGTGGAGCATAAAAGAAGTCAGGTGTGCAGTGGATGTTAATGTGGGACATGGTCCCTATTTAATTTAAACACAATATCTACAGAGGAGAATGGCAATATTGAGGAGCCTGGTTATAAATACACTGCAGCAAGTTTGCATGAAGTTCCATCTGCTAAATTAGGGCAAGCTCTACAAGCCCAGAGACATTTCAGTTCTTTTAACTCTTCCAAATACTTGCTGCATTTGACTCATTTTGCAGGATTCTGTAAAGAAGCTGCTGAATGGCTTAAATCTATAGCTGCATCTATCTCAAACCCACCACTATAAAACAGCTAAGATAAGCGAATGTGATGGTAGTCTTCTGCAGGACCAATGAACAGAGCAACATTCCTTTTTGTTCTTGGGATTATGATCCGATTTTCTTAAATACAACTGGGCTCACATGCATACTCTAAAATCTTTAAAAACTAATCTCTTTGTGCCCACAGACCCTTTCTAACTGCTTCAAAAGTTTGGGTTTTGAAGCACACAAGCCATTCCCTGTAATGGTTATAAGGCTACGTAAGGAAAGCCACAGCATTTGTAAGATAGAAATGTCTATTCACATAAAGTAAACCATGGTACATTTTAAAGGTTACTGAATTTAAAAAAAATAAAAAATATCAATATCTGTATTTCTGATGGAAATACAGAAACATGTACACGTGCATTAAAGAGATAAGAATATTGGAAAACATACTACTTAATGTAAACTTTAAGCTAATTTAATAATTTCATTCTATAAATATGTAATATAAAGCTGTAAGTCAAAGTGTATATTATATTCCATTGTCCGCAGTCTGCTATTAATAGGGCATGAGCAAATTTTTTAAAAGAGCAAGTATGTTTTATGAAAAACTGTTCATGCTGTCTCAAAATATTGGACAAGAGTATGAATGGTAATAAAATTAACAAGTGTGGTTGTTTTTCCAAGGGATTGTGACAAACTGTTAAAGCTTGATCAAAACCCTTTTACCTCTTTTTTTAAGTTTTCATTAGTGTGTGGGTCATAAAGGGTATTGTTTTTTTCCTTTTCAATGTATTCTGCCTAATACAGCATGAGCCTGAGGCAGAATTTTCAGTGCCATTACCACACATGTTTCTGTAGAAATTAGCGACATTGGCTTCATTGCATTATATGCCTGCTATGGTAACATCTTAACTGGACAAACTGTTAACTAGGGTCAGTTGTATTATCTGTAGAACTTATACCAAGTTTTTATGGATAAAAGGAAAAGTGTCAGGCTTGTTCAGAAAGTTGTAGTGCACTAGTGTTCTGTATCTAAGAAATGTGTTCAGACACATAAAAATGTCCCACACAAAAAGATTGTCTGCAAAGCAAACTAATGTGTGGGGAAAAAATCACATTTAAATTTTTTGAGTGTTTCTTTCTGAATAGTTTATTACAAACTTTGCTGTCTCAGTGTTCACTGCAGAAACCCAAGATTTTGTATTTCTGGCTCAGTACTGATAAGTTGTTAAAATGGCATTGGCAAACAAAATACAAACCCAAACCAAGAAACCTTAATGTTGCCATCAGTGCTCAAAAATTCAACCGAAAATTGTCAAACTTATCATTACTTTCTAGTAGTTGTGCTCAAAACTTCATGCACCAGACAGTAGCCTCTGTATAGAGGAAAATATTAACTGAAGATGCTTGCCCAAACAGTCCCATGATACAACTCTTCATGGAGCTCTTTCTCCCAGTTGTCTGATCAGCTGCAGTTCCAGGTCCCAGATCATCAGTGTTTGTCAAGTTAGACTCCTGGTCATGTTTCAGAAGCTGCATTCTCAGTTGGGCTGTTTTCCTTCTTGTTATTTTGAATATCTCATCTCTTCTCTCAGCTTGTTCTATTTAGTGGTTTTTCTGACCCCATAACAGTCAGGTACACTGGTCTTGGCTGACATCTCTAGGAAGGTAAAAGATATTTTCCCAGTCATCATTCCCAACTGAAAGCTAACTTTATACTAAGCAGAAATCCTTCCAATCACCCCGGAAATTTATACTGGACCCTATGCGTAGATAGATGGAATGGTTATGGAGAGTGTTTATCTTCTTGAGGATCAAAGTTGTACATAAGCATATATATATAAGGCAAGAACAAAATTATAGATATGTTGTATTACCATGTCTTTTGAGTGATGAATGAGTCATCAACACTGTTTGATGGTAGCTACTTGCATAACTATGCATTTCCATGTACTGAGATAAAACAGTACAATATTTCAGTAATTGACAAGTTATTACAAGCTTGTTTTCATCTTTACTGACTAGAAAATAAACAGTATTTCCATGCATGTTGCTTCTATGCTTCTGTCCTGGTTGTTCTGTTGAAAACTTATACTCTAAGTGAAGATATTTCTCTTTCTGTCACAGGGATGGCCAGTGGTTGATTAAGAAAACACGTGATTTTATGGCAAAGGATATGCTACTATCTGCAGCCATGTTTGGTCTGTTTTTAACTATTTAAATTTCTATTCTTTGTTGATCACTATATATTGAAAGAAAAAATAAATATGATTTGCAATGCTATGGAGGTATTTTGTGAATTAGTTATGAATCACATTATTTCATATGTAGAAAAGGTGTTACAGAAGTAGAGAGTAAATCTGGGGAAATTAATTTGAAGGCTGTTTTGCCGTTAATTCTGATTTCTACCCACATCAAACTTAAGTATGTAACTCACTCTTCCTTAATTTTGGATATCTGACTTCCCACTATACATTCTACTACCTTTTCAAAGTGGTATGTTTGAATTGAAAATCCTCAGAGCTGTCCCAGAAGTTTCTCTGCTTTTTTGAGTTCTGATGTCTTTCAAAAAGTTCCATTCTTTCTTGGCATGCAGGGTTCTTTGAAATCTTTCAGTGCAGACTGGTAAGTGACTTTTGCTTCCTCAACCAACTCATAGTTTCAGTGCCTCTAACCCAGCTGAGCACAAGGTACAGGTTTGTCCGTATTTGGCAGCAACATTTCCTTGGACAGAAGGGCAACATTCTTTTTTGGAGCTCCTCTGGTGATCTGCTGGATTTCTGGAATATTAAATTTATCTGCAGGTTTTAGATGCATGTTCTGTACTTACTTTTGCTCTGCTTATAAGCTGTTAACTTCTGTTCCCCTTAAAATATTTCTGGTTAGTGATTAATGAAATCTTGGATTTTGAATGTAAAACTGGTAGTTTAATATATCAACAGGTAAAATAACAAACATTGAAGAGAAAGCTTGGTGACGGAGGCTTTGTCAGGCTGCTCACTGTCTACAGTTAGTGTGATTTTGAACCTCACAAATGAGTCTGTCCCATCCACAGGCCCCAGTCTCTCTCGAGGTCACTATACCTTACAGTGAGACTTACTTGGTTCAGTACAAAATAGATACAAGAACAGTGCCTAGGAATATCTGGCCAAGGTTTTGTCTTGCAATGTTGCAATCTTCCTCTGCACAAAATCATGAAGTGTCACACAATTCCTGTGGAAAGTAGCCAACAAGCACAGTACCATGTGTTCGCTTCCTTATATAAGGCTCTCATCTGGTAAAGACATGATCTCTATCAGGAAAAAAGAGAAGGGGAAGGAAGGGAAGGGACTAAGATTTTGTATGAAGGAATTTTAGCTTGTCCCCTAACAAGCAAAATAGCGATATGTCTTATTAGACCTGTAAAATATGCCATAAAAGAAGATCCTTTTTCTCTGTTGTAAAAGGGAAAGCCTGTAGTTTAAACCTAAACAAAAACCAATAGGCAAACCTTTAATAAAACCGATTTCTTGTGGAAACAGTGCTTTAAAATCTGAGGACATCACTTGAGAAATGTTTCGCAGAAGGTATTTATTACTACTAACCAAGTTTTCCATGTTGAAGGTGAACATCTTGCCGTTTGAATATGTAACTTGTGGAATCATTTGCAAAAAATGTTTACTTAGAAAGCATTCTCTACCTCTGGAAACTTTCTATATGAAAATTTTCTGGATACTTTGTTACCAGTAATTGCCCAATATTATGAATACTGAGATGTAACAGTTAAAATGCAGCAGGTTTATAGACAATCCTTAACTGTTTTCTGAAATAACTGAAACTAATTGAAGTTTAGAAATATGGAGTTTAGCTGGAAAATTGCTAATTATCTGGCAATGCTAAGGCAACATCTTACCAAAAAGATGACAGACTTTACTTCGCCAGTGGTTGATAAGAAAAAAAACTTGTTTCTTTGAAGTGTTCATTCATGTGTAAATGATGACATTTACACACACACACACACACTTATTTTAAAGACTTTAACAGATATTTCGGTTTTAAAAGACTATTTATAGAGCAAAAGACTTTAATAAAATTGGAGTATGAGCTATTTTGAAACATAATTTCACATCCTATTTTTAACCCTGATTGATCTAAAAGGATGTCACAGGAAATGGCACCAAAAAGAACAACCAAGACTGTAGCTTCAAAAATAAAACAAGAATTTTCACTTAGTAAGGTCCAAACCAATGACAACTTTGCTGTATTGACAGCTGCATATTCAAGACCTGATCATGCAAATGATACCACTTCAAAGGCCCTGAGCCAACCAGAAGATCACAGTACTGATAACTAAAGCCAAGAACCTCCATAGAGGCATGTTTAAGGGCATAGAGAAACTCTATGACCAATGCTCCCTCTAAAAGCAGGGTCTTTAGGTGTTTCTAAGTGGCTTCCAGTGGCAGAGGATGAAATCATGTGTGTACTTTCTATCACCAGTCTCTGGCATGGGTTGGCTTTGGCTGGCAGCCGAGCACCCACACAGCCATTCTCTAACACCCCGTCATGTATAGAGAAGAGACTGGATATTATGGTCTGTTGTTATTTGTCACCTTCAGTAAAGCCTGGTCTTTGTCTGGACCTTTGGTGGAGCTGAATGTTGAAGTTCAAGCTTTGTCCAGAGCACTGTGGAGTTTACAAGCTTTTTCTTTTATTAAAGGAATGAAAAGAAACATCCAGCTGTTACCTGTCTTTGCTGAGATTCTAACACCCTTCTTTGGTCTGAAAACAAGTCTTTCCCATTTAATAACTTATCCCCAACATTTCTGTGCTTAGCTTTGTATTTTAAACCACCACTTTCTATTCTGAGTTAGATGTTTAGTCAGGTGTTCAAGACTGGTAGTGCATACAAAATTAACTTCACCCACCTCTGCAAATAAGCACATGTGAGACAGTAGAATTTACTAGGCCACTGTGTAACAGAGATAGAAAATAACTGAATCTCCTTTTGGCACTGCAGGAGGAATTTTAATAACTAAACCTTTGCGGATGAGGCAGATGTCACTATGGCTGGGCATGACCCTCTGCAACTTTTTTGTTTCATCTATCTGTAGATAATTATCTAAAATTGTATATAATGGTACATCCTTATACCTAAATCTTCGAAAGCTGGTAAGATATTTCCTCTTTCCCAAACATTTATATCTCATCCAAACCATGATTCTTAATATTAGGTAAATGACACTGGGTCATTGACAATGCTAAGTCGTGTGATTCACTGATCACTTCCTGAAGCAGGATCTTCTCTTTATGATTTTTCTTGGGAGATCTCTCATTTATATGCTAATCATAAGCAACTGTTACTTCCTTGACAGAACAGAGAAGGTGCTTCGGAGGTGACCCATCTGTTGCTTACTTTATTTCTACTGTTGTTTTCCATTATATACAATAACGCTTCTTACATAATAAACTCAGCATAATGAAATCACACGTCTGTGGATGATTCAAGATCACAGTGGTAGATAGTGAAGTTTTTCCTTCTTGTTCTTGTCACATCACTATAACCTTAAAGGAAACAGTCTATTGCTTGCATCTGTAAAGTTGTATTAGCTACAGTATGTAAGCATACAGGTGTTAGCATGTGACAAGTTTGAACAATGATTTAAAATTGGTTATATGAAAACTAATAAAATGGAGCAATATTAGTCTAATAGGTTTGTTCTTTTATGGATCAGGTCAAATGGTGCACGGAACATTTTTATTCTTGCTAGCTAACTGTATCTAGTTATGTAATGGACAGACTATTGCAATGGGAATACTAATGATAGTAAACAGACAGGGCACTATTCTGAATCAAATGGGCTCTCATTTTCTTTTAGAATAACAAATGGACTTGTCAAGAATAAACAGAAGGAAATCATAAAAATTAAACACCTGCTATTTCTTTTTCACAGATGTGACTGCATATGGGCAGAGACACTTAAATATAAAATACTTGAATTATTATCCAGAAAATTAATCACTCTGTGGTCTCAAAACATCAAACAGAAATAATAAGAAAAATTAGAAATCTGTACCCACTAGCACAGTTCCAATGAACCTTCTACCGCTATTACCCATGTTACTCTTTTCTTAAGGATTTTTATAAAATACTGTCTTTAAGCTGTAAATTGTCATATAAGTTCACAAGCATTAACATCGATTGTTCAGTTTCAGTATGCTTAACAACAGCATCTCATATCTGTTTAATTCCAAAGAATACATTGTCTCTGAAAGAACTTAGGGGACTGTTTCTCTCAGCTTTTGACATTAAGATATAAAGTTTTTGGCTGCTTTTTTGAACCTAGCACCAGCCAGATCTGGATAAGCAATGATGGTATTTATTGATTCTTCTGTTCCCTACAGGAATATGTGTTCTATATAGCTCATAACAAAGCATATAACAAAACAATTATTTCACATATATCAGCACTCTGCAGATAGAATTATGGTTAATTAAACAGTTCAAAATTTAGGTGCTGTTGTGGTTTAACTCCAAGTTGGTAACCAATTACCATGTAGCTACTCGCTCGGTCCATGCTCCTCAGTGGGGTGGGGAGGAGAACTGGAAAAAAAGTATAACTAATGGGGTGATGTAAGAAAAAAATAATATTTGAAATATAAACCCAACAATAATACTTGTAATGAAAATGAGAAAGAAAGAGAAAAGAATAAAACCCAAGGGAAAAGAAACAAACAAGCAATGCACAATACAGTTGCTCACCACCCACTGAACAATGCCCAGCCAGTCCCTGAGCAGTGACCAGCAGGCCCCAGCCATGTACCCCCTGTTTATATACTGAGGATGATGCTCTGTGGTGTGGAATATCCCTTGGGCTGGTTCAGGTCAGCTGTCCTGGCTCTGCTCCCTCCCGGCTTCTTGTGCACCTGCTCATTGGCAGAGCATGGGAAACTGAAAAGTGCTTGATTTAGAGTAAGCCCTACTTAGCAACAATTAAACCACCAGTATGTTATCAATATTATTTTAATATAAAATCCAAAACACAGCACTGTACCAGCTACTAATAAGAAAATTAACTCTATCCCAGCCGCAACCAGGACAGGGGCTCTGAATTTAGCTCTCTTTTCTGTTGTCATATGGTATGTGGCTTCTGACACTTATACACCCACAGCTGAAATTCTGGTTCTGTAAAACTGTAGTGGAATTTTGTCTATAGCTTAAATGAGATTTCATGCTCTATCTCATCTGCCACTCATAGAACAGAGGTGTAAATACTTGCTATCACTCACTAGTTGTTTTTATGTTTTTGTAGCTGAGTATACAGTACCTAGGAGAAGTCACAGTGAGTCCTGTTTCTGCTACACAAAAAACTCCTTCTTGGTGGCTAGAAAAACATGATACTTCCTCATGAAACTTCTAATCTTTTGCATAAAAAGCTTTTATAATTTTTATTATTACTAATCCTGATAGATTGCAGAAAAATAATATGATAAAATATGGTTTCATGTAGTTTATATTAATAAATATTTAGATATACGGTATATTGCATGCATATTTTGGAAGGTATCAATTATTTACCATATCAGATTTTTAATTTGCCCATTCTCTGCATTTAAGGGGTGTGGTTAGTTCCTAATGTAAAACACTCAGAGAAGAGTAAGATACTTTTAGAAGGGTAAAAGAGTCAAAGGGCCAAAGAGCAAGGGGGTGGGGGGGGGGAGAGGGGAAGTGTAAAAGTTACCTAAATTTTGAGGAGAAAAATTATTGCTGGACAGAAGTAAATAAATCATAGCATAATGGAGAGCAGAACAGGTAATTCTTGATATGTTTATGAATCTTTTTCAGGAATTCTTCAGGCAATTTCCTAGTCCCGTACCCCTACTCTCTATAGTCCATGTAAAATGGATCTAAGAGTGTGTGGAAAGCTGGCTGCATTTGCTTCTGTGGCAGCCTTTCCCTCTATTTTCTTCCCTTGGCTCCTATGCCATTCTATGTCATCCCCCATGAGAAGAAAGTGGCAGTAGACACTGCAGCAAGATGCTGTGAGAGTGTAGTGCACTATACTGGAAGAGTGCTGTCCAGTTGCAGGAATGTGTGTGGGCAGAGCGACCTGACTCCCCTGGTGATTACCATGCACTGAGTCAGTTGTTGGAGATACCAGGTTATTTGCTGAGTGTTCTTTCTGCTGATTTATTTTTTGACACAGAAAATCACCCTGGTGCTTTCAGAGCTGTCTGACAGAGATTACTATGCTTTTATTTTTTTTTCCTCTGTGCATCTTGTTCCCCATGCATTTTATTATATAAAGGGTCTCATCTGTGCTTGAAAACAAGTTCTCTCTGCAGAAGTGTTTGTGATGAATAAGATAAAGAATGAAAATGGGTGGAAAAACATGGAAGGCTTTTGTGTATGGCTTATACTTTGAGCGTATGGCCCAATAATGTGCTGACAGCTGTAGTCCTGAAACTGAGTTCTGCGTGTCCCTAGTGCTTGTCACTGTGCAAATTGGCTTCTAAGATATCTGCTTTGGAGCAGATGATGAATTGTGACTAAAAATGGTTATAGACATAGATATCTAATTTTATTCAGATAAATCAGGTTTCAGAGACTTGAAGAAGCCTTGGGATTCTTGAGTAATTCTTGCACTGGCTGTTTATTTCTCCTGGTATTGGTCCACAGTATAGTTAACTTAATCAGGAATATTATTTACTCCTCCAAACTACCTTAGAAAGACTAAGCCACACTCAGGCCAGTAATAATTCAGTAATAAATAATTTACAGCATGATTCAGAGGTTTTCTATGCCTGTGGAATTTGCCTTATTAACTTCAACGGACTTTGCTGAAAGTGCATGTAAAGAGGTTGATAGATTAAGAGCATAGCAGTAGTAAAGTTTTAGCTAAACCTAGGCTTAACTGGGTGTGTTGATATAGTTTTATCGAGATATTTTACCTATGATATTTCACCTGCAGCTTACAATGGCTGAGAGCTAACTGGAAGTAGAAAAGCAAAACTATGCTTAGCAGAAGTGTTTGGTTGTCTGCTGCAACTCTTCTGCCTTTGGATAAGTTGATAAGCAAATGGAAGATTCAGCTGTAAATAAATACTGCCATCTCAATATTAGAACAGATGCTAGGTGGCAGTCTGAAAGGGTTTTGGTCAGGTAATATTGAATAAAATACTCTAAGTCATGGGCAAGATACAGAAGAAAATATAGTTTAGGGACAATTTAGAATAATTAATGTGTAAAGCTGTGAGAACCCTGAGGGTACCAATGGGCCTTAATGCCTCTGATCAGCATCTCCTGGGGCCTTCAGCCACAGCCATGAGCTCAAGAACTCTATTTAAGCTTGACCCTACTTAAGCTTAGCCTGGGTCTGTCAGTCTGGTCTCTATGCCCGGTCATGGGTCTTGACCATCGTGACTTCCCTGACGTGTGGGCTGATGTCAGAGCCTGGCCTTGCCATCATAGAGCTGTGTTTGACCCTGGTTTCCCTCAGTGGGTCTCATCCAGACCCACAACACACAAGCTGACTTCCTTGTCTTGGCATGACTCTGGAGGTGTCTGATGCCCTGGGCTCAGGGCTGCTATCTCTGAGATTCCCCTCATCTCCTAGCCCTTGTGGTGTCCTGACAAAAGGAAACAAAATGGAAAAAACATAAGGCATGGGTTTTTGAAGATGCTTTTCTAAAATACAAGTATGTCATTAACAGAGAAGGCTAAATGAGGAAGGAAGTTATGAATCTAGATTATGAAATGGGTTTATTGTATATCTTTAGAGATATGACTATTTTGTGGTTTGTATAGCAATAAAGTAATATGAAATCAGGTGCACTGGCATTCTTTGGGAATCTGTAGTCTGTTACAACCATTTCAGGCCTGCAGCTGAATGACAAGTGCGACTATATCAAAGCAATATGTATTTTATTGGCTTTAGTTAATAAGATTAACCGACAGGTAGTGGCTCAACAGTTTTGTTCAGGTTTTTGCTTATATCTGGATGCCGTTAAGGTGGTCAAAAGCCCTTGAGTGACTTTGAAAGGCATATTAAACTCCCAATATAGTCATCTTAGTACTTGTGAGGAAATTTCTGGTAACATATTTGGCCTTGTTAATTAAAAATATACTGATGCTCTTATGAGAGCTCCTCTTGAAAAGGAGACACTTGATGTTCTATCATATTGGTGATCATATTCAGTAATAGCAGTAGAAAACCCCATGTTCCTCCTACAGATAGCTTGTAGTCAATGATTAGTATTTGTTAGCCATTTTAGCCGTTTATGTTCAGATGGTAATTATTTTGCATGCCTGAGTTTAAAGCTTTTGAGGGCTGCTGAGATGATACTTCTTGAAACTTTCGTATTACATCCTTATGATGTAAAAGTCAGAGACAAGACCATCATGGAAAATTAAGAACATAAAACACCATTCAACATAGAGAGTGGTGAATTCTACCTAAAGAGTATATGAAGCACAGATTCCTTCAAACTCCTGGGAATTTCAGCAGCATACCAGTGTGAACAGGTGTTGCTGGTACTTAATGAGTTTGAATGGATAGAGAACTGGACACACTTCTACATCACAATTTTACATTAGCCAGTCTTTGGGAGATGCTTTAATTTTCCTGCTCTGCATCTGGGAAGCTCCTAAACAAATATATAAACTCTAATTGTACATAAATTTATCAATATGAGTTTGGTTTTTCTCTCAGACATGGCTAGATCAGTGGAGTTTGAAAGCAGAAAAGTCAGGTTAGCATTCAGCTGGGAAACTACAGGAGATTGATAATAGGGTTAAGGAGAGCAAACATGCATAATCTGAGAGCTAAGTCCAAACCAGTAAAAATCGGCCAAAATATGACTTTTGATTTTTAATTGGTGCTAGCTGGGTGTTAAAATGTTAAATCATCACATCTGTAGAACCGGGACATTTCTAAAGAACAGTGTGCAGTTCTGGTGCTGGGGAAAACTGCTTACTCCCTGCTATTTTTAGGTACTGTAAGTACAAGGAATCAATATTTCATGGTGTCTAAAGCTGAGGGTATAGCATGAGCTAAAGGACAATGAAATAGCATACTTTGCCAGCTCCTTCCTGGAGGATACAGGTTATACGGGTGAGGCTAAAAAAGTGAAAGGCTCAAAAAAGTAATGTTTGGGCCTTCTTGCTCATAGCTACAATCTTCTAGCAGTTCCTTGGTAACTATTACTTTGGGTGTTCTGAACGTATGTTGCTCTTACACATAGGATGTTGTCCATCTCAGACTCTCCCAGTTGGTGTACAGGGCTTACATATCCATCTGTTTTGTAGCCCCTGTGAATCCAGTAATTCAAAAGAGTGTCAACAGTATGTCCCCTTGGTATTGGGCTCCTCACCTGAAAGGACATCACTATTACTGGATGTAAACCAGACTTTTTCTCTTTACCCATGCAGAAGTTAGAGATGAGATCGATTAGGGCTGAATACTAATCCTCTTGGCTTTTCTTTTGGGTTGTAGCACATGATCTTCATTCGTCTCTGGGCAAAAGTTCTCTGAATTCCTTTACATAAATCCAATGTTTGATAAGGATGAACAGGCAGATTCATGTCAGTTAATACAGGTAATAACATCAGTACAGACGCTGCCAAGGAGTAGGCTAATAACTTGAAGATGGAACTAAGGACACTGATAGATTTGTCCAGTGCAGTCTGAATTCTAAACCACAGCATCTTCAGTTATTAGCTATGCTGGTGCAACTCTAATTACACTTGGCTGCAAAAAATATTTTAAGTGTATTACAGACACATGCTGAGGTGTCCAGACAGAAAACTATTCTCATGCTTTAAATAAATGGGAAAAATATCCTTATGTGACATAAATGGTTCTTTGTAAACAACTTTTGGCGTGGAGAACTTCCTTTCCTTCTGTCCATTTTTTGTTTGTGTTCCTGAACTGAACTGTTTTCATCAATTTAATTCTCCATGTCAGTCTCCTCCTAGACTTGGTCAACAGGGCTACCAATCAATATGGTAAAAATACATAACACAAAATTGAGTTTAGAAGCCCTGGAGCCTGGAATATTTCATTAGCAGTGCCTACCCTAGAGGCAAAGTGCAGCCCTGTGAGAAGAATACATGAGGCTTCATAATTAAGTCTTGCAAAAGAGTGAATTTCTCTTTTAAAAATCCCAAAATATAGTAAATATTAACATAAGGTAAGAAGCAAGGAAGAAATTATAAACTAAAACATCACCTCCACTTTTCTTTTTCCTGTCTATATGTAGCTCTTCTCTACCAAATCAATTGGACTAAGTACTTCACTCTTAATTTCTCTACAGAACTCCATTCAGCATGCCTCAGGTTCAGAAGTTTGGAGTAGCAATTTAAGCCCATCTGAGAAATTTAAACTGCTCAGATTGGAATCACCTTTAAATGGGACTCCTGAAATAACTTTGTATTGTATTCTTTATTTTTTTCTAGATCAGTCTTAGGTTTGCTCTTTCAGACTGGAAGGACCCAGGTTTGCTTCTTCCTGTGTCTGTTGCATGAGGGCGTAAGATTGCTTTACAAAAATTTCTGTAATTTTTGTACGGAATGAGGGATATTAGCCTAAAGAAGGTTCTTTGGACCTATAACATTGAGATGTAACTATTGCTCTGAAACTTCTTTATTTTTTGTAAAAGAGTTTCCATACAAAATGGAAAAAACTTTTTTTTTATCATTTCCTATTATTTTTAGAAAATTCAGAACAGTTGGTCATGAATGTTTTGAGAGCGTTTCAGATCCAGAATCTCTCTGACAGATAATTTGAAACCTGACAGACCTAACAAATATCTTATTAGTCTTGTGATGAAACCAGGGATGTAAATTCAATGTGGGTGAAACATGATCACTTTGATTTGTGGAGTGCCTTGGAATGTAAGATACTGTATGCCAGAACAATTTAAAAGGACATTTTTCTTCCCTATTTGGTTATGGAAGAGCATGTGGCTTAGAGGTAAGGTAGGAGTCAAGGCAACAAACATTTTTCTTTCCTACTCTGTGCAGCAAGAAACAAATTAAAGTCAGAAGAAGAGAAAATGTTCTAATAGAAAATTGAACAGCAAATTGAATATCTGTTTAAAAAAGCAGGACTACAAGTTCCATTAGTAATACCTAAAGCAACATTTGTGTTTAATCATCACAGTTATATTCATTTGACTGTCTTCTTCAGTTGTAAGCACAGAATGGCTCCAAAAAAACTCACTGGAAAAAACATTAAATGATAAAATGCATTTAAAGTAAAAAATCCAGCTTCTGCTACTGTCCCCAGATTGTCTGCTTTTAAGACAAGGAAACAGATGGCAGCATCGGTTTTAGGTTTATCAGTGTAAGAGGCTAGTCTTCAATGGAAGGTTTATTTGGCTCCTGTCATGAGGTTCAAGTGCAGCACTGAAAACTACTATTGCATCTCGTGACAGAGGTGTCTAGATAAACATGTGGTACTAGAGGAGGGGACACAAATCCTTTAACTCCATAGTTAGGGCTGGTGATGTTTGCTTAGAACAGAAGACATGGGAGTTTACTTCATGCCTTTGCCATTCCAAGTAAGTTCTTTTGTTGTTCAAGGTCTATTCATTTATGGTAGATCAGTGAGCAGTTTCATTGTGAGAATTAACAGAATGTATCTGAGCAACTGCCCAGCTATAGTACTAGACATGTAGCAGCTAGAACAAATAAGACCAAAACAAGATAAAAATCCCCAAATTTAAAGTCTCTAAAAATTATATGCAAATGAAGTTTCTATTGGAGTCACAAGCATAATCTTCAGGGAGGACGAGACAACACCCAAACCTAATGAATTTCCTTGCTTGCATCTTAGAACTGTTCCTTTATGCTTTTTATTCATTGGAGGACATAACTCTCCTTGTTTATGTTCACAGAGGTCATCTGCCCTTGACAGAGTTATTTCAGCTTTACACCAGTACAAGAACAATGTCAGGCCCAGTGAACCAGTGTTTGCTCAATTAGAGCCAATGAAACCTCCATGCAGTCACAAATCAAATACTCGAGTCCTTCCCTGCTCTGCTAATGGTTATATAGTGCTGCTCGTGTATAGATAAATCCTTGAGATTCCAGGCAGGAGTTAATAATTCATGACAGTATGTATATACATATATATGCAAAACCATATCTCTACATATATGTGTATTGATGTACATATATGCATGTATATATGTGAACATGCATATCCTTATATGACATCTTTTTATTAAAAGACATTTTTTTCAAGTATTCCCAAATTCAAGAACCATTTTGAAGAAAAGTCATGTAAGGCAAACCTAGACACCACTGCTGTAATTTCCTAGCTTTTCTTTTTGGTATCTTATTGCACATCAAACTACGCATACCAGTATCTCCAATTTCATGTGAAAATAGCTCTGTGTGGTTCGTTACCTGGTCTGTAGCTGCAGTCACTAGGCTTAGGTAAACTGGTAATGCAATTCAGTTGTTCAATTAATTGGCTATCATGCAGTCACAGCAATCACACATGTACCATGTGGTGATGGTATAAACAAAGCTGGACCATGAATCTGGGCGTGCAAGTTTGCAATCAGACAAATATCTCTGAAGATATTACTAGTCTTTTCACTTTTCTTTCTCAAAAAGACTACTGTAAAAAATGGCCAAATATAACTCATTGGGTTTCATTTGATCATAAAAATAAAAAAGATTCAATTTTGTTTGACTTGCATTTTGAAAGCTTTAATAACTAATTTGCTGGTAACACATCACAAACTAGCTCCTGGGAGTGGTGTTTCAGAGTGAGTTGTTGGTCGCAACCCAATGGAATCATTAAACTCTTTTTAATGTATAGAAGTCTCAGAAAATCCAGCTATTATTGTAACTGGCTGGACTAGCCTCACCTTTAGCTTTGGGGCTTCTTAAATGTTTCCTGGCTTATTACAGCATTTTTTTCTCAATCCCCCCCCCCCCCCAAAAAACCCCAATATATACAACCCCCCTCAAACACATCTCAAAATGTCAGGTCCCAGAAGAGGATCTAATAAAACTACAGAGTGGCCTGCTACAGTCAGAATGACAGTCATTAGTTCAGCTCTGAATATCAGGAAACATTTAGCCAAGTGTACTTGCTGGCTGTTGAATCTGGTTTGACATAGACTCATTTTTCTACAGATTGACAGTTAAAACTAGGTTCTCTGCAGTCTGTAAACTGTGATTTTATATCTAGCAGTGATATGAAAATCTAATGCTGATGCAGATTTATAATAATGAGCTCTTTAAGTGAATATCCCCATTAGCTGCCCTATTTTCAAGACCTCTCTTATGATATTAAGTTACCTTTTCTTTATTATTTAACATTATTTTCCTTTTGCCTTTTTGCCATTACTGTTGTCAACAGAAAAACTCCTAATTATCCTGGCTACTCAGTCCTTTCGACTTATAATGGTTTCTTTATCCATCATTATAGTGTGATCACACTAATGATAATTTCTCATACCTCTGTGGTGTAATTAATGTAATATTGCAGGCTGGAAAACATTTTCAAAAAAGCCTCTTAACTTTTATATGTTCATTTGCAGCTATTGAATAATGTGCATACACTCTGGAACACAAGAGCTGCCATAAGAGAGCACAGTAGTGGTCCATCTATTGTGATATCCCATCTCAGACCACTGCCAATCGCATATATTCCAAAAGAAAACATAATTTCCCCATTGGCCATAAGAGTAAAAATAACTGAATAGCATTGCCTTACCCATGGGTGGAAGTTTGTTGCGATTGTGCTTAACTGTGTAGCATATCATCAACATCATTCACTTCCAGTGCAAAGCCCTGCTAAATTCACTGATGTCTGGGGCATTTTAGAGATCAAGGGAGGTGAAGGGGGAAGATTAATATGTCTCATTAAAACAATTGTATGCCTCTGCAGTCACTCTGATTGTAACAACCAGAGCAGCATCTGAACTTGCACTCTTCTGCCGTTGCTTAGAATTATTCTGATTTTACATGGAGTCATCCCTGCTCTCTGGCCTGCCCAAGTACTCCCTCTCCTTATAAAAGTCTGGGCTGTCCATATACCATGATGTTCTGCATATCTGTCGCTACATTCCTTGGTTATTCTGTGATCTCTGTGTTGTGTTTTGTTTTCTGGCCTGCACTTTCTCTCTGTGTGACTCAGGATGTGTAATGAAAGAATTACCTAGCTCTGACTGACCAGGTGTTTGTAATTGGTTTTAAAGGCCAACCTGTTAGTTGGAATGGGGGGTGGAAGCAGAGCAGACCTAGTCAGTGAAGTGTGGCTATGTCTCCAGTCTTGCACTCCATGCAATACAGAAGCCTTATCCACAGGTGTTAGGAAACTCCCACTTTAGAGATGCTTCACAGTAAAGAGCCCTCTATGGCATAAACTTTATTTTCAAAAACATTTTGATGATAGTTCATTGAATAATATTCACCTAAGATATATACACCTTGTGGGCATTCCTTCCAGGCTGTCAAGATTAAAGTATGGACCACCTGCATTGGCTGGTCAGCTCCAAGAGTAAAGGGCAAAATGTATTTCAGACTTCCAAGCCATAATATTGTTGCTGTCTATTACTAGGGCAGACTTTCACAGTCCCTTCCCACTGCAAATCTTCCAAATGCCTATAAAATTTCCCCCCCTGTTCCCAGCTGAATTACCAGAACTTCTAATTTCTCTGCTGATATTAATGTGGCTCTAATTTTGTGGCAGCTGGTGGGAGATTTAAGCCATTACAGTATCATCTTAAACCTAAAGCATGTCTGTGGAGTGACATTTGCCAAATAAGTGCCATATAACCAGCACACAAAGAATTTTATTAGAACCATTCCTAGGTTTACACCATCTGTTTGGAAGGATGACAAAATTCATTGAGCAAAGTGACCCAATCAAACAAAATGATGTGCAGAATGTTATAGTAAAAAAAAAAAAAAGCAAATACAGAATAACAAATTTTGGGTTGTATTCTCTGTTGTGGTGGGTAGTCCACCTTCTATTTTGGAATGGCAGGATATGTATTCAAAGGTTGAGGGAAGTTATTTGGATCACAGTGCTCAGCCCAGAGGAGGTCTCTGTTTGTTATTCATTTGGGGCTGATTTAGCACAGCTCTGCTCTGAGAAAAAGTTGGTCCAGTGGGTCAGTTCTCAGGAGATAGGCAGTCTAATCCTGCCTTTCCTACTGTCTGAATCAGCAAGTTTAGACTACTTCCTTTTTCCAGCGTGTGTGTCATTTTATCTTTTTACTTGAGGCTGTATAGCAATCATATAGTAAAAGGATTCCCTAGTCAAAAATCCAGTGTTTCCTACTGGCGGAGGCATCCTGGTCTACTGCGGTAGGAGTACCTGGGTAAATACGCACCTCTCCTTGTGGAAAGTTAATAACCTGTGGCCCTGCCAACATGACTTGCCCAGGCAGTCTCTTCTTGCTAGTTTCCTAAGTAATCTTCAGGGTTTTGGCTCTTTCCTAGAAGTAGCCCCAGTAGCTTTCCATTGAAAATTTCTGTGAGTAGAGAGAAATCCCAGACAACTGAAAGGTATTGAGCTTTATCTTTACTGTGTCAGACTCCTTTGCAGTGATATTTTCCTTACAAGTTGCAGTCTTCCTCTGAATCTGGAGCTAGCTTGGGTCTCCATCTATAGCAGCCTGACTTCTATTAAATTCCAGTAACCCAGAGAAAGATGTGTAGAGACTTTCTTTATGGCATTGTTTCTAGGTTAAAACTAGCCAGA
The DNA here is from genome assembly GCF_023634085.1 of Falco cherrug. Classification (NCBI taxonomy): domain Eukaryota; kingdom Metazoa; phylum Chordata; class Aves; order Falconiformes; family Falconidae; genus Falco; species Falco cherrug. The sequence goes on along the minus strand of NC_073704.1, from coordinate 28,776,957 downwards.
TGGGGAAAAAACAACTTTCTCTGGGTCTTACAGCCAAAACATCTTTCTTTCAGAGTCTTTCACTAAGATGTTGAGGAAATGCTTGTTTTGGTTGCTCATCCAAACATCATGTATATGATGGCCAAGAAAATTCACTGAAATAAGCTTTCAATTACCGTGATCAGAAAACTGCTCAGATGCTAACTTCCCATGGAAATATTTTAGACCCAAAATACTATACTCTGTCCTGTGTCTAAAAACCCAGAGTTTGTACTGTACATCAGAGAGCCCTATAGTCTTTAGAAGACTTAGCTCACCATCTGCACATGGGGCAGGGAAGTATAATCCCCCTCCTTTATAGATAGAGAAGTCTTAGGAAAGGTAACAAATTAGCCTGAAATCACAAAGGATGTGTCTTGACAGAGTGCATATTTGAAAAGCTCAATTTGTCTACAACTGGAATTAGTCCTGAGAATTTGATCAATTCTTCTTTCAACACATTTAATTTCCATAGAAACAAAGGTAGAATTAGTTATGAAAATCAGGTATCAGCAGGAGAAATCAGACATTTGGACTTTTCGTTTGATGATTTCAAGTTGGAAAATCACTTTTTGCTTAATACTTGTGACCTTTCTCATTGAAAAAATCTAGTCTTGGAAATCAAGTGTGAGATAGGAGCTATCTTTTAAAATAAGACCCAATAATAGACCCTTTCTTCTTTTCCTCTCGCCCAAATCCTTGCCTAAGGACTGAGCTGGGGGAAGAAACCTCCCAACTGAGTGCCTAGAGACACTTGCCTCCTGTAACTGGAGCTGACTTTGTCTGGATCATCTTCATTTCTGAGAAATGATGACTTGACTGATGGAAACACTTTGACTTCCACAAACAAGGACAAAACCAACAGCAGCAATGATCACGAAGGAGAGGGGGGAGGTAAATTCTTCCAAAGTGCTACTGCTGCTGCTTCTGTAAATGTGGAGCATGATATATGTGGTAATTTGTTCTTTGTTTTCCCAGCTATTTCATTACACATTTACTGTTTTCAGACATATGCAGGAGCTATGTCTGAATATGTTTTATTCCAAGTACTATGGAATGTTTTAAAACAAGAAGTGATGTACTCTCCCAGCTCACTCAACTGAAAAGACCAAATTCCTTGACTGTGTGAGGGCAAAATGATAGATATGATGGATTGCACACAATTCAAGATGTGAACAGTGAAGCAAAACACCTGCTCAGAAATACATCTCTGGGATGAGCTTCTGCAGAAATTAGCTCTGTTTCAGGGGTGGGGAGTTATTCGCATGCATTTACTGCAGTTGAAGTTGGCAAAGAAACATTTTCTATTTCTTTAACATGTGAATTGCAGAAATGGGTTTTCTAAATGAAAGATTTCCACCACTAAATCCTTTTAAGTGTGTCCTAGTTCCCAGAAGACAGCTTGGAAATTGCTCCCAGGCAACAGACACTTATTTCAATGTGTAATATTCAGTGAACCTTTCAAAATATCCTTAATAATAAAACCCCTGTGTGTGGACATCAGACTAATATAGGTGATTTATTGATTACATTTCCTCTGAATTATGAACTGGACTGGTTAGCTCAGTGCCCCTACAGAACCTGAGAAATGCAAACTATGGAAGGGTGATTAGAGAAGATGAACAGAAACACCTGCCTTAGCATATTAACAGGTGTTTGAATCCTGTTCTGTAAGCAAGTAGCAGAAGTAATGATTTAAATCGCTGGCAAACCTGTGCTTCTGCTGCACAAGAGGAGAACAGCTGCCGTTTTGGTGGTGAAAAAGAAGTTAACTAACTTAATCAAGAGTGGATGTTTTATAATACATCTAGGCAATGCATCTGCATTATACACTTGTGACCATTACTTACTTCTCCAGCACTCAGTCATACAGGTCATCCTTTCAATTTTAATAGGATTACTGGAGGTGAATCCCAGCCTGTGGGGTGTAAGCTAGCCTGGTGTCTTTGCATATTTTTTATCCCAAAACAGGGAATGAAATTAAAATGGCATATTTGCTGTGTGATGGATCTTGGAGGCACAAGTAAGTTAAATTAATACAGCAGTGAAAGGGAGTCTACATTTGTCTGAAGACCATCAAATTGTTTTTCTGTAGAATTCTAAACATCACAATTCTTTACTTACAGTGGACAGACTGTCTTAAGTTTAGAGAATAGAACGCACTTAGTTCCTATGACTTAAAGCTTTAATCATAAAGTGGGCTTTTATCTTGCTGTTGATTGGAGACCGTAGAAAGGAAAATAGTGTATGTTTGGAAAAGGTGTCACCTTAAAATGAGAGTCAGTGGACCTGGGAAGTAGCTTTGAGTAACAAAAGGAAGTGGGGAAAGGTTTACAAACCAGTTGGAATTCAGTGAGATTAGCAAGTACAAGTAGCAGAAATACAACATTAATTATGTTGAAGAAAAATTTCCTGTGGTATAATCTGCCCATCTATGACTGTAACCAAACAAAACAGAAAAAGGACTGCAATGTGCAGTTCTCTGTAGGCTAGCATGAAATAAACAAAAGATTTCCAAAACAGTCCTCTAGGAAAATGACAGAAGCCAGTGGAAGACAGATGTTTGCATGTTAACCATTTTTAAGATGTTTTATTGAAGGTGATCTTGGTTCTGTGCAGAGCTTGTTTTAGGATGGTTTGAGCACACTGGAATTTTTTCCTATTCAGAAGGCCGCGAGATCAACTACCTAGAGTATGTCCCTAATCTGTGTATACCCAAGTTCTAAACTTGAGTTTCATGCTGAGTTGTTGGGCACCTGACTGCTGTTCCCTCATCTATACAATTTAATGCATTTCAAAAGGCTGTTTGGGGGATTAGTCAGGCAACATGTGTTTGCGCAGTCTTCTATCTCAGTGATGAATTTTAATGATTTGAGCCTAAAGTGTGTGAATACACAGCTACATTACCAACACAGCACCATTACCTTGATACAGAAATGAATATTACAGAGCTTCCAAATACACAGTGAAACTGTATTTATTATAACATCCTCTGCAATACAAAGCAGATTAGACGTAACTTCACCTTCTCTGTATTTCTTCTATATGGAGATTTTTCGGGGCAAATACTGCTGTATTCATGCAAGTTAATAGGCAGTGTGTATGCAACCCCATTATATTTGATGGTGTAGTGACAACTGAGAGTAAATTGTATTGACAGACCCTTCTTGAGCATAATGACTCCAAAAAAGCCATCTTTAATCAATTAATAGTGTAACTCAACTTTAATTTTGAGGCATTCCAACATTCAGAAAAGCAATCAATCTTGTGGCACGGAGCCAAGTGTTGTACAGCCAACCAGATGAGTAGTCGTTGGCATAAGGAAGTCACCTATTTATATCACATTAACATCAAGAGAATGGATTTCAATGTGAACAGTGGCCTCAATAAAAAGGCTAAGTTTAAACCCTGTGAGCTTACATCAAGACAGTTCCTATCACTGGCAGTGTCCAAGAGCAAATTATATCTAGATGCCTTTATCTTTCAAACTTAATTAAGCAGGTACCCATTCACAACTGTGCCTACTGGGAGTGAAGGCTTCATTAAAAACAGTAAGGATTCCCACTGTCCTTTCTCGTTGCCCTGTGGTAAGTGGAAGACGGAGCTTCTCTTAATATCCAAAGGATGAAGAACCTCATTACCATGAAGTGTCCTGTATAAAAATAAGGAGTAGGAGATGGGAACCTTTCTTTTCTTCCCACTTTAAAGAGACCTTTCTCACACTCTCTTAGGACAGTCATAATATATGATGATATAATGTGACAAAGGTGACTGCTGACATATTGTGCAGTGTTGCTTAGTTGATAAGGAGCTGTACATCTTCTCCAGGTAAATAATATTCATCCCCAAGCATGCGACAGGGATATTTTCCATAATCTTATTTTTCCCAACGCATTTCAACACTTTTGCTTTTTTTTTTTTTTTTTTTTGCTTAAAAAATTATGTTTGTCAAACAAACTTAATGTAAGTGGCTCCTTAAAATATCTTGTGGGGATATCAGTGTTGAGGAAGTAGCAGTAATGTGGCAGGCTAGATCAAACCAGAAAAAATATTTTGGATTTTTTTTCTAGTCTGAATGATTCTTTTTCACATACCTTCTTGTTACTCATTTTTAACTGGACCCTCAGGTCAAGACTTCTATAATTTAATTTCATTTTGAATATTTCAGCTTTAATATGCATCTAGAAAGTCTTCATGAGAGGTTCATTATGTAACTGCTCTTGGTTATAAATGCTCATTTCTATCCCTGAAGTCCTGAAGGCTTATAAGGTGGTGGCATGTCACAGCAGTTTTTTCCAGCACAGAGTAGTAATATGTCTTTCTGAAAACAAGGAATATTTGAGTACCAGCTAATACATATTGCTAGATATTACTGTTATTAAATACATAGTATGAGTTTTAGGTAGCAATAAATACATTGAAAGAAATTAATTAATTATTATTATTCATGATTACATGCAGCCTAGCAAATAGTTGTCCTCTATAATTGCTTGTTTCAGAAAATGTCTGCTGACCACACTTCATTTTTCATTTTGATGGGTATAGCCTCCCCCACCCCCAATATGATATATGACTCAGCCCAATCTTTGGAAAATTATCTGAAGATCACAGCACTACACTTCATTGAGCAGTTTTTCCTTTGTGTAAGGGACTATGAATAACTTTACCAAAATCAGTACTGCAAAGCTTCCTTACAGTTCATTGTGGTATTACCCTTTTTTATAATGAACATTTAAATTCATGCTGGAGTGACTGTCAAGTAAATAATATTTGTCATCTCCTTTTATAATCCTGTCCTATAAAGAGATAGCATGAGAGTAGCTTTCCTTACCCCATTTACTAGATGAGTATGATAGCGGCAGTCCAGTCATTTTTGGTGCCAGAGTTAAATGAGATTCTTAGGGTTACTCACATGTATTAACACATCTGCTGTGTCAGAAGAGAGAGATTTATTCTCTAATTAAAGTTGAAATGAGTTTTTTCATCGACTTCTGCATAGGCAGGATAAAATCCCGTGATTATGTATATGTGATACAGTAGAAGACAGTCTTACTCATAAATGTTTCCAAACGCCTAGGTGGTCAATAGGGTGATACAAGAAACATATAAAAAACCCTTTTTAAACAGGCAGGAATTAAGCCTGGCTTTTTCCCCCTTCACCCACCATAAATGCCAAGCTGTGATGCCTAACCTCCACAAAAGCAAGAATAATTTTTATTAAAACTAGCTAAAATTTGGTAAATCATGCAGAAAAATGTTCTCTGCATTTTTTTGTAAGTTTCAGGCTAGTTAGATTTCCCAAGGTTTTGAAATAATTTTTCAATTCACAAAATAGGCTATGATCTTCTATTATCAAACTGTGTATTTTCATCTTTCTCCCTCTTAAAAAAAAACCCACACCCTAAAAAAATCCCCAGAACAGCAAAAAAAGGGCTTGGTTTTGTTGTTTGTTTTGTTTTATACAAATACTTTCATTGTATGGCTAAATGGAAAAGCACAACTGACTAGGGATCAGCTTTTCTGCAAGATTCTCAACCTATAAATGAAACAAAGCCTCAACAAAAAGACCCTTTCCAAAAATTGATTTTTCACCCTCACCCCTCTCTTTTACTATTGTAGTCCTAAATTAGCTCTTAAACAAATTCAAAAGGTTTTCCTTCACACAGCACCCTGCAGGAATGAGAAATATGTTTTAGTAGTAAGAGCAACACTCTTCATGCTTAACTTTTGCCTATCTGCTGAAATCTACTTGACCAAAGTTTAAAGCCATGAAGAAATGTTTGTGGTACCGGAACAAGATAACGTAACAAGGAATTAATGTAACAGAGCTTAACTCAGCAAGAAAAATTCTCACACAAACCATTAGAACCAGGAAAACTACACTTCAAAGAAAATCATGTTCCTATCTGCCAAAATTTAACACATGCTTAAATGTCTCTATTGCCTTTTTCCCTTGTAGTGATGATCAAGAAATTAAAAAAAAAAATGCTTCAAAAATATTTGCAATATTATTAAGAGGCACACTAACACACAACATATTACTCTTTGGTATACAGTTAACAGGGAGACAAGAGTTTTTCCAAGATGTCAGAGTAAATTAGGAGAGAGGATGGGCAAGATGCAATTCTAACTTGTAAACTACAGAAAAAAGCCACACCTACTCCAGCAGTCTAAATAAGAGGCTGCAGAAAATGCTAAGTATCTTTTCCCTTCACTTGAGCTTTTTCCCTCTCCAGTAATTTTCTAACATTTGCACTTTGCACCCTGTTTAGTTTCTTGAAACAAAAACTGAAAAACAAATTGGTGGTGTATCTCTATAGGAGACCCTCCCCATCTTGCTATAATGTTAACCAGTATATTGAGAAGTTGAAAAACAGTGTTTCTTTCCTTTTGTTTCTGATGGTATAAATATAATATAAAAATAGGATACCATGATACCACCAACTGATTTTTGCCGCACTTAAATCTATTTTATTTTTCCACACGTGAGTTTTTTCCAGCTGGGGCTTCTTACTTGTTCTTTCCAACTCATTCTCCATTAATCTTTGGTTTGTCTCTGTTTCTATTACGCTTTCTATTTGGAAGAGATTAGTCTTCCCTGTTCACCACGCACTCAACCTCACTTCTTGTAGCATATGTGCTATTTCACACATGTTTCTCCCACAGAGCAGTATATAGCCTAATGACCGCAGTTGTTTGTGATCCTGCTTCACACCGTGTCTTCATTTAGTCAACTGCTTTGTAGTTAACAATATAGGAAAAGCTGGACCCAGTAATGAAGTGTTAACTGACCCAATTGTGTGGTAACACGTAGCTTCATCAGTATATAAAGATATATGCCTGCACAGCTGGATTTCTTACGCCTTGTGGGATGGTTAATCCCAGGCAAAGAGCTGAATCCTATTTGGTCAGCACCAGTTCACCTCTTTACCCTGTTGTATCTTGCCAGCATTTTAAGAAATAAGTTGCATAACTTTTACAGGTTCCAACTAGTGCCATCAACTTTAACAGAATCTAAAGGAAGAAACAGTTATGTCCCAACACACGAGCACTCACGGGAGAATGCTGGGAATACAGAATAATTATTTAGGTTATGCATTAAACATAAATAATTGTCCAGGGATGCAAGGAGTCTCTTTAGCTGAAAAGGTTAGTGCATCAGATCGTTTGAAAAATAGAAAAAAGGAAGAAAAAAACCCCTAAATTGCTAGACATAGCACATTCTGAAACCATAGGAAGACTAGCACAAGTAGGAAGTGATAGTTCAGTAAAAGAACGTAAGCTCTGACGTTCAGGAGGAGCACAAGTCTTGTCCATGGAGTCCTATGGAGTCTTAAGGAGAACTGGCTGAAAACCTTAAACATTTCCCATGCTGCTCTTGCATACTGTAGCTGCTTCTGGCTCAAAGATCCTTATGCCTTCCACATTGCCCTTCAAAGAGTGTGGTCCCTTTCCTCCTGTTTTCACTTGCCCTTTCTTCTTCATGACATGTCCTCACTGAATGGCAGGGGTTGTTCAAGAAACACTGCCAACTGCAATGGTTTGTAATCAATTAACCTCTTCAAAAGGTCGGGTGATTTAGGTATCAGTATCTCATATGCAGCTTACTGCAAGGCACTTTAAATGAAGTTGTAACTTTTTCATTCTGAAACATAACTTAATTTTTATTAATTTGCTTTTATTGCACTTCTTTTAGGAATCAACATGAAAAATTTAAAATTATAAGAAGAGGGAATATATAAATAAAAGGTAATGGTAGTTGGTTTAGTGTTGTGCATTAGAAGGCAAAGCAAATTTGATTTCAGAAAAAATTTAAAATGAAGAGACAAATGAAGGAACAATCTCACAATTATGGACTCTGATTTTCCTCAGCAGCTGTTTTTTTTTTAAATGAAAGCAAGTTTTAATGGTTGCTCTTTTGCAATCTTACAGTATCCACAAGCACAACAATTCCTTTTAACATTGTTTCCTAAAGACACCAGGTTAAAGTCCACAACAAAGTCAGGATGCCTGACTCTGTACCATGTTCCCTCACACTCAAAGTATTACAGGCTCGGTTCAATTCAATGCCAGCTCTCAGCATGGGGCTTCTAGTAGTTTATTTTTTCTGCGACTAAGCTCTCCATCCAGTTACATAAAACCTCACTTCTAGTATTTCTAGTATCCATAAAGCTCTAGTAACGGAAAATGAGGTAATATTTCATTCTAATTTCTCAGTACTATACCTGGGATCCTTTAATTTCCTCTTCTGAGAGGAGAAATAAGCTGCAGGACTTCCCTTTGCTTGTTCTTTACAAAAAAAGCTGCCGGAAGTCCATAGTATAAATGGAACCTAAATAGCCTTCATCAATTCTGGGGCTTGAATTTTTAATGTATTACATATGTCCCCTAGTGTCCCTACACTTTCAAAAAGCTTCCCTGCTCTTCCTGACTTGCAAGAACAAAAAATCCAAAAACAAACAAAACAAGGCCTAAATAAATTAAAAAAAATATTGAAATTACCTGCTCTTTTTTTCCCCCAATTGCTAATATGAATGTCTTCTCTTTTAAGATGGAGCTTATATAATTGCCATTAAAGCCATGAAAGAAATTAGAAGAAAATTAAAGCAGTTGAACGAATATGCAGCATCTTTTCTGACTTCCATACGGTGGGGTAGTTCAAGTCTACCTCTGTCAAAAATTAAATTAGGGGCCCAATCTTTCAGTAGAAGGTAGAGGCAAGAGACCCTGAACTGGGGCTGTAACCATGGTTTTGTACCGTGTAACCATGATGTTTGCCATAAAAGAGAAGGGAAGACAAATCGTGCTGGGAATGGAGGCAGGGCTTTTTATTGCGTATATCCTTCCTTAGGCTGGGAGTCTAAGCTGCTGGTGGTTGCCATAGGAGACTATTTTATACAAACAGGAGTATCTATTTAGCAGAGAAGAAATTAAATGAAGTTTGGTTAACATGGGTAGAGAAGAACCAAGATATAAGAGCAGGAAAACTGCCTTGAGGTTAATGTCGGTACCTACAGGTGAATAATCAAGAGATTAGGAGGGAGGAGCTGGTAAAAAAGGCAAGCCATATGGGTTGATATTTTGCCATACATCTACAGACACATCAGTCTCATTAGTCACATGTTCTTTTGAACATGCCAAATGAAAAATATAATTGAACATTTTGCTTTCAGTTATTTTTGAGGAAGTCTAAAGACTTCTCAGTTATCCAGTGGAGTTGCTGCAGATTTACTCCCAGCCAGATTGCAGCAGACTTTGCTTCGTTTGTTCATGAAGAGATATACAAGCACCTGTCACCCCTTGCTTTCTCTTGCAGCCTCAGCAGTAGAGGAAACTGCTGGCGCTGGATAATGGAGAAAGGTTCAGAGTAAACCTCTTTCATTACTAACTACCGGGAAAGCATTCTTCAATTATTCACTACGTCTAAAGGGTTAGAACAATTGTGGAAGGCTATTTTTATCCTATTGGAGAAGAGCAGTTTTCGCTGGGAAAACAAAATAAAAACAGAGTAATAATCACATTTCCCCAACTAAATCCTGTAAAAGACACAGTGAAATTGGGCAGAGGAGTGAACACAGTGTAACCTCAGGCCTGGGCTCCCTTTTAGCTCTCCCAACAGAGGCAGACAGAAAGGCAGTGTAATTTCCAAATCTGGGAACAGCCATCACTGATTTGTCTGTGTTACTGGAAAGGTGTAGATCACAAAAACACGGAATGGTTGAGGTGGGAATGGACTTCTGTAGGTCATCATGTTCAACCCCCCGCTGCTGGGTTATCTAGAGCTAGTTGGCCATGACCGTGTCCAGGCATTTTAAAAATATCACCAGGGATGGAGATTCCACAACCTCTCTGGGAAACCTGTGCCAGTGCTCAGTCACCCTCACAATAAAAGTGTTTCCTTGTGTGATATGTGATTCAGGAATTGTACTGTTTGAAGGAAGTTTGTGCTTTGTCAAGGGGAGCAAAAACTTCTGGGCAGGCAGTCCAAGGGTTTGGTTTCACTTCTTTGCTTTGGGACAGCTTATGGGATCCTGAGCACGTGACTTGCACTCTCCATCTTAGCTCTAATTGGGGATAATAATTCTTTTCATTTATACTTCAATTTTAGTAAGTTACTGAGCTCAGGATGACAGGTGCCAGGGTGTGGGTGCATAAACATGGTGGATCTCTGATCTCTGGTTCCAGGTACTGAAGTCAGAATAAGAATTAATAGACCTTCCCTTTTCCTACACCATGTAGATGTCTCCTCTCATATCCTGAGCACTCTCTAATTAGCAAGACTCACAGATAAACAGGCTCAATATCCTCTGCTTTCCTCTCAAAAACATTTCAAATATGAAACTAAATTTTTGTATTGTATGACGAGGTACCTGCAACACAAAGACTACTAAGAAAAAATTCCTTTCCAGGTTGGAACTTAGGTGGTGAAAACACAGTACAGAAATGTTGGACTGTTGCTAGCTAATGCGGATTTATTAGGACTTGGAAGAGAGCTGGTATCAACTCTGAAGTTGGGTGAGAACAGGGGAATGTAGACCTGACCTTGCCAAGAGCAAATCTGATTTGCTTTGGTGATAATGGTCTAAAAGAAAGTAGCCAGCACAGCGGGGAAAGACAGGAGGAGTGACAAAAGAAATAAGAAATTGTGGGTGGCTTGTTTAAGAGTTCGTTGTTTGCCTTTCACGATGGTCTGGACATTTATGAGTATAATTTCAATAGATGAGCTCTGGAACCTCTAATCCCATTTTCCTCATTTATATACCTGTCCTCTGCCTAGTTCTTCTCCTCATCGAGTACTCGTAGTGCCCAATTATGACTATTTACCAATTACACTGAAATGTAAATTATTTTTTTCAAGGTGGTGTGAAAGGATTAAAAAACAACCTGGGTCATTTGTTTTAAAACTTCATTTTAATTAAGTTATTCTTATCTTGAATTCCCATACAATCCAATTACCTGTGCAAATTTTAATGCATTCTCTAAATGTAATCTTTTTCCTCCTCGCTATTACTAAAAACAGTTATTAGTTTCATAAACCTTAGCACATAATTAGCAAAAAAGTATTATAGCCCTGCTGACTCATCAGCTTCTGCATTGGTTTTATTATGGCATTAAAAAATAGAGTTTTAAGCATTTACCAAATATCTACAAATAGTGCTTGTCAGTGATACCCATTTGCAGGAGCAAACATACTGTTACTCTTAAAAACACTTGTAATGAATGTTTTCCTCATTAGCAACAGGAACTGGTAAAACTTGGCACTTTTGATCTTCAGCAGTTCACAGGAGGCTCTTCTTCCCTAGTTTCCTAGGGAAATGAAGCTCACACTTTTGCTGTCTGTTTAATCAGCTGGATGAAAAAGAGTGCCTGTTAGTATCCTGCGTGAATAGGGAACTGCACTATGATCTCAAGCGGGTTTAGACACTAGGGCATTTCCATGCAGAGTGGATTGTCTGTGCCTAAGCCACAGAAAAAGCTTTGGTTGCAGTCTGGACCTTCAAGGGCTGAGTCCCTGCTACAGGGCAGGTGGGTCATTTGTGAGCTCTGTTGTCTGGCTGGCACTTCTCTAACTCTGGGGATATTTTGGAGTACTCATAGAATCATTTAGGCAGGGAAAGACCTTTTAGATCATCAGGTCCAACCATTAACCCAGGACTGCAGAGTCCATCACTAAACCATGTTCATAAGCGCCACATCTATGCATTTTTTTAAACACTTCCAGGGATGACGAATCCACCACCTCCCTGGACAGCCTGTTCCAATGCTTGACCACACTTCCAGGGAAGAATTTTTTCCTCATGTTCAATCCAAATCTCCCCTGCTGTAGCTTGAGGTCATTTCCTTTTGTCCTGTCACTTGTTATCTAGAAGAGACCAACCCCCACCTGCCTACAGCCTCTTTTCAGGTAGTTGGAGAGAGCAGTAAGATACTCCCTGAGTCTCCTCCTCTCCAGGCTACAAAACCCCAGCTCCCTCAGCCACGCCTCATAAGACTTGTGCTCTAGACCCTTCACCAGCTCCATTGCCCTTCTCTGGACACGCTCCAGCACCTCTGCATCCCTCTTGTAGTGAGGGGCCCAAAACTGAACACAGGATTTGAGGTACAGCCTCACCAGTGCCCAGTACAGGGGGATAATCACTGCCCTGGCCCTGCTGGCCACACCGTTTTGGATACAAGCCAGGATGCTGTTGGCCACCTGGGCACACTGCTGGCTCACATGCAGCCAGCTGTCGACCAGCATCCCCAGGTCCTTTTCCACTGGGTGGCTTCCCAGCCGCTCTGCCCCAAGCCCATAGCGCTGCGTGGGGTTGCTGTGACCCACGTGCAGGACCCAGCACAGAGCCTTGTTGAACCTCATATGATTGGCCTCGGCACATCAGTCCAGCCTGTCCAGATCCTTCTGGGATCTCTGCTTTCAAGCAGATCAACACCCCTTCTCAGCTTGATGTTGTCTGCAAACTGACCGAGGGTGCACTCAATCCCCTTGTCCAGATTGTCGATCAAGACAGCAACCAGGATTGGCCCCAGTACTGAGCCCTGAGGGACACCACTTGTGACCAGCTGCCAGCTGGATGGAACTCCATTTACTACCACTCTTTGGGCCCAGTCGTCCAGCCAGATTTTTATCCAGTGTACAGTACACTCGTCCGAGTCATGAGCAGCCAGTTTCTCCAGGAGAATGCTCAAGAGCTTCCTTCCAGAAGTGGACAACTGTGTGTAACCCATCTTGTCACAGCTTTGGAAAAGGTCAGGATATGCATGGGGGAGACCAAGATTGCAGGATGCTCTGCAAAGCAAGCCAGTCCTGGCACACTGATAGAGCTTTTTAAGCCAAAGTTAGTCAACAAGATGCAAATCCTAGTTCAAATCCATCTTTGGTAGTTCCAGTGTTCACATACTACTTGTTCATTTCTATCCTGCTTTTGCAAAGTGGATAAGTGGTCACAACAGCTATTCTATTCACTATTCCATGTGAGCCTGCAGGCATACCTGTACCCATTTAATAAATGCGAGAGTGCTTACATGTCTTCTACTGAGGGGTAAAACATCCAAAACTAATGGAGACAAAGTGAACACACAGACAATAACCAGAAGGTAACAAATGTGCACATTTCATGGCCATGCTTCCTCTCAGGGAGTGTTTGTATACCCATGGTCTCACATGGATGACTTTGGCTCCCAAATCCCACCAAAGAGCTAAGATTAGAGTTTCTTTGAAGCCTGAACATGAAGATTAAAAGTTCCTGTGTAACACACTCCAAAAACCTGTTGCAGTGTTATAGTTCCAGGACTTGCTGAAACCTTCATTTCATTTCATGACCGTTTCAGACCACTGAGTTCACTGGCTTTGGTATTAGGGCTTGTACCTTTTCTCTGTTTTAGGGGCTGAGTAACTTAAGTTTATTGTATATCTGCATATTTAACAGCTTTCCCTTTCAGAATTCAGAATCGGTTATACGAAGGGAATGACTAGCCTTCTAAAAACTTCTTGTGTGTTTACTTTTGTGAAAGAAACAGAGCTTTTGAAAAACACATCAATGGGATCTTAAAAGTCTATAGGCAGCTCTACCTTACAGCTTGCCATACACAGAATATACCATAACAGATTCTAAAATTTTCCGACCCTCTGAGTGGGTCACAACCTGGGTTTTTCAAAGAACACTATTGAGGTAGTGGGATTTTTTTCAGTTTCCTCCAGAAGCGTTCCTTTCATCTCAGTTGAAAGCCTTGTCCTGTCATTTTCTCTTAATAATCTTCAATAAAGAGCTGCGTATCTCCTGCCATTTTTTTCCTTTTCCATTTCTTTTTCTGGATGACTCCCCAGCGTACCTATACTATAAGCACTCTGGGAATAGCTTCAGCGTAAATAGCTCATAGCCCTGTAGAGCTTAGTCACCACTTCATTCAGATACTGTTAGCACCCATATAAAGCACAAGTCGCTTGTCTCCAGAGTAAAGGAGAGGCCACTAGGTCTCATGTCTTCCTGATGTCAGAAATATACCACAAAATCAGTGCCTCAATTCAGCCTGTCTAACCTGACCCTTGTTCAAGGCCTTGTCACCCCAAGCTTGCTCTACAGTCGTTTGGAGAGAGGTAGATACTCTCACCCGCTCCCTACACCTAAAGCATCCCTTGTTACTTGTCTCAGAATTTTAATGCAGGCCATAGAGCTCTTTTCACAGCGACCCAACATCCCTCTTCTTACTTCAGCACCTTTACCACAAGGCTTATATTGATTCGCTGTCATGGGTTTTCTTTTTTGGGCATCTCAGCCTCATTGTTAGTTCTCAGACTTTCTCAGTATGGCTTTAGAGGCTCCAGGTTGTTTATTGACGTGTTTCTTGAGGTTTTCTTCCCTCCTGCCTAGTATCTGATCAAAGCAATCAATAAATGACTGCTGTTATTATATTTCCAAACTCTTTGAGGATCTGTTACAGAGAAGGCACTGACTATTTAATTGATAAAAACAAAGCTAAAAAGAACCTCTTTGGTGATACATATAGACACTTAAGAAGTGGAAAAAGGAAGAGACTTATCCTCCCTTCCTCATGACCTTGAAGTATGACTTGAAAGGCCTCTATTCTGTCACTCACTGGCAACACTTTGTCTTAGAGACCTCTGACTTACCTACATCCACAGCTGCACCACTGTACGCCAAGTCTGCAGAGTAAGCAAAGTACAATATCCTCTGCATTGTTTTTTCTTCAGTACTCTTTCATTGGCCAGCAAAAGTTTGAGATTACTCATCTAGTTATATGTTCTGAGAAAAGAGCTGAAATTCTTGCAAAAATTACACAATTAAATAGCCACACACAGCTAAATTATTGCTTAGTATTGTAGGAATTTGGAGTTCAAAAGTACCTGATTTGCATTATTTATAATTGCAGCAGCTAGCTTATAATATTTTTTCTTGTGTCATACTTGACTTCTTAGGCTTTCAGAAGACCTTGATCACTCTGAAAATAATCCCACCAAAGCTTTTTCTTCATAAATCTATGGATTTTAGATCAACTCTGAAGGGTAATTAACTTGGGAAAAAGCCCACCCACCTGATTGACAGTTCTTAGCTAGTACAGCACAAACTGGTTATATATGTCTTCTGATTCCTTTGTTGTATCTGTGGCATTACTCAGGGCCTGTGGGCTGGACTCAGTTCTCAGTTATTCAGTTTTGATTTCCCATCTTAGCTTCGCAAATGCTTTGCCAAGTGCACTATTAAGATGTTTGGTAGGTACAGACATTGGGTAAATCTACCCTAACCTAACTTTCCTGACCCCAATACTTTTACCTCTGGTGCAAAATTGCCTCAGAGTAGAATAAGAAAGTTGGAGGGATTTTATTACAATATCTCAGTGATGCATATTGCCCAGACCTACCTTCTCAATACTTTCTTAAAGACTGAAAAGACCATGACAGTGATCTCTCAGGAATGCTGAACTTTAAACCTGTGACAGTTCAATCTATAGGGCTGCTCATGGGCACAAGTGCTTCTGCAGGATCATGGCCTCTGGGGGGTGTTGGCAGGGGTACTTGATGGAGATTAATAGCAAGGAGCCCTAGAGGCCAAATTAATTTTCCCCATGGAGTATAGGAGGCAATATTGTAGCTTATATTTTTCTGTATAAAATACTATTGACTAAAACAATTTGTCCTGCCAAAGCTCCAAATGGCTGTCAGAAAAGTAGTGTTACATTTATTTCCAGCCTGTTTTCCTAAGGAAATATGGCTTCTTAGATCATGCTGTATGCATGAGTGTATGTGAAACAATATGTGTATAACTGCTTAAATGTCTGATTTTGTCCCTCTCCCACCATAATGTTGAGCTGACTGGGCAATTTCAACTGCATTTTTGACAGGAGGACAGAGGTCTCAAGGAAATTATTTCCTACAGTTGTGAAAATAGAAAGGCAGGTAAAAACAAGAGACCCATTTAATCTCCTTCCATAAGAGAGAGGCTGTAGCATGACCTCAATGCTTACTAGACATTTGAGAGTACACTTTGTTCAAACTGGTGGCATAAATCCATATGAAGGCAAGTTTCTTTCTTTCTGCTGGTCACAAATCTACTGTTTTTATTCACAACTGTTGTTCTTTCCCTCTTATAAGAACTGTATGATCTTCTGGAGTATTTTCTTACACTGCTTTAACAGGTCACACTGTAATAATTTGCATCCAAGATTTAGAAGGTTCCCGGGTAGGGCATCAAAATGAGAATTATCAAATTTGGCTTGAACGTGAACCTGTTGACAGATCATAAGCAAAGCACTTTTCTCTGTACCTCTGTTTCCCCTTCACACTTTATTGTGTTTGGAATATTGTCTCTTTGGAAAGAGGGAAATTCTTTACCCTGTAGACATAATAATATGTCTTTGCCTGATTTAGGTTCTACGTGTGCTCCCAAAAAGAAAATTATAATGATGTGAGGAAATTTTTCTATGTGGCCAAGGGATTTTATTTTTTTTAAATAAAGTTGGGAGAATATAGTTTACCCCCGTTGCTATTCCTGCTTGCTATACAGCTGGGAAGGTTTACCTTTGAAATTATGAATTTGAGATGGGAGTGGATCTTCCTTTTGCACCGAAGCAGTTTGCTCACCAGCTCAGTGTAACTGATAGTGCAAGATGGTACAGTTAAAATTAACAGTGAGTTTAACTCCTCCAGCGAGTTCCAGTAGGATATAAATTTATTAAGATACTCACTCTGAAAGGCACCACAGCACACATCTTAAAGACCTTTGTTAGATTCTTAGTGACATTTAAGCATTTTGAGATGCGCGTGCTGTTCTTCACTACATTTTCCTGGTGGAATATATCCAAGAGTGGTCTTCACAGGGCTAAACTTACCAGCCGCTGCACACAGTAGTGAGTCTTCCCGGCAGCAGAGTGGATACCTTGCGCCTTCTAATGTAGTCAGCTAAAGTGAAATTTATGGAAAGAAACAGACTGAACCTCTTAAATCTGAACTACTACATGTGAACTGAGAATATAAAATAGAAGCAGTGACCCCCGAATGATTCCATGTTCTAACATACATTATTTTTCTTCAGAGGCTGAATGGGAAAAGGTAAAAATAGAGATGCTTCAAATGAGAAAACGAGATGTCACTCTTGATATGAAAACTAATATAAAATGGAATTTCTGTCTCACAAGAGATTGATATTTTGGCACTTGGTTCTGAGTCAGGAAAAAATAAAAATGAAATGGCAAAATTTTTCGCAGAGGTAAAAAGTTATATGAAAAGGTAGAGTTTGGAAATGTCAAAATGGTTTGCTTCGCTTCATGCTGTTACCAAGATTCTCACTATACTGTGCTGCTCTAGTCTATTGGAGTGGTAGTTCTACATCACTCTCACATGCTTTACTAAAAGATTTCTTACTGCTTATCTTAAGTTCTTCTGTGAGGAACTTCAGTCTTTCATTTAGCAAATTAACACAGCACCTGGTGTGCCCAGCTGTGACCAAACAATGGTTCACATATTAATATTCTCTTGATTTCCTGATCCCCAGGGGAACAAATAATTCTTCCAAAATAACTTTTCCTGGGGAAAATGCTCAGTCAGGTATTAGGGAAAACATGGAATAAACAGAAATTTCTTAACTGATCTTTACCTGGTACAAATATTCAAAATAAGGACACACTGCCTGTTTGTCCTCTTCCTAACAGTGGAAACATGATTCCATTCTCATGGATCATGGGGGCATTTACACCCTCCAGCTAGGCTGTAGTACCTTTCTTTTGACGTATTTGTTAATGAAGAAGATTCATCACCTGTGGTGTGACCTACAATGTGCTGAAAAACACAGCCCCTGCATTTTTATTGGAACTTGCGGGTTGTTGTTCTTCATTTTGATTTTCAGTCCTCTGCAAACATTTCCTGCAAACACCTATATCACCTAGGTTCCTTAGGAAAAAAAAAAAACCCAAACAAAAAACAGGCAAATAAATAAATAATGCAAATAAAGTATGTAAAGCAGTGCAATCAGCTCAGATAGCTAGAGATCCTTAGGAAAAACAAAATTTCTCTTTGAGTCCTCCTAGATCACACACATAGAAAATTACCACATGTGCTTATATCAGTAACTGGCTTTTCAGAATTCATACTGCTTCATGTCCTATACAAATGGTGAGAACTGTATCAAGTGATAGTCATTATTGCTTCTGCACCAGTGTCTTCTCTGAAAAAAAAAAAAAATATTTTTTTTCTCTGCTAACACCAAAGAACTCTGCCACTGGTAAAGATGATAATTTTATTCAGCACTCAGAAGACCGTAATTTACCCCATTCTACACTTGTGAGTGAAAATGTTGTTTCCATTTAGGAGAGTGATGCAGACTGATTAGAATAGGTACTCTTAAAAACAAAATAGAAAAAGAAAAAAGTTACTGTATAAAATCAGTAATACAGAAAATGGCTAATTTTCAGAGGTAAAAAGTTTACCTGAGCTGCTTCTCATGACCACCGTGCAGGCTGCATAACTAGTGAACTTAAATAAAAATTGTTTTGCAGTACAGTTTGGCCGAATGTGTAGAGGTATTTCTACGCCTTGGGAAAAAGCAACATGTATTGCTGCTTTACACAACACCTCTTATTTTGTGCTTGATGTTAAGAAAGGAGCTCTAAGAACAAGCATTTTTTAGGATCAAGCTCTTAATCAATATCCTGTGATAGTTTATTATTAGCAGGTGCACAGAAATACAATGACATGATAGTTTGGGCACTTCAAATTACTGAAAATAGGTTTGAACGTCTTGCCTTGATCTTTCTCACCCAGCAATTAATTTCATTAGAAGTAGGCCTGTCATGATCTTTTTTATTGATCGTATTTTAAAGCATTTTAGCAGTAATTATTTTTTCCTCTGGACCTACTCAGGCAATTGCTATTTAAGAATCTGAACATCCTTGCACATTGCTTGTTAACATATAACTTCAATACCCTAGTCCAAGAGCTTGATCTAAGCCTTGGTCTATATATTCCTCCGAAAACAACCTGAAAAAACTGGCTTATGAACAAGGGCAAAATCCTGGGAGATTCTGAGGATCCCACACACACTTGTAGTGGAGTGGGATGACTGCAGGTTTAAAACAAGCACTAGGTTTTAAGCGAAACCTAATCAGGATGACGGCAGGTGCAAAACCAAGGCCAGAAATTACTAGCTAGACAGGTTTCTTAGTGAGGTCACGGGTTTCTCATTTCTTAATTTTGTTGTTGCTGTTTGTTGTTAACCTACTTATTAGGGCTTATTTTTAAGGCAATACAGAGCACCTTCAGCTTCTGTAGGAGTAAGAACCATGTATCTGATAGTTTCGTAATTCAACCTGTCTCCCTACCTTGTGTTTTCACAGGTATGTCTGTGCTGCTTTTTTTGGTTATTTTGCGAAAGAACCATTTCAGTTTGTCTTCCTAGTTAGCATATTGGTTTTATTTCTTTAATGCAGTTACAGGACATTTTTCTATATTATCTCATTGAATTTACTGTTCAGTTTTTAGGCTTTTCTCTTTCAAAAAACATCACTATCTTCTCTCACTGAGGTTGAAATTCAGAGGAAAAAACAAAATAAACCCCACCACCTATTCCATAGGGAACATTAAAAATATATAGTTTGATTTGGGTCATTACATTATTTGGTTTTGTTTTTTTTCTCTGGAGAAGGGCAAAATTTAATTAACATTAAAATCTCTGCAACCGAAGTTTTAAAGTGTTGTATTCCTCACTGTATTGCTATCTTCTTCCAAGAAGGGGGAACATGCTTTTCCTATATTTTGCGCTTGTTGTTAAACAAGGCATAATAAACAATTGAGCACTTTTCAGATTTTTTAAGGATAGCCTTCAATGAGACTGCAAAAGGTTTTCATGGGTGGGTGTGTGCTACCTACCATCTTTCTGAGCCAAAAATTATGATGTAAAGCAGGTCAGTGTTTCCTGGAATAGGTCCAGGTTCATGCAGTCCAGGAAAATATTGAAAACTGCCAAGCTGTGAAGTAGTGATGCTTCTTTAAACACCACTAGGTAGATAGCTTTCAACCTTTGGTGCACACATTCAGCTGAACAGGACACGTTTGTGTGGCAGTCACAACTGATGTAAGTGCACATCATATTTCTGGTGGCAGTTATATCCCTCTTGCCACATAAGCCAAATCATTATTATTTTCCGACATGTAGGATGAAGAAGATGAAAAATACACGTATATCATTGTAAATTTACAAGTTCTGATCCATAAGTCATCCTTGTGCAGAAGATACCTCTTTTTTTAGTCCTACCTTTTCTATCTTAATTTAGCAAGTCTTAGAGGGAGAGGAATAGGTATTACAGAGGGTTACGTTACCAGTTATATTTGTGCCTCTTTATAGGAAGCAACAGTTGTTTTCATTTGGCTTTTGTCTTCACAAGATTTCAGTCTTTAGCACCTGAGTTAATTCCTTACTTTATTGTTCTTTGTAAAAGACTGCTTTATAAAGCAGGAAGAGGTCTTCTAATCTGAGAACAACTGCTGGTTTATCTATTTTAATTTTTTTTTCTATAGAATCTAACCCAGAAACGAAAATATTTATTAAAGGCAGATTTTTTACTTTGATCATCCCTATGATAGCTTGATTAATCCCAATGACAATATCTTAAAGAGGAGATTTTGAGAGAACAAGCAGTTAAAGTTAACGATTCCAGATCTGTTAACATTCAGTTCTAACGTACATTTAGTAATTACACTTATGTTATCAAAAAAAAAATCCACAAACAAAACCCAAACCTAACCACCTAGACAGGAGCACCTGTGACACATACCAGCTATACTGCAGGAAAAATAATTTCATCAGTGCCTTGCAAAATGATCCTAAAGTTGCCATAGTGTTGCATTCTGCAATCTGACTTGCATTTCTTCTTGTTCAAAGGTGCCCTGAGGTAGTGGGACATGGTAGTGTGGTCACACTAAGCTGAGTGCTGTCCAGCAATGGACTTTCACCTGTAATTGGATGAATAAATCAAATTCTTTGAGAAATCTTTAGAAAGATGCCACCAGCTGGTCAGAAGACTCATTGCAGTCTGCAGGACATCTAGATTGAAATCCCTGTTCTGCACAGCTCAGAACAACCATTTACATGCAGTTATTCCTCATCCAAGATGAGTGTCCTCATCACCAACTGTAAAAAAAAAAAAAAAAAAAAAAAAAAAAAAAAAAAAAGGCATGCAACTCCTGGGTATATTTTTAACATGTGTGTAATGACGCAACTTTCCTTACAGACAGGGTCAAGAGATTAGTCACTTCTATAACGATGACTGTGAGGCAGAGTTTCAAAATCAGAAGGGTGTTGTGTTTTTAGCCAAGAGCTTTTCTCACTAAAAGAAAAGGCAAGACCAAACATCTTTTTAACCAATTCTAATTCTGAGGTTTTGAAATTGCAGCTCATTTGATGAAGAAACTGCAATGGCAAATGGAACAAATCCAAGTGCTGATAATCTGTTAACGATCTTCCTATTTGACACCAGTTGTTATGGTTTGCTTTTAATTTTAGCCAGCTCACCTGCTCTTGTGTCAGTGCACTTGTATTGTGTACTTGCCATGGAAAATAAGGATACACTTCTATAGCCCTTCTGTTCTTAGATAGGTAGAGCACAAGGCAACCCTGAAACTTTTGTAAGGAAAGTTTAAAAGTCACCAATTGAGCCCTGGATGTCAGTGACAAAATACTTGGCATTTCACTTATGCCATTCATTCAAAGGCATTCTTTCTACTAGCTTTAATTAATACTCCTTGCAATTAGATGTTGTTAATCTTCTGTGTTAATGAATTAGCAATCATTGAGGTGCAAAAGCTTGCTGAATTATTAGAAATTTGAAATTATTTTGCATGAAGAAAAATAGGACTATATTTTAGTATAAACAATTCCTGTCTTTTCTGGTAAACACGATGAACATTTTTCAAAGTGGCAAGATGGACACACAGGGGAGGGAGACTCTCACAGGATCCCTGCATTATCTACCTTCAAATCTCTGCTTAAAACTGTCTTTTATGACAGGGTCACAGTAGGTCAGGTGATGGTCTGCTGCTTTCTGGTCAATGCAGTTGAGATGCAGTAGCTGTTTATGTCTGGTTTGGTTTCTTTTACTTACATTGTAAGCCCTTTGGCATAGGGAAAAGCTTGTTTTGTGTGTGTGTGTGTGTTTTAGTATCTCTAGTACCATAGGCTTTCATCCAAACCTGAGAACAATAAAATAAAATATGTCAGGGCTTTGTCTAAAGTACAGGACCTAAGAGTACTTCCCCATGTTTCTGGGACTGGGTGAATACTTTGGTGCATCCAGGCTCTGTCTTTTGCCGATATCGGAGGAAAGTATCATTCCTATGGGAGGGAAAACCAAATAGTCTGCAATGACATGTTCTAGTCTAGATGATCAGAAGATAAGGTTACTGAATATGCTGGAGGATCTATCTACTTAGAATACCTTATGCAAAGATCATCATTAATTATAATTATATCATTGGAATTAAGTATTATTAAACATTCAGTGAAAGACAACTTTTCAAGAAAACATCATTATAGAATGATGAAAAATAAAGCCAGCATTCATTTTTTTAATTATTTGATTTCATAAGAATTGCTTATGAGAAACACAGTAATTTCAGTATTAGGATGGAAAGCATGTTTTTTAGTACTAACGTATCTATGTATTAACCAATATCATGGTGAATAAATGGCATATTTTAGAGACATAGCAAGAAAATCATAGTAATAAATTTAACAGCTGTGTGTATTGACTGTATCTGAAAGTGCAAGTCATCACTTTTAGCTGCATGGATTTCATTCAAAGCCCACTGGAGTGAATGGAAAGACTGCCATTGACTTTGCTGAGTTCTGGGTCAGGCAATGTGGCTCACAATCCTAGACCATTGATTTCAATTAAAAATGTGTGTCTTCTCTGCTCCACAGATTTTTCAATGGGGAAAAATAAAATCAGTCAAGCAGAAGCAAAAATGTGTATGTTTTGAGCTGGTGCTCTTTGATTCCCCCTGAGTATTTCCTGAAGTGATCATTTTCTTTTTGCGTGTGTGTCAGGCCTGGTACTTTTGTAGACATAAGCCAGAAGAATGTTAAGCAGTTTACAGAACATACAGGAGGACAAGCACAGTTCTATAGTTCAGAACCAAACACACACACAGTGAAAGCATCTTCCAACTGAAAGAGGATGCATCCAACACGTGTCTCTTGTCTTAACGTGCTGGGTCACCTTGTGCAGGCTATGAAATTATTGCCTGAACTGCAGATTATCATCCTTGCTACCTCCTAGCATCTGAACTCACCAACCCAAAAAGACATCATCAGGGAGAATGTCTCCCCACCTTCTTTCTCTCTGTCAGAGCCCCATACCTTCTCCGCCCTGACTGGGGAGCCTGTTGTGCTGCAAGAAATGGAGACACTTTCCCAAATCCCCTGAGTATTCTGCCAACTTAATCTTTCCGTGGAGAGTCTGATGTAATGCTTTTGTGGGATTTTCCTGAGCTCTGAGCTGCAGTGAGCAGTAAAGCTACTTTTATAAGGTCTCAGACTTTCCTGCTGGAAATGCCAGAGTAGGACCCTGTTCTTTCCCTGCAGCTTGGTGAAGGAAGGAGATAGAAAGGAGGTGGGACGGTTTCCCTGCTCAGGCAGCTGCTACCCCAGAACCCAGCTGCAAAGCCCTAGCTGAACCGCAGTGCTTCTAGGAAAGTGCAGAAGCATGATTTAACCACCTGAAGGAAATGCCTGAGGTGCTTAGGCCGATAAATGAGGTCTCAGGGTGGAAAGGTGGGTCTTAGGTTTTTAGGTGGCTATTAGAAAACAAAATAGGGAAGAGGAAGAAGAAAGGTTTACAATCCATCTCACTGCTTCCTGCCTGTATATCCAGAAAAACTGTAAATATTTTCGGCAGCTGTAAGATCCATCCAAGATAAAGATTTTCATGTGGATTTGTCTCAGCTTTCGAAAAGGATCAACTGGGTAGTTCTGCTTTACAGTGTGAGTTAGGGAAGGGCATTTATTGCGTCTTTCCGTTTTTCCTATTTGCACACTTACAGACCATTTTCTGGTTTTGTTTCTTATCAGATTTCCCATTTATACACTAGCTGTGCTCTTTTTTAAATTACCAGCAGTGCTGACAGTAAGACAGTAGCTGGTAGGCGGAGGAACATTAACAGCATGCCTTACAATAGCCTTACAGAAAGTGTGTGGCATTTGAATTGCAGTGGCTACAATGTGGCCTTGGTGGGCTGGGGACTCTAATTGTCCTTTCCTTCCTCTTGTAACAGCTCTTGCTGCATCCCTCAAGGTGCTGAGCAAATCACAATTTTGGAAATTGCTTTCCTATTGCTCCAGAATTGTTCCCTGGGCTTTGTACCATGATGTGAACTCTTAACAGAATTCAGAGGAGCGGAGGAAAAGAGTTAACCTTGAACCTCTTCTAAATGTCTTGCTCGTTCTCTAAGTGTACAATTTTCTGCTTCTCTTCCCAAAGGTTCTTCGTTTACAATTACATAATTGATAGCTTAACCCTCTGTCCCTTCAGACCATTTTAAAATCCAATATAAATAACACCTCAGAAACAACCTCCTGTGGCCTTTTACTCTTGGCAGCTGAATCTGGGTGTGGGCTGCTTTTGCTTTACTTACTGTGTGAAATGGTTCTTTGTTTTAAAAACTGTTCTTAAAAACTCTGGCTGTCCATTTCAGTATGTAGCTTCCAATTCCCTAGATGTGGGGGTTCCTTTCAGCACTTCATGTTCTCTTCAAGATTTAATTTTCCATGAAAGGCATAGTGAGTAATCTTAGAGGGGGAAAATGACATGGACAATTTTGGGGGTTTTTGCTTGGTTGTCTGATTAGCTTTTAAATATATTTTGTTTGAGGGGGGCAACAGGGATAAGCTGTTGTGACCAAAGACAGTTAAAAAATATTCATAAGTGTTCAGTTGTTCCGGCTTATATCTGGAATGGTTTTTTATATTTTACAACACTTGGGACTGCACTAGAACACTACAAAGAGACAACATTTTTACTAAGATATACACAATACTATGCAGGCACTACAAAACAACAGATTTTTATTTAAATGAAGACAACACCATACATGAAATAGGCTTACTTCGTAACCTATTAAAGGGCTCACAGATCTAAAGGGACAGATCCTTGTCTCTGGAGGTCACTGGGAAAAGAAGTGTAGGCATTTCAATAGGACCTCCAAGACACTGTACAACAAGACAGATGTATTAAGAGTTACTTCACCATAGGAGGCTGAAGTACTGCAAAAGACCTCAAAAGAGAACATGATCTTCTACAGAGCAAGCTGTTTAACACAGAGAGACAGCTGCAGAAGCCCGAGTGCCTGTGAAGGATGACTTAAGAGAAGAGAATATCCATCTTGTTTACTCTCACTTGCTTCGGTTTGCTGGAGTTTGATGCCCTTTTCCTCCCTGACCCACAATGCTCTGCAAAGCTTATTTGTGGCATTCCTTTGGCTTCACACAAAACCCTATTTTCACTGTTTGGAAGGTTTCACACTTTGAGTCATTTCCCTCCCCTGCTTCACTGCTGCTTTCTTCTCCTGCTCTGTGCAGGGTGGTACATGAGTAGGTGAAACTGATGAATTGTAGCAGAAGGTCAAAATGTAGGTATCATTAGTCTGTAATATCTTGAGCAGCATTTGATTGAACACTCCATATATGCTTGTCCTGGGTGTCACCAGAGAACTTGTAAAAGCCTTTTTGCAGGCCTCTTCACACCACAATCGTGGTTTGTATACTTGGATGGTTGGTAGTCTCTTGAAATTAGTAGCAAATTCATTAGGGTCTGGGGGAGGGGGGGAGGGGGAAGCACTGGTTTATGTGTTCTCTAATGAAGCCCTTTTAATATCACAACACAAGCTGTTTGAGATGTTATTAAATGAGATACACTGCGAAGCTCTGAGTCAGAGCCCCAACTTCAGCTTTGTAATGTGCCATGTTCTGCTAGCTTGGAAAGATGCTTTAGATTTCTTTTTTGTGTTTTCTATATTCAAATCTGTTTTCACTTTCAAAGTCAGATTTTCCTCTTCTTGTTCCCTGTTTCCATGAATCATTTTGGATACTTGTGAATCCGTTGTATAGGCTCCACAATTGCAAGAGTTATATCTAGCAGCTTAACCTTTCAAAGTCATTCTACAATCTTGGCTAACAGGAAAAAACAATATTTGGCATAAAACACTCATTTCAGTCCAGGCTGAAAATTTGTCTTATTTATCAATGTGCAGATAGTAACATGTTTTCAGCTTGCATAAATGTGGAAAAGAAAGGGTAAAACTCCCAGAGCTTTCAGTGCCAAACTGTCATTTTGGGTAAGAAGAGAACAGAGAAAAGATTGCTCAAACTTGATATATGCTGGATCTAGGCTAAATGTACTATTTGGTACACACGACACACATTTCATATAAGGAAATAAAAAGCGTTACATGTTTCTTTGTTCTGCCATATTGCACAAGCATTCTTACCATCTTGTGTGTCCCAAGGGAAAAAGAGAAATTCAGTGAAAAACCAGAAAAAGAAAACACCAAAAAGGAAAAGATAAAAGCTGGGCCTACGTGTGGCCTGTTTATTCTTAAGATTTCAATGTGAACTGTCATCTTACAGTGTATTCGGAGAGGAAAATCGGGAATTAAATATTCATTACTGCTTTTAATGATGAACATGGGGGTTTGGGGGGGAAAAAAATCCATTCTTTTTTAATGAAACCAAGGTTCTGAATTAGCTGTGGTGGGTGTCCAAATAATGAGTCTTCTGTGAATGCATCTTAGATTGGATGTCTAGGAAAAGCAAGACTCCATTTGATGTAGGCCTGTGATGATGTGGGGATTTCTGACAATGTGCAGTTTACAAATTCCTGGAGACTCTGTACCTGAGTCTACCAAGCTCCACTGTGAAAGCAGAGCTCACTTAGCTTCTCTGCTGTCTGTTGTGAGGCAGGGAGCATAGACACTGGCACCAGGCAGGTTTGTATCTGGCATGAGGCTGACCACAATTGTTAAAATCTGTTTATCATCCATTTAGATGCAGCACCACTGAGTAAAGATCAATTGGTGGCCAAAGTCAGGAGGCAGATTCTCCTTTTATTATTTTTTCTTCTTCCTCCCCCCCCCCTTTCTTTTTTTTGATTGGTTTTTTTTGGTTTCTGTTGGCTTTAGTCTGAGACAATGTTAAGAGACTAGCTTGTCCATATATCTTATGGAGAAGATATGGAAAAGGGGAAGAGCTTTCTGTTAAAAGACCAAAGAATCATTGGAAGTGGGGTTATTTTTGAATTATTCTTTCCAAGCCAGTTAATTTTTTTACTGACTGAAGTCTAGAGGTAATGTTTTCTGAAGCTCTTAACGAAATTTTCAAGTGTCATGCGTCCTTGACACAGCAAACTGTGAACCCATAATTCTTCATGGAGGTTTACTGCCTTCCCTTTGTCTGATTCACCATGGTGGAACAATGCACTGGGAAGTCTGAAGACCTCCTCACTTGCCTTAGATTTTGATAGTCTATATTAAAGAAAAGGCAAGTAGCAAAAATCCTTGACCAAGCAAACACACAGGGAAAGACCTAGGGAAGTCAGGCAAGACCCAGATACTATAATGGTGAATGTCTAGCATGAAACAAGATGATCCATCCTGTAGGCAGACTATGCTTTGGAAAATGTTATTCTGAAGGTCTGTAAAATGGTATGGATAATATAATTTGAAGAGATTCTTTTTGTTATTTTTAATCACATTAGGTATTACTTAGAAAAAAAGCTTTACAGTAATCAAAGGCTTGTCTGTGAATATCCTCTGTGCTGAGTAGTATTTCTGTAGGCTGCCAGTTCTAAACACTTGTTATGGTTTTACCCCAGCTGGCAATTTAACACCACACAGCCACCTTCTCACTCCCCTTGTGGTGGGATAGGGGAGAGAATCAGAAAAGTGAGAAAACTTGTCGGTTGAGATAAAGACAGTTTAATAGGTAAAACAAAAGCCACTCAGACAAGCAAAGCAAAACAAGGAATTCATTCATTACTTCTCATTGCAGGCAGGTGTTCAGCCATCCCCAGGGAAGCAGGGCTGCATCGCACGTAACTCTTACTTGGGAAGACAAATGCCGTCACCCTGAACATCTCCCCTTCCTTCTTACCCCAGCTGTATATGCTAAGCATGACACCACATGGTATGGAATATCCCTTGGGTCCGTTGGGGTCAGCTGCCCCGGCTGTGTCCCCTCCCAGCTCCCGGGCACCCCCAGCTGGTGGGGCTGGGTGAGGAGCAGGAAAGGCCTTGACCCTGTGTAAGCACTGCTCAGCGATAACGAAAACATCCCTGAATTATCAGCGCTGTTTTCAGCATAAATCCAAACCCCACCCCCATACCAGTTACTGTGAAGAAAATTAACTCTATGCCAACCAAAACCAGCACAGCACTTTAAGATATAGAAGTAGCTGTGGACCAGAAGAGGAAATAGTCCAGTTGCAGCCATGCCAGTAGACTGTTTTGTATCAACGTTAGAAAACTGTCCCCTGTGACAGAACCAAACTGTACCAGTAAAAATACCACTTTACTATTGTATCCTTGACTATTGCTAACTACTCTGTGCTGACCCAATATCATATCTATTCAGCTGGATGACTGCAAAGCTTTGTTTACATGCATCTTTCATGTCTACTTGATTTTGGAAAGAGTCAATGAGTACTGAGGAATGTCTTGAGAGTACTAAGCTAAGCAAAAGCTGATAAATTAATGTGAGCTTTCCACACATTACTAAGATCTCCCTGCTACCTTTGGACCTTTTAGTGGATAGCTGTGGACTTTTGTTTGAGTCGAGGGAGGAGAAAAAAGAAAAAAAGGAAAAAGGATACTGTCCTTTCAAAGCGTGTCAGGCCTCATGTTTTCCTTGCTTATACCACAACAGTTCAAGGGTTAATATTATGCCATTGATTTGATGGAATAGTAGTAGTGCTAAGCAGTTGAGCTGAGAGGAGAATTGTGCTTAATACATCATTCCCTCCGCTAACAGTGGGGACTAGTTATAAATCCCAAACCCAGAGAAAGACCTGAAGTCAGGTTGTATGCCAATCACAAGTTTCCCTACAGCTAATGTGCCTGGGAGGTGTTGACAAGCAAATCTGTAGAACAAGAACATAATTACCGGTAATTAACCACTTCTCTTCCATAAGTGATGTAATTAATATAATTCTGTAGATTAAGGCACTGCAACTGTAAAACATTCTCTTTTAAATATTACTAAGTATAGAATTCATGTTCTGTAATAAGGCAGCTTTGGAAGTCTGACTGGTTGTAGTGCTGTGCTGATGCGTTGCTGTTCTAGGTGCTCTGTGTATAAAGACATATGGTTAGACCACATAATGAGCCCAGTTAGACAAACATAAATCCAGAGTGATTCTATTGATTTCATGACATAGTGATTTCAATTATGTTATTTAATGTACTCCAGAATTGGAGTAAATGACTGAAAAACCCTTCTTTTAAGGACTGAAGATAATATTTCAGCTGAAGTAGAAACTATGCAAGCTTTTGATTTATTTTTTTTTTTCATATGGAATACTAAAACAAGAAATATAAAGACTCGTCACTGTTTTACCTGATAGATTCATGATGAAAATTCAGTCTACAGTAAGATGTTAGGAACAGTGATTCCTCTTTCACAGACTTAGGTTTTACACCAGAGTAATCCCAATATTTCAAATGAAGTTACTCCAGATTTATTGTGTTGGAAAAACAGTAAGAATCTGGTCTGGAAACTCAATGTTTCAAGACAAAGAAAGCAGAAATGCTTTGTGCCTTTCATGGTACTTTTATATTGATACTTTTTTTTTTTTTTTTTCTCAAGGCTAAGTAGTATATGCAGAGGCAATAAGAGCTTTTAAAATTTTGAGTGGAACTCATTTTAGGTCTTTCCACTACATAACTTTATGCAATTGGTGTGATGGTTTATATAGTCACAGGCTGTAGGTTCAAAAGGAATGAAAAGCAAAGAACCTGATAAAATATCTTTAAAGTTGAGACTGAATGCTTCCAAGCAGCTAAATACACTGCAGTGCAGCCCTTATTTAACCTTCACGCTGTCCATACCCAGGGACAGCTCCCTTAGGGAACACTTGGAGAAAAAATAATAGGAAGGAGGAAAAAAGATTTCATTCTGGTAAAAATATTTTTTTAAAAAAATGTTTTATTAAAACCCCCAAAAATTCTGTCTTTCTGTAGAAGTAGTTATTAGAAAACCAAAAATCACCCTTAAGTAAAATTCAAGGTTATTTTTTCAGAACAGTGAGGATTTTTTTATTGGAAATTATTTCTTATAAAGAAATTGCTATTTTTCTACTTAAAATTAAAAAGAGAACTAAAAAGTAAACTCAAGACCAAAAGCACTTATAAATTAATTCCCATCTGAAACAAAATTCCTATCGAAAAAAAATCCTAGGAGTAATTTTCTGACTAGCTTTAATACCAAAGTAGATATCAGATGAACCTCCTTCAGTTTTACTAAGTGATCTTTATTATTCTGATTTATAGTCAATTTCTTAAAGACTGGACCATATTACCATCATTTTAACTTCAGAAAAACACAAAAAAATCAAGAAATTAAGATGTTATGTAAGAATTACCAGTGACTACCAAGAAGGAAGGGAAAGACACCAGTAAGTGAAGTTAAATGTCACTATTTGGGTCTTTATTCCATTCCTAACTGTGCTCATGATTTCAGTGCTTCTGGATATAAACCTAGTTTTTCAGAGAACAGGAGTCCGAGTCGGGGAAATGTGTCATCATTCCTGGTAATTCAGACTTTTTCAGTCCTTAGAAAGGCAGAGTGCTTCTGAAGGAAGCAGTCAGTTGCTTAAAAGGGAAAATAGATATATTGTCAGGACTTGTTGCTTTTGGCTCTCCTGCTGAAACTTAGAGCATCTTGCTTTCTACCCATTTTTTCATACCTGGGAAGTTTGCTAGTATTTCGTTTGGTATTAATAAAACTTACTTAAGACTTCTACCCAAGCGAAAAGTCTTCAGTGACTGGCAAGCTCAGTTGCTTGTAAGAATTGTTTCTTCACCCATTTAACCCAAAAACGATGTAAAACTTCCACAGCATTTTAAGCAGCAAGTCCTTGCTAACCTCAGTTATTTTTGTCGGAAACAAGTTAGGAGAATTCATGTGAGTGGTTCAGCCGGCAGAGGTAAGGAGAGTGAAAAGCTGTGCTGCACAGCTGGAGGGAGGTGGGGTCGGTAATTTGTTCAGCTGGCAGAAAGACAGTGGGAAAGGATGTGTGAGCAGACCCACAACACTCGAGGAGGACGAATGGAAGAGTGGATGTGAAGCACTTTGGGATTCAAAGTATCACTGTTGGCAGCTGCTGTTAGAAAATCACTAGTGTTCACTGGCACCGGTTTAGCAGCATCCACTTGGGCACAGCCTTGTTTGGGAATGGGCTTTGACTTTGCTGGGAAGGGGGTTGAAGAGCCCTGCTTCACCAGTACTGAATGGCCATTCCTGTAATCTTATCCCCTTCCATTCTCCAGGAGTAGCAAGGCAGGTTTTTTTGCAAGCAGGACAAAGCCAGTTTGCATGCGCCTTGTGAGACCATCTTTTCTTTTTGTCTTTTGGTTTCTGTGATTTGGCCCTTCATTCTGAAGCTGCTTCTGGAAAGTTAATTGTGAACCATCTTGGCTTTGCCACAGTTCTGCTTAGTGGTGTGGTTTATTGAGGACTCTGCAGTTACCTATCTACACTTTAACATCTTCACTTAAATTTTTTTTTTTAGAAATGCTACCTGTTTTTTCTTCTTCACCATACATATCTGAGGATGCATCAGAAGTGCTTATGATGCAGCAGGTTTCATGATTTTAACTACTAGATGTTGCAGGCTAAGATATACTAATAAATGTTTCTTGTGGTATGAGAGACAAAAAATTCTGATTCCAAGTGTTTACCAACAGCATGTTAATTGCAGGCTGTTGATGTACTTGTAAGGTCTTGTTTAATCAGGGTTAGTTAATGCTAAATTAAATACAATCAAGAAAATATTAAATTGCTTAAGGTTTAGCTTCCCATCTCCTTCATTTACATAAAACTAGCAGAGTAATGTTTAGTCATTATGCAGCATCTGATCTGAAGGAGGGGGAATTCAGCTGGTACTGTGCCTCTTAAAATTTTACTGTCACATTCAAGTTTATTAATGTTTAGCCTACTTAGGGCACATTAATATGGAGTCATAAGATAACTCTGTCTTGTTAACAAATTAATCAAGCACTAAATATGCCTTAATAAAGGATCCACAAAGAATATATGTGAAAGCCTACTAGGGGCATGAGGTTTGTATAACAGACATACAGGTCCTGAGCAAATGAGGACCATGTTATAATTTTACTGTATGCCTCTCCACCTCGTATACCATGGGTGAGTAACACCCAGGAAAACGAGTGAGCAGCTGCAGGTTGATCAGTGCCCCCTGCATGCCTGGGAGAGTGGAGAATGAATGAGTGGAGCCAAGGCACTGGTGGACCCCAAGGCTCCAGTAAAAAGGCAGCAGAGCTTCCTGGGTTATAAGACAAAAGACCACGGGAAGTGGTCTAGCATAGATGACTTCTTTGTTTTGTCGAACAGAAAGTGAGATTGAAGTATGACAGAGTTTCACATTTTGGTCCATTGTTACATTCCCAAAATGGTTAGAAGTCATTGGGGCAAATTCCAAGAAATATGGTCTAAGATAACAAAGGATCTTGAGAGGAAATTTAAAAAAATCAAACACATAGTGTAAGTTTGAAAAGATGAGCTATTCATACATGTTAATTTTTTTAATTTTTTTTTTTTTTTACACCAGGGAATAAATGTGTCTGAGAAATGAAAGAAAAAAAGGAGAAATGAAAGAAAAAAAGGAGAAATGAAAGTAATTACTTCACCTTTTTTTGCCGTTCTAGCCTCAGACCTATTTATTTTGTGTATAATCTAAGCTATTCTTTGAAAAGTCTTTCACACACCTCACCCTGACATCACTGAACATACTGGCTTAGAAAGGGACACAAGATCAATGTCTGAGTAGTATTAACAAATTAAATAGGAGCACTTACATTTTCCTGACATCTTGAGACCACTTCAAGTTTAAGCTATACTGTGATTAGCACAGTAAAAGAAGAATGGAGATAATATCTCAAAAGAATCTATGTATGAATTCTTACCATACACTTGTTCTTAATCCCATAAACTATTATCAAAATGTTGATATGGACTTTTTTGTACATGATACAACTCAAATCATAAAAGATATGAAACCGATTTCAACCAAGCCAAAGTAAACCACCAAATTATGCAACTCACCACTATCAATCGGGAATCTACAATAAGTCTGAATTTTTAGTCAAATTATAAATTATTGTTTCTTTTTTTATTAAACATTTGTTAAAGAGAAATTTCCTGATGTTCACCACAGTGGAAATAGACTAGCAGTATTTTCTGTTTAATTAATATTTAAGAAATAGTGAAAGACTTCGATGTATAAAAAAAGCAGTGATGGAGTATATGGATTAATATTAGGAGCGGTCAGACATATCTGTGTATCCATGGTGTGTGTATATATATATTAATGACATTTTCCATTTATCATAAATACAAGATCTTTTGACTCAAAATTAAAGGTAGATAAATTTAAGAGAATCTTCTAAGTAATGAAAATTATTAACACGGGGATAATGGCCGATCTTCATCAGTAGCAATTTCTAAAAATCACGATCAGACATCTTAGTTTTCATGGCGGAATTTAATTCAAATAATTAATTTCGGGGTAGTATTGCAACTGGGTTTTCAGGAAAATCAGCTTAGATGACCACAGTGGTTTCTTCTGGCCATAGATTGTATGAGTAGCATTCTGTGAATAACGAAAAGTCGCAGGATTTCTTCAGCATTTTTTCTGAACTTTAGGCAGAGTTGCATTGTTTTCACACGCACTCACTCTAATCATTTGCCAAACAATTACCGTGACATGGCACATAGAGCTCTATGATTGAGCTTCACAGCAGCCAGCAACCAAAGATTCCTTTCGCTTCATAGCAGAGTGTGGTAACAAATAAGCAGTACTTACAAGAGGGAGTATTACAACTTCCCATGCTATTAACTATAGCTCAATCATACACAGACTATTGTAAAAAAATCAATGATACTAGTATCATACAGAAACTGTGTATTGATACTCATTTTCCTCTGGAATATGGCTACATTTTTATTATATTTTCATCATAGGCAGCCAGCTCCTTGGCTTGTGCAGCTCAGAACAGTTTCAGTGAAACTGCAGAGTGATATGTATGTATACATATACACGCAGAGGCAAACACATACATATTTTTATTTTTTTTTTACATTTGGCTAGATTTTTTGTCCTATAAAACTTTTGTAAGCTAATGCTATACACCATATAGCAGAATATCTGAAGGGATAATTTGTATTGTTAAGTGTTCCTAGTCTTATTATGGTCACTACTGTTTCTCTGGGCAGCATCTCCCATGGTGTTTTGGGGTTTTTTTCTTTTTTTTTCAAGCCTATCTGTTCCCTAAAAGCAGAATTTTGCACCCAATTGGCTTTTTAAGAATAAGAGTCAAGTACAAAAGGTCTGGTAAAATGTCAGTGTGCTCTTCATAAACTTTCCATCATTCACCTTTTTCCTTTTTATTGCCTTTTCACTTCTCACTTGTCTTTTCCCAATTCACAGCTCTTTGTTTTTCTCTTGATAACTGGGGTTTTCCAGCCAACACCCAATTCACTTGACAGATGGCTGGCAGGCAGAAACCAGATGTGTAGTGAATCCTTATCCAACATTATGACTTTGGCTCAGCTGCATCCATGGCTTTTCTAGGCAAGGGTCCCAGATTTCAAGAACCCTGCCTTCATCCTCTCTTGGCTTCAAGTATGTTGTACCAGAGGGACTGGCACAGAAAACAGGCTAATGGTGACTGATATAGCATATGTAGAAAGACTTTGAATTGAGAAAAGGGCAGTTTCTGACACACTCACCTCAAGTGGAGTCAGGATTCTCTTTAAACACCCTTAGTCCATATTAGATTTAAAATTTAGAAGCATTAACAGCTTTCAGGAATGTCCAAGCTGGTGAACTGTGTGGCCCTCACCAAACTTTTGTTGGAATACACCCATGACCTTCAGTGCTTGCTATATAGGTTGTAATAAATGGTCTAATTAGTGTCAGAAATTTTTTTGTTTCTCAAAGCTGGTTTGGAAAAAGCCCTCCCCATGGTTCCCTGCTCTGTCTGATAATTGTGAATGAACAAGAAAAAGGACACAGGTATTAGTATCTAAAAGCAAGTTCATGTAATATAGACCACTTTGCACACCCTCCTTGTGGACCAGAGGAATTTGTTTAAGTTTTGTTTTTGTGTGTGTGTGTGTGTCAAAAGATCCCAACTAGCATAAGTGCCTTTTGCAGCTTATATAAATGATTAGAAACCACTGCCTGGTGGAAACTAAGTGTAAATAGATTGAATGAGGTTGCTGTGGAGTGTTTGTTATGATGTGACAACAATCCCAAAAGACTTGAGACTGATTTTTTTTTTAAAATATAAATGTCAATTTTTATATTTACCATCACAGCTGCCATGAACATATAAGCCACTTATTATAAATAATTTATTATATATTTTCAGATGTCTTAAAGAAGTCTTAGTTAGGTAGGGACTATTTTGTGGGAACTGCCTAATTTTGCATCAATATACAATTTTCCTGGCCTTTGTCTTTGTTATAAAGTGTCCTCCAGAAAATGTGATTTAATTCATCTTTATTCATCTCTAAAGATATCATAGTTTTCATATCACTGTGAAAGACGATCCTGTCTATTGCCTTTGATCATAACTGAATAATGAAGTCTCTGACACCTCAAGGATGGAAACCTTGCAAGTCTGGGTCTGAATTTGGCAAAGCAAGACCTGAAACGTGTTGACTACTATAGTGGTCATTGCAAACTAGTGATCAGCTGGTGTTATAAAAGACAACAGCAAACTGCTATACTAAATCAAATACAAAAGGAAGCAGAAAGAAAAAGTAATTTCTTTCATGGAATAAATCAGAGAAGCTTCATTCTCTTCGTTAAAGCAATATCAGTCTAAAGGAAGTAGATTGAGTCTGGTGAACGGAACAATCTTTAATGTGTTCCTGGCTGCTCACCAGCCCTTGCCCTGGCTGGTAACTCACTGACTTGCAGGCAGCTCTGTCATGCTGACCTAGCAGAGTGAGAAGGGCCCTAATAAGACAAGTTAAAACTGGTGGATTTCATAAACTGGATTATCAGTGCACAGATGTTTCTCTACAATAAAATATCTACTTTGCATCTGCTGTAATGATTTGAAGATGTTCTCTCTTTTCTTCTGTGACTGGAGAAGCTGGTCATGGTGTGCTATACTTTTCTCTTCTTCCTTGTCTTTCATTTCAACATATCCTCATAACATTGTACTGCTTGATTTTATCACTGTTCCTAACAGCTTCTAGCCCGTTGTCACAAGCGGAACGTTCCCCACTAACTTCCAAAAGGTATCCTGTGAAGTACCTCATGGGAAACAACACGTCCCCATTACATCCCAATACAAGACTTCAGCGCAGATCGGAGCAGTTGACAGGTTAGGACCCAAGTAGCCAACAGTACGAGAGAGTTTAATAGATGTACAAGAGGAAACTATGCATTTTTTCCAGCTTTCAGGATTCAAAACCTGCTCATCAGCAGATAAACCTTTTTGACAGAGCAGAACATGATGCCTTCGTATGAATCTTAATGGATTGCATTTGCTCCACAGCAGTGTTTATAGCGAGCATGATTTTATACATGATTTGTTAATTAAGCAAATTACTGTTAACAGCTTTCTCAAAACCCCATTACCTTTATATCAATTGACTTTTTACAAATTAACATGATTAATTTAAAAAGCATGAAAAATGAGAAACAAGGCTTGAGGTCATTCTTCCTGGATGTGGAAACCGTTTCTTATATGAAATTTTTACTAACTTTACATAACAAAAGGAAAAAATACTGAGAGAGAGTAAAATACAGTCAGCTGTCAACTTACAGTCAGATTTCAGTTGGCTTTAAAATCACCTCAGAAAAATTGGTAAAAAGCCAAAGCTGACCGAGGGCTAAGATTTAAGAACCCCGCCCAAAAAGTATAAAGAAACAAACCACAAAAACTACCCCAAAATGACCACCACCAAAAAAAATTA
Source organism: Falco cherrug (assembly GCF_023634085.1). Lineage (NCBI taxonomy): Eukaryota > Metazoa > Chordata > Aves > Falconiformes > Falconidae > Falco > Falco cherrug. Next base: position 28,739,713 of record NC_073704.1, on the reverse strand, counting down.
AAAATCAACACACAAACAATGATCATGGATTCAATTGGGAAATTCAAAAGGTGATGAAACCCAGAGCAGCCTGATCTGGCTTTGAGCTTGGTCCTGCTTAGAGCAGGGCAGGTGGACCCAGGTGTTTTGCACAGGTCACTTCTAGCCACTTCTAAGCAACTATATACTCAATGGTGAGAGTTAACCCTGGGAACACACGTGCAAAAGGAATGGGGCTCTCTTGCATAGCTTCAGTTTGGTAAGGGAGGATTCAACCCTCAGGCACAAATCAGTAGGCTGGAAAAGGGGAGTTAGCCAAGCTTCGGTGATTTCAGCTGGAGGAAATAAAGGACAGAATGGGGAGGTTTTAACTGATAGTGTTATATTTTCAGACCAGCAACTAGCGGACTCTCTGCATCAACTTCTGTATACATTTATAATGTATAAAGATCTCTGCCTTGAAGAGTTTACAATTTAAGTAGATGAACCAGAATGGAAGGGAACAATGCCTGTATTGTCCAGATAACAGAAGTGAAGTAACTTCAGGTTAAACAGGAAGTCAAGAGAACTGAGTTTAGTTGGCAGAATCCATGTCCACCATTTGAAACACAAGAGACAGTCTTTCCACTTCAAGTTTCAACAATCCAATGTATAGGTGATACTAGAGAAAAAAACATAGTTCCTCTGTACCTTTCAGTACATTTCCTTTTTCCATTTGACCTTGTGTTCATTCGGTTTTACACATCCTTTTGTATAATTATCCAGACAACATTCTGTTGTTAGTATGGGTATCTCAGGCAGTCATAGAGGAGAGAAAAAAATGTATATAATATAAATTACGTGCTTGTCAAAAATTGGCTTGGGGACTCTGGAACCAGCACAAATCCTGAAACTACTTTTAACTTTGATTTTTTTCACTGGCAATGTTTCTCTATATGCATATGCAGAATGAACTGTAAAATTTCAATCTGCTCTGGGTGTTTATTTCTCATTTTATTTTTACAGTGTATTAGAGACAAGTTATGATAGAAAATTCAGTACCACAGGTCAGTATGTTTGTGCTGACCCACTCTTCTTTATGATAGAAATGTCTGACAGCTGAAGCTTTTCTATGTCTTTTAAAAGTCAAGCAGTTAACATCTTTGGTAGGATATGGTACATATTCTGAACACCTATAGGACTTTTTACTTTCAGATTCCAGAGGCAAGTATTGACCTTTTAACAGCATGTCAGTCCTATGTCTCCCTTTGGACTTTGGTTATATCCCTAGATTATTGTTAGCAAAGAATGTAATGCAATGTAGCTGGCAAGTAGCCTAATCCTCTTTGGGTCAACTGAAATAATGACAATAGAGTATTAAACAAATGCAGAAATGAAATACAGGTGTTCCAGACTTTGCTAGTCTCAGCTGCAGATGGCTTTAATTCCCTTTCCTATTTCTAGATACCTTAATTATGGCAGTATTCATGATTATGTAATTTTCTGAATTACAAAAATATATTATCAGATGAACTGAAGCTGCTCAGTCACATTTGTGCTCATATTCCTATTTTACCTTTGTCTTTCCTTCTGTCAGACGTGCATTAGCAGTTTGCACTCATAGTTCCTGCAAAGGTCCTGATACCTTTAGTCTTGCAAGGTAGAAGTCTCATTTCCCCAGTAAGAATTCTCATGTGATTGATCTCATGAGTATATGGTCGAGATTTTGTCCTTTATTTTGAAGTACATATTCTTCTGTATAATGACTATAGATTGTGTTCACAATGAGGTCCAAGTTTCAGTACTAATCAAGATAGCATGGTAACACTTAAAAGTGATCCTGGGAGCAGCATCTCACTAATTTGTGTGTTTGTTTGCATCTCTTCAAATCAGTGAAAATTCAGTTCTTACCAAATGAGCTGAGGCAGGGGCTGTTATTGTTCTGTGTTTATAAATTCTTGATGCCAGCTATGGTTTACAATGAAAAGATCATTCATATCAATGCTCATATGGCTACAAGAAGAAAAAGTTTCATCATATACAAGGAAAGATTATTTTAATGAAGAGCTGACAGTATGATCTGAGATGTATTGTCATTGTCATATTGTAATGCAGAGAAGTGAAAATGACCCCTAAAGTATTTCAAATACCTCTTTATTTTTTTAAAAAGCAGCTAGTCTGACAGAATAATGTGTATTGGGTTAAAGAGAAGGTATCTTGCCTTTTAATAACTATGGAAGAGCTGAGGTTGGATATGAATTTTATTTTATTTTTTCATTGTTTTATTTAGAAGGCTTCAGTGTACATTCAAATACCCATTGGAACCTCCATCCCACCATATAATATCTGAGTGAAACCCCTACTGGGAAATATCAGGGCTATAGCAACTTCTACTGAGATACTACTCATAGTTACGGTGCTAGTAAAACAGAGCTTTATAAATGCAGTAAATTTTCATTTAAGTGTTTGTGGGTCATATCCGATAAAGGAGAGCACAAAGCAGAATAATCAAGCTGGTATCTAAGGTGAGACAGAAGGAAGAGGCTGACTGCAGCATTCAGCCCCCCTGTGGTACATTGCACAGATCCCTGCTTGCAATGCAACTAGAAGGGCTTTAAACTTCCTGTGAAGTAATTCTTTACAAACAAAGCAACGTAGCGTAAGGAGCAGTTGATTTGTAAGCGCTGATGCAATCTTATTCAAACAGAAATATAAAATAGAAGAAAAATGGACATAATACAGACCAAACAAAACCTTTAATTGTTCTGATTTCTTTGCTGTCATTGAAAATGCCAGTCAATTTGTTGCCTTCCGAAGGACTCTTGTGATGTAGGTCTAATTATAATTTTCTGACAGAAACCTGTCATTTTCAAAACCTTTCTTTGACTGCCCTTCGTTGTTATTTCTGTTTGACAATGTGGATGAAAGGCACCACTTCTCTTCCTTCTCATCATTCCCCCACCAGAGGGGGGTGTCTGTGTGTGTTTGCTTAGCATTAATCCCTCTGTAACCTCCAGAAGTGGAGAGAATTAGCTCATACTGAGCGTTGTGCTACTGCAAGGCAACTGACTCTCAGGATCTAACCTAGCTCATTTGAAGCAACCTCAAGTGTATTCACACAACGCTGCAGACTGCAGTACAGTCATATCCTGAGTAAAGTACCAGGAAAGATTTAAAGAGTTTCTTCATATCTTGTGTCTTGGGAGTTATAAAATGAAAAGAAAAAGGGGCGATCCAGAGGGAAGATGTGTTTCTGGGAATTGCAGCCAGCAGTTTGTCAGTGAAGTTTTATTTTGTTATTCATGTGTCTTTGTTTCAAATAGTAAATCATGCTCTGAGGCAATGGGCCTTTAAAGGACTTGGTTGTGGTGCTTGCTTCTTTTCCCTATGTTGATGAAACAGCCCCTCCAGTTTAAATGCTACACTTGATCATGCAAATCCAGGCAGATAAAAAGGACCGGAGAACTGAAATACATACTGATGCCTCCAGCCGCATTTTGATGACACTACCTGTAGGGAAAAGATCTTTCAGAAAAGCCGTCACTGCACGTGACCACAGCAGAGTGACCTCAGATTTCCAGCAGTGTAGCTAAAAGCAGTTTGTCCTACTAAAGATATCATCCATACAGGCCAAAATCCTCGTCATTTAGGTGTTTTATAGTATGAATCAGTCCCTGGAAGGATTTTTGTTTTGTCTTCGCTTGTCCAGTTGATTTTACAAGGAGCATGGTCCATGACTGTTTATGAGAATCCTACTAGGTGCTTGTGTCCATTTCCAGATACCTAAACACTTCTGAAAATATGTCCTTAGTCTGGCTAGGGGAGTTTTAAGAGCTTATTTGCCCTTTTCCCCATTCCTCTCCCATCTAAAAGCCCCAAGGAATTAAGGCAGGAAGTCCTTCTTGACAAGTTATTATTGCTTTTGCTGTTAATGACTGCCACAGAACTGGCTTAGGAGCTCAACCGAGCTTCACGGGCCGGTGTCTGGAGAACTAGAGGAAGGGGGATTCTGGGGGGCCCCAGCAGAAAAAAGTAGATGTTTGTTCTGTGATTATGCTTTGGTCTTCAGTTCAGCTCTTCCTCACATTAAGGCAAATGCGTAGTGGTCTTGGTATACACATCTTAGTGGCATGACTGGGCTCAGAGTCTGGTTTCTGATACATATTTTCTGAGAGTAGCTTCCAGAGAAATGGAGATAAAGTGCAGCACAAATTTTTAAAGGATAAAGGGAAATGAAAACCAAATTAACTCTTGTTCCAATTCACTTGCTTTTAAGTCTGTGTTTTCCTTTTGGCTCACTTTGTTGCTGGTGACTATGGAAATACTGCAGGACTGTGGGACTTTTGACTTGAACAGGTGGCCAAAGTTATCAACAAGCCTTAACACAGATCACACTCTTAACACCAAAGAAATGCCAGGGTAGCCCTCAAAGGATGAGTAGAAGAGCAGATGAGAGGGAAGCATGTTGTGCAGCTGATCTTAACAAATTGGGAATATGACAAAGTTAGTAGACAATTGCCCTCTGACAGGTGAGTAAAGGAGGGGAATGGCTGCTTAAAAGCCAGAATGTTTTAGTTCTTCAGAAACATCCTTCCAAATAAAGAATGCCAATACCTATGTTGAGCTAAATAGGTAAATACAACAGCATCAGTTGCTCTCTTTTTTATAATGTTTTGGCTATTATTTGGCGGGTAAGCAGTAAGGAAATTTGGGTTCCATGTTAGGGGTTGTGAAAGATTTCCTGTATCACCATGGAAAGCAACTTAGGACACATTTTTAAGATCTAATTTTTTTAGGGGCCTCCATTGTGAAAGCTGAATCCAATAAACTGAATCTAGAAAAAAAGGACCAAAATTATCTAACTTTTTTGAAGACCTTGACCTTAATCTCCCTGTGCTATAGTTTTCTTTGAAATATGATATTTCTGTTTTTCTCAGAGCTGGTCTGCAAATAATATAACTGGCATTCAGAAGGAAGTTAGGCCTTAGATGAAACTATAAATCTGTGTTTGGAAACACCAGGTCTGAAGTACATCTCATTGTTTTGCTTTTGCTGTAATATTTTTGGTGTTCCTACTAATGCTTTTCTGTCTACTGAGTTCTAAAATTATTTCACCAACATCCTGTGCTATCTAGTCAGGGTGGGTAAAACTCTTCAGCCACATTAATGAAAAAACATTCATCTAAAACTGAATCTGAAACAACTGGGAGACAGCAGGAATGTTTTATCCTGAGATTTTGCCAGGGCTGTAAGATAGGAAGTATGGTCAACAATTGTCCTCTTTTGCTTCTACCCCTGAATCCTTTCCTGGCCTTTGTTATACATACAGAGCTTTATGATTCAGATTCATCTATCTGACTTTAGACACATTTTAAATAAGGTGGTATTTAAAATTAGTTCAATCACAGTCTAGGGGTATGCATCTCTCATCATGGACTATACAGCTTGCTTCAGGCATCTAGGTTTCACACTTAGTTGCCTCACTTAAGCATTTAAAGCTAGATGAAGCTGACTACCTGAAGAGAACATTCTCAAGAGGTTTTCATTAGGGTACATGCATTAAAGTTGTGTATTGAACTTCCTAAGAAGGGCAGGATATGATGGATACCATATGTCATTAATTCTTTTCCTTTCCATGCAAAGAAAAAAAGAAAATCATTTGAACGTTACTATGTAATACGTGTAATTATTTTAATGTGGAATTAGGAATGAATTGACAGGCTGATCCAAAATACTTTGGTGTTTAAAAGCAGTAATACCAGCAGCAATTTACATCACATCAAATGCAAACACCTTATGAATATTCCGTTTTGTGGCTTCTTCTGCCTTACTATTTTCAGTGATTCTGCTTTCTGACAAAGAAATATTTGTTCTACTCAGCATTTCAAAGAGACTCAGGAAAGAAGAAGAAATACTGTAGCTGACTTCTATTGTCATTGTCAGTGGAAAAAACAGGTACCATTATAAAGACATCAAACATTTTTGGGCAAAAAAATCCTAACAGCTGTCTGTTGTCAGTGATATGTCAATAGGAACAGTGTCTTACTTCAGAGCGTGCCTTGGCTGGTTGCAGGAAACTTCATGTTTTAAAATACTTCAGATTTACAATACCCCCAGACATGAAGTCTGGCAAAATAACTTAGGAAGAAAACCCAATGTAGTATTTTTTTTGTTTAATTATTGTGATGCAGGACCCCAGAAAACATACCCTGTCAGACCTGTGCTGCCTCTGTGCTGGCCTAGGGTAGCCATTTCTGTAAAAGGCTTTTGAAAGTGTGTATGTTTGCATGATAATTTCTTATATACAGTGTATATTTTTTTTAATTCAGTAATACCCTGCTGATGAGACCAGAAATGACAAAATCTTAAGATTAGGAATGCTAAGTGATCATAGATATCATGTAATAGAAAATCTGTAACAATACGATTCTCCAATGCAAGCAAAATTAAACTTGAGGTTATTTTTTGAAAATTTCCTATTGATAGATACAGGAACCATTTTTTCCTTATTAATAATTTCATTCACTTGATCTACAGGATGATCCCTCACCCCGTTACTCTTCAGTGACCCCAATGTTAGTGCAAGACCATCTCCAAGGGAAACAGAGATAAAAAAGGAAATGAACAATAATATCATTTCAGAAATAGCAATGAGGTACTAACTGTAAACCAACACAGATGATTGCATCCTTCCAGTCTGCAATGGAATTTACTTGTGTTGATATTTCCTGATCTGAAAGGGAATAAAATTTTAGCTTCTCTTGGTTTTACACCTCTTTGTGGCCTAATTTCACATGCAGTCAAGATGTTCATGTGATGTTTTCAGTCCTAGGTAATTTTTTAATTCATTTTCAATGGGATTAGCATAAAGTACGCCATGTCTTACTTTCAGCTATGAAATTTTAAATGCATATTGATTTGTGCTAGCAAGAGTTCAGCCAGCAGGTGGAGGCGAATGATTGATCCCCTCTATTCAGTGCTTGTGAGACCACATCTGGAGTGTTACGTCCAGTTTGGGTCTTCCCAGTACAGAAAAGATGTTGACTAACTGGAGGGACTTCAGAGGAGAATCACCAAGACCGTTAAGGGCCTGAATGTTCTAGGAGAGATGTTTGTTCAGCCTAGAGAGAAGGCCAAGGGGGGAGTATCTTCTGCCCCTACCTTTTCTATAACTATCTGTTAGGAAGTTAAATCAGACTATTCTCAAATTACAAGAATTTGAGAGGAGCTAGACACAAGTTGCAGAAAGGCAAATTCTGGTTGGATGTGAGGGGAAAAAAATCATGATGAGGGTGGTTCAGGCCTAAGGATGCCCAGAGAAGTTGTAGAATTTTCATCCTTAGAAATATATCAAAAAAATTAAAATTAACTGGATTGTTTCCAAACACCCGAAGAAAGGGAGGTTTACAGTATTTTGGGTTTGCCTGTCTAAAGGAGGGATGAAAAGAGAAATGAAAACCACACGGGGGGGGGGGGAGTTAAATCATTTTCTAGAGTTTTAACAAGGTTTGTGTAGGTTTTCCCTTGTCTATAAGAACAATGCTGATATGTGGTACATCAGCTGCAATGTCTCCTAACACCTTTCCACCCCAAACTTAGGGCACTAACATTTCATGCTACATATAGATGACACCTAGAACAGAGTTTAAATTTTTTGTTCTTTACAGGAAAGAAATGGAATAACAGATGGTTTCAATTAAAAACCAGCAGGATAACTTTTTTTTTAACTGAGCAATCTGGGTCATGAGCAAATCCTTTTTTTTTTTTTCCTCTCCTGCTTCAACTTGAAATTGCAATGAATTCTGAAAAAAAGTCATAACTAGAGATCTGTAAGATAAGACATTTAATTAAACCTAGTAGGAGCCAGGCTGCTCTGTAACACCTTTAAACAGATGGAAGGGTAGAATGAGACCTAAGGTGATATCACAATATCCTTTGGAAAACTGAGGAATTATATTCATTCCTCATTGACCACTGTATTCCACTGTTATCCCTAATGATTTGGATAATCTGGCACTAAATGCAACTATTTTGGCATGTGTCCCTATAATTTGTCCAATATAAAGACTTGGTGGAAATTACTATCTTCTATTCCTAAGCAGAACACAAATGAGGTTGCAAGATTTATCAGAACACCCCACAAAGTGCAAGCACACACCAAAGCACAATAAGAATAACTTTTTCACTCTCGGAACTACTCACAGAAATAGTCCTATGATTTATTTTATTATTCATTTTAACATTGTATCAAAGGAGTGTTATCATGACCAAGAGGTGGGTGTAGAGGGGGGAAAAAGGATTCCTGGTGCTATTGGCAAAGTCATCCCAGTTTTGAATGGGGCAGAAATCAGTGCCAAGAGACCTGGATTCAAATTTGATCATTGATGCAATTAATTGTAGCAGCTATTGAATATCCAAGACATCTTGGATAATTAGTATCTGTTTCTTCAATCGAGGGGCAGTATTGGTTTACACAGATGACAGAAACTACTTTCTGCTATCACGTAACAGAGCTGCTTTTAAACTCCAAGGGGCTAAGAATTGTGTCTTGGTATCTAAGATGCCAGGCTTGCAGCTGGGGTCAAGCCAGAATAGCAATCAATCTGGTGTATATATCATTTGCTATGTTCTACTTTTAATGAGAAATGACCCGCTTAACACAGGAAAATAAATACATAGATAAAAGTAGTTACTTAAATTATGAGTAGCACTAGCTGTTCAAAAATGGTGCTTTATGTAATTAGACTTCAGCAGCTAATAAATTTCTTTACTAGTAATTAAACACTAATTAAATAATTTCCTCAGGAATGTATTTACTAATAGTATTTCTGGATATTCCTTTTCCTTCTAAATGTTTCATAACTGTTATTGAGTAATTAATGTTCACTAATTAATTTTGAAGTAAGAGTCCTGACCCTTCGAGCAGTCTAGGAACGGAATTCCCTCAGCTGATGCGTATTCATTTAAAGCAATTCACATTAAGACCAAAAAAATAGTATGAATTATAGGGAACAAAATACCTTAGACTCCTGAAACCTATTGATTCTCCATGAGGTTTGAGCTCCTAGAAGCACGTCTGCAAGGATTCAGGCAGTTGGACATGTGGTCGTGCTGTGAGTGAGTTGGTGATGAGCTACGACTCCAGTGCGTGTCTGTGCAGATATTTTTAGGTTGTTGCAGTTCCCAGGTTAAATAAATTACTGAAAGATTACAGTGTTTCTGAGTTAAATCTCTTAATTTCTCCTAAGTTCAATGGAAACCATTTTGTCTTTCTTTCCTCCCTAGATTCTGGCGGAGTGGGAACTTTCATAAAATTTGGGGGCTGGTCAGTCCAAAGGAGTGTTTGTGGTGCTTGCAGCTACAGACAGATAGTGGTGCAAAGGTAAGGTCTCTGCAGGCAGCCTTGGAGGATTGGTGCGTGCATTTTGAAGTGCCCAGCAACAGGTACATTTAAAAGCTCTCTCTGCTTTGTAAAACAGTATGGACAGAGATTTAGTGTATGTGGTACCAGTAGCCTCACTTCCTGGAGACCTCAGCAAGGCTCTCTTAGACATTGCTCTAGGGTTTAGTAAAACCAAGCTGTTTCAAATGAATTATTTCAGACTTAGAGTATTTTTACAATGAAAATTTGCATTGTTTAAAGGTTTCTGAGCATGTCTGTCTCATCAGGCATGTTTCCTCTGTGGGCTACAGCTTATAAACATTATCTCTGGCTGGATTTTTGGCAGTAGGATTATATATGGATGTTTAAATTTTGAAAGCACAAGCTGAAGCTCCAATTTTACCGGGTCAAATCTCATTTCCATTAACAATGGCTGCAGAAGAGTTAAAAAGCTCCAAGTCAATATTACAAGATCACAAGTAGCACAGTGAATGAGTTATAACTGCTTGAATGCACATGACCTGTGCTCAGTGGTAATTGACTTCAGAGTGACGAATATTTGGGCATTAACTCAAAGCATGTTCTTAGCCCATGGATGTTCGCAGTGGCAGAGTGTTCTCTTTAAAGTGTATTTTTAAGTCCATGTATATCTGGAGTGGTCAGCAACTAATGAGCTACTGAAACCATCCTAAATCTTGAAGAAGTATGAAGAAAATATAAAGTAATGATTCCTTCCTACCATTGGATTGAAAAGCTTGGTTCATTATGGCCCATGACAATCACAGGCAAAATCAGAAAAAGAAATAATCTGAACCTGGTTTGAAAAGCCCAATTCTGCTTTTATTCATGCTGTGGTAAACCTGGAGCCACTCATGTACAGCCTGAGGGTGACCTTTATTCTTAATTGCTGCATTTTAGTGCTATTTATCCAGCACAAAAAGGGAAGGAGTCAACCTGGGAAGTAGAGGTGGTGATATCAGCAAGTTAATACTATACTGTGAAAACCTTGTCTTTATAAAAGTAAAGAAAATATTAATGACTTAGTTGGCAAAATAATTAAGGGATATTGGTGAAATTTTTGTCAATTGAAGACATGTATTTTACTCACTTTCAGTTTATGAAACAATGACAAATTTCAGTAATTAATTGCTCTGATGGAGAACTGTATATTTTAAGTTGACATACCCTTTAATTTTACATTATGCTTCATGAACCTAGTAATTTTAAATTAGTATCATTTAATTCTAAGGACAGTGAATGAAATAAAGGAGACCTGGGAAGTTATGATACAATACAGAGGCATTTTTTCCACTCCAATCAAACCTATATTATTATTTTTCTCCTGGTGTTTTTATAATATCCTATTCCTCAAAAGTCACAGCGAGGTCATTTCTACAAAAGCCTACAAAATCCTCAAATTGCTAGTTGGGAAGTACAGTTCTGCTTACTAATCCTGCCTTAGCTTTGAGTCATCTGTGGACGACTACAGCAAACTATGAATGTTAACTATATAACTCTGCAGTGAGGATGGAGGTAGGTCTGTCACAGTGTCGTTGCTTCTCCCCCAAAGCCCTCTCTGGCATTCACAGTGCAGGGCAGGCAAGTTCTCTGTCTGACACAGAAGGAACTCTGTGCAGAAATGACTGACTGTAAAACAGATAAGGTCACAGCAGCACAAGCAGACCTTTGTTGGGGGACCAGGACCAGGCTGTCTGTTGTGACACCACCAAAGGCAAACTGAATGGCAGAGACTCATCAGATGAGACAGGCAGAGCGTAACTAGAGAAACTGAAATAGTGATAGATGAAGTTGCAGCAAAAGCTAATAACACATATTGGATTACAAATACAGGTTTTCTGAGTCTCAGGTGAGTCTGTTAAATCTAAGATTATCTGCTCATCTAGCCCTCATCTAATTTGACCCCAGTGGGATTCTGTGTGAGAACAAGGAGGGAAGCAGGGAAGGGAAGCAGCAGCTGGTACTCGGGCAAATACTTGATTTTCCTTGTGCCATTTACGCAAGTTTTGGAACCAGCACTGAAAATCCCATGGCAGATTTGCCCAGGAAATTAACCCCTATGACATATTTATTCAAGCCGTGAATATTTTTCAGCTAACTTCCCCTTCCAAAAATCAAGAGATAAATATAAATTTGAATATACGTAAAAGTCACGTAAGGATGTTGTGACTGGGCTTTTATATATTCAAATGAAGAACAGCACAATATACAGCTGAAGTTTTGCTGCTTAATGCTGGAGCTGGGCTGTCAAAGTAACTGAGAGCAAAGTGTGTGTGTTTAACATGCTCCCCTGTGGCTTTTAGGTATGTTCATTTACCACTCCTTCAGGTGGTTATGTGCAAATGAGACCTTCAGCAATGAAGAGTGACTGGGTTTATCTGCGAGGTGTTGGGCACACCATAACCCTGGAAGAACTTGTACTTCCAAAGATGTGCTTTGAGTGAGGGGTTATTTTGCCAGAGCATTAGCCTGCTCTCTAGGTGCTGGATTTCTGTTTTGAGACATACTGCACAGGTGGCATGTTTAGGCTGGATCTGTGTGTGTGTTTGCAGTACACAGCATTTGTTCAAAATAAAATTCTCTGCCCAGAACTGGCCTTGCAGAACCTAGCTGGTTTATGTTGTGTAAGACTCCTTGTTACAGGTGCCTTCAAGGAAGTGTCAGAGAATGAGTGCTTTCCAGATAGCCTGAGCAGTACAGAGGACTTGCAGTAGTAGTAGTAATAGTAATAATAATAACAACAACAATTTTTAGTGGTGAAAAGAGATGACACACAGAAAAAAATTAAGTACCTGTACTTCCTAAATTGTATTATTTTTTTTTGCCGTCTTTACCTTTCAAAATAATAAATTTTCATCTCCATCTGCTTCATGGATATGGAAGATAAGATCAGTCTTCAAATTCAAGAACCAACAGAAGGTCAGTTGTCAAAGCAGTTTTCCAGCCAAGAGGTATGATACTTGATGAGCCAAAAATAATTTGGCACTATTATATCAAAAATACTTGAATTCTGTGCATCAGTTAAATACCATGAAGATTTAACTGAGCAGGGAGAGAAGCACTTCTTGGATCTCCCTGTGTCATGATTAAGGGTTGTCAAGCATTAGAACAGGCTGCCTAGGGAGGTGGTTGAGTCACCATCCCTGGAGGTGTTTAGAAGTCATCTAGGTGTGCCACTTAGGGACATGGTTTAGTGGTGGACTTGGTAGTGTTAGGTTAACAATTGGACTCGATGATAAATGTCTTTTCCAACCTAAATGATTCTATGATTAAAGTGGAGATTATATACTTGTATGATATTCCCATTGCTCTTTAAAGTTTGAATGGGATTCATGGGATTCTCAGATTCATGGGACTACAGAGGTGGTTCAAGCAGGCGATCAGTTCACCAAATTCACTCTTCAAATATTGCTTTGGAGAAAGAAATTATAGTCTTGAGCATAAAGTGGAATTTTATGACACCAAGGAAATTGTCTTGGATCTGTCCTCTGCTATTGAATTTCTTTGCTGGGATGTCCACTTAGTTGACTTGTGTCTCTTGTCTGAAATAAGCTGTAGGTAGCACTTCCAAGTTATTTGAATGGGTGTATAAGCTCTCTTTGAAGTTTAGCACTGCCTACTGCTATTGCTTCTTATAGCCTGGTGCTTTCTTTAGGAGTTCTTCAATTTTGTACAATGATGCACTGCCCTGATGGAGAATGGGAAAGATGAAACCATTCTGCTATGGTCAGGTCTGTTCTAATGCCAGCTTTTTCTGCTTCCAAATTGAGGTAATCAGCTTCTTGATGTTTATGTTTTAGAAATAAACTGTACAATAAAGATGGAGTTAATGAGAACAGATAGTAATGAGGGATGAAAAACATGATACAACTCTGCCTCTCTTGGGAGGGGGAGTTACACAGAGGGCACTGTGTTGTTAACGTATGTACATAAGGAGAGTGGTGAAGAGAAGCAGTTTCAAACAATCTGTGGAAGAAATAGGGTTACTTGAAACGCCTTTGATGTCACAGACTGTACTGCAACTCCTGACCTATAAACGCCTCATTTGACCTTGGACTTCTTATGCATGACCTGCATGTCTGGGCTTCGTGTAGTATAAAACCTTAGGTCTGTAGTAGAGGAAAAGAAAATAAATCTTAGCTGGTTACTGTTTGTTACCAAACACTAGCAGAGACTAGAATGTAGATTTCACAGCATTTGAGAGCTGAGCAATGCGTCTCTGTGAAGCATATTTGATGCCAAAACCTCTGGTTTATCAATGTATAAATACTTCTGGCCTCTGTAAGGCCTTTCTTGCTGGAGAAATGTCACTACCATGCTCCAACATTGCCTGTTGCTTGGTAATTAGCATGCTCTTCTGGCAGGGAAGATGTGTGAATTTGAACCCTTGTTAGGGAAGGAATTGTGCTTATTTCTTACAATTCTTTTTCTAAATAAGTGGATAAATTTAGGAGAAGCCCATGAAATGGGGAAGGTATCAGTGCCAGCTTGTCTGACAAAGTTTTGTACAGAGCTCAACATATGTTCTGGGTGCACTTACCAGAAGGACAGCTTTTGGAAGAGAAACCACATGTTTAATGTTCCTGAGGATATCTGGGCATCTGGTTCATATTCTATTAGGATGAAGACAGTCCTGTTCATGCTCATCAGTAGAAATCTAAACGGCCAAGAGATCTAAAACTGACCTCTGTGTAAGTTTATAGATGACTGCAGGAAGAAGTGGCAGCTGAAATCAGGGATTTTTGAGGGCTGTGATTCTGTAGTTGGAAGCATCTGTTCCGATATGCTGAGGTACACTCACAGATCCTTGGTTCAACAAGGCTCGGTGCTGGGTCCTGCACATGGGTCACAATAAACCCACGCAACACTGCAGGCCTGGGGCAGAGTGGCTGGAAAGCTGCCAGGTGGAAAAGGACCTGGGGGTGTTCGTCAACAGCCGGCTGAACATGAGCCAGAAGTGTGCCCAGGTGGCCAGACTCATAATATCCTGGCTTGTACCCAAAACAGTGTGGGCAGCAGGACCAGGGTGGCGATTGTCCCCCATACTCTGCACTGGTGAGGATGCACCTTGAAAACTGTACCTCAAATCCTGTGTTCAGTTTAGGACTCCTCACTGGAAGAGGGACATGGAGGTGCTGGAGCATGCCCAGAGATGGGCCATGGAGCTGGTGAAGGGTCCTGGAGCACAAGTCTAATGAGGAGTGGCTGAGGGAACTGGGGTTTTTTAGTCTGGAGAAAAGGAGACTCAGGGGGGAACTTATTGCTCTCTCCAAGTATCTGAAAGGAGCTTGTAGGCAGGTGGGGGTCAATCTCTTCTCCCAGATAACAAGTGACAGGACAAAAGGAAATGGCACCAGGGCAGATTTGGATTGGATATGAGGAAAAAATTCTTCCCTGGAAGTGTGGTCAAGCATTGGAACAGGCTGTCCAGGGAGGTGGTGGATTCGCCATCCCTGGAAGTGTTGAAAAAATGCATAGATGTGGTTGTGTAGGGACATGTTTTAGTGATGGACTTGGCAGTCCTGGGTTAACGGTTGGGCTCGGTGATCTCAACGGTCTTTTCAAACCTAAATGATTCTATGATTCTGTCCAGCCATCAGCCTTTTACCATGAAAGTGCATCAAAGCAAGATCATTTGGGAGGTATCCATACCTTCTAAAGTCATTTAAGTGCATTACTGCTGGTTTCAGCAGAGTGATTTTCCAATAAGTTGTCAAACTTGCTGGGAATATTCAATTTGACTCTAATCAGAGGCCTTTGGTGAGTAATAGAACCTTACAAAGAGAGTGCTAATTATATGAGGGATGAATGAATCCTGAGTGATAAATGAACGTGTCTGTCAGTGATACCCCGGCACATATCAGCTTGAAGTTCATTTAGATTCCTCATTTATTGTGTTCCCTGGACACTGCTGAATTACAATCTCCTTAGGTTCAGATGTTGTACATGCATTGGGTTTGACAGTGTCACTATGGAATCTTTGTATTTAAAATGTTGCTTTAGGCTTAAAAGAAGAAATATGTCAGTATAAGTCTTTGCAGCTTGGCAGGCAGCTCTGGATTAACCTTGTCAGTCAGGTGTTCCTAACGCGCCCTGCTTTGGAGGAGAGTATCTTCTCAAAGACATACTAGTCTGAGCCCTGCAATCGTGATTTCGTGTGAGAATTCTACATTGCAGTGTCTCATGAGTCATAATGATAATTGAGTAACATCTGACGTGAATCACAATGAGCTTTATGCAACTTCAGATTTCCATTTGGTATGAGTAATATACCATTAGGTGTGCCCTGTAATGATCACAGATATTATTGGGTTTTTTTAAACTTGTTAATTTTACCAAGTTGAAGTTTAGCATTAAACAACCACTAAAAGTCACTAGGGTTTCTAGTCCATGAAGCTCAAGTTTATTTTTTCCCCTCTTGGCCATTTTTGAACTAAAATGAAATTTTAACAGGCTCTCTTGAGGTGCAGAAGAGCACATAAAGTTCAGCTGCTCCCTCATGTCCAATTCAAGAATCCCCAGAATAATGCTGTTTGGTAAGCAACACAGTAATTCTTATTCCCTAATTGTACCTGTTCCCTCTTCATATGTCTTGAGGGAAGACTAATCCTTGATGAGTGATAAATTTCCTTTCATGGAGTTTTACTGCATGGTTTAAGGTCCCTCTCGGAGACCTGGTTAATTATAAACCACTTGCAATTTCTGGCAAAGTTTAAGAATCTTGACTTAATGATAAGTTCTTGACTTCTTTTAAATCAATGAAAAAGTTGGTAATCAAACACTTTGCAAGATAGAATCAGTGGTATTGTTGATGTCTTATGTAGCCTAAAACTAAGTTGACCTTTCTTTTCTGAGAGCTTTTAGGCTGGAGATAATGTGTGGTGTCAATCAGGATCAGGCATGCCATAATGTTTGGTCTTTAAAATATCTATGGTGTTCTGACAGTTCCATGGGATATATATGCTTTAACAAACAAAGAAAACAGTTTCACATTTATCAATCCAAAGGCCATAGGAAGAGATTCCTCTTCCCAGAAAATCAGCCTCCTTGGGGTGAGGGTGGGAAGCTGCAAAAGAATTCTGATCTTTTCATAAAGATACATGAATGTTCCAGTTCCACTTCATTATGAAGAAGTCATTAAAGTTGAAACTGTCATAGCTATGAAAGAATGCTTGGATTGACATCCGTGTATGAGAAAGGAAGGAGTGCACTTGTAGATTTAGGGGCAACTTGATAAATAATAGGTCTTGCTTTAACAGTGCTTGCATATGGGAGCAAACAGCAAGTGAATAATGATTAAAATATTTGACAAACAAATATTTCTAAACAAATTTATTCTTTAGAGAGAATGTAGTCATGATATGGAAATCTGTGAGGTGGTTTTGCAATTTGTAATGTAATGTGGCCATGATCTTGTTTTGTTTATTTAAAGTTGCAAGAAAGTTGTTTTACATGGTAAGTACAAGAATTATGATAGCAGATTTATACATAGATTCATTCTATGTAGAATATATCTCAAAAACTTAAAAAAAAATTAATCATTGAAAAAGATATTCTTGTTCAGATTGTAGCCCAACACCCATCATTGAGAAAAAGAAAAGATGAATCAAAAGAGCATCATGTTCCTTAAATAATTCAATATATTTTCTGGTTAATATTAACAATAAATTGGTGTCCATTTAGGGAAGTGGAATTAGCAGGCTTCTTGAAGCAATTATAAAAAGTCAATACATTTGAAGAAATTGAGTAAACGTTCTTATCTTATTTGCCTCTTACAGCACAAAATGTCAGACATTTGAAAAACTCATAAAATGCTTCTCATTTCCTCAGACTTTTTTTAACAACATCTTCCTTTTACAAAAATTTGTGAATATGTTAGCTCAGGTAATGAAATGCAAAATAATTTTAATTTCTGATTTTGCTTTTGCTTGTTTCACGAGTGACTGGCATGAACATTTTAAAAGCTTAAATGTGAGCTTCTGCCAGCCTGCAGACTTACAGTTACTCCTTGTGACTCTGATCTGTTGACCGATTTATTCCTCCCCTTCTCACTTTGATGAGAGTTCAGATTCATTCAAACAGAATTATTTGAAAATGATTAAACTCAGTTTCAAGTACTACAGGTAGACTTTCACCATTTTCTGCTTGGTTAAATTACATTACCTTGAAGTAACTGGCGAGAGAACAAGCTTGTACAACCATTTTGCTACAAGAGGTATTTTACTGATGAAAATAACCACATGGCTGGAAGGAGGAATGTACCAATTGTTGATCTCAGGGGAGTGTCACCAGTTTTGATAAGCTATGTACCTCTAGCTATTTTTCTCCACTTAATATTAATCTCTTTGGGACAGTACTATTAGCTGAGTGGCACTAATACGTGTTGGATAGGAACCAGCTGCTGAACCAGAACTGTGGTTTCTAACACTTAAGACACTTGGGAGCAGGGCAAGTTAGAAGCTGGTGGTCTAAATATTGTTTTTGAAAGTGGCCACTTAAATTTTGCTGAGATAATTTTTTTTTTCAGTAAATGTTAATTTACATCTGCTCTGTTGAGTGATTCTAAAAATACTAAGTTTTCCAAACTAACTTGCCATTAGAGCCTCTCATCTCCAAGGAAATTATGTTATTTTGGTTTGGTTCCTGTCAAACTCTTGTTTTGCTGCAGGGCTGTTCAGTTTTACATCCTTCGCATCTCCTGCATTTAGACAGACATATCATCAGCAATAGGCAGGGGGAGGGGATTTCATCCAGTCTATGGGATTTTTTCAGCTTTGCTAAAACAACTCCCATGTAACCATTCACCCTCATCTCCCAGGCTTTTGGAAAACACCTCAATAGATATTTCACCCCCTGCATCAGCTAATCTCCAAGAGCTCAGTTTTGCTGCAACCTGCCTTGTCTTGGCATACATCTGCCTTATGGTATATAATGTTACTTTTATAAGAGATCCAGCTGCAAATTAGCCTGACACAAGGGAATTCTCTGCTAGTGTCTCATTAGTGTAGCTAGAGCAATGCCGGCAAAATTTACCAGCTTCAAGTATAGGACATACTCGGGTTATATCAGCATTCAAGATGGGCTGTACCCTACTACAAAGCCTTGAGTCCCTTCATGGTGAAATTATTTCTTTGAGATCGCTGCAGCCAGAATTATTTGGGAATATAAGCCTGCTAAACCACAGAACCCATTTACAGGGCTATTTGCCGGTTTTCAACAGCGTAAATCACACTGAAAGCACAGCTCTCATGGGAGCCAGCTGTTGGGTTTGGAGCTTGTTTGGAAAACATCTTACCTAAGAGAGAGGAAAGTTGTGTTTTTCCCTGAGTTACAACTCATCTTTCTGTTTACAGGGCATCTCATACTGCAGAGATCTATGCATTAGAAATTATGAAGGCTGCGTTAAAATTGCCAAAATAACATTTCATTTTAAAACTACTTATGTTCTATATGAATACATTATTTGTATATATGATCTCCTCCAGCTGAGTGAATATGGATACTTCCAAATTTTTTTCTCATGATCTCTGCTGGTTTAAAATTTTTCCCACCTTCTTCTTTCCCACAAAAAGCTATTTCCTTTTTTAATCAAGATCATGTGTTATGGGTATAAGGATAGGGCTTATGAGCAACCTTCTATGATCTATGGGAGCAAGGATATAGAGATAGCTTGAAAGGAACAGCCAGAGCTGAAAGGCAAGAATCAATGAGCTAGTGGGTCAGTGACTGTGAGACTCAAGCAGACGAGAGCCGGTGGGGGTGAAGGACCAGTCAAATGGACAGATTAAATTTAAAAAGCCTATTTTTTCCAATGGCTTATCATACCAATGGCCAGATTTCTTTTTGAGCTGCAAGGACAGTGCGCTGGCTGCACACTCTTAAACCCTGTTTATTTTTTATAATTTCAGACTTGAATTTAGTTAACAGGATAGAGAACTGCAGCAAGTCATGAGAATAAGTATCCTGATAGCCAAACACCAAAGCTAGCTCCTGCCCTTCTCCAGTGACTGTGCATTGATGCCTTCTATGTATCACCCTTTATGTGTACTCATCTCTAGAGTAAGACTCCTTCCCACGCTTCAAAATCTCGGGTGTAAATTGTTTGGTCTGGGAGATCTCATCCCTGGTCAAACAATGATCTTGGTGAATCCTCCTCCCAAACAATGTGGAAGAACATCTATCAGCATGTCAGCAGTGGCTTATCCTGTCATTGTTCTACCCTGCAATAGGCCATGGCCTTAAAACAAAAGGGTGTAATGTAGATTATTGCAGTCAAGGTAACACCATGCCTTTAAACTGTTCCCTTGTGCCTGTCAGAGAAGGAATAAAGAAACCCATTCTGCCCAGCTGACTAAGACCTCACTCAAGAAATAAACCTTTTTCACACCCATGAAATCCTATTTTAGGTCTGAAAATAGTGATGCTGCAGTTTAAATAGCTAAAAAAAAGCTGCTTAAATTTCTTTTGTTGGCATCTGCATTGTTAGCGCCCCTTTTCTGTATCCTTTAGAAGTGCTTTGTTAGAATACTGAAGCATTTACTTTTGCACTGCTAGCTGATCAGTGCTGTGCTATGCATAACACAACTAGTAAATACTCGTGGTATTTAAAAGAAAAAAAAAAAGTAGTTTTGTTCTGGGTTTTGCCAGCTTTCTTATTGAATGACAGATTTCTTTTATCTATCATGCCTCTATAGGAAAAGGGCCTAGATTTGTATTGTTCAACTTTCAGGAGAAAAAAATTAGTCCAATGCTGGCTAAAAAAAGGTTTTAACAAGGTTCTGCTTCATAGAACAGTGTCTGCTTTAAGATTTGTGGGAACTTGCTACTTTTCAAATGACCAAATTGTGATTATTTTTGGAAATGTAGAGAGTAATGTTGAATGTGTTTTTCAGGCTTATGTGTGAGAATTTTATGGCACATGAATAAAAATGTGTAATAAAGATGATAGTTTTCCCATAGTTATGCATGTCAGTCGCAATACTACCAGCTCATGCATGCTGGCTGCAGGGGGTAAACATAGAACTCCTCAGACCGTGTTTGGCCTCCAGGATGAACCAGAGCAATTTGAATACTGGCCTGAGTTAAGGAGCTGTCAACAACTCTATATATTGCAGTGGCATCTGGGAGATGGCAGCAGATGACAGCAGATGTCTCCTGAATGTTGAAAAAAGGAACCTATTCTGTACCCACTAACACCAAACCTCTGGCTGGTCCTAGATTCTTTTCTTTTTGTAATCAAAGACACCAGCTTTGAATCAGCTGTTGGGAAAGCTGCCCTAATCCATAGACTTGCAGCACTAAGTGAACTTTCTTTAGAGAAACTAAAACGTATTTTAGTCATCAGTTAAGTGTATTAATGTTACAGGAAAAATAAAATTGAGTTTTAACTTCCAAATCCAGAAAAACATGTTCCCTGTTTTTCTCTTCTGTTACCCAGAAAGTTGATATGCTTAAGTCTGAAGGGCAGTAAAACAAATTTTGGTTATTAAAAAATAATAATAATGATAATTTAGAAAAAAACAAACACACCAACCAAAAAACTGATGTTTATTCCTCTAAAACTTTCTTAGATACTTTCCTGGGATTTTTCTCCTTTTCTTCATGTAATACAGATGAAGACATGGGTATATATAGTACAAAGTAAAAATTTTATTTTCATATATGAAACAATTTAAAACATCTAAACCAACTTTACTTTTTCAATTCTTATTTTGATGGTTTTGTGCTTCAACTACATTTTGCTTTTGAGGGGAAGTGGCAGGCACAGAAAGGAAAAGGAAAGCTTATCTCAAAAAAACCTTCTGTGGTACTTGTCTTCTAACACAGCAACTTCCAAGATATATGTTTAAAGTAGACTCGCAAAAGTACTACTTAACTCTACAGGTCAGAGCATACAACAACTTTCTCAGGAGAAATTCTTGAAGAGTGTGGACAGTCATGCCAGATGCAGTAAAATTTATTTTGAAGCATGAAAAAGCAACAGGGTTTCCTGGATTGAAACAACCTCTGTAAAATGTTAGTGGTTCAGTAAACTTACCTTCTAAACAAACCAGGAGGTTTTCCCACATCCTTTCAGGCAGTTTGAAAAGATACTGATGTTCAAAGCAGTGATTTAAGCCAAAATGTGTGGAATAGGTAACATAATTGGTAGTGTTAAAGGCAGTGACCTTTATCTGACTTTTTATCATCATGTTCTGACACAGCTCCATCTTTGGTAGAGGCTGTGTTTGAAAGGATCTAAAATTTAATGTGCCTAAAGCTGGTGGTGAGCTGTAGAAAATGCAAAGTAAATACCATTCAGATCTTTACGTTGCAGCTGGCTGCCTCCTATGTTGCTAGTGTAATTCTTGGAACATGTTTTTTTTTCAGTCTTTTGAATGATGATTGCAGATGATGTTTGGAACCCCACAAATGTGCAATATGCAATTGTATCTCCCCAAAGAGGGAGAAAAAACTAGGGTCTGACAACTTTTAAAAAAGGTACAACATAGAGGAGAGAGAATGCAATAAGCTGGAATGGTGTAACCCAAGTGGGGCTATGAATAAATATACGGGGAGTTGGTTGTTTTTTTTAAAAGATGTGATCAATTGTATTGTTCCTCATCGGACAGCTGTCTTTGGTGGCTACTCAAGATTTATAAAAATGGTCATCTATTGACATAAGTATTGCTTAGGCTACATCTATCATCACTTGAGCTATTAATGAAATGCTGGGTGCTGATTACTCCAAATAACATTTGCAGCTTCAAATCTGTTTGATGGCTCAAAGGAAATTTAAAAAAAATGGTATCTGGAATTGTTTCCAAATGTCTTGTATTTTTTTCAGATCAAAACTTGACTTTATAACTTGGGGAAGAGGTGTAGGCTTGGGAGAGACTGTGATACTGAATGCATGGTTCTGGGAGAAAAAAATCAAATCCTAGCTCAAGTGATTCAAAAAACCACTTTAATTCAGTCTGAGAGAAAAGTGTCATCACTGCTGAGGCCATTGCCTCAACCACAAGGGCACATGTACCTTTTTGGTCATTGGTAGAACATTCTGTGTCTCTCCAGTATGTTTATTTTTTTTGGTAAACAAAAGTGCTATTTGACTGCAAAGTACTTCTGCTGACGTGAAACACCACTAGTTGGAACTGCAGTCAGTCTTCTGAGAATGCCATGTCAGGGGCTTCTCACCAGCACGTGCTGTTTCCCAGTGCCGTGTCATTTCACAGCTGGAAGCTGGCAAATATATTGCGTGTCTAACAGGTATACCCTTGCTTTAATGGCTACAGTGTGAATTAGAACATTCAGTGAAGCCACAGAACTGTCCAGCCAGCTGTCCAGCAAATTTGTCTTTAGGAGTAATAAATGTAGATACTTTGTGCAACTGCACAAAGCTTAAACATTTTCTTATTTTACATGGTGCACATCATAGAAATCCCACTGGTGTGGTGCCTGTTCAATCTCATTCAATTTTATAAGGGGTTTTATTTCTTAACTTTTTTATCTGAGGTATATGTAGCTTTTCTAGATCTTAATCTTTTATACCATTTTTGGTTAGACACATTTCCCGAACTGCTGTAAGTCAAATCTGGTTTTGGCTTAAATGACATGTAACTGTCACTAAAGATATAAGCATAAAACATAGGCTTAAAACAAGACATCAAACCTTTTAATTGTGTGGCTTTGAGTCATGTTGATTTACAATATTACTGCTCTTCCAAGCTAACACAATCCTGAAAAGGAGTCTATCGTGGAGAGAACAGATTAACCATCAGTAAAGGCTGCATCAAGGACAGCCTGTTCCTTTTACCTCATGCAAAGCTTTTTCGAACTGTGATGAGGTGGCCTCCCAGATCTTGGAGGGAAGAGGAAATCAATGTGTATCCTAGCTTTCTGCAATGTATTCACAATGACTGAATGGGCTGATGGATCAGGGATAAAAACCTCCACTTGGTTGCAGGGAAGAGGAGCTCGGACTCCCTGGAATATAGCTTTTTGCAGCTTCTAGCCTCTCTATGAGGAATGGAAGTGATCCATAGGATTTCTAAGAAGGCGGCTGTCCACAGGGAAATAGCTGGACCAAACAAGATAATTGAAGCTGGCTGTCATCACATGCCTTGAAGTGGAAGACAGAGACCTGTCAGTGGGTGCCAGACTAAAAAGCAGAAGGGGAATGGCCCCGTCTCCCAAGCAGGCTGTGACAGGGATGGAGACAGGTGACCTTTTCAGTTAAATATCTATTGCCATCATAAATGGTTGTTGCTGTGGCTGCTTCATACACTTTGAAAATATTAATTGACTATGGAACAAAGTAGAAAATTCTGTGGTTTTCAATTGCAGAAAACTAAGGGAAAAAAAATCAACAAAACATTTCACATTTGTTAATGCTATGTTGAATCTTATGGTAAAAGCTAATATGTCCCAAATAACACTCGCGGGTGACACTGCAATCTGAGCAAAGTGAATAGAGCTGAATTTCCACAGAGTACATGGCTGTGCTGGTGGCCCAGAAACTTCTCTTTGGCTGGCAGAGTCTCACCACAGCATAGTGGTGGACAGAGTAACCACTTCGTCTTCCTTATGGATATGCTGGCACATCTCCCTTATGGGCTAAAAGCAGGTGAAAAAAAAAAGAATTTATACACAGGGTTTGAGACTTTCCAGCTTTTTAAAATAAATCAGCCTGTGTTACTGTTGCAGAGAATGCACTCCATTCAGGTAGAGTGGAAATGCATCCTGATTGCCTGTGAAAAATGAAACTGCAGTGCCTGACCTTCATCTAAAGAAAACAAACTCAGGAGTCCATGCCCAGATCTGTGTCCTAGCTAGTTTTTTTTATATCTGTTTGTCAGGATGCAGAGTGTTGAGGCATCTATAAAGCATCACCTTGACTCCAGGAGTGCTAGAGACAAATTAAGCACAGGGACAAGTTTTAAGAAAGCAGGAGATTTCTGCATATAATGCTGAGATTGACTAGTTGGGGTTTTGGAGCGTACTTGTCTGCCACATAGGCTGAGGCACTTCTTTGAGACTCTGCTTCTTTCAAAACAACGCAGGTAATGTGGTGGGCAGAGAGAACATGCAAATAGCTCCTTGATGAGACAGCCCTCTAACGAAGCAAATACTGTGACAGTCTAGCCAGCTTCTTTCTACAGCAATCCCTTCTAATTACTGGGAGAAAACAGGCTGTATCAAGGAAGGAAACATGGGAAAGAACATCCTGAAATAGTAAAGGACATAGGGTGGGAAACAGAGGATGAGGCTTGTGAGGAAGAAGTCTAGTACTAACAGCAGCAAGAGGCTTTCCTAGCGTGTGAAGCTAAGGCACTATACTCTTTACTGGAGAATTAACCAGTGGAAAAAATGCTTCTGGTGCACTCATCAGAATTATTGAAATGCTGAAAAATCCTCTGTTGTTATTTGGTTGACTAATAAAAATTATATTTGTTATGAGCACTGCTATATAGCTTTATGGTTTGAAAAAGGATTCTTTTAATCAAGCGATTAGCCTAGCCAGCTTAAACAGAAGACTAAAATATACGGCTGTGACTCTATTTAACAAGTAGTCTTCTGTTTTCATATAGGTATCAGCTGCGTTATGTTCCTATTGCCTATCTCACTCCTTGGAAAGCAAAACAGAGGTTTGTTTTGCACTTTTTGATGTATCAGTTGTATGCTGCCAGATTAATACAGAGAAAATCTAAATTTACCCCGGTAGATATCATGTGAGACTTGCACTCAAAAAGGATTGATAAGAAACACCTTGGAGCAGAGCAGATATTTCTGTCTTGCTTATACTCTTCTGTGACCATGGAGTCTGCCAAAGCAACTGGCACTTCTTCACTGCAGTCTTCTGTATGCAAGATTATTTCCACAATATCTGCTATATCCATCCAGCCCTGACACATCTTGTTAAAAATTAAGACTCTGTAACTCTTTAGTGGTCTTAGTGGATCTGACTCTGCTTGTATGATTTTGCTTTAGGGACCTTACAGAGAGACTGAGCAAATTATCATACTTTTAATAAATGTCTTACATGACTCTGAACAAATAATTCCAAAATCAAGGTACTGTTTTGGTCTTTGTTCAGCAATAGCAACTACACTGCAGGAATGAGAGCTTTTTAAATCTCTGAGTGGGTGGATATACTCTCAACGCAGGTATCTTCAGATGCTATCCTTGAAACTGAGTAAATAGTTATTTATGCTTAAAGGCTTACTCTGGAAAAATCCTGGGGTCATTTTTCTCTGAGCAGCTGAGGGAGGTCAGGGAAGAAGCTGCCTGTTACGACCTGTCTGACTAGCAATCTTGCAAGGTGATCTGACAGGGACACTGCCATGTTTAGCTCTCTCATCTCTGCTTACTGGAGTTCTTGTAACTATTCTGAGCCATTCAGTGGGTCATGCTGGAAAAGAGAATCAAAATCCCAAAGTGATTTGTGATGCCTTTTGGGGAGAGAAGAGGAGATGGAAATCGCTGACAAGAGCAAGAATTAATTATTTGGATGGTCCTGTGTGAAAGCAGAAGTGTGTTAGAACAGTTTCTTCGTGGTTGTTATTCACTGATTGGTACTTCTGGAACTTTAACAAGTTCTTATGCTGGATAAATCCTGGGTGCTCTGACCCCTACCATGTGCACGAAGGAATACAATAAACATTGCTGCTGCTACTATACTACATAACGCAAGAATAAAGATAGCAATAAAGCCTGATACCTTTGGATCACACCGTGCAAGCAAGATCAATTGATCACACAAACGCTGTCTCACTCCTGAAATGCAGCCACTGCTAGGAAAGAATACCACAAGTGTTCTCACACTGCAGAAGAGTTTGAGACAGGAAAGGTAAAAATACAACTGCCTCAGAGCATAAATTCATACATTTGTAATAAATTTATCCACTAGATTTTCTTGCTTAGAAAATTCAGGAGGATATCTGATTAAAAAAAAAAAAAAGGTCAAATCAGTGCATGATTATCCCTCTTTTCCCAATCAATACAATCACCCCAGCAGGGTTGCTTATTCAGAAGCACTCATCATATCGGCTTTGTGTGTAGAAAGACTCTTATCACCTCTCTGTGATTTTATAGTAGTGAGCATTTTTCTAATGCTCCTTCCATTTCAGGCACTGAGCTGTGGATCAGGGTCACAGATGTGGCCAGAGAAAAACAAGCATAATCTACTACGTGTTTGTGAAACCGAAAACTTTGAAAGCTATTGTTCTCAAGGCTTACAGCAATAAGTTGAGCCTTCCTAATAAATCACAAGCCTGTGTTTGCCAGCTGTGCGAACAGATCCTTGCCTATTGACATTCTCTGTCACTGCGGTAACTCCTGCTTTCTACAGAACACCCCATTTGCATCTCTCTCAATCTAAAGACTGTACTTTTCTGCTGTCGGGGGACCTCTCCTTCTTCATTATCTTTCTTTCAGGGGCTCTGAGTTTGTCTTTGTGTGGCAGACATGCTTACTTAGGCAAAAAGTATCCGCTAGCAGAGCAGGGTAAGCATACATGTGTACTGTCACTTACACATCCAGTCCTACTGCCAAAATCAGATTTGCCATCCACCTACACTGTTATACTTCAAACCTTGCTAACATACTTTTTTCTGAACTCTTAGTCATTTTTGCATAGAGTCCAGACACAGATGGTGTTTTATTTAGTAAGAGTCTTAACTTTGTTGTGGACAGACAGCTGCCTGTAGCGTGGGCCTATTAATGCCTATGTGAATAAAAAAAAAATATTTTCATCTCACAGTTTAACTATGATTCTATAAGCATTTCCCCTCTTCCTTATCCTTTGCCCTGGCTGAGAGCAAATCACTGAAGAGCAAACTCAGTGCCCTCCTGCACAGCTGCAGTGGTTGCTGAGGGTGTAATCAAGGTAGTTTGTAACCAGCTCAATAAAACTCTTGAGCAACCTAGTCTGATCTCATAGCTGATCCCATTTTGAACAGGAGGTTGGACTACAGATCTCCTGAGGTCCACTTCATCCCAGATGATCATCCCATGATCCTGTGATCCTATTCTATGGTTGTAGGATCCTATGCCTCTGTATCAGCCACTGTGGCTTTACCACTGCAATATTCTCTGTCCAGGGTACAGGAGCTTAAAGAAAAGACATGCAATATATATTTTTGGCATAGATTAGATACACTGTAAAGCCTGCTCTGGGCTACTTAGGCTTTGGTAGTAGGGTCCCTAAGCCTTGCAAGGACTTTGAAGAGAGGAGAGGAACAATGCAGTTACTTGAACTGCTATGATTTTTTTCCTTGCTACATTTTGGGGCATCTCACTTGGTTCTGCAAGCTTGAAAGCAGATCTGTAAGAAGTCATTAGAGAACTACTAGTATCTGAGTGATATAGCTAGTGTGCTCACCCCAAAATCATCCTTAGTGAAATGGCAAACTGAAATTTAGTCCAGACTGCCTCATGTTTCCTAAGAAGCAATTTCCCTACTATTCACTTAACCCATCGACAGTCTGAAACTTCATTGGCTCAACGTCTTACAATAGTGTGATGTTCTGAAGGACTGTGGTGGCCAGGCCATCCAATGGTGGCCTAATCATGCTTTGCTAATTCTAACTCAAGAGCCAGGACTGCTCATAAATACGTTGTGTGTTTATCAGCAAGGAAAGTATTTTGCTTTTTTGCTTTTTCTGTGGCACACATTTATGGTTGAATTCTGTTGAAAATTCCTTTTAAAATGTAATCAAATAGCTCAAAAATATTATCTGTGGTCACTTCTGAGCTATGATATCCTTTCTGGTGCTGAAGTTATTTGAAAACAATGCTTCATCATACTTCATTATTGAATTTGCATGTGCCTGTCTCGAGGGTGAACTGAAAATAACAGCCACTCTACCTCTAGTGAGTGGCTTAGCCAATGTGAAATCTAAAACCAAGCAAGTAAGATCAGATTGAGTATCATTCTAGTCATATCATTGATTGCTTTCTCTGGCAAAAACAATTCAACACCACAGGTATTGACTAACTAATTAGGGAGAGCAAAGAGATACAAGAAGATGTAAAAAGATAAAGGATTTAAGAAATAATTCCATAAAGTATCTTTTTATAAACACTCAGCACTGAATCCCTCTTTCAAATATTCTTGTTAACGAAAAAGGGTTAAAATTAATTATCAGTAGAGCAGCACTGCAGTTCTTCCTATGCAGCCTATGGTCTGGACAAATTGTCATTTTTAAATATGCCTTTACTATCAGAGTGGCAGCCAGGTACCTTAGCAATCAGATGGAATTACACCAAGAATAATAATGACTATTTATTTTTTTATTATGAATTTAATATTGTTGAAATGCTTAGCTGACAAGTATGTTTCCAGCTCCACATGCAGTGAAATCCATTTTCATCAGCCTCTGCTTTGGGAGATCTATGCACTGTAATACCATCTATTAGAATCTATGTGCTGTATCATTGCACATTATGGATTAACTTACAGATTTTCACCTAATGTTTGGGGTGTCATAAAGAAGGAATAGAAATACAGAAAATGCTATAATCTCTTTACCTCCTTAATACACTTCATTTACAAAAAATCATAAAATGGATAGTAAAATATTTACTAGTACTTTGCAGTTCTCAAATGGCAAAAATTGAATTGTATAGTGTCTCACTCCTGCAGAAAGGCAGCCTGAGTCCCGAGAAGGCAGCCGCTGGAAGAAACCAGTGTATTTTGAGGACTAATACAAATCTCCTACCTGTCCCTGCATGACTGGAACTGGGACTTTTGGTACTTACTGTAGCTTCAGATAAGTCCAGCAGATAGGGAGTGGGGTGTCAACTCAGGTGACAGACAAGATATCTGTTTTGATAGCTGCAAATGATCTAATTGAAGTGATACAAGAAAAAGTAAACAACTGAAAGTTTCAGGTAAGTGATTTGATTTTATATTGTAGCAGACAGTTAGCTCACCTGTAGATGCATGCCTATTGCAGCTCGGCTGAGGAATGCTAACCTTTTCTGTGTGTCTATCACAAAGTATTTTATTAGGAAAGGCTTTGATTCAGTAAAGCTCTTGAACCTCATCAGAGCAACATATTTAAATGAGGTGTGTGTTTCAAGCTCCACAGCTGAAACATCTCCCAACCTTGTAGTTCCATAAAAGGAAAGATTCTAATGGATTTTGCGTCATATTATAATGTAACGTGCTGGAAACACAACATTACAGTCATCAGTCTGCAAAACACTGTTTCACAGACCTTAGAGTTTCTATCCTTCAGATCAGCCCTTTTCTAATTTCACCTCTACCTTACATGAACCAGTCTGTCCAGTCCAAGCTGTTTTAATTTCAGCTGGTTGAAAAGCAACTCCTGCCTTGATTGTACCATCCACAATAGCAGTGCAGGGATAATCCTCTTTCCAGTGTAAATCATAATCTGAACATAGTTAACTCATGCAATCTGTGTGGATTTTATGGATTTTTTCATCCATTTTGTGACACTTCATGATGACTTAATACAGACTTAAGCGCATCCCATTGTTCTAGTATTTTACAAATTGTTTTCTGTATCTCTAGGCAGAAAATCTTTTCTAGTGGTGTTTCAGAGGGCTTAAAGATTCTGTGCTTTTCGTCCTAGCATCTTTCACATGTATTATATTTTCTCTATTATCTTTTTGCCACTAGGCAATATGTTCTTTAGGAAGTGTAAATATATACATCCTGACATTTCATACCTGGGATAATAGTCCAGCATTCTCATTCTGGAACCCAACTCCTTATTCATAAAAGTGTAGAAAACCACAAACAGAAATGAAGTTGAAATGCAAATATAGAACTTGGAATTGCCTGCAGCATGCAAAACAGAGAAAGGTTTTATTTTAATCTTCAATAAGACTTTATCTGAAAAACAAGTTTGTTCAGTGAGGGAGAAAAGCCTTCATTAGCTGCACCTCCTTCCTATTGTGTATTAGGCTAATTTTTGCACTAATTCTTGAATAACCATCAGCAGCCTGAGCACTTTTAGTCATAATGAATGAATGCATCCTTGTAAGGAAAGAGAAGCAATGTCCCTTTTTTACCAATAGAGGGTTCTGTTCACCAAGGGGTTTCCCTGCCACACTGCCCATTGTTGGCACCTCCATTTCCAATGTTTCACCTATGGATCCCCAGGGATTCAGCTGTGAGTCCCCAGCTCTTGGTGAATGAGGTGGCAGCTCTGTCCTGGTGGGAAAGGTGGGGAGCACGGCATGGTCTGGCCACAGCATGATGGTCTGATTCCTTCTGACTGGGAAGTCACCTTACCAGCCAAACAAATGCTGGAGAGGATGGCGAGTTCTAAACCCTCTTCCCTTTGTGGGAACCAGGCACCTAAATCAGGTGGAGATATAGGGTTCAAAAGACACTCCTGGATCTGCACAGTTAAACACTTCCTTTAAAAAACTGCATCCACAGGGAGGACCCTAAACACCTGAGTACAATACCGTGTAAAGGAGATACGTTTTCTGTCCCTCGTGTTCAGACTGTGACACTGTGCAAGAAGGAAATGAAGCCTTAGTGAGCCAAAGGAGAGGCTGTGAGAGAGATGCTCACTTCAGAGAGTGAGGTTTGGGTCTAGTTCTGACTCACCACACCAAGCACAAGGCATAGTTTTTTCATTTAAGAGTCAGAAGCCAGGGCTGTCCACTTCTTACATACTGCCAGTCAGCAAACCAGAAGTGATGAAAGGTCATCTGTAAAGTTATAGTCTTGGTGCAGGTTTTTTTGCTGCATATTAGAGTTTTCAACTCCCCTGGACATGGTCAGGTTTTAGTCATTTTTTCTGGAATATATATATTTATTTATATAGCACCTGAATCTCCTCTGGCTTTCTCACATTGCCGTTTGGGTTTTGTTAATAGGCACTTGGAGGTCAAATACAATTTTTGCATATAATACATCATTACAGATAAACATTTGCCCATGAAGAAAATTACCATTCCTGTAAGACATGAATATGCAACTGCTTGGAGTGCAATCAGTGATTAACTTTTACTTTTTGTTGTTATTCTTGCAGTTCTGAAAGCATGCGCGTGAGCTCATAGAAACTCTGCTATTCTACAATTACAAATAATAAAACTATCTTGTAGCTGGCAACAGTGGAGTGGCCACAGTAGAGTTAGCAAAATAACTCATAAGAGCTTATGGCTCTTTTATGAATTAGAAGGCAGAAAGCAAAAAGGGATGAATGAAAAGATTTCATAACTACTTTGGCTAATTGATAAGAACTCTGTCAAAATTCTTTGATTTTGTGGCATCATGCCAAAAAAATATATATATCTCCACCTGTGCAAACATGGATATATTAAAACTGAGATCTTAACTGTGGTTCTTCAACTAGATCTTCTCCTTCCACACACTGACAGTTCTAGATAAGAATTCAAGAGGAGCCTGAAGTAAGACTATGCATTGGTTGTAATTTAGCCATGGCAAGGGCAGGTTTTTCAGCTTTTGTGTTTGCTACATATTTTAGTTCCACTGACATAGGAAGGTTTTAAATTGATTCCATTGGAGCTATAGTTTTTACCCATGTTTTGCTACATATGTTGAAGATTGCCAGATCTAGATAATGGACTTGGGCAAATGATTTACTTCAAAATAGTGTTTGAACTAAGTTGGCTGAGTTTGCACTGAAACAGATGAAAAGTGCTCCTAAGATTTTTTCTGCTATTTCAGCTCTACATGGTGTGTTTTGTTTTGAGAAGTGACAATGAACAGCAGTAGGGGGATGGAGGGTTAAAGATAACACCTGTGTTGCTGCAGATATCTTGTCTGATGTCTCCCAAAGAATGTTTCAGTAGCAATTAGCAAACCAAGAAAATCAAGGCTGAGACCCTCCTGCTGCAGTTGCCTGTTGGAGATTTGTCTAGGTCTTTCAGTTCTTCCATGTGTTTAGCAGTGTTTAACATGGCCAAAACTCTGGCAAAAAATGGGCATAGAAATTTGTCTAGATCTACTTTGTATTGGTGAGAGATTAAGTTCAGGCAATGACAAAAGTATATTTTTTTTTGCTTCATGTTACTCTCCCTATGGAAACGGTATTTTCTTTTAAATGACTTTTCTATTGTTAACGTGTGAAGATATCCAACATTTATGAAATAATATAGCATGAGGGACAATTGCTTGAACTCCTGTTACAAAAAAAATCAGTCATTTATCATTTATCTGCTTCTCTCAGCTGTCAGTCTAATTTTCCTGCCTCCACTGATCATATTTTTGCTGTCTGTTCCTTAACAGATTTTGTTTTGATTGCTTCTGTTCAGATTCTGTCTGTCATCTCAGTGTCTAAGCCAACCATATGTTAGCTTGACCCACTACCAAAAAAACTTCAGTCTGAGTTCACTTGAGAAGTTACTCTTGTTATTATTTGAAGATTTATTAATTTGTCAACGGCATCTGGTTCTTTACCACCTGCCCTGAAATCTGCTCAGTTTTTTTCACTGCTGGCAAAAAATTAATAATTTCTGACATCAAATATATTCAGCAATAACAACTCTTCCAGTCTTTCTTCCTACCATTAGGTGTATAATAACAAAACAGCATATTTTTGCTACTCAGATGCTTTCTATCTAAGAAACACAATGGGGAAATAGTACCGTTGCCATTTTGTTGCTTCAGAAATTGAGGCACAGATGAACAGTCTGATTCAGTTGACATTAGTCAAAAGGATAGTGGTAAAATGAAGACTGCTTCCAAGCTTATCATTGATGTTGGAGAAAGAATTACACTTTCTCCTTAATGGCTGGGCTTGCAGAAGTCACTCAGAAAGCACAGCCAGCCTTCAAACGCTGCCCTTGCTGACACTCTACTCTTGATAGAACTCACTACTTCATTTGCCTCTCCTGCAAAAGCAAGAGAGGAGATGCTGAGAAAGGTCTGGAGATGCCATTTTGCTTATCTGTCCCTAGCATTGGCCTTGAGTGGAGTGATGAACTGAGCCACTGCCTCCTGACTTTCCAGCTCATGGCATAATGACAGGACTGTTCACTCTCACTGAACGAAAGAGACACCCAGGAATGAGCTTGTAAACAGTGGGGTGCAACTGTTTTCTTCTGCTTTGGCAATGCCCTAGGCTTTGCATTTTTAGTCATTCAGTGTTGTCATAATAAATCCCTCAAAGCTTACATCTGAGCCTTGTCTTTGTGCATGAAAATGAGACCTCTACAGCTTGTGCCCAAAGATGCTTTCTTTGTAAAGAATTGTCCATCTTCCTTCTTTCATTCCCTGCTGAAACACTGCTAAATATTGTGTTGCATTGCGCTTAGACTTCCAAAGCAAAGTGATATACGAGAGTCATAACTGCTGGAAGATACCCATGGGAACACATTAAAGATACCCCCAGGGAGGCAGAAGGAGAATGCTCTGCTAGAAACAAGTAGTTATTATTTGAATAATGCAGAGATGTAATTTTAAAATTCATTCTCACTGTAGTGTTGACCTGGAGAGAAGTCAGGCCATATATCTCTCTCTTGATCAGGGTTCAATATTAGTTCCTATATTTTTTCTTGACTTTATAATTCCTACCTTTTCCCTTCAACTAGCCAAATGATAAGCAGTACATTTGTGAAACAGTTGTGGTGTTTGTGTTATCTCTCCACTCACTCAGAACTATAAGAGGATGTTTATCTACTGAAGAAAAACCTGTCTCTCATTTACTCTGCTGAGCACTCCACTGCCTTCACAGTAGCTGTAGCTGCAATTATCATTGTTGGCATCCAGACACGCTGATATTTCTATTTACATTTCATGCCTGGCCCTTGTGAAATTTAATAAATGAAGTCAGCAGTTACATTATCATTTGATAGACTCATCGCCCGATAGTAGCTGCTGAAGTATGCAATAAATAAAGGTCCTAGAGAGAAGGAAAAGGGTTAGAAAAAACGTTATATGTTTTTTTCAAAGACAGTTGCATTTTTTTCTTTTACTTTATGTGAAGAAATTTAATTACAGTTTTTCTGTTCTGTTTAGTCTTTACTTTCTTTTGCTGTTTTACAAGAAGTCACCTTGAGGAAATCATTAATCTAAGTGAAATTTAACTCAAGGCGTGGGACATAAAGCAAAAATCAATAATAGGGAGAGTGGCTGGCATTTTTCTGAGATCTTTGCTGGCAGTAGTTGGGTAGAGCTTGTGGTGTGTTGATAGAGACACATTAATTCAAAATATGCCTCCAGCAGCCTCCACTAGTAGGGCTGTTGTGATGCTCCTTTGGTGGGCCTTAAAACTAACCTCTCCACAGAGCAGGAAACAGCCTGGCCAAGATGAGATAGAAAAGATCCAGCCTGAACAGCAAACACAACCAGACCCTCTGGAGGTAACACTGAAGCAGTCCTTTTGATTGTGAAATCAATAGCAAAAATCCCATTTCAGTACAAGGCTGAAGAAAGCTAAATTTTACCAATTAAACCAAGTATTTGCCTTACTAGGTTTCCTTTTTGAGCCAGACAGCAAACACTGTCGTGACTAGTAGTGTTTGCGTGGTAATAAGTGCTGAGCATAAACTCAAATAGACCATTCACCACTAGGCAAATAGTAATACCCACCTACACACATGTATGTTTATCCTGGTAATCTTTTCATGACATTTTTTAAGTAGACAAGTGACAAAGTCATTGGAATAGTTTAGCTCACTGGGTGTGTTATAGGTTCTCCGTAGTGGGAATTCAGAAAATACTGGTTCTAGTCACCATTAAGATTCTGATCTTAATGAGAAGCGCACATAAGCTAGATGAAAATTGGCTTAAAAAATGTTGATCTGTTTCACTACCAGCAGCTGGAATGGTTGCTATAAAAAAGAAGTATAATACATAAGAACTGCTGTTATTAAAGCCACTAATAATGAGGAAGAATGTAAAATCTTTGCGCAGTTTAATTCTGAATAGTGTCCTTCTCAGAGCTCTTGATCTTTACCTTCTGTAACATATATTTGACCTCCTGGAGACTTCTGGATTATTTGATGGGGTCCTTGCAAAGCTTTCATTTGGGGAGAAACATGAGTGGATGTGTGTTCTTCCTCTCAGCCCTCCACACAAAGCACAGGGTAAAGAGTTTAGGTGCACATGGATTTAGAATTGTCATTTCTGTTCCTTTCCTTTTGAGACTTTATGTTTGTTTTTCTTCTTCATGGTGTTAAGCTTCTTATTTTCTTTTTGTACCTGCTTCAAGGATACAATGATGAGTATCAATCCAGTATTTTGCTCATTCTTTCTTCAGTTGCAGGCAGGAGCAGCCTCTGCCACAGAACAGGGGTGTTTGGTTCTGAACCCAGGAATTCTTCTGGAGGTGCTTCTGCTGGAAAAGCTTTGCTTCTTCAATGCTCTGAGGATAAAAGCTGCAACTGTGGGCTTAAGCCAAAAATGATCAAACCTAAAGGAAAGGCCTTGATGAACTAATAAATCCTAGGAAAAGTATTGTCTTTTTTCCCAACAGCACACTTAGAGATGACAACAAGATTATCTTTGCAGTTGGGACTAGTAATAAATAAAGCGGTGGTCACCTGTCCCTCTAGTTTGTTCTGATTTTTAAAAAAATGCAGAATCCTGCTCTTCACACAGGTGTCTAATCCTCACTCAGCTAGTTAGCCTCCTTGTTGGTAGGACCTTGCTGAGTCCCTTCTTCACCAAAGCAATGCACCAGTTGCCAGTGACTACAAATATGGCTTATAAATAGAAATACATATAAAATATACATATCTTAAATAAGACACATATGACTGTATAAAATTAGAAAATAATAGTAAATATAAAAATGGTCCTGCCAGCATAGGCTTATCACACAGTTGTTTCCAAACTGTGAACTACCTCTGTTTTCATTTTTCTCCTTAATGAAATGGAGAAAAGGTGGAAGGTCTCAGAAAATAAATAAATAGTGCATAGCACTGCCCAGTCACCCAGTTTTGTGCTAATTGTGTGACCCAGAAAAAAAAAGACCAACCTGGTCTGTGTTAGTTTGGATTGCCAGAACTAAAAATACACTTAAATAATAACAATTTAAAAAATCTTCTAAGGCAAAATGTTCACAGCCTATCTTGGGTGAAATATACTTGCAGTTCCATAAAACAATTTGCTTTTTAAATATGCTTTTTAAGCAATGATCCCCACAAGGCATTCCCCAGTAATGGTTCTGTCGGTCTCAGATGAGCTGGGAGCAGACCCAAGCTCACAGGTGAAGGCAGGGAGCACATGGAATGGCTTGTCTCACGCATTAGGCAGCTGGGTGCCAGTTCTGCTTCTAGCCCCGCTAGCTGCCAGGCTGCTTCAGCAGCTGTGCTGTGCTGTGCCACAGAATGGTTAACAGCAGGACAAATGCGACTGGTGTACAGAGATGTATGCCCCTCTGGAGCCAAGATTAATGCTTTCCCATGATACAATATCTGCAGAATTTATTAGTTTCAAATTCATTCCTTTTTATTATTTCCCAATGGAAAAGCTGGACAGAGCAAATATACTTGGAACTATCATAATTAAAATTAGATACTTTTTTTTACTACTATCATGCTACGGTATCTTGTGATCACTAAATAACTACTAAACATGTTTCTCTGTAGAATGAAGTAGGTTTGCATTTTTATTAAAGAGAACTGAGCTGTTACAGAGAAGCAGTATAATTCTGAACAGTGGTCATACTGAATTTTGTCAGTCACCAGAAGTCTACCAAAGCCTGTTGTTTTTCTTACATGAATCTGTTCTTTTTCTTCTGTGAGTTTTGGATCAAGTCTGTTACAAAACATTGTCTACTGACACCTCCTTGTTCCACAGAGAAATGGGCTTTGTGATTAAACAGTCGTTTTCTGCCTCTGAACTGAAACATACATTATGGATGATCTGATTGAAAGTCTTAACATGGAATTCTAGTGACTTTTATATCAATACTAAAGCTGCCACTAAACTCAATAGGGTTAAAATTTCTAACTGGATCCTTCAGGGGACTTTGGATCAGATTGGAACGTTAAATCTAGCCCATGGCCAAAAATGACAGAAAAAACTTGAGAACACACACATGCCAGGAAATTCAGAGTTAACATAACTTTGATGCTTAAGTCACCTTTGGAACCTTTATTTTTAGAAACAACCAAGATAAGGAAAAGATGGTGACTCTTGAGCCCTAAGATGTTTTGTCATTTTGCATTGCAAAGTTACTTAGATCTCAGGATTTATATTGTCTATGAATATCAGTTCCAGGTTTGCAATTCTAAATGCTATAGACCAAGAAAAGCTGCTAAAATATTGCCTGTCTGTATGGTGCTGAAACATGCAAGTGTGTTTCTGAGATGTCAAAAGCAACTCAAACAACACACCAAATCCTAATCAACAGAAGTCATCATAGTTATTTTTTTATTGCTCTCTACATCAGCTTGTTTTCATAACACAGACATTTTACTTTATGCAGGAACAGATGTATTTGTGACTATTTGCACTGAAATATCAAAGCATTACAGTAAAGCAGCAATTTACAGTTGGCTGACTGTGTCTCATCTTTAGTATACAATTAGTGAACAATGAAAAACTCATTATCTTCTTATTTCATTACAGCCAGGGAAGCAAACAATTAAATTTGGTGATTTTAAAAAGATACAAACAAACAAAAAGCATCTTGACTTCCCAGAAAGAACAAAGTGCAAGTCTTTCCATCAACAGCACTTGAGTGAAATTCATCAAAGGGGTGTACTCTTAAACAGAGTTGGTCTTAAACACTTTCTCTTAATTTTCAGGCCGAGATAGAGAATGATAGAAAACAAACTTATACATCCATGACCATCAAGATACTTATGCATATATTACAGGGTGGTTCATGTGCATCTCCACACTCTTTTAAAATATCATTCTTTTCTTTTTTCCTTTCGGACTTGGCTAGTGTTTGACTTAGGCCTTGAAGCATGGATCTTTGTTTCTGTCTCAGCATCTCTAACAGTCGCTGTTTCAATGATCTAATAAATGTCAAAATGTTGTCTGAATCTTGAAAAACTCATGTATGCAGAAATTTTCGTGTTGCAGAAATGCATGAAGATTAATTTTAGCATGGAATATTAACCCAATTTTAAGAGTTTTAAAATACACAATTTCTCATAGTTGCTGGGTATCCACTCCTGCTTACGTTACTAAAAAGAAATAAATAAAAAATCCAGCTCGGTGAAATCTGGGCATACCAAACTGTTACTACATGGAAGTCTGACTGTTTTTTCCTCTTATCTTTAGGTTTCCAGTAATCATTTTGTCCATATTTCCCCTGAAGTCTGACTGTTTTTTCCTCTTATCTTTAGGTTTCCAGTAATCATTTTGTCCATCTTTCCCCTGATAAAAATCAAACACCTAGGAAACTTCACTGCCAGTATCTAGACATTCACATTTTGCTTGTGAGGTACAGCAACTGAGATGATTCCCAGATTCAGAGGTCAGTCTGCACCACTTTGTCATGTGACAGTACTCTGTTTTTCATTTGTTCTCATAAGTTATACCTAGGGTAGCTTGAATTTAGAATCCCCATGATAGACCAAGAACAGATCCTTCTTATGCAGGTCCATCAACACTGAATTCCACTAAGCTATCCACTCATATAGTTCCATGCTGTGGAATGTCTTCACTTTTTTTTTCCCTTCCTTTCTTCTGCACCATCTGAAAAAAGGTTGATTAATTCATGGGTTTCCTACAGTCCAGACTCTTCTGTAGTATACTAAGCAATACATGTCCTAAATTCCTGATTTGTTAAAAGTTGTTTGACCTCACTGGAACTACTTACATGTTTAACATTGAACAGAGCCAGAGGGTACAAACCTGCTGTAGTTTGCAAGATCTTTTCCTCTATGACTCAGGATGGCAGAGAAAAGGATGTTCAAAAGCAGAATGAGTTGTCAGTTCATGTTGATGTTCACAAAGAATCAAGAAGGCTGGAGGGATCTAACTTTCTTTTATGAATTCAGGCTTACTTCTCCCTTTCACACCTGATGTCATTCCTCAGTTATTGTTTCACCACTTAATATTAACCAATCCTGCTTACTTGTTCCCTTCAGCTTTCATGAACATGCTCTTTTAAAACACTAATTCTGTTATCTTAGGAGGCTTTCTTGTGGGTGGACATCTTGTTAGCATTTCATTATGCACAAGGTGATGCAAGATATTTTAATTCCATTGTCTCCTTCTCCCTTAATTGTCCCTTTCATTGATAACATCAGTGGCAAACGGCTGAAAGTTAGTTAAATTTCATGATGCCATTTCTGTTTAATAATTGGTCTAACTAACTATGAAAGAAAGTAATATCTTACTCCTAGTTCAGGGTTATGAAGCACTAAGAAGTTCTCAGGTGAAAGGAGATACAGAAAGGTAAAAGATGCTAATACAGAATGCCACGGTAAAAGTCACTTCATTCTTTAGTACATAAAATCTGCATGTTAGGTGTAGACCTAAGTGAGAATTAATCTCAAGGCAAGCATCTAATCTCATCTACTTTTCCCATGATAATCAGAGGAGAGAACTAGCATTAGGAAAGTGGGTCCATCTGTGTGTTCTGCAATGGATAAATCTTTCTTTGTCAGTGCCTATTGATACTGAGGGAAGATAGACAACTCTTTTTCTGCTGTGATTATTGACAGAGAATGGCTGATTAATTTCAACTAGATGTCTAACTTTCAGATTAGAAAAGATTAAGTGAGGTGAATCCTTCTTTGGTGATGAAAAAGCAGGTATAAATTCTAGGATGATACACCATGACTCTTTCCAGTCTTGGTAAAAGCAGATGGTTGCGAAGAATAATTTCTGATAACAAAACACGTACATCAGGTTTACATGATACTGAGAACAACAGAGTGGATTAACTCATGAGGTCCCTTATTTATCTCCTAATTCCATGGGTCTTTTTTCCTGAATGATAGAAAACCTGCAGCAGTTGTTTTGAGGACAGATACAAACAGCAGAGCAAAAGCTACTGAAAATGACACTGATTAGAGCTGTTCAAAATCCCTGTCCCATGGGAAAAGTTGATATTTTGACATATGTTTTCTTCCCAAAATGGGATGAGCAAGGTTTAAATATCAGCAATTGTCATGATAATATTTCTTCACAAATGCTGAAATGAAGAACAAATATTTCATTTTGAAATAGCTGCACTGTCATGCTTTAACCCCAGCTGGCTACTAAGCACCACACAGCCACCCACTCCCTCCCCTCCCTGGCAGGATAGCGAAGAAAATCAGAACAGTAAAAGTCAGAAAACTCATGGGTTGAGATAAAGACAGTTTAATAGGTAAAAAGAGAAGCTGCACATATGAGCAAAGCAAAATAAGGAATTCATTTACTACTCCCCATTGGTAGGCAGGTGTTCAGTCATCTCCAGGGAAGCAGGGCTCTCCATCACACATAACTATTACTTGGGAAGACAATTGTCATCGCTCTAGATGTCTCCCCTTTCTTCTTCTTATCCCAGTTTTATACACTGAGTGTGACACCACACAGTATGGAATATCCCTTGGGTCCATTGGGGTCAACTGTCCTGGCTGTGTCCCCTCCCAGCTCCCCGTGCACCCCCAGCCTCCTCGCTGGTGGGGCTGGGTGAGGAGCAGGAAAGGCCTTGACCCTGTGTAAGCACTGCTCAGCGATAACGAAAACATCCCTGAATTATCAGCGCTGCTTTCAGCACAAATACATAACATAACCCCATACCAGCTACTGTGAAGAAAATTAACTCCACCCCAGCCAAAAGCAGCATACTATACATTCAACATTTCAAAACATCATTTGAAAGGTTTCATTTCAGTTGTGTGTTTTCACATTTTACATACATACATTTGTGTGTGCATATATATATATTTCTGTGTGTATGTATATTTGTTAT
This sequence comes from Falco cherrug, assembly GCF_023634085.1. NCBI lineage: Eukaryota > Metazoa > Chordata > Aves > Falconiformes > Falconidae > Falco > Falco cherrug. The sequence continues at coordinate 28,698,556 of NC_073704.1, read as the reverse complement.
TGACTTTTTCCTTTCAATAAGAAAATAGTGATTTCAAAGCTTCCTGCATTTTTCCAGGAAACTTCTTTGGTCACTACATTTGGTCAGTCATAGTAATAGCACACTACCCCCTTTCCTAAAGGGAGTATGGACTGTCAAGTCAGTCACCACGATAGAAAGAGAGCTGCCTAAGACACAACTCCACCAAGAAACAATTCACAGTTTGGCTGTGAAGTTCTTTATTGTGATTACATATCACCATCTTTCATTTTACCTACCTAGCAGAGTGCAGGGAATAAGCTAATCAATATCTCATGTGAAAACTTGCTAAGGAAATTATCGTGATAGCCAAAGAAATGCAAATAGCAATTTTATTCATACTGTGTTCTAGCACATTCATGGTGCTTTATACTAAAACAAAACTGCCTGTTATTTCAAGGTAGAGGTAAAGATGTATGTATATATATCTGTGTAGTGCATTCTAAAAATGTTTTTGAATCTTAAATACAATCCAAGGTTTTAAAAAGTTAGTGTAAATAAATAGACAACATTATTAAGGCAATTAATGACCCTTTAGAAATTGCTTTAAATGAAGAAATCTTGGAAGTGTTACTTATGAGAGGAGGAAGTTTTACAGGTCTCTGTGCTAGTGTTAAGTACAAGTTAAGGCTGAATGACCTCAGATACCCACATATACAGTTTATGAAATAGTGGCAGCTTTTCTGAATTAATTTATTGGCTGTGCTCTGAGACACAAGACCCATAATTTGCTTCACCAGTGGCCCAGTTGTTTTTTGAAACCATCAAGGATATTGTCTCTAGGTCTTTGTTTGCAGCTCCTGTGTGGAGCTAAATTCTGGGGTTTATACAAACCTACCAAAGTGAAACTTTGAGAAAGCATTTAAGACATTAATAGAAGTTAAAGACCCACGTTCATTGTAAGTATTTTTGGGGTCTGAAATTTTTGAGTCACTATTATGCTTGAGGTTAAAGAACCCAGAAGATACTTTCTAAGCTTCCTGGCTTTATGTCTGCCTTGTTTATTTGGAGCCTGAGTATTTTAGCATACGGTGTTTCTGTGGCTATTCTTAATACCTAGGCTACCAATGGCCCCTATGGTTTAGGCTACTGGCTGCAGTTGCAAAAAATGCCATTAAAAATACAGCAGGAAATCAATTTGATGACTTTACATTGGTTCGTAATGGACATTTTTGCCTCTAGCTGTGGATTACACTAGAATGTTTCTGAATGAAAGAACACCCTGTGAAACCCAAATTGTAACTGATCCAAAGCCCGTGAATGACAATTAAAAAATTCTTACTATTTTTATTGGGACTTTAATCCACATCTCCATACCTCAGCCTTCACAAATACATTAGGGATTTCTTTATGTTACAAAAGGAAAATACTGTTTTAAAAGTGGTAATTTGAAACAAATGGACAACAAAATTTTAGTATCCTAAGTGAGTTCTACACAGTGATATATGCATGTTTTAAATTAATACAGTAGGATGCTAATTTGTTTGATGCAAAAAACATGTGATGGCACATTGTTACTGCAAGTTTATGTCCTTGAAGCAAAGTATTAACCTGCATTGTGACAATGTAAAGATAGCACCACAAAGTAACACCATGTATATTTTTTCAGTACTTTTTTTTTAGAGAAAATATATGTATAAAGTGGGAATGGACTCACTGGATACATGTTCACCCATCCCACCATTTGCACACCCAGCTCTTGCTGGAGAACCAAGATGGCATAGGAGTAGTAGGCATCTCAGTCTTGTTGGACATAGCTGAATAGTTGCGCAGTGGCTCAAAGATTCAAAGCAGTCATTCAAAATGACAAAAACATGACAGCAGACATAATCACAGCACTGATCTGACTCATGGAAGTAAGTTTTGACAGGGACCTCTGCCTAAGAAAATTCAGATGCTTAACAAGTATGTGGACATCAATCAAAAGAGCATTAACAAAATAAAAGGGCATTGTCTTGCTTTATCATTCTGATCCTACTGAAAACATCAGTAATCAAAACATAAAAAATAACTTCTTCTATTATTTCATTGACATTAATTTGCTGAGTTGAATAAAAGCTCACTAGACCTCTAAGAATAGTACTTTTGTGGCAAGAACTGTGCTTTCTTATAAAGAACATGGAGACACTAAGCAAAATTACTTCACTAACTGCTGGCAGCTTAGGAGAAAAGAGAGGCTTGTATACATTTTTAAGGGCTGTGAAAGTCCTGATATGACCATGCAGCTGGTATCCACAGTAGAAGCTGGAATCACAGATCCAGGTACTGCCTGTCCTGTCCCATTCTACAGCAAATGTACTGTGAGTGCTTTTCTAGTGCTCACATGGATCATACACAATGTGAAAGCTGTTTTTCTTCTATATACACCACTCACTCAAAGTAGCGTAGCATCCTACCTGCAGCCAAGCTTGAACAAATCAAGGACCAGATTCTTCTTACCCACTACAGTGAAGTCATCTGTGGCATAATCTTTTTCTTAAAATCAAAGAAAATTTTGTTTCTGAGATGGATATACAATGTGCCAATGAAAACTTCTTGGAATGGAGAGCAGTAGTGCAATCTGGTGCAAGGATGTCGAGTCTTAGTTTGTTTTGCTGCAAGAAAAATTACCCCTTAATAAGAACAATATCAGGCAAGGTTCATTATACGTGAATATATATGCATACTGCTTGAATTCAGGCTGTGGGTTTCCAGGTTGAAACCTCTGTTCTGTAGACATTAGACACGTACCAGAACATGTGTCTGATGTCTGGCAAAGTGCTATGGAGGGCTATCACAGATCACAGTGTTTTCACTACTGCACAAAAATAAGGATTTTAAATTTTAGAATATTGTTTACACAAACTCTTTTAGCTATCAGCCTTGGAGATAAAAGCCTGTTCCACAATAGAGGACATGCTTCCCACAGACTGTGGATTACATCCTTCCTATCCTACTAGGCCAGCTGCCTTAGGAGCAGAAGGACTTCTTTGCCTATGGAAGTGGCTGTTCAGCCTGCATGGCTTGCCACGTCAGCCCCTGCACAGAAACAGTTAGCTGTGCATCAGCTGGGCTGGCGCTTTGCTCAGAGGCCAGTGTTGAAAATCTCTACTTGGTATTGCTATATGTAGATTTGGTGTGAGAACAAAGAAACAAAAAATGGTAGCAAAATGTAAGGCATCTTAGTTAACAGCACAGATTAAAAAAGGCTATCCGCAAACATTAATTTCCTTCTATTTCTGAATGTGTAAAGACAGTCTCTCCAAAATACAGTATGCAGACATGTCAAGGATATTTGCATATTTAAGAAATATATGCATACCTTTGGTTATGTTTACATATAAGCACAGAATTTCAGTAAAAAAATATATATTTTTTACTATTTTTTCTTTTGTTTTTAACATGTTAAACATTCTTTTTCTCACCAAAATAAAAAGATAAAGGAACTGTAGGAGATAAATCAACGCACAGCAGTAACAAGAATTATATTTTTCTTCACTTTGTAACACAGGTTTTGGTTTTGTCTGTAGCACTTTAGCTCTCATGTCAGTGGATGTTGCTAATCATCACTGTGATCTGAATTGTGGTCTGTGAGTACAAGCAAAGCTGGAGAAACCCACAATGCAGCACCAAGCAAACAAGGACTATCGATGTAATTCTTCTACCAATCAAAAGTGCAACTGTGCAAGCACATATATACAGAAACACTGCCACTCTCTCAGCTGTAAATCCAGGGTTTTTATAATACAATCCTTATTTGTAACAATAGTCATTTCCCCTTCCTATGTGTACTGGCTGTTGCAGCTTATCCTGCCCTGTGTTGCTGATAGAGGTGGTTGAACTGCTTCAGCTGAAACTAGAACTGACCTAGATTTTCACCCCAAGCCTGAAATGCATTTTTATCCATGGCTGAAAAAAAACTTCTGGTATTTTCTCTCTTTTTCTATATTTCCAAGTGGTTGAGGGTGGCAGGGGGAAGAATAAAAAAAAAGCAGCAAACACAAAACCTCAGAAGGAAAGAAGCAAAAAAATGCTAGATTTGCAAGATTTCACAGGTTTAATCTGAAAAGATTTTCACAGAAGCATTCAGAATAAAGTTCACCTATCTCTGGAGGGATAAAATTCTTTTGAAATGAATGAATTTGCAAACATTTCTTCCAGACATTAAAAACTTTAACAGTTGGCTTTCCAGTAGCTGATGAGTTTTGGGTTAGGTGTTTCTGGAAATCCAAAAACTGACTCTACAAGTGAAAGAGTAAGCATCCAGCTGTTCCAATCTAGGATGTGAAAGCAATACTTTGCAAAAATGCTTATTGTCAGCTGTGATGCACTTATTTTTAGAAACAAACATTGCTACCAAAGGTTGTTCTCATTCCCAACATTCCCCTGCCTGAGGGTATGCTCGTTCCACATTCCCAAGGTATGTTTGAAGCTCAGGTAGTTATATTTGCTTTAGATCTAATTTAGCAAGTGCAGGTAGCAACAAAAATGAAAGAACTGCACAGTCTGAAAATCAGCACTGGGATTCTGGGTACCTTCTTGGCTTGCTACCACACCACAGCCTGTGCTGCTGTATTGCCATAGCTACTGCTACAAACCATGCAATTCTGAACGGCAGCGTAGGTAGACACCTACTTCTCTGTCTCCCTGGTAAAGCCTATGAGTGATAGTTTTCCCCCATTTCAACAGAATCAGAGATTTAGGGTTGTGGGTGGACTGAATGACCAAGAAACCTACTCAAAATGTATTATCTCATAATCTTTTGACCCACCAACGTGAGCCACAAAGCATCAGAATATGTAACCAGTGGCTGAAATGTGAAAAGATGCAGGTTTTTTCCTGAATGACTTGCTGTAATAAACTGATCAAATCGTGGCTTTTCTCTCTAGCTTAAAATCTAGTGATTTTAAAAGATGGTTTCTCAAAGTCAAGCAAGGAGCAGTCATCTTGCCTAAGAAGGATGTGAAAGAGATTGGTTTCGAGTTCCTGTCCCAGCTAATGGCAAGAGAAGAGCTTGAGAGGGAAAGGCTTTTTCACATTTGCTCTGCTTCCTGCAGTTTTCTCTCATCTTCTGTGAAGTGGATATCCTTCCCTGAACTTGGTTCTTTGAAGCTTATTTCAGACATTGCTCTGCTTTTACTAGGAAGAGCTGAGAGCCTATTACTGTCGGGAAGGGTTTCCTCCCACACACTATTAACAAATGTTGCTTCCCGTCTTTCCACTTTGAAAGGATGCACACTATGACCATGGAGCTCATGTTCCAGTTCAGCACTTACATTATACCATGGTGTCACTAAAAACTCTGTGCAGCATCACTGGAAATAAGGAGATCACACTGTCACATTTTTCCCTTCATGTTCCCAGGCCAAAATGATGCAGCAGGTTGGGACATTCCTGAAGGCCAGGAGCCCTTTCCTCTGAAAACAATTGCATGACCCGAAGCTAATTCCTGACTCTTCTTGCTTATGCTTTATGGTTCAGCCTTGTTAATTTAGACTGTAACATTTCCACAGCATTAGTTAGCTCTTATGTCTCATTCCTGGGACAGAGCCACAACACATGGATTAGCTAGGGCCTGAAAGCGCTACTCTAATTAACACGCCAGCTGTGTAGAAGGGTGCTTTCATGGGGATGGAGGGAGTCAGATGGCTTTTGTGGAAAGAGATGTGATGTGTTCTTCCAGAGGCAAAAGCTTGTATTAAGGTCCTTTTAAAATGAAGTGTCTCCCTCTCTGCAGTCTCCTTCCTCTTTTCATGCACTGCCAGGTGTTCTTCTGTGCTTCAGTGCTGAGTCACGCAGTCTCTGCCTGCTCCAGAGTGCCAAGTGACATCATCTGACAAAATGACACATCAGAGTTGGACTGAAGATGTCTACTTTTTCTGAGAAACTTAAGAGAGATGGGACACTTATGGCCCAGCTTGGTATTTATAATTCTAACTTGCCATTGACTCCTAAGAAATAGAAGTGCCTGCAACTAAAACTCTGCCGTTTTTTGAGGTGTTACTGGGAACGTGAGCATAGCTGCAATGGAAAAGAAGGATATTTTCTATGTTAGTCACTGGCTTGGGAAATCTGCATTGTATTCTTGACTGGAATCAAGTTGCTAGTGTTACCCTGGGCAGGTCATTCAGCCTCTCAGTGGGTCTGCTCCATGTCTGCGAAATGGCTTCCCAAATATGTTCTCTCTTTTTATCCTGTTTTGGCTATTTAGACTGACAGCCCCTCAGTGGGAAGCCAGGCTATGGCTTAATGTTAGCAAGCACCTAGCTCAGCTGAACTTTATTTCCTACTTCTAGCTGGCACTGCAGTATAAAGCAATAATTAGGTGCCCATGCAAAACCTGTATTAAAATGATGGCTTAAAAAATGAGGACATAAAGTGCTCCTTAAGGATTTAAAACGTGCCCTTTGTTGAAATGCATTGACATGCTGCTTTTAGAGTATCTTTTATTCCTAGAAGACTGCTGTTTTCTTTCACACAGAGAATGAAATGAGCTTAAAGAATGACCCAGCTGATCAATATTTTTTCCAGCCATCGAATCAGCGGATGTTGATTTTGTCTTTTATTTTCTTTTTTCCCCCTTGAAGCCTACCCAGAGCTTGCAAAGAATGAGTGATTGATCTCTTCATACAATTATGAAGTTCTAGGGAACTCTTCAGCAAAACATTAAATTCCTCCAAAAACATGAATTAAATAATGTAAGTCTTATATGCCTTAGTATCAACAGAGGGGGCAAACCTAGTTTTCCATATGAGAGAGAGCACTTACGGCATCATGACAGCTACATAGCAAGTCCTTCTACAGCAGGGCAATAAGGTATGAATAGATGCTCTTTAGTGTGATAAGAAGCAGGATGCACAACACTTTATGGAAATTACATATGCTGCTTAGGAGTATGAAACCTAAGTTACTTTTCCTTTAGCTATGGTTTCTTATGAGCTCTCACATCCTGCTTTACAGGTCACTTGTACTCTAATGTCATATTTTGTGTCTTCTTCTCTCAACTTTTAAAAACACAGGAAGGTATTAATTTAAACGATATGCTCCGATCTCTTCTTCCATCTCTGCTTTGGTTAAGGAAGGATTAGTAGATATTATTACTGATTTCTGGAATCTTCCATTTAACTGAATGGGAATATTTTTTCTCTTCAAGGCATGGTCAGTCTTTCTGCAAACTAATCTGCACTGTGGTTTCCCTCACTTGACACTTTGGAGATTTTTGACCTAGTAACAATTTTGCTTCCTTTGCCTTAGTTTCTTTTTGTTTTCCAGTGAAGATTGAAAACAATTACTAAAGTGATAGCTGGATCTCTTTCCTTCCACTCATTTGATTGCCCTCTTCAATCCTTTCTTCAAGGAGTTGCACACTGGAGCCTGCAAAAATCAAAATATTTAGAACAGGCTTTGAAAAGCATGTATTCATACTTCTTTTTTTTCTCCCGTCTGACTTTATACGATACCTATTGCTTACAAAATATCCCTTAATCCAGGTCATAAATCAAGGGATTATACTATCCTTAACAGCCAAAGCTATTTAATGTTTTCCTAAAAGATAAATGAGGAAATAAATAAATGAACAATGCAGTCAAATTCCCCTTGGGAGGGAATCCAAAATATTGATTTAAATACAAGGAAGGAGAAAAGTCTGTGAACCTGCAAACAACTTCTAAAATCATTTACTAAAGGATCTGCAATTTTTAAAAGAATGAAAAAAACCATGGATGAACAGCCAGGGATCCAATCAGAGGGGGAAGTGGTTTCAGATGCTATTGCAGAAAAGATGAGGTGAGAGATGTTAAAAGTGAGATTAAAAAGCAGGTTTTGATGGCAGGATCTGTGGAGAAGATAGCTGTCTCCTCTATAGCGCTGAGTGACCAGGAGCAATGAGAGTGAGCAGATGAGAGAAAAAGGAAAGAAAAACTTGCCAGATAGGTGAAGTCAGGGCAGGAGAGTTGTGCATGGGAAAGCAGTCCACACGCTGTGCCTTGAAATGCTTGAAATGTGTGTGATACTTGAGAGGCTGACCCAAAACCTGCGTAAGCTGCTTGTTGGCTTGTGGCTAACGGGATGCAGGGAAGCAGGTTGTCTGCTGTTCTACCACAGACTTTTTGTGTGACTTTGTCAGACACGTGATGAACTCTGCACTGTACAGCCAGCTCTTAGGGACCATATTTAGTTTAATTCATCATTTGTTATGAACGTGCATTTTTGTGGCTGCCTACACTTGCTTGTTTAGCTCAGCAGTGTCCTCTAATTCTGAAAGGTGTTCAGCTCAGTAAACGTCTATCATTTACCTAAGTTATAATCTCTGCTACATTTTTTCCTGTATAAAAGCTGACAAAAAGTTGTGATTTGACAGGGAAATTTAGATGGCACTTGCCTACCTTTCTGTTGAAAAACTGAAAGTTTTGTTCCCCTTTCAATTCCTATCAATGTCATCTCCTCTTTGTCTACCAGTACTCTTTTCTGCAGTAAGCTAGCCAGATCTTCACAATGTAACCTTGTTGTGGTATTAGTTTCTAACAGAGAATTAGAATAATTTCTACTGATTCCTTTTGGTCCTAAATTCTTTTGTACCTCTTAAGCCTTCCAGAAATCATTTTTTTTTAATATCCAGCTTCCAGAAATTATTTTAATTTCTCCTAAAGAGCTTAGACTGTTTATTTGTGGGTTTTTTTAGTCTTCTTCCTAGCACAGAAAGATTAGATTCCTAAGATGAAAAAGAAAAAAGAAATAACACATTTTGTAAACACTGACATACTGCTTACAGAAATGCCTTTCACAGCAATTACCTCTCAGCTTCTGGGCCTGCAAGCTCAGGTGACTTGCTAATAGAGATTGCAAATATATCCCTCTAAGGTACCATCCAGCTAAGCTAAGACTCCAGTCCTCACATGAGAGCTACATGTCTCCCACAGCCCCTATAATTGGTATAGCGGAGGTTTTCTATGCAGAAGCATCATTATAATTTTAGTGTCAAAAATCTTAGCATAATCTGGCATGACTGAAAAATATTAACTGTTATTGTTTACAGCCACTGACTTCACTGAAAGTGACATGGCTTTTCCCATTGATTTCCCTTTTGTCCTTGCCTCACAACCATTGATGAAACTATGCAGGCATGGGAGAGCAGAACAGGGATGTACAGAACTGTCCTCCGGTTAAAACTGTTGCTAACAGCACACCTATGTCTGTGGTATGTTCTTGAGGGTCTTTAATATTTTACAGGACAGAATAACAGTTTACCATTTTTTACATCTGCTCTAAGCAAGATCATTTTCTGTAGGGATTGGATTCCAGCTTTTACAGCATCAACAGTGTTAAAAAGCAAAATACTGCAACAGTGGTAAACTGGCAGAAAACATTGGGCACATTTCAGTCACTTGACACCATTCTTCTCACTTGGACAAATGCTTTTCTCCTCCTTCTCTTCCATTTCTCTTTTCCTACCTGACTGCGTATGTAATAATCAGCATGTTCCCACCATCTTTTAGTAATCTTAGTGAGCAGAATTCCTGAATAATCTTCTCCTTCCTCTGGAACTGTTATTTTACTCCTTGCATGTGCCTCTTCTTTCTGTTTGATTACTCTTTTCACTACATAGGTCATCCATCCGTTTGCTTCTTTCCCCCCACTCTAAACGTATTTATTGCTAGGTAGCTCACAGCCCTTTGGGTATACATTAATTTGCCTAGGAACACTTTCCATTTCTCCTCTGTGTCCTTTACCTCTGTAGCCTCATTCCATTGATTTCAGCAAACACTTCTTGCACAAATTATATCCACTGAAATTCAGTGTCTTTATTTATTATATTTTTTTACTCTTTTTATGGCCCCTATCACTTATACCATACATTCTCCTCCTTTCATCTATCATCAATTTGTGTTACAGTAAGCTAATCATGAATTGCCTCCCTCTTACAATTCTTTTTGATCATTTACACACTGCACTGTCTATAGAAAACACTCCCAAGAAGCTGCCTACTAACTACTAGCTTTCTTTACACAGAATTAGGATTGGATTGAAAAATTCTTTTAAGAGGAAGTAGTTTTCTAAAAAAATATGATCTGTTTTCAGAATTCACATACTTAATTTAGGAAGTTTTTGTTTTCTCTTAGAAAACTGAAATCCTTTTAGGACAGTTTACACAAAAAATCAGTGTGCTATGGGAATTGTAAAAAAAATTATCTCAACATCGTAGGAAAAACAATTTTCTGACCAATTCAGTCTCCTCAAACATAAATTGCATTTTCCTGAATACACCAAAACATCCTTATTGAGAATGATTTTATATTTTCATTTATTTATATATTTATATAAATATAAATATTTATACATGATATTGAGAATGATTCAGCTTTTCAGGTAGCATAATTACCAGGGAAGATCCTGACCTGGTGTGAATTTGTTCTGTTAAACAAGTGGAGATTTTGATCAGGGAAGTGTCTGGCTTCTGGTAATCCTAACTGTGAATTTTATTATTCTTGGTTAGACTGATTCTGATATTCTGCCTCATGTGATATAAATCTAACTATTGCCAGTAGGGTAGAAATAAAAAGAATTAGCCATGATGGCTATAGATGAAACTCTTAACTGAAGCTTTCAGTATGTTTGTGAAGCTCCACATATTACAAGAATTGTTTCTTCACATCTAGATGAACTGTCAAGTGATAAGACAAAAAAAAAATTACTCTGTTGTGGATTCTGTTACCCAGCTTGGTTTTTAGCTATTGACAGGCAGCAGATAATTTATCATCAGCAAAGACTGGTGAGACACGATGTTTTTAATGAACTCAATTGATTTCATGCTTATGGGGTTTTACATTAGGTGGCGGTTTAGCTCTCTAACTGTACTTCCACTGACTAAAATGGTGTTACTCTGTGTTATCCTTTTGGATCATAACTTGGACTTGCATTATATATGCCAGATTTTGGTTTGTTTTGGTTTTGTTTTACCCAGTATAATCATAACATTGCAGGCCCACAAGAAGCCAAAGGCCTGCTGCTGGCCTGCAGTGGTTCAGGTAGTTCTTGATTCAAAGGGTGGCAAGAAACACACAGAGCTGAAGCCCACAGTAAATTCACACGGGTAGAAAAAGGTAGCACTCTCTTTTATCTTCTTGAATAAATTAGTCACCTCAGTCATGCCTCTCTGATGCCCCTTTCCAGTTTATTGTTGTTTCTTCCACTGCTTACCCACGAGCACATCTTGGTTGCATTTTCTCTGCCTCCTAGCTACAGAGAGTTGCTCACTTTAGTTGCTTTTTTTTGTCTGCCAGCTCTTGTGTAGATTCTCACTGCAGCTGTATTTTTCTTCTCTCTCACTCTTTGCTTGTGTATGGACTCTCCTAAGGATACTATATATTCATTACGAGCTAGAGTTACCCGTACTGTAACTCTCAATTCTCCAAAGCCCAAATGTATGACTCAGGCTTCTGAAATAAGTGAGAGAGACCTAGGGCAAGGTACACAGCAAAAAGAGCGATGGGAATGATGTGAGATTATTAGATACATATATTCTTTTAATTAGAGATGGTCCCAAACCAAATCAGTCATTCCCAACGCACTGAAGTGTTGGGTGAGTTTGATATGAGATCTGAGTTTGAACTCTGCAGTTCAGCCTCACCTCTAATTTCAATATTTATACAGCTTTCTATAACCTCACCTCTGAAGGTCAGAACTGATAGCCAGTTATCTAAGCAGTGTAGGATTTTACAGCCAGCTTTCGTGGAGCACCGAACAGCTATATGGTAAAAATGATCACTATGTTTTATCTCGCTCACCAAACCAATGAGAGTTTTTAATATGAGCCTCTTATTGGGCTAGACAGTAACGCTATGAGATGCCATGATGAAGAGGCAGCACAAACTGCCCGCAGAGTCCCAGGAATCAGTACATCCAGTTGTGACTTAGAAAAAGTCATAATGAAACCTTTATTTTCTTGCCTGTTCTGCCTGTGCTAGCAGTGAGAAAGTGGAGTCAGACGGTGCGGGAGGAAAGGGTATCTGCTCAACATGAAAAGTAAATAAGAAGCATAGAAGGGTAATCTGGCTTTAGGCTATTCAGGCCAAAATAGATATCTGGGCGGAATATTGTGTCCCTTCACTGTCCTCAGTTACAAAGATGTTATACAGCATCTGGAATAGCTAGAAGTGCTGCTTTCAGCCAACCAGGCTGCAATAAAAAATGAATCAAGTAGCAGTGCTCATTTCTGCTATACTTTCACCATGCCAGCATTATCAATCAGTCCCTGCCAAGGCTGCCCATCTTCAGTTATACATTTCCTGAACACATTAGAATGTATCCAGGCTCTGTTGGAATGTGTAAAACAGAAAGCCTTTCTAGGAACCTATTTGCAGATGTGTTGTTTGTCTTCCTGGGGCTGTCTGTGCTTAGGAACAACTGGAGGAGGAGGCCTGTGTTCTGGAAGTTGGAGAGGTGTTATGGGATTGTTCACCCACAACTGCTGCAGGCAGAATTCCTTTGCTTGAAAGTTTGAACATGACATTAAGTTTGAAAAATGAAGGAGTGTGGTGAGAAAGCAAGCTTCATCCCCAGAAGCTCAGCTGAATTGATTTGATTGGGAGATACTGCTTACAGGCTTTGATGGCTTGTAGGTGACCTTAAACTTGACTCAGGTAATCAATTTAGACCTGGCTGTGGCCTCTGCTGCTTGTTTTATTTGTATGTGATGAACCTGCACCCCTTTTTCTCAGAAGATATTGAGAAGATGAACATGCTGAAGATTTTGAGGTATTCAGTTCTCTTACCCATAAACATAACAGAAGTGCTTTCAAAAGCACTCTAACCTTCTCTGTGCCCTTCTATCAAGATTTTAAAATTACTTTGCAAGTATCAGTATTATGCAGTTGGCATGAAACTGTTATATTCTTACTTTGTTAAAACTCCTTTTGTAGGGTGAGGGCTTCAGAACATGGACCATTAATTTTAAGTAATATCTCTGACATTTTATGGCTCGGTGATAGGGTTTCAGTTTGCTTTCACTTTCCATGTGTATATGTATTTGTATTTGTAAAGTATTTGTATGTACTGCTGTGTATTTGTGCACACACGCTTAAGCATGTGTGTGAGCATCCATGTGCACACATTTTCACAGCAGCTCCAGAAGGAGAATGTGTTCAGTACATTAAACAAAATATGGTACTTCAAGCAACATTTCTTCACTTCATTTAATCTCAATATTTTTCAAAGCCCATTTGTAAAATATCCTTTCTCCTTTGCTTGTATATCTTAATTTCTCTCTCCACCTAATACTGGCTTTATAAACTGTTCAAATACTTTAATATGCCCACCTTGTGGTGTATTCCCAAGACTTGTCTGTGGTTTATAACAGAGATTGCTATTTGTTCTGTGTTATTTAAGGACTCTGAGGTCTGTGTGGCAGGAGAGAATGCAGTTCTCCTGAGAAGTGCATGCTGCTGTCAGCTGAAATCACCACTATTTTAGAAAGAGAATGAATAGAATACAAATGTGTTATAACTAATTGGTAGAACTGAGAAGTCATTTTTCCGGTAACCTGATTAGTGGGTAAGGAAGTTCTTGACAGAGGAAGTGCTATCAGATAAGGACTTTATTCTGAACCTTTTTCAGCTGAGTATTGTAATGGTTCTGCTAATTGAAGTCCAGTAGGATGAGGGCTGTAGGGCCAAGTATAACATTTTGCCTGCAATTTAGAAATAGAATAAGTTTTACAAGTTTGAATTAATTGTTAAATGTATTTGTTTAGCCTGCTGCAAAGACTCTTATTGTCCTCTCTTTGTACATAACATGTGCATGAACACATATATGTGCATACTTGGTGTTTTATCTTCTGCAGCCTGCAGAAGGATTATCCAAATCTCTGCATGCCAGTCATACGTATATAAAGTCTAGCCAGGGCTATAAACCTGGCCCTTTGGTTTATACACCTAATACAGCATCGAAACGAAATTCGACAGATAGCTGCAATACCACTTGTATGCAACTTACAGGACTTCAGGGGCTTTTTCAGCCAAAGGAGTGTAAGTTCCCTATACACAATTGCACTAGCAACTTCAACAAAAGAATGGAAGGCATGCTTACGTTGAATTGATATAAATAAAAAGGTCTGATTGCTATGTTGCAGTTTGGTAGGTAACAGGAGAATGCATTTGTTATTAAAAGGGTGAAAACAAGCCATTAGGCTCGTAGTGTTTTTGGGGGTTTTTTGGTTGTTGGTTTTTTGGGGTTTTTTTGTTTGGTTTTTTTTTTTTGGAAAGTAATTGCAAAAAGCTTAAAGTAAGAATTCTTGAGCCAGCTCTGAGTTGAAGCGAGGTCTTCCAACAGTGACATAACCCAGAAATCAATCCCTTACGGTCATTGCATTTGCACCACTGCCACACCAGCATAAGAAATGTATGACTTCCATAGTTGTAAAAAAGACAGTTCTGAACACATATGTGCAATGAATCCAGCCATATGTGCCACAAATAATTACCTTTTTACCAGTCTGAGTGAGGTGAGAAAATCTTAATATCCCTAGACTCAAACCTTGATATTCTCACTCACAGCTTGCTCAAGATTTTTTCCAAAGGAAAATAGACTGAAGGATTAAACATTCAAGTTACAATGATTCAATCAGAATCATTTATTTGTGAGTCATTTTGCAAAACACTCAGGGTTATTTTTCCCATCTTTTTCCTTGCCTGTACTTTGAGCCTTCTGGTACTGTAAACACTGTGTGAATTATCATTTAGTACAGAGGAATTTGCAGTGGCTTAATAAGGAAATTGGGAACATATTTTATTTTACCTCTCTAAAAAAGCTGCACAGTGTTTAAAATGCTTGTTAATTATATGTGAAGCAAATCAAAAGTTGACATGTATATACAGTGAGAATGTGTCGCCATTCCAGGATGTCCGAATTTACATAGACTATCCTTCTTCTGTGGTTTATTTTAAGTTTATTGTGAAGAATATCTATATTAAGGCTTCTCCAATCATCATCTGCCTTTTTGCCTGTCAGAAACCTCTCCTGATTGCCTGCCAATCTTTCCCTTGATGTCCTTGAGTGACAAGAACAAATAATGATGTAAAAAACCCTTTCTCTGATGCCTGAGCTAGTTCTACCCTCTCCAGGCCAAAGTCTACCAGGCACCATAAATCCATCAGCATAAGCATTCCTGCTGTGCCTGCTTTGTAGATCACCTGCCTTCCATGGATGATGAGTGGGTTCTCTCCACCACTCTGTCAATTGATTTACTTCCCTTGCAACCACATTCACATCCTCAATTTCTGATGTGTCATAAACTTAAGTCAGGTTTGGGCTTGACCTTGAACCTCTCATCTCAGTCAGTTGCAAGTCTAGCCCTAATCATTCAGTTCTGGATCAGAAGCAACCTTCAGATATGGGGAAGAGAAGGGACTGTCTCCCAGGAACGGCTTTAAGGACGTGTCCCTGGAAAGCAATGCTAATGGCCATAGTTCCTGTCCTCAGATACCCTGTGTTCCTCTTCCCACATTTCCTTTTTGCTGTGCCACAGGAACTTCGTATGGGAACAGGCAGAGAAATAAATCATGAAATTGACCCAAGATAAAACTAAACCTTAAAATAAATAAATAAGTAGATAGGTAACTAGCTAACTAACTAGGGAATGAAACAGAGCAAGGTCTTAAAAAGATTGGTCAGGATGAGTTTGGTACAATGCTCTGGGTGATGCTCTGTGTTGAGAACTACTCTGAATAATTAGAAGAGGTTCCACTGATGATGTTAAAGGAATGTACTTTGAAAAGTGCTCTGAATAAGAAAAGGTTTCACTGAGATGTTAAAATGAAGGAATGCACCACTAACAGTGTTAATGTACTCTGAATAATTAGAAAAGATAAGGTGGGGACCTGAAGGAGATAAGGAGAACATCAAGTCAGGAAATCGTTGAACAAAGAAAGTTGAAAGGTTTACTCCACCTAGATCCAACCTATTATGAATAGAATGATTGGGTGTCAAAATCACATGAATATGTATGTAAAGATTTGTAACCTTTCAGGAAAACTGTATACATTACCTAACTTTTCATTGAAAACCTGGGAGCTAGTTTGTCCGGTGCGAATCGGCTAGCTCCCCAACGTTACACGAAATAAATACCTTTGCTGCTTAAAGACAAAATGCATCTCTGAGCAGTTACTCTGTGCCGTTGAGGCATCAGGAAGAGTATTTTTAACGTGTCTCTCACACTGATTCCCTGCCAGCTTCCAAAAACATCTGTATAATGTGTATATAACAGCACAAAGAATGGGTGGTGCAGGGGTGAGAATAAATGCGCATAAAGTTGTAGAGGAGATGGCACAAGATGGGTGTGAAATACTCTTATGAAAAATGCCCTTGGAGTCATGACTGTACATAAAAAGAAATAAAATACAGAGCTCTGCAAATGTCCTTAAAAAAGTATCATTAAAAATGCAAAGAAAGGAGAAAACCAAATGAGGAGAAGAAATCCGTGGAAAATATACAGTAAAACACTTGAACTTCCACACAGCTCAAGCTCCAGCATTGTGCCTCTGTTTTATTAAAGATTGTAACCAGTCCTGGATTTCCTCTATTGCTAACATGTATCCAGTAACTGCATGGTAGACTGCAAGCAAATGCATTATTGCAACAGCGGTTGAAGCTGGGATTCAGTAAAATATTCAAAGACATAGTTATTTTTTCGGTACTACATTGAAATAAAAAAAGGAATCAAAATGTGAATATTCAACAGAGAACCCCAAACCTGGACTAAGTTACCTAATAGGTAAAGAAACTAATGTCATCTCATCTACACTGTGTTGGGGTATAGCGTGTGTCTGTCCATCTCACAGGATATAAGCACTGTGGCATCAATATTGGAAAAAACTTTTATTTTGTTTCATCTTCAAAGCTTCAGATCTGAGTGCTACTTCCAGGGTTAATTGCACAGTGAGGGCTTTTGGTGCATGTAAAACCTCTAGTGACTTCTCAGTCAAAGCTAAATGGATATTGTTCATTTAAATATAATGCTGACCAACAGAGAGATGTTGTGTGATCTGTTCTGCTACTCCTATTTGATGACTAACTGGAACAAAGTGAGGATCTGTGGATCAGAGAAGGTGTTCTTGTGATAAACGCAGTCATGATTCACGTCAAAAATAGAAGGTACTATGATAAGTGTAATTGTTGTACCCTGTGTAAATCTGGGACCTGTATCGCAGCTGTGGTGAGTGGGCCCGTGTGGTTCTCCTTTAAGACAATGTGATGGCTTCCCCTTCCCCTGAGGCAATCGCTGCCTGGAAAAGCCCACAGAAGGAGATAAGGAAAGCAAAACCACTCCAGAGAAGGCCCACCGAAGGCGACAAAGACCTTGAGATTTGAAAAAGCGCGCCAAAGGAGAGCCAATAGGAGGAGAAGGTGTACCCTAATGACCCAATGGGGAAGGAGCAGGACGAACATCCGGCGAGAAGAGATTGGTCAAGATCCGGGCATAAGAGACGCTGCTTTTAGGACTCAGGTGTGCGTGTGGTGGAACTAATGGAGTTCTCCACGCACCCAGTGCTGTTTTTGCTTATTGTTTCTCAACCTAAATTGATTGAACCCAAAATAAAATTGTTTTAATTGTTATCGTTTATAACATTCTGGTGCAAAAGAAACTTTTCAATTAATGTCTTGCTTTGCCTTCTCCATTTCTAGTCTTCTAAGCTTATGAACTAATTTCTCTATTCATCTCATTGTTTAAGAATAATCAGCACCTTCTCCAAGTTATATATTTAATTATAGTTATGAAAACAGCAGGAAAGAGATATTGACATATTACAATAGGACAGTTTCCTTCTGCTCACCTGTGAATGGAAGTAGTATCCCACCATTGTTGTGCTGATACATGGTTCCTCCTCCAGAGCCTTTCCAGAGCCCTGTTTATGCATTTTGCTTCTCTCAGTGCTGCATTTCCAAGATCCCAGCCAGACTTGTCCTTTAAAGGCTGTACGTTGTACTTGCATTACATACATACAAGAATACATATATGAAATTATGTATTTATATATAGATAGATCATAGATCCACTAAATAAATTAGGTAGGAAGCTGTGAAGCTGGCCCTGCTTTAAGTGGGGTGGAGTGTGCTGAGTTGACCTTGAGTGTTGGTCAAAGTTAAATGAGTTTACTTAGAGGTACGTTTTGTTTGAAATGTACGCATGTATGGGATACACACCATACATATAAACACACAGTTCTACAGACTTATTAGGGTTTTAGCTATGTGAAAACACCTAGTCCCCAATTTGAACTAGAATCTTGCAGTTCGAAGCAGTACAAGAAGATGATATGTACGTGTGCCATTCACAACCCAACTAAGGTCTTTACTACGCACATACTGATTTTGAGTATCACACATAGCTGTATTAGCTTGAAGAGAAACAGAGCTAAGCTGAGGATTGCAATCTAGTGCTTTCTTGTTTAAAATGTTTACCGGGACTTTTCCTTTAGATTTTTTTGAATGCTTGCTACCTGACTTCACCCAGCTCTCTTTTAGATCTCCAGCTGATAGATACGTAGCAAGGAGAAATGATTTTACATAGAGAGCAAGAACTGCTTAGGTTGCTAATGACTGCATTGATCATAGCAGCTGAATAACATATGTTTACAGCTATTCAGACATTGATAGTTCCTTGCCTTTGTATTAAACGATAGTGTTTATGGACAAATAAGTTTTGAGCTATTGAGGCTTGATTCAGATCTCGTTTCCCTCCAGGACTAAACTGGTATATCCCTATTGGTTGCACAGACTTTTTCCACGTTTACCCCTGTGTGTAAGGAGCCAATCCATCCTTTGTGATTTTTACAGCCACCATATATTAATGTGTGCTATACCTAGTTTGCCATTTTCTTTATCCTTCTTTGCTCTCTGAGTTTATGAGTTAGATGTCTGCATAAAATGTAATCATATAACATTGTGTTTTAAAACGCCTGTTACTTATTAAGGAGTGCGAGTTTACTCTGCTGGGGATGTTTTATTTTCCTACCAGGAGAATGAAAATGTCATTGAGGTCTAACCAGACCCCTGAGCTTTTCAGACAGAAGAAAATTGGTTTTAGGATTCCCTGCAGGACCTGTAGCCTTTGTGCACATGCTGTATGTCTGAAATACAATCTCCCCCTCATTTATCCCTCCCTCTCTTCCTAAAGAAGCAATGACATGATATTGCACATTAAGGTTCCCAGTTCCTCTGTATTACTTTGCTCGTGAAAGATGTGACACTGCAGCTATGTAATTATCCTGGCAGAAGCCATCACTACATTTTGTAGCTGTTGCTCTAAGAGCTAGATTGCAACCCCAGGCACAGCCCTGAGAAAGGGATCATGTATAAAAAGTTCCCATTCCCTGTCCTCAGAGTAACTCAGAGGCACATTGTTGAAATTTGCCAGGATTTTCCCACTCTGTCCCATTCCCACATCTGACACAGCTGACTGTGTTGACATGCGAACCCACTCCAGAACTCTACCACTGACTCTATTTTTCATGCTGCATAAGCCTGGAAGTGGATTTACTTTCAAGACTGGATTCACCCACCATCCTCAAGACTAACCTTGAGTCCTCTGCTCTTAGGCCAGGTTTCCAAGTTCTGCACTCATCTGATGGGAAGGAAGCATTTGGCACTTTACAACTGAGCTTTGGTCATAATTATATGCTCTGGAGACAGAGGATGGCCAGGGGGAGACTGACAGGTCCACTAGATGATAGTCTGAACTTGGATACTATCCTTGGTTCAGCTAAAATGAAAACCTCAGCACGTGAGGTTTTCAAAAGCCACAGTGAAAGCTGTGGAGCTTGCAATGGCTGAAATACGGAGTTCTTCTTTGGTACCTTCACCAGCTTGGGTCAGAAGACCTGACTTCAGAGGAAAGCCCATGAAATAGTTTAGCTTTACCTGTTGCTGTACCTGAGAGACTCACTGCAATGGTAGATCTCTTGGCCACACAAAGGTGCGTGGATTTGTGAACCAGCGGGGGAAGTGCTGCTGTAGTCCTGCCCAATCACTCAGCCATGCTTAAAGCTGTTCCAAAACCAGTAATGAAGGAATAAGCCAGAATTACTGTACCTGCATTGGGGCTTCTCTTTCCTCATTGCTGAAAATGAAGTGGTCAGTGCACACTGTAATTCAGCTCGTCCCCTCTACAACTGAGTGGTTCCTCTGAGAACCTCTGCCACAAATGCTGGCAACATTTCACTTGCTAAAGACTAAATCATGGGAATGGAGAAGTGGCTCACAGGCATCTTTCTTTTCTCTGAATTTGGCACTAAGAACCTATCCTACAGTGGATATTAATTTCAGAATAAAAAGATGGAGATCACCTGAGTTTGAGCTAGGAGTAGTCCTGGACTGAGCATTTTTTAAAATTTAAAAATGCAGTTTTATATAGTTAATTCTCCATAAAAAACTTTGTTTCTTCTTTGTATTTCCTGATTTAATTAAATTGATTATCGACACATACGTATTATTTTTTTGTTGCTGTTGCTTATTTTGTGTGGGTGTGCAGAAACGGAAACAGTTCCGTGGAAAGATTAAAAAGAGTTTAGAAAATTGTTGCTGATGACATTTCCCACAGAAATTCATGCTATTTCTGGGTAGTTCTCATCTGCGTGTTTTGTATATTATATATACATTTATCAGCAATTTTATTTTTAAATTAAATAATTTTTTCCTTAAGATTGAAGTGAATCTAAATTGAAGCTTAAATGCAAGTTATTAATCTCACTCACCAGAACAGTTAATGTTTTCTAGAAAAAGTAAAAATGTGAGAATTTTCTGAGTTATCCTGGCCTTTCAGGTGTCTTACCAAACCTGAGGCATGTTTCCTATGGATCTACTTGAAACACAGGAATGCAGTGCATCTTGGAGTAAGCAGATAGACATAAGCCTCCAGGCTTTTGCATATGAAGCCAGGATTTAGGAAGCCCTAGAAACTTGGGTCAAACCAAAACTGCAAACCATTGGACTGATCCTGAGAACAGCATTAATTCCAATGGGCAGCTGCAGATCTTGCAGTACGTATACACCTGTTTCCTGAATAAACATTTTCACATTGGTTTATGTTTATTCAAAACTAAGTTAAATAATAATTATAATAAGAACAACAAAACCCTCAAAAAGCTGTTTTCCTTTTTGGCTTGCTTTATGGAGGTTAGTTCAGTGTTACACCATTGCTTACATCATTCAACTGCAATGCAAAGTTGGAGGTACAAACTGAAGCCTCATGCTTTTCCTTCTTTCTAATTCATTAGCAGATGCAATGGGCATTAATATTTATATTAAATAATTCTGTGTTTCCTACTGCCCCCAGATTTAAACAAAGACTGACTTTAGGGGATAGGATCAATTGTTTATGAAACAGAAACGATATGTCAGATCATTTGTGATAACGATGAGTAGTTTAGTGGTTTAGATTTTCTGAAGCAATTTATTTTAGGAACATCTAATGTTTTTATCAGTTTTGTTTTCAAGTTTGTTACCTGCAGGCACAGATTTAGCTAAGCTCACAAAAGATATTATTTCATCTCTACCTAACATAAAGATTAGAAAGAAGCAGGTTTGTTTTGTCTTTCTCTTTTGAGAGTACCTGTGTAGTGTAGCTTAAACATAATTTACCAAAAGGACTTGATGTGACCTCATCATATCCTGGTGCTGCCTGGGTTGTCTTCATTTTTGTCGGTGTATGGGTTGAAGCAAACTTGAATCATCACAAGCCTTTTACAGTTGTCCACATAATACAAACTGTAATTCACAACCTGCAATCACAGAGTTTGTTCTAGATTTAAGTAAACAAATTAGAGTTCCCACATCAGAAAGCAAATAGATCAGAATACGTTATCTTAAAAAACAATGAAAGCAGCATACTTTGTGAGCTATGTAAAAATCAAAACTTTCCTTATTTGGTATGGCTGAAGACAAAATTCCCAGGTAAGATCACAAAGAGATGGGTAATATAAGTTTAAATAGCTGGCAGAAAGTAGAATTGGTCACCACTAATCAAAAGAGTATTTGGAAGCTTTCTATAAACCATGATCCCAGCTTTCAGCAATGCTGAACATGTAAGGTAGAATGGTGGTACTGGATTTGTGCTCTTGTTGGCTTCAGCTGCAAGTTTCAAAATTCGTACGAGTGAGCGATAGCGACGAATCCTCACTGGCAGTTTGTCATAAACGAATGCCAGGTTAGAGACCACTACTAAAAGGAATTAAAAGATCATATGAAAGCTTTTTTGGACGCATCTCAAAACAAATGTGAATAACATATAAAGTTAATAAAAAGAGATTAAAGCAATGTCTGGAACATGGAAGGTGAACTATGAGCAGCTGAAGAAGCATCTTGAAGCAGAAATCCATTCCAGGCATAGAGAAATAAACCCATTTAAATTACACAGAGATTTGTGGGATTATACACAGAAACTGTTCAAAACTATCTGGCAAAAACAACTAAAGCAACAAATAGGTTGACTTCTGCAGACAACTGTAGGTTTCTTGGAATTATAAGGTATAGGTCTTGTGCAGTGCGGTACAAGAAGAGAAGACAGAAAGATGAGAAAAAACATTTGAGCAAGAAACTCATGAAAATTTATAGACGATCTGTGGGGTTTGCAGACTGGAAATGTAATAGCAAGATGCTAGGGAATATGGCATGGAAATTTGACATGATAAGTCATATTCAGGAGGAAAACCTGGTATTAATTAAAAATTATCCACTGAATTTAGTTAGTGTTTTCAGGTTTTCATCCTTTATTGAATCAGGCATATTATTTTTAGTAAGGGAGTGTTGCCTATTTCAGAGCCTTACCATTTCCAACTGGTGTCCAGTGTTCTCCCTACCAAGGTCTACAGCAGCATCCACATGGCTCTAATGCCCTCTTCACTGCCTGTTAGGATCATGACTGGTTTTGTTCCTGTAAATACTGTAAAAATGTGATAATTTTAAATGGAAATACTATCTGGGAGATACCTCTAACTTCATGTTAACTTTGTATTCCAAATCAAAGATTAGGAAGATGAACAATGAAAGGGGGTTTCTGTGGAAGATAACCTCAGAAAGGAGTCTCAGCTAACCAGGTAACAACACTTTAATTTTGCCCAGAATGGGTAAGGAAGAGGAAATAATGGGCACAGCAACTGAAGGTATTAATAAGAGAAGGTAAAGATACCAGGAAAATAGTTTTGAGCTGGTCTAGCTTGATACACAAAGAGAGAATTTTTTAGCATATTAGGGAAAAAATATTAATCCTTGAGTAAGACTATTATACCTGCCTCTAATAATGTAGTAATTGTCAATACATTAAAAGGAAAGGTG
The DNA here is from genome assembly GCF_023634085.1 of Falco cherrug. Classification (NCBI taxonomy): domain Eukaryota; kingdom Metazoa; phylum Chordata; class Aves; order Falconiformes; family Falconidae; genus Falco; species Falco cherrug. The sequence goes on along the minus strand of NC_073704.1, from coordinate 28,675,237 downwards.
TTCAATAAATATTTGTGTTCACTATCTGGGAGGAAGGAGGATGTACTTTTAGCAGGTGAAAATAATAAAACAACTCGCGGTCCACTAGTAAATAAGAACTTTAAAATAAACTTTTTCCACAAGGAAAAAATATTTTAAAAGAAGTTATTCTTTTAAATTTTAATTTTAAAAGAAGTTCACTCAGGAATCCCAGGAGGTTTTGTTGAGAAAATCTTTGGTTAGCCATTAAGTTTGATCCCTGGAGAAAAGCCAAAAGCCTGGAAGGGAATGTAACTGATGTGAGTAGCTGTGGACTGTTAGTCTACCAGCAATCCCACGTAAAATGGAGAACAGATACAGTATTCAATTAAAAAACAATTATGGCCTAGGAATGTAATCAATACCGAAGTTATTTTATGGAAGATAAATCTGCTCAAACAATTTCTTTTCTCTGATGACTTTAGAAGTCTGAGGAGTAATAGAAAAGATGAACTGCTCTTAAACTTTTCTGCGACATTTGATTAAGTACTGCAAAATACCCTGGAAAAAAAAATATTAGTACTATATAATGTTAAAAGGGCATATGTTGAATTGATTAAGAACTGGCTAATTGAATTGCCTCACTGCTGGAAGTAGTGGTAGGCCCGATGTTATTCAGTAATTTTGTCAGTAAGTTGCATGTAATATTACTGCTGCTAAAACTGGCACCTGAGGTGAAGGGTGGTAGAATTACAAGTGATGGCAAAAATGGAGTACATAAAATACATTTTAATAAAGACATATTCAGACTTCCACACCTTGTTGCTGTAACTGGAAGCAATTCTATAGAGTGTGTGGAAAGATACCTGAAAAAAAATCTGTAAGCAAGAAATTCTCCTTAAATTTCTGACACAATGCTGAGCCAAAAATAAAAGTACAATATGATCTTTGGATTTATAAACTGGGAAGCAGTAGCTGTAGAGGAGTTGATTTTTAAGTTTGTATGTCATACCAAAAGACTGATAAATTAAAACTGACTGGTTCTGGTCATATTTTTAATGGAATGTTGCAAAACTGGAGCACATGCAGGAAATAATAAAATTTGTACAAAAAAAAAAAAAAAGGAAAATTTCTTACAGTGAAAGAGCTTTGTGGACCTTGATTTAGCATCTGGTTCAGGGTACAGCCTTTCTGCAAAGGATGCACAACACCAATAGGAATGAGTGTAAAAATGTGCCTTGAGTATTGCAACTGGATGCAGAAACTTGCTTTTCTTAACCCTGTAAAAATCTGAAGTCCAGGCTTATGCTAGTTCTCTAAGTTCTTCCCCACAGACAATAGATATTGGCACCTTTTGAGGAGGACTCATCTATCTTACCTGATGCAATGTTTTAGGTTAGGCTTCTCTCATGCTTCCATATGCTCCATGGGTCACAGAGAGCCTGGGTAATGAGATGTTTAAGTTTTAGAATGCTAAAATTAAATAGAACAAATTTCACCTGTAGTTCTTCCATTCAGGATGAGAAAGCATAAGCCCCAAATCTGTCATTTATAGAACCATAGAATCAAAGAATGGTTGGAGCTGGAAAGGAACCTTAAAGATCACCTTGTTCCAACTGCCTTGCCATGGGCAGGGACACCTTCCACTAGACTTGGTTGCTCAAAGCCCATCCAATGTGGCTGGATTTATGCTGGATTTATGCCAAAACTGGTTGAAGAATCATGGATCTCTATTAATTCTGCACGCAGCTGTAATCCTGGCTGAGAGCCTGGGCGTGTTAGCTAAAGAAAAAGATGCCTTTCACATGGCTGCACAGCTTTTTGACAGGTTACTGTCCACATGGTTCTGTGTTGGAGGGGAGGGAACTTTCTGTATGCATCCATGCAGCCAGATACTTAACAACTCACATTCCTCATTCACGTTCTTCAAACTCTACATATCCAGGCAAGTTTTTGCAGAATTCTCAACTGCCAGGAATTAAACTATGACGCCATAAAATGCCTTTGCCATCTGTGAGGGAATAAGTCATAGTGAAGTTTACTTCCTCAAAATGTGCCTCCTGGTTACTTTTGTATAGTAGCAATACACTCTGAAATTATGCCAGTTTATTTTAATTACTCCAGCTTATTATTCAGACCACTCTCTGAAGGAAGGCAATTATCTGTAGACACTAATGCAATATTGTAGTAGATGAGCCTTCTGTGATTAGAACAGTAAGAACAATATTAATCATATTATGAGATATTACAATTTCTACTTCCTTGGATCAGAAGAAAAGAGAGACACAATTAAATTTATTACTGTATAAATGTGTTGTGTTTATTCAGCAGCTACATAGGAAATCTCTCATTTTAAACCATCCTGGATTGAAATGCATTATTTTTTTTCCTGAAATGCAAAATTTTTTTTCTTAACACTAATCAGAAAGTGTTTGGAGGCCGCTTTCCTGGCAAGTATCAGAGCAATTTCATTTAAGCTACTGCAACATCTGTTCCTGTGTTGTGAAAACTATATGGACCTTTTCTTCTGAGAAAAGGAAAGTAACTGTATGGTTAGGAGGGATTTTTCTACACCTATTCAATAAAACAATGTGATCCACTGTTATTTATGAATTTATTCTGTTGAGAATGGAACAAATCCTACCTTTTCAGAAAGAGAAGCAGTTGAGATGAAAAGAGAGCCAAGCCAAGCTTTTGAGTGTTCCCTGAATGTTTTAGATCTTTATCCTTCAAGAATATTTATTGATGACTCAATGGGCTGGAGAGAATTCCTGGAAAAGAGAGAGGCAAAATTAAAATCTGAGATCTAAGGAAACCCCTTCAGGTCTGCAGGTGCAGACGTGCTCCTTAATAGATAGTTCCAGCAGGAACAGGATTGTGATTTCGCCATTTCATATGTCCAACTGTGTCAATCATACATTAAAAATTTATAGCACGTATTATTACTTCCTTATGAGTCAAATTAATATTCCATCCCCCTCCCCCCCGGGCAATGAAACACATCACACATTATCTTCTGTTTCTCCAGACCGATAGGAAAGCATGTCTAGATGTCAAGGGTTTTTTTTTATTTTCTCTACTGATAAATTGCATCTTACATGTAATGTGGTTCAGAAATAAACATAGAATTAGATACAAATATACAAAAGCAAATCTTTTTACATCTTCGAACAAAGAAAAGAGTTTTTTTTAATGTTATTACACTTAAGCAATTAATCCACCTCAGGTCCTGTTTTTGACATGGCTAAGCTTAGAAGGCTGTTCCAGGAGTCCTGTCAGAAAATGTAATAGCTTGTGTCTAAAAAAAAAAAAAAAAAAGTCACAACCTAGTATCTTTTTGGTATCTTTTGGTATCTTGCTTTCTCTGCCCATTCAGTTTGGAGTTCATGCTGGCACTGCACTGTGAGCTCAGTTTGATCTGTAAGCATGTGAGAATGCATGCAGCGGCACAGCTGAGCATTTTCATTGGAGCTCAATGGCTGAAAGGCCCAAGGATCTTATGGTGTTTGTCAAATAATAATATGGATTTAATAACAAGTCACCAACTTCTAGTTACATACCAGCTAGACATTTTGCTTGAGCTGGTTGTCTAGAATACTTCTTCAATCGGTCAATTAGAGAGGCACAAACCACACTATATTCCAAAACCAGGTACGTGTTGACTCTGTTGGCTGAGCACACAAATGGCATTAACCTCTAGGAGGAATGTGAAATTGAGATGGGTCCCACCAAAGGCTCCAAGATCTCCTATTTATATATTGTTAACTCCTAGAACCAGAGACCAACTGGTTTTATGTAAGATCTGATGTCTCAAAGTTTTGGGGTTTGACCTGGACATGTCATTTATGCCATCATAAAAATTAGTAGTATTGGTAACGGTATTTACAATGAGTTTTGCAAATGTGATTTGTGTAATACATTGCCCTGTGTCTTGGGAATCTGATGCAGCACAGTAAATTTGGGTTGTGCGTGTATTTGTGTTAGTAAAACAGAAAATAAAAAACATATGCCACATCAATAGGATTCTTTTTAACAAATATTTGGTCAATCAGACTGTAGGAACAATATGAACCTGAAAACTTAGATGCCAGAGCACTTAAAGGGATGAATAAATTATCCAAGCAAATTTAGTATGTTAATCCCCAGACTGATATGAAGAGCTCAGAAATGAGGGAATGGATGATAGGAGACAGCTGGTGACAGGAGAATCAATGGGAACGGTACTCTCTGTTTTAGTTCTGCTTTCTGCTGGTGTAAGACTATTGGTGCCATATTGTGCATTGTACTAGCACATGTGAGATCAGAATTTGACTGTTGTAGAATCATGAAGAGGATTAAAAGAATTGTCAAACGGGATGTCCCATCTGGAAAGAATAATTATGGTATGTGATATTTGAGATCATCATAGATGTCTTTGGTTTATTACCATGGATACATGACTCTTGACATTACAGAAAATATCTATTTCATCTTTTCTTTCTCCCCCCCCCCCTTTTTTTTTTAATAGGATGTTGCTTTTATTACTTTAGTGATGTTGATACAAAGTAACATTTTATTCCTTTTGTTAATGTACATGGGTAATTAGGGGGTTACATTAGACTACTGTGAGTTCTTGTAGTCTTCTGTGGTTATGATCAACCTTGGCAAAATGAAAATTGTGCTTGCAGATGAGACAACATCTAACAGAAGCCAATGAAAAGGAGAGATAAAGTAATTTAACTGACTAATTAAGAGCCCAATCTGTGTAATGATGGAACAACACTTAGCTCAGAACCACTTAGCCTTTCTGTTTTTGTCCACTTAAGAGTCCATTATACCCTATTCAGCATAGAATTATATACTCCAGGGAATGTACTTGGCTGAAGTACCCACATTTCGTATATCTTCAAGGTACATGGCCTTCATTATACCCCTAGAGTATGTAATTATCTTGTAACAGCTACACACCTTGGTGCATTTTATGATCTCCTTAAAATGTTATATTTATTCTTTTCTTCTAAAGCCCCAGGCAGACCAAAAGTTGGTAACAGAATGATTAAAGTATCTTGTTACAAACCTAGAGATTTGAGTTTCAGCCCACTTGAACTTATGTAGAGAGCTTCCTCCAGCTGGCAATGTTTTAAATGAGAATCTGATCCCCTGTCTCAGGGAAGTGGTTAATATTGAGTCTAATGGGGTGATCTGACCTCCTGCACAGGGTCAACCCACAAAAGAAATTGGCTTGCTTCTACCATAATAGCCCAGCAGACTACTTGAGCTCCTGGGAGGCCTTTAACCTGGTATTATTCAGAGCACAAGTCATCAGCAAATGTATTATCCAAATCTGTCTGATCCTATGACTATTAAAGATAATGAAGGTACTTTCTAATATTTTGAGGGGCGAGGGGTTGAAAAAGCACTTACAGGTTTTTGTTGCCTTCACATATAAAAAAGAACTGTACCATCCTCAATTCCCTTTTTTTCTGGGAGTGCTGTAGTTGAAGTCCTCTGTAAAAAAGATGTTCTTCTAGCATTCGTGCCCAAAAATTTAATCTATATGTAGTCTTTTTTACATCCATATTCTTTCTGGAAAAAAAAAACAAAACTCAGAAAATCCTGTTCCAGTGGCTTAAATTAGTGTGTGCTTAAATGCTTTGCTAAGTAACGATATGGAATGCTCTGTCAGACATTAAATAAAATAAAATTAAAACATGCTACATCAGAAAAAAGCCAGTAATTTCCATCATTCAGTTTTCCTCTATCCATAAAAAGAAAATAATTTATATGACCTTAGAACATAGGAACAGAAGTATTTGCTGAGACAAAGATCCATCTGTGACTGGTAAAAGTGAAACCCGTGAAGACTAGAGCAAATATTTCTCAGAATATTCTCCTGCTCCCCCAGAATGTTCAGCTTAGCTGTGCCTGATACCCCTCAACAGATTTCAGATCCATGAAGGTGTTCAATCTCCTTTTAAACTCCTGGAAAAAATGTTTACCATCCAAAATATTCTGTGTAAGGAGGACCACAGCTTATCCATGCACTGTATAAAGAACCACCTGGGTTTTGTTTGGGGTTTTTTTGGAAACCAGTACCCTGACTTTAACAACCTTTAGTTCTTTACTGGCAGCAACAGTGAAAATGTATTCCTATTTGCTCTCTTCAGTTGTAATTTGTAGCCCTTTATCACTTCTCTCCTTAATTATCTCTTTTTTTGTGTTGACAATTGGATGTAGCTCTTCCTTATTTGGTGGCTGTTCAGCAGTTTTGACCATTCTTGTATCATCTTTCTATGCCTTTACAGTACTGCCATATTCTTTCAGAGACAGTAGACCAAACCTTCCTGTTGTAATTGATTTCTAAAATGTCATCATGATACTATGTTCTGTTCTTTATTTGTTGACACTTGGGTTTTGATCACTACTGAGCACTGAGGTGATATTTTCATCATTATCTGTTACAACATCAGAATCTCAATAGTAAGTAGTAATGGTCAGCTCAGAAATGTCTTTTTATTTGTAAACGTAAGATTTATGCCCCTAAGTACATCACTTTACATTTATCTACACTGAATTAATCTGCCATTTTATTTCTTAATCATCCAGTCTCATTAAGTCCTTCTCCATTTTTCACCATCAACCCTCATCTTTCCTATCCTGAAAATTTCTGAACGATGAGCAAACCTTTACAACCTCACAGATACCTCTCTTTCCCAAATCATCAATGGATGTATTTTACAGAACAGACCTCTGCAAAATCCTACCAGTGACATCCTTTCATTTGCATCCAGTGCTAGTGTTACATTAATTTTGCTTTGTTTTCTCAGGGCAGAAGCATCAAACTGACATAAGAACACTTTGTCAATCACAAAATCTCAGGCAAGTCATTGTTTCCTGGCAAGAAGGGTAAAACACAGCAAGGCTGTACTCTTAAATTTACCTTTGGATTTTTTTCTGTTTTGCATTACCCTCGAAGATAATTCTCATTTCCTCTGGCTGTAAATCTATCATGACTTGTATTTAAATAAATATAGGTTTTTTCTGTGCTCAGATGAGAAACTGGAAAACTTCAGCCATTCGCAGAATTATTTTACAAATCCAGCATTTGTACCACACTAAATACAGAGATTTTACAGTGAATTGCATGGAGTTATTCCAGATTTACATCAGGAGGGCATAGAAAAAATGTTATCCAAGCTCCCACAGCTATTGCCATGCTACTTGGAGTTACTGGCTGCTAAACAGAGGTATCTAACACATGTTTACTTTCTGTATATTCATGTGTTTCTTTTACCAGCACATTTATGGTCAGTCACAATAAGTTCTTGCTGTTAAACTACTGCCAGTTGTGATTTATGAAAGTAAAGGTGTTCACTGTAATAGTAGAAAAAAAATCCTTCAGATTTTATTCAGTGCTTTTAACTTTTTTAAGGAATTTTCTTTTTTTTTTTTCTTGCCTTCTGTATGTATTGATTTTGTGTTTTATAGTGATTAACAAATGTACCCACCTGACAGAATTTTAAAAATCAGAAACTAACAAAATCTACAGAAATCAGCCAGTCCTAAAAACTATAGAAAGAAGAAACCAGCTAGAACACTTGTTGCATTTCCATGTCTTCAACTAAATATTGATTGCTCCTTCATCAATATTTCCCTATACTATGCTGAGAGTAGTTTTAAATGATCCATGCAGAATGGAGACTGCTCTCCAGTCTAAGGGATTTGCCATCTCTAACTTTTCTTGTTACTCACCTTAAATGCTCCTTTTCTGTATCTGATTCCATTAACTCCATTCCTAACTTTTATGTGGATTGCCTAGACACCACAGTGAATGTAATTTCAACTTTAGTAACTAGGATAGTGCCAAGTAACCAGCCACTAATTATTCTTGAACCTCATAGATAAATTCTGATTCACCAAAGATGCACAAAAGTGCAGGTTCTGGTCTACTGATTCAGCTGTAGGGGTGTAACAGATCTGCACCGTATCCAAGTTCATTCATGCTGTTTTGACAGTGCAGGAGTAAGACCTGTGTCCCCGTTGTGCAGTTGGTGTGTATGTGTCACATCACTGATCAAGGTGACAGAGATTGTAAAGAGTGGCCTAGACCAGCTTTGCCTCACCATCTACACAATCTTTTTCACTTGGTGTAAAATGGCATACTTAAAAAAAAAGCAACAGAGCTATGAATATTTATGACTTAGAGAAAGAAGTCAAGCCCGCAGTGAACATGGAAAAGGGAGCACAAGCCTACAGGAAAGGCCTGGTTTGGTTTTAGTGGTAGATCAGCTAAAGAGTTCATTTAAAATTGCTTTTCAGTGTTCCACTGATTTTGCACTGCTCAAATTCAAGCATTCATTCTTACTTGGATATTTAATGCTTAACCTCATGGGGCCAAAGGTCTGAGCTGGGTTGGTGAGATGCTCAGTAAGGGCTAATTGAAGCCTCAGAGGGGTTCACTAGCAAAGTCAAAATTGCAGTCGTTACCTGCTTGCTTTGGGTCTCTAATGGCTTCTGTGCTTCTGTGCTTTGCAATTAACTCCTTCTAACTGTTGCAGGATCTTGGAATTTTTCTATTTCTAAATCTTCCGTGTTTGTATTTCCTCTTTGCATTAAGAGGTGAAGAATTAGTCTAGTTTCTGTGTGATTGGCATGGAGGCTGTATGTCTATCAGATACTAGTAAGAACTATTAATCTTAATAACAAACCAATCAAGATGATACATTATCTAAAGGAATGTGCTGTACCTGTTACCCACTGATGTGAGATTAAAAATAAGCACTGACAGCTCTGTGATTTAACCTCTTTTAAAAATGACAGCTAGGGACTCATTTTGTATTTTCCCACAAATACCATTCTGGTTGTTCATTCGATATAACTCTAGCATCTGAAAGGTGTGGTACTGCAGTCAGGTGCAGGTGTGTTGCCTTGATGTGTCACGTGAAGCCCTTGCTCATGCAAACCAAACAACTGCGGATCCAAGCCAGAATTTTTCCCTCTGCCGATAGCTGTGGCTAAGGTTGGATGTTTTTCTGAGTCAGGGTCTTACTGTCACATCCTTTTTCAGATTATCTTGTTTTGTTTCTTATTGACCTGTTACAAAATTATTTTGTTTCTATTTAACTTTTTCTGTCATGTCTATGTGGATATTTTCCTTCTGAGAATTCCCATCAACTGAGTATGTATGCGTAAATTTGCTTTTCCTCATCTCATTACCTGCATTTGGTCAAGGTGAAGCCTGTGCTGATCCGTGCTTGTTTTTCTAACCTGTCTCTTTCCCTTTGTATAACTTTCCCTTTCGCAATGATGTTTGCAAAACATCTCAATTTAGTTGGATCCACAGACTTTAATTAATGTCCTATTTGTTTCTTCTTTAAGACCATTAATAATGCTGTTAAGTAAAGGCAGGCCTAGCTCCAGCCCCTTTCTTCCTACTGCATACAGCATCTCATCTTAATGCATGATTATTTATTCTTACCTCCTGTTTGTTTCTTTAGCCAGTTCTCAGTCAACATATTGTTCCTTTTTGAGCTATGATATGAATGATTGCGATTCAAACTTAAAACAATTCCTGGAAGAAAATAAAACAAAACCTAATAAAAATATCCATAAACATTGTTACTGCGAGTTTTATTGCAGGCTTGTGTAAGTCTTATGAAGGAAGTTTATTATCTGTTTTTCTAAGTAGTCTTCTATATTGAGGTCCTGTCTCTGGAATTGTTGCACTGGATTCGTGCCCTTGTAATGAAAGCAATGGTAAAACTGGTACAAATAAACAGAACTACTCCTATCAAATACAAAGCAAACCTGAGTCAAGAGCCAAAAGCACAGCTGGTATTATTTGTTATAGCTCTACTGAAATTAATAATTTTAAGTCACTATTTTTACATCAGGAAATTTAAGCTTTGGTATGGCCCAGTGCGGCATTTGGAAGATTTTTATTTGTGTATCTTTTCATCAGGAACTAGGTATCTTCTTAGAATATGTTTCCTTAACATCTAGCTCAGCCAAAAACTATGGGTCTAGTTGCAAGTGTGTAAGGGCCTTTGCCTTGTACTCTGCAGGCAGTCAGTCAAGATTAACATTTATGATTTCTTTTCACCTTGAAAAGTGATTATTTTATGTTTGTTACCATCTAATGTTCTTATGTAAAGTCTTCTTCATAAATCGAATATATACATATAATTAAAATGCAATTTTCTTTTATATCTCAGCATTACTTTTCCACAATTATTTGGATCAATAGCAGTATAATATGTAAGACCACATGGGGAATAATATGAAACAGTCCTTTCCTTGCTAGCTTTGCTCAATTTTGTAGAATCAACTTTCAAAACATTGCTTCAGCCATTGCATGTTTATTGAAGCAGAACAGAATTTGGGTACCATTTCATATTTGTGTACAACTGCAAGCACAACAGAGTCATTCTCTGTCCCTGGGGCACAGCAATGGAGAAGATGAATAGGATTGTTCTCCCCAAGAAAACCTGACACCAAAAGGGGGGAAAAAATGTCTTTCCTCACCAAGGTCAAAGTGGAGCATGATTTAGAGAGGCATACCATGGCAGAGCATCTAAGTCAGTTTATATGAAATTACCTGTATCTAAGCCCAGCATACTAGTGCAGTGCTGCACCTGACCTAATTAGCTCTGAGTCATATCATTCTGTACGTAGATTTGAATGGACTTTTCCTACACTTTGAGTTCCAGGATTACAAAAGCAGAGCTTGCTTTTTACCAATCCCCATTTATCAGCACAGCTCTACCAATAGTGCCCGTGAATAGGGTAAAGTAGCCTTCATACCGGGCTCTAGAAAGATCTGCCTCGGAAGAAGGTATGATTTGCTGTAGCTGTTGCAGTTGTTGGAATACCTCACTCCTTGGACAATATAAACTGCAGGTCACTGTTAGGGCCAAGAGAGATCTCTGCTCTAGTTTTCAAGAGTACAGCCAAGGCACAGCAAGAATACAGTTGTGACTGCCAACATTGGTGCCTGCACGGATCTGTTCTGACTTCCTGATGTTCTGGGATTATTTGTACACTTAATTAGAAGTACAGGTCTGTGCTCAGAGCATGGCAAGGGTTGCTTTGAAACCATCAAGTTTTTCGTCCACAGCTTTGTAGCATCCCAGTAGTACTGGGGGTGGGTTTCTTTTTCGCTTTTTTTCTTGTAATGTAGGACGAAAAACGATGAGGTAATTTGCCAGCCTTTATGCAACTGGCAGATGGGTTATATTAATATCATAAGAACATATTGTTCCCGATGGCTGCTTAAAAGGAGAAATGCTATATCAGGCCTGGATTCAGCACAGCACCAAGGCACGTGCCTGTATTTATTCCTCTTTAGCAAAGTAGTTATGTGCATACCTGATTTAATTGAAAAGGGCATTTTAACTGGTTTTCCTCTGAGCTGAGACACTAGCAGTACATGAGAAAGCTGATTTTCTTTTGCTAATGTTCTTCTGATTGTTTAATAACATTCTTTGACCCAGCATGACCAAGTGGTACGCATGACTTTCCTGAGTAACTACAACAACACTGTCTTGATATTTGGGTACATGAAAGATTATTAAATAAGAGCCAGGACTTGCCAGGATGTGGAAGATTTTTTCAGTTGCTGAACTGTGATCTAAAGTATGTGTAAGACATCTAATAAGGTTGGGTATCTCATACACTGAGAACCCAACTCACTGTGAATATCATCTCGGTTTTGTTGATTATACATAATCACTTTACAGATGTCATTATTGCATACTATCCCTCCACACTTCACATTAAGAGGGTTGTAGGTGGTTAATGAAATCTTAAAATCAGGATAGACATTTTGGTATGCAGTTAACGAACAGTCTGACACACCATTAGTTTTCTTGTAACTGCTATCCTATATAGGCACCTCTAGTATTTTCTACAGGTATCGTTACGTTCATCCATATGTGCTAATAGATCTAAGATACCTATAATATGCTTTGATAGTATATTGCTACTGTACGCCCTCACCTCTACTGTTTAGAGGGACTTAGAAGTCTGCAGATGATCAAAATGTTTCTTACTCTCTTGATGGGGATCTGCAGAACATTTCTCCTTCTCTTCAATGGCCTTGCTCCAAACAGAGCAAGCAAGATTTCTTCTTTTATCTAAAAATCACACTGCCAACAAGGAAAGTACAAAAGGGAATATTTCTAACTAGATTGTATGTTCCTTAACTCTCCTTCCACCTGTGCAGCAGCAAAAGCATTTCTAAGCTTTGAACAAGCTGCATTAAAATTAAAACTGGTTTATTTAAAAACTTGTTATATTTCAGCAACTCTGGTCAGGACACAGATCATAAGGGACGAGGGGAGAGGTGAAGAGCTTTTCTTATCTCCTGTGAATGTCCTGGGTTTAAAACGTTACTTGTATCGCAAGATGACAATTAAACAACAATACATTAACATACACATAAGTACGGGAGTCGCTCTCTTGTTCTCTGTTTCTCTTTTTTTCTGAAGAGAGGGATTTAACTGTGATAACAGGCCATTTCTAGAGGATTAGCAACCTGTACCTTTAGACAACCTGTCTGTTCACAGGCTCTGCATTCTATTAAACTCTGTAGGTTTGGCTTGCAAAATGGATTGAAACAAGGAAAAAAGAAAACCACTGTTGCTTTGATTTTTCAGATTGCTCTGCATGGGACATTTTATTGACATATATATATATTTATTTACTTATGCACAGGGTTTGAGCACAGAAAGTCTTTGGCTTCATTATGTCAGGCACTGTATTGACATATAACAAAAAAACCACCACAGTACTTGAAAACTTTAAGGTCTAATCAAAGACCTGTTGTGGTTACCTTGTAACTGTGGGGCTGAAGTACACAACTAAGTGCTGATTTTAGGAAATGTAGGATCCTTTTCCTCCAAATAAAACAGTTTAGGTGAAACAGAAAGGCAGGGAGCTGAGCGCTGTAATTTCATTGCTCCTGCCTTTAGGAGACAGCTAACCTTTCAGAGGCAGAGACTGTGGAGAATATATTCATCAGGGAGGGGAAGAACACTGATGGATTTACTAGTATCTTCTTTTTATTTTATTACCAAAACAAACAGCTGTCTTTTTGATATACAATTCCATAGGCTGGCTCATAGAACATGTAAGGTGAAACACTGTCAGGACTGAAATATAATCACCTTTGACTTCAGCAAGGCCAGGATTTCAATCCAGCTTGGGTTTCAGTCAGTGTTTTAGTTTAGATACTCAAAGGCTGTGCTCTCTATTCATACAGTGTTGTTGTTGGTGGTGATTTTGAATAAATCATTAATCCCAATACCTATTCACTTATTGATGAATTTCAACCAAATATGTCAGGCAGGGAGTTCTCCCTCCTACAGCTTCACAGCCTCTGCTCCTAATTGCAGAAAGTCAGTTCAGTCCATTATCTGCTTCAAGAGAAAGAAGCCAGTAAGCAAGTACATACTGGACACCGTGTACAGCTATACACAGACAGCACTTGAATGTGTATGACTCAGGATCAAATGCAGATCAGATCAGAAACAGAACCGCTGTCATTTTTTCAGCTTAATATATAAAGGATGGGGGAAATTAAAAGAGATTAAGGGGTAATACAGGTACCTGAGGTGCAGAGTCAGTTTCAGTTCTCACTGACCTTGTGGCTATAGAAGATTAATAATTCCCTATAACATCTAATCTCTTTCACATTCATTTCATTCTACATGACTTTCATTTGGAAGAACTTAAGCCAAGATTAAGAGAGATTTGAGGAAAGCTACATGTATGTCACATCTAAAAGACATGATGGTCTCACTAACAGATTGGTAACAGGATCTGTACTGAGGAGCTGGCCTTGCTCCTTACCTGGCTGTTGCTCCTGTTGCTCTGTTGACCCGTGTAACACTTTCATAGGATTTTATAATGGCATTTTCAAACAAGGCTGTCTGCAGTAAAGGGAACAGCTTACTGCTAACAGTGAAAAAAATTACAGGTAAATCCACAGTTCCTGAGGAGCCACATACTTAGAGGCTTGGTTGCTGAATAGAATACAGAGCCCTCATCAATGTTATCTACATGTCTGTGGAAGCAGTATCTGCTAAGGAACATTTCTGTCAGTGCCAGCACTGGGAGTGGGCAGGCACCAAAAGTAGCCAAGGAGGGATGCTGAGGAGGGAATGTCCTGAGACATGACTCATATGCCTTCTTCTGACCTGTGGGGAGACAGCAACATTAAAAAAGGAACCAGGTCTGTGGTCCATTTCTCATACTGGCACACTTGGACCGACTCTAGTTTATAAAATATGGCCAGAGAGACCTGCAGTGATGGGCACTGGAAAGGTTGGGTAGTACAGCGACCCAGAGGTACTGATTCAAGCTGAAATACTTTTTCTACTGGAGGAAATCTTAGTACATATGTGTTCTCACTTTCCTAGATTAACTCTTAGAACAACTTGTGAGGTACAGGTTATGGCAGCTGACCTGATGGTAGCCGATGGTGCAGTTCGTGTCATTTCAGAGAGAACTGGAGCGACTGCAGATCCCTATCACGTCTGAGTGACTCTTTAACTACATAGCAGCATGACAAAAGGGAACACTGACGTGTCCTTCTAAAATACCTTGTGTAGTGGTGTCCAAACTACTAAATAGGTGTGGAAAATGTGTGCTAGCCTGACTTGCTGCTGAAAGGAGTGCCTCACACTGAAAAATACATAGGTCTTCGGTACTGCCAAGTGTTAAACAGTTTGGCCTTGACACCTTTACTAATAATCATTACTTTAAAAATTCAGGATCTGTAGATGCTCTCTATGTTATAGGGCTTGAGGGCTATAACAGTGAGATTTAGGCATGCACTTTATCTGGTTAATCTAATCTATAGCCTTCCTTCTAGACTGCACATTGCTGGAGTGGAGCAAATCCTTGTACGGTTTAAATCATTATTCACTTCCTTAGCTGTAGTAGGATGCTAAATACTCACATGTACTGTGAAAGGATTAACAATTGCTCAGACATAAGGTGGCAAAAGAGCTGTCGATCCTTAAAGATTCTGTAGCAGCTGCCACAAATCTGGAAAAGTTCCTTCAGGTAAAAGCATAACCCAATCTATTGCCTTATTTCTGGGTTTCCTCAGTCAGCTGGGACTAATTAAGATAACCGGGCTATAAAATGGCAGCGGAAAGCATTTCCTGACTCTTTTGGGTAGCTGGTTTATTGGGGTGGGTTTTGATGCCTTATGAGTGGGGAGAGAAATAGAGCATGTTAATGCTACTTGCCAGGGAGAAGGGGAAGTTGTGGAATTCAGTGCTCTGCTAGAAACTTGCCCTCTTAATGAGGTGATCACAAAATGCCAATTCCCCAAAGCTAGCACATATTTTTGTATAGTATCTCTATTTTTATATGAGGTAGGGGTAGCTATTTTTCCACTTTCTCTGACAGCAGGCTGACCAAATGCTACTCAAAGGAGTATTGTGGCTGCTCTATGCTTTCCTCTTTCCTTTGGCTGTACAGTTCTCAATTAGCTTTTAAGTTGCATTATAGATCTGCTAACAGTTGTGCAGTTAAATCATTAATTACCTTCCCAGTCAGTTGGGAACTCAATTTCACTTTGGTTTGCAGTTTGTGCTCCACAGTAGATTACTTAGCTAATCCATAAACATCTTCAGACAGTATAATTTAAAGAAGTTAATGATGAGGAAGTTTAGACAATTTTATCACAAAATAATTCTTAGTTAGGCATGTGAAATAAAGTGTTTATGAGGGAGGGGATATGTAAATAACAGGCCAGCCATGTAGGGAAATGGAATGACAAATTATGTGAGGTTGTGGGGATTTTTGCTCCAGTGAGTAAGAAAAGTATTATTATTTTCTTTCTAAAAGATTAAAGAAGAAATAAGGGTTCAGCTGAATAACTGGACTGGGAGCCGAAACATTTGAGATTATTTCTAGCTCTGTTCTTGACCTGTGTTCTAAGTGAGTCTCTGTGCTTCTGAGTTCTGGTTTATTTTTCACCCTTTATTTTGTCTATTTAAATTAGAAAATATTCAGCACAATCTGTTTCTGTTGCCAATGTATATTTACACCTACCACAGTGCAGTCTTAATTTCAGTTTGCATGCTAAGGAAATTCTCTATTGATACTAATAAATATACATTCAAATGCAGCAAAGCTTCTAGGTATATTGTGGGGTTTGTCTTGGGATGGGGGTGGAGGCAAGGGTTTCTAATGCAAGCTTTTCAAAGGCTTTGATTTCATAATTAATCTAATTCCTCTAGTGTGTTTCAAGGCTGCCTTAGTCCAAATATTATTTGTTTCAGAGTATGAAGGCCTGGACTTTTTTCTCCAGACAGAAGAACAAAGCCATCTAGAGAGGCTGTTATCACCCTGTCTATATCATAATTAAGAGCAGAAAGAAGCAGAGATTTTTAATAGTGCCTGATGGTCATTTAGCAGGGAACAGGAATTCCAAGAGGAAAATTTGGGGGCTAGTATTAAAGGATGTTTTCTAACATAAATTTTAAAAAGAAACATCCACTAGATAATTATTTTCTGAGAATTGCTAAGGTACTACTGCTAGAGGTGTAAAGCATTTTAAACGAAAGCTGTCACTTTGCCATGTGTTCTTAGATAGGGTCAGTCTTAGCTATCCCTCCCAAACAGACTGAAAATCAAATTGTGAACATGCCTTCAACCCATTTTGCTGTGCTAGTGACAGAAATGTTGTCATGGAGGAATAATTTTTCTCATGAGTTATGAAACTGGAGAGGAGATGAGAGTGGAGAAACTGGTGTGTGAAAATGGGAGTTGAATTCCAGTGAATAGAAATATTCTTGCTTATCCAGGAGAAGATGGGTGAGACCATTGCAGATTCAGCCCCTCTAATACAAAATTGAAATGGAAGATTTCATACCTGGGATGAAAACAATGGGAAGAGAAACAGAAGGACAGGCTGAGCCATGTAGAATTGTTGTAGACAAGTTTACAGGATTTCTGACCATCTCCTTTATGGATCTGAGATTTATTCAGACCAAGCCTGAACAGTTAGCAAAGAGCATTTTAAAGAAAATGGTATGGTATATAAAACTGAATGAAAACACAGAAGTTACACAGAGGACTTTGGCTTCTTTGATGCAGTGCTACTTGGTTTTGCATTTGACTTCCTGCTGTTCACTGGGACAGGCCAACGTGTAAAGAGTTCTTTATATTCCTTCATTAATAGTTTGCCTCCACTATGTCAAGCTGTCTTGTTCCTCTTGTGCTGTAAGAGGGTGAAAGAGCTCTATTTTGTAATTATAATCATTTTACTATTGTGCTAAAAAGGAAATGTTTTTTAAGAAATACAGAATTTTCTCAATCTTCTATAGTCCAATTTTGGCCATGACTCTAGATTGTTGACTGATTTATTAACAACTGTGCTGGGCTGACCCGGGCTGGGTGCCAGGTGCCCACCGCAGCTGCTCTGTCACTCCCCTCCTCAGCTGGGCTGGGGAGAGAAAATATAACGAAAGGCTCCTGGGTTGAAATAAGAACAAGGAGATCACTCGGCAATTATTGTCTTGGGCAAAACAGACTTAACTTGGGGGGAAAAAATAATTTAATTTATTACCAATTAAATTAGAGTAAGGTAATGAGTAAATAGAAACTAATCTTAAAGCACTTTCCCCCAACTTCTGCCTTCTTCCCAGGCTTAACTTCACTCCTGATTTTCTCTGCCTCAGAGGGAGGGCTCCGTACACTCTTCCTCTGCTCCAGCATGGGGTACCTCCCACAAGAGACAGTCCTTCATGAACTTCCTCAGTGTGAGTCCCTTCCCACAGGCTGCAGTTACTCAGGCACAGGCTGCTCCAGCTGCGGTCCCCTACAGGGTCACTGCCTCCTTCGGGCATCCACCTGCTCTGGAGTAGGGTCCTCCCCGGGCTGCAGGTGGGGATCTGCTCCACCCTGGACCTCCACAGGCTGCAGGGGCACAGCCTGCCTTGGCATGGGCTTCACCACAGGCTGCAGGAGAACCTTTGCTCGGCACCTGGAGCACCTCCTGCCTGTTCTTCTCCACTGACCTTGGTGTCTGCTGAGTTCACACGTTCTCACTCCTTTCTTTGATTGCAATTGCAGTTGTGGGGGTTATTTTCCTCCTTCTTAAATATGTATCATATAAATATGTTAAAGAATTTGTGGACACTTCATCTCTGGAAGCGTTCAAGGCCAGGTTGGATGCAGCTTTGAGCAACTTGGCCTAGTGGGAGGTATCCCTCCCTCTGGCAGGGGGTTTGGAACTAGGTGATCTTTGAGGTCCCTTCCAACCCAAACCATTTTGTGATTCTATGTTATCTCAGAGGTGCTACCACCATCGCTGATGGGCTCAGCCTTGGCCAGTGGTGGGTCTATCTTAGAGCTGGCTGGTATTGGCCCCACTGGACACAGGAGAAGCAGAATTCTAGCAGCTTCTCACCAAAGTTACCCCTGTATCTCCCTCACTACCAAAAGCTTGCTACACAAACCCAATAAAGTAATGAACTATTAGATATAAGTGAATAAAGGAGAAATACATTTTACAGAAACGGTAAGAAAATGCACATTATTTCACACAAAACTTTCTAATTTTTATTACAGTTCAAAGCTGACATTTCAGTACAGGATAGTACTGAAAAACAAAAAGGGAAAACCTGAAACGTTTTATTAATATTTTGAAGTTTAATATTTTTTTTTTCTGAAAATGCAACGACATAATTTGTATCAGTCTCAGTATGCTGATGATGTCAACCTGCTCAGCAATGTATAGGATAGTATCTGACTTTTTTCCTCCTATTTGCAGATACTTTTTTCATTTTTCCTTTTAGGGAAGGATTTGTGATTTTAAAATATTTGCAAAATTGCTTCCATTCTGGCTGGCCAAGCAACTAAAGGAGCATTGCCACCTTTTTTCCTGAAGGCTGAAGGGAATTGATGCACACCAAATTAATTGTCCAAATAATATCTCTATCCCTCAGCCAAAGTGCAGGGACACGATAGGCATCACTCTGGCTACACTAGTAGTTGCACCTCCTGCACACTCCTGGAGATCTATCGTGAATCCTTTCATCTCACTAAAAGTTGTGTCAGGGGAACCATCTGTATATTGTGTCACCTTTTTTACTATAGCTTTTGGCATTTAAGTGTCTTATAATAAGCCTTGTGACCTACGCCACAGTGTGTTATGCTAACAGAACTGGCCTGTGTGATGTTTGTGAATTGTTTGGATCCTTAATATGTGAGGAAGGGAATCACCTTGACAGGTTCTCCAGTTTCTACTTCCTCAGCAAAGAGAGGGAAGAGTGCACTTTGCATAAAGGAGTTTTTATTTTTCTCAGAAACTTCCAAGGAAAGGGAAATAAATGTACACAGCTTCCTGAAGTCTTTACAAGAGGGTTGGTTTAGCACAATAAACCTAGGACAAAGACAGCTTTATATTACACATGGCAAAGATATTAAATCTACTGGCTTTGCTTTCTTCCTTTTTTTTTTTTTTTTTTTTTTCTCAAAGTAGGTTACAGAAATTAAGCTTTAAAAGAATTCAGAAGGTAAATTCAGTCTGTAGTGGATCTCTTAAACAAACAAGCCCTCCTTTCTCAAGGAGGATTTTCTATCTGAATTGTTTCCTCTTGCTGATGAAGAGTATCTGTAGAATTTGGCTCTCCTACAAGTACAACCATGAATAATGCATGGTGACTAGAAAAGAATGGACAGCAAATAACAACAGGAAACAAATACCACACTTTGCAGGACAAATTTCCAGGTGCACAATAATTCCTTCTAAAATCTGTGAACCTCATGGGATTCTCATATATTTTCATGAACACCTGCAAGCAATAAATATCCTGATGCTGCATACTGCAGCTGAATTTGCTGCCTTCATTTGTGGGGGGGAGAAATCATATTCGTACAACTCATCTATCTCCTGTGTCAAGCTCCTCTGCTCTGCTTCACGGTTCTGCAATTCAATGTAAATAGTGGGATAGTTTGCAGCTACCACACATGCTGAATAGCCTCTTGTGGGGATCATGTCTGTAGGTAGGTAAACTATTGCCACAGGACCTAATTAAGTTTATAGGGAGTAACGCACATGTTGTTGATAGGGGTCAGTTAAGGGACCAATCCTTTCTTCTGTCTCCCATTCAGGTTTCCCACATCCAACTGGCGTAAGGAAGGGCGATATGAGTGAGGCTTTTTGTGTTTACCCTGCAGTGAGGATTTATTTCACCAGCTACTGTAATTTCTCACTCTCTGCCAATACTACAGTCTTATGTTGAGATAACATTGACAAGGACATGGCAGCAGTGGTTCTAGGTGTTAAAACTACCCAGGAGATAACAGGATATTTGTGCATTTGTGGACAGGACCCAAGCATTGGCAAAATGTGTTTGGGACACAAAAAAAGCATTCTTTATGAAGAACTAGTGTCATTTGTGATGTGTGATTTCAGTTAATTCATTTGCAACAAAAACTGTGACATTTTTTCTGTTTGAAAACAGCCTTGAACTGAATAAAATATAAAAAAATAAACAAATAAACTGTGACTTGCAGAGAAGTGCTGTGTTAACAGTGGAATCTGATGGGAAAGTCAGAGAAATGCCTTCCAGGATGGCTGAAGCTGACAATTGAGGGAAGAGAGCCAGGGTCATCAGATAAGCGGGTTGTGATCCAACTCAAGCAGTATTGTTTGACTAATATGAAATCACTTCTGTTAATGTTTTCTCATTTTGCACTTTTGTGACTGTGTTTTCCATTTAGTCAATGAAAATACAACCCTTTACTGAGCTCAGGTGAAGCAATAGCAGGAAAATAAAAGAAGACCCCATTGCTTTTACTTGAAGTGTGTTGAAATAGATTCAAGAGAACCTCAAAGGCACAGGTAATGTGTACCTGCAAATAATGGATCCAAGAAAGTGTCCCAAATACAGGAAATATATGTGAATCCTAGGAGATTTCCATCTTTCTGAGGGATAGTCCAAGTCTATGTACCCCCAAGCACCAGCAAAAAATCCCAAACCCATACCTTTCTGGTTTGTATTTTTCAGCGTCCATGGTTACAACAGAAGAGAAAGATTTGGACACAACTGCGGTATTTCAAAGTCTTGAGGAACAGGACAATACACATTTATAAGTCCTTCTCTATTCAGCTTATTCTGCCCAGACCTTCCAGGAAAAAAAAGAAAAAAAAAAAAAAAAAAAAAAGCTTCACTTATTCTTGCTGGAATTCCCATTCCCCTCACCCCAAGGCAGATCAATGCCCCAGCTGATCACTGTAAGAAGCATTTCCCATAAGTATTTAATTTCTGGGTTTGTTGATTTACATTTGTGCCAAGGAGTATTTTCATGAGAAAGTGAATGGGTCAAGGTGGCCTTTGTGGCAGGTCCAGATAGAGCATGTTGGGTTTTTTTCCCATTAAACACTTCAATAAAGAGTGTACACACTTGGACAGTGCAGTGGCTTGATAATCTGTAAATGGAAAACCTGAAGTTCATTAATAAGTCTGCAAACAATGAGAAGGTGAGACTCAGCTTATGGCTTGAAGTTTTGGAACTAAAGCTTGTTGTTAAAATAAGTTGTATATTTTGTGTATTTTACTAGCTAAGAAAGCACTGGTATCAGACTAAGGAATAGTACACAGCTTTTCCTTATTTTATATACTATTCTTTAGTCTGATTTCCCAGACTGAGATAGAAGTTATGTATTATTGCAAGAAAGGCAAAAATACCCAGATGTGAGATAATAAATGACTTAAGAGCAAATGATGGTGCCCAGATTTCCACCTATCCGTCTTTTTCAAGCTTAGCCTTGTTTCATATGAAAAGGCTTCCCTGTACAGACTGTCTCCAGTCCTAGCCACTGGGGATGAGAGGAGAAGGTTATTGTTGTCTTGTTGTCTATTCTTTTTTGCCATCAGTTGCAGAAACATTGGCCGTGAGGACCTCCTACTCCTTGGACACCTTATTGCAGCTTTTCATTATAAAAAAGAGGGCTTGTAAGAGAGATCGAGAAAGTCTTTTTGCCAGGGTCTGCAGTGACGGGACAAAGTGGGAAGGTTTTAAACTGAAAGAGGGTAGATTTAGTTTGGATATAAGGAAGACATTTTTTTACGATGAGGGTGATGAGACAATGGAATGGGATGCCCAGAGTAGTTGTGGATGTCTCATCATTGGAGTTATTCAGTCTGGCTGGATGAAGCTTTGAGGAACCTGATCTAGTGAAAGATGTTGCTGCCCATCACAGAGAGGTCAGAGTAGCTGATCTTTAAAGGTCCCTTCCAACACAAATAATTCTATGATTCCATAATTCACCTGCTGTGCAGAACATCTGGGTGCTGTGTTGAGGGAAAATAACCTTCTCCACAAAGAAGCAACATCCTCCTGGGAGGTGCTGAGAAGGAAAGGTGACAACTTGTTCTTATACCTTTGAAGCCATTCAGTGACATACTGTCTCTCAGCACAGTAGGATGCCATCTATTCTGTAGTTGGTGACTGCTTCTGTCTTAGAGAGTTTGTAGTTAAAAGGAAGGGAGTAGTATGTGGAATAAACAAAGCAGATGTGGAGAAGGGAAGATACTTGGCAATGAAGACAGATTAATACTGACTAGCTGCAAGCACACTTTGTAGCAGAGCAGTGACTATGATCCCAAATATTTTAAAATTTATTTTCCTTTCTGGTTTGGACAGATGAGATATCAGTTTAACAGGGTGAGATGGATTTTCCACAAGGGAGAGGAGTACCATCGACAGAGCAGGAAGGAGGCTGAGAGGACATGAGGATAAGAAGTCATCTATACAAAGAAGATAACCAGAATTCAGGGACATCATTCTGGCTCTAGACTTTTGATTACATTAAGTTGCAGTAGACCTAGGAGCAGTTTTAATGCACATGGGACCAGCTTAAGATTTGTTCCTGGGAAGGATGAAATACCCTGCCTACCTCCCAGCTGGGTGCCTGCTTCACTACCACCATGTTGAAGTGGCAATAAAAACTGGAAGGAGGGTAGGTGTGTAGTGAGCAAGGCCAGGAAAGGCTGGATCTTTCCTTACAAGTGACACAGGGTGAGAAAGTCATAACAATCTAGAGTTTCAGCCTTGGGATCTAAGATGGGTTAGCAGATGCTCAAGGCAAGGCGCTTCTGCCTCAGTAGGGGTCATGTCAAGCTCCCAAGAAAGGTGGTGCTGCGTGCATGGAAAGGGATGAAGGCTGTGGAAGGGCTGGCACAGAGAAGGAATAAACCTGCTTTTTATGCAGAAAATATGAACACATCAGGATTCTAAAATAATGTATTTAACTTCTCCAAGTTAACTTTATTTTGGTCGATTGCAAGGGTCACAACAGAGCATTACCACTACACTGTATATTGCTGACTGCTGCACTGGAAATTCACTGAGCTACTTGCAGGCTAGTGAAACAAATATCAAAAAAAAAAAACAAAAAAACCCAAACAGATTAAGGGTTTGTAAACATGACTGCCTCATAATTCATGGATGATTTCCCTCAAAGTATATATTCTTCTAATGAGCCTCCTTTAAATGCAATGATTGTAATTTTTGTAAGCATTTTCCTTTTGAGAAAGCAATAAAATGTAAGTGATAACATCCAAAAAATCCTTATTTCAGTTGCAGTGCACAGTATTTCTGACTATAAGTTAATGGTTTACATATTAATTTTCTCATCTGTCTGATGGGCAGAAAATTGCTTTAATATAAATGCAGTTAAATTTGTCATTTTATATCTACACAGCTTAGGTTTAGAAATTTATTACAAGCAGTATCAAATTGTTTCATAGCAATTTAGCAGCTTTTGTGAAAGAAAAATGTGTCAAGTTGGAGGTTGAGCTAAAATTTTTCTCACATAATTAATGAGCTTTTTATGTTTATCGTCTAATCAATTATTTTAAAGGAGACTTGAGGAAGGTAATAAAAGTGATTCTTGAAAAAGTTAGGCTGGGTTTCTGAGTGTGCAGAGAAATTATTATTTTTTTTACCACCCAAGTAAAAAGATTGAAAATTCACTTTTTATAAGTAAAAATGACAACAATTTTGGTTTAAAAATACTCCCACTGTTCCAACAAGTGAGAGTATAAGAAGGTAAATAACTTATCTATTTTATCAGCTCATTTTTCCATTTGAAAACCATACTTCCGTTCCACCAATACTGCTAGCGACTCACTCAGCAAGGTAACAAAAGATGGTCTTAATTGGAGAATTATATTATCAGCTTCACTGAGGCCAAAGTGAAGAAGAACCATTCCAATGAAGGGATAAAGTCTGATCTTAATGTGGAGTAGTTCTTGGAGTTCATCCCTGATCCAGAAGTAATTGGTCCTGAAAGCTTTTGTAACTTAAATCGTCTGTGTAGAACCAATGCTATCCAAAGGTGTACTCGCTCTTAAGCAGCACTTCAAGGACATTTTTGATTTGGGACTTGAATTCTCCTACGTCAGCTGGAATCAATCCCATCCAATAATAACAACAACAACAACAATAATAATAATAATAATAATAACAATTATTATTACTACTGCTACTACTACTATTATTATTATTACTATTACTATTATTATTAACTATTTTGCAACAAAAAACATCCCTATGCAATGCACTATAAAGGACTATAGTTTAATCTCAAGCCTGAGAAAAGGTTATTACAGCAATTTCCCATACTGGGAAAAGGATCCCTAGAAGGAAAATGTGACTTTCTGTCTGTCTCTTCTCCCCACCCCCTTTTCTGGAAATTGTTCATGGATTTTCACTAGGTCTATTCTCTGTAACATCCACTATAACTAAGTGTACCAGTTACATTGATTTGTGTTCTGCCTGCCTGATTCATGGCATGCCAATGTGGTCATTATAATTGAGTTCCAGAATGAAGATAAGCAAGAGGAAGATAAAGCGATAACCTCCAAAAAGCTGGAGATTAATGAGGAGTACTTTAGTCCTGAAAAAAGCAGTGAATGCATGTGTTTGGGAAAGTTAGGTCTGTGTAGGTAGGGGTAGAAGGTAAATGGCTTTTACTATGTACATATTGGGGAAAAAAAAAAAAAAAAGTGTGCAATTGTACAGCTTAGGTAAGGTTTGGGGAACAAAGTTAAGTTTCTTCCCTTTCTCTTCCCTTCCCATTTTACAACATCGCTTCCATTACATTTCTTTTTCATTCCTTTCCTTTCTGCTGCAGAGTATCAGCTAATTATCAGAACAGAGTGAAGAGATATAACAGCATTTTAAAAGTCTAGACTTGGTTTCTAAATGCCTATATCAATTTCATAAAATATACTCATTGACGTACTGAGTTTATCTTGCCTTAGCATTGATGAGGCACCCAGATTTAACTCCCATCTGCAGGAGAATATAACTTTCAGGGGGAAAAAAATCCAATCTGGATTTAGAATTACCGGTGATGGTGAATCTGTTACAAAACTCCTCAATCTGCTCTTAAATATAGTACTGAGTTCTTTGCATCTTTCACTGTAAGACTCCTGTTCCAGTGAACTTGTTCTTCAGCTTTTCAATATCCTCCTTGAATTTCATCTCCAGATTTGCTATAGGATTCCAGTTACAGAGTAGTGTGGATACCCTGGTCTTTCAGAACTCATGTTTTGTCTTTAGCTTCAGGTCTTGCTCCACCTTTTGGCCGTGGTATTTCATTGGTACCTCATGTTCATTTCATTGCCACCAAAAACTAGAGCCTGTCCCAGAAACTATTTTTCTGAGAAAAACTTTTCAAACACATGCGCAGGAACACCACTGTTCCTAGATGTGTGATTTCAGGTCTGGCCATACTGAAACACAAAATTTTTTGTACTCCTTTTCTAAACTTCATGTATTAAAAATGTAACCACTGAATAATTCACCAATCCCCCAATCTTTGCATTATCTGCACTGTGTCGGTGACAGTTGTATGTTTTCTTACAAGTCAGTGTTCCAAAATGATTCCTGCAGGGTCGTGTCGACCCAGGAGGAGCTGGACTGTTTGCTCCTGACCACTGTTGGGAAGGACACAGGACTGCTGGGCTGACCCAGTATTTCCAACATTTTGTGATGTTATTTTACACCATTTAATAATGAATGTTTATAATCATTCATAAATATAAATTAGCATATTGTATATCCACTGAACACATACTGTGTTGATTGCACATCATTCTTAACAAAGTGGTTGCATGGTACCAAGTGAAATGCCTTACCCAAATGCTACATTTATTAATGGAACTCATAATATCATAGAAAGGTATCACATCTATTTTTAATAAAACTGTTCATTGTCATTAATTATTTCAACTTTTGTTAATTCTTTATTGAGTCCTGCACCACTGTTCTAGTAATTTGCACAGGATCAATGTGAACCTGACAGAACTGTAATTATGCAAGTAATCCCATTTACATTTTTTTAATAATGGCATCCTGCCAGTTTTTTCTTAATAATGGCATCCTACCAGTTTTTTCTAAGTTTGTGGAACTTTATGAGAAATAAAGACGTGTTTTAAAAAGTATGGATGTTTCACAAGTTCCCAGTTTTTTCTGTAACTTTAAAAACAGAAATATTAATATTTTTGTTTATCAAATACACAGGATATATTTCCGTTTTTCCAGTTTTTCCTTTCTTGGCTTTCAGTTCTCCTCCACCTTTTTCTGTTCTTTTTCCTTCCTCTTTTACTGAAATGTTTCCCAGTTTATCATAGAGAATGGACTGGGAAAAGAATAAGCAGGAAATAGCAAAACCTGTAGCATGTATATTAAAAAAAGATCTGATGTGTATTTATTTTTCATTATAAAGATCTTGAGGGTTCTGCTTTTTTTTAATTAAAATCTGGAAAATTAAAATATTAAACATTCACAATGTGAATATAATTTTTAAATTAAAAATTGGCATTAAAATGTCAATTTATTTTTTTTTTTAATATAAACTTAGAGAACTAGACCTTTCTCTGAACACCACTTTTGTCTGCCTTGCACAAAGAAAAGCATAGCTAGTTTAGTCGCTGAGTAGGAGAATTTAGCTCAGCAGTTCTGGAAAGCCTAGAAGGAATGTTCTTTCCCTCATCTAATCCCAAATGTAGTCTGGATAATGATATTTGTCTGGCAGAAACGAGTCAGACTGAAAAACATCTGCTACCTCAGCAATCCTAGTCCCCACATTCTTGGGTCTAACAAGTGTGCATACTGGATGAATGCATGCATCAGGAAGGGGAGGCATCCAGCAAAGTGTTTTGAAAGCAGGAAACCACTTGCCCACAAAATAAACTGTAAATATTTTAAGACACAATACCACTCAGATTTCATAGAAGAATCACAGAGACCTATTTGTATTATTTATTCACTAATAAAGTGAGACAATTTACAAGGGTGAGTGAGATTTTAGCAGTTGTGGAAATATATTACCTGGCAACAAGCTGTAATACAAAGTATACACGGGTACAGCCTGTCTCAGAGCTTGCTAAATGCTTTGGTTTTTACGCCATCTGTGTGCTGCTATCTTTATCTAGCTGAGGATTTTGTTTATACATCTATATTTAGCACACTGAAAATAAGAAAAAAAAAAAAAGATGATGATTTTGTTTTGTTTTTCAAATGAACCTAGGATAAGATCCAAAGCCTACCAGAGCAGAGCTGGGACAGACCTCAGGGTGAGGTTTGCAATGATTTTTGGGTAAGCACCTGATATTCCTTAAATAGATAGCATTGATGAAAAAATCCTAAGTTCCTTTAAGAATGTCTTTCATAGGATGGATTCAGGTTCCTAAACATATGTGCCTAGGAGACCTAAGCATCTGCTGAAGGTTGGCAGGTACAGTAAAAGACCTATGGGAACTGTGCCCAGGGGTACTGAGGGCTGGAATTAAGGAATAGCTGTATTAGGTTGTGTGCAACAGCACTGAATTCAAACACTATGCAGATGAAGTGTGAGAAATGTGCCTGGGTGGAGGCTAGAAGGCCACGGGGTTGAAAGATCCTCGGGCAAGGATGGCCGTGGGACTTGTATCTTGAAAGAGTTGAGTACAGAGGGTTAGAAGGGTGGGAAGACCTGACCTCCAAGATCCTCTACAAACTTTCTGTTGACATTGGATAAATAATTTCAGTTCTCTATGCCTGATTTGTTTGGTGGCACTTGATAGAGGGAGGAGAAAGGCCCAATAAGGCTTTTAAAAGATGCATGGATTGAACTAACATAATTTTTGCATATGTCCCTGTAATTCTAGTGAAGTCAATATGTCAATTTATATTTACCAAGTGAACAACCCCACATTCTTGTCCCTTTGGAATTTGAAATTTCCTTTTTCTTTCTTCATGTCCCTTAAATCTACATTTTGGTCACAGAGTTTGACAGGATGTACACGCGTTTCTTCTCCTAATTAATGAAAACAAGCACAATTTTGGCTTAAATTGTCCAGGAATAACATTAATCTGGAAATAAGAAAAAGGGTTGAAGAGGCAAGATTTGTACTGTAACCCACAGTCACTTGATCAGTGGAAAGCATTTGTTTCTGTTGTGTGGGTAACTTGAATGCTTGACAGCACATGTGATCAGTTGAGTTAGTTTAGCCTTGAGTTAAGTAAAGTCTGGCCTATGCTGGGATTTTCTGGGGATTTCATTAGCAAATCTTTCTTGCAGGCCATGGCTTTCACCAGTTTTCCACGCTTACATTTGTACCTGGGAGAATAAGTCCCAGAAGACCTGGTTTCTTTCTCCTAAAGTATTATATGCCTTTTTCTAGCAGCAGTATAAAGTAAAAGAGCATTTCATTTGTCTCTCCTCAATAGAAAGGTATCACAGAATGCAAAATGAATGGATTTTTAACACTTTATGGTCTTGATTCTTTGGAAGTTTCTCTGGGAGCGTGCTGGTGCGAGTTACGATGGATCATCATGGTAAGAGCCTGGTCTAACTGTGTTGCTAGGACATATCCCATTAGAGATATTAGAGTGCTCAGTTTTAACTCTGCTGATCTTACTGCCTGATACTGGATCCTAAAAGACCCTGGAGTCATGATGACAGTTGGGATAAGAATAAAGAATGTGACCATATGGTGCTTTTCTATGTTATAGGATGCAATTGTGAAACTTGGCACGGCTCACTTTGTGAACCAAGAATGCTGGAGACAGATATATCACTGGGAGATAAGAAATCTTGCATATCCAACACAAGACTGAGGCTCACATCTCTGCTAGAACTGTTTTGATCTTATCTAGAAACTTATCCCCATGCAATGCTACAGAGCTGTCAGTTATCTGTGGCATATCTGCAAAAAAGCTGAAATTTGGGGTTTTAGGCCACCATGAAGTAGAATTTTGCCACTGCTGAGCTGAGTGACAGGTGACTTATTTGGTTCTTTCTACACAGCATGTGCTTGTGACCTCCCGTAGCATGGACAGCTGCCTATCTTTTAAAATTACCAGCCTCTCAAATCTATTTTGTGTGCTTCTGTGTAAAATAGGATTAGATGAGTGGGAAATGCAATGTATTATTTTTGAGAGACCATTTTCAGCATTTAGCTTGTAAGCAGAGCCAGTCATATTTCTTGCTTGACAAATCATTCAGGCTGATAGAGGTGAGCCAACCCCTGAGGGCTGGAAAAAAAAAAAAAACCAAGAAAAAAGAAAAGTACTTAAAATTGAGGCTTTTGAAACAGCCCCTTCATAATGACAAACAAACCAGGATCCTGACCTGGAATCAATGAACTGACTTGTTCACCATATTAGCCACATACAACAGAAAGGCATCAAAACAACATCCTGATAAATCATTCATACCTTATAAATGCATTTGCATTGCTTTATGCTGATACATAAATGCACGAGCACTTAATTTAGTCTGATGTCACTCCCCAGCCTTAGTTCTGGTCTCCCATGCTCCTGCAGCTACTGTGAGACAGGGCAAATGCCATCAACCAGGGAAGAACGAGTGGCACAGTGAATTTCTAGAGTAGGTGTAATTACCATTTTGTGTGCCAATTAATATTAGATTAAAAAAAAAGACATCCTCCAAAGGAACCTATTTATTATTTAAAAGCCCCTCAGGGTATCTTCTGACATGGATTGGTGCTATAGCAAAGCAGAGGCATGAAAGCAGCTGAAAGCAGACAAACTGTTAAGCAGCATTTAATCCTTTATGCATGTTTTATACATAAACAAATTGGAATGTGTAGATCAATGTCCTCCAGCTGTTTTTCAAACCCCATTCTGCCTTCATTAAAGATTTAGGGAGGAAGTTTCCATACATAGATATGATATTGGGGAAAAAACAGGATAGGAATTTTTTTTTCTTTTTTTCCTGAGAGGTTTTCTTAAAACCACCACTGCCTTTTGCTCGAGTAGCAGTACATAGTAAAGTATTCCTTTGCCACTGCAGCCTGCACATTAAATCCTCCATACAGTCATGTCTTTTAGTGCTGAGTCCCATTAATTAGACAAAAGATATAACTCCCTGATAAAGTGTCCTATGAGAGAGCCAATTTGGCCACATCGAGTTCACACGGGAGCCATAAAGTACCAGGCTCAAGTCAATTCCATGTAAACTCAGCCTATTTTCGATGACGTAGTGCTCTATGGTTCCTTGAACATTTATTCTAACAGCCACAGTGAGAATTCATTGATTTAATCGGGAGGAAGGGTTTTCAATTTACTCCTTCTTGTCATTAGAGGTCTTCACTGAAAGGGAAAGATTTGGTCTCAAGACTGAGGTGGAGCAGAGGGGGATGAAACAAGGATGTTGGTGGCCTGGTCAGCTTTGAAGAGATGGGGTTTGCAGGGACACTGCAGTTCTGTCTCTATTCCTTCCTCTGCTGGGGCTGCACTCCTCACATGCGGGTATCAGAGCAGGAGCTGGTGAGGCCAGGTCTCTATTACAGCTACCAGAAGGTTTTTAGGAATAAACAGCTCTCCTGTATCTTTGACTGTGCTGCCATTGGCTTTACAGGCCGCACGCTGACTGTAAGTCTCCAAAGCTGAATCCTTTCCCATCTGATTGCACAAACATAAAAACACAAACGTGGCGACTTGCTAAGACCTCCTGACAGGGCATATAGTTTTGTTTCCTGGATCCTTTGTCCATTAGCACATACCTCTGCCTTCACCACATCCTATTAACAGTAACTTGAGTTTTCTGTATTAGCTTCCTACGTTTGTGTATGTGAAGACACTAAGCATTGTTCTGAAACCACTGTTAGGAAATACAGAGATTTGAGCTTTGTGCAATGTCATCCCTTCCTTCTGTCATGGAGAGCAGCATCTCTGCCACACTTCAAACCTGGCATGAAATTCAGAGTCAGATCCTTCACCTGGCTACTGCCTGCAGTGAGTTAAATGGGCTGCCACAATGCCAGATGGGTTTGTTTCTTGCTTGGTATTACTTGGCTCCCTCAAACATACAGAACAGAAAAATACCACTTCCACAGCAAAAGATGAGCTGGGATTTCCACTCTGTATGCCTTGAATTTAGATTCCTGGGACCTGATTATTTAGAGGTGTTTGCAGCAGCACTATAAAGTCAGCGACTCTTGCAGATGTTCAAAAGCTGTAACAATCACACACACACACAAGCACCTAGAGACCTGCCAGCTTAAAGCCTTCTCAGCAGCTGCTGTTAGATGCAGTTTTCATTTACCCTTTACTCCTACACTAAGGTTATAACTTTTTAGAGTTAATATACAGCTGCTGTGTCACAGACCTGTGGGGGACACACTTTTGGAGTGGGTGGGTCCTCTACGCAGAAGGCTGGCAGGGCACTGTGAGGTGA
Source organism: Falco cherrug (assembly GCF_023634085.1). Classification (NCBI taxonomy): domain Eukaryota; kingdom Metazoa; phylum Chordata; class Aves; order Falconiformes; family Falconidae; genus Falco; species Falco cherrug. The sequence goes on along the minus strand of NC_073704.1, from coordinate 28,643,574 downwards.
ATGGCACCACATAAATGTAATAGATTATTAGAGCATGCAGCCTGTATTATGTGTTCCCAGTGCATAAGCACTCCAGCCTTCCTAGCTGGAGAAATTAAAATGTAAACACAAGATGCTGCTTTACTACATTCACATCTGGTGTTGTGGCTGGTGTTTTCCTGTGAATATTTTCAAAACAGCCATATTGTTCAGAACAAAATTGCAAATACCACATCTGCTCCCTGAGGCCTCTGAGAGTCTTGCATCCGGAAGAAGGCAAATAAAAGGAAACTTGGCAGCCCTTGACAACATATCAAGAAATCCAGGAAAATATAGTCATAAGCACTTTGGCTGACTTTAGTAAGATGGTGCTTTCTGACAGCACAGGTTGCATACCTGAAATCTACAAAGTATGAGATTTCATGACCTTTATTGTATTCCACCTGTGTTTTAATAATATCATTTGCATCTCAATTATCTAACTCCATGTGAGATGTAGACCTGAGGATAAATATTAGCTGGAAATTCTGGAAACATTGTCTTTCACTTCAAGTTGCTTCAGAATATTCTGTGGAGCAGAGGAAAGGTGCATTTCTGTGTACATACATATAGATAGCTACAAGTAATCATCACCAAAGTGGTTTCCTGGTCAGATGTTCCCACTGGCTAAGACAGTGATATTAAATGAGGAATTCACCAGCAAAGAGACCTGTCATTTGTCTTGCATCATTTTCTGCTGACATGAAGTCAATAAGTTGATCTGTCTTCCAAATCGCCTGCAAAGTTGGAATTCCTTCTTTCCTTGTCTTCAGCTTGCTTCCAGGCTACAAGACTCAGCCCTAAAGCCAGGTAATTTATAGATGCCTCTTTCCACTCTTTTCTCAGGTCTCTTTGCAGTATCCTAAAGATCCAAGAATGAAAATGTAATTTCTCACAGATCTCCTAGCAGGATTTTAAAAAAAGAAAATAAAAATAGCTGCCTGCAATTTACGTCCCCACTGTGTGAAATCTTCAACCATATTTACCAGTGATATATCTAGATAATGCTGCTTGCTTGCAGGGCTGTTAATAGAAGTTGGCTTTATTTGAACCTTAGTGAGAAAAATGATAATAGAAAAAATTTGATGTCTAAACAGTACAGTCTGTGACTGCAAAGATCCTTATAAACCCATGTGGGGGGGGCTTGAATTCTAAACATCCTCTCAGCACCAGCTAGTGTTAAAGTAGTCAACATCATACCCGCTGCAGCTGAACCCAATAGACCAATGTAGAAATCAGGATGACCATGCTAATGAGGACTCCTACCTACAAGTTGTACAGTGCAGCCAACACTCACCTTGTATTGATTCGGTGTCACCAGAGGACCCTCATCCACCAAAGTGACCCTAAGGTATGATGACTTTAGGGACACTGCTCATGACTGTGAGTGGTTTTAAATTTGGTCCTTGAAATCAACTAAAGACCACTTTGGATACAGTGGACTAATTTTATTACAAAGACTCAGGTTTTCAGTCCATTCTCATAAACTGATAAAGAGGGCCTTTCTCCAGCTGGAATGGCTGCAGACCTGCCCTTTATGCTGTCTTCTTGACTCGGTTTTTAGTAGAATCCACTTTCTGGAATCCAAATACACTTGAACAAAAAGATAAAGTGAGAGGAGCCAGGACTGAGATGCTCCACTTTTAATAATTAGCTAACTTCCTTCTCTTAAACCAAACCCTCATTTCTAGCTGTAGGTTTCTGTGACTGATAACTTTTGTTATTACATTATTTCCCAGTGTCATGGTAAAAATCTTGACAAAAATTACTTTGATTCTTTTTGGGATTGGATGCTTTTTGTTGCATGCTAGAAGTAGAGTGTAGCTAGTGCAGTTCCCTTTTTAACAGGCACTAGTTTGCACAGGCTGTTAGCTGTCAGTCTGGCTTTCCAAAGAAACAGAAAATGCAGAAAATGAGTACAAATTATGGTGTCAAGCATTTGTTACCTGAGGTAAATAAACACAAAATGACATGCATATACATATATATATATATATATACACACACCTGACTTTAAAGCCTATCAATAATCAATGACTACAAATGGTCCCCCATCATTACCCAAAATCAAATAAACAAGCAAATTAAAACTGGTTTCTGTACTATTGCTGCAGTAATCTATTTTTCTCTTGCTGGGTAAGATGACAGTTTTTCTAATGGTATTAGAGTGTCTCTTGTGGCAATTTCAAGTAATTATGATTTAGTATGAATGAACTTGAAAAATGCATGGAGATGACCACAAAGTTTAAAAATCTTTGCTGAGAGCAAATGTCATGGGAAGGTGAACAGGCAGATTGTCTCTATTCCTTTGTCTTACCTTCTATCTTATTCAGAGAAAAAGAATGTTAATTGTGAGGGGTTTCTTCAGGTAATTTACAGGCCTCTTCCTTGGGCATTGTCTGAAGGGACAGTCTGCATGAATCTAGGAGCGGATGGACAGCTTTGTGTTTCAGCCACCATATCTCTACAGGGAGTCTTTGGACGGCAAGAAGAACCAAATATGTTGGAAGGTGGTGGCATGCAATATGCAGATGTATATGCAGATAGAGCTATCCACAAAAGAAACCTTTCCTGATTAATGATGGCTCTGCGGCCTTAGGTCCTCTGAAGTCATCTATTGAAGCAATAGTTAACACAAAACCAAAGAGGAAAAACAAAAAGCAGTATGACAACTCTGGCAGATTTATGACAAGAAACCCATCTACCTCTCTGTGAGTCCCCATCTAACCTAGCCATACAGCTGTTCCTTCCATAAAAAGCATCTTCTGAAATTTCATAAGGTAAACTTCAGTTATTAAAGTTTGATTTTTGTTGATTCTTAACTATTGACATGTAAAAGCCTCGTTGCAGACCTGGGGACTGAAAGGAGTATAAGTCATCATCTGAAGTTCCTTCATTTTGCAGTCAGTCACAGATATCTAACCTCCTTTGGCCACAAGAAGCATATTGTTATCTCTGATGTGTAATTCTACAGTTTCTTTCCCCTTTTTCCTCCGATAATTGTAGTTTTTACTATGAAGGTCATTGTTGTTGCACTGTGCTAAGTGACAGCCAGGAATGAAATGAAAACAAAAGTTACATAAACTTTATAAAAGTAAGAAAACACCTGGTATTATCACATCCTGCTGGAGCTTTACATTCTCTGTCAACAATCCATTAAGCTGCTCATAGTCTGAATAGCAGATTTAAGTATAAGCGCCTTTTAAAGTACATTGTCTGGCAAAACAAACCCAAAAATCTGTATTTCCTGGATTGTTGCAAGGACTAAAATTCTGCAGTAAGATGTAAAGCTTAAAAAACAGAATTTAAGAGTCAAGCCTTGTCAGCAATATATTAAGTATATTTATTCAGTAAACTCAGAGATAATCTACCTTTTGAATAACTGCTGTCAGACACAGATGAAGTAATTTAAATTTAACTTGAATGAACCTCAGGTGCAGGTGTTGAAAGAGAATACAAAAAGCAGAGAGATAAGGTCAGCTAATAAAACTAACCTTTATAACAGCTGTAAAGTAACCATTTCAGTGAATCAATACTAAGACCTGGTATTTATGAGAAGATAATAGTTAACATTTTAAGTTCAATGCACTGTACAGTCAGTAACTGATATTTGAAACAAGGAAGGCAGGAAAACACTTGTTTTTGTGAGTTTTGGAGTTTATAATTAAGGATATGAAGAGATGTAATTGAAGTGATTTGCCCAAACCCAAATAACAACAACAACAACAATAATAATAATAATAATAATAACAATAATGTCAGTGGAAGAACAAGGTCTAAAACCAGGACTGCATGATTTCTACTTTTGTATTTTTTCTCACAGTCATCTTTACTTATCTTTTAATAGAAAAGATATTATACAATATTGAAGTAGATAGTCACTCTACCTATCCTGTCACATGATTCAGCTCTACATATTCCATGGAGTGCAAACAGTTTAATTTGGAATGCTGGCCTCAGGGAATACCCAGAAAAATTCAGAAATAATCTACCACCATACTATCTATATTGGTGCTTAATAGTTAAGGATTAATCTCACAACTTTTCTTAGCTGCAGTTTTTCTTACTCAGGATTCTAAGTGGCATCACTTGAGTGCCTCTAATGATAAGCAGTATGTTATTTTATTTACCTCCAGTATCAGCTTGTTTTGCCCAGAATTCACCTGCTACTAGATACACTGCTACTAAGTGTGACAGACTTATAAAGTACCCTATAGCCATGCTCGTGGGGCTTCCTTCAGACTGTAGCAATAGCAATCTCTCTTCTGCATCAATCCTTGCAGCTATTGACCAAGTCCAAGAGGGTGTGAATTTCCCTTCTGGAAATCACTGTGAAGCCACTGAAGGTGAGGAGACATGCAAGCAGCACAGAGAGGCTTTCGCTTACACAGCGAACCCATTGCAATGAACACCAAACCATTGCAATGCGATAAAACCTGGACTCATCCTTCCCTCAGCTCTCTTTATGTGGGCTTCATCTTCCCCCAGGAAGCTTTCCCTAACAGATGTAAGTCCTAGCAGGCACAAGGAGAAATGAGGTCTGGCTACATCTGGACACGATGAATCACATCCAGCCTGAGCCAAAGAGTGGGGGGACTAATCTTGTCTGTTTGAAAGATGTCCAGTCCAAGCCTGTCAAACAGGCTCCTGTTGTAGTCAGTGGAAAGAGAAAGGCATTACCGAAAATGAACCATCACATCTTAAGCTAGGTGTCTACCATCAATGAAAAGACTCTCTGCCATGTCTCAGCTCACTTTCTAAACAATCAGCAGAAAGTGACTATTAACCAGTTGTGTTTAGATGGGGTGAATTCCTACTGCAACATTTGCCATACCACAAAAGACTTCAGCGTTTCCAAAAGAAGTAACCAACAAAAAGTGCTTATACTGGCTTTCTCTACTCTTTGAAGATGTCTGTATCATAAAGCAGATCCACCCCATTCAAAAGGCAAAAGAAAGTTTTGACTCTCAATTTTCTCTGTAGCCTTTAAGAAATATAATTTGGAACTAACTTTGTTGTTTCAAAACATACTTAAAAGATCATCCTCACCTTCCTGCCTTCTCATGCCGTGGCCAAGGTGCCTTCATAGCTCCCAGGCACAAAGCAGTCTGCAGCCTAGTTCTCTGCTTCTTTTAGAAAACATCTCAGAAAATTTTTCCTCCAAACTTCAGTAAAAATTGAGCATGTTCTGGAAGAGGATGTAAGTGGTGAATGTAAGTATAGAATAAACCTTTGCACTGTCCAGCTTAATTCAATCCACCTATTTTCTGGAAGAAGTCTGGCACCAGCAAAAAAACATTAGAAAGACAAATAAATAAACCTTGACTTTGCTTGAATTGTGGAATGATTGTTCTTGTTTTTTATTCTACACCTTTACTGTCATTACCAAACAGGCATAAATTGTATTATGAAATCATCTCGTTCACTCAATAGTCTCCTCAGCTTAAGCTTTTTCCATAAGCAATTTCTTAAAGCTAGAGATTACATTTTTTTCCCTTTTCTCTCTCCTGTTTCTTCAGCTGCTTTGAAGGATAAACAGGTTTTAAAATTGAATATATTTTGAAGGCAGAGTTAGGAATTTGCATGTTTATTGGTTTTGTTGTTGTTTGTTCCTATGGTTGTTTCTTCTTCTTCATTATAAATGAATAAGTTTCTTTTATGTAGTAAACATGATTTTTTGCCTGGCTAGCCTGGCTTTTGCCATCACAGAAGAAGAATTTGCAACCTCAGGATTATTTTCCTCTTGCTTTGATCTTTGGTCTTCTAACCTGTTGCATATGGAGATTTTGCAAGTGCTGCTCAACGTGAGAAAAGATTTTTCTTTCACTAAAATACTGAAACTACTAATATACATTCTCTTTTTAACTAGTATTCATTCATATTTGATGAGAAAAAGTGGGAGGAAAAGTATTTCGTGTTTCACATAGAAATGCTGGCAATGAATTGAAAAAAAACCCAAACACAACAGGAAGGACATCATGTAGTTCTGTTTCCACTTGTTTCCAGATTTACTTATTAAGGGGAGAATAGAAAATGTCCATGATAACAATACTCTTTTTATGAGAGGTTACAGAGAGTTACAGGTTACTTGACTCTGAAGGATACAAACACTTCGGGAATGAGATTTTCTTTCTGTTACAGGCATTAAGGCATTTCCAATGCCTTATGACTCTGATCTTCTTTTCTGACCCAACCGTTGAGAAAAATCAGTATTGTTAGCTCAGGGATCCTTCCATAAAACACCACTGTAGGAGCTCAAAATCTTTACCTTCTGATCAATGCAACATTGATAAGTGGAATAAACGATTGGCCTCAGCCTCATTATTTATGGCCAGTATCCTTAGAACTGACATCACCTGAGTCCAGTGCTCAGCTACATTTGGGATTGAGCTCTTTGCTCATCATTGCAAGCAACAGAGTGGTGCAAGGTATTTCTGCAGGCTGTTGGCTTTTGTCTTAATGTGCAGCTGGTGTCAACTGAAGGGACTATCTCAAAAGGCACACGTATGGCCATATGCCTTAGTCTCTGTGACAAGTAACAGGGAGAAGAGGTAATAAAAGAATAAACATGTTGAAATTAACAAATACTAAACTCTCTGGCATAGTGTCAACCTGAAGATTGAGTGTCAAAATTTCCTTTCTTCCATTGCTGTCCAATAGGACACATAAGAAGTTGCACTGTCCAGTGGTTATCAAAGTGAACTGATTTGGACTTAAGTGGACTTTTATTTCCAGCTTTTACTCTGATTTTCTATATGAACTGAGACAAGCGACTCAACTTCTTCTGTCATTATCTTATTTGGACCATAGGTTAATCAAATCTGGGAATGTCTCATCTGATTATATTCTCAGCTGAGATCTCACCTGAATCCATCTGATTCCAACATGCTAGAAAAAGTAGGGGTGAAAGACAAGATTGTTAGAGCCCTGAATTATCTTAAGACTTGTTGTTGTAACTGTCCACAAAATAGTTGCAATGAATCTCTTGATGTTAGGACCCACAACTGAGTATTCTGGAAAGTGCTTCGGTGGCCTTTCTCAGTGCACACAGCATTGTAGGGCTTTTGAATGTCTGCACAAGCATTTCATCCATTTGCAAACTTCCTTTTCAAGGGTCAAACAAGACTCTTACCTTAGAACTTCCTTATCTCCACTGAGCTGAATGGAAATTTTTTTCCTAAGAAATGCAAAACTGCAAACTTCAGAGGGTTAAATCACCAGTCTCATGAGTGATGGTAGAAAGCAAATAAAGGTTTTACTGCTTGATTATCTACATAAAAGTTTTTGAAAATAAATATCCATGACCTTTTAACTTCAACAGAAATACCACCCATTTAAAAGGACTTATTTGCATTACATGATTGTGTATGGACAGTGAGTGGAGAATAGTATTTCAGATTCAAAATGCAGGGAAAATCAGGTAGCCAGAACATTACTGTCTGGATTAGAATTTGATTCTGTTATCAGTTATTAGCTTTCAATGCCACAAGTTTTAAATGTTTTCACGAACACACACACATACGGAAATATATCTGCTACATTATGAGTCATTTCCTTCATTATTCAGTAACAAAATAATGCATTTGTTCCAAATCCTAACTGCAGAAACAGCCACAAAGCTTCATGAATGCTCCCATTCCCACCCAGAAAGTTTGAATAATTCTGCAAGTAAACTTTACATTGTGAAAGTATTGAAAGTTTGCTCATAGCTGCTGAGAAATTAATAGAGGGGAGAGCAGGCAGCAGATTTTCTTTTTTAACAGGGCGAAGACTGAACAGAGAGAATAAGCAGAGTTGCTGTGTTTGCAGTCTCTCTCAAAGTGCAACAGATTCTGTCCTGACAAATGTGCAAAAGCCTGAAAAAAAAGTTTAAAAAGACATTAGAGTAAAATATTTAACAGATCATTTCAGTCTCACTGTAGGAAATCTTTATATGCACCTCTTGTCTCATATTGCTAGCAATATTATGGCTTTGTTTGTGTATGATGTATTTGCTCGGCTTTTGGGTAATTTTTGTATTCCTATTTTGGAATTTATGATATATGGGTTAGAGTAGTGTCATTCTGAGTTCTTTTACTCATTATTGCATAAAGGAGTCCTGAAAGAGCAGTATATCTCTTGCTTAGTATTTGTTATGACTAAAAAAAATAAATTATGACATTTATTGAATTATTAAAATCATGACATTTTAAGAAACTGAATCTGATTTTCTCCAACATTAGGAAACTGCTCAGGACCCTCAAAGGAATTTATGCTTCTAACTTCTGATTTCACTGGCAGAGCTGGCTAGAAGGGTTTATCTAGCCCAGTTTAAATGAGTAACAGGTTCACAATCACTTTAGTAAATCTAAAACATCAATTAAAATTATTTACTGGTTTTGGGTTTAGTGTTTAACATTCCTCTTAATAGAGGCAGTTTCAGTTAGATTCCTTTGTCTTTATGAATCATGTGTGAGTTTCTGAATATAAATGTTGCTAACCATGAGGCATTGAGCTAAATTATTTCTGCCCATGGAAAAGATTAAACTACCTGAAAAGGTTGGAAAAGGACAAATGTTTCTCTTTATAATTTTTAAAACTTTGTATTTTTTTTAATTTGTGTAATGTTTTCTAAGTCAAATGGGTTTATTTCTCTGATATGACACTATATTTAGAAATTCCTTCAACTGCAGTTTTTAAATAAATGGATGTTCAGAATAGGAAAGTTTTCCTCCAGATCAAGCAAAGCACTTCAGTCTACTCAAAATGTGTATGTGGGAGGAAGAACTGGCTTGCTGGCTGTATTAATTAGATTTCTGAAAACTACTGCAAATCTGTGCTCACTAACGTTGCTTCTGAGGAATGTGGGACTGATTTTTAAGTTTTATTTGAGATAGTTATCCACATGTTAGCACAATATTAATAATAGTATAGCTGAAAGAGTGTGGCATATAGCCTGGGCTGTAAAAAGCACTCAGGATCCTGGGTAATTATGTGGATTTCTAGACCATGTTGACTTCCATGGGCTGTATTAATTTCTTCTATTTTTAAGTCCAGTTTGTCCAAGACTAATATTCTATACAAGCTTCTCTCTGATCTTTACATTATAAGCTTGATTTACATGGGTAGAAAAAATGGACTTGCAGAGCTGAGTTTTATATCTCTTTGCAAGAAATCTTTAATGTCTCATTCCAGCTCTTGTTATGAAGAAAAGTAGTGGTTTAAAATAATAAATTGCTTCCTGAAACAGCTGAAAAATGTAGTATGTCTGCATTAGGGTCAAGCAGCACAACCCTGTAGCTGACAAAATCAGTGCAGATCAGTTGTCTTCAACAGTGTTGTTCAGGTAATGTCTGCCTCAGGGTTCCCTGGTAGACCTCACATGCTGGCTATTTTATAGCTATTTTTCTGTCCTAACTTTCTCTTTCTCTGTCTGCTGTTCATGTTAAAGAATTAGCTGCTTTCCTAGATAGCTTCAAAAGTTTGGTGAAGTTTAGTCAACCCATGAAAGAAACTAGCGATATGACTTGTCTGTACCAATATAAGGCACTTCAGATTCATTGCTTTGCATTTGGCAATGAGTGCAGCTAAATGCCTACTGGTAACTAGCTGCTCACTCACTAACTGCTCTTCCAGTGTGTGCAAATTATCAGTGAGCATACATGTGTTCCCAATTATGTTATCCACAAAGAAAGGGTGAAAAATGAATCTGTGCAGTAACACATAAATCCCAATCTTTTTATGAAGACCAAGAGGTTTTCCTTCTTGGCCGAGACTAGGGCTGAAGCACTTCAGCATGTGAAGTAAGGAAAGGGCTTTTCCCTCCAGCTGCCAAACTGTATTTTATCACCACATAAATTTTTCATGGAACTGAGGTCTTCCTTTTCCAAAACAAGTTTAATATCACAAAATAGGCTCCTGTTGAATTACTAACATATTAGAACCAATGATTAGAAACAGAAGTAAACCAGGCAATAATAAAAATTAAATACCTCTTCCCTATAACGTAAGAAAAGGGAGCAGTTCAAAACAACTTTTCCAGAGTTAAAATACAGATAGAGCCTACAGCATCCTCTGTTTTATGCTATGTGGTTAGAAAACAGAAAAAATCACCAGAGGAGTGATACCATAAAATAGAAGTTTTCTGAATGTTATAAGCAAATCCCATGATTCCTGACTTTTCCTTGCTCCTACACTTCAAATACACAAATTTGTTTACTGCTTCTTCCACTCCCTGTATGGACAGCAAAGCTAAAGGTCTGATTATACCAATAAAAGCAAAATCATATTCATATTTGCAAACAAGGATTCACGTCCCTTGCACCACACCTTCATCTACAAAAACATTGGTTTAAAGTCTTGGTCTGTGTCTTAAAATATGACTTCTATGATGGAACATTCCTAATACCCTCTCACTGATGAAGGAACACATGCAAACTAGTGAGCCAAAATAATAAAATCCTCTTCCTTTCTTATAAAAGGCCAGAAATCATGACCAGAAAAAAACACCTATTACACTGAATAGATGTCATTGCGTAAGTGTACTTCACTTCATGCCAATAAAACATAATTTTATTCTAGAATTTCATGGTGAATCCTGTTTTCCAGAATTTGTGAATGTTTATCATTACAATCATTCAGAATTTGCAACAATGACAGGGATTACCTTGAAGGGAGGGAATGCCACAAAGATGTTCCTTGTTACAGCTTAATAGCTTCACAGGCAGATACTAAATTTGCTAAGATGAACTGTGAATTTTTTATGGTGCTTCTAAGAAGTCACTTGCCAGAAGCATTGTCCTTGGAAACTCCCTTTATTTGCCTGTCATGCGATTGCACTCTTTGTTCTCCACATGTGGCTTTTATAGGGTAACCTGAAACAAGCCAGCACTGAAGCACTCTGACAGTCTCAGTGTAGGTAAAAGAGCTTGTGATGTGGTGGAACTGGAAGCAGAGGAAACAGAGAGAGGGTAGGGAAGCAGCACTTGTCATTCATATTGCAGAGCGCAGCATGTTCTACACTCGGAGGAGGAAAGCCAATGAACAATGGTTATAAATTAATTAATGCTTCATGGACTCCTAATTTTATATCTTTTGCATTAAATAGTCATGGAATGAAATGCATAAACAGTACTTTTACCGAAGATAGAAACCCACATTTCTCTGTTTCCAGGTGAGTGCCTATCACAGGAACATGGAGTCAGGCTCTGCTGCACTCTGCCATTCCCTCCAGTCTTTTCTGCAATGTGGAATAGGTTTTTACAGGAGAAATTGAAAATGCCAACTCACATTAGCCAGTTGATTAGTAGTTATTGCACTTTCTAGAAGAGTGGATCTGCATCTCAAAAAGAAGAGTTACATCCAGGTCCCCTCCTTCTCAGCTGCATGTTCTAACCGGAGAGCACTTTAGATGGGTGCGTACTGTGTATACTGCTGTGGGGTAGATGTGCCCCAACAACATTTGCTGAATTGGGTGTCTCTGTGATACTTGGAGAAATACCTAATGTGTGGACTGTGATACTCCTTGTGTGAGTCAGACAAGAAGCATTTCTTAGCTTAGCATATGGAGAAACAGAACTTGAGGCAACCAAAGCACTTCACCTCCAAATTTTGGTGTCAGCTAAATGGAAGCTTTTAAGACTTTGCACCCAGGTACTTCAAATATTGCAAAAGTTTCACTTCAGTTTCTAAAATTCCATTGTTTTCAGAGGCATGATACTCCAGAGCTGTCCATAGTAGTATCATAGTTATGGTCTAGGAGAATGGTAGGCTGGATATAGGAAGAGCTTATACTGACTGTCAGAGCTGGACTTCATTGAACTCCTTTCCATAGCTTTATAAACTGCCTGCAGTTTACTTGATTAACATACACAAAACAAAACAACAATAAAAAAACAGGGAGAAACCCCCCCATAACATCCAACAGCCCAAATATTAACAGCATCTTTTGTAGTAACTGTGTAGTGGTACTGATTAATTGGTCCCATCATGCCAGCCAGTATACAGAGGGGAGAGTAAGAGTAGTTCCTGCTTAGTAAAGCAGTAATAAACTTGCTGGAACAAGAGGAAAATGTTTTAGTACAGGTCCCAGCAGCTACAGGACAATAACAAGCAATGAACTGAGGTTTTCTGAATCCCAGGGTAGGACATTGGACTTCATTTATGTGTGGAAATACATTTGGCAGTTAGGGACATCAAGATATCAAATCAGTATTAACTTTTCCGAAATGACTGTCAGGACAGCAGCTTCAATAATGTTGACTTTCCATAGCCTTCACAGTTGCCAGCTATAGCCCTTGGTAATAGGTTTATCATTGCTTTGAGAGAAGTACCCTGATCTCTCTAAGGCAACTGTTGTTTTTTACCCAAACAAAGGGCCATTTTTGTGGAGTAACACATAATTTGTTTAGCATTACCCATAACATTTTATGGTTGCTTTCATAAACCTCCCACTTTTTGGCAGCTTTTCTTACCCAATAAAGTGTGTGAAGGAAGGAAATAGAGCCAAGAATAGTTGCTCTAGCCACCATCAGAGCTCTTGGGATGGAGGAAAGGCTTTAAATATGGGGGACCAACACAGAAGTGGGTGGAAGATAATTTGTGTGAATTTTCCTTTAACAATTTTATTTATCCTGGCTTATTTAGGTCTATTTTTATTTCTCTGTCTCTGGAGAGAGCCTTCTCTCAGCCTATTTTTTTCCTTGCTATTCTTTTTGTAATTTTAAGCTATTTTGTGAGTCAAAAATAGAAGAAAACCCCCAAAACTGTCAGAGCTCTGACAGGTGTCCTATGACTTATCTTTCCTGAGCTTGCTCCTTTCTCTCCTCCCCTACACTATGTAGAAGGCTTGACATAATCCAGAAGGACCCTACATGCCACATTCACTAACTGACAGCCTGACTCAAGAGCTTAACCTCATTTCATCAAGTGTTCAACCTAGAAAGTAAGGCTGGGTACTAAAGTTGATAAACCTCCCATTTGCCTTCTGATTCTGCTCTGGAGGTGATCCTGTCTGGCAGGAGAGCAAGCACAATAACATGTTAAATCACTCCAGCAGTCAGACAGAGGGTGCCTGTCTCAGATCTCAGATCCCTCTATCTAGCTCCCTGCCTCACAGCAACTTTCTGGTATTTTAGAATTTTCTTGTTTCATCCACATCCCTCAGGGAGGCTAATTTCATGGCTCAACGCATCTCCGCTGTCCAGATTATTGTTTTTCCCTTCTGGATACTCAGCCTGAATTTTCCTCTTACACTAACCCCATTAGTTACTTGCATGATTGAACTAAGTGGGTGAGCCTGACAGAATGTGAGGTCCTTGAAAACCCTCCAGTTTTGGAGAGTGTGCATTTGCAATCTCTATTTGACTTGGATAATATTCTTTTGATTAAATGCTCTTCCATTATGTTAATGAATCATTAAAGTTAAAAATAATTGAAATGTATATATAAAAGCAACTACTAAGGTAAAAAGGAATCACGCACAGCTCATTGTGGAAGTGATCTGGCTGTAAATTGTGTATCCCTTGAATAAGTGTCTTCACATTTGTAATATAGGCCATCTTCTGGCATTTCAATGATGGTTCAAAGGATTTAAAATGATTTATTGTCTTAAACAGAAACTGTAGTCCCTCCTTAAACTGCCATGGCAAGAAGAATTTAAGGGCAGAAAAATCTGCTGTTTTCTGTACTTCATTGCTGGAAGTGCCCAACCCTTCCTTCTTCATCATAATGCTTCTCTCTTTCTCAGTTATTCAGCATCCTATCTAGTCTTTAACTAGGTGCAGGGAAAAACAAAGAAACCTAAAAACTTCCACTAAACTCTGCAAAATAAGATTGAATTCTCCTATACATATATCATTAGGTGCTTCATGAGAAAAAGAATAAAAACAAATAAATAATTTATGCAGTTATATCAACATATCTGAAAGTAAAAATAAGTAGTCCTGGAAAAAGAGGCTAATAAAAGAGGATTCTTACCGATGCCTGTCATGAGGCTTGTCCTCTGTAAGTGGGCGATCCTTGGGGCCCAATGTGGTTTAAACTCACGATTGGCATCTTTCTGACAGGAGATATTCATAAGTTCTCGGCTGCATATTCCCTCTTTCTCACAAATCCTGTAAGAACTCAGTATGAGATGATGGACGTACCATGTAAGCAATGGATCTAATCAAGGTTAATAAGCTCAGCTTTATAAATGAGCACATTTTTCAGGACATCTATAATTTTTTCTGCATTTAGCCATCTCATTTTAAAAAATGCCAGCACAATGGTTTTAAATACTACAAATTAAATTTACTACCTAAATGAAGATCATTGATATCACAGACAAGCAGGAATAATTTAGACCTTAATTGGACCTCTAAAGTTAATTAATTTTCCAGAGGTGTTTGGTATAAATATTCTCGCCTTAATTTATTGAAGCAGAAATCTGAGATGTTCATGCAACCAAGTATACTCCAGTTATAAATAGAAAAGTTAGGAATGTCCAATACTATCTTTATTCTTTTTTTTTCTGCTGTATCAGCAGACTGTGATATGAAAGTGGTACAAATACGGCAATTATGCCTTAAAGGATTTAATAACTGATGCCCTAATCCATAACCACATATCAGTACGTGCTCACATTTAACATAAGTAGTTATATTTGAAACCAAAGTCATTGAGTATGTTTGCTTAATGGGACATAGCATATTTATTCACTGGGACCTAAACCATTTACTGAACTAAAGCCTAAATGAATTAGAATCAAGGACATGAGGGAAGCGGGTCAGTGTTTTTTGTGTAATATTTCCAAGTGGTTAGTAGTTAAGAAAGTCCAGACTGTGGACAGTAGGCTTGCATTAATTGTTGCAGTTCCACTGGAAATACTTAGAAATCTGCAAGTGAAAAAGGTTTAATACTGTAAGCTATTAATTATGACGTTTCCATAGAAACGTCATAATTCCCTCTTCCTGAGAAATGAGCTAACTTCATGTATTGTGAATGGGAGAACGTAGTTATTGAGAGCTAGCTGTAACTTATTTGTATATCTTTGTATAAAATGAAGTCACGAAAGAAGTGAAATGCAATGATGCATATATCTTTCCCTTTTCCAATTATTGTATGGGATTCTTGTTCTTTTCAATACTTCTGTTAAAGTAGGGGCCCATTGGCCTCTTTAAAGAGATGCAACTTTCAGAAGACTGAGAGATACCAAGGTGGGAAAAATTTCTCGTCAGCTCAGGCATAGGATTTAAAGCTTAGGAAAAAAAGAATAAAAGATTATCGAGAATAAAGACATTCATATTCTGTGGTGGAATCTAAGGCTCTGTGGTGGATTCGAGGTTTGCAGCAGTCAGGGTATGTTTCTACCAGTTGTGGTCACCGTTTGAGTAGGGCCTCAATTTCAGCATTTCTCTACCCTTTGATAACTTGAATGTCCTCTCCAAAATGGAAGCATCATATACTACAGTCTATAAATAGATACAATTTTTCTGGTTTTGGTTCTTCCATTACACTGTGACAGTCTGCTCCTCTCCCCTGTCTTGATGCTAATAGTGGACTGACTTCCTGGCCTCCAGGGGCTGCCCAGCTTCTCTAGCCCTCATGAGGCTTGTGGCCAGCTCACCAGAGTTTACCGCTTTGCTCTTAGCTAATTTAAATCTAAGATGCGTTTTTCTGCCCTTCCTGCTTGCATTAGCACTGGAGTATTTTCCAGAAACTGATCTGGTCAAAGATTAGCATGGTCCAAAAAAGCAATTAATTGTCTCTGTAGGTAGTGACATGCAGAGCAATGGTGTGGAGTTATTCAGGGGGTGGGGGCAGGTAGTTACCCAGAGGTGCTGCTGTGTGTTGGTGCTGGGCGTTTTGTGAATAGTTGTAAAAATTAAAGTGTTTTTTGATAATTAGTCAAAACAGATTATAATTTCCCCCAAAACTAACATGCTCATAAATGTTGTATGAAAAGACGCTAGTTCTAATTTCACTTAAATTTCCTATAAGAAGAGGATGAAAGCAGCATTTCCCAAAAGCTCTAGTCTAGCACTTTTTTTTTTTCTTTCTATTTTCCTTCAGGTTTCCACTAAGTGAATAATAAATGTGTTTTCCTCAGAAATTACATGCCTACAAGTGAAATTCTTTCCCTATAAGCTATGTAAGAAACCATTTCTCCTATTGTACCTGCATGAATAATATCTAACATCACACAAAACCTCATTAAATGTTTTTTTTCCAAGGCAAACCCTAAGCTGTAGAATGTAATGTAAGGGTTTGACTTAATAGGACAATATGCACTTCCTTTAGGCCTCATATTTTACATGCTTAAAAAATAATAAAATGAGATGTTCAAAGTAAAAATGTTTAAGAACGATAAAGTGGGTACTGGGATGACAAGGACTGATTCTTTAAAGGCATAAAACAGGAATATTTTTCTCCTGATATGAGTATTTCATGTTGGCACTACTTTAAAACCTCGCTTTTTAAATAAATAGCAATTTGGAGTTATTTGTCAAGCATTAGATTATCAGACACACTTCCATTAGAAATCAAATTAAATCAAACTGTCAAATGTACTAAACATCAGTCAAAATTACGAAAAAACCCAACAACAAACCAACAAACCAAACCCAAAGCAAAACCCAAACCCCAAAAATGAAATCTTGGTAAAGAATGCAGAAGTCTAGAAAGAAACATATCATGTCATTTACATTTAAATAATCAAAAGAACACTGTTCTGATCGGGTAAATGCTGTAATAGGATGAATTTTGGCTACTTCAGGAAAAATAGCATATACTCAGATACCAGCGACCTGCTGCACCACCTGAGACCCGTCATCCTATGTCACTGAGTCCATGACAGCAAATGTATCAACTACACAGGGCACTGGGTATACACAAACCATTTACTGTCTTTGGGTATAACTTCACATAGTGTCAATAGTGGTGCAGAGCAGGCAGAGGAGGGACAGGGAAGGCTGTATGGTAGCCCGGGCTCGCTGGGTGGGAGAGCCTTTGCATATAGCTCAGACAGTCCTTAGGGTCTGTGTAAGTCACATTATCCTCTCCCCAGGCTGGGGAGGAGGTTAGAACGATGCCTGAGAGGCCCCTGCCTTCAAAATGTTCTCACTTACTGCCATGCCCTTTTGTACACTCAGCCTCTAAGTGTTTACAACCTGGTCTTCAGGCAAAACAGTTCCTTGCCATGGCTTCCAGATTTTTTCCCACATGTCCATGCGCATCTCCGAAGCCACTTCATGCCATGCGGGACCGTGTCAGGGTTACAGCGTGAGGCAGGATCACATTCACTCTGCCTCATTTTCACAGACAGCCAAAGCGATACCTCCTTTCCTCACCCTCTGACAGCTTCATTTAAAATCTTGGCTTCATTGCAAGTCCATGGCAAGTTTCCCACTGGATACTGAGAGAATATGTTGTCACTACCATCTGCAAAATCATTAGATGATGGAGAAAGAGAATTGATCTCAGCCTAATGATGTGCAGCAGTGCAGGTAATGCTCACTGGGATTGCGAAACAGGCTGGGGATCGTTTCGTCTTTCTAGGAATAATTGGCACATGTGAATCTTCTCAATGGAGCCTGTCATATGTCAGAGGAGGCTCCAGTCCTTCATAACCTTTGTGGTGAAAAACAAGCGATCCAGGAGTCTTGACCAAGGTGGAGAATCACTGGATAACCTTAGTGTTAAACAACTCATCCGTACACTTGCTCAGCAAGTTTGCTGCCTTCAAGACACAGGATGTATGGGGATTTTTGTTCTTGATTTGCAACAGAGCAAATTTCCTAATTCACTGATGCCTGAGGAATAGGAAACAGAATTCAGATGTGTTTAAATAAACATGAATGTCAATTATCAATAGCACATCACTTTGAAGAGGGGACAGGCTGCATAAGCTGCTCAGCCTGTCCATGTGGCTGGAAAGTTTGTCTCACTGATGACAGAATTGACACAATTGCTCAGTTTCTTCCTGCATTTTTTAAAGAAATACAGCAAACACAAATATTTAAAATAAAGTACAAATTTTTCTCAGTGCTCATCCCACTGTAATGTAGAGTTTATTCAGTGGCAAGGAGGTATTCCTCTTAGGATCAGCTTATGAGTTCCTTTTGCTTTCTCTCATGAAGTTGTAGCTGCCCTTACTTGTCAGCATAGCTGGGCAGTTCCTTTCATTAATCCAGTCTAATGATCACAAGGCTCAGGGAAAAAAAAAATGACGTACTGAGGCAACTTCAACCCTGGCATGATCACAGCCAAGTAGATTTGATTTCAGGTATTATCACAAAGACACTCTCAGACTGGAAACTGTCCATTTAAATTTTGCTGTTTTCTCAGGGAAAGGACAGATTCTTAATTCAGCATTCTACTTTCTGTAGATTGGAAAGCTTTTTTCAAATTACTTTGATAGGAAGCAAGAACCATCGCTACTTCTATCTAGTTTGTGCTGCAAAACTAGCCTTTAAATATTCTTAAATACATAACAATGAAATGACCCTTACTGAAGCAGAAAACTCAACTCCAGTCTACCAACTTATCTCTCTGCTGTAATCTAATTGTCTCTTGAGACTTTCTAATTTCATTCAACAAATGCAGACACGATGATGGCAACGGCAATGAAAACTGCAGCTTGGTAAATCAATATAAATTACTGCAGCAACAAAAGCTGTTGCAGTTTTGACTTTTGAGATGCCAGAAAACCAGAGAGTTGCAAAAAAAAAAAAAAAAAAAAGTAAATAATTACAATGGATTATTGATATTGCCTTATTTTATGGATTGCATCTTTGCTGTAAAGGAATTCTCTTTCCTTCCTGCCTTCTTTCACAAGGGATTTTGATTTATAAAAGTTCAGGACAACAGAAGATATCAAATTGCAGTTATCAGTGTTTGTTTTGCCTAGCTTCTGGACTGATGCTTTCAGAACCATAGGGTATCTGTTTTTGAAACAAAACTGTAGTCTAGAATGTATGTTAATGGCATTTGACTTGGTGTGTTTGATTTAAAGATTAATATGCATCACAAAATACAAAACAGTCAACAAAAAGAATGTACCATTTCCATGTAAAATATGGTTGCATTCTGAGAAGTCATGTTTATCTCTATTAAGAAACTAAGTTAGTGTAAAAATTAAAAAGGGTTGTACTAATTTATTTACAAGTTGTACATTTTGTAAAGGATACAAAAAAATGACATTAGAGATAGATTTAACAAGTATAAAGAGGAATAAAATACAATAAATTGAATTATTAAAAATAATAGATATTATTTTCAATTTAAATAAATTTTAATGTATTAAGTGTTAAATATGCAGAGCAATGGCATTTACAGCTCTCTGTGGAAGCTGATGGTTTGCTGATAATGCTACTTGTTCTGTAGTATCAAAATGAGTTAATTAAGAATTGCAAGTCTAGTGTTTAGCATGACCTATGGATCAACTATATATATAGCTTCAGGGCTCAGCCATTTGGGTCTAGAAGTGCTCACAAAGTGAAACTTGCTGAGCTTAAGACAGTTCCAACTGGGAATACTATTAACACAAGCATTATTCAGATATTCAACTGCTCTTCTACCTGGAAAACCATTTGCTCATCTTGCTTCAAATCTAACAGAGACGTCTACTTTATTTTCTCCTGGCATTTGCTAGGGCTTTGAAATTAATATATTAACATACACTCAGTTATAGCTTCCAGTAATCATAACTGCAATGTTCAAAAAGATTCCTACCAAATTGATGTGGATGAAACCTTCTTTGACTTCAGAAGAAATTCTGCTTGATTAAGGACTGAGGTAATTTCTGCCCTTACTCAGAACATACAAAAATATAAGGGGAATCTGCAGGCCAGAACCTCATCTGACACAGCCTGACACCGCTCCTTCGGTTTCCTGCAGCTGGAGACAGGACTCTCCTTTTCTCATGGAATTAAAGGAACCTGGGTTATCCATCCACAAAATGGGAAGAAATTTCCTGCTCAGCACAGTTATGTTTGAAAGACACATGGAAGATTACATTAAACTCTCGGTGATCTCCAGTCAAAAAGCAGTGTCATCTCTGTAACAGCAATGAAAAGAAAACTTACTGGTTGCTTCACTTGGTACTCTGTCTCTGTTCTATAGAAAATGCCAAGATGGTCAAAAGTACCAAGCATTTATCCCACACTGTTTCAGGATGATTTGTTTGTTGTCAGTCCAGTTGAAAAGCAGACCCTAACTAAGGATGCTCAATTGTGAAAATAATCTTTGAAATTACACCTTTAATGCCTCTTTTTATTTCTGCAACTGATCTTAACATCTTTGAATTTTGAGATTACATAAACTGTTTTGCTTTCAATTTTGTAGAGTAGCTCAAAAAATATGGTGGTAAAGGAAGTCTTATATTACATTGCACCCCTTCCAATATTAGTTATTTAACTTTGAGTATGCAAAGAGTATAAATGGATGCATTTTATGATGGTAGTTTAGTTTTGATGTGAATCAAGAAAACATTGTTTAAATTAGGGTAATAGTTGTGAATTTAAATTGCCAGCATTCAGATAGCTGTGGGTTTGAAACACAGATAGATACTCCTTCAAATCTGTGGATCTAACAAGATAACAGGTGTCAGTAGACAGCTTCTCTTTGCACAGAGATTGCATGACAAGGTCTGAATGCCACTGATTTTGAGAATCCTGGGACCCGCATGCCATGCTATACCAATCTAGCCATGTATGACATTCACATCTTCCAGAGTTAGGCATCTAAATTAAGGGGTTTTATTAGGATTGAGCTAATTTATATGAGAAATAGAGAAATCCCCTAGTTTTAGCAAACTGAAAGCTCTGTTGTTCAGGTAGGAAGTACAAATGTCTCCTTTAGGTATCAAACCCACGTGTTAAGTTTATAGATCTGTCTGTGTAAGAACACTCTGCTCCACCAGAAGTAGTCACAGGTTTCAGTTTGAGCTGTTTCGATCCAAGTTTCTTTTTTACTCATCAGCTAGACAATGTCCATTACCTTCCAAAGAGCTTTACATTTCCATTTGTTTACCAAAGAAAAGAGCTAGGATCTTTGAAAAGCACCTTTGAATATTTGTTTATACAAAAGTTGCTGTAAAGTGCTAGTTATTAAATGCTTGCTGGGCTTGGTAAAACCCAGATCTCTCAGAATTAAGTAGATATGCCACTAGCAAAAAGACATATTGAATAATAAAATACTCAGTATGCCTAGCATTGTTTTGTGTAACTCCAAATTTATTTATAGATTTTGACTTTATAATAGGCTTCAGTATCTCTACTTTATGGTTTGCCAATGCACCCAGAGGGAAGGTTCATTCTAATCAAATTTAGTATCACAAAAATAAGCACAGGAACAAATCAACAAACCCCTGGCATTGTAAACATTGTAAAAAGACAGATGATTATGTTGCTAAGTTTCTTCTACCTTGAAACTAATTCTCCATGGTTCAGCTGTTGCTTCCCTAACCATGTAGTGCTTCTGTCTCTTGCTGCGGTGCTATCCTTCAAGGGAGATAGATATTGCATGTGGGTAGGAGATAACGGCCAGCTGAGACAGCTCTGCATTATGTTTGTGTCTGGAGTCACTCATTAGGAGACAGGCCAGTGAAAGTCTCACATTATTCAGAAATGGCTGAGAAGAAGTTCTGGAAAATAAACCACTCCTCCATTTTTGCTCATCAAAACCTGTTGAGAGGAATCCTTTTGTAGATAAGGATTAGGGCATGGAATTAATGACTGCCTTTAAAAGTATCTTTGGACTGACTATCTCTGTTTCCTGTCGGAACAACCTTTTAATTCTCTTCAGGCTTTTCTAAGCTGTAATAGCATTATAAATTGTTATTTTCAGGA
The DNA here is from genome assembly GCF_023634085.1 of Falco cherrug. Taxonomy (NCBI): domain Eukaryota; kingdom Metazoa; phylum Chordata; class Aves; order Falconiformes; family Falconidae; genus Falco; species Falco cherrug. The sequence continues at coordinate 28,621,747 of NC_073704.1, read as the reverse complement.
GTTTCTGTTTTCTCATGTTTAGCAATATTACTAAGTGGTTGGGATGCATGCACAGGTTGCTGCCTTTGCCCTTTGCTATATGTCCTCACTGTGGGAAGCTGTGCTGATGACACAGTGCCCCAAAAAAGGAGAGCTGCCATGCTGCTGGTCAGGCACACCCTGGCATTTTGCTGAAACTCTTAAGTTAACCGAGGACTTTTGTATTTCCAGAAGGTGACTGTAAGATGGGACATGTGAGCAACAGAAATCTGTGTGAAGAAAATTGTAACTAGGTCTAGGTCAATTCTTAATTATAGAGTTCCTTGGAAATTATTTGCTATTTTATATGTAGTAATAGATATGCAATATATATATAAAATAAATATATATGTATGTTTTATAATATTTTAATTTTATGTTCTTTTAGAAATATAATTTTTCAGAGTGGTTGGCTCTCTTAAAAAAGCTAAAAAATGCAGAAAGGAAATACTACCTGCAAAAATGTTAGTTTTAATCAAAACCCATTATCCATTGAAAAATTTCAACAGGAAACACTTACCAGGAGTCATAATTAGTTTTCAGTGTTTTCTCATCTACCCTACCCTCTTTGTTTTATGCTTTCTCTGCCATATTATATTATCTGAGTGATAGACTTTATTAAATAATGTGGGAATACGACTACTCCCTGTCTAACCAGCCAAGCCAATCAAACCTGAGCATTTCAAGAGGTCCTTTCCAACCTAAACGATGTTGTGATTTTGCTACCTTTTCTGAGGGGAAAGCTTCAGTCTGTTCTGACAATTTCCCTGACTATTCTGTGTAAATGGCTTTGCAGTAACAGGGCAAATGAGCAGTTCTTGACAGATGAGTAATGCTTGATCCAGGCAAATTTGCAAACTCCTTTATTCACCATTCTTAGGCCTCCTTTTCTGGTTTCTCAGCTGATCTTACACAGCTGTACCCCAAGAGCTGCCAGGTAACTATATTCATTTGAAACAGGTTAGACCACGATTTGTACCAGAGAATTTTGCTGTACTTGATCTTTGGCTTCATGCATCACCGTGTAATGATGCTCTCATTAATTAATATCTCACTTAAGCAACACAGAGTACATAAGCACACAAACAGGTTTTAGTTACCAACAACACCAGATAGTCCTAAAGACACAAAGTTATTCTTCGGAGTTTGTATTTAAAAGATGACAACCAAATCTCCAGATAAGGACACACATCCACAGTTACTGACACTGGACCAAATTGCTCTCCTTGTAACATTTCAACTTCCCATTTTACTTGGGGCTGAAAATTTCCCATCTGAGAATCTGGCCAAAAATATTGCAAAATTTGATACGCAAAAAGAGACTCAGTCTGCTAAGGAGAAAAAATGAAATGGAATGTGTTACTAGAAAAACTTTTTTTCTTTTCCTTCACAAAATAGAAAATCTGCTCATTTAATTTCATTATGTTGTAAGTCCTTTGAGGCCACTTGATGTTTAGACATCAGGATGACTTCCAGCATCTCTTCTTAAGTGCATTTAGTGAATTTAGTATTTCACTTTTGTCACCAAAAAAATGTCACTGGTGTGAGGTATAGCACAAACCCCATAAACTATGGACAAAGTGAATTTGTTTCTGTCATCTTCATGACCATGATCCCTAAGCCTTAAAAAGTTGCAGCTGGCTTTATTTCACCCTGTGCTCAGTATTGACGAAGCAATAAAAGGTGGGTATTAACATCAAAGAACCAATATTCGAATAATTGTTTAGCTGTGTGGGAGACAGCTAGGCTGCAGTCAGAAGTACATAAATTTGAAAACAGCATGCAAGCCCATGGCTGGCATCTATGGAGAGCTGTCAGAAAGGACAAGTTAGGACAAAAAAAAAATCATGTAGTGTAAACAATCAGAAACTATTATTCTTTCCCATGATTTATCTAGTGTTAAAATTGTGTTCAGTGCTTTACAGACAGGTCTGAAGATACAATAAGAAATCAAAGGGTGAAGAGACTTATGCAGTGCTTAATAATGCAGACATCACCATCTAAGCAAGCTCAGTGGGAATATATTTTGCTCATCCTTTGCTTTTCAGTTTAGGTCATGACACTCGTAAGCCTCTGAAGGGGCACCTAACTTAGCAAGCCAGGCTATAAGCAACGGTGTGGTAACTGATCCATATTAAAACTACCATGTTTGTCTGCTGGGCTAAGTAAGGAAGGTGCCTTTGTGCTCACATATGGCTGTGAGCTAGAGCAGATGAAATGTGGACACATATTATTCCTTTCTGCTGCCTTTGCAGTGAACCTGAATCTTCCACGTCCCCAGACACCACCCTGTCACAAGGGAATACTTCACTGAATGCCATTGCATAATGGATAGAAAAGCAAGTGTTTTCTCACTACTGCTTTGCAGGCTTGTCCAAAGCAAGTAAGTACTGTGCTTTATGATATTTCTACAGAAATGTCATTTCCCTGCATACATGTTTCTGTCCCAGAATTACAAAAATTGATTCACTCCAGCAGATTTAGCCTCAGATTATTAAAAAAGTTTCCTGGAGGCAAGCATCATACCGATTTCCCTGATACCCCAACACTCAGATTTCCTAGAGAAAATCTGGGGCAAATGATTACTCCATCATTAAAAGTCAAAGCAAAGCAGAAGATATATCTCAGAAACCATACCAGCATGAAAGGGTGACAGGCTGACTGTGGCAGTGGGGCTTCCTCTCTAATTCCCTAAGATGAATGAAAGCATAGATTCAGAGTCCTGGGAATCCAAAATTATTTCCTTGGGACTGCTGTTTGTCAGGGACATTTCAGTTGCTTATAAGAGCACTGTCCATTTCACACTCTAGATTACATATGCAGCAAGGTCCACATCACAGCACATCATTTCTCTATCTAGTATAAAGCATCACTGGCTGTAGATAGATGTTAACTTACAGGGATGTCCCATAATTCACAGAAAGATTCAGCTGTTCTGTCTAAGAGGGTCAATTCCTCAGTCTACAGCCTCATTTACAATAGCAATTCTAGCCTGGATGTGGATGCTTAATCTTTTTTTCATTATTATTATTCTTTCTGAACAATATTAATTTCTAGGTTGAGGATACACCACACTAATCCCTTCTTTTCTCAAAGGCTGCATGAATTATTAAGGTTGTATCTTGTTTTGCGGGAACCACTACAGCTGATATCTGACTGATTAAAAAAAAAAACAACAAATAACAAAAAGCAAATACCACACCACACCACCCACCCACCCACAACCCATCCTTTTTTAGCTCAGCTTTAGCCCTCTATTAAATGGCATCAGGGAAAAAAAGGAATATATAAATAATTTCCTGTTACATTCAGCTGCTGGAGAATAACAAGAAGAAAAATGTCTACTGTGACAAAATCTGACCACAAATATGTACATTCTTACCTTATTTTGATCTTTATATAAAAAAATGTGATTTATGATCTTGATTTCTAAACACCATGGGCAGCTGAATAGGCTAGCCGAGGACAAGTCAAACTACTACAGTCTGAAAGACCTGCAGACATGTCTTGAAAGCCCTGAATAATGAGGTAATCTTACCACAAGAGTGGAAAATTTACATTAAGATAATTTGAGATTGACTTTGACTCTTTGGATTAAAAATCTTCCAAGCATCAGTCCTCTTATCAGTAGAAGTGAATTTGACCACTCCAAAAGAGGAGGTGGGATGACCTTCCTGTGGTGGGAGGGGGAAGGAAGGGGGAGAAGAGTCTCATAGGGCTGAGCTTGCTGTTGAGATTGTCTCTATTTCTCCTCTTCCATCTCATTTTATATGTGTGTCTCATCCTCATCCCTGGTTCAATGACTGCAATATTGTAGAAATATTATACCACTAAGTGCAACGTGCCACAGCCTCCCCCATACCTGGCCTGATGGACCTACAGTGAACACTGCAGATGGGAAGTGGGTACAATAAATATGCTGAAAATGCTCTTTTTTTTGCCATCTCTTTTTGAATCTTTCTGAAGGTGATGGCTACTTACCAGGAGTCAGACTAAGTCCGATACTTGTGTGTACATCAAGCTGATGGCAGCTTGGTATTCCCGTTGTACATTTTTCTGGGGCAAAGTTATGTACAAATGAATGCATTAAAGATCAGTTTGAAATGCAACAGTCCACAGATTGTGTAGAAGCAATAAGGCTTTAAAGGAGAGAAATGGATCTAAAAATGCCAAGGTTCAACTTTTGCAACAGTCCCAGCATGAGCACGAGAGGGCTTCTTAATTAAAGGGAGTGGGGGGTGGGGAGCAACCAGCCTGCAGTCACAGTGTGGGGTCTGGAAGTACTCTGAAGATGGCACTTTACGATCGTGAAATGTGCTCATTTGACAAAGACGCCTGCCTGCCTGCCTGGTTTTAAGAGGTGATTATCTAGCTGGCAAAGGATCATATCAGCAAAACTCCTGGATGCAACTCTCTGCTGAAGCCTGCCCAGATCCCAGAGGGACTGCATAAGGGTAGCATGTATTAAAATAAGGTTGCTCTTGTAGTTTTGGTGGAACAGCTCCCTGACATTGCATTTTGGATCACAGCTTACCCAGTGTAGTTAACTTCTCCTAAAACTGCCAGTGTAAGAAAGGAATTTAAAAAGAGTACAGCTTGGGTTGTAAATAAGATCCATTGTGCCATAACTGGCAAGCAGCAACAGCAAAGAGGCCAGGCTGCCTTTTGAGCATCGTGTGACTGCTTTGTACACGTGTAACAGCGTGGGTCTTGGCACACGTTTTAAACACCTGTGATGATTTTCAGCTGTTGAGAAAGTGAGACAGTTAAAGAGAGACACTGGGAAGGTAACAACTTAATGAAAAAAAGAGCTCTGTGTGGTACAAGTAGCTGTCCCAGCCCCTCTGGAAAGCTTTTTATGGTTAAATTAATTTCTAAAAAAGATGTCTTTTTTTGGTTGTTTTTGTCTTTTTTGATTGCCTCCCCCCACCTTGGAAGTTGCGATGATAAGGGAAAGACACTGAAAAATCTGGGCACAGGCAACATATGTGTTGCTACAGAGGAACACAATTGCAGATCATATTAAACAACCTCTTTCCTGAGGACTGCTGATATTCACACTCTGTGGTCTCCCCTCTCAACACATGAACTGTAATTTGCCTTTGCACATCTGGGAAAACTGTCCTCAGTGATCAGTTTGCTAGAAATACCAGGAGTCAGACAGAGACACAGATGCGTTGCTGAGCCCAGTTTCAAGGGTGAGGCTGAAAGACAGCTTCCAAGGTTTTTGTGGTAAGCAGTCCCAATGAGACTGGTTGTTGAGCAAATCAGGTGCACAACTGTTTCCACCTCTGTAGGACTCGCTACAGGAAAGAAGTAATAGGCATAGGCGTATGGAGGGGAGTATGTTTGTGTGAGTATCTGGGTGTTTACACAGAGGACTAGTTGAATCCCAGAGCTTTTACTTAGCAAGAGCATGGTCTTTTTTTTGAGCAATATTTTCTATTCCATGTTTCTGTGTTATATTTTGGTCATTCCAGTGGAAAGCTATTGCTGTGGCCCAGGTTTGGATTCCTCCCTGAAATATTCATGAGGCCTGAAACTCTTTAGAGGTGAAAGGTACCACTATTCTCTTCTCTGATACTGCTCTGATACTTCCCTAACCTGAGCCCAAAGATGTTATGCCTATGTTCTCTATTCTCTCTGAAAAGACAGTGTTTCCTTATCAGAAATATCTTGAAATCAGTACCATGACTCCAACAGTAATTTAAATGAGCAATAAAGAAGTTTGTTCCAAACACCACAGTGTAAAAAAGATCTCAAAGGAGAGCATTTAAAAAGAAGGTACTGCACAGATATACAGAGATGCAGACATAGAAAATATTTTATGCAACTGTTTAGACACAAGGTGTGGACAGATTGTGTTCAATCTGTCAAATCATATTTTTGCTGTTTCTGATTAGCTTTATTCTTAAAAGAAGTTTTTGATATAAAATGGAATTGTGAGATCCATGTGTTAATAAAACACTAAAACAGGTGTTTAAACTATAAGAAATAGGGATCAGTAGAATGACTCACCTGTTTAATGTTGAGTACTTAAATGGATTGATAGAGTGAGGTACTTTGTTCTCCAAAGAACAGAACTCTTAATTTCTTTGTTAATCAGTGTTATCTCATTCATTACAGTTACAATGAGTACTCACAAACAGCAAATCCTCTCTTTCTTATCTCTGTCAAAGCATATGGTCCTAGCAAAGGAACCAAGATAACAGTAGCAGAATGCAGATGTCCTCTAAATTCAGGATGCTGAGTGGTTACATCCACAGGAGCTGAAGGGAGCCTTAACAAAACTTAACATTTTATGTACTTTGATATTGTCAAGAGGATTTCATTTCAAAGCACATCTATTCATCCATCCTTAGATAACCTATGGGTAAGTGGACCACTCTTTTAAGGCAAGTGACTTCTGGTCCTCAATAATGCATTTATTCCAAAAGCCACCACCTGTAACAAAGGATAGAAATTGTCAGAAATCTTCCTATAAAAGCTTTTTCATTGGAAAATGCTGGTTAGTAGGAAGCAGTACTTTTAGTGAGTTTCTACTTCAGTGGACCTTTTGGTGTAGTATGTTTTAAAAGAAGAAAATAATATTTTCAAACTAAAGCATTTCATTTTGAAACTATTTCCAGATGAAGCCACTTACTGTTTTAAAATATGAGCTATAATGCATCTCAGAAAGATACAAATTATAAGTATTGAAAAATCATGTATTAGTAATATTTCATTTTTATCAGCTATAATTATTATCAGTTTACTTCTTTTTTTCACAAGTTGAATACTGGGCCTGGATATGAGATAGAGAAACGTTTAAGATTCTCAAAAAATTTAGATGGGTGGAATATATTATTCTTTTAGGATAAAAAACTCTCACTCTTTATAAGTGACATCCTGGTATACAGACAGATCAAAATTCAGATCCCAAAAGATCAGTAGATATGTTTCTCTTGTTGATTTCATTGACACATTAAGTGTTTGTCTTTTGCTTGGTCATAGCATCTGCTTCCATAATAGTGTTATGTGGACCTGAGAGTCTAAATTCCTAATTTAAAGTTCCCTTGATCCTTGCACTTTGAACATTGTTAGTTGTGGTGCTATTTATCAAACATACAATTTTTGAAGTTCCTGCTGAAACTGCTTCCCAAGAGAAGTCTTTCCTTCTTCAGCCCTGACAGTACTATAAATTATTTTAAGATGTTATAACCTTCTATATTTACTAGTGAGTTATACTGCTAGTTAAAAATGTCTCTGTTTCTGAAGTCTCCTATCTGATTGTTTGCTGGGAGCAACACAGTGAAGAGAAAACCCAACCATTGGTCTTGAGCTCTGAAATCATCTCGTAACAAATGGTCTCAATTAAAGGCAATTCAGTGAAGTCTATGGGAACATAGTCAATTATCAAAACCTGTGAAATAAATCTTTTGAGAACACAATATGACTTCATTTTACAAGATATAAAAAGCCATGCAATACAAATACAACAGAAAAATGGTCACACCAGGCAGAAAACAGTGGAATATAATACATAGAAGATGTGTTTTTTCCTGTACTTGAAATGCCTTTCCCAACTTTATTAACAATTTGCAAACTCCTTACATAATTATAGGAAGTACTTGAATGAATGTTCATTTAGGTCTACCCAGTCTGTTTTGTTTCTGTAAAAATCTATACTTAATGCCACCTGAGAAAGAAGTTACAGCAAAGTAAAGAACCTGAAAAATTAAACAATTTACGTCATGAAGGGAAACATCCCTCCTGTCAAAACTCAGCTTGTGTTTGAGGCATGGAAACTGAACATTGCTGCAATTATTATCGTAGCTTCTTTCAGCTCCTTAGGAATCATAAGAAAGCAGATATGATGATATAGAATATATGAATAGATATGATGATATAGACATAAAAAGCAATATTTGCTATAGTTGTAGTCATCCACAATTTAATAGCAGTTACTTAAAAGCTACTTCAGAATCAATGCATGTATTTTGGAGAGAAATTAATGTGTTACATCAGAGGCATTCTTCTTCTGAGTTACTATTATTATAAGTTGGTTTGCTGCTTCCTTCTTATCCACTAAATTTCTGCTATCAGAATCATAGGTCCAAAGAGGTACAAGGGATGTGAAGTCTTAAAAATGCATTAATGGTGGGGTCTTCTGTGAATGGATTGCAGACCATTGGTGCTGCTCAGAAAGAGGAAGTTTTGTATCAAGCGTTTCTTACTACTCAGGCTGAGAATAGAAGTAAATATGTGTAAACACAATATCAAGATCCATCTGCTGGAAATGCCCCTGTAGGAAAACAATCTGTGAATCTCCATCAAATTTTGCTCCCGTTTTCATTACTACCTAAGGGGAAAGCCTATTGTTCAGTGAAAGGCAAAAGGATGCTTCTAGCCATGGGCCACAACCCCTATCCAGCAAAACTCCTCTTAATTCCTTCCCTACCCAGCAAATAACTTCAGCATGTGCTTAACACCTGCCGTGTAGGATTTGGACATATGGTGAAAAGGACTTCTGTGAATCAAGGCCAAAATATTTAGTGTTGTATTTAAGCACTTCACTTTCAAGCTGGCTGGTTTGAAAATGTTTTTTTTTTATTTTCTCCCCAGCCTGCCTGGCATGATTTTGGCTGCTGCAAGCCAATAAATAACAAAAGTAACAATCTTAATAAATAGTAAATATTTAATATCGTAAGAACAACATTGCTGAGTACACAGCATTTTGAGTGACAGATGTGTATTTGTTAGTGATATTAACTAAATGGAGAGTGCCTTGCAGTTTCTTTAATAGTTGCAGAATTAATCACACAGATTAATAATGCTGCCACTCGCAGAGGGAAAATGATTTCTCCTTAGCACTGCCTTTCTTCTTGCTAAGACTGTTTTCAACCAAAATACATGGTGACACATGAACAAGTACACCAACTTCTTAAAACTGGGGGTTTTTTAAAGTTTTTACACATTCACTTCAGAGATTCAGTTTTTCCATTCAAATAGGATGTGGTCCTTGTGCTGGGAAGCCAAAACCAGTTACTCAGCCCCCTGCCTGGTGCAGTGAGGATTGCTCATCTGATGCTGTACAGAAAGTGGGAGTTTCTCCACCCGAACACGTCCTGGAGTATGTGTAAAACAGCAGTATGTGAAAAGGGATTAAATATTTTTCTCTTGCTCAAGAGAAACACCTCTTGAACATGAAGGTGGTTGAGACTCAGGAAGCACAGCATAGAAATGCCTTAGCTGGCTCTGGCAGTAGGCAGAAAGATTAACACAGCAGTTAGCCAAGGCTGACACAACCCGTCCTTGGGAAGGAGCACTGCACACTGTCCTTTCTCCTGTCTGACTATAAAGGAGACAAACTGACCTATACTGAGCTAAAGCCAAGGGCAGTACTACGCTGAATAACCTTTTACAGTTTCTGTGCTATCCCTGCAATAGCAGCTGGATTCCACGTGAAGCTGATGTGCATTGAACGGATAACTTGGTATCCAGTCAGATTCCAAGAAGTAATGGGTTTAGTAGCATGAAAACAGTAGTTTGAAAAGTCAGGTTGTGTGTCCAAACATCTGTATTTGATGCAGCATTTTCTGGGCCATACAAAGGCCAGTTGGAACTGTATCCAGTAACAACGTTGTATCCCTACAGGATCAAAGTACCATGTAACACCAAGTACTAAATAAATTACAGTTAGAGCGCTGGAAGAGAAAGCAACGCTACCTTTCTATAAGAAAGCTTTACTTTGGAGTTAATAGTCTGCAGTAGCTTGAAATGAGGGATGCAACTAGCTAAATTGAAGCTAGTCTTTTATGCATACGTTAGGTGCCTGGAGAGTTTTACATCCACTCAGAGAACCTTGCATTGCCTTTTGAAATGAGGAAAACAAAGTAGATTTCCTTTGAAAACAGAAAGTTTTTTAAAAATACCCTCTTATGCTACAGGTATGATATGAAGCAATTGCTTTGCTGATAAGTCCTTCTAACAACTATATTGAATAGCAAGTCACACATCATGCAGCGTTACATCAAAGTAAAATGCCAGAATTCAGTATCATTCAGCCAGCAAGTACTGATACATTTTGAGATGAGATTTGATCACTAATGAAAGACTGCATTATTCCTCTCAGGAAGTCCTATAATAAACCTTGTTTAAAAGGAAAAAAAAAGAGGGTGGAAAAAGAAAAGAAAGAAGAAAAAAGAATGAATGGTAGCATTTTGTTTGTATTATTCTAATTGGGAAATTATTGTCACTTAAAAGCTACTTCTTATGAAGTATTTTCAACCATAATAAAACTGCATTTTCCCCACATGTAACAATATCATTTTGTTGCCTTTATTTTCCTTCACCAAAACCAGCATACAAAATCTTACCAAAATCTGGATGCTTCCTGACAGAATTTTAGGATCTGAGGAGGGAAAGCAAGCAGACAATACTTTCATTAAAATGAAAAGAAAAAATTTCAGTGGAATTAATATCATTTATTTCTCAGACAAAAAGGAAATAGCCTATCTTTCAGTTTTAAATGGAGATTATATATCTGAAGGTTTGACCAGCAGGAAGAGAGGAACCTTATGTTGCTTCCAGGGCTCAGTAGAAATGTAGATAAACTAAAAGCCTGGTAAAGTATCATTGCAGTAAGTCAGATTTCTTTTATAACAAAGACTGACTGAAGTATCTCTGCCCTCTCCTACGTTCCCTAATCCCTAACATACATGAGCTGCTGCCACAGTACATCAGTGCTGTCTGTCGAAGGTGGGTGTGAACCTGCCTTTGAATCAATGAGCTTTGGAAACAGCTGAAACATTAATTTGTCTAATACATTTTAAAGAGCAGGGGAAAAATAGTTGAGCCGTTGATTACTACAACTCTATGAAGGTGTTATATTCTTTTATGTAATTGTGGAAAAGCCTAGCTGAATAAATCAAAATATTGTTATTATGGTGGAGAGCAGGTGAGTCTGCCTCTATTCACAGGAAGAATCAGTCTTAGATTGCACAGGTCAGACAGTTGTCCAAGTGTAATATCTTCAGGTTTTGTTATTATTTTGAAGGAAGGAAACCTTGTTTCATCCCGTTCAGACTCTAAAAGTTGTAAAAAGTACTTTGAATTTAGATCCATGTAATTAGTCTTTATATTCCTGAAGAAAAAGAAATGGGAGGTGGCTGGGTTCATGTTCCTGACAGACCTTCAGAGGGATGGAAGATGTATGCTAACTTCAGTCCTGTAATGCTTCAGTATCTTGTCTCACCTCCCCCTGTAGTCAATGTAAAGCACAGATTAATCACTCCGGGAGTGATTTTTTCCTATCCAGACACTGATGCATATGGTGATTATAAAGTAGGTAGAGCAAAATCTGCATTGTTTCTTCTTTCCTTGGAATATAGAGGGAGACTAGAAAACTAGATTGGCCTGAACACCTCTGGTTTAGATGGCAAATGTCAAATGAGATGAATACAGCTTTTAGGTTATTAAGTTTTTCTCTGGTCAAATGATCCTTATCACAGAGACTGAATGGCTAGTCACCAGATTTTCAGAAGCCTGAGGTGAGAGACTGGTGAGAGACTGGCAGTGTCTTTACGAAACAGTCAGTGTGGAGGGGATATTCTAAAAAGATCTATCAAGTACTCCAAATCAGAAAACTTCATCATATATCCTTTAAGAGCATACCTAGCCAGGAAAACTCCTAGTATTCGCAGCTCTGGAAGGCAGGATTTCTTTAAGGGATAGCTATTGGAGGCAGAGCAAATATCTGGGACATCACCCATAAAATAGGTGGGAACACAGAAAAATTTGTCAGTGTCTCACGTGTTGACTGGGATGAGAAACTAAAAGTTGTGGAAGAAACAACGAAGTTCTTGGGAACTTGCTTAAAGTCATGTTCTTGGGTCAGCAGTACCAACAGGACTTCGGCTATACTTTTCTTCTGGCTTCAGATTCCTTTAATTGCTCCTTTTCAAATAAACAGTTCATCCTGTTGTCCTTATATAAAAACATGTCTGGTCATATTCCCTGAAGAGAAGATGCAAGTGAAAGACTACCTGCTTGGCACCCTTCCGCTAACAGACAGCATTGATCTGCTAAGGTGACAAAAACCAGAACAGCAACCTAAGGAGAAGCGAACAGAATCAGGATGTGATCAGATACAAAGATCAGGGCATTCCCCTCCATCATTAAATGCTCTGTTAGCAAAACATCAATAAAACTGTGGTGCAGTATGAATCTTCTTTTGTCTTCTTTTTTCAGTTCATTACCATGTTCTTCCTTGTCTTAGCCTGTCTGCTCTTGAGAAAGTTATTAACATTATTATCATCAGTACAGTTCTGCATGGATTCACAACCTCTCCCACAAGTCCATAAACAAACAGATTAAGCTGCTGCAGAATTTCCCTAGGTATGTGAAGAGGGAAAATGCCACAGACCTTTTCTGTTTGCTTGAGAACAGACACACAATATTTGGTTGGCACTTTTCTCTCTGATGGCTTGCAAAAATAATGAGCCCCTTCCATGTAATGTATTTTCCCAGACTATGCAGAGGTAGTAGGTTCCAAGTCCTAGCCCACATATGTCCACTGAAACTAATGGATGTGTGAAAATGTATGTGAGGAGAGCTTCTGAATCCATGGAGATTTGTCCTCCCACACTACCTTAGCTCAGTGGAATTAACATGTCCTTTTTTTATGCAAACTTCATGCTGAGGCAACTCATTTTCAAACTTAAAATGCAAGGTGACTCAGGACAATCACCTTCAAAGAAGACATGATTCACATAAAGAAATAACAGGTTCATATGAATGGCCTGATGTAGAAAGGGTTAAGCTAAGCAGTGGGGTAGCTCAGTATCCTGGTTCTGTCTCCAGGTGTGAATACTTGACAAAAAGTAAAAGAAACAGAAAATCCGAAGTTATTCTACCCTTGCCTCTATCCTTCCAGCCTTCATCAATCAACACTTCAAAGACGTTTTAGCAACAGGTTATGTTTAGACCACTGTGTTTAATAGCAGCTGATGAGTTCAACCTCAATGCATCCGTTTAATCTCTGTTTTTAATTTAGGCTTTAATCCAAAACAGCAAGATAAGCACAAGAAAATCATAGATATCCAGACTGGCCCCTAGCATATCATCATGCAGGTGTATCATACATGATCTGCTTTGCTATGTAGCAGCTCCTTTCAGAGGCTCCTCTGCCTTCAGTTAAGCAATGGCTTCAGCAGAGATTTTTTGGAAGTAGGATCAGTCGCTCTCCTTCTTCAGAGCACAAAGATGCTTTTATGGGCCTGCAGCTAGTTCATGTGCTCACCACCTAAGAAACTCTGAAGTATGAGTGAGGAATTCCAGATCAGGGCATACAGATTGCACAAAGCTCCCTGCCACAGTGGGTTCAGAATATGCTGGAAGCAGTCCTATCATCTGATACTGACTCCATTTTTTGCTTTATTCCTATATCTGAGACATTGTTTTGATTGGGATGGGTATAGAGACTGAAACTCAGAGATTTCACTCCACTCCCTTTCCAGTTCTTCAAAGTGTTGTGATAGGCTCCATGGAAACAAATAGTATCAGTGATGCTCTCCAGAGCTGGAACTAAAAGTTTCTTTGGTTTTTACATTTGGCTTAATGGGGGACTGCACTGTCCTTCATACAGATCCAAACCTAGAGTATCTAGGACATTTTAAGTGGAATTACTCCACTCTTACATTTAGGGAAATTATCTGGCACATTATCTAAAAAAATCCAATAGATCCAAACCTAGAGTATCTAGGACATTTTAAGTGGAATTACTCCACTCTCACATTTAGGGAAATTATCTGGCACATTATCTAAAAAAATCCAATAAATACCTGAAACTCTGTTCTAGATGTTTGAATTTTTTGGTTTATGGCAATGTGTCCAGTTTATGCTCCAGTTTTTCCTGGCATTATAGTGGGGAAGGAAGGGACATTTGAAAACATTTTTCTTGACCTTTTTTTTTGAGGGTCATAAGACAACGGAATCACAAAACATCACTGTGTCTTCATGAGCACTGTTGTTAAAAAGCAATATAGCAGCAAGAGTTACTGCAATCAGGCTCTGTATGCTCAACACTGTGCAAATAAATCCCTTAAGAAAGAACTTAGCTGCACAAATAGGTGACAGGAAAAGAAAACACAGACAGATAGTCAGTGAGTGTATAGTAGAGGAATAAGAGAACCAGGCAGAGGGTACAGAAATCCTGTTTCATAGTCTGCCTCATATGATACTGTCATTTCTCCTAAAATACTCATTTAAGCCTAGACAAAAAGGTCTGATTTTTGAGAGAAGTATCCTCCCAGATTTTTAAACCATCTTTCAAATCCATGAAATTATCTCCAATTTTACTTCCAATGTGACTGACACTGCTTTGGTGTATGTTACTTCAAGCTCTGTTTCTTATGATTATGTAACATATGTAAAAATTGAAAATATACAGTTAAATGCCTGAATGTTCCCTTGATTTTAATAGGACCTAGATTAAATGACAGTAATAAGCAGCCCTTTGTACACGATTCTTCCAGAAGAGTTGCAAAAGCGATACTAAAAAGCCCTCTCAAAACCTGTAACTTCAAAGTAAGGTAGCAGGCTCTTGTGGTTTCATCCTCTTCCAAATGCCCTGTGAACTGTATTAAGCTTGAAACCCCAAATCATTCACTGATTCTGTGATCTGACCAGCCAAAATGTTACTTTTTTTGCTGGCTGGCAGGTAGCTGGCAACTGCTTTTTCCTTTTTGCTACAGTTTTTAATTCCATTTAACCAACACAGTTCAGCATAAAGCAGCAGAAACTGAGTCTTCATCTGCTTTGTTCATCGCCTGCAAAATTGTCAGCCAGTTCCCAAAGCCCTTCTGTTTAAACTAGTTCTTTAAAACAAAGAACTACATAAGATATTTTCTACAGTCATATTTGTTGTGGAGTTGCTGCAGGGTCTCCTATGGGGAAATTGTCCTGACAGCTTTGATGCAGAAATACTGTAATAAAGAGATTATAAAGTTGATACTACAGAACATCAGCTTCTTCTCTAGTGATTATAAAATGTACAGTCTACCAAAGCGTGAGGAATTCCAGAATTCTCCAGTGCTCTTCATGATAGACATAAAATAATCCAGACTGACACAGCAAAAAAAAAAAAAAAAGAAAAACAAAAAAAGACAAAAAAAAAAAAAGAAGGAAAAAAAGGTAGTAAATCTCTTCACACATTTAATAAAGAAGGGATAAGTCATTAGAGGAAAACACAGGGAATCTGCATGTTCAGGTTTCACTTCCTTCTGTACCTCTTTCTGTACCTCTTTTTTGCCTGATATTCATGTCTGACTATTTGCGTCTCCACTATTTTAATTGATCATTTCAGCTATTAAAAATGTATGGTGTACTTAGTTCAGAATAATTATTTAAAATTATTCTGATTATTCTTATTTAAATTTATTATGATTTTTGCATTTTGATATTTTAGTAGACCAAGTAACATTTTTTTAGTGAAATAATATATATATTCTAATAGAAAAATATTTAAGTATTTTAACACTAATAATTAAGTGAATTTGGTATATGTTTTTGACATGGTCTGTATTTTCCTTGTATCTTTGGATCACAAAAAGCAAAACATTCTCCAGCGATATGTCAATTAAATATTTCAGCTAGTGCTACCACCTATAGGTGGTTGAGTTCAGCCCACTATACCCTTCCTTTACTTTTGTCAGGCTTTTTTCCCCATGTTAATCAGTCTTTGCAGGGTTCCTTGAGCTGTTTGCTGAGTGGTTTCACTTCTTCCTTTCCAATCTTTTCTGCAAACTCATTTAGCTACGCTACTCTCTCACTATAGCTGTCTCCATCAGTACTATCTGCTCCTACTCCTCTGCTAAATCAGTAAATAAGTAAATAGTTGAGAGCTGTGTAAAACAAAAGTTATGTGATCAGCTTTCTGTGAAAAAACAATGATCTCTGCTTGTATTTATTCTCACTTCTCTTAGCTCTGAAAGTCCATTATGGATAATGATAGAAGAAATTGAAATAGGTTAATATTGTTAGTTTAGAGAGAAGCAGAGTTAGAAAAATCACGATATAGAGAGACATGTCCAGAGGAAGGTAAATCTGACATTCTTATTTACTCTCCCAGAACAAAGAAATTATTCTGTCCAGATGTAAAATGCAGAGGATGAATTACTGCTCCACAGAGCACACTCTGGGTCTCACTGCCACGAGATATTGAGGGCAAGATAAAAATGCTGCTTACAGAATTAGCCACTATGAATATAATGCCATGAAAAAGGAGAAATATAGTGGTGAGCAGAACAGCCAGTGAATGCAGGGGACCTCCCTTTATTTATTACAAACCCCTCCAGCCCTGGCAGTTCTGCTTTCCCACCATTGGACTCTGTAACTATGACCAGACAGTATTACCCTTAAGCAGCTCAAATTGCCTAAACCAAGGTGAAATTAAACTGCAGTTTATTGTCTTTGGGATCACTGATTTCCCAAAGAGGTGCAGACATATACTTGGAGACTGGTCCCAACAACCAGACCCACCACTTATTTTTCTAAGCCTCTGACTACGTTTTAAGAAATGGGAACATAAGGAGTTGGAAGGACTGAGATCTCTGGATCCATATCACTGAAACCACCACCAAGTTTAGCATGCACGGGTGCTCCATTGGTCAAGAAACCTAAGAAGACACATAGACCAGCTCATGTATTTGCATCCTGAAGGTGCTTTACCAGCTGAGATACAGCGGGCAGTGACAGAGTATAGAAGACTTTATATGTCTTCCTAACAAATACAGGACACCACCCAGAAAACTGATCAGTACGGTGTGTCTTATGACCGTTAAAGCAATCACAGAAGAAAAAGGCTTTGTGACTGAAATCTGTAATTCATGCACCTCTTTTTAAGATCTGAGCTGGAAGACAGGAATGGGGAGCAGAATGAAGCCCCCATGATCCAAGGGGAAATGGTCAGTGACCTGCCACCCCACTTAGACACACACAATTCTATGGGGCCAGATGCATCCACCCAAGGGTCCTGAGCGAACTGGCAAAACCACTCACTGACCCACTTCCCATCATTTATCAGCAGTCCTGGCTCACCGGGGAGGTCCCAGCAGACTGGAGGTTAGCCAGTGTGACGCCCATCTTAAGAAGGGCGGGAAGGAGCATCCGGGGAGCTACAGGCCTGTCAGCCTGGCCTTGATGCTGGGGTAGGTTATGGAGCAGATCATCTTGAGTGCCATCACATGCACATACAAGACAATCCGGGCATCAGGCCCAGCCAGCATGGGTTTATATAGGGCAGGTCCTGCTTGATGAACCTGATTTCCTTCTATGACAAGGTGACCCACCTTGAGGGAAAGGCTGTGGATGTTGTCTACCTAGACTTTGGTAAAATCTTTGACACCATTTCTGAAAGAATTCTTCTGGAGAAACTGGCTGCTCATGGCTTGGGCAGGTGTACTTTACATTGGGTAAAAAGCTGACTGGACAGCCAAGCCCAAAGAGTGGTGGTGACTGGAGTTACACCCCACTGGGGGCTGGTCACAAGTGGTGTTTCCCAGAGCTCAGTATTGGGGCCAGTCCTGGTTAATATCTTTATCAATGATCTGGGCAAAGGGATCAAGTGCACCCTCAGTCAGTTTGGAGACGGCACCAAGGTGGGAGCGGGCGTTGATCTGCTTGAGGGCAGGAAGGCTTTTCAGAGGGATCTGGACAGGCTGGATCCATGGGCCAAGGTCAATTGCGTGAGGTTCAACAAGGCTCAGTGCTGGGTCCTACACTTGGGTCACAGCAACCCCACACAACACTACAGGCTTGAGGAAGAGTGGCTGGAAAGACTATTATTGTTATTAAACTTAGTAATCTTTAGGCTATTTCTTACAATTTCTGCTTTTCATTTTTTTAAGATTCAAGAAATTGCAATGTTTTACATGTTTTGATAATGAAGAAGCACCAACAATGTACATTGGTGAAGGTTTAAGATACCTATCCAAGAACTAGGCACTGACATCTCATTCATTGATTTGTTAAAATTTTCTTGAAGATGTAGGTGGGATACCATCTCAGCATTCAAAATTAAAAAGGGACAAACATATATAATCTTCTTCTGTGTTAATCTCTCTTTTTTTTTCCCCCCCAAAGAAAAGGTGGGTAACAAGAGGTAACTTTGTCTTACCCTGCTGCAAAACCCCTCCAGAATAGATGTTAGTGGTTTGTGCCCAGAACCAACTCTCCCAGCTTCTACCTACACCCCTGGGTATCGTGGGTAAGCTTGAGATCTGCACTCTTTACCCTTAAAACCATACTCAGTCTATTTGATTTCAAAATTCCTAAGTCACAGTTGTTACAGAGTGCTTTTACTGCAAACCTTAGGTTTCCAGCTATATACATTTGCACTGAGACTCAGACTTAACCATTACTCATCTGCCACTTCCTAACGTACCAGATGACTGCTCCAGTACTTAAAATATGAAGTCTCTGCAGAGTTCCAAACTAACACAAGGGATATTGGAAAAGAGCAATGAGGTGCTCACCTGCAGCTATGCAAATGCCAAAGGCAATGTATCCTTTAACTAACTTAAGTTTGGACAGCCTGTAGAGTTTGGCCAAAAGTTTGCTCATTTCTCTTCTTTCTCCTCTTCTGTCTTTTGTCATACTGACATTAACTGTTTTAACACAGTCAGTATTCATTAGCACAGGAATTATCTGAAAGTTTAGAGCTCAGATTAGCAAATACTCTCTAACAACCTTCGACAGGTTCTTGGAAATGACTAACAACACCCACAAAGGTTTTCCACATGCCTGCAGTTTCTCCTAAGGCAAATGCTTCAAGCTTCAGTTTCAAGTCTGACTGCAAAATGCCTGCCATCTAACTCTAGGTCAGATCTCGGAGCAGAACAAACACATAGCCTGAAAGGCCTTGTACTTCAATACTTTCTCTTTATTTCCATCTTTTCTTACACAGGCCGTATCCTTATCTTAGTTACACTTAAATTCTAGAACACCTCTATGTAGTCAGTGGAATAATCAAAGATCAGTATCACCATAACCAAGAACACAATCTAATTTGTTATTTTCTATTGACAGAAGAAGCACCATGAATATTTACAAAACTGAATAAATACATTGCACTTAGGTAGTGCTACCTTGTATTTCTGAAGTGCACTACACATACATAAATGTGCTCAGCATAATAGTTGTAAAGAACTGCATTCAGTTCTAATGCAAAACAACTCAATATATCAGACTGTTTGGAAAACTGCATGAAAAAATGCAGTTGGATTGTTGGAGAATTCTGGTTTATTAACTGATTTGCTAGACGTGTATAAGCAAATGTAGCCAGGACATTTTGAAGATGAAACCTCCCATGAATTAGTCCAAATTCTTTAATAAGCCTAACAATTTCATGGCTGAATTCTCAGACTGCTAAGGTTCACATTCTTATTTGTTTTTATTCTGGGTATTGGCCTCTTCAATTTTATGCAAATATAGATGATTATAAATACAGACACATACACTTGCACAAAGATTCTTAATAAAAGATGGTGAATAAAAGCTTTTATGAAGGTCTGTGTGTACAATTTCTAGCAATATGCCAAATGAGAAACAAAAAACCTGGCAGGAGTTCCTTCCTTTGTATGTTTTACAAGAGCAAAGGAGATAGCAGAAGATTACACACAAAGGAGATTTTAAATGCAGAGTACAATCTCTAAAACAAATCTTAAAATAACAACTCACTTGTACAAAGGAGACAATTCAAACCTGACTTGAATAAGCAGGTGCTCATTTTAAAGAAGGAGATGGGCATCTAATGATCTTTCTTGCCCTAGCAGATTATCTGACCTCTGTGAAGGGTGATCCTTGGGTTTCTCTACCAAGCTCAACAAGTCATTTACAAATTTTGTTTCTGCATCATAGGCTGTCAAACAGTTCGGCACCTGTGAGATTAAATGTAGGTGTGACTACACCAACCCTATTACAGCCAAAGTCAGGTCTTTTTTCATGCAAAGCTGCTTTTTAACAAATTCCCAAACGAAACTTCTTATTTAATATGCAAAATAGAACATTGAATTTTCTGTTGTTCTCTGCAATGGAAACAGAAGTAAAGCTCAATTTCGGGTGGTCCCAAACCAGCCAAGACGCATCCAGGTCAACACCCTTGTTGACACAAGGACAGAACTACTATGTGACAATGCCAAAAAATATAGGCAATTCCTTTTCTGCCCACAATGGGGGAAAAACAAACAAACAAACACTGTTAAGGTAGAGGGAAATGCCTGTAAGGCACAAGGACAGGACTAGAAGGAGGGGCAGCCAGAGGGGACTTCTCCTTAACCATCTGCTCTGCCTCAGCTTGGCTCTGTTGCAGTCCCACCGTTGCATCTGGGTGAGTTCTTTGAACCCACTGAAACCTCCAAGAGGTTTGAATCCTGGAAAGATCCAAAAAAAGCCCAAGTTTGGCTTTTGATAAAAAACACAGAATGTTTCTAGGTGTCACAGCTGACAGAGTTGACAGGTGTTGAAGGCCATTCTTTGTTCCCCCTCATCCTCCTGGCTCCAATCTGCCCAGCCCCAGAGGACACATCCTTCTCATGCCAGCAGAGCTCTCAGTTCTCTCAGCTTGGGAATGCAGCTTCATTTTCAAGTTTCTAAAGCTGGCAAAAATCTGCCACAGGCTTAAAGTCTCTCCAACTACCTGAAAGGAGGTTGTAATGCGGTGTGTATCTGTCTCTCCTCCCAAGTAACAAGCAATAGGACAAGAGGAAATTACTTCAAGTTGTGCCAGGGGAGATTTAGATTGGATATTAAGAAAAATTTCTTCACCAAAAGGGTTGTCAAGCATTGAAACAGGCTGCCGAGGGAGTGGTTGAATCACTGTCCTGGTTTCAGCTGGGACAGAGTTAATTTTCTTCTTAGTAGCTGGTGCGGTGCTGTGTGTTGGATTTGGTGTGAGAACAGTGTTGAAAGCTCACTGATGGTTTTAGTTGTTGCTGGGTAAGGGTTATACTAAGTCAAGGACCTCCCAGTTTCTCAGGCCCTGCCAGCGAGAGGGCTGGAGGGGCACGGGAAATTGGGAGGGGACAGAGCAGGACGGCTGGCCTGAACTAGCCAAAAGGATATTGCATATCATACAACATCATGCTGAGTATCTAAGCTGGGGGAAGAAGAAGGAATGGGGGACATTTGACATTATGGCATTTGTCTTCCCAAATAACCATTATGCATGATGGAGCCCTGCTTTCCTGGGGATGGCTGAACACCTGCCTGCGATGGGAAGTAGTGAATGGATTCCTTGTTTTGCTTTGCTTGTGTGCGCAGCTTTTGTTTTATGTATTAAGCTGTCTTTATCTCAACCCACGAGTTTTCTCACTTTTATTCTTCTGATCCTCTCCCCCATACCACTGTGGGGGAGTGAGTGAGTGGCTGCGTGGGGCTTAGCCGCTGGCTGGGCTTAAACCATTACAATCACCATGCCTGGAAGTGTTTAAAAAATGTGTAGATGTGGCACTTAGGGACACTCTTTCGTGGTGGATTTGGCAGTGCTAAGCTAACAGTTGGACTTTATGTTCTTAAAAGTCTTTTCCAACCTAAATGATTCTATGATTCTGTGAACTTTGTCCCAAGAAACATGTGAGCATGAGGAGATGCTGTTTACTGACATACTGAGACTGTTTAGGGAGGGAAAAGTTGCTGCAACTTGTTATTTGCTTTGCTTTACCGAGTGGGAAGAGTGTTGGGGGTTGGACTAGATGACTTTTAAAGGTCCCTTCCAACTCAAACCATTCTATGATTCTAAAAGAGTTCTTTGAGTGACTGTATTAATATGTTTCCAGATGTAATGGTAATGTTGGAGAGTCTTATGGAAAACCTTGAAAACATATCTGAGTTTAACTGATATCTTTGAAGAAGCTAGTGAGAACCTGAAACAGCAGCTCTGAATGGGGGGAACTGGTTTTATATAAAACTATTCTTGACTAAAGGAGTTTGCCCAACTCTTGGTGAAATTCTGCCTATCGCGGGATGTGCTGCCCACATTGCTCCCAGCACTGGTACAAGGACTCCCAGGATCTGTAGTCCAAGTAGTCAGGGCTAGGCTTTCTGTCCTCCAGTGTTTTCTCCCTCTTTTTGGAAAGTCTCAGTGACCATTAGAAACCTGTCTTATGAAATATGTGTCATGCAGGCTATGCCAGGTACCTCAGTGCCTTAGTACATCCTGTTGTAAAACATGTCCCAAGCTATACAGCTGGGTAAAAAGCCTAAATCACTTGTTTGATCAAAGGATATGTCATGCCTAAGCTTTTTTTTTGGTTTTAATGTGGTCATAAATAAACATGATCTTCCAGATTTTATAGTGATGTTGGAAGGCTTAGTAACCCCAAATCTGTAGGGAATGGATTAGCATTCCCTAATCCGCTTCAGATGAAATGAGTGGGGTAAACTCAATCCACTTTTCTTAATGGTTTAATAAGTCTGTCTGAAGCAGATTAAGGAGAGGTCATGCTACCTCAGTATCTAGCAAAGGGACAGTAAGTAACATTTAATAATGATTTGCAAAATGAGCATCTATTTAAATGCTGTGCTGATCAGTGACTTCTTTCAGTGAAGAGGATTCAGGATTGTAGTAATTCTCATATTAACAGTTTTAACTGTTTAGTTCAAACTTTTAAGTGTGACATAGTTGTCCCTCTTGTAAAGTCCTTTCCAGTCTGCCCTCCATATTGTATCTCTTACCAACTGAGGAGAGGACAACTCACTGTTCCCACTCTGTCTTGGTACCCATTTTACTCACTTGTTAGATTTTCAAGCAAGCACTTACAATTCTCCTGCCATTCTGTTCTGCTGTCTGGGAGACATTTCCCAGGGAACCCACTAAGCCACGTCATTGTCCTCTCTCAGTTCCTCTGTTAAAACATTTTTCAGATACCCACAAAAAATATTGACAACAGGTAAATTGCCAGACTATGACTTATCCTACTGTCAAACATTTTATTGGATTCTGTTTTGCCATTCACCTGTTTTTTCTTATTTTATTTTTTCATGGACTTGGAATGAGTGCTTTTGTTTGGTTCCATATTTTTATATTGTGTTCACAAAGTCCTGCCTCAAGTCTAAAATTTATGAAGACTATGATAATACCACATAATGATCAGGAGAGCATGAAATACTCCATACCATTTATTCTCCATGCATCTGGGATCTTGCCATGGCAATATCAGAACAGTGCATACATTTCACATACTGTTTGTATTTGATGTTCTAGTAGTTTTTTGTAGAAGCTGGACTGTTCAGAAAGCATTTATGGCAGACTACTAAATTATTCACTGGTCTCTTGATCTAATTCAAATGAACATTTGCAAATTGCTTTCCTTCCCAATTCTAGATGTCAGAGAGGAAATAATAGGTGTATACCGCTTTAATATTTGCTGTGCTACTTCTCTTAAAATACTGTGCATGTATGTGCATTGTAAGTGTACTCCAATTATCAACAGTTAAACAAGGAGTGTCTATAGTGTTAAAATACCAGCCTGCTGATATGCAAAAATTAATTCCTGCAAACATTTTAGTTGCAGAGTTTTTGATACAATTGAAGATTTTCCTGAAACATGAGAATTTGGGATTTTCCTGGTCTTGAGCCTGTATTACACAGTATAGCTTTGTGAAAAGGATGCCAATTAGACAGCTGGACCAGGACTGCTGAAGATGAAGCTTTGGAGCAGCCCAGAAGCATGTTCTTGCTAATTATTTCTTGTTCAATGCTTGTCTGGGATCTCTGCAAGTCTCATATGTAGTTTGGTATCATTGTTTTTCAATCAATAAAACTGTTTATATCAAAGAGCCTCTCCATAGGCAGACTTTATGATCTTACTGAGACTGGAACGAGCAATGAAGACAACCTATCTTATTGATGATCTCTTGATCTCTGTCATAATTACAAAATAATAGTAATGAACTAGGAAGCTGCTTTACAAGGTAACATCAGCTTCTGTTGTTTGGATTCCTATTTTGTTTTGGTTTTTATCTTTTCTATATACTTTGGGAAATAAAAAGAAAATATGATATATGAAAGATCTATTCAAAGGGTGAATGGAGTTTCAGTGGAATACCTGAGAACATGAATAAATATAAGGTCATAACTAGTCCTGTTGAGTCATATTCCTGAAGTTATCATGTGGTTAAGTACACGCTCTTAAACTGGGGGTCAAAGAGAAGTTTGTAAGGCAGTCAAGCAGCTGAGGTACTAGACTAGGACTCCAAAGTTCATCATCCAGTTTTTCCTGTGAACAGAGACTGTTACTGCAACTCTGTTCTTGCTTGTTCCATCCTGATCCTATTCCTACTGAAGACAAATTGCCATTTCTGCAGATGAATCCATTGTGAGCTGAATCAGGCCCATTTTAACCATATGCTTCAGTTCCCTGCAGGTAAACTTAAAAGCAGCGATGTTCTCTTTTTAGCTGTGAAGGATGGGTGCAAGAGCTGACAAAGACATATTCAATTAAACCTTTTATAGGAGACTTGTGACCCCTTAAATTTCAAAATTCTCATTCCTGCATCTATTCTTCTGTTGCATGAGTCAGTAGGCATGTAAATAAATAAACAGATACATAAACCTCTGAAGTTCTAAATAAAATGTAAATTGATAGATTAAATTAAGAACAAACTTCAGACATTAATCACAGAGAGATTAGTGAGTGATGTGCAGTTTCTAATTATAAAATGGAGGAATTATTTTACTAAAAACCCTAAAGACTGAAGAGTTATTAGCGTCCCTCTACTTTAATGCTGAACTTTAGCTGTGTGGTATATACCAGAAAGCTATGCTTTATCAGTCGAGACACACTCTGATTTCCTAATGAACAGCTTGCCACATTGGTTAATTGATTTGCTGATCTAATAACCTGGGGCAGATCAGAATTGTCTTGGCCACATCATGCTTTCAAACTCAAGACCAAATCACATACAGGTTATGTCTTGACTCCATCCTTTTTGACAGCTAGTGAGATAACAGGTATGTTCCTCCAGCATCCTGTTGCTGGTGCCACAGATTGAATGGGACAGTTTCGCTATGCCTGATAGGCAAAGATTTAATGGAGGGTATCTTTAGACCAAGAAATAACCTGGCACAGCCAAATTAAGAGTGTGGTCTGTCATCTGTGGGATATCAGGAATCACATCCCGTTCACATACTTCTTGCAACTTCCAGGCTGTTTTCCCCTGTTAAAGCATATCAGCATCTACTGATCCCTGCAGGTTTTTGTATTCAGTGACATCAGACAGACAGCTCAGACACAGCAAGAGCCTTAAGCACAGCGCCACTATCGCTGGTGACTGCCTTCTCCATCTGAAAGGAATAAATTCACTTCCTGTGCTATAATGCTCCTGACAAACTGTGTTCAGAAATATGGCCATCTTGTGGCCACAACAGAGATAGGCTGCTATTATCACAGATGCTGCCTTTCTAAGTCCAGTAACATTTAAAAATTTCTCATTAGGAGCATGTACCTGGCACGAGGATGTGGTTCAGCAGAATTACTCCCCATAACTTGTTTTAAAACAAAGTTTATCACTGGATTCTGCTGGGACATAGAGGCCCAGATCCTTGCTTGATATACATCAGTGTAGCACTCTTTAAATCAATAGAGCTACATCAATAAACACCAGCTGTGGGAGCCATTTGCCTTACACCGGGACGAGAACTGCTCTGAACTGCTGCATTTTTTCTGCACATAAGCAAAATGAAACAAGGGAGATCATAGAAGTTTTTCAAGACTTCAGAAATCCAAATTCCTTTACTGATGTTTAGTTATCCTAAAGTTATTTTAAAGTGATATTTCCCCATAGACTTTCATGTAGAGGAGCATGAGCAGAACTGACAGAGAAAAGGAGAAACATGCAAAAATCATAGCCAGTAGTCCCTACTCTGCTGGTTTTCTCTTTTACCAGAACATGCCCAAAGTGCTCTGAAGGTGATAAAATATGGGGAATTGTTTACTTTTGAGGAGTAGCAAATATGACTAGGATTCAGGCCTTGGCCCTGGATACAAAGTCACAAGTAGGTCAGGGAAGGTCACTAGGGAATGATCGTTTACTGCTTCTCAAAACACAAAATTTGGCGGAATGCAATTACACCTTCAAGTTAGTGCTGGGTTGACCCTGGTTGGGTGCCAGGTGCCACCGCAGCCGCTCTGCCTGTCCCCTCAGCTGGGCCGGGGAGGGAAAATGCAGCGAAAGGTTCCTGGGCCGGGATTAGGGCAGGGGGTCGCTCACCAGTGACCGTCATGGGCAAAGCAGGCTCGGCTTGGGGAAACTCGTTTAACTTACTACCGGTCAGATCAGTGGAGGATAATGAGAAATACAGCGAAATCTTAAACCACCTTCCCCCCTCCCCTCCCCCCCCCCGGGCACAGCCTCCCTCCCGGTGTCTCTCCTGGGGCCGGGGTCAGTCCCTCAGCCCTGGTCTCTGCCCCCCTTCCCCCTCGGGGGGGGCTCCTCACACCCTGCCCTGCCCCAGCCCGGGGTCCCCCCGCGGGGCGCAGCCCCTCAGGCACAGGCTGCTCCAGCCGGGGTCCCCCGCGGGGGCACAGGCCCTGCCAGCGACCCTGCCCCAGCCGGGGCTTCCCTCGGGCTGCGGGCACCCCCTGCCCCCGCGGGGCCCTGCCCGGGCTGCGGGGGGATCTGCTCCCCCGGTGCCCTCCGTGGGCCGAGGGGACAGCCCGCCTCGCCGGGGGCTTCGCTGTGGCTGCCGGGGCATCTGCTCGGGCACATGGAGCCCCTCCTGCCCTCCCTCTGCCCTGGCCTGGGTCTCTGCTGAGTTGTCTTTCTCACATATTCTCACTCCTCTCTCAAAAAAAGAGATTTTTTTCTCCCCCCTTCTTAACTATCCCAGAGGTGCTGCCACTGTCACTGATGGGCTTGGCCTTGGCCAGTGGCGGATCTGTCTTGGAGCCAGCTGGCACGGGCTCCATCGCACATGGGAGAAGCTTCTAGCAGCATTTCACAGAAGCTGCCCCTGTAGCCCCCACTACCAAAACCTTTCCATGCAACTCCAATACTTTCCAAACAAAGCAGATCATTCAGTATTTTGCAGGACATGTTTGCATAGCTTGGGCTGTAGAAGGCTGTGCTACACAAAAGCTGTCAGACACCAAGACATCTCTGACTCAGAAAGTTTCTAAGCTGCAGATTACATGAAATCTGGGAAGATGTAGTGAGAAAACATTATTTTCTTGATTGTACCCTTTGTCTTTTGTTACATGCTTTCTCAAGTTACTAGCCCTCCTTGGACACTGGATGCTGAGCTAAATGAACCACAGTCTGACTGGCTGTGTCTATCCTGATGTTCATGGTGTTTATGCTGATATCACATCATTGATTCAGTACTTCACATATTTGAAGGCTTACAGGATTTACCTCTCTGACAGTGCATTAACACCTAAAGCAATGTGTCTGGAGAATGTTCTGCAGCTTGTGAACATGGGCATACTCAAATCTCTCACAAGGGCTAATCTGTAAAAGGTAACAAAGACTCTCCTTCCTTCTAAAAATAGTTCTAAAAAAATTGCTGCACTTGAGGTGACAATAATGGTGTAGCTCAATAGTCAGAAAGAATCTGAATCCTCAGCACCATAAAAAGGAGTCATTTCATAAAATAACTCAGGTTAAGAACAGAAGTGAGCCATAAAAATAAAGCATTAATATTTCATGAGTGAGGGACACTGGTAACAAGTACTAAATGTAGGAAAGTCAGGAAATATAAATAATAATTTCTACATCAATATTTAATCAGCAAATTTATATTTAGTTGTTGTTTCTTCCCATTATTTTTATTATTTGGGCTCGGTTCTGTTGATGGAATATCTATCTGATCAAACATTGCTGCGGTAGTGTGGTACTGATAGGTAATCTCATAATGAACAGTGGCTTGAAGGGCAAATGGGGTTAATTTTCACTTAGTACAATGGTTTTTAAGGTGAAAGCAAGAAGGCCGTATTTGCAGTACTGACAGTTGTTAAAAGGCCACATATTTCAGTCTCTTACTGTGGCTCATTTTGCATAAGAAACCAACAGCAAACATAAAATCGTTGTGGGTTGTTTTGTTTGGGGGTTTTTTGCCTTTTGCTACTGTGATACCACAGCTATTTGCCTTCTTGTTTGTGTGCATCACAGTTTTTAATGGTTTTGTGCTGGCAACATTATCAGGAGGAATTTTGAAGCATGTTTTGAAAATAGAGAAGGTCAAAGAGTAAACATTTTCAAAAGTATTGTGGTAATTAGGGAACCTAACTTCCTTCAGCCTTTAATTAAGACCTTAATTTTATCCTTAGAGTTTTGCCAAGATTAAATAAGAATTTGTGGTCGAGCGGATACTCAAACCAGAATATCTGAACTCATCCATGACTCATCCGTGTCTCATGGACTTGTGCTAAGTCTTTGGGCCCTTTAAAGAATCAGGATTTCCATTACTGGAAACATCAAATATTCATTCTTGGCCAAAAACTCTTTTAACTTAGATAGTGTTTCGAACTTAACTTTTTAGTAGTTTCATTCCCTCCATTTACCCCTTCCGCTCCAGAGCTATAAACAAACATGACCATGTCAAGTCGTGCATGCTTTGCACTAACAATGTGAGTACTAACACATGGTTGGCATTTCAGCTTTACAATGCCACAGCTGACTTGTGATTTTACAGGTGTAATTACCCTACCCTGCTGATAGTCTGTGGGATTTGCAGAGACCTTCAAATGAAGTGGCAGGCCTAGATATGAGGGATGTCATGGAGGAATCCACAGAGTCGCTTCTGGGTGCATTTTGATGAAACAACAGGCTAAGAAACCCCCAAGGTATATTTATTTTTGTTAGCTGGTGACTTTGAATTGAAGTGAAGGAATTGGCTTATTTATCTCTGAATTTCCAAGCATTTGAAATATGGTTCTTCTTTCCTAGTAAGAAACAGAGGAGCAGATGGTCTTTGGAATGGGACCCTACAAGTGATGTTTTTCTTACCAAGATCTTTTAATGTTAGGCATTGGTGGAAGGAAAATGAAATGTAGTCAAGCCAAGCGACTGTATTTTTCACCTAATTCATAAACCTCTCCCATCCACAGTCATTCCTTATCCTGAATTCAGGTTTGCATGATATTGGTAACCAGACTGACTGCTAATATTCACAGAATGATGATGGTGATCATAAAATGAAAGAAATTACACATTTTTTGAAGAAGGGAAATGTATAAGAAAATAAGTGTGCTAGAATAAAAATTACACCAAAAAAAACCCCTTTTTCTTTGCCTTCCTTGATGTCTCTGTTATATGCTAGTTTCAAAAGTGGCGAGTTGCCTGAAATGCAAACCCAAGCAAACACTAATTTTGCTGACTACAGCCATGTGTATTCTAGTAAATTATGGACTGTGCAACTAACAGCTGCTTCTACAGTTCCCAAATTGTGTTTATTTTTTAAACTTTAAAGCCCCTAGCTTTTTTTCTCCCCCAATTTTCTTTTCTTCTGCCTTTGCAGAATAGCAAAGAGAGAAAAAATGTTCCAGAGAAATTTGACAAGAGCTAGCAAAAGGGAAAGGCAGAGAAATAAATAAAGGCAGGCAGAAAGATAGCTGACAGCTCACTGCTCCTGTAGGGAAACTTCACTTTTTATTAGGAAATGCGTTCATGTACTTTATGGTGACTTGAGCTGAATTCTGAATGAGTATCTTGACAGGGAAAAAAAAAAAAAAAAAAAAAGATATGCACTACAAGATACTCTGTTATTTAGCTATGAATGACCCCAAAATATTCTCAAGCATTTTTCATGAGTGTTTCACAGGGAGAGAGGCAACAGTTAAGAGTCTTGGGTGTTTCTAGTTGGGAATATTAACACTGTAACATAGGCCTGCTGTAGTGAGGAGTATTAATGATGCATTACACGTTCCAACTTTAGGTCAGTTGGTGAAAAAGTATTACAAAATCACTGCTTAGTCAACTTTGCCATTTGATTAAAAATTAAATTCCTAGGTAAAGCAAGCAGGGAAAAATTAAAGGTGTCTTTAACCAACAGGTCCGTATTCAGATATATACTCCCCAGGCGTTATATTCCTCTGGTCTGAACAGCTGCCTGCCCCAGCCAGGCACAGGGTTGTGCTGTCACTTATATTGAAGAGGAGAGCAGGGACTGCTGTGAAACACTTTATATGAATCAAGCTCAGACTGTCAGGGGGGTGTCCTTTCCTGGCTTCAACATAAAAAAGCCTTAAAAAAAAAAAAAAGACAACTCAACCAGACAGTGAGCCAAGGAATAGCTTGCTGCTTTCTGACAAAGGCAGCATTAATTCTTTTATTACTCTGTTGTACATGCTGCTCTCTTCTCAAGTGGCTTTATCTTATCAGAATATGCACTATAAGGTACTGAGAAAACTGTAGTACTGATGTACCAAAGAACCAGAGTGCTTAAAAATCTGAGCTGAAGGGGAACAATAAAAAATACGAAGTTTGCACTATAATTCTTAAGACCCTGATCAACCTGCTGCAAGCTGCCTGCATTGACTACTACCAGAGACTGCACAGGCACAAAACTTCCCTCCTTACATGAGAGAGAGCTCAGGTTTAGGTTTCCTGACCAGAACGGTTCTCCCTGATTACCTGAATCCTCATGAAAAATGTTGCAAGAAGGCACAAAGCCAGCCAGAGACTGGCCAGTGATCATGGAGCCTGTGGCCCCTGCACTTCCCACCTCCCTTCCCCACATGTGGCTGAATGTTGTCTGCAGACAGCTTCTCCAAGCACATCTGGGAGCTGACTGCTCCATGGAGGGTGCTCAAGAGGGCAGAGGAGCAGAAGCTGCTCATGGTGGAGACCAGGTGTTCAGGCTGCCCAGCCTTGGGGGTGAAACAGATGCTGTCACCATTCCACAGCACTCCTACGCCTTTGGGCTGGTGAGACTCCCAGAGAGCAGCAACAGCGAGCAGTCCCAGCCTTCAACAAGTCAAAAAGCCACAACTGTTGCTCGTGAAAGGGGAGCAGAAGGGAAGTGGGAAATGAGTCCTCAAAACTGGTTCTCATCCACATCTATGCAGCATTAGTTAGCAGCAGACACTAAAGACAGCCCCAGCCAGCTGCCTGAATAATAGGATAGTAGGAGCATCACAGACAATTACAATGTCCACAGTAGACAGGCAGTGCTAATGCAGGAGCTTTAGTGCTCTTAGTCACCCTGGGTAAATCTGCATCTGCATTAGAAAACACAGATCCCCAGCAGTAATTGCAGACATAATGGCAGCCCCATCAAACCACAGCGAGGTCAGTCTAGCTCAATGTGATGTCTATGGCAGTGGGCAATGTGAAAGGTATAAGGAAGGAGCAAGCATGAAGTAGTATAATCTGTATAGTGCTGCCTGCAGGTAAGTGATAATGCAAACCAAACAACAGGAACAGGAGATGAGTCCTAAAAATGAGAGAAAAAGGACTGCATAACAATGTAGGAAGATTATAACCACCCTGCAAATATCAGAAACCATTCACATCAAATTATGGGGGATGGCAAAGAAGATAATGGCAGTTAACTCAACAACTATCTGATAAATGATTTGTAACAGGATGTTATTAGATGTCCCTGACACACTGTGAATTATATAAGGATAAAGGAGGCTGTTCCAAATGTTTAATTGTGCAATTTACATTTTGTTTTTACAATAGCTATGAACAAAAAATGCAACAAAAACTCAAATAATCAGCACAAAAAGGAGAAGATAACCTATTTTTCCACTGGATTTGTAATATTAAACTAGTCCCTGGCTTTTAAACCAGTATTTCCATCCATTTAAAATGACCTTTGAAAAATCTGTTAAAACTGGTTGTAGAACCATAACAGTATTTTCCCACTTCTAGAACAACTTTCAGCAAAGGAACAGAAAATCCTTCAAAATTATTTGCATCTCCTGTCTACTACCTGTCTCTGTGCAGCAGGCAAGTAATCTTTAGATCTGCTGTACAAATGGTTAAACTTCTAATGAGAAAAGCTTTAAGACTGGCCTGAAACAAGGGAGAGAAATTTCTCCAGTTGCTGAATACCTGCAGTCATATCAGTTGGAAGTGACATAAGAAGTGCTCGGGTTTTTTGAAAATTGTGCCTGCCAGGAGTTAAGAGCAGAAGCTAGAGTACACTACTCTGACCTTTGGGTTTTCCCCTGCTGCTGACTCCTCCCTTGAAGAAAAGTACCATAGGGCCCGTGACTGTAAACATGATTAGCTGGTGCCATCCTCTTTTTTTCCAGATGCTGGCTGCACTCACACTTCGGTATCTGTCATAGATCTTAATAGGCTTTTATTGACTTGTCAGAGCATTTCCCATCAAAAAATGCTGTGCTGCTTACTTCACACTGACTTGAAAAGAATGTTCTAAAATTTTATAAAATTAGTTCAAGAGAAAGAAAATTGTTTTGAAATAGCAAACTTTTCTGTATGAGAACATCCTCAAAAGAGTTTGTATAAATATCATCAATTTAAAACTTTCCAATTTCTATGTGTTGATATAAAAACCTGCACTTTTTAACTTTCCTTTTTCTTGCAAATGGAAAGCAATATAAATCATGATCTGTTCTGCAGGAAGAGAATTCTAGTTGAGTTATTTTTTAGAACAACTCCTGTGTGCAGTTTAAACAGAAACCTAGAACAGCAATAACTGTTTAGGATTCTAACTGCAAAAGAGACAGACCTAACATTATTGCTTAGTTAGCAACCACCAGGACACCTCTGTGTTCACAGCAAAGGTGGGCTTGTGTCTTGCTCTCTAAGACTCATGCCTTTTGTGCAATTATTCAAAGTGTTTTGTTTCTTAGGATTGTTGTTGTTGTTATTTTATAAAGATTTATTTGATAATAAAGCCTCTTAATTTTCTGGGAAGAAACAGCTTCTCTAGAAGTGTTTAGGTTTTAAATAAGAGGAAACAGGAGGGTGCTCTGAAGAAAAAAGTCTAGGTAAGAGCTGGTGTAAGCAGGGCTGCATCAGCACTTGCCATCTTCCCTGATGAGAAAGCTTGCACCTAGGCATATAGATACACACAAGCACACACACAGCGCTATTACTGAGGCTAGCAAGAGATGTGATTCTTAGTGGAAGTCAATGGAGGACAAAAAGTGCTTGTGAAGCAGCTCTTCGCTTTTTTATGCTTGGTCAAAATCAGAGCATCAAAAACATTTGCACATGCTGTTTTAAGGGTTTGGTTTTCCCTCCTCTTCTGCTAGTATCCTTTTTTGTTTCTGTAAAAAATATCACAGCTTCCTACTCTGACTGCCATCAATTTTGTGTATTGAATCCCATCATTTGATGGTGAATGAACTGGTCCTTCCATTACCTACTTCACCAAAATAACAGCACAGGCTTTCAGAGGACCAAAAGACACCAGGATCTCTGTTTCCCACTCTGCCCTGCAAACAGGTGAATGCTGGTGATGAGCTGTGATCTACTGTAAGGAAACTAATGGGTATATACATTTATGCCAGAAAATATAATCTTCTAAGACCATTTGCATAATGAAAGGCATAGATTTTTGTGAAGTGGCTCTTACGACAAACTGATAACTTCTGGTGTCATTGAACCGCTTTCTGTTAGAAAGGCACCAAACCCCAAGTACAGTTCTCTAGGCAGGTTGCTCCAGTGACTTATTCTAAAGTAGATTGAAATCTTTTCTTTTTATGAGAAATGTTTTTGTTTTACAGTTGTAATAAAAGAGCTCGCAGGAAGGCATGAATTGGCCTTGCTTTAGGGCTCTGTGCAAGTCTTGAAAGATGTCCATCTAGACTCATTAAGAAGCTTAAATGGACAGAAATTAATATGAGTTGTTCAGTTCTATTTTGTTACAGAAGTGCTTTTGAAGTTTCAAAAGTTGTGTTACAAGTCTTATGAGGAGTGTCTGAGGGAACTGGCTTTGTTTCGACTGGAGAAAAGGAGGCTTAGGGGAGACCTTATTGCTCTCTACAGGTCCCTGAAAGGAGGCTGCAGTGAGGTGGGTGTCAGTCTCTTTTTTCCCAAGTAACAAGCAGTAAGACAATAGGAAATGGCCTCAAGTTGCACCAGGGAGGTTTAGATTGGATATTAGGAAAAATTTCTTCACCAAAAGGGTTTCCAAGCATTGGAATAGGCTGCCAGGGAAGCAGTTGAGTCACGCTCCCTGGAGTTATTTAAAAGGTGTGTAGATGTGGCACTTAGGGACATGGTTTAGTGGTGGACTTGGCAGCACTAGGTTAACAGCTGGAGATCTTTTCCAACCTGAATGATTCTATGATTCTAAAAAAATAAAAGCAGGGTTTCCTCAGCATTTTTCCTTGATAAGAGTAGGTTACTGAAAAAGGCTCTCTTCTTCCCCATTAAATGTCTATTATTTTCGTCAGATTTTGCTTTATGGATTTTTTTTTTCAATCAAACTTATTTTAACAGTGTGACAAATGTCAGCATGACACGGAGATGGAGATTTGAAATAATTAAAGCTCCATACACAAAATGCTTGATCAAGATGAGATTTGGTACATAAAACACTAACTCCTTTTCTCTAGCCTTCTCCGTGCTAACTGAACTCCCTCCCAGGCCTATCAATTTCAAATGGTGTAGGTGTAACTCATGGATGCATGCCAAACCTGGAGTCAATTTTCTGGGAATTAAATACAGTTTATATATACCCAGGGCACAGAGTTTGAAATTCATTAGTTAGATCTTATGCCAAAAACAATGAAAGAGAAAATAAGGTGGGGAAGGAGGCATAGCAGAATATACTTAGTTGCCTTGAAGTCTACACTAGCTTTTGGACTGCTGAAGTTACGTCGAGGCTGAAAGAGTGAGGAAAGTTCAAGACGTGTTTGGCTTTGGGTGCTGTGCCAATGCAGAGCTGGGTGTTTGCTGCTGGACTGAGTGCTCCAATATCCTGCTCTATCCAGATCAGATGAAGGAGAGCTTTGGGAGGCACTGAGTATCCTTGGACTCCTTTCTACCAAGAGCTTGTCTTGATTCCATCCCTGAGGAATGATGAGGTTAGAGAGAGGCAGGAGACTTCTCACCCTAACAGCCAGGCTTGGAAAGATGGTGAAGTAACCTCCACAGCTGCTGTCCACTCACTAGCCATGAAATCCTGTAAATAAGTTTTTGCTTTGATTGTGTTAGGCTACCTTGTGCTATCTGCACTCTAACACAGATGGGGGTCTGCCTTTGCATCTTCAAAGCACTGTGCAAGCATTACTACATAATTAAGTTTTACAAAAGTCTTATGAGAGTGATGGATTGCATATGAATTGTTCCCTATGAATCATAAAAAAAGAGGAGGCTATAAAGAACTAATGTCTTGTGCCTATTGATCTTCTGGTGTGAAACCTTTATTATCAGCGTAGTATCTGTATCACTGCATTGCCAAAAAGCTCCAGCCAAGATCTGTGTCTTGTTGTGCCAAGCACAGTCTAGTGTAGTAGATTTTGTCAGCTTCTCCCAGAAGAGCTTTTAGCTTACAAAGAAAAGAGGAGTGAGGAGAGAATCAGAGATAGAAAGCAAAGAAGTTAGTATGTTCCTAAGTAACATAGCTGGCTACCCGGAGGGCTGTGGGCTTTATAACAGACTATGACCCTCTTCCACTGCTAACTTATTGTTGTTAATAAAATATAACAAAGACATCAACAGCAACCCCAGCTTGTACCGTGAAAAGATTTGACTTTTCCTCTAATATTAACATGATACCCTGAGATATATCCTGCATTTTTTGAGCAGTAGTAGAATTAAGTTGTGTATCATCCTTGAAAACAGGAAAAGACAATAAAGTGTGAAAATGCATTTTAAATATTAAAAAGCAAAATATTTTTAAAATACAGGAAAAGATGAGGGGAAAAAAGACTTTGGGGTGTCTGTTGTTCTTTGGGGTTTTTTCTTCAGATTGCAATAATTGTTTTATGCAAGATCATGTAAATCTAATTTCAATGGCTAACAGACTATTATTGTAATCTTTAATAATCCCTAAGAGCATCCCTGCTCAAGCTCCATTTAGTGTTTTTGGTTTTACATTACTGGTTCATCCTACGTACTATCAGAGCACATATCATGCCTGCAATTTCAAGCCTTATTAAAATAATCATTTTTATCCAGAACAGAGAGCTGTTACTTACCACTGGAAATACATTATTAGCTCATCCTAACTACATCGCTCATTCCTCCCTAGTAGAATTTGGATGCCTGTCAACATTTCATTATTACCTCTAACATTTTGAGACTCTCTATAATTATAGAGAATTTTGTTCATGATTTGTTTTTAAGAAATAATAGGTAGAAAATTCTGTCTTGTCTTTTCCGTGTGGGATATGAAGTCCGTAAAGGGAGGGGAAAGTATATGCCAGAAAAAGGAGGTATAATTCACATTCTAATTTACCCAGCAGAAATATCTTTTTTTTTGTGTGTGAGACAGAAATATGGGTGAGTTCATCACGTTAACCAGCTTAATTCAGTGGAATTACAATGAGTCTCTTTGAAAGAGGTCCTGTGAAAATCCTTTTGCTCCTGCAGTAATAAACAAATGTATGCCAGTGCCAACTTAATGAACACAAGAGACATTACTCTGAAAGGGACTACAACTGATTCAGGAAAAACGTGTAAAAGAAAAAGGTGTGTGTGGGAGCCAGTAGAACAGTAGAAGATTATGCAGAAGATCCATAGTGGTGAGCAGGTATTTCTCAAACTGAGGATTAAGATAACGGAAGTTATAAAGAAGGATGTGGCAGTCCAGCCTGACCTCTATGATGGCTGAATTTACCAGGGCTTTCTGATAAGGCTGCTCTTAATGGTTTATTTTGTTTTATTTCTCTTTTACTTTTTTTTCTGGTTTTCTCTTTTAATATTATGCATGAGTTCACATTTTCACTCGATATTTGTGTTAGGAAAGTATTGCTCTGTTGTATGGGTTTGTTTCTCATTTGCTACAGTTTGTGCCTCCATTTCATTTCTGCACAAGTGTGACTCCTATGACTTCCTGAAAAGCTGCCAGAGGAAGCTTAAGATGGCAAGATAAGGAGAGAGATGCTGTGTTGTTTAGTCACATCCATTTAATATACAGATGCAGTAGGGCATGTGCGGCAGGCTAATGTATACCACAGCAGTATGAGGCACCTGCATGGAGAACATGACCTGTGCAAGCCTCGTACCCTTCTGGAGAGGTAGTAACTGGTCAAACAGGAAACCTTGCACTGTTTAAAATAACACTATACGCCCATACTTAGGCAGCTGAGTCCCACCCAAAGAGCCTTTATGAGAGGGAAAAAAAAACTTCATCAAATACAAAAGAGCGATAGCAAATGCACACAGCAAATAGCAAATACATTTCAACATATATACAGATGAAATATGAAAGCACTAGGCCAGATGAATCTAATCTGTGGTTGCTTCACTGTCATAAAACAGCCATAGATCAAGAAGACGAGGTTGTAGGGAAATCTTGTACAGAAAAGTTTGAGCATTTTAGCCATTGGCTTTAGCCCTGCAGCTTTCTATCAGCAATATTTCCTCCATGCAGTGAGATACATAGCCTGCCCTCCATTTTTTAAATCAAGGGCAGACAGTGACAGGTGAAGATAGTTTGTAAAGGTAGTAATAACAAATAACCATGTAAAACAATGAAAAAGAGTGAGTAGGAAAATTACCCATAGTGGGATAGATGTGCTTCTCCCAAACTGGAAAACAGGAAGCAAAACTACAGATAGCAGAGCTCTCTAAGCCTGGAGGAACACTAATGGAAGAGTCAGAAAGCAGAGATAGAAACAATGAGGAAAGTACAACAGACTTTCAGGGAGGAAAGAAGCAATTAGAGGGAACAGCAGTTTCAATCAGAAAAAAAGCAAAAAGCCCACAAAACCAAACCACATCGTTGATGATTTTGGGAAACATATGAGAGGCCAAGAGATCATGAGGAAGGGCGTCATTTGATGGCACATGACCTGACTGGTCCATGAAGTAATTGAGAAGAAAAAGGGGGTTGATAGAGTGGTGAGAAGAAAGTGAAAGAGAAAGAAGGCGGTGAAAAGGATTCATTCAGGAAAGAAATGGTGTAACGCAAGAGAGTTTTTCAGCCATTTTCTGTCTAGACAAAGGGACAGCAATAACTTGCAGCACGACACAACACTTCCCTGGGATGCAATTTCTGTGACTGCATACCTTCACAATTACAATCTCAGTCGTGATTTCTTTACAAGTGGGAAAATAGCATGGAAGGGAGGCTCTTTACTGCTCTGGGCTTCCTGTGCACCTCAGAAAAAAGCACCATACTGACATCAGCAAAGTAACATTCAAAGTATATAATAAACATGACTATAACCTACCACTGAGACTGCTGCCTACCTTACCACCTACACGAATAACATGCGTGCCACTTGAAATGAAATTCCCCTGATAATTGCAGCTTCTCTTCCAACAGACAAAGAATATATCTGTTTGCTGATTACAAGACTTTTAAAAATTCTCAACAAAGACTTTGTTTGTTTTAAATATTTGCACAGTGGGGTCTCTAAGGACCAAAAATACTCTCTCCCCCCTGAAAAAAGAACTAGCCCAGCATGACACAGTGACAGGAATGACAGAACAGCAAAGCATCATGTCAGGGAGATGGAAGAGTTCAAAAGGAAAAACATAAAGGTACCTTCAGCTTTATCCAAGCCTATTTTTTTCTTTGAAAATTGCAATTACTCAACAGTATAAGATTTCTTCTTGAATGTCTGCAGAGGTGTTTGAGGTTTTTTTTCCTTCCCCTTCTTGACAGCACCTCCTGCTGACATTGGACTGACAGTCATTACACCTTCCTAGTAACGTCAATTAAAAACTTATCAGATATATTTTCATATTGTATAGCTCATCTGGACTTGAATGGAGAAATCTGCAGCCAGCAGAAAGCTCAAGGGCTTCACAATGATTATGCAATCTCCTATTCTATTAAAATAACTGTTTATCTTCAGAAAAGGATACAATAGAGAAGGAAAGCATATAATTTAGTCATTCAGCAGACAAAAAGTCAAATAGTAAAGAGGGTTTGAGGCCAGATGCCGGTCTTTCTTACATTCAGGATATTCTGGAATTGGGGGATGTTTGTTGCCGATCATACTAGTGTGAGAAAATTGGGCCCGATACTTGGGTGAGAAAACATCTCACTAAAAAAGCCATCAAAAAAAAAGCCACTAAAATCAAATCAATGTTTTTTAATGTATTCTGTGGGGTTTAGTTCAGGCTCTTTCAGACCCCTTTGGCATGCAGTGTATCCGTTGTTCAAAACTTTACTGAGGATGTTGATGATGCCTTCTCACCCTAAGACTCTTGATATCAAAAAGACAAATTCTAAGCGTCTTTCTCACCTCTGCTTTGTGGTTTATGCTTTATGATTTGATATCACAGATACAGATTATGGAGAGTAATAAAGATGGGATCTCTAAGAAAAACAGGGCTAGGAATCATGTTTTGATTTCAAATGTTGGTGTCCCTATGGAATTAGACATATATAGAGATGTGTGCATACAGCACTATCCTAACAGGATTATTCCCAGTAAATAGCCTATCGTCTACACTTTAAGAAGAGCTTATGGAATTAAAGAAAAAAAAAAAAAAGGAAAAACAACTGTGAAGATTAGAGCAGAATTAAAAAAAAAATCTATTTGCTTCATGTCCTCTTCATCTGATGTTATCTTCTTTTGTATCAGTGTGAGACAAGCTAATTCAAAATCCCCAGAGCTAAACACTCCTGATTTCTCCAGGTAGCTTAAAATTATATCAGACCTTCAGAATTTGACTTCTACATCTTGTGCTGGCACTATATGGCATCCAGCTGATGTAAGTCAGCATTAAAATTAGGTGGAGCTATGTACAGTTCCGTCAGGGGATGCTCTAACCCAGAAAGTTTAAGAAGTAGTTTTCAAAATAGCAGCTCCCAAGGGTAACATGGTATATTCAGCAGGTTTGTGAATTGTATAATTCTCAGAGAAGAGCTTCTCTGGAAATCTTAGGCACCAGAAGCATAAACTGGAGTCATGGCATATCACCTAACAAGCACAACATCACAGATTTCCTGACTTCATTCAATCGCTGCTGAGGTGATAAAAAAGAGAAGGGATATACCTAGGTAGAGCCAGGTATCTGATCTATTTGCTGGTTGAGCACCCCTTTTTCTCCTGACACAGACAATAATTTAATTCTTAAGAAACACATTTTCTAATTCAGGACCAAAATTATTGTTAAACGGTCCATTCTTTATTTAAAAAGGTTCAAAATCTTCAAAGCTGAAACCACGATGTTGCTAAAATCGCTGACATGAATTGGTATCAGTTTTTGCAAGATACCTCAATAATGCAATCATCTCAAGTGAATATGTGTCAGCAGACAACTACCCACTTAACAAAATGGATATATCAGTAATGTTAATCCACAGAATGCAGCTCCAGTAACATGTTTTTGTGATAAAGGAGTTAACCCTTCAT
Organism: Falco cherrug; assembly: GCF_023634085.1. Classification (NCBI taxonomy): domain Eukaryota; kingdom Metazoa; phylum Chordata; class Aves; order Falconiformes; family Falconidae; genus Falco; species Falco cherrug. The sequence continues at coordinate 28,581,284 of NC_073704.1, read as the reverse complement.
CCTTCTAAGCTCTTTGTGACTTGATTCCTTTTTTTATTGTGACTTTTATGCACCGGTATGGTTGCAGACTTCTGTAATTGTCTCTGTAATGCTTGACCCCTGGTAATACTGCGCAAGCTTCTACAAACTTCATGGTGGGATCAGGACTACAGCACATATACGTATGGACGGGGAAGAAGGCAGCTGTTTCTCAAAGGCTTATGGTCTAAATGGACACAGAAGTAGATACAAAAAGAAGGGAAGTGGAAGGTAATGATTATAGCTGGCTGTAGTCACTGCCTAGCCTTTGTCAAGGAGAACCTGATGGACAGAACAGATCATGTTCATCCGTGATACAGCTTCACTAGTTTTGCAATGTTAGGGATATTTATACTGGGAAATGATTTCACTTGTATCACTTACACATTCATATATCCTTGTCTGACAGCCTTTCAAAGCTTTATTAATCAAAGTTTCATGCAAACAGTTAAAAGCAGCAAAGCTGGAATTATGTGATCATTGTCATAAAGTGAACAGTATATTGCATCTTGTTTATCCATCTGTTATAATTGCACTATGGGAATTGAGTTGCTTATAATAAATGCAATGGCATTAAGTGGTACTAACACATGTAGAGGGTACGTGTCAATACATACTGCTAATTTCCACATTTGCTTCTTCATATTAGGCAATGCTAAAGGTTTCTACAGGGCACATCTGAGTGCCTTTGGCGTTCCTGTCACTGCTGAGATTCTTTGCTGCCTGGATCTGCCTGCAATGAGCATCTTAACCCCTAAGATGGAGAAAAAAAGTCAAGTAAGGTGTTTATGCTGTACTGTGCTGTCTATTTGGATAAGATCTGAGTTGTGTGCTGTTGTCCCAGATGACTATCATCCTCTTGAGCTGTTGCATTTCTGAAACTGATTTGCAAATTGAAGGAGAAATAATAGAGGACAAATACTCCAATGCAGAAAGCAAAGACAACTTGGCCTAGCCTCCTGGCTCTGTCATACAAGTTTGCGGCTTTTTTTTTTTTTTTTTCCTATCTTTTGACCCTGAATACATGTCTGCAGCCTTTGAAGGTGAGCCTGAATCCAGTCTCAAGCTTAAACTCACCTCATGTTCAAACTGTGTGGATAACAGGTTAAGGTCTGGGGTTTTGGTGAGCTACAAGGTGTAGTTTGCTGCACTTCACCCCTCCTTCTTCAACTCTGCACACAGCCAGGAAGGGCTCCCTTCATGGGAGCTCAATGAAATTTCTGTTGGTACTGTTTCACATTGTCTGCTTGAACCTCAACTGATTCAACACACATCTCAGAAGAGAAAAGAAAGTTTGACTAGCTGTGATTTTCCCCCCTTGATGATAACCTAGAGGGACTTGTTTGCTCTAGTTTAAATCCTGGGCGTAAAAATTCTCAACGGTGAGTTTGATCTTTTCCTTACCCTGGAACTCACATCATCCGAGTATAGATAATTATCCTTAGAACAAACAAAAAACAGCCCCTGAGAGTCAGAAAAAAAAGTGCATCAAGTAGGATTTTTTTTTTACTTAGTTTTGATAGTGGTTGCTCAAAATCACTAATGATTTTATATTCTTTTTAACAAATGCAATATACATTGATTGCAAAAGAACCCCTGAATATCCACCCCTCTCCATAGCTACGTTATGTTAATATTCTCATGTTGTCAGCAAATCTTTACCGAGTAGGAGGGATTCATTAACCCCAGTGTAATCTGCAATCCAGACTGGCAGAAAGCAGAGGCTTCCTACACCTCAAGCTGGCTCAAGTCAGAAGTAAGATAAGTGTGCCTGACTCAGGCCTACACATTATGGTATAATCAGCTATCCCTCACGGAGTTAAAATCACTTTGCTTTGAAAAGACAGTGGTAGGTCTACATGGAATTGTTTCATTTTGATGCAAATGCATTCACTTCCTAGAGGAAATAAACATTTTTAGTTGGTAAGTATGAAATAAATGGATCTCCTAGTGAGGGGTGAGTTTACCTTGTTTGATTTCCTGTTTACACATAGTTCTGTGTTTATATCTGCCTGCATATACATATGTACACATATGTGTGTGTGCATATACATATGTATACATATCTCTATGTATACAACGTGACATGTATGGGGATTTTTATAGTTTAGTCCAGACTAACTTCCAGCCCAGCCCTCAGCAAGGACTTTGTCCAGAAGCATCTCAACAACACTGTGATTAAGGAAGCTCTGTTAATGCCATTTTCTGTTCCATGTCCTTCAATGCCTGCATCAAAATATATGACAGTATCAGCCTTAGAAAGGCAGGGTTTTGTACAAGCATGCGCTCCAGACTCAGTCTCCTGTGCCTACACTGAGAAGTAGCACAGGAGTGCTCAGGAGCTGCTCATTCCTGCAGGATTAAACCTAGAAACCCTGATGGCTTCTGAGAGAAGGTATATTCATTTCTTCCTCTTTTTCAGAGGTATCTAAATTACAGTCTTGCCTTCCATTGTTCTCATTTGGCTGCTTCTGTATGATAGTTGCAGCAAAGTTAAAAATGACCTAATAATTGCATTAGTTTCCATGCAACTTTCCTCTTTTAACTCTGCTCCGACCTCTATCCATAACAGAGATTAGCAAAGGACAGGCAGAAAAGCAAAAAGAAGGCCTCAATATAGGCTGTCATTCCAAGACCAGCTGTTGCTAATAATAATTTTCTGAGTGCTAGCACTGGATGAGCCATTTGTCACAAATGATTTATTTGATGAAATTAGCTCTCTTTTTCACTCCTTGCAAAATTCCTTTGCAAAATGATGAAGACATTCGAAGTTGTTCGTTATGTATATAGGCCCAGGTGATTATTCCTCTCCTCAAGCATGAGACTATGGATTAGTGTTACACTGAGATGCAAGTGTTCAATAGAGACTAATGATTTTGGATGCCTCTCCTTTTAACTGTCCTGTTTGGACAGATCATGGCACTGATATTCAGCAGGTAAAGGCCGAAATCATTCTGAAAAATTGCCCCTTAAGAGTTACATTGGTTGTTCATGCAAAATCACTAATTGCTTCTGAAAATCTATCCCAGTGTCTATTCATTATATGTCTTTACTCACGTCAGTGACATGGCAGACCTTGTAATTCCATGACTGAATGACTGAATCTGCAAAATGGAGACTTGATACACACTAATGAATGACAAATAAAGCTGCTTTCTTTACCTATTGGAATAGGCATTCAAGCAGATAACACTGTCTCTCTTCAGATTTTGTTGTTTGAACTGGAATGTCTGTTGAATAGAGATTTTTGCTAAAATGCTTCCCTACATTCTGTCATTTTTCTTTTTGCTTCTCTAGTTTGCCTTGAAGTTTCTAAGTACTGTAGGGCAGACTCTGGGCTTTGACCTCAGCTGGGACTCATAGTTCTTATTACAGTATGTTCCCATTAGTTAGTCAGCTGTTCTCCAAGGATTACATCCATCCTGTGACACCTAACTGTTCAGGGACCTTTTAGGGGTTTCTTCATTCTAATTTGTGTGACTTCAAAACAGGGAGGAGGGGAACTGCATTGTTTAGTTTGTGTATCTTTACATCCCTCTTTAGGGATGTTTGTAGTTGATAAGATCACAGGAATGGCTTTTGCATTTATGCCAACACCTCATGAAGTCCATCCTCTTATGGGACACCGGTAGTCAGCTGCTTCTGGGACAATAAATATGCCAGGATGACACTGCATTTTAGTAAAAATACTGTATCACTCGGGGACAACTGTGGTTGGCCCAGCTGGAGCTCACCACTGTATTTGCTGGGGAACCAGCAGAGAGAGCCGAACATGGACAGCGCCCTCTGTCACACCTGTGACTGTCCTGATCTGCAGCATTCAATGAATTAGACCAGGGAGGAGTGTGTCCCATATAAGGCCCATTGAAGTCCCTAGGTAATTTGTAGCTATAGCCATTTGTACTGTTGCTTAGTTGGGTTATTGATCTTTTGATCTATTAACTCTGGTAGCTGTATCTGGCCATGATTGACACAAGCATCTCCTTTCATAGCAGCAGACAGTGGTAAAATATTATAGGGAAAGGCAGGGGGGAGGAAGAGGTGATTTTAGTTCTTTGTCTTCCAATAATCACTGCACAGCTTAACATCTGATTTCTTTTACCCTAATCTCAGCGTGCATCTCAAAAATGCTACTGGCCATCAGATTATCCCAGCAGATCATTAAATTTTCTTATCCTCTAGACTTACGTATGCTGTGGAACTATCCAAGGATAATGAGCAGCCTGCTGTTAACACTCACCTGGTTGGGGTTGATGTGTTTTATCAAAGCTCCCCATATATTCTCTTCAATGAATGAGTCCTTTCTTTTCATAGAGGGGAACTCTAAGGGAAAAATAAAAATAATTTTAAAACCTTTTTTTTGACATGACCTTTAGTTTTGGGTTTTTTTATGAGAAACATGATCTTCTTCAGATAAATTTCTAGTTATCAACAGGAAATAGCAATATGTGATCCAAAAGCCCTGTACAATAAAGTTTGTGGTAGTATATGCTCTTCAAAATTCATATACATAAAGCTATTCTGCTCCCCTGAAAGCTGTATGGTTGGGGTCAAACACAAATCTTCCAGCTGTACTTACCCAAACAGCTGGATTGATTGAATTCCTGGGCTAAACTGTTATTGCTTCTAGTGGCAAACTCAACACAGGCTATAGCAGTACTAATGCTGTTTACTGACTCTAGGAAAGACAAGTTTATCTGATTACAGATAAACTTACCTCCTCAGATAAACATTTAAATAAAAAAGCTTTCTCCTTCAAAACTGTGTACCCATATTTCCCTGGTGGCAGACAGCTTTTCCTGCTCTTTGTTATTCGTTCATGTGCTTCTGTTGCTCTCCTATTTGCACTCTTATCTCATTCCTGAAAATGTTTCCTTCTGCTCAAATAACAAAGCTCCAAACTGGTAGAACAACTTGGGTAGGACACTGGGGCTGAAAACTTAAATGCTGAATTTCAGCGAGTTGTTGCTTGCACTGTAAAGCCAGAAAGACTGTGATAGGAACAGCTACTGGTCTAACTCTGCTCATCTTCCTCTCCCCATCATGCAGGTCTGTACCGCTTGTGTCCTGAGCAGTATTAATATGGGCTCTCAGCTGCCATTGGGGAGGAGTATAACTGAATGCCCATGTTAGGCTGTCTCACGTAGAACTAATGCCCCTTCCATACAGTCCCAGATGACATAATCATGATCTATGTTGCCTCTGAAATGATAAAGGTGCTCATACAATCACCATGACTACAGAGTCTGAACATGTGCGAGACATGAGGATATTTGTCCTCCTGCTATCTGTATGAGATGAGACAGTATGTGTTTCCCTTGTTTAACCAACAGGGAGTGAACGTCAAGTAACTGGCAAAAGGCTGTAAAGGAAATGTGTCAAAGAAGGGGCAGGAATTGAAAGGAAAGACCTCGGGGTCTTCACTGTAAAGGTCAGCTTTGCTTTCATCAAGGAGGAGAAAACATGTGCCACAGTGAAGGGGAGAGTTAGAAAGAAGTTATCACTGAGTTAGAAAGGAGTAATCACTACATGCGTAACAAAGCCTTCAGTCATTGCCGAGGCTTGCAATGCCTTCAGTGGCAACCATCACAGTCATTTTGAATAAAGTCCAGACACACTAAAACTAAATCAAGAACTGAATTTTCCCCAAACCCAGGGTACTCAGATCTGCGGCTGAGAACAAGCCACACTTTTTGCCTGAACAGCTTTAATAGTGATTAATAAATTTACTCTAATAAAAATCTTGCTGGCAAAAAGCCCTTAAACATGACATTATTTACATAATTTCCTGCAATGAACAGCTGTGTAGCCCTCCACTCCGGTCATAACTTCTCAGTTGTAGTGCTCCTGCACCCAAACATTCACAAATCTTAAGGCACCTGCCTGGCATTTATGATACAATGGAGCTTATGGCAGTTGTGTGTTTCACAAATGTGATTTGAAAACCAGCAGTGTAACTGGGGTCCAGATCTTGCAGTCAGATCCATATTGGTGACCGCTGGGATGCATTGCAGGACTGGCTTCATATTTACTATAGCTTTTAATTAGTCTACATAGCTCATTTCCACATCTGCTTTCCTATAAACATGACACTAATTAGTTCAGTGAGTCACTTAAAAAGTGTACCAGTGTGCCAGATAATTTAAAGAGACAGTGAAAATATTTGAAATACAGTCCATTTAATTTTAATTAGTTTTTAAAAGGAAAGCATGAAAAAAACCCCACCCCATATCTAATCTCCTCCTGAACTCCCCTGCTAATTTCAGAATACATAGTTGCAAAGTTGTGATCACGCAAAGACTTGTGTGTCTGCCCAGCAAATCCAGTCTGTATTTAAGCTTACTGATAAATTCTGCAGCTTAGCTTTACTCAAGCGCTAGTTCTGGAAGCACTGCTAGCACTTCTAAAGCTTAGTTACTCACCTGAAAAAGTCAAGTTTAATAACATAGTTTTCTTAATACTCTAGCCTCCTGGCCTAATGCAGCAAAGCAATACAATTCTTAGTTTCTGGGCCAGAGTCTCATATATGATCGGTATGGAGAAGATGAGATGTTTCTGACTAGGATCAGGAATCGTGAAGGTGAGACGCTCTCTTTCCCCATCCACCGAGGGAAGTGAGCAGAGCTCACTACCTTCAGAAATGGGCCTGCCTAGAGAAGATGGTTCCTGTGCCCTTACACAAACATCTCCTGGGTGATTAGTTGAACACCTCCTTCAAGGTCTTGGGAAGGGAAGGCAGACACCTCCTGTAGATGCGTTCGCCTTGAACGGTCTCCCACCCTAGTTTCCGAAATCTCATTGGGCTCAGACATAAATGAAGCATAGAGCAACTGGGTCAGATCTTTGCATGAGCAAAGATGAAACCTTGGTGTGTGCAGATGTATTTAAAGCCAAAAATGAAAGACTTTGAGAGCTCATTAGGCTTTTACATTCCTCCTGAGTCTTGGTTTTGTCTGACTAAATCCTTTCTTGACTCTGACTGAAAGTCTCGGTGCTAGGCAGCTATCCTTCCTGTTTAACCTTGTGTCACTTGTGTCACTTGTAACAACAGAAGGTGAAATAATTAGGTCATTTTTTAAAAGTGGACTTCTGCTTTCCTAGCCGAGTACTCCTTTAAAGCTAAGATGTCCCCCTGACACTTCTCTTTGATATAGTACCTAATAGCTAAGCATGATGTCTTTCCTCCACCCTGCTTACTTTTTAATATAAGGCTTACAGCATGCCAGCAATTTAAAACTCCACTCTCCATTGGCAAGTCAGGATGGCTTTGGTGAACAGTCTATTACTTCTGATTATTCCTCACCATTGTGAGGGATTACAGCTGAGGACCAGTGACTTTCCCCCTACAAAGACTTTAATGGTCCAAACACACTCTCCTTGCAGATTACAGCGGAATCACTAATGCAATTTAGACCTGACTTTGATGCAGCACTCTATTGATGTGGGGTGACGCCGCAGCAAAGCAACAAGGTTAGATCTCAGCAGTGATTAAACTAGAGTTCCTGAAAGGGCGTTTGCCTCCCGTGTGTGCAGGCGTGCGGGGAGGCGGCAGGGCACGGCGCAAGGTGCCGGCGCAGAGCCCGCGCCTGCCCGCCCGCAGACCGCCAGGGAAGGCTGGATGGTCTTTAAACTGCTTCCCTGTACCCCTTCTCTGGAAGGTAACCCCGGCCTGTTCCGCTGCTGAGCAGTCGGGTCATCAAATCAACCGGTCGGTCATGAGATCCTGTTTTGCGAAGCATCGCCCCGCCGGCGCGGAGGGCGGTGCAGCCCTTGGGCGCAGGTCTGGTCCGGTGCGCAGCGCCGGGGGCCGCCGTCTTCTTGGGGCGGGGGGGCACTAACGAGAGCTCGCCGGGACCCCCGGGGCCACCGCCGCTCGCCTGCCAGGAGGGCTCGGCAGGGAGGCTCCGGGCCAGCCGCCAGCGAGCGGATCCAGCATCAGCCCCGTCCGAGGCTCCATCCCCGCTCCCTGGGGGTGAGGCCGGGCCCCGAGCGGCGGGGCTGGGGCTCGTCGGGATGTGCTAGCGCTGTATATGCCGGGGTATAAATGTATCTTTTATGTATGTGTGTGTAACATATGTATTTATAAGCAAACAAACAACTGAGCTGGGGGCTCTTTAAAACGTTCCAGCCACAGCGGTACCCAAAGGAGCGGGAAGGGAAGGGAAAAAAAAAAAGAAGAAAAAGGAAGATTTAAATATTTTTTTTTCCTCCAGGCATCTGATGTACTCCGTGACTCTGATGCTTATCAACAAGGCGTGAAGATTGCAATAAGGATCCTCCCTGGCAGGCGAGGAGGAGTGACTTGCGGGGGGCTGGGCGGGGGCGGGGTGCCGCGCGGCTGTCGCCTATAAGGAGGCGCCCAGCGCCCGGCCGCCGCTTCCCGCCGCAGCGCGTGAGGGGCTTCCCGCGGCGCCGGAGCGGGCTGGGCTGGGCTGGGGCGCGCCGCCGGCCCCGGGAGCGGCTCCTCCGGGGGCGGGGAGGGAGGTTCCCCCCGCCGGCCCCGGCTCCCCTTCCCCCGGAGCGCCTGGATGCTGGATGGAGTAAATGCGCGGAGGAAGAGGGAGCGCGCAGAGGCTGAGAGAGGGACCGGGGGAGACGGGCGGGCGGCTGGCTTCCCCCTCCGGGGCCGAACATGGATTCCCGAGCCCTCGGGGGCGTCACTCTGCTGCTCTTCAGTTTGTGGCACCTGGGATTAACCGCAACAAATTGTGAGTAGCGGGAGCGCAAGGAGTTGCCGGGGGCGGGGGGAGAGGAAGACGTGGGGAAAAAACTCCCCGAGACGGGAGGCTGAGGCAGCATGACCTCTGAGAAAGTTAGCCCGGCTCCGGCTGGCCGATGGAGCCTAGAAATGGCAAGTTGGGGCCCGATGGGGGGGATTGCGCGGCACCGTCCTGCCGGCGTGGACGGGAACGGGAGCCGCCGGAGCCCGCAACAGCCGCTCGCGGGTTTTCCCTCGCGGTTTTCTGCCCCTCCGCTGGCCGCAGTTTTTGCGGCCGGTGTTGCTGCCGCTCGCCCGGCCTCAGCTGCGCGCCGCCGGCTGGGACGGGCCGGGGCCGGGCGCCCCTGCCTGCCGCGCTGGAGGGGCCGCGCCTGCCCGCAGGAGTCCGGGGGTGCCGGGGTTTGGGGGCGCAGCCCCGCTCCGGCTTGGCGGAGCGGCGTTGGTGGCGCCGCGGGTCTTCCCCGGGCCGGCGGGCGCCGTCGGTTCCCACGGGTGCGGCTGGGTCCCGGGGCGTTCTCGCCGTCCCCGCTGCCCCTGCAGCATCCCGGGTGGGAAGCCGCCGCTCGCTCCCCCGCCCTGGGGAGATCCCCGAGCAAGTTTGCCAGGTATCGCCGCCGGCCCTACGGGCGGTGCCAGCCAGCTCCGTCCCCGCAGGCTGGAGCCTCCCTCGCTGTTGGGCTTTGCAGTGCCGCGGCGGGCGGGAACCGGCGGCGGCTCTACGGGCGCTTCGGCGAGCGCGGTGCAGCCGGGGACCTTCGGCGCTGGTGGGTCCGGGAGCCCGGAGATGCTCCGCGTCCTGCCCCCGCACGGAGGCGAGGCGGGGCGGGGACGGGGCGGCCGATCCCGCGGGGAGCGGGGCCCCGCGGTGCGCAGCCTCCCCCGCGGACGCGGCCCGTCGGCGGAGCTGGGGCGGCGGCGCCGCGGGAGCGCAGCGGGCGCTAGAGGGCGCTGTTGCCCCGCCGGCGGCGCGGGGCCGCGGCTCCGTCCTGCCGCCGGCGGCCCGGCCCGATGCGGGTGCGGGATGCGCGGTGCTGGGTGCCGCCCGCCTCATCGCTCCCCAGCCAGCTGCTGCGCTGCAGGCCGTGACCTTTTTTCTTCCCCTTACTCCCCCTCCCTCCCTTTTTTTTTTTAATTCCCAGTCAATTAAATTACGGTTAATATGTTTTAATAATGTTCACGAATACTAAATGGCAGGCGATTTAAAGCTGAGGCTTGCCATTACTGATGCAGTCATAAAGTTAATTCCTAACACTTAAAAAGAAACTCTGCATTAATGAGTTTTACTATTTCATGGGTGACAGTTTAATTTCCCAGTGCCAATAAACATTTCCATTGAATACACACTGCTTCCTAAATATTTAGGAGTCAATCTTTTTAAAGCGTAATGATCAATGGTTTTATTATACTGTACAGATTTTACTTATTCATTGAGCAATGAATTAGCATGGAATCAGCTGTAAGTGCTTTCTTAGGAGCTGAGTGAAGGAGCCTGTGAATCTGTAATAGCGGCAAGTTCCCTAGAAACCTCGTTAGATTCGCATGTGAAGATACCTGTGTGCGCATATGGACCTCAATAATTGCATCCAGTATGAAAATTCATCACCTTCTTAAATAAATCATCTCTGTGTGTTGGAGCTCAGGGAGGCTTCCTCAGTTTCGGGCTAAGAAAGATTATACATGGGCAAAAATATTGAGTATTATGTGCCTGTAAGTAGTATCCTGAAGTATATTTAAATAGCTATATGAAAGTGCCGTGGCTTTTAAGGATTACTGTGCTCCCAGGTACCCAGTAAACTTTCCAAAAGAAGTTACCAAATTCTGCAAATGGAAAGCTTCAGCACAGGCTGCCGAGGTCCTTCTTTTCGAAAAGCAAAGTGCAAATGGAAAAGGATTGCTCCTGTGCCTCCTCAGTTTGAACAGTTTGGCCAAGGGAATCGCATTCAGATGCCTGTACTGGTGTATTTACAGTGGCTTCCGTAGGCTTGTTTCTGACAGGTTTTGTGAACAAGAGCAGAACTGGGGACAGTATTTACAGTGGAATAGGAGTATGCTTCTGGGAGGAAGAATGCAACTTACTTTTCTTATTAATATCTAATGTGGCATTAATCCAGTCTGGTTTTTTTCCTTCTAAATTAGGAAACTCTTAAAATTATTCTTCTGGTTTATTTAGTTTCTGTAAAGTAAAAAATCCTGAATAAGTGAAAATCTTCCCTACCACTGAGATATTTGATCTCAATTCCCTCTTTGGTAATAGTTTTTAATTAAACAAAGAATTGCTAAAGAAACTGCTTTGAAACGCAGCTACAGGCTAGGGGTCAGTAGACATCATTAGAAAGATCAAAATTAGCAAATGCTAGTAAAATATAAGACATTCCTCCCACTTTGCTTTTTGCAGTATTTTATTACATTAGGTAAATAGAGTGGCAATAGAATTTCTCCCCAGGATACTAATTGCTAGAAAATGAATAAACAGCCACATATGTAACACTGGAAATGTGTTGCACACGATATCAGGGGGAACAGACTTCTACATTTATCAGGTAGACAAGGAGACAGAAAGCCTTGCCTGCCATATAACAAATTAGTTGCCCTTTAGCAGCATATTCTGTGATATGGAAACATTAGTAGCTTTGTTAAGTCTAGATTTCCAGTCTTGAGTGCAGATTCTCTTCTCCTTTTTCTTCTTCATTTTTACAGTTGAAGGGAGAGGGAAACAGGAAAAATACAAAATGAGAAATGAACTTATGTGTTCCCCAACCACTTAGACATAGCAATTCAGGGCTAGCCTGCAGCTGCAGAAAAGAATCACAGGAGCATTCCTCATTAGTGATCCTCCACCTACCTGGTTTGGTGTTGGGTATCTTAGAATTTTTCCCTACTGTTATTTTACACATTATGCCCCCTGGCCCCTTATTTATATCTTTCTTGGCTGACTTTTTCTCATATGGCCAGAAAGATGTGGCAGATTAAAACACCTCCTGGAGAAGTGGCACCTTCTTACTCCTGTTGCAAAAGTTATTCTCAAAATGATTACATGTTTCCATTCCTGAACACAGCCTCCTCTTCCTCCCACAGAATCACTAGCACTTATTATCCCAGTTCGCAAGCACTTATTACCTGGTCACGAGACTTTCAAAACCTTTCACTTGGGCTTGGTCATAACTGTCAGTTGAAGCTGCAGAAATTCATTCTGTGGTAGAATCGGATCTATTGAAATTCTTATTGAAGTACATGGTCACAGTATGGTCTGCTACTCTGCAGTACATTTAAATGTGGCTTTACAGGAGATGTCTTAAATAACTCTATTCAGTTAAAAGATAGGTAGTGTGTGTCTATTTCGTTTTATCCTGAAATAATAATAAAAAATAATTGAAGAGAGCATACATTTTGTTCAATGAGGAAACTTTTTTATTTTTTTTAGGCAACAAAAATGCTCATTGTGATTTTAGTCATTCTCTGCAATGATGTAAATTATTTTAACTGCAGGAGTCAAACAAGAGTATGTGAAAACTTATGGGAGGCAAATTGATTCTGGATACTTGAGGCCATCAAAATCAGTTGGTGTATTTGGGACTTGTAACAGCATGAATGAGAGCTGCTGGGTCAACAGTGGTAAAGGCAAGAGGTCTCTTAAACGGTGACCTTTCTATCCATGTCATCAGAAATGCTAAGTTTTTAAGAGATCTGCTGAAATAAGTAGAATATTGATCATCTGATTTCAGTTTGCAGCTCATCTGCTTGCAGGCTGAGTAAAGAGGATCAGACACACATCTCTGGCTTTTCCTCTGACTCCAGCACTTAAATAGTCTTTACAAAAGACTAGTATTCAGACATGCTTTCTTCCTTTTAGTTCCATACAGGGAGAAAAAAACATATACATATAGCTTTTTCATGCCTTCAGATGCAACAATGAAGAGATGGAACAGAATAATGAGATTTCCTGAGAAAGGCTGTGAATGACCCACTGCTGATCAATGCCTTTCTTGCATGTCTGTCATTATCTAGTTTTCAATCAGTTTGACTCAACTAGCACTCCTTGGCTTTGAATCAGTCTTAAAGACGGTCTTACCATGGACTACAGTGGTCCTTGGATTCTACATCCACTAGACAGATGGCATCGCCAGCCTGGGAATCTATCCAGGGTTATTATCCTCTCAGTATCAAATACTTTGTCTTCTTGGACATTTATTTTTTCTTTTTTTTTTTTTTTTCTTCCCCCCCCTCTTAATGTCATGCCAATGCAGTGGGATTTTTTGTATAAATTAACAGCAAGAACAAATTGTTTTCAAATGTGCTTGGTACATTTGTACAAAGTATAGGCTTCAAGTGGAAAAATATGATTATTCTGGGTAGAACAACACACTTGTGAAGTTCTCCCAGCACATATCATGTACAGGCTTCTGCCAGCACCCCAGTGAGGACTGATGAATATTTTTTAATCACTGCAATAATTCTTTTACCAATGGGAAACTGAGGCAGAGTATCGCAAGCAAGCCTGGAGATAGATTCTCGCATTGATTGTACATATCTAAAATCAGTTCTTTGGGGTCAATTGAGTTGATCTCATATGGTGCAATCATGCCCTGTGCTCTGTTAATCACGTTCATATGTGCCCTCCTATATGTAGTAATTTGTAAATTCATGGATTGCTCTCTGTTTCCTGTTCCCCTCCCTCCCCTTCCTCTGCTGCTATTTGAAGCAAGTGGAGTTTGGATAGCTTAATACAGAAATGATTAAGAATCCAAAGGCAGTGAGAGTGTGGGATGGCATTTATTTATTTTTAGCCCCCCAAATGCATTTTCTATAGATATGTCAGGTTTCAGCTCACTTGGTAAACTTGAATTACTGTCTTACCCCACTCCCTGCTCTGAAAGAGTCGAGAATGGGAGAAACACAGAACTGCAGGTATATCTGCCAGCATCACACATGACAGGGGCTTGCTATATGCATCTGCTTTCCTTGAGCCTAGCAGCCTCCAGAGTAGTATCAAGTGCTCAAGGGAGTGGGTTGCCTATATAGAGCACCAGGTTGCCCGCTGTGCGTTTGGCTTTTTTTTTTTTTTTTTTAAAAAAAGGACTCTGCTAGGTTTTCCCATCCCCAGAATTGGGGGGAAAGGTATTCTGGTTCTGTAGCATTCACTTTTTCAGGCTGGTGCGGCCTTACTGATAGAAGGGCTACATTTGCATCCCATTGGTAGGACGTGGATGTGATTCTTTCTGGACATCTTTCTTCTGGGTCTATGCAGAAAGGGAGGGTGAAAAAGAGAAAAAAACCTGGTAGAAATGTGTGACTGTTTTCTTTCTGCTGTCACTAAAGTGTCTTTAAGAGACATGGTCTTCCCCCCCCCCCCCCCCCCCATTCCTAACTAAACTCCCTCTACTCAAACCAATAAAGAGGGGAAAGAATAGTACAGTCCTGATGTAATGAAGGTTTAAAATTCCAGGCAGTTCCTGGAGACTCTGAAAGCATCACTTGGTAAAGCAGAAAGCATCAGTAGACCTATTAGCATGTCTCTGTAGAGTCAGAGGAAAATAAGAATTTTTGTATACAGTGCTGGACTGATATCATTGAAAATTAATTTCCTTGTATTAATCTTGTCTCTGAATTTTCTAATCGCCCTGTGCAGATTCTTGTGGGCTGATAATTCCATCTGTTCACTGGATCAGTGCAACTGATGATGTTTTAAATTATGAAAACAATGCAGTATAGAATCTAGAGGAAAAAAAGATATGTCAAAACATTGATTTATTTATTTTTAATTATCCACTCTGTTAAGCAGTTAAAAAAAATTGCTAGTTCATAGTGTTGTGATATAACTGCTCTTCTAAATATATATATATGCAGAAAATATTTCATATTTTAGCTGGTATTTGCTGCAAAAATAAAGTAGCCTAGTAAAAGAGAGAGCATGAAGCCATTTGTAAATGCCATGAAGGATCTTGCCTGATCTGTATTCCAGGAGAGGAAACCACATTTTTCTAGCTGTTTTGCCTCTGCATGGTACTAGCTCTTTCTCTACGTTCTTACAAATGCATACTGGAACATGGGTAACTTGGTCCATTTCCTACAGAAGTTTGTGCTCAGAGATATCAACACAGGTTCTGAATAAAGCAGTGGAAATCTGTATGAACCTACCTATTTATATATAAATGGGTATTAGAATACTGGTTGTTTCAATTATTTTATTTTATAACCTGTGAATTAAAAGCCTGCTAAGTTGACTTTTTTGAATGTACAATTGTAGTACTTTGAGCTCTGTATCTTATTTTCAGTTAGAGAGACAAAGTGGTCTTCTAGGTAATGGTAGCTCTTATTTTCTCCAGTGTTTCTCTACCATAATAAAGACCTCACCAGTGTTCAACCTCTGTAGTGCAACCCTAGAGGTCTCAACCTGCATAGGCATTGAATAACCCTAAAATAACAGAAGTGTGCTACAGGCAGGGCAGGGCAACAGGATGTGATGAGTTTGTGGGCACCTGGGACAAAAGGTTTCTTTCTTCCATGGCAGAAGTTGTCAGTGCAAATAATTTTGGAAGAGAGACGCTTGTTCAACTTATTATTTTTTTTTAGATGCTGTATATGTATTTGGGGATTTTTCTGACTGAGAAGAAGGTTTTAGTGTTAGAAAGAAATATCAAACATGAAGTAATGATTCACGTGGCAGAAGTGACACTAGTTCCTTAGTCTCCTCTGTATCAGTGCCAGCATACCAGTGTAACTCTTGTCCTCATCCTATGCGTGTGGCAAATCATAGAGAGGAGACAGGCTTGGAATCGGACCCCTGTGTGGCAGTGTGTTGCGGATGGGAGGAAGTTTCTAGGGAACTAGGGTGCAAATGGGCTTTTAAGTGAACTAGTAGATTTTTCCCTCAGTTTGACTCTGTTTGAAACTGGCTTTGGATAATGGCAGCTCAACAGTTTCTGTTCTGTCATGAGTGTTGATTACTTAAGTGTAGAGGAATGAAGCTGGGCTAATTAACATTAATAATATACAGCTGTGGGCTGGCTTGGGGGGTGGTGTGGCTGACGTAGATAAGGTGCAGCTGTGGCTGGTTCTGTTAAGAGGTTGGGCAGCCAACAAAGAGAGAGCAGCTGAGGAAGGAGCAGAAAGAGAGTGCCTGCCCTGTGTGAGGAGAAGGCAGCAGAGGGACTGGCATGAAGCTGGTAAAAGACCTCGTTGCAGCTGGCTAGTTTGGAGAGTGCTGCGACAGTTCAGTAACTAATTTTAAAGTAACATTCATCAACATCACTGTGATTTGACATATGGAGGCATTTCAGCTCCAGGATTCTGTTGGTGTGCTTGTATTGGGCAGGGAAGTCCAGATTCCTGACCATGGAAGTTGGGTTACTGATCAGTTGGACGTAGGTCTTGGGGGCTTCCTGGGAAAAGTCTCTGTGACTTCCTTTTGTCATAGTCATCACTGGTGCAATGTGTCTGATTTTTAGCTTATAATATGCCAACACTGTTTCCATGCTGGACAACACAACTCCAGATTTGAGGTTAGAGGGTATTCTTGATGAGTATCACTGTTACATGGATTCCTAAGAGCAATAACAACGAAAAGCTAACTTTGTAATTGCTCATTCAATGCCATTCTAGACTATAAAAGGTTTTTAGTGTCTGGTGTTAATGTACTCTTTTGCAAACTGTTAATTGCCTGGGATCTGTGTGATCTTTATAGGATGAAAGAGCACAGAATTGTAGTGGGACACACTGTACTCCTTTCAGCCCGGTACCCAGAAATACTCAAGATATTCAGCAACAACCACAGCAGTGGAAACTGCAGAGAATAACTGTGGTATCATTCTGGGGAATGCTTCCCTTTTGACATTGGCAATTGGAGTTTAGCATAGAGCTCCAACGCTTGAAACAGAATAGTATTCAATACTAACCATTGTGGCACAGCAGCGGTTGGACTAGAAAGGAAATAAATGTGTTTTCATTCTCTATTTTATTGTGTGTATTGAGAAGGATTGAGTGTTGGCCCTTAGGAATTCTGGAGCATAAATTTTTCTTCTAAAACTATTCAGTGCACTGTGTTGCCAATATAGTAGTAAATAATAATAATAATTTTAAAATGGGTAGAATCCTCTCTTTGTTCCCAGCTGGGCAATAAGGAGTTGATAAATGCTGTACTGCCTGGATTAGAATTGGCAAGTTCCATTTACTTCTGCTCTAAGTGGTGAGGCATTGTTCCTTGATGACAATGGTTCTTCACTGATGACAGCTTGTCAGCAGTCCAGGAACAGAGACAAATACCTTGTGATCGATGTCACCAGTGACATAGCTGTAGTCGTTCCCATATTAGTTCTGTGATGTCTCTATATGTCTGGGCCTAAATTGCCCCCACTTCTGATGTAGATACCATGAGCCATTGCTCTCTGTCCTCCTAGGTCATAAAAACAACCTACTGAACATTAATAAGGCCATTTTCTTCCTTCCCTCCATTCAAACTTATCACTGGAGCAAGAGGGGAAACTGCTTTTTTTTTTTTGTACTGCAGAATAGGTGGGGTGTCTATAAAATTATAGATAAGGAAAAGAGCAGGAGATTTAGTCTATTCTTTGTAGGGAAAAGAGGGGAGGTCGCAATGGATCTTCTCCCAGTTTCCCATTGCTAGTGACAGCTTCCTAAGGCACTCAGTGAGGAGGTCTGAATGAATGGTCCAAGTGAGTTATCAGTGCACCATTAAGAGTAACACATTCATTTGTAACCAGAATTGATTATGAAGAGGACAAAAGGAACTAAATATGCTATGAAAATGCATGTTGTAGATTTTTTTCCCCTTGATGAATAATTCATCCTCTTCTAGTATCCATGAAAACAAAACCACTGTGCACATAAGAACCCATTAAAAAAGTTAATCCCACAAATGGCTGAACACGGAGAAAATCAGCTTTTGTTTTAAAAGGTAGATTTACTCAAATCTTCTCTAATTTGATTTGCCAGTGGGGTATAATTTAAGTCAAACAAGTTAGCAGCATTACTTGCTATATGAAGGTCTAAATATTTAATAGATTATGAGAAATGCTTGCCCCACAGGATTATAAGCTAAGGAGCACTCATTCTCTGTGGTGCAGAGGGTAAGCTAAACCCAATTGGAATAGCAAGCAAAATGGAGAGGGAGCTTCTGTTCACAGGATATGGTGCTCTAAAGCTGGCCTTGGGAGCACGTCATGTACCCGCTATTCTAAATAATCCTGGGGAAATTACCTCTATGAGTAATTATAGATACTTTTTTTAGTAGCTGTAAGGGTTCATGATTTTCCTGTGGTCTCTACATGTCTGTGAAGATGACCACAGTGAACCTCTCCTAGCCAGAGCACATGTGGAACATGCAGGATGCTGTGTGTTCAGATAATCCCGATGGGCATCTGCCTGTCTGCTCCTGGATGATCATGTCAGCAGGAGGGGTAGAATCAGCACCTCTACAGAGACTGGTGCTTCAGAGGAGCTAAAGAGTTTTGTTTAAAGCTATCTAGGAAGTTCTCTGAAAAAAAACAGAATATGAACTTGGATGTGTTGGATTCTAGGTGGGCTTTTCACCCATCGGCTGCCCTACCCTTGGTGCAACTGCTTATGTGGACGCTAAGCAGAGCAGCAGAGAGAAGGGAGAAGAGAAACCTTACACAGACAGAACAGTACCATTGGATTTCCTCCTACCTGCCCCCCAAAATTCAGAGGGATTGGTTCATGGGTATTTTATTATTTTTAAATTTTGTATCAAAATAGTTTGTGTTGTAATTTTAGAGGAAGAACCTCCTTCAGCAGCCCTGAGCAAGATTAAGCAGCTATGGCATTTTTCAGAGACACTTTGTTTGGAAAAGAAGATGAACATTTGATGAATTTCAATCAGATGTAGCTGCAGCATTCAAATATTTATAGATTATCAAATTCCCTTTTCCCCAGCTCTGCCTCTTAACTGCAGTACTCATCTTATATGCAATATTAATTCTCATTATTCTTGGACAGTTATTCACTGAATTCTTATGCATATTCAGTTCATATGGAACCTGGTCTAAACTTCCTGAGAATGGAGTCACTCCAACTTGAATTTCAAATAATCTTTTCCCCAGAAATCAGTTCATCCAGTGTACAAATCCTTGTTACTGTTCTCCTGTGAAGTTTATTTTCCTCAAAAGCTGTCCAGCAATGTATGCGATACAAGATGTTTGTACCTGTCAGTACAAAGAACTGTTCGTTTCCCCGATTGTTGCTGCTCCTTTTGAGTATATCATATGAGAGTGTGTTGGCCTGCTCTTTTGTCATATTCTATGCCAACCATATATCCAACTTATTGACAATATAATAAGTTAAAGTTGCACACCCTTTTGCATTTTTTTTACCAACAGTTGTTCTGTTTCCTGGGTCCTCCTGTTCTCTTGAGGTGAGTCTAGCTGCTATAACACATAGGATTACACTGAGATAATAATTTCTTACAAACATTACAGAAGGTATTTTAAATGTTCTGAAAAGCTGATAGTCCAAAGGTACTTGGTTGTCTGTCTCCTAGGCAGGTATGAGCTCACACTGCTGGTGCTTCTGGCTGGACAGATGAAAGCTTATTCCAGCCTGGAAAAAATACAGCTAGCTTTTTGTTAGTAGCATTTGATACGTGAGGTTGCTCATAACAATGTATAAAAGTCCACACCGATACCTTTAAAGAAACTAAATCCCACATTTTTTCCCATCCCTATTTCTCTGCTCTAACAAAATGCATTGGAGTAATTTAATTTGTTTTCTGGCCCAGTTTCCCCGTGGTGAGCTACTGTATGATTTCTGTGCTCTAGGAAAGCCATAAAAAAATTTAACAGTTGACTTTGCCATTCATGTGAAGCGTATAGGCTGGAACCAGGTATTATGGGGAGAAAAGGGTGAACTGAATCAGGCTGAAAAGTAGTATTGTCAGTCATTCCTGAATTCTAAATTTCCCTAAGACCGACTAACATTAGACACTTTAACTACAACATTAACTTTTTTCTTGCAAATTATAAGCTATTCTCCTTTTGAAATCTGCTGCGCATGCCTCGAAGCAGCCTATTTACTGCATCATTATGAGTTTGGATTACAAACGCCTTTACACACCCACATTCATCAGCGAGTCATTGCAAAAGCCCAGACTGTTTTTCAGATAACCAATGGAGATACGCTTTTCATCTGTACTTTTGCTCAGGAGCTGTGGTTGGCTTTGTTGGGCGAGGTCAACCAATATGAAAGAAGCTGCCTACTTTCTTGAGACCTTAGCAGGATAGAAAAAAGCTGGTCACTAAATCATAAGTAATTTTCCACTTTAGCTTATGGAAGGAGGTATCAACTGCCATGACTCATCCCATTCACAGGAAATGCAAGTTACTTCACTTGCTCTGACAGGCTTGATCCAAATCTCACCAATTCTGTCACTGGGTCTGGACATCAATGACTTCTGTGAATTAAATAAGGAAGTCCCAATTTGACAACCTTTCTTTGATTACAAGCAGACAGTGAGTCAGAGCTGTAACAGAACAGATTTTCCTCCTACCCTTTATTTCTCTCACACACTCCTCCCTCCCACCTTCCTTAGTGGCATCTGATTTATAGTGCCTCTTTTTCTGCAACTTCATCTAATTAGCACAGGCACTGGGGTCAGTATTCTAACACCTGACAGACTTTACAAGGGAACACCACAATTACAAGTGCAATTATCTGTTTTTCTGCTGCACTGAAAAATGTAGCATATGAAAATTAACATAAAACCCTAAGTGTTAGGATGAAAGTGTGGGTGTTAGGGGAGAGGCACCATCTTCAAATTTGAAAGGCTTGGGTTTGATGCTTGACTTTTGGAAAGTTTTCCTAGGCACCATCAGGTGATGTGTTTAATTGCTTTGAGCTTGAGTTTACCAGGTTTGTCTCATGAGGGCTAAATGTTCATATCTACTAGTGTATACAGACTTACCCCTAACAACAGGGGTTAAAGAAAGAGGCCCTTATGCTAGGCAGTAACTTAATGTAAGTGATAATGCTATTAACACACTTCTTTCAAAAGTACTGACTGCATCAATAAATAATGGAGTTTCTAAACCATTGTGATTGTGTTGGTTCTCCCTGGTGCTTTTTGTAGGGGTCTGTATGCGACAACTTTTAGGATCTTTGTGTAAATCTACAACTATGAAGTCTTCAGTGGGAGAACTAGGGGCTGGTTGGCTGTGACCCAGGAAAACAAAACACTTCTTGAACACTGTAACATTCCAGTCATTTCTATAGGACATGTGGGTAGAGCTATCTGGCATCTCCCTACAAAGGTATGTGAGTTTGCACCAAGCTGCCTGCACTGGTGCTAAACTATAATTGCGTGATGGAAATGGTACATTCATGTTAAGTTGAAGAATAACAACCAGCTAAATATGACTATAAACAAGTGTCCTGAGATAGCCAAAAGAACTGCACAGGAGAAGGGTTATTCCTTTTTATTTCTTACATTAAGGGAAACTATAATCTTAGCTTAGAGGAAATTTAGAGCGAATCTATAAAGTCATGATCAGCCTAAGCTTTGTGAATTCCAAGACAGGCACTTAATTCACTGTTCAGGCAGGGAGAAAAACAGTTCACAGCTGGAAATGCCTGTTCATCCCTTCCATGAGATGCACAGAGAAGGGTAATTGATTTAGACTCCTTCAGGATAGGAACGGGTTTTCTGTGTTAGTAAGCGTGAAGTACAAGGTCTTCATCCTAGTGGGAGGATCTCTTCATGCCAGTGATGAAAACAGCCAAGTCTCAGCTCTGAGGAATACATACAAGTGCAAATGCATCTTCTGCTGCTTCAGCATGTTTGTAGGCATGTCAGTGACTAGTGGAGTCTTTGATGACTTTGCGGAAACAGTTTGATGAGAACAGGCAGACTGTCCTAGTCTGAGACTAGTAAACCAATCCCTCAGCCCCCAAGGAATGAAAAGGTTTTTTTTAGCCCTAAACTAAGAAATAGGACACTCACTTAAGCTGATACTGAAGGTAGCAAAGTTTAATTCTTAGATATCCATGATCTATGTATATCTGTAGATTTTCTTCAACTAGGAAGTAATAGTGATGGAAAACTCCTCCTCCTTCCCATGTCCATAACCTACTTTTGAGCGTAAGTATATGAAAAAAGGTAGCAGTCATTCATGATACTCCAGAGCACTGCATTAATCAGTAAGTCCGTTTATTTCATTAAGGCAGAGTACCAAAGAAAAAGTCTGAGGCTAGTACTAGTATGTTTAAAGCCAAGTGCAATCAGGATTATCCCACTCCATGATAGAATTTGTCAGTGATTAAAAACTGCTTCCTGTAACATTCTTGCATACAGTAGCAAATAAATCTTATGCTTATACTCAGTGTAAGAATTA
The DNA here is from genome assembly GCF_023634085.1 of Falco cherrug. Taxonomy (NCBI): domain Eukaryota; kingdom Metazoa; phylum Chordata; class Aves; order Falconiformes; family Falconidae; genus Falco; species Falco cherrug. The sequence continues at coordinate 28,559,189 of NC_073704.1, read as the reverse complement.
TGAATAAACAGCACATAATGCATAGCCTCACTTCATTCACTGAAGTGACCAAGAAGATCAAACCAAAGTGAAACAGTCATCAGCTATGCAAATGAACAAGGCTTAGAGCAAATCTGCCTGTGTTAAGTCAGTGACTTGATGGGTTGTATTTTTGATTAAGCTTCCCTGGGGGGAAGGAAAGGTTTAATTAAAAGATTCAAGGGTAATTCAGAATAGGAAGTCATGTCTATTTCATCTCTGCCAGAGCTTTGGAAAATTGGTGGCTGCTGATGGAGCAGGTTGAGGTGCAAACAGGCAAGAAATAGGAACATCTCCTTTGTGAGTTTGGACCTTCCCATCTGCACTAACTACTGTTTTCAGTCTTCCCTCTCCTCATAGCAACAGAGTCAGTAGTGGCTGCTCTCTGCTGCTCTTCTCTAGCTTTGCCCTTTACTTCTTTTTTCTGAATAAAGCAACTTCAGTAACACAAAGTTGTCAAAGACCTGAGATCTGGCAGGCTGCAACGTGAAGCTGCTTCAGTGTTGTGGTATCATTTCAGATAGGTTAAAAGCTGAGCCTCTCAAATATTGAAATGCTGGCAGAATCAAGTGTCTCAAATAAGTAAGGTAATAAAAAAGACCTTTCTGAATAGAGAAGAACATTGGTATTTTACAGGTCAGTAAAGGATTTGTCTCAGGTGAATGTCTCCTAGAAATGGCTGAATAGTTTTCTAAGGTTGTTGGTCAGTTTTGATGAAAGAACAAGAGAGAAAGCACTTTTAGTGCTGTTTCTAAGAATCTGTGGGGAAATTATCTTCATTTTTCAGATCACATTATGTTTCTGTACCTGATGCTCTGTTTATTTAACATTTAAATACTGCTTTTGTAGTTGAAAAGCAAATGGCTACAGAATCTCATTAGGACTATTGAGGTTAGGTTTTACAGTATAAACATGTTTCAGTTGAGTCCAGAGGATTTAATTCTTAGCATATTGTTCAGAAAAGCAATAGCACACTTAAGCAATGTAAACAGTGAACATACAGAGTACTCATTTCAGAAGCCAAACGTTCCAGTATACAATACCACAAGCCAGAATGGTTCAACTAGAAGAAAAATATTTATACCTCTTAATAGACTCCTCTTAATTGAAAAGTATATAGAGCTGATGAAAATAAATTCTCCCCTTTCCTCTTCTTTTAGGGGAATTTAACTTTTTTTTTCTTTCCAAGGTGGAGGAAATAACATTTAGATGATGGAATAAAATCAAATAAAGAATGCTCAGCCCTGACGATGAGACATCAAATCCTCAAAATAGTCTGCTCCTCAATTCTGCTGACTACTCAGTTCACAATTTCCTGTTGTAAATGCAACACTTGAAATCTAATTTTCAATAGGTGTGTCCAGATCTTTCTACTGACTTATGTGTGTGTGTTTACCTATATATGACATCTTAACAGAAAAAAAAATTGTGTGCCTATTTTCAGCTCTTTGTACAGGGCATGGTATTTTAGATGTTGTTGCTTTTGTAGAAACGCATTTCTTTACAATTACTAAAATAAAACCAGAAATGAGGTGGTAGAATCAAACAGTTTCCCAATGAAGTCCATTCATTTCCACTTTCATGTTTTATTATTGCCTTTATTGTACTCTTTTTTTTTTTTTTTTGTTTTGTGGAGGGAATAATTTTCTAAGATTGCATAACTTCAATATTCTGTTTAATCTGCTTATAAAATGTTTTTAAGATGTCATTAGGAATTTGACTCTTGCATGCAATCTTTTCCAAGAATTTCTCTACTTTGTGACTTTCTATCATTTGTCATTTAATGATGGCTAGTGAGACCCTGGTGCTCTGCAATACCTTCAGCTCATCACAGTGTCTTTTTATTGGTATCTGCTATGATTAAAATCTCCCTGTTTTATTATAAATTTCATGCAAAGAAATTTTTCTGTGGTGTAAGGAGGGGTAGACTCTCTACTGATTATATTCCATTTTAAGAACACCAAAGTAGTTGCCTATAAAGGGACATGATTAGTTACCCTTACACCTTTTGAGCCCTCTGCTCAAGAGCTTGCTGCTGTTTCTGGTAGAAGAAAGATTACATCCAGAAGGACCTTTTCACACAGGCCATGTGCCCTGATTTCTGTCTCCACCATTTAGTCAGTTTGCTCACTAGCTTTCAACTAGTCTTCAGTCACACTGTACTGACCTCCTTTTTTTTTTTTTTTTTTTTTTTCCCCTTTCCTCTTGCTTATTCTGTTCAACCCTCTGATTCAATGACTAATTTGTGTCTCCAAGTCAAAGAATCCAAAAGGTGAGCTTCTCTTCCTCCCACCATTGCTCTTATTCTCATCACTTTTAAGTGCTGTATCGCTGTCCTCTGAGTCCTTCAGACTTCCCACTATAGACTCCCCTGGCTTTCTGCAGTCCAGCCTGTGTCCAAATCTTGTTACTCTTCCTCAAGGTTAAATACAGTCTTCAACCACTCTATTTCATGCTGATAAATACAATCCTGCCTCTCTTCTATTAGAGGTGGTTGACCAGATGGGAAATGTTTGTTTATGGTAAAAATCTACATAAAGCAGAAAGAGAAGGGATACTGAGGTGAGGGTCTTTTGATATAAGACTAATAATGGGAAACACTGGAAGTACTCCTGATTTCAGGAGAATCACCTTCCGAACAGAAACAGCCCCCGTTAAAAGAAAGAAAATACATAATTTCATCTGGAACTGCAGATCAGTTTTGCTTATGCTCGGGCTGAATGAGCAGCTCGGACAGCAGAATTTGGTTTTATCTGCTTCAGCCTGGCACCTCTCCTCTATATCTATTGCTTATTTGTCTCTGGGAAATCCTTTCTTCCAAGCCATGAGGTCCAAAATCTTGTAGAACCTGGCATCCAAAGGTGATTCATGTTTCCTTTGAATGCTTTTATATTTGCACACAAGTATAAGTGTGTATATGTATATAAACATTTCTGTGTACATATCTGTGTTTATATACAAACATGTACCTACAAATGAATATAGGTTTTTATATATATGTGGGTTATGTGACAGCTTTCAGATGTTCATGCTCAAAAATATATTAAAAACTTCTACAGAACTAGTAGAATATAATGTGTTTTTCTGGACTTTTGAGAGTTGTTTACATCTCTTCTACTGACTCTTTATGAAGCAGGGCCTGAGCTTGTCTGTGAGACTTGCTGCATTTAACACTTCATCTGAAAAAAGTCAGATACTAAATTTTGAACTCATGGAATTAGAATGTTTTAGAAGAATTTGCAGTTAAATCTAAGGCATACATATGCTGTCTACAGACTTCTCTCTGTGAAAACTTTATGGTTGTCTTACGCAGTAGTAAGGATTTTAAATTACTGCAGCTAGTAAGCCAGCTGGACAAGGACATCATTAAGAAGAAAAGAGAGATTTCTTGTCTGGGCTTGAACAAATTACCGACTTGCTTCGTGCCCCAGCTTCTGTTGGATCTTCCTGCATACTTTTCAGAAGTAGGAAGAATGGCTTGTACTGCTTTAATTGCATTTTTCCTGCTCAAAAATGCTGACTCAGTCAAGCCACAGAAAGTTGTCAAAGGATGTTTTGACATAACATTGAAGATATTCAGTTTATTGAATTAATATTTTAATTGTTCCTTTTATCTTCCAATGATCTGAATCAAAACCTATCTTATTTTGCAAACTTTTTATTTATTACTTCAATTTATGTTCTGTTTTGGAGTGGAGTGGGAGAGGAATGGAATGATAATAAACAAGCATTCAAGGTTAAAATTTTCACAAGATACAAGGACATGTTTTTTGGTTCTCCTTAGATGTAACTAGTTTCTTTTAGAAAATATGCTAGGTTTTTTTGTTTTTAAGGAGGAATTGTTGTAGGATAAAATATTTAGCATATTGTATCATATTTATAAAAATTAATATATAAATCAGTTCTGATAATTAAGAATGGCTACAAATGTACAATTGCCTAGAATACAATTAACTATTAAGGAAAATAAACAGATACAAATGTTTGTCAAAAATCCGTGTAACTTTCTTCCTGCTGGGTGGGAAAGTTACTACAGCAGAATAGGAAACAAGCAGATTCGTATGAATATTTATAAGCACACACATGCCTACCCCAACACGTTGACACACTGTATGTCAAAGAACAAGCAAGAGCCCTGAAACAGCACTTTGGAGGCACTGCAACCAGAGCCCTTCTGTGTGCTATATACACATATATATTGGTTGTAAATATCCCACAGCTTACTTTGCTCATTCTTGTTGGCAAACACAGGGCTTAGTGAAATCATCCACAACTACCCTCAGGTGTCTCTCATGCTTGCTTTTCTGCATTTATACAGTATCTTATTTTTCATCCCTAATCTTGTTATCTTGCATTCTCTACAGAGAGCTGCACAAGACTCTGATCTGCCAATAAGACAAATCCACTTGGATTATTTTGATTTTGATTGTAGCATCTCCTCCAGTGGTTTGTGTGCGTATGTGTCACCAAGAGAAATACTGGCACAGGATGAACTGTGAAATACTTCTCAAATGGTATCTGAAGTTACTGCTATAAATCTTTCCTATTACAGTAGTCTTTCATACATGCTTTTTTTCAGCATTTCTAATATAACCTTGCCTCGTCCCATCTCCATTCCCATATCATGTGTCTTGGCAGACTGACCATACTGGGAATGCCACAGAAGTATGACACTTGGTTAGCCATTATTTTTCATTTCTGGGAAGAAGAAAACAGAATGGTGGCAGGACTTCCAAAACTTTTTCTCTAAGTCAGTTGGTGATACAGGCCATCACAGAGGAGCTCAGCTGTTTGCCATCTGAATTATAGAAAGCAATAAGAAACCTGGAATATTTTTTCCCCTGTATATCATTTAACCTCTGGTTTCAGTATAAAACTCAAACTAAGACTTCAGTGTCTCCTGAGGAGTAAGGGATGGAGGTTGATGTTAGTATAAAGTGTGTAGATTTGTAGGTCTGGGAGATGTTACTCTAGATATGGGTCCTGGATTCTGAGTCCATGACTGGAGCTGAAGATACCCATTGTACCCATGGGTCTCAGAGCGGTATTCATTCTGGTAGAAAACTGAGAAGGATGATGTTTACATGTGAATGCTAGATGTTGTTTGAAAACAGAATGTGGATTTGTGTGACCCCTTGCTGAGAACTCTCTCGGAGGTAATCAGAGATACGAAGACAGAGGGGACAGTTTTAAATTCCCTTTAAATCTTTCATAAGGATATGGACTCCAAAAGTCATTAAAAAGGGAATGTATGCAGAGAAAAAGCTGCAGAAAATAATTATTGCTGTAGTGCACAGAGTCCCACTGGAGAAATAGGTTAAGCATGTCTCAAAGTATTTTTATATATGCAAAGGTTTGATAGTTCAAATGAAGAGTTTTGTTACTGAGAAATGAGTTTGATTTGTTAATAAAAAGGAGGCTTCTCATTTAGTTTTATTATTAGTTCAAAGAGCCAAAACAGTTAGGCTTCCTCTTCTATCCCCTTTATTTCCTTGCTTTCCCTCCCTTCCCTTTTTTCATTTCTTATCTTTGTAATTTTCTCAGAGCCGGAGTAGTTTAAAAAGAAAATTAGTTTCTCCATTTGGAGGGAGAGAAATAGAGAAGCAGGAAAGACAGACTTGATCATTGTTTTTCACTTCAAAACCTGATTCCATTTTATTAACATAAAAATGAAAATTACGATTCAAATGGAAATGCACCATTCAAAAACTTGGGAAAATGAGGCAGATTTTTTCCCTCCTCTTCTTTCACATTTACTTTATTGTCTCTGTAATGCACATAATCGTGCTAGGAGTCTCTGCCATTTCAGCCTGCTAACAGCAGTGGACTTAAACCCCTTTTATCAGGTAGCGGTTCTAGCTTTGTATCACTGAAGTGACTGGAGATTTGTCAGCATCATTTTAGCATGCTGGCTTGATCAGGTGATGCTATAGAGGTTCCTGTTGGTGCTTTATATTATCTTTCATGTCTTGCAATTTGTGCTATTCATACGAATTGGTCCCAATGATGGTATTCAAAGCCAGATTAAAACATACCACTAAACCATGGGAACATAGCACATACGAAGCTACAATGAAAACCAAGAAATACTGGATTGTATGATAACCTCTGGCTCAAAAATACCTAATGAATGGTAAAAGCAGTTCAGCTAGATGTTAAATAATTAGCTCAAACAATGATGAAAGCAAGTTCATCTGATGAAAGGGTGGCAGCACAGTAAGTGAGGAATAAATGTGGGAGTTCTTAAAGGCATGTCTCCTGAAACTTTGGAGCCACGATTTAGGCTTGCTGCAAAGGAACAGCTTAGGCAAAAGTAGTATGCCGCCAGAAGAAAGCAAGCCGTGAGATAGAAGATGTGTTTACTTGGACTTCTGCAGTGGTGAACTGAGAATTTCCCTTCAGAGGTTGGAACAATTACTGAAGTGTGAGACATAAGTTAATCTCAGATTTTGCCTCACAGATTTTATCTGTATCAATAGGGGGAAGGGGAGCTGTCAGTCAGGTTAATGAAGAGTTATAGCACCTTCCTTGGGAGGGAGAGCAGAATCATCACTAATTGTGTGTTGTGGGTCTCAGGGTAGCTCATAACCCTCTAGTTAGTACCGCCTATGAGCATGGAACGGAGTGGGTCACTGCTCAGCCCTTCCACCCTTCCTCGCAGCCCAATGTAGGCATATCTCCTGTTACGCCTTTTTCTAACAGCAGTGTGGGCAGTACCTGTGTGCTTCCCACCTTTGCTGCCTGGCCCTCTCCCACCCAGGTGGGGGAATGCTGCTTGATCCAAAAGCTGAAGCCCAGCTCTCCCAGCATGCAGAAAACCTCCCAACAGGGCAGAGACTGGTCTCTCACTGGTCATACAGCAGGCTAGAAAAGCTGGGGGAAAGGGTAATGAGCTTCCACACCTGACAAAGGAAAAATTTATTTTGGGCAGTTATTGACATTGAGTTGGCTTAATTTATGCATCTGGTTCAGCCTCATCCAAATGATCTGGACCCGATATACCCATGACACTTTGTTGTCTGAATAATACGGGTTACAATTCTCTCCCCATTTTTTCTTCCCTTCTTTTCCTTTCTCCCCAAAACGGGGGTGGGGTGCGTGTGTGGAAAAGAAGCTTTTTAGTCAGTGGGAAGTTTTGATATTTCCATTTGGGATGAGATGTTTAAAAATATGTTGTTGTTCTAAAAGGAGATTTATTTTTTTTTCCTTGGGAACTTTCTAAACAATGTTTGGTCAAAATTATTATTTCTGTGAAAGGCTTTTGACCAGTTCTACTTTCATTACAACTTTCTTAAGTGAAGCATTTTCAGTTAAAGTCTTTTTAATTGTCAGGCATGAAAATACAACCAAACATGCTGTGCTCTGCTGAATGTTGTATAGGCAGGATCAACTCGGTGGATGCAAAACACTAACACATCAACACTTGACATTCATTTATTTTCTGGTGCCTGCACAGGGGACCTGCTTACAGAACTGTACCAAGTGTGCAGATTCTCTGTTTCCTGTTTAATCTCAAGAATACAGAAGTGGAGAAGGAAAAGGAAGGTTGGAAATCATAGACGTGGGGAGTTGATGAAGCAGTCTAAATTATATTAGAAACGGTAGTAGGGAAGGCAGAAGCAAAGAATGAATGGTAGTTGGGGGGGGGGGGAGAAGTAACATAAGAATCTCTTTGCTGTGTTTCTCTCCTTCCTTATACTCTGATCCTATGTTATGTCTCTGAGAGGATTCCTTATGGAAAACTATGTTTGCTGTATGGTCTGATTAATGCTACTTCAACACTCGCTTTCTTTGAGAAACGTGCATCTCCATTCAGTCTGCTAGAGGCTTCAACGTACCTTCGGTGAAGTAACGTGCTCTTGGCAAGGGCTAAACAAGGCACATGCAGAGTAGCACTGTTTGTCAGCCCCAATGTGCTCTGTAAGCAATGTCTTTAGAAGCTTTAAACTGAGAAAAACACAGCTCTATATTAGCGATCCTTTCCTTCCTTTTCTTTCACTGCAGTCTCTTGCTTGTCTTGTAAGTGAATTAACTGCAAGCAAAAATGCTGTCCACCTAAAATATAATTTGCTCTGCATGGTGCTGAACGAATAATTTATTGAGCTAACTGAGTACAGCATGTTCAAGCACCTGATCAGATATCCTTGACTGCTTGGATGGGTGACAGGGAAAGCAGAATGAACTTTTTTCTGTCAGCTTTTATGGTGGTATACACCTACAAATAGTGAAACTATTAGACCTTCTAGCCCTGCATAGTCTCTTACGTGAGCCAGGATGCAGAGAAAATGACAGTGTTTGGCAAAGAATTTATTTACTCAGTCTTCGGATGACTTTATTTTAAACCTTTTTTTTGGTCTGAGATATACTTAAAGCTGCTTTCTGCGTGTGGGATTGCAAGTAGTTATTGAAATTTAAAAAAAAAAAGTTATGTGGAAGCTTCTGACGTTATTTGATGTGTTATATTTATCAGTGCAGGGGTAGTGTTTTTGTCAGTGATGCTGTGTGTTCTAAAATGCACGGCACACAAAAATTATTGATCCTTTCAAGAAGCCCAAATGATTTTTAGCTTTGCCTCAGGCTCTATTAGCAATGTGGAAAATTGAAAAGGGCTCTCAAGAAAAAACTAGCATAAGATTGAAACTGCAACTGAAGAGCTGTCAAGTGGAGAAGTACTTATGAATTATAATGAGCATGATCTAAAGATGACATTATCCTTTAGGAGGTCGGTTAAATCTTCCCTCCTGTCATATGTCTCAAAAAGGGTCCTTTAGAACAAACAAAACCAAAATAAGAGCAGTTTTAGGGAATGTTTTTAGAGGTGGTGCACATTAAATACAGAAGGGATTACAGTATGATGTGCAGCAGGGACAGGGTTGGAAGAGTTGCCAAAGGGAAGCCTCAAATTATGAGGCCATCAGTGGGGTCTAAGGTACCTTCAGCAGAAATTCTCTTATATGGCTGCAAAAATATTATCTTTTTCCCTTCACACTTGTTTTTAATGTACATTGGACATTGCCTCCAAAATGTTGCAAGACTTTAGACATTAGACGCCTTCTTCATGTAGGCGTTTAACTCCGATTCATATTTTTGATGAAAAGAGAGACAATTTCTGACACTGGCTTTGGTTGTCTATTGAGTTCTATGTCACATGCCATCTGGGGTGAGAGAAGAAACCGGTTCTTTTCTGAAGGTTTCTCAAAAACCTTTCATAGGGCAGCACACTGAGAGGTATGTTAGCATTCACTGGTAATAATATAAAGGAAGATACTATTACTGTGAACTGTATGACTGGAGTAGAGGGCCACAGCTGGCCACAGGCCACTGCTTCCAGGAACTTTGCCATAAATACTACTCAGCAGTATTTCAGGTGGAGGGAATTATTTTTTTTTCTTCAGGCTGCAGATATTTTTCCCTGTATTCAACTCTTTCATATAAATTTTACTTTCAAAAAACCCTCAAAAACCAGAAACCCCACCCAAAACCCAAATCAACCTTAAACCCTGGCAGGACATTTAGAAAACAGATTTTCATTTACCTTGATACCTAGAAGGAATGTGCTCACCTTTGACAAAACAAGTTTCAGTTGCTATCGACACAGCAGATGAGAAACACCATGAACAGCAGGTTCAAAAGCATTTCTAGGATCAGAAGAATGATTCCATCAGACCTGTACTTTGGTGCTACTTATATCACTTTCCTGGATATCTTCCAGGTTATATCTGTTTTAGGTTTGCTGCCAAAGGAAACTATTTGGTTTTACCGTTGTCAGCACTGTGGAGACTGTGTGGACACAGAAAGGCACACTGGATTTTTTCTCAGCTTCCACGCATTTCAGAATATATGTATACACAAGAAAATGACTGGCAATGAGCTATATGAAGCAAGAGAGGTCTAGCCCTTTCCAGATTCAAAACCAGTATGTGAGCAGCCAGTTAGAAAAATCTTACCTTAACTTGCAAGGTGTCATGCAGTGCACTGAGGAAAAATAAATGTAGAAAAAGGAGCAGCCTTTACAGCCGCCTCTCTGGATACATCTCAAGTACTGACCCAGCCTTCTAACACAATTTAGTATTTCCTGGTGGTTTTTTCCTCCCCTCATACAAACATACACTTCATTCATGACTAATACATGAACTCAAGAAGCACCCATAATTAGACAGCTATAAACTGAATTAATTGAAACGTGATCTGTAAAAGCTTGCCCAGAGAGATGATATTACTAATTAAACTGTGATGCATTAGAAATACTGCAAATCAGTTTCATTTTACATCATTAAGTATCCCAGTCAAGACATCCAAGTAGTGACTGATTGGAGCTGGGATTCCTGTACAATCTCCATTGGCTTTATGTGGAAGAAGGATGGGGTCTGGCTCTGGGTGTTTGCCTGCAAGGGAGACTTGGCAGGGATTTGGTGTTTGATTTTCCTCTGTGCCATCTTATTTGGTGCTTCTTTGCCACACGGGGAGTAGGAGGTATCTGAGGAGGGGTCTAGCAGTCAGGTGCGGCTGTTATCAGGCACCCTGCCCTGCCTTGCCCTTCTCTTGAGGGGCCTGAACCTCATGTCATATGAACATAGCAGCCTCATGGTGCTCTCTGTGTGCACACACAAATGCATATTATTATAAAAATAAATATTTGGGTATGAATTTCAGAGTCAATGTCCTAGTAGGAGTGATGAAAATGAATTGCTTCCTTTTCTGCTTTATTTGAAGAGGGTCTTCAAGAAAATACCTTGTATTTCCATGTTTCTTGTTAGATGTCTGCGAGCAGTATTCACTCTGACAAGTTGTAATATCGAAGAAATGTGGTTAATAACTAGCATTTGTCTAATTACCAAAACTTAAGACAGATGCCTTGTTTAAAGAACATTTTTAGATGGCTGAGATCATACGAATGAAACAATTTTTTAAATTTTAATTATTGTAACTATTCTTAAATTTAAGTTAATGTTCCTGCAGACTTGAATATATTGAATACTTGAATACATTGTCTATGAGGTAAAACCTTTCATTTTGTTGAGATAAGAAGTGCATTCAAAATGCTGCCTTTCAGCACAGCATTTCACCCCTCACATTACTCTTCATGCCCTGATCCAGACTAAATCCCATTGTTCTAAAATACACAGTTTCCTTTCCAGAGGGCGACAGGGCTCCAGTCTCCTATTCAGAAAGGTTAGTGAAGCATCTTCTTTAGGCATTAAATTCCACATAGGATCATAGAATGGTTTGTGTTGGAAGAGACCTTAAAGATTGTCCAGTTCCGCCACCCCTGCCGTGGCAGGGACACCTTCCACTAGACCAGGTTGCTCAAAGCGCCATCCAGCCTGGCCTTGAACACTTCCAGGGATGGGGTATCCACAGCTTCTCTGGGCAACTTGTTCCAGTGCTTCAGCACCCTCATATTAGAGAATTTCTTCCTTGCATCTCATCTAAATCTACCCTCTTTCTGTTTAAAGCCCTTCTCCCTTGTCATTGTCAGCCTCCAGCTTTCTTGCTGGCCCCCTTTAGGTACTGGAAGGCTGCAAATAGGGTCTTCCCAGTGCCGCCTTTTCTCCAGGCTGAATAACCGCAACCCTCTCAGCCTGTCTTTGTAGGAAAGGTGCTCCAGCCCTCTGACCATCTTCTCAGCTCTCTTCTGGACTCGCTCCAACAGGTCCACATAAGGACATAAACTCAAACTCAGGAAAATTGTCTTGCCAGGAGGTTGTCTTGCCAGGTGGTATCTTATCGCTTGGGAAGCCTTTATAAGGGTAAATCGATAGTGTGGTAATTACATTTCTGAGACCTTTCCCCAGTAGAAAATTATTTTTCCCTGATTAAAAAATAATTTTGGAGCAGCTGCCAGCAGTTGTATCAATCTTTCATTTTCAAGGCCACTTTAAATCATGTTCATTTTTAGGACTTCTTCAAATTGTACTGTGTTCCCCAAAACCAACAAACTTCTGTATCTTGAAGGAGCAATATGGATGATTTTCTTGTTGTCTTGACTCGGCACTTTGGAGGAGGAAAGAGAGGGGATGGCTCCTCCTTGCAGCACAGCTGAGCCGGCTGGCACAAAGGGAAGGAGAGGGACAGGCAGGTGGAGAAAACTGCAGGGGAAGCACAATTGTATATCTGCAAATATCACAGGCCCCTATTACAGTTGTATCAGGCACACAGCCATGCTCTAATAGGAATACAGGTTTTTTTTCTAGGGATCTAGAGAAAATACTGAAAAAATGTTTGTAACACAGAGGTTGCTGAAGTTTTAGTTATGTGTTGGACTGACAACGGACCTGAAGAAATAACCTGTCTGTTTAGCACACTGTGGAAACGGGGATATTTGTTAGCTGCTTTTTCTGTTTTCTTGAAAAAGATCTTTGTTCCAGTTTATCTGCAAACACAAAGTTTTTCAGGCTGGAAGCCCATCTAGGGTTGTGGAGGTGCTTCAAGGAGAAGACATAGACATGCTGCCAGGTCCGCCCTGGTCTTGCCATGTGTTGTGGTTTAACGCCAGCTGGCAACTAAGCACCACACAGCTGCTCACTCGCTCCCCAGCATCAGGATGGAGGAGAGAGTCTGAAGAGGAAAAGTGAGAAAGCTCAGGCGTTGAAATAAAGACAGTTTAACAGGTAAAGCAAAAGCCACACATGCAGACAAGCAAAGCAAAACAAGGAATTCATTCATTACTTCCCATTGCAGGCAGGTGTTCAGCCATCTCCAGGGAAGCAGGGCTCCATCGCACCTGTTACTTGGGAAGACAATATGCCATCACTCTGAATATCTCCCCTTCCTTCTTCCCTCAGCTGTATATGCTGAGCATGACACCACATGGTATGGAATATCCCTTGGGTCTGTTGGGGTCAGCTGTCCCGGCTGTGTCCCCTCCCAGCTCCCCGTGCACCCCCAGCCTCCTCGCTGGTGGGGCTGGGTGAGGAGCAGGGAAGGCCTTGACCCTGTGTAAGCACTGCTCAGCGATAACGAAAACATCCCTGAATTATCAGCGCTGCTTTCAGCACAAATCCAAACCCCAGCCCCATGCCAGCTACTGTGAAGAAAATTAACTCTATCCCAGCCAAAACCAGCACACCGTGGTGGGATCCTGTCTGTGTAGCTTTACCAAGGCTGTACATGAAGACTTTGACCTTGCATGGATTTAAAAGCCTCATGGGCCTACGTCGTTGTGTGTTTGTCATAATCCTCCTTTGCATCCCTGTGTGTTTCGTCCAGCTGCTACATCTTTTCAGCAGTCAGGATCAAACTTGGGAAGATGGGCCCTGCCCTTGTCTGCAGAGACCCATGGAGGGTGGATGGCCATGCCAATGAAGGGCTGGGGCACCAGGGTGGCCCAGCTGGCGGCTGTCACACTGCTCCCTGGTAATTTCCTTGTGGAAAAGTTCACGCATCACAGAAATCAGCGTCAGCTTTGCCCCCGGGAATCCATGTCAGCTTGTCGTTTCTGCCAAAGTGAAGCTTGTTCTTTCTAGCTGCAGAAATTGTTTCAAGATATGAATTTTCTTTTGTGCAGCTTTGTCACTAATGGGTGTTGAACATGCACACACCGAGGAATGATCGGAGAAGTACAGAGGGGTTTCTCCTGTTGGAATATATGCTGGCTTTTATTTTCCAGTACATTCCCCATGTCTTTATCTCTGTTCATACCTATTTTTCATTCACGCATCTCCTTTGGTATGAATGTAAACAATATAATAAGAATATTCATAATAATGTGAACAGATGTAGTCAGAGGTACTGTACCTACTTTCCCTCAGTATTAGAGAAAAGTTTAAGCACTATTAGAATTTAAAAGAAGTTTAGGTCAGAAATTGGCCTTCAGGTAGGAGACAGAGGCATTACATGTGTTAAGATTCAGTGAAATCCACTCAGCAAAGTGTATGGGGAAAACACCAAGTTGTTAAGATTTCATGGGTGACGCTGCACTTCAATGGCTGATCTTTCCAGTGGCTTGATTTTAAGGTCAAGGAAGCAGAATTTCCTGGTTCTACACTTGATGTCCCCCATTGCATTGTAGTTAGTTTGACAGACCTTAAAGCACAAATAAAATTTTGCAGATTTCCAATGTGAATTAAAGGTTCTGCCCCAACGTGAAATACTAATGCAGGTAAAAGTTCATTAATATAAACCCCAGCATGTTCCTAGCTCTGCTCTTAGCCTTTGCTTTTGTGGCTATGTGAGGAAATCTACCTTTAAGAATAAATAAATAAAATGCAATGGCAAGAAGATACTTAAATTCAGTTTTATCTTAATGAGATTTAAAAGCTTTGATCCAGTAGTTTTAAAACACAAAGGGGAAAAAAGGACACTAGAGGACACCACTAACCGATGCCATGCTTTGATGCGGTTGCTCTTGGGACCGTTTTCTCCCACTTTCTCAACATCCTGCATTTCAAAATGTAATGGGAAAACAAAGTGTGTGTGTGGGAAATTTCATGTTGCATTTTTGTTAATTTGGAAAGGCCAAAGTCTAACTAATATACATTTTGTGCTACAATGCCTCAGCAAGTTCATGGGGCTGTTCACTTGAAAGGCTCATTAGGGACCGAATCCATCTCTCATGCTGCTGTTGTAATGAAAGGAAGAATTACAAGGACAATGAGATTTTCTTCATTTAGGGGAAAGAGGTGCAGGGCTATTAAAACTCTCACCATCCTAATTAAGTTGTGGAAAAAATATGGGTAGGATCTTCATGGCATTTACATTGATTGCACTTAGGCTGTGGCTAGTCATAATGGTTTCATTAATGCAAAAGTAGTTTTGGAACAATATATAGGAAGCTTCCATTAAATGGAAGGCTACTGCATTATATTTATTTATTAATTAGCTGGTTAGCCATAAAATGAGTCCTATAATGATGGCACATAGACGAAGGTTGACTTTAGGCAAGTTCACCAACATTCTATGCAATACAAAACTTGAATTTAATTTCTCCCTTCTTTCTGTGCGTGTGTGTTGGCGGGCCGGATGGATGGACAGGACAGACAGGATGGGACTTTCCAAGTGAAATAATGAGACGTACAGGAGGAAAAATGTGTCTTTGGTATGATGAAATTAGTGGTTATAGCCCCAAAAATATTATGTTATTTTCTTCCTTCCTCTCAAACTGTATTATAAGAGCAGCAAATTTCATGAAGATTCCTGCTTGAGTGTATCAAGTTTTGCTTCATTGCCTGTATTTGCAGGCTTTGTATGTCTGCCAGTAAGGGCTTTTCAAGAATCCATCTGGCTTCCTCTGGACAAATGGGAGTGATTTATGAAGGAAGCTTTAAAATGTTAAATACATATTTCATACATTACAGGTGGGTGTGAGCTGCCTCTTGATGGAGGTGGGAAGCATACTTAGTCTTTATTGCCCATTTGACATATTCACATTACCACACAGACATTAACTAATCATTTCCGTAACTCTAAGGTAAATTAATAAATGTTGTTAATCCCATTTTTATACAGGAGGAAATGGATGAATTGCCTTGACCCTCGTGAAAAAGAAGGGGCAGAACCAGGAACAGAATCTCAGTTATTACTCACACATAACCTCCTGTCAGTTTTTTTCAGTTCATCATTGCCATCTAATGCACTGAACAGACATTCATAAGGTAAACAGCTGTGCCAGCTGGAGACATCAGCACCTTTCTATTTTTTATGAGCCCCTGTGCCGGATGCTGCCTTTCTCCCTGTGTTGCTGGAGGGTTTTGTGAAGGCTTTTCCTTCACTACACTGGGACAGACCGCCTGGGCTCACTGAGCTGCTCAGAGCAGGACCAGCTGACATGGTCTGGAGGAGACAACAGGGGAGGTGCAAGATCCTTTTTGCCCAGTATGGAAGAGGTGACATCAGATGGCAAGTGCTGACAGGTTGTGGGGATGAATGAGAATGACATTTTCAGCCAATGAGGCTTGGAAGAGGAATTTGTCTACAGCATAAGAAATTAACCCTGTGGGTAAAATGCATAATTCTGGAGAACCTGGTTTTTTTCGATTAAACTAGCAGAGTTTTTTGATATATGAATGATTGTCTTCTAGTCATATGCATTAAAAATACATAAGGATCACATACAAGGAAAAAAAAAAAGGCCATAATTACCACACTGGCCAAATGTCATCTTGTTTATTTATCTCTGAGAAGTAATGGGTGTCCTCAGGTTATCCTAAGGGACATGCTCTGAAGCACAGCCTTTGTACCCCTGCGCAAGGGATTGCCATCCAATGAATAGGCCCTTTATATGTGTTTTGCTGTAGCCAAGCAATAAATATGACTCTGCTTTCATGACTGTTTGACTTCAGCTTATTTTTGGGAAACCTGCACATTCAAAATTGTTGGATAAGAGCAATACTTTTCTCATGAGTTCTTAAAAAAATTCACATCACCTGTAATTAACAAACCTATTAACAGATACTGTTGTTCCAACACTCAGTCTATTAAGTGTGAAAAGTATCAATGCACTGAGTATCTGTTTTAATTTCTCTTTCTAGGTTTATAGTGACACAACATCCTCCATTTGCTTTGTTTGGTTTTGACCGCATTAATGTGAGTTACTGTTCCTAGGAAGAATGGATGGTATATTTTTAAGATAGACTCATAACAGTTCAGTAGCAGTGAGTTTTGGGATGATATAGAGATTAACTTCTGCTCCAGTTACATCCATCTTTAGGTTAAGAGCAAGCTCACTTAGCTGGAAAGTTGTGAACATATTTACTAAGTTTAGTTTGTAAATTTTGCAAATGAGATGGTCAGCATGAAGGCAGGGAAAGCCACACCTGACACTGTTAGACTTCTGAGTGGCTTTCAGGGTAGACTGCGTATATAGCAATTTGAGAAAACCAGTGTGTAAATACACAGTAAATTAACTACATGCTCAGAAGACCATAGCATTCTACTGGCCTCTAGAGAAGTCTCCGCTTAGTTTGGTTATATATTTACTGATACTGAGAGCCTTTGAGGGGTCTTACCACCTGTTATTAATGATCTCATGGGGTTTGCTTTTGTATTACCACCAAAGGCAAGGAGAGAGATCAAACAATGACAAACATCTCTTCTCTGTTATTCAGGTCTTTTATATTTGTAATTACCATTCTTTAGTCATTTTAATGTTATGGAGTAGGTGTCTGAAGGAGCTACAGTTATGTCTGGAATTGACAATAAATTGTTAATTGAAGAACATCCATGCAAGATGTCCCAAATACCTTCTCTCATACTGCTCTAACTGTAAATAGGCAGGTGCATTCCAGGGTTTCTGTATTTCCTTTGGATTTCAGCTGTGGATGTGGAACTGCAACAAAGCACAGGACTATTTGCTTTCTGCTGCCTTTCTTCCCCTTTTATTTTCTTAGTGGCTGCTCGGTACTCTACTGCAGCTCATATAATTTTCTTTTTTTAGAAAATTAAAATATATCAAACAGCAATAAGTTGACCCTACCAATACTATCAATAAGGAAATAAACCTTAAAATAAAGGAGGGTCTTAAGAAAAGTGTATCTCCTCTTCACTTGGGTAGCTATTTATTAGATGTTTGTGTTTTTAAGACCTCAAACCTCCTGCTTCCTGCTGCCTTGTTTAGGGCTGGTTCAGATCCTGAGGGAGGCTATGCTGCTGGGATGTCCAATGACACTGATGGCTTGAGCTATCCAGGGGACATTCTCTTTCAGAGGCATTTTCAGTTTTGACCTGTGTTTCCTCCTGTACTGGGATCTCATAATTAATACCTCCCATGCACCCTTTCAGGGTTTTTTTGGTCATGCACATTTCAGGTAATTGTACGTGTAACTTTGAGATAGACAAAAGGACTGACAAGTACCTCTAGTGTGGGAGTTGCCTTTCTTCCCTAATCTCATTTCCTCTTTCCTGAACACAGTTATTCAAGCTGCATGGTAAGGATTAAATTTATCCTTTTGATATTTTCATGTCCTACAGCGACATAATTAAGATGGTATTGCTATATTCATGGTTTATTCAGTGGAAAATCCACCATGATCTTGAACAGTATGTTATGTGTGGGCTGACTTCAGGGAATTTAAATTGGATCCATTTCACATAACTGCATATGGCAAATAATTCAATGTAAAAAATAAACATCTTGTCCATGTAAATACCACTTATTTCAACTGACTTTTACTTCCATGTTTCTTTAGAGCAATTACTGCCTGTCAAGTTGTTGTATATATATTTCCTGCTGTCTTGGAAAAAAACCCAGTGTATTTCTTAGCTTTAATTTCCATTGCACTTTTAGCAGGGAAGAGTCTCTACATGTTATAGCAATAGATAAGGACTAGCCATAAAATGAAAATATATTTTATAATTCAGATTTATTAATAAAACCAGGTTAATTAGCAATATGCAGAGCTCATTAAAAAGACTAGAAAGTTTTGAAGCTTAATAGGGTGTTATTAATCTGTATTGTTCCTTCTATAAGATATCAGAGGGAGGAAGAGTAGAAAATGCACACCAGGAAAATAATTGCACGGAGTCCATTCGAATGACTGTACACTATGAAAATTATTAGTGTGGAAGTCGTATGGGGTTTATTAAGAAATAGTGCCAAAAATCAAGAAGAAGGTGCAATTTCTGAACCAAGGACAACAGCAAAATGATCTGAAATTTCCACATCACCTTCTTATAGGAGTTTTGCCACTGCCAACCTATTACTGAATTTCCTGGATTATAAATACGGGAATTCCCTTTTGAAGTTGCAACTATCCTGCTCCATGAAACAAACAGAACCACAGATGATCCAGCAGAGCCACATTTGTACTTTCAACTGTGCTCTTTCAGTGTGTCAATAGGCTATTCACTTTTTTTCCCCCCAGTTACTTGTTCTTTTCTTAGTGGGTATCATAACTGAGAATTAATTCACCATGGCTACGTTTCTTCTGTATTTTCGGTCGAAAATACCTTCTGTGCACTAAAAAAACCCCACTATTTTCTTGAGTGAAGTAAATAACTTTTTTTAAAAAATACTTTTTCTTCCTTACACTGTGTTACATCTCTTTACAGTGATCATACTGAAGTGAGTGTAAAATAGTTTAATTCCACTTGCAATCAGACTTGTCAGTTAAGATCCCAAAAGGCATGACCTTTTATAAATTTCGGTGATGTTTATATTCTGCTTATAGTCTTATTAAATATGAATCTTTAGAATATTATGTCAGATCAAAGATGGATCTTCTGAAAGAGGCTGATCATCAGAAACTAGACACAGCTTTGTAGCTGTTAGAACTTAGGGACAAATCTATGAGTAGAGCTATCTTTGACCTGCCTAGCTATCATACATAAAATCAGTTTGAGACACCATAGTAAGTACAGAGGAATTAGCAGATCCACAAAATTCAAAAGTACGTAATGAGAGAGAAATTGCCAGGGAGATATTTCTGTGTTATCAAGAGAAAAATTTACAGGAGTTAAAGGCCATATGATAATTTCCATTATCTCTACATGATTAGGTACACATTTGAACATACTATGAATACATCTGTCAGTGTCACCAAGAAGAACATAACATATTTTTACAGTGAAATATATAGCTAGTCATGCACTGACTTCGGTGGAGCTGAAGGAACCAACTCAAGTTTGGAATATTATCATTTTGCTCTATAAATAATCAAATGCCATGTTCCACTGCCAAAATGGACCACTGCAGGAGTGTGGCATTTTCTTGCCCTATACCTATTAACACATGTGTGTTTCAGGAGCATTACTCATACAGGACAGGTTATGGAACTACAAGAATCCGTAGCTCAACCTAAGAAAGCATGTGTGAGCATTGTATTTCTACAGAAGTATCTGCTAACTGAGAATGACTTAATTTGCATGCAGACCTCAAACTACATGGTTGCTTGTATTAGAAAAGGAAGACAATGAAAGTAAGAGGGAAAGAATGGAAAATCCTGAACGTTCTTAGGAATAAGTGCAAGTGAAAGAAGCATAAAGTTAAAAACTTCAAAAAATGCTGAACATCTCCAGCCAACAGCAGTCTCCTCAACAAGATCTCAGTTGTCGGAAAGAGACCACTTTTGGTGCCTCAGAAAGTAGAGGGGATAGGAACTTACAGAATGATAAGACATGGAGTGAATAATTACAGTTGGAAATTTCCTCTTAAAAATGGTGGTTTTGGTCATCTGAAACTGTAAATGTCTTTTCCCTTTGCTCCAATACCAGATGTAATATTTGGGAGCCTGGCAAGCTAAGAAGTA
This sequence comes from Falco cherrug, assembly GCF_023634085.1. Lineage (NCBI taxonomy): Eukaryota > Metazoa > Chordata > Aves > Falconiformes > Falconidae > Falco > Falco cherrug. The sequence goes on along the minus strand of NC_073704.1, from coordinate 28,538,988 downwards.
CTTGTATGATCATGTACATGGGGTTAATTACCATAATTTCTATATAAATTAGGTAAAAATAGGGAAAAATTATTATAGCACATGTATAGAACAAGTTGGGAACAACCAAACATACTACAGATGAAATGCATTTTGGATATCCTTCTTGTAGCCTGTTGACAATATCACATAGCATCTCAGCCTTTGTTATTCTTTTAAGTGGATTAATTTTTTTCACCTCGTTCTCATTATTATAAAATTGATTGAATGGACTTCTTTATATTCTGTGCTGGTTTTTGTATTCTGTACATTCAAAATATTTTCAGACTGAAATACCTTTGAGAGTTTTCTTCAATGGAAAGCAAGGTTTCCCAGAAGCTTAACTTTGTAATTTTCTTTCTGCAGGAACTCTTAAGTGAAACATTTTGTTCAAAATACTCTACATCTATTACTTGGATAGGACATGCTTTGCTGCATCACAAACTTTGATTTTTCATGTGTGATTATTTTAGTGTGCTTATTCTCTTACTTGGATCAGGGTTTCTGTGTCAGTTTTGTCCCTCATCATGTACTATTGTGTCCCTCCTTTCTGATCCTACTACAGAGCATCATGAACAGGGACTGGCTCTGAGAAGGACGGGGACAAAAAAAGAATCTGACAACAGTGGTATAGTTTGATGTAGAGGTGAGAAAATAAGCCAGTATTTCTCTAAGTTTGATGTTTCCTGTTATGTCAAAAATCTTGGGTTCTGGGTTATATTTATTTAGAATGGAATAACAAAATTTTAGAATCTCAAGACGGAGTAAGTTTTCATTTTGCTTTAAAATTTCATAAAAACAAGTAGGAAAAAGACAGGACTTTGCTGGATATCTGGTGTTCTGAAAAATTAGATGTATGCTCTATTTCACTGGCTGCAATTGGACCACTTGTGTCCTTCACGTTTCAAGTATGCCTAAGTGTAGTTTTGGATTGAATCCAGGGGGAAATGTCCTTTCTCAAATCTTGTAAGTAGTAAGGCAGAAATAAGAAAAGTCTAGAAAAATGGATTATGACTGGGTGGGGAAAAATGAAGGCAAGACAACTGTTGTAAAATCTCACTGAATATGCAAAGACATGGAGAACAAGCAGAAACATTCACCTGGAAGGTTTCATGTTACTGCATGACCCAAATTTCTGTGTTTTTTTCCTGTGGCACAGTAGCTTCTTGAGGTGTTTGGTGGTTTGTGTTCAAGGCTTAAGTTTGCTGTTGCAATATTGGCTGCAAATAGGACAGTGCAGAGCAGAAACAGACTGCTGCTCTCCAGTGCTGCATTGCAGTCCAAAACATGGAAGTTTATTTTCAGGTAATGCTTGCTGGAATCATATGGGACATAACAGAAACAAGCCTTGTTAATACTGTCATTGCCCAATGCTTTAGAGAGATAAACTACTAATAAATTTTCTTCACAGTCCCATACTGCTTCACTCAATTCCTAGGTGGCCATAGCCTGGTTAGTCCTTCAAAGCTGGACAAGAGCTCGTAGTTCCATTCTGCCCATTCCTGTGATAGCAGTATGGTTTGTAATGTGATGGTTGGCTCATTACTTGAAGGCTATGTAAAACTTTGCAAGAGGAAACATATACAAGTACCCCTCAAAGAACAAACTGGAGTGGATTAAATTACTTATTTATATTTATAAATACATATATTACTTATATATATTTATATTGCCCCATACTGCTCAGATGGACTGTAGCAGTTTTTTTAAGAAACAGAGAAATGGAAGTCAGGTCAAAACTTAGAAAACTTGCTCTGTAACAATGGAAAGTTGGCCTTTGTGGTCTGGTCCATGCTGATGGGCTTGCAAGACTGACCCAGTTCCCTGTGCTCAGCTGTGACCAGGTGGTCATTTACACCTGGGCATGGGCAGCAGAGACCCAGGCCTCCAAAGGGGTTTCACCCCACGGTGGGATAGGTTTCAGGTGGAGTTTTGGAGAGGAAGTTGCTGAGATGTAGTAGTGAGACACAGACTGAGAAACCAGTGAGAAAGTGGAACAACCTGCCATTGTAGAATTTCAGGAGGAGGCTTGAACCTGTACAAGGTTAGTGTTGTACTTCTTCCCTTCTGAGTGGGTCTACCTGGTGGGAAAAGTGGTGGTTTTCAGAAGTAAAAAGCTCCAGGTGGCAACAGCTGCTGGCTGGGAAGTGTTTTATAAAGTCTCTTAGTGCAATTCTGTGATACCCCGCGGCATCTTGGAAATGCCCTCTTAATCCTGGAATGATTTCGACTTAAGTCTGGTAATGCTAGGATGACTCAAGTGGCAGACATCTTCATCAAAAACTATTGTGGGGTGGTGTTTGGAGCATCCTTCAATAGCTGGTTGTTTAGTCAAAGTCTCTGATGTTCCTGGAAAATTAGCTTTGAACTGCTTAAGTCTGACTTGAGCGTGGAAGCACGTTATTAAATGTGTGGAGCTTGTGCAGCTTCTGTGAAGTGTTGGTCTCTGAATCATAACATACAGTAACCATGTGCGTTTGGAGGTGATTTTTCAGGGAAATAAAGATCATCTAAGTATAGAATCTTACTAAGCCCATCCTGCGTGAATGCTTAGTACAGTAACTTTTAATGGGATCTGTGTGAAAACCAGTCAAGTTATGTAGAGAATAGCTAGACAAAAAGGACAATGGTGCTCAGAAAGCAATGGGGTAAGCTGTTAACTTCTGTGTTCTTGTCTTCAGCCTCAAATAGGCTACCAGCCTTAATTTGCAAAAGAATAAAAGGTTAAAAGAACTCTAGTGTTTTAAAAGTCTTTTTCAGGAGGAGGAAAGGAAAGCTGGTACTTCTTTTATGGGGTGTCAGACAAAGTATATTTGAAACTAAGTAATGGGGAAGCTGTGGCCCTTATTGAGCAACAAGAAAGGTATGAGACTGAGCTGAATCTGGGAAGAGGCTGGCTAACAGAGGCAGTTCCATTTGGGTGCAAGAAGCCAAAGCAGGGCTCAAGTCAGAATGGTGACTGACCAAAATGTGCTCTGCAGGCACGGCTGACAGCTGTAGGTGGGAGCCTGAACACAGTGCAGGTGAAAGCTGAGACAACCACGATGTGTTAGTGTTCTGTCTTTGCTCTTTTTTTCACTGTAAATGTAAATCAAAGCATGAGCATCTTTATCTCTGCCCACTTCTTGCCCAGAGAGCAGTGCCACCGTATCAGCGCTCAAAGAATAAGGCACAGCCTCAGTAATGTACATGTTTCAAGACACAAATGAATCTGTTCTGGTGCTGTAGCTTTGTCTACTCACTAAAAGATGATGTTCTTTAATCATAAATTGATAAATTGGCAGTCGGAGTTTGTGTGCAAATGAATCTCTGGGGGAATCAAGGAGGCTAGATGCTCATGTGGGTCTGTTCTGCCCTCCATTTTTTATTACAATTTCTTATCTCAAAAAACCCACCCCAAAAAAACAAAAACCCACTCCAAAACCAAACGAACCCCCCCAAACAAAACAAACCCAAAACCCAAACCAAAAATAATTCCCTGCCTTTCTTCCAGAACTACTATGTTAGTAACATGGTCACTCAAAACAATATATACCAATGCCTAGCTGAGGATGTTGAGGTAGGGAGGAGGCATTTGTGTAGGTTTTTTTTAAATAATGCAAAATTACTGGTTGATCTCTGGATTTGAACTGAATGTAGACACTGGCAGTGAATTTGCGGTGGTGGCAAAGCAGGGAATTGACAAGCTGTGACCAAAGCTTTGTTCCAGAACCCTGTGCTTAAGGTTAATATGAAACAATTTCCCTCTTTATGCTGCAGGGTTTGTAAATTTATATTGTACCGAATACAAGAAAATCCTATTTCTTTTTGACAGCATACTTTGCACTTGGCATTCTGGCTGTACCTCCGTTTTGTTGGCTGCAGAGATTCTGTGTTCCCTTTATGAAATGTTTAAATAATAAAATGCATTTTTAATAATTAAATTGTTCAAGCTGTCTTCTTTAATTACTTGGGGCCAGGGGCTTTTAAAACGTTTGCAACAAGCTGGACAAACAGCAGATATTTCTTTGCCCATGTGTCTACTTCTTCTTTTGATTTTTTTTTTATTTATTAATTTTTCAGAGGTTGCAGTGTAAGTACCACAGCCAGAGAGGCTTCAAATAAATAGTGCTGAAAACAAAAACAGCAGGGGCATGGACTTGCGGAGTTTATGCCACTGAGTAGGACGGGTGTCAAAAATAATGAGACAAACTAAGATGATATTCTCTTTGCAGCCCCCAGAAAAAGGGGGAATTATGCCTATTAATAAAGGGAACTGGGAGTAGAAATGAATTATGGAAGCCTCGGCTATAATAAAATTTAAGCGGTAAGTGAGTTTTATCAGTAGAGAGAGAAGCACAGAGTTGTTGCAGTATTTGCTAGTAGAAGGGAAGTTACAAAGATTAAAGGGTAAATGACTAGGTTTTTTTAGTATCTGAATTTGTTTCTTGCAGCAGAAACTCATTGAACAATGAAAAAAAGAAGTGATGTCCATGAAATAAGTTGTGTGTTTTTTTTTTTTCTTTTTCCTCTTATTATTTCAGCTGAAATGTCAGAGTGTAATTAGGTTAGTTTTCTTCTGAGAAGTCAGGGTAATGACTGATTTATATAGTTCTTGATGTGCTTGGAACCTAAACTGAGTGCTTGTTAGAGTGGTCCTTGTTAGCTAATTTGCCAGCTGAAAGTAGTTGCATTGTGGTGGAAATGTAGAAAAATCCTTCCTTGGCTTCAAATACTGTTTAATTAGGTAAATGGAAAATCGAGTAACTGCTAATATTCCTTCCATCCCTTTATTTTCCACCTAAGTTATTCTTATGCTAGATGTAGTTCCTTTAGCTTTGGTAGGATTGCTCATTGCTAGCGTTTTTTATTGCTAAGATGTTACTGAAGGACCTTATGTGCTGTTTGGAGGAGGAGGTATGTGTAGATCTTCCAGTAATACAGATCTACACCTGGGTCATGGAAGTGCCATCACCAGATGTCATAGTGTTCTATGCATGTCTTTGGCTGCTTGCAGCTGCAGTTTGGTCGATGCATGCAGACAAGCTAACTGGTGGAAAATTGTATGCGATGGCATTGAGTCATGATTTATTAAAGTAGTGGATGAAAGGAATCTAGACTATAAAGTCAGAACAAGAACTTCCACCTTTAGTGGGGAAGTTTAAAGTCTCATTTTATTCCTCTGTAGCAGGGAGGCAGGAAAACATCAGGAAATGTTTTGAAAGGGATAATTGACGGGGTTTCCTCTGTTCAACACAATTGTTTATTTAAGTATATGTTGCTTCTTGAGCCTTTAAACACTTCACAGCCCATCTAATGCTTGCTTGTGGAGAGAGACCACTGGTTATTGTGTTTATTCCTTGATAGGGTGGAGTGCTTGCTCTAGTAAAAAAAATCTGCTTCTTCACCCAAATTCATCCAGCTATATGGGGCAAGAGAATCACCAGCTAATCTTGCAAAGTAAAAGATATATGACATATGGTGCAGCATCTTTTTTGTGCTATGGTGGAGAACGTAGGTTTTTTGTTCTTTCTTTTTTAGATATGGTCATAATATAACTTGCATTTCTTTCTTCCAGATTCAGTTCTTACACCAAGCTAGGTCCTTAGCACAGTGAATTTTTGATTATATCCTATTGGTGTTTCACATACTTAATTTCTTTCAATCTCAAACTCTGTTGATGGGACAAGATGTACTAAGTAAAGCCTTGCTCCATTTGTGACTTACTGAGAATATCCTATTCCAAGAAATCATAAGGATGATCATCAAAAGATCTACAGAGAATATAATCAGGTGCTTCTTTTTCTGAAAAAGGGTAAAGTGGGATCAAAACCCATCTCGCTGATATGGAATTATCAACTTGCAAAATGAAAGGAGATGCAAAGAGGAAAATCACTTGTGAAATCCTCGAAGCACAATACTCTTTAATTCTAAACTGTTGTAGTTAGTGTCTTGATACTGTAGTGTAAGACACTCTCAAAATAATGAGGGTGCAACACAGGACTTGCAAAAAATATTAAGTGAATTTCATTGTTGCTCATTTTTAAGCATTATAAATCATAGAAGCTGACTCTCAATAGATTTTTATGTTCCTTAAATTATAGTTACTGGGTCTTTATTCAAAGCATTTGAACACGTATCACTTCTGTAATGCTTTTCTTCCTTGGTGAAGCATGATTATTTTACCATTGTACCTTTCTATTAAGCTGTTGTCTTTTAGCAGGACAATGCCTCAAGAGCAAACGCAAGATTTTAATATACTTTAAAAATAGCTGCTATCTCCTTCCACTGTGTAGGAAAAAATCACTTCTTTTTAGTATGTTGAACACTCTCTGGGCTGTCTCAGAAGCTGTTACAAGTGCTATCTTACTGTGTGTGTTTTTCAAAGCAGTTTGGGGGTTTTGGCTGAATTGTTGACAGTCTGCACAGTTGAGACTTAAGGTTTTGCTTTGTGGCTCAGGTTTTTTTATGTTCTTTTTTTCCCCAAAATCTAGAGAAAGGAGAGGTTCTTTTTCTATTTATTTTAATAAATTATTTGCATTGTAATTATTAGGGAATTGTCAGTGAGGGGAAAAGTTTTTGTTTCCTAATTTGTCAATAGCAACTTCTGCCAGTGTTATGTAAGTGGGTTGCATATCTCGCAAACCAGAATGAAACCTTTTTGAAAACACTTCTTTCTTGTTCGTATAGCAGCGTTGAGAAAACTTCTGCCAAACTTTGATTTTGGTATCCTGTTTGTGATCAAGTCTTCTATATTGTTGTGCACATGCTTCAACTAGAATTAAGCTTCTCTTTAAGGGCATTTCATTAGGGAACTACCTGTGCCTCTTCTCTGCCTTCCAGTGCTAGATGATATTTCTTTGAGGTTTCTTTCCCAGAAAGCTGGGTGCTTGTGGAGAGGATATGATGTTCCGTCAGTCTGGAGATTTAGGGCTGGAAGGATAAAGCTAAGATGGTTCCTGTTTTACTTGTTTCTTATTGCCTTGTCCTTGTCAAAGGAGGTTCAGATGCTCCAGAAGCTGGAAATCAAGTGGTAAAGAAAAGCTTGGATTATTAGTGGTGCCAGTTACTTGTGGTAGAGTTCAGTGCGTGCAAGAATAGAGGTTGAAAAGTGTGTTTCAGGAGAAACCACAAGGATTGGTTCCCTTGAATTCTATTTTCTGTTCATATATTTTTAACAGAAAACACATGCTCTCTGAATTATGCAGTAGAAAATCCGCTGTGTTGGACACTCATGTTCTTACTCACATTGACTGTCAGTAGTGGTTGTGCTTCTTTAGTACGGTTGCAGCAAGAAGTCAAGCATGTTTCCAAGCTTAGCTTTTCCCTTCTACAGTAACCAGCTGCTGTGATGCAAATAATAAACATTCACGCAGTTTCCCTTTTAAAATCCTGACAGCTGTAGGCACCCTCATTCTGCATTGTTCATTTCTGGCATGTTTAAATACATTATAGCCTGTTTGTTTAATCCTAAATCATTCAAAACAGCCATTAAGTTCATTCCAGAGTTATGCTTAGTGCAGTACAGTGTCTCTGGGGAAGCTGAGGTGGGTCTACAGGATGAGTTGACTCGAGAATGTCTCTCCTGATGTCTCTGAACACCAGGAAGAACCCAGAGTGAAGGTAGGGCTCTGTGAATAGAAGAAAGCCATCTTGCACTGTGTCCACCATCCACAACCCAGATGCATTTGAGGAGTTTTTAGTGGGAGGTTCGCTACCTGGGTTGAGGCTAGTAGCTCAGCAGCTTTGTGACTCCGAGGTGGGTAAGCTGGTGGATTTCTATCTCCAGTGCAGTTCTGTGTAGAAACCTCTCTTCAGTCTGGCTCCTTGTTTTCAGCTTCCAGTGTGGGAGAAAAAAGGGGTAAGATGCATATCCTATATCAATGTATGACCTTTTAGAATAACAAAAAAGTAAAGCAATTTTAGGGAGGGAGGTGAAAGAAAGAAAGTAAAATATGTTTTACCAGTAATGTTTTGGAAGCTGCTGCTTAGATGTAGAAACTATCAGTTACAATTTTTTTCTCTTCTGAGTCAGAGCTTTCAATAAAAAAAAAAAAAAAAAAAAAAATTAATTAAAACAAAACCCACCAAAACCTGATACACCAAAATCAAGTCTCTGAAACATAATGGTATTTTTTTCACCAGTCGCATTATTGCTTTTTCAAAATTGCTATGTAAATGAATTTCTCATTTTAAAACCTCTCTCGCAGGTTCAACTTTCTTTGCCTGAAACTTTAAGCTGAAGAAGAGTCCCCTACAGCTTCAGATTTCCTTTCCAAGGAAAAACCTTTAAATGAGCATGGGAAAAAATCCTAACAAACCTACTAAGTTTAGGTGGCATATCTGTGGATACCACCTTGGAAAGCTCTGTATCCCTGGGGAAGGAAGGGCAGAACCATTGGAAAAAAGCCAACGTCCCTTGAACGTCACCTATGTTGGACTGTTAGGAATTGTTTTTTTCCTCTTACTCTAAACTCTAGTTTTAGACATGCTAGAGCTTTAAAGTTAAAAGCATATAAGGAAGCATTTATCCATGTAAAGATTTCTTTTTTTTTTTTTAATCAGTTAATCTTTTTAAAAAACTTTGAAATTTCCATATTTCATCTGACAGTTAAGCTGGGAGGGAAATATCAGTCATTCCTCCTATGTGTTTGTGGGGGTAGGCATTTTTTATGTCCTCCTTAACGATATTTTTGGGTTTTTCAGATGAAACAGGATATGTCATAAGCCCTACTAAAATAAGCTCCTAGCATGAAAAGAGGTTTTATTTTACATTAGCCTGCTGCTTGTCATGTAATCATCTGAAAATGCAGAGGGGAGGGAAAGATTTTGAGAACTCAGCTACTTAGCCTTCCTGTGATGAAATAGACTTTAATTTACTTTTAAATGCCAGCGAGGAGTATGTGGGGTTTTTTTAAATAAAATGATAATGTTCTGTTGATGCCATTTTCAAGTGAGGGGCTTGATGAGGGGTACACTGGGTTCAAGCTTGAACATACGGGTTTACAGAGAGGGGAAGCATCAACCCTGTCAAGGTTTGCGTCCCTGAATGGCCAGAGCCTTGCAGAGCAAAGTTTAGCTCTAGCTGAAGCCACTTTGGTGTGACCCTGCTACAGGGGAAGGACTGTTCTGCATGGCTTCTCTGGTAGCTCTTGTTTTTTTGGTTTGTTTGGGTTTTTTTGGTGGTGGTTGTTCTGTGTGTTTTGGGTTTGGTTTGTCTTTGAATACAGGTCCTACTTTATCAGTGCTTCTAGCGTCCAGATTTTTCTAGAAAGCATGGCAGCTTTGGCCTGCACCTCAGGAGATCCTGTCTTGGTTTTCACTCATTCAAAGTTCCCTGAATCTATAGGAGTCGTTGGAACTGATTGTGCCGGCTTGGTCTGTTCAGTGATACCATGCTTTAGTGAGAACAGTATCTTCCCCAGCTCCTTACATAGCAGTAGCATTTCATTGTGTGTCATGCTTAGACTTTACACTTCAGAGCTCTGTACTTTGCAGGATTTGTTTGCTGCAGGACACTATTAGCAGTGGAAACTAAAACTGTACCTGGACCATGTGAAATTATTGCTTGCCTTTATTATTTTCACCCATCGCCTGTTAAATGACTGTGAGGAACTGGTTTCAGACTTGTGCAGTGGTGTAGAAGAATAACAGCTTTCCTGGAGCTTTACATGTGGGATGAAAAGTAAATTTGTATTTAGAAATAGCTGAAGCTCTTCATAAAGACCAGTCAACACAGTCCATATTGGGCGGTTGATTTATGTACTCCCAAGTTAAAATAGATGCAGGAAAAAAACACTGGGACTGTAAATGGTGTCCTCAGTGTGGAAGCACAAAAGATCTGTAAAGAGTTGAATGGAGCCCTCCTGGCTTCATTTCAGTGTTCAAAAAAGTAGTTGACACCATAAATAGGGGTACCAAGCAGTTCTGTAACTGGCTTATTATATATCTGTGCGAGGCACAAGTATGAACCCGTCCAACACGTTGGCAGCTGTTGAACTGTACACTGGGCATGGATTACATTACACGCCCTATTGTTCAGTTTAAAATTAACATGCCATAATCCTCATTAAAACATCATATGTGATATTTCATTGTGGTTATTATACAGTTCTCATTAAGGCAAATTGTATTACTAAGTTACATTTAATAATGCAGTGCACTGTAACAGTTGCATATATTTCAATTAGAAATAAGATTATGCCTGTAGGACAACTTAGCATTTTGTTTCAGCCTCTATGAAGTAAAATTTTATAGGGATAGGGCTTGTGTGGCTTTTTTGTTTGTTTCTTTTTAATAGTTGTGGATTAGCTGAGGTTTTTATTCTTTTTCACTCATCTTTGCCACCTCATCCATAGTCTTTCAGTTTTGAGGCTAAAGATCTGGGCGAAGGTGGAAATAACTAATGTGAGCAGGACAAGCTCTGTGAGGGGAAAATTAGTCCTGCTCTGACTACCTTTTATCTCTTTCTCTAAGTATACAGAGAAATTCATTTTCACTGCAGCAAATCTCTCTCCTTCTGCCAGCTTTAAATTTACCATAGCTCTAGAAATTTAAATTTAGTGGGTCATATTCTTATCTTAGTCAGAAGAACCATAGGCTCCCTTTTGCTGAGGAAGTGGCTTGACAAGTAGTTGTCATCATCACCCCCCTCCGAGTATCACCTGGGATTTGATTAAGAACAATTTTCCTCAGTGCTGCTGTCATTAAATGTTGCTGCTGTAAAACGCCAGACAGGTTCAATTCTGGTCTTGCTGCTGTTTCCAGCGTTCACCCTTAGCCTGGCACTGTTACGCATTTCAATGTGAATCTGCCACAGAACCCCATATATGAGTTGTCTGTGGAATTTGTACGTGAACAACAGCTGCATAAAATGCAATGCGGGTAAATGATTATGGGTTCAGGTGCTTTTGTTTTTTTCTGCTGTTATGGAAGTGCCTTTGTTCTACAGAATAACATAGTAAAATCTGAATTTAATTCTAGTTGTGGAAGCCAGAGAAAAATGTGTGTGGGCTTGCGTTGCAGTTGAGGTGCAAGTGAACAGCAGCTGCTTGTAAACCTGTGTTCTTGCTACAGATAGGTTGACAGTCCTGCTAGCATTCAAATTACAGACCTGCGAGGTAGGTGTACAATACTGTAAATGAAGTTGTATTTGTAAATCTCTTATGTAACAAGTAGCATTTGGTGATAAATACAAGAATGAAAAAGTATATCTACTTTACCGGCATGTACTTTGGACAGCTGTGCATATGCAATTAATATATTGATACCCAAGAACTATTTGAAGTGGGGTCAAGTCCTCCATATCTGCCTGGTGTTTGTTATTGTAGGTTAAGGAAAATTCAGGTACCTTTGTGTCCTCTCTGCTTTTCACTTCCTTGACCAAGGCAGACCAAATTATTTCACTGAATGTTTTTTACTTCTAATGTATTAAGAATATTATGTTCTTTACGATGATCTATAAGCCTTATGGGGCTATAATGCTCTAATGGACAATGTCACCATGTCAATATTGAAGGGCGTACTTGTGCTCAGTTACACAAAAGCCCAGGGGCAATTTTTGAAAAATCCAGCTGAAGACTCTGACCAGGTACTTCTGCTCTATTTAATAAGGAGTGTATTTATGGTGAAATTAACAAGCTCATCTGGAAAGAAAAGGGCTCTTGATATAATCTCAAACTCTATAACTGCAAGCTAGAAGTCATGTCCTTCAGTCCTTACTTATTAAATTTATACCAAAATAGCTAAGTGCAAACTGGGTATAAAGTAAGGGTCAATTTGGCTTTCTGAGTTTTGAATTTAGTGTGCTGAATAAGAAAACGTGGACAAAAGAGCTGGCTTGAGTTTAAATAATACAGCCAGATTTCACTTTGGTTTTTGATCAGAGAAAACGTACTCCACGGAAGACTCAGATTCTGTAGAAACTGTTTTTGATGAGCAGGAAATCATGACAGAAGATTTCCAGACAGCTCTAGAAATGTAGAAAGGTGATCTTAGTTTCCATTCACTGGTGTTAGACTTTAAAGGAATTGGCTACAAAGAAGAAAAAAATATTTTATCTTTGGTATTATTGACTTGAAGTGTTGCACTGAACTTAATGACATGTTTGCAGTATCCCTTATTATCTCGTTCATAGTTCAGGACTTTTCCTTGTTTGCTTGCTGAGCATTAAAGAAAAATCTTTCCTAAACATGTCATGTCAGTCTTTTGACTGAAGAAATTGGCATGAGGATGGAAATGTGTCAATCTGTATTCCCAGAAAGACAGCTAGTCTTTGAAGGAGATGTGGAAATATATTGCTATTTTGTATGTGATCCACGCAAAAGCATCATTACTTAAAATGAGTTAAAGACATATTCAGAAGAAATAACTATACGCTTTACTGTATACTCTTGCTTATTTCTAGCTTTATCTATCTTGGATGGTTCAAGGTGCTGGTTGAAACTGGAAATAAAATACAATACGATTTTTTTTGTACAGTAGCATGACAGAATGTCATCCTTCTGTAGTGAGAGCTAAGAACAGAAGCTACAGACATCTGATTTGTTTATCTCTGCATAATTTATTGTTTAACAGAAGAAATTAAAATTCTCGAGTCGTATTTCTCACTGCAAAGGTGAATTGCAATCTGGAAGAAAATGCAGCCATGCTTCTGATGCTGAATGCCACACATATTTATTAGTCTTCACTTAAAAGTTTACTTTAAATCAGTATCAGGCTTGTAAAGTTAGCACAGAATTTTACTAATATGAAGTTATAAAATCAGTTGACTTCCAGTTGTCCTTGTGCTTATAATATTTGCTTAAATTATAAAAAGTGTTTTGGGACCTTGGTAGTGAGTGGCAATAGAAGCTAAGATAACATTTTGATTCTGATAATCTAAGACCAGCTAAGCAGAGGAGAATATTTTCTGTCCTTATTTGTTTGAAGGCAGGAGTGCTCCAATTTCCTTTCACCACAACCATCCTAAAACCTTCGTGGCTTTTGGAGGTTTAACAGAACTTCAGTGCATCTTTGAGAAATTTGATTTTTAGTTCTCAGCACCTGGTACTTCACCTCAGAGTGACTGCGCTCTTCTTTCCTCCTAGAGATTTGCATATTAGAATATTCATTTTAAGATCTTCATCCAGGTCAGGTAGATCTTGTTAGAGAAATTAAAATGTTATCTTTTTGTTGTTGTTGTTCCTACTGTGATTTCTTGAGAACGCAAGCTTTAAATTTTTTGATGAAAGTTTTCTGCAGCAATTAAGCTGGAAAGTGATGTAGAAAAAATAATTAAATTTCTTGTATCCAAAGAGATATTTAAAACTAAAGTAATCAATAACATCCTTTTTTTTTTCTCTCGTCTAATCTATGCCTTTAAACTAATAAATAACTTAATGCCTTGTACACCGGAGACTGAAAATAGGAATAAATCAGAGCTGACACTGGTCTGTATTCCATCTTCACCTTGTGAAGTCCCAAAGTGGTTAATTAAGCTACATCTGTGATTACTTTGCTCAACAGCTGGATGAAAAGAGCTCCAGGGTGGTGAAGACACCAAGTGTTTTCAGGACTGAGCCCTTAAAGCTTGGATTTTGCGGTACTAGCACTGATACTCACAAGCAAAAGTTAATATATTATGATGTTATTTCAGATTTGTTTAGTGAACTGGTGACAGCATGGGAGGCTGGTCAGTGGAAAGGGAGGGGATGAGGGCAGAAACTACCTTTGTGTGCTCTGAACTGAGGAAACCCCTTGCTGACCATCAGTTGTGTGAAGATCAGCCGTCTCAACCCCCTAGGCTTCTCATCGTGGTGCTAAGCCTCTCTCTGCAGATAACAGGCAAATTTGTGTAAGCTTTAATGCTTCCATGCAGGAATACCTGTTAGAAATTGTCTTGCTACTTTTTCAGCCAGCTACAAGATCTCCTGGGCAAAGGTGAGGGTTGAAACTGCCTTTCTCTTCTGTTTTCTACTGTACCTAGTGCATATTTTCAAACATGAGCAAAGAGGAGTGGTCCTGTAGAAAAACTCGTGAGGACGATGACCCTTTGGACCCATTCACCCTATGGACTTTATTACACAGGCTTTGATTTTTGTGTTGTGTGCTAAGTAGGAGCCCCACTGTAGCCAGCGATCCTAGGACTGTGTCACGAAAGACTTCAGATTCAAGGGGGTCCAACCAGCATTTCACAAACATCATTCATTCTGGCACTTCTGAGACTTTGGGACCTTTTTTTTATTTGTAAAAAAATGCACTAGCTGTTGATTATAGCACCTTTAAATAGCTCTGAACATGTTCCCGAATTTACTTACTTCTCTACAGCAATGAATCGCGTGAAAGTGCTCTCCAGTGAAATAGCTCACTGCTTGTAGTCCATGTGTGCTTTGATTGCTATCATTATCTGTGTGAAGCTCCACTTCGCCACTTAGTGTTCACTATGGAAATGTTCACTGCTGTGTTGACAGTGATTAAGTACCTTTAATTCCAGCTTGGACCTAAAAGGTTTTTGTTTTCTGCAATGAAGCTCTCTTTAAAAGAGATGAAATAAGGTAACTACCTTAGTGTGCAAATCTAATTTAGCTGCTATGTTACTTCATTCTTTTTTTAATTTTTTTTTCTCTCCTTAACTCTTTGTTCAGTTCTGTCTTCAGCTAAAACAAGCTTTAAAATAATCGAGATCCCTGTTACTTTTCCGCAGAAATATCTGTGGTGGCAAATACATTTTAAACTAGCTGGAGTTACAGAGAGGACGCTATTTCCTGCGTGCGTGATAACTTTCGGTACTACCAAGAGACAGTTTAATTTTATTTTTTAATAGGTAATATCTGGTGGGCAGAGGTAAATTAGCAGTCAAAAGCAGCTGGCGTTATGAAAAGGTGATTGCCAAGGTATGCAGGTGAATTTGATGAAGATGAAGGGTTCTGTCTGTTACTTCACAGTGAATGAGTGGCTTTCAGGGGGGAAATTTGGTTTTCTGTTCTCCTACTTAATGCCTGAATAAATTAAAGCAACGTACAAATAAAAGCCACACTGGAGTTTGCACCAGAAATATATTGAGATCGATAGGTCTTACTTTTTACTGAAAGATATTCCAAAAAAAAGACTTTGTGCACAACCCTGTAGAAGTATTTTGACATAAATGTAGTCTGTTCAATATATGACCACAGTAAAAATGCTTCTTGTGCTGAGGTTATTGTCCAGTCATGTGATCTGAAGAACAAAGACTTTCAGAAAAATGTTAACCAGGGTAGCTGCCCTTTGCAGCACCTCTGTTTCTAGAACTGGGTTAAATATAGTAACAGAAAGAAACCTAAAGAAAAACATTGTCTCATATGCTCTTAGGGGAGGGTGTTTTTCTTCTTCCCCTACCCCCTCACATTTTGGGCTGGACTGGATTTTTTTCTATCATATTTCAGCTTAAAATTACATATTCCCAAGGCGATAAGATGACATTCTAATGAATGAAGACTTGTTAAGATACAGATTTTGATAGGCTTAGTTGTAGAGCAGTGAAGGGTAAATGCTTACCTTTTGAGACATCTGTTATGAAAGCAAGTCAGAAAGGCACCTCAGGATATATGAATCTGACTATTGCCAGTAAAGTTTGTACTGAAAGATCACCTTGTTTTGGTGAACTCAATAAGTAAGATCTGTTTTGCCGAGTGACCAAGAATGTTAGCATATGTTAGTTACAAATGCGTGGCTTTTCCTTAGAACTTCTGTCTAGTGAGCTTCTCCTTGTACATGAATCACATCCTTCACCAAGACATGCTTGCTTAGCCTCATGGAACTGAAAGAAGTTTGAACAGTGGAAAAGAGAGGTATATTTTTCTCTGTAGAGCTGTATTCATTGGGACTTCAACACCTTCATGATTTCCTGATCGTAGCAGCTGTATAGTTTCTATTTCCAGCATTGTTTCAAGCAATCTTGGAATGAACCTGAATGGTCTGTGTTTTGTTCACATTCCCTGAGGCATTGCTTTTCCTGAGCCTACCCAAATGTAAATATCAATAAAACTGGGCCTGGCATCTTCTCTACAATTATGATCAATTTTTCCCATCATCTCTAAGTATGATGTGCTCTGTGTAGGCAGGACTGTGCTGTGTTTTACTGTGTGCTATGCATCATCCCTGCGTAAATTGATAATCACAATGAAGTAGCAATTAGAGATGCCTGTTTCTGAGCTGCTACCATAAACCACATGAAAGTAGGTCTTATTTTCATCCATTGAGGCTTATTTTAGGAGCAGAACTGATTTCTGCTTGGGGAAAAAGGGTACGCCTCTGCTCCAGGAAGGTACAGGACCTTGAAACCCTCCTGCCTCTTCCTCTATGAGCTAATTGCTCTCCCTGGCACTCAGAGGGTTTTCAGTAGGTCTTCTTCAGCCCTAAACATGTATTGAAAGCAGTGTAATAAAAGGTAAAGTGAGATCTTTTGAAAGGGGAAAATGATATTAATTTACAAAATGTTTAAGCAAGTTGATTTTAAGTGTTCATGCTCTGCACTCATAGACTTCGCTTGCATCTGTGTAGACACCAGCCAACGACAACTCATCATGTCTGAGAGGTACCTCTTGCCAACAGTGACAAAGGAGTTTCCAGAGAGGTCCTTTATGGTATTTAGGGGTCATCAGCTCTTGCAGGACCTTGCTCACTGCAGCTTCCATAAATCTTCATCTGGATTGCTGCCTACTGTCTTTTTTCCTTATTTTGAATATGGAGGAGGTCTGGCCTCCTTTCTGTTAACAAGAAAAGGATTGGTATACATGATACGCTGCAACCTTCTTGCTGTCCTCCTGCTGAAAGGATACAGGATCTTCTGCTGATGAACCATCATGCTGTGGTCTCCTCAGAGGTAGGCTTTGTCATGCCATAAGCAAGGTGTTCCTCTTGTTCCTGCTGGAACCATGTCCTGGGAATGGGGTCCTTATCAATGTAGGCGTTTTTCCTTTGCCTTTGTGCTGCTTTCTGATGCTTCACATGCATTTCCATTCATACTTCTTTCACAGCAATCTCTAGGTAACATTTCTGTCACAGAAGTATATGGTCATTGGGTAGAACACTTGGTACAGGTGTACCCTTTGCTTAAGTTTTATAGAAGTAAAGTAACCTCCTCCTACAAATTACTTTTTGAAAAGGATGTTCTTTTGCTTTTACCTTAAGCACCCAGAATGCATATTAGTATCTGAAAACTTGGAAGAAGCCCAAGAAAATAAAAATAAAAATAAACCCATATGTATTTTGGCCAAGCATGCAGTGAGTTACTGCTTCTGAAAAATCTTTTGGGATTGTTATAATTTCCTGTTGGTAGCATAAACCCCCTTAAATTCAATGTGCAACATTAAAATATAAACCGATAGAGAAAAAACATTTACTTTCTTCCCTGTACTAAGCTGTGTTAAACTGGTTGAAAGGGAAGACATTGCTATAAGATTAACCTTTGAGGGGTTATTGCTAGGAGTACACTAACGCAGAATTGTGGTTGTAGCTGCACAGGCAAGAGTCTTCTAGGACAGGGGTATATCCTCTATTTTAATCCCACATTACAATCTCCACCACGGTATTGGGTTTTGTTTGTTTGTTTTCTCCAGGACCATTTTTTCAATATTTCTTATTTAAGCCTCAGTGTGGCACTTGTTTTAAGACCCAACAGCTGAAATAGCAGAGCAATTAAAAATAACAGAAGGATTCTTGGCAGGATAGAGTGGTGGTGGAAATAGGTACTGTGATGTTGTTAAACCTCTTTACACTGTTCTCATTTAAAATCGGAGGTAGAAACTTGTGTGAGTTCTATAGGCAGTTTTACAGGGCTTGAATAACACTTGGGGCTATGTGTAATTTGTTGGGAGTGATGGATGATTGATTTTGTGCTAAGAGAGAGTGGATTGTTTCATTTGTGTGTGTTTGAGTTAAAAAAATCCAGAAGTTATGTATGTGGAAAGAAAACATTATGATGAAGAGTTGCATTTTGGTGAATACAAAATAAAGGGGAGGGTGTATCTAACCAGTAATTAGTTTGTGGGCTGTGCTTTTTTGCCTTTTCTAAAGTCATTTGTAGTTCTCTGTGAAAGGTACTAAAACAAAATTTGCTACCTTCTCCTACATCTTGCTATTTCAGTCTGAGGAACCTTTGCATCTCTATTTGAAATAGTCAAGAGGAAATAACTAGGAAAGATTAATGACCTAGAGTTTTTATTGGTTGGTTGTAGTCTCTGTTTTGGCCAGGTGAATAGGTGTTTGCAAGTTGATGACAGAGTCAAAGGGCAAACCAGCTTTTTCAGTTGTTTGAAGTATTCTAAAATGTGCGTTGGTTTCTTGTTTCTGTTGGTGTGTTAATTTTTTTCATTTTAATGGCTTAAAATCTTTAGTCCTTGAAAGAGTCAGGTTTTGGTATTTTCCTAATTTGCTTTCTTGATTTCTTTTCTCAGTCTCATTCCTTGCAGAGAAGTGAGGTGAGGAGCTGGAAGGAAAAAATACTGATCAAGAAAAGCAGATGATCTGTACACTTCACACCGGAGAGCATGTTTTGCTGTTGTTGTTGTTAAGTGAAAATTGTTAGGTTTTTTCCTTTTTTTTTTATGCCTTTTTTGTGAAGTGGGAAAATAATCTAGATGTTGCCGTACTTCTAATGCAGTTATCTATTTTGTTGGGCTTAAAAATTCTGCATATTGCAGTCCTATTCAGGGAGTGCTGAGAGACCATTGCTTAGCTTCCTCTCATCACCGGACTCCATGTCTGCAGTTCTCTGATAGTTGTGTGGCCAGTGGAAGCATTTCTGAAGGAAGAAGGTTGCTTTGTAGACAGCTGTTCTGTCTATTTACTGCTTGTTCTCTGGTCTGTAAGACTGGGAACGAAACAATGCTCTGTGGGTTAATGAAGTGATAGTAGTCTAAAAAGTACTTTCCCTGTGTTTTTTACAATCAAGAGTGGTCTCTCTGATGTGACTTACTGATGGTTTCAGCTTTGTGTGGCATCAGCACCAAGGTTGTTTGTTGGGGTTTGGTTTTCTTTACCCCCTTTCCTAAAATAGCAACCAAATAAAATGAGATTCATTTTAATATTAAAAATCTTTAACTTAATCCATCTCTTTGTGTCCCCTTTTTCATGGTAGTTTGAGTAGTAGTCCGGAGTCTGCAATGTGACATAGGAGTGTCAGTGTTTGGAGATCTCAGCTGATGTGGATTGTAACAAAGAGGTTTAAGGGGGTTTGCAGGGATGAGCATTTGCCCTTCCCGTGAAAAATCTAAGGGGCCAAATCAGAAGCCTGTGGTGGTGTTTGATTTTGTGGCTTTTTGTTGTTGTTTTGATTGTTTTGATTTTTTTTCCCCTTGTCACCTTATCAGCACAGCTTTACTTTTCTCGTTTACAGAGCAATGCCATTCAGTGGCTTGGAGAGATCTTTATATAACACCTTTGTTAAGGTTCTTATGCAGGAAAAATGCAGGAAGGAACATTTTCAGAATTGCCTTTGGGGAGCTGGATATAGTCAGTGCTGACCCTGCAAATGTTCGGAGATGAAAATAATGGTTAGATTACAGTAATTCACAGTGCAGGAAGGAAGCACAAGATTGCACACACAAAAAAATCCTCATGCATTTTAAAAAAATACTATAAATTCTGTCTTTTGTCTTCTTTGTGATTTGCTCCTTTGAAAAACCACCTATATCCATTTAAGAAAACAACCCGAATCAACCAACCAAACATCCCCCCCCACCCCCCCTCAAATAAGTTTTCCAGAACTTTATCTGACAACAGTCTATTGTGTTTGGTCCAAGAATGAGTATGCAAAGTTGTAGAGCCAGAGTTATGCTCAAGGTTAAACAAGTTAAGGTAACAGTCCCTTCAAGTCTCAGAAATGTATAGGTCTAGATACAGAGTGAGACTGCATGAGATGTATTACTAGGAGTTTCTTTCCATACCACCCACACACAATAGCCTGCTGGGACTACTCCCAAGTATAAATGAATCCTCTGGGATTTGTATTCATGTGTTTTGAATTGCTAATGAAATTAAGCCTGCAGTGAAATGCCTTGGTGGAAAAAGTCAGTGAGAGCATTTGGTGCATCTAGTGCAGCAAATCAGAGACCTGTGATTCTTTTCCTTTGCATTTTGATGAAATCATCTGCAAAATCTTGAAGAAACAGCCTAAAGGCAAAGTTACTTGGGATATTATGTGATGGTCTCTTTTCTAGCAAGTCTAGCAAAAACCTAGGAGCGAAACATTAGAGGACTAGAAGATAAAGCAAAATAGCAGTGGCTTGGAGCACGTTGTCACAGTGCAAGATGTGTCTCGCTGCACTGCAATATCACATTATAGAGACACATATCGAGGTCCTAAAAATGGTTATGTTACGGGCTTCTCCATAACATGGATGTAACGTGACTGATATTACAGTCACTGATAGCTGATTCCCAGTGGCAGCCAAGGTACCTTGCTGTACAGCACCATGCGAGGTGCTTCCATTGCTGCTTTCCAGAAGGGAGGAAGGGATGAACCAGAAGCAGTAGTAGCAGGGCTTGCTTTAGACTAGCGGAGGTTCCAGCTTGTCTGAGAAGCTTTCATTGTGCAGCCAGCTGTTCCCTGATCCTTTTGGGAAGAAAGGAGGAAGGAGCTCTTGGGTGGGACCTGCTCTGCAGGCTGTCATTGCTCACCTGAGACCATGCTGAGGTGTGGCTGGACCATCAAGAGCTTCAGGAAAACATGTCGTAAATGAACTTTGGGTCCCAGAGGTTGGTGGGACCTGTAGTTTAATACAAAAAAGGGATGAAGGCTGTTGACTCTAAATGTTAATAGCCATAAAGAACAGTAACAAGCATCTTCAAATATAAACAACAAGAAGTAATAAAAAATTAGTAGGTGTTAAATATGGCCCAGTCCTGGAGAACTTGTAAGAACAATGCAAATAATATTGCTTGGTTAAGTTTCAGAAAAAGAAAAATGTGTTATGTTTAAAAATTAAACTTTGTTTTATGGAGTGCCAGGTTGTTCCAGGTCTGAGCTAAAATTAAGTTCCAGTCCATACTTTGAGTGAGACGGCAAAATGAGAAATGTAACCTTTACTCACATCAAACACGTAAATAGCAGGTCTACTATAGAGCTGCGTGAAATAATTCAGATTTCCAGTGTAAGCTTTTAAAATGAGAAATTTAAAAAAACATTTTTCTATGGAAATCTCTGTTTAAAATATAGTCCTCAAGTGGAAATTCCTTCTAAATCCATGGGATATAAATACACACATCTTCCAGTCTTTCCCCCAAGAGGGGAATGGAGATAAAACACCTAAAGTTTGTTAGAACAAGTGTTGGATATTTCTAGTTTATTGCATTACTTTTCTATCTTAGTTCTTGATCACAGTTTTCTCGATACCCAATCTGTTGAATTATAGAGAGATAAGTACAGCTCATTTCACAAGCCAAGTTGATAGGAAAGTATAACAATGTTTGAGTTTTTTTTTAAACTAGATGTTACTGAGGTGGCATGTAAAAAAAAAAAATGACAGAATGAATTGGGAAATGACTGATTTGCAAGATTGGAAATGAACTAGTTTTCAAAATAAAAACAGCTCTAAAATCATGAAAGTTTTCCACTTGTCCAAATTACCTATATTTTTATGGGGTATTTGTTGAGCTATGGAAAACTATTCAGTTAAAGGAAGAAGTTTAACCCCTAGTAAACAGTTTTTGTTTTAACAGTAACATAAAATATGAGAGCAGGAGATAAAGACCTCATCCCTACTTGTGTGACCAAAAGGCACTTTTCCTTACTGAGATCTTTACTACTAAGAGAAGTGTTATGATAGTAAACATTGCCAGAAATCTGTTTGGACTGTGTAAGGTGTGAAAAGCTTAATTATGAATGAGTAAGCACACTCTGGTTGGCATGGAAATACAGAAGCTAATTTTGCACCTGTCATATTTTCACGCTGCAGTTGCTTGGTTTATTAGCTATTACTTTTCCACTAGCTCCAAATCCCAACCTCCTCCCTTTCCACTTCTAAAAATAATCAAGTTGTGCTTTCAGTAAGGGACATGGCAAAAATGCTTCCTCATGAGAAGTGGAAGTGCATGCAAGACTTTGTGCCTTGTTTCTGAAAAATGTACTTTGTTTGAACACAGGTAACTCACCTTTTTACTTCTGTCCTTGGCCCATTGAAATGAAAGGTTTCCAGATGATATAATAAACAGGGCTGAGAAGTAAACAGACCTCCTGAAGTACTCTAGATTGTTTTTTGTATACCAAATTTTCTGAAGCATTGCCTCTCCTCCAACCCTAGCTCAGGAGTCCTGGCCTGTATGATTTTTTTTATGTAGAAACTATTTTCGAGGGCAGGCTTGAGTTGCACTGATCTGGATGGTCCTGTGCAGAACCAGTGGCTTGGGCAAATGGAGTACACAGGGGAATCTGAGCCGTAAATAAATCTGGCCGTAGACTGGTGCTATACCTCTCCATTGGGTCTGTAAGGCAGAGTTGGCTACAAGCTTGAAAAGGAAAAGAGCTGATGCCTCTTCCAATTGGAAAAAATATAATACTTTGGCTTCATAATGTACCAAAAGAGGTAATTTCTCCTTTGAAAGAAATGTAAGTAGTTGAACATGAACTCTCAAGTAGACAGATATTCTTGAGACACATGTGACCACCTATATTTTGACAAGTGGAACCAATCCAATTGATATCTGGGATGCTGTTATAGCTTACAAAAAATTTTACTTTCAGGGCATAATTACATGTCTGTCTTGTTTTACTACATGAACAGTATGAGTCAAGTTTCTAAAGGTTGCCAATGACATGAATTACTATGAAGCTGAGAAGGAGCATGTGCAGTGACAATTTCTATTTAAAAAAAAAAAAAAAAAGCAAGCGGTTTCCAAGAAATGAAAGTGAAGCGCCTTTGACTTACATGGAATTTTCATGAATTTATGCATATCTTGAAACAAGGAAACTTAATGAGTGGCTTTGATTTTTAAAAAGTAGAAGTCATTCTAAGTATGGAAGTTGTCCATATCGTACATTTATTGTGCAGCGATGAAATTTTCCAGATGAAGTCTTATTCAGCTTGAACTTCCCAGACCAATGATGTGAGAACATGCTTTCCTCTGATGTTTGTTGAGTTTCAGATCTGGGGAGGGGGCAGGAAGCTGGAGGTTGGGCCAGTGCGTAGGGGATTTGACACCAAATAACAAGATTCTGTTGAATGGCTTGCATATGGCTTAATGCAACTCCACAAGGTCTTATTCAGATCAGTGAAGCTACATGATACCACAAGTTGGGCGTCATGATTATTCTTACAGGATTAATGTTGTAGCCCCTGAATTCAGAGCGCTTTGCAGCTACCCATATGTGCTTTGTCCGTACTGCTTGGTAGGCAGGTCTAGTGACAGGGAAAAGCAGTGCTATTTAATATGTTTCTCCCCTGTGAATTTTCTTGATTCTACAATCTGTTAATAAAATTAAAAAGAGTATTTTCAAGCTAATTGTCATTAAATCTTTCAAATTTCAGTGAGGAGGCTCTGAGTCTTCAGCAGATG
The DNA here is from genome assembly GCF_023634085.1 of Falco cherrug. Lineage (NCBI taxonomy): Eukaryota > Metazoa > Chordata > Aves > Falconiformes > Falconidae > Falco > Falco cherrug. The sequence continues at coordinate 28,515,480 of NC_073704.1, read as the reverse complement.
GTTGGCAATGAAATGCACATTGGGGGGAACAGAGGCTCTGCCAAATCTGGACCTTGAACAGATCTAGTCAAATAAACAGAAGTGAGGCACAGCAGGGATGGTCTGGAATAGGCTTTATTATGGCCAGAAAGCTTCAGGCTGTGAATGACCTAATCAACCTAAGCTTCAGACATGTTACCTAAATTAGCTTCTACTTTACCATCCTCTTAGCACTTCATTTTGTTTCATTCAAATACTATACTAACAAACCTGAACTCTTTTCAAAGTGGAAGATTATAACTGTTCTGACTTGTCCTCTTCTCATTGTATTTGTCCTGTTCAGCTCTCGTAATGCCTGTACTCTTAATTTTTTCCTTTAGTTTCCCCGCCCTCTTCCCAGATGCAATTCTAGCACTTTTCATGCATTTGACAAGTTTCAAGTGGCTTGTTCTTGTGGTTCTACCAGGACAACAAAAAGGAGTAATGGAGACAGAGCTGTTCAATTTTGGGGGAGTCCAGAGGGCAGTTCAGTTTCCACTTATCCCCCAAAAATTTCTGTGTGACCTTATCTCCTGTCTCATTTCCATGTTTGTAACATGTCCTGTCAGAGAAAGTGAGGGCATGCTTTGCGTTCTAGAAAGCACCATTCCAAAGTGGTCTCCTACTGTATGCATTTCCTACACTGCATGATCCCTACTGCAGTTAGGGCTGCTGCATGTTACTTGAATAACAAACAAGCTTGGACTTGCTTCAGTTCGTTTAACTAGGCTTGGCATGATTTCATATGTGCTACCCACAGACATTACTGTGCATAGCCCTGCTAGGGCAACTGTCTGCAGAGTGTCTGTGAACGTCACAGGGACACGGACTTGTTCTGAAAACACTTGCGTAGTCAGGAAACAAAAATGAAATAACGTGACTATGATTATATTTAAACATTATCCAAGGCAATGACAAAAGGCGGTGAGCATCCTCCAGTTAATAATTAAGTAACTGCTAAGTAGCATCATATTGGCAACCAGTGTATAAAGAATGGTTCAATGTGAAGTTCTGTATGCCAACAGCTTGACTGTCACTGTGCTGTGAATTTGGTTAGCAAACTGGCCTAGCTTTATTTAAAAAATAAGGTGATATATGGCCATATAAACCTTTTGCACTCAATACTTTTTATTCATAAAAGATATAGTATCATGGCCTTTGAATCAGTCTCTGCTTTATAACAATAGACATGAACTTGCAAATTTTTTTTGTGAAAAGTAGATTACCTTTGAGAGTGAGAGAGGCTATTTAGGGGTTTGATTTGAGTACATAAAAAGTCACTTGGATTTATGAGGAATTCTTTCTCTGGAATTCAAGGGGACAAGAATTAATCTGGTGTACTAGGTGATGGTTTGCATTGCCTGAGGTGGTATTCTTAAGTTCTGGGACAACATTATCACGGTTTTGGCATGAATTCAATGATTCACACAGTGATATGCAAGGGATCATGTAATTTCCTTTTGTCATTCTGGTTTCAAGTGTCCATAGTTGGAATGATTTACTGGGATTCTAATTCCCTTTGCTATTAGTAGGCATGCTTGAGCCCACTGGGTTTTATTCAGAACCCATTGAAGCTAATGGAGGGGAAAAAAAATCCCTTTGACCTCATTTGGCATTGGCTCAAGCTCTTTGTGGCTGAAGCTGATGGCTTCATCAAAATCCACTTAACCTTCCAGGGATGAATGTGGCAGGGACTGCTCAGGTCATTCTGGAGCTTCATGGGTTTGCTGGGAGGGACTTGACCACTTTATTTCATTATTCTTTTTATTACTAATCTAGGTGAAAGGAGCAATTTGAAAAGTAGCAAAAGCCAATGTGAACTCTTGTGTCATCTCTAGTAATATGTGCTGCAACCTCAGCATCTCTTGGGTAACACGATTCACAGTTAAAAATGAGTGTAATGGAGAAATGTGTCTTAGAATTAACTTTCTGACATGTTTCTTTTCTTTTTTTCACAATTTTGAAAAGTCCCCAGGGTTAAAAAGCAAATGACACCCCCACCCCATGTTATTATTCAAGCATATTCCTGATTTTTTCCATATTTTAGATGCATCTCAGATGAACAAACCTACCCAAATAAACACCTAAATATAAGCAATTACATTTACTGATTTGGAACTGGGTTTGTTTTGTTTTGTTTTGTTTTTGTTTTGTTTTGTTTTTTTTTTTTAAGAAAACAGGAAAACAAATAGGAAGAATAGAGATGAAAAGAGAAAAATTATTTGCATTCGTTAACCCTTCATCAAAAACCTGTGGCGGATTCCATATCATCATCTCTTTTGTTTATGTGATAATGCAGAACATTGGACTAAAATTTTAAGATGTTATTATAAGATTATTTTTTTTTAATATTCTGACAAATTAATTTATCTGAAGCTCTCCCACTCCCATTCAGCTTAGCAGGACACAGAAGGTGGGTTTTCATATTTTCTCCAGGCTACAGTCCATCAGGACACCCTAAGAGCTTCTTTATTGCTGAATGGCGTATTCCAATGTAAGATAGATTTAAAGTACCTACAAAGTGGACCTTGCTTCTCTGCCCCTAGAGGTTAGGGAAAAGCCTTACTGGCACCAACATGAGTCTGGACATGGTCCTGGGCAATCTGCTGTAGGGAACCATGCTTGAGCAAGTGGACTGGACAAGATGACCTTGCGGGAACCCTCCCAACCTCAACCATTCTTCCATTTGGAGTTTCATGAGTGATCCTGTTCCATGGTAAGGAAAGGAGTAAGAGCCGGTTGTTGACTCCTCCAGGGCAAAAATTAAAGGGAACAGATCTCTTACACCCTTTTCGTTGGGCTGACGGTACTGAGTTAGGATGCTGCAAATAGCAAGTGCTTGTGAGACAAGCACTTTGCATTTCTTGGGTGGGAGGCCTTGGCCATGGATCTTCTGAAGATGTATCCTGGTCCTTTTGATTAGCACTAGTAGCAAGGACAACTGCTTCCACCATGGAGGGGTAAGTTTTCAAAGCAATGTGCGTGCAGGGCTTTGGTGTGTGACACCATTAAATGTTAACGTGGATTTTCAAACAAGGATCCTCAAGGCTAGATGTAACTCTTTGATCCTTAAAAAGCTTGCCACATAGAGGAGCGAGTTTGAATATATACTTATATCTGTGAACACTTGCAGGTAATTAGATTTTAGTTTCAGGGCTGCAGGACTTTGCAGAAATGATTCAGATTTCAAAAGGCTCAAAATAAACATCAAATCCTATTTATCTCAAGGGATTTAGAAGGGCATAAACCAAACCTTTAATGGCTTAAGCTACACTTTATTAATTGCTTTGTTGAAGAGATAAAACCTGTGGGAGTTTGTGAATTAAAATGGGATGTGAACCAGCAGAAATCTAAGCAGGATCTGAGTTTGGTTTAAAAAGAGTAAGAAAATACACAGGTGAGCCTTCCTTTGCATTTAAAAGATTATTATCGTAATATATACACTTTGTTTTTGAAGAAACATGAGTGGATTGAGCCATAATTATATGTGAAAGCGTTTGAGCTAGTCATTCAATATCACAGGAGTAGGATCTGTCTAAACAAACTGACAAGCAATTAGAGAGCCTGGGGGAGTTGTCTGTTTGTCATATCTGAAAAAAAAAAAATTATCAAATTATTACTGAAATTGTTTCACATCTGACAGTTGTATCTCCAAAGGCTCCTTAGAGTAACTTTACAAAGATGGCTCAGTTTTGTATACTGTTTTTGACAGGGGGCAGTGGAACGTAGTTTTTTTGTGTTTGGAGGTTTGTTTGTTTTTTTTTAATTAAGGCTTTTTAATTTTCTATCTGCAAAGTTCATCACATAAGGACTACTGATAGAAGGTGAACCTTTTTTCTTGTTGGGTGAAAAAATGGCCTCTTTCGGCAAAGTTAAAGGTAGCTGACTGCTAGAGTTCTGCTGGCTTTAAAACTGATACGTTAATAATACTTTAAATCAAAAATGCTGTCTTGTTGAATTTCGCTTTTTTTATTTTTTAGTTGCTTGAATTTTCACTGTGGTTTTTTTAAAATTAAGAATGCCTGGTTTTATTTAATCCCACGTGAAAGAAATACTGCACTGCAAACCTTAGTGTATTTTGCCTCTCTATTCTGTTACTAATATTTGTGAGCTTGTTGTAGAACAAATCTTGTAAAACCCTAGCATGAATAGTCTTGCTATGTTTTGGTTATGTCCTTTTCCCTTCTTTTTTATTAACTTGTACTTGCATAAGTTATGGTAGTTTTCTCCCCCAGCCTCCAGTCCTCTTGTATTCTGTGTTAAATCCAGGAGAGCTACTGGTGGTGATCCGTATCTTTGAAAAACTTTGTAGAAAATACTGGACGGGTTTGAAATATCATGAGAATTAGCAGATATGTTTGTATCAAGTCTTTATCTTTACATGTAAATCTTAAAGTTGACTTTGATCAGGACTGGGAAGTGAGCTACTAAACAGGTGTGACAAGTGTGGCTTTGACACCACCAGCCTAGCTGGCTTCTGAGATTTCCTCTAAGGAAAAAAAAACTCTCATTCTCTGGGATTGTCAAAGGCATTCCAGGGTTCGTACAGATTTTCCTGGATACTGAATTGAAAAACATCGTTAATGTATGTGAAGGGAAAATGTATGCTGAATCTATTAATAATAGATAATATAAATAATATATAAATAGTATCCATTTTTAATGGATCCCTTGGGGCATATATGCTTTCGAAAGAATCTTTAGTATTGGCTGAGAAGAATACTATTTCTTCATGCAAATAAAGTTCAAATTTTGGTAGTCCCTGTTGGTCCTGAGTAGGTAGCTAGTAGTAGATTCAATTTCATAGAATCATAGAATTTTTTATGTTGGAGAAGACCTTTGAGATGATCAAGTCCAACTGTTAACCCAGGACTGCCAAGCCCATCTCTAAACCATGTCACTAAGCACCGCTTCTACATGTTTTTTAAGTGCCTCCAGGGATGGTGATTCCACCACCTCCCTGGGCAGCCTGTTCCAATGCTTGACCACCCTTTCAGGGAAGACATTTTTCCTAATATCCAACCTAAACCTCCCCTGGTGCAACTTGAGGCCATTTCCTCTTGTCCTGTCACTTGTTATCTGGGAGAAGAGACTGACCCCCACCTGCCTACAGCCTCCTTGCAGGTAGTGGTAGACAGCGATAAGGTCCCCCCTGAGCCTCCGTTCCTCCAGACTAAACAACCCCAGTTCCCTCAGCTGCTCCTCATAAGACTCGTGCTCCAGACCCTTCACCAGGTTCCTTGCCCTTCTCTGGGCATGCTACAGCACCTCTGTGTCCTTGTTGAAGTGAGGGGCCCAAAACCAAACACAGTATCAAGGTGCATCCTCACCAGTGCCAAGTATCCATGTTTGATGTATAGGGCATCACTGGAAAAGATGCTGCTGCCATCACCCTCTTGGTGTGCCTCTGTCTTCTGGCATCTTGCTGGGGAGTCCTCTGTCCTTGGCATTTGCTACCATCTTCTAGTATAATTGCATAATGTCAGTGGGTGGTGGATGTTTCTCAGAGGGTCAGGAAATACCTTCCACTTACAAGAAAATTCAGTGACACAGATGCTGAAGGGAGTCTGAAGACATGGGCTAGAACCATAACGATGTGGAGGCTGAGAACAGTGATCATTTAGTGCCATCGGTCTTGTTCAGAGCATGGGATTGGAGCCTAACATAGTATAAGATTGTAGCAAAGACTATAGCATAAGGGTCTCAATACTGATTCCCAAAATAATCATGGTTAGTTAGAAAAATCAAAATTTTTGTAAAACTTTCTTGCTTATTTGACAGTGTGTTCAGTCTAAGAGATCTATAGGCTTCTTTTCTCCCGTGGCACTAAAAATGCCACTGTGACTGATGAAGAGAGAACACACTACCCTAAGAAATGCCTGGCAGAAAATTTACATCTTTAAACTGATACCAAAGCTGCATTCACCTTGCTTAAGAATGGGAATTTTTAACTTCCTTCAGTCCGGTCCCTTATCTAAACCATTAACTTGCATAGAAGAGTCTTAAAAATTGGTGTTTTGGGGCTAAATAAGGCATTTTTCTTGGAGGTTATTGAGACATGAAATGATTACTTATCATTCCTTGAAATGACATTACATTTAAATGCAATGGTACATGGGCACTTACTACTACCTTCATCTCTGTTAATCCTTGCTTACAGCCTGCAAATTGAACATTCTCTCAGCCTTATGGGATGCACTGAAATTCTCAGAGTTGTAATTGCCTTTCAGTATGCTATCCTGCATGTTACATGATTTGAACAAGTTCTTTTCCAAACAGAAGACATTTAGTGAGCCCCATACTGTGTATTTTTTCCCTTTAATCAGTTTTATCCATGAGTTCACAAAGATTCAAAGGAAAAATAGAAATTGAATTCACTTGACCATGATTGATCTGAAAATTCAAAGGACAACCTCGTGGTTATTGATGGCTTTTAAATTGCTGTGCATTGTTACCTGGGTATGCCTCTGAAATTCATCAGCATTCCACGCCTTTCTAGCTGCTTCTGTTGTTTGCTTAGAGTTAGCAGCTGTGAATTTAGATGTGCACAAAACAACCTTACCAGACAAAGGTATGGCACCATCTGAAAGTCTTTGCAATACTGCCTGTATAAATGAGCCCTTCTCTGGAGAGGCCTGTAGGAAAACCAGAGCCAAAAAATTGTGTTTGAGCATGAGGATGCCAAGGTCTGATCAAGTTTCCCACATAACGGAGATTGCCCAACTTCATTGTCCTTCTGAAGCGGTGGTTGGATCAAAAAGAGAGAGAATGGGAATGGGACATCACACATGCAGATACTAAAGGGTCTTGCTCAAAGGACGGATGAAACTGTAGCACTGCAAAGAAACTGAGAGTATATGAACTGTAGTACTGTGCTGGGGAAGCAGAAGGAGATGACAACTTATGAAGGGCTAATTTTCCCTTAACTTCCCTTCTTACATTCATCCCTGAACTCATGGGGATCAGGGTCAAGTGCTGAATCCTCAAAAGGAAACCCACCATGGGAACTGGATTCTTGTTTTTATTCTCTAAGGTACTCCTACTAACACTGTGCACCTCTGCAGAGGCAGAGTAAGGTAATAGGATTCTTTACTAAAGGGTCTGATTTTGTGTCTGTGGTCACAGGAGAGATGTTGGTAAGCAGCTGGTGTTGGGATGCTCCACTGAAGTTTGCAGCACTGCTGCTGCGAGCGTGGTGAATTTTAAGGTCACTCAAGGTGTGAGGAATATCACAGATGTCTATCTGTAGGAAAGACCTAGTTTGGAGAAGTAATCAGAACTATACTTCTGTCTCATTGGGCTGAATATTAGGTGGTAGAAAGTGGCATGGCTTTACTTAGATTGCTGAAGCTATTCTATTTCACATTGGACTGGAAAACGGATTTCTTTTTCCCCAGTGGTGTTAGTTACCTGAGATGGTCCATTCTCCCTACCCCCGCAAATGAAGCGCTCCCGTTTCCCAAATTGGTTTTCATGTTCCAGTCAGCATGGTAACCTATTTGATGCTGCTGTTGTTCAGAAAGTTTTTCTTTATTTCTGTCCTGGTGGGGGTTTTTTGTTGTTTATTTTTTGTTGGGTTTGTTTGTTGTTGTTTTTTTTTTTTTAATAAACATTATTCTCATTGAAACAAGTATTTGCATTCCTATTTAAAATATCATATTTAGACAACTTGGAAAAATTGTTTCACTGATGAATTCCTGAACAATCTTAACACTGAGTAACATCAGGAGAAAATCTGCCTCATCCCCTCTGCATTTTAATTTTATGTTTGTGAATGCCTGTACTGAACTTGGTCCGGCTGCCTCTGATTATTCTTGTATTTTTCTTCTAACAGTGAGTCTTGCAGCCTTGCTGATGGGTGCAGATACATTAACAATTTTTTGTCCTGCAAATTCAGTGTTGTACATATTATAATATTTTAAGGTAAATGCTGTTCTGTTTTTTGTAATCCACAGTTTAATTGATGGAGTCCCAAACTCCTTCAGTGATGACCTCTAGTGAACAGAGCATGCTTGCTGCAGGTCTGAAGCTTTTGAAGGGCATCAAGTTTGGTTTTGTGAGTGCTGCTAAAACCTCTGAGACTTTAAAAGGTGGCCTTCATCTTTGAACTATAACAACTGCTTTGTTTGAAATGCACAAGTAAGGAGCCTTGTATAGGCCAGGATAAAAAGGATGCTTGTGATACTGTGTGGCCATTTTGAAGGACCTCTGTGTTCTTGGATTGTATTTTTCATAACATAGAAAAAACTGCCCTGTGCTGACAAAATCACTTGCCTGTGTTTTCCTGTACAGAAAGGCAATCTCTGGATATATTGCCTTACCATGTATTGAAGGGATTTATGCTGTCTGTCCACTAAAGAGTGTTAATGTCAAAAAGGCAAACTTCAGATATAAAAGCTTTCCATCCCCTGGGTCAGCTTTGTAGCTTTCTGATCTCAGGCCAAAGATCAGAGCACTCTCAAATTAACAGGATCTCACAAATGTGGAAGAAAAGGGCAGATATTTACAAGAAGCTTTATATTCTGAGTAGAAAGTTCTAAGAACACTTGAGAACTGCTGTTACACCTGCTGAGAGTAAATCACAGCTTTGGACAATGGTACGCTTTCACAGGTTTGTTCATTGGAATATAAATGTTGACAAGCTGAGTCACCACATCCTTTTGATGTGGTCTTCTTTTCTATATGGAAATAACAATGTTTTCAGTAATTATTGAAATCTCAGGCTATCCTCTTATTCAGTGGATTTCTGTGACAGATTTGCTGTTCATTGGCACCAGCGCATTCTTGTAACAAAAAAAAAAAACCACCAACAACCCACCACCAAAAAAATCACCTGTGATTTAAAGAAAAATGTATATTATAAGATATAGTGATGGATACCTTCACTTTCTAGATGCAAACGTTATGACTCGCCTAAATGGCATGGACTATGACAAAGCCAGAATCTGGGAACATTCATTCCTTAAGCATAAGACCATTTTTCTTTACCTAATTTTTGTTGGTAATTGGCTTTGTCTGATATTCTTTGATGCTCTTGAAACAAGTATTGCTTGTGTATATTAGTTTACTGGAGCTGCAGTATTTGAAATTCATGTTATGGCTTCATGAGCCCAGGCGTCACGTGATCACTCTGTTCCTCAAATTTGACTGCTACTGCATTATTGTGAATAGGAGCTAATGGCAGACATGCTTGTTTCAGGAAAAAAAAAAGGACCCACTATTGAATTGGAGTTTCCTGAGAGCCCCTTGTGTTACTCAGAATCAGACTTGACCACTTTTTGTGAGACAAGGTTACATGTGCAGACTGTATCATAAAAGGAAGCTCTATAAATACACTGATTGAGTAATACTTTTATGTCAAGGTTTACAGACATAAGAAAGAACACTTACGTAGTTTACAGTCATTTAAGAAGAGTTCATGGTTAGCTTAACTATTGATGTTTATTTGCAGTATACCAAGGAAAGAAAAAGGAACCTTGTGCGGTTAAGTACTTTCTCTAGCGTCTTATATCTTGAAAAATATGCCATGCCTCCATGCCTTTCAGCTGACAGATGGAGTTCACAGCTGTGCATGTGATGTAGCTAGTCTCTAGGAAAAAGAAGAAGAAAAAAAGGAGGGAAAAAAAAAAGAAAAAAGCATGTATTTTTACAGATAAATGGTTCATCTTTCTAAGAATCACTTACTAAGATATTCGTGGTAGTGGAACCTAGTAGTGCGTGGTAGTCCCGGTGAGATGCTGTGTGTAGAAACTCTTGATATGGACATATTCTCTATCTCTTCCAAATCTGTAGCCATACTCTGCATTACTACATTTCTTGTGGTTGGTTGGTTGGTTGGTTGTTTTGGGGGGGGGGGGGGGGATGTGGAGAGGGTGTTGGGGTTTTTTTCCCCTCGCAGAAGCTCCTCCTTCTCCCATACGCAAGCATCTTATTGAACTTTAAAGGTGGAAGGTTAATTTCCACAGTAAGTCTAAATATTTTTTTTTCCTCTTTGCAAAGGAGAATTGTAGCTACAGAAGGCAGGGGAAAAACAGATGAAGTGGAAGGCATCAGTTGTCACTCCTGAGCACTGTTAGAGGCATGGTACAAAATGCATGGTTTACGTCTTTAAAACAAAGTACGCCATTAAGTGGATAATGCGAAGAGGACTTTTATCTAGCCTATAAATACCAGTGAATCTTCTCAACTTCAAATCCCTGTACGAAGACAATTTACAATTGCAATCAAAATGATGCACACAATTTAACTTCAGCACCATCTGTAACTCGGCTGGTATTTTAATAATGAATAAAATTATGTCTTGGCAACAAAAGTCCCATTTAAATAAAATACCTTTAAGTTCCAAGTGAGGCCTCCAACAGCAAGCTACAAGGCCCCTAATTTACCCTGAAATTTCCTTCATGTTTACTATAAAATAGATATATCTACACTTAAATAGCAAGCTGTGGCCAAAGGGTCTGTGTAATTCTGTGAAGCCCTTTGTTAAACTACCTCTGAAGCTCGGGGATGTGGTTCAGGCAGGGGTCTGCACAGCTGCTCGCAAGCCCTCCTGCCCTTGTTGTACAACTTGTATCTCGTTCAGCAGAGACCTGTGAGCAAGGTCTGATCTGGGAGCTCTTTGCTATTGTACCAGGCCCTGTGTACTTGAAGAGCAGGAGGCAGTTATCTTCCCTTAAAAAGCCTTTTATTACTGTGGGATGATGCAGGAGGCATGTCACTTATCCTGTTTTGAATTCATCTTTTGGACTCTGTTATGAGACCAACGTATACCAGTTTCTGGGTTATAATTTTCTCTTCTTTTTTACCTTTTCCAATGTGTATATTTTGCAAAGAGGAGGTTATTTTTGCTCTGTTAATAGTTTGTGTGCTAAGAACTGTTCCCTAACCTTCCTTCAGTTGCATTGTTGAGCGATACTAGTTCCATGATCCTAATCTGGGTGCTGCAGTCTTCTGGTATTTATAACTATTTTACGATGCTTATGGTTGCTAATAGAGTAGCTGCAGCATAGACCACAGTCTTACTGGGGCCTGTCAAATACTGTCCACATACAGTGATATGAGATCATTAGTGTTAAGTATGATACTACTTATCATACTGATCAGTGATCTTAACTAACAATATACCACCACATAGAGGTGAGCGAGCTTCACAGTCAAATATTTTCTGTACATTTTTCTCTGTGAGGGTACAGTGCTACTAAAAACAGTTCAAATCTGATATATGGGAGATCTGTGGAGCTCAAGGATTGGTGATTTTTCATTCATTGCATCCTCTTTTCAAAGCTTTCATTAAGAAAACATTAGTGACCTTTATGGATGGCCTTCAGAAGTGGAAATCAATGTGTTTTGTCCCACTGATCCTTCCACTAGAGAAGGGAAATAGCAGCAGGACAGGTTTATTAACGCATCTCAGTCATGGCTGATAAGGACCATGCCTGTGTTCCAGGGACTGATCCTCTTCAAAGGACAGGGTGAAAGAAACACTAGTGTGATCACAATGGGTTTTGGGGGTTTGTGGTTTTCTAAATACCTTCGAATTCCACTAATCGGAAATCTAAATTTATGTTGGTTGCTGCCACTGAATGTTGCCTCAAGCTTGAAGAAAGCTATAAACTGGATCATGCGATGCCTAACAACACTGATGTAAAACATGTATTAGAAGAATTAGGAAAGTTGGGCTGAATCTCTTAAGTTCGATGCAAACTCAATTTTGGCAATATTTTAGCTGTGTTTCAGAAGCCTTCCATGCTTCAGAAGAATTTGGAATCCCGTCTCTCTAGGACTTGGATACGTTTTTCTCAGTTATTTTTTTCGTACTTGTCACAGGCACTGAAGGTCTTCACAAAATACAGAGCTTAATTAAATACATGGGCGAAAGGCCTTTTGTGAAGTTCCCTTTTTTTTTTTTAACTATTAGCTAAAGCTGGTATCTGGCATGTTTTGAAGGAACCCAATAGTTCTAGTGTATAAATCTCACTTAGATGTTTTTGCATGAACAATTATATTTGTGTTTTTAAATAAAATGTCTTGGAGAAAATTAAAATACACAGGGAAAGGGGGAGAGAAAATTTCCGTTTTTACTTGGAGGGCAATTAAAGCTACAAGAAAAGAATCAAAACCAATAAACCAAATGATTTCATAATAGTGAGTTTCTCATTTCTTTTTTGTTAATTTATAATTTTTTCTAAAAATAAAAGATGAAGAAAAATCCAGTTGATTCGAGTAAATAATGTGTGACACTGTAAATGCTATCCATAATTGCCTGTTTCTCAGAAGTCAGCTTAGTCAAGGTCAGCATCCATTTCTCAAATGCAAGTCAACATCTGTATTGTTACGTGATTTGCATGAAGTAGGTGGTTTATAGATACAATTAGACACACTTTTTTTGTGCTAGTTATCTGGTCATCAAGGAAACAGGAGAAAATGACTGGCTAGTGAATGCTTTTCTTTGTGAGTGTCCTGTTGTTTTAAGTGATTCTGTAGTATAGAATTTTTATTTGTTAAATGCAATGTTCTTAATAGACATATAATGCAGTTGACTTAAAGAAACAAAGTTCTTGTTCTGACAGGCAAACAGCCAAAGCAAAAGGAGTAGGGCCAGGAACTAGAAACATGGAGCACTTGCAATAAACGTCTGTTTCTGTCACACCGAGTGAGGGATGTGAAACCTTTTGAAATGTGTGTGCTGGGATTGTATAGTGGGAATCAGGATACACACAGGTTTTGCTTTTGCTTGTACTGTAGGTCTTCTCTGACATTGTATAAGCGCAAAATGTTTCATCTCTTTTCTGGTCAGCACCCAGCACAAAAAGAAATATGATAATATCCTTTCTTAGAGAGTTTTGTAAGCTGGAGAGGTGTGTGTTGAGTGGTTGGTTTGGTTTGTTTGGTTGGTTTGGGAGGGATTATGATTATTTTGTCTAATTCTGCCTTCTCATGGAAGCAGAGCCTATGGGATGTTTGTCGCTGTATGTGCACATCCTACCTTTTTGAATACTGTGGCCTATTTCAGTTCAATTTTACAAACAGATATCAATCTCACATCTGTACAGTTTGTGTGTAGTGTCTCTGACAAGGGATGCATCACAGCTGTTCTACATATGATCTGGATTGTTGTGCATATACAAGTTGACTAATACATCCCAAGCACTTTACTGTACTTTGAAATTTCATTTGGCGTGTAAAGGCTGTGCCGCGTCCTGCACTGTAGGTCTGTGAATGTAGAGCTGTTAGGTGCAACCTCCAATCTTGCAAAGTTAGTTTTGACTGAGGGAAAAGCAGAAGAGTGACCTTGCATCTCATAAAAATATCCATTCAAAAACCAGCTTCACTTGGAGGAAATTCCTGCTTGCACTCTAATCAGTCATTAACACTCTTATCCATTGGAAGTTGGACTGTGCTCTCAGAACTATCTTCAAATTGTTAATGCAGTCCTAAATCCTTATAATTACATGCTTTTGTAGTTAGATATGAATTCAGGGAAGGGTTCCTGGCAGTAAGTGGGCTTTTTGTAGAGCAAACCAAGTAAGGACCCCAGAATTTGGTGTGAAAATGATGTCGTAGTGCTGTAGCAGCAGAGATCTATGTGAGTATGTCTGGGAACAAAAGCAAAGGATGTGGAAATGTAGGCAAAGCATCTGGTAGTTATTGCTAATTGTCACTTCCCAGGCTGGAGCCTACAGAGATTCCAGGGAAAACCTTTCATGCATTGTTCTGAAATAGGTTACACTTGCTGCTGTGCTGAGACACTTGGTGTCCCGTAGGTATCCAATCTTACCCTTGGGCTACAGTGAGAACCCAGAGATTGTCACTGTGACTCTTGTCATGGACAACTTGTGCATCACAGACTGGTGCGCTGTGTTCTCTTGTGGTCCAGGAGCAACCACAAGGAACTGAAGACAGCCAGTATCTAGACACTATTTACATTGAAATCTTTGCATTCATTTATTTCCACCTTTGGGTTTTAAGTGGTGCTAAATAGTCATGCAGAGCTGCCACTAAGAGCTTGAGCCTCTCTTTGAGAGGTTCCCAGCCCCTCCACTGCTTTTTATAGAATGCAGAAGTTTGTGTTTGGTGCCCTGATGAACTTACCATTTGAGATCTTTATTTAAATCACTGCTCAGGTCACAAGTGACAGTAAATTTAAGAGCCTTGTTTTAATTTACAGATTTTTTTTTTTTAAAGTCCAGACAGAGCAATTGTGGCCTGACCTCATGCCGTGCTAGGTGGCACAGTGCCCCACAGACCCTTATGCATTGCAGTCAGCAGTTCTCTTTGAGACTCAAAGGCAGTAAGTGATAAATAATCTGCTCAGAACCTTGGTAACTTGCTTTGTTGGCTGCTTATCCTCATGGTTAAAACATCAGTAGCATACTTGTCCTTAATTTTTCTAACTTGCAGATCTTGTCAGGCCTTTTTGCTGATGGTAACTGAAGAGTTGGAAAATATTTTGTACTGAAGGTTGCTTTTTGAGATACATCAATTAATGCACTGATATGACATACACTGATTACACTTTTTTTTTTCACATAGAGCTGGATTTTGGTTACAGAAGTATCTGTGCTGTTCTAGAGAGTCATTTTGGAATGAGACGAAAAATATTTTGATGTAATCTGGCTTGCTATGGGAAAGGCACCACCCAGTTTTGAACATTTAAATTTGCTGTCATCACTACAAAGTAATTTTCTGTTTTATTACTTGTCTTTTGTAGCCCTGAAGTAACTACTTCCTCCCTACCCCCCACCGTCCTTGCAAACTGTATATTTACTCTGTGAATGTGAGAATACTGTGTGCCTGAGATCCTGCTAACCTGCAGGACTCTTCCAATAACTGCATCCATTTTTGCTCCATGGGAGATTCCATTAAAAATGAGAGGGGGTGGTGGTGGTATTGTTATTATTATGCCCTACTGAAACCCTGCATTATGTTTTTGAGCGTGTATGTGACAGCACTGTAATGAGCAAACTTACTTTACCTAATTCTATCCTTACTCAAACATTATGGGATCAAAAATTTAACTTGTTAGTCTAGTCCATCTGTCCTCAGATGAAGATATGAAAGTCAAAGGGGAAAGACATAGCAGACTACTCATTTGAGTGAACAAAAGTAATTTGACTGCATATATGTGTGTGAGCTTGGGGAAGAAATGAAGGAAGTGTTCAGGTTTTGTAATCAAAAGGCAGCATAGGACTCTTGTAAAGCACAAGACATGCTTTTGCATGTTGCAGAAGCCCAGGTGGCATATCCCTGTGTGTCACTTCCCTATAGAAGTATGAAATTGTTACTCCTATATTACATATCTACTCTGTGGAGAGACTTTACCAAACGTACCACCTGGGCTGTTCTCTAAAGTCTGCCAGGGCATTGCTACGTTCTTCCAGTGGCATTTGCAGGAGTCATTATCCTCTTTAACTGGAGGATAGATCATCAAATTCCATTTGCTGAAAGGAAAACATTTTCCAGCTTTTCAAGTATTTGATGTCTTAACAACAGTTCCCATCCAGTTGCCATCCCATCAGACTGTCATTCTGGAGGGTCAATACCAGGCACACATGTGAATTCAAGTACAAGTATGCTCTTCCTCCAATCTCTGTCTACTAAGTAAAAACAAACATCACCTCAAGATAGCACAGATTGGTGTATTTGTTGCTCATGTGATGATCTCTGTATGTTCTGTTTTTTTTGCTTTTTTTTAGATAATTGTGATGATGCATTGGTATCTCCCTTACCTTCAACAGCCCTTACCAGTTCCTCTGAGCTCTTCAGTTCTCACAGTCCCAGCTTTGCAAAGCTCAACAGGCGAGATGGTAAGGTTGCAGTATGAAATGCTTTAAACTGTTCTTTTTAATCACATTTACAAAGAATAACTTCTTATGCTGTTTGTATGCAGTGCGTTCAGAGCCAAGTTGAACAGAGCTGTTAATTTATGCTTCTGAGAGCGCTCCATTTAGGAGCAATTCCTTCCTTTATTATAGAAAACTATTAAATTTTAAGTTCTCCTCTTGTAGAAATATGTTCAGATAGCCTTTTTGCTTTTGAAGAGTTCCCATAATCTTTAGAGCTTGAATATCATTAGGATTGAGGCCCTATTCTAAAATGTAGATGTTTTTTAAAGCTACTAACAACTGGATATTAAAGTCCCAGTGGAATTCAGTGATTACACAACTCTGCAGAAATAGTGAAAATGAATGAAAAAATTTTGCAGACGTTTGCTGAGAAGAATGTTTGAGGCCCAGATAATGAATGCACACATGGGGTGAAACTATTAAGTAGTTGGCAGTTTCTAGGACATCATTTGACACTGCGTTGTAAATTTGGGTTGCTGGCTCCCATCTTATTCCCAAGTAAGAACCTTTAAAAGAGGATAGCCCTGTATTATTACATTACATATGACTTTCATTATAAGAAACACTAGAAAGTATACTACTAGAAAAAAGATTTTACTAAAAAAGAAATTAGTTTTCCTGCTTAAACAATCTCTGAAATGCCTGTTTTCGTCAAAGACTGATAAATCTATAGAAAGACAGTAAAGGGCACTCTCTTAGATGCCTGACATAAATGATAAGATTTTGCTAGGTCATTCAAGTGTTAGATAGAAGTTACTATATCATGTTTAAGTTCCTGAACCAGTTTCTTAGCAAATAAAAGGTCATACAGTGTCTGCTCAACATAAAGTTGTAAACATTGAGCATGATGTTTGAGTTTGTCCTGCCTTTGTCTCCATCTGCTAGCTGGGTTGGTGAATAGACATGCTTATGTGATCTTGCAAATTGCTTTAATGACTAATTTTATATGCAGAAAAGAGGAAGAGACTCAAAGACAATATTATTGCAAGTCAAGCTCTGGCTGTATTGTATTTTAAAGTGATATTAACAGTATCTAAAATAAATTGACAATGATTGCAATTTAAGGACAGAAAATGAAACAGGTCTTATTTAGCTGTGCTAAAGTAGATTTCCCATGCACTGGGGGATAAGGTATTCTAGTTCTTTAGACATATAGTAGTGCGTTGCTAAGATCCATTTTGTCCTTAGGCACAAATCACAGGAACAAGAAGACAGAGTAGAAAAACTGAGCTCTGAGCTAGAAAGTTTTTTCACCAGCTTTTATTTCATGTTTTGAAGGTTTCTGTGATAACTGTTGAACTAAGCCCAACACAGAGACCTAGTACCTAAATTCTACTTTGCTTAATTCTTTTGTTGCACAGACTTTTGTAGAAAGGTGCAGATGTAGTGCCAGCAGAATTCATATGGGTACTTCATCTTGGAGGAGCAAGCAGTGGTAGATGGTGTTGAAGGAACTTGTTTTGACTGGCACTTGAATGCAGTGCCAGTAGATACCTTTACAAGAAATAATATTCACTGACAAGGACTGTGCCTTGGCTTTCTAATAATGTTGGAGTGTTTTGATGAGTTGGTTTAGCTTTGTTTGTAATGATAAGACAGTGCTTCAAGTAACAGTGCCTCCAGGTGGAAAGCCAGATAAATATATTTGCTAATGTAAACATGAGTGCAACAGATGAAAATGAATTTAGAAAATACAATCCAGAGCTACATCAATAGAAAGTTCTAATTTATCAAGTTGATTCAGTAATAGATAATAACTAAAAGGCTGTTGTTTAAAACAAGGCCTGCAGCAGAAATGTGCCACTAAAAAAACAAACCACGCGAACTTACCATGAGCAAAGCTTTGTGTGAACTGCTTAGAGTGCTCAATTAAAATGCTGATAAATCTGTACTGGTAATAGT
The DNA here is from genome assembly GCF_023634085.1 of Falco cherrug. Classification (NCBI taxonomy): domain Eukaryota; kingdom Metazoa; phylum Chordata; class Aves; order Falconiformes; family Falconidae; genus Falco; species Falco cherrug. The sequence continues at coordinate 28,497,715 of NC_073704.1, read as the reverse complement.
AAAGCAGTTAGTATAGTTCTGATAAATATGATTCTGAGGTATGAAATACAATACCCATGAGAGGGATTAATCGGCTTTTTGTTTACAGTAAATAAATAATGGAAAAGAATAAGAAAATTGCTACAATGTGACTGTATCAACTAAGCAAGCTTTTTCAGTTCTCTATTAACTCTCAGCCTGAGTACTCACTATAGGCAATTATGTCGAGGAATACAAAACATATATAACGTCAAAAAGAATTGGGTTTATGGCCAAGAAGTGTTTGATCTAGGCATTAAAGTAAAATTTTGCAGCAGGGAAGCACTTAGTTGCTGCAGGAAGTCCAAGAGTTTGTAGCACAATATAAAGCCAGTTGAGCTGTTTGGAAGGCACTGTAGGGTGGAAACAAGCATTTCCTTTGCTTCGTATTAATAAGCTACGAATAAGTACAGGCATCCTGAGCAGCCCTGTAGAACATCAAGGAGCACTGACTGCATAACACTGGGCTTAAGTGCAGTTTTTTGGAACAACTATGGCAAAATGTACAAATGGTCTGAAAATAATAATAATAAAAAAAAGTATTTGATCATATTTCTCGGAGTCATATGGGTCTCCAACTGAGAAACCATCTGATCTTTGTTCTCCTCATATTTCTAGCACTATGATTTGTTGCCATGGAGAATATGAGCAATATATCAGATTCCTGTTGTACTGTTTCTCTACTAGGGCATTTTGTCCATACCATGTTGAACCTCTCCTTTGAAATGATCCACAGAAAATGTGAAATCTGTGAACTGGGGAATGACGGTGTAGCACGATGCACAGAATCCTGTCTATACCAGTGGGAATCTGCTGGGCAGAATGGGAAAATTGTATGTTCCTCAGACATGATGTTATACAGTGCCAAATGAGTTGACTATTGAGCATCCTCTCTTTCTCTTATTTTCTTGCAAGTGGCAATGTGGTGTCTTCATACATTAGTTCTTTCCAGGCTATCTAAAAACAAGTGTGGGTGTAATCAGAGCCACATTTTGTCTGTTTTATGTTTATGCTACGCTGTTTAATAAAAGATGTATGGTCCTCTTCAACTTCCTTGTGCCCAACTGCGGGAAAATAGTGTCAGGGTTGTGGTTGTTATCTGTTCAAAGGAATTGATGTCATGGAAATTGTCTCTTCAGTAGCCCTTGCTGCCTGTTAAAGCCTTCACATGCTACCTTCTTGTCCCTTGTCTTGGGTCTGCCCTCACAACTGTTCCCCAGGGTGAGCACCACTGGTGGGTAGAGGAGAAAATGGCTGTAAAAGAGTTGTTACACTGTGGATGTGTTTTTTTGTTGCTTAGAAAAGTATGGGGTAGGGTGTTGACACATTCTAAGGAATGATGTGCATGAAAGCAATGTGCACAGATTGCTCTGGAAGAAGCTGCCAGTATCCCTTGTGCCACCTGCTCAGTACCACAGAGCAAATATGGAGGAAAAAGAACATCTATTGATTTCTGGCACTCACAGAAGTATTTGTTGAGAATTTGGGATACCCATAAATTAAGCAGAAGTTATGTGTTTGCTTTACTAGGAAAAGTGAGAGAGGCTAAATGGCAAAAGCTTTAGTTCTGCCCTCAGTCACACAGCCAATGTTGCTTTTCTGTTGCAGGGATTTTAACTGCTGTTCTTACAAGTCAGTAGAATTACTGTCCATCTGTGGAAGTGGTAATAGTGGAAGGTTTGGAAGAAGGAAATACAGTGGGTTTTTCCCACATGGGAAAAGGTGTATGAAGCAGCTGCTGTTCTGTAAAGACATGGTCTGTTACCAATAACATCTTTCTTGCAAGACCAGCTTCTGGAGAGGTGATGTTACGAGCAGGTGTCACTGCTGTGTCATGCAGTGCTTACAACTAAAGAGTGACATTCCCAACAGACGAATGTGCTCATGTGAAGAGATATGCACTTCAGAGATGCTGTGTAATTTGCAATTTGAGAGCTCAAGGTCACTATAGAACTCCTAAATTTCCATTTAGTATGTATTGTTTATTAGACTTACTTCAAAAATACAAGCCTGTTGTGTCATACTCAAACTGGAAAACAGCAGTGCATAGTAAAGCCAAATACTTTTGTGGAAAACTCATCACCTTTCTGCCACTTCTAGCAGCAGAAGGGACAGAGCATAAAGTAGATACAGTGGGTGCTAGTTAATGGTGTTTTAACAAACTGCTGGCAAGTACCTGTGGTAATAAGCTTGGCTTAAGATCTTTATGTATAAACTAGAACAGAGAAAGCAAAGATTTTTTTTCTTTTTTCCTTTTTTAAATGGGAAACTCATCAAACAAATTTCTTGTTTTAACTGATTTTCCTTCATCTGTTTGTTGCTGTTTATGTTGTAGAAAGGCAATAAAGGAAAGACTAAAATGCCCACCTTTCTTTTAATATTTACTGAAAACCTACAGAATGAGCTCTTCGGAGTGTTGAAGGGAACAACTTTATGCCACAGACCTGCCAGAACTTCTATGTCCTGCCAGTTCCTGGAATGAAACTGTAAACAAAGCAGCAACTTGTGTTCAGAGTCTATTTCAGAAAATAGATACTACAGTCCAAAGGAAGTTTTCCTTTAGCTCCCATCTACATTAGTCACAGTTCCATGTAGGAGGCATATGCAGCTTGTTGTCTTTGAATACAGTTATATAGCTTGTATCTTAAAAGCCAGACAGAAATATATTTTATATGGTACTTGGGGAAGAAGAAACATTGTTAGGATTTTTAATGGGAAGTCTTATACAACCTTTATGTAAGTATGGATTTACAAGAGAGCTATGAAGTGGTCGGAGAAGAATTGAGTGATGAAATTCCTAATATTCTCATTAGGTCTTTCATGGCATGCTTATAGGGGAGAGTGTTCTAATTAAAGCAGGTAAAATAATCACAACAAACATGTAGACTTCTGTTGTAATTGAAAAAGGTAAAGCAAAGCACGGCACTAGCAAGCAGTATGCGTTGGTTTGGTTCCAGTTGGTTTGCTTTCCCTCGAGAGTTCTCGTCGAGGAATGAAAACTGAGTCATCCAGGGGAGCGGGGACAATACTCATTTCAAGCTACAGAATAAACACACTTCTGTTTCAGGAATTAGGACTCAGTCCTGTCTTAATGAACTGTAAATAATGAAAAGTCTAATACCTGTTCTTAGAGAAAGGAATTTCAGTTGTGAGTTGAAAAAGACAATGCATTCCAGTTTTTGGTTTTTTTTTTTAAGTTATTGAAATTGAGTGCTTTGATATAAACCACATTTATTGATTTTTCAACTTCAGTTTAATTCAATAAACTCTTCATGGAGCAGCTTGGAGAGAGAGCAGTTAATAAGATTAAAATATTAAGGTAAATCTAGCTGTTTATAACTAAAGTTTAGTGATGCTTTTTGTTTGGAAACAATTTGGAATTACTCTTGTGGTTTACATGAGGAATTGTTAATGCTTTGCTCTCAGCTCTGTATTTCCCCTTCCTTCCCGATGTAATTATGTTCACTGTAATCACACAGAAGTACTTTAGTAAACTTTACTAATAATGGTAAAGCAAACAAGATGATGGGTTGCAGAAGCAGTGACAGCATGAAAATTTGCTGCTTTGGAGACTTAGTAACAGGCTTCCGTGTTCTTCATAGCTGCGTTATAAGGCTAAAGTGAATGCTGAATGTATACAGAGATTAAATGTGTGCAAGTAGAAACAAGTTAAAATAAACACAGCCTATAATTTAAGGGTATAAAAGAAAGCAAGAGGACATAAAATAATATATTTCAGCCTGGAAGGATTTGCCTTTAAGCATAAGCTCACATTTACTGTAGTGAGTGAAGTGAAACTCAAGCAGTGGTTGCTGTTCTGTGTTTCATCGCCTTAACTCCGAAAGAATTCAAGGGATCGTACATATACTTGTCCTTTAAAAGTAAAGATGAGTTACAAGCTACCAGCTTCCTTGTGATTATGACTTCTGAAGTCTCTATTCCTGAATGGAGAAGTGGATCAAGGAAGTGGATAGCTTGCGACTTCTATCTGTCCTTACAAAGAGCTTGTTTGTTCTTTTGTTCAAGATAAAATACATGTTCACTTAACAAGCATCTTGTGTAAGGAAGAGACTACTTTCCAGTGTGAAGGCAGTCCTTTTAGTTGTTCAGTCAAATGGTCTCTAGCTTTACAATGTATTATCTGAAGTGCGTTTACAACCTGTAATTAAACTGTTCTTCCAAATACTTAATAGAGCTCAAACCAAGATAATATTTTTGCATGTCTTTCAAAACGTAATAAAAAAGAAAATGTCAAAGCCAATTAGAAATTAGAAATCAGTATTCCCAGATTTGCACAAGCATGTGAGGAGGGGATAGATATGACATTTTTTTGTGACTGAAGATGTGCCAACCTCACTGACATTTGTCCAGCTGATAAAGAATAAATTTCTTTAAAATTTCATAGAAATTCAATATTTCTTATGAACTTCAGGTTGATTAAGAAAACCTAAAGGAAGCACACCTCATGTACCATACTTCCTAATACAAAAATGTGAACAATCAGCTTTATGTATGGGAAGTAGACTCCTCGGTGATGACCTGAAATATCATCATGGCTCTTTCTGAAGTATAATTTCTTGTACTGTCATTGTCACCTAAATTATCTTTACCTAATCTTTCAGGAGCTGGTGGCTGGTCCCCGCTGGACTCAAATGAGCAGCAGTGGCTCCAGGTTGATCTGGGAGATAGAGTGGAGATTGTTGCGGTTGCCACCCAGGGCAGGTATGGGAGCTCTGACTGGGTAACCAGCTATATGTTGATGTTCAGCGACACCGGCCGCAACTGGAAACAGTACAGACAAGATGACACCATCTGGGTAGGTCTGAATTGTGCGTGGTGCCAGATCTTTCTCGTTTCGGTTTATTTTGGCATTTGGAGAAACAGCTTTGGTTTCAGATTAGAGGAGTGCTGTAGTGGTGAGAGTGGATCAGAGTGACTCTACAGGGTGTTTTGATCTAAATGGGTTATGTCATTGACTGTCTGTAATACAAGTTTAGGCCCTCAGGACTACATTGTTTTTCAGACTATGAGGATGCTCAGGGCACTCAAAATGACCTGCATGCTTCTGTGCCTTGGTTGGCTTTGATTCAGGCACACCAGGGTAAATGGGGCTAATCACCTACATACTTTCCTCAGGAAATACAGAAATGAACTGTCTTATGCACACATGCTGGCCAGAACAACAGAACTCGTGCTGGGGGAGGTGGGTGGTAAATTGCTCCTTGGCTGGAGAAGGCTGGAGCTGCAGCAGGAGTTGTGGGATGACTTAGCAGATACACTAAAAGTGCTCAAGGCTTCTCCTAAAATTTTAATGCAGACTTGATGCTTGCTGTGTTGCAAGTTCAATGTGTGGCCGTGCCAGGTGCTGTCAGTAGGACTGTGCGTGGTAGCGGTGCCACCTCAGGTGTGGATGCAGAAGTTTAAAAGTCTTCATTTCACATGGAAAATGTGAATTGTTAGTGAATTGTAAACTGTGCTACGTTTTGTAGTTCTGAGGATCAATAGTCATGGTAGTATAACAGTATGTGGTGGTAAATGAAACATTTCCTTTATGAAAACAAAAGGGAATGTTTTAAGGGTGACCAAGTAGTCTCTGGGTTTGTCTTAAATTTTTCTGTCGTTAACACCCAGGTTAAATGCTGTCTTGCAAAAGCAGATTTTGCTTCTGGAACATAATGACTGCAGATGAGGAGAGTAGTGGTGCAGCAGGATGAGGGGAGGAGGGCTGCTTAATTTTTCTCCTGAGCGTGTTGCAGGCAGTGGGGTTGCATGTACAGGGAGGTTAACTTCTACAGTTTCAAAATCCATTGCATTGCTACTGTCTTTGTTTTAGCATGGTTTGATTTAGGGAAAGCAAATTAAATCCCTCTTCCATTAGAGAGACAACTTTTCCCTGAAAACACTATGTGCTTTGTTAAAATATTATATTAAGACAAATTAATTTATTACATGTCTAACTTTTCAGACCTTTTCCATTCTGTAAACTGTTGACATTTTATTTTCTTTAGTAAATTTTTCTTCTTAAAGGGAAACTTGAAAAGTAGAATTTACCATAGCAAATCTTTATGCCCTAAGGATCCATTTTAGTGAGTTTCTGATCTGGCACCTAATATTGTGCACTAGAGTAAGAACAAACCTAGCAGGCATTTAACATGTAATGAGGATTTATGAAGACCCTGAACTCATCTTGTTATACTAAGTGGTCAGGCATGAAGTTGAGTCAGAGCAGACCCTGACCCAACTTCTAAAGCTTCAGTAGGTCTAGAAGCTTGCTTTCTGCAGGGGTGATTTTTCTACATTTTTCTAATGGAAATAGTCATAGGCTACAGAGGATGGTTTAGTATGTAATTAAGGAAAAATGAAACAGAATTTGGATGTGCAAAAGGTAATACTGAGGAAAGGTTTGAATATTTTTCCCCTCAGATTAGTTTCTAAAAGTCACACTGATCATGTGAGCTAGTAACATAATTCCAGTCCAGAAGAAAGATTTGCTCCATGTTCCCTGACAGAGGACTTGAAGGGATTGTTAGGATGCATCACCATACTTTGCTGTTGGGAGTATGTAATAGTGAAAATCCAGAGTTGGCTTACTTGACATTTCATTACACTCTACAGTCTGCCTAAACTGGCAAGTCTCATTAACACCTAGGAGCTTATATGTCTGCCCATGGAATTAATAAATTTCAAGAATTCCTCCTGTACAATTTTTATTCTGACGAAAGAGAAAGTTGATTCTTTATTCTTGGTTCTTTTGGATTTATTTCATGGAATTAAATTAAATCTTGAGAACCATTCAGAGCACAAAGAGGCAAGTCAAAGAGGCTTTCAGAAGTGTGTACAGAATTATAATTTCAAATGTTGCAGTGTTTCTGTTTTATTGGCAGTTATCTTTTCCTTAGGTTTTCTTTTTATAACACAAAATTAAAATAGAAGTGGGCTGTTGTGGTGGTTTGACCTGGGCTGGTGCCGGGTGCCACCGCAGCCGCTCTGCCTGTCCCCTCAGCTGGGCCGGGGAGGGAAAATGCAGCGAAAGGTTCCTGGGCCGGGATTAGGGCAGGGGGTCGCTCACCAGTGACCGTCACGGGCAAAGCAGGCTCGGCTTGGGGAAACTAGTTTAACTTACTACCAATCAAATCACTGGAGGGTAATAAATAAAACCAAATCTTAAAATCACCTTCCCCCACCTCTCCCTTCTTCCCGGGCTGCTGGGGGGGGGATCAGCTCCCCCGGTGCCCTCCATGGGCCAAGGGGACAGCCCGCCTCGCCGGGGGGCTTCACCGCGGGCTGCCGGGGCATCTGCTCCAGCACATGGAGCCACTCCTGATAAGACCAGTTTAATAATTGGAATAAAATACTACTACTACCAACAATAATGATAAATTGTAATGAAAAGGAAAATAACAAATAACAAAGAGAAACAAAACCCCAGAAAGACAAGTGATGCAAATGAAAACAATTGCTCAGCACCAACTGACCAATGCCCAGCCAGTCCCCCAGTAGCAGCCACACGGCCAACCTTCTCCCTACTTCATTGCTAAGTGTGATGCCACATGGTATGGAATGTCCCTTGGGTCCATTGGGTTCAGCTGTCCTGGCTGTGTCCCCTCCCAGCTCCCGGGCACCCCCAGCCTCCTCGCTGGTGGGGCTGGGTGAGGAGCAGGGAAGGCCTTGACCCTGTGTAAGCACTGCTCAGCGATAATGAAAACATCCCTGAATTATCAGCGCTGCTTTCAGCACAAATACATAAGATATCCCCATACCAGCTACTGTGAAGAAAATTGACACTACCTCAGCCAGAACCAACATTTCTTCCCGTTCTTTTTTTGTGATGGCTGGGTGGTCTTTCAAAGCAGGTTTCAAGGTCAGAGTCTCCTATGTCAGGGCAAGGTAGCAAGTTACCATCTTCTCTCTCGTGCACAGGGTGTGGAGGTGTTAAAATTCAGGTTATTGTGGAAAATGTTCAGAAATCTCAGATGGCTGGGTGGGGAACACATCCCCCCACCTCCACAGACTTTAACTTTGAATCTTTTTTTCGCTGTCTTTAGGGACACGATTTTAGTACTTCTGTGTCCGTCAGGACTTTGAGCTTTTTTAAGATGTCCTTTTAAATGTTTGTGTACAGCTAAAAGGAGTAGCATTTTACCCACTTTATTGCTTTTTGTTTCAGAAAGCTGTGCCATTTCTAACTTAAGAGGTGGTCAACACTGACTCATATAGCTCAGATGAGACTGTGAAACCTAAATCGTTATTGCCTGGAGATCATTAGATGCTGTCTACTGTATCAATACAACATATTGATATGCACTGGACCTGTAAAGTTTGCTGATACAGCTTCCACTTCAGTAAAACTAGCTGGAAGTTTGTGCTTTACTATATGGATATTACTGAGCATCTCACACTGATTGCTCACTGGTGACAACATTCACTTGCAGCTGTTGAAAGGGGAGTACGTACCAGTATAAAGGACCTAGACAGTCTGGTGAATCTGTTTGTTTTCTGAAGGCAATATAACTATGTGGAGAACCATTTGACAGAATAACATGTATGGAATATACGAAAAGAAGAGTGCAAGAAGCACCTGGGTTTCAAGGCAAGCATTTGATTTCAAGTAGAAATTTGAGGTTTCACTTCTGTTTTAATTTGTCTGCGTTCCAGCAAAGGAAAATAGTCTTGAAATGTCTTCTCCACTATGTCTGTTAAACTAAAACTGGCAGAAATCCTTAATCTCTACTCAATCCAAGTCAGATTTGAACCGTAGTTTCTCCCAGCCTATCTGCATGACCCAGAGACAAAGTTAAGGCATATTCCTAGCTGGCTGCACTTCAGGGCTCCCCTGGAGGAGGATGTAGTGGCACAGCTTTTCCCTGCTGCATTTCATGGGCCACCAGCCACATTTGGTGGAGACAGCAGGAAAGCAATAAGTAGTTCCTTTCATAATCCCTGAGTAAATCCACCCAGATGAAACTTTTCCTAATCATGTCTTCACAAATGTCTGATGCTCCATATTGCAAGTGGTGCTCCTGAGGAGTTCTTTCCAGCCATCTGGGTATAGATTTTGTCCACCCATATGGCATATGTGTCCTTCAGTGCATCTGAGACCTGCGTACATAAATTCTTTATTGGGCTGCCGATAAGACAGATGTTTGCACACCAGTATATATGACATATCACTAGTAAAAATCCCTTTCTCTTTATAGAGATTACAAGGCTTATTAGCCTCCTCTCATGGCATGCATGCAGCTCCCATCAACTTCACCATTAATGAGAGCTGCATAGACAGATCGCGAGGAGAATCAGAAAACCTCTTACATTTTCACTCAGCCTGTGTTTATGATGTTAGTAAATTCTGCAGCTGGAGTTGAAGACAAGACAGATTAGCCATTTAAAACCAATTTTCCAACCCCATTTGTATTTAAATAATCTTGTTACAAAAGGACTTTGTGGTTCAGAGCAAACTAGACTTATAATTATATTTTCAATATGGATAAATCAGCTGTGTGTGGACACACTAGCTATTGATTGGAAGACATAAAATATAAATCTTATTGCTTGTAACAAGTAAATGATTTTCCAGTGTTTTTAAGTGTTGAATAATTCAGAATTTACTTTACCTGCATACACGCTACAGCTTGAGTCGGTCCAAATTTAGTATATTACTGGGACAAAAGTCTGGGCTGTGATACAATGCTATTTCATTTTAGACAGCAATTTTTGTGCTATCTGTATCGAAGAGTATTTTACAAAGCTGGAAAATGCAATTATGCAGAAAGACACAAAGGAAAGAGGATGGAGCAAGCATAGATGTATGCAACAAAAGGAAAAAAAGACATGTTATTTAGTCAAAGTTTTGAAAGGAGAAGGGGAAGTTATGGAATTGGAGATAAAGGGAGACTGTTCTGATAGTGGTAGAGAAGGCTTTTACATTAGAGCAATGAACCTGTGCAGAAAGGCAATGAAGGGGAAAAGTGGTACAGCAAGGACATAGTTCATATGCTGTGCAAACACATGCACATGCTTGCACTTACTAAGCAGAAGTTTGGAGCTGGCTGTTGATGAAGCTTCTTACACATCTGCTGTCCAGCTCCTCATGGAAGAGAGAAGATAGCTTCAGGTGGAAGGCGGGCTGTGAACCCTAACCCCAAAGCTGGATCACAAGATAGGAAGTGCATCTCTGGTGTTGGATCATGGTATCTGGATCATGCAAGGTATGGAGCAGAGCTTTCCCCATGGAGAAGTGCCACAATGTCAATCCCTCTTGCAGGCGCGAGGGTGTTGTGCAAGGGCTGGAGAGTGGACAGGAGGCTGAAGATGCATTGGGAATATGCAGTTATCAAGGGAGCAGGAAAAGTGTTTAACAGAGGTGATGAAGATCCTTTGCATCCCCTTTCCTTGGGAAAATTCTTACTTGCATGTGTGAGCTTTTGCCGGACCAGAGGCTTTTCTAATGAAATCTAGAGGGTTGCTCTTAATTGGCTTATAAATCTACAGGAGTGCTGTAAACTTATCCCATTTCTACCCTAGCTGGATAATGATTGTGGAATTGTTTTGGTGAGTTAATTATCGTGAACATAGTTAGAATATTAATCTTCTTGACAGATCTATAGTTGTGCTAATTTATTCTAAAGCATCTTTTAGCTCCTAGTCCTAACGCCCTCCAAGCAAGGCCAGAGCAAAAATCTACCTGTAGCAATGAGAAGACCTACATTTTTTGTTCGGATTAGAGAATGAGTTTCTGCTTGTCTTGTTATAGTACTTCCTGCTGTACTAGTATTCAGATATATTTAGTCTCTTCTATGCACCTTAATTATTGCCAGGCAAATAGGTGTTAAACAGCAAGTATTTATGGATTATTTCCTTTTCCATGACCTTTGCCCTAAGAAGCAAAGAAGGAAAACCCCAGATTGCTACTTTCAAGTAGGAACGCAGGAACCAATTCAGCCTTGCTGCAGGGAAACAAGGTTTTTCAAAGGTTCTCCTTGCTTCTCCTGTAAGAGCTATGCTATTACAGGTTTTGAAGAGGCAGCCATTATCCGTTTGTTGTGTGTAGAACTGTTCCAGTTTAAGACTGCCTGATTCCAAGATGCTGTTTGGATATAACTGATTTGCTTCTAGCTCTGGTTTAACTTACTGAGCTGGCTGCAAACCTGGCCTCTTGAGCATGTTCTCAGGAAATCTGTCTTTCTTGCTATCACCAGGACAGTTCTCCCATTGGGAGGATAATTCAAAGTGTCAGTATATCTGTTTTTGTTAAGTGCGCTCTGTATGGATTTATGCCTGAATAAAATGGATATACTTAGATTGCAAATTACCCTCTAGTGTTGAGATACTTGAGTTAGCCTTAAGCTAACTGAATTTTGTATGAAATCTGTGACCTTACAATGTGCTTTTTTAGTTGGTTAACTGTAAAGTGATATTAAGGTGGAGTCTAGAGAATTTAATGCTGATATTAACATGATATCCATCAGCAATGTCTTCAGTAATACTCCATGCTTGGTATTTGGCAGCAGTTCACCCTGACCCAGGAAACTACAAGAAATATGATTATTTGCCATCTGTGCCATCATCACTGACCTTCTACTCTTATTCCTTTGCAAGCTGCCTGAAATGTACCTTTTCTGTAACCATTTAGGACAGGAAGGCTGTGACATGTTCCTTGATTTCTCGTTCCTACATCCTAGATCTTCTGTACGATCTTGACTCTCCACTGCTTCATGCTAGGGACTATAGGGTATGGCTCCATAGTGTTGGCTCTAATGGATTGGAGTGGAAAGAGTGGATGGCGTGGTTCTGGTTGGTGAAGTCTGGCCCTAAAACATGTCTTCCAACTGTCTCCAGCAGATCTGTCTGCTACCACCAGAAAGCTATTGTTTTCCCTTCCAGGCATCTACTAAGAGAGTAAATGTTAGTGGCAGCATGCTGAGATGACTGATGTGGAAAACAGGGGACATTTCCTCTCAGATGGGGATTTTAGCCAACAACTCCTTTATATGAGTAGGCCAAGTTTTATTATTCTTGTTTGCAAATCACGTTCTATGGTATGTGAAGCTATAAATAAATGCCTTTACAAATTATAAATCCATCTGGAACAAATAGTGCTTCAGTCCATATGCTTCCAGAGCTCAGGTCTTAGTGAGTTTATTTGCAGTTGTGTGGTACATTTTGTAACAACTGAGAATGGCTCTAGCTGTCTTAACAGCCAATTCTTTTGGGAAACTGACTGACATGAGCACTCTTACTGTACTATCATGTACTATAAAATAAGACAGCTTGTCCTGCTGCTGAAAAGTGTATCACTTCTACTAAATCACTCTTAGATTAGGTTAATCTGAATAAATAACTAGGTTATCAGCTCTGATGGTTTTACTTGCAGTGTTCAGGTCTTGAGCAACTGTTACAAGTTTGTACCTATTTTGCTCTGAGTCCTTTCTAAACTTTGTATTATTCCTTTAGTGAAAAGGTCATGAACAGACAAGTAGAAACCTGTTGCTTATGGCTAGCATAAATGGCACATACAAAGAAGAGGCGAGCTGTAAACAAATCATTGCAAACCACTTTATGACTGAGATTTTAAGATAATAAACATTGATAGCGTTTTGTTATATAGACACCAGATTTAGTGGTAAGATGTGCTAGTAAACTGGTGAGCACCTTGAAAGGAGAAGAGGAGAAAGGACAGAATTACCGTGATACCTGAAATGGAGATGAGGACACAGAGAAGGAGACAGACAGACAAAGAGAGATAAAGCTATAGGTAGTGACCTATAATGCCTAAGCTGGAATAAAGGCCTTTTTCATTACATCTTCAGTATCAGCAGAAACCAAGGAGCTCTTATTTCTGCTCATCCCCTTCTTGTATCCTTGGTTAGCAGATTTCTGTCTCACTTCCATTTAACACACTTGGTGTTTCCTACTACTAGACACCGATCAGCTGCAAAGAGGCCCCTACAAACTATTTCTGAGATTCTTTCTTGGGAAAGGGTTGTCTTTACAGAAACTTTTCTTCAACATTAAGATTGGATCTTCACACAGTGGCAGAGCAGGGGTGGGGAGATGGAAAATCTCAGGTATCACGCAAGGGCCTGGATGATAGGTAGAGGACCCTGATGTATTTAAATTTTCTTAGGCTGTTAGAAGTCCCATGTTCTGTAAGTCTCTTCAGTTATGTGGGTATTCTGCTGCATGTCTTTATGTTCTGATTGGGAGTCTACTGCTGTTGCTGGGGCCTTCTTTGGGCATCCCAGAACTGTAAAGGTAAGAAAATGTACTGGCTAGAAGTCTACCTCACAGTTCTTCCTTGAATGAAGACAGGGACCAATTACTTTTTCTACTTAACTGATGTATAAAGTAGAAACTGAGGTCACCTTGTTCTATATTTTAAAAAATAAATAAGATAATACAAAGAGCACAAAGAGCCATGCAGTTAGAATTGTCTGATAAGTAAAATTTTCTTGTCTTTGTGCTAACCCAGAAATTCTGTAGTGACATAATCTTTACAGTGTTGGAAATACGCCTTTTCCTCCCTCCCAACCTCCTCAGTAATTTCAGCATAATATGGATTTATTTTTCAGAGGATGAAAAAAAAAAAAGAAAAATAGGAGATTCTTTTTACCTTGCAGAAAGAACTTTTTTTCATTTTGTTCTTATTATTTCATTTCATTCTCATTTAGAAGCAAGTTTTATCTGATATTTTTAGATGCCAGTGCCTGTACTGAAATATGCCAAGTCTGGAAACACTGTTCCTTTAATGTCTAATACAGAGAAAATAGAAATATTTAATGTTTTTTATTAGATATGTTGCCTAATTAAAAAGAAAGAATATTTAGTGAGATTCCTGATAATTTAAAAAATGAATACAAGTAGTATTCTTAGTATGGAGGACCTCTTCTAATACATTGCCTTTCCAAATGTGTGATGTATATTTTGTGTTCTTTCAGTGGCTTCCAAGTTTTAATGCATGTGAATTTATAAAACACTTGTATAATCATTAAATCACAGAATCATTTAGGTCGGAAAAGACCTTTAATATTCACAAGTCCAACCGTTAACCCAGGACTGCCAAGTCCTGAAGGCCATTATACCAGTTGTACTTTTGATTCTCAAAGCTGTTTGTCGGGAGAATGGAGAAGGACAGAAATCCTTAGACCAGGGGTCGTTAAACTTTTTAACCAGGGGGCCGGCGCGCGGATGAAGTGGCAGGCAGTCATCTGCGCCTGCTTGGTTTCCCCTCCAACCCCCAGTAAGGGGGTGTGTTGGGGGGGGTTCTGTAAATACCGGGGGCTGGATTGAGGACCCTGGGGGCCGTATCCAGCCCACGGGCCGTAGTTTGAGGGACCCCTGCCTTAGACGATCCCTTGAGGTACCAAAAAAATGTAGGAACAAAAATGAGTATCTGCAGAATAAATAAGTGTGTCCATGTTTCTTTGAAATTTAACTTAGTTGTGAAACTTCTTAATATGTATCTGACACTTTTGGGGAGCTGCATACACCTGTTCTGCGGGATTCAGCTTACGGTTGTGGAGTCAGTAATCAAAGATAAAATGAAGTGTTAGCAAAACAAGATAGAGGGTAAATCCTGAAGTAGTATTACTTGAAGAACTTTCATTCTTCAGGGAATGTATGCATGAGCTCGGGGTAGAAAGGCAGTCCTGGAAACATGACAAAAAGTGCCACGTATATACACCTTTACAGCTTGGAGGAGAGATGAGTTTTGCCTCAAATAAAAACTAGTTAAGCTGTTTTACTTGGCAAAAATCTAATGTGAGTCACTTCTTTTTACTTTAAATATGGAGACTCCCACATCAGTGATAAGAATGGACAAATCTTCTCTGGAGAAGATTCTTGCTTTCCTGAGATGAGATTTGGTAGACTTGGGAGAATTTATATGGAAAGACTGACTGCCTTGGAGTATTTCCTGTTTAGGTTCAGCTCTCAAAAATAATGATTTCATTTATAGTAGCTTCCATTTGGAAATTACACCTATCCGTTTAAAATATGTGTCATAGTTGCCTCAGGAGGGTCTATGTCTCGATAGAAAGTCAAGAAAGCATCTGAACTTGTGGCAGTTTATTTAAGAAAGCTGATCCGAAAGAACTTTACAACTTCCACTTGGGAACTGTTTTGAGGACTAAAGCAATTCTGGCAATGCCTAGCAATTCTATATAATCTCCTTCAATAAATCCCCACAAATCCAAGAGGCGCGGGTCCTTTTGGCTCTGGGATGATAGCCAATTTCAGCTGATGCTTTCAAGTATTTTCTTTGTGTGGTGTTGGGGAAGAATTGAGATTACGAGGCAGGAGTTTTATAGTAGTAACAAAAGAAAACTGCAGTCTGAGTTCTGGATCCAGGATTTCTAATTCTATTTTATGTTCTGTTGTCATTGGGAGTCTTCCTAAACATCTAAAGTGTCCCCTACATCCTCTGTCAGACCCAAATCTCTGATTTCCTGGTAGCCGCCGGACACAGATGCTCACGCTGCACTACAGAGCTGGTCCACAGTTGCTCAGCTCTCCTTGTCGAGTTCTTTAGACCAACAAAATTTGTATGCCACACATAATATATGTGTGCCCTGTGAACTAGATCTTTCTATTAGCAGTGTCCATTAATGGCTATATTTGCAAGCTGTGTATGCTCAAGAGATGCTTCTTGGTGCTTTCTCATTTGGACTTCAGTTAAAAAAAAAATAGGACAAGGAAAGAAAAAATGTTGGAAAAAAATGCCTTCTGAAAAGACTTCTGTGGTCTATTACTTGGTGAATAAATACAGATAAGAGTATAGCAAGGAGAGCAGATACCAAGAGTTATCCTCTTTGAAGGATATCTTTCAGTTACTGCTTTTTTCCATCGTCTGGTGCTTCAGGGAAAAGAATTTTCTTTCCAAGGGAGAGGGCACACTTCAGTATTTTTCCCATAAAGCAATCTCTGGAAAAAACTATTCTTTAGAAATTTAGGAAATATTTCAACCTCATGGCTTCAGAGTTCTTTTACTATGGAACCATTGGTTAAGCATCTTTCACTGTGTTCATTACATGTCTTTAAAATAGGTAGTTTTCCTTGCTTCTTATTTGTGTCCCAGGTGCATATATTCAGGCTTTTATGTGTATGCAATATGTGGTCCCTTTATAAACACTCTCTTATCTCTTTAAACTTTCTAATTTCAGCTTGTTCATTGTTACAAGATTGCAAGCACACAAACAAAACATAAATAATTTATGCTGAAGAAGGTTTGGAGCTCGTGGACTGATTTATGTAGCCCTTTCTTGATTTTGTTTTCTCTAGAAGGAAAAATCAAAATTTGGAGGGTTTTTTTGTGTAGAGAACAGTTTTGTAATGTCTAACCAGAATTAGACCCTTTCCCAAGTTTCTTAGTTCTTTACGTCAGCACAGAGAGCTGAAGCATGCAGCTGACTTCTGTAGAGAGCACATTGTGTTAACAAATTACACCCAGCAAACCATAACAAAGTTCATTCAGCCAAAGCATAAGCTATGCCTGCAGAATGATTCTGAAAATTTCAAGTAGTTGTGATTTATATAGCAGTTACATAATTTGTGATTGACATGTCTACAGGCAGCAGCTTCTTCTTGGCAGTAAATATCAAGATTAGGTAGTACAGTAAGCAGGAAGCATTCAAATGTGCTCTCCCATTCCATCTGCGGAGCCTGTGGGGCTCAAACATGCACAAAGAAAGGGAAAGACAGTCACCCTTTGAGAAACTGATGCTTTGAAATCTGATGGCCATGGAGGTCATGTCTAGTAGCTTCTGGATGTGCTGCTGAATTTTCTTGTAGGAGGAGGGGAATTTTGTGTACTGCAGGAATGAAAAAGGCATCTTTCAACTCCTCCCTTCATGCTCTTCCCCGTCCTTCTCTGCAAACCCACTACCTACAGCCCTTTTTTTTCTCCTTTTTTTTTTTTTTTTCCCCCCTTCATTTTACTTTTTCCCTTACCAACTCATCTGTCCCATTAGACTGAATCACATTAGACCTTAGACTGCTTTTGTTTTGGTTACGTCCCCAACTTGAGTATGTATTATAGTGGAAAGTATAGCAAAGATTAAAGCCTAAATAGTCTATACTTTCCTATAGATTTCAGAGGGCTGTTTATTTTTTTGGTGGAAATTAGCAAGTGGAAAAAGATCTAAAGACAGTTATTGAGGTTTTGGAAGTTCTCAGTATCTCCTGTTTAGTGGGACCACTTTCTGTTACCTCTACTTAAAGCAAGTAGTAATTGACTTTGAACAATGCTTTCTAAAATCTGTGAGGTTATTCAGGTGCAAGTAACTACTTATCTGAATAAGGATTTTAGCCCGTGATCTGGCAAACATATGGGCACTTAACTCATGCATTTATGTTTGCAGAATGAGCCATGAAGCATAACAATTTAGAAATGAGGAAATCTGAAATGTTGATTCCAAATAACTAATAAAATTTCCATTGATGCCAGGATTTCATCCCACACCTGTAATTAGGTACTGAACATAACATATTGTAGAGTAAGGGCTATGCAATTATACACTTGCTGATCTTGAAAGTTACTCACTTAGTTTTCTCATTTGCTATTCACCCCCCCCCCCCCCCCCCCCCCCCCCCCCCCCGGAAAACTCCTTCTCAGCCTACTTTTTCATCTTGAGGGGCTTTCTTCCTGCCTATGTTTTGTGATTAGCCAGAGTTGTTAGAAGTAAATGCATACCTGCAGTCTGATTTTTAAAACAAGCTGCAACAGCACATTGCTATGAAATAAGGCCTTGACTTCTCACTACCTTCACCTAACTTTTGTTTCTTTTTTCCCCCTTTACTAAGCTGGAGGTCAGCTTTTAGTGTTTAGCCTTAGGTACCTTTATAAGCCTTCAAACTGTGTTTATAATCCATGGACATTATTTGGTTATAGCCTTGTAAAATATGTGCACTATTTCAGTCTAAGAAATATGTGTACGTGGCAATGCATACATCATTATAAAGGTTAACAGAAATTGTGATCTGACAAGGAATAATCTTCTGAAATTAAAGATTCACAGATAGTTAAGGCAGGTTTGAAGAGTTATTGGCAAACATGCAGAGCAGTTGTGTGTGTAAAAATAAATTCATAGGACAGCGGAGAAGCAAATTTGAGACACAGAGGGAAGGCAGAGTTTCAGGTGGCATTCATCCAGCCATATCTGCAAGAATGCCGTGATGATGATTTATAATTACTGTGATGAAAATAACGATGATTCTGCTGCCACATTTTACCATAGCCTCAGGAGTGTAAGTAATTATGTGATGATCAGTTGATTCTACATATTCACAAATTTAGCTATTTATCATAATTGGTTTAGTCCTTTGGACTTAGTCCAGGTTCTTATTTCATACAGTTGGTTGTAAAAAGGAGGTGGAAGGAAGCAAATTTCCTCTAGCTGCATACACCAAATCAAAGTTGGTTTTACACTAACAGAATCGTTGTCATCGATTGAAATGGTTGTTTATTCTTCCAGGTTTAAAAAAAGCAACAACCAAACCAACCCTCACATGGAAGACACCTACAGTTCCTCTTTGGAGATGCTTTCAGTAGGTATCTAAAAATAAGCCTATTCACACTTCAGAGCACACCTTTTCTGCATTTTACTTGTGTAAAAGCTGGATGGTTAGTGCTAAAATTAGGCTGAATCTGGGGGCTCCAGGTTTCATATTTGCTTCCAAGCCCACCAAAGCCTTTCCTTGGTAGTTCCCATCCCAGTATTGTCATTCAAAGAAAACTTTTGCTGATTTCATGGCCTCCAAAGCCCATGCTACTTATAAAGCTATTTTATCCTAGACTATGTTTTTGATAACTTTGCAGCTGCCACAAAACTTATCCTACCTTTCTACCATCCCCAAAAAGACTCTACCAAAATTGAAAATGCCATTGGCTTTGAGGTGTGAAAAGAAAGAGGCATGCTAAAGGGTAGCTGGTGGATGTCCAGGTATATATAGCCAAATTTTTGGATATTACCACACAATTGCACAGTTGTACGCCAATTTTGCTGCTGTTTTCTGTAACATTATCTAATAACTAGAGCCCTCTTGCTGCCTTCTAGGGACCCTTATGCATTCAGGCACAAAACTTGATGCAGCACCAAATGGTCTCAGAGGGTTTCTTTGTCTGGAGAGCAGCAGGCACAGTGATAAACAAAGCATCACAATGCCACAGATCAAATAGCAGTGCAGTCAGTTCTAGATGTCTAGCAGCCCTAGATAGTGACCTGTGGCTTGTCTTTTATCAATTTGTCTTAAATCTACTGATTAGACATATTTCTTTATCATATTTTATTCATTACCTTCCTGGTCCAATTACACTTGTTTTCTTTCAAGCCCATAGTTGTATAAATGGGTTCACTGTAATTCAGATTTGGCAAATAGGCTGAAGTTCCCTAATGTTCTTTATAGCTGATTAAAAGCTGAAATCCCAGCATTTGTATTGTTCAGTTCACACAGATCTTTCATCTTTATGCAGCCATACACTTCCTGCAACCTTAGGCTATTTTAGGTTTTGGTATGCCTTGGACCTCCTTCAGGGGTGAAAGCAACCCAATTGAGATGAAATGCTTCATCTCCTGAGGTTTTCCCATGATAAGGTGAGTGGCTTTGGCCCAGAGCTGCATTCAGGTTCTCTGTTGTTTTCTGGTCTTCAGGCTCAGTAAGCCAGAATTAAATAGCTTTTTTAGTAGTTGCAAACAACAGGAGAAATTATGGCTCTATGGTGAGGCTTCCTTTAGAGAAGAGGCAGAGCTGAATCCAGGTTCCTTGACTTGAAAATGAGCAGAGATGTTTCATTCCCAAGGTACCTGTTTCTTGTTATCACAGAATTGTCAGGGTTGCAAAGGACCTCTGGAGATCGTCTAACCCCCTGTTAAAGCCCGTTCTCCTAAAGCAGGTTGCACAGAAGCATGTCCAGGCGGGTTTCAAATGCCTGCAGAGTAGGAGACTCCACAGTTGTCTCTGGCCAGCTGTTCCAGTGCTCTGTCACCCTTGAGGTAAAGAAGTTCTTCATACTCAGATGGAACTTCTTGTGTTTCAGCTTGTGCCCATTGCCCCTTGTCCTGTTACTGGGCACCACTGAAAAGAGCCTGGCCCCATCCTCTTGACACTCACCCTTAAGATGCTTGTATGCATTGATAAGATCCCCTGTTGTCTTCTCTTCTGCAGGCTAAACAGGCCCAGCTCCCTCAGCCTTTGCTCAGAAGACAGATGCTCCAGTCCCTTCACCATCTTAGTAGCCCTGCGCTGGACCCTCCCCTGTCTCTCTTGAACCGGGGAGCCCAGAACTGGACACAGCGCTCCAGATGTGGCCTCACCAGGGCAGAGCAGAGGGGGAGGATCACCTCCCTCCACCTGCTGACCGCGGTCCTGTCATGTTCTTTTCTTTAGGCCATTTCTGTTTGTAACGGCACCAAAGACACTGCTAGCGTCAGAGAACGCTGTTCAGTAGGTCCACCTTTACTAGGTCCAATGTTAGGCAGCAGCAAAATATCTGACTGCATAGACTTACAGTCCTGGACATCCAGAGAAAGAGACCTATAGGAAATTGGGGAACCTTCATGTTAAATGGTCAGAGTTTAGAAATCTCCTGGGTCAACTAGATGCTTTGCTGAGAGGTTTAGAATCACAGTTTTGAACTTCAAAGGCTTTAATCTGCTCAAGTCCTTTTGTGAATCTTTAGATGACTCTAGTTTTATGGTTACATAAATTTTGGGCAGTGGTAGAAGGGACTCTGTTCCATCATGAAGGAATAGTAATAAAATCACAGTAGACTTGGGCAGATCAATATCTCTCTTATGTGCAACTTTTAAAAACCAAAGTTGCAGCCGGAAAGCCAGTTATTGCAGTGCTGCCTAATTCGTTTGGTAATAGAGTGCATTGACTGATATTGTCATAAATAACAAAATGCTTCATCTGTGCCTCCTCACCACCCTGTCATATTATGCATACAGGCTAAGATGAAAAAAATAGCTACAGCCCTTCTGAGCCTCAAGCTAACAAGCCTTATTGATTGCACTTGTCATGAGTAATCTAAAGCTAAAAGATAGCAACCCATAGGATTTGTATATAACCATCTCAGGCCAGGTTTGAACCCACCGTATTTTCTGTGTGGGTAATTCCTGCAGAAGATATGCCGATGTCTAGGCAGCTGACATGTTTTACTGGAAACCAAGTGCAAACAGAAGACTCGTGTTCTGAGCCAGGGGTTGGCAAAATCAGTCTTAATTAGGCTGCAGATATGCAAGGCCACTTCAAAACCTGAGCCTTTTCTTGATCCCCTTTTATTATGTATTCAGATCAAAATGACATCCTGAGCCATTATCGTGCTTGTTAAACCCACTCAGTCACTTGTTGTCTGAGCAAATGTACCTGCGTTTTACTAAGTGGCGTAAATAGTCTCCTCTGCCAGTCTTCTCACTGTGGGAGCTACAGCGGTGCCCTTCAGTGTCTTGGTTTCCAGAGCTCACTACAAAACTTCAGAGCTATTTTGTGCAAGTTGCTTTTGCACTCAGGCCATCCTGAATTGTCATTTGGCTTTTTCCCCTGCTGGGGTCCAGAGACACCTCCTCGCTGCATGGTAGATCAGAACCTTTTGGAAGTATGCATAAGGGAACAAAGAAATATTTCCTGTCTTTGCTTGTTTGTTCTCACCTCAACTATGCGTTGCCAGTCATACGGCTCATTCCCTCACACTTCCCAGGAAGAGGCAGAGAAAAGCATGTTAGGGGTGGGAGCTTAGTTGCTTGTGTTTACTATTTAGTAGGGCTGACATTCCGGAGCAAGAGAGGAGAAAAGGCTGCTTAGTCAGTGTGCATTTTGAGGCCAATTCAGTGTTGTACACATAACCTTTAAAAATCTGCAGCAGGCACTGATTTCTTGGGTCTCTGTGGCATACCGAGGTGTGAGGTGGTCAGTGACACTGAGCAGAACACCTAAACTAGCATAAAATCTCAATTTTCGTATGGGTGAAATAGCTGGTGGAATGGGAAGGTAACAAATCTGTTAAAACAATATTTCTCATGTATTGGGGGGTGTTGTTTGGATGGTTTTGGTTTGTGTTTTTCTAAAGAGGGATGAGCAGAATATTGTGAGGCAAGGCACCATACTCTGGAGGCTGCTTATTCAGTAAAAAGCTAAACTATGGGTGAAAATAAAAGCTAGAAAAATGGCAGGTGTTAAAACAGGTGCTGTTGGGGGGCATGGTGGACGTTATGCCAATGAAGCTGTTTGCTTCACATGGAGATCAGCATATTTCAGTGTTTATTTAGACCACTCACTCACCTGCTTATAGAGACTGTTGGGCAGAGCTCCTGTAGAACCCCTTCCTCTTTCTTTCACCTTTCATTTCTGATTCTTTTTATTCCCTTCGGTGTAGTTTTGCTGCTTCTATTATTTCATCTTTCAAGGTTGTGCTGGATGTAATTTCCATATGTACTATTTGTTGTAATGTTTTCATTAACTTCTGTAGCACGTTTTGTTGCCACATAGCTACTAAACATTAGTAGTGAAGACAAAAAGATATACTTTACTACTTACTTTGATAAGTAGCTAAGGGAATATTTTGGTGCCAGTCCCATAAGAAACAGCATGAACTCAAGTCTTCTGGAATAAAAGCAAAGGGGAAAAAAAATAATCTTGATTTCATCAAACTTAGTTCTCTGAAAGTCACGGCATCCTAATTTTGCTAGAGGACCTAATCATATGTCTAGAGAGGAGGTTTTTTCATTTTCCTTTGACTTTAGGATACAACTGAAAATTCTGGTCCACTACTCAAAAAGAAAGCTTTAAGTAAAGCTTTCATTTCTGTCTGTTATACTGGACCTTGCGATTCATTCTGTGATCGCAAAGCTCATTTCCAGGGTTCATTGGTCCTTGTGTGCTGCAGTTTTTTACTAATGTTTGATGTTCCTGTGAACCTGCTACGCAGCAAGCAAAACTTTAGAGAACTTTTTGGAAGTACGTATAGAATGATGCTATTCATGTGCTAGTATGCCATAGTTCAGTCTGAATTTGCTTTATTCAAGCTTTGGTAATAGCTTGGGTTTGGTTGCTCCAATATGAGTTCTGACCCCAGGTGATTTTGTCACTATTATCAACTAGCACCAATGTTGTCCAATTTTTAAGCCGCTCTCATTGAAAACATTTGTACAAGAGTGAGACATACCATGAATTTCCCGAAGGATGTTCTGACAAGCATCCTGGCCAAAGAAGCAGGACTTGGAGAAAGAAGGGGGTTGTACTTTGAACAATGCACTGTTGGCTGATGAGAACACAGGCCCCAAAGGATCCTATTGTGTACATAGATGCTTGTAAGATCCTTAAAATCTTATCATATATTGGTATTGACTTCTACTCTTTTTCATCTTTTGATCAGAGAGGAAATTTTTTTTAATAGATAATATAATTTAGTAAACGTTTGGGGAGGGGCCTGCAAACATTGCAGATGAGGTTTTTTTTCTCTCTTTTTTCTTCTTTTTATATTTAAAACTAAATGGAGAAGAAAAGGTCTGTTAAGCTGATAAAATGTTATGGCTACAAAATTGGGAGGATCCTAAATTGCACGCTGCCTCTTAAGTTCATTACTATATTGATGAATATACCTTATCATCAATTCTCAACATGTCACCCTGCAGTGCTGTTAGTGAATTATGAATCCAGTTATTGCTCACTTTAAAAAATAAACATTGCAAACTGTAGCAGTAGTACAAAAATATCTTTGTCTTTTCTTATAATTTATTTGTGATTCTTGCCATTTTTTGTTTAAGTTTTGACATGTCCTGGAGTTTCCTAGAGAGAGAGAGGCTTTTAATGTGGTTTTGTGTGTGTGATTTTTTTTATTTTTGCCTTCTGGGCAAAACCATGACCTTCAACTTTCCTACATCACTGCTGGCTAATCATCAATTTGCAAATTAATATTCTTCTGTGTGATTACTGCAGCATGACTTCACAAAGTTTGCTTGAATTTTAGCCCAGATTCATGTAGGTCTAGATTTATATTGCATTCTTGCCAGGTGTCCAAGTGGGATGTTTCCTCTTCCTGAGGCTATCAGATACCCTCTGAAGTAATGCTGTAATGTTTTTCTTAGTTTTCATGATCTGAGTGGCCTGGAAGCATTAAGAAATATGTAATGATTCTTGGGATCAGGGCTGGATCTGACCTTTTAGGTCCCATGACAAAACAATGGGTAAACAAATCCTTTCAGAAAGGAGCTAGTGTTAATTCCACCCCACCTCCCCAAACATGCCAAAGGTTACTTATGCATCTGGGCTATTAAAATACTGGTGTTTGCAGAGTCCAAGAAAAATACCAGCTCCTGGCAGAACAATTCTTTCACCCACCATTAGAAATTTGTTTATAAAGTCTCTTCTGCCCGCTGTCTCCAGATTATATTAATGAAAGTCATGTTTTGCAATGATAGCTTGGTGGGGCACTGAATCCTTATTCAAGATAATTAGCTACTCTGTCTTTGATATGCACTTTACATTTGTTTTTTTACAGTATACCATTATCTTTTCCAGAAGTATTGTGTTCTGTTTCAAGGCATACTGACTTGCCATCTACACTACGAGCAATTGTTTGCACTAACACAAATACTTTTGTTTTAAACTGATGTGCTAGAGTTGTTATTGTAAAGCTCAACACTTCGTTACCATTGCTACCCAGTTAATAGATAGGCAAGAACCAAACTTGGAGAAACTGGACCATGAACACGGAAAAAAAAAAAAAAAAAAAGCTTACCTGAAGATTTACAGAAAGCTGAAGTCAAATATAAGAAAATAACTCATTTTTTCTTAACAGTATTTTACGCATCAGGTATCATTTCATGTCTAATCACAGTTTAGCTGGATGAATGCACAAAGCCTAAATCTGTTTTCTCTTGGCTGTTTTTTTTTTTTGTTTGTTTGTTTGTTTGTTCAGGAAGTGAAGTGAAACACTCCCATCAGTGTTCTTAAAAATAGATTAGACCTTTATGATGAAAGAAACTGATGGGGTGATGAAAGAAACTGATGGGGTTTTTTTGTGGTGGTTGTGTTTTTTGGGTTTTTTTTTTGGGGGGGTGGTGGTGGTGGTGGTGTTTCTTTGTTTGTTTGTTTGTTTTGAGAGAAAGAGAGAGAGGGACATAAGCTAAGAGATTTCATAAGGTTGTCCAACCACCCTAAATACAGGACTTTGGACAAACTATAGAGCACATCCACCCATGCACTCTCACCTTGCCTAGCCTGAACATCAGCATGAGCCATATCATCCTCCTCCCTGCCATCTTTCCTGGCTTGCCTATTGCCACTGGAAATCTGGGTATATTTGCCTGGAGAGGCACACGACAACGTCCCAAAAGACCCCACAGTGGGCACAAACAGAGGGCCAGAACAGTGAGGATGCCTCTGAGGTTCATTTGTTCTGCAGTTCAGACAGAGTCTGTACTTACATTTTCAGACTCCAGCAGGGATTTCTGTAAAAAGAGTCTACTAGTAGTCATGCTAGTAACTTCAAAAATACGCTTTCCTTATTGTGGGCTTATGTGCATGTGCAAACTGTAGAGTCAAGCACAAGATTTACAACAGTGAAATGTGCTGCTGACATACTACAAGATTTTGATTTGCTATAGGAACTAACTCTGGGTCTCATCAGCATTTTATGTAAATAGGATGCTTTGTTTTCTGCCACAGACAGTAAAAATAAGAATGCGATCAATGTTCTTGATAAAATATATTAGAAAAAAAAATCCAAAAATGTGGTTTGGTTGTGATTTATTTTTTTTTTTTTTTCGACTGAGGGGAGCAGTTAGAGATGACAGAACAAGAAAATTGTCCCTTGAATGCTTAATTTTCTTCCTGTTACTACCTCTAAGTTAAAGCTGCACAGGACAAACTAATGGTAATCTTTTATTCCTGAGATACATGTGTAGTTCAATGACATAAAACTGCTGAGCAAAATCCGTATGTTAGCAATGCATGTGGTATCAGAAGAAACTAAGTATTACATCAGGCAGCCTGCCTAAGGACAGCCTGTGTGTGCATCTCTCATAATTTCTCTTCTTTGCTCTTACTGCAAAATGTGCAACTTGGTGTTTTCTTTCTCCCACAAAACTTTCCATTCAGCAGAATTTTTTTTCATTATGAAGCATTTGGAGGTTTACATTACTTGACCTATGGGTGGGAATTTTATGTTCATGTTTAATCAACTTGAGGTACTGAGTCCTTGCCTCGGACTGGGGCATCTTCAGAGAAATTGTAGACTAGCGTTTCCCCTATTGACATGACAGGGCAAATCTCTGGCATTGGCACCACACTGCATCAAGCAGTTCTGCAGTTCAGTTATTATGTTCCTCCTCTGTTTTCTGCTCCTGTTTTCCATATCTCAGTTTATCATGGCAATTCTGTTCCTTCACCCCATTCTTCTCACCCCATATTCTCTGCCATATATATTGCTGATGGGATTATATGCAGACATAGAGGTTCTGGAGTGTGTTCAGAGAAGGGCAGTGAAGCTGGTGAAGGGTCTGGAGCACAAGTCTAAGGAGAATTGGCTGAGGGAACTGGGGTTGTTTAGTCTGGCGGAGACTCGTAGGGGATCTTACTGCTCTTTACAAGTACCTGAAGGTAGGCTGTAGAGAGGTGGGCGTCAATCTCTTTTCCCAAGTAACAAGTGATAAGAGGAATTGACCTCAGGCTGCACCAGGGAGGTTTAGATTGGATATTAGGAAAGATTTCTTCACTGAAAGGATTGTCAAGTGTTGGGAACAGGCTGCCCAGGGATGTGGTTGAGTGACCGTACTCTGGAGGAATTTAAAAAAATGTGTGTATGTCGTGCTTAGGGACATGGTTCAGTGGTGGACTTGGCAGTGGTGGGTTAACAGTTGGCCTCGGTGGTCTTGTTGGGAAATAGCAGAACTAGTTGCCTGGGCAACATTAGTCTGGTTCCTTTAACTATATGCATTTTGATCTAGGACCTAAGGGCCAAATTTTTTATTACTTGATATTTCCCCTGCATGGGGGATTCCTGGAGGGGAAAAAAAATAGCTGCAAGTTTACTAACTGTCGTATGAAGTGTGGTATAACTGTAATAAGAGGCTCTCACAGAACTCCTGTAATAAACTTTATCTTTATTGCATAGGTGGAAGGAAAGGTCAAGATCTGTTCAACTAGTATCTTTGTGTGATAGACTTAGTGTTAGTTCCATGCTTTATATACATAATGTGTCCTCAGAGATTGCAAGGAAAGCAAACAGACCTCATCAATTTCTCTAATGATTCCTCTGAAAGATACTTTTTTTTTTTTCTCCTTTGGTTTATATTTTTAGCTCACTTTAACAACACCTCTATTACCAGGCTGTCAAAGACCTCATACATAGAATTTATGTTGGCTTTCATAAAGAAAAATTAGATGCTATCTCAAGGACAGGCTCTACTCTTAATGTCATTAAAACTAAATGAGTTATTGTTGATATTCACTGAGGATATATTGCAAATAGGATTAGATAGAGAAAAATCTTAGTGATAAGATGTGGTGGCTTTAACTGTCCACTGCAGAGAAATGAAATTTATAAGCATTGCTTTCTTTAATGTATACGGAACCTTTACTTTGTGCTGTGGTGGTTGGTTCTATTAATTCTAGGGGAGGGATGGAGATTATGAAGAGGAGATGTGGGTTTTAGTTTTAATCCTCTGTATTTCTCCAGTAGCACTGAATGCATGGCTGGGTGATTTGGCCCCAGGCATCCTCAGCACCTCCAAATGTGGCAGAGGAAAAGGCAGGGTGTCTGGGCCCGTTGGCTGCAGGTACCTGTTCCCTGCCAGAGTGTCTGGAGGAAAGCTGAGCTCGTGAGAAGAGGGAGGACTTTAAGTACGGTATTGAAAGGTAGTGTTCGTCAGCACAAGACTAAGTGATACCTCGGTTTTGAGGTCTGTATCCTCGTGTTTCTTAGGGTGTAATTGGGTATGACTGAATGCTTTTCAAGTCTCAGTAAGAAAAACTTCACTCTTCATTAGGATAAAGAACTAAAGTGTGGCAGGAGTGTTTCACACACTATTCTGTGTGAATAGGGATTCCCACATCTGCATCTTTACATTTAAATTTATGTTCTTGGCTTTAAATGTCTGGCTCTGTAAAAGAGGAAGGAAAAAAGCAAAGCAGGGTTAAAGATTTCCCGGTTCTTACATGGCTTGCCCAGGCTCATGGGAAAAGGCGAGTGCTCTAAAGAGAAGAGAGAGTTTTAGAAAAGTCTGGGAAATGGCCGTTTTCTATGGAAATCCCACCTGTCTGTACATCTGTGGTACTGATGCCATCAACCTTGTTTCTTGTGTATCTGAGAGCTCTTTGGCTGTTAACTCCAGAGCTGGAGTGAAGATGGATATGGAGATCCCACAGTATATTCTAAGGGCTCAAAGTGTCTGGGGAAAAAATGAGGTATTGAATTTCCAGGTAGGCAAGAAAATGTTACATATTTCATTTTATGCCTGTGGTATAAAGACTGAGAAATTCTTCTAAAAAAAGATCAAAAGTAGATGCATTTATATATGACACCTTAATGTATAAGTGTTTTGTTGGGGCATTGTAGAGAGCTATTGCAAATGGAGAATAATGTTAAAAGAACATTATTAAGCTGCGAAGTTAAAAACCTGAAGGATAGAAAATGTCATTGCATACTTAATTAGACCCCCTAATGTGTATGCAGTAGGAAGGGCTTTAATTACCTGATCACAAACTATTTTTTGCACAGCATCCTCCACTCCTTTCAGCATGGAAACCGGATAGTCTTTAATTAATGAGCAACTATTCAGTATTTTGTTTTCCCCTCAATATGCAGCCTTAAGTTTTATTCATTGTGTACTCTTCAAACCTGGCTCCAAAAACATAATTATTCATTTCTTGATGGAAAATTCTGAAGTACACTTCACAAGAAAATGTATTTCACAAATATTTGCTTATTTTCACACCATCCAAAAGGGATAATGGGTTATTATGTTTTTTCAGACAGTGAATTGTGTCACAAAGAAAAGGCACACATTAATTTGGAAACTTAGTTTAAGGCAAAGAAAACTGTCTTTCAACAGTTTAGACACATTTGAAAAATAGTTTCAGTTTACATCAGTTGCATATACTACCTGGCGGAGCAAATGAGATCACAGTATTTTAAATACTTTTATTTTTTACATATTTTTTAGTTTAATTTTTTTATTTTTTTAAATATTTTTTTAATACCCACCTAGCATAGGCTGAAAACAAGACTTTGACCTCTTTAAAGAAAAAAAACAAGTGAGGGCAAGAACGTGCCTTGTGCCAGAGAGAGATGTTGCCTCCCTAGCCATGTCATTAAGGCACTAAACCTATCTCAGAGATGGTAGACAGCCATATTTAGAATTGTTGCTATGAATCAGAAAGACCAGCCCTGGTGGTGGTGAGAGGTAGCTATCAAAATAAACCTACCTTCTGCGTTCCTAGGAATAGATACTTTCTCTGCATTTAAAATTTACTGGTTGGTATACAAGCACACTCCTGAGAGCTGGGGCCTGAACCTTTTACTGATGAGGAGCGTCGTGCTTGCTCCTTCTTGGCATTTCCGTCTGCATGGTTTTCCTACAATTGTACGCTTCCCACAAGGTGACTGCACCCAAATAATTTATGGCAAAGTAGTATAGGTAGTTGCCTGAGAGGCAGAAGTGACCTGTCATCGGGAACACTGAGCCACTGTCTCCCGCTTCCAGATGAATCTCTTAATAACAGGATTAATGTTTAAAGCACAGGGATGGAGGCAACAGCATTCAACGAAGTGAGTCAGCTCTCTATCCCTCAAGGCACAGTTCAAAACAGGGTTCCAGATGGTCCTTCAGTTTCCATTTAATAAACGCCCACATTCCAGGAGTAGATCAGGATATGAGTCTAAAATTCTCAAATTTTGGTTGAAAGCCCTAAACTATCAGTTATTCTGACTTGCTGTTATAGTAGACTGTACAAACTCTTCCCATGAATCAGCATTTTTTGATTAAACAGTATTTTAGAACAAAACTCTTTGTTGCCTTTTACATTTAGTTTCTCTCCATAACCTGATATCTCATAACTGGTGGTTTGTACTGTCTAAGGTGCAGGTGGGATTAAAAAGTGTCTTCTCCCAGGCCTTATGAACAAAACTGTTATTTTGTTTCTGGCTTCTCCTCCTCTTGCTCATCTACTGCTGACCCCTCAAGTTCTGCAAGGATGAAGGTGTTAGATGCAACACCTGCTTTACTGAGAAACTGCATCTAACAGTAAAGCTTTCTAGGAACATTCTCCACTGCTGATTGAAACCAGAGTCCTGCAGAAAGAATAAATGACCACCTAATACAGAGGAGAGGGTGAGCCCACAGTAGTGTCTATGGCACTGAATACTGGTATTTCCTAGATTTTTAAGTATCTGCTTGGCTGCCTTCATATTTTTGACAAAGGATGGTGGATGGATGGGTGTGCATGTGTTGGTGTGCAAGCATGTAGATATCTGTATGTCCATGGTTTTTAAAAGAAAAAAAAAAAAAAGGTTGGAATAAACAAGCCCTGTTGTGTAGTGTCATTGAATCTTGCATGGCTCAAAACTAGGGTGAGAGGCCTTATCTGCTGCTTTTAAACAGCTGCAAGGAGCAGGAGCACCTGGATTTTCCTTGTCCATGGTCCTGAAAAACGAGATCAGAAGTTTTTCTCAAAGGCCGCAGGAGCCAGGTGATAATTTTGAAATGAGAATGGTCACAGTAAAATGACCTTGTCAGCTCTATGAACTCTGCAATCTTTTGGGTTGGATAAACCATTTGAATAACCCGCTCTTTATCTATGGGCAAGGTCTAGGAGAACAGATCCAAAGGGGAACGTAATCCTCAGAAATGCTCTTGCTTATTGTCCCTAGGATGCCTCCATACATAAGTAAATTCTGTCCATTGGGGAGGGAAAAGAGGGAATTTATTTATATGAATTGCTAGCAGTTTTGCCTTCAATTGAAACTGCACAGGGCAGCTAAAGGGAAGAACACTTTTCACTTAAAACAACTGCAATATGCCACACCCACTTGTGTCAGTAATTTCAATTTATAGCATGTAAGCAGCAGATTTATCATGCCAAAGAAATAAAAATTACCCCAGGTTAAAATGAGGTTTTTATGTCATTTGAACCCAGTATATTTATTTTATATCGTCTTACCAAAATTAGCTGAAGTCTCTTTTCTAAAATTAGTAATTATAAATTATATTATAATTTAAAAAAAATAAAGTCTGTACCTCTTAGGTGATATGCTGGAGTCTGGGCCTGTTTGGTCAATTCTTCTAACTCTTCATATGACAGGAGATAACAAAGCATTGCTGCAGCATTGTGGGATTATCAATGCTGATTCACTTTATTTATAGGTGAGAGACTCCCCCTATAATATCCTATATGAAAAGATTATGCAACATCCAAGAGCATTCCAGAAGTAGAAATTTATCTTTATTAATCTGTGTGGGGTTTTTTTGGTTTGGTTTGGTTTTGGTTTTGTTGGTTTTCTCTTCAGGGGTGATGGTGGGATGGCTGTTACAAAGTCTGTCCAGTCCATTAGTTTCCTTTTACAAGCTGTTATATTCTTCAAGCTTAGTAGCCTCACAACTCCTCTGTCTAGTCTTTCCTCCACTGTTTAGCCATTATAGGTTCTGTATACCTTGGAAAGCATTTGTGCATTTAATTATGGAGTATTTCCTCAATTTTTAGCACTTTTCAGTGATCTCGGCTTTCTTGACGTCTACAATTAGTGATAATTTCTTGGTGGACTGTGGATAATGGTTTTCTAGCGAGAGAGAGAATATATTTTTACATTACTGTTACTTCAGAGTATTTTCACAGAAGTATATAAAGAGTTCTCAGCTAAGATCAGAACTGTGTGCTGCCATGCATAACAGACGTTGCTCAAGTGAGATGATTTTTGCTTAAAAGAAGTTGTAAGTAGGTGAAAAAGACTCACGAAGTATTACTGCCCCTGTTTGACAGATGCGGACCCAGGCCCCAGGGACTGTCTGGATTAAGTGGCAAAAAAATAATGTGTTGCTTTTTGGGTCCTGATGTCCTGTATTGTTCAATGCAGGGGCCTGGATCTGGAGCATGCTAGAAATTTCTTATGGTTGATGTAGTTAAGTTTCTTTGTCATGGAAAGTGGGATGCAGAAGCAGGGGAAAGATGGGTAAGCAGTCAGCATAGCATTGTGAGGCAAGGCCAAGGTATTCACAGGACCAAGGAGCTTGGTAAGCGCACTTCAGATGTCATCAGAGAGACTGCCCAGTTTGTGAGCAGCCCACGTATGTTAAACTGCAGGCTGCTGAACTTTCCTTCTAGCGTTGCTAAATGCCTGTAGTGGTTAGTTCTGAAGTATTTCAGTCTGGTTGTATATTGCACCTTAACTGGCAAATGCCAAAGCTAATAATATATAGAATCTATTATAAAATGCTTTTTCTCACTGTCAGTGGAAATCAAGTAGTTTTAATTTCAAATTTCAGGAAAAAGAGAAAACATAATGCTATTTGGTAGGAATAACATGATGCTTTTGGAAGAGACACAGCCAAATTTCTTCAGTTCTCTACACACTGGAGGTTCATGTGCACTTTTCCTCACTTTGGTGGGATCACAATGGCTTCAACTTGCCTAGAGATGCGACAGCCAAACATGTCACTTTGTGGCATTCATTAGGAAGGACACTACACAAGAATGCTGAATAAGCCCTCCTCCTGTGTGACCTGGAATGAGCTGGAGTTGAGTGATTGTGGTGTCAGAATGAGAAGTAGCTCCATGGCTGTGGAGGTTTGACCCGGGCTGGGTGCCAGGTGCCCACCAAGGCTGCTCTATCACTTCCCTCCTCAAGCAGACACGGGAGAGAGAATATAAGGAATGGCTCCTGGGTCAGGATAAGGGCAGAGGATCACTCACCAGTTATTGTCACGGGCAAAACAGACACAGCTTGGGGGAAAGTTGTTGAATTTATTACTATTCAAATCTTAAAACCACCTTCCCCCCTCCCCTCCCTCCCCCCGGGCACAGCCTCCCTCCCGGTGTCTCTCCTGGGGCCGGGGTCAGTCCCTCAGCCCTGGTCTCTGCCCCCCTTCCCCCTCGGGGGGGGCTCCTCACACCCTGCCCTGCCCCAGCCCGGGGTCCCCCCGCGGGGCGCAGCCCCTCAGGCACAGGCTGCTCCAGCCGGGGTCCCCCGCGGGGGCACAGGCCCTGCCAGCGACCCTGCCCCAGCCGGGGCTTCCCTCGGGCTGCGGGCACCCCCTGCCCCCGCGGGGCCCTGCCCGGGCTGCGGGGGGATCTGCTCCCCCGGTGCCCTCCGTGGGCCGAGGGGACAGCCCGCCTCGCCGGGGGCTTCGCTGTGGCTGCCGGGGCATCTGCTCGGGCACACGGAGCCCCTCCTGCCCTCCTCCTCCATGGCCTGGGTCTCTGCTGAGTTGTCTTTCTCACATATTCTCACTCCTCCCTTCCACTGCAGTTGTCTCCCACTTCTTAAATATGCTGTCGCAGAAGTGCTGCCACCATGGCCAGTGGGCTTGACCTTGGCCAGCAGCAGGTCCATCTTGAAGCTGGCTGGCACGGGCTCCATTGGCTATGGGGGAAGCTTCTGGCAACTTCTCACAGAAGCCACCCCTGTGGCCCCCCTGCTACCACAACCTTGCCGTGCAAACACAGTCCAATGGCATATAAGGGGTGTAATTTCTGTGGGTACCTCAGGACTTGCACAGCACAGGCTGGGCTGTTAGTGGAGATCACCTGTGAGAGGAAATACTCCTGCCTATCCATAATAATATAAAATCTAATTCATGTTTTCAGGTGCATTGGTGAGCATTGTGCAGGCTTAGTAAGTCATTAAGGACAAAACCGAGTTACTTTAAGATACAGTGAGCAGTGAAAAACAAGAAATTGAGACTCCAGGTTTAAAAATGTAGATACCAGGGTGATAAGCAGGAAGTTTGTGGGACAGATGAGATGAGCACACTGCAATCTTGGAAATTTTCGTGCCAGGTTGTAGCCTGAGAGAGTCTTTCTACTTTAGCTGCTGTTCAGTGTAAAGTGTCATGTTACTGCAATAAATTAGATATGTTTTCTTGTGCACTATTTCAAAGGACAATGGAGGGTAGAGCAAATGTGGAAAAACTTGTATTAGCTGTCTGCCTTTCTGTGCGTTATGGAGTTTAAGCTGTCCCATTTTTTTTCAAATGTTTGCTGTCCATCTCCTCTGCCTACCTGAATGCATTTTAATACACCTATTCACCACTAAAACCAATTCCAGCAGTATTGCTGCTTTTCTAAAAATAGACTCCAAGAGCATCTTTATTATCTGCCATGTGAATTGTTTGTTTTAATAGGAAGGTACTTTGTTACAGTACCATTTCGTAAATTGCATGTTACTTCAACAACCACATCTGCCCAAATCATAACGTTTGTGACTGAAGAAATACAGTTCTGAATCATGAAGTGGAAGGCACAAGAGTTCAGTTGTGAGCGAAATGAGTTTTAATTTTGCATACACACACACACAAACCATTGAGGACTGTCATTAAAACATGCAGTGTCTTTTGTTTGCAGCAATACTGCACTTCAAATGTAGATTAAAATATGTCCCAGTGAAATGAGCAGTATTTCAGTGATGAAGAAAGGTATTCTGAGAATCATTTTAATGATGTTCTTTAATCATGTTCTCTGAAGGTGATACTTCATATGCATTTAGCAGTTGTAGCGCGGGTCTGTGAGTGTTGTCATCCAGAGCAGCGTAAACCTTGAGGAGGTGAGCTTGCTTTGTGCATTTGTAGCAGTATGTTAGATACTGCTTCTTGCTGAATAGAGTCCCTTGCTCCTTCTCAATGAATCTTGCCTTGCAAATCCAAGTTGGTCGCAGTAGCCTCCTGCAGCAAACAGGCTGAAGGCCAAGGACTGGCAGAGCCTTCACAAGGGAGAACATTGAATCAGCATGCTTGAGATAAGTCAGCATAAATTAGATGCATAAACAGCTTTGCCAGTGGTTGTTGCAAACACCTATGATATGGCTTCTGTACTTCCAGCACTTGATAATGGCAGAGTCAGACATCAGCAGAGTCAGAAGGGCAGAAGTTTCATTGGCCTAAAAGAACACTGCAGATAGTCAGTAAGGCAGACTTTCACTCCTTGGTACAGTTTTTTTTACTCCTCAATATAGGTTTGGTATGCTTCTCAAAGGTAGGAATTTTGGAGTTTTGATGCCAGCTACATCACTCCCCCATCCTGCCCCCCCCCCCCCAAAAAAAAAAGGGGGGGGGGGGAAGAGCTGAAGTTTTTGGAACTTCCTTGTCCTCTTGTATTCTTCTTTTGAGAATCAGTATCAGGACCTTGATTTATTTAGTCTGGGTCATGTTTCAGGCCCTGTAAGATCCATGTCCCTGTAAGCAAGCATACAGAAGGTTATTTATGAGACTGAGATCGGGGGCAACCTGCAGATCCTTTACAATATTGTGGTGTCATTCCTATCAAGGAGAATACAGTGCAGTTTGTCATACAAGAAGTGACTGTCCCTCTAGGAGCTCTTGAAATAGATAAGAGACTTCTATTCCGCTCACATATCTAGGCGATGCAGCAAAGCATAGAAAGGAATTAAAAGGTAGTTATAATACCCTAAAAAGGACAATAAGCTCATGGTTCCATGTTGACAACTATGTTTTGATGAGTTCATAGTGGGGCAGTTACTGACAGTAAGGGGTTTAAAAACCAAGATATTTTCTTTTATACCACAATGTGGTATTTTTGGCTTTAAGTAGTTGTGATAGCCACTGATGGAGGCTTTGTTCTAAGGTTCACACAGTGTATAGTTTCTTCTTCTTAAAATCAAAGAATATACATTTAAATTCCTGGTATTGTGTTACTTCAAATCCCAAGGTGTTGGTGAGACTCTAAGTATTTCAGAGGCAGAGGATGTCTCTACCCTGTGAATATTAACGTGTATTTCAGTATTCATCTTCAGGTTTCAGTGGAGTTGTGAAACTCCTACAATCAATTGCAAGGACCCTCATCAGTACCTTCAGCAGAAATAGGTTGTGTACCACTGTTCTAGAAGCAATTGCTGCTAATGGTGCTTTAAGTGGTAGGCAAGTGTAAATAGCAAATACAGGACTCAAGAATATCTGTGTTTTCCTAAACTTTCCCCTGTGTTTGAATTATAAGTGAATTAAAATTTACTGGCATCCCCACTGGTAAGCTGACATAAAGAGATGCTACTTGTTAGATTTCACTAGAGCTGGAATTTGAGGCAAACTTCAGGTCCTTACTCCACTGCCTGACAACTTCCTGCTTCTGGAGGCGAGGAGCCTGATCAGAGATACTAGGTAGATTTTCTCAGTTTCCAAAATGTTTAGTTTTGAATTTTGGTTCTCTCAAGATGTTTAAAAATATGCTCTGCTTTTTATTTTTATTTAAATAAGTAGGTTGTGATTTGAGATAAAGGATTGATTTTTACATGCTGCTACAGGCTCCTGTCCTCACCTTGGGCAAGTTTCTTTGTGGTTCATTGACCCATTATAACAAAATAGGGATAAGAACTGTCTTCAGTCAAGCTTTTGTCTTGTCTGTGTGGACTGGGAGCATTTTGTTGGGGAAGGATTGTCCCTTGAAATTTCTAGTAGAATGCAACCTGATTTCTGGTTTAGAGGTTTCTGTTTTCTAGGTAAGTACTTACTAGTGTGCTGTCAT
The DNA here is from genome assembly GCF_023634085.1 of Falco cherrug. Lineage (NCBI taxonomy): Eukaryota > Metazoa > Chordata > Aves > Falconiformes > Falconidae > Falco > Falco cherrug. The sequence continues at coordinate 28,461,019 of NC_073704.1, read as the reverse complement.
ATCATCTGGGATAAATGGTTGAATAGCTAGAAACTTGGTATTCTTTCTCCAACATCAGTTTCCTTATTTCATTTTTTGTTTTATAATTTTTTTCTTCTTCATCCAATATTTAAAACTAACAGGCACAAGCAAACACAGAAAAAGCTTGAAAGGCTAAAAATCAAACAAATGAAAAACCTTGCCATTAATATAATTCAATTAAACACAGTTTTCCCATGATGCATTGAAGAAATGTATTATTACAGACACAGATCACTTTGTAGTGTTGTATTATTAACTGCTTCTGGGGCGGGATGATTTTTCTGCTGGATTAGGAGGAGTGAGCAATAGGATGTAATGTCACTTATCCTAATTGTTATGGGTGTTTCAACACTAGGGCTTATGTGAGTTCCCAGAAAGAGGGTGCAAAAGTGCAGGTGTCACCTTCCTGGGTAAGCCCGGAATGGAAGAATTAAAAATGTCAGATCTTTGTACCAAGGCGACATGGGATAGTTCAAATATCTGTAGAGTTCATTAAATTGCCTCGTAAAATCATCACAGTATGGGAAAAAAATGGTGGGCAAAGGATTAGGTGATTCAAAACAACCGCAACTTGTTGGGCTCAGGCAGGAGACAGAGGTGGGTACTGCCTGTGCTGCAACCGCCGCTTAGGCGTGTTTAGTGATGTCTGACAGAATATCACACTTCGAGAAATTAGTGATGAGAAGAAGCCATTTTTTTAGCGCATGTCCTTTTATTCTGGAGCCACCTCTTTCCCAGTATTCTTTCCTAGATATTCATGCCAGGTTTTTTTTAAAACGTCTTAAATTTAAAATTTTCTAGATCTTTGGAGAGAGTTTAAAACGCCCTGGATATCTCCCTGGTGATAGCTGTGCACACATCTGCCTGACTATTAAAAATAGACTATTTTTATTTAATTGGATGGTGGAAAGCTAGAGATTTCTCACATCACTGATGTCAGATTCAAGATTTTATGTATGTCAAAACAATGCCATCTGTGTTTGTTTATATTGCAGTTAGCCTTTTGCAGGAGTCCAAGTGGCTATTTGAAAACCACTATAGCGTCAACCTAACAAGTAAACAGTAAGTCGTGCTACAGCCCCTTCCAGTTTCTTGGGCCAACGTGGAGAACTCTTTGCTTACACAAGTGCTGGATGAGCGTGTGTTAGTCAAAGCTGTGGAAATGAAGACAATGTAATAAAACCCCCTAGGAGGACATACAGAATCATATGAATTAAGGCAACTGAAACTGGGACTCAGTCTTTTATCTTTTCTCTTTGACCCATTCACCTCTCAGTCCCTTTGGATTATATAGGTGTAAATTTCATATTGCATTTATAATTACAAGTTTATCCAACAGAAGATTTATTTTTTTAAGGGTGTTTCACGTAACTAAAGCATTTTACTTCTGTCACACACACACACACCCCCCAACTGAAACCAGACATCCCTGCATGAAATAACAGAAATCTGGTTTAATTGATTGAAGGTAATTAACAAGATTGATTGCTCACCCCCCCTCCAATCTAGTTTAGAATTGTAGATTGTAGGAGTGGTAAATTTGGATGTTTTGCAAAGTTCTGGTGGATCTCTGATTTGAGATTAGGGTTTTGGAATGAATCAGGAAATGGAGTGCTAGAACAAAGCTAACAGATGGTACTGTCTCTCCTTTAAAGAGACCTTCAGCTCAGCTTGCAAAACTTACAGTCTGTCTGTCTAGGAGGCTAGCAGTCTCTTATTTTTTATGGTAGTTTGGGAGAGGAATGGTTTAATAAAGCTCACAGAACCCATACAAAAGAAATTAATACATAATGAATGGGATCTCTAGGGCACAGATAAGGTTAGTCTCTAGTAAGTTTGTAACATTTGATAGTCAATGAGACCCAAAGTCCTTCCAGCTCAATTTAATTTTCTTTTTGGTATGGCAGAGCTCACAGGCAGGTCTCCCTGGCTCTGTGCTCTCATTTGCTTTGTCTAGATTGGGGTCATGTATCAGCTCATGCGTTGTCCTAAACACCAGGCTTGGAACTTGCTAGTTGCAACATCTGAAGGTGCTTGAAGAAGTTTTTATTCACCATGATCTGATTGTGCCATGGGTGGATATGGTAAGCAAGTGCATGCTTTGTGATATTTGACCCAACTGGGTGAAAACTAATGCCAAGGGTGACCTTACAAATAAACTGTCTTTTCTATGTAACTTTACAGTAAAAAAACATGGAAGAAGAGTTCATCCATTTAGAAAATAGCTACTGATGCTTCATAACTGTGGTATGGTTTGCAAGGATGCTCAGCTAGGAAGGAGTAGAAGGAAACCAATGGGCTTGCGGTGCAAAGTCTATATTTGATTTCCAAATAACTTTGCAGTTACAGTCCCAGGTTCTGACTACTCAGTTTATGGAGAAATTTTCCTTTTGATAAATGACCTGTGTCAGTACCATTTTTTTGTTCAAGGGAAAGGAATACTTTCAGTGACATTTTTCAAAGAGAAACTTTGAAATCAAATCAGATTTATATTATTTTTCAGATTTCTTCTGTTCAGTGTAGTTGTTGGAAAATAAGCCAATGAATAAATAGCACAGAAATAAAATTGGTTTGTTTTGGGGTTTTTTAATGCACAATTTCCTGTGAAATGTCACTAGCTCCAAAGAAAGAAATTTCTTCATCTTTTTCACTGGGGGAAATGAAGTAGATGTTTTTTAACTTTTTATCAGTAAATATTTTGAGACACTGAATAATTATGAATCTTAATGTACCTGTCTTTATCTAAGACCTTACACGTTTCATTACTTTTGTAGTTTCTGTGCTCTTTTTTTTTTTCTTTTTTTTTTTTCTTTGTAGTGGTGGTGAAGAGATCAGCAAAATTTAGCAGTAGATTTGACATTTCATGTAGGGAGACCTAAAAATCTGACCAGAAGAAGCCTATCCAGAAATCCCTAGCAAAAGAAAAGCTGCTGGGTCCACAAGATGTCTGAAAATGGTGTTAGTTGTTTAGCTTTCTATGTGCTAGTAAATAATACTTCCCCAATCTCCTGCAATGTCTGTCATTCATTGTTTTATAGCTCTGTGTTGTATTCTACTTCAGGTATTTTTTTACATTGAAAATCCTGGTTTGCTTAATATTTCTAGATTGCAAAGACGTTTTATACTATATTGCTGTATCTTTGTCAGACAGTTTTCAAGTTGCTGTCACATACCTGCTTAATATATAATGTCATTTTGGTGCTTTCTGTTTTGCTTGTTCTCTACTTCAAGTAGTTCCTAAAAACCTCTTTGTTTTTTTGGCCATGATTGAGTTCAGAACAGATGCTTGCATCAAACAGTTTACAAGATTTCAAAATTCCTGAATGGTGGTAGTGGATTTACAACCCATTTCAGAGGGGGTGTGTGGTGAGGATGATTTTGTCTGTGTGCTGTGATACTTTTTACTGTGATTCTATACTTTACATTTGCTGATGCTATTCATTTTCCATTTTACTGCCAAATCATTTTGTATCATCAGATCCTTGTACAGCTTTTCATAGCCGGTCTTTATTTTTACAAGCTACCAGATTTCATGTTATCATAACATGGTGTCAGTTCTCTATATTCTGCATTTTCTTCAATATGGCATTTATGAAGTTAAGAAATAGCATAGATCAGACTAGATTCCCCTAGTGTCCACTGATCATTTTCTTCCCAACTCATCTTTCTTTCCTATTCTTTAATAAATTACTAATCCATAAAGGCACATTCCTGCTGTCATATATCAGCGTGGTTTGTTTAACTTTTTTTCTTTCAGTGATTTTCAACAAAAATTTGATGAAAGTGCAAGCGCATGTATCAATCATACCATCCTTATCAATACATAAACTGATCCCTTTGAAGACTTCTAATAAATTTGTGAGATCTGTCTTCCCTCTGAAAAAACAAGGCATCTTTTAGTGATCATATAATTACCCGCTTGGTTGCTTATACTGATTTTTAAAATAATTTCTACTGATTTTTACATTTATTTGTATGTGGGTGCCCAGACCTGACTTAAAGCCCTTTAAAACATACTCCTGCATCTGCCACTTTCTGTTTCTCTGGTAATTAAGTACATTTCCTTGATGGGATAGACATTGTAGCTTACAGGTGAGCAATTTTATATAGCATTTCCTTGTGGAAAAATACTAACGGAACTTAGTGGATTTCTTCTGTTCATTTTATATGTTAACTCAGTATTTCAATTCAAAATGCTTTCTCACCTGTTCCTCCAAAAGAAAGAGCTTAGAGCTGGAAGTAACCTAAGCTGTATCCTGCTTGGTTCTGATGCAAAGAATCAATTTAACATCTCAGATATGGCCTTGTCTTCTTCAAGGCGGTCTTGCAGACTTTTTCTCAGGTTTTCTTCCTTCACATGTTTAAAAAGGTATTTATTGCTAGCTTTCATGCAGTATATCAAATGACTTACTATTTTTTTGAGTTGTACGTTATGCTGTTATTCTGTAATTACAGAGCTCATCCTGATTTAGATTTTCATAATTTAATTGTGACTTCTTCTTTAAAAGGAAGTCTTTCTACTTCAAAGAACTTCTTTTATTCTCTCATTTTTACCAGATTCTTTTTTTCTTTCCTTTTAAATAAATTTGTTTTCAGAGTAAGTGACACGTATTTAATTTGAATCTCTAATATGATTACTTTAAAATACCTCTATGGTGCTGTTACCTGAAAACTAGGACTTATTAGTTAGAAATTAAAAGTGTTTCCTCTTTTTGAAATTAAGCTTTGCCTTAAAGGAATATTTTTTCCCTCTGTGTGTGTAGTGCTGCAATTGGATGTGTTGAATTTCAGTGTAGTGTGGCCAGTGTTGCAGAGTAGCTCAATAGCAGTGTTTTCATCCTGAGTGCTGCTTGTCTAAAGCAAGCATTGTGTCTGCATGGTGGGTACCTTGCCCACCAGCTCCAGCAATTGTGCATTTCTATTTTCTAAATTTTAGTGTTTAGGTCACTATGACAGTTACCCTCTCTATTCAAAGGCAACAGAGATCTCACTCGTTTTCTCTAGTCATGGATCTCTTCTTACTGCCTTATCTACCATTGTGTGAAATAACATTGCCTCATCATGCTCTTGATCACCCAGATCTAACACTCTAATGTGGAAGAATTTCAATCCACATAGATATTGGGATGATCAGTCCTAACTCATTGTTCTTAGTGAGTTCTAACCTTTCTTTAAGGCATAGCACCTTTCTTTTATCAGTGTTTCCCACTCCATTCTTACATAATTTGTACCCTGCAACTGCACTGCCTTCTTCATTGGCTTTCCACTAATATGTCGTCTGGGATGTATTTTCAAGTACACAGGGCATTCACCCAAGTTAGTTAGACTTCCAGAATTAGCACGTGTACATTTAACATAACCCTAGAGACCTGTATTGACATGTTTTGCTTAAATGGGACTTGATTTCCTGAGACCGTACATTACTGGTTTAAAATGTGTGCATTTTGTCCATTTCTGTCCTGTTCTGTAATCAAGAATAATGAATTTTGCTTAATTCATTCCTCAGTAAGTTATATGAACACCAACACAGAGGGAAATTGGACTCTCTGAAAATGCCAATCTGACACTCTCCAAGGATATCATATAATAAAATAACTGGAAGCCTACAGAATTGTTGCATATTCTTTTAGTCATAATGTATTTTTTTAGTGGTGCTTTAAATAACTGTTATCTTAATGTTGTGTTTTCTGTGCATGGGCACTGTTTCAGGTGTTCATTAATGCTATACTGCAGAAACCTGATGAGTTCAAACATGCGTGTGACTACATAGTATTGATGCAGATGCAGTTGAGGGCATATCAGTGTCCTTCTTTATTAGAAGTTAAATTTGTATATTTGAGCAGTCTTCTTCCGTTTGGCAGAAAATGAACTCATCTTTTCTAAGACTGAACAGTGAACATATGTCTTAGCACAGCTTATTATGCTGGCCTCACAGTATGCAGAAGTTTTGAAAGGAAATCCTGTAATAGGTTAATTTTCTTCTCTGTGGGTTGCATTGTCTAAAACGCTTATTTCTTCCTTCCCTTCTTTGTTACCTTTCAAGGTGTAGCTACTCATACTGCTTTCAGGAAAAGAATGTTAAACACAATGTCTTCATCTTAATATTGTCAAAAAATGTTAGGTGTTTCTATTTCTTGTCAAAAGGAAAGCTCTTTCATGGATCCAACTCATGGGTCCTTTCTTTCATTTACTATCATGAGATTAAAAAGAATAAAAGAGCCCTGTATGCTAGATTTCACACCTCAGGAGACGGGCTTATTAAGCAGCTACTGATACACACACACACTCCCACCCACTCCTTTTTTTCTGTATTTAAATAGGAAATATTGGTACCATTGGGAGAGACTCCTAAGATTTCTAGTGTTTAAGTGTTTGCCTGGTTATGATTTAGGGGAAAACTGTACGGAAGTGAAAGGAGAAAGGGCAGCTTACAAGATGTGTGCTAAAAGAACACTCTGGGAACGCAAACTATGCAATTAGTATTAAGAGGCATTATACTAAAATTATTGACATGGTATTTTAAGATATCATTCTAATTTTTCCTTCACTTAAACCTATTCTCTTCACTTAAGCCATAGGTCTAATGTGATCTCTTTAAAAAAGTATCCATTAAGGTAAATGTTGGGCTGTAGGTTCATACAGAAAAAAACTAGATTTCTTAATGTTCTTACATTTCTGAAATGGTGTGTGAGGCTCCTGAACCTCGTGCCACAGAGTGCAAGGCTTAGGAATATTTTCACACCTCATTCTTTGTACCTTGCCTAAATGGAGGTGTACAGCAGGGGATGACAACTAGCAGTCTTGCCTTCCTATTGGCAATCTATTACACCTACTTAAAAAGTGGTGATTTTTTTTCAATAAATCAGTGTCACATATCTTGCTGTTAGAGGGTGTGAAGACATAGTTTCTCTAAGATGAACCTCCATGGGGAAAGAACAAGAATGGAGCTCCTATCGAAGGTCCTAGAGACAGTCCAGCATAATGCAACCCATTTTACGTATTTACAGAAACCTCTGTTGTGTAGAAACTCCTCTTGTTGCAGGAAACGATTTCCATGTTCTTTCCCTTATGCTTAGCAACACAGTGATCTTATTCATTTTGAAATAAGTTTCTTACAAGACCTGGAACTTGCAACTTGCTGAGCAGTTCCCGTCCTCTTTCTATTTTCAAAACAAAAGTTATGGATCAATTTTTATTTATGGCCTAATGTGGTCTTGGACCTGCCAAATCTATCAGGATTTCATTTAATGTCCTACCATAAAAACAGTTACAGGCCTTTTGCATATACAGGCAAAATTTACACCTCAGAGTCAGAATGTGAAACCACCTCCTTCTTGGATCACTAACAGAAAGTTACTTTATTTGTGCTGTAGTTTAGAGAACATTGTGAGCTTCAAAGCCTACTGATGATGATTTTTTGGTGTGGTTGGAAACTTAATGGGCAGACATGCATTTGGAAAACTTTGCAGATATGCCTGCAGAGATGTTGCAAAAGCTTGTCTTACTCTATTTCGGGAGGAAGAGAAGTGGTTTCTTTAAGTTGCTTTAGTGTCCTGAAGATTAACTTAATGTGGTTCAACGATGGACCCAAATATGAAAGTGGAATGACAAGACTCAAATATAGGATGCTGCAAGTATTACAGTAATGGTCTTGTAGGAGGAAGCTATGTCAATTAGATTTAACCCTCCTGTGGTAAGAGAGAGGTCTGTGTGACTCACTAGGCCAAGACTATGGCAGATGCACACGAACATGGTTTCACTGCCCTGCAGGGTGCGGTAATGTTTTATACCGATACAGGGTGTAACTCATGGTGTATCAACACAGCAGAATTTGCAGTTTAACAAGGCATGGTTGAAAAAGTCTACAGAACTATATGGGCAAAAACATGTAATTTTTTTTCCTAATTTGCAATTACCTGGTGTTTTTGTAAGCACAGTATATCAAACCTTAGAAACAATCACTGCTGTTAGTATTTTTTGTAGCCTTATGTTTGTGTACTTTATGATGATGGTATTGCTGAGAGAAGAACTTGAGCAAGGTAAACTGCACAGTGAGATCAGTCTGCAGTGCCTTTTTATGATGTAAACTTTATCTTGGCTATGATGTCAATGTTCTCCTATTCAAAGGAGAAAAAAATACAGAATTGTAGAATAGTTTGGGTTGGAAGGGACCTTTAAAGGTCATCTAGTCCAACCCCCCTGCAATAAGCAGGGGCATTTCAACTACGTCAGGGTGCTCAGAGCCCCATCTAACCTGACCCTGAACGTTTCCAAGGACAGGGCATCTACCACCTCTATGAGCAATCTGTTCCAGTGTTTCACCACGCTCATGGTAAAAAAAAAATATTCTTTGTATTATCTAGTCTGAATCTGCCCTCTTAGTTTAAAACCATTCCTTCTTGTCCTATTGCAGCAGGCCCTGCTAAAAAAGTCTGCTTCCATCTTTCTTATAAGCCCTGTTCAAGCATTGAAAGGCTTAAGGTCTCCCTGGCGCCTTCTATTATACCCCAACTCTCTCAGCCTTCCCTTACAGAAGAGGTGTCCCATTCCTCTGATAATTTTTGTGGCTCTCCTCTGGACCCACTCCAACAGGCTCACAGCTTTCCTGTGCTGAGGGCTCCAGAGATGAGCACAGTACTGCAGGTGGGATCTTACCGGAGCAGAGCAGAGGGGCAGAATCACCTCCCTTAGCCTGCTGGCCATGCTGCTTTTTATGCAGCCCAGGATACGGTTGGCTTTCTGTGCTGCGAGCACACATTGTCAACTCATGTCCAGCTGTTCATCCACCAGGATCCTCAAGTCCTTCTTGGCAGGGCTGCTCTCAATGCCTTCATCCCCCAGCCTGTATTGATATCAGAGGTTGCCCCAACCCAGGTGCAGCACTGTGCAGTTAGCCTTGTTGAACTTCATGAAGTTCACATGGACCCACTCCTTGAGCTTTCCAGGGTCCCCCTGCATGACATCCCATCCCTCAGACGCATCAATCACACCACTCAGCTTGGTGTTGTCTGCAAACAACTGATGGTGCACTCGATTCTGCAGTCTTTTTCATTGATGGAGTTTTTAAACAATACAGAAGGACCCTTGAGGGACACCACTTGCCACTGATATCTCCATCTAGACATGGAGCCATTGACCAATACTCTCTGTATATGGCTATCCAACCAATTCCCCATCCACCGAACGGTCCAGCCATCAAATTGATATCTCCAATACAGAGAGAAGGATGTTATGGGGGACCATGTCAAAGGCCTTGCAGAAGTCCAGATAGATGTCATCTATCGTCTTTCCCTTGTGCACTGACGTAACAGCTGCATCATAGAAGGTTACTAGGTTGGTCAGGCAGAACCTGCTTCTGGTTGAAGCCATGCTGGCTGTCTTGAATCACCTCCCTGTCCTCCATATGCCTTAGTATAGCTTCTAGGACAATCCGTTCCATTATCTTCCGAGCCACAGAGATGAGGCTGGCAGGTCAGTAGTTCCCAGGGTCCTCCTTTCCATCCTTTTTAAAAATGGGTGCAACTTCACCTGACTGCCATGACTTTTCAAATATCATGGAGAAATTCCCTTAGGACTCTTGAGATGCATTGCACCAGGTCCCATACACATATGTATGTTCAGGTTCCTCAGGTGGTCACGTACCTGATCTTTTCTTACAGTGGGAGGGACTTAACTCCTCCAGTCCCCCAAGAGGTGTGGGAGGAAAGGGTACCAGTGAAGACTGAGAAAAAAAGTTGAATACCTCATCCTTCTCCTCATCTGTAGTCACAGTTTGCCAGCCTTGCTTATTGAGGGAGGTGCGCTTTCTTTGACCTTCCTTTTCTGGCTGACATACCTGTAGAAGCCTTTATTATTTCTTCATTGCATCCCTTGCCAAGTTCAGCTCCACCTGTGCCTTGGTCTTCCTGACCCCATCCCTACACAACCGGGCAATGTCCCTATACTCTTCCCAGGATACCTGTCCCTGCTTCCACTGCCCGTGCATTTCCCTCTTGCCCTTTAGTTTCACCAGCAGGTCTTGACTCATCCACGTTGGCCTCTTGCCTTGCTTTCCTGATTTTTCTACACCTGGGGATTGAGAGCTCTTGCACTCTATGGAAAGAATCCTTAAAGATCTGCCAGCTCTGTTCTGCTCCCTTGTCCCTGAGGGCAGTTTCCCTGGGAGTCCTATCGATCAATTTCTTGAATAGCTGGAAGTTTGCTTTCCTAAAATTCAGGGTCCTGACCCATATCCCACAGGACTGCCAACTCCGGCAGTGCATTATCACTTCAGCCCAGGCTGCCTCCAAGCTTAATGTCACCAAATATCTGACTTGCATAGGTGACCAACAGGTCCAGTATTGCATCCCCTCTGGTAGGGCTGTGTACTGTCTGGCTTAAGAAGTTATCCTCAATTATTCCATGAGTCTCCTGGATTGCCTACAGCTTGCCGTGCTACTTTTCCAGCAGATGTCAGGATGGTTGAAGTTGGGCTTCATTGCCACCCACATGGAAGAGCAGTAATGAGTAACAGTCTGAGGGCCATACAAGGCTAGGAAGCTCCCTGATGATGTTTTTAACCTGGCCCCCAGGGAGGCAGCAGGCTTCCCTAAGAGGAGGGTCTGTCTGGCATATTGGAGCCTCTGTTCCCCTCAGAAGGGGGTCACCAACAACAAGAGCCTGCCTTTTTCTTTCTTTTGGAGGTCATTGTGATACTGGAGGTAGGCCTTTCTGACTTCAGCAACACCTCTGGTGTAGATGGACCATGATCCATATGACTGGCCTTCCACATGCAGAGCCTCATACCTGCTGTACAGAGGCACCTGGGAAGGAAAAATGCGCAAGGACAGGGTTCACCTGCTGCCCCAAGTGTGGACTTGCCTCCATTCACTCCTTTCCTTTAAGCCACTGCCTTCAGCCTGGTGGGGGGAGAATACAGGGTCCCCTTGATCTTGATCTTGTTTTTTTTTCTGGTCCCTGTTCCCGTTTCTGCCTCAGGGAGGGCAAAGCACGGTTCCACCAGTCTTTCTCCTGCTCAGTCTCCCTGATGGTCTTTAACTTTTCTACTTCCTCTTGTAGTTCTGCCACAGGCTGAGCAGATTGTCCACCTGGTCATACCTCACACAGCGGTTCTCACTATTGCCATTTGGTTCCAGTGAAAGGCTCTGGCACACCCTGCAGCCCAGGACCTGGATGGCTGCACGTTTTTGTGGGAGCTCTGTCTGGGTTGCCACATCCATTCCGGTGAATGCAGATGACATAGATGTGTGGTGCAGAAGAGGGTATATAGCAAAAAATATGTGTGTATGCATGTGCATTTCAGTGCATTATAAGACACTGGAGGAAATCAAGCCTACCTATTAATCTTCTTCCACAGGATATTACTTTACTGATCCAAATGAAAATGCCGTCAAACTTCATAACAGGGAAATAATGTAAGATAATGAAGCACAATATTCATCTGATGTCACTGTTGCATGGAATAACTAACACCTCTCTGGTGTCATCTTGCTGGATCTGTCTGGCAAGTTATAACCAGAGAAATACCAAGTGTACAGCACTAGCTATTTAAACACACTTTGATGTAGCTAAATACAGGGAAGGTTCCCAGAGTTCCCCAACATTGCCAGACAAAAACACATTCGCTGCATTGTTAATCCCACTAATTTAATGTAAAGCATGAAGGTCTGCATGAGGTTTATGTGGAACAGTTGAAATCTGTGAGTAGAGTTGGCAGTGGAAAGAGCAGTTTCAGTCTGTTGGCTAAGGTTAATCTAGTCAAGGTACTGGGGAAATATTTATCCTTGCTGTGATACAGCTTAAAATACTATCTATATGTAGGATTGCCTTTAAGATAAAGTGCAGAAGGCTGAGCAGAAACAGGAATTAGCTGCTGACTTTTAGCTTAGACTTGTAATTTACGGGTTTAATTTTGCTGCTTCTTGCTTCCATTATTATTAATTTATGTAGCAGTGATGATAATAACAGTGATAATAGCTTCACCTCCAGGTTCTCCAAAGACAGAGCTGACTCTAAAAACTAAAGATGGGGATCAATTCTCCATCACTGAGATGCAACTGTGTGAGATGCAATATCACATATGCATGCAAAGAATGTCTCGGTAGGGTAAGGAAATTGCACTTGTTTCATTGCTGGGAAGAAGAAGGGCAGCCTGCCCAACTACAGATTGGATCAGACACCTGGCTTACATCTGAATGAGTAAACAGAAGAAGATGGGGATCATTTTCTAGTCCTGAGGTCGAGTGATGTAGCTTGTACATTATCCATTTGGTAAATTCTCCTTTCTTCAAAAGAGATCACCATAGCCAAGTTGCCTTGGTCTCTGATGGATAGAATATTTCAGACTTTGCCAAGGTATAGTCTGGCAGACCTTGGAAACAGATTAACGCTAATTCAAGCTGTTTGAAGATCAACTGTCCATTCCAGTGTAGAAAGCCAGCATTTTGGAGGGGCTGCTGACCAAAACAAGAAAATAATTTACAATATTTTAAAGGTAAATTGGAACAGGAGAAAAAGAAAAAAGAAGCACAAAGAATGCAAAAGTTCTGCAGTATTTTGCTTCATTTGCTTTGATCTAAATAAATATGTTTCATTGTCCTGAAGGGACCCAAGAAGCTTCATGTTTTTAATGTCATCGTCATTAAACTGATTTGTTCTGGATTGATAGAGACCTGTTTAAAACAAAATATTACATAGATTTTCTTAATGGATTTTCTTTATTTTTTTTAAATGTTTTCTTTTGCAAAATATTTTTATAGTGTAAAAATTATGGGTTTATTGGAAAATCTGTGAATAGTTCCACTAACTGTTAGCAGAAGGATAATAAACAACATCCTTCATGTAAATGTGGTTTACCTTAGGCAGTCATCTATCTGAGGCTAATGATTTTGTTAACAGTATTTGTTCCTGTATTTGGAAAGTAACTAACCAGAGAGAAAGGTGTACGTTCAGGGTAATGGTGTAGATTAGAAACAAGTAACCTTCCCACTTGAGTACATCATTCAAAGAAGTGATGAAGTAGACCCTGTCACATTACTGCATCTTATCTTCCCTGGACTACCGTGCTGCACAGAGAAACTGCCAGTAGCTCGGAGGTGACTTAACTAATGCTCAGGAGCCCAGGTGGACATTGGATTGCTGAGGCACAGCAGGGAGCCCCTCTATAGGTCACAAATGTAATGCATATTTCCCAGTAGGACTCCTGCTTTATAACCCATACTGCAGCCATTCATTTTAATTCTTATTGTATAGGGAAGTTAAACTACCTCTTTGTAGACCATTTTTTTTTTCTTTTTTTCTTAATTTCCCCCCATTGTGGGTAGAGGAATGAGAAGGGAAGTTGTCACTTTCTCAGATAATACGTTATGGGAGGATAATTTTGACAGGTACCTCTTGTATTCTTTTTCCCCCTGCTCCTCCCTAATAACAGCTCTGACACTGTGCCAGGGGATGTTGGTTTTGAGGTGCTTGTCAAGAATGGGTGTTTCAAAGACAAAAATGTAGCTTCTGTTAGGAAGGAAGAAAAGAAACAATCAGAATAGAGGCTTCTCTTTCTGAAGGTAGGATACGCTTTAGACTAGCTAGAGTCAAAGTGTTCAACCTGGAAGGGAAAACATGAGCCTGGAAACAAGCTCATCAGCTCAGAAGGTTGTTAACCAGAAATGACTGGTTACCTTTTGTCATGAAGACCATGGTGCATTAACAGGAAAGGCAGACATGAAGTAGGAAGAGATGCTCAGAGGCAAGTGATGTCCTAAGAGGACACATCCTGCCCTCCAGCTTCTAGTCACTGGACCAGGCTGGCAGCTGTTTCCTCTTGGGCTCAGACTGAAATCTTAAATCGGTGGAAAAGGCTCCCATTAACTCTCCAGAGCAGGCAAGTTTCTTGTACTTGAAGTAAAAAATTTACTTCATTTTTAGAGATTGAAAGAAAACTGAAAGAAGATTTAACTTGCCTCTTGAGAAAGACAAGGGAGAAAACACAATGCATAGGTTTGTCGTCCATATGTCTAATGTGGCTGCACGGTAGGTGAGAACAAAGTTCTAAACCACAGCTCTTTAAGGAGCTGAGCAGTTCTCCTTGTCATCCTTTCCTTCTCCCTGTGGTCTGACACCCTCTAATAGCAAAAGGATTTTTAAGGCCACATGCTGAAAGAGGGCAAGTCCCAGGGGCTAGCTCTTAATGTGAACCCCTGTGCCGGAGAGCTGCTCTTAACGCACCCACCAAGTCAGGTGGAGCTTTTAGCAGCTCCCAGTATGGATATGGGGCGACTGAGATGACAGCAAAGCCATTTCACTCTGTTTCTTTATGACAAGTTATTAACAGTTCCAGTTTGATGTGCTGGGCAGGACTTCCATTACATCAGCAAAACAACACTTTTCACTGTTGACATGCACAGTATGTGGGAAAGGTGAAATGTAAAAAGAACATTTAGATTTTGAAGTTGTATTTTTTCTTCCACATTTCTTTCTCTCTTGTGCTTTTTTTTGTTACATCTTTGTTTAACCTCTTGTGTGTGTGTGTGCGGGGGGGTTAATGTCCCTTTATATTTTAAAGCCAGGCTGAGATGAAGGGGGGATTTTCTAGAATTGCCTGAACTGACAGTTGCTTTTGTTTCACAGCTGAAACTAAATGGATTTTTTAATTTTCACTGTTACAAAAAGTCACGAAAAGCCCATCCAGGCCCAAGGTGTTGCTAGCAGGCACTGATGCGGTATAATCAGTCTGTGAAAAAAACACGTTGTAGCATCCCATTAAAATCAGAAGCTGCTGAATTTCCATATGGTGCATTTGTGGCTGTATTGTGTCCTTGTCATGGTAGCATTCAGTTTCTTTCCACACATACAAGCAGAGGTGCAGGACCCCTACCATAACTTAGTTCTGACTGGTTTCCCCCAAACCTGAATTTAACACCTACACTCGGTAGCCCTACTGAGTTGCATCCCAGGTAACGCAAACTTGAGCAGAACTGAAATTTTATTGCCTTTGGAGAAGATAAAAACTATGGTTGAGTAAGAGTTTATTTCAACCTAGAAAATGTGAAAAGGTAGGCAGTATTTTCTCTTTCCTGTTTCAGATTTTCATGTTGTTTCTTAGCTGGAAATTCATGTTTTCTTTAAAGTGCATGTACACTCAAATATTTGAGGTGATCCTGGGAGGCATACACCAGGAAGCATGTTCTGTACCACAGTGCTAGCTCCTAGCCTTGTGATCTTTCTTATTCTAGTAAGGAAGTTTAAAAAGGAGAATTATATTGTTTTACTGTAAGTATTACAGTTTTGGGATTTATGACAGGCTTAGCTGCTTTTTATCTCACTTTTTTTCCTTCACTAAGCTGCTGGATAGCTTGAATTAAGTGCGCTCCCGTCCTTATTTCTTTAGGCACTGGAGGCAGCATACTGTGATGTCATGGGTAAGATTTGAAGGTGGAGTGCTCTCTTTTGTGCTTGTATTTCTTTCGGTGAAGGTTGAAATGTTGTACATTGCTAACATCTGTGTTATGTGCCCTCTGCACATTTATAATCTGATATTTTTTTTCCCTCAGCTCAGTTCATCACAGTGACTTTGGCAGAAACGAGTATTCAATACTTCTTAAAATATCTCCCCTAGAAGGCAGTTAACCTCAGGTCTGCCTGCCCACCGTTCAGGACTGATTGTGCTTATGCTGCCGCTTGCATGCTCGTTTTGAACCCATCCCATTACCTGCCTAACAAAGTGGGAGACCAAAATATATTCAGGAGAGTCGTTATAGGAACCGCCTTCTGCAGCTCTGTAAATAAGTTGCCATTTGCTGTGCAGAGTGTGCATGCAGGGGAGGCCGAGATAAAGTCCGGTGTTTGATGCTATCTGTTGAATTGATTAGGCTTTCATGAGCAGACACTTTTCTTGCACCCAATTTCCACTTGACTGTCTAAAGGTGGAGACCAGTCTAAGAGTTTGGCTGCAGGGTATCTAAAGTTTAGCACATCAGATCTTGCTGGTATGATCTGGCATAGATCTGAATTAATAAATGAGGTAGAGAAACAAATGTGTGTCTGCAGGGTTATTAAACAAGTGTCATATTTTGCCACATTTGTGCGACATTTTTCTGAACTGCCCTTGAACATCTTTTGTGTTTCCCCTGAATGGGAGTTGTATAAACAGGCCATTCATTGAATTGTTGTTTCTCCTGAGGGAGTCATACATCCAAATTCCCCAAATTCCAGGTAATGACCATGGTTTTGAGATTTAAATTTCTTTTGAAAGTTGTATTTCTCATCTAAATAGGAATTCTATTTTGTTTCACCTCGTTATAACCCATGAACCAGGTGAGTTGAGCATTGGGAAAAGCATTGCATCCTCTGGCTCTTACTCTTCCCTTCAAAGAGGCAGCACTGGGCTGGTCACACCCTGCCTCAAACCAGTGCTGCTGTTCTCACCTCACCTCTTTGCACCAGTGGGGACCTGCCTTTGCTGGCTCATTAAAAAAAGAAGTCATAAAGTATTACTGTGGTGCCATGGTGTGTGTCACAGCAGGGCACCACATAGCCAGGCGTCATGAAACGAGGTTGGTCTGAGAGGCTGCCCTGCCTGTGGCAAGCTGTTAACCTTGCAGTCAATGGCACTAGGGAAAAGCTTGTGCCTTCAAGAAGCTGGTGGCAATATTTGGCGCTAATGGAGCTTTTTGATTTATAAGCCCCATAGAATGCCAGAAGCAGAATTTCCCAGGTAAATCATCAGTCTGTTGTGTTCACAGGGCTTGTAAGAAACCGCAGATTTCAGTGCTAAGATCCCTCCCAGAGCAACTGTGTAGCATGGGAAATGGCATGCTGGTGCTTTGTTTTCTTTGTTAGTTTGTCGTTTTGTTCCTGCAAATTAATCCTTATCAACAACAACTTGTAATAGAGGCTGTTTCTCAAGAGGAAGTATTTCTGCCATTCTCACCAGTAAGTTTACTGTTAATCAATATTTGAACCTCCAGGGCTATGAAATTTGGTACTGCATCCTTGTTTCATCTTCTTTAATGGATGGATTATTTCTGTGTCAGCTGTGGATCTAAGTTTTCAAGTGACCATCCATGGCAATTGGTGTTATTCAATCAATGGTCTACAGCCCACAGGTGGTCCATAAGACATCAGAAGGTGATCTGCACAGCAGTGAGAGTTGGAAGCGAAAATCAAAGCAATCCTAAAGGCATACACAGTGACACCCCACAGTTAACAGCAAACAGTGATGTGCCAGCTGCATGCTAGATCATTTCGTAGGCAAGATTGATGGGCCTGTGGGGTTTTTTTGCCAAAAAAAACCCCAACTTTATTGGGTATTTGGTTATCTGAAAAGCCTGAGAAACACTGCTGTAAGGGCTGTATTAGACTTTTGAAGGGTTTATTTTTACCAATATGACTGTTTCAATGTGGGAAGGATGTTTTTACATATTTGCACATCAGGTTTGGAGCCAACTGATTTGGAGGCTGTATGGTAGGTAATTCTGGCTCTTCCTTGAGGTGTCATGAAAGAAATTATCTAGCACAGATGCTTGCGGGTGGGCATCTGGGTTTGCTTGCGGACAGTGGGGTACAGCCGTCTGTTTTACCTGGCAAACCCACAAAGCTCTGTTGACTGCACAGGCAGACCCTGAAGCATGCTGTGCACACCCTGTGCCTGGAGGCAGAGGACTGCCTCTGTGCGTGTGAGCAGCAGTGATGCTCCCGTGTGCTGTGCTTGGGCATGCAGCTTGCACAAGCTTTGCGAAAAACGGCTTTACAGGTTTGCTCTGCAAGAGAGGTGTCAAGACTCCCCTTACCAACAGTTACAGGTAGTTGTGAACTGCCTCTACAGTTTTCCATCAGCCGTGAGGGCCCACGGATCACAGCATGCCACTGTGTGCCAGTGTGGGCTGCGTTCCTACCTGCTTTCCAAGCAGGAATGTGTGGGCAGCTTAGCACACAGCTGTATTCACAAATCACGAAGTTCCCATTACTTTGTAATTGCAAGGAGATATTTCTAGAGGTGCTGTGCTTTTCAGCTTGGTCTTTCTCCCAAAATGTTCTTTTTTTTTTTATAAACCAAGAAATGATTACCTTGTGGGCCTGTGATGCAATGCACAGTACTGAGAGCCTTGTGTATGAGAGCTTTGTGAGAAAACGCCACCACCGACCCTTATTTCTCACAGTATTGCTGTATTAAAGGCTACTTTTTCTTTTGTATCTTAATTTTCACCTTTCGCTTGCATTCTAAGTCACTGTGTTTTAAGCTTTTCTTTGCGATTGGGAGGACTGGGAACTCTTTGCTCCCCCTCTGTTCTTTTTCTTCTTTCTTCCTTATTTCTTTCTTCTCTTATGAAAGGTGAAATTTTTACGTAATCACAAGATTCCACGAAGATGAGCTTTTTAAGAAAACAATCAGAAAACAACAGTCCCCTTTATCCGTCTTGTATATCCTGAGTCTCTTAATAAAAATGTGAGCAGTACCGCAGCTCTGTGAGACTTACCCTCTCCTGACAGTTTCATTACTGAGAAGAACAGGATTTTTCATTTGTAATATAGAAGGAAAAAACCTCTGAAATACTCTGCTGGAATTTGAATTTGGCTCCTATCTGGAGAGCAGCATGAGTAAGCCCAGGACATCTTGAAGTGCTACTTGTGGCACTCCTCAAAACATATCTGAAGGGCAAGACTGCTGAAGTGCTCTATGTGGTTAACTTTGAATTCAGATCAACAAGAATCTCCATACAAAAAAATGTAATTATATAATATAGGTGAATTAGAGAGAGGTTAGTTAAGCATTGCATAATACTTGTAAAAAACAACATATTGCGCATAAAAATTTCAGAAGAAGAGATACAGGACAGAAAAAGCTTTGTGGACAGTTGGGATAGCCAAATTATATACCTTTTCCAGCCTGATAAGCTCCTAATAAAAATAATTTTACAGATCACATGTTTTGAAAGGTGGTGCTTCGCTTCACTGAAGTAACTGGAGTTGTGAGAAATTGTTTCAGTAAATTTGTTCATTTTCAGGGGCAAGCAATGCCGTCAATGAAATACACTTGCAAAGCATGTCTTAGGAATTGAGATATATGCTGTCTTTTGCAATCGTGACTGGGTGGAATATAAGGCTTATTTCATATAAGAGAGTTCGCCCAGGTTAGAGTTTTTAAGGTGAAATGAAATAAGCAATTATATGGTTTCAAAGTATTGTGCCTTAGAAAAGTTCAAGAATATTTTTTATTCAATATAGTTCTAATAAAACAATAGCATGGTACGTTTAGTAAAATAAGACGACACTGAATTTGAAGTTTTACACCATTTTTAATAACATTGGGGAAAAAGTTGGAATGCTTGCATTTAGGTAAAAAACAGTTGCTAATTAGTCCTTTTTTTTTCAGAGTGGAGATGAAACCTCCAATCTCTTTAGCACCTTGTTTGGCCATCGGGAAAAAATTGTAGATCTGCTGTACTGGGATTATTCCAGTTTCTGCTTGCAGTTTACATTGTGTAGGTAAATGCTGCCAGCTTTTGAATTCCAGAAGCATTTAAAACTGATACAACTTTTTGTGATGAGATTTTATACTTACAGAGAGAAGGACATCTTTTACAAATATGACCTTACTGTGTAATTTTTTTTTGTGAGTTCGGTGTTTGATTTTCATGTTTTACAAAACTATTAGCTTCAAATTTAAATCCTAGCTGAGTTATTCAAATGTTCTGAAGATTGCAGGAAGCCTATGATATTCCTAGTTTGATATACAGACTAAGGGTGTAAAGATGAATTGAAAAATTTTCAGGCAGGGTCATAGCTTGGATAGTTGTCTAAATGTTTATCTTTGAAATCCTGCAGTCATTCTTCACCCATGAAAGAATTTGCTTTTGTTAAGTGATAGTTCTGAGTGGGGCCGTTAATTTTGGCTTGCAGTTGCAGGCTATTAATCAAATAGGCAAGAAAAGAAAACCTTAAATTATTATTGTGTGCAAGCTTTCACTGTCTTGGGTGCAAACATGGCCAAAATGTTGGCTCTCCCATGTACTGACTCAGTTTTTTGTCTCTTCCTGTGTCTTTCTCACTTGAGTTTTTTGTGGCATATCTAGATCTACACTTTCCTGTTCATTTTTCAGGCACTGGCCAAACCTCGGTGCCTTGTGACTATCTTTTTCTCCTACCCTGAATGCACCAAAGGCTAAACTGGTCCCCATCCTTCACTGCACTGAAGGGACGGTGTGTATGTTAGGGGCTGATGGAATATTGTGGTGCACAGGAATATCCTTGGATTGAAGAAATTACATAGCATCTTCTGTAACATCCCCATCTATGGTCTGCTTTTGTAACTCCCTGTATACATCTCTGTGCTATGTGGAGGTGCTCTGCGTGCTGCTGTCTCCCTCCTCTCCCTCCATAAGAGACACAGCACTTAGAAGAAAACTTCAAAATCAATTTATATTATTTTGAGTAATTTATGAGACTGAGTATCAGGGAGAGGGGTAGCAGTTCACAGCCTTAATTCAGAGTGCTGCATTCACCTCTCGGTGCTAAATGTCTCACCAAGGTTCTCTTTCCTTCCAGGTTTTCACAGGGAACAGCAATGCTGATAGTGTGGTTCACCACAAATTTCTGCACTCCATGAAAGCCCGCTTCTTGCGCTTCATCCCTCTGAAGTGGAATGTTGGTGGGCGGATAGGACTGAGAGTTGAGGTCTTCGGCTGCTCCTATAGTAAGTGGCTACATCTTAACCCACATATTTTCAAAGAGCTTATTGTTGATGCTGTCAGTGCTGTGGGAGAGGTCCAGCAGAAGTTTTACAAGTTCAATTGTAATGTGAAATACATAGCCATCATTTATTTTTTCAGTAGTTATTCTTGTCTTTCTGTTCAGGGATGTGCAGGCCCACCTAGCTCAGCTAGTGAAGCTTTTTCAGAGCTGAGCCTACCACAGACTGATTTACTGCTTCTTCCCAGTGCAAAGCAGTCAGATGTTGTAAAAACTCCTGCCCGGCTGGAGGGCACAGAGCTACTTCAGACCTTTTGTAGGGCTTTATTTAGGAATGGTACCACCTTTTGCTTAAATAGTTCATTTTTGGGTTTAAGTCAAATTAAATAGTTGTTGGGGGAAGTGCTGCAGATTATGCAGCTAGTACTTCTATTTGAGGCTCATGACTTCAAAGCTCCAGAAAGCAGAGAACTTGTTTGCTGCTTTAACTGCTTTTGCAGGACTGTTTTCTTTGGCGCTTGTCTTCATAACACATGGTGATGATCCTCTAAGACATGGTCTGCAGCATTTTGTCACATGGGCTTTGGAGCAGCCTATAAACATTGTTGCCTTGGGACATTTCAGCCACATGGTTGCCCTGGTGTACTCCTGCAGATATATGACCTATCACCATGGAAGAGTGCAAGTGTAAAGAAAAAGGACCGATGTTGCTCTCTTGCACTAAACAGAAATAAATCCACAAATGAGGAAACATAAGTCTGGTATTTGTTTCTCAGGTGGCTGTGGGTTTATTTCTGAAATGGTGAAACGTGACTTGAGACACTGCTGGAGAAAGGTGAGATTTTGCTGGGGAGAGTACAAGGGATTAACAGCATTTTACCAGTAAATACAACATGGTATGGCAGAAGTCACCATTGTGTGACACTGCTGTACTTTTACATCTCCCCATTTGGCTCATCCTCATCCACTCCTGCTGGGTGCAGAAAAGAGATTTTAAGATAATAAGCTGAAAACCTCTTATTTGGGAGACTCCTTCAATTCATCTGAGCAGAATCAGGGTGTCTTAAACATTTTGATTCACACTATACCATTGAACAGAGTGCTCCAGCACTCTTAGTGCCCTCATCAGTACGCTTGGGTCTTAGGATGGATTCACGTGGTTTCACAGGAAGGTCCTTGTTATGGTCTGTGTGTAGCTATGTGTAGATATAATCCATTCATGTTTTTTTAAATGCTGCATTTCCACCTGCTTTGGTGCTCAGGCACTGTGGACTATCATTTGCTTAAGTACAGACCTGCAACAGCCTGGTCTGAATGGAACCATTTCCAGTCCTACTAGTAGACATGGAAACTGAAACCTATGAATCAAAACTGCTCTTGATGACATCATTCCAAAGCAGGTGTTTAATCTGCTTTCAAAGAGCTTTCTTCTATTAATGATGACCAGACCTCTGCAGTGAAGAGTATAGTCCAAACAGATGTGCAACAAACAGAACTTGAACTGAAGGCTGAAACTTTTGTGGCTGAATGTGTTTTGGTGCTAGTCAATGTGAAATACTATATGAACACTCATGTCAGGTGGTGATTGTATCTTCTGTGATACGAAGAAGACTTCAGAGTCACTTGCAGGCTGAATTTCCTTGCACTAATATCATCTAGGTCTTCATCTTTGTCCTGTACCCTGCAGCTCCAAGAAATAAAAATGGTTATGCAGAATTGAGGTATGAGATTGAAGCAAGCTAGAAAAGAAATAAAGGGATTCATAAAAGTTTTACAGAGTGTTGAAATATTCATTCCGTTTATATAAATGTGCCATTCAAATTTCTCTCTGGCAAATTGCATATGCCAAGCAATACCTTCCTACAAGTTTTGCTTGTATAGTTTCACATTCTTGGCTACTGCTAACCCAAGCATTCCAGCACCATACAAAAGATGTTTGATCATTTCTAAAATGTCATCTTTGCTGTTATACTGACACGATATCTGCAGCAGATCCTGAGCTGGTGTACACCTACATAACTGCACTTTGTAATGTTTGACAGCATACAGACTCATCCACCATATTAATTTATGGCACAAGAAATATATCAATAATTTGAAAAGCATTAAAAAAAAAAAAAGATTGTTAGTGACAGGCTGTTGGGCAAACCAGGAAGGAAAACTGAGCTAGAAGAAGAACAAACGTCCCAAATATGCACCATCTCTAAAAGATGACCCTTCATACAAGTGTCTGCGTGTATATGAAAGGAGGGATATGAGTCTGGAAGTAGGAACAGCATTATAGTCACCTACCTGTACCAAAGGCTTCAGCTGATATAATTCATCTGTAACAAGCCTAATTCCAGTTATGCCCAATCCTCTTTAAGTTGCTGGAATGACTTAAAGGATTCTATAGGTAAACAAACCCAGAGTATTTGATCTTAAGTCCACTGAAGTTAAAGAAAGGATTTCCACTGGCATTTTAGATTTGGATCCAACCCTGAAGTATAGTATAAAAAGAGAACATCGGTATGGGGAACACCTATGAGCCAAATCCTGTGCAAATGTACATGTGTGACTGCAGGGTCATTTCTACCAGGTAATGGACCACTGGCTGTCCATTCCATCTTTCAGGCAAATGTTGCCCCAGAAATGCAGCACTTGATCTGAAAACAGAGTTGCTTTAATATTGATATCCAGGGCAGAAAACTGCAGAAGCGAGGTTTTCATTTACAGGCAGGCTGGAGATCCTGTTTGTGTGAGTGGCAGCATTTGTTGGATGGCTGAAACATAAGTCTGGGGACACTGACAGCTTAGGCCATCTGAATTTCATGTGCTGATGCACACCTGCTAAAACCCTGGGACTACTGCCAAACATGCAGCTGAGCACCTTGCTGTGATACATGAGAGCATGCAAAATAGCCTGTGGTTCCTTGGATGGTCTCTGCTCACATCAACTCCTTTTTAACCTTGCGTATTTGAGCAGAAGATGACAGCTATAGGAGAGGTT
This sequence comes from Falco cherrug, assembly GCF_023634085.1. Lineage (NCBI taxonomy): Eukaryota > Metazoa > Chordata > Aves > Falconiformes > Falconidae > Falco > Falco cherrug. The sequence continues at coordinate 28,437,327 of NC_073704.1, read as the reverse complement.
TGTGGCTTCATTGCTGCTTAAGCATTTTTGTCAAGGCAGAGTTAGGTGAATGTGACACTCTTGTGCCAGCTCAAGGCTCTGATCTCTCATTTTTTGGGTATGACCGTCCTGTGCAACATACTCTGCTGAAGAGGTCCCAGGAACAGAACCTTGCGCTAACTTTTGGCAAATGCAGCTTTCAGTGATGGCTGTTTAGTAGGGAGCATGTGAAAGGCATCCGGTCTTGTAGGTCACCAGATGCTCTGCCAGGACACAGTAACAAAAAATACTGAAGAATCATCTGAGAGATTAACTGCAACATGCAGTGGATGCCAAAGTGGCTAACTTAACATGGGAGTGCACTGCGGTTCGAAATGGCATTCGCTGTTTTTTATTGCTCCTGCTAGAAGTAATTTACTACTATGAATTTACCTCAAAAACTTATCTGTCAAATGAGAGCTTTCTGCTTTGTCCTGTGCCCTCCCCTGCCACCCCTACCCTCCTGCTCTCTTTTCTTTTCACCCTCTAATTCGCTGCTAGTTGACATTGTTTGTCTTGAATATAGAAACACGTTTTTAACAGTAAAGCTGTTGAGTGTGCTTGACCTTATCCCATACAGATCGAAGTTCCTGTGCAACAAAGCATTCCAAGGCCATCGGTTCAGCTGGAATTCATAGATAACATGTGCTAATTTTTGTTTACTTTCTTACAAAGAAAGTATGTATTTAAATGAAAATTATTTACATTTATTTGAAATTCCTGTAAAGATTCCACCTCATGTGCTCAGAAGAGGTACTGAAATAGGAAGGAGATGATACTGATCTGAAAACATACATTGATGTTTCCTGTTCAGAAAAGGATTTATGATGAGTTAAATGGAAATTTCCATGCAGAAGTATGTGTAAGGTCTCAGTGTTCCTTTGCAGCAGTGGCTCCAGAAGCAGTGCGATTATCATGGATAACCAGAGCTGCAACAGAGGATGTGCCCAGAGAAATGGCAAATCAAATGCTTTTGATGCTGGGGGCAGTGAGTGGGGAATGGGTACGTCTTTATATTTGGGAAAAGTCTTGTTAGCTCAGCACATGAAAAAAATCTGCTGACACAATTGCTTTTATAGGATAAGATTTATAGCTTCATTGAAGATGCTGATCATGTTCTGTAACTGGTTAATGGCCCAAAATGCATCAGCAGAATCAGGTGTATGTGCAGTTAACAGGCTGGGAAATCACAGGAGGAACAATGATAGGGTGTGAGACAGGGTATCTTCTGCTTTTGAGAGGTGAGTTATTAATTTGCAGTTCTCATCCGTTGCTGTCATTACTTCAATGAATATGATCTGATATTGTGATTTTTGATTAAATGGTATTTTTACTGGATTTGTTTTTCTCTCTTCCCCCTCCCCCCCCCCCCCCATCTTCTTCTCTCCGCTCTTTTGTCTTCCTATGAGATAGAAAAGAATGCATTGCAGAGAACCATCTGATGGTCATTGAGCAGTAGTGTTTGTAACCAACTGCATAAGATAAATACCCAAACAATTGCTTACCAAGAGGCAGATGGAGATTTGTGATACAGCTGCATAGCAGAACAGTCACCTCTGAAGTGCCCATCCACATTCATCCCTTGGACTGAATGTCTGAGAGGGGTATGGAGGGGGAAGTTGGATTGCTTTAGTTTCACTCAAGCCAGTAAAGCATGACTGGCCAGAAGAGACAGCTGCTCAGACCAGGAACAGTCGTTTTTCCTCCTGCAGGGAGTTAAAGCTCCCTGTTTATTGAGGCAAGTGCAAACCCAAAAAAGTTCCTGCCTCAAATTGCAACTGTTTCTAGGGAATATTTTTGTATTTTGGAATAACTTTGCCAAGTGTTTACTTTGCCCAAAATCACTGGGAGAACTGTCTTTGTAAGTATGAATGTATGTCCTCTCTGCTGCTAGGAGCAGATTGCTGCACAAGTAAACTCCATGCTTTCACATTGCTCCCAGTCTGGCTCCTCTCGGCATAGCTGGTCCTACAGGCTAAAACCTGTGGTCACATGCTCCTTTAAAAAAAAAAAAATTAAAAAAATCCCCCCCAAAACAATGACAAATGCTGAATTAACCTGATAATCCACCTTCAACTCACTGTCTGTATTTCCACCCACCCCCAAGTGACTTTGATGATTGGATCTGTGTTGGGGAAGGAAATTCAAATGGAATGATGTAACCAGCACCCCTGAGGCCAGAACCTCTATTGAATTTCAAAAACAGCATGATGAATAATTCCTGTTTCATGGGAACTTCATCACCTGTGAGCAGGAGTGTCAATCTCTTTTTTCCCCGATATAGAAGTGATAGGATGAGAGTAAATGGCCTCAAGTTGCACCAGGGGAGGTTTGGATTGGATATTAGGAAAAATCTCTTCACCAAAAGGGTGGTCAAGCATTGGAACAGGCTGCCCATGGAAGTGGTTGAATCACCGTCACTAGAGGGGTTTAAAAGATGTGTAGCTGTGGTACTGAGGGACGTGGTTTAGTGGTGAACTTGGCAGTGCTAGGTTAACGGTTGGACTCGATGATCTTGAAGTTCTTTTTCAAACTAAATAATTTTGTGATTACGTATGTATTCACAACAGAGACATCTGTTTGAATTGTTGGTCTGTGGAGAATAACATGAAAGAAGCAGTTTTTGCCTGATCTCACTTTTGATGAGTTTTATAGCCTTGTTGATGAGGACAGTGTAGAAAAGTACCCAGGCTGAATAAAGTCTATGCGTAAGTAAACCAACAGGCAGTGCAGGACAAAACAACACGTTGTGTTTTAGTTTGTTATTCCTACAGGTTTTTTGAGACTTAGACATTTCTGATCTTTGTTTTCTTGCTGCAAGTGGATTATGGACATACGTGGACTCAATAAACACTAAGCAAACAGGCAGGTTTTCTGGAATGACTGTATTAGAACTGTGCTGTATCTTTCAGTTTTTAATGGGAAGTCAACGATTTGTTGTCACACAAACTGACACTAATGACTTTTGGCTGCCAGTGTTAGCATTCATTTGACATATTTCCACTTTGTTTAGGGCTATTTATTGGCCGATGTACTCACAACTGATAATTAGTGAAGCAGAACTTTTCAGAAACAGGTTTTCCTTTGTGTTATACTCTGTAAATGTCAGTGGTAGAGCTGTTCAAGAAATCAAGAAACTGTGTTATGCTGTGACTTAGTGGAGAGTTAAGAATAAGGACTGAAGTGTGAATTCAGACTGGTTGAAGGCTTGGATCTTAAGAAGAAGAAGAAAAAGGACCACTATTATGACAACATTGAATCATTGCTTTCTTAGGGTATGTTTGGTTTTGAGAGGTAGAAGTGAAACCAAATTTAACTGCAAAATCCACTGGAAATCAGACTGTAGCTTCTTTATAAGCTATTTCCTAATCTCTGCCTGTGTTAAAATGAAACCATTTTTATGACACAATTGCAATTTACTTTAAACAAATTGAAGTATTTAATGTAGCTGGGGAAATTCATAAGAATTAAACTATTAATTTAATTCCCTTTATAGAAACGGGCAGTCAAGGTGTCAATAGAGAGAAAGAAGCTATTCTGAAGGAGCTTTTTCTAAATGTCTAAATCAGAACTAAAAAATAGTAAAAGCAGATGGTGTGAATACTTTTGTATCCATGATACTTCCTAAACTACAACTGTTCGCATATGATGTTAAAGAGCGTGTTATAATTCTGACATCACAGATAAGAAATTGGTCTTACTTTATTCTGGAGTGATTTTTTTCCTAGGGTTGAATTTCTTTGTAGTTTTATTCTCATAAGAAATAATCAATTGCCTTATGATTTGGAATGGAATCTGGTTTGGTGTGACAGAATTTCTTGTAGAATTTAAATTTTGAGCTCCCTGCAAGTTTGTGAGTGTGCCATCAAACTTCTGTAGATACTGTCATACTGACATGCAGAAGCTATCGATGGTAGTTTCCATGGTAAAAAGAGGTCTTTTATTTTACGAGCTTACAATAGTTTTTAATTGCAATCCTCTTTGAATCTTGGTTCAATTTAAAAAAGTAAAAAAAAAAAAAAAAAAGAAGAAGAAAACCCTAATCCCTATTATTTCCCTTTTTAAGGAGGAACAAATGAAACTACCATTAATGCTCAAAAGGATAGAACTCTCAAGGGAACATAGGTGACTTAAATCACCAGCTTCATAATGCAGTTACTGACCTGGAAATCTTGATTATTTTGCATATGGACCTTGCAATTATTTTTCAAAAGAAAATGGAAAACTGATAGCTTTGGATTATCATTAAAACATGTTGTTTGCAAACAAAGATAGTTTATGCTCTTTCTTCTTGGTTACTATGAAGGTATTCTTTGTCTTTATGCATGTATCCCAGTGGTTATGTAGCTTAGTAAACCCTTGTTCAGATGCTTCATTTTCTGGTGGTCTTAAATTTTAGTATTTTTCTTAAAAACAGGAAATATGGATTAACAGGTTTATTATTGGCAAGTAGATATGTCCATAATTTGTGCCAAATTGTCTTTAGATAGAAATAAAATTGAATTCATGTATGACAGTCACATGTTTGAATACAATCTATTAGTTAAAAGTATTTAAAGCTACCTGAAATGCTCTGTTTTTATATATATATATATATATGAAATCTAAAAAAGTTTATGAAAAATACATTTTGCTTTAAATACTACTTTATAAAGCAAAGACAGTACTGCAGGCTGCTGCTGCCAAAGGAAATATTAATTGCAATTGAAGAATTGAAAGCTTGTTTTCTATCACAGTGATTGAGTTTTAGAGGCTGACTGAAGAGGAAAATATGCTTCTAACAGGATTTTCAAAGGTGTGTAATCAGTTTAGATGCCCAGTTGCCATGAAATCCCTTCAAAAGCTTTTTGAATTGATATTTGACTATTCCTGCCAACCTAGTCAATTTGCATGCAGAAACATAGCTGATAAATGCCCATCACAAACAAACAGCCAACCCTCAGAGGGTAAAATGATACTTATTTGGATGCAAAGGTGGATGCAGGCATGGCTGACATGCAGAAACAGCTCAACAGACTGTTGTGACGCTACAAAAAGTGGAGTGAGAACTGTAGTGTTCAAAGTAATGAAACAGCATCCTGGGTGTGTTTGAGACAAACAGCAAATGTGGCAAGGGATGTTCGGCAGATCTGAATATGATGGAAGGCACCTGTTCTGTTCTAAAAAATTCAGTGAGAAAAGAGTCTTTGATGAGAGAGAGGACAAGTCCAGAGGAGTTCTGTTTTTATCTTAGTGTTCCCCTTCCCCAGACAGAGGGAGAGGACTGGAAATGGGTGAAATGTGGTTGCCCAAATGTCACGCATGTCATATGGATGTATGCTTCTGAGAATACCTGGCTCCAAGTGATATTTGGAAAGATTCTGAAAAAATATGGTCCCTCTCCTGATGCTGCCTCTCCTTTTCATTTTGCCATTTTCTTTCTCCCAGAGTCAGATATTGCAGACTTCGATGGCAGAAGCTCACTCCTCTACAGGTTCAATCAGAAACTTATGAGCACATTCAAGGATGTGGTTTCCTTGAAGTTCAAGAGCATGCAGGGGGATGGAGTCTTATTCCATGGAGAAGGACAGCGTGGAGACTATATTACCTTGGAACTGCAGAAAGGAAAACTCTCCTTGCACATCAACCTGGGTAAGGGTAATTAATCCTAATTGGTTCACATATTATTGTAACAAGGATTGTCTAGGTTTGCTTTTATAAATCTATTGTTTATATTAAGTCATATCTAGAAACTCCAGCTGAGAGAAGGTGGGAGGGGAAGCAAAAGAAAATACACTTGACTGATGTCACACAAGACATGATAGCTGAGCCAAGAAGAGATCTTGATTCTTCTAACTAGTTCTGACCAAGGCTGAGCTGCTGAATGACTACTTTTGAAGTTTTGACCTTTGCTTGATGATGCTTCCAAACAGTGATTTTTTTGAAAAAAACACCACAAAACCAGTTCTGTTTCTTCCCCTTCCTCCTTTTTTATTTTTATTGTTACTATTTTTAAGAAGAGCATTCTCAGGAGGTTTGGTTTGGAGTGCAAACGCTTATTTTTGGTTTGTGTCTTATTTTTTCCATTCCATGATCAGAACTGAGATGAGAATACAGAAATTAAATGAAAACATTTTTGTCAAAACATTGTGCACGTTGGTATTGTTTTGTTTCTGAGATTATTTCAGTTGAAAACTGTGTATATCTGGAAAGCCATCACTGTGTTATTGTGTTGTATCAGAGGGACAAATGAAAGGCTGGCTTAATTTCTTTCCATAGAAGGATGCTTGTTTTTTTTCCTGGTGAATATGCTAAAGCATTTTGATAATGCCAGGAGCTACTGTATTAGGAGTGATCATACCCCCTCCCCCAGCCTTACTGCAAAACCTTCATTAGCTTCAGCTGTGGGTGACCAATGGTACTGGACTCAGCAGTCTCAACTGACTCACATTTCTCATACTGAGGTTTTGAGTTGGCCAGAAGTTTCCACACCTGTATTGCTGTACTTTGGTCAGCACAGGAGCTCCACTTACCTTGTTCAGGTATTTAACTTGGTCTGAAAGCCCCAGCAGCCCATTCGGACAGAAAACTGCAACAAAGCCTCTTCCTCTGTTAACCGTGAGGGTGTGGGCAAGGAGGGGAGAGATTTAAGGTCCAAGTTTTTCACTGCCATTCTCAATCCTAATAACTTTGATGAAATAAGTAATCTGAATCATTGCATGTACTAATGTACATCGCGCTTAGACTGCCAAAGGTGATTTTAATAAAAATGGGAGACGTAGTATCTAATGATGTATAGTATTAACAGGGGCAGATCCCAGACTAGCAGTTCCAAGACACTTAAAGAAATTTGTCTAGAGCAGATAAAGCAGGCAACAGTGCAGTGTCTCAGTCCCCTGTTTATGACTTGGGGAATTGTAAGAAATCATAAACTAGTGGGAGAAAACTGGAGGCACTAAAACAGAATTCATAGGTAAATCTTTTTTGCATTTTTCCCCTAGTGCTTAATTACGTTTGTTTTAAATGTCAGTAACAATTTTCCACAGGTCTTGGATTTCATTTTTACATAAGCTCATTAATTGTTTAGTCTCCAACTAGCATTTCCTTCATTTCTTTCTTTCTTTTTATTTATTTAATGCATCAGAGAGTAGGAATGATAATGCAGCATTTTTCCAGTTTGGTATTTGGATGTTACTTGGACCAAGTAACTACATCACAAGCCTCTGAATGTGAGATTCTTTGACTCCATTGATTTGTTCTCCTCTTACAGATGTTTCATACTAAGATAAGAATATAGTATAGTTAAATATATTCTGTTACTTCTTCCAGAGGAGATGCTGTTGTGAATATGTAGTCTAAGATAAGGGTTTTTTTTTCTTTCAGCAGTAGCCCCAAATGCACAGATTCTAGCCATTTCAAGTCTCCTCTGTGCATTCATATGTCATGGTCAAGGGTTTTGATGTCTGCTCTTGAACCCGCTTGCATCTTCCCTGACAGTTTTGGAGCATGTATTCTCTCCATTCTGCTGGAATATAAAAAAGGACACACAGTCTCTTTCAATGAGAGGCTCTGAAGTGTTCAGATATATAGCCAGCTGGAAAACAGAAGAGTGCTTGAATTCACCAGGGTTAGGGCCTAAATATTTTTATGACTCTTGATCTAAAGTTTTGGAGATCTAGGCCAGGTGTAAGGATCTGTTTGAGCTGAGCAAAACACTTGCGTTCATGTTACTTCACTGACTTGTGGGGTTTTTTTCTCTGAAAATGGACAGGTGCAATTTCTGGTGAAAATACAAAAAGCACATAGTTGAAACTGTGAAGTCTCAGGAGTGGTCTGTTAATGTGAACAGACAGGAGATTATTGTGCAGCCTGAAGGGAGCTCTTAAAACACCAGGGCCTGGAATGCACAGCAGAGCCAAGGGCACAGGCGCAGTGGTGATCCTCTGTGTGCTGCAGTGGGTGGGTGCAGCACTGGGACAATCTTCTGGTTTATCACAAGGATTTCAGGGGTAAAAAATGTGTGTGTGCATATACACACACATATATGAATAAGAGGCGAGGCCCAAAGGCTCTCAGGCAAGTTTTGACAAGGGTCTGATTCTGATGGGCAGAGCTCCTGTTTGCACCCAGGAGGACTGTTCTGTGCTCCCCTTGAGTCCCCATGCTTCACTTAAGGGCCTGGGGGTAACCCTGGTGTCTTCTGCCTGTCTCTGCCCCTCCAGGAGACTCCAACCTGCACTTCAGTAACAGCCACACATCCGTCACCCTGGGCAGCCTCCTGGATGATCAGCACTGGCACTCGGTTCTCATAGAGCGCTTCAACAAGCAAGTGAACTTCACGGTGGACAAGCACACCCAACATTTCCGAACGAAGGGCGATTCAGATCACTTGGATATTGATTATGAGGTGTGTGAAGCCTTTTAGGTTATAAGCTGGGAGGTGAGGCTGAGCTGGTATAAAATGAATGTGGTGGAAAACAACCACCCTAAGAGCTGTTTCTTTCCAGCAAAGATCTTTTCTTTATTTAATATTTCCATCCTAGAGACCTCCTTTCATAGTTAACTGTCTACGTCAGTGCAGCTCTGTATACAACAGTCCCAGGAAATGGCCGGTCTCTGGGCAAATATGCATTGGATTATGCTTACAGTTCAAAGTAAGGCAAGCTTTGAGCTAAATTAAAAGGTATAGCCTGGGTTCTAGTCAAATCTTCAGGGAGAAAATGATCTTAGCTGTAGGGAGAGGTGCTGTGTCATCATCTCCAATGTGATTTTAATGCAAGCATTGAGCACCATCCCTGTATCTGATTGGCATGACCTCTCATGATACCAGCTCTGAGTTGTGCCTCTATCCAGCCACCACTTTTTTGGATTACAGGTGCCCACATAGAGATGAGTAGATAAATACCGTTGTCTTCTCACTAGGAATTAAAGACCCTAAGCATGACTGTCAAGATAAACAGTTCTGACCCAGGTCCCTTCACATATGGGGTTGTGATGCAGAGCATCCTGGTCTAGGAAGCCAGAGCAGCTCCGCCGAGGAAGGACTGAACAGAGGAAACATCCTGCCTGCCCATTAAACTCGAGGCTGGTGTGCTCCCCTGTCATGAGGCCAAGGTGCTACAGAGTGTAGTTTATATCACTCCAGCAGTTCAGTGCTTATGACTGATAGTAAATAATACCTTAAAAACTTTCATATCATCCCCTATCTATATGCAAGGCAGTTCTTCATCTGTTCCCGTCACCAGTGCACACCTGTGTGCAAATTACCCACGTTCATTTTTATCCCCATGCACTTGCGTACTGAATTTTGCTAGCCCACAAGGCACAGGGTCATGCTTGCACAGTCAGAACCATCACCCCGTCTGGATGCACTGAGCTGGCATGGTTTGTTGCTTAAGAGACCACAAGTTTCCCCTCTGCACTTTGAAATAATTTCTCTAGAAAGGATAAATTCCCAGCACACCCAAGGGACAAAAGCAGATGGCTTGGAAGTGTCAGGTGCCTGCTCTCCCTGCTCTCTGTTCCTCTCATGTTCCAGCTGAAATTCCCTTCTTTGTATTTCACAAAGCAGGGTGAAGTGAGTGGTACCTGTACTCTAGTACTGCGGTACCAAATCACAAGCACATTTATTGGGAACAACACATTTGAGCTTTGAGATTCTGGAACAGCTTCAGACCGAACTAGCAAGGGCCAAAGCTGTAACTACTTTCACGGTGGAGTTGAGAAAAGCCAAATGATTGAGTCTTCCATTTTCCTAATTTCAAAATATTAAAATTACTTGCTTCCTACTACAAATTGATGCCAATTAGGGAACGCTCAGGCTCCAATGTAATTTGCAGAACATTTTTCTGGATGTTCCAAAACAGGGAGCATGGTAGAGATCTTCAGCTGATGTAAGTCAGCATCACTGCTGATTCTGTGGCACTCAGTCCTGGCCCCTGGTGCTTAGTTTTCCACACTGTGTTTTCTTTCCATTTTCACTGAGACGATCAGCTGAACGTTACAGCAATACAGTCTATTGAAAGTTTATCTCAGCACACTTTAGGGATGAAAGACCTTACTGAGGGTAATAAACCCATTAGTTTGGTAATTAAAATTATTACCAATCACAAAGGAAACTTTTCTTAATAATGCAGTGGTATAATTGCTATTGATTTTTCTTCTGGTTTTGAAATCCAATACATAGTCCCTAAGCAGGGGACTTAAAGAGAACATGAAAAAACGAAATTCTGGTGTTCTAAGGAAGAACTAATGATTCTTACTGGAAAAAAAACCCAAAACATTGCCAGCACATAAGCGCTCATGCCAATAATGAACCTGCAAGTGATGTAAAGTAGCAGTCTGCTCACTCTTTGTTTCTCTGAAGTGATCAGTTAAATTCAGCTGAGGTGCAAGTTCATTAAGGACTTGTTTTCAAAGAAGTACTTTCAAGGTTGTCCAGGGAGGTTTTATTTGTTTATGTATCCCAGCTTGCTAGGTGGAGTGGGAGGAAAAATAGCCTCCAAATTTCCCTTTACTTTTGTGATACTGAGCTGAGGTGAGCGGGTAGGAATTATGACAGAAAATAAGGCTGCCCAGGTTCCAGCAGCCGTCAGCATGTAAGTGTTGCCACACAGCAGTGCATGCCCTTGATGCAGTGGATGCAGCAGGATTGCAGCACAGCTCCCGATGTGCTGGAAGCACTGTGAAGTACGGTGGCTGCAGGATCTGCATTATATCACTCACGATGCTGCTGGCTGCGATGGGAAAAATTAATAAAAACCCAGTGGTACCAACAGTAAGACTTAGCAAAAAAAGCCGGTAGAGTTAATTAGAAATGAGCCATGTCATCTGGAAAATGAAAATAGAATTATATTTTTTTTGAGTTGTGGGGTTTAGGGGTGTGGTTTTTTCCTTTTTTTTTTTTTTTTTTTCTTTTTCTTTTGCCTTCTCTCCGTCTTCTTTCTCCCCTATTATGCTTCAAGGATTATGGAAGCTTTATTTTCTTAGGGTCTTTGTCCTTCCAGGGCTTTCAGCCTTCCAGTTAAGTGATGAGTTGTAATCTGCACAATGCTGATTAGACAACATTACAGCAGAAGTTTTGTTTAAAAGTAAAACCTCAAACTTTCTCCATTACACTGCTCAAGTCCCAAATACCACGTGCGAGTATTGTAAAGACCAAACAACAGTGATATTTAGGGAAAACAGCTGCAAGGTGCAAATGGGGTAGTTCGTGTGTGGGATACTACCCCTCACTGGCTGAAAACAGAACTGTTCAGAGATGTGCTTGGTGAAAAGGGGTGACTCCAGCTTGCAGGTGAACCCGATGCTTTGAGGTTTATTCCTCCATTGCTCAGTGGTTCTGGCCACTGTGGTCTGCTGCTGGGTGACAGCCTCCAGGCCAGTGGGGGCTGTGGGCTGGAGACCATTTAAATGTTATCTTGTGCATTGGGTGTTCCTGGGTGGGGGGCTGGTGGTGCTATGTTGGTGAAGTGGTGTGTCAAGGCTCTTCACTGCTGTTTCCAAAACAGTGAGCTGTCTGTGACAGCAGTGTTTCTCCAACAGCTGTAATGCTATGCAGCTTGTAGTCTTGTAATGTAATTGGGCAGCCAGATCCTGCTTTGTGTTCTGAGGTGATACTGTTTGTGTGACTTGGTTCTTAGATAATATCCTGGCTGGCTGCATGGTGTGGGGCTTTGCCCTTTTGCTTTTGGGGTGATAACCAAATATCATTTTTATTCTTTCCAAAAGCTCAGTTTCGGAGGGATTCCTGTTCCAGGGAAGCCAGGAACCTTTCAGAGGAAAAATTTCCACGGGTGCATTGAGAACCTTTATTACAACGGAGTCAATATAATTGACCTCGCAAAAAGGCGCAAACCTCAGATCTATACTGTGGTAAGAGACAATAATGTATGCTTTCCTTCTCTACTTCCATGCTGTTGGTGTTCCCAGCTGCACTGAATGAGTGGAATTTAGATTTAGATAGCCATGGGCGTAATTAGCTTGTTAAAATTATATTGCTGAGGCTAACACCAGTCAGCACTGGCTGCTCTGGTAAGAGTTAATGAAAGACATGTGTGGAAATTAATACATTTCACTGACTTTCCAGGTGTATGAGAAATTGTTTGGACAAACTTTTAAATTCCTTTTCCAAGAGTAAAATGTCTCTTTTTGATGGCATAATAGAAGTCATAAAGACATTTTTTTTCTGGTTAACTCAGATAAAATCTTATTTTCTGAACCATTCGCCATCACTGTGGTGGAGTACAGTAGTAGCAAAATTTTATTCTTCTATTTGAGTTGGTATTATAAAGAAGAATAGATGTTTATTTTATTACTGGAAATATTTTTGTTTGTGCTTCCCCTTATATTCAGTGTATTGGCAGTTCTGAGAACCATTGACCTGGTAATAGTGTCTCTAAGTATGGTACAGTAGAGGTAAAGCAAAAGGTTCTATGGTCTTATCCAGCCTGCTAACATAAAACATAAATGTAACATCACACCTAATACAGTCCAAAATTACAGATATATTTAAATATATAATGAGCAAATAAAGAACATTTTATTTTGTAAGAAGAGGGAATAGTACACTCCCATGCAGCTTTGACAAATTGTAAATAATTCAGTTTGCTTATCTTGTGCCTCACTCCTGCACCATGCTTTGATATGTGCCTTTTGGCTAAGGCTGTGTATTTGCAGAATGTAGAGGTGAAACTGCTTTTGGCTCTCATGACATCTTGTGCTTTGTAGTAATGTGTATAAACAGACCGAAGCTAAAACAAAGCAAGCCAAAAGATCACAAGAAGTCCTTCCTTTCCCCACTTTCCCTGCCTAGGGCGAGGCTGAATACACAGGGAATGTCAAAATGGAAAGGTGATGGTTAAGAAGTCCTGCACTTTCTCGCTGGCAGTCAAGACTTGCCTCCAGGATATTCCCTTAGCCTGGGACTGAGAGACTTTGCTTTAATAAGCTCAAATCTGATTGCTCTGACTCAGGACTCTAAGGCAGAGATCTTATGAACTGTGTTAAATTTCTCTTCCCCTCAGATTACTTTCTAAGGGGAGCAAAGAGCCCTGGTCTGCTTCTTAGGACATTAAACAGCTGGTTGTTTTGCCAACTGGGTGATGGGAAGGCCTTCCTAAAGGGGAGAAGAAAAACTTTGTAATGCGCTTTTTCTCTGAAGGCTTTTGTCTGTGTATAGCCTGGCCCCAGGCAATGAAACTCTGTTATCACAATACTTGGTTTAGACAAAACTAGATCTAATCCTGCTCCCTTTGTCAATTTAAGGTAGCAGCGATGTGCCCCCACCTTTCAGTGTCCCTCCCAGAAACAATGATTTTAATGCAATAGTTTTCAAAGGCTGGCTGCTGTACTGCTTTCTGTGAGATGTATGATCTGCTATGTGCTGTGCCTGTGACACTTGCATATGCAAAGTGCATGGAAAGGTTGCCACACTCGCAGTGCCAAATAATCTTAGATGAACATCCTTCTATAGGAACCAGCTCCAGCAGATCTGTTTTTTTTCCAACATCCTTTCCATCGCAGCTATCCATCTCTGGCAACTCTCAGGTACTTCTAGCTTTCACAGGATAATCTCCCTCTCCCGTCTTTCTGCTCTTTCCCACTCCTTAGCAATTTACTTACTCAAATTAAAATGACTTGTTCTTGCTGAATGTAGTTTTTTTGCTTGCCGGATTTCCTCTGCACTAAATGCTTTTACTCAAAGTTCATTGAGGTTTTCAAGCAACAATCTGTATCCCCAGAGAGCTGCAAGCTTCTCTGCTTTGCATTCTTGTAGTTGCTAAGGTGGTCTGGAGTGGAAATGTGATGAAAGGAACATCACAGAAGAATAATTAAATATAGCAGGGACTTGGAATCGCTTCTTCCAACAATGCGTCATATGCTTGTGTTGCCTCCGCACAAGCTGGATATCACCAGAGATGGTTCTGTGTTGTTAGCCTTCAAAATACCTTTATCTCCTAACAAATGACATTTGAGGACAAACCAGTCTGGGATTAGAAAGCCATAAATGCTCAGAGACACTAGGTTTTGCCTCCAAAAGGGAAGCAGACTTCAATACTCAGGCTCCACTTCATTGTCTGTGCCTTTGTGAACGATGACACAGTCAGTGAGCCAAACTTGTGGGTTTTTGTACCGATCAACTTTGGTGTTTTTACTGTTGACATCTTTCACACAAGCAGGAAAATGATACAACAGCTTTGGAGGTATAGATTTCCTCTTATGAAGTAGTTCCTCCTCTATGTAAATAATGGTCCCAAATCAGCTACATTTAAAGTCAGAGGAAGAAACTACAGGTTGTCAATAACAGCATACTGTACTATGTATTGTACTCTTGGGTGATGGCTGTGATTATCATTCTGCCTGTTCTTTTCTGTAGCTCATTTGCAGTTGTCAGACTTGCAATAAATCCCCTTGAGAAGACATCTCAAGATAACGAGGCAGCCTGTCTCTTTGAACTGGAACTTGCCTTCAGAATTCCATTTTTATATTGTGTGATACTTAACCTCTCTACATGGTAGCCCTATCTATTTGGACAAGCTATCTATCTTCCCTCTGGGGTTTCTTCTGTCCCTGATGGCATGTTGTAAGGCTTTTTGTTGTGGTGGGGTTTTTTTATCCCCTAGGTCATTGAGTGTGGAGAAGTGATAGGGCATCTTTTATTTGCTCTCTGAAGGGATTACGGGTTTTAATTGCAAGAGGTTAAGAGAAGTCAAATTTCTGTAATTACCATTGTCACGGTGGTAGGGCTGGACCCTTGGGAAACCTCAGAAAGCACTTTAAAATAATGATCTAAAGATCTACCCTATTTACTAGCTGTCTTCTCAGCACAAAAGAAGTGCAGACTGCCCATTATGCGAAATTGTACAACAGTTACTCAGGCTTCTTGGGCAAGTAGTTAGGAGGAGGAAAATACGCTAGTTGGAGCCACATTTACAAGAAGCACAGAGGGAATTGTCCTTCAAAGAAGGTTATTTGAGCTGTTGCTGTCTGAGATGGTGAAGTCCTTGTTGAAGGATTTTGTGCTTGTTAAGGGTGTATGTAGATGCAGGAGGAGACGGGACAAGTTCTGTGAAGAGAAATCCTTTGAGAATTACTAAATATGTCTGGCTGAGGGAGTAGTTAAGAGAAAAATAGCTATAGTATCCTGAAAATAGCTATAGTATCCTGGCCACCAGTGGTTACCTACTGCTAGATTTAGGTTGCACCCTTAGAAACTGCTCTGATGTCACCTGTGGCCTGGATCTTAAGTCTTCTTGTGTTGCTGATTTGTGATGCCAAAATAAGAAGCTGTCTAGCTGAAGAAATGGAGTGAAGAGGTCATGAAAAGATGCTGTGTTTAATCTTCTCAATGCTTTACCCTGCGTACTCACTGAAACTGAGGAACACCCTATCCCCCTTTCCCTTCCAATACCTTTAGGTAATAGGAATTGGAGTAGTAGTTTTATTTAGCAGAGCAAACCCTCCGCTGACTTGAGAGGAGTGTAGGATATTTGTAAGGCAGAAGTTGTCAGCCCCTCAGATATGCTTGAATTTCTACATTGGCCTGCCATATTGGATCTGAGAGTGACAATTCAGCACAGCAAGGGATTTGGTGACATGTAAATGCATAACTGTGGTGCTTCAGGGAAATAACCAACTGCCAGCATCAAAGAGCAGGGAAGGATACCTAGTGACAGGAGAATGTAAACTAATAATTCATTCCCTTTATAGA
Organism: Falco cherrug; assembly: GCF_023634085.1. NCBI lineage: Eukaryota > Metazoa > Chordata > Aves > Falconiformes > Falconidae > Falco > Falco cherrug. Next base: position 28,421,618 of record NC_073704.1, on the reverse strand, counting down.
GAATCTGAACATGCTGTTTTATTAAGCTGATTTGAGATACCTTCATCTTGAGAAGAATTTACCTGTCTATGCATGTCTCGTTCTACTGAAGTGCTAGTGCAAGTCAGCCTGGTGATTTGTGAAGGACCCTACAAAGGTTTGGAGAACCAGGAGTTAAGTGTATCTTCCCCCCCCCCCCCCCCCCCCTTAGTTTTTGCACTGCAATCAGATTATAGGAATGATAAATAAAAAATGTTGGAACTATTTAGTGACGTTTTACACAATGCTTTACAGGACTAGGTTAACTTTATTAAAAAAAATAAATTTATGCAATTATTTAATGAAAAAATGAGTAGTAAATGCTTATTAAAAAAATAACTCAGTTTGCTGTTCTTTAGATAAGACAGGTGAACTCAGATTCCAGAAATATTTGGTTCCTGTAAAACCAACTTTTTATGGTTACTTCTATTCCTGCCTGTTTTCTGGGTCTTCAGATGAGTGTCCTTCACATCCTACCTGTGGTGTGGAAAAGTAAGAAAGTCTATATAAATAGTATTCATTTTAAGTTTCTGTTTTATTGTTGCTGAATAGTTTAACAGGATTGTTTTGAAAGAAAGTAAGTGTATCACCTCAATCAAGGTCTTGAAATAAAGTCTATTTAAATGATAGCTTTCCCATTGATTTAAGTTGGCTTTGTCTACTATTCTAAAGACTTTCAGTCTGTAAATATTTAATCCATCATGTAGGTACCACAATAAATTCTCCTATTTTTGATATAAAAGTTTTTGTCTTACAATTTTGATAGTTGTGATGGCCACAAGTGAAGAAAGTCTTTCAGGGAGAGACAGACCATATTTTTTTGTAAGACTAGTTGATACATGCAGAAAAAAAATGGCAAGTTTTTGAGCAAACAAGGCCTTTTTGAGAGTCATCAGCCTTCAGCAAATTGGAGGTTAGAAACAGTTGTTCAGAGTTTAATTTATTACATTATCTGGATAGTCAAATTGACTGAATAGGGCAGTTAGCACCTGCTGAGCAGAGGAGGATGTTTCAAGGCGGGAGGTGTTAAAGCTGTTAGTCCCTGTAGGAGAGCAAGAAAGATGGCTAATTATTGTCATAGGAGTTAGCAGGGGATAAGGAAAATAGGGAACATGTAATTTGCTGTAAAGCCAAGGCTTAAATGTCCTTTTTCGTAAGGTCTTATTCCAGTAGGTAAGGTCTTGGGAATTGCTTGGTTACTTGGCTGCCCAGCGTAACAGAAAGGGGCAAACTGACCCCATCATAGTCAAGAGCCTGGAGCAAGTGCAGTTCATACCAACCCTGTAGGCTGGTGCTGTGCTGTGATACACGGATGCCTGGAATTTAAAAAAAGAAAATCTAATAAAGAAAACTAATACATTAAAAAAAAAAAAAAGCTGGTAAGAATTGCTTTCTGTGTACTTCTTATTTTAAGGTACATGTGGATCTGTTTTCATAATAATAATAATAAATCTCCTTGCTGCTGTGTTTTGTCCCAGGTAATATAACCTAATAAGCTGTAGATCAGTTTGCCTTGAACTGGAACAAAAATTGGTCTTGGATTGTGCAAATTTGCCAGTTTGATCTAAGACATTTATCTTATTCACTTTGGCAAGACGAATTTGAAAGGCTGGCTTCATTCCTGCTTGTTGTTCAAAGCAAGGTGTGTTGGATCTGGCTGAAACCTAGTTACTTTTCCCCATAGCAGCCCTCATGTGCTGCCTTTGTATTGGCAGCTAGAAAGGTGTTTGGTAGCACAGCAGTGTTTTGGCTACTGCTGAGCAGTGCTGGTAGAGCATCAAGGCTGTCTCTGCAACATTCCCCCCTCACCGGTACGCTGGAGGTGGGCAAGATCTTGGGAGGGGACATGGCCAGCACAGCTGACCCAAACTGACCAAAGGCATATTCCATACTATATGGCATCTGCTCAGCAATAAAAACTGAGAGAATGCCTGGGGTGTGTGTGTATATGAGGACAGGCATTTGTTATTGCAGTGTTTGTCTTCTGGAGCAACTGCTATGGGTACTGAAACCCTACGTCCTGGGAAGTGGTTGAACATTCACCTCCTGATGAGAAGTAGAGAACAAATTATTTGTTTGCGTTTGCTTCCATGCTCAACCTTTGCTTCTGCTTTATTAAACTGCCTTTTCCTTGACCCATGAGGGTTTTTTCCATCTTATTTTCTCCTCCCCTGTCCCGCTGAGGAGGGGAGTGATAGAGCAGCTTGGTGGGTACTTGGCATCCAGCCACGGTCCACCCACCACAGAGGGAAAATATTAAGTATTCTGTATTTTTGTGTGTGTGTGTTTTTCCTCCTGTGCTCTTTTCCTCATTTTTCTGTCTCTCTAAGGGAAATGATGTATGGTTTTTCCAAAATAGTTCTATATTTGCTCCCATCTTTTGTCAGCAACTCGTAGCTATTGTACCATATAATGGAACAATAATGTACAGTTACTGTGGGCATCAAAATGGTAAAATCCCATGTTCCACTTCTGGCCAGTGACATAGCTTAGGAGTCTGAGACAAAGAACATCTAGAAATACCTAGCCAAGCATTTCATCCTTAATTCTGTCACAGTTACAGTGTTCAAGGTTTTTTTTCATGCTTTCCTTTTCGTTTAATGCTACGTTTTCCACATAGGAACTTAAACTTAATATAAACAACTTAAATCAATGTGATAAACAATTAACATTTTATTGACATGCTTGATGCCTACAGTGAGTAGGCAGTTCCCTATGACAGGGTTGGTTATCACAAAGATGTGTTAGTTTCAATGAAACTTGGATCAGGAAAGCTTTCAGAGTTCCATCATGAAATTTTGCTTGGAAAAAGAGAAACCCACCTCAGTATAAGAATTTCCCTTAAGGTATGAGCCACGCTATTGCTCACTCAGTGGACTAGTCCTAACTTAAGTAACACCGTGTGCCTTGGTACTCTCACATCCTGTTTGAAGACAGTTTGCACCAGTATTTCAGAAGGTTGGAGCTGGCATCTTGCTTTGATCTGCTTTTCATTCAGTGCTTAGCAATGTCTTGGTTTGAGAAGTACTTGAAATCTATGTGGGTCTGCTGACATCTGTTCTGCTTGAGATAGTTAATTTAAAAACAGGATTTGAAGGGACCTCCCCCATTCTTGAAATCTAATTGCTCAGAGTTGAATCACAATCTTTAATCCTATCCTTTTAAAACTGCATCAGAGGTCATCTCTTTTCCTCTGTTAACTCTCTTTGCAAAGTCTTCCACAACCTCAGTCTCTTCACAGCTAGAAGTAGTCCTCCAGTTTCCAAGCTAGAGACATTCTTTCCAGTTCGTCCACATTTGTATCTCAGCCAGGCCTGGGATTTTAGTCCCTTTACCTGTCATATGAAATCTTTCTTTCTAATTCTCTGCAGAAAACAAGAAATTCTTTTTATTTAATAGTATCCATAGTGATTAATAAGGAAGGTAAATGCCCATTTGATGCTCTAAACTGCAGGTAGAATGAGAGCTCAGAAAATACTTATTTATTGTTCTTACTGTTCAAGTTGTGATCTTGACATGTATCTTTTGGTAGGCTAGATGTTGAGGATCTCAATTCAGCTGGCAGTTTGAATAATTTCCCAAATACATACTACTTTTGATTAATATTCTGTGAGAGCAAAGGGGATGTATGAGAAACTTGTCAACAATTGCCCTGACTGTGGTGTTACAGCAGTTTCCTCTCTTCATTCAGCAGTACATAATACTACATGAAGAAAGGTCAGAAAAGACTGAAGTGATTCATTAAAGTTTTGCAGGTGTCATTGAAGTCCTGCAGAAGTCACTGGAAATACTCCAGTCAGTTTTGGATGAGTCTATGGCTCAGAAGGTCTTCTATGTAATCCACTTTTATCCTCATCACTGAGCAACTGTGTTCTTCCATTCTCTTTTTAATAAGAAAGTCTCTGATTCTTCCTTAAAATGTTGTAACAGGCTGTCTGTCACCTGTTCATTCAACATCTTACTTGAACAAGAACCACTCTGTAACCATACCCTGCTTGTAGAAATCTGGGGTGCTTGCACTCTTGAGACAAGTGTCATGGCAGCCAGTGAACAATTTGCAAATATCTCCATTACATTTCTAGATTCAAAAGGTTTATCTTGTAAGAACAATAAGAACTCTCTTCAAAAGATTTCACTGTTTATTAGGGAAGTCATTAATCAGTCTGGAGATGATAGACTCAATGGAATTCTCAAACACCACATGATAGCTGAAGTTTCCAGCGGCTTGGTAGAGCTGAGAATCTCCTTTATTTTCTCTAGGGATTGGACTCTTCTTATCCCATTTCTTACCCAATGAGCTTTTACTTTTCAGTTAAACTGGGTTCAATTATAAAATCAAGTGTCTGCCAGAAGTCTTGCACGTACCCTTGAGAGTTCCAGAACTGCTGCCAATTAAAGCAAAATGCTCCTGATCAGATGCAGGTTTAGGGGGAGCTGTTTACCTTTCTGACTTAGGCTTGCTAGAACAATTTGAGAATAACATTCAGAGCAAATATAACAGTTTTTGTAATATGAACCTATGCCACTTCAGTAGTGTTTATTTCTTTATCCAAATTTTCATGTTATTGTCTCTAAGTAGATGGCATTGGTCAGTGTGAGGACATCAGCAGTTATTGTTCGTGTATATTCACTATATAATCTGGTTTTGCTCTGTAATGCTGCTTAAGAAGATGTTTCCCTCCTAAATGAGTCAGTTGAACTGATTTAAGTTTCCATAGCATCTGTTGGTTTATTTAACATGGTTTTCCAAATCTCCTAGCTAGTTTTTAGCTCTGATTAAAATTAGTTTATGTCCCTTACATCATGGAGATCTCAACTCTTGAATAAAAGTAACAAAAAAATACCTTGTTAAAAGAACGCCCCCAAAAGGCAAGCATGCCTCTTTTCTATCCCCCAGATTTATTTTTAGTCCCAGAACACAGAATACTTCAGCACTGCCTTTATGCGTTCCCACCTGATTGCTCTTGTGGAAGGTGGGATCGCACCTTCTCTCCTTCAGTGTGGTCCATGAAGAGTCTACAGAGCTTGAAGTCTCACCAGGTGAAGCATGGGAGGAGACTCATAGGTCCTGCCCATGTGTCCCAGCATTGGCTGTGGGGTCAGTCAGTGCTCTTTGCTGCTCCTGTCCCAGTACAAGACTTCTATGCAGAACTTGAATGGCGTGAATTATTAGCTGGTGTGACTGACTGAAGTATTGCTGAATTTTTCAAGGGGTCACAGTAATCCATGAGTTCAGGACTAGTTGCACGTGCTGAGAACACAGACAAAATATATCAAAATCAGGCAGAAAATTGACCTTATATTTGGGCCCACACATATGTATCAGAGGTACTTTGATATGGTGCTGCTGCAAACAGCTGAAAGCATATTGACTATGCAAGGTCTTCACTGCCTCATTTTAAGGTCATCTGAAGGTTTGTTGTGCATTGTAAACATGTTTTTTTCATCTTAACATTCACCTTCTCCGGCACCATTAAGTCAGTCTAGGCATAGCTTATTCTTCTGGTGGGTAAAATCTGCAAAGAGCTTTGAGACAGAAATCCTATCCAAAAGTTGCAAATCTTCCCCTCTACAGTCTTGCATTTTGTTACAGCCTCCCACTGCCAGTGAAGAAAATTAGATACTTGAATGCAGACTCATAATGTTTGAACGTTCCTCCAAGCTTCAGTGTTATATATGTATAAGGTCTGTAAATGTCTTACTGCTTTGTATGGAATTACTTGAATCACTGTAAATGTCTAGAATTGCAAAGAAAATTTGTCATCGGCATTTTAAATGTCTAAACCTTTAAAAAGCTCTAGAGTAAGTTAACTGTATTTGTTTATATCGCTGCAGTTGACAGTTTTCTATAATTTGTCATTAATTCAGATGAAAATGGAGACAGAAATATAACAACAGTAACAAAAAACCCCACACAACCAAACCTATGGCATCTCTTTTATGCAGAAAACTCCCAACAATTAGTAGAAAAGTTTTAAAATTTGAGAGCAAATTTCATCATACTTTCCACCTGACTAATCTTCAGGTGACTTTGGATAAACTTTGGATTATATCTCAAAATTTATTCTAACATGATATACCCATGGATAACCTTTTGCCATTGTTAAATGTGGTATGTAGCATTCTGCGCCTAACAGGGCAAGGAATACAGAAATAACTTGATATAGATATAAATCTATCAAGGGTTGTTTCATTCAGTGATAGCTTGGTCTCTTTCTGGAACTTTTTTTTTTTTTTCCCCTGTTTTAATATAAAGACAAGAAAGACGTTTGAAAGTGATAGGGAACAGTTCCATCAGCTGTCTGAGATTTGAAAGAGGAATTCCCCAAGCACTGTGCAAGTTCCTATACATCCATCAAGTGCTGTTATTATAATTATCCTGTTAGTGAGGTACCAGCTCTGATGAAAAGTGGTACCATGGAGAAAGCCTTTTACCCAGATGTTTTTATCAGATTCCAGTTGGTATTTTACAAAGCAATTTAGTTCAAAGCAACAATCTCCTGGATTGGCTTTGAAAGACGTGGCTGTTTAAATGCGTCCTGGCTTTATACATTGTTACAGTTTTATTACGTGGCTTGATTGACCTGGCTGGCTAATCTACGATGGCTGAACAAAACGGTTGAGTCATTTCTTCTACAAACTACAGTGGTACATGCTGGTACAGATTCTGCTGACTGCTTTGAGAAAATGTGCTGCTTTTCTGGGTAAATAACACCATTGATTTCAGGGCTGGATGACTGAGGTGATCAACTAAGTTTGGCAGTAAGCAGTGTTAGATTTCACCATGCTTGCTGTGTATCTAATGTTTTAATAATTCCTCAAAATATCTGATCAAAAGCATGGGACCTAGCACTGGCAAGGAAATCTCACTTGTTTCATCCCACTATAAGTACTGTATTCAAATTACTATTTCCTTGAGTTTCCTTATGAATTTTGAAATAATTTCGGAGTAATTATTTTAAACTATTTGTGATATTATCATCATTAGGTTGACTTTCATTATTTGGAGCAGCACAGGGCTGTGTCACTCAGGGTAAAAGAAAACATAACCAGTACTGCAATTGCAAATTATATTTTGTATATTTGAAATAAACCCAGAAAATTTGCCTCATATTTTGCCCCGTGTACTAGATTTTAGGAGATGAGGGAGATTTTACTTTTAAAATTATCTAACATTGGTGTAAATGGGCAGAAAAAGCACTCTCACTGCATTTTGGCTTATGTAGAATAAATCTAGTCTGCTTGGTAGGATCGCTATGCATTGGAGGATGCTTTGTTTTCTCAATTGCAGCTTGCCTAATTCACACCCCTGTAGTCCCATCGGTGCAGAGCCAACGCAGGACATTTGTATCACATCCCACAGCACGTGAAAGTGCAAGCGGACTTACTGTTCCTTTGATGCCAGTTCCTGAAATTAGCATAGATCTAAATGAGTTTGATTTTCTTAACATAAAGCTAAACTTTACCTTGAAATGGGAGGTGCTGGGAAACACAAAGCAGGTGTGGCCATGTGGAGGTGGTCTGTCTGGGCTAGCAAATAAGCCCTTCTGCACCTAGTCATGGTCTTGATATGGGACATTTGGAAACATTTAGATTCTAAGAACTGAGGTTTTGATTTTTGATCCCATCCCCGACCCCCCAGTTAGGGTGAAAGTAAAATTTTTAAATCCAATGTGTTTTCCTAGAATGGACGGATACATTTGCTAATGAGTTCCAAAGATTCGTACCTGAATAACAATACCTATTTCAGCCTTGCGGGCCATTAGAAATCCAATTTACTGGATTTGAGCTTATTTAACTATGGATGTTTTGAGATGACCGATAAAAATTGTCATGTTGATTACGTTTGTTTGTTATTATTTGTAGGGGAACGTGACCTTTTCTTGCTCAGAACCACAAATCGTTCCTATCACCTTTGTCAGCACCAGTCGAAGCTACTTGCTACTACCTGGGACTCCTCAAATTGATGGTTTGTCAGTCAGCTTCCAGTTTCGAACATGGAATAAAGACGGCTTACTTCTGTTCACTGAATTGTCTGAAAATTCGGGACCCCTCTTGGTTTACCTCCATGGTGGGAGATTGACACTACTTATTCAGAAAGAGACAGAGAACCCAGTGGAAATCAGTGAAGGTACTTAATCTTTGTTTATTCTCACCTGTCTCCCTTTAAAAAACTAAGGTCCAACCCCACAGGATGAAAGGATGGTGAAATAAGGAAGCACACAATTGTCTTTATCTTTTTAAATTTTCTCTTGCTTCCCAGTGGTAGAGGTGCTCTGTGCAGCTTGAAGTAGATCTATGCATAAAAAGCTGGCATCCTGAGATCTCCAGTCTCAATCTACCTGACAATTAGCTCAGCCTCTGTGTTCTTAAACAATTACAATATTAATTTTTTTTCAGTCAGGTCACCTGAAGACCTCCCTGTTTCCCATGCTCAGATTGTGCTGAAGTCAGCTGGGAGCCAGCTTAGGTGCTGCACTGTTCCCCAGCCCAAGTCACGGCAGTGTCAGAGCTGATTTTCTTCCCCTAACTGTAGCTTTACACTCACCCTTTATGCTATGCTCAGAAAAGAGGCTGACCACGGGCTTCCTCTCCTCACACCGCTTCACTGTGCTCCTTAGCCAGTTTGCAAGTTGCTTTGTGTACGGCTGATGGGATGCAAGAATGTGAAAGGGTTGCCTCTCTGACTTAAAATTCAGGGGAAATTGCTTGTAAACACTTACCAGAACAGCTACACATTGGCTCCCAGAGACAACAGGGAAACAGTTCAGACTCTGCAACAGAGGCATGACCAGAACAGCCCAGCTGCTATCCCAGTGTGACCTGTATAAGCTGTGCTGGCATCCCAAACTGAAATGTTCTAAGACCGGGGCCCTCTGCACATACTCCACTGCTATGCAGCAGTGCTGGGTGGGAGACTGGGAAATTAATTTTCTGCATAGGTTAAATACCCAGTTTCCAAAGGTGGATGAGTAATAGTGATGGAACTCAGAAGGAACTGAATAATAATAATGATATTTTCAAGAGCAGCTGTTTAAAAATATGTAATATTAAAATATTCCCAGTACTGACTAAAAGAGGGCAGATGTGTCTATTAAAAGAAGCAGAGATAAAATCTGACGGTTGTCAAAGCAGAGCTGTTCCGTATGCGTGTTTTGTTCCCCTTTATGATAGAAAATGAGGCAGCCGTGCATCTATCCTTATTCATGTAGATTGCTACCGCCTTAGCTTGCTGCTATTGAATGCTGTAAACTGAGTTTCCAGCCTTTATTGCAGTCCTAATTAAATTGTCGACAATGCTGAGACAATGTCAATATTTGGTTGGTGTATTTGTTTTTATGTAGTTCTGAAATCATGAACCCGAGCCCAGCCTTTGGTGCTATCCAAAACATTTCTAAACTGCCTACTTGCAATTTCTGCATATTTTCCATGTGTAAGTGCCATGTTCTGCAGATGTCAGGTACTCACAATAAACTCATGCTTGCTCAAGAATGGACCTATTTTTGCCCCAAATGGGACCTGTTTTGTTTTGACATCTTTTCAAACTTCAGCAGCATATTTCACTTCAAAATGGACTTGTTCTAGTGAAAAATTACCCATTTCTGCTGGGAAACCAGCCTCTTATTCTATGGAAATTGTACATGCGTTAACAGCCATTACTGTGGAAATTGTCTCATTTTCAAATTCATAATGAAATGGCTTTTCATACGTGTAACACCCACAATTTTTTTATTTTGTTTTGAACTGTTCTCACACCTCTTTGTGTCACTAAGTGCTCGTTTGTTTCTTCTGAAAGCTACATCAATGAAAAATATTCCATTAGGGAGGGGAGTAAACACTAGTTGTCTGTGCTCGATCTCAGTGACTCCAGCCTGACAGTAGAGTATTTTGAACTGTAATTAGGTTACTTTTGATCTGCACCACTGTGTGTGAGCTCAGAAGCTTGCCCGCTGATTTTCATGGCTGTCAGAATGGATGTGGGGTTTCTTTGTAGCTATGTGGTGTTATTTCAAAAGCCATGAGATGCAACACTGATTTTCAGAATAAGGAAACAGAGAGATTATTTCCCACTTTGCACAAGTGTCGAGAAGAGAAAGAGGCTACCCAGTACTATAATCTCTCACAGCTTCATAGGTTCCTGGTCAGAGCAACAATTGCAGCTCTCACAAGACCCATGACAAAATCCAATATAGAAGGGCTTTGGTACATCCATCAGTAAGACTGTGTGCTAACCTAGTGCTGAAGGGCTTTAAGAAACACAAATCCTACTGATACCCACTGGAGTTTGTCATGTTTCATATTGGAGCCTGAGACAGGGTACGACCATCTCACTGAACCTAATCCTCTGCAGTCTCAGGCATGTGTTTAGTACCAGAAGCTCAACAGAGATCTTTGCACGCTCCCATGAGCCACAAGCATTTCCCAACAGACTGAAGATGGACAGACATAAATACCCACAACACGGTAGTAATGTGCTGCCAGAAAGGTGAAGGGACTGGACAGCTCCATGAGTGCCTGTGGTATCAGAAGCAATTAGCTTAAAATATGAGGTCACCTACTTAAATCTCTCAAAACCTTTCAATTTCTTGGGCCTTTTCTTCTATCTGGTTTGTTTCCAGAAGTGAGTTCTTTTCAGCTGGCGGTTCTGCATTTTTGGGGATCAGCTGCACATTTGTGGTCACTAGCTGGAAGCAAAAGGAGGTTTGAAGAACATGGTTGTCTCCCGCACCTCTTTTTTTCACTTTTTATACTTGTTTTTTGCCAGGCACCAACCTCCACGATGGGCTTTGGCATTCTGTTAACATCAATGCTAGAAGACATCGCATTACCCTGACACTGGATAACAACGCTGCCACTGCTAGCCATGCAACCACTGTCTCAAGGATCTACTCTGGAAACAGCTACTATTTTGGAGGTAGGTTGATTCAGACAGATGCAGGACAGGTTTTCTTAATGAAGACCTTCAGGTGCTCACCATTGAAGTCTCCCCATGTGCACAGTTTTTGCAGCCAAGAGTGTATGTTATACTAACTGATTTTAGGCCCCCTGTTGAGCTGCAGAGCGCTTGTGGGAAGATGGAAGAGTCTTCTTGGTCAGTCCTTAAGAGGGAGAAAGGTCAGAACCCCTAACAGTAGCCAATGTGTACCTGCATCTAGCTGACAAAACATACAAAAGCTACATAGCTGTATTAGCCACAAGGGTTTTCTTTCTAGTTAAAAATCCCGAGGACTACTAGTATTATTGATATTCCTGTAAATATCACTGTCCTCAGTAACTTTAAACTTCAGAGCTTAATTGACATACAGCTCAGATCTACAAAGGTATTTAGATACTGTGCTCATGGAAATGAATGTAAGCTCTGCTCAATTTTGAAAATGGAAAGAACAGTCTTGAAAAATACTACCTTCTGTTTTCTGGAGTGCAAGCATTAATTTAGGAAAAGGAAGTGTCATCAACTGTCTTTTTACCTATTTCTGTGCACTGCTTACTGTAGTGAGGCTGTGATGTTGATGAACCCTCTGCGCTGCCCTATACAGCACTACGTGAGGATGCACAGGAGGCTTTGGATCTTAGAGCTGACCAAATACTGAGAAAGCTCAGATATAAATGGTTTTCTTGCTTGCTGTCCACAGGATTTCATCCTTTTACTCTGTGTGTTGCTGCAGCAGAAGAATTTAACCCATTTGCACCGTTTTTTTAATGGGAGTCAGTTGCTATCAGCTGTGGAGTATAAATAAGATGGGAACCCCCCACATTCTGTTTTCACTTAACACATGTGAAAACCTCATACTCTGATATTTCCAGTTGCTGAGTGCACTTCACTTTTTCTTTTTATTTCACCCCCCCCGTCTCCTTACTGAAGGATTTATAACACAAGATGTTGCACGGCACAAGGAGTGAGAACTGAATAGTGAGCCTCTGAGTTCTTGCATCAGGAAATCCCAGCAGAAATAGATGAAAATTCCAATATTCTTCTCTGCCTCTTCTCTTTTTCCCACAGGGTGCCCTGACAATTTCACTGATTCCCAATGTTTAAATCCCATTACTGCTTTTCAAGGCTGTATGAGGCTCATCTTTATTGATAACCAGCCCAAGGACCTCATTTTAGTTCAGCAAGGCTCCCTGGGGAATTTTAGTGATTTACACATTGATCTGTGTGGCATCAAAGACAGGTAATTATTGTTTCTTTTTTCATGTATTTGTTCTTTTTTCATCCTAGTGCTTTATAAATACAGGTTGTATTAAGTGAAAATTGTAATCTGCCAACATTACAGATATTAGGCATAATAGAACTACTAATAGAAAATATTACAGCAAAGGTAGGACTGGAGGGGAAATGGTTTCAATTACATGATGCTCTCTTCACGTTGACTTGCGGGAAATAGAGTATGCAAATTCAATCAAATTACAGATTGGTGAAAGGATTAAATTTTATGCATAAACAACATTTGATTGCTTTGAAGTTTTAAAGGGAAATGAAAGAGAAAAAAATTATTTGATTCATCAGAACATGTCATCCCCTTAAAATATTAGCTGGTTTTGCTTAAGTAGATCATTTACAGTTTTTCTTGTTAGTCATTAGAGCACAGCACATTTATAATACAGATATGGTACACCTCATGCGACATACTGGCCATTCAGTAGGACAATATAATGATGAAATGTCTGTATCTACCAGAGACACATTTCAGTTTAACTACTGCTCTGAATCCCTCCTAAGCTGAAACCTGACAGGAAACCCAGATTTTCTCATAAAGAATAGAGAGGAAATAAGAAACCAATTATTTTTTTTTTAAGTATTTCCTAATTTCTCCTTTGCTTCCTATGGATTTTTAGTGTCTAAATGTTACTGAATTATTTCTGCAACTATGTACTTTGAAGTTAATACATGGAATAATAGGCTTTGATGTTATTTTATTTTATTTTTTTCAGTCTAGCAAAGTTCTGAAAAATACTGCTGGAAATTTCATGTGCTTCAAATAGTTAAGGGGGTAGTAAAGGATGCTTTGGAAATGCGTTAGGAGCTTAAGCATTTAACATGATTTTTTCAGACATTGCTTAGGGAGGTAGAGCTGAAGGCTGATCTCCATTATTGCTTACTGCAGGAGGAATCAGGCTGCTGGAGCTGCAGTCCTTTGAAAAGTGGGCAAAAGCTCTGTTATGTGAGACCTTTGTGCTCACCTTTGTATGTTCATGTTTGTTAACTTATACAGAGAAAATGCTGACTCTGCTGATCAAATCTGTTTCCATGTTGAACGATGACTGAATTCAGGGGGATACGAATTTCACACCTGGTGTGCCTGAAATGGTAGATGGAATTAACAAGATGCAGCTGATTTAACAGAAGGAAGGAAAATATAAATTTTCCTGAGAATTAAGAGAAAGTATTTTGTTGTTTTCTTGGAAAAAGATTTTTTAAGATTGAGTGGACCATTCAAAGGCAACTTGTATGTTTGTGTATTGAAACAGAAGAGAACTCTTCTGTTCTGATGTAGAGGTGCTGTGGGATGTCTCCAGTGCCTTCATTGTCACCAAGTCCGGGATGCAGTGGGCATCTGTGGTACTACTGTGAGTGTCTTGCTTACCTTCAGTATCCCAAGGATGACCACCCTCAGTCTGTGCTCATCCCACACAATCATTCAGGCCAAGGATCCAAACGTAGTAAGAATGATGGCACTTAACATAATCATTACCTTGAATATATCACACATGTAAACAAAAGTTACATGTGAACTAGTGAAGATGAAAGTACCATCTTCCAATGAGGGTCTCTGGACAGCCTTAAATTTATGTGTCTGTACTGTATGATATAGGTAGATCTATAGTAGGTATGACCTATAGTAGATCGTATTGCAGATGTGATATACCTAGATCATAAGGTAGATTTGATCACAAAACCAAGGCAGACTTAAAAGAAGGGGGAAAAAAAGGATTTGATTTACAATTGCCAAAAGTGATTCTCTTACGGCTGGATTTAGTGTATGAGTGGAGGTGCCCTGAAGGGGGAGAGAGAAGCCTGTGGTGTGGGAAGGTGTTGGGCTGAAGTTCAGAAATTCCCCACATCACAGAAGGGTGCAAGCCTCACTGGAGCCATGGAGATTGCAGCCTTCTCATTGAGTGAAACACCCAGCGCCCTCTCCCCCCGCCTGGCAATTCCAGTAACTGCTGAATTTGTTTTGCAGGGAATAAGAAAGGATTTTTTTTTTTCTAAATCATATTACACATTTTACACATCTGGGGCACAATTTTGAGAGAGGCTAAATTTACAGAACTGATTTCAGGAAGTTAAAAAAGTTGTTCAAAAATTCACAGGATGAAGTACTGCTGGTGCAGTACAGAACTCAAGAATAGTCATAGCAGCTAGGGACAGCTGGAAAGAGGGATGAAATTCAAAGAAAATAAATAAGGAAAATACAGACAAGAGCAAATCCTTGGTGTTATTTTATCAACACAATTATTTCTAAGCCTGGGGGTGAGCTGGGGAAAGGCTGAACAACAAAGTATTCATGGAGTCTGTTACCATTTTTGAAAATTCTAGGTTCTGCAAGCCTATATTACGGCATAATTGGTTACTACAAACTATAGATGGAAAGTTCGGGAGAATAAGAGGTTTGAATTCAAATCTAAAGACTGCATTGCACTGTAGTCTGCATGGCATATGCTTGAGTTTGTTTTCAAATCTTGTGCAAATTGGTTCATTGCACAAAATGTCAGACCCTTCCTGTCACTGTAAGTTCAGCTAGTCACGGTAGCTGACCTAGTGCTCTGTACCACAGCAGCTCTGGGCTGTAGGAAAGTTGGGATCTGGCTCCAGGCGTACAGTATCCAGCTGCTCATTCTCTCTATATAAGGAGTGTTAAAACTGTGTAAAAGCATCTTCTTCAAGAAATGTGGTCTTTCCTTTCTTAATTATAAGATTTATTGCTGTGTACACTGTAAAGTACGTGTTTTTGTAATTTTAGTGCATGTGGGAATTGTGTACCTTAATTAACATGTAAATGGGACATTTATCTTGGTTATCTAAGCAAAAAAAAAACTCTTTTGAGGAATATGCCTCTATTTAGAAAGTAGTTTAATTGTTACAGGTTTGTAGGCCAAGTTCATTCCAGCCTGGGCTCTGAAAGCGGTGGGTAGGCAGCTCACTACATCTTGTACCTCCTCTTAAAAAGAGAATTAATGCCTTTGTTTTGAAAGATGATAAACCAGGGCTATTATTGGTGCCAGAAGTATGTTTTCACGAGAAAATCTAGTTGTGTAAGCATATTACAGATACACACACCCCCACCCCCATGATTCTCTGTATAAAGTGACCAGCCTTAATTAATTTAAATGGAGCCATCTGAGGAACTAAGCCTTAATATCTCATTATTTCTCTAGTATTTGGACTATATGTCTGCTCAAGTGAACTTGGCATGAATGCCTTCTGACTCCCTGTATTTGTTATTTCCATCCTTTAGTAGCTATTTATCTGGAAATAAATGCCTTGTCACTAGCTGAGGTATCAGAGTACACACAAAAAATGGCAATGTCCATAGAAATATAAAGAGTTCTGCCTTCTTTCAGTTTGATGTCTGGGGAGACAGTGCTAAGTTAAGGTGCTTTTGGAGACACAAGTGAACTTGACCCTCTTGCTGACCCTGCTTTGAGCAGGCAGCTTTTGCTGGAGACCTCCAGAGGCTCCTTGCAGCCTCAGCGATCCTGTGAATGAGGCCACTCTGTAGCTGCTCTGGTCTTGGCTGAGTGGGATGTGTCTGTGGGGGCTGAGATCAGCAGATAACACACAGCAAACTCATATTTTATGTGCTTTCAGTAGGGCATTGAGACATTGTAGAGTCTGGGGTTGAACACACCAGTATGGGTTGTCCCAATGATGGAAAAAAAGCTAGTTAGCATCATCTGCTATTAAAAGACTGCTTTTTCTAGGCCTCAGCTGCAGTGCCAGCATCATTAATGTTCCTACTGCTGCATATCAAGTTGCTCTGATTTGCCATCCCCTTGTATAGTACCTACATGTTGTCCTTAGGTGACAGATCTGTGCAAAGAGAGGCATCCCCAATCTATTCTTATCAAAGCTATGTCTGCTCCACAAGCCCTGCAAAGTAGTGCTGTATTCCCTTCTTCACCTCCTTCAAGATAAAACTGTTTCTGCAAACTGTTCCTAGTGCCTTGTGGAACAGGAAAGTATAGATTCATAGAATTATTTAGGTTGGAAAAGACCTTTGAGATCATTAAGTCCAACTGTTAACCCAGGACTGCCAAGTCCGTCTCTAAACCATGTCCCTAAGCGCTGCTCCTGCATGTTTTCTAAGCACCTCCAGGGATGGTGATTCCACCACCTCCCTGGGCAGTCTGTTCCAGTGCTTAACCACCCTTTCAGTGAAGAATTTTTTCCTAATATCCAACCTAAACCTCCCCTGGTGCAACTTGAGGCCATTTCCTCTTGTCCTGTCACTTGTTATCTGGGAGAAGAGACTGATCCCCACCTTGCTACAAGCTCCTTTCAGGTAGTTGGAGAAAGCAATATCCCCCCTGAGTCTCCTCCAGACTAAACAACGCCATTTCCCTCAGCTGCTCCTCATAAGACTTGTACTCTAGACCCTTCACCAGGTTTGTTGCCCTTCTCTGGACATTCTCTAGCAGTTCTACATCCTTCCTGAAGTGAGAGACCCAAAACCAAACCCAGTATTCAAGGTGCAGCCTCACCAGTGCCGAGTACAGGGAGACCATCATTTCCCTTGTTCCACTGGCCATGTTGTTTTGGATACAAGCCAGGATGCTGTTGGCCGCCTTGGCCACCTGGGCACACTGCTGGCTCACGTTCAGCCGGCTGTCGACCAGCACCCCCCGGCCCTTTTCCTCCAGGCACTCCCAGCCCCCTGCCCCCAGCCCGTAGCGCTGCGGGGGGTTGCTGTGACCCACGGGCAGGACCCGGCACTGAGCCCTGTTGAACCTCATACAACTGACCTGGGCCCATCGGTCCAGCCTGTCCAGATCCTCTGCAGAGCCTCCTGCCCTCTGCACATCAACACTCCCTGCCAGCTTTGTGTTGTCTGCAAATTTGCTGAGGGTGCTCTCAGTCCCCTTGTCCATATCATCGATAAAGATATTAGAAAGAACTGGCCCCAATACTGAGCCAAAAGTGGAATCTGTAGAAGGAAGCATTTTTTCTTGTAGCAATGTGTGTGTAGGACTCTTGGCATTATCCCTACTGCCTGCCTAGTGTAAATCCAGCTTCTTTTTTTTTTTTTTCTTCTTTTTTTTCTGTTGTTTGTAGTATGTATATGTGCTGTGGTTGTCCAAATACACAGATTGCTTAGTCTTTTCTGAGGAGGTTGCAAAGTGTGGTGCTTACACTGCTCCTGTTATGAAGTGTTAGAGGTCATGGCTGCCTGCAATGTATTTATTCCTATTCCAATGAGAGGTAAAGAAGAAATGAGGCAATATCCTGCTAAGCCATAGAAGTCTGCTCTGTATTTAAAAGAAAGTAGATATCATTTTATCCCTCTTTGTTGTTGCCTTTTCAGGATTTCTGCTTGGTTAGGAATGCAGGTGCACATCAGGGGTTGTTTGCCTTATGCTGAATTAATAAGTTGGAAAATACACTTCCTTACAGCCTGCTGGCATTTCCCCTCTATGGCATGGTACGGAGCAGAAAGTAATAAGCAAGAGATGTTGGAAAGTGAAGGTGCTATGAAGTCCTTGAACTCAGAGACTTTTTGTTGGGGAGGAAAAGAGCACCTTGAGTATCTATGCAGTCTTTTGCAGTAGTACATGTAATATATTGACCGTCTATGACGAAAAGCTATCTGGCATAGACCCAAACAAATAAACGCAGACTCTCTTTGAATTTATTTTCAGTTCAGAGTGATATAGATTAAGTTCATGACTACAGGGACCATACAGCCCTCAGTTCTGGTGTTTTGCACTATAAGTTTTTTTGGGGAAGGGAGGCATTTTCGGGGGGGTGTGACATATTAAGCTTAAAAGCTGCCGGGGGAAAGCCTGAGCAATAAGAAAGTCTAATGAGAACAGAATAATGCTTTCTGTCTTTGGCCCTTAATTTGTAGGGAGGACGTAAATGTGAAGGGATGGGTAGGTGACAAGCAGCATAAAAAATTAATTTACTTCTCACAGATGCTGTAAATCAGAAGGGATCCACTCCCTTCTCTTGGGCCCCACTAAGTCTTTAGTTTTAAGTGGATGGCCAAGCTCCATGTCCTTCACCTGAAGGTAGTGTGTTACAGATCCAAGCTGGAAAGACTTTGCTAAGTACTTCTGGTTAGACAAAAGAAAAGAAAAAAATACCCAAAACCCAAACAAAAAACCCACAAACCACAACAGGATGTCTTTTTCCTATGGTGTCTTCACTTATGCATTTCCCTCCTCAGTATTTTACAGCATTTGCAAAGACTGCTTGACCCTATCAAACAGCCTTCTGGAAATGGGTTAAGGATGTGGTTACAGAAACTTCTCACTCAGCTGGGTAAGAAATCACAGCTGCATCTAGCGCAGCAGCCAGTTGGGCAGAGCGTGGCTGCTGCAGAGCTCTTCTTTCAGTCTTTTTAACATTGATGAAAGGCACGAGGCTGCTGTCCCCACAGATGCCAGTGCTTCCCTTCCCTGGCTAGCATGTGCCTGTGGCAGAACAGAGGGTTGAGACTTCTTGTGCCTTCTCAGACTGACAAACCCTGAACTGTTTCTTCAGAAGAGTGGTAACGAAAGTATTGGTTTCTCTAGCGCTAATAAGGATTCTCAAACCTGAGGTTTATTTAGAGCTGTGATGGGCCATAAACTTAGATCAGTTGCCCTTTTCTTCATGTGTTTTCTCTTGTTAGCTTAAAAAGAAAACATGCTTGCTGCCATTCCCCTGATCTAAGCGGGACCCCTGAGCCATAACACTGATGCCAAAATACCCAGCTCTTAACATCTACAGCCTTCATTTTGAAATTTGGGATAACTGGCAACTCTACAAATCTTGAAATACAAAACAGAGCCAGTGAGAAAAACAGGTGGGCAACTGTGTCTGACTGAGGAGCAGCAGTGGGTTGAGCAAACCCTGTGAGGTAAACACTAGTCAGGGTTGCCACTTGGTGATTAACTGTCCTGGGTTCATTAGCAGTCATGCTTCCAAATTTCTGTTCTCTGTAAACATACAGAGAGCCAAAACTGTTTCTTGAATGGCCCTGTCTCTATGAAAAAACATGAAATAGGTCTAGAAAACATCCCATGCAAAGAAAGATTAAGTCTGGTTCTTTAATCAGAAGAGATTGCTGAGGGGAGGCAGCATAATGGTCTCCAGGTACTAAAAGCCTGCTGCAGCACAGAAGGGAATAATGATCTTTTCTGACCAGGATGTATAGGAGAGCAGCCATAGCATAGACTGCCTGAGGAGACTGTCAAGTCTCTGTCACTGGAAGGCTTTATGAATAGGTTAGATGAGTCTGTGAGAAATAACAAACGCGGGTATGAGTGATCCTGCCTTGGGGTGTGAGCATGGACTAAGTGATCTTCTAAATTCCCTCCAGCTCTGTGCAATTCTGTTGCATTCACTCAGGCTTCTCCTCTAGCTGGAACAGCTGTGTCTTGTTCTTGCTTTAAGGGTTCTGAAATGTCAACAACAACACTGCTTAAGGAAGAAAAAAGAAAAAAAATAAAACGAAAAAAAACCCCACCTGAAATACCCCAATCCAAACATGTGGGAATTCAGCTCGGCATTTCTCACAGCTGTGAGAAAGCTGATATGGTAGGTGTATCTCTCAGACACTCTAGGGCAGTGCTGTGGCGGCAAGTAGGGACTGTGTAGCCCATAGGTATGGTTTGATGGCTTTTCTTTAACATGAAGTGTATATGTTAAGCTTGGAGTATGAGGAAGTGGGGGAGAAGAAGCCACACTTATTTGTCACTTCCCTGATTTGGTTTTTGATTCTAAAAATGTGTGATTCATTTTTGCAACTGCAAGATGAAGCTCTGTGATTGCAGAATTTAATGCCCTGGTTTTTCTTGGGATTCCTTCTCTGCAGATTCCATGATGTCTAGAATGACAATTCAGCTCAATCTGTGTATCTTTCTTTGATGAACAGTAACTTGGTTCCCTTCTACTTGGCTCTCTATTTTAACAAGATCCTCTGACTTCTTGGAATTCAGGTGTCTGTCCCTCTTTCAGGTGTGGTCAAAATGAGAGTGAGAAGTTTGTAAGCTGTTAGGAGAAAGCAGAGACTGTAACTAGGAACATCTTCCTTAGTAAATCAAGCTAACAACTGTGTGCTGATTCCTTTGCAATCTCTATTTCAGTTGCTAAAAGATTAAATGCAAATCCAGTTGGATGTATTCACTGACTTCAACCTTGGCCTGACCAGCCTTTCCCAAGAAGTATGTCCTCTCTGGGCCACTCAGAGGTGGTGCTGTGTGCAGCTCTGACTATAAGAGTCTGTCATTCAGACCTCTCGGCTGTTTCTAAAACTGACACGGTTCTTTTGTGTGCCACAAACTGTTCTCTACTAGGAGAGATTAAATAGGCTAAGACTCTTCAGCCTGGAGAAGAGAGAGCTAGGCAGGGTTGTACGATGAGGAGCAGCATGAAGGAGGTGAATAATAAACAAGAGTTTGCTGTTTCTTACAAATTCGAATCTTACACAGCATCAAATTGGATGTTGTTAGATGCTGCAGAGGTCAAGTATAAAGGAGAAAGCCAATAAAGCATACATGAATCCATAAGCCACAGATTGCTGGAAGCTGGCAAAGTGTTCAGTGGGATGCTCTTAAAATTATTTCATCAGCATCTTTGCTGTGACACTGTCAGATTAAGGAAATTGGAGGAGAGGCACTGTTGACCTGAAGTGAAATCCAGAGGGAGATGATAATTTTTGGACTAGTAAACCCACATTCCTTACTTTTTTAAAAACATCATTTTCATTATGAGCAGCTTTTTGTACCTTCATTGTTCAAAACCAAAATATACCCTGTCATAGCTGTACTAATCTCAAAATACATTGGTATCTGACTGTGAATTCTGCTACATACCAATACTTTCTGCACTGTGTTTTCTCTTTCTACATGGCAGTGGAATAGTAGGGGTGTGAGTCTGTCTGTGTGTGGGCAAACAATAGAAGGCATAGCCTGGAGGGAATTCAGGCAGCCTCTCATTTAAAAATAAATGAAATGGGTAGGAAAACAAATATGCAGATGCTGAGAATTTGGCCACACTGTTGAGAAGCTTTGGGATTTCCCGTTCAGCAATTGGCTGGAATCATGTTTTGGGACTAGAAATACTAGCTTCAGTCCTGAAGCTGAGTTGGGTGTTTGCTGTGGTTGGCATCCTGTTCAGGGAATAGATGTAGGAATTTGGGCTCAAGAGATACTGCAGCACAAGAGTTGCCATGGATATTAGGAAAATGTGCCAGAAAATCATTAAACCTCAGTCCAGAAACACTGTGGATTTCCAGCCCTTCATCATACGGCACAGATGCTCCCTTTGAGCCGAGCAAGGCTGTCTGCTCCTATAGCAGATGTACCCCCTTGGAATATAGCAGCAAG
The DNA here is from genome assembly GCF_023634085.1 of Falco cherrug. Classification (NCBI taxonomy): domain Eukaryota; kingdom Metazoa; phylum Chordata; class Aves; order Falconiformes; family Falconidae; genus Falco; species Falco cherrug. Next base: position 28,400,066 of record NC_073704.1, on the reverse strand, counting down.
GGCTGTGGTGTTGCCTGCAGCCTGAAGGCATGAGCTGATTAATCTCATCCACCTCCTGCATGCAGGGGGACAAACTGGTGTGCGGTGTTAGTTACAAAGAAGAAAATTCCATTTCCAGGAGTTCTTGCACTCCATGTGTACACAAAGAAGTAAGATCTGGTGTGGCTTCTCCTGCCAGTTCCCCTAACTCTGTAAAGAAGAAGTGCTTAGGAGGCGTTCCAGTTGGGATAGCTTGTGCCAAACAGCTGTCATAAGGGGAAAGCCGGCGTAATTTTCCTCTGACTTGACACCTCTCATGGAAATAGTCTCCTTTGCCCCTCAGGATGGTGCTAGACAAATGATTGCTTCCACCAGGCTTTTGAGGCGCATCCTTAAATGTGTCACATCCTCTTGAGACACATCCTTAACAATGGTGCTGGTTACATAAATGCTTTTGAACTCCTCAACCCCCATCGAAAAGAATGTGGTATATAAGTTGGCCAGTGACAGAGAAATGTCTGTTTAGAAGCCTGAAATTTCATATGATTCTGCTATTCCTCCCAGGGCTGAAAGAAGTTGAAATTATTGACTTTTTGGTAGCAAAGTTTACCCGGACAGAGGTAGAGCTAAGGCAGATGCAGAAGCACAAGGTGGTGTACACCCATAGTTATATTGTCGTAAGTTCTATATACTATTTGTGCTTGAGTATATGACCAGGTATTATTGGGATTAAGGAGGCCATTTATATGTTGAACATGTCATTATTCAAAAATGAACTATGAGGATAGTCAGAGCCTGCTTTCCTTTAGGCTCAGATTCACGTGAAGACATAGATAAATGCATGTGTTGCTCTCCCTGTCTACAGCTGCTAGGGTACTTTAATCTGATTGCTGCAGTTCATGTTGATTTTGTGCTGATGAAGCTTTGACTGAGTTGTCCTATTTTTACTTGGCTGGCACCCTGCCCTTGCTATAGCAAATACTGACAGTACTTGTCAAGGACAACACTGGGAACTTCAGTTCCCTGAAGTGACCTGGGGGAGGGGGGAGGAAGGGAAAAAAAAAAAAAAAAAGATTCACGTTGAATCCACCTTGGCGGATGGATGGATAGCGCATCTTGCAGGACATCGTGGGAATTCCAGAGATCTGCAATGAGGAACACAAACCTGACCTCAGATATTTTCTTATAAATCCTGGCGATGTTTCATCTCTAACATCAGCGGGCAGACACAAACACACACTGATATTGCTGTCCTTATTAAACCAAGATTCATCTGCATATTCCAGTTCTCCTAGCAAATACAAATGGAGGGAGCAGCATGTGGTATACATAATAATCGCTGCAATGGGATTGGCGTTAACAGCTTACCTCATTAGGGAGAAGCATACTGAGTTGATTCATGAGTTTGTTTCTCTGTACTACTTGAGTTACGGAGCACAAATAACATCCTTAGTCTCTATCCTTTTATCCCTACCCATGTTTTAACTGAGAAACTTCTTCGGATATTTTCTAAATATTTTAGAAATAAATTAGCTTAAAGTGTTCTTTTTTCTTGCTAATAGAGCTGACCTTTTAAATCCTGCTTTATGCCTATTTCCTTTGTAGATTCCATTAGATTTTACAATCAATTTTTGCTCATAAGAACTAATAAATTTTTACTTTTTACTCCTTTCCTTTTAGTATGGAACTTAACATTGCTTCATGTGTTGTACTGTCAAAATAGGCCTTTGGGAAATTAATTACTATTGCAGGTGAAAGGTGTTAGGATAAATCTGATGAAAGCAGTCTCTTTTCGCATTTCCCCAATCTCCTCTAAGATTTAATGTATGCCCTGCAGCAGAAGCCAAACTTCATATGGTTTTTTTTTTTTCCCTCAAAGTTGGCCATGCAAATGAAAAAATACCTTGGCTAATTATGCCCAGTGAGTTTTAATTTTAATTATTACAGTCCCAGGCTGGGATTGAAAAAGCAAACACTTAATATTGCATTCACCTCCACATAAATACCTGCAGTGCATTGCAGAAAGAATGATAATAATAGAAAAAAAACCCACACCACCCACAATTTGGCATCCATTCTTTTCATTTTCTCTAGTATCCCTATTTTCAGTATTTAATGTCTTCTCTGCAAAAATTGTAATTATTTCATAGTCCAGATTATATTTTTTTTCCCCAGGAAATCCTCTTATGATTCCCTTCTTGGTTTTATAGCAATGAGTTGGATGTTTTTAGATCACACTCCTTGAATTTGGATGCTGATCAAAGCTGGGATGAATTGAAGACATAAAAAGGGCTGTCATCTGTCCTTTTTTAAAACATTTCTGATTTGGGGTAAATCTCAAAGTAGATTAGAATATTGCCTACCAATATGTCCATCATCCAAAACAAAGCATTTAATCTGCACACCTTCAGGTGCTGGAATATCTGGATCTTTTTCTAGAATTGTTCCATTAAATGCTACATACATGAGAGGCTGTCCTGCCTAGTTAGAAGGAGCTGATGGTCCAGGTTATAGTTCTTCTGATCTTTTATGTCACCTTAAAAAGATGACTTCAGTGCTGTAAGTATTTTCCTCCTCACCTTTTGTGTCTCTTGCTGGTTTCAAGTGTAGGCTCCAGTGGACATGTTTACAAATAGCACAGGGCACACTGAAGCTTCATGTCTCCTTTCAGTTTCTATTTTAATTAAGGAAATTATGGACAGATTTTCAAAAAGTTTCCCTTTCTTATGCTTGTGTTGGTACTTTGCAAAACACTGACAATTTGGTTTGTGTTTATGCAGCAACAATTACAATATTTTTAGAAATGTCTCTCTCTTTTTCATCAAATTTTCCTTACAGAGTTTATCTTTTCCCTCTTTCTCTGTAGTAAAACTGAAGTGAAATAGTGACGTGGAAACGGAAGGGGCAAAATATCTTAAATCCGAACTATGTTACATGACAGGGAAGGAAAAGGTGGAAAAGGCTTCTTAATGACTTAATCCCTTGTAAAGATCAATATACAGTGTGGAAAAAATAGTCTTAAAATATAGAGGGATACATAACGTTCTATGAGAGTTGAAGAACCCCTTGGGTCCTTCCCAAAAGTATGCACCTGCATCACCAATTAGACCTGCTAACTAATGTAATTAAACCATTGCAGGTAGCTAATTTTGGAGTGTGAGTCTTGGAAACCTGTCAATAATACCACACAAATTTTGGAGTGGAAGGGCAGGATGCAGAAAAACTGAGCATGATTTTAAAAATCCAAACCCACAAACACCTAAACCCTAGATGCTGGAATTAAAGTCTGAAGACCATCCTCCCTTATCTGTTCTAATGTTTAAACCTAGCTGGGTAATGCAGGTAGTGACAGAGCTTCCCTCTCTGACAGTTTAAGAGCTCACTGACAATGGAGGGTAATAAAACCACGTAGAAGAATTCCCTGCTCTTGGACTGGTATATGAGCTTTGTGCTGTCAGGTGGGCATGGTCTGTGGTGGTTATAAAATAAGAATATGTTTGTAGAAAGCAGTCTCTGTAAAAACAGGCAGTTACAGTGGAAGATGCTACCTTTGAACAAGGAGTTTTCTGTCCTTTGTGATTTTTTTAGTGTGAATGAAAAGGAATGTTTAAGATTATTTGGACAGTGCCATGAGTTGGTTTTGCCTGCCCTGCCTTAATTTAAACAGTTTTGTTTTCCCTGACTTTGTTTCATACATGCAAGACCAGCTGTGGAAAACAAAAATTCAGGCCCATGAAGGGTGCACTGGTCTTTAGAAATACTGTTGCAGAGGAAAATAAAGATGGATTCGTCTGCCACACTCACATCACCGCATATGGATTGGAGACAGATCATGTTTTAATTTAGTCTTGTTCTTTTCCAGATAAATCTCCTTTACCTGATGGCACTGCAAAGTGAATAAGAACAGTGCTGATCTGGTCCTTAAAACTGTGTTTAGTAAATGCTGTAAGGGGTAACTACAGAACTGGTTTGAGCAGGGTGGACTCCTTCCTATAACTGCAGTGACTTGTGCATGTGGGAAGATGCTGGAGCTGGAGATAGTTTTTGTCTTTGATACAGGGTGGAGGAGCTTCCCACTAGCGTTGGAGAGGGGATTTGCCCTGCATGAGATCCCTGTGGAGGAAAAGGGCAGTTTGAAGGTTGGTAGAGGGCTATTTAAGTGGCTTTTGGAATCTAGCTTGAATGTGGAATTGAATTTCTGGGGGGACCTGAATAGAGTTCACCTCCATTGCTATTCCTTTAGAGTCAAAATTCATGGGATGTGCAACCCCATGGTAAATTAAAGGCCTGCTACAGGGATGCATGTAGGGTATAATATCCTGTCCTTGTTTGTTTGTTTGATTTTTGCAGATGGCTTTTCTGCTTTTGTTTTGTAAAACGATGAATTCTAAATGGAACAGCTGTCTGTACAGGATGGTTTATTTGTTTTTTTTATTTTCAAATTTATTTATATAAAATCCTTTCTGTTGATGCCAAACCAAACTGTCAGCACATTTACCTCTATTAAAAATGTAGGTGTTCTAACAACAAAGCAATCAAACCTTTAAAAAATGCCTTTTATCTAAGGCATAGATAACAGGCTCTTTTCCCTTCACTTGTGCTAATCCCAGCACAACCTCCTCCCACAGTTCTGTCCCAGCCACAAGCTGGAGAGCAGTTGGTATCGATGGTCAGATCTTCTGAATGTTGGTCGCACAGTGGTGTGCAAGTACAGAGTCTGAGGAGCAAGGTGTCCAACAACAGAAATAATACAATATTTTAAAGGTTTAGACATCAAGTTGTGCAAATCACAGAAAGAAGAAAAACTTATCTTTGTAACAAATTCCTTTCCATCGTGGAAAAGAATAACAGTCTTTCTTGATGTTACTCTTGTTCTGTTAGTACTCCATGACTTCACAGAATGTAATAAAATTAGGGAAGAAAATGTAAATGGCTTAAAGACCCAAAGAAACTAAAGTGTACCACAACACTTTTTTAAAAGTTGTTGAGTATTCTAAACTTGCAAGAGGAGAGAGAAGTTGAGAGGTGTGGTGATGAGGAGGGAATGTGTGTTGAGGAAAACCAAAGATGTGGAGAGCATTAACCCTTTTGCCACCTATCTTAACATTGGGTTTACTCTCTCCCTTCCTCCCTCTGGTTCTGGTAAGTTCTCTTTTCTCTTTTTTGTTAAGGATACCTAGCCCACTATCTTGCCACAAATGGACATCCAGGGGAAAATAAGAGTGGGTTGTGCTCCTGTGGTTCTTTCTTTTCCAGTGTTCTCTGATCTTTATTTGTTTTCCCATTCGTAAATCCCTGAAGTTACAAGTTGTCTATGTAGTAATTTTAGTGGATTTCTTTTCAAAACACTTGTATGGTCTCCCCTTGAACTCACTTCTTGTATCTAAAATAACATTTGGCGAGGAATCTCACAGATTTATCGCTCAGCAGAGCAGGGGAAAAATCCATGATGTTGCAGTTGGCCCTCAATCTGTTGAATTTAGTGGAAAGACATCATTTTACTGAAGCAAAGTACAGGCTGTTACAGTAACACCATGAGTTTCATCATATATGTATATATATGAAGTCATCCATGTTAATGTTATATTTTGTTAATTATACCTGAACTAGCTGCAGCCCATAAATAGGAAAACATGCTGAAATAAAATGAATTTGAGGTAATATTTAGGCAAATTCTTTCTTGATAGAAAAACTTCCAAATTTCATGTGTTTTCTTATTTTGGCATTGTTGAATTTTAGGGACGTAGTGGTTGTCTCAAAATTATGTGTATTGACAGTGTTATTATTCAGGGTGTGTGCTTCTTTTTTCTTTCTCTCATAGTTCCTATTCTTCCTAAATAAAGAGGAAAAAAAGAGGAGTGGTGCAAGGCAGGATGTGTTGTGCTGACTATAACAAAATCTGAGAGGTGCTTACTGAAAGTACTGGGTTTATTTCCAGTCAAGTGTAACATCAAATGTGCAGAAGTCTGCCAGTGTTCCTACTCAAGTAACTTTGTCATTGTTATTTCTTCATCTTTCCCATCAAAGGGCCAAATTTTGCCCTCTAACTTCTATGCAGTTTGTCCTTTGAATTCAAAGGAAGTACATGCACAATTTTGGAGGTGAAGATTTTGTCATCTAAGGACAGTGAATGCTTTTGTGCAGGCTCTGCGTATTGCTCACTTAGATGGCTAAGGTGTGTGTTTTCCAGCTTGGCTAAAGGAGGCAAAAATTTATTTGCTTCATTTATTTTTTTATAGGGTTCATTCACCAAGATATATTCTGTAAATTAATCTGGAATCTGGAAGATAGAGTCCCTGGTCTGTCACAAACTGTCTTAGGCAAATCATTACATTTCAAAGTGTCCCATTTATGATACTTGCAAAAAAATGAATTGATCTGTTTGTTCATTTCCATTGCAAATAGGTCAGGAGTTGCCTGCTGCAGATTTCTAGCTACGAAACCTGCTATGATACCACTGCTTTTTTTGGTAAAATTGCTTGATTCTACTAGAATGCAAATATTAATCTATATTTTAAATTTAGAGGTATTTAAATCCTTCAGCATGAGGATCCGGGACAGTTAGCAAACGGAACAACCCGTGATCTATCCATATGTTGATTTATTTTCATCATAGCTATTTCTTAATTTTGAGTTCTCTGACAGGGTAAATTTTGCTTCTAATGAAGACACAACTGCTCAGTTAGAATGGGATTATGGTAATTATTAGAGTTGCAAAGAAATTTGTTTCATAAGCTCTTAGAAAGGTTAGTTATCTGACCAAAAACAAGATCAATGTGGTTGGTGCTAATTAAAGCAAATAGACTAAGGAATAAAAAAGGTTTAATTCTGAATTTATGAATATCGTTAAAAGCTTAGGTAGCTTGTTTGACTTGCGTTTTGTGCATTATTGGGGGACGAAAAAGTGTCTGTATTTGTAAGACAAGTAGAAATGAAAAGTGACCTTCAACTCTGTAAAGCCTTTAAAAGGAAACTGTTTTAAGGGAATAAATGTGGCTAAGCCTTTGATGCAGGCCTTTGGCAAACCACAGATGACTAATAATTAGCTCTACTGCACTGGGTTAATTAATAAAAGGTAGCTGAAAATAGGCAGAAAGCATATTTGTCCATTACAGTGATGATGTAAGTTATGTTAATAACACAGTGCTGTTCTTTTTACTTCTCCAAAGAGCTTTTCTAACATCAGATGTTTCTTGTCGCAAGCACCTCTGTGGTGTAAATATAACTACTGCTGTTGTACAGGTGATATGAATGAACATTTATCACTAAATAGTAGATAAAAGTAAAGGTGATGTGCTGTGGGCAAGGACAGGCATGACGAAAGCACAAATATGAGCAAATCCACTCATACAGGCAAAATTCATATATACTGCCATAGAGCTGTTGAAACACCGTGCTGCTTCTGCAGCCTCTGGGACCAAAGCTGTTGGGGAGTTCTGGTTTGAGGGACATGGCACGGTCCTGTAGAGAGTAGCTGGGCGTAGATGATGCAACAGCCAGTCCTTTGTGCCATCCTGTAGGCTGGTCTTGTTTTCTTCAGCATCAGCCCAAAGCCTCTAAATCTCTCTTCACTATTGCCACGAGTATGTGATGGCAAGAGGGGCTGGCTGGGTTGTCACTTGTACCAGCAGGGTGTTAGGCTCTGGCAGATGATTTCTGACTGTACCATTAAAGCCCAAAATCTCATCCCTTCTCAGACTTCCTGCCTTGTAAATACAGAGCAAAAGCAACAGGTTTGGCCCTCCCCTGTGTGTCTTTCTTGCTTTTAGAAACAAAGTGTTCTCTGCAGCACTGGAAAAAGCTCCCTGATGAGATAGAAAACCAAGCGTGTCTTTCCCATTGTCTTTCCTCATTTTGTATTTGAACCCAATCATTAATAGAAGCCATAACAATTATTTTTATCGGACCAATACATGTTATAATTGTTTTAAAAGGTGTTACAGATATTTATCAATAACCTAGTTTCTTCTTTAATTCCATGTCTCTAGTATTTGAATAATTAATATAATAACTGAGTAAGCATTAATAAAAATAGTATTTTATATGATCTTTATAATTTTGTGCACAATGGTATAAATAGAGATCAAGTAGACCTGAGTTCTAGAACAAGCCCCAGACTCACAGTTATACAGGTGACTGTGTATGTATGCACTTCCTTGCAATACAGCAGGCTGAGGACACAGGAGACTGATTGGCCTCTATGTGCATAAACAGGTTTCTTGAGTTATCAGTGTTTGGCAGCTCTAAACAGCCTTGGTCACAAGTTAGTTTATGAATGCTTGGCTGATAGTGCTCAGGAGGCTGGTGAAGATGATGGTTGTTAGTGACATACAGGTTTTCTGCTTACATGCATGAAATGTGTTTTAATTGTAAGGATCCTTGGAGAAGCAGGTTGAAAGCCATAGTTGAAGGCAATATGCACACTTAAGTGCAAGAACATTTTCTAGGGATAAGATGAACTACAATAATACCATGTCTTCAGCGAGTACAAATCTAGGTAGCATCAGTGACTTCACCACTAGCACCACTGACAGATCTGGGCCATAAAAAGGATTTTGAAGCTCAATTTACCACAAAGCAAAGCCTAATGGAGTGCTGGTGTGTAAGATACAAATTGATTGCCTGCTTTCTATCCACCCACCCATCACATAAACAAGTTACTCATTTTTCAAAAGTCAAACATAAAGTGTAAAAGAGATTATCTAATATTCAGTAAGGGGGGGAAAAAGTTCAGGGAGAAAAGGCAAAAAATGGAACAATGTCTGTTTCCATTTAGGCTGATGTAACTCCTTTGCACTGCCTGCGTTTACAGTAGCGTAGTTCAGATCAGAATTCACTTGTTGTCCTGGAGATTGAATTTATGTCTCACGGCTTTTGTTTCTGTTCACTTCCCAAGCTGCATGATGTTATGCCTCTTTCTTCTTTTAATAATTTGCTTCACGATAATACTTTATAGGCATACCAACTAAAATGAGGGGAAGAAGAGAGGGTACAGAACTCATAACTGAAGCATACTTTTCCCCTCACTTCTGAGATTGTCATGCTGTTTGTGTTATCACAAATGTAACTCAGACTAAATCTGATAGCAATGATGCCTGTTTCATCAGAAAACAGAGGACTATCCTTTGAAACAAGATTTCAAAAGCATTTTCACCTGCTCCTTGTCCCTGTCTGTGCTCAGAAAGTTTCTGACACCTTAATTGCTAACAATGGAGGAGCAGTGGGGTGTTGACTGAGAGCAGCTTTACCTACGCGCAGGGTACATTGATGTGGCTGTCCACAGGTGCTGATATTGGAAGTGAATCACATAGCAGAAGAATAAATAATTATTTTGGGTATTACACAGTGATTCAGCCCTAGGAAGCTCTTGCCTGAATGTGGAGTTGAGACAGTTATATAATTATTTTTTCAAGCACATATTTTTTACATAAATGTTTATAATTAATTGGTATTATTTTTTTAAAAACTCTCTCCAAATAGATGTTTACCCAACTACTGTGAGCACGGAGGAAAATGTTTTCAGTCCTGGACCACCTTTTACTGTGATTGTAATGATACAGGCTACATGGGAGCTACCTGTCATAACTGTAAGTAAACCCACATGTACAGTGTTTTGTACTACAACTGGTACATCAAGGTGCACATAAACTAGAGAGGAGCTTTGAGAGAGTTCATATCATATTATAGGACGTAGCATGTCCTGACATGAACCTTGTCATGAACAAGTCAGGAATTGGGTTGGAAATACACAGAAATCCATTTGCAAATATGTATGTTTCTTGACAAATATTATAGAGAAAACAAAACCAGATTATTGTAACTTATTTTCCACATTTTTGGAGAATCTTTAATTCATTTATGTTACATACACATTGTAGATACCATTGGTCATTAAACATTTAGTTGGAGCTGAGCTGGGTGATTTTAATATCTGTTTGGGGCTGTATGCTAATTTTGGTACCATGGGTTTCTTTGGGTTTAGATTATCTGAAAGTTCATGTTGCCAGAACCCAGTTTTCAACAATTTATATTTTTGGAATTTTTCTTGGCTATTATTTAGTCTGCTGCTATTAGCAAGGATACAGTATCTGAAACAGTGGCAGTACAGGAACGATTCAGCTACTGAAATCCACAGTAAAAGGAATATTAAGGTGGTTAAAAGTTTGTTTTAAAGTGTCACAGTAGAGGCACAACATGCTGGGGATTCTAATGAAAAACAGAGGAGAGAAAGGGGAAGCCATAATCAAGCCTGTTTGTATAGCTGACTAAAAGGGAAAATAGTTAGAAAATGAAGGCAAACTTCCTGTTCTATCACTTGAAATAAAGAGAAAAAAAAAAAAAGAGTGAGTAAGAATAACAATTCCAGGAAGACAACTATAACCACTCCAGGTATTTGATGAGCACTTGGGCCACAGCTAGGATCAGATTGGTGAGAGATGCTTTTTTTTCCCAGCTAAAAAGCAGGAAAGAAGAAAAGGTACTTAGTGGTTTGAAGCTGAGAATATTCGCAACCCTACTGCAATTCTGGAGACTTTAATGGTTTGCTAATTAATGGTGAAATCATTTGTGGTGTGGGGTCTGCAGCTGACAGGCTGTTGAGAGGTCTATTCATAGATTCATCACCTGAACTCTACATTGTAAGCACAAAGGAAGCTAAGGGTTTGGTGCAGAAGTTGTGCCAAGCCAGATGAAGGATGGAAAGGAAAATGCTGAGTCTATAGTTTTGAAAAGAAGTTTTACTTTTTCTGTAATGTTTTTGTCATTCTAAAAGGCATCACCCCTCCTCAAAACCTCCAAATCCAACCCAGAGTACATGCAATGATTGAGATCATAGCAGAGTATTTACACCAGCTGATGGTAGGTACAAAACTAGGTGGCTAAATCAATTGGTGAGAAGGGAGAGGCTCCCTGGGGAAGGAAGAGGCATATTGTTATTGACCATCAAAGGCAACTGGGGACGCTGACCTCTAGGCCACATCTGCCCTGTCATATTAGCTTAGGGCCTGAGGCTCACTATGTACGTGCCAGCTCAGTGTGGTTAGTGTCCAAAGGAGACCATCTCATCACTATGGAGGACTGGTTCACGACTAGTTTTCACCATAGACATTTGCAGGGAGCTAGTGAAGCCTCCTGATTCTGTGTACTCGTGTCTGTACTCTCAAAGGCATGTTCATAGCTACAGTTATTTAAGGTCCATTGACATAAAAACTACTCTGAAACTTTCTCATGTAGATCTTGTGTTAAGACTTCCCAGCAGATCAAGCTGTGCACACATGTGATGTACAGCTATTCAGCTGCTCAGCTTATTTACAACCATATAATCAACAGCTAATTTGATTCCAGCTAGATTGTAGAGTCAGCTGCCCTGTAAGCCAAGCAACACTGATAAACAGCAACATTAGTTTGGAGGAGTGCATTCATGTGCTTGAAATGTGTGATGAAACCATTTCAAAGCTAGCAGGCAAATGCAGACTCTTGATAAGAAACATACAGAACAAGAGACGTTATCACTTTCAGGTGATAGCGGTTGACGTACAGGAGTACCTTGTACCAGGTGAATGAAAGCAGCAGATTTGATCACAGCATAACTCGAGAATATCCTCGATGTACAGGCAACTCTTCCAATCATTTAATTCAGTGTAGTTCTATCAAAGTAAAAGATCTAATTTCTTAAGGTTTGAAATATTATCTCAACAGATTTTGATTTTTACTAGAACACTCAGGCTGACAGGCCTGAAACAGAACTCATACCATTTTGGAGAGGCCATTTATTTTATTAATCTGCCCTTCAGACCCAAGTCCATGCAGCCACAGTGGAAAGATTTAACTGGCAATCTACTGCAAGTCAAACATAGTGTGAATAGTTTCATTGTCAGCTGGACTTCTTTTCTGTCTGAGTTGCATCAGTGTATTTTTCACCTCTTTTTGGTGTGGTGGTTATAAGACATGGGTGCCACTGGTTGAACAATATAAAAAGATCCATTCTTTGTCTTGCTTTCAGGAAGAACTACATAACATACATCTACAAAACAGAATTGATTTATGTTTTACCAGCTGAGACTGGGTGACCTTACCATTCTAAGAACTGAGATCTGAAGATACACTGTCCCTAACTTACTGTCATAATCTGTAAAGTGTTGAAATAAATTTTGTGTTTGATACATAAGCAATCTTACTGGTTTCTTCCAAGTATTCATGGACCACACTAGATCCTGCTGTGAGGAGCAACTAACAACACAGACTGTCCTTTCTCCAAAGAGTTTGCAGTTAAGTTTCTGAGGGGGGAAAAAACAGGCTGGCACAGGTGATGTAGTGCCAGAAAGTCTTTAACAGCATCATAGTTGGCAGTTTCAGTCTACCAGGTACATAGTTATTGCTAGGCTTTCTTGTAGGCAAAAATCATAAGGCAGAGATAAATAAGTGGAAGAAATTGAATGCTTGCATGCATGAAGGGATGACATGGGAGAACACAATCATTTGCTTGTTTTAAAAGTATAAGGCTATGGCCAAAGGAATTTGACATTTTTGACAAGGCAAATGCCAGAATCATAACAAGTAGATAGGTTGGGAATATGCCGTAAAAGCAAAAATACATAGTTTACATTTGATGCAACAGAGACGAAGTAGACAGTGGCAGGGCAGAACAGTAAGCTGATAGAAGAAACAGCTGGGACAGTGTTTGTGTGAATGTGTCAGATATGTGGGACAAGATTTTGTCTGTTATGACTGAAAATGGGTATAGTTGAAATTCAAGATGTGTGGATGAAGCAAACAGGTACATCTCAAGACACATACAAAGAACTAGCTAGATCTAAAGATGGTCTTAATATAATTTTCCTAGAGGCAGTCAGTTTTCTGCAAACCTCAGCTACCCTTCTGGTTGCTCAAAGTCCCTTCTAATCTTGAAAGCTCCTAAACTGTCACAGGAGGTGTGGCAATCTACCTGATTCAGATGAAGGTCCACCACTGAAAGGGGAGGGGCGGGGGGGCATGTCCCACTAAATAGCTATTCTGTGGCAGACAAGTTTCACCCTGAGGTCTCATCTGGTCCTGCTTCTGTTCTCCTCTGAACATAGCTGTAAATACAGGCAAAATCGTGCTAAAACCCGCTGGTGTTTCCTGGGTTTCAATAACATATGGAAGAGCCTGAATGTTTTCTAAACGGGTTATTTCTTGCAAAGCTTATTGCCAGATGCATAAGTCCATTTCTCTGTTTAGTCATGGCTAATCCTCCTTCACAAGCTGACACAATGGAATGTTATCAATATCTTCCAAGTCTTTTTTGGGATTTTTAGGATTTTTGGTTGATTGGTTGGTTTGGGTTTTGGGGTTTTTTTAATTTTGTTTGTTTGTTTGTTTTTATTTTTCTTCCAGTGTGGAAAGTGGATTTGGATTTATCTGTCATCATTCCAGCTTCCAGTGCAATTACCATCATCTTGCTGGCTAGTCACAGCACTGTTGAGCAGTTGTGTTTTCATCTGTGTACTATTTGTAACTGTGAAACTCCAAAGCATGTATTAGCGCCTTGCTATCACAAATGCATGTGAACGTGCAATTTGGTAGGAAATTTAGAACTTGTGCTGATTGTCCCTGGGTACCCATTTCAGTACCTGCATTTTGGGAAATCTAGGAGTCATGGAATAACCCTGTATGATATTAAGCCAATGGTAGGTGAGTTACATTTGCTCGTGTATGACTTTTTTGTGCTTTAGTTTCTCCACTTCTTTTGGGAATAAGATCCAATTTGTAAGTATATGATCTATAGCATCTATTGAAATGGTACGGGTTCTTTCCTTTGAAACTACTGTTTGCTTACTGCTACTTGAGCTGGTAGCTAAGACAGTGCTTTGAGGATACAATCTTATCTCAAGTCTGTAAAATGCATGGTTTTGCTTTTTGGTTTATCTTTTAAATGTGCTTCACACAGCTTGCATTTAAATAGGTTGGAAGATTAGCTTGGCTGAAGCCTTTTTAATGATAAAAACTTTCCCCTTTTCTGCAGTGTGGTGGGTAGCCTACTGATCCAGCAGGTACTGGAGTAGTCTGATATAATGTAGATAGATAGGAAAGGATAATTTATGTAATCACATGTGTGAACCATAGCAAAATAGATAATAATGTATTTGTTTTCTGTTTTCTTTTCTGGATAGAAAAACTGATGTTGGTACACAGCTTGGGAAAAAGGCCTGGGTGGGATTCAGCTCTTTTTTTTTTTTTTCTCTCTGATACTGTGACATCTATTCTAAGATAGTGGTCTGCTCTTTCTCTATATATATAGCAGAGTGTGAGCTATTTTCAGAACTTGGCAAATCTTACTGTGAGGTGTGTTGTCCATGGTAAGTTCATGGACCACCTCTGAAACATGCCAGTGTCTGTCATCTATAGAGGGAGGCTGTCTTAGCTTAGACATACAGTAGGCAACTGAAGCTAGATCAGAATTATAGGGTGAGAGAGAAAGAGAAACAGAGGGACAAGAGTTACAGGTTATATTTATACAAAATATTTTTAATTGAAAGTTCGTAGTTTAAATCCTGCATAGTCATCTCTCTCATAGTGTTTGTAATTATCATCTCATAGTGAAAGCAGTAGACCAGTGTAAAATGGCCCTGAGATACAGAATGTTATAACTTTATTGCAAGGTAATGATTAGTAATCTTCTCTATGAGTTATGTTAGTCCCTTAGAAAGCCACATCTTCCCCTTCTGTATTTCTATTATTTTTATATATATGATAGTTTTCAGATGCCCTTCAGTCTTGGGTATATTTTTTTGTTCTAAAGAGGGCTGAACATTGATGTAAAAGATGATGAGAAATATAAAATAATGGTTTTATTCTTCATGTTCAGGGGAAGTCAACATGTCCCAAAGCCTTACAAGCTGATAATTAGAAGAATGTAATTTAATTCTGGATATTTGCTTTGGTGTGTGATCTGTCTTGCACATACAGGCATGTGTCTTATGGGCCTAGGTAATTGCTGGAGGAAAGAACCATCCAATAATAGAAGTGTCATATAGTCAATGATATGACATAAACTTAACATAACTTCAGGCTTTGAAAACTTACTTTTTAATATTAATACGCTTATTGCATATATCATTTTTGATCTGAAAAGCTTAATATAGCTTCAGCCAGATTGTTAGCAGTACTGGAGCTGCATCTTAAGCACCAGCCATGGTTTTGGTAATTCTCTCCTCCTGTGTTCCAGTGTGGGGGGATGTGTACACAGTTTGCTGGTTGAGCAAATGGGGTTCTGAGAGTTTGTCTTGCCAGATGTCTAACAGTGATTCTGGTCATGTAATTTGCATGTCCTGAGTAGCCAATTTTCCTGTCTGAGATTCTTGGAATAAGTTATTTCCATGTGTATTTAAACACAATGGTATTCTTTGACTAAACAAAACATGTTTAATATTCATCAAGCCTTCAGTGCCGTACTTGGTGTTCCTGCATATTTTTGTTCGCACCATGCTTCTGGCATATGAATTTTCATTTTTTATTTTGTAATAAGTTACTGCCTTATTAATGCTTTCCCTTCAATTTGTGTATCTGTAAATTGTACATCTGCATTTCTCAATGGTGTTTATTTTAAAAAATCTTTTCCCTTTGCCTGACATTTCCTTATAAACAATGCAGAGAATATTCCACTTTGGGACTTCACTGCAGAACAGGGTATGTGGGGACTGAATTTTTGAAGCCTACCTGTGTCAGGTGTGACCATCACCAGAGGGACACCAGTACTTTCAAAAGCAAGGCTGAAATACCATGCTTTGCATGGTGTCCTTCAAGCTTTGATTTCTCCTTTCTCTCCAACACTGCTCTTAAAATAGCATAGGTCTCCCTGACTGCTTCCTTACACCAGCAGGACTTGCAGGTCACCCAGCACCAGCAGCGGGCAGGGGCTGCTGGGGTACGTGACTGACGCAGCCGCCTTCAAACCTCAGCAGGGAAGCGGCAGGGGAGGACGGGCTGACATGACCTTTCATACCTCAGCTGGGGGAAGCCTCAGCTTGGATGGTAGGAAATTTTCTAATCCCCATGTGTAATGGAAGGATCTCTCCCAAACATCCATTTAGGTGACATTGCGGTAAAAGTAATTTTAAAGCTAGCTATGGAAATAACACGTTCTTTATCAGATGAGTAAATACATATTTTAAAAAGGAAAAATAAGCCATCTGTCATCTAGGCACATCACAGCAGAGAATGCATTACTCTGTCAACAGCAGAGTTGTCAAAATCCAGTTTTCGAAAGTACAGATTTCATTTTCTGGCATTTAACAAGACAATTGTATTATAAGGGTGAGAATGAAAATCATTCCCAGAGTTCATTGCCTGTACTAATCCCTCTGCTGTTGGAATAAGAAAAGAAGAAACCTCCTGTTGCATATCACTTTATTTGTTATTTAGAAAAATCCTTGATTGAACACTCATTACTCCAAGTCTGTCGGAACAAATCTGTCAGGCCTGAGGTATAGAAGTAGAGGGTGAAGCAGTCATCTCCAGTCTGTTTCCAGGAACTCTGAGCATTTTGGTGGGAATGTTTAATTCAGTCTGTGTCGGCGTTTGTCTCTATTGATTTGTCCAAGGTCAGTCCAGGGCTGATTGTAGATCCCAACGGAATCCCCAGCTCTTACTGGCCTTTCCAGTCCAACCAGTACATAAGTTTTCACCTCAGAATACAATAAAAATAATAATTACTATAGGGGTTGCTATTATTATTCTTTGCATCTACAGTGCAAAGAATTACAAAACACTTAAATGAGTCCCAAACGATCTGACAGTAAGTGTTCTGCCTACAAGTTTTCATGACTGTGCAATTATTTCGAGGTTGTAAAAGCAACATGTATCTCATGGCTACATTTTAACTGGGGAGTGGAGAGTGTCAACACCTCCCAGTGAAATCAAGAATTAAAGTTTTTAGGTCTCTAATGTATTTTATTTATTATATCATTGTAAAATGTTATCTCCCCTGAGAAATTAAAAATTATCAGCTACTTTTATTAGATTATGAGAATCCAATCTAGAAACAGCAATACTACAGTAATTATTTTGGTAATCATAACTAGCACAGCTCAAATTCTGAGTCTCCAGCTCAGATTATTTGCAATGAAATATGTGTGACCAATTTCCAGAGTAATCAGAAGTACAGTAGGAAAGAAATCTTGAGAATGTTAAGGTTTATTTTTATTTAATATGAATTTTTTGAGGAAGGTTATCTTGGCGTCCATTAAATTTGAAAAGCACTGAGTTTGCAGATAAAACAAACAAACAATTGCTTTTGATTTGCAGTTTATGCTCCTTGTTGTAAGTAACGCACTGCTGGGTGGACAGGAGAGAGCTTTACCTTGCCTGGTCTCCCAGTAGCGAAGCTGAAGTCTGGGTATCCCTGTAACCTTTGCATTGAGTCCAATAGCCAGTGCTATTTTAAATATAGGTAAGGGATGTGTCTTACTGGGTGGCTAGCAAGTTCATTTATCCATTAAAGAGAGAGGGCTTTGAATATGTTGCTCCCTGGGGATTATTCACATAAGTTCAATTCTTTGCATAAAGCACACTAATTTTTTTTTTATTTTTATTTTTTTTTTAGCAGAAATAGAACTGGAGGTGAAAATTTAAAATTAAAGTAGTCTGAGAGAGAGGAGAGGTTTTATAAGTTAGGAACATGGGGGCAAAGGAAACAGAGTTATGTACTTGGGAAAACTGAGGCCAGCTGAAGGCTTATCTTCCAGGGAGCTCACCAATAACAAAGTAAGAGTGAGCTTAGCAAAGGCTATGATGGAGACTGCAGGTGAACTGGTTAGGGCAAAGGTATGATTGGAAGCCAAAAGCCAATATAGTAACTGGTAGTCAGTGAAAAACTGAATATAAAGATGTTTAATTGGAAACAATGGAAGTTTGACCTTGCAAATGTTTGTGCTCAGCCATGTGCTGTTAAAGATTTCAGCTGTGGCAGGGATACAATCTCTTCTGGTTTAAGGACTGTAGTTAAAACAGCTGGATTAACAGCTTCAAGATACTTCATAGAGCTGAACAGTGATGAAACTGCTCATATTTAAAACTTTTCAGGCTCTTGTAGCATATTGAATCAAGGCTGAAGTTCCGATCAGCCAAGCTAAGAGGGATCCCAGCCCTGTCGGACTGGACTGTTGGGTGCAGAGAGCTACTGTATGTGCTCTGGCTGAGCAACCACGAGGGTCATGGTGCAGAAATTGCAAAATGAAATTCTGTAGTTGATTTTACACAAAAGGTCAAAATTGGTTATTATAATGATATTAAAATCTCTCGATGCCTTTCTAGCACTGAAGTCTGTATCATAGATCTATAGCTTGAACCTTGATCAGTCGAAGTGCATATGTATAGTTTTGCTGCAATGCTTCTGTAGGGACATAGTGTGCGTGGCTTGAAAAAATATGGGATGTGTATGTTTCAGATCCATAATTTTGATTTTTGAGTTTCTGAATCTTTATATCCCAGGAGATGTAAGAGAACATGTAGAATTGGATGATGTTGATCTGTCTCTGGGGATTAAGTGTTTATTTTATAAATGCTGATCAAAGTTTGACAAACCATTTCTTAAGCGCCTGGGAAGATGAGAAGTGAGAGCTAAAGGAAAAGATGGCCATTATGATCCGTGAGTAAAGCAGTGTTCAAAATGAATGCTCTGATGGGATGACGAGTTGATCTGAAAAGCTGGTTTAATCTGAGATACTTAAGGCTGAAAGAGATACCTGAAGGAGAAATTGGCTATCTGTTTTTCACAGAGGATTATAAGGGGTTGGGAGACAGATTTCTTGAACTCTGTCAGTATTGTGCATGCCTGAGCACCACCAGCACAGCCCATCCTAGCGGGGAGGCAGGAGCACGTGGCATATTTAGGGAAGCAGCTCTTGGTATGAAGAACGGGGCGCTCAGGCTGCATCAGTTTCAGTAGCTAGCTCTGGCAGGATTTAAAATTTCTTTGCGAAGCACAGCTGTAGCCTTTAAAAAAATTCCTTAAAGG
The DNA here is from genome assembly GCF_023634085.1 of Falco cherrug. Taxonomy (NCBI): domain Eukaryota; kingdom Metazoa; phylum Chordata; class Aves; order Falconiformes; family Falconidae; genus Falco; species Falco cherrug. Next base: position 28,381,093 of record NC_073704.1, on the reverse strand, counting down.
GCACTACAAAAATGTCAGCACAGGGTCCAATGTTAAAGCTTAAAAGTGATGGGGGGGAAGAAAAGAAAGAAGGGGGAGGGGGGGAGAAAAAAGGCAATAAAAGACAAAGAAATTTCTGATGTCCAGTTTCCATTACTAAATCTAGGACCTTGGAGTCAAGCTGTTTCTTGTTTTGTCTTCCTGGGTCAGCCACTGTTCCCAGAAATAGCCCATCAGCCAAACTGTGCCCCTGTGACAGATTTTACACTTTGGATTTTGCCTTGTGCTGTAGTTTACTGTAATGCTTTTACCTGCCATACCTGACTGTGAGGTCCAAGACATACTTGCAGAGGGGTAGGATGGATTCACATGCACTACTGACATCTCTTTCTGTTGAGCACTAGCGCAATGCAACTCTGTGAGGAAAACAGTTTCATCCTGATGGGAACTTGGTGGCAGGAACTGCAGAGCTATTGCTGCATGGCAGTGCAGCTCGTTCCCAAAAGGGCTTGAGGAAATGGACCAGGGCTGGACGTTGTAAACTGTGATTTTTGGTGTTTCTAGCTCAGTGAAACAAATCTTGCTGGAAACTATCATTTTTTTTTCAGTGGCTGGTATAAGTAAAAACTAGTCCCAAAAAGCTGTGGGAGGGTTAAAAGAAGGAAAACTGATATTTCTTCTTTGAGACAAAAGATAACTTAGAGGTTTCATTTTTAAAATTGTTTTCAAAAAGTGCTTGAGTAAGTATTTTATTAAGAAAACAGGCTTTGTATGTACAGCCTATAAAGAACATTATTTTTGTTGTTTTGTTCCCATTTTAGTGAACACTTTAAAATTTGACAACAAACTTGAAGGAGTGAAAGTATAAACAGTTTTAAAATTCTTCACAGAAAGGAATAAAATCACTATTTTTATATGCATTTTTTATTTTTTAATTTTAAAATAATGCTTGAAAGTTGTCGATGTGTTCTACTCTGAATGAACTGACAAATGCCTCTCCTTTATTAAAAAAGCGTAGCTACTGCAAGTGTTGACATTAAGATGTATGCATTTGTCAACAGTTCTGTAATTGCACATGCTGCTTGGTTTTTGAGAGTGAAGCCCTATTACATGCATAAATGGTTCATGACCCATTAATGATGACTACAATAACAGTTTCCTACAGCTCCATCTACATCGGAGAAGTCTGGCACAAAATAGAACATAAATATGAAGGTGGTTTTCAAAGTTAAGGCTCTGGGGTCTTCAGAGTCACAGTTGACTGTTGGCTTTTACTTTTGTATGATATTTCTGATTGCATAAAGAAAAGAATGACTGCAAAGACATCTTGTCTTTCATTGAACCATAAAGACAGCTTCAGGTTGTTGTCACTGGAGTAATAGGGCCTTTTCCAGTGAATGGAATTACATAACGTTATTCTGAAACAAGGAATCGGCTCAGCCTGAAAATACGTTGAGCAGAGCTGGGAATGGATGGTGCACTTGAAACGTCTCGGGGAGCATCTGCCAGTGACTGGAAAATAAATATAATTTTCTCCTGGATATATTATACAGCATAAAATATCAAAAAAGAGAACTAAAAGCAATGATCCATCTAGTCTAGAAGTATACAGTACCAAATGCTTAAGATACAGGTATGTGAAACTTTCAGCATGCAGCTACAGAATAAACTGTCCACCAAAACAGATTTTCTCTAAGTCATGTTAGTTAGAATATGTTTTATGTGCTAGAGCTGGAGGTTTGTAGCCTTTCCCCACTTACTCTGATACTCACTAGTATTTACTGCTAGAATTCTCACCTAACCAAAAGGAAAACATACCAGGATGGATTTTCTTCTTGCAGACATAAGTGTAGTTTCACTGAAGCTTGTACATCCTTTCAGATTTATACTAGTTGAGCACTCCTAGCCTGATTTCCAGCCCTACACATCCTTTTTTTTTTTCTAAACATGCAATGACAAAGGGGCCATCTAAAGGCGAGTAGATCATCCTTCTTTGAATCTGCCCACATTATTAATGGCTGAATCTTGACATCTTTCCTTATTAATTCGAGAATAGTAGATCTGGGCTCCAGCCAAAATGACAGTCAAGAAGCATAACACTGAGTAAGAAAAAGTTTGTGATGAAGAACGAGTTTCTGACTGTGCCAGTTCACTGACAACATGCTAGTTTTAAGTCTCTACCCTTTGCACCATCCTTTGTCTTCAAAAATACTCAGCAAACAATTCAGGGGAAGCAACTGGCATATTCCCTAATGAGACAAGATGAAGTGCCCTATTATGATGATGACAGCAAATTGACTAAGTGAACTGCTGTTTGAGAAGTTTGCAAATTGATCAAACCGTGATTCCTTGATTGCTTACTTAATCGCCTGTTACAGTCCCTCTCCTGACCCTCCATACCCCAGTTACTTTTGTCAGCACTTCAGCAACTGAGGGACTCTGTTAGACCCTCAGGCTGTGAACAGTGGAATAATAGGTTCCGGTTTAGGGGATTTCATTTTATTTGCATTAGTATGTACTCTTGGCCAGCTATCAGAGCGGGAATTTAGAGATCTTCTGGACTCCTACAGTGCTTTCTACATCAGGCTAAGGACTGTAAAGAAGAAGCTTTCTTAACTCTAATTATTAAAGGATGGATGCTAATTAAAGTGCTGCCTCACTAGGTGCTGAATACCTTAAGCAGCTTCTTAACTCTGGGAAGGGTAATGCTGTGCACATTTAGTACTTAGTGATGTTTTGCCTGCTAAAGATGTCTGGTCAGGAAAGAAATGTACAAGGGAAAAGCGTATTCTGGTGAGTGGTACAAGCGATTGTCTGGCAAAACTCTTAATTCATAGTCAGTTTGGAATCGGAGCCCCTAGAACTGTGGTTCTATTTTGCTGGCAGAAGTGAAGAAATGTCCAAATTTCATTATAATCTGCATGATAAACTGTCTTACAGCATTCTTCAGAGTAATAGTCAGACAAGGCTACTTCAGGCTGGCCATTTAAGCCTTTCTGAAATTTGTTTCATTACGGAAACTACTTTTAGGGAATGAGGGAAAAGGAGGGATATGAGTCCATCCCTGCACAGGAGTGGGAATGAGGAAGTATTCCTGCTGGTGCAGAGCAGTCGCTGGCTTCTGCTGGCAACACTGGGACTGCATTTCAGAAGTGGCAAGGAAGTGCTATCCCTGCACTCAGCTTGCAAATCTCCAGTTCCTTCCAGATTAAAAGCACTGGGAACTTTGCAGTTGTATTTACAATCTAGACACAGCAGATACTATGCCATGTCAAGTTTAATTGTGCTGCTCTGCTGCCTGAAGAGTTGAGGGTACCTGGAAGAAAGATTTGCAGTGATTAACATATGGGTTATTCACAAGTTCCCCTGAATATCTCCCAGTCTGTGTAAGTCCTGTGTTTGCTGTATAATGATGTCTGAATGTGCAAATAGCAGCTAAATCTGCTTTCAAAATTAGGGGATAAGAAAAAGATAGATTTGGCCTCCCAGTAGCCAGATGTTGTCCAAATATATTGGTGTTTTCTGCTACTGGTAGCACCGAAAAGCTTACTTAAAGATTAGGGGTAATAACTCCAAATAACTCCATCTCATAGGAAGAAAAAAGGAAGTCTTGATCTATCTGCTAAGTGATTCTGTGTCTTTTATTGTATTTGCTGACAATTAGTTGAACAATCATAAGCTCTTACGGAGAATAACCTTGTCAGTATAATCAAGTAAGTGTTTAAGCAGGTGGAAAAAAAATCAATCCTCCTGCAATGGGATTTAAGGTTACTGTTGTTCAAGACCCAGGATCACACTTGTAACTTTCTGATACCTCTTAACTGCCTTCTTGTGGGAGTTTTCTCTTTGCCCTGTGTGAAGTGACACTTATGATATCTTGCCTGAAAACATGCCTCAAATACAAGGAATTGCACTGGCACGTGGGAGTTTTTCCTCTTGTTCTTGTTCTTAGTGGCTGGCTGTGCTTGTTTTATTTACCACTTGGATTTTCACAGGCACTGATCCTCCAAAAAGATGAATATTGATAAGCAGAGAGAAAAAGATGATTGTATAAAAATAGGCCTGAAGCATAAAGATATCACCCAGGATGGAGGCCATATCTGAGCCTGAGCTTTTCTGCTAGGGACAAGGGCTTGTTTTCATTTGGGTGGTAGATGGTGGTAGGGGTCTATAGATGCCTGTTAAAAGGATCCTGCAGGGAAGCTGAGGACAGGCAAAGCTATCTGTCATTTGTGTTGACAAGACTTGAGCAGATGCCTAGGTAGTGATCATGTATACTTGGGTGTGTGTATGTATGTCTTTGAAATACCATTATGTGGATGCATATATGTATCACTCCACAACTAGATGGTGGTACATTTGAAAGTTCACATCCAGTTACATAAGTAAAGACATGCCAACTTTTGAGCATGGACTCCAGTCCAAATGCAGTAAACTTTTTCACATGCCAATCAGTAGCAAACCAACAGTTTATGTTATGACAGTGATTAAAGCAGTACTCATGTATAAAGAGCCTGTCTGTTTTCTTCTTCTTTGTGATACGATCACTTTCTCTCTTTTAAAGCTATCTATGAACAATCTTGTGAGGCTTACCGACACCAAGGGAAGACGTCAGGTTTCTTCTACATCGATTCTGATGGTAGTGGACCACTTGAACCACTCCGCGTTTTTTGCAATATAACAGGTAATGACCTAACTTTGTCTTCGGTGCTTTAGGTTGGCTCTAATATGATTGTGTGGTCTTCTTAGTAGTACAATGATAGACATGTCACTAATACTGCTCAGTAGCAGGGAAAAAGCAAAGAACTCGTAGCAGCTGAGGTTCAACCCTGAGATGTTTCCTTATATAGGATCCATGTAAAAGTGATTTTTAAACTGAGTTTGAAGTATTCACCTTGTACTGTTGCTGAGTGATATTTAGAGTGGTATCCACACCTTATAAAGGGCACTGCTGATGTATTTCATGCTATCATAACTTTTAATGAGACGTTTATGTTTTTTACTAAAGATGTAGAAACTTAGAATTCAAACCTTTTGTAACTGAAAGGTTTCTCTGTTTTATTAGAGCAGTACATCTGGGAATGTTTATTAAGCTCCTTGCACTGAGATGTCTGTAAGCCCTTCCAGTCTGACTTAAGCAGGAATACCTCCCCTCATAGGAGTGTGTTGCCTTTGATGTCCCAGAGAATATAAACCTTGATTGTCCTGGGTATCTGTATGGAGGAGAAGGTATGATGCTCTTAGGAGGAGGGACTCTATTTGGTGTCAGGTAATGGAGCAAGAGTCTGGCCAGGTGACCTATTGGTTGAGGCTTTTCAACCTTAAAGTTTTGTAGTATTAAAATAAAAATGTTTCACATGAATATACCTGTCTGGCAACTTTTCCCCTTAAGTGAGTCCTATTTTGTATATAGGGCTGTCATGCAAGGTTACATTGCCCATATTGCAGATTGGGGTAAATGGTACAAGTGTCCTTTCTGCTTTTTATTTTTAAAGTGGAGAGGAAATTTCCTAGACTGTCTCCTGTTTGGCATTATTTGCTTTCTGTGGCCAGGTGCAGATGGAAGAATATTTTATTACCCATTCTAAATTGCTAATTCTGGTTGAGCTACTTTGTCACATATCACCTCAACACTCGGTCCTGAAAACTAAGGACTCAGGATATTCGTATTTTATCCTTAATCTCCTTGTACATTAAATGTCTCAAATTAAATTTTCATTTTTATTTAATTGTTCAATCATTATGTTAATTAAATGCACACCAGTTAATTATTAAGCGTGGTTTTTTATTCAAGTGTAACAAATATTTAATAAAATGTGTCTCCTTCACTGTTGTTGAATCTCATAAGAATTGAAATGGAGTTTCACCTTTCTGTCTGAATATCCTTCCTTGATCTCCAGTATGGGAAATGTGCTCATTTTTATTATTTATCATATAAATATGTGTGATCAAAACATTGTCAGTGCTTTTTATCTCTGCTGAAGAAGTAGGATTTTTGACAAACTCCTTGCAGAAAGCATCTGCTTTCTTCTAATAAATTTTATCTGGCAGAAATGCAGGAGGCATATACCTGATTTGCTCTCAATCTATAATGAACTTGCTGACATTTTATTTTGGTTAGAAAAGTGGAGGTGGGGAAAACTGGCAGAACCTCCTAGCTTGGAAAACTTTTATATTCCTTCTTTTCCCCTAGATGTCTCATTTGAGGCAGGGGAAGGTCATTTGTCATTCCTATTATTCCTGTCACATAAAAGAGGACCAAGACACAGAAAGAAATTACTATTTTACAGTTGTCCAGAGAATTTGAGGTACAATTGGGTTATGCTTCTGTATCATCTAAATATGGTTTGGGTGCCTTAATCACAAGAACTTCTTTTCTCTCTGGGAACATACGTTATTGTTATGCTGATAAAAATTGTTTACAGTAATAGATTAAGTGCAGAGTATGGGAAAAATAACTCAACCTTATGTACACAGGGATGGATTCTGAATTTCTTACTCTTCTCAGGTAACGCTTCTGCATAGTTTTCTGAAAGTATCAATATTCAGGGAAAGTAAAAAACTGAAATTCTATGTTGTTACATTAGGAACATGGAAGGAACAGAGACAAAAAAAGTCTCATTACTGTTCAGTGACAGAAATCCATAGCACACCTCCTGTGAATGGAGAAACATAGATGGTCAGAAGTGTGGATGGCTTCCAGGTATGGGAAGATGGTGGATGGAACTGTCACAGGAAAGCATGGAGGTCATGTGTGGCATAGAAAAAGCAAATAAGGGTTGATTCTTGTCCATTATATAGGAGCTAAGGGAAAGTTAAATTTATCGATAGCAGGATTTGTTTGGGTGGGGGTGGGGGTGGGGTGGGGTTGTTTTGTTTTCTTTTTCCTGATGCAATGAATAATTCAACTTGAAAGTTACTACCACAGACATGAAGGAGGCCAGTGTATTAACAGAGGGGAAAAAACAGGCTGGAAAAAGCCCCAGTCTTGTCTGATAGATTCAGATGGTGCAATTAAATGTGGAGTTTAGTTGCAGTTCCCAACACAGGCAGCTGCAAGGCAAAGATCACTGGGAAATGGGAATGAGTTTCAGGAACACCTTTTGCCTTCCCTTACTTCCCTGGGTATCTGTTTGCCCTCAAAGGCAAAGATGGGTTCCTGGGCTAAATGAAACTTTGCTTTTACTCAGGCTGGCAGGTTTTTTTGCATACAGTTCGAAAAGTGGTAATCTCTTTATGCCTAAATCGTGTCCAGGCTGAAGAATTTGAAGGTGGAATGGAAAATCTGGGGAAATGACTCATTTAGTGCTTTTAAAAGTAGAGGTGCAGTTGAGCTAATGGCTTCTGGGAATTACAGTGTGTTGAGTCTGTGAAGGTTGAATTCAAGGAAGGAATCAGTTTATCAGAAATGAGCACCATCGTGGCATTTAGAGAAGAGTGTTGTTCCTTAATGTTCATTTACATTTGTCTAAAATCCTTTCTAGTTTTTACCTGTTTAATTGAACAGATAGGAATCTTGTTTGTAGCCAGTTATTAACCATGGCAGATTAACATCAGGTTTCTTGCATACTGCTGTCTGATCCTAGGCATCCAATATGTGGTGCGGATATAGGAAGTATCAACATCACAAGTTAATTTGTTGTGTCGATGGTCTCAGTGACTTCTCTGCAGCCTGTCAAATATAACAGCCCACTTGCTGAAGAAAAATTCTGAAGGAACAAAGACATTGCAGTTGTGTGTTGAAAGGGAGTTGGACAATCATAGAAAGACAAAGAGGCAGAGAGAAATAAGGGAAGGGAAACTTTGCGGGGAGAAAAAAAGAGGGGAAATATTTTAAAATAGTAACCCAATTTTCAGCATGGCAAGAAATTTAACAGTAGAGTGCCACAGGATGTCTGCTGATACTGGAGTGGGTAGACATTTATTCATTGTCTGGAGAAGTGGCTGAAAAAGCAAGGTGGCAAAATTTGTAGATGACATACTATTATTGAAGTTGGTGAAGAAGAGGGAAGTGTGTGTGAAGCACTATAAAAGGATCTTATCTCGAAAGATGTTTATTTCTAGTAAAAGTAAAATAAGTTGTTGAAAAAGGAGGTTGTCAGGAACAGTCATGTACCTAATTAAAGACATAGAAAGATATCTTCACAAAAAGAGGTTAAAAGTAAATAATCCAGAGCTATTTAGGTTGGGAAGACCCAAAGTGAATAGGCCACATTGAAGGAAGAGGATGTTAATTTGCATTTTCTTACAATAGGAATAAAGAGACAACTCAATGACAGTCAAAGACAACAAACTGAAAACTAGATTAAAAAAATAAGATAGCACCTTATTAACATAATGTTTTCTTCACCTTATATGCCCATTATACACAAAGCAAAGTCACTTTCACAGGGAAACTCACCAGTTTTAGGAAACAATGAGGAATCTGCACTGAATGTGCATGTGTGTGATGGAAGTGAACTAGTCGTATGTGCCCAAACCATGATCACATGTAGCTGAATGCTGGGAGAAACACCATGAAGTTTTGTGTGGGTCTGCAGGGATTATTAATTTAGGATGACTGTGTTAAGCGCCATGGGAACATAGCCTGTTTCCAGGGCCACCTGCACAGGAATGTGAACCTTGTTTGGATGGAGATGCAAGGTCTCCTTGCTTTACCTGGGTACTCTATACCCGCACTGTTTTGCATAAAGTACAGAGAAAATGTATCCTATCATGTTTCGGGGTAATGAACAACCAACAGTGGTAGGAAAGAAATTTTTCCTGTAGGCTGATTGTTTGATAATGAGCCCAGTTTAATTAATCTTCACTTCCTGCTGAAGTGACTTATAACAATCAATACAGAAAATGGCTAATGGACCCTCTGAAACTCTGGTCTGGCAGTCTTTCTATCATTGTGAGGTTTATTCTCTTTGTTGTTGTTGTTGCTTAGAAATCTATTGATCTGTCTGGAGTACTACTTAAATGCTAATAATCATATTCTCCAGTGTAAAGTCTATAGACATGCAATCTACATCTATGTACTTGTTTTGCTACCCTGTACAGAAAGTGTTTGTAATGACCTTTCCTCATCTCCTCCAGAGTAAATTTTACCCTTGATATTTGAAAGATTTGCTTACAATACAGTTGAGTCATTCTGTTACTGTACTTTACTGATGCTGTTTTACTGTATGCAGACCCTAGGCTATCAAATCAATAATGCTTAGAAATTGCCATGACTAAGATCAATGTTTAATTTTATCTTAGATATTTATCCAGTCCTCACACAGTTTCCCTTTTTTTTCTTCCAGAGGTGCAGATTAGGGAAAAATGAGTCCTTGTCCCAGGTCTTGCTGCTATTCCAAGATCTGGTTTTGAAACTACCATAGTGAAAAAATAAATAATGAACAAAATATATGTCTCTTCTTGTTGTGGATCATCTCTGGTTTGCAGTCTCCTCTCAAAATGAAAATAATGCCTATTGTTCCGATGCAAAAAAAGTAAAGCTTTATTTTCTCTATCTCAAATAACTGTATAGAAATTGTATTTAGATCTCAGGCAAAGTAAGGGATTCTAAGATGTGAAGGAGATTGCCAAAATTATACTTGCAATTTTTTATAAATTGCCTCTAGCCTATTTGTTCATTCAGCTAACAATGACCAAGATTTTATTCTTTCATATAGTACCTATTCCATGGCATGTAAAGAGGGTTGAATTCAGGAAGATACAAGTTGTGTTTGTAGCTGAAGTACCTAAATACATTAAGTGTCTGAATAGTCCCACTTGCAGTATGATATTTGGTCAGCTATTTGAGGAAAATGCTGTAGCGGTTCAGCTTTACTTTTCTGTGAACAGGAGCAGACCAGAGTAACAGAGATGGACTACTGCAAAGCAGAGCTGGCTGGACCTCAATATTTGCAGTAGGGATCCCCAGTGACGTTCCCCAAATAATTGTGGAACTGGTGGTTTTACTTGTCCACACAGCATCCACCTTTCCCTTTGTTTGCACACAAGTATCTCAGTTCATCTTCTTATATAATTTATTCATCCAATTTCCCACAAGGAATCATCTCCTCTTATTTTGTATAGCAATTACACTGATAGAGAAGCCACCGTGTGATTCATCCCTTGTCACGGTTCCTGTGGAGCTGGCAGACCCCCGGGTGAAGAGGGCTGCCGTTGGTTAGGCTGAGACAATCACAGAGAGGAGAAGGAGGCGGCGGCGGTCATGCCCTTAATTCTGGTGTTACTACCTGCAACTATGTAATTGTGCACAAGAACTTGAGGGGTGAAACTCCCTGAGATTCTTAGAATGAGCTAGAGAAGATTTTACAGCTTTGAACTTCTTAAGGAAATGTTTGGAGTGCCTTCTTTGTTTGTTATTTGATTATTTTTTTTTTTTTTCTCTTAAAGAGTCTACCTTGCAACTTCCTCTCTGTAACTGATTGACTGTATCACTGGAGAAAGCAATGCATGGGAATCCTTTACATATTATATCCTACTGTTTACATTAAAGACAGCTCTAAAAGACTTATAGTTTATCCCGTCAAGCACTACAGGTCTTTTGGCACGCTACAGTTCTGGCAATTTATACTTTTCTGGTTTGAATTGTCATTAAATATTCCAGAACTTTATAAAATGAAAAACAAGTGCTTATATTGTGCCAAAAGCATTGCACTGTCAACAGCTGCCTTGCTGTTTTCAGGGAAATGGTTGTGTTTCTGATAAGCATCACAGCAGAAGTCCTGCAGATCTTCTTCACTGTCACACTTGCAGGAGGCCCCCAAGGAAGTTTTATCACAGAAGAACCTGACAGTAGGTACTTTCCTCTAGCCTTTACCTTTTAACCAAGGGTTACTTCAACTTAACCACTCTCCTGCCACACTTGCAGTGCTCAGAAGTTAGAAGTCAGTTGTGGTTCTCTGTAAGTTACTCCATCTATCTCAGTTACAAGGGGTGGATCCATTTTGCCCCAGAACTGGGTGTCTAGTGCCTTGCTGGAAACCTGCAGGTGTCCTGCCCAGCCTCCTGGTGTGGCACCAGAAGAATGGCAGGTCTTCTCTGGGCTCCGTTTCTTGTCTGGCAGGCTCGTGCAGATGTCTGAGCTGTCACAAGGCATATGAAAAGTGATTATGTTGAGTGTCTCAAAACTCACCTTAGATGAAGGACACTGAGTCAGAGAGGACTGCACTGTTGTCACAAGTGAGGTGTGAGCACAGTAAATGAGTGTTCATTTTGCACTAGGAAGTAGTTCAGAGACTGCTGCTTCAATTTTTGCAGAGGAATATTTCTCACTGTTTGTTGTGGATACTCTGTGTGAGAGGAAATGCAGAAATGGAGGATCACCAAGAAGTAGGCTGGCAGGATAATAGTTTACCATCTCTGGGCTTCAGCACAGCCCAGGGAATGAGGGTACAAGGGATCATAGAAGAGGTATTTCGTTCTCATCCATCAGAGCTGCCTGGCACTGTCATTCTGCTGACAGAGACACCTCAAACATTGGGCTCAGTGGGCAAACTTCATGCCTGGAGGGTAAGAGAGTTGGGAACCCAGCTTTACCTTCTCTGCCGGACCTGGGGCATCATGTCTGTGGAGCTGGGTATGTGGTGCTTTCCTGGTGCCAGCTACTGACTACCAGGGAGGATGTACAGACAGAGAACAATACCAGGTATGGGCATCTCTGAGGAATGCACGCTGGCAGGTGCAATCTGCCAGTGCCACCAGAGAGTGGGCTGTGTGCAGGGTTGGGGGGACAGGAACCCCCCAGACTTGTTTCCATGGAAATGCATCGTGGTACTTCTGCACTGGCTGGAAGTGGCTGAATCAGGAGGAGGCTGATGAGCACAAACCAAAAGCATGTATTGCTCGGTCAGCCAGCAGGGGAAAAAAAAAAGCTAGATAGGAAACAACATCAACAACAACAACAATAATAATAATATTAATAATAATAAAATAATGGGTGGATTTCACAGGATACTTGGAAAACATTTCCTTGGAGTCAGTGAGTTAAAGCTGTGTGCGATAGGAAATTGTCTTCATATTCTTTGAGGGGTGTATGTTTAGAGCAGCTGAGTTAAACTGTCACTGCAGCTTAAAACAATAGAGTGTTCAAGGAAGAGAGTCTGTCTTTTGTGTGGTTGTTCCTGTAGTTACAGGTTTAGATTTCAGGACAATATTTGGCATTCAGTGTAGAGCACCATGAAACAAATGCATCATATGAGCTCTCAGAGCGATTTTTCTCTCTCTCATGTAGCATTTACCGTATGTTTGGCTTGTCGGCAATTTAATCATTCTGAATAATCTTGTTCTGTGACAAACCTAAATCACAAAGGAGTGATGCAGTTTGTATAGGTGAAATGTGCTCCACAGAGATATTTCAAACTGAAGAATAAAAATGAGAATTAGACAATACAGAACTCATAGAAAGCCAGTTTTCCAGCTGCTCTAATTTCCCACAATTTAATTTGTGTGCCATCAAAAGCAACTTGAAGGCTTCCAGTAAGGTGATAGAACTATGGGTGAGGCTAAACAGAGGGTCTAAAATGCTGAATGCATTGCAGTCCCATGCTGTAAAAACATCTCCTAGGACCAAATACAGGCAGCATAATATCCTAGAAAATTGGACCATTAAATAAAACTGCAAAGTCATAAAGCTGTAGCATTACCCTGAAATTAAAGCATTGTCACCTTTGAATTATAGAACAATTTAACAGGCATTTAGGAAATCTGCTTTCAAAGGCTGCATTTAACTGTTCCGGGTTATACAGTAAAAGAAATGGCTGCACTCTCCTACTGGGTTTTGAATGACTTTCAGCTTGTGTGTGGTTTGAAATTTTACCAAGCTGAGAAAGTAATAAAATAATAAAGTGGAATAATGGAAGGTAAAAATAAACGGTGACCTTTGCCTGGAGAACAGTTTTTTCACTCTCATTGTAAATTCACAAGTGCAGGGAGAGCTCATTAAATTGAGTAAACAGGAAAAAACCACATAGTATGGGCAGACGTAAAAAGATAATGATAACTTCTTTGTTCAAATAAAGGAAAGGAGGGCCTTGTCTGCCTAGTTTAACAGCTTTCAGATATGGAAATGGCTAGAAGGAGCTAGTGGCACTCAACTTTTGGTTGGATCTGTGTTTACAGTGTCACTATCTAAAAATATGATGAAAAGAAAACAAAAAGAATACATATTGAAAAAACCAACCCCAAACCAAAACCAAAACAGCAATCCTCTTATTGTAAAATAAGAACATTATTTGAAACCCCATTTTCAAAAGCCACAGGCATCTTCCGTGCAGAGGTGCGCCTCTGCAAAGAGCGATGTGAGTCATGGAGCTAAGCTGCAGACAGCCGTTGCACCGCTTTATAGCTGTAGTGGTCTGTTCATGTCCAGATTGCAACAGCATTTCTTACATAGGTCCGGAAGCACAGCTGCAATGCAAGCTCCCGGATTGTTGTCAGTAGGCTTCAGAGTACACACTGATTGAACGGTAAGGGTATAATTCCTTGCCCTCATTCTGAGGCAGGCAGCCATATTCTGGGAGCAGGCTTAGGTAAACTTGTGCATGTGAATTTAAGAAACTAGTATGATCTTTTTCTAAATGCTGCTGGGTTTGAGGCGGAGAAAATGGTGTTTGAATAAAGCCCAGGAGTTGACCTGAACAGTGAGGGTTTCAGAAGAAAGGCTAAGATTATTTTTGTGTCGTTTTCTGACCTACAGAAGCAGTCTTGCCTCTGCTGTGCATTGGGCCACCCTCCTAATCTGAAGACTTCCTTTCAGACTCCAAGTTTTTTAAGCCTATTTCATCACCGTTGTTGTTGTTGTTAAAAAAGGTAGCACAGGATGTGTTTCTCTGTGCTTTTTCTACACCAACTGTGTATAGGGAAAAGAAACAAAGTTTTGAGTGTCAGTAGCTTTTGCCATCCAAGAGGTATACTTACTGGTGGCTGTGACTTTCCTTTCACTAGATCCGTGAGCCACACGTCTATATTTTCTGAGAAGCTTTATGGGTGGTTATCTTTACTTCAAAGATGGAGCATGGAGGGAATCTTTGAAGTGATGAGCAAAGCACAGGTCTGACCTGTAAAAGTAATAAGCATAACAGATCAGGCATGTGTGGATTAGGAAATGTCTGAAATGTAACTCTGAAGTTCTTCCCTTCTGCTATTACTTTTTTTAATTTTCTGTTCTGTTGTACTTGCTAAATGACAATTGCTTTGAGTACAGAAAGAAAGATGTTGGGTTTTCCTTTATCTTTGCAAACTAGAGGATGGAAAATATGCATTTAGCTTCTTGTGTCTAAAAGATCCTGTGGAGAAAAGCAAGAACTTCTTGAATGTCGAAGTTCAGATCTGAGGGGGACAGCTAAGTGCAGCTGTAATGATAGCAAGACCATTGAAAATTAATGAACAATCACAAGGAAGATCTGTTGAATTCTGTCCAACATGCTTGTTAATGATTGCTTGTTGCTGAAAGTATGTTTGCTGATGTCTTGCCCAACCTCATTTCAAACATGTAAATTAATTACATTTCCAACACTTCTTGGGGAGACTGTTTTATGCTATGCTACTTTTAATAACTTTTTCCTAGTAACCCTTCATTGCTACTAAATTACTAGATCTTGATGCTTCTGGCTTTTCAGGTACCCACACAGCACCTTTCCTGGTGTGTAAGTACAGAGCCTGGAAAGCACAGAAGTGTTAGTAACCACTCTGAAACTCTAGTGTTAGGCTGTTGTACATCCTGAGCAACACTGTAGCCATTCTGTGAGCACTGATTTTATTGCGATTTCTCAAAATTATGTTAATAACTCTCTGTGGGGAGGAGCTTATAACTGCCCATCCAGAATTTCAGCAACCAGTTTGTTCAATCATCTCTTGGTTTTACAGCTCACTTAACAATTTGATATTTGTCTTTTTAGTAGATTTTTCAGTGAAGACAGGGGTTAAACTTCTACCAGCTTCCATGAGAGGAAGGTTATCTCAGTTGCAACTGCTTCTGAAAACCCCATTCTGTTCATGTTAATCCTTGAGAGAACAAAACACAGACAGAGACTCCGGCTGATAAAAATCGCTACTTTCAGATGTACAGGATGTGTGTTATGAAGTCATTGAATTATGTTGTGTTGAAAGCAATATGGATGCAGGACTGTGCAGGGTATTGTGCTACCGTGTTGACTGTGACTACAACCACTGGGGCAAATTCTACAAGCAATACGTTTGTAGTTTTTCTTGTAATTTTAATCTAGCTTTTGTTTAATACACATTGCAGGAATGTTTCTTTGAGCTCCAACTCAAGGGATCCACAAGCAGTATCCTGCACTCAGTAAGAACTACAGAATTGCAGGTCTATGAGCAAACTCTTTCTGTCTGCCATCACAGAAATGATGAGAGTGTTGCGAGTGAATGTATGGTTTTCTAAGTAAACTGTCCTTACAGTTAATGCCATACATTACTGGGAGAATAATTTCTCTGTAACTTGCAGCCAGGTCTTGGAACAGACCTCTTTAAATAATCTCCAGATGGTGGTTGTTACTTGCCTGTCACCTGAATGCCTCCATAATGACAATCCATTAAATCATCTGAGTGTTTTTGCACAGACAGTCCTTTTCAGACTAGCTAACCTATCAGAGTTCTGGTGAAGTTGTCTGTGGGATATCTGTAGCTCAATGACAAATACTTCAACTGCAATGCATTGCAGTGGCTGCAAAGCTACTGTCCTCGTCATGCCACTCTGTTGCGGAGTAGCTGGAAAGCTCATGCTCTGCAAGAACTCAGACCAGGTAATCTGGTAAAACCAGAATACTTACATGCATAGTTTTTAAGCTTGGTTTAGAAAAGATCTGATTCAACATTATCTAAGGTTTTTCTGTTAAAGCATGACTAGAGAAAATAGGAATCTGTTTTCTAGGTCTTGACTCTTTCTCTGTAACGGTCAGTAGGTTTCTGCAAGTGAGATTGAAATCTTCCTCTCATCAAATGGTTAACATTTACTTCCTTACATTTTTGCCCTGTCAGCATCTTATATCCTCCCTAGGCAAGCAGGGTCTTTGATAAAGAGGGAATTTACTGGATGTGGCTCTTTACATCGTGAAGCACATGCAGGGCTCACTTCTGTGAATCCTCATTAAAGAGTTTGCCTTTTACTCCAGGTCAGCTTGGCAGATTGGCCATTCAGGCTGTCCTTTTTATCTTGCCTGTTGCTATCTCACCAGAACCAGCTGGGAAACAGCCTCCCTGCTGAGATAATTGCTTCTAATTGTGATGTTCTCCTCGTCATGCCAACTCCAATGCTGGTCATGAGCTGAGTTGTTATGATGCAGGTTGTGCTTAAGCTCAGGTTCTGCTTTCTGTCACCTATGAAATCCCTTGCTCTGCCAGTAAATGCAATGAAGGAGATGAGAATGGGCTCCCCAGCGTGGAAAAGCAACAACATTCACAGGTACTAGAGATGCTGCATCTTATGTTGTTCTGCGCCATCATCCAAACCAGACATCACTCAACTTATATGTAGAAAAATCTGAGAACTGAGTAAAATGAGTGATCTGACTTCCAACTGGTCAGTAAGAACATACTCTCAGTTTTAACTTTCTGGCAAGAGTTTGTGGTGAGTTTGTACAAGCTCATCAGCCACAGTTCTCCACTACCGTTTGTTGTTACAACAGTGTGGGCTGTGCTCTCCCAAAGAGCTATGCTTGCAAAAAACCCATGAACCATATTATTATGTCTTTTCTCTCTGGGCCAAAGCCAGCTGAAATGTAAATCTTCTTTAGATACCTGGCAATAGAAGATGCCAAAGATCTCCCATGTTTCCCAGGAAGCTTGTAGTTTCTGTCTTGCTCAGCAGGCTCTGTAGTGTTTGCTAGAGGTGGTTCAGGGAGAAACATCTCTGTGTTACACCGACTTGTAATAAGTCATCATCAGAGAGTGACCACTTCAGAGCCCGGGGTCCTGCTGATGCTCTCTCCCATGCGGTTTTCGTTCCCTGCTTGTTGCAAGTTTTTTGCTCTTAACTTCCTGTTCAATCCTTTTTCATTTAACAGAAGACAAGATCTGGACTGCAGTGCAGCACAACAACACAGGGCTAACCAGAGTCCAAGGAGCTGATCCGGAGAAGCCGTACACCATGTCCTTTAACTACAACAGCAGTGCAGAGCAGCTTGAAGCCATGATAAACAGTGCAGAGTACTGCGAACAGGAGGCAGCCTACCACTGCAAAAAGGCACGTCTCCTGAATACCCCAAGTAAGTGCCATGATCCCAAATCTTGTCTTGTTAACTCTTAATGATTATACAGCAGATACAGGCTGCCCTGTGACTGGGGAGAAAAAGACCCAAAATTAACAGTAGTAATACAGAATAGAGTGAAAAGCCTTTTACCCTCTTGGATACCACTGTGCAGTGCCTGTCCTCTAATATAAAATGTCTAGAGCTCTGTGGGGGAATATCTGTAAGTTCATGCATACAAAGGCTCTGAAAGCTTCTACTATGGAAAGTACTACTTAGAAACCACAAAAGCTGTATTTAGCTGATGGTAAATGGATATGTTTAATTGTATGTTAAAGATAGAAATCATCTAGATTTCTCCAGACCTATGGTGTTTCTGGAGAGAGGAGGGGTGTACCCTGAATATGATGTTTAAGTTGCTTGGTAGTACAGTTTCTGGGGCAAAACTAATTTTCCCCTCGTGATAGAAGGAAAAAGTGTTTTGCCCTGACTTAATGTAGCAGCAACAAGAAAGCAGACGGTCTGATAGATTTATATCTCTTTGAGGTACCAAATTTCCAGTGGCTACTCAGAGTAGCTGTCTTCCACTTGATTCTCTCTTGGCGTCAGGATTTTGTGTTTGCTTATCCAGAGGGATGAATGACATTAACAGCAGCAGGCTTCTGGATCTCTTCAAGGTCTCATCTGGTTATTTGAAATGTCTGGATGGCCCTAGTGATTCTTTGATGTTAACAACTCCTAAATTTGTTGGTAGGTTAGAAGAAATCTCGTGGAAAGCCTTAAGGGGAGCTTGCAATGGGAGTTCCTATTGTGTCAAAAATACATTGCCTAATGAGATGTATCAAAAACCTGCCTGGTTCCAGCAACATTACTGTAGCACTGAATATTTATGGATGCAGTAATCAGATGCCTTATAGTCAGTTGTTTTTTAAAACCTGTGAATTACGTCTTTTGTTATCATCAGAATTTACCAACCAAAACCTGCTTGTATTGCTAATATTTTTTTAAAGAATGAAATGTTAGTATCAGCATCCAGGGTAGAGCACAAAGGGAAAACAAAACACAGGCATAAGTGCTCATAAAGAAGGGGAACTAATGTCTTAAAAATACTTCCAGTGTTTCTGGCTTCTGCACCCCACACCATACTTGACATGTTTTAAGGATATAATCACACAGCGATTATTTCCAAATTGTGTTTTTGAGGATGAAGGCCACAATGGTAGAGCAGGCCTGCATGTGTTTACACAATTCTGTGAGGTACTTGGTCACGCATATCCAGAGAAGTAGACTATGTGTACATTTTGAGATACCTGTTGTACGTGGTGCCTTTATAAAGCATGGGATGCTTCTAAAGGTTCCAAACACATTTGTCCATTAATAAAAAGAAATGAAAAAATAGTGATAATCTTGTGTATATTGGAAGTATATAAACTATCCGTCTTCAGGGTGAAAGCTATCTACCAACTGGAAGACTGGCTAATGCAATTCCTGACAGGCAGCTTCTCCATTTGTCCAGGACCTAAGTTGTGAGACTGACTGCTCAAGGGGGAGGACACAGGGGCAGTGTCCAGCAGCTCAGCTTGCTCCCTTGCAGCTGCTGCAGTGCCACTGTAGTCCTGACAGTTGACCACACAATAATTGCACAACTCATAACTCTTTAGTACAACTCCAGCTGTTAAATCGGGGGCGGGGGGGGCGGGAATTGCCATCCAGTGCTCTGTGTGTGGCAGATAACATCAGTTTTTCCTCTTTTTTTCTTCCTTTTATATGATTTTTAATTACACTTTCAATTTTTTCATCCTGAACTTTTTCAATAGCCTAAGGCTGTAAGTTTGGCAAGATGTGGAACATGCTTAAAAATAAATCATTTGAGTTCTTGAAATGGCAAGATATGGGTAACAATTTGTTCTTAGCTGAATATTAAGTGTTTTTAAACGATAGAAGAACATCTTTTCCCCCAAAGCCTTAAATAACTCAATTGATATTCGTTTGAGGTGAAGTGCTGCTGTATTAGAGAAGAGCCTAGAGACCCAGTGGTGACGAACACTGTAGGTGTCTTGAAGAGCTCTAAGATCTGAAGAATTTACATTCCTAAACATGAAGACGAACCACAAGTGACAGTAACCCTAGGGTGTTTTTCTGGACACACCATGGAAGATTCTCACCTGTGGTGTTTATGTGCAGAAGCAACGGGATGGAGAATTGGGGCCAGAGCAACAGAACAAAAATTGGAACTTTTGCATTTTGTTTCTTGATTCGGCCTAGGCTTTTGGATGTCTGAAGCACAGTGTACTCTCTCTGTTGCCAGGGTATCATAATGTGTAATTACGGTTAATGAACCACACTGTGGATCTCCTTCAGAAGTCAGTATACAATGCACATGTATTGATGACAATGCCGCATTCATAGGCCAGCAGGAAACATTGCAACCTAATCCAGCTTGCTGCCTACCACCACTCCTTAATACTTCTGGACTGAGGCCAGTGGTGAATGCTTGATAGAACAGCATCTCCCAGAGATATACCTGATCTTGATAGAGCTATAAAAGTTCCCCTTCTGGCAAGGAATCTAATCCATTTCTGAGCTTCCTCTTGCTCTGGGCTTTGTTGTTGGTTTTTTGTTTGTTTGTTTGTTTGCTTTTGTTTTTTTTCTTTTTCCACAAGGAGATGGAACCCATGATTAGGATATCTCAGCTGGTAGCACCAAAAGCCCAAACCCTTGTCTTCAGGATCTAAACACTCTCACATTTCACATAGAAGTAATAAAAAGATTTCTCTTTCCTTTCGCAATCATAATGTTACTCTCCAGCAAAGATACATGTTGTTACACAGCAATTTTGGCTTTCACAGCTTTGACGTGGAGAGAAAAAAAAACAAAAAACATGTGCTTGGGCAAAGGGACAAGCATGGCACTCTGGGGGGATGCCTCAGAGAGAAATCAAGGGAGGCTTCTGGCTTGCATAAAATTGTTCCAGTTTATATCAAGGAATTTGTCTTTCCTCTCTTCCTACTACCTCTTGCCCTGAAGACACAGACACATCCCCAGCGGGTGTGATTCAGCATAGTTTCCCCATTGAGTTACTTGGATTTACATCTGCAACGTGTCAGACATGCAATCTGGCAGTTGGCAAAGGAGTTTACTCATCTCCACCTCCTGCTGTCTGGAACAGCCTTATCGGTTCTCACTGTCATTCTGCAGTTTAGCTGCAAGCATGTCTTTGAAAACTAAAATTAAATTGCTCTGAACTGCATTTTTTGTACATCTCTGCCATCAGATATATTTTTAGGAGGTTTGTGAACATCAGCATAGATGTCTGCTCATCAAAGGAATACCTGGCTTTCTCATGATGCTAGCAAATGAAACTTGTAATTTATGACCAGTAATTGCAAGTCTCTTGTGACTTCTCCGTGCCTGTTGGAGAGACACACACATAACTGGAGCAAATCTGACAGTTGGCATTAATTAAGGCAGCCATCCACACTCTTAGCAAGATTGCAGACTTTACTGCTGTCTCATCCTTAGAAGCACAGACCAACACAAGCTAGCAGGGGAGGAGGAGGGTGGGTGGGAAGCCTGGGTTGCCTCTAAATGTGCTCTCTGTATTTTGGGAATCTGAAAAGAAATTCAAGCCCCTGGGGCTCTGATTTCCTTTCTTTGTGGAGCATCTCAGGTAACACCTGGGAAAAGGGTAAGTGTACAAGGATAGGTGCATGTGTGCACATGTATGTTTAATTAAACTGTAAACATGTGTGAAGGTATGTAAACACTTTATTACTGAACAAACTCTCAGCTCTGACTGAATTTGCTCCGTTTTCTAGAAGTGGTGGGTGGACTCAAAAACTTAACATTTGGGAAGCTGCCTCACATCCACCTTATCAAGGACTTAACACAGTGATGGCTGTATCAGTTGCAGGGTAGCTCACTTTATGATACTTGCCTGACAGTCTGTCAAGTTCATAGCGCATTTGTGTAGGCAGGGACTGAGAAAAGATCAGTCCTAGAGCAAAATCAAAGAAAAAGGAACGTCTTTAGGTGGTATTTTTTTCCTGACTTCTTCCTCACTTTTCTCTTTCCAGTAGGGTTCCCATACCACATCATCTCAAGCACTGATTTCAAACACCCATTCTAAACTATGTGCCTCTTCCCTGAACTTTCTGCTTCTCCCTCTTAAGATCAGTCTAGTCCTAGTATTATATGACTTGCACCCAGGTTTCTACCTCCTCTTCTTCCCTCTGCCTCCCAGCTAGACCTGAATCTTGGTGCCGATCTGCACCACGTGCACATCCAGATCTGTAACTCCTTATGTCAGACAGCTGTTTGCCCTCCCTTGTGAACCACTGCATTTGCATTTTGTACCTCCATTATTGGAGGAAAAGACATAGTGCCACCTCACAGCAGGGCTTTCTGTGTTTAAAATTTCTGTGTTTAAAATTTCTGTGTTTAGACTTCGGTTTAGACTTAATTCTGCTGCTGAGACAGGTTGGTAGCATTTTATCTGTGCCCTGTGTGTTGGTAGAGCTCTTCATCTGTGCAGGGTCCCTCTAGTTCTGGATGAGGCCTCCAGTGATGTCAGAGCACAAGATGCTAAGAAATGTCCTGCAGGGTCCTGTTTCCAGTGGCTGCTGGAGAAGATGCAGCTTAGAATGAGTACACAACTCTGTATGTCTTCAGCACATCCCTCAGTATGTTCCCAACACCCACAGCTGCTCTATTAAGAGCATTAGAGTTTATGCCATTGCCAATCCCTTTTAGTATCCACTATGGATCTGGTGTTTATAAATTTATCTAATAACTTTTTGAACTTTATTATATTGCCTGCCTCGGCAGCCTCCTAGAAAAGGAAATTCCAGGAGTTCCCTGCTTGTTGTGTGCAGAACTACTTTTTTTTTTTAATATAATGTGTTTTAAATTAATGTTTTACTTAGTGCACCAAGTTCTGGTATTGCAGGATGCAGTGAATCACAGTTCCGCACTTATCCAGTGCATTTATGGTCCTTTTAGCTGCCCTTCTTGGACCTTCACTAGCTCTAGTCTTTTTTTCACCAGAAGTTATCCACGGCATTTGAGGCATGGCTTGCACCAAGATTTCATATAGTGGGGACACCACTTTTTAGAGCAGTGTAAATCTTTATGGAGAAAAGAGTGTGAAATCTGGGTTCCGATGAAGTTTTTTACATAGATGTACCATGAGGTGATATAAAATGACCCATAATAATTGGATCTTTGCTCACTATTATATTTTTCAAATATAATTTCCATTTTATCATTCCAGGTACTTTTAAATTGTTATTGCATTACCAGGAGACTATTTGTCATTGCACAAACTAACTTCAAATTTTTATTGCATTAGCAGGGGAGTATTTGTCATTGCACAAAATAACATGGAACAGGGCAATCCACTCTCAAAAAGTGGTTTATATTGAAGCGAGCGGTGGATAGGTGGCAGGTCTAGATTGTATGTTGGAATTATTCTTGGGTAATTAGGATCCCTTTCTTGAGAATGATTGAATTGCCATCTGTGTTTCCACCACCGTACCTTGTCTCTCCCCTCCAAAGTGGCGATGCTGGCAGCTTCTCACAAGCACAGTTTTAGACTCGTGCTGTATTTAGAGACTTCTGAACAGAGTTCACCACAGTAACGCAACATGCCCCCTTATTTGTGGGCAGAGATTTAGAGGCCATTTTTACAGATGCTAGTGTGCAGCTGATTAGGATGCAGGTGGTCTAAACAGAATAAAAAAAACCCTGCTGCATGGGAGAGGTAGCTTGGCATCTAGCATGCATGCAGCTGTGAGTAATGGAAATACCACTATCCCAATTTCTGAGCCTTTACTTCCCTCGCCATATACAATCCCTCCTGACTGACAGTGAGGTAAAGTGTGCTATAGCTGCCGAGGAAGGAACGGCAGCTGCTTGTGCTACTTCTCCTCTAGTCCCATTGTCTTTCTCCGAGATTGCAATATGGCCAAGAGGCCAAGTGATGGGAAAGACATGGGAAGAAATCCTTGCTCAGTCATACACTGAGTGGTTTTTAACCCAGAGGGAGGAAAGCATGCTCCCTCCTTGCTCCTTGTACCCCACTGCACGAGCAGACAGGCTTAATGCTACCTGGCATACTTCTGGAGTGACACTAGAAGGGCATGAGCCTCCTGGGATTACTCCAGTGGATACCGGAGCACCACTATCTATGCTTGCTTTACACACAGTATATCAGGTGGGTATGAAAACAGTTCTCAAAGTGGGGACTTGATAGAGTAGCGAGGAAGAGGCTTGTATGGGTAACTCTTGGTTGCTTCTGCAGAATATGTTCTTCATACTTCTACTGTCACTGGATATTTCTGGGTTGGTTTTTTTTTTATTGTGGCAGGAGAAATTCTGGATTTTTTTTTTTAATTAAGTGACCTTTTACAGTTTACCTAGACAACAAATTTGTTACTCCAAACTGTGTTTTATTGACATAGAAAGTATCTCTTCTGATATACTGGAAGCTTGCACCAAGGGTATTAATGAAGACACAGAGGACAGGTAAATGAAATGTAAACCTAGACAACAGATTTTGAGCCTGGAATCTGGAAGTCATTGCATGAACTATTATTGGTGCTGCTGTAAGGAAGTCAGTGCTGTGAACTGACGCTGCAAGATGTTTACTTAACCTTTGTAATTCATTAGGTTGGGCCTTTTGTTCCCAAAGAACCTCTGGTTTGGAGTAAAGTTGATATATTTTGCTCGACCTGTGAAACCTATGGGATGGTATAAATGCTTGTAGTTCAGTAATGGACTTTGAGTTCAGAGAATTCTGCAGTCCAAATAAAAGTTTGGAAATGGATAGTTTTAGGAGACATACATGTGTGTCAGAAACAAGCATGTCCTAATAATACTTCTGACTTGAGAGACCCAGTTGTATAAGCTATTTGTACATACAATGCAAAGAAAAGTTGTACACAAAATTCAAAGAAAAAACCTGCATTTTTTTCAGGCTATCTCAGCCAGCATTCCCTTAATCACAAGCAGTGATAGTCTGTCTTTTTTTTTTTAATTTGCAGGACTCAGCATATTATTAACAGTAAATAAGTAATGGTGATTAGAAACAAACAGCTAATCTATGGCTTGTTATATTAATGCATCATTATCTATGACTGCAAACTGTCCACCATTCAAGAAAGAGAAAAGCACTGCTGCTGAGCAGAAGAGTGTGCATTCTCCCTCATTAGAGCCACAGCAGGGAGTGTGTTTTCATCACACTTCCATTTGTCTGCTTCATTCAGCTGTCCTACTTTGAGCATCTTGGGCTCCAGACCCAGACTGTCTTACTGACATTAAACTAATTTCTCTGTCAAATTTGGCCCAGTGCAGAGAGTGATGTTTTCTGATTCTGGAGAACAGAAGATGTAAGTCATAGCCGTGGAAGAGTTCACAGCTGACCTATTCTACCAAGAATCACATGAGTAGAGTAATAGTAGTTTATATTTCTATTCACATTATCTTTGAGGATAGCAAAGCATTTGGGGCTGTAATACCTGTTTTTTATATGTTTTGGGTTCATTTAACTCTTGCTTTAAAAAAAGTATGTGCAAAGCAAGAGGTTTGCTGAAAATCAGATGGGATGGAGCAAGTGAATGGGACAGAGCCCATATGCTTTGATTGTGCTTTAATTGGTCTGACCCGTCCAGGAAGACAGAGGTTTCAAGAGGCTATACACAAAATGAACAATGGCAGAATTTAATTATATAGTGTAATTATGAGAAAATAAAATATAAGCCTATGGATAAAAGAGTCAAGTTTTTACGCCATATAGGTTGGGCTAGACTCATATTCATTGCTTGTAAATCTCAAGTCCAGGAATTTAACCCCTGTTACAGTGTGAAGACAGCCTATGGGAAATGTATTTTCTATTTTTGAAAGTGTGAAGGCAGAGATGGGAAAAGAAACAATGAGGATCAGCTGAAGGGTGTATTTTCATATTACTTTGTGCTTAGTGTTCAAACAACAGAGTAAGAGCCTTCCCTAAGAATATTTATTTCAGTGTTTTGTTTATGTGAAGCATCTAATGTTAAGGGGAACATAAAAGTAGCTTTTCTAATTGTCTGCTACTCTCTTTTGTAAAAAAAAACACAAACCAAACCAACACCAAAGTATATGGGGTAAGAAAGCATGTTTGGAGAATACATTTCCAGGCCTTTGGGGAAAAAAGCTGTGTACTACTTACACTCCCAAGAAACATCTAACAACAATTGAGAATTATTTACCTCCCCCAAACCCAGATTGGTGTGGGGAGGATCAGATCTGGTTGAGAGTTGACAAGTAGCTAGAAAGATATGGTGATCTCAAAGAAAATCCTTTTAAAACTTTCTTTAGAGAAGCTTTTTTTCACATCTACTGGGCCAGAAAGATTGAGAACAAAAATGAAAAACCTTTTGAGCCTGAATTTGTTCCAAGCCTCTTTGGTAGGAGGAAGGCTCAGACTTTAATGGGAACTGGTTTAGCCAAGGGGTGTGCTCCTGCCTGGGCTGTCCAGGACTCAAAGCCACATCAAGAGCCTTCTTCCTTCGCTGAA
The DNA here is from genome assembly GCF_023634085.1 of Falco cherrug. Taxonomy (NCBI): domain Eukaryota; kingdom Metazoa; phylum Chordata; class Aves; order Falconiformes; family Falconidae; genus Falco; species Falco cherrug. The sequence goes on along the minus strand of NC_073704.1, from coordinate 28,355,359 downwards.
TTCAAAGGTCCCAGAAGAAAACTTTTTTTTTTTTAACATTTGCATTTAGAAAGCTTAACTAATTAATCTGTGCAGTCCTCCTCTAAAGGTAGTTTTCTTACCTTGTTTAGCAGAAAAGAAAATTGAGGCATCAGGCTGTTACTGATGGCAATTTTGCTGGAAACCAGTATGGGCCATTAGATCTATTTGAAAGTACCACCCTAAAACCAATGGCCAGTTTTGTGCAGCCACAAAAAAGAACCATAAGAACAGTGATTCCTCCAAGATCAACATCTCTGAAGTCTTGCACTCTAAGCGTGAAGTTTTTGTGGGTACCTTGTGCCTTGCCCCAGTGCTGCTAATGGAAGAATGAATATGTCATCCTTTAGAGGTACATTTGTTCTTTCTAGTAAACTGATTAACATAGACACAGTGATTTAACAAGGAAGACGTGATTCTGTGATTTTTTATGAACCTACCAAATTGCAAGGGAGGTAATGGTATGTTCAGGTGGGGTATAATGTTCTTTTTCTCAATTTTGTATTACTGAACCTAATTCAGGTCTGACAGGCTTTTACAGATGAGTCCAAGCCTAGGCTGGGATGTTTTAAAAAATTAGCAGAGATCTGAAAAGTGGTTTTGAAGAAAAAGTAACATCAATTAAGTTATGTGTTTATTTTAACTAGTAACTTTTTCTTTTAGTTGCTGACTCAAATGGTCAGTACTGTCTATAAAATTATCTATTGATGTAGACAGATTGCTCTCTTTTGGGGAAAGAATGTGTGTGCATATTTATGTAGATATGTACAAATAGGTTAGGAAGAAAATAAGAGCGAAGGTTGACTGTACTTAACTGCTTGGGATAGATGGATCATTGTCAGGCCTGAAACAAGACAGGTTAGTGTTGGTTACTCTTCTCCCCATTGAGCTAAAGGCTTTCTGTATATTAGAATTTGTTCACCTCTCATTGTCACCATGATTTCAATCTCTCAGATCTGATCCAGATGAAACTATTTTGATGTTTGGCAGTTTAGAGGCTGTTCCTTAGAGAGGGATCTTCATGACTGAATGCTAACATAACAGCAGAGAGTGGGATTTTTAGGGCAAGTTGTCTTCTCTTGAAGTAGTGTCTGCTTCAGCTCCCTTTAGCTTTTTCTCTGGCTATGAAAAGTCAGTTTGGTCCATTTGTTTTGCCATTTTAGTATATATTGGAGAAGGTCCTCCTGACCATAAGCATTTTTCAGGTTCTGTTTTCGAGTTTTGTTTCCCAGAGCCTCCAGGTTCAAAGCAGTGCCAGCTTTCTGGGTCACTTCTTTCCCAGTGCACGTTCATGTTCTGGATTCAGCCAGAGATTGTGTTGCATTTTGTTTACTGCCTCTGTGAGACATGCTAGGGCCACCAGTCAATCTGCAGAGCATTAGAAGTACCTACTTAATAGTGGCTGAATTTTATTGAGTGAATAATTATGTCCTATTACTGCTGAAGTAATCATCTTAGATACAACCAATGCCTCCAGAGGGAGGTGTGTTCTTTCCAAAATGCCACCCTGGACAATTCTTTTTACTTCTGTACAAAGCTCCAGAATCTCTCTGACCATATTGTACTACAGGTTGTCATGTTTTCAGAGGGTGAAATTTATGTTCCATGAAATATGCCATAGCCAAAATTAATAGGTAAATCAACAAAGTGAAACAGACCATTAGAACCATTGTAATACTGTAGTTGTTTCCTTGTGGCACAAAAGCAGAAACTAATGGGTAAACATAATCGTATTATAGTGACAAAAGCTATCAATGCATAGTACACAACTGTGGTCACACAATGGAAGGCAGTCAACCGTTATGAAATATGATTTAGCAGACAGGCCAGTTGCAGGTAATCTTGCTTAGAACAGTACTTTCCTTGGCTAGTTTGTTTTAGCTGACGGAAAATGATAAATGACAGCTATTTCTTTCCTATCCTACTGGAATTTTATTTCAATTTCACTTTGATAATTTTCACAATCCTTTTTTTATATTATTCTGGACCATAATACTAAGATGTTTATGTTTGCAGGAATGTTCCTGAGGCATGAACAAATTGTTCCTGATTATTCATGCAAATAGGAATTCAGCCAAAGGCCTTCAGAGTAAATGTTAACTCTAACACCTTGAAGCCTTTTCCATGCCCTTGTCTTTTTTTCTGCTCTAAAACAGTGCTTCGCAATTTTAAGTGAACACTTGAACAATATCTAATCAAGATAAACATTTCGTAGGCTGAACTGTGTTTGTATAACATAATTAAAAAGCTTTGAATAGCTAACATCATCATAAAATTCTATTAATGGACAGCTTGAGAGAAGCTACAATATCAAGTGATTCAACTAAAAAAATACAAAGCTCAAAGATATGCAGGATCATTTCCATTGGATTTGGTATATTTATACTGATTTAGGCAACTGAGATGGTGGATTAAGTCCTTAGTTACTGCATCTTTCATTAAATTCAAGTTTAGTGTAAAACAAACTCCAAAATACAAAAACATTGTAAAAATTCAGATACGTAGAGAAGCTAAGGAGCTCATCCATGGCTTGTTAATGCAGGATCTGCATTCAGAGCCTAAACACTTCAACACTGTTAGATTGAAAAAGCCACTACAGTGTTTCCATGCAGGTAAACCCTGCACATCAGAAGTAGAGGGAGGTGGAGAAGCATCTTGAACTCTGGTTGCTGGAGTGGTGCAAGTATAAATTAGAATACCATCTCTGGCCATTTTTCAGAGCCAGAAAAGAGATTGAGGCAGGAGCTCCTTCAGATTGCTGTGCCACTCAAGAGTTCCCCAGTGCAGGAGGACTTTGTCAGTGGCTGACTAAAATAAATTCAGAGCTGCTTTATTCTGAAAAAGTGGTTCTAAGTAATTAGATCACAGGTGAGACTTGGGTGCTCAACTGTTTACCTTTCTCTCTCAGAAATTTTCCCTCCATGAATATGCAAAAACATATATATAATCAGTTAGTTTGGTCTTCACTGAGCAACATCTTTTGAGGCAGTATGTAGTGGGGAATTGAGTCCTAGTAATCTCTTACAGGGAGGGCTGAAATGGTTCAAAGCTATCCTGGGCAGCAGCCAGCACTGCTAATTGAATTCCTGGATGTCAGGCCAACCAAGGGTTTCTCTACACAGTAAAAGAAAACACTGTTAGAAGTACCTGAGCTAGTTTATATCATGGAATTCAATACATGTGTTTTAGCATACCTTTCAACAGCACATAAGTGTTACCGCTGAACAGTATGTGAATTTATATAGGTACCTGCTACCCGGTATATTAGCTGTACCGGAGTTTTGACCTGACACTGGTTTTTACTGAATAGACACATTTTATTGCTTTTACTCACAGAAAAAACAAGCACAGCCAACTGAGGTTGCAAATACAGAGGTAAATCTTGAAACTTTAGTCCTTAAAATCCTGCTTCCATTTATCCAGGGAATGCTGTCTTACTGTTGTACCATGCTACTTAATGTGAGATATTGCTATGATAAGTGTAACCCATGACAAAACAGTGAAAACTTGAATGCACTAAATGCAGAATTAGGTGACTAGTTGAGTGATAATATATTGCCTAACCTAATGAAAAGACATTACCTTTAAATAATGGACCACATCATAGATTTAATTATCCCAAGGCAAGGTAGTAGGTGCTTAATGCAGACAAGGTCAATTACCTTATCCAGGAGAGCCTGTTTGAAGTGTATTATGAATAATTCACAGACATAGAAATTAGCTTTGAAAAAGTGTCCCAGCTATAATGTGCTGAAAGCATTCAATTTCTTTTTTAATGTATTTAAGATAACACCCAAAGGACAATTATGGCTGCTTAACTGTAAGACTACTTAAATGACAAGAAATGACAATTGTGTGGTCAAATTCACATTAATGTATTATACAGAGGGAAGCATCGTCATCATGGCATAATCGTATCAGGCCACAAGAAACTGATTTCAAACTTTATCTTGTTTTAAATGCTGAATGAAATTCGATCAAAGATTGATTCATTTAGTAACCTTTCTCAATAGAGAAGACACAGTTGTTCCTGTACTAGCTTTGTTTATTTTGTTTATTCAGGGCTTTCAGTTCTTGGGCTTTCTGGTGTGAAAACGATGGTCCAGAGCGATTGACTGACTTGTATGATTTTGGAGAGGCTGACAAACCCAAAGGTGGAACCAGAATATTTAATTTTCCATCTTTATCTGCTAGAAGTACTAAATTGTGCTGTTTCTAAGCCAGTATTGTTCCAGTCTAGGACTACTTAGTATTAGAGTTAAAATGATGACAGTAGCCATGGTAGCAGAATGCATAGTCACTTGACATATGGTGACCTTAGGTGTGAAATAGAAACACAATAAACCTCTAAGTCTGGGGAATAACATGCGCTCTCAGCATATTTTGATTCCACAGGCAAAACAATAACCTTAGCTTTCTCTCTTTGACTTTGCAATAAGTGGTAACGGCCAGGGTAGATCCCCTGGGGGCTGCAGTTTTCCAAGATGCCTAGCAAGACGAGGGCTAATTCATTAGGTACCTTAGTTTAAGTGTTGAAATGTAATAGTGACATTTCATGGCCTTTGAGTTTACCTGCTTTATTTGCTTGAAAGGGAGAGTTCAGCAGAATTTTAGAGGCTGCTATAGAATCGCGTATCTAATGAGGCGTGCAGCCAGCCTAGTCCTGTTTCTGTTCACGTCAATGTCAAGAATCCCATTTAGTTCAGCAGGAGCAGGCCTGGGTTCCCTGGTACTTTCAAAAGATGATTTGAATAAATGGGAATAAAAATTTGACACAATGTCCATTTATATAACAAGCTCTTAAAATATGTGATGAAGTAGGAAACCACCACAAAGAGATAGGAAAGAAAACTTCCATTACAGCAAACATACTGAAAAACAGAAAGCATGGGAATTGATGTTTTTGGCATTCTCCATCATCCATCTTTTTCTTTAAGGGTCGGTTCTCCAAAAAAAGCTTAAGAATTCCCTTTCCTCCCCCTTCACACACTTGTTGACCTCCACCCCGGTGGTTTCTGGGAGGACTTGATAAAGACTAATCTGAGCCTAAGAGACTTGCTAGCTGATGTACTTATTTGCATGCATGAATGTGAACAGATGTTTACATAGTAGTGTTAAGTAGACCAGCTGCTTGGGAGTCATTTATGTATTTCATTTAAAAGTAAAGCTGTATGGTTAAAACTTTTACTCACAATGTGGAATAGAAAAGAAACTCAAATTCAGACAAATACATTTTTTCCTATACTGGGGGGTTGCTGCTTTTATGCATGTCAGTTTTCCATACCTCTGAATTTACAGCATAATACAGCTACATCTACCTGACTCTCTGGACATCTGCACCTTACCTTGACCAGTTGCATGTGAGTGTAATGAAATACACAGCATAGTGTCAACATTACCAAATGTCATTTGTCGGAGGGTGAGTGGGGAAAAAAAGCAATGCTGAGATGAGAGAGGGGTGGAAAGTTGTCAGTTTTATTTACAAGAAGTTGCATATTGCTGATTGTTTCTGCAGTCTGTTCTGTAATGAAGCATACATCAGGGTAATGTTTTCCTTTGCGTTCGTTCTGCTCTTTAGATGTGAGAAAAAGCATAATCCTTAGGAGTGTATTACAGCCATAAATGTGTAACTTACATTTATTAATTGCTTAATGTAAATGTGAGTGGAAAAGCTTCCATTATGGAGGTGTACATATGAATGGAGGCATATGTATGGAGAGAAGAGGTTGGAGAAAGGGGCTCTCGTATATTTTTAAAAGTAGTTTGCCCCTCACTGATTCCCATTTTGCCCAGTGTGGGACTGGCTCTAAAATGTGAGTCTTAGGTCTGATCTTGTCCATGACTTCATTTCCTCTGACCACTGGTCCCGTGGGGCTCTGAGTCCTGAAAAGAAAGCGGGCAAATGATTAGACAGGACTCTTAACTATATATATACACATATATATATATATATATGTGTACACCTTCCCAAAATTCTATGCCAGTCTTAGACAGTCCTACCTGTCTCAGTTGTATTGCTTCCACCCCGAGCATCACTACATGAGGGGAGATGCCTATGTCCCTCCAAACCAGTAGCAGACAGGATTTGTCGGAGGCTGTACTGGTCTTGAGGAAGGTACATTCAATTTAGGAGCCTTACTATTGGAAGGAAAGATGGTGATGTATGTGATGATCTTGTGGGATTTTGATTCAAAGCCTTGATAACAGTCCACAGGAAAGGTTTGTTTTTCAACAGCTGTGATGAAAATCCTACAGTAGAAAGTTGTGTTGTGTGTAAAGATCTCAATCCTTATTTTGTGAAGCTTGTAGGTTGACTGAATGGCTCCGATGGTGGTTCTTTCTTTAGTCATTAAATACAGAAGGCACATAGATGTAGCCATCTCATTTAAGTACTGCAAATTAGATTAGATGAGTGGAAGATCAATTACTCTGCACATAAGGACTGTAACCTTGTTGACTGTATTCCATGGGAAGAAAGAAAATTTTTAAAATGTATTTGATGTGCCTATTGCAGCCTATGTGATACTCACAAGTGATGTGGCAACTAGAGCTGTCTCAAGAGTCAAGAGCTGTGCTCTAGTACTGCCAAGAAATCAATGATTGAGGACAGGTCATCTTATGTTGGATTGGGATAAGATGCCCTGATCTTGCCCAGAGGGCAGGAGGTGCTGTCTCTGGAAAGTGTTGAGCTTTGTGGCTGACTTTTTGATACTGGGCGTATGCTAATACATTTCCTAGAGCTGCTGAAGTTCCCAGCCTCACTCTGCAATTTATGCATATGTGTGTGGGCATGTGGTGGGGGAAGGAGTCTGTGTCTCCACATGGTTCTGTTCAGCATCAGAAGATGGTGGCTTCTTGTGGTTGCACGGTCGTTGTTGGTCTGCAGCCTCTGCCCATTTGAGTATTCACTGCAGTGGCGAAGCTATAGCTGAGCTCTTTCTTCTGCTCCAGGAGCAAAAAACTGCCTCTTGAGCTGAATAATAATCCCTGTTAGTGACAGTAGAGCTATGGAGCATAGCTGAGCAGTTCATGTTCTATTCAGTACAGTCTGTGCACGAACGTATATACACACCCATGTATATATCCTTCTGTTTGCTACAGCTGTGTAGAGATACATACAGGAACCTGAGAGCAATTAAACAACCAAAACTAAATAGAAGGTCTGTTTGAAAGATGTAAACTCATTGCTAACAGAGTGAAGAAAAAAAGAGCTGCAAATTGATTAAGCTATTCCACAGAGAAGACAGATTGTTGTCATCCTGACCTTTAAAGCTGGTCAGGATATATCAATAGGAGCATCTTCTGAGTACAATATTCTATGAATTTTTTCATTTATATTCTCTTGTTTTTCTCCTTATATGCTGGCTTGGAGCCAGTTCATTTCATGGTCTTGCCTATACATGTGTTCTGCTACAGCTGCATTTTTCCAAAGTGCCCAATTTCACAGCACTCCAGCCTTCCTTAGGATGACAAATGATGCCCCTGCTGCTCAGACCAACAGAACTGTAATTACAGCCTGAGACGGGGACAGGTGAACCAACACCATGCTGCAGTTCGGCTGTATCCTTAAGTTGAGACTTGACTGCATTTGTTTATTGTAGTCGCATTTCCGATTCCACTACTTAAGGCGTTAACTGCTGACATTAATTGTAACATTGAGGAAAGCAGAATTGCTCAGCAGTTGAAAGCAGTGTCAAATCAGCAGTTATTTATTTACCATTGCTCTGTAATGTGTTGTAACACATTGGACTATAAAGAAGTTTAATGAGTTGCAGTAATGCTTGTAGCTTTCCAGAGATGCTGGGATGCAGTTTGATGAGTTGAGGGGTTCTTTTGATAACGCACTTAAACCCAAACTTCATCCACTGCTGTGCTGGACATCCAGATGAATGCTGTTATGATCATAGTAAGTACAGCTGAGTGTTCTCTTTTGCCACCTAACATGTTTTGGGAACAAAAAATAAACAATCCAGGTCAACTGGCCATGTGAGACTTCAGTTCAGTAGGAATGTGACAGAAGAGTAGGAGGAGAGGCTTAGAGTGTGGTTTTCACTCTTCTTGTCCAAGCTGCCTTGTTGGCTTATAATTAGCGTGAGACTCAGAACTGTGCCTGGATTAGTCTCTAAACTCTTTTCCGGGTGTTGGTTTCATTTTTTGGTTGTTTACAATTGTTGTCTTTCAGAGTGCAGCAAATATATTGCATGCTCTGCACAGGGACTGTTTCAGCTGTTTAACACAAATTTAAATATGCTGCTTTTTTGCCTTTTAAAAAAAAAAACAAACAAAAAATCTTTGGCTTTTTGTATAAAGCTGCATGGGGAATGATACTGGATTTCCCTCTTACCAAAGATGCTCATTTGCCCAATTAATTTTACAGGGAGCTTGAGATGCTCACATCTCATTTTCCAAAGGATTCTTTTCAAAACAGAAGTATCATCCCAGTAGTAACTGTGAGTGCTATTATCAGTTTTAAGAAAATCCACTCATTTATTTAATTAGGGATTGCAGCTTCAAAGTGATTGACTGTATGTTATTACCTCTTCTAATTTATGTTTTATTAAGACTGTTTTTGTTTTTATTCCAGTTCAGAAATTCGGCATATTTGCTTATTTTATTTTTAAATTTCTGTAAGATTAATCTAAACCATGAAATTCAGTAGTTATTTTCAGATACTTACAGGAATCAGTTAATGGTTACACTTCAAAAAGGCACTTTGTGGAAATGACATTGTCCCAATGACTTACTGATCAGATTCAATCTGTGTAAATAGATGTTATTGTCTGTCAGCCATGCTGTATTAACCTGGGAGCTGAAAGACAAGGTGTGTTCTCGTTGCCTTGTGAATCAATATTGCTAATAAAGATTCTCTAGACCCAAATCTAGTTTTTACTATTTCTAGAAACTGCCATTGCAAGTACAGTGGGAACAAAACTAATCTGTCTTTTGTGGAGGGTTGTGAAATCAGAAGACAGGCCATTTTGGTCACTACTGACTGTATTGATGCAATGTGAGCAGGAAGGAAAAAAAGTAATAATAAGGATACTTTTTCTCATTATTAATGCTGGTAGTTAAAACTTCATATACAGGAAACAGTTCTGTTGAGTAAGGTAATTCCATTTTTACTCTGACACTTTTCAAACTAAAGGTCGGGGAGAAGAACTGTTATTAGTGTATGTAGTTTCTCCCAAAGGACCAAGCAAAGACTGCTTTCCACAGCATATTTTTCTGTAACTTATCCAGTCTGCTATTAAATGTCCCAAATGTCCCCATTGTATCTATTTTCTTTTTCTAGTTTTTCAAATTGTATTTTGCTGTGGGCATGATCCAACAAACCTTTCATGGGTTCCTGCAAGAAATGGATTAAACCTTGTATTAATTCCACTTGACTTTACTCCAGTTGACTTCTGTCCATAAACTTGTGCAGCCTGCTCTGAGTTATGCCCTGGCTTCCAGACTACCATTAGGCTAGGCTGTAGAGCTGGCTTTTTGTGGAATCTGTCGATGGAAGGCTCAGGCTGGTAAGCAGGTGAGGGTACGTGAGCCTGGGAGCAGTGCAGACCTAGGGGCTCCACCCTGCACCACACTGAGTGCATGAAGTGCAAGTGCTGCAGGTAGGGTCCCTTGGTTTCTCTTCATCCACGCTGTATCCCAAGATCCTGAGCTGTCATGATGGATCTTTCAAGAGTATATTGTTCAAATATAGAATTACTTTTCCTTTTTTTGCACCCTTTAAAAATAGTTCCTTCAGGCCTTTATTTCAGTCACTGCATACCTGCAGACGGTGCTTTTATCTGTCCCAGTGACAGCCACAGAGTTTTTTTTAAGGAATTCTTAAAACACAAATTTGTTTCAGGACAGTTTGGAGCAGAAGGCTAGACTAGACAGTCTCCAGAGGTCCCCTCCAGCCTCAACCATTCTGGCCTTCTGTGAAAAGCCTGTGCAGTGAGTGAAAATCAGCATGATTACCCTGATTTTGCTGGAGCCAGATGCTTTTATACCACTTGCTGGATATGGCCTTTTTTATCCCTGGTAAATAATAGTGAATGAATGAGCTTCAAAGTGTTTTTTTCCTGGCACTCTTTCCTGGGACAGTTGCTCTTAATGTAGTTTTTACAGTTCCGTAATAGTTGTTGTTTCACTTTGACGTTTCAGTGAATAAAAGTTGAATACTTAGTTTTCTTGTGGGGAGATGTTTGGTCTACAGTTTGATACACCATTCATAGTCTTCATAGTCTTCAACTATTTCCCTCTGTCCTCAGTGATGTTATTTCTCAGCTCTGAAATTACTTTCCTCTATGAAAAGTGAAATAGCATTTAAGAACAAAAACTTCTGTGATTAAACTACTCTTTTCACCTTACGGTAGTTTATAAAGTGCATTAGTTCAGCAGTCTACCCTGTAGGCCTTTCACATCTCTTATAAAACACTTTAAAAAGAAATTACTGAAGAAGAGCATATGATGTGTCTAAACTTACAAACTCACTCATCTCTCCCATGCTTTCCTCCAGTCCATGTGGTATTTGATGATCTAAAACAAGGCCACCTCGACCAGTGAGGCTGTAATGTAGTGTGGATAACACTTCAGCAGGGCATGGGTGGATGGGGCTGTGGTACTAGCTGCGCGCAGGTTGGCTGCACATGTCACTCTTGCTGTCCTTCTCAGTCCCCAGAGAGCCACTGAGGAGTGTTGGTCTGCTGCAGATGCAGAGAATCCCGGGGCTTAATTATGTATGATCCTTCAGCATCCCATGGCATTTTCTCAAGAACTGGAATGACATGATCTGGTTTATCTTCTGTTTATGAATCCATTACTTCAACACTTGCTACTATTTACTGTCACAAACTATTTTTATATTTACACAGAAGAACTGATTAAGAACAAAAGTCCATTGTCATGTGCACTGTATTGAGCCACTGCAGGAGATGACCTTCCAGTGGAAATGGGTGAGATGGTACTGGTGAGAGGATAAGAATGAACACATAGGAGCTTCATGAGCAGTGTGGGTTCAACAAATGATGGCATCGTCTTACTGCCATCACTCTAACTGGCTATACCTATGACACAGCAAAAAATGTCCAGACATCTGCTGAGCAGGACCTGCTCCTTTGGCCCAGGCAGGGTCATGCTGGAGACTACTGTGGCTTATCCATGATTATCGTTCACTTGCAATTCAATCCAGGCCACTGATAAGTTTCTGGTCCCAGAACAGAGCAAGGATGTGGCAGAACACACGTCAATGCCATAGACCTAACTGCTAAGGCAATGCAGGGCTTGTTTAACTGAATTTACCTGGAGGAGTTAGGTTAAACAGAGAAAATGGGAAAGGTTGGAATGAGGGAAAGGAGTTGAACACAAGAGGGACATATTTGGAGTGAAGCTAGGCTGGAATGCAGGAGATAAAGGAAATAAGCTACCTTTTTTTGTTTCAACAGAGTAGGATACCCAGTCCATCTTCAGCAAAACTCCTGAGGATTCAAAGATGATATTTTCTCTGTTCAGTCATTCGTCCTTAAAAGCTGTAATCTTCTTTGCATTTTTGGGTTTTGGGTCGGTTTGTTGTTGTTGCTTTTTCTTTCTAACCTGCATGTCTTCAGCTGTTCCCATAGTTTCTGTTGTTGGCTGGAGTCCCACTTGCATCTTTCAGGAAACTTGTCACTTGGCCAGAAATTTATTGAGAAAACAACCCAGCCTGAGCTGGCAGAGGAGAATGCAAGTACTCATAATTTTTTCAGCCTTCTTTGGCCTTCAGCAAAGACATTCATGAGGCATAAAATTTTAGTTTGCATGTAGATTTAAATTTCCTCAGTGTATAGAAGTGTTTGGGTCTGAAATCCTTATGCCCATCCTCAAATCTGTCTCACAAAGGGTTGATGCTGCTTTTGCTGTTAGTGCGCGATAGCACAACTGTCATTGCAGCTCAGCAGTTCTGCTCATTACCCTCCTGTTAAGCCTAGAAGAAGAGAAGTTCCATGTTTATTTCCCTCTTTCTGCCCATTCTCATTTGTGAGAATATCTTAGCAACTTCAGGAAGACCAAAGCACACCATGATAACAGCTGCTTCAGTGGGAGATGCAGTTTCTTTGCTTAAGAGGAAGAGATGCAGACAAATGCTGCTGCATGTTTTTGTCTTGTCTTTTTTTAAGCAATTACTTCAGCTGGAGACCCTGTACAAAAGCACTGCACCTTGGCAGCAAAGCTGAGTAATGAGAAAGAAAGTGTCAGCAAAGTACTGTCTGTCTTTACCCTTTTCCTAACCACACTTAACAAAATAATTTTGAAATGAGGGACAGACTTTGTGACTAAGTAACATTTTCCCAGGGAGTAGGTTCACTGGCATTAGCAGAAGTACTTCACTTTTGGCTAACAGCTCTGAATAAGGGTTACAGGATCTGACCAGAAATTGAAATCAATTTCAGTGCAAATCTTAATAACACTGACCGGCACCATTGCTGCTCTGTACTCCTGTCTTGCTGCAGCATTTGACCAGCTTGATTTTCAACACAGTCATGTTTGTCATCTCAAAAAATAGGGCAGCGGTGTATGGGCTACAGTTTTAAGAAAGAAAAAAAGACAACAAAACTGAGTTGCACGATTGCTGTAGGGAACGTATTGAGTAAAAGGCAGGAAGTGTTAGATGGTCATTATAGCTGTACTGAAAAGAGAAGAGCCAGGCATAAAACAAGTGTGTCCGCATGGAAGCAGAGTAGTATGGTACAAAAACAACTGGATGACTTGGTGGCTCAGTCAATGAATAATGTTCAAAGGAACTGTGCCACTGGGGATTCTCATTTTTTCCCCTGGTCCATATTACATGTATTAATTTTTTTCAAGGTAACCTGATCTTGAGCTAAAAGCAGGGGTTTTTTTGCGAAGTGCAGAGAGCCTGCCACCTTGGAGGGTGGGTGTGACTTTCCTCTGGCTGGGGCAGAACCGTGAGACCCTTGCTGGGGGCTGTAAACTGAAGAACAACTTTTTTTCACTGATAAATCTCAGCATCCACTTCAAAAAATGGGTAGCACAAACTGGTTAATGCAGCACAGCCTGAGTTCACCCTGCTTTGCTAGCGTATTCTCCCGGAGGTGTGAGCTGTCGTTTAAACCAATACAAATTCCACGTCATTGATACCATAGACCTCTTCACTGAGCAAACAGACTCTAGCAATATATTAAATTTTTGTTATCCACTAAACATGGAATATTTCTCCAGTTTGTCCATAATTTTGTTCAGAACAATTGTAAACACTTTGATTTATCAAAAGTAGATTTTTTTTTCCTGTTGAAAAGGAGGGGTAAACATTTGGTTTTACTTCAGTTTAATGTTTAAAATTCTTATTAAAATGGGTAGAAAAATGTTGTGATGGAAAAAAAAAATCAAGCATGAGAAAACAAAACCTTGGGAAACTCTTACAAAGAAATACTGAGTCACAGTTTTCCCTTGTTCTCAGTCTCTTATGCCTTTCTCCACTTCTTCAAGAGCCTTTTAACAATGAGTTAGCTGAGATCATAATTTGTACTCTGAATTGGCCTCCAGAGTCATTCAGGTTGAAATTGCCTCATATACCTGTGTGTGTGTGTGTATGTACAGATACATGTATAAAAAAAATCTGCCAACTGCTTGTTTCACATAATGAGCAACGTATCAGGTGAGCCATCTGCAGGATTTGATATTGCTGATGTGGTGAGTGCAAACAGATATTTTACATTTTTGAGTGCAGTAGCAAAGAATTGGCTTCAATTGCTTTGTGCAATTCTACAATCAATATTTTCCCACTTTTCGCTATCTCTTGATATGTGAATCCTTTTAAGAGTAAACAGCATAGGTGTAAATTAATCTACATTTTCATCAGTAAGATGTATAGATGTAATATTTAATAAATTCAGTTCTGCTTAACTCTGATTTTGGAGAAAACCTGAACATGAAGACTGCCAAGAGGATGCTGTTTCAATGCAATATGGTTTCAAGAGTTTCAACAGACCGATACAAATAAATAGACTTGCTGTGGTGCTGGAAAAGACCTGTAATTGACCTGTTTCGGTACTTGGGCACCCCAAAAGCCTTACTTGTTTTATGGGTGTGTAATTACTGGGTTAGACTTCAGGTTTATACAGCACAGGAGTTTTAACAAGGGATCCAGTTGATCTTGTTATACTTCCATCATTAGATTTTTGTTTGTTACATAACAAGAACCACCTAGGAAATTATGCAGGAAAATCTTGACAAATCTTTTAACTCTAATACTGTTAAAAATGCATGCCTTTGTTTTAACTCGTTGTATAAATGCCAAAGCCAGTGCTAAGAATTTCTGCCTATATAAAGGTAAACTGAGTCCAAAGAAGTTGTCTGGCATTTATATACATAGTAATTTAGTCCTAAATGCTGTTGGGGTATGCGGCTTCTCCCCCTCCTCCAGCTTCTGAGTGCCTATACAAATAATCTTTGAAAAAAATATCTGCCCTTTAAAACATGAACAAGCCTAAAACCTTTAAATATAACTTGTATTGCTAGCAACGTCAATGCCTTCTAATACAGAAAATGAGAGAACTATCAGTACAAGGGAGATTTAAGAGGACAGACATTTTCTTGTAAGCAGGTAGAGGGACACTGAATAAATCTTCAGCCATTCTTGTCACTAGAAGAGCCAGATATGCATTGCAGGTGAATTTGATCTCAGTCTGTATCACGTCCTACGGATCGCTGGAAACAACCTCTCTGTGTCTGCTATTCTCTTCATAGTCCTCAGCCTCTGTGCTTGCGAACTGCGCGGTCTGTGCCAGCCTTGCTTCTGTTGAAACAGATTTCATACTGAGAGCTAACGATGAGCAGTTCAGTTGTGCCCATTGATAGAGCAGCTATTGGAGATCTGCTGGAGAACTGTCATCTGAAAGGAGCCTACTTTTCTGTGCTGGATGGGGAAAAACTGAGTTCTTGTCCATATTATATTGTATATGCTAGGTTTTCCAAAGTCTTACTTGGCTACGCACGGTAGCTTTTGAAGAGACCAGTCAGACCAGAAAAGCCTAGCCTGTGGAGACAGTAGAGGGAAACATCATCAGCTGAAGATGAGACCCCTTATTTATTCCTTTCAAGACACTTGTGCCACCCTTCCTTTCTGCAGCCTGTGCCTGGTAGTGTGAACGAGTAGCAGTACTTGGTTTGATATAAAATACTCTCTGCCTGCTCGGTTCTTTTATTTGAGAACATATTAAATTATAGTGAAAAAAGTGATGTAAATATCACAGCTGTTACTAGAGGCTTCCAGACAGCATCATCACAGAAAGGGTTATTATCCTCTGCAAAAAGTAAAAAGAATTTGCTTTTTTGGGGGGTTTTATTATCAAAATTAAAACCTTCCAAAGGCTTCACAGTACAGGAGAAAATTACTTGAAAGAAACCAGTCTCTCTTCTTTTACTGGTGAATTCAGTCACTTGGGGCTTGTTTGCTTTGCTTGCTTTGGGATTTTTTTCACACATATTGTCCTTCGGAAGCATAATATGAAGTTCAAAGACAACTTTAATATTATAGTGGTTTGGTTTTTTTTTTTCCAGTTCTAAATAGACAAAACTGCATGGAAAATAATACTTTTATTTGTACGCTGTTTGACTAAATAATGTATTATTAGGTACAGTGTAAGCACAAACTGAAGAATTACTAGCACTTTTTATTAAATGGCATTTTAGCTTAGAAATTTTAAAGAGGAATTCCACTGACCTGTGTAAGCATTAGTTTATTGGGCCATGTTAATTCCTTGATTAACGTAATTGACTCTGTGGCTTTGCCACAGAAAGGAAATTAATTTATTTTCAGGTGGTAGAGAATTGATAATGCTTTGAAAAAATGATAATACCATGATTACCAAAGTGAAGATAATGCAACAGATCTACAGGCTTAGAAGAAAGGATCTTAATCAATAGCTGTTGGCCAAACTTGGTCTCGGTGCAAGACACCCTCCCACTCTGCCAGTGTATGACAATGTAAACTTTATGGAAAGAACTCAGGGATAGACTGATTGGCACTGGTAGTGAAATATTGAATTACTTCAGCATTACAGATATATGACATACAATATATGTTTCAGTAATTCCTAAACACTTCAGACATTGCTGAAGTACCTTAGATTTAAGAGCTTTGCTGAGTAGCTCTGTGATTTCTCATGTGTTAAAAATTAAGCACGTGGAAAACAGTTGAAGAATCAGGGCATAATTTTCCTTAATACTACAATTGATTTCTAAGGGACTAGTTAGGGAGAAAAATTCGGTCATCTTGAGTAAAGGGTGGCAGAACTCTGCCTAATAAATAGAATTTTTGAAATGACACTCTTTTTTTATAGTCTGTTCCCTTGACAATCTAAGATTGCTTCTTATAATGTTGAATGCTCTATTTTTTAGCACTGTATTTAATTTAGTTGTAAATGACTCAAACTGTGGTGCTTCTACCACTTCCCCAGTCTATATCATAAATCTGAATGTGTATGTGTTTGCTTGGTATTGCTCGATAAAACAAATAACAACAGATCTGAAAAAGACATCAGAAAACTACTTACTCTTAATTCATGTGAATGATTGCTTATTTCACTGTTATGTTTAAGTGTATAATGATTTCTGCCAAAAGAATCTGACACAGGTTGAATTTGATTAATGAATACCATTAACTGCTGATGGCCCGAAGGATTTGTCTTTATCTAAATATTTTTTCCAGAATGGGCACTTTTAAAATTAGATTAAGCACTTCTGTATAATATCTATTTCAACTCCTAGACAAATCACCCTTTTATTCAATTAACATTACTATTCCAAGCTTTACCAAGTAATTTCCCAATAATATAGTATAGACTGGTTTCACTGGCTGCAGCAATCTTCTGCAAGAAAATCAGCTGAAAAGAAAACATAAATGTGTTGACAATAATATGACAGCTAAAATGATTGCGTACATTTTTGTAAGATGAATCCTTAGATGGTCTTGAATTGTGTTTTTCTAATGAGTACCACTGGGTATTGGCCAAATTCGTCACGTCTTAATTGTTGGCATCATGAGAATGGAGTTACTCTTCCTATTTTTATTTTCCTTTTTTCATGAATTTACAGTTAAGCAGTCTAAGCTTAGAAGGAAAACAAATATGAATTAATTTTGGCAAGTGATTCTAAAACTAATTTTAATTAGTCCCTCACACTCTACAGTTAACCTTGATTACATTTTACATTTTAGACTTCCTTCTTTGTGTAATGAGGAGTACTCCCTACTAATAATGTTAGTAAAGCAGAAGAATAAATTGATACATTTTTCTGCGTTAGCAGTGCAGTTTATTTTTCCAAGCTCCTTTGATTAAAAGTCATGATATGTCGATTTTGCTAAATCTTACCATCTACCTGTGTGTGTAAGTGATTACATTTCAAAGGATTAAGAAGTCAATGAAAAAGTTATCTAAGCTGGAAGACAAAGTCAGTCTTGGCAAAATGTTAATCCGTGGATTTCATTACATCTGAATATGCTTATTGTATCTGACTGTTAATATTTAATGCTTGATGTAACAGATTATGAAATGTAAACAAAACCTATCTTGGTTTATATATAGATCTTAAAGCTCCTGTAGACAGAAAATAACTTCAAAGAGACAAATTAATTCCCAAGTAGGGAAATCTTTTTCCCCACTTATGCCCTACCTGAATCGTTACACTTGGATGGTTTAGTATCTTATGGAGCTTTGCATTTGCAAATTCCACACTTGCAGAACACATTAAAATCCGTGGTCCTGCTCCCTTAGAAACTGATGTCAATTCTGGTCAGTTTTGAGAGGAACTGTATTAAGCCCTTAGTAATAGGTGTGTCCACGAGTTGTTTTTGAAGATTTTTCTGTTGAGTCTTAAGGTAAAAAATCCTGATGTAAGATTTAGAGTCTCCTTCATAACTGGTTGCCCGTGCAAGAGGTCCTTGGCCAACACTTGATGGTTCAAGACAGCTGTGCAGTACAAGTCGTGGCAGGAGAACTGTTTTTAAACTCCTTCAGTGATCAGGTCTCCTCTCTAGCATCATACAAAAACACTGGACACAGCTGGTGCAGACAGTGCGGCTGGTTTCATATGTCAAATGTCTTTGCAGCTGAAATGCACCAAAGTTCTGATGGGTGATTGGCATGTGATCCCTATGGGGAAAACATCTGTTCCTCAAACCAAATGGGATTACCATAGAGCTGTTGCTTTCTCAATGTGTATTCCATAAAATAGACCTTGGGCAAAGTTTATGGATTGTTACTTGGTCTGTAGTTCACCTTTTTTCTTTCAGTATTATTTAACATGTCCACCTCCATTCTCTGTCTCATTCTCAGGAAAATCCAATTTGCTTATCAAGTTCTCTTTCTCTCTCTTTTTCTCTTCTTTCCCCCTCTTTTTCCCTTTCATCCAGATGGAATGCCATTTGCTTGGTGGGTTGGCCGTGCCAATGAAAAGCATCTTTACTGGGGAGGATCTCTTCCGGGCATTCAACAGTGTGCGTGTGGACTGGAAGAAAGTTGTCTGGATATGAGATATTTTTGCAACTGTGACGCAGATAGAGAAGAATGGTAATAATTTTAACATGTGTATAGTAGTGCCTGTGTGAGAGCTGGGGATAGAAAGTAGGGCAAGGAGGCTTAAATCTTTTCCTGATGCACAGCTCCGGAAGCTTGAATGGCTTGAGTATGATCAAATGAGAATGAAAGTCAAACTAGAATTTGGACTCCTGATTTCGTCTTACATTTCTTATTTGAACCAAAGACAACATATCTGGCCGAAGAAGGTTGCTGGGATGGGTTGTGTTCAAAAATTCTTTGTTGTCGAATGCCAAATTAAGTCATTTTATTTGTTTTAAAATTTCCATTGATTCAATTGGAGCATTGCATGAATAAAGGCTCTAGGAGGTTGGTGCATGAGTATACATCAGACAGAAAATTCAGGCAGAGACAGCAAAATTCAGGTACAGACAGCTTAAGAACAAGAAATATGTACTATGAGAAAGACTTGTGGGTTTATTGTGAAACAATATATCTGTATGTGCCTTAATTTTCTTTTACGTTGGGTCTCAAGCTTTTTGAAGTCAATGGAAAGACTTCCTTTGGCTTCTGTAGATGTTGGTTTGGTCACCATAGGAAGTTTTAAACTTAGAGCATGAACGTTCAGAGCCTTCCTTGGACTCTGACACCCCATGAATTTGTGCCCCAACACCCCATGAATTTGTGAAGGCCACCTTACAACCTTCGCTCATTCTCTGCACCTTCAGAGACTCAGCTAAGACTAGCTGGTGAACATTCCAATTAATTCCATACTTGTGTTGGAGGGAGTAGGAACACCAGCTAGAGTTGTTGAAAGTACAGTTTGAAACACTGTGAAAATATATGTGAAAACTCTGCTTCACCCTCTCTCCCTTCTGGACCATTCACTGATAGGAGCTGCTGCCCTTTCTCCAAAAGAAGATACCATAACCTTGAGTAGTTCAGAAATTAGGAATAATGGAAGTAGACAAGAAATGTATCGCTGTAATAGGCTACTGTGTTTGAAATAGTGTCCAAATTATCCCTGTGAAACCTTCACTTAAAAGAGAATGAGTAGAAAGGAGGTGTAAGGGGTCTTGAAACAAATAAAAAATTCAGAAATTCAGGCTTTTCTGGTTGCTTGATTTCCAGACAGTGCGATCGCTTGCTTGGACCCTTTATATCCCTGGGGTCACTATTCACTTTCAAAAATCATAGCTGTAAGGGGATATCTTTGGGAAGATATTTATGTAAGTATTGGTTTATGAATGTGATTAGTATAGCAGGGCCTGGCTGTGCATGTTAATCTCTCTTTTCCTTAATGTTTGGTTATCAGGTGCACTTGGGTGAGGTTCGCACAGGAGCAGCAAAAGCATCTGGTTTTACTGGTGCTTGGCTCTTTTCATAATCTACATTTTGCTTTTTGGTGAGCTACTACTGAAGCGGAACAGGGTGTGTTATGTGGTGGGCCACTGGTGGTGTAGTTTGAGACGGCAGGGCGGTGCACCACTAGGTTGTGCAAACCAGCGCAGGGTGGAAGCTGAATGAAGTTTTAGAATATTTCAGCTGAGTCTCCTAAGGAAATGAGACCTAAGCAAGTTATGTTGTATGTGTTTAACTCCATTTTCCCCCCACACCCAATGATTTTGGACAAGCAGATGCATTTCAAACATCTTTAACTGAAGGAGAAATCTCAAAAGTATTAGAAATTACACATTCTATGAAAATTTATGCCGAGCTGAGGGGAAAAAGCCAATTAAAACTCACAAGAAGGAAGTTAAGGAAGCGTACACTTTTATTAGATTTTGGAAAACCCTCATGGGAGAGTGATGTTGGAAATCATGCTTCATTAGCTTGGCAGCTCACAGAGCTACTTTCTCATAATTTCATTATAATAACAGGACATGCATAGAAGTTTCCGCAGCTAAGCTGCCTACTGTTTGCTGGTTTGGGGGTTCAGGTGTTCTGTTTTGTTTTTTAATGTTTGAAATTTGGACTTTGATAGTATTCTAAATTGCAGGTTGCCTTTTTAAAAGCTAGAACCCCCTGACCTTTAAAAAGTGTTTTTAAACATAAGAAATTTTATGCCTTTTGAAGATTGTTTTTGTGATTCTCTGCTAAAACACCGACCCCCTGATATATAATGAGCATTTGAATCTGAAACCTGCTGATACCTGAACTGTGACTTTAACCTGCTATACATTATAGTGGAAGGAGCAAGACAGCAGTAGATGCATTTATTTGCCTTAGCATGAAATAAAATGGGTGCTACAGAGTGGAAAACCAGAAAATCATTTTCGTTCCTGTTAAATAAATCAGACTGCTCACTGCAGCTCCAAGGTGGGAACTCAGGACAATAGCTGGAGCGTCCTTCTGAAGAGGAGACAGGCTTAGGATTTTGCTTTGATTTGGTTTCCCTAGACTAAGTCTTGGGTGCAGAAGCAGCTACTAATTTGTCAGAGTAGCAAAAGAAATGGAAAACAAGATAAAACAGGCCTAAAAAAAGTCCTGAGCCAGGTGTTTGGCAGCATACAATATGCACTTCTGGGCATGCTGACCTTTAAATGATATCTAAGCAGACGCTTGAGCCAGCTGCTGTCTCTGGGTTGTTGCTTGATGCCAAGTTAGTCCCCCTGAAGTTATGCTGGCCAGATGAACAGGAATATAATTGGTTGCATGCTATATGGGGAAGGCTTTTGTATTTTTCACCTTTATTTTTATTAAAGCGTTCTGGTGAAAAGTATCCTTTCGACCCAGCTCCTCACCATAGTTCCAAACTCTGCAGTGTGATGACAGTGAATTCTGTCTGCAGAATTCATGGAATTTGCTGGAGAATGGGAGAAGACCTCTGCTGAGGGAGCAGAGGCATAAGTTGTCACCCTGGCCTAAGCAAGGGATCTGGAAAGGTGTTAAATGTGACTTGCCTGTAGGTTAGTTATGCATGCCTCCAAAAAAGAGGGATTTCCTGGCTGTTGAAAGCCCTTGCCTAGTGGGTGGGACATTGGTAGAAATCCAGTGGCTGCAAGCTGAAGCTAAATCTCGTTCAGAAAATGTTTTCTTTCTCTCTCTTTCCCTTCCCCAACACTGATAACTGTTAACTGTTGGGACAAGTTATGTATAGATGAGACAGGTTTGCAATTGTCTTTCAAAAGATATGTCCTGTTTCAAACAGAAGGTGCATTCCTGATGCAGGTGTTACTGGGGAAAGGTATTACAGTGATCTAGAGAATAAAGCATTTCTGAAATGCAGAAAGGGTTGCATTATTTTAAGCCCACTGTAGAAATCCTTTGGATCCTTAAATACCTGTTCCAGGTTGTCTTTCACTTCAAGCAAAATTTTCTTGCCTTGGCAATGACAGTCTTGCTGCTCACCAAACCTTTCATTTAAATGGGAGGAACCTCTTTCATGCCATGGTGGCACATGACTGTCCTGAAGTCCGTTTGCTGCTTTGGTCTCTCTGGAATCCATTTCCCACTTCAAATGTAAACACGTAATTGAAGTCAATCATCAAACCAAACCTATTTCTTACTGATTGCATTCACCAAGAAAATCTGTGAATTTGGAGAAATCTACAGCTTTTTATTTTGTGCAGAAATAACAGCATCGCTGGAAGTCATTTTGTACAGGAAGCTCAGGCATCTCAGCAGTGTGGTGGACAGTGTTGCCTCCAAGCAGTAGCTGATTGGCCATCTTTTATTTCTATTCTCCTGTCTTACTATTCAGACTTTAAGAGTATCCCCTTCTTTCATCTTCCAGAACAGCCTTCTTCAGTGGGGAACTGAGCCTTTGAGTTTTTCCATTGCCAGAGTAATACGCATCCACCTCTTTCCTGTGCCTTTGGGGTACTGCAAGCAACAAGGAAGCCCCAGGACATGAAAAGAAGGGGAAGAGGGGAAAGGGAGGGGGGATGTTACTATTGTCAGACCCACTTTGGCTCCCAGAGATATACTGAGTACATCAGCTTTGTTCAAGGAGAAGCAAAGCCGCGCAGAAGTGAGTGAAGCCCTCTTTGGACAAACTATATTTATGCCAAGCTGTGTCAGAGCCAGGATGCTAAAACTGGAGTGGCTAGGAGAGCAGGGCAGAGAAACCCAGCCACTGACGAGCCCAGATCTGACAGGTTCTGTTTGCTCAGCCACTATCCTGCACAGAATCCATTCCCCCAGAAGCAGCGTAGACAACTCCACAGAGCCTGTGAGCTCATAAATAAACCCTGCCGGAGGTGACCTGGCCTGTATAGAGCTGTCTTAGATATCTGCCTTCGTGACTGCATTTGTCAACAAACTGGAAAAGCTGCCTGCAGAGAGCTGACTGTAGCAGGCCCCTGAGGTGTCAAGAATCAGTTCATTACTATCATTACCAAACTCTTTCTTTTACATCTTCTTTAATTCAGCAAAAAATAGCCACCACATCTTGCCTTCAACTAGTAGGTGTGTCCCCTTCTGCTGCTGGTTTTTTTTTCTTTATTGTGAGTTTATATTATTGTAGCCAGTAAAGCACTTTTGGATGCAGCTGGTGGGTAAGATGGCAATTAAAATGTATTCCTTTGGATTATTCGTGGTATGTCCTACACAAGGCTCAAAACTTTCTGATGGAAGCCTGTTTCACTGACCGCTTCCTCATGCAGTTCATTGACATCTGATGATGATAGTAATCTTTTCCCCAAATGTACTGTATTCATGAAAATCCATACTGAATATCTGAGCTACTGAGGCTCAGACCCCACCAGAGTACCCCATTAATGTACAAGAAGAAAACATACCAATAGGGGATCATATGAGAAGAAATTATGTTTAATGGCACCAGTGCTCTACCGTCTGTTAGAAAAAATATGGAAAGAGCTACCTAGAGATTACCAGTTTATGATGCCTTACACTGTTAGGATACCATAGAGTGAGATTTTTTTGAGCATGCTTTTATTAGTAGCCAGGAGGAAGAAAAATAGCCTCATGTTACAATGTTACAAAATAGTTGTCATTTACAAGTAAGGTACCTGTGCTACATGTTAAAATATCTAGTTGCTGCACTATCACCTTTAGCATTGCTGCACTTGCAGCAAATTTTTTTCTTCTTTTTCTCCTTTGCCCCCTACTCCCATACATAGAGCATTTCTTTGATGTGCAACATGAGTCAAAGTTTATTGAGGAAGTCTTTCGGGTAGATACAGACATTAATCTTCAGACATTGGTAAACAGATGACATCCAACTGTATTTAATACCCATAACTAAAAATGTTGCAGTGATTTAATTTAAAAGGCATTATTGGATTTGTTTTGTTTCGCTTTTGCTTGTGGGAAGTACAAATTGATGCTACCCTGTATGCAGAGCTCAGAGAAATATCTCTGTTGAAGGTGCTTTCCACCCTCTGAAAAGCGTTCAGACTTTCACCTGAATTTGTGATGAATTGGGTGCCAAGTCAGGTAAGCAGAAGGTCTGTTTCCCGAGATTATTAATTTATTTATACAGTTTCTACAGGACTCCTTTCAGGAAAGAGATAAAACCTGCTTTGATTTTTGTGAAATCTGGACTTAACTTACATTCCTGGCCAAGAAGCATCATCCCTCAGGGCCCACCCCTAGTTCTCAGTGCTGAAAAGCAGAGTATAGAGTGGTACCCAAGGCATGCTTGGCTGGAAGTGGTCACAGAGTGCTATGTGAAACCTGCTGGGAGACATAAGGTAGTGGTTTTGGCTAACCTGAGAAGCAGCTGTGGAAAACCAAATATAATTTGGTTTTAAGTGTATGTGAACTGCTAAATTAAAATACATATAAGTAAAAACTAGCTCCAGGAACAAATGCAAAACCAATGAATCTAACAAGGTTTTATTTTTGCTTAAAAGACAAAATCATGTATGTGCACATCATAGTGCAGATGCTTTCTATCAAAAAATAGCACTTTTTATTTGAAAACTTTTGTACATTAAAAGTGATCCGTAAGCCCCCTTCAGGCAAAATTCCAAATGTTTTGTCCAAAGCCCGATATATTTGGATTTTGTAGTGCCACAGCATTGCCTCCAGGAAATTATTGTACAGGTACATGAAGCTCTCTTGCTTCTCTCTGAGGCATAATATGCTCTGTTTGAGAGGCTGCCATGGTGTACCACATAACGAGAAGAGGAATCATGGTGATTTGTGAGAAATTGAGTTTGAAATAAGTTCATCTTAAAGAATACAAGGAATTCAAGACACTCAAACTTTAGCTCCCATGAGGGCCTGCATAGAGTCTTCAAATCTCTCTTTTGCTTTTCCTAGCTGAAACATCTGAGGTGTTGACTTTTCACCAAAACCTTGGTTTCCCACCATGAAATAATGCTAATAAACTGTGACAATAGGTATGTTGTTCCTGCCTTTAACACATTTTCTGAAGGGCAGAATGTTTTTCTAATAGGTTTTATTTCAGTGTTTGCCTCCATGAGAATACATATCCTTACGTAAGACTTTTTTTCCCATGTGTGAGAGAATAAAATACATAAAATGTGCTGTTTGAGCTTCAAGAGAAACTTGATTGAGTTTTCAAGGCATTAACATAAAAGTGAAGATTTTTATTAGTTCTAGAATATTTTTCTTTCTCTACTGTTGAGCTATGCTTCTAAAGTTCTCTGTGACACTGGCATATAACTAGTAAAAACTCAGTCATAAAATTCATTATAAAAGAACTTCATGCAATATAACAGAATATCTAATAAGCAATGCAGTTTTCAGAGACGTGGAATAGATATCTTTAAAATGTCACCATTTCATTTTTTTTGTAGATATCTTCAGTGGTAGGTGCAGGAAGATACTGATTTTTATTTTAATGCTGATCATAGCTAGTCAAAAGACTGCACTATTTTTTGAATGAAAATAGATTTTCAGGAAACCTCCCTAAATATTTTGTGATCTTTTTTAAATTTTATTTTTAAAAAAGTAAATGCAAGCTTAGTTATTCATGACTATATTGTATAATTTATGTCCTCTTTCTGTGCATCTCTCTGCCTTTCATTCATTCTGCCTACTCATCTTCCTCCCATCCACTGAAACACCTTATTTAATTATCTTCCTAAGAAATACTCAGATAGTTCAGCTTTTGTTATAACTGTTTCAAAATCTGTTGAGACCATTTACACTAACTTTTGAAGATTGATACAATAAGCTCGATGAGTATGCTGCTGAGAGACCTCCGTGAAGAGATTTGGAGACCATGTACTTTTCATTCATACATGGTATTTTTCCTTCTGAGTCTGCATTGAAGGCATCACTCTGTCTCATGCCTGGGAATTTCATTTTACTGAACTTTGTCTGTAATTATCTGCATGTCAGACACCCACTGAAGCAAAAAAAAAAAAAGTTAGGGTTGGAGAAGGTACCTCTCCTTTTCTCCTTGGAATTATGAGACAATTAACTGTGCTGCATGCAATTAGAAACAACGAAAAATAAATGAAATGTATGCAGCCTTTATCAAAAAGATCAAAATACTCCTTCTGGTTTTTTTTCTAACGTTAATCAGAGTAGAGCACTTAGTCAAGCAAATATCCGAGGTTATGTATCGGGGTACGACTGTGGTGTTCATCCTGATTATTATTTCTGCTGAGGTCCCATGTCCCTTACCACAACTGGAACTATGATGAGAGGTATGTTTGTGGAAGCAGCACATAGGTAGTCTGGGATCCTGCTTGGGATGTCAGACTCTTTGGCATTGGTATCACTCAAAAAGTGATACCTGTCTCCTGAGGCTTTGTGTCATACCTGCTTGAAAAACCAGGGGGTGTTAATTTAGGATTATTGGCATTTTTGGATACAGTCATAGTTGCCATCCCCGTGTGCAGCAGGTAGTCTTTCACCTCTGAGCAGACAAAGTTGAGTTCAGACCCTACATGCAGATTGCTCGGAGGCAGGGATCTTTTTCTCCAAAACTATTGAGATTCAGCTCCATGAAGGATGCTTTGCTAGCCTTATATACCTAGATGCACAGCAAACCTCAACCCTCAGAAAAAGAGCCAAGAGTAGCACTTGCCTCTCTATAATCAGTCAATAAACACCTTGAAAGGGCAGTTTGGCTCTAGTAAGGTCAGGGTTGGACGCCTGAGGGACTCAGTTCAGTTCATGAAGTACCATGGGATGAATACACATCTGTATACACTGCCAGAGTCAAAGGCATGAGTTGTCTGAGGGGCCAGAAGGTTGCCATGAAATGCCATGCTGCATTGTGAGGACAATAATTTGCCCAGCACGCTCAGAGTAAAGACAAATAAATGATCCTTTAGGAATCTTTCTTTTCTTTTCCTTCCTAGCAGCCATGTGTAAGTTAGTCGCAGCTGAAGGATAAGCCCAACTGATACAAACGAGACTGTAGTTCGATGCAGTAGACCAGCTTTCGGTGTTTCAGTTGCTGAACTAAAATTTCCACAGCCATGTAATGCAAAGGGCTGATTCAGTGCAAACTCATTCCGCCAATTCAACTGCCTTCACGGCCTGAGCCAGTTGTGTACCAGCCACCTTGAAGCTGGATCAGGCGTTGCCTGGCTGCCCCGTGCTTAGCAGGATGCTGGATCAGGTGTCGCGTCTCCTCTTCCTGTTCAGATAAAGCTTAAAGCCAGTATAAATGCCGTTGTCTGTCTCCAGCTAACTTAACAGAAATGCAAACTTGAACTTACACCTGATCCACATCGAATTCATCCCACTGAGGAAAACCAGTAGAGCCCAGGTTACATCAGTGCCCATCTGGCAGAGTGGCAGCACTCTGCCTTGGCTTTGCAATCACTCTGCACAGCTGCACAGTTACCATACCAGACAGTATCATATAACCAAATACAGCATCTTCAGTGATCAATACTATGTATAAGCATAAAGCATACATGTGCACATATGTATCTTAAGCAGTATGTACTGGTCACAGCTCTTGTAGGCATTTCTGCAAAAGACCTTTCATCTTTAAGTGAGCATCTTCAAATATTGCTTCGCATAAGGAATGCTGGGGATCCTGTCTGTGGTTAATCTGTCTCTTTTTGGTTTGTTTATTATAATCCAGGGCAAATGATACCGGCCTCCTTGCTTTCAAAGACCATTTGCCTGTAACTCAGATAGTCATCACTGACACGAACAGATCAAATTCTGAGGCTGCTTGGAAAATCGGCCCTTTGCGTTGCTATGGAGACAGTGAGTACCAGCTCTTCTCAATTTCCATAGGTACAGAATGTTCCCTCTTTCTTTTTGTTTGGGGAGTGTGTGTGTCTTTATTTTTTTAATTATTATGATTATTTTTACTTTTATTTTTTTAAATGTATTTATCTGATGAAGGTAGCTCTCCATGTGCAGCTTGCAGCTGCTCTCCTGTGCCAATTAACTATAGAGAAGGGGGTTGTGTTTGCAGGGCAGTTCTGGAACGCTGCTTCCTTCAACACGGAGGCTTCCTACCTGCACTTCCCCACCTTCCACGCCGAGGTCAGCGCAGACATCTCCTTCTTCTTCAAAACTTCCGCTGTCTCTGGGGTATTCTTGGAAAACCTTGGGATTAAAGACTTCATACGAGTTGAAATTAACTGTAAGTTTCACTGCCGAGGAATCTTTGGTGATTTGACAGGTGCAGGGAGGTGGGAAGGACATATTTTCTTCTGTCTTGAGATGGTTGGAGATGCCTGAAAAGGATAAGGTGGAGACATAAAGAATCATTAATGTAGACTTACCTACCTCTCCTCTCAGCTTCCCTGTACAGCCTTGGTCATTACACTTAATCTTGTTATGGCTAGGTTTATCTTTCGCAAACAAACAGGTGAGTGAATTCACTTTTTCAACGCTGATATCAATGTAATTTTTTTTCCCTTTAGAGAAAAAGCTATGGGTTAGGTGTACATGTAGACTGTAATTTTAGTTGGAAGATGAAAAATTCAATACAACCACTCTGATGGTTACCTTTATTTCTGTATCAGTACATACCCAGTCTGATGCAGCCCTAGTGTTTCAGAGGAACTCTTGTGTATGGTACAGCTATGAGGTGACTCTACGAAGAACAGGATGCTAATGCAAGATAAGTCAGTCACAGTTGTAATAGGCCTTGAATACTTCAAAATCTTGTAAGCGACTGCTGTGTAACTGCTACTCCGTATATAAAGGAAAGTACCAGGGAAATTAATTAGTGAGGTTTTACCTCACTCCTGATGACTTCAAATATTTATTAGTGACAAAAGAGTACTGTGGCTTTGACATGAAATATGACTTCTGTATTCCCAATTCTGTCAAGCTTAGGAAAAACAAACTGAATGCTATGCATGTTGTAATATGCTTATAATAACCCCAACATAAAATTTAATAAAACAGGGCCCCAAGGCCCTTTGATTCATTAAACCAATGGTAAATGTCATGGTGCATTATCACAAGGTAATGAAGTATGATTTACTGTTAATTGCACATCAAAGTCCAATTTGGTTGTACTTGAGTGTACTGCATTTCAGTCTTAGGGAAACAGAAGTAAAAATGGCATTTTGAGTACAACAAATACTGCAAACCGTGAAGAGGATTGTTGTGAAAGCTTTTGTGCGTGTGTTAAATCTTTACTCCTAGAGAAACGAGTTATTTAGAAGTTTGGGAAGGTCTTGTCTTTTAAACTTTAGGCTTCTCATTAGTAGTTTGGTGTTGTGTTTCTTGCTGCCAGATGGAACTTGCAGCCTAAAGGCCTTGTATCAAGGAAGCTCTGCAGACCAGCTGCTTCGAAGGGAAGCAGCCTTTTAGCAGATGCAGGGGCTCAGAATAGATCTTTGTCTATCCCTATGGAGTGTTTCCTATCTTAACTGTCTAAGAAGCAGCTTCCAAAACCAGACCTATCCAATTTGTTGGGTTTGAAATAACAGGTTTTTTATGAATTTTCAATCCACAACCTTCTGGTTGTATGGTCTGCGGACCTTGTTCTTAGCCTTTCTGCTGTATTTAGCATTTTAGAAAGAGGAATAATAATCAGTAGCAGGAATATTAAAAGTTCTGGCCCCCTTCAGGCTTCCAGCAGAGCAAGATGGACTCCTTTATATGGCGGTTTGCCGATTATCATCCTGTTTCTAGGAGCCCTGTTATCTCCGGACATTTGTTACATATGCCTCTTTAGTTTCGGATCACCAGTGAACTAGTTTTGCTCATCTGTTTTTCCTTGCTTCTTGGGTCAGGCTTATTCAGGCAAATGAATGCTTGTAGGATCCTCTCCTACCACATGCAGCCGAATTCTGTAATTGTGAAGTACGTACATTTTGAAAGATTTAGTCAGAAAGAGCTCTTTCACCCTTTCTCCTGTCTTGGCATTATTTGTCCAAAACCTTTTGCTGCCATTGTATGACTTTTGTACAGTATTAGGCACTCTTACTTCAAAAAGAGAACTGCTGTTTCTAGATCACTGTAATTGCTATACCAAAAAAAGGATGGGTACCCACAGCCAAGCATAATCACAGCAGAGATCAAAGAGTGAGGCTGCAGGCTTAGATTTACGTATAAGCTGCTGTGCAGGAGATGGGAGGTAAATGATGCTGTACTATTTGCTGACATAAAAGTTAATGGACCCTGTATTTATGTAAGATTTCTTGATGTCAAAACCACAATTTAATTCAGACCTTCACTTCTTCTTCACATCTGTTTATTCCAGCCCCCAAAGAGATCACCTTCTCCATAGATGTTGGGAATGGCCCCACAAAAGCCACCGTGCAGTCTCCCACACCCCTGAATGACAACCAGTGGCACTACGTGCGAGCGGAGAGGAACCTCAAGCAAACCTCCCTCCAGGTGGACAACCTCCCTAAGAAGGTTCTGGAGGCACCTGCGGAGGGGCACTTCCGCTTACAGCTCAACAGCCAGCTCTTTGTAGGTAAGGACCATATAAGAGTTTCTGTAGATACATACAGTATTTCTATGTCCGTACCTTGGTAATGCTATTGTTTTATCATTGAGCTTGCATATGGTGAAGTAATTCTGCTCTCTCCTCCTCCACTTCTGCACAGGCAACATAAAGTTAACCCAAACTACTGCCTTTACACTCAAAGCGCTAACCATAGTTTAACCATACTATACTAGATGGTGGTTTTAGGGTCTGACATTGCTTGAAACATATTTATTGCTGACGAATTCATAGTATTTCTTCTTGTG
Source organism: Falco cherrug (assembly GCF_023634085.1). NCBI lineage: Eukaryota > Metazoa > Chordata > Aves > Falconiformes > Falconidae > Falco > Falco cherrug. The sequence goes on along the minus strand of NC_073704.1, from coordinate 28,324,745 downwards.
CAGTTCTGGCTGTGTAATTTGCTGTAGGAAATGTGATCTCTCTTTTTAGATGGAATGTAAAAGGCACAAATTTGTCATATAAGTTTCTGGGGCAAAGCCTGATGACAATATGGTCTTAAAGTCTGTTCCTTCAGGCATGTCTGCCAAGACCCTTATTTGGCCATGGCGTGCATGTGTGAGAGAACAATGAACACAGTCAAAGCAAATACAATTATTTTAACTGACAGTGATCTTTCAAAGGGAAAAAAATTTAAAAAAGAAAAAAAAATTAAAAATCTCTGTTTGCATATAGTTTGTTTCCCCATCTCCCTTGCAAATGAAATCTAAATTGGGACCAGCTTGTATTTGAGAATATAATCAGGGATTACCAAGGGACTTCTCCCTTGTCTATATTCAAACACTGTCTTTCTGAGTAATCCGCTCAGTGATGGAGTGGGTTGTAACCTGCTTCTTATTCAGGGTCGCTCAGGTAACTACCAATTCTTTCCTTAAAATGGATTCTCTTACTTAGTTGAAATGCTGTAGCAAACCTCAATCTGTCAATTCATTTTAATAAAGTTTATCTGTGTATCTACACCCTTTGATTTAAGAAGGTTTTGGAGTATTTATTATATGAGCTTTTTATAGTGTTTGTGTGCAGTAATTACTGGGCTCTGTACATAAGGAATGAATCTAATAAATAGATATAGCTGCATCAATGGCTAGGAGTCCTTCCCGCATAGCTGTTGATTTATACGTAAAATGATCTCTGATAGACTCAGCCAGCGGAAGTTTCAGTGAAGAACTCACAGAAGGGAGGCTTAACACTCACAGTGCAAGGTTTCTGTCTTCTGGTATGAAGCATGCTGCTGATCGCTTGTTTCTCAATATGCTAATATGATCCTAAGAACATGTTCTACAGGAGGCCAGGCCTGAAGGCAGTGGGGTTGGGCTGCTAGACACCTTAGAAACATCAGAGAAATCTAGCCAAGGTACTGTTTCCATTTAGAAAAAAATTACTGAATTTAATGACTGGATAGACTTTTGCAAATTTTTGGTTGTGTCTTTTTAAAGGAGTAAAAACGATGGATTTATCATAAGTCATCTATATCTACTGCTTACCATCTCACATCTGCCTATAAGCTTGCTTCTCTGCCTCAGAAAAATAAACAGGTTACATCCACGAACTTCATGATGGTTTTGAAGTGACATAATCGATGAATTGCATCATGGAAATTCATGGTACTTAAGGACCACAACAGAGAAATGTGCCAACAGGAACCCTTGTCAGCAAAGACAAATGCAAAGCCTTGCACCTGGAACAGATTAGCATCATGTATCTATACAAGCTAAGGACTGAGTGGATGGGTAGCAGCTGTGCAGAAAAGGTCAAGTTGCTTTTGGTGGATAAGTGAATCTGTACCTCGTCTAAATATAGCAGGGCTTTGAGGAACAGGTTGGACCAGTTGATCCCTGCAGTGACTTCCAACCTAAATTTTTCTCTGCTTATACTTAATATATACACTGAACTCTAGGACATAGTTACTTTATCTCAGCCAAGGGGTGAAAAGTTCTCATTGTGCAGTAAATAGATGCATTCAGTTGTCCATCCACACTTTTACTGAACCCTGAACAAAAGGGACTGAAAACCTAATTTTTTAGGAGTGTTTTTTCAGCCCATGCCTTTACCACAGTGAAGGCCAAAACTGTCTGTGACTTCCTGACTTTTCCTCAGAGCAGCAGAAGAGATGGAAACCTGGGCAGCCTCCTGATTATGACACTGTTTGTCCCTGGGTGTGCTCCAGGAAAAGGTGGCAGAAGTCCAGCAACACAGAGATGTGGCATTAGTTGTCTCTGCTGAAGGTCTTATTCCGTTCTCTAATAGGAAGCAACTGATTTAATACCTCAGCCATGCAGAGTGAATTTTATCCCATCTGAAAAATAAATGCATAAACGACATTGTAAAAAGGAAAGAAGCATCAGCACATAATATTATTCACCACTCCCCCTATAATCCACAAGATATTTGTTTCTGCAGCGTTCTGCATGCTGACAGTGATTAAGGGGTTTCCAACCTAAATGATTCTATGTGGCAGGCTCCTGTGGTAGCTTTCTCTGTGGGCAAAGTGGAGGGGAGAAATGACTTTTCATTGCCAGTACACTCAAAATCAAACAAGCTTGGATTTTAAAGCAGCCTAAAAGAGTTCGAAAACCGTTTCTCTGGGGGTTTTTTTTGTGGGTCTTGGGTATCTGGCTGCTTTAGGCTGGTTTGTAATCTTCAGTCACAGCATGGTTATCCTTACACCTGGCTATGTTTCTTCTGTTAATTAAAAATATTACAGCTGAAGGAGCAAACTCCAAACAAATGTACAGGCTAGATAATATCAGCTGCACTGAACTGCCCAGCAACATGCTCGTTTGGCATGTTACTTGCTTTGAAGGGACAGACAAAAATCATTCTTTCCAATGGACAGTTACTTTCACCATTCAAGATGAGTGACATCCTTTTGGGTGGTGCAGCTGGCTCCTGGTATATCCCTGTGGTCCTGGAGGAGGTGTGCCGTCATCTCTTCTCATGGTGTAGTCTGAGCTGAAACCGTCTTATCTAGTGGAGGAGGCATGACCATAACACTCCAGTGTGGGAAGGGGAGGGAAAAGAGTCCTTGCAGACCTCCTTGAGAACAAGGTTTGCAGTCAGACTGGTAACACCAGAGAAGCAAAATAAAAAGCTAAGAAGTTAATTTGATGCATAAAGCCTTGATCAGAAGTTTTTGTGCCTCATTTGGTACGTTAAGACTAGCAAAGTTAAGTCCTTCGGTTCCTGATTTTGTCTTCAGAGCAAAGTGAGGAATTCTTGGGTGAAACTCCTCTGTCTTGTTGTAGACAGTCCAAATGCAACATACTCCAGAATCAATATCTGAGAAACTTCCTTGGGAAACAGAGAAAAGGAAGGAGAGGAAAAGAAGACACATAATTTGTTTACTGTTACTGTATTTAAAGGAACCTGTAGACCTTTGGAATATTCTGGAGGCCAGGAGGAGGAAATAATGCTTGTGTACCCTGACTGCTTTGTACAAATTTCAGTTTGAGACCAACAAGTGTGACTTGGATTTTTTCTGAGGAATACCATAGCAAGTTCTACTTCTGAATAATAATAATTATGATTTTCATGCTCCCGTGCCCTTTCCTGTTCTTTGTATATAGTTACATAAAGCAAGAATGCTCCTAATACTTATTCACATTGCTTTAAGCCTCCCTAATCCAGCTCTTACCAACAAAAAGTCCTTTGCTTTTTAAAGCAAATCCTCAATTCATTGATAGAATGTTAATTATTTAGCCAATTGTGTTACCAGGCTACACTATGTGTACTCAGTTGTAAGAATCTTGCCCCCTCCTCTCAGACTTTCTCTTCCTCGCCACAAGGCTTCTCAGTAAAATTCAGCTGCGTAAATACCTTGCTGAACACAACATGTCTCATTTGACTGTCACTTCCACTCAACAACGAACACCTTTAACCTTGGTGTTTACGGTCCTGAGCTTTATCCTAAAACCTGTTTTCCTGATCAAAACATTTAGGTCACATCCATGAAATTGCCTAGTCACACAGGCCTCTTAGAATAGGAAGAATCTGTGATGCTTAATTTGGGGAAGAGCTTTGTTTGTTTGTTTTCAGGTTTTCTCTGTTTTGCAGGAATGTATTCGAAGATTAGGTCTAGTCATTTGAATGACGCTGCCCAAATAAATGCCCAGCTAATAAACAGATTTGCTTAATTGATACTCTGTGGATCTAGGACCATATAGATGGTCTTTGTTAACCTCTATACTCTCCAGGCACTAGAAGAGGAGAAGAGTGAGAAATTTACTTTATATGGCTTTCCAAAGTGCTTTAGAGAGCAAGCAGTAAGAATATGGGTATTCAATAAATATGACATCTGTGGGATAGTTAGCAATAGTTTGTACTCATTCTTTAAATGTTACAGGTGGGATTTGTATGTGTGCAGGGAGAAGAGGCAAGGGAACTGTCATTTATCCTTGTAATATTTGTGATTCCCTCCCATGCAAAAAAAAAAAAAAACAACAACAGAGTAACCAGTAACCCTAGAGGGAGAAATCACATTTCTACTTATTTGGACATTACTGGAAATTCTGTATGGAATGTTTGGGTTTGGGGCAAAACCTCCAAAGAAAAGGATTGTGTGCACAGTGCAGCAAATGCAGAAGGCCTGATTCTTGTGCTCAGATGACCTTCAAAATAAGTAAGCTAACATTTGCTCACCTCAAAAAAAGAGCGGGTTAAAGAAGGATTTGAAAATATTTGTTTCTCTGAGAAAGGCATCATAAAATTAGCATGAAATAAACTTGTCTCACACATACTATCTATAGTTCAATTACTCTAATTCAAATCCACTATTTTTGCTATCAGTGTACCAGAAAGAAAAATATGCTAGAATAGTATCACGGAACAGTAGGGTTTTGGTGAGATTGCTTTTAATGCTGTTGCTTCATTCTCTTAGTTTGCAGAAGTCTTGCTTTAATTAATTTATGAAAAAACAGATGATCTTCTGTAGGTACTTATCGAAAGATGTAATCTCTTATCTCATGCACTTTGATATAGAACAAACTTCTACAGAAGAATAATTTGAAAAGGTTACTTCATACTGCTTTTGCGAGAGAGTCACCAATGAAGCTAGCATTTCAGGGCCTACAAAGGCTGGTAACTCATGAACTAGAATGAGGTTTCTTAGCAGCAATCAAAATTGCAGTATCTTCAAAAGCAAAACATTGGCAACTGCCAAACGAAACCTACAATAAGAAAACTGGTGATGTTTTCACAAAGTACTCAAACATTTGTCATTATTATTCTCAGAGACTACCTCTCATGGGAAAAGCGTCTTTGTTGTAATACTGTTAGCTATTTCATTGGGCAGATAAAGTAGTTAGCTGGTGGTGACTGAACTGCCTTCTTGCATATATCCATACAGGCCTGGTCTTTAGAAAGAAATGCAGTTATTTTTAACAATTGTAATAAATAACACAACTGTGACGTGAACTCATGTTTCTTGCCTACAACAAATGTTCACATGCAACATCAGGTTGGGCAGTCATGCATAAATTCCGACTCAAGCCATTTTCCTTCAGCCAGCAGGTCTGGTGCTGAACATGATTCATCCCTGCTATCTGGACCCATCAGCATTTGTAACTCACCTGCTGTTGGGATTAGGGTGTTATTTATACTTTGTACTATGGCAACAAATAGAAAAAAGAACATTTTAGGTTTGGGTTTCTCATGTATTAGATGATATGCAGACGTACGATAACAAAGCTAATCTTCTTCCCAAATGAATTTGCAGTTTAAATGCCAGACAGGGCAGTAGATAAGGCGGGAAAGAGAAGAATGACAAGAAGAAAAGTGTCACATACAGCTTTTTAGTCCTTTCGTAAAGATAAATAGAGACCTCTAGTTTCCAGGGCTGTCCATCTGTCATCTTTTACCACTGTATGCATTGATGTAATAGATAATATTTAAAAAAAATCATGGATTCATGTTTGTATCTCTGGATTGGACTTCAGGACTTTGATTACTGTGCACACTCACCAAAGAATGAATGTCCTTTTTTCTCTTTTTCAGGGGGAACAGCTTCCAGACAAAAGGGCTTTTTGGGGTGCATTCGATCTCTGCATTTAAATGGGCAGAAACTTGACCTTGAAGAGAGAGCTAAAATGACACCTGGTGTTAAACCTGGATGTCCAGGACATTGCAGCAGTTACGGTAACCTGTGCCATAATGGAGGAAAGTGTGTGGAGAAGTATAATGGTTACTCCTGTGACTGTACCAGCTCAGCCTACGAAGGACCTTTCTGCAAGGAAGGTGGGCCAAAGTCCCTAGGGGTCTCTGAATTACAGCACAGTTTCATCTTTGTCAGCTTTGTGTCCCCCACATTACAAGAAGTTCTAATATCAGCTGTCCCTTTAGCATTACTAAGCACTTCTCTTAAGCAGGCTGTAACACCTCCTTTTGTGGATTTCAGTGATGGCCCCAGAAATTAAAATGCTGATAGTTGTACTATTAAAGTTACCAACTATATCCCACTATGATTCCTGTATTCAATTGCATATAAGTTGGGTAAGTCATTAACAAATAGGGCTGAAATTTTTCATAACAGTTGCCTGCCCATGTCTGAATGTTTAGTTTGCCTGTTTTTAAACTTCATCCACGTTAACAAAATCTTCAGAGCTTTTCTTTACAGAGTTTTGGGGCAATGGTGTGACAAAAAGAGGTAGTCATCTTATGGGTTTTTGCCATTCCTGTGACAACCCATCCAAATGTTAAGAGATTTTAAAAATAAGCATGAAATATTCAGGAGAAAAATGGTTCACATGGTTTGGTCTCTGGTGAATGTGTCCTCACTGAACCTTTCTGGTGGCTCACAGGAGATGTTGCCAAGACCAGAAAAAGGAGCAGGGCAAATAAAGATCCAATGTAGATACAGCATGCTCTTTGGGAGTGGAAGGAACTGGCAAAACTCCTGCTCCATAACAACAAGGTGCAATGTGAGTGTTTTAATTTCCATGGCTGCCCCTCACCTCACAAACGCAGCAGGGTTACTGAGTGGGACACATCATCTGCCAGTGTAAATCCACTTAGTTGTACCGGAGCTGTGCTCACTAGCAGGAGCTGAGGGTTTGACACCAGTGCCATTAGAGGTGTAACAAATAACCACACAGTGCCCTGTTAGGGGATGCTGCTGTGGAGGTGGAGCTGCTTTACTGGGGAAAGTACTTGCAGTTGGTCTGTAGCTGAAGATATCACCATCCTGACTTCTCTATGCCTCACATTAGAAAAAATTGCTTTTATCACACCTGTATTTCATGGCCAGACTATGCCGTGATTATTGAAGACACAAGTTCTTGGGATCTGAGCATGCACAGGTAGATGTTTTTCTTCTTCTGGAGCTACCAAAGACAGCTTCCCGGACTGGCTTTCTTTGAGTCAATGTGTTGCTTTAATAATGACTTTGTTTAAACAGGAGACTGGAAAGCACAAATATGTTGTCTTTTGCGGGGGCAAGACAAAATACTGCCTTACCTGTTGGCTGTCAGAAGATGGTGAACTGGGCATTTGTTTGGCTGACAGACATTTTGGCCTGTTCCATGTTGTGGAGATCTGATTCCAGCACTTAAATAGCTGAATTTAGAGGCCTGTGCCCATACACTGTCCTTCTCTGTGCCAGACAGACAGACTGTAAGGAAGGACATGCTGCTTGTCCAAACCAAGGAACAGTGATGTCAGCTGGGTCAGGAGCAGTTGTCTGCTTCCAAGACAGTCACCTCATGTCCATGCCTGTCTGGGGGATCTGAAAATGCAGTAACTGAAATTATTCCCTTGGTGTATATCTGCTTTCAGAGGTTTCTGCAGTATTTGAAGCCGGCACTTCCATTACCTATATTTTCCAAGAACCTTATCCTGTCACAAAAAATGCAAGTACCCCAAGCTCTGCCATTTATGCGGATGCTGTCATGTCCAAGGAAAATATTGCATTTAGCTTTCTCACAGCGCATACTCCAAGCCTTCTGCTGTACATCAACACCTACTTTCATGAATATTTGGCTGTGATCCTCTCCAAGAATGGTAAGTGCTCTTGATTTGCTACCAAAGGGACACCAGTATAACTGTGTTAAGTGTTTTTTTGGGAGAATAATATAGAATTCTGCACTGATTTAAGTTCATTTCTGTGTCTGCAACTTTATCAACTTCATGGTATTCAGTTCATGCAAATGGCCATCACTCTTATTTATATCCCTTTATTTGGCATTCGGTGCCACACTTGCCTATTCAGTCTTTGAATAATCATGTTGTTGGGGCTTAAAATGTGCTTTGACTTTCATTTGGTAAGACCGTACAATAGCAATTCCTTGCTATTTATTCCACATTAGGCCTCCAAGGTAAGGGAATGAGAAATACCATGAATGTACAAGAGCACTCGGTGCAGAAATATAGTACAGTTTAACCTTTTGCATTGCTCTTCACTGGGTTGTTTCAATGGAGTATGGCTAGCACACCTGAATATTAAAGCGCCAGAAAATGTCAACATTTTCTAGGTTCACTGACCAAAACACGACCTGTAAATCTGTTTTCTGTTAAAAGGCACATGGTGTGGGGAGTTCTTGAAATCATGTAAAGATTTTAGGGGTTTAGTCCCTATGTCTTCTCAGTAAGATTCTGGCTCCTGAGTTCTTGCAATGCTTTCAGAAAACTCACTCCAGACAAACATCATCCTAGACAAATGGGGATGTTTGAATTATTCAAGAGTTATCAGGCACTGGAGCACTGGAAGTGATGAGTAAGCGTATTGGTGAGTCTCTAGCCTGTGGCAGAACAATAGAAAGTTAATGCTATGTGGTTGAATATGTACTTTTGACCCAATGACCCAGACCACTCTGAAAGTGTGTGAATTCCAAAGTAGGTAAGCTTTCAAGTACCATCAAATGAAACTATAAGGGGGAAACAAAAAAAAGAAGTTTTATTATCTGGATGGGCTTCGCACTGGTTTATCTCCTAGTTATGTCATGCAGCTAGCATTCAGGCTGGTATGGGATGAGTATCCAAATCCCTGGGAGGAGCAGCTGGGACAGTATCAGTCTGGACCCATCTCCCCTAACCAAAGGTGCAGCAGTGCGGTGGGACTACTACGGAAACCCTCTTTCCTCTCCCACCCAGTCCCAGACTTCCATCTCTGCTTTGCTCTCAGAGGGAAGTGATTATGATTTTCAGAAATATGAATATTCCAATGTGTAGCTCCAGGGTGGCAGAGGTTTGCTCCTGCTGAGGGTGAAACCTTGGAATCTGCTTCTCAGTTACACTTGGGTCTCTTGATGCCACTGAGGCAATCAAAAGTAGCCCTAAAGTGAGTGAAATGTAATATCAATTTAAAGCGCCTTCATTGCTGCCAGAGTAGTGTAAAATGACCTTAGAAACATGAGCCAATTGACTTTTATTGATGGAGTACAATCATAAGCAGGCTATAATTGTGAAGTTCTGGAAGGGGAGACTCTAATGGTGATTGCGAAAGGGGTTGGGATTAGGACACTGGGATCATCTCTTGTAGCAGCTCAGTGGGAGCAGAGATAAGCCTTGCGTTGTGGCTGCACCATCTGCAGGTCTCCGCTTTGGTTCAGATAGAGATAGAAACTCAGTGCTTCTGGAAATTAGGTAGAGCAGCTCTCAGCACACTCAGGCAAATGAAACAACGGTGGTTTTCTCAGACTTGTATCTCTATTTACTTGCTTGTAAAATGAAGATAACAGTAGTTTAGAGGGTTGGTGAGATGTCAGGCTCCAAAACTCTGCACTATGAATGTGCAAAGAATTATTAAGAGAACTAGCTGACCTTGATTAACTCCTGAGCTGACCTTAGTTAACTCCTGAAAGTCATTTTCAGGGTTGATCTGTGCATGCTACTGTGTCATTTTTTCAAGACAATCATTTCAGCATGTATATTCCTTCCCTTTTGTCCCAAATGTAATAATTTTTAAAAATCTCTTATCCTCTTATTTTTTGGTCTTGTTGGAATTGAAATTATTCCAATGAAAATAATGTTGAGATATGTTACTCTTTCTTCCTCCAAGAGGTTTATGCTTGCCATAAAGTTACTGGACTATGAATAACAATGTCCTTTGTAGCATTAAAAGGGAGTGCGATTCCGTCTCTTTTATTGGCTCATTTTCAAGGAAGCTTGCTGAGTCTGGCAGTGTGTAGTAGGACCTGAGCAGGTCCCTGCTGGATAACTGATAGGCTAAATAAAGGTTAGGCTCCTGGTGAAATGGGAATGGGCATTCTCACTTGAGAGGTGAACAGGAGTATTCTTTGCCATAACCCCAAGACCCTTTCCACTTGTTAAGAAATTATGCTGGAACAACCTATGTTAATGCTTCACCTTTTGTAAGTATTTTTCAAGCTACTACTTGTGTATCTTGTTATTTCTTTTTTCTATTAGCCACAAAATAATTAGGCAAATTATTAGTTAATAAGAGTGACAATGAGAAGAATATTTCTGGTACTTCAGACTTCTAGCGTTAAATATTTAACATAAAAGAAGTGAAAGTGTCTGCAAGGGTTATTCGTAGTTAGACTGTATTAAAAGGGGTTTATATGAAAGTGAACTTGTATAGGCAGCTATGGTCTAATGCAGTCAGGTGTGAAATATTACCTGTAAAATCAATTGGGTTTGGTAAAATTAATTTAATCATATTTAATGCCAATACACTTTGTACTGAGAGTCTGTAAAGAAGTTCCTATCATCAGAACATACAGTACGTATTGATTGAGACACTAGAATTGTGGTAGTAAAATGATTCATTTAGAGATCAAACAGGCCAGTGTCAGGTCGGGGAAAGGAAATAAAATCTCCACATGCCCACTTGTGGCTTCACCCATCCAGATCAATGCTGTCCACACACAAGGTCCCTGCAGTGCTTGGAGCCTTAGAGGGCAGGTGGTTCATGAAGGAGATAAAAGTTATGACAGATGTTGGGTACCACCATACATCAATGTAGAAGATACAACTCTAGACCTATACTGATTACCTCCTTCTATAAAACGAGATGCTCAACAGGATCTAGCAGCTAATATTTCTAGAAATGGTTCCCACCCAAAGAACTTATCTATATCACAAGGTTGTTCTTGCCTCTGATCAATTGGCTCATGTCCTGGCAGCTTATGGGTAAGTTTTCAAAAGCTGATGTTTTTAAAGATGACTTAGGGATTCTTTCTGCCATTAGTTAATAGTTATGCTTCTAAATCTTTGACAATTGCAGGCAATAACTTAGCATTGTCCTCCCCAGTCTTAATATTGTACCCATGGAGTTTCAAATTACACATGTACATTGATGTGTATGCATTGTATATAGATGGGTATGTGTACATGTATATAGATGGGCATTTATATGTGTATATAGATATATACATATGTGGTATGTAAAGCTCACATAGTCCCATTGATCCCACATCCAAAAGATTAGCAGTACTGTAATAATTGACAGTGCTTTTTTAATATCAGTGCTGCAGAAAATTCAAGTTATAGTGCTCATTACTAAGCTACAGAAAATGGGTAAACATCTCTAATTAGCCTTTTCAGTGGGTCAGTCCACAGAAGGTTTTGATATCATGAGAAGCTACGGCAAAGAAAGTAGTATTTTTTTCTTTCCCAGGCTAAATTTTCACTGTACATTTTTGCATCTACAGAGATTTCAGCAAGTTACCAGTACCTTAGCACTATTATCTTTGTCTTAATCCCTAAAGACAATAATTGATGGGGGAGAAAAACTGTTGCTGCTTCTCCATGCTCTGTTCTTCCTCCCCCCCTGCAAATAATTAAATATTATATGAATATGATGAAGTATATTGTCTAGAAAATGTTTTCCCAAGTCTTTGATTCTCCATGTTGTTGGCTTTCTCTGTGGAAACAATACAATACCTGATCCAGAAAAACAGCAGATAGCCAGATGGAAGAAAAGAGATAGAATCTCAAACAGCGATTGAAAATTTATCTGTATTTATTATCTGATCTCATAAGAAACTAAAAAATTTCAGTATTTTTTTCTTTGTTTCTATCCAGTACCTATTGCCATCACAGTGAGCTCTGTTCTCAAAATCTTTTGTAAAGCAGGACTCTGAAATCGCATAGGAAAGATTAAAGAGAAGGAAAAAACATAGTTAAAAAAAAAAAGTACAAATGAAAGCAGCTTGAGTAATTCTTCTGTTAAGTTTCTGATACTCACTAAATAGCAGGACCTAGATCAAGTCCTATCTGCCCTGTCCTATAAGGTCTTGAAATCAGTTGACACATGAAGTAAATGCGAAAAGAAAACAAAATCTGTAATAGAGCTAAGCTGAATTAATACCGTACAAAAAATAAGCCAATGTCATCAGTGAGAAGCTACTGGGTGGGTTGTTGTTTTTTTTTCAATAAACTAGAAATCTACTGTAAGCTCCTCCTGTCTCTAAGTCAGAAGTAGCCTTTCTGTTGAAGACATGTAAATTCTCCTTGCTGTTTCTGCTTTACAAGTCTGTTGAGCTGCATTTCCAGCAACTTTTCTCAAGCAAACCCCAAACTATTGTCATTCATTGGAAAGAAAGGTAAAAAATCTAGTTCAATCTTCGAGACAAAGAATCTTTTGATTCCATTCACGCTGTGTGCTCTGGAGTTCAGTGGGGCAAAACTAAAATAATTGTGGAAAACTTCCTGAAACACTGAGGTGGGTTTTGGAGGTGATTTTTCTGGTTCTTTAGCTTTACTACCTTGCGGGTTTATGTTTTGGGATGTGGGTACCACGTAGCTAACATAACTGTGGCAGAAAGACCCTCAAGGCTATACTATTGCTAGCACTATTGTCTTTTTTTGAGAGCACCTTCTGGCTCATAGACTTCGAACACCCATTAAACAACCTTTACAATTTATGTGACTGAAGTGGAAAATAGTGCCAAGCTTCAGGTACAGTTATTTTTAACAGATCAGAAGTGCAGAAGACAGCTTTGTTGAGGAGACTAGTTTTCAAGCAACTGTCTGTGAGTGACTGAGGGGCAACCCCAGTCTATTCACAGCCATTACGTGATTTCATATGGCAGATAGGACTATATATCTTCTAAATACAACTTCAAGCAATTGTTGTAGTTGGCCCTGAAAGCTTATGTTATTTACTGAGTGAGGGGCCGGTGAGAGTCTGAGTGGGAATGGTGAATGTAAAAGAAATCTTCCCCATGGCCTGTAAATGGGAAGCTGGCTGTGGCACTGTGAGTAAATAGAGTTGGGATGGCAGATCTCCCAACCAGTGTCTTTATGTAAACAGAGAAACTCCTGTGGGTATAAACAGCTCTGGTGCCTTGGGTGATTCTCTGCTTGTAAGCACACGTCACAGAAAATAGGAATGCTGCTTAGAGTTCTCAGTTCAAATCCAACACTAAAAAGTCTTTGCAGGAAGAGGTGAACTTGGCACCCAAACCCAGCTCTTTTTGTTTGTTTTAGCATATGGCACTAAATCTCTTAAGTATGCAAAACTAACTGGAAAGGAGAAGCAGCGACAACATTCAGCCAAGGACCGGCAGATTTCTTTATCTGCTTTCCAAGAGGAGAGAACTGAAAGATCTGCCTCATTAGCTGAATTCATGGACATGTTTGTACTTATGAAGATTATTTTGCCATACTGAAGGGTCAAGAGATGTTCTAGAGACCCACAAGGGAAAAACAAGGGAACTATAATTGAATTACATTGAGCAGGAAAGGTTGAGCGTGCAATTAATAATTGATCTGTGCTCTGCATGTATATAGACTGTCTTTGAACTCACCGGTATCTGGCATAAAACCCCAGACCACTGGCTGCAAATAATCAGCTAGGAAGAAGGCACACATTCCCATTTGCTTGGAGGAGGTGTTCATTTCCTAGAGGACATCAGTTCCTAGCTCACTTTTTGCAGTTGAAAAGTCATTTTTGTTGTTGGATTTCTGTGGAGCTGTCCTGAAAAGGGTGGGGAGGAAGGACAGAAGGTCGCAAACTTCTATGTTTAAATAGATGCTTGATACATATATGCTCTTCAATAATTCTGAAATTACAGTCTTAGAACTATTTTTGCCAAAATGTTTAGCCCTGAGAATTGATAGTAGCAACTTTTCAGTTATTCTTAAATTGTGAATTATCTGTGTTGTGGACATGAGAGCTGTGTAGTGAGAGCTGTAGCCCAGTAGGACTGCTGGCTCAGGTGTTGCCTTGGAGCACTGTAGCTGTTTCCAAACAGCACAAAGCCCAAGATAATACTACTTGAAAAAAACCTGAGTCCAAGGAAACTTTCTTCTCTATCTTGCTCGTAGTGTCCCTATTAGCATGTGTTTTTTTCTCATAACACACAAGTTATGCCGGCTGGATAATGAAAAGGTGACTTTGTCCCTCTCTGATGAAATTGGGTGTTTGTGCCTTAATCCTTATGACTGAGATTTGCCTTCAGGAATCCTAGGTTGAGACCAGGGGAAAAGTCTGGAGCAAGGAAGATGTACACTTGGTGGAAGAGGATCAGATCAGGGAATGCTTAAGCAAACTGGGCATACATAAATCCATGGGCCCTGGCAGGGTGCACCCAGGAGTGCTGAGGGAGCCGACAGATGGCTTTTCAAGGCCAATCAAGAAGCAATGGGCACAAACTGAAACACATGAGGTTTTGTCTGCAGGTCAGGAAACTTTTTTTTACTATGGGGATGACTGAGCACTGACACAACTTGTAGCAAATTATGAAGTCTCCATCCTTGGAAATACTCAAAAGCCATCTGAACATGGCCCTGGGCAGCCAGCTCTAAGTGTCCCTGCCTGAGTGGGGGGCAGGGGGTGGATGGCATGACCTCAGAGGTCTCTTCCAACATCAGCCGTTCTATGATACTGTGACAGATCGCAGAAGTATGATGCATTTGAAGGTGAAGTAGTGAAAGTATATGTATATAAGCACATATTTTGCTGCAGAAAAATTCATCATAATGCTACCATTATATGGTTCTTGTACTAGGATTGTTACTAAGCAAATGTTTCATCCTTCCTCTAATTTTTCCATTAGATGACTTAAGAACATAAGTCAGTTCTTTGTATGCCAATGGTTATGGCTTTTTATGAAACTCAAAGATTTCCCTTGAGAGTTTGCTATAATCAGGAGGGGATCACTGATTAAAGGATCCAACTTCTCCAGTGACAGAGCTGACATAACCTATGAAACAGGCTGTGCTTAGATGGACTTACTGGTCAGAGGAGCAGAACATTTCCCAGAGATTTGTGACCAGCCAGGCAGTGTCTGTAAAGCTCAACACAAACAAGGATCATTAACCTCAGAAAACCATTAACCCACAAATTCTGTGATGTCTTTATTACGAGTCAAGAACAAAAAGGAGGTTTGAGAAGAGAAGCGTATGATTATTCTTCTCTAGTTTTATTTAAAACAGTATTGCTAGCTCTTCTCTTCCACAGACATCATGTAGTGTTCAAATTGATTGCTTTTTTTTTTTCTGTTCAGTCTGCTTTTTCCATGTTCTTATTCTGAACATTATGGTTATTTGTTAGGTCAGTGTGAAACAAGTCCTTGCTTGAACAGGTATTTGTACTGCCAAAACCCAAACAGGAACAGTTGAAAGATATTAGGAAAAGAATGGAATCTATGAGCCAGGATCTCGGTGAGGGCAGGTTAGTATGAATTCCTCGGGGTATCACAACAGAGGATCTCAGTCTTTTCTGCCTGCAAGCTGTTCACACAGTTAGTGAAGATGCATAATTTGCAAAGCCAGGTTGAACTTTTGGGATAAAATTCATAGGATGATACTCTTTATTTCATTCACTGGCTAAAGAATAAAAACTCTTCCTGCCAGCCTGGCTGCTACACTACTCTTAAATGAAAAGTACAGTGTGAGATGAAAGCCAGGTAAGATTCTTCCACATACAAAGGTGAGTAAACCATAGGGCCTACTGAATGTAGCCTACCATGAGTAGGCTAATGGTATCCAGTGTGTGTTAAAAGACAGGGGGAGAGATCTGAGCAGCAGACTGAAGAGTATCATACAGATAGCTTTTGTTAATTAAGGGTCTTGAGGTGACTTTCAAAATTCCACAAAATGTGTAAAAAAGGTACAGATTAAAATTTACCAGAATAAATCTCACCATCAGAAAGCAAGTAATTTCAGGGAGATTTAACTGCATCTGATGCCCTCAGCTCCTTCCTTCATCTTCCCCCTTCGGGGGGAAAAAAGATAATTAATGTAGCATCACTTTGTAAAAGAAACAGCAATCAGTTCCTTCACCAGAAAGAAGTAACTAGGAATAAAGCAATAATGATAATGACTAATATTTTTTAAAATCACTGAAACCCAGAGGTTTTATGTAATTTTCCAAAGGATGCTGACATTCATCTATTTCACCAACAGATAAACTGTGACACAATGAAGGAAGACAATTTGTCAGCTGTCATCAAGCTGGTAGATCCCAAATTGTGGCAGGGCTCTGTCCATCACCTGCAGGGTACACAAATACACCAGCGTGTATGCTTACCCATAAGCTAAACTGGAGAGACAGTGTTTAGTATTGTCCCACATCCATGAGTTAGTTCTATTCCCGTTTTAGGCCCAGCCACTTCGGCATGGACGTGGGCTGTTTTGTTTAGATGAGTTTCCCTTTAAAATCGCTGGAATAAGCCCTGTCTTTAAGCCACTCGGTATGTGCATGGTAGCTCTATGACTTTGGTCCTCTGGGTCATCTTTTAGACTTGCAACATTTTCTAGCTTTGGAGCAAGAAGCATCTGCCAGTTCCTTTTTAATTGCTGGTCAGCCTATGTTAAGCCAACTGGCTGCTGGTGGGAATGAGATGTCTACGAATGTTAAACACATTTGTCAGTCATGCGGGAGCTGGCTACACTTGTTGATGTTTAAGTGACATTCTCAATCTGGCTCCAGCTGACTAGCAGGACTGTAAAGTTAACTGAGGTTATGTGCTTCCAGATAGGCTCCTTTAGGGCCTTTTGGGGGTGTGGGTTTTTTCCAAGTTGAAGAAATGCAACATAAAAGTGGGTTTTGTTAGTACAGAATGGCCTGCATGTAATTCTTAAGTCCTGAATGTCTCAAGCATTAGAGTGGGAGGCATTCAAATTGGGGGGATTGACTTTTTTTTTAAACCCTATTAAACAGTGTCACCTAAGCAAATGCAATAGCTGAGTAATCATATCAGCAAACATGTTCAACAGCTTCACCTTTTTGTTTTCTCCATGCAAAACAAATAGCAAGAGTCACCTCTGAAAAATGTGCAAGTACTTCCTTAGTTAAACACCACTGAACACTGGAGAGATGGGCCCTGTTCATTCAAATCACCAGCGGCACTTCCACTGAAGAGTAAATTTACTGAGTAAATATCCCTGGGGAGAAGCTGCTAATTAAGGAGCAGGTTTCTTAGCCAGCTGCTCCTAACCGAGGAAACGGAGATTCATTTTTATGTATCTAGGCTATGAAGAGGGACAGTGTCACGCTGAAGCTGTGCAAGTTGCCAGAGAGGTATTTTGTGGTAGAGATGACTGAAAACTGTCATGTGCTGTTCTGCAATCAGGAATGAGAAAACATTTCCACTATATGAGCTTAAAATTACTTTCTGGGATATTTTTTTTTTCTCATAATAGCAACATCAGTAGCCTCACTGATATATTCCATCCTTTTTTTAATTGATGCCTTCCTTAATTATTTTCCCTTTTAGCTATAGCCCAGGTGAGTGTTGAGGGTGGATGCAGTGGTGTAGTTAACACCTTACAGTCTGATGACGGTGATTGCTGGTTTGTGACAGCTGTAAGATGTTCTGTTGTTTCTAAACTCCTTTGTTTCTTCGTGCCTCTGAGGCAATGGGAAATCCACAGGTAGTCCAAGGCCCTTTTCCTGATGCAGTGTTCTGTTATTTTATATGTACACATTTCTTCCAAATCAGAGTTGTCAGCTGCCCTGATTTAAATTATCTTTCCTATTGTTATGTGGTCGTGATAAAGTTGTATGTTTTATGTGTGCCACTCACATGTGCTCCCTGAATGAATCTCAGCTTCTCTGAGCAGTGCAAAGTGTCTTGCCAGCTGGTCCAGCCAGTTTAAGTCATTAGAAAGTGCTGCTGAAGTTGGTGGAGGTGTTTGGTTCAGTCTGGGCTCATTTAAAACCAGCTTCTGTAAATGAAGGTCCTGCAGAGAAGTGTCAGACTCCAAGGACATATTCCCTTGCTTGCTGTTTGGTTCTTGAAGACTAAATGACACCAGACTTGTGGTCCTGGTGACATGTGACAAGAACCTTGCTTATGCATGATGGATTTACAGACCAAGTTCCTGGTATCCAAGTTTTTTGT
This sequence comes from Falco cherrug, assembly GCF_023634085.1. Classification (NCBI taxonomy): domain Eukaryota; kingdom Metazoa; phylum Chordata; class Aves; order Falconiformes; family Falconidae; genus Falco; species Falco cherrug. The sequence continues at coordinate 28,306,883 of NC_073704.1, read as the reverse complement.
TTTCTGCAGAGCTGCTTTAACCTTTTTGCCAAATACCTAGTGCTGGGTGAGATCTTTCAAGCCAGGAAGTCTTTTTCTGAGCTAGAGCACTCTCTGTAATATTTTCCCATGCTCCCTTTTCCAGCTGGTGATTTAAAAATTGCTATTTTATTTTCAACACAAGCTTTGACAGTCCAGAATGAATGTAAAGTTAGTGGGCTTAGGCCACAAAGCCACCAGATGTTTCTGACATTCCACTCAGGCACTGCTGTAGACACAGGCAAAAGAAAGACAGCCCTCCTGTTGATGTGTTCAGTCAGAAAAGGGTCTGGACATAGAACATGCAACATCATGGCCAAGGTGTTTCTCATGCTGTTGAGTTTAAGAATATATTTTTGGTCCTAAGGCTGAACATTTTGAAACCTCTAACTAGTTTAATGTCCTTGTTACCACTATACTTAAGAGCTGCTACCTCATCTTTCTTGTCCTCGGCAAAAAGACAGAAGCAGTTTGAGAACACCATGCTGTTCCTGTAGCTGCCTGGAAGCTGGTTTTGCTGATGCTGGTCATTAGTGTACTCCTAGCAAGTACTAACCCTGGCCTCCATCGCCACTGAAAGAGTGTCTCTGGAGTGTTTTGTTTCAGGAAATTATCCCCAACCTAGTCACCAGCATGGGATGGCATAAATACTGCCCTTCGGTCCGTTTCCCAGAACTTCCCTCTGCACAAGGGGAACCTCTGTTAAAATGTAGCTGTTGACCCCAGTAGAGAGACGTGGTTCAGCCCTAAGTCATGGACTATAGTACTGCAGGTTACACACCAAAGACCACAGTAATGTAGCAAGCCAGCTTTGATATTGGTAGTGGTCTCATCACAGTAGCACAGCAGCCCGTGTGGACTCATTTCGCCCAGAAGTGGTGAAAAGAGGCCACGCTGCACTGTGTGACACTGTGGCTATAGTGTGCCTGCTCCCCTCTTGGGCTGTTCTGGAGCCAGCACAGCATATCTGCATGCTGATCTGCAGTCTGCAGAATTTGAAGCTGAAAGGGATGACTATAATAATCAAGTGTGAATCTACTCTTACCTAACACTGCTGAGGTAATATGCACAAAATTATGCTGGTAAAGTTTTCCAGCCTAAGGCCAAAAGCATGATACCTCTTTCTTTCCTTCCCTCCCTCTTTTATGTGCTTAATAGAAATTACCTTCAGCAATTCCACATACATTAGAGAAGGAAGAAAACACAACAGGTAGTGCATTGCTTGAGCATTATGGCACTCCAGGTGTGCATGCTCAGACACGGGGAGCTGAAAAGAGGATGACAGGCATGACTGCAACAAGTCTACCAGAAATTACACTGCTCATGATTAGCGAGAATCCCTATTGTGAGGCAAAAATGATGCAAAATCGAAAGACTAGAGAGCTGGGAGAATAGAGCTGGTTGATGCACATATTTTTATTTGCAGTTAGTGATGCTGGGCTGATGTAGATAGAGAAAGTCAGTGGACCAGATAATGAAAATCCAAAGGATAAAAAAAATTCTTAATAATAATCTTAATTAATAATCCATTTATTTTGCCTGTCAAGTAGCAAAATGGCAATGTAATCTGCTGTACTCTGAAAACAGAAGAAGTTTTGGTACTGAATGCTATCCAAAATCTGCTCTCAGCTATGGTGGTGCAAATTCAAAAACACCTCTGGAGAGATGAGCTCATGTTCTTCTGGTTAATATTAATGTAAATCTCCCCCTTGCAAAATGCCAACTTTAATTCAATAGTTTTGAAGAGTAGCCATCCAAAAAAAGTTGCCATTGGAATTTAAAGCAATTTGGTAAAATCAGATGCTATTTACTGATCTCTTCAAAACATTTAAAGTAAAATCGTACCACTAGAAAAAAGTAAGATCTGTTCTTAATGGATGTCAAGGACTTCCTCCATTGACTCCCAAAAAATGTTAAGGATAGTTTCTGGTTTAAAATCAGTGCACCTCTCATGAAGTCAATGGGTAGATCCCTGCTCGCAGCACCTGAGAGCCTAGATAGATTGCATATCTTGCTGGCTCTCTGAACACAAACGTGCTGGTTGCTACATTGATCACCTGAATATAGCAGTACTATTTATATACTGGTGTGTTCATAGCATTTGAAAAGAGTTGAGAAAGTTTTTTTGCATTTACAAACTAAGCAACTAGTACAAGGTCACAAGCGAAATCTGGGCCCTCTTCCATTTTTTGCATTGCTTCCCTTTCAAAGGCTCCAGGTAAGAGGCAGCATACAAAATACTTCTGCTGGGACGTGATTTAGTTTGGACCAATCTGTTACACTATCACATCTTAGTTTCAGCTTCTTCTGTGTGATCTTCTGTTTCTCAGCTGCCGTGTGCAGGGTCAGGCAAGTTTTCCATTTTTTATCAACTCTCCCACTGCCCTAACAAACAAGTCTGAAGAAGGTCCCATAGCTTCCTTGTGTATGGACTTCTTTTCTCAGGTCTTTCTAAAGTGGTTTATAAAATGTTTTACATTGTTATTCCCTGTTGATGTATCTTTCATTGAAAATGAGATTGTGGTGTCATTTTGGACCTTAAATGTGACATTGATGGTGATGGACAGTAGCTCTTTGTCCTGGCTATGCATTGAGGGGATGGGAGCTTTGCAATATGATTCAGGGCAGCTGAATCAGGACCTATAATATCACACTGAATAATTTAGCAGTTGTTACTGACCTTGATCTTTTCACAAATTCTCCTCTAACATCCATGACTACGTGTGAAAAAGTAAATGCCTTTTATCTCCTTTTTTTTGATTTTTCACTTTAAAAGCTCACCTGATCCAGCCGCCCTCTCTAGTCAGCTAAAAAGCCTTCATCCCAGTAGTTCATTATTATTTTCCCCTTCATTTTTGGAAGCTGTTTCTATCCTCCAAAGCTCAGAAAGCAGCAGTGCTCACCTGGGATATACTGAATGTTACATAAAGTGCAGCTCTTAGGAGCCCGAGAAGCCAAACATGCTGGTGAGGGAAAAGGAGGGATGATCTTAAACTGGACTCTGGGTCCAGCTGGAAGGACTATCAACTTCACTGTGAGTTGTGTAGAGGTGGCAAAATTCCCCTGCTGCAGGAAATTTGCACCTTATTCTAAGCTCGCTATTAAGTGGTTTTACAGTAGCTTGCAGGACAACAGAGCTGACCTTACTGAGGCAGGACTTGGAAGACTGAAGGGAGCAGATGCATCCACGCTATGTAGTGATGGAGAACTGCCCCATGTCCTCTCTCACTAACTCTGGACCTGCGAGCAGTCTTCCAGCATTAATACAGCTGAATACAGGAGCCAGGCAGGACTGCCCATTCGCCTTGTTGAACAGCCAGACTGCTTCTGGGGTCAGAGGTGCCTCTGAATAACGTGTCAGCGCACCACGCACATGCAGCAGCTTGTGCAGGTGTACCATGGGCTTTTCTGACATGGCGCTGCATCATGATGTGCACGCAAGTGTTGCTTCTGCAAACACTGAAACTGGTCCTAGAGCTAAAACAGTGTGAACACATCCTTAGTGACAGTCAGGCAGTCCCTGCTGTTCAGCACAGGAAACATTTGCCTGCAGCCTTCTACAGAACGTAGTCATACTTGGAATGGTTTGAACTCGCGCTAACAGAAGAGCTGAAATGGAAAGGGACAAAAGGCTTTTTTGTGATGATTTTCAGAACAGGAAATAAATGAAGGACCCTTTGCTCAAGGTTGTGGTGTTGTCAGTGTTCTTTTTCTCCTTGGAGACAGTAACTAAGTAGCCCCTGAAAGCTTTTTAACTCTATGGTACCACTGTTCCCTGTATTTTGGTTGCTGATTCATAAAAAGAGCTTGAAAAGTTCAGAGATTTTTTTTTCTCCCTGCTACTTAATTCCCAGAAAAGTAAGCTTGAAAGCATTTTATCAGAATTGGTTCTTTTAAATTATATATATGTGTGCATATGCATTTTTATCCCTGTAGTCATTTGTGAAAGGATTAAAATTCATATTGGATTCCTTGTTTTCTTGTGCATTTGATTTGTTATGGTAATGTTATTTATCAGAAGTCACAATGCTATTTTGATACAAAGACTGAAAGAGAAGTTTGGCATTCATTTTTATATGAATTATATTTATTTCCTCAAATATGTTAGAACACCAAAGTAAAAATATTTTTTACGTATAATCATTTACAATATATCTTTGCTTGTATTGCCTATAAATTATAATGAGTCTGGGCCTTTAACTGTTTGAAATTAAGTAGTAATTCTCACAGTTGTCACTGTCTTCTGCATTGTCTGTTGCATCTTGATGAAAAGGAGTAGTAAGATCCACCAATATTAGTTTAATAGAACAGTGTAAGACCTGCATGCCCTCTGGTGGAAGCGATCCTTAGCCGACTAGTGTAGATCAGCTTTTGTGGCAGTGCTAAATGCCTGACCTGCAGACAGACACACTCTCCTTTGATATAGTTAGTTACTCAATTAAATTATGGTCTCCATAGCAGACTTTGTTAGCTAGTAGGAAGGAAAACTCTTCTAGTGCATTTTTTTTTCACACTTCATTACAGTTTGAACTTTTTCATTTCTCTTCAACCTCTTTCTTGACTTTTTAGCCTTCTTACTCCACTGTAATAAAAAGAAAACGAGTTATATATTGTGTAAAGGTATTGAACAGTATCTCATTATTGACACAGGTTTTATACGTAGGATTTTGCTCTGCTTTTAAGGAAGTTTACAGGTCCGATACAAGCTGAGTAAGGATGGGCTCCTCATTTTCACCATTGACTCTGGAAATTTTGCCAACCGAGAGATGCACCATTTGAAGATTAACAGAGAAGGCAGAGAGCTCACCATTCAGGTATGCCATGGCTTATGTTGGGTGTTAAATAATACTTCACGCAACAAAGAGACCCACTAATTTCAATACCTGATTGTCACCTGAGGCAAAGGTTTCACATTGGTCTGGTGCAACTAAAGCTGGTCCAGCAGCTGGTCCAGGGCTGCAGCTAAAACCAAAGCTCCACCCAGACCAGCTTCAAAGCGTGCCCAGCTGTGTTGTTTTCCACTGAGTGATCCTTCCTTTGTCTCTGACAATCAGTGAATTAGGAAACACCGCTGGCCAGAAGTTCTTCTGGACCACTGGCATGGTTCTGGAGCTTAGGCCTGCCTGTGTGAGCTATAGTCCCAGAGGAAGCACACAGTATGGATCATTAAAAAGCTGTCAAAGAGAGAAAAACAGCTGGGGAATGAGCACCTGGGAATGTAATTTCATTTAGGGGTATGTGCCCCGAGTGAGAACATGACCCCAGCTGCCTTATCCTCTCACAGAGAAGGAAAAGCTGAGGGAGCGCAGGGTGCAGCCACCATGTGCGTGACGATACCCTGTCCCTTTGCTAGAAGCAAGCCATGCTGACTGTGACAGCCTCACGAGAGACAAGCACCCTCCTCTGTCTTGTTTCCCTGCCTCGCCTATTTTTCCAAGGCAGGGAGAAGAGGACCATCTTACTGCTCCTTTTGAGGCTAATTATAGCAGTTCATATTACAAAACAAATCGCTAGATCTGGACAGCAGCCATTTAACAGGGAAGGGTGGCAGAATCTACAGAGAAGCCATGTGTTAAGGAATAGAGTGAGGAGACAGAAACACAGGGAGCGTCACAGTTTTTCTTTACAGTTTCCATGTCTCAGTGGTAAAATGCTAACACAGTAGGCACGCAACTAGGGTGGGTAGGCCTGATTATCTAGGAAGGAGGCTTATGCTAAAAGCCAGGGTTTTCCTCAAGTACCACTCATCTATTGTCTGCTGCACTGTGTTTTTCTTCTATGCAGAACTAATTCTTCACAATACAGTTCTAGAGAGGCCTCCTTCGAGTGTATTCTGAAGTGACTAGACATGGATTTCGGGAAGCAGGGGGGGTTCAGTGTCAAATATTTTAAGCTTTTCTGCAAGGGAAGTTTCTTCGAAGCCCTTTATATGACTATTCTGGTTTATCTTGCAGCTTCTCATGATAAAATCAAAGCACATTCACTTTGCTATCTTTAGAAACTGAATCACACTTGGGGGCAGAATTAACTGATTTGCAGCTGAGAGCCTTCCAGAAGTTTGCAGTACAGAGAGATCTAGGGGTGTCTGCATGCTGTTGTAATGAACTAATTTTATTGACCTCTTCCAGGTTGACCAAGTTCTCAAACTCAAACACAACTTTTCTGAGATTGATTTTAAGGCCATTAAATCACTCACACTGGGCAAGGTCACAGGTAGGTTTTACTGAAAATATTCCCGATTCATCAGTTGTTATAGTACTGGAGTTAACCTGTGCTGTGTGTTGGATTTTTAGTAAGATTGGGGTTTTGTTTGACTGGTTTAGCGGGAAAAGCTGGCCTGAGCATCCTGGTACTCCTGTTGGTATATCTCATCAATGCAAAAATTTGGCAGCTTTACTTGTTTGCACTGATAGCAATATTAACTTCTGCTATTGCTCCCTCCAGTAAAGTGATTCATACTGCCCATGTGGCTGCACAGGGTGGCTTCTTGGCTAATGATATTATTTTGCTGACTACAGCTTGCTCCTCTCAAACCATCCCTGTTTCCTAACAATAAGAACAGCACTGTGAGCCTTCATCCTTTCTATCCTTTTTTTCACTCCCAGTCCTTTTCCATTTGAGTTCTACAAGGAATATTTATATTACATCTAGCACCAAGGCCACAGTTCTGCATATTCTATGCACGGAACTTCTTGATTTTTACCCCTCCACACTACAAAGCCATTACAGGACCAGAAAAACTCTACCTGAAATTTTGAAAGTAGAACTCCTCTATTTTGCTGTCAGATACGTTATATTACTTTATGTAAGAGTATTCTTTATTCCCAGTAACATTCTAAAAGCTTCCTTGGTTATAGGTATTTTAGTCGTTTGTTAGAATTGGACCTCCATATCAAGCCTGACATCTGTTTCACTATTACAATTTCATATGTTTTATCAGTAGCACCCAAGGTCTACAGGACTGGTAGTCGGACAGGAATTGTAGACATCCTCTAGTGTCTACTTGTGTGATATAATTGTATATACAGATATTAGTGCATTCTGCATCATGTTTTTCTAAGTAAATTAAGGGCAGGAACTGATTTTCCCCTTAATTATATTTAATGTTTGTTCAGAATGCAGCAGTCTTCCAAGACTTTATGAACAGGTCTGGAGACCTGACACTTTTCAACCCAAGTCAGAGCTAAGCTAAAAATCTCATTTTGTCAACAGTCAGTTATAGTGCCCAAAATCTAAAACAGGGGTCCTCAAACTTTTTAACCAGGGGGTCGGCTTGCGGATGAAGTGGCAGGCAGTCATCTGCGGCTGCTTGGTTTCTCCCCCAACCCCCAGCGGGGGGGGGTCTGTAAATACCGGGGGCCAGATTGAGGACCCTGGGGGGCCGTATCCGGCCTGCGGGCTGTAGTTTGAGGACCTCTGATCTAAAAGAATATTGTTCATCATGGCTTCTACTTAAAGCTCCAGCTATAGATACCAAACCAATAAGCCAAGGTTTTTCTAACCAGCAAGATGGAACATAGAAAGACCTTCAAACATGTAGTCAGCAAACTGATCAGGTGCAGCTCAGCATCATGGAGATAAAGTAGATTTGGTCACAAAAATCTGATTAACTTTACAACTACAATGTTATTGCAAAGCCAAAAAAGCTCGGATGTATCTCCAGAAGTCTGACGTTCAGTTCCACTGAACATCATGGACTTGTCTCCAGACAGCTTTTAATGGATATATCCCTCTGTTTTTTCTCTCTTGCCTCAAAGTGTATTGGGATTTTGTTTCAGTAATAATAATAATAATACCAGTAGTTCATGTTCTGTAATGACACTAACACCATAAACTTGGCCATCCAGGTTGCAGGTGATCTTATTGATGTACCAGGAATCACACAATGCATCCTCGTAAGTCACTTTAATTCCAGCCTAGTCCTAATTTGGCTTCTTCTTCATATGTTAAGTGAATTTCTGCAGACTTTTTCCTTTATGTCAGGATTTAATTTTCCAAGTTTTATCCTAGAGCTGCAGCTGTTCTGAGTAGAGTCCTTGTGCTCCCACAGAACCACAAATCCCCCTGAGTCTTCTCTCCATGATGAACAGTCCCAGCTCTATCAAGCCTCTCCTCATATGAAAGGTGCTCCAGTCCCTTAATTATCTTTGCAGCTCTTCACTGGACTCACTCCAGTAAGTCCATGCCTGTCTTCTGCTGAGAAGCCCAGAACTGGACCCAGCAGTCCAGCGGTGTTTCACTCACGCAGAGTAGGGGGTAAGGGTCACTTTGTCTGCTGGCAGTGCTCTTCCCAATGCAACCCTTGATACCAGGTTGTCGTTGACTGCCTTTGCTGCAAGGACACATTTCTGGCTTATGTTCAGCTTGCTGTCCACCAGGACCCCCATGTCTTTCTCAGCAAAGCTGCTTTCCAGCTGGTCAGCCCCAAACAGTGTCAGTGAATGGGGTTATTAACCTAAGTGCAGATCTTTGCATTTACTTTGTTCAACTTCATGAGGTTCCTGTTTCCCAATTTCTCCAGCCTGCCAATGTCTCTCTGAATGGTGGCACAATCATCTGGTCTACCAACTGCTCTCCCCAGTTTTGTATCATCTCCGAACTTACCCAGGTTTTGCACTGCCCCATACTGGCAAAAAAAACCCCACCAAACCCAAATCCATACAGCTACAAACCAAGAGTATTGCCTTTTTGTATTAAAAGGAGAGCTGGGCCTTGTCATCTTAGGAACGTAGAACTTAGATAAATATGTCCATATAGAATTTATATTATTATATAAATAAAATTTCAACTATACTATCTTTTAATAATGACTCACCAGAAGGTGAATACTGGTGACCTAAACCAATATCCTGCAAGTTCTTCCTTGTCATTGTTCACCCCCTCAGCAAAGCATAGTCTTCCAGAGGTATGTGATGTTTTGAAATAGTCCTAGACTTCCTGTAGTGTTTGGTTTGGATGCCGCTAGGATTTAGGTACCTAAAGGCATTCGTTAGGAACATTTCAGTGTCCGCTGAGATAGAACCATATAAAAAAATGTTCTTCGTGTCCTACATACACATGCTATAGTCTTCTGAAAAACTGTCTCTCTTCTGCTTCCCTGTCACATCACTACTCATTTGCCTGCTCTAACGGCCTGATCCTGGCTGCTTAACCAGATGATTATACCACCTCCTTTCTTGACTACACCATTCATTTCCCACTGGCTGATAAATCTCCAAGAGAGCTTCCAGCAAGACATCATAAAAGCTTGAAACCTCTTCCTCACCAGATTTTCTTATGATAATCATTGTAACACAGCTGGAACTTTCGAAAAGTGCACTTTTCTACAGTCACCAGTTTTCAAATAATAGTGCTTCCCGCCTCCTACCCCTCCCCCCCAGCCCCATTACACTTTTTTATTTTTGGTCAGAAGCTACTTAAACACTGATACTTCTTCCTGCTTTTCAAATCTGCTGTATTTTCCAATGGCTGCCCTATACCCAACTCTGAATTCCAGGGAAAAAAAACCTCCATTTAAGGCAGAGGAGGCTTACCTGGAATTCAAAACACAGGGACGCACACTCTGCTACAGACTGCTTGAATGACCTTGGGCAAGCCATTTATGTGCAGATATAAAGGTAAGCAGGCATTTTATTCCCCCTGGAACCAGTCTGAGCTTTACTATCTCTGTTCTCTATCAGTAAAGCATGGATAATAGAGCTTCCCTACATCAGAGGGGTGCTAGGAGGATAAAAGCATTAAAGGCTGTGAGCTGTTGAGATCCACAGTAATGGGGCCATATAGCTGCCTTAGAAAGATCAATCTAAATATAAGTGTGGCTTTGAAGACAAGGGAGTAAAAAGAAGCAGCATTCAAGTAACCAACAGACATTTGTTGGATTCATCCTCACAGCAGCCAACAGTAATAGAAAACTATTATTATCCTGTAGTTTGTTGTCATTTTTACTTCACAAATGTAGAGGCAAGACACAAAAGGACCTGTCCAAAGCTCATCAGTATCAATGGGAATTTTTCCATGGACTTTAGTGAGTACTGGATTCAGGCCCCAAGTGGGTGATAGAGTTTATGGCAAAGCCTCAGTGAAATCTTAACCAGAGTCCCAGTTCATTTACTTTAAGTACTCCTTGAAGAGATCGTACTGCTGTATTTAGCCACATGAGCTCTATTGGCTATCTGACCTAGCTGTGAAGCTGGCTGTACTTTGAGCAAGGGATTGAACTCCATAACCTTCAGAGGTGTCTTTCAACTTAAATTATTGTGTAATTCTCTGATCTCAGAGACATATTCACATATGTTTAGGTCTTGTCTAGGAAGAACTACTATCCCAATGGAAAATATGATTTATTTATTTTGGAGTTGACTTTAATGAATCTTTGAAAACTTCTTATTGTTCCCCCAGCACGTCTAAACCTTTCACCATTATAGTCCCTGGAAAAATAATCATTAATGCAGAGAAGTGAATCTCATTGTCTGCATATTTGCTTCTGTGCAACTCGGTGTACCAGCTGTGTAGTAATACAAGAGTAAAAGGGCAACACTGAAAAGGATTCAAGAGTATTCTGAAGAAAAAGGTTCCAAAGCTTTCTTTAACACCTATTAATATTGACCTAATTTACTTGTATCTTCAAAGTGATGAATCAGCAGACCTTCTCACACTGGCAATGTAAAGAACTGTGTAGTCTAGCACATGATCATGATATCTTTTATCTCTAAAACCCTGAGCTAAAACACGCTCAAGTTGTAGGAGTCTTTCCACTGAAGCATTCAGCTTTGATATAAAGTGTATGTAGAAGAAAATTTCTCTAAAGTCATTTAATTAAAATCATTATGTAGGTTCAGTACAATCCTTATGATTTCTACAATAGCTTTTCTTATTAAAATTTCACAAGAAGAAAATGCAATCTATACACTAAACAATTCATTCAAGAGTGATATTATGTTGGGGGAGATGATAACAGGATAATTAAATCAGAAGGGGTAAGTTGGCATTAATTATTAGATACAAAAGCTTCCCTAAGAAACACCTCTTTCTAGAGAGTTTTTATGGAAAAGACTTAAGTTCGGGTTTTTTTTGGTGGAATGTCATTCCCTTTTTTAAGCTCACAAGATCACACAATTTGCTTGAGAAATTTAAAGACGCAGTCTCAGAATATTGTGGTCTAGCATTTTAAACAATACACCAATGGCTGTAAGAGATACTGGCTGGACTCTTCTGGTCACTGCAAAACTCTTTGCTGCACTCTTCTTACCCTAAATACCTATTTTTTAGCAGGACCATACCTCAGAAAAACATCTCTTGGGTGCATGATGGGGCACTTTCAAAAGTTTTTCCTCCAAGTAGCTTAGTAAAACATTAAGAAAATGGAAATGGCCACTTTAGGATGAAAGTGGAAGACATTTGGGACCAAGATGGCAGTAGTTAAAATAAGGAAAGTTTTGCAACCCCAGGCACTTTAAACAATCCAAGCTCTAAGCCAATAATGCCATCATGTCTATCAAAAGGAGACCAAATCTTTTCAGACTTTTTGCGCAGCAATATCATTTACCATATGATCATAACACCATGCTTACATCCCCATTTTCTTGATAATAATACTGTGTCCAAGGTCATCTACTTCTATCCAGGAATTCTATTTTTAGTCTGAATTCTTGCTACTTGAATAGATTTTAGCTGTCTGCTCCTGAGAAAAGCATGTATTCTTTTGCACATTCTCTCTCCATATTCTTGCATATTTTCTTCTTTTTATAGATTATATTTTGAGCCCCTGCAAAATCACATAGGGCTGCCTGTGTTGTGACAGATTAGGATTTAAATGTCAAAAACTGTGACATGTAAAAAATTTTACAATACAACTCCAAGCAGTGCTTCATTTTTGATGACAAGCTGTCTTAAGAAAACATACTAAATGAACGCCTGAAATTATCTCTGCTAAGCCTAATGAAACAAAAATTCTCAAATGTTCCACTTGGCACAAAGTGTTCAGTTGCTGGCAAGCAAATTCTGGTCCATTCTGCTCATTCCGGGGAAAACTTGTGAGAAAAAGTACTTTTACTTTGCTCTTGCTGTCCCTTGCTTTTTTGGAAGTGTCTTGGAGGTGGATTGAATGCCTGAAGCCTGTCTCCTGTTCAAACTCATCCTTTTCTTAAGCAAGAGCTTAAGAAAGGTTCTAACCAGGAAAAAAAATCTGTGTTTTTCACTCCACTGTCTTTGTGGCAAGCTCCACCAGGAAATGAGATTATTCCAAAGATGCCTTTTTGTGGGTTCTTCTCTAATCAAAGGGATGCTTTCTGCCCTTTCTAAATTAATGGTTAGGATCAGCAAAGTTTACTGAGGTTGTTGAAGGACATAGCAGCACATTTTTCAAGGTAACTACACAGTACCTGCTAGTCAACTTTTCTGAGACAGGTGCAGTGTGGAGACTACAGGTCTTTAACTTCAAGGTCATGGGCTCAAATCTAGCTATAACATCCAAGAAGTAATCTTGCCCGTGCTGTTTAGCACCTTGTCAAAATGAAATGAAGGATAAACATTAACTCCCACAAAAATCATCTCTCTCAGATTCAAAAAAAGAACCAGTGCTTCAGTTTACAGAGTGAATTACCCTTTGCCTTCTACCAGCAATTCACTTAGAATAATTAATTAATTAGGGCATAGACATTTAAAACAGGCTGTGTCTGCTCTCACTGATGTTAAAAATAATTTTTGATTAAGGAAATCCATGATGGGCCTTCCTGGATGTAAATGAGTACACAAGTAAACTTCAGGCTCAGATTTAAGTTTCGGAGTGACATGAAATTTTTGTTTATAAGAACAAAAAGATATTGAATAATGTTTATAGTCCCATTTTCCACAGTGGTATCTTTAGAAAGAAGGTCTTTTGAGCTACTCTCCCTGCATGCAAAGAATGCTTCTGATTTCCCTTTGATTCCAGTTATCTGTCATATTAGTTATCGTTTATTGTATCAATTTGCTGATACATTGCTGAGCAGCTTAATGCTGGGTCCTTGAGAATTTCAGCAGAGTTCTATTTATGGTGAAAATTAATTCTCCATTACTGAGGTATTGAGACTTAAAATTGCTCTATTTAAGATCTTAAAACAAGTGTGCTGTATATGGCACAGGTGCACAAAGAAACAGCAGTGGAACAGGATATCTGTTTTGGTGAATAGGAATGAATCAGCAGATAAATTATGTTGATACAATCAATAAAGCTTATAAAATAGAACTACATGTTAGGCTTAATCCTCATTAACATGGAAAGCGATTGCAAGTACATGGAAAATAGGAAAGCAAAACTGACACAAAGCTTACTGAGCTGTGACATTGGAGACAGCTTCTAGGGAGCAGCTAGAAGGCCCAGCAAGAAGCCAGGCCAACTTATGCACAACTCGGCAGACAAAGCTTAAAAATTATTTCCTAAAAACATTGGTAAAATTAACTTATGGGGAATTAATAGTTAAATTACTCAAAAGCCAAAAAAGATTGCGGCCTTGGCCCCATATAGAAATCATCCAAAGTAATTTGGTCTCCAGTACCAAGAACAGAAATGCAATGCTAAAATATCAGAAGATCAAACCAAGTCATCAGCACCAATTCAGTGTGATTTTCCAGGCCATTCAAATGCATGGAAAGATTTACGGTGTAATGAGGTCAGAGGAAGGCCACTGATGTTACATATGACCTTGTTTCAACATAGATCTTGGAACTTCACGGAGTTGTGTCTCTTACTGAGCACTGTGTCATGTAGTGAAAATATCTTTCGGAAAAATATTTTATCATGATTTAAAGACTTCAAGACACAGAATGGCCTTTAATAAGCTTTTCACAGAGGTAACCATGTCGTAACTACAGATTTATACCATCCATTCAGGAATTCAGAGGGCAGCACAAGTTGTTCACTTCCAAGTTACGCCAGTCTCTTGTTGAGAACAGTGAAAGCCCCACTTCTGAAAGACAGAAGGCATGCACCTAAAGCCATATTATAAAGCAAACTGTAGCTGTGCGCATGGGATTTTTTCCAGAGGACTCTGAAGTTGGTTTTGGTTTGTTCTTTGTTTTCTTTTCTTTTTTTTTTTCAAATTTCAAAGCCTTTCAATAACAAATCTCCTAGGTCTCATTCATGCAAAGCTTACTTTGACAAAAGACTCCTGGAATTGGCCCTTAATTTGACTTTTTGAAAAAGCCACCAAAAATGCTGTATCTTAGATTTTTCAGACTACTGTACCATGAAAAAGGAATTCATTATTTCTTAGGCTTTACCTTCTGTACATTGGGGCAGAACAGAGCAATTTAGATTGCCTGATGTCTAAAAGATACCAACAAATCCACCTTTTGTGACAGAGCTAAAAAAAAAAAAAAAAAAGGAAAAGCTGAGAGTAGAAATGTTTACAACGGGTTTTATAAATTCAACAAAGATGGCAAATACTGTAAATCAGTCTTTTAGTTTTATATAACCCTTCTTGCAGAAACTTGGAAACAATTCTTTGTCTGTTTTATAACACCCCTACCAAATCTCATTAAAAACCTGAATGCAGTGAATCTCTACACGCTCTGAGAAGAGTAAATGTGAACCGCTGCAAGGCTACAGGTTTTTTCAGTGGCAAAGCCTCGCTGTTTCCCTTCCAATCTCTCTCTCTTGCAGTTACTCACGGCCCAGAGGCTGTCCCCATGACAACTCTGCAGAGTGAGTATTTCTCCTGTAAGACCCCTTGCAGAGCAAGCTCACACCATAGCTTGCTTTGCTGAGAAGCAGCCAAACTCTTCCACGTTATACTTCCATGAAGACATTCAAACAAGATTAGAAATCTTTCTTGGCTAATTCCGTCTGATTGCATGACAGAATGGTCACAGATCTTGAGCATCACAATAATGTGTGATTTGGGCTACTTTTGAGGCTTCTCTGTGTTTTCTTATACATAGAAAGAGTTTCTGTAATTTAGGTAGCAATGTCAGTTGTAGAAGGTCTGCTTTTTTCTGAAATCTTTTTGGCTAAGAGCTTGTAGAATCATTGTATTTGAGTGATGGTGGAAAAATTTGACCTTATTTTGAAGTTTACTATCTTACTTTTCAAGCTTTGGAAAAAAACAACTTAAAAAGCTGGGAATCCTTATTGTCCAATGTCATCAGACATATTTCTAAAACCTTTAATGCTAGAAGCTTTTTTCATTAACAGATAATTTTTAAGACTTTGAGTAAGTTTTGGTAATATATATGTGTGCATTTGTGTTTGGGGTTTTTTTCCTTGTTTGATTGACCTCGATATAAGGTGCATCATGTTGTAGTCCTCTGAGCAGTATGAATTTCAGTTTCTGAAAAGTAAATAAATGACAGCTTGGAGGAAAGAGAAGATGGCTTCACCATCCTTCACTGATTTTCCCAAACAATCTTTGATATTAAAACTTTAGGAACTAAATTAAAAAAACTTACCTTTTAATTTGCTTTCTGTTTGTGTAATTTATATGAGCACAGACCAACAGATAAATTAATTGTGTTATCTCACTTTAGACTGGAAAAGAGCATGGAGATACCAGTTTTGGTTTTGATTTAGTAAAGGAGAGGTATAGTTTTGCTTTTTATTTTATTAGTGGAATAGGGCTAGCAAAGTGAGAGCCTGGCTTATAACTAGGAGGATTCCTAGAAGCTCTGGTTTTAAAATGTAGTAACGTGATTAGGTACATCAACAAAGTAAGGTGAAAAATGAACTCTTCAAGAAGGGTGGAAGCCTGTATTAGCAAGCGATTCAATATTTGGCCATATGAAGCATTGTATAATAGACAACAGAGAGCAGGCTCCTTCGTTAAAAGAGTGGAGGAGATAGAATGCCTTGAAGATATGGTCCATATCTGTGAAACTGACATTTTTAATGGGTGCAGAAACAGAGCATCATCCCCAGGATTCTGTGATATTCAGTGTTGCTGGTTTTACTGTTTATTGTTATTATTGTTATTGCCATAGTTAGCACCAATGATGTGCTAGATATTGTCCAGATACTAGAGGAAATGGATGAGGAAAGAAGCACGATGCAGGCTTTTATGTCGGAGCCAACTTGGTTCGAAGTAAGTAGTGTTGTAGAGGAAGGATGGGAACCTCATGGTTCAGGCCAGGGACAACTTGTCTGCTGAAATAAAACCTGAACAATTGAGATTGCATGAGGAGAAGTAAAAGGGGTGGGTAAGGCAAGAAAAGGATACATTTTTTTAATGCCTTCCTAAAATAGATAATTCCTGGAGTGTTTTTCTGTTGTACTGCAGATAGTTTGTCACTGGATCCTGAAGTCGCAAAGGCAAATGCCTATGGTTTCACTGGCTGCCTGTCCTCTGTTCAGTACAACCACATTGCTCCCCTGAAAGCTGCCTTACGCCATCCCAGCATTGCTCCAGTCACTGTCAAAGGCTCCTTGACTGAATCCAGCTGTTCGTCCATAATGGAAGCTGATGTGAACACGGTAACCACGATATATTCCTCATCAGGTATGTCCTGCCTAGAGGGGAATGGGGAATTTAAAGGATATTGTAGAGTGAGGTTTCCTTCCTTTTTGCTGTAATGCAATTGTGATAGTATTAGTGTTGGATTTGGAAGTTGCCTTTTCTCTCAATTAGGCATGTTGAGGATGGGCATTAGGATTAGCCAAGGCCACTTCAAAAGTCCTTGTAGTGAACCAAAGTTTTCAGACTAAGTTCCTAGATCACGTAAAACATGCCTAGAACAAACAAAAAGGTCCCAAAGCCATAGTGAAACAGCATTGGAAGTATGGTTATGCACCTGGTTTGCTGTTCCTGTCCACTCCAGATAGCTCCAGTGTGCAGATCTCAAAGAAGCACATACATGTTGCACAGAATCTGTATTGTAGTGGTGATGAAGCAACAGGAGTCATACAATAAAGAAGTCAATTTTTTTTTCCCACCCTAGCAGAAACAAACAAAAATTCCTTGTACAAACCCCTCGACACATGTGTGTGACTTCTATTGAATGCTTGCACTTTATTCTCTCAAGCTAAAGAGAAGGAGCACTACTTGAGCAGTACCAGTAACATGATGCCAATAGTTCGTTTATCTTTTGCAATTCTGAAACTGTCCTCTGGGAATCTTAAGTATTTTGCATATGTGAATTTGTATGCAGAGAAGGAAACTCAGAGCAGCTGGAACTGTTGTCACCAGGAACAGGGGCAATCAAGTTGCTGCTTTAGTCACCAGTGGATGTGGCAGAATTCTTAATGACCAGAAAGGGGTACAAATTAAGGGCTATTTTTTGCCCCTTGACCTATGAAGCCACTGTCTTTTTTTCTGATTACTAATAAAACTCTAGTTTAGATCATAATATGATTCCTTTGACATTTGCACTTGCATCAAATCCCCATTTCCTGCAGCTTCTGCCTAAGATATTCAGCAGAAAACAAATGATGCTATTAGCATTCTGCATAGGGAAAAAGGCTGCTGATTACTCTGTGGAGAATGGCTGCCAGTGCTTCTCCCCAGCCCCCAGCTTTCTTCTCACCGCCCAGAGTTGTCTAAGGTACCTGCTCTGACGCACAGAAGAAATGTGTCTTGTAAATACCAAATGGGCAATGATACTGAAAATATGAACTCCTTGCCCTGTGATCTGTCACCTTGATGATCTAATTTTTCTAAAGAGTTTAGAAAGCGGTAAAACCTGAGGCTCAGAACTGCAGGACAGAACCCAGAGCAGAATGTAGCATCTTTGGACTTTAATGTTTAAAGCTTACAATCAGTTGCACTCTATTGTCAAGATTAAACACTGTTACATCAGAAAGTCAGAATTATTATAAAAGCTTATTCCTGTCTTTGCCACTCTGTGCTTTAAAATATGATTTCCTCTCAATACGTTAAATTAACTGATACTACTGCCTCACTATTCACACTGGATTTCATTAAAGCCTGAATAAGATCTTTAGAACAAGTTACTTCTGAAGACTTCATGTCTTTATATGCTAAAGTAAGAGCACTGGGCGGTATATTCTTGTTAAAAAAAAATCCAATTTTTAGCAAATTATACTTTGTATTGATGTACTTGAGATTTACATTTTTGCATGGAATATACATTTTAAGAAATAAAAAGAAGACAGAATTAAGGATTAACTTTCAGATTTACTGCTCATATCTCAATTAATCCCAATTTCTCATTATTGAGTGTCTGAGAAGAAAACTATAACTTTGAGGTTAACTGTGTAAGTCTGTGTCGATTTTCTAATGTATAGATACAACAAAAAACTCTAAACATCCTGATACACAAATATGAAATTGTTGCTTGTTTCAATAAAAAACATCTTGTACAGTGAAGTACCAAAATGTACTACAGCTACCAAGGCAAGGATATTAAATTACAGCAAACCTTAGAAGACTGAATTTCTCAGTTAGGCTTTCACCTCTTGCATTGGAAAGACTAGTTTGGCAAAGCAGTATAATATATAGCAAAGTCATCCATAAGTCTCATGTACATCCTCTGTGCGATAGCCTGGAGACTTGTAAAGGAGAGAAACACAGATAGGAATCTCATCAAAGGAGAGGGTAAGCTGAAAGAAAAAAAAAAAAAAAAGTGAAGGTGCGGAAAAGCTGGATTCTGCTAGCAGTAGAAAACACAGCATTTCCGAAACAGCAAGGAGTACAGTAAGTACACTGGGTGTAGTGGCCCGTAGTACAGTGGGCTGGAGCTCCACCGGCTTCAGGGAGAGCTTGACCTCTCAGGTTTGGGTCTGAATTTGAAACTACCAGCGTATAGATTGTTTAGACATATGTTTCGACAGTAGTCATGTATAGATTGGGTACAAGAAAGCTGCAACATCAAGATGCTTTTAATATAGGAATTAATTTCTGACCACTCCCTGTTTTGAATCCAATTTGAGCACTACGTTTCTGCAGTGGGGAGAAAAACACGCCTTCCAAGAAGCTGTCCCAAGCAGAGGCTGCTTCTTTTAATGGGATTGAATTTGACTGCTATATATGCATCTACAAACATAGGTCAGGTCTAAATCTATTTAGCCTTGCTTTCCTTTTTCTTCTGATACTGTTTCTTAGTTATAAAAAAAAAGCCAACCAACCAAATAAACAAACAAAAAAAACCAAAACAAAAAACAACCTCCCCCCATAACAGAAAAGCTCTGACTGAGGAAAGTTCCCAAAGCTCCCAGTGAGCTATTTGGTTCAAACATCTCTCTGATTCTTCTACTGATAAACTGAGACAAGACTTTCAGATGTTAGCGTAAGCCTTTCTGTTTCCTTTTAAATATACTGTTAACAGACTTTGTTCCTGAAGATGTAGAAGAAAATTGCCCTGCAAGGTCACTTCCCCTCCCCCCCCCCCCCCCCCGCCCCGAGAGCTTTCTGGTTTGATTCTCCAATCCTCCAAATCACATCTTTTGAAAACAGATTAGAATTCATGAGGCTAGGAGGATGCTTCTGTCTAAACCACAGAGAAAATGAATATAGTTGATACAGAAAATAAGTCCTGTTTTGTTTCACCAACTGCAGATCCTTTTGGGAAGACAGATGAAAAAGAGCCTCTCACCAATGCAGTCAGAAGCGATTCAGCAGTGATTGGAGGTAACTTCATTTTTAAAGATTGCAATTGAAGAATAATTCTGTCAAGGCAAACATCTAGGATACTTTAAATCTGGGACCCATAAAATCCAGTTCAAGTCTTTTGTAATCTAATGCAGTTCTAGTATTTGCTGTATTTATTAGCACATACCTCTATCAAGCTACTTAGATAGGGGTTTGCATTATGTATGAAGCCAATAGTGGCAGCACGGGATGTTGGATATCACCCAGAAAAAAGACATTATGGATTGTCAAGAACCCGGGTTTTCTAAAGTACAACCAAAGTCTGTCTGTATGCCTGCTAGAGCAGGAGATTTGGACAAGGTGACCTTCAGAGGTCCCTTCCAAGCTCAGCCATGCTCTGGTTCCATGTGATTCTGTGATCTAAGACCCAGCTAACAAGTAATTCTTTTACACACCACTGACGAGAGCCTCAACACCGTATTCACATATCCTGTATTTCTTGAGTTGTCTCTTTGCAAGCTGGTGGCATAGTGGAACTCACTTGGTCATATGGAAGCATTTATATACTAGGGAAAGTTGTCCCATAGATTCATGTATGGTTTTCATTTTCCTTTAACAACATGGAAGGCAATTTATCTCGGTTTATTTTCTAGGATGCCCTGTAGGGAGCTGCCTTTGATATATCTAGAAGCTATAAACCAAAGTGTACAAGGCTCATGCAAGGTTTCCAGAGATAACACAGAAGAAAATATGACAGAGCAAGAATTTGAATGAGCATACAGATTTAGTTTTTAAAAAACAAACACACTGACTCCACTTCCAGTGAAAGCAGAATTTGACTGAATTTAGAAGGTCAATTATGTCAATGCTTGCTGATTTAAGTCTTATGTAAGGTGACAAAATAGAAATAAAAACTACCAGGGAGGCTGTGATAGAGGCAGATGATTGGGTACAGACTGAGATGAACTATCCATCATATCCACTAGGTGTTGTGCATTGGTAATGTATTTTTTGAGGTATATTGGTTTGGGTTTGTTTCATTTTGGTTTTTACTTTTTCTATCCTTCCTTATTTTACCCCTCTTCAGGTGTAATTGCAGTTGTGATATTCATCATCTTTTGCATCATTGCCATCATGAGCAGATTCCTCTATCAACACAAACAAGCACATCGAAGTAGCCAGACAAAGGAGAAGGAATACCCAGAAAACCTTGAGAGCTCCCTTAAAGCTGATATTGACTTGCAAAACACAGTGACCGAGTGTAAACGGGAATATTTCATCTGATGGACAGCGCAATTTCTTCTTAATCTTACTCCCCTAACCTTCCTTCCTTTATCCCCTTCTTCCTTCCTTTTTTCTTTTTGTAATTTTTTTTTTTAACATTCATTTTTTGCTAACTTCTTTTTCATTTGGAAAAGACCGCCCTGCACAGGAAACACTGAAAACAGTCACAGTGCCTCGTTCTCTGCACAAGAACCTGGCAGTCACAGTTTACTTCTGCAGTTCAAGAGACCTGTTATCCCACCCTACACAAAACAATATCCACATACACACCTAGTTTCTGCTGTAGGTTCGTGGATGTTTCAAAGTCCCTACATTTATTTATGTTTTAGTTTGGAGCCCTTTAGTTCATCACTTTTACACTAGAGCTGGACTATGTAAACTAGAGGTAAAGTAGCTGAACACATAGCTCTACAGATACTGGGACAGGATAGAGGGAAAGAATGAGACCACAACGCCTGATGTATTTTACAGGCTCATTTACAACAATCATAAAGAACTGGCCAAATTCTCAAATGATATGAATTGATAGATATCTATTGATTTCAGTAGTGTTACATTAATTTATACCAGTTGAGAAGCTGGTATGAGATAAGGAAATATAAACCTGTCCTCATTAAGCTCCTTCCCCCAACCTCCTGTTGTTTTACTGTAACTTTTAGGCTTATCAGTACTTTTCCAACAATATATGTATCAACAATAAATGTCATTCCCGTGCACCTCTTTCACCTCCATCTCATAAGGCTGGCTATGTAGACCCAAGGTACTCTAGCATAACTCTAGCTGAAGCATGGAAAATAGTAGCTTGAATCTCCAAGGGTTTTAGGAAGCTGCTAGGACTTAGGTGCTCTATATTTGTCTGAAATGTTAGAAATGCAGCATATACCTGTTCATGCCATATGGAGGATTATCTCGCACTGAGGTTAAACACTGTTGCTGCTGTGGCAAAGAAAAAGTACATAGGCAAGAAAAAACAAAAATAGTTTAAACATGAGTCACACCTTCCGCCAGTTCTTCTAAAAAAAAATAATATCCAACTACTCACACCGCCCCAAAAAAAACCCCAAACACAAACAACAACAACCCAACCACAAAAACCTGCATGAAAGTTTGATTGGTATTTCCTGCTTGTAGAAATTGGAATATTTTTGCCAAATCTAGAGAGGTCTGATGTCATGATGTCATGTCCTGATGTCATGTCTGAAAAGGTTAATATTTAATCATCCCTGTTTACAAGGAAGAGCAACAAGGAAGAGCATTAGGGAAACAGATTAAAAAATATCTCAAATACTATACTTCAAATTAATCTTCTCTCCTGTTTTTCTAAAGTCTTCTGTCCTTTCCTGATTAGGAACAATACTGAAGACTCAGACCCTGCCCATTTCACTTGTGCTGCACGGTTTCAGTGTGAGGCTGAAAAACCTTGTTTTCCCTCACAGACATCCCGTGGGTGAGAAGTGGAGAAGTCCCACCGAGGGAGGTTTCCACACCCTGCTTGTGTCCGTGTGACATGCTGCCTTCGCAGGGCTTCTGAGGACTGTAGAATTTGCTGTCAGTCTTGGAGGTTTCTGACAGGAGTTAAATCAGTCCAACAGCTAAGAAAAAGAAATAGTTATTGGAGTACTCTTAATAAGGTATAATTCAAGATAATTAATTGTGCAGCTGAATTTCTTTCTTTGCCCTCTACATCCTTCTGCAGTCATCCTGGGGTTTCCGCATGGTGAGCCTTTTTACATAGACTAAAATCAAAGAATCGCAGTATGAGTTAGTAACCCACAGCAAACTAGAGATGAAGTTACACATGCAACAGATGCTGTTTTTCCAGGCAGTGCATCACAAAGGTACGTAGCTGGTTATTTTTATGATGGGAGGAGGGGACAGAGACAGACAAGGAAGAATAGATAAATGACAGTTTGGGTACGGTGTTTCTTCACTACTTCTTTTGGAAGACTTCAGAAGTAACAACCCGTGAAGAGAAAGCAATCTTGGAATGATATTGCTCTCAAGTGAAGAGGAATATGTGAGGCCAGCCCTATAACCGGAACTCTAACCAAACAATTTTATAAAACCATTTATGCTGAAATTATATTGCTGCCATTCTTCCCTGATCGTGGTCAGCAGCAGCTCTTTTGCCTCATGCTGGCTGTTTGCATGATACCTGATTACTTGAGAGTGTTTCTGCATGATGAGGTGTGTAATGATGGACTCATTAGCTGTGTTCCTTTTACGTTGCTTTATCTTTTGCAGTGAAATCCTAGCAAAGCAATTTTCCTCGCCTTCTTTCCTTCCTTCCCCCAGAAAAAGCTGCTTTGTTTGGCATGGCATGAGGGGAGGAATACATGAGTGCGTGGGCTCCTCTGCCCGTGTTTGAGTCATCTGATCTGAAATGGCCTCTGCATGAAAGATCTCTGAAGTCCTAATGTACTTAATTGGCTTTATGAAGAACGGAATAGGAAGGAATGGGAAGTCCACAGGTCTGTATTTTCCTCTTGCCAAACTAACAGATGCAAATCACCCTTCTGCTTTCCTACGTGTTAGTTCCCAGGACTAACATTTCTGTAAAGGGCAACAATAAAGCTCAAAGCAGCTCCAGCAGTGGAGTAGCTGGAAAAGGGAGATGGAGCAATGAAGCAAAGTCCTCTCATTTCTCAAGTGACTAAATTACTTTCAGTCATCTTAGGGCCTGATTCAGCAAGATGCTGAGCTTTTTCAAGGACGCTCAAGTTCCCTTCCCCAAATATAGATACTAGAGTTGCAGCAAACATTTCAGATACAGCTCAGTGGCTCAGTCCTGGGTGGAAGCCCAGACCTGGAAAAACAGTGTAAGTGGTTGGTTTGTCCATTTTTTCTTATCCTCATTTAATCTCGCCCAGACTAGTAAAACTCCTTGAAAATGCAGCTACGTCGGTATGCATCCATGAAAAGAAAGAACTGCACATACATAAATGCATGCGTGAGTATACAGAAACACATGCATCTATACTGATGGATGTAATGAGATATGAATGGTTATATGCTACAGGGCTGGACAAATGAACACATTTGTATGGACTTGCCATTTTAAAATCCTATGGTCTAAATCAGGATATCAATATTCTTATTAAAAAGTAGCTAAAAGATACCATATGAAGTACCCTAATACTCTTTTATCCCCCCCCCCCCCCCCCCCGTTTTTTTTTTGTTGTTGTTGTTATAATGCTCTCTTTAGTGAGGGAATAATCTGGTTTATTTCAGTACCAGTTAACAGCAATTAAAAATATTTTTTTAAAAAAAAAAAGAGAAAAATGCAATTACAAAAAAAAAATCTACCAGCGTTCAAATTACTTTCATTTTCTATAGTTCAAATTATAATTTTTTCCCATCTATTACAAACCATTTCTGCTATTTTTGTTAAAATTGCTCTTTGAATGGTGGGTGGGGGTGAGGGTTGTCTTTTCTTTTTTCTTTTAGCTATCATTCTAGATAACATTTTTCAGTAAACGTAGGGGATAATACTTTTCATATGTAAAATGTCAGGATTTATTTTAATGGAAAACCTGAGAATATCAAAGAATTGTTTGGGGTTTCTTCCTTCTATTAAGACAAGTTTCATAACAAAAGTTAAGGGGTTGGTAGAAGGGTGCTAGGTCTGGTTTTTTACTCCTGGTGATAATAGTGTGTAACCTCTGAAAATTGTTATTGCTATGCAGGGATTTTTAGGCTATGAAATGTCTAAGTCACTTAAATATGGATTTAGGCACTGCAAATTCTTGTTTTCCAGAAATTAATTGGCCAATAACAACCATGCTTATAAAAATATTTAGTTATGCAAAATCTGAGTTGGATGCCTAGAAGGTCTGTTTGAGAGCCCTGGTGGCTGGCTATAGAAAAAAATAAAGGCTGTCTGTCAAAAAACAAAATCCCACTAATGTTCCATGAGACATAAGCTGTCACCTGAGTGAAGTGTGGCCATTCAAAGGAATTTAGTTGCCTGAGGATATGGATCAATTCTAAGTGACTAAACAAGATGAGCACTTAAATTAATTTCGGTTGGATTTCTGCTTCTCCGTTGCTGTGAAATGTTTTGAAATAATTTTCAAAAATATTTAAATATTTTATACTAAGTCCCATTTCTCTTCTGGAAATAAAATGCTGGTCCTAAGTCGGTCACCTGTGTAATCTGCACTAAGTGTTTCATCTGTTGTTATTCACTTACCAGAGATAGGACAGTGTATATTTTGAGTAAATTTTTAAAACTTTTTTTTAATTTTCTTCTTCTTGCCTGGCACAGCACTTAGATTATGTCTGCAGTGAAAACAAAGCCAAACAAGAGACAGGCTTTTAACTCACATTGGCTAAACCAGGATTCTCATCTGGGTGAACATAGTTGTGAAAACAAGCCATTTAGGGCTGTCCTGTTATCAGGTTGTATTCAGCCATGAGACTTCTCTGACATTTAAGTTAAAACTGATTGCCAAATACAAACATGAGATGCTTGCTTTCTGTTTTATTTTAACCTGTTCTAGCTAGACGTAACCCATCCGATTTAGCAATTGCTTAGTTTTTACAGTCTAAGCCAAGCCCTTATTTTAATGAGATGTTTGTCTATATTAGCATTTAGCTGATCACATATTTCACATATTGGGTGAGAAACAATCGATACATCATATAGTTTCACCATGGTGAGGGGATATGAATCTTCTTCTAATGAAGTCAGCTATTGATTTTGCTGAGCATAAGATTGAGTCCTAGACCTACGGAAGCACTAAAGATTGCTATTATCTGAGTCTTTTGGGTTTGTTTCATTTTGCATTTGGTTTTACAGGCTACCTGTTTTACACTTGTCATCCAGTCCTGTCCTGTGGTCAGTGAGGACGGAGCAAATGTCTCAGACATCTTGTAAGATTAAGTGTATCACTCTCTAGAGGTGCATCTTTCTCTCCATTGATTACAGAGACAGGGTTGGGCTCCTGGCAATAGGTTAACTACTTCTAGCTGAATTTGCCTACGTATAGGAATCTATACTAATCTTGCAGCTCCAGTAGATACATCTGCTGTCTTCAGGTCTTAAAAGAAACCTTCTTTTTATTGAGATGCCAGCTGGGATTAAGGAAGGACACCTCCTTGCATCTGAAATTACACTAAGCATCTCTGCTTAGGAAATGCATGCATCCACTTATAGCTGAATATATGAAAATCAGGTATCAAAGCACACGTTTGAGTCAGTGGCCACCTGATTAGTAATTTATGGGGCTTGGGAGAGGATAACTCTGTTCTAGACCCAAGATCCATTCATTCTCTCGTGTAGGAGCTTTGGCAGATAGCATACATGTACACAGATCTACACAAATTTCATAATCCAAAGCTAACTCAGACCCCTAAGATGCCTCTCTAGCCCTATGTGTCTGGTGCCATTTGAGATGAGTTTCTCTCATGTCTCACACCTGCTAGCCCCAAGCAGGTATGTCTGATACTATAATTTGAAAAAGCCAACAGGTAAGTGGCCATCCAGAACCCCTAAGTTCTTGATAAATGAGTTGTGTGGTTTAGGTCTCTTGAAGAATCACCATCAAACATATTAACGAAATCATTCTAATATGAATTTGTGGGAGTGTGACTTCAAAGTTCAGTGGCAGTGTTCACTCCATTACTTACTACATAGATAAATCACAGAGAGAATCAAATTAAAATTAAGCTGGAATGATTTACACAGAGACTAAAAATTTAAAAGGCTAAGGGAGACCCTCCTATTGAGTCACAAGGTTCAGAGACACCTTGGCTTTCTAAACTCTTAACAGAGCTTACGTGTGGCTAGATCCAATCTTATTCTCAGATTTGGACAATGGTTTATATCTAAAAGATGTGTAATATTTGTTCACAGTTTAAGGTTGATCACAAGATTTTAGCAACACTTAATCAGTAACTAATTTATTATTTACAAAGTGGATCAATAGGATTTACTTAAATAACAAAAGTGGTTTAACTATGGATTTAAAATGGTAATACACTATACTTCCTATGCGGTACCTAAATCAATTCACACACACATGCACACAGTCACAAATGAATAAGATGTATTAAGTTATACATACAAATGTATAAAGGTATACATGTTAAAAGTTCCCCTCCAGTCCAGTGAAATATTCATGTTGCATGCCTTTGCATTTCTCAATGGGCAAAAGGCTGAGCCTCAAGGAGTGGGGGTATCAGCTGAGGCTCCAGCTTTAGCTTTTAGTGATGGTCCTCCTAATTTTACAGACTTTGGAGTTTGCAAGCTGAGAGGTATTCCACTCAGAGCGAGATGCTGTTTGCAGCTACTGCAGTCCCGGATAGCTCAATAGGGCCTCACTGTTTATAGGGTTGGAGATGGCTTTAGTCAACAGTATATTTCCATCCTGGCTACAGTCTAAGTAGATAATTACTGGAATTTTTCAGAAGTCCAGTGACAGTGGTACTGTACCACTCGGATAAGGAATGTTCCAAGCCTTGTTAGGATATGTTAGGATTCAGATAAGGAATGTTTCCAGTACAGCCAGTGCCATTTTCCCCCTCAGCCCTGCAAGACTTGCTGGTACGGTCAAGGGACGCATAACTGCCCAACTCATTTCTCAGAGGCCAAGGCCAAATGGGGATTCCTGAGATTGTAGAGCAGTCCAGGGGAGGGTGCAAGATAATCCTGTCTTCAAAACAAAATCAATCTTCCTTTCCATCCATGAAAACCAATCAGCTAGTGTCCCCTTCACCTCAGCTTAACAAGAGTGTCACAGGAGACAGAATGTGACTTTGTGCTCCACCATCTCATGGCATTGTTTGTTACCATCACCTACACGACGCTTACACTGAAGAAGATCAGTTTCAAGCGTTGTTCTACACTGACAGCTTTTCACAGACACAAAGGTTTTTTGTTCGGAGTATTTTTAAATTATTTTTCAGAAAGCAACACTTTGTAAAAAACAAGCAAAAACTGGGACCTTGTGAAGCTTTGTAAGACAAGTGCTATTTCAAAGCTTTCATTCAGTTTTGTAATGCCTACTTACCAAACGAGCCAAGTGATAGTTATATCCCTGCCGAACCAAGGGCCTTATTCAGAGTCTTTTGGGGGTTGATGAGAAACCTCTTGGTTGACTGCAGTTAAGAGTTGCCCTTGGGGGTTTTGTTGTTGGGTTATTTTTTCCCACAAGTTACTATCACAGTTTCAAAGCACGATTTGTTCCCTTGGTTCTGCGCTTTGCTGCACTTCCTTTCCCAATGAAAATTTCTTCGCATCCCCTTTTGGTGTGGGCGGCCCTCTCCTCCATGCTCCTTTTGTTGTGAAACTTCTAAACACACTCTCATTTTGGGTCTGAAGTAGCTTTTTTCTTTGGTTGTTTATTTTGAGTCATGCATATAGGCGGTTGGGTATTTCTGTATATTGGTACTTATTTTTGTGATCTTTTGCACTAAGTTACTCTGACAAAAACTGGGGGGAAAAAAAGCACACTTTCTGGTGAACTATTGTAATCTGTAAGCTCGTTGTTTGTTGTTTGTAATGTACTGAGTCTACAAGCCCAGCTAAGGAAGGATTAAGGCAACAGTTTGTGTTGATAGTGTCACTCCATGTCTAGTTCACCTCTGTTTTCTTTTTCTCTCCTTTTTTCTTTAACAGGTGAGACAATCAAATTGATGGTAGGAGGCAGAGGAACTTGTGTTACAGTTCTAAGATTATGATTTTTGTCCTGGCAGTCACAGAAACCAGAAATTCGAAGAAATTATGATTCTCAGAATGTCAGCCAGGTGTTCAACCAGAAGGGAGGCTGCACTCCAGCATGGAGATGTAGTCACCTAGAGGTGGTGACCTGTAAGGGGGAGTGGGGACATAACACTCCAAATTACAACTGCAATGAGGCAGTGCAAGATCAAAAGCTCTCAGAAAGGTTATGCTGTTGGAAACAAGGCATGGTAACCATCAGGTTTCAGGTCTTTTGCCACAATTCATTTTTGCCATTGAATGAATTACTAGTTAGCCTGCTAAAACATAGCCTCAATTGTCCTGATGATCTGTAAAGTACCAGAGATGTGCTTCAACCATGGGAGAGGATTTCAAACCTCTGGCTGACTAATCTGCATCTCTCCAGTTACATCCCTGGTGCTCTCCCCGATACCCCAAAGAAGAACTGTGGATGGTTTCCCTCAAACAAGTGTAACGTTTAATGAAATGTTGGGTACAACAGCTGACCCAAAGAATGGTGTTTACTTAAAGGCTCTCCTCTCCCCATCCCTCCCTCACTTAAGATGTTTGTGGAAACTTTTTTCTAAACTGCTGACTGCTGTTCATGTTGCAACACCATTTGCTTCTTTATATTCTTGGTCATTACTTTTCATGGATTCCAAGCCCACAGTCTTAAGGAGAATCCATCTGATACAATTTCTGCATGGGAAATTATTTACTCACTTTTGCATGCCCTTTACAGTTCCTTCTTGCATCATTTAGGCAAACCATTTTCTGATGTGTTTTGCCATTGCTGCCAATGCTGAGCACGTGTATCGTTAAGAAAGAAAACTGATTGCTTCTGAGGTAAAGCTTAGATACAGCCAGTTGCAGCCTCACATCCCATTCATGGCACAGAGGAGTACTCGGACACCCAAGCCCACTCCATGAAATTTCAAATAAAGGTTAGGAGAGCAAGCAGCTACATGCTTTTTCAGGCATCTAGCCATAAAAATCTCTACTCTGTGAGTTTTGCAAATGAAATATTTAACATAGACCATTATATCCAAATGATAGCAAGAAGCTAAACATTTTAGTACTTGACTTGCTTTGAAACCCACTTTGTGAAAGAAACAGATCCAGCTTCAGACCTAGTTGTAATCCTGTTGAGGTCAATGCAGATACATCATAGATGAATTTAGCCTTGGATTACCCTAGGCAAGGGCAGTGATGATCTACTGCAAACTGGGGCTGACATATATGAATTCAAGTCAGGACCTTATATTCGTCATCCCCTACTGCTGTCAACAAGAGTTGCATTCACTGCAACTGTGTGTGTCTTCTAGCAGAACTGTAGATAAAACTTGGGATAAGGCACTGAACTTCAGCTCTATTTAAGCCCCTGACACGGCTTAAATCACCTTCAGGAGTTTCTGGAAATGTGCGTAGGAGGCAGGGTGGTCTGTGGGTGGTGTGTTGTTAACCAACTTGGGAGCCCACCCACAGACTTTGGAAGGATTTTAAGGGATTTGAATAGAGTCCACCCCTGGGTGGCCTGTGGGGAACTGCATCCTGCCTGAAAATATGAAGACACCCTAAAAAGCAAAAAAAAAAAAAAAAAAAAATGCAAAAAGAGCAGCTTCACAGGCTGTGAAAGCTAGCTGATATTAAGTGCTTGTAATAATAAAAAAATTGGTTCTTTCTACAGATGAGCCCTTCATCATTCATTTTACTTTGTTCTACTAAAATTACAATAAATAAATCTCTCAGAATAGTGCTCATTTCAGTAGCAAAGCAAAAAAAAGTACTTTTTTTTTCCTTCTTCTTTTAATGGTTCATCCAAGGGTAATGCAAGAGTCTTTCAGTTACAGTAAAAAGCAAAATGGAGATTTAGATTATTCCCCTTTCACTATCTGGTTTTCTAAAGAGAATTCCACAGGACGTTGCCTCAGTCCAAGTCAGTTTTGTAGACAATGTAAAATGTCTTAATACACTGTTCGGGGACTGAATAAATTTAGCCTTAGCTTCTTTTGTTTTCTATGGTTACTGTTGTACAGAAGAAAGACTTAAACTGTAACTAATGTATATTTAATAAAAAGAGACTTTTTGTATGATTTTGTGTGGAAGACAAATGCCTCCTCCTGTGTTTTTATTTTAGCTTCTAGCTGAATGGACATTAAGAAGTGCGGATTATAGAAAAACTAATTTTCAGACATTTACATGTTAACTCTAAACCAACAGATCTCACTGGACAGTAATAAAAGCTGATGTGCCCACAACCTGGATTTATTGATTTCAGCTATGGCTGAAAATTATTGTCAGAGGATATCTGGTCATCACCCACGTCCCTGACAGAACTCATTAATGCTGGCTTGCAGAACCTTGCCTGGAGTGCATAAGGGCACAGGTGCCTAAGGGGTTAAAAGTCACTTCTGGAAACGTGCTTTAGTTCTGGTTAGAGAACATGCTTAGTCGTAGCTCTATCACTTTCCAGGTACTGACACACACATGTGCACACACAAATACTCTCTCCCCAGCCTGCCATGCATAAATGACACATGTCCTGCTTCATCCACGTCCCCTGGTGCAACAGCTGCACATCTGGCTGCCGCAAGGGTCACACTTGCCCACTGCCCCCTCGACACTTGTCCCTAGCATGAGAAACTGGGCCTGGCTCAGGCTCCGTGATTCTGCCTTGGCTTTATGCCTTCAGTCTCACCGATTATTTTTCCACCCTCCGTGGAAACCGAAAGCACAAATCTCTTAGTATCAAAGACTGTGAGTTTCAAAGGAGACTATCTACCAAGAAGCTGTAAACAGTGACTTAGAAAATAGCAAATCATAGTTAAGTACCAAGAGGAGGACTCTTTCAAGAGTTTCACATGCTTGGATTTGGTGCAATCCCCATCCTAAACTTTGAGTGCTTACACATTCTGTGTTTCAATTAGCCAGAGACATATATTGGCAGGAGAGATGTAGTCTCCTTATCTTAGGAACTTCTCTATGAGTTTTATTTTTTTCCCCTTCATTTCTGGATGGACTGCCAGCCAGAAAACAGGATTAATAAGTGTTTCCAGTCCTGTGTGGAGGTGTGCTATCTGGCAGGACAGATTTGTGGCACCTGCCTTGGGTTTCTGCAGGCAACGGTGCAAAAGTGCCCATCTGACAGGGCTGAGCCAGCCTACCACAGGTGTCCCAGTCCACAACCAGCCACGCAGCTCACAGGCACAAAAGCCATCCTACTCAATAGCAGGGTCCTGGCCTTCTTTTGCTCCTGGTGGGTGCAGGAGGTGGGTGTAGGTATCACTTGACTTTGCAGAAACTTCATGTTACAGTGAATCCCATCCCAAGTTACTTTTCTCAGAAAAAAATGAGCACAGCAGACCAATACATATATAAATCTTCCAGCCTTCTTTTTTTTTTATAGCTAATATAGTGGGGGCAGTAACCTTTCTAAGGCTTGTAAGGACAGTACTGAGTCCAATTTTATTTTTAATTCAACCCTTGGAAATTAAGTTTGTGTAGCTTACCAGCTGGAAATGTCACTGTGACATGTTTTCTGTTTTTCTGAGTGGAGAGAGATTATATTTTCTTCTTTAACACCTTAGGTAACTGCTTTAGCCTCCCCCACACCTTTTTTTTTTTTTTTAATTCATTATGGTTTTTTTCTTCCCGAACTTTTGTATGATGAGTTCATGGCATTTTTCAGAAGGATGCATTAATTACACTAGTGTAATGGAAATGCATATACCTCTTTGACAGCCTGGCAAGGTATCATTAGTTGCAGTTTATGGCTAGTTCGCAATGTCTGGAAGAGGGGACAAGACATCATGATACGTTGTTGTCAAATCTCCCTCTTCCTCGGCACCTGCTCTCCTTTTCTGTCAGACTAATAACAAAAAACCCCACCTCTCTTCTTTTGCAGCATCTGCATGACTAGCGAGTGTTTTATGTTAAAGCTTTACTCCTTCAAACAAAGGTCCATTGGCAAAATGTATACAGGCAAATACCATTAAGTGAGCACTGCTGTGAAAGAAACGCAGGATAGCCCTGCTATAGTTAGCTGTGGGTTTGTTGGGTTTTTTTTTGCTTTTTCCCCACAGCACGAGTACTAGGCTGCTGCAGTCAGTGCCTATTTTTCTATACCTGTTAGCCTAGCAAGAAATCATGAAACGCAGCCATACAGGGTCATATTGTTCCTCCAGCCCCCCACGGCAGTGATGTCTGTATTTAACTCTTCTTAGCTTGAGACCATTGCTCTTTCCGTCTCTAAAGCTGAAGCCAAAGAGAGTTTGCCTCAATTTAAACCCATTACAGCTTGTTCTGTTCCCAAGGGAATGAAGAGAACAGCTCAATCCCTTCCTGTCATGCAGCAGCCTTTTTTCGCTGTT
The DNA here is from genome assembly GCF_023634085.1 of Falco cherrug. Taxonomy (NCBI): domain Eukaryota; kingdom Metazoa; phylum Chordata; class Aves; order Falconiformes; family Falconidae; genus Falco; species Falco cherrug. The sequence continues at coordinate 28,274,010 of NC_073704.1, read as the reverse complement.
TAACAGCTGTCTTATCCCTCCAGCTCCCCACACTCTTCAGCCTTCCTTGTTTTCAGACAAACCAAACCCACTTCTCTTAGAACTTTTCCTGCAGTTTTTTTTAACCCTATACAATCACAGAAAACAGCCTGATAGATCTTTTACCAGCTGGGGTGTCAGCATTCACTATAGCATAATTAATCTAAAGAAGTTTTGCTGGTTTTTTTGTTTTCCCTCCCCTCCATTTATTTTCCTCCACCTTACTCCCTGCACCCATCACTAACAAAATGACCTCTGCAGTGATGGGGACCAAGCCATGCTGCAAAAAGAAAACAGTGATGGGGCACCAATAGCATGATTTAGACTACCACAAGCAGCTCTCACACCGCAAGTGTTACTGGGATAAGAAATCCACCATGTGGTGTATTACAGTCCTTCTGCCTCACTAGGAGGTACAAATGAGCGGCCAGCTGTCCAAAAGACCAGTTCTCAAGTTAATTCCCACTTTGCCAGGTGTTGGGCAATAGGAAACTGGGAACAGAGATCTGGCAGAAGAGCTCTGCTTTACCCTTCACTCAATTAGGAGACCACGTCAAAGTACAAGTTGACTGCTGGGTCTGTGCTATTGCTAAGCTACAGCTACAGCTGCAGGGAAAAAAATCTTTACTATGGAAGGGAATATTTTGTATGTTACAAGCTTCACTGTAACATAATGTGTAATAAACAGGACAAGAGCAGGAAACGAACAGCATCTGATGGAGAGAATGTGCGGATGATAAATGTATAAAAGACAACAAGATGCTACATAACAAATGAAGGATTCAGCATGAAATAGTTCAGCTTCAATAACCTAAGCTAGCAGTCTACTAGATTGTTTATATGGTTAAAATGAAGCATTTTCTTCCTGAGTGAAGGATTGCCCACTTGAGCAGAGTATTGGCTTTGGGGTAGGAATATGTGATAACAAGAGAAGTGAAACGTACAATGGACTTTTTACTTCCATACGGAAATCAGTGCTAGGCAGTATCTCAGGAGCTGATGCCTAAAATATCATAGTTTCCATGACAAGACAACTACTGGAAATGGAAAGACAAAAAAAATATTCTTTTTTTTTCCTTCTTTTTTTTCTTTTTTAGCTGGCAGCTGAGAAATTTGGTATTTCTTTTAATTTTTGGACCCCATCCTAAGTCTTGCTTAGGACCTTCTATTCTTTAAGGTCATCCCTCACTTGAATTTGATTAAGGAGTGAGAAAAGCAGGAACAGTTTTCCTACTGATTTCTCTCAGTTATAATAAGGCATGGGAAATAGTGACATGGGCAGGACTTCTCTGCCCCAGGATACATCTGAACCCATATATGTGTGCTGTCTTCCACGAGTAGGATATGCCTAAGCTGTATGCAAAAGACTGATTAAGACCGACAATTAAAACCTGTTTTTAGTAAAACACACACCCCAGAATTCCCTGTTCATACCAAGTATAGTCAAGGACTAGACTGTGCCTTTCACGCTATTCCTCTGCTCATGCAACAGAGAGTAGATGCCCTGCACAGACATCAGCTTTGTCTCTTACTGCTGCTGGTGCCCAGGATGGAGAAGCACCTCAACACCATATGGTTAAACAAAAATCTCCCTTCGATAGTTCTCCCTGTCCTCTTAAAAGGCTGCAAGCTGATGTGGAGACAGAAAGATGTCTGCTTCCCACTCAGAGGAGACTATTTAAAAAGTGATAGGGAAAAGATGATACTGTGTCTCTGTCCCCTCCACCAACACTGCCAAAAGTTCACTAAATATTGCAATTAAATGTTACTGCAGAAGGAAATTACTTTTATTTCCCAGAGCAGACTGCTGTGCAGGACCCTTACAGTCTGATGCAGGGGCTCCTCAACACCATCAAGTTAAAGAAACTCTGTAGCTGAAAAGGAGAGGCTATTAGAGGGACTCCCCCTATCCATCAGGGCAGGTGATGATCCTGGGGTCTGAAACCCAGCACATCACCTTGAGACACTACTGTGAGAAGCAGAGAGAATCGCTCACTCCTCAAGGTCAATATTGTTGTATATACACCACACACCCCATACATATACACACATATTCACACGGAAAAAATACATACACCTAAATATATGTGTGCATGTATACAGGAGTGTGTGTATATATATGTATGTATATATAAATATGTATTTATACGTATATTATAAGCCCCCTCCTGGCATAGGTTTCCACTTCTCAGCCAATGAAAAGCCCCCAGTCCCTATTTCCATGGAATAAGATTCCTTCTTTCACAGCAGGAAGACCTGGCTTCGCTGAGGCAAAAAAAGTGGTGTGCTGCTCCTTGCCTCTTATCCCAGGAGGTATTTAAAAGCCTAAATCCCACTTGCTAACCGGCACCAATACCCACAAGGCTTGTGTGTCTGGGACCACAGCTCACACGCTGAGCTGCTGACTCCAAGTGCAGAGAGGTGGAGAGAGAGAGACTGACTTTGGATCTAAGTACACCCAGGATTAGTACGGTGGGTGCCCAAAGAAACTGAAAATCATTCTTATGATGGCAATAATGAGGACAATTAGTTAATATATTACGATCCACTAAAACAGACAGGAGATAAAAAGCCACAAATTGGCTAATACATAAATTTCATGATTTTTTTTAAAGGCTCCTTTATATTTGCCTCAGTTGCTCTCCTTCCTGTATCTGTCACATCCTAGCATTGTTGCTGCCAACTGCTGAGATTACATGTTGATGTAATTAAAATAAATAAAAGACAATAATTAATTACAACATTCCTTTTCATTATGAGGGATTACTATTTTAAAAAAACAAACAACTGATCATCTTTGAGCAAAAAGTCAAACACCTCAAGGAAAAGAAGAATGAAACTGCAACTACATTACAAAATGGTTTGCGACTGATTTTTTTTTTTCGTGCTTCATGAAGCTTTTTCATTAAGTGGGAAGCTCCATGAGAAAGCCTGTGGAAACGCTCTTCATAGAACAGCAGCAGCTTTCTGAAACATATCGAGTAAGATCTGCAGAGCAGGTTCCTGCTGCTGTCTGAGCTGGTGGGTCCAGCACTGACAGCCCTTTGTAGCTAAGGGAACTGTGTTTGAAAGGGAGCCTAACTGGAGGAGAGCTGGCTGCTCCTGAGCTAGGCATGCTGTGATTTGTGAGGGACAACAGGTCTTCAGAGCTCCATGGGGTCTGCTGTTCCATCCCAGTAATGGCAGGCTTGGGTTTGGAGTAGTGCCTGCAAAAATTATTTCCCAGGATGGAAAAATGGGAAACATTCACAGCAGCAGTATTTATCTGTACCACAGAAATGGTTTCTGGATCTGGAGCCATACTCAAAGAGCATTTTCTGGGCAAGGATTATGTTTCAGGCCCAGTCTATCAATGTATTCACGTAAACTAAACAACAGAGAGGTTTGCTGCCCTGGTAGGGAATTAATTCGCTTTAAATTTGCATTAGACATTTGACAGGACTCTCATAAAATGCTAAAAACTTGTTTAAAGACTGGTGATTAACTGAATATTTTTAAGGCTTTATGCATTTGGGGCCTAAATCTCCATGACATTGTCTTATCTATCGACATTCGCCATCTTGCATTAAAAACCCGTCAATGTTTACTTGTCTCAGACTAGAGCTTCTGTTATCAAATTCCTATTTGGTCCTTGTCTTAGAGTCTAGTACAAGAAAATGTCTCTGTAGAAATACTGGGAAGAGCTAACTTGTAGGCTGCCAAAATACAAAGCTGTAACAAGTTTGCTCTTGCCTCCAGCCATAAATTCTATGTTGCATACACTATGGAAAGAGATCCAGAACCAGAACTAAAAAGAAATGTTCAGTCACAAGAGCCTGTATCAGGGCAACTTCCATCAATGTTCAGAAGAGTTTAAATTTCAAGTGTCAATATTGCACTAATTTAATTGGTTTGGGCATGATAAGTGGGCCAGAAACACACAAACCTGCCATTTACTTCCACGGGCTTTTGAGTTCTCAGCACCACAAAAGAGCCTGATGCTCAATATGCAAAAACTTTAGTGTCATTGTCAGTATTACTTTGCAGGTTTAACATTATGCACAATTGGAGAAAATCAGCTTTCACAGCTCAAAACCCATATCACATGTGTTTTGAAAGTCTAGTTCTCATACTCATGCACTATCTCTGCTACTGTCCCACAAGATGTATCAGAATACCCAACTGAGAGTCCAAACACAAATTTACAGCATTTGTAGAGCTGTAAGGATGGGCAACACAGCCAAGACCAGAAAGGGCTTACGACTATTGAGAAGATCACAGAGTACCAGTGCTTATTGAGCATAGCTAAAAAGGCCAGCAACAGAGTCTTTCTAATGATTAAACATAAATTAGTGTCTTTGCAAGGTTAGACACTATCCTTCTCTATTTGTCAAACTAAAGATGTGAATGTGAGGTTGAAATCTATCCTGACTTTGACAAGGTAGGGATTCAGCTTCAGGTTGAGGTACCTAATTTAGGGGTTCGATTCACTTTCTTAACATACAGTTCTAGTGCCATTTGCGATATCCAACACAAACATATGGTTGACAGACACGATAGAGGACTTCTTATGAGAGACAAGAGAAGTACTGTATCCAAAAATGTCTACAATGGCACCAGATGCCAGTATTTAGGCAACCAAATTTCACTCTTAACTCACTTGTCAATACATAAATGTAGGTGTGTCCTACTTTGCAAGCCGAATCCCACAACGTCAAGCTGCAACAACTACATCCATGTGTGAGTGCACATGTGCACGCACGCACACATGGAGCATATGCATTACAAGCTTAAATACACCACTTTGCACCCCTTCAAAACATGATCTCCTGCAGCGTGCAGAGCTTTGCGGTCCAAGTGCCCATTTTAATCAGATCTGTACATCTACACACACAGGCACAAAACCCAGTGAACTCAAGTCTGCCAGATAAGCCTTTGACTTCTTGAACAACATGAAATCTGGATGAAGTTTCCTTTTGTATTCTCTGTGGAAAAGGCTGAGAAGGGAGGAAAACAGGCTTGCTGCTAAGCATCTGCACCTTATGGGCAAAAAGCAAATTTCAAAGGGAAACTGCCAGAAGGCAGATTTCTCAGAGGTATGCTGATAAGGGAGAAGTTCAGGTCTAAAGAGGCATTGAACTAAAAATAATCAGCATAGTTAAAAAAATATTGAACAGCTGTTTTTCACTGCTAATGTTCACCACATACAGACAGGCTGGAGCTATTGACATTCAGGTGAAACAGTGAAGCTGACTGCTTTTCAAAAGACTTGCATCTGGGCTGTCAGGACACGCTGACATTTCAGCTCAAAACCGTCCCCTGCCTTCCTTCCTGCTCCACCCCGTCACTACTCATGGGCTTCAGGAGGCTTTAAGCAGTTCATCAGTACCCAAGTTGAAGTCCCTAGAAAATCAGCAGGAATGTTTCTGATGACTCCAACAGGTCAAAACTATCTTCTGAGTGAGTCAGAGGGGAGCTCTACTTTTCCCATCTCTATTGTTCCAGCAGCTTTCCTATCGTTAGACAGAATCGTCAAACAGCCCAGCTTCTCTCTTTCAGTATCTTCACATTTTTACAGCTTACCCCCATTCAAAATACTTGAACACCGTTTTTCTGGAGACATTATTTTTGAATATTTATTTTTATAATACTTATGTTTGCTAGTGGTGTGGGGCTTTTTGTTGTTGTTGTTGGTTTAGTTTTTTAACTATTTATATATAAATAATAACATCTACTGCTAAGTAGGTGTCTTAACTTTCTCCACCCAACCAAAAGGTCTTTCCACTAGTTTGCACTACAGACCAAGCTATCCAGAACAAACAAATTACACCATAATGAATTCCTTCATAGTTCATTGGAATTATGCTAGCAAAGAATTACCTACTTACTCTTCACCTTATTAGCATCTTTATAGTACAGTTAACTAATGCAACGTGTGGGCCAAATTCACCAGTAACTATTAAGGACTAGATCACCTTGAGAGCTCTATATTTATATCATTATAAACCCAATGAAATTTAGTGCTACTCAGAAATGAATCAAGCTCAAATTTTCCACTGATTAAAGCTGAGTTGCACTTTGTAGCCCTGTGACAAAGTTCTGGCTGAAATAAAATAACATAAAATAATAAATGATTTTCTGCCTCCTGCATTTCCTTATCCCTGGGGATCTGGGAGAAAACTGGTTTGGTTTTGTGTTTTTAGTTGTGGGTGGTTGTTTTTTTGTTTTGTTTTGTTTTGCTGTTATTGGTTTTTTCTTCCCCCTAAGTCCCCAAAGCATTAATTAACTGCTTATATTTTCCTTCAGCAAATAATAGATAGTGACGCAGTTTGTTAACTCAGCTAGGGCATTTATCCCAGAACTAACATCCCCTGTTATTAATACACAGCTTCTGTGGGATTACAGTTACTGTATTACCTTCTAAACCATTACCACAATATCTCAGTGGGAATTTCCCTGACAATTTCTTAGCTTCCCCACGGGTTTGTTTTGTTGTTTTTGTGTTTTTTTTTTTAAGTATTAGCACTTTTTCAGCTTTGTATAGTCTCTGGTTTTGCTGAATGGTAGTCAGGTGTCCTCTGAATACTGAGAACCGTCTTGCATCAAAGCATGCATATATTCTTGCCCTCATCCTCCAAAAAGATGTCCAATTCACTCTGTTTGCTTATTTCTGCAATTATTTTTTCTTCATCTATTCAATCTATGCTGAAGGGTCAACTAGACCTAAATAAGTTCTCACTACCTTTCTCTCCCTCACCCCTCTCTCTTCATCTACCTTTTCACCTCTCTGCAAGAAGGCGGCTCTAAATCTTATAAAATATTTTAGGGTTTATTGTGGGAGGTTAATGGATTGTTTGATCTCTCTTCAGAATTTAAACTACAGGAATGCAGGAACAGGTGATAGTGTAGCATAACCCTTGAAATCTGTTCCACTGAAACTGACTCACTGTGCAACTTGGGCAAAACGTTTAGTACCTGCTCCAACACAAGATGAAGCCAGCAGGAACATTGTTGCAGCTTCAAGCAGTAGAAAACCAGCTCCTTCACCCCTAAGGGTCTCTGTGTGAGCTTGATTCATGGAAAGATTCTCACTGCTCTAACTGTCTGAACAAATACTCTAAGGCATCACAAATTCAGATTTGGGCCACCAAGACTGGCTGAAGGGTTTAATGACTTAGTATTTCTGAAGCCACCTTGCAGGAAAAGGTTTACAGAAAACAAGTGTAAATCTTGGTAATAACAAGAATGCTGGAGGCAGTTTTGATGAAAAAACTGATTGATTTGCATATAAACAATTTGCAGAAATACAAAGATTTTTCAATGTTTTCATGAGTAAGTTATTCAAAATCTTCTACACAATATGAAATATGCCATATTAATAAAGCTAGAAAGGGGTGCTCAGTTCCATTATATTATGCGGCAATGGAATAAAGGTGAAATTGTTTGCAACTATGCAAAAGAAAACCAAAACCCTTCTTAAAACCACTGTGCATTTGCTTCATGATAAGTTGTCAAAAACATTATTCAGGTGCTTATTTGGGATGAAAAGGCCCTTTGCAATGCCAGCTTTTCCAGGGGACAAAATTGCATAATTTTGCCCATTACTCTAGCAAAGTGCTAACAGAATTCCTCTCTCACATTAAGGCATGCTGTTTGCCTCCATCTACAGCTTTGATGTTCCTTGTGGTAGAGTTGCTAGGAAAACAGTAAGTCATATCTATGAAAAATTACATAAATTCCACACACACACCCCTGATATCCCCCCCCCCCGCCGTCACAATAAACAACTCCTGCCAAGCCTTTGCCATACAAAGGAATAACTGGGTATGGCACATTTAACTTACTAGACTTCAATAGTGCAGAAATAACATGAAAAGGAAATAATTAAGGAAGCTAACTTAAAGGCCTTTCAACATCACAGCACTGGTGGCAGAGCTTTGAACAAAGTGTGGGGACTGGGTCAACAAGGCCAGCAAACTCTTTGCCACCCTTCCCTTACAACAAGCAACTCGGAGCAGTAAAATAGAGCATTACCTCTCCCCGCAGCAGGCGCTCCTCGAGCAGCCACCAAAGCATCGCCCCCACGTGCGGCACCGCAGGAATTTGCACTTGCTACGTGTGTGCCTGCCCGCCTGGCAAAGCACAGCTGTGCTCCCCCACTCAGAGCAGCTCAGCTTTTAGCATGCAGAAGGAAACACCACAGCTGTGAGCACAAGCAGTGCCCCCCAACAGGATCACCGTGTCTGCGCCCACCCCAGCTGCAGGTGATTCTGAACTGCCAGGCGCAGCTGCCTCCAGCAGCCAGGAGGTTCCCATGAGGGGGCTCCTGTTGGAGATGTTGCAAAACGATCGACGGACAAAACCCCGCCAGGGTGCCCAGGGAAGGATTTATCACCCGACCGACCCCCGCAGCAGCGCGGCGTGCTCTCAAGCGCCATCTGCTGGGGTTTTAGCCGGAACTACTCGCAGGTGTACCAACACCCTCTGTTCCGGCGTTTGGGAGGGTGTGCCTTTACCAGTTCTGTGCTCCTACGAGCTTCGAGAAAACACTCAGCCGTGTACAAGCCAGGCGAGCAGAGCCCCTTCGCCGGCGCCTGGGGAAGGCAGGTGTCTCCAGGAAAAGCTTCCGCCCGGTCCTCATGAGATGAGAGCTGAGAAATCAATCTGAATGTCCAAAGCCATGTGAAACTGGACTTCATTGGTTCTTCTGGTTGTGGAACTGCTTGATTCTATTTCTTCAGCCTTGTAAGGAAAAGTCTTGAAAAAATACAAGCGTATTCAGTAAACCTCCTAGATGATATGACTAAACCCCCCAGAGCCTGCAAGATTGTTTTCTAGAAAAGCTCTCAGGATGTTGTATTTCTGTGAACATTGACAGTGGAGCAAAACACCGTTTGCTTTGTTATTTATAATTTTCATTGGCAAAACTAATTCAAAGGATAGATATTATTCAGTTTCACTCAAAACTTTGTGGGGTTTTTTTTTGTTGTTTTTGTTTTCTAATTATCTTGCCTCCTTTTTAAAGTTAGCTAGTTTTAGAAAAGAACCTTTTCTTATTTTCTGTCAAAACTTTGTTGAATTTCAAGGACACTTGCTAGATTTTTTTATATCTAAGCAAAGGATAACTACTTACTAGGAAAAGCATAGCTTAAAGATATCTTCAAGGTACCTTTGGATATTCTGAGCTCTGAAAAAGTTCTTTGAAGATATCATCCCAGCTCTTTCACCTCAAGACTTTCATACCCTGAAGTAACTCAGAGCATCTACTAAAGAGTTCAGAGCCTCTGTAGCAGGTGTCTCAGATGTCATTAAAATAATGCATTTCTAATTTCTGAAGACTAATGGCTTCCTGGCAGAAACCATCTCACATGACGTTACTGACCCATACGGAATGTGTTAGTGGTGTTGACCACCATTACCAATTCACAGTGGCCCTTAGTAGGGGGGCAACACTGAATACGTTTCATACACCCGCAGCTTCCACACATTGATCAGGAGACTGTCTCCTTCAGAGGACCAAAAATACTATACGTTCATATATACATTCATCTCCCCTCAGTAATAATAGACTTGGAAGTATTTTAAAATAGAAAGGCATAACTCCCTACCCAGTAGTCAAAATATCTACAGGCACTATCTGCAAAACATAGTTTGAAGCACTCCTTTGTATATTCTCACACAGCGAGCCAGATACTTATCAAAAGAAAAAGGTAGTTTTCAAATAATTTTAAAGACATTAGGACTTGAAATAAACCTTGGTAGTGAGTGTGACTGGATTCTTTGATAAAACTCCCCAAATCTGGTGAGCTTTCTATGCAGAAACTTTCCCCTATTCAAGAAGTCAAATGTCTGCAAAACAGTCTGGACACATCTGAACACGTGATTTTTGCACCAGACCTATAAAAAATTGATGCCATTTCCCATGAAGGAAAAGAATAAATCACAAAGCAGGAAAAAGTGTCCCAAATAACAGACTCAGGAACCAAATTCCCCATCGAGGGGACAGACCTCAGTGCAAGTCACCTTCAAAGGTTCAGCAGCACCCTTCCACAGTACCCTGCCCAAAGCAAAGCTCCCATGTGCTTTGTCACTTGTGAGAAAATCCAGCTATTACTAAGAGACAAAAAAAAATTAAAAATAATAAATAGTTACGTGGCCCTTTAGCTCTTGCCCCTTGAAATTAATACTAACCCTCCCTTTTATCATGAGCCCTGTAGGCAGTGGGGGCTTGGCCTGCGGCTAACCACATTTCCAGTTTACGATTTGAGGTAGGCTGGGTCATGGCCCAGGTTTATCAGAGGTGTGGCATCTTTCTGCAGACAAATTAGACTTTCTGACTTTTGGTCTGGCCTTTGAAAAGAATTTGACGGCTGTCCCATCTTGATACAGCTTTTTGGGTCCTGATGATTGTAAAACCAGAAAATTGGTTTTATGTTGTGCAGAGATGGTGCTACTTGTAGAGGTCTTAATTTTATATTGCATTTCAATATTTCAAATTCAAATTCAAAGGAACTTCCTGTAATGTTGTTGTGCTACTCAAACCAGCTGCTCTCTGTTCCCTAGACCCCAAACAAAACTAATTGCCACAGCATCCCTCAGTACCCCAGTTATGTCCCCATACATTAATTATAATGAAAATGACCTTTTAATATTGATAATCTGCATCTTTGTTCAGCTGCATTTCCCCTCATATTGGAGACTAGTGAGTTGCACATAAAAGGGCTGGATGAAGGTTAATTTGCTTCTCCTGTTTACTGGCTAATCCCAAAATCTGGGACATCGGAAGAAGAAAAGAACAATTTCAAATGCAATCATTTTACTGAGAACTCACTGGATACTTTTTAATTATTATTGCTCCATAGAAATGTTGTGCAGAGAAGTTATTATGACCAATGAAGAATCGCAACAGCACATCTGTGCACCAAAGGTCAGGTAAGATTAAAAAAGCTAGTCCTATTACAATGTTTTGCTAATACATGATTCTGGGTCCCAGGGAAGACAGAATGAAACTGTTGAGCCTCAGAGACCTCATACTTTAGCTTACCTAAAAATACCAGGAATAAGCCAGAACCTTTGCGAGTCATCAGGGATTCTTTTTCCTTCTCAGCTGATTACTAGAGCAAGCTTCCTCTAGAATAATCAATGCACCCTATGCCCAGCAGAATTTGTACCAAGCAGCGGTCAAATATGCTTAAAGAATAGTCAACACCTGAGGTAAATGTCTTCTAGTTCCTCTGAGATCCGAAACATCAAGTCTTTCATACAGGTAGTTTAAGACTTTTATGTAAAGCAAGCCTATCCCTTTGTCTAAAACCAGCTGAGCTCCTTCTCACAGAGATTCTTAAAACCACCAGCCTCTCCTCAGAGAGGATGCCAGTACCAAACACCTTTTGCAAAAACCTAATTCAACACCGAACACTCTGTATGTATATGAGGGCTAGAGTGACTTCTAGTTATGTCCTCTTTTTAATACATTTTTATCTTTGCTATTGTTAGGCCTCGTTTGTCTTTAATTTGCTTGTTCCTAGTTGCCATTTTCACCTATACTTCTACCTAGATTTCTTTGTCCTATCCCCAGCCACCCTCATAATTACCCCTTATCATTAAAATTAGGCAGAATTGGAATGACATTTAGTGCCTACCTCCTGCCAATGCAAACATCTTCTGCTGCCTTACAAAAATAGCAGCCTTCTTACTGCAAAAGACGAATTCTCTTGGATACTTCAGGTGCAGCATCTGTGTGGCTGGACCCAACTTATGAAACATATACTAACTCATGGGCAGCTAGATCTAGCTGAGTCTGTCTGAAACAATAAGGAAAGGGGTTTTGTTTTGTTTAAATTTTGTTTGGTTTAGGTTTTTAGGTTTTTTGTTCATTTATTCTAAAAAACCTGACCTGGAAATAGTTGCAGTTGACATTTTGGACATTCAGAGAGCTGTTTGGATAAGCTGTATTGTACAACAACTTTATATGCAGCACAGGCTCAGCAGTTAGCTAAAACACTGCATGCATTTTATTTATAGATATACATATATACACACACACATACATATGTTGCATCTGCAAAGATAGCCCAAGTGTGGTCATGTCTCCTTTATGTATGATGCATCATTAAAGCAGCAACGGAGTTCAGTGTATTGCAGCAATTCCTATCTGCATATAACACTGAGCTTTCCCAAAAGCCTTGGCTTACTGGGCTGCTTGGCATCAGTCCCATGACTTTTCTAACCAATTCCAGATGCAAATGGTTATGATTAGCTACACTGCTGGCTGAGGTGTGCTTGCCCTCCATGCAAAGGCTTTCACTTTAACAAGTTTCACAGCTCTCAGCCATTGCATCACACCGTTAACACCATTCACCCATCTTTTATCACAGGAAAATCTACATATGTTTTCACAACATGCTGGCCATTCCATAAAAGCAACTGTGGAGTGGCTGATGTCTGTAAATCCTTGCCCTCACTTGTGATATTTTGTTCATGTCCCCATACACCTTGTTAGAACCAGCCTCCGTGTTAGATCACAGGCCAATGAAGCCTCCCTTTACAATTCTCAGCAATGCTCTACTAATGTTTCTGCTCGTTAACCCCTGTAAGCCTTAATGAGCTTAACTTCTATTTGTCCTTAGTCATTTAATCCATAGACTACCACCAGTTGTCACAACAGCCTGGATATTTGTTAGGGCTTTTTTTAATTAGCAGCAGCTAATTAAAAGGATAGTTGCTGGATAAAAATGGAAAGTGATTGTGGAAGTAAATGCATGGGACTGCTATGTTGTACCAAGTTAGCTGAAATGTAAAAACTTACAATAGCCTGGTAAGAAAAGCAGCACTTTTACAAACTGTATAAACATACTTGTGTGTATCTGTGTATACTTACACCAGCTAACATAATTCAGCCACCTTTGTCCACCAGGCAGGAGGAGAATACTATCTTTCCTGTACAACATATCCATCACCTTCATCCCCAGTGCCTATGAGCATTTGTGTATGAACATAAATGTTGTCTGGGAGTTATTTCAGCCACCACACAGATGAATGCAGCCACCTGTAGGGCAGAAGAAAACAACCACTCATCAGCACAGTAAATATTTGAAGGGGCAAGAAAGCAACTGAAAAAAAAAAAAAAAAGAGAGTGAAGCATCTCAATGAAGATATAGGAAGACTGGACAACTAGGTGCCCTATAAAGGGATGAGGACAACTCACCTGCATGGACAAGACACAGTGCTAAGGTCTGTGGCTAGGCAGCATTTGATGATATTCACTGGGTCCCCCAGGAGCCAGCAGACAGCCACTGAAAGATTTCTGTATTTTCAACAGGTGTCCTTTACTAGGATGTTGACAGTGGCTCAGTTCCATGACTTCTCAAATACAACAATTTCAATCCACAGTTGAATGTTTTGATTTGGAGTACTGCCTTAGCTGTATTGACAGAGATAAGTTTCAGTTAATAGTGAAAACTACTTTATACTTATAATTTGAGTTTTATTTTTATTAATTGCTATAAATGCCATTGTAGTTAAGAGACTATATCCAGATTCTCAAAATTATTTAAAAGTCTAATGCCAATTTAAGTCCCTAATCCACACTGATTTAACTGGGAATTAGAAAGTAAAATACCTTTAAGAAGCTGGGCTCCAGTTCTTGTAAGAAAATTAACATATACCCTCAAGATAGATTATAAATTATTTGCTATGAGATATTCCAAAGTCAATGGCTTTAGGATGCATTATGTTTTATAAGTGGCTGATTTGTTTCAATATCCTGAAAACTTTTAAAGTGAGACATATTTTCTGCAGACATTATCATATTATTTCTCAGACAGCTTCAGAAAAAGTCACGTACATACACACACACATGCACACACAAAGAGACGCTTATATGTATGTATATATGTACAAAAATATATGTCTTTATATGCAGGCTGTTAACACTACTTCATATTTCAGGATATTTTTTTAAAGTATGTATCCAGTTCAATAGACCAGGTCTACAAGACTCATCTGTATACTTCTGTAGCTGTAACATATTGTTTAAAATTTACTCTGGTTACCATATTTAGTATTAACCCCAGAACCTATACAACAGCCTTGCAGGTCACAGAATCACAGAATGGTCAGGGTTAGAAGGGACCTCTGGAGATCATCTAGTCCAACCCCTGCTAAAGCAGGTTCACTTGGAGCAGGTTGCGCAGAATTGCATCCGGGGGGGGGGGGGGGGGGGGGGCGGGGCGGGGGGAGTTTGAATATCTCCAGAGGAGACTCCACAGCATCTCTGGGCAGCCTGTTCCAGTGCTCTGTCACCCTCAAAATAAGGAAGTTTTCCTCATATTCAGACGGAACTTCTTGTGTTGCAGTTTGTGCCTGTTGCCCCTTGTCCTGTCGCTGGTGAACACTGAAAAGAGCCTGGCCCCATCCTTTTGACACTCACCCTTAAGATATTTGTAAACATTTATAAGATAAGGTCAGAGTAACTCTGATCATTTAGAATACATTCAACATTATACCTGTTGATTTTAAGGACACCAAAATATGTCAGTTTGACATGACCACAGAAAAACATTATCCTCTAGAACTACCAAATTAGGGAAAAGGAGAAAAAACAAAAAGCAAAAAAAAAAAAGCACAAAGTTTTTTTTCCTCTCTCTGTTTTTTGTTCAGAAAAATTCAGTTTTCTGTAAAGTGGATGATCTGTACATTTTTGATAGAAAAATAAAGAAAATAACATAACCCCCAAAGTCTGGCATATGTTGTGAGTGAGCAGCAACTGAGTGAAGTTTTTTTGTGCAAAGAATATCTTAGTGTTTCAATTACAAAGCTCCTCAAGTTTCAAAAGCAGCTAAGTATCTGCTTCTAACTGCTGGGAAAAAAACCTTCTGTGTGAAACATCAGTGGAAAAAATTGCCTGTACTGTGTTAATTCAAGCAAAGGGAACAGACTCCCAAAGGGAGAGTCACAGTCCCTTGTTGCTGGAATTTAAAGGTGAACTGGTTAGAAAAATTTAGGTCATTGAGTTATTTCTTTCTGTGGTCAGATTCCTGCTGATTGCTTCTGTGCTATGAAACCCAGAAGTCTGAGGGAACAAAAGTGTTGAAGGTAGCCCATAGAAAGTTGAAGATCAAGTCTTGACTTCCAGGCTTTGTGACAGTCTCTGCCCTTTGCTGCTTTTAGTATAATACATGTAATAAAAGCAATTAAAAAGACATATCACTAGTTATGATCTTTGAAAACAGACTCCAGCCATGCTGCTAAGCATTCCTGAAACAGTCCCCTGATTGTCCTACTTTTGGCTGGGACAGAGTTAATTTTCTTATTAGTGACTGGTACAATGCTGTGTTTTGGATTTAGAATAAGAATTGGTAACATTTTAGTTGTTGCTAAGTAGCGCTTACTCTAAATCAAGGACTTTTCAGTTTCCCGTGCTCTGCCAGTGAGCAGGTGTGCAAGAAGCCGGGAGGGAGCAGAGCCAGGACAGCTGACCTGAACCAGCCCAAGGGATATTCCACACCACAGAGCATCATCCTCAGTATATAAACTAGGGGTACATGGCTGGGGCCTGCCAGGGACTGGCTGGGCATTGTTCAGTGTGTGGTGAGCAATTGTATGGTGCATCACTTGGGGTTTTTTTTTTTTGAGTTTTGTTCCTCTCTCCCTCTCTCTCCTTTTCATTACAATTTTTGTAGTCATTATTATATTATATTACATTACGTTGTATTATATTATATCATAACATATTGTATTATATTATATTTCAATTGTGAAATTGTTCTTATCTCAGCCCTCAAGTTTTGCCTTTTTCCTGATTCTCCTCCCCATCCTGCAGGGCATGGGAGTGGGGAGTGAGCCAGTTGCTGTGTGGTACTTAGTTGCCAGCTGGGGTTAAACCAGAACACTGATGGAAAGCAGCACAGTCACCATTTGTAAGCAATTTTTCCAAGTATTTTGTCCCTACTGTCTTTCCAGTTGACTCACATTCTCTCCCTCAGGTCTTCCTGAGGACAAGTTTGCCATGCTTTCAGCAGAAATGGTTTGCTCTGCCCTTTGCATTCGTCCTCTCCATTCCTAAGGATGCCCAAAGAAGAGCAACAAGGCTGATGAAGGGGCTATAGAACAAGTCCTGTGAGGAGCAGCTGAGAGAACTGGGGTTGTTTTGCCTGGAGAAATGAATGCTGAGGAGAGACCTCATCGCTCTTTATAGCTACCTGAAAGAAGGTTGTGGTGAGGTGAATGTCAATCTCTTTTCCCAAATAACAAGTGATAAGACAAGAGGAAACAGCCTTGAGTTATGCTGAAGAAGGTTTATATTGGATATTAGGAAAAATTTCTTCAGCGAAAGGGTTCTCAAGCATTGGAACAGGCTGCCCAGGGAAGCGGTGGAATCACCATCCCTGGAGGTATTTAAAAGATGTGTAGACATAGTGCTTAGGGGTATAGTTTAGTGATAGTCTTCGGAGTATAAGGTTTATAGTTGAACTCAGTGATCTTAAAGGTTTTTTCCAACCTAAATGATTCTGTGAATCTATGATTCTAAGTCCATGCACACCCCATGGTGCTTTCCAGTAAGCAACCTGAACCTGGGTTCAGTCTAACAGTGGATTACAGAGCCATACACCACACGGTCAGTCTGCAACCCACCAAATGACTGAAGCCATACCACAGCATGCAGAAAGAAATCGGTCTAAATGCCACCTCCAGCTGGCTAGCCCCCTTGAAGATAGTAATAGGAGAAGTGGTGAGTAAGGAGCCTTTCAGTTCATAAAAATCCTCATTCTCTTCATTTGGGGAAAAATCTGTGCTACACACAATCCAAAGCATTGAAGGGAGGTGTGGCAAATCAGTCCATGTCTTCACCTCACCCACAAGACTTTCACAATGATGTTCTTTTTGTCTGGGCTGAGTAGTACACGGCAACTCTCTCTAGGCAAGATAGTAGTTTGGAGATCTTGGTTTTCATTAAAAAGCAAGAAATCCCATGTTTTCCAGACTAGCTGTCATTCAACATTCACTACATAGATCTGACAGAGATATGTTTCTCCACATCTTTTTCCTTGCTAAGTGGACTTTATGGAATTGAGTTTGATGAAAATTATGTAGAAGATAAAAATTGTTACGGGTTTAATTTCCATTTAGAAAAAAAATTCTATATTATTTTTTTATCTGAACTATTACAACCTTACATTTACTGAGATACAATTTTAATTAAAGCTTATTATTTAAACCCTCAAAATTAATTTAGTTATGTCAGTATTTATATGACATATCTCTTTGTCTTAAAAGCATGTTTTAAAATGAGAAGACTGTTTTCTTTTCATTGAATTATGCCTGTTTCATTAAGTTCCAGCAAAAAACAGTGCCTATCTGTTCCTTCCTTCCTTCTAAGAAATAATCTAGAAGGTCAGTGTTTGACTTCATCTTAGACTGGTTCAGCAAATGCATTACTGAACTATTGCTTTAATCATGGCTGTTTTCTCAGTATTCTGGCTAAACTTTTACTTTTTTGTTAAGTGCCTTTGCTCTCAAAGACACGAAAAGTACAGGGCTTCTGTGCCCACAGCATTCTTTATGTGAAATAAAAGCAGTCAAGTTGGAAGTATATAGCCCCAAGGTGGAGTTTGAACTCACTGGGGAACCTTCAGTGAACTAAGTTCCTAAAGTCCTTCATTTGGGCATGTTCCTCCATAAGAAATGTGTCCCACATAGATCCAGCCAGGATCTCTAGCCAAGATCTCAGGTTCCCCACTGGTGAGGTCCAACCTTATGTTTTTCACTGCTGTGAAAGTAGTGTCTCAGCTGCTAAGCATTTTTGGACAGAGTATGGTGACTTCTGTATTGGTGATGCAAAAACCAGTAGGTATCGAAGAAAAGCGATAGCAGCCAGGGCACTTACACAACAAAGTCCCAGCAGGTAAGGTGAAAGCAGCGCAGTGCAGTGCAACAGCATGGCCTATAACTCAAAGGAAAGAAGGAGATGAGACCAAAATAGTTGGGAACTACTGCTCTAGGTCCTTGCAAATTTTTTGAAGGAGCCAGTTGGAGCTCACATAGTAGAGTTGAGGTTACCTTGCAAGCTCTAGCAATTAAAGACCCCATCCAGTAAGACATCCAGGTTTAATTCCATCTTGAGTAAACAGCTTTGAAGTTCCCATCTTTCACCAGCTGGAATATGTCAGCTATTAAACAACTTGTTCTCACCCCTCTTATCTTACTGAGCGGCAAGAATAAGGTAAGAAGGAAACAGGAGAAAAGAACTAGGGCATGATACTGGATAATCTAGCTACTAGCCAATTTATTTTATCTGCATGAGGTCGGAAGGTTCTGGGTAATGGCATCCCAAACTAATTTTGACTGATACAAAATAAAACGAAAGAGGTAGTTAACAAAGGATGTACATACTTCTAGTGCTTCCCTGAGTCATATGAGCACCCAAATGTTTGGAGTTACTTTGATAACCACCAGTAGAAGACAGCAGCTAAACGTATTAGAAAATGTAATTTCCATTTAACTACAAAGATAACTACTGACCTATCAGAATTTGCAGATTATATTTATATCATTCAATTACCTGATTTTTCTGAAGAGAACATATTTTCCCATCCAGAGCCACAGTTCATATGAACTCCATTGCCTACCAACTAATTTATGGATATGAAGCTTTCAAGTGTTTAATTGGGAATATCTTCTCTTCTGCTAGCACTATATTACATTGATAGAGGAACTTCATACCAAATGCTTTCCATGAAAACAATTTCTAAATCAAATTATTTTTAATGTTGTGAGTTTTTGCACATGAATAAGTACCTCAATTGAGATGTATAAAACCAATTAGACCCCTATTTATCTCTGCTTAGCAACTTGGCTCCACTAATTTCTTTGGTCACTGTGTTTCACTTCGGAGCTCACTCTGTTCATACATTCTGATGATTGAATTGCTCATCATTTCTTTTAGAATGCATTTCTTTAGTGTCCTTTCCAAACTGCTTCCTTCTTATCTGATCCTAAAAGCTCTACAATATTCTTGTGTGACTGTCATGGTTCAACCCCAGCCAGCAACTAAGTACCACACAGCTGCTCACTCACTGCCCCCCATCCCCTTATGGAATGGGGATGAGAATTGAGGAAGGGGAAGAAAAAAAGGTAAAAAACATGGGTTGAGGTAAGAACAGTTCAACAATTGATATAAATTAAAATATAATACTAATTTTTGTAGTACTAATACTAATAACTAATAATTGTAACAGAATAGGAGATAACAAAAAGAGAAAGAGAAATAAAATTCAAGGGGAAAAAAACCCAAACAAAACAAGTGATGCACAATTGCTCACCACCTGCTGATGATGCCCAGCCAGTACAAAAGCAGCAATCTGCTGCCCCCAGCCAGCTCCCCCCCAGTTTATATACTGAACGTGACATCCTATGGTATGGAATACCCCTTGAGCCAGATTGGGTCAGCTGTCCTGGCTGTGTCCCCTCCCAATTTCCCATGCCCCTCCAGCCCTCTCTCTGGCAGGGCCTGAGAAACTGAAAAGTCCTTGATTTAGAGGAAGTGTCACTGAAATCGGGAATCAAACCTCTTAACACCAATGTAGCATTAAGAAGCAGGCACTCCTTTAGTGCAGCGCTGGGTGCTCGGTGGCATTTACCGTTACATTTATACATAAAATTACAAGGTCGTACACTTCCAATTACAATGATTGGTTAGTAATTTGCATATAATTGTAATATTTGCGGTGTCATCCTTTTCTGTTACTACACTTGTGCAGGGGAAGGGTCTTCACCTGGGCAAGGGTCTTCTTGACCTGTGGGTGTGATTTTCAGTATTATAATGAAGGTAGTTCACTTCAGGACACCTTAAAAGTTAGTTTTGTTGCCAAGTTGGGCGGCTAGATACTGGCCTTGCCAAGCTGTCCAATAACTCATCCTATACACAGTAGAACCTAGGTGCTCTGGTTATGGTCTGGAGAATAAGGACTAAGGATATTATGGTCTATAGCATAGGGACTTCAAGTAACAGTCTCGGATAACAAGCAGTACAGCAATTCATACGTCATTGGTTAATAAGTGCTAACAAAATTCTATCATGAACGTTAACTCCTTAAAATCAAAATGCTCTTATAACTAGCTGTTACATAAACACAAAATATAGGAGGATTCAGTAAAATTTTAAGATAATCTGCAACAGAAGCACTACTACATTTAGCAACTTTAGCAACTACTAAAACATCAATGTTTTATCAACATTATTCTCATCCTAAATCCAAAACACAGCACTGTACCAGCTACTAGGAAGAAAATTAACTCTATCCCAGCCGAAATCAGGACAGATTGCTATAAAGAAGATGCATTAGTTACCCTTTAGGTGTCTGTGTAAAAAGAATTCTGCACAATAAACCTGTAATTGTCAGAGAGAGAGAGGAACATTGCTTAGTTTCCCGTTGTCATATAAAACTTACATTCTGTGAAACATTGAATTACTAGCACAAAAACACCCGGTTATTTGGCTTTTTTTTTTTTTTCCCCTGCCACCTCCCCCCCTCCTTCTGTCTTGGAAGTGGTGACCACTTTTAAATTTTATTCCACTTCCATAACACGCTGTTTCTTAAGCCTCTGTGTTCTATTAAGTCATATGGATACAACCTGCAAAGACTTACTCTGCTAGACAGAAAAGCATGGTCTTCATTAGATAACTCTCACCTTTTTTTTTTTTAACAGACATATCCAGAGAAAGGAAAGACTTTGTCCTTTCAGTGCTGCACCAGTTTGGTTAAATGCAGTACTGATGTTCACAGTTTAAAAGTCTAAGAGGATATAGAATCCTAGGGCTGGAAGGATGCTGAAAAGAAATCTAGTCTTAAGGGTAAAATACAGCTATATCATGAGTAGCAGATGTTTGTCCAGCCTGTTCAAACTCGGTTTTGGCAATGTATGTAAACTACTATGTTCCATATGATCCGTGAGCGTAAACGTTAGTATTTTTCCCAATGTCTAACTTATGGAGCTGCATTTTGAGCCTATTCCATCTTGAGCTACTTTTCTAGGAACATGGAGAATGGGTTATTTGAGTTTTACATATATAATATATAAAATATATAAATAAGTGTGTATATATATATAAAAAATACATGTTAGTGCATTCTAAAATTTCCATTTTGCATATACATTCTATATATAAACATACATATATATGCCTATATGCATGCCATACATTTTGAACATATGTATATGTATACTACATATATTATATATAATTTATATATACACAATATCATTATATAATAAATAATTTCTTACATAATATTTATTATTTATTTAGATTTTATTTACTCAAAGTTCTTTCTTTCTTTCTTTTCCCCTGCCTTCTGTGTTGACTGTTATTCATTGTTACTTGAACCATGAACAATAAGCCGACTAAATGTGTGTTTGTAGCTTTTATGAATTACAGTTCAGCTGTGAAGTCAACACATCTATGCATCATGGTTTCATACCTCACTTACTTAGAACAAAGATGTCCTGTTGGAGGTCTAATTTGTCACCTTAATCTTGCTGGTCAGTTGCTCTTAGCTTCTTACCTCAGTCTGAATATCGCATTCTGCTGGTGAGCAGGTTTCAAAGACTTCTAATCTTGTTGATCTCATGGTAGAGTGGGCATAGTGATGAGGCGTGAAGAGGATAAAAACATCAAAAGGAACATTAATCTCATCTTAATTTTCCAGTCAGTATTTTCCAGATGTCCTAAAGAACGTTAATATTTGATACCACATTGTGAATCATCATTACTGAACTACAGAACATGTGTCTCATCCAGTTTGTAAAAAAAAAAAAAAAAAAAAAAAAAAGATATTTTCTCCTCCTGGTGAAGTGAAGTATATACAGAATCTCAGCGACAGTGAGCTTGCAGGAAGGGCTCACATGGCAGAGGTCTCGCCTCCTTTAACTTAAAAAATTTGCAGTATTATCAGCTTTCAATAATTAATTTTGATTCTTGCAGTATTTGTAGTATCTTTGTTCACAGAAATGCTCAGCTTTTGTTTCTTAAAGAAAGTAAGTGCCTGCACGTTGAGGCTGTTTGTTTTGTTTAACATTATTATTATTCCAAACACAGAAACCAGAAGAAAAAAAGAAAAAAAGAAAAAAGAAAAAAAGGACACAATGCCTTTTTTTCTTTTAATAGTCTCATAGATTCCCTAAATATTGAATTCCACTGCCTGAGTCAGTTCTTTTACATGTTTGGCTGGCAAGAATCCTTGTTTATACCTCCACCGTGGATGCATCTGAATTTGGTGCTTTGATCAGCCAGACTGGGGACTGCAGCACTGTGGGCAGCCCCCTTGCTACCCACGTCCCCAGGTTTACTTCAAAAGGCTGTGACCCACTCACACAACTGCAAAACATGACTCAGGGGCACACACAGCGCTACAGAAACAGAAACTGCATTCTTATGTGTTAGCTGCACCTCAACCTCTCGTTATTCTAAATCAGATCCCTTAAGAGATTTGGGGGTTTTTTTTCTGTTTCTCCTATGAGCTGGATTTAAAAAAAATAAAAATAATCAAGCTTTTTTTCATTTTTTTTTCCTGTTTACTTTAACACACTTTACTATCTCCTAATATTGATATATCTTTAGAGCTCTTAAGAGTAATTGCTATAAAAATTAATAGAACATGACCCACTTTCTGTAGCTCTGTTCCTTTGTTAATTTGGTGTTTTTAAGGGTTCTACAGAAATCTATTCCAGAGGGAGTATATTTTTCAGTTGTGTTATTGGTATGTATATATAACATCAATAAAACCGAATACTATTGCTTTTGACCAAGACCTGTGAAAATTCCCACAGAGGATATTCTGTCTGTTTCCAATCTCCAAATTCAGCTTTTAAGCTCTATTAAGAAATAGAGTCATTCTTTGAAATCTGGGCACACAATGCCTTGCAGATTTGATGCCAGAACTTGCGAATGCCACCTGGGAGAACACCATATTCCACTGCTACACAAACAAACTGAAACATGGCAAATCATCTCAAAACAAACATCCTGGAATTATTGCGGTTAAGATTGTGCTTTCTCGCCTAGCAAATTCTCCTTAGCCATTCATAAAAAGGGAGCACAAATACATTTTTGGAAGCTGTTAGAAAGGAAGAGAATAGCAAAGCTAAGGTTAGCTTAATTGACTGTGTATTTCTACCTGAAGGACACTTCTAGCAAAGTCTTAATTATTTATATCACAGCACTGTTAAAAAAGATCAAGCCAGACTCTGCTGTCCTTGAGGGCTGAACTTTCAGGAGAGTTTACCAGGAGTCTACCTTTGTTTCCATGGAGTTTGCACCTATTTTATCTTGTCTTACATTTAAGTAATAGGATATCTGGTGTCAGAAGAGCACTCTTTCTGTTTGTATAGCATTCAGCACAATAGGGTCTAGATAAAACCGTTTGGATTCCTGTTTCTGTGGCAGTAAGGTTTTCTGTTTGTTAATTCCCTTCTGGCCTGATAAATCCTAAGGTTGGGAACCACTGTGCTACTTAGTCCATTAATAAAAATAATTATGAAAACAGTAGAAATCATACATTGTTTGAGATTGCAAGATTTTTGGGCAAGGACCTAAGTAGATACACTCAACAGAGTAAAAAGGCTTCTGGATTATGGCAAAAGCACCTACTATTATAGCAGAATTCTTCTAGGGACATCTGGATCTAAGTGAGCTGTAAATTAAAAACAATCCCCTTTCTATGGACTTCTAGATGTCACCTTTTAAAGGGAGAACCACCTGTGTGCAGTTAGTACTGCTAAGTTAAATGGAAATGAACCAAAGCAGTACAGCTCCATTTGAAGCCAGAATCATATATTAACACAGGCTTTTTTTCTTTTTTTTTTTTTGTTTGTTTGTTTGTTGTGATTCTGTAATAAGGGAAAGTATATCTTGGAGCCATGCAGAGAACAGCAAATTTACTATAACTGCCACAGACAAGTGGGCATGAAAAATGATCAGTTCCTAAAAGCTTTTAAAGCAGCAATGTTTGTCCTTCTTGGCTTTATGAAGGTCATAAGTCTCTCTGGTATGATCTAAGAAATGCTATAACAAGGTTCACTTAAATGCAGCTGTGTCCTGAATCTGTGCTCAGAGAGACAAAATTCCTTTACAGAAATAGCCACTAAACTTTTATCTGCGGGAGACAATATTCTGCAGTGGACTTGTTCAGAGATGCTGCCAATTCCAGACCAGGGTCCAGTGACAGAATGATATATAGGACTTTTCGTGCCAGGAAAGCACTGTCCAAAACTAACATCATCTTCATTTATTATTTACTTGGCTTAGACATCTCTTTACTGTGGCTTCACTGGTTATACATAGTGTGTACATAGATAAGCAGACAGAAAGATGCACCCATATTTTTGTATGTAGACATACATATTATATGTACATACATGTATATACACACACACAGAGGCATATATATATGTACAGTAGATATTGTGTAGGGCATCCTACAGCCTGGCCTAAGCAAGGGAGCAGGCAAGATTTTGCAGCTCCCCAACACAAGGGAATGACCAAGTTAAAGTTGACTTTTCCTTCAGGGAACGCAGACACAGCTGGTCTTTCTCTGCCATAGCTAAGCTCTGTGTCAGCGGTGACTTAGCTGTGCAGGACACAACATGAGGAAAATGAAGAACTGAGGCTCCACCCAGGCCCAATTGCATGGTGTGAGGAACTGGCAGCTCTAGGTGCCCACATACTCCTGCTTACAGCACATTCAGTCCCATACATCACTGTACATTCAGAGCCATACAACTAGTCTTGTGCAAAGCCTAATAAAAGATCTTGGCAACTGAGAGGAGTGGCTTTCCCTGATGGGTTTTTATCTAGATCCTTTGTAATTGCCTTGTACCTCGTGAGCAGCAGTAGAGCAGGCACCCGGTATAGTAACTGATGATCCGGTTCCATGCCATTAGGTATAGACTGTGGAGTCACCCCTTGCAATGCTAGGTTATTCCACAGGAACAGCTGCCATCAAACATTTCCCAAATGTTGGAAGTGATACCAGCTAGAATAACACATTTGATCATCAGAATGGTCGTGGTTATAGAACTGCTGTTATTTTGCCTCAAGATAGTTTTGGAATCAACTAAAAAAATGGTCCCCGTTAAGGAGGGACCTCAACTTGCTCTTTACTCTGCTGCCTGTTCCCAATGAAAGCGGTTTCCTTCCTGATGAATGTTTCTCTGACCTCTTCTTCAATATGCTCAATGATGGAAAATTCACCACTTTTCTAAACAGTCTGTTCAAGGACATCGTCAGTGTCAGCGCTCCTTATCTTCTTATCCTTACTGTTAAAATATGCGTGTTGAAGTCAGTACAAGGTGAGATTCAGAAGGTGGCTTTATCCAACTGAGTTATTGGGCTCAGAAGACACAAATAGGTAACACAATGGCAAAGAAAAATGAAAACAAACAGGAATTTCTGCAATACCTCTTTTACCTAACTCTTCCATAGCACTTTTCCCTCAATAGTTTTCCAGGAGCTTTATAGAAAAGATCTGTCCTATAACTCCTTGTTATAATGTTATAATGGATGAGAGAAGAAGGGCAACAATCAGAGTAATTTGCACAATTCCTGCATCACTTCACTGAAAAGAGGGGAAAAGGGAACACAAACATTTGACTAAACAACATCTTTTTTTATACTTCATTCTTTTGAGTCAGTTTTGAAGATGCTGCCCAAAATGACCAAGGAAAGGTGAATTACGCTAGATAAAGATTCTGATTCAAGGAGCATGTATATCAAGACATACCTTTCCATCAATTTCAGTGGGGGTCAGACAAGATCCAGAAACCTTAAAGTGGGTATTTATAGCGCTGGCTATTTATTAGTACCCTAGAATAAAAATCTATTTACTCTATCATGAATAATGATATGAGTTCAACCTTTCAAAATAATATGTAAAACAACTCTTTTTATCACACATCACATTTATGCTAATACTTAAGTCAGTTATGGGGTTGTGAAGTATATTATATAGTCCTGAACTAAAGTTTGACAATTAACCTTTCAAAGAAGTTCCGTAACAAGAAGCCTTAGAGAAATGTAATGTGAGCAATTTATTATGAGTTCCTCAATCTGGATAGCCTGGGATGCAAAAAAGAAATTCAAGTTAACTCATCAATGCCAAAGCCCCAACCGTTGTTTCATGTTTTGCCTTTGCTTTAAAGGTACCGTGATTCCTTATCGTCACACACTCACTGCAAGAAGTGATGGATTCATAATAATATGTCATTTTTAGAGTGAGATATGAAACAAATCATCAGCATGCTGTCCCTTTGAAGATAGATGATTTCAATTTTAAGCTTATAGAAACAAGGATGATGAGGATATTGTGTCGGCTCAAGAAACCAGACCAGAATTTCTGGCTGCTTTATATCCCACAACCATACTTAGAGATTGGAATTTAGCCTAGGCATTCCAGGTAGAATATACTGTATAAACATAATCTGTTCAGTGATAAAGAAGGTAAACTTAAAGGTTTTCCTAAAGTCTGATCATTTCCCTTTCTCTATAATCCTTAGTTTTCCCCATAACAGCTCACCACCCCAAAATGTAGTGACATTTTTTAGTTCCACATCTGAGGGAGATTTAAGCCCCACACTTACCTGAGCTTAGCTTTTTCCACAATGTTTTTCACATTTATAGAGAAGTGGAAGCATCAGGCAGAGGAAGCCTGCTGGAAACAACCCAAAATTCCTGGTCCTGAATTCCAGGTTTCATCTACCACTCCCTTGTTCCTCTTTATCTTCTGTAAGTAAAACTAGGTATTATGGTGCAATGAACCAAGGGCACATTCCAGCATGCAGCCCAGTAAGAGAAGACCTGTTCCATGGGCTTGGTCACAGAGAAGCTGAAGTCTCCTATATGTTCACCCTTCAATCAATGCTGATGAAATGATGTGCAGAATTGCAATAGTTACTGTGGAGTTAAAAGACAAAATGTAAGAAAAAAAACACCTTGTCCTGTAGATCAGGCTGGAAAATCACCTCAAGACACCAAAAGGCCTATAGACATTAAACCCCAGCTTTTTCCTCCTCCATTTTTTTTTTAATTCACACTCTATACGAAAGGTATAAAGTATCACTTGGAATCTGAAACCAAATCCAAAACACAATAACAGTCACAGTTAGCTTAGGGGAAGTGTGAGGAACAAGAACAAAATCACACTTTGTGATGATATGGAATCAGAAATCAATGGAGGCAGGAAAGAAAGCAGCACCAGGCTTGCTTTGGAATTGGAAGTCTGTGCTGCGGTTTGACAACAGGGAGGATGGCTCATCATTTAGCTATTTCTCCAGCTGTAGTAAACTTTGAAGGACTGCAGAATCACTAGCTATGTGAAATGCCACTGTGGCTACATTTCACAAAATAAACCATGAACCGACAAATAACACCTCACAAGTTTCGAGTTCTAATCCAATATAAAGGAATTCCTGGCAGCTCTGAATAAAGAAGAATAGGGCAGGTTTTCACGGAGTCTTCCCCAGCACATACATATGTTAGAAAGGATCAGCTTGAAAAATTGCTTTGGAGAACAACATACAGAGACAGCTGAACTCTGAAGAAAGGTTGAAAAAATATACATAATTCAACTGCTGGCCCCTTCAGTAGCATGTCTGAGCATATTTGCAAGGAAGGTCACAACCCTTGGTTCCAGTGAGTCCTTTCTTGACCAAAGAAAGTTGTTAGGTGCAGACAAGGAGGACAGGACACCTTTCTGCATAAATTCATTCTAGAATCACAGTCCTCAAGTCTGCTAGTAAAATTGCCTTTTGCCACTGAATGCAACAAGAGCTTTCCCAGGTTTTTCCATGGATGTCAGCTTGTGCACATGAAGTAAGGGTAGCAAACCAGCCCTTCTTCTGCCTCAGAAGAAAAAGCCAAATCAAATTTACAGATGTGAATAAACTTCATTCTTGCTGAACAACTATCTTCAGCTCTAAGGAAAGCAATGCAAGTCAGGCGGTTGGCAGACTGGCCTCTACAGAGAGAAAAGAAACGTGGTTCTTTGGCTTCCTTGATATATTCCTAATACTGGTGCATGGCGTGACGTAGTGGCAAAGCAGCCACCATTCTATAAACATGGAGTACAACTAAGATACTTCAATGCATTTTCTGCATAAGAGAAAAATATAATATTATTTAACATAATCTGTAGTTACACGGTTGGGATTTCTTAAGAAGAATATGAAGGCTAAATTTAAGACTGCAGGGACACCTTTAGGTTACCTTTTTAGGTTACTGTCATAGTTTCTTACTGTCATAGAGTACTTATTCAGAGAGACACGATCTCACATCTCATTGAATTTTAAGAAGCATTCGGGTGCTTTGCACTTATCAAGTCTTTTCAAAAGTACAAACTAAAGAGAACGGATGACGTAATTTATCTAACTTAGATCAGCCCATCCATACTAACAACTTGATTTTATCAGTAGCAAAATACATAAAGTTTGATGATTAAGGAGTAACTGAGGCACACATCAAATGTCAGTGGTAGGAAATATACCAGCATGAGACAAAATTATATTTTGAACTATGAAGTGTACTCAGAAGAGAACAGAAAAATACCTTAAGTTTATCTTTTAATCTTTGACATGCCTAGGTGTTGATATAAAGACACAAGTAGCCTGGCCACTTCTTTCTTTTCCCTAAACACAAGAGCAATAAATCTAATGATCTCTACAATGTACTTTCAATACCTCACAGATAAGCAATTCTGCAATTACAACAACTGTAATAATAAAAGAAACAAAAAAGATTCTGATTTTCTTTCTTGAAGCCAGAGGAGCTGGGCAGTAAACAGCAATTTACTCTTGTAAAAGAGGTCTTATGAAGAGGATGTTAACTAAATATGTGCCCAATTTATACTAGCCACAAGCCAATGTTTGTTCACTCTTGCTTACTTGTACACAAACACATACACATACTATATATTGCTCAAGATGCTATGAAACTAGGGGGGAAAGAAAGAGTCAAATAAGGTTTCTTTCCACATAACGTCCCCTTTCCTGTTGTTGAGATAAACAAGAACCAGTGCCGCAGTTCAGATTTTGGAGCCTTCTGCTGTCAGCTCGGGAGAAGTTGCTTGCAGGCAGGAGAGCCCATTGTGCCACCTCACCAAGGAATATCTTGGTATGGGAGTAAAGACAAACACTGACAGAAGACAAACGTGCATTTGTTTGCTTTAGAGCTCACATAGCAGTTTATAGCAGCAGAAGGCCAAATGCTTAGAATTCCAGGCACCAACACCATGCCCGATGAGATGAAAACTTCTCGTCGGGTAAGTGCATAAGTGAGACAACTTGGTTTTATTTCTACTTTCTAGAGCATGCAGTGAGAGATGGCTGGTGCCCCCAGTGCAAGCTGCCACTGAAAGTCAGCACATCAGGTAAATTCACCCTGGCAGTTGAGCTATTTCCTTGGATTAGAATAGGAAATCCTGCTAGAATGGCTGCAACAGTAGCCACCGTGGAGATGATAAGCAGGGTGGATTGTAATTGCAGTGCATGTTGGAATTACATCACTTTACACCTGTTAAGAATACCTGCTTTCTTGTTGTAGAAACCTTTTCTTTTGCTGTCCCTCCCACCCCCACCCCAGCTGTTTGATACACACCTGAAGAAACAGCTTTAGTGACAGAGAAGGGAAGATCCCCAATTTCCAGCAGAGATCCCTGAAATCAAGTGTTAGTTCCTTGTGTTTCACAGAATCACAGAATCATAGAATGGGTTTTATTGGAAAAGACCTTGAAGATCACCTCGTTCCACCCCCCTGCCATGGACAGGGACACATTCCACTAGACCAGGTTTCTCAAAGCCCCATCCAGCCTGGCCTTGAACACTTCCAGGGATGGGACATCCACAACTTCTTTTGTTTGTTAGAAAGATATTAGCCTTACATACTTCAAAAAAGTTTTGGCTCACAGAATACCCAGAAGCTGCTAAAATCTACCTCCTGAAAAGGTTTAGAGTATATCAAAGCTATGTGCTTTGGGGTTTCGTCTATATATCCAAGAACATGGGAAGACGGTTAACCCTCATATTAGTTTCAGTTGATCAGAAAATCTCTTTCATCTCAGACATATTCTAAATGCTTTTATCATTAAGAAATGATTGGAGTAGATACTTTGGTGAAAGCCTGTCACCTGTTCCTCGCCACACTTTTTTGCTTCGACGATAAATACAAATTAGCACCCAAACACGTGCAAAGTTATATTAACGATTTTGACATTTCAAGTACTGTGGCTCATTTTACCTATGTGAATCCACTATTTGAGTGTGAAAAATATTCACTATGCTCTGGCTCATGTACATTATATAACATATTGCTGGAATCTAGCTAATTTGAAAGGGTACACTAGGATAAACTCCAGAATGGCCTGTAGACAAGTCATCCTACATCCTACATGTTTAGCAAAGTTCACAGCCAAACCCCTCTGGCTACCTAGTATTTAGCAGCTGTTTTGACATCCCACAGTCATGCATTCATTTTTCTTCACAACATTCCCTGTGAGCTGAGCCACGTTCCTCAGTCAAAAAAAGAAATTTCTAAACTATTCAGAGTACTTTTGAAAAGGGATTCTTTTAAAACAAGTCAGGTATTCTAAACGCTATCCAGCTACTTGAAGGGAGTGGTAGGTATTTATCCCTCTGGAGGTCAGAAACCATCATCCAATTTTTATTACGGATGTATCCATAGCTAATATATGCCCTTTTTTAATAATATTAAAATGCCCGGTCTTCCTTTGTGCCTTCTGCCCCACCTCCTTTTTTTTTACCTTCCTCCCCCCCGCCCCCCCCCCCCCCCCCCCCAAGCTGAACAAATTAAGAATGATTGTTTTCTGTGAGGAAATAGTCATTTCCTCTTCCTTCTTCCTCATGTCTGTAGTGTCAGGGAGTTGAAAGCTTTTGTCTGTGCTGCCTTTTGTAGCTATGTTTGAGGTTGCAGACCAAATGCATAGAGCCAGCTGCACCCTGCACCCATACTGCTGGTTGGGATGGAGCCAGCAAGCACATGGGTCATCTCACTGTTGGGATGGTCGAGACTGGAGCCACAGTTTATGGGGTGTGGCTGATGGGACAGTGAGGCATAGCATCTGAGCTAATCTGTTCATACAGACCTTATCTGGAACTGGAACTGAATGACCAGCCTGAGCTACTGGTGGAAATCTGTAGCAAAACAAATGAGCATCCTTTCTACAACACTAAGCCCTAACTACACAGGTTAATTTTTGTGGTTTATAACACTCACATTAGACTACATATGCTAATAATTTATAATTGAACTTAAAAACATTTTTTTTTTGCATGAAGGTGTGACTAGAGCTTTTCTCTGTTTGTTAAAATCAAATAAAACCTCTAGCTGTGTCCAGCAGTAGCATTACAAAACCAAAGAAGTCAAAACCAGGTGAGAAAGAACACAGTAAGAAACATCTTACTTTATGTGTACCTGGATTAAGCTGTTATTTGGAAGGCAGTGGAGTGAAATTCAGTGCAGTCCCATTCAGACCTCAACTCTGCAGACAGTATGTGCATGACCTTGGGTGAATTACCCCCCCAAAAAAAACTTCACAAGGATTTTAAGTACCTAATTCCCAGGAAAAGAAAAGAGCCTAGGGCACCTAACTCTCTGTGAGGATCTCGGACTAAATTAAAACGTGTCTAGATCCTCCATGTGTTAAGAATAAACTAAATTAATTTTCTTCTGTTTTCCACTGCTTTTCTATCTTCTCATATCCTAACCTCTGTAGGGCCAGGACTTTCTGCTCCTATATGTGGATGGAGTCTCACATGAAGACAAACTCGATCTCCATCTCCTAAGGCCTGTGGATACTGCTTGAATAAAATCATTATTATTAATGCTTTACTGAGAAATGTGGGACTGGATTTCATGCCTTATCTGCAATAGACTCTGACCACACATATTTCTCTGTGCTTATGGATAGTTAAGAAATAACTGTTCTTCACCAGTTCCTTTCTGTCCTGCTTTCTTAAGACATAGAAAGTTCCTGTGATAATCTGACACTTTTGTGCCCATCTGCCTTGACTGTACTGGCCATTCTCAGCCAAATTTATCACAGGCTTAAAGGTACAATGTTCCTACAAGTTTAATGATAAGTGAGAGAGATAAAAAAAATATAATTCTACCTTCTTCCTGAAGCTAATTTATCTTTACCACTAATACTGTCTCAATCATGTGTCAGGACCCTCAAACACAGACCAGATTCCTCATCCTGGTCAACAAATGATAGATCTATCATTATGATAGATAATCTACAAATACATAAGTCTCAGTCCCAGGCACTTTGCAGTGTAAATGAAACCAATCACCTTCCAACCAAATGAAACCTTCATGATATCAGAATGTTTCTATTCTATCCTTAGTTAGAACCAGAACTGGCAGATCCTGCTGTACAAGAACAAACTGAATGAAACAAACAAAATTCTATTAAGAAGTCTGGAAAAAAACCCATTTTTAAATTCAGGGTTTTTGAAACAAAAGAAAACCAAAATAAGCTAGGTGAGAAAACCATTTATCTAAGCCAGTCCAATCTTGCAAGAAATAGAAAGTCCAAAAGGCATTAATTCCACTTCTGTGTCATTATCCCCAAAATACATCACTGCAATTTGGACTTCAACAAGCTTGGAGAGTAACATGTTGACAAAGAAATACGTGTTATTAGTTTGAGCTGCTAGGTGACCCACAGGACAGCAGTACAAACAACCTGGCTAACATAGCCAAAAAATAAGCAAGTGGTTAAGACTGTAGGCAAGAGTAGGAGGAGAAAAAAAGAATCACTAATGTAATGAAGAAGGACAGAAAATGAATACCAGGTTGAGAAGAAACATGTTTGTGGAATAGGTGTGTCAAAAGAGAAAGCCGCATAGTTTATCTAAACGACAATATGAATGTTCTCTCCTCAGGCTTTGTTTCTTTCTCTGTCTTGTATATTTATTTTTTTCAGTTGTTCTTGCTTACAGCAAGTTGCTGGAAGAGAAACAATGTGAACCAATGATTACTATCTCACTAGTGTTTTAAGTCTTCAGACTTGTCCCCTTCTCCAGAGGCAACCTAGAAAGAAACAAATAATCAGTTTTGGGAATGTGGTAGCATGGTGAAGAAAAAAATGCAGCACACGTATGAATGTGATTTTGATTCAACCCTTGTTAACAGATAGTTTAAAAAGTGATTATGCAGCTGCAGGTAAGTCATGTGCTTCAGCTATACCCAGTTGGTTATTGTTTTTTGCTATTTCTCAGTGACCTGCCAACTCTCTAAGGAATCATATATATCTTATTTCAGCTCCATCAAACTGTACCCTGATGTTTATTTTAGTCAGAATTGTGACAACAAGGAGTGCACCTGAGGGGGAAAAGTGCAGGAAATCTTTCAGTGTTTCTGTTCAAGAGAAAAGCACTCAGAAACATGGAAATACTGGGATCCAGCTGTGAGGAGTTAGGGCCTGCCAGGACTGGAAGGAGCCTAGAAGACATGCTGGGAAAGAAAAGCTGTGCCTTCAAATGCTAAAATGTCTTGACAGTGTTCTAACTTTAGCAGTTTCACAAGTCAGTACCCAGAGCAGTCCTTCAGTGGTTTTAAAACTACAGATCTACAATAATTTCAGTGAATCATTACAGGAGCTGAGGACATGGTTGAAGGGACTCTCACTTCCAGGAACATAGCAATAGGGAAACTTGGACTTGGAAGGGACCTCCGGAGGTCTGTAGTCCAGCCTCCTACCCCAGCAAAGTTGTGTTCAAAATTAAGGCTGCTACAACTAGCTCAGGCTGCATGTTTAGCTCAAGCAGAACAATTACATGCTCCGAAGCTTGCCAGGGTTAGGAAACACTGTGATGTGCATTTGACATCAGACCTGCATTGCACATAATAATGCCCAGATACAGCACATGCTGATACTTCTCATCTGTTCTTCAAAGAAAATCAAGTGAGTCTTTGTAAGGTTTTGTTTCCTCTTTCCAAGACAGATCAAACTCGGGTGTTTCGAATGTAGGCTCTTTACTACCCTTCCACTGTCAGGTAGAGCTAAGCATAACAAAGGCAGGGATCCACAAAAGTAGCACTGATGGATTTATTAGGATGATCTTATTCCAAAAGTCAATCACGCAAGAGGACCCTTGAGGGAATGGGACAGCTGGCCCTAAAACAGGTTCAGCAGTGATCCAAAATGCTTGCAAAAACATGGGGTTCCTTGATAGGTTTTCAAATACTATGAAATAAAACTGCATATTTGCAGCCTGGAGCCTGCAAACACATCTAATTTCAGGAAAATTTGTCTTTGAGTTGCTGGGTATTTTAATAAAGAACTGAAGATTCAGCTTATAAAACCAGAGACAAATCCTGGGATATTCACAATGTGCTGAATGCTGACTGAACACTATTACCACTTAAATAGAAAGAGCAGATTGACTGCTTTTGAAAATCTAATCCCCAAAGCCAGACAGAGTGTTTAATCTACCCCTCAAGTCCAATACAAGTTCATGTTCCAATGGATATATTGTACTGTCCAATTTTAAATGACCCACAGCGTAAAATTCAATACTCTAGTTTTATCAACTTTCTCCTTAGAAACATTTTCCTCACCTTCAGCTCATTTCTAACTATTCTCCTCCTAGTTTTATTTCTTGGTGTCTGTGAACAAGAGGCATTTGAAAATCTTCAACAGGATTCCCTGCAAGGCATTAAGTACTATCACAGAAACAAGCTGCCCACTGTGCTGAAAAAAGTAGAGATCAAAACATAAACTTTCCTTTCAACATGACACAATGAATAGAGACAAAATGCTGAGAGGGAGTGGCAACATAAAATTATAAAATATATCCATACTTGGAACTTCCATTTTTTTACATCCTCTCTGATGAGTTAAAAGAAGTTCAATGGGAATCTTGCCCAGTAAATTAAGAACGCAAGGTGAGGTTTTGCAAATATTTCTCCTAGGTTCTTGCTTGATTTTCACTTATTGTTTCCAGATTTGCTCCTCTTTGGTGTTGCCTCTTTCCCTTTCTCCCAAAACAAGACAGAAATCCAAGGTCTGAGTTGATTCACGTCTACATTACATGCCTGCTGGAAATTAGTAACCATACATTGGCAAGATTACATTTACTTTAAATGTAATTAGTAACCATACATAGGCTCAGATTTCCAGCCCAATATCCCTTCATTGACAGTTACAATAGAATTTACCTCCTCCAAAACTGGTCAGGGAACACCAAGGGAAGAATTGCAAAGCCAGCTAGGAGTCTGTGGCCCCCTTCATCTCCCAAGAAAGGCAGGACAAGGTCTGCAGCACATATGCTGTAAGCTACTACACTGCTGAAAAGACCACGGGCTGTGGAAGAGGGAAGACGACTAAGCGCAGCTGCCCCTAAGAAAAGCAGGTGATGCTGTATACCTAAGAACATGGGATGTGCAGCAAGACATTCCTTCCTGCCATGTATTTCCAGGGACATATTGGAACTGGGAAAGATTCAGAGAAGAGCAACAATGCTTAGTAAATGTACTATAGAAAATCCTGCAGATGAGGAAACCTTGGAAACTGGAGCACTGTGGAGAGTATGGATGGGAACTAATTGTTCGTCTCTTCATGAGTACAAGAATTAAGGTATGCTATGTGAAGCTATTAGTTGCCAAGTTCAAAACAAAGAGAAAAAATTGGGTTATTTGCCCAATAGGGTATAGAAGAGTTGTAGATCATGAAGCTAAATGATGTAGATGTTAATAGTTTATATGCATTCAATAGTAGAATGAGATCATAACAGAGAATCCATTGACAATTATTATTGACATGGCATTTTGGAGCGTACTGGGCAAAGTGTCATATATACTTGTGCCATTCTTAAACTTTTTTAGACATTTGTTTGTGATCACTAAAGTTGGAGACTGGGCTAGAAGGGATTTTTTTTTTTTTTTAAATCTGATCCACTGCATCTTTCCTTAGATTTAAGGAGGGTGATCATAACTAAGATAACTTCAGAGCACTAGCATTCAGCTTCCCTGTGAGAAAATGCTAGCAGAGCTGTACTGACCAGCACAAGCCACTGCACTCGGAAAGTCTGACAAATAGTGAGATTAAATCCCCTTCCTCCACGCCAGTGAGCTCAACCTAGAGTGGATCTGGTGAGGTTTCCTCATCACTGGCAAAGCAAGTTCAGATATTTCTTGCTGTCATGCTTTCAAGTTGGCATGTAATCTCTGTGCTCTCTTTCAAATGACTTTTTAAAACATTGTTTTGCAGCCTTTGTTTCAGACCCAGCCACTTGGCAAAAGCGAACACCGGAGCTGGAGTAAGAAGCTGCAAATGGATTGGGAAGTATCGCTCTTACTGAGATTTCTGGAGAAGGCTTTTTCTGTTTGGGGGGAGGGGGGGGGGGGGTTGGTTGTGGTTTGTTTTGGGTTTTTTTCTCCCCCCAGGTTGTTGACAGCAAACACTGTCTGTAATAATTCTGTGCCTAATTTTAGTTTCAAGCTGTTAGAGACCTGGCACAAGCACAGCATATTTTGTCAGTGCTGAAGGATTTTTCATCTGAGAGACTGAATTAACTCTGTCTTTTTTTTTGCAGTTTCCTGAACAATACTGAAAAACGTGAAGCAAAGGCAAAAAAAACCAACCCAAAAACCAACAACCAAAACCAAACAACCAAAGACCCAAAGGTCTGACCACGCAGAGGAAGATGAACAATTAGATCTTCACTCTAACCTCACCACTGGGATTAGTAACCCTTAGGGTGAGATACAAAGTGAGATACCTGAAACAAAGGTGAGACAGCCTGGTAGTTTTTTTGCTGAACTCTTCATTATCTGACACTCACAAAGAATTCATCCGGAACAGAAAGTATTAAATCATCACTCATAATAAACCATGGCTTAGAGAAAATTAAATAAATGCATGCACTTATAGTTCTGCTCCTGCTGAGACACAAATGCCAAAATTCAGAGCCTTATAGTTAGCTATACTTCAGTAGCATAAAAGAAGTGATGAACTCATAGGCATTACTCAAAGAGATTTACCGTACCTTTGGATAACCAAGTAAACTGAAGATATTTCATAAATTATGTCAGACATGCTGCACAGGAGGCCAAATGCCATGGGAAATTCTGCCTTTTTCTGAATCTTTCTGAATGTCTTGGTCAGGGATGAGCTCTGCTCAGAGCTTGCTAAGCACCAGACGCTGCTATAAAGATGCTACAGTGACTACTATATAAGCACTGCCTGTTATGGTTAAAGACAAACTGTAATGAAAGTGCTTCAGCTTTTAGTTACAACAGTAGTCCATAATAGATAACGAGCAGCATGCTTAATAAAGCCTTGGAGGGTGTATGTAGAAGAGGAAATAGAGATAAAAACACTGTTCCGAGGCTGAAGGGACCTGACTTCAGATCCTGGTGCTTCCACGGGACTTTTGCCAGACCATGGACAAGAGGCTTTGTCACCATTTGGCTTTCCTTAGAACAGGAGGATCCTAGCTGAAGGGAGAGCCAGGTCAGCTTTTGGGAGGCCAGGCATGGCCGGTCTGCACTAGCATGTGCTCAGCTCACCTCTCCATGACTCAGTTTACCATATTTGAAAAGGACTGATAGCTGTTTCCACTTGCCTAAGTGGCTTATAAACCACCTTGAAGACTTTGAAAATAGCAACTGCAGCAGTCTGAAGCCTGAAATTTCACAGTTTTTCATCCTTGTTCACTGGTGAGCTGGATTTCCTAGCAGGTCTTGGATTTTGTGAGATGCCTCACTTGAACATATTTTGGCCTGTGTTTTTGTGATGGGAGTCTTGTTTCCTAAGCCATCAAAGACCAAACATTTAGTGCAATGCTAAGAAAGGGTAGAGATGAAGTGATTAGGTCTTTGACATGCAGGGACACTAATTGCTATAGAGAACAAGCTTTTGAATAGCTTTGACATTTTCCCTGAATGCACACCTGTGGATGCTGTATTTTGCTTACCTCATTCCATTTCCAGGAACTGCCTACAGTTAGGAATACTGTAGGAAGGGGGGAGACAAGGCCCTTTTTCAGAGCTCTGACCTTTAGAGTGAAATGGAAGGAGGGAATTTGGGTCCCCATGCATTTACATAAAGGTTATAAATCAAATCTTCTGCTGCAGAGGGAGCACACGTAGGGGGTCCTCTGCACACTAGGAAGGAGAGGTTTAGAGACAAGCGCTATGGTGCATATACCTTTTATCAGGCAGCCTAATAAATGGCACATTCAGGAAATTAAGTGGCTGTGATTTTGTCTACAGTGGACTTTATTTCCTCCTTCCTACATTCATTTCTGAATGGAAAGGCAAGGAAAAGGGCCTTGGTATTTATCCATCTGTAGCAGGGATCAAACTTGTAACTGGTTTTATAAAGTGCAAGTCAAGTCACTACTGAACTGAACATTCAGTTTCTAGGTTAAGCCATGTGAAAATCACTAAGTTTTCAAACACAATCCTGACCCAGGAGTGGCTTCCTGAGGAAGAAAATGAAGATAAGGAGTGCGATGGAGACACACCCTCCTGTGTTTTGACCTTTTCTGGTGTTGCACTCAGCTGAGCAGTGGGTGCAGCATCCTCCTGCCTCACAGCCAGACAGCTGCTAGCCTCAGCTCTTTGCCTGTCTAGTCAACAGGAGCCACTCCATTTATTGCACCAAAGGGTAAATCAAACCGCCCATGCCAAAAAATGGTATGTTGGACATCGTGTGAGAAGACTGAAATCTAGAATTTCCTGCACTGGGACATAAGCAAATTTCAATTCATTCAAACCTGGACTGAATGTAAGGGGCAGTTTCATAGCCTTCATAGTTCAGGGTTGTTTTAATGCAAGGTAATTGCTTGGAAAAAGAATGAATTATTAATTCAAAGGCCAATTATTAATACATATAACTATAAATTCAAATGCAGTCAAACACACCAGCCAAAAGCAATGTACATTTCCAAAACCTGAAGGCAGCCGTGTGTGTGTAAGCAGGGTAACTAACTGCATTTGTCTGCACTGAAATGGAAGGATAAAAAGAGCCAGGAATCAACATCCTCACCCTCCTCACTTTCACACACCAGCCAGAGGAAAATAATTCATGTGACAATTAATAAAATATTGGCTTTCTAAAGAAAAGACTGATTTTTCCCCATTTAATTGATTTTGCTTTCACTTCCTTTTCTACTTCCTCTCCTGGAACAAAGTGCCAGAGGCAGTAGAAATACAAAAATTACCCTGAAAAGTAAGTTTAATCACACACCTCAAGGTTTTCAGAAAAGAGAGTGTAAAGTATAGAATACTTTGGCACTTGCAAGGAAGAAATAGAATAGTTCAAAACATTTTTTTAGAATTTACTTTTTTAATTTTTTAATTTTATTTTACTTTCTAGGTGGGCTATCCTTCCTGTGTTATGACTTTGCTTGTACATCATTCTAAACATCCCACAGACCAGTTTAAGGACAGGGTAGCACTGCAGTTTTTACCTCAGTCACAAGGCAATGCTGAGGAGTGGGGCGATGAGATGAATGCCCAAGTACTCACACGTTTTGCCCTGCTCTCCCCAGAGTTCATTTGTTCCCACAGTGAATGGGAAGGCTCCTTGGTACAGAATACAACCCACTGCTGATGCAGTGCAAAAGCACAACCTGCACACCTGAGCCCCATTTCAATCCCTTCTTTACTCCCATGCTTCTTGAAACCTCAAGCATTTGGGTTCAAGACAGAGATGAGGGAGAGGCAGCTCAGCTGATCTGCCAGCTTTCAAAAAGCACTCAAGGACCAAGCTGATAGAGAAAAAACAACAACAAAAAAAAACCAACCCAAAAAAACCAACCCCAAAAAAACCAAAACCCAAACCAGCTGATAAAAGCATAACTCAAAGATTTGAAAGCAGCCAGGAAAGAGCATTAGAGCATTGCAAAGTGATTGACAGAGGTTTCTATTTCACATACTGTCATTCTAATCTTGCAGTCCCAGTTCCAACATGTCAGGCTGGATCCCTCATACAAGGAGGAATAAAAAAGAGCAAAAGGGGAGAAATAACTACACAGCCCAGGGTATGAAACACAGAAGGGAGTGGGGTTGTCTGTTTCAGTGTTTAGCAATTTGCAACACAAAGAATTTCGATTCACAAACTGATGGTAACGGCAAAAAGGCAAGCTGAAAACAGAAAGTGTTTTTTGGCATAGTTTGAGGAAAAGTTCTGTCGGCAGGTATAACTGACACAGTTTAAATTCCAAAAGTACAAATGCCAATAAACTCACAGGACTGTCAGAAAATCAGAGGATACTTTTATGACTCACCCTAATCCTCTGAGATAGTTGCCTGTACTATGTGAAGAGCCTGGGCCCTTCAGTGAAGAGGACGACGACCTAGTAAAGACCTTTGCAGCTCTGCTTTTAGGAGCCTTCATAAAAATGCACAGAATGAGAAAATTTCAATTTTAGTCTACCCACAGAGGCACTATTGAGAAAACACGAGAGCTGAAATCCTCCCAAAAAGTCATTGAGAGCTTCATCACGAATGGAAGCAAAAGCCTTTTGAAGGAGCAGGTGCCACAGAGAGCTGTTGGTGGCTGAAAAAATAAAATCAAGAGCAAAGGATGAGGAAGGGTCTGGATCTCTGATTTTTCATAGAAGAAACAGAGAATACAGAGAAAGGTAGGAAGGGATGCAATTCAAAGAAAAGAACCGAGTCAGCAGAAGTAAGAAGAAAAGTTACACCATATGGCCAAGATCTATCCCAGTGCTTCCACCTAACTATTTGTAAAAAAATGTGAAAACTATAGGACAAGACATTATGGAGAGGCTAAAAGGGAAGATAGCGATGCAGATATCAAAAATGATGAGACATGGAACAGAAAGAACAGATGACAGGACAGTGGGCAGAGTAAAGGCTAAATTAAGTAACTGTTCATTTGGGTTCTGATTTCTGCTTTTGATCTCCAGCAGGAAGATGCAGCATTCACGTGTATCTTACTCCCTAAAAGCTCCCCACTCTTTTTCTTGTTATAGTCTTAAAAAATGCAACTTTAAACTGATGATAATTCACAAAATACTCATGCCAGACTTAATTTCATCTCAAGACATCACTGAACTGGAATAGAAAACCTTAATTTTCTTAGGAAAACTTTGCACCTCATAAAGGTTTTATCTGTTGCTATGGCAAAGGCTTTACCCAAAGGAGTTTCTTGTAGAACACCACAAGAAGGGGGAATTTTTCAGTTCCTTTCACATACACATTTTCATACCCCAGACATTTTAATTTAATCATATTTTCACTTCGTCCTTCAGAGAGTTTCTTTTATTCCCAAATAAGCTGCATTTCTACAACAGCAGTATGGAAGGAACCATTCTTATCACCTTCCCCACTGTAAATCAAAATCTACTGTTAATTATAGAATATCAGCTATTTCTCTTTAATGACATTCAACTGCTTAATCAAAATTGAAAGAGCAATAGAGCAACTGCCATGGTATTTTCATACGTAGAGCAATGACCTTTTTAATATGATTTCATGGAAACAATGGAGTTACATTCATCAGGTTATACAGTAACTTGCTGTTTCTTTTTTCAGATATTCTACTTTCAATTCACAATGACATTTGATAGGAGACATAAAAATGTCAGTAGATCAGGGTTTTTTCAGCCACCTCATCTGACAAGACTTCCACTCTCCCCGTCTCTTTTTACAGTGTTATGTTGTTCACTCATTTGGGCCTACTTCAATTTGCTTATTAAATATGTAAGAACTTCATATGCAGCCAGGAGCTGAATCATGTAAGATTAACACAAAGCCCTTGTGAGAGGATTTTTTTAAAATGTTATTAATATTAATAGTATGTGCAGCTCACATATTTTTGTACTTTCAAAACCCAAATGTCAATACAGTGGATAAATTGTGCTTTCCTTCCTTGTCTTCTTTGTCTTCCTCAAAGAAAGGATGACATTCAACTTAACTAAAAGCAAAACTTCATACATTTTCAGCTAAGTTTCATTTTTGCATCCCAAAGAGTCATGGTTATAATGGACTGTCTTGCCTGGCCATGGATACAAGACAAAAGATAACCCAAGGAAACAGATAAGCGGCATAAAGGTTTTATTCTTAGTGTTGACTTACACAATGTCAGAAATCACACAGGTCTTAAGTAAAGGACTTCACTAGCGACCTAATGAGAAATGCCCTAATACCTAAGGAATAAGGAATAAGAAGGAAGCTGGATTTGAACCTTGCACAGAACTGAAGGAAAATTCAAATGCTCAGGTGGGATCCAAGGCAGACAGCATGTTGAGGAAGAACATCTTCGATCTAATCAGTAGGTAATGTGAGGGAAGAAAAAGCCATCTTCCATCCCTCTTCCTGTCAGACTGAAGCTGGCTTACAGGATCTTTTTTTTCAAAGAACTTAGCATACCTCATTCCTTTCTTTCCATACTTAACTATAGGAGGAAGCATCACATACTTGCCCTGTATACTCAGAGACTTAGCAGATAAAGGTTCACTTAAAAATGGCTTCAATTCTCTATGTCTGACATGACTCAATTTTACATCTCAGAGAAATTCTACAGTGAAACATTTTGACAATTGTGTTATTATCTTGCCACTTCCCCATCTCCACTTCTGACTTTTTGGTGCTGTGTTTGGATCCTGCTAGCACAGACTACAGCAGAACCGCTGCACCTGTTCCTCAAAGGCAATGGCAGAAAGTACTGAGGCTTGGCTGCCACTTCACCAGCCTTGGGCTGTGCCCCTGCATGCGAGACTATCCTGAGGACCACATTGTTGGATCACTTTATTGCCAATGCACAAACAACCCTGTTGCTCCTTTTAAAAAGGGTCCTGCTATTCCCTTCTCCAGGATTGTCATTTCTTTTACCACCAGCTAAAATACAGAAGCAATTGTTAAAGCATCTCCTTCTAAAAGCAGACATCCTTTCTCACAAAAGACGACACCTGTTAATTTTCAGGCAAAATCCTTCTTTCTCTCTCTCTCACCTTGTGTTTCATGATCAAGCAATAATAATATTTTCTTCTACATGGAGACAGCTTCAAAAGTGAAAGACCACCCTATAGTCTGCTATTTTTATCACTTTATGGAGGGAAGAAATATGGAAAAGCAACAGATAGAGGCTGAATGAATCGCAGTCTTTGGTTATTTCAAAATTTCTATAAAAGAGAGGAAGTAATCATTATCACCTCCTTCTTCAGCTACATCTTGAAAGAAACCAGCAATTTATTCTAATCTCTGGAGGGTTCACTCCATATTCACAAGCTATTCTGTGTGATTGCTAATAAAATCCACTAACATTGAAATTTATATTTTAAGACCACAGACCAGCAAGAGAGAATGAAAGTTCACTATCATCATGCTGTATGGCACTGAAGCTGTAAAAGAATAAAAATACTTTGCAGTATTATAGAGCTAATCCTAAACCTGTCAGATAGGTCAGGATGAGACAGTTCTCTTCATTCATACTGATACCAAATGACAGCTTGTGCATAGCTTCTACATTGAGAAATGGTCACTGTGATTGTCTATTCAGACATATTGTTTAACACAGGACAGACAATTCTTCCAAGTTTAATGTTTTTAAATATTGGAATTTTTTTTGTTTCCTTCTTTCTTGATCTTCCTACATCTTTTCTGCTTCTGATATATTGCAGGACCTGAAACCGGAAGCTTTAAACTGAAAAAGAAGTAAAAAATATTCTAGTCTAGAAAAAAATATGACATGATTGGAAGCAAGACGTGTTGGAGTTGTAAGGAAGGAGCTTATTCATGTTAGAATTTCAGTCTCATTCCTCAGGCTGAGGACGCCCCCAAAATTTTTTAAGAACTGCCCTAAAGTAAAACATTAAAAAATTGATTTCTCTTAACCACACACAGTGGAATGGACCTTGAAAGATGTAACCCACGGGGACACCTCCTGATTTGAGGTTGTTGTGGCTTAAGCTTGGAGTCAGTAAACAATGAGCAGCCGTCTCTTCTCTTATGATTATAAAAACCTTACGTTTGCATATACAAGTAAATTAATCTGTGTTCTGGGAATGAGTAGAAGAAAATGAAATCAATCACATTTATAAGCATCTCGTGACCTTTACCCATTTCTCTAGAAGAGAAATAAAATGAAGACAATTGTACTTTGGTTTCCACAGAGTTGTCTGGGTGTTTGATAGGAATCTGACTGGGAAATGATACCAACAGTGAGATAACAAGAAAATCCATTTATCACTGTGACAGGTGCTCGGTTTTATATGAGTTTAAATTACCAGTGATGGAGTAGGGTTGTCTTTCTCTCATCTCAACCTCATAACCAATGTTTAGACTCAACTAAAGTTTCCATTTCATAGTAATCAAGTTACATGGAGTCAAATTGTTATTCATGAATTTAAGGAGGTTAAGACTTGAGATTCATTAATGCAATGTTGTCAGCCACAGTGAGCAGGTCCATGGCCTAGAACGGTGTGGTAATTGGTAAATCTGAATGCTTGGTGGTTAATGGCTGTTTATTAGCCTCTAATACATTCTGTGTTATGTAGTCTTACAAGATTTGACACTAGATATTTCTACTGAGTCACAACACCCTGACAGTTCACCTTTCATGTACATCAGTGGATGTGTGCTAGAGCTTAACTGTGCTATTGAGGAAA
Source organism: Falco cherrug (assembly GCF_023634085.1). Taxonomy (NCBI): domain Eukaryota; kingdom Metazoa; phylum Chordata; class Aves; order Falconiformes; family Falconidae; genus Falco; species Falco cherrug. The sequence continues at coordinate 28,229,355 of NC_073704.1, read as the reverse complement.
AGAAATACAAATCACCACTTCTTATACCTGCTGCCGTGCAGTGTGATATTCCCCATTTGGACACCTGGGGACATAAGGAGCTGTCTTGAAACCGGAGGCATCATTTTTAGATAAGGCAGTGTCAGCCACCTCATTTCTATGTGTGTATTGAGTAACCCAAATTGCTTTAGGCCTAAATCAAAATTAGCCGTTTGTTCCTTTTTTAGAGAAAATATACTTTACTGTTTTTTCTAAGGAAAAATCAAATCCAATCCCCATCCCCCCCCCCCCCCCCCCCAAATTCTTAAGATTTCTCTGGTTCTTACAGTTTTCTCCAACAAGAGCAATCTCTTCCGTTTACTTTTGAAGCACAAAATTTTACAAGGCATCCAGTCTGTAACAGAAATATCCCTTTTTACATCTCATTTTGATGGTAACATAGATTGCTAATAGGAAAGTTTGCAAGAGTATGTCATATTCACAGCATGACATTCGGCTAGGTAGGTAAAGAGGCATGTGTAAGGCGAGACAGAATTCAGCTGAGTCATCAGGTCCATCACAGGCTATCAAAGTCTTGTCAACAGTTGCCACCTCATATAAATCCTTCCATTAACACAGCTGTGTGCTTATCTGTGCTTGCATAAGCAGGTTTCTTATCGTTCAGTACAGGATAACCTATCATAGCTCTGACAATGAGGTGTTGTTTTTTTCTAATTTCCAAACTAAATTCATTTATACATACTTTATAAGGACATGCTTTGTCTACCTTGCCTTTTATCTCATACTCATCCTGGAGGTTCTCTTTTCTGAGGAATTTAGAAAGAGCAGTCAATAGCTTTGAGTTTATTATATAAAAAAATATGACAAAAATCTCATTCTCTTATATGTTGTCTCTAGTTCCTTGATTGTCCTCTGTGCCTGGTTCAGTTTGAATTCATTCTCCAACATAGATGAGCAGAAAAATATACAGGGAATTGTTCTGGCTGGCCCGGGCTGGGTGCCGGGTGCCACCGCAGCCGCTCTGCCTGTCCCCTCAGCTGGGCCGGGGAGGGAAAATGCAGCGAAAGGTTCCTGGGCCGGGATTAGGGCAGGGGGTCGCTCACCAGTGACCGTCACGGGCAAAGCAGGCTCGGCTTGGGGAAACTTACTACCAGTCAAATCAGTGGAGGGTAATAAATAAAACCGAATCTTAAAATCACCTTCCCCCACCTCTCCCTTCTTCCCGGGCTGCCGGGGGGGGGGGATCAGCTTCCCCCGGTGCCCTCCATGGGCTGAGGGGACAGCCCGCCTCGCCGGGGGCTTCACTGTGGCTGCCGGGGCATCTGCTCCAGCACATGGAGCCCCTCCTGCCCTCCCTCTGCCCTGGCCTGGGAGCTGTGGAGTTGTTTCTCTCACATATTTTGACTCCTGTCTTTGGCTGCAGGAGTGCAATTTTCTTTTTTGCCTTTTTAACTGTGTTACCCCAGAGGCGCTGCCACTGTCACTGATGTGTTTGGCCTTGGCCAGCAGCAGGTCCATCTCAGAGCCGGCTGGCACTGGCTCCATTGGATATGGGGGAAGCTTCTGGCAACTTCTCACTGAAGCCACGCCTGTAGCCTTCTACTACCAAAACCTTGCCATGAAAACCTAATACAGGAATAAAAATAAGAACTATACAGGCTTTACATAGGGTTGTTCATACTTTTTTATCTCTGTTTTTTTTTTTTTTATCTTGTCTGACACAAGGCAGAGCAATATTTGCTTTTTTTCCATAGGCATTCTATAGTCATACCATGATCGACCAAAACACCCAGACTATTTTCTTTCCCTCCTAGTGCTAAATATTGACAGTGCCCAATATTTTGTGTTAGTTCTGTTATGCATGACCTTCTGCTTCCATTGTTCCAGGAACTCAACGTCACTCAGTAAATTCTGTGTTGTACCTGAATCCTTCTTCTTTACTGGCATCTTTTCACCTTTGAAATTTTAGTGCATTTCAAAAGCATTGTTTAACATGTTACTCATTATGACTAGTGTGATAGACAATATTAACCAAGATGGAGGTTTGAGGATCTCTGCTACAAAGCTCCCTTCAGCCTAATATTTTCCCTTGTGGCATTTCAGTTTCTTATGCACCTTACAGGCTTCCTGCTAATTCTGTTCCTTTTCATCTTAATAATATCTCTTGTGGTGAGATATGACAAACTTCACAGAAGTCTAACTGGGTTAGATCTATGAAAGTTAAGACTGACAGGGAGTTTCTCATGGTATAATGCTATTGAGATGTTTTTAATCAAAATTCATAGGAACATGTTAAATGAAACAACCCAGTCAGAAACTCTCTGGCTTTTATGCTTTAGACCATGTGCTGGAGTCCTCCTAGTTTCTCCAGAGGTTACAAATATGCTTTTGGGTTAAGGTTTTGGTGAAATTCACAGTACTACAAGGCTTTGAGAGAAAAGCAGCAAACCCAGGCAGCTCAATTCAAATTGCCTTTCATTTGGAACAAGGGCTGTTCAGATGCAAACTCCAGTCACAGCTCTGTGGGCGCATATCCTGAGCCAGTGCTGATTGAAGGTCTTGGAAGGAAGCTCTGTAGCATCTATCTTGTGCAAAGCTCAAAAGCCTAACTACAAGAAAATTAGTTTCCATGTATATTATAAACCGAACTGCTCCTTATGAAGGGTATGTAACAAAGGTGTTATGCATATAAATTAACATTTCAAAAACATGATCACATCTCGGAAATATGAACTGAGACTGAGCCTATGAAAAGACACTGAGATCTTATTGGGAGGGGGTGGGGGGGTGGTGTTGCTCTTAAATTGCGTACCATCAAAAGAACAACAACAACAATAAAATAAACAATCCAGGCTTGATAGGTTTCATATTGTGATGCAGTGTCATGCATATTAATCACCATAATGAAACTTATCCCAAATAATTCACATACTGCATAAACAGCTTTGTAAAGTGATGCATTTAAATTGTTGGCAAGAACAAATTGTTCAAATCTGTGACAATTAGAGAAAAAAACCTGTGTCTTCGAACTATATTCTTTGGACTGATTCTCTTCCATCCAAATAATAGAATCTAAAGATGGACCCTTAAGAAAAAGTATGAAAATCCTTTTTTTCCTCGGCAAACAATGGACTTACAGAAGAGTGCTAGACCATGGCAGAAAGCTCCCACACCTGGTAGGTTAAGCCTGCCACACATGGTGGGTTGTTGAATCCTTCCAAAATTATCGCAGCAGCTTCTATTCATCCACGTACACTGGTGGTATAGACGATGAAAGTGACACAGTTGTTTTCATTATTAACTTCATTATCTCATCTGTAACATTTATTAGCAGCAAGACTGCAAGTACAGAAGGCAAGCTGTTAATGTAATCAGCATAAGACAAAACCTGAAAAATGTGAATAACATGCTATTTACATAAAAACAGCCTCTTATTAAAATCACAGCCAGGGCAAAGAGCTCAAAGGCAAATCCAGAAGTTTTTCAGTAGCAACTACAATAAATTTTACAGAATCTGGAATAGGGAAGGTATTTTCAGAAGTATTTTTGGCAGTATGTGATCTTAATTAATAAGGCTCATTAGTATTACCGTTTTCATTCATACTGCAATTGCTTCAAGTAGCCACAATCAAGAACCAGAATTCTGCTGAGGTGAACTGTTTGCCCAAGTGTAAAAATTGTGTTTGTCCCATGGAGATGATGAGCTAAATTCAGTGGGACAAATGCTTAGATGGTTTGCTGAATTGCAATTGATTTTAATCTGTGCTTCAAGTTAGTATGTACTAAATGGTCTTTCTCTTATTGGGTGGTGTTTTGTTTTGGGGTTTTTTTGTGTTTTTTTTTTTTTTTTCCACCTAAGCTTTCTTTTTGGTTATAAATGCTTCTGGAAATTATCACTTCTATATTGAATTATACACGGTACCTAGAAAAATGACATGCCATGCATGGTTGGAGGTTTAAGTGACTATTATAATATAAATACCAAGGCTGCAATGTGGATTTGTTCAGTCAAGTTATTTACGCAAAATGGATCTTTAAAGCAAGATGTCTATAGAAGTCAGGTCTTTTGCCTTTCGATCTTTAACCACTTAATTCCTCTGGATCACAAGAAAGGAACAAAAACTTTGATTTTCAAAAAAGGTTTAATAATGTGTAAAAACTTAGTCTGTCCCTCTGAAGCCTAAACTATGACAAATCTGAGACCCAAAAGCCCAACTATTGTTCTCTGCCTTGGTTGTCTAGGTCCCACAGGTCTAACTTCAGCTCCATTCCAAGGAAAGATCTGTGTTCATTTAATTGCCATAAGGCATGCTTAAGCCCAGACCTACCCTAACCCCATTCAAGTCATTGTGATGAGTCCTTGTAGTTATAGCAATGCAAAAACATACTCCATGAGTTCTGGCCACAACCAGTTAACATACTCCATGAGTTCTGCCCACAACCAGTTACTCTAAACTCCATTTCATACAAATGTTGATGCTTGCCATGCAAAAGAACCACCATGGGCCGAGATCCATGAAGGTGTTCAGAACTTGATCCTCTGTGAGATGGACCTAGATAACTCTGTTCTCTTCCTGGCTTTACTTAGAACTTGCTGCATCCTCTAGGTATTTGTGGTGTTTCTAAACCAGTGGCTTTAATCACAGTACGGCCTCCATCTCAGTCATTAAAGATGAATTCTTAAACACTGTATATGTCTGATTTTACCTATGTCATCATCAGAAGCTAAGTTAAGGTCCTTGAGGATGTGATGACAGTTTTTTTAACTGCAGTCAGGGATGGGTTAATTTTAATGAGAAATCTGAAGCACTGGAGGCCTCTGTAATTTGCTGTAGCACTTGTTCCTCAGGGGAAGTGATTCTTAACTAAAATTCAAAAAATTCATCATAAAAATATTACCATAGAACAGGATAAGACATAAAAGTCCCTCTTCAAGAAAATAAATAAAACATCGGGTTTTATCGCTCTCCTTTAATTAACATGCCAACCTTTCTATTCCTTCCTGGAACCTCCAGGGCAAATGATGTCAGGTGGTGACACGATGCAAACACCCTGGTGAAAAAAGGAAGCAGCTGGTGTGTGTTTGAAAAGGGAGTTATTTCCTAGCAATGCAGACTCCTTTGGAACTCATCTCACACCTTTTGCAAATAAATAACTTACACATGCTGACAGTATGTCACCTTTGGAGAAATTACTGTACATATAGTATGCAAATTTTATACAGTCACTGTGCATTTTGATTTCTCCCAATTTGTAAAAATGAAAAAGGTATACAAGAATATAAAGGGAAACACAAAAGACTGGGTAGCCACAGGCAGAGTAAACTTTCATTTGTAAGTGAAGTCCTCATGTGGTACAGGAAGACTCCCACACCTAACATTTTGATAACACCGTTGCAGAGGTGAGAAAGTTAAGTCTCCTTTTATCCCAAATCCACATATGTACAGCTTAAGAAATAGTTTTAATGATAAACACATGTATGACTATATCACCTGCATTATAAGAAGGGTTAGATAGCAGGATCAAAACAACTTATTTGGGCCTTAAAATCTGTAATACTTATTCTACATCTTAATGTGACAGAGACGGAACACACCAGGAATTGAGCAGAGAATGTGGGCCTTTCCGCCCACTTCCTGACTAAATGGCTGGAGTCTGTCCCCAGGCTTCTCCCCTAAGGCAAGTTCAGCAGCCTGCATTTTGTTCCTGTTAAAATCTACAGAGAACAGCAACATAGCCAATGATCCTCAATACATTATGTCAACAGAAAAGCTTTGGTGGTTATTTCTTCAGCTGGGCTTAGGCAGAGATCTGATCCAAAGGTTAATGCAATAGGATTCTTTCCCTGAAGTTCAACTCTGCCTACATCACAGGAATTATTCTAAATGGCTCTTGACTTGTTTGCCAGGTTAGTCGTTAGGTAGCTGTTGTGGTTTAACCCCAACCAGAAACTCAGTACCACACAGCCACTTGCTCTCTCCAGAGGGATGGGGAGAGTTGAAAGAGTATGTAATAGTCAAGGGTTGAGATAAGAACAGTTTAATAAATAAAATATAATAGAGGGGAAAAAACAAACCACCACCACTAATAACAAAAGCAATTTGAATAAAAAGGAGGAATAAGGGAAGAGGAATAAAATCCAAATTGAAGGAAGAAAAAACCAAAAAAGTGATGCACAGTACAGTTGCTCACCATCCACTGACCAATGCCCAGCCAGTTCTCAAGTAGTGATCGGCTGTCCCCGGCCAACTCCCTTCGGTTTATATACTGAGCATGACATCTTATGGTATGGAATATCCATTTGGCTAGTTCAGGTCAGCTGTCCTGGGTCTGCTCCCTTCCAGCCTTCTTGTTGGCAGGGTCTGAGAAGCCAAAAAGATCTTGACTTAGTGTAAACATTGCCTAGCAACAACTACAAGCATCAGTGCGTTATGAACATTGTCCTCACACCAAATCCAAAACACAGCACTGCACCAGCTACTAAGAAGAAAATTATCCCAGCTGAAACCAGGGCAGTGGCAAACAATCCAGTATTCATGGTCAACACCTTCTGGTAAGAGCCCTCTGAAGCTTCAAAACCTGCCTAAGCAGGAGCACATGTAGACTGCAGACCCTGAGGTAGTTGTACAGTGCAGTGATAGCTACACTTGTGTAGTATTCTCACGCTGATAACAATATTTTGAGGAGAAGGACAGCTGGTGACAGAAGCCTGACTGCAGCTGAGGAGTACAGGGCATTCACCACATAAGGCTAGTCAAAGGAGATCAAAATGCTGCATGTAATGGTCCTTCTTAGTTTTCATTCCCAGGCATTTTGCCATTGGACTGGCAGCCACAGGGCTCTGATAGCATGGGGATGCACTAACAAGTGAGGGCTGAGGCCATATAGTTCAGGCATACCACTGATAACACATCCAGGGAAAGCGGGCAGTGAAGGCAGACTGACACCAGATCTAGCTGTGGAGGCAGGTCCTACCATACATCCTACAGCAATATGTGTAGTTGAATAATAATGAGTGTGCAATATCGCTGCCCCTTATTAGCTTATGGTCTTGTTTGCTTGGGAACCATTACAAAAGGTAAAGAGGTCGTAATTAGTAGACAACAGATAATGATGACAGTGGTAAGGAAAACGTAGCTGCTTTCTGGATATTATACATGGCAAGGCACAAATTGCTGTGCAAACTAGGAGACAAGCAATAAGACAATAAAAATTTCTCCATGTGAGAACTTTTGAAGTCACTGGTGACCACAGAAAATTTCTGCCTTTACAAAAAAAAAAAAAAAAAAAAAAAAAAATCATCCAAAGAGAAAAGGTAACAATACCTGAAAGCATAGCTAGATTAGAGGAATGACTGTATCTCTACTGGAGTATGTCTTTTGGATGTGCAACAGAGAAAACAGACCACCACACCACTTCTGTGCGGAGAAGGATCTAGCCTGAAAACATGTAGCAGAAACTGCTGATTCAAAGGGGATTTTTGCAAAAGGCCAGATATTTGCAACAGTATAACAAATTGTATGTAACAAATAATCAATGAGCTGAGGCACTGATAACAAATAAAGAACAAAAGAAAAATAGCCTACTGGGCAAATAATTGATGGTTCATGACCTAATCCAATAAAAAATGTAATAAATAAATAAAGGTCTTTGCGATGACATGCAAGTCCATTTATCCTATTACAATGGCAAACCCAGAGAATTTAATTTCATCCATTTACCATCATGGAGTGATGAGATAGCATCTCAGCAAATGGTTAATTTAAAAGACTACCTCAGAGTATGTTATTACTTGTTTTACAGAGTAAAGAAACATAGCTTAAAATGGAACTTGATACAGGATCTGTGTTTTTTTCTGATTTAATCAGAATTGTCTGTCTGCATGAAATGGTGATTTTCAGGAAAAACAACGACAGCAGCAAATAGCAAGTCATATTAGCATTCTGACTTTGATGGACTATTTAAGGAGCATATGTCCCTGGTTGCCAAGATGCTTGTTTTAAATGACCTGAAGTATTCTATGTGAATTCAACTACAGGACACACATGGCAGAAGGGTGAATACTCTTTTTTTTTTTTTTTTTTTTCTTTCCCAAAGAAAGCAGCTCTGGAACAGATTGTAAGTGACACTTGAACTTCATTCACATCCAAAGAGTTCTAGTTTGTTGAAAGATATAACATCAAACGTCATATCAGCTCCTTGCCATTCTGACACAGAGCAGATTACTGTCTGAACTGATGCAGAATTAGCAAGCCAGTTGTGCTATCAGCCTAATAAAAAACAGTTTATAACTACAACTAGCTGCAGATTTCACAGTGACAAAAAGAGTAACCACAAGAACTCAGTTCTTTGAGTACTAAATGGCGAACTGTGGATCACTCTTCTCATCCCTTCACTCCAAAAATATGTCCTGAAGCTTTTTCCTTCTTCAGATCCAGAGCAGTCATTCTTCAAGTTGTTCCTGCAATGTCAGTCATGTATAGTCCCTTCACATACTTGTATACAAAATGAGGAGTGTAGCCTACATGCAAAAGATTATTTGTGTGGAATCAAGTAGGCTATTGTATTAAGAATGGTATTTACAGGGTACATTTAACAATCTGGACATGATTACTTTGAAGATTGATCTACAAAGAGACTTTCAAATGAAACAAACCAAATGAGAAAATAGTTGTGTTCTTCTTCATCTAACTGGAAAAAAAAAATAGGCTAGATTTTGTTACAAAATTAATGGTGTATTCCATGCCAGCTGGATATATTAAATATGTCAGGTCTATAAATATGTCCATAAATAGGTGAACTATCTATTCAGCCAGTCCCTGTTTCTACTACGAATGACTTTTGGCGCCAAGAAGGTATTACTAATACAGTAAGGGCAGAAAGTTCCAACACTTTTCCAGCTCTGGTGTGAAGCCTTGGAGACACTTTCCAGAGACTGAAATTTCCATAACATATGTGTGCCCTTTCACTCTGAAGAAAGGGAACATGCACAGTACAAAATTGGGTGATCTCTTTTTCTGTAGTTTATAGTTGCAGGTCTGTTGCAGGTGATGACCTACAGAAACAGCCCCTCTGCCTTTGCACTTAACATTCATGGCTGTTTGAAACTTGAGCACAATGATGTTTTCTCACCATTTTGTTGATGTTAATCAGAGCAAAGAATGTTAAGAATGAAAATGTGAAAACTTCACCTTTGAAACCAAGTTAATTCCTCCCAAAAGGAAAGAAGGATGTAGAAAGTAGTATAAAATTACTTTCCCCCCTTCTCTCATTGCTATAAATGAGAAAGAAGCATCCCTGACATTGTTTTAGCACTTTTTTGCAATATAGGAATAAATCTGGAACTTCCAAGTAAGACTACTTTGACAACTGCACTAGAGACCTAAAGACACAGAGACTGAAAGCAAGAAGTCCAATAGATTCACTATACATTTACACCCAGGGATTGTAATTTAACAAATAACAATCTCAGTGGGATTCTGACAGCATCAGAAAATTGCAACATCATTGCAAATGCAACAAAGACAATCCTGGTGTAAAACAACAATAACTGAAAATAGGAGATCAATAGTTTTTTAGAAGGATGATAGAAGAGCCAATGAAATAATTTGGGCAGAATATTATAAGACACATTAAAATAGCCTTATTGATGCATGTTTAGGTGCCAATACTGTCATTTAAGGTGTACCTAAGTTTAAGCATTCTGATTCTGATCAATATGCTCTCCTTTCTGCAAAAGAGATTAAACCCTAGTGATATATGACTACTTTTTATCCATGTTCAATACAATCACTGATCCACCATTTTCAATCAGCATTTCCAAGGATGTAGTAGAGGTCCCTATTTAATCATTCGTCAGACTCAGAAAGGTCAAAGAGGACAGTCAATAAATTCTTGTCAATTAATACTCTAGAGGCTGAGCTAGAGTCATGTTTAATTTCCCACTGGGAGAACTGATTGTCCATACCTTGTCCTGAAATGACAGAGCGAAGTGTGTTGGCTCTCCAGATGTTTGTATATAAACCAAGAAATGTAGACTGTATACAGAAGATGTCTTCAGAGCACCAGGAGGTGGGCCTGGCTGCAAAACCCCATGGTTAAAATCCTTCCCAGAATGAGTAATGGATTCTGTGGACCTGGCAGCTCTTGGCTGCAATCAACAAAGTGGTCTGATCTTCAGCCTGACTCTGATCTCAGCTCCTGGACTTGCCATCATATGAGAACTAAATAAAACTATCTAGTTTTCAAAGACAAGATGTCTTGGTATTAATGAAAGAGCACTACACACTAACTGATTGCTGCTGTATTAACTTGTGCTTCTCCTCATTGCTCATCGCAGCGGTTTCTAAGGTTCTTCACTCAATACAAATCAAACACATTTGTGAACTCCTCAGGCTATTCATGCACACATAACCAAACAGAACCCTGCTGCTATCACACAGAACAGCAAGCACTCTTATAAGTTTTTCAACCCTGAAAATATCTGGTGGAACAAGCACGCCTTATATAAAATCAGAGCAGACCTATGGCTTGTGTTGTTATTTAAATATTATCAAGAATGGTATGTGCATCTGGTGTTATAGAAAACTTAAAGGTACACAAGGTCCCTGCCACAGGGAATGTATGCTGTCAGTACACGTGCTGGTGTGTGACTGTGGGTAGTAATTGTTTAGCTCAGTATCTCTTTAATGCTTTATATGGCACTCAGATGTAGAATGCACTGAGGCTTCCAGTGTTATCAGTGCTCAAGAAGTTCTGGAAAAATTCATCGAGAACTCTTCTCCTCACATTAGCATTTTACTTGCGGAATGCTTTATGTTACCAAAATCAGTGCTGGTATGAGATAGTGAATGAGTACAGCTAGGAGCTAGAATATGTTGGAGTATTTGTGTTAGCATTTCAATGTGTTCAAGTGGTCCTTTCCAGGTGTACATTTGCCTCACATTTATACTAGAATGAACAGGGTACTGGCTGAACGGTACCACACTGCTCAAGCAGTCTCCCCATCGGCCGAAGCCACATGCCAGGTTGCCACCGAGACCCATTTGTGAGGTGGCTGCACCATCACCTGCCAGGCAGAGACATGGGGTGTGCGGCAGTCTCAGCAACCTGCACCAGCCCCTTTGCTGGCACAGACACAATGCAGATGTGCCATTTGAGAGCCGTAATGGATTGTATCCCATCACACACACACACAATTTTTTATTTTTTTTTTTTTTTTGCACTGCACTGGTTGATAATATAGACAGACCTGGGAATCCTACCTTTCATGTACTACTGATTGATGCAGTAATCACAGGCAAGGCTTATGCTCAGATGTCAGTGGATAATACACCTTAACACATGTGACCCTTAAATAAGCAGCCTCAGTTTAACTGCTGCTTATCTCTGAGATTTCCCAGTAGCATCTTTATACCATAAGCAAGGTGTTATCAGCACTTGCTAGAGACCATACCAATGTGTCACACGTTTGCAAGGATCACAGGGGCCTGGAAAGAGTCTGAAGTAAAGATGGCAGTGCCATCATTTCTGTTTCATCTAGACACCACTGTGCTTTTGCGTTCCCTTTCCCTTAACATGCAGCACACAATTGGTTGCGGAATATTTTTGGAAGTGACACAGTGTGACTTAACGCAAGAAAAACTGAAGGAGGCTTCTTGCAAAGGTCTATCTTACCCAGCAGTCCTGTTTGGGTTGTAGCTGGTGGTAGTTACTGGCAGGTAGATATAATTGCACAATAAGTTCACTCTGCAGAACAAATAATAATGCTGAAAACTTAACAACAATGCACCTCTGCTCCAAGGACTGGAAAAAAAAGAAGAGGCAGGTTTGTTTCAGAATACATCTATGAAGAGTCAAATATTTCAAGGTCAGTCACAGCAGTGTTGTTCCTAAGAAAATGGATTTAAAAATTCAATTCTAAAATTAGAATGTATTTTATACTGAATTTGGCTTCCAGTAGAGTTGAAAGGATCATCCTGCAAGGTCATCATTTCTGTTTCCCATGCTTGGAGGCAATAAAGGAGATAACTATGGCATTCTGAAATCCTCATGTTATTACTTTGCTTAAGTCACACATTTTATTTTCATTTGGTTGCTTGGTCTGTGATAGATCCCAACTTCTCTTACGTACAAATGCTCTCCTAAGGATTTTTTTAGTGATTTAGCGACAGATCTCAGAAGACTACGAGTTGGATAGAATTTATTATACTTAGCACAAACAGCAATTTTGGCAGTATCTGTCAAAGAGTACAAGTGATAGCTTATTATGAAAAAATATGTAGAGTGAAGGAAGTATGAAGTTTCAGTGCACTGCTTTTCAAGGGAAATGACCTGCCTGACCATATTTTGGCTCATTTTTCTATGGTGGTTCTCAGCTGTTGAGTTGCCAGGTTTAGATAATCTGATGTGAGCGCATGTCACTACTGGGTTGGATTCCTAGGAGGTGTAAATCAGGTTTCAGCCTCTGAAATGTCACATCAGGAATCAGAATATTCTTTTTTAGAGACCCAACTCCCATAAACTATGCTCAGGTGTTTTTACTTAAATAAAACAATTTAATTAAAAATACATTTCTTATTTCTTTGTAATTATAAAGCAAAAATGAACATGACCAGAAAATGGGGACACACACACACACACAGAAGGGGCAAGCTGTACAATAAAAGAAGATTGACATGAAAGAATTCTAGATGAAATCTGATAGTTTATATGTTAATAAAGACAAACCAGGATGTAAATAGCAATTCAGATTAACTATTTTAAAAGACTGAGGTTTCAGCTGATCATTTCTTCTAGCACCCTCCATAGCACAGGCTAAATATCTTTGGCTAGTTTACTTTTTGTTTTTAATTTGTGCTTTGGAGGATCTGTGACAACTATTATCTGATTTCTACATCAAGACTATGATTCTGATTTGACCTGGTTTTCAACAGCTTCCAGCCTTTGATTTCCAGGGGTGGAGAATTCAACATATCTCTAGATAAGTTACTCCAACAATTAAACTACCTTGCATCTGAAAGGAGCATCCTGCCCTTGGTATGAAATAGTCTTCAACTTCCATCAAGTAGTTTTCTGATGCAAAACATCATTGTACTTTCAGAAACCTTTCTGCTTTGTCAGTATTTGTTGACCTTATCCAAATCATATCCTAATCCCTTCCAAGCCTATAACCCCAAAACAGCTACACTATCCTGATTCTTCTGCTCATATCAGGTCTGCTGTACACAGGAACATTTTTGAAGGTCAATTTTGAACCTTGCCAGGGTTACTGGAACTTCCCGCACCCCAAAAGTCCTGTCCTTCCTCAACAAAAATGAAGAATGCACCAAAACCTTTTTAGTCAGCTAGACCCTGTCAGACTTTGAAACTACAAACACATTGGTTTTATATCAGATCACACCCACATGGAAAGTTTGTTTCCTAGCAGTCAGTATTACATTTCTGAACCAGTGCTTGGTGATATGTATACTGCCCTCCAAAGAGTTACAACATTCATAAACTGAAATGGAAAAATAGCTGCATCTTCATCTTTTTCCCTTTGGTATTCCTTTTTCATTTTTTTAAAATGAAAAATACTTGCTCACATTCATGTTATGTTTAGTAAGTTCCTTGACCCCTGCACTGAATTAAGACCTAGTAGTGATCTGTAAATATAACCATATTTCCAATCATAGTTTCTGAGACTTCACTCAGCAGTGAGACAGTACTGGGGAATCTGAGACCAGAGCCCTTATTTTCAAGGTGGCATCACATGATAATCTCAGCTGAGAACCTGTGAGTACTCTGGGAATTATCTTCTATCAGGAAAAAGAAAAATTCCCAACAAAAAGAAGTGTAAGATATGAATTTTTCTCCATCCTTAGATTTAAATATTGTCACCAAATATACACATGAAAAAGGAAACAACAAAAAGAAAAAAAGAAAACAGAAAAAAAAAAAGTCCCAACAATAAGAATGCTTGATTTGAAATTCAGTATTTACTGTCGTGATGGTCTTGTTCATTACCCTGGATTAATTAACCTTCTTAGAGAAGTACTAGAGAATATGCTTGAAGTTTCATTGTCTGCCTTTATGCTCAACTTTGAATTTTTGTCAAAACGTAAGATGAAACGATTTCCTGAAACAGGAAGCATTTAAATACACGCTTAACTGACTTGTCAGTTATGGTATAATTTCAGGTCAAAAAGGATCCTAACTTTACCTAACTTACTATTGGCTTTGAATTTCTGCTTTGGAGGATCTGAGACAACTATTGTTTGCATAAAGCATTAAAAACTTGAATTCAGAACAAATCATATGTGTGATAGATTTAAAATATCTAGCAATATCTAAGATACTGAAGAAAAATATTAATTTTGCTATCTTGTTACTGTGATAATTTAAGGCATTCAACACAGCCTGGTTTTATTAGGAAACATTAGATACCGTAATACTTTTTGAGTTTGCATAATGCAAGAGTGTGGGACAAATATTCATGTTGGCTGATAATAGCTTCAAGAGCATATTTTTTCCCTTTTTCTTTAATTTTTTCCCCTCTCCTTTCCTTAAAGAGGATTAATCTTACTTTTTCTGGTGCTTAGTAGCCAAAGACAATAATGTGTATGAAATTAAATGGGAATTACTTTAGAATTTTAAAAGAAAAATTGTTTTAGGAGTAAAGTTGTAAAAATAAGGTCAACTGTCTGCACTGAACAGCAATACAACCAAATCCAAAAATGACAAGCTAGTAAGTTCAGCAAGACAAGGATCACAAAATTGCTTTTATAAAATCAGTATTTTTCCAAATTTGCAGTGTGAATACTTAATAAAAAGGAGATCTGGGATTTGTGCCCGGATTAAAAACAAAAAATGGAAAATGGGTAAAGGTTACTTTGAGTTAATGAGGATTCAAATCACCTGCAACACACAGGCAGTCATGGAACTGAGTATAGAAGATGAACACAAGCATAATAAGTGAAAAATATTTAAAATTCAGGGGTCTTGGTAGGTGGTAGATAATTAATGCTCAAAAGAACACTATGTTTCAAGCCATTAGATATAACTAGTTTCATTTTGAGGCAAAGAGAAGTAACACAGAAGGATTGGCTCTACTGAACTCTCCTCTGACAGATGCTTGTCTAACATTTTTGGGTCCTGCGTGTCCCTTGGCAATCCCTCACTGCTTCCTGCTTCTCACTTCTATAAAGCTTTTCTGAGTGTCTAACCTGCATGTACCTTGACTCAGTCTAAGTTAATGGCTTCCCAACCTATCCTCAGAAATCTGTTTATTCTCTTTGCCTTGTCAGTGACCTTTTTCATATTTGAGCAACACCACAGCAACTTCCTATGCTTTTTCTTTCTCTGATTTCTTTCATCTTTCCTCATTTTAGAGCTTTGGACATTCTTGTCCTCTTCTGGACACTGCTCACTGCACATCTTGTTATGGCTTGGTTAAGGAAAAAAAGTGTTATCCCTATCATTGTTTTACTGAGACATTAAATGTTTTGCTTTTAAAAGTTTTGAGGTAGGAACAAGGGAAACTGGAACGTGAAGGAGATCTGAGCACTTTTGGAGAGTAATGCATGTTTTAGAACTTTCCTAAGCAAGTTTAAGTTTTACAAAGAATTTGCCATTCCCCCTTCAATACTCATTTCAGATGATACAACATCCACTGAATTTATTAAGTTCTTTTAATTGATTTTGTGGGGCTTTCAGAATACTTCCTCCACCCACTCACCCAGTAGGCAGCTGATGGTTGTTGTGAGTGATTAGGGAAGAAGTACTAATGAAACTTTTCTATTTCTAGAGTTCTTTCATTCTAAGTGAAGGTATTAGTCATCTTTGTGCTTTCAAAAGATGAAGACTTTTTGAAATATATTGGCCATTTATACAAACCCTTCTTCCCATTGTAATCACCTCAAACTGCACTATTTATCACATCTACATTATCCTTTTATGTATTACATTCACTGCAAAACTGTAAGAAAACTCTTTGACCTAAATATAAATACAGAGTAACATATCTTTCTGAATAACATAGTGATATGGAGCACACATAACCAAAACTGGTTTGTATCTGGCTGTGCATGATAACTACAGATCAGGTAGAGAGTGTGAAAAGAGGAAAACCAAAAGCTCCAAATGTTACAGCATCATTTTTCAGGGAGAAAACTTCCAGAGGCATTTTTCCTTGTAGGCATGACTAGAAATGTCCTAACTTTCCTTAGGAAATATTTTAACACTCCAACTTCTAATGACATTTGTGTCGGTTTTTCTACTTGCTTCTGTAGGATCTGGATTTTCATTTCACCGTTAATCCCCATGAACACATCCAGCATACATCCTACATATCAGGTAAGCCCTTTAGCTCTTATAAATGCAACTCTAATCCAAATTTTGGGCCTGACAAGGGGCTCATAGAAGTCACAGTAAAAGTAATTACTGGGAGATCCAATTCTTTGTTTGTGAAGGGAGTGTCAGACAGCTGGTAATCTGTGTTTGACTTGTCTTGATGGGAGAAAATGCAACCTCAAATAGCAGCTGGAATGAGATCCTGTTGCTCATATATTCTGCCACTAGACACTCAGCTTTCTAGCCACAGATGATAACAACGTGTTAAAAGCAAGTCCTTCTTATGTCACCTCAAGCATAATTTTTATTTGATTTTTTTTTAAAGTCACAGCTAGTGATTCCCATGACACTGTTTGTAAAAGGAATAATTGATTTTGGTCATCTTTATG
Organism: Falco cherrug; assembly: GCF_023634085.1. Classification (NCBI taxonomy): domain Eukaryota; kingdom Metazoa; phylum Chordata; class Aves; order Falconiformes; family Falconidae; genus Falco; species Falco cherrug. The sequence continues at coordinate 28,212,655 of NC_073704.1, read as the reverse complement.
TTGTAAACCATGCCAGTATAATAACCAACAAGCCAACAAAATATCATCTTTTGTACAGGGAAGCCTCTTACCTCTTTGCTACCCACTGAGACAGCAGCTGAACAGGGATCAAAAATACACATATAGACTGGGTATTGCAGTTACTACGGGAACAAAAAAAATGTACAGATGAAGGGTAGATAATGTGATGGTCAAGTGTGAACAGGAGAGATGTTTTCTGAACTGAAACAAATTATTTAAAAATAATAAAAAGTAACATTCCTTTTATTTCTGTAATTTGTAACCAAGAAGGATCAATTATTCAACTTTTAAAATGTTCAAGTTCAAGATAATATACAGGTCTGGCACAGTGCTTTCCAAACCATGGACTTAAAAGTTTTTAAGTTTTGGTATTTGCAGTATTTGCAAAGAGGGAAAAAACAACACACTACATTTGGGAAGCTAGGGAAACTGAGATATGCGGTAACAGTGTTTGGCATGAGGTCATTGGGGTGTTCTTACACTTTGCTTTACTGTATTTTATTCTGCTGCCCCCCCAGGTGCATTTGTTCTTCTACACAGGAATATACTTTTCAGCTGAATTATAGTAGTGTGGAAAAATGATCACCTTTGCTCACAAACAAGCAAACTCAGAAATCTATAATCTTTTTTGTTGGAAAGCTAGTGAGATGGAGAATTACGAAATCAAGACCAAAAATCAGAATAAAAAAACCTAACACCTTTTTGTTCAATATTTCCTCTGCCTAAACACTAGTTCTGCAGATGGGTGGATAGTAAACCAAGATAGATAAAAAGAACCATTTTTTCCAAAACATAATGCAGTCAAAATAATAGAGGGCAGGATAATAGTCACAAAGAAACCTAAGTTCTCTTATAGCATTTTTGCTCTCTAAAGCAAAACAAGTTAACAAACAAGGCATCATTCTTTTCATTTTTCAGTCAAAAATCAGCTGCATGAAAAAGAATTAAAAAACAACTGCGTACCAAGAAACATACATACTTGCAATCCCAGCTATACTGCCTTGGTAACTATAGAAAACTATGAGACTACTGTATTACCAAAGAAAAAGCGTGAGTTGCACTGGGATAAGTTCAACACTAAGTGCACGAGGGGTGGGAATGGATAACGGAGAGCTTTAAATAAAAGCTATGATGGGACAGATTTGCTGCTGTGGAGGTGTCTCTGGTTCCTTTGTTAAATGCTGACTGCAGTCAAATGTGAGAATAGTCTGGATAAGAGGGCGCTTGGTCAGGCACAGACATCTCACTGGATAAATACGTGAAGGCTGTGGCGGGTTTTGGAAGGGGCACAAAATATTGTGTGGTTCATAGGAAGAGGCAGGACTGATAAAACATGCTACTGACTGGCCTAGTGGATTTACAGTTTGCATGGGCTGGCATACTGCTCTTTTAGTGTAATCTATTTCAAGTAGAAAAAAGTCTAGTATATTTGTTTATGTATACTCATACCGTACTAAGTAATTCAAATTGCACATTATCATTGGAGCCCCACATTAGTTATTATGTTACTGTGGCAGAGATGGTAGCATAGAATAAGCAACAGCATTTTTTTGTGCATATCACTGTAATGATTATACTGATTGGATATAACAGCCCACAAATCTGAAGTCCAAGAACATCAAATTATCCAGCTCTGCTTTCTTTAATGCAAATCTGGACTAGAGTGACTCAGCTGTTAGGCTTTAAAGGGTACCACAGACTTGCAGAGCTCAGGTTCTTCTGAGGTCTCTTAAAATTTACTCCAAGTGTCAGATTTAAAACTGCTATACCATAAAGCCTTAGCCTTTAAGTTAGAAAGTTTAAAAAGTAAAAGGTTTAGAGAGACTGTAAGGGCTTTTTTTTTTTTTTTTTTTTTTTTAGGTAAATCAATACTCTGAATTCGACCTCTTCTAGAGAGATATAAATGCAATGGATTAGCTAAAGGTGTTTCTTTTTGACAAGTCTTCAGTTTAAAAAGTCACAAAGTTCAAAACACTTTTATTAATGACAAATAACATTTTGTTTTAAATCCTCAATTTATATGAATAAGATTATTTTTTTTTCTATACTTTAAGAAAGACTTACAATTCTGCACTCTGTGCACCTCTATGATATTCTTTTATTGGTAATCAGCTTTTTATCTCCTGGGTAAATATATTTTTAACTACTTCTGTCAGTTCTCAAAAATAACTTTTACTAAGAATATAGAGATCTGAAAATATTGACATCTAAACACGTTCTGTGAAAAAGCTACTCTGTCCACAGAGACTTTTGGTCAGAAAAATGTTTAATCATAGCTTTTTGATCAGTAATTTTACTCTAGTATTTCACTCACAGATCTATGAATGAAACACTAAAGTATCACAGTTTCTTTATCTGCTATTTCTAACATATCTTTGAGTCTCATACAATTAAAAGACTTTTAATGGAAAAACTCTGCTCATCTGTAATTTGGACACCTTGAAGAAAGCAAAAACCAACCAGCAAGCTCAGTTTTCTCTTGTTTATGAAAAGCCGTATTTCCCACCATGTAGAAACTCTCCAAACATTTTGAGATGAGAAATTTTGCAGCAAAAAGTAGCAGTAATTTGGGACGCAAATGGCTTAGAAAATTCAGTTAATGCGGGAATATAGCCTTTTGCTCTTTTCCCCTTCCAACACTCTCCTTTCTGAAGGTTCCTACTGTAAAATGAGTCATCTGAAAGTCATTGCAAATGATTGAAGATTTTCATGAACACGGAATAGTTTCCACTGACTAGGAATGGCCAGCCAAGACTTATAAGGTTTGTCAGAAGTTTAGATGAGAATTAAAAAAAGCTGGTTGACTACTTGGCTAGGTTCCTGCCCTTCATTCAGCTGCCTTCCTGTACTAACTTTCCTCCTAGGGTGCAAGCTTCATTGCCTCTCCAAAGAGCAGTTTGCTGGACCCAGCCAACATTTTCTAGGGTAGGGTAGGCCTACAGCTGAAGAGGTCAAAAGATCTAACTGACGTGCTGGCAGGGAGCAAGGTGGAAACAAATCTCATTTTTGTCTTTAAGAGTAGAATTTTTCTTGGGACTCCTCTATGAAAAATACATAGTTTTTAAAATGTTACTTAAACTTCAGGGTTTTTTTCCTCTGTTCTCACTGCCAAAAAATATAAGATTTCTGATGCATTTTTATTTCTCAGCTCTTCTAGAACTCTCTCTATGGAAATTACTTTGAACTTTGCTTATGTGAGAGGAACAGCTGAATAGTTATCACTATCTGGGTCTAACTGTATTTGGAAAATGTTTCAGATATATGGTACTTATGTCCATAGGACATATGTCCCAAACAAATAACAGTAGATATCTTAGGTATTATACTTTTAAATTGACTTTTTCTTATAATTTTATTTATTTTGCTTAAAACAAATGCATGCAAACATACACCATTCCAATTGTAAAAATATCTCTTGTCACCTACCAGTACCATCCTATTTACCATCAGGGCACCATGCAGTGGTTACACAGCTACCCAGCATGGGGAATAGGGCAGAATCCAGCCTTTCTGTAACAAATGAATCCCAAGAAGGCAGAAGAACCACAGTTTCACATAAAACTGTTTCATGTGGAAAACAGAGAGGAGAGTGGATCAAGCCTTAAAGCTAATGGAAGTTATATATTCTTCCAACACGTAGAGTCCTCCTTCTACCCAGGGTATTTTCATTTTTATCAGTGATGTCTCATCCCTGAAATGAGTTTCAGAATAGTGTTTGAGTTCGGTATTATTTCTGTTTGTTCACACTTGTAATAGTCTTAAGAAGTCTATCGAGGATTGATAAATGAAGCTTCCAGTTTAGAGTTGAAATTTCCATACATATTAAACATTCTTTCCTGCCTTTTAGTAGCTAAATACAGAAGTCAAGATATGTGACTTTTTATTACTCTATACAGCCTAAATTTTCTATGTTTATTTATATCCTGTAGTCCTGGACAAGACAGATATAACCTGAACCTCACAAGCTTTTCTGATCCAGTTGTATGAGCTTATAAATCATAAAGCTTATTGAAGACTGACTGCTTGTCAAGGGCAGTGACTTAGAAACAAAGACAGAAGAAAACCAAACCAAAATGAAATGTAGAGAAAAAGTTTTGAAGTCTAAAATTATGTACCTTTTTGTTACATTGTTAAAATAAAGATAGAGATGGGTTCAACAGAGAAAAGATGAAAACTGAAACAGGGTTTCCAGTAACTGAAATCAGAAGTCATAGTACAACAAGTATGCATTTTTTGCTGCAGCCTAATTTGTCAAATTACCACACATAAGTACCAGGAAAACACTGACTAATTTTTAAGGTCCCTTTAGGTTAAACACAATCGTTTAACAAAAGCAGTATATATGAAAAAAACCCACATTCTTTCCAATAAAAACAAAGAAATAATCACATGCAACTGAAATTATAATGGTTAATTAATATTAATTATTTCTTTCTTGAATGAATGCTAATTTTTTGAAAATAAAGTGTTACATTTCTATTATTCAATGGGATTACTATTTTCCAAAGTGACCAGTGTACCATTTGTAGCTTTCATTACTCATACTTCAAAATATTTGCTATTTTAAGCCCGACAGTATAGAAACAGTTGAGACTTCTGCCTTTATTTTGCTTTTCTTGCTTTTTCACTGCTTTTAAGTAGATTTTATTCCTTGTAATTCTGGAGAAAAGACAGAAAATCTGACTTAAGTGCAAATTGAATACTTTGGAATGATAAAAAAAATCCATAAAAATCAAAATAGGTTTTTATTGCTATTAAAAGAACTTGCACATTTCTCTGATTTCTCTTGGGATCTGAGAACTTCTGCAGTATTTTGCAGTGGACTCTACAGTTCATCCTTAATAAAATTATTTACTTTAAGAAGCATAAATATATGTAGTAGCACACAGCTGAAATGTAGTATAATAAAATATCAATGTCTTGAATAATATTTAACTTAGCTAGGTTTTTAGTCAGTGGAATAGTTGCAGCACCCAGGGGATGGGAAAGACATGTCATTTCCATATGACCGCACTAAATAAAGCTCCCTGTTTGCATAGCAGGGAGTTTGAGAGCTTTCTGCCAGCGGTAGGAGGGTATTCTAGTTGCAGATATAAACCAATGCATTCAAATTGCTCACCAAGCCCATCCTGGAGGGCCAGGAGAAGCTGCCAACCCATTGCTGTCATGACTCACTCAAGCAGTCTTCCTATCTGGGAGGCACTCAGCACAAACCATACGTCAAGCTTCAGCCTTGACCTTTTGTCGCAAGTGGTTTTGCAGGGGTCTTGTCCACACTGTTCATGGAAAGAAGCTGCAGGGGCTGGCCTTCCACCAGGGGTTCTGTGGGTGGTGGGAAGAGACCACTGTCCGCTGCCGAGAGCAGGGAAAAAAAAAAAAATCTCCTCTCTGGACCTCAGGGTAAAGATTAGTCCTGGGTCAGGCAGGGGCCATCATAAGCAACACCTAAACCAGAGGTGCTGGCCGCCTTTTTTGTCTGACTGCCTAGCTGGTGAGAAATGGAGACATGTTGATATCTCACTCTCTTCAGTCTTCCGAAAGTGAGTATTTTCACTTGGAAACCTCCTACGTAACCAATTGCTTTCTCTTCTTTAATGTTTGCTTCTTAAACTGCAGAATTTTTATGCTTTTTAAATGTTATTTACTAGCGTACAGATGAAACAACCTAATGCATAAAAGCCTACAGATTATTGAGACTTCAAAGCAGGATTAGAGTGCACTTGAGTGATACACTGATACACACTACTCTTTGATACCTGTCAGATATATAAAGATTACTAAGGATCTTCCCACCCACTCCCCTTAACAGGTCCTTAAGAACCTGGATTTATTGTGACAAGCTTCTATCACCTTTTCTTTTAATGCTCTGAGATTCAACTCTTCTAGTTCTTCTTTACAAAACCTTAATCGTTTAGCCCTTGGAGTCACTGAGCTCATTGCACACTGCCAAAGACAGGTAAGACGGGAAAGTTTTTCTTCACATTACTCTGAAATACCGGATGGCAACATATTCTTTTAAAACCCATGCTTAATGTAATCACAAATTTACGCAGAATCACTTGAAACTAATTTAAGTAAGAGATGTCACAAGCTGAAATGTCATTTGTCACGAGTTAATGCTGTGCTATTTCTGGAGAAAACGAATTTAGTAAATAGCCTGATTTTAAAAAAAAAAATGTCAGCACATAAATAAATGAAGTCAAAGAAATCAATTGTATGTTTTTTATATGGGCAGTGAGATTTCCCTAGGGCAAGAAGAAAAAGTATCAGCCATGTGGACAGCAAAAAAGGGGCAGAGATATTCTGGTTGCCAGGCCTGTTTCCAAGTTGGCTCCCAGGGCAAGAGTCAGCAGAGAAGCATCCTAACAACTTCAAGTCACAAATCACACTCTGTTTGGTGAAAGCCAACACAAAATACCCACTATTTTCAGCCTTTTCAAAGAGAACTTTCTCTGAGCAAAGAGAGAGTAAGAGACATCGGAACAGCATAATTTGTTCTCTAGATCTGCTCTTTTTTTCAGAACAAATCTACACTTCAGATATCTGCAGAACTGGCCAGCAAATCTGATGGGAACCATATTAGCAACATCCCAAGTGGAAAGCACCAACAAGGGAGTTCCAGAGCTGCTTTTCCTCACAGCTAAGTAAATCAAAATGATTTTTTTCTCAGGGAGATGGACTAAACCTGAGAATCAGATTGTTTGAGGATGAATAGTCTTTTGAATCTTTTTGCTTCTATATGACTTTTTGGAATGTGGTGGTTTTTTTTTTTGGTTTGTTTTTTTTTTTTTTAATGAGACCCGCTTCCACTGAAATGTTTTTCCTCCTAAGGTTTCAGTAAAGAAAAACTATACCAAAAAATTCAGGGAAATGTCAACAAGAAAAAAATTCTCATTGCCCTCTACTCCTCTCATGGGAAATAAAAAGTCATCTAGTTTTAACTGCAAGTTGGAATTCTTTTATTCCTGTTCTGAAGAACCCAAGAAGCTTGTGTGGCTGCAGTGAAAATTAGAATCAAAGGGACTGATCAAGTTCTTAGACTAGCAAGCAGCAAGAATTCACCAATTCCAGCTGGTACAAAATGGCAAAGTTCTTATGATAGCAATGGAGTTGGCAGGTTTAAGTTATTTCTACAAAAGTTGCTATGTGCATCTGCAGTGTGAAGATATCTGCCCACATCACTTCCCACAGAACAGTGTTCAGTGAATTCCCAAGAGTGTCTGATCAAATTTACCTTTTATTTTTGCTCATCTTTAGGGAGGGTAGAGGTCTTCAAACATGTTCATTATCTAGAATTCTACATTGATTTCTTTGCTTCAAATATTAAGCTTATGGATTTCTATGAGCTATTTGAGCTATCATTTCGTTCAAAGGGTCAAAGGAATTGGATGACACTGTTTTCACAGTCTCTTTGATGGGGTGCTAGCTTAAAATCCTGTTTCCATCACTACACGCATGGCTATGAAATTCTCTTTCTGTGATTGTTCATGCTAATGAAACTTGATTGGTGTGATGTTAATAGCAGCTGAAGTTTCTGTTGATTGTAGCAGGCTGCTGCATCATTTCAGTCCTTAAGCACTTAATACACATTTTGTCTGTAGAGGAAAAAGATACATGGTCCCTTTCCTAAACGTTTTAGAATCGTGGAATCATATTTTGTCCTATGCTGAGTTTATGTCATGCAGAGCCGTAGGTATATATGATTATATATAGTAATTAGTATAGAGATGGTAAGATTTTGACTCAAATAATGAATGTGTATAGATTTTATTTTTCCTTATAGCTTTGTTCTAGCTGTGCTAATCAATAAGTTCCCGAGTATCCAGTGATCGTAAGAAAAAAGACAACAATTCTCAGAGCACAGTGACAGGGCTGCTTTTAATTACTTCCCTTAAGCAAATATGCAGCTCTGTCTTGGAACAGAGGGAGATGTTACAACCCTCCTTAAAACCCCATTGGATGAACTGTGATTTTGTTGCTGCTTTTGCTGTGCAAAGATGAAAGAAAGCCAGAGAATGACTGGAAGGGAGCTGGTGGCCAGCTTCCTTTGCTGGAAAAGTTACCAAGGACTGTTAAACCAGCTGAATATTGGCTAGAGTGTTGATCTTCAGGGGAGGCCAAAACTACACTGTTGTGTATAAACAATAAAAAAATAAATTAAAAAAAAAAAACCACCAAATTTGCTGTCATAGGAGACTGGAGGCAGAACCCAACAGCAGCTTCAAAACAGATAAGATAAATTGTGGTCAACAGGTCCCCCCAGATACTGACGGGAGTAGGCAAGGATGTGTCTTCTCACATTGCTAATCTGCTAACTGCAAATGCAGGGGAAACAGGAGGAGAATGCCTGCAGACAGCGCTTAGGCTAACACAGTCTCCCTGACCCTTTGGTGACAGTCCCAGGCACAACAGATCTTTGGTCCAACCCAGCAGGTCACTTCTGACGCTATTAAAAAGTCTAGGATGTTTCCCACTTCCTCAGCAAAAAATGGATCTTCTATTGAGAAGTTTCTTAGCCTGAAACACGCTTGTCAGCTGGACATACTGATTTATTTATGTATTGTGCAGGCTGCGAGTACCAGAGGCAAGCCTGAGCATGGATGTATAGCATGTTAGCTGGCTGTGACCCTGCTCAGCACACAGTGAGAAACACAGTGAGCTGCTTTGCATTTACTGACGGGAACAGTGAGCGCTCAGGCAGTGACCACAGGATTACTTGCTGTACATTCACACACCTGTTTACCTCAGATTAACCAGTTCGTGCAGCTACATCCTCGGGCTGCAGCACTGAATATGAAATCTATCTTCTTTTTTTCTTTTGCCTTGCAAAATGCCCCACCAACGTGTTCTTGCCTAGGGTGTCTACCTATAGCATAATTGATTCCTACCTGTCCTGTAAATTACTCATGCATGTTTATGCCATTAACAAATTTTAGAAATTATGTAAAAGATGCTGATGTTCTTTCCTTTGGATAGAGGCTGGGTGAGATCTCCCAGCTTCTGGCCTCCTGGTGGAGGCAGGGAAGAGACAGGTACAATTCCCTGCCCCAAAACAGTGTGCCCCATGGGACAGGCAGGATCTATTTCTAAGTGTAATAACCTATGCTAGGAACCATAACATGTCCTGGTGAGACACAAGGTAATCTGACCATCAGGTAAATTATGGTCACATCATCTTACCCATCACATGAATCTGACCACCAGGAACTGAATGTAATATGCTCCAAATTTAGCAACTACAGAGACATTGATTTGAGACCTCTCTTGATATTGGCACATTGCTCAAGCCCTGCACAGAGCTGCCTGTGTGTCCTACTCTTATGACCATTTACACGCAAAGAAGGACATGTCAGTGAACCATGGCTGGTGACCACAGTACTCAGGTTAGTCATAACAGGATTTATATTCCAAGCTGCCTTGGCATCCAAATACCTCAAAAGACAAGAGAAAAACTTTTTAACTGTGAAGGTGAACTAGGACTAGAACAGGTTGCCAAGAGAGGTTGTGGAGTCTCTATCCCTGGAGATATCTAAAACCAACTGGACATGGCTGTGGACAACCTGCTCTAGTTATTCTTCCTTTGAGGAGGGGATTTGGACGAGATGATTTCCAGAGGTGCCTTCCAACCTCAGCAATGCCATGATTCCATAAAAAGATATTAATGTCATTCCAGAGATATAGGATATGCTGAGTGACATCCAGCTGCTCCTTTAAAGAGGTTCTGGTACCCTGCAGGTCCTGTATCCCCTAAGCTCACTGCACGCAGGCACTTGGGTATGCTAAGGCAGTCCAAATGGCAGCACACCCCTGTGTGCTAAGGGCTCAGTCTCACACTTCGCCCCAGCCTCCCCCTGTTAGTTCTGAAAGCAGTTTTCAAACAAAGACCACAGGCATATGAAAGAGTTCTGAGTTTAAGTCCTTGGGAAAGGAGGTGAGGGTTATGGAGGCAGCACAGACTGCCTCTCTGAGCTCCATACCTCTTCTCAAATAGATTTGGGAAATCTAATTACCGATACTACCAATAGCAGACTGACTCCTGATTAGTTTTTGGGTTTGTTCCCTCAGCATCTGAAAATTAAAGAAACATTCATTTAATGAATAAACCAGGGATTGGCCTGGAAAAAAAATATGTTGTGCACTAATTTCAGCAAACATTTAAATAAGTTTCTTAAGATATACTCATAAACCTCTAGAAGTCACATTACCCAATTCTTACAAATGCATGTACGGGCTTAAACTTTTACTCAAAAATTCAATTGTGAGTATTTCGGATTTGATGTAGAGAGCAATTATTTTTTAAAAAAGCTCTGCTGCCGAGTCCTGATTGCTTACCATTCAAACAGGAGAAACAAAGCCTTGAAGTTAAAGAATCTAATGCAAACAGCTTGAAATTTGAATCTCAGTGCTCAGTAAACATCATCCCTGAAGAAGCTATATACAGCCAGCGAATCATCCTTCCTTTTCCATTTTCCCCTCAAACTTCATGCTTCAATGTCCCTAATTATTCTCATACTGAATAACTTTGAGAAAACGGCGATCTGTTCACCAGCAGTCCACGAATAGAAGGGGAAAAAAACCTCTCATTTTCAAAAAAAAAAAAAAAAAAAAAGTTATACATTGTACCCAGCCCTGCAAGATAGCTAATACTAAATGTGGCAGATAGAATTCGAGCCGCTATGGAACAAAAAGGAAATAGGGGGAAAACTATATTTAACCATATTTATATTCACAGCCTTCTACATAGTGGGAGAAATAAGCACTTAAAATCAAGAGAGTAGGCACAGATATCATGGTCTCTTGTAAACTTACTCCAGGTAGGATAAATAGTAGGCACTGAACACAGCTTAAGTAGGCATAATTTTAGTGCTGCAGACAAAGAACTACAGTCTAATCTTAGGCACACTTCTCTAAACCCTGGCCATACCGCTGTGCTGGGGTGCAGGTGGCCAATGTATTTGCAACAACTTTCTGTTGGGAAAATGTTCGTACACTTCACATGCAGTTCCCACACTTCTCCATTAGCCTATGAATAAGTACAAATGACTGTAAGTCTCCCATAAATTTACAATATCTCAAATTTTCTAGATTATCTGCCATTGGGTATGTGTGGGATTGTATTAATATTTTAAATCACACAGGAAAGCATAAAGCAGACTTATACATACCTCCTTCAAAAATGGAGGAATTCTGGTATAGCGGGATCATTCTTGCCAGACGTAGCAGCGTCTACATTTTTCCAGTATCCAGCTGCTCTTGTATGAAAGGATTTTGGAGTTTAAAAATAGCAAGATAGTTCCCATTACATTCCCATTCTTTTTGCCCAGCAGCTGTTTGGCTGGAAAGCATCACCAGTACACAAGGAAAAAAGAATAAGGGAGCAGCTTCAATACCTCATAACAAAGCCTTGTAACTGGTCTCTGGTGGTGACCAATAGGAGATGCCTAGTGAAGAATATAAAACTAGAGCAAACACATTTCTTAACCTCCAGCCATGTTCAGTTCAGGGATTTTTCTGGAGACAGTTTTGAACCTGACTCTGAAAGAAAACCTAACTCTAGAAACCAGTAGAAATTATGCCTAGAATGAAAAGTAACAAAACTAATGCGCTTCAAACCTTTTTAATATATACCCTGACAATCAGATGTAGCCTGTTACAGTGAGGCCAATAAATGAGTGGTCTAGTTTCCATGATCCCCACTGGAAAACCCAGTGGAACCCAAAGGAAAACCCTAGCGTGCAACAGCTCTAGAAAAAAAAAGTAAACGAACAAACCAGTGTTAAACTCTTAATATATGAGTTCAAATCGGTCGACATAAATATCTGGAAAGCTGTGCTATACCTAGTGGAGCCATGCATCAGAGGGCAGCTGAGAAACTTGCTCCTTCCCCGATGAATAATCATCCATAAAAAAAGATGCCTTCGCTATCTGGGAGGAGCACTCTGCCCCCTTTCTTATGGGAGATTAATAAGAAAACCAGTTCCACATAATTTCTGCAGTCTGCTTTGTCTTGGGGAAGGAGTTCTGTTTCCTGTCAAAGCTGCCGTGAGATGGTCTCTATCTCTAAGACACACTTTTTTTTTTAATTTTATTTTTTCTTTAAATGCCAGCACACTTGCCAAAAGGCATTACTGTTGCAGAAAAACTCATCTCTAATATCTGCATCTTATTCCTAAAACAGTTTAGCTTTTTATTGCCACTGTTTATAGAAAGCCTACAGTAATATAAACGGCTTTCATAAAAGTTGCCAGGTTTTTAGCAGCATGCTGTGCCTCCACAGCATTTACAATTCTGCTGCTACGAAATAGTATCCAATTGCAGTATCTACTGGCAGAAGCACAAATTGTTCTCTTAGGTTGGACATTGCTGGAATAAGATCACATTTGCTAACACCTTTTTTGTTGTTTTTGTTTTTTTGGCAGGATGAAATGTTTCTCTTTCTTTTGCCGCGTAAAAAAGAAGGAACAGGGAGTTGTTTGGTTTTGTGCCCTGTTAGGAGAATGATTTGTTCTTCTTATGATATGGGGCTTAATTATACTTCCCTGCTTGATGCTGGTATTAGAAATTCAGCTTTCCACAACTGTATTCTCCATGGAAGGCACACAGTATTCAGAAATCTGAACTCCCCTCGTTACATGATGCCAAGACTTCGGACAAAACCACTTACTCTCAAGCACGCTAAAAGGATGCCCGTAAATCAGGATTAAGTCTGTTTTCTCTGTAAGCCAAACCATATCCAAAGCAGCTACCATGCAGTAAAAGCTATATGGTAAAAGAACACTGATAAACCCTTGTCCCAAGAGCAAATATACAGACTAGAAATTTACATTAGGTTTGACCTGCAGAATGCATTTTACTGTGTAATCAGAAAGCTATGAAACTACAGCCAGACATCCCAAAACTGGAAAAATTCCTTTTCCTAGTGCTGACTAAAGATAATCTCCATGCAGACAACACAAAGCTGGCAGGGAGTGTTGATGTGCAGAGGGCAGGAGGCTCTGCAGAGGGATCTGGACAGGCTGGACCGATGGGCCCAGGTCAGTTGTATGAGGTTCAACAGGGCTCAGTGCCGGGTCCTGCCCGTGGGTCACAGCAACCCCCCGCAGCGCTACGGGCTGGGGGCAGGGGGCTGGGAGTGCCTGGAGGAAAAGGGCCTGGGGGTGCTGGTCGACAGCCGGCTGGACGTGAGCCAGCAGTGTGCCCAGGTGGCCAAGGCGGCCAACAGCATCCTGGCTTGTATCCAAAACAACATGGCCAGTGGAACAAGGGAAATGATGGTCTCCCTGTACTCGGCACTGGTGAGGCTGCACCTTGAATACTGGGTTTGGTTTTGGGTCTCTCACTTCAGGAAGGATGTAGAACTGCTAGAGAATGTCCAGAGAAGGGCAACAAACCTGGTGAAGGGTCTAGAGTACAAGTCTTATGAGGAGCAGCTCAGGGAAATGGCGTTGTTTAGTCTGGAGGAGACTCAGGGGGAGATCTTATTGCTCTCTACAGTTACCTGAAAGGACCTTGTAGCAAGGTGGAAGTAGGTCTCTTCTGCCAGAAAACAAGTGACAGGACAAGAGGAGATGGCCATAAGTTACAGCAGGAGACGTTTAGATAGGATATTAGGAAAAAGTTCTTCACTGAAAGGGTGGTCAAGCACTGGAACAGGCTGCCCAGGGAGGTGGTCAAGTCATCATCCCTGGAGGCATTAAATAACTGCATAGATGCAGTGCTTAGGGTCATGGTTTAGTGATGGACTTGGCAGTCCTGGGTTAACAGTTGAACTTGATCTCAAATGCCTTTTGCAATCTAAATGGTTCTATGGTCCTATGACCATTTCATGTTCTGCACTGATTTGTTTCTAGGCAGTATATCGTGGTCCCTCACACACGTGTATGTGGGGTAACATAACTGATTCCATGACACAATGGCAATCCCGTTGCCAGTCTTGTCTAGGCCTTACCACAAAGCTTTTGAAAACTTCTGTCACTGATTTAGAGCTTTTGTGCATTTCTGACCTCTCTCCATCTTTCAAGAAAAAGCACCACTTACTAAAGCTTACCAAACCACAGCTGTGCAGTACAGTATTGAAAGTTGAACTGAGCTTTCCCTTTAGGATTGAGATTAGGGTTTGCTGGGAAAAGATCTCACTACCTTAAAAGGACGCATATTTTTCTCAGGTTCACACACACTGTTTATGATGGCCTGCCTGGCATCTGGCTGTACTGTAGAATTTCAAATTTGTTTTTCCTCCAGGGAGCCAGAGTACTAATCTACAGTAACACAGGCTGTAGGAATCTAATCATTGTACCATGACCCCAAATGATCTTGTTATGCATTCAGCTTCTGCCCAGTCTATCTCATGGATTGACAAAAGTTTCTGCAGTCTGGAGATAAGGAATGTGGTCGTATCCATTTATTCTTGCTTTACTAGCCTGGAGACAGCAATATATTCCAGTCATTCAGATGAGAGACTTGCTGATGAACATGTAGCAATAAATGGGAACCAGTGAATTCTGTGCAAAACCACTACGTGGCTATAGTGAAGGGTAAAGCATGCCGCTACAGAGGTGTGCTGCTGAGAGAATCAAAAAGGCAGAGAAGGTGGCAGATTTGTCTTCTTGGAACAGGTTGGACTTCAATAACAAAAGGCAGCACCATCACTCTCAAGGACATTTCCAATCAGATTTGGAAACTTTCTTGAAAGCAGAAACTGGTTTATCCACTATTTTCCTTCTTTTATCCCATGGAAATTGCTTCCTGTAGACTTGGAGGAAACAAGTAAGTATGTCAGCTGCTTGCCCTGACATCATTACCTTCCCCAAAATGATGGATCTGCAATGAATAATCAATGCATGTAGACACATACTTTGACCTCACTAACATCTCTGTCCCATGCTGGGGGAGTCAGTTCTACCATAGCTTTTATGGGCACAACACTACGAGGCACCTGAAAGAGGCAAAAACCTGCCTCCATCTCCTTCCTTGCTTAGGACCTCTTCATGTGTTTGGCTGAGGTGATGGTATTGAACTTTCAGGATATAAATGTGGCCTCACTGCATAACATTCAGTGAGGACTGAAGGAATGGTCTGAAAATTAAACATGTTAAATTCCTGGGAAATCAGTTTACCCTCCTTGTTTTGAAAGGACTCTGCCACTGCTCTCCACAGCTCCAAGAGGCCAAGCATGTCAACTAGTCACCCCTGCAACCAAACTACTCCATGCTCAGCTCATAAAAGTGACAGCAAGTGATATCACTCATTTAATACAATCTGGATGCATGTCTCTCAAGTACCATAGCCAGTGTTTCCCTATCAGCGCAGCAACGTTTGTCACAATAAAGGTCCATTTAAGTAATTTCCAAAGTCACAGTAACCGGCCACAGTTTTCCTTTGCACTTCCTGGTACATTTCCATATTGCTTCCCCAGTGACTCCTGACTGTATTGCCTGCCTTTTCCACTCAACAAGTATCTCAGAAAAGCAAATCATCTGCCCTTTCCCATCTATCCCCTCATCACTATCCTACCTGCCCACAGATCTGCTAGGATACAGCACAAACAAGGAGATGAATCAGCGTTCAGCTTCACTAAGTTACTGCAGGTAATCTGACATATCTTCAGGAGACAAGTCTAATACAGTATGAACTGAGTTACTTTGATTCTGGCTTGGTGCACTGCCAATGAAATAATTATCATTTAAAGGTTAATTAAAGAATCTGCCTTTGCAGGTTGTGAGGAAGGCACTTAACAGCAGGAACTGAGCTCAGAAATTGTCGGGTTGTGTGCATAATACATAATGTTACAGGCACTAAAATACATACATATTCCAGCCTCACTTTGATCTCGCCTGCAGTAGAGTAAATGCCATCCATCTCTGGATTTGGTGGAGCTGTTCTGAATTTACATGTTATGCAGTACAGTAGGCCCAGGAAAAAAAAAATACTTTGAAGAAATCACTTCCATCATGTCTTTTTATCTGCAGCTCCACACACACATCTGCTCCTGCCACACACACAGTTGCAACACATTTAAGGCTTCCAAAACTTACTAATTATTCAGCACCCAAAAATGCAATTCCTGGTGATGTTCAGCTTTCAAGACCTGGTCGACAACTGGAGGACTGAGACTTTACATTTCGGAATAATGGGGTTTACTCAGTCACTGCTACAAGTGATGAAGCTAGTTCTCCAGCCAGCCACGGCTCTCTGAGCCTCCCCTGTCTCCCTAGGCTGGCAGTTAGCCCTTCAGTCTTCAACGGCATGGGGAAGCTGTATTGCCTGCCTATAGTACTTCCTTTTATTCCTCCACTTGATATGGAGAAATAGTGTGAAATGGGGATAATGGACATGGATTGTGATTGTATGTGTCTGCTTAAGGAATGTGGGTATGGTGACTAGTCATGGGTGCGGTGACAACTACAGTTTTGAGGAGACGCCTGTCCCTCCTCCTCCAACAAAGGGGAGACGCCTGCCCCTCTTCCTCTAACAAAGGGGCTATTTAAAAGAGAATGAGAAAAGATGAGAGACATTCAAATGCTATCTAGAGGGAGGGAGTGCTAAGTCTCCTTGCTGGAAAAGATTGGGTGGTCACAATCACCTGAAGAAGATCGGGTGGTCACAAGGACATGAATCACCTGAAGAAGATCGGATGGTCACAAGAACATGAATCACCTACAAACCTGCAAGACCACCACATTCCAGGAAACGGACTGATAAGCTAATTAACATACGAAGCGGGGTTTAGGTAACGAATATGTATAGGCGTTAATTGAATATTCATTTGTTCATTGTATAAATGTGAGATGGTTCGTCACTTCGGGTATGCACGCTTGTGGAGGAGCGATCCCCCGTGCATCTGCGCGCAATAAACATACCTACTTTATAACTTTCGAGTTATAGAGTCTAATTCCGCACGTCACACTGACATACATCATTGTTGCTGCAGCTCTTCTGAGTGCTTGTCTACACTACACCAAGAAGGATAACACTTTTCAAAGGGTTTTTTGCTTGGCCTCAATACAACTCCTACATGACCTAAAGTACCAAGTCCATGTGGGGCCCAAGGCTTCACTCCATCCTCATTACGTAGATATACCTTACACATTTTGTCCCTCTTGTTTTGGCCTGTTCTATTGGAACAATAAAATATCCATGATGATTGTGATTATTTTAGCTCACGTAGATTATGCACTACCGAGAGTGATATACCTTGCTGCGTCTGTATTAATTTTTTTCCTTAAAAGCTATTGGTTTCATGAAAGAAGATATAATGATGACAGCGGGATCCATCATTTCTTCCTTATTTCCATGTAGATTAAAGTAACATCATTTTAAGATGTGCATGTGTTTCACATCAAGAGCACAGAACAAGTTACCAAAAATTCAGAATATGACAAACCTGTCAAAGGTGGAGGGAGAGACTCGTCAGACAACTTGAGAGTTGGAATAAGGGCTTGCCTGAGTTGTCAGCAGCCATTTCACCCCTAACAAGGCCAACATCTAGCATGCTTTTCCACCAGCAATTCCCAGTGCATTTCTCCTGCAGCCACACACACACATAGTGTCATTCAAGACTCACAGCAGCCACGCTTTGAACAGAAGATGGAAGCTGATGTGCAAGTGCTACCGTCTTTCAGAAATTTTGCATCAGATGCCAGTGTCACCCCTCCCACTAATGGCAGTTTGCAAATAGGAAATAATTAGCTGAAAATGCTGTGAAACTGGTAATCTCAACATGCAGCCTGTGTGTGAAAAGGAGAAGGGGGAGCTGATGAGAAAGCAGATCTGTTAAGGGATGAGATAAGAGAAATAGCGTCAATTAAGAGAAGAACAAATCAAAAGAAGGAAGTCCCAAGAGTTAATACTAAATAAAGGAAGAAGGGAGAAAAAGCAGCAGGCAAGGAAGGGTCCCAAAACAAACTGAAAATGGAGAGGTAACGTTTATGAGACCCACATCTCTGGGGCAGCCACTCAGTGCTTTTCCCTGCTTAACTTCCACTCTTGTGTCCTTCGATTTCCTTTGCACACACCTCATTTTATCTCCAGCAGGCTGAAGGTGAGAACTTTAAAAAAATGCTGTCACCAATTTGGAAACAAAGCAGCAACTCTAATGAGCTATACCTGAGATATATTTTTACAAAGTCAGACCTCAAAAGATGTTTTTTTTAATGTGGTGAAAAGCAAACAGAACAGCTGTGAAACAGGAAAAATGATAAACAGCAACAAAACCAAAACTATTAAAAAATCTGTGGTATAATTTTATATATATATATATACATATACACATATATATATTTAAAAACAAGGCAGCCTGTATCTTTCTGATAAATAGCTACTGTCTACTGCGACAGACTTTCCTGTACCAGCTACCTACTATTTTCTTATTTTTATTTTCCTGCTGGGAACCAGCATCAAGGATGTGATGCCCTTACATTTAGCAAACATTTAACCAATACATGTTTAATCATTTAAGAAAAAGCATCATAAATAAAATGCTTTGTGAATGAGAATCGTCAGGGAGTAATTAGGACTCAATGCCTACAGAATAAATATGACATCCTCCTGTCTCAGAATCACTCTTTAACTCTCCCACAGAGCAGAAATACACAGGAAGCAATTAAGCAAGCAAAAAAAGAAAAGGGAAAAGAAAAATAATAATAAAAAAAAGGTACATTGAGGGGAAACACTTCTGAAGTTCAATGAACAAATTTCATTGTATCTTGGGACTCTGAGATCCCCTAGTGAGCAATAGACCTTTTATTATAATTGATCTTATTTCAAGTAAAGTATTCTACTTGGACATCTTTTGGCAATAAACAGTTTCAGCTTTGGATTGTAGAAGTTATCTCAGCTGGTGTAAGAAAAGGAAAAAAGTGTGTGTATGTGGGGGGTGGGGTGGAGAAGGAAAAGGAGTATGACAGGAAAGGGAAAACATTTCCCGTGTGTCCATAAGGGTTTGGTTGCTTATTGCCATGACAGAGTCTGTGTGCAACCAACTGGGTGCTCACCAGAAGCTGTTGGAGGAAACACCAAACTAGAAAGCAGAGACAAGATGTGCCCAGGATTTGAACACAGAGAAAACTGAGTCATTCCAGTGTCATTCTGCATGACTAGTAATGTCATTTGTTGTCGCTTGTTGATTATTAAGGAGAAGTTCGTCAAAATCTTACAGGACTTTTAATAAAACCAAAACCAACCAGATTTTATCTGGAAAGAGACACCAAAGGGTCTGGGTAATTTTCCCAAATTGTTCTCTTTTATTTCATAAAATGTAACTAGAAAGCCAAGCTTCATAGATAGCATCATTTTTAAAAGTCATTGCCAACATTCCCCCAGGATTTTTTAAGACCATTTTGGACAAAACTAAAGAGACTACACTTGCAGAGGCCACAGAATGAAACGCCCTTCTTGGACAGATCTACTCCATTTCAGATCTCCTTGCCAGTGTGACAAAACAATATTTCATACACAACACATCCTGCTCAGCACTACAACCGACCATGAGGGAGTTATGTAAAGAGATTATGGGCTGTTACCATACATTTCTTTTTTCACAAGTAATTCAACTAGTGAATACTTTGAAGTTGTAGGCAGAACATCAAAACACATCATAGAAAATCTATAGAATTTGTCAGTCTGCACATTCCATTTCTGTAATATTTAAATTAAAATACAAACATAAAAGACTGTCTGAGTGCAAGTATGTTCTTTATAGATGGAAGTGAATGGTCAACCTGTTTTTTTTCTGTAAAAATGGATAATACCAGATGCTTCTAAAGAGATCAGCAGTATAACCCCTAGTCTTTTTTCAAGAATTAAGTATGAAATACTGTGAAAGGCTTCCTCTCAGCTCAAGCCAGGAGAAACAAAGTTGTCACACACCTATAAACAAAGCCACCTGGTTCAGAAAAAAGCTCAGTACATCTCCTTTTCTACGGAGGAAATGGGGTATATTTGACCTCCACTGCCTTGTGTTGGATTAGTTCATGAAAATAGGGGATGCAGAGAACCAGTATTGAGGAGCCTTCTACCTGTTGTAACCACAGGTAAATCATCTCTTTTGTGCCTCAGTTTCTCAGTGGCACAAGACTGCTGTGAAGCTAAAGCTCTTAAAAACCTGAACTCTTGTTTCTTTGCTACAGCAGACTCCATATTCTTCCAGTGACTTTAGAAAACCCTTTACCATTGTTATGGGGAAGAACCAGAGAGAAGATGACATGAACATCTTGACTTTTCAAATAATTTCTCTTCTGTTCTGAAGCCTGATAAGTTTTTTTTGATCATCCCATTCCAAACCTTTAATTTGATGTGGCTGCCTGTTCTTTATATTGGTGAAATCAAAAGGAGTTTCAAAGGAATAATGAGAAAACAAATAGAATAAAGTCTTGCCAATCATCCTCCCTGTTTTGTAGGAGTCTACTTTGTGACTAAACCTGGTAAAATTCCCACTAGAGAAAATGCAAAATGAATCCTTCTACTTTTATCTGTGGTGATGCAGACGGTGGTCTCTGACTATATCAGGCAGGTTATTTTCTTTAAGTAATCCCTTCACATAGATTCAGCAGACTCCAGTGATTCAGTGCTTGCATTTTGCCCTCTCTAACTAAGCAGAGGCTGAACCAAGCTAACGTCTAGTGCTCTGTACTGATGTTAATTTTCACATCTGTTCTAAGAATAAAAAAAACATAACCAAGGGTTCATAAACTAATTACCACTGTGCTTTAATATAATGTAATGAATAAAATGGAAAGGGTCTATCTGGATTACTTAATGAAATAACATTCCGGAAGGAGGAACAAACTTCACATTATTTAAATGCACAGGTGATTTAAATTTAGGTGAAGCTGTAAACACCACTGAAGACAGAAATAACAAAGGGCTCTAAAGAGATTGTGAAGAAGACCAAAAGAAAATGCAATGAAATTCAGCACAAGAAATAACATCAGAGGCTGATAATACATGCAGAAAACTTATCCACCAGGTAAACAGAGAGAAGGAAGGAACTGCAATAAGAATTTTCAGTGTTACAGGAGGGTGACAAAAGAAATTCCACTTGTACCTTTAGTACAGAAGCAAAGGATAAAAAAACCTTATCGATTTCATTAGCAGCACCATCAAACAGAGCAGTAGCCCTATATTGGTTCCTGGTTGGTTCAGGGAAACCTCACTGTGCAGGGCATTGTACAAATGCCCTCTACAAAGACCAGCATCCTCTTCCACTCAACCACCTGCCCCATTCCCCTATGCCTTCTCCCTTTCTTTACTCTGCTGTTTATTTCTTTTCTCTATTTCATCAGTATAACCTCACACCTGACAGTGTTATATCTACTGAGAACAGCCTGGCAACAAGACAGCTCATAAAGCTGCAGACCTAGTTGGTGACCCAGTAAAACATTTGGTGCCTGGGAATCTGTATAAACTCTAAGTCAATAAACCACAATCACAAGAAAAAGCTGGGTGGGGGGTGGTGCGCATGGAGGAGGAAGAGAGAGAGATACTGTACCGATTTTTTTTTTTTCTTTTTTTACAGGAAAGGAGAGTGATATGGAAGGAGTGGGACAAAAAATGGGAACATTTCCAATATCTTTTTAATCATGTTTTCCCATTTTGAACTCCAAAGCTACTTGTGAACAGCTTTGAACATCCCCATCTCTCACCCTAACCTCACTATTTTCTTTTTTTGAAAGGAAATAAAAGGAGAAAATTAATTTCACAGGCTGATGATTTAACCCCAACCCCATGCCTCAGTCTCTGTTCTGACATGCTGCTCTAACAGCTAAACCACTCTCAGGCACCTGGTGGTCAAGGGATCCAGGAACCAGAACAAATTATTCAGCCCTGTTTCTTCAGGAGACATTATCAATACTGTCTGTGCATGTGACTGTGCTTCTTTAATAATTTTTTTAGGTCCTTGGCAACTATCAATCAGATTTGACAGCAGGAGATTAGACTGAATGATATTAAGCTCTCACATAAAAATAAGCAGTAACCAGCTATAGGAAAAAAAACTCTGTAATTATCTCACAAGAAAAAATAAAACAAACAGAAAAACACCAACCCCCAAACCCAGAAAACTGCACTAAGAATTGAAACATTATCAGATGGCACCAGATCCACAAAGGAGAGAAAAAGGGATGTTGCAAATAGCCCTTGTGCTGAAAAATACTTAATTAGACCTCAAGGCTTATTAGAGACTGAGAAGTTGAACACCATAACCAAACCTATGGAAATCTGCCTTTAGTAGTGCTGCCCCTTGCTTGGCATACTTGGCAGTTTTGAGATTTTCATTCAGACAGAGCTTGTTTGTGGTCATTAGCTCCGCTGGGGAAACACAAAAGCCACTGCTCAAGTTTCATCAGTTGAAAAGCTCATTGCTTCCCATTAAAAATACATACGCAGCATTTTGTCTCACATGTTCTCAAGAAAAAGAAAAAAAGGCACCTCAAGCAGCTGTTTTTAAGAATATTTCTGCTGTGCTGTAAAATGCGGACTAGTATGTAGCTCAGGTTCTATAGATTTTGCTTGCAATAGTAGGAGGCTTAGTGCTTAACTAACAGAAGAGGTCTTTTCCTATTACTACTACAGCTGTTTATTACACCAAAGCCCTCAGATCTTCTGCAGGCATTAATTTTTCAGTAATCCCTTACTGATCAAGCAGAATAGATTTGTAACAGGCATGCGGAGTTGTCTGAGCTATACCTTTCTTGGACTTGTGACGCAAACTATACTCTACTGAGGAGATTTCTCTCATTGTCTCTATGAGTGCTGATGATATGCCCAGTACTGAAGGAAAGAAGTTGCCATGGGAGAGGATGCATCACATCTCCAGCTTCAGGGACTGTTGATTAGGACACGTATAATTTCACCAGCTGAGCTGATAATTCCTTCCTCCTCTTCAATCATAGGGCTTTTCTCAGAACTAACTTAATAGCTAAATATTTTGTAGTGATATATTTCTTGGTCCAAAAATGACACAGAAAAGGTAATAATATTCCACTGTTAGTAAAAAAAAAAAAAAAAAAAGATAGACAACAAGCCACATTATTTTTCACGTATGAGCTGTGATTTTCTTGTCCCTGCACACCTTGAATTTTCAGTATCCTTTCAACAAATGATTTCCCAAATGGAGCTTTTAAGAACGGTGTAATTCTGGAAATATGCCCATAATTTTTTTTATTTTTTTTTTTTTGTTGTTGTTGTTAGACAGATATGAGTGTGCCAGTACGATGTCACGTCAATTTATTTCATTTTGAGAGGTAACTGATTACAGCACCATCCTTCCAAAGTAAATATCTCAATATACTTTCTGAGGGTGGGCTTTTTCCAGTCAGAAGCAGCTTTGCATGCAATCATTGACTCCTGTAGGTGCGAAGTATGAAAGATAATCACATCCTTATAAATCAGCTATACTTTGTCAGTATAAATAAAGGCTAGCTTTCAGCACAGGGTTATTTTGGCTTTTTGTTGGATATTTGTGTGGGGGTGATGTTTTTATTTTTTTTCTTTTTTTTTTTTCCAAGGTAATGAGCAAGAAAATACAAACTCTCATTGCATTCTGAGTAGTACTTTGTGAGAGACATTAAAAGAGAAAACATCTTTTAGCAAGAAGATTACACAGTAGCAAATCCCATGGAATATAATAATTCTTGAGATCCTTGGTTACCCAGCACAACAAATTAGAGTTTGGAACCTCTGAAATCTCTTTAACCCCAGCCAGGTCTGGGGAAGGGAGCTGCTATATAATTTTTGAATAGAAGTATTTCAGACATAGCCAACTACACCATGACATTCATTGAATGATTCCAATGCTTGTTTAGCTTTCTGTGCCAGCATATAATTTGGGGGAAATAGCTTTCACTTGATTTACCCCCCAAAACATTCACAAACACTCATCTTTTGATTTGAAAACATAAAGCACTGTATAATTGCAACATAATATATCCAGCACAATATTGATTTGTGGATAAATCATCTCCTTAGATGAAAACATAAATCTGAATTGTGTGTTCTGCTGGGCATGAGTTACCCAAGCACTCGTCTGAAGTCATGCCTTGGAGTACACTGCTTTCTTCAACCCCATTTAACATTATCTTTGTAGCTCAGAGTGAGAGACAGAGCGATGAGAGTGATCAGTTAAGTCTGGTCTTCTGCACCCATCATATGTTGCTTTATCACCTCATTAGACCTGACAACTTTTGCTTGAAGAATGATTTTTTTTTAAATAATTCAAAATGGTGAAGCTACCACCACCCCCTCTCGCAAGGTTCATCCAATAGTGAATCTGACAGGCTTCAATGTAATGAAGAGTAACTGGAGGTACCGAAACAAAGTATATCTTGCATTACCTGAAATCTAATCCTCCCACAATCCATTACAAGCGCTTTTTTTCTAGTTATGCATATAAAAAAAGACCATGTCATTTTCTCTAAGCTTTTCAGAGGCTTGATCCAAATCAACAGGTTTAGCACAGTTTGCCTCTAAATTTCATGGTACAGTGGGAAAATGTGGGTACAGAACAGATTTTGGATAAAAACTGTGCATTCATCTGTAAGACTGCATTAAAAGATTTGGCAATGCTGCCAAAAACATACAAGCCATGTGGCTTTCTGTTATTTTTTAAGTGCCTCAAAGGACTGGAAAATAAGATTGAGTAAAAAACAGCCCAAGGTCATCACAGTGGATGAATGTCTGAAGTTCAAAATACAAGGCAAGGATGTGATTCCTAGAAGTGAACTTTGCTTCACCTGCCTTATCACAAGCAAATTTGGAAATGGAATAATTTTTATACCATAGGAAATGTTGCCTTTCTGAGGTAAAAATGCCTATGGAAGGTATGCATCATGCTCCAGGTATATAAATTTTACCTCCCTGTTTGTGGAACCATAGTAAAATGATATCAAGAAAACAAAACAACAGCATCAGACTCTGCAAAATGAAACTAAAATCCTGAAATTTCAGGTCAAATCATATTTCTGGTCCCTCTCTTCCAGGGTCAAGAGATTAAATTCTTCCATTTAAACATTTCTAACTGCTAAAAGGTTTAAAAACTCCAAAGATAATAAGCACAGAAGGCATTAACTGCTCAATAAAAGCTTCAGCATTCCTTCCTTCATTTCTTAAAGAAACATCCAATTTCCATACATTATTTATCGTACTGCTATTTTCTTGAGCAACTAAATTTACTATCATTTCCTTCTTTATTCAAAGTGATTTTTACTGCTAGTAAACCGCCCAGCTAGGCATGGCTGCACTGCCAATATGCAGTGCCTAGAGATGTCTCGATCAAAAGCACCACTCTAAAAGATGCAAGGAAGAGCTGGAGGCAGCATCACACCACATATCCCACACAGAGTGCATTATTGCCTAGTGTCCTGGGGGAATAGACACGACAACCCAGGATATCTTTTGGGTCTTCCACTTCCTAGCAAGTTATCTTGGTGGCAGTAAATTGTGGAAGTTGTCAGTCAGCCTCCCTCCAACAAAGACTGAATGGAGTGCAAGAAAATTGTCCCCATGATGCACCCCTCATATATAAATTTTGGTATGTGAATTTTTTTCAATCCCTCCTCTGAGGCCACTGCAGCAGTAACAAGATCTCCTGACATGTTTTCTTTTTTAGGTAAGCTTACAATAATGGCACACTGCTCATTAGGGACACAATCTCTCCCAAGAGAGCACCCAACTATACACCCTCATTTGCCAAATAATGGGATAGGATACAGCTGCCTGTAGCAGATGGTATTTCAAACATCTTCCCAGATTGCAACCTTACATGCAAAATCGAATACACTAGCATAAAATACTCATGCTGGGGACTGTCCTCTCCTCATTTTGAGGCACATAAGTATGAGCTGATCACTACAGTCTGGAATATAGCGAAGCTGCTTGGTTAGTAATTTTTTTCTGAACTGTGGCCATGTTTTGTGCTGTTTATCCTGGTCTTAAAAACTCAGAGCTAAAATTCTAACTGCTTTTTGGGGAAGCAGATCCAAGAAGATGTTACAAAGACTACCAAACCCCTCCCCTGGTGTTAATTCACATTTTTCAGAATGAAAGCTGGAGCTAAACGTGCCACAACCAAAATGAGAAACAGAATGAGGATTTCCCTCAGTGTTAATCGTGCTAATTGATCTTCAACTCCAAGATACACTATTTTTTGTAATGGCAGCTTAACAAGCCTTTCAGATCCCCAGCATGCTTAGTAAAGAAACAGAGTATTTCCCCCTTTATTTCATGTTATAACCTCACTATGAAATGTAATTTTTAACTTCTTATTGACTTCCACTTGTTTGCTTCAAAACTACCAGACCAGGTTTTCAAAACGCACATTATCTGACTCCTGCTCCCCAGACCTGCCATGAGACATTGAATTCACCCACAAGCAGCACAACGGCAGGCATTTTTTATTTCCAGTTGCTGCAGTTCTGCTTCTCCCTGATACAGCAAGGCTAGATACTCCTGAAAACTTCACCTGATTGTACTGGCCTATTTACACAGCTCACAGAGGCAGTCTGTGCCTGGCAAGCCTATTCCTGTGAAACTGGGTGGCGTCTCCTCTGCGCTTGGATTCTCTGAAGTCAGAGAAGACAGCTGAGGAGCTGCAAACCAGTTATTTCACCCAAGTCAGGATTCAGCAAGGTAATTTGGGAATCCTTCTCTCCACCCCACTTATTCTGTGCAGAGCTGGTGACTGGATTTGAAAGCAGTCTGCAGCAGGCAGTAGTACTCATCCATCGGCTTTAACATTTTACGATCATGAATGAAAAAAAAAAAAGAAAAAAAAAAAGAAAAGCATTTTAGCCTAACTTACAAAGAAAAAGCAAATAAGGCCATTAATTTTTTACAGAACCAAATGCACTCAATTATCTTGCTTTTGTACAGGAAGGAGAAATTTCAGTATGAATTGATTTGAGGTGGCTGCTAGAAGAACAAAAGGGAAGAATCTCAAACATAGTTGTTTCCCACTATTTTTTCCTCCCTTTATGCACTTTAATCCCCTGCTGCAAAGAGTTTTAATAGCGATGGGGCTGCGGTGCTAATATTGATAACTGTATAGTGCTGTGCCTATTTGTCAGTTTAATGATTATGTACATGAGAAAAATTGTTGCCTTCCTTCAGAAGCTGATGAGCTCTTCAACACATTATTACCAGAATAACTGTGAAAAGTAAAGTAAGAATTTTCAGTGGAGGGAGTAATTAAACAACCTTACCACTGAATTTTAATTAGTGGTACAAGGACTATTTCATTGCTCAGCTCTAAATGTGCTTTCTGAAGAGGGCATAATATCTAAATAGATCTTGTGTAATGTTCTTTTTGGAAGACAGAGGAAGCACTCTGGTTTGAAGCAAGAGGACCGTTCTCTCCAAGTCAAAGTCCTGCCCAAGACGAGGTGACTCACAGTGGTAGCACTATCAGGACATACTGCTTTTTTACTATTTTTAGAAAACAGCGTAAAAGGGAGTGATATGGCTGGATCTGCCTCTGCAAAGGCTTCAGGGTCACACAAGCTGGATGCTCTGAACTATTTAGAAGAAATGTCAAGTCCAAGTCAAGATTTTGCTATGCACTGCTGGTATCCATAGCAAGGGGTGCAAAAAACAGGAGTGCTCTTGAAGAATGCCAAAGTGCTAGGAACATTCAAGAGCTTTAGTGGAGTAGCAGCTTGTAAGAGATGTCCCAAATATTTGAAATCTGAAGATGGAAGAAAATATGACAAAATTTTAAAGCAGCAGGAGAGTAGGGAGGAAAGAAATTGAGAAAATTCTAACATACAGACTTTTAAATACTGTTGGTTACTAATGGAACAATTTAAATTGTGATCAATTGACTGACCGCCACTTGAATTTTGAAAACTATGTCCAGATTGTCTTCCAAAAAGATTAAAAAGAAGCTATAGGTTTACTGGAGGAAAGTGAAATAAGGACTACCATCAGTATTATACAGAGACGAGGGTGAGACTAAATGACAAAATATTAGCCTTGCATCCTTAGAAATTCAGAGCAGATTATCTGATCTTAGACTAACTCTTTGTAACAAAAAGGAAAAAAACGTAGTTTATAGCAACATTCAAACTCCTCTGAAGGCTGGATAGCTCTAACATTTTCCTAATTATTTTGCTGTCAACAGAAAGCAAGGTAGACTGTTCAACTGGGTGTTTTAACCCAGTGCTTATTAAAATTTCTGCCCCACAAATCACTGTCAACCTTTGAAATTTCCCACAAAGCTCCTTGTCCGTGTTTTTAAATCACACTTTAAAATACCCTCGCAGCAATATTGTTATGTAAGGTGTACTTTTACCATGACCCCAGCGATCACCAATGCCTGTGCACCATGCCTAGCAATCACTACTGTTGTCTTCTCTTGTATGTTGTTGAGCTGGTATCCTACTGATTTATGATGGCATTAGATCTTTTTGTTACGTGGAGAACATTTTGAATGTGCAATGATCTTACTTTAAATAATTGCTCAAGTAAATTCAAAATAGTGTTTCATAGCCTTGCATTCACCTGCTTAAGATTTGTATGTAAAAGTATGTTTCTGTCTCTGTATATACATGTGTGAGCACAAGCCCATGATTTTACACAGTACTAATGGACACAAGACCACAGGCTGCAGCAATATGCAAAAGCCATTAAGCTCCTGAGCACAGCGCTATGATGAAACCCCTAATAGGATGCAGACTGCTGAATTAATAACATTCATTGTGATTATAGTGAGGTGCCAAGACTAATTGGAAAAGCTATTTGATCATAAAAATAACTATCAGGAATCTTTTTTTCCTAATTTTTTTCCATAATGGATTTAAAAATGCAATGAATAGAGAGGAAAAGCAGGGGAGGTTAAAAAAATTATGCCTGGTATTGTGTATGTTAGAAACACAAGTTAAATTAATTGCACATTTATTTCAACAATCTTTTGTGTTTTGTCAAATTTCTGTTTTTAAAGCCCCAGTCTAGATCAATCTTTGTGTAAGAACAATGCTTTTAATAGAGTTGCAGACCTGAGCAAATCTATTCAGAGGTGCTTTACCTCTATGGTTGATATGCATGTAGGGAAAAAAACAGGCAATTAAACTTTACATCAGAGTAAGTTCTTTGTTCTCCCAACTGCTTACTACCTTGCAGCTTCCCTGCCTCTCAAATGCATGCCTTTGAAAGCAGACTCCGATACATTTTCTTGTTTAAAGAATTGGCAATATAAAACATGCTCCTGATTTCATACATGAGATGGCTGATACTGTCAAAAATGTTCATGAACAAAAGACCAGAGTAAGTATATCAACACTGGGCTATTTTCAGTGTAACTGTTTAGTATTTTGAACCACAAGTAATTTATGCTAAATAGAAGTCAAATTAATTTCAACAGGTTTTCCCTTTTTCTGTTTTTGGTAGAGGAAATTATTTTAAATTGTCCTTTCCTAAAGAACACTTTCAGGAAAAGGTCTTGAAACTAACTGAGACAGGTGGAGAAATCCTTGTGGACATTATTACTTCTGATATACGAACAGCAGCTGCAGATGGGATCAGTAGTCTTCCTCATCTGGTAGCCAGACTTGAGTCCTTCATAGACACTTCTGTACCTCTATGGAGTAAACAAAACATCTTCCTAACCTGAGCTGACTGAAAGTTTAGTCCTGAAAACTAAAAATTTAATCATTTTAGGAGAGATTTGTGTACAAAGAAAGTGGTATAAATTATTCAGATAAAAGCTTCCTTCCCTCTCTCTCTCCAGGATAGCATTCAAAAAGTTTGTTATCCAGTGCTTAATATAATAGAACAAAACAGAAGACACACATTTCCCTTAGTCTTTTTAGTATGCTGCCGGAGAGCTTAATTATTTCTCAATTAGGTAATACAAAAAAATGGAAACATGAGCAATTGGGTAACCTTCCTTCAGAACCATTGTTCCTCAGTTGTTGTTTTTTATCTTCACTTCTCCAATGCTTTCAGTCTCCTTTTGTCCTGAATCTTTCTCATACTTCCTATCCTTTTTATTTCCTTATTCTTACCTCTTACCTCTGCAACAGCCTTAGAAAAGCAACTGGAAATGCACAGGTAATATATGAGGCAGAGGTCTTTTCCAGTCCATTTTATCTTGCTGACCTGTGTCAGCTTACGCTATATGGGCTGCATCTTCTCCAGGGATACAACCCTGCACTCAGGAGGAGGCAAATCTAAGACTTAAGTCTGTTCGAATGCACTGCAGATGTTAAACCTATTCTCTACTGTGTCTTGAGCAGTCCAGCTTCAGTCGTGCAGGAGCATTTATTCAGTAATATAGGTCAGAATCAGAGTATCAAATGATGGGTCACCAATATAGTTTTATTTTCCTGCTTATATTCTTTCATTTTTCAGCTGACTTAGAGTCCTTTGAATATGTAGATATTTGAAAATATGTCACAGAGACCCTACACCTCATGAAATTGGAGTCAGAATGTTGCAGAAGGAAAGAGAGTAGTTCACGAAGAAGTCAGAGATGAAGCTCTCAAGAAGGAATGAAACTCTGGGTTAAACTTCCTATTGCATGGCAGACACTGTCATTCTTTGCTGTTGAAACATGATGAGAAGATTGGTGAGAGGATTGTTTTAAAGCACCAATTGCCCAAATTATATGTATTGAAACATATATACAAGTACATATTCACATGCCTCTGATGTCTCCCAAGAGCAACTTGTATCTCTAGATTAGATCTTATTAGATTCTTATCAGTTGTGACAAGGTCACAGTCTAAACGTTGGACAGTTCCAGGAAACACCTTCTAACTGTGGCAAAGTTTAAATTAGTTGTCGTTATTTGAAGCTTAGCAGTTTCAGAAATAACTTTAAAAATATAAATGATACATTTTTTAGAAGTTAATAAAAGCTGTGTTGTGTGAAATTCAAGAGGGTCTTTGGTACACAGACCCTGAGTAGAAATACGCAAGTTCTATAAATTGTAGATACTAAAAAACCCCCTACCACTTAAGAATTTGCAAACACATACTACTTAGAAATTAATAAAAAAGGGATTTTCATAAGTAAATACTTCTGAAATAGTCTAATATTGCAAATGGGATGGGGATCATTTTTTTATATATTTGTAGCAGAAACACTGGCATTTTTTTAGTGGCTGAAATTCTTCATTTCATCTTTAAATGGACTGTTTATTACATTAAAACTATACCATAATACAAAAGTCAAAATGAAACCTGGAAATAAAATGTTTTAACCTTATCAGGAAGGGAGAGCTTACTAAGGTATTTTCAAAATCAAATAAGATAAAATAAATTAAATTAAATAAAATAAAATTTCTTCCCTTCCTTCATAAATTCTATGGTAATATAACTTTTTGTTTTATTCAGTACCAAAAGGAATTTGCAAATGGTGAAATCACCTACAGCGAAAAATCCAAGTTTAAGACAAAAAGTCCAGGCTCAGCACTTTTTACATCATCTTGCATTGAAGACCAGTGCACTTTAAATAGGGAATTTCTGAGATAAAATTGGTTCAACTTCATTAGATTACCTTCTCATGCAAATACGTGCAACGTTGCTTTTCTGATTCATTTATAAACATTGCATATTAGGCAGAGCCTGAAGTCATCAGTCATTGTTCAATAGAAAGATGATATATCAAAAGAAGAACATCAAGAGCACGAGAAAAAAAAAATGATGCTCTTGAATCAGACACTTCAAAATAAAATACATGAGGTTGAGTTCAAGAAAGATAGCCTTACTATTTCACTGTTCTCTTCGCAAAAAACCAGATGCAAATAGAAAGCAGCACAGCTCCCAGAGGAAAGAGACACTTGCTAAGCCTAAAGACTTCCTCAGGCTCCACAGATGCTTATTGCAGATCGTAACAAGGATTATTTTACAGAATTTTCAGTCCCTTACACACCCTCCCCACATTCCTGGTACAGAAGAATCCATGTACAGCAAGATGGAAAAGGAAAGTCTTCACAGATGTTCAACAAATTACATCAAATAAGGACACCAAACTTAAAATAGAAGCATATGAGAATATACCTGGTGGGGCAGCTGCAAATAGGATGTTCTGGGGGATGTTGCTTTGTCAGCACACATTGCTCACATAACGGTAATAGATCACTGGACAAAGAACAAGCAACCTCTTAATGAATACCACTCAACGTAAAGATTGCAATCATAAGATGCATATTTTAGTTGACTCCACAACATCCCTTTAAGATGAAGACATACTGGAAATAACCACGGCAAAGAAAAGCATAGGCAGTGAGAGATGCTTAAATACACTGAGCTGACGTGAAGCCAGAATTGGGAGCCAGGAGAAAAGAGATATTCAGGTCAGTGCCAAAGCAGAATCCTCTTCCTCACATGAGTTTATCACAGACAATTTCTATTCAAAAATCAGCATTGAAAATTATTTTTAAACCCCCTGTAATTTAGTGCTGACAATGTCTATGTAAGTGGTATTTTAATCTATGCATTTGCATACTCTATTCTTTTTTCTCCTCGTGCCTTTGCAAGAGGAAGTTGTTTCATTCACTTTAGTAGTATTTGGACCATTCTGGGTTTAAACACGCATCTTGGTCCTTGTAACTCATATTTATAAGTCATGCCAATGTAGTGCCTAATTTAATTCTACACAGGAAGAAAAACTGCGCTTTAGGGCAGTGATGCTCCTCAGCCGCTAGTGCTAAGGTGGGGAAAGGGATCTCTCTTACCTAGGAGTACTACACGTAACAAATCCAGAAAGTTTTTTCAGATGGTGGTACATAACAATAGATTTCTTACTACCCAATGCAAACATATTGAAGGAAGCTTATAAGGCACATGAAGTTATTGAAAATTTAATCCATGCTGTATTGCCTTTGGAGTCCTGCTGCAATCACAAATGCTGAAAGCATAACAAAAAATTAGTAGATTTTGGGGTGTTTTTTTAATGTTTAACTTTGAAAGAAAGAGGGAGAAGGAGAGAGAGAAATGCTTTGGGAATGATTTTCATTCTGGCAGAGTTTTCACTGCTTGTTTAATTTGGTTCCCATACTCTGTCCCCTTTTAATTCCCTTGTCAGCCAGAATCTATTACAGGGAGCTAATGCCCTCATGGCACCATCTGGCATTATTTAATATCTAACACCACCTTATAAATCAAATTATAATTTATAATTAATCAGACAATTTGTATTTTTAATAATAAAAAACTCTATTAGAAAAAAAACTGAATATATTAATGTATCATAACATTGTAAAAATATTTATGATCTGTGGTTGTTCTTTTCTCTCTTTCCCTGCTTGAAGACAAAGGGTTTCTTTTCAAAAGCAGACATTAATTAAAATGCATTTTACAATATAGCACAGGAGTTTTTCTAAAGTTTTGTAGAAATATGCTATCCCAAATAATGGATGCTTTAGCAAATTTTAGAAAGGAGTACAGACAATTAAACTGAAAATGGTTTTCCACTATACTCACTGCCTGTATCTGTTATTATAGACACTGCACTATGTTCTGCCTCATTGGGATCCCCAGCAGTTTAAGCATCTCAGCCTTAGCCTCTTGTGTGTCCAGCTATATCCAAGGACAAATGTTTTTACTAATTAGATACTGCCTATGCCTATTCAATATTTAGTATTTCTTTCATCCCACCACACAAAAGACAAATGGCGATTGGCATGGTAATAGGGGGAAAACCGGATATGAGTGTTTTACTACAAAATGGAGTAAAATACCCTCTTTATATATATTTTTTTCCCTTCAATATAAATTATTGCATAGTTACTAAATCAATGGTTGTTGTTGTTTTTTCATTCTGAGATAATTCAGTTTAACAAGAGAGCTAGATAGAAAAGGCTGAAGAAGAAAAATTAGTAATATCTGCATCATGGTGCTTCACATTACTGTCCGAACTCTGGGTGCCACAATATCAAGTGCACAAGTAGTGCACCAATATACATAAATGACATAGCTAAAGATATTTGTGGCCTGAACAAGCCACAGCTATAAAACTTCTTTCTAAGACAGTAAGCTTCACTTCAGGGGACTCCTGCTTCCACCCTCCATGAAGTGCTGCCAGCGGCTGCCAGACAAAACAGGGCTTTCGTCAAATTAATGAGAACTGCAGAAATGGTAATGGGAGCAGCAAGCATCTTGCAGCAAATCCTGCTAATCTTCTTGTGTTCAAAAAGCCCAGGGGAGAGGAGAAGGAGGAGACGAAAGACTGGCTGGAGATATGCTTTAGCTCCCTTCAGCAGAGGACGACTGGAGCAGACGTCTGAGGCTTCTTGCCTGCACGTGTGTCACAACCACGGCCTTAACTCCGCAGGGAGCCACACCTGAGCTGAGCTTAACGCCAGATGCATGTTGACAGGTACAGTTGGGAGGCAAAGTGATGAAAAGGATGGAAAATGTGAGGAAGTGCTGTGAACCTTATAGATGTCCCCATCCATACCAGGTCATATGCCACCTGAGCCCAGGGACAGGGAAGCAGGTACTGCACCAGCAGGCAGGATGCCCAGGTCATCTGCTTTCTCATTCTAGCCTCAAACCTATGTTTTTTATCTAAAACTTCCTTCAAAGTCCAAAAACTTTCAATGAGACATTCCTAACCAGATTTTCAAAGCAGCAATATTAATTTACTTGATGGCTTTGCATGGTAACAAGAAGATTTTAGGGAGCCTTCAAAAAGCACCTTGTAAGTACTAACTTCTACTTATCTCTGAAATTCTCATTCTTCAGCCTTCCATAGATCTTTATTAGTAATATACAGAAGAAACAGGAACTTCAAGGAGTCGTTAAAGCATGCTTTCCTCTGCTACCTCTTCACTGCATGCAAGCTTAATCCTCTGCTTGTAGTGTCACAGTTAGTGCTTGCGCACATTAAAGATTAATTTGTCAGAAACAGAGGATTACACATTTAACAGGAACATAGACAGGTGAGCAGGGCATACCCCCGGGAAGAGAGCTTCACTGATGTGCAGATCTAACCCAGCAGCTCCTCATTCACTGAGATTATACAAGAGAAGAATTGGGATAACCAATGTAAAGAAAAAACACCAGATATAATATTAAGCTTGCCAATATAATTTAGCTTTAAAAGCATACACTGAGGTTACTGTGGAGAAAAGATGAGTGATTTGGGAAAGCAGGACCTGAGCTACCACATCTACACTGCGCAGTACCACACAGATACAGTATTTAAACTCCCTGTCCCTCAGCCCTGCTTGCCCTTGCCCTCACTTGCTAAGGAGTGACATTGCACAGTTCCTTAACTGTAAGGAAAGAGAGAGAAATACCACTGGTTGGCCACAGCAAGGAATAAAGCAGGTGAGATCCATGGGACCACGAGTGAAATGCCCATGAAAGGCAGCAGCTCCCAGACATGAAGGAACTGGCAGCTGCCACCTCTGGTAAGAAGTACAGAGCCCTAAAGAGTTAACAGGTAGCACTTGGCTTCTTTGAGAAGCAAAACTTCTCTGTTCCTTCTTAGCACACTCTGGGAAAGCCTAACTCAGATCACATTAGATGGGGGTAGGGATGTTGGGGTGGGGTGTGGAATCACTGTAGAAAAAAGATTTCTGCATAAAAACAAAAGCCTCTTTCCGTGCTTTGTCAGTGTAAACAAGGATTTTAGTAAAGAGCATTGCTTGTGACCTATTTACATTCAAATCTATCTGTATTTTCCTCACCCAGCTTCTACTTACTGTGCAGCAAGTCAACTAAGGAGCTAAAATAATACACACAGCTTACCTTTTGCAAGGCCTTTTACAAATGCTACTCAGACACAGAAGAGTCCCTTGTCTGTTGCAATACATGTACGGTCCCTGGTTGCCAGAACACCCACAACAGCAACCCTGAGAGCCAGCAGCATGGCAATAGGGGCTCTTCTGTGCACTCAATCCCCTTGTGCTTTCAGGCTTCCTTGATCAGCAAATGTAATGCATTAAGCAGGAGATTGTGGAAATGGGCTCATGTATAGTGAGGTAAATCCTTCCATTTTTTTCTGGTCTTTATGATTCATGATGTATATCACATTCAGGACATTCGAGTCTTCATGAATTTTGACTCAGTCACACTGAAGTCTCATTTTAGTATTTCAGGGAGCAGAACTTGCATCACTTAAGCCAAGTAGCTACACCAGTTTTGTACCAGGTGAACACATAGCTGAGCTTACAGAAAGAAGCTCAAGAGCGGATGGATGAATTAGAGCAGGAACCTGTGCACTGCAGAGCTG
The DNA here is from genome assembly GCF_023634085.1 of Falco cherrug. Lineage (NCBI taxonomy): Eukaryota > Metazoa > Chordata > Aves > Falconiformes > Falconidae > Falco > Falco cherrug. Next base: position 28,176,460 of record NC_073704.1, on the reverse strand, counting down.
TGTAAAGCAAACTGCTGGCAACTCTTCTGGCCTCAGCTACAGGTGTGTGTTGCCTCTTTCATACTTGAGCACTGACTGGGGAACAAACCAGGCTTCAGGCTTTGTAATATGGCCAAAGGGAAGGATAATTCACCGGCAGTGCCGTTAGCAGAAAATGTAGGCACTGGCTGCTAACAACATTGAGCCCCTGGTGGAAGCCATATGGCTCAATGGGAAATTCTATTGAGGAGTCTGGAATGCACTTGAACTCTGAATGCAAAGTACAGTGTGTCCTATATTAAAAGCCATGCTTAAATTTGCAGTGAACACTATGCTCACGTGTAATAAACACTCACTTCTGTATTTAACTGAAGCTCTTCTGCTCTTTTAGTTCAGGAACTCATAAAGGATGTGGCCTTATGAGCTCCCAGACTTCCCAAGGAAGCTTCACTCTGTGCTTAAAATACATACATAAAGCCTCTTCCAGTTTGGATAACTGGAGCACTTCGCTGTTCAAATCATGTGCATGAGTTCTTCTGGAATTGGGATCTATAGGAGTATGTATATCGCTGCTAACAATGACATACTGTATATTATTGCAGGAAGAGAATGCCTACAAACTTGCAGGTTAGCCTGCCACTAATTTACTGCTGCTGGCACCACTTTCTGCCTTAAATATTATACAAATTTACTTTTCAAATACTCTTTGAGTAAATATATGTCTAAAGGGGAATATTTTATCAGATGGACATTTCAATGAAATATTTTATTTCTAAGGTAGGACAAATGGAAAGTAGCTAAAGAAATATGCTGATAATAAAATATGCAGTCAAAGAAAGCACTTTCATAGCGGCAGCAGCAGCTGCACGAATAACTTGCAAAAAAGAATAAGTTGTGTTTATAAATAAGCACATGAAGATAACATTAATAGAAGTGTTTAATTGAAACCTGTAAAGCCAGTGAGATTTTTATCTCCTATGATTTAGCATTTTTGTTGTTCCTGTTCAAAGAATTGGGAAGAGAATAAGGGGGAATATGTGCAAACATGGTGTTGAGTAAAAGACATAAAAGCCAGCCTGCTTCACGTTTACCTATTTGCTTTCAGAAGCATGGGCATAACTCTCAAGAAATGCACCTGATCTTTGTATGCACAAGCAAGAGCAGGATCCTGTCACTGTCACTCACAGGATCTGAACCTTACAGAGAGTAGCAGCTCAAGGTGATGACAACAGAATGTTGCATAGGAAATGCTGTAGAGTTGGGCAGGTCTGTGACCCACCAGAGAATAGGTTTTATTAGTCCCTGTTCTACCATCATGACCCACCAGAGAATAGGTTTTGTTAGTCCCTGTTCTACCATCATGCAAGAGAATTTCACTCTAAAGTCACAATTCATGTGCTGGGATTTCTGTATTTAGTCTGAAGCGGGCAAAAAGCAATTTCACAATATGCCTGGGAGAGCAACTGGCACCACAACTGTCAGTGATCACTAGGTCTGGTCCAGGTTGGCTTTTATCCATTTCTCCCACTTACCTGAATTAGCAGTTTCTGTGCCAGACCCAGGAGTGGTCTCAGCCTCTCTGCACCTTCTGGAACCTCCATCAGACCCTTAGGGGTGTGCGTCCCCTTCCTAGGTTGCACTGCACACATTGCCCGATGCCTCCCCCATGGGGAAGGTGAACCCCAACTGTTCCCCTTCACCTGCACAGAGTGGCAGCAGTGGGGAGCACAGATTACTTTGCTGGGAAGCAAGACTGAGGATAAAGGGAAAAGCAAGACACGGGCAAAGAACCTAACTTGTCCCAGTTCTCACCAGTTCCTGTAATGACATGAAAGAATTATGAAGAGAAACTAGATGGTAGAGCTTAAATGGCCTGTACGTTTCAGCTCTGCACTACCTTCTCTTACATGGTTTACTTGTCCTGGAAATTTGACTGCATTTTCATTTTATTGTAGTTGGTAATGATTTCTCCAGGGATAATTTCAACATCCCTGTTTTCGTGCCTTTTTTTTTTTAAAAAAAAAAAAACAACAACTTACGAATTCTTGATATATCCTAAGCCCTAACTTGATCTAACATTTATATGCTGGGTGCAAATTAATACAAAAGCATTCATCTCCAGCTGCCTGCAATCTAAAGCAGTGTTGTGTTTAATGGATACACAATTTGCATGTGTCCAGTTTGTGCTGTAAATAAGATCTGCTTAATCACCCTAAGGAAGTGATTCCCCCCTTTCTCTTATATCTCCCATAAACCTCTATCACCCTTATACTGTGGCACACTGTCTGAAAATGTTATATGCTTTCACTCCTCCAATGTTACTTCATAAATATATTCTGAACCTAGCAGAAAAAATGTTTCATCAGATGGTCAGCTTGGTAAAATATTTTACTTCTAAGAGGGGATGAACATCAGGCAACAAAAGAAATACAGCTATAATAAAAGACACAGGCAGTGAAAAGGCTGTGGTAAAATCAGCATAAATGTCACGCCCCAACCAGAATAAATTTTCTTTATAAATAAATACTGTGAGAATAACATTAATATCTTTAGCTGAGAGTGGGAAAGTGTAAGAACAGTAAAAACCGCTTTTGTATAAACATACTTTTCTAGTGCAGGAGATATGGGATAAGAGTTATGGTACTTATTTAATTCCAGCTTGTTCCATGATGGGCTGTTCAAGTGAGGCCAAGGATGGCCACCATCACACGACTCGGGCAAGACAGGGCCAAACACTGACTGCCAAGTAGCTGGTTTGGTAGGTAGCAGGCTTCATTGTAGTCTTTCCTGACAACTGACCTCATGCGTGGTACCATCTGGCTTTATTCACATCTTTAGACCCTCATTTGCCTCCTGACTCTGTTTTGTTTGTGAGAGTGTTTGCAATTTAGAGCCTTAATTAAACGTATGTGCAGCACCTCTCCTACTAGGCACTTCCAAAAGCTGCTATATCACAAATCAAAGTGAAGAGTATTTGTGCTCTGCATCACATTTGGTGGTGAAACTAAGTCTGAGATAACAGGAATATTCTCAGCTCTGTGCCTCTTTCTCACTCTTCCCATTTTCATAAAGTATATTCTTTTTTTTAATTTATTTTTGACGTCTTTACAAGTAACAAACACACCATTAGCAGAGTAGGACAGGAGTATGATTAAGTGGAAAGAGAATGAATATAAATGAGGTTGATAAGATGAAAAACACAGCAGAAAAGCAAGCATAGACAATACCTATCTGTACTAGCAAACAGACATTAAAACACCTGTTCTAATAAGACTAGTGATGGCCTTAGATGGGAAGATATTTGTAGGACACTGCTGATGTAAAAGTAATCTAGTGCTTTCTGGTACTAGAAGATAAGGTAAGGAAAGAAAGAATAAAAGCTGAAAAGCTGGAGCAAGCATCATGAAGAGTCTTTCTGACCAGACTGGTTGCTGTATTAGCTTCTTTGAGGGACAGGGAAGTTAAAGTGCCTTTTAAGACTGGGAAGACCTGCATTCAATTCCCTGAGGGAATCCCAAACCCTCCTGTCACTCTGAAAAAATTAATTTGGCTCAGACCTTGAAAGATACTTCAAATTTCCAAATATCACTGATTTCAAGAAATTATTGACTTGAAAATCAGATAAAATTAAAATGAAATTAAGGTTGCCGAAGCAAACAGAGTGGAATAACAACCAAATTAGAACGAGCAAGTGCAAAGACAAAAATCAACCTTAGGCAGTTTTGCTTGTTATGTATAAGAAAAGAAAGGGGATTGGAGAGGTGGGGTGGGGGTGGGCAGGATAATTCTTGAAAAGAAGATAAGAAGGACTCAGGTTTACAGATATTTTTCAAGCTTTTTGTTGGCTCCTGATCATCTGCATTTTAGATGGACTTGCTCATTTCATTTAATTTCCAATTTGCTTCGTCACCTGCACTGCAGCAGCACAGAGGGAATGCCATACCAGGATCCCAAGGGACCTGGGGGGGTTGGTCCTATGGCAAGGACAGCAGTCTCAGATTCAGGGAGACTATTTAGATACCGGTCACAGTCCAGCCACGCTAACTTGAAACATCGTACAGACATACTCTCTTCCCACACCCTTCACGGACACACAGCTGCACCCACAGTAAAATGTCCACACCTTCAGTCTCACTCTGTGACATGCTCTAGCTTTTGACTTGCATTACACGGACTGCTGACAGATCCACACGATAACATTAGAACAGAACATGAAAAACACCCTGAGGTCTTTATTTGAAAACACAAACCCTCAGTCACTAGTCACCTGAGCCAAGAACAATGGCACAGACAGAAGAGTCATTGCTTCAGTTCCCATTTTTCATCAGAAATGTGGAAGAATATTATTTTACCCCCTCATCTAGAGGTTTCCTCACCAAATGTTACAGGAACATCTGCTGCTGTTACAACAGGAACGTTAAGGCAAATAATGTGAGTATCATCAAAGCATTCAGCTGGGTCTGCAGAGTCCTGGCCTTCCTTCTGAACTTGTTCATCTTCTCAGCACAGATCAGTGAGAAGGGAAGGGAAGCAGAGGAAGGGAGGTGTTGCAGTAGCAGGGGACACAGGGGAGAGGCTAAGATTAAAGAGAGATTTGGAAGCTTCTTTTCAGGGAGTAATTCCTCTTATTGCATGATTCTCCCCCCTCCCTTCCCTCCCTTCTCCCCCGCCATTTTTAATTTACACAATTTCTCTCACACCCACAACGACGCAATAATCCTTCACATGAGAAAACTGATTAAAAAATGCATCCACCAAAACATGTTTGGCCTGTTAATTCTTTGGATGCTTTGCAACTGCCCTAGAATTTGTGACTTCCCATTTGCATTTTGGTTTTGACCTACCTCTGTACGTCCAACTTAGGAGAAACAGCCCCTGGGCTCATTGCTTTCAGCTACCTCCTTTATCAGGCGTGCACGCAGCCCTGCCACGTGCTGTAAGAATCTGTTCTGGGGACCTAACGCCTTTAATCTGCCCTACAGATTTCTTCCGCCCTTTTTGGCACATGGCTTCCGTAGCAGCCAACGTCCTCTTGAACACCCCTAAGGGCCAGGCTCTCCAGGTTCATAGCATGACAGGAGTCACGCTCAACATCTGCAGACCTATTCATCACTGAACACTGAACCTTGTACATGCAATCTTCTGAGGATTTGTAGCCAACTTTCTACAAAAATAAATAATGTACAAACAGTGCTTTTAAGATCATTATAACTTGGCCTAGGTTTTAGTATTTTTCTCTCTAAAAACAGAGAGACTGGATTGACACAGTGCTGTCATCCCGTAGAATTACAGGAGGGTGAATTTGTGGAGAAAGTGCTGGTCTTGCTACCTTCCTCAGCATGGTGAGGAGACTTTTGGCTTGTCATTGCTAGAAAAAAAACCAACCACTTTTCCCCTCTTTACATATAATAACAGTTACACTTCCCTCCCTTTGCTCCCCCAAAGCTTTAACAGATCAGCTTGGAGCAGACATTATTTGGCATGGAAAAGGTCATGTTTTATAGAGTAGATGGAGAGAACAGGATCATATATGAGAAAGTCTTTAGCAAACATCACTGTTGAGACATTTAGACAAACTCCACACACAGAAGAGAGACAGAAATGAGACAAGCACATGTCAAAAGCAAGGAGTTTATACTAAACATCTCCCTCCATCTATTTTCCCTTCCCATTCCCTTGTTCTCACAGCTTACAAGGTAAAAGAAAAATCAGAAAATTCAAAGAAAATAATAAAGAAATCTAACTCCGGCTCCTGTTGTTGAATATGTTTCCTTACATTCACAGAATAGAAGCTTGTTCTGGGCATATTTGTGTGCCACAGCACATTAGACCACGCATGAATCCTTTGGTGGTGTTTATTCATATGGTCTATGTTAGAAAGAAAGCCAACAATGCAAGCTAATATTTCAGGCTGTGTCCTGATGGGATACACAAAGCAATTTCTTTCAGCCAGCTTGCAGAACAGAAGCAGATGGGTAATCTCAAATTGTTTCAGAGGTAAAACATGGGAAGTTCAGTGTGCTAACCACAGCACTACTGTCTATTCCAGTGCATATGGAATATTCTCAACATATATTCTTCTACATCTTCTTACATTAATAATAATTATATTTACAGATCTATCATTATGTATCTGCTTTCCCCGTAAAGGAAGCTGCCTTAAACTCCTCTGTGCCTAGCTCATATGAATACACATCCCAGCTTTGGTTCTCCAGATGACATTTATGTCTTCAGTGTGTTTCTGAGAGCCAGGTCAGTCCTCAGTCTTGCCCTGGCTGCTACGCTCAAAGGCAAATCAACACAGCAAGAGTTACCAATCCACAAGCACACAATTCATCTCAACCATAGTCTTGTTTCTGTCCATGCCCACATGCCAGATGCTTCTTTTTTTTTCTTTAACATTATTTGAAAGAGTCAATAACTTTGCAATACAATTATTTCTGAATAATTGTCTTTAAAAACCTTTTCATAACTGGTTAATTTAAAATACAAAAAGCAGCCTGTTTTCCAAGTCAGTGCTGTTGCTTGCAAACAGAGCCAACTGTGTGTCAAAAAGCCAGGTCACAAGACATGCAACAGCCATACAGTTCATCTTTACTACAGACTTTGTCAGATAAGTGATCAATATGAACTACTGTTATTTTATGCATACTCACCATTTTTCAGGGATGCACAGTTTGCTCACCCCTTCACAATACCTCTGTCACACTCCATTTTCATTACTTTCTGCTGGGCCAGAGCTGCTTCTCTGGGTTTGCCCAAGTTGTTACACCACCACCACTACCCCCTGCCCCCCCCACAAGGTCAAATTAGATGGTATGACCAAATAGCTCAGCTCTGGGGGTTCATATCCAGACACCCCAGGGGAACCATAGCAATGCCCATTTGTACCAGTTTTACTTAGAACAATGGAATTTCCACACCATCTCTTCTAAAGTTGCTAATCTAAAGACAAACCCATTCCCACTATAGTTGCAGGGAAAGAGGATCCAGACTGGAAACACAGCCTTCTCTGTCAAATCCAGCAGCCCACCCATGCAGGGACAACATCCCCACCTGATGACCCCTGGAGAATTATCCTTTCCAACACCCTCCATAGATGTTGATGATGAGTCATCCAATGGATCATCACAAGGCAAAATAATCTGCCCACCCATGATCTGAGGACCTTTATGGCTCCAGTCATGCATTTCTTCTGCATCCTGTGTTACACAGACGGATGGAGAGAACACAAATCTGACTGCATCGACTTGGGTGGCCGTGCCATCTGAGATACCACTTGCTTCTCTTCCTGTACCTCACCAATACAGTTTTATTGGAGGATCTCTGCTGTCAGTTGCCTGCAAAGCCAACATAAACCATTTGCTAAGCCACATCATGCTTACAGCTATTGTGCCAAATTAGACCATGGTGATGGTGTAAGCACATGCAACTCACAGCCATGGTTGGCTGTAATCCATTGTGCCTACAAAGAAACATTCATTATACTCCCAGTGATACTTTTATACTGTTACCTTAGTAAAGACTACAGTTAGTGTAAATCAGCACATTTTCATTGCTGTCAGTGGATCTATAGTGACATAATTCTTTTTCATCTTTATTTCCCATCATACTTGTGATTCTGCTCCTGTATTTCCTGCTTAGTTACATTGTCCCTGCCTGTGTCAGGCTCTGTATATCAAAACTAGATTATTTTTTTATAAAGGTTTTACAAATAAGGTGGACATAAGAATTGCACTGGGGTGGAGCTGAGCCCACAGAGTTCAGCCTCCCAGCTCTGTCTATAGATGATCAAGGAACAGAATAATGAAGACATAGTGAGAGTGAGTTTTTCCTCACTCCAGTTTCCTGATTGATTGTAATTTGTGGTACAGAGACATCTGGAGTTGAAAGTAACAACCAGGCTACTATTAAGAGACATGAATTCGTCTAACCCTTCGGTGAACCCATTTGTACTTTTAACATTAGAAAAAAAAATATTTTGCTTGCTTCTGCCAGTAAGATGTGCAGAAATCTTGCACAGGGTAGGCATGGGCACCAGCGTTTCACTGGTTGCTTAAAAATGGGTGTATCTGAAGTACATTTTTACAAAGCGAAGCTCCAAGAGACTGCATACAGTTCTACTACTTTGAAAGGAATTCCAGAAAAGAGAAAAGAAAAAAGATGAAATTAGTAAGGTCTGGGTTTTTGCCATGCTTTTGCATTTAATTTATTGGAGGTAAATGGAAGCTTTTGGTGCATAGGACTATGTGGTACAGAACTGCTGGGAATGAAATTTCCCCTTCACCAAACTGGAACTGTTGCACTCAAAGTGCCTTTCCACAAGATGGCTTTTTAAGGCTTCTCTCTATCTTTGTCCACCTAAAAAGATGCATCAAAAACCAAGCCCAGACACAGCTTTTAGGTATTGTAATAGTTCTGTTTCATCAGCAATAAGTGATTCAGCAAGAACGCAGAGTAATAAGAAATTATAAGCCAGAAGGGACTATCTGTGAGACAAAGCTTCATTAAACCTGCTGAAAGGATTACTGCATGCCAAGTGCCTACTGTTTTTCTAGTACCAGCTGGCTCCAGGTGCATCCTCAAATGTTACACATTAATCCAGGTCCTTTCTGAATCTAAGCTTCTTTCTTTTGCCCTGCTTATCATACCACAAGGTTCAGATGAGATCTTGCTCCCTGACCTGCACAGAAAAGTGTTTGGAAAATGACAGGCCTCAGAATGGTGTGATCTCACCAAGTAATGTATTCCAACTCTGTAATTTATTTTTCCTGGTGTGCATTCATTAAATTGGCTTCCTGTGAAGTAGGACTTTGGTTTTAAAAAGCCTCCTTTGATATTCAAATGTTTACAGAACATTCACTCCCACTTGCTTGGTTGGAAAGCTGAACTATTTCTTCCTCCATTCAGGTCATCTGTACAGGGCCTTCTGGTGGCTCCAACAAATGTGTTTGCAAATCCCTGGGTGATCAAACTTTATTTTGTTCCCTTTCCACATGCAGCTAACCTTTGAAAATCATTTCCAAGGGCTATTCTGAATAGCAGAATCCCAGCTGGAGTTTTTTAAGGTTGTGACATAAGATTTATCTTTAACACACATTCTGATTTTCTTTGCTTTGCCTTTTCTTTGATAAGACTTTTTTCCCCCCCTCTGGTGTTTTGCTTTGTAGAACATTGTGCTTTTTGAGACCATACACCATTTATGATGGCTTGCAAGTGAATTATTGTAAGCAGTGCCCTGCTATTATAGAAAGTTCCTCATTGGTGAGGAAGGATGTATGCCAGCCGATAAAAATGAGAAAAGATATAAGACATCACCATCTAACCTGACCCATGGTGGAAAAGGAAGCAGCTTTTCCTGCAAAACAATAAATGTTCACTACCACTGGGTGCACGTGAAGGTAGTGAGCAGCTGCTTCATAAAAATCAAAAGCCAAAGAAATTTTAGCTGGGAATGTGAGAATGAGTAGGACCTTGCTATTTCAGTGCTAGGGAATGCCTTCTTCAAGCACTCCTTGAGAACAGGGCTTGGGTGGTTTATTGTAAAACATGGGGTTATTTGGGTTTTTTACCTGATACCATTGACATCAATGGAGATTTCACTAGTGCGCTCAGTAAAGTGATAGCCAGGTCTTTCAATACTGCAAATTATACATATTCAGGGCTATAGGGAGAGTGGTGGAAAATAAAATGGGCCCTATCAACTATACAGGTGTTATATGATACCAGCTCAGGTGTCTGAGCAAAAAGGACTGACTGACTTAGCAATCTAGTGGCAAGAAGGGCTGATCTAAACATTTGTTCACAGTGCTTTCATTAATATATCCACTCAGATGAAAATATCATCCTGGAATGACTTTTCTTCACTTATTTTCTTTTTCCATTTTTGATAGCATTTTTTAATGAGAGAAAACTTTGCATCCTCTCTCAAGCTGCCAAGGACACAGCAAGAACCTCCCTACCACTGCACAAACCATTGCCCACAGGTGAGCAAAAGTGGCTTATAGCAATTGGTGTGGATGTAGAGTCATGCTTGTCTGTGATTTTGCCTCATAAATGATTAGTAATGGTCAGACACACTATCTTGAACTTACATAAATTAATCATGAAGCAAAGAACACCATTCCTGGTGGGGTCCAACTTGTGTCGACTGGTCAATTATTTTCTGTTGGCAAGCCATGGTTAGCCAATTATTTAAAGGTTAGCTTATTCATCTAATAATTCAGCTCCTAACTTTTACCTCAAAAACAGAAACAAAAGAATACTTAATATTCATAAGGTTGGCATTCCCATGAAGTCAGGTCTATGTAGATCTGAGTGGTAGCAGAGCATGGTTTAGTCCACCATGAATATATTAACTGCACATGAGGTGTTACTAAATGAAATAGTCACCAGAAAAAAATACAACTCACCCTTTAAAAGCATCCACTCCATCCGTAAATATATTGACCACATCCTTATCTGATACAAGCTGATTCAGTTCTGCTGGCTTCAGCAGAGCTCTTCTAATCTACGTTAGCAAAACACGAAGACCTTTATCTACTGACCTACTATACTGTGTTTGGGACCATGCCTTTGATAGCTACTGCATTGAAAAAGATTCCAGTTCTACTCTGTGTCAAACACAAAAAAATATCTTTTCCAAAGAGACGTACGAAGAAAAGGAAGGACTGACAGGAAGTAATTCATCTAGGAAAACATGAGATCAACAGACTTTGAACACAAAGCCAGAATGTACCACTAGAGGCATGCAGATTATTTATCCACATCATAATGAAACAGCAAATAGAGGATTTTTAAAAATAGAGTATGTGTGCATGTGTGTGTTTCCATATGCACTGCCTTTGTGAAACCTCACGGGGAAAAGTAATTATCTTCAGAAGAAGAATGGTCTTGTGAGACCAGTCTGTCTATGAACAGCTAACAAGTTTCAGCTGCTATCATATAAATTATGTCACGTAAGTATGATGAGTTAGCCCAGGGTGGAGTCCATCTTCTGCTGACAGATATTCTAGCTGACTAGGGCCAGCACAACCTGCTCACTGCCCTTCTGGGGGGACAGGATGGGGGCAGGGAGGGGGGGACAGGATGCAACCAAAAAATAACCAGAAGAAAAAAACAGGAAAAAAATTGTAGCAAAAATCACTGAGACACTGATAGAGAGTCTAGAAATTTTTGCTGCTGTAGTTTAATACGTTATCAGCTCCAGTGGCAAACTTCATCATGTGTGTGGAGGTTTACCCTCCATGGACCAGGCACAACAAAAGGAAATGGATGCTGACTTCTCAGCTGCTACACTTTGGACTGGTATTTTATATCTAAGGGCCAGGGAAGGCAATTTTGTGACAGTTGAGGGATCCTTCTTCTCCTTTTCCAGTCCAAGTATAGATGGTAAATTCCCAGCAAAACAGGCAAGGCAAGTGCATGACCTTTTGTTTTGGAGGCTGAGACTGTTTTCCACTTGAAGTGGTCCAGTAACAGCACAACAGAACCATTTTGATGCCGAAACACGTATTATATTCATAAGCAGAGAGATACAGCATTTGAACACTTTCACTTCCCATCATAGCTGACACTGGACACTCCACAGATCTTACAAGGCATTTCATGCTTTGCAAGATCAGAATATACATGCTTACACATCAGTCCATCCGACACAGTTGACTAAAATTTCATTCACAAACCAGCTCACAGACACAGGGTCAAAGTCTCAGATAGGAGAAGATGACAGTCCAAAATAGGTATGCTGTATTTGGGGATTAACCTCATGTTGCAGCTCTTCCATCTTCTGATTTGTTGGTAAGATGCTACATACTCATTTCTGACACCTTACTTCACAAGCTTACTTCAGAATATTTTGACAAGACACTTTACTTGCTAGTAATCAGAGAACATTTTCCTGTGCATCCTTGAAGTTGGCAAAGGGAAGTTGCATCAGCATATTAACAACCTATCTGTGTCTAGACTGATACCTAAGTGTGCATATTACAAAATCAAATATCTACTTTTTGATAGGAATTACTACACCTTCCCCCGTTCCCCCCACTATATTTTACACTCAAAGAGGAAAGAAAATTAAATCAGTCAGGCCCAGGCACAGAGTACAACGCGGTTCTTAATTTCTCATTAACAGCATGTCAGAGGAACTGATTTATCAGGAAATCTGTCTTCCTGCAAGCAGCATTACAAGAGCACCTGTAGTTTTCTTTCTAATTGATTTAGCAATGGAACTCTGCCTCTGGTTCATCTCCAACAAGAAAGAAAAAAGAAAGAAAAAAAAAAAAAAAGGAAGAATCTATGATTGCATTGAAATACCTATTAAAAGATTGTGTCATGCTCAGAGGAAGCATAAAGAAGTAATCGGAGAAGGCTGGTTTGTTGGTGTCCTTTTCCAGATGCCTGTGGCTCTAGTGATGTGCAAAACACTGGCATTCAGATCCGGTGTCTGCAATATCTGCCTGCATTTCAATTCATTTGCTGACATAGTAATTTAGATGGTTAATTCCTTGAAAAAGGACAGTTGCCAAAATGCCTGCAATATTCTGTTGGAGTCTACATTACTAATAAGGGTACATTATTATCATACAAATTATATTGCAAGTCAAAGAAATGTGATCCTGCTGAAGAAGGCTTGGTTCTCCCTCACAGATCAGCCCTTGCCAGGACCTGACTGAATTTTACTAGAAACTTTCAGGTTCACTTAATTTATAAAGACCACATTTTCCTCCCTGCAAAGACAGAGGTACTCTGAAGTGTTCCACACTTCCTATCATCAGGTGGGCTTTTGGAGGTCTTTGGTCACCACTGACAACTGATTGGTCATTTCTTGGGTTTTGATGTCTCAGAGGATACATTTAGCAGTTCAGGGAGTATAGTATTTATGGGCTACTGTGGAGCTCCGACCAGGAGTGGGATGCACGTACCACAAGCATGAACATGAAGAACTAAGTAGATTACTGGTTTTGGACCAATTCTTGACTGTGTCGTCAATCTGTAGCATGACCTAGAGCAATGCCCTTGCTGTCCCTGCTTCTGTTCCCTCTCAGGGAAGTAAAGATCATGAATCTATGTTTACTCATCCTTTTTGCGTTCTTTAAGAAGGAAACCGAAATAAGCTGGCAGGAATTCAGCCATCCAGTTAAGCCAGTAAAGGTTTAACCTCCAAGTGGGTCATGACATCAACCTGTGACAGTAACATCTGTTGGGGCAGTCAAAAGGGAGTGCATGAATACAGGCGTCCAGGTCAGGAGATGTGCTCTCACACCCAGGAAAATACTGGAATACCAATATCTTCAACATACCACATTTTTTTTCCACTGCAGTTCTACTGGGTTTTTGTTTTCACATGAAAGTTTTTCTCCTCTAAACTCCTTCCTCTTTTAAGATTATATTATTTTGGAGGGAAGTACTGTGAGATCAGGTTCCTCTTGAGCATGCATAGGATGGAAATTAGTCATTAATCAACTGAATCCCCACAGAACCACTAACTTAATGTAGTAAAATAAATGACGGAAGGAAAAATAAATGCTTCCGAATTAAACAAAGCAGAAATATTATATCATCCAAAACAAAACACACATAGGCTATTCTTGTAAGGGAGGGAGTTGAGGATTTCTAGATTTAGTATTTGGTTTATTAATACTGATGGATTTGGGAGAAGCAGTAAGAAAATAAGTCTTCCATCCTGTGGTGCAGAAACCAAATATCACGCAGTCTAGAAATAAATGTTACAGATGCTAATGTGTCTAGAGTGAAGTTGTAGCAAAGAGCAACATTTTTTTCCCCCCTTTTCTTAGCTGAAGAGGTATCTCTGTAGAAGCTTCCCACCACAAAAAGACATTGTGCACCCTTGGGATCTGGAAGATGGATCCTTCTAAGGAGAAATACATTGTAACTGTTCACTGTGCAAAAGTAACCTAGTCTTTCAGGGTAGGAAAAAGAAATAATGCTCTTTGGTGAAGTTGTTCTATACCTTTCTCATTGAGAAAGGTTTTGCTTTAATGAAATTGCTCCCAAACAGGTCAAAAGGATCAGATGCAACAGGGCAGTTCCCAGACTGGAGACATCTCCACACCTGGGGATGGGAGAACATAAGCTTGCACTCTTGGAAAACGAGAACTGGTGTATGAAGTGTGACGTGCCCTGCCTCTGGGGCACAAAGACATTGCTTAGAGCCCAAAACCCCTGGCCATCACACCTGGTGCAGCAGCAGCCAATGGCTGGCAAAACCTCTCTGCTTTCCCACATCCCCATCCTCCTGGGAATATCACACCCTCGTTCATTATGAAAAGAAATAACTTCTAGCAGCATGAGGGCAGGAAAGGGAATTGAGGACTGAACAACCTCAGGCCTTCCGCCAGGCCCCAGTTATGCTTTTTATGGTTTACAGGTTTTGGTTGGGCCCAGGAAAATTAGCCTCAAATTAAAATGGGCTACTCTGAGCTTCAATAGCTGTAAACAATCCATGTTTCATTAAGGGGTGAGAGACCGAGCACACTAACAGCTCTCCTAGGAAAAAGTTACACTAAACCAACAACTGGATATTAAAGGTATAAAACAGGCACTGCAGAGATACAAATTATCCCAACTTTTTATTAAATACACTGTAGCTTACAGTTGATGAAAATTTCACCCACTGATGAGAGAACAGGTTAGGATATCAAAAAGCATTTAAAATCAGTCCAGTTGGGATCAGATACTGTTTCTGACTATATCTGCATACAGCCTTTCAGATCTAACTGCACAGCGAAGAAAGGAACTTTTTGAGCATCCTTATGCACACCTTTTTCCTTCAGAACAGGCTCTTCTAATTCCTTTATTTTGGTTATATCTAAGATCTCCTCTGTACAAAGAATTCAGTTTACACTTTCTTGGCAGAGTTAAAGAGACTGCCCTTGGAATAGGTTGACGTGCAAGTGAATAAGATTCAGACCAAAGAATCAAGCTCTTGTAAAGGGCAGCCCCTATCCCTGTGCCAAGCAACAGGGAAATTGGCTCCGAGTTCTTTCTGATGCCTTATTGAAACATGTTGCTTTCTCCACACAGGAGAACTACCCTCTGGTTTGTACAATGCAGTCCAAAATCACAGCTTTGTGTACATGATTTTGGATAATCAAAAGCAGCAAGCATGCTAGAAATTTGTTTACTCTATGCAAACAGTGTTACCTTGTATTGATTTCCTCAGTGCATGTTAACATAAATCTGACATTAACAATAGCTTACCCGCCACTCCTTTCATTGAGAAAACAGTGATTTACAAGCTGTGTTAAGATGTTTTCAGACTAACCACTTTTGGTCCTCTCTACACAGTGATGAGGCATCATTTGCCATTTCCATCAGATTCCTTAACTGAGAACATTTTTTTTTTTTCCCCAAGGCTCTACCATATTACTGGTCTGTTTTTCTGGGTTCTGCTGTAATATTTTGCTGCTATGCCTGGCAGAAGAATAGATGAAATTCCCCCACACACCCTCCCTCCCCCAGGATCCTAACAGGGGTGACTGCAAGGAATCACTCAGGAGACAGTCTGTCACTCCTTTAATTTATTTGATGTCATATAACCACTCAACCCTCATTTAGGTAGCTTAAAAACAACTTGTCTATGCCTCCCCAAATGGAAAAATCACCAGGCTTATTCACAGTTTGTTTGACATGTTTCCTCTCAAGTAAAAACCAGGTCCCTCTCTTGCATTCTATTTGTTAACTTCAAAAATTCTTTTTTAAAAAAAATATTTAAACTGTTTTGCATAGAATTACATGATATTAACAATACTTCTCTTTTTAATCTTTCGTTTCATATAGAAAACCATACACCAACATAATATGTTTTGTGCCATATGTTTCTATTTTTTTAGAATCTGAAAACAGTCTGGCGCTAATCCCATTATAGGGCTATGGCTGTTTTACATTTCTACTTTAACAACGAAACACAAACATTGCAATTCCTTCTTTAACCCACCTGTTAAAATGTTGTCCTAATAAACCCTTTGCCTTCTCTGGATTTGATCTATTTAAGTCAAACCCTGACCGCCAGTCACATTCCCACGTGATGTGTCAAAATGATAACACAAAGAAGATTCCATGGGAAAACAAGAGGTACGTGAAACACACGCCCCTCTGAAACATATGGGAGCACTCTACATCCCAGATTGTCACTGCACCCCATATCCTGCCTTCAAGTTTTGCCCCTAACTGGCTTTGCCCCTAGGTTTAGTACCATGTACCTTGGCAGGCGCTGCCCACAGGACCTGATATTGCTTTCCTTTTTAATGTCATTTTTGGTACATAGCAGCTATTCTTTGCTTATAGATTCTTGTTCCCATCTTTTTTCGTTCCACCTATAAAGACAGTGAACTGACTTTGAGTGCATAGTTGAAAATAATAATAATAATTTTCCGAATGTTATCCAAACAGAAAATTAGCAACAATGAGAGCATTTGAAAAGAGCAGAAGCAGAGCCAAGCATTATTAGCAAAATAAGTAACAAATTAGAAACCTGGAGAGTCATTGCTGACATTATGACAAGCTGCTTCTCCAAAATCTATTATAAATAAACGGATTCCCAGCAGTTATTGGGTAATTGGCAGTTAGGTGCAAGAAAAGTGAAGAGAGGAGATATTTCTGAGAATATGGAAATTGCAAAGCTGTTTGCTTCTGTTAGGTTAAATGCTACAATTTAAGCACTGTATTTGTCCACCCACTGGCAGAAGTCTCAAAAAAGAGGCTTTTTTCCCCCCCCGCCTAGTCCCAAAACCAAAAAACCCTCTATTTGTGAGCCAGTGGTTTGCAGAAAGGTGCAGCTGTGTTATTGGCTTCCACAAGGTGGCCTCTTCCAGTAACTTTACCCAGCAGGGATACCTCTGCACAAGCAATGTGCCTTGTAAGTACAGCTTGTTTCTGCTTTTTCCTCCATCGCCTTTCCCTCCCATAAAGGGCTGGGCAGCAGATGAGAAAAACATTTAAATCACGAAAAGGAAAGGCCCCTCCAAAATCTGTGATAGCATATCCCACAGATCAAACCCATAGAAGCAATCTCCAGATTACCTGAAAATGCTCAGACTCTACAGGTAGTAATACTACTACTACTACTAGTCTGGACCTTCACATCAAACGAGCCCATCTTGATCTGTTACTTTCTCTTAAACCTCTCCAGAGTCCCATGCTCTCCAGACAGATTCTCTAGAATTGTCACGTGCCAGGTGTTGGCACAAATCAGCCGATTTCCACCATAAAAAAATAAATCTGGGAAAAAAAGTATACAAACAGCCCTGTTTTGTGTTGGCAAGTATTTCTGTAAGCTGTTCATGCAGAGAAGATGCCTCCCTTTTCTCAACCAGCAGTGCAAGCAACCACTGATCATATTAATCTGTTGAGGCTCTATCCTTACAGTAAGGTTTTACTCGGATCATTTCTGGTACAAACTCAGTGAAAGTGAGTTGACCGAACTCTTTTCACATACCATGGAGGAGACTTTACAACAACAATCCCCTGCTTTTTTTTAAAAAAAAACTCTTTTCATCTTAAGTGAAGCCACTGTGGCCTTATCAAATCTGAAATACTGAAGTCAAGTGTCAGGCATTAACACAAATGTCAAGTGACTACAAACTTCTGGATGAAGAGATATTTCAGTGATTGCAATGGTTGCCTCAGATTCAGAAAGCTTGGTTAAATCTCATCGCTGGTGCACAGCTCCTAAGTGACCTTAAACAAGCTTTGAACTTCAGGTTCACTGAAAAATGGGCTGATTTTTCTTTACTTCTCCTCTTTGTCCTCTCATCTATCTGGTCTGCTTGCTTCTTCAGTGCAGAAATGATAGCTTATTGTGTGTTTATAGTGTTGCACACAGTGTGGTTCTGTTTCTGTGTCGATATTCAGTTTGACTACAATAGAATAAATGAAACAAAGAGAGGACCTATACCAAGAAAAATACTTTTAATTTAAGTCCACATTCTTTACCTAAAAGTAACAGTTCACAGAACAAGGTCATGAGTGGCTTGAAGTCCAGGAATGTAAAAGTTATCCCATATTTGCTACCTTCTTGGAAGAGGCCCCAAATCCTTTTATTGACGGTATGCAAGTTTTACAAGGAAAAGAGTTAGATAGTATGACCCCCCTGATCAAAAAGAAAAGCCTGTCCTTAAAAGGTGGAATCTTCACATTTCTATTTGTGCACTTTCCACAATGAACTGCTTAAATTGTTGATAGGAGTTTAAAATAGAGAGCTTTTTCTGCAAAGCTGTATGTTTTATTTGAGGCACAAAATATCTTCCGGACAAAACCATGTTCTGCTGGAATAAACAAACACAGATCAGAAAAAAGACAAACTTAAAAGAACCCTCTGGGTTTCAGCAGATTGCCGCTTACAAGTGACCATGTATTTTCTCCCCCATGCAGTTCCCTTTTGGCCATCAATTGCCATGTTTTTTTCTTTTAAACTCACTCTTCAAAAGCTGCAAAGCTAGTGGAGTATTTTTACACACAGACACTGAGGACTCCTTATAAACTAGCGTTCTGTGCCTAAATTAATCGCCGGCATTCATGGAAGAATTTGGAGGCATCGATTTTCCCTGTAGGCGGCTGTTGTGTGGCAGTTCAGAGGGTGGACAGGAGCTGGTAACATAATAAATTTGGGGTGCCAAAGCTGCAGTGAGGCTGAAGGACTGCCTGAACGCAGAAAATATTGCCCTGGCCTCTATGGAGTGAGAAGAAAAAGCCAGCAGTCAGAGATAAGAGCTATTGTACAGGACTGGACAGGTCTAGAAATGTGATTCTACATTTTTCAGGTAGAAAAAGCTATGCTGTATGCCATCAGCATGCACGAGGACAGCAGAAATGAGACAGAAGACATGAGGACAAAGCAGAGGGCACATGTCATCTCCTGACAAGACTGTTTGAAGAGGGATGTATAAAACTTTATGAAAAACAGAAAGCAAAGGTGTTAAGTCATGATTTTCATCTCACAAAGTCAATGTGAGAGGAAGGCAAAGAGATAGGTCAGGATCAGTTTCACATATGGCCTCCAGTTTTGTAGACAACATTTCTTGGGACGATGGCAGAAGTTCATTTCTGGAAATTGTTCTCTGTCAGGAACACCCTGGATAATTAGGTTAAACTCAGCCTAGCAAACCCTTGTCAAGCAGAGTCTGAGATCCTGACCACTGACACTTTCCTCCTCTTTCAGTTTTAATTTTTCTATGTTTTTCGTATGTCTCCCAACCATCACTCCACCACCCCTGCAAAACTTAACAGAGAACAGGCATTCCTAAAGAGGCAAATATCCCAGAATAGTATATAAACCTGATAACTTCTATGGGGAACAAATTCCTTGAATCTACCTTTCAGAATGAGTTTTTAGAGAATATTTGCTTTACAAGATGGACTTGAAAAAAAAAAAAAAAAGTTAGTAGATTCTTTTCTCCACTAGTTCATTTTCTAAACTTTTTTTTTTTTTTCAATAATAATTTTCAGTATTGGAAGGAAAGATGGGTAAAATCAAGGGAAAAACCCAGAAGTCCTCACTTATTTTTAAATTAATAATGGAGGGAAACTCCATGCTTTTTCAAGTCCAGACTATTTGTATTCCTTTCCCCACGTGTTCAAAAGGAAGCAAAAGCAAACATAAACAGGTCAATACAATCGTCTACGTGCAGGCAGCTATAGTGCTACTGCAGCCCACTTAAGATGCCTCAGATGAGGCTAGCAGGTATGGCACAGGACCTCTGGAATAACTACCCCTGTTCTGCAGTGTCAGCTGAAGCCTGGTTACACCACTGTCTCTCTATTTATGCTCTGGCAACTGAACTGATGGGCAACTGTCATGGGTACATGGAAAACAGCAAAGACAAAACGTTGCCTTATTTATCCGAAAGTCTCAAAAAAACTGATAAAAGGTTTTAAAAGTAAAACGAACTCTTAAAACTTTTAAAACTAATTTCTAAAGCTAGCTGAAATGTGGTTCTGGAATTTATATGACTGAAAACCACATTAATCCGGACCTCTATTTACATCCCTCACATAAACAATTAGAAGCCTGCACAGTTCTTAACACAAATCCATGTCATTATTTCATTGGAAATATGACTGGAGTCCTCTCCTCTATCAGCCCCATTTACTGTTGCTGTCTTTATCCAAAATTAGAAGAAGAAGGAAAAAAAAAAAAAAAAGGAAAAAAAAAACTGCCAGAAAAAAACCCATAAAAACCCACACCAAAACACCCAAAACAAAACCAAAAAACACCCCCACCCAAATACAAAACCAAACACCTCCCATAAAAGTAAACAAAGACCTTAGAAATTCTATGCCTTGGAGAAAGATGACTGCTTTTATAGCATCTCTTTACCTGAAATTTTTGTTCAAATATTAGCAGAGGCAGTGAAGACATCCAGTGATTGCACTGTACTTCGGGTTAGATTATACATGTCTAAACATTTCATTAAAAGATACCTGATCAGAAAGCCAGTTTTGTGGAGTATTTCACTAAAAAGATACAGGTGAATTTTGAAGTGTTCAGCAAAAAAAAAAACCAACATGAGAATACTTGCCACCCACTTAAAGTCACAGATCACACTATTTTGCAAAGACTCATAGAAAATTCAAATTAAAATCACAGTTTCAACTCCAGCAGAAATCAGTAGTTGAAAGAGACACTAACTTTAACGTGCACTAACTTAAAAGAAATTTCAAAGTCTTTGCTCTTTGAAAAGGAAAAAAGCATGACCAGAACTTACATTATCTTAGCCTGCGAAGTTACTGAAGTGGAAGTATGAACTATAACAGCATTGGGATGCATTCTTTATTACACAAATTTATTGACCATAAACTTTGGAAATGTATTATTATTATACAGAAGTGCCAAGCAGCAATCGCTTCCTCATGGAACAGCAAGGAAAGAAGATTGACCTCTCTGGCATTTATGAACCAGTTTGGGATATATTTGCATGTTTCCCAGAATCCTACAGCCACAATATGACCCAGAAAGGAGGGAAGTTTTTCTCTGGACTCTGGCCTGGGTGTCAGCTCTTTATTGCTGCCTTTCCTAAAATGGAGCAAATTCAGGCTGTCTATTCAAACCAGCTTAAACAAGCTTTATCAAGTGAATTGGACAATCCCTGCTGAATTTATAATTGGCAGGGACCTGACCCCCCAGAACTGAGCCACCCCTTGAGCTCATTCACAGCCCAGAGCTGCCTTCATGACAGGACATCAGGATATCACTACTTCTGGAGATGGTCTGCTCACTGGAGTTGAAGCTGTTCGTTTAGCCCTCCAGATCTGCTCCTTGAAGGGTCAGGTTTTCCAAACACCATGGATGAGTTACACGCTCAGCTCAGATGGCTTGTTAAGGGAAGGTGGGCAGAAGGCAGCCATATGCTGTCACTTTGAAAGTCCCCATCTCTGGCTACGTAGGATGGCCCTGGAGCTCCACAGAGGCTCTCAGATCTCAGTATCTATTTTCCACAGCTGGGAATTGTGGCTGTGCTTCCTCCTGTGCTTCTCAGGTATGCAAAAGAGATCAAGTTCTGACTCAGCATTCAAGCAGGGCCTAAATTACAGGTTGGGAGGAAAGGTCTTCCACAGGAAATTGCTTCCAATCTCAAAGCAGAACAACCTCAATTTACTTATTTCCCCCCACCAAACAGCACAGCCCATAATCTTTTCTCTGTTTTCATGCTCTGTTTTGCTTGAATGCAGGTCTATGACTAGTCACAGATGAGTGGCATTGTTTAGGTTTTTTTCAGGGTGGTGACTGATAGGATGAATTACCAGAATTGTAAAGTAATTTTATTTTTAATCATAATCCTTTTTATGTTCCAATCCCTTAAAAAAATAAAACAAACGCACATACCCCACCCCATCCCCAAATGCCAAAACACACACTCCTGATCACAGGATGCAATACTCATGCCCATTTTCAACCCTAGAGATGACGACTGACACCTCAAATTTTCCAATCTAGATTTCAGAGTTCCACACTAAGAAAAAAATCCATTTTTTCTTCCATTCCAAAGTCGTATTTTCAGACACTTATTCCCTGAAAAGCAAAGATATTTATGCAGACTTGTAAAGGAGACACCCCTTTTCAAAATTCAGTGCATACAGGGACACATTATGAAAATGTGCAGAGAAGCAGCTACCCCTGTTGTCACATTATGTTTAATCAGGCAAGTGACAACAGAACAGCTTTTTCCTCTCCATCACAAGAAGAAATAGGGCTTAAGCCTCTACATTCACACCTTTTTTGTCACTTCTTTTCTTAAGCTACTCTTGTTTGCTCAGTGTATTTAGCAGACATTTATCTCACTCTATCAGAAAAGATTAAAGACTCATACTACCTAGTAATCCAATTACCCTACATGAGAAAAGCAAATGTATCTTTGGTCAGTGCCCACAGAGCTCCAGGAATCCATCACAATAGAAAATGAAATCTAATTAATTGTGTGCTTTGGTTTAGCTTCATCTACATCATTATTTAATTTGTCTCCAATGGATATGTTAGCAGAGATTTAATAGTTTTAAATGCATAGAACCACTGGGTTGCCTTACCCTAAGGTGTGTGTATGTTTAATTATATTTAAAAAGTATTGTATATGGAAAAATTTACTTGTGGTAGGAGGCTCAAAAGAGACGAAGAGAGTTACAAAGCCCTTGGGATAACACAGCACTTATGCAGAAATCTGAGTGTTTCACCAGTTCCACTAATCCTCATTTTACATTTAGGGAGAAGGGGACTCTCAATGGCTTTGCTTCTTGAAATACATGTTTTCACATGACCTATTAAAGCATCTGGGTAACCCCCAGAAAAGCACAACACTTTTATCAGTCCCAGAGGCATCTAGTTATCTGAATAAGGGTTGGTGAAGAAAAAACCCCAACAACTCACAGCATGATGCTATTGATAAATGGGTTGGCACCATACCATGACAAGCACACTGGAGAGCAGAAGGGCCTGTGGTCCTGCCTAGAGCTATTGAAGAATGACACTGGGTCAAAGAAAGCTTCCCAATACCATGTTATAAAACAACTTATCCACAGCTGGCAGGTCAAGTTTTTAAGATAATGAGAACCAAAGGCTGTAAACTCAAAACAAGGGGCGGGGGGGGGGGGTGGGGGGGTGTGGAAAGAAAAAGAAAAAAAGGTATCTCATCACAGTAAAACTACAGAACACACTATTAACAGCAAAGTGATTAGCCATTAGGAGAAACTACTAATAGATGTGATAAAGTTTTCATTATCTGTGACTGTTGAATCAAGGCTAAAAGCTGTCTAAAATATATCATAATTCAAATGGAAGTTATAGAGTAAAAATATACAGAATGCATCAAACAAGAGATCAAATTAGGCAGTAATAATGTTTCTCTTCCATCCCTGAAAGTAATTGAAAACAACATTATTTTTGTAAACTTATTAATTCTGAATGAGTCTTTAGAAGTATCTTACCAGCTCTGAATACTTAGTCTTTATGAAGAAAACACTCTTTAACCTTTAAATTGTTAATATCTTGTTTAATCAAAGCTTCAACTTTGTGATATACCAGAGCTCTAGGAAAGGAATTGTTAAAGAACAGCAAGATCTGTTTCACCAAATAAACAACCTCTTATGAATATCACTCCACTTCTTTTTAAAAGGCAAAATTTTCCACCCATGATACCCATAGGTTTTTAATAACTGAATGCACTCTGTTGTTTCCTACTGCCCTTAGTCTGTTCCTTGTTTTCTTACAGTGTTTCTAGGACATAAAGCTAGCTTCCCTCAGCCTTCATCTATGGCAAGCACACCGGTTTGCAGTAAGGTTTGTGTGTAAGAAAATGTTTTGCTCATAGACCTGACTGCTCCAGGGGAGTCAGCTCGTAGGCATAGATAACTGCAGAGACAATGCTGACTTCCATGTATTTTACAAGTCCAAACCCAAAGCTCTCTTCCAGAGAAATGTGACAAATTACCTGACATGGCAAAAAAGTCTGTTTTTACAGAGCCACTGAACTGCCAGACTGTGGCATCCACATGCTCCATATAGAGAGGCCATGGGAAACTACTGTATACTCATGGTAATGATCAGAAAAGCATAACTGTCACACAAATTCATGTTGCGTTTGTATGCGTGCACGCACGTACGCTGTATTTTGAACACAGGGATGTAACATATGCTTCCAGCCCTTAGCCTGGGGTCCAAAGCCAGTTAAAGACAAGAGAAAGCAGCCAGACTGCAGCCCACTAACAGCAGTAGCTCTGGCTAGTGTCATGTCTATCCTCGATACAAGTCAACATCCAGACCAGGCATCTTGTGCACGATAGGCTCAGGCCATGATGGAAAGAGGATATTAAACCAACCACCAAACACAGACTTTTTCATTTGTTCTTAGGGTGATGCTCCTAGCCCTCAATGTTACTTAAAAAAAAAAGAAACAAAACAAAAAAAAGGCAGCATATTTGTAACAAAAGAAAGGTGACCTGCCCTCCAAACACATGTATACATACAGTTTCAGGCACATCTGGGCAGAAGATTCATGCACAAACTTAAAGAAAAAACACTTTGTCTTTTGCTGTGCTGGTCTACAAAAAAGTAGTGTTAACTTGGCATTGGGCCTTGTTCCCTGTTGATTAAGCGCCGAATAGAAATGAAATTCTGTGTTCACATTGAAAATGACACACAGGTCATTTAGACTCAAAGTTGAAAAATATGAAAGGCCCGAGACAGAAAAGAGAATCAAAGAGAAGGAAAAAAGAAAACAAAAAGAAAACAAAACCAAGCCAAAAACCACCGCAAAACCAAACCAAACCAACAACAAAAAAAAACCCACAAAGGAAACAAGGACTTGATGACAGTTCAGAGAAAATTTAACACAATGATGATTCTATCTATCTGAAGCTCGTGCACTGGTACTGAAGTTCCTTACTTTATGAGGTCAGTCTTAAGGACAGATACAAAGGAAAGTTAGCCAAAAGATCAATTTTATTCTTCAAGTTCCCAGCAGGTCCACAGCATCCATCAATAAAATAACTGATGCAGTATTTTTTGTTCTATGTCACGTCATCTTAAAACTAGTAGAATAAAGCATGATAAGAAATCATATGAAGAGTCATGCAAAGCTATTGTAAAACTGAAATTCTTTGGAACTTCATGAATGAAGCTAGAAGAGGACTCATACAGTCCTCCTTTGCCCCACAGGAGAAGTTCAAAAGTGCATCCCATGAAGATATTTCACAACCAAGGTTTTCTGTGTGGATGAGAAGCAAAAGTCCCACTGAAAGGCTTGCAAAGTGACCAGAGGCACAAACATCTATGTTTTCTTCAAAATCACCACCTACATCTTCCCAAAAGACAAAAAATGTCATAAACCAACATGGGATTTACTTAACAAAATGCAAATGAATGAGATCTGAAGTGCATGTAATCTATCAACCGGTCAGCATATCTATACATAAAGCAATTCTGGAAGAATCAAGCAGCCTCTTCCTTCGTATGTAAAATATTTTAACAAATAGGAACTGGAAGCCTGCAGAGTGATTTTCTCCACTTGGCCCTGAAGAAAGAGCACCTCGCTGCAGACAAACTGCAAAATATTGCAAACACACCTGTCTGTGATGCACCGAGGCAAACGGAGGGAGAAATCATTAGTGAGACCTTAAGAGCCTACAGACGGCTTGCCTTTCACTGGGCTCCTCAAGGCCCTCATGCATCTCCTTCTTGAGGGAAGGTGATTTTTATTTTTTTTTAATCTTGAACTCATTATCTCAATTTGGTGGCTGCTTGCTAATCTCCTGCGGATCCAGTGATCTAAATTTAGGACCCAGGTTTTCACAGTCAAGATTGACTACAGTCCCCTGTTGGTATCAGGTATGGCAATTTAATTTCTTTCAGTGATCCTGCTTTTTATTTAACAGTTGTACATGATCCTTCTGAACCTTTTTTTTAAAAAAAGTGTTTATTAGAGTTTCTGTCAGGCTGTTAAAACTCAGCATAACTGCTATTAAGGCCACAACCCCAAAAGCTCTATGAATCAAAAAAGCAGAAAACTTACATAGGCTTTAGATACAACCACAATTGTCACATTTTATTTCTAACAAAGAAATAGAGTTTGACTTTCTATGACATAAGGTAGACATTGCAAGGTAGTTGCAACTTTTAATTGCTTTTGTTATTACTGTAGTCAGTCCCTTCAAGGAGCTGAGGTACAGCTTGGCAGCTGCACCTTCCACCAACTTCAATGGGATTTGCAGGTGTTCAGCAACTGCCTGGATGTGGTTCCTCGATGTTTTGACAGCTATGCTACGCACATCATTCTCACATAACAGAATAACACCTTGGAAAGCAACAACACAAGTTGGATGGAAAACAGTTGTTCAAGTTTGTTTCTCTACTTCTTCTGGATAATGGCATGTTGGTAACTAGAGCTTATTTTCACATTTGGTTTTGTGTAAATTCTTGCGTATATGCCCTTTTGTAATTCTAGGTGAATGTTTCACTTGCAGTTCTTCTGCTTCATCTCAAAAGTGATTTACATGTTTCAGGCAAGCACATGTTTATATGCAATGACACAGCCTTGGACAGCACCAGCAGTCAACAGGCTTCGGATCCTCAAGATCAGCCAAAGCAGTAATTGTAAAGGAATTGACTCTAAGAAAGCAGTGTGGGGCGAGACAAGAGTACGCCAGTGATGATTCAAGGGACTTCAGGTGTCATTCTGAAGCAGTTCCACCATTTACTATAACTTTCTCTTATGTCCTTGCTGCTTAGAAATGTCAAAGAAGCCTAGAGATAATATGGTACTTGGGGGTCTTGAGGTGCTCTCTGCCTGCAAAGACACTAGCATCACTCAAACAAAAAAACAGCACTAAAGAAAGAAGTGTGAAATCAAGCTCCTTGCAGGTTTCATACCAATGTTAGCCCAGTCAAAGAGCGGTGTCCCTCACGTGCCCTTCTTCAGCAGTAGCATTAAGGGTAAGCTTTGAGCAATGGAGCTGACACTGATTATGGAACCATTCTCCAGACCTGAGTTAAGAGAGGCTGTCAGCACCTTTCATCAACATGCATCATATTGCTCAGCTAATGGAGCTTGGAAAGGATCTACTATTTTTCAATATTTTTCCCATTATTGTAAATAGATGAGATTCTGCTCCAGGCCACATATGAAAGATGAAAAATTGGGAGGAAGAGACATGAATAAGCGCAGAGAATGTGAAGAAAGAATCTGATTGCTCTTATTTCTTTGATTCAGCAAGGCATATTCTTCCCCTTGACAAAACTAGAAGTTGCCCTGAGAAGCAGCCAGTTGATGTTACCGGGAGAGCAAAAAGGAAAAAGCATGCAAAAGCAGCAATACTTGCAGTGTAAAACTCCAATGATTGTGCTGCTTTCAACATTGTATCAGCATTCATTTTTCCTAAGCCCAAACATCTGAAGTGTTACAAGAAATCCATCTGTCTTTTAAAGAAAAAAAAAAAAAATTATCTCCCAGGAATGGAAAACTAAACAATATTTCCAAATTATCTGTGATTTTCAATATCTTTTTAAAATCAAAAAATCTTGCATAGTGTCACAGATGGGAATCTAAGGTTAAACCAAAACATTAAGTTTTTACAGTTTGCTCACATTCTATTAAAGCTGCTCATATAACTGAAAACAGAAGAGATTTTTCTCAAAAAAAAGAAAGAAAAAAAAAAGACGGCACCTAAATGAGCTGTCTGGGTTCATTTGAAAAATGACCTCTGTGAATTCTAAAAAATTAATGAAGACCACATTCTTAAAAGCCCTATTTTTTGTTACTACTTTTAACCCAAATTTTAGCAAACGAATCTGTCCTTTTAAGGCAGAGTTTTTATTTATCATATTTATCATCATTTAAACCTGTATAAACACCACACAAATTCATTGAGAAGAGAACCTTAACACAGAGGCAGCCTGCCGCCGTTTGCAGGCTTAGATGATTTGTAGTGGGTTTTCCTCAAATTAGTTCCACCTTTGCCTTCTGATAGAAATGGGTTTCAGCTTTCAGTGTTCCTCAGCTGACATGTTATGTATATATTATATATGCATACGTTTTTGCTGTTCATTTTGTAAGGAAAACCAAAGCAAATCTAAGAACAGAACTCCCTGCGATTTACAAACCTGACATGAAATGCTGTGAGAAATTTAAAGTATCACTGCTCTGAGGAATTAACTTGAAAGTTTAAGGGAGAGAAGCAGACTGGTAACCCAACCTCCACAATATTTCCACAAATATAATCTGGATTCCACACACACACACACACACACACACTTTTTTTATAATTTGGATTCCACCCCACCCCCAATTTTATTTATTTATTTATTTATTTTAACTGAACTGGTTAGATTAATGTTTGAACACAAAACGAGCACAAGAGAAATTATAACCTTGTAACTACCACGGTCCTGGCTGATTGACTGAATCCTCAGGGGACCATTTCATATTCAGATGTACAAAACCACATTTAAATAGTGTTAGGGTTGGGCTCTGCCACAAACCAACAGATGCTGGGCAATTCAAAGTTAAGGATGACACTTCATCACTACTGTTCTTAACAAGGAAAAGGGAAAGCATGTAAATTAAGGATATAATTTCAGCCTTTCAAACGAATTCTTAAGGGTTTATTGGTTTGTTAAAATGGTAATGGTATTTTAAGCACAGTTTTCTGTATGTTAAATGCCAAAAGCCTTCTCTGTATTCAGGCAATCTAAGTTTACAAAACCAAAAGAAAAGCAAGTGATAAAATTGAAGAGTCAGATTCCCAGTGAAATGCTAAATAAAACACTGTATAAATTCTACCATGTTTTGGGGAGGGGAGTGGGAAGAAATGTGCAATAGTGTGAACATCCAACTTCATACCAAATGCAAAAAGAAACATAATGCTTGACAAAAACTGAAGAAGAATGACAATGAAATATTACCCACACAGGGAACATAAAACATTGTGGAATTGATTCATCTGGCATAGATAGCTCTGTCTAAAGCCTCATTTTATAATTCTTTATTTGTGATGTAAATACACTAACAGCAGTAAGTCAGAAAGCATCAAACTTCCATGAACAGTGATAGTTCTGAGACAACAGTGAGTCTTAGTGATATTTATTTTCAAACATAGAATTGAAGAAACTGTTATTTTCTCACATAGAGAGATTAATTATATGCCTGAAAATAATTAGATTTAATATAAATGATACAGTAAATGAGAAACTGAGTGATACAAAGTACTAAACATCTCCAGTATGGGGTTGCAACTGTAGACACTTTTGATGTGATCACTTCTTTGCTTTTTGCAATTCATTCTAGTTATGTAATTCACTGACCTCTGAGAAGCCCATGTAACCCTCCCAAATATTTTTATAGGAAAGAAAAATGAGATCAGTTCCCAGTCCTATCTGATCCTATTTAGACAAAAAGAATGAAAGAAAAACCACTTGAAAAGTAAGAAAATTTGCAACTAACAGCTCAGATTTTCAGGCTGCTCATCAGCTGAGTCCCACCCATGACACAAGATTATATATATATATATATATATATATAAACTTAAAAAAAATACAAAGAGGGAAAAGGAGACTTGAGCAATAAGAAGTTTAGACTTTTGTGAATTTAAATTAAAGAAAGAGGCAAAAAGAAGTGGAAAAAGAAGGAAAAAGATCTGGTTGAGGGAAAAGACTGAAGGAACAGTAACACAAAGGTAGGATTGCAAAGTATAAAAAAAACCATCTTCAAAGCATCTGTGGCTTTGCAGAGGAAGTCTGTGAAAACTTATACATCCACATAAAAAACTATCTAAGAGGCACAGGTATACCTGAAACATACTTATCAAAACAAACAATTCAACTGTGTTTTTGCAGGATTATTTCATAAGTCCAAGATACATCTTCCAGAATCCATGCTTTCTATTTCAGCGTCTTATTTAAAGAAGCCATACTAGAAAAGATATTTAAGTACTAGCTGCCCTTAATCTTAAATAAAGAAGTTTTCTCATCTCAATCAGAGATTTAAGATTCTTATGTAACTAGTATTCTTCAAACTGTTATTATTTCATCCCACAACAAAGTCAATCACATATGCAGATATTCTGGGACAATATGTTAAGAAACATCCAAGCGTCATGAAGAAAAAAACCCCACTGAAACATAAAATTAACCAGAATACTCACTAGGTAGAAGCAGGCAGACAGCAACAAGTCACTGTGATACAGATACACCCAAAAAACCCCCACATCTGTAAGTATTTAACAATTTAAAGAGCCAGCTTCACCCCAGTATGCAGCAGAAGGAAGAAAAAAAGTTCCTGTAAGAAGACAAATGTATGTGGATGATCTTTCCAGAAAAGGTAGTGTCCCTACTTTGCTATAGTGGTTCAAGACTAAAGTGTAACATAAAATATTTAAACTTGTTAACCATGACAAATTTATTCAGGTTCTTATGAAGATAAATTTTCTTTGGAAAGAAGTGTTACCTTTTTCTAGTTTCACTGAATTCGCCTAATAAAATAGTTTGAATCAGCAAATAATAAAGATGAGTGAAGACAGCCTAGACTTCCTTGATTCTAGAGGATCTGAACATCACACTGTCTAAAGTAAGCATATGAAATAGTTATCTGATAAGCTGCAGAGAAAATTAGCCATCACAGTCCAGCCTCAATCCTTCCAAAATCCATCTTAAAAAAAAAAAAAATACTTAAAGCCTACCAGTACTGTTATTTTTATCTCATGAGGTTTAACATACCATTTGCTTTTCCTCTTTTCCTTTCCTTTTTTAAATGTGCTCCTCAATATTTTACCTCCACCACTTTCAGTCTCCAAATTCTGCTTTTTGTAAGCCTCATAGATGTTTTTTGTCCCTTTTCTTGTATTTAATTTTCTTTAGATTTATACACTCTTTGAAATCAATAGAGTTACACTCTCAGACAGATCTAATGTAGAAACACATATTCAAAAATATCAAGATATGTCTTAGCCCACCTTGGCAACAAAGAGAAAATTACTTTGCCTTAGCTTTTACAAAGTTAAGGCATCTGAATAAATACCTAAGTGGAGGAAGCAAAAAAAAGAGAACAGCTGAATCCCATAGGTATCACTCTTTCTGCTGTGTTCAAAAGTAAAACTTGTGGAATGGGTGCAAAATACTAAAGAAGTTAACATTTTCAATTATAGTAAAAAATTAGAAGAAAAAAGTCATAAGGAAACCCCATACTTTCTTAATGGAATTTCTTACGTTTGTTTCCTAAGCCCTTCTCTCCAAAACAATTGCAGAAAGATAAACAGCATTAGAACTACTATTTGCAACTGTTTCTTACACTCAAGAGAACCCAAATGTTTCCCTTCTCCCTAAGGGGCATCAGTCCCTGTAGCAGAATTTCAAAACTTGCAGTTAAATTGGAGGAGGACACAGGCCGTCCTCAGAGTGAGCCCACATGTCAGAGTGGCAGGATTAACTCCAATTTCTTTGTCTTGAGTAATTTCACAGGATCGGTTTTCAGGCAAAATACCAAACCCTGGAGAGCTGCAGGAGCCCAGCAGCAGCCAGGCAGGGGCCAGCAGGACCTGCCCTTTGGGCCAAGGGAGGATTTCTGCTCTGCATCCTTCTCTCACAGAGGCGACACGCCGCCCAGGAGATGTTTCCAGCCCAGCAGCACCCTCTCAGCCTCCCTGATACCACGAAGTTGATGCAGAGAATATTTTCTCACCCTGAAGGAATTTACTGACACATCGGTGGGGACTGCTGTGGGTTTTGTTTTGTTTATCATCTTGCTAATGAAGTGTTTGTTCGTGTGTGTGCAAGTACTCCACAGAAGAAACCTCCAATTTATCATGCTTGTGTTGACATTGCTTCATCTGCAGCCTAAAAACAAGCAGGGACCGCGCAGAAATCTTACGGGTGGTTAAGTGTTCAATACCATGTCTAGCACAGCAATAAGAGACAGCAAAAAACTGTATGGTTTAGGTGACATGTATCTCTCCAAATCACCAGCTGTTTAGGACAGTTGCATGACAGTCAGAACAATGTTTTCAGTCCTATAGCTTGTTGAAAAATATAAAGAAAAAAAAGGAAAATACTCCAATAACTTGACCAACACAGAGCAGATTTTCATGAGAAGTTAGTTCTCTTATAAAGAGGCAGATTATTCAATATACCTACCTGCAGCAGGATCAAGCTTATCGGAAAATTTGCCCCCATATAGGAGAAGGAGGCAATCTACTGCTGAACAGAACTACTGCTGCCATCCAGGAGAAATAAAGTGAAAAGGAATAGGAAAAAGAAATCAATTTCCCTTATCGCTCTCCAGCTGCACATTGTGTTTCTGTCTGCCATGCTTATATAGGCAAATCATTGTATTATCTTTCCTCTTGCGAATAGTCCCACTGAAGCATTTATGAAATGGGGGATATATATGGCTCGTCAAAGGCTATGACCCCACGGATAAATCTGTATACTTCCCAAAAGAAGTCCCGGCTGTGCTCCTCTTGTATAGATCTGCTTCCGTTCACATGGGTCCAGAGTCAGCTTTATAATATCCAGCGGGGGTTCTGCTTCCATTAGAATTCAATAGGGAACAAAGCAGACTTAAAATGATTTGTCATGTCACTGACACCTAAGGCACAATCCTTTTCATGGTACTTGTAGGTCCACAAACTTTACAGTGCTGCACAGACAACTGTGAAAGGGATGTCCAGGTGTTACTCTGACCACTAGCCACTATAACACCTGCCAGCTTTACATAGAATGTGTTTACTTGTAAGGGCTGCCAGAAGAAAGAAAAAAGAACCAACCCAGTGAAGGAGCTTTAGACCAAGAGGTGGAGCCCAGAGGTTCTGGTCCCTTGAATTCTCCAGGGGGGCTGAATTTTGGAGTGAAGTGGCCTGGAGGCAGACTTTCCTTAGAAGGAAAAATGAAGTAGATTTTCCTTCTCTGCCAGAGCACAAAGTAATGCTCTGGCAGAAAGATGGACCACTGCTTTAGGAAATGACCTCCAAATCACCCTAGGTGTACTGACCAGCAGCTTCTTGCCAATGATGGCTTTTATGAAATTGCATCCTCTGGGCCATGCCTCAGGTTGCAACTCCTTCATCCCTTTATTCCTCACCTTCTCTTTGGATCTAGGGGAAGCTGATCAGAAAAGACCCAGGTTTGAATCCTGCCTCCCGTGAACATTGACATCAATAGCAAGAACTGCTCCGTGTTTGTGAAGGAGCACAAGGTTGAATGGTGCAACACCTCTTCACTGACCTGCCAGAGCTGTTGGGCTTTCCAGGAGTGTGCTGTCCTTTTTACCCAACCCTGAGAACTCAGCAGCACACTATAAGTCTTATTTGCTGGTTCTTATCCAAGTTGTCTGCTTTTTGTTGGCCACCCCATATTCTTCAGCACAGGAGCAAAGTGGTATGGATGCACTGAGGCACTATCTCATGTCTCGGCAAGGAGCTCCTGCCTTCCCTGGGCTACTTGCCGTTAGTTCCCTACCTGCCCCTGTCCTTGCAGTAAAAGGGGATCACCACAGCACAGACTGCTCCAAGAGGTGATGCACCCTTCTACTACCCTGCTAATTCTCCTAAGTATTGGCCTTTCACATCTTTTTGCCCAGTAAGCCACCAACATAAAAAATGAAAACCATTCTATTTTATAGCCTAATAGTGAGGGTCCTGTAAACAAAAATAGACTTTATGCATAGTAAAGAGGCCCCAGCAACATCAGAGAAGCTTTGACAGCTTACTGCAGCTCAGGATCTTTCCCCACCTACTCCCCCAGTCCCCAAATCTGTTGTCATTCAGTTAAGTGCCTTGGGATTTGGGGTTGGAAGGTGCTAGGAGGATGTCAGTCATCATTAATATAATTATCACCTAAACATTATGCATTATTCTTTCCAAATATTTATTCATTATTGTGTCCCAGATTAATGTAAGCTACTTGAGGCAAATCTATTTCTTAAGGAAGTATTAGTGAGAGAAATTCTGAAGTAGAAAAAGCAAGCAAACAAACATTAAACACTGCCAAGCTCATTCAAGGAGGGGAGGTGGGTGGGTGAAGAAAGTTTTAATAAGATGATTGATGTTAAAACTGTCAGGTTGTGTTATTGACAGTAAGCAAGACTCTTCTGTGAGCACAGATGTTCTAATATATTTTGTCCATTACCTGATTTTAAAATGTTAGATCTCCTTTTGGTAGACAGTAAGTTTTCTTCCATTTTTTTTTTTGGGGGGGGGGGGGAAATAAGAAAAAAATTCATAGTTGCAAAAGGGGTGTGCTCAAGATTTTTAAAGTGAGTAAGCTTACATATTATGTAAACTGATGTAACTTTGTTGGAACAACAGCATTATTTTGATTTCTGTCAAAATCCAGTTTAGTATCAGTAGCCCAGAAAGAGGTATGGTGATTTACATAAATTCCATCTTAATTTTGCTACCAGTTGTTCTTGATGTGATTTATAATTTTTATTATTAGCATTACAATAACAGCAAAGGACTGGGACACTGTCATCCTAAGTTCTGCACAGACATGTAGTGTAGCAGGAGACAGATGAGATACACTTTGACCAAAAGGCAAATACTAGAATTATCTGGAACAAACCACTGGTGCAAGCTGAAATGGAGGCAGAAGAAGTGATTTGCTCAGCCTAGTAGGATCATCAGTAGTGGAGCCAGCTGAAATCTCTGAGGTTTTGTCAGCTGATATGTCTCAAATTTATTTATAAAAAAACGATCTTGAAAAAGGTCTACTCTCCCTCTGTATGCGTACATTTTTAGAGAAAATTGCTTTGCAAAATGATAAAAATTAAAATATATGTGGGTGTGAAGATGTTGCAATGCTAAGCTCCTGAACCTGCTACTCAGTCATGCTTTTTCTCTGCATTTTCCTATTATTGTATTTGTCTATAATGTCTCTTCTCATATTTACATTGCAGGCCCTCAGGAGAAGTGGTAACCTTTCTGTTCTGTGTTTGGCTCCACTTGGATTCTGGAAATAATGTTGTACAAAAACCAAGGAAACTTTAATTTATTTTGGCTTATTTCCTTTTTATCTGTTTTGACTCTTCACACTTTTAAAAAATCAGAAGAGATCAGAAATGGTGGAATAAGAAAAGTTGATTCCTATATCTAAATGATTCCTCAGTATAAAGACTAGCCTTGGTCTGTTTTGCTCTCTTCAGCTACCTTTCTGCAGCCTCAACATTTGAACTAAAAAGAGAACATGTGTCCACACTTGTCAGTCCTTCCACAGCACTAAGTAGGAAAGATGGGATTTTGATCCTGCAGCTAACCGTAATGTGGCACCTGTATTAGAAATCAAAACTCGTACGGGCCCAGTCCTGCAGCCACAGCCACTGCCAGACAACGCAGACACCATGGAAAGCAAAATCAGTGTGTTCCCGTCCTTCCCATGAAGGCTGCACTCATCCACAGATACGTAACAGCAGCTGGGCAACAATGGTGTGTCTGCTACCGCTTCCTCCCCAACAGCAAACATCAAGGGACAAACACAGAACCAGCACAAACCTATGGCGATATTTCCTTGGAATACTCTCCCAACATCCAGTGATCTGCAGTCCAGGTATGTTTTAAAACAAGAGTGAACTTAACAGCTGAGTATCACCAGGAATCTGTTTGGATCTTGATTTATGGCAAGGAAGAAGGAAAAAAGAGTTATGTTCTCGTGACATAAATAATACACAGAAGTTTCCTTCTGACAGTCCATAAAGGAAAAGGTAAGCAGCAGGTTAATTGCATTCCAATAGGAAATCTTATTTTTTAGGTTCTTTCTCTCTGTTCTCTCCCTCTTTAATGTTGTCAACACTTTGCTGTTAGCTTAATGCAAGTGGGATTTAAGTAATATGTATTTATATTCTTACTGGCATAGTTCACATCATGGTTAAAGACAAGTAATGAGTAGTCTACCAGCCAGCTAGAAGCAGAAGGGGCAGTGGGATCAGAGAGTTTCTTTTTTACAGCAAATGAACTTAGAAACTTCTTCAAAGGGTTATAAACAAGAACCAGACTGGTGCTTGCATGTAAATGACCAGTGTGTTTATCACAGTAGGATACTGGTGGATTTGAGCACACCAACCCACCACAAATGGGTCCCATGGACACTGCTTGAAGCCTTCTCCTATCCTAAGGCAGTGCAAATAAGAAAAGTTCTGCCTGACCTCTTTTCACCCAGAGCACTTAAAAGAAAGAGTGAGGAGGAAAGAGCTTTTGGCTGAAGGAAGAAGAGCTGATCACAGCTTCTTACTGAATTTTATACCTCTGAAAACGGAGACACAGCAAGGATAAATGGCAGCCTGATACCATTTCAGCCAAGGACAGAAACCAGCTCTTCCAACACAGTTCTCTTTTCTGCCCTTACCGCTTCCCGTTCTGTGGAACCATTGCTTGCAGGGGTTGAGCCTCTCCGAATGTAAAAAATGTCACCTGCTTGAACCTAAGGTTTAGGTCTTGGAAGCAGGTATGAATAGCAAGTTTAAGTTCTTTGTTTGTCTGAAAGAGGGGGGGACTAACTGTTAGTACTGTTAGTTTTTATTTAAAAAAAAATAATATAGACAAGGAAGAGAATGACAGAAGTGAAGCCCTAAAACAGTTGCAATGATGACATGAGCTCTCTGCATCATAGACACTCATTATAAATGACCTCACATATGGACCTGGGAAGGAAATGGGAAGCCAGGAGCTCAGCAACTGCAAAGAAGTGAGTTTACTTAACGATGAGCAATTATTTTAGCTAATGCATATATTATCTTTTGAATAAAGGTTTTTTCTTTGAAAAGTGCAGTTTTGTGTGGAAAACATGAAGAAAAATGCATATTATACATGTTTTACTTTTCAAAGTTGGATTTTAGTTCACAACAATGTTTCAGGTTTTCCCTTGATGCTATGGCCAGTAAATTGTACTCTGAAGAACAAGCATTATCAGGCTCAGCGTTTAACCCATCCTAACTTGGTTCAGGTCTACAGGATTAATATAATCCATATAATTTAAACTACCTATAAACAGTGATAGATTCTGGCAGTAGTGATCTTCCTGGAACACAGGGCAGAAGCATCACATAGAGTAATATTGGTCAACGGAGGTTTCATTGTATTAAATTGCTTTTGCAGTCCTACAAAAAGTCTGTGATTAATCATGAAATCATAGAATCATAGAATAATTTAGATTAGGAAAGACTTTTAAGGTCATGAAGTCCAACCATAAGCCTAGCACTGCCAAGGCCACCACTAAACAATGTTCCTAACCATCACATCTACACGTTTTTTAAATACCCCCAAGGATGGTGACTCTACCACTTTGCTGGGCAGTCTGTTCCAGTGCCTGGGATTTGAAGCTACATCTCCTGAAGCTTAATTCAGAAACACATACTTACTTCATCTCCTATCCTATATATATGCTGAGGCAGCTGTTTTCATTCTGTCTCCTTTAAGGAAAATTTCTGGCTGATCTGAAAATGTTCAATACAAGTCCCATATTTAACTTCTATCCTCTCACTCGTGCTTGAATAACTCATCTCTCTCACCTCTTCTTTTTCTTTTTCCTACGTTACATTTCATTTTCAATTACAAAATCCTCAGTGTGATTTTCCTGTGCTGGTAGAAATATTCACATGTATTGTCACAGGTTAAGCCCCCATTGGAAAGTGAAGAATGAAAATGGGGGGGGGGGGGGGGGGCAAAGAAAAAATACACAAACCCGCAAACCCTAAGCCACTTGAATGGCTGAGAAATGCTTCTTTGAGATGTAAGTGCTATTGTATGGCAGAAAGCACAACCATGCAAAACAAAACCAACAATTTTTGGCACTAACAAGGGGCAGGAAAGTCTACATGCAAAGCTAAGTAATACAGACTGATTGCTGATGGAAAGCTGGTGTAGAGTCGTGCTGAAGAGCTAAGTGAATTAACTAACAGGAACTAACTTACTCTGACTACCAAGTTCTTAAACAATGCTACAGTCCTGAGAAACAGCTCACTGCCTCTATTTACATATTTATAGGCAAAGCTGGGTATTATCAGTTAAGCATAACATGTCACAGGAGATTTGCAATTGTTCAGCATCTGATTCTTAATATAATCTGAAAACAGAATTTGGACTATGCTCTAGATGAAAAAATATGATGACCTTTGGCCATTCTCTGTAATTTAAAGTGATCAGTAGTAAGACCCAGTAGAATGGTATAAAAAAATGCTGTAAATATCCAACCAATTTTAGCAGTTCTTCAATGGCATAGAAGACACCTTTCTAATTAAAATAGAGGTGATGATGTAATGTATCTTGATTCTCATGTCATGAAAATGAGATTTACTCCAAGACTTTCAGATACAGATTTGATCTTTCTATATCCAACTTTCTCTGTTTATTGAAGCTCCTAAGTCAGCAAAAACATTGTAATATTTCATTCACTATGCTTTAATTCTGCTGAAAAACCTATTAAATTTTCCTTTAAGATTTTGGGATTCTCCTGCATGAATCTGTCAGCAGTGAAAAGCATTGCTATTCAAAAGAAAAACACAGCATGTCTCTGATAAATATCAGAAAAGGCTGGTGGTGACAGTGATACACTTCATTTATTTATTTATTTATTACATGAATGCATTCAAAAGCCTTTGTATCATAAACAAAGCAGTTAAGAATCTATAGATATTGCCCTAGCAGGGCCATTCCTCCCCCCAGTTGTGGCTGATGCCCTGTAAACTGTCATTTTCAAATGTCTATATCAGCTAATCACTCAAAACTTCAAGCCCTTGCTGTATGTGAGGTCTGCCCACATGACTCCATGCTCCTCATCTGCCTGAAATTTAGATTTCAGCTGTCAGCTGAATGGCAAATTTCTCATTGAAATTTCATTTCACTCATTGCTGTTTCCTCTTCTTCCCCACCCTCCCCCTTTCACTAACACTAGCTGTTTTGAATCTAGATAGTTCTGATCTATGTGACAAAAGAGTAACAAGACTTAACTGGAGTGTACATTTCATCAGCTGCAGCAGGGACTTTCAGGTAGACAAGTGCTGGATATTTTCTGATACTCAGACTGTTTCTCTGAACACCACAGTGCAGGAACCTGCTGCTGCTCTCACATGTTCTCAAAGGCAGGCACAGTGCCGCTGGCTGCAGGGGAGTTACAAGCTTGGACTCATCCACAAGCTTGGACTCATCCAGACCCTCTACTTCCAGAAAACTGCTGCCACAAAGCAAGACAACATCCCATGTGGATCAAAATAAGTGTGCAAGAAGAAAGCCCCTGACCAACAATTAGATAGCTGGAAAACCCTGGAATAACTCCACGTAGAATTCTTAGATACACCTCTTTCTTTACTGACTACAGAAGGAATTTATGGTATAGAGGTTCCTAAGCCTGTCTTAAATGCCTAAGTTGAGGGTGGATTAGTTTGGGCTTAAGAAGCCTAGCTTTGAGAAGCAGATGCTTTAATGGATCACTGAGGTTTATGAACTATACTTCTCAATGAAATTCAAGTAGATTTAGGAGTTTTCTCTCCACTAGTGGTGCTGTGATTGAAATATCTATACACTGGATTCTAGCACCATTTCCCATGCCTTTGGAGGTCTAACGCTTCCAAGCAGCGCTGCCGGCTATGCTGCACAAACAGAATCACTCTTCTAAAACAGCAGTTGGATACCTAGTGGTGTCTCCTAGATGCTTATGTTTAGGTACCTTAATCCTGCTCAAAATGTGCAGAGAATCAGCCTGTCACAATACTTGTTATAGGATCATGTTGCAGCATCTCTAATGCGAGTGTGCTTTTGCAAGTCTTTCTCACATAGGCTAAATGAGAGCTCAGCACCTAAAAGCTGGCCAGATGCTGAACCTGGTCAGACACTGGAAGCTTGCTCTGAGAGTTAGCACAGCATCATTATTATACAAGGCTTCCACTCCTCTGTAAGGAAACCTTGACCCCTACCTTTAAACCCTGCTAACAGGAATCGTGAAGTGATGCCTTGGTTTGTGGGATGGAGAAGCTGCAAGCTGGTCAGTGTCACTGGTTCAGCACAGCTCCATTCTGACTTGTCACTCAGGTTGCACAAGCCATACCGCCTTAACCTAGCTCTGTGCCTGAGGTAGTAATCAGCATATCAATTAAACTGCATGAGGTTCTGGACGCTTTCACATCCAGCTAGCTCAGATTCTTCTGTATTGCTAAGGCAGATGCAATTGCTAGTCAGAAATTAA
Source organism: Falco cherrug (assembly GCF_023634085.1). Classification (NCBI taxonomy): domain Eukaryota; kingdom Metazoa; phylum Chordata; class Aves; order Falconiformes; family Falconidae; genus Falco; species Falco cherrug. Next base: position 28,136,319 of record NC_073704.1, on the reverse strand, counting down.
ATTCTTTTTCCTGTGTTGCATTCTTTATGTAATGATACTATAGAGGGAAAATAAGTATGTAAACTCCAGGCCTTGTGCTTCCTCCAGAACACCATGGTTTCTTTGATATGAATAGTAATTAACCAAGGGAATGATTAGCAAGAGCTGTGGTGTTACTGGGCATGTTAAAGTTAAGACAGGTTTACATGAGTTTTACTTACAGATACAGCTAAGCTTAAACAGAAATTCAATCAGGGAAATCCTATAGGAGCAGGAAACACTAACTGATCAACACAGTCTCTACAGATTTACAAACCTGTGGAATTCCCTGGCTTTGGACCATTTTCAAATGACCTGCCCAAGGCCATGTAGGGGATGAGTGACAGGCAGACAACATAACCCAGTGCTGGTGCTTCCCAGGCCTTTATCCCACGTTGCTCCAAGAGCAGCTTCTGTCTGTCCTGGTAGAAAGAGTTATTATGGCAGATACCAAAAGATGATGTTCGTGAATGCGTCTTCAATGTGGGATCAATAAGACTGATCATACATATTGCAAATGACCCCCAGGAACTCTTTCCAGCTAACGATGTACAATTAGAAAAAAAACCTCCAAAAATTAAAAATACTCTGTTTTCAAACTCCAACACTTAGAACCAAGCATCTTCCTAAAGTAACTGAACTAGAAGAGATGAAAAAGGAAAAGAAAACCCATAACTCTGACATTAAAACACTTTTCCTTGACAAGTGCTTGCTTATTTGCCCCAAAGAAGAAAAATCTAGCAATATATTTTTTTTCCCTGATGTGTTGGCAAGATTACTGTATGTTACATAAAGCAATGCTGCAGGTTAAAGACTGAGGTTATATGTGTCAAACATGCTCTGACTTTATGCTGGTGCTGCATTAAAAACCAAAACAAGTTTTAACAAGCACCTTTCCCTGTGGAGATTTGATTTGTTTCTTGATGTTGCAGGTCAGGGAGCAAAGGCATTAGGAGGTCAAAACACCCAAACCAAAGAAAACAAGAGGGAGGGGGGTGGGGGGAAGGAAAAGAATACATGCAACTTTAGTCTTGATGGCCTCTAACCTGCGTTGATCATGTGTTCAGCAAACACAACAAATACTTAGAAGGAAACATTTGTAAACAAAGATTAGGTGCTGAATATGCAAATCCTTATTGCAACCCCCCAAAAATAATAGTTATCTTTTCATAAAGAATAAAATTACATTGGAAAATACTCTATTTGAAGGTTTTATCATGCTGGTTTTCCATGGCCCTGCTGCTTGGCTTCATCCACAGTGATCTGTCATTGAGGAGTTGCACCATTTCGTACCAGAGAGGCATCTCTCATTTAACTCTCCTTAAAGTTCTTTAAAGTAGGCTTTAAACCTAAAAGGTAGGGGAAAAGTTATATGTTGGCCCTTCCCTGCCATGAAGTTCTTGGTAGTCAAATTCCTCCCTTCAGTGCTGTGCTATGAAAATAAATCAGTCTGACAGCAAATGGCAGCTCCTGGTTTCAAACCCTCGCCCCCTGCATGGCACAGACAGAGAGCTCCTGGTCTCCTGCCATCCACTTCCCCATTCAGGGGAATTTTTTGGGAAGGGGGAGCTACCCCGTGCTCTTTCAGTGCAGTAATGCAGCAGACCCTATGACAAGAACAATAAAATCTCACAACAGATGTGTTGGAAGCTTTATAGCTGCAGGTGTCTCTGAACACACCGTGCAGGAAAGGACCAGGTCAGATGCTGGCCAAAATCAAATCTACAGGATGACAACACATTTGACGAGCTTTTCCTATTTGCAGGCTACAGATCTCAGTCTAACCTTTCTGCTCGTTATTTATGGGGAATATGGACTGGCATCACATATAATGTGACAGAATCCTTAATACCAAGGACCTAGACTTTGCAGCATGGAGGCATCCAACACAGTATCTACACACAGCAGCACCTTCCCAGCCAGAACAAAGCAATGACCCTCCCTAATTTCTCATCTCAGTTTTGACACTTTTGAGGAGGATAACTGCTCATGAAAAGGGTAAGAGCAGAGAAGGGATAAAAAGCCCTTGGCAGTTACATCTGGGTAGTGTAGGGGTACAAGAAGTGGAGTGTGAAGGAAAGATGTGCCATTGGGACAACTTCATTAAGGATGGAATAGTTTAAGTGTTTGCTGCTGGAACTAGATGGCTTTGAGCTTAGAAACAGCATTGATTAACATTCCGAGCAGCTCCTGCTGCCAAGGAGAAAGACAAATAATCTCACCTTGAGCCTCTGAGTATTGTTGCTTTTCTGATTATTCTTCCATAAGGTCAGAAGGAAGTGGTATTACAGTGCTGTTAGAAGATTTTCAGACCAATTATGTATTTCAGCTATGTATTTCTTTAGCCTTGAAAATTACGACCACACATAATATATTTATTTGCTATGTAAGCATAAGAAAACTCCAATCAAAAGAGTCCATTAATTATATCTTATTATATAATGGATGTAGAATATATTTATTATAGGTGAATATCTATTTTGTACTGACTTATCTGTTACTTGAGGAAACAACAGAAGAGCAAGAATCATAATCCAATTTCTTATTCCTGCTCCCAGTCTGGTGTAGCAGAAATGAAGATAAGTGTGAGTATTTGACAGTCGCACTACCTGGCACCATGCATCATGAAAAGATGGCTTTGTCCGTTTCATTCCCACCTGTACAGAAGAGAGGGCTTCAGTCTACCAAATATAATGGAATGAGGAAATCAGTGATCTAAAACGTAGCTATCTAATCCATGTTAGTCACATCAGATACCACTAAAGCCAACAGAGAAAGATTATTATTCGAGATGATTAATCCCAGCCTGAGAGAGGTGTCTGAAACTGGAGGGATTTATCACCCTCTCCACCATGTACAGAGGGAGCTTGGACAAGGGGGTCAGATTAGACACATATCTTGCAGATAGTCAAGGTCAGAGGGATGAATGCTTACCTACTCGCTGTTTATAGACATGGACTCTCATTAGAGGCACCTGTTGCACTTAGAGTAGTGAAGGTCTGTCTCTACTACCTCACAGACAGCAAACATCAGTAATATTAATCAGAAACATCCCTAAGTCCCTTATCTCAGACATGTATCTGGCAACTGCAAAATACAAATTACAACATAACCAGCACCATTTCACCTCTCTCTGAAACACAATGACTGGAGAGAAATGCTGCAGGCATCTAACCATACGTGCGAACTGCTGGTGAAATGGTAGCAAGTCAGAACTCTTCACTTGCCTAAGGCTGAAATGGAAAGAGATGGAGAGTGAAACATCACAGGAAGAAGAGGGTGGCTCAGACTATAAACTCACCTTAAAAGTCATCTGAGCAACCCTCTTTGTTTAGTCAAAAGTGGTTGAGAATGAGATTTGTCAGTAGGATGAGAGCAGGTAAACCAGCAGTGTAATTACACAAGGTTGTCATCTACAACACAGTTATTGGACATTCCACACATAGCAAATGAAGGTTGAGATGTTCATAAATAATTTTTGTATCATTAATTCACCGGGCTACTCCTGAGGAATACAGTGCTTATGTTTATGCATGCTTTGTGTGCTTAAGAACTGATGAGCTACTGGTGAGGGTAAAAAAGAAAGGCCAAAATTAGAAATGCCAAGCTAAGCTCCAGAAATCCCTCAGGTCTACAGCACTATGCCTCTTCCCTCTTTCAGGCAGGAAAAAGCTGTTCACAACACCACACTGGAGCTGGCATCATGCTCCTGAGCACAGCCCAAAAACATGGCCAGGCTGCAAAGCATTTTGAGCACGAGCTAAGAGCAGACCATATGGATCATCACCTCTTTAGATCTTCAGGATCTCCTACCTTCTCCTTCTTCTCCCCAGCCACCATCACACAGCCTTTCATACAGTACCAGCTGGGGAACAGGAGCAGCAGCTGTTCAGCATGGTGAAATCCAAAAGGACAACATTGCTTGTCCAAGGCTGGGATACCAGCATTCCAGCTTGGCCTGGAGATGGACTTATAAATGTCAAAAAAACAGAAACAAAACAAAACAAAGCGGCTGAAAGCACAAGTGTATATATGATTTGGGACATGCTGCAAGGATGGTCATGAGGCATTTTGTCCAACCACCGGCCATAATTACTTAAAGCTTTGTCATTCAAAATCTGTTCTACATGTTAGGGACATATTTCAGTAGTTCCCAGACTGGCTGTGAACGTTTCCAACGAAAGCAGAGTGTTTCCAATAAATTATGCTGGTGGGAATCAAAAGCTGTTTGGAGTAAATCACGCCTCAGGCCCTGAGGGGTCTTTCTCAAGCGTAGGTTTTCACTGGGAGTGAAGACAGTCTGAAAACCATATGGAAAAGTTAACCAGCTCCTGCATGCACAGTAAACTTTAAATTCCTGTCAATTCTTTCCCTGGTTTAATGTTGAAAGAAGAATATCAATGTCTTTAAATGGTTCCCATGTCATGGGGGCTCCTGGTATACAAGAAATACCTTGAGGACATGAGTACTGATCTATTAGGAGAAGTAAGAAACAAAACAAAAAATAATATTAAGAACTTACGTGCACTGAGTGGTTTGCAGCTGTCTCCGCTGCTGGTATCAAGTTGTGGCCTTTAGCAACATTCTGCATTTCAGAAAGCTTTTAACGTGCACTTTGTCCTACAACAAGTTAAGTTTCTTGCCAACCTACTTGTTACATCTGTCAATCATGTGTGAAAACTGATGCCAGAAAGTAATCTGATGACACTGTTATATACAATAGCAGCGATAAGGATGAACTTTAAGGCTGAAAGGGCTTTGGTGGCAGCAAACCATCCACAGCTTGGATCCCAGCATTTCCTGTCAGGCTAATTTTCATTAAGACTTTACCAGCAAAAGAAAAGGAGAGAACTCAAACAAAATAGAAAGAAACTAATATTAAAATGTGAACTTCTGAAAAGAGCTAAATTAAGTCTCTACTTGCACACAGGATTTTTTCATAATCTTGCACAGAGAGAGGAATTTGGAGAAATTTAAGCAGAGGATGTAATTCTCCATTTTCTATGCTCTTGACTGCTGTTTGTTTTCCTGGAATAACAAGCTGGCTCTGTACCTACACGAAGAGGTCTGAACTATGCAGGTGCCTTTTTAAATCTCCTGTCATGCTGGCAAAACTGCACCTCAGTGGAAAGGGATTTTTAGGAAAAACTTTGTTCGGGCCAGGGAAAGGAATAATTTTGCAGATGCTCTTCCCTATGTTTATTTATACTTAAGAAACTGGGAACAAGTTGACTTCATAGGAGGGAGAGACAAGTGGAAGGGAGGTGCATTTTGAAATGTTGTTTTACCCATCCAACTACTAACATAATACCTTCTATCAGCAGCTGTAACTAAGGCCATCTCACCAAATTCATGACAACTTCAGCTGGAAACAAACCAAACAAACTTCATTAAAATCAGTGGAGTGATTCTTGATTTAAACCTGTGAAGAGTATTTCTCAGTAAAATTCTTCCCTTTATAAGGAAGGTAGAGTAATATTGTAGTAGTAGCAATAGTAGAGACATACAGGTGGAGAAGTGGGGGCTTGAAGAAGAGAGCCCAAGACCCCTGAAGGTGCTGCCTGGACTGAGATGGTGCACACTCACACTTCAGCCTGCTCCATGGAATGTCTGGCCATACAGGAGACCAGGGCGGCAGTTGTGATCAGACAAGCAAGATGCTAAGCGTGATACATGTATACCAGCTGCTGACAGCTGGGTTGGCCTTGTGGCTTTAGAGTCTCCAAATCCAGAGTAATGCATCCTTCCACTCACTAGATTTCCTGTGCTATTAAAAGAAGAGAAACATCTTAATCCACCCCCCCCATCCTTCCAATAAACCTGCACATACAGCCTCTGCAATGCCAGCTTAGAGGCTGGGAGCGCTCTGGTTAATGCAGTTACCTCCCTGAGGACCCACGCTGGCTCACCAAGAGATGACTGCAGCACTTCTCAGCAGGGTGGCATAGAGTTTACACTCACCCTTATTTTCCCAGTGTCTTCACAGTTTCACGCAATTAGGACTGAGACTAAATTAAATTATTAGATTAAATTTATGTAGAAATTTCTTTTTGCTCTCTACCCCAAGGAACAGATGTGTTAAAAACAGTGGCCAAAAATTCTTTCAGACACCGATACACTGTAGATTTTGACAGTAGTTTCAGCACCAACAACTGGATTTAACTTTTTTCCCTAATTAGTTATCATATTGTCAACACACATTGGTTTCCTGAGCTTTCTATCTGGAGGGGAAAAAAATATAGGAGAAAAGCTTTAATTTGAAATAAAAAATCTTAAATAACAGATTCATGAGCACTGACACAACACACTTAAATTTTCATTAATATTGGATATGTGTCCCCAGAAATCTTGCATGAAACATTTTAAACACATACATATGAATAAGTACAATTTTTCTAACCTAAGGGTAAAACTCTCATTTACCTAAATCAATGCCTATTGATTTATGGATGATGTTTGTGTCTCTATGTATTATATCAGCTTGGATGGATCTCTTGGCTTTTTTTACTAGCTTCACTGGTTTGCCTTGGAGGATAATATACTTTGTTCAAGTATGTGCTGAAGGCAATGGCAATGATGCACAAACACGCATCGTCATTCACTCTTCCCACTCAGTATTTAAAACAATACCTCTGTTTTAGATGCTCATGTAATTTAAATCAGACACGCAGATAAGTTCAGAAACACTGGCCTGGATGGAAAGGCAGGCCACATGGCAAATCCAGGCATGTTTGCAACCCAGACAAAGGTTTGGTCTTTGATTTCATAGAAAGGTTAGCAAAATGTCAGCCTGTCACATCTTATTAACAGTAATAATAGCAACTCACACCTTTGAATGCAAATACCATCTGCATATCCCAGAGCTCTCAGCAAACATTAGCACAGCAGGCCTAGAAGGACAATGCTTTCCTTTATAGATAGGGAGAAACTGAGGCAGGAGGAGCAGAAAGAATGGAGAAGGACTCCAGACAGTGTCCACAGGTGGGAGCAGACAGGTGAGAAAAGGGAGACCTTACAAGGGTTGGGTTGGAGTAGTCAAAGCAGCATCAACAGTGGTTGGGGAAGGCTGTCTTGTTATTTTGATATATTTAATTTTTAAATCAGATCTAGATCTCATGTAAACCCATGCTAAATTTAATGGTACTACAGTGATATACGCAGTCTAGCCCAGTTGTCCAGTAAATATCAGCAGAGATAGGTAACAGATTGGAGGGGTGTTTTTTTTATATTTTCTTTGTACCTTCCAAATGCTGCAGATGTCCTTTGCTTTAAAAAAAAGACACAACCAAAAGCAAATCCAGCAATAACTTTCACTAACTTGACTCTAATTGAACTGTCGTGTGTGTAACCATTCTAGAGAAATGGTGATTCCTGCAATCAGTTGAAAGGAAAGAGGCTGCAGGAAAAATAAGCCAGAGACACAGATAAGAAGATTTTATTCAGCTTTATTTGACAAGTTTTATTACACTGAGAAAACATAACGTATCTAATCTCTTTGCAGCTGTTGCAGCCCTTCAGCCTTTATTACTTAAATCCTATTAGATATAAAATTGTTTCTATTTGTCAATGGCATGATATCTTCTTTTATTATTATTATTATTATTATCATCATCAGAGTCTTGCAAGTATGGCCATGAACATAATTTCTGGTCCATCTTCTTACCAATAGTTAAGGTTACCCTGTGATGTTTGCCTGTTTAAATGGCCTACTTTTTCAAAAGTCCTGGAGAGCTGTGTGTGTTGTTGGCGTACACATAGTGGCATTAAATAAAGCTCAGCAAGTAATGAAAACCTCTGCAAACAAACCAGTATAGCTAATTATTTCTCTTATGGGTGCTGAGATTCCAGTCATATTTGGCTCAGCTGTATGCTTACCCATATGAAGACCTTGAAGCAAAGCCTTTCATCACCGTACACAGGTTTTTCAGTTTGTCACTTGTAAGACTTTTATTCTCCATTTTTCACAGCCAGATGAAGGACATCCTTTTTCTAACAGGAATTCCAATTATTGCAAATAAATAATGCTGCTGCACTGCCTCTTTCTCTCCTTGTCCCTATGATAACCCCTGCTATGGTTCATCAGACCATCATTTAGCAGGATGCAAAAGATGTCCCTACCACGATGTCCCCTTGGAAGTGAACTCTGGTTGCTCATGGACAGCCATGACAGCCCACCAACTGACTGCCCTTCACATGAGGTATGCATGCCTCATTTCCACATGGGCACCATTTCATTTTTGAGGCAAAAGATTTTACTTTCTGAGAAAGTGATTTTTTGGCCCCACTGTCAATGACACGGCAACGTCAAAATTCTGTTACAGTTGGTTTTAACAGATGTTTTTTGGCCAGATATTTTTGCAGCATCAGCAGGTTAGGGCAGAAAAAGTGTAGGAGAAAGAATAAGGGAAAGGTGTCTTGCCCACAAACCTCCAGCAGAGTAGAATATAACATTAGCATCCCCCAGATGCCTGTTCTTGCCTGCACTGGGAGCATCATATTCATCCTGTTAAAAAGGGCACTTTCATGCTGAAGAAAATTAGTATTTGAGACTCCCAGTGCCATAAAAGTGTAACAAATAAGACACTGATTCTGGATGCATAACAATAAGGAGGGGGATTTGTTTTCTCTTTTGCCTAGTGGTTTTTATTGTTATTGTAATCTCTCTTTCTCTCTTTTTATTAGTTTAATTTTCTTTTGTGTAATTTTGTTTTTATGGAGCAGATTCGTCTCTTCTGTACCTCTGGAAGAATTTCAGGAAGGACAAAGACATCCCTCTGTGTCTTTAAGAGATAAAGAAAACATTAATACCTTTCTCAAAGCTTTCATGTTTAGATACTATAGGTAATTTTTCTGTAGCTTCTCTTTAATGACTATAACAGAAGTGACCAAGAAGTGGCTCATGAGCAGTTCATGATCTGCTTGCTTATCAAATGTGCTGATTTTCTGACTGCATATTTTAGCATCCCTAGATGTGAAAGCATTAATTTTGGACAGCAATATGTATGGAAATGAAGTGAAAAGTTCAGGAGCTGGGAGTTTCTGCCTCAAGCAGGAGCAAGACACTGCATGGCAGCTGATCTCTGGTAACTTATTCCCACAGGAGGCAAAAGCTTCTGCCTCTTGCAGCTTTCCTACTGTGTAATGTGCAGCATCTTGCAAAGGAACTCTGTCAAGCCAATGACCAACGGACTAGAAAGCTGGACAGCCCTCCAAGCGGGCAGCAGAGAATTGCGAAGTTGTATAAGATCGTAGCAATAGGACTGAACACATCCAGAAACAGTCATGTCTTCCAAGAGAATAAAAAATATTAAAGGCAAGGATAGGTAGGGATATGTTTTGGAGAGGTGAAGGTATATCCTAGAATAGTAAGAAAGTGAGAAAGACAAACGCAGTGAAAATTCTGATTTAGAGAGACGGGGGTATATGGTGGGGGAGTTAAAAGTTTGGAGTATTGGTTTTGGGGGGTGCAGGATGGAAACTGAAGTGTGGAATAGGGCTCAGAGAAGTGGAGATTTCCTTAATTGGGGGTTGTGAAGTCTGGCTTTCCATGAAACTGAGATTCTATTCCAAAGCATCTAGGTAAATACATAACATCTCACATCTTAAGACTCACGATTTAAGCATGTCTTTCAGTGACCTGTTGGATCAATGTCTGCAGGTTGTGTGTCTGACAGTCACCTGTGATGTAGCTTTGGAGACAGGAGGTCCAAGGACTGATTATGGAAAGCCACGATAATGCAGACACAACCAGAACTGAACTGTTGAAAGAGACAAATCTCTTTAAAGCACATAGACCAGGTATAATGAAAAAACTTGGGCATCTAAAACAGGACCTGAAAGAGTTCTTAATTTCTAAGTCTTACGCTATAATATAACACTAGTTAGCAACATAGTTTAGCAGCATCTGATTTCATTAGTCATTTGTATTTTTAATCTAAAAATTCTCAGGGAAGGTTTTTAACAAGCCATGATCACAGAGGCTGTTTGCGTGCTGCCCACTCTGCGTGCAAGGAAAGCAAAGGGAACATGTGCAAGGCTATGTCTTGGGGGTCTCCAAGGGAACCCCATCAGACTTTGCCTCACAGACTGGCTTTTAAGACCTTGCAGGGGCAGAGACTGAGATACACCTAAAGGAAAAAGTTAAGCTTCAGCTGTACCGCAAAACTACCTGCCAAAGCAAGAAGTCAGGTCCTTTCACCTGGAGGGTGTCCCACCTCTGTGCTCTGAAGGAAGGAGAGAAAACACTCAGGAACAAAGTCAACAGGACATATGAGATCAAAGTGGCAGTGTACTGAAGGAAGAACATGACTCTGTAGTGCAATAGTCAGAGCACAACATGTAGGAGGAGCTATCAAAGGCAACTGAGTCATACAGGCAGTTTTAAAATATCTGTTTATTTATATCTCTTTTATAAATCCAACAAAATTCAATGTGAAGTGCATTCACAATTTCTGAACCACTGAGTCATGCTCTTGCTTGCTTTGCACTCCATCCACTGATGACTGGGATGTTTGGTGTTGTCCTGGTGTCTATTCTGCTTAGAGACCCCAGAGAGTGAAGTCTAAATGTAACTCACTCAAAATGACAATGCTCATTATGAGTGGTTACTACAGCCAGAGAGCGTGGAGTGTTAAGGCCTGAAGCCATTGAATCGTTATAATGAGCAAACAGCCTTTCTTCTACAAGAACTTCCAATGACTCAGTTTTGCTATTTTTTGTGCTTTGATGCACATACTAAAACTAGCTTCCAATTAATAAATGATGAGTTTTTATTAGACTCCTCAAGACTGCAGTCATGCTTTTGAGCACACCTGAAATTTAATCATATAAATAGCACTATCCTCTAAAGGTGGATTTTGCAGTAACACGACGTCACAATCTAGTCATAAGAAGAAGAAAGCATCCAAGAGTCTTCGTGAGATTACAAAGAAGTATAGCAGGATAGTTCTGGTTAGTTTAGTATCAAATGATAGAAATGTATTGCGTATTAGGAACCAGCAAATAAAAATTTGCACACATTGGAGTATTATTCTTAGTATTACTAAAAAATCCACATTTGGGCTTTGATGTTTGCTGCATTACACTCTAAAAATGTATAATTCAGATTTTCAAAGTCTTAAAAATAAAATAAGGGAGTAATACTCCAAGGATGTGACACAGTGTCAGCCATCTGTAACTGGGACATTAAATAATTATGTGGTATTTAGCACAGACAAAATGTAGTCCAAGCATTAACAAAAAAATCTTGGTAATTGCCCTCTGAGACAGAAACCATATACCCACATTGCAGATGAAAAACTAAAAAAAAAGGCAAAATATTTATTGTTCTATAATAACTATGACCAAATGATTATGTTGTCAATCACTCCTTCCAGCTTGCTCACATAAAACATAATACAAGAATTAGAAATGGTTTATGCTAGAAAAAAAAAATTAAAACTTTGCTTCTAAACAAAAACCTGCTTTTTTCCTAGCTCCAGATTTAGGCTAGAAAAATCTGCATGAAAGGAATATACATTATCAAAAATATTATTATGTCCTCAGAATGATGATGTGACTTTACAGAAACTGGAGTGCTGTTTGAAATGAACCATATTTACTCCATTAAAATAACCTAATTAATTTACCAAGATTTAGTAGCAAATAATTTTGCTCATCTCTGGAGAATTTGCAAACCTAACAGGTGAAATTTAATTATACAGAACCAAGATTTTCAGAGAAGTACCAGAGCCATCTCCAGCTTGGGCAACTTACTCTGGTCATAAAGTATTTCTGAGCACTGGTTCCCATCAAACCTACTTCTAACACTGAGCATCTTTATATAGACTACCAAAGCAGATCATTTCTGTATCAATATGAGGTTTGGATACCAAAGGACTCTTCAAAACTATGCTCTGTGCAGTAGGGAATACTTCATCTTTCCTGTTGATGTTATGATAGTGTATTCAAGACTGGCATAAACCTACCTGTGCTATGCACAGCACATTTTCCTAGTAATCAATAGGATCGCTTAAAATCACTATGAAGCCTAATCTAGACCAGCAGAGATGGTCTTCACTGCACCTGGTTGTGAATTCCTGCCCTGTCCTTGGGCCAGCCTTTGCTATGCTGATGAGAGGGACCAGGGCACTCTGGAGAGCGCAGATTTTTGTTTTAAGTTAGTTCTCAGGCAGAGCAGCTCCTTGGTCTGACTCATCAAAGACTCACAGCAGCTTTAAGTTGGCAAAGAGAGGATGAGGGAATAAATAGCCTGGAATGAAAGGGGAAGCAGCAGCACCCTTTTCAAGAACAGTTCAGATTTTAACTGTGTTACATCCAATGCAAAACTGCAGCTATTGTATCTGCCCACCGAATAAACAAAACAAACAATACAGGCAAAGGCAACAGGAAAATAAAAATGGCTAACAGTAAAATACCAGCCCAGTGATGACTGAGAAAAGAAAATAGTGTCTCAGTTCTATAATTCAGTTCTAATGAGCAGTCTGTCTGAAGCAACTGGATATTAGATAATACTTGATTACTCATCAATTAATCAAAAATATGGGCAGTTTCACTGATTTTTTCAGCCAAAAGGGGTTGTGGAGCTGTTACCATAAACACGCATGGTGATGTTGTGCACTGATTCAGCAAAAGGGGTCTCTGAGCTCAGTAGCAAAAGGATTTGGCTGAGGCTCAAAACTATTATTTTGTGGTTTAGAAGTCTGCCAAACAAGAGAGGACTTTCTGGAAACCCACTGTGCTGTTTAATCTTTATTATTTAAGCAAAGGCCAAGGGATTTGTTATCACTCAATTTGAGAATCACACTGCTGCAGTTTTGTTCCTGTTATATCTGTACATATATATGTGTGTATGTATACCTGTATACACATGCATATACATACATACTGTATACTTTACTGATTGTGTTTTACTTTTTTCTTTTTCATTTTCTAATGTTTGGGGTTTTTTTCATTTTTGGAATGTCTCACAGAAAGCCTGGCTTTTTATACTGCTCAGACTTCTCTGCTTCACAGTGGATTGTGTCTGAATTTAGCCAGCTTTATAAACTGCTGTGCACTTAATTAGACTCTCCAACTGAGTAGAGTTTCATCAACATGTCAGCAAGGGATTTCAACACTGGCAATGGTGGAATAAATTACTGACGCTTTAACTAACTTGTATATCTGGTACACTAGCTGTAGAAGGACAACCAGGAAAAAATTTAACAGACCCAAAATCATCCTACCTGGTTTTAATGCCAAGAACCAGGCTGGTTTGGATTTGCATTTCATCTATTCAGTCTGGTTTTGTTACATTTGTGATCCTTGATATGGCACACTGTGGCAGTCCTTAGACATTTATCTTCCTAACTACTCTTACAGGTGGAAGATAGGCTCAGAGGGACTAAAGGCTTTCGAAATCTAATTCAGGAGTGTGAGGTGTCATTCACCTCTGCTTTTTGTCACCAGCTATCACCCCTGGGCACTGTAAAGGAATGTGTGCTTATGGGTTGGACAGCGAGCTCAAGAGACACAGCATATTAGCTTAAGTCAGGCAGTCTGAGCACTGAGCACAGGAAGGTTGGTGCTGCACCAGTTTGCTTCAGTGCACAGAAACCAGAGCTGCAAGGGTCACATTTTGTGATGAGCAAGATGGTCCAGCTTTATGCAAAGATACACATATATTTTTAAGCCTAATTTGACTCTGCACCTATTCTAACAGCATATGTAGCTACCTGGGCTTGGTTTGCAAACACACCGGGACCGCATGAAAAAGTGGTGTATATTAGATCATGCATTGTGCAATGTTCACTGAGAATACTGTCTCCAGGTTTTAATCATGTGAAGACATGTTACTTCTCATGTAATATACCACTGGATTTTCTGCTTATACACGAACAATATTTTCTTTACTATTCTTCCAGAAAATCTTGCTGTTTTCTTACAGAAAATCTAGGTTTTATGACAAAATGTTGATTTCTGGCTGAAGGCAGCTTTGCAACATGAACAGAGAAACAAAATTTCAATCACTTGTCCCAGATTATTCCTTTCTGAGGGAATTTTCACAAGTGTATTTTATTCACACAAAATGATATGAAATAGTAAATGCAAGCGACGGAAATATGTTGCCACTCAGTAAACTATCTCCAAAACTTGCAACATAAATCAGTTAATTTGCTTTATTTTTCTCATATTAACCCAACCGCAGCATGCTTTTGAGATGTAAGCAGCTGGACTTGTCAGGCTAGCAGGAAGGAATGACTGTTAAACTGAAGTTTGCATCCTGTCTATACACACACACATTTAGGAAACCTTTCCTCGTAGAAAGAAACAGATGACAAACTAAGGTGTGGACATGCCAGCAAGCTAGAAGAAAAATAAATCCCTGACACGAGCTATATGGTGAACACAAACTGGCAGAGAGTAATAAAAAAACGCTTCTTTCAATGTGAGAAGCAATTATGGAGGGAGAATGGAAACTGGTAGGATACTGACTGACCTTCATTTGTAGTAAATAGGCGGCTGGCAGTGACGTGTTTCCCTCTGAGATAACCAGTTTGATAAGGCAGTAAAGTCGGGGGGAGGAAGTTTTATTCCCCACTGCAGAAGCACCAGTCTGTACTTGCATCCCAAGGGCAAATATTCAAACTAGGGGCAGAGCCTCCTGGATATAAGACACTAAAGATCCCATCACCTTTACAGAAATTTCACTGACAAAAAGTACAATACCCAGAAAAAAGCATCTGCTTCTTCCCTTGTACAATATGGCATTTTAACAGCAGGAGTATTATCAGTTCAGGCTCCGTAAGGAAAAGGCATTACTATATACACTTAACACTCTAGGAGGAACTGGTGTAATCAGGCAATGACTGCTCAGATTTCAGCTTTCCCTCTCCTGAAGTTTTCAAAATAGCAACAATTCAGCAATCCCCAAACGACTGTCTCTCTCAGAAAGCATGAGCCAGAATGACGATAAGGCCCCCAGTAAGTCCTTTCCTTTGAAAGGGTCTGTCACTGCATAAGAAATACTTTGCCATTTTCTATCCCAAGTATTTGCACTCTGGATATGTTTGGGTATAATTTCAATTCAGACCCTGCAGCAGATGTCAAGCAAATAGAATGTATTGGCTGTGAATATTTCCTTTATGTTCACCTTTCCCCACATTAACATTTAAATAATCTGGTCCCCTTGCTGGGTTTGATGGGATCTTTCTGACTAATAACCAAAGAAAAGTCTGAAAGATTTCCCATTAGGTGGAGCAAGTCCTAATTACAAATACATCATTGAATATCCTCATATGTAGGTAAACGCGTTACCTAAGGGAGAAGTTCTCTAAAACGCAGCAGATCAGTAACACACACCATGCAGTGACATTGGTTCAGCCGTGAAATTCTCATGTCACCTCCTGAGGGTTGCTGGACTTGTCTTGGAGGTTTCGCCAGTCAAATATGTCCCAGTCCTGACCCTGCTTAGTTTGCAAAGTCTGAGATCATTATTCAAGTAGCATGGCTTCAGGCTTGTTGTGACTCTAAAATGTCTTCAGGGAGGAGGTGATTTGAAAAAAGGTCATTCACTGAACATCGTCTCTAGGTTGTCCTCAAGACAAATTTGCAAACAAGTTTTCTTTGAATGTTGATGTTAATATGCAACACAACTGATTAGCACTAAGAGGTTTGGGTGATGTAAAGATGAAAATTCATCTGTTGGCAACTCTTTCGTTCTTTCTAGACAGCTCAGAGCCTTACCTTCTAAGCTGTGTTTTGTTTCTAAAATACAGTATTTGCAGAGATAAAAGAGAATCTTTTTCAAGAATTTGACCAATTTTCCCCCAAAGCCAGGTAAACAATTGATTAACACAATATCCTTCATTAAGCATTTTCACAACTTAAGTACACCTTGTGTGAAGAATCACATCCTATTTGCTTTGAACTTGACCTTCACTGGTTTTGCTGGTCACTCATTGCTCCTTTTCTTCGCTGTGCTTGCTCCTCAAGGAAATCTGTCTCTGATATGAGACAAAGCTATGCAAAAGGGGGATGAATTTGGGAGTTTAGTAGCACAAGGGGAGACATTAAAATGCTGCACATGGGAAATTTTCCTTCTCCAGCCCTTTCAATTTACTTGACCCCTGAAGTTTAAGCTGCTAAGTGACAGTCATGCAGCAGATGTGCATGCCTAGAGCAATGGTGGTGACCACAGCTGTGACTGGTTGGGAGGCAGGAGAGAGGATGCTGTGTGGCTGGGACCTCTGGGATGCAGGCTGAGCTGCAGTGAGGTGAGAGGCAGGAGCCAAACATGCAGGTGACCGTTTCAGCAGAGGAACAACTGTAGGAGTGCACACTTGGCAAGAGAAACTCAGACAGGGAAGAAGTAGCTGTTTCTGAAAACAATTACCAAAGAGATAAATAGCAGCTACTGCCAGAAGCCTTTATACAGACACAGGCTCATGTCCCAGTCTTTCAGCTTGTTGGGCATAAAACACCCACTTTGCCAGCATGGAGTGCCAGACACTTCTTGTGGCTCCAGGGACACTTCAGTTCACAGATCCTCATATGTCCTTCCCTGGGAGCCAAACTGCACCTGCCATTCTCCTTTTTTTTTTCCAGATGGAGGCCAGGATGAGCTACACATTTGTCATGTCCAGTGTGGATCACTGCAGTTCACTGTCTGGCTCTGGTTAGTTCCAACACACGGTCTGTCTCTCCCACGTTTTAGATTTGTTATCAGCTCACTTCTTACTTGCTTCCATAATTTAAGTCCTGGGTACCATGCAATGAAAAGATCTGAGATCAACTGATTTATCTACAGTAGCCAAGGTTGCTGGGGTCCTTTGGGATGAAATGTATGAGGAAGTGGGCGAGTGAGTTACAGGTGATGGATATCCTGGCTGAGGGATCTGAGCAGAGGAAAACTTCTGGAGAAAGGGGAAAGCAGACAGAATTTGTTCAGTTTCAGGAAACGTCGCAAAGTGTTCCCCAGGTGATAAAAGTCTTTCCTTTTTAGCTCTATAATTAAATTACAGCTTAGGATGACCATCCCTTCCTTTTCTTCCTCCCAGATCTCATTCTAACTAGGAAGAAAAATAAAACTACAAAGCAGTGTTTCTGTAACAATTTGACAACATCTGACGACTTCCATGACAGAGATTGACCAGATACAAAAATAAAATTAATGTAAGTGTGGCAGAAGACTCTGTTGCTAATTAAGTGAACTGATTACATGAGAAGAATAATTTCTCAATGCTCACGATATTCCCACAACGGTCCTGGCTTTCCAACCTCATCCAGCTGATGTGTGCGTACACCACTGCCCTCGCCTGGATACTGGCTGCTCTCAGAGCCTTACAGCAGCAGCTAAACTTGGGCAGTACTGAAGGGAAAAGACAGGCTTCACACAACTATGGATTCCTCTTTCTCAGGAGGTGCTTTCTCCTGGCATGGGCTACACAAACTCCTCCAACTCCTTTCTCTATGCCCCTGCTGAACACCATTCCCAGAGGTGCCTCAGAAGCTAAGGAAAGGACCATTGCTGTAGAACCTGTGCTTCTAGTGGTACCCCTCGGCTGATTTTGCATCTCCTGGCCCTGATGCCAGAACTGTCTTTCCCTGGGCTGAATTTTGTCATGGTCCATGCATGCCCCTGGAAGAGTGTCGCTTCACTTTAGTGTGCAAGTGGTGCAGATGCTCACAGAAAACTTCCTGGTAACCAAACAATATCATTCTGCAAATATCCATCTTTCCCAGCCAGTCACACTCACCACTGCAAGCATTCATAAAATCAAAGAATACACCAATGAAAATCCCAAACCAAACAAATCACCCCCCAAATGAGTGATTTCAGACAACAGCTAGATGTAGGGAATTTAGGATCCCCTAACAATTCCTGGCAACTGGAAATGGTCTTCTGTTTGTTTTGAATATATCTTCTCATCACCACCCTACCTCAATCTCACTCTGCAAATTTCTGGGAAATATATTTAAATAAAGCAAGGTATTTTCAGCAACAATTTGCTACCTTCCTTACTGGTCTGCTATCACATTGTTCTCTGTTTTAAGATCTCTGAGTTCAGAAAAAAGAAGTTCAAGAAAGAAGGATAAGAGACATCAGAGATGGCCTGAAAAACAACCCAGCAGCTGTTCAGCTAATGTGCACTGTATACAAATGCTGGGGTTTATTTCTGTTTTCTTCCAAAGCCTTAGGTTTCATCCAGTTTTACTGTCAAGTGACAAACAGCAAGGAACAACCACAACACCCCACCTCCAGCTGTGATAATTAATAACCTGTCAAGACAGGGATCTGGCTGTCTTAGGAAATCTAATGTCTAGCTAGAGGTGATGAAAAATACTGAGAAACCAGAAAGAGGGGGAAAAATGCATGATTAAGAAGTTATGCTTCACGGGGGGAAAGAAAAAACATCTTAAATAAAACAATCTCTTTCTATATGTATGCATATTTAAATGGAGTTAAAGCTTGTTCAAGGAGTCCATTTTCAAAGTGAAATGAAAACCTTAGGGGAAGAGTTCTGTGTAAATGCAAACTGTTCCTATGATTTCCTATTCATTTGGAAAGGCTGCTCAGATGTTTCTATTCCTGCAAAATTAATTCTTTTCACTTATAACCAAAGCTCACTGAAGTTCATGGAAAGTCTTCTATTGATTTTGGCAGGCTTTGGATTTTGAATGAAACAGATTTTGTTCACTTAAATATTGAATATTCATTTTACAAGAGGGTAAATAGAGTTAATTCTGAAGTGTCCCTTCAGTCTTAACTTGAAAAGTACATCCATCCCTTCAGCATTATGGGACATAAATCCCATGATCAAGTTACACTGATGAGGTCTACATGTGGGTAACTACAGGTGCTCAATAGTCTATTTCACAAATACTGAAAAAACAAAAAAACTGGTTTTGTCTGGACAAACTCAGCTTTGTCCTTTATCCCACGCTTCAGACCCAGATACCCCTGTCATCATAAGCCCATCAAAAGGGACTGATTATAAAGTTTCCTTGCTGTGGAAGGTCAATACTAGACCATCATTGTCAAAACACAAAATCAGTCTGTGTGATCAGATGAATTAGCCTGTGAGGCCATCAGTTGTGCAATTAGAAAGCTAGAAAACGTATAACAAGGTTTTTCAGCAAAACCAATGTGACAGATTTTCATAATGGATGTTGCATGAGAAAAGCAAGAGCACTAATTTACCCTCAGAAAGATCCAGTTTGTAGGCAACCTTTGAAGAAAAACTTACATATGTAAATTCATATATATATACATACATACCTATACAGAGAAAGAAAAAGTGAAAAGCCTTTCCTGCACACAAAAATGAAGTTGAAATAGATCTGTTATTTGGAATTTGTGTCACTTGAAAGTTAAAGGCTGGCACACATGAGGGGAAGCAGCTTTTCGATTTTATTTTGCAAAGCACCCAGCCCTCCAAGGAAATATGAGGAGAACACAGTAACTAATCCAAACTACCAGGCAGCTTTGACTAAGTAGGATGTGATTAGCAAACTGGAACTTAGCCAGAGCACCCTGGTCCACATTTTCACTCCTCTCTGCCTTCATCCTCTCAAAGTGCCTGACTATAATCTACCCCTATTCAGCTGTAATGCTTAGCTCAGCTTTTCATTCCACTGAAAATAATTACATATGGGAAACACCTGTTAATTGACTGTACTAATTTAAAAGAAAAAAAATCCAATTTAACTTTTCAACATGTCCCCATTAAGGTGATATTACAAGTTTTAACTAATATATTGGTTAGATACTATTATTCATAGTTCTATTCCAGTCATTAAGATCAGATCTTCATTGTGATATTACTATTTTGACACACAGGAAAAATGACTTCTTAGGTATGGTACTTCTCTTCCCAAGACAGAGGTATTTCAGAGTTCAGCTAATTGAAACTGCTGGCATGAATAAACTGGTGGAGATGGCAGTCCTTGTTTGCAGTTTGGTAGGGTGCAAATTTATCTTGATGACAACTGCAAATAACATGTCCAAGAGAGATTAACAAATAGAGCTAAATGCAAACAATTAATAACATTATTTACTCAGGCAGTGATACCTGCATTATGAACTGCATCCAATGGTGAGTCATCTGCAGCATTTGGCTTATGAACAACTAGATGAAATACTAATTTTCATCAGAGTAACCCTTTTGACTATAATTGATATTTTTATAATAGAAGTGCTATTCCTAATTTCACCACAGCTACAGACAAGCAGAGTCAGGATCCTTTTCCTCCCAGACACAAACAGCATCCTTGGTTTCCAGAGAATCCCCTCAAACGTCACTGATGCAAGCAAGGACCGCAGACTCTTGTCCTTAAAACCCTAACCCTACTGCCCTGTATGGGAGTACCCCATGCCTCACATAAGCCCAGACAGAGCTTGCTGGTGTTTACCATAGTGCCAAACTCAGTGTTGGGCCAGAGGACAAACTCATAAATGGAGTCAGAGGCTGCCCTAGGAGAGCCCATGTGCCCCTGGGTCTGTACGCATGATTATACACTTGAAAATGTCAAAACAGCTAGAACTGGTTTGTAAGGTATGGAGAGGCTGCCTGGAATGCTCTCTTCTAGACAAAAATCAAGCAGATTGCAAAACTGCCCCTGAGATGGGTTTTTAAGAGAGGGAGTCAGGGCACCCTGAGCCTGCTGCAGCGCCTGTGCGTGGGCTTCTTGTGAGGCAGCAACCTCACCTTGCTGCTCTTCCTGGGCACGCATCATTTCCCAGCGTGGCAGTGCACATGGCCCGCTGCCACGTGGGTATTAAACAAGCAGCAAAGGCTCAATTTCCTTCTGTCAGGGCTTTCTATGCTGCTGACAAACAGTAGTCGACTGACATTTAAGTGGGAAAAGCTTGGCTTTGAAGCCTCAGAGGATCCATGCCCTATTGCTTCTCGCTTGCTGGCTTTGTTCACATAAACCAGGCTGAAATGCACTGCCAATCATAACAGAGGGCGAAAAATCCTCTGTAGCATTAAGCCAGCTGGAGACGCTTATCCTGACCTGCTCTCAGAGGACACGGAGGCACTGGATCCATCTCTGTGGGAAGGGAGAGGATGCTGACTCCTGGTTTTGTTCTAATGATTTTCAGAGGCCTAAAGACTGGATTGAGGATGTAAAATAGGCTTTTTTAGGTAAAAAATTGGTAAATGGAGTGTTATCAGCTTCAAAATTAAGGGGAAAAAATCTACCCCACAAGCCAAATAAAAACCCCACAATGAAAAATGTTCTCAGTTTAGTCATTACATCGACTCTGCAATTAAGCATACTAAACAACTCACACGATTTCATTATTCTATTCCTATCTCCTAAAAAAAAAGAACAAAAAAATGAGGAAGAAGTTGAAGAAAGACCCAATCTACATAGGCCACTCCTAAAATGGATGGAAACAACAATGGGGATTCAAAAATGGCAGGAGTCAGCATCCAAAGACTCCTGATAGAGAAATTTTCCTTGATGTTGTACTGGAGATCTTGGGGTGGAGCCATCAGGGGAGTAATCTGCACACAAAGTCCTCCCTCCAATTGAAAGTTAAAACTCAGAGCACTCCTGATTCTGGAGGAATTTTATCTGTAGTTTAGTCACAAGAGTTATCCCCTTGGGTAAGTCTTCTCCCTCAGCATAGCCATGGACACCAGCAGCTTTTACAGACCACAGCAGAGTAGGCCAAACCCACCAAAGGCATCCAAAAATTTCTCAGCCTAAATCTGCCTGAATTCCAGTCATGTAGGTGGGTGGAGGCATGCTCTGCTCTGATCCCATCACAGTAAGTTTAATGCACACCGACAGGATCATGCCCTCATGAAATGTAACATGAAGACCTGAAAAGCATCAGTTAAACGTCAAAAGATAGAAAGTATTTTCAACATTCTTTTTGTGTCTCCCATCTGGTTTATGCACCTTTAGGATTCATGTTTTCTAGCACATGTCCACAAGCGTAATACTCACAAGCTATCATTTCTTGTGACATGTGGAGGTTCAGGGTACATGTATAATTTCACATCTGAAGCTGTGTAAAGCAGTCATGAATTTGAATGAGGATTTCTTTATGGGTTTTTAAGGCAGATCCAATAGGACCCAGGACGAATCTGCAGTGTTGTATGGGTTTTTTTTTCCTCAGAATGACTTTGCTATGGTCACGGCTTTCACTAATAGAAAAATCACTGTTCCCTGTTCATCCCTTGCTCAACTAGGAGGAAATATCCAAATAAACACTGACTCACAGCAATTGCCACTATGCAGACTTCAAATGGGAACAAAGGATGTTGTGGAAGTGTTTCTACACAGGATGCCTGATACTGAACTCTGTATCCCTCTTCCCTGCAATAACGAAAATTAATTTGAGAAAAAGCATTTACCGCTCCTCAGGAAAGAGATTGTGTTAGTTTTTGTTCAAGACTTAAAAAAACTTTTACCCATCTTTATGCTTTTCTTTGCTAACTATTTATTTCATTCTGAGCCCCTTAAATCAATTCAGTCTTTCAACTCTTCACAAACTGTTTCCGCTCCAAATAATAGCTGCATTCTGCTTTGGGAGCACCCTGGCAATATGAATGTTTGGTTGTCATCAACTTCTTTTTATCTTTTTTTTTAAACACTATTCAAACTTCTGTGCATTGTCAATTTTTATCTCTCTTTTCCTCTTTTACTTAACAAATTCAGCCAATTCACCTATGTTTTGTTTGGTTTTATTTCCCCTTGGATCAGACTTTAAGAGGTCCCAAGATATCATTTCATTAATCCTGCATCTTAGAATGGAAAGTGCTTCATTTATATAATTAACCCTCTTGTAAAGATAAATGCTTCTTTTTCTCCCTATTAAAAAAAAACCAAAAAAACACACACCAAAAACAGTCAAGATGCATGTTAGAAGAGCAGTCAACTTTCCAAGCATGAAAGATTCTACTGTTTGTTTGATGTCTCAGTTCCTTGTTGGACTTTCTCAGATGAAATAGAAGAGGCTCTCAAATTTGTGTTGAGATGTCAGCTCTAAGAAAAAGGCTCTTGGGCTTTATGAAAAAATACTCAGTGTCTAAACAGAAGGATTGGTCCCTGAAAGTAACCCAGGGCCTGATTTGCAATGACACTCACAGATGCATAGGAGGAGTTAAGAATCTGGGAGAGGGACCTGGGTGATTTTCCCCAGAGCAAGTTCTCTAAATATTGAGCTTCACCCACTGTTCAAAGCCTGCATGCCTCCTTCCATCTGTGATTAATAATCATGGATATTTATGGAGAGTGCAGAGCCCTTAATTGAAAAGGGAACTGGATCGAAGAATGAAATTATTCCTTTCTTCCTGAACTGAACAAGCAGAAGAGAAAAAGGAAGAATAGTATTGGGACCACCACTTAAGATCACAACTAAGATGTCAGGGCACCTGAGAGCAGGATCACCATAACCCCATAACCTCTTTCCCTCTCAGACCTTAATGTAATGCTGAGGTTGTGCTGTGCAGCTGGTCAGACTGAGCAATATCCATCAGTTTTGGCTCTTTTCTTGCCTCAAAGGTCCGATTTTTTTCTCATTGCAGGTGAAGTAAATGAACGAAAACCATTAGCCTTTCCACATTTAGAAAGCAATCATTTGTGTCAAATTCTGAGGGTTAGAAAAATACTAAGAAAAGCTTAAACACAAATATTAACAACCTTCTATTTGCTAAGCATCTGTAGAGTTGGGAAGAAAAAAGTTTTTTCTTTGCAAAAAGTCAGGATTTTTTTCTTAAAATGCTTCCAATTTTTCTCTATTTTCATTGTAATGATATTCTTTCAGCTGCTATTACTTTCCATTAAATATTTGCAGACATATTTGAGAAGAAACTAATTCTACTATTCTTACAAATATTCCCATCCCTCCTTCATACATCTAAAGTTTTCCTGTCTTCCTTTGTCCATTTTTCTTTGTCCTCTCTGCATATTCTTCTTTCTTTTTACATTTCTGACTGCTGTATAATGAGGAGAGGAAGCACGAATTCATGACAGCAAATGAGTCAAACCCCTATAAATAAGAATCTAAAGTGACTGCATTAGGCACAGAAATTTATATTTACAAAACCTTTTCATATAAACTGTCTGTGTACGGAGTCTGTCTGCGTGGTTTCCTCAGAGCCTCAAAGTTGCATAGAAAGCAAAGGCATAATGTAGATTATATTTGAGGGATTATTTTGCTGTTGCGCAGAGAACTAGAAGACAACTTGGTTTATACAAAATGAGCTAGTATGCAGAGCTAATAGAAAAATAAATAATAAATGGAATGTTATTTCTCTCTCCCTAGTGAAAATGTATTATGACTTTGAATACACATATGGATCTGCTCTGTTAAGTAATAAGGTGCCATTCTTCCCTGCAATAATTTTCAAGCTAATGATCTCAGTTTGAATACCCAGCCCACAAGCAAACATGTTGATTATATTAACATTTATGCTTATTCAACAAACATAAATATTATTTAGCTTTTGTCCTTGAAATAGTTTTTTTCTCATGCTAAGATATGTTCAGTAACCAATATGCATCAAAATAAAAACCCCAGAAGTTTCATTCCTTAATAAAGGAATAGAAATGTTTGTATTGCCACAGGCCACCTCAAAATTCCATGTATTTTCTGAGCAAACTCAAAACCACACAAAGTAATCTTGAAATAATTTATAAAAAATGTTTATGATTCTGCAAGTATATTGACAAAGAGCAGCAATAATAATAATAAGAATAGTAATAACACTGTTCTGTCAACTGTGGAACCAAAATTCTTTTAGATCCAAACAATTCATCCAAAAAATGTGATTATTGAGCATTTTAAGCAGTGTTTTTTCCATCCTATTAAATGTACCACTTAGAACTTACAAAGCTGCTAACACTACTGCCTGAACTGCTGAAGCAGTTTTGTGTTATCGGTGCCATTACTGACCATCAAAGTATTTAGTTACACAGAAAGACCTAAAAAGTGCCTTCCTCTTTTATTGGAAAGCTGCAGATACAGGAAAATATTTAAGATTAGACACATACTACCTGTACAACAGAGACTCCTGGAAGTATTTGTGTCACAAACTAATTTCTATATTTGCAGAGAAGCAGAAACTAAATCTAAGGTGATTTCTCCACCATGGTCTGCTGAGTGCAGAAAAATATAACAACACAGAAATAGAAAGATCATTTATCATTTACATCTATTTTCAATAGTAGTTTCATCTTCTATTTGAAGCAGTTTAACCTTGTAATCTTCATTTGGGGGAATTAGATGACCAAAAATGTTCCTCAGTTATGTAAAGGAATATTTCACATGCAGCAAAATCGAGAACCTTCATTACAAAATAACATTAATATTCAGACTAGGCATTTCCCTTCTGCAAGATGGCACATTGCCTCATGGGAATGACAAGGCAGAATTAGAGCACATCTGTTTGCAGGGGGGGTCTCAGAAGCACTATGAAATCATTCTTTTCCTTTTCTTTAATCTGAATGCATGCCAAAATTTTGAGCACTTCCACAGAAAGTAAAGGTAGAGAGCCTGGTGCAGCTACATATGGGTGTTGGACCAGATGAACTCCAGAAGTCCCTTCCAACCTCATCCATTTTGTGGTACTTCAGACTTACGGTAACTTTGGAGAATAAATCCTGTCCACTGATTTTCTCCAAGAAGCAATAGTCTAACAGACGAAGAAGAGGGTTCGTAGCCATGCAAGTATCTTTTGTCATGTTCTGCGGGAACATGGAAGACATCTGCCCTGGCTGACACTGTCTCCCGGGCTGTCCTAGGATGGACTTTAAGTCATCAAAACCTGAAATCATATTTACAAATGTAGGTGGCTTTCCAGTACTTCCTGGTAAGTATATTTTGGGAAGACTGGGCCTGAAGTTTTTTTTTCATACTTGCAGGCAAAGGTGAAAGATAGATATTTGTGTGCTGGCTGGGAAGGTTTTATGGACCATCTTTTATCTGTAGCAGTTACATATAGAGAAATGCACTGAAAAAGTACACAGGCCTCTGAGCTTTATGTCTGGGATTCAAACTTAATAATTTCCATTCCTGTAGTGCCTAAGGATTCAACTAGTTTTAGAGACATGATTAAACCCAGGCTTGCAATCCCTTCTGGGCCTGACGTTAACTGAAACAAGCATGCAACAGCATTCACCATGGCTAAAACCCCCTTGCACCATATGATTGCAGAAAATTATTGCTGGTTGGGGCAGGTCTGGATTTTATTCCTTCCTTTATTCAAAACCTGGTTAGTGATTTTGGCAGAGTCCTCAGAGTGGCAAATATCTTGATTAAAGTTGCACACTGGTGCATGGCACTGTCTTGGAACAACTTGTCTCATTTACTTTTACTATTTGTGGGGGAATGGAAGAGGGAAAGAGAGAGTTCTGCTCTATTTTTCATTGTCACTATTTTGGTAAAGAAAGAACGTAATACACCCATTCACAGCTAAGAAATGAGATATACGTTCCTAGATCTTCAGGCTCCAACTGGAGAAATGGGAAAAAAGGAAGAGCTATATGCTTGCTTCTTCTCCCTTTGAACACCATGTTTCGTGCCATTTAATCACCAATGGGTATTTAAGACAAGGTCCATGAATGTACAGCAATCTGATCATCCCAGATACCAGCTGATTCTCACTGACAGGAAGGATTCTTTTACTATCATCTAAGTTTCCTTTTTGCCACACGCTTCTGAGTTTGTTTTCCTGCATCAAATGGGAGTTTGTTCTTTTTCAGTTTGTGCAGTGTTCTCAGATGCTTTCAGATAAATCCTCTAATCATTTGATTAAGTAAATACATAAACATATTGCAGGACCTGTAGGAATTTGCTTCAGGAGGTCAGCGTTTCCCCAGCTTAAGGCAGCACATAATTACCAACCAGAAGCAACAACATAGCTGCTGAGAGAGAGAGAGAGGCTCCGAGCCTGCCTGCCTCTGAGATAATCAGGGTGAAGAAAGTGTCTTGAAGCAGCTGTTGTTTCCTTGCTTGGCCACTCCTCCCTCAGCTGAGGATTACAATTGACGTTGCAACCACAGGAGATTTTGCAGTTTCCACTGCAGCAGTGTGAACCACAGTGGGCAGCACCTTTGGGAATGCGGGTATGTTGCTTCACTGCCACAGGGGGATTGCGGAGCATCTTTCAGCGTGAGCCTACTCTGTATTTTTTGCAAAGGTAGCATATACTGGTGCAATAAGCATGGCAGAAAAGGCTGCAGGGAATCAAATCAAAGCCCTCATATCTCAGTGCATCGTATATGTTTCCTGTCAGGTAAGAGCCTTCGTGTCTCACAAACACTAAATTGACTGAATCCTGGCAACACTCCTATGCAATATGGGGCTGTTATTCCTGTTTTATGAGCACAAGCAAGTACTATGTAAGCCACACAGAACATCAAATCCAGAGTTACGCTTGAAATTAGACACTCAATTGTTGTTTATTCTGGTTGAAATGAATGGAAACTAGAATTGAACTCAATTCTTCTGAGTCTCAATCCACCGCCTACCGGATCATCTTTTTCTAACATATCTTTTATTTTAGCTCAAACACACACAACTCACATCTATAGCTTTCTCCAGAACTAAGTAACTGACACGAAAAGAGAAGGCGCTGGTATATATTGTTACAGACATGCCATTTCAGATTAAGTTTCTGATATCCTGAAAACAAATCACTATCATAGGGAACTTTTCCTCTCACAAGGGAACAGTTTCATCTTCCATTTGTATATGAATCATAAAAGCAACATAAGCGATGCAGGCCATATTTGGAGACTTGCATACTTTTATGTCACTTCTTTATCCTTGCTGTCTCTATGATGCAATTGCAAATTATTCTCTCTCCCTTTTTTCCCTATTTGTAATTAGAGGGCAGAACAGATGGTAGTAGCTTACTTTAAAGTGATGTCTTTATTAAAAGACTTCTCAGTATGCTGCCTAGCAATCGCACACAACAGCAAAGAAATTACTCTTGTTATGGACAAATCTCAGAAGGTTTTGAGGTTCATAGTAGAGACACATCAACAACTCAGAAACTTTGTAAGACTGGTAAAAAATTCCAGAAGCCGCTAACTGGGCTGAATGTGACTCAGGAACACCACCTCCCCATGAAGTCTTTGGAAACACTTTGTCGCCAGCCATGCACCTATAAAAATCATGAGTCAGATTCAGTCTCTTCAGAACTTCTTGCTTCCAGACTTAGCAGTGGCTTAAGCCTCATACCTCTGAGCAGAGGCAAAAAGGAAGTCGTATTTATTGTTTGATAGTTGAATCTTCAAAGAGCAACTACCGAAAGCCTGCCCCATGTCTCCCCACCCTTGTTAAAGGAACAAAATCCAACCTTAAATCTCTAGTGACATGTATTACTCACTGATTTCTTGGCTTCTTCTCTTCTATTACAATTCTTTGCAGCACGTTACCTTCCCTGATCCTTGACACTCCTCCTTTCTCCTGTTTCCACCGCTCCCTGACCACGCTGAGGCACTAGCCTCAACTTCCAGTCTCTCTGGCCTCTTCCCCTGTGGTGGATTAGCCCTGGCTGGATATCAGGTGCCTACCACAGCCGTTCTATCACTGCCTGCCTCAGCCTAGAGAAAATATGACAAAAAGCTTGTGGGTTAAGGGCAGGGAGGGAGATCACTCACCAATTGCCATCATGGGCAAAACAGACTTGACGTGGGGAAACTAGTTTAACTTATTACCAATCAAATCAGAGGAAGATAATAAATAAAAACAAATCTTAATACCATCTTCCCCCCTCCCCTCCCTTCTTCCTGGGCTGCGGGGGGATCTGCTCCCACATGGGCTGAGGGGACAGCCCGCCTCACTGGAGGCTACGCTGTGGCTGCCGGGGCATCTGCTCGGGCACACGGAGCCCCTCCTGCCCTCCTCCTCCATGGCCTTGCTGTCTGCAGAGTTGCTGCTCTCGCGCAATCTCCCTCCAGCCCCTATTGCTGTTACACAGGGGGTTTCCCCATCTTAACTGTGTTACCCCAGAGGCGCTGCTGCTGTCACTGATGGGCTCAGCCTTGGCCAGCGGCAGGTCTGTCTTGGAGCTGCCTGGCACAGGCTCCATCACACATGGGAGAAGCTTCTAGCAGCTTCTCACAAAAACCGCCCCTGTAACCCCATTACCAAAACCTTGTCATGCAAGCCCAATACAAATTTCCACAGCCCTGAACCACAGGGTGGGAACTGTTTGCTTTAAACACGTAGGTTGCACAGTTTTGGTTTGGTTTTTTTGGGCCATCCTCATTTCTTTATGCAGATAAAAAGCAGAGGAACGTGAGTCATCCTGATGTCCTCAGCCATTTCACACTAGTGGCAGATGGTAACCTTTTTACACAGGTCAATGACAATCCAAAAATATCCAAACAATCCTGCCTTCCAAATGATTATACTTGTGATAACATTTCTATGAAAAGACATATTGCACATGGTAATAGCCCCCAGAATCCTCACTCTGAACATATCCCCAGATACACCTCACACTGGGTGCATCCTTGTGCCCAGAGGGGGCCAGAGATTGATGAGGTCAGGCACCTCTGAGACAGGGTGACAAAGAGCCAGATATTTCACCCCCATGAAGACTACAGTCATGTTAGAATCATAAATTTAATCATGATGCATATTGTGCTCAGAAGAAGATGGTGAAAGCTCAGAGTTGTCTTTTGCTTTTAATATTAAAGTTCAAGTACAGTGAGGGGTGAAAAGCAGCTCAGCTCAGAGGGTTCCTTCCTATCGCAGGTTACATTGATCAGTTTCATTTGGTGGCAGCTCCAAAACACTCCTGCAGCAGCCTGAGCAGAGCCTTCCCTCAGTTTTTCCCAGCACTTTCAGTTATTTCTATTCCACCTGAAAATTGCTGACCTTCTGATACTGTCCTTCAGGGAGCAGCAACTAATTACTGACACCCTTAGGTAAAAAGCCCGATGATTTACAAACAGTAAGTACAGGCTCCAGCTGTTCAATAGTGCTGAAAACCACACTGTAAGGATGTCTTGGGGTATGTAGCATGCAACATTCACTATCTTTATGAAACAGCAGGAAATATTGTGGACATCAGAAAAAAAACCCATACAAATCTGAGGTCTTTTCATGCAAAAGAAGAATGAATTCTCCAGAGGTTCTCATCTCTGAAACATGCTTTTCCTCATAGGCCTGTCTATATGTGGATTGCTTTTACCTTTCTGTACTTGATACGATCTTTCCTCCTTAACTTAGACCTGTGAAGGAGACAGGATTTCAAGGACTGATTCAGGAGTACAATTCGACAGTAATTGGGTGATGGGTAGACAATAGTTTCTTAATTCCAGCTACTGACCACTAAGTATTCTAATTTCTCAGCATACTTGAATTCTGCATTGGGCAAATTTTCTTCTATATTTTTAGAACTCAGATTAATCACCTATATCAGCTAATGACAGTCAGTGTCATAAACAGAAGAGATATACTCTCAGACCATATTTATTAGTAAAAAAATAAAACCTGACAGAATTTACATATGGAGATTGATTGTATCTCTCTTCTATGATTTCCACTGAGATTTTTAGCTAGAAAATGGTATTATAAGGCTATGATAACAAGGGTTAAAATACCACCACCTTTTGCTCAGAACAAGAACATGAGGTTTAAGAATACGTTTTTATAAGACATATCCTAAGGGCTTGTTTAAACTTCAGTTTTTCATTCCAAAAACTTCAGAGTTATCCTTTTCACCTTCCTGGTAAGCACTATTTTAATAAATGAAAAAGGTAAAAGGGATACTCTGAAGACCCATTTTCAAGACTTTAAAATAAAATCTTGCCTCATTATTTCAATTTGCTGCTTTTTCCCAATTGATCAAAGTCTTTTATTCCCTTCTTTCTCACACTATTTTTTTAAAAAATATTTTTAAACATTCTTTTTTTTTTCCTGCCACCTATTATTAGCTCATGAGTCAGGATCCACATTACTAACATGCAGTCTGCAAATAAATTAGAGCTGGTGTAACACAAGATAAAAAAGTAAGCAGCTGCACTGCTTCCAGAATTTCAGTCCCAATGTCTGTACCTGGTTCTCAGTTCTCTGGGATGCCAAATCACATAACAATTGCTAAATCTTACTGTAAAACTGGATGAATGTTTTGTCCGAGTAAAATAGAACATGGCAATAGATGCATTAGCACCGTGCTGTGATAAGCAGGTGGTCTAATAACCTGAACAGAATGTGAGAACTGGGTGTCAAAAAAGCAAGAACCACAAATGCTCAGTAAATATTTAAGTGCTTTCCTGGATGAGCATCAAAGAACTCTATATGTGGAATGAGGATGCACAATGGAAACCTGAGTCAGTAACCATGGAGAACGTGAAAGTGAATATTTTTAAAGCCTCTGTCATTGTGCTATGTGGAAGTGTCTCCTAGCTTTGTTTTTTCCTTTTTATTCGATGAGTAGTCAGGAATATTTTTCCTACTGCCTTTTTTTTTTTTTTTTTTTTAACTTCACAGCAGAGACAAGTCACAAGTACACTAATTATGTCATAGTGTGATTTCAGTAAATCAATACAAACTCATCCATTTATCATTATGGATCTAATCCATTTTAAGATCTAGTTGGACTGGACCGCAGAAAGAATGAGTAGGGATAAGAAAATAACTAGCCTCCCTGCTCCTCAGAAAGGTTTAAACATGAAGAAAGATCTTTTATTGATCGGCCTATTGATCAGCTGCTCTGCTTTCTTGCATAACATAGCATGAGAAATATGAATTGTACACATTAACTGAAGGGCACAATTCTAACTACTCAGCCCTATGAAAGGAATCAAGTCTTCATTCCCCATTACAAAATCATAATTTCCTCTACCTAAACAGTAACCAGCAATATGCTGTGATATTGAGAATGATTGCTTTGGATTCTCAAGCCCTTCAGGATAAATATGAAATAACAACTAATTAAAGAGAATTAGATTTTCAGAGTAGTTTGGTCATATTGTTCAAGTAAGGAATTTTACTAAATCCATTTATTAGGACAAGATTCTTTTACAATGAGGCCTGGGAGAACAGTACTCCTTTATCTTGGAAGTGGAAGGCTAATTAGCATGTGACAAGATGTATTTAATTGGACAGACTTCCAGTTAAGTGGCAGAAGAACGATGGAGAGGTTTGCAGGAGACAGGTGCCAGGAAGGCCAGCTGGGTAAATTGTTCTTTCAGCCTGGGGGGGTTCCACATATGTACCAGAAAAAGAAATCTCTCGTGAGGAACTGGCAAAATAAGACACCCTTCTGTAAATGTAGCCGATAGAAACACTTCTCACTCCCCAATTCATTACAGAACAGCATAGCTTCAAGCCGCAAAATCCATGGTGTGACCAGGGAGGCAGCAGCAGAGGTCATTGTCATTATCCCAGGGCCTGGTAGAAGACTTTATTAATAAAGAATGTCTTCTGTGCTGTTTCATTCAGCTCTCCATAGTCCATCAATATAGAACTTCACTTGGTGACCCCAGCTACTTCCCCTTTAGTTGGTAATTAAGAAAAAAAACCCTTATGTGAAATAAATCTTGGTCTAAATACAGAGGCATTTAGGAAAAAAAAGGCTGCTCCTGTTGCTCAGGTGGGAGCCTAAGGAAGAGAGGAAATCAAGGGCTTTGTGCAATGTTTTATCCCTAATTCTTGGTAAAGCTAGAGGGTGAACCCTGCTGTCCTGATTCAGTTCAGCATTTTGGCACAAAAGCATTCATCTGCAAGGAAATGGTTTTGTAGCAATCCACCCAGGCTAGTTGCTGAAGAAACAAGCTCCTGCTGTCATCCCATGACTCCAGTCACTAGACCACTAAGATTTTCTTTAATGTTTTATGATGTCTTTATTTCATTGTGCATGTTTTATCTCCATCTAATTGCATTTGTAAATTGCTTTATGCATCCCAAAGCTCTTAGAAGACTGGAGATACCAATAAAGTATAGGAGAATAAACCAGGAGAAATAATTACTGAAATATAGTATCCAATAACTTGGAAAATCAATGTAGAGGAACTGCTGAAGTGGAAGATGCACCCTTGTATCTTTCTAGGGTAAGTCATCAGAGGCGGGGGGTAAACTGGAAGAACTGCAAACATTTGATTTTGATACATCTTACTGAAAATAATACCACAGAAATTCCA
The DNA here is from genome assembly GCF_023634085.1 of Falco cherrug. Taxonomy (NCBI): domain Eukaryota; kingdom Metazoa; phylum Chordata; class Aves; order Falconiformes; family Falconidae; genus Falco; species Falco cherrug. The sequence continues at coordinate 28,103,196 of NC_073704.1, read as the reverse complement.
GAGTCTTTGCTTCAATGCAGACATATGTTTAAACACAATACATCTGGGAATCATGGATCATGCATTTTCCCTGTTAAACTGCATAAAACTGGGGGATATCACTGCCCTGACTGGTCTGAAAGCTGCTGAGAACCATGAGTTGAGGAAAGAGAGAAATATAGAACCAAGAGGGGCTCGGAGAAATTACCACTAAGGGAGAAAACAAAGGATGGCTTGGTCTTATATCTAATGAAGAGTGACCTGGCATTTGAGATAATAAAAAAATGACAGCATGAAGTACTGCACATATTCATTTTTCAGCATGCAACATTATCCCCATGACTTTTGCCATATTATGTTTACTAAGTAAGGTCAAGCATGTCTGAGTACATGGAGGAGAGACAACCTGGGAACATAAGGTTGTGCTGACAGTGGGAGCAGTCTGCAGTGCTCTCCCCTCCAGGGCTAAACTGAGCCAATCTCTTACAGCAGTGGTGCTGTTGGAGGGGGTGGACTTCCCATTGCAGAAAAAATAGGAAACCTGGGTCATAAAACCTCCAGGGTTCTCTCAGCAGGACGTATTCCTACTGTGGCCAACTTTCTCTCTTGCTTGGATGCATGTAATCAACTAAAACAAATGAAAGCTACCCAATAAATGCTATGCCCCTCTTCCTCTGAAAGTTTAGACTCACCCTCCAGCTCCAGTTGCTCCAAAATGCCCATTCCACCTCCCTGACATCCTTTTGACCATCAGTATTGTAAGTGAAACTGTGAAATACTAATTTATAGCAAAGCTACAAGAACTTGCTCCATCCCTAAACATACACAAATCAGCTTTGGGAAGGGGCATGCAGGAGCAGACAGGAGGGAAGTGGCTCTGCAGGGAGCAGGCTGTAGGATCCCCTGTCCCTCACAAGCCACTGCTTTAGACTACACACTACAGATGGACCAGCAGCAAGAGCCAGGGAAAAGATTCATGCAAATATTTGACAGAGGAGAAACTACTGCTGTTGAATCATATCTTCAGATATAACATGTGAAATGTTAATTTCAGTTTGAAAAAGGAAACATGAACAAGGTATTTGTCATTCAAAAGGTGAGACTAGATTTTCTCAGTGTGTCTTTTCTAGATGATGATTTTTATATATGTATATCTTTAAATCTAAGTGGAAATACTGTTGTATTACACAGACATCCCTGACACCAACCATCATGACTCTTTATATGCACAAAGTAAAGAAACCAAGAGCTTTCATTTAAAGTTAGCAAGGGCGACTCATTATAAGAACAAACTGAGATGTAATTTTGTGAAGATTTCATCCTGAGAGGTGCTTAGCACTTTTAATTCTTACTAGTATCAAAGGGAAAAACTAACACCTTCCCAATGGATTAACTGCCTTACAGTATTGCTCTAAAAATTGCAAAAATGCTTCTGATAAACCTGAACCATGGCACAATATATCCTGTTCTAGTGTGATCTCTATTTCATCTTGTCTCTGCTTACCACAAATCTCTAATATTTGAGACTTTCAGAGGGAATTTGCATTGACATCACCAGGATGATTAGAAACCTTCAGGACAGAGAAGCAGTGTAATGAAATAAATGGCAGATCCTTTATCAGAGAAAGCAGATGCCTTACAGCTGGCCTTCTTAGAAGAAAGATTATAGGTCTTAAAATGGAAGTGAAAGATATTTTTGGGTCAAGAGGCCACCACCAACTCCTCAGAGAAGAATTTTAGAAAAAAAAAGGAAGAGGAATTTTTCAAGATGAATACAGGAACTCCTCAGTCCATGCTTCCCCTGAGGAGCTTACAGTGGTCAAATGCTGTAAATGTGTCTAAACTGTAAGGCTCAGAGAAGATTTGAGGATTTGATTAAGTGCAGGTTTTTTATGCCTTTGCAAAGTGCATGTATAAAATGCCTTTCAGCCCTGAAGCATTTCATAGTCACTTTTGCACAGGCTATAAGAATTACAGGAGGCAAAAGGCCAGGGAGAATCAAACCTGATGTCTGTCATTAAACACAGTTTGAAGACTCTCTATTCTTTGAGATACTCAAAACTCAAATGCCCAAAGCCCTGAGCAACCCGACCTAGTTGGACCTGCTTTGAGCTAAAGCAGGATGAACAACACAATCTCCACAGATACCTTCCTACTTAAATTATTCCAGGGTAATTAATTAAGCATCTATATTTTGTCCTGAATGCTATTAATGTGGAGATAAAAAGTCTGATTTTCCAGCAATCTGCTTTTTAAAAAGTTATAGCATATCATGGATAAAACAGAATATTCTTCGCCCCACCCCTGCCCCTTATATGCATACCACATGTCCCTATCTCCCCTCAAAAACAGGTTCACCCAAGATCAAAAGCAACAGCTGGAGGCAAAGCATTTCTGGCCAGAGCCATGGCAAAGTTGTAACAAAAGTAGAGTTTACTTCAGTCACTCTGCTGAGGATCAAACTGTTGCCCGATAACTATGATCAAACCCAGCCAGCACTGGGGAACTATCAGTGCAGCTAGCTCTCAGAAACATTAACTAAAGCTCTGGTAGAGCTGCATGAGCCAGAGGCAGGGAAGGCAGCTGGAAAGAACCCAAAGGAAGGAAAGCAGACAGTGTCAGGGTGTCAGAGACACCCAACCGGTTGCTCTGTCTCCGGCTGCTTCAAAAAAAGGAGATTCTTTTGATTGGAAAGAATACCACTGATAAGAATGATGCAGCAGTTACATAAAGAAAATTGTCTTCTGAGGCCATACTTAACCATGTTTATGAAGGAGGAAAATAAAACCTCTATATAAACTCTGTTTATAGTTTCTTCTTTTTCATTCATTAAAAAAAAAAGTTAGGTTGATCAAGTCTGATTTAATCACCCGAAGTGATTCTGATCCTAGAATCTTCTGTGATAAGCTATCTGCAAATGCTTTGCACTGGCCTCAGCTAGCATCCCCGCTGTATGAATGTGCTCGTATCAAACTGAAAAAAATTACTTAATTTTCCCTCATACGTCAGAAATACTTCTTAATAAAATAAAAGGTCAATTTAACACTTAATCCATGTCGGTGACATTATTTTAAAGTTGCTGTAGATGTGTCCTGACAGACTCATGGCTAGAAGAGAAACAGGCCCTTGAGAATATTGCAACTCATTGAGAAATTCATTGTGGTGTTTTAAGTTCAGTTGTGTCTAGAGTTTTCCAGGACTTTCTGTCCCAAAAAAAGACAATAAATCTTGCTTTGAAGAAAATCTTGAAGCTTGGTCAGACACTGATACTTACTGTGGGTCTGAATTTGAAACAAGCACTTTTCAATTCCTTTAAGTAACAGCTAACTGATTACAAGCCTAGAACTTTACCTCTGTTATTTATGGAGACTATGCTCTTTCAAACAACAAAGCAAAATTGCAAAGGTTAGTTACATAAATAACAAACACACTTTCTCTTGGAAGGTCTATACATTTCAAGTTTGAACTGTTTTGCTACCAACACCTAATGCATAAATTTGGTGCTAATATGTTGGCTGGCAAAGAACCAAAAACCTTGATTTTGTAACAGCTAAAACATACATCTAAGCATTGCAGTGATGGCTGGTCTTATCTCTGTCTCAATGATTGTAAATTCAGCTTGTTGAAATTTTCAGAGGTAGGTGGTAGCATCAATGAGTATGATGATCTTGCAGACATCCATTGACATCATTAGAAAAGAAAAAATGACGGGTTAGTTTGGCCATATTCTTTCACTTTGGTAACTTGCTAGGACAGATAGTACCATTCACCTCTGCCTGCTATTTTAATCAGAATAAAATTATACATTATATAGTACTATCTTGTAATTCATTCAAATGAGAAAGAGGAGATAAATATGCAGACAGGTTTCAAAGGGTACCTCTCTAAGTGTTCTGGACCTCTGTTTATCCACTAATTTTTTGGCATTTATCTTATTTAGATAAAAAGTAAGTGCTCTATGTATGAGGCAGCTGTTATAGAAAACAAACAAAAGACCAAACCAAACAAAAAAAACCCGCAAACCCAAACAGAAAACCACACACACCCCCCCATGAAACTCCAACAAAACTATGTACCCTTCCCTAGTTTGAGGGGTAAGAAAGAAAGGAATCTGAACAAGTATGAAAGATTCCCAAAAGCTTTAGCACAAAACCTGCTGATGAAGCAGCTACTGACATGAAATGACCTGAACTTGGATAGTATATACAACCCACCCCAGACCTCAGGGAAGCAAAAGACCTCTAAAATTAAAAATCTGCAGGTTCTGACATACATTATAATCTGTACTTCACGCTATTGTGCCTTAGGATTTTTTTTTTTTTTAATGAAATCACATAGTTTCATGTCTCATTTAAAAAGTTATTTCATATGTAGGTTGGAGAAGCCCTGTAAGATCACTCATTAGGAGGAGCTCAGAATTGGATCAAAGAAATCGTTCCTATCTGAAGCACAATTCCATGCAGATTCCCACAGAAAATCCTTTATACTGGCAGATCAGGTAAGGTCTTTTCCATCAGAAACTAGTGGCTTCATTGCTTTTGTGATTTATGGCATGCTAGAACCGTCCTCTATGGATTACGTGGGGTTTTTTGAGCAAAGTATTTGTTAGAGCCTGAACACTCTTACAAAAGTTAGGATCAGATGAACTGTGAAATGCTCTTTTCTTCAGGAGTGGTGCCTTCTCTGATTTTTCTGGATAGAAATACGATCTACACACATACACAAACACAATAATGCCAGTGCCTTTGGGAAATATCAGATTGATTACACCTATGTAAATCAAGGGAAGAGTTCACATGAAGGCAATCTCCCACACTTTCATGAATTGTCAGACTCACACACAACCAGTTTTCACATGCTTGAAGAAGTGTCACTGTACAACAGCACTGGAGACAGATGATGCATTGCTAGGTATCCAGGCACTTCGGACAGATGGAAATCTAAATCTTGGATGAAGTTCTAAAGTGAAAAAACAAAGAATGATAATAATGAATCTAGATGTCCCTTCTTCAAAGCCATGGTGTAAACCCCAAATCCTGATCTCACCACTTTTTTCCTCTGCACCAAAGTCCTTCTGCTTGTTTCCTCACCCATTGAAATATGCGCTGGAGAGACTGTGCACTTCATTCAGTGTGCCTAAGTCCATTTCCACCATGGTATGCAACAACTCAGAGGGCTGCAGCCATCACATTGCTTGGACCAGAACATGGTGTCTTTGGGGGATTTATTTACTAAAAACCTAGGGAATTATGGAGCATGAGTGAATAAATTTCACAGAGTGCTAGAAGCACATCCCTGTTTTACTCCAAAGCACAGGCATATCAGTGCATTTCCAACAGCAGAATGCAACTGCTTCTGTTAACACAGGTCAATGTATTTCTTCTTCAGTGTCTTCTCTGGATCAATTTAATTGACACAGTTTAACACTGAAAAATTATAGTACTTTCACCATTCTCTCCTGCAATGCCTACTTTTCTTGATCCTCAAAATAAAATCAGTCACAGGTGTACACCTACTGTAATTTGGGTCTATCATTTGGAGACAAGTAAAACTCTTCATTCCTGTAACTACTCTCCCACCTTTTAAACCACTTAGCTACAGTTTTGCTGTTCAAGTTAGTACACAGGCTCTGGCAAATGGAAAAAAATTCATGTACTGCTGTGGAATCCATTCTCTGATGCATACGGAAACAAATGATTTGATACCATCCTTCCCATGTAAACTCTTGGATTTAGTTGCTGCTGCTTTTACAATTAGACCTACATTTAGTTTTTTCCACCTCTAAAGACCTCCTTTATTAAAATGCCTATGTAAGTTTTATTAGCAAACTATTTCCATCTATATGAATGAAAGACATTTGGAAAAGCAATAAATTCTTAGGTTGTATGGAAAACCAAATAACCCTTACTCAAATACCAGAGGTTACAAACAGATATTAAGCATGTACACATTCAGCCGAAGATAACCAGAGTTAATATTACCTTCTGATATATCAAAATCCTTAGGCACAGCAAGGTAATAACGATCCCCAGAGCATGTGGTAATATTTTAGAAAAGAGAAAGAAAAAAATACATATCAAAAGTCATGCTCATTTTGAATTCCAGAAAACTTCTTAATCATGCTGATCTTTGTTTCCTAACTAAATGGGCTTTTAGGGATTTCAAGATTCAGAGACAAAATGGAATTGTTTTACATCTCCCAATGAAAAAGAGCACTTTGGTGCCACTGCAAAGGGTTGAAGGCACAAGGGGCAATAACAGTCTTGACTTTCATCTTCCACCATTACTGGAAGGCAAAGTTTAGCACACGGTCAATAATTTACCTTGGCTAAAATCTGATCTAGGAAAGCTAAATAACTCCTGGGGTGCTCGAGTTTCTCAACGATTTCTTTTGATACTGAGAGACTAAAGACTGTATGATAATTGGCAAGATTGTCCCCGACACATTACTCTCCTAACAGCAATCATTTTCATTGTAGTGCTTCCAATGAAAAGCACAGAAGCTACTTTTTTAAAGATGAATGTAGCTTACAATCACCTCCCCTAAATTTGTAGCAATAACAAAGAATATCATAAGAAACCTGGAAGCAGAGCAGGATTTACTCATTTTCTTTCTATAGGCATATATTTCCAGCCAGATATAATGGAAATAATAAACATGATTAGTTTAAGGAAGTTGTTATTCATAATAGATAAGAAACTTCCCAAGGTAGGGAAGTTCTTGAAACTCTCTTTTTGGCCTTAGCCAGCGAAGCACATAAAAATTTACTGGCATGAAGGTAAAACTTGAAGCTTCTTGAATAAGCAACAAGCAGTGTGAAGTTCATTTGCTTACAGTAGGTGCTAAGTAAATATAGTGAATATTGCAGTCTTCGATGATAAAATCACAAACTAGGTAACTGATGTTGTGGTATTACGTTATTCGTGCTTTGCAGTTGCCTCGGAAAGCAGCTCCTTTCAGAGGAGTGGGTGCCGATTTCACAAAGAAGCTGATGTCAATGCAAATGGGATGTCAATGCAAAAGAAGCCCTGAAGTTTCATACATAGATTCTGCAGTGCTATGAGCTAACATTATCCCACTGAACTATACTGATTTCCACCAAGTGAGCATTTGATTCATACAGGGTACCAGCTGAACTTTCAGAAAGCGTAATTTCTTAAATAAGAAACATTTGTTTGCATTATCCTCATTGATCTTTCATTAGATCAAGTGGTGGTGATACAGACCATTCAATAACACTGAAAACCTAATTCTATCTGGTTTTGCTATTGCATATATTCACTCATGTATTTCTTCAGGTTACGAAAATCATCTCCTCTTCTGAAACCATCTGTCTTCCATCAGCACAGGCTGACTGCCTTGCCAGCTTTAATCTCTGGTCTTTCTCTACTGTTGCAAGTCATTAATCAGTTACTCCCATCGTTGTAACCAACGGTGACCCTATATATAATCATCTTCCATGACTCTTTGAGAGCTTGCTATCCACTAGTGTCAGTGCCACTTAGACAGGTTATAAAAATGTGCCAACCTAAATGCCACACATGCATTAATCATTTGACAAGCTTTTGCTATTAGTCTTCTGAATTCTAGTTGCAGCTATGCAGCTTTTACACAGAACGGGATTAATTGCAATAGTAGTAAGACACTGCTCCAGAAAAGCTGTGATAAAGGAAATTAAAAGATAATTAAGATTGCATTTCTACATTACTTTTTCCTTGGCAGCCTGAACACAATGAATATTCCCATTGCTATTCTTGCTGTGCAACAGAAGAGGAATGCAAACAAACATTTAATCGTGATAAGTCAAGCCAGTAATACATTCATAGATTTGAGGCTAGGAGGGATCACTAGCCCATGGAGTTTTTGTTCCCATATAACATACCAGAGAATGCTACCTTTTACTGCTATGCTGAGCTGAAAAGGGAAGAAAAAAAGAATCCTGATATTTAACTAAAACTCATTTACCAAAAGACATGAAGTCTTTCTTTGAAGGCAGGTTCTAGCTTTGCTAAGAAACAAAAAAAAAAAACCAAAACCTGAGACAACCATCAATGAAATTATGGCACTTGCTACACAATACCCCAGGGCCCCTGTACCATTACCAGGCTCAGTTTACTTGATCGGTTTCTGCAAGTACGCACATACCAACTCTTCCCCCTGAACCCCTGCTGCCCTGCGGACAGCCCAGCCTGCCACTCCTCTCCCCCACCCCTCTATCTCCATTCTGCATCTGCCCTTGTCCCTCTCCATCAATTTACTTCCCTGTCCAAGAAATTTACGGGCAGAGGTTGGGATATGACAGTACCTGGGCTGGTAATGAAGGGGCTGCAAGAACAGCATTCCTGTTACTGTCTGACCACTTGCCTCCTACTGCCAGGGTGGTTTTGATTGCACCTAACAGGTTCCTTTCTAAAACTTTCCACTTTCAGAAAAATGTGTCATTCAATTACTTTAAAACAATAACGCTTTATAGAACAGATAATCAAAAACCCTGTTAACAAACCCGTCTGCAGACTCCAAATCTGCAAGATCCGTAATTTCCTCTGGTAGTTTCTTCCAATAGCTAAATCTCTGTCATTGTGACTTATTTCTTTCTCCATTTTTATTTGAATTGGACTGGAATTAATTCCCTGCTGTTCCTATTAGTTTGTAGCTTTTCTCTCCTAGAATAAATATCAGACGCCAACACTATTAGCATTTTTTTAGCTTTTAAAAAATTGTGTTGGGAAAGAAGGACACCCTTTATCCCTCACAGTCTCAGTGTCTTTCTCTTCCCTGATTTTTCCTGAGAAACAAAAAAATGGAAAAAAGAAAACTTAACCTATGATATTCCTGTCTGAGATCAGCTTTCAATGTCCAGAAGAAAAAATATGTGGGGTTTTTTGTATTTTAATAGATAGATAAATAGATACACACATATATACACACAGAGACTTGAAAAATTCTCCTTCCTAAGGGGGGGAAAAAAAGTTCAAAAATTCTTTTGTCTCCAGCTCTGAAATCCTGCAAAACTTCTACTGCCATTTCAGTGTCGTTGGTGGTGCAGCTATATATCACTCAGTACTCCTGTCACCGAATCTCCTCTGGCTGCCCTCAATACACAACTCCCCAGCTACTTATCCTGGCCAGCAACAACATTCACAGCTCTGCTGTTTCTTATGTGTCTCTGTCCCTTACCTGTCACCCTTATAGCACTCACTTGCCATCTTCCTCTATAGCACACATTTTGTCTCCATCTCCCTTTTCGTATGGAGCATCTTCACTTAACTACTCTACTGGTGTTCAATCTCTTTTTAGAGCATGGAAAGCTCACGTCTCAGAAAGCTTGTTTCATTGATTTATTAAGTGAATTAGAGGGAGTACCTAAATCCACTGCTTTCATAATTTATTGGAAGAGTTAGGTATACAGTTGTCATCCAAGCACACAGCAAAGGGAAAGCTTTACAGTCTTGCTGGGAAGGTCACCTCCCTCCATATGTTTTCTGTAGCTGGTGCCACAGTAGAAGGAAATATCACACCAGTGTGGACAGACAGCTCCATCCTGGGAAGAACAGACAGGGATGACACAAGAGGACCCTGAATTCTAGCATGGACAGGAAAGGTTGCCCTGCCTCTGCATTTTGCTTTCTATTTGCTTTGTCCATATAAATTACAGAGCATCTAATCTGGCATTGTCACCGGAGACCTGGTTTTTACAGGCCCATCCATGTTAAAAAAGAATAAAGACATTTAAATTCAACCAAATTTAGTTGTGTTGACTTTCAAAGGGAATGATGTTAAAACCACCTTAAAATTACTTTAATCCTCTTTGACAGTATTATTCACAGTCTTGATTCAGGTTAGTAATCCACTTTAAAATTAACAGCTTTACTTGATTTCAAATACCTGTCCTAAGTATTGCTTCATCAACAAGCCCTTATTATTTTACAGGTAATATTAGTCCAGTGAAATGTTAACAACAGTACAGGTGATACCAGCTGCTGAATCCAGTTTTTTCAGGTAATGTTGCTTTCTCTGAAGAGCTCAGATTTAGCCAGAGTCAGTTTTCCTGATTAAACTAGCACAAGAGAAAAGCATATAAAAATATTTCTAAATGCCTATACATCTTAAATATGATGCAACATACATAAATCATACAAGGACAATTCAGTTTGACAAGCAAGGAAAAAAGATGATGCTGTTAACACAAAAAAATACTGTGTGAAAATATTGAGATACTATTGATTATTAAGAAGTATTTCAGGACTTTGAGAAAGATGTATATTAACTACTACTATTGCTGACTATCTTCATACTGCTATGAAGGCATGCAATAAAAACAATATCTAGTCTGCAACATCCGTGTTTAAATCCAATCATTGCTGCAATCCTAGCTTGCCTGATTGAATAGCTATGCATTTTGAATTAAGAAAGCAATCAGCTGACACTAATAAGATGACAGGGGTTAAAGTACTTTGCATTATTAAATAGCTGGGTGAACATTTAACACCAGGCAGTGTTGTTGAGTCACATGTTCATTTATTTGTGTTCGGGTAAAATAGTAAAGACATTTTTCATTTCCTTCTGAGCCAGATGCTCAAATCTCAGACTCAGCAGAAGCCAGGCCAGTGCTTGTGGCCATCAAGGAGGGGGAAGATGCTGAGAAAACTTGAGCTCAGGAGGACCTGAAAAGACCCACTTATTCCTTGCCTCTGTATGCTGGGTAAGTCCAACCTTTGTGCTAATCAAGACTTGCTTTTCAAGCATAAAGTGAACAAGCAGCATTCTCACAAGAAGCAGCAGCCATCCTACCACCTACACAGAAGATCTGAACAGTGTAAAACACTGCATTTGACCTTTACTTGCTTTTTTCACACCAACCAACAAACTGGGTTTGTGAGATTAAACAGCTTTGCAGAAAGATGATTAAAAAAAAAAAACAATGAAAAAACTGCAACCTCTGCCTTCTTAAAATCTCAATGTTTCTGAGTTTTATTTTCATGCCAAATTGTCAAGAAAGCAAATAACAACTTAGGAATCTGAGGAAAAATATTTGATAAAAGCTATCTGCTAAAATGTGACATTTCAAAAAGGAATTAATTTTGAAATACATCTTATGTAGAATTATTTTTCCCTTTATTTCATAACCTATACATTACTGACTTATAATTTCAAGACATGATACAGCTATAGATATTTAATGACTGCAATAGCCAAAGCCCTCTATTATTTTATATAAAACTATTAAAGGAAGCTGCTGCATAGAATAAAATTAAATACCTTTTTCTAATTTATAGCTCAGATTAAGTAATTTCTGTTGAAATGAAATAAACTTTATTTTTCTGAAAAATATACTAATAATGGAGAACCTTTTGAAAAGACTTAGTGTGCAAATTTAATTTTTAATGGAAAATAATATGAGAAGAGAGTATCTAACCAAAATACCTTGCAGTGTCCTTTTCTGACAAAACAAAAGTCCTGAATGAAAATTCTTAAAGTAATTTTAAGAAGTGTTCATGGAAACAATCATGTATCAGCCTGCCTTTAGAAAGATAAAACTGTTATTTCTCCTTGGACTCCTTTTACATCATCATAGGATTTAATCTTATACAATATCCTTAAACAGCATGCACCACCTCATATCAGTTGACAATTTGGTCCTCAAGGTCAAATGTAATTAGTATAGAAAAACACCTCATATTAACTCTATTACTGTTTGCGTTTATGCCAAAGTGAAGTTTGCTGTCTGGAAGTTATTAAAGAATTAAGTCATTGATATCAGAATATTCATCTTCTTAGAAGAACTGAAAGATATTAGATTTAGAGTAGATTTTATGGTAATTTATTAATAGAATAACTTACATGTCTACTTATTTTGAATAACTGCATAAAATATCACTCTAATTAATGGAATAAATTAGTCCTATGTTGTTTATACAACCTTTATCTTTCTATTAATATTTTGTCTTATAATTTTATATGCTTAATCATATTGCTGACAAGTAAAAAGCTGCAAGTGAGTTAAAAGACAGGAGGAATCATCAAGTCTGAATGATGATACAAGGAAGTCCTTTGTACAGATGCGGTGTGGTGCAACACTACAACTTTACAATAAAAACACAATGTGCTCTGAGAGTACTACCTCCCAGGTGCTACATGGATCTTGGGGGAAAAAAAGAGGGAGGTATCTTTTAGATGGGGGAAACCTCAGCCATAATGATCTTCAAATCACGTCCCAGAATATTTACTCCTCAATTTAAAAAAAAAAGTATCAGAATGAAGGCTGCATCACTAGGAAAGCTGAAAATGCTTAATTTTCAGTGAAATAAATCCTGTCCCTGTGAAAGGTGGGAGGTGTCATAACGTGGCAGCGATCCATGACTGGATCATGAATTCCAGCTATAGAAAAAGGCATAATATATGGAAACCTTACAACAAAATCGCAAGATTTGGCCATGGTGAGAATGCAAGGCACTCTTGGACCTAGCCAAAGTCCACACTTAGACCTAACTAGAATCCATGGGAAGTCAAAGATTATGAAGTCAAATAATTAAATCCTCCCCTTTTATATTTTTTCCCCCCAAGAATAACAGATATTTCTTGGTGAGATCGGACTTGTAAGAGTTGGTTAGCAAAAGGAAACGTCTGTTCTGCATTTATTCTGACATTCAGAAAAAAATTCTAAACTGGGATCAAAATTACTAGTTCTATTTATGTTTAAAATGATACAAAGCTGATATGATTTCACTCTGGAAACACCAGGGCACTGCAGTGTAAGAATAAAAATTTTCTATCCTGGAAGTATCTCCACTACCCTCCTATTCATGACCGAGTCATGTCATTCAAGCCTGACCAGAGAAAACAACATAATGCCATTCCACACACTCCCCCTCTTTTTCTTTTCTTTTTTTTTTTTTTTTTTCCTTTCATGAAAAGGGTGCTGATTTAAAAAAAATAATAATAAAACAAACCCACCCCAAACCCACACACCTGTATCAGCTGTCAGACTTGTCTGTTAAATATGTTACCTGCATTGCTACTGCTACTGTTCCCGAGACAGAAACCTGTATGTTCCTGAGAGAGAAAGGAAAAACCCCATTTTTAGTGAAAAATAAAAGGGGTAATGTTTTATGAAACACTGCTTTTTGTCTGGACAGCTCTTCCCTTTCCAAATCAGAATAATTATCTTGTTCTTTTGCCTCTGTGCTCAGGGACTTTGAATCACCTCAGTGGCTTGCAAAACAAAGCTTGTCAACTTAACTGAGATCAGAACCAAGAGGTGAAGAAATGTACATTAAAACGCTGCTGGTCAAAACAATTTTTTTTCTGTTCTCTTTAAATTAGTCCTGCAGTGAGCAGCATGGTCTGCTACTCTGTAGATTTAAGGACCATTTAAGTAAACATAAAAATAAAGTTTGGTTGGTTTTTTTCCTTGCAGGGTTTCCTACTGAATTTGTGCTTTTCATAATTGGTGATTTCTTTATTTTTTTTTCAATAATTTTCTTTAACATCTGTGCTTCCTTTTCCCCCATTTTTTTTTGTTTTGTTCTGTTTTGAAAAACATTGAAAACTACGTTCATTGCATTCTCTAATTGTTTACAATTAAAACACTTAAAATAGTTTCCATTCCAAAATCAAAGAATGAACCATTCAAACTCTGAGGACCTGTAATTTTTTTATTTCAAAGCAAGCAGTATTTTAAAACTCTTAGTAATTGTCTATCACATACTCTTCAATACTTAAATAAGGTGTACCATTTTTCTTCTGAATTTTAATTTAGTATTGTGATTGAAAACAAACTAAAAAGAACACATTTTCAGGAGGACACTATTTACTGGAATATTAGAATCTTCAGTATATCAACTTAAGAACTGATATTTAGCAAGATAGCAAGAGCAGCAGTTAAGAATCAGAATGGATACTGGGCTCAGATTAATTTGAAATTCAAAAATTTGCCATTTTTCAGAGCTTGTCAGGCTTTTTATATTACTTATTCTAGTGAAACAGAAATGTCATCTTCTGATGGTGAGGCAAAGTTAGAGAAAGTGCCAAGCAAAAAACATGCATAAAGTGTCCCTACCAATAACTTCCCACTTGCAGTTGAACTTGATATGCATTGGCAGTAGAACTGGGCCTGAAAATGCTGACTTACATCACATAGACCCAATGTTAAAAAAAAACCAAAAACCCACCAACAAAAAATAGTCTTAAAACATCCAAACGTACTGGGCTACACTAATGGGTTTTTTAGCAGAAATTCCCACCTTTCACAGTAATTAGAGCAAAGATTTCAATATGTAAATAGGCACAAAGTATAAAATTCCCTTCCCCTGGTTTTCTCTTTCAGGGGTGCTGCACAGAAGCAGTCCCAGCTGCTCACTTGGTAGCTGAGCACTGACTGGACTTTCTCATCAAAGCTCAAGTGCAAAAAACGTTTCTTTTTGGCAACATAAAAGCATTACACATTCTGTCTTCAAACAGTACCAGTGCTGCTCCAGCAGCTGGGTTCCTGAAGATCTCCCTAGTGCTTCCACCAAATACTTCAGAAGTATCCAGCCTGGTTTTTAGGTAGAATTTAGGAGCTGTATTAGAAAACAAGATCTCCCAGACCAGCTTAAAAAAGTTATTTTAAATGTTCAAAGCCATGCCTGTTGTTCATACTTAAACCCCTGTTTCTTTGAGTTGTGTTGCTCTGCAAAATGACAGACACTCTTTACAAAAGGAAGAGAACCCTAAGCATCTACCCTATGGGTCACGACATAAAATAAAAGTAAAAACCTGACCATCTGACAGAACCCAAAAGAGCAGAAGCTCTTGGGTTGCTAACAACAAAGTTTCTTTTGTTTGGTATTTACAGTGGAAGACCACAGACCATGAAGGTCCTTCTGTTGTTGATAATCACCTTCTGTCTCAAGAGGAGTAGATCATCCATGATGTGATGAAGCTGTATTCAACACAGCCTTCCAGGCTGGGATTCTCAGCAGACAAAAATTAACGTCGACGCACCGACTCAAAAGGGCAGTTGACTTGGTGCTGTGCCCAAATGAAATAGCTTGAGATTTGGCTCTATGAACTCGGCATTTCTGGGGTGTTTGCTCCTTTCTCAACATGCATCTGCCGTCTGCAGCATTAGGCCACAACCAGTCTCCCTGAAAGTTCAGATTTATCATTCTGAGGCAAAGATTTTATTTGCTAGTATACAGATACAACACATGATCTTAGTTAGAAGGCCATGCAATTAATGATGAGTTAGTTAATTAATGGTGGATGTCGTAGCAGGTGGCAATTCTACTCCAGCTGGTCCAGCCACCTGCTAATAGCTCCATGTTAGCCTGCCTGCCCTGTACCTAGCACTTGGAGAGCGTTATCTCAAATAGCAATTAGAGAGATGTCCTTTACCTGCAGCCCCTTTAGGGGAGAGAAGGGCATGAAGCACCACTCCAAATTCCAAACCACCTCTTTTTACAGAAGCACTTCTTAAATTTTGCACTAGCACTTCAATAAGGGAAAAAAATAACCTCTATTATCCTTTTGCATTTATGTCAATCAATGTGTGATATGCACATTGGAATGTCTTTTTATAGAAGTGTTTATACACATTAATGGTGATACTAGGTATACATGGGACAAAGAGAAATGAAAATAAAAAAAAGCTAAGATCTTGTCTGCCTAGGATATGACCCTATTAAGTAGTAAAGCATGTGTAGAAGGTTTATGTCTGCAATGTTAATCTCTCTGATCCATCTGATGGATGAGTTTACCTATCAGAAATTTCTGGAGTTAGTATCATGGGACCATTCATTAAGTAGACACACCTCTTACAGGAAACAATCTCCAAATCTACCATGAAAGATATTGCCCTGAAAAGTCTTCCCTAGAGCCATGACCCTCCCTCTAATCAGGGACTGTGCATCAGAAGCAATGGGAAAACAGTATAAGTGTGAAAGTCATTACTAGATCTCTAGGCACAAAAGGAGGCACAAACTCAGTTAACTCATTTATACATGTAAAACAATTCTTCACAAAGCCATGCTCAACTGGAATAATGCCACATGAGATGACAATAATACAATAAAATACCACCCATAAAACCAATCCTGTCTCCTTATTACCCCTTCCTTCAAAAAATACTATCACAACAAAAATTTTGAACTAGTGATAGGAATAGCCATCTCCATCCCTCATCAAAAGATGCTGCTTTTGACCTGCTGTAGATGTAACTGAACATTTATCACTCTTTGAAGTTGCTGGACTAGGTACTTTACACGTCACAATCAGCCACCCATCATATATGAAGATTAGTTTGTGCTGGTTAATCATAAAAAGAATAATTCAAACAATTACAGACCAGGTTTGGGTTCGGTGTTATTTTTTCTTGCTTAGCTTTATATATAAATTTATTTTAAACTTACCACTTTTCTTTTTGCATTATTTTTTACCAAAAATAAAAATTTCTGGGTGAAATACATCTGTAAGCCCTGTATCTCCTTTGCAGCAGGCAGAAAGAAAAAAAAAAAAAAAAAAAAAAGAGTGTGTGTGTGTGTATATCACATTAAAAAAAATAAAAAAAGGAAAATATATCTAGTTTTATTCACATTGCACCTATGGTTTCTCCCCTCCCTCTTCAGTTTGTTCAAAAGTGAAAGTTTTAGAGACCAGTAGGATATATTCATCAGCTCTGAAAGGAGAAAACTACTGCTATGATCACTTTTGGTTTTGATGTACTGAACAGAAAAGACCAGGGAATGTCACTGAAAAAAAAATTCAAAAATCCAGAAGCAGCTCATATTTTCCCTGAAGTTAGAACATATATTTTAGAAACCCATCCATTTTTATATATAAAGATTACAGATAACATAGATTTCACTGCATTTTTAGATATGCTTTTCCAAAAGACAGCTATCCCTCCTTGTGAAAACTGCACACCCTATTTCTAATAAGACTGTCTCTGCTTTCACTTTCAGCTATTGGATTTCATTATTCCTTTTTCTGATAAATTGAAAATCCTTCTGTCACCATTATTTCATTTGTCATTGCTGAGGAATCCCTTTCTATCTCATGTGCACTTTAGTTGGAAAGTATCACATAGATGGGAGGGAGAAAACTGCAATAACCACTCACCACACTGCATGACAGCTCATCCTGGCCAAATTTAAATGGCCAGCTAGTAGAAAAGCACATTAATAAAAAATTAAAAAAAAAAAAAAAAAAAGAGTCCTTGAAAGGGCAGCCATTTCAGTAATGATATGTTAATGTTTAAGCCAAGCACTTGCAGGCAGGAAGTAGTATCCAAATCTTATGGACACACGAGACCTTGTCTTCAGATTCCCCTAAATTTTAAAGTTAAAGCATGCTACTTTAAATGACTGAGGAATGATGAAATTCTATTTCTTGATACATGTATACATATATTTATTGAATTTTCTCACTTTTCATTATCTCTCAATAGCACAGAACCCGTATGCTCTGAAACCCTGTCAGGTGTTTTTATTTTAAAATGTGATCACATAGATTACCAGAGAAATCCCAGAGATTTTGGAGAAAATAGTTAGTAGATTGAGGAAAAAAAAAAAAAGTTTTTCTAGATTAACTCTTCACTGGATCATTGTGATTCACCATCATCAACCATCAACCTCCTTGTTGCTCAAGAAAGATCAAACAAAAACTTTTTAAAATTTTTAACTACAACCTCAGAGTATTGTGATGATATAACTGCCTTGGCAACGGCAAAATGCTATGAAGTGCATTTAATAGAAAATAAAATAGATTATATTAAATAGTAAAATTAAAATGGAACAGCTAGAATTCCCCACGGTTCTCCTAGCAGGCTGAAGATGGAAGAAAAAGGTAGTACAATGTCAACAATTACTCAGCGTGACAAGTCAAAAATTTTATCTTATTTAACATCACTCGACAGTCTTAAAAGTTGAAGGCTTAAGTCTGTTATTAAGAGACTTACCCACATTAAGTCATACAGCTGTCAAATACGGCTGCCCGTCAAAAATTCTTCTGAAACAGGGGCAGCCAGCTACGCTGCATACAGAGTTTCAACGAGAAAATGCCCTTAATAAGCCCCAAGATTTCAACTGTGTGCTCTCCAAGGATGTGAAATGAGTTTTGGAGAATTACTGAAACTATAGGTACAGGCTGCCAAAAGGTGAAATTGGCACATTTGAGTAGCTCTGAAGTACAGAAGACTGAGAGTTAGTAATCAGCAATAGTGTTTAATAGCTGTTACGTTAGCAGCATGAGGGCCAAGAGAAGAGAGACTACAAATGCCATGGGGACACTATAACCATGAGATACAGCAGAAGTTCAAAGCCTGCTGATGTCCTCAGGCTCAAAAGCATTAACGCTTCTGGACCAGATGATTCTTTGCTGATCACCATCTCCTCTCTACAAGCAGTTGTGCCCTTGTTCATGCACTCAGAGTGAGAAAGATCACTCCCTTTGGTCTTTGCCATCACTACTAAACCCTCAAACCTTCACCATTGGGTATCTTCTGGACTTTCACACTTAAGTTAACAGGTCCTGGCGGCAGTGATGCCTCTTCCTTGCACAAACCTTGTCTCCTAAGCCAGCACGGTTGATGCTGCTGTGCTAGCTGTCCATTTGTCTGGCTTTAAGAATTTTTTATCCTCCAGCAAATTTCAGTCACATTTAACACAGAAGTAGAAATACCCAAGATAATAGTTTTCTACAGTTCTGTCAAATGATTAGATGGAACAGGACAACTATTCTAGCTTGTTCTTCTAGTCGAGGAAAAGACAGTCCGGACTCATTCCTTACATATTTAAAAGGCATAAACTAGCTGGTCTACCTGGGCATGTACAGTGGCTTGCCAATCTGTACATATGTGGTTCTTAACCATTCACAGTATGTTCTGTTTTAATCCATATATGTGAGTGAGTGATATGGGAGAACATAAAAAATACTTCAGTGATGGGGATTTCAGAACATGTGGGAAGCTGGAATGACTCTGGTGCAGAGAGACAGGACATATGAAATAAATACATAGGAAACAAAGGTTCATATGTGTGGATAACTGGCTAGCTGAAAAGGGTCACATAGACATAGTCCAGCTGGCTGGACAAAAATGCACATCGCTCTCAGCTTATCTGAAGTAAAGCAAAATACACTGTCTTTGGCTGTCCTTGTTACACAGTAAGAGGAAGATTTCGGTGGGAAAAGAATGTTGCAGGTGGGAACAGAAAACTACAGAAGAGAAACTAGGGGCGGGCTTGGTATTTAGGCAACTAACCAATAATGAGCTTAACTTTTGTAATATGCATGAGCTAATTATAAGAAGGCATAAAAGGTGACTGTAAGAGACAATAAACGAAGTCTGCTGATCACTCATATTGAGCGACTGTGTCTTCCCTCCGTCGCAACACATATGTTCAGATGCCCACTGTTGTGATTTGGGTCTCAGTACAGAAATAGGGGCTCAATGTATTTCAGAACTTCACAACGTTTAGTGTCAGAAGGACATATTCCTGATTGTTACTGGGTATTTTATATTATCTAAGCACTGCATCATAAACCTAATAACATTAAATATTGCCAAAACATTGCAGTCTGCTGAGGACTAAATTCCTGTATTTCACAGAACAACTTAAAAGTTACACTGCTGCCACAAGGCCACTATAGTGGTCTGGAGTTAATAGAGAGATATGCCAAAGTTTTCTGCTGATAAGAAATTATCCAGAATGGTAAAGAAGGAGGAAAACTGTGTGGAAATGCTGAAGGGTCTTATGATTGCATCCTAAAACCAGCTTCATCAACGAAACAACAGGCTCCAGGATGACCGCATACCATTAAGGAGTGAGATCTTTTTGGGTTAATTGCTGAAGTCCCTGTTATCTGCTGCCTGACAGCTCTGCTCCCACCTAGCACTGGTACAGATGTTCCCCAGCACCAGCTGAGTAGCAGCTGGCTGCTCAGAGAATCCATTAAAGTGAGAAGGCCCCTGCCCTTTCCACCCAGAAGCCTGGCTTTGCCTGCAAACTCCAGTTTAACTGTTGCAGTCCCTGCCAGCCCCTTCTGTTGGGCTTCACACAGTGTACAGACTAGAACTGAAAATGGTAACCTTCACAGCTCTGTCCTCAGAGATGAGGCCAGTTCTCTGTTTCTACAGAATATTATGTTTTACAGCAAAGGGCTGCATTAGCTTTTTATTGTCATAACAGGATCTAACAGTGTGTACCCTGATGATTTGCTGTGTCCGAAGTCTATCTCCTGTAACTGCAGGTATAGTCCAAATTCCTTGTTCTCAGATTTACCATGGACAGGTTAAAAAATGGTTAAGCCTTGTTATTTCAAAATAAACCTTGCTAAATCTGTGAGCTGTTAATTGGGTAATTCAGATCACTTTCAAAACGGCTTTCCTCCTCTTTTCTTGCTACCCTGTCAGTCACAGTGCTGCTCTTTGCCATATCACGAAGGGTAAAAAGCAAGATGAAAGAGGAAAGAAAATAGAAATACTATACCTGAAAAAAAGAAGTAAAAGGAGTCAGCTCGCTATCTCAAGTATCTCCGGGGAGAGTCAACTGTATCTTGTGATTTTGGAGAAAACATTAGAAGGGAAGCTGAACCGGTTTTGTTGAAGGAAAGGAAACTTCTTATGTTGTATAGAGCTAATCAAAAACCCTAACTCATGTGATCCACAGCCTCCGTAGTTAGTTGTAAATGGATAAAAAGCAACTATCTGACAACTGCAAGAAAAGCAACTCGCCTAGGCAATACATAGCTAACCGAGGAGGATTTTGTGTCTAAAAGGCATGATTTGAGATTTACCAATTGCTGTGCATAAGAGATGTGGCCATTGTGCTCATCAGTTCCTGAACACTCTATTTTAATGCTTACAGGGTGGTATGTCATTTAGTCACCTTTAGTCTGAAGCTGGCATTTGCCTCACAATTAGATTAATGAACACTCAGGGAAAGCTCAACAAATGCTAGAATCCAGTGCAACTGAAAACACTTTAGTGTCCATTAGCAGCCCACATTTCATCAGGAAAAAGTGACTGTTTCATTGGTGACCACAGGAGCGCATGAACACTTGTTTAATTTTCCTTGGCTTTTCTCTATGGATACAGCAGTCTTCCCACACCCCTTTCCTATACTCCAGGTAATAATAAAATCATCACATCTTGCAGGGTGTCTCATATCTGAAGAGACTCAAGGGAACAATCTTGCTCCAAGGTCCACAACCCTGACTGATTCCATCCAACAGTGATTAGTACTGCAGCTTTCCTACTCTCTGTATGGTAAATAGCAAGCACCTCTGGAGATCTGTCTTCTATTAGTAGCCATCTATGGAGCTACAGGTGGTTCAGCTCTTTGCTCATACTTCCCAGGCAGAGAGGCTGAATCCTGATTTATATGTTCAGATTGAAAGGGCCAGAATCCTCATTCATGTGCTCTGAAGGAACCAGTGTTTCACATTGCAAATGCAACATGCTTTTCCAGAGTCAATTGAGTTGATAACAATACATTAACTCGAGAACATTAACTGTAGTAACATAAAACTATCAGTTCAACAGTCTGGTCTTAGTGACATACTTGGCTTTAGAACAGATGTTGGAGGAAAGAATCTCTTAACAGAGAGAAACAGAAGACATGATAAAAAGCATTGTGGACCTTATGGTAGATTATATCAAACTAACCTACGCTTCTCTGATAAAAGTAATTGACTTTTTCTGGATAAGATAAATCTATTTTTCTTTCTTCTACATTAAATTCACTAATTCTTTTCTCTGTCTACATTCTGATGAGATGTTTTATATGACACAGCAAAATACATATTTAGACAGGTGGAGAAGAGGAAGATTTGTAACATGGGAAATTGGTTAAAAAAATTAAAATACTTGTCATCTCATAAACAGGAAAGATGCAGGTCTTCATAGCAAGTAGGAATGCAAGGGTTAACACAACCTCAATCTGTGTGGGAAGACTGTGCAGCCACATGGCCAATTTGCATTACATGATACGAAAGCACACGTAGAATGAAATGGTACTACTGAGCATGGGTGCTATAGACGCTTCCTCCCTCATCCCCAGTAAAACCAGGCCTGCATATGCTAATTAAATGTTCTTTCTATCAAAAATTTGGAGGTATTAATAAGCTCTGTGTAGGCTAGTATAAGGTCACAATCATAGGGATTAATAACAATATCTATACCCGTGTCTCATCAGTTGGAAAAAAAAAATAGAGGGGAAAACCCTATGTGTACTGTCAGAGGAGGATGATGAGCAACTAATTTGGTGTGACCATGAAAAGGCAAATACACTCTTAGGATTTAAAAGATGAGGGACTTCCAGTAGTGATACAGGATTACTAATGACATTTTATAAGGCTTCATACAGAATATTGCACATAATCCTGACCACATATATTCAAAAGAAATTTGTTCAAATGGTAAAAGATGAAAAGGCTGCCTACTAGGATACACAAGAGAACCTGGAAATTACTATAGAGACTAAAAGATTTCACCTTGATTAGCCAGGAAAGCAGAGGCAAAGCTTTCTTCAGATACACCAAAGGACTGAAAGGCAAAAGAATTTTGAAAGCTTAGTGTTGCTGCTGACAAGAGAATAAAGTAGCACAGCCTGGCTCTAATGAAAAGTAGAAAGAAAATTAAGGGAAAGCCTGTAAGCATGAAAAGTGTTGCAATAGCCTGCCTGAAAAAGCATCAAGGGAAAAATTCATTTCAAGGTGGAAAACAGTCAGTGAGAGGAATCCCATGAAACTGTGAAATCATTATAACGTAGCTCCTACCCAATCCTACATTACTGCAAAGATTTCTAGACTTCTGACTACCACCTGTCAAAAATCTGCTCGCAATTGACAGATGGGTTCAGAAATATTTGGAGAGCAGGAGACCGGCAGGAAGCCTTGTTTGTTTAGCACACCATAGTAAAAGCCCTTCATGTGGCTGAAAAGTCTTTCCACAGCACTCAGTATAAGACAGCGAGCAAAATGGCTGGAAAGCAAGCAGCTTGCCCAAAGGACAGAGAACACAATTGGTGATAACACTGGCTGGTTCCAGTTAGGTATCTTAGCACCTTGTCAGAGACAATTAGAGAAATGGTTTTTCCTTTATATATTTAATACCATTTTTGTAAATTATCAACATTAGATAATATTATTCTATCCTAGTAAAAGTGATAACAAACAGCGGTATGTTGGAATTAGGACCTATTTTATAAAATGATCTTAGAACACAAGATGGTTTCTTGCCTTGCCCACCACACACTCACACTTTTTCCCTTTGTGTGGGAGAGCTAAAAAAAGAGTACAAAGTGTTCAAACACAGATAAATTAATATCTTCAGAATCATGATAATTAAACCATGCTTCACTTTGGTAATTTGAATTTTAAATACATGATAGCATATATTATTATATATGTTTGTAAAAATGTATTGTACTAGGAGAGTAAATGGAGGTTTTTATTCTTTTATCTTTTTGATAATCACTTAAAAACTAATCAGATTATATAAGTAGTACAGTTGCCTAAAACGGTAAACCTACTGGACTTAGTGACCCAGAATGTCTCTTTCAGATTCATATTCCAAGAAGTACATATGCATGTGCCGACACGGATTTTGTGCTGTGATTTCAAAGCCCTTCAAATGAAAAGTGCTATCTACTATACAGTAAGTGACAGTGAGTGGAATGATAGTGTCTGAAGGTTCTTAAAAAAATAATACAAAAAGACTTTGCTAAAAGGTTATATATCTACAGCACACTGTATATTATCTTAGCATAAGTAAAACTATACTTCTTTTAATCAAAACATGACAAAGGGAGCACATCCAAATTGATATATGGAAAATGTAATCCTACAAGCTGTCAGAATCACAAATAGAGAAGATGAATTTTAAAGACAGGAAAGCAAACATACTCAACGTGAGAAAGGTTACTACTGAAAGGACTAATCTGACTTTTTAGAAGAGCATGGCAAAGATATTACATGTTGACCTTAGAGTGTGTCAGCAGTTGTTATTTAGAAAAAAAGTACCAATTCCTAACACTCCTTATGCTTTCCAGCAACAGAACCCATCTCAAAACATCTAGTCTGTCATCTCTGCGACTTTGCCCTTTACATACAGAACTTCTAGGTGAATATGCTTATCGCTACAGATTCCCTTGCTGCTTCTGGCTAAGAAGTCAACAACAAATTCATGTTACCTTAGCATTTCTCTTTTTTTGTGAGAGTAGTGAGACCCATTTTATTTTACACAACAGGACTCCACCTTGTTTCACATTAAGCAAGCAAATTTTGCACCTGCAAATTCAGACGTACAGTAGATTTGCCTTATGATTACTACCTAGTCTGAGCACACATAAAATAGATATGCTTTATCAGTAACAGGTGCATCCAGAAGTTACTCTTCAGTTTTGGTATAGCTGGAATTACAGCTAGTCTTCAAATAGCAAGTCTACTAAAGAGAAGAAAGAGTACTACAATAAATAGCATTCCAGACAGCTTGTGTTCCAGCTGTGTTGTCTTTATTTACCAGGCCCCATACCTAGTTTTCAGCTTGTATAACATCCTGAGAAACCCACAGACAGAATAAAGAAAAGCATGTGTGTTTATCTTTGCAGCTAGTCTGTAAAACACAGATACAATTTTATAGATACAAATCATTTCTGCCCAAAGAGGGTTGTTAAATTGCAGTCTTTTGATTCCAGAAAGAAGAGACAGGGTGACTTGCAATTTAGTTCTTGTTTGCCTAATCACTGCATCTAAAGTTAATTGACAGACTAGATATTATTTGACAGCACTGCAGGAAGTCTGGCTGGATTCCATGCAAAGGGGGAGATCATAGAGATGTTTATTTTCCATGAGCTAATCTGAATAAAATATCTAGCTTAATCCTGATGATTTTTTCATTCAGACTGAACGATAATCCAAAGTTTATGCGAACTATACAAACCACTTGAACTTGCAAGATGGCCTGAAAACCATGAAGGAAAAGACAGTTTGTTGTTTCACTGTTAGCATCTGTACTTTCCTTTAGTGGAAAGTAGCTAAGACACTTTTTTTATTTCCATAGAAGTGAGACACAGCAATTAATCCAGAAGCCGCATTCTATTTGTCATCAGACTCATGAACACCTCCATCCCACATCTGCAACAAAGCCCCCACCTCCACAATGCAAAAGAAGACATTTTACGGATAAAATGAGCTCAGAATAGCAAAGTTCTGGGTCAAGGAAGTGACTTTGAGATCAGTTTGTCACATAAGAAGGAAAAAACCCATAAAATCCTGCCTTTAGTTCTTTTCTTTTGCATTTGAGTTTAGGGTGTTCTGTTACAGCAGTAGATACTCTGCGTCAGGGAGTGATGGGTCTTACACATCTTCTGTTGGCTGAGTACCCTCAAGCTCCCCTACCCCACAAAACATAAATCCCCCTGTTTCTCCAAAGATGTCACTGAACTATCCAGGAATAAGACTCCTAGCCCATTCTTTCACCACATTATTCCTCTAGAGTCACAGGTGAAAGCTCTGGTCAGCAGGAGGTAATGGGGAAAGAAATACATGCCCTCTCTTAAATGGAATAAATGATAGGAAGAGCCTTAGTTCAATAGCTGGACTGTTGCTTCAGTAATGATTTTCCCTGGTAATTAATTGGCTGCTATTGCTGATAAGGAACTCATGGATACATATTACCCCAAAATGTTATAACTTTTTGCAAAAGAAAACCTTCACATGTGCAAGAACCCCCAAAAAGTGTAGTGTTACCTGATTAATACAGTCCATACAGTTACAAAAGAAACAAAATAAAAAAAATATAACAAAACAATAAAAACGAGGAGGAAAAAAGAAAAAGATTACCTTGAAATTTTTCAGCTGGGATCAGAGAATGTGTCAAAGAGTGTAGCAGGACATCGGACACCCTGCCAGCAACACAGAACAGAAAAACCCCAAGAGGAAGACCTACAAACCACTAAACTAACAGGACTGGAAGCTACATTCCATAAAAGTAGCACTCTCCTGTGCCTTTTCATGTTGGAAATTATTGTTACAGGTAAGAAGATCTGCAGAGAAGGATGATGGTGCAACACCAACATGGTAAAATTTCTTTTTCTTTTCAAATTTTTATACAATCATAAGTAAAGACTGCAAGTAACTGATGTCTGTTGCTCTTCTTAGCTACTTCAACAGTCATCAGCAATCTGCTATCCAAGCTCCTTTGATGCTGTAGAAAATTTATCCTTGTAATATCCTTGCAGGTTAAAGAAGTGCTATTAGTCCTCTTGATACAAAGAAAGCAGATGTAAAAACAGTTAGATAAATATCAAATAAGAAGACTGTCTTGAAGTCAGGAATTAACCTAAATTTCCCTAGCCAAAGCTGAGCATCTTAACCCCTGACTAGCTGGCAAATTCAAAAGCATTTTCTTGTCTTTATCAGAGATCTCACATCAAAACCAGCCCAAGATCACAGGGTATTTCATAGCCACCGGAGATGGACCGTTGGAGTACAACACTGAAAATCACAGAATGTAAAATGAAAATGGTAACAAACAAGGCAAAAACCCCAAGACAAAACACCAACTGTTGCAATTTTTTTCAGCTTTAAAAATACTAAAACAAACCACTTTTGCCACACTAATATTTCTGAGTTGATGAGGATAAGACTATAGGTATTTTGTTCAGCATGTACCTTGGACAGAACCAGCTAGCACAGTTTGAAAAAAATATGTTTTTGTAAGCAGGTATTGCAATGACTGAAAAAAGAGGATCCTTAGAGGAAATAAAAGTACAAAAAGGGTCAGTTTTTGTAGGTTTTTTGTTTGTTTGTTTTTTGTGGGTTTTGTTTTTGTTTTTGGTTTGGTTTTTTTTAGTACAAAACCAACAAAAGAATTAAGGTGACAAGCATTTAGGAGAGTAATTCTGGCAATGCTTAAAATTCACAATCTCAAAACTAATTTGATAAATCCTTGGGAAAACAAAAAATGTAAAAATCAGGTTCTACTATATATTACTTACTAAAAAAGTCTGGAATACTAGTTGTGAAAGAACATAATGTATTAGGAGAAGAATCATTACATTCTTGCCTCATTCATGTGCCAAGACATCATCTACCAGCTGCTTTTGAAGAGCTTAAATTAGAGGCCCCTTAGGTGTGACCATGTACAAAACTCAGCACAGACCATTTATCAGGCTCAGAGTATTACTTACTTCTGCTTTGAAAAAGATTGAAAGAATTTCAGGGCCACACGACCACATGTTAAATGCAACTAGTTTTGGCAGAGCTGAGGGACAGAGTTATTGAAGAGCTCATTACAAGGATGCACACTGAACTGTAAAGATTACAAAAAGATACATCCAAACTTGCTAACAATTGCTTTCACAAGAAATTTCTAGTGAAAAGGTCACTAAAGAGCCTGACTTCTCCACTGCTCCAAATTACCATGCAATTGTGCAGTACCATGCCTGAATTACAGGAGGTATTAACAATGAGACAATTAGAACAGCTAGAGAAAGTTCATAAAAATCACAGAAGCAGCAGAGTTAATATTATATTTGTGGCCTTCAAGATGAGGTCAAACAAGGAATATAGGAATAACACTACACACATATTACCACATATTATGTTGTACATATATGCACACATATATATATACACATGCATGAATGCTTTAATCTTATCTATAATATGCCTTCTTACATGTTGGGGAAAAAAGAAGTCAATAAACCATTGATTTATAAAATCGTGGATAGCCCAGTATCTCAATGCCACTGACACACAACAATTCATGCTAATGTAAAAGCGGAGGAGCACAGTGCTAGATGAAGCCTTAGGTTAACTCTTTGTTTTACGTAAATGACTACAGCTCCTCCACTCCCTGTGAGCTAGGCAACTAAAAGATTTAGCCCTTTGAAGCCCAAATATCTCACTCTCTTTAGTCTACCTTCTTACAAAAAGAAACAAAAAAAATTTACCTTTTTTTCTTTTAACAGTTTATCTCAGGTCTCCAATAAAGGAAACACAGAAAAAAAGCTAAATTGTCTTTAGACTTTGATATAACAGAATGGTTTAGTTCTTCACTGTGAGATTGAGTCTCTAATGCTCTGTGGCCAGGGAAAATCAAGTTAATGAAAGTTTTTTTGAAAGTAACTTCCATCTCATGTTCAGAGCAGGAGAACAAGATGGGGATTTTGTTCAGCATTTACAGAGGGGGAACAGGTTTTCAAAAGCATTTAAGCACGTTACTGATTAACACAAAATACAAATTCCCTTTCAATAAAAACTGTGAAGGAAACAAAAAGCCTTTGTTTTTGGGGATCACATTATGTGATGTGGAAACACGTATCACATGGTTAGGAATAATAGAAAAACAACAAAAAAACCCCAAGTTTTAGAGTCTTGCTTTCCCTTGTCACCTTGCCTGCATTAAACAAAATTAAGCAACCTCAGGTCATGTGAAATGAAATCATGGATCTTATTTGGTCCACAAATTCCCCATCCCAGTAATAGATAACAACTTGTCTTCACTATCCTCAAATTAATTTCTCCAATTTACAGTATAAATACAGCAAAATCACAAGTGGAAACGGACAACACTAAAGATAGGTGAGATTCCCTCATTCACATTGACCATGGGAGACTCTGGCTGATTCATCCAGCAAGAGTATAAGATGGCAAAGCAGACAATTGAAGACCTATTTTTCATTCCTACCAGATGCATTGAAACCAAACCAAAGACATATTGCAGCTGAGCTGTAATGAGACGCATCACTGGTACAACCACAGGGAACTGAACAGCATTCTTCTGATGCACATTAACCAAGGCTCCCATGAAAATTCAAGCCCTTTTTGTTTCCTTTCCTGGTAAGAATGTGTTGTTTTGGTGGGCTAGTGAGTGGAACTCAGTAATACAAATACTTGTTTCTGTATTGCCTTCTTGTAGCCAGCATATAAAAGGAGTAACAGTGGTAAGTTAAAAGCCCTTTATTGAAGTTATAGACCAGAATGGAAGACCTACTGCCCAGCAGGTTTCAGGGGAGACAGGAGGATCTATATCCTCTGCTTATTTATTGTGTTACTTGAACAATTTAACAATACTCTGTATTTTCCATCCCATTCTCCATCTGGTCCCAGGACTCCTGGTCCTCCAGCCATTGCCAGTAACTCGACTCAGTCTCAGCACTCTAGGCAGAGAGGTCACCTGCTGCTTTATGTTTCGAACATTTCCCTTGTACTTCCCTCTCGGGAACAACATTGACTCATTGTCAGTTGAGGGAGATGCTGGATTTATGCACAGCTTTCTCTATCCAGGCCACCAGATAGGAAGCTTAACATTGCACAGGCATGGCCAAACATCCCACAGTGGGTGCTCACTGGTCCAACAGCCTGAATCCAGACCTCAGCTCCTTTCCTAAACAGATTTAATCATGTCCTTCTGCAGCATTAGTCATTCTCATAGAAGCTGTCACCCTCTGTTGTTCCACTAGTCCTCATTTCAAATAGGTCAATGACTTTATGCAGAGTTTTTCACACCTTCAGGTCCATCTTTAAAACCACTGTCCTGGTTTCAGCTGGGACAGAGTTAATTTTCTTCTTAGTAGCTGGTGCAGTGCTGTGTGTTGGATTTGGTGTGAGAACAGTGTTGATAGCTCACTGATGGTTTTAGTTGTTGCTGGGTAAGGGTTATACTAAGTCAAGGACCTTTCAGTTTCTCAGGCCCTGCCAGCGAGAGGGCTGGAGGGGCACGGGAAATTGGGAGAGGACAGAGCAGGACGGCTGACCTGAACTAGCCAAAAGGGTATTCCATACCATATGACATCATGCTGAGTATATACAGACTGGGGGAACAGGAAGGCTAGGGGGACACTTGGTGTTACGGCATTTGTTTTCCCAAGTAACTGTTACACATGATGGAACCGTTTCCTGAAGATGGCTGAACACCTGCCTGCTGATGGGAAGTAGCAAATGGATTCCTTGTTTTGCTTTGCTTGCGTGTGTGGCTTTTGCTTTATCTGTTAAACTGTCTTTATCTCAACCCACAAGTTTTCTCACTTTTCTGATCCTCTCCCCCATCCCACTGTGGGGGAGTGAGCAGCTGTGTGGGGCTTAGCCACTGGCCAGGGTTAAACCACAACAATCACCATGGGTTCAGTCCATGCTATGTACCTGTATTTGTTATATTTGTGCATTGCCCTGTCAGCCTTACCTTCTTGTGCACAGATTTCCAGCTCTTTCAGAGGACAAACATTCTGCTTTTGATTCTATTATCTCACTGATTTTTCAGTCACAATGTGACTCTCCCTTTTAATTCAGTTGCACAGCAACAGTAATGAATTGATAAACAGCTGCTCGTGTTTTGCGGGCCACCTTAGCTTTACATTAATCTGTATGCTTGTTTTAAAAAAAGGCTTAGAAGAGAGAGTCTGACAATTTTTCTGTTGTCCTTACCTGGTTTCCTTGTGGTCTGGAATCATAACTCAGGCTGTCCTCACTGCAGATCTAGGGTGCAGGTTGTTCTGTTGCCTTCCAGATTCTTCAGTTGCATCTACAATGGATCACAACACATTTGCAAAGTTCAGACGTGAAATACAGAAAGATTTTCCCATTTTTATGATCACTGATCAGTTAAACCTCACCCACCAAGCCATGCCTCATTGTCACAGTGAAGAACTGAACCATTCTTTCAGATCACAATCTAAATACAATTTACTTTTTCTATTTTTTCTCTTACTGTTGTTTTGAAAGCATCAGCCAAAGCATTCTGGCTCATCACAATATTAGTGCAACAAAATCTCAAAAAAAAATGGGTCCTTTCACTCAAAATACCAACGTTCAGTCTGAGCTGCTGTTTCTTTGCAGCTTTTTAAGGGTCAGCTTAGCCTGCATATGCAATATAAAAGATCTCATGTTAAGTCAATGCAACTGAGCAAAGATTAATTTTTTCTTACTGGATACACGCTTCGATTTGAAATAATCTCGGATTGTAATGCTGAAAGACAACACAATTATCAGGAGCAAATACTGCATCTAAGTCTGGACAAATACCTTTTCCCGATTAATATTGCTTCTTTTTCCTTTCCCAAACACTTCTATTTTCCTATAAATAATTCTGTATCCAAAATTAACTGATAGGTTTAATATTACTGTTTTAAATTTTTACTGACAGCCATCTTAATATTCCATCCCACAGACTGGATAATCTGGCGTTGGCCAGGTAAAAGAAGAGTCTGATTTGGAGGAATACCCTATTTGATAGGTAGATGTTACTTACATTAATGACCATGATCAGAGCCTGCTGAAAGTATTGATGAGAGAACAACTGACATCTAGGAAGATTTCTCAAAACTTTTATTAAGCAACCAAATTTGTAAGTGGCAACTTCTAACAATAATCAGACACTTAGGAAGTTCTGCTTCTGCAAACATACATAGCATCCAGCTTTGACATACATAGCATTCAGCTTTGACAGCCACTTCCCGCAAACAATTGTTTCAGAAAGACACCTCGTTACTCTGTATGAACAACTGCAGAAAGGACATGGAAACAAGTATGGTCTCCCTCCTGCAAATACATCTCATAGTAAGATCTCCCTCATCCATACAGGAAGAGAGTTGCAGCACCACCTTTACTAAAGCAGTACAAACCGAGCTTCTCTCCAGGTGATAGAAGTTCCTAAAAACCCAATGAACAAGGTGTATCACTTCAGAAAACTTTTTTACAACATTTGTCATGTTGTATTATTTAAATGAATAAAGGATATAAACAAGATATACTCTACAGATAGTTGTTATAACTTTCATCTGTCCTACTGGAACAGCTAGAAATATTAAGCAAGCTTCTGTTATGGGTACAAGACCATGCCAGCTGCTCTTTTCACGTAGCTTATCTAAAGTAACATTTGTAATACGTAAAGCACATAGAACTTAAGGAATAGAACATACTACTCCTACATGTCTTCACACTGATTGGCTGTAATTATGAAACATCAAGTCTTGAGTAGTAAAATACCTATGCAGACAACCACCAGTACTCCACAAGGGTCTTCCATAAGGTCATTAGGCCCTTGAATATTGCTCAAAACCATGTACAGCATCATGTGTGTTAATATATTTCCTAAGATCATGTATTCTTCTTGTGTAACCAAGACACCCAAAAATAAAGACTTTTTAGATGTTAAAACTGCAACCTTCTAAAAATACTTCATACCAAAACCTGCACCAAGTACAAGAAAAAAACCCACTAATTTGATACTTCCAGTTGGCTGAATTAATTACTGTTCCAAAAAAGCATATGCTTTAAGGGGAAAAAAAATCCCCACCAACCTGTCAGCTTTTTGACAGTTTGATCTAATACCCTAATACAATATGCGCCAATGCCACACGATAAATGGAAAACTAAACCAAAATGGAAAATACACGAGGGGGAGAGAGAGAGATTGAAAAGATAAATTATTTTCTTATTTGGACATCTCCAGTTAAAAATTATACCAAAATGCTGCTTCCTAAAGTTAGTCAAATTCTCTGTATACAGGCAGAGATGAAGCATTACATAAAGTATCCAGCAAGTTTTTCTCTCTACAAAGCCTGAAGTACCTTCTTCTCTTGCAATAACTGCATGTTGACAGCATTGTGTAATGCAAGGGGAGGGGAAAAAAAAAAAAAAAAAAAAAAGACTCCTAAGAGTATTTTAAATGTATCACCCAGTATAGAGTAGATTCTCTTTCCAAGTTTCCAAACGTGGATTTAAACAAAGCTGGTAACTAAAACCAGAAAAGCATTGAAACAACCACATAAGTACCTTCTTTAGTGACATGTCCAAGTATTGAGACTGAAGAAAAAAGAGAAAAAGAAGGAATAATCTTCTCTCCAATTCTGAGCAAGAGGAAATGTGACTGTTCCAATTCCAGAAGACAGCTGCTATTGAAGAATTCCCCTCCAAAGAAGGGGATGAAAGGCTTTGATGAAAGGCTAAGATGTACATATCGCATGAAGGAGACTGACACCTCTTTCCGTCAGACACGAGGTTTGTCTTCCCACACAGACCTGCGTATTTGCCACATTTGAGCTTTGTTCCTTGGTGTTTGTCGCCAGGCACCGTTTAGCAGTCACTTTTTCCATTGTCTTCAGATACTTCAGATCCTTCTCCTGCCTTGATAGCTAGGTATAAGTTTTTCTCAGCACACTTTCATGATCTTTCAAGGTATGCGTTCTGCCTCTCATACCTCTTTTGCTTCCATCTTAGTTTGGTGTGTGTCACACAGCAGATACTGAACGAACCACGAGGTGAACAGCTGCACTCCTGCGCTCATCAGTAGCTGGCCCTTTTTCCACACATTGCCCTGAACCCTGGAGATCTCCCATGTACTTCCCATGTTGCTTCTAGTGACTTTTGAAAAATGGTAATTTGTAAGACCTGGAGAGGATGAGGATAGAGTATGTTTTAGGGAGGAAGGAAACAACACCATGCCCCATGTCTGATATTTTCTACCTACGTATTTCAAGCTGACAAGACAATATGAGCAAGACTAATCTCACATAACTGTAGCTGTCTGCCTCTGAGCTAGTTTTTCAGGTTCCTTTTGCAATCACTAGAAAGAAGTGGATGCATCTAAGATACAATTCACTGAATGTCTCCTAGACACTAGACAGATCTTTCACACACCTGCCTTAAGGCAATATAAATTGCATCCTACAAGCACCCATCTTCCTCCATCAACTAGAAAGAGAGGCAACACAACAGGCTTAGAAACCAGTACCTAAATGTTTACATTTATATAAGGATTTCCATAACACCTTTATATGAAAAACACCCTAGAATACACAATTAAGGGTAACAATATTAATCTTAGTGATCTATAGCTTGAGCTAATCCCTGTCAGAAAACAGGAAGACTCCTTTGACGGCCTTCTACAGAGCTCTCTCTCACCCTATTGTGAAGCATGTCAGTGGTCAATACTGAAGACAAGATACTGGCCAGTGTGGAACTTGGGTGTGATTCAGCCTGCTGATTCCTGCATTAAATCCAAACAAATGTGATGAAAAAAGAATAAACAGTTTGCTCTAGGATACTTTTCAAGGAGAATAAGATAGATAAATAAGTCTCAGAAAGGCTGATTCAGTCTCATTGAATCTCATTTGGAATTTATCACTTATTCCAAAATTACCGCTATGCAAATTTCTACAAGAGCTGAAAGTGTGTTTGGTTCATTAGCGCATAGTTTTGCATTCACCTTCTGTGGGCAGGGTTGGGCTGAGTATGCAGAAATCAAATGCTTGCAGACTGCCAATTAGAAGGATTTATTGCCTGCCTTTCAAGAAGAATCTAGATGTAGCTATTCCCAGGGAAATACTCAGCATGTATTCCTCTTAAACACAGATGCCAATGGGTGGTAACAGGTTGCTGAGGTTATCTATTTGTTAGTATACAATAGCTGATTAAAAAGCTTTTTCTTGATTTCTTGGGTGAAAATCTGTGATTACCTTCATTGCTACCAGTATTATGTGCTAACAGCAAGGTACCACTGTGAGGGTAAAAAGAGATTTAAATTTTGAGCCAAGGCAGTACCTAGTGCCGGTTAGGTTTACCTGGAATCCAGTTCCACCTCATGAAGAAGCTTTACTTTTTTGACACTTATTTTCAATAGATTTTGAGGAAGCTGAAATTATATTTGTTTTTTTAAAACAGAACAAAGATATAAAAAGAAACTTCCACAAATACCAAGAGCACAATTGTGTGCTTACTTGCAACCACATACAAAATCACATCCCTGCCCAAAGCAGGTGAGTGGACAAACAATTACCACACCACATGCACTTGCTCTTATTTGTTATGTGTTTCATCCTGTGCTTCAGAAATCTTAACAGAAATCACATAGAATTCACGTACTGTAACAAAACATCTTCAAGCCAACAAAACAACAGTTCACAGCCTATTTCTTTGCTTTTCTTGGGTGAGTTTTCAGCATATTTTTTTAAACTTGTTTTGTTGTACCAGGCATTCAAAGATTCAGCCAAATATTTTTATCAGGTGGGAGCAGCCAAAAAAGGGAAAGATGGACAGAGGTGAGATGAAATCCAAGGAAGATAAAGAAATGGGCACACAGACAGAAAAGTACAACACCATTTGGAGAAGCAAATAAAACATGGGTGCTAAGGGAAGCACTTGTAGAACACAGACCACTTCAGAGAGGGCTGTTCATCATAACATATTTTGGATGGATTGGACACTGACTAAGCTATAATAACTATTATCCTGTTCTTATTCCTGGTGGTGTTGAAATCTGAAGCCACATTTCTCCTTCCTTCCAGGTATACAGTAACAATCTGAAATTATAGCTCTTTAAAATGCATTAGAAAAAAAAAAAAAGCTTTGGCATCTATTGTTTTCATTTTCAGCACATCTCTAGCAGATTGGAAAACATCACAGCATTTTATAAGCAGCCTCTCATTTCAGTCCTAGAAATGGTGGTCATACCAACTTACAATACTGTTTCTGAAATTTAGTAACACTATGCACATAAGCTGAAAACTAAGGGAGTTTACAATGGAAATATTATAGATAGAAATCTTAATTAAAAACTTGCCCCATCGTAAGCCACTGAACATCTGAAAACGTTTAAAAATGTGAACAATTGTCACAAAACACATCCACATGAATTACATACCTAATCCATTAAATTATTCCATGACTGCAGTTTTCTCTGTTTTTTTTTTTTTTAATTACTATTTTCTCATACTGCCTATAATTGCCTACTGAAAAACAATGTTGAAATAAAAGCACAGTGATTCACATTGACCCATAAGAGCTAAACCTCATGGCTTGAAGTGAAAACAAGAAACAATGATCAACCAGAAATACAACATACCACATCGGTCACAGGAAAACTGTTTTTTCCTAACCTTTTGTGTTTCACACCCACTCACCTGTTATCCTCAAGATACTATACACACAGGAATCTCTTCCTCACCCCTCTGTCACTAAACAACCCTTGACGATACCACAGATTCCAGTAACACCTCTGGAGCCCACCCCCTCAGTAACTTCAGCCCACATCCTTAGCTGAGAAACAAACCCAGTTTGCTGTGGCTTGTCTTGAGGTTTTGCATTTTGACTTGTGCATTGGCCGTTCCCACTGAGCAAACTAGGAAAGAGTGACAAAGAGTTGTCTTTTCTGTACCCGGCTCTCTGTAGGTATCCCTTTTCTTCATAGCTCATGATTTTCATAAAACTTGTAGGAAGTTACTGTCTTTTAGACCTCTTCTGTGTTTTATTCAAATTGGCTAATAAATCTGAAGCTTATCAAAGGGCCCAGGGAACTGTTAGCCCTATAGTGTGGTCATAAAAGGCTTCTGTCCCTAAGAAGACAGGCTTCTCCACTCCTGTCACACTCAAAAATACAGAAAATGACTTCAATTAATCTTCCACTTTTAGCTTGTGGATTTTCCAAAGAGGGGAAAAAAAAAAGATGTTACACTAATAAAGTCCCGACTCTCTCTCAGCTTGAATCAGTAATAACTATGATGGTCTTTCTGAACAGGGAGAGAACTGCCCTTACACAGAGGAGTAACAGAGAATGATACAGCACCCAGGCAGTCAGAATCCTGCATGTCAACATTATGGAGATCAAAGAAGTCAGAGTTTCTACTGGCTGTTTGCACATGAAAGCAAAATACCAAGTTAAACTAGGATGAATGGAAACTGCTTACCACCAAATGCAGCCAGTACAAATGGTCCATCCTATGTAATACCAACGTGCGCATCTACCTGTGGTTCCCAACATCACCTACAATCCTCATTTCCAGGGTATTGCTAGTTGATGGGGATGCTGTTCCTTCTAGTTTACTCCTGCACAGGTGGGGAAGAAGCCCAGGTTTTCCACCACGCCTTTAATCTTGCAGTACAGCCTCAGATGAATTCTTGACTTAATTTCTAGAGTTAATATCTTATGACAAACAGTCCCTCCATTCTTTTCTTGACAGTATAACTAATCAAGGGACACTCAGGACATAGCTAATGAGTCAAGAGAAGATAATGTCAACCAGAAAGAAAAGCAAAATGTGAGTAAACCTGCACTTCAAAATGAAACATAACTGATGTCAGCAAGAATGTCTAAAGAAGTTAGAGAGAAAAGGCATTAACAATCTAGGAGATGGAGACAGTCCCTTTTTCCTCCCTCTTAGGTTTTTGTTTTGTTTTTTTTCTTTCAACTTTTTCAGTTTATCTACTATATTAGAATCTTCTACTCCCAGGCTGTTGCTCTGAGATCGCATTAATCGAGATGCAGAAACATAATAATGAAGGAAGCAAATAGGCTTTGATTCATAGATGTTTAAAGCTGTGAGAGATTGTTTGCACTATTTTGATGTCTTGTATAACAGAATCGCTTGTCTGGATTTCCTGCAGCAATTCCAGCAGTGAAGGAAAAAAAAATAATCTTATGCATAAAGTGTTTGAGATTCCTTATTTTCACACACACACCCTGATACACAAACTCAGGAGTTAGTTATCCAAAATATTTACAATAATTCAACCATCCAGAAAGAAAAAAAAAGAATCAAAGCCAGTGAAGAATTGCCAGAAAATGCTGCCAGTTTCCCTTCGTGCCTCAGATGCCTTTAGCCCACAGCTAGGGGGGGGGGATGTTTCAGTGAAAATGACCTTATTACCTCCAGATATGAATGTTTGTCACACTCCTGTCTTCAAGGAGCTCTGCCTGTTTGCTGTGAATGTTAAACTACATAACACCGGATGATGACAGACCTAGGTATGCCCTACTCTGATTTCTGACACTTCCTTCTTTCTTTTTCTTCTCATAATTCAAGCTCACACATGGATGCCTGCCCATGAAAATCCAGGGTATTTTTGGCTTGTTTTCATTAGGAATTGGAAAATTACATCATGGTCAAAAAGAAAGAATACCAGAAAAAAAGTGAAGTGAATCTCTAAACATACATCAGACAGGGACACTGGGTGTCTCTTAGGCACATTGATAATGAAAATAATGGTAGTTACAACAGAACTAAAGATGGCACTTGGCAGACGTAAGACAGTGTCACTCACATCCAAACCTTTTTCCAAGCGCTTATCTTAATACATTATTGAAATATGAGTGGGAGCAGAAACACAGGAGCATGCAGATGGAAGAATTTCTTACAAGAACATGAGAGACCAGGGAGGAACTGGGCACCTAGCCCAAGTGTCAAAACCCTTCAGCCACTAGAAACCCGCACCCTTCCATAGTCTGCCATGTTCTTCCCCATCCATGAGATTCCCACAGGACTGCTTCTCCTGGAAAGAGTTTAAATTAAGTTTAGACATCTTTTTAAATCTCAAAAGAAAGGTAGGTCGATTCCAGATGCAGAAATCCTTCTGGGAGATGACTAGGTAATGCTCCCCACATCACAGTTGAATTTGGCCTGAGGGCCTGATTTACAAAGGAGATTTTACTTTTTATCTCCTTCCTTCCCTTTGAGTAAACCACTTTTACGTGGCTTGTCTTGCAGAGAAGGAGAGGATGTTTTCTGTGAACTCTGCTGCTGAAGCTGAGTTCATAAATATCAAAGAAGAAAGAAATGCAGATGAATGGCAGCAACTGTGAAAATGCTGGAACAAGTAAGAGAAACAGGATAAGAAGGAGAAATGCTTGGGAGGATCATTTAAAAGCTATAAAATAAAGCTATTTGTTTTGCAGCAATGGAAACATCTGAAATGAGAAAGCAATTTGCAGGCTATTTGGTCTCAAAGCTCTGGCATGATCAAACAAATATGCCTACAGAAGAAAAAAGATCAGGATCTTTTCATGTTGTTAAGATCCTCTTTCCCTGGTTTTCCACCTCACTGCAAAATTAGATATGAAGAACTCACAATATTACATTTTCCTGCAAGTGTTTAAATGGCAGCTCCAAAACAGGCTACTGCCAGGTGCCAAACTCGGGGGCCACATTTCTCACACCTACCCAGCACTCCTGCAGACTGAGCATCAAACCTATGAAACAACCCAGCTCTCCCCATCCTGCCGAACATATTGCTTTGGTTTTTCATCTGAAGGTCTCCCTCCTCCCTCGCTGCTTTCCTTTCCCTCCTTTTCAGCGTTGGTTATTGCTTATACTACAGGAACAAACCCAAAGCACCACTGCAATGGGAAAGGTCATCATGCTCAAAGCAGGGAGCTGAATGCATCGCAGTCAGGAGATAATGTATTTATTTCACAGATGGCCATCAGGGTACAGGCAGCAAGTAAGGGCCCAGAGTTAAGTTTACTGGTTGAATTAACACCACAGCCCTGCTAGAACTGTTGTAGATTATTGTTGGACACCAGGGCATTGTCAAACTAAGCACAATTCAGTTAATTTTCATCTAAGTGTCTTAACACTGAAACCAGTTCCTCTTTTCCTGGTTACAGCCGCAGATATTGCTACATCCTCTCCATCAAGGCAACTGCAGTTTCACCAGTAGTTGCCACTCCTTTCACTGCTCACAACTACTACCAGTTGGCAGAGATTCCATAGTCTTTTTATGGGACCTTAGGGGTTGGTTTGTTTTCAGTTGGTTGGTTGGTTTTTTTGTGGTGGTTTTTGGGTTTTTTTGTTTTTTTTTGGTTTTGGTTGTTTGGGGTTTTTTTCACGAATTATTGTTTGGCCATAAATATTTCTGAAAATTGATCCTGAAAATTTTTGTTTACCACCATTAAGCACACACTCAGTACAAGGCTTGAGCACCTGCCTCCTGTTTCACAGTCCAGCAGTCATCCAGTTTGCACACCGCTTTCAGCATTTAGGTTCTTCTTTGAGCTTACCCTAGCAGATACGCACACTGTGAAACAATCCAAATTTTAGTGTACCTGTGAAGATATCAGTGGATTATGTGTTCCAGGTGAAACAGGGTAGTTCCTATTCCTTCAGCTTCGTGTATTTACAAACCGTATTTAAAATAGGATTTCTGAACTTCAGCTGCATTATGGGATTGCCCTAACGACACAGAGTATCTTTGAGGGCAATATACTATAGCCCTACAGATACAGTAGGATCACATATTGTGATGGGATAAGAAGATGCCTTAAAGCTGGTTTTCAAAGGGACAGCGGTTTTGGAAGCATTAAAGTTTTCAGTTTCATAAAATGGAAAAGGCCTTTAAGCATTCTTTATTGATGTGATCAGAGTCTTGTGCTGATATTCTATTAAACCAGAAGTTTACCCTAATGAAGCCTAGAATAAAAGGATGAAAAAGCTGGAAAGGAAACACAAGTATTAGCTAAAAATTGTACACTAAGCTACAGCAACACACACTTTGGTATCATTTCATCAGGACATCAGATGCATGTGACATTAGTCAACTGCAAAACACCATGTCACTTCAACAGACATAATTGTTGAACTAAAATAAAGTATCTGCAGGTGTATATTCGATGTCATCTTAAAAAAAATGATCTGAAAATAGTTTGCAGTATAATAGATTCAAATCGCACCTGGTTACATGCATTGTTGTATCTTACTACAAAACATAAGTTTTCTGTCTGTACTGTTATCACAAACCATTGCTAAAAGTAAAAGTAAACCTCTGGCACAGTTAAAAAAACCAAACAAAACCCACCCCCAAAAAAACCAAAATCTGCTTTATCAGATTTTTAACAATTATCCATTACAACAATATGCTGTTTCTAGCACCTGCTTATAGCTATGATTTAGAAGACAGCAAAGGGCAAAACTCAGTATTTGAGTAATTGTACAGTGCTTTGCAGAGGGAAAAGAAAAATTCATTTTGGTCATTTGGTGATTGGCTAATGCCCTGAGGCATGAACATAGACTAACCCAATGTAGCAGGTAAAGCTAAAAATTTTATGGATGATCATAAAGCTAGCTGGTGCTTTTTAAAAGAGCAGCTACACTGTTTGATTCCTACCTCCAGCATAATCTAAGTGCTTTGTAAGGAAATATTTCATTTGCTTGAAATTTATCCATTATTAGCTTCATGTGACCTCACATTCTTTAATTATGAAAGAATGTAAAAAGTGTGGGAGTAGTTGGTTTTTCTCATATACCCTTTATATCTCCAGTGTTTCAATTAAAGCTACATGAGACTGTTTCTAATGCTAGGAAGTCCTAAATTTTGCAAAATGTCAAGATGCAGTTTATTTGCCATACATCAACATGACACATTTTCCAAAATGTTGCTTGTTCACATGAAGTTCATTAGTGCTAGATTTCAATATCACGTGAACACTTATTTGATTTTAAAATGTTCTTTGTCTTTGGAAGCAATGTTTGAATTAGAATCCCATTGATTTCAACAAGGTCTTATTTTATAGGATGCAATAAAGTAAGGGTCTAAAAAAAATATCCTTTTGGGAGAAGCACTTACTGAATGAGACATTGGAAATTGAAAAATCAGAAAGCACCCCAGTCCCAGAGGCATCGTGTTCATGGGAATTCTTTTACTGCTGTACAAGATGAGCTTTAGAATACCCTGAACTTGAATACGTGTGGCTCGAATTTGCAGAACTTTGTGAGATAAATCCACTGCAGGTTCTTTCTGGCATCCAAACTTCCAATTCCAGGCATGCCACCCTTAGAAAACACTTGCTTCAGTCCTGATAAATCTTAGTCCTGCCAAAAGCACATAAAATTTAAAACCCCCTTTTTGAGTCTAAGGTTCATGTTCTGCATAGGGAAAATCTAAGCAAGAAGGTATCGCCTTCAAGGCAAAGGAGATTTTGGATCTTATTTAGGGTTGGCATAATCCCACACACTACAAGAATTTGCCTAGTAGCTTTTCCTAGTCAGGATTTCACTCTAGCGTTAGATGTACTTAAATCAAACGGGCAACATATCAAAGTCAATACACAAAAAAGTTTCTGGAGAGAAAAAACACTAAAAAACCACCACAAACAGGTCTAAAGTTATATACCTATCAAAGACAAACAGAAAAGGTGCTCGGCATAGAGTCTGTTAAGTAAAATTTAACACCAGAAGTACTAACAGAGCAACCCATCCCTTCCAATTATCATATATTTGTCTGTTCTGTTGTAGCTATGTGTACTTATGATTGTATTCCAGGTTGTAGCTCTGTAGTTTTGGATCAGTCAAGAGGTGCATGGCTGAAGAAATACATTTCGGAAGTAACATCTCCTTGATGGTTTCTTGAAGTACTTCAAAAAATAATTTTCAGTATTTTACAGTAGAACTACAGGAAAAGTTGGGGGGAAATGAAGATAAAGAACAACACTGAGGCAAGGAAAACAGTATTTCGAACTTCATGGTCATTTCCACAGGGTGATGGCACATATGTACCAAGATTTACCTGATCTTATGTTATTATCACAGACAAGTTGGAGTCACTGTGGAGATTACCACTTTTTTCCCTTTGCAGTTTTCAACCCTTAGCCAAATTTTCTGTAGATTTCTCAGAAATAATGTTCTCATGCCTTCCACCTACCTTCTGTGACAGCCAATTAAAGTGCAGTTGAGTGGAAAGAGCCTAAGATACTTCCATAATGCAATAGGGTGAGAGAGAAACATCAATTCTTGTGGAAAATGGGTTGCTACTTAATAACACATCAAAAGTTTTTTACAGGAATATGGTTGTTATACTAAAAATGTGCTGTTTACTTAAGACTAAAAATGTTCAGGGCTTTTGAGTCCATTAAAAGAAATTTGCTGTAGATATGCAGAAACATGTAGTAGGCATTTTACTCAGTTGTGGAAGTTGAGGATGTTGCCTTGCAATCGAGAGTTCTTCAATATTAGGTAGATTTTCTTCCATCTGAACTATATCAGGTCCAATTACCAAAATTCTTAGAGCAGCCTAAAGGTTTCTTTGAGTTATGCTGGTTGACAATAGGCCAATAACCCCAGATGGGGCAGAAAGAGGCATCAGAAAACCTGACACTTGGGTCAATCTTCATTTCCTAATACCCACTTAGAGGAGCTGTAAGTGTGTCAAAGATACCACATTATATGAAGGAAAAAGACACACACAAAAGCCACACCCTGAAGCTCACAACCATGTTACAAAACCGCAGGCACCTTGATAAGGAGGGATCCAAGTCAGACACCAGCTCTTGTTGCTTTGTGGAATTTGGTTCGGTGTCTTAAACATCACCTGTCTGTCTATGTAACTGTGGACAGAAAAAGGAGCCAGGCTGATAATGGATCATGTCTAATTCCTTACAATCTTGAAGCCTTAAAGATAAGTTTGGCGGTTTATGTTTTGTTTTAAGTAAACTGCTGACAGTGATATTTTGTAATTATTTGACAGTCTATAGAAACATTAAAAATGTTTACCAATAGTGTCTGGTGAAGTGTAAACTTTATTAAAAACCTGGTTATATGTTAACAGATAGCTTGAAAATGGAGGTGGGTTGGGGACAACAACATTTCACAGACAAAACTAGGATGTCAACTTGGGTATCATCCATCCTAATTATTACAAGCTGTTAAGCAAATACCTTTATAATTCAATAACATCAAGTCTATTATTTCAGAGGCAAACACACTTCTTCCAATGCATTTATTTTAACGCAGGTTTAAAGATTGCTCATGAACTTCTTGGCTTTCCAGGGGAAAGCAAAAAGCCTCGTGAAACTCCTCTACTGGCCTACAGTGTCCATGGGGCAGGGCTTCACAGCCAGTATAGGAACAGCCTGGGTGGGAAGAGGTGACCTTAAGGGCTTGTAGGTAGAAATCAGATTTCACCTCCTCTCAGTTTAGACACCAACCTGTTCAATCTGGAAGATTCCTTATATATTAGAAAACAGCCTGCTTTCCTTTCTCAAAGTTTTCTAATGACAATGACCTAGAGAGTCAGGTACAAGGAAGCTTCTGTATTCGTGTCCCTCACTCCAAGTGTCCACACACGGAGTAATGAAAGCAAGGGGAAAAGCAATGTCTTAAGCTGATTTAAAAACAGAAGCAATTTTCTCAACTCCTATGAAGGTCCTACGTTCCTTTGATTTTTAAGACCTGCTGAGAAATAATTTTGGGCATATTTCTCAAGGACCAACCCAGAGAGGAGACATGTTTTAACAAAATCTATTAGCGGACAATAATTCACGCTATCTATCATATTGTACCATTCATTCATGCATCATCTAACAAGATGACATTTAATACAAAATAAGAATGATGAAGGTCACAGGAATTTTTGCAATTTATTATTGGTGTCAAGCCAGATTAGTTTAGCCAGTGCTTGACTAAAATTTGCTTAGGATGACTATGTCTGCATAAAAGGTTATTATCCAGTGGTTATTTTCCTCTCATATTCAGTCTTACACCCTGAGCACTGAACTGACTGTAGGGACTTCTCTGAATCTCTTTGGAAAAGGGTTATTCAGGTCTTGTGTCATGCTTCTGCCTCTGCTTTCACCTACTCTTTCAGATCCCTACAGTCACTTTCCTCAATGGTCTACCTAAAGATTATAAGGAGATGCAGGAGCACTGCTATTCTGTTGGGAAACTCTGCAAGAAAAACAGCCCTGGGAGATGAAGATCTC
Source organism: Falco cherrug (assembly GCF_023634085.1). Classification (NCBI taxonomy): domain Eukaryota; kingdom Metazoa; phylum Chordata; class Aves; order Falconiformes; family Falconidae; genus Falco; species Falco cherrug. The sequence goes on along the minus strand of NC_073704.1, from coordinate 28,058,767 downwards.
CATTTGGAGGGCAAAAGAACAAATGAGATGCACAACCAATGGCTTTTCCAAGAGTATATTTGAGAGCCTACCTGAATAATAAACTGCAAGAATGAATGGCCCCTTTGAACACAAATCAAAAAAGATTCTACTTAATTACCAACCTACCTGATAGTTCTGGGATCTGCTCATGAAGAGGTCAAACCACTTTCGTTCTTTGGTCAGGACAAAGAAGAAGTTGTAGCAAATTCTTCATTGAAATCTGACCCATAGAAATCACTATCTCAGGTCGAAATGTGGTAATGGTTCAATACTTTTCAGAAATCTAGTCAAAGTTTATTTCCTCTAAGATTCATGCCACAGATTTTGGTTTTTTATATCTCTTTTCAAAACACAATGTTTGTGCTTCTGTGAATGATCCAGACAATGCCCTGGATCCACCTTTAATGAAGTTGTCAGAGTTACGTCAGGGTTAATTAAACCCAAGAAGCACAAAACTGCAGTGTGGCATCAACAGGATGTCAGGTTTGAATATTATTCATCTCCATATTCAAGGCTTATGTGAAAAGTACCTCTCATTCCCACAGTATTCCTGCATGTATTGGTTATTCTAGCTCCCTGTCCCCCATTATATGACAAAACCTGTCCAGAAGACTTGACATCAGTTCCTCCTTCATGTTAAATTATATAAACTTAATTCATCTCATCCAGTGTTTATTGCAGGGTTAAGCTGTATCTCCGGGTAACAAATCTAAACTGAGTTTCCATGGATTTGTCATGAACGAAGCTACAAGTAATGTCTTTGAAGAGAAAAAGCAAAAAAACCCACACCCTTCAGCCTGAGTAATTTTAAGCCCTAATGTGACATTCCTGCCTGTGAAAGTTAATGCTGTGAGAGCCCAAGAGAGACACCTGCAGAAAGGAAAACTCATACATCACTAAAGCTAAGGCTGGGAATGATTTTTCCACTTAAAACATTTTTGGTTTTTTAATCAGATCAGGAGACAACAATACTTTCAGATAGATAAGAAACAATTTTTTTAACCTTTCTTAGGTTTCCAGCTAAATCAGTCCCCTGATGTAGCTTATTAGGTAATCATATCAATGTCAGGCTTAGCACAGGGAGCGTGAGAGGAACAAGTGACCAGGGCACTTTTGGTGATGCTTTGCCAGTTCTGGGTTGGGAGTGTCAGCAGTTCAAGGTCTGCACTGCTCTACAGGGAGCTCTGCCCGAAGGAGTACAGACACACAATGAGCACCCCCGTAAAGCTGCTTGTGACCAACAGACTTAAGAATTAATTAGCTTGTAAAAGACCTTGTTTCAATATGGTCAAAGTTCCTTAGAACTAATAGGTTTCTATAGTTTCAGGAGTGCCAGCCTTATACATTTGAGAAATAGCACATATATCAGGTTGTAAGAGACATTCTTCTTGCTAAACTCTACAAAACTTAAAAAAAAAACAACCAAAAACCTTTTAAAAGTCACTATACATTAAGTTTAAAACCATTTAAAAACTTCCAATAAATGATCGTACAAGATAGAATGCAAAGAAACATGGATTGAATGCAATGGCCAAAAAGCTGCAACATGAAAGCTTCTGCTTTGTGATTCAATGACAGTACAAGCAAACCCCATGTAACTTTTAGACTTTAGATTATTTATTTTTTAAACAGTTTGCCTGTTATCAGAAGTGACAGCAATGTCTAACACCAAGCTTTTCCTGATACATCACAGGAAACTTTGATTGTTTCTAACTTCGCTGAACTTAAACTCTTGGGCTGCAGTTTCCCAACATTTATGTCTACCTCGGGTGAAACATACTGAGAAAGTTTCAGTGGAGATATTTCTGCAATTTCCAAGAACAAACAAACAATGTAAAAAGAGATGAGATTTTATTAGAGTGACACAAAACTACCTGGCATTGATCCTTCAAGAAACTTCAGTACCTTCATGCTTCAGGGAGGGACTTTATACCTGTCATCTTCATTGAGTCTGCTTCAGCTGTCCACAGCTTCGATACAGAGAGCACTTGGGGGCACTAAAAGGCACCTCAGAAACAGGTGGGCTAAAAAGATAAGGGAATTAAGCAGACCTGGACTTGCTGCAGATGTCAAGCAGAGATGTGCTGCTCATATTTCCCACTGTAGTGCCAGGACTTGCCTGCTCTGCGCCATACTTCAGCATACCTTTGGCTCCACAGGGAAGCCACAGAGCTGTTGGGGAAGTGCTGTGGGAGTCAGTGATGCACCAGGGAAGGGGAGAAGAGTTGATGGTCCAGAAGCTGTCAACCCTATGGCTCAGACAAACTGCCACAGCCTCAGAGACAGCCTTTGTTACCCTTCTCTAGTTTGCTCCTGAACAGCATCCCATGGCTCAGGCACCCTCTCATGCTCTGCTCATGGTTGTGGTGGCCTCACAGATGATCAATATTAAGTCTTTATTTTACCCGGCCATTTACACTAGGACTATATCATGACTTCAGAACACCTTAAGAGCCACTATTTCTACTACAGAGAGGGGACTTTGTAATTGTTTCCCTTTAATAATAGCATCAGGGATCGGCCAGCTCCACTCTGCTGGGTTCAAAAGAAATCTGTGTCATTCTTATTTCCAGATCCTATCTGAGCTTGTGGTTAAAATTCAAAGAAAAGTAAAGGAAATGCATTCATTTATTGCAGCAAATTTTGGATTAAGTCATGAAAATAAGGCCAAACATGAAGCCAAGCAAGCTGTGTTACACAAACATGCTTCTTCAGTGGCCCGTAGACCCGGGTAGCAGTGTGCACACAGAACCTATAGGCACTGGAAGGGATGAGCCAGTCATTTGTTCACTGTAATGACATGTCTGAGTGTTCTTCCACCACCTTCCCTAAAGGACACTGTATATTGGAGGTGGGGTAGAATTAAAACCCACTGGTAAATGCCCCAGTGGGTGCTCAGACACAGCTTCTAGACTGCAAGTAGTCACCATTTTTCATTGTATTTCCCCACCTGCACATGGTCTCATGGAAAGCAAAGCTGTTGCTTCAGGAAAAAAGCCAGTCCTCGGGCACTAGCAGAAATAATTTAACATAAATTGCAGCGGCAGTTTCAGAGAAGTTATATGACCTTGCACAGAGGAGCACAAGGAGTCCTCCCATAATCTCTTTCCTCAGCTTTTCTACGTGGGCAGTAGCTCACAGCAGAACACTGCTAATGTACTGATGGAAGAAGAGGGAGGAAGAAATAAAGTCTTAAACCACTGTAGTTATTTTTACAGAAATGGCCTGACAATAGCTGTTCAGAGTACTGTTTACACAGACCGCAGCTTAGGCTGAGTATCTGAAGTTTGGGAAGTGAGTAAACTTTCCCTATCAGTAAGGCAAAATAAGTAATTCCATCATTGTCCAAACTACCCTTACCCCAGCTTGGGAAGTCTTTCTGCTCAGATGTGATTTAATAGAATTCCTTCCCCCTGCTGCACTTCACAGGAGAAGAAATCATAGATGTCATCCTGAATACCATGTCACGCATTTTCTCTCCTCCCTTCTCTCTCCCTCAGTCATGCAACTAGAAAGTCCACTGTAACTAAAATCAAACCTGCAAGATAATCTATGGAAGTATTAATAGAAGACCCTCCCTATTGTATTGCCATTTGTATTGCTTATAAAAACAACCTAACAGAATAGACTAACTCTGGAAGTTACCTATCCCCCTTCTCCCAACCACTGTATCCTCTATTTTTCCATTTTTCACCCAACTAGATGGGTGGGATGTCTCTAAAATAGGTTGTGACATCAATGCATGGCTTCCTGAGATAAGGGTGAACGAGAAAACCAAATTTGCTGCTCTGAGTTTGAGTGATGTCTAGCAAATTTTGAATCCCATAGCACATCTAGCTGAGTAATATAATTTCAACTTCTAACATGCTGAATGGCCTTGTTCCTTTACTTTTCTGTAACTTTAGCTGTTACTGTTAAATAGTTTCTGAAACAGTGTTTTTCAATCAAAACATATTAAGAAGAAAGGGAAGAAAAAGGAGGAGGGAAAGAAGAAAAAAAGGGGGAAAAAAAGAAAAAAGATACCTTTTTCTAAGGCATGATTGTGTTACCCTGTTCATGCCATGCCTGGTATCAAGTAGATGGGATTATTTGTTTTTCTTAAAACTTCAGCACTTAGGATCTTCCTGGTGTATATGTGGGCTTATTTGGATATTAATCATTAATAGCCATGTGCAGCTATGATTTGGTTACAGTAAAAAGACCAATGTTACTGTAACGTCACTGTAAACAACAAATGAGGAAAAGTAGAGTGAAAGCATGGGCTTTAATGCAGACTCCCTTATATTAAGATATCAGCCATAACAACTAAGTTGAGGAAGAAATAAACTAGTACCAGAAAAAGCCTGGACCATTTTTTACCCTGAGGTGTGGAGGAGCCAGGACACAATCTCAGCTTGAGTTACTTGCTTTCTCCCAGGGAAGTTCTGGGCTGGTGTTCCTGTGCCCTGCCTCTTACTCATGTCAAGGAGCAAAGGCACAGTCTTCTCTCAAGGAAGAGAGTGTTGCATAGCAGAAACAGCTCAGCACTGACAGGTTTCAAGTACTCGTTAAAATGAGGTGTAGAATCCCTTTTCCTTAGTGTACCAGAATGATACATAGAAAACTTCTTTTCATAGAGTTCATTCGTAGCCAAGAAACCCTATTTTGCAATGGAAAGAAACATTCCTTCTGAAAACGAAGATCTACAAATGATGAACAGGAGGGAGGATGTGAATCAGAGCTGCATGCAAACCTGGGATCCCTGTTCTCTTCAGGAATGAATTACCAGGCTGGCTATTCCTGACCTCCTAAATCTCAGCTGATATCACACCTTATCAGGGAAACAATCAAAACAATGGGAGAATTTGGGAGCTCTACCTTCCTTAAAACAAGACAAGTAAAACAAAGTGTTATTAAACAAAACACTGAGTTTTCAAATACAGTTGGTTTTCCTGACTGTATGGAAAATGAATGAAGTTAATTTTCAAGGATAAGAGCATTCTTTGAGTCATATACCTGTTACTGTACCTGAATTTGTACTTCCTCTACCTTTGGAGAGTTTCATTATTTTTTATAATATTCTAGCTGCCATTCAAATCTCAAACAAAAAAATGAATAATGTAAAATAAATTGTCTAGAAACAGATTTACTTATAAAAATCCAGTGAGTCGGGGTAACCTGTCTCATATTTTTTTTCCTCATTACAGTTGTTCAGGAACATTTTTAATCCTTGGGTTCCCAGGTAATTTATATCCAGCAACCAACTTGCAGACTTTATTTGATCAAACAGACTGATGTAAATGATAAATTTTTTAGATTGCCGAAATATGCAGTCCTGACAGGTTTGAGGTTCTCTGAATGGTTTCAGGAGTATCTCTTGGGGCAATATTGCTTTTTATAGCTTCTTAGCTATGAAAAGGCCACACTCAAACCATGCTGAAGGATAATACACAGCTCATAGATAAGTTTGAATAACGGCCTCTGATAGCTGGTAAAATGCCTGGCATGCTATGTCGATTATAGTTGCTGATTTTCATATTTAAATACACTAATACATCTTTAATTACAATTACAATCACCTCTAGCAATGTAAAAGCTACACTGTACATGCCAAGGAACTTCAGGAACATTCACATAATTGCTCACATACTATAAGGGTAGAACAGGTAGGTAGCTAAATGTTTCAAATACACAGTATCTTGGCATTGCTATGATGAATTTCTAAACAGAGAGGGGACTCCTGCATGTCTTTTGTATGTTTCAGCCTGCACATGTAGCAAAGCTGCAAGCTCTGTTTCCATTCAAGAGCATGTTCACAGCCATTCAGCATTAAGCAACTTGCAGCACAGGTCTTTCTTTCCCAAGATGTAACACAGAGTTAAATATTATAAGTGGTGGTGGTGGTGTTCTTTTTTATTAATATATAAAAGGTAGCAATTTACCAACACTGCAAGTCTTTCAAAGACTACTGAGTCATTCACAGTGAAATTAAAAACCTAGTCACTTTTCAAATTTTCCTTGTGCCTTTTTCACCATTGCAGAGCTCAGACTGCATGAAACCTTCATCTACATGCATTGTGAAAACACTTTTGAGCCTGAAAACTGGTAGAAGGAAAAAAGTGCAATGCCATTAACTTCAAAGCAGCAAGCCTTTGAAACCCTTCAAGCAAAGAGAAACTGTAAAGCTTTTTCATCAAGAGCTGTAGACACATTGGCAAGATACCCCAGAAATATCCCCAGAATCATGCCTCTAACAACTAGTTTCGACACCAATGAAGAGCCAGGCAAAACAGAAACTTGATGGAAATATTTGAGAGTTTTGTTTCTTTTAATCAATGTTTCAAGTAGTTTCATTTTTGCCCCTTAAAAAACAGAAGGCATTTTTAATCCTTCCCTAACCTAGTGAAAACCATATGGGTCTACAGAACTCATGCATGTTCACCTAGAACTCCACCCGAAACTGGACCAGACTCCCCTCACAGTACCACCATGTTTTTAATAGAAGACTATAAAATCTAAGAGGAGCAGTTCACCATACAGGGGCAATAGCACTCGTGTACTTTTCTGACAGCATACCCTGGTTCTGCCCTCCTTAGGGCCCAGAGGGGCAGGCTGCCTGCAAGACAGAGGTGGAGGCAGCAGACTTCACTACAGACGGCCTAAGGCTGTAAGCTATGATCAATAAACCCAGAATTCTAGCTTTGTGGCACATAATTCCCCTTTCCAAACCAAAACAACGAAGACTAGAATAGGATCTCTCACCTACAGTGTTCCTTCTGGCATAACAATCCTTGCTGACGCGCACAATGCCAGAGCACACCTAACCTGCAGCACATGGAAGACCACAAGCTTTCTCTATCTCCAGCACTCTGACAGTTCTCATATATTACCCAAAAAGCACCCCTCAAAACCTCACCATCCAAGGTCACAAGGTGTTGAGAGGTCTTGAATACAATTCCCAACAGCAAAGCCTACTGCTGTACCCAAGCAAAGCACCTTGACGCCAGCTCACAACGGACACAGTTATCTGCTTTGTCCAAGTTAAAATGTAAGAATGCACCAGGTATAAAAGAATTGCTTGCGTGGTAACCCTGGGCAAATCATCCTTCATTTGTATGTGATTATTAGAGCTGCCTAGACATGTGACATATGATGATGTGGAAATTGTTAGCATGGGGTAAAGATAATCTTTTAACCAATAGCCAATAAAAAGCTTGTTTCCCCAATGGAATTCAGATCTATTTAATACAAAAGAAAAGGTCAACCCCCCGATTTTTTTTTTCTAAAAAAAGTAGCAATAAACTGAGAGGTTTGGGGTGGTTCTGACCAGACTTTGGAGTTATTGGTTTTGCAAACTATTTCTACAGATAAACACATCTAAGAATTCTGTGCTAACTGTATCATCCTGAACTCATCTTGAACTCTGAGCTTTCAATTTTGTGTCCTTTGAAGTAGTAGTTCATTGGAAGGTACATTACCACAAAAATTCCTTAAAGTACAGTAAAAACATTCACAAGTTTTAATCAATAAACTACATGACTTTGGTTTTCTAGTGGCATGTACAGTATGCTCACATCAAGTGCCAGAAAGATTCTCTTACCTAGTTAAATTTAAATGAGAAGTTTTTTCTGTCTGCAAAACAAATGAAAACTAAATATCATTAATCTTTGAAACTATGGAGACTACCAGTATTTATATCCCACCAAATACTAACACTTTGAAGTTTCTGAGAGCTCCCAGTGTAGATTAGCATCTCTTCATACAAAAAGTCAGGAACAAGTCACTTGCACCCAAAAAAAACCATTCATAGCCATTAAATTCTAGACCCCTAGTTGAACACTTTCTCTTCTAATTACATTTAAAGATCAATAATAGAAATGTACACTTTCTGATTTGGTATAAAAGACAGACTGTCAGAAGTGTGTGCAGTTCAAGAACAAAAGAGAAGATACTGTTGTTTAAGTTGAACTGAGTTGCCTTAAACTTCCCTCTCAGCACTATTCCCATCTTCTTATTTGATGATAGACAAAAATATAATACCAAAGGTTCTTCTATGGAGTGCTAGCTCATCTTGAAATTAGAAGCCAATGAAAAATAACAATAAAAATTACATTTCCAGCGGTATTTCCAGGAAAGAGATCTTGACATCTGAACTGAAACCTACCCTTGAAAGAATCTGATATTCAATAGGTAGGCAGCTCCTCCAGCAGGGAGGAGGATTTTGTTGGTTTATGTTGCAGGGTTTAAGGTTTAATCAGACAATACTCCTAAAACTCTAACGCACCGTTAGCATATGCACAAATGACTTGCATGGTTTCCCACCTCAGCATAACATAACACTGGTGCTAGTTTATACATTAAGTGGTAATTCCCATAGATTAAGCCAAGAACTGAATAGCCGGAGAGGAGTTGCTTACATGGGCCTACTGGTACTACCCACAATGGGGTGGAGGAATGAGTCGTAGTTGAGGTGAGAGGAGGACGATTTTCTTTTGTTTTTCATTGAGCTGAAGATCCCCATTTTATCCATGCAGAAAGTTTGGTATCTATGATCTGGCAGCCTGGTTGCTCAGAACCACAAGGAAATTCCTGTTTCCCTTTAATAATCCAAGGAAAAGTTGGCTTGGAGGCTTCAGAGCACTGGGAGTCACAGTGCCTACTCTTGAGATACTAAATAATGCAGTGTAAGAGGAGATCCTCCTGCACAGCAGGGTAAAAGAAGGAAAGACGCTTTGAAGTGAAGGAGGCAGTTGAGGCTGGGCTGCAAGGACACCCTCAGGATGACTTTTGAATGTTTTCTGCAGTGTCACCTCTCTGACATTTCAATGACTGAAGGCATCAGAGGAACATTGTGTACAACTGTGCTTTCTGCCTACCACTGGCACTCTCCTGGGGAGCAGCGAGCAGGCTCAGATTAAGGCTAAACAGAGCACTCTTCAGATGCCGGAGGCACCAGACACAGCTCTGCTGTTCGCAGTCTGTAAGGTCAGTACATGTAGCACAGGGCATGCAGCAAGGCACTCCAAGAGCGGCTGGCTGGCGCTGGCTGCAGTGCCTTCCCTGATAGTGATGGCACAATGCTGAGGCACCACAAATACAAGTCCGTGGGAGCAAGAGGAGCAGAAACATGGGCCAACAGCTGAAATGTTCTTGGTCTGATCTTTTTCCTTTCCTGAGTCATAATATTCAAGGCCCTGGCCTGATGAGAGGTTTTCAGTGTTGGGGAAGTCAAAAACTATAAGGTGATTTAGCTTCCCCCAGTATGCTTTATTTATCTGACTGTGCTGTCTTGGTATGTCTCCCATGGACTACTTCTGTAAGAGCAATCCTCACATGCTGGGATTTCTTACAGCTTCCTATTAAAGACACCCACTGGAAATGCCAACACATCAGAAAAAGTGACAAAACCTGAACCTGTTTTTATTCTATAACACTGCCTAAAACACTAATTAAAAAGAGAAATACAGTAACAAGACCAAGACAAACTCTGCTCTCAGGAAGCCAGAATAAATCCATTGCTTCCTGATTTTCACATGCACACAGGAGAGCAGGACTTTGGTTTAAGACCATTATTTCTGACAGAATCATTGCTCTTGTAGTGGTGGGCTGAGGTATTACTGTGCCATAGGACCCAATTTGCATCCTGATTAGTTTGAATCACAAGTATGAGCCCACGTTCCAGATTCATGGAGACAAGAGTTAAGGTTACATTTCCATGTCAGAGAGGCAAAGGAGGAGTACTCAGTTTGCAAGCCAGCATGTCAAGGCACAAAAATCCATTGTGCAAATCATGAAGGAAAGCCTGCTCATCTTGTTTGTCAGCTTGAACATGGTTCCAGAGAAATCCTGCAAGCCGTACAACTCAGACTATCCTCTTGTTCCACGGTAACAGCTTATACTAATGATAGATTATACAAAGGAGGTGGGTACAGCAGAGTGCTGGAAGTGGCCACCTTTTTTCTCTTAGGCACAGCAAATCATTCCCAAGCAGTTCTACAACTCTGATTAAAATATCCATTTCTGAAAGACACAAGAGCATACTGTGAAATCTGTATTATCTGATCCTTTGGTAAGAAAGGCAGCTTTTGCTGTTGAGAAATAAACAGCTCAAGTCCAGCTTGACATCACCAAGCTGTTGGAGCCCCAGAAAAGAACACAGCCTTACATTTCCTTTGTAGTGATGGATTTTGTCCTGTGCTTTTGTAAGGTAGGAAGGAGAGTTGCTTGCAATACATTTGAAACAAATCAAGAAGAAAACCAAAGCTATTGTTCACAGAAAGGATATTATCAATATGTGGCTTGCGTCACTAACTAATAATATTTTGGAATATGACACTGAAAAAAAAAAAAAAAGAAGAGAGAAACACAAAAAAACCCAAACACCAACAAAGTACACCCCCCAAAAAAACTCAACCAAAACCAACAAACAAGACAAAACCAAAACTAATTGTTCCACTGCTGTAGAGTCAGTGAAGAGAGACATGAATTTCCTCAGGTAAACTCGGAATTTAGGTATTTTCTGGCTCACATTCTCATACTGGCTTTGTGTTTCTACAGATTAAACAAAGTGCATAAGTAGTCCTCAACCTCAGGTTGATGGCATGAATCTTAAGCTTCATCACCAAAGCTGAGATGACAGCAAGCTATATGATTTTTAGACACCTTGACCTAAAGAAGAGGTCAAGGACCTTTACGTGAGACTACAGCTGGCAAAACTGGAAAGCAGACAGGTTTGGTTTTACATTTCAGGGTTTTATTGTACTTGTACCCAGTGCTTCTGCAGGTATTCATCTCCCACCGTCAACAGTAGTCTATGCTAGACATTAAGTAAGGCCAGAAACAGTTCCTGCTGAAAAGATCCATTGAGCCAAACCACAAGGTTTGTACAGCAAGCTTGGTGCAGCCCCACCGATGGAGGCTGTCTTCCATAGCTCTCATGCCTTGACTTCTCTCCAGGTTGTATGAAACGCAGTACAGACCATACTCCTTTTAGTTATGTACCTTGATTTTTAAGTCTTTGTTTACCATATGGTGCCAATACAAGTACCACTCAAAAAGCAAATGCAGATACATGGAAATCACACTCAAAACTTCACATTGGAGAACTTACTGAGAGGCTGACACTTTCTCAGACCTAGTGCTCTCAAGTCAGGGTGACCTCAATATAGACTGAGTCCAGAACAGAGACTCATTGTCCAGAAACAATTGGTTGATGAAAAGAAGAGTGTAATTACCTAACTTACACCAGCTAAAGATCTACTCACATTAATGAAAGAGTGATAATTTGGGCAAGAAAACATAAAACGTAAGTAGAGATGCATTTGCATAGTTCTAGAGGAAGAAGATTCTAGTTTAGCTTATTCTCTTATATTTAAAGAAAAACAAGATTCTTGTAGAAGTGGCTTTAGTATAAGAGCATTCCTTTATGTAAACTATTAAAGAACTGCCAAGATACTACTTTAAAATCTGAAGCAAAACCACACCCTTACCAGCCACAGGAGAGAAGCCAATATCCCACAGCGTTGTTTAACTGACCCTGTTACCAATATATGTATCGTGAGCCTTGTGGGAATTGATCCTTTTAGATTTCTTTCATCATTTCTCACATTTCCAAACTTCTACTCTATTTGGCACAGGGTTGATAATAACATGAAGAACAAGCACAGGTGGGCTGCCAAGCTGCCTCTCAACAGCTTCTGCTGACAAAGGGGAAACTGAAGACAGCAGGTTGGAGCTGACACTGCAAATCTTAGCTTTTTTGTAACTGTTTCCATTTCTTTTTAATTTGACAGACAGGCTTGAGTTTCCACTGGGGAGTAACCATGTTATGACAGTCTCAGAACTCTGGGCAGCCCCAGTGCTAGTGTCCTACCTGCAAAAAGTGGCTGTTTCGTTCACTGCTGTGCTTTTTTTCCCCCCCTCTACTCATTGATCACTATCTTTTTGACAATAGCATTGCAGATGCCTACAAGGTCTTTTATTCCCTGTATATTCTGTGCAACAAAACTTCTCTTTCTTTCTGCTCCCAGACAGCTTCCCCAAAATTAAAAACTACTCCCAAATTTGTTGATACTTTTTCCTTATCTTTTTGAGATTTCACACTGCACCATTGAAGCTGCTACTGACTTCATTAGAATCAGGTTCCAGGACTTTTTGTCCAAAGTGTCCCAGTTTCTTACCTTGAGGTATTTTTTTACAAATATTTCTTTCATAATCTATGCTTTTGTCCCATATTTTCCTATGCTGAGATAGAACTAATATTGCCATCTCATCGAGCAATTTCCAGATTCATTCAGATCCTCATTTCTCCTGGCATAGAAAACAAACAAACAAAAAACTTAGTCTTTCTTAAAAAATCATAGACTTCTAGAACAGCATGATCCAAGTAACAAATAGTGAAGAGAATACAGGGACTTTTCTCCCTCTTTTCTTACTTCCCTAACATTTCTGCAACATTGAGAGCATTGTTTCCACCCTAGGGTGGTGTTTCATGCAAACCGACATAGGTATGCCCTACCCAGACTTCTCAGCAGTCCCGGTTTTGAAACCAAACAAGAAAACAGGACCACAGCTGAACTATCAGGCACTTATAAGAAGGTCAAGTAATTAATTTGGAAAACATTGCACTTAAGATTGAAGTACTTTGGCAAAACTCAGGTAGTTTAAAGAGAATTTTCTTCATTCATCCTGAATCTGTGTTTTATTTCCAGGGAAAAGCATGAAACTAAATTTTAAAAGTCTTTGCTCAGCTATATTAGTGCCATCCATAAACTCTGTAGACAACTAGTCCATCAGTGACTGAGTAAGAGAATTTAATATAAATTCTCATAGATCTGAAACCACTGTTGATCTAGTGTTCTCTTCAAAGTTAACAGGAAGAGTCTTAATAATGACTGCTGGGATGTTTCAGTGATCCCATCCAACACAGGGAACAAGTGTTTGAATGTTAGTATCAGGTGGAGTTCCTGGTACCCAAGATGAGATCCCTGACTTAGCAGTACTGAGTCTGGAACTTGGCATGGAACTGGAGAGTTCACATCATTGTAAGACACTTCCCCAGCATGCTTAGAGTCAAAATTAAGAACTCCATTTTAAGTACTGTCATTAATATGTATGAACTCAAATAGTTTGCCAATATGTGTCTTCAAAACTGCATTAAGATTTAGAACTACTGTACTCCAAATAGGTACAACCATGTATATGAGAAGAAAAAAAACCCCACAAGTGCCTGTAGTCAGTTGTACAAACAGAATTAAGCAGCAAAGAAAAACAGCAAGCTGAGTAGAAAATTGGTTAGAAATTGGAAATCAAGTTGTAATTGGTAATGGTTTATGAAAGAGGCAAACAGGGTAGAAATGATGCTTCTTGTTCTCCATCTCTATCAATTACTCAGATGAAGGAATAAGAAGCTGCAATTCACAAGTTTGCCTAAACATTAGCATAAGAAGAGATACTGGGTTTGAAATGCTGTTCTGGCAGCACTTTGACTCTGAAGGCTAGCAAATAGAATTTAATACAGATAAGTGGACTTTGCATAATGGAAGTTAAATATTAATTGTAACCACAAAGTAAAAAGCAAATAATGCAGACAACATATTAAAAGGATTAATGAAGTGTAATATATTGTTTCTCCCCAGATGCATTGTAAGAGCAAGAAAATGGGAGAGTAAGATGCTTGGTTGACCACAAATCCTGTCTAAATTACGTTACATGATAAACAAAACACTTATTGTACTAAATTCAGTTTTGGCTCATTATTTATATGAAAGTATTTAAGGGAAAAAAAATGCAGGGTATGTGTTATCCTATGACTGTCAAATAAGAATTACCATGAACTTGTGTTTCCTCACTGTTTCAAAACACATACCATTAAATGCTTAATAGTGGTTAGCAAAAATGTATATTGTTATCAGCAGAGGTTTGTTGTTTCCTTCACAGGTGCTTATTTATGAGAGTTCCCTTAGGCTGGAGTAAAGCATATTCATTCCCCATATTTCTTCTAGGTAAACACGTTTGTGATTATTATTGATGGGAAGTATTATGTGACAGCAATGCAGAGCAGGGATCATAAACAAACAGTAAGACTTGCCAAGCCATATAAAGACACAAATACAAGTGATAGTGTTGCTAACAGCTAGTAAGCATACAAATTTGGTGCTCCTATCATGTTGTGTGACATTAGGGTCAAGCATGTAAAATACAGAATTGTATAGCTCATTTAGAATACCCATACATTCCTTCTAATGCAGCATGAAAAGACTTCTAGGAGAGCCTGGAATACAATATTAATGTGGCAAGCCATTCTATTCATAATGGTGTATTGTCATTTTTAATAGGGACAGGGCTAAACCCCAGGAAACTTATTTTCATATTAATCTGTTTTTTCCTGTCAATCTACTTGCCTATGATTTTTTTTTTTTCCTGTGTTTGGACTATTCCTATCCCATTCTCCCTAATTTTTCCAATTTCTGATCAGAGGGGTTTTTTTTAATAAAAACTGAACTTAACCCATCAAAATGTGTTACTTCACTAAGATCATGATTTTGGATTGAAAGCCTTAAAGTGAATTTTTACAAAAAGGAAAAGTTCACATCTCTGCCTCCCCCATCTACCTTATAAAGCTCTAATTTACATTTAAAAGTATTTTTTGAACAACAATAAGAGACCTGTGGTACAGTTATTATGATAACTAATTTATGTTCCTAATGCTTAGGAAGGAAAAAATTCCTTCCCCACCAGATTCCTAAACTTTCAATTGTTGTTTCAAAGACAGGGACATCTCTCTGCCGAATTCATGAATGCTACTTATGGAAGAAACCCAGTGTCAAGTTCTGGATCTAAATGAAAATTAATTTTACAGATCTTGTACAAATGCTCTGAAGAGAGACTTTTCCAAAATCCGTCTTTTCCAAAGTGGAGAAAGAATCCCCTCCAATGCTTTGATGAACAAAATATCTAGACAAGTTTATTTTCACTTCACAATGCAAATGTGCTTCTAAAATTTTGAGGGATTTCACCTTCAAAAAAATGGGTGCTTTTCTAGTCAGTCCCCACCAAACTTTGAAATAAAGAAGCTGTTAACGTTTTGAGTATCAGCAAGGTCATGTTGATTCCTTAACCATAACGTTTCTGCAGGACCCTGGTACAGATGCTTGCCTATCAAAAACTTAGTAAGTATGCAAGAGAGAAGAAAATTAGGCAGCATAACATGCTTTCATTTCCATCTGTCTTCACTATGGCTGGATGTTTCATTCTCTTCATGCTTTTAAGAAGCAATGTTTCCACATATTCAGCAATTTAGGTGCTAACTATTTTTTGTTGATAAAGGTTTTGATTCAGTTTCCCCCAAATGATGACAATTCAGATAATTTACTACAATGTTAATAGGAATTTATAATAGAATAAAAAATAATTATGTATAATAGCAATAGTCATCTCTAGATCTAAATAGGTTCAAATCATAGAAAAAAATAAGATAAAATCTGTTTTTCTAGGTATCCTAAAGCATCCCTGTCTGCTAAAAATAGCCACAGATAGAAAGGGACATTTCACCCTTCCTATTTCCTATAAGAAAACTGGAGTTGCAGTTCTCTGACAGATTGACAAACTCCTCTAAGTGGATTTCTCTGCTATTTGGAGATAGTACAAAAGCCTTAACATTTCTCTCTGAGGTGTTAATTCAGGAGCAGCTTTTAAAAAAGAAAATTTGCAAATGCTGGATTCAAGTACATTTCTGTGTCATGGACATGCCACTGGAAGACAAGCCAAGATGCTTGTTTCCACTTTAAAAAGAATTAGTATAGCCTTCGGAAAATAAATAATGAAAAAAATCTACTGCCCAGTTAAAAATCAGTGCCAGTTCTACTTTACAAGACTGGCATAATAGATGGTCCTGTACAAAACTTGGAACATATGCTTTGTATTTTTACTAATGAATGACTGAGCCAGTAATAGAAATTTTGATAGACAACGGTAAGAAAGAGTCCTATTCAACTGCAGATTGTATTTGTATCCAACACAATGCAGTTTTCATGATGCATTGCAACCACAGGAATAGTATATCATCTGAACAACACGAATATGATTACAACTCAGAGTCAAAGAACGACTCTACGGACCACCCTTCAAATAGAAACGTATATTAAAAAATCCATTTCTTTGCATTAGTTGAGTTTCTAGATTTTATCAATAGTTGAGTCACAGCCACTGGGTAAGATTTGGAGTTGGCATAAATCAACAGGGCCACTGGAGCTCCAAAGTACATCAGAAGACTGTTTGTGTCAGTCGTAGTGAACAAGGGTGAGTAAAGTCTTCAGTAACACTCCAGCTGGTCACCAGATTTTCACCCCAAAGAACAAGGAAAGAGAATCTGGTGTAACAGAGCATGAAAAAAGTCAATTGAGCACAGACTGTAGAAAACCATTGACCAGAGGATTTGGACTAGGTGATTTTTGAAAGTTCCTTCAAACCCAAACCATTCTGTAATTCTATGTTTAACGTCTAATTAGGAAATATACTTCTGAAAACTTATTTCACTTTAACGGTCTAAAATTTGCGCGTCTACTTAAACTAAGAATAGGGATATCCTTTACTGTCACAGACTAGTACCAGACCAACAAATCAGCTTCTGGATGGATCAGTTTCTCTCCAAAGAACTATACGCAATGTTATGCACTTACTTAAGTCAGATGCCTAAATTCCAATGGGTTAATCTTTGTCTGATTTTTTGCAAACAATGGACTTGATTACATTTCACTACCCCTTCCATATTATCCATTACAATCAATTATAAAACCAATACGTACTGGATACAGGACAAATAATTTATTGTACATTGAGGAAAAACTGGTTTATTGACAGAAATTTGATAAAGCATCATTCCTAGGACATGATTGGGAATTGGAAAAAAAAAGAAGAAACACTGCACCTTGCAATAATAACATGAACACTTCAAAGAGAAAGAAAGCCCTTAAAATGTCTCTAGGAGCATGCAGCAAAGCAAGAACAACCTTCCTATACTAACAAATAACACGGCAAAAATTCTAACAACCAGAAACCTGAGCTGCAGCTAACTGATCCCATTTCTATCACTTAAAGTAATAAAAAAATTTGGGCATGAGACTGTAAAACAAATTTATCCAAGATATAATTGAATACGCAACAGGGTCACAGAGTAAGTTCTTGCAAAACTAAGATTTTGCACTCAGAAAAGGAGCAAGTCTCCCATGCAATCTTTTGCAAACTCATTCTGATCTCTGTAAACATCCCCTTTATCCAGAACTTCTCTCTACATGAATAATAATTACCTTTTTTTTTTTTTTTGTAGGAAATTTCATTCCAATGATTTGCTGTCCGTCAGAGATGCAGCGGGTCACAGTTTCTGCTTTAACTCTTTTATTACTGCAGGGGAAGCCAAGAAAGGACACGACCAGTGACAAAGTTTCTGTTCTCATATTAGCACACCCATATATGTGTATGTAGGAGACATTCTGGAATGCAGTGAGAGAAAACCCTGTCTGAACACTAGCAAACAAAGTTTAGTTTATCTGCATATTCTGTAGAAGGCAAGTGAGAAGCCATAAATGAGTCTGGCTAATTGGACAAAACATAAGTGAGCTTAGTTAAATGGACAAGCCACATCAGACCCAAATGAACATTCACAAAAATGTTTTCAACTCCCTCTTCCCCACAGATTGCCTGAATACAAAGGTTGTGCATTGTAAGCGCAGCCTCATGAAATCTTGTGTTCATAGAAAAGCTTGATTTAATAGCTATGGTCCATGCCCTCAAAGGCTTCACTTATCCATATGAATTCCCCATCACTTATGTCAAGGTGAATTATGATCCAATGACAGTTTTCCTATACATTTCATACACCAAAAGTCATGGTTTTCTAGATCCCACATGAATCAAGCAGGCATAAAAATTAATCCTGCATTCAGAGACTGGCAAATATACTCATTTATTTTAAATTTGTTCACATGGCTAGATTTATTTTTGCAAAAGTCTCTCATAGGACAGGATTAATCCAGCCCTTCCCTGGCAAACTTCATTACTACTCTAACATGACAATGCACCCCATCAAAACTCAGAAACAACACTGAGCCACTGCAGTTTTGGCTCTGCTGTCACACTGAGAAGATAAGAGAATAGAAATCTCCTAAAATCTAAAAATCTCTCTCAAACACTTAAAAAAAAACCCAAACAACAAAACATAAACCCAAAACAAACAACAACAAAAACCCAACAAACAAAAACATACCAAAAAAACCAACACACCGCTAAAAAGATAGTCAATAAATATGATCTCCAACCAGCAAGTGTTCAGTGTATTCCTGTGTGGAGTAGCAGAGACATTTATATTTTGTTAATACTCTAACACGAGACAGGATGTAAATAGCTCATAAGTCTGTTTTAGATCTTCAAAGTAAAGTAATTTTTATTGCCAATTATGTCCATTCATCTTCTCTTTAGTCTCCCACATGTCAAAACACACAAAACCAAAGAAACAACCAAAGAAAAAAAAATTACCTGCCTCCTGTGAGAGGAGAAAGAAAGCAAACCAGTTTTGTGTAGTCTGGTTTTAATTCTCCTCTTCCAGCAGTCAGCCGGGGCTGACCATGCGCTAAAGGTCAATTTATCTCTCTTGCAAGTGGAAATCAGACATGAGAGTATCCCATCTGGAGAATATCTTGTTCCCCTTCATTAAATGGCTGAATTCACTGTGTGTTTCCTCATGTGAGCTTCAACTTCAGACTTATATAGCTAATGGTGAATGCTCCAATAAGCTATGTCAAAATCATCCAGAAAAGATCTCCCAGCAGAATCCTTCAAGAATTAGAAACTATAGCCAGTGAAAGACACTCTTTGCCTCTCTCCAATACCCAAAAAAAAAGTGAATTAGAAATATAAAGCTGCCATAACCTTTTCTTTACGGACAAAAGGGGTCTAAATTAATTTTCTCTAAACAGACCCATCAGAGGTTGATAGGGTGGCACAGATTTTGGGACAAAAGTCTTCCTAAACAACACTATCCATAACTCTTACCGTGTTCCTTCCTTCAATAAACTATACTGTCTGCAGCAAAACTTGATCTCCTCCTTTCGCAGACACTGAAATCTAATTTTAAGACCTACAGTAGAAAAATCTTTCATTCAGAGGTCTGGCCAGTTATGTTTAATAGCCCAGGATGTATTATTACCTGTTTCTAAAAACATCTAATTTCTTTTGGACTTTATAGAAAAAGATAGTTTCTTTTAAAGATAAACAAAAAGCAGGATGGTGGATCATCTTTCTGATGATCCGTTCAGATTCAGATTTTACCTTAGCTCAAGATGCTTAGCTACCTAAAACCACAAAATTGAATGTGAGTTTAAAGACCAATCTAGTCTCCATTTTCAATACTGATTTCAGAATAATATTTTTAAGTCATGATTGATTTTAATCATGAAATCAAGTGCTGGCATTCCCTATTTACAAAGGCAACCATTTATGCTCATCAGCAGTCTTTTTGTATCCAGTGAACTTTGTTTTGCCACCAGAATAACTTTACTTCCTTAAGAGAAGTTAATCTACATAGGCAACACAGTCAGTGTTACCTATTTAGTAGAACACACCATCTGAGAAACACAAATCAAGGGTCTTCATTTCAAGATGCTCAAACACTAAGAGACAGAGTTCCATATGTTTCGTAGCCTTAATTAATTTACCCTTTTCTTATGTGTTTTATGTGTTCATGGTAGGTTATCAAAACTGTGTCATAAGCAGAGCACACATAGAACAAGACTTTTGTGAAGATGAGCCCAGAGGAATTAATACATCTTTGCTCTCTAATCTGAAGCTCCACTGAAACAGCTGGAACCTCTAGGTCCCTATGCAGAATTCAAGCACACGGGATTCAGCAGCAAAGTTCTGCCTCAGACACAGCTGACTTCATTAGCTAGCACACTGCAGCAGTAATTCTGGATTCCCTCTTCCTAATTAGCTGTGTCTACTCATAGCAGTTTTTGAAGTCCTGAAGATGACAACAGGACCCCTGTGTAGGCCCTCAACTGTCCTAATTTGCAGATACAGTCTATCCTTCAATAGTTAAATGGTGTTTCACTCCTTACTGCAAAGGCTGAAATTTAATATGATCATCTGGATTTTTTCATATATATGTATTTATATAAACAAACCTAGTCATCTTCATTAAATAGTCTTGAAAGTATTACCTTTGAGAAACTCTATTGTAAGCAGTACAGTATAATTGACTTCAGCCAGTTCCTCCCCTAGTGAAATTTCTGGGTTTCATGAATTATATAAAGTCACTGTAAATGATGAATTCCCACCATGCCTGCTGGGCATGGTGAGAAAACAGTAAAAAGGTAAGCAACTCTAGGTATGCAAATCTTCCCTGGTTTATCTTTTGCTAAGGTTAACAACAATGTAACTGCACCAAGTTTTATACTATGAAGTATAAACCGGGAAATGCCTGTGGTAAGCAACCATGATGAAAGGAGGAAAAGGGAAAAGAAGCTTTATGACATTATATGTCATATACGCATTTATGTGCATAAAAGCATTTTAAAGACATTTGATCTCTCTTCCAAAAAGAGCCTATGCAATCATAATCTTAAGTTTTCAAACTTAGTTGTAAGCAACTGCAATGTCTGGCTTCCCCACAGTTTTCTCCCATTCAAAGCATGTATTTAAAAGCTCATTTCTGACCTGTGTTGTTTCCACTAGCTCCTGTTTGGCCGGTTGATAGCTATGAGAGAAACAGTATAAAATTTCAGCTCAATCTAGCTGCTGTAAAAAGTCTGTTGATTTAAACGAAGAAAGGTTTCATTCATGGTCAAAGGAATGAAACTCTTACTAGAGGCCTATGCCCCTACCATTGCCGGACCTCACTGCTAACTTCGCTTTCACATTGCAAAAGGATCTCATTCTCTTCCTTAAGGGTGTGAATTCCCAGGCTCAGCTTCCAGGCTGAACCAGGTCTCATTCCCTCCCTCACCAAAGCCACTCCAGGAGGAACCACGGACTCCTGGCTTCTTCCACACTAACCCAAACACATTGTCATGGCTAACAATGTGAAACCGCAGCATACACAACCCACTTTCCAGATGACTTGGTTACAAAACCATCTCACATGCTTTGAGCTTCATGGAGCAGTTACAGATACCAGAAATCCTGTGTTTGAATCCACAAACCAAAAATGGCATGGTGTTTGCTGGTCAGCCCTCGATCTTTTGTAGTCTGCTTAAAAAAACCCTTAAAGGTTAGTAAGCAGCAAATTTAGTACAAACAGGTGAGACTACTTCCCTTCCTGCCTTTGCTATTCTCCAAGATACTAATGCCCTTGTGAGAACAGGACAGAATCTCCACAACTTTTCTGACATTTGTTTATGTTGCAACGAATTCAAGGAATTAATTCTCAATTTTGCTGTTTCTCCCCTGCTCCTCCAACAACTGGTTCCCAAGTATTTTCTTATCAGAACACTATCCAGGAACTTTGTAGATGATAATTTACACCAAAATCACTAATCTGCTTCCACGCTTTTTGCTGCTCCCCAGATTGTTCAGCATATTGTATTCCTTTACCCAGAATTTATGAGGCGGTTTAGGTTTTGGTTTTCCTTCCCCTGGAGAAGTTCCTCTCAGGGCTCCAGGGTCTTTGGGAAGTTCCAGGCCTAACACCCATTTACATGTGTTAGATCAGACAAGCAAGAAGGTAAGAAGAGACAGGTTTCAACCAGCAACTACATGAGAAAACCCTCTATATTAACAGGCTATAGAACACAAAAGACTCACTCCAAAACCCTTCATGAGGCTTGAAACAGCCTTTTAACAGGAAGAGGCTGACACCTTGATCCAGTGACCCTATAAACATTTGGATAGGCATTAGGAAATTGCATGATCTTTACTGGAAAACAAATTTTTTTTTTTTTTTTTTCATCATAGAGCAGAGGAGAAAGTCACACTCCAAATGTGACGGTACTACTTTGCCCTTAGTCCGTTCAAGCAGAGCAACAGTTCAGCAGCTGCCAAATGCTCAGACTCCAGTCTCACACATGCTCAGTAAATCTTGTTTCAGCACAAAAGCACTTATGGTATCTTGAAGCTGCTGCCACCAACTGAGAAAAATAAAATAATATATTGAGAAGAATGCAGCAAGCAACACCCTCAACACACAGCAGCAAGACCTCACTTCCTTAAGCAGCATCTCCTCCCTCCTGCCCTCCCTATTTCCTTAGCCCAGGAACTTACAGGGAGAAATCTGGAGTGTCAGAATGGGGGTTTAATAGTTTCCCATTACCAATACCATCAAAATCTGAACACTAGCTGGTATAGATCAGCAGTACTGACATGGCTTTGAAACTGCCCTGAATTACGGTGGTGGAGGATCTAGCAACACATGCACTACATTTTCAACTGTTGATATGATCCAGCAAAGAAAGAAAACTTCATTTTCACAGCACACCTGAGTACAAGCATATAAGGAAGCAATCTGCTTAAATTAAAGCTACACACTGCATGCAATACTGTTTACTGATTCAAAGATTAACAAAGTTACACCAAATTAGAGTTCTGCAGATAGGAAAGCACATTAAAGGGAGCTCTTTTATTCCACTGGTATTCTCTAAGGTACATTTGAGACAATAAATCAGGTTTGGATTCACATAGAACATTTAGCAGACTTATGCATGATGCACTGAAACAGAAGTAAGATATAATTAAGCAGTGACATGACAGCTAACAAATGTGTTTCTGGGCAGTTACTGCATGCCTCATGTGGCATTATGAGGCACCAAAGCCAAAAGCTCAGGGTACATTAACTGCCAGAAAGGAGCCATAATTCTCTCCAACTGTGCAACCTGCCACATTTCCTTGCTATTTTGAAATGTAATTTGTAAATTAAAAAGAAAGAAATGGGAAAAGCAAAAAAAAGTAATACAATCAAAACTGCATATTGTGAACACAAGCATGAAAATCACAGTAGCCTACCGGGAAGTGTCCCAAATCCCACAGCTATCCAAGAGTAAACCATACGGTAAACACCAAGGACAGATAATGTGGTTTGAGATCCAGAGTTAGCTTTCCTTTTATGCAAAGACCTGAGTGTAAATGCTAGATTGTAGGTAGCAGAGTAAAGCAGAATGACTTGTGATGGAGTTAGGAAAAAATAATAAATAATAATTTTTTTTTTAAATGGTAGTACAGCATTTGGCAGGTTATTTGGAAGGAGTTCTTCTGCTAAGTTTTCTCATGTGCTAAGGCAGATTAACACTTCTTCAGCCTGAATCATAGCCATGCTGGGAAAAAATGCACAGTTATGCTGTAGCTCTGGAAAATTTAATTCCTTGGCAGTGTGTGACTGTAGCACTACACTTGAATTCAACACCATCAGCTACTTAAATTCAACAGCAACTGTTAATGATTTAGCACCTACTGGCAGTTTGTCCCCCCTAGCCAGTAAGCAGGGCTGCAAAGGTCTACAGGCCCCATCATGCTGATTAGCAGTGATTAACAGTGATTAGCCTGTTTGATCCAGGATTTAAGAACAGCACAGGCTGTGCTGAAAATCAGTCTCCATATCTGGGATTTAGATCTGAGCTGCTGGGGAGGATGTCCCTGCTTTGCTGGTTGTCAAAAGCAGGCAGCATGCCAACAAGACATCGCTTGCATAAGAACCCTTTCATTTCCAGCACCAGGGCTAGTGGCATCCTCAGCAATCCATGCAATCCGTGCCAGCAGTGACACCTCAGCATGCCCAAGAGTAGAGCTGAACAGAGCAGCGTAAGTCAGCAAAGCAGGTCCTATTAAGGGCCTTTTCGGAGCCTGCTCTCTGAAGATTACTGTGTGTAAAGACACGGGGAAAAAGTCCTTACATCGTGAATTCACCTGTCACGCTTAATAGAAGGAAGGCAGCGTTCACACATCGCAACGATAAGCAATTACACTGGCCAGACCCATTAACCTCTTCACCTCTCTGGGTACGCTTGGGAGCCAGTGGAGGCAGGTCACCTGCTGTTTTCCTTCCGCAGAGATGAGCCTTGTGAATTCTTCACTGCACAGAGTTTGGCATCTCAAACACCCCTAATTTCCCAAACTCACCACTTACTGATCTTTTCTCTAAATAGTATTTCAAGTAACCTCCAGCTCTTTTTCAGGGCAGCGCATGAGTAGTGAGAAAACTTTGACCAAGTCGTCCATCCCACACAAGCCTAGACGTCTGCTGAGGGACAAGGCTGACATTTTCTTTACTGCTTTCTAAAAACAAATAATCGGGGGGCAGGAGGGACCAATATCAATCAGAAGTAGTTTTACTTTTGTTAAACTGGCCTCAAAGACTATCACCACTACCCCCATCAGGAACAGGCAACTCATTGATTTTTATACTGCACCATGTTTATCTCAACATTAATTGTTTGGATTCTTCTTTGAGACTTAACTCAGAAAACTCTAATATGTCTTTGGATTTGAAAGTTCACTCATTAATTAGTAAGAAACATATTAAAAGTTACTTTCTTTAATATAAATATATTTTTAACTTCAGATTACAGAAAACTTTACAATTCAGGCATTTTGCTTTTATATTTCCAGTAAAACTGAGAAATCAGCTATTTGCACAATTCTGTTCCATAGCCCAAGAGAGTAGCAATGCGACTCAGATGAGGTTAAATGATATCCAAGCATCTGAATGCTCCCGCTGCCTGCACTGGGACACAGAAGAGTCTGAATTTGAGCAATCTGTGTTCTCTGGTGTGTAACCCCAGAGCTGAGCTCACTCCCCAGCTTTTCTTTCCAAGGAAGCATTCATTCCTCTCCTCTACAGTTTTATTCACCGATTGGTTCCACAAAAACAAAACCCCAAAACATCCAGCACCACCACCCCAAAAAACCCCCCCCCAAACTAACAAACACACATCCCCTCCACCAAATCGTGAGATCACAGTAGCCCTGATATTTTTACCCCTGTCCACAAGTTATTAGGCAGAACTGACAGGTGCACACATATACACACACTCGTACTTAAACTTCATTTTCTCAGTTACACAGGCTGATGATAGTACTAAAGGGGGGGGGGAAAAAAAAAAAAAAAAAAAAAAAAAAAAAGAGCAAAAAGCCTGAACAGCAGGCACTAGAATTTAGTTTTCCTACTCCCAGCCAGAAAACACTTATCACTAGACTACAACATCATAGCAATTTTTTCTTCAGCTGATGACTTACCTGACATACTATTCAGGAACTCTCCCCCTGCTTTGCCTATATTATTTTTGTTTCTGGTTTTACACAAGGTTGGGAAGATAGTGTCAATTAAGAGCGAGAAGACTGAAGGAACAAAAAATGGGGGACAAAAAGATAAATATCTTTTATTTGACAAATTCCGCTAGAAAGGTCGAACTCAGGATAAATTTCAACTGGATCATAAGAGACCAGACCGTGGAGGGCCTGGCCACACCAAGCATGATAGTAACCCAACCCCTCTACAACAGGACTTGTTCCAGGAAGAGAAGCATAATATCCATTCAGGGTCCATATCCTGCTTCAGCTTAGCAAAGATGTTGCTAAAAGGCAGTAGGGAGCTATTAATCTCAAAGAATTGTGTAAAACATATGCACATCAAGGGAGCTAATATGTGTCTTTTTTTATAAAGGATTTAGATTCACAAGGAAGCAGTCTGTATGGAAAGCACACAGCAATACTCCACCATAAGCCTAGTAAAGTAGAATGTCACACTCTAGAAAACACAGGCAACACACAGGCAAATGAAAGACCTCATTGCCCTATTTTTCTAGGATTAGTCTTTTGTCATATATGCAAATACACCTCCAATCAAGCCAGGTCCCTATGGCACTTAGCAAGGACACAGGTGTTTTACCCTTTGGCAATGCCACTATTTCTGACATAGCAACGGTCCTGCTCAGCTATGACTGAATTTCCCTCAGTCTCACCACCCATCCTATACATCTCATGATCTCACAACATTAGCATCACTTGTACAGCAACTACAGCTGGCAATGCAGCTTCTGGTAAACACTGCCTTGGAAGAGAAGGGCAGGAAGGACTAAGGAACATGTCTGCATAAATGCATGATTGCTCTCCAGGGACCAGGAGTCCTCACTCATGCTCTTTTTGCTGCAGTTAAAAAAAATAAAGCAATCTGCTAGATTGTCTTAATAGAATAGGGAAAAAAATTAAAAAGCACATGCCATTTTAACTAAGCCCATCATTTATATCACTAGGTGTAAGAGATGTGATCAGCCAACTAGAAACAATCCAGCTGGTTAGAACCAAGCAACAAAATTCTCATCCCATTTCTTTCTCTACCTGCTACATAATAAAGGGCGGGGGGGGGGGGGGGGGGGGGGGGGGGCGAGGAGGAGAGGAGCGCCTCTAGTTCTGAAGTTTTACTCAAATCCTACTATCCTACTGAAGCTACAATGGCTCATTTTGGCCTGCAACTGAAGCAAAGATAATCCTTGCCAACAGGGTTGTACTGCAGGCCGGAGAACGATAAAAATAAACTAGACTGAGATTTTAAAGCTCTTCTACCCCTCACACATATCATAATTCAGTCTGTCTCCCAACCCTATCATCAGTCTTGCTGCATTCACAACTACACACAGACTGTTACTTCTAGTTTGATCACCAAAGCTGCTGGTCAGCCCCATGCATCCATCTTATGCATTTTTTCATGGTGCACTGAAGTCCCTGACTGGTCCCTAATCTCATCACATCACCCTAAGAATTCCTTAACAAGAAATATTCAGGATCCAAAGCCATTCTACAATTGTAGCAGAGAGAAAGTCCTGAAAGTACAAAGGATTCTGCCTCTGCTGCTTACCTTCCAAAAATGCTTGCTGCTCTCCCGTGGTCCTTTGTATGCACCTACACCAGATGAAGGCACTTTCTCTTTGAAAAAATGCAATTACTGATTTCCTTAACTTCCTGCTGATTCTTGTTTATAAGTAACAGCCAGTTTCCCCCCTCTAGTGATCAGTTAGCACCTCCAGACAAAAAAAGGGGAAAACCACTTACCAGCTATATTGTGACTTTGGTCAGAGCTTTAATGCAATTTCTTACATTATAAAGGGTTCTATGCAGTGAATATCCTATTATATCTACAATGAAAGTTAACCGCTATTCATCGTGATTCTGGGAATACAAACAGCATGAATACACTAGAAAACAATGTTTCTTGAAAGGTAGTAAGAAACAACATTTTCCACCCGTTTTTCACTTTTGCTTCCTTTGTGATGAAAACAGAAAGTACAGTGACATTTTGCAACTCCTTGCTGTTTTCAACAGTCTTTTACATCAAAAAAGAAATTTCTATAAAATTGAAAAGCTTAATATCATTTTGTTGCAATGAAACATCTTGAAAAAATAATTTGCACATTTTAATCAATGGTTAATGGTTTCCACTTGTATTTTTTTTGAATTAAAAATGTTTGAAATAAATATTTTATTCAACATTAAGATCAATCCTTTTTTCTGTGAGATTTTAGAAATGCTGTAAGTAAAAAGAATGAACAAACAAACCATACAAATATCTTGAACTGAAACTTCACTGAAATCAATAATACTTGCCATAAATCGATTTGGCATCAGTACATTTAATGTACTCCTTGTAATTGATATGATTCCAAGTACTCTTATGCACAAATGTAAACAAATGCATAGTGCTACTGTCTGTCTCAGAAAGACTAATGTAGAGGAAGGAGAGTAAAACTTTAACAGCTTCTGGTTCTTTTGACATCTGCCATTCAAACCCTGCATATTCTGAACAATCCCTCTCGGGCTACCGAGACTCCATACACCCAGCCTGAAAACAGATGAAGCAACCACCACATAACACTTGTAAAGCTCTACAACAAGTTCTAATAGCTTGCATTTGTTGATGTATTTCCTCCCAGACTATTTTACAAACAAAGGACATCTGTGACATTTTATAGTTGAGGAAACAGATTCAGAGACATAACATCCCACAAAAGAACTTAATGAACAAAGAGCGTATGTAATTTAGGCCTTTTGTTCCTCTTTTGCCACGAGGAAGCACTCGTGTTCAAGGTCTTTGTTAGAAGTGTCAGTGTACTCACAGAAATATTAGTCATCTCTTTACAGTACGTACTTTTCCTTTTTTTTTTTTTTTAAATAAACGAGCACTGTGTCTTCAGAGAACAAAAGTCAAAGTGGTATGTTGAAAGAAGCTTTACAAGAAACTGGAGAAGCCTCTGTGGACTTCTGTCTAATATCTGTACAGACTGGGGGACTGGAAACAGTGACTGTGTTGTAAGCCAAACAAATATTTTTCAGGATGAAGAAGAGGGAAATCAGCATTGTCTGGCTTGATCTCACTCCATAAAGCAGCACAGAGACTCTAAGCAGCTGCAGAGGTCCTCTGCTTAGATCAGGGTTGGAGATGGCCTCACCATTTTGGCTCCTCAGACTTTGCTTGGGGTTTTAAGCTCTTCAGATCAAACTAGCTGCCTAAAAGTATCAAAGCTCCCTGATTAAACATTTGCACATAATTTGGCTACGTACTTAATGTAAAAAAAAGACTTATTAATTTTTTTTAGAAATCAAAAAAATTTGACCGGTATTTCTTGAAGTAAATTAGAGTCTAGAGGTTTTTCAGACATTTCTGTTTTCTCTCAGTAGACTACAGAGAAAATTCTGTCCATAAATATCAGATCCTCTGTATTCTGAGCAGTGACTAAGAAGTCCTCTCTTTCCCCCACTGTCCTGTCATACTTACTTGCCTGGTCACAAGCTGATAACCAGAGAAGTAACAACAGCAAGGGTTGATTTGATGACCCTCCCCTGCACACAGGCACACATTGTTCTCTCACCACTTTTGTTTGAAATGAACATCCATTTGACTTGCTCCTTTGCTCTTCCAGATTTATTAAAACCTTTGTTAATTATGCTGTCTACTAAAATGTTAAGGTTATCCTAGGAATTTGATTTTTTTTTTCCCTGCTATACAAAGTGTTTTTGCAGGATCTGCTAAACTACTGTGGGAGGTGATGAACGCTTCAGAATAACATGTTCCTATTTTTCAGTATGCTAACTTTAGATGTGACAGAGAGGAGATTCTTAAAGAAAAAAAAATAGAATAAAACATAAATGGATAGAGTATTTATGCTTTGAGCTTCATCCAACATCTATCAGTCTCAATGGAAAGGTATCTTTAATCCCAGAGGAAGTTGCATCTAGCCTTATAAAGACTTGGAGTATTTTTCTTTCTTTAAATATGTTTCTGAAGTGCTGTCCTCATATTTCCCCACCCCATTTAAGAAAATTGATGACAGCTGATGCATTGTACCTTACTTCTGAAGACTAAGGTACAAAAGGGTCCACAGCTCACTCAGAAGAGCTTTAGTTCCTCAGAAAAAAGAATCAGACTTGCCAAATGGTTGCATATTCAGCACAACAAATTCCCACCTACCAAGTGCACGTCACTGACCTGGGAGGGACTTCCAGGTGAAGAACAAGATGCTACGAGTGAGACTTCTCCAAAATCAATAGAAATCTCTGACCTAGGGTATTGTAGTTCCATATGATTTCTTAGGTTCAGTAACTGCGTTGAATTCAGCATGTCATTGGAACTTAGTATCAGAAAAATTGGGTTCCTTTGAGTATTTCCTAACAGCCAGGAACTGAAGCTAACACAAATGTCAATTTCTACATTTTTGGCTATAATTTTAAAAATGGCCAGAAAACCAAACAAACAAAAAACCCCAAAACAAACAAAACCCTTACCTTTCCACACAATAAATATAACAAAAACAAGGAAATCTCTCTAGGTTCTCACAGGTTTATAAAGTGCATAGTTCCCAGCATCTCTTCATCCACATAGTTAAATAAACTGTAGATAAAACTCAGGTCCCTCTTTTGGTCTTATAATGGGGAACTAACAGGTAGATATGATACAGGGATGGTCAAGTCCACATTGCACCACCCAGAAAGATTAAGCACTCCAAGAAACGTTGACACTCTCTCCTTAGTTCTCAAAGGGATAAGATAAAGTAAAAACTCAGCAGTTTCTGGCTTTCAAAATTATTTTGCGAAAGTTTAAAAATTTCAGCTGTGGTTTGAGGCCAAGAATGATTTGTGTCTTTTTAACACTACCTATTAATCTATGCAGGTTCACCAGTTTAGGTCTCAGTATAAGTGAAGGCCAGACCATTCTTCACAGAGAGCTGCTGTAACTGCCTTGTATAGAAAATTGGCTCATAGGACTAAACATTGGCAAAAAGCCTAAAACAATACTTTTCCATGGATGAAATCTATTAAGTGTGAAAGGATTACAGGTGAGAGTGAAGCAAGGATCAATGGTGCAGTATGGGCTTCTTTCAGATGGATATATATGGAAGTTACATGAGAGAGCTGAAGAACTCTCATATTGCAGAGAATGTGAAGAATAGTAGCAATGAAACACTTTAAAGAAAATGCTTACTCAAGGGTATCACAGGATTGCTGAAATGATCAAAATAAACAGGTAAGGTCAGATTCTTCTCATGTTTTTCTCAAAGTTATTCTCATATCCCACAGGAAAGCCCCTTCACCCTCAAGAATTTTTAAAAAATAAACCAAGCAAAACACCACCACACCACTGAAAGAAGTGGAAAGTTTAGAATAAAAGAAATTTTTTTTTCATTCTTGATCAGTACAGTGATGATGACGAGCTCTACCAGAGATGATGTCTCTATAAAGATAGAGAAAAACACTTTTCCTTCAAGTTACCCTAGTATAACATTAATAAACATTTAGAACCATCAGGGAAACACAAGTATAAGAGAAAATAACACAGTAAAAAGAATTCTCCATCCAGTTTCTGCTGTGCTTTTTGAGAGTATGGGAGATAAAATTACAAAAGTCATCTAACCCCAATGTCAGGGCTGAGGATCACTTTTTTTGGTGGGTCAAGCTGTTGACATGCATGCTTTACAACGGCCCGCTCTACCCATCCTCTCCGGTGTTGCAAGAAATGGGTTGTGTGTGCTTGCAGCTCAGAATGAATGTATGCCTTCTAATTCTAGCCAATTAGGATTGGGGGACGGGGATGGTGTGAAGAACTAATTGAGATGAAATCTGAACAAGCTCATGACACCTATGTAAATTAATCAGAAAGACTGATGTTTAATTTATACTCGATGAAGATTCAGCGAGGTGTTCTCAATACAATCAGCAGACAAGTTGTCTCTTCTTACAATCTAAACTTACAAATCATCCTATCTACTGTTGATGAACTCTTCCATTAGATGGGAGGCATTTTACTTTCACAAATTAAAAAAATAAAAAATAAAATATCTAATGGTCTTGAAAATCATTAAAATTAATATTGTGATTTCTGGTGCAGAAGCCTCAAGGATAAGCCCACCAGTGGCAATATAAGCTACCAGTATAAAACTTCCCCAGGTACAACAATATTTGATAAAAAAGACAAACCAGGGACTAGAGCTGTAAGTGCTGCTTTGTTTGCACAATTAAAATTACTGAGTAACATCAGTAATTAATTTCTAATCCAGATACCATGATGTCCAGGGAAACACAACTGCCAGAAAAGTAGCACAAATTTATAGTCTACATATACTGGGAGTCTGTCTACTGCAGAAGACTAATGAAGAGTAACTTCTTGTAAAAGGCTATTATTGAAACTAGCATTTTCTTGTGACTCAGCAGCTTGCAAAATATCTGATTGATATCAAATCAGACAGGCTAGCTCATCCAACTGCTTTCTAAAGCAAAGAGGAAAGGTTAAACCAGAAGCCTATCAGTTGTCTTGCTGATTCATGGCATGCCTTGGATAACTTCCTGCAAACATGCTTTCCCAAACATGGAAAGACCATTTCTCTTTGCAAAATTATATAGATTCATTGAATGATTAAAATGTCCCTTGCATAATGACATTAGTGCCGGCTACCTGATCATTCTACCAACATGATGAGAAGTGTTAATAGTAAAACAACTAAATAAATCAAGCTGACATGTTGGCTTGCTTCTGTACTGATTTCAAAGTGATGCTGTCACACATCACTGAATAAAAAAAAATCCAAACAAAAACCAATATACTCTTACATCAGTCAAATATTGTGACACAAACTGGAACAAGTCATAGAATTGAAAGCTAACATCAATCATGAGGAGTTTCATTCTGGCCACTGCAAATACAAAAGAAAAATAAAAACCACCACATGATTTCTCCAAAAATCCAATTGTCATAATATGAACTTCTATTTCCTGGCTTTTTAAATCGTTTTTAATTTAAATCATTATTTATAGAGAGGTTATATATATTCCCAATACAATGTGTGTTGATTTATTATTTTCTTCCCTAAAATAATAATAATAAAATATAATAATATTAATACAATACCGTATAATATAATTAAATATAAGCATATAATTTTATAAACATACATATGTATCTATTTAGTGTGTGTGCATATAAATAGATTAAAAAAAAGCACCTCCACAACTGAATCCCTTATTTATGGATGTTTTGATGTCTTTAGAACAATTTTAGAACTTAGCTGTTCTCCAAAATACTTTCACCTACTTCTAGTCAGTCTTATGACATAACAGCTATAACAACAAAATTAATAAGATGTAAAATGTGAAGGATTAAGAGGCTATGCTCATACTTTGCAGGAAGACTCAAGAGTCTGGAAAGATTTGAGCAGATTTCTTGCCTAAGGATCTATCACACAGCTCTGGAAAGGATTTGTCAAATTTTACCTCAAAATTGGCCTACAGACATAACAGCTTCACTGAACCCATACATTAAACCATCATCCAGCCATATTATTTAATAAACAGAGAATAAAAGAGAACAAATGTTCATACAATGAAGAGATGGTTCTTTAACCTGAGATACAGCCAAATTCATCACAGATAGTCATTATATCTAATAATCTGTTAATAATGCCAATTTGTCAGTTGTGGGATATAACTAGAAACACGCATGAAAAAGAAGCACAAAAATCCAGAGATGTGAGCATTTGTTCCCGTCACCGTGGTACAACTGCACAACAGAGACGGTAACAGAGGGCAACAGTGCCAGGAGAACTTAAATGACAAAAGTAATAAACATGAAGGTTTCCAGAAAAATGAACACATTTATCATGGAAAAAGGCTGGGGAGATTATTAAACAGAAGGGTGAAAAAAGACTTACAGAAAGTGCTAGTGTTTACAGCAAGCTGAACATAACAAGGGGAAACGAATCAGTCACTTAAAATGAGAGCAGGAGGGATTAAGTTAGCAGTGAGTTTGATAGATATATCAGTGGGGCTTTGATCAAATATGAATTGAAAGTCAGTAATAAAGACACAGATTCTGGCACCCCTGCTGGTTAAACAGTGCTGAGATGTGGGAATAATTCACTGCAGCTGGTGATGTTACGCATATATTTTATATATACATACATATATATATATATATGGCCAACATTAAGCGGCTTTGTCCTGAAGGACAGCCTGACCCTGCGTGCAGCTGGAATTCCTTCCCTGTAGTATCCTGGCAGAGCAGCTGCAACAGGGCAATGCAAGGAGAATTGACGACGACTTCCCAGTTACGTTGTAACCCTTCTGCCTCTCCCACCTCTGGAAAGCAGGCGCAGGTCTGCGGTCAGCTGGAACTGGCCTCAGACAGCGGCGACACTGCATCATCCTTCGTGGTGTTGGCTGGGTGCTGGGTCCTGGCTCTTCACCCAGGCAAAATAGAATGTTTTCCCAAGTCAGTATACATATACACGTTCACTTAGTCTTTGGAGCTTCCTAGTTCATTCCCAGATTGGGAGGTAACTTAAGGCGTATTTTTGTGTGCGTATGTATGTAGGGAAAACACTTTTTAATTTGGTGCTACAGAAGCACGTCTCTAGTTTGAGTGTGCATCTACGGGCATCATAACTGCATGCCTTTATCCCTCAGTAACTGCAGCGTGCCTTGGCCCCCTTTTCACTGTAAATCCATATTAGTTTATCCTGCGGCTCCCACTCATGGAACCTTACCCACAGCTGCCAGAGTGAACTCCCTAAGGTATAGAGAGCCTCCCATATCAGTATTCTTCTCTGTTCTTATGTGCAATGTAATCATGGCAGGGTGATTTGTGGGCCTTAAAGGATAAGCTTTGATGTGTTAATACTACAATATGTATGCAAGCAAGTTCAGAAACATGTACTGTGCAAAATTCCCATTAAATATCCATGCTGGCAGAGCCAGGCCCCAGAGTATATGCACTTTCATTTGTGCAATGAATAGGTGAAGCCTCTTCTCAATATTTTTGCATCCCAATTTCATCAGTTTTTATCCTCACAACTTTTCAGATTATTTTTTTTTCAATCATAACAAAAATGCTCCTTCTCTGCCTGTCAGGAAAATGTATTTTCGTCCTTCTTTGGGCAAAAAATTATTTTTCTTTAAGAACATCTGAAATGAAAAAAAAAAAAAAAAAAAAAGACAATCCTACAAATCATCCTAGACTTACAGGCTCATCTCATGGACTCACTGCACTGAAATCATTGAAGGTCACCACAGGATTAATATGGATGGATTAAAATAGGTAAAAGCAATGTAAAAATGGATGGAGATACTGTAGAGCTGAGCAGGGAGAGGAAGGGAAAGGATGAAGCTTTTAATTATTTTTCAGTTTGAGGAAAAAAGTGCTGGCTATGATGTATAACAATGTTATTTTTAGAAAGGAGAGAAAAATGGTTTGTCTTAGGAGTTTAAACTGCATATATGAAATTAATTTGTGAATATGTACAGTGTACAGACCTTTCAGCCTGGTTTAAGGAAGTGGTGTGGGCTGGGCACAGGGATGAGCCCTTCCCCATGTCTTTTTTGGGATGTGTTAGACAGTTTTCTACAGACATGACAGAAGTTAAAGATCTTACAGTAACACCTTTCTGAAAGAGCTGTGAAAATGCCCAGGGCCACATGGATGCCCTTGGTGGCCTTGCAGAGGGGAATGCCACCATGCAAGTTCAGCCTTCAACACGCATCAAAGAGTTCACACTGAAGCCAAGCACTGCGATCCAAATCCAGACACAACCAGCCTCCTTTGACTGATTCTATTCCTGGTGCCAGTTGCTAAAGTCAGGACTTCTCTCGTGAAATAAATTAATTGGACTAAATCTTAGCAGACTTATTGCCATTTAGCTAGAGGAGTGGACTGGTAAGCACTGGCTTGTGTAGCGTCACCTCAGATTTGCATCTGATGCCTCTCATTCAGAGAAGGATTAATGGGTGATGAAGTGAACAGCTGACTGGGTTTTTATCCACTTCTGCCTGGTCTTTTTGATATTAATATTAGGAAATGACTGTAAGATTTTGTATTAATCACATCTTGCTAAAAAGGTATGACACACCATTGACTTCTAAAATAAAACCAAGACTCCTTTAATCCAAGTACTTATTTTTAAAGTACCCCATTATCTGGGAAAATAGCTATTCTTCAAACCTCTTATTTTCCGAATACATTTTAATTCCTAAAACTGCTAAGATTATCCACATTTCTTTCTCTGTAACCATAGAGCAGGCTTGCAACGTAACAGGTATGGTGATGAGATACCTGAGGCCAGAGGAGGGTGCTGCTGAATCACAGTGAGAATGAGTATCTGCCACACCATGGACAAGAGGCAGGTGGAGAAAACTGGGATCATCACCCATGATCCATAGTGAGTAGCCAAATCAGGAACAGAGTCAGTGTCTGCATGACAAGACAGTCTCTCAGCTGGACATTATTGCTCATGATAAATTCTAGTTTCATGGTTGCTGATGCCAAAAAGGGCCAGGCAGAGCACCAAGGAAAAACAGCCTATTTGGGCGTCTAGGAAAGGCACATGAGGGCATCAGCTACAATAAAATGTTTAAGGATATTTCTGTCTATGGAAGACAAGTACCATGATAAGAAGGATTTTTCTGTTATCAGCACGTCTATTATTGAGATTTGTACTTGATTGCCAAAATATAAATGTCTTGCATTAAGACATCATTGCCAGCATCTCAGCCTCAGACCTCCAGACCTTGTCATAGACAAGGTCATTAAAAAAAAAAAAAAAAAAAATCCCTTTGCCATAACTGCCTGCTTAAGGAACATTTCTGGGTTTTTTGATCCCCTGCTTCAGGGCTCTTAGAAAGGACAACATTACACATAGTACTGGACACCCCAGAGAGTACACATACACCATATGTAGTAGAGGTAGTCACAACAAGCTCCCCATTAAGTGAATGATACACTGGAGTTCAGTGCATGATTTGAGCAACTCAGATATTACCCTTATTTAAAATCCATTTTCTTACTGGTCCCTAGAATGCTATCTACTTTCCAAGTTGTGTGTTTGCTTTGGTTTGTTAATTACTTTTTTTCCTTGATAGTCAGACACCAATCTATATTTGTGTGACTTCTTGGTTGGATTATTGACATTTCCCTTTGCTTGTCTAGTTTCAATTATGTAACCAAGACACATCCAAGCTTTCAGTCATTCCAAATTTGCCTGTTGCCACGTTTCCCCCATTTTGCATGCATTGTACGAAATTCTATTAAACACTCCATTGATTTTAAAATCCTTACTTTACCATTTAAAAGTTTATGTGCTCTTGCTTGCTGGGATTCAGCAGAATTATAAGATCATGAATTTATCTTTTTCTATTTTTCCCTGTCTTCATTCCAATCCAGAGTCTCTTACTGTCAAGTCTATATCCCTTAGACTTTTATACCTAACCTTCAGAAATCATCCTCAAAAGCTACTGAGGAAATTGAGTCCAGATTAAGGGTGAAATCAGTTTTCTTTTCAAATACAGACTCCCATCACCAAGCTTGTAGGAATGGAAGTTGTCTCAATAAAATCAACGGAGATAGTTGAGTTATCTACCAAAATAGTTGTCCAAATTACCTCCACCACCCTACAGTGGAAATTTTCAGTGCTAAAGCAGATTCCAATAGTTTCAAATCACCATGTTTATTACATCCAATTTGACAGCCACCCTCTTTTGCAGCATTTCCACAAAGCAGCAGACTTCATGCATGTGCATGGGACATCACACGCCTTGTGTCCCACAACACACCCAGTCCCACTGCATGATGTCTCAGAAAATAAACATGCAGAACAAGTGGGGTGCCAATATTGGCACCAAGACCCCCTGCTCTGAAGAGCTCTTCAAGGCAGCATGCTCCTCAGTCACAGCTTTAAAAAGTGGTTTGGCTTTTTGCTATGGCTTTATACATGTCATATGACCTGCCGATTTCCCATTTCTTTTCCCCTCTCACTGCCTGAGGGTAATGCTTATGGTTCCACAGGTTGGTACAGAAGAAATTTGGACTAAGGCCCAATGTATGTCAAAATAGTCAAATAATGGACTAATGGACTAAATTCTGAGAGCATTCAGCATGTACTCTTTCTTGGCTGGGATAGTGCCTCAGGTCTTCAGGGATAAAACTGCATTGGTGATGTGTCTGAAGATGATTAAAAACAGGAGAGTGATTAGGAGAATGCACGATTTTTCCATTCCTTGACAGTGCCAATGACCAGTGTCACACTGACATTATTGGTGTGATACAAGAAGTAAAATTTCCAGGTTTCAAGATAAGCAAGGAAGTATGCACAAATTGGAAATTAATACCAAAAAAAGAACAGCTCATCATGCAGAAAAGATATTTTAAACTTATTACAGCTAAGAAAAAACACTTAGAAAAAGACCATCTGTCTGAGGAATCAGAGTGTGAAGGTAAAAACAGGATAAGTGTCACGGATGGAGTGAAACACTTGTCTTGTAAGACAAACAGCAATATGTTTATTGGTACAAAATAATGATTTAACAAAGTTTGATAGTAAATGGAGCAGGTTTTTAACAAGATTCAGTGGCACGGTACACCTGATGTTTTACTGCACAGAGGACAGGGTCAAACAAAACTGTCAGGGAGACCCACCTATTGAGTCATGAGGTTCAGAAAGGACACCTCTGTGTTCTAAACTCCTTCTCAGAGGGGAGATTAGGTACAACTGAATCCAAACTTAGTCCCAGACTTGGTCAAGGGTTTATATCGAAAGCACAATCAGTCCTTTACACCACTTAGCTAAGATTTCAAAGTTTAGCATGCTATTAATTCCTTACTGACAATCTGTTGAGGCAAGAAATCTCTCAGTCTCAAGGAGTAACCTTGAGAGACGTCCCTACTCAAGGGATGATCATCGTGTGCAGCCCGCTGCCGTGTAGGAGAGCTCAGCGGGCCCTGGGTTGTCCACCATTTATGGAGTAAGATAACTCATGCAGTCATATTAGCATACTGGCTACAGAAGTTAGTTTCTTTCAAACTTGGCTCGAGTTGGACCTTGACCAGCACTATGGTTAGGTGAGCACACTGTTCAAACCAGCCCTTGTCTATCGTGTTGTTATCTGTCTCCCCCAAATCCTGTTTGAGTGGGATACAGCCATCAGGATCGGAGACATCCACCAGGATCTCCCACCTGAGCATTGTTATGGAAATAAAGGTCAGGGCTGGGGCAGGGGGAGCACACTGCCACAATAAGGAAAAAATAACAAAGATATTGAGAGATAGTTTCCATCTTCTAAATAAAGACTATGGAAATTTGGTTAAAATTTATATTAGATGCTTACAGATGGGAGGCAAAGCATTAGAAAGATCTTGAATAATGTGTGAAAATGCTTATTCTGAAGTGTATAAAGTGTGTGTGTAGAAGAGGGAGGAGAGGAATGAAAACACAAGGGAGCAATTCTATAAACTCTCAGGTCCAAATCAGAAGAGATTTCAGCAAGACTGAAACCCCCAAGCCTACCACATTAGGAGCACCATGGAAAGAGATGCTGCCCCTCCAAGGGTAAATATGTCACACAATACTGCACTGTTGCCATGAAGAGGGTTGAATAATCTCATAACAAATCAGGAAATCATTAAACAATTTAAGGCCCCTATTACAGTGATGGCTTGGAAGCCTTGACCAGCTCAGGGGTGTATTGCAGCATGAAACATCTAAGTACACAGCTCTGAAGCGTTTCATATCAAAAGGTAAAACATAACAGATGATTTAATTCAGGTTAACAAAGAAAATTGGCTGTTTTGGCATAAAACGTATGTGAATAATCCATTATCAAACAGGAATCACATACCATCACTTATCTGCCCTAGCTGGATTACTAAAAAATTGTTTTGCTAAAAAAACCCACCAAAAACAACAGCACACACACACACACCCCAAAAAAACAAAAAACAAAAAACCACCAAAAAACAGATGAGGAAGGGTCAAGAGGGGAGTAAGAGAGGGAACTGGGAATTAGAATTTTATTCTATTAAAAAAATGGAAAGCCCAATTTTGCTCTAGATCTCAAAAAAAAAATAGAGTCATCAAATTAATTTCAGCATTTCAAAGCCAAGTAAAATGGAATGTTGTATTTGGAAAGCATTCAAAAGAAACTTCTAAGCTGCTAAATATCAGATTTGGTTTTCAGATCACAATATTTTTGCCAGAGATGGCATTAATTAGTCATTGTTCTAAAATATGCATTAAGAAGAAAGTTACAGAAGATGGAATATTAGACCCTCCAGTTTTGCCCATGACAGAGGACAGTTTCATGTCTACGTTCAGGTCTATATAAAAACATTGATGTCAAGCAGTCCTCTGGCCAACCTAATATAAAATCAATGGTATTTTTCATGCATTTCAGAGGAAGAGAAGGAGGTGATATTTTTCAAGCTGAGACACTGATCAGAAAGGCTCGATTTATTGGCAGACTGGTGAAATTGCATACTGTCAAGATGTAGGCAACACACAGGTTTTCTGAGTTCTGGCATTTAGCTTGCTGGCTACACGTTCTGTAAACCATGAATGAAATCTTCTGTAAGAGGTAGTGATTAAAATTAACTTCTAAAACCATAACTTCTATTTCACTAAATGGAATTCTAAATAATAATAAAAAAAATATCTTAAAAATAACTGCCACTGATAACAGAATCCTAAATGAAAAAGCTTGTCTCCTTTGTACTAAGAAGAAAAGTGCTTTCAATTTACAAAGACTGGAGTAAAAAATCAAAAAATGGAACACAAAATCAAAAAGTACACAATTCCTTCAGGAAAAAAAGCATTTTTCATTCAGCTCTTGAAAGCATCCCAATATTAAAGGAGATATGAAATTAACATACTGTTACATGTCACATCAATGACTGAAAAAATCAGTAAAAGACCTTGTTCCTATAGATTGCATTTTCAAAGCAAAAAAGCCACAGCAAAACTTATTTCTCATGTTACCATGAACTGCTTTTAAGTATATGACTGGACTAATAGTATCCAGATAAGAATTAGGCCAGCTCTGAAGAACTGGGTGTTTTTTTCCTGTCAGGTTCCCTTCTGTTCTTTCTATTTTTAATTGACAATACTGTATCCTAGTTAATAAAGTAGTATTTCAGAAAGACAGATAGACCCTTTCATGGATTTCTTCAAAACATACCTTCAAGGAACCCTGCCATTAACAAGTATTCTGTGAGTTCCCACCACAGCCACCTGCCAGCCCATGACATCCTACAGTTATAAACTAAAAGTAGCCTTAAGAGTGTTATTCTGTAAGGTTTGGACACCAAGGAGAGCAAACAGCTGGAGAGGTTACTGCTCTCCTCTGTCAGCGTCTCACTTGACAGCCAGTAAAATCCTACAGAACTTGTCACCATGCAAAAACCTACTAATGATACAAAAGTAGGGTAACGGCTGATGTAATTGCGAGAAGCCCACCACCACCACCCCAGCTCACCTACCAGCACTCCACATGCGCTCAGCAGCAAAGAAATTACGCTGACTTTGGAAAGCACACTAGGATTTCCCCACACAAAAGCTGACAAACTCATTCTTCCCATCTTTCCCCAGAACTATTGCAGAACACTTCAAGATTCCTGCTCAACAAAGCATATAAACACAGCTTTAAGTTAAAGCACCGAGATAGTTTCCTGCAGTGAGGAAGTGGCTATGAGAGTTCTGAGCTTTTCTAGTTAAGGCATGAAGCTCTCAGCTGTTGACAGGTAGACGGATGAGCATCACTGCATGAAGATTTGGGTTTGGTTTTTTACCCAATTTGTTGGAAAGACAGTGTATCTATTAAATATCTTGTGATTAACTTGTATATCTTCTTCCTCTTCTGGTAAAAGTACGTGATGGACAAGTTACTCCCTCAAAACTTCAAAATTTCATAAGCTGATAATATGCTTAGCAAAAGGTCATGGTACCCAGATTTGTATTCAGTAAAAACCTCACGCTCGTGGATACACAAAGTTCCAAAAGCCATACGATAATTTTATCAGGGCTGGCTTCATTATCTAATTACTACACCAAATAATTGTACATCTTCAATAGTCAGGAACAATTGATTTTTTTTTTTCCCCTCCAATATCTCCAGCACTGCCAAAACCTATGGCATGTGTTCAAAACCTTATTTATTTATGCATATGGCTTGCATATCTCAAGGCTAGATGCATAAATTTTTAAAAACTGACATGCTCTTCAGGGAAAAAAGTTCCCCCTCTGAATTATTCTATTCACTCTGCAGCTATCCACTGCTACCCCTTGTTTATCTGCTCATTACTGTGACTGAAAATGAGTTTGTCAGGAGAAATATCATTTAAAGAATGAGAACACGAACATAGAGGGCATCTCGATAACAGCAAATACAGAAACTTTTTTCTTTTTAAACCCAGAGATAAACCTTTTTCTCCCAGCACTCTTTTTAAAAGGAACATTTTTCAATGCTTTTGTGGTAAAAAAATCAGAATAATTTTTACACGAATGATCTGGAAGCTGCTTTGCCTTGCTATACATGGGTTTTTCCTTCTGCATGAAGAAAAAAGGATCATCAGAATAATCCCTTCTGAAGACGCTCAGTATTGTATAATTTTAACCTGTTTCAACCCTGAAGCATGGCTCAAGTAATTTGTTATTTTGAAGAATGTTTACGTCCTGCCACAAATTCTAACAAACCAAAACCTTTGCAAATCTCCACTGATCTTAGTGTGCATGCGTGTGGTGGGGAAGGGGGAATGAGGTAGGTAGTAGATCATGCTCTGAACAAATTTTGCTGCCCAAATTAATACCTTAAGAGTTTTTACTATTTGGTGACAATAGCTTATCCTCTTCCTGTAACAAAGTGGCTTCAGCAAGCAGGGCCACGGAAAGCTGCCGGTGGGTCCCACCAGCCACTGCAGCCCTGGCCCCCCTCTAGGAAGGGCATTATGCACCAAGATGGAC
Source organism: Falco cherrug (assembly GCF_023634085.1). Taxonomy (NCBI): domain Eukaryota; kingdom Metazoa; phylum Chordata; class Aves; order Falconiformes; family Falconidae; genus Falco; species Falco cherrug. The sequence continues at coordinate 28,016,528 of NC_073704.1, read as the reverse complement.
ACAAGCAGCTAGCAATGTAAGAAGCTGCTCCCGCGAGCAGAAGGGAGAGGTGCTATCATCTTACAATAAGTTTTACCTAAAGCAGCAGCAGATCTCCTCTCATCTGAAATCCAGTATCTTAGATCAAGTATATTTCCCCAAGGAACCAGCTGCAGCCTATGCTCCAGCAAAGTGCTGCCTGTGGGGCCCACAGGCAGCTCTCACCCCTCACTTCTGGTCGTCCAATTTCAGGACCAACAGCAGCAGCAGGTGTTGAAACAAGACAAAAGAGAAGTACTTTCATACATTGCCAGTATAAACTAAGCCCTAAATTATGCTGAATCACACCCAGAATCTGACTGAAGTGTGTTTAATCTGTTCATTGTACCCAGCTCCATTAAACAAAGTCATCATCTTCTTCCTCAGCTGAAATTTGCAAGTGGTCACCAGACAGGATTCAAAAAATCACCTCTCCTCAATCTGCTGACCCACGAATTAGAAAAGGAGACCCTACATCTTGCTCTTGGCTTGCGGTTCCTCCCTAGATCAGGTTGTCCCCTTGTAAAAACCAGGAGGTCCCCATGCAAGGTGCTGTGCAAATATATAGGTTGTCTCCATTCCACCTATTTTACAGCAATCCCTGGATGCCTGCACTTTTTCCAATGACTCCTTTGTTTTGCCATCCAAATTTTGTTACCCTGTTGTTAATTGGCCTAAGCTACAGGTTAACTGGCCATCAGCTGAGCACACGATAGCCTGACTAGTTTAATACCCTTTTCTAGAGTCCTAAGCCAGCTACATCCACTTGCACCACAAGAGGGAAGATACAGATGGATACCATAGAAAAATATACGTGATGCAACTGAAAAGTTTGCAGTGATTTGTGTGAAGCTGTTAGAGACAGGACATGTTCTTGGGACAGATAACCCCAAATCTGTCAACTAGAGAGATTCTCACCTCTAAACCGACTGGTCATGAAGACATAATACTGGCTGAGAGGGACTTGTGTCTAAACCTGGCTGGTGATACCTGTTTTACAAATCCAGAGAACAGCTCCAGCGAAAGGCTGGTGGACCTGAAGGTGGCAGCCTGAGTTAATTTCAGTGCATCAAGTCTGTCTGGGGGTTGTTTTGGCGTTTGTGTTTGTCTTCCTATATTTCTAGCCAATTTCATGCCTGACCAACAGATACTTTGTTGCAAGCTAAGGCAAGTCAATAAACAGAAGAGGAAAACATGCCCTAAATGACACCTCCTTTTCCTCTGGCTTCATTGTCCTAGTCCTCCCTGTCAGCTCCCAGATTGTGCCGTGACTGCAGTGTTGCTCATCTCACAAAGAGACTGCAAAATCCTTTAGGTTAGGACCTTCTTTTCCATCACTTCATAAAAATATCAGCCCGACCAGCAGTACTAAATAAATACAATAAAATAATGATGATAATGGATGATAGTAGTGATTAAAAATTCATATCTCCCCTAGACACAAGATCAGGAGATATTCACAGCTTCCCAGCTTGACTCAGAAGGGATGAGGAGAAGACGTAGCAATACAGAAAAGCCAGGCAGAGAGTCACAATTGGGGAAAAAGTAACAACAACAACAAAAAGAAAAACAAAGATCAGTTCAAGGAATCCCTGGAGAACTCCAGCTTTTGAAGTCCCTTGCATGCACTCACAGCAAGGAGCCTGTGACAGCTGCTGCTGCGTGTTTGATACCCTCCCGGCTCCAGTTCTGTCATTTACCAAGCTATCCTGTCATCAGCCAGCACAGAAATAGAGCGTGTGTTACCCCAGGTCCCATCTTCATTCCTCAGAAAGTCAGAGCCTATTCATAGATCAGAGCTGTTTCAATTGCAAGCATGAAGAAACAGACACACTGTCAAAGTAGTACCTGGGCTTTTCCCCTTGCTTTGCTGATGCTGTAAGAATTGGGCAAACATTTCCAGATGAAAAATATTTTTAGGTAAGGAAATAAAGGAAAAGAATCACTTTAAAGTGCAGATTCTGCAACTTGGAGATATTAAGTGAATTATTTTATTTTTACTAAGTTGCTCAGGTTTTAACAAGGAAAAAGAAATTTGTAAAAGTGAAAAATTACACTATATGATTTTGTAAATGCCTTGATGCCTTGTCTGTATTGCTAGACTAAGTGGCTGCTAACAGATACAGAATTATATTTGAACTCTACATAGTCTTCTCATATCTCACTGGATCGCTTCTATTCCACGCAGCGATGTGGTCAGTTTTGTGACTATTATTGTCACTGCCTGTCCAGATATGCTCCTCTCCCACCTTTAAATCTCAAATAGCGATCTTAGTAGGAAGTGGGAAAGATTGTTAGAGTGGGGTTTTTTTGTTTGTTTGTTTGGATTTTTTCCCCACTTATTTTCTTTCCCCCCCAAAACATTGTCATGTAAGACAGAAATGCCTCCTGGAAGGGAGGTGTAAGTTCATGTATCTTGCACACAGACAGAATGTGTATTCTTCCCATCCATCAAAGCAGTTCTGAGCTACCAACCACTAACACCGACACTTTCCTGTAAATGCTTTATCAGAGCATAAATGCTTATCATAATTGAGATTTTGGGGTTTTTTATTTACATATCAAACCTATTTCACATTTAGCAGTCACACATCTCCAGAAATTTAAGGGAACAATTGCATTCCCAGTGCATTTAGACACCAGAGTTAGTGATTCAGGAGTTACAAACAAAATCCAAACTGTCTAATTCCAGCTACAAGTTTTGAAAAATATCCTCTTAAAACCAAGACAGTTTCATTGCATTAAAAATGTTAACAAAGCTCTAGTATTTTAAGACTTTGGTTTGTAGGTTAAGAAATATGCCTACATATATAAGCAGCCCCAGTAGTATAAATCAAGTAAGTGTAACATTAACCAAACTGGGAACTTATACTCAGCAGTATTTCATTGAATGCAGAAGAAAGGACAATTTCCAGGCAAAAAAAAAAAAAAAAATTCTTTAAATATTTTTTGTGTATATCTAAGGAATCATCAGATTAATAAAAGAACAGCAGTGTGTCTGCGGCTTCCCCATGAAAAACATTTTTCAGAGTCTAATTTCTATTGTTATGGCAAAAACAGTTGTTATTAAACAATTGCAATTTAATTTTATGCTTTCAAGAGGAGTGCTTATGTACAAAGCTAGTGTGCTGCAGAACTCGTTAGCTTTACTGAAGTTTGCATGCATAATATATAGTTGCTGGAAGTAACAGAACTGCTAAACGAAACAGGTGGGAAAGAGCCAGGAAGAGAAGAGGGAGGGAGGAAAAGACTATAGAGTCTTTAAATGTTGTCAAAGCTATATCAAAAGCCTGTATATATTTATAAATATGTAATGCTCTTGGGTATACCAAAGTTTTGTGTTGTTAAAGGCAGATTTAGGAAAATAAACTTTTCAGTAAAAAAATCCACCTTCTCTTAGCAGAAATCAAATTCTGATATTGCACCCTATGCTGATGTTATTTCATCAGGGTCTCACAGACATCTAGGAAATTTGCCAAACTGTTCGAAGATCTTTTTGATTTGTTGGACTCTTCCTTTTATTCCATACTTCCTTCTTCACCTGTATTTTCCTCCCAGGATTATGATTTCTAGTTCCTAGTCAGGGCACAGATTCACATGAAGGAAATGCTCATGACAGGCAGGATACCATCCTTCCCAGCCACAACTTACAGCTACTTAATTTTTTTTTCTTCTCATTTCTTTTTATCTTTTTATATGTTTTCTTGCAAACATACTGGACTCTTACAAACTCTTGAAGCTGTACACAGTGCTTCCCTAACACGCATTGTGGCAATCAGTCCATGCTGCACTAGAGCTACTGATCTCTTCTTGTTCTCGTCTGTACTGCTCTTTCCACCACTCCTTTTCTCTGGATTGGAAAAGAAACACTAGTAAGTGGGTACCAGGGGAACTCATGGGTGATTATAACCTTGAGAAGCACAGATTCTCCCCCAGAAAGACAGGAACAGGTAACGTTATTGGGATGGCAGCATCAGAGGCATGAATAGCCATTAACAGAAATTTAAAAAAATGTATTTTACCTAGTCCTCTTGAAACTAGGACACTCACTGGAGACAATCAGACATAAACACGAGGCTGCTGACAAACAGCAGGTTATAGGTTATTCTGGAACAGACTTCTTTATTCCCATTAACATCATTCTTCTTTATACAAACACATGCCACAATTATAAATGGAATGGGGGAAAAAATGAGTCTTTCCCTTCTAAGATGAGCAATTTTGTTGCTTGAAGAAGTTCATTTACCATCGTCTTCCTTCATGAACTAAGGGAGAATGAGATTAATTTTCCCTCTTAACTTGCTCTGGTTGGAAAAGTTTGGTCACTGAAGGACTTTTTACATTTATTTTAAGCTCTGACCTTTTATGGCTTTTTAGATTTCCAGATACCAGGCATTTGCATAATTATTTTTTTTTTAGGGGGATGCTGAAAAGCAAGGAAAAATCAAGTTAAGAAGAGTAGCACATTACTAGAAAGTTAGAAAGTGACTCACTGAGATTTATTCTAAGGCTGGAAAAAAGTATGATTGTGGGAGTCAGAGAGCTCAATCTGATAACTGATAAGAAAAGAAGAGTGAGAGGTGACTTGGTTGAAGTATGTAAGTATCATCACAAAGAGGAAGTATGGTGCATAAAGAACACTTTAATCTTCTGCTGAAAGGCATGAGTAGAGCCTGGAAACTGAAATCGGGTAAGTAATAGTGAGAAATTTGCTACATGGATGCTTGACAAAGAGATTGACTAAGAAACTCTTGAGGAAAAGTATGGAGCCTTCATCATCTCTTCAAAGCCATCATTTGATGTTTTTCCTTAACCAAATCTTGCTTTATGCTCTGAAATTGTCTATTACAAGGAGAACTGGGTGAAATTTAATGTCCTGTGATATCAGAGCCCAGACTTATACATCTCAGTCCCTTCTAGCCTAGACAAACCTGGGACTCAATTCAAAGAGGAGTAAACTAAGCATTGGAAAATACAATTTCATCCTGCATTATCAATCCTGTAGATTGGGATAGCTGACATTGCAAAGATCGGTTCCATTGCTCAGGGCCTTGGCATTACAAGAACATAGATGAAAACACAGCAATTTTGTGACTTTCCATTTCTTGAACCCCCAGGATATAACCAAGGATATAATTTATTGATTTTTTTAAACTATTCATGGTGATAATGTGATATAACAAGAGTATCCTCTCATGTTTTTAGACATAAAACTACATTGAAAATTAGATGGTAAAATTTGCAAGCTATAAACATCAGTCTCTACTGAATTCCACCAAAAAAAAAAAAAATCAATGAGAAGTGATCCACTTCTTATATATGACTATCGTTTGGCCACCTACATGGTGGAGGGGAGCAACTGTTTAACAACACACATTGAAAAAAATTATAAGACACTCAGTTCATGAAAAAGTAAGAATAGTATGTCCAGCTGAGAATGGAGTGGGAATATAGCTAGAGAGAATGGAGACAAAAATTGGAGCAATCTGTTATTAAGAAATAAGTTGAGAATTTTCAGGCTTCCCCCGCCCCACACACACACAGAATAACAGAGAAGAAGAATCTAAATTATTTAGACTGCCTCCAGGCTACTTATGGGGAGCACTATTTTAAAAAGCTTGGGTTTGTGCTCTGGGATTTTATTGAAAGGACAAAATAAAACCCATTTCTCTGGCTGTTAGCTCATTAGCTGCAGTGCAGGACCAGGGCTGTTACTTGTGACCTGATGATTTATCAGGGAAGACTATGGAAATGCCAAAAACGTGCCACAGGTTTGCAATATAATGCGGAGCTACCTGCTGCAACCACATCCCTCCCTCTGGGTTCCATCTACCCAAAAAATAGTATCCAACTTTGTGGGAAAAAAATGCTGGGATTGTAGGGAAAGTGACACGGAGGAGGGCAGTGTTCAAGAGGGCCAAATTAATTTCCCTAGGGATCCTCTGCCTGTAAAACCCCATAAACAAAATGTCCCTTTTCATTCACTAAGCCACTTTGACTGTTAACAGCAAACACATGCCTTACTTTGGCATAAAGCTCTGCACCATCAAATTAAATAATGTTGGGTTGTTGTGTTTGTTTTTTTTTTTTCCTAACAATCTGTCTCACACATTCCTTGGCTGCCTTTAAAAGTCACTTGTAAAGTTTCACACTTGCATGCTGCAAACAGCGGAGCTGGGAAGCTCTGTGTCTCCGAGGATCAATAAGCTTCGAGTCGTTTTGGTTCAGAGGGGGTGAAGCAAGTCCAGCAATTGACAGCTGCCATCTCATGGCGATCGCAGGAAATGAAAAGGAAGGTCTCGGGTGATTCCTGATGGCTGAGTGGGAGCTTCACGTGAAGCCCTGATGAAATTACACATTGCTTAGACTTGAAGATACCAGGGATTCAGTGGAAGAAATTACAGGTGAAATAACATGAGGTCACTACTGGTATAACACCAAAACTGTATCCTAATACGCTGTAATATCAATGTTCCTTAGTGTCAGCACCCAGCTATCTTCAAAATTGTATACTAATGCCAGCTGAAACAGTACATCAGGTGGTCAGGCTGACAAAGCCCAAATCTGTGCTGGAAATGTGGCTTACAGAGGAAAAAGCAAAATACAGGCACCCTGCCAGGGTGAGCTCCTACAGTAGACTACTGGCCAGGCAAAATAATTCTCAAAACATAAAGAAGTGTTAGTATGCAAGACACTGCCGGAAATTAGAAGTTTCTGGGGAAAAAGAAGTTTTAGGAAGGATTTCCTCGAAGTAAAAGAAAAATCTTTAAAAATCCTAATAATTTCAGAGGAACATTCAGAATAAAATGTTTATATTTAGGGCAACGTTAATCTCCATATCCTTCTGTGGATGTTGTGGGAAACATATCCTTGAGACCCCCAGGCCCTAATTATCTCAGAACGTTTTTCTTTAAGAACAAGCAAAATACCCTGGGCTCCACCTGGCTCCTTGCAGGAAGGAAACCAGTCTGGAAACACAGCAGTTTCATTTGGAGCAGAAATCAGACTTTTAAACAGTTCTAGGAATAATTCAGAATGATCAGAACTAAAACGTACCTTCGGACTGACATGGGAAACCTCTCCCCCAGCTTAGACTGTGCCTCCTCCCCTGGTGCCCTTGCAGAGCAAGTCAGTGGCTCTGTCCCGCACATCCCTGCCCGCACAGCTGGGGCCACCGCTGGCCTCGGTCCCAAGGAGCACCCACTCACCCTGCCGCCTTAGCTACTCCGTGATCCAATTACCCCTGCTGCCTGCCACACCAGACCATTCATATTATAAAAGTCATTGGCTGATACAAATCTGCACTGCCCAAAAAGATACATGTGCAGTTCACTGCATGTATTTTTAGTAGGCTTTTTTCACCCTTCTCAATTAAAAAAAAAGAAAAAAGTGATAATAGCAGTTGAACAGAGGCAGATGTTGGTATTATTATGTGGACACTAATTACATTGAGTGCTGATTCCAGTATCCAACACTAATTATTTCTACCACCTTATCTAGAAATAATCAGCGAACAACCTCCTGAGAACAGTAGCCCTGATTCTTCTCTTTCTTACAATAAAATTACTCAGGCTTTATACCAGTGAAACTAAGCAAAGTATTACCGTCATTGCCTACAGTTTTAAAACTCCTCTAGCCTGCTGAGTGAGCATAGTTGTTCAATGCAAGATATCCGGAACTGATTTCCTTGGGAATTACAGAGCATAAAACCTGAAGACAGATACACACTTAGCAGTAAGCCCAAGATTACATGTTTGTACTGATAACAGAGAAGTAATAAAAGAAGGAAACACTTAGCTTAAACTTTGAGCATATGGAACGAGTGTGCATGTGGAACTCAATTATTTAGTGAAACGGCATTTTCAAAATAACAAGTGTTTCCGTTTCATGCCCTGGTGATTTTTCTCTGGTACTTGTTTCTTTGGTTCAGTTTCAGCCCCACCTGTCACTGGAGCAGCAGACAGACCCAGTTACTAAAGGTTTCAGGATCAACCTGGCAAGCCAGGAAATCCAGGTCCTACTCCTGCTGCAGCCATCTGTCTCTGCAGACAGTTGGTCTGCTCCAGCGCTGAACACAAGGAGCTGTTTTGCCAGGCTTATTCAGCTTTATCTTAGAAAAGTGCACTTACCAAGAAAATACTCAGATACATGAAATACCAGCAGAACAACCCAATCTGAAAGGGACATTGTCAAACCTCTGCCATTGCTAACCTAGAAGGCACTTATCTTCTACACATCAAATGCCTCTGACTATTTCCGTGCCCATTTGCAGCATTGCCAGGAATTGCCCGAGTATTTAACGTGAAGAATGGCAAAGTTAACCCTGTATCTGGTCTGGCGAGAAAAAGAGAGCCAGTAGTGGTGGTGCCACTCCAACCTTCAGCTTGGTGGCCCATGCTGCTGTGCAGAGCTGGAGAGCCCCAGAGACTCTAATTCATCCTTCAGCTGCATGAATTTGAACCCACGCTCCCTGCATGCATGCTTAACTGCTAACCTAAGACATATTTCAGTTCAGAGTGTTCTTGCCCATGCTTGTCAAAGTAATGTTGCTTTGTTTGGTACTATAGAGATGACAATGAATAAAAAGAGGGATATTTGTGTTTGTTTTAAGCTGAAGGCAAAACGATATCTCAGCACTGAATTCCACTTGACTGTTTTGGAAAGGTTGGCACCAGTAATTTAGCAGTCTCAACTGTGAGCTCTGAAATTTGGACAAAGTATTTCTGGATTTCCATTCATGCTGCTTGACGACCGTCCCTCAGTTATACTCAAACACGTTTGCATATGAACATATAAAATGTATTCTATATTCTTCCATACCACATATCACAAATCCACCAAGTTCCCTCGTTTTCTAGCAAGTCATGTATCTACCTGTCTCAGAGCATCCTTCTCCAAAGCACATCAGGATCTGACCTCTCTCCCTTTTCAGTAGGAGATGGTCTGTAGACACTTATCAAGCTACTTTGCTGTTGCCTGGGTTCAAACTCCCAAAATGATTAACCATCCTTAACTAAACCTACTGCTAAACTCTGTTATCTTTCATTACAGCAAGGACAGAAATTTAGCAAATGTATAAGTTATGAGGCCTCTGACATCTAGGTTGACTCAGCAAAAGAAATGTAACAGATCTGGTTAGGTTATGAGAGCATGCCTGGCATCTTCCCTTCCTAATATTCCACTCTTCTCCAAACTGCTAAGCACAATTTCACATCACCCTCAAAGGACACAGTAGCATGAGAGGTCCAATAGCTTCCCTCATCCAGAAAGTAAGAAACCAAGTGACACACAAAGGTACAGGGAATGGGCTCTTTTTGGCTGGCCTTTTGTAGTTGAATAAATACAGGGAACAAAACGCAACCATCAGGTGGGTGGGGATGAAGATGGCAAACATAGGTACCCTGCCATTTCTGGGATATATACGTTACACCAAGACATATTTTTGAAAACTGAGGGAGAAAACTACAGTTTGTTCAACACTATCAGTAAATCTAAGTCTAAAATGCTTCATGGAAATAGAGCCAGCTGGGAGCTTTTTGAAGACGTGTTGCATTTTCACTATTTGTAGAAATGGCTTACTCAGGCAGATTTCTGAATCCAAAAATGGTGATTTCCTTCCCCCACTCATAATTCATACAACGTTTCTTGACATTTCAAAATGTAGAGGGGAAAACTTTTGTCTCAACTTTGTTTTCAAACAGCACAACCAAAAGACAAACATAAAAGGGTAGAAACAGGATGTTTTAGAGACATTGGAACAAGCGTTTTCTGTGTCTGTTTCAAACTGAACACTTTTAAAATCTGAAGTCATGACAGGAAAATTGTTTAAGAATTCAAAGATTTTGAAATGGGAAAGCAGCTTCCCCTCCTAGTTCCAGTGAGTCAACTGTTCAGAATATAGCAGCTATTTTATACTTTTTTTATTGCATTCCTCCCACAAACTCAAATAAAAAGAACCAGCTTCAAATCTTTCCTGAACATCCACTTTTTACTACATATCTAATGCAAAAAGTATACAGAAAGACAGTGTATTTGCTTTACTTATCAAATGAAATGAAGAACATCACAAATGCCTTTCGCTGAGGTGTTCTGGTTGTCGCCATGCAGCCACACAGACTCTAGAAGCATTATACCACTGACAGTCTAGATCTTTTCTTCACCCCAGTCTCATCATGTCTTTGCTGTTGGACCTTCTCGCCCCAACAAAGGAAGGAAAGGCACAAAGTATCACAAAAGTTTAAACTGCAAAGTAAAAATTCAGGACCTCATCCCAGCAGACACCAGAACATGAGATTTACTGCCAAACTGGCAGGAGTTTTCATTCCTAAGAAGCTCTGGTTAAACTCAAGACAGACATTTTTTACTGACCTTTCTCCTGCCTGACTTCCATTTCTCAGCCAGCTTTGCTTGCACTTGGAGGCCTAAACCAGAGCAATTAGCTTTTAGCCCTATCTTTTATAGCTAATTGCCCTTAAGGCACCTGCAAGGATTCCCAGGTGTCAGCTTTCTGTGGTGGTTGTGCAACTCCCAGAAGAGAGCAAGCAAAGACACTAAAATAGAAAAGCTCTTCTGCAGACTTATATGTAAAATGGAAACTTAAAAAGCCAACAAGGCATGATGATCATTAATTTTCTATGTATATCACATTTACTCACTGAATTATACAACGTGATAACATTGCAAGCGGAAAAATCTTCTTAAATATAAGGATTAAAAAACACTCTTCCAGTTTCTTCAACACCACAATGACCCCTAACTGGCACTTGAAATCCATTATCCACCAATTAAATTATATTTTTAAAACCCCTGAGAGTGTTTTGAGGTTGTTTTGTTTAATTTTTATTTTTCTCTCTCTCGACATTCATCTAAGAAGGACTATCTATGTGAAATATCTATATTTTTTGAAACAGAGGTGACCACACCGCACAAGACACAATTTTCTGCTGTTTGGAATGTGAAAGTTTCCTTTCAAATCACTGTTGATGAACTCGTGTATTTATGCTGACAGGAAATATGGCCACAGATCTGGTTCTCAACTGGCATTTCAACCTGGTGGTTTGTTTTCTAGGTCCCTCCAGCGGTGTCCCAGTGGTGCTGGAGACTCCACATCCCCGCTGAGTAGGATTAGCTGAACACCCTGAACCTGCACTGCACTGCTGCTGTCACTTGATAACCTCAAGCATATGCAAGGATACATCCCTGTCAAGCTTCCACGAGGAACAAAGCTCATATTTCCCAACTCGAGGCATTTAAAAATTCTGCAGGGCTAACAGATGTTAACTCAAACAGCATTTGTTTTTAGAAGACAAGCTGCTCTGGACAAGCCTGGTATTTCTGTGAGAGATGACTTGGAAAACCTTGTTTCGTAGACATAGTCAAAAGTGTCAGACTTGTAAACATTTCAAAATGTAGGGCTTACCACCATTATACCATCACCTGCCTTGGAGTTTATCTCACTGATCCTAATGTCCAGGGCAGACCTCTCTCATTCTGCTATCAGCTTGGGAAGGAGACTTTGCAGCTTAATAAAGCTATTCTGTTAAAGCCTAGATGTTGCCTGACCTACAGTGAGACGTCTTTGTAAAGGCGATCGTCATGCTGGTCAATAGCTTCCACAGTTATTGCAGATATGTCCACACACAACTTCTATGCATGACATGAAAACTTCTGTCTTCGTGGAGGAAAACTTAATGAAGAGAAAAGCAACAAAAAATATTTCAGCATTGGTGACACTGTTAAGGATAGTGTTTGTGTGTGCTTGGTAACTCATATCTACATGTTTCAGACTCATTAGCCATCTTTAAGCAGTCCTGCTGAGCAGGTGGCAAACTGGAAGGCATTGTTTTGCTTTGGTGCCCATATTTCACAGTGCAATGTTAGTGCCTTTTTATTTGTATTTATTTTTTTGCTCCCTTGTTTTGTTTTAGAAGTGTTCAGAGTACTGCACAGCATTATGGTACACTATCATTTTTCAAGCCATTAAATGTTAACTTCATTTTCTTGTGTGAATTATGCTTTGCTCTTTTAGTTTTGTAATGAAAAATAAGTACAGGTTATGCAAGCAATAACCCCTGTGTAAGCAGCAGCTATCTTTTTAAACGGTTTATTATGCCACAGTCTGGTACTCCATTAAATATAGATTACAGACTGTTGAATAAATGAATATCAACTAAGCAGCCCCATCCTTCTGTACATATCAATGCAAATAATGAATCGTGGCACCTCATGAAAATGTATAACCCAGAAGAGTGGGTCAAGAAGTAATTACACATTTGTCTTATCTCATGCTTCTTGCTCTCAAAACAGCAAAATACATTTGTGATGGTTAGGGGACACTGAGAAATCTCTTATGACCTGTTTTTCCTGAAAGGTGAAAAAATATTCTTTCTCATAGTTTTATGTAGATGTGTTTAGACTGTCAGGTATATTTCTTCTAATACCCTTTGAAAAAGATGTTTTCATAGTTAAGGGTCTAACTGAAAAACGTGGATTCATAGCTCAGCTCTTCCACAAACTGACTGTGTTACAAATAAAAAAAGTAACCAATTGGTTCAATTTCAGAAATGTAATTAATTATCAAATTAAATGAGCCAGCATATGATTTTGAGGTTTACTGTACTTCATTGTGTACAAAATTTTATGTTTTATGTACTTACTAACATAGAAAGTGTACCTCTTAGTCATGGACATCAAATCTGAATAGAAAACATGACTACACTGCTTTTTAGAAACAGGCAAGATTAAAACTGATATTGATTAGAGTTAACTGAATCTAAAATTTGGAGACTGGAATTCAAACTATGTTGCTTAAAGCTGAAGCAGACTAACCTGTTGCATATGGAATAGATTAAGGATTGGAATGAATTAATCATTAGGTTATTAAAATAATACTACTAACGTGAGCTGTATAACAGCAAAAGTTATCTTTAGCTGCTCAGGAGGAATTATCTGCTGATCCCAGCTTGAATAAATGGACTCAGGGAAGACTATGTCAGTTGAAGGGAAAATAAGCCAAACAATTAACTTGATTAAACAACTTGTGCCCATATTTTCCAAGGCAAGTTTTCTGTGCTGACAACTGTCACAGTTCCCCCGATTTCAGTGTTGACATGCCAGTTCACCCTGCTTGTGAATAATAATTAGATCTGCTTGATAAATGAATTTCATATTAATGTTAAAAATCTATTAGTAGTCATATTGCAGGAATTTCTAATGTTTCTGCTGGAAACTTGGGGAAAAAAAGTTCAGCCTAGAAACCTGGGGGTTTTTGGCTTGCAAGTACTTTGTTAATATCTTGTTAAAGGAAAAGGCACCACATTTTCTTTTTGTTTAAAAAGACACCATTCATGCAAATAAACTAGATAATTACTGCATATATGTTTCCTACCTTCCTCCTCCCAGCCAGCTATGGCAGTTAATGCCTGGAGCTGCCCACGCCTTTAACAGGTAACATCTGTGCAGTACAGACCGTACTGTGACCCAGTTAAACCAGCACTGAGCACTTTTCAGAAGCTGGCTTCTGCAGGAGTACCACCATGCAGGCAGGAAGAAAGGGAGAGTAATGCTTGTTGTTAAATGGGATTGATATTTTTATGTTTCTTTGCAACACCTGGACCCCTATCTTGGTGACTGGTGGGAAAAAAGCTCCAATTACTTTTTTTTCCTACCTGTGTCAAATCAGATGTCCCACGAATGGCTCAAAACTGAACACAAAAGTGAAAAATAAAACAGCAAACTTGAAGAAAACAAAGAATAGGAGCAATTCCATTGTCTGCCTATCAACCATTCCTTGTTACACATGGCGGATATATTCCTTCCTAGCCCCCACAGATGCATTGCTGTCCTATGCTGCTCTTAGATACAGTATTTTATCAAGTCATAAATACCAAGTGGTAAAAAACTATGGGATTTATGACAATTTATGACTCCAGAACTGAACCAGTGTTCTTATTCATTAAAAGAATACAAAAGAAGCTGACTTTAAATGTCCTCAAAATTAGCTCCAAGGTACACTTTTTTTTTTTTGGTGAGACTCTGTCTCTCTTCTAGGTTCTTAAAATTCACTTAAAATTTGGGAAAAATCCCAGTACTTCTGTTTGAAAGGCAAGAAAATTAAGTACAGAGAGGAAAAGAGCAAGGTCACACAGCACTCCAACTCTGTCATTTGTTTTGTCAATCTACATCCTTGCCATACGGGAGGACAAAGTATCATTCAAAACAGTGAGCAATGTTCATAGTCATGCACAATCAAGAATCACAAGTCAACATCTACACACCCCATATAGCATCCTACTTATGTTGTTTACAGGCGATTTTCTACTGATTACACGTACCTCCTAATAAATGTCATACGCCGGTAAATATTAGTACTACCAATTTATACGTATAAAAACGGGGTCAGAGGGAAGATAAATTGCTTAGGTAGGATAAAAGATTGAATCTGTAGACCAGAATGAAAAAGTATCAATCTAATATTCACTCTTTCTCCATCTTCACAGTAAGCACATGTATATTGTATGTATATGGAGAAACCTATATGTAGTTACATTTGCACATTTGCACATGTGACAATACATATATGCTCACTTCCTAAAGAAGTGAAGAAACAGTTCATGTACTTCAGAAACCCTACTTAAATGTAATTATTTTTGAGTGATTGAAGGTTCTGTTTATATCAAGTGCTTGCACTTACACTTTCTTGGACACTCAGTGGCATGGCACGTGCAGCTGCAGACAGGGTGTGATCACTGATAAAGTACAGAGACAAAAATGCAGAGCCAGTGGGAGTATGGCAGGAGAAAGATGGTCGATGTCATTTATCACAGCTGATGCTACCTTATTTCTATACAACTTCTCAGACCAGTACTGTAAAATATAATCTAGCACAAGGTACTAATCAAACTAGGGTCTTCTTCCATATAGACATACAGCCAGTGAGACTGTGTTTATATATTATGATTCACTTTGTTATCTATCCAGATAGGATAACATAAAACATAAACCTGAGATTAAAAAGCAAAACCAAAGAACCTAATGCACTAGCCTTTCTTGTTTTATTAGCTGAAATGCAGGGGTGATTCTGGGAGTATTTAAAATTCAAGAGTGCAATAATTATAAAATGCAGAGAGCAGCAAATCTTCTAATTGTAAAGAAGAAATGTGAAAAGTAACGGCTAAATCAATAACTCCTTGGTCCTAGAGTATGTTTAGTGTGTCTTATGTGAAATATCAATAATTATAGCGTGCAAAGACATCTTTAGTGTTCAAAAGATATACAGAAGAAAAGATCCACATTACAAATTATATACTTAGGTATATGCAGGCAGTTCAGTTCCATTTTTAAACTAGGCTATTGAAAACATCTCTAGCAAGCTCCACAAAGTACTGCTGCTGCCTGCTTTCCAGATTTGCCTGTACTTGGGGCAATTGCATCTAACCCAGCTGACTCCCTAGCTGCTAGGTTTAGGCTCACCGTTCCACCCCAGCCTTACCCCCTAAACCTTGTTCCATCCACTCAAGAACAATTTCCCTTATATTAAGACCTAAGCCTTGAGATCTGAGTTGGGTTGAGAAGGGTATCAATGGTCTCTCAAGTCTGCAACAAGCATCCAGGTGCAGATTTCAGCTGGCCAAAACTCTGTCAGTTTGGCATCTGTTCATGATAATACCTCTGTATCCCTAGGCTCATCTTTGTGGTGTGGATCACACATTCAAGAGTGATTAGCTTTGAGCAGGTAGATGCTATCCAACCTATCTGCTCCAAAGCAGCCACTTGATAAAAGGAATAGCTGGTTATAGTTACTACAGTCTTGTCAGTCTGTCCCTACTGCCTTTGGAAATCAGCGAGAGGGAAATGTCTGAATAACACTGTAAATCTAAGCTAAAGCTATTATGAGTTTGGCCACAAATTTCCTAATATCTCTCTCAAGACAAACCACTCGAGTACTTACAAATTAGGCTGATCATAATATATGCAATATAGCAAGTATTTCCCATCAAATTTTCAGTTCCATATTCCAGAACATATTTCAGATGTTCCATACTTACAGGAGTGCAGTGCCCAAAGGCACAAATCATCCTTTAGGCTCTATTGTGCTAATAGTTATTCAAACACTCAGAGGGCTTTTTTTCCCCACACAGCTTATGAGCCTAGAATACAAGCACTGTGCACAGGCTGGAAAAATATGGTTACAGTCACATACATAAAGGCTGATATATTGATACTTCATGTTTTATATGAATGATAGAAAAATAAATGTAACTGCCAATAAACTTAATCTGCTATTTATCATGCTCTCATTTGATTCCAAATTTTATAGCAGAGGGGACACTTGAAAAATCTCATAGTAGCCTCCTACATCAGCTGAGGAAGATCTCCGATGTGATATGCTGGCCAGTACATTATATAACATTGACAAAATATGGGCACATAATGTGAAATGTAAGACATACCCTGTTCAGCTAAGACTGCTAACCAGGTCCTAATTTCTAGCTCTCTTCTACAGTATTAAAACATTATTAAAAAATTATTTCTACACATGTGGTTCCACTGATAAAAACCCTACCCTGTTCTGTTAGCAGTCTCTCATTCATTTGCCTGAACAGCCACAAAGTATTTGAAGAATATACTCTGATGTTGCAAAAGATGAAGAGACAGTTGTCTTTTAACAAAGACCTGTGATGCCAGAATTGTAACAGAGTTACACAACGTGATTTGATAACCCAGGACTAACTGAGATGTGGTAGCTACCACGTGCGTATATATATGCTTAGTCTAGAAATAATTGCACTCACCTTATTTTACCCTCACTGAAATCTGAAAGAAGTTTTCTTAAATTCCATTTGACACATATCACAATGCTGCCTGGAAAGGCTACTGCAGCTCAGTTGCTGGGCTGGCTACCCACAACAAGTTGATGGAGTTCCTCAGCTACCATCCAGACCCAGAATCATCCACTCCTGTTGGAAACGACTGGGCTACACACTACATTAATTAAGGAAGAGGGGAAAGCAATGGCAGTACTGGATGGCAGCAGGGGGGTAAGGCTCTCTACACTGCTCCTACAGCTCTGACAACAGGACAATTTCTGTTAACCCCCCCCCAGTCTCCTTTCACAGCTGCAAGTCCAGAAGCAGACAGGACTTGCTATGTGTCTACTTGGACACACCTGGATACCAAAATTGCTTTCATATAGCTGTGCATCAGTGTCACAGCACTCTCCAAACTATCAAGCTGCAACAAGGTCTTTTACCATCTCATATCAGCATACTCTTCATACAGTCCCTCTGCTGCCTTCTCCTCACCAGGGCACGTGTTCTCTCTGCTCCTTCCTCAGCTGCTCTCTCTTTGTTGGCTGCCCAACCTCTTAACAGAACCAGCCACAGCTGCACCTTATCTACGTCAGCCACACCACCCCCCAAGCCAGCCCACAGCTGTATATTATTATCAATGTTAATTAACCCAGCTTCATCCCTCTACACATCAGCAGTTCCAGGGTTCCTTTAAATAAAAATATGACAGAGTTTGGGTGACTATGAGCCCAAAATATGAAACCCTGATTATACAACAATTCTACTATGCAGCTAGTAAAAAACAGAAACAGATTCCCCCGGGAAACTTCCATAAAGACAGGCCAAAGCTGCTGAAATAATTTGGCACGGGGGGATGGAAGGAGAAAAATCCAATTATAAACTGAATGGTATTTAAACCAGTAAACCCAGAAAATATTTTGTTTTGCATAAAAGGGTAAGCTGGGAACTTTGAAGAAATTTGGTCTTTGTTCTGAGTATTACATGATTAATTAGAGATAAGACATATTTCAAAATGCTTCTTCATTTATTTGTAATTCCCAATATTTTATGATTTTAACTTGGTTCTATGAGAAAATTTTAAGCCTGGTAAAAAGAAACAAACCCCCTTATATACATAATTTTATTTCTTTCTTTCTGCTGGGGTCCCTTTTTGTGCAGTTTGCTGTGGAGGGTTTTTTGATGGGGGGGAAAGAAAGTATTTAAAGATGAAATCTATTTTTCTGGTTTATCTGTGATCCATACATGACATATTGACATGCTTGCTTAAAATGCACAAAAAGCATGATTTTTTTTTTCTCTATAATATATATTTCTCTGCTGAATTTTCTTATTATTACACTGGAGCGTTTCTATAATCTTCCCAACTTTCTAAGATTCTATTTACATACTACAGCATGAGCAAAATTCTGCTGCTATTCTGAGACCTGTAGTCAATGGGAATTTTTGTATCTAAGGTGTCAACAGCTTAATAGATGTATTTGTTTACAATTCATGACTTTTCAGTATTCCTGTAACTCATCTTTTTAAATATTGGATCATTTTAAAATATTCTAATGAATGTTTACTAAGAACTCTTCTTCATTGTGTCTGGCTATGTTATTTTCTAATAGTATGTGACAGCTCAGTGCTTTAAGATTCCATACAAAATCAATCCATTTAAAAGACAAATATAATTACAAATGAACTGTTTACATAATTTTAAACTAATTACACCACAACTACTATTAAATGATCCTTGCATTATCATAACCCCCCAAAAATTTGATTCTACTGTTCAGCTCATATTATCATAAAATACATTTCTCAATAGATACAATCGAAATCATTGTAGAAGACACTGTGAGGATGAATAACACTAATTTGTAGAAGGGAAGGTTAAGTCATTGAGACCAATATTTAATGCTGACCATGTTCGGATTGCAAAGCCAGTGTTCCTAGCTGCCTAGAGCCTCTTGGTCTGAGGCTTAAAGATCTTGATAGTAGAAACAAGGAGCTGTGAGCACTGCAGTGTGACCTGCACACGTACTCGATGCTAACAGGAGACTGTAGGCTAACCACTGAGGTTTTCTAGGGCCCGCTGAGACCCTTCATCGGGAAGTTTTAAGTGAGGACAGTATTACTGAACAACGGACCACTGTAGGATTTTTTATGCTAGATAACACTCCTTAAAATTGAACAAAACCCATTCATTTCATTTAAAAGCCTAGTTTTAGAAAGACAGGAGTTTCTAAGGCTGCTAAAAATATGTCAGAAAGAACTTTCACAGTCATAGTAAACTGACAAAGTTAAAGCTGGTGTTTTGGATTGATAAAAAAGTTCCATCTAGTCAAGCAAGCAGCTGTGATTGTGATTAGGAAAGTATTTTATTGCAGGTACCTAGAATTGCCTAGAGAGATCTACAATTGCCAACACCTATTCTCTTTTCCTTTCTTTTTTTTTTTTTTTTAGGCCTTTCAGCCACTGGGGGCTTTAAGCAACCTGGTCTCATGGAAGGTGTCCTTGCCTATGGCGGGGGGTTGAAACTATATGATCTTTAAGGTCTCTTCCAACCCAAATCACTCCATGATTATATGATTTTCCCCAAAAAAATCTCTACTGTTCCCTAGTTTTCAGTGGAAAATACGTAAATGCATGTGAAAGACTGAGAGCTCTTTAATCAGTCCATAATTTCCCCTATTTATCTCCTATCTACAACAATTTTCAGCCTCCCTCAAAATCTTTTCTGTAACTAAAAGCCTCTCCCCCAGGTCTCCAGCAGTGAGCTACAGGGAAATGTCCTCACAAGTCTGCTTTGCCCCATCAGTCTCCACCTGCAGTTTGTTGCAGTGATTTCCTCCTCTGGCTAGTCCTTCCTGAGCCATGTTGAGATAGAGGTATAGCACCAGACTTCAGGCCATTTCTCAAGGAAACAACTTTATGGATCAATAAATCTGATCTACACTGCACTGCCAACAGTTACAGCCCTTATTTTTCACGCACAGCAAGTTGTGGAGGGCAATACATTGGTTTATTGTTGCCACACAGTCAACTTGACCTTGGTTGACTTCTCTTTTTGTTGTCTCCTAGATTTAGTCTTTCCCAACAAGGTAGCGTGTGGCCTTCCTTTCCCAGAGATCTTGCTGAAGACAGGCAAATAGTGTTTTTCAAACCACTTCTTCTGCAGCTTTTCCTGTGAAAAAAAGCCCCTGGCCTTCCTTGGTTTTGAAGCAGAGGAAAAGTAATACGTGGTTCTCTCGTCCAAGGGATGTGTCTTCAGTACTCTCCCACAAAGGCCCTTTCAGGAATCAGTCAAAAGAGAAAAAGTCTTGGCCAGCTCCTATCCTGACCACGTAACTGGTCTGAAGGATTCACTCTCAGCCGACATTCTGTGCCCCTCCTTGCCACCCACCTTTTTGGATGCTCTCCAGCATCTCTAGCTGCATGCTGTGCACATCTCCTGATTGAAGACTCAGGTTTTAGTTAAGAAAAAGCACTCTGCTGTGATCGTTCTGGACAAAACAATTTCCCTGGCTCTTTGTTTGGGGCCATGTGACCACCTGCTACTCCCCATGTCCTCTGAAGGTTCAAAACCCCTGACTTCCTTCTCTCTCCATTCTGCCATCTGAATCATTTTGCAGCAACAACACTGGAACATTTCCTCACAATAAGATACCCTCAGTCCCACATGTACCTTGCAAGAAATGATGCTCTACCCCTGGATAATCATCACAGGAGGAATTTAAATATTGGAGGAATTGCTCCTGGGTGACTTGAACGACCACAGTGGACTAATAATATTAAGCAATATAATTCTTAGGTAAATTACACCCCTGATTCCCCCACCCTTAGCCTTCTCATTCACTGTGAGGAGAAAGTCTGCAGGTGACATTTGCTGTGCTCTGACACGAATGGCAGATGAGGCTTCCTTAACTTCTGTCTCACCTGTATCCTTATCCAGATACTGTTTACATATAAAGGCACAAAGACATTTTATTTCACTGAGGAGAACAAGAAGCCTGTAGGTTTCGGCCTTCATGGGTTTTGGATTTTGTTTTATGCACCACCACCCCCACAAAAAACCCTGCATAGCTGCTGTGCCCATCCAGCTATCTCGCCATTGAGTCACAAAAGCACAGTCGGTTCCAGTTTGGTAGAAGGAGGAAAACTGACCCAAATTACAGCTCCACTCATACCCAACCTAGTCCTTGACCCTTTCCACTGACTGAGAGAGGACATGGATCTGCTCCAGATCCCTGGAGATCAGCCTATGGCTGCACACAGTAGGAAGACCTGAGATGGAAATCGCCACAGCCCTGCCGCTTCCTTTATCTTCTCCAGGGCCTTGGAAAAGCACAGACACCTCAGGGGTGGCAGCAGTGCTGGGGGTGCAGAGTGACAAACCCTCCTAACGGGAGTGAGGAACCTTGAAGCCACAGCTGTCCCCTGCCCACTACCCTGTCCCCGCAGGGATGGCAGCAGGCAGCCTAACTGCTGCGCTCAAACCAGCCCTTTGACCTTTCGCTTGGTTTTTGGCAAAGGTTAAAGAAGCAATGGAAAATTTAGCAGTGTCTGTGTGAATCCGGACAGAAAGTGCATCCGTACCCTACAGAGTCTGCAGTTTAAGTCCATTTTAATTCTTAAACCGCTCACTGTCTCCTTACATAAGTGTCATTTCTTGTGCTAGGCAGATACCAATATTAAGATCCTCAGCCAAAATAATCCTTATAGCTCTGCAGTTTAAGATAAAACTGACAGCTTCTATCAGGTTTTATTCTTCAGGACATAAACTTGGGGTCAAGAAGGCATTTCTTCCCATACGATAACATTACAAATTCAGTTTCCATCAGGATTTTTTCTCTCCCTTGATCAATCTTAGCATCATAGGGCTAGATTGGGCACAACAGATTTGTACAAAAGTATTTCTGGGCTTGATTCAACTAAAGCAAACAGAAACCTGTTCTTGACCTCCCCTATATTAGTATATACTCACCCTCCACCCTGCACACCATTCTTAAAAAACAGATGAATGAGGGCAAAATCCTTCCCTTATTCAATCTACTGTAGTTGCTTTCTGCACAGCACCACATCTAACAAAGTCCCCCAGGGTGCAGAAAGGTAAGGGACAAACAGCAGGTGTGCTGCATTTAACTTGGTTTTCAAGATGAAATGTAACTATGTAGAAAAGGCCATAATAAGACATATTAATTGCAGCTTATTTTAATATTTGACTTACCCAGAGTGAAGAAATTCTGCTTCCTCTCTATGAGTTGAAAGCATATGCTCTCTCCCCATATAAATACTTTATATGTAGATAGAAGTCTTGTGTCTTTGAACAGAATTAGACAGTGCTAATTGTAGGGAAATGTCTTAGACCAAAACCTAAATAATTCTGATGGTTTTAGTTAAACATTTTGTTCTCTATGCAAACAAATGTGACTCAGGTTTTCTTTTGGCTTTAACTATTTTTAATTTTAAAACATTTGAAATCAACATAGACCAAGGAAACTTTCTGACCAAGACAAAATTATAACAAATGTTTAGGAGATTGTCAAAGCAAAGAACCAGTGGGACATGCAATCCTTGTCAAACCTGACCTGGGAATGGAAGGACAGGTTCCCTGCAGGCTTGTATCAGTCAGTTCAACTGGCTTCAGCAGAGCTGTTTTTATTTATATCAATTAAAAATGGATCTGAAATTTCATGAAGGGATAATAATCTCTGCAAAGGCTTTTTTTGTAAATCTCATATTTATGAGAGAACCTAATTATTATGCTGCCAGATGTAGCAAAGCAGGCAGATGTGACCCCAAATTGTAGATGCATGAAAGCTGCATTCAATTATTAAGTGTGATTTATGCTCCTCTTATCAGATAGTAGCTCCATCAAAGTATCTATTTATGCATAAATTTAAAAAGTGATAGGACTTAGGCTGTAAGTAAGCTTTGAATACCAAAGGGTATTTTCCTTATGGATTCACCTTTGTTTTGTTTTAGGTATACCCTTCTGAACTTTTCCTTTTAGTTTCAGTATGAAACACAAGATATGTGGTTTCATTCCTTCATAACTCAGAAACTCTTCTTATTGCAAATCAAGTGTCTTAATTTGAACTTAAAAGAGTTTAAAAATTAATTAGATACAATTAAGAAAATATTTTAATTATGCATGAAAGTAATGGATGAACATTTGTCACAGCTGTCAGTAGGGAAATCTTTTCCTAAATATCCACGACTATGCATATGGGAAGTTGCTAAAATGAGTGAAAACTGGAGGGCAGGGAGGGTTGATTATAGGTAGAAAGGATAGAATAACATTTTTTAGCTTTAAAAGAGAGGATGATACTTAAAACTGAATTTCACAGTGGCAAAAACTGAGGAAGAGGAATAGAACTATCTATAACAGAATGAGATTTTCCAACCTATACATAACACTATTGGATTCTTTTAAAAAAACAAACAATCAAACAAACCAAAACCAAAAAAACCCAAAAAACAAAAAAAAAAACAAAAAAACAAAAACCCTCCCACACCACCATCTTTCTCTGCACTGCAGACTGCCATACAATTCAAGTTTCAATGAACACATCATTTCTAAACGAAGTTAAAACACAGATGGTTTGTAGCTACATGATACACTGTGAGTGAAGTCATCTCCACCAGCAGAGTAAATGCCAGATGCCAAAACAATAGTATCAGAATGCTAAAATGATACACTCAAAGCTATGGAAGCTTTGAAGGCTTTTTGCAAGAATGTTTCCAGTTCCTTGTAAGTCTGGAGTGTTTACTGGAATAGGGAAAAATAAAAGTGATGCTTTCCATCCATCTTCATCAGTTGTGCCTGTAATACTTCCAAATCTTTCTTTCTTTTTTTTTCCCCACATAGTGAAGAGAAGATAGTGAATTTCCCAAAAAGAAAATTCAGACAAAGAAAAAACAAACTTACTTAAAGGCTAAAATTAGTTAAAGGTGTTAAGGATTTAGTTTACATATTCTAATGAGGGCTTGGCATCCAAGTGCTTTTAAAAATCTAGCCTAAGCGACTAGCCTTGGGTCATGCAGAGCCTGTAACAGGACAGAAACTTAAGCCAGGATTCAGTCAGCTGTTTTGTCTACAGAGCATTTCCCACCTGCCTTATCCCTGTAAGCTTTTAGCCTCCCAAAGCTCCAACACTGAACAAACACCAGAAGTATTTTTTTTTTAAAAAAGGATTAGTAATAGCAAATTTTCCTGTAAATAGCCAGATTCAGAATTCCCCACTGCTGAAGCAAAGAAATTTCTGTGATGCGTCAAGGGTTTGTTGTTTTGTTGTGGGTTTTGTGTTGGTTTTTTTGGTTTTGTTTTTCTTTTTTTTTTTTTTTTGAAGCGGGGGGTGGTTTTGTTTTATAGAGGAAAAGAGGTGAATTTGGGTCTGAAATGAGTAAGGAGTGTGAGAAGGCTGGTATGGCCCACTCCCATATTTTAAGCTGTCACGTTGTGCTACCAAGTGTGGGATCATGTCAGCTTGTGTCAGTCAAACTGTGTCGCGGTGCGTGAAGCGACGTGATCGATTGCCAGCCAGCTGTCCTTAATGCGTGACCGGCTGAAAGCCGACAAACTGAAACAACATTACAGGAAGCTTTAAAGGACAGCCACAGTGATTAGTGTGAAGGCTTGAGGCAGTTAAATAGCTGTTTACTAATGAGGGATGGAACATGACAAACTCTTATACTGGTTGCCTGGCAGAGTCAGGGAAAATAAATAGTTCCCAGGCTGGGTTAGCAAGGGGCATCCAAACCTCAGCTCGGGGACTGAGGAGAGTGCAAAAGGCTGGTTTTCCGGCAAAAGCCAGACCCCAAACGGGGACAGCTGGAGTAACAATGGAGTGGGTAGAAAAGGCAATACTTTGCATGTAGTTCATTCCATTAACAGCAAACTTACAGTGTGCCTAGATGGGGGACAAAATACCTACTTGTTAAACATAGATTTCATTAGATGTCTCACTCAGAAGGAAAGAACACATGAGAGAAGACAGCACTTTAAAAAAATCCCCTGAAGACAGTCTGGAAACCTACCCTTTGATTGGTCTGAAAATAATAAATTATGCTCTGTTTACTTGTTTAATCATCCAGCATTAACGAATCCAGGTTTTTCATTATGACTCTTTCAAAAATTCACTTTCCCTAAAACTCCACCTCCTGGAATGCTGTGACAAGTCTGTAAACTTCCAGTCTTTCATTTGCACAAATCACTTGTAAAGGAATATAGATGGATGCTTGGAAATCTCTGCTGTTTCTATATTTCAAGATAGTTTACATACTTCTAATGAATGTAATGTATGTAGTCTGGTCAGCTTCAAATGTCTTTGTGAGAGTGGAAGCATTAGGGTGTTCAAGAAAAGCTAGAAGTTTTAAATAAAGAGGAAAGGTTTCAGAATGAAAAGACAAACATTGATCTCTTTTGAAATGTCTAATTTGATTTTCAGAACCTCATATGTTTATTCTATAATTGTTTTCTGGTTTAAAAACTACCAAATGGGGAAAAAATAGGGCAAGATAAAGCTGTCATTATGTGGAAAATCTTTTTCTGGAATATTTCCACATATTTTAATGGAATACTAACACAGTACAGTGATGACTGATGTGTACTAGGGTAAAGCAGCTGTCCCCAGGCAGACTTCATCAGTTTAGCATTTCTTTAAAATAAAGAACCATATTTATGCAGAGCATTGTAGCAACACCTACGGAACAAATGGACAGACTGCTTTGATGGGACAGATAGATCTGACCACTCTGCGCATTCTCCTGCTGCTCAGACATGATCCAGCTCCAGTGTGAAGACTCTGGATGTTGGTGTTAGGTGCCCCTGAGAGGACTTCTGCCTGGCTACACCAAAGGGAGGCCAAAAGAGTTCAAGTTGTTCAATATCTGTCAGTAAGAACGTGCTCAGACAAGACACCAGAGCTGCTTGTAATCCAAACAGACCAGTAGCTCAGTAAAAAACGTGAGAAGAAAAACGTTACAGAGAGAAGTGTCTAGATGTACACAAAAGTTGTGGGGGAAAAAATAGCACAGAAAATAGGTCTTTGGTATGCTTGTTTTCACCAGTGCTGCCTTCTAAACCTATTATCACCCCTGAAAAATGCATTTTCTTCATGGAGATATACACGAGAAAAGTCAGGAACTCTTGTACAATCTTAGTAAAATAAACTTAAACCATGGCAGAAACTTATCCCACTTAATCAGAAATCCTATAGAAAGACCACAACAATTTGCGACAGAATTAAGCCTCAGTTTTTAGGAAGGGTTGTGATAACTTGCATCCTTTGATACTCCCCTGAGACTTACCTCTGCTCTGCCGGTACCTTACTTGGACTGTCATGAGGGGGAAAAGTATCGGTCCATTGTATTTGGTTTTATTTGATTTAATTTTTTTTTTAGTCTCCAGCTTTCAGTTACTTCATTATTATCTGCTAGAACAAAGGACTCTCTAGTGTCAGAACAGATTTCCCTCAGTTAGGAATAAAGCTCATGCAAGACGGACACCTATCACACTCCTCAGTACCTGTCAGTTCTACTGCTTCGTAGTTTAATTTTCTTGGGATAATTGTTAAATCATTACTCACACCATTAAAAAAGACCCTACCTTCTCTTTCCTAATAGAATATTGGCAAGAAGCTAAGACAATTTAAGTAGCTAATAAATAACAGTCCTTCACCATCTGCACAGTTCTTTTACTTCTGCTGTGTTACTTATTTCATCTCTTCTCAGGAGCAGCCCTCAGAAAGCGTTCCAGTTCACCCCCCTTTGAACCTGAACTGACTCTGAGTAGAGCAGTTTTCCTGCCTGAATTCATTATACATGGACTACTCATCTAATTGAAATAATGAAGGTTTTTCCCTGTTTTCCACTTTGAATAAAACCTTTCAGTATTAACCGTGCAATTACCAGGTACTCAGTCACATAAATCTCAGACATCCTTACCAGAAGGGAATGGAGAGCCTGACTCGTCCACACCATTTCCAGGCAAAGCTTTGACTCCCATTAGTGTCAGGGCAAGTACAGAGACGGAGTTTAGGAGACGCGCATTATGTGTTGTAGCCATTTTCCTCCCACATGACCTTAAACAAGCACCTTTCCCTTTTCATGCTTCAATTTTCCTTGCTGAAAATAGAGATAATGACAGGACCCTGCTTTCCAGTGTGACTTGTAATTTACTCATCATTATGTTCTCAAAGAGTGAGAAGTTTCTCTGAATATTACGGATAGTAGTCATAGGTTTTAACTAAATTTCTCTAGATGGCTGACTGGCTGCCTTTTGAGTGTCTTCCAGCTCTCCAGGTCTAATGAGAGCTCATTCTTCTTTGTGTCTTCCACATTCCTCTCTACAATGTGGGAGTCCTTGACTACCTTCATAGAGAAGCTGCTACCCCTTTCCTGTCTTGCCCCTCTGCACGGTATTTCTCTATGCAATGGCTGGGTTTGTTATAGCCTCTCAGAGATGGGGTGACACAAGCTACATCTACACTCACCGTGGATGCCGTCCTAGAGTAGCAGAAGTCAAGAGCAACTGAGGAACCAGAATGCATATTATACGTATGTGGGAAGAGGCGAAAGTTTCTGCAGACTAGAACTGTTCTTGTACTGTAGCCTAACATCCACCAGCAGCTGGACACTAAATGGTTTAGTTTCTCCCAGTAGGAAGTAAATTTCTGTGCTCTGAGACTGCCCTGTGGGATAAATCAAAATATAGTCAGTAGGGATGATCAGGAGGATCAGAAGTGTGCTGCTGATAGGAAATAAAATGCTTATGTAGATACAGCCTCAGTTTTCAGATAACGGTCACAAGGTGGAATTATACAATATTGTAACTGTATTTTGTGCTTTCAGTTCCCAAGTTAACAAGCTAATGTTTTCAGAAAAATAATCATAACAATTTCAGAACCTCCTTTCTGAATTGTAAAAGGACATTTATAGCCCATTAATGTATGTGTAGGTAGAGTAATTCACTTTGTGGGAGTAGGATTTTGCATTTATCTACACTAAATTCCACCAGTACTTTTTGTTGCTCGGTCACTAAATTAGATATATCTGCAATCTTCTTTGTCACCTCTTCATTAAATGGATCGTCATGAATAAATTTGTGCCACTTTTGCTCTATCTCTATTCATCTCTTTACTATATAATCTAAGAACATGACAAACTCAGGTTTTACTATGGATCATTGTGGCAACCCATGAGACCACCTATTCAGTGTGAAAACATTTTTGTGCCCCCATCCTTCCATATATTTCAATCAGTTATTAAGGTATGACTTTTTTTTTTTTTATTTCTTTTTATTCATTATTCATTCCTTCTATTTCACAACAGATTAGTTTCATCAAAATCCCCCACACTCCTTACATTCATTAGTTTGCTCTCTTTGAAAAAAATTGGTAAGTTTTGTACTTTTCAAAGAAGCTTCTTCCATAAACATTGCCTTGAATCTTTCCCAATATATCGTGTTAGTTGACATTTTAATAATTTTATTATTTGCATTAGTTTCTACCACTTAACACAGCATAAGACTTGCATTTATTGGTTGGCAGTTTCCTGGAGCCATATTTTTAAATTTACACACCATTGTCTATTCCTTCTTACTCCTAGGCCATTTTAGTGAGGGCTTACAAACCACAGTCAAGTTCAGAAACCTCACAAGTGAAAAGAACCTTATCTCATACAATTCTCAATGTTCAACTATTGCAAGACCTTTAGGATAACAAATTGGTTTTTAATAAACCCCTCCAACTTCTTTTTCCTTTAAATAGTGACTCTTTTTACCAACTATTTAGCATTGCAAACAGCAATGCAACAAATTCATTCAGCTACTCAGCTGTAGCCTCAGTCTTTTTGACACCTCGTTTAACCTTTGAAAACTTACTGGATTTCCCTGGGCTGTGGTAAAGACTTATACTTCTTATGTGTTAGGGAAGGTTTTTGCATCGTTTCTATGATTTTAGGATTAAACAATTCTTGAAGTTCTTAAACTTTTTTTTTTTTGTAAATTTTTTATTAGTTTTATCTTTAACTCAGTAGAGTTGATGCTTTTTTTTCAGGCTGGATGTCTGCAGGAAGAAAAGAATATACATTCTCTGGCCAATTTTTGGAACCAAAATTAATATTTATCACATAGAAAGCAATTGAGTCACACAGTATCCTATACTCTAATGCCACTACAGTTAATTTATAAAACTATGAGAATCCATTCAAAATATTTTAGAACACACTCCCTGTCACAGCACAGAATGATTTCCTGAGTGTGCTTAAGAGTCAGAAAACTCTGCACCTACAACAAGATAAATACCTGATGGTCAGTTGAATAGCATTTTGTCAACTTGAAATATGCCTGAAAATGTTGTGGAGATAATGCAATAAAAAACAGAAAATTGCTCCTGTTGAAGTAGTCACAAATCTTTACACTGTGAGTCTGTTATTAAACAAAATACCCATAAAACTGCACATAAAAGCAAAAAAAGGTAATGTTGCATCCATGGCTCCTTGAGGCTTGCTTATTTAAAAAAAGTATGAAAGGGATGAGAGACTAAAAAACAAACACGCAAAAGCTGAGAGATGACTAGTTACCTCAATTTTAGCGGGCTTTGTGCTATCACTCCTCTTACACTCCCCTATATGAATAAATTGCAACTTCCATTGAAATGTATTGAAGCCATGACAAGGCTTAGGTAACAACTACAAGACCTGGGACACTGAAAATTATCTGAGAACACTAACAGCATACAGGGGCACACATTAAGATCACCATTCTCCCAGTGAACACTCTTTTTGATGAAGATGTATCAGAAAGTATTTCATCCAGCCTCTAGCATTTATGGAATCCATTCATTCAAGGTAATCTTCAGAACAATAAGCTCAAGTAATATTTGTTTGCAGTTAAAATACCCTCAATTCAGCACCAAAGTGGGATGAATCACAGTGGTCTTCTGTGTGCAGAAGTAAGGGAATAGCTGTGAAAGTATCCACCCTGAGAAAGGCAAAAAATACAGTGAGTCCCATCACCATTATATCTTATGAAGTCAATGGAAATACACTGGGGTAAAACCAGGTGTAAATATAGACTCAACACTTATCTGGAAATTATTTTGAAGAACTTTACAAGACACTTATACTTGTCTTTATTCCCAATAACATATAAGAAAAATATGAGTATCATTACAGATGGTCACATTCTGTATGTGATTGGAATTATTTCATGGAGATAATTTCCAGCTTTTAAACACAAAGACATTTCCATTTTTTATTATTTAAGCTTTACTTCTGTCATAAGTAGATTTGCTAGTAAAGTTCCCTTCAGCATAATGTACTTTATCATGCTATAGCAAAAGTAATGTTGGGGAAAAGCTGAATCTGTTGGAAACATCCTGATGTCAGCACTAAGCTCTATAAATATTCTTCTTGGCATTACCCAGAAAAGGGAATTTAAAAGCAACATAGAAACTCTTTTACTTTCCTACTGTCCCATATTGTCCTGGGAACATCCCAAGACCTTCCTGTACCTTTGTGGAAAATCCACCTTAGTGCTCAGTTAGCCCCAATAAGAAGGAAGAATGAGGAAAAAGTAAATAAACTAAGACTACTCTGGGGAGAAATTTCTTGATGAAGAGAGTTATCAAGCTATGGAAAGGTGTTCAAGGAATAAAAATCGTGCTGAATGTGAGAAAAGGTACATGGACATCTAAGTGAGATACGGAAACTGAATTCATAAACTGTTTGCCTCACTTTGACCCTGTCTTCATATATAACCCATGTGAAGTCCCTGTGGACTTGACATTCAGCAATAAGGCTTCCACTGATTTCAACAGTGCAAGCCCCATTAGCTGTGCATGCATGGAAGAGTTGTAATATTCATCCTTTTTGAGGAAAGAATAGTAAACAGACCCTCTGGAAATTATATAATCCATTTGGGCATTTAACCCAATATACTTGGTCAGTTTAAAAACTTCAAAATACCTTTGAGTGTTCTGAATTGTTTTTTTTTTCCCAACATATTTGAATGTCCTTTCAGTCAGACATCATCTGAAAATATACCAAACAATCCTATACCCAGGGATTACACCTACAAATCCCATAAAGCCATTGAGAGTTAACTATGGATAACTACTCCTTACATAGGACATTCCAACTATATAACATTTGCCCATCTAAAAGTAACTTTATTTAGTCTATTTTTCTCTGGTTTGGATATTAAAATACAATGTTAGGACACTCAGAAACTTTACTGCAGTCAAAACATGTGACCCTTACCACTTTCTGCTATCCACAAGGCATGTTGTAGAGTGCAATTATGTTTATCTAACACGATTCGTCCCTGAACCATCCATGCTGACTGGTACTCATCTCCTTGGTAAGTTTTATATGGTTAAAAATCGTCTGTTTGAATATGTGTTTCAGTTTGGGGGGTGGGAGGCAGGAATGGGGGTTGTGGTTTTAATTATTTTTTTCATGAGGATTGACTTTAAACTAGAGGTTTACAAAATTCTGCCTCCATTTCTTTCTCCTTGTTTTTAAAGAGAAATACAATATATATCTCATTTCAATCTACTAATGCTCACCTGCCTTCCCTGAGCTATTTGAAGAAACCCATAGTTAAATCACATATTTCTGCTGAACTAGCTACTAAAGCTCAAGCATCCAGATTGTTTAAAAACATCCAAGATACATGATTAATCTGTAACATTACCTGAGTAAACTGTAGAATTTGTCACTGGTGCTACCTATGTCAGCTTTCAGGTCATAGAGAACATTTTGAGAACAAGAAAGGTGTAAGTATATTTGCTTTCTTGTTTTAACTCATCAAAAGTCTGCGCACCACTTGCACTTTCCAGAATCTCCCTTTTGGCTGCTCTATGATATTAACTATTCTCAGCTCTGTGAGGATGACTGATTCCCTAGAAATTCCAATGATTCTCAGCTCACCAGAATAAATGCAAGGGACAGTTTCTCACCCACCAGCCATTGTTGGTTTTCTAAAGCTTATTTTGAACCCTCTTTCTAGTAGTTTGACACACTCAGCCTTGTCCTGACTCACACCTCTGTGCATAACTGGATTTGCCATTCCTATTTCTCTATTCAGGACTGCCCAGTGCATAGCAAACCCAGTATTACAGGAGGCAATCACACAGGGGTAACAAAGATCATCATGGGGTTAAGCTGTCCATCAGTGTTAAAACAAAGAATACAAGCTGTGTTTTCTATTTCTAGAATAACTTCCTTTTGCAATGTGCAATCCATAGTTGGTTATCATCCTCTACCCTGAGTCTTACGTACACTTCTAAATGACTTTACCTGTACACTGGCCATGCATGCGAGACCCAGCCGTTACCCCCATCAGGTGTTCAGGTCCTCTTGTAATTCTTCTAAATGCTGTCATTTCCCAATCTGGATGTTCCACCCTTAAAGACCAAAGGCCCTTGTATAGACTCTCATTAGTTCCTTAATTGTCTACAGAGAGCCCACTTGTTAATTTACTATCTTTCCACATTTTGGGCACAGTCACCAGCTTTGCATTATTCCAGCTGCACAGCTACTATAATTAGAGTTCTTATTTTCCAGGCCTTCCTGGGACTGCCAACAGACTGCTACATAGGATAACCAGCCAAGTTGTTCTTTGGTGGTCTCATTAGTCCTAATGCTTTCACAGAGTATTTACTTATTTCTGGCTCATTATCTGTTCTGTTTGAACTGTAAACTCTTAAGCCATAAACTCACTAATCTGTAGAAACAATGACCAGTACATTAAGGCTATTAACATCACTGATTATAATATACATTATTAAGTGTAATAATACATACTCAAGTCTATATGACATTTAAAGCAAGACAAGATAGCCCTGAGTATGTATAGAATGAAAATTGCCCTCTAATGACCGTCCAACAGAAGATTAGAAAGTCCACTGAAAGTGCATACATGCTTCTTTTGACACACCATCAGGTTACCATTGGCTTACTCCAAATAAAGCCAATGGGAATCTTTCTACTCAGTCCATTTGGCTAACAGTGGTCACTGATCTGACCACAGGAATAGACAAAACCCCGCCACTTTGGCACCTGGTGTTCTGGACTGTAATATTCACAGAGCAGGGTCAGACTTAAATCACGGAGATAGATAGATAGATATAGATAGATAGATAGATATATGTACATACATAAATCCACTCATACTCACACATTAACATGGGAAAAGGTGTTTCTTACTCACAATCTACCTATCCCAATATCCAATCCAAAGTTACATAAAAGTAAAAAAAAATAGTTTTCAGAGGCAGAAGTATTCAAACTGTCCTGTTCCTGTTTTAGTTAGGAACCAGAGGAAGACTCTCAGAAGTCTTCAGTAACTAGAAGATACAGCTTCTTTTTTGAAGCTGAAAAGATGAGGAATGACTTTCTTATTTCAGTGGAATCATTACCACTCCAGGTAATTTGAAACTTTTCCTACGAGTTCTACAGTCTGTGATAACTGACTCCTTGGCTGAAATATCAAGCATCTCCATAAACCTGCTCACCAATTAGATGAGGGGGCTCCCCGGCTGATATTTCAGTAGCCTTTCATCCAAGAGGCAGCAGACATACGAAGATATGTGAGATGTGAACTGTTGAGTTTGCTATTTCTTTGTCACCACTTGTTTGTCCATGTTTGCCATTCTTTGCATCACTCCTTAAAACTTCTTGTAGAACAGTGATTTCTAGCCTGTTGCCATTGCTCCCTTCTCTCCTTTTCTGCCTGTGTGGGACTTTGAAGACAGTTGTTCAGGTGACACCAAATGTGTCAAGAATTTTACAACATCCCAGGTCCTTATGACTTAAAGATGTCTTGGACATATTCACCTTTCCATCAATAGGATTCTAAGGACCTCCTAAAACTCAACTTCCTCTCAAATTGTTTAACTGAAAGATAAAATACTCATAATCTCCTATTAGTTCAAAGGATATTGACCACAAAGCCTTTCAGAGGTTGAATTTTCAGGGCTGCTGACGGAGCAATATCTCCTTGTTATAAGCTCTACATGTACGTAATGGAGGACCAAACAGAGAGCAAGCCACCACTTATTAATCAGTTCTGATTAAAGGGTCAGCGAAGTTCTGATTGCTCATGACCTTTTAGGCCAAAAATCATAGCCTTAATCACAGTTGGAGGCCAGCCAAGGTCTCTCATTTGATATGCTTCAAGACACAGGGTTTTAATCACAAATTCGCAGTGATGCTTCATTTTAAGAGAGAGTAAGAGACAGAGGAAGGGAAAAAAGCCCTTATAATGCTGCTAATTGACCTTAATCTAATGTGATGTGCAATACTCTCAGCATGCAACTATGGCAGGGACACAGCCTAATTGTAAAAAAAAACCTTCTAAAACTAAATTAAATTTGAAATAGTAGATTAGAGTATTCCCAATGTCCTCAAACAAATGTCTGCATGTTGAAATTTATCTTGAGATTTCCATGTGCATTAGGGGCTTCCTACATGACAAATGTACCTGAAACAGAACAAAGTCTTAAAAAAAAAAGATTAGTTAGGATGAGTTTGGTACAATGCTGTAGATGATGCTCTGTTTGTGTTGAGAAAGGAGTGTACTCTGAATAATTAGAAAAGTTAAGGTGGGCACCTGAAGGAAATAAGGAGACCATCAAGTCAGGAAATCATTGAACAAAGAAAATTGAAAAGTATACTCCACCTAGACCCCACTTATTGTGAATGGAATGATTAGGTGTCAAAATCAAATGAGTATGTATGTAAAGATGGTGTGTAACCTCTCATGAAAACTGTATAAAATACCTAACTTTCCACTGAAAACTTTGGAGCTAGTTTGTCTGGTGTGAATCGGCTAGCTCCCCAACGTTGCATGAAATAAATCTGCTTAAAGACAAAATTTGTCTCTGTGCCGTTTTGGCATCATACCGTATCTTGAATACACCTCAGAAAAGCTACTTAGACTCAAGCTCACGTCTTCATTATTAGGAGAAAAACTCTACTGATTGCAAAAGATGAGCATATTCTACTGGGTTGACAAAAATGTCCTTTTGGTGGTATCTCCTGTTACTTACTGAACTACACTATTTTTTTTGTTTCTTTTTCCTTTTAAACAACTAGTTTAACAACTCTCATTCTATAAAAAGCCCTAACAAATTGCATTTTGACTTCAAGTACTTTTAAAAATGCTGTCTCCTGTTACACTATACAGAGAACTGAAATAACAGTAACTTTGAGACCTGAGTCTTGTGCAATTATACTGATACAATTTAATGGACAGGCACTTTAGAGGGAGCAGTCAGGAATTTTGTATTCTATCCTTGTCCCATGAAGTCATTTATGTCCCTGTCTCTCTGAATTCCCTCTCACTTTATATCTTCTGTGCCTCTTTCAGCTGTACATTCTTCTGGCAGAGTTTTTGGGTTTGCAACATGTTCAAAGGATATGTTTGAACCTGTTTGAACCAGGTCAGTCCCTGATGAAGTCTTCTAATCAGCTGTGTAAAAAACCAAGCAGATTGGTAATTAATCATTAGCCTGCATATGAGTTTATGAACCTGATGAATATTATTCTTGTTATTTATTCTATAAGTAATGCTATCACATTCATAGGAATGGATAAGCATTCTTTTAATACCTGTTGCAGTAAATATCATGGAAACAACAAGGATTTACATGTGAAGAGGAAGGTTAGAAATGGCAAATATATTGTGCTGATTACTGCCAGCTGGGCAATGTATTTTTACATATTAATTTTTCTAACAGAAAATTTTCCCCTTAAAACACAGTCTATAAGCACATGAACTGGTATTCCATCTAAAACATTGTTAATGGTACAAAGAAATGCATAATCAGAATAATGTATACTAAACAAATTGATTTTCAGCACTATTACAGTGAGGACCAGTAACTTTTATGTAATATCAAATACATATATATGAAAATGTATTTATATGCTTTCCTTTGTGATTGTTTGTATACCTCTGTCTGCTGTTGTCCCCTGCTTTTCATGATTAGATGTAGCTAACCAGCCAAATAGTTCTGTATTTTAGTAATGCTCTTAATGTTTAGTTCAAAGATCTTCATTGTTGTTTAGTTTTGGACATTATAACTGAACTTAGTGACTCTGCAAAGCCTTTTTAATAGTCTTACAATGATCAATAAAGCTTTTTTCTTACTACCATGTTGTTATTCATAGCAAAATACTTAACTTTTATTTGTACAGATATAAAAGGGGGATAAAAGCCACTGGGCTGATTTTCAGAACTGCTGGGATTGCCATTGAAATCAGACTAAGCTGCAGTCACTGTGAAATAAACAGGCCATTAAAAAAAATAATGATAAATCAGGAGAGAAGCTTTCCTTGTATATTAAAGTTGGGTCACACTGTGCTGGTGGCCCTGAAAGACACACACACACACACACACAAAAAAAAATATCAGGGAGTTATAAAGATAATAGTGGTGAAATATGGGTCCAACTTAACTAAACGATCAAACCACCATGGATACAGTGAGGACAGGATTCCTCCTCCTCAGGACTTTAATTCAGGGAAATAGTATAACCTTCAGTCACCAACACTTGGTTTAACCTGGGGTATATACAACGAAGCATATTTAGCTGCTCTTTGTTGGAGCCATGTAAGACTAGACCTAGATTCAAAGATAACAGGAAGATGCCCTTGTGCCTTTAGTGAAAGTTGGTCTGAGCTCATCATCACCATATGTTAATCAGTTCAAAAGACCTGGCTATATTTGTCCTGTCCTGTGCATTTTCATTATTCATATTCTCTTTAAATCTCAGAGAAGATTATCTAAAAAGTTGATAATTTCATTTTCTAGAGTCTCCTCTTTGCATCACCGGTCTCTGTCATCTTGTTCTGTATGTTTTCTTCCATATAATCTACTAAGAGACTGACCTTCCAACAGCTTAGAACAGTGCACATTTATGAAAAGGTTTGTTAAAACATTTTGTATTACTCCGTCGTTTGGTCCAGACATACTAGGCACTATGAAAATGTGGAACAGAATGGTGATCTTTACCCCATATAGTTTACAGTCTAAATATAAGAGAGGTAGAGATAAAGCAGCAGCAAGTAAACAGTAAAAGTACAAGGCACTACAGTAGAAAATATTTGCCGCACAGCTACAACCCTGAAGATTATGTTTTTGCAAGCATTGCAGCAGAGGAGGGCTATGGAAGAAGTCATTTGGAGAATAGCAAGGAAGCTCTCCCCTCACACATCTCAGTGTGTGAAGCAATATGGCAGAAAGCTCAAGAGGTTTGCTATATTTGTTTTCCAGAAGGTTAACAATGCCCAGCTGAGATCAATTTGATGAACTAATCAAAAGAAAGAACTGACATCTCAGTAATGAGTCAAGCATGATATGTAAGGGATATAGTCCAGAAAAGCTTCATAGTATTCTTGATACATTGCATTCTTCCTCATATTTTACCCACAAATTTCATTCAGTAGTAGGTTAGAGAAGGATAGATCTTGGTTTAGCAACACTTTTCACATTGTTTGTGGATGTCTTATCTACTGTGGGTAGTAGTTAGCTGTTAAGTTTATATTCTGCTATAATAACGTACAATAATAGAGTCATTTATCTCTTCCTAGGGGAGGAATATATTTTAGAAGAAAGTACATGTTGCTCTCCTTCATTGACTTCAACTGGTTGGTTCATCTGATTCATCTTACACCTTTTCCACTAATTTACAGATGGATTTTTTTCTAAACAAGGTATATGCTATCTCTTCATGCAGACTTGCAGTAGTCCTAGATTTTTCTTTTTCTTTTTTTTTTCTTCTCCCTGATAGAGTGACAATTCCTACCCCAAACCAATTATCTATCAATTAGCAAGTAAAATTAATTTTCACACTTCATATTAGAACACAAGAATGACGGAAATGCTTAACATCTGTTAAATCTGTCAGTGGAAAAGAAAAAGACAAATGTGACAGTAGATTTTAAGAAGAGTTAGAAGAGTTTAGTGTTTCAAAGCCCTGTTTTCAGTGAAATGGTAACTTGACAAAGGTGCTCTGTATCCCATTGTATTTGGAAAATGATAGTGTTCATATAGTAAGAAAACATGTGCTGGTTTGCTTTTGAAAGAAATCTCGTCAAAGATTCGGAAGCGGGTGCTTGCCTGGCATCTGATTCTTTGCATGTCTCCTTTCTTACAGTGAGGGAAAAAAAAAAAAATCTAAATTACAGTTTATGCCCAAGACATAATCAATAAGGACTGAAAAAAAACCCCAACATATTGCAGTTCCACAGGGACTGGAAGACTTTCCAGCAGAACTCAAAGCCAGGGTTTTGGTGGCCTTTTATATGAATCTACCCATGTGGATTCCTTGGCACCAGATAATAAACCTGATGTCATGCCTCAGTGCTTTCCTTGCTAGCAGCACTAGTAAATGTTGCCTTTACTTCCCCTTCCTTATTTCCTTAAAATAAAAAGGAACATTTCACAGCAGTTAATGTAAACTAGGAAAGATAGAAGACTGAAACCAGCAACTACATAATTAAGAAAAAACAAAATAGCTGTTCCTTTCCCTATTTTTTTGAGATTTATCTGGAGCCACAGAAAGCCATTGAATAATTGGCATAAACCTGTCAGAAAATGCTGAAAAACTCAAAATGAGCACTGGGAAATGTAGCCCAGTAAGACAGTTAGAGGCAGCATCATGTAGAGGTGTCAAGAATCCAAGCCAGCAAGTACAAAAAGGTGCAGCTCAACACTTCCCTGGCTCACTGGCTCTCATCTGAATGCAGTGCAGTCATGCTAGCCCAAGGGTGTCTCAAGTGTGATTTATTAATTTAAAGGGAGCTCCATGCTCCATAGCAAGAGATGGCTGGTACTCGATGCATTCAGCTTTCTCCTTCTTCATGCCTTCTGGTTGTAAGGCAAGCGAGAGAAGAGTAAGAGAAAACTTACTTAGAGAACATTCTTGGAGGAAAGAGGAGAAAGAAGGAGAGAGGAGAAAGAATTAAAAAAAAAGAGTCCTCCTTTCAGAAGCAAAACATTAGTTACACCTGGAAATCCTAGCAAAGTGCTGACATGAATGCTCACTTACAGATGCCCTAAGTGAACCAAGCAGAAAAAAAGTATCTCCTTTCATATTTTGGAAGTATTCCTAGAAGGATTTTTGTTGATATTTAATATAACAGAAATCAGGCTTCCAATCGGCTCTGACACCTTCAGCCCCTGCTGTTTATAGATGAAATTACAAGATTTCTAGGGTCAGTGCAACATTTTAGAAATTCTTTCTTAATTTCTTTGTGAGGTGAAAACTCAACCCTGTTATTACTGAAGAGTCCATCTTACTAGGTAATTATGTCACACCTACATTGTGTAAAAGAAAATGAATATTCTCATTTTAGTCTGATGTTAATTGCCTCCTTCTCCCTAACTAGATGGCAAGTGACCTTTACATATTGTTACTGCTAAGTGGAAAGAGAGAATAATAATGTTATTTTAATTGATTTGTAAATTATTGAACAGGCTTATGAAAACCGACCCCTTTCTGACTGGAAGAATTGATTACATACTCTGTTTACTATTTAGTATTTTGTATTTTTTGCACACAGTCATTCAAAAGATGCTCAGAAACAGTGATGTAACATTACCATTTAGATCAATTCATGTGTAATGTGAATGTGTGAAAATGTTCTTAAAGTGCAACAACTCAAATTTATGGTGGGGACCATGGGAAAAGCACGTAATAACAGAACTGCTGTATCCCCCTGAAAAATCATTGGATCATACAACTATAGGCTTGGAAAGCACCTCAAGTGCTCGTTCTGTCCCTTGCAGTAAAACATGGCAGGATTATCCTTACCCAAATAATTTCTTCCATGTTTGTCTACACATTTCTTAAGGACTTCTAACAATAAGAACACTCCATGTCTTCTCTCTGTAAGCTCTTCTAGTGCTTCACAATCGGTACTGACACATATTTTTCCAGACTGCAATTTCAGCCTCTTTTCCTGCAATTTAATTCCTATACAGAGAGACAGAACAGCCAAGTCCTTGATAGCTATAGAAAGTACTTTTTATTTTAATCACCTTATATCTACTTTCATCAGAAAACCATTACTTATCTTGCTTTTGAGAAAGTGATGTGAGAAAATATCAGAAGGTTTCCTATGGTCAAAATAAATTACAACACGTATTTTTTTCAGGGACCACCAACTAGGGAAGTCTCACCTACTGAGTAACTAAGGTTAATGGAACTGGGCCTTGCTATTCCTCTTCTCTCTTCCCAGCACAGTGAACCCTGTGTATTCTCTGTGGTTACTCTCAGTCAAATTATCTTCTCCCCTGACATCCTCAATGAGTTGTCACTTGATTAAAATGAAACCTACAGAGTCTTCCTCTAACAGTTTTGTCTACCTTCTACATAAAAATTATCTGAGTGTTCATGTGCTCCGTTCCCAGCAGATGTCTAGGTAGTCAAAACCCCTTGCCAACACCAACTCCTGAACTC
This sequence comes from Falco cherrug, assembly GCF_023634085.1. Lineage (NCBI taxonomy): Eukaryota > Metazoa > Chordata > Aves > Falconiformes > Falconidae > Falco > Falco cherrug. The sequence goes on along the minus strand of NC_073704.1, from coordinate 27,976,237 downwards.
TGCTTTATTTTTCAGCTGTTTACAAAGATGTCTTTTACCTGATCTCTTTGATGGTTCAAAGTGAATGCCCACCACAATAGTGCTCATGGGGTTTCTCTGGCTCTTTACCACCCAGAGTTTTTCATCAGGTCTACCTTAGAGTAGAAAGGTGATTGTAGAGTAAGTGTCCTCACATGGTTACTTGACACACACAGGTGCATACCCTTCCTCATTCTTCTTTCTGAATAAGCTCTACCCACCTATATTAACTATGCCATTGACTTATATTATTCCAATAACTCTCAGCTTAATTAATTTAGATTAATGAAATCAAATCATTCTTTTGGTTACGTATAAGGAATCCCAGGTCCTTTATTAATTTATGGACAGTTTCGACATCCAATAGACCAGCTCACTAGTTTCTTCATCCCTTCCCAATAAACAGAAAGGGATTCTTATTCCAATATTTTTGCTTGTATAATTACAGGCAAGCCACTTTCCCTCTCTTTTTCTCTGCACTTCTGCCTTTCTTATCCATTTAAATACTAGAGTTTCTCAGAGGAGAAATTAGCTTTTGCTACGGCTGCCCAACACCAAGCACCACAGCATCCTAACTTCACTTAGGACTATGGCAAAGTTTCCTCACAAGAAAGTATCTGTTGCTCACCTCAAAATATGAACAAAACGGAAAGTTCCCTGTGGCAAAGTAGTAGAAACAGGACTTTCCCTGCCTCATTTACATGGTGTATTCTGCTTACCCTTACATCCCTTCATACACTGCAGTTCACTGTGAAAGTTTAGGTAATTCAATAACTGTGTGTGTGTGTGTGCTGTCATTTCCTTAGATGTCTGTAACAAAATTTTAACGTTCAATGGAAGTAGCACATCTGTTTTTCAAGACAATTAAGTTATTAGATACAGATTAATTCAGTAAGCCTGACAGATGATCTGAAAGTTTTGAAGTATAATCAATAAACCTGGAATGTGAGAAATGGAAATTGGATTTGGAAGATTAACAAAGCCTGCCATTGAAAGATTGATTTTTGCATAAGTGGTTGGCTTAATCGGAATTCTCAAGAGGCCCATGCAATAGCTAATTAATAATATTGATTAGAAAGAATTATGAAGAAAAAAGACAAATATCGCGGAGCAGAGTTCTCAGCTTCCCTTCCAAGTGCACCAAAAATAGTTGACTTATTTCATAGGTTTCAGGAAAATAAAAACAGTTGTTTCCTTGAATCTATGTTGCAGGTTACTGTGAATTCTTCAAGTTTACTTTTAGTTTATTTAGTTCAAAGTAAAAGCTTAAAACACAAATTTGAAGTAAAACAAAACACTGCTATTCTACTAAAGGCTTAGTATGGTGAAGTAAAACAAAGCTTAAATTTTCTGTGGGAGGGAGCACGGGAAATCACAGCTTTCCCAGCATATCTTCGTAACTTGCAATCTTATAACCCTTTTACAGGGATTCTTTCCAGTACTAGAACAGGACCAGCCCATAAATAATTTATGATTAGCATCTCCAGCCCAAAGCTGATTATCATCCAAATTGCAGACCTTTTAGAACTATTTGTGGTGTTAATTCAGAAAACTTAATGAGTCTCTAATGAAATATTTTTAGCTGTAGCAAGTTTCTGTTTCCGTACCTTCTTCTGTCAAAGCATAAGCTGCTTCTGTAAAAATAGTACATGCAAGCACGGTCTGGAAAGCTCCTGGCTGCTGGAATGTGACTGTCTGTGCTACTAAAGGGTGAGAACATGCCTGTGTGTTTGGGCTGCTGTGACTCACATGCTGCAAAGAAGTCCTCAGTGCAGTGCAGTGTGGCAGCCCAGGTTTTTTGAGGTCTTTAACAGGCAGTTTGTATGAAGACCCGACTTTTGGAGACCAACATGCTCTGCAGCTGCAGGCCCTCAGTGCCCAACTGAAATAGTTAATTTAACTGACAAAGGACCACATTACTCAAGGGTGCAGAGTAGAACTGATCATGATTTGATTTACACCACGGCTTAATTGTTCTAGACAATGAACAGATTCTCAGGTTGTTTCTTTCTGTTTTGAAAAATAATTTCTCTCCCCCATGTCCCCTGCCCCTAGGGTTTTCTCATTCACAGTAACTATTTAAAGAAAGAAAAAAAAAACCAAACCAAACTCAAAAGCCAAGACCTCCATAAAAATGATGCGTCATATTGTTCTTCTTGTGCTAGACTGATGAATATGAAGGATTTTTCCTCTAGCCAGACAAATATTTTAAAAAAAATATTATCATCATCAAGCAAAACTTTGGGAAAAGCTAGAAAAGCAAACATTATGGTGCGATTGTAATAGTTCAAGTGGATAAACTTTCTTTAAAATTTATTTTTTTTTTTTTTTTGTAATCTAAGGCAAAAAGAAGGGGAGTTTTATCCATTAACTCCATAGGTAAGGTCTCTGGGCATTTCTGCTAAAAGCAATCAAATTGCCTTTATTTAGCTTCCTTCAGTGTCAACAAATGCTGAATTTTGTATGGAGGCTGTGATTTTGTGATATTCACTTTTAGTGACCTTATTAAAAATGAAGAGAAATCAATATGGATCGCAGTACTGAAAAATGCTGGAGAGAGCTTGGTGATCTAAGAAAGTAGCCAAAGTCACATTAAAAAAGTCAGTGTCATGTTTGATTTTGAAGATTAAGTGAGTTTATGCTTCAGAAACTTGGTTTTATAAAAACTGTTGGTCTGCATTAAAAATTTAATGAAAATACCTTTGAAAAGCCATTTCTGCTCTTGTTCCCCATTATCACTGCGATCTCATTAACTTTTCCCTTGACCTTAATTGGGTTCCACATTTGCCTTTGGATTTGTCCCAACACTGAAGACTAGGAATGAAAATTCAAAATACTGCAGGAAGCATTTCCCTATTAGAGGTACAGTACCTTTTGCAAGTCAACCCTTATCCTGTGTCACGACCGTTAAGTGAAAACACATTCTGAAGAGTTTTGTTCCATGAGCTACTTCTGTCTCCTTTCAAATCCATTTTTACCTTTGTCTTCCAGACATGCTGCACCAATGAGTTCCACAATTGAGTTAGTAGTCTCTTTGGTGAAAAGGTAATCGCTGTTTGCTTAACCAGGTTACCTTATGACTGCATTGTTTCCTAGCTGTTGTGTTGTAAGAAAGTGAATACTCACTCTGCATGCATTTTTTCCATTATATTTCATGAATTTCTAGCATACCCTCTGTAATTCTTTTCTATTCTACTCAATCTTTGTTTGATCTGTCTACATATGTAAGTCATTCCATCTTTTTAATCTGCCTTTTTGCCCTTCTCTGTACCTTTCCTCATGCTGTTAAATCCTTTGAGATGAGGTGGCCAGAACTGTGTTCAGTATTCAAGACATATCATAGACTTAAACAATGGCAAATGATGTTTTTTGTTTTGTTATCTAATCCTTTGCTAATAACTTGCAATATTTAATTTGACAATTTGTTAGCTTTTAAAAGCTCATCTAAGGTTTCCAGTGAATTATACACAACAAATCCAATATATCTAAAAAAAAGCTTTGTCTATATTATAATAAAATAATACTCAGATTGCTATAGAAGAGAGCTAAAACTTCAGAACCACCTGCTTGGAATTGCTAATATATCTCAACAGAGCTAAATGTCCTTATCAATAGAATAATTTTCAAAACTCCAGACTCTAAATAAGAGAATGAATAAGATATTTCACTGGATCCAGGAGAGACGTGTACTAGAGATAGAACTGGCAAGAAGGGAAAAATATAGTACTATCCAGGAAGTCAGCAGTAAATTAAAAGGACAAATGGGCTGAGTTAATAGAGTGGACATGAGAGACATTATGGTAAATAGATAAGTACAAAGCAAAAGATGAGTCTGACTGACAGTCTCCCTGTTGTTACCCTGACCCAGGAGCTTTTCATTATTTTTTCTCTCCCCTGCCCAGCTGAGGAGGGGAGTGATAGAGCAGCTGTGGTGGGCACCTGGCATCAAACCAGTGTCAACCCAGCACATATACCATACTCATAACATTAAACTTGTGTGCTTTTGTCCCATTCTAAATTACAGTAGTTCGTGTTGGAAGTTTCCTTTGGGCTGCCTTTCTTTTAACAGTTTGTTGTGTATTTTCCCAGTATGAAATAACAAACTGTGAGACTAAGTAAACTCTTTTGTCTTAACTAAGAAATATTAAATTAAGATCAAACTTTTGACAGATGAGGAGAGTCTCAGTCAATGAGCATTTCAAGAAGATTTTTCACAAAAATTTTACTTTTAACCACAATGAAAACATGAGCTAAAGCCTGGATAAACCAATGAATTCTGTGGAATTTAGTAGCCTTTGGATACGGCCTCAGGTATTAAGCATAATTTAATTAAAAATAGCTCCCTTATTTATTTTTCTCTCATTCCATTTTCTGGCATAGCCTTTAGAAGAAAATGAGAGTACATTAGCATTTAGGAAGTTCACAGCCATCCAAATTAGATTTAGCAGTCACAGATATTTCCCGCCCCAGAAACAGGCCAATAATCACACAGTGAGTCAGAGACCTCATCCTTTCACTTTTTGCCAGAGTAACTGCTTTGACTCTGGCAAATTGTACCTCTTCTAAAAAGATACTGCATCTGAAGAGACACCTCTTCTAGCATTAGCATCTGCCTGGCTGTTTTCCTCCCCTTGAAGGAAGCATATCCATGCACCACAGGAGCAGCTGATCAGAGCATTATGGTGCTTTGATTGCACTCTTGGAGATGCATGAATGGAAGGATCCTCGTGTGGGTAAATCAGCCGCTGGAAGCACTGGAGAGAAAAATCTGATTCCAGCATGGAACGGCTGCATATCTGGGCTCAGGCAAATCTATAGCTTTGTACCTCAACTTCCCCAAGTGCATTAGAAAATCTCTACCTCAAAGCTATTGTGAAGATTCATTTATTAATGTTGACTGGTAGTATTATATGAGCAAAAACCTTTGTTATAACGGTTGTGATAATTCTTCTAGTAATGGTGATATATAGTGAAATACAAGTATATATTCCATAGATGGTTCAGTTGGCTACTAGGAGAATAATGCAAAAATTCCTGTTTATTGTATACAAATTGTTTACTCCAACAAAGCTTTTTGCAGAATTGTTCAAAACTTGGTACCAGCATTATTAATAAGGATTTCTAGGTGTACCAAGTCTTCAAGCACCACAGCTCATACCAAAAACTTCATGCAAACCAATAAACCACATTTTTTTCTTGGGGGGCTTGGGATGTTTATTTTGTTTGGGTTTGCCAACACAGTTTTTGCTAGCCGAATTGATACTTCACTGAAAGAAGTTACTTTCACTTGGACTTTTTCACTTGGAAAGAATCAAAGCAATGATTTATCCTGTGAAGGACCTGTTCCTCCCTCAACTAGTAAAGAAAAATAGAATAGTGAAGAAGGTCTGCCATGGAGCTATCAAGGTCTGGGTGTAACAGGTTTAAAAGGCAGATGAGGTAAACAGAGGTGATTGGGTAACATATTTCTCAGTGCACTTATTGTTCTAATAAGGTTTTGCCTCATGAGCAACCACTGGGTGCTCAGATCTTCTAATGAATATTTACAGTATACAGTAAAAGAGATATGTTTGTTATCACCAGATCTCTCTGAAGATGTAGGCAAGTTAATTTGTCAGTCAAAATAGAAAATAATGGAGAAGATTGTTTTCTCCTTGCATATCATGAAAGCATTGATCCACAAAATGTTTTAATGAACAAGAATAGCACTTACCTTGACATTTGCAAGAATATTGAAGATTGCATGAATAAATAGCGGGTAATAAACATAACTTTAAGCACTACAACTGAACTGAAGCATGACATTTTAATTTTCTTAAGCCTTGGATCTTCTAGTCATTTGCATCGATGACAAATCAGAGCCTCTAGGACTCTGCTCTTGGGTTTGACTTTTCATTGTTATTTTGTTTCTGTGAACTATGCTCTATGGTGTTTTTTAGAAGCGAGTCATTTGCAAAACTGATCCCATCTGAGATTTTTCCTTCTCTTGCCAAACAGCAGTACATTATGACACTGCTGCAGAGAGCACAGATTCCTGCAGCAAGCAGGTTGGGAAAGGATATTGAAGTATGAAAGTCTCAGGACTGGGTGCATTCAAAATTTATGTACATTAACATCTTTATATAGTTTAATGTATTTCTATATCTTTTTTTCAAGTGTAGATACCAGATCACAGCACAGCCTTACAGAGCCTAGGAACAGAGAATAAACCTCTTCCATACTTCTTGGAAATGTTTGTTCTCTGGTAAATGCTCTCTGGTCAACATGACCCTTTTAGATGCTAAACCGGGCCCTGTGCTTTCCCTCAGTACCTTTTTTGCCTTATTTTGGACCCTTTTCCCCTTCATGGTAGAAAACAGTTTTACCTTAGAATGGTTGCATTTTATGTTTTCTTTGGGCTGATGAAAGAAGAGTGAGGTTCCATATATTTATTATCTTTCTAACATAGCACAGACCCATCAGCCTTTGGTAATAAGTAATAGCAATTAACAGTCTGGCTACTCATTAAGCAGGAGTGTACTGCATCAAAAGTTATATACTGCTTCGAGTAATTGAGGAAGACATATACGAAGAGAGTCCATCTTCAAATCACTGATCAAATGCCTTCACTGCAGATCTTGGGGAAATTACATAGATGCTAACATATGGCATCATCTTCAATGTCTAATAAAGAGATTTAATGGGATCTTATTTTCTTAGCTACCGAGAGCTGATCAGAATATTTTTAGTCTGTGATATTTATGGAAAATGTGTCCCAAATTCCAATACAATCCTGATAGCTAGGAATTAATTTGAGGTCCTTTTTTTTTTTTTTTTTTTTTTTTTTTGGACACTTTGTTATAAACATATTTCAGGTTCATGATCATTCCACTTCCTCCAAGGCACACAGAGACCCCAAACTCAGACTGGTTTCTGTGAGGTTCTCCCCATTCTACTGGGACCCTGGCTAACTTCTCTGCTTAATCAGTCCCAAGACTAATTCTAGAAATGTGATGTGTGTTTTTTGGAGGTCCTTTGTATTCCCCAGGGGTTTACACTGTGTACATAAATGATGCTTAGTAGGCTTGACAAAGGTACATGCAACATGTTCCAAGAAATTGGCTTGGATGTTGGTATCACTTAGACTTTCTGGCTAACGTGCCTCTTCCTTTTGCTGCTGAGCACCAATTCTATTTTGTCAGCTACCAGTTTTCTTTTGAGAGACAGCTGTGTTTCACATTCTCTTAGTTATAAAATAGTTCAAGACAAACATTGCTTTAAACCACACGGAATTATTGTTATTAAAATACAGGAGTCCACAGTGCATTTACAGATTGTGACCTTTCTTCAGTGCAAAGAATGTATTTGTTTCAAACATTGTTTTCAAGGCTACATCCAAAGTGTTCTGCTTGTTGTCCCGATTTTTAAGGCTTTTCTTTGCTTCTAAGGAGATCAGAACCCCTCGTCTGAATTTCCTTTCAGTGATAGAAGCCAGAGAAAATCTGTTCCTTTGCAAACAAAAGCAATCAACTCTTCCTATCCTTTACAACATTGAAGCTTCATTCCACAAAAATGACATATTAAATCTGTGCAGTGTAACATTCCACTCAGTGTTAAAGACATCAAAAAACCTGAGCTTCTCCCATAACTTTCTCATGGCTCATGGCCACAGAAGTTGCTTAATGTCACCCCAAGCAGCTTTTCAGAAGCTTAGACCCCTGCTTATAAGTGCCACTGTCTAAAGACCAGGTTTAAATTTACATATCTGATCATCTGTCCTTGCATCTGCCATAGCATCCTCCAACTCATATTTGTACTGATCTATCATCAAATTCTGGAGGCAGTGTTAAAACAAATTAATCAACAATTCCTCTAAAACGCATTGAAATTCAAATCCACTTCTGGTGAATATTACCAGGTGTAAAACAATGCTTGACAGAACTTGTTTCAGCACCTCAAGGTATTTTCAACACCAATAGTCATATTCAGCTGCACTTTCAGAATGAGGAAATAAAAAGCATAAAACTATGTTTGTTTCATTGGAAGTTGAAAAGGATCTCTTCACTGCTGATAGTAAAGCCATGTGGCTGGAGATTACTAATCTTTCACTGGAAGGGCTACAGAGTTCCTTCTCCATCCTCTCCTCCATTTTGTCTTGCTTTGTCCTCCCAAAGTTACTTTTGTCCTTATAGTCAATCAGCTACAGTCCACACTTCAAAAAAAAGCTCATCTTCAGACACGTGGATCTGTGTCAGCACCCTTTGTGCAGCACCACAGTCATGGATTTGCTGTATAAGTCACAGCAAAGTGCTTGGCTTTCTGCTAAAATTTCTTGTATGTTCTGCTTAGAAATATCTAGTCAGAAACTGCAAATAATAGCTGTATACATATATATTCTTTTTTTTCCAGCCGGAGAAAGAGGCTGTTCTCATCATTTCATCCTATAATATCATTTCTCATCATATCATCCTATAATATGTTGGGATTTGTGTTTAGCGGGAGGTTGGGGTTGTGTGGTTGTTGGGTGTTGTTGGGGGTTTTTTTGGTGGTGGTGGGGTTTTTTTGTGGGGTTTGTTGGTTTTTTCCTTCTTTTCCCCTCCTTTTAAAAGGAACATTTTGCAGGACTTGGGCTGAAACATGGACCTTCTTTGCCACTAGCAGTCTTCTAGTAGCTATTGAAAATTTTCTCAAGTTAAGGACATGAGTAATTAGGGCATTAACTAGTAACACACACACACACACAGATCAAGATGCCCGACTGAAAAACCTCTGTCTACACCACTTTAATTGTTTTCTCTTTGTTGTGCTCAATTTGGTTAATTGTTGTTCTTTGTTGGTTTTAAATCATCTCCAGGAGTGCACAACTCCTTTAAGATCCTCAAGTGATCCAAGACAGCTGCAGCAATTAGCAGCTATCAGCCACGTTCCCGTGAAGCAACAGGGATTGATACATAACTGGGCTAGGGCTGCTAAAAAAACATGCAGTGAAACCTGGAACTTCACCGTTTTTATGAGGCGATCAGAACAAAATCACGATCAGTCAGGATGGTTCCAAATCTATTGAGACTTTCAGTAACCATCACTAATGTTGTGCTTCACAATGTTCTCCTAGCTAGTACTTAAAATCTTTGATCAATATGCTCCCTGCCATGCTTTCATTCAGTTTCTTATTTGAACTAACCACGCCAGGATTCCTGTGCTCCCTGCTCTGCTTGCATGTATAGTGCCCAGCACGGCAGTCCCAGCAGTCTGGGATGTGTGAATGCTGCCATAACACTTGAAGACATGCAATAACAGCAGGGACAGTCTAGTCTAGAGAAAAGCTTGAAGCAAGCAGGCAGGCCTCAACCGGAAAACACCATCTCAATACACTGGAAGGGAGGGAGCTGAGTTACAAACAGTGTGTTTTTGGAAGGAGTTGAGTTAAAAACAGTATGGTTTGCGGCTAGCAAGGAAGCAATAGATAAGCCTACTACCACTGAAAGGAAGAGAGAGCAGAAACAAAAGAGGAGTAGGAACAAGTGATCAAACCAAGCAATATCTCTCTGATACAGGTCCAGCTCATGTGTAAGAACACAGGTTGAATACATTCAGACTTAAATATTGATGATTCCCAGACCCCCCCCGAACAGATATGCACTTGTTAAACAGAGCATAATTCTGCACTGCAACAGATTCAGCTTGTCACTCTTGCCTTCAACCACATGTGCTTGTTCCTCACAGCCCTTTCAATTGTGTCAGGCTATTTGCATAGCTAGTACTCAAAATTGATTTTCAAAAGGGTAAAATTCTGAAAAAGAACAATAGAATAGGTCAGCAAGTGAGTATTTATACAGAGAAGGCATAATATCTTTCCGGAAAGAAGTCTCAGCTGTTACATCACATTTCAGACCTGCTTCCATGAAAAATGCCAGTGTGTGAGGTTTACATAAAGACGTTGATCTGTTCTCTTCAGAACTCCTCTCTATTGAACAATCTCTGTCTTAACACCTCTTTCAAAAGAGGGTGAAAACCCATCCCTGTCCTAAGTCTTTGATGACTGTAGCATTTAATTAGATATTTTGAGCCGGTGTATCTAAACAAAACAATGTACCACACACATAGATCAGAAGATAAAATCCTACCCTCACAGTCTCTTAATTTAATTCTTTAGAGGACATCTCTAGAGGTTGGCGCCTCTGATATTTCAGCATTGACTCGCTGAAGGATGACTGCTTCATAAAGGATTCTTTCATTTAAAGAGTTTTGGAGGGTCATTTGTAGGCAGGCTTGTGTTTCAAAGAAGAATGCTTTTATTCTGCATTGACCCAGCTGATATATCTAGTCACTGTCAGTCATGCCAATGAGTTCTACCCTTGTGAGGTCCACAGAGGGTTTCTGGTGTTCACTACAAGCCAGGTTCTGCTCTTTCCTTTGCATTTGAGCAGCATGAAAAGGAGGACCACTTCATAAGCAGACCATTCCTAAAGACAATATGTTGTTTATTCTGTTGGGTCTCTGGGAAGGGATCTTCAGGTGTTAATTAACAGAGGGTTACTCTTCCCATCCTAGGGACACAGAAAAGCAAATGTGGACTCCATCTATCCCACACCCAGTCCAGGGACGCTTACTCTTCACTTTGAAACTGCATCAGAGACACTGAACAAGTAACAATCCGTCCTCACAGAATCACAGAACAGCCCAGGTTGGAAGGGACTTTGAAGAAACTTCTGTCCCAGCCTTTTATGGGAAAGGTAAATGTGTCAGAACACAGAGGGAGAGACTGCTACTGAAATTTGTGTGCCAAAATACATACATGTACAGAAAACATAAGCGCTGCTATTTATCATTTTAAAATCACTTATGCTGTGGGACAGCCCATGGATTTCAGTTCACCCTCCTCTAGATCAGATTCCTTTGAACGTTTCTAGCATTTGTCTGTAGGATGTCAAATGCATCATTTAAAATGAAAACTAGTAACATAGGTTGTCATGCAAAGAAAGAAGTTTAACTTTATTTGGAATTATAGGTTTGGGAGTGCTAGTGGACACAAGATACTGGATAAAATAAAATAAAACAAATGACCATATAACACCTTGCACAGTATGACCTCTCTGTTTTTCCAGGGCGCCTCCATCTTCCAGTTTAGAAATAACAACAGCATGTGTTTATGATGCAGGATAATCTTTCACCTCAAGCAATCTGTGTGCTGTCTCGTCAATGGTTTTGCTCTATTAATATGCTCTTTCTATTGCTACTATTATGTGTCAAACTCCACAATAGCTATTTTATGTACTTTTCCTTCAGAAAAGGCCTAAGGACAGAAGCCTCTCTTTCAGAAAATGTTGTGGGGTTGTTGTTGTGGGTTTTTTTCTTTTTATTTTTTGTCTTTTTTTTTTAAAATAAAATATTGTTTCCAGTTTAGGTTTGAAAGTTCAGAGTGGACCTGCAGTATAAATAATGAAATATGCATTATCCATTGACCAAGTCATAAATACTGTGGTATCTCAGACTCTCAACCCAGTTGCTATATTCTGGTTGGAAAGGCTTCAGCAAGTGCTGAGGCTACAGTCCTCCATCTCACTTAGTGACACCCTCCCATTACATCTGCTGCCACCACATCCTACATAAGCAATTTAGGTGAGTCAGAGTTGCAGGGACAAAAGAGGTGCTCAAAAAATAGCCAGTAGAAAAAGAAATATTAAAGTATATCGTTATAAACATTGCATTTCTTAGGCCTAGTAAGTGTGATCTTGTCTCTCCCTAGTGGCTGCAGCCACCCTTATCTAAAGTTTCAGTTTCTTTTGCACAAGCGCTACACTTCTTGCCCCTGGTATCCAAAATATTCAAACTGCTGATCACTAAAGTACCTGCTTACCTGAGCAAGGACAACCTGTAATGCTATCAGGAACATAAGCATGTAAAGGGCATATAAGTAAAGTATCCTACACTAAAGGAAACTGTCCATAAATACATCCATACTGGAAAGCAGAGAAAAATTTAGAAGCCTCACAGCACTGCAATTCTGGAAAAGCCTCTCAGTAGTCAAGGAAAGGCACTCCTCATCATCCTTTCACGTTTAATCAGTTTATGAACAGCGCTGTATATATTAAGAAGAGATTGGACTTAATTACCCAGGAAATATTTTCTAGTCATATATTCCTCTGAGATTAAGGATGTCTGTTTTGTTAGTCTAAATTGAATGTGTAATGCCTCATGAGGTTTCAAAATCTCATGCTTCTAGTTTACTTTCTAGATATTTGCAATTCCTTCAGCGTTTTTATTCTACCTGGAGCAAGAATTTTAAATCCTTCCTTTTTTCCTATATCAGAGAAAACTTCCATGGTTCCCTCTAAAGGTACTGAAATGTCATCATAGTTATTTTATTTGTATATTCCATGGTTAGGGAGCAAATTTGAAGACTTGGTTTGACCAGTGCTGGCTGGTGCAGTTACCAGTATCTGGGTTCATGGAGAGGTTGATATTGTCATACTAAGCAGTACACTTTTCATTTCTACTGTTAGGTTTCCTAAACTCTGTTTTACACCATCCCATAGAAGGATTTTGGGTATGGGAGATCCTTTGACGTCTCCAAGAGTGAAAAAGGAGGATAACAGGAGTCTTCTACACAAAACACTCTGCTTGAGTGGGACATCTACATTGGACCTTGTCAGAGAGCAGGGAGGCAGGAGCTTGTCCAGTACAAGTTGGGCTTCTCTGTCTCTGTACCAGGTAGGTCCCATAGGGCATCCTTCCACAGCAATATGGACCCAGCACAATTGCTCTATCTGACAAACCAAGTGCTTTGTCCTTTTTCTCCAAACCCTCCTAATATATTTCTTGATTATTACATCCATCTGCTCTACACTACCTCATTTCTAAGTAAGCAGTTCACAAATGAGCTGTGGGTGTAGCCACTAGGACAAATAAAGCCAGTTTGTAGCCAGGAAATGTGTACAGCCATTTTCAGTACTACGTCAATCAGAATATACATGAATTGTGTTTACATCGTCACCTATTTGGATTATTATGATTTTTTTTTGGTGTATGGTCACAGAATATCCATAACAGCTATAACACAACACTATGTACAGACGTGTTTCAGCCTCTATTCCATCAGTCCCATGGAAAGTATGCTGCACTTTGTTATTACACCTCCATCTTATTGTTCAGTGGACCATGAGACACAGGAACTACAGTTCTCTCCAGACATCTGGGCAGCCAGACAAGTACTCCATGAATAAAGAGATAATTGTGCTGAACTGCTTATTGATTAGAACTCTTCAGACTTCCAAGAAAAAAAAAAAAAAAAAAAAAGCCCAAATTTAACAAAACCCCAGATACTTAGATTACAAAAAAGGGCAGGTCAAGCCCATGAATTAAGGTGACTACACCAAGTTAATATGATACACATTGACCATCATGGCTATAGAAAACCATCACTAACCCAAGACAGCAGCTTAAGTTCCCTCATGGGTGAGAGGCATGAGCTTCATCCCACCTAGCCCACTTACTTACAGATACCCACAGCCTGGCTGGGAAAGACTCAGAGAAAGCTGTAACTAACTTCTACTTTTCCTGCTAAATCTGAGTTCTGTGCAGTAGCTGTTATGTAGGCTTGGGTGTTCTCCGTGTTTAGAAGGCGAGACTTATTAACAAAATTCCTTAAAAGCAGGGGTTTAAGAAACTTCATGCTGCATATTTCCCAAGGTTATTACCTTCCTTACCCAAAGATGGGTATTTCATACAGTCACTTAGGGTGCAGGAAGAGCCATATCACTCCCTGCAGCCAACATACTAAGGAGCTTTGCCACAGTAGTAGCTCACATTTTATTATGACTTTCATTCACATTTTCAGAGGAGGGAAACCTTCTTAAAGATTTTGGAACTTTTTTGTCATAGGATATCTGACCTGTCATCTTATGAGCGCTCTCTGTAGTCTCGTTTTATTTTGTGCCAATGCATAAAGGACTAGCAGTCCCACAATATTAATGTAATTTTCTTTCAGCATCTTCTAGGGAAAAACAAGCCAAAGCAAAACAGAAAACCAAACCATCCCATTCTCCTATGATGAATTTGGAGTCTAAGTGCAAGTGAAAGAGTCCAAAATAAGAAGCAATAAGCTCATATTGTAGCATAGAGGAATCCAGCTGGTCAGAAATAGAAACTTCCTGAATTAAAGTAGCAAAGCACTGGAATCTATTCCCTGGGAAAGTTATTGGCAGTTCTGTCACTGGATGTTTTTATGAAGATGGACATGGGTAGAGTTGATCCTGCCTGGAACAAGGAAATAGAAATCCCTGTAGTCCTATTTTCTATAATTTGGTGGGAAAAGGCTAGAAGACAATACTAATCAAAATGATCAACAGTCTCCTGAGAGAGAAAAAGAAACACTTTAGCAGACCTTCACCTGGCATTAGTGTAACTCAGTTGCCTGGATTCTTTAATAGCTTTAGTCATGATTCGATATTAAAGCAATATGATGGCATGTGCTTGGTTAAAAAAACATAGCCATTTCACACACACTGTGTTTATGAGCATTTTCAGAAATTGCACAGGTTTTCCTTCCCCATAGGGAAGGCATGCTGTGATTTATGGACTATAATAGGGAGCTTAATTGGGAAGAAGATATCATTGTTGACAGTTTTGTCTTTACCCAGTAAATAATGGAATAAATCTGCAGGGAGCCTTTACTCACTCCTCATCAGGATTTTGGACAGTGGCTTTTGGAGGCCACACACTTCCTAATGTATTTGCGGTACAGTTTGCATGCTGAGGCCATTGCCACTGCCTGCGTGAGTAGTTGTCCTTTGAGCCCCAGTTTCATCAGTGAGGTTGCAACTGGATTAAGAGCATAAAAGTGCTGGACTGTGGTGCAGATATCCACCTACACTGTACAACGGAGTGTCACACAGACATTCCCAATCCCATGAACCTTGAATCCACTACAAAGTCCAGAGATCTGCAGATTGATCAGGTGGCTTTAGGGCAATTTGGCCCAGGGCTAAATAGCTTGAGGCAAGAACTACAGGAATGGGACTTGCTGGAATCTGAGTATGAACAGAACCAGGGGCAATTAGCTTGACTACCAGCCCTAGGCTTTGGTGATTCTAGGTGGGGAGGAGTGTTGTTAAATGAGTCCAGCTGGTTTGGCATTTGTTGTTTGTTTAGTGACAAAGCATTAATTTAGAGGAAGGCCATTTAAGCTTTCTCTGGAGCACATTTTCATTGCCATTTCTGTTTCTGCTGTTCTATTTCCCTCCCAGTATCACCCATTTCAGTCATTCAGGACAGAGTTTATGGAGCCAAGACACCCAAACCACATGCACCCATGCCCTAAGAATGGAGCTCAAATAAATGGTGTATCATTTTCCCCATGCAGAAGGGCAGCTAGCTCACACCAGGCTGGGGTCTATCAGGTTAGACAAGGTGATGCACAAGACATCCTAAATCAGAATTCACAGTTCATAGGCCAGACCCTGCAGAATCTTAGGTAAATATAGGATCCATTAAGTGAATAACTAAAGCATGAAAAACTATATATTCTTTGCATATAAGCCACATACTTCTTGGCACCAAATCCACATTGCTTATACTGACAAGTGCTGCATAAATAGTGTAGGCTGTGGCAGAGGCCACTGAACATCACTGTAATTCTGAGCAATACTTTCCTGCCAGTCTAAGGACATGTTTTACTGTTCTGAGCTGCAGTACCTCTTCAGAGGAAAGATTTCTAAGATCACAACAGCTTCCTCACAACACGTCCCACTGTTTCTTAGCTGCTGGTTTCCATTTGCTGGCCTGAGATGATTCAGCTTGCATTATAAAAGGAGTGAGACCTGTATTTTTGCAGGGCAAGTTGAGGGGACAGAGATTACAGAAAGGGCTGTAGAGGAGCTCTATACTCTACAGGGTCCTCCTATAGCTGCTCTGCCTCCCACTCCACTGTGGGAAGGATGGGAATATGATGTTGACATTGGGAATGTCAACACTTCCTCATATCTGGGCCTTCAGCAACCAGATGCATGCTTTTCCTTCTTAAAAGAAGAGAGAATAATGAATCTATTTCATTTTATTGTATTCTGATTCCAAAAACTCTCTTGTTGCTTTTAAACAGCACTGATATACCTACTTCTGAACATCACAAACTGGTCACTTTCCTTATGTAACTTTTATTCTAAGATTATGGCAGTTTGGGTTCATTAACATTTTAAGGTACCAACCTTTCCTTTTCAGAAGAAGAAGACAAATTTTTTCCTCTTAATGTAGGATAATCTAAACCAGTTTCCACTGCTACTGCCTTTTGTGCTAGCCTATCTACCCTTTGAAAAGTGGGCAGACTCCCTTCCACACAATTCAAGATTCCAGCTGAAACTCCTTGCTCCCTATTAAAATGCTAATGAGTATGAAATGACAGTCCAAATTCACTGATTACTCATTTTGGCCTTGAGTTTAATGATCTACCAATATATTTTTTTTTTCCTTTCTACCTATTTAAGACATGAGAGCACAGCACAGAAATAAAGGCATTTAATTATATTTTAATATTCCCCGTACAGTTTCCCAAGGTTGCTTCACCCTACAATTATAACAAGACAACAAAAGAAAATATCTTCAAACCATTCAGGGAGACTAGAAGTAGTTTTTATGTGAAGATTACTTCCACATCACAAAAGACAGGTGTGGATCTTGCCAGTAGTTGTTGACCAGACTGAAGTGGTTTTCAACAGGTTTTTAATTTACAACATCTGCTCAGACTCTTACATTACTCATTTAGCTTATCTGGCAACAGTTTCAGCTTGGTTTGTTACCATTCATGGACACTCAGAACTATCCATTGGGTCCCCAGGTAGAAAGCAGTGCTGCACAACACTATCTCTCATAATACTAAATATGAAATTTTAGCTTAGCTGAAAACACAGGATTTCGAGAGGTTGTGGAGAAGCAGGTTACATCATCTTGCTCATGGTAAAATAAAACAGCTACATCCAGTTGGCCTAAGGTTTGGCGCCTGAGTTCAGGTGAAATGAGTCAGATATGACACTGTAATTCATAGTGAGGTTTCTGCCAACTGGTGACATTTTTCTGAGATCATTGTGACCTCACAAATCATAGGTTATGCTCATTGTACCAGATTTCCCATGATTACTCATTCTTACTTGGTACACATGAACTGATATTGCACAAGAACAGAACCCTTCAAGCTTTGAAAGCAGCTGGAGAGCCCTAAACTATTCAGAGATTAAAGGCAATCGTTAGGCATGTCCTGTGTATCAGTTGAATTCATAATCCCACATCGGGAATACAAATCTGCCTCATTTGCCATCCTTTAGAAGTAGAAAAGCCCACAAGAACAGACCTGCTGATGGTATTTCACATAATTCCTAGGAGTACACAGCCAGGAGGAGCTGCTTATGTCATCTTACTTTGCTGTTTCTTACTGCAGATGATCGCCTCACGTGATCCTTCTACAAACTGAAATTATGTAAATGCTGTTTCTTTTATGACATTTCATTAAAGACTTGCCTAAAAGACAAGGTCAAAGTAATTTATTAGGTGGTATGTTGGAGGCAATGAAGACTAAAGAATGATCAAATAAATGAATTGTATCACCTCATCTATTACATCTGCACTGTTTTTATTTGCTCCATTCCTAAGTGATGCTGCCGCATTAGAAAAGATTTGAAAAGGAGAGAAAACAGCAGCCTGGGAACCACTCTTAGATGAACAGAGATTTTCAGTGCTGGGAAAGTTTGACCTAGAAAAGAGACAGGTAAGACAAGGTGTAATCAAAACCCACAAAAGAATGATCAGGCACCTCAAACCTAGATTTGGAATTCTCTTCTCATTTTCTCCTAATATGAGGATAGGTATGATCATGGTGCTTGAAATGCAGTTAAAATTTTCCACGAGACTGTAAACCTCGCTGCCACAGGGTATCAATGGGCAACAGAGGTTGGAAAGATTCCTAGAGTGACTACACATTCATCAAGATGAAAGTTTGTAAGACTCCAAGCTATTAATGGTGAAAAGAACAGCACCCTAGGAGAGAAAATCTGAAATACTTAGACTAAAGCTAGTCTTGATTTACCTGGGGACTGAGTGGGATTTAATAAGCACATATGAGAAATATTCATGATGGTAATTCTTATACTTTCTAAAATTTATTATGCCCATCAGTGTTGGATCCAGAATATGGATGCTAGAGACCTTGGGTCTGATCTAGTCTGATAGTATCTAACTATACCCACCCCTATGAACACCACATGGGATGAGCACATAAAAAATAGCAAACCATGGCAACACCAAAGGGCAAATAAATTTCCTTGCTGGATAGAATACGGAAAACTAGTGTCAATAAAGACAACCAAATTTTTAAAAATATAAAATCTTTGGAAATATAT
This sequence comes from Falco cherrug, assembly GCF_023634085.1. NCBI lineage: Eukaryota > Metazoa > Chordata > Aves > Falconiformes > Falconidae > Falco > Falco cherrug. Next base: position 27,957,857 of record NC_073704.1, on the reverse strand, counting down.
GTATGAAAAGTGCTCAAGAAATGCAAATATTTCACATGTCTGTCTTTATGGTTTAGCAAAGTACCTCTCACACCCAGGGAATTTCTGAAACAAGAATATAGGCATGTAGATTAACTAATCTGATAGTTACACTGCAACCCTTTCCTGCCTTGGAAGTTAAAAATAATTATAAAAAAAAACTCTAATAAAATGCAGGGACACCAAGGACATGCTACTGCACTTCTACAACCCAGTGAGGAATCAGAGAATTTCCTAGCAAAATTGTATCAGCACAGTGAAGCCTCCAGTGGAATTAACAGACATTTCTTCTTTTCTACATCCTTCTATGACAAGCTGCTGCTACAAAATGTATATTAGAAAGTAAATAGGCAGGGATATTAACATTCCCTGTATTAATACCAATAATGTGAAAGATCATTAATGATGATTCAGACCCCACAGCATGTCTTCTTAGAAGATATCTGCCAGCTTGCACACCTAATTATGTACAGATACTCATGTTGCAAAAGGGTTGATAATCATTTATTTGATTAGCACCTTCCATGGATTCACAGAGAATCCTCCTACCTAGACAGAGAGTTGGCATTTTTAACACTTAGCTTTTTCCTCTGCCCTGTTCCCCCCATTCTCCCCCTGCCCTTTATCTTCATTTGGGTAACCTTAACTCCTTAGAAAGGTAAGTGACAGAAGCCAGTGGCAATATTTCTTTCTCCAGTTTCACAATAGGTAATTTCTTGCAATATCAGTTTAGCAACAGGGGGACAATAAAATGTCATCTAAGAAAAGCACAAAGAGAAGGAAAGATGCACAAATAGAATTTATTCTGCCTCAGAGCTAAAAAGTGAGGGGGATGGAGGAGGATCAAGTCCTCCAGTGTTTCTTAGGGCACTTTCTCCTCTTTCCTGTGCCCATCGACTCAGCAGTATGAGAGTACCATATGGAATTACTTCCCTCTCTTGCCCTGCAGTTTAAAGTTCAGTAATGAGCTTGTGTTCAAAACTGGAAGCATCCAGACATCTCTAACTCAAGAAATGCCCATTTCCCCTGCAACATATTATGTTATTTCTGTAAGATATGGGGCATTCTGTCTGGTGCAAAGCAAAGCACACATGAACATTACAGGTGGTTTTTCCCAAAACGCCTGCCTACTATTCAAGTGACAGTGTAAATACCTGGGGTGGTTGATCCACCATTCCCTTTCTGCCCCTGCTGCTCCCCATGCAGGGGTCAGCTTCCCGCGGACTAGACAGTAGCACATTACACAGGACACGCACTGCGCTTACATGTTATCTCTGAGAAGTCTGTATGCAGGACTCCGTTTCAGTTTGCCATAGAGCTCAGCACCCTCACACAGGACAGTTCTTGTGCTTCAGCCACCCTTTCCAAGGAGAGGTTTTCTTTTATAGACATGGTGGATTTGTTTGTCCCATAGGGCATTTAATGGGTTTAAAAACTGAAAGAGAAGATCAATGTGATCCTCAAGACTGACCTTTTGCATATCATATAGCAGTTTCTCTCAGCAAATCTATACTAAACCCTAAACACCCTCTCCTCCACATGACTTGAAGTGACAGAGAAAGCATATTCAGTGCTAAGCTCTTCAGTGAAAATTACTTACGTTTTGAACTTTTCCTTGTTTTAACTTCTTTGTTTATTTGTTATGCTTTCATTCACAAGGTGGACAGACATCATAATTCCCCCAAAAGTTCCCACAGTAAGCAATCAGTTAATCCATATGAATTATTCCTTAATTCTGAAAGTACTGCTTAAGTATTTGTAGATGTTACCCGTTTAGAGTGTGATGTTGCATGCCTTCATTTAATGGCTATTTACTCTAGATTTTTCAGGGAAGGTATTAAGTGCTGCTCAAATACCAACTTGACTTTGAAAGATCACTCTGTCTGAGTCAGAGATCTCAGTGGATTGACTCCAAAGAGGAAAAGAAACACACGCGATTACAATCTAAAGAATATTTTAACATTTAAAGTAGGCATTTACATCATCTTCCTGACATTCAGACAGAATAGCTGTAACTGCATGTGCAGGTTCCCAATTAATCAATATCCCTCCACTGGATTGGGGTAGATACAGCTCCTGCATCCCCCCAGCAGGGAGCCTGATGCTGGCAGACACCTGTCACATTCTCACCCATCCTGCACTGCTGCCACCGGCAACCAGTGAGCCCAAGCCAGGTCAGAACTCTCCTTGCCCATTTATTTTCTACCTGCCTATCTGCCCTATACTCCAAAGCCCTCAGCACCGTTTCTTATTCGTGTTAAGTCATCCATCCTTCCCACAACTTTTCTTCTATTTCCTTATCCCCTTCTACACTCCCCTCCAGATATCCCCTGCAGCATTTGCCTTCAACTCCTACTTCTACCCAGCTTTATTCTCCTTTCTCTTCAAGGACTCTGTGCAATACTCATCTCTCTTCCTGCAGCATCTTCCAACCAGGCAGCTTCCCTCTTCCCGTGATCTCTGTTGGTTTTTACTCCTTTTCTACTCTCATCAGGAACAACCCAAACTTACCCATCAGTAACACATCTCATCCTTCACCCGCATATTCCCTCACCTTAACAAATTTGTCTGATGTGCAGTTCAGGTTTATATACTGTGCAATGTGTTTACTTACACTGTATACACAATCCTAAAACAGAGAAGATTGCAAACAGCATGTAGACAGTTCTCTTAAGACTCTTGGACCAGACATAACTGCTTACTTCCCAGGGGCTAACATAAAAGACTCTAGGTAGGAATTTTAAGAAAGAAAATAACATCCCTCATGACTTATGATACACCCTACAGTCAGAAATTATTTCATAAAATGAAAACTAATGTAACTATGTCTTTAACAGTGCTTATGTAGACAGAAGAATAATCTCTAAAATGTGTGCAATAACTCCACCTGGTGATTCTCAACATGATACTATCAGGCTTAAAGCTGTCTCTTAGAAGAAGCAGGGGAGTATAGATGCTATACAAAGTAAAGGCCTCATCTAACGTAAGCAGCACAGTTCAGCATATGATAAGCCTTATGATCTATTGTTAACGTTTCTTTGGCTCGATCTGTAGATCACCTTTCAGACTTAAAACATGTTTGAATTGGAAAGTAATACCCATCCTGCCCTCAGAATATATATCAAGGGTTTGGTACAATAGTAAGAACTATGTACATCCCACAGGAGACAGTTGAACACTTATTTTAATAACTTCTACATTTAAATTATCATATTCATATTCTTATGCACAATATAAAAAGCATCACCATCTCCTTCATAACTCATTCCTCATTTTCCAGAAATGGAGAATAACAGTGCAGCTGACATTCAAAATGCAAAGCCAAAAAGCAAATAGACCAAAACCCCCTACCTTTATAGCACCAATTCAAAGGACTGTCCAAGCCAGTCCTGGAGAGGAAATTGATTTTTGATACAAGAACCATGGACTACTGTGAATTGAAAAGGAGTGTATTGTTATCCTATAGCTGTAACAATAACATTTCTCATGCCTTTCAGACTAAGATGAGAGGTACTGAGTTAGGTTTTCTTGCCTCTCACACCATAATCCTTAATATAAAAGTTTTCCAAAACCTGCACAGATCCTCTCAAGACAAACAATTTGAAAAAGACAGATCTAATTCTCTATACCATATTGTTAAAGTTTCTAGCTTTAATCAAAACCAGCCAAAAATTTTGTGTGTGCACGTTTGACATACACGCATTTGAGACTTTTTCTCCATGTTCTGCTAGTGAAATTTTTCAGTCTACTGGTAAGTGATACTGTCATACTCTTATCAGCAATTATAACAAACCTTGATATCAGATATGAAAAATTTTAAATACAAGAATGTCTTAAAATAGATACAATAAAGGTAAAAAAATGTGAATTCAAACAAGGTTTTCAAAATATTTCCTTTGGTACAGACAGTATTTTTTCCCCTTATTTTTATGGAGAAGAAAAGAATAAAAGCTTAAAAATGTCAGCTAACCTCTTACTGATTTACAGAAAACTTCAGTAGAAGGATTTTTGAGTAGGAAAATCATCTGACATTAGAAAAAAATAAATCTCAAACACCTTTTACTAATTGGATCGTATTTCAGAGAGCAGTGGCATAGAACTGAAGAATTCAATCATCACAGTAAAAGATCACTGGATAAATACTGTATCCCTACTGAGATGTAAGCTGAATAACACCCATTCTTTCCTGCTAACTGGAGCCTCACTCACCTTTCCTATGCGGCCTTATGGGGTGTAAGGTCAGCATATCTACCAGGGGTCACCCCTTTTAAAAGGAAGAGATCTGTTCCTGCTGACTGCTAAGATTTCAATTACTTCAAATAGTATAGAATTGTGCATTAGGAAAGGATGGAGCAGGACACCTGATAAACGTGTTTGTCAATAAATTGATAAAGTTAGAAAAGGAGGTCCTGCTCAATGCCATGGCCTTGTAAATGGAAAAATCCAGTTGTGTTGCTCTAGACTTACCTTCATGAAGTAAAAGACCTTGCCCTGGACTAAAGTCTACTGCTTCAGAAGGCTTTTTTACATATTGTGTTAAGTACAGAGATAAGTCATATAACAGAGTCAGTTTGAAAGTCCAACAGCAACACTCTGCAAAACAACCTTAAAATAAGAGCTGTGCCAGGTCACTGCTTATTTATGACAGAGAAGCAAAAGGAATACTCTGAGGTAGCTGAACGTTATACGAACACAAGCAGGAGCTTAGCATAAATATGGGGAGGGTGGACACTAACTGGCTAGGGAAGTCTAAAGCTGGCTGTATGGGGAGAAAGAAACAAATATATTTAAGGAGGAAGAAGATATGTTCTCCTTCAGCAATTTCACATTTCTGTTTTCTTTGTCATTCAAAGTGGTTGATTGAAGCTGTACAAGTAACTGAAAAGTATCACAATGTGATAAAATTCTGTAGAAGAACCATTTTTAAAAAACCCACCTCACAACCCAACCACCAAACAAAAACTCATCTGACTTGCTGAAGGATACCTACAAACATTTCTAGTGTATTATATTTGCTGAGGAAGGTGGAGGTGATGGGCAAGGGCTGGTTATGTTTCTTGTTGAAACACTAAAAAAGTCCCTATAATCTCCTCACGTTATAGGTGCCAGTCCTGTTCCTCAGATGGTCAAGCCATTTTTGTATTTACCTGCCTGTATCTTTTTCATAGCAAGGACTATCTGGGTATACTAACACAAATAGGTGTAGAAAAGGCCCCCTAACCTTATATTGTATCTACATCAAAATGTCAGAACATGAGCAAAACCTAGGTTTAATCTAGCTGTTCAGCTTTGTAAAAAGTAGATAAAGCACCTTCCTCAAACACCCATCCCCCTTTTTAAAAAAAAAAAAAAAAATAAAATTATAGGACATGCAAAGCACAAATGTCTGAATTGTAGAAGCATCCTGGGTTTTTCCTCTAGTGTCATTAGTGATGCCACAAGATACTACTGCCTCTGAAGTGGATGGGAGTGCTGTAGATGTGAGGCTTTTAAAACCATGTCTACACTGCTGTGAAGAAGCCAAAGGAAAATAAAGCTCTTTGAGAGTTCTTTCAGAAAATTATTTCTTTTCCCTAATACCATACTTCGATTAGAAAGGAAAAGCTAGAGCATGCTTCATCCCAAATCACCCAGAAGTCAGAGGAGTAGACAGAAGAGCACTTCACGATGCAGAGCTGTGCAGAGACACTGAATCATTAATATTTATACAGCAGCACTTCCCTGGCTTATTCGCTAATGTGGTTATACTGTTCCCAAGCTACATGCAGCATCTCCCTGCTGCTGCACAAAGTCATGATCAGACACTAACAGAGAGTGACAATGCACACAGTAATCACTCTGCAGGACTCTGAATGGGCACAGATGTGGGTATACACACCTATAGTTACTCAGTAAATTATTTATGAACTGACTTTGGGGTACAGGGCATGCTGGGTTCAGTAACTCCTGATTTAGAAGTGTGGCCACCTTAGTCTGATGTACTATTTACCTGAAATGTTTTTTTTGTAACCAGTTTGCTTTACTTGTGAATAGCAATGCTCATTTTCTGCCCCTATCAAAGCCACTTGTTAGTACTGCTCCTTCACTGGAGGATGTGTCTCAGTTAAGTTTAGCTGTCTACAGAAAGCGTAGCAGTGTAATGGTTGTAATGTTTCACGATCAATGAAAAGAGATAGGAGTCTCTAGAGACTGATTCCTGTCAGAGACATATCTTCGGCTGGACTGACTCTGCTTCCTTCTCTCCACCAATGGCACACGAAGACTGATCCAAAAGTTTAGACTACACAGCTATTTGTTGGTTTAAGATAGTGCTTCTGCAGATGATCCATGTATTTAAAACTAATAGATTAGAAAAATCATTATTAACAGATATCACAACTTCAGCATGTCTATTTGGAGCACTTCTCAAAGTGAAGAATTTTTCACCAAGAAATTGGCAGTTACCCAGATACTGTCCAAAGAATAATATGATCCCACTCTATAATAGTAAACATGTCCCTTTCATTCAGAAAAGTATTTCTGAATCATACCTCAAGTTCTTTGAGGCATGCTCTTCACCATAATGTAAAGAATTAAAGCAGTTCTGAGCACAGTGACACTTTTCAAGGCTGTAGCTCCTGCAGACATTACTGTAGAAATAGCATACACACATATTAAGGCAGATGTAAGCACATTTGGTTTTATTCCTTGCAACAAGTCCAGAATGAGTTCATAAAAAGATGGAAATTGCATGCAATGTCATTATATCAGGCAAGAACATTTTGTGTAGTTGACATTTTCTGTAGTTAAATTATTCCAAATATTTTCTTATTTCTAAAAGTCAGCTAGAAGAACCACACTCACGATGTCCTTCAGTAGGATCAGGTAGTCCATGGAAAGCATTCAGTGGCAAAGTGTACTGAAGAGCTTAGTAACCAGGGTGGGGATAGCAATGTGTTATATTGTTAGAGATAGAAAACCTATACACGTGGAGCACAGTGTCATCGCTTCTACACTTGTCTTTGCCCTTCTTTGCTCCCACGCTTCAGCGAGCCCAGCAGGAAGAAACAGCCAACTCACAGTCCCAAGTGGACAGTGTTACTTGTCAGCACGAAAATGTATTGAACCTGATGCTGTTAGTAAGTAGTTACTAATAGCTTTGCAAATGACTAAGACCATCAAGGGAACGGCCACCACTTCCCATTTGAGTCAGATCCAGGGTCAACATAATCCTGTAGCTTTTCACAGTGACCACACTGGAGGCTTTAGAGTAAGCTGAAAGAAGCTTTTGAAAATACTACTAAAGTACAGCTTAATGTCTCAACTCCTACTGGTAAATATCTTTCTACTCACAAAAGTATAGGAAGTCTAGAAACATAATCCACTATGGAGTAATTACACTATACAGATTTTTCAATCCGATTTAAAAAAAGCAACCACCTGTTTTACTTACTTGGCGTTAAGTAGTGTCACTGAAGTAGTGACTTCCACTAGTGAATTAGGCATACTGTGAGAACATATTTCTCAGATTTTGAACAAAACCCCCAGTATTTTCTTTTTATTACAGGAGAGAGCAGCTTATGGAACAACTGCATACAACTGCAGTTGTGCAGATTCTTAACATCGCAGAGGACAGATAGAAGCTGGGAGTCGCCATTTGGAGTAAGAGAGCATCTGCAAAAGCATAAGGGTCCACGTTCCTGCCTCCAAGGAGTTACGAAGTCAGAAGGGGCTGGGATCTTTGTCCTCTCTAAGAGCCAATGTCTTGCTTACCCTATCAAGTTTATAACACCTTGTTTAACTCTTACTTGGAAAAGAAAAAAAACCCACTCTGATAGATCAACATAAGAGCTTGCCTGTAACTGTATTATTCTGTACCATAGTTGAGCTTGAAATTGCACTGTCCTTTTTGTTTATACATTATCATAGATATGCTTAGCTAAGGAAGAAATCAAAATCACAAGGGCATTTTCTTTAATCTAGTGCATCCAGTGATTATTTCATGAAACAACTGAATCCCAGGTGGCGTCGCTCTCAGGATAGGTGTCACTAACTCATATTAGCATTTTAATTCTCACTCCTCTTTTGGATTTGATTTCTACAGACAGACATAATGCAGAGTCTATGATGCTTTATGGAACAATTAAGAGATAAAAATCCAGATTCAGATCTTTCTTGCACTTTGTGAAACTTCTGGGGGGAAAAATATCTCTAGTTCAGTGGAGAAATGCAAATTCATCCCAGCACATTGAGATTAGCACCCTAATGCATCCTTGTTCTAAAAACATACTACTGATTATCCATATTCTTGAAGAATTATTGTCACATACAAGCTTCTGTGATCCATTTATATACCTTTGCCAGTTTAAAAGAAATGGCCCTGATCCCTTACTTTGTTTTATGTGAATAAACACATGTGTACCAGCCACTACAATTAACTTCAGCACTTTCTCAGTTGAGTGAAATTCCACAACAGATCTGGCTGAAGGAACAGAAGTTGAGAGAGCAAGTCTCCCTTCTTTCCACAGACCTCCTGCTGTGTTTGAAGTTCCAGACTGTACTATATATTGTTTGTCCAGTTCAAGACACAAAGCTTTCCATACCTAACAGCTCTCCATATTACAGCCAAGATATCAGGCTTTTCTAAAAGACCCATCAGTGGACTGGCTCAAGAGTTTCCAGCTGTGATTCCAGGACCTGTTTCATGATAACAAGATGATTTTACCTTACAGCCTATGAGGGTTCAATGTGTGTGTTGTCTTCAGCTAAGTCCATCATATTGTTGAATCACCTGTAAATCCACCAGAAGAATTGCAAGGGCTCTACAATACATTTTTTCAAGTGGCTTAAAATGTGACTGACCCCAATTGTTTGCCTCATTCCTCAGAAAGAAAATATCATCTCTACAGCAGAGTTTGCAGAGGGGACTGTGCATCTCCATTTCAACTGGATTCACTGTCCTCTGTGTGTATCACAGGTAGGATTCACAGCCTGGCATGAACAGCCCTACCCCCTCTCTGCTTTTTGCTCAGGGAAGGGCAGTAAGAACCATGACTTGTAGGAAATTCTTGAAGCCTACAAGTCAGACAAACAAGGAGGAAAATGGACCAGGAGGAGATAACACCAATTTGGCATCCAGTATTATTTAATTGGGGCAAGTGGCTTCATCAATGGCTATTTGGAGGGAGGACAAAAAGGAGGCTAAACTGGTTGCTGTCACCCATAGCTGCTAATTTGTGCTGAGAGATGGAGAAATATGAACTGCACTGTTAATTTCTATATTATGGAAATTAGTCCTCTCATTTGCACAGTAGGAAGCCAAATTACACCATCACATGCACAAATAAATCTGACATTTTGAGAATTTGACATTGCACCACTGAAAGCTGGTTCCAGCAATACCTCCCACCTCACAGAGAGAGCATAGCTGTATCTTCTCTGAACAGACACTGATAGAAAAGCAGCCAGATCCCCAGCTGATAAAATTTGGCTAAGGTCTTCCAGTTTAAAAAGAACAGCTGTGCTCTGCCTCCCAGAATAAGAATAATCCTGCAGAGAATAAGGGAAGGTGCATTTGAGAGCAGGGGGAGGAAACATCTTTCTGAACTAGAAAGAGAAGTTGCCACAGGCCCTACTGCATCTTCACATTCCAGCCTCAGTATGCTCTCTTTATGTAGGTGCTGCCCATAGCTATCATAGCAAACTTTTGTCCTAAAACTGGAACATTTAAACAGACAGCCCAAAACTGAAATAGGAGAGGTGAAAAAAGTCTATCTGCAGTGATACAGCACTGAATTATATCCTCTGTTAAAGCCACATTGTCTGTCACTTGACATGAATGACAACTACAAACTGCCTAAGGAACATCAGAGTTTGTGAGGGAAAGCATTTCAATCATTTTTAGTTAGTTTGATTTAATTTGGTTAAATTTAATTGTTATTCCATATTTGAGAGTTGAAGACTTTCATATAGATCACAGATTCCCTGGAGGTGGGGAATAATCATCTGTCAGCTGATTTTCACCCATCCGTTTCTCTCTCTTTTGTTGATCCAATCCTCCCACAGCTTTTATTTTTAAATGTCAACTTTGAAAAGTTACTGAAAAAATACACATCTTCATTTATAAAAAAAAAAACAAATAACCATTAGAACAACCACACTTTTTCCTAAGTCATTGATTAGTGAGGGGTGCTGAACAAATAGTATTTATTTCAGTGGCTAGTATAGTCTAAACTGTTGCTGATAAACAGCCTGATTGTAACCATCCAACACGTGCTGCTTATATCCAAAGCACTCCTATGTATTTTATCAGACTATTATAAACCAATTAATATTGAACTTCCACTTAGGAAATGTAATAAAAAAAGGACAGAGATCTTCCACAACAAACAGGAACTGCACCTGCCAGTTCAAGCTTAGCAAGATCTACATTCCACACTTAAAAATGAAAAAGCGTGTATTCTCACCTGACTCCAGGAGCTTGGGCCTTAGGAAAACATGGACATGTTCTGAAAACAATAAGAGAAAGAATTAGCAACATCACCTGAAATTCCATTATGAAAATGTTGCAGAATTCCTCCCTTCCCTGCCCCCCTGTTCCCTTTTTCTTTCTCCATAGAAGCTAGTTAAGCATAACCTTGTTTGTAGTTTGTTCTTTCATACAGGAACATAATTAAGATCTGATCTGCAACCACATGCCTTAAATAAAAGGCAGCTGCTCATATGATCTGCTCATTAAGTGCTGTATTCCAAATGCATACAAAGATGCCAAGGTAATTAACAAGGCACAAAAGCTTGGGGGAGTTAAAGATGCAATAGGAGCTCAATAGAGACTCGCCTTTACATTTACAGGATAATGGGTAGAAATCTATGAATGTAGATTTCATTTTAAGATCTCTTTGCCCTCAGGATGACATTCCAGAATTATTCTCTTTTCCATTTAAGAAAATAAAAATTGTCTTGGCTTTCTGTTAATTCACTTCATTTTGCAACTGCCTTTGTGGTGTGTCATTCCTATTTATTTTCTACTCTTACAGTTTCTAAAAATTATTTTTAGTGCTTCTAGGGTCTGTTCCTTCTCCTTTCCCTTAAGCTTCAAGGCTTCTTAATAATGTCTCATAGAAGGTTCTAAAGATTTTTTTGAAGTATGAACTTTTACCACATAACAGGTCATTTTTATATCAGCTACCACCTCCAAATGTCTATTTACCACCTTCTCCCCTACTACTCAGCTGCTTTACTTTCATACCCTATACTGCAATCCAAACTTCTCACAATCTTTATACCATTACCTTGCATAGAACAAAACTCATTTCCATTGTTATTTCACTCAAACACTCTCTATTTCCTCCTTAGGCAAGTATAAAGCTAAAACAACCAGCATAACCTATTTAGCCTTTTCTGTAAATAGCATTTTTTTAAATGAGGGTTTTGGTTTGGTTTTTTGTGTGGGTTTTTTTGGGGTTTTTTTTTAAGTCTACAGGATACATAGTCTTCTCCTATAACATTACCCAGAAGCCTAGATGAAAGGATATGAATCATGGGAGGAGAATTTAAAAGCCACACCTGCATTAAGAGGAAATAGATCTCTTCCCACAGATGCAATTGCTTTTTCTTTAAAAGGCAAGAGAGCAGGATTTCTTACAGACCAGTTAATTGTGTACATTTCACAGCTTTCCCAGCATCTATTTCTCATTGTGCCTAAAGCTAAATCTCTGGGGTCCTCTCATCTTCTCAGTTGCAGTTTCACCTTCTCCCACTTTTTTTTTTTCTTATGAAACTGAGGTTTTAATAATACAGCTGAAGTCTGAGTACCTGACCAAAAAGCACTAGAAAAGAAAAAACTCATAAAGTAATCATGGTGCTGGCTAGAAAACATCCTTTCTTTGTTCAACAATACAAAACCAAAAGTAAAATCAAAACAAAGCTAAGGTTTGAAACAAGAATTTCTGGGGGCTTTTTCTTGCTTTGCAGTGGCAGAAAATTCTGGCTTTCTCCCGCCTGCACAGCTTGCAACAGACTAACCCACGGGAGCATTTTCAGGAGAGTGGAGTACTAGACTTGGGTATTCCCAGGTTCAGAGGAAGACCTTCAACCAGGTCTGGAGCAAGGCTCTGCTGAGTACCTGGACAAAATTTGCCCCCTTTTTGTAAGTAGTGGCACAGGCCTGACAAAGGAGAGACTCTGTAAAATCTGTAATTAAGATTCTTGCTAGGATATAGAAAATATCTCTAGAATCAGCTGAAAATCAAGTTAAGACAATACTTAAACATGACTCCACTGTATAGCAGAGCTCCTTACGTCTGTAACATACCATACGTTCTCTCAAACACCCCATCCTAAACTAATCATGCGGTATCTCTAATTTTATCAGTGTGCAGCTGGTTCTGGGGAGAGCTATGAGCTGATGAGGTGCTCAGCCCGATGTTGGCCAGGATTCCCCCAGCTGATGACTCCTGAGGACTACAACAGGAGTCCAGCTGGGCTTCACCTCTAGCACAGTTGTCACAGTCAACTTCCTAAAATTATGAGGGGTAAATGTGGGCCTTGAAGACGTTTTAAAATCGAGCTGTATCCCCATTAGTCAGGACAATAATAAACAGCTCTCTCTCTCTGGAGTCAGGAAGGGAGCATAACATGGAGGTGAAGGAATTTTGTAATAGACCTAACTGCAGGATTTCTGCTTTTTCCTTAGGGTACCTGGTCCTAAAGGCTCTTCAAAGACTGAAATATACAGTTCACAGATGCTGACTCAGCAAAGTTTTCATCTAGGGGGGGGGAAGATAAGACAAATAAAATACCTAACAGTTGTGTCTGCTATATAGAGAAATTATAAATACCAGATATAGATTTTTTCCTTCAAATGAAATAAAGGGTACTGAAAAAGCACAAATCTTGTTCTTATTTCTATTCAAAATTGGACAAAATTAGCTGACCCACAACAATAATAATAGCAGTAATAATAATCTTGATGATGATGATGAATCAATAAGGATGTGCATTATTTTAGGGAAGACAGAACAAAGTATATGAACCTGAAAAATGTAAAACATGGAGAAAAAGAAAACGAGTAGCCATTTCACAAAGAACAACAAACACAGGAGATAAGCCATCTCAGTCACCACTGAAGTAGGGAAAAACAATGCATTTAAAAAGCAGATGGATTTCCAAGTCAAGGGTAGAGAGGCCTGAATGAATCAGCAGGCAGAAGCAATGGCAGTGGAAGATGACCATTAAAATGTTTAGCAGCCTTTCTGGAAATGTGAAAAGCTCAGTGATTTGTGATACACCTGGCTGTTGCTTCGTTCCAGTAATTCACTCAGGCTCTCTCTCTCTCAGTTGTCTCCTCAGCCGCCCCGCAGAGCCCGTGCCGCACCCGAGGAGCTGTCAGCAGCTCACAGTGGCTGGCTGCAGCCGAGGGCAGAGGGCACAGGTTTGTGCTGTCAAACAGCAGGATGCAATGGGATCAGACATATCCAACGCTGATCTCACAGGCTATGCATATTTATGCATTAATGTGTGGTGGTTGAAGTGGAGATGCAAACCTCCTGGAATGAAAAATCCTTGTCCAGAGTTACTTCAGTCAAGAAGGGCTTTCCTACTTGTCTAATGCTCTAAGATGGCTGCTACAAACATGACTGAAATGATCCCTTTTCAGCCACACAGTATAAGTGTTCATATTCATCACCACACAGTTTGGTCTTTACCTCAAGGACTCACCCTCTGTGATATATATGAGGAATTTACTCTGTCACAGAACGTACTCCCCTGTGTAAACAACCTTTCATCCCCAGTAGCCTCATTAAAAAAAAAGAAATACTACCCTTAAGCAAGCAAATAAAGGAATGGAAATATGTGAAGAAAATAACTGCATCAATCAAACCACTCCTTGGATCTTCATGATCATTTTAACGCATATAACCATGATTTGGTTTACACCATTTTTTGAAGATGTGTTTGATTTTTATTTTTCTTACAACAGTTTCTAGATAAAGCACAGAATTAGACTTCCCATTTTAACAGAATAGAGGCCCCAAGGCTTTTTGAATGCTGCTTTCCCAGTCTCCTAAAAGCCTCATCGCCAAGGCTGGGAATCCAATTCTGATGCATCAGTTTCTGCAGATGGTGCAAGCTGCAATGTTGCTTTTGAGAAAGAGGCATCTCTTTTCTAATAGGTAGGAAACAGACTGAAAATCCTCAAGACAACTCTCCAAAGCAACTACATTTTCAGAAATCAGGTTTTGTCTCTTTCAAGTTACAGCAGAATCAACGATCTAGAAAGGGAAAGCTCACAAAACCATCACCATTTTTCAGCACTCCTTCACTGCTTTATTCTCTCATCACTTTGGTCATTCAACTTTTCAGCATCCTCCCTAGTCTGATAGATATTTAAAAGCAGAGAAATTTGGAAAAAATCTCATAATAAAACTGCTGATTGCTAAAGAAATATAATGTTCTGGTTGATGGAAGTCAAAGACATTCCTGCAGCACTGGGTCACCGCTTACTTTAAACTACTTTGTCTCTTGCAGCGGGTAAAATATGACTAAGCTTTCATGAGGTTACTACCCCTACAGTAATGACAGTCCTATTGCCTCTCATGGCCCCATGCCTCATCTTTGCATCAGCAGAAAATCTCATTTCTCACTTCTTTATGTCATTCACTTTCATGAACACACAGATCCCCCAGTCTAAATGTGACAGATTTTTTGCCTGTTCCCTCAGAATATCCAGAGATGGTGATTTAGTGCTTGGAAACAACTCTGGGAACCTCTTTGCATGCCTTCTTGGTAGGCTGGAAAAATATCTGTGAGAAGACACTTGTGAGGATAAATCAAAGTGGGAGAGACTTTGCTAAACTAGAGCAATTTTTATAGCATTTAGATGATACCGCAACACTGTTAACCAGAGTGTAAATGATTGAACAGGTGATGAATCCCTTGGAGGAAAAAGCCATTAGGAGGTTTTAAATCCATAAAAAAAATAGTATTATGTGCTATAAAGCAACAAAATGTCCTTTTCTTCCCTTTCTAATACAATCCTCATCAGATTACTCCTATACAGTCTTCCCAAGGCATTTTATCAACACATGCCAAACAGCACCTGTGTTGAATTTCAATATGATTTACAAATTAGCATCTGAAGCTAAATGCTGCTGATAGTCTACCAAGAGAATGCAGTTACTGGCAACCGCATTCGATGTATCTTCCGCTTCGCAACTAACTCTCCAAGTAGATACAATTTCACAAATCCGGTGAAATAGTTTTCACACAAGTTGTGTCTCCATAAATAACAGTGGTTAGGATAGTCATTTGCAAAGGACTCACTCTCAGTCTTCAGGCTGCTTAATATGGACAAGAGACTCCAACAAAAGCTTTCTGTCTCTCCAGCAGAGTATCTGAGTCAACAAGCTTATTAGATCTCCTCAGCTGCATCCTCTGAAACTGTCCAACTTTGTTTAACTAATTAAATAACCACTGGAGCAGTAACCTGGCTTTCCTTTCTCATGCTTGACTTCCCTAACCTATTTCTTGTCCAATGAATGTTTAATTACTGAGGTAAAGTGAAACATATGCAAGAAGAGAGATGAGAATAGCTTGCCCACAGCATGCATGATAGCCTAGTTATTCAGAGTCTGATGAGCAAGTCGGCAAGATAGGTTTAAGCATCTACCTCAAATCTTCTGAACTCCAAACTTCACAAAAATTAGGAACATATTCTCAAAAGTGGTCAGTGGCTACTTAAGAGGTACAGTCCAGTTAGCTTTCCCTTTTGAAATTTAAGGCTTTAAGCTAGTGATTTTTACTTTCACCATGGAAATACCCAAGATGCCCCCATGCAGCCCTTTAGGTGGTCATACAACATATTTAACTCCAAGCTCTATAGGTGAACTTTTAGAGTTCGAAGACTGACTTTTCTAGGCTGATATGAAAATTGGTAAATCGTTCGTGATAATCTTTTTCATAGCATGCCTGGTGCAGTCACTAGCACAAAAACTTGTCACCTGCTCTATCAGTAAATAAAAAATTTAATAAGCTCACTAGAGCAGCTACTGTATGAAAACAAAATCTGTGTGGGACTATAAGCTATCAGGAAAAGGCAGTACTCTCTAGAAAGAAATACAGGTTTTAGATGGAAAATGGCCTTTTGTTTCTTCTCACTGACTCTACAGGTGTTAGGGGCTATAGTCTTCTACTACAGGGATACCTAGTCAGAATGAATTTGGCCCAAGAATCAAAACCCCATGCAGAAGAATGAAATCAAACCTGACTTTTGATCCTTACATCTGGGACAGATTATAATGTAAGGAACATTGTGGAATTCTGAGTTAATTTCTACTAGACATTTGCTGTTAGCAGCTCCCAAGGGAAATTAACTCATCATAGGACCCAAAGCAGCAGAGCCCAGAGCCCAGCAGAGTACACACTGAAGCAAAAGGATAGCATTAGTTATGCCTGTAGTCCCTTGGCTCTAGCCAGGACTATTCTACATTGTGGAGTCCAGGCAGTCCTTCCCCACACAGAGGAGGAATGTGCTGACCTCGACCAGCTCTAACAAAGTGTAAATTTTTACAGAGTATAATTAGGATCCCATAAGACTGCAATCTTTTTAGCAATCCTTTCCAATGATATTTTCTCCCGTATCCATTAGTTTTCAGAAGCCTGACTATTGAATTGCCTTTGCCAATAGAAAGTAAATCCCCTGTGGGAGTTTTCCTGTGTCTCCTGTCCACCGCACAGGTGACCCCTGAACGAGTTTTATGCTTCAAATGCTGCTTCTCTCCTTTCACAGCGACTACCTTCCCTCTTTTCTCAGCAAAGTAACCAGCTGTCTGCAATTTAATTGGGACAGTGAGAACTGCTCTAAGACTTGACTACTGCAAGCAAGCAAAACCTCCCCTCTTAGTGCCCTGCTGAGGATGTCGCTCCTTTGACTTAAGGTTTTGTTTATTTATTTTCTTCTCAGCAGTTTCTCTCCTGTATGAATTGCTTGTGTATCCTTTATAGTCAGGGAGGTGAGCTGAGTTTTCCTTTCCTCCTAAGTCTCACAAGTCTTCTCTAAAATAATGCAGGTCAAGGAAATAGAAGCACGCCTATTCTGTTGCTGAATTTGAGAAGCAAAGGCTGCTTTAACCTGGCTTGCCCATCACGAATGGAAGTTGTCACAGATCATTCTAAAGGAAAGGAAAACTGTATATCAGGTGGATAGTAGCCTTGTCTGTTATCTCAGTTGTCAAACAGAAGGAGAAGGATGTCGTAGAAAGGTGACAGCAAAAGAATGATTTTTTTATATATCTTTCCTATGGAAAAAGAAATCTATTGTTAATGCTAATTATTGTAGGGTTTAGAGGCACTGTTATCTTCCCTCCAAAATTTCATGAGCCATGCTCTGTTGCACACTGTCCCTTTGGGATCCCGTTCAGCAAGACAGTGAAACAGAGAGCAGGATTAACTTCACTGATGCCAACAGGACCATTTATACACAGTGATTCACACAATTAAGAATTTTGCTGAAAAGGGTTAACCTACTTATTCTTTAACGTTGCTTATAATAATGCATCCCTGCTGTTTATCTTCTAATGATAATATTTCTTCATCTCTGAGATGTTAGTGTGCCTTGTAGTAAAACAGAAGTAATGAATTAATTCACTTGAACATTCTTGTCTTTACCTGATGAAAGAGGCAATAATCCATGCAAGTAAATCAGGCTCCCTCTCTCATTGAAATATTCCGTAGCCTTAACCATATCGGGCTTGCAGATGAAATCCCCTCACATTTACTTCTTCTCTTGTTACTATAAGATGTCACTATAGAAAAGAAGATGCTGCCACCCCATAATAACAGCCAGCCTCCTCAAACCTGCCATTTCCAAGAACCTATTAAGCAAAGTACCCAGGCCAAAATAAGTCAATTCCTTCAGTAGGTACCTTCTCCCAGAACTGCAAGAAAGAAAAGCTGCAACATGTCCCTGGCAAATGAAAGGTCAGGAACTGGCTCCAGGGGTGAATCCACATCCTGAGACTCACCTGTGAGAATTCGCGTCAACCAGCATACACGTATAGTAACAACTTTGACTGAACGTCACTACCTACAAAGGGAAGGTGTTACTCAGAAGCAATACGTCCAAAACATGAGGCTTCCTCCAAAGCCATTGAAGTCCATGACATACAGTAGGCATGGCCTCTGGGCAGCTACCTCCTTGCTTGTAGCTCCCATCCAGTCCAAATACAGCGCTGATGCCTGGTTTCACCACCAGCAGTGGCTGAATAATCAAAATCCCTCTCTGCTGGACAAAGGTAGGCATCAGGGACTGAATCCAAAGACATTGAGGGTTCCTGTGCTCTATTTTCATACCCACCCACAACTTCCCCACAACAGCTGCAAGGAGCTCCTCTTGTGAACTAATACTATCCCAGTCTATTGCATTTCTTGTGGCTCTTGTCTTTCTGAACATACTGTCATGCAGCAAATCAGGAGCTAGGACATCTCTGATGTACAGACAGACCTGCAATGGTGGAAAGTATTTGTTTTCCTCCCCTCCTCACAATGACAGGGCCCTTCCCTTTTGTAAGGAAACCCTTTTGCCTTCACTGTGCTTCTCTCTTTTGCTTTCATATCCTAAACAACTCTCTTCCCAAAACCCAGAGCATGACAGGAATATTCTAAAAGGCTGAAAATATGCATATATTGTGTTCCAGTGGGGAACCTGCAGCAGATCAGTGTATCTGCCATTCTTAATTGTTGCTCAGCCATGTAGTAGAGCAACTGCTTGGAAAAGGGGCATAAGCCAAGTTCTGAAGAATTATTTGTATGAGTATACTTAACATTTTTACCCAAGGATTTTGTGATCTTGGGCTAATGCAGTAGGGACAGAAAGATGACAGCACTGCTGTCTCCTCCAATGCCCACTCTCCAACAAGATGTGAGAAACAGGAAATCTCTTCAGGGAGCATGTTTAATGGGGCAATGAGCTAAGTGAATATCTGACATTCAGAAAGTTCTCATACTTTGAATGAGAAACATTTTCAATTCTCACAGGGATTAGTATTGCTATCATTTCCAGACGTTTCTATCTCTGTGTGTGTCTGTGTCTTACAATCTCTGCAATGCATAGTATAGGATCGTGATGGGCAAAAAGGCAGTACTATAATGAGGAAAAATAACTTCTTCTTGTTCAAAAACCTCTGTGTGAACACACCATCCTGGACTACATATGAGGTCAGACAAGGACTATAGTGTACTCTGGGCTTAAAATCTTCAGAGGCATCTATCAGATGCTCATTCTTTCCATAGTTCATTTAGATGAAGCACAGACAGATGACGGATTGCATCCTATGTAGGACTGCAGAGAGAAAAAAAAAAAAAAAAGGAAACAGTTCTAATCACTAAGCTAATGTTACCTATGTCTTTAATGTGAAGTTATTCTCTAATGATGTAACTACTCATCACCTTTTCATATTTATCACAAACATGACATGTATTTTCAAGATTAACAAATTGATTTGTGAGTGCAGAGCAAGGCAGTATATATGATCCTTATGTTCTGCAAGTGTCAATGCAAGAAGCAGCATCTTTGCTAGGAAGGAGACATTAACTTTTCCCTCATCTTGTAAAAATTCCAAACCCTGTTTCAGCTTTGCCTACAGCTTCTGATTATAATTTTATCTATTTTGATATAAGTTTCCCTGCAACTTCAAAAGTAGTTTTTTTTAATTTGTTTATATTATCATTAACTTACATGTCACTATGGCTTTAGTGTTTCTTTGCTGTTCCCCAGTTTAAAATCTTAACTAGAATGAATGTGTTTAATAACCTTGCTGCAATCTAATAATCAATTGGAATAAATCTTCATTTTTTTTTTTAACATTTTGAAGCTCCATCAAAAAATAACACACACAAACACAAATTAAACTCTAAACAAAGGAAATTAGAAAATCAGGATAATTTTTCTTGTTGATTTTTATCTTTTGGTTATTTGCTTTATGATTATGTTGTGGTGTTTTTTTTCTAGGTCTTTATCTTTGCTCTGTAGGCAAATAGCTTTATGCAAGTATTAGAAGTGGCCTTTTGACAGCTAAATGGCATAGAAGCAAAATTTCCATTTTATTCAAAACTGTCTTCACAAACCATGCAATTTTCCTTATCCAGCCAGTTTAAATTCAAGGCTTCTCTAGTGATATCACACTCAGTCAAATCCGACAGGTTATTTCTATTAAAGTTTGGGGTTGAATGGAGACTAACTAGAATGTCGATTCTATTGTTAATATTTCACTCCAGTGGCAGAATTCAGTAGCCTGGATGAATTTAAGATGATAAAATTTATAACATTTCTGGAATTGAAAAAATTTGTTTATATAATTCAATTTGCTTAAATAAACAAAATATTTGTCCTGATGCCCTTAAATGCTATTTTTGCTGTAATTGCCTTTAATTATTTTTGCCAGCAAGTCCTTAATAATTTGGCACTGTTATAATTTGTTTTTTAGAACATATTGTTGTATCTTTATATCCTGAGCCATATTTTAAATTATCTATGCTGGTAGCTTACAATTTCTGAATTACTGAAGGAAAACACATTTTACCATTTAAACTCATGGGGAAAACACTGTGTATGTAACATCTCCCTGGCATGAGTTGCACTTTAGAACTTCTTTTTTTTTTAACCTAATGTGGTGGAATCTCATTCATTGCTTGCCTATTTCCCTTTAAGTGATATTTTCTGGCAAGATCATCTTATTACTTGAGGAGGGATGAGAAAATATCAATTATTGCAGGTCCTTGATTTTGCTCTTCACCTATTAATCTATGTCTGAAGAAAGACAATAACATAACTGATGACTGTGTACTTGTGTGAATAAAAGGATGTTTAAGTGGGAAGGAGTGGGCTTATCCTCTAAAAGAACATATCTTTTCTGCAATGAGAGTGTAACATTAAAACGTAAAATGTAACATTATAAAAAGAGATGGGGTAGACAGGCAATCTTTAACCAAATGCTACTTAAATTCTCATGTATTGTCAATGTTTACCATCCTGGTAGCTAACTAATAAAACATTATTTAAGAATGTGTATCTCATATAACAATTTTGACAACTGGAGTGAGGTTTGCTAGCATGCAGAGAACAACTTAAAACTCTCATGAGACTGATATCACTTGGCTTTTCAGAGACTATCTTGAGAGGCAAATCTCATGTTTAGCATGAGACTGAAGCTTCGAAAGTTAAATCAGACTTCTTAACTGTTTCTGCATTGATCTCTGTCTATGGATCAATCATTTCCATCAATTTCCTAGCTGTAACATCCTTACTGAGTTACATTCATCCAATTGTGGTCAGTGATAGAGTTATTTGTACCAGTTTTCTGACTCAGGAAATAAATAAAAAAAAAAAACAACAAACCACCAAAAAAACACCAACAAAAAACCAAACCCAACAGAAACCCAACCAAACAAACCCAAAACCTTTGCAAAGCAAAAAACAAAAGAAGTTTTTGTAAAAATATAATCATGGTTTGTACACACAAATTTGAACAGCCAAGCTAGCATGTGCAGACTCACTGCTTAGGTAAGAATGTACCTGCTGAACTGGTCAGAGCTAATGCCCTTTGGAAAGGATGTGGGGAGATTTGATACTAGTCAGGATGATTTTGCCAAGCTAACTCTTCAAGTAGTAGTAATATTTAATTTCACCCTCTTTTCAAGAAAATAATAAAATGGAAGGTAACATTTTGATCACAGCCAAATGATCAGAAAATAGTAGATATAACTCTGTTTTCTTGTTTATAAATGATATTTGTAAACAAGTTTCTTGTTTTCTGTATCTTTTAACTTCAGGCAGTATTCCTGGGTTTAGATCACCTAGCGAATTATCTGCTGCAGTGTGAATTTTTGTGTAGACTTATTTCAATTTTCTTACTGCTGACTCCTTCCCTTTTTGGCTGATTTATACAGTGTACTGCTAGAGAAGGAACTGCAAATGACAAAATGGAATAGACAACCTGGAACTTGTCTTCAGGGAATATTCAAGCATTTAAGCTTAATATTTGTTATTCATGAGTATTTTTATCCAGCTATGCTCTGCTGCCCAAGTGTTCCCAGAAAGTAAACGTGGTACTATTTAAACATGAACAACATGAAAAATGACATCATCCCCCTATCTTATCAGAATATCTGATTATATTCCAATTTCAAACGTATATTTATTAATTTAATTTTTCTTGTTACTTAGTTATTATCTTAAACAAGTTACCAACCATGAAGTCAGATTCATGAGCAGCTACCAAACTTTGAATGCCCTAAACCACTGCTCACCAGAAGACAGGGAGCAGGATAAAACACAAAGGCTACAAAACCAGAAAAAGAATCATACTGCACTGCCCAGCCTGTACTGGCTTTTCCCTAAGCATCCAGAGTTGACCATTTTGGGAGTACTGTATTAGGCTAGCAGTACTCAGTTTGAGAACGGTCATTCCTCTGTCCTCATTTTCTTATAGTTATTCAAGGAATATAATCAATATTGCTTCTGAAATGGAACCACTGAAATGACATATATTTTTTACAAAATCACCACTATCTCTGATTTATTTGCTAGAATCCAGATCAAGCTTTAGGAAAACATCAGACAACAGTTCTGAGCAATGTCTGTGAAATGCATCGATGTCTTTTGGGCGAGTATGAACATGAGGTGGAGAAGGTTGAACAGCTTTCTTTTTAGAACATTTCAGCAGGGTTAATGTGTGTACTCCTTTACAAGCTTTTTCAAGACCAAATATGTTTCTCTGTGGTGACTTGAGGTGTCAGAAGCTGTTGCAAATTAGATTCAGCTGAAACTCCTGTAATCTCACAGTATGGTTTTAGGTGTCTTCAGACATCATGCATAGCATCCATCTGTATCTCCATTAGGACAGAGATCTTCCTAAGTTTATATCTGTCTATATTCTATTTTAATGAAACTCTGGGTAACCACAGCAAGGTAAAGCCCAGGCACCCAGGGAATGATACACACCTAATATTTTTAATAACCTTCAGCAGACAGCTACATCCTCATCCATTCATGTTTAGGTGTGATGGATCCAGGTATCACATCAGCGAGTCCCTACAGACAAATTGCAGCAATGGCCAGTTTCAAACAGACAATCCCATCAATTCCTCTCATCCTGGAATTTTCTAACCTAATTTCATAGCCCTGGAAACACAGCAATCTATCTAGGTGTATTGACTGGACTGAATTTACACAGGTCATTTGAAAGATAAAGGTCACATACATACCAGGCCTCTGGACCACATTTATTAACAACATTCTCCTGATGTTCAACATCATTAGTGTCATCTGGACCAATGCTGGAGTAAATGAAATGTGGCAGAACAAAAGACTGTTGCCAAGAGTGTAAATGTACATAAGTGATACACAGGGAGGTTCAGTCTGATTAGCCCCGGAAAAAACACACCGTTCCACGAAGTCAGTAACCAGCATAGCCTTTGCACAGGACGCTATCTAGCCTGGTGATTTTATAGAACCTTTAATCAAAGAGAGAATAAAAACAAAATTGCTGACCTGAGGTTTATGCAGCAATATTTATATAGAAGCAGAAGTTTTCCACAGGGGCATGTATATTGCTATTTAATATTCACATTTCAGGAGCATGCAAAACCCAAACTGACAGAGAGTCCCTGGTGAGAACTATTGTACATGTGTTCATTATTGTTATTTTTGGAAATAGCTCTGGATAACTAGTGACTTTCTCACAGTTGCCTGGAATCTGCATGTCTGACTATTGTCAGGGACCGAGTAGCTGCCTCCAGGAACTACATGACCAAGAGCAAATGCTTTCTGATTACAAAATTATTACACTGTCTGTGAGACCTGTATTAAATAGCTCTGGGCATAGCCAGTTCTGGCAGGGTATTACTGCAATGGTTTCTTTGTAGCCCTTGCCAGAATTTGATAACAGTCAATAAGAGGTTCTGACAACACTGTACTTGTACCCATGAGAAAACATTTTGGGAGTAATTTTTTGTCAACATTGTTTATTAATAAATAAATATACTATTAACTTCCAAGTTTTCATTCCCAAAATGTTATTTCAAAACTTGAGGGTTTTGTTCATTATCTGCCATGACCTTGAGAAGATACAGGCGAGGTCTACCTTGTAGGATGGACAGCACCCCTAGGCAAACGCCAACCCTTCTTGCTGTTTGAAAGCGTACAGAAAAAATCCTAAAGCATTGGTCTCCATGCATCGGGAAGATGCGTTAGCCAGGTCTTAAACTGTTCAGACAAAGTGTTGCACGGATACAGATCCAACACTTCCAGATACAAAACCCCTGTAACATCTCCTTGACCCTATAGCATTCAACGTGCAACAATGTTTTGTTGCTTTGAGCTCTCATCCTCCCAGTCTTCTCTGTGGGTTTATCTTTCCTTTGATTTACCACCACCTTCTCTGTCACTTGCTTACCATATGTATGATGGGAATTCTGCGTTACAAACTACACAGAAGAAGTGATCCAGGTGCAAAGCCCTGGCAACAATGATGAAAGGAAAATGCAAGATACTCAAACTTCCACAAAGTACTGTCCCAACTCTTTAAAACTGAGGCTTTAAAAAAACAAAACAAAACAAACCACAACAAAGGCTTCCAAAGAGAGAAAAAAAATAAGAATAAAAAAGCCTTTAAAGACTTCTAAAAAAACATTCCAGAGAAAACTTTCCAGTAAAACTTCCTTCACTTCAGAAAATAAAATTCTTTCCACTTTTATATTCCAGACACAGAGTACTGAAGAGAAGACCTCCCAGAGAGAATAAACACATGCCAGCACAGAAAACCATGCCAGGAAGGATTTGATTTGTTATTGAGGCTTCTTCAGATTGCAGGTTTCACAGTACCCATTCAGATACACCTTCTTGCTGAGAGCTTTGTTTAATGCATGCTTCAAAAAGGAGCTTTTAGTGCACCTCTTCAAAATGAGATTCTTTTAGAACTTTGTAAAGCTTATCATTTCAGCAACATGCCACTGAAAGGTAAGTGTGAGGTTCAGTTCTTGTGGGTAGCCAAGGCTGAGACTCATACTCCACTGCAGTCCCCATATGTTCACTCTAACTGCATATCACACATGGGGACTGAGGCTCACCCCAAATTCACACATGCAATACTGGAAGATGTTAGTCACCGAGAGGTAAGCTGAGGGGAGAAGACACACTGTTCTGCTTTCATTGCACATATTCTATCATTTCAATAATACCCTGCTGGAATGAGGAGACAGAGACTACAGGGGAAGTGTAAAATGTTGCACCAGAGAAAAAGGAGAGGAAAATTACACTGGCAGAGTCTTTTGGGAGTTGTCTAGTTCTTCCTCTTGTCCCATGGCAGGATGGGCTAATCTTAAAATATTCCTGTCAAAGACTGGTTACACAGATGGAGACCCCAGAGGATCATAGACTAAACAACTCCCATAAGTCAGTCTGCTTTCTCTTACAAAGTTGCTGCCTGGATATTTAAACCAAATCTCCCTTGCTGAAATTTAAACTCAGTATGTCTTTTTCTACAAGAGCTGTAGAGAATAAATTATTTCTTCCTCTGGCAGCTGTTTCTTACACATTTGAAGACTTCTCTCATGTCTTCCCTCTTCTCTCCTTGATTAGATAACCCACAAATACATTTGCCCTTTCACAGTGTATTGCCTTGGCTAGTGAAATCCAGTAATCTATGGAATCGATTCAGAGAGACTTGAGTGACAGTGTAACAAGATACAATACCCAGCTTTGTGTCTGAACAAACAGCATGTGAATACTTATTTAACATCAGTCTTTGCCTATGCATTATGGCTTTATCTAATTAATTACTTCATGAAGTGCTTGATTATGATAGCGGTGAATGTCTTTCCTGCCCACTCTTATCACTTGCCTAAAACTATTCTATTCAGCTGAGATATACATGCACCTGAGAGCTCATTTAGATACTAGGTACCAAAACAGCCTGGGTTGGTTTTGGTTTTTTTCAGAACCTGTTATCTGATGGTCATAGTTACTAAATAAGGCCTCTTAATACCTCCAGCAGATCAGATTATTCAGAAGTCAAATGAGAGGTAAAATAAAGCAGCCTGAAGTATTTATTCATTTCCCCATGTTTAAGATTTTTCTCATCTCCTCTCTTTGTGCCAAGCCTTCAAGATATAAGTGGAAATGTTGGATATACTCCTTCAAAAATGTTCTCTGAACAAATTACCAAGTACCATTCTGTGAAATGAATGGATCACAAAAAGCAGCACTTCTTCAAAGGAATGCAGGCAAGCTGATATTCAAGTATTTGGTCTTCTATTGGTTGTCACTCAATTCCTCAGAACCCTCTTGGGAACTGAATTATTTTATTTCTTGATTGTTTCCCAAGCAAGACTCTTAATACAGTTCTCCTAATTTCACTGTCAATTTTAATTGAATGTTTTCATTCATTCCCATATAAGGTTTCATTTCAATGATATTCACATCTGGGAGATGGCTTGGTCTTCGCCAAATGTATTCACATGTCTGCAGTTTTGTGAGCCATTATTGCATTAAGATTCTTGTTCATCAATCATACATGTGTGCCAGCATACATCTTTAAAATGTAGAATTATAACAAAGAAATAAAACTTAAAACCCAGAGCAGACCTAAAAGGCAAACAAAGAAAAAAATCGCTTGTCCACAGTGAGGTACATCATTCATATGTAATTTTCCAGTCTCCTTAGTCATGTAGCAACAAATTGCATGTGTGAGTTGTGCTACAATTTATCCATAAACACAGATGATGGGGTCAGCATAGGTCTAGGGAAAGTGTTTCATCCTTATGTACTGAACTTGTGAGCTCTGTCATAGTGCACAGCAGTGTGATTTGAGCTGCTTAGATCAGTGTGGGTACAGATAAGCTTAGTGTCTTATTACTTTCCTAGTGAAAATGGCCTTATGAAGCATCTTGGATCTCTGTATTGGTGAGCTTTCTATATGTATAGCTTATATATAATATGTTTATATCAATACTCAGCCAGAATCAGAGAAAGGGAGTCATGCATCTGGAATTTGGAGTTTCATAGCAGCAGATTATGATGCATGCACTCAGACCCAGAAATAACAACCAGGAGCTCCTGAAAAATATTTGGTTGTGGAATATGAATGATACAGAGGGACTTCAGGAGAATGATGATTGTTTGCAAAAGGCTCGTTATAGGGCTAAGGCAGCAATTGGACTGTATAATGCTTTCACTCCAAAACAGTTTAGTATTGCTGTCATTTACCATCTTTACAGGGCACTGTGTGAAGATGAGATACATCCTTTCATGCCAAACCTCAAGGAAACAGCCTCAATGGGAAGATGCTAAAAGAAGCCACAGAGAGCTGAAGGTAGCTCCTGAAGGATCCAACTATGAAAAGTCAAGACAGCATTGTCTTTCGCAGGCTGTGAATCACTCTCAGAGGCACCAATTCATAACCCCGAGACCACACCGATGTTTGGTCCTGAAGAAGCACTCCCTGGATGATAAAGGAGTAGGATTGTTCCAGGTATCTCTGTCTACCCCAAATGGCAGAATATTGACTGGCTGATTTAAGCAGAATAAACAGTAGTACATGAACCCAAAACAGTCTGTGCAAAGGTCATTCTCCTTCTACTGCTGGTAATAAAGCACAAAAATTGCAGGGGAAAGACTCTCAGACCTCTTACAGAGTGCAGCTACTGTGAGAGGATTTCTCCTCTCCTAGCAAAGGTTATCCGCAGCACAAAAAAAAAAAAAAAAAAAGAAAAAAAGAAAAAAAAACCCAAAATTGGTACATATTTTGCTATTATTTTCCAGATTTAAATGAATGGTGAGACTGAGTATGGAAGAATAATTAAATGCTGTAGTAATTACATTGATTAATACAGGGATTATGTCTGACATTTGTAATATAAACTGAAGGACAACACACAGCATGGATATGTGTGGTTATGACATTTCTTAAAGTGCCTTTAGAGAACAGAATCACTAGATAAATGTGAGTCATTACACAGTTATCTTTGTGTCTTCCCCTTTTAAGATTCTTTTTTCAGTGACTTGAGAAATAAGGGAATGAGAAGATGTTTGGAAGCTTTTATGAAAAGTCCTTTTTTCTGTCTGCTTCAACACTGAAGCGAAGAGTGTCTGAAGAGACAAACAAAAACATTTTTGTCTTTTGAGTTCAGAGTAACACACAGAGCTGTGAAATCTATTCCTTTGCTCGTGTGTGCAAGGTGAACACACTGACATCTTGCAACATTCAACCCAACATCTTGGGACCAGCGGCCTGTAACCCAAGGCCTGGTTTAGTTCAGCACAGCAGTGTAACCTTGGCTAAGTTTCACTGAGAAAATTGTTGCTAAGGTGTGAGAAAGTCCATGAGCTGAAGTTATGCAAGGTAAGAAAAGCAAAACCAGACAAAATTGTTATGGTTGAGATGCTGATAATTAAAAGCTCAAGGATTCAAAAGGAAAAATACTGACAAGAAAAGCTGAAACTCCAAAAGGAAAAAAA
Organism: Falco cherrug; assembly: GCF_023634085.1. Classification (NCBI taxonomy): domain Eukaryota; kingdom Metazoa; phylum Chordata; class Aves; order Falconiformes; family Falconidae; genus Falco; species Falco cherrug. The sequence continues at coordinate 27,929,347 of NC_073704.1, read as the reverse complement.
CCAACAACTTAGAAAGGTAAGAATCAGAAGATGTTTAAATGACAAACAGCCCACTCCAACAAATGATGGAGATTTGCCTTTTGTCGCCATTCTCACAATTGCCTGACTGGAAAAGATAGCCCAGGTGGCTCAGCAGGGGTGATGATCTTGTTAACGAGATAGGAGTGAGACTGCAAGAGCAACAGCTCTGCAGACAGCAAGGCCATGGAGGAGGAGGGCAGGAGGGGCTCCGTGTGCCCGAGCAGATGCCCCGGCAGCCACAGCGAAGCCCCCGGCGAGGCGGGCTGTCCCCTCGGCCCACGGAGGGCACCAGGGGAGCAGATCCCCCCGCAGCCCGGGCAGGGCCCCGCGGGGGCAGGGGGTGCCCGCAGCCCGAGGGAAGCCCCGGCTGGGGCAGGGTCGCTGGCAGGGCCTGTGCCCCCGCGGGGGACCCCGGCTGGAGCAGCCTGTGCCTGAGGGGCTGCGCCCCGCGGGGGGACCCCGGGCTGGGGCAGTGTGTGACAAACTGCAGCCTATGTGATGAACTCATGCTGGAGAAGTGTCTCCCATGAGCAGGCCCCCGTGCTGAAGCAGGGCAGTGTGAGGAGGAAGGAGCAGCAGAGACAAGGTGTGATGAACTGACCATAACCCCATTCCCCGTGTCCCTGTGTTGCTCACAGGGAGGAGGTAGAGATATCAGGAATTAAGCTGTGCCCAGGAAGAAGAAAGGCATGTGGGAATGTGTTTTTTTCTGATTTGATTGGCAATAAATTAAACTAATTTTCCCCAAGTTGAGTTTGTTTTGTCCATGACAGTAACTGGTGAGTGATCTCCCTGTCCTTATCCCAACCCACGAGCAGTTGCAATTTGAGGCAAGATGGACAACAAATATCACAATACACCTATATCAAGTAGTTGTCAACGTCTCACCTCTCATGGTGTCTGTTATGGGTCACAAGTTCTCCCGCTTGTCATCTACATTGGGCACCAGTTGTAGTCCAAGTCCAACTCAGTTTGCCTTACACAGGGCACCAGTTGCTGCTGCACAAACATGCTAGTAGGCTGCAACAAGGCTTTTACCGTTGGTCAGATTCTACTGCCCCTGCTGTTTCTCTTTCCTCCAGAAGCCAGACCACACCATTCCTCCTCCTCCATCCACCCCCTCCCGCTGTCCTCACGGTTATTTAACTACTTAGCAGGAACGAGTTACACCTGCACATTATCCATGTCAATCAACCCACTGCCTTCATTCCTCTACAATAAGCCTTTCATCATATTTCCTCTCCACTGTCTGGTCTAGGAGTGGAGTGGTAAAGCAGCCTTGGTGGGCACCAGCATCCAGCCCAAGTCAAACCACCACAGGAGGGATGGAGGGGAGGTTATAAACTTTGTCATGTTTTGCAGTTTCTAGAAACTCAGTCATGCACAGGATTGTGCTGGCTTGTGTTCAAGCATAGACCAAGCACCGAAAGATGTCTCCTCACCAAACAGCCAAATGTTCATCAAGACAGACTTTGACCCCTGAGACTTCTACACTGTTAACAGAGGCCACAGTTACTATTTTCATTGGTGTAATGAAGCACTGATATGAACTGGCTCCTCCAAGGAAGCAGTCCTGTTAGCAGGCTTAGGGTGAAGAGCAGACACAGATTTCCATGGAAAGGTTCCTCCTATATCCCCCCAAAAAAGGCCACAGAAGAATATACACCCCTGAGGAGAACCACACAAGTAGGGGGTGTGCCTCATACAGGCAGAGAACTCTTCTTGGGTACTGCTCCCACCGCTAATAGGATTATGCACTTTCTTTAGCTGCCACTGCTAAAGACAGCCCGGTTTAGCAATGGTGAAGCTTGCACGTAGGCGATACCTTGGGAAAGTGCATGAAGGTGGAAGAGGCTTTGGCCATTTGGCTGTTTTCTGTCTTGAGATCAGATGTAGGGGGTTGAATGAAACTCCCTGATTTTTAACATGAGGCTAATTCAAACAGCGATAAAGTCAGCATGAGTCTTTCCAGGGATTTCAAGATCCTTCTGAAACAGAGGATCCTAAGGACTCCTGTGTTTTCCAACTGAAAATATTATGTCTGTAGTAGAAGCCCCACTGTAGCTGTGATAATTCAGGGATATAAGCAAGGGAAATTTTGAAGAAAGAGGAACACATATTGCTAGCACGTAATAATCTCAGTAATAGTACATTATTTTTATATTGACCAATTCTGTTTCATAAATGAAGAAGGGCTTATATGCTCAAATATTGTCTGTCTGATTTTTTTTCCCAATTACATCAACTGATCTAATAAAATATATTACATTTGCCAACAAAACTCGCTGTGATAATAATAAAGTTACCTGTCCTTTCTTATCTATTTATATCCTATGCCCAGGACCAGGAGTGAAAGAAGAGACCACACTAATGAGGCAGCTGAAAAACTGGTCATACCAATATTTCTTATTAATTTATATTGATCTTTCAATGTAGAAAGAAAAGCAGAAGTTCTGAAATGTTAAAAAATTCTGGGGTTTATTATTCTAGGAATGAAACGGAGATTTTTCAGTATTAAAGTGGCTCCATATGTCAAGAAACCTTTCTATTTTACAAAACCATGTGTCTAAAAATAAAAGCATAGGTTACTATTTTGGGGTTTTTTTTTTCTAACTTCTCTGTTCATCCAGGATTCCCCTACACACAAAAAGGGTTGCTCCACCCAACTCAGTTACTGAATTTCTGTGTTTATTTATCAGAACTGCAGAAGCAATAAATGATCAATTATTCCAACAGCTCACGTTCTGCTCTGTTTTGGCAGGATAATACTCCTGTATGAAACATTTCTTCTGTGTACAGGCCTTCCTCAGATGATCCCCTCCTGAGAATATATCGTGAGATATGTACCATTTACTTATGGTAAAGCACTTCATTGTTCTCACACTGTCAGACATCAGTTTTGTTACACCATACTTTTTCTCCGAGCTATTTACTTCCTTCTGGATGGATGTGCAAATTCTCTTACCAAAGAACAGGAAGGCTGGACCCTTATCAAAGTGTGAAAGATGTTAATATAACGCTTTCCAGGATAAGGACATAAATCTGTGCATATTTAGTTTGATGCATATCTGCACAGGTTTGTGAAAACACTGGACAGAAGCATCTGTTAAATAAGCATTTACTTCAAAAGGAGTGTTTTCTTATTTGCCTGGTAGGGTAAAGAGGAGAGCTAGAGCTCCTCATGATAAATACTGCACTTAGTAACTAATTTTTCATATTTACAGGATCCACGTAGTAAAAGTTCTAAGTAAATAATTTTCATTTGCATACATTTCAATCCAAAGGGCATTGTTAGAGGACAGTATCTCCAAGACAATAATGAGCTGTTTTCATTAAGCATGCCCTAATGATTACAGCAGGCTTGTACTTCAAGAGTTGTGAGATAGTTACCCAGGCAAGACCAAAGAAATAATTGTATGTCTTTATCTGTCTCCCCTTCCATGTAAGTCACTGAGTTAGAAGGCTATTTCCTGCTGCTGGATTGATGTACTCAGGAACCTCTTGAAGAATATTTAATTGAACTTGGATATGGTGTGGATAAAGGATGAGGAAATTAAGTCTGATCTCAGTTATAGCTCTGGAAATCTAGAATAATGCCAATGAAGTATTGTAGGAAGGAACAGACTTTCATTTTCTGCCTCTACAATCCTGAACATAAACAGATCCTCTAATCTGTCTGATTCTTCTTATAGTTGCCAAATAAAAATATGTTTAAAATTACGTTTAAAATCACCGAGGGATTGACATGCTTTTCCCTAACCTTGCAATTTTCTATTTATTTTTAAAATATAATCTTCTGATGTATCTGTCATCATAGTGTGAAGTTTTAACTTTAAATCTGGAAAATTTGTTATTTAGGTGTGACTAGTCATCCACATTATGTGAGTTATTTTCATGTTTTTCTATCCAAAAATCATATGTGATATTTTTTGATTTTGTCAGGTCCATCTGATTTGTGTTTGATAAGTATATATTATCCCACATACTGCTAAGCAATTATCAATAAATAGTAGAAAACGTACCTATAAAGGTCTTCAGTCAATCATATTGTTCATCTTTTGCCCTCCATAGATCAACTAGGTCTTTGTTATTCCAAATGAGTGTTTGTCCAGCTTGCTCTTTAAAGGCTTTAATGATGATAGAGTTTCTGCAGCCTCCCCAGGCAATCTATTCCAGTACCTAATTATCCTTACTGTTATAAAGGTTTTTTGTTTTAATGTCTAAGTTAAATTTCCCTTGCCACTATTAAAAAGGCCATTACTTTTTGTACTATCCACAGTGGACATGAAGGAAAGATTATTCACTTCTTTTTTTGTAACAACTTTTACATGTTTGAAGTTTACTGTCATGTTCCTTATCCATCTTTTTCTTTCCTTCTTTCTTTCTTTCTTTGCATTGTTTTTTGGGTGTATTTTTTTGTATTGTTTGTTTGTTTAATCAAGCAATCTAAATAACTTCATAGTGTATTTATAAGCTGTGTTCTTCGACCTTTCTTACAGATCATGCTTCTAGGGTCTTACATTATCCTTGCTGAACTCTGAGTATTCTTCAAATGGGCCATACCTTGGCCAAAGCACTGTGCTTTAAATTAGGCACGTTACAGCTGGTGTCTTAACATTCACAGTATCACACAAAAAACTTTGGCAGTATTTGGGCAGCTGTAAGAATAAATATTCTGAGTTGTATCTTTCTTTCTCCATTTATAGTTCATCTGTCTTTATAGTGGATTCACGCTGTGCCAGTGGTTTGAAGCTGCAGAAAACAGTGTCACTTCTCAGCCCTAGTTTATGCCAACTCAAGTTCTCCTTTACCAGCCTCATTCAGGCCATCCAGATGTTCACCAGATGTTCATCCATTTGCTAGGTCTGCTATTTTAAGCAAGGACATTTGTGTTACAAAATGCTGGTTATATGCTGGAGTCAGTTATTGAGGCTCCAGACATGAGAGGTAATGTAAGCCCTACTAACATAATTTCATTCTGTCACATAGCCATACCCTAGCATCACCTGACATTACCCAAAATTTGGATCAATTACTAACATGGCCATGTAAGTACATTAAGTTTATTTAAATAATATTCATTAACCTACTATTTGTGACATCTTGTCCAAGAAGGGCTATCGTATCATGAACAATCTTGGTTTCCAGGTTCAGCTGTATGAGCCATAAATTCCATCAAAACTTCTTTGCAGATATTTTCAGCTACTTCACAGAAACACAGAGTGTTAGCTGGGGATGACCTTGGAGTGCCTCTGGTCTAACCTCTGTGTTGAAGGACAACTCTTACCAAATGGATCTGGTCAGCCAAACTCTTTGTAGATACTGTTTTCTTCAGTGATAATGAAGTGAGAGCCCTGATTCAATAACCTAATGAAACATATGGTTAATGTCATTCTGCAAACTTCAGTAAAGTTGCTTATATACTTGAATTCAAACTCATGAATAAAAGTCCAGGAACTGTAACATATAAAAAGCAGAGTTTATACTGAGGTTGAAACTATACTGAATCACCTGCAGAGAAAATAAAGAAAACCAACCCACCAAATTCTTGTTTTGGGAATATTGCAAAGATAGAGATAAGCCAGTAGACGTGTTCTGTGATAAACAGCATCATTCTCTGTACAGGAGTCTTTCTAAAGGCTTTCTGGCTTACTTAAATGCTTGCACTGAAAGAAACCCCATCCTAAGGTTCCTGGGTGGTCAGGTTACATGGAGGAAAGCACCTGCTCCAAGAGTGAGACATCAGCTTTGCTCTGAATATCACAGCTATTAGCTGTTGAGCCTAAGTCCAGTCAAACAACCTGCCAGAACCTCAGTCCTCATCAACTACCTGTAAAGTGTGCTGTGAGAGGCACTGATCATTGATTATAAGAAAGACTAACTGAGGACTGGAAAAATCACTGTCTGAACTTGATATGAATGTATGTTCCTGGTGGAGGCTTCCATTCCAGCAGACTAGTCCTCACTACGCTCACATCTCCTGGGTCCCAGCAGGCCCCATACTTAGTTCCTGAGGCCAGTGTCCATATTCATATCATTAATTCTGGCTCAAAAACCCAGACTGTGAATAACTAGGTAAAAATAATAAAAAAAAATGCTTGCTGGTTTTAAGTGTATGTGCTCTTACTCACAATGTCCCACTCTTCCTCCCTGCATAGCCATATTTCAGCAACCATCCATGCAGATGCGTATTTGCACAAACACCAGCCCTTTCCACCACCAGGTTTTGGCCTTTTCAACCTTCCAATGCTTGGTCATTTTGTCTTCTAACCCTCCTCCTTGCACCAAGGGCAAATCTGAGTGGCTTTCCAGAAGTCTGCTGCCCTCCCATGGTCACTGGAAAGGTTCACTGGGGCAGAGCAATACAGTCAGTGACAGCAGGGGTTGCTTTAATCGAGGCTGAGTACAGCTTTCAGGTACCAAGGAGTATTTGTGTAGTAGTATTGGGGATTTGTGTAGAAATGGACAATCTCAGGGGTTTTTGACTAGCCAACCAGATAATAAAAATGTGTCTGCCTCTAGTGGGTATTTTCAGCGAAGGAGTTTGACCTTGCTCAAAGCACAGTGAGGAAAACCCAAACTAACTGAAACAGATAGTCCACAGATAACCATAATATAGTGTTACCATAATATGGTGTTACCATAATCCTAAAAAAATAATTGGCTTCATAATCAATAATTACTGCCAACTAGGTAGCTCAGAAATTTGTATGCCCCCTCTAAAATATGAACAGCTGGAAAGTTACTCCCCAAGTTCCAGATAAGAGAATAATTGAAATACCTACCTAACACCAAATATGTTTTTTTAAAAAATAAAATTATATATTGTTAAAATTAAAAGTCATTTCAGAATATTGAATTTAAAAATTCTGCATAAAACATATCAGAAAAAGAATGTGGGCAACATTAAAATAGTTCCTTTTGCATGTCTCTTTTCCCATTAACCCCTATAATTTATATCCATAAATGCTTTTTTATGGTAAATTTCAGTTTTACTGAAATATCATTCTATCTCTGAAACATTACTTAAACCAATTGTAAATATATATGTATATGCTTTGAAAAAAATATTTCTGCAATTTCTATTAAAAAATAATTTAAAATATGAAGCAGAAAAAGCCTTGCAATACAAACAGAAATTAAAAAATAAAATTCAAAGTTATATTTAAGTGGGTTTTTAACCTCCTTTCATGTCAACCCTAATTATCTGCAGTTTTGGCTGAGGACTGTAAGAGTATCTGCATGCTTAAAATAAATATGCATGCATATCTAACTGATTCATATGCTCCTTCAGAGCAGCTTTATTCTTTACTCTTCCCCATCTGTTTCAGGGATGAAAGAAACAAGAAGGCAGAGTCCATACAGTGACTTAAAAAACATGGTTTTTATTTCTCTCACCTTACTTTTGTTCTGCATCTGATGTCAACTCGTTAATATAAAGACTCAGAAAAAAATCTTTAAAACAAGTATTTTCCTTCAGTGTTTGCCATTGGCAATAGTACTACATGCTGCTGTTGAGGGTTTAATGTTAATAAATTACACTTTAAATTATTCAAATTGATTTAGGTCTTTTTTTTTTCCTATGAAGGGTTAACTATGTAAAATCAAACAAGAGAACTGGAATTTGGTAAGGAAACATGATCCAAAGTAACATAAGATTTAAGATTGTCTCCAATGTAATCAAATGAAAATCTAGTTCCATCTCACTGTGACCTAAAGCTGAAGAAACATAACAGGAATTAGAGTAAATAAAAGATTCACAGAAATATTAGAGTTGTGATACCTACTATATTGATTAACAGTAGTATCTCTCTTGAAAAACTGAAGAAGAATATGAACAATTCCATCAGAGGTGTTATGGAAAACATGACAGGTGATTTCCTTTCATGGCATTAATCTTACATGGCCCAGTGTCCCTGACAGAATGGATTGGAGTCTCAGCTACAATTCCTTGGGTGCTTTTTTTGGATTTTAGAAATGACAATAGTAAATGAAAACCGAAGAACTTGTAGCAGGTCCACTGTGAATATAAATCAGTAAAGCCCTGCTGAAGTAGAGCGAGCTGTTTTGATATACAGCTGGGAGGACTGTACCAACAAATTATATGTATGGCAGAAAAAGTGAAAAGAAAATCAGAGAAAAGAAGATAACTTGTTTTTAAAGACAAAAATATGCTAATTGGAAATATTTAAGTTTGTCAGTTAAAATTTACGAAGTTCTTTTGGTATTTGGATGGCAAGCTGTGATTCAGCAAATAGCTGTTTTCCATCACCCACTTGCTTCTTAACTGCCTAGACGTCTGGAGTGCCAATTATCCTTATCATTACCTCATGAAGGACTGGATAAAACGGTCCATCATTCACTGATCATGAGCAGTGCATGGACTGTAAAGACACCACCTAGAACACACGCTCAGTTATGTGGATAAACATGATGTGGCTCATAAGGCAAAAAAATAATAAAGTAAAATATACGCTGCATAAACCCTAAATAAACAAATGTTGTTTCACATACTTAGTCTAGTGTCAAGATAATAACACTGTGGAATTCACTAGTAAACAGGTGTTTAGCTTTAATATTCACTTCAGTAGCATAAAAAGAGGTCTTTTATTTATCACATTTTCATTTCTTTTCACCATATTTTCCATTGAGTAATAAACCATTGACTTACAGTTCAATGCCACTTGGCAAATTAGATCCGACTTTAGCATGTTTAGGGGTCTGGTTGGCAGAGTCCCTTAGGAGACAGTCCTGAAGGACCCAGGGGTTCAGGAAGGCTGGACATTCTCCAGGAATGAAATTTTATAGGTGCAGGAGCAGACTGTCCATATGTGCCAAAAGATGATCCGACAGGGGAGAAGACTGGCCTGGCTGAAGAGAGAGCTTTGGTGGGAACATGGGAAAAAAGGAGAGTTCACCACCTTTGCAAGAAGGGGCAGGCAACTCAGGAGGACTATAAGGATCTCACGAGGTTATGCAGGGCAAAGATTAGAGAGGTGAAAGCCCAGTTAGAATTCAGGTTGGCCGCTGCCATACAAGGTAATAAAAAGATTTTTTACAAATACATTAGAAACCAAATGAGGGTCAAGGATAATCTCCATCCTTTACTGGATGTGGCGGGGAACATGGCCACAAAAGATGAGGAAAAGGCTGAGGTACTTAATGCTTTCTTTGCCTCAGCCTTTAACAGTAAGACCAACTTCTCTCTGGGTACTCAGCCCCTGAGCTGGAAGACCGGGATGAGGAGGAGCAGAATGAAGTCCCCACAGACCAGGGGGAAACGGTCAGTGACCTGCTGCTCCACTTAGGCACACACAAGTCTGTGGGGTTGGATGGGGCCACCTGAGGGTACTGAGGGAGCTGGCAGAAGAGCTCGCCAAGCTGCTCTCCATTATTTATCAACAGTCCTGGCAAAGTGGGGAGGTCCCAGAAGACTGGAGGTCAGCCAATGTGACACCCATCTACAAGAAGGGCAGGAAGGAGGATCCAGGAAACTATGGTCCTGTCAGCGAGACCTCAGTGCCATCATGCAGCACATACCCGACAATCAGATGATCAGGCCCAACCAGCATGGGTTTATGGAAGGCAGGTCCTCCTTGATGAACCTGATCTCCTTCTATGACAAGATGACCCACCTAGTGGATGAGGGAAAGGCTGTGGATGTTGCCTACCTGGACCTTAGTAAAGCCTGTGACACCATCTCCCACAGCATCTCCTGGAGAAACTGGCTGCTCCTGGCTTGGGCGGGTGTGCTCTGTGCTGGGTTAAAGCTGGCTGGGCGGCCAAGCCCAAAGAGTGGTGGAGAATGGAGTCACATCCCGCTGGTGGCCGGGCACACGTGGTGCTGCCCAGGGCTCAGTGTTGGGGCCAGTCCTGGTTAATGTCTTCATTAATGCTTTGGACGAAGGGACTGAATGCACCCTCAGTCAGTTTGGAGATGACACCAAGCTGGGTGGGAGTGTTGACCTTCTTGAGGGTAGGAGGCTCTGCAGAGGGACTTGGACAGACTGGAGTGATGGGCTGAGACCAATTGTCCCTCCTATGTGAAGTGCCAGGTCCTGCACTTGGGTCACATCAACCCCATGCAATGATACAGGCTTGGGGAAGAGTGGCTGGAAAGCTGCCTGGTGGAAAAGGACCTGGGGGTGCTGGTTTACAGCCGGCTGAACATGAACCAGCAGCGTGTCCAGGTGGCCAAGAAGGCCAACAGCATCCTGGCTTGTATCCAAAATAATGCAGCCAGCAGGACTAGAGAAGTGATTGTTCCCCTGTGCTCAGCTTAGTTTCTCTTAGTTTCTGAAGGTTTGAAGCTGGCTAAAGAAATTATGAACTGAAAATCATATTTCCAGTCCAGCGTGACCTACCATGGTGGTACCACTGTCTCTGATCATCCAGTTTTGAAATAGCCAAGCAGAGTCTTCTGCCATTAACCAGCTTCAGCTGATCAATTTTTCCACACAACAGCACTATACTATACTATACACAGGCACAAGGTTTTAAGGGCATTGATCTTAAAGCTGATCCCAGGAATCCCTGCACCTGTCTGCAGTATTGACTTCTGCTGGGCCACATCCACTGATGGCAGCTTTGCATAGCAGGGCATCATATTGTAGGCGAGCATGTTGCATACTTCAGGTGAGCAGGAGGGAGGTTGAGGCTGAAGTATCTATTTGAATCAGACTTGGATCTTCCAGCACAACTTCATAAAACAACAAAACAAACAAAGTTTGTCTCTTTTCCATGGCTAAATAAGAACGAATTTAAAATTTTGTCACAAAGTGGACCTGTCAGGTCCTAGCCAGCTCTGCCTCTCACAGCCTCCTTGCCGTATGGGCATTGGAGTGATTCCACAGTGATAAGGGAGATGTTGCTGATTCTGTCAAGCTAATTTAGATGATATCCACACTATCTCAAAAGATGAGAACTAGAAAAAGAGCCACTCACAGTTTTCTACGTTATTTTTTCATTACAGCAGATAATTTCCTAATCTCTCACTGTTGCTGTAAAATAAAAGTTACTGTTTAGAAAATTACTGTTCAAGCTGACTGTTGTAAAGTAGGTAGCACACATTTTAAGATATTCTTTCAGAGATTAAATCTGTGTGGCTGTCAGAGAGGTCAGGAGACACATTGCTTTAGAGACCTACACATTAAAGAAACATTTAATTATCTATTATACACAAAGACAGTTCCTAAATTATTTTTTAAAACATGAGAAATGAAAATGCTCCATAAGACAATTAAAAGATGCACACTTTCAGCATAGCTTAGACATATTTTACCTCTCAGTCCCATCTAAGGCCGCTCTCCAAGTTTCTAACACAGACATATTATGGAAGGAAAGCTCTGAAAGAGACTTCACCTTATCTCAACTGTGATTATTTTTTTAAAGTGCTGCTCTACTAAAAAAAATAAAAATATCACGTTTCTGCTACATTTTAGCAATTAATGGCAATCCAAAATTTGCTGAATTCTCAACTGCCTTTTTCATGAACAAAGAACAAAGATAATTTTTACCATCACTTTCTATCTCTTTGCGTTTCTTAGAATTCAATCAAGTTGCAGTTGTTGGTGGAAACTGGAATTGTCTCTATCTTGCGCTGAAATGGAGCTTACAGGAGCAAACAATGGAAGAAGGAGAAAGTGCAGAGATACTCTGTTTCTAGACATTTCATTGTTTTGGGAGGTGGGTTGTAATCATCATTGTCTTGCAGCTATTACATGGTAAGCAAAAGCTGATTAGATAACGGCTACTCAAAAGAGTCTTGGATACTGAAAAGAAATAGGGAAAAGAAGAATTTTTGATAACTTTAATGAGATGAGGTTCCTTTGTTTGCCTTCCCTCAGAAAATAATCTTTCTTGAGCGTCTAGTTTGGGGTTGGGGCAAGTGTGAATTTCTAGAATAACTCTTACTGATTTATTTAAGTGGGATTGTAAAGTAGATGAAAATGTAAAGGCTGTCATAATACAAACAACATCAATGGCAAGTTCTGATAGTAGCACACCAGCCTGAGGACCATCAGTTCTTCAACAGAGCTGCAAGAAAAAATGCTGCTGTGAAATGCAATGCACTCTGGGGCATGTAGTGAATCAGTCGGTTGTAAAATTCAATGCAACCTGGTAAGACGAAAATAAATTACTTTTCTCCTCTGCTTTTACTTGGCTGGAAAGGATACTGTAGTAACAGAAGAAGCTTTTCAGTATCAGTGTTTAGGACATAGACTCAAATCTGGCTATGACTGACCAATTATTTAGGTGCAACAGCATTTATAAGAGACCCAGAAGCCACCAACAGGCCTCCCATACAGATTTCTTTCCAGAAAATGAGATTGTCACAATGTAATCTATAAAAGGAGAAAATACTGCTATTTCTACAGCAAGTCATGCTCTTCAGTTTTATCTGGGACAGCAATGCCCAACGAGGAGAGCTTCAATGAGCTAAACCCTGTCCTTGGTTCTGCCAGTCATGTGCTGTGCAAGGTAAGTCTCTGTTTCTGCTTCTCTCCTTATCAATCACCTTTCAACTAGTGCTTTTCTATGATAACATACACTATATAAATCTCTGTCTTCACCTAGTCCTCTAAATACTACTGTACAAAAGTTAATCCATTAATAATGAGAATAAATCTATGTAAAGCAGCATAGATGCAGTCCTGTACAGGCAGAAGTATTAGTAAGGCAATGGAGTCAGTAGGTTTACAAGGATGACATGAAGCCTGAGGGGACAGATGAAATTCTGCGGTGTAAAATGGACTTGCCTTGCCATTTATAGTATGGTCCAGCCTAGCAATGGCCATACACAAAACAAGCATAAAGGACAGTCCCAGTGCTTAACATAGAGTCTGTTTTAGGAAAAAAAAGACATCCATTCATTCATTTCCCACTAGCCTGTTCTTGTCAAAGGAGATAACATTTGCCTTTAACAGGAGATGGAATTTGCCTGCTGGCTTGTAGGTTATTGAATTGACCTCTGATTTTCAGGGATACATTTGGAAACTTTACTTCTTAAATGGGATTTCTACTAAAAAGATATAAGAAATCCCTCCAAGGGTATTTACAGTGACTGGTTATCTGGTGTTGACATTAATTGTGCTGGCATATTTTGCAGAACAGCCTCAAGTGTAACATTAGCTGAACTGTAAGACCCTTCCATATATAACAGTCTAGCTTAATATACTTCATAGATGTATCCCCTGCTTTGTGCCTATCGCTCAGCTGAAAGAATCTGGGCAATTTTATGCAGATGTCTCTTGGGCTAAGCCCTGTAGGTGCATTCATAATGATTAAGGATGTGCTTTTATTTGTTGTATATCTGTACACTACATGGGTTTTTTTTCATAAATCAGCTCTCCAAAGAGAAGAAATAACTTTTCAGCAAATATATCTTAAAATCAAAATATTCAACATCCCATAGCAGAGCTCAAAACTTTCCATGTTACAGATCAGTAACCATATAGATACAGCCCTTCTTCAGCTCCGAGTCTCATTTATGTACTTTTTTTTTTTTTTTGTGGCAGCTGTCTCCATTATCAACATTAACCATTTAAGGTGGTATCAATCAAAAATAGAGCAGATGAATTCTGATATAAAATGAAGCAATACCTTGGCTGCATTGTTCCCTATTTTACCAGTTCAATATCTTCTTTTTCCTGTGCTATGGGACTGTAGTCTTTCAACTTGCCACTCTAGAGAGCTCAGGGTCCTGCCATTGTAAAGAGTAATGTCAAATCTTGACACAGCCAGGAGGTGAATGTGGGATCAGCATGGTTGAGTGACTACAATAGCGTCATATTCACAGCAGGTCATTTCTGCTGTGGATGGTGTGGTGAGGTAGCAGTGTGAGGTGACAGGCTGAAAGCTGTAAGCACTGGAGCTTTACAGTTAGCACTCACAACCAGATGGACTGCCCTTTCTGCAGACTCTCTTTTATCCATATTTAGTAAGGGTTTATTACATTCTATTAATGTGATAACTCAACAGTTTTGTGGTTTATTGGTGATGCATTATAAATTTATTAAATTATTGGCATTGGCATGCTAACTGAATTGCTTATTCTGAATTTAGATTAGGAGTTACGATAATCATGGACCCTCTATGAAATTATGGTACCCATTATTTATTCCTGTTGTTTGATTTTAATAACACACACCAAAGGGGAACAGGATCCCCATTCCCTTAGAAAAATGAAACAAACCCAGACTGCTGAGACTCTAACTGTACATCAGCTTGTTCTCCAAAAAGCCCAAATAACCCCCTTCAAATCAGCTGTCAGCTCTTACATAGCAGAAATAAGAGTGAATCAAGAACAGTGAAAACAGTAATGGAAATACATCTCTGAATTTTCTGATTGTTTCAATGCATTGCAACACATGCAGTGCGTTCATATTCACTGATGTTGCACTGGAGAATGATGAAAAAGAAATTCCAAAGTTATTTTGGCGCATACAAATCAGTAACAGATATGTCTCTTATTATCAGCAATGTACTTAAAAATGCAAAGCCCAGATTCACATATTAGCAAATATGCCTACTGTTTTTTGTTTTGTTCTAAAACATGTAAAAAATAGAATAATTTATACTTTTTATATGAATTATTTTTGTCTAACAATACCTTGATTTCAGGGTTTTTGGTGCTCTGAGGTTTAGAAGTGAAATACTGTTTGAGATTTAAAGAGTTATAGAACAAATAGCTGGATAGTTACTGTAGTGACACATTCACTCTGACAAAATCTAAAATTGTCTCTTCTACTTTCATTAATAGTCCTACCACACTCACAATATTAAACACATCATATTGAACATCTCCATGGAACTGATTAGAATTATTAAGCTGTGGGACAAAAGAGAAAAAGAAAAAAAAAAAAAACCAAAAAAAAAAACCAACCACACACAACTGTCCAAAACCAGCTACAGAGCTTGACTATCGTGTATTTATTACTCCTGTATGCAACACGGGTGAGCTGCAAATGGAGACTTTCCTAAGCAATCCCTTCCTATTGCTGCTAATATTAAAAGAGTTTCAGTCCTCATGACATCCTACACTACCTTGCATTTTTCTGTATCCCTCACCAGTTTTAAAGCTCCTGTTAAAGCTGTCAAGCAGCAGATAGTTCAAGACACAATAGTGGCTATCAGGAGGCAGGTATTTCAAGGAACCAGTCTGAAATCCATACGATTTCAAAAATTCTTTTTGCGTGGTGGCAGGCAGCTTTGTTTTCAGAGAATAAACTTAGTCAAAATGATTCATCCATGAGAAAAGGCAATCACTGGAAATACCTAAGGCTCTGGTAATATTTTTCCCATCTCAAGGTCCGAACCCCCCTGGTTGTATGAGCACCCAGTGCTGAAGGCCAGTGTGGAAAATGTGGAAAATCACTATGCCCAACTGGGAGTCGAATCCAAGCCCTTGCAACATTCCAATAACCTTGATGGATGAATTTGGTGTCTACCTTGCAATGGAGTGGGATGAGGAAAATTAATGTCTCCTTGAAGCCCAGATACTCACCATTATGGGAAGAGAGACGCAGTGCATAAGCAGTTCCCACTGGCTTATGCACTGGCAGCATGGCTTGCTTTCCCAAGGCACTTAGCACTCACGGGCTTGGCATGAAAGTACAAACACCAAGCTGCAGCCTTGGGCACTGTTGCAGCAGCTCCAGCCATTGTCACTCAGTCTTCCAGCCTGGCCTCTGATGTCTTCAGGCCTCTCAGGACTTATTATTCTGGTAAACACATTTGATGCTGAAGTGTTTCCATCAACTTTGCCAGTCATGGATCAATCTCAACGACAAGGATTTGAAAGCCTTCATATGTTAAGACTCTTGAATGATTACAGAAGACTGTCATGCTTGTTTCAGAGGAAATTCACAGAGTGATGACAGAGTTAAATAAGATGAATTGAATGTTTGCAATCAAGAGATTGAACATCTACCACTATCAGCAAAAATGGGTCCTCCAGCTTAATAGGAGGACACTGTGGTTTCCTGGTTTCTTACGTTCTTTCCCTAAACATTCGCCACTGCCCCTGTGAGAAGTACACTAGCAGTGCTGGTGGTGCCCAGGTTTGACACCAACTGAAGTTATTTTCCTCATTTCTTATTAACAGGGAGTAGAGAACAGGACACAACTGACACCAAACTGTCTCTGTTGCAATCTGTCACTTAAAAAAAAAAAAATAATAATAGCCACAGATCACATAAGGAGGTATGAGTGTGGCAGGTCATTAATAACATCTACCATGCAGCAAATTGCTTGTCATGCTTCCTTTATACTCATTTATGACTAAAGAGGACTGTTTGAAATGAGAGACAATAAATATTTTTCACACGGCCTCATTCATTAATAAAGATGAATTCCCTACGTTTCTTACAGCACTGAGGAGTTGAATGTCATAGAGAGACTGACACACTTCTGTCTTAAGAGAGAAACAGAAATCCGTTTATTGGTATAAAACAACAATTTAACTAAGCTTGATAGTAAATGCAGCATTGTTTTAACAAGATTCAATGGCATGGTAGAGTTGATTATTTACTGCAGAGAGGACAGGGTCAAACAAAACTGTCAGGGAGACCATCCTATTGAGTCATGAGGTTAAGAAAGGTCCCCTTTGAATTCTAAACGCCTACTCAGAGGAGAGATTCAGACTTTAGTGTGGTTAGATCCAGACTTAGTCTCAGACTTAATCAACAGTTTATATCAATGTGCAATCAATGCTTTATATCTTTTTGCTAAAATTTTCAAAGTTTAGCATTCTAGTGATTGCTTACTGGTAAACTGCTGAGGCAAGGACTCTCTCAGTCTCAAGGAGTAACCTTGAGAGACGTCCCTACTCAAGGGATGATCATTGTGTGCAGCCCGCTGCCGTGTAGGAGAGCTCAGCGGGCCCTGGGTTGTCCACCATTTATGGAGTAAGATAACTCATGCAGTCATATTAGCATACTGGCTACAGAAGTTAGTTTCTTTCAAACTTGGCTCGAGTTGGACCTTGGCCAGCACTATGGTTAGGTGAGCACACTGTTCAAACCAGCCCTTGTCTATCGTGTTATCTTTCTCCCCCAGATCCTCTTTGAGTGGGATACAGCCACCAGGAGCCGAGACATCCATTAGGACCTCCACTGGTGGTTAACACCTGAACATCGGTATGGAAATAAAGGTCAGGATGAGGGGTGGGAGAGCACACTGCCACATTGAATCAAAGAGAACAAAAAAAGGACATATACAAATCTATGATCCTGGAAACTTCATGGACTTTGACATTTAAATAATTGACTTAAATAATGTTATAAATCTTATATAATCTCCATTCAGAATTGGATGACATCATAATGGGAAATAATCATATTATCAATACTGGGTTTTTCTATGGCAGAAAGTAGCATATGTGTAATGAAGACTGATTGGGAGATAAGCACTAACATTTTTGCAGCTCCAAAAACTTCAGATCATTGCAAAAACATCAGTGAACTGTACAATTCCAGATTTTTTTAAGCTATTTCCACTTCCAAACAGAGAAATCAGCAATGGCATTAGGATAACTTGTACCCATTTTCTTCAACAATTTTTGGTTTTCCTTGTCCAATTATTTTTTTTATTATTATTATTTTATTTGGTGGTCCCAAACAAGCTTGAACATTCTGCTTGCTTTTGCAGGGAGAAGTTCATGGGTGGCAAAACCTAAGCTGCAGAGTCAAGTTTGGGTATTATGCTGCTGAAAATGGATAGGTAATAACACACAAGCATTCCATAAATTTCTGAAATAAGAGCAGAGCCCAGAGGCCTCAGAATACACTGAAGTTGGATGAGATCATTGTGCTTACTAAAGTAAAAGCAGAAGAAAAGTGTGTTCTGAGAATGTGCTGAGTAGGTGAAAACTTTCATGTTGCTTTTAATAAACAGTTCTGATACTTTCAAGCTATGTTTTTGAAACGTATCAAAAATGAAAAACTGAATCAAATATCAGAATCAATGAAAACTGGGCTAGAAGTTTCTGCACAGTACTGTCCTTCTGTCTGTAAATGATAATGAAATTGACTTGTTCAACTTTAAAATGAAGGGAGCAGAAAGGCTCTGACACTATATTGTGGTCATGGCAGCAGTATGCCAGGTCACTCAGAGCAAACTGCATTTTAGTCATCAGTCATTTTGCTTAGTCTGCTTGGAAAGCCAAATCACAGCCAAACAGACATTGACGTAAAATAGTATGCCTCAGCCCAGTGCCTGCTTCGGGCAACTAGTATTTTAGCTGTGCAACTCAAGTTTAAGAGTAAGCCATGTCTTTATGGCCTGATGTGTTTCTTTCTCACCAGACTTTCATTCTCTGTATCAGCAAAACATTTTGATATCACTGTCACTGGAATACCAGAACATGCTACAGTTTGGGTTGGGTTGGGTTGGGAGACTATAGCTGCTATTTCAAACTGTCGCTCTGGTCAAGACACTCAACTTCTCAAAAAAAAGTTCCCTATTTGCCAGCATATTTTGCCTCATATAATGTTGGAGATATTTAAGGCACTTTGAAGATGAAAGAAAATGTATTAGCTAGCTCTTTCCCGCTAAGATCACCAGATCACTTTGTTGCATGTAATTGCATGCAGTGTTCTGGGATACAAATAACTTTATGCCATGTGGACTCCCGTAAGTTCAGCACAGGAACCATTTCAGAGAAGTAATTAACATTGCTGTCTAATTCTCAACATTGCTGAACTTTCCTTCCCCCTCACTTCTTTTCCTTTTATTTAATCCTTTCTTTCTCGGTTTTGTATAAATTATTTTCTTCCTTTTCTGCAACAATATTATTCCCACTTTTTTTCTGGGAGTTTACATTTGATGTGAATCTCGTGCAGTACCTGGGAGCTTATTGTGGTCTTTTGCAATGTCAGAACGGTTCTGAAGGCATTTTTAACATAAAGTCTTAATACTGAGATCTAAAGAGGAATAATTTCTTTCCTCCTGTCCTTTCTGGAGCCTGCTACCCATCTCTTTAATAAGAAAAGATATCAAAAAGTAGAAGATATGTGGCAATCCATCAATACCTGCCAGTTCACAGGGTAAGGAGACCGTACCTCATTAGTGAACTCCCCAAGCTTTTAATACTCATTCTCCAGAAGTTTAAACTGCTTCCAAGTTATATAAATCTGAAATGCAAGGCCTGATTTGTATCCCTTTGAAACTGAAATCCTTTTTGATTTCAGAGGGAGTATCATGAGTGTGAAAGGTTGCAAAGTGTTCCAAAATTGATGTATCAGATACACTGCTGATGCAAATGGATGCTGTTCCATTGATTTTGCCAACACTATTCCAGTTTAGTGCTGAAAAAACAGGTATATGTTACTTATGTATAGCCGCCAATGGATAAATTGGTTTCTATTGATGCTATTGGAATTGGTAAAGAAGAACATCAATAACGTAACTCACAGAATTGAGATAAATGATATCTTGTAGTCCTGACTCTGTGTTACTGAACTTCTATAAATAACAATTCCCTCCTTAGATATTTTTTAGAAATGCAACTTAGAAGGTAGACAGAAGCAAATATGTATGATATTGGTAGATAAGTTTCTAAGAGAGATGATAATGAAGAAGTATGGATGCAAGATTAAGTTATAAAATTCTGTTAAGGAAGCTTTATGATATTAAGCCTTTTTTTGCAGAAAATAAATCTCCCCTGACCCTGGTAAGCTGTGGATCTAAAAGCAAGAGACCTACTGAGAACTGTTTTAAAAATATAGATTCTTTGAGTTATCACTCTCATAGTCCTTTAAGTAGTATACAAATATAAAAGCCTAGATTGAGTAGAGGGTGTTGGAGATTTTATCAGATTGCCTTCAGCTGTCTCTTCCTTAATAAGTGATTCTATGCAGTTTTCCACAAAACTAATTCTTATTAGAAATCTCAGGTGAATGTTTCTTCCAAAAATGTCCATCCTGTGTAGGATTTTTTTGTGGATGAAACACCACAAAACCTAAAAATTTTAATACAAAAAAGCCAGTGGGGTACTCCATACACTTTATACCAACTTCACAACAACGATTTCACTAGTTATTAATAGATTGGACATAAAATAAACTCCACAAGTGGCTTTAACTGTTGCTTTTACTGGAAGTGACAGTGTTTGATAAAGCATGGACTATTCTTAACCACTCAGAACAGTTACTTTCTGAGGCATGAAGCCAGTGGCAGGACAGTTCAGGATACCATTCACCCTGACATCCACAGAGGAGGCATGACTTCACAGTCACTCATTACCTGAGATGCATCTCCACGGCTTACTGCAATTCGTGTAAGAAGAATATGACCTAGCCCTGGGTGACCTTGGCATGGTCACACATCATAGCGCTACACCATACAGGGATAATAACTTATTATAGTTTTCATTAACTTACACGGGAGATAATTCTCAGCAGGTATAATTAGGACAAGCATAGAACTCTAGTGATTCAGCTGTACTTCTTCCACTCCTTAAATAAACTTATTGAGCTCTTACAAGGTTTCACGGATGTAGACTTGCTCCCAAAGGAAAAAGAAGTCTCTACAGGTGTGCATGGGTGTAGATACCTGTAGTTATATAGATATATGTATAAAATATATGCATTTTTATTCAGACTTTCCCTTAAATGACATTGCATCATTCTTCAGAAGAACAAACTGCTAACATAAAATACTTCATGACTAGTTATAATTCTTTTATTTATCATCAATTGCCTTCTGTCTGGAAATGTAGTGCTGATACACTTCTGTCAATAAGATCCTCTGGAAACACCTTTTTTTATTCACAGTGAAGGTTTGGACACTTCTTCATTTATTTCCATAAGGACAATTAAGTGTGGTGTTTTGGAGAAGGGTGGTGGGACATACTGACGAGCCTGTAGTTTGGAAAGGAGAGCTGTAAGTACTGCTAAGCTTTTACTGATCCTTTTTCTTTCTTTATTAAGAAAATTCTATAAAAGTCAAGAACAGAGCAAAAGACATAGCTTACACTGAGCATTTGAATTTAAAGTCACAGCTTCTGAAGGGGTCATATTTCAACACTGACTGAGGTTCTTGTATAGCACAGTGGCCTGTCACTACCAGGATATCATTTGGCATATCGACTTTTTCCACCTACCAGGGTATACCAGTGCCCAAATAATCATTCCAAAAAATCTAACTGCAGACGATCAGATCTTAAGGAAACATCAATTTTCTATATTCAACAACAGGACAAACATCCTACCACTCCCCAGAATGTACAGAACAGTACAGAGTAAAACACTAAAGAAAAAAAAAAAATAAAAGTCCCCTTTGATAAAAATAAATAAAGAAATAAATGAAGATCTAAGAGAATTCATTGACCATGTGGTCAAGCTAAGCCAAGATGACTTTGCTACCAACAAAATGTGACCCCTCTCCTCCACATCTTTGTCATTCAAGAGAACAATGTTTCCCTCTAGATACAAGTTTGATACACATTTTACACTCAGTCCCATTTCTTTTGGGATTTGTCCTTTGGGTCATTATGCTTCATGCTGGAAACCTATTAAAACAGCATAATCATACAAGCAGACATGTGCACCTACCACCAAGTAGACAAGGCTTGCCTTAAGTTATCAAGTATTGAGTCAAAAGGGCTGAATTTTAAAATGGCAGCAGAAGCAAAAAAATCCTTTAATTTAGGTTTACTGATATCATCAGTCAGTCTTGATGTTTTCCCTTCCTTATTCATTTAATCTACTACTCACTGCTTTACTTTCCCCCTAGCAGATAATTCCATACTTCAGAGTTAAATCATAATGCTAGATCATAGTTAGATCATAATGCTGACAGGTTTTTTTCGATCAGTGATTGTGATCCAGTAAAGAAGTCAGGCTTCTGACCAGGGAATATGTCGCAAACACTTCTAAGAGAAAGGGATAGCTGAATAATATAGGGGTGGCAGCCAAACCTCAGTTCTAGCTTTAACAAACTCCACATGATATTCAAGAAGCTTCAGACATGAAAATTAAAGGTAAAGGCAGTGAGGATAGTTTTTATTTGGCAGGTGCTGATTTGGAATGAGAGATGTTGCACAGCAGGATAATAGATTTTGACTCAATGAAAAGGATAATTATAGAATAGAAGAAAACAAACTGAGGATATCATTAAATAGAGATCTTAAAAAGACAGGTAAAATATCTGTTTCATTTAATTGTGTTTCTTCCCAGTATTAATTGCTCTACTATTTTATCCACCCCCAAAGTCATAATTATAGCTTAATCCACCTTCCATTTTTTGTTGCTGAAAGAATAGATGCCTTCTCTAAGTCGATCATCTACGTTTTGTATAGTTTAAAGCACAACAGTGGTGTCTTTATGCTGTCTAGCCTAAGACAAATGGGATACCACACAAGTGGATTGTATCACCCTTTAGATTTATTCTTTTTATTCTTTGACAAAACAGAGTACCTTTAGACTGGATGTCTCCCTCTCACAGGGTTAAAGTTATGTGAGATGTATCCTCCTACACAATAGCTATCCATGAACATTATCTTCTTCTCAGTAAAGATAACCTAACATCTAACCCTCAGGTGAAAAGTCTAAAAATCAGGAATGCTAGCCTTCCCAGATTTGGATTAGTGTCACAGTTAAACACACCTTTCACACATCAGGTGTGATTCTCATATGGAAAGCAGCCATATTACACCCTGCTTTGGAGGAATAGCCCTTGAATATGAAGCTGGTATTTAATAAGAATCATCATTATAAATCACTTTACAGAAGCTGGTGAAAATCCACTCATGGAACTGATAAACTATATGTACATGCTTCTGAACATTCACAGCAGACAAATTTTCTATTTGGTATTCACACAGACACCTAGAAGTGACAGCTTACCCCTCCCTCCCCCATAAGCAGCAGACACAAAACTTTCTCAAATTCAAAACTGGCTTAAATTGTGTGTTGGAAGTGCACAAAGACTGTCTCCCCCATATAATGTAGAGATTTGAAATCTTTTAAAGAAACTGTTAGATATACAACACTAAGAACGTCCAGATTTTTCTTTGGATGATTAACAGACAGAAAAGGGGAATGGAATTTGTTAAATAAATTAATGAGTTAAGATTTCTAACATCCTAAAAAAAACCTGGATCATGTTGCTGTCTAGTGCAAGCTCTTATGCATTATGACGCATGATGTTACAGAGATTTCAGTTTTAAATATTTGCTGGTTTTATTTGGGGAGTTGAAGTGAATTTCAGAACAGACTGCCCTGGCCTGTGTATGTCTGTGAATAGACTTAAGAGAGCAGCAGGGTAATTTCTGTTCCTTTTAGACAGATGGTAGATAGATGGCAAGTGAGTGTACACAAACACTTTCAAAATCCTATTTAAACAAACTAATGTGCCCAGAAGTCATGGTATAGAAGTGAAGAAAATCACGAACCCAGTCCCGACAGCAGTGTGGCTGTTTCAGTAGGGTACTATGTTCATGAGTTATTGTTTCTTTAGCTCTTGAGCCAGGTAGGTGTCTGCTACCTTAGGTGACTCTTCATCAAACTCTATAGTAAGTCAACTTCTCCACACAGATTTCCAAGTCCTACACTGTTAATGAGTGCTAGTCTTTGAAGGTAGGACCTCTGGGTCTATTTTAAATTGGACAGGGTTTTTTTGTCCAAAGGTAGCACTACAGACATTCCAGGTCAATCATTTAAAAGTGCACAAACTCATTTTGAATTGAAGACTAGTTTTTTGAAAACCCATGACCACACATTTGTAAAGATTTCTTTGCCATGCACATTTCTTTATACATGAAGCACTTCACATCATACTAGAGGCACTGTCTACTTTTTTTTCCAGAAAACTCAGATCAAATACATTCTAAGTGAAGGGATTAATATTGCTTTTCATATGTATTTCCTTTATTCTGTCACTGGTAGCTATCAGCATAAAGAACACGCTAAGAAAAGGCCTAGAGAGTGAGAGGATTGTAAATAATGGCATCACTATTATGTAAGCTATAAAAGTGTTTTTTTAATTAAAAAAAAAAAGATGACAAAATATTTTGCAAAACTGATCCCTCCATGGAACTTTGTATTTCCACTGCAGATAAATCTTGCAAAAGTGAGAGACGGGTAGACTCTGGAGACAGAAGTAGTTCATTAGAATCTGAGTTCTCAGCGATAGCTGTGCAAATTACTCCATGTTACTTTGCCTTTGTACTACCATCCAGAAGAAGAGAGCAAAGAAATAAAAGCCTGCATAGAACAGGGCAGGTCCCGGCTGCCATTCACAGGATAAATAGAACAGATTTTATAGTGCAGGTTGTGACTGTCAAGTGCGCTTGATGGCTGTCAGAAACAGGGGTGGGGACACTAATTCCTTCGGAATGAGATGTACACAAGCAATCATTTATCCTGTCCAAAGGTAGTTGGGAGGGAACTTTTGGTCATGAATATCCACTCCCTCGACTATAGAAGTTGACGGGCCTAAATTAAATTCCTGATTTTAGAAAAGTTAAAAGTAGCTGAAATTAAATTGATGTGTCTACGCAACCATCCCTAAGACAGTACAGGTTACTGTCAATAGTGATGAGATCAAATTAGAGGAAAAGGGCATGGTACCTCATTAAAAAAAATGTTTCCATGACAGATTTCAGTTTACAGAATTCCAGTTCATTACATCCGTGTTAAAACAAGCTTCATGATAGTGCTGCTGTTACTCCCCACAATGTCCATGGCATTTAAACTCTCTGCTTGCATTGATCTACCCAACAGTACCCTTCAAGAACACAAAAAATGACTGAATCATTATCTTGCCATCAAAAGAAGTATTTCAATGACTTTCCTTCAGGCATGAGCTACCCTTTGTGAAAGGAGTTGTCAAGAGGTCAAGGCCAAATGGCACAATTTGTAAATAAAGCTGTCAATCAGTCCATGGGGTCACAAGAGAATTGCTGCAAACAAATTGTTCTCTTTCTGCTCAGTTGTGGCAGCCGTTGTTATCATAAAGGATACTGAAGACTCAGGCCAGGGACATATGCCACTCATGAACCCAAGGAACACAATTTTGTTCTATCCCACTCCACAATTTTACCTTTCACAAATCCAAATGCAGTCCCCAGCCCAGAATCCTTTCTGGCTAAGAAAAGTGGTGCTACACACCATCTGTGTCTGTGACCCAGCTGTTGAGAATAGGAACTCTTCTTAAGAGAGGTACCTTCAGGGGCATTGGGATTTTCCCTAGGTTTCCTCTCTCTCTTTTTTCTCTTCCTCTTTACAAAATATGGAGGCAGGTGAGTTGAGACCAGAATTTAAAGGCCTGTAAACAAAGAAACCTTAACTGTTCCTTGTCCTCCAAATAATCTGTGAGAATAAATGTCTTTTTTTTTTTTTTTTTTCCCTCTACCTGCACCCAGCTATTATAAATCTGATTACATTTCTTTTGTGATTTTGTTTTAAGGCTCATCACAACAACGATTGAAAAAAGGGAGCTGTGAATTAGGGAACATGGGAAACTTAATCAATGAAGATGAAGGAGGAATACACTGGTTTATTTTGGGGGCAAAAGAGATGATTGCTTCCTTCTTTTCTAGCAGGTGTCTCCAGCCTTTTGATTTTTAACTAAACTGCCCTCCCATTTTTCATGCTTGTAGTTGTTTGTCAAATTGCTTATCCATGATCAGGACCCATACTGAGCTCTCAGTTAGGTGTCCAGCATCATAATGAGCATCCTGAACAGCTCATGGCTTTTGACATCAGAAATAAAATATAACATTGAGATTTCCATTTTCACAAAGTGGTGAGTCCTAGCTCCAGGTCTGACCTCAATATCCCTATGATTATTATTTTTTAATGGCTGGGCGCATCTTAACGTGTTGAACTATTCTATGGGAGAGAAATGTTAGAAACAGGAATTCAGGTGCAATTTATGTGCTTTAACTTGGACTTCACTGCTTTCACAGAGTGCAAATTTCAATTCAAACCACAGCCTGCATGTGAAACGGCACAGTAGTTAGAGGTGCAATGTAAGCATATTCAGCCTTAAATCTCAGTCCTCTTGGTGAGGAGTAAATCCTGTACTTCTTAGATTCCAGGAATTGTATCTATATGTATTTTGGGGTTTGGGATTTTAGTTTCTCAACAAGAACATGTTTGGAAACGTCAAAGGTTTGCAGTAATTAAAATGAAAGATAAGTTTGAAATCGTGATAACTTTTGGAAATCTGAAATACTTGATTTCTATTCTGCTTTTCTAGCAATAAAAACAAGATTATCAGTTGTTTTAAACCAGTATTGAGTTCTTGATTCGTGCTAATTTTGAACTGATTTGACAACCTTATGTGATTCAGGAATCCAAGTTTATAAGACCAAAGATGCATCTTGTTGATTTGATAATTTTAAAGTCTGTTATTGCCTGTTCCCTCACTCTTGAGAAAGTTAACTTTTTTACCTAAAAGAAAGGTGAATAATCCATTAGAAATTCCATTTAGCGTATGTGCACTCTACGTGTGGAAGAAAGAGTAGAATTATCAAAAGTCACTATATACAATAAATGGAAATTATTGCTACAGGCAATTGCATATACAGCTAAGAGCACAGTGCACATAATCCGGTTATAAATATAACTGTGACTTTCTGCTTTATGGTTAAAAAAGCAATGTTGGTATCATATCTGAAGCACCTTTCTTATGCTCATAAAAAATACAGCAAGTCTTCAGTAGGTTTTAATAAATAATAAACAGACAGCAGTCTAGTGGATGGAGGTGATGAATAACCAAAAGGAAGAGACTAAATACAATATTTGTGTATAATTAAAACACTGAGCTACTGCTGGTTGATTTGATTAATGGCACCTTCTTAATTATAAAGTGTCTTTACTTATAATTTAAAACTACGACAGAATGTCTTTTGCTCATCCAGAAGCATGAGACAGTGGAGAGATGAAGTATTTTATTATCTTTCTTGAATAAAGATGAGTTTTAATGCAAGGCAAGCAGTGCAGTGCCAAAGTGCATAGGAGGTTAAGGAATCTACAGGTTAGAACTCACAACCAGTAGATGGCACTCATTTTATTTCATTCCATTCTAGCAAAAAAAACCTTCCTTTCTCTCCTGCAATTATTTTATTGGGTTTTTTAAGATAGTGAGCAACTGTTGCTGAAGAAAAATAAAGTTTTGGAGGAAATATTTAAAGATCTGGTCTCGCATTGCATATTAAAAAATTCATTCAACATTTCCAAAATAAAGCTTTTAAATTACAAAACCAGACAAGGAAACTAACAAGAGGACAAGGTTAGAAATAAGCTAAAAAATGGTACAGAACCTTATCTCAGTTGAAATTAAATGTTTCTGGTAGACCCACAATGAAAAATACCTTTTTTTTTTTTTCCCAAAATCACCCTCTACAGTATTTTCAATTAATGAAAACCAGTTTCCCTCCTCACCACCTTTTCAACAAACAGATCTATTGCAAACCCCTATTCTTGTTTGAACTGCAGAAATGTCACTTTTTAGTTTAGACTGGAAGCTCTCCATATCTGTTCTCCGTACCAAATTGTACAGATAACCCCAGTCACAGGGAGGGTCCCTTTCTTTGATGGAGATAAATCTTCAGTTATTCCATGTCTCAAGTTCAGCCAGATCTGCTACAAGAGCAGCCCTCACCACTACATCTGTAGAGAGATAATTTCAGCTCTTATTTCTCTTCTAGAAGCCAACAGCTAGACAAGGAAATTCATAAGGTCATCAATAATCAGCTACTTTCAGGTCATACCCTATTGACATCTCTAGAATTATTTGTGCAACCATTCAGTTTCTGTGGAGTCCATCCACCAGATCAGTGTGTCTTTTTTGCTTATACTCAACAATGCCTTAACACGTGGTTGGTACCACTGGAACTGTGAGGGTTATTTGCAGCGTACACTCTACTACAAGCTTTTATGCCTAAAGGCAGAAGGAATGGGACACAACCTAGTTTTAGCTTTCAGAGCCCCAGACTGGTCTTGTGTTCCCTGGAAAGGGAGTGAGCTGTAGCATGGCAGCTGTGGGCATGGCCCAGGAGCAATGATCAGAACCGATGCAGACAACTGAGCTGCCAGCTACTCACATCATTTTCTACAGCATGGTGGGCTTTCTATAAATGTAATGTATGTATTAAATAGATCTCAGTCAGTCTATTTACTAAACTTCTTGGTTAGCAGAAAAAGAAAAAAGATAAAAAGAATGAAACACAAAAAATGTGAAACAACAGCTGCCTTCAAGTCACAATAATGAGATCACTCCAGGCTTGGGAGAGAGAGAAGAGAGAAGGAAAAACCAGATTAGTCTTATGTTAGAACAATTTTATTGACAAGCAAACTGTATGAAAGAAATAACCTGTTCTACAGCTAAGATATTGGCTAACCTTTAATCTCTTATGCCTGAGATAGACTGATCAGTGCCTGTTTGGTGGAGTTCTAATACCAAATACCATTTCACAAAAGGAGACTGCGAAACAAGATTCTTCTTGAAATGCAGCCAAAAATGTCTGGATTTTTATGGAGCAATCAAATTTACTCTGGCTACCTCTGGTACAAAAGTGACCTTTAATAAAATGGAGTTTATGTCCCAGTTGTATAGGTGTTTAGGAGGATGCTATCACATTACTTTCTTCCCCACTTCTAACAGAGTATGGATTGGATTAGGAAGTCCCAAAACTCTTTGGAAGTCCCAAAGACTTCCTTGCTGTATTTGACAGTATTTTCAATTAATATCTGTGCAGAATTTAGAAAAAAACATGCCTAGCTGAAACCTAGATTCAAAGGCACACAAACTTTGAGGCTTGGAGATCTGAACTTTTACATCTGTCTGTTATACATATAATGTAGCAAAGCAGAACCCAACATTTCTCTTTGTTTACAGTTACTTGTCCACAGTGGCACAGCACAGTGCTGAGCAAATAAATAATGCTGAAGTGGACTGTAAAAGGCAAAGGCTGGGCTAAGCAATGCAGAGCCTAGGAAAGCAAAGTGTCCGCTGCTCTCTATTCCCATCCTAACCAAACCTGGAGATGACAGTGAGTATTGTGGTCAGGCACCCCAGATATTTCTTATCTTACCTATGTGACCTAAGTATGCAAACTTCATTTATTTATCCACATACATGCATGCTCCTGCTTTCCCTTCTTCTACCTGAAATCCACTGAAAGCCTAGATCAATGGCATCTGGACTGTCATGGGTCTCAGAGAAACAGCGAGCCAAGAGGCTGTGTTTCATAGAAATACACAAAGGTCCTGAATGAAATGAAAGAGGTAATGAGTGTGTTGTTGATGCATACCATCCAGCTAGGCATGCACCGGCTAGGCACTTCAGACTTTCCCAGTCTGGAAAGCACTGAGGGTTTCAGTGATGGTGTGGTAGGTAGGACTCAGCTTTATTGGAGGTTGCACTGCTCTTTAAGAGGGCCCAGACTTGCTGGTCTGGGAAGTTAATGGTTTCCCTTAAAAAAAAAACTTTATCCTAAACCAAAAGTCAACAAGACTCAAACTGGCTTGCCAAGGGTTCAGGACCACCTGAAGTGGGTAATTCTTAAGAGATGTATTGGAAATCAATTGAAAATCTTTAACCTGTAAACCAGCCTTATTACAGGAACCCAATAACCTCTCTTCCAAACACTTGCCTGATGTCCAACTAGAGCAGGATATGATGGACACTTAGAAAGTAACAGTCATTCACTGTGTAGATCCTTCTAGTTTATTTCAACATATGTGGGATGCATCAGCAAAACAGAGGGTCTTCATTTGTTACTGCATGGAAAAGTACAGACATTTGGGGCTGAAGAATTTTTTATTTAGTAACTGGCAGCCTAGTTTTTTCAATGAGTGATTTGACTGATTATATTAATATTTAAGTATTTCAGTAAATTAATAATTTTTTCCTAGTCTTTTGAGTCTTTACCAAAAAGACGAGGATTAAATAGCCACCAAAGGCAGAATTAACTATTTGATCACAGAAACAATCAAGGTTTTAAGCAGTGTGTGGAAAACACTTTCACTGCTTTTTCTGCCCATCCTTTTTTGTATTTTACGGAGGACTGTATATCTATTTTGGTAAAAGTGAGCAACAATTTTGGTGCCACTCTTAAAGGAACTGAGTCAGATGTTTGTCTTGCACTGTGCAAAGTAGTGCTGAGATACCCAAACCACTTCTATAAACCTATTTCCCAGATGATTTACCCAATGGTACTCAGTGTTACCACTACTAAATTAGCCAAGCTGGTTGCTTTAGGACATCTTGAAACAACTTACCTAAATATAGATTGGAAACAGTCACAATTACTCAACATTCATATTCCATGCCTTTTGGCAGATTGGTGCCAAAAGCCAGGCAGGGCTTTACTGTGAGAGCATTAGAAAAGAGTTGTCATGGCAATGTTTGGGATTATTTTCTGTTGGTGTCATGTGGACAGCAATTATTGATTACTGAATGTTTTGTAAACAAGTTCACATATTGTCACTGTAGGTGGCACATTAATTATTAAGTAAACAAGAGAAAATAAATGTGTGCAAAATATTGTTATTACAAGCAGTAGGAGCCATTTATCATGGTGCCATATGAATTCAAACTGAACAGAAGTGATAATTGAATCCCTTAGTTAATACCAATCCTCTGGCAGAGGATCCCTGGGATGCATGGTTGTTAATTGGTTGCCTTGTATGATTAAAAATGCAGAAATAAACCTCAGCAATATTTCACACACTTCAGTTCACATGTCAATGAATTTACATCAGGAATGGTCTTTGGTCCAGATTAATAACATAGGATATTGAGATTTGAATTTATTTTTTTTTTCATAGTCAATTTTATCTTTGTTCTGGACAGTATGATACACAACATAAGATGCTTCTACAGTTGTCATTTGTCCTGATTTTTATCATGGGACTTGCAACCTGCAACAATTTTTTTAAAGCTCATCATGCAGGAATCGTATTGTTATTAGACAACCTCAGCTTTTATTAAAAAGTGAAAATGCATTCTACTCATAACTTTGGCTACCTGCAAAATGTCAGCCTGAAACATTCACTAGCGAAGAAAAACAGGAAGTGAAGTTTTAGCATTTAAGAATGGTGAAGGCAAGTCCTGACTGCTGAACACTTAAGTCAATGTGCTTTTACTTTCCACTGTCATGATGATGTAAATGAATTGGAAAAATCATAATGGAAATAGACTAGTAATGTCTTTTTATTTCTTCTAATAAATCAAGACTTTAAAAAAATGATGTGATTTAACTAATGTCTCACAGAGGGACTGTGTCAAAGACCAGAAACAAACACAACTCCTTTGGCACAAGACTGCCCTCCTTTTCAGATCAGCATTACCCCGTGCTGAGTAATGCAAACTAATAGAGTTTGTCAAAGAGGTTAGGAATCCAGCACCCAAAGAAAGGCTCAGACCAGATCCACTCAAACAGTATCACCAATAGCTGAAGACAAATGCAGAGAGGTAATGGTTGCTGTTCAATAATTTAATCTCAAACTGTTTTGCCATTACCGAAATAACATTTCATGATTGCATTCAGAAGAAGTAAAAAATATGACTCAATAACAGCAAAGCACATGAAAACTTTTAAAACAGAACTTGTATTTGCAGACATTAGAGTGAGATTTCTTAACAGCTCAATGGCCCTCCATCAACCTAGATGATCATTGAAATAGAAATCTTAATGAGTCAGCTAACATGCAATGACAAGCTGTCTCCATGATAACGTTTGAAAAGGATCTACTTATTCTTCAGGCTCTGTGGGAGGATGGGATGTTTTCTATGGAGAAGAAATGGATACAAAGTCCCCGCATCCCCATGTTAGCTTAGCTGCCCAGTGCAATTGTAACCACACTTTCAGGGTGTGTAACTGCAGTTGAACATAGTTTATGAGCATGAAAAAAAGGGGTTTTTTTCTGCAAAAGTTCAGGGATTAATATTAGAGAAAAATTGATTCCAGAAATCTTGCAAAGCTCGTCAGATCATGAAATAGAAATAATGTTATGTGACTTTTCAGAGCAGTTCCCCATAACCAATAAAGGAAAGTGAGGGTTTTTTCACTGTTTTAAATATTCATTTCTTCTTGAACCAAGATCTGAACCACACTATTGATGCCCTGTAGGGAACTAAATCTTCCCTGGCGAGTTTTTCACAAGCCCCTATGTTTTTTTCCTTCAGTCTAATTCTTTGGACATAACTGTGTTTTGACCAATGTCATATTACCTTTTTTCTGTGATTCTGAGTAATTCTGTCTTATAGTTTCTTCCTCTTCCTTACTAGCCCCAGAGGAATCCTACTTTGAAAAACAGATAAACTCCAAACAGGCAGACAGATGTCTACTCAATGCGCACTGGTTTCCTCCACTGCTATTCATGACCCCTTACATTGGATTACTTCCCTTTCTGCCTCACATTATCTGTCCGTAGCTCAAAATGCTAGCACAGTTTATCTTCCTGAGAGTTTTCTTCTAGAAGACAGAAGTTATTGGCTCCCTCGTGTCTCCCAAATGTACTAGCACCTCTTGAGGATCTCTTCTTGCTTTTCCACAGAAAAAGATGTCCAAGCCAGCCCTTTTCCTCCTTGGGCTTCTAGACTTTCTTCCTGCTTTAAGATCTTTACTTTATGAATTAGTTTTCTGCCACCATTAATCCTGAATTGATTCAACCAGATGTATTAATTATTTCCTTGTCCCAGATTACTTTTTCAGTTGAAGAAATATATATATTTCAGGATTAATTAATACTCTTGATATGCTTAGAAATTAAAGGAATTCCACAAACACAAAAGGAAAGTAATTCTCTAGATCATCAAAATTATTTTTAAAAGAAAATACTTGTTGTATGTGTCTGAGAAATTTCTATAAAGTGGATTCTGTAAAAGTATTTATGTGCATAAGTTGTTAAGTGGCTTAATGTTCTGCAGGCATAACATAGCAGATGCACTCTTGTGGAAATTAGTCCTGCAGCTCTAGTTACCACCTTAAACATTACCCATATCTGTGTTTCCAGCAGAGTTCTACTTGGAAAATTTTTTCAGCAGAATTCTCCTTGCAGATAAACCAATGAAAATAGATTAAAGTTCAAGCAAGTGGGGTATAATATATATATTTGGGTTAAAGGCAATAAATTCTAGGGTATCAAATTCTAGGCTATTTTTGTCTCAATAAATATGTTTTGGACACATCAGTGGACTATTACTTGAGAGCTTTGGATCTGGAGCTCAGATGTCAGGAAAGAGGAGGAGTAGGTGCATTGAACAAAGGGGAGGGTTTGCATAAACCCAGATTTACATTTCAAAAGGCTGTCCTGAGAATATTGGCTGCATTCCCCACCCCAAAAACATTCCTGAAGTGAAAGGGAACCATTCTAACAATGAGTCTTTTATTTATCCCTGTACAAAATCTGGCCGAAAATATTTGAAAACAAACTCACTGCAAGATTAATTAAGCCTATTTAAGGGACCTAAAGTGGTCATCATTATACTCGTTACAAAAGGTCAGCCAAGTTTTATGAACTCCTATGTCAAATTTACCCTGTAGCAAACTTAGTATCTTTTTTAAGCTAACCCAAAGAGAATGAATTACTGGCAATTTGCCAAAATGAAGTGAGAACTAACTCACTTCCTCCATCATTTTAATACTTGTAGTTTATTGCTGGTGTAAATAGGTTTATAACCTTCCGGTATGAAGCGCAGACATCTGCTCGCTTAGCACTAAACATCTGGTTATTCCAACAAAGCATATAATTATATTTAATGGATGAGAAGTGTTTGATGGATTACATCCAAGTATCTGAATAAGACAGTTATGCATAAAGACTATTTGCATGGATTAGCTTGACAGGCTAACAAGACACAGTAGAACATTATTTTGTCTGATAGTTACATTGATTTCCACTGATGTTTTGCATTGCAGAGGCTGCAAACATTTATTTTGGTTACAATCACAAATGATTTTTGTTTTCTTTAGGCAACCACAAAATGTAGAAGTTTTCATTTGCTTGACCATCAAGTGCAGTCCACTAACACTGCAAGATTCCTGTTTTACTTTGACAGTTTTTCATGTTTTTCAAATTTAACATTAAATGTTGAAAGAAAGAATCTTCGTACTGTTTGCCCTTATACTCTATTGTCATCAGCTAGAAGATAGTTCTGGCAGGAAGCATTCCTTGTGTAGAAAAAAATGGACATTTTCCAGTTAATTGATGTAAGCAAGTAGCTTGCCAACAGCAATACAACAACAGATTGTCTTAAAATGAGAACTATTGTTCTAGAAACATTAGCAGTAGAATTCCTCCAGGATTACTTATTTTCATTAAGCAGCATGACACAAAAGTGGGAGTGCTCTAATTAAGTTGAAAAGCATCATTAATAGAGGATGATAAGAATACCAGACAGGAAGAGTTGGATGACCTTGAAAGTGCTAGCAGAAATGGGATGAAACTTAGCTGTGTAAACCACAAGGTCACATTCTAGAAGACTGCTAACAGGCTACAGGCCATGAGCTCAGGAACTGAAAATGACAGGAGGAGACAGACATTTGAGGTAGTGGACAACACTTTGAACTACGTCAAAACCTCAGGCACAATCTGGGCTGGTAATAAGCCAAACTTTTTCTGTTATGGAAAGAGAAATATTAACAACATGATTTGGGGAGTTTGGAGGCTTGTATACTGTGGTGGGTGTCTGCATTCAAGGAATATGAAATCAAACATAACAGTTACAGAGAACACTGATAGGGTGACTGGAGGTAAGGAGAGTTTATCTTATCACACATGTATAGAAGAGTTTGTCCTTTTTACTCTAACATAAAACAATCTGGGAGATATAGAACTGATCCCTATAAATACATCACAGGGAGAAAATGAATGCCCAATGAGAAAGAAGAGCTGAAGGAGCTATTAAAATTAAGTGATAATTTGGGACCATTAAGACATAGACATAAACTTGCCTTGAATAAATTAAAATTGTAAATTAGTAGACATTTCCTACCCATTAAGTTAGTAAGATTGTAGAACTGGCTTCCAAGAGTATCAGTGGGTAAACAGTTTTAAGACAGATGCTAATAAATTTCTTAAGGGAATTATATGACATTGCAGTCTATAATCACATGGGCTGGGTTCAGTGGCAGAAGACATCGTTGCCAGCCACAAGTCTTGTGTTCCAGTGAAAGCAGTAACAAATGCAACTACATCACTACTGAATCACTGCAGAGCTATTACTACCACCGTTGCTTGGTTATTGGCACTGCAGAGGTCAATTGTAATTCAATACAGGTATTTAGCAAACATCTGTTGAAAACTACATGTCACTTTCTGATATATATATATAAGGCTTCATATGTTAGACATTTTTGTACCAGAGGTAAAGAGAAACATTGTAGACACTTTTCTAAAGGGTGGGATTATTAATGTTATTTGTCTTGTGAGATTGGTTGAATGACTGACTTATCCCATGACACTGTGGATTATGTGTCTGGAAGTAACTTCAGCAAATGGTGTCAGTCACAATCAGGAGAGGGATAGGGACTTGCTGAGGTTAATTCTTTCCCATTTTTTCCTCTGACATACAGTAGCTACTTGCTGCCCTTTATTCAGAGCACATTCTCAGGCTACATTAGCTCATCTTTTACAGATGAAGGAAGAAACAAAACAAGCTTCAAACCCAGAAACATTCAAGAAATAAATCTTGTATAATGTGTTTTCCTTCAGAAATGTTAATTCATCCAGAATAGAAACATTAGGTGGGAATGTATCCATGTTGATAGAAATTTCTTCAAAAAAAAACCCCAACTGACAAACCAAAACTAAACCAAAACCAAGTGAAACCACTCCCCAATCCTGACATAAAAATACATAAAATACACTGAGGTAAAAATGGGTTTGCAAAAATTTAGTTGACCCTGGACTAATATTCTCATCCCTAAGACACTTCAACATCTGAATCTTATTTGGAGCAAACTTTAATTTCTGAATCACATCATCTTCTGTCACTGTGAAATTCCAGTTCCTTTATAGCACCAATTAAAACATAAAACGCAGTGTACATGAAGTTCAAGTCTGTATGGAAAAGTCCTGATCTGCTACAAAGTCCTGCCTGGCTCTCCCATACCTATTTAGAAACAATATTTTTTCTCATCAAGAACTGCACATGATAAATGAACAAGTGATAACTTTACTTTTGGTAACTCAAAGGTTACTTTCCATCATAGATGACAGAATACAGCTAATCATTAGTGACTGGATTTTGCAGACCAAAATTTTGGGAGCATGTGAAGGAGCAAGTCAGGAACACACAACAATGACAGAACATTTTAAATATGGGGTGAAGTTTTTCTTAGCTGTTAGAGCTGATAAAGGAAACACCTGCCCTCTCTTGAAAATAACAAGCACAGGTCAGTGTTATGAAGCAACGATTTTCATAGGTCTATTCTATTTTCTCAGACAAACCAAGCTATTCAAGATCATGCAAAAAAAAAATCTGCTCATGACTACTGGTCTCTGGCAAACAGTCTTCTGAGTAAGAAATTTAGCTTGAAGAGCTGTGATGTGTAATAAATACTGGTATTGAACAGTTAAAAGTTTACTGTTGCCCAAAATTTATAGTCAAAGTACTTCTGTACATAATCAGTATGTGCTACCATTACTGCAAGTTGATTAGCCATGTTTCTACAGGCAAATCGCTGTTGATTAAAACTTGTTGGTTGATTGTCTTAGCAATTGTTTGTGCCAAAGCTTGAGCCATAAGCCCATGTTTCCAACAAAGGAGTCATTAATTAGTCTTTACAATCGGAGGGAAAAATGGCTTTCAAAGTAAAAAAAAATAAAGAAAAACTCAGACAAACAGTGGCATAGGAGACATTTTCAATTGAGGTAACGCAACCAGGTAACGCTGGTCCCATGCCACACTCTGAAAATTATAAATTCAATCATGACCTTTTTTATGTGTTCAAAATCTTTATGAAGCGGAGGGATGCCAAGATGAGATCTTAAGAGTCTGAATTTCCTTCCTGACTCTGTCAGAGCCTTTCTTTCAAATTGCACAGTTGCTTTGTGCAACTGTTCCTACCTCTGTAAAAATGGGATAACAGTGATTCATATTTTACATTTCTGTAGCAATCTAGGGCATAAATATCTCGAGCCTAGGGCTACCTTTCACCATCTTTTTGAAGAGGCACACAGCACAAAAATGTTTCTATGGGTTTGGTGCTTCTTGGCACCAGAAGGATACAGATATGTGTTTGTCATTTCCCTGGAGTTCCATTTCTTCATGTGGTTCTGAAACAGATGCTTGGTAAAAAAAAGATTTTTCAAAAAGTGCTTTAAAATATTTTTAGTCATTTACCACAGCGAATGGATTTTAAAGAGCCCTCTGCCAGTCTGCTCTTCTTTAGAATAGGAATGCAATGAAATAATTATTTGTATGCTTTTCTTCTTTTCATATGATGATGATATGAAGTACATTTGTAATGCACTACATTTAAACATTTCTGTATTTTGTTGCATTTCATGAGTTTATTAAAAAGAAAAAAAGAAAAATATGCATAGAGTCAAGCTTCAAATCAAGCTGTAATCTTCCCAGTGCTCGGTATTTGTACTTGGCTGTGTCTCCAAAGTGATAGGACTGGCAGTGCTCGTTGTTTTCTCCACTTGCATCCAAGTTTTTCATTTCCAACCAGAGACAGCAGCTTTAGATGACCTATTCTCAGTGCTTTTTGTGTTTGTGATAGTCAGCCTTGCCATATACTGAAAAAGGTAAGTGGGCTACCTAAACTCTACACATAATCATATGCACTTTTATTTGTGCACCAGCTACCTAACTAGCTAGGAAACCTTTTTCTATCAGCTCTTGCACCTCTGCATCTTTCTAATAACTTTGTGTGCCAGGACAGCACTGAAGATAATGGTAACAACTCATACAAGAATGCAAGCTGAACAGACAGTCTGTGCTACAGTCCTGTTGGAAATGAAAACAAAATAATCTGTACGGATGACATTTTAGTAGCAGTTTTGTACAATAATCACATTGCATGAAACTTTTGTCAGAAGAAGATAATCTTTTAAGGGCCCAAGATGATTCTGGTGAAGTAAAAAAATTGAACTG
This sequence comes from Falco cherrug, assembly GCF_023634085.1. Lineage (NCBI taxonomy): Eukaryota > Metazoa > Chordata > Aves > Falconiformes > Falconidae > Falco > Falco cherrug. The sequence continues at coordinate 27,891,262 of NC_073704.1, read as the reverse complement.
TCAAGTGACTTTAACTGAAGTTACCCCATAAGGAACTAGAACTGTCTTGGGACAGACATTAGGTAAAATTCTGAACTCTATTCTGATTGTTGTTTGTCTTTTGGCAAGTGATTTCAGCCCAGGTAATTCAGTGAATGTAATTGCATCACTGTCTTCCCAGTCCCACTTGCTTAACTATTTTCACACAAATTTACTAAAAAGTCACATTTGACAGTTGCTGAAACCACAGATGAATGCAGAAGGTTTAACTGGTTAGATCCAACGGTCTAGACCCTAACACACGTCACTAACATTCATTCACTGGTAGTACACGGTGTATAAAGGGAAAGATAGAGTCATCATTTTCTTTATTGGAAGTAGCACAGCCAAAAAGTTCTACCCAGGATCTGAGTAGTGGATAAGAGCACAAATGTCACCTAATAACAAGGTGACGTGATGTGATGAAGATCCTTGTAGACTTCTGATATTGGGTAGAATAGGGCCCAGAAGAAAATGGGCACTCTAATGAATCAAGAGAATAGCGTGTCCTCCAGAGGAAAAAACAAACAAACAAACCCAAACTATCAAGTTTCTTCATCCCTAGGATGAGCACTCACCATAAGAAAAGCCTTATGGATTCAGCACCAGGGGGTCTCTAGCCAGAATCCAGCACTGAACTCTAGTGAACTCCTAGAAGAACAGGGCAAGGATATATGATACTTGCTCCTTAATAGTCTCCTCAACTTCCAATTATTTACACTCAGGGGGGGTTCTGAGTCTATTTTGTATGCCTACTTTGCCAGAACTTATCTCTTCCAAACCCTTATTCATTTTGGAATCGCATAAACTTTTTGCATCTGCAGCATTCCTTAGCAAGAGTATTGGAGGAAATGAATAGCTGTTAAACATAAGATTAGAAAGAAGAGTAAAAAAGAATAAAATGCCATCAATTATGATACCTGTCCAAGACTTTTAAGAACTATCTCAAAATATGACCATTTCCACAGCTGTTCCATCAGAGGCATCTCTTATATTGCAATAATGCTCCAGCCCTTCAGAAGCCAACCAGTCTAATGACCAAGTTCAAAACACATGGACACTGATACCAGTCCAGGACACTGTGATACATATTTTTGTAACAGTAAAGGGAACAGGCTCAGATAAACACAAGATGCTTTATTTGGTAAATACACTCAGGATGTCTTGCTGAGAGTAACTGACCCTTGCAACAACCCACCAATGATGCGGCAGATTTGCAGTAACTTGCCTGTCTAAAATTAAGGGATGTCATTCATCTAAATAGGACTTAGTTCCAGGCATTTCAATTATCTGTTATAGCAGAGGTCATACTACACAATGCTCCCTTCTACAGGCCTGTGATTTTTTCAGATGCAGCCCTTGCATATTTACTGAGAACACAGGGACTCTTTTTTTTAAAAAAAAAAAAAAAAAACAACACAGAATAGGGTGTTGTTCAGCAGGACTGACCTGGCTTAGCAGATGTTAAAGATCCATTGTTGTAAAAGAATAATTGAAACCAGCTTTCAATGTTTCTCTGTTTCTGGATAAACTAAACGGGTGTAAGGAAAGAGCATCTCTCCTTCTGTGTATAGGTCTATGCCTGTGGAAGGATCTCCTTTCAGAATGGTAAAGATAACATTTGGCTCCTGGAATGGGTAGATTTTTATACACTTTAATAACTTCAGTAAAAGCTAGCAACAAGCTTGCCTGTGATATTAAGTAGCACATGTATAAGGTCATGAAACTTAAGAACTTTGCAAAGAGAATCATGTAGCATGCACGGCACAGTGTGTCTTTTCTTCACAAAGGCAGACCAAATGATCATGTCAGCTACAGGACTGGGTGTCTGGGAAGTGGTGACAACAATCCTCATGTCCCTTTAGGTGCAGGAGCTTCCACTATACTTCAGTTAAATGAGACCTGAACCCTAACTCCCAAGCTGAACACACTGAGCACATGGGAGAAGGAAATCTGTACTAGAAAGCGTATTCACACTTTGTAAACTGACTTATCACTGACATCCAGCAAAATCAGTGCCCAGGCACACATCATGTTTTGGGTGTCAGGCCAAAAAGCCATCCTTATGTAACCCTTGATCCAGCTCTGCATACAAGGTGCAAGGCCATGCATCCTGTCTGTATGCAAAGCAATTCAAACTCCAGGTGTCCTATACCCCACCATTTGTTCTTAAGGCATGTTTTATGAAGTTCTGTTTGGAAAGTACCCCAGTGCTGACTGGACTGCTTGGTACCGGTGGTGTTAGCACATTGCAAAAGCAAACGAACTAGATGATGGTGGGCATACAGAGAAAAGAAAACAGACATGTTTTACTTTTGTGTTCACATTCTTAGGTCAGTTCTAGCTTGCCCTAAGATATGCTTAAGTCTGTGTCTAAACAGAGATTTCTACCGATACAGTACAGTGCGAGATAAGTTTGGGGAGGCTGGAAGCAGTCAAACAGTGTCTGCCACACTGCACAATAAATGGAGTAAGGAAAAATGTAACTAATGATTTGCAAGCAAAGCTGTATGTCCTGTGAAACAGCACTTCTTAGGCACGTTTCAGACAAAGCTTGACACCTTCCTTCCCTTTGCACTCTTTTCGGAGAAAAAAAAAAATTTTATGGCCAGGGCCTGAATAATTTTCTGTGAGACACAGTTGTCTCTTTCCAGAAGCTTGCACAACCTCCACCTCGTTATCCGCAGGAACCAGCCTGCGGAAGCGCTCCACATTCCACACCAGTAACTGCACAGCTCCTTTCATCCCTCCACTGTCTTCTAGTTTTGTTTAATTGAGCCAGTACCTTCCAAAATCATTAGAGCAGCACAAGATCATCATATCTAAGCTGTTGGACCCCGAAATCAAGTGCGGAAGGAAGGAAGGAAAATGTGTGTATGTGTGTGTGCGTAGAGGGAGGAAGAGCATTCATTTTAAAGAAAATGAAAAGATTTAAAAATGCAACAACCAGTATGTATTGTGACCTTTCTGCCTGAGTTGCCACTTCTCTCAGTACCACAGCTTCAGTGACCAGCTGTTTTCCCATTATTATAAAAGGAGATACCACCCTAAGGAAAGAAATTCTCTGCAGAAGCAGTTGATGTGTATGGTGCACCAAACATCTAGCCATGTTGCAAAGGCTTTTTGCAGTGAGCAGGTATGTATGTCTTTGTGTGCATGAAGAATAATGAATGAAGATTCATTTTCCGACTTAATTGATTTGCTACCTGAATATAAATATTCTATGCTATAAGGTGGAATCCACCAGTTGAAAATAAGCTGAAAGCAGCTGGAGGATACCTTTGCTTTCTTGGGTGCCTTTGCTATTGAATTTCTTTAAATACGTAGAAAACCAAACTATTTCAGAACTAAAGACTTAGCCATAATTATATTAGACATGGAAGGTCTGCTTTTGGTGATCCTGAGGTCTCTATTCCCAACATCTAAAGAGTATGATAGAATAAATGTGTCATCATCACTAAATTAAATCAATATTCTTCCCCAAACAGTATTATCAGAACAATGAACTCCAACATTAATTACTCAAAGGGTGACTGGGTTCAATAACTTATTAAGAAAACGTATATATTGGGCCTGTCCATGCAAGACAAACAGGAAAGAAGTAATAGTACGTCAGGTAGGACAGAAGCAGCATGTTTGCTACAGCTTCACGTTAATAACTCCTCTAATAAATTTTCACTAAAATTTTAGAAAAACATACTTTGAAATCAATTGAAATGTGACAAAATATATCATAAAGCAAGTATTAATATTTTCTTTTTCATTTTTTTCAAATATGTTATGTGATGTCCCCCAGGAATCTCACAGCCTGAGTTATTAAAGAACCCAGATGATGGAATGAAGAATATATTTACTACACCTGCAGACCATGTCATGCTGGAAAAATCTGATAGTTATCCTGAAATTAAACCTTGGATGTAGCGTGGTGAGAACCTACTTTTCCTTTTAATCAGCAGATTATAACACATTTCAAAGAGACATTGCTGTAATAACTGAACTGTGCTGCTGTGTGAGTGTATGTGAGTGTATTTATCCTCAGCTCACAAGGAACAAGCATGATGAGAAGCATGGTGTCTACCATGAAGGAAGGGAGAGGAAAGATTTCAAAAGCCTGTGTTATACTCAGGCTGCCTCTTTGTAACTTCGGCAAAGCTTACACTGAGAACAGTTTCACCTGGAGGGAGCAGAGATCACTGAGGAGCTGTGACGACTGCAGTGATTATGAGCAACATCTTCAGAGAGAGATTTTCCTCCTCCCGTGCTGTTTACACAATGGTGTTATTTTAGATATAAGGATGTACATCTGAGAAACCACAATTATAGAAATACAAGGCAAGAATGAGAAGGTGAGAGAAAAACAACAATAAGAACCTCGCATAATACAGAGGGGAAAAATAGCCGCACAATGTCAAGTTCCACTCATTTTTACTTTTCCAGTAGGAACAGGAGCAGGGGATTACATTTACAGGTGAATTACTGCTATCAACAGCAGATCTGTATTCTCAAAATAACAAAAGCTTTGAGGCTTACTCAAACAGACATCTTTAAGATGTAGAGTAAAATCAGAACACAGTGGGAAGGGAAAGATGGTACCACCACTGCCATTCAGAACTGGGCATCCCAGAGGAATAAAGATATACCCAGGGCAACGTATTTGGAATAAAGCAGTATGTGCAGTAGGGAAAGGAGTGCACTTGGCAGCTCTGGTCCATTCAGACCGGAGCAGGACACAGTTACCTGAAGGACCATCTGTCCTGAGAAGAGAAGCACAGACTCAACCACAGGCCCAGCAGGTTCTATGACTCAAGCTGGGATGAGCTGAGAGCAGTGGACCTGCTGGAGAACTGGGCTGCAGCACCCACAGCTCTGCCTGTTCCTGCCATACAAGAGTTCAGGCCAGCGCTGAACCTGGAATTAAATGAAAGTTGTGGAGGTGTGATCTTAGGAGGCAGAAGTGGCTTCAGTGTTTGCTGAAATCAGAAAAGTCCATTTGGCTTTTCTTCTTTCATTTTTTCCAAATTGTAGGAAGGCTTAGAAAGAATGGAGGGATGAGGCATAGACTGGAGCTCTGATCTGGCTGGACTAGAAATCTCATAAATGCCCTTTTGAGCTACCCAACAGCCTCTAGCTGTACTATTGCAGTGCCAAGCCCAAGGAACTCTCTTTGCTGTGTGTGTAGTTTGCTGTATTAACTTTAGTCTTGTCCTGCCAAAATATGGCAGGGAATTTGAGCCATCTCATGTCTCACCAAGAGTCTAAGAAAAATGAGTTCACTTCGCCCCTTGTTAGATCATTTAGACAAAAGGTAAGCTATATTAGGAGATGTAAATTGCTAGTGGCTTTTCCATGTCTCTAATAATATTACACTAACACAGAGAGTCAGTAGTTGGGACGAGTTTCCCTTATTTTGTTTTGCTTTGAAAACTATTTATTTTAATGTTTCTATTTCATTAGAAGGAAAAAAAAAATTTGCATTTTTTAATATTTCTGTTTCATTAGAAGGAAAAAAAGATTTGCTTTTTTTTTGGTAGGAGAATAAAATTTTAGTTATATTAGCAAAAAGCCAGAATCTTGGTTCTTGAATAAGTAAGGACAATTAGTCAAAATATTTACATATAATAGGAAGCATGTTCATGTCAAGGGGGAAATAAGCCATCAGCTTACTTTTCACTGTAATCATGTAATTATTTTTTCCATCTGCAACATGGTATTAAAAGACATATGACTGACAGATGAAAAAGGAACTAACAATGTTCTGTGTTTCTTTTTGCCCAAAAGGAATTAAAAAAAAATGATGTGAACCCATTGGCTAAAATGAGGTTGGCCATTTATAGAACGACTTCTTATGAGTAGAGTTTCTGTTTCCTTTTGTTAAACTTTATTTTAAAAAATCAGCCTTTTCTAAGTCAAATTTAAGGGTGATTTCTTTCAAATTAGTGGGCAAATTTCATTGATTCTTTCTAGTCCTTAGGTTTAGACCTGATGAGTGCAAAGGAAACATTTACTTGCCTACATAGCCTTTGCAGGAACTTTTGGTTCTGTTTATTCCTTTTTTTGAGCACAAAAAGGCTTTGATCAGGTTTTTTTAACTCAGCAGCACAACTTAGGCTCCTGAGCCACACTACACCCTGCTATGACAGTTGTGCAGTGCTGGCTGCTGGATGCACAGCTTGGCCGTCTCCCATCGCACATGGCAAAATCTGTCTTTTATTCCCTGGATTCCTCTAGGAGGACGCCACATCATGGGCACAGCGGGAACCAGCATGGGCTAGTCTGGATGATCAGGGGACCAGGACTACCCAAGATGCAGTATAGACATAGCCCTGGTGTCCACATAACTGCCCTCTTGCTTACGATATCTGAGTCCTAGCACCACAAAATCATTGCTACATGGCTCCAGGCGAGAAGGTGGCATGCATCCTCGCCATCCTGAAACAAACACCTGTCAGTATAAACATGACTGACATATCCATGACCTTGGGAGGAAGTTCCTTCATAGAGGCCACAGGATCAGGTCTGAAAACTTCGTTTATGTTTCTCAGTGTGGAGTCCAAGCGTTCAGCACTTGCCAGGAATGCTCTACAAACAGCTCTCTAGCCTTTGCATTGTGACTTTCTGAACTTTCTTCTCTATTTGCCTTCATTTTTCTTTGAAACACAATTTACATCACAGGCAGCAGTGGGAAGCTGAGAATTCACAGATCCCACAGATTTAATGTTAGTTTGCTTGGGAAAAGGATGGAGCAAAAATTGCCTAAAAACTAAATAAGCACTTTCAGATTAATAAATATTAATAGCAAAGCTTTGCACTTACAGATCAGCTTCCATCTGGAGGTCTTGACTGGCTTCATAAATATTAACAATCCGTTTCCATCAAAATCTATCAGAATATTTCCACCGGGAGTCTATGAAAATAGGTCTTGCTGTTGGATTTGTTGGTGATTATGATTTTTACCCCTTTTTCTGACTCACATCAATCCTATTCCTCCTTGGATCTGGTCAGGCATTGGAACACATGCTCTGAACAGGACTCCATCTGAACATCTCTCCTTGATTTGTGAGCTTAATTAGCTCTGAAGTGATTCTTTCTTCAAGAGGTGGTGGCTCCCTTTGTGTTTGGTTTTCCCTTCCTCTACAAGCAGGAGGGAGAGCTGGTCAAAAAAAGTGTTATCATCAGGAACAAGTGCATCTGCCTCAGCTGGAAGTGCAGGCTGCTCCTGAAAGCAGGATTCAAAGCTCTTCTCTTATTTATTGAACACCCGTACCTGTTAACCATTTCCCCGCTACCAGTGGTCCCCTGTGTTACAGAAGGCTCTGTTTAGAATCAGATCTCCATTCAGAAAGTGCTCAAAATGAGAAGATGGAAGGTGATGTAACACCTTGAAAGGAATCATATCTGTCAAAATAGTAGCTTTTTTTTTCTTGACTTTGCCTGACAACAGCACTTCTGTAGAGTCAAAACTCTGCACTGCAAGTTGGCTGGATGCGTGCCTCTTGGAGAGTCACAAGATCCTGGATAGTTCCAAGGCATCACCAGCGGCAGAGCTGCTGCTTCCCATGACACAAGGTGACATTTCAGTTGTGAAGTGAGCAAGAGCCCAGAGCTGCCACCTCACACAGAAGCCAAATTTGTTTCCCCATTAGGGTACTCTTTTTGCTTGCTCATGCAGGTTATTTGCTTGTCTTACTCTCTCGCCTTTTTTCTTGCTTCCTCAAATATAAATTCATTGAATAATCTCTTAGGGTGTCCACAGTGCCAAAAGAAAGACTAACATAACCCTGTGGAGACAGAATTTTCTTCAGTCTGGTTTTCTGTTGTAGGAGGGTTGGCTTTGTTTTCATTTCATGGATGCAACCACTGTTACAAACTGTGACAAACTACTGGACACTTTTCTGGTTTTGCAGTTTCCAACTAAAAGTATCTGGTTTTAAAATATGTTTTAAAAGACTACTGACTTTTTTTTGTATTAATTTTAAACAATTTGTTCTTTTCATGCCTGATTCACTTAATGGAAAGTGAATATTTGAGACTGGATGTTAGAGGGGAATATTGTTTTCCCTTCTCCTACTTCCCTTGTTTCTAAATGAACAAATACATAATCAAGTAACAAGTTCATGGGATGACTTGGCGGCTATTTTGGAAAAGAGGAAAATAGTGAAAAAGGAGTATATTTGTTTAAAAAGTCAAACAAATCATGACCTATGCATTCAGTCAGGAATCTAAGATTCAACCTTGATTTAAAAAAAACCACACAAAATATTGTGGAGCAGCCTGACTCATCATGCTTTTAAAACAGAAAAATTCAAAGAAATATAAAAAAGGTCTTTTTAAAAAATCAGTTCTGTGCCACATAAGCCTTGCAGCACTGTCTGCAAGGTATCCAAGCTTATAATGTGGGTCAGAAGCCAATACCCTTGCTAACAGGGAGAGAGTGGGAGGATCATTGCAGTTGCCTTGTCCTCAGTGTTTTGTGTTATGGTTTTGTCCTGAATAAATGGTTTCACAAGTGAGCTGTTGAAGTAAATTGCCTTTAAATGACATAAAAAATGAATTATAAATGACAGCATTTTCAGTTTAAAGCAGAAATGTTAGATTCAGTTCTTTCCTTCTTGGATCTGAAAGCTCTGAACATCTTGTGGAACACACATACAATATGAATGCTGCAGCATCTTTGTTTGCTTAGAGAATTTGCAGATTAACTCAGTACAAAGTCAATTCATCCTCAGGCAATACTCCAGCTTAGCCCAGGGGGTGAAATTATGTGGTAACTTTCTGTAGTGCCTTCCATGGCTGAGGCTTACCTCCAAAATCTAAGCTTTTTACCATCAAGCACATATCAAAAGTAATTATTGTATTTTATGAAGTGGTACTTAAAACCAAGCCACTCATGGTTACCAGAAAAGTGACCCACAGCACACAACATGCAAAGACAGGTTAAAGGATCCGTGCTTGTTTCATCTAGCAAAAACAAGGCTAAGATGCTTGCTGGCAGTGCCACTGTCTGCTCTAATTATGCTGCCTGTGCTGTCGTTTTTCAAACCAAGGGAATGGTAGCACAAACATCCTGGGACCCAGGGGCCAGCCCTTCAGGTAAGTGTCAGAGATCCAGAGTCATGGACAGCACAACTCAGCCAACTTGACCTATTCGCTCCTTCTGCCGGCTGAAACTGCCAACATTAATTCATACCAGAGTGCAGGCAGAGCAAGGACATCATTGCACATAGACTGGCCATCAGCTGCCAGCCACTAGCAATGCTTGATTCCTACCTGATCTGACTAATTTTTTAGATGTGAAAGAGTTTGCACTTCACTGACTCTTCTGTGGGCTAGCCAGTCCTGCCTAGAAATATAAGTAGCTTTAAAATAACACATTTTTTTTTAAACTGCTCAGGATTTAACCTCTTACAGTGATAACATGAGAGGAGAGGTAGCCTTACATGAAAGCAAACAGTCTGAACCTTCTGAAAAGAGAACTCAAAGTTGAATTTTCACTGTTAAGTTCATACAACAAAATCCATTTTATGTACCTCTCTCTGCTCCCAGAGAAACATTCTCCTCACCCTCCCCAGGTGCCCTGGTGATTTTGTAGGAATTCCTCCACAAAGGTCAGGGATTTTTCCTTTTTTCCTTTCCACCCCCCCCTCAAAAGAAAGAAAAGAAATTACAAAGCACCTAGCATCTGAATGGCATTCAGACTCCAAGACCTCCCTTTTTGTCCCCACCTGGGGCACCTATGTTCATATTCCTTTTCCTGCATTTCTGCAGATTCATTTTAGCCACAACCACCATCTTCTGTTGCAAAGTATGGAATTTTAGCCCTTTTGCTGAGGCAGCGCTAGCATCGGCCACTGGGACTAGGGATATCCCTTCTTCCCAGTTAGGGTTAGTAAGAGCAGGGTGCTGTGGCCTTGATCAGTTCTGACAGAAAATGCTCTCAAGCAAAGGAAAAAGTAAAAAAGAGGATGCCAGGATCAGGCCTTTGCCGGAACGTTGTTTCCTTCCTGTAACACAATTCCTTGAGACAAGGGTTTGTGGGTGTGCAATGTGTGGCATCCTCTTCCTCCACGTGTTTATTCAGGGCTCACTCAGCCCCATGGACATCAAAACTAAATCCCTCCTTACAAGCCTTTGTGGTGAGTCACCCACCTACCGCGTGCTTAGATGCGCATCCAGGCTACCTGAATGTCTCATGTAACACAGAGGCAGGTTTATCTTTCTGTTTCTGGCCTTTCGGCTGTTGAAGGATCTTACACTACACTACAGTGTCAGAGGGACATACTTTTCCCAGTGCAGTTCTGATTCATGAGAGGACAACGTTTGCCACAGAAGCTGAGGGCTTAAGCAATCTCTTTCCCCTGCTTCTGACCAGAGCTCTCATTCTTAATGCTGCTAACAGATATTCATCTCTTGCACAAAATTGCCTTATCTTGCTCCCATAAAGGAGACTGTCTGAGATGCATCTGGGAGCACTGGAGGTGAATGCATGTTTATCTGCCTCTTTCAGGATGTCTTAGCTCAGAGATAGGGGAAGGATACTAGACCTTTTGTTTTCTCCTGTGAAGAAAAATATAGGCTTTGGGATGGGCTGAGAGAGACTTTAAACAAGAAATCAGGTGGTTTGAGGGAATGTGAAGAATTAATTTTTCTTTTGAGAATAAGAAAATAGGAACAGAAATAAGTAGAACTGGGTGAAAAGTAAAAGAATAAACAAGTATGATGAACAATGGAGAGAGGTAATGAAACAAGGCCAGAGCTAGGAATGGAGAAAAGGGAAAAAAGATAGTTTTCCAGAGAGAAAGCACAGGTCTAAATTCTGCAAGCCATTATTTCTTTCTGAAGGAAAATATCTGAACGGCAAAAAAAAACCCCAAAGACACTGTGATATCCCTCTCAGGATGTCTTCCAGCAGAAGACATGGGGTATGCATGCCCAGCAGCAGTATGGGGCTGCATCAGCAATGGGCTGCTGTCCTGTGCGGGCAGGGATACAGTTGTGTAGGAAGCCCAGTGCATCCCTAGGAAGATGAGATGACTGCCCATCTGCTCACCCTGGTGTTTTGGCTCTGATATTGGCTGGGATCCCAGAGCTGCACAGGGAAAAAATTGGGATGGCAAAATGGTAAGGACATTTTTTCCTGTCTAGCTGGTTACTCAGGCACTGCTGTCTCCTTCCTCTTGCTCTTCCTGGAAATCAGGAGCCAAACTCCCCTTCCTACATCAGTGATTGCCAAGTTCCTCTCAGCGGAGTATGACAGGAGAGGAAGAAGCCAGTGCAAGTGTTAGGGATCCCAGGACATCACCCTGACCCCTTCCTTTCCTTTCCCATGAAGGGGATTCCAGCTGCAGTTCTTACTCTGTTTTAGCTTCAGGCTCATTTTATTTGGGCCTCACCATGAAAAAAGTTAGGGCTCCCAGATCAAGAAAAGAGAAGGAGCAAATAGTAATACTACTGATAATAGCAGTAATAACATTAATGATGATGATAATTTGGAATATGTTATATGGTGCAGAATGAGTCAGAGATGGGAGAGCAGGAAATGAAAAAGAAGATGAAAAAGAAGCAGGAAAATATTCTGACAGGCTTTTCCCAGGGATTTTTGCTATTTTTCTGCTTTTGTTACATTGTGTTTCCTTCTCAATGCAAATACAAACCCAGAGCTCCTGCTGACATGGAGAGATTCTTCAAAAATGCTAATATGATCTACATCACTCCCAGAGACAGGCTCTCATTTTGAACACAGTTTGTGATAGTTCCCAGTTTCACCCTCCAAACCCCAGAACAAACTGATGCAAGTTACAGTCTGGAAAGAGAAATGCCCACTTCTAAATTAAGGCTTTAAAATATTCCCCGCAAGTACTTAAAAAAACCCACAAGTTCTGTGTTATTGTCATTATTATTACTTAAAATATATCTAGGGAATCTAATCTAATATGCCACCCTGCCTTGCAATGTTGAAGTCCATCAAACCAAGTTAATTAACCAAGTGGAATTAATTAATTCCTTTGATACCACCCAGTTTGAGAACTGAGTGTTTGGGGCTTTTTAAACCTTCAAACTGTCAGCTGAAAGAAATTATTTCTTTTAAACAAACACAAAAATGAAAAGATGTTCGTGCTGAACAATATTTTTTCTGTATTGATCTAAGATTATTTAGGCTTCGTCCTCATACTGTAATTTTTCTCATTATTATTTTTTTATCAATCTAACATTCTAGATGTTGGGGTAGAATATAAACATTATTTTGGCCCCAAATTAAGCCAAGGCAATAAAATGTTTAGAACAGAACCTAGGTATGGAATTCATAGTGGCCTAAGGAACCCTTTTTTTCTCCATTAACAATGGCTGCTGTAACATGGGCTCTCACCTCATACAGTATTGTCATCATCAAGTGACTGCATAGCACTTTAGACTGGAACTGCATTTTGGTCCTGTTACTTCTTGCCTTGGCTTTGTGACCATGGAAAACAGCAGCTTTGTAAGTATTTGTGTATTTGTGGCCATTTCTCCACTCGGGCATCTTTTCTTTAGGCCAAGGGCCTAAACCAACTGGTTTTTTTCTCCCGACATTTTATCACAGGTCATGCTTACTAGAGCAATAATCATTCACTCTGTCTCCCCTGAATTCTCTTCAATTGCTTCATATCTTTGCTGCAGCGTAGTGTAGAAAGCTATACATGGGAGCTATCTAAAGCCTTGTCAATGCTCAGATAACTTTCTATATTTATACAGATGATACTCCTCCTTATGTGTTTGCTTTTCCCATGACATCATGAACATGACATGACTTCTTCAGGTGTTACAACTCTTCAGCTGTCTGAAGAACTGCTACCTATTCACCATCTTCTGTTTGTGCAGTTGATTTTTCCTTTCCTGCTCTGCTGTCTTATACTTCCTACTTTTATATTACGCCACCCCAGATTTTTTCCAATCATGCCACCAACATACCAGAATTCATTTGAATTCCTATCTTCTCCAGTGTCTTTGCAATTCTGTCCCAGCTTACACTCTACAGTTTTAATAAACATCAACATGATTGGTATTGCATCAGGCAGGTTATTAATGGAAAAATTAAAAGATCTGGGCTATAGGCCTGCAGAATTAAATTCAAAATATTATTCTGTTTGAAGATGGAATCACCGAGTCCCTACGTTTTCTCTAAGTTGATACCCGCTGGATATCAGTTTCATGATATCAGCCCCCCACCCTCAATTTTCTTTTGCTGTCTCACAGAGTCCCTCTGTATCCTTTCCCCACTAACACTTTTTTTCACAACTGAGGACAGAAAACAGGAACAGGAAAATGCCCCGTGAGGTTTGACTGTTCAGTGCTCCTCAATGCCTGCCTGCAAGTCTGCCAGAACCAATTTTGCCTGCTGCTTCACTTTGCTTCTAGGCTGATAAAAAGTGTACAAAGCATCACCTCATTTTTCCTGGGGCCTGGGAAAATACATCTTCCTATTAAAGAACATAAATAGCTTCCTAGTATTGTCCCACCAATGATGAACCCAGTCATTTCCTTCTTCCTGGATGTACAAAACTGTTTGTCCAGACATGCCAGATTCCCCCTGTCTTGTTATTCACAGATCATGGGGACGTGCTACTGGGGAGGTGGGAGGTGGAGTGTTGAAACAAAAATCAAGTCCAGATATATTAATAAAAGTGAGCAGAATAATGAACCAAAGTCTAGACATTCAAAGACACCTAAAACAGTAAAATCCTTTTTTTTATTGTATATATATGCCAATCACTGTGGTTTTATTGTGCCTAATATGTTTGCATACATATACTTGCAAATCCTAACCAACATTTCCAGACCATGTTCAGACTAATTACTGCAGCATCTAATGTAGACTTAGTCTATATTATTATATCTATTGTCAAAAAGCAATAAGCAATATAGACACAGACAGTGAGTGTCACATCACAGGTGAGGCGCACACCACCTAACTTGTAAAGCCTTCAGAGTTAGCATCCATATCTAAAGTAGGTATGGAGAGTGCACAGAAACAGGTATTCCTCAGCTGCAATTTGTCACAGCCTAAATTACACGTTTAAAAAGGATTACATTAATCATGTCCTGGAAACACCTATTGCTTTCCCTTAGTCATAAAAGGAAACAACATGATTGGCATATCTGTCAATATCACACATATTCAAACTTGGAAAAAAAAGAATCTCAGTAGAAAGCTTGGAGGTGACTTATCCTAGACAATCCACAGACAGAAACAAAAGTTGTGTCCAGGTCATTGTCATGTCTTGTCCTACTTTTCTTTGCTGATCTGATGGGAATAAACACAGCCCCTGTTAGTGTCACCACTCCCCAGGACCTGGAGACTGTATTAAGGGCTTGAGCCCCTTCCCTTTGTGCTAAATGTCAGCAGAGAGGTGATACCCAGCTGGATAATGCAACTATTCCAGCTTTTGAAGCTGGGTCACAGAGGACAAAATATTAATTATAAGTTCATATGACTAACTTTTCTCCAAGAAGCAGTCTTCTGAGTTGCTAACTTAAGTTGAAGTGATGTGTTACCAGAAAAGTGAAGGCATTTATCAGGCAAGGATCTCAGAGTACATCACTTGAAAATAACATAATGCATGGCTTTGAAGGCATAATACAGCAACTTTGGAAGTGCAGGGGAGTGGATGTGACTTACACAGATTTCAGCAGGTTAATACGTCACTATGCATAGGCAGGTAGCAAGCGAGATCAGTGAAGGCAGGGAAAGGGACCGGGGGCTTAGTATGCAGAAGTCCAAAGATGTAGCATTTAAGCATTGCAAGTACACACAACATGAGGATCTAGAAAAAGCAAGGGGCCTGTCATTATTTGTCTGTGCTTTTCTTAAGCTTAACTCTGGATTGGAAAAATTATTTGAAGCTCTTTGGGAAAAAATGCTATTTAGTCATGATATACAGCATCAGACTTTTGATTTGGAGAAGCCAAACCTTAAGTGTACTTGTTGAAGCAACTGTAATATCAGATAATTGCAAATGGTACTCACTAGCTGGGGAACAACAAGCTGGTGAAGAGACGGATTTCCAAGGTTTCAGAAAGCATATGGCAATGCATCAGAAGAAAGCAGATAAACAAGCACTCAGTTAAGCAAAACCCCTCCATTTCTTCTACAGGAACTGGTGAGCATCTGAACAAGCAATATGATAACTACATCCAACTCAATAGTTTTGTGATACATATATAGAGTTATTAACAGTATCCAGCACAGAGCCAGGCTTAGACAATGATAGATGAATGGATAGAGGAAGAACAGGCTTATGGTCTGAAACTGAGAAAGGCTCCGAAAAGCTCTGGAAAATAGACATGTTGAACTTAGGAAGGGATCTGCTGGGTGTCTTCACCACCATTTCAGATACCTTAAGGCAAAGCAAAGGTCTTTAGAGTGACGCAGCTGGTCTGGGAATTGACTGAAATATTAGTCTTTTCTTTCATGGTCATCTCAAAAAAAAAAAAAATGTACAGGAAGCAAAGATCTGCTGTTTTTAAAGTTTGTCTGCTTCAACAGGAAAAAACAATGAGATTGTCTCTCATTTCCAAGGACATCCTAAAAGCAGGCAGCAAGCACTCGGCTGACTTCACCAAATGGACAACACAGTAGAGAATCCACAAGAAACAAACAAACAAACAAAAAAAAGCTTCAGCACTCCTTTTGTTTTGGGACATTTCCTTTACATAGCTGTCTGACCAGATATCTAACATTGTTCCTTATCAAGTGGCTGCATATTTTACTGCAATAAAGCACTCCAAGCAGAGCCTTCAACCTTTGTAAATTTTAAAAAGCCATTAGCCTGGTGTTAAGCTACCACAATGCAAATGTACAACTACTCACATGTCTGATTTGCAGCCAATCAGGTGAGATATGAGTGGGAAAATTACATGTCAGTCTTCAGCACTTAGAGATGCTGAACTTCATAATACATGGTAAGAGATGCTGTGTCACACCTCTCTCCAAACTATCAAGCTGCAACAAGGTCTTTTACCATCTCATACCAGCATACTCTTCATACAGTCCCTCTGCTGCCTTCTCCTCATCTTGCCTCATCCACGGCATGTTCTCTTCTCTCTTGCTTCTTCCTCAGCTGCTCTCTCTTCATTGGCTCTCAACCACTTAACTTAACCAGCCACAGCTGCACCTTATCTACATCGGCCAACCTGCTGCCGCTGAAGCCAACCTACAGCTGTATGGTATCAATGCTAATTAACCCAGCTTCATTTTTCTACAATGTTGACTGCTCTTCTGGCCTTTAGATTATGTTACCATGAGAAAGAACTAGTGTCCCAGAACTGGAACTTGGTCCCACTGTGAATGTGATGTGTTGGACCTACAGATATAGAAAAGTAGGAGGAATAGCTGGGTGTCTGATGTGCATATACAGCAACTCTTTTGCATGCCTGAAGTGTGTAATTGCATTCACTTCATGTGTACATTATATCCTAATTGACTGTTGAATCAGCAAACCTCACAGATAAGAAGATGATTTTTTTTTCCATATTTACAGACTTAATCTTACTCTCAAATTTTTCAGTGATTTGGGGTCTTGGCTTTTATTTCTTTTGTCTTCAGATATTTCTGCACAGACAGGAGTTACAGGAATTTCTAACTCTTTGGTATAGAATTACCAAGACCCAAGAGTTTTAAAAACATGAAAAAATACTTCTAGGAAAAGAAGAAATCAAAGACATTTCAAAAGGCAAATTATGATTCAAGCTTTTGCCAACACATTTTTTATTGGTACACTTAGATAAGCAACAGCATAACTATATATGAAAACCTGTAACAGGTATAAAGGAACAGTAAAAAGCAATAAAGGAATAGGAAATGAACAGGTAAATATCTGCCCTGACCTCACCAAAGCAACCTTTTTCTAGTGAAGGCATCCACCAGCAACAACAGAAGTAGTAAATATCAAGATTCATCATTGATATTGCTGGTTTCAAAGACTCCTTTCTGTCAAAATGCTCTCAGTGACAGGTCATCTGCTCTGGCCTCCATCCTTTTCTCCATTATCTCCCAAGGACATATTCCCCTTCCAGTGAAAGGCATATGTAGACACAGACCTTTGAAGCCTACTGGCAAATCACCACCTGCACTATAGTACAAAAAGTTTTCCAAGAGGGTGAAATTTGGTACCAATCTGCAGCCCTGTTCTGGGATGCATGGCACCACTTTGATACAAGCTCCTTCCAGAAACTTCAGTAAAATTGCATATCATACAATTCAAACTGGATGAATTTAGAAACAGGTGCCCTCAGCTTTGAAAACAGATGCCTCATAAATAGCATCCAGACATTAGAAAACCCAAGGACTCCTGAGGACTTCACAAAGCATAAAAGGAAGCAACGTTAATACATGGTTTGGAGGAATCTGGTGCCAAAAAAAGAGCAGATATTAAAAGCAAACATCAAAAAGAAATAACAGTTGTTTTGAATAGTTGTTACAGTGTTAGGCATTGGGGAGCTGTAAAACTTCCTCAGCCATTCTTGTTGCTATCATTTTCCTACATTGTCACTAATACCCAAGCTACTGTAGTAATTTAATTTTACTTTATTGCACTGCTTTTCCAGCCCTTCTAATGAGATAAACACTTCTGACGGTGTTGAAACTTGAGGTGACAACAATTTGCAAGACAGACCAGACACAGAGTATGAACTGTACAAGTTATGAACAAAAAGGAGAAGGGGGGGGTAGGGGGGGGGTGGGGGGGGGGTGGGGGGGGGGAAGTAAAGTATACTTGGTGTTCTTTGGAGTTAGACCAGAGAAGAAGGACCCCAGTTCTCACTGATGAGAGGTATTTGAGATAGTGGGGAGCTGGTTCAGCACACGACTATCCGTAAAGTTTGTCTTCAAGACAAAACTGGCTTTCTGATTACATTAAACAAGTGGATGGCTGCCTTTGTGGTTCACATGCTTGAACTATGCTCAGGATGCTGACCAGTTTGAAGCTCATGGGTGACCTTTTAACAGGGGATGTAGAAAATGTCTGCTTTGTACAAGGAGGGTGTGCCATGAAAAGCTAGTTTATTTAGTAGTGTTATGTCCAGAAGCAATACAGAATGTACAGAGCTTTGCCAGGGATGCTTGCCTTTCTAGAAAAGCTCCACACTCACCCTGCTTCCTGACACCCGGAACTGAGACAGACAGACCTTCTCATTCAGAGGTAGCTTGGTTTACTTTATTGCACCCTTACTCTGGACAGAATAGTCTGTCTCTCTCTGCCCCTCCTTTTCCTCTTTCTAAAAGAAAGAATTTCTTTCCCACTCCTTTTTCTGGAGCTCTTCCCCACTTCATCTTTGTTCTGCAATATTACTTAATTTCCTATTGTTTACTACAATGCTACATACTACAATACTTCAACTACTATTATTTTTTCTCATTACCTTTTACTAAATCATGATTACCTCCTACTTCTCACTTTCATGCACCAAACCATCCTTGACCTCTTTGTTTGCCATACATTTCATCAGCACAACTTTTGTTGGTAACACTATACCCTTTTGAGCATTTTGGGGAAGTAACAACAAGCAGGTTATTTTTGGTAAAGCACACTTTGTCACACCAGGGAAGAAGAGGTTACATCACAGGGACAAATGTTTCATGATTTCCAGGGGACACCAATCTGTTTAGAAACCGTAACTGCAGGTACAACAGAGCTCATGGCATCTCACTAACATCCACAGCAGGATAGCAGAGAAAGCCTGTAGTGAATGCCTCTGCAGTGAGAAACTTTGATGACTTGGGCTCATGCTGAGAAAAGTAGTTGTGCTGAAGTCATGGAATAAAGTAGAAAACAATATAGCCTCCTACTCAATTGTTCTTTCTGGTTAGTTTTTAGGTATTCTGAACCCCAGGTCAGAATCTCTTTTATTTCCAACTGAGGTCTATCATTTTACATCAGTGGAGAATTTGGGCTTTTCTCTTTTGTGCAGGGAAGAGTTATATTAAATTCAACACCTAATATCACTCTCATTTACATAGTGCTACATCTGAAGTTCATCTACTCTTGAATCCAAAGTACTGAGTGCAAATCCAATAGGTCTATCCCACTTTTACAGTGAGGTAACAGAAAGTAAGCTGTGTGCTTCAGTACAATAAGAGCAGAAGTAACATACTGTAAAAGGACTAAACTTGGAAATAAATTACTGGGATTGTACAAATACAAGAAATAAAAATCTCCTGGGCAAGGAGAGAAGAGTTAAGACACTCTGTCTGGAATTGCAGTCTATTTTCTTCTCCAGTAGAAGCTGTCCTGGACTTGATACACCAGCTGCCGTCTGATATATATCTCCTGCCTCCCCATATGCTTTATGTATATACTTGCATATCACTCTGCAGTCAGCCAGCAGCTTTAAAATGTCACACTGATAGCTCGCTTGGTGACACACCCCACCTTCTGTGCTCATGGCTTGATTTGTAGGTCTCAAGTCTACTTATGTACACATAAAGGCAGAACAAAGAGGTGGTTTACAGTGAATTTCTTGAGCAGTGCTACAACAGCAAACTCTGGAGTGAGCTAATACATGTGGTTTCATCGGCATGTGGCCTGTAGGGACAGAATAGACATCACAATCATATCATCGGGTACTCTGCCCTTTACAGGCCATAGATTTTCATTGGCTAGTTCACAGATTAATATCTTCAAGGCCACTCAGGCCACAGAATGATATTGAACTAATAACTTCTGTTTGGCTCATAAATCTTCCAGCAAGATGTCTGTAAGATTTCAAGAAACAGAAAAAAATCATATTTTTTTCTCAGTACTTTTTCCAAATCTTGATTGTTAAAAAAATGTTTCTTTTCTTCTCATTTGCATTGTTACAGAGTAAATGCACAATTATTAAGTCTCATTAAACTTTAACTCACTAGATTCAAAACCCTTTTTAATACCTGCTTTTTCCTTCCCATGGAGATACTTGTTAGTAATAGTCATATTACCTCTTGATCTTCTTTCTGATAAACTAAACGGATGTATGTCTGCAGCAAGGCCTTGGCCTTGAGTGAAACATAAACCAAATATTCTTAAACATATCTATCTTCCATGCTTTCAAAATGGAAAAGAAAAAGCTCCTCCATGCTGCTGCTTTTTGTTTTCCAAAATTCTGACAAGAACACAGAAGTTAGCTCAGACCTCCACAGTTTGCATAAGAGGTGAGGCCAGCCTTTGGTCGTTTGTCTCAGACTTCTTACAAAGATGCAGCTGATGAGATTTTTTTAGAAGGGCACATTTAGTTTCAAGTAATCAAATGGCCTTCCCAGGGAATTCAGACAGTCTACGCAGGGGAGCAAAAGTCCCTGTACAGTCAATAGAGGGAAAGAAAATGACACCAAATGCAAGTTAGCACACCTAAAAGAAGTACTCTTCCTTCTCTGCTTCAACAGGTAGCCTCCATTTCTCTGTGGTGTGGTCCGATCCTCTCACACACAGTGGGCTCCCAAATGGACCTTACATCATAGAAATGGTGGGGCACAGAAGTCCAAATATGAACCAAATAAGCCCTGTATAGCAGACATTCTGCCTTCACAATGACAAATGCACTATTCAAAACAGACACTCAATAGTGAAAAAGCAAGAAAGAACCTAAATCAATCAGTGGCCAGAGTGCCCACCAAGAAACCCAGAGTGCTCCTAAGGGCTTTTCACACTAGGAGCATGAAATCAGTGATCTCACTTGTCTGCAATGACCTCTAACCACAGTGCTATGCCATGACCCCAGTGGAAGGTAACTTCTTGGCAGAGCAGAGAGGTAAAAGAAGTCAAGAGTTATCAATATCTGTCTGTGGCAAAGACATCAGTTAAGAGCAAAGTGGAGATGCAGTGACTTCTCATTGTGTTTGTATACATTTTACAAGGAGAGACTATGTTGATATAATTTGTAGTCTGACAGACTTTCCACATTTTTACTTTCAGAATGTAAATTATGTAAGATTTTTACTTGATTTATGTTAAACTAACGTAACTTCTAAATGGAGAAAACCCCTTCATATCTCAATATTATAGCTGTGTTTCTAGATAATATTTGCAGTGCAAGATACTTCAAAATATATTTTTTTCCCCAGTGATCAAAACCCTCAACATTTCCAACCTTTTCTGTCACTACTATGTAGGTGATCTTCTGTTCCTAGGAGGAATCCACATAATTTTTAGCTCTCTGGCACTAAACTGTGATTTTGCAATATGAGTTCACTGGCAGAGTAGGAAATTGTTAGAAACATTCAGTCTGCCTTCTGCCAGTAGGATAACTCATGAGTACAATTACTGAATGTCCCACATAGCTTCCAAAACTTATAAGACATTGACCTGATGCTATTAAAAAGCTGACATAAATACCTTTTTTTTGGTGTCTGTGGAATTAATGTCTAGGTATTGCCCATGGTCATTCAATTACATTGACAGCATCAACGCTGACTTTAGTGGACAACATAAAAATATTAACTGATATGATAACAAGAGAGTTAGATTGCTCATATACATGCACAGATCATTTGTTATGAGGTATGGGTAGCTGGATACAGCTGTTAGCACACTCCATGTTTGGGCTGGGCTGACAGCTGGGCAGTTGTGCTGGATCACCAGTGATTTAGGAGAAGTTAGGTGGAAAGATTAACAAGTCAGGGCTAGTAGCAAAAGAGTTATATGGTAACATGAGACAAAAACAACATTATTTCATGGAAGCGTTTCTGACTTTTTTTCAGGTAAATTGCACATTTTTAATACCTTAGGAGGACAAAACATCATCATAACCACTATGAACGACAATGGCTTTATACATAGACAGTATCTGGGTACTCTATTCGGTAACATCAGATACGAGCAAGACACTACCATTCTATTTTTCATTTTATATTTTAGCTGAGAGACTCTAAGCTAGATCATTTATATGCAAATTGGGTCCAAATCCCCTAGATATATTTAAGCTCCTCTTTCTCTCCTTTATTTCTCCACCTACAAAAAGTACACAGCAATATTTGTACAGATATCAAATGTGTGATCTTACAGCCCAAAGATTAATTATTTTAGGCTATTACGTATAGCAAAATTCCAAAACTTTGAAGGTATTGCAGAAAAAAATTATTATTCCACGGTAGCTAGTGAAATTCAGTTTTCTGGGGGTTATTTCCAGTTCTAAACTTGAAAGAAGATGGTCTTAGAGCCGATATGTGATAAACAGAGGGATAAGTTAATAAGTATTTGCAATTACTTCTTTAGTAGAAGTTAACCATTTCATTTCAAAAAAATCTATTCTTATATTAGAACTGGTATATCTCCATCTCACTATCAAAAATTATATCTAACATTGTGTTCTACATTGTATTAACACAGTACTCATACAATGTTGCTGAGTAAATTTCTGCATGCATTACAGCTGAGAGGAACCATTCTCACTGAGGTGAACATTAGCAAGGACTACAGTGACTACAAACCAGTAGAGGTTTTCAGAGAAACGTCAGGATTTGAATTAATGTTAAAAAAACCCAACCCAACAGGAGTAAAAGAAATAAAGTTAGTCAAAAATTATTTGGCTGTAAGTATTGTACTTTTCAAGCAATTAAAGCTTTTATGATATTATGTATAATATGCAATAACACCACTTTATTTAAATATATTTAAACTATATTTGGTGTATTGGGTTTACATGGCAAGGTTTTGGTAGCAGGGGGGTTACAAGGGGCAACTTCTATGAGAAGTTGCCAGAAACTTCCCCCATATCCAATGGAGCCCGTGCCAGCCGGCTCCAAGATGGACCTGCTGCTGGCCAAGGCCGAGCCTGTCAACCATGGTGGTAGTGTCTCTGGGATAGCGTAGTTAAGGAAGGGGGAAAAAAAACTGTGACACAATCTGCAGTTGGAGAGAGAAGTGAGAATTTGTGAAGGAAACCATTCTGCAAACACCAAGGTTGGTGGAGAAGGAGAGAAAGAAGGTGCTTCAGGCACCTGAGGAGAGATTCCCCGGCAGCCCGCAGTGAAGTGTGAAGCGAAGCCCCCGGCGAGGCGGGCTGTCCCCTCAGCCCATGGAGGGCACCGGGGGAGCAGATCCCCCCCCCCCGGCAGCCCAGGAAGAAGGGAGAGGTGGGGGAAGGTGATTTTAAGATTTGGTTTTATTTATTATCCTCCACTGATCTGACTGGTAGTAAGTTAAGCTAGTTTCCCCAAGCCGAGCCTGCTTTGCCCGTGACGGTCACTGGTGAGCGACCCCCTGCCCTAATCCCGGCCCAGGAACCTTTCGCTGCATTTTCCCTCCCCGGCCCAGCTGAGGGGACAGGCAGAGCGGCTGCGGTGGCACCCGGCACCCAACCAGGGTCAACGCAGCACAGCTGGACATTTCAGAGAAAATTTGACATTTATTGTTTTAAGTTAAAAAAAAAAAAGAAAAAACCCAGATTATGATGGCAGGTGAAATTTCAAATGATGGAATATTGATACAGTGTTAATTAACACAGAGTGTTTATTCATGCTACATGATGCATATAATCAGTTACACTTACTAAATGACGATTTGATTGCCCACTATTCCAAAGCATACCAGCACTTTTATATGCTAAAGGCAGGGACTCTGACCATTTGTATTTGCTAAGTACAAGAGGGACAGCCTCTGTGAGGATCATGAAAGGTAGCAGGGTAGAAATAGCAAATTTAAATATTCCTAAACATACTGTATCATCCTTTATTTCTGGATTTTAGCAAAGAAGGGTGTTGTTTTGGTTGCTTTTTTTTCTTTAGGGGGGAGACAAAAGTATTGGATGTGATGTATTTCATCTCACTAATTTTAGCCACAGAATAAATCACCTTCTGGAAACCTCTATCTCCTCCTTTGATTCAGGAGGAAATGCAGAAGACTAGAAAAGCTTATGTGACTAATACCTCAATCACTGAAATTACATAAAATGACACTAACCCTTTACCTTTAAAAAGTTTCTTCAACAGACTGCCTCATCTTAGAATCTAATTAGGAAATTTGATTTGGGTGATGTGGTAGAGAAAGTGTCCATATATGAATATTTATAGGAAGCTTGCAGTAATGAGGAAGATCTTCAAGCATGCTTTCTACTCAGAAATAGACCTAAGCATGCACTTAATTTTAAGAGCATTCTTTGTGTTTTCTTAAATCAAGGTAGCCATACGGGCATTCTTCAGTGCTTTCCTAATACAGATTTGAGCTTCTAGAGACAAATCAGTAGTATAGTGCTGGTGCTACACAGAATTGCTCCAGCTCTTTTTTCAGTATTTAAAACACTATCAAGATCCAGTGATCCTAGAGATTTCTGAACTAGGATCTTTCCCAAAACTTCCTGATCTAAACCAATTCCATTCCTGAACTCTTCCTGTCAGATCCTTTGAGCCTGACTTCACAAGCCAAAATTCATATTAAGCTACCTGATAGAGAAAAGATATGTTTATATTGTTCAGATGTTTTTCTTGTAGTTATGTTTATTGTCCTGACTTATAACTTCCCAGGCAGCTCTTTGATTTAATAAGGAAGAAAACTATTTCCAAATAACATATTGTAGGTTTCATAGTGAAGTATATGTATGTCAGTAGAGTTTGCATGCAGCTCGCTACAAGAAAGGAGTAATATCTACGTATTACGTTTCGCCATCTTGCCTTTTCCTTTCAGTTTGATGCCTACCATATTCAACAGGAACACAGGGATGATAAAAAGTAGATCTGTGGGAACGCTGCAGAATCAACAGCTGAACAACATGGTCATACATGTCATTCAAATAGGTTTCAAGGAAGTCAGTGACATTGTGCTCAGCATGAAACATTTGGACTCTGCATTAAAACAGAACAAAACTCATTGTATAATTTAGTCAGCAAAAGCATTCATTGTGTGCCCCAGTGCCTGATTAGTTGTGAGTGGGTCTGGCTAGCTGTTGCAGTTGGGCTTATTGCCATTCCAGCATGTGCAGTTTGAGGGTTTTTTGCTTTGTTTTGGTTCTTGCAGCTGTATATTCTCCTGCTGAATGTAAAAAATCTTGAAGTAGTGCCAATCAGATACAGCTGAATTGCCTTTGCTGCAGTAAAAAAAAATGATCAGCATGCAATTTATTATTAGAATAGACCATTTAAAATTTTTACTCCCATCACAGCAGACAGCTATATCCATTTTTGTATAAAAACTTACTTAGCACAAATAAAAGGAACAGCAGATCAGCCATTCTGAAGACAGTATTCTATTTTAGCTGGACTCCCTGGGGAGCGGACCTCAAGGGTAGCCACATCCAGTGCATTTAGTTGCATTTGGGGAACTCTTTCTCTCCCACTCCCTGTACAACTCTTGTAAAACAAATTTATTATCAGTGGCTTAGGAACCTCGCTACTGTGAGATAAATATTTTACTATTTGAGAGAACGACCAACTACTCATTAAACAGGGGTGGGTGAAATTCTTTTAAAATTAAAAGGAAAAACAAGGCACCCACTCGTGTCTCACTAAAAGACAGTGGGAAATCACATGTCTAATACTTGATTTTGGCTTTGAGAGTCCTCCCTGGAGCTCTGGTTTTACAGTCTTTTTCTCATCTGCTTAATTCCAGTGCATAGTCTTTTGAAAGCAATGGGAGGAACTGTCTGCAGGATATTAGTAAACCCAGTCACACTACTGCACTTGGAAGACACATGTGTTCATATGGCAGGAGTAAAAAAACATGGTTTTTTTCCTTACAGTACACCAGTGAGCAGATAAGGAAAAATATTTCTACTGTAAATTTACACCAGGATATTAGCCAGGGGTCCCCAGATCCTATGCTTATTGATTTAGAAATTGTTTAGAGTAAGGTTTAATACAAAACAAAAAGAAAAAAAAATCACTAACCAAAACAAAAACAAAAAAAACCCCAAAACAACAACAAACTAAACCCAACACTACCAGCATAAAAGTATTCATTGCTTTGGGAGCTCCCAAATGTCAACTTCATGGTCCTAAGCGCTGCCCTGCATGCAGTATATGGTAACCACTTGCCGCCTTGGGAATGGTCTCCAAAAGCCTAAGGATTTGCAAACACTACCACCAGGGATCAGAGAACACACCCAGAGGGAGTTTAGGAGGACCCAGATCTGTCCTAACTGCTTGTAAACCCTTTCTTCCAGGTGCAGTGCTGAGTTATTCCTGCAATTCTAATGAACTCCATTAGGATTGCTAAGTCTTCCAGTTATTTAATTAATCACTTAAGAAAGGAAGCAACTTGACCAAGTCAGTAAACACAAACATCTTCATGATTGCTTAGACAAGTTGCAAAATTAAAGAAGGAACAATGCCAGTTTAAGGTTCTTGTAAGATACAAAAAACTAAAATCACATGACCCATGAGAAAAATGAAGTTCAAACCTCCCTTGGGTTAGGAATTTTGTGGAGTTATTTTTAAAGCAGTGACAAGAGCAGAGCTAAGCAACAGGATCTCAGGGTCATCACACATGTCCTCATGGTGTCCTGGTTTCATTCAATGTAACTACTATGCCTTTATCATGTGCCAGCTTTGTGCTCAGATTGTGGGTTGAAACACTAAACTGCACTGAAATATCTCTGAATTTATAATTGATTCAAGGCTATGAAAAGCAGTCTAATAATCAAAGTGAAGGCTGTTGCTACATCAATATGATAAGGAAGATATCTAGCACAGTTATTCTAGAAGTGTACTTGTAAAAATTAACAGGACAGCATTAATGTGGTAGGATAAGTACCTTTGAGTAAATTTAGCTTGTAATTCTGCCAGTTGTGCATTGACCAGAGGTACAGAAGAGAAGCAAGAGCTCTTTGCTCTTGCACTTATAGAAGAAAACAGTCTTAATCTGATGCCTTTTTCTCCAGAGAGGATAGTACATGCAAGCTAAAAATGAGAGCAAGTAGGTCTGTTACTGTTCAGGTAAGCATCTACCAATCTGACTGTGTCTGTTTGGCTCCACGCTGCTCAAACATGGGGAGCAGACTCAGGAATGGATTTAAAATGCACACACTTACCTAACACCTTTGTTGGACATGCCACAACTATTGTTTTGGTCAAAGCTTTCACACTATGAATTAGAAGGATCTCAACTCTTGATGTGTCCCACCCATGCCTGATCCATTCAGATTAGAAAGGGTAGAAAAGATGCTGTAGTCTTTACTAAAGTAAAAGAGCGCTTAGGATCCAACCTTTCAGAGAGCTTAGGTGGAGACAAGCCCATAGTTGATGTTACACAAGGACAGTCCAAGTGATGGGTAGGCAATCTTTGAGAGCATTTTGAGATGCACTTAACTAGCAGTGAAAACGTAATTTAACACTGGGGTGACAAAGCATGCAAGGCTGAAAAGGCACCAGGACTCTTACCTTTCAATTTCCTGGCCATCTTGGAGTTATGCAGGGACAAAAAAACCCACAAGTTACTGAAATTATGCTACAGATAATACGGTTCCAACTATGTAAACAAGAATGATGGTTTTAAGTCAAACTGAAGGTTTAACTATACCAGATCTCCTAGGAAAGATGACTTCCAGTGTTTAATTCTGTTTTCTGTGAGCAAGTCTTCCGTTTTGTTTTAAAGTTCACTATGCTTAACTTTTTTTATTTATCTTTTTGTTCCTTTGTTATGAGAAATCCATGCACCAAAGCCTGCTCTCAGATTTCTTGAACTCAGCAAGCCAATAGTATGATTCACTCCCTCTACATCTACCCAGTCTGTTACCACTGTCCCAAACATGCAGCATCAAACAGCATGTCAACATCCTGTTGACTGGTCTAGAGTACAAGCAGATAATGTGCTTTTCAGCGGTGCTGGGTATTAGACTGGAGAGGAGGAAAGAATCAGTGGGTCTAAGGCATTCTGTTTGATCTTTGGACATGAAAACATTATAGACAGTCACAAAGAATCTGCAACACTCTGTCCACTGAGCTCTTGACCTTACCCATTTTCCCCCCATGGTGTCATTAAACAAACTACAGCTCATGGAAAACCAAGCACAGGGCTGTAAAGAAGATGTAGAGTCTCCTTATGTTTCCGTTTCACAGAGTAATAGCATGTTTTGAGAAGTATTTTCATTCTAGTGACACTGGAGGTTTCCCTGAGAACACAGATACTTTACAAACACAAATGGAAAAGAACATGCCCCAAATAAACTAACAATCTAAGTGGGGACACCGTAAACACAAACAGGCACACTACATCCTTTAACTGCAAATAGTTGTGAGATAAGCTGGGGGCACACTGTGTTCCAAGGATATGAATATATCCCAAAGATTCAAGCAGAAGTCAGAGGCGTGGTAAAAATAAAGACATACGTTTGAGATACAAAGTAGGAAGGAGAGCTGATCTCTTATCTTCAGAGTAAATCCTTCTCTTTTGGTCTTGTATGAGGGTTGAAGAACTTGTTCAGTAACAATTACTGTTATGATTGCAGACAGAAAATTCTTACTCTGTGCCCCAAGGATTTCACAAGCTAGTTGTGCTTACAGTCCCTGGCAGCATAGGCATCATAAAAATGTGAGTTATACTAGCTTCATATTCCAACCTGGGTAGTAAGTCTACTTTGATCCCTTTTGCATGGTCACAAAGGTTTCATCCTCCATGACATTACACTAGACCTGCTTTCACCCACACAAGGGATGGGTAGTCTATGGCCAGTAATCCCCACCCTCTTAGCACAGAAATAAATGGGGAACAGGAGGACTGAAGTCAGGGTGGAGACCCTACTGTACATGGTAACAAATAAACAGACTATTACTCCTTCCAGAGATAAAGGTAATCAGTAGAAAATCATATTTCACAGGGAGTCCAGAATCAAACGTTTTTCTTGAGCATCTTTCGTATGAAGTATCCCTCGTTCAGGATTCAGCCTAGCTTCTGCTGCTGTTACATCCCCTCCTCAAAAGTCCAGATGGTGGATCCAAACACTCTCTCTGATGCTGGGGGGCTGCACAGGGTGGACAAAGAGGGATATTACTAAAGAGTTTTCCACTCAGCCTCTTTCAATCTTGCTACAGTTTTTACAGGCCGAGATTAAAGATTTTGCATTATGTTTTGTCATGAAGATCTAGTTTCTAGTCTGATGACCTACTGTTGTCAAGCATAACTTCCTGAAGAGAGACTTTTTCCTTTGGTTTATTTATTTATTTTCCTTCAAGAGCAGCCTAAACCCTCCCTTCCTGTTGAGAAAAACAGCTGCAGCACATGGCATCAGTGTGCCGAGCCTGAGTGACTATGAAATATCATTTATCTTGAAGCGAGATAGTATCAAAGAGAACAACTGTGTGGGCCTGACTATGAATCCATTACCGAGTTGTGTTCAGGAGGAGTAGGATAAGTTGCGGTATCAGAGGCAAAAGAGGTCTCACTTCTGAGCTAACACTCTTGAACCTGAAAGAACTGCCACATCTGAAAGCACTACTGAGACAACAAGGGAATTTTGGTTTCCTTCCTCAGAAAAACACTCTGAGGTTTCAAAGGTTGGAGATACAAAAGTGTTCACGAGGGCAAAAACCCTATACTTCTACTGCGCATTAATGGGAACATGGTGGCCCCAGAAGATCAAGTAATTGGCCGATGAAAGCCATACGGCTGACACACACACTTCCCAGTGTACCTGTGTTATCCCACAGATCAGGTGTATCCTGTATGAACGCCACAGCCCTTAGATATAAAATGCTTTCAGCCACCCTTTCACTTTTTTTTTGTTTTGCGGGGGGGGGGGGGGGGGGGGGGGCGGGGGGTGTGTTGCCAGAAGCAACCACTATATTTGAAGTTTAGGAAAGAGTTCAGACAAGCTGGAAATCAACAATTAACCACATATTTCCCCCACCATGACTCCACTCCCCTCTTTTGCTCTGGGTTCCCTTGGTGCCTCCTGGCCCTCAGGGGTAGTCGGCTGAGGGTCAGAGCAGGCAGAGAGCACTGGGCTGCTCTTTGTTTCACAACCCGGTCTCAGGCTCCTCCAGGAGCATGCTGGGCTGTGTAGAGCTGGTTGTGCTCATTTCTCTTTTCAACCTCACATATTTCCCATTAATGGTGAGTGGGAAAGGTCAGGGAGTATGTCCTTGAGGGCCTGCTTGAAGGCACGCAACAGCCTTGGGAAATGGCTTTCTGATTTCCTGGAAATCCCAGCCTATTCAATAAGCAAAGAAAGAAGTCCTAAGAAGAGTGAAAATATCAAGGTGCCAAAGGGAACTTTCCTATGTGGGCTTGATTCTGCCAGAATCCTTCTATGTAAACTTGGGTATAACTCCCCCGGTGTTTTTGGTGGTAGGAGGGTAGCCTTAATAAGAACAAAGAAAAGAGATGCAGGAAGTGTTGCACAGATGCAAAAGGGCTATGCACTAGGAGCTACCTGGGTAGAGTTTAGGCAGCCCACTTGAGTGTGTGTATGCCATCTTGAGTAGCCTGCCACAAGACTCCTGGGAAAGGTCCAAGCCACTGGCACTAGCATAATGAAGGCATCAATACTTCAGTTCAGCTGCAGTGGCTGAGAAGTCCTTTCTCAACAGCAGTTGTGAAATTTCTCAGGGATCAGGATGATGAAAGATTTAAATGTAATAACTTTGCATGACAACAATTCTCATGCCTTAGGACAGAAAGTTCCAATTTTACCTGTGCACATTGTGCTTCAAATATAGAAAAAGAGGTAATAAATAACATGCCCATCAGTATTTTCATAGAGGATCTATCTGGTGTAAATCAATGCTGTGTTACAGAGTTGAAGGCAGTGGAGCAACGTCAGTTTTTTCTATTATTTTTCTCTCTGTATTTTGTGCCTTGCTTTGTATATCATTAAATGTTCCAGGGCTTTCTACTGTGAGCCCAGAGTGTGGAAAATGCTGAGTAAAGTCATTTACTGTATCCATGCTCACAAACAAGCTGTTATTTGTTGTTGGCATGTAAATAAGTCACTGTTCTTTCGATTTTATAGCTGTTTAATAAATACTGTGAACCAAGTTTGCAGCATTGATTTTTTGTAGGAGGTCACTGAGATGATTTCACAGAAATACCCTGCAACACTTTTGCAAAACAGGATGAGTCTCAGCCTGAATTTCATGACTCTGTTTTTTTCCACTTCCATTCCGATGGTTACTGTGTTTTTGCTGTCACAGGCAGGCGGTTAATTCACCCTGACTCACAGAGACGAGGAAAATGGAAACTTTGTCCACTCTTCTGAGTGTCTAAGACATATGCATTATAAATTAGTTGTATTTTGGTATGACCTAGAAGTCCTAGCCCACGTCAACTGCAGACAGGCTGTGTTTGCACACCTAAAACAACTACATACAGCTGATTGCAGTATAGCATGTGGATAGCCAAATATTTTTAAATGTCAAAAATATAAATGAGGGAGCTGGTAGTCTAGTCCAGGATGAAAAATTTGCTGTGGAGTATAAGTAAACTAACCCATGCCCACCAATAAAGATATCCTATTTATAAACAATGCCTACCTGGAGATTAAAATAAAAATTCTAAGACTGGGGGGACATCTCTTGTATCATCTTCATTCTACAGACGGCAAACTGAGGCAGAGATTAAATGCTTTGCTGAAGGTGCCATAAGAAGCCTGTGTCAGTGCCAGGACTAGAGTTACCTGTGCCTCAGCCTGTGCCTCAGCCACAGGTTCCTCCTTGTTTTGAGCACAGGGTAGATCTGTGCTATATACTGACACAACTACTCCGACCTAGTAAATGTCATTCTCAATTTTCACTCATTAAAAGGACAGAATCGGTTAGACTGAGTGTTAAGGATGCTGCTGGGCAATGAAAATTGAAAGCCCTACTTTCAGTCTCACCCACTGGTGATAGGGAAGGTAGCCAGCTCAAGTTTTGCACTTGAAATAATATCAACAGTGGTCAGTAGGGTTTTGGGAAGCAAATCTAATAGGTGCATCTAGATTTGGCGAAGAATGAAAAGAGCATTTTCTTTCCACTGGTTGCTGGCTAGTAAAAGCAAAGGGGTGGAACACATCCAAGTTGCAAAACTTGAATACAGTTACTGCTATCTGCAAATGGGTGCCCCTCCCCGCTCATGTGAGCTACACAGGCAAAAGAGAATGACACATGTGCTGTTTCCTTTTCCAGTTGTAAAGGGGTCAGGAGCCAGGCAAGGAGAGCCCGAACAAGAGGAGCATTTTCCTGGGCTCTTCCAGCTGTTCTGTTCAATCCTGCCGTCGGTTCTGAGCAGGGAAGAGAGACTGTCAAGACAAATAAGGCATTTTTCAAAGGCGTAAATTATGAGTTACCAAAACAATACAACATCTCAACCACGTGAGTACTCTTATTCCCCCCACCCCACCCCCCCTTACAATAAGAGTGGTTTTTTTCAGTCTGCTGCTTAAAGAAAAGATTGTCTAATGTGTTTCATATGTAAAAAGGAAAAAAAAAAAAAGAGAGAGAGAAAAAAAAAAGAAAGAAAAAAGAACGCCTGAAACTAATCCTGAAGAGAAAAAGTTGTGATGAAACTGTTTTCCTTTTTTATTCTTTGTGTTTGTGCACGCGCGGGTGTGTGAAGAACTGAAAGAGGCTCTGCAAACTTTGGCTTCTGAATAGGAACAAGCAAAGTTAGTAACGTTTCTGCCTAAACCCTGGCTTAGAAAAGTTTCATTTGAATGCTTTTCCCTCCCCCCACCTTCAGGAATGAAAATATAGAGCATTTCAAAAGCATACTGACGCTTTTCTGAGATATTAATGGTGCTGCCCAACTTGTCTTCAGAGTTTCAAGCTGTCTGTGTGTAATATGAGACACAAGCCACAAACTGGCAGTCTATATTTAAAGCCACAATGCATTTCTGCTCCTGGAAATTTAGAAACGTGGGATTAAGGACAAGGAAATTAGTTTCTCAGCAAGAAAGGGTACAGGAGGGCAAGTCCTCTGCTGGCGTAACTCTGCATATTTCAGTAAATTTTAAAAGAGAGTTTGGCCTGAACAGTCAAGTGAGCACGGAGGCTCAGCTGCAGCGTGGTAGCGTTCATTTTGGGACAGTATTAAAAAGAAAGCAGAGGGAAAGAGGGAGGATTCTGTTTTCATAAGCTGAGAAAATCAATGGGAAAATTCTGAATATTCAGTGTTGCAATAGCTCCATATCTCTTTTATGGCTTTAGTATAATCTTTGCTGTTTTAATTCAAGACAGTAGCTTTGTATTATTCTTAATAAATATTCTTTTATATAAAATTATAAAATAATAAAAAATATCTGCCAATAGCAGAATTGTTTAGCATACCATGGTACCAGTAATGAAGGCAAAAAGTACAGACGACACTGCTGTGATGTGCCTGTGGTTCAGGATTTGATCCAGAGACTGCTGTAAGAATATTTTTTCTGCGTGGATGTTGACACTGATGATGTTTCCCAAGCTCTGAATGAGGCAGGCTGATCCAGCAGAAATGACACAGTGAGCAGCACCTCTGCAATCCTGACCAGTAATTTCTATTTACCCTTCAGTCCTTTTTGCAAGTTCTAACCAACAAGAAAGATTAGATACTAACTTTATATTATTTTTTGATCCTTTTTATTCAGCAGTTTAGAATATTATAGCTTGTTTTGTATTGTTTCTATTATGGCTTGGTTTCTATTATTGATAGGAAAGAAACATTCAGGGTTCTGAGAGCTTGGGTTTGGAAAACCTTGAGTAATTTTCTGCCATTGGTGCTCTCCAAGCTTGTGCAGGTGGGTGGTTGTGACTCACTGAGATGCATTTTGTTCATTGTGCAATATCAGCAAGGGTCCAGACCCAATCTTGTATCTTTAGTGATGGGCTTGGCCAGGTGACAAGTCCAGGACCAGTTCTAAAGTCCTGAATACATTACAAATTACTTCTCTGACAGACCCAGATTGTTCGAGGACTCCACAGAAGGCCCTAGGGTGAATCTGGATGAGGAGTTAGTACCCCAGGGGGCCTTTTGTCTGTTCATAATGAAAAAAGGCTGATTCATCAGGTTCTCTTGTTTTTTCCAAAATCTAGGCAGGAATTCTCAGCTTGAACCATTTTAAGATCATATGATTGCCAGTGAAAATGAATGGCCTCCAATCTAGCTAGAAGAAGTATTCTGACTGAAAAATATTTACTACCTATTCTTTATTTGACCTCAGAATTTCCCTTACTGATTCAGACAGGATGTTCCTTTATTTAGTTTCAGTCTCTCTTTGTTTGATTTTTTTTTTTTAAATTACATGTATCAGATTTATGGATTAAAACCAAAATTAAATTAGAGGGAAGTCTGATAGTATTCTATTCCTGTATAATGCAAGTTTGGTGCATTGTTTTTATAAAGGTAGAGGTTTTGGGGGTAGGTCTTGTGGAAAAGGGTCCTATTTCTCAGTAAAATTCCTGCAATTTTTGCAAGAAACAAGATATTGAAAGATCAGTGTACTGACAGGCACTGCACAGCATGGACAGCAGATGTTTGCCAGAGAGGCAGAGTAATTGGGAAGACAAATTTGCTTCATAACCATAGTGAAAATCTTTGAAATGGGTGTGAAAATGCATAAAGAATCAGTAAAAACCTTTGACTATACTGAACATATTAATTCTTTGCTGAATACCTGCAGGTGAGACCACAGAGCACCTGCCTACTGATGTAAACTGAACACTGTTAAGTTACCTAATTGCTCGTGTTCTTTGCTTATCTCCTTGTGTTCACTCAAGGCTGAT
Source organism: Falco cherrug (assembly GCF_023634085.1). Classification (NCBI taxonomy): domain Eukaryota; kingdom Metazoa; phylum Chordata; class Aves; order Falconiformes; family Falconidae; genus Falco; species Falco cherrug. The sequence goes on along the minus strand of NC_073704.1, from coordinate 27,856,635 downwards.
AAGGAATTTGTATTCATTCTATAAATACAGTATGATCCTGGCAATTCAGGTGGGAGCAGACTACTGTTTCAGATTTAAAATATTCAACTCTGTGAAACTTGCAAATGTATTCCGCATCGATATGGGGATGCTACACCATCTAACCTTGGGCACTTCCCATGCCCAGCTCAGATATCCCACTGCTTTGAGTGGACTCTCTGTATTACTCAACAGAGAGGCAAGGGAGCCAGTAATTCTACCTGCTGATGTTAGGCAGTGTGTGTATATTTACTACGTCATTAATTGTTAATGGACATTTGTGTGTGGCTGGAGTAAAATGGAATGCCTAAGTAAAGCAGTCTGTTACCAAAGCCAAAAATGGAGTTCGGTTTGGATTTCATTGACTTGGATTGAATACAATACTGTGCTGTGGATATGTATCCAGTTTGGGGTTTTTTTTTTTAGTTCTTCTGATATAAAGGGGACCTAGCCTGACTGCACGAATCTCTGCTCAGATGTACAGGCAGTAGATGTCTGATTTATTATAAAATCTGAGGAAATCCATAGGTTTGTCAATCTCTGTTGAGACTGCAGCTTTTGTGCTCTTCCTTTTAGACTGCACTGACCCAGTTTGGAGGCAATGGGACAGCTCAAATGAGGTGAAGGACTCACGCAAATAAATGTCACCTGGTCAAAGTTTGGTCTGGGAGGCAGTGATCTATGCAAAACCATCTTCAGGGGTCAAACGTTTTCATCCCTTTGGAGAAGGTGCTCTGCACCTTACAGGACTTAATCCGTACTCAGCATGCTGGGACTGTTTTATTTGGAACCTTGTATACTCCAAATGCCAGCCGTCAAAGGCATTAGTGGTTAAGGAAAGCAGTTTGTGGAGGCTTCTCTTCCTCACCACCTACCAGCAGAAAAGGTTTTTCTTCTGGGCAGGTAGCGAAGCAGTCCAGTCTGTGCTTTGCAGAAGAATTGGCCCAAAGGGAAACCAGGAGTCAAGACTGGACCTCAGGCCATGCCACAGCTGCAGAAAAAGGAAGAGGGTCAGGAACAGGGTGAAGCAAAGCATGCCTTGTGAACTGCACGTTTTCCATCTGCATTGCCAGCTGTAGTTCAGCAGTAGCCCAGCAGTGCAAGCCTGCTCTGGGGGGAGCAGACCCTGCTGCTGCCTCTGTCCCACGAGCTGGAGGTCTCAGCTCCATCATGCCCATCTTCTCCACCTGCCACAATGACAGCTAGGGTTTCTGGCAAAAAGAGTCAAGTATGTGTGGGATGTCCCCTCCAGAGAGGTTGAGAGCTTGCCAAAGGTGCCCCCCCCCCCCCCAATAAAGGCAAAGTGAATGGTGAATCTGGTTATGACAGCAGCCTTGCCCTATCTTTAACTCATTTTGAGATATATTTTGGGGCTGCAGACTGATCCTTTAAATGTTCATGGAGCAGTACCACTTGGGTTTCACACAGGGCCTGTGAGAAGCCACAGATGATCCCTGTAGGCTTTTAATCACGTTATTCACTGTCTTGGCAATAGATTTGATTTCATTGCCCTTAATCAACAGAAGCACTTGTCTGTGACAATAACTAATAAACAAAAATGGAGGCTATTGATTATGAAAATTTTGGTCATCACTGGTAAACTTGTGAGCATTTATAAGCAAGGAAACCTATAGATTATAACAACCTCTCATTTTTAGCACAGAAGTCTCAAAACAGGTCCCACAAGCATTTATGTAAATTGACTGCCTCTGCTTCTATATTTGTCTCTCACCACTGTGCATATGAATTGGAAAATTTGGCTTTATACCCCAGGGCTTTCCCTGACACCCCAATTGCCTGAGATGTTGATGTGAAAGTCTGTGAATTGAAAGACCCAGAATGCACCTGAAATTTCAGTAATTAACAGCAGAAATGTTGGTAAACCTCTAAGCTGGAGGGAATGGGCGGGATGTCCACCCAGATAGGAGTCTGCTTTTTTTAAATACACAGCTCTCAGCATTTCTGGACACTGCTTTTCACACATACACACACACACACACAAATAGGGGGATGGAGAAAAAGAAAAGAGAAGCCAATTATTTACACAATAGATGTTAAAGATTCAGGTTATGGCTGGTTATGTGCTTAAGCCTATTAGTATTACAGAATCATGCAGTGTCTGCATCTCATTGCTGATACTGCTGCACCTTTCTTTCTAGGCTCTGGTGGAATATACCCTGTATCCACCGCTGTTCAAATGACTGAGTCCAATCAGCAAAGCCTTTTGTACAACAGGCTTTCAGGACTGCATTCTCTAATGAAAGTCTGTTTGTGTGTCTGCTCTGTGGAGTGCCTGTCTCTATTGTTGGGGCGGGATTAGTATTCCTATAGCATACAGAAATTCAAGCCAGCAGAGGGATCTGATTGTGCTAGGTGCCGTATAGGCACCCTTTCTTCAAAAGGCTGGTAGCCTACCTAAAGGATGGATTACAGGTAGGAGAGAAATGACTGCTTCCCAGGGGCACTCTGGAGAGGCAGCTTTTGGCTGTGGGAAGGCATTTTTAGCAGCCAGGAGGCAGGAGCTAGTATTGATTCCAATAGACCCACTGGGGCAACAACTCTTTGCTTCCCACTCTCTAATTTTGTAACACATGCTTAGGAAAAAAGGTAGGTCTGAAATCATTTAGCAATTGCCCTGTTTATTTCCCACAGAAAGAACAGAAAAATTTTACACATGATATTTGGTGCTAGTAGAAACTTTGTTTACTTTTTCTTCTTTTTTTACCTCACATTGAAGTTGTGATAGGAAATGCATGAAAAATTGAGGGACACCCAGATGTTGCAGTGACAAGAATACATGAACACCTTAGCTGGGCAAATATTTGGACAGCACACAGACTGTTTTACTTACTTCTGAAAGACTTAAGTTCCTAAGTCAAATGAATTTGGCAGTGTTACCCCAGTAATGAGTTGATGAAAAATTCACCAGCTGCTAGGCATTCTGAAAAACTACTTGGTGAATGAAGAAAAGTGGCACTTGGAGAAATCAGGTTTGGTTTGTCAACAATTTATGAACACGCATGGAGAAAGGGACTGTCTTCTCTGGATGATTTATTTGTAACCCATAACTCAATTGCATCAAGTAACAATACTGCAACATTATAACAACAGACATGCAGCTCGTAATTTGTAGCTGAAATAAGATCTGAACTCTGTTTCTCCAAGAGTCAGCATGGTCTAATTCACACCAGATTCCCAATGTTAGCATGGAAATCAAATGCACTGTCTGTGCTATGCTGCTCCCTTATTGCAGATGTACCTCGCACGTGTAGTTTCACCAATGAGACATCTGGCTAAGTGATTTTCCTCTTAATTAATCTTCTCATCTGCAAAGGAGGCCAGTGTCTCATATCTTCTCTTCTGACATATGTTTCACCACAGGGTTCTTCCTGATGAAGCAGAAAACTTCACTTAAAATCTCAATGGGTTAAACTAGTTCTACTGCATTGAAGTTTTAAAGTGATTTTTTTCCTTCTCTCTCCCTCTCTTTTTCATCTTAGGGGGGAAAAAAAGAAATCAGTTATTTCATGAGGGTCTACCTCTTTCTTCTTCAGATAAGCCCTGAAATGGAGTTAAGCTTTTTATCAGTAAGTTGCAGGGGGGTTTTTGAACACACCCTGAGACAGCTCCATGTTATCATGAGTGATAAATGCCTATTTTACTGGAGACTGTATGTTTAAAATGTCTAGTTTTATGAGGCAGTCCACATTATAAAGAGCATATGTGACAAGGTCACAGCAATGCAGAATCAGACATCAAGTCTTTACATATGTGTAGGTGGTTAGATTTGCAAATAGAGACTATTTTAGTATCATCAAACCCAGAAAATGGATTTGAATTCTTTATATACATACATATATGCACACACACAGTGTATCTATATATAATATACTGTATAACGGTATGCATATATATACACAGACATACATATCTATACACGGACACCCCTCTTCACCACTTACATGGCTTTTCACTAGTCAGACTTCTCAGTATAGGGAGTTTTATTTCCCTGACCATATCTCTATTCACAGATCAATACCCACACAAACACGTTTCCCTTTTTGTATGATAGATACCTTCAAAAGTGGCAGAAAAAAATGACTGTATTTTTGAAGGCTTAGCAGAGGCATAAACTCAAGAACAAGAAAGAAAGCAAGGAGATGGTTTGGGCTACATAAGAAGCTGAAAACATTACAAAAAATCCTTTTTTTATGATATAGTAAAACATTAGAGAAACAGCCTTATACAAACTATCTCTTGCAGATGCCAGATTCAGATGTCTCTCTGCTGACTGTATATACAGTTGGAGCGTAGCAGCGCATGACGGTATAGACACTGAGTCACTCCATGTTTTGAAATTAAGCATCTACGTTACTTGCCTGAATCCATCTTGGAGACTACTACAGGACCCATGTCCATATAAGCAAAGATTCAGAGAAAAGCAATGATAATAAGAAGCAAAGAGGAAGTAGATGTTCCATATGGCTCAAGCTATTTAAAAAGGGAGAACCCAGATTAGGACAGGCCATGTCTGCACTCTTCTTCAGGCAGTGAATGGTTTAAACCTCAAGCAGGCAGGAGATTGGGTCAGGTTTGTGTTCTTCTAGTAGCTCATCTGTGCTGGGAGAATTTGGTACTTGCATCTTCAGGACAGTTTTACAGAAAAACCGGTCATTTTAGCGTGTTCATGCTGAAAAAAATTTATTCTTTAAAGAATAACTACCCTCGTTTGGAAACAGAATACTTATTCAAGAATCAATTCAATGTTATTATGTAATTGTTTCACCTCAAACAGTTACGGGAAAATGAATTTATACTGGAGTAGCTTTCACAGAATTGTTACTCCAGGTTCACTTGATCCTTTTGTGTAGGCATTTTTTTTCTCTGTACACAAGAAAAATAAGCTTGTTTTCTTTGCAGCAGCATTCTTACTAAGACAAAAGCAAGAGGCTTCTCATCTGCTAATTGGATGTTTCAAACATTTCAGTCACTTAACAAGAGATGAAACAGCAGCCCTTGATGACCAAGTTCAGCTAAACCAAATAAACCTTAGTTAAAACAAAGAGCCTGAAAATCACTTAACCACAGGTTACTGAGGACTTACATGTATGAATGAGTAGAGGGAAAAAATATTTCTAGTGCAAGGTGAAGAGGTACCATAACAAGGCGGTCATCCAAGAATCCAGGAAACCTGTATATATTTTCAAAAATTCTAAAGTATGTTTAAAATGACACCCTGAATGTTTTTGGTTTATTTCTATCTTCTGTGATCTATATGGGTGTATTGTTAAAATTTGCTTTCAAGGTTTTCTTAGCATGTATTAGGGCTATAAATTTACCAATTTATTAAATTATTGCTGTATCTGTGATGCAAGTATGCTCTGAGAGAGTGGACCAGACTCTATCAATACCTCTCTCTCACACCTGACCTCCCAAGTTGTCTAGTTCAGGTACCCTCTGCACCTCCTAGTCCTTCCTGTCTGACCCTTTCTCAGCCCACAGGTAAGTGCTCGTATCTCAATACAGGAAAGACACACAGGTCCCAGTTGTTAAATGCTATTCCCTCCCTTTTTTCAAGGACCTCCCACAGTCCTGACAGTGGGAAGGAAGAAAAGCATAGACAAGGAAGACATACATCTTCCCCTGTCCTCCTCTGGGCTGAGGCCTTGTTTCCTTTGGGAATCACCCCCTTATCCATCTCCCTTCCTCTTCTCTGTTGGTTTGGCTTTGTTCTTTCATCTTCACAGATTGCTACAAAACACCTCCCCCCTCCAGATCTTTCCTGTCATCACATAGGAATTTTTATTTACAACCTGGGACACACCTTATACATCCTGGATCACACAATTGAGAGAGTTCATTATTGTCTGTCTCTTTTGAATTTCCATAATTACATCAGTGGACTTTGATTTTTGGACTGTGTTGCATAGAAATCCAATTTTACTCTCACTGAACCCATTGGGAGTTTTTAGTTTAAAGAAGCCTATACTACCAGTTGTTAATGGCAATTAAGCCCTTGGTGGAAACAGGGCAATATACACAGGGTTAGGCTACATCTCTACAGAAACTCCTGCCTAAGCTGTTGAGCAGAGCAGAGCAGGAAGCACAACTGCTGTTGGGAGCCATGCTTCCGTTCCAGCTTCCGCTTTGCTTTGGGAAAAGGAGAAGTCATGGGTTTTTCACTCTTTTTCAAAACCACTCAGTGTGCTTTGCACACCCTATCACTTTTCCTTTTGCCAATCCTACTCTTGCCCCAGTCATGAGGAAAGAGTGGAGTGAATGGCTTCTGTTAACATCAGCACAGCCAAGAAGAGCTGCACCAGGTCAGAGAGGAGAAGGGTGCTTTGTAGGTCCCTCTTGTGCAGGCTGTGTCCACCGAATGGAAAGGAACAAATTCTGAAACTTGTTGATTGCCTTTGGCACTTTCCCATCTCCCACCGAGAGGTGTCTTCTCCTCCATACGTACAGATTGAGCAACAGCTAATGTCAGGATCCTTGATTATTCTTAAAAAAAATGAAGTCACCTTCTGTTTCACCTTTTGTAGAGCTGGATGGATCTGGTCCCTCCAAACACTTTTCTCATCCTGCTTACTTGCCCACCCGCTTCACCATATATCCCCAGTTTATGCTTCCTCCTTCTCAAGCTTACCTTTCCACACCCTAACCCAAGAATCCAGATCTCATTTCTACTTACTTGCTGTACAAGGGACAATTTGAGATTACTTGAAGTCCAAGCCATTACCACAAAGGCAGTGGTGGTGTGGTGACTTCATGTAGTGAGAGATGGAAAAGATGGTGGTGTACAGCCCAGTCCCAGGAAGAAGCTAGATTGCTCATAGCCTGGGTTAGCCAAGTCCTTCCTCTGTTTCCAGCTCTCCAGTCAGCGTCTCCTTCCTACTCATTATTAATAGCAAGCTCCCACCATCTTTCTTCTCACATCCTTCCCATTCCTTCTTAACAAAATACGGTCTCCTCCATTGCATGAATTTATCCTTTTTGCTTTGTTTAGTCTGCAGATTCCTCAGGACAGAAATCCTCTCTCCTTCCGTCTCCTTTCTAAACAAAAGTCACCCATTATTTGCCACTTCATTGCTGATGGCAAAGAGCACTGACCACATCCATCTTTCCAAGTTACCTCATCAAGTTGCTCATTCTGGGAAGAGATTTAGGCCTCCTGAAGCATAAAGATAAAATGCAAAAAAACCAACCTTAGGTAGGACATCAACTGGCAAAGTATATCAAGTTGGAAGGACTTTAGTGTTTTCTCCTTGAAAATATTTTCCCTCTAAACATATTTATTTGTATTCTCTGAGATAGTCTCTAGACTGTGGAGATCAAAGCATGCTGGAAATCCAGCAGAGTTTTAAAGTGCATTAAAGGTAGCGTGTTTCAAAGCCACATGCCTGAACATTTAAGCACCATGGAAGAAATGAAGTAGCAGGTGGTAATACATGTAAACATGATTGTTCTAATCTTCAAACTTTTCAACTTGTCAAAGCCTAACTCTGTGACACAACGTTTGACAAAGAGCAAAAATAAAGGATGCTGCATGCATACAAAGACACACAGGAAAGCATAAAGCCCAAAGACACCAGTCAGCTTTGGGGTTTCTCTTTCAGCTACACATCTGCTCTTGCAAGTCATTTACAGCAATAAGGATGTGGATTTACCAGACTTAAGTGGAACCTGGCAACTCTGAGCATGGAGTGAGTGCTTCTTTGGAGATTTAAATAGAAAAATGTAGCTCTCTGCTGCGTATTTTTCACCAAGGAAAATAGTATAAAATGCCATCCACTACAGACTAGTGGCATTTGTAAATGTCTGCATATTGTGAATAGATAGATATAACCAGTCTTTAATGTTCCTCACTTAGCAACTGAAGCATTGTCAAAATATTTTCAGGTGGTTTCACAGAGCCAAAGTGAGACAAAATGCATCTCTTTTTCTTTTTATTACTCCTAAAGAAATGAGAACATAATAACGAGAGATATCCACCAGATCTAACCCCTTTCCTGCCTTAACTTTTGGTGCTTGTTTTCTGATCAGCTGTAGCTGCAAACAGAAATCTTCATCACCTGAGGTCCTGGCATGTAAACTAATAGTTGCCCATTTCTGTCTCCTTCACATTTCTGCAGTTTCTCAGGAAATTCCTTACTCATTGCAGGTTAGCACTGCATTGCTGAAGTCAGTGGTGGTGAGATACTTGTACCCTGGAACTCAAGATCGCTCATATTGATTTCATTGGACTTTGGATTAGAATTTGCTGATTTCACATCTTCACTTTTTTAATATTATTCTGTTTCAAATGCCTTGACTTACCTCACAGCAGCCTTATCTACTATCACCACAGATTTTAATGAAGGCAAAGTGATTTGATTTATCACTGGTAACTAGAGCTTTTCTAGGAACCACTATTGAAGGCAGAGGGTAGTGGGGAGCAAATAAAGATAAACTGATTCTGTATGCTCCCAAAGAAGAATACTTCTTGCTGATTCAAGGTTGTTGCACATTAAGAAAATATATCTATGGCTCCTGAGCTTATTCTCCCTGTGGATTAATGATCCATAAGGGACTCCTTGTACCAAGGAGGAGTAAATCACCCCTCCTGCTTTTGGAAGGCAGAAATGTGACTGGGGACATAAATGGTTTTGCATTTCTATGAACTTTGCTGTTGCTCCTTGGTAAAAGATTTCCCCTTCTGGAATCCATTAAAATCTGTGAATCTCAGGCAAAGACTGTTCTTCCTCCTCCTGTGTTCTGTGTGAGATGTTTAATCTCTGCATCCTGGGGACATAAACATTTGTGAGCTGGAAACAGAGCATGAGCCAAGCCCTTCACTTGGAGTACGTCCTTTGATTTTCCTTGCTTGTAATGAATGAAACCTTTCATTTCAACAGCATCTGACTTGTGTCAGAAGGTTCATGACTAACTGGAGCAACAATGGGGAGGCAGAGATGGATGGAACTGTTTAAAATGTGTCATTGCTAAATAAGTAAAGATCAGCTTTAAATATGGGGGAAGAAAGCAAGAGAAGGTACGACTGCATGACTGCTTTTAAGATAAAGTGCAGCCTGGACTTTTTCCCCTTACTCCTCTTCATGACTTGCATTTCCTTTACAGAAAAGGTCATGCCTTCTCTCCCAGGCTGCAAAACCCCTCCCTGGGCAGGAAGCGTATCCTGTGTCCTGTTTTCTCCAGAGGCCGGTAGCAGAGCAGATAGGAGCATGACTTCCATGTAGTTGCTTCCATTGTGTTGTTTTTAAGTGACCAGAGTACCGAATTGCTGGGTAAATCCCTTCCCTTTCAAATGCAGTGTAGCACAGCCCCAGGACCTTGCAGAGTCTGGCAGCTGCTGGAAGTGGCCAGAGGGGGAAATGCAAGCTACTCCCTTTGGAGGCGTTGGAGCCTATTTTTGTCAGATATGAAATTGCAGCAGTTATTGCGGGGGGGCGGTGAGGGGAGTAGGGGTGGGTGGGCATACATCCTGTAATTAAAGATTGTGTCTGTGACTCATTCCAGAGGAGAGGGATGTATTTTTATTATATTCCTCATTCAATGAGGAAAATAGGCTTGGAAACCGGAACATCTAGCACATGCCATTTTCCACCTAAGTGATTTCCTTCACAGCTCACACCTGAGAAGAGACTGTCAATTCCCTAAGGGACCAGCCCTCCCCAGTCATGCCCTGCTGCCTGCAGCACACAGCAAGGTCCAGGGTTTGTGGGTGGCTGGGGGAAGTCTGCCAAGGAGACACTGATAAATATGGATGTCCAGCTTTGCAGATGATTTTGTTTGCCAGTATTTGGCACATTAAGGTAGCAGCTTGATGTCTGTGGGCATAGGCATCTATATCCCTAAGAGGATACTTCTCCCCACCCCAACCCCAACCCCACCCACCCCCCACCCCGCACTGAACATAATCCTGGGTGAGGGGAGATATAGAAAGAAATGCAAAATCAGTCCCTTAACAGGCGCAAAACTATGTCATGCCAGCTGTGGCCAAGGGTCGTATCATCTCTCCAGACTCCCAGGGCACGCATATCTGCCTTTCCCATTCCTCATCCTTGCTGGGATATTTCCAATCCATCTTCTAGCTAACAGTATTTGGTACCAATTTTTTCCCATACTTTGTTTCACTACCATTGAACAATTAAATGGTGGTGTGGCATTACCAGAGCTGCCTGTGTGTTTTCCTTGGCCCTTACCAGCTGGCTGCATGGTTACACCAGTATTAAGAAAAAGAGACTTTCTTTCCCAGGGACACTGCCACCTCTTCCCATCTGCTGCAGTACCCATGACAAATGATTACCAACATTGGTTTGATCCTGATGGTGCTGGGTATTCTTGCCTAACCAGGACTTAAATGTTTTTTTAGATCTGCCTATGAAAATGCTGTAGTGAGCATGGAGCTGACATTCCACCTTTCCCATTACAGCCAGCAGCTGATGCCTAATGGAGAGTTAAAGCACAGGGCAACCATCTAGGGATCTGAGGCATGGGAAATTCTTGAGCCAGAGTTAGTATTTCAGTGTTTAAAGGGTTGCCTTGGGGTATAAAAGCTTTTGCATTTACCAGAGTTTCTCATATTAAATACTTTAACGTCCTGTTCACATCCAGACTCAGGCTGGGTCTGTGGGCTGTTTTATCCACTTGGCAGGACTGAGCCTTGCCTCCCCCTCTTCCCTCTTCTTGAACGAGCTCTTTTAACTTGTACTTGAAGGAATTCAACCTTGGGAACTCAGCATTACTGAAGGCACAGCTTGTGTCAGGGAGCAAGGCACTCTGCCTTGTTTCCCCAGGTAACCACAGTGCCTCCAGAAGCCACGCAGACATGCACACAGTTGTGACTTTATCCTTTTGTCCCCTCTAACAGCCAGCTGTGCAGCAGGAGCCGGCCCCAGAAACTGTACAGGCTGTTGTGTGAAGCTATCCACGCAACCCAGCACAGCACAAGGGTGTTGACATGCCTAGCCCATGTCTGGGAATGCAAGCGGGATAGGGGAAGCCTCTGCCACTCCTTCTTCCCTCCTCATTCAGCAGAGCTCCTGCTTGTCAGACAAAACACTTCAGTGGAAGGCTTTAAGGAGGTAAAGCCAGGCTGCTGTGTATGTCCGTTCTTACAAAGCATAAGCATATCCAAGGGAATGTTTCTTGCTGACTGTCTGCTACAAGGACTCCCAAGAGCAAAGAAGCTAGAAAGACAAGCCTTAGAGCTTCTGCCTATGTGTTTAACTCTCATGAGGGTGGCAGAGGCATGGGGCAGGGCTACCACATCTCATGAAAGTAGCTTAGTGGATTTAGAAACACAGGCATTCAGGTCTTGTGGAATAAGGAATTAAATTTAACAGACAGGCCCTGTAAAAATGTGGGCTGTTTTATCCACTTCTTTCAGTTTATTCCATCTATGCAGACAGAATCAAAGAATGTGAAGGGATGTGAGCTTTATTCATCTCTAACTTGTAACAGATACATACTTGTGTCCAAGCCTTGCCCTAACACGAAGTACAGCATAACTCCTCCTGAAATAAACTGCAGCTCACCCATATCTCGGGGTGGAACTTGGCTCTTAAACAAAGTTTAATGGGAGTCTGCTCTGGTTGAACTCTACTTATGACTTCATATTTTCCAGTGTTGTGCTAACGCTGTTGGTTTGTTCATTTTTCTTTTCTTTTCTTTTTTTTTTTTTTCCTCCATTTATACTAATAGGTGTTTCAGTGGGATAACTTGACCTTATGATACTGTTAAAAGCAGACTTCTCTGGAGGCAATGTTAAATAATTTGGGTGTGTTATGAAAGGGCTTTGAGAAATTTGCAGGCTTTCATGATGGCTTGAGAAGACAGAGTTTTGCAGCCTCTTAGGCAGCATCAGCTACTGAATTAAACTGGGAAGCTGGAAAACAGAGAAGATGGGCAGAGACTAAATATGATGATGTTGATGATTACTCCTTTGTTCTATCATGCTTCTAATATCCATAAAATGGAGTTTTTAAAAGTTTTCACCGTTGGCCTAACAGAGCAGTTGGAATGCAAGACACATCTGCCACCAACTTCAAAGGGAGCAGAAGCTGTGTAAAAGATCTTTTGCAAATCCCACCTTGTATGTGTACCACTTGCTATTTCACTTTGTGTATTGGAGCACTGCTCTGCTTTGATACAAGTGCAAATGGGACAGCAGGAACTGCTGCTGCCCCTTTGAATTCTGCTGTGGAAGAGCAGCATCGCCCCAGGGAGGGAGAGTGGTACATAGTAACAGCCCTGCCCTAGAGTCCCTATTTTGACAGCTGAGAGAGGAGCCTTACTTCTTAGTGCATTCCAATATACTCTTACACAGGGAATGCCAAGCCCAGCTTTCTCCATGGCATTTTAAAGCTACTGTATTTCAAAGGAGTCACTTGGCTGTGAAAATATGGAGTTTTCTGTTTCATTCAGAATGGCCTAGCAAGGAAATGCCCAACTTTATCCAGCTGGTTTTCTCCTTATACTTGTCTATGGGGGGACAGTTTTTTCGTAGTGTAGATTTGCAATGTACTTCACCCACCCAAAAGAACATTCCTGGGTTTTGCCCTCTCTGTCTGCACCTAGCAAACCACTCCCAGTTAACAGACCGATGGACAGTGAGACTACATGATGATTTGGATCAGTTTGCCAATAGGTAAATACCACCCACCTCTTCCCTTTTGCTGGGCTGGTTTTCTGCTGGATTAACTTGAATGGAAAAGGGTTAGGAACAGGAATGCCAGTTCCTGCTGCAATGTAACAGCCAGCTCAAGCCACAACAATTCACCCTCAGCTTTCCTGCATATATATTTCATACATTTAGGAAAGGAGCAGCCCAAAGGCTTTACAGTAAGTGAAAAATATGTTGATCAGAGAAGTGCCATAGCAAGCATTAGTTGCTATTGAAAAGTACTAGACCATATTTCTTTGCTTAATGACACACATTAATCCTCCACTGAAATTGCCAGGGCTCTCCAAGCCAAATCTGGTTTTAAAGGTTTAAAATATAGTCCAAACCATAAAAATGTAACATTCTGACCAAAAAAAGGAGCTGAAAAAAATCTCAGCAATGTCTCTTTGGTTTTTCCTTTGCTGTTTATACCACTAAGGATATCATATACAAGCTTCGAAATGGTTGCAAAACCATGGCATTTTTTAAATTGGTGACCAAAATATTAATATTATCCAAGTACCCACTGCTACTTCTGTTTTCAGTCCAGTTTCCTAACGAAATGAGTCTTATGTGTTCCTGCTGTCTATCTGTCTGCATAATCATCTGTTCATCCATCTGTCACCTCCCATCAAGAACTTTTGGATGCACTGACCAGCTTCAACCAGATCTGAAAGAGAAACAGAAGCCCCAGAAATTATTATCATTCTCCAAGTTATATGAAAGTCAACACTTGTCTACAGAGAGCCATTCAAGTGAGCAGTAACACAAAAAGGACTCTGTATTAGGAGACTAAACTAAATGGAGTTCTTTTCTAGTTAGAAATGTAGTAGCATTAAACTTTGGCACAATAAGATGGCTTTTATAAACATGACTGCAAATAGCAGGCAAAAGCTGAGTGTAAGATACTATTTAAGCACCTGCAGGGGAGACCTAGCCCTTCTGACCAGTACATGTTGAAAGGTCTGCAAAAAAATCTACTGAATAACTTATAGAAAGGCTAAGCCGTCAGCACAGGCTTTGGAAAGGGCTGGGATTTATTTTCCCTAATTATAGATATATCTATAATATATAGAAAGCTAGACTTCTAATCTAAACTAATCTTCTGGGTTTGCTGCTTGGTTGGTGAGAAAAGAAATTCCCAGTCCATCCCCCAGGATTCATCCCACCTCTGTTGGAACTGAATGGATCTCCTTCAAGAAGGCATGTTTAGAATAGCATAGCATAGAATAGAAATAGAGTAGGAAAGGGGAAAGGGGAAAGGGGAAAGGGGAAAGGGGAAAGGAAAAAGGAAAAAGGAAAAAGGAAAAAGGAAAAAGGAAAAAGGAAAAAGGAAAAAGGAAAAAGGAAAAAGGAAAAAGGAAAAAGGAAAAGGAATTAAGAGTTCCAGCTGGCCGGGACCTACAACAACAATCTTGGCCAACTGCCAACTAGTGTCCTCTCTGCAGCACCTGTGGAGACAGTTCAGACCACAAAGACTTCTTTCCAGCCGTCAAACAGCTCACCAGTCTGGTTATCTGCTTTCCATCTACATGGGACTTACTATTCCTGTTTCATTAGGAGAGAGGAACATTACTAATGGGTTGTTAATGAATTTCACAGCAATATTAGTCCTGTGCTGAAAAACATTCAGTATACAGCTTCAATGAAGTTTTTTCATGCTTAGCTCTGTTAATGCATTCAATATGCTATTTGTCAAATAATGCCAGACAACTGTCCAAAAATAATAAACAAGCAAGATATTTTTCTTTTTTTTTTTTCTTTTCAACAATTATTGCACAATCTGTCTAGAATTGCTCAGATAAATGATAGATGGCAAAGAAGTTTTGCTAAAATTGCTCAACTCAATTCAGACAGCTTGGACTGATATGTAAATGCTTTTGAGATAATAAAATGGGCTTTGTCTTTTTAAATGGAGCAGATATGCAAATGAAATATGAATATTCATTGCAGAATCCTTGGAAAATGGGAAATGTTGTTGCCCTGGGCTACTATTTGCCTTGCAAGTTTCTAAGGTGTTTCAACACGTTTTATTTTCTTTGTTCAATATGCTCAATATTTAAAGCATTTGGAAGATTGTTTCCATTACAGGTATCTCCATTAATAATATTAACCTCGTCAGTGCTCCAGGAAAGATCTGTGTCCCTAAAGAGCATATGCTAAACATCCTCACATTTCCACTTGCAATGCTTACTACAGAGTGCCTTAGGCAAGCACTGGTGTAGGAGCTGGATGTAGATGAATACAATTCATATCAAATAAGCTAGAGGATGAAGCACAGAGAGTTCCCGTTTGCAAGAACTGTGTCACCTGTTGGACTGCTTTGCTACAAAATATTGGTGGTGGCAATGAGACATAAAGGAAGAAACCTGGCCACGTTGGGAAAATAATTATGCTTTTCTAAGGAAAGTAGACTGGCACTACATTCTTCGCATTGTCAGGATAATATTTTTGTGCGTAACTGCAGGATTTTGCCAGGCTCCAGGTGATTTCTAGATGACATCAGCTGTAATTTGATCATATCACCTGTAATTTAAACACAAAATCAAGATTTTTCATCTCAAAATGAGAAACAGACTTTATCAGCCTGAATAGAATAATCACCACGTTTCTTTCCTTGCATGTGTGTGTTCATTAAAAGAAGTTTTCTGCCAGCAACAGAACCAGTGAAATACTCTTCCTTTTGGATTTATGTCTCTGCTCCCTAAAAATCCCAGCCCCAGCATACAACAGCTCCATCCCACAACAGCTCCCCATTCAACTCGCTGCAGCTCCTCTGGATCTACATGCATGATGCCTGGAAAGCATGTGCTGCTAAACAGAGCTTAAAATTGCTGAGTCCTTGCCCCCGTTCCTTCACTGCTGGACTACTCTAGTCTTCCTTTTCTTTCCAGCCTACAGTTTGCATGAAAATGGAGGCAAAGTGCTTATGTTTGCCTGCTCTTCCTTTAGAAACAGTTGCAGTTTAATAATGGAGTCAAAACCTGTGAAGGTTACAAGGACATTCAGGCACACAGCAGGGACAGAGAAAATTGATGCAAAAATGGTGCCAAATGTATTCAATGGAAATATTTCAAAGACTAACAAACATTTCAGTCTGTCTTAGTTAGGGGGCCTCATTTTAACTGTTCGTCTTGAATAGTTCCATATCCATAAAAATGGGCTGTTTCAAATGTAAAGCCTAATCTTGAGAAGTTATTAAGGTCATAATGTCAAGCACGGCAACATTAGGAAACACAGAGATCACCTTATCCTCTGATGACATGGTCAAAAGACCCGAGAGTTGGGACTGGGGCTGGTAGAGCTGTTAGGTACAGATTAAAAGCACATCTTGGTAAATAATTACAAGGAATTTAACAGTGTCTTACTGCATTGTATAACCATTTACACAAGGGGTTGGGAAGGAATTGTCATGTTCTCCAAAACCTCTTGGCCTCTGACTTTCCACTCAAAGGTTCTGGCTCAAATTTTTATGCTTATGTTTCTAACTTGAAAAGTTTAGGTCACCAAAGTGTGCTTCTTTCATGCACTGTTCCTCCAGAATTACAAGTTAAGTATCTGTTAGAGGTTGCCAGATGGGCTTTCACTATGTTCATAGTCAGCTCCTTTGATTACCTATGGTCATTTGTAACATTTGTAATAGTTAATCAATTAAGACAGTGACTCCTTTCCATTCAGCTTTGATCTCAATGAATGAACAAATGGCTGGTTTGTTCCTATTTTGATTCAGCAAAAACTGACTAGATCTTAAAATTGTTGACTTTGGAGGAAAGTCAGGCAAAAATTATTTGCCAGATAGTGTTTCTTTCAAAACTTTCCCAATTAAAAAGTCCCCAAAAGGAGTACTTTGGTCTGATGAAGGTGAGGGAGGTGGGAGGAGGAGGGACATATGCAGGGAAACATCCAGCTTGTGGACTGTACCTTATGGATTGATTCATACCCCTTTTGTCACTCCTTTAATGAAGCAATACCAGGTCAATTCACCTTCCCCAGCAAGATGTTGTATGTTTGGTGCATGAGCCAACTTTGATGGTTCTGGAGGAAAAATATAAATGATGGCCTGGTTACATTAACATATTTCCATGGAAAAGTAAGGAACTTTTGGCAGTGATATTACTATAAACATGAGGCAGACAAAACAGGGCACAACTTGGAAGTTGCCACACACAATATTTTTTGGAAAAAAAAAAAAAAAAAGACATTCTTTCAGGTCCACACACTTCACACACCTTTGTTTGATAAGAAGGCAGCATTGGCTCTTCAGACATCAAGCAGCTTTCCCATAGGAGCACAGCAAAAACCCACCACTATACATGAGCAGCAAGACCACCTCTGGGTGGGCCTTGGTGGCTTCAAACATCCCATCTCTAAAACCAAGATTTCTACAGCATCCTTTTGTGAGCTTCACTGCCCTCTTGCTAAGGAGCTCCAGTGCCAGGGAGGCAGCTCCTTTCTCCAACTTTTCCTTTGCTCTGGGTTTCTTCACTGGCCCTGAATCCTTCTTGACTTCCCTGATGCTATAAGCAGCAGACAGATCCATCTGAATTTCTCTGCCAGTTTTTTACTGTATATATACATGAGTGTGAACACACAGGACATGTTAAATATCTGTTACAAGGGAGGGCATGGGCCTACAATAAGCTCTCTCTCAAGCACCACACTGTACGGGAACTTTAAGGTTGTAACATTTAGTACTTCTAAGGTGGGATTGCCATTTTAATGCTCTTACTGGATGCACTTTTCTTAATTGCCATCAAAATCGGTAGTTGGTATTCAGCTACCTTGAGTTAAGGAGTTAAAGGACTCTAATGTATGCTTCTAGTAAGTGCAAATAAAATGAAAAGAAAGAGTATGTGGTTCAAACCGAAAAGGGAATTGGGGATGGAGGGTTCTTTGGAGGGGATAAACAGAAGTTTGATTTAATTGAAAAATCTGTGCTTTTATAGATTATGTAATCCTTTAAATAATTTTCTTCTTTTATTTTTTATTACAAAATATAGAAGGTCTGTTCAGTTTGAAAAGATCCTTACTACTTTTCACTTAAATAATTTCCCATATTTCATGAATATTTCCTCCTTGTCCCTCTTTTCAGTAAGGATATCATATGATTATTTTTTACAAGCTCATTTTTAATGTCTTTCCATCTCTGATTTTCCCCAAGACTCAAGTGCAATTCAGCTTCACAAAAGAAGGAAAAACTGTGTGAGTGAAGCCTTTACTTCCTCAAGCATTAGAAAACATGTTTTCTCTTATCTCCTTTATAACATTCTAGAATGGTACAAAAATATTTTGCTGACACTGCATACCAGAATCAAATAAGAACGGCTAAAATTGTGTGGCAACCCTAATCTAATTAAACTAATTTGACAATATCTTTTTATAATCACTTTATTACAAAGTTTGAAAAGTCTTGAATATATTTTTATTTTAATTGGATGAAACTGGATTTTATCTTCTCAGGACTAATGATGAAGTACTTGCTAGCTAGAATAGCAAGAGGATTGGGCCCAGTGCATTTTAATTTTGTAGATATTTTTAGTCAGCATGATTTACCTCACATTTGCAGCACTGTCCATATAATTACCAAAAAGATCATCTGGTTGTTGTTGTTGTATGTCACCATTATTGTCCTTATAATAATTTAGTATATAAATGGAAGCCAAATTATTCTGTCTCTTTTCCAGATTGACAGATGAGAAACTGTTCCTTAATTTTGAAAGAACAGCCTTGATGTGTTTTATTATCTAATGGGAGATGGTGATGGCTTTTTCAGCAGAATGTGTCAAATTGATGGGTTCAGGCTGATGACCCTTCAGGATAAGAGATGCCAGCTCTGGCAGGGCACTGCACACTTAGTGGCAAATATTAAAATAGGTAATGACTTTTTTTTTTAATCCAGAAAGGCCTTAGTGCAATGCATCTGATATTGTAACACAGGCCAGAGAGCAGCTTGAGCAATTAACATACTTTTAACATGAAGTTTTCAGAAGTTGGTTCAACTTGTTTTTACACATGCAGCTGCAATGAACCAGTTCTAACTATAGCTTGTAAATTAAATCAGTGTGCTAAGGTTAATAGATTAATGATTTTCTCATGAATGCAAGGTATTGGCAAGGCACAAACAGAAACCAAAGGGCAAGGAGGACTTACCACCATTGCATAAACAATGGAGATGTTAAGACTTCATTAGTTCTTCCATACTAAATGTGTGGTAAGAAAAGTCTTGCATCAGTGGTGGCAATAGGGACACATTAAGACTTGCTTTTACAGTCAAGAGGAATGATGACTGCAGAAGAGCGTACAAAGCACAAAAAGAGCCCCTGAGAAAGGAACAGTTATAATAAATACATTTTAATATACATAATATTAAAAAAAAAAATGCAGAAATTATAGTAAAGGCTTTTAACAATTGCAGAAGCTTCCTGGTAGACTCTGTACATTCCTCAATACTTCCAGAGGTTTATGTTTTACTGAACCCAGTCAAATACCTTACTATCATTTTCAGTGGAAGCAATTATACCAGGGATGAGTGCTTTTGAAACTCCAACTAAATTCTTTACAGAAAAGGGCAGTCTTCCTTTAAAATTACAACTTTTAAAAAATAATGTAAAATTAGTATGGTATGTTGTATTAGGTCAATTGATACAATCCAAAAGATAAATAATAATTTACTAGACTCAGTATTACTGGGTCAACTGTATTTCATTAATCTCCAGTTATACTTAAAGCTCTCTTTCAAATGTATGTATGTCTGAAAGAACAACCAGTATGGAGGCAAAATCCCTCTCTGAATCCCATTATTATCTGGTGTGAACCATGAAGTGGATATTATTCAGTTTGAACATCTCCCTTGTTTACTGGAAGTAAGCAGATAGATTTTACTACTATTTAAGAGAAAACCATTAAACATTTAATAGTTGAATTCAAAAGCCTACAGATTGCTTATGTACCTGCGACAACACAGTCAATATTTGAGGTGGTTCTACAAAGCACATCCATAGGTATACTGAGATAAGGTTGGGTTGTTCCTCACCTGGAAAAGTCCCACTAGCAGCAGTATTTTTCATAAGGTGGTTAGGTGAGCTGATTGAAGATTAAATCTTATGGCGCATTTCCTAGTCTGCACACCTAGGAAAGCCCTAAGAAGGAAATGACTGTCCTAAGGAGCTCAGCTCATTCACAGGGATGGAATGAATTTCAAGCATTTCTTATGCAATAAACAGGCACATCAAGAGAGAAAATGAGTTGCCCAAGAAAGCGCTTAGAGACCTACCTGAGTGCAATTTAGCAGCCAAGGCTTTGTCTGAGATTGTAACCCCAAGCAGGCAGCAATGGAGCATCATGATAAGAGATGGCTTACGTTGCTAAGAATGAAAAGCGCAAGCTTGTGGGTAGGAAAATCCTGAAAGGCAGGAGCAGGAGCAGTGCTGCCTGACTGGTGCTGAGTGACTTTGAAAACTGGGTTGTAAAAGCTGCTTATCACACACAGATATCTGTATATTCACTCAGTTTGACTCACCCACTCCAAAACAGCAGCATTACCCACAGCTGCAAGGAAATTGTGACAACACAAACTGTAATCCGGGGTGTGTGTCTTTCTGTATTCGACACTACTTAGCTTTAATTTGGAGTTTTATCTCAGGAAATGAGAGAGACACTGAGAAGTTTGGGGTAAGGTCTGTGTTATCCCATCAAATTGCCCTTCTGGATTTACACAGCAGAGAGCTGGTAATTTGCACCCTGGTCTATCCCGTATGATGATTCCCGTGCATTCATATCAAATGTGCTGAATGGGGATCCCTTTGCAGCTACAGTTCTCCTTTCATGCTTTTTCCATGTATAAATCCATAACAAGCAAATATGTAGGTACTTCAATTGCTAACTTACAGTGTTGAGTGTAAAACCACTAAGGGTGCAAGTACCAAATGTTTGTGGGTTTTGGTTTTTTTTTTCTGGAAACTCCTTTAGCCGGCAAAAAATTGATGCCTGAAAAACTAGAAAGCTTGAACCTCACTACAAGTTTATCCCGTGTGTCACTGACAGTAGCCACAGAAGCATGTGTCATTGTTTTCTGCAAGTAGTAGGATCTGAAATTGTGCTTTCTATGCTGGATGGGAGAAAGTATTTTGGGAACGAATATGGCTCTTCCCATCGTCATTTAAGTTGAATAGCTTGTCAGTTTGAATGCCTTAATGTGGTAATGCTCCTAAAGTAGCTCACTGATAAGTCTTGCGTCTTTATCAGGATTCTCATAATGCTTTGTGTTTTCCTTAAAGATCTGCTTCCTGGTGTCACAAAAGCATACCAAAACCTCAGTTTTAATCGACAAAGCACATTTTCTTCTTTGGAATTGTAGAGAAGGGCAGGGCAGGAAAGTAAGGCTTGAATGAAGCTCAGGTATGAAAGAAATGGCAAATAAAAAAAAAAAGTTTTAAATTATTTTAAAGCCAGTGTCATAATTTTTAAACAGAAAGTGACTTATGGCTTTTACTGGTTGAGATTTGTGATTTAAAAAATAAAAGAAACCATTGCAACTGCCAGGAGAAGTGCATAGCAAAACAAGGAAAGTGCTGAACCTCAAACATTTTCACTGTTGGACCTGCCTCCTTCCAACAAGTGCTCCTCAGCCAAACTGGAATGGGATCAGTTTAAGCTAGAAAATACCTCTCAAAATCAATAAAAGTCAAGTTTTATTTGAAAATTGCAGCTGGAGGAGATGCTTTAACAAATTTACCAACAAATTTAGCAGGAAAACTCACCACTGACTACATTAAGATAAAAGCTAGTTGTACTGGCTTTTCACCTTTGAAGTGCAAAGCCAGAGATCTGCCTGCAGCATTTAAGTCAGGAATATTCCTAGGGTTTTCAGAAGCTGCTGCTTTCTCATCATGATTTGATTGATGAGAATGAGACAGGTAGCAATTGTAGTTCTATTGCAAAATTCCTTATCTGTAAGTTTATGGGCAGAACTGGAATTTGATGAATTTCAGGTCATGAGACAAAGGCATTTCTTTCCCTTCATTCTGGCTTTTAGAAATATACTTTCCAACAACAGGCAATTTGATTTGTATGTTCTATTCTTGATTTAGCCAACTCATTCTGATGGCCAGAGATTTTATGAAAAACAAGTTTTCCCAGAATCTTTTGATTTCCGTGTGTCATGGCAACCAATAGCACTAAATAACAACGCTGTCTAAATGCTTTTGAGACCAGATTGTAGCTATGGACAAGGGCCAGTGTAACAGTGAGAGGAAGTTTTGCAAGGACAATTTAGCAGCAGATAACACAAAAGATGTCCTTGAAACAAGGGAAAATAACCAAAACAGGTGCGACAGCAGTTACTGAAACACCATCCTCTGAGTGCTCTGACTGCAAAGGAGAGCAGAATAAAAAAGGTACAAGAAGGCCAAAGCCTACAGCCATCAGCTAAAAATTCCTCCACTATGATAGATACCTTTTTTGCCTCAGAAGTGAAGAGTCAGTCCCACAGTAATGCAGTGTATTTCTCACATAGACTGAGCTGAAGTTTAGAGAGACCATGCTGAGGTTCCTGACCAGGTGTAGATTCTTGTCTGGATAGTGGCTGTTGTCTCACCTCTGCTCTGGGAAGACGGCCTCATTTCATGAGCACATGCCTTGCATTTTCTTCAATCAATTTTCATGAAGGCTGATACTGCTCGTATCAAATGACACTATCTTCCTTTCCCCTGCCCTGCCCCTGCCTAGCAATGTTTTGATATTGCCATGAATTACTTCAATGTTTTTGGACAAAATGAAATTTCAGAGGCTGTGAGACAGGCATTGAGGGTCCGTCTCTCCCCACCAGCATTGTTGCTCCAGAACTGATCTGAGGAACAGATCCTGGCAACTTCTGGTCATTGGCAGTCACTGCAGTGTCCTGGCACTCTGGATAATGCAGCAAAAAGGCCACCTGGGAGAACAAGCAGCCTGTTCTGTGGTCACAAGTCAATGCACAAAGGAGAAGTCAGACTCTCATGCTTGCAGTAAAATGGGAATTGTGGTGAGTAAAGCCACATCGTGATGTTAGCCAGCTGCTGAAAGGCCCAGCATCATCAGCTTAGCAGATCAGTGCCAACTACACGATAGCTCAAGATGGGTCCAGCATCCCTCTGGAAACTTAGAAAGTACAGTATGGAAATAAAAACTTTTCTGCAAAGTGATGATACTGTAACCCAATATCAAAAAGCACTGTGGTGGCAAGTACTAGAGATAAGGCACCTGCTTGTTATCTGCATCTGAGAGGCACCTGGGAGCAACAGGAAAGAGCAGAGAGCTGCTTGCATGCCTTTTTATAATTAAAGGGATAATGATTTGATCTGGAATTAATGTTTGGAAGCAAGCTGTGTGGCTAGGGAAGCACTTTAGAATTCACACCTTCAAGTATTTGATTGTTGTAGAGGAGCCTGCTTTGTTGGCATGCAGCATATATTTGGTATATAAAGAAATACAGAACAATTTGACCTTGAAGCAATTAATCTCTTCTGAGGCACACGGGTTTTGAATGGACGTAGATGTAATTAGAGTTTTTAAATTACACAAGGTGTGCTCAACCTTTCTGTCAGTGTATAGCTGGAAGAAAGTGTGGGAAGGATCTCTAGGGGAAAGGAAAGTATTCCTGCTTTCTAGAAAAAAAAGCATCTCCCATGTTTGGGAAGAGGGTGATTCTTTGACTCTCAGCTGTCCTCAGTTTATTGCAATTTGATATAAGAGACTGCTCATGAGTAAGGAGAAGGCTGCTGATGGTGTCTTATGCTTGCATCATATATCACAGATTTAGCAAAAGAGTCAGCTATCAGCCATAGTGCCACTGTTGAATTTATAGAAGGATTTGGAATTAGCATTTTTACCTTTTCCAGAGAACTTTTCTATCTACTGTATTTACCAAAGGGAAATTAAAAAAAGACCTCACATAAGGCTCTTTGCCTTGTTCAGAAATAAATGTCATTTAGAATTGTATAAATAGTATAATAATAAACAAAGAAAGGAGTGTCCTGTCATAAACCTAGCATGGAAAAACTCCAGGAGTTCATCACCTTCTCAGTCATCCATATAATTCAGGTCTAAGTGTGCTGATACCAACAGCATGAAACAAGGAGCAGAGAACAAGATCAGACTTGTACCCTGATCACCTAAGGGGAAGCTAGTGAAGAAATGCTTGTCTATATGAATTGACTTTCACTTGAGGTCTGTATCTAATAATGAGAGAAAAATCCTCACCATTTTTTCGGATTTGTTTTCCTCTCCCCTTTAAAATACTTTGGCTATTCATTAGTTGTTTTGGATATTCTTAGTAAGTGCTACAATTACGACAAAAATGTAATTAAAATTCTAACTGCTCTTCCAGCAGCTTACAACATTTCAGGCTGATTTCCTACGTCTTGACCATGTCTCTTACCTGGTCAGGTACTTCTTTTTTGCATTTAAATTGCAAAGTTATCTTTTTTATATAAATTATAATCCAGGGAAGAATGTAATTGGATTTATCAGCACCAAATTCAAACTTACTCTAAGTGGGGACTATATTTTATACCACGCACATAACAGGCTTGCCTTCATTCCCAATGTAAGTTTAAAAGAAAACAAATGCTAAGATTAAAACCAGGGTATTGCAAATAAATAAATACTAATTGAAATCAATAAAGGCAGATTAATTTGCATCAAATCAAGATCCAGACCATACTCCAAAGAGCCATAAATGGGAAAATAAATAAGCACCAACATTTTTTTCCTCAAAACTACCTTTCTGAGAGGCATTGCAGTACCTAAACCCTCTTAATTTAATCATTCACTGGAGGATGTTACAGGTAAGTGCTCATAATAAACAGTGGGTGTTTCCCTCAGGGCCATGATAGTTTGCATAATGTGCTAGCTATTTATTTTCCAGTGTTATGGTGACAGAAAACTGTTACAGTACAGCTAACTCTAATGAGAAGTTTCATAAATGTCTTTTGCTAACAAGAGATCTAATTTAAGTTCTGAGTTTCAGAGGTTAAAATAATACAGCACCACCAGTACAGTTACTGCTGTTACATATGATCCAATTCCTTTTTCTTTAATTAACTTTTGTATGTTCTAATCTATTTATAGATGAAGACATCGAGACCCCCACAGCTGGAGCAGATGTGGCTGTTATTGGAGGTAAGTAGAAGACCATACTAAGCAGCACCATTAGAATTAAAACAGCAGGTTAGCTGGTTTCTTGCATTTTACAAAATCCCTGCTTTGGCTGACAAGGCAACAGGAGTGGCACAATTAGAGTTAATTAGGCCAGTGGGAAATCTGCTCCCAGAGGGGCTATTGGCAAGATAACAAGATGAGATAATGAGCATAAACCATATAGAGCAGTACCAGCCCCATCCATTCCTTATTTTAGGACAAAATACCCAACAGTCCAGCAGCAAAGTCAACTTCTGATATTCTTCATTATTCAGTGGGCCAAGATTGTCATTTAATACAGAACTGGTGTAACAGCTTTGATTTGAGCCATTCTAGCTCATACCAGCTGACCCTTTATTGTTACAGAATATACCACAGTGCATTTCCTGGTGTTCCATTAAAGCTCTCTCATCCATTTAAACTAAATACAGTTGTCAGGATAAATGAGCAAAGCTATGTTCATGGAGAAAACCTGTCTTTTTATTTTTATTGTGTTTGTTCATTTCCATGCTAACGCACTAATTTCAGTCATTCACAAGAGGGTATACCAATCATTAGTGAAAATTAGTGAGGTTCTGCTGTTTTTCCCTCAGGTTCCATCTCTCGTAACTTTAATTTCAGCTTTCTATGAACAAGTAGCAGGTAAATTGATTTGTACTTAGTCCCTTAGGCTTATTAGTACTGTGCTACATCCAAAGCCTATTAAAGCTTCTTGTGTCAAGGGATACCAGTGAGGTCCTAAAAATTGATGAAGCCCCCACTGCAACTATGATGCTATTATAAACCTAAAGTTCTTCGTACAAGTAATTTCATTTCTGCTAGCAGTAACCTCACTTTCCAGAACCGGACACCATAAAATCTGTGGGATAACATTGCAGCCATGTTTTTTAAGACATAATTATCATTTTTATTTACCCTGCTAATATTTGCCCATTCCCATGTTTTCATGCCAACTGGATATCCCCACTCAGTTTACTGAAGCTGAGAAATCTAAAGCTTTTGAGATACCCATTCCTGCCACACATCTTGACCACAGCGGACAGAGAAGAGATACTGTGTACATACACCTCATAGTCTCTGTAGAATAGTAGAGATTTCCAAGGAGCAATTCATCTGACCAAATGTAGACATTCAGTTCTAGAAGAGGAATCAACCTGCACACATACCATCTACTGACAGTAGAAGAAGCCCAAGGGGAGTAACTTAGATGAAGCCTCCTGAACTGTAAATGCCTACAATCAGTCAGATTACTTCCTACTTAGTGCGTCCTCATAGCAGCTTTATACTCCACATATGGGATTTTCCTAGGAATCTCCTGTTCTGGTGCTCTTTACTGTGTATTTCTTTAATGTTTGGTTTACTCCTGGAGCCATGTGAATCTAGAATCAGCTCAGTATCATGTACTTGTACAGAATCACAGCTAAAGCGTTTATTAAGTGGATCCCAATTGTATGCAAAAACTGTTAAAAAATTAAAAATCACACAAGTTGAATAAACTTCAAATAATTTATTTTCACAATTCTTATGTGAACAATTTGATCTGGGAGGAGTGGGATGCATCTTGTAATTATTTAGCAATGGACTTGTCAGGAGTACCTCTCTTTTATGGACTTCTACGTTTCACAGTAGGAAAGAAAAAAAAGGAAAGAGCTCTGGGAAGCAAGGACACACAGTGTTCTCTGCACAACCGCTCCTGGAACTTAAATTTACTTTCCTTCAGTAGGAATGCTTCCTATCACCATTTAGTCTTAAGCACATTTGGGTTACCTATGGAAATTTTTGTCCAGTCAACACATTGCCAGTAATTAGCCTTAGTCCAGGAGACAGGGAAGATCTGCCCAGAATCCTTTTCTCCTCCCAGGTGTCCCTTCCACGTTCATTACAATCAGGCTTTCCTAATCAGAGCATAGCACGAAATGGCAGCTTGCAAACAGAAAGCAGTACTGCAGCTACACAGCTCTGCTATTTGTTGGACGTCTCCTAAAAAATACCCAGTGCCCTGTACTTCTCCTGATACTGAGGATGTTTTTGGAGGCAGGGCCAGGTTACCTACACACTTGCCTGGACATATTTTTCTAGAAGAATGAGAGAAACCTATTTGGGTTTTCCTTTATGTCCTCTTATTTCTTCTCATTTTGTAGTGAACTTGTATCTCCAATGAGTTCAACAAAATCAAGCCATTGATTTGAAAGAAAGCTAGTGAGAATTTGACCTGCGTTCCTGCAGTATCCATACCCCATCTGCTTTTTTTGCAGTGTCAGGCTCTGTTCTGGCTCTGGCCACCACAACATGCAAACACCTTATGATACACAGGCTTCTCCCTATCAAGTAATTAAAGTTGTGATGTCTGGCTGTGAGACACTGCTTCTATTTTATTACTGGGAATACATTTAACTCGTCTTTTTCCTCTAGGTGTGATTGCTGCGGTGGTATTTGTCCTCATTTGCCTGCTGGTGGTGATGGTCCGGTACATGTACAGGCATAAGGGCACCTACCACACCAACGAGGCAAAAGGAACTGAGTTTGCTGAAAGCGCAGATGCTGC
This sequence comes from Falco cherrug, assembly GCF_023634085.1. Taxonomy (NCBI): domain Eukaryota; kingdom Metazoa; phylum Chordata; class Aves; order Falconiformes; family Falconidae; genus Falco; species Falco cherrug. Next base: position 27,829,228 of record NC_073704.1, on the reverse strand, counting down.
TTTGAAAAATGACCCTGCTCTCCAGGAAGCAGTGGATGAGAGCAAAAAGGAATATTTCATCTGAGAGGCAAGGATTTCCATGGAGACTTCCCCAAGGGAATCAATCAGAAATGCTACATCAACAGAAGGGCTGAGAGATGGATAATATGAGGAGACAGGCAAGCATCCTAATTGAAAAGTATCTCTTTACTTTTTTTTTTTTTGTCACTGCGTTGTTTCTTTTCCTCCACCGGTGAAGAACTAAATGCCAGATACTTGCCTGTTGATTTTATTAGCAACACAGCTGGTCACAGTTGAAATCAGTATCAGATAAGAAGAAACAAAATCTCAGTATGAGTGATACACCAAAACCAGGTACAGATAGCAAATGTCAAGCCTTGACATTTGGTGAAAATAGCAGATGCCAATGGAAAACACCCTCTTAGAGCTAATGATGCATCCTATGTTGATATGATACAGAACTACCTGAAATTGAATTTCAAATGGTCACAGAACAAACATTAAACTAGATAAAGCTGATGTAGCTGCAACAAAAATAGCTTTATAGCCCAGATATCTCCCCCTTCCCCTTAAATGTGCAATTTTATGGGCACAGGGGACTTTGCTTTGTTTGTTTGGGGATTTAGATTGGGAATTTTTACATTGTTTTTTGGATTTTATATATATAAAAGTCAAAGACACTTCAAAGAAATAAACTGAAAACATGGAAAATGTAAGAATGAAGGATTTTTTTCTAACTTGCTCTGCATGGCAGCTTGAGAACTGCAAAATGTTGGAAGTCACAATGTAGTGTATAATAGTCGGTGGACTTACAAATAGGATTCCAGTTAGTTGGTAAGTTCCCTGCATGCATGCATAAATAGATAGAAATTTAAAGGTAAAGCATTTTGGTTTGAGCAGGCCTTTTGAAACAATGGAGCTCAGTTAGATTTTTTTATGTAAGATATTTTTGCCTGAGTATTTATTTATTTATTTTGCATTGGAAAATTCTCTTGAATGCCCGCCAGCAGAATTTTGGGTTTTTTCAGGGAGAGGAATTCAGTTCTGGTGCAGATACAGATACAGATAAATCTTTCACAAATGCAACTATAAGACTGCCACTATAAATAAGCTTGTTCATCTGCATCCCACTGGCTTGTATTGATGTCTCCCTCTGTATGGCCTCTGTATTGTGCTAGGTAAGAGAATTATACCTACGATCGATGCTTTATTATAAATAAATAAATAGATTAGTCATGGTGGGCCACATGAAAAGATCTTGTTCCTCGCCTAAGAATTGACAGTGATGAGTTTCTTTACCCCAGTAAGTTGGCTTCCTAATTGGAGCCCACAATTAGCTCTGGAAAGGGGATAATTGTTCTCTGCACCTGCTCATCCCCAGCTGTGATGGTGCCCTGGACTACTGAAAATAGAGGGGGAGAAACACATGATAACAAATAAGACATTGATGAGCTCTGCTAAATTCAATATGTTTTTTCCTGTGTTTTAATCTATATATGTATGTACATATATATAAAATTATCTACAACTGTGCTTTCAAGTCATTGTTGATGATCACTTGTGCTCATTTCTTGGCACTAAAGCTTGGAGAGCTCCTGGACTCCAGTATTCATTATCAAAAATGGCCACAAAAATGCTGGAAGAGAAGACAGATCTGAACAAGAAAAGGGGACTCAAGTGACAAAATGGGACAATTTTGTCTTTTAATCACAATCTCAGTCTTTTCTCAGTTCCTGAAGGAGATGGACTCTGAATTATTCTTAGAATCCAAATACCTTTGATTTTTTTAATCTTAAATCCCTGTGTGCTTGCATTATAACCAAAGAATATCATAGTCGTGCCAAATTTACTAAATGCTGAAGATATTTTTTGTAACATACTATTGCACAACCATGTTGTATTCTGTGGCTAGCGCAGTATAAAATGCACAAAACCCAGCACTAGTAGAGCTCAAATATTTTGATATTATGCATCTGACTCTTTCTTCTAAGGTACATTACTATTTTATTCTTTTTACCACTTTTTTGTAAGATATCTGGCTTTATTTTTCTGGGACAAGTGTTGGAGAAATTCATTAAACTTATCTGTAAGACTGAATTTGTAAAGCTGAAGACCCCCGACCCTCCAGTTCAATAAAAATGTAAATATTTCCTCTGAAGACAGGGTAAATGGGGTGACTTGAGCTCTGTGGCATCTCCCACACAAGGTGTGGGAACACCAAAACACTTTCCTGCAGTGCTAGCAGGACTTACAGAGGACTACTAGCCTCTTGTTTCCTTTCATATATGCAGAACCATGTAATGTTAGTTTGGCTGTTAAAGAAAATTTACTTTAGAGGAAGGTGTGAGGGACATGGGGAAGAAATTCCTGCCTGTCTCCCCAGTCATGAAATTCTGGTTTTTGCTACTTGAGCCTGCTGATTATAATTAGACAACTGTGTCATACTTGATACACAGGAGGACCTGAATTAGTGTCTCTTTTGGGGTGCGTGTGATTTTTGTAATTATGGGGTGAACTGAGACAGACTAACTGTCCACGCTGGAACTGTAGAGACCAGATTTTCTGGTGGTACAACATAAGTTCAGTGGAGCTCAGTCAATTCTTACCAGTTCAGTCAACACCAGGCTTTGTGTCATTGCTTCCCCTAAATCTGAACTGAATGCAACTACGGGTCTTTGACTATATCACTTCTTAGTAGCTTAATTAAATCTCTTTATCCCATTTTCCCTGTTCATCTAGGCTGACAAACAGTTCAAACATAGAGGAACAGCTTCCCTGTTGGTAACGAGCCACTTTGAATACTTCCAGAGCAGTGACTATAGCAAGAGCTGTGGTTTCAGTTAGCTTATTTTTCACAGTATCCTTTTGGGTTCCAGGCCTTTACATATTTGGAAATGACTCAAGCACACTGAATGGAGAGAAAAGATGGTTTGTGAAGATTTTCTAATTATTTGGGTTTTTCAGGACAAATTTTGCTTTGTAATGAAGAAAGCTCATGACATGTGATGACTGGCAGACTCTAATGGCTTCATCCTGCTATTTTCTACTTATACAATAACTCTACTGTCTTAAGTCATTCAATGTAGTTGTGAAAAGAGTGCATGACAAACTTCCTATAACATTTAGGACTAATTAGCAAAACATCCTTCTGCAAGCAACATGCTGTGCTAAAACAAACATCATGTGCAATGCTGAAGCATCCCAGTTGACAGCCATAGCTTTTGATCACTGATGATGAAATGATTTTTACAATTTGCTTCCTGAATAGAATTAAAGAAACAGTTTCTTTTTCTCCCACATACTTTTACCCCAGGTCTCTCCACTGCTGTGGCCTGTTGTCCCGCAGCTCTCTGGTGCCCCATCTCCCCAACTGTGACTGCCATTCTTGCTTGCTGTCCCCCAGGTTCCTATCTAGACCCCTACTGCGTTTCCTATGGCAAATGATTGGCCATTTACTTATGCATTTATTTATCTGGTTTTATCCATGAAGATACCATGTCCCTCTCTGTCAGACCAGAACCAATTTTCAAAAAGGTTTAGGTTTGGATTGCCAATCCTGTGTCAAATTTGGTCAAACATGACCAACCTGACCTGAGATTGATTTACAGAGTCATCATGTATGCCACATGTTGACAGAAAACGGGCTTAAAAATAGCACTGCAAGCTCGGTAGTTAGTCAAATTTAGTGCTATAAACTCCAGTGTTCACTAAACAAGGGAGTAGCATGATGATCCCTCAAGCAACTTGTTTTTTTCCTGAGGCCTTAATGCCCTATGAAAGATTGTTGAATCCCACTTTGCATAGAAAGCCACAGGTCTACTTTTAAAAGTATAAGTCATTTTTAGATGATGTACAGGAAAGCTGTGCATTGAAATAACCAATATTTGCTGGGGCTGGAATAGAAAAGTTAAATATGATCTTGTAGGAACATCAGACATTTTTAAAAGATATATGGAAATGACAAGAGTTAAACACAAAATTTCTGATTATGTGGGCAAGCTTTAAGAGTGGGTCCATGGAGCTTTCGAATTCTCTCACTGGAAAAACCCATTGCTTTCAAAGGAATATGAGTCTCTTTTTAAATCATCTCTTGGGAAACTTGAAAACAATCTTCACAGATTCAATATTCTGCTATTCTGCTTTAACATGTGGAACTCAATTTCTTCTAATTTTTGGAGCATACCTGTACAGTCCTCCCCTGCACAAAAATGACTGCTAGACAGTGTCAGCCCCTATAGCAGCATTACAGCTCAGCAGAGTAATTCTGTCCAAAAGCAGCCAGTCACAAATGCGTGTCTGGCCACCCATTGCTGGACCCGGTATGCATATTTTTCTGGGGCTTGGCCTCTATCATTCCAGGTTTTCCTGAGATCCAATGTGACATTGCACATTAATGCAGTCCTGAGGAGGATTTAATCAGCCACTAGTCAAGGTAACTTTTTTTTTTTTTTTTAATTTTATTTTAGAACAACAGGACCAAATCACTTTGGGGGACTATTAAAAGTAGTTCCATTGGATCCCTCAGAACATTAATATCAATTTTTCTCTTAAATCAAACCTAAGGATCATTGGTGGAACACCAGGACAGGAAAATAAAATAATATTAAAAAAAAAAAAAGGGCTATTCCTTTTCAGCAAGGAACGCAGACAAGTGCTGAAACATTTATAGCGGCAGGAAAAGTAGAATAGCACAACTAGCTAAAGCCTGTGAGGATTCCTCACAGAATACAGAGAACATTTAGACAAGATGTACATTCATGAAAATATACAGACTAGGAGAAACTAATTAGATGCCACTAGAGATGGAGAGCAGTTTTTCATCAAACAAAATAGATATTGCTGTTTGGAGAAACCGAAGTGTATTTACTGAAGGTAACTGCTGACTTCAAATTTCTTTGAATTATATGAGGTGTTTGAATTCCTTGCATGTGCAAGTCCAATCAAAAAATGCTGGTAAATACACACCAAAAGGGTACTCGCCTTAAAGTGTTAAGAGCTGTTTACTGCATTTTCTAAAATCTTTCACTTCCTCACATAAGAAAACTTTGTATGTTTAGAAAATGCAGAAGCTTCACAGCAGCAGTTCATGTAAGGCAGAAAACTGAAGAACACCTGCACAAGCAATGAGCACACATCTGATGTCTGGAAATGCAGATAGGTGATAAAGGAAACTAATGATATCAAACAAAAACGTACATGGTGAGTAAAATTTCCAACCATGTTACAAAGGAATTAAAAGTCTATAGTAGTAGAGGTCCTTCTCTAGTTCAAGGTGGTAATAGTGTCAGGGACTGGAAATAAGGAATCCTTATTCTACAAAACTGTTCCTTGTGTGGTTGGGATAAAATCCCACTGAATTCAGCATGACAAGAATTTCACTGACTATATTTATTCTCCCTAAAAAAAAATGCATTCTCATCCATATCAGAAACACACTAAATTAAAGCAGAAATCTTTGTAAGTGCTGATCTTTCAGCATAACCTCTTGCCTTCACACCATTTTTCTATTGTTTTGAACTGTATGTATGATGAAAAATATCTGATGCATTGTATTAAAGTCTATTGGAATTGCAGTAGTGCTATGACAAGAACAGAGAGTACAGGACATTCAAAGCTTACTGCTGATTGTACATTAAAACTGACTATAATGTTTGTATTTACCAAAGCTATTCAAAATACATTACACTGCTTGTGTAAATCTACTATATTTTGAATTGAAAAAAGAAAAAGAAGCTAAAATACAAAGAAACAAATAACTTTATAATTAAAGTTGTCATTTTCAGCATTTAAAAGACTGTTCTCATATTTTTGTTCTCTTTTAAAATACCATGAACTTCTAGAATTGCCAATTATGTTGTTTTAATAAGAATGTAGATCAAAAAGGAATAGTAGGCTAGAATTTTTCTTAATAGAGCATGCAAACCCTAAAAGATATACTGGTGGTGTTTACATTAAAAAAGCAACAGAAGCTTTTGATAGATTCAAGAAGGAATCAAACTTCAAATAAGAAATAAAACAATAATTTTCTCTGAAAGAACATTACCCCGTGAATGCCAGTGTGGACCTGTACACAGTGTTCTTAAAAATTCTAGGCAAGCTTACAAACATCCAATGGGTATTTACTGATGGACGGCCTGCCTTTCACCCAACTGCTACGCAACGTGAATGCTTCTGCTTCGCTCTTCATGCTTCCCATAGAATTCCTCTTTTATCTTAATATATCCCTAGTTAAAGAATATTCAGATGCTTTGCCTAGTATAATACGTATTGTAATAGACTCATAGAATCATTTAGGTTGGAAAAGACCTTTAAGATCACTGAGTCCAACTGTTCACAATCTAGCCAGTGTCACCCCTTTTTTCAAAGATCATTGCTGTTAGTTGGAAAAAAAATAAAGTAGATCTTTAAGTGAGATGTTATTGGGTCAAAATAATGCCTCAAAATGGTGAAAATCTGGAGGATACCTGAAAGACAGTGGATCCTCTAAGTTTTAATATTCATAAGTGGAGAAGTTGTGGTAAGAACAGCTCTTCCAATGGACCTTTCATGTGGACTTCGTTGAGTAGGGCTGTTTAGAGGCTAGCAGTAGCCAAATGGTTCATCAGCAATGCTCTTGCTGGGATGAGAGGCAGAGGGGTAAGACTACACACTGGATTCTCTTATTATCCAGTGCCTTACAGAAATTTGACCTTGACTTCATACCACATGACAATGGGATTAAGTGTTATTGGAGGTACTTCAGCAGCCCAAATCTGTGATGGATTTTGCTGTTACCAGTGGCACCGCATGTCATGCCGTTCCATGGAGACTGGCCATAGACCATTTGTGAGAAATAATGAAAGTGTGTCAGTACCAAATTAATCCTTCACGGATGACCAGCAGCTGACAAGCTTACAGCAGAAACAAAGAGCTGAGTAAAGGAAAAAATACCAAATGAAGGGACGTACGTGAAAATAAGAGTTTTCAGTGCCATCACACAGCAACATCTTACACGTACATATGATTTGCTTCACACATTTTCTATCATCGGTGCTGAACCTAAAGCCTCAGTGCAGGATATATAGACTACACTTAGAAAGAAAAGAGTCCAGACCCTGCAGTAGTGAACCTGCCTCCCAGCAAAAATTTTGATTAACATTTCTATTTCAACTTAAAAAAATCAGAGAAAGGTGTAATACCTCAATCTTTTGCAGCTGGTCTTGCCAGGGCTACATGTAGAGAGGTTTCCTAATTGCTGATGTTTGGTTAATGACCAGAAAGACCTGAGTGGTCACTCAGATCCCAGTATCTTGGAAAGAAAGTATTTAATCTCCTTGAGGGATTGCTAGCAGATTCACATGGAAGCCCTTCTCAATGTGACATATGGATATGCTAATAAAATGCAACTCAACACCACATTCTTGGTTAGTGGGAACAATCATCTTTATTCATTCTAACACCTAATGGAGTGATCAATAGCATTTTAATAAAGACCACTGTAAGTCATATTTAACTCAAGTAAGATTTTATATTGCATTTCAATTAAATACGCTTTCTGCCGTTCTTTACCATCAATTTCTGCTTTCCTCTCCATTCATAAATTTTTGTTTCACAAAAGCGTGTGTGACCCTCAGGGCTCTCCATACCTTTTCTAATATTCCTGTAATGTAATGCACAAATACAGCCTTATGCTCAAAAATTCTGCTATAGAGGTGAAATATTTCCATTCCCTTCTGTTCAGCAGCAGCACAACTTCCCTACCAGAACAGAAGCTGAAGAATCAGAGTTTATTACATCTCACAGTTTTCTGGTAAAGGGATAAAGACCATTGTTCCATGAAGGGAGCTCAGGACTGTCAGTCTTCTTGCATGACATGAGTGATACTTCTGACACTGGGATGTAAGAAAGCGGAATGAAAAATGAAAGACACACTGCAGAATCAGGAACAAGCTGATTCCCCTGAACACCAAGGTGCTGAACACTTGCCAAAAGTTAAGCCACAAGAATCAGTCATAGCGACTTGCGCCCAACCCCCAAAGAATTCTTTTTCTTAATCTTCGCATTCAATAAGTCTCTCCCCTTCTTCCCCTCCAAAAACATCTGGCAGATGCGTTTAAGTTTAACCAGATCTCTCATCTCTGAAGTTTCACTGGCTGCAATGAAAAATGAATTACAGGTCCAATGAAAAGAGCAAATAGTTCAGGATCAGATTACTTTAAACCTTATCTGACCTACCAAGTCAGCTTACTCACTGTGCCACTCAGAGGTATAAAGTTACATGGACTTTGAAAGCCTGTCCCAATTTTTTCATCTCACCGCAGCCCCCGCAATCTAGTTTTTGCCCTCCCCTCCTGTAGAGTCAGGAAGTTTCCTATTAGATTCTGGCTGACCTTTTCATAGATCACATCTTCAGGGGAGGGAGGGTATTGTTGTTGGTTTGGTTGTGGGGTGGTTGTCCATACAAAAAAAAAAAAAAACAAAACTCATAACTTGACAGAACAGTTTCATGAAACCCCATTTGGTAAGGCATATCAGTAAGGAAGGTAACGGTATAGCTGTGAAAGGTCACATTCCCAAAGGTCAGCCTCCTTACCAAAAGCAGGGGGACACAGAACATCTAAAAGAAATCATTTCCAGAATATTGTTCTGGCATGGAACAAACAATTATCATTTTTATAAACCAATTCTTTGGCCAAAGTTGAATTTTTATTGAAAAAAAAATCGCCTCTTAACTCCTCATAATTGTCTCCTCTCTGCAATAAAGAGTAAATAAATAATCAATCCGAGAGAAAAGCATTTTTAATCAAACAGATGAATGAGAGGTCATTATGCACTAAAACTATTTATTTTCCAGCAGTTCTGTGCTGCAAGTAGAGTTTGTTAACACTGCACAAAAGCAAAGTAATATTTTTTTTTCGCCTTCCCTCTGCAGTAACGTTCATGGAATGTGTTTGTGTCATTTTATCTAATAAACATTTTTCTTGTGCAGTGTCTTCCCAGGTCTTGCCCTCTCTCTCTACGTACATTGGATGGTTAAGGCGGAGCTGGGAAAATATGTATAATCATCCATTGCCTGGCTCTGAGTCCAGGCAGGAGTTCACATCTTCCAAGTGCTCTATCTTGTTTTATTGGTGTTATTATGGAAAATTAAACCCCTGAGAAAACGCTATACAGTTTCTTGAAATTGTATATTTAACATGTTCCTCTGTAGTCACTACCCAGATGATCTGCAAGAACCTATTCTTGCTTTTTATTTGTTAACAATCTTCCAACATCATCTTCTCCACCTTGTTCCTGTGTTAAAGACACTATTTCTTCAATCTTAAATCTCAGCCAACATTCTTCCAGAAAGCATGAGAAAATTACAGCCTCATCTATCAGTGCAAGGCTGCAGTTGGGTCATGGTACATTCTGTTGCTAGTAGCTGGTTTGTAGGATGTTCATTTCATTTTAATTAGCATCGTCAAAGCCGACTTTGGCTTTCCTAACTAAAGCTGGTCCTGTAGAAAGCAGGAAACCCCTTTAGATTCTGCAAGTAAACCAAAAATCTCCCGTATCTCAGGTAAAGCTCAAAGATTCCTTACAATAACAAGGTTGGAGCAATGTTGTCTTCCACAAAGGTGAGAATTTCTGCAGCTATACATGCTGGTACCTTAGAAGCCATTGGTCATAAAGAGAACTGAAACTGTGACTGTTAACAGCTAAAAGCAGAAGCTTCTCCAGATTTAGCTAAGCAACTAAAAGCTGTTCCAAAACACAAGTGACTTCCTGCACTTCTTTGTCCACTGCATCATGATATATACTCAGTGAGTATCCCTTTTCAATAAAACACAAATTTTAGTTCTCTTTGCCCCAGCCACAAATTGGTGTGAATATTTCATCCCATTGCAGCTAGAAACTATGTTTTAGGAGGCTCCCTTTATCTGTACAACATCTTAGAGACAATACAGGGGCACCACAAGCCTTCTATGAGTTAAAGAGTAGAAGAAAGACTTCCCCAAAAGAGCAGTTATATTTGCCCAGTACATTTTATTTGCTTAGCAAAGCCCATCAGGATAAGAATTAAGCATTTCCTAAGAATTATAAAGAAAAAGAATGAGTATCTGAAATATCCATTTGCAGCAAATTCACAATGAAATTGTTAAGTACTGGCTTATTTTACTAGTGGTTTCTGGAGTAACAAGGAGACAGCACTCTTATTAAAAGAGTTCCCATGTTAAAAAACCCACTATTAGTTACAAGCACTTGACATGCATTGTCAGTATTGCAGATATCAGGAGATAAGGCCCCTTGCCAAGGTGAACAACTTTCTAAAGGTATCATCTCGTAAATGCTTGGGGCCATAAGATTGGCTGACTTTCACGTAAATTGGGATTGTTATGGTTTCACATGTCATTCCAGCCGCATAGCTTAGCTGGTGAATTCCCTGGTAAAAGAAAATAATCCCTCCAAAGATATATAGCCTTCTGCTCTGTACACGCATGTAGAACATTGACATGCCCATTCCACTGTCATGTCAGTGGCTGCTGTGGCTGCTAAACTATTCTAATCCAAATCATATTTCCACCTACAGGCAACACCTGAATGTAAAACCACAGAAATAAAAAGATCTCCATGACTTGGGAGACAGCCAGTCGCTGTCTGTAGGTTTCTGCCTGTGTTTTCTAGGTTCTTGCTGATGGTGAGTGAGACAGCAATACCTCTCACATGTATTCTCCAAATTACATACCCTGGTTGCACAACACCTCACTGAAACAACCTTGCAAACCACAGAATTTCATATTCCAGCTAACTGGACAAGATAGCAACACAAATAGTATTTCTTAAGGTATCTTTTTAACCACATATAGAGAAAGTTAAGCCTTACACCACTGTACCCATTAACACCAGTGGCAACAAGACAGGGGAATGATTTGTACCCGCAGGTGCATATGTCCTAATTTTGGATGGATCATTTGATAGAGATACTAGCAAATTCCTCCCTTAGCTTCATAAAGAGAACAAGCATCTGGAATCATTGCAACCACCCCAGCCTTGCACAGGTTTTTGTAGCTGTGGCTCTGTTTCAGAGCAGCTGCTTCATCCCACTGTTATTGCAAGGAGCTTCACCATCTCACATCTCTCAGATCTGTGTGCAACCTCAATAACCTCCATATCAACATCTGTCACCAGCTTGCAAGGGCTACCTGCTACAGACAAAGTGCTTTCCAGCAGATCTTACCACCCCTGACTAAACAAAACAAAACAAAAAAAAAAAAAAAAAGGACTTTGCAATAACTTTAACAACAGCTGAAAGAGACTACAGATGCTGGGCATAGTCCACAACTCATAACAGCAGCTAGATCAGTGTCACATCTCTCTCCAAACTATCAAGCTGCAACAAGGTCTTTTACCATCTCATACCAGCATACTCTTCATACAGTCCCTCTGCTGCCTTCTCCTCATCTTGCCTCATCCACGGCATGTTCTCTTCTCTCTTGCTTCTTCCTCAGCTGCTCTCTCTTCATTGGCTCTCAACCACTTAACTTAACCAGCCACAGCTGCACCTTATCTACATCGGCCAACCTGCGGCCACTGAAGCCAACCCACAGCTGTATATTATCAATGCTAATTAACCCAGCTTCATTTCTCTACAGACCAGATGCTGTAAAACCAGAGCAACCTGCGGTAATGGTGTGTTGGTGGGTGACACACAAACACATGGACCTGGGAAGGCAGATGAGCTCTGCCATGGTACCTCAGGAACTGTGGAGAGAACTCACATTGCTTAGCACCTGTGCTGTATAAATACAGCTATATGCTTATGATTCAAAAGCAGCCTGGCCACAAAGACAGGCTGAATTAACCCAGCACCTATCTGTGGTTGTTCAAACTCAGTTACAACATAGTCTGAGAGAAATCACTTCTGACAGCTGCGTCAGATAGAAGAAGGAATTGATGGTGGCCCCTCACTATGAAGATTAAGCTGTGGATCTCAGGGATATTTTATCACCATATAGCACAGAAAATGTCTCCTTGAAATTCTCTGCACCTGCACACTGATTGGCAAAGTCCAGGCAGGATCTCCCTGTAAAAGGCTGTTTTCTTGGGTTTTGGATCCAGAGTTTCAGCTCAGCCCATTCAGACAGCTGGTATAAATTAACACATATCCCTTGACTTCAACACAGCGACTTCAACTTAAAACAAACTAAGCAATGTAAATTGGTCAAGGACCAATGAACATGTTGGAAATTGAGATCTGGATGAATAGTTACAAAAAGGTTTGAATCCAAGAATTACAACTGAGTATATTTTTTGTTAGGTTTCCAACAGCAATTCATGTTGCAATAGGTAAATTGGAGGCTTAAAACTACCTCAGACACAGCAAAAAACCAGCATCTTTGAAAGCAGAGGGATCTGATTCTTTCTAAATTATATTGGCAGAGTCTTAGTTTTGCAGAACTGACAGCTTTTGTTTTATCTCCTCAGCACAGTTAATCTGACAATGTGCTACTGTAATTATAAGCCAAGGCAAACCCGCATACATTCTAGGGAGAGTAGTTTTTTTAACAGGAAAAAAAAAAAGAAGAAGAAGAAATACGCTATTGTGCATTAATGACTTCATTAAACGAATTTCTCAGGACTTTGGGAGGGGGACTGAAATTATGGGCAAGAATTATCTTCTTCAAACATCTGGGAGCAGAGCACAGCTGGCTCTCTATTGGAGCTTGGCACTCAGTGTGCTATGAGACATACTCAAGTACGTAAGAGAGGCTCTTATAAAGCTGAATCATTTGGGCAATTAACACTCAACCAATTTTCACAGAAGCCCTTGATATATGAAATTTGAGTTTTCCATAAGTGACAGGCAGGCTTCTGTATGCAGACAGCTCCAGCTTTGCTGTAGCACTTCAAGGTTTATGAAGGGGAAAATGCTTTCAGAGATGGAAGGTGCTTTAAACAAGTTTTTCTGCTTTTTTGAAAAGGAAGACTTACCAACAAAGTTTTACTATTATGGGTCTGTCCAAAGTTAGTTACCTCATAAGAATATTCAGATCAAGGGGAAAAGTTTGCAGGTTCTGCATCTCGAGCATATAATGTCATAGAGGACTTAAAAAATAACTTCCAATCGATTTTCACCTCTTGCACAAGGTTTTGCATTGAATGTAAGCTGGAGAGTCTCTCTTAAGGCACGGCTTTTTGCTCACATTTTCTGTGGAGAGCCATGGCTTAAGGTAATGGCAAGAAATTGAAACAGATGAGAAAAAATATAGATTTGATAAGTGTAATTACTTCTGATCAAAATTCTTGGAAAGTCATTGATTTTAAAAAAATATATATCAAAAAGCCAACAAAATTTAAGTTGCCTATTAAAAGACCACATACAATACAGTTTACTGACTCAGAATTGCCAGAGATCTGGGAATTAATTACTAGATCTATAATGCTTAGAATAGGTAATCCTGTCTGTATGGCAGCCAGAAATTATCACAGGCAGGTAAGGGTGGTAAAATTTAGGGTTAGTAATGGACAAGAAGATTAGGAATAGAAAAAATAATTTTTTAAAACATCACCCATAACTCAAAGCACTTTGCAAAGTAAAGACATCACCCTTAAACTTACAGTATGAAATAAGAGGAAGAACAACTTTCTTCTCCCACCCCTTCAGTCTGGGAACTGTGAGTGAATGTTCAACGTTCACAAAATTAGTTTCAATTATTTTTTATATATAAGTTATTCTTCCTATTTTTTTTTAAGTAGGTGCAGGACTGAGGAAAACAGATAACAAAAGAATACTCTAAAATTTGCTGCTCCTTTGGTTCTGCAGGGAAGTGATTTCAGATACTCTTTGAAAAGGAATATTGTGATTTAGTAGCAGTACAAGGAAGGTTATTTAGAAGACAAAGTTACATAGAGCATACACTGCCCACCGCTCTGCTCTTATACTATCAGCTGGTTTTGATAAAGCTACTCAATTTCCACAGAGATAACTGAGAACAGAATTCACCTGTAGACCCCAGACTTGATTAGAGTTTTTAAGTTAGAGTTGAACCCTATCTTCAGAAGCAGCCTTCCTATCAGTAACTGCTTCATAATAAGAAATAGAGATACACAGTTGGATCCTTTAGACCTAACAGAAAATTGAACAGAGATGCTTTTGAGAGGTAGACCTATGCATTTGAGGTATCTCAGAAAGCCTATGTTTACTGCCTAGTAAGGTCAATAACAAAGACTTCATTTATACATTGCTACTAAGACTGACAATAACACTTTGCCATTAAGTGCCTCAGATTCATTTCAGCCTAAACTCATATTCTACCAAAGCTATTTTAGGCTTCAGTGACCAGAAGCTTTTTATCAATGACTCAGAACTGCTAGCATACCTTGTATCTTGACACTGACTCAATCTCTGCACACCTGGATTTCATTCCCCAAAATACTGCTATTATCCAAGAACCATGATTCTTACCAGTCACCTAGGGTTTGCAATCTAACACCGCAACTAGGTGTAGTTAACTTTCCATGCCTGCTTCCACTAAGAAGCTAATCCTCTCTTATTTAGTAAATAACCACAGCTGGGGAGAAGCTTTCATAAGGAAGTTTTTGAGTCAATCCTCTGATTTGGCTAGAGGGGTGCAGAACAGAGTGGGTTTTGTTTGGGTTTGAGAATACCTTTGTACCAAAGATTAAGTATGAAGAAAAGTTTGAAGGAGGCTAAACTGCAGTGTGAAAATACAGTGAGGTTTAGTGAAGAACACCTAAAAATGGCTGTTGTTGAAGAACAGAACGCTCTGAATTAGAAGAGCAGGTCCGTATTTCTGTGTAATTCTGTATGGCTATTCTATGTAACGCTGATTTTCTGGCAGAGCTGGATACTTAGAGGGGGTGCAATTTCTTCCACCCTACTCTGTCCCTGCACACCTCAGCCAGTGTGGTGTGGGCTTCTCAGTCCCAGATCTCAGCATTGCATCATTCCCATTGAGACATGAGCAGCACCCAGCGTGGCTCACACACTCTGGTCTGTTGTAGGGACAAGTGTGTACACTACCGAGCGGCACCTCTCTACCCTGCTCTCCTGTTGTTATCCTGCTATCAACCTCTTGACTGCACCTAGCCCTTATTTCTTTCTTACTAGAGCACTTGCTCCCCACCAGTGAATACTAAGTCTGGTTCCCTGTGTAGTGAGCTTTCTTTCAGCTTGTTTTGTCTCTAGTTGATTCAGGCCAGCAAGTCTCTCTCACTTTCTTCATACTGATACCCCAGTAAACTGCAGAAGCAATTAGAGGCTGACTGCTATTGTAGGGACGGTGTGTAGCTCTATAAGGAGGTAAGCGTAACATGAAAGAGCTTTACTGGGACAAATACAAGGTCCAAGTAACCTGGTACCTCATCTCCAAATCTTTCCCAATTGCAGACACTTAAGGGAAGAACACAAGGACAGAGGAAGGTGATGGTGCAATTTCCCTAAAATATACTCAAACATTTATGATTTAGAGATTTCCTATATCAGAGAAAGGTTATTGTGTTCTCAGACTGTAAGGCTTTTTCTTCCTTTAACTTATAGGGGAAAGTTTTGAATTTACAAAATTATTTTTGTGTCTCAGACATGCTGAAGCAGTAAAGCAGTACCTGCTTTTCTTTGTTCTGAACCTGTCCCTGACAGTTTCTCAGCAGAGCCCTGATAGTCTTTGCATCAGAACAGATGCCCAGCAGTTATTTCCATCTAATTCCTTCAGTGGTCCTCATGTCACTTGGAATCCTTTGTGAGCCACACACCTTTGTGTGGCTCCTTAAGACAGCTACAGTAACATGACGTGTCCTGTATGGGGGAAACAGACAGCAGCACTTTCAAAAAATGTGAAAGTAAATTAGCTAGAAAGTAATATTCTTTAGATGTTTTTTCTTATTGTTCTCAACTCGTGTTAAATGACTCTTTTAAAGCTTCATACCTATTCTCTGCATAATACAGTCAGCAAGATACTGCATTTGTGGCAGCAGCTTTATTCAAAATTACACTCTGCAATCCATGGCTTCTGTGCAACAGACAGCATTTTAATCTTCATGTTATTATAGACCACTAGAAGGTTTTCAGGACTGTTTTCATGTGTAGCTTTGATATGAAAAAATAGATATTTGGCTTCCACTTTGTGAAAGGCTGTTCTCTTTCCCTGATATTGAACTGTTGTGTCAGAGATCACTGGACTGAACTAGGATAATTTGCAAGGCAAAGTCCTGATGGACACCTGACAGACCTGAGTCTGTCTTATTTTGGTTAGACTTGTTTATGGAATCCAAGTAAATGGGTGGCCGGAATCTGTCCTAGCAAAAAGCAGCTGCAGGCTGCAGATGGGGTTAATTCTAGTTATGGAAGGGAACATTTCACACTAGCTGACAGCATGAGAACATTATCAGCATGTGTCACCTACATGTCAGTCTCCAGTTTCTTTTCACAATCATAATGCTATTCTTTACCAAGGTTAAATGACGCTTCTCTTGTCTTTTAGTGAAACATGAAACAGCTTTGCATTAGAACCAAGGAATTACAAGCCTGAGCTGTAGAGTTCCTAGTCCCCCTTCCTATGGGGCATCCCATAGGTGAGATGGAGGTAAATATAGACTTGCTTCTTATTGAAGAGGGTGACATGATGAATAAAGGTCAATAAGGGCAGTTACAGATTTTGCTTTGAAAGTTTGGTCCATCCAAACAAAGTGCATTTTAGCTAAGTGGAATGCAATGTTACTGATCTTAAGAAGTGAGAAACTGAACCCTAGTAACTAGTGAGTCATATTCATAGTTCATAACAAAGAAACAACATACTTTGCAAGGGTAATATAATAGGTGAACAAACTCACTCCTTGGATGCACCAGCAGGCAAGCACTGCAATGATTTTTGTTCTCCATCTGGCACTGCTCACCTGATGCTGGCACGTTTCCTGCATACTGGAATGGCATGTCCAGTTCTGGTGTTGACATCTTTAAGAGGATGTTGAAAAACTACAGGGTGTGTAGGGAGGAGACAAAAACATAACTCAAGGGATGGAGAATATATTTACGGGGAGTAAATTTGATCTTATCTCAAAGAAGACTTGAGACAGCCATAATTATTGCATTAGTAACATTCCTGGGGAGAAAATAGCATATACAAAATGGTCCTTTAATCTTGCAGAGAAAGGCATATCAGACAATTTATGGAAATTGAAATTGAGCAAATTCATATTAAACATTTTTTAATGAGTGTGATTAACTGTTGAAATACACTGAATCATAGTATAACAGGTTCTTGTCCGCTGTGGCTGTGCTAATACTTAAAAGAAGTCAAGGCTTTCATCAGCAAAACTAGAATCTTTCTACCTGGACATGGGCTGAACGGATCACATTTACACTTCTATGGCTTCAGGTCAAGACTGACTATGTTTTCTGAAGTAATATGTAAACCGAAACACAGCACAAGCTATTGGACTCCATCTAGGAGCAGCAGTGCGAGACCGACTGGCCAAGCACTTGGACCTTTTCATCCAAGGGTAATGTTTTTGTTAGCAGATCTACAAATCCACATGACCTTACTTGTCTGCAAAATGTCTTGAATACCCATACTTGCCCAAAGCAAGCTTGCTTGCAAAAATCATTTACCTGCATAGGGGGGCAAGTACTCCAAGAGGTAATAAAACCAGCATTACAACGGTGCCTCACGCATGAATAAAGCCAGTAGATATTGCCTCCTGGAAATAATAGTGCAGGAGGCCTATCAGCTGCTCAGGTACTGTTTAACCTGCAGGCATTGTTTGTGTTGCTTAACACAAAAATGTGTTACAGTGTTACCGCTCACTCCAGCAGATACAGCACTGCTAATTATCCCATCGTGTAGTCACTTTGCAGTGATATAAATAGACCAGTTAGTGTCATTTAACATTATCCAGCAGAGAACCTCCAAAGCCTGGGTAGGGCATAGAAGTTGCTTAAAGAGAAAAGCAGGTCACTTTGAAGACGGATGCTGTAATTTCTCCCCACACGCTTCAGATGCTGCTGTTTGCTTGAATCAAGTCAGCAGAGAAAGAAAATGGGAATGATGAATAGGGTAATGAAAGAGATGAATCAGTAAATAGTCCTATTGCTGAGAATTCACCAAAAGCATAGATGTAAAGGCTGATGCAAATAACATTTGCCTCAGACTCTTCTAGATACTATACTTCATATTTCCACCCTGCAAATTAGCTCCATGACTTGCATCTCTTTTTCCTCCCTGCAAATGGTCATGTTTCCTTGTTGCCAACAGAACTGCTTCTTTTAGACCCCTGCCTCAAGGACCTCTTGTACATACCCTTGAGGTCCACCCCACAGCTGAGAAATTCTGCTATGTCCAAGCTGGACTGCTTGCTCAGCTAAGAGGTTCAGTGCAATGGCAAACTGTATATGGGAGATCATGCCAGATGAATGGGAGTCCCAAATTTCAAGCTGAGGTTTTCAGGCTATAAATAGATAAAACCAGGAAGGAACTGGGAACACAGGCTGTTTTGCACCATTTTGCACATGCATATGTCTGGAACAGCTATAAATTCTGAACAAACATCCTACAGCCTCAAACTCTGCCTAGATGAGATTTCCAGGCACTAGGTATATCTAAATGGGAGAAAAAATTGTTTAAAGGAATGTTATTACTGTTATTCTAAGCATCTGTAAGAAAAGATTAGATAAACTGGGAAGTACAGACCAAACTGTTGGAGAGGGAATTGACAGAGAAGGTTATTAAAACCAAGCTGAGCAAAGGAAATTTTAGGCAGTCTTAATGAAAAGTTGCTGACAGATATTGTGCTATGTAGTGGAATCACTGAAAGGAGGCAGTGTGGACCTCATCTAAACGTTAAAGAACAAAGAATAATTCTGGTTAGATATTTGGGAAAGGAAGTGACTCAGGAGTCTGAAACTTATTTCATGTTTTTCCCAGTTCTGTAATCATCGACACCATAGTCCTTTCACCAGCAGTACATCTTGCTTGTGCTGTCTCTCTGATAGCAAGCAAAATCCATTTACTAGGAACCCCGCGGATTATTACCATAGCCAGCCTGGCTCCCGGAACAGCATTTGGCCTCACTGTGGCAGAAGACTGGAAATTCTTCCAGCAGCAGATTGTCAGACATCAGCATGGGTAGCAAAAGTTAGTAAAATTAGGTCTATGGTCTTCCATGGATACTTCATTCTGAGACGCTGGCTTATTCTGCTTGTTTTCAGATAGCTAATTTTGCTTTAAGACTCATAAAGAATAAATATCTTCCTGATGTTTCTGTTCCAGTTGAGTAGCCATATGGGTGGCCACAGGGACGTAGTTGATTGACAGCAGGAGAGAAGGCAGTCCAGCTAAGAGTGCATCAAAGGGTGGTTCCTCTCTCCTTCAGCCTGTGGTCCACACTCTGGAAATGTGAGACCTTCTGTCCAACTGCAACCATGGCAAAGGAACAGAAGGGTCAGAATGTAATAAAGGGGTCCTGACCAGGAGGTAGGGAGTCACTAATTAAGTGAATTAAGGGGAATCGGGATGAACACCTCTTCAAATGTCCTCATGGAAAGGACAGCACTTCCAAAGGAAGTACGTTGTCCCTGCAGGTTGCATTTATTCATATAGCATGGTCATCTAAAAATTGTGAAGCCAAAAGAATGTGGTCTGGGACACAAAGGAAATTATTCTCTGAAGCAAAGGCTGGGCATCCTCTGTGGAAAGAGGAATAAAACTTCTACAGCATTGGACATGAAGTTTTTCCCCAAATCTGCACTGAACTCACACACATTTTGTGTCATAAATTCTTTAAGGTAAGGAAGTGATTTGCAAGCTCCAGAGCAACCTTAGGATATTATCTTCTGAGCAAACACCTCTAAAATGAATGTTGTAAATCTCATACGTTCCTTGAGATGACACTCAGGCACTTGAGTGTCTCAAGGCAGAACCAAAGTTTTAAAAAACTTTCATACAATTGTTCAAGGAATTTTTCATGCACATCGCAGGCTCTATTTGCTATGCAAATTTGATAGCAGCATGCCAAGAATAACTTACATGTGTGTCTGCCTATTTGCACATTGAACAATGTAAATTAATAGGCAGAGAAGACTGAGTCCCCCCGGCAAAGTACATAGATTTACAATTTATACATCAGCAAGACCTCTCTGTTGCTGCCTCATAACTCAGTTACTCAATGAAATTACATCCCATCTTGCATACCTCCAGCAAACTTCTGCCAGTCTTTCTAAGACCACCATTCACAAGTATGCTACCCTGCTTCAGGCCAGGTTCAGACCTCTGCAAAGCCAAGGGAACACCTCTCATTAACTTCAACAGCCTGTGGAGTAGGCAGGAAATAAACAGGCGTATTGCATGCATTGTGCTTTAGAGGCTTCTCTTCACGCCAAATTACTCAAGGTACAGTTGTGAAGAATTCAGAAGTGGTGTGGTGGAAATGAGCATGTGTCCCACAAAGTCTAGAAAGCTGGAGCTGAAGACCAGGAACTCAGAACGTAGCGTGTGCCATGTAGTTTACTTTTCCAAAGATTAATTCACAGCACTTCTCAGGGGACTCAGCATAAGTAGTTGCGACAGACCAGACAGAACAACCTTAATGCACATTACCTCCACTCTTGCATTTCACCTCTAGTAATACTGCTGTGATGCTCATCTCCTTAAGCTTTTTGGTGTTGTAAGACAGCTGGAAATTCTATTAACAAAACATTTCTCCCTTTCAAAAGAAATGCTGTTGTCTTTGGAAACAAAACTTACAAGAGGAATGAGTCCACCTAGATGAATCTATATGAAAAACATTCTCAGTTAAAAAAAAAAAAAAAAAAAGAAGAAAAAATGTTGAAATTACCTATTTTGATGTGCCTGACAAAAATTTATATTTTCCATTCCATCAAAGTTCTAATTGCATACTATTTTTTAAAAAAATAAAGAAAACTGAGCTTACTATTGGTGCTTTGAAATTATCATTGTGAATTTTTTTCTTACACCGATTCATTATCATAATTTCTATTAATGCATTTCCAGGTTTTGCACGTCTCACCTGATTTCTGCACTGAAAATGTGACAAGCTTATCCCTTCCCCCCTACCTCCTGTCCAGCTTCCTGAGATTAGGAGAACTGGGGTTTCAGCCTTCATGTTAGCAGCTCATCACTGACATCTTCCTTTATTGTTTGTGTCCATGCAGGCTGCTGCGTTTTAAATCCTTTAGCCAAGCAGCTTTCTTATATATCCTAGATCAATGTTGCTTAAAGCAACATTACAATCGATCCCTGCCCTTTTCTTGAATGAAGTGCTCACTGCAGCACTGGTAACTCTGTTCTAAATATGCATCATGTCTCGGACACAAAGCACTCTAAGCATTTTGCAAACCTAAATTTAGCATTTACTGTGCTGTGGAACCAGCCTGATAGGCAGTACATGCCAAAAGGTCAGGCACGTTTCCTTTGCAAGGTAACATTACGGTACAGATAAGGGAAGAAGAAGGGACTTTTATACCTGCCCTAGTTAGTTCAGTGTGAGTGCAAACAGAAGGGTGTGGACTCTGGGGCAATTTTTGCAGCCATCATTCCCCACTCAGCATAAAAAAGTTCCTATTTATCTCAGTGTGGCTTTTTGAATATTGGACTACTAAGAAAGAGTCTGAATGACTGAGGGGTGATAATAAAAGCATAGGCCACATATAGAAACCTAATCAGATTTTAGACTTGCAGACTTCAGGGGTGGCTGCATCTGAAGTCATACATAGTTGCAAGGGAATTAAATACAGTTCTCTAATACCTGATCATAAGGTTTGATCAAGGACAGCAGCGTTGCTTCAACTGATTGTGCATAATCATGGGATGCTTGGTAACATACACATGAACTACACTGCAGTAGGCACCTGCAAACAGCTGGATTTTGGGAAGGTGCAGGAGGTCTTACCTCTCTCCCTGAAAACCCTTACTCCTTCTTTTCCATGGGATTCGGAAAGAAAAATAAAGGAGTGAGCTTTCAGCCACCCCCAGCCTAAATCAGCATCTTTCGTATTGCTGCTGGGAGCTCATGTTGTGACAGGTCATTGCAAGTTCCGTAAATGCAAAGATGAAAGCAATTGAACCTCTTGAGGGAAAGGCAGAGAGGATAAACCTGGAGGTAGCAGCAGGATGCCACAGGGTGGGAGGGGATATCTGGAAAGAAACCTTGAGATTTCTTCTTCCCTGCCTGGCAGGGTTTGAGCTGTTCTTGCCTCCCCTAAGAAGGCTTGCTGTTTCTGTAATGGGATTGTTATCATTTGAAGGCTAATTATCCTTCCCAGAATAAAAGACAAACCCAGAGTTATTGGGAAAGGATGAAGTTATAACAAAATGAAACTAGCAGACATAAAACAAGGCCTCTCCCCATCCTATCCATAACACAAATCTGAAGAGATCCTCTATCAGAGGAGAGAGATGCCACTATCCTATCTTAACCTACTTTATCATGTGAATTACTGTTTCCTAGTTCTTGGTGTTCTCTAAGTGAGTAGCTTTCTGAGCTGTTTGTAGGTCAGCCCAGAACAAGCATACACTGAGCTGGTTGACACTCTCTGGCTTTCAGACTTCAAGCTTTAGTAAAAGTTAAAGCAGTGTGGGCGTAGGGAAGAGGAAATTAATTTTGTTTGTTTCATCTGGGATGATTCATAGCAAATACAGGGAAATTAAAAAATCTTTCAGAAGTAAAATAATGGTTTCACTTAAATAGAAAAATGACTTTTTGACTTAAAACTAAATATCCCAAACGTTATTTTTTTACTTTTCCATAAAAATTAGTTTCCATAAAAATCGTGGTGCTTGTGGAGGATAATAATTCTTGTGTGCCATGCCCCATCTTCTCATGTAGTGCAGGGTGTCACAGCATAATTTCATCTCCAGCACTGCACTATGGTAGCACCCATGTCACCCCCATGACACACATCTCTGCAGGCACAAGGGTTGCTGCTATTGAATATTGCAGGCTATTTTTAGCCTTCATTGTTTGCTCTGTATTAAAATTGGATAAATCTGGCTGAAACAGAAAACTTTAGTAATTTGGCACTACTTAGCCCCCAATAAGTACCGTATATGAGCACAAGTCAGTATTTGGAACTCTGAAAATTGCACTGCTGTTTGTTTGGAGTACTCCCTCAGCTGCTGTGAATAGGGCTGGTAAGTCTGGCAGGCAAACTCTGTCAAACACAGGGAGACTATACCCGTAGCTCTTTGATCTATAATATTCATTAGTATCCTGCACATTCCCAAGAAATTGTTGCTTTGATTTTCATCTGTTTTTGTTTAAGTATGTTTGAGTTCATGGGACGTTTTGATTGTCTTTTCAATACTTTTATACACAAACTCTCTGCTATAAAGCTGCCATCTGTGTCTGAAATACACACTCAGAGTGCTGGGGTTTTCCTCCCTAGAGAGCTCCTGTTCTCTGTGAAACACTGAATAAAATTCATATGGGTGTTTCAAAGCCAAATAATATAAAAAATTAAAAAAAAAAAGAAGAAGAAAAAATGAAAAAAGAAGATAGATTTTGCAGGACTGAGGGAGTCAGATTTAACCATCTTTACCAGCATTATGTCATCCAAGCAATGTTCCCACTACAACAATAAAAATGTTGCAGTTAGCCTGTACAATTCATCCTCAGATTACACCACAAATATTCGGAAGCTTGTGCTACACATGAGGTTTACACAATCTAGACCAGAAAGGTGTAGAGGAAGATTTGGCTTGTACGACTAAATGGCAGCAAACACTGAATAAATTT
The DNA here is from genome assembly GCF_023634085.1 of Falco cherrug. Lineage (NCBI taxonomy): Eukaryota > Metazoa > Chordata > Aves > Falconiformes > Falconidae > Falco > Falco cherrug. The sequence continues at coordinate 27,805,498 of NC_073704.1, read as the reverse complement.
CATGGGCACCGCTCATTGAGTAATAGTGAACATGCTGCTGGCTATAATTATTGTCCTTGTCACTGGTCCAGCCCTAACCTCTGATGCTGCACTGGGGACCAGTGCCTTGCTTTACTGTCACTTATCTAGTCTGTCCACTGAGGGCACATGAGGACTGTCTTTTAAAGATGAGACTCACCACCAGTTTGGGTAGCAAAGCTTTTGATCCTAGACTCTGGTAGGGCCAGCAGCTGCCGAGTGGAGCACGGGACATCCAGAGTTTTCCATTGTCCTTAGCTGGCCACTTAGACCTAGACCTAGCAGATGACAATGTCAAACTGCCAGCAGGACTTTGTCTTAACCTAGGTAGGCAGTGTCACACAAGCAATGTGAGCAAAGGCCATGCATGCTGGTTCAGCCCTCTGCTTTGATCCACAGCCTGGGTCTCTCCCATGTGAGATTCCTCCTTTTTCCATGAGTGATTTATATTATAATAATGCTCAGAAGCCCATTCAGAAGCCAGCTGCCATACTGGTGGGCATCACAATAACCCCTCATTATGGGCTGGACTGGCTGCCGTCTTCTGCTAACTCCGTTCTGAAAAGAACTGCCTCCACTATGGATGTCTTTGTTCCTTCCAGCCAGACAGTCTGGATAGTTAAGGCTAACTCTTGTCACATGCAGTAAAGGCAATCCCTGCCTGCAGGAGCTTCCAAAGTTTTGTATTAGAGAGCAGAGCTGTGAAGTGACTTGCTACTCTCTTCTGCTGATAGATGAAATGCAAGATTCAGCTCTTGCTGAAGAGACACTGTAGGCGCACAATGCTGTCTTCAACAGCTACGCTGGAAAGATTTTCTGATGCACTCCTTGGGACCTGCCACAAAGTGCTGCATCCAGCGGCTCATTCACTACTAAAAGCAGCAATATGCTGTATCGGACCTACAGATCTCAGGCATTATGTTGTGTGTGCGCTTGGTCAAAGCCTCTGACACTTACATGTTAATTAGGAATACAGCTGCTGTTGTCGTGACACAGCAGTTACTCAGAGAGAGTTATCTGAGTTCTCTGCAAAATGAGAACAAATGCTCCAGCTTCGGAAGATATGCCATCGTTATTTAGCTTGTAACACAAAGCAAGCAGACAGAGCAGGAAGCACTGCAGAAGAGTTAGTTCTTCATAATAGGCTTTGGCAGAATAAAATCTAGGCAAGGAATTACACATAGGGAGTAGATATAGGATTTCTCAGAAGAAATCCCTGAAAGACACCATTAAACCAGTGTATTTGTTGACTTCATCTGTCTCAGGCCAGGCTTATAACATTAAACCTTGCATGACCTGGAGCAAAAAGAAAAACTGATGTCCTCTGAGCTGTAAAAAGACACTGAGGCACAGTTAGAGAAGGAAGCTGGGAGTCCTTATTTTTCACACCCTCCTCTTCTAGCAGTAGGTAACCCATCCATGCACCATAATTGAAACAGAGAAGTCCTTTTCACTCTAAACTGTGTTACAGCTTTGGTGCAAGTTGTTTATTTTTATGGCCTGGCACCTTTGAGGCCATAGAAGAATGATTGTTACCCTTACTGAAAACCACATCTGTCTCTGGGATCAGCACCATGTGCTGTCCTCGTGATACCAAATCATAGATTCAGAGCTCACTGGTATCAAGGGGAGTTTTTCCACTGACTTCCACAGATACTGGATAAGGCCCTTATTCAGCTCCTTTATGAATGTTCAGTATTAAATATTTCTTTTTTACGAGGTTATTAGTGTATAGGTCTGATGTACACAAGACACTGGAAAGCATTTTTACTGCCGACCCTCTGTTTGAACCAATGGGCAGTTTGGCATATTATGGTCCATTATTTTTGACTGAGACTTTAAACTTCACTGTAAAAATGCTGTCCTTGTTGTTAGTTTGCTGTCCTGAGTGTTGCCATAAACACAGGTTCTTGCCAGCCAGGAGACAGGTGAGGTAATTTCTGATGATCTGATGAACCCTCGTTACTCCCCAGCAGCAGTAGGATGCCTGAGCTGGGATCACAGTGATTTAAACACCAGACTGAATCAGGAATGGGGCTGTACAGTCCTTCAGAGATATATTTTTTCCTTTGCTCTTCATCCACCGTGTGCCAGCAACTCATACACGAAAGGATAAACCCAAGCCCACATTTTATCTGAGGACTAAGCTTTACATAAAGCCTTTAAAGCTTTTAATGTGCATTATAGGCTGATGATCAGGAGATTCCCTCCAGGCTGGCGAATATGGCATCTACTGACTCAGTTTTACCAATGTCACTTTGGGGAAATCTGTGGGTTTGGGCCAGCAGCAGCACTGGTGGGAAAGGTGGCAACCTGCACCTCCTGGCAGAGTTTCACCAGCTTTTGAATAGCTCTACTTCATTTTGCCTTACAACTTTATCAGTCTGTAACAAAGAAATAAGGAAAAAAGACAAGAAAATGACACTTAGCAGCCCTGCTGTATATACAGTTTTGACTCAATTTTTTTCCTAGCCAGTGATTTTAAAAGTTGGCGTGGGTTTGAAATGGGAATTGAATAATTAGTGTAAAAATAAGAATGTAAATGGAGATGCTGAATACAAAATAGCAGCCCTGGAGGTTGGAATCATCTCTCTCTCTGCGTGGTAGCATCCTATCTTGGATTCTCCTATTGTCACCATTGTGGACAGGACCCCACCCCTGGCTCCCCTCATCCAGTCATTTGTGACAGCCAGGTGCAGGTTTTTTGCGACAAACTAGAAAAAAAATGAAAGCTTCCAGAGGCAGGAGCATATCAACAATACAGCTAAGCACTGAAGCTCTGTATAGCTTGTTCTTCCTTTTAAATCAAAGAGGACTTCACAACTACACAGTCTACAGGCTTTTGTAAAGCTCACCTCTGCAGTGATATAGTTAATAAACAACTGTGATTTTTTTATCTCCCAATTTGAGAATGCCAGGTGTTTATACACTTTAAAAGGTTTCAGTAGGCCTTTTTAAAATAAATAATAGGTCAGAAGCCTTATATCTTGAGCTCTGGCTCCCAACATAGATTTTTCAAATGGTAGATTTGTACGCAGGTAGATAGTGGCCATGGTGCCCTGCGTGCTTTGCTGTGAGAGCGCTAAGCTAGGTGGTGGGGCAACTAGGCAGCCTGGAGAGGTTATTGTCACTAATGAGACTTTTCCATCTGGCTCTTTGCTATGAGCAGAGAGCTATGGGGAAGCCTGTGTTTCTGCTAGACTGTGGTGTCTGGGCACGGCCACTTCTCTGAAATGTAGGTAAAGCTGAATATTGTCACCCAGAAGATGAGTAGGGTCAGACCATTCCCACTGCAGAAAGGGAAAGGGGATGAGGGGACAAAGAGTGGGGATGGAAGGTGCAAGGGGTGGCACTGAGGTGGTGAATTTGCCATCAGTGTGTCTCCAGGTGGTCCTTGCTCTTCCTCTGAGATGACAAGAGCAGACTGGCACTCCAAAGCTTTGGCATAGGCTCCCTCTAAGGACTGGTGCTACAGCCCCTGCGTATACAGCAACTTGCAATAAACAGGTGTAATCCAACAGCACTCCTGCAAAAGCTGGCAAGAGCCATTAATGTCTCAGGAATAGTGAATCCTGAGGTGGGGTAAGGGAACAGACTAGATTATTGCAAATACAAGGTGTCCCACAAGCTCTCCTGAGCCTGTAGGAACAAGAGGTCATTTTGTCATGGTTTGCATTCAGTAGGCGTTACTGGACTTTCACTCTGCTTTTAAAGGGGAGGGTATTTTGAAGATGCTTTTATTTTCTTCCGCTCCACTAGGCAGCTATGCTGTTTTTTCTTGCAGAGTTACTTGGGCTTGCCACTGTGATCAGGTGAAGAAAGAACAGATATCTTTAGCAAACTGATTTAAAACACACCAGGGAATAAAAGTAAATCAATTAAGGTTAAAACACATGAAAATCAAAATCAAACTCATACTCATTCTTAATGATTCCTTCCATCATCTGTTTTAATTCAAAAAGAGCCTCTTTGGTTGAGAAGGCTATTATCAGCAACAAATGCCTTTCTTTAAAAAAAAAAAAAAAAAAAAAAAAAAAAAAAAAAGAAAAGGCCTGTTGAGTGCTGAGTGCTAGCAAGTTTAATTGGCCAAGATTCAACATGCTTTTACAGATATATAACAACTACCCAGGAGAGAGAGAAAAAAAGCCTTTCTGCCTGTGGGGTCTGTTTTACATACTGAAATGCAGTAAGCCGTATCATTCAGCTCTTGTGTCTCTATAGTTTAATCCAGGACCCTTTTCCTGGGTCTCTGCCCACTGGTTCCCCATCACAGACTTGGGATACTACTTCAGATTACTTTTAACCCAAACCAAGGACAAACTAGTCACTAAATGGAAAGCTATAAAATGTCAGAATAAATTAGTATTTGGCACAAAGTTCCACAATAGGCAACTGGATGAAAATATAGAGTGCTAACTTCACTCCTGTGTTACTACACTGACTAGTTGCTTTCTTCCAGTACACAGCAAACGTGATGCACAACCCTACTGAGGTGATTCAAGCCAAGGCACTTTACCTCATATTTACAATGAACTAGAAGTATATGTGTGGCTGGTTACTGCTGTTCAGCTGATGGGTGGTAACGTGTTAATTCCTTGTTACTCAGTTATGGCTCGTTGCTCTTAAACAGGAGCTTAAATTTTCACAATAGCTCATGATTTGGATGACAGGAGTAAGGCCTTGGGCAGATGTCAGCTGCTCCCCAGCTGGCCTCTCTAGGGTAGATGTGTCTGGAATAGATGTTTTCCAAGAAATCCAACATCTTCCTCATTGCTCTGATGAAAGCAAAATAAATCAAAAGAAAATCTCTGAGAAAAATCCCTTGACAAGTAAGGTTTCCCAGTCCCCTATCAAAGGTTCTTTCCCACAGAGTTCTTGCAAACTTAGTTCACGATGCATCTGGCAGACCTGAGCTGAGTTTCGATGTCTCATATTATTCATGTGAAAACTGTGTGATACTGTGAATCTTGGTCCAAGTGAAGCCAAACTAGAATAATTCAATGACTTCTTTTAAGTCTTCTTTTGAAAATTTGAAACCATACCTTTATGTTCCTTTTCAAATCTTGCCATGAATGATTTGTTTAAGGGAGTTTGGGGAGGAGAAGTAAGTGAAATCTCCATGGCTCCTACTCAGTGCCATCGTATCTTTACCATCCTTGGCAGGGGATGAAGGACTCAGCAGAATTAACAAGAGTTTCACAGAAGGACAGTGCAATGTGTCTGTCATCAGTATCCAATTCTTTGACTACAGACCTTTTCCAGCTGGATCTACTCATAAAAACCCTCAAAGCTCCAGCTGGAAATGGCTGGTGACCCCAGCTGTGTCGCTATGACTCTGGGAAGCTCCTGTAGACTAATTAAAGCAGGAGGGGACTGATGGTCCCTTGATTCTGCGTACACTGACCCCAGCACCTGCCTCCAGCTTTCTCCCTTGCTGAGCTGCGACATTAGCTAATGTGTTCTTGATTGCAGCTGCACTTAAGCAAATGAACTAATGGAAAGTTGTTAAATGCAGAGCAAACAATTAATTAAACACTTTATTTTTGTGCTGTTTAGAACAGGAAAAATAAACCAAAATGTGACTTTCCTCCCCAGTCATTGCCACCTCTCACACATTTTCCTTTTATCAGCACGGCACCCGCTCTGCTAATGACCTGCCTTTTCATAACATAGACTTAATGGCTCAATAAACACCACTGTGTGACAAATAGGCTCAGTTAGTATCTCAATCTCACCCCAACTGTTTACAAAAAGTTTTGTCGGCATTTAAGGCTCTTTTCTGGAAATGTAAGACCTGGACATGCTAGGCTATACCTACCCTGTTCATGTCTGTAAGGTCAACACCTTCCTCCCAGCAGAGTCCTCCTGGTGATGGAATTGTTAAGTCTCAGAATTAATTTACATGCAAGCTTTTATAACCTTTAAACTGTGAAGATCCTTCACAAGGTAATCATTTTCTGTTGTATATATATATACATAAAATATATAAAGTTGTATACCAAGAACTGGGTTCCACAAACAGATACATGCCCCAGAAAGAATCAGGATCCCTATGTAGAAGAAGCTGGACATATGGAAAAATCCTTTCCCACAGTTTTGAACAAATGCTAAGTTTTGAATCCCTATCTTCTGCAGATGGCAGCATTTTGGGGCAGTTCTAGCAGTCCGCTCTGCAAAGGAGCCATTCAGAAGCAGGAAACTCAAGAGCAAGAAGATGGAGGGACCAAATAATAGAGGTTGACCAGGTTTTGAAACCAGAGTTCCTAACCAAATAAACATATTTTCTCAGAGATGTGCTCAGCAAATCTGTCTTCATCTATCCTCAATTTCCAGGAGGCATAAAACTCAGTTGGAACATTGCTTCTGGGCTAAAACTTATATCAATGCTTTTAGTCAGAAAGCAATTTTATTTTGCATACTTTGAAGAAAAAAAGGTCATGTGAGTGATCTCAAGATTACAAAGTCTGAAACAAAGAAAACAAAACAAAACAAAAAAAGGACAAAACCAAATTGAAGTTAGTTTTCCTGAAGATGCTCTTTAGTATTTACATAATGGGTTTGTATTTCTAAAAAGAAAATTTTGCAGACCATTGAACCACAGCACAGTGCCTAAGTGAGTTTGCTACTAAATCATTCAAAACAAGAGTTATTTAGCTTTTAGAAGAAGCAAAACATATTGTTGTATAACGCTCTGAAAGGACTATTACCATTTTTGTGCATCATTAAAGCAAAACCCCCAAATAATCCCTTAGTATGTAGGTCGGGAAACCATAGCCCATAATGAAGCTATGAATATTTATTATAGCAGAACTTCAGCAAGTGAGAAGTAGCTTTGACCTAATAGTCTATAATGCAGCTAGCTGGATAATCTGAATATTACAAAGTCAAGAATTTACCAAAGCTAAACAACAGGAATCTGCTATGCAAGTAAAGCAGCTAGAAATACAGGAAGAAACAAACCTCCCTACTGTATTGGACCAAAGGTGACTGTGCCCCAGCCTTCTGCCTCTATCGGGGGTCAGCAGCAAGTGGTGAGGGCATCTCATGGTATTCATCATCCTCTACTATCTCAAACAGGTCTTGAGGGAGGACAGCCGCTGCCGCTGCCTCTTTCCTGTCCTTCCCAAGGTGATATTTCAGCTGTATCCCACAGAATTCTGTGGTTCCAGCACAACATTTGAACAGACTGCTGCTGCTCCTGTCCACATATCCAAACAATGTCATCCCTATGCTTAGGTTGTACTGGAGACATTGGCACACCCAGACATAGAGATGGCATTGATGGTGTTTTCTGCCCTCGTCTTACTACTTTCCTCATAATTTCTGATAGAGGTTTTTGTTTCTCTGATTTGACTGATATTTCTGTACTTTGATTTGAGTGATATTTTTGACCCATGCCAAACATAAGGGCAGTGTTTTCAGGGAAATCTGCAATGACTAATTTAGAGTCTGTACTGCATAGATAGATGGAGGGTTTTTTTCCTGTTGTGCATGACTTTGCACCTAGCAACACTGAATTTCATTTACCATTTTATTACTCTTCTTCATCCATCTGCAACTATTTATCTGCACCATCAAGTTCAGGATTGTCAAACCTAAATAAGTTCATGTTTATGCAAACTTTGACACATCACAGCTCTCTGCTTTTCCCAAACCATTCATTAATATCTTGATCAGCTACAATTCCGTGGTAACTTTCAGTCTTCTGCATTGTATTGTGACCACTTCTAACACTGGTCATTGCAAAGTGATGACTGTTAGTAACCAGTACTAATTTATAAGATTTTCTACCGTATCTCACCATGACTTTACACTTTACTCAAATATGATTATTTTCACCAGGGTTTTTTTTTTCAGCCCAGTAGTTTTGTTCTGCCTTCCCAGAACACCCTGAAAATCCAAACATATTTTATCAATCTAAGGCATCCTTTTTAACACATGCTTTGACTTTTTCAGTGAACCATGGTATGCGTACCTTTCTCTCCCACTGACACTTCAGTTTTAGACCTCTTTTTTTTCTAGATTCATTCCCTGTACAGGAATCTCCTTATTTCCCCCAGAGTAAACACCAAGACAAATAGTTTATTTAAATTTTCTCTTTACTGTCTTCACTGGGAGCTTAGGAATGTTCTACAGTTTAGAGGTCACTAATAACTCCCCAAATGAGTAAACCTGAGAACTATATCCACAACTTATTGCTTCCAGCAGGAGTAACCCAGTCAATCTATCTGCATATTTATAGCTTAACGGGGCCAACTCCACTCAAGACAAAAGTTCAGATCTGTAAAATGCTCTTGACCTTGAAGACCTGGTGACTGAGCAATCATTTAGTCACATCAGGCTATTAGTATCCACATCACATAAATGTTTCAGGGTCTAGGGTTGTTTGTTTGTTTGTTTCCCCCCCCCTCTTCTTGTATATTCTAGAGTTTGTATTAAAAGACCTGTTTTTTCAGAGAAATTCAGAAGGCTTAAACTGTCACATAGCACCACTTAACCAATTTGTTAGGTCTCGATTTTTACCTTCCATCTGCTTTGATGGGTGTTCTTGTTGTTTAGGGTTTTTTTTTTTTTCTTCTTTTTATCTTTCTCTTTTTTTCTATTTTCTTGTTTCATGAGAGCATTGTGAAATACAAAGGTGCACCTTATGCTGGCACAAAGAGCAAGTGCCTGTGGGTGACTTGCAGCTCTTGCCGTGATGCTGTGCAAGACTGACCTCAGTTGGAGGACCCCAAAGGCTGCTCTGATTTAATCAAGAAAGCAGCCACTACTAGTTACAATTACATTGATGAAAGGTGTAATGAAGACTTTGAAGGTCTACCCTGCACCTGGGCCACATGGCTTCCTCCAAGCACAGAATCATTGGTGATGCAGATCTCTTCTGTGCTGCTACCTTCTGAGCTGGGACAGACCTTCCCAGGCAGCTTTGGGTGGCATGAGGGCACCGACATGTGGCTGCTCAGTCCCTGGAAGATCTCTGTCTTTCTTTCTTTTTCTTTGTGGGTATCATACCTCTTCTCAGTAAGAGCACAATACAGTTCCTAAATCCATCTAAAACAAATTGACATCATTCCTGTAATGTCGCATTCTAATTAATGCTCATTATAAAAGGGTCCACATTTAAACCAGGTTATCATCTGCAGCCTCTAGGATTCAAGTCATTAGTTCATCTTCTGAAGTAAACCTGTATACAGGTTTATAAAGCTGCTCATCACTGGAGAAAATAAACTTTGGCAAGAGTTTTTCAGTCTCACCTTCCCAAGGTTGAATTTCCTGGACACTAGTTTTTGAAACTCAACAGGATCTTTTAAATGTAGTAAAGAAAAATCTTCCATCTTCTGTTAGAGGATGATTAGGATTTAGGGGTGGATTTTTCTGTTTTTAAAAAGGTGCATATTTATTTTCAATTCCCTTAAGACAACACAAATTGCCTTGATCTAAATAATATAACCTTCTTGCTAACATTAATTAATCCTCCATTACAGAAACACATTTTTCCACAGAGTATTTCTCCTTCCCTCTGGCAATGCAGTCAACCAAATAAAAAAAGAAAAAAAGAAAAAAAAAAAAAGAAAAAACACAACCTGCACACAAGAGAGTGCACACACACATATAGGGGCACCCCCACAAGAGTCTCTAGGAGAACCAGGAGCACATGGACAGCAGAGATCTGCTCCATTTCTTCTCCAGATTAGACTGTCTCTTACCCATTGAGTATTCTGCAAGCCTGACTGCAATGTATAACACTGAAGTTAAGTTCACTCTAGTCGGGAGTACAGATAAAATCAATGACTTATACCTTCTCACATTTATCAGTGGAAGTGGTCAAATTCTTTATGATATGTGATCCTTTTGAAAGGATTTACTTTGTGCTTGATTTCTCTGTATTTTCCACTTTCAAGGCACTGAGCAGTCCACAGATTTTTGAAAAGCAGTTCCTATTCAAACATAGGGTACTGTCTTTTTTTGTTGCCAACCTGTATACCCAGGACTGATGACTGGACCAAATCTCAGGAAGCCCTTATTTAGTCTTCCACCGCAATTCATTTGGCATTTATCATTGAAAGGTCTAGGGAAAAAAATGGTGTTTTTTCAGGTCACAAGTTACCGCACATCATCTAAACTATACTAAATGACTATGTAAGTGCTAATATCTGCTGTGCAACGTGTAGGAAAACGTGACCCCCTCCCAATCCGTTTCACCTCTTTATCAGAGGACAGCAGTGCACCAGTTGCCTGGTGAGCTTGAGCAGGGGGACCCGAGCTAGCTCAGCTGCCAAAAGAAATATCCATGGAGCCACAGCCTTGGGCAGCATTGCTGTGTCAGCCTACAGCAATTTAACTAGCTAGCAGAAAGCTGGTTTACCTCACAGTAGCAAAAAAAAAGGTGAAAGCAGTTAATTGTTTTCTTCTGGTTTAGTGGGTTGAATTGGCCCAACAAAAGTCCACAGGAGAGCTGGGATTACCAGGGGGAGGAATGTGAGCCTGGGACAGGAGTAAGGATGTAGCAATCAGTGGATGGATTAGTGAGGGGTACCTTGTAACAACACTCTTAACAGATGCATGTTATTTTCTAAGATGTGAGCTCCTTCTCCCTTTGGATGCTGATCACAGCTTGGCTGACGTACAGAAATCTGTCACACCATGATCTTTCTACGTTGATGCACTAGGTTTTCAAACAGATTGCAAACAATGCACCTAGCATTGTTCTCTCACCTTGACTAAACTTACGACAACAATGAACTACGAGTAGCACACAGAGATATAAAAACTGCAATGAAAACAGTGCTATCAAGTTCAGCAAAACCTGTTCTACGGTCCTTTTGGTCTCAGCGGTTTCCACACCAGAAACCCTGGTGACACAGACAAGTGCATCAATTCGATAGCAGGTTTTGACTGATTTCCAGCCCCACAAAAAATTGGATCAACAGCAAACCAACTTTCCAAATGCTTCCCAAGGACAGGTTCCTGACTCCATTGCTATCTTCACAGGGGACAATTTGCTTGACTCACTGTATTCTGCCCCTTCAGCCACGGCACTATGTATCTTTATGTGCCAGGCTGGTGTGACAGTCCTTTCTTTGAGGAGGGGCAGCAACCACACTGAAATCTCAGATCTGGATGAGGTGGACCCAGGCAGTGGATGGTAAATAACCTTGCACAGGATTTATTACTGTTGTGAGCTTCTGTCATCAGAAATCCCTGTAGCAGACCCTGACATGAATCCCAGTTTCCCATTCTGAGGTAAAGGCAGCCCTTTGATTTCATTCCCATCATCTTCATATTAATTGTTTGGGTTTAAAATATGGCACAGAGGAAGGTTCATAGCCCAAGGCTGCTATTTGTTTCGGTGACCCTGACAACTTCTCTACCTTTGCCATCTGCTCCAGAAATTGCTTTACCTGGAGGCTCTCCTTAGTGTTCTCCCTACCTTACAGGAACACCATTCCTAAACTCAGTATCAGCTCTTAGGATCTGCAGGAGTTAACTCTTGTCCCCCACCATAGTCAGCAGTTTGAAACTGGTCTTGACTCTGTTTTTCAAGAACTGCTTAGTGGAAGCAACTGCTCAAAGGCAGTCGCATGGTACTTCAGGTCATATGATGATCAAGATACTTTTAGTTCAAGGGAAGAATCAACAATCATACTCAAGGCTGGTCCCTTTTGCTCCCTCTACTGCCAAGGACAAGCATTATTTGTATTTTTTAAAAAGAAACCTATCATATTCATGCTAGATTCTCCCTCCATATCAGACAAATAATACTATTTTCCAGGTCTGGACGTGAACAGAGGAACAGTTTGAGAGATGGGAAAATACAGAAATTTTGGGTTTCTTTTTCTTAATTATTAAGATCATTAAATGTTTTAATGTATTAACAGTAAGACCTGAACACTAATTAAATTTGACTAACATGTTGCTTTAGTAACCATACAAAATATTTCAATTACTTCAGAAATGTGCCTCTGTTCCATGGGAGGTGTGGGGAACTGCAGCAATCATTTGAGACAGTCAGAACATGGCATCTCCAGCTGCTGCTGCCTCTCCCAGCCTCCTCTCACCTCTTCTCACCTGCTCTGAACATCCCTGAGATGGGGGCAACACTGACTAATGATTAAAATGGGATTAAAATTAGTATTATGAGGAGGCAGAAGATTTAAACCTTTTCTTGAAATCTCCTTGCAGTCTGAGGCCAATAATACTCTGAACCTGTCACCCTCTTGGCCCCTCAATACTAACTGCTGCATCCCACTGTACTGTAATTACGGCTCTTCTCCTACACTGCTTTTTATACTGCATCTTGGACTTCATAAGGTCCTGAATAACACAGCAGGCTTTTTCTTTAAAAGGTCTGTTTTATGTCTCTGACCATGCTGCTCTACTATAATGAGTTAAACCATATTACAAAGAGAAAAAAAAAACCAAAACACCACCACCACTTTGACAAGATGCAACAACAGAAGCTAATGTGCTAACCCTTTGGCCTTACCCCGGCACGTAAAGTTGGAACGGCCATGTATCCCTATGCCAGAGTGTGTAAAGCAATTCTGTAATTACCATTGATTATGCTCTTTTACTAGGCTATTTAATGTTACAATAAAACAGAGTATGACAGGTCAGGTTCCAGATTAGCTTGGATTTCAGTACAAGGGGTCCTGGGAAGAATTTTCCACTGCCAAAGGCCAGGGTGATTCTGCTGAAGCCAGCAGGGCAGTGCTGCTCCTGCTAGCTCAGGTTTGGGCACCACCCCACCTTCCAGCAAACCCCTGCATGGCACAGCTGGCAACAGGACAGCGCAGGGCACCCACGGTCACTTCTGAAACTGTGGGTGCTGGAAGCTGCTCCCGCTGCTTGTGGCCCAGTCACCCTCGCTACCACTAAACCTGTCACCTCACCAAGGCACTTTCCCAGCTGCAGCCTGCTCACCTGCCACCCTTTTCCCTTCCCACATGGCTCTTAAGTCCTTTGTAAAGTACCTCTTGCACCGCTATCTCAGACTAATCCTTCTCCTGCCTACCCTAAAGATTGAAATGGCTCCTCTACTCACTAACCTCGGCAGTAGATGTTATAAACAGATCCCCTTGCTCCTTTTCCTGAAGAAATACAATATTTATTAAAGAATGACATTGTAAGACACTGAGCTTCAGCTTTACCTCCTGCCTTTCTTCACACATACTTGCATACACATGAATACAGATACTGGCTGTGCCTGCTGGTAACCTCCTCTTAAATAAAGAGTTTGAGAACAAATGGAAAAAAGACCAAGAAAATTATATTAAAATATCAGGAGACATCTGATGGTCAGGATGTAAAGTTATCCAAGAATAATAGAAAAACTTAAAAGGAAAAAAGTTCAATTTCAGCTGGATTTTTTAAAAATAGTCCTACCCCCAAGTCAAAAATATTATCTATAATCAATTAGCTAACAAGCACATTAATATTAACCTACTTTGAAAGTTGTCCCAAATAAAAAGGGAAAGCAATTAGGGTGAGACAATCCGAGACAATCAACCTTTTTCAATGGGTGAGAACAATGATCCACTGTAACCACGGCAAATAAGGGAATTTTATATCATCACACTGTGTAGCTCTTTTTGAAGAATTTCTGTGTCCTAAAGCACTTTTTTTTCCTCAGTCTTCCTGGTCTGTTTTTGTCCCTGATAAATTTGTTTGTAACACCATCTATGTTTGTGGCTTGTTTTCCTGTTTTTCTCATCTCAGCCCAGACACTGGTGATTCTCTTTCTTTGTTTTCCGGACCAATGCATCCCCCAGCTCTTTCAGGTTTCTGACTTTGGATTGTCTTGGATATACCTTCTGCTCTGTACACCAGGTGTGTAACCTTATCCATCAAAAGTAGCTGGGTAGCCTAGTTGTGGATGCAGTGTGTTTCTGAGCCACCTGGCAGGGCTTTATGCCTGAACAAGCTCCTTTGGAGAACATACTCCAGGCACAGGGGTTACACATCAGATTTGAGAAATTGCCTTTTGGAGTTAGGCATCTAAACTGTTAGCAGATCTCTGACCTCTCTCCATGGCCTGTCTCCACCTAAAATCTGACTCACTGGAAGCATCTAATTTCCTCCTTTAGCTGTGATAAAGCCAAACTGCCAGCTGAGGCACCCCAGGTAGATGGGGAGCAGCACACAGCTCCCCATCATACAACAGGGGCAACAGTCCTGCTTCACCTCAAAGAGGTAAGGTAAAATGTCACAAAGATTATGAGACCCTCACATACTAGTTTAGTAGGGAAAGTAGAACCATCACAAATAGGATTGAAAAGGACCTTGAAAAATCCTCTGTTCCATTATCTAAATCAGACAGGCAAACACAACTTCTGCCATTCCCTGACTCTCCATCCATCTTGTCTTTCCTTCACCCTCACATTTTCTCTGTTCACTTCCTCCTAGACCTGTAGCTGGCTTCTTTAACCCCTCAAAGCAGCTGGGAATACTGTCTGACTGCAACGTGCTACTACAGGGAATTAAGTTGATTGTAATAAATAAGGAGGTAGAAAACTACTGCAGATAAAATGAAATGCAATGCATGAGTCATTAAATATTAAACCAAATTCAGGCTGCATAGCCAGCCTCAATATGTTTTTACTGATGGTAAATGATGGGCTTATATAATTTCCAGCATCCTGATGGATGATACGACATCAATTGTTTAAGTTGAGGGAGACAGAGTGAAAAGGGTGCCTTTTACTGTTCTTATTAAAAGCCCAATTCCTGTACAGTGCTGAGGACTTGGGGTGACTCAGTACCTTTCTGGTTGGACTCTCAGCTTCTCCAGTGTTATTAAAAGCTGGGGCATTTTGGAGCAGTTTGGTTTGGGAAGTTTGCAAAAGGTCCCCAAAGGCAAGATTGAGGATTGATTACCCTTGTCTGTTTTTAATGAAAATTAACAACGAGGGTGGGAGTCAAGTTTTATAATTACCAGGCCACTGAAATTAAAAATAGAGAAGACATTCGCCAAACCTCTGAGACACCATTTCCCTCCAGCCAGGTTCACACAGCATGGTAACTGAGGGGAGACACGCTCTGCTGAAGAACCGCTGTTCTGCTGCAAGGGAGAGAAAATAAATATTAACCTCTGATCTACAGAAGTGCTGGAGCTGCTGGCAATTAAGATGTTATTTAATAAGATGCCATGCTTTGAATCACTAAAATGAAGGGTTGGAAGAATCTCTCTGCCATGCTGTTCCTTTCACCACTCTCAGACTCAGACATGGCAGCCACCTGAGGAGGTTAGAGAGCTGTAATTAAATTAATAAAGCATGGCCTGGGTACTGGAAAGAAAGACAGAGAGACAGCGAGAAAAGTGATTGCAAGTAATTGCTGTATGTACTGCTGTAATTTAATTTTTTTTTTCTTTCTGCACTTCAGACTGGCAATTTTTTTGCTGCTCTTGTGCTTGACAGGGTCTTCAGCTAGAAATCACCAGTCAAGCCACAATTTTTCATCAGAAGTTAAAAAGAGGTTGAGATGACAGTAAATGAGCCAGCTTCTCTCAAAAATAACCAGATTATTATTTTTTTTTTTTAGCTAGATGATTGAAAATGTGAAACATTTTTGTAAATGTAAAACATGTTTGATGGACTAAGTCAGATATAATGTGTTTGGATCCTCAGCTTGGGTATTCTGTAGCTGGAACAGAATGTTCTTCACAGCTTCTCTCCCCACGACCCTCGAGCCAGTGATATAAGTCCTAGGTGGTTCAAAAGCTTAACAGGGAATCAGTCTTATAACTCATAGCTCGCTATTTGAGCTCAAGCCAATGTTCTGCACTTTTTCGTATAAGCATGTCCTGTGGTTGACGCAGGACAGAGCCCCAAGCTGAGGCAGCACAGGCAAATGCATTCTTTGTAGATGAGCAGCATATTCACGTGTCTTTGGATGAAGCCCAGCTCCCACCATGGAATTCAGATCTGCACCAGGCTTAGGGCATTGGAAAGATGTGAGACCTTTAGATGTAGGGATTTGGTTCAGCTTATCAGAAAAAGAAAAGCCACCTGCAAGATTTACATCTATATCCCCATAACAGCCTTTTGAACTTCCCTGAAAGTGTTTTGAACTGGACTTTCTGACTCAGGCTCACCTACATTTGCTTATCAGGTTTGGTTTCCTTCCTATTTAGAGCACACATATCACAGCTTGAACTCCCTGGACTTGCTTTCAAATGCTGTAGGGTGAATTACAACTGCTCCTAAGTAAAAAAAATGAAACACCGAGTGAGTCTGGTTTTGATTTTGCTAAAACTTTCCTAGAAAGTAGGCCTTGAAATGGCAGTGGTCTCTCTGATCTAGCAAGATGGCAAAAGTGGAGTGAAAGGTTAAGGCAGCCTGCAAAAAATTTGAGGTTTACCACATGATTTGGAAAAAGCAGACTTCAGCCATGGGGTCTATGTACATTATAGCAGCAACCCCAGGCACTCCAGGAGAGAGAAGCAACCGTGTGCTGGGTGTTGAAGAGGCAGAGAGAGAGGGTTGCTGCTCTAGACAACTCAAATATCTTTTTCCTAGTAAGACAGAGGGGGAAGCAGGCCTGATGCCCCATCAGAGAGGAATCCAGTTTTCCTGGTTCCCAACCATGAGCACCATCTGACTTCATCAGACAACAGAAGAGAAAAAGTAGCAGGCAAAACTTAGCTCAACATTTTGCCTCAGCGACTGTTGCAACTTTCTGTTCTGGGACTGCCTTCCCCAGAAGCTGGTATTAGGAGGAAGACACTTATTTTCCACTCTTCTGGTAAAATGGCGACAGGTCATTTCTATTCCTCACAGCTTTTCAGCTTTCATGCAGACAGACAGCCACACTAGGAAAAGCAGGAATTGTGGAATACTGACCCTAGCATTTCTTTTATCAGATTGCTACACATTAACCGGGTTAGTGTGCCCTCTCTATCCATTTCTCTCTCTCTCCTTGTGTAGTTCACTTAATACAGCCCTCTGGAAGAAAACAGGCATGCATATTCATGGGATACCTTGTGATGAATGCTATCATCCACTCAAGCACTTTGAGGTTTTGTTAGTGGTGGGGATATTTCTGTCTTTATAAACCCCTTATAAGCTCAAATTCAGGTTACAAAAACGTGTTTGACTTTCCCTTGATTTAGTGCAGAACAACATCGCTACTCACTCCAGCAGTCCGCACTAGGACTCTTTCTGCCTGTGGTACTGAGAAGGAAACTCTTTGACGGTATTACACAGTTGAGTAAACAAAAGGAACAACTGTAGCAGATCTGCACTAAAAAGCCCTGAGGCTCAGAGAGAACAAAAGGAAAAGGATACATTTAAAGTCCTTACATTTAAGAGAACTGCAAGTAAGCTGTGGCTGCTGATGTTTTGACTGAAAGTCATTTTCCAACCACACCATGGGGACTGATCCTGGACCTTTGGGGAATCCAGTCTTACAGTGTCCTGGTGACAAGGGTCAGTATCTCAGAACTCTGACACAGATTTGCGTAAACCTCAACTGGACAGCAGCAGAGTCCATACAATTTCCTCAGATGTCCAGCTCTGTTTTCAGATAAATCCTGTCCAGAGGAGCACAACAGCCATGGAGTGAAACTCAGACAAGAAGTGCTGCACCCAGGGTTTGAAAACTATCAATGGAAAGGCCAAGAAGGACTCTCTTACAGTACTTATTCATGGATCCCAGATTAAATCAACAAAGTCCTGATCTGAATCAGAAGCCACATTTAGAAAAATTTTGAGAAATTTCCCCCCAGTACCCTGGGGACTCCATCACCACTGTTCAGGCTCAGACCAGTTTCTCTGGGGATGCTCAGGCTAGTTACTCCCACTCTGCTCCTGCTGGGAGCTTACACCAGGGCCCCAGCCTCAGCTTGTGGTCTTTTTCTCACAAACTGTAAACTGTCCCTCTGCTTCACAAGGGTAATGTGACATTTTGTGGCCAGACAGATGTGTTTTCAATATTGTTCACTGCCCAGATATAAAATAATGGGTCCAAGTGCTATATGAGAAGTAAAACTAAAACATTTCCCTACATTAAGTGCTTCAGCCACTGATCAGCTGCAGAGACAGTCCTTGTTTTGACCAGTATGAGAAAGAAAGCTGGATGAGTCAGGCTGTCCTGGCAGGATGAACAGGGCAGTGACTGATTCATGGGTATCACTGTGGTTCCCTGAGTCTGGGTCAGCGCTGCTCAGCACTGCGAGGTGCAGGCTGTTGTGCTCATGCCTGGAAGCTGACAAAAACACTAGCAGTGAAGCTTTATCATTCCTCCCAGGGGAACTGCAGGTGCTTCCAGGGTGACATTTATTTCTGGACCGGAGCAGATACTTTTGTGGGCTTTGATAATTCCCTTGGTCAAAAGAGAGAAAATCGCCACACAGGGGATTCAGTGCAGGCTGGAAAGTATATGACTTTGACAAATCCATCTTCTTTATTTTTTCTCTTTCTTCTGTGTTCAGGTTAAAAACTTGGTTGATTTCCCCAGGACATGTACTTTAATGAGGCAAAAATGCAGCCATTGCATTTTATGAGGCATAGTCTGTAGCTGACACCCTTTAGGGATAGAATAGCATGCAAGCTATTAGGTATGCAGTTTCTTCATCAGTCCCAACAAAGATGCAGAAAGAGTCAAGCTGTGGCCACTGGTTAGAAACGATGCCCTCAGGTTAACCTAAATATGTTAACCAATTAGGTGCTTGAAGGGAAAGGGAGGTTGGCACCCAAGAGATGTAGAAATGCTCTTAGCGAGGGGAAAAAGATTACAGGAGCTGAGAAAGAGAGACAAGTAGTTACTATCTGTGAAATAGATAGAGGCTATCAGATGGCAAGGTGAGAAGGAGTTTGTCACAAAGCATAGAATCAACATATTATTTGAGTTTCCATTGCATTTCTGCAGCTGGGTGTCAGTGTCCTTTGACTCTGCCTAAGCAACACCCTGGCATGGACAAAGCCTCTGCCAAGAGGAGAACCTGCCTTGTCCCCACTCTCTGGGGAAGCACTGGACCCAATTCCACATGCCATGCACAGAAGCACATCAAGCTGATCTGCATTTCAGTTGAAATTTTGCCGTCATTCCCCAGCTGTTATATTTTAGCCTCAGGGCATCACATTCGGGGTGAATGGCAGCTCTTCACTCTGGTTGCTCTCCTCTAAAGAAGGTATTTGTTTGAGTGCTCACTACATCTGGCTTCCTTGTTTGTGCCTTTGGTATGAGTAATTGCCTTAATCTGAATTTCAAGGCTGACACCCTGCCTGACCCTTTTCTGTTCATTTCTATATTGTGTATTGCATCCGGCCTTCTTACTTTTTGTTTTAATTAAAAACTACAGAGGCTTAACAAAGCACTTTTACATAAAATTTATTTCCAAAACCAATATGCATGCATGCATGTTTATATACCACAGGATTTAACTTTTGGTTTCTAGTACTCTGTTGCACGTATATACATTAGAAAGATTTACAGAAAATAACTCAATTAAAATATCTATGTTTTAGCTGAAAGGGTGTCCCCTAAAAACATTGCAGCACCTAGTGATTTCCTCACCAGTGTGTCAGATCATGACTCTTTTTTTTTTACCCCTCAGCCGCTACCACTGAGGCAAACTGTCCTGGCCCTGGGTAACAGTAATTTGGTATCCAGGTGCATATACACACTTGCAGATGCAGCAGGTTTAATTGCTGTTTGCCTTGCAATTTAAGCCTCTTTAATTTTCCATTTGTTAAATAAGGAACGTGCAACATTTACATGATTAATTTGCTCAAATAGTTCACCAATTAAGCTCACCAGCTTAGTATCTGTTTCTGAGGCCACCACAGAGTGGCCTCCCTGGCTACTGCAGCCCTGGGGTACACCTCCCGTGTGGTACATCACCACTTGCTCCAACAAGAGTACATTGACCTCCTTGAACTTTCTCTCACACCTACCTGCCGAGCTAGTTTTCAGCTGAACTCTCTGATCCTGTAATCTCATTATCACTTCTTCCATGGCTCCCTCATCCTGACCTCTCAGTCTCATTGCTGATCTCTTGGTCACCTCCTCCCACAGCCATCCATTCTCTCATTTCAGCCTTCACCTCACCTGTCTACCCACACCAGCACCACCACACATGCTCCAATGATCTCTATGCTGCTTAGCAGGCTGTTGTGTATCTGTCCTCTCTCAGATCCTTTGTTCTCTGATGCCATCTTGGGACCACAATGTCAACCGAATATTTGATGCAAGAATTATGAAGGTCCTTTCATGTATATCTAAGCAAAAGGATAGCTGTAATTACAAATATATCAGGTCAAACTCTGAAATTTTCACTGAAACAAAAAGTTGTTGCAGGATTGGAGATATTGCTCAAGACCTACAGAATATGTTTTATCCTAATGTGTTAAATTTGCTTATCTGGAAAAAAAGGAATAGAAGGCAATCAACTCCCTTCCTCTTGTGAATCTCTGAATTACATTTTAATAGCATGTGTATCAACATGTATAACAAGACCTCCAGAACAAATAAATACACAGCTGACTATTAAAATATATCCGTCAAGTAATGAGGTTTGTGTGTGTCCATGATGTTAGTGACAGGGATGCTGGAAGGGGGAGAGGATCACTTGGCATACAGGCACATAACGACTTACATCATTGTGTTGGGCTTTCATATCACTTAGTGGTTAAAAGACTTGCATAAAAACCCTGTCAATCTGATAAATAGTGAGTGGCTGGTTGCAAAAAAGATATTTTAACTTCATCTGTTTTGAATTTCCAGTATATTCATAAAAACAAAATGTTCCTTTCACACTTGATGTAATCCTTTTGTCTCTCAATTAGCTACTTGGATTTTTTCCTTATCAAACCCAAATGAATCATGACTGTTCTGTGGCTGGCAGCCCAGGCAGTCTTTATGTTTCATAATGCAATAAGAGATTGGTTCTTTCTTTCTTTTTTTCCTAAAGCCACCTATTTCTCACCCTTAAGAAAGCACAGACATCAAACACCGTTCCCACTATAGAATCCCAGCTCGGCTCTGCCTGGCTGTCAGTGGAGCCCGATGCCAGGCCTAACTGCAGGTGTCACGCACAGCCGTCTGCCGGCGCACGGCTACAGAGGCCAGACCCCACACCGCAGGCTTCACAGCTCCTCGCTATTCCTTTTTCTGAAAAAACACAGGAATTCTAGCCAGCCGCCTTCTGGCCCTCCTTGTTCAGGCCGGTCTAACAGCGTTCCAGACAATGGGGTGTTGCTGAGGGCCTTCTTCCTTGCTCTTTTTCACTTTGAGCACTCCAGGAAATAGCGTTATGGGTTTGTGTGCCATAAACTCATTGGTGCATGCAATATATTGTTGATAGGAAAAAAAAAAGAAAATCAAGCCAAAACAAAAAGCACCTTATGCATGTTCATCATCTGAGTTGATTTACTGTAAGAAGTACCTAGTTGCTTTGCTGCAGTAAATTAAAACAGAGGGGTATGAGCTTTCACCATTTAAATTCACCATGGATGACTTGAAAAATGAATATACCAAATAGAATGCCCTGCATCCTGAACCAACTGCCTTGTGAAGCCTGGATGTTCAAAAAACAGCTCTGCATTATACATCCTTGAATTTTCTACATATTTTAATTTCAGGCATGGATGTGTGTAGTTCTAATAATAGATCCCTTCTGCACCTTTCTCACAGAAAGCAAAACATACTCAACCTCTTGTTTGTACAGTGATCCCTGCCAAGGGGTTAGCCTTGTATTTTCCATGCTTTTGTCCTAACTTTGTTGCTAATAGAGATAATAAGTCACTGTTGATGAAGCACTTAATGATATCCACAACAAAAATACTTAGTAGTTCCACAGCATTTTGAATTTTCAAAGGATATTCAATGTATCAGTTGTCTCTAGAGCATGCCTTGCAATAAGGTAAGCATTAATACCCTCATTACAGACCCCCTTATAATTTTCGTGGTATGAATCAGGAGATGGCAAGGAAACATTGCAGGAGAATTGCAAAATTTAAGGACTGACATCTATAATGTCATATGGCTTCAGGAGCTCATGAGCCAGAATACCAAACCATGTGTATTTGATGCTATGGTTCAACATGTACTCTGTGTCAGCAAAAGCCCAGTCTTACCTCCAGAAAGGAGTGTCCCTGCTGCTATGTTCCAGCTACTCCCAGAAAAGAAAAAAAAAAAAAAAAAAAAAAAAAAAGAAGTTAATTTTAGCCTGGGTTTCTTTCCCCATGAAGTTCCAGAACAGCCATATAAAAGTTAAACAGTGGTAGCATTAGGAGGAGAAAAGGCAGAGCAGTCTTCATCTTCCCATTGACAATAGCAAAGCTGATTTAACCAAAGTGTGCCAATATTCTGTGGTCACCAGTCACCAGAACAGCTGTCCCATGGCAAAGGAGACAAAGCTGTATATGATGTACAGCTTAACTTCTAGATCAAAATAAGGGGGTTTATTTTCTTCAGTGTGATTTTGTAACAAATAGGTTAAAATATTGTGTTACTTAGTGGATTAAATATTCAGCCATGAAGTATAACAACAAAACCAAGATGATCAATTTTATGTCAGTAATAGCATATGCATTTTGAGGGAAAAAATCCTCTAATTTGGGATTTTTGTTCCGAAAAAAATGAACTTTTACATATATGCATATATTTTCAAATACAGTAATAATTAAAAACATTTTCAAAATAACTTTATGATGTTGGTTTGCAAACTTGCTGCTGGCCCTGTCAAAAAGAGGTGGTCTTTGAACAGCTTCATGGATGATCAGATTGACTAAAGTTTAGAATCAGCTAAGGTTTATTTTCAGATCACAAGTATGGAAAATAGATATTTTTTTCCTTACAAGGGTTTTCTCACAAGGCAATGATCAAAATTCCATTGAGTATGTAGAAAAACATTTCAGATATCTCTGGAAAAGCAACATTTGCAGCCAAAGAACCTAAATGTAATCTTACTTCGTGATCAGCCAGTGTTAGCTTTGACAGTGTGATGCCTGCACAGCTATCCATTTATCTATTTGTATGCCTTATGTTTACAGCAGAATGTAGCTTAGCTTTGCAAATGGAATGGGAATAAATTATTCTAATTGCCCTTAACATGTTTCCATTTAAATATCAGCTTCTACCAACTGTTACCCTGCAATGATTTGTGAATGGTACCTAAAACATCATTCGCAAGGGCAACTTTTGTGTCTGGACAAATGTGTGCTCCTTGAATGGATGCTGCAAAAAAAGGGAAAGTCCTAGGGAATTAAAGCAAGCAGGAGCTTATCCTTTTTGTAGGCTGTTTTGTAGTTTCATTTCAGTTAAATTAATCACTTCTGGAGAAAAAAAAAATATTAACATTGTTACTTATTGTTCCCTTCCCCAGTAACCTCAGGATTCTTGGTCACATTTTTCTGTAAGTAGTACCCGTGATGATTACTGTCTCTTTCTCTCTCTTTCAAACAGAGTGTATTTTCTGATCGTAACCAGATACTAGGGAAAACTTTTAAAATGAGAGCTATGGAAGCTACAACACGGCTTCAGTATTACAATATAACCTTGGGTCATCTGCCCCTCAGCTGTCCCAAACTTTCTATTATCTAAAACATGGTCATGTCCCCCAATATCTATTAATTATGCTGACAATTCCCTTGAATTTCTGAAACCTCTGTTATCCAGGCTTATTCAGCTTTCCCTATGGCAGCTGGATAATCAGGGCTCTACTGTATTTCATTATTTTTCATAATGCTTTCTGCTTTTCAGAGGGCAGAAGCAGTGACTCTCCCCTCTTTGCAGAATGCATTAAACTAGCCAAACAAACAGACCTGGCCAGATGGGAAATGCAACCTCTCTCTGTCTCAAATATTACTTTATATTGTCATATAGTGCCAACACTACAGATTTGGCTGCAGAATACACAGTCAATATATTCAGCAATAGCAAGATGGAATTTTTCATTTCCCCTCACCTCATTAAAAAAAAAAAAAAAAAAAGTCTGATAATCGAGAAAGTCAAAACAATCATCAAAAGTCAAGTCACCATTACTGAATGCCCTGTTCTCTCACTATAACAACAGTTCCACAGTACATTTCAGAAATTTGCCTGTTTATTCTCACAGCTTCTTTCAGGAGGCAAGGAACTTTCCTTTCTGCATGGAGGGAGCTGAGCACCAGCAGCAGTAATGCAAAGCACTGTGGAGGCAGCCTGGGATACAGCTGCAAGTTCAACTCTGCTTCTGAAAACTGAGAGCCAATACTGGCCACAAGACTGTCTCAATATATTGAGAGGAAGTACTGCTGTGAAGTTTTGTGATTAACCAGGAAGACCACCTGGAAGCTTCCAAATGCTCTCCATTTGCCTTCAATTAAACCAGTATAACCAAGAAAATGTCCACAAACTGGGGATGCACAGAAGAGTAAACCTTCCCTAAGTGATTCAAGATTATCTGGACAACATGTTACCTGGTAGTAACCATGATTTGAAGTTTAAAGATGAATTAAAAAGACAGGGCAACACACCTTTGGGGCGGTGCTCCCTGCAAATCAGAGGCTCAAAGAATCTTCCAGAGCCTCAGGTTGTTTCTTTGTGCAGAAAAGGATTTGCAGGTTTTTCTTCCTAGAATTCATTACCTCTCTTCTTGAACTCTGTTTGAATACATCCTGAGTTCAACAGTTTAATGGTGCACAGTGTGGGGAACTATGTACATCTTTTCATTTGCTTTCTGTCCACTGCCTCACAATTACATGGGCTGCCTCCTCCTTTCCTATATTGCACAAAACTGTCTGTAATATTTCTTTATTCATATTCCCAATGCAAGTCAGGATTCTACTGACCTCTGCCAAGGCATCATGGGGTCAAGGTAGATAAGACCAAGTAGATGAGCTTCAAACTAAATAATAGGAAGAGAATTATGTGTGTAGAGTCCACCCCTGCATTTACTGGGAAAATCAAATGTACAAGAAAATAGAAATTAAGGGAATAGAATGACTAGGAAAGTGAACAGCAATGAGAAAGCATGCCCAGTACTGCTGAGACTGGCAGATTATAATGATCATACTGAACCAAAACAAAGGTCTTCACTGCCCGTGGTCTAAACTGGCTCCATCAGTGTAGAATAACAGAGGCATGTTATTAGATAAAAACATAGTGAGACTCCCCAGTTGACAGGATGGCAACACAGTTGTTAAAATGACCTTGCCTGGCCTGGTCAAGACGTTGAGGATTACCAGTGAAACTTGATATGGTAATCCAAGGTACATGGGCAATAAAGTAGAGGTCCGAGAACAACTGATGCAATATGTGAAGTAACACATTAACAGAATAACATAAACGTAACAAAATAATGACTACAGTTATAATGGTTTTAGAAACAGAAAGAAAGGCAAAGATGGCTGAGCAGCCTGGCTTGATGTTGTACACTGAAAGAGAGGGGTTAGGATGGATAAAATAGACTACATTTGTGTAAAATTGCTTACAGGAAGGGTAATAAGACATTCTATTGAGTATTGCTGGAAGTCTGTCATAGATGCTCACTGCTTCAGGTTTAGCTTTGGATATGAATAGGAATTTCTGTAATGTTATAAGAGGAAGAGAGAGACTAGTGAGAATTGTGTCATTAAGGTAGACTGGCTTCCAGACATACGCTGAAAAATAAATGCGAACAATAATCCTAAGGCTCATATACTCCTTCAGGTGACAGGCAACAGATTGGGCCACTAAGCAGTGAGGATAGAATAGAGATGAAAGACAATCTTGACACAGTCCTGCATCCTTTGTCTCGGTTTTCAATAGGGCAGTGATGTCAGCCGTGGGGGAAAATGCAGGGTGAGGACAAAAGAGCAGAGAAAGCATGCCCATATCTGAGACAGAAGGAAAAATTGGAACTGGATGGGACAAAGATGAAGAATTCAAACTGTCTTTACCATCTGGAAATTGCAGGTACAAGGATTTTTTTAATAAATCTGTCGAGTTTTTATGAATGGGACTATATGCTTGGACAATAACAAATGTACCATCTGTATTGAGGAAACAGGGTTAAGAGAAGCAAAAGGGAGCTTGGCAATTTCAAGCCTCTGAATCTGACCTTGGTAACATGCAACAGTTGTGGCCTCTCCAGGAGAACACTTAGGTTAAAAAAAAAAATAATTAAAAAATCTTCCCTGTCTGAGAGACCAGTGAAGCTAGACAGGCCAGCCAGCCATAGGGAAGGCTAACTTCCTGACTGAAGTTAGGATGAAATATGATTCACCATATGAAAGAAATGATGTGAAAGAGTTGTCTGCAGTACCGGGAAGCTGGACACAGTAAGACCAGCTGTCCCTTCCATTGCTGTCACATCTTCTTCTGATGTTTTGATGTTTGAAGATAACTAAGTATATATATTACTCTCAGATCAGGACTTTATCTACTGAAGCAGATTTTCAAAATTGACTTGTTAAATGATAAAGTGGGTATCTTTAATCTTGATAGCCAAAATCCTTGGATGTTCTTCAAACAGCTGAGTCTCAAATCTTTATTGGATGTATTTACTTACTTAAAGTAAGGCATATACTGTAATACCACCTTTAAATAAAAGCTTCGTCAACATTGTATTTTCATTACCTAATCTCATTCCAGGTACTGCAGCTTGGTACTGTGAGTCCGGAAAGCTTTAGTTTTCTAACCATATGGTCACAGAGGAATTTCTGAAGGATTTTCCAAACCCTTCATTCCCATTGTCACTGTTCCTTAGCTCCCCAGTTTGCTCAAACCTCAGGATCACATTTCTCTTGCCAGCAGGCACTGAGACACCAGCACAGCTGTAGATTTTAGTGATCATCAGACATAAAAGTACTAACACTTATTTCTGGATAAATCTCCAAAGGGATGTCAAATGGCTGTTCCTATTTCATGTACTTCACTTTCCCAGCAAGGTTTCTAAAGAAGAAGTTAATACAGGGATGGAACTTTGACTGGAATGTAACAGCCAAAACTTATGTTTTGTCCTCAAGAGATTATAAGTAATGAAATATGAGGGGTTTTAAGAATCCAAATAGTGGCAAACCTTTGGGGAAAAAAAAAAAAAAAAAAAACCAAAAAAAACATTAGCCAGCCCTTTTCTCACCAAGCAGAGAGGGAATGACACCAAGAAACTGTATAAACATGGCTGGTGCCAAGTGCTCCAGCAGCCTCGAGCCCGTGAGTGTCACCTCATCTCACATCCACACCACCAAGAATCCACATGTGCAATGGCTGGTCACTGCTTTTCAGGAGAAAATTTGTGCATGTCTATAAGGAGCTGGAAGTGAGGGGCTTCAGCAAATATGAAGTATATTCCTTTTCCCTTCTTACACCCCTTACACCTGTCCTCACAGTTAGCAAGGTCCCTGCTTTCACTGCCGCTGCCCTCCATACACTCAGCCCCTGTTACAGAGCTGGCACCTCTTCAGCAACCCTATCCCCACACCATTTACACCAGAGGAAAGTGGCTTTCCCTCTTAAAATAACACCTTCTGGGAAAACTTGTAAAAAGGCTGTGGATTTCCCATTGTTTGAGAACGATATCTGCACATATTCAAATATCTGACTGATTAAGAAGGTGTCGGTAGATGGATGTCAAGAATGCATGGCCTAGTTACTAGGTTTTGTGAGACCAATTAAAGTAGGCCGTCATCGTTCTGCATGACAAATGGCTTCCTCTGGCTGTTCTTTACCTCAGTTCTTGGCATATGTTATCTCTAACTACATTTATCTCAAGGGGAGTCTGAAGTACTTTTTTTTTTCTGCAAGCATAGCTTTTTTGTTTCATATAAAATGAGTCTTTATTTCTGAGGACTTGACGCTGCATGTCCCAGAATGGCATGTGCTATAAAGCTCTTCCCTGCCCTCCTTGCTTTGCTTTTGTAAATCAGAAGATATATATACACAGAGCAGCCCAGGAGAGGACTTAACACAGGTGAAGTGACCGAAGTCCTTCCTTAAAGCCAGCCCTTTATGGACAGTACAGGCCACTCAGACCCTCTTGCTTGAGAGGTACACCAGTGACACTGACATGCCATCAAAATGCAGGTCCCTTGCTGGGCTTCTGGCTCTCAGAGAAGGCAACAATAGGATTTTATCCCTTTAAAATGATAGAAATGGAACAGTAAAAAAGGAGTTAAAGAGAGTAACAAGGTTTGTGGAGCAGTCAAATTGCCACAAGAAAAAGAAAATCTGGGAAAGGAAGCACAGAACAAGGTTGCCAGGAGGAGGTATCCACTTGCAGCTCACTAGAGATTAGAAGGAAGTTAAAGTAAAGGAGAACACACTAAGGGTTCTGGTGAAAACTAAGTTGTCAATAAATGTTTCAGATTACAGGTTATATCAGATTGTGAGAGGGAGAGGGAGAAAATAGCAGTACTTCTGGAGCACGGCAGCAGCTTGCCTCACTATTCAGAGATGTGGTAGTTTGTAGTTAAGAGAGCTGCCTGCCCTGCTGGCACCTTTCTGCTCTGCTCTTGGCGCAATTGAAGGTTTGTTAGCTTTACAGCATCACTGTGTGCTCCAGGTTAATTAGGAAAAAGGACTGCTTTCTGGGGCAAGGCAGGTAGCAAAGACTATAGCAGCAGATTTCACCAGGATGAAGGCAATGGCTGTGGAAGCAACTTCAGGTGTTTCCACTTCCTGTGGAAATAAAAGGCTTAAATTTGCCCCTTAAGGTCCAGAAAAATCCCAGCTGGGAGTGAATTCCTTCAAGGCAGCCCTTACTGCAAACTTTCTAACCATCAAAGGGCTGAGGGTTGCAAGGCACATCCTCTATAGCCCAGAGTGCCAAAGCAAGGGGGGATGCAAGTCAGCGACATCAGCCCAACCACCTTTTGCTAGTTTGCTTCCTCACTTGCACAGATCTGGGTTCAATTTATCCAACATATATTATGCCTCTGTTCTCATTTCATAGGATATTTGGGCTGCCAGTCTCAGGCATGCAGTAAAGGAAGGGCAGGAAAGGTGGCTCAGTTCAGTGCTCGTTACCCGCAGCGCTGGTCAAAGTGTCAGTAGTGGCTTGGAGATCTTGAGATATAGCAGGCTATAGAAACGGACTGGGCAACTCTTTTTGGTAGTTAAAGAGGGAAAACTATCTGTTTCCCATTACCTCATTTACCTCCA
Organism: Falco cherrug; assembly: GCF_023634085.1. Classification (NCBI taxonomy): domain Eukaryota; kingdom Metazoa; phylum Chordata; class Aves; order Falconiformes; family Falconidae; genus Falco; species Falco cherrug. Next base: position 27,776,413 of record NC_073704.1, on the reverse strand, counting down.
AGTTAGCTTTCCATGTCCAAGTACTATTTTTGCCCAGGTCATCAGAAAGGCTGCCATATCAAACAAATATAAAGAGGTGGTGAAAAAAAACCGAAACAAGTGAACCTAAAAAGGAATGAAAATCAAAATGAAAAATCAAGAGAAGAACAGTAATGCAAGCTAGAGATGACCATATTGAGTTATGTTTAATATTAATTTGGAAAAATATTGGGCAAGAGCAAACAAGTAGTGTAAAAAAAAAAATGAGATCTACTATGATAAAAGCATAAGCTTTGATAACAGTTATCATTTGGCACCAGTAACGTTTCCATGTAAAAAGGAGTTAATCCAAAATTATTTGGGCAAGGACATCTGCCTATGTTGAATGGTGGGATTGGGCCAGGTTAGGAAGAAATGTGGACTCTATAGTTGACAGTGACCATGTGGTATGCAGAAGAGCCAGATTTTTAAGTACAGTGGAAAATTACATTTCCAAGCCTAAGTCAAGACAAAGGACTGGATTTCTAGTTTAAAAACTGGAGAATCAGAAGAGGAATTAAATAAATTACAAGAGAAAATGCCAAAATGTCAGATGCTCCAGTCATTTTTTCTGTGTTTTTATTGGATTTTGTTTTGTTTTTCCCAAGGAGAAACAGATCTTAGATGATGGAAGTGCTTGAGGAATACATTTTTAATTGTTTAAGTTAAGAGCTTAAAAATACATCAGAAAACAATTATGATTAACAAAAGTAATCAGAAAAATAATCACAATATTTTCTAAATGAAACCTTTTCAGCAGCTGATATTGGGTGTTACATCTTGAAACTAATGTGCAGTTTCATTAAAAGCATATAATGAACTGAAACATTAAAAATATTGGAAAAAAAATTTCAAGGCACTGAAATTTTCCAGGATGTTTTGTTTCCAGTTGAACTGAAAATAGTATTTTATTTGCTTTGAATTATTTTAACTAGCAGGGTGCACAACAATTATTTATTATGGTGTTCTAAGCAGAATTATGAAAATGAAGAGTTTTACAGATTGTCTTGTTTCAACCATTTTGCAGCCAATCTGGAAGGGTTATTGCCTTTCAGAAATTGTGCTAAAATGGCTTTACAGGAAAGGGGGTGATATTGTCCACAATATCAGTAGATGCAACAATTTTCAGTCCCAGGCATTTTGATGGAGAGGTAGCAGAAGTGTGATCCAGCAGCCTTTAGGAGAGAGAAAGAGGAATTCTGTGTGAAAGAGCTAACAAGGAGCGATAGAAAATGGACCAGAAGGGGGAGGGAAGGAAGGAGCAGTATGTTCGTATCAGCCAATCCATCCCTTCATCCACAGTTAGGTTAAATGTATCTGCAGTTTAGGTGCCAATAATTATTACCAGTAATTAATAAGCCTTTGCACAAAGTGCCATGCTCTTAATCTGCAGGGCTAATTATGAAAAACAAAGGAAAGTGTCTAAATCAATGGAACTAAATGATTAAGAAAAGAGCATGAAACATGCTTGTAAAATAAGATGAGCATTCTGTTTTCATTTTTAATGGTAAATATATATATGCTGAGACACAATGCAGATATTAACAATTTAAGAGTGAGGGAAACAGAGACAAAAAGAATCAAAATAGCAAAATAGCTAACAATACAGAAAACAGAAAATGAAGATTGTCTTTCCTGGTAAGGTACAGAATTGGAAATTAGGACGTCTTAGTTCCTGGAGGGTCTGGGACATTTGCAGGTGGAAGGGTATTCCACCAAAGAAAGGAAGATGTCCCTAATGAGAGATACTGTCTGTCAGTTTACTTAAATGCTTTTTTAGCTTAAATGATGTTCTTGATCCTGTTGACTTCAGTAAACCTACTGATATGGTAAGACATTTTCAAGGCTGAAATCAAGGCTAAAACTATTTCCTAACACACATACTGAGGACTTACTGCTATGTGGGATAGCCTAAGCTGTGTGCCGTAATCCAAGTAGGAAGCCTGTGGCAGAACTTGGGCTTTAAAACAATTCAATGAGGTTCTGGGTTAAAGTTTTACAGACTCTTTCAGATGTCTATTTCTATTTTATTCTACTTTTAAAAATTCCTTGCTATTCATTCATGGATTTCCAGCCCTCTCCTTGTGGCTCTCACAACAAATATACTTTGATAGGTGAAAAGTGGCTTTATACACCTTCAGGAACCTTCCAGCACCAGGTTATGGGTCTAAGGAGAGGAAAGAGGAAAAACACACCGGCATATAAAGAAACACTGGTAAAGAACTCAATTCAGGTTGAGAAAGTGTGTTAGATTTTTCAGATCTTTTTCTTCCTTTCTTATATATAACAACATTAAAGAGAATGTGGTTATTTCTACAAGCATCCATCAGATCCACAAGATATTCAAACTGAAGGTTAATATGTAAAAAAAAAAAAAAAAAAAAAACCCAAACAAAAAAAGAGCTCAAATTTCCCAGAGCATTGCAGCTCCCAGCAAATGCACACACAGCTCTGCCAGGAGCATAATTGACTTAGGAGTTGTTGTGTGGTAGCTGGGGAGGCATATCAGGCAGCAGCACAGCTGGTAAGGTTGCAAGCAAGCTGTGATTTTACCTATTTATTTTAAAAACTTACAGCCTTGTCAGTCCCAGCAATAGGGTAATATTTTAAAGGCGATTTCCATAAGGAAAAAAGCCTGATTTTTTTTTCTTTTTAATAAAAAGAAGGATTTACATTGTTATTTGAGATGTTTACACATCTCTCATACTCCATGATGGGTTCTTTAGGGGATCCACATCACTGGAGAGCAACTTGTCAAATGCTCCTTTCACTGTTAAGACAATAACCTCCATGTACTGATTAGCAAAGTTTATTCCCTTCCTAATGCACATAGTGCATCCCATTATGAAATTCATATGGAGTTTCTAGGAAAAGTTGCTTTGGAGATCAGACATGAAGGTGTGGAAGATGTACTCAAAACATTCAGAGTCATCAGTACCCTTCCTTTTAGTGTTCTTAATTTTGTTGCTAGGATTCACAATTCAAAAACCCCAAACAGTTCAAGTTTTGGCCAGCAATCCTCTGCTCAACATAAGCCTTTTCCTTTAGACAGGAGATCACTGTGATTTTATTTTTTTTTAAGTGTATCTTCTGAAACAGCAAAGAGGAAATGGAGTCTGCAGTAGAAAGTTGGCAAAAAATCCACTGTCTTTTTGGAGAAAAGGTACCCATGGTACAGTAGGCATACATCTTTGTTAAATATGTTTAATGCATTATGAAAGGTTTACAGATGTACATGGACTGCATGCAGTGTCCCAGTGAAGCAGAATTCATCCAGAATCAGTTCACTGGATCTGTACAGTCCCTGAAGACAGAAAAGGAGGCCACACTAATGCTATGATTTAGAGTGTGGTTTTATTTATTTCTAAATGTAATATGCTTGTGTGGCAAACAATTCTTCTGCAGAGAAAAAATGTACAATCGCTTGAAACTAACAACACATTATGTTGACTGTTACTGGAATCCTGCTGCCTCTTATTGCTGTGTGTATAATAACTTGACAAATATATTCAGGTCTGGCATGGGTTTAACACTCATTCCATGTCTGCTCTCTTTCTGCCAGCATGGTGTAATCCACTTAAGAGAGGATAATGAAAAAAGGCCTGATAAATCCTTACCTAAAATTTGTAATTTGTATGAGCTTTTTGCAGCCCTCAATCCAGTTAGTTTAAAGCTAAATCAGGCATCTCGCCATAAACTACAGCCTGTTCTCCACATGGCTCCAAACACTCTGGAGACAGAGTTAACTTTCCATTAAATAAGACGAATTCCAACAGGGTTCTTCTGCAAAGGGAGCAATGTCAACCCCACCTTTCCCAGCTACAGCCACCAAAGAGGTGGATGTGGCAGGAGGAAAACATCCAACTTAATTAAATCCAAGGTGGCTGAGCAGTGGTGGGGGTGTGCTGGAGTTCTTGAGAAAAGACTTTGGTGGGGCCTTGAAAATAAATGGATACTTGACTCCAGTGGCCATGACCATTGAAATAAGACAGACTTTGAATGTAGTTGGGCATTTCTTGGTAACTATCATTTTCACCCGAGTTGTCCCCTTGTTACATAGGTACTTCCAATTGTGCCAGAAATTACCCCAAGCTCTGCATATTCCCTGGGCCATGTCTCCAAGCTAAACTCTTAACTCCCACTCAGCAGATCAGTCCAAAGCAAATCTTCTCTTCAACTGGTCCAACCTTTTGGTTTAGTATCCATCCTAACATCACCAGAAAGGAAAACTCCCACCTTTCTAACCTTGAGGGTGGGGTAGGGGGGAAGACTTCAAATCAGTTTCAATAGCAGAAAGCAACTGGTCCCTTTTCCTCCACCCAGCCCCATCCTGCATCCCTCCCACTTATGCAGATGAATCCCTCCCTCGGGGCCTTATCAGCTTGTCTTCACTGAAGCCCTGAGCATGGAGGTGGATCCTCTTAGCTCAGCACAGAGCTGCAGCTACTGTGCTACAACCCAAACTGCTGCAGGCACGTAATCTGTATGTGCAAAAGATCAGCTGCCTCCCACCAAATAAAGCCGAGATGAAACACAGTCCTCAAAGAAACACAGGGAGTATCCCCTGGCCCACATGGGAAATAAAAAAACCAGTCACTAGAAAGCAACAGCCAATTACAGTGACACTAAGATAGATCAGAAGAAAGGTTAATCATCACTGAGCTGTGGAGGATGCTGGGTTGCTGCGTTAGTGTTTTCTTCAGCCTTTCTTTCTCTCCTACCTGCTGTTTTTTCTACCGACAAGTAAACTTCTCCAAACACAGAGGCTTCTCTCAGACTTCTGTGCATCTGCAAGGTCAAAGCCTCCCTTTTGCCTGTACTGGTGAATAGATGCTGCAACAGCCATACTGGTGTGCAGGGAGAGAGAAGGGGAAACGTTCTCTCTTCCTCCCTCTCAGTAAATCCTTGCCTGTCTCCCTGTCAGTTTGTATAGCCTAGAGCACAACAAAGCCTCCAAAAGGTGTGTCTAGAAAAAAGGTGGAAAGCTCTCCTTTTTTTGCAGCTGATGTGCCAAGGAGAGGATTGTAAGCTGCAAGGGGGACTTTGTTCCCACTGTAGTCCTCACCTATCACCCAAGCCAGTAAATACTTCTTTCCCAAATACAGCAGGAATTGTGGTTACTGGTGACCGCTTTCCTCCCTAGCAGCTCAGTGATCCAAGCCCAAATTCAAAGCAAAGCTAAACCAATTAAATGAGACTAATGCTAGCAAGCACTATGGGTCTCAGGGGTGTTTTTCCACCACCCACCCATCCCTGATGACCTTCCTGTAACCCCTCAACATTGTTCTGGGAAGCAGAATTATTTTTTCAGAAACAGAAAAAGAATTAATTGGCTCCCTGGAGGCACCAGAGAATTCCCACACCCATCCCAGCCTGCCCATGCCCACACTGTCCTCTGTGGGAAGGTCCCAGCAGCACACAGTGCTGTTACATAGGAAGGGATCTGAAATGGAGCCATCCCAGCAAGAGTTTCCAGATCAGTGTCTCTCACACAGGAGAAATGTGTTTCTCCCTGATTAGCCTTGGAAACTTGAACCTCTGCATCCAGGACTTCGGGTTGAACAAATACTCTTGAATCCACATCCTTTTTCCTGGCTGGCTCTACCATGTATGTATATGGGGTTTCCTCCCTTCCCAGCTTGGCAAAAAGCCCTGCGGGGGAAAAACACACACACAAAGAGGAAAACTAATGTTGTGACCTATCTCAGTAACTCACTGGAAAAAAAAACCTTCACAACATCAGGCAACACAAGAAAAAACTTGTTTGTACAAGACAGCTGGGTGTTGGAGTACAGAGCAAATGTGTTATTTAATTCAGTTTGTCACATTTTCTCTATCTTCCCATGCCCATCGCACCAGGATGCTGCTTATCTGGCTTGTGGGATGCAGGAAGGAGTTTTATTCCACTAGTTTCTTAAAATCAGGCTTCTCCATTCATGTCTTCACTTCAAAGCACTGGGCTTTTGCAGAGTGCTGGGCTACAGCTTCCACTGGAGTCAATATACATGTCAGCAACCATAGACTCTGACTTTTGCAGAGAGCAAAAGGCGCATAGCCAGAGAGCTGAGGTAAAAAATTTTCCTCTTAGGGGTTTCCAAAGGCCGTAAGAGGGTTAAAATTGAGTGGGGTTAGCCGATCCAGGAGATATCTGTGCATCAAGACTTCCTGGGAGCAAATTCCAGCAGTGAAGGTCTTATCTCTATTCCCTGTCCCCCCAGAGAGAGCAGCAAACACCAGCAGTGAGTTGCCTACCATTTTCCTGCACTCACTGTCCCCCAGTAGCTAGTCGAGACAGCAGGCAGGTGCCTTGTCAGCCCCGCTGGGTGAACCTGCCTCTCCATTTCATCTGCACCGTGTGGCTGATTGATGCTGTGTGGCTCTGCCACTCCTCTGCAGTGCCAAGCAGAAGTGCCCTATAAAGCCAGACTACAGTAAATGTTTCAGAGGAAAATGTCTCACCAGAGGCTCCTAATCAGTCCCAAATCTCACGCTGTTGGAACACAATGCACAGCACAGGCACAACTTGGTGTTCATGCAGGAGAGGGAAAATGCAGCAGCTGTACCTGCTCAAAAAATGCCAGCATGCTGCCCACTGCCCGCCTGCCCACGGGGACACCCGCTGTCTGAGCCTTGCCTTCATTGCACCACAGCGACTAGGAGCTAAGGCAGACGCTGGCCACATGGAGTCAAACATCTGGTTCCTCCTGAACTCCAGCAGAGACTCAGTCAGCTCGTTGTGTATTCAACAGCTCCGAGTTTGCTCTTTGCCTGCATGGTGTTTAGACAGTGCACAAGCTTCTTGAAAAACACATTAAAATCCAGCTCTGTGAACCTGGCAAAATCAGGGAAGATGGACTGTGGGATTCTCCATCTCTGCACTCGTGTGGGAGGCTAACCAATGTATCAATCCCCTGAAAGAAGGATTGCTTTGGAGGTGCAGAGAGGGATTCCTCCAGATCTCTTGTCAGTGTTACTGAAGTGTATTAGGAGCAGGATATAGTCCAACAGCTTAATGGATTTTCAGGACCAAGATGGAACCTTTCTAACAGATATCTTCAGTACCTCTACCAAAACCAAACCAATACGGTTAACAGGCATCTTCCTGAGCCAGTTGAACCATGCAGAGCTCCTCAGCCGCATAGCACACTGCCCTTCTCACTTTCGGTTAAGAAAGAAATCCCACACAGGCAGTGTCCCAGCCTTTGTCTTTCCTAGACCACAAGGTTATCACAGGTTCACAGCTCAGCAAAGAAAAGCCAAATCTATCCTAGCTCTGATATCAAACTCTGGGAGCTCCCTGGAAGTTCCAGGACACCCCACGATGTTCAGAAAAAATTGAACAAGGTTGTTCAGTTGCGTGACTGGTGGTCTATCCTAGTCAGGTATCCTTCGGTACAGACTACGGACAGGATGACTTCTGCCAGCTATGCATTAGCCAGCTCAGGTGCTACAGCAGCGGTGCCAATATCAGCAGATTGAACAAAACTCGTGATTGCCCAGTCTGCTTTGGTTGATTGGGTTTTTTCCACATGTTCTCTAGCACAGTTTTTGAATGTGCCAGCAAGCTTTTGCTGAAGCTCAGAAAATAGCCTGGACCAGAATCTGTGTTTGTTAAGCACTGTGGACAAGATCAGTTTGAGGGGAAGAGAAGGAGATCTGGCATTTTGCCCCTAGGGCAAGAGAACTTCCTTTCTCATTTTATCTTTTTGTACAAACATAACCTGTGAGTCCAGCTGGCTTCACTAGATTCTGGGCAATGCCTTAATTCACAGTCCAACTGGAAGAAACGTCTGGCCCCAGCCACCTCCCTGTGGCCACCCCCATGAAGAAGGCCACTGGCCAACTGAGCAGCCTGTGCCACCAACCCCTAGTCTGCTTCAGTTACAGTGACCAAAGACAGCAAAGACCTGCTACTGACACTCATTAAGCTAATCCGGTTGATTGTGACTGAAATAAGTTACAGCCTACCCCTGAGCAGCTCAGGTGGCAGATCTGAGGGGACACCAAACTCCAGTCCTTGCAACGAGCAGCTGGAGATGAGGTGGGAACCACAGCATTTTCCAGAAGCCTCTGTATAGATAGCAGCTGTCAATCAACATCCTTAATTGGTAGTAACAAATCTCATCACAGCCTGGTGCCTCAAAAACCCACCTTCTGTGTCAGGGAGAGCTGTTATGGGGGAGGCTCAAGGAATGGATAAGATGTAAAGATTCCTTTTGATGGGCTCAGGGTTAACCACCATTACCATCAATTATTCATGGGTCCCATGTGGACTTAAGGCAAATAAGGTATTAAAAATTTACATCTCTCTTCCTCTCCACTCCCCCTTGTTATCATCACCTCTTAAGTATAGCTGGTGAATGTGAGCATTTGCTGTTAATTAGTTGTAATGGTAATTGCAAAGAAAGTACAAGTGCCTTAACTGGGGAGATATGATGTGTCTCTCATTAAACCCAGACTAATAAAAAATTCTTCAGCTTCTCTCTTTTATTTCAGAATCTCCATTCCCACATTAATTTAAGATTTATCACAATTGAAGATACAGGGGTAGGCACTGGTCTGTCAAACATCTCTGAAGGCGGTGATGATTATGTGATTTATGTAGTTTTAAGAACAGGGAAATTTTGGTGTATTATAATACATTTTTATTTTGTAGACATTTTGTTCTTTAAAAAATGTAATTAGCTGTAAAAATGTAATAAAAGCGATCTTTATATATTATTTATATAAAATATATATTTTGAATAAACAGTTTTCATCCTCTGTGTGGGTTTCCATTTTGTGCTTGCTGAAGTTCAGGAGTGTAATGTCAAACTAGTCTACCTCAGTTTTCATTTATATGCAATTTCACTTTCTGGTTGTTAGTGGTATAAGCTGCTCTGGCATAAACAGCTTATAGGCTTGAGAGTGCCCTGGACCCCCTTCCAGTTCACAGAGCCTTGAGTCTGTTACAGTACAAACTAAACTTCTAAATTTTTTTTGATCTAGAAATGTCCAGCTCAGTGAAAGGTATGTTATACAAGGTGGTAGTAATCACAGTGCTGTTCCTTCTAATTCCCATTTCCTTACAAACAGTCACTTGTATTGCATGCCTATAACAGACCTGATGAAAAATTTTCCACAATATTTCTTTTTTTCCGTTGCAGAAGGCTGACTGGATAAAAGCCAAAATGCTTTATGGCAGTTTTATCAGATCATACCCAGAATAGCCAATACACCCATGATAAAGCTACTCACCTGGGCTGTCTCATACTCAGTGGAGCCCCCCAGGCTACAGATCCACTCTTTTTCTGTGGCTTACTGAATATTTCATTATTTATACTGACTGGAACAGCTTCAAGAGGAGAGATGGAAAATGCTTTCCATGCCAGGATGACAAATAGGCCAGTAATTCATTCTAGGCTTTGCTAAATTTTTTTAAAAGGAAAACTTGGGCTTTTGCATTTAAACAATTCAACTGTGTCCCAGTGAGGGTATTCCAGCAGTCAGAACAGAGAGAATAAAATATTCTTTTCAGTGTGCACCTGGCTGGCCGCTGCTCTGCACTGCAATATAAACCTGTAGGTATTACCAAGCTGTTTTCTTTTATCCAAACATACCTAAATCACACATGAACAATGTAAAAGCTGGGAATTCACAGAGGAGTGACTGGAAGTAGACCAGACTGAGCATATTTGAAGTTCACAGACATTGCTGAGAAAGGGCTACACTTAAATTGCTTTACATTTGCCCCTTGGAGACAGAGGACCTTGAGGCATTGTGGAAGATCACTCCTCTATCCTGCTGACCATCAAACTGCACAGGAAAACTGCAGAAGCTGCCAGTCAGATAAAGCAGAGTTTCACTGGGAAAGGGGGTAAATTAGGAAGGTAGAAAATGGGAAAATCTCAAAATATAAAAATGGCCATGATTGCCATGAAGGGGAGACAGTGCACATAAATCCACAAAAACATATTTTTAAGTTTGACATATAGCAGGTGACCATTGGCAAGAAATCTAAATGCTACCTTACCATTTTCTTGTTGCACAAGATGCTCCAGTGATGCACCAAAATCCATGGGGGCACATCAGGATTCATCTGCCTCCTAAAAGCACTAGACACAGCATTTGCTGTCCATTTGAGCAAGGCTGGGAGAAAAGCTGAGCACTCTACCCTTGAATTTGCATTTGCATTGCAGTCCTCCCTTGGTGTGTCCTGATAAGACCCTCTTGTGCAGCTCGTGGCTCCTAGACCCTTCACCATGCAGAGGTGTAGCAACCAGAGAAGAGTGAGGACTCATTTGATCTGTGTATTCACCTGGGCAATAAAGCTCAGATTTGTCTTTCATCACACACAGAAAACACCAATGAACCTACTCTCAAGTTTAAACTGCTTAAAACCCTAACTCATCAAGGTACTTAAGCAGATGGGTACTTAAGCTGGACTGAAGTCTCAGCTGAAGTAGGATGCTGACTGAAATAACTCATTCCTTTGTCAATGGGGTTTCTGAAGTAGGTGCTGTTAGGTTAGAACCAGCTGCTGGGACCCAGGACCCTATTCACACCACATCACCATCTTTTACAGCACTTCAGAGAGAGTCAGACTCTTGAGTTAGAGGAAGTGATGAATAAATCAGGTTTCTCTTTGCTAAGGCTGCCAAATCACAGCCCCCAGTTGGTGCTCTACCAGATCCTCCTGTTTGGTGCCTAACAGGTTATGCCAACATTTCTCTGCTGACTGCCCTGGGAGCCAGTGTCTGGCTGTCCTGCAGCCCAGGTGGTCCAAATCAGTTGCAGCTCTAAACACTAGAGTCTGATATCCATCCTAGCCAAGTACATGGCCGGGGTGCCATAGGAACCATCACACTTTTCCATCCCTCTCTAGCACATGTTCCTTAGCCTAGGAAGGAAACATGCTACAAGTCCCACACAGTCTCTGCAGATTCCAGCTTTGCTTCCAGAAAAAACAGCCAGAAATAAGAATGACTGCAGCACTTGCAAAATGGTATTTAAGTGAGAAAACAAAATCTGTAAATTTATACCATGTAAATTTTAAAACCTCCAACCTCACAGAGTACATTTTTGAAGAATGCACTTTAAATAAAAATTATCAATTAGAACGAATTAATCTTCTTATTCTTTTCCCTATCAGCTTTTTAAAAGTCAAAGGCAGGTTTATTTACCCAAAGCAATATGTTAGCCCTACCTCCCAGGTATTCTTTTTTTCAAAGCAAGCCCTAAGAGTCATCTTGCAATAACATATTTCAGGAAACATAATAGAGGAGAAAAGTGAAGAAGCAAAAAGGAGACTGTGTATTTCTCCAGAGAATGTAAGTGTATACTACATAATCATAAACAATATACAATGACATAAACTCTGCCATAAATATTCTCATATGCAGCATTCTTTAATCGTGATGAAAGGGGAAACTGGGGCTTCCTTGGGGGATGGAGTGTTCTCATTTGTAATCATATCTGTCTTCTTACCATGAAGCATTTTAAGTTTCAATCAGTTTTGTGATTTTGAAAAGGCTTAAAAAAAAATGCTGGGGCAGGGGGAGGGGAAGGGGGGGTCGGGCGACAGGTCTGTCAGAAAGATGGTGAAAGGAGGGGAAACTTGGAAATATGTTTGAATCCAGTGGTTAAAATGGAAATGCAGAATCCCTGTATGAAACCTGTCTATTTGGCAGATCATGTTTGCAAAGGACCAGTATGTATTTGACATTTTTAGAGGTGTCACTGTAGTTATCCAGGCACATTACGATCACCAATTGTCCTGCAAAGACTCATTTATTTCAGTGGAGCTATGTTGATCTGCCTGGCTGCAGGGCTGCCTTCAATTCTCAGACATAACATAAAGCAAGGGAGGCAGTAAACAGCCCACCAACAAAATAACGTCTTTTGCCTAAAAATGGTGTGTCAATGTAAGTGGAAAGGGTGTTCATTTAACTGGAAAGCAAATGTGCCACAAAGAAGAGTTTTGCTGTAGTGCAAGAAACCAACCAACAACTTCAGACAGTCCATGAGGGGAAGTTAAAACCCCAGGGTAAAATTCTGCCTAAAGTAAATGCTGTTTGACAACACAAACCATAATTACTACTTGTGATTGTATCCCTCATTAACAGCAATAGCATGTAATGCAGTAAAAGTCCAACCTTGTTTCATCACCATTTTCCATTAAAAAAAATTAAATTTATATATACATATATAAAAACATTCTAAATCCTGTCAAATATGTGGTATTTTAAATGTGTTGCTGCCTGTCCTTCCACAGCATCCCAAAGGTCTTGGCAGTCTACATCTATTCCTGAGAGAACTGTCTGCTCTGTGACATGAATTTTTCTCAGCCTGTATTGAGGAACAGGTATGCATACAACACCACCAATACTCTGACAGAGCTGGGAAAAATTCCTGATCTAAGTTTGCCATTCAAGAAGCATGATGAGAAAAATAATTTAGTAGACAATTAGGTACAAGCTTCACCTGGAGCCAGGTGACTCAGAGGTTGGCAGGGTGAAGGCACAGCACACCAGTTTTTAATACCAATGATATACACCTGTCTGCATCACATCCAGCACCTTTGATTCCTATTCCTGAACAAGCTGGTGTGCAGCTGGATCTACCAGGGATGCCTTAAGTACAAGACCAGGGTGAGCCCTGCGGATTTGTAGAGGAAGACTTAAACTGTTTTACTACTGGCTTATGGAGCTGTTCAACAGCCTAGCTTGAAAGCCAAGTCCATATTACAGCATTCAGGTATGCTGATGAATAGAAAATTGCAGCATGTGTAGTCATCATTCTTCTGGCAAACACCCTCTGCATAAATGAAGTTACACTGGCAAAATAAACATTTTGATGGAAAAATGTCTGTCCTTCAAACAGGTAATTTATCTATAAATGCAGAAGTTCTGTTACCAAAATTAATCAGACTTCACCAGGTCTGTTGGCCTTAGCCAGCACCCCTTTCCCAGTGTAACCTTTGTAGTGCAAACCAGCTCTAAGAGGATCATTAAAAACCACTCATAAAAGAATGATGGATTTAAGATTAACAGAGATCAGGATCAGATTTGGAAGGGACTTTTCTCTTTGAGGAACTTACAGGGAAATGCAGTGATCTCATTATTAAAAGCAAAGACTGTGTCCTTGAAATGCCTGTATCGCTGGCTGAAATCACACTTCATCAAAACATGAAAGAATGAATGAAAAATTATACTGTTTTTGAAAGCTTCATATACCATGTTCTGTGAAGTATATAAGGACTTGCTTAATTTTATGCAAGGAAATTATGTTCTTGAAAGCATCAGTCTTTAACCACATGCTTAACTACTTGCTCCTTCATACTTCTAAGAAATAGCACCCACTTCCTTTGGTGAAGGCTCTTAATGGATGAAAGGACACATGAATGATATCAAGTTGGCCTCGGTCCCTGTCATAGAAAGGCCCTCAAGCCATGTGTTTTGAAATAATATTGTTTTCCTCAGAAAAGCAGGAAAACAGCTGCTTCTTCCAAGCAGAAGTCAAAGCTCATCTTCCTGGCAGAGCAGGGAAACAGAAGAGTTGTCCTAAAAGTATAGGTGATATCAAGAGATCAGTCAGATCAAACAGGGAGGAGGCAAACCAAAAGAGGAAAAGCCATAAAGATCCAGGTTCTGAAAGGGATTTAGACACCTAGTTCCTTTTTCCCAGGAAATGCCTAAGGAAGTATTGCAAAGCCTGCAGAGGATCTGCCACTGATTTTTATTACCTCTGGATCTAAAACTAAAAAAGTACAGAAAATCAAAGGGACAGTCAGCACTGAAAGAGGAATTAGGTCCCAAAATCCATTTGGAAATATTGTCTGGGCAACTGTGCAAGCTCCCAAATAGTCCCAGGTGGCTAGTGATAGCCCCACAGGGATGTGACATCTTACCTTGCACAAGCAGGCACTTGTGATAAAAGACCATTTTTATTTCCCTTGTAAAGAAAAGTCAATGTTCATTTGTTTGAGAGGCCTCCTTGACAGAAAGCTTTATCAGCCATGAAATTAGCCCTTCATGCTCTCTTAAGCCAATAGGCCAGGACAGAGATGCCTACCGCACCTGATGCTTGCAGTTAGTTCTGATTAGCAGCCCCTCATGGATTTCAAACAGCAGCCTCCTTAAATGCAGGCTGTAAAACTTCACTGGCTGCACTAAATCAATAGGGAGGCGAGAGACAGGGTTGGAGAAGAGAGGGGAGAAATAAACAGACACTAAAGCTACAACATTATTATCTGCTTTGGCAAACAGCCACCGAAATTGCTCAATATACTGTATACACACAAACATACACTCATGTACACACATACAGTCTGCCTGGCAAAGCAAAAAAGAAAATATTCCTTAAATAATATGTTAGTTCTCTTGGGCAAATAAAAAGCAAGGACCTATATTTAGCAAGGAAATAAAACTGTATTGTAAAGCCCTGGAGACCTATTATGGCAATGCCCTCTGCACTTCCAGTGCTCAGGGAATTCTTATTTATTTGACTATGAGGGATTGCTAGAGACTCAAAGTGCCACCAGGAAGTCCAGGTGAGTCCCCAATCTCTCTGTGGGATGTGACCATTAGCTACTCAAAATTTCACAGAGGTGTTACCACAAGGATCACATCCCTGCACTGTGGGAACTGTGACCTCTGAGGATAACTCAGCAATTTGTAAACTTAGCAATACAGAGTTGGAAACAGAAAAGCGATCTTGGGACTGTTCCTGCACGGGAGCAGATCTTTTAGAGGAGGAAGGAGAAAGTCTAGACCTAACGTGTGCGATGGGTTTTCAGGAAGAGATCCAAAGGACCTGATGCAAAGTCCAGAGAAGGTTTGATCCTGACTGGATCAACTCCTGACATTACACAGGAAATCAGCAACACTGTTTGATACAGGGAGAGAAGAGTCCAGGTTTCATCTCACCTAACTTTCAACACCTGTAATGTAGACAGCTCGAACTGAACTAGTATCCCTTTGCTGTTAGAGGAAAATAAGACTCTCTTTAATTGCAATTCACCTGACTTATATATGGATGAAATTATTTTTTCTCTGAAAATTTCTATTGTTGTCCACTGACTATAACAGAAGCGTAGGGCACATTCCATTCAGAGTGACAGTGACAAAGGGAAAGAGACTGACATAGAGCAAACTCCATTATTACAAAGAATTATTAGAAAATGTGCTTTTTTTTACAGTTTGATTTAGATAAACCTACAGAATTGAACAGATTTAATTTCTTTTTAATGGTATTTTATTAAATAGGTTTAAAAATCCCTCTCTCTCAATCGTATAGGAAGTACCTTTAGAGGGAACTTGCTTTGACTGATTTAATTTCTCTTCCATACCACAAAAGTCTTCCCTGTAGATTCAGATCAGAACCAGGGACTTTCCCAGAAGGAATCTGAATGGGGTTTGGCACACATTGACAGGACTGCATTTTAAAATATAATTAAGTCACCTGAATGGAATGAAACTGGATGCACTAGGGACAGGTTGAAATTTGGAAAGACAGTGTCATTCTCAGACTGGGTGAACACTTCCACATTTGTGGACTGCAACTGAGGCTTAAAGCAAGGTCAGTGTCTTGAAAGCCCAATGGATAGCTCATTATATAGAATCATAGTATGTATACGTCCAGACCATGTGCTAAAGAATACAGCTGGGGCAGACTGTGAGTGTGGGAGCTTGACACTTTTAATACTAGCTCAGCATTTCCCTCTGCTTCTATGCCCCCATGTGTAAAATTAGGATAATAATATTGCTTTCATATTCCTCACCATGGTGTTGTGACTATTAATTAGTTAGTGTGTGCAGAGACCTGGATAAATGCTAAGTTTTAATCAGGTCTTGATGAGCTTGGGGAATGCAGCAGGGTCTGAGCAGAGGGTGGAAGAGCGAGTCATACTGATCCCATCTGCCAGGCACAGGCTGATGCCAGGGGCATTGCCTTGCCATGGTGTCCTTCCTCACACCCCTCCAGGCAGCAGCTCTAGCTCTCAGCGGAGGGACCCTGGTTGGCTGCCTGGCTGTTTCTGGACACTGCCGGCCTCCCCAGCAGATGCAATTTGTCTGGCAAAGGGCTGATTCATGCTTCTTCCACTAGGAAAGGTACTGTTTGCAGCAGCATTCACCAAATGCTCCTGTTACCCTCAGAACCTTGCTAAATTTCTTGCTGCCAGATGTTCACAGGGATTAAAAGTGGGATTCGGTTCCACCCAGTATTTCGAAAATGTATGATTAAATCAGGTGGCCAGCATCTCTTCTATGTCAGCTAAAGCAAATCAGTGGAATGCCATGAGTGGAATAACGGCAAAGGTTTGCACCTTTGCATCACAACCGTATTCTCCCTTTCTTGGGACCATTGCCCCTGCCTTGTTGTTTGTTTTTCTAGTAAGGATTATTTACAATTCTGTGGTGATTAACCCCTTTTGAACTGAACCAAATATTTGTACTCCCCCTATTTTCTCCAGGAGCATAGCCTACTGTATAAACTACTGGGGTGAGGTGTCTTTTTGCTGCTACTTCTTTGGCCAGGTCTGATATTGCATAGGACAAAGCTCTCTCAGATGTAGTATAATTCTTCACACAGCACAGAACCAAGTTCCACAGGATGCCGAGCACAATATTCAGAGGTGGACACTTGGAAATATATGTAAAGCAAGCACTTGTGTTGTGGGTGGAATAGACAACTCAGGAAAGGCAGAAGCAAAACCCCCTGAATTAATGATGAATCCCAGCACTCAGAGATGTGTCTTTTAAACAACCTTTGATAATTGGCCTCTCAGTAGCATGTAGTGCACACCCTGAAATAATAGAATGGAAATCAGCATCAATCAACACAGCATGAGGCTTTTTCTTCTCCAGCAAATGCATATCCTTGCTAAACACTGGTGGCTATTTGTCCTAAATTTAACACCAATTAGGGCCTGATCCTCAGCACTGCCTGAAGGGATGAATATCCTCCACACCAATCCAAGTCCATCAAAAAATACAGAAATATCTCAGCATCTCTTAGAAGGCTTTCTGCAGAATCAGACCTTTAATAGTTTGATAGCTTGAATGCTAACATTGCCCAGAGCACTTAAACTGATAAACAGTCAAAGACATCCCTGCACGTTTATATACAACAAAACAGATGCAACAACAACAGAGAAAAAAGAAAGACACTATTGCTGTGCCTCTCCTGTGTATCTGGGGAGCCGGCAAATCTGCAGCAGAGATAAGAAGGGCTACTAAGAGGAAAAAGAATAGGTGGCATTGATGGCAGGAAGCATAAATAATTGGTGTGAAGATTCACTTCACGTCAGAAAAACAAACTGGACTAATTTTCTATGAACAACTCAGAGAGGAATCAGGTCTCATTTTATTTCAGCTATGAAAAAAAGAACATTCTGCCACATTCCTCCTTTTCTGGTTTAAAAGAGAAGGATAGTTTCTAACATCCTCATCAAGCCATATCGCTAGGCTGAGAATGCAGGAAGAATATTCGCTTTACAACACCACGCACCATGCTCTGTCCCCATCTCTGTCCTGGCAAAATGTTGCCAGGTCTCTGCAGTCACTGGTGAAGACATCCATATTCTCTTTATATCCATAACCCTTCACATTCAGCCCTTTGTCTCCAACACGATTGAAAATTACTTTGGGAAAAGTCAACACTTATGTTAGGGATGGACAGCAGCTTTAACTTTGCCCCAGCCCATTCTTCTCAGAGCAACCTACTACAACAAAAAGGAGGGCCGTCCATGAGCAGCTCAAACTCATGGAGCCAAGGAAACACCAGTCTGCAAGTGCCATATAGCGAGCCACGCACTGACAGTGAGACTGCCATCAAGAGGTTAAAAAAAAAAATTAGGTCCTCTGACCAGAGCTGGAATTTGTGAAAATACATGGGTGTGAAGAGATGAAAAGGCCCTCAGTGGTGCCATCAGACAGATATCATGGAGATTACGGGTGTACCTGAAAAGGCTCTACTGTCACAGAGGAAGATATCCTGCAACAGGCCCTGCTCTTCCCGCTTTGGGAAAAAGTGAGAAATAGTCATTATCTGCTGTCCAACATTTTGGTGGCTGATACAGTGCTCCAGCCTCTTATCTGCCCTCTTAGCTATGACAGAACTGAGCGCAGCAAGCCTGACCTGCTGCTTCTGGCAGCCACCAGCAAGGGGCAAGTCTTGGATGGCTTTTGGAGGTGTAGAAGGCAGTAAGTTCATGGCCTTTGAGAGGCAGCCAAAGCAAACCCCACTGAGGTCACAAACAGGGTGTTTCTTCCCTTGTTAAACCAAGAGAACTTGGCTGAAATCTACTTAATGGATTATATAATGAATTTTACTTGTTATTCCAGAGCATCAGAAAATACAGACTGTTTCATTTCTTATCCTTTTCTAGTGTTTAGAACATGTATAATTCAAGTGCTTTCATTTTTTTATTAAGAATTAAACTCAGAATATTCAATGCAAATGAAAGAGCTGGATGAAAACTTCCCAGTAAAACGATAGTCTGCTGGAAAGTGCTGATCTGATTAAATGCAAAGTTTCATAGTAATAACTTTATTGGGAAGTTTTACTGGAAAAAATTTTGCCTAAGTCAAATGTCTACTTTTCTGTCCTTCTAAATGTTTCTCATTTGATTTTCTGTTATAGTAAAGTTTGAAATAGTATTATTGAAGATAGTATTATAGCATTTTTTCAGTATCTTTTTCCTATGGTCAACTTTTATCTGAATTATACATTTGGACAAGCTTGAAGTGAAACTTTTTAAGAATATGCTTTTCAGAGCATGAGAAAAAATATCTATAATGTTAATATCAAAGCTTAAACATATACAATAGTACCAAAAGGATAGTAGAAACATTACTTCCATCTTTACAGTTTGCCTTATAATTTCAGAGGAACTGGTCTTACCCTCACAGCTATTTCTTTCTTCTCCCAGAGAACTTCCAAGTAATTAGCTTATATCTTGTTTCAACCTCAGAGTAATTCTACTTCTTTTAGAGGCTTTCAAAGCCTTCCCAGGATTTGATCAACAGGAGGCAGACCCTCCCAATTTTCCCAATGGGACTACTTGGATGAGTAAACAAGAGATAGAATTTGCAGAACTGCCTGTTGAGTGATTGTACCAAGGAAATACAGAGCTCATATTTTTGAGCCTGGCCACAGAAGCCTAATGCAGTAACAGTAATAAGTCATAAAAAGTAACGCAGGTAAAAAAAAGTAACAAATTCTGTAGCAATGCATTAAACTCACTCCATCCAGAATCCAAAGGTCTTTAAAAATCAAGCTTCAGTGTGGCCAGAAGTGGGTTGCATCTCAGCTGCTCTCATGTATACACATGCAGCTAGCCCAGGCATGCTTGGTGGCACCATAACCCATTCGGCGTGCAAGGTCCTTATGTCTGCAGGGGGCGATCCAGTATTTCTATCTGGAAGGCATGTATATAAAATCATAGAATCATTTCAGTTGGAAAAGACCTTTAAGATCATCAGGTTCAACCATTAACCCAGGACTGCCAAGTCCATCACAAAACCATGTCCCTAAACACCGCATCTATGTTTTTTTTAAACACCTCCAGGGATGGCGATTCCACCACCTCCCTGGGCAGCCTGTTCCAATGCTTGACCACTTTTCAGTGAAGAAATTTTCCTTAATATCCAATCTAAACCTCTCCTGGTGCAACCTGAGGCTGTTTCCCCTTGTCCTGCTGCAAGTTATCTGGGAGAAGAGACCAACCCCCACCTGCCTACAAGCCCCTTTCCGGGAGCTGGAGAGAGCGATCAGGTTCCCCCTGAGTGTCCTCTTCTCTGGGCTAAACAACCCCAGTTTCCTCAGCTGTTCCTCGTAAGAGTTGCTCTCTAGACCCTTCACCAGCTCCATTGCCCTTCTCTGGATATGCTCCAGCACCTCTACATCCCTCGTGAAGTGAGGGGCCCAAAACTGAACACAGGATTGGAGGTGCAGCCTTACCTGTGCCAAGTACAGGGGAACCATCACTTCCCTGGTCCTGCTGGCCACACTGTTTCAGATACAAGCCAGGATGCTGTTGGCCTTCTTGGAACCTGGGCACACTGCTGGCTCATGTTCAGCCATCCATTAACGAACACCCCCCAGGCCCTTTTCCACCAGGCAGCTTTCCAGCCGCTCTCCCCCAAGCCCACACCATTGCACGGGGTTGTTGTGACCCAGGTGCAGGACCTGGCACTTCTTGTGGAACCTCATACAGTTGCCCTTGGCTCATAGATCCAACCTGTTCAGATCCTTCCTACCTTCAAACAGATCAACGCTCCCCCTGCAGTCTCGGTGTCATCTCCAAACTGACTGAGGGTGCACTCAGTCCCCTCGTCCAAATCATTAATGAAGTTATTAACTAGGACCAGCCCCAACACTGAGCCCTGGGCAGCACCACGTGTGCCCGGCCACCAGCGGGATGTGACTCCATTCCCCACCACCCTGGGCTCAGCCGCCCGGCCAGCTTTAACCCAGCACAGAGCACCCCCACCCAAGCCAGGAGCAGCCAGTTTCTCCAGGAGATGCTGTGGGAGATGGTGTCACAGGCTTTACTAAGGTCCAGGTAGGCAACATCCACAGCCTTTCCTCATCCACTAGGTGGGTCATCTTGTCATAGAAGGAGATCAGGTTCATCAAGCAGGACGTGCCTTTCATAAACCCGTGCTGGCTGGGCCTGATCATCTGATTGTTGTGTCTGTGCTGCGTGATGGTGCTCAGGCTGATCTGGTCCGTAATGTTGCTTAGCATTGAGGTCAGGCTGACAGGACTGTAATTCCCAAGATCCTTCTTCATGCCCTTCTTGTGGGTGGGCATCACGCTGGCTAACCTCTAGTCTGCTGGGACCTATCTGTGACCCATCAGGATCCATCTGATCTGGAAGGCTAACAAAATCCTTGGTCAGAAATATGAACTCCCCCTCCCCACATTGTGTTTCTGGATAAATTTATAGCTCAGACACTTACAGAATAATAAATCACCTAGAAAAAAGTCAAAGGAAATATAAAAATACAATTAAATTTAAAAAAACCCAAACAACACAAACAGCTTGAATAGCAATTTACAAAGTTGCTCA
This sequence comes from Falco cherrug, assembly GCF_023634085.1. Taxonomy (NCBI): domain Eukaryota; kingdom Metazoa; phylum Chordata; class Aves; order Falconiformes; family Falconidae; genus Falco; species Falco cherrug. Next base: position 27,755,337 of record NC_073704.1, on the reverse strand, counting down.
GCACAGCAATATTTAAAGCTGTTCTTCACGATATGTCATTTTCAGATAAGTTAATAAAGAAATATAGGGGAGAATCAATTTTTAGTAATCATTACCATGTACAGTAGTGAAACCTCCAGGCTATTCAATTAATTCTAGACCATAATTATGACCCAGGAACAAATTGTATAAATCAGCATTTTTTTATTTAACCATACAAATCAGGCTCTGATCTTGAGTGCAAATCAAGAATTGTATTTTTCACAGCTCTTGCTGTCCCAGAAAATAGTCTTTCCAAGGATTCAAGCCCCTTGAGGCATAAACTGTGCATACTTCAAATTCCACAGGGATCACAGTAATTATAGTAATTTTTAACTCAACATATCACAGTGCTCCAAAGACACCCAAGCTCCTTAATAGAATGCAGAAAAGGAAAGGTGAAATCAGCTGCCTAATCTAGCAATTTCTAGGTCTGAGGTGGAAAAAAAGCCAACCAAAAGCCAAAATCTCAAACCCACCATTCCAGTCCAGGAATAGGTTCACCTGGAGAAAACTGCAAATAGAGGAGCTGAGTTTCCTACACCTTGTAGCACGTTGTGTTACTAGTGCAGTTACTCTCTGTGGATTTCAAAGCACATTCTCATTGCAATGTTACATTTACTGCTTTAGTCTTACAATGTATTTTAGCAGACAGTCCAGGGCTCAGAGGTGAAGGCGCTTACCTAGGAACATCCCATCAGCAAATTTCAAAAACCATGAACAGAGCTCAGGAGTTCAAGAGGTCTCCACACACTGTAGCTAGGCACACATATGAAGGGATGGCAGCAATTCACAGCTCCACCCATGGAATGAATTGACAAGATCCTTTTCAAAAATCAGTGGTAATTTTTGGGGGTCCCTTGTGCTCTTAGGGATCATTGATACCAGCAATTTGGTCAGCTCGCTCCTTCCCTCTAAGGCCTCTGGTCTTTGTCTTTCCTGCGGCATATCTGTTCACTCCCCAGTTTTGATCCATAAGGTGTAAATGTGGCTCTTGGGCGTGTGTTCCCAAGAGCAAAATGAGGACATTGAGCACCAGAAACCTGCATCCCAAAGGGCTGAGCTGTCGCTTCAAATAAACCAGATGTAAGATTGGTAGCTCAATATATGAATTCACTGCCCAGGAGAAGGAGTTACTGTTATTAACCAAAGAAAGGGCAGAAAAACACAGTCCAGGCCCCAGGTTTTTTCTCTTTGCTACTTTGACTGCAGCTTTTATTTGACCAGTTTTGAGTAGGAAAACTGGGCACCATAGTGATAAAAGTGATCACATTAAGTGATTGTTTCCCCATCACCTTTTAACCTATTGATTTAGTTTGATCTATTGTTATCATGCTTTGGTTTCTAATTTTTGCACTAGAATATTTGAATTTTGAAAGTATTATTTGTTTGAAAGTAAAATGCATATGGCAATTGCTATTGACAGGTTTATAACCTTTTCTACAAACTAATGTTTGGACCTATGTTGTCATTAGACACCAACCTTGCCAACTAGCAGTGAAAGAAATGGACTTCTCTCTTTGTTGATGTTCTTCTCCTATTTCAGCAGAAGACTGATGGCTTTTCAGCTACTAAAGCTCTGTCTCTGGAGTTACTTTTATATATATTCCCGTAATACTAAGGGAAAGCAGTCAACGAGGAAACACAAGGAGTGATACAACTTTAGAGGCAAAGTCCTAATACTGCACATACCATCTGGCCAGAATATGTTTTCACCCACAGCCAGGTAGGTGCTAGACACACACGGATATAATACAATTAATCATAATCATTTTTTAAAAATTTGGAAAAAGGTGCTACAATGTGTAATGCATGCACAAGCAGATTTGGACTTTCAAAAACTTTTAAAGGTTTGGATATTTTTATATTTTCTTATAACACAGGGGACGCTGTGACTTCTGCAAATGAAACTTAGATTAGGAAATAATTTTAGCTAAAATGAGATTCGACCACAATGAATCTTCATAATAAATTGTGAATGAAGCTTTTTATTTTAGCCTCTCAAGATATTTCATTATCCTGTGTTTAAAAAACAGGAAAGTAGGCAATAAACATCTATCTTTACATCTAACAATTTAATCTCCCTTCCCAGAACGCCTTCTTTGCAGACATCTCTCTGAAAAAAACCCTATTCACACCAGATATCCAGCCTAGTTTCTAAACTAAAAAGGATCAGCTAAACCTTCAGACTTTGAAAAGCTTATCTAAATTCCCACACAAACAGCATGGTAACTTACAGCTAGCCAAGGTTGTAAGTAATGTCATCCTTATACAAAAAATGTGACAAAGACACAGCAGTTAGAAAAGCTTAAACATGAAAGAGAATGGATGTAAGCAGTTTAAGCACTTTACATAAATATTCTATTACCTTTATATTTCACACATTTTGTTACAGACAATATTGACATACGATACTTCACAATATACATTCCACTAACAACTTCAACGCCATTCTTTGAAATATATTCATGATACTTTCAATCCAGATTCATATACACTTGTATTGTTGACAGTTTAAGTATATAATTTATTTAGATTAATACACATACTCAGGAAAAAAGGAAAACCTGTCTATTTTAGACACCTTCAGTATGACTTAAGACTAATAATAAAGAAAACATGAGTACCTGGACTAACCACTAGAAGTACAAGTCAGTATGGCTCCTTAATATCAAAACATTTCAATAAAAGATAATTCTACCTTTGCTTCCTATTCTCTTTTGTTTGCGTTTTTGTTTGTTTGGTTTTGGTTTTTTTTTCTTTCCTTCCCTATTTTAAAATGACCTGGTTAAGACAGTGCTTTAAGGATCATGATAGTCAGACTATTGAGAATCAACCAGAAGAACAAATTCCCGAGCTAAGATACCCTAACACAGAATGCTGGGCCACAATCCACTTGTATATATACATGAGGTGGTTTATTTTTGTTCATCTCAACTCTGACACAGCAGCTTGGGGAGACAGATGAAGGCAAACGTGACTGGTGACACATGCTGAAGAGATTCATATGCTAGCACAAAGCTCATTCTAGAAAAATCAATATTTACTTGTTGCCGTTACGTGAATGACAGGAAGAGACAGGCCACTTCCAGCTGAGAGCTGTCACTTGGAGCTCTCACCACACGATGTGCCAAGCTGTAGCAAAGCCTTAGGCTAGCTAATTTGAAAAAACCAGCCCAATTCTCCTCCTAAACTATACCCAAAGAATGCCCTCCTTCCTATGCCCAAAAGAAACACCCTTCAGAAACAGAGATGGCCCTAGCCAGAAGCAGCAAGAGGGATTTCCCCAAGTGCCAGTCCCAGGATGGCTCTGATGTCCTTGCCTGCTTGCTCCAGACACACAAAGGTTCCACTCATGCAACAAGTGGATTAAGGATGTTTTATACACTCGTGTTTTCTATTTTACCCAGATAGCTGATGCCAAGCATCAAAATATCTGATGCTCCTGAGCATGGCTTTCAGGTTAGGAGCATTGGAATAATCATGCTTCAAGTCAAGCCAAACTCCTGAGAAGGGGCAATCCCAGAACAGATTATCAAAAGAAAATATCATTTCAACTGTTATTGAAATCTCAGACACCCAGATTCCTGCAGTTGTTCTGTGAGGATATTTGTTTGTTTCTCTTCAAAAGGGCAGGCTTAAAATTAATCTCTTTCAGACAGAGATTTAATTTAAATATAATCAAACATGTTGCTTTGAAGCATTCATTTTTCTTATTTAATTTTTTATAGATACATATATAACAGTACTCAAGAGTTTTTCACGTTGCTTTCCAAAGTAGGTCAGTCTCAGCACTGCCTGACTATGAAGAGGTGACATAAAGAACGGGATGTAGAATGCAGAATCTGTTATGTGTTATCTGTGGTACAAAAGAAAATATTTCAGTCGGAAGGGACCTACAACAATCATCTATTCCAAATTTGTCTGCATTTGCTCTCCCCACCCCCTCAGCCTCATCTACCCTTAAGCTCCAGATCCCGGTGTTCTGAAAATAAAGCTGCAGCTATGCCTTTTCTCAGGTATGAAGGCTCACACAGGTGATAAAGGAAAAGCTCCAGTCCCACCACTGTTCTTACTTCCAACTGAACCACTGTAACTATCCCTACATCATCATCTCCAGTTCTAACTTCCGGATGTGACACCAGTGTCTGAGAACGAAAGTGTGGCAAACACATCATGCTAGAGCCTTCTTGCCCCATGCTTGCTCTTTTGAGGCCACACAAGCTGGAAAACTCATAAATAGAAATCAGACTTAAGTGTCTTGACTTTTCTCACCCCACCCCAGGTGACAGAGCACTTTGAATGCAGAATGGGTGAGCTGCTTGGTTCATGCATGTTTTCTCTTCTATTAAGGTTTATAAGCCTTTCTTTCAAAACTGATCCATTGTACAATGGCTAGGTGAAAGAAAAGTTTTGAGCTACTTTTCTGGTCATTGATTACAGATATCCCCAGCTGAAGAATCCGTTACTTTGAGTTTTGGCTTCGAATTCTTTCCGCTTTGTAGGAAAAGGATAATATAAACATTAAGACAGAGTATACCTTGTGTGAGGATGTCCTCAGCTGCTCAAAGCTTTTCCAGTTTTCTTCACTGCCTTAAAGCTCCACTAGCCCAGGGAACAACTGTCTTGCAGAGCCCTGAAATTTTATTTTTGTGCAGAGAACTGGTAGCTGATGACTTTGGACACCCACCCATTTATGTCTCAAGCCTCACTTAAACTGATGTCAGATCATCTTTAGCATAATTTTGTGTATGCTGCAAGCAGGTATGCCATGAAAGGCTCTGGAAAAATATTGGCAATTCTTCCTATATGCTAACACAGAGGAGAGCAGGGATTGAGGTTGTCAGTCATCACACCTTGCACAAAGTTAGGAAAATAGTCAGAAAATACTCTTTGAAAAGAACAGATTCATTCTCTCAATGCTAAAGGTCATACAGGATAGAGTAAAATAGCCTATCTTTACATCAAAACTTCTGGGGATAAGAGAACTTGCCTTTACCCTCAATCTTTGTGAAAAGGTGGAATATCCAGGAGGAAAATCAGCCTTCTTTCCCATCATTTGCTTGCCTCATAAAACATGCAAGAGTGTGTTGGCAATGAACCCTGCATCAATTCATCAAGGCACCATTCCTGAAGCTTAAACTTTCATTGTGCAGGAGAAAAGTCACCATCTGATAGCAGGTTAGATCCCTACTGATGCTCTCAGTGCATCAATAATTAAGCAGGACTTTCAACCACATCATTTAATGCGACAAAATGTTTCTTAAGAATTACAAAATTATCACCCAAAATACCTGAATTACGAAGATTATAAAGAACCCATCATGCTCAGTGGCCTATGTTCAGAGACATAGAGCATTCCTTCCACTTACTTTAACACAGCAGTAGCATCCAATGGCTTCAGGCTGTAATTAACAACACAAAGCTCTCTTACTGGGAGACAGGATAACAATTCAACAAAGTATATCTATATTCTGCAGCAGGTTCCTTAGATACTCAGGGTTTAAATAGCTTTTAAAATAACGCTAAAGCAAGTTGCACAAATTACAGTTAGCATAGGTGAAGAGAAGCAGCAGAAGCCAAGCATTAATATAGGAAATTAACGCCCTTAATTAATTCTGCTGGTGTAGCTTGCTAACTCCAATCAAAAATGCTGCAGTGTAAGTTGCTCTCCACAGTTCTGGGGCTTTTGAAACATATACCAAACTGCTCCTAAAGTAAATGCCATCCATTCTCTTAGAATAGTACTACAGCAGCAGATAAAGAAGCTGGTAGGATGCTCCCAGTTACAGAGCTCATGCAAAAGAATTTGGGAAGTTTTCTGCATATGGAGCAAAAAAAGACCCCAGAGGATTCAGGACTGTTCTGCAAAGGCCAGATGCTCATCCTTTATCCTGCAAACTTTGTGCAAGTTGAGGACAAATTGTCCAGGCTTTAGTGGAGACTTTTTAGGATGAAGGACACACAGGTTGGATGAATTGTTCTAACAGTGGTGGCCTGCTACCAGACATCATCTTTCCTGGAGGCCTAAACTTCCTTGCTTTTGTAAAAGGAAAGGGATAGGTTAGAGAACAGCTGTGCTGTCACAGGTGTCAGTGCTTAAGGAAATTTTCACATGATCACAAATAACTGAGTCATCCCAGGTCAACTCAGTTATAGCAGACCTGCAGATCACTGCTATGAAAATGGTCTTGGACAATGACAGTTCATCACTTCCAAAAAACACTGGGGTTTTTTCTGTCTCTGCAGAAAATGGCCTGGTAGCAAGAAATAGACTGGTCTGAATTTCTGCTTTGGGTGAGTTGTCTGATGCCTGGAGACCCAGGGCTAATTGGTGGACTTTTTAAACAAAATTACTACTAGGAAAAGAGAGCTGCCTGGTAAAATAGTTCTGGTTAGTTAAAATAGACTCTGGTTACTATGAGTATCTCCCTCATAGTAAATGTGCCCTTTCTCTTTAAGATGCACTCTAGTACTGCTGGACTACGCAGAATTACACCCACCTCTTCCATTTCCAGGTGAAAAAAAGGAACCTCTTATGGTTGAAACAACAAAGCCTGCTTAGCTGATGCATGACAAGCACCCAAAACTGTAGATTCCTGTGAAGTGGGAAAGCCCGGTCTCCATCAGCTCAGTCTAATCTCTGCCTTAGTTTGTCATGCCTAAAAATCAGGCTGAAAAGGTCTGCTCTGTTCATCTTCACTGTTTTTATCGCAAACTGTCTGGGAAATGAATTTCCTCCCATTGTGTGTATCTAGTGGCTGTCACAGAGGAATCCTGTTAGTTCAGATTTGGGGCATATTCTTTTGATACTACTGCTAATAATAACAGTAAAAATGTCACTTCTCTTGTCAGCAGCTTGATCCTCAGTCCAACCCATGGTCTCACTAGCTTCCTTTTGTCCCCAATTTAAACAGAAATCTCAAAGTTACTGCAGCAGCAAGTAGCCGATAACTACAATCAGTGTAATACAGAGGCTAGAGCATTTCTTCTGTGTTTTTTGTAAAAACTTCGTTTTCTTGGTATGTAAATATGGATTTTGTTACTAGTTGGGTTGGAAGGAAAACCAACAAGAATGTTTCTAAGCCTCTGCAGCAAATATTTTTTTACCTCCCACCTGGAAAAAATGAAGGATTGATATTTAAAACAGGGTTCTGTTTTCTTAATTTAAAATCAATGTTAACTCAAGCTATGTGGGACTAATTCAATTATTATCAGTAAGAAAAAAAAAAAAAAAGGTAGTTTGTGATGTCAGCTTTTCTGCAGCCATTCAAGATGAGAGGAACATTTTTTGAAATAACTGAAAAGTGACCTAAAACATCCCTTTCTGATTTCCATTTACTGTAGGTGCATTATGTCCACCCTTGCTCCTAATGAGGGAAATAAGCTCAGAAGCAGCAGCTGAGCTAATACTGTTGTAACATCCCTACAGATCTGTGTCTATATTCAGAGTCTGCTGCAAGTTCTTCACATTCCTTCATCTTCAGATATGCCAGATTTCTGGTAGGAAAAAGTGTCAGCTCAAAAGTACAAGAAGCGTCAAAGCAGCCAGGTCAGTGTATACCCTGGGGACTGTGGTGAGTCTGATTTACCCTGCAGTTTTTTCCAAGTCTGCACTTTCACAAGATGCCCACTTTGCAGAAGAGTACAGGGCATTCCTATCCTCCCCCATTCCTCTCTCAGTTTTGGTTCCTACTCCTCCAGTACAGCATGGTCTCAGTTTGCCAACTTGGGTACTTGTGGAACCACAACGTAAACTGTATGTTTAAAACCAGTCCTTTATTTATTCCTAGGCAGCTTCACCTTTGAATTGCAGGTATTGCAAAAGTCTACCTCAAAATATATGAAGACAGAAAAAAGCAGGCTGCTGGAAGTTGTACTTTCTATTTAGTAAGTCCTTACTTGCCCTGCCACATTAGCCATTTAAACTGGTTTAAGTATTCATGCTCCCATTATGGAAGGTAGCAAGAAACAAAACCTTCACCTCAGAGAGATAAGACACTCAATATAAGGATTGTTTATTAGCATTCATTAACAATTCTGAAAAAAAAAAAATATTCAACATCAGGGTTTTTTTCTTGATAAGATTAACTACTGTTTAAAAGGCAATTCAGAAATGGAGTACTGGATTCTCAGAAAGAGAGGCCTGGTTCAAAAGAGTAAGATTCAGTCTAAATAATAAAATACCTATTAAAGAAGGAATTGAAGACTAGGATTTTCCTTATCTCTTTGTGCCAGATAAGTGTTGTCTTCACCAGATTAAGCATCTATCCCCAAAATGAAAAGGAAGTAAAAGTTTTGGGAAACTCAGCTTCAAGTTTGCTGAGGCAGATGAATTATAAAGCTGCAATGGAAGTGTTGTCAGAGATATATGTCAAGGGTGACATTAAAAACTTTTTTAGATAAGGCCTGGATGGATTTGTTTGCTGACCAGGCATCTTGGGGAAGATGCAAGAGGCTGTAACAGCAGCATACAACGTACTTGAGGAATGGTGCAGACAATGGTTAACACTTGAATTAACCATAATTTCCATTGGGTTAAATTCAGAAAATGCCGGGATTGAAAAGCTAGGTTTCTAACATTAATCTTTAAATCCAGTGCTCATGTTGAAAACATGTATACCTTGAACATATACTTCGGCAATCTGTGGCTTCTAAATCCTAAAAAAAAAAAAAAAAAAAAAAATCAATGTCAAGCAAACAAATGTTATAGTAAAGAAAGGTATTAATAATTTCTGCAGAATAAAGATGGACTCCATCCATTTTAAGAGGCCTGGCTGGCCAAAGTATTCTACTAAATGTGTTTTGGGGGCACAAACTAATGAGAGAACTGGATAAAAAAACCCCCAAACACCACAACAATACGTCGACCACTTCACAGCAGCCATGTGAGTATAGTGTGCTTGGATTTTGTTCTCGTATCATGCTGCGTTGTTGTGGTTTAAGCCCAGACAGCAGATACACACCACACAGCCACTCACTCACTTCCCCTGGTTGGGGTGAAGGAGAGAACTGGAAGAGTAAAAGTAAGAAAACTCAAGGGTTGAGATAAAGACAGTTTAACAGGTAAAGCAAATGCCACAAGTGCAAGCAAAGCAAAACAAGGAATCCATTCACTGCTTCCCATCACAGGCAGGTGTTCAGCCATCTCCAGTAAAGCAGGGCTCCACCACGTGTAATGGTTACTTGGGAAGACAAACTATCAGTCCAAGCAGTCCCCCTTCCTTCTTCCTCCAGTTTTATATGCTGAGCGTGGCACCATGTGGTATGGAATATCCCTTTGGTCAGCTAGGATCAGCGGTCCCAGCTGTGTCCTCTCCCAGCATCTTGTGCACCTCCAGCCTCCTCGCTGGTGGGTCAGTCTGAGAAACAGAAAAGACCTTGGCTTTGTGTAAGCGCTGCTCAGCAGTAACTAAAGCATCCCTGTGTTACCAACACTGTTTTCAGCACAAATCCAAAACTTAACCCTATATCAGCTAATATGAAGAAAATTAACCCTGTCACAGCCAAAACCAGCACAGAAGTCTAGCTTATGGTGTTTAGAAGATGTTAACACAAAAGTAGGGAAGACTTTTGGAAATTGTGCTATGTTTCACTATATTTTCACATACAATATCTTCTCCCTAACATTTCTTTTGCTCATGCAGTAATTCAGATTTCAAAGGATTTCCAGGAATTGCAGTAAGACCTGGAGAAAAAATGGCAATGGGCAATAAAGTATCCCTACAAAAACTTCATTCTAAAAGTGATGAAAACATCTTTAATAGAAGGAAATTATTCTCAGGCCAGTTTGTTTGAAACATATCATACTGCCACTTCTCCAAGTCTTCATTATTTCTTATTCTCTAAGCAATAATATAGGCTTATTAGAAGGAAGACCACAGTATCAGGCAGCTAGTGGGAAAGTCAAAGAATAAAAGCATTTAATTCATGCCATTGACACCATGAGAAAGCAGGGGGAAATAGATTTCTTAGCCTTAGAGAGTGACTGAGTGTCAAAATGCACAGAGCACTTGGCGATCTGTCAGTTGTAAGTGCCAATGCTGATACTATTTCTGTCCTTTGAGCAGAACAGCAGCCACAAGGTTATGGTCACTCATTTTTGGAGTTGACAAAGCCAGGCAATCCCTCCCCTGAGCTAATTAGGATAGAGCAGAGCCACAGCCATAAGAGGTCCCCAAGGAAAGCAGAGCTGCTGCCATGTGGTAGGCTGGGTTCCCACAGCAGAACATCCTTTTGGTGAGCTGGCTGAGCTCCATGGACCTCCTGTATTTTGGCACTGCTGCCAGTACTTTCCTGGGATGACACAAATAAAGACAACTCTCTGTGCCAACCTCTATCAACTGCAATTTAATAGATTTGTATTTTATTTTATTTTGATGATGGAGCAACACACCATAAAATTCAGTGCAGGGAGAAAGGACCTTTTTAATTTCTCAGCCAGGCAGGAGAAATGACACATTTGTCCATGTGAAGCCCATCAATGTTGCAGCTGTGCCCAGCTCTTCCTTCTGATATGATTGCTAACCTGGTCTTAAAAAAGACATTGCTGAGGGTTTGCGTGATCGAAAGCAGCCTGTTGAGAATAGAATATAAGAGAAGACCGAAGAGTCAGCTTTTACATTACCTTCCTGGCTAGATCTCAGGCTTTCTGGAAACTGAGAAATAAGGACATCCTTTAAGGCAGAACACTTCCCCTGCCTTTCCATCATTTCTCTCTATATCATGACTAATTTCCTATAATAAGGACAAGGAGAAGAAACGGTCAAGCTGGTTTCACAGTTTCTTAAGAGTCTGTTTCCTATTAGCAAAGAACCAGCTCGTTGCTTTATACCCAGCCATTCAGTCAGTAGCTGCATTTACAGAGCATATATATTGCCTTGAAAATGGAAGGAGCCATCAGAAATAATGGTCTATAAACCAAGCCATAATTCTGCTGGCTCATAAAAGTACAACAGAAGACCTAGACTGGACAACCATTAAGATTACAACAGGGCAAAGAGGCTGACTACGTTTATATCAGGAGAAAGAGAGCAATGCAGCTCTGCCCTCCTCAAAATATTTCAGAACTGCCCCGTGTACACTTTTTCTCCAAAGCAAAGAAAAGAGGAAAAGACGACAGCTCAGTGCCCGTGTCACTAAACTTTAAGCAAAAAGTAACACAATATTTTCAGTGTGACTTTAATGACAACAGTTAAACCTTGGTACCACATTTATTCCAGATTCTTTTGCTACAGTGCAAAAAGTAGTAGTGAGTGGGATGTCATTGGATTGACTGTCACAAGTTACTGCCAACTAGAAATTAGTGAGCTGCAGGATACATAATGCAACCATCATGATGGATTAAAAATCCATCCTGTTTGATACATACAGAATAGTACCGATTTACAGGCATTATGATGTTGATCAGGTGATCTAGCACCCAAGTTTTATTACAAGTTTTATACTCGTGTTTATACGAACACGAGTACAACATCAGAAAGGAGTGAAACTCAAGCATGGAGAAAAGCAAAGTATTTTGCAGTCAGTGATCTTTTATGGACTCTGCCAGCTTTGCAGTTCTGCAGCCAAAAGGCACCCATTTTGAAGATACCCAATGCCAATGTTAGATTATTGTTCCAGCTGTTTAAGTCTGGAATAATCCTAGTGACATCAAATACTTTAGGAGGCTATTTCTTCTTGAAAAGCAAAAGAAATAAACTTGTGGAGAAGACTTAGATGCTACTGATACCTCTGTATCAGAGCAAGTATTAACTATCCTGCTGGAGATAACTTGGACTCAGGTCTGAAGGTGGGATGCAGTGGATTCTAACTGAGTATAGGTGAGTTCACTGCACACAATTATAGGAAGGAAAAGGAGTTAGTGGAGCATAGAAGAGGTATACAGGAATGTTTAAATTCTCACTTCCATCATCACCCCCCCCCTCCAGGGAGTTTTGACCTAGGAGGTCTGAGGAAGAAGGAAAACATCTAGTAATCACAAATCACAATAGTGCCTGATTTGCTCAGGTGGTCACTTTTAACACTGTATTCAACTGAAAGCAGCACCTTCAGTTGCAGAAATTTGTGATACTTGAAACTACGGGGAAAACTGGCTTGAAGTCTGCTCCTCTTAAATCAGAGTGCACCAAGCATACTGAACTGCCCAAAGGACCCTTGTGCAAAATTGTCGACAGAAGTGAATTCAAAATCCTCATTAGTTTACTCTTCCCTTGTTTTTTTCTGATCCCTTTCAGAAGTCAGGGCTGTACCTTCCTGCTGGATTTGAATAATGAAGGTCTTGCAGATCCTCTGAGATTTTCTTAGCCAGTTGCTAGATGAAAGAGATCTCCAGACATCACCCTACCAAATGCTTGTACTGGAGATAACAAATTACATTCCTAAAACAAGGAGACATAAGTGACGGTGAACAGGTTTCTGCCTTTCCTTTGATGCTGGGAGGGTGAAACTGAAGATACTATTTCAGGCTCTCCCAATGTAAAAGTTACTTTTCTTCCATTGGAATTTTTCCTTCCCCCTGCCCAGCCCCCCCTTAATTGCTTGAGAAAATTGGCAGTGAATACTCACAAGGTTGAGAGCTCCAGGGGGTCATAGGAGAAATTCTGTGCTGTGCACATAATAAATTGAATAACCCCCACATCCACCCCTTCAGCAAAGCTGCCAAGCTCCAGCAATCCCCCAGCTTCGGAGCAAAGTCATTTCCATATTACCTAATGAAGGATTCATAGGCATTTGTTATTACTGTTAATTTATTAAGTAGGCACAGGCACCAGCAATCATCAACCTCATTACAACCCAGACAGAACTTGTTGAAAATCATGTGAGGGCAGAGCAAGAGGAATTAATTGCCCACACAAACCTCAACTGCAAACCAGGACTCTGAAGAGTGTTAGCCTTCTAATGTTATCTGTGAGGACAGAGTCAGATTTAATTAACTGCTTAATGCTCAAGTTTTCCTGCAAGAGCTTGGTTTGATAGCAAAGAGAAATGGGGTCCAAACTCTTAAGCTGCATTGACACTAATATTTCAGAATTGGCTCACAGAAAATCTACCTCTGAACTGCCCTGGCCATGCAGAGTCTGGCGAAAGTCTCCTCTGTCTACTCCTTTTGCAATTAGAGATGATTCTCTACTCTTTTCCTTTCTGTGAAATCTTTCCCCAGACTGTAGCACCTGTGGGAAGCCTCCAGACACTCAGAAAGCTCCTTAGATTGCTGTCACACGCTCACACACAATGCGTGCATGCTGCAGGGACGTGCCTTCCTCAGCTGCTTTCAATGCACTATTCAGGAATTATTGTGGGGCTGACAGGGGCCTGGCTGCCCTGGCCAGGGTCCGGCACCTGCGTTTGGGGACCCCGGAGCAAATTCCCCCACTCTTAAATGGTTACGCCCTGCTGTGGAGTTCCAGCTCCTGGTTATAGATAATCCTCCCTGAGCAAAGGGAAAGAAAAACCCTGGGGCAACACTGTGCTAGCTGCAAGGCAGGCCGTTAATGGCACAGATATATAGCAGTCTCCCTGCACTGTTAAATCAGACCTTTTGCATTGATCCACAGCCTGCTAGATACCAAACAGAAACGTTGTGCTGTGTTTCAAAGTGGCTTGCACGGTTTGTCCCAGAAATCTGCCTGGCACCAAGACAGATTTGTCTGGAAAGATCTTCATTAAAATATTTTTTTCAGGAAAGCCTGAAGACCATGAGAAACCTTATCCAGATGAAAAGATGTTACATTTCTTATTTCAAGAAATAAATAAATAAGTTGGTCCCATCTCCAAATTCAGCCTAAGATGCAGTGACTTCTCCCAGGATACAGGATTTTTAAAAAACCAGCCACACCATAGAGCTTCATCAGACCAAGGAGGCTAAAATCTTCCTGTTACTAGCCCTGAGGGGAATTGCACTGGGAGATGTGCAAGAGCTTCAGGGACTATCACAGGTGAGAACTGCTGATGCTGGAGAAGTGACTGCCTTTAGAGCAGAGGTGCTTTAGAACTCAGCACGCCTGAAATCAGAGTCTGCAGGGAGAGGCAAGTGCAGCAGGGGGCTGCGAGCTGCAAGCACATTGCACACCCCAGCAGATGGCCAGAGCTACTTAATGCTCCTGCTGTTTTTTTCAGAAAGCCAAACTTTTATAACCACACTACATATGCACAGAAAACATGCCTGGGACAGAGCAATAAAATAAACCATTCCCTCCAACCTCACCTCTATACCTGCTGCCAAGCCTTAAAAGTGATGCTGCTTCTTTTTTTTTACTTTCATTCCCATCATGCTAACCCACAAAGCACCCAGGAAGCTTGACTTTGAATCAGTCCCCCCATGATTCAGCTCTCTTGAAGATTCCTAATCACCCCAAACTACTCATCTCCTACAGTCAACCCTTCCCTCTTCAGCCTGCTTTCCACCAGCACATATTTTATGTATGACTCACTGAGCACTAAGGAGCTGGTGCTGCTTGGCATTAATTTGCTGCCTTCGTAAATAATTCACAGTTTCTTAGCTGGAGGTACACAACCAGAACAAGGCAGCCATCAGTGGAGTGCCACAGGTGGGTTATCCACCCAAACAAACCCTGCTTGGCACCATGGGTGGGATTTTTTACTCAGTGTTAGGCACTAGCAATTTTAAGCCCATTGGACCTGAAGTCTCACCCTATCTGTTATTACCATTTTTTTTCTGCACAGTGCCTAGAAATCACATCTGTTGATTACTGAAATACACTGTTTCAGGCAGCAGGAGTGTAACAAAAGGCCAAGAGCTTAATGAAAGGCCAGTCTCCCCTCCCAATAGCTATCCAAAAAGCTAGGAATGACAAACAAGCATGGTCTGGTTTCTCTTTGCCTTTGATCCTTGCTTTCTTCTGCTCATTTGCCTTCTTGCTGTACTGCACCCAGACACCTGCACACAGACGTCCCTGGGAATCTTCCTGGGAATATTTGTACAAGTCACCCCTTACCCTTATCCTCCTCCTATTTCTGTCTGAACAACACTGTCCTCACCACCTCAGAAGCAGGAATTTCTCCTGAAATGGAGATATATGGGTAGGAGAGAGAGAGGGTTATGGTAACGTACAAGGAGGCTGTGAATTTGACTGCAGTGAATAGGAGGAAGAGATGACTACCAGAGAAGCAGTAAAGCCGAAGGTATCATGTGCCACAGAGTAACATCTGGAGCCTGCTGAAATCAATGGGGAATTTCCCAGGATCATCACCCCAGCGATCTTCCTGCAAAGGCTGATGCTGTCTGTGATGGACAATTTTCCTAACCTCCCACAGGCTCAACACACACTAAAAAGGGGCAGACGGTGATGAACTTCTGCCTCTACCTTTGATAGGCCCCATTCCTATGTTCTTTTACTTACTGATGGATATTCATCTACCTGCATTCAGAAGAAGATCCTAGCCTCATTCTTGCTAGCTTGGTTTTCTCTCCTCATTCCTGTCCTTAGTACTGAAGGTGATCTTGTGGCTTAGTTTTCTCGGCTTAGCATCAACCAGTGCTGCGGACTGGTACAGTGAAGAGTTGGTTGCTGCATATTCAAGTGTCTACAAACGGATGGTAATAAAACATGTCTTCTCTCCTTTATCTGACAGCACATTAGCATATTGCTGAAAAGAAATAAACTACACCAAATAGTCTTTGGGAAAACCAGAAACATCAGCCTTTGGACCCATCATGGTGCATGCGCTGGAGCAATGCAAGGGAAGCAAGTGTGCCTACAGACGGCAGCCATCAGCCCCACCTAAAGACCTCTCCTGCTCAAGTGATCCTGCCAGTGACCCAAGGTGCTGCCCATGGCTCAGTGCAACCCCAGCTCGGCAGGCAACCTGCCAGCCTCACCTCTCATAAAGGAGCCCAACACTGGCAGTGTTTCAGACCACCACCAGCAACATACCAGATTCCCACTACATTAATCTGGATGTCTAAGATGTGTCTGCCAACATCCCGACCCAAGCCAAAGATCCCTACAGCGTGTGTTATGGCATCCTCTGATCGCATCCAGTGGCAGGGATGTCTGCCCTGCTCAGGGATATCTCACTGCCCATAAACTGCTGGGAGTACTGTGTTCTTCCATCTCAAATATCAAATGTAGTGAAAAAGACACTTTACATTACAGGGAAAGTTACTGTGACATATAACAAAATTGCCCTGAAACTTCCTAGTCTACCCTGATTAATTACATTAATTTGGATTTAACTAGTGTTTGCCCAGGATCACAGCAGGTTTACAAATGTGGAAACCCTGAGAAAGCAACAGGTCAGTCCAGCTCATGTACCAGTAAAAAATCCATGTATTTTTCTCAGCACTGTGGCAGGGTGGCAGAGCAGAAGGGCTGGGTCTATCATTACGAGACAGTGAAGCAGCAACACTTCCCTTCACCGAACACTGAGATTGCAAGAGTTGTAAACATCACTGTCCTAATGTGGGAAAATGGCAAATCCCTGTGGACTTTGTCTCATGCAGATAATGTCTCATTGTGCTAAACACAGGTAGCAGTGAAGTGTTAATTTCTCACACCTGGATACATGCCAACAGTTCAAACCACGGCCTCTTCGCAGAGAGCACTGGTTCTATGCCGAGACATTTCCCGTTTGAGTGACAGTCTCCCCTTTAGCTAAACAGGGTGTTTAACTCAGCAAAACAGGGCTGGACTGTCACACTTGGCTGTCATGTCCCTACTCAGCAGCTGTGGAGACCCTACTTGTGAGAGGTGCTGTCACTCCGAAAAAGGTGGCGGTATGAGCTGAAGGAGTCAGGCCCAACCCATGCTTCAGCAGTACATTACATGAAACTCAGACATCACCTGAGATAAATCTGAGCTGTATGGGAGTTATTGCAAAATAAAAATGGTAAGGGTGCAAGGGCACCAGGATAAACAAAACATCTCGCTGTGGGGTTGGCTGGCAGTGCTTGGGCGGCAGATGTGAGGAGCGATGTGCAGTACTTTACTGAGATTCCTTACCCAGGGCAGAGGTGAGATTACTTTTTGGAAAGGTAATCTCTACACTAATGTTTAGCAATAACAGCACTTTGTCCTTAAGTTGCACGGCCTGACTCAGGATCAGACTCAGAAGAAATAGCTAATTAATAGCCTTGTGAGATGAAATGTATTTATGAATTATACAGTCTAATTGTCAGGCAATAACAGGGGTGCTACCCATGCCTTTTGTCACAAGGCTGTTGGTGATCAGAGCTGTATTGGACCAGATGCTGTGTAACTGCAGTTAAGAACATGTTTTAGCCTGAACAAGCATACATCTTAGATGTCCTCAAATTATTTAGGTACCTAACTCAACACAGGCACTTAACAACTGCCTTTGGCTTCCTTATGCACAAGCTAAGGCTCCAAATATCTTAATATCTGTACTTTGATAAATTAAAGAAATAGAAAGTTATCCCATGTAAGGATATTACAGCAGGGAACAGACCCTAAGTGAGCTCCAGGGTCAGCTGGGTCATTCGTGTGAAACAAGGATCACAGGCAGGTGTTAACAAGTGCAAAACTGTGTGGTAGCCAAAAAGCTAATTTGATCCATCATACGAGTCCCTTGGAATTGGAGGAGCAGGAATAGGGCTCAGGAGTCCTGTCTGGACAGTCTTCCTCACTCAGAGACATAAACTTCATCCTGAAATCCAAAGTCAGAGGGTACTTTAAGCCAAGTACAGCCTGTGGAAAGCCAGCCCAAAGCCTCAGGACACCAGAAGGATATTTTACTATGTTTTCTGGGTTTTGATAAGTGTGAGTAATGTGAGCACCGGGGCACCTTCTGACTGCAGGGAAATTATTTTAAAGAAAGGCTCAATAGCCATTGTATGACACATTCAGGATAGGCTGCAAGGAGAGAGGGGGCAGAGGCAATCTTCAGCTGTGTAAAGACTGTCTATCGCTTGTTTTGCTGAACAACAGTCATACCTGGCAAATCTGACTATTTATTGCCTCTTAGGCTGTTATACAAAGATGCTAATGCACCTGCTCTTCGGGATGAATGACAGCAAGGCTGGTGAGAAAAGCAGGCAGTTAACGGGTGCAGTAAAGCATATGATACTTGTCAGGGCCAATCTGGCTGACAGCTGTGTTGCGCCAGGTCTTCCCAGACTGGCTGGAGAACGACAAAGCAGGACCCAATCTCTTGGCTACAGCCAGCTTTTGCTGGGCTGGGGAAGGGCAGGGCAGAAGCGGCAGTCTGCATCAGGGCTCGTGTGGATCGCCCGTGCAAGACCCAGCATTTGCCTCTTCTAGCATCAGGGATTCACCCACATACTGCAATTTTTTGCTCACACTGTGGAATTGAAGCACACACCTGTGCTCTTTGAAATGCTAAGAGATAGCCTGGAGGTCTTTTTCTTTACATAAAGCCCAGATATCTTGCTGCCATACATCAGCAGTACAACCAAGGCATCTGGGAAGCTGGATCTTCAGCCAATGTAGAGGAATGCAGCCCTATCAGTGCTGCAAAAGTCCTGCTTCTGCACAGTGACAGCTGTGCTAAGGCTGACGATGTCACTCTGGGTGCTGTCCAATGGAGACGCACCCTTCCCAAGTGGGTTTTCAGTGCCTTGCCCAGTAGATGGGAATTTTCTCCAAGACCAAAAGGGTCAAAGTCACCCTCTTGGTCTTCACTTCAGGTCCATGGACTGCCGTTTCAGCAAAACTGAGAATCAAGGCTCTCAGAACCACAGGACTGGTTTCAAAAGGGAAGGAAGGAGAGGTTTTCTTGGCTTGCCTTGTGGATTTTAAATTTTGGGCTCAAGAATTTTTAAACTCTCCTTCACAGTCATGGGCATTGAAAGTTTACTGAAGTAAAACAAACCCCCAAACTTTTTTTTTCTCTACCTCCTATTTCTATTACAGCAGAGTCCTAACACATCCCAGCACACATACAAATGGAGACAGCAAAAAGTCTGGAGAAGAAAAGGAGAGGCCACGGAGGTGCCTAAGGTCAGTCTGGAGCAGTGGCAGGATACAGCCCAGCTCACTTTAATAAAGACTAGGATGTCAGCCAAAAGCTCATGCACAGTGTTTAACTGTTCTTTTAAAATGGCATTTGCATTATTCATATTGAATACCTTTATTTCAATACCCGTAGACGTGTGTCCTAAGTGATACACCCCAGCAAAAGACTGTGTTACTCTGTGTCTTGCACGTGGGATTGCAGTTTAACAGTGTGCTAATACCCAAGCTTTTCTTTGACTGAAAAAGTGTGAAGAAATTTCATTTAGGAATTGGAATTTTTACTTATGAAAAGCCAATTTCTGACTGCTCTCAAGTTGGCTTTATGTCCTCCAGCATTCCTGAAACTGTTTAGGATAAATACAGCAAAAAATTAGGAGAGGAGCAAATATGTTTTGTCTGGGTTTTCATTTAGGATCAGATTTAACCTCTAGCAGAGAAGGTAGGTGCTTTACTCAGGTACTTTACTACAGAGTCTGCAAGCAGGCAAGGTCTGACCCTGAGTAGCTAATGCAATAAAAATCCAGCCCAAGCAATAGTAAATCTCCTGATTAATAACGGACAAGGAGGCTGAAAGGGGAAAAAAAAAAAAGCAAAAAAAAAAGCTTGACTGCACAGAGGCTGAGCTCAATCTGTGTGCTGAACCTTGGTGGAGAAATAAGGGATGCCCTTCCCACAGGTCTGCAGATATGGTCAAAGGTGTTCGTATTTGTTACGGCAACCTGGCAGGTAGAAAATAAAATTGGGCCGTTTCTGGGGCAAAGGTGGACTCATTTTTATGGACCTGCCATGCTGTCTTTTGATGGTCTTTGCCTGTTTTAATGGGTTTGGTTTGTATGCTGCTGCAAGATGAAAAATGTGCCATTTCCTGCATCAAGAGGGAAAAATATCTGCTTTTCTCAAATTAGACTGAAGAAGAAAAAGGAAGGAGAAGAACTCTAAAGTGATCTGTACCAGCAAGGGGCCCTATGTATGTTCCCACAATAGCCATCGGTTGAGAAAGCCCAGGTTTATTGGCAGCTGTGTTTTTCTCTTCTCTCTTTCCCTCAACCCAAAGACTCCCATTAAGCTGCCATTCCCATCCCAGAGACCCTGATTCAAACCTAATAAAGAAAAAAGGAGAATTTATTTCAGTTTTGACAGATCAAGCCCAGAATTCAGGAGCGATTGTAACAGGAGGGGAGGAACAACTTCCACAGGTGACTGAAACAAAGGGAGCAGTGATCTGCGAGAGGAGGATAAAGGACATGCCGGTGACTAATTTGTAACAAGGGCTGAAAGGGGAGCTCAGTGCAGGGGATCTGAGTTCCGACTCTGTGTTGGTTTCATTTACATGTAGATATTGAAGGCAATGCAAGAGTATTATTAATGAAAAAATTGTGTGTCTCATCCCTGTCTTGTCATCTCCCAACAAGCTTTGTCAAAGGGCTCCGGGCAGTTCACATAAACCACTTTTTGCACTCCCGTCAGCTGGGGGTTGGGCTGTCACCTCTGCTGCTGCAAGCACAGCCCTTTCCTTCTCACTTGTGATCCAGCATGTCCCCTTTTTGTCCCATCACCAAAACAGAGAAAAGTCCTTCTATATAAGCTCTGTCAAAGTACAGTGAGATCCGGTACCACCGCCTTGTGTTTTTCTAGACCTTTTGCTCAATATCGAGAGAATAAAGTAGAAGTTAGAACACAGACAGCATAGTGGAATTCTGAGGTTTGGGGGTTGTTTTTTTTAGATAATTTATTATCTAAAATTAATTGGATAATTAATTTAGATAATTGCACTAAAATTCTCATTAGTGCAATAAGTAAACAGGTAATTTTCAAAGCTTCCTGCATGCCTGAGATCTGGAAGACAAGGCAATGAGTTTCACTATTGAATACTGTTTACACCTTTGTGGGAGGGACAAAAGAAAGTGTATTTTTAAATGTTTCTCTACTTTTTGCTCTGAAGTGACTCCTACCAGTAGCAAAGACAAAGAATAATGCCAGTTTTGCCTTCTATATACAGTACCTTATTTTGTGCCATTTATCAAATGCTTCTAATACATCTCCCAAAGTTGAACAGACATCATTCTTCCAGAATATGGAGAACAAAGGGCTTCATCAAGATCATTTTGACCCTTCCCTTGTTTTCTTATTATACTATTCTATATTTCTCTCTTCTTTCTTCATTTTTTTCTATTTGTAATACAAGAAGCAGAGCACGACTACCTAGAGATCTGGATGCAGATAGATAGAAATACGTGAGCTGTGGAGGCTTCCTAAATTAACCACAAATGGACACGAGTGTCTCAAAGCTCTGACTTCAGCATCAGCATTTCTCATCTAAGTGCCCAAATGCCTTGCAGGCATGGTCATTTATAAATGCAACAGGCATAACTCAAATGGGAAAAAGTAAATGTACAAGAGGGGAAAAAAACTGTGTTTTGCTCACATCAATAACAAGGTAATAAAAGAAACCACCTGTGAAGAAAGCCATGATTAATGAAAACAAATACAAGAAATTGGAAATACAAACTATGGCAAAAGGGCTTGAGTTTCAACAGTTTCAAAGTTCATATCCACTAGTAAAACACAACATAAAAGCTTGTAATATATGGAATAAACAGGGGTACAGGGGATAAAAAAAAAAGTGCCATAAAAATAAGAAGGCTGTTTAAATAAGATGCACAATGCATAAACAAAATAGCCAACAGTGCTATAGATACCAAGGATAAGAGATCTCTGCTATAAACATTTGCCTGAAATACATTCAATTAATTGCTTCTGTGGTTTGCAATCAAACCTCCTAAAGGCCTGCACGGTCCTTTATTCTGGTCCATTGAATGTCTTGAGGGATTGCAACATCACTGGAAGTGCACACTCAGAATCAGCACAGCAGGAACTATAGTTCAGTAACACTTGCAGAAGATGCTGCAAGGAACTCGGTGTCCCGTCAAACCTACATCCCAGTCCCCAGGTTTCACCAGCCTTACCTTTCAGGGAAGCAGATGGAGATCTCCAAGATTACAGACTTGTGCTCTGGTCTGATCTCAGGACACCTCTTTTTGACTTATTTGTGCTCCAGCTGTGTGAACTTCTGGATTAATCTTACAAGGAACTGAATACCCCAGCTCCGAGCAGACCACCACTGAACAGGTACCTGTTCATTCAACCTCTGGGAGGGGACTTAATCATGAAGGAAAACAATTCCCAGGGTGCCTTTGGTTTGGCTGCTGTGCGCTGATGGGCTTTCTGAGGCTAAACAGCCTGACTGTCAGATGCTAAACAGATGTATTTTAAGGGACAAGTTCAAAAAGCTGTGGAAAAATATGGTTGAATGACTTTTTTTTTTTTTTTTTTTTTTTTTTTTTTGGCACATACTGTAAAGTCTGTTTGGTAAAAGTAGCAAAGACATTCATGGAAAATTATGGTGGGGGGTAATTATAGTGCTCTAATTTTTATTGTAATACTTACAGCATAGTAATGGACCAAAAAGTGAAATCAAGACCTTGTTGTGATAGATACTATACAAACACAAAATGAGAATGAGTGCCTGTTGTGAAAAATGTGTTTATTCTTCACTGAAGACATGAATTCACTGACACGGGTCTTGATAGCACAATGGCCAATTAGTTAGTGCAGTAGTTAATTAAAATTCACTAACTGACAAATCATGGATTCTTGGACAACCTCAGAAAGAAATGGGTATTCCTTGCTGCCCTTGCTTACTGAGCATTTCCTAGTAACTGCTGGTCCCCAAAGGCACCCAAAGCTATGGTTTTGTTCTGAGAGGAGCAGCCCCAGGGTGGTGGCAATCAGTATTTAAGAGAAAAAAACCCTTAATATTACATTCTTGCAGAGAAGAGTGTGGGAGGAATCCCTTCTCTCTGAGAACTGCACTTGCATCTCTCTGGATTCAGAGGCCATTAGTGGATACTTTTGTACCCGTTTAGAAGAAAACTGCCTTTGGCTTCCTCTAGAATACTTCATGGTCATAGAAAAGGCCATCCTAGCTTTTTAATTTTAGAAAAAAAAATCTAAATAACTATGCCAGGTCCAAAAATTCTGTCCTAATGAGTTTCAAAACCTTTTCTTCTTCCCAATCAGTTAATGTTCTCATGACAAATCCTCAATAAACACCTTTAGTTATTCTACCGCCTGGGAAACATGCTTAACAGCATTCTTAGCACATTCATTTCCCTGCTTCTATGAGTCTAAAACATCAGTTCACAAGATGATCATTAAATTGTTTGTCTCTGGTTGGTTTTTAAGTATGAAAAAAAAAAAGCCAAGATATCAGCCCAGATGTTTAGTCCTGACGGCTTGTCAAAAACACACGCATATGGAGTTTACATGGCCACAAAACATAACCCTATCAGCAAGGAAACTGTCTGGCCAGAACAAAGGCTGGTGATCAGCTTGAAAAGTTAGAGTTGTTCTTCCATTTCTCACATCAGAAGGCAGTTAGAAGGAACATTAAAAGGCTGTAAATATTGATTCTTGACATTCCCTTGCATGTGGAGTTTCAACCATTGTTTTAGTACCGAAAATATTTTTAAAAAATCAAAAGAAAAGGGGGGAAAGGAAAAAATATATAAAATAAAGCAAAGCAGAAAACCCTGTAGGAGCGGTTCTCAGAATCACCTAAGTGGAAGGACTAAAGATTCAGTCTAACTTCCCTAGTTTTGATGTAGAACTAAAATAATAGCTTCCCTGAAGTCAGATAAAGACAGACACTGGTTAGCAGTACTTTTACAATCATACATCTCAGTCATGCAAGACACAGGCCGTGTGAAGCTCTTGCCTAAAAGAAAATCTGATGTCCTTCAACATAAAAGCCCTGCTTTTCCCTCTGCACTCTGACATTTAAGGGTGAAGTCCATGATCACGCTGTCTACACACACCTCTGTGGACAAAGGACAGGAGCATAAAAAATATCGATTCATTAAACACCAGTCTTGGGAAAAACATGTTCTATTGTCGACTCCTGCAGGGCAAATTGGAGCGCCCAAGTGATAGCAGGGGAGGCCTTATGACAAGAACATCTAGAAAGTTTCTATAACCCCTTTTATCTTGGCAAATTCAAGGATCTTATGGAACAGCCATTCTTACTTGCTTCTCCCTTTGTCCCTATTTATTCCCATGAACAAAAGATGTACTTGAATGTGAAAAATACTAGTGTATTTTACATTTATGGAAAGTGGCTCATTTCATGTGGTCCCACAGCTTTTTCTTGGATTTCAAAGGCAGCAGAACTGGCTGCCAGTGTCTGCAAAGGGAGTACAAAAATAACCCTTAATTCAAGCCCAGTATGATCACTGAAGCTTGTAACCATCAGCTATGACATATTTACATCTCCTGTTGCCAGCATGTTCAACAACATGAGTGACATATTTACCCATCACAATAAAAAAAAATCAAATAGCTTGTTTAGCTGAGCATATAAGAGAGGAGGCAGTTGATCAAAACCTACCTCACATCAAAAATTATCCCTAAAGAGGTGTGAAAGAGATACAGATCAAGCTGTCATCTCCCAGACAGCCTGTCTGCTGTAACAGGGGCTGTCAGACAGACAGGTTTGAAAACATCAATGGCGATGAATTGCAAAAGGGACTCTGGTGCGATGGAAAACTCAGGCAACTTCTGTAGCCTGCCTACTGTGGTCCCATGGGGTGGGAAGTAGTGTCCTTTATAATTGTTTCTCTTGAGGCACAGTAAGAGCCTGGATTTTATTGAGCTGCAAATGCTCAGAACTCCTCGGGATACAGGCACATGAGTGGAAATGATGGCGTTACCACAGCTCATCGAGTTGCCATCTGTCAGTGAAGACATTGAGGCACCGGGAATGACCTTGTGAACACTCCTAACCTACCCCCATTAGAAAGGAAAACGGAACATAAACCATGGTGGTTTAAGTTAATACATTTCATTTTACAGCTGGAGCAAGAGTGAATGTGTGCTCAGTCAGTCACACTGGCTCAGCTGACGGGCAAGGACTTGATATGTTGCAGCGCTGTAAATGCTTTCCATCATGTGCTTCTGTCCTCCGTTTCAGTCCATCCATCATTTATCAAAGCTATTGTGCTCTACACTTGGCAATTTTCATTTCCAAAACAGATCATATCCAATACCTACAAAACCACCACTCTTCAGAGACAGAAGTAGGCCTGTGTATCACACACCCTCACCTGCAGTATGAGAACCATTCATTCATTAACATGTAAGTTTTCAGACAGCACTGCGTACGCACCTTCTACCACAGACATTGGAAAAGAAGTCTACTCGTCCATGACTGGATGTGCATTATCATGGGTATAAATGACAGAGGGCCTTAACTGCATCACACAAAAGTGGCCTTGGACCACACACACAACATACTGTGACAGCTTATATTCCTTTCCAAAAGTCTACCAGAGAAGATCCTATCTCACACAAAAGCTCAAGAGTTAATGAGCTCATGCTGAGGAACCTCATGCCCACAGCTCCCACTTACCTGGAAAGTGCTGTAACCCTTCGGCTCACAGGAGAGGGAGAAGAAGGTTACCAGACAGAGGAAGGTGTTCGTCTAAACTGAACCTTAGATTGAATATCTGGAGCTGCTTTTCAGTCGTTACTCACTGTGCCTTCATTACCAATATGGTTTTCTTTGAGAAACAAGGTCTGTGTTGCTGCCCTAAAAAATACAGCTATGGAGTCCTGGCCCTGAAGGTGTTTCCAGCAAATGGGCAACACCTCACCATAGCAATATTGTAAAACTTGGTCTGTATTTAGTGGGGTGTGACTCATGAAACAAGGGGCTTTCCATGGTGAGTGGAGGAGGGATGGTATTGAACTGATCTGTGGTTTACCCAAAAAGAGAGAGACCAAAGCTGAACGCACCAGCTACTACTCCAGCTCCTGTAAACTCCTTGCAGACTCTCTTCCCCCCTTCCTATCTCCCACTAAGATACACTTATTTGCATGACCCTATTCTCACAAACCTTAAAAAACTGCAACTTGGCCCATTGCTGACAGTTTCTCATTGTTCACTGTGTACAGATGCTCTTCTACCTAAATCAATTACATGGTGTCACACCCTGGATTTCTGATTATGGTGCTGTTGTCTTTTTCCTGATAATGCTTTCTGTTCATCTGTGCCATATGCTGCCTTGAATTTATGCTGCTGTGTTTTATTAAAGCTCAGATTTTCCTTTGCCATTAAAGGAAAAATAGAACATTTCAAATGGACTGTGAAATAAGGTATAGAAAAGTTTAATCGTGCTAAAATCAATTCAGTGGAGTGGCTTTATTAATAGTTATTGCATTCTGCATCACATTGCTTATTAAATATTGTGCATTTTGGAAACTGTACTATTTTGTGCTGCAGTTACATTGTACTTTAGCAAGCAGCCAGTTCCCACTTCATGCAAGATTTAGAGATGTGCTTTTTGTTCATTGACAGACCACATCACTGGAAACATAGAAATCATCTTGCTGGAAAAAATTATGGACCATTTACTACAGTATCCTGTCCCTGGCACAAAGTCTGGTACATATTCTCAGGAGGAAAATGTAAGAGAATTCACGGTTGACAATTATACATTACCTTTTCTAATTCCTACCCATTAAATGGTGGCTTACATCACAATTCATAAACTTTTCTATTTATTTTTCACTTTTATGCATCAATTTATGTAATTTTGAACATTCACATGCACTATGTAAAGAACATGCATGGTTTTTCTTTGTGCTGGAAGCTTAGATATTAGAGTTGCATAGCTTCATTACTTGCACTAGAAAACATAATTCTTTTTTTTTTCTCCTTCCAATGATTAACTTTGTCTGTTTGTTTGTTTGTTTGCTTGCTTGTTTTGGAACAACCAAGACATCTCAGGCATAAGTCAACACCTCATTATAACTAGACCTATATACATCAGAATAAAAAGTCCTTACTCTGTGGGAAAGACCATTCTTTTTTTCACTTTCCTATATCACCTTGTCATGAGTGCCCCTCCACTTCCTTGTTCTCTAACAAAAGACCCTCATTTTCAGCTGGTCTTGTAATCCAGAGGTGTGTGTGGGTGTGTGTGTGGGTGTGGTGTGTGTGGTGTGTGTGTGTGCGTGCAGGGGGAAGGGGTAAGAACCCTCAGCAGGTCTTCACAGTCCTTTGTGAAGGATCAGTTGGGACCAAAGCAAGGTGAGGCATGACTCATTCCATCCCACATGTCCATGCTTTTGGTCATCTAAAGGAAGGCCATTTTTAACCTGCATTTTATATCTTAATTTGCACCTGTTCTTGCTGAATGATCACTCTCTGAAAGATTATTTGAAGTCTCTAGTGTCTGCTTCACCCCAGAGTCAATAGAAAAAGTCATTAATTTTTATCATATACAATCGAGGATGATGACTTTCAACTAAGGCAGAAAGGGACTAGTACTGCAGATGGCCATTACCTCCTGGTCCTTTCAATCCCTCACCTGAAAATGCTGTCTCTTTTTTGAGCTCCAGCTAATGAATATATACACATTTCTTGGATTCCTGTGTAGTGAAATACTTATTAATCCACAGATGAATGTGGGCTCTTGTAGGGAAGGATTTGTCTAGGAGAGAGACTAAATATGTAATAAATACAGCTGCAGCTTCAAAGAATAGTGAGGTTATTGACTTCTGAGAATAGTGATAATTCAGAAGTGTCTCTCTTTCCCTACTTCCCTTTAGCCTCTTTCTTATCGGATAGTCTCCTAGGGAAAAAGACTTACATGATTGTATTGTGTGGGTGGGTGTGCATCTGCATTGATCAATTTCTTGTTGCCCAAAGAATTTTTCATTCCTTGGCCAATTTAAATGCAATTTGACAAAGGTATTCAGTGTTTCCAGAAGTACACAAAAGGAAGATCATTGCACCCCTGTTTTCCTTTACACTCTTGAGTTTTTCTTTGCTCTTTCTGACTTCTGCTCTCGTCTCATCTCTCTGTCCCTCTTCCATCTCCTGTAAGTGACAAGGAACCCCTGAAATCAAAGCCTGTCTAAGCTCCCCACAAATTTTAAGAAAATAAAACAGCCTAAAAAATTAAACAGACTGTGCAAGTATTATCAGTTAAAGGAAAACTCTCGTATCACTGAAACCACAATGATTCTTCAATGAAAATTCTAGGTGAGAATATTTGGTGAATAATTGTGCAGCTAGTAAGGCTCAGTTATCACTTGTGTCCAATCAAGACTCAGAAAACAAACATCCATCCTAACTTACAGTATGGATTTAATTATGTCATTGATCTTCATAAAATCCTAGTACCTTCCACATAAAGTTAATTGGTAATCATGAATTGTCTTGTACATGTACAATATGTCCTCACAATGAATTACGAATACTTCATGTGTGGTTTGGTTTCTTTATGTCATTACTAACTTCAGGTCTTTAGTGTGTCTGAGATAAACTTGTAGCAAGGAGTATGAGAGCCATTCCAGTGCAGGTGCAAAGGTTTTATCAAAGAATAAAGATTTCCAAATTTACCTGATTCAGCTGATCCATACAGTTGGTAAGGACATGACAGGTTTTCCTGATCTGAAATCTCAAAGATCATGTCTAGTTCTTAGCTTTCCCCTGACACATTTGTACCTCTATTCTGATCTGGCCTCTACAAAAAAAACCCAAAACAAACAAACAAACACACACACACAAAAAAGGAGGAACCCAAAGAAAAGTTCAGTTCAACATTTCCAAAATTGCACAAAGTATTGCCTTGTTCTTTTTATCTCAGTCCCCAGCTGCTGTCTCTTTATCTTTGAGACTGAGAGAGGTTTCCCCAATGGACTTCTGCTCACAGTGTTCATCACCTTATAAAACAGGACTCCAAGGCCATGTGTAGATTTTGAACAACCTGAAGCATAACTACACCGTACAACTGAACACCCCCCCCCAACAAAAACAAAACAAACCAACCAAACAAAAAAATTCAGATTGCAGGTTCTGGAACTGACCAATGTCCTGTGGTTCTTAGAGTCTGGTAGCTCATGAGACCCTAATTCCTAAAACTCATGTATGAAATGCAAGGCCTAATGAGAGAACTGCATTACATCAGAAAGCTAGAAATGTTTCCAAAAGTAGAAAAGAGGAATACCCTTTGACTTGGGTATTAGGGAAGCTATTCACTTTTCCTTAGCAAAGTTGTGAGATTCCTTTCTTTGAGAGTATTTAGAAAGTTGCAGAAATACCTATCAGATGGTAACCCAAGTGTAGTTTATTCTACTTCCTTGCAGCCAGAAGAGTGTAGTGACTTCTGCAGGTCACATCCAGTTACATGTCTACGGTGCCATGAAAAGCCAGAAATGTGATTATAAACCTGCCTTCCACACTACCCTATAACCCTGTCACTTCAGTGTGACACTAGAAATCAGAAAGGTGTAAGCACACTATCCCTATGAAACCCTAACAGTTATTTTTTTGTATCATAAAGCAAATGCCTTTCCCCATTCTCAAATTCTTGCTGATATTTTTCTCTGAAAAGCAGACTTTGGACCCCAAGCCACGAGACGTTTGGAGACTTCATAAGCACCGCATATATTCATGCTTTTAATTTTTTTGTGGACTTTGCTCAGATCCTGCAATGATATTTGGGTCCCCAACTATGTGATACACAGATAAATAGAACCCAGCAAGAATATTCATGGATCCAGACTCCATTACATATCGATTCGGAGTTAGATTCTGACTCATGATGAGGAATTAATGCTAAAGTATGAGATTTTTCAGAAAAGCTAAAGGATGCTGCTCCTACCCAGTGTCCCACTGGGTAATCCAGTCTTATTATTAAGTACGTTAAGAGACAGAGAAAAATGTTCCACTTTTAATGAAGAAGAAGAGATAGTGCAAAATAGTTTACTAAATTTCAGCCATGGCATTTAAACCTATTCATGTGATTCAAACTCATTTACTTCCCCTGAAGTTTTCTGACAAGAACATATATTTCCCTGGAAATGTAGCATACTAAAGCCATTGTAAATAAGCTGCATGAAAAATAGTGCTTTTATTTACATTATGATTTACCAGTCTTAGCTCCTTATCAATCTAGGCTCCCTGTATGCTTGCTACAAGGTTGAACATGAATCAACATTTTCTCTGGGTGTCTCTTCAAAACCTTATGAAAATCACTTTCTGATCATGGGGACAGCTGTTAAACTTCATACTTGGTCTGTTATTTCCTAGTAGGTGGCAGTAAGGAAATGAAACCATATTCTAAATAGGTTTTATTGACATGCACATACAATATATACCCACATTTTTCTCTGTTGGCAATATCTGAAAACAACAACTTGCAACTGGGTACAAGTTGAATGACTGTTCACGCTAGAATAAAATGGAGATATGGCTCATAAACCCATGGTCTTGATGGCTGGTGGTCATTACAACTCCTGCGGTTATTTTTGCAAGTCTAGGTATGTATATCCTGTGCACTCCTGCATAAATTCTCTCAGCAGTTTCTACTGAATAGTTTTCCTTCATTTCTGCACACTTGTTGTATGTGCCTTGAAACAATAGCCCCATTTTGATTTTGACACAGCTACATCTCCATTGTCCTTATACAAGGGTACAATACTACATAAAACAAATGGGTCTGATTATTCCCCACAAAGAGAAATCCCATTGAGATCCCTGGCATGACCCAACTGCAATTTTAAAGAAGCATATTTTAAACGGAGATGTACATACACGCAGAGACAGGAAACGATGCTTTCAGTAGTAAATGTTAAGTTGTATTAAATTAATATTAAAACAATGTGAGAACACCATGTATTTAGCAGAAAAACATGAGAAAAATCTTGTGGAATTTCCAGAGGAGTACTTGTGTAAGAAACCAATAAAGGAGAAAACGTATGTCCTAACCAAGGTGAGACTGCCCTTGTGCCCACCTCTAAGCAGAGAAACAGTAAGTAATGTACCCATTATATCCATCAAATAGGAAAGACAGAAGAAGAGCTGATATTATCTGCATGATAAGAAAAGAACGTATAAATTGACCAAGCCACAGAAATGAGAGCCAGCCATGAACTGAAATGAACTCCCCTGAGTGCCAGAGTAACACTGAACTGCTCCCTGATGGGAAACTGGCAATACGCAAGATGAAAGCCTGTCCTGGTTTTGGCTGGGGTAGAGTTAATTTTCTTTTCAGTAGCTGGTGCAGCACTGTGTTTTGGATTTAGGATGAGAATAATTTTGATAACACACTGATGTTTTTAGTTGTTGTTAAGTAATGTTTACACTAAGACAAGGACTTTTCAGTTTCTCAGGCTTTGCCATCATGAAGGCTGGAGTGGCAAAAGAAATTGGGAGGTAACACAGCCAGGACAGCTGAACTGAACCAGCCAAATGGATATTCCATACCACAGAATGTCATGCTGAGTATATAAACAGGGGGGAGTTTACACACAGGGAGGAAACACACAGCCAGTGCCTTGTGATCACTGCTCGGGGACTGGCTGGGCATCAGTCAGTGGGTGGTGAGCAACTGTATTGTGCATCACTTCTTGGGGTTTTTTTTCCTTTTGAGTTTTATTCCTCTTTCCCTCTCTCCCCTTCTAATTATAATTGTTGTTGTTGTTAGTGTATTTAATTTTATTTCAGTTATTAAAATTTCCTTATCTCAACCCACAAGTTTTACCTTTTGCCTGATTCCCCTCCCCATTCCACCAAGGGAGGTGGAGGGAGGGAGTGAGTGAGTGGCTGCATGGTGCTTAGTTGCTGGCTGGGGTTAAACCATGACAAAGACAGGAATTCTGATTTTAGATTGATGGACTTCCTTGTTGTTGTTTTTTAAGGTAATTAGAGTTTCCTGTTTGTTTTGCATTTGCAAATGTTAACATGACTGTGAATCGTGTGTGTGTCCTCCTTTGCTCTACATCTTGTTTTATGCTACCAGAAATTTCAAACGGACTTTCAGGACTGTGTGTGTTTCTTCACTTGCTTTGCCTTCAGCATTTCCTGTACTCACTGAAATTGCCTTCCCTCGCTTACATGATGCAGTTGTCTGAGTCATGGCAATAGATAAAACAAATGTAAAGAAGGAGAATATCTACAAATACTACCAGCATTTCCTTTCCCTTGTTTCCTCAAGTGATCCCATTTGTGTCTATCCTCTTTTTGGGTATCATTAGAGTATCCCCAGGGTATTAAAACCTCTAACTTTAGAGACCATTATGAGCAAAATCCTTTATCTTTTCTTGCCTTCTCAGATGATGATATAGAAGATGATTTTGTTTGTTTGATTTATCAGAGCAAGTAACCATTTATAAAGCCTTCAGACAGCTGGCTTGCATTTGCTTCACTTCTCTCTTCAACCTGACATACATGGTTTCACTAGGCATCCCAGGAGGGACTAACAGCCAAAACAAGGTGTTTAACATGAGTTTTCTCATTGTGCAGTAATTAGATCCCTTTCCCTTATGACTTTCCAATATGATTGAATTTGATTTGGATTTTAATAGCCAATGATAATAAGGAGATGACTGAAAAAGAAGGGTCACTATGTCCCCTGAGCATGTTCAAAACAATGACTCAGAAATATGTCTAAAGCACAGGTTCCTGAGATGGTAAGAACTATGATGTCTACGCCTTTTGTGAAATGTGGCATGTTTGACCAAGCAATGTGAAAGCCAAGAAAAAAATGCTTGCTTATTACAGACTCTTCCAGGTAATTAAGACTGCAGAGAAAATAGCCATTTGTGATACAGAACAGTATTGCTCATAGGGAAAAAAAAAGAAAAAAAAAAAAAAGAAAAAACCTAAAACTTGCTAACTGCCAAGCACAAACTAAATAAACTACATGGAAGTTCTAAAAATTGGTCATGTCCTGCAATATTTTTTCACAAGGACAAGCAGAGCAATGTTTATAACTAGTTTGGGGAGTGAGACAAGAAAATATGTCAGAGGAAATCTTTCAGTTTGTTCTTTAGCATAGCAAGAAACTAATTTCAGACATGCTTTTTCCAGACCTCCATGTGGTACATGTTTTCTTCGAACCATTTCAGAAGTCAGTCATTTAATTCAAACACCCATTCCCCTATGTCTCTCAGTAGGATGTGCTCTCTTCAAGGATGTGCAGACCCAATGGATGCTGCAGCACTGGCTATAGGTTAGGCTAGACTGCATTGTATGAAGCACCACAAAAGTCTTGATTTCTTTCTTTTTATTTTTCCCAAAGGAAATGGAGATTTCACTAGATGCAAATTGCCATCTCGCTCAGAGGAGGGCTCCTTAACACCTGTGTTTCTATCTGAAGCACTGGCAGCTTCAAAGGAAGAATTTTGGGACCCTATAAATTACAACTGAAATAATACGGGGACAACTTCTGGCCAAGCCTGCCTTAATGAGAGGTGTTATGCCCTAAAGCATGAGGACTGATATCCTAACACTTTCTTTTTCCACCCTATAGATGTGCAATGGAGGGCCTTTCAGTTGTCAAAGTATTGCTGTTCTTCCTACCAAATTCTTCTTGTGGGTGATGTCTAGTGTCAATGAGTTCCAGTGACAAATTATGTTCTCAGAGAAGAACAAGTACAGAAAAGATTTCCTTTTGCCAGATAGAACTTTAAATGCAGCCCACGCTTCAATCCCCCCACCTGAAAAACTGCTTTTGTTGAGGTGTTAATTAAAACCATCCACCATACGTTTATGGGACAAGTAGGTTTTAAATCAGCCAGAGAAAACAACTTATTGTTATTAAACCCATAGGTTATAGCACGCCTAAAATGCTCATAGTCCTAAACCCGCTGCAATCTCTGTTTCAAGGGATCCTAATAAAAAAAAACATTTGGATACCATTATGGTTTGTAAATAACACTAATTTGTTTGGCTGTCGCAGGTTGCCTATAGGCCTTTCTCATTTCCATACAACAGTATTGAAATCGATAGTCCCTGTTGCCCAACATCATTTCCATAATTTCTAGGAATTGTTTTGATTGTTTCCTTTAGTCTCTTAAAAATCTGCATGCCAAAACTACATGGACGTGCTTCCTATGTTGATTTTTGCTTTAAAAGATTAATCCAAACCCTACAAAAACAGTAGCTTCTCTAATGACTGAATCAGACCCAAAAACCATTCATTATGTGCAAAAAAATGGTGATGTCTAGGACATCTTTCTAGACAAAAAGGGAAGAGCTTCTCAGTCTACACCACTACACCAAGTGCTAAATGGTGTGAATGAGGTCCTCATACTGACATAGATCCCACAGCCATGGCCTCAGAACCCTCTGAATTTTCTTCTCAATTCCCTTTTGAAATATTTTGTGGATGAAAAGGTGGTAAGGAATAAAGAAGTGAACAGGAGGATGCAGGAAGTCGGTGGAAGACCAGTCCATGGTTTTCTAACCTGGATTAGTGCCCTAGCTATAGATAGATCACCAAGACCTAATTTTAAGCAATTAATCCTTCCCTCTCCTTTGCTTAAGCATTTTGAATCATGTTTGGGAAATACAAAGGAACAGGAGAGGAGTCAGGGTGAGAGGCAGGAGACATCGGAAGGAAGGGGGAGTATGTAGCAAAGTATTCGGTGAAATTAAGGGATTGGCAGGGAGGGGAAATTGCTTCTGAATTTCATGTGGAAAAATGCAAATGGTGAGATGAGTTAGCCTGCAAAATAATGTGCCAGGAAAAGTGATGGGGGCACCAGAGCTTGAGACATTTAAATTACTTTGGATAAAGCACTGGGGTATGGAATATAAAGAGCAGTCACAAGTGTGCTGCATGTAACTTAACAGCTCATTTCCCTCTCCTCAGGGCCTAGTTCCTCACCGCCCAAGGACAGGCAGGGTCCTTCCAGACCCAGGACATGAGTGTCCAGGGCTGTGCTATTCCCTGACACAGCCATGGGGCTGCAGGGAGGCTGGGGAGAGGGAGAGGTTTGTCTTGCTGATTCACCTCTGAAGAGTGTCTTCTTACCCCAGCACTTGCTACTACCAAATGGACAGGAGAGCAGTGCCACTGCTGTAGGACAGAGTCTGGGAGAGTGTTCTACAATGATGTGGTGTCCGGTTTGGTCCCTGTATGTGCAATTAAACCACTTCTATCCCCCACCTGGTTGCCTGTCACAAGGGTTTCTCTATGCCTGCCACCCTCTGCTCTGTTCAAGGACAAACCTCAGGCTCAGAAGCCACTGACACATACAGAGCATCTGTCTTGTGAGCCCTTCTCCTTTGCAGAAGATGTGGCTGGTTTGCATCCCCAAGAAGGGCAGAAAAGCCTAACCTCAGAGCATGGCAGCTGTCTGCTTGTGAGTGATTAGCCCATTAAGCAAAAGATCTATAACAAGAAAATGTGAGCAAGATCTTGAGCTCTGACTATAGCTGGCCCCTACTGCTCGTGTCTTGGATGATTTGTGTGGTGCTACAGAGGTCTTTGTGTTCCTTCCTCATCACAAGGACCACTGGTACAAGATGTCCTGGTTTCAGCTGGGACAGAATTTCCTTCTTAGTAGCTTGTACAGTGCTGTTTATTGGGTTTAGGATGACAATAATGTTGATAACAGACTGATGGTTTAGTGTAGGCACTGCTCAGCAACAAGTCAAGGGCTTTTCAGCTTCTCATGCTGCCCTGCCAGGCAAGAGGCTGGAGAGGCACAAGAAATTGGAAGGGACAGAGCCAGGACAGCTGACCCGAATTAGCCAAAAGGATATTCCATACCATATAGCTTCATACTCAGTACATAAACTGATGGGAGTTGGCCACGGGTGGGTATCACTGCTCAGGGATTGGGACTGGCTGGGCATTAGTCAGCAGGTGGTGAATCTTTGTATTGTGCATCATTTGTTGGGGTTTATGTTGAGTTTTACAGCTCTTCCTGTCATCTTCCTTTTCTTTACAATTACTATATTTTACTTTATTTCTATTATTAAACTGTTCTTATGTTAACTCACAGGTCACCTTTTTCCAGTTCTCCTCCCCATCCCACTGCAGGGGTGAGAGGGGAGTGAGCAAGCGGCTGCACGGTACTTAGTTGCCAGCTGGGGTTAAACCACAACACTCCTTTTCGGAGCCCAATGTGGGGCTCAAACCCATGAGTCTGTATTAGAAGCCCCATGCTCTACCAACTGAGCTAGCTGGGCTCTATCCCAGCTGGATCCAGCGCAAGAGAGTATGCCAGATCCACTGCTTTCTGTAGCTGGAGACTTTAAACCAAATCCCACTGGCTACAAACTAATCAAACTCCTAGTAACTCCAATAAAAGACGCTTGTTTCTTCACTGCAAAATCTTGCTCACTGGCAAGGAAGCATGATGCAGTAAGTGGTAGGGGTCATGGTAGGTATTGTAACATATTCAGAGAGATCTGGGTAATCTGCAGGTATAATTCTAAAGTACAAACAGTTACAGATGCTTTCAGGACTCCATCAAAGCTTTATCCATCCCATTTTATTCTCAGCATCAGTCTGATAATAGCCTATTGGTGTTTCTATCCATTACTTCTCACTCTGCAGGAAGATAGTGGTGCATTCGAAAATAAATAAATGGCTTAAAAAAACCCACTGTTTTCCTATTTTTCACCTAGAAAATAAAAGCAGGGTAAGAAACGGAGCACAACCTCCATGACTGCAGTACATTAGAATTGCTAGTAAATGTTCAGAAGGTAGGAGAGGGTAAAGTGAAGTGGTATGTGAAACCCACACCCCAGCCCCTTTTTCAGTTTAATCTGAACGGGGATGAACTCAATTTATCATGTGGCTACTGCGCTGATTAGAAGAAAATGTTTTGTGGTAATATTACAGCTGAGGGAACCCCCTTTGGAAGTCTTTACAGACCAGGCAGAAAGACCTGCTTAATCTGCTAAGACTGAGGAAGCTAGCCCAGAATGGCCATAGGAAAGGAGCAGTCCTGCTCATTTTGTGAGATGACTTCAACCCCCCTTTGCAGGAGCATGTAATGGCAGGGATTACCGCGCTTAGATTCTCAGCAGTGTTATAGCCCCCATAACGTTCCATAGACAAGGAACTCAGGTCTGCGTGGCATTCAGCTGATCCCAAGAGCTTTTAAGTAGAAAGTAATTCTGGCTCTTTCCTCAGCATCTTCGCTGCATTTTTGGACTTTGTTACT
The DNA here is from genome assembly GCF_023634085.1 of Falco cherrug. Classification (NCBI taxonomy): domain Eukaryota; kingdom Metazoa; phylum Chordata; class Aves; order Falconiformes; family Falconidae; genus Falco; species Falco cherrug. The sequence goes on along the minus strand of NC_073704.1, from coordinate 27,718,330 downwards.
CCTTCATATAAAAGTGACCTGATGGACAAGTTGCGTCAGCTAGACTCCCCAAACCTCCAAGCCAATCCTTTTCAAGTCTCTATTCATACTGATTCTGAGTTGGCCTATTTGGATGGCATGCATTAACGCAAGCATATGCACATGTCAAGACCTCTTTGCTTTAGCTAGTACAAGAAAACAGAGCTCTTGGCAGAGTACTCTGTGTTTTCTATGCATTTTGTTTCCTCACTTTCTTAGCCACCACAAGGTGTGCCATGAGCATTTTCTGCATATTAGATTAGATTTCTACAAGGGATCAAAGAATGCACTCCATTCTGAACAGGAGTGTATGGCTATTCTCTCAGCTGACCTTCCGTGCTCAAACCTCCTCAGGCATGGCTGGTGAGAGAGCATTTTTAACCTCCAATCTCTGTAGTCACAGCATTCCCTGACAAGCCCTAGCAAGCAGTTAAAGTCTCTCAGTATCTGATTCATTATTTAGTTTCTTCTGCCTCCTGCAAGAGTCCAGACTTGAAAGAATGGTTCATCTTGAATTGAGGTATTTGTTGTCAAGCAGACTTCATTTTAATGGATGACTATCAAAGTTCATCATCCTCATTGCTAGCCTGGTACTAGCCCTGCTCTAGCAATGTAAAAACATCTCCTTTCTAGTTTTGGCTCAGTTAGGAGGCAGATGAAAGGAAAAAAAAAAAAATAATCAAAGCTCCAGACTCCCTTACAGAGTTTTTAAGAGAACAGGGATCCACATAGTGAGCTCCCACTATCAAAGATAATTCAGAAACTGAGCCCAGAAACATTCTCCAAATTGCCACACAGTGCTTCAAAACTCTTTGCAGCAATTAAAGTACTGATTTGATGTAAGCTATTAGGCAATTTGTTTTAATATGTTCATTCTGGAGAATAGTTCCATGATTCCAAACACCACCATGGAAACAGGACCATCTGAACTATTATTATTTGATAAGGTTTGAAAAGGTGCTGTTCTTGGAAGTCCTGGGTTTTAAATCAATGAACTCATGCTTTACACAAAAATTAACAAGTGACCTGTGTCCTTGAGTTCTTCAGTTCCTTCCTTGTATGTATGGGAAGTCACAAGCCACATATCTGTGAGAAATGACAAGAGCAGAGAAGGAAGCCTGTTGCTTCAGCAAGGTTGTTTAAGACCCCAGCCTCTGGAATTAAGCTCTGCCTCCTTTGGGGTGTTATACTGCAATGCATTTTATTGCAAAAGACATTAGGTAAGGAGCAGTGAACTGCGAACAACTAACTTTCACTTAGAAGAAACTACAAGAAGCTTAGACATGCCCAGCTCCAGCCTGAGCTTTGCTGCAACCCAGCGCGCCGCTGAGACAGCCCACGTCACCAAGCTCGACAGGATGCAGTACGACAAACCAAGGGTGAAAGACAGCAAAAAACAGCGTCTTTTCTAAACAGTCTTAGATAACTGTAACTTTTACATCTCATCAATCTGCTCAAAAGAACAGCTACGTGTGAAATAAAGATTTTGGCTAGGGAAGGCATGAGCTTTAAATACCTAATGGTAGGAGTCAATGAGAAAACTGTTTTAATGGACTCTCTCCACAACAGTGAATCTAAGGTAAGCCAGTCAGTGTCTGGCAGAGGACGGTGCACTGACTGCAGTTAGAATGAGGGGCATTTTCACCTTCTCAACACAGTCTCTGAACTGGTGAATGCAGTGTGCCTTCTCCTTCCTCCTCCCTTTTCAGTAGACTGAGGGGGCTGATGGGGTTCTGCCTGCAGGATCTGCGCTGAAAGATAACAGACACATGCTCCTGCCCATGCAGCAACCAGATCTTCAAAAAGGTGGTAAAATTTTCCTCCAGGAAAGATCCAGTCCTTGGGCCTGCCTTGGCCCAAGGGTCAAGGAGAAGGGTTTCTGCTCCAAAGGGTCAAGAAGGGCCTTGGCCATGCTCTGCAAGTCACTTCTAGGGAGAAAATTCCAGCTGTCAAAGGGTTTGTTTTGAAGAAAAAAGCCACTCATACACACTCTCACAAAAAAACCCCACAACTCAGTAAAAAAATTTTTTTTTAATGCCAAGAACAACTAAATCGTAACTGTCAGCAACCTTCTCCTTTCTGATTTTCCCCCCTGTCACTGGCTACAGATAGAAATCCAATGACTTTGACTCATTTACAGCTATTTCAGGAGGCACTTGGCAAGACATGACTTCTACAGAATCCCACAGACTGAAACCCCAAATGTCTCAGTTGCTTTGAACCACAGACAAATTGAAATCTACACATTTGCTGCTCCTGTGGAATAGCAAGAACTAAGCTGGGTATGGTGCAGCCATGACTGGCAATGCACAATGAGATCCAGACATCCTGAATTCCACATCCAATGTATCAGAATAATACGTCCTCTCCTACTTACATAATCAGTAACTTACACCTTGCATTATTTATTTTAAATATACTGTCATCTTCTATCCCATCTCTTGCACGCGCTTTAAACTGAACAATCTTTTTATCTACTCCAGAAGCACAAGCATCCAGCCATCAGCCATGCCATGTGAACTCACAGCCCTTGAGCATTATGAGTTCAGTGGTACCTCACATTCATGGCCAAACGCTGTAATTCCTAGGTGATTTCTGTAGGTTCTGAGCAACATCAAATGGTCTTGGAGCTTCTCTCTCTACCTGAACTCCACTGAAGAGCAATACTGTGTGGACACCATCAATAAGAGTTGAAGATACCATACGATTGATTTCAACTCAAACTCTGCTGAAAGGCTTTAGGCGGTTTCTTCACTGGCTTTGGTCACACTAGTTCTCAGTCACTGATCAATTTTCTGCTGGATGCTATGGCTTGAAGATTGGTTAGCTGCTTTGAGTGGCAGGTCGTTAATCACAGGAAAAAGCCAATTATTCTTTTAAAGGAAATTCATGCATTGTTTTTAGATGCAGAATAAAGTCATATTCCTCCAATGACCACATCTGAATCTGTCATATCATCAATAATGACAGGCTTCTGAAATGTCATTCTTTGCAACAGTAGTCCCTTGAGAAAGAAAAGCAGGAAGGGAAGTTTACTTCATTCTGCTTTTTCAAAATAACTTATTTTTCTTTTCTTTTTGGCAGTTTTTTTTGTGCCTGTTTCCACAGTGACACTAACACCCCCCTGCTAATTGTTGAAATTATCTATGTTGTTTGCTTTATTACAGCTCAGGCAGCTGACATGGGAAGAGCTGGGTTTGCAGTGTCTGACATCATGTGCAAAAAGAGAAAACGGAAAGAAAAGCACCAGCCTATTGAGAATGAAAGTAACTCTTGTTCCAACATGTTCACTGATCTCCTAGGTTCACGCATCTGCTTGGATTGAGGAGTGTAGGGTGTCAAGTAAGCTTCATTCAGCAGTTTGATGTTTATTTCAGGGAGCTGCCTTCTTTTGGCTTTTATCTCCACAAAGTGCCTGGAGATAGTCCTCAAGATTGTGGGGTTTTTTGTTTTTTGGTTGGTTGTTTTTGTTGTTTTTTTTTTCATTTGTCTGTGATACAGTGTAAGAAATGCTGCAAACAGCTACCTCTGGGTGGAACCTAGCAGAGAAGAAACTTATACCAGATATTACAAACCAGCCTACTGGTGGGACACAGAGTTTAATAAGTGAATTTAAACCCTTCAGCCTTTTCACTTGGAAAGGGAAACCACAGTTTCTGACCCTAGATGGTCTTGTAGCTCTGTGAGATACTTCAGGGCTTTACATCACAGTAGCATGTGAACATATTGGGCTATGAACTTCAGGGGATCAGTAGCCACTTCTCAACAGCGGAGCTGTTGCTACAATGAGACCAAGCAAAGAAGGGCTACAGGGAAAATGTGGGTTTGGGAAACCCTAATGACACCCTAGAGTAAGTTATTCACACTTCTGAATGACAGTCCTTAGACTGAAATGATTTCATGATACAGTAGGGAATCAGAAAATAATTTAGTAATTATTTTCCATAAGTCTTCTCCCCTCTTTTTGTCTGCTCTTTAAGCTTTGCAGAAGTTATTTAATATCAATGCAAAATAAATTTAGAGGAAAAAGTTTCAGCATTAAATTAACTTTTCATTGCATTTTAGCATTTTTAATCCAGCAGACAAAAAAAAAAAATCATTATTTTCTTAAATTTAATTAATTTACTAAACTCCTCATGGTTCATTGAATTCAATCCTGTATCTGCTATCTTTCTGGGTCCATTAAGCTCCTGGGGTTCAACTTCATCTCTTCTAACTCATAAAAATCTCATCAAAATGGAAATAAAATGCAATTTTGAACTTGCTAATGAAGGGAAAAAATGTTAACTTTCCAGCGCTGTTGAATTAATGGATTATCTTTGCCAGCCCATTTTAAAGGGGAAAACTTTAACACTGGGGCAAACTTATGAAACTGGGAATAATTGCACAAAGAGGCGTTAGCTGTGCAGTATTTCTCACTGCTTTACTCCGCCACTACCTAAGATATTACTGCATTAAGATTTCTTTCCCCTGAGCTTGCTTTGTCTTCTATCCAAGCAGATGTATATGAATGTTCCTAGAGCATATCACATATTGTTATTAACTGCAGAAATGGCCCTAGATGTCAAATGCTCATTATGGCTTCAGTTCAGTAAAGCACAGAAGCACCTGCAAAATTTTAAGCCTGTGGAGTAATCATAGATTATTTGTTTGAAGCAAGGAGTTTTGAAGATGGAAAGTGAAAACAAACTTTAATTACTTAAGCAATGATCAAAGTATTTGGGGGTGGGGACAAGGCAGGGTGGCCTTAGATTTGGTATTTTTGCATATCAGGTGTTGTTTTATCATCAAATAACATTTTAGATGGCTTCCTACATAATCTTGCAGTTGCAGCTTGGTTTGGTATCATCTGATCTTAAATCAGGGTAGAGTAACAAACAGTTGCAGCCTGCTAAGTTCCACCCCAAAAATATCTGCTATCCAATGCCATAGGAAACAGTTTGGGGTTTTTCTAATCCACAAGTATAAAAAGGAGAACTCGCATCTACAAATACAACTACTAATTTTTCCTAGTAATTCTTTTTCTTTTCTTTTTTTTTTTTTTGATTAGCCTTTCTAACACAAGACTTATCTCACCTTGTCTGGGTTTTACCTTTCCTTGAAAAATAATTTGCTTTTTTTTTTTTTGGTTGCTGTTTTTCAGTTTCCCCATAATGTTATATTGTTTTGCCTCCTTGTAACCATAATATTTTTCAAGATATCCCTTAAGAAATAACTAGGGAAAGAGAACCTTGGAAAACACAAATAAATGAAAAAAGATTATTTTTTTTTAAGCCTGCAGAAGTAGAAAAAGGATATGTAAGAACTGAGAGAAGTATTGAAAGCAGGATAAAAAAAAAATTTAAACAGACTTGCTTATCTCTGTGAAATGAAAACTAATTCAGAATTCCACAGGAAAAAATAATGTAATTTCTCAAACATTTCTAACATAGTGGAATATGCATTTATAAATAAATATATATATATATTGCTCAAGAAATAAGTGCTCACTATATTATTTTTACTGTCATTGCCATCATTATTATTATATGCACAACTGAATCATGCTCATGGACCAAGCCAGACTAGGTTAATGCCTGTGCAAATCATGCACAAGCAGTGCTCGGATCAATGAGTTTTTCATATTAATAGCCCTTAATTACCATCCTCTAAACACAAAACCTGAATGACAGATGAGCAAGTCTTTAGGAATAACACTGATTATATTTCAGATAGACAAGGAGTTGATCTAATGACCGCAGATCCATAGTTTTATCTCCTCCCCATGTTCCCCCTCCTGGAGAAATTACACATGCCTTAATGAGGGCTTGGTAGGGCGTGGATACACTTATCTGAATGAACGTGTCTGTATTACCTTCTCAGACAAGGATATTTTAATCTTCTGCACGTTGGATGCAGAAAATACAGCTTCTTTGCATAATTCTAAGGCTTTCCCGCTTTTGTGAAGCAAATCTAAGTGTGCAGCACAAGGATGCCTCAGGCTGGTTCGCTTTGCCCTGTGTGAACACTGATGAAACGGTCAGTGGAAGTGTTAATGTATAAGCCTGAATCTTTATGGTTTTCCAAAGTGGCTGATTTTTGTGCTGTCTTCAACCCATTTGTGACTGCCAGTTAATTAGTTAGCTAATTTTCTGACCTACACATATGGGCACTTCATGAAGCTTTGCCATGTTAAGAAAGTTTCAGGCATTCAGCTCTGAAATAAACATCCAGGAGCTGAGGTAGCCTTTAAATAGGCAGCACGGGGACCACAAACTGCAGGAAGAAGTCTCTCCCAACACTTTGAGAACTGACATTTGTGCTGGATGACTGAATCAGGGAGGAAGGGAGAGGGCCTGGAAGAGTTTCAGATTCATCCCCCTGCTCTGCCAATATTTCCCTACTGCCCAGCAGACCTGTATGCACTTACCCAGTTCTACGAGACCTCAGCAATGAAAAACCATCATCCTCCCCATGCAATTGTTTCCAGTGAATAACTTACCTTACTGTTAGAAAGCTTTGCTTAGCGTCCAGCATACCTCTTGCTACAATTTAAGTCCATTCCCTCTTGTTCTTTTCACAATGAATGGGGAGAGCAATTTTCTCCCTTCTTCCAGATAACAGACTTATAAATATGCCTGTCTTTGCCTGCCTCTTACCTAGGCTAATCATACTCAGTTTCTTTCAACTTTCCTGGCAGCAGCTTTCAAGTTTTTAGTGCTTTCTCGGCTCTCAGCATCTGCACCACCTGAAATACAGTGACCAGACTTAAGTCCAGGCATCCCAGTGAGGCTTTACTGAGTTCCAAGAACAGTTATCTCAAACAGCTTGTAAGAAACCTTCCTACTCTGTATCCTGGGATTAAATCTGCATTATTTGCATGGTCTGAAACTGTTTTATTTGTCACCCTCTCTACTCCCACTGTTCTTCTCCCTAGATATGGCTAACTTGTTTCTCCTTTATGTTAGCACTGTGGATTATATCTGTCAGGCAGAGCACCTTACACTCACCTTGTTGAATAGCATGCAGTTTCCTTTTCCAAATCATGCCTCCATCTTGGTTCTCCAGCACATTTACAGTCTCTACTCATTCAATGCTAGCCACAGCTTAGTAATCATATTTTTATTCCATCACCCAAACTGTTAGGAATATTGAATAGTTTCAGGACAGCAGCTCGCAGCATCCCTCTTGATACTCCATTCCAGTTTAACTACAGATTAGCTGTTCTCCCTGTATGATTTTCCAGTCTGTTTTCATCCACAGTACAATACTTTCAGCTAAACCACTCTTTCCTAGCCTGTTTACCCACGATGCGCTCATGATTTCTTTAAATGAGCCAAAGGAACCTAACCCACAGCTCTACATACTTGTTGCAGTATCATTACTATTCACTCATCTAAAAGTGAGCAACCCAGCCCACTTAAACCGATCCTTAAATCTTCAGTGTTATCACAAAATAGAGATCTCTTCCAACACCAGCTTTTTAGATAATCTAGCTTTTAATTAGTCACTGGTGTTAACGTTATTGTTATTAAAGGTAATCCCAAGAAGACAAGTTCCACCTGAGGAGTGGGTAATTTAACAGCTAATAGCCAGCAAGCACCTGTGGTTCATTGACTTCCAGCTCTCACAGCTGCATATACACCACCACCTCTGCAAAGGGTCTGCAGAGGGTTTTTATCAGGGAAATTCTTGTCTGAAACAGGTTGGCCCAGCCTGGCATTTAATACTCTGATTTAAATGTTAAGGCCAATTTTAGATTATTAACATTCTGTCTACATTCCACATTTATCTTTCCTACCTGAAAGATCAGGAAATAGTCTAATTAGGCCTAGGCTCTATAACTCCTGTTGCTAGAGTCTCTTTCCTTCTGTCTCTTTCTTCCTATATCTTTGAACAAATCAGAGGAAAATTAGCAAGTTTTCCAGGAACAGTCCAATTAATAGTGATGGATTCTTCTCCCTCCACTCACAATGAAAGGTCTGTCACATTGCGTATCTGAATGCACCTTGAGCAGGACAGAGGTGTGTACTAGTTTGAGCGCCATGACAGAGTACCCCAGGCAGGTCATTTCAAAAACAGGTGCTCCTTTCATCTTCTTTGTCTCTCTGTGTCATCTCTTACCTTGTGTTTGGACAGCATCTTACTTGGTGAGTCCCAGTTTGACTCAGGATAGAAGTGCAAATGATAAACAGTAGGAGAAAGAGATACACAGAGTTGCCTGTGATTTAGCAAAGGTGGTGGAACAAAACTCCAGGTTACTGACAGACATACAACTCTTCCCTTTCCAGATTGGTGTTGGTGGGAAATCCATCCCTTTTCACCAGATCTAGATCCACCTGCCTGGTTTCAGCTCATGCAATTGGCACTTGGCTGAGCATTATAAGCAGCCCAGCTGTATTCTGCAACCAGCATAAAAGATAGACTCCTCTGTAGGACTGTGGGGTGGGTGTGTTTTTTTTTTTCCTCTGGGGCTGCCTGCTGTTGCCATTGGGTGCAGACATAGGAGTGATCCCATTCTCATATTAAATACTGAAAGCTAAATTGAATAAAACTAGAGCATTTTCTTTTGTTTCCTGCCTTTCCAGAATGGGGGTGTAACCAGTGGAAAGAAAATAAACTGAACGCTCCAGTAATCTCTTCTGATCAGCCAGTTCAGCCAAAATAACCTGGCTGTGTCATTACATAATGTCAGTTAAAATCAAAGGCAATAGGGACACAAGGAATTAAATGTGGCACAGAGGGCTGATCTGGAGGACCACCACTTCCTAGCATGCTCTGCATTGCAGTCCCTGCAGCTACTGCCAACCTGGCAGTATGAGCTAGTTGCTTCCTTAATCCGTGCTCTGAAGTACCATGAATATTTGGGATCTCAGTCATTGTTTTTTAAAGCACTGTTCTAGTCTGAATGAATTAAAAAAAATATTATCTGGCAATCATGATATGAAAGCAATTTCAAGATTCAAAACTTAGAAGGAAAAGAATCTTCTAAGTATTCTGGTTTCAGAAATCTTCATACCTGAAGGTGATGCTGAGTGGCAGAGAACAGCTCATTCATGGTTTCAGAATACTTGTTGTCAATACCATCAATTCAAGGAGTGGTTCAGTGCCCAAACTCCCCATCCAGACAATGTGTTGCAATAGAAGCAGTCAGGAAAAAAGCCTCTAAAAAGCAGGTATAAAGATATTTCATTTTCTGTTTCACCCCTGCTTTGATCACACATAAATTCTTTTTGTCCCTATGGAAAGCCCATAAATACCAGACATTCATTTCTCCACAGATTTGCTCAGAATAGCTCCGCGATAGCCAGTTATTTCTATTCTATTCCATTTTTTTATTCCCTTCTTTCTTTCTTTCTTTTTTTCAGACTAGTTTTCCTTGGAACATGAGTATTTTGGGAAATCATTAAATTTTGCTGATTTACTACCTTTAAGTCTGTCAAAACTTAGTCCCTCCCACACTCACACACACACAACTCTTGTCAACCACTGTAATTATGTTTGGTTTATATTTTTTACTTTATTAATTGAAGAACTGTGTTAAAATTACCTCTACCCCACTGGGGTCCCATTGTTTGCCTCATGGAGATTTTATTCAGCTGGTGAACGATGGCAATTAACTTGTGCCCTAATTATTAAATGATTCACTGATATAACTATGTATTTTATGTTGGGCTACTGATAAACTGATAATTAATAATGCTGCTTAGACAGATAAATCACTTTTTTCCAAAAGAGTTGTTTGCTACATTTGTACTTTTGGTCATAATTGCTATTCTATTGGATTTGGCTGCAAGCTGTGAGGACTGTTAATTTGAGAAGGACTGTGGTTTTGCTGGGGGTTAATATGTTCTCTGCAGAAAGCAGACTTCTCTAGCCTTTAGAGAGGGTGGCACTAGGATGCCAGCATCCCAGCCCTGGTGCTGCTCCTAAAGAGAACACCCTGGATGAGCTCCACTGCAGGTGAAGTTTCCCCCTACAATGGGGGTGCTTTAGGGCAACTCAAGGTGAGTACCCAGCACTGCCAGGCAAGACACTCCTCAGCCTCTTGACCCAAATTCAAAAGCTGTAACAGAAAGGCAGGAGGCTGACAGTGGCTTGGGGATGTGCTTCCCAGAAGCCTGCATTCCCCTTTTATGACATTACTGGGGCAGGTACCACAGAGGGCAGCTGCCATCCCCTGCCCTTACAGAGCCTCAAAGTCTGCAGTCACCACCTCACTCCCCAACATACCTCAAAACACCACCAGCGGAGCTGGGAAGGTGGATACTTCCTGCTTTCCTGTGCACCCCGCACACAGAGAAGCAATGTCCAGCCCAAAACTTCATTCATGACCCAAGACATCATCTTTACCAACCCACAGCAGTGTCCCAAAATGCAAGGCAGACAAGCTGCCCCTGCACAGCCTGGGTCAGTTGTACCTTGTAAAACTCCACCAGCTATTTATCACAAAAAGCTTTCGGTCAAGTTAATTCAAGATGCGTCTTGATGTACTGTCGTTTAAAACCAGGACTATAACTACAAGGAAAATCATTCTGGCAAGTGTATAATGCTGTGTTAAAATGCATTACCTTAAATCATATCCTCTTACACACAGCACTGCAATGTTTGAATACATTAAATTTCTATAGCCTCAGTTTGGTAGCCTTCACTTTGGAGAGCAGCGATTGCTGCTAATTCTCTTAAGGGGCAGTATTTGTGATTGTGGCATATATCCACATGGGACTTAGAGACACATTTAACCCCTTAAAATCAGGAATTAAAGCCATAATGTTTACCCAGTTCCTGTGCAACCAACCTAAGGCTCAATAACAAACACAAAAGCTGTGTGTCTCCCCTAACACAGCAGGGAGCAGAGGTCAAAGAACTTGCCCAAAGACAAAAGAGGTATCCGTGGCAGAACCAGAAGTCAGCTGAACTCTCCTGGGCAATATGCCTGTGCTTTCCCCACATGAGAAACATTGCTGCAAATGCTTTTAGTCTCCTGTATTTGAGGATTAGTTTTCTTATTACTCCTGTGGGAGATCTAATATAAGGGCAAAGAAGACAGATTGATATTGAAAATTTTCCCACCTAAGTGAACAAAATGGTTTAAATTCAATGACTATATTTAGACATTTATTTGAACATTATTATGGTATGGCAAGGACAGACAGACAGAAACACAAACTGAAGAATGAAACAGAAAAGTAGTTATACATAGCTTATCACAACCAAATTTCCAGATGTTTCTTGAAATTTGGCACAGAGATTTTTGTTCCTTGGGAAAACTTGATGGTCTGCAAACAGCTTTTCCAGTCTATGAAATCTGTTGCAAGAGGTAAAATGTTTCTCTTTCCAGTTTTGGATGACAAACTGATATTTCAAAACATCTACATATGGAAATCCAGTGAGGAAATCTATGAATGGATTCATATCTCTAAACTGAACTGATTACATTTCAGCATTTTGGCTTTGAAATTTTTTCTCAGCTCAGAAAATGCACAAATGAAATACTTTCACCATTTCAAAACATTTTCTCTAAAATGTTTCAAGGGGGAATAATTATTAAAAACCCTTACCAACTTCAGACAAATCAAGATGTTTGTGTGGAAAACAAAATCTTGGCTCCCTGAAAAAAATTCTCCTCCAACTCTGTTGGAGGCCAAGACTGAAAACACTTAGAAATGAATAGGGTAGCTAGCACTGATGGGAGAAAAGAGGTTGCCCTCAGGAATGCACGAGCAGCTCTTTCTTTTTTAAATAAATTTCTGATACAAATGGAAATGTTTGACCCGATTAAGTTCCTTCTGCTTGGCACCTCCCAGCTGTACTGCAGCTGGAGGACTGTGAAAGATGGATGGTGTTCACCAAAGTGAACAAAGGCTCTTCTGCTTAAGCAGACCTCCAGATCCTATAGGCTGATGGTTTCTGAGACCTTCAGATCCTATGACTATAATCAGGCAATTGTGCTAAAAGTGAGAGTTGTACAACCTGGCCCAGAGCAAGAAACAGATCATGTTGGTTGTAGAATGTGACTGACTTAATACTGCTGCAGGAACCTTAATACTTTGATTTTTCTGTGTTTCTTGGGTGTTTTTAATGTTAACTGTGCAATCTTAATGGAACTGTAATGAACTCCTTTGCTAGACTGCATTTGCAATGCTGTGCTACTAAATCTTTATTTCACACCTTATTACAGCCTTTACTGCATGAGGCTGCCCAAAGACATCAAGTACAAAGTGCTATTATTGTGGAGACAGTGGAGCTTAGCAAAAATGGACAAAATAGTAGGGCTGACGATGGGTGCTTTGCAATACCAAAAATAAACCCCAAACATCACCTCATTCTTGTACCTGTTGACATTTCCAAAAGCCTAATAGTTATGAACTGCATTTCCAAGCAAAGTGTGAAATTTTTGTTATCCCCTCTGGTAAGCGTTTCTATCAGACGCCATCACCACAGAAGCCCCATAGGTTTTTGTCTGTCTTGATCAGTGTTTGCAGGCAACTCATGAGGCCAAACCAACCCTCCCCAGGTCCCCTTCTGCCTCCATGTGTCTTTCCAGGCCTGAGGACAGTGGCAACACTCTGGATTGTGGAGACAGGAGTGGTAGGCTGGCCCCAAACTCAACATTGTGATGAGCAGATCAGCAAGTCTGGACAAGTCTTGTCCTCTATCTCTGGTCACACAGTCCTTCTCCCAGCCCTGTGCTACCACTGGTACTCACATATGTGGCTGTGCAGTGGGATGGTTAAAAGGGCTGATGGAAAACTAAGGAGGGGAAAGCAAAAAAAAAGTGTTTCAATGACAGCTAAAGCAGGAGGAGGCTGGACTATGCATCCAAGACAAGGAGCCCAGCACTGACTTGTGTGTAGACAGAATTCAGCAGCCATGGCACTACAGCCCTCACAAAGGTACCCTACCTCTAGGAATGCTGTAAGCTCTTTAGGCTTAAGAGTTTTAAAGGGAGGAGGTGGTGCTTAGAACTTACTGGAGCCCTTATTATTAAGCCTAGACCTCTGTGGGGTGTTACTTTAAAAGTACTCCCCCCCAAGCATGCTACTTTAGGAAACTCTTACAGCTGTCAGTCTACCGCTTCTGCCTGATAATAGGAACTGCCTCCATGTGCTTTTATGGGCGTTAAACTACTCCCCACTAGATCCAGTGGGCATTTCTAAGGTGCATCAGGGCTGCATTTCCCATGTCAATAACCAATGGACAGCTTTGGGTACAGATTCCCATACAATGACATGAGACATTTTATGCTTTCAGTGTAATGTTTGCCCTCTCTCCTTACCAAATATGAATATTACATATATCATATCCAGGCATGAAATATTTGAAATTGGAAATTCTGATTTTCCAAATGCTGGAGATATCCCAGGGAACTCCATGGAAGGATCATCCGGCTGGCACTGGCACTGCGGCAGCACAAGGACTAATCCCACAGAAGAATTAGAAATGGCCTAGGCAGAGAATAGAGTGGAAAAGAATTGATTGGAGATGGCATTTCATATTCATTAGCAATGTGTCATAAATATGCTCATTTCTGATCTGCCTCCCTTTTGCCCCTTGGGATGGTAAAGTGCGAATGAAAAGCAAATCTCATGTTTGATTAAAATTTTAAAGAGATACCATTGGGTATTTTCAATGCAAAAAACAAGTTTTAGTTAAAAAGTAGAAAAAATGAAGGAAAAAAAAAATTAAATTTCTCATAAGTATAGTAATATGCCTGCAGTTCATTTTAGATTTGGAAAAGAGTAGAATTCAACATTGGGGTTTGTGCTATTCTTTTTAAAACTGAATCTTTTATATGATGTAGATCCAAACACAACTCACTGCAGGTAGCAATGAGTTCTGAAAAACAAAAGTGGTCTCTAAATAGAAGTGTTGAATCTGACATTGAGGGGAAAATAACCACTATTCTAGGCAAGTTCTATTTTTTCATTGTAGAAATGAGCGTAAGTAGCTTTTGGATATTTTCTAGTTTTTTTCTGGGATTTCTTTATATCCAGCCAGCACAATGGTTTTAACAGATCTGATACACATTCAAAAAAATCTAGGCAGGTTCATAATATCTTTACAAATCAGCTGTACCCCGGATCTGTAATGAGTATCACACTGTTGGGAAATGCTGAACAAACACACTGTATTCATGCTGTCTAGCTATTCAGTTCACACACAGTAAATCCAGCTGAAAGCTCTGGATAGATTGCACATGCTCTAGATAACCAGGACAAAATGATGGAAATTGTCCAGTAGCATCTCCAATTTAGAATTACAGATTCTAGCAATCCATGGTAGAGGTTATTTATGATTTTTTGGTATACTCTGTAGAACCCTCATTTCTGGCCATCAAGTCACTAATATTTATCAGAAAGATGTAAACAAAAGCTAGAAAAGAGAAGGAAAATTTAAAGAAATTAAAAGCCACAAGCATACATTTCCTCTTGAAATAAAATCTGATTTTTAAGTCACTAACGATCTTCTGCTGATTTCAATTGGAAAGCCCTGCCTCCTTTCCCACAGTTTGATGCAGTCTGCATGGCTGTTTCGCAGCCAAGTGCTAGCTTTAAAGGCTTTTTAAATCTGCAGAAATTCTTGGATTTTTACTGTCTGAAAAAATCTCTGTGGTGATGGATGAGTGGGCCACCCACAGGTGAAGAGATCAAAGATCCATGATAATTGCAATTTAGCAACAAAGGACAAAAAGAGGGACAGGAAACTTTGTGAAATGAGAATAAAAAGATATGTATAAAGGAAGTTAATATCTATTTTCCTGGGTTTCTAATGAGTCAACTTGGTGTAGGATGATGAATTACCTGCCAGCTTTGACTCTACAGATAGAGCAGCATCACTCTGAACTGATATTCATCCATGACAGGGAAGAGTGAAGGTGGTTCTTCTTAGGAAACAGTTTATTGCCACTTCCAGAAGCAGCATTGCTGTGATATAAAGCTGGGAAAGTTGATTTGCATTTTACTGTATCAAAGACAACCCTCCTTTTCGAGCTTTGGAACAGTGGCAAAGCAGTGACTTTACACTGACACATCAAGGAGACTAATGTGAGACATCTCCATTATGAGTTCTGGAAAGAGCCTCAGCAGGACGGTACCCTGAGGGGAGGCTGGATGTGGGCACGAGCGATGCTGTGTTATGGCATGACACAGCCCATTCAAACTTCAGCTGCGTGTTTTTTCTCATGAATTGATACTAATTCTAAACTTTCCACATTGCATGTCCATTCACTTCAAATATCTGCTTGATGCTTCTCAAAGGCAAAAACTATGATGAAGAGGTCTCTGGGAAATGACCTATGAAAATCACACCCTCCGAGACTTGCTCTCAGTCACCCATTAAAGTCAGTGGCCCAGACACAACTGCAAGCATGTTTCCAGTCATCCAACTTCACAAGGCAGTAACAAAACCCATCTACATGTTGCTGTTCCAAAACTTGGTCTTTAATATGGCAAAGTGAGGTTCTAGCCTTGTTGTTACAAATATCAGAAATGTTACTGTGCTTTCAAAGCGGTCGTAGTCTGGCCCTTCACTCTTATTTCTCCCTGCATTCCTTAACCTTGTACTCATTTTTTCAGTTGAATGCCTTCAGGGTGAATGCTTCATCTTCCTTTTTTATTATTATTATTTTCTCCAACATTTCTCTAATGATCTACCCAGAGGAAGAGCGAGGGCTAAAATATTTATGTATGCAGATGAAACTGTTCTTCTAGTTGCTGTTAATGATGTTTGCTTCCCTTTCTAATACCCTTTCTCCCAAAATGACATGTATGATCACTAGGCTTAATAATATTCATCTCTCTCAATCTTAATAAAACTCTGCTTGGCTTTCTGTCTGCTAGCAGATTTAATCCTTCTAATACCTTTAATGCACCTGACCCTGTCTGTTCAACCTAGGTGTGAGCAGATTCTGGGTTTGGACTTGTGTCTTTGATAAATTTACTCTCTAGATACTTAAAAATACTCCCCTCCCTTAGTAAACATACTGGTGATTAGACTGTAAATAGAATTAAGTTGTTCTCAGCAGCTGGTGTTGGGCAAAAGGGTGGATATCTGGATGCGCCCACTTAGCATTTTGATTTAATTTGATCATGAACTTGCCCACACACATTAGGAAGTAATGCCTGTCTCCCACAATTTTGCTTGGACAAATTAGGCTTTGTCAGACCACTTGATGTCAAAGGTTCAGCAATTTGCTTCTTTTCCCTACAAAACAACCTGGAAAGATGCTGGAACTGTCTAAAAGTTTCTCTTCATGTTTGTTCTGTGGTTGGAGGAAGTTCAAGCTCTTACAAAGTAAATTCTTTCTGAACACAGAAGGGCTAAATGAGTGTTACTTCTCACGGTGTTTTTCAGAGACTCTGAAATATTCAATCATAATAAATGGCATATGTGAGCTCTGGGGTACCAGCCTAGTCTAAAATGGCTGGGAGTCTGGAGACGTCTTTTGGAGCAGGGCATGGCTGGCAGTCATGGGGTACCAGAGAAGTCATCAAACCTCCCCTTTTTCTTAAATTCATCCTCCTTCATTGAAACTGCTGTGAAAGGACATTGTGGCAAAATAATTGGGATTCTTGTCTTGCAAGTGACAGGCAGGCAAGGTTATGAGAGGAGGCTGGAAGAAGTTAGAAAAAAGGCTGCAACAGGAGGAGGTCAAAGCTTATTTTGTGTCTACCTGTACTGGACTAATATTAATGTCTCTGTGTAAGTGAGATGTTAATATGGCTGCTTAAGCATACTAGTGTTCCAGAATTTTTTCAAGCATAATTATAGCTTCCAACAAAAAACTCTGCCCAAAATGGGTCATCTTTCTCTTTTCTGAGTATAGGAAAGCCTGTCCTGGACAGATATTTGTGAATTCATGGCTTTGATAATGAAGCAAAACTTGCCATTACCTGTTGAGAATTCATTTCTACTTGTTGGGCTTTGTGATCTACACTCACGCTTGCCAAGGACCTTTTTTTTTTTTTTGATGTTAAGGGGGTTTGTAAGCATTTTGCTTCCCTTACCTTTCTTTAGACTGACAGGGAATATAAAGTGGTGTTAAGTGCAGAATAGCTGCAAGACTATCTCCATTTTTGTACTAGGCAAATTTTTCCAGTGCACTGTGAATTGGCTTCACCCACACCTCTCTCAGCCAGGGTACTGGCCAGGTGACTGTACTCTGCCCACCTTTGTCAATTTTGTATTCAACGGGAATAAGGAGAAACCACATTTTAACAATCTAACCCCAAATGTTTATACCTGTTTCTTCATCTCACACAAGCTCCAGATATGTTTGAAATCTGGACGGTTTTCATATAAAAAGAGCGGAAGATGGAGAACTGACTGGAAAGCAGTATGTCAGCTGTGGGTTGCTTCGGACAGAATAACTGGCAGCCCAGAAGGCTTTTTAAATTAAAACTCATTGTCTGAAAACTGACTTTGCATGCTGTATATTAAATAAATCCAGATTGGATGGAAACAACACCATCTCCAGATGATTATTTTTTTCTTTTGGCAATTTATTAAGCTGTAAAACCTAAACATTTTAATAAAAACACAGAAGTACAAAACAAAACTCTATGTGGTTCATATTTTATTCAACAACAATGCTGAATGAGACATCCCCTTTAGGGCAAAAAAATGCCACTTCCATTTCATACTGTACTTATTTCTCCAATGTCTCTCAAATGATTATTTGCCAAGAAGCATATTATGGGGCCATCATTTTTCCTTCTCCCTCCCAGCAGAAAGGCTGTTTCTGCTTCACAGCAATAAGAGATCTGCTGCTTCTTCCCGCCTTTTCTTTTTTCTTTTTAGTTTGTTTACGTGTGTAAGTGTGTGTGTGTGTTTGTGTACGTGTGCAGGCAAATTCAGCCTGCATTATAAACAGCAATTCTACGTGCCAAGCAAGATGCTCTGCAACCTCAGCACTGTGCTCTTTTAAAACAGCATCCCCAGAGGAGTGACTTTACAGGTTATTAGTAACATTCACAGAAACGGCAACAGATATCCCTGCCCCATCCTTCCAATGTATTATTCATAAGGCTGTAGATTTATCATGATAATTTATTGAGTAAATCACAGACTCCTCTCACTGAGGCATAGTCTGTGGACCTCAAGGAGAATAACAGCAAGTTGTGGACATTGCACAATATGTATTAAAGTTTTAAGTGTCACGCCAAGGTGCAGAGAATGGGGGCCAAAGTTTCCCTCCTTAAAGACAATACAGATAAGAATGAAAAGAGACTCTGCATGTCAGGAGGAATTTATTCAGCTTTTGTAATGTGAATATTCATCTGGTGGAAAACAAACTGAAAACCATGGAGGGAACAGAAGAATTAGTAGGTGATAACTTTCTTTTACTGCTAGACTGGGGTCTAGCTGAATCATGGTAGAGAAATGCATCAGATCCCATTTTAAATTCACCAGACCATCAAGAATTGATTTTTCCAAAGACTGAAGTGCATTTGAACTGAGCATCTAAATCCCTTGTGCTGTCTTGAACTTCCTTTGCCACATGAAATTGAAATACAAGTTAAAAACTTCAATAGTTCAGAAAAGTACAGCTGGATAGTGTACATATTTTTGTCTCAAAAATAAGAAAACAGAATGAAAACAGCTTGCAAAAAGAAAAGGAAAACATACATATATGTATGAAACATACATACACATGAAATTGAGTGATATTATGAGCACCTCCAGTGCGTTCAGGTCTTGGACCGTAACTCATTTACACTTGTTTTGTGCCCTGTGACTCTGGAGACAGTAACTGAATGATGTGAAAGCATCAATTCTTTGTCCATCTCTTGGATGCCACATGTAATTTCAGTGACCTGTTGGAAGAGCCACAGAGAAGGTACAGAAAGGAAGAGCAGGGATACATAAACCCTCAGAGGTTTGGAGTAGCTTCTTCAGGAAGCAAAAATAATAATCTGTGACTCTTCAGCCTGGGAAAAGATGACTCGGGAGAACGGAGCAGAGGTCTAAAAAATCACAAGTGGCACAGGCAAGACAAACAGCAAATAATACATTTGGTATTTCCCAGCACATGACAACCAAGGAAACAATCAGGCAGCAGATTCAGAGCAAACAGAAAAAAGAGCTTTCTCAGTCAGTACATATTTGCAGTGTGAATATCTTTGAGGTGAAAATGTAAATAGATCCAAAAAGAAACTAGACAAATTCAGGGAGGAGAGGCCCATCAGGAGCTATTGATCCTGATGATCAGCTGAACTCCTCAGCTCAAGAAGTCTTATAGCCGACTTTTGTCGATGCTGAATAGATGGAAGGCATATATATTCCAGTACAAGGATTAAGGAGCTTCAACTTAAACTAGAAGGAGGCAAGCTCAAAACAAGTGTTTTCAAAACAAGTTCCTCTAGGAGCATGTATCAGGCTGTGAAAATTAGTTTCAAAACTTAGAAACTTAGAAATAAACAGTTTACTTGGGTTCAAAGGGAAACAAAAAACCACTAATGAAAGGCAAGTTGTTTGTGGTTTACCATTAGGAAGTCACTTATCTATAAATGCTTGAATAATATTAAATGTAATTGTCATAAAAACTTCCTGTATTCTTACTCGCTTCTGCTACCACCACTACTGAAGGCAGGCTCTATAGGATTTGACCCCACACAGCTGCTCAGATGCTAGGAGTGCCTGTGGGTCTACAGTACAACTTGCAGGCAGCCAGGGGGCTGGGGGGAGGCGGGGGGGGGGGGGGGGGGGGGGAGCGCGGGGGGGAATGGGTACTGAAAGGATTTAAGTGGAGCTGGATTCAGTTCTCAACCCACTAAAGTCTATATGCACATCTGCTCTGTAAATCAGTTCACTGCATATAGGATGAAACAGCATGTTGCTCTAGAGCATCAAGAAACCCTTCAGCAAAATGAGGCCCAGAGCTGTTGCAGAGCTCATTGCCATAAACATAAAATTATTGATGGGGTAGCTTTTAGGAATCAAATACATCATAAAGGAAAGTAATTAACAGGATGTATTCTCTATACACGTAGGATCAGATCCATAAAAGTATTTGGCCTCGTAACCCTCATTGACCTCAGTAGTTAGGATCCTAAATACCTCTGTACATGACAGTCTGGCAGTGCTGGCAAAGAAAAAAAAACTAGCTAGACAACCAGAAGGTTGGTAACAAAAAAAAAAAACAAACCCAAAAACCAAAAACCAAAAAAACCACTAAAAAACCCCACAAAACAAAGAAAACCAACTACACAAAAAAAAAAAAAACCACCAAAAAATCAGTATTAAGTACGGAAACTTGGGAGTTTCCTAATCAGTGGGGTTTTCCTGTATTATTTATCTAGGAGTTACTTTGTCTACACTTGTCTGCAGTGGACGCTACTCCTCCATCTCTGCAGCATGCTGTGGCCAACCAGGAGGAAATGAAAGTGGTCTGGTAAATGGCAAAAGCAATAAGCAATAAATATAGCTGTCTGAGAATGATCAGTTCTGGTTTGTCAGACTTCAGCAGATCCTCTAAGTGATGATTTCATTGTGCTCCTCAGCAGTAAATATTCCAGGAACAGAAAGCTCAAGATTGACAAACAATGCTCTGATCCTCCTCCCCTCACAACCTCTCCAACAAAGGAGATAGTGAAGCACAAAGGAGGTCACTAAATATTTGTAATGCAACATTGCTAATGAGAAACAAGAAGAGCGAAAGGAAACAAGAAGGCAGAAGTCCTTTCACCTGTGGTCGGGCTTCCATCCTGGGCTTTGCTGCAAAAAAGGACCAGAGCAGATCCCTTAGGGTTAGCCATCACAAGTCATGGAGCTGGTTGTGGTTTCCCACGTAGTCCTGCTTTTCTTGGTTCTACTCCACATTGTGGGCGTCTTAGCTTTTTCCAAATCCCAGTCTGAGGATCCACCAGCCCCTTCAGAACAGATGGGCCCAGAGACAGTCTTTGCTACCCCAGATCAATGAGCTGGCACCCACCAGCTTTTCCTAGAACAGGGTTTCCATCTCAGATTCTCCACACGGGGATATTGCAGGAGGTGTTTGGCCCATAGCAGAATAGAGCAAATCCCGTACCAGCTTCTTTGTGGGAATAACCTGAATGCATTCCCTGGCTGGGAAGTGGATATTATCTTTTACATTCACAAGGCCTACACACTCACCAGAAAGGTCTTCATCTTTAAACTGAGAATTGATTTAAATTCCAAATATTTAGAAATGAAACTATACCATAATGGCAGGAGTTAGCCCATCAGCTTACAGATGGTGTCATATCCCCACCATCTCCCGCTCATAAAAAATCAAAGCATTTTTTTTAATACCTGTGAGCTCAGGCATGAATAAGACAAAAGTGCAGAAGATTATAACCTTACGCTGAAATATCATAACCTTAAATATTCCTTCTAAGTTTTAGCATTCTTTAGCATTTTTCTCATTCTCACATTAAGATGTTCTTGTGAAAATGGAAACGTTGCCTTCTGTTCCCCAGAAAGTCCAGGCCTCACTTGTGAAACACATTATCCTTCCAATACTTGTGTGTTTGCAAAGGAAGCAAGTATATTTTTAAGACACATCTGACATCTGCAGAGGGGAGAAAGTTAGTTCTGCAGTTCATTAATCCAAACAGCAGCTCTTCTGTGCACAAAAGGTTTTGCGGGGTTTTTTTCCCCCTAGCCAAATTGCCATGCCCTGTATATATATGTTCAGGTGTAAAATCTGCAAAAGGTAATTACTTTCCAAGAGTGCTATCAAGGCTCAGGCACTCTCCTCAGCACATAAATCTGAGGCAGCCATGCATCTCTCCAAACCTGAGGAGGCTGCTTGAAGAAATATAAAACCTCTGAATTTCCCTTTCCTTATTTAAACACCTGCGATTTCCTCACAGAGGCAGTGAGTGCAGAAACCCCACATAAATGGTTTGTAATGCAGTTCTGAATCAAGCCCTTAAGGATTATTAAAGTAATCCATCTTAATTACAGTGGAAACCTGTTACTGGCCTTACATAGTAATGCTTCATTTATAATTTCCACTTAGGTCTGTTTCCCTTCCTTCTCATGGTTCCTTCTCTCCTCTACATTATTTTTCCTTTGTCTGCCTTTGAACAGAATTACCCAATACCTCTGAAAACTGGTAGAATATTCTTAGGGTGGCAGGGTGACTCCCTAATTAAGGCAGAGGTCAAAGGAAAATGACACTTTAGGTTTTCTTCCCAGTTGTGTCTTTGGCCAAAAGTCCCTGATTTATGAGCAACTTTCTGGTTATCCCTGCAGTCCCAGCCAACATCGGAGATGGATGAAATGAAATACCATAAAGGCTCATCTCTACCTCAGTCTAAATACTTTTATCTATCTGTCATATCATTTACATTACCTGTGCTAACAATGCTAATAAAATATGGCTTCCTCAAAGGGAGGATGTATCTCTTAAAGTCTGCTTAATGCAATGAGATCCCCTAAAGGAAGAACAAATTCTTATTCTGTGCTAGAAGAATGATTAGAGGCTAGGGCTGTACTTTGATAAAAGCTTCTGAAGATAGACATCATGAGCGTCTCTGTTGACACCACGTCATTATTTCCATTTGTATTTAAGTGAGGTGGTGT
The DNA here is from genome assembly GCF_023634085.1 of Falco cherrug. Lineage (NCBI taxonomy): Eukaryota > Metazoa > Chordata > Aves > Falconiformes > Falconidae > Falco > Falco cherrug. Next base: position 27,695,779 of record NC_073704.1, on the reverse strand, counting down.
GATCTGTGCAGAATAACAGAGATGCCACTTTGGGTTGTGGTTTTGGGCCTGCTACAGGTCCCTTGGGTTATGCTATGCCCAGTGCTTCTACCCCAGCTTCAAAATCTGTGCATAAAATGCTTGCTGCCATGCACCTTCTTCTCCAGCAACAAGCCTGCACCCAGAAGCATCCAGCATTTTGTAGACACAGACTGACACCTAAGCAGAAGCATATGCAAACTTTTTGCTCAAGCAATTTTAAATGCAGAAATCTTCAGTAAGCCATACTTCAGTTCTCCGGTTTATAGAATGGCGGGAAAAATGACTCAGGTGTCCCTCAGAGTCTGAGTCATCACCAGTACAAGATCATGAACAGGGTCTCCTAGAGGGGTCTGTATCGCTGCTGCATCCACCTGCCCCTTTGCTACTTTGGAGAACTCGTAGCTGTCACCCACCTCTTTTCAGACCTAAGTGACTGAGGGTATCCTCTCCTTTTCCACTCTCAGCCAGAGTACACCAAATCAAGTGACTTGCTACCAGTCTTCATTTCTGTCATCTCAGAACAGTTTTCTTTTCTTTTTATTAACATTTGAGTCCTAAACTCTTGGAATGACTTCATGACTTCACAGCTATCTTTTCTAACTTTTACCCCTCTGTAGCTTCAATAAAAGATTTGCATATTATCCCTGCTAAGACAGTAGAAGAGGATCAGGAACAGCAGAGGCTTTCTTGGCCAAAAGGTACTGCTTGTTCAGGGACCTCACTGCTGGCAATGCTGAGTGTGCAGCATCAATCACAGCACACAAGGCTTTGGCCATTTGACTCGTTGGTTTAAGGTGGTCTCTGAGTTGTTCAACAGACATGTGCTACTTAGTTTTAAAAATGAAAAGATAATGAAATAAAAATATGCAAACTGTGAGCTCTTTTGTTCAGTTTTACACTTGTACAAAATAACAAGCAAGGGATTATAATGCTCACAGACAGCTTGACTGACCACACGGGAATCTATTCTTGTCAATTCAGGTGACCTCATGAAACACTCATTTCTTCCAGTCAATTGCAACATTCACATTATTTGTATTACATATATAAATCACAGAACCACAGAATGATTAGGGTTGTGAGGGACCTCTGGAGATCACCTAGTCCAATCCCCTGCTAAAGCAGGTTCTTCTGGATCAGATTGCACAGAATCACATCCAGAAGCATTTTGAATGTCTCCAGGGAAGGTGGCTCCACAACATCTCTGGGCAGCCTGTTCCAGTGCTTTGTCACCCTCAAAGTGAAGAAGTTCTTCCTTATATTCAGATGGAACTTCTTGTGTTTCAGCTTGTGCCTGTTGCCTCTTGTCCTGTTGCTGAGCACCACTGAAAAGAGCCTGGCCCCATCCTCTTGACACTCGCCCTTAAGATGCTTGTAGAGACTGATAAGATCCCCTCACAGTCTTCTCTTCTCCAGGCTAAACAGGTTCAGCTCCTTCAGCTCTTCCATGTAAGAGAGATGCTCCAGTCTCTTCATCATTTTTGTAGCCCTCCACTGGACCCTCTCCAGTAGTTCCCTGTCTTTCTTGAACTGGGGAGCCCAGAACTGGGCACAGCGCTCCAGATGGGGCCTCACCAGGGCAGAGCAGAGGGGCAGGATCACCTCCCTTGAGCTGCTGGCCACAGGTCTCCTGATGCACGCCAGGATCCCACTTCTTGGCCACGGGGCACACCGCTGGCCCATGGGCAACTTGCTGCTCCCAGCACTCCCAGGTCCTTCTCTGCAGAGCTGCCTTCCAGGTCAATCCCACCCTGTACTGGTATCAATTTCTATTTTAATTAAAGTCATTTATTATCCCTTTATCACGTACAACAGAGACCTGATCCAAAGTGCTTTTCAGCTAAAACGACTTTCTTTCCCCACCTCCCTTTGAGGGTTTTTTAGGGGGTGTTGATGTGCTGTATTGAAAAAATAAATACTATCCATTTTATGCACAATGCTTGGGAAAGTAGGGACACCAAACTAATCCCCTGGGGTTAGCTGAGTATCTTGGTACACATATATGTCTAACTTGCATGGTCTCTGGGCATATTCCAGTCAATATTAGTATGGAGACTTCAAGCTTAGATGCCTTGCCTCATCTATGGGGGAAAGGGAAACCTAAACTGTGGCAAACCCAGCTACAGATCAACATTTCCAAGATTAAAATTTAATTGAGTCAATTATTCTTCTTTTGCTCTCCCATGGAAGAAAAGGTTAAGCTAAATTTAAATAAGCCATGTTGATCTTTACATTATTCATTCAGTCACTGATAAATCACTGTCTTGATAATTTATGGATTCTAAAAACTACCTAGATGATCACTGCCCATCCCAACATCTTGGGGAATCATCAGTTAAGATGTCCCTTGGTTCCAAATTCATTTCAACTGTGATAAATCTGTAGGAATTGATCAAGATTACTATTCAATCATTTTTTCACATGGAGCGCTCTGACCTCACCTCATGGTATCAGCTTTCTTCTTGTGGTGATATGGATGTCTCCAAGCTGAAGCTCCTCAAATTAAAAACCCACTATTAATTCTAGCAGTGATTTAATACTGCTGCACTTGTAAGTTTAGCTTTTTATATTAAGTTTACAGAAAATCTCCTTTCTTTAGGAATGTGTGACATTTTGTCTTTTGTTTTTAAGTGCATTTTAAGCAGTATTTTCAAATATAAGAAAGGAACATGGAAACGAAGTGCCATTTTCAAAAAGTATTTTTTAAATACTGAGCCCCATGCTCTGCAATGCATTTTGTCCCACTGAAATCACTGGAGGTGTTTTGGAAACCTTAGCAGCCTAAATGCAAGGATTCACTAAATCTATACCTAATAGTCAGCATCAAGTCTAACCATACTACCCAGACTTCCTCTGAGGTCAGGGAACAGAAGGTAAAGCTCTCATCGGCATCCCACCCATCTGAGGGTGTTTGTCAGGTACAGAGAGAGAAATTGTCTTCTTGATGGAACTCACATCTCTTCTTTGACAATAAAGGGAACATAGACAAGGAACTTTGACCAGAAGAGCAGTCCCATGTGCAGTCTCCAGCAGCAAAAATACAAAACGTAGTTTATAAAGCTGATGCTGTAACTCCTGCAGCAGGCAACACTATAATAAAGAGGATAACACTTCCTCAAACAAATGAATGTTTTTAAAGTGGCTTGAGCAGTTCGATGCTGAAGACCAGTTGCCTTCCAATGGAACTGGGACTTCCAAGGACTCCTTTGTAGACCTATCTGAATGTTGTTTTGCTCTCTGTTATAAGATCTAAGCAATATGAATAACTAAGTCCTACTTTCAAGAATGACCTTGGCACTGGGAAAAACTCATTGAAGTGTAGTCTTCAAACTCTAGCTTTTTTGTCACTGTCCTAACATGCACCCTTATGATGCAAAGAGAAATCATATTCCTTACTGCACTGCTTGTAGTCTCATACCTACCAGTGCAGCCAAATCCTTCCTTTACACACTCCTCCATCTTTCATCGGTAAAACAGAAAAAAGAAAGGAAACAATTCGGGACATAACAGATCCACCCAGCTCCAGGCAGTCATAAAAAGTATTTCCTCTGTCACACATCCTACAATGAAATGATTGTTAAAATCAATGATCCATACACAGATACTTAGCATTTCACCCACAAGAGTTACAGAGGGGGTGGAAGTGGGAGGAGATAGACAGAGGAAGGTATGTTTTGGAAGAGTGTGGGGCACAACTTCTCTAGCACGTGTTAATGACAGGTCAAGATCTGCAAACAGCCTTCCACTGCTCCTGCTGAGTCTGTCAGCCATCAGCTAATAACAAAGGCAACAGCAGCCTTTAAAGGCAAAAGAAGAGAAGGCCAAAAGATCTGTGATTCAAAGTAGCACTGAAGCTACCATGAGCACATTGAACATACAGAAGCATGTCAATCATTGTCAGATGCTCAAGAGATTAAAAAGGACACAAACCCAAAGTAAATTACTTAACAGTGCAAGTCTTTTAATGACTTACCAGTTGTTTACAATAACTTACCAATGTAAGTAATTTACAACCAGTAAGTGGGAAGCAGTGGGAAGCAGTGATTCAGAGCTCTGTAAATGATTTACTCTGGTTGTTGAGCCACAGGACTTCCCAGGATACCACCAACAGAACTCAAGATCACTACTTCCCACTGCTGGTTGTCACGCTAGAAATTAGAAAGGCAGCTGTCCTTGAAGGACCTAAAACGCTAGAAGAGAAAAAGGAGCGTCTGCACCGACGAAGACCAAGGTCTTGTCTACTTCTCAGCTAAGAGGAGGCTTTCTGCAAGGCACAGGCACCACCTTGACCCACCCCACTTCATTTTTTGATTCATTTTTTGACACCATCCGTCAGGTCTGACTCGCTGGAATGGGAGGACACTGCTGTCAGGGCAGATAGCTTGTCTCACCAGGAGCCGAAAGGGTACCTCTGGTATGGGCTTCAGAGGCGGTCACTGTGGGGTGGAGGGACGGAGGAAGGGGACTTTGCCCTTACTGTCCCTCATGTGGAATTGAAAAGGCATGTGTCTTTACTCCAAGAGCAAAGAGTCTCCCTTCTGCTCTGTGCCCTCCCTTGCAAAAACTTCAGTCACACACAAAAGAGAAAACCCAAAGTGCAACATACTTAGCTACTCTGCTGTCTTCAAGGTGTTGCTAAGTGGCTCCCAGAACAGACAATGTCACCATTGGCCCTGTCAAGTAGAAGACATTGGGGAAGTTTTTGTGTTCTTTTTCTGTGTTTGATTCTGTTTTCTCCCCTCCTTCCCCCTTCAGTTGCCCTAAAGCTATAAGAATAATATAAGATCTGTCTCATCCAGTATCTGTGACAGGTACAGCTCCACACGCACAGCCATGAGGAAACAAGAGGTCCCCGAATCTCCTGCAGCTGGATGACGAGTGTGAATTAACTCTATCTCCATTGCCAGGCATTTCAGATTCAAGAGAGAATTGCTGCTCAGTAGGATCCAGGCTGCCCTTTTCCCCATCCTCCTTGGTTATTTATGGGCTTTATTTTCCTACATACTCTGTGCTGCAGCATTTGGAGGTGGTAGTGGGGGAATATGAGAGCTGCCTGCCTGGGTCAGCATTGGCATACAGGATCCTACTGCAGTCTGGCACCATTCTCTTTCCAGTGCAACACCTTGTGAACTGCTCAGATACTTAAAAAAAATCCCTCATCCCAGACCCCTCCTTCAAGTTTTCCTTTGCTTATCTGTTTACAACAGCAAAGGATATTGTGAGGGTGAAGTGAGCTGTGACCAGCACTTTCTGGGAACAGGATGGTACTCGTTGGGTATAGTCTGAAGACCGTCAGCTTGTTCTGAAATGGCAAAAAGGGCACCAGATTGTTGCAGCCTGGCACAGCCTAACATTATGAATCACAGACAGATTTTACCCTGTTCTTGTTTTCAGGCTCATGTGGTTACGTCTGCACTCTGCATGGCTCCTTGAGCATCACTGCCATGCAAGAAATCATGAATAGCAGCACAGCCCAAGAGTTGGTGTCTCTGCCACTAACCCACCGCACGCCCAAGGGCTGCTCACCGACTTTATCTGTCCCTGAAACTGTTACAATTCATATCAGCAGAGTTACGTGTCTCTGGCCCATGAATGATGCTGTTCAAGTCACAAAAAAGCAGATGTGGTTTAGTACATCACATAAAACATTCAGTGCCTCCAAACTGGGGCTTTTGGGATGTCTGGAGACCACTGGAACTCACAGCCAAAAGCAAACCCCAAGATAGGTGCAGTCAGGCACCTGAACTTGATCCCCCGAGAACCGCCTTTAGCTCAGGTTGAATGCCTCAAAGGTTTTCATGGGCTTAAATAAGGCTGTCGATAGGCTGTGCACTGCAGATGCCCCTTGACATTTCAGGCTTTCTCTGTGGTGAGTGAAAGGCATGTGTTTGAGGAAAGCTCAGGTCCAGAGGGGTGGCCAGTTGCTCCTGACAGAACTGCACTGTTTTATCAGTCTCTATTTGCTAATGCAACCAAGACCAAAAACGACACGGGTATTTCCTCATTAAAGTCATCTGCTCTCTCTGTCTGTTTATTTCCATTTTTAAAAGGCCACCTTCATAACTCAAAGCAGCCTGCCCTCCTTGCTGTTACCAAAGAGAATTTCAAGCAGGCTTAGACTTCCTCCTCTTTCCAGACTAACAGATACTCGATTTCAAAACACCACTCTGCACTCTGCAGGACATGGGAAAAATTGCAGCAAGGGAATGCTCCATAGGAAGAAAAGATTTCGTGCTTTCCAGGAGCATAAATACTCAGCACACAGGCTACAACTTTTGGTTTTCCTCAACTTAGCCCAAGCTGTTTTATCGCAAATTTATGATTGCATCTTGAGTATCAAGGGTAACTTCCTGGTCCTTTTCTTGTTGGTTTTTTGTTTGGGTTTGTTTCCCCCCTCCCCCGCCCCCCCCCCCCCCCCCCCCCCTCCAAGCTGACAGATATCTGCCCATGTTCTGGCTCTGATTTAAAGTTCTCTTTGCCAGTCAGATTTAGTACTTGCTCATTCCAAGAAAACTGAAAGGAAGTCCAGGTGCGGGAAAGCAGATTTGAGTTACATTGTACAGCTTGCCTCTGCAGGACTCTGGCGAGGATGCTGGGTCGTTATACTGTCTGATTCTCTTGGTATCTTTCTCAACTCTGAATAAAAGAAGGAAACCACCAATATGGAAGGTTTTAATCTCTGATTATTTGTTGTTGTTGTTGTTTGTTTGTTTCCTTTCTTATTAAGCATTCCACAGCATGAGGTACTGCTGCTTCTAGAAGAAACTTGCCCAGGTCCCAGGTAATATGAGGACTAGCCTAGATTGAGAAGTAATGCAAATCATATCCTGTGTATGCTTGTTAACTTGTGCTTGAGGACCCTGTGAACTGTGCACATGAGCAGAGAGGAGCTGCTCATCCTGCATGCACACCTTTTTGGGGAGAAGGTGGCTCACAGGTGCATGCTACAAAAGCACTGGTTAAAGAAAGCGATTCCTTCACCTGCCATACAGTCCCAGGTTTTGCAGTCTGCTCAGCAGAAATTTCCTGAACCAAAGGTTGCATGCTTATCTCTGTATTAACAGCCTTGGATGGATGAATGTGTTCAACTGTTTGGGGGTTTTGATCCATTACTAATTGGTAATACTTGTAGCAGGTGAGATTACCATGTCACAGCTGAGAGATGCTTTCTGTAGCTTCGTTTTACCCCTATTGCTTGACTGCTCCATTGGACACCCTTGTCTCTTGGTGAATTCCCTGTTCTTCTTCTTCGAGATTACTATGATTTGAGACACTTCTGTCAAAGGTCCAACTCTCTCATCTCAGTTCTGCCTTTCAGTCTTTCCTTTCAGCCCCAGACACCTGGGAATGATCTGGTTCTCCCCAGAATGGAAATATGCACAGAAGGATTATTCCAAAGAAAGAGTAAAATTCAACCCGAGAGACAAAAGTTCATAGTAGCCTGGGAGGATACATCAGAAAAATGGGACCCTCCCTCACCATCAGCAATGTCTCAAGTATCTCAGGCTCTCCCTGGACAGCAGCAATAGCTATTGGCTCTGGGCAAAGCCAGCTGCAGGACTGCAGCTCTTTTGCCAGCCCTCACAATCTGCTGCCAACTGCCATTGCCAAGGGACCATCCAGCACCATGCCCACCTTCTCAAGGCACTGAGCACAGTGCTACAGCCACAACCCTGGCAGGCTGTGTTGAAACCAGATGGGGCACACAGCTGATCCACCTACATCTTTCTGCCCCATGCCAGGATGGCTGGGTGCAACCATACTGTGTAATGCCTGTAAGAGCAGTTTGTTGGTGGCAGATGCCTCCTGTAGCCAGGACAGCTTTCTTAGTGCTTGGTTCGTTCTGTAAAAATACTGCAAGTTAAATTCAGACTGAAGCAGGCAGTTTGTATGCAAAAAATGAGCACTCCTACTCTGGGGCCAAAAAAATACATATCTGGGAACAATGTGTGTCATGGAAGGTGTTAGGGAATTTAAGCCAGAGAACAAACTCTTACAGACATATTCCATTAAAGGACCAAGCACAAATACCATATTTATTTCTTTTCATTTTCTTCCATTCAGCACTAGCTGATTCCTTACAACATACTCAGGTATTTCTCACATATTTGTGGCAGGGTATTTTGGTCCCAGCCCATCTCTACTAAGAAGATGAGAGAATAACCCTTCAGTTTTCTGCTTTACAGTTGCTATAAGGTAACTCATAATTCAGCTTTCATGTACAGCAAAGTTCTGATGAGATTTAATGGAATTGTAAGTTCTCTTTATGTACATACTGGGAACCAACAGCAAGGCTGTGAATTCATTTGCTGAGGGACATTTACAATCCCTCCCCACAAAATAAAGACAGAATGTTTCATGGGGTTTTGGCAGAAGTCTAATGCTTACTTCAGAAAAAAAGCGAATAAATAATATGAGAAGCATAATTTCTTTTAGACCTCTTGCAATGCTTAGTGTATATGTTATCTCTTATACATTTGAAAGCATCCTGGTTAATATTCTGAGAAATGTATACATGTTGCAAATTCCTAAATTGGCAGGTATCAACCATAAGGAGGCTAGAGAGAGTTCTTGTTCAGCTCTCAGAACCTGTTCGCAGCATGAGGATCACAGAGATGAAATGTTTGATCAGCCATGATCAGTATAGCCAAGGAATGCATTTTTAGTAAGCATTTTTACAGGGTGACCCTCTGTTTCACCCTTTACAAAACCTACACTGTTGAAGAAATTTGGAGCTTTAAAGGTTTGGGGTTTTCTAAATTAATTTTGCGAAGACAATCAAAATCAAAGCAGTCCCTCTCTCCTTCCCAGTTAATTTGAAGTCATGACCCTGTGAGATTTGACACAAAAGGCTACATAACTGCATTTTTCCTGTGCATTTGTTGGGGTGGAGACACAGTTCAGACATGCTACTGATCCTAAGTAAATGGCCTGAATCACGCAAAGATATGAAGAGATATGCTTCGCTCAATGGATAAGGTTAAATAAATGCATAAATCTGTACCAGCTCATTGCTGATGAGGTTCCATCAATATAGTTTAATAAACAAATTAACCCTCCTCGTCTGGAGGGCCTGGTTTGCTACCATTGCAGCTCTTGAACTTCAGCATATACTGAAATTACAGCAGCCTAAAACTGGCAGAACAGAATGCTATCTCAGGCCTGGTTTGCTCTCATCTCCTTCCTACAAAAGTACATTAATAAGCAATTTGTCTTATCCCACAAAGCATTCAGGGGAAAAGCATGACATTAGACCAAGAAGGATGATAAATTGCCAAAAGATCTGCAAGCCATGTTTGTGAAGATTGAAAAAGATAGTCTTATTTAATGCTATGTACTGACCTCATGATCTATGTGTAGTACACATGCTTGGGACTTTCTGTGGTGGGTATTTACTAGGTCACTATCTGTAATGGCTTTCTTCAACACTAAATGGGTCCTCCACCCACATTCTGGATTCCTAGTATATTTAATTGGCACTTCATGTCTAATCATTTCAATGAAATAAAGTGTAATAAGTGATCACCACTTGTTCAAAACCGCCCCAGTGAGAGTTAAATTCAGCAGGAATTTTCTTGAAAGTTCCTAAGATGTTCAGCATCAGCATTTTCTTTTCTGATGGGAATATCATGCTTGAGTGATAGGAGAGCAAAAGGTCTACTTGCTGCATGGTCCAAGTGACAGGTTCTAAGTGAGAAGAGATGGGAGGTGAAGCTGATATCAATGAAGTATATCTGGTGGTAATGTGACCACAGAGCACATGCTGTTGTCTGACATGACAGCTAAGGGAAATCTTAATCTCAACCCTGCTGTTGAAGAAGAGAGTCATGGAGAGATGCAGGCTTTCCTGCCTCTGTCTTTGGTGGGAGCACAGAAATGGTCCCACATCTTGCAGACCAAGGGGCATATCTTGGTTGTCTCCAAGCCAGGGGATCCTCTGGGCTCTTTCAGGCAATCTGTTTTTGCCTGTGCTGAAGACAAGTGGCATGACACGAGGTCACCCCAGCCTTAGCTCACACGCAGGTCCCCTGCTGCGAGGGGGGCACAACATGGAGTAAAGCCCATACAGGAGCTATCGCAGAGGCAGTATGGTCAGTTAGAGGAGTAAGAAGCTGGGACAGCATCACAAGAGAGGGAATACCATTTAACCAACCCGCCTTGGATAGTGGTAGAGTGTGGGAGAGCAGAGCCCAGGCCCAACCCCTGAGCAGTGTCTGAGGGGCAAGGCCCGTGGCATGGGCTGGGCCCACCAGTGGTGGCAAGGAAAAGACTTTACAGCTTCAAATACACGCTGAAACTTCCCAACACTGCCAAGCTGGAAACAGCCTCTTTATCCAAGGTTGACACAGCCCACCAGGAAAAGGTTCAAATGTAGTGTAGCAATGGCCTCTGTTGCTCAGTCACTGTTGGGTTTTGTGTGCTCATTCAGGGCTGCCAAGCCAGCCATGTTCCAGAAAGGGGAGATTTGCAGAAAAGCAGGGATTTAACATCACATTAAGAAGTTATTTACTGAAACTGTGAGATGCCGACTGAAACTTGGCATGAAGTAAAACTGACTGCATCTCATTGCCTAAATGCTCAGACTAATAATGGTGTTTATCTGTGGAGTACAATGCAAATTTGTAGTGCAGGGGACAGCAGAGGCCTAAAGTACAGGATGTTCTGCAGCAAACTCCAGCTATTTTCAAGGCCTCAGATTTGTGAAGCAGTTTGTTGCAATTGCTGGGATACAATAACCCTATTAATCAAAGTTTCAAAATCTTCCTTTTTTTGCTTAGTCTCAAAACTTTCTGAGAAGCATATACAAAAATAGTGAGAATGATACAGGGTCATATTTATTGTCATTACTGTTACTACTTCAATCATCATTACTGTTATTATTTCTCTCTACCCAGGAACCAGACTAAAACTAAAGCATCATATTTGAATGTTATCACCCTCTTCAGTTTTTTAGAGGTGCCCATTAGTGCTGGTTTTAGAAGGATGCTTATCCCACAATAAAAGCAATTTCTAATTGACATCATGCTGCTCTAATATTCCCCCTGGCCTTCTGCCCTCCTGGGATCCCAGTGTGCTGCAAATGATTTTGTGCTCCAGATTTTCTTCAGCTCCTGTCACATTTCTCAGTCTTATTTTGGTTCTTCAATCAAATTTCATCCTCCAAGTGTGAGGATGCATTCCACCACACCACACTCTTCCTCCTTTTCCCCAGAGAAAAATGTCTCCCAGCACACATTACAAGACAAGCATCTGCCAAAAAAAGCACCATTGTTTTATGGCCTTGTTTTTTCAACTTTATCTGATGTGTGGTTCTTAAGCCTTTCTCAAAATCGAATGATCAGCTATAGTTTTTCATCATTGTGAGATTTTCAATATGCCACACAGCCTACAGGGCAGGAAGGCTGGTCACTCATCTGAGTGCTCATCCAGACCCACATCCAGCCAGGATTACCAAAACAGATGGTAAAAGAAAATTTTGGAAACTTCAGAGAACTTCAGTTCATTTTCCACCCCAAGCCCAGCTGTACCCTCCCGGCCTGTTCTGCCCCCAGCACACACACTGGAGAAGTATTGTAGATAAGGCCCAAGACATAGACCAGTTTCCATATAACCCCTCTGTAGGCTAAGAAAATGCCAAAAATGTGTTAGAAATTCCTCTACCTTTCTTCTTTTAAGCACAGCAAGTAATACTTTCTGGGCAGCTCAGTCAAAAATGCCCCTTTCCTGTTTGCTTGAAAACATATTGCTTCTGCCTAAAAAATAAATGTTGATCCATTTCTTTTAAATAATTTCCTCAAAAAGAGAGATAAAAGCAACAATAACAAAGAAATAGCAAACCCAGCCCAAAAGTGAGGCATTAGTCTAAAGTATTTCACACTGCAGCCTTCTGACTCATGTGGTTTCCCTTGGTGTTTTGAATTCAGACATTTTCTTCCAACTTGCAACCTTAAATCATCACATACGGCCCGATGAAATACCCTCTAGAGTGGACGATACTGCAAAGTACTGAGCACTTAGATAAATAATTTGTGCCTTTCTTCAGGGCAATATGGACTGTTCATTCCCAAAGAACCTAAACAATTTCCTCATACCCCCTCATCATCTTCCAAATGTCATATTTATAAAATCAAGGGCTGACCAGGATTAGCCTTTGCCATCCTCAGAATGCCTTTCATGAGTTAGATTTAGTCCATGCAATTAGCTAAACTATAGTTTAGGTGATTACACTCTGTAAACCTGAATTTCTCACAGCCCCAGCTATATCCTCTTTTTTCCATCACCTCCTTTGCCTCATGAAAGGCAAACGAAAAAGAAAAGTGTGAACTCCATCAGTCCTTTCAGTCTTTAAGTAAGAAGTCGAAATAGTGATTTTTTTTCTGCAGCAAACACCTCAGAAAGAAATGTCATTTGTAATATTTTGGCTCAGTTTGACTTTAAGTTATGTCTGTTTGTACAGCCAGAGAACCACAGCCTGCGTGGCCCGTGCCCCCACAGCCATCAGCCAGGCTCCTCCAGCAGCAGGCAGCAGAAACTTAAGGTGCTTGACAGAAAAATCACATTGGGCATTGTGGCAACTCAGGTAAGCACAAACTGACCTCCAGGCAATCTGAAACAGCATTTCATCCTGATTTTCTGAGACTTTTTTCTTTCCCCCCCAAAAAAAACTAAAGTCTACCTTTTCCTATGGAAAATATCTGTTAAAAATGCTATAAATGTTTACTAATAAAACATGGAGAAAAAGAAAATTTCTAAGTCCCACTGGAGGTACAGTGCTGGAATCCCACACTCGGCAAACGGTTAATGATCCCCACAATGAACCAGTCCCCATTTCTTTAAGATTTTCTTTTTGACACCTTCAAAGAAAATAGGGTTCGGCATGTATCGTTTAAAAAAAGCTTTAAAGCACTTTCCAGGGTAACATAAAAGAACACTATTTCTCCTGAAAAAAAGGACCTTAATTTTTCAGAATGCAGCAGCTACATCAGTTTTAAATCAGACAGCTTGCAGGCCTTTAATTGAGTATGATTCTGTGTGAATGTATTTTCTTAGCTGAAGGGGAGATGGTATTTTCTGCTAGGGAAATTGTATGCTGTGTGAAACATCGTGGGTATGATGAATCAGAGAGAGATTTGATTTTTCCATGGAAAATGACATTAAGAAATCATTGCAGTTCTCTCTGAGACATTGTAACTTTTTTATTTTTTAAAAAATAAAACTCAAAAAAATTCTGAGTTTTGCGTATGCTTGGGTTTTGTGCAATGACATCTTCAGATTAGTGGAGAAACCTGGCATACATAACATGTTTCCAATCCAATATTCTGTCAAAAATAGTTTGGATAAGATATTTTTCAGTAAATCCTAGTGAAGAAATTTTGACTTTTGGTCTTTCAAGTTATACATCTCATTTGGAGAACATTTTAGTCTCTTTACTGCATGCTGCATGTAGGTTTAGATAACTGCTGAGAACATAACACATATATCAGAAGACAAGTGAAGAAAAACATTTTTATAATTACATTTTATTACCTTAAAAATTTAAAGATAGTTTTAAAAATAAACATAAAATTGAATTAACATAGAACTAAATAATCACAGAAACAGAAAAATAAGGAAGATCCACTCTCTTTTGGTGCATTTTCTTGTTGCAAGACAGTATTTTTCTTTTTTGTTTTATGTAAAGTTTACTGTATTTTGGAAATATCCATGTGTTTTCCTTTATTAAATATATTGTTTATGCAGGTGAAAAATAATTTACTATGTGGGACAACTTTTCACATAAAATGCTAAAATGTATTCAGTTCACCATGTACGCTGAGCAGAAGGGAAAGTGACACATCTCTTGTCCTGATTTTCTTTGTCTTTTTTCCCCCAGGTACAAAAGTAAAGTAATTGTTAGCACAGCTCTGCTAATAAATTCATAACCTGTCCTCTGTCTCGCACAGGAAAAAAAAAAAAAAAAAAGCAAAACTTGTTTCTGCTTCTATTGAAAAGACAAAACTTTCGGTGACTTTGATCAGTGCTGATAAGGCACTAAATAAATAAATGTGAGCTAATTCACAGGATTTCAAACACCAGATTTACTAGCCAAGTGCATACTCCTAAGGAGGGTTGCTTGCCAAAAAGTATCTGCAGAGCAGTGCAGAATAGAAACTAATTACATGTACACACATGAGCCTCACATGGCCACCTCCTGGCTTGCCTTGCCACCAGAGCCAACACCACCTTGTCATAGTACATCTCCCTTTGCTCACCCCAGGCAGGGCAGCAGAGAGGTTCTTTGCCCTTTTCCCACACCCATTGCCACAGCCAAGCCTAGGAAAGGCCATGCCAGCAGGCTGGAAACAGCGTGCCCAGTGCATGGGAATATGTTCTCTTGTATGGATATCAGATCCTGACATCCATCTGGCCATCTGTAGACAACCATAGCCTTTCTTGTGAGGCCATGAATATTTTACTCCACCTCTTGCAGAAAAGATCTCTAAGCCAACTGCATGTGTGCAATACTTCCCATGTCCTGCTGTGGGCAAGTGGGAGCCATGGCAGAACTTTGTTATTGCCAGCAGTCCCACCGCCATAGTCTCCACAAAAGATACTTCCTATTTTCTGCTACCCTTCTCCTAGCTCTTTCCAAGTGACCTCTGAGCCCCCAAAGTTCCTTCCCACTTCACCCTATGGAGGCATCCTCTGCTGCAGTCATCTAATAACTGGTTTCCCAAGTGCTCCTTGGCATTCAGATGCATTCCCAGATGTAAATGTTGATAGCAATCAATCAGCTTTAAATCCAGCCTTTGCCCTGGCAGATCATTAGACTGTGAATAAAACATGGAGATAGATACCTGGATTTCTGATCAGCCGTAGGTATGCTGATGACTTTCATGTGAGGCATGAATTGTAAGTGTGACAGGACTCATTATCTATAAATCACTGGTTGGATTGTGGTTAACTTTCCGTGGTAACAAAGATAAAACACACTCTTTCCCTCATTAGCTGAGCACTGACAAAGCACTGCAGGGATCTTTCTGCTGCACAGAAAACATCTGCCTGGATTAAACTTCAGGAGATCTCTCACAAAATCTTTTAATCTGAGGCATCTCTCCAGATGAAATCGCACATGGGAGAGCAAGGTCTGTTCCTGTGTGGCCCTGGGGCAGCACAGCTACCTTCACACACCCAGCTCCACAATGTTCCAAACCCCAAAAGCAAAGCTCCGCATTGCAACAAGCCTCCATTGAGTCAGAGGTGCTCAGCTCACAGCTGCAAAAGTAATACTCCAGTGGGATTTCAAATATGGCTTCATCTGCTTCTGTGGTTTTATTTACTGAATAGGCTTCAGTTCACACATGCTCTGGAGAAGCTCAGCCCATCTATACAGTTTTCTCTCCAGCTCCATCACAGTCTCACCTCTGCAACACATTGCCTATAAATCTCTACAGCACTGTTGGATTGCCTCTTTCTGCCTCTCCCCTTTCCATTTACCTTTGGTGCCCATGAAATACTGGACGTGTGCTCAGTATGCTGGGACCTCAGCTGTTTATCAGTGTTGCGTTATGATCCTCTTACCATTTCTCTTGCCACGTGACAGGGCAGTAAAATCCTTTTTACTCAGGGCAGGGACTGCAGGTCAGCAGCATGACTGCGGCTCTGGGATGAATGCAACACTGGTCCTTAACTGAAACCCAGAGATGCAGTGGCTGTATAAGGATACCCACACCCTACTTGCATTCCTGAATTCACACACTAGACAACCTGCACCCTTCTAACAGCATTTCTCCCTGAAAATAAGTATTTAGATAACCACATCTTGGAAAATCTACACAAGATCAAGGGCAGAGGTGCTTTTTGGAAAAACAACAGAGGATCTGAAGGACCAAAGAAATGGCTGGAGAAGAGAAGACTGTGAAGTAAATTTCCCCTGGTATTATTATAGTATGCTCATGTCACTGCAGGATCACAGTTGTTTTACAGTTGGGGTTTTTTTTACAGATTACTATTAGTTATTAAAAGATTAGTAAGGATATAAATATTGTTAGCTATACAGAGTGCAAAAGAACACTGTGCAGATTATGAGTTAAGTGTAGCATACCGTCATGGGGACCTGGAAGACCAAATGAACTAGTTTTTCTGCTGCTGTGCCCTCATGAGAGGCAGTGACTAGAGGGTAATTCAGAAAATGGAAGATAAGTGTTTGTTGTCCTCCAGGTCTGGTAAGTCCCTTTTCCATCAGAGAAAACCAAGAGCAAGAAAGCATTTACCGAGACCAGGTACAAGGAAGGAGCGACAGGCAGGAGAAAGGAGACAAATCTCTTCCTGTTGTAGCTGGCAGCAGCCAAGCCCACTGCTACAGACTGCAAAGGTGACAGTTACTTTCTCCAAACAGTCTTGCACTGTTTCTAAAAGGTATTAATCAGCCTGCACAATCGCCCAGACGGGTAAATAGCACTTCCCACGTTTATCAAGTGGATGCGCGAGTTACTGGATAACACAGAGATTAACTCAGATTCTTACAGAAAGTGAGCAATAAGTTTATAAAAAGCACCTCGTTGCTCCAAGCTTTCACTCCTTATTCTCACATCCTTTCTCTGAAACGGAAGGACTTGTACTTCCATTAGCTTTTTCTGAATAACAACTAAAACCTAAGAGCCCTCCTACTCAGCTGTAAACACTGGGCTGCTTGGTCCTGACTACACTTCATTCCAGAGCCAGGGTATTGCCCAAAGGTCTTGGCTTCCTCACTCTAAGCAGTGGACTAACCTCCTACCCTTACTGTGACTTTCTTCTTCAGCAGCCCACAGATGAGGGAAACTCATAGCAAATGGTGGATGTCCTCTCTGGAAAGGACTCAGTTTGGCAGCAGGTGGTCACCATTGCATTTGCAATGTTGCTTTCCTCCATTTCTAATTAAGGGCCTGATCCTGGGAAGTGATAAACAGCTCCTGATGTATGCTGAGGACCCCTCCCATCCAAGGGTACTTGCTACATAGGACAGAAGACATTGCTCCCAGATATCACCTGGCCTACTCTGCCTTGCTTGTTTTGAACTCTGAGAGTCAGATCCCAGGACCTCCAGCTTTCAGTGGCCATCTCTCAAGGTGCCTTGACTCTTTACTCCCAACCTTATTATAACTCACCTGCAACCCTTTCTAAGTTTGCCTTTGCCACTTTCTATGGCTTCTTTGTTGTACCTTGCTACTGGTCATGCTGATGACAATATTATAAATTGGAACCAGCAATTTTTAAAGTGATGGATAATGTAGAGAGAAGGCCTAAGTGTGAATGAAAGACAAGCCAGTTTATGTGGACTGTCAAAGAGGATCCATGTACTTGCGCAGAGGAAACCAAATAATAGTTAACTTCTATGGGTTGTAACTGTGCTGGTGTTCCTCTCCTTCCTTAATCACACACACTTACCTTGTATTGATGCTGGGATGATTTGTATGCCATGGGTTTCTGCTGAATTTCAAGAAGAAATATATTAACCCAAAATGAATAGCATTGTGTCAGTTGAGGGTGAGTATTTATTTCTGGTGTGTTGCATTTCTTTTCTGCTGTGCTGTCAGTTTGTCTGCAGGGCAGCAGCACCCAGCGTAGCAGGTGAATCACTGCACTTCACTCCACAGCATGATTTATACTTCTCCAGTTTTGGTCATGCTGTTTCTGTCTCTTGTATTTATTGCTCTTTTTTCAGGCATTACACTTAAGACTAGGATCTTGATCATCTGTGCTCTCCCAGATCATGGCATCATTTGTGCCTACCAGGGTAACAAGTTATTGAATTAGAATGGCTGGTTTATACCTAATTTGTACACCAGGGCCTGTTTTACACAAAGGCAGAGTCAGCAGTTGTCTGCAGTGGCAGATTATTAAGGACTGGACCACAGCCTGTATCAAGTGTGAAGGAAGGAGGCTATCTGAGACAACCAACAACAGCTATGCAATGGTGGATGCCCTGGACTTCATCTTCCTTGACGGTCTCAGAGTTGTTAGACTACCAAGAGCATATCTCTGGTAGGTGATACAGTCTTATTGAGCTCTGTTCTCTACCACTTCCCAAGGGAGGTGGAGGTTTCCTGTCCCCCCCGCAGCCTCTCTCCCTCTGGCTGTCAATCCTGCACTGCCTGAGATGGGTCTGGCATACACACTTAGTGCCAGTGTGGGGTGGGAGTAGAGGGAGGTATGCAGTGGGGCCAGGCACAGCACAGAAAGTCCTCAACCATCTGTTACAGGAGCCAAGGAGGTTTCACAGTCACAGCCTCTTACGGCTCTTGAGAAGGTCAGATCTCAGGTAACTGCTCTATTACAGGCTTAAACATTGAACTACGAAAAGAATAAGAAGTCTTACTCCATTACCATCTTTGGAGGTTACACCACACAATTTTGCCTATGTACTAATATGCCTTGTTTCTTGTAAATGGCAGCGCACGCTGCAGCTGATGAGAATCTGCCCCATGCTTGTGCCTTCCAAATCCTTCAGTGATCATCACTGATTGAACAAAGAAATTTGTATTACTGGTGGAATATAGCCAACAATACTCTCTTCTTCATCCACTCCAAAGGCATTAAATCAGAGCAGCTACAGGAACTGATGGCAAGAACAAGCATGAATTCACTTTTAAGACACCATCATTAGTAGCCTGGCTGCAGCTGATACAAAAGGTTTCATATTGCAAAGCAGTTCTTGATAGTTATTGAATTCCTAAGGTCAAAATAAAATCATGCAAGTGAAGTGTACAGGAAAGCCACCTAGAAATTTTTAAATTGTATTATTAATTCACTTGCTGGAAAAGCAGTATTTTGCAAACAGTAGAAAATAGATGTATTTGTGGAGTGAGGACTGTGTTGTTCAAAGTATTTACAGGGGCTAGAAGAACAAGTCCTCTTATTACAAGATAAGCAATACAGCTGTGTTCCTAAGTCACTAATAGGAGAAAATAATGCACAGAAGAATATGCAGTAATATTTGCACAACAAGAAGCCTTTAAAACTGCTGTTCAGTGCTACAAAGAGGACCATTTTTAACTATTTTCTCTACTCTCATAAGTAAAGGAGCAGGTTCCCCTCGTTCTTGCAACCAGTTCCAGTGAGCAGCCATTTAATGTCTTTTGCAAGGCAGGAAAAAGCTTATATACTAGCACCAATATACTAGGACCTGTGTAGTAACTTGATCTACCCAATGTCCTATAAAAGTTCTCTGATGAAAATCTGGGAATCTTCTTATATTTCTACTAGCCTTTCCATATATATATATATATTTTTTTTTGCTATGATACATGTCTGTGTTTAATAATATGATGCCTGCTGTTACCCAGGCTGCGCTTGACGACCCAAGAGGTCTTACCCAGTCCTACATTTCAGCATGTCATGTTCGTGACATTTTCAACAGGCTGCCACTGATGCATGAGTAACCCCAATTAATCTCCTGAGAGATAAGGAAGGAGACGACATCAGATCCATGCAAAGTGCAAAAGCAGACAAAACTATCCTAAAACCTTGGAAGGGATAAACATCACTCTTTTCATGACCTTGAAACCTGAGAAATCCCCAGTACAACTGAAAATGGATGAGAGGTTTTGCTTTTTAGTCATCTAGAAAGTGAAAATCCATTTGACAGGTGTCACAACATCCTGACTGCTGGCTAACCCCCAAGGACCACAGGCAATGCGTTTGCTTGGCACCTTCCTACTGCAGGTGTCAATCCCAGCCAAAAGGAAACCCCACACCAATGTTCTTGCTCAAGGTCCAGTGTGGAGGTCAAGCAAGGTAACTGAAGTTAGTGGTGTCCCTGAGTTAGTTCTGTAGATGGAAAAGCTCACATGGTCACTCCTGTAGATGGAAAAGCTCACATGGTCACTTTACAGAACTAAAGGTTCAGTAGGTTAAACCTGGAAAAATACAGCCAGTTTTTCTCTAATAACAGGCTTCTATTTCCATGAGCTGGTTTAAAGGCATCCATCTACTGACCTTTTTTTGAATGTCAGTAAAAAACCAAAGAAAAACCCAAGTAATTTCTTTTTCCCAAGTTTTGTGACAATAAAAGTGCTGAGAACCCAGAATTTTCTCATAGCCTGGACATTTTAAGTTTTATGCAGGTCCAGCAGTAACACTTGTGTTCAATTTCAAAGAGAGTTCCTGGGAAATAATAACTGTCAGTCATATTCATGTCAACTTCTCTATGTGGCCTTGTTCACTGAATGTCCTCTTGAAACTTTTACTCCCTCAGTGCATCCTTCAGTCAACCATTGCCACTAAGCTGCCAAGGTGTAAAATCAGAAGAAAGTGAACAATAAAAAAAAAATAAGAGAAAAAGCCAGGTGTGAGAACAAGATCTGGAAAGAGATTTTGAAAATGGGCCACTACCCTCCTGATTTTTTGTGATGTCTACATACCTGCCATGGTCCCTATATGTCTATATGCCACAGTCTACATCTACAGAGATCTTACTTTCGTGGAACTCTCTTGAAAAGGTGAATACATTAATAGGTAATATTCATCTTGTGTCAGCTATGCATATCCTTTTTCATTCCTGGCTCCTGTTTACCCATTTGTGACCCTGGCCAGGAACAAAAAATTTCATCTGTAGACTGACTGTTCTGTGAAGCAGATTGCCTTGACCAAGAATTTCAAAAGTCACCTGACATAACTTCAGGTGTACAGCTTGAGAGTTTTTGCACGTTTTTATGACTCTGCTGGAAAAAACTCTGTAAGATATAGTGGGTGGGGACTCAAAAATCAATCCCTTTCTGAAACTCCTGGGGTGTTTTGTTTCCTTTTTTTTTGTGGTTTGATTTGGTCTGAGGTGACCTGTAAAGAGGTGGCTGTTAGCATCCCAAATACCAGGAATAATAGTTACAAACACAGATTTTTACTGTTTAAGGACATCAAAAAACTTTGTAAACAGTAAACAGGTTTCCTGGGTTACTACAGTCACTCCCTACTGCGTGTCCTAAAATCATAAATCTGTAAAGTTAACAATCTTCCATTTCCTGCTCACACTGCTTCTTTCCCAGAATAGATTTCTATACTAAAAACAAACCCTCCCACTTTTACAATTTCTTGCAGTGTTCCCAGCAAACACAGAAGAGCTCCCTGCTGTGCTTTGTATTTGGTCACCCTTCAGCTCTGTTTCTTCCGGGCACCAGCCACTCTTCTTTCCACACGACTCATTTTCCAACCCTTTTACTTTTTTGCTTGATTTCCCTCTGGCTGGTTATAATTTGACCCCTATGTTTCAAAAAACCCAGCACATTTCACCCCTAAACTAGCTCTGGGTAAGTTCGTGATGGTAGTGGAATAAATTCCCTCTTTCTGCTTGAAATACATGATACTTTTATTAACACAACCTCAACACAGCATTTCCCTTTTTTGTGACTCTGTCATTTCCAGTTTACCATCCCCTTTATAAATCCTAGCTCCCCTGTCCTTCCCAGTGGCACTGCTGCCTCTTCAGGATGATTATGAATTCAGTGGTAGACTACCAACTACTTAAAAGCTATAAAAGAGATGTGTTGCACTTTATCTCCAGCTTAGGATATGTTGGGGTATCCATTCTTTATTGGCTTTATTTCTCCCTATTTCTTCCAGCTTCCAGCAGCCACTTGCAACAATAGCAATGATAACAATGAAGCAGCTGAAAATGTTGCTGTTATTTTGATTTAATGAGCCCTCTATTCTGTAAAAGAGTCAATACTTCCCCAAAATAACATCAATGTTTCCTGTAAGACTATAAGAGGGAGCAGAAAAGTTTGTGAGAGTAGCAGAGTCTTTTCTCAGTAACTATTCATCCTTTGGGGACTGATGGAAGAACAAAAGGCATGTGTTGTTTGATGCCTGGTAAACCTAGAGCAGGGAGTAAATGACTGTGATAACTTCTGTGGTAGCAGAACAGGATCTTTAATCTGAAAACAAGGACTCACAGTATTCTTCACGTGATGGCAAAATGCTTTCACCATAAAGAGGGCTGAATGGTGTCTCTCTTTTATGCAGGTGTCCAAGACAAAAAATTCCCTGCAAAGAGGGACAGGCCACAATAAAGATGCGTCTGTCAGAGCACGTCAGTCTGAGTGCAGGGCATGGGGAAACATTCTGTGCTTACTGACGGTCTGTGGATCATTCAGAGTGGAAACAGTTTGCACAGGAATGGCTGGGAGTGCAGGGAGATGAGAATTTTAGGGGCAGGAACAAATAACAATTGGTAAGCAGCAAAAGGTACCACTCAGTCCTTGCCTGAGCTTGCAGGTGGCGTTGTAAGCACAGAAAACATTTGCACAAAGAGGAATAGGGGATAGAGGAATAGTCCAGAAGGTCAGTCAGCAGAAAACTGCATCTTCTTTAGATATGGGCAGTTTGATGATTACATGCCTCTTTCACATGACTATGAAAGATCTGGCTTCCTCACATGTTCATTCCAAACTGAATCTGACTCATCTGTTAACTTGACATATAGCTCTTCACAGTTTTCTAGATACATTTAGGTATGATGATGAAAATCTCTTTCAAAAATATATTCTGTCTTGACCAAACAATGTCTAGCACTGAAGGATCTGATGTAACCTTTGGTAGTTTAGTTTCATGACTACTTGCCCTAACAATCAGAAAAACAATTCATTTCTTGTCTGAACATTAAGAGTGAACCACGACTCCTGATATCAGATCAGGGACACTTTCAGATAATGACAATTTACTATTTGCAAACATATTTTTCTTTCATGAAGGCATGATTATTTTTTTCTTTGTATTTTTTATAACTTAAGATTTATAAAGTAGAATTTTAATGAATGGTTTAGAGAACAGGTAGACAAGATAAATAGTCTGAAACAGAATAACTAAATCTAGGAAAAGGAAAAAGATGGAAATTATTTATGTGAGAGCAAATATGCAGGACAAATGTAGAAGACATTACTAAAATAATTATGATTCTGTAAATGTAGATGTCTCCAGTCACCAGAATCAAGCACTGGTGTCCTGGGCTTAAATGTCCTCAATTTCCACCCTTTTTCTGCTGGGCAGAAAAGACATCTCTCACCAAGTTCCAATGCTCATGTGTTTAGTTATTGTTGTGACTCCTTTCTAACCACACTTCACGGTGTCGAGGCAGGCACAGGTCTCCCACAGTTGTTTTGCCACTACTGCCTACCCCATATGGAATCTCAGATATGGTACCATGTCCCCAGTGGCTCTAGGTTACTAGCTTAAGCAACTGAACTCCACCCTTGTCTCACATGCAAACACTTACCATTAAGTATTTCTATCTAAAGGTCTTAACCTGGAGCTGAATCCCACAGAAGCAAGTTTCAGCTATCTAAGCATAGGTCTGTACTGCCGGCAAGTCAGGCAGGTTATACACATCATTACATTGTGCTGTGCAGGGCTACTGAAATACCCACACTACCCACTGTGTGTCCAGGAGATCAGTCCAGTTAAGTTCAATCAGTTTCTTGATTAAGGATCTATAATATTATACTGTCAGAGATGCAAAGCTTATGATTCCGAATCCATAACCTTTAGTTTTATCACAGGTGCCGCAGTAGCTCAAAGCAAAACCAGATTAATATGCAGAAATTTCTAACAGCATTTATCCTCGCTGTTGATTACACTTAACAAACTTTCCATCTTGTCACTTAATTCCCCCTGCCTCCTTCAGAAGCATAAATTAGAATGTCACCGACAAGAACACCCTTCAGAAGCTTTCCTTTAGAAACAGTCAGAAACAGAGTCCACACTCCTGGAAAAGAAAAGCAGATAACGAATGCAAAATACAAGCCTTATCTATGTTTCCTGCGAATACTATTGGGAATCAACAGCTTAATGAATTGCAAAAATATTTAATGAAACTGTGGTTTGTAAAAATATTTACCCAAGCTCCCAGTCTAACTAGTAAAGCGTTGTATGTTTGGTTCATTGCTTGTCCTGACAATATTAACCCTTTACCTTAATTAACACAGAAACTAAAATCAACATGTAGGCGATAGATAAGCCACCAGAGTTCTGAACAGGTTAGTTTTGATATCAGAAACAGGATGCTTGCAATCATATGGAGCTTTACATAAGCAAGCTGATTTTGTTCCTCAATGGCTTTTCAATTTGTGCTCTTGTTTATAGCCACCTCGGGCACTGTGCAGCATAGGCACAACTACAGAACGAACTACCTCACAGTACCATCCCAAGACAGATCTACAGTACAGCCATTCATGTCCTATTGAACTCAAATGCAGAATTTTCATTGACACCTGTATTTACTGCTTTTGCTTCCAGGTTTTTCTGTGCTGCTTTATCTGCCATGCAGGAATGGTGGTGTGACAACAGATGCTTTCTGAGCTCATCAGTTGGTGCTGCATATTCCCATTTGAATCCTTAGTTGTTGCTTTGTCTGGCTGTCCAATTTGTGCATTTCTGGAGTATTCATCTATAGCAGCATCAGCTACTCTGGAAATTATTACAAATGTAGCAAACACTCTGGTTTTGTGTTGACTTTTAAAAGTAATCCTCCCCTTCACACTGAATGAGGTGATGGTAACCACTAGGCTCAGAGCCATGCAAGAGCAGAATTAATCTTTTGTGCCATAGGACTATGTGAGATGCCAGTGACCTTTACTGAAGCACAAACATATGGGAAATATGACCTCAGAGGAGAGACTGAAAGAATTAGCATTTTTTAGTCTACAAAAGAGTAATGAGATACATCACAATAGCGTTCAAATATGTAAAAGGTAGCTTCCATGAGCAATCTATTCTCCAGAAGCCACTTAAGAGGTGACAGGAGGTATTGAAACTGAAAGGCAACAAGGAAGGATTAGGCTGGCTATTAGGGAAACTTTTCTTAGTGTAAGGACAGGGAAGTGCTGGGAAGCAGGAGAAAATTGCATAAGGCTGCCTGTCCCACCTGTCAGACAAGTGTTTCCCAAGAATGGTTCAGGTCAAGCCGCTCACGTTTAGAGGCAGCAGACAGGACTGAATAACCAAGGGAAAGCTTTTTCAATAGCGTCTTCTAGATTTCTAGGATAGCATGGTGCAAAAGAGGGGAGGAAAGGGTGGCGGGTCTGTAACATTTTGATATCCATGTGCAGCCTCTTCCAGGTGGTCCCATAGAGAAAGCTGAGGATGTGCACATGCACCTACTTGTTACTCCTCCCTCTGGATGAATAGAACACTTGTGTCTGTGAGAACAGGATCCACAGCCAAAATCCACTGATCTGGACCTTGGTTAATTTTGAAGCCTAGTGCCAGACCTTTCTAAGTTAGATGTTATATTTTAACACTGGTGACAAAGAAATGCCTGAAGAGCAATTTGGCATATATCATATCGGGGAGGGTATGTCTCTAAAAAGAGTAGCATCTAAGCTTTTTGTGATGTGTTTCTTAGTTCCTCTGCATTATGCCATGCAGCTGAGGGATATGACCTTGGCCAGGGAACTGCTAAATGTTGGCAGATTCACAGCACAAGGCAAGGTCTACCTTAGCAAATGTTTCATGTTATTTAGGATTACCTTTCTCCCTGAACCTCCGTTGTAAACAGAGTGGGGCAGAATATAGATGCCCTGTCACAGACAAATCCAGTTCCTGTCTCTTTCCAGCTGGACTCCCCCTTGGAAAAACAGGAAGCAACCTTTTATTATTGAAATTGATGAGCTGGGACCGAACCAAGCTGGTCCTGTGGTGACATTTGTGTAGCAGTGATTCTTTGTTGTTGTTTTCAAGTATGACTTTAAAGCAGCAAGTGGCAGTGCTCCACATCTCTCATTGATTTTGGCTGCTGAATGTTTTATGACAAGGACTCGCCCTGCATGAATTCTGAATAGGAGATCAATAGGCTGCTTAAGATGTCGTGCTGTGTTTAGCTGACTGACGCATTTCCTTTCCATCACCACCACTCCTAACCCTTTTCCCTCAACTCTAGCCCATTCCAACTCCAGCCTTTTTTCTGTGTGCATCCATTGAAAGGTTTCACCTGCAGTGTTATTACCTTTCTGATGTACATCCTAATAGATCAGTCACTCAATTGGCCAGCAACTTTCTTGTTATCAACATAATTAGCACCAGGGAACAATCTGTAGGAAGGAAAAAAGTGAGTTCACAAAAAGTCTACATTCCTTGCATCTTCAAAGTTTCCAACCCAAGAATGGATTCCTAGAAAAAAATTCTTTGCATGAGGAGTACATTATGTCCTATTCTCTTTCCAAAGAAATATAGGCATATGCTGCATCCTTGGGGACATTCTTGGGGTTTTCACTAGAGTGGTCTAAACCAGATGTTCTTTTGAGCTCATGGAAACAGCTGTGCTGTTCCACAAACTTAATTCCCCAAGCTGTTCTGGATCTGGGATCCAAAGTGATATAACCCAGACAGAGGAGAGGTCCCACCTCTGAGGTTTGGAGGTCTAGTTCCCTCAGAGCTGTCTCTCCATCTCTGAGCTCAGAAGATGGTGCAACGACAAGAGACATGAAAGGAGCACGAGAAAGGAGACCCTTTCACTGAGAACTGCACCCAGATCAACCCATTTCATGGAGACCAACACATCACATGGTCAGTGCTTGATGCAGCTCACTGCAAACAGTGCTCACCACAGCAAAGCAGTGCTAGCTCCACAACTTTTTTGGCTGTGCAATGGTTCTAAGGAGGCAGTAGGCAGGGGCTGCTGTCCCTCCTGGAGGTCTGGGATGAGTAAACTACCATCCTGAGCTCTCCCAATGGCAAGATGATCTGTAAACCCAGGTTTCTAGGACTTCCCCACATCACTTTGCCCCTGCCTTGCCATTTCCCCTTCTTATGAGCAAGCTCAACTGCACTCCTTCATCCTTCAGGGAAGCAAAAAGCAATTCTGTGTCACTGCCTTGAGACAGTTCAGGTTCAGGAATTACCCTCAGATTAGATTTCCAGGGAGAAACAGAACTCTCACCACTGAATTATTCTGTCCCCTCCTGTTTACTCAGAAGGATAGATTTTGGTTCAAAAGGTACATTTGAATTTATAAGCAGTGAAAAAATATCCTAATTATTTTTTTTTAAGTGTTGGCTCAAAAAAAAAATCATATTCTTTTCTGTTACTTAAATTTACAGTGGAGAAGGTATTAGGAAAGAGCTCGGTTTTTATCCCAGATGACTGTCCAGGGCCTAGAGGTTACGGTACTTAATCCAAAGACTATTAATGAAGCAACCAAGAAGTCATTTTAGTGAATTTTGTGTTAATTATCTCCTTCCAACTGAAAAAAAGGAGGAAAAAAAAAAAGCACAACATGGATCTCAGGAAGGAGGAATCTGTCAGACAAACAAATCAGAAAAGAATACACAACTAAGTATATCTGTTCTGTGCCATTTCCAAGAGTAATAATTAGTCATCACTCATTAACAGCAGCTGCAGATCCCCTCCTTCTCTCTGTTGTCACTTCTTCATCTTCATTTCCCAGGAGGAGAAAGTAAAGAGAAGAGACAGTTTCAGATAATTCTTACAGGACACGTTTTCACTTTCCCAGGAGTAGCTCCATTAAAGCCTTTATATAATAGAATATTGTATAAGTTATTATACTGACATGAAACAGTACATGGTGGTGTATCAGACAGTGTTACAGGTCACAGAACAGACCAGCCAGGTATTTGCCAGTCAAGGAAATTAGTAAAAGCTGACCTTAAAACAAAGACTGCATTATTTGCACAAAACCTGATTCATACTGTGTAAACTGAAAACTGAACTAGGCTGAGGCATTTCAAAGACTGCAGCAAGTAGATGGAAACAAACTTAAGAAAGCTCCTGACTGAATGGAAGTAATTGTTCTGCATAGTGCCTAGGAGTCTATAAGCAGTGCCTATGGAGGACAGGGGAGAAATAATAAAAGAAAAAGAATCCTGAGACTACAACAGCAAGGAACAGCATGACATCAAGGTACAATAGAAGGACATGAGAAACAACACAATAACCCGGACTCTTGTACAGAGATGCATTCAATCTAATCAAATCTCACTTAACTCTGTTTGTACGTTTGTAGCAGATGTTGACTTAATTGAACATCGCTAGTAGTTACTAAGGGTGAAATCACACATTCAGTTACTGCCGAAGCAGTCTGTGACTAGTTGTGCTTTGCTGTGGTGATTTGTGTTAGGTATATCGCCATTTGTATTAGGAGTTGCCATGCCCACCTCATTTACAAATTTACAAATGTTCCCTCAGTTGCCTGTCCCAGCTGGCAAGAAGCAGCGGCCCTTGCCTCACAACAGCCATGACTCCAGGAGAATAGGTCTGGGGCAACTTCACTCAGAGCATTCTTCTTCCATGAACCCTTACAAGAGTATGACATTGGAGTTAAGGCATTGAACTTGAATGCAGACTATCTGATCAGCATGGCATGATTATAACAGAAAGAAAACAAGGATCACAGAGCAGCTAAGAAGCCTTGTACCTTGGTTCTAGAATGAAATTTAGATGTGTTTCTCAAAGACAAGAGATCCTGTATTTTCAGGAGCATGAGGACATCTAGACAGGTTCCTCTCAAGGGCCAAATACCTTTCCCAGGACTGGAGAAGTGGAAAGAGGTTGTATGAAGAGAAATACATGGCATTTTCATCCCATTTTTCTAAACTTTTGTGGTTTTTTTCAGGAAGGCAAGTTAACTGGTCTTGAGAATAAAAGGAAGACCTACACTGGAGGTGCAGAGATCCTGAGAGTTCAGGAGTAACTTGTAGTGGTCTCAGCCTGGCTTTCATTCCGCTACAGCAATCATGCTGGTGTCCCACACATGCTTTGTAAAACTGCTCATCTCATCTGAAAAATCTTTGTACTTATTTAAAGTTCTTAACACTGCTTGATTGTTATTCCAGTGTTTCTGTAATGGACACAGGCAACACATTTGGTAGGCACCAGATGAAGTATAGGAGCATCCTTGGGAGTCTCCCTTGGATTTGCTGCTCTTTAAGTAATTACCTTTTGCTTGCATGGATGCTTTAAGCTTAGTGTAATCCAGGCTAATGGGAACTGGCAGAGAGAGCACAGAAGAGACCCCCAAGATGGAGAATCATAAACTAAGCATGAACTCCACATGCTTCTCCTTAGAAGTTAATTGTCCTCAGTTGTAATACAACTTTTTCTGAGCTGATTCTCAGATGAAATCTTTTAAAGCTCCTTTTTAGAAAGGAGCTAAACTGTCTCCTGCTGGGTATAATCCAAATAGAGACTGTGCTCCCCTTCCCTACAAAGAGATTTGTCCAGTCTCCCTCCCAGAGATCGGGATGGTCTGACACAACAATTCTGCTCTCCCACACAGAGCGCTCAGAGATGCTTTGATAGTCCTTGATATTGCTATGAGGCTCTAAATCCTCCAGCCTTTTAATCTCTCTGCAGGGGCTTTCTCCAGATATTCTGAATATAAAGAGCTTCTGATATATTCAGACAAACATTTGCAATGATGTCACACTTTACGGCAGGGATGAGACTCCTCAAACTGTCTGTTGGAGCTGAATGACCAGTATCTATGTCTGTTAATGGAAACCAATTGTTCAATACCCCACAGAACTGCAAATAATCACTGGAGTCCATTGACATGTAAAAGTTCCCTGTTTCTTTCTTTCTCTGTCTGCTAGTTGCCACCTCAAGCAAGCTGAAGTCATGGAACATGTGTCTTTCCACCACAAAATGGTTTTGAAACACCATAAAAAATTTCAACCCATGCAGAACCTTTCTCCCAAGCAGCTGGCCCCCACCTATGTTAGCCAAGAGCCTTTCACTGACAGCCTCAATTCTTGTCTCATCTACTGGATGGGTTTTGCTCTGGAAACTGATTATAGTCAATAAAAGTGGGCCATTGAAAAAAACTAAAACTCAGCTGGATAGTAGAGACACAGCCCCTTTACAAACTAGCAAATTCTAAATACCTATTACATTAATGATTTGCATTACTCTTATTTTAGTTTAAAATAGTTCAAGGAAGAAATCTTCTCAGATAACTAAAGACTACTGAGTTTAATTATTTTGTAAATTTTTCTACTGCAAAAATGTACATTCAGGTCCACTGATGACTTGTTAGTCCTGCTGTCATTAACCTGGGGTTGGTTCTTCTTTTTTTTTTTTTTTTTTTCTAATTCAGTTTTTATTCTAATAAAACTCTGCATGACTTCTGCCTGGGTTATAGCTCAGCTAACTTACAGTAAGTAGAGTGCACAAGTGTGTAACATAATCATTACAGAGAGGCTTGAAGAGAGTTCACATGAAGCTCTATTTTTAACACCTAAACTGACAGCAAATGCAATCAGTGAACCTCAAAAAGGAGACAAAAGATCAGGCTGCAAATTAAAGAAATGTCAAAGTGAATATTTTCCAACCCAGCAGATTTCTTGTTTGAGCATGTAAACCCAACATGGCAGTAACTAGTTAATACTGCCAGATTAAGCATGATGTGGGTGCTGTGTGGTGGAGGTAGGAGCTCTCAAGTGCTGTCCAGGATGCTAGGTGTTACACTTCCAAAGTCAAGGAGTCTAAGGAGCATTAAGTGCAACACTTGATGGAAGGACCAAATCTGCCCAGGCATGTGCTAATTTTTTAGCTTCATAATACTGCTGATTTGTTGCAGACCTTCTCTGTTGGTCTCTCCGGTGGGGTGAATGAGCAGGTGAATAAGGTGGACTCTTCAGGAGTAGCTGCATCACTCAGCAATGAAAAGCTGTGCCAAGTTATCAGTTACTCAAATTTGGCTGTGTAATAGCAAGTTCAGACATGAGAGAGGACCAGTAGTCTCAGACAGCAAGTGACATTTTCTTAGCAATCTTGATGAAAGATCAGGCCCATTTCCCACAGCCATGGACTCCAACATCTGCACTTTTCCCTAGTAGAGGTTTGAGCCATGCCTTCAGGCTTCCATGTTAAGACAACATTTGCACGGGAAGAGAAAGGTTTTAACACAACAAGCTTTGTGACCCATGTGCTTTTCACCTGCATCCCTGACTGTGGCCCATTCATACATCTCATGCTCAAAGTACATGACTAAGTGTAGATGTCCACCTTGTGAATGCCTTCCTCTGAACTAAGCACCTAAGGAAAAGCTATTTATCTCATCCTAAAATAGACCTCTTAAAGAAAATCACCTGAAACTTCTATTTCCCTCTGTTGATTATAAAAAGAGTAGCTGAAATAAGAACACCTAAAGTTAGGCAAAACAACCCCAACCCAACCATCATCAGTGTTTAGGAATGGACAGGACCAGGTATCTGTTGGGTGAAATAGACTTTATGCCTGATCTGTCCTCACCATATACATGACACTATAGATGGCCTAATGTGCTAAGCTGACCATCAGCTTTGTGTTCATCTCGGGGTGTGAGTGTGAGGGTTCACTGTGGGATGGTAAGTTAGCCTAGTCCTGGGCGCAAGGCTGGACTTGCAGTTAATAAGTTTGTGTACCCTAAATCTTCCTCCACGACTCAATGACTTATCAGGAGTTCCCAACATCCACATACAAGAGCGTTCCCCTCCAGAATTTTATCCCTTCAGACTTTCAGCGCTGGTATTACCTGCCAACTTAGCAGGAATTGTGACCTTAATTGGGAACAGCACTGTCTGTTATTAGCATACAATGTGCATTACTGAAGTGATTTGTACAACCTGACTGCCACATACAGTTAAGAAGAGTCATACAAAAACGTCTCATTAAGTCCTCCAATCACCCAACTCCCACACTATTTCGTAACAAGTAATTATTTAGGCAAAATGCCTTTGTGAAAGTTTTGTTCGGTGCCGTGTTATCATTTATGAAGCAACAAACTTTTCTTCCCCAGGAGTCAGACATAATTTAACAGAAGGGCTATTTATCTTTTAATCTAAATTCTTTCCAGCTCTTCCTTAGTTCATTACTCCTTTTATCATGTCTTTTCTGTACTTAAAACTGAAAATTCATAAAGCACAGGATTCTGTTTTAACTTGCATATCGTATTTGCCATTGACAAGCAGAGATGATAAGATATTCTGCAAATTTTTAGTTTTGAGTTTGATGAGTCTTCAACAGTCAACATGAGAAGGATCTTCCAAACTATAATGTCTTTTGTTTAATTTCCTTTTTGTGTTTTGTCTTTGTTCCTTTTTATTTTAAGAAGAGATTGATTGCTGCTACCCAAATAAAAAAAATAAATGCTCAAAGTGGAATACAAATAAATAACTGGGTGCAGATGACTGTGGAAAAATTGCTTTACTGTCCCAGGAACAAATAGCTACATTCTATCTCCTAGGACACCTCTGTAATCCCCCTGAAACTAGTAGGGTAGTTTAATTCATAAACATCAGTTCACAATGTGGTCATTTTAATTTTAATTATCTTAATTTAATTCTATTCTTGCACAATGATAAATCTAAAAAAATGAAGTTTTTACATTTACATAACTGAGATCAAAACTTATCTCCCTATACTTATGACCATCTGATAGCAGTCCTGCTTCTCAACTCTCCTCGTAGTCTATTTCAAATGGGATTAGAAAATAAAAAAATCCAGGCTACTTGTACAAACATGAAATGGAGGATCTGCTCCAGTGAAGTTCCACATTGCAGTTACTAGGGGCCTGTCTATAAAGTACAGGAGGTGAATAAGTTTCCAGGACCTCACAAATCAAACTTGCTGCAAAGCAGGTGACCACAGTCCATGCCAGCATAAACGTATAATTTTGGGTAGTCATCAAAAAGGAAAATAACATAGTGGTATGTAAATAGGATCATCTCTGGCTAATTACATCAGTCCTGCTTAATACCGACAAGGTCTTGACTAAAGAATTATGTCCACTTTTGAGCACTGCACACCACAGAGGATGCTGACCAGTGTGAAAGAGCACACAGCAGAGTGATGATGATGGTCAGTGGTCTGGATAAAATGACTCGTGGGGACAGACTTAATGAACTGGTGCTCCTCAGTCTAAAGTACAGAAGGCAGAAAAATTATTTTACACACATAAAAAGCAGCTCCAAACAAGGAAAGAAAGAACTCTCTGCACAGCCACTGAGAACAGGACAAGAAGTAACCAGATTAAATTACAGCAAATGGATCATGATAGGCATAAGAGAAAATATCCTGACAAGAAGGACAATGAAGAGTTGGTCTTCATTGCCTGGGGACCGAGGTTTGCAGCACTGGAGGTCTTCTCTAAGATGGGGTAAGACAGTTGGTGGGGAATAAAGTTTAAACAGAAAATTCCTGCACAGAGAGCATCAAGAGTCCCCTCTGACTCTCCTGATTCTGCAAAATTCATGACCCAAACATCTTTTATACTTTTTTTAAACTGTGGCTGTGTATATATTCACAGCTGTGCACCACAGCTCCACGAGCTCCAAAATGTGCAACACTGCCAAGCTTTATTAAACCAATCTGTTCTGCACGGGCAAAGGACCACTTTGTGGACTAGTATGTGCTGATTTATTTCAACCTGAGATAATTTTTGAAGTAATCAGGAGTCTCCATGTCAAAGACCTGAAAAATCTCTAGAGCATTACGTCAGCAGTTATCTGTCTATAATATTTTTCTTTATGCGTTAATATACAAATCTGTCCTGTTTCTTTGGGACGAAGTTCTCGATATTAGGAGGCTTGGTCAATCATGAAATAGGGGGAAGCACATCTGTAAGAGCAATATTTACATAGTGGGTCAGAAGAAAGTAAGCAGTCCCTAGACAGGACAGGCAGTTCTGATCTGAAGCTAAACCAGCCAGCAAAGGGATTTTTATGCCTTTTTACTTATTTCCTTATTTACAGGGTACGCGACTTGGCAGCCATTCTAGAAAGGCTCCTGTTGCCCATCTCTACATACATACTAAATGAAATACTTTCTGTTGCCATGGCTACTGGGTCCTTTTTATATTTTTCCTCCCTTCTTTTGCCTCCAGAAGCAACAATACCTGCTAAGCAATTAAATAGCAAAAAATACAGGGGAAAGTAGGAAGACAAGGGTTTCACATGTGTCCTCATTTTTAGAGGTTTCTAACTGAACTAGTAAAACAAAACAGAGATTTCAGAATATCAGGATGTGTGCAAGGCTTTTGATGCATGATACCGTCCTAGGCAGCTAGCAAAGTACCTGTAGTGGTGCAACAATTCTGATCAGGTTTTAACTCTTGCATTCAGACAATCACAGATTGTTTCGCCATCCCCACCTCCCTGGCTCAAGCTCATTATGTAAATAAGCTCCCTTCAGAATGGATCTGGCCTCTGTATCCTTGTTTGAGTCACCAGCCATCAAACCCAGACAAGACTGAGCATTAATTGTTTGCGTTTGCATGGCAAAATTCTACTTTTCACCTGGGTAACTGTGCTGGTGAAAGAAGTATGATTTAAAAAAACTTTTTTTTGATCAAATATGTAGACAAATTTAGTAATAAATCTACACTCAAGGAGTTCGTTCAAAGAGAACACTTCTGAGATGTTTAAGACACCCCTATTAGTATCAATGCGTTTTTCAGAATAACACTGACCAAGTGGACCAACAGGTGCCACATCAGCCTGAAGCTGCCATGGCCCAGAGCAGATGCAGCCCTGATGTATGAACTGTGCACGGTGAGGGCTTCCACCTGACTGCCTCAGCAGGGAGGGCACGGTGGGACAGATGGGTTGGGGCCATGCCAGGTATCCTTGAGCACTGCACTCCCTAGGCAGAAGTCTGTGGGTTCCCAGTATGCCACAATCAATTTCACAATCCTCACACTCACGCCCAGCTCTGACATTTCTCTGGGACATCCAAGTAAAGGCAGACAATCTGAAATAGGTCAAGCGCGCAGGCAGAGCTGGCAGGCTGGTGAAGGCCCTTGCAGGATAACCCACAAGCTGATGTTTCTTTCCTTTCAATTCTTGAACAAAACCAAAACTTTTCAACTATTCTTCCAGAGCAAAGTTTTATTCGTTAGTCTGGTTTGTGATCAGAATCTTAGATGCAGGCTTGAACGAGATTCCTTCAATACTGTCCGGTGTTTTGGGGCATTAGGAGATGTTCTGTGGCCAAGGTGGGGTAGATGTGTGGAGAAGGTACCTTCACTCACACAGCCACATTTTTTGAAAAAATAGCCATTCCTTCTATTGGCCCACAGAAACTATATTGAAACTTCATCCAGCTCTGTTATGTTAAAAGTTACACTGCCCAAGATAAGAAAGACACCGTGCTATGGACCAGGAAGATCAAATTTCTTTAGATCCTACCATATTTTTACAGATCCTGATTAATTTTTTCTGTGGTTTTTTTTTTTTAATCCTGTCCTCTCCACTGGTTTTTTCCCTCCTTTTAATATCTCTGCTAATATTTTTACAGAGGTAAAGCTGTCTCACGAGTCTTGAACTGTTCCCTGCTCAGATAGCTTTAGCAGTACCCAGACCCCCAGGCTGCATCCTCTCTGCAAGTTTCTGTCCCGCTGCTTATAAGTGATGTTTTCTAAGACTTTTCCAAGTTTGCTACATTTTAAGATATATCTTATATCATATATACTTCATAAGATATACCTCGCAAAGTGTTTGAGAGTCACAGTTTTAGTTGTGCATGGCAGAGGATGACAGAGTAAACCATAGGAGGTGGAGAAAATCAATAGAGAAGTATTGTGCCTTCTCCATTCTCCACTTGCCACTGATACTGACGAAAGACTCCAATAATGCAGAAGTCATTCTAGTATGTTTTTCTGGCCATTGTTTTAGGGGGGAGTCTACCAACACAGCAGCAAAGTCCATCCTCAAGTTTCTCTGGCAAAATGCATTTTTTTACTGCCACAGTCTCACAGCTGACTCATGCAGGCATAATCAAGCCCTAAAGCAATTAAGCTACTTTGGCCTTTGTAAGGCAGTTTAAAAGACAGATCCATTTCAGCACAATTCAAACAACACAAAGAAAAGCTTTTATTATCCTGATTTATTGAGGTTTTCCATTTCTCTTTTATTTAAGTTCAATGTCTTGCATTCAATTTAATGACAATAGTTCTGTAAAGCATTGAAACGCCCTATGACTATTAGAGGAACGTTTATTGAGGTCTAATAAGAGACAAATCAAGTTTTCATTTAAGTGCCTAAAAAAAATACAAGCAATAAATGGCTGATTATATATTTAACGATACTGTAACTTATACTGTACCAACAGAAAAAAGCTTTTTCATTTCCAATTTAACACTATTGCCTGTTGTTATCATTAGGGGAAATGTTTATTATTATTCTAATTGGAAGCAGCAAGTTAAAATCCATCTTCATTTAAAAGCAAATACTGCTGCTCAAATGCTTAATATGTATGTATAACTCTTGGGGGATTTTTCTGGGAATGCTTGTTTATTAGAGTGGTCCACTCCAAACATGGATATTACACGGGCCTGAAGGATGCCATTGGAAGGCACTGCAGTACTCATTTCAGAAAAGGGTGTTCCAGTAGAAAAAGCATTATGGCCCAAATTCTGACATCAGACTTCTGTATAATAGCATGTACAGAAGAAAGCATGAAACAAAATTTCAGTGGTAGAATCCAACTTTTCTCCTTAGTCCTGGAAGAAACTACATTTTCAGACTGTCTCACTTGTCAAGGTGGGTGTTGAGACTGTCTTTTTGTGGTTTCCTTGTATTGCTCTGTTCTGTGTATTTTTTTATTTCTCTGCTTTTTAAAACTTTGCCAACATGACAAAGTCACAAAATTTCTTTTTATTAATCTGTGAAAATGTGGAGAGACCAAGAAAGATAACCATAAAGATAAACCCTTATAGTGCATTTAGTTGGGAAGGACAGAAGTAGATTGTCAAAAGTATTTCAATCTCTGTCACCCAAAAAAAAAGGAAAATTGGAAAGATTTTCAGGAAACGTTAAAGTTTTGAAATGAAACCTTTTATTTTGCAACTGAAAAACCGAGGCACAAAGAGATTAAGTTGCTGGCAGCAAATTTAAAACCTATTCTGTTGTCTTGACTTCATCCTGACCCAAAGTATCTAATGTGCCTTATTATAGAGGACACGGGACCATTTCTCTGTATTTTGATTCTGGCTTCATTTGTCCATACAATTTAGGTCCTCAAGTCCAATGCCTTCCAATCCCAAGAACCAATGCAACAGAGATATCATCCCAAAGTGTCTTTCAGGCATCCCTTGATAAACTACCCCTTGGTATCTCACCACAGACTGGACTTTTAGAAAAAGACCAAAAGCCACAATTACTGAGCAGTTTACGAAAGGGAGAGAGGTAAATGCTTCCCCACTTTCTTATGAAGCAGATGCCAGTGCTACTTGATGTCCATCACAGTGTTGCCCAGGACACAGACACATTGCCCAGTGCTATGGAACTTCTGTGCGGTCAAGTCCCGTGGAGTTTTCTCCTGGGGAAGGATTTCCAGCCTGGACCTAAGGAAATTCTAAACATTTTGATTTCACACAAGAGTTATCCTGTGTTGCTTTATACATTTGTGCTTTACTTACAAAGATACTAAAATTAACAGGCATGGTGATGGCAAACACTCATTGTGAATGACAGAGTCTGTCACAGTGATCTACTCTGTCTTACCATGGTGGCAACATATCAGCCCCTCACTGCTTCTGGTTTGCAATTCCTGCATTTTCTCTCTTCACCCCCTTCCATTTCTAAGAAATATCAGAGCTGATTTATTTTATATTATCTGCAACTGGCTCTAAGGAAGGGTAGACCACTGTGGGTATGATTCACTGACAAGCTGATTTTCTTTCCTAGGAATTGATTTAACTATAAAAGCAAAGGATAAGACAGCTATTGAACCAGTTAAATGATTTAAAAATTGGGGACTGAGTGTTTGATCCATCAACAGGCATCAGCACTGAAATTAAACCTGCAAGAAGGCAAGGATTTTATTTAATTATTTTTTTAAAAGCCCATGTGAAGTTATTTACACTTGAGACAAATATTAAAGATGCCGTGAAATTCACTGTCCCTGCACTTAAGTGGGGAGCATGGCAGAATGGAGTCTTGGTGTGGATGCTGCCATTCCTGACACCCTGTTAGCTTGCTAGTATGAAATACGTTCTGACAGTGCAGTAATATTTGTAAAGCTTATTGGGAAGGATATCACATCATCCTGCTGTTTATTCAGTGAAGCTTAACGTATCACTGTTGAGGTTGTTCTGTGTCTTGCTTACGCATCTTGACTTCCCTACACCCTTCCTTTGCAAAGTGTCTTTTTCATAAAAGGCTTGCGTTTGCCTCCATGTTCATACCACTTCGCACCATTTCACTGCTCAGCAATGTAAATCATTCAATTCATGGCTCAGATTCAAAGGCATAAAAGCCTTTGTATACAAAGGCGATCTGTGGTTTTCTGCAGTCTGCATATGTTGCAAAAGGGCATATTTAGACAGTCTAGGGAGAATAAACAGGCAGTTGTCTATGTGATTTCGGCTTTCCTGGTGATTGCATTCTACTAGCTGTCAGCCTCCTATACTGTCCAGTTTCATTTCTGTCGTTCACCTGTTGCATCCTGTTAGTCAGTCAGATTGAAAACTTACTAGGCCAAAAAATGTTGGGCTATCATTCTGTCTCATAATTACATTACTCACAGCATCATCTGGCACATATACATTTGCTGCAGATCAAGAACATATATATTATTATCCTGCCCTAAACACAATCTACATTTTCAGCAATTATTAGTTAGTGTTTGGCATCTGAGTGTCAATATGAGCCATTTTAAAAGACCCTGATCGCCAAAGGAAGGAAAGACAGAACTCCTTGGATTTTTTTAATAAAAGAGAGAGAAAGACACTTTTAGAGATCATAAGCTGAGTGATTTAATGCTTTCAAAACAATGCATCTGAAAGTATGTCTCTTTCAAACATTTCAAGCATGAGCCATACCTTATTTCAGAATACTCCTCTTTTCCACACAGAGCATTACAGTAAAACTAAAATTCAATCAACAGAAAGAAAGATAGCATGTAATATGAAAGATTGGACATCATGATGTGTGGTACACTGTAGTAAATTAATACATTAATTTCAAAGTGGCCACTTGAGGCCATTTCCTTTCATCCTATCACTTGTTACTTGGGAAAAGAGATCGCCACCCACTGCTTACAATCTTCTTACAGGTAGTTGTAGAGAGAGACAAGGTCTGCTTTGATCTTCCGTCTCTCCAGACTAAATGACACTCAGCCACTCACTGTAGGACTTACTCTCTAGACCCTTCACCAGCT
This sequence comes from Falco cherrug, assembly GCF_023634085.1. Lineage (NCBI taxonomy): Eukaryota > Metazoa > Chordata > Aves > Falconiformes > Falconidae > Falco > Falco cherrug. The sequence continues at coordinate 27,656,650 of NC_073704.1, read as the reverse complement.
TCATCACCATTCTCTGAAGGGCTTTAAAAACTCCTGGTCATTGTCTCTCCAGGCCTCACTGTGCTCGACACCACCCAGCACCAGAGCTCCCCATGCACTGGTGTCATGATACTGCACTCACCTTCCTAACACAGCCAGGGTGGCTTCATTTTGCACCCCGGGACGGCTAACTGTCCTTCCCGTCAGTACATGGCAGTCAAGGAAGAGATAGTAGCAGCCATGAGCAGTGCTCTGTTTTCTGTATTGAGGATTATTCTCACCTTTCCTTTGCTTTCTAAAACGGCATAGGAAGCAAGCCCGAAGGCTGTTTCTGCAAAAGGAGGGAACTCTGGGCCTGCCCACTCAGTACGTGCAGATGCTTCTGGGGGAGCCCCATTGCAGGGGGAGTTGGGAAAGTCTGTGAAGGTGCACATGCTCCTGCCCGAGGAAAAGAAGCCCAGGAGACGTTAAGCAGAGACACTGAGGCTACCCTGCAGCACTGGAGCAGAAAGGGGAAACAGTCCATGAACTGTCTGTGCTCTGGGGCTGGCAGGGGCAGCCCCCCCTTTCTGAAACTCAGCTGGTACCCGTACTCGGCATGCACTGCAGGCAGTACTGCTAGCTCAGGGGCTGCATGACGTAGACATGCCATAGCAAAAGCAGATCATACAGGCAGGGTGGTCTGTTTGGCCGTCCCATGGCTGGAGACTCAGTTCCACATCCAAGGGTTATGAAGATGCCCTTGTGGAAATCAAAAAGAAAGATCAAAGGCAGGCCTGAACAAGGAATTGCACTCTCTGAAGTTACTACTTTCATTGTTACTTTTGTGCTTCATAGTCTAGTACATCACAGCGGGGCTTTCATGCTTTTTTTCTTTTTTCTTTTTCTTTCTTTTTTTTTTCTTATTATTTGTGATGTTCAGCAGACTATCTTCTTTTCATCTTATTTGATGGATTTTCCCCTAGTTGTTTCAGTCCTTTTATTCCCTGAAACACAGCTTAGGGCTACCTTGTTTTCTTCTGTTAAGGTGGCACCATGAACCTGCTGTATCACGGCGTGATCTCATGCTGACAGCTCTTGAGAACAAAGCCTGCTTTGACTGTGAGTTCAGTCTCCAGGCTCTGCACCGGCAGAGCTCAGTTAAACTCACTGAGGTCTTGCACCTTTCCGTGGAGAAGAGGACAGGGTGAGAAGCTGCTGAGTGGGAGGGATGGAGAATACCCTGAGCTGTGTCATATTGCTCTTTAATTCCACTTTAAATGCAGCCTCTGAGCTTGGTCAGGGCATGCAATACTTTTAGGGCCAGCTGGTACTAGAGGTACGCAGTATCTCCAGGGGTAACCATGACATAAGGAATAGAATAGAGAAGAACAAAACAGAACAAAACATTATATTCACAGAAATAAGAGAAAAAAAATATGTTTTTTCTCAGGCAGAGAGCGGATCCCATAAATTCCAAATAAATTATTTCAGGAGCAGGGTGTTAAAATCTTCCAGAGGAAAAAATATATTATAAACAGATATATAAAACTTACTTTTTAAGAGATCAAAGAAACCTTAACTCTGTCCCAGAAATGAGCATGGGATAATGCTAAAACAGTTGTGTGGCTTAACAGAGTGGTGCATGCAGTGTGAGGGCCGTGCTGTGACACGTGTCCGTGGCAAGGGCACAATGTTGCAAACTGGCATTGCAAAAGGCATCTGCCAGATCCAGGCTCCAGGGAGGTAAGAGAAGGGGGCACTGAGCCCTCTGAGACAGGGGAGGAATCAAAGCCCAACACCACAGCTTTGTGAACCCCATTCTCCTCCGTATCATGAGCCCTGGGGCAGACCCAGCAAGGACATGGCTAATTTGGGCTTGTGCTGTCATGCTGTCATGGTTTGACCCAGCAGGCAGCTAAACACCACACAGCCACTCGCTCGCTCCCCCGCACCCAGTGGCATGGGGAAGAGAATTGGTGGGGAAAAAAGAGTAAAATTCCTGGGCTGAGGTAAAGTCAGTATAACAGGACAGAAAAGGAAGGAAGAATAATAACAATAATAATAAGAACACCACCAACAGCATACAAAACAAGTGATGCGCAATGCCATTGCTCACCTCCTACCAACTGATGCCCAGCGGGTTCCCGAGCAGCGGCCCACAGCCAGCTTTCCCCTTAGTTTATATGCTGAGCATGATGCCATGTGCTATGGAATATCCCTTTGGCCAGCTGGGGTCAGCTGTCCCGGCTGTGTCCCCTCCCAGCTTCTTATGCTCCTCAGCCTCCTCACTGGTGGGATGGGGTGAGTAGCTGAAAAGTCCTTGACTAAATGTAAACACTGCATAGCAACAGCTCAAACATCAGTGTGTTGTCAACACTATTGTCATCCTAAATCCAAAACACAGCACTGTACCAGCTACTGAAAAGAAAATTAACTCTGTCCAGCCCAAAACAGGGGCACGTGCCCAGCTCTGTGGGGAGCTTCTCTCTTAGGGCAGTTCTCATGCTGGTCCTAGCTGTCTGCCCACAGGTTCTCATGGATCTGGTCTCTCAGAGCAGGGGAGAACATATCTGGAAACTGCTCCCCATGCTGTAGACTCCACTTAGGAGGGCTGCCCAGATGCACAGGCCGCAATACAGATGAGGCAGAATCTCACACCCAAGTTAGGCGTAAGCACAGATGTAAGCTCTCCTCCTTTTTTCATCTTAGCCATGCCAACATTTGCCTTCTTCCTTGTCACCAGGGACAAACTTCTTTGGTCTTCAGGGCAGCAGAAAAAGCACAAGACTTCCGTTGAAGCTGCGACAGGACAACTCTTCTTCCTTAATAAAGCTTCCTAAGGTCCCATGTCTGTTCTTCTCAGCATAATGCACTTCACCATCTCCCCCTCCAGCCAGAAGTGACCTGCAATGTCTTTTGCTCCTGTGCTCCCTGTCTTCCTCACAGCGGAGGAAGGAGAGGAGAGACCTGTCAGCTGCACTGCAGGAACCAGAGTCTCCTCACTCTGAGCAGTGACTCCAGGGCCTCCACTTACTGAAAGAGATCATTCTCTGCACTCTGATCTGACTTTCCTCCAAGCTGGCCAAATCTCTTCATTATATATCCTTCCCAACATATGCTTTTTTCAGCTTTGCCAAAAGGGAAGGGCTCCCTGGGAGAAGATTTCATGAGGAGATTTTTGCTATTTTCGCAGCACTAGGACTCTAGTGCAGAATAAGGGATAGGACTGCTACAGCATGGGATTCTGTAACAATCATGCAAGACCACCTTACTCTCATACGCACACAATGCACTGGCACTTGAATTTGTGGCACCTGTATCCTGGTATTTTATCCTTGTTCAGTCTTAGAACTTATTATCACTATGAGCTCACACCTGCCATATCCCACCCAGGTATCTTTCTGCTTTTCTTTTGCCTTCTTTCTCTGTGTCTTTCTCTGCTGTCTCAACCTGATGCAGAAGATGGGTTTTCCAGTGCACATAAGCAAACTACGTTTCTTTTGAGGGGAAGGTCATAACTGTGTTAACCATTGATTCTCCTCTACTGTAGAGAAGCACCAAGGAGCTTTGGCCAATGCTGGGCTCCTCTTGTGCTGTGTGCCTACAGATAGAGATAATTTTACTCCAAAACATGTCCAAATAACTGTTAACTCCTCTTTTTACATGATGAATGGAGGCACAGGAGAGTTAGAATGAAAGCCATGAGCAGAAGATCCCCGGCCTGGTTCATATAATGCAGCACTGTGGGTTCTTCCCTTTTAAAAGGAGAAGATAGCAAGCAGCCAGTCTTTTGGAGGGGGCAGGGCCTTTCTTGTAGCCGTCAGTGGCCAGCACTATCAAAAAGAAGGTTCCCTAGGGACCAAATGGGTCCCTGTAACAGCATCTTTTCAGTATGCTTCTAACTATTGAGAAGCAAAGCACTGGCCCTTTTTGCACAGGGAGGAGATGTCTCCACTCTGCCACAGACCCCACTAGAAATGCCACACACATTTGGTTTCTGTATTAACAGCTTTGGGAGACAAGGACTTTTATCTACGGGCACATTTTTGAGCACTCAGTCATGAAATAACATCCATCCATGTAAAGAGTGTGAGAAGGCTGTTTTAATGATTTTCTTTTTAACCTAAAGGGAGCTTGCACCATCTGTCCTGCTGACAGGTTCACTGAGGAGAGATGTCCATGGTATGTCAGCTGGGTTTCACACACTCACTCGTGAATCCTGCCCATGAATGGGATTCTCTCTCAGGCCAAAGGTACTAGCTGCTTTAATTGAAGGTCTTCCCACACCTGCAATCATTGGGAAGGCTTGGGCTTCCATTTCCCATAAGTTTTGCCTTTTTTTAATGCCCTGACCAATTTCAGCTAGAGCAATTGCTGCTGTCTAACTGCCCAAAATCCTCTCTGTAATTTTCATTAAGGAGAGCTAATTTTTATCCTTATCTTCCCATTCAGTACACCTGTATTGTCTCAAACAGCCACCAGGTTTCCCCCAGTGGTGCCTGTGTTTCAGGGTGTGGAAGACCAACATTTCACGAGCTTTGTATTTCCAGTTTGTGACATCCTGAATGTCAGTACAATTTACAGGAACTGAGCACTGTAAGTGGCAGAGCCTTAAGTAGGGTGTTAGGCACCACTTTTGTGTTTCCACCAAGATATTCTTTGGCTTATAAGAAACAATGGTGTCCATGATGATTTAATGTCACAACCTTGCATGTGGTTTTGTGTCCAGTTAAACAGAAGTCACTGCTCAGTTGATAAATCCTACATGGAAATGGAAAATTTATCTACTATTTAGAGAAAGAAGCTTGTCTGCATCTTGAATTTAGAAATGGTCTCTGTATTCCATTGGCCCTTCTGCATGCCCAGCAACTGCCTGTGGTGATGAAGACTCCCACCACAGCACCTTTGTCCTGCCAGAGAGCACAAATGGGTTTCAGCTCAGTGTCCCCACTGTAGGGGCAAATCTTCTTTCGGCCTCTCCATTTACTTCCAGGAACAGAGAAGACACTTAGGTGAAGGAGCCTTTATTGCAAGTGATACCATTCAGGCTTTCTGCAGGGAGCCAGACTGGAGTATAACGACTATACTGAAGAGTGTCTCAGAGGAAGAGGATGAAGTAATCTAAAAGAAATGAAGACTGAAAGCAGTAGCTGACACTTAGTCTTGCATTACAGCCCATGGGACAGAAGGCACAAATACAGTAAATTACCTGTAAGATGTCTCTTCTTCCTAGAATGTATGACTTCTAAGATACTGGCAATACAATGAAATGAATGAAAGATTCTCCCTTTCTGTCTTTAGAGGACTGAGTAATAACTTACAAGCTTCCTTGTACAGCAATATTTTAGTCAATATTTATAGAACAATGTAGTAAAGCGGCTTGAAATTTGTTCCCTATTTGATAATAAATAAAGATGGTATTCAGATTTCTAGTTGCCTTTAAAACTGTCTAATCTTCTATTTTTATGTGGTTTCAGCCTGAATAATTTAGTACCAGAAGAAAGCTAGCCCCAAAAGTATGAGGTCTCAAAACATCCAGAGAGGAAACTGGAGAAGCAAAAGGCAATGTTCGTCTATGCCATGGAGCTACACGTGGCACATCTAGACATTTTGCCAAGACAGGTCAAAACAAAGGGACAAATCTTATTTTATGTCCCTGTTGCTGATTGTGGTATGATAAATAAGGCGGTGTTGATGGCAGTTTACTGTGGCAAAACTTTCCAGTTCTTCATTCTTTCTGAGTGCCTTTCTCTGTCCTGCATTCAGCAGTTTCAGCAAAATCCTTGTGTCTCTTCTGCTTCTCTCCTCAGTTGAGAGGAGAGAACCAACTAAAGCAATGGCTTACATTTGGGTATGGTAGCCATGGCTCTGGGAACAGAAGAACTTAGAGTTCCTTTATTTTCCTTCATCAGTGTATACCTGTTTCCTGTTCTTTCATTATGTTGTATGCTCATTACTCCAAGTTTATGCTTCCTAGTGACTGACTAAATCTGTAATCTTAAGTGTTTTGAACTGCTGGAATAAAACAGAGATATTAAACTGCACTGAAAGTTGTCCTTAGCACCGTTTATGTTTGAATATACTGTATTGTTTCTTTCATCATTACAGGTTATCTGGCATTCAGCTCAGGTCTTCCAACTGTTGCTGTTCTGCCCACGATACCTCAGCAAGTGCACTACCAGAAATCTCACTACACAACTCCCCTCTCCAAACCACTTATTAAATCACATCGTATTCCTCAGAAGTGAGTAAAGCTAGTCATATCTTTATGAAAGGATTTCTTATGTTATGTTGTTAGGTTCTTATGGAACAGATAAATCCATTCTCTATCTCTTCTGAAACCTAAATTCCTTTTAAAACTAAAGGAAGGGGTCAGATATGAGTGTGTTTAGCTGCATCACCAAACTGAAATGGCCATGTCAGCAAAAGTTAGCAATCCAGCCTGAAAAGGCTGAAGCTGGACAAACTGCAGACCAATCCTGCAGAGCTAACATATGCAGGACAGCCCAGGACCAGGGCACTGTAACCCAAATCAATCCTGATTTACAAGAGCTGTGTATCAGACCACGCAGCATCAGCCCACCCCATCACAACAGCATGGTTTTCCACCTCACCAGCTGTGCTGCTGACCTTTAAACCATGCACGTCACCACGTTAGCTGAGCAACCACATTATCAATCACCTCAATAATAATTGAAGTGTAGTAGTCAGTGATACTCTCCCTCATTTTATTTAGATTCATTGCTGGTGGATCTGTGTAACCCAGGGTCTCCTTCCCCAATGAACATATCAGTGCTATTATGTTTTCTTTTGTTCATCCACGAGTGTGAATAACGTACAAATTTCTTTCAAAAGCACTCAAAGAAAAGCCAGAAAAAAGAAGCTTTTTGCCTTGGTCTATTTAAGATAGTTAGTTCCTTCCGGGTAGATAATAGACCATCAAAACTCCCCAGCATGAGTTAACCTTTAACAAAGCAGTAGGCATGTAGCAGACTTCAGCAGGGAAGCAGCTGTAGCAACACGGTAATAGACACCCTCCTCTGCGCAGCCAGTCCCCACTCTCACTGTGGCGAACTGTCTGTCTGATCTGAGAGTCTTTGGCTCCAGCATTTGAGGTGCTCAGGTACCATCTGGACTTCAGTGACAGAAGCCCAGAGGGAAGGACTGCTTTGTTAGTCAGTGTCTTCACGTCTTTAAATCCTTCCTCCATCTCTCCAAACGGATAACTTTGGAGTTATTAATTACTTTACTTCTCTGAGGACTATTGATTTTTAAAAACATGGTGTTTCCACTTGTTTGACAGAGTAATACTGACAGCAGAGAAAGTGGAGCAAAAATGGCAACAGTTTACTGCCTAACCCAAAGTGCATCAGAATTAATAGAAAATTACCCATGGTCTCCACCAGGCTCTGGCTCAGGCCTGAGAGACAAAGGGGTTCTGGTAGCCATGCGTTACTTTTACACCATCTAGCATGGCATCCAACAGGACCCTGCTATCATATCTCAAGAAAGCAGTAAGCAGCTCAACCTGTTCATGTCTGCGAGGACTCAGCATCCTCTAGAGCCAATGGTAGAGAGATTCTCACACACCTAAAATGAGGTTAAATAATGCAGCCACAGGCCACAGATAGCAAACGGAGCCAGGATCTAATATTGGTGTGTGTCAACATCCATAAACCCATCCTCTCTGCCAAATTCACACACCACTTGGAGTTCATCAAAACCAGAAGAAACTGTTTCTCTTCTCAGCTCTGCCCCAGCATCTTGGCCATGAAATTTGGTCTCCTGAGCCTCAATTTTTCTGCGTAATGATGAGGACCTTCATGACATGTTACCTGCCTGGTCTTTTTAGGTTGGTAGCTCTTTAGGACTAGAGCTGTTTCTTGCTTTGGAATACAGAAAATACTTTTACTTCGAACCTACTCTTGATAAAGGTTTCGAGACACTTGCCATAGTAGTATTTGGTTAAGGAAAAATGTTGGATAATTCTCCTCACCCACTACTGGTTGGCTGCCAGTCCAATGCAAGACACTTTCCAAAAAGTCTATGAGCAAAACCTAAGCAAACACTCCCATGTTTAGGTCTTGCCTTTCTCACCCGTGAAAACTATAATCCTCAGACAGGTTTAGATCCCTCAGACAGGTTTAGATCATTGATAAGTACCTGTGTAGTCATCAGTAAGTGTCCACAATATGGCACTTAAGAAAGGGGCTGCAGCTTCATCAGTGCATTCAATCAAGATGTAATTGCAGGAGCCATGAAATTACAGACAGCTCCTGCACTCTGCTATCGTGATTGCAATGATATCTCTTGTTTTGTTTTTCAGCTATCATTTTGATGACAAATAAAGGCTTGTAGAAGCATTCCACTTTACAAACAGGTGACGAACCAGAATGGAGACTCTGTAGTGCAAGGAAGCACAAAAAGTTTATGAGAAAATGTATTTAGTGTGCACTCTTGTCCTGTTGCTTGTTATCCGGGAGAAGAGGCCGACCCCCACCTGCCTACAAGCCCCTTTCATGTAGTTGTAGAGAGCAATAAGAGCCCCCCCCTAGTGTCCTCTTCTCCAGGCTAAACAACCCCAGTTCCCTCAGCCGCTCCTCATAAGACTTGTGCTCCAGAGCCTTCACCACCCTCGTTGCCCGTCTCTGGACACGCTCCAGCACCTCCATGTCCTTCTTGTAGTGAGGGACCCAAAACTGACCACAGGATTCAAGATGGGGCCTCACCAGTGTCAAGTACAGGGGGACAGTCACTGCCCTTGTCCTGTGGGCTACACAGTTGCTGGTACAAATCAGGATGCTGTTGGCTTTCTTGGCCACCCGGGCACATTGCTGGCTCATGTTCAGCTGGCTGTCGACCAGCACTCCCAAGTCCTTTTCCACCAGGCAACTTTCCAGCCACTCTTCCCCAAGCCTGTAGCACCCAAGTGCAGGACCCAGCAAAATACTGATGAATAACAGAGTGGCAACAAGTGTACAACACTAATATCCTGTGCCTGCTTGTACCAATCCATGTTTCAGCATCCCTAATAAATAAATAAACAAATCCTAACTGTGGTGCTCACGTTAATTGAGACTAAAACATATATTCTAGTCAACAACCATATATACAGCTACTTTACTTCAACAGCTTTGGGCCCAAGCTGTGAAAATTTCAAGGCTGAGGCTCCCTCGTGATCCACTGAACACTTTAAACACAGGTGCTAACAAGTGAACAGTGGTTTTGCAATGACTCCCTAGAGTACCTTACTTGTGTAATGCAGGGATCAGTGCTCAGAGTGAAAGGAACCTGTCAGCGCAGTCACCCATGGAGCCACTGGTCCTTCCTCTAAGACAAGCAAGTATGGGTCAGGCTGGGCTTGAATGGCTTTGGGTTTGTAGGGTTTGTGGCTTTTAACAATGGGAATATTTAGAGAGCAAATTCTGCTACAAGTCAGCCCAAATGAGGACTCAAATGTAGGACCTTGCTGAGGGGCTCCCCTCCCTCACAGTGATGGAACAGGTCTGGTGCTGAACCTTTGCCTGCCAGGTACCTCCTGGTGGCAGAGGAGAAAGGGTCACATGGACACCAGCACAGAGGATGAGGCTGCACTGTGGGAAGCTCGTGTTCACAGCACTCAGCATATGGGCACAATCCTGTCAGGTCCCACCCTTTCCATCAAGAAGGGGAAAGGTTGTGGTTTGTTAGTTCAAGCCAGGAGATTGCTTAGCATTTTCTGTAAAAGAATAAATATTTTCATCTGGAAAAACAATGGGGTTGCACTTCTTTCTGGCTATATGATGATCACTACAATTTCTGCAAGCTGATGAATTTCACTGAGCCTTTGAAACTGGTAATTAACCATTTATTACTGAAAGGGGGGAACAAAGGGGCAAAGCAAATTGAATCTTAACTAGGTTCATTGTGTCAGCACTAAACACAATTACAGCTGCTTTGCTGGACACCTTCAATTTTCACCATCATTAAATAGAGACATATATCAACCTCTTACTGAATACAGCTTAGAATGAGACCTTTAGTTTAGAAAAAGGCTTTTCCAGAGCCAGAGCTCTGCTCCCCTGGGGAGCAGATTCACCCATCCAGGCTGCAGTTGGCCACAGAGCCCTGAGCCAAAGCCATAACAACTGGAGTCAATTAGTCCCTTCTCAATTTGAAATTCAGGATGCTATGCCTGGCTGGGCTTACTCAGCTCTTCACTTTCCTGCAGAGGCAGATTTGGCCCTTAAACAGACTTCCAATGTCTTCATCAAAATGTGGACCCTGCTACATCATGTCATATGAGAGCGGTAAGCCTAGGGCATATGGGGATCACCTTCTAACAATATTTCTTTAAAGTTTATTCCCTGTGCCATCAGTGCCAGGGCAACCTTCCCCACTTCAGGACCACATGAGCCATACTCTGGATCAGATGTGAAATCTCTAGGCCCAGAGAGCCAGGGACGGATGCAGAGCTGGGGGCATGGACCAATGCAGGTGATGCACACCTGGGCAGTGAGGGGGTGAACCTCCTGCTTGGTGCCCGAGTCTGCACGTGTCTAAGAAATGCTTAAGATTAAAGCCAGCTTCTGGTATATTCAACTGCAGTCACTGCAATCATGCTTATTGAACCAATATCTAAAGATTTATATTCATTTCTGTACGTCTTTGGCAAAATAGTCACACAGTTACTGAACATTTAGTGCACATGTGAGTGCTGTCGCTGTTCAGTTAAGTACCTGCTTAACTCTGAACATGAGGTTTAAATGCTTTTAAGGTTGCTGGGCATCCAGAGCATATGCTTAAAATTAAGTGTGTGATAAAATATTTCACTAAAGCCATAAAACAACCTAAAATGATAACACGCAGAAAATGTAAGTGCAGTGAAGCAAATAATAACAATAACAGAAAAAAATCCCCTTGTTATTACCATGCTGAACTGAAACATATTGTGTGAGCCTTAACACAGAATCCAGGGGACTTTCTGGTATCCTACACCAGAACATGGCCTGGGATGAACCTGGTGTGCTCATGCACTCTTATTTCAGAGAACAATGTTGTTCTTACAAAGCTGAGTGAGGACGTAGGGACCTCTGTTCTAGCCTTGACTTTGATGCTGCTCCACTGGTAAACTTAGGCAAGTTCTTTATTGTGTTCTGCATCAGTTTGCACATCTGTAAAATACCGATCAGCTTTGTAAAGCTCTTTTGATATGTACAAATTCAATAATGAGCACAGCTGATCACCTCTCCATTTGTCTGCTGTGCAGCAGAGGTCAACGCAGATACATCTAAATTTGTCCCATGACCAGAATAGCTGCATTAATTAAGAGGCTGATTGGGTGAAGCTAATTACCACCAAAAGGTCATAAGGTAGGGCTTCTTGATTCCAACACAATGGCACTCTTACACAGCTCTGCTGCTTTCCAGCAGAGCCAGGGCAGCCACATAACACCCCACACTCATGCATGTCCCCTAGTGACAGCCCTTCCCACTGGCCCATCTCCACTGGCCCCCGCTCCTCAAATACTTTTCTCAATATACCAGTACTGACAAAATTTTTGCATTTATTTTGAAACTGAGATCTAATAAACTTTACTTGTTTTTCTCTTCCCACTCAATTCTGCAGCAGCAGACAAAGAGGGTGCAAAGAAAAGCCCCAGGTGCCTCAGCCAGCCTTTTCCTCATAGAGGCAATTCAGGGCAGATCCTGATTTCCCTAGAAGCCTGTTGTGCTGAGATCAAAGAATGCAGGTTAAGCCCACTGATAGGTACTTCCAGAGACAGTTTACACTCCTGTTGCCTTTTTGATGGGAGTACTGACAATTTCACAGATTCTTTCACTTCCATCTGTCTCAGCCTCTTTCTCCTTGTTACCCCCTGCAGGGAAGTAAATGAATTGGAGGGGGCGATGGTCTTCACCGGTCAAATGCACTGAAACTGCTGGAGCCTCCTCAACAGTTGACAAGTTTGCAATGTTACAAACTTGACTAGCTGCCTTGTGCCACCTCCCCAGCGGGACAGCCATTGGTCATCAGCCATAAGACTGACCTTGGGAAGTCTGCGCTGGCCTCCCGCAGTGTGAAACACAGCGGAGATGCAGGGACCCTGCCACACCAGTGACCAGAGGCCAGATCCAATTCACTTTGTGTGATTGCTCCAACAGCCAGCAGAAAGAGCCTCGCTAAGCTTGGAGTGCAGTTCCCGAATAATCCACAGGACAAAACAAATAGATTTTTCTTTTTTTCAAAATGAGTGCCAAACACTGATATTAAAAAACATTCTCATTACTGATTATTATTTTGTATGGGTGCACAAAGACATTTCTCTTATGAAGCGTTAGGATGGGAAGGGGAAAAAGCAGAAGACCTGCAGTTAAGGTTAGTTTGCAAATCCAGACAACACTTTGAGATGAAATACTGGGGGTTGGCTGGGAGACAGGGGGATCTAGCACTTGGGCTTAGAGCCTTTCCTGAAAAACAGCTTTTTCAAGCACCAAAAAACCCCTCAGTATCTGAGAAACAGTGTAGTTTTGAGGCAGCTGAGGCAGCCCCTCAGCTGTGCCTTGTGGCTAAAACCCACACCAGCTTTTCATTTTAATTAGGGGTTGAGACCAGTCTATAGTGAATGAGGGTGGGTGTGACCCAGTCCCACCTTCCTTCTGGTGGACCTGGGAGAAGCAGTAAGGACAGAAACCACTTGTTTTCCTTGGAGTAAGCTCTGGAGAGTGGTGTGAGATTCTGCCTGAGGTAAGCAAAATGTTACTGGCTGCCTTTTAAATTAGCAGGAATATTCTGTCTTCCTGGTGTATTTCATGTTTGTTTTGGTTGATCTTTTGGAGTGCAAGATTTTGGGACGCTTTCTCTGGAATTCAGCCTCAGAAAGCTTTGTTTTTCAGATAGATTGCTTCCCTTCTTTCTTCTCTCTCAAAATATTTGTTTAATTGAGGGGGTTTTTGGCTATAGGATTTCTGTGTGTTACTTTGCCTCAGCAGTGAAACACCCTATGTAGAAGCGCCGACAGCCTGTAGGGTAGTGATGATAGTGGAGGTTTGCAGCTAGGAACAGTAAATTAGGTCTTGGTGAATTAGGGTGTTGAGCAACCAATTACTGAAATTCCAGATAGCTCTGTCTGATGCACCTTCTTCTTCTACTTGAGGTTCATTTGACATTTCTCCAGGCCTGGTAAGAGCCAGGAGTCCCACAAGTAGAGGCTCTGATGGTAAGAATGAGCTGCTACTTCTTCATTTGCCTCATGCCTATAAAGTTGCTCCAGTGAAATCAACGAGACGTGCCAAGAGCCCCTACTCCAGTTAGGGCCGGAGGAAGCAGAACAAGGAGGTAGTGCTCTGTCTTGCTTTTATTCCCCAGCTGCCTGAGCCCTCAGCATCCCTTGCACGTCACCTGGTGGACTGGCCTTTCTAGGCTTGCTTTATATGACTGACCTTCTACATGGGTGATTAATTTCTGGACTTCTGACGGTTATGACTAGCGCACAGGCTGCGATGCATCTTAGCTGCTGTATATGTTGTAAATTATGATACTTACATAAGCAAGCTACTGAAGTGTGGTCTAGGTGGAATTACTGGGAAATGCAAAATGTTTTGGAAAAGTAGCAATTTGGGTCAAACATCAGTCCGGTCCCACTCAATTCTACATTAATGGCCTGGCTGAAGAAGTAGTTGTGCTACTTATTGAATTTGCAGAGTGATATCAGGCTGGAAGGGACTGCCAGAACTTTGGAGGAATGGATCACTGTCAAAATTATCTTGAAATTAGTGAGAAACACAGGCAGAAAAATAACTCAAAGACAATGAAAAAATCTGGGGTTCTGTAGGAGCAGTCACAAATGGATCTGCAGGTTAGGAGGAATAACAAAACTAAATTCAATAATGTCATACAGGAAATTAATTTTATTTTGAGATAAATATGTAAGGGGAAGGTCACCAGAAAGACAAAAAAAAAAATAATGGATAATTCCTCCTTTCTGGTGTGAACTAGCAAAGGGTGGTGCATCATGTCCAGTCTGGAACAACATCTTTAAAAGGAAAAAACTATGAACTGAGTGAAGAAGAGGGAAATAAGAAAACGAGAACAGTCAGTGGACTCAAAAACATGAGCTTTGAGGAAACTCTAAAAGAAGTTTTCTCAGTCAAGTGAGGAGAAGCACAACAATCTTCAAGTAAATAAAAGTTGTGTAGAGAATGAAAGGTCCTTGGCTTAATATTGTGATAAATATGATTTCTGGGCTCAGTTCAGTCATACAAACATAGACATTTGAAAGCATTTCAAATGCTTCAAGGTATGTGATACAATTCCACAGGGCTGCAAACATGACACTGGTACTAAGCAGAGCAGGTGTTTCTGCAGAGGTAGCTGGGGGTGGGCTGGCAAGATAAGCCACTTTTGAGCACAGTATCCATTAGATGGCTTCCCAAAGCCTCTGCCCGCCAGAGTGAGCATCCCGAATTCAGTTGGTATTCTTTCTCCTACCTACAGTTAAGTAGGGTTTCCTACCTAAGTAGGGAAACCTGTAAAGCCTGCGCCAATGAAGCCTGCTAGAGGAGGATCAGGTATGGCCACCTAGACATCGGCTCCAGCACCCTCACAGTATCTCCAGCCTTTGTATTGTTACTGCTGTAGGTAGATTGACAGGGATGAAATGCCTTTACTATTATTTAGTACCAGGCATTAACATGTCTGCGGTGTGCAAGATGTCGCTCTGCAGTGTGGGAAATTCCCCCACAGCTGATGTGTTGATGTGGTGTGACTCAGCCCGGCTGTGAGGAGGGATTGCACAGCACCATGTGGGCGGGTGTGAGGGACACTGCAGATAGGTTTCTTACTTATTTGGGTGCCTGCAGCTAGAGGATGATAAATCAGTACATAGAAGAAGGAAAGAGGATAGGACAGTTAAGGATAGTTTCTGCATACAGGGAACAGAAGCATGAACAGGGCACAACAACCCACCCTACAATTTACTTTTCCTGTTCCAACATTTATTTAATTTTTTAACATTAACTACCTTTCTCCCTCCTCCACTCTCTGGCCTACAAGAGATAATGTGAAAACAATTATAAAAGAATATTTGCCTTGAGCTGGAAAAAATTGGAGAATTAACTCTGCTTGTGGGGGAAGGAGAAGGAATCCACCTTCAGTGGCCTTAGTTCAAGCTACATTGTGTCTGCTGTAGTAGGGCTACATTTTCTATGTGTTCTCATAATTCAGGCCAAAAAGTTGGTGAGAAAAGGAAGAATGTATTTGAACTTCACAGCCATCCCAACACCTCTGGATCAACCCGTGTTTTTGTGATCTGTGAAGCTCTTGAGATACAAGTTGTAAAAGCACATGACAAGTTTCTGGCTAGCGGAGTTGGCTGGAGGGGTGACAGTCACCTGGCAAGCAGGGCAGCCTCCCCAGGAAACGTCAGGGACGGGGAGATGCTCGATGTGCCAGAGGCTGTTCAGCATATGGTTACAGACAACAGTCGCTGATGGCTTTAAAAAAAACACCTTCTTTAAGCTTCTCAGCAGAGACAGCAACATATTTCCTTTAAAAACAAAAGCATACTGTTTGTGTCGTTTTCTTCTCACTGCCAGGAGCCTCATGGTGTGAGCAATTCCTGGGGCCAGGTTTGTCACCTCCTAACAGCCCTGTTTGATGAGCAAAGCCTGCCTCCCGTTCCGGGAGCTCTTCAGATCTCATGCAGATGGAAATCAAGTCACATCCCTGAAGGAAATCGAGGGGTTGAAATGGCAGCAGAAAATCAGTGCTGTGCAGCCCCTCAGAGGCTGTTTGTGGGTAGTAACAAACCCTGCACTGGCCCCTGCAAACAGCAGAGCTTAAATCTCACCTTTTGGAGAAGCAGCAAACGTTTCTTAAGGAGCAAAGCTTACAAAATATTGGAATATATCACCCTTCCATCAGGACACAAACAGCTGCAGCATGCCCATCTCTGTCTATGCAGAAAGGTGATATAATTTTTCCTCTGTTTCCTCACTGTCTAATTGGTTCATAAAACCCTCCAGCAACTCTCTTTCTAAGATATTATTTAGTAACCCTGGCATGAAATGTTGAGAGGAAAAGTGCATAGATTGGCTGAAGTAGCATCTGAGACTCAAAAGGCATCTAGATCTTCTGTAGATTTAATGTTTCAATCGGGTCTCCATGCTTCAGTTTAAAGACTGAGAAACTCTAATCTTTGCAACACTGTGGGCTGGAGATCACAGTATGAAAAAAAGAAAAAAAAAAAAGGTTGGGAAGACTATCATAACCACTTAATTAGCTGCTAGATCAGCCACTGTAGCAGAGCAGGATTTATTTGGGAGACAAATGGGATTTCAGGTTTCTGTCTTACAGTTTTACGATTCTCGTCATGAAATAACTCGGAGTAAAATATCAGAATAGGTTTTACAAGATGGGTAGTTTCCCCTCCTACTCTCACCATTTTCACTTGTCTCAGCCAACTCTCCTATTTAATGGAAACTCAGCACTTTCCAAAACTTTTCAAGTCTGAAATCAAAACTAAAAAGCCATTGCAGAAACATTTGCGTAATAAAAATCTGTAGCAAGGTTTCGTGTTTCTGGTATGAGTAAGTGTGGAGGGCTCACAGCACACGGAGGAAGTATTTGTGCATTGTGAATTAGCTTCCTTTATACTGTAGAAAATAAAAATAAAAAAAGAAAGCTGGAACAAAGACCATAGCACCAGAACTTCCTACCTGTCATTGTTATGAGGTAGCAAGGGGTGGGGGTGCTGGCAGTGATTGCCTTAGAAATGGATGCCCAAGCCACAGCCACCTCCTGTGCTTCCTGTGTCTGAGCTGACACCCTTCATTCTGGCCCTTCACCTGTTATGGCTACAGCCAGTGCAAGACTGCTGCCCAGTTGCACTTCGCATCTGATGAGCCTCATGTGAGGTGTCACCTGCTGTCCATGTGGTGCAAACATGTCACCGCTTAAAGGAGAGTACGGAAAGCCCAGCCTGCCCTGTAAATTACCCTGCAGCCTTTCTGCCTCCCTGATTTTTTTGACCATTGCACTGTAATTTTCCTCTGCATGCTGCAATCGCTTTGCTTTTCTCAGATGCTACACCTGTATCAGTAAGTCATGCAATCTTTCTTAGTGCCTTCACTTCTGCATGGCACCCCTTGCAATGGCCTTGAAAAGCAATATGGTATTAATGCTGCAGTAATCTGTTATATGCCCATCCATGACAGTTACAAACCAAAGGAGTCAGATTGCTCCATGATGGTAGTCATGATGCAGATGCAGCAAGAAGACATGGCCTTACCTTTCAAACATTTCCAGCAACTGCATCCAAATTCATGATGAACCAAGATTGGGAGAAGTATGTGAACAATTTCAGGACTACATGGTTGGGCATCAGGGCTAGAAGCAAGTGCGAGAATCATGTGCAACAATAAAATTTCTTTTCAGTGTAATGTAGAATGTGGATATTTAGCTTTGGTAACTAAATGGGTCAAATCAATGACTTGGCTTTATCCTTAAATTGATATCTGTCTTTCAAGTCCATTCCCTAACGTGTTATTTTAAAGGGTACACACACAAATAGAGTCGTTTTGCTTTTCTTTTTTTTTTCCCTTTTATTTTTTTTTAACTCAGGATACCTATACTGCTATTGTGTGGTGTTAAAATGTTGGGGTTTTTTTTGCATTCTCACTGTGTTTCTAAATAACCTTACCTGCTGAAGAGCAGTCAACACAAAATTGCTGTGCACGATGATGAACCAGAAGTCTGTCTAGCCCCATATCCTGCCTCCTTGCCTCAGAACAAAAGCAGATCTCTAAGGAAGAGGATATGTAATAATACTTATTCTAAGGACTCCTCCAGGCTCTAGCAATGTGCATCTCAAGGGTTTCAAATGCTTTGTGTTGAACCATTTGCAGTGGAGAAGGGTGTCATTTTCTGCATTTTCATCTGATGTTCCTCACTGGAAATGTTTTCTGTCTTTCATACAAACCACATTTCTCTTCATTCACTCTTCACTGTGATCCTTACTTGAAAATGAAAATAAGCTTGGCTATAGAATACTTTGGGCGGAATTAACAAAACAATTGGAATTTACCAAAAGACATTTCAGAGATCTAATATTTTCTTCATGCATAGACTTGAGGCTCTGTCATCCATTTACTCAGCGCAAGCTCCTATGTCTTTTAGTACTCTTGGTACTTCAGACCGAGCAAGAAGGCCAGAAACATCTTCACTACCTTCTTCTAATTTGCACCTGCTATCTTGGATGTTAATACTTTGAAAACCTCTATTCTGACTGTTCATAGTCATTATTTCACAGTTTTCTAAGCCTCTCATTTCAAAATGCTTACGAAATTACTCACTGACAAGACATGGTGAAGCAGAGTATAGGGCTGGTAGTTTAGGAAAACTGTACTCCTCAATGTAGCAGCAAAGTTTGGACCTCAGATAATTAAGAAATGACAGAACCCTTTGAAATGCACAGGTTGCTTCAGGTTCCCATCAGCTTGTTCTCAGCTGGAAGAAAGCCTGTTTCTAGAAAAATCTGCTTTGCTACACAGCTTTCTAAATTTCAGATTTATAAGACTGCATTTATGACAGATCCCTGACTGTACAGGGACAAGCAGCAGTTAAAGAATCACTTAGTTTCACTCTAAGCTCTAGGGTGTATTTTGGAGCAGGCTGGGGTAGATGAACAACTTTGACGAACATGAGGATGCTGTGAGCCCATGTCAGCAGGTATGAGCACAAGAAGAAAATGATGGCCATTAATACAGTACTGGCTGTTAAACTCTAAATGAGCCTGAATGCAGTTCTCTGAAATGAATCTATTTCCTTTTTCCCCAAAGTGTAAAAGGTCTCTGTGCCTGAAGAAAAGGAGGGATGCTGTCACTGTCAGAGCAAGACTGTTATCTGTAGAGAAGGTCTCTGCCTCATCTTCACTTTCTATCAATCAAGTAGTTTTTATGGAGAAGTCAGGAAAGGCTAGTGGTACAGCTTCTTCACTGCAAGGAGACAGCAGGGAAACATGGCCTTTGATGGAAAAAATGCACATTGGGTTGACTAAAAGAATTTGCAGCTTTATAGTTTTTTGCCTTATCATTGTTCATAATTTACAAAAAGCCAAAGCATTTCAGTGGCAGTTTTGCACGGTAAGTTTCTATGTTCCACTTCAAAGCAAACTGGCTTTTCCAAATTTCTCATAATAAAAATCTTCAAAGTAGGTCTAAAGAAAAGAAGATCAAACACTGAAATATCTTTCAGAATAATATAAACTTTTTTGTTTGTTTCTGGCACAGGGGTGGGGTTTTTTTTTAAATCTTTTTAGAACTGAAATAAGTCTTGTCTTGTATGTTTTTTGGGGGTGAAGGGCAGTGTTGCTTCTTCCTGTCTGGCTACCCATTCAGAAATTTGCACAGCTCTAAAATAAGGCTATTTGGCCCTTTCCCCTGGAAAATTTTGAGAAGACAACTGTAACCCTACATATGTGATCATAGGAGTACGAGTGAAGAGGGGGACTTCTGGGGGAGTGATTTTTTTGTCTCAGGCAGCTCTCTTTAGTGTCTTCCGTGCCTGCCTGGGAAGCACACAACTATACACAATGCTGTAGTCATACCTGGTTGTGTTCAGGACCAACTACAAGGAATGTGTTCTTAAGCCACAAGTGGCCCCTGGATGTTGTGTACTCACACAAATGAAGGTCTGGACCTGGATTATCTAAGAGTCCCCTCACAACTGAGATATCTGAATTCATAATTCTGGATCAGAATCTCCTTTTCTTCCTCCTGCTGGTGTGCCTGACACAAGGGAACACAAAAATAAATCTTCCCAGGACACCAGACTTACAGCATCCTCTTCATGTCTACTGAAAAGAAGCATATGGTTTTATTCTGCACTTTGAAATCTGCACCACACTTTCAGTCTGCCTCCACAGACTCTGGCTCACTTTTTGAAGGGTTCTATAAAAAACCCTCTTAAACTTGTTCCTTTACTACTGAAGAAATAGTGAAGTTGCAAAAAAACCCAAACACCAGGGAATTCAAAGGTAAGGCAAACGCACTGTTCATTTAGACCTAGATGTTGCTAAGACTTTCTGAGCAGTGGGTGACTGGGTACCTCAGGGTATTGTTGCCACATTATGTCCTTCTGCACCCTGCATTTTTCACTTCTCCTTTCAGCTGGTCTTTTCAGCCACTGCAAAGGTCCATCCTCCCCCAGCCATCTTTCTTTTTGCCTGCTGTTGGACAGACCATGTTCACAAAGAGCGATCTTCAAGGAGGGGCTTTTCTTTACACACACACCTCTTCTGCAATTCCTGCTGGGTAAAGTAGCACATCCTGAAGAAAAGGTGTTCCCTGCAGCCATTTAGAAATTCCTTTCACACACACCAAAGGTGAGGAAATACTTATTCTTTCTCTTGGCTTTGCCACAAATCAGTAGAGGCAGTTATTGCTGCCTGACAGGGCAATTGAATGAAAAGGATTTTCACAGGTGGTACTATAAAGGACATTTACCATTGATATAAACTAGTCCTTAATGGCTTTCTCTGAGTTACCTTATCAAGATTATGTGCCAAATAGCAAAGGTCTCACGCTATACCCAAAAATCAGCAAGGGGTTCATCTTCTAGCTCAATTCTCCTGGTAAGCGCAACTAAAGAGAGAAGTATGGTAGTGTATCTCTGATAATGAGGTAAGGGATCTAAGTGATGTTTAAGATAGGACCTGTGGTATTAACCTAGCTCAGATACAAAAATAAAGAGCAGTGACACTGAAAATTGTTCTTGTGCTTAAGGACAAGACAAATAGACAGACCAGCAGACACTCTTAGACCTATAAATAACTTGTCGGCAAACTGTGCCGTGGTGTGCCCTTCTTAGAGGGCCATGATGGTGTTTGCTATAATAACAATAACCAAAAAGACTGCAGTATGATTACCTGAGACAGGATGAACAAAACGAGGCTTGCTGTTCTCATACTCTTTGGTTTGCCTGTAAGGGATAATTATAGTCTATTTTGTCTAGGAAAACAGAGTTGATAAACTCGTACTATCAGACCCAGACTCTGGGTCTCCCCCCAACAATAAATTCTGAAAGTGTCATTTGACTTCAGCCAAATCTGACAGAGGAGCAGAGCTCCCAAAGGCCCACCTACAAGTTCCATGAATACCTGCACCATGAAAAAAGAGCCTACAGGTATCTTCACTAGCAAAAACTCAGCAGGATGAACGTGTCCTTTCCTAGACATCAGTGAGCTCAGTCAAAAGTCACAAAGCTGTGCAAATAAGGCTTCATTCATTGTGCTGCTCTCAGCAGTATTTGTTTATCTAAATAAGCATATGTGATGAGATACTCTGTAGGAGACTCAGGGGCTGGGTGACATTCATGAGCAATCAGCTTCTCAATGAAGCTGGAATGTATGGGCCTGTGATTAAGGTGGACAATCAGGGAACAGAAAGTGAAATTTCATCATTGTGTCAGCTGCTTGCTCACAGGGCAAGACAGGCACTTCATTTTCACCTCTATTCTTTCTCCATATCCAGAAAATGGACACAGTCACTCGAGCAGAAAGAAGAATTTGCAAGAAATTATATATGTGACTTTGGTCCTTCTGACTTAGAGAAAAGGAGACCACAGTTTGCACTTTTGAATGGATTTAGTGTGTATCCTCTGGGATACCTCCTTTGGTCACCCTGTCACCTTCTAACAGCTCCTACAAACAGAGAAAAATGAGCAAAATATCTCACCCAGAATGATCTGAGCTACTAAAGTCTGATTTGTGCAGCTACTGTAAGGCCTGTGGTCAAGTCCATAGGCAGAAAGAGGTAGTTCTGACCCCAAAAATAACTGCTTAAAACATGAGGTTCCATTCGTATCTCCAGTAAACATGTTCAGAGGTTATTTCACGTTGCCGTAAGCAACTTAATTAAATTTCAGTTAATAATAAAAATGGCCACATAAATACATCTGCCAGTGATTATTTAATTAATTTCACACCAGTATGATGTGCCAATTAAATGCCTAATACCACTTCTTGATTTACCATATTAATAAGCAAGATGTGTATAATTAGGTTGGTTATGAAACTTCAGGCCCACCTCACATTCTGGAAAGGCAGTCTGCCAGAGAAGAAGTTGTTTTCACCTTACAAAACTGACTCGAGGATCAAATTATCCAGTGATATAATGCCATGTTATCAATGTAATTATGCTGACACACAAAATCATCTTCTGATCTTACATTCAGCTATTTAAGAAATGTTTCCAAATTTAAGGGACACATCTTCATTTATGCTTTAAATGATTTTTTTCATCCACTTCCATGATGTATTCTAGACAACATGGGTTCCCTGAAGTTTAGGCTAGGAATGAACCTGAGATTGAAGGATAACACCTATAACAAAGGAACCCAATTTACTCCACTAACTGATCATTTGGCCAGCTTGGTTCCCTTTGCTTCTGCTGACATCTGAGGGGGCAGATTAGACTTGGTTGCTCTGTGCCTTGACTTCCAGTATTATAGCACCATTTCTTCTTTTTTTTTTTTTTTTTTTTTTGTCACCCAGCACCAAAGCTGTGTTAATTTCTGCTGCATTCCTAGAAAAGTTTCCTCCTGCAAGCAGCAGACTCTACCTGCCAGTGCAAAGGAGGTGGGATATAAGAAAACACCTCCACAAATCAAGCTGTTGAGTAATCCCAGTGCACCAGGCAGCATGAACACCGGCTGCTCCAGAGCAGGGAGGAAGTCTAAATTTTAATGGTAATGAAGGTGGGCAGAGAAGAATAAATACTGTCAGAGCCTGCTAATTATGAAAAGAGACGGATGGCTGCTGTAAATCAGTGTGCTGTGGGGAGAAAGTCTTGAGACAGATTAAGTTATTATTCATACCAGGGCTGTTCAAATAAATCAATGGAAATTCCATCAGCAGCAGGTTCCATTTTTGTTTTGCTTCTTGATTTATGGGTTATGCCTTCGGTCTTTTTATCAGAATCCCTTTCTGCTTTATTCCTAACAGGTACGTATAATCTAATCTGAAGCCACCAGATACTTCCTTGTGCAAAAATATTTTCATAAACAGCCTGGTAACGTGAAAATTCACAGGGCAAGCTGCTTTTTATATTTCAAACCCTTTCAAAGTACTTTATTGCATTGCTTTTTGCTTACACTCCTCACCAGAAAAGCAAAGATTAAAATAGTAATTTCTTCCATGCTGTTTAGCCTGGTCTTCTAATGAAATAGTATCAATGCAGTCACTCCGTGTGACTCAGCCATTCCACTGCAGATCTTGGAATTTTTTTTTTCACCAATTTCAACCAAATTTTGTGAAGGATAAAGGTCTCAGGGATGCTGAGTTTCCAGCGGAATGAAAATAGGCAGTTACGTAGAAGACCCCACGTGTCCTTATGGAGGAGGTATAGCGTCTCCAGCTCAGATAGGTTCTTCTCTATTCGCAATATAAGTGGGAAATAGCTAGGGAGCCAGGTCTAGGGCACTGACATCAGTAAGATTATTTGCTTGCCTGTTTAGATGACAAATTCTCTGTAAAAGTGTCTGTCTTTCTGTGTTGATGTACAGTACCTTATGTATCATGAGAGAGTCTAAGCAGCGCCCTGGGAGAAACAATAAATGACTCGGGGCCTAGGGTCAGGAAGGCCAAAAACATTGCATCTCATACTTAACATCTGCTTCAATTTATAATTACGTAGCCTTACCACTCCACCAGCAATGTCTCAGGGTCTAAAAATAGATAATGCTGTGAAGTCTGAGTGGGTAATTACATCTACCGTTTTTTCTGATGGTCCACATGCAGGAGAAAACACATAGCCTGTATAGTAGAAGCATTTCAAAGACAACCCGCGGTGTCTGACAGAGGGCAGCCAGGTACCTCTGTTGAACAGACAGGCATAAGCAGGCACAGCCTCCTTTGAACAAGAGCAAGCTAATGGGCTGGGCATGGATGGCAAGCAATGAAAGTGATGGTTAGGGACCAGCTCACATCTGTAGATGCCTGGGTTATCATCAGGCAGGTGTCTGATGAACGTGTACTTGAATGGTTATACTTCTGCCTGTTAACAACTGCCTAAAAATCACCTCTGACTACGTTATAGGAACAGCTATGCAGACAGTAGTAAAACTAGATGGAAAGCATTTATCTGTTCCTGTATCTTACTAGCTGGATGGAGCCATTCATACTAGCCAAAGAAACTGCTATACTGTATGTGCTGCTACTAAGTGCCCTCTTGCTTTGTAATGGTAAAAAAACATTTTGTACATTTTGGCAGTCTGACATAGTGTGTTTAGAAGCCCTGATCCCAGCAGAGTATTTGCAAATCTGGTAATTGCGTATCATTACCTCCTTTTGTTGCTGATGTTGTTGCCTGTGCATTAGTTTACCTGTGGCTTTGGACCACTTAGTGTTAGAGAGGGCTTATCTTTAATGGTTTGTTTAAAGCAATGTCCATACATCTTTGAGCCCTGCAAGTAAAGCAACATGCTGCAGATCTTAATTAAAGAGGAAATAAAAAAATAAGTCTTTCCCCAGTGAGCTGAGAGAGTTTCATCCTGCTGAAGCTGATGGAATGAGATTGGCTGTCTGATGTTAGCAGGCAGAAAAAGAAAACTTTTGACAGAGGTGGGGAGAGCTATACTTCATTAGGGACAGAACCATTAAAAAGGGCATTCACTTATTATCTACTCGAGGGTTTTTTATTATTTCTGTATCCAGCAGTGTTTTAAAGTAATTCCCATCCTGCCTCCTGCTGTAAGCTTGGAAGTAAAAGCAGCCAGTTTTATACATCAAAGCAGTACTGATAGTGCCTTTTCTCTCCCATGAACCATTAGTATGCGACCACCAATACTGCCGGGTCATGGCTGTGCTATTTCCATCAAATATCAGACCTGTGCTGGAAATGACTGCAGTATCTCATCTAATTAGTCTGGAAAAGGCACTAGGATATGTCTTCTGGATGATTCTTTCTGACAGCCAGGTCTGCCATTTCCCATTTTCTGCAGCTGCCTACACCAGGATGAGTAGTCACCATTTCAGAGCATTCAGGTCTCCTCTGGTCTCTGTAAAGACACAAAGCAGCTGTCTATAGGATTTTGAAATGGTTGTACAAGGCAGTTTGTAATTAACCAATGACAACCAAGGCATGACTGCTGGAGTTTTCCTTGCTCCCCAAAGTAAGAAAGCACTTTTAAAAGAGACATTTTTGCCGAACAAAATGCCACTGTGGATCCCTAATAAATGCTGAAAATCATCTTTGAACCTTCTGGAGCTTGGGCTGTCATGGCAGAGGCCGCACACCCAGTGAGTGCCAGCTACGTGAGCTAGTTGTGCAGTGGGATCGGTACCCATGCCCACATCAAGAAGCAGCTCCCAGCAGAGTTCCCTGTGCGCTTGCTTCTCTACTATCATTCACTCCTGATAGAAGTGACAACCTCTCTTTTGAGAGCTTACTTATTCCAACATCAGCTGTCTAGGAACCCACCCCAAGAGTGTGAGGCTCTGCTCTATCTCCCTTGCTGGCCACCCACACAAAAGGGATGGTGAGGGTTAATTTTGGGTGAAGCAGCTGGTGAACTTAAGAGGAACCTGGCACCTCAGGGTGTGCTGTACCTGAGCAAAATGGTAGGATTTCACAGCAGTGTAACCACCAGCCTTTTGGCTGCAGTTGGCTGTAAGTCATTCTTCTCCCTAGGAGGCACAAGAACAGGCCATACCTCAGGGTGGGTGGCTAATAGTTTTCCTTAGCTGACAGTAACTTTGCTCATAAAAACACGCACAGAAACATTCAGTTGGATCCTCTGCTCCACCAGCAAGACCATCTCTCTGCCAAGGGTTACTTTCCTGCTCTACCAAACCCACACCTTTAATGGTATGTCAATTGGAGTTAAGTCCTTCCCTTGACATGAGGCACCAAAGGGGAGATATCTCTCTTTCCTTGCCATGTCCTTACAGGGACACTTCTCCACACCCATGTGTTACCCACACAAGCCAGATAATTATGCTGAAACTGCACCTCCAGCCCTCCATGGTCATATGGATTAACAGCCTGTGTGGCTTTTTCTCTTGGTTCCTATCAGCTAATCAAGAATATCTGGGTTTGTATCATTTCACAAATATCACTCCTTTCCCTGGGATCATTTTAGCTGCATAATAATGACCTGTAAGTGCCAATTGTAATATTCAGCTGACCTTCAAGGTAAATTGTGCTTTGCATTTGCCTTACATACTTTCATAGAAACATAATCCACTGTCTAACATAAATGATCATTTCTAAAGAACATAATGGTTCTGAGTGCAGACAATAACTGGCTGCAATTTGCTTCATGAGCAATTTTATTTACATCGACAGCAGAAGAACTAAATTGAAAGGTCTGCTCTTTGACTGTGGCTCTATCTGCGCTAACGCCAAAAGTCTGTTCAGCTTCAGGAAATCAATTCACCTTTGATTTAGCCCTCTGTATTATTAACACAAGAATAATACAGAATATAGATTTCCTGCCCAGATGAAGTGTGAATATCTCTCTTCATACCAAGGCAAGCACCACCCAAATTATTGAGAAATAACCATTTGATGGCTGGACAGTGCACCTCTTGGAAGGGATGTGGATGGGACTCGTACACATGGAGCTAGCTGGGGATAACAGTCATGCAGGCCTGCTCCAGCAGCCCTGTGGTGCTGTGTGGCTACTGGGTCATCTTCATTGCATACTAAAGGTACCCCTGAGGTAACCTTCATAGTCAGGTCGGGCTGCCAGATAGAGTGCAAGTGGCAAGTTAGATCTTAGATGCGGCTGGAGTACTCCGCCTGGACCAGGCTACATACGACACAGCCATGTTGCCTAGCGTCAGGAAGGACATATTGCACTCGCTGTCTTTCAGAATGCTAGAGGTCACTTTTCCAGAACAATACAAACAAAGCCACTAACGTGGACAGTCTAAGTAGACTACTCAAGTGGACCAGTTACTTGCCTGACATGGAGATGGGGTGGGATGTCTCAGGCTCGCAGTTCTTTCTAAATTCCTGGTTGGACTTCATGGCTGCAGAAGGAGATTGTCTTGATGCCAGATTTTTAGAAAATACTCTTCTTTAAATGTTTGTGTTACTTTTTTCCTTATCAGAAGGACAAATCATGGGGTGCTGCACAGAAATTAAGGAAGACACTTTGCCCTTTCACTTGCACGAAGACACTGTATGAGAGACCCCAGTTTCTCCCAGTCACAAAGAACCTGGAAGTTACGTAAAAAGTGAACAGCATGTAAATAGTGTAGAGAACAATGATAAAAGCTTTGTGAATTATTCAGGTCGAACGTGATGTCTGTTTTATGAGTGGCAAATGGAAGCAAAGAAAGACTGAGTTACCCAAGATCTTTTGGTAAGTACATCACAAAGCATTTTAACTGTTAATCTGGGACGTTAACATGAAGTCCATTGTTGTGAGCCAGAACATGCTAACAGTGGGGGTGCTGAATTTAGGAGCTCTTCCAATTTACCCCCACGGAAGAGCTGGTAAAGGTGAAGGCATCACATAGTAAATGACATTTAGATTTTGCTATGATGAAAGTCCATGAGGAAGTAAGCCCAGAAAAATTCAGGCTAACTGAGTCACAACAATTTGCTGGCTGACATCATTGCTAAAGAAATATTATGTGCCTCAAGGTCAGGAAAAAGCAGCTTTCATTGTGAAGGCTGAGAAAGGGTGAGGAAGCCTGTCTCAAGTGCTCCAGCAGCCCCTTAGACTGTCACCAGGAAGACTTAAGACTTTGCAAGTACTCTTTGACCTCAGTCATAGGGAGTGATTGAGAGCTGGTGGCGGTGGTGTGAAGGTGACACACAGCAAGGAAGGGAGCAAGAGAAGGAGCTCTGTGCAGACATGACACTTGCACATGCAGTCATGGGCTGATGTACAGCCTTACTTACTGGTGCTTCTTGTATTCTGGAAAAGAACAGTAAAAATAACTGTTAATAAAAATAAATATACCTTAATTCAATAGTGGCCTAATAAAAAAAGTATAGGAAAAATATATTATTGAGTTTCCTTTTTTTTTTTTTCTCCAGAAAGTATATAAATAGCCATAAAAATGTCAGTGGAAGAGAGGGAGGTGAGTGAATAAAAATGAAGCATATGGTGATCACAAGGAGTTTATAACCGGAACCTTGAGCCTGTCTGTTGTTATTTTGAAGGCCAGTTTGCACCACCGCATGGAATACAACCCAGAGAGACCCAGAGCTAGTGGCAGCAAGGAGGCAGGCCTGTCAGACTGTCCACAGCCCCATGCTGATGAAAAACTGTGCTAGATGATGCTGTTATAACAACAGTCACCTCCACTATCCATGGCCCCAAGGAAAGCAGCCATGGCACAAGCAGGTGTAGTAAAGGAGGAATGGAAGGACAGAGGCAGCAAGGAAGCAAAAGTATGCCTTGAAGAAGAGTGAGGAGCTACTGGGGCAAGAGCTTAGGACCAGCCCCAGCAGTGTCATGTCAGAGGCCACCCAGCTGTTTGCTCAGGGAAGGTGGAAGTGAGCAGGACCACAGCAGATGGCTGGGTTGGTGCTGTGCATGGTCACTAGACCAGGTGCTCCATCTTGTGCTACGCTCGCCAGGTCTGGAGCAGCTACTTCTCCGCTGTGGGGTGGAGTGCCAAGGAGAAGATCTCCAGAGCTTACACGGAGTGGGCTATTCCACCAGGTCTTTGTCCATTGCTGAAAAGCTCCCCGAGTCAAATGAACCTTCCCTGGAGTTAACAGTTCAGGTAAGCAGCCCTGGCAGTCCAGCCCCATTTGAGTTTATCCTAGCAAGCTAAGACACTACCTGGGTTATTTCTAAAGACACTTCTTCATCTCATTGCCCATATAGCTGCAGATTTATTTCAGAAAAATATTTAATAATTAAAACCTTTTTTTAAAAAAAAATACATAGTTAAAATTTTGTATCTAAAACAAAAAGATAAACATTTGCTGGCTTCCTCAATGACCATTTATATCTTTATTTTTTTAAACCAGGTCTATTGCTAATTAGGCCCTCTGACATGAGGATTCTGACAGCGAGATTACGAGAGATTTGCAACAAATGCCTCCAATTTTACAGCAGAAAAACACAGCAGGGGCAAGTGATGCCCAAATTATGAGGACCACTTCAGTTCAGTCCAAGATGGTAATCTCGGTTCCATAGAGGGAAGGAAGATGTGTGTCCTACCATTATAATAGGGCATTACGCTGTCACACATTGAATATGTATTCCCATAGAGGGATTTTTGCTTCATCAGGCCTTCAATTTAAAGGGCTCTGCAGTATCAAGAAGTGCTGTTCATGTCTCAGCAATGCCGCATGATTTAGACATTAGATGCAATCAAATCTATTAAGGAGTGTAGTTTAATAATCCACATCCTCTTTCACCTCGTTTTGTATTTATTGCCACAGTATGCAGCAAATGTGAGGCATTTCATGGCTAACAAGATTCAAAAAGGTATAAAAAAAAAAAAAGAACTGAAGATGGTTTTGTTTTGCTGGTTTCACACAGTTCATAATGGGATGCTCTGCACAGCATGAGGTTCACAGAGCTGGGCTCATTCCAGGGGGAAAATTGTAAATGTGTAATAGGTTTATAATCTGTGAGATACAGCTCAAGTGCTCTACTTTCACTAAATAGGTCCTGGAATATTATTTTTTTTTATGATGTTTCAGACACAATCATACACCAGAACAATTCCTGTGCCTGCAGAAGGCTTAAGCAGTGCTGTATCCTGGTCTATACACAGCAAAGGACAGTTGCATCCCCATAAATCTTAAGGATAAAAAGCTGTTGCAGCAAAGCATTTAAGAAATGTCTCAGCTACGTTTGCATCTCCTCACAGCTACTTATTTGTATATTGTAAAGCCCTTTTCGAGCCTTATCTGCAGAGCTCTAAAGAGGAGACACTGAAGGGATAGGAGGAGAGCAGCCTCCTTCACACAGACCTGCCTGAGCAGTGCTGGTCCAGAGGAAAAAGAGGACTGGCAGGGTCATCCCTGCTTGCTTCCCCTGCTGCATAGTTACCTCTGGGTAACTACTGAAATCAGCAGTGTTTCTCCCAGTTTTGCACCCATCTGAGGGGAGAGCAGCATGAATAATTTCTGATCACTCCCTGCTGAGCTGGATTTAATCACGTGTCCATCAGGAGAAAGCCTCCATCTCACCAGAGCCATCAGCACCTATGTTTCAAGCCAGCTCCTGGCAAAAGCAACTGGGAGCAGGTGGCCAGTGGGTCCCTCTGAGAGGCCAACATCTGCAGGTCAGTTGCAGCTGCCACTGCTCTTCCAAGAGCCATAAAGCTGAGGATGCTCCTTCTTAGCAAAGTCATGCCATAAATATATTGAGGGGGTTGTTTTGCCACCTGCTCCCATTTCTTCAACTTCAGCAGTAACATTCCAAACAACTTCACCATTCCTTCCCAAAAAGCTTTAGTAAACACCTCACTGAGCTTTGCTGCCAATTAACAGCAGCATTGTGAAATATTGACACAGAAGCCCAGACTGCTAGGGAGGACAGGAGGTGCATGTCCTTCTCATTGCACTTTACTCTCCTGCTAAGCATGGTCAGGGATGCTATTTGGCCCTGTGGGAGTTTCAAAAGAGAAAGGGCGGTTGCAAGGTTTCTGCTGAGATTCCAGGCTCTAGAAATGCCATTTTAAAAAAACCAAACAAACAAACAAAAACCCCCCAACCAAAACAAAACAACAAAATCAGTCAGTCATAAAGTAGTAGGAATGTTCAAGGTGGAGAAGCCTCTTCAATTATTGAGGCCACCTCCCTTGAAAGCCTGGCCAGTAGTTTTGACTTCTGTATTTAAACATTTCCCCAGCATAATAACATGCCCAAAGTCTGCTACCAAGTAAGTTTTAGCACACAGAAATCTCCATAATAAATTATTCATGACATCTTAACCTAAGCAAGCTACTTTTCTAGGGGTCTCCACAGAGAGATGCAGGAATGAACTGGGTACAGGACTTGAGCTCTCCTTCCACTCTTACAGCCCAGATTTGGAGGTACACGTTCCAGGTGACCTAAAAG
Source organism: Falco cherrug (assembly GCF_023634085.1). Classification (NCBI taxonomy): domain Eukaryota; kingdom Metazoa; phylum Chordata; class Aves; order Falconiformes; family Falconidae; genus Falco; species Falco cherrug. The sequence continues at coordinate 27,625,667 of NC_073704.1, read as the reverse complement.
CGATCCCTTGAGCTATGGCACAGGGTAACTCACCTCAGACGTGCATGCTAGTGATGTAGCTGTTGCAACACATAGTTCCTACCACTATGATGGTGGTAGAGCCATGTCATAGGGCTAGACCAAGGAAAGGTGAGCACAGCACCATCCACCCATCCCCAACTGCCACAAACCAAGCCAAACAAGGAAGATAAAGTTTCCTGGGAAAATAGCCTGTGCTAAGTAGCTTCCTAATTCCTTCTGTTTGTGGCTGAATGCTGTTTCTCAGAAGAGCCCACCCAGCCAGTAGCTGTTTGTCTCAGCACTCAAAGCCTTTCCTATTTGCAGTTATTTCTGCTGCTGCACCTCCATGACAGAGCTGATAAATTCAATTCTGACTGCAGTGGGGCTGAGTGACAGCTGAAAACAAGAAGTACAAGCAATCCTGACAGTACCTCACTTCCAGGAAAAGGCAAGGTAGGAGAATGTTCTTCAGGCAACCTGGTGAAAGGGAGCCGCTACTGAGCCACTGCACCACTGCATTCACTGGGGTTTCCCGAAGGTCACTCTCATCCTGCCTCTTTCTGCAGTCTGTTGTAGACCTTCTGTGGTTCAGAAACACACACACAAGCTTTATCGGGCTCCCCACCTGTCTCAGCAAAACCCGATTACATGTATGTTCCTTTTGCAGACATTTCCTCTTCTTGTTCTCTTTCTTACCTCTGTTCTTCCATCCATCTCAAGCTAACCCAATCTCTTGTATAGTCAAGGGCAGCTCTTATCCCAGGAACAGCTCAATCCAACCCTACCAGAACTTTATAAAAGACATTAAAATCTTTCTTTGCTGGTCTGCCCTGACAGTTACCTGCAGTTGTGGTATCCTGCAGCCAAGGTTTATGAGAACAGTAGCATACAAAGCAACAGTATCATTTGTCTGGTTTTGAGATAACACTACCAACACAATAATATTTAGCTATCATAAAATGGAAAACAGGAAAAAAGGCTATTATGTTGCATGTTGAAACTTTCCTACTCACATTTATAGCAGCAACTGGGCTGACTATGAATAGCATGTCTAAACATTAACAAGACCTCATATACATAAACATATTTAAATATATTTATATTTCTATATATGCATGTCTTTTACTAACTTATTAGAGAGTTCTCACATATTTGTATGCCTGCACAGTAGTCCTTGGTGGGGATGTTGCTGGCTGCAGCAGAAAGGCACGCGGCAGCTCGGGTTGAGTATGGAAAGAGGCACATAAAAGAAAGTTCAAGGTCCTTTAAAAGGTAATATCCACTTCCAACTCACAATATTTTCAAACATTCTAATCTTGTTAGGTATTATTTTGATACATAATAATCTATAATGACTTCATTTCATACAGTATTGATCTCTCAAACCTCCTTTGCATGATACACATATGCATGTGTGTATACATATGCATACAAAATTCTACTACAAAATTTTCTGTTGAGATGCCACCACCTAAAAGGTATTAGAAACATCACTTTGTATTCCCTTGCATGAGCATTACAGTTTAGCTGAGCATCCAAATAGGTGCTTAGTCTTGGAAACCTCACTGATTGCTATGTGACTATCACTGGGTCTAGAGTTAAGAATAAGCTTGAACCAGACATAAAGCTGGGTCTGTCTCACAGTCTCCTATGGGAATATGAGCATCACGAGCTACAAAGGTATGTCCCTCCTTTATCCAGTCATGATTAAAAAAAAAAAAAAAAAGACAGTGAAAAAACACACAATTAAATGTAAACAAAATACTGCACCTTGTGTTTATTCCTGATTCTCAACATTTTAGAGATCTCTGTGGATCCCTGGGATCTGGCTGTGCTGTTATACAAAATGCAAACATCAGACTGGGTGCATTAACAGGATTGCTGTAGGATAAACGTGGGAAATGTTCCTTCTCTGCCCTGCTGCAGTGCTGCACCCAGGTTTGGAAAATGTTGTTTGAGAAAGATGTAACCTAACCAACTTAAAAATAATTATCAGCACAATAACACAGATCACCAGATAACTAGAAAGTCTGACTTAATTTGGAAAGACAGAAAGAAATTGACTGGTTTAAGTCTAATGATTGAAAAAGAGAGAAATTAGAATAGCGGATTTCACACGTGCTGGAGGGAGCTGCAGAGTAAGTCATAAATAAATAAATGCATGTCCACTGTGACTAGAAGGATTTGCCTTAAAAGCAAACAAGGATGATTTAAATGAGACACCAGGAAAAAGCTGACAAGGCCCTGAATAGGCTAACATCTCTCAGGAGCGGTTCAGATAAAACTGATTCTGCCCTGATGATGGATCTGGGTGAGGTGACATGTCCCTTCCTCCTGCATTTTTTTACTACAGAAGATGGTACCCCCTGGAGGAAGTTATGTCCTAGAAAATGTTTTTCCAACCACTGGAAGTAGCATCACTTTTTGGCAGTGCCAGAAGAGACTGGCCAGTTTAGTATCACTGCTTTCTGCTTTAATAGGCTAGGATTTCAAGGGGATCCTAAAGTGGCTCAACTTCCTTACACGTTCAATAACATTTGGACCTTTGGGTTCTTCTGATTTTGTGTTTGTTAAAATAAAATTTCAATTTTAGTGGTAAAAACCTTAATATTAACAACATCGTATCTAAGTGGCAGAGCAGTAAGCAAGCTACCCTCTGTTCTGGTTCACTTTTTATCAAGGGCATGTCTTAATGACTAAGAGTGGATGGTTGTATGGGTCCAAACAGTAGTAAAAGCCAGTCCTGATGAGTCCCACACGAGTTACTGGGTCTTACTCTGCCAGCTCTGAGCGTGGCTATGAATACGGAGAAGCATAACCAGCTGCGTAACCCACTGTAGAAACAGGGAGCAACAGAGCTGGATACTGAGAAGAGTGAACTCCATTTCACAGCTGACTCTGTGGTTTGTCAGGACTGTGAAATTTGTAACTTTTTCACCTTATACAAGCAAAAGACATCCTGGGGAAGAGATGGAGAGTGATAAACAAACAGTAATAAAAACTTCTCCACATTACCACATAGAGCAGCAGGTTCTGTTTTAGACCACTTATCCCTGAAATTTTCTCCTCTTTAGTAAACTCTGTCATTTGTTTTCCACCATTCAAAACCAGCCAGATACATCCCCATATGCTGAAATAGACCACCCTATGCTCTCTGCACAAAAAAGTAATTGGCTTTAAGTGCAAAGAGAGAGCTACCTAAACAAAAACCTCCTTCCTGGTCTGCATATATAGGCAGCAGAAAATTGGATGTTTTGGGGGGTGAGATGTCTTGCAGAGAAAAGAAGTTTCTGGAAGGTCACTCCCAGCAGGACAGAGATGCGTTAGAATAGCCTGGTATTCAAGCACCACTGCTTATTTCCAAGGAGAGTGGCAATTTCACTTTGGTTGTCCCGGGAGATAATAACCTCCTTAAAATAGAGTATTTCACACTCCTCTGTAGGGTAACCGCATGACTCCAAGGAAAATGGGCAAGCCCAGAGCAGAGGGCATCTCTGCGCTGTGCAAAGAGCATCTTCAACAGCAAAGGGGCACAAAATCCACTGAAGCACAGAGAAGTATTCACACTCCCTTGGCGCTGGCTTGTGCTGCTTCTCAGTTCTGTACCCATAGTGACCTGACCTGGACCCACCATTTGGCCCTCCTGTGGTTTTCTGTGGCTTCAAAGTGAAAACTGGTGGGTTTTGTGGCTCCAAGGTGAAAATCGGTTCGTTATCCAGTCATTAAATTCACCTTACTTGAGACCACATTTCTATAGCAATCAAGCCACTAATACTGTTAATATTAATATTATTACCGTTAATATTCTGCTTCTGAGATCAAACAGAGCTGCATATGGGTTTGTTCACAAGTAACACACCTTGCATTGGTTTCTAAACATCCCACTGAAACCCTCAAGGTACTTAAAGCTCCTTTTTACCCCAGTCTGTTACTTCGCCCTGTTGGAAAGGCAAGGTGCAGGGAGGCAGCCAGGGTAGGAAGGCAGAGAGCCAGTGAGAGAACAGAAAGATCATGAAACCTCTGCAAAACCCAGGCATGCTACCAGCCTCACTTGTGTGATCTGTACTGTTGTATGTCATAGCAAGCCAATTAGACTTTCTCAGCACAGTGCCTATTCATGAGCCTGAATACCTTCTCTTGTTCAAGCACTGTCAACAAAGAACTTTGCTCTGAGCTGTCCATATATTCTATAATTAAGATGAATTAGCAAGTTGAGAAGCAACTGCAGCAAGAAGAAATAAGAAGTAAGCAGTTGTGCAGAATACTAAATTCCTTCCTCAAGCTTTAAGTCTGAATGAACTTTCTCCTTTGCTGGCTTTTCTTTTCCTCTTTTTTTATTCCCCCCTCCTCTTTCCTTTGGTAACAGAAGAGTGAAAAGGACACAACCCACCAGCTAGTAAACTGAAGCACTGTTTCTTTCATACCTTTTTTCCCCGTGCTACTCTTTACAGAGACCTTTAAGCTCACAGAACTTCTCCCCATTTCCTCCCTGAAACACTGATTAAACCAGAAGAGTCAGATGTTATGGGAAGCAAGCGAACAGGGGAAATACATTCCTGCTACCTAGAGCCCGCAAGCACCGCCCTGGTCATCAGAAAGTAAGTGCCCTTTCTCTAGAAGAAAGCAGTTTTAAATGGCTTTCAACCTTGAAGTGACCATAAGTATCCTCCAGAGATGGGAAGGGGAAAGGGGATCTTTCTTAGCCTAGATATTCTCTTCTGTCTTCTCACTTGTGGTCTACTGGCAAGTCGTGATGATTGGCTGTGTCAGAGTCACATCCAGGAGCAGCTCTTTCTTGGCTTTCCCTCCCTGCAGGTCCTAAGCACAGTGAAAAAAACGGAGCAACCAAATGACAGCAACAAGCCTACATGGACATACCTCACCCTTCTCAGACAATTGTTCAGTCTCACAGGGCCCTCAGCCATCAGAAAAGGCTGTGAAATGCTTCTTCTCCAGCCCTGTTGGCTGCTGGAAGGGCTCCTTCCCACGAACCGCCAAACAGAAGATACAGTAGACAAGATAAACACTTTGGGTCTGTTTCTGGGAGCAGAGTGAGTCTGGGCTGGGGCCACAGCTGGCAGAACCCTACAGCTCCCTCCTTGAGCATTATTTGGGTGATCATGGGACTATATGTTTTGGAACAGCTTTCTGATGCAGCTCCCCCTGCCCCAGGAATGTGGGCAGATGAAGGTTGGTTTCCTGGCTTAGGTGAGAATAGGTTGCTCAGTCCAAGACAGCTTGGGCCATGAAACCTCTCTCAGGAACTAGAAACTCTAAGCAAAGAAAGCCCGTGATGTTAAGGCAGCAGATGTTGTGGGTATTTATAAGGATTGCAACTCCATGTTTTGGCACTTACTTGTCCTTTCAATCTTCCTTTAGGGACAAATCCCAGGAGAGTCCTTAGGCCTTTCCTAAAATGATTTGCTAGATGTGACTGAACTGTGTCAGAGTCATAAATAGAGCCTTGGTCGGGAGGGGTTTCTGCTCACAAGAGAAAGGGCAGTTCTAGAGTTGGTCTAGAGACCAGAAAAGAAATTTCCTTTGTTTGAGGTATGCATTAATATTATTTAAATTTTTAAATAAAACAGTCAAATTGTTTAGGAAAACTTTATTTCCTCTTGTTGTTGTAGGAGGTTTGGGCTTTTTCTCCCTCTGGTGGATTTCTGCTTCTCTGATTCAGGACACATCTTTACTCTTTGGTTAATAAAAGCTCTTCATTTGGCACATGAAATGGGCCATTAATCTTTAAAAGGTACCATTAGATGTGGCTTTAAGTGTAAAAGACTGTAAGTAAAGGCTTGTTAGAGGGTGGTGAACCTTTCAGTGTGGTTTTGCTACACATTTCTTGGTGGGAGGTAAAAGGGGAAATGGGCATGAGGCAGCCCATTTTGCTGGCAAACAAGCCAAGGAGTCTAGAATGATGCTCAACCTCTTTCATCCTGGGAAAGAAACTTGCCCAGTTCAGTCCCCAGCCCCCTCTTTTCCAAGAGAGCCCCTGTGATCAAATTCAGCCATTCAGAAATGCTGAGAAGTAATGACTGCATGGGAAGTTCAATACAGAGATTATTCTGTATCCAGCCACCCTTGGCCCCCAGGCTCATCAACATTGCAGAACTATAGCTGTGTTCCTCATTACAAGCAAGATTGATGTATTTAGATCGCCCTGCAGCTCTCCCTTAATCAGCTATCTAATTTTAGGCCTTTGCATCGAGACTGGGAAAGGGGGAGAGAGGGAGGTTATTGACAAAGTTCTTAGAATACTGTAGCAAAACCCTACACTTGTTAATCATTCTCTTTATTTGATTTATACCCAAAACATAATCCACTCTTCCCTCCCTCAACTCCTTTATTCCCTCCAGGATTCACATTCCAAAGAGCTAAGATCAATTGCAAAAAAAACTTTGATGAAGTTTCACATTGGACTTAGGTTCTCTGTGTAGGATACATCATAGCAGCAGCATGCTGACTTAACCCTTCTTTAGCTCTTGTATGCAACAGAGAGCGCCTCAGCTCTCAAGCGCTATTGGTCTGTCCTATTGTCAGTCACAACCCCAGCAACTTTCCATCCTTTTGGCTCATTTCCACTACATTTGATGAAGTTTTTTGGCAGCAAATAGCCAGAAACATTAGGTAGCTCCTGCTGGAAAAGCCAGGGACGGCAGTCCCAAAAAGCATGAGAGTGTTCTAACTCCTGCAGGCTGATGATTTATTTCTATGTCTCTCTGGAAGAACAATGTCAATAAAAAGTTATTACAACTCTTTCTTTTCCTATAAAACCAAGTCAATAAGATATTATTGCAGTGGCTTGTTTTAAAGAAAAGCCTGGCAGCCAAAACCACACAAAGAAATAAGAAGGGGACTGGGTGGAATCCCCTAAATACAGAAGGTCTGTGCTTATCCCCAGGTGTATCTGAGGCAGCAGTTCAGGAACTGAATGTCATAAAGATGGACTTGATGCACAGCCTAGATGCTCTTTTGGTCTTTCACAGTAGCACTAGCTAGGGAAGTGCAATGGTCCCTCACAGCTAGAGCCCTGCTGCAGCTCTCCTCTTTGGTCCTCACAGATTCTCACAAACTGAAAATCACTGCACTAGATTATTCTTCAGTGGTGGATTTGATTATTTCCAAACCAGAAGTGACCTAACTTGATTCTTTATTTACTGCAAATCATTCAGATTTATGCTGAAGAGCTAGCAGTGCACTTTGGGCAGAAATCTAAACAACAATCAGAGCTGCAAGAAAAGTATTACACATGCTCTACAGCTGAAGTACTGAAAAGAACTGCCTGCAAAATCTGTCCAAGGTGATCTTATCAACAGTTTGGTGGGCATCCCACCACCCGTCTGCCTATGTCACACCCTTTATCCGTATCTTAGAATATCTGAATGCCTATTGAAAAGAATTTCTTAACAGTGGCATAAATCCTACAGTCTGACAGCTGTGAAAATCCCCATCATCCAAAGAACTAACTTGTGGCATCTGGTGCGTGCCCAGTAAAAGTCGGTCCTCCCTCAAAATTGACTTCTACTGCTGCAGTATTTTTTCTGTGTTGCAAAAACCCTTCCAATGAACATAAGTCTCTTGCATCTCTCATCCTCAGCATGAGGTGGACCTCCAGCTAATGCTTCTTGGATCACTGATGTTCATTTCTTACCACAATCAACCTTTAGCTAAATTAACAGCATTTGTTGGGAATACTCAGAAGAACTTGTTCAATTTATATCAGCAACCACAGTCCCAGAAGCTTTTGCTTCAGCTGAAAGAGTATCGGTGCAGATGAAGTAAAGTTAGTTGCTTCACATCAGATGTTCTTTACCAAGCCCTCACTCTCTGGATCAAGCAAAGCATTTGGAAAAGGGAGGGAACATAAAAAAGGAAAATTTATTAAAAAGACTACCATCTGAGGTTTCTTTACAGATCCATGGCTTGTAGGTATGCAATAGGTATCACAGAGAAAGGAAGTGATGCAGGAAGGTCAGGAGAGAGGGTCTGTAACCTAGGAAGCTAATCCAGATGACAAACTGGAGGGACCATTCCTTTGCTTACAGAGTCCAAATTAAATATAAGCATTTCCCAGAGTAGTAGAGAAAAAAAAAACCAACAACTTAGTGTGATGTTCACTAACCTCATTACTGTATAACTGATGGCAGAAAGAAGCAGGGATGGGCTGGTTACAGCTAGTCCATTAATCAGGTCCCTGGTGAAGCATCTCAGCTAGAGTTAAAATTAACGTTAGCAAATTAATCGGGACTTCACAATGGAAACCGTGAAGCATATGGTGTCAGCTAATGGAGAGGCTGTAGGGCTGAAGCATCTGAAACTTCGTGTCTTCCTGAAATCTAATTAGACCCTAATGGAAGGAAGACCGAGTGAAGGTTCTTAATTGAAAATTACACTTCCAGTTCAATCAAAGCCTGCTTCCGTGTTGCTATTAATGGCCTTTTAAAAATAGCTGAATTCTACAGTGACCTTGCATACAAAGTGTTCACTTACAGCGAGTAGCTGTATGGATAATCAATGGATGCCTCAGTGATGGATTTGGATCTGTTCTGTAATAATTTATGACTAGTATGTATTGACCTGGTTACTGGGATGTTGTCTGTATGGATGAATATATGGTTTAATTTAATAGGAGCTGTCCAGAAAGAACAAACAAGCAGGCAAAATGTCTCAAGGCAAGCCACTCCTGGGCAGACACTTCGGAAGTGTTAAGAGGTAATGCACGGACAGGAAACAGCCTGGAAATAGTCTCATAGCTAAGGGGGGGGGGGGGGGGGGGGGGGGGGGGGGGGAGGAGAGGAAATTTCAAAGAAGGAATGACTGTTCTCCAGGTGGTATATAAAGGCCCAGACTCAGTTTCACCCAGCTTTGGACATGTCATGAATGTACACAGATTAGTGAGTGAAGATACCCAAGGGCAGTTGATCTAGGCTCCCTCTATAGCTTCTGAGCTGTTGCAGACCCCAGCACCAAAGAACTTATCTAAATGCCACTGGAAACCACAAGACAGCGATAATGAGATGCCATCAGAATAAGCAGTAGATTGTCTCCATCAAGAGCAGCAGGAATTATATGACTGTTGCACTTTGAAGATCCAGACTAGAATTTGCTCAGCAGGGACTGCTTGGTGAGAGCAAGGTCAGAAGCACTGGCATCATCTCAGACCTTCAAACTTCAGGACTTTCTAACTATTTTCCTGAGTTCTCAGCCTCGTGCCTGAAACTTTTCACATCAAGGCAGATGAAGGCAACTCTGTTCAGCTGTGTGAATCATTCCACTTTCCCCTTTGTTACACAACCCAAAAGTGTGTATCTGTCTATGTGCTCTGTGAAGCATCCTCTAAATCTGCTTGCTTGCATCTAGCAATACAGTAAGTTTTTCCTCTGTTTCCCTTTCCTACATTTCAGCTTATTTGTCTCAACATCCCCCTGGCTCCAGCAGTCCCCAAGCTTTGTGACCCCACTGCTCTGCCTTGCAGCTCCCACAACTTCTCCTGCCAGTTTAATTTTTATGGCTTGGTTTACCTTTACTCCCGGCAGTGACTGCTGTGCTCCTTCTTGTATCAGCCACTGATTGTGAGGCACCCTGTGAAGTTTTGCACTCCTAAACCAGCCTACCTGAGCTGAAAGGCAGTGATTCTTCCGGCATGTGTTTTCCCTAAATTGTGTCCGAGTCCTGTGTAACACAGATTTCTTTCCACTGTTCCAACTCTGACACTGCATTACATAAAGGCTGAGTTTCACTGGTTGCCTCTGACGTGCATTCTCCCTTCACTAGGCTTCTGTCCCTCTCTCTTGGTCTAGAGGCTTTACAGGCTGTGATGGGAGATGCACAAGCAACCATTTCTTCGTGGTTTGTCTGACTCATGGCTCAGTTTGGTGAGCTCCAGTTCAAACTGGAGCAGGATGGGTGAGATTCTTATATCAGCTTGAGAAAGTAAAACTCAAGATTATCTTTTCAAGTTCCGGGCCATCTGGTGAAACATTTCTATGTGCAAAACACAGTAGGTAACAGAGACAATTTATATCTAAAATCAAAATACTTAAAACTGTCTAGATTATTTCACTCTGTATCCCCTCCACTCACATCACAAAACAGGACTCACCTACTGCTTCATGCAGTGGAGAAAGGCTGAAGTGATCCATTGACAAAACCCCAAGAGAACTTCTTTGCTTCCACACAGGCATTTTTCCTCCTCTTGGGTTACGCAGTGCAAAAAGCATGGAAATTATTCTCTAACACGTCTCTGCAGTGATAGCAAGCAGCCACAGAGACAGTTCTTCTGCTTTAAGTGGGGAGACCTTAATGAATCCAGGTACTTTACTGGAGGCTCATTACAATGCTAGATTGGCTTGTGAAATGCAGCTGACAAACCACAATGACAATATCAGAAACACGAGCCATTGATAACTTGTAAATGCTTAAAGCAGTTCATGGAATAACAGTGAAGTAAACATGCATCCAACCAGAGTTTTGCATAAAGTGTTTCCATATATATATTGCAGCAGTACAGTAGGTAATTAATTACCATGCCACAGGTAATTAGCAAATTAGTTAAAATAACTGTACCAACAAAGGTAAGTAATTACTGCTAATAAATATTACACCTGTGTGTATTTAAATTCCCACAGCCAACTCTGCATTGATTTACAGACGGTGTCAAGCAAGCATTATTTCCTTTTGATGCAAACTGAAGAAGCCTCTACTTAGGGCAGTGTGATCTTACATTTAGACCAGCTCACCCAGGTGATTTACACCCCAAGTTTTAATATAAGGTACATTCCCAGTCACTCTCTTTCCCACCTCACTCCAACCAACCAGCCATATCTATCCATTACTGTAACACTCAACCCACCTTGTATTTGATGAAGTGTAAAAATGAGACTCCTCTTGTAAAAAAAAAAAAAAAAAAAAAAAAAAAGAGGATTTAACTGTCTCAGAACAACAAAGGGTGAGCAAACCATTGCTATTTGACTCTCCTTGCTGTCATTCTGTTCCATTGACTCTGTTCAGGACTGAAGACATTTTACCTATATTTTATCACATAGCTGAGAAACACTCAGGTGTGCCTGCCCACTGCCCATGGGTTTATACTGGAAATGCTGCACAGTGACACTCCATCATGCAAAGTATGGGCAGTGTCTTGAATACCGTATACCAGTAACATCAGACAGAGAGATAACTGGACCAGTACCAGGAACCTGAAGGCAGGTAAATGCCAAACAGATGCAATGCAAACCTTTTAAGCCATTTTACAGCTGCTAACAAATCAAAGGAAGTCATGGTTCCTCCATCTCTTCATGTCCTTAAGTCAAGACTACAGGCGCTTGATTCATTGAATTTCTTTCTTTCCTTAAGTTTCCAGGCAGAAACTAGGCAGCTCCACTCCTGTGAGTTCTTTGCTGCTATTCCTGTCTGGTCCGTCTATCCTTTCTGCTATTGCTTCTTCTGAAGGCATCTTCTGGGTAACCTCATATCTTCTTTGATTTCCACGTAAGTCCTTCACCTGCATATCTGGGCATTGCCATGAACAGCTAATTCCAGATACGTCATTTCCTTTTGATTCAAGTGAATACACAACTGCACGGGAGTATTTCCACATCTCTTTGTTGGTGGGAAAGTCTTCCTTCCCAGTGTTAAGATTCCATAAGTTTTTCATAAGTTAAGATTTCATACATTTTTGTTCTCTACAGTGTGAGTTTTTTCCTGTCTGGCACTTTGGCAGTTTCCTACATTTCACAGCAAAATGTTATACTTGAGATAACATTTAAATGGGAAATTCTCTTGCTTGTTCTAGTGCTGTAGGCTTCTGACTAGAAAGAGCTTTGATCTATTTCAGCATGTTTGAGGAGAAAGCAGGTAAAATTGCAGCTTGAGTTGAACAGGATGCTGGGAAGGGTGGTCTAGTGATCTTAAAACCTCACCTGTCTATTAATTAACCCACTGGAAAAAAACTGATTTCCTAAGCTATACTGTAAGACTATTTCTAAGCTTTGTAAGATTGACCCTAGCAATGTAGAATATGTATAATAAAAATGGAATTGGACATGACACATTGCAACCCTTCAGTCCAGTTCTGGGCTACCTCCACGTTTCAGCCTGTCTCATCACACTGTCAAGGCAGCACCTTTCTAAGGGGCAAGATCCTCTGTCTTTACTCACTGAACTAACACCACATTGTGTTTCAGTGAGAAGAAATACCTCTTACCAAGCACACTGGAGCTTTCTGATGTGTCACAGGGCCCATGAAATTTGGGTTCACTTCTTCCAGAAGGACGCCGCTCAATTAATTTCACATTTTTTTCCATCTGCAAAATGGAAGTAATGAGAGTGATTTCTTCTGTAAAGTGCATCAAGTTGTTTTCAGGGATGATGTGGAATAATAGATGTTTCAGCCAGTGTTTCTTATTAGAGAATCTGGGTCTTTTTCCATCAGATATTCACCTGCAAGCTCTGAAGAAACTGTTCCTTTGCAAATCTACATCCTAGTTGGGGGCAGGTAATTAGCCTAATTACAGGTAGTGTGGGTTTTGTTATTACTTTTTAGGTAATAGTGGAAACTTTTCCCACTTCTTTTTCTTTCCTCTAATTAAAGCTTTTTTCATAGCAACAGCAAAGAAAGATTGGAAGAAATAAACAGCTAAAATTTAGAAATCAGAGGAAGGCTTTCACAAGAGCTAATCTCCCTTTACCAATCTAAAACCACCCTCAAAAAGAATCTAATCACCTGCATTTGCCACTGCCTCTGTGAATACAGAAGGAGCTTTTCCTTCATTTTAATTGTCCTGATTCCTTTTTAATTATACCCCTTCCTCTGCTCTGCTCAGTGCCATCAAATACTGGAAGAAGACGTTGGATTGCAGCCTAATGCATTTTGGCTGAATCAAAACTCCTGAGTTTCAAGTTTCTTTCCCTACTCACAGACACAAAAAACCTTTCTTAATGAAGTTTCATCAGAGGCCTCTTGCAATTTGTGCAACCTCTTGTTCACACAGTCTGGTTTTGCAAAGGTTCACATCTGCTTCTCTGAGGTTACGTTCCCTTCACCACTTTTAACAAGTAAAACCCAAAGTTTCTGACCGATTTGATACAAAACTGTGTTCTTCAAATTGAAGATAATCATTTTTCTTTATTACCAGTTGATAAACTGGGAGTGAAATTACAGCTCTGCAATGGGCAGAAGACCTTTTCAAATCAGTTGTGTTTCTTAACACTGTTCACATCCGGAATTAAAACTGGCAGACTGGCTGCAATGTTTTGCTTCTGCTGCATGGGAAGTCTGAGTGAACAACAGTGATCCACTCTAGCCTAATAAATCTCTGACACTATTAGCTATAAATTTAAGAATTAAAAAACACTTTGGCCAAGAGTAATACACAAACATAAGTAAGTGTAAAAGCCTTCATATAGAGAGAGTTAATCTTCTTCTTTCAATATTTGCTTTTTCAATTTTTCTCCGTACTTTCAAGCTGGATCCAGAATGGCTTACTGGAAAGTTGCTTAGTACTAATATGAGAGTGAAATTGCAGCTGGATCCCAATATTTACAACCGTACATATGCAACAGTGCCTGGGATCCTGATATCTCATGGACTCAGAAAATCAAACCTATTGTTTTAAAGCAGGATTTCCCCCACACAAACTTAGCTTTACAAATCCTGCGTTTCAAACATCCCACAGAGTTTCATTGCCATTCTTTCAGTTGCTCCTAAAGATACTAAGCACAAAAAGCCTTGAACAGTATGTCATCAAAAGATCAGACACTCAGCTGGGAAAAGAGATCTCAGGCTTTCCCCTGCCATGGTAGTGTCTCCACCGTAAATCTCTTCTCTGCTAGAAACAAGAATTATCTCAGACTACATGTGCTGGATCAGACCTCCACAAGGCCAAGAACAATTTCAAGGTTTTTTGCAGAGTGCCCGGTATGTGTTTTCAGTCTGCTGTCCCCAAAACAGACACAAGGTGATAGAAGCAATAAAAACAAGGCAAAACTCACGAGAAGCATGCCTCTTCTCATACTACCCTTTCCCGTAGCAAGTTGGAGAAGGCAGAAGCAAACCCTGCAAGGTTTGCTGCAGATCTTACAGGACTTACCACACAACTGAAGGGCATTCAGGTAGGGTCCTAGAAATTCTAGTAGGATCCTAGAAGTTCATGGCCGAAAGGAGCTCAATAGGATTTACTCCATTCCCTTAACTAAGTGGACAGAATAAGACATAATTTGCCTCATGTAAGAGGTTTGTCTTACTCATCCTTACACATTTTCAGGTACAGGAACCTACAACCTTGCCATGTGACTCATCCCAATACTCATCTGTGTTTCCAGTTAGAGAGTGGGACCATGTTCCAGGACAAGAAACTAGCACACAGAGTATACTGGAAAGAGTTGCAATTTTTAGTAATGTGATGCTCTACCTCAGCAAGGAAAGGTTTTCAGGAAGACCAACTCCATGTAATGGATTGTTAGACCAACTCATAAAGCTAAAAAAAGAGACAAGCTTTCATACATATAAAGCCCCTCACATCCTTTCACGTTGTTCTTCACCATCTGTGCTCAGACCTTCAAAAACACCTGTGCAACTCCAGCACCTGCATTCAGCAGGAGATCAGTGAGACTCAAACTCCTAAATCTCTTGGGTGATTTTGAAAACTTTATTTTATGAACAAATTCATCCTTTATGTGAAGTGAAATCACAATTTCCACTTCTCTCACCATCATCTCATTCCAGGAGCTGTCTCCATAACAGCACTCAGTAAAAGATGCTTCTCCACCTAGAATGGTCACCATCTTCCATAAGTTTCTCTCATGCATGGTTAGATTAAAAAGCTGCTGTTCATTTCTTTCTGAGGGAGTTAAAATTCACAGAGGCCCACCATACTGAAGAAGTTTTACGGGGATTGCAGAAGAATACAAGCAGCAGGGAGACATTTAAGCCTCTTCCTTCTTAATCTAAAAACTGTTTGCAGCTATGAAACAGGGGCTAGAAACCTCATTCGCACTGCCTTTGGCAGCATTTCTGTTCCTTTTAGCTCATGGTAATGCCTACATATACCTAGAAATGCAGAAAAACTTTCTGAGAAGAGATTCTTCCAAATCACATTTGTAAGTGGAGTAATCCATGCTTGACCTACATACAAACCATTTTGAGCTTCACCACTGAAATTCAAAGTGGCACCTGCCAGTTAACAACAAAATCTCCTTATTACTTGAACAGGAGAAAGAAATTCAATTTGATTTGCAAGTTCACTAAGGATACATCTATATTGCAGGGCTGTAGAGGGAGAGGTGAGTGACATTTTCCTGATCAATCTGAGTGTCCATGTCATCTGGCTGGTTTTTTACAGCCAAGGCTGAATCCAAGGAAAGGCTGGCCCTGGGCACCAGCAAAGTAAAGCAGCTGTCAGGTAGAGCGGCAATCAGAGAGGGGCAGAAAAATCACATCCTGAGGTATAGAAGAGATGCAGTAACCACAATTCTAGGCTGCCTCAAAAAGGAGGTCTCTTCTGTGACACTCTCACAAGTGGAGAAATCCTCGAGGAAGCCACAGCCTCAGCTCACCCATGCACTGTCCCAGGCCAGCAGGGAGCCAGCAAGGAACAGGCCATGCAAGCAGCGACCTTCCACCGCCAGTGGGTCTTGTCCCCCATGCTGAGAAGCAGCAAATGGCTGGAGAAAGTCCTTGCTGCCACAGCACTACTGGTACCCGAGGCAGCTTGCTTAAAGCCATTAGAGGTGCCTGCCCTCGAGCTAGTCACGCTTTCCAAAAGAGGTGTGCTTCAGGCAGCTAATAAGGTCTTTTGGCTATTACAAAGGCAGATGTCAAAGAAAAATAAAATCAGACACTGATTGCTGTGATAAAGGAACTGGAACCTCAGGAGTCTGAAGTGCTTCACAGACAGTTCTTACTGCTGACAAGGAAACAGCACTTTTCAGCTCCAAAATGGAGTGCAAGCGTTAGCTAACCATATCTTACGGTGTACCCCAGTGGCATTGTGGCTGCACCTATTTTAATACATAGGGAAACTAAGTTATAGACACTAAACTCATCAAAAAGGCAAGTAGAACTTTTTTTGCAAGTTTTCCAGAATTCGTGCTGTTCCACCAGCATGCATCGTGGGAAGTGAAGTTGAACTCTTTCCTCCTAGAAGAAAACAGGTTATGAAGTACAGCTGCCTGGAGGTACCACAGAGGTATTGTTAACTTAGAAAAGAAATCATTCATCACAATATTGACATTTTTATATAAAACTTTTTTCCCCAGAAAACAGATACATTTATTTTTTAAGAGCTCTTTTTTTAGCAGAAAAGTTGACTGGCCATTTTTTCTAGTGCCTGAGCCTGCTCTTACTCTGGGAGACAGATCTGCAAGTTACTGTGCATTCCACAGTCCACAGGTGGGAATGAAACCCTGCACACTCCCTCCTTCCTATCCTTCACAGTGCTGGCAGTATGAGTCATTCCCCAGTATAATGCTGGCAAACAACAAACCAAAAAGCCATCATAAAAACAGGAACACTCTCAGGGCTTAAATCAACGATATTAGTCAGCCCAAGGTTGGGGTGAGAAGTTAAAATGGAACTCCTTAACACTTCAGTTTTCTTTTCATAAAATGAAACAGAAAAAGAACAAAGAGATTCCACAGTGGAAGAATTTCTTTCCACGCTGAGTCTGCAGAGCCAAGAATGTGCTCTGCTCTTGGCAAACATGATCAGAGGACACCAGTCCTCATTTACTTTACAGGGGAATGGTTTACCTTGAGTGCCTCCACAGACAGCTGCCCTGCCTCAAATATACTCACAGACCCCTCCAAAACAGTGTGGTCTGCAAAGCCTGCTGAGCCCCAGGTACCCCCACAGAAAACTACAGATCAAGATGACTCAGTAAGGCAGAAACTAGTGTGCATGAACAAAAGCATGCTTATTTAGCCTGCAGTTACAATGACAAATGACAACCCATTTTCATCAGACAGCTGTCAGCACATTTGCAAAAATTAAGATCTGACCATCGGCTCCTGCTTTTTAAGGGCAGACATGACGCTCAGCAGATTTGCTTCCCGCTCTTCCTTTAATTTCACCCATGCAGCTAAACTGCCCTCCTTCAGACTTCCCACCCGAGGGACAAGCTGTCAGTCTTCAGAGCTGAGATGGTAGAGGCAAAGGCTGCTGTCTGCCTTTCGGTGCTTATCTGGGGACCAGCGCTTGGCTACCGTGCTTTTCAAAGCAGTAGGTTGGTACAAATACAGTCACTACAGTGAGATGACAAGAAGGAAACACATAACAGGTCTGGTAATTAAGAGCTATGACTGCCTGCATTTGTTATGATTTTCTATCACTGGGAAACCTGGAATCAAGACTGGATAGCTTTTCCAGTCAAGCTGTTGATGAAACAAGAATCAATACAGCGAAGCAGTCTGGTCCACCAAACCAAAAATATCAGGACAGTCACAGGGGGGGGTAGTTGACCTTCTGCATTAAGAAACAGCCAGACAACAAGACTAAAAGGCATAAAAGAATCTGGAAATGACCCCCTCAGAGCACACATGCTTGATCACAATAGCTCCAAGTGTTTCTGTCTGTTCAGTCTTCCAAGCTGAAAGCAATGTTACTCCCTGTTTAGACATCATTTCCCTGTGCCCGTGTTAATGGCAAACCTCTCCAAGCTCTAACATCTAGATCCGCAAACCAGACCAGCCATGCCTGAAGCCAGACCATTCACTCTAGCACAGCTGCCTGATGTGATGCTCCCAGCAGAGGTGGATCACATCGCACTGGTGCGTCTACCAGTGAATGCCAAGCTGGTTTGCAGTAATTCCTTACAGTCCACTTGTATTCGAAACCCAAATGTCTCTATGTTCCCAGCGCAAAGAGGAAAGTCTGGAGTAAAACATTAAATCCTGCCCAGGGAACAAGAATCAGCTCTCTCCAAGGCTTTACAGCTGTGCTTACGTGAAGGCAGGTTATTATTGATGGGAGCTGTCAGTGAGTTCACTGCCTTGTTCATTGTCTGTAGTTGTTGCAGAGTTTCCTGTACCAGTTGCTCTGGAATGGTCTAAAGCTGACTCCAGATGAAATCCCAGAAAGCCCAGAGAGGAACCCTTCCTGAAGAGTCATCCACCCATTGCAATTATTGCTAATAACATACTTGGTGCTTATGACAATACTTGCAGCGTGGGGGTTTGCTTGGGGTGGCCAGAAAGTTTTTCTCAGTGAATGGTTGATAAGAAACCTATTTTACTTGTAGCTTCTATGTTTTCTGTACTGTTTTGGCACAGCAGTTTCCTTCCTTGCCAAGAAGCTTCCTTGCCAATAAGTTTCCCTGCCCAAGCACTAGGATCACACTGCTTGGAGACATGCCCCTGCAACTCAAAACCCAAGTTATAATTATCAAGCAGGCAATGCACTTCAGAAAGAGAGCAAACTGCACAGCAATACCACTCCTGCTGAGCCCAGCTGTAGAAATAGTGTTGTCTGGGACTTTCCTCTATGGTCGTACCATAATAAACCAGGACATCCTCCATTCTCGCTCCAAAGATGACACTCTAGGACATTTTTGGCCTAGCATCACCCTGGGTTTTGTCACATTGTGAGCACACCTGCTTACTGGTAACAAACAGCACCATATTGTAAGCATGAAGCTGACATAGTTTAGTTCTCACACACCCCTTAGGGTGTTTTTCCTCCATGACGCCCCATCCCATGGCGATTGTGAATGCAGATCCATTTTATTGTTGAGGGAAGCTACCAATTATTTTTCTTTATTAAGCTGTCTATTTAGTAAGGGAGGGGGAAGAAAAAAGGAAAAGAAGAGCCACCTTCCTTCATTGCTGAAATCAAACTTAGTGCTAATGACAAGTGAGCTTTCTCATATTTACAGCCCCCGCACAGTGGAAATAAGATGAACACCAGCTCCTCCAACATCACCTTAGGAAACCACTCAAGACAGCTATTACTTTTATCTTCTAAGACTCTAATTTATGTAATAATTCATTAGGCAAATATGGAAAGTATGACCCCACAAAAACAGTCAGGGTGTCATGTTCTATTGACTTACCACAACTGTGCTTCCAGTGACCTCACCGTAATATTAAATAATAGCATTATTTTACTTAACCTGAAAAACAAAACAATGTTGGAAGTAGAAAAACCCCTGCTCTTATGCGTTGGCTATTTTAAATATCAAAGCATTTTTTCTTTTAACGTATTGAAACCCATTCCAATGATAATAAATTGACACTTAAATGTCATTGCTATGGAGCCTACTTAACAAAACAATACAGACACAGGATCATAGAAATGTTGGTGGGATGGGACTGTTGGAGGTCACCTAGTCCTACCTACTGCTGGGAGCACGGCTATTGCCAACGTTACAACATGTAAGATGTGTCTGTCTTTGGCCTCAAAATGCCTGCTCTGACTCTAGTGCACGCCTGCACAAGAGAAGCCAGGGCAAACTGAGTGCTCCTTGCTCAGGAGGAAGATCAGTGGAGAGGACACAGGCTAACTCCAGGCAGTGCAGAGTGCCTGTGACCTGCCCCAGTATACCAACCTCTACCAGACTGTCAAACCTTAGTCACTGGGCTGAGATGGTTCGTGAGAACTGATAGGAGTAACCTTTCTTCCATCTCAGCAAGGACTGCACAAAGCCAGGCAATAGGCAGTGCATCTTTCCTGCTGCTAATTGCATTTTTTAGACACCATGTCCACTGAGGAATCAAAGAAATGTGTGAGATATTCTTGTTGAGTTCAACCACACGTGCCAGAGCAGCTGTGTGTGGACTCACCATGCCTCTCATATCATCACAAACTATTTGAGGGTTTCCTTTCCCACATGGATAATTATTAGTTTTCCAAATGCATTGATTCATGAAAGAATTAGGCTCAGAAGCAATAACTCCCTTGCTCCTGGGTAAGAAGGCTGTTGTATAGCTTATCCTTGGCTTCTGGTCCTTTCTGCTAAAGTTTCAGTGTCTGTCTGATTGTTCCCAGGCTGCATCCTTCCAATTTCTTGCACTTAGGGGAAGCTTGCCAGGGAAGATGGACTAAAGCTGGGGTATCCAAAAGGAACAGCAGCATCAGACTATGTCAAATGTTTCAAAAGCTTGCCACGTTCAAGAAAATCAGATTTGAACTTCCCTGGGAGTCAAGCGTCTGAAAACCCAGGCCCAAGTTAATAAGAAAGATCAATAGCATCAAATACTGGAGATCCCAAAGGAAAGTCATGTCATCTTGTCCAACTCCCTGCATAATGCAAATGAGATCATTCCATCTTGCACTCAGTGTAGCATGAAAGCACATTGCCCAAAAGGCAGTTTGCCCTGATTTGACAACTTCAAAAGAGGCTAAATCCACACAAGGCTAAAAAATCCTTCTCTGTTTGTTCAGAGAAAGGTGGGAGATGTGGACTGAACTTTGCTTCATCCTATGCTTCAATTATTTGCCTGTCATACTTGGCTGCTGTCCAGATTAGCCAAGGCATTTGGCATAATATGCATAAAATCAACTTCCTCTGAGTAAGCAACCCTTTGTGCCTGTCTCTAAGCTCCTGTTGGACATTTTTTTGAACCAAAAATATTCATTCATCCTCTCCTTTCCTCTCACTGCATTCTGGATGGGTCTCTCATGTTCCTTTGCTTCCTTTTGTCCATCTCTGAGGAGTTAATTTGGCTTCTTTCTCATTCTTACACACATACACACCCAAACACACGTCTGCTAAAAAAAGAGCTAGACAAGACCTGTACCTCTCTGTACTGTCACCCACCTCTTGACTACTGTCACATGCATCTTGTACTATGTTCCCACACTGGTTGGAGGTTACTCTCATTTCTTATAGAAAATTAGTCACCTTCTACATGTCTCTTAACTACTAGGTAATAGTAACACAGAAGTGTCAGAAGTTCTTTATCCAGACAGCAGCCTCGTCTTATCTAACTGGGAGTACTAACTCACAGCTAGATACTTATCTAACTGGGACTCCCAACAATTGGCTAGATCTTCAGTTCTGAATACCAGGATTAGCCCCTAACTCCTCAGAGTACCCCTGGGACCAGCTGGATATATCAGGTGTACTGTAACTAGGCTGGGATGTCTTGGGATCTGGTAGAAGTTCACCATCCTTAGGAAAAGGACTAACAGCACTGCAAATTAAAGGTTTAAGCCTGTGAAAAGAGCAGGTTAGCATGTCTTCTTAAGTGTCCCTCCAATGTTCAATGGCTAACAGACCTTATTGCAGCACATCTTGTGTTTCATAAATGTTCTACACCTTGCTGCCATGAGAAAAATACAAAGACTAGCTACTTCTTGTGGCTGAAATCTGTTTTCTGGTGACCGGTAAATCTAGCTGCAAAGTACTGCACTTTTGTGGGAACTGATTTATATTTATACCAATGAATTCAAAACCACACCATTCAGTTCCTTTCCGTATTGCACATCCTAGCAAAACACTTCATTCTTGAAGGCACATGTTTTTCCTCAATTAAATATGTTCAAACACAAAGATGACCCTTAATTATGGCTTTAAATGCACTTGTTTAGAATTACCTCCTTGCTCATCTTGGGAAAGTATAATAAGTAGTAACACGATAATATGCAGTACTGTAGTTTTGGAGTAATTGCCTACTATGCTTGAACTCTGTGAGGCCTTTTCCAATTACATTTGTAGCTTGCTAATGTTTGGGGATTTTCCAGGATAAATTACGTTAATTGTGTTCCTTGGATCTGTTTTCCACAAAAAGCCCAATAAACAGCAAGAAGAGGGAGGGAGAGAATTAAGTGGCGGAGTTAATTAGATTAGGCTTGTGCTGTAGTGAAGCAGGAAGATTCCACTAAATCCTATAATAGGCCCTAATGAGGATTTTATCATGCTTGTTAAACGGGTCATTTAGTTGTGTGACGGGGCCGCTGAGTGTAATGTAAAAACTGGTTAATAAAAAAAAAAAGTCTTTTAATTGCACACACAGGCAAAGCAGTATCAAAAGAGTCCAGCCAAATGGAATACCCTCCAACCAAATACAGGAAAATCTCTACATTTCCTGTAATGGTGAACACGTAATGTGATTAGGCCACTTAATTTTCCTTGACTGGCACAAAAATTAGTGTTCCACGAGTGATTTACACTGGGGAACTTCAATAATCTAGATTGATCAAGACAGAAATTACTTCTTTTGCCTGCTTTATTTTGGTTTTTTGCAGAGGGGGCAAAAATACATGCAGATCCCCTTTCATTAGTTTGTAGGAAAATCCATAACAGAGGCACTGACTACTGTGGCTAACCTCCTTCCAGGGACAGGACGAGGCAATCTTTGCCTTTTATTTTCAGATAGCAGACGTCACACAGGAAAATAAGAGTCCTGGAAAACATACTCCATAGAGTATGATTCCTTAGTATTTTTCTTTTTTTATCTGAAGACACAGCTTCTGGAAGTCTGATAAATACTGGGCACAAGAACTCATATCTTCCATGACTTTGCCAAGGGGTGTAAACCAACCCTGTTGGTTCCCTGCTGTCCCACTGCTGAGGCCAGCTCCAAGAGACTAACCTTAACGATGCAGGCACATTTTAAGGCTAGTTTTACTAAACAAGAAAAGAAGCGAATCTAGGCCATCAGCAAAAAAGGTGAAGACATCACTTGATCCACTTGCTTGTCAACATTTACCAATTCAAAATAAGACACATGATAGGGGTCTCTGAGCTCAAAGGTCTCCTGTCTCCTGGAAGCCTGTAAATGGTTGCTCCCTACAAGCTACTTTCCTAGGTGACATCTTCAGGGCAAAATCCATCCCTTTCCCTAGCCATTACTTCAGCTCAGAGCTCACCGCCACTATATTCAATAAGGAAGGATGACTTCCTTCAGCGTTCAGCCAGAGCAGTGCGACAGCCCCAGCTCCCTGGCAGACTCTTAGGGCTGCATTTCTGACACTTCCTTTCTTATGCTTTAAAAACCAATTTGTTTTCTCAAGGCCCCCACTGCAGAGAGGGTTTGATTTATATCAATCTCTGTGGCATGTGACAGGGACCAGGTGGTGACTGAGCAGAAGACCACTGCGACTCCCACCCATCCAGCAAATGACAGCCGTTACTCCGAGTACCCCACTGAGACATACCAGCTGCTGCCACCTCCAGCCCAGCTTGGTGGCACCCCCAGAAGCAACGGTATGGAATAGCAGGTCATCCATAACCACCACTTCCAGCATCCAGTGGCTCCATCGCCTCAACAACTGAACATCTGCTGGGGAAAATGAAAACAAGAAGTTCAACTCTTCCCTGCTTATTCATCCTATGATACTGATTTTTCAACCTTTTCCAGTTTGCAGGGGCCTAAGAGTATTCAAGTGGCAGCACATGAAGCCCCCTGAAGTGATTCAAGCCAACCGTTAATAAACTTTCTTTTCTTAGTTTCCTTTTCAGGAATGTCCTAGAAGTACCAGGAGACCCAGGACTACCTACAGGTAGAATATCACTGTCCTGATCAACACTTTCTAATAACAGTGTAACATGTAAAATAAAGGTAAAAATACCTACCCATTAAAAGCATGACAACGCCAACCCGCATATAGTTGGTATGTTGGCATAGTAACTGTACAATCAGTTACTTTTTTAAAATCAAAGCTTTAACTGTGACAAATATGTTCCTTACAGAGCAGTTACCAGAACTGGCTTGATTTATGAAAGCTACCACATCTTGCTTCCTTGAGTCCTTCTTACAACACTCCTGTGCCATAGCAGCTCCCCAAAACTATGCAAACATGGAGTAGTTTTCATTGCTTTGCAAGATTTATAGCCTCATTGTGCTAAGTCCCTTTGTACCATTCAATTATCCGATACTTTGGCTTAGCTTGAGATCACTAAATTCCCCGCTCTGTGTTTCTATAGCACTTGACACAATGGAGTTCTATCTATACCTGGATTTCCCCCACACTACATATAAGCAAATATTAAAATAACATTATCTCTTAGAAGTAGTTGCATTATAGCATGGCTCCTGCACCAAGTTAGGGCAAGGAAGCTCTTACAGATAAGGTGGCTCCCAGATAAATAAGCTGGCACTGCAGTTTGGCTTCCTTGTTTCTTTGCTCTACGAGTTTTCAGAGCTATGTTCAGATTAGTATGGACCAGTTCTCCCAGCCATCAAGATATCTGCACAGTCATGCCATCAACATATAGAAATAATCCCTGTTGCTCACAGCCAGGCTCCAAAGCGCAACCCTGTCAGTGATCCTGCAAACAGCACCAGCTCCTGCTCACGGTCCATTTCTTCAAAATCACATTATCAGTGAGCATAGGGATGTTGAAGAGCTGACTGAGATAGCAGATTAAAATAATGTTGATTCTCAAAGCCACGGTAATGCCAGCCAGACAAGTAGGTAAATACACTCTGAAAGGAGATTTGAGAGACCCTTACCTCAGACCCTTACCTTCAGCAGGGGCTGCTTGAAAGGGTTAAAGCCAAGCATAAGCTCTGTTGCCATATCAATAACCATGTTACATCCATCATACTGCAACATGTAAATGCTTCTAGTGGCCGGATAGCATATTGCCACTTAATGTTTCATTGCACTTCACACTGCACAACTCAATCTGTTACTCCCAGTGTGCAGAATTAAGTTCACTTTACCGAATCATTTTGCCAAGGAAAGGCTTCTGCTCCTGTTGGTCTAGTCATCAAAATTAACTGTGTATGCATCTGTCAGTGTATGGGTGCATGCATATATGTATGAGAGCATCCATCAGATATACAGCTATGACTAATAACACAGCAATGACTAATAAACACCACCTAGCAGATGTGATCTATGAAAAATGATTCAAACAATTGATGCCAAACTGCTTAGAGGAGAGGAGAGAAGATCTGGTAATAGTATTCAAATAAGTTAACAGTTGTTACTGAGGGAGAGAAAGCTCTTTGCTTTGACTTTGAAGTTAGCTCTGCTTTGAACAGAAGGCTGTTCACCCGACATCTGCCCCACTCCATGCTATGACATCTCCTTGTGTCCGTTAGAGACAGAGCAAATACAGCGGGTGTGAACTCTTAAACTGACGCGAAAGAGATTTAACTTGGGTATCAGAAGAATTAGGAACTAGGTAGCTCAGGAAAGTGCGATGACTCTTGCAGAAGGATTTTATGAACCACGTAGAAAAACAACTCCCTGGAACAACCTCTGGGGTGGCGGGATAGATTAGATGTTCCCTTGAGTCTTTTCCATAGGCGTGATAACTGTGAGTTGATACATTTTCTGACAACAGCTAGGCAAGTAGGACATGCTTGAAAGCACAGTATTGCTTCACAGCAGAGCAGACTACGCTGTGCCTTCCCTTCCAATCAAGGAGGCTCCCAGAGCACAAACTGCTAAAATAAACTCAAGACATTTTAATTGGCAACTTTCTTCGTTTAAACAATAAAGAAGTAATATGGGTCACTTCTGCTGTGGAGCAGCTATCTGTCAGACACAGAAAAGACTTGTATAGCAATGAAAAGGGAAATGCTGACTTTGTGTTCTCTTCTATTTGTGACCTAGAGTTCTCCCTTTTCTTCTTTTCTCTTTCTTTCTTTTTTGCTTTTTTGCTCCTAACAGCAAGCCCTGGAAACATCCCAACTTGCCAAGTTTTCTTTCTACAGACAGTTGAAGCTGCTAATTGCAATCCCATCACTGAAACGCAGACCTGCCCCTCATCTGTGCTGTACCATTCCTGTCCTTCCCCTGCAGTTAATGAAGTGTCTTACACTGAAGGAAGGAGTACTTTGCAAGCCCAGCTTTCACCAAGATACTTACAATGCTGTGCTCACAGCTAGAAATTTGAGCCAAAGCTCTCCAAAAAATCAAAGGAATGAAGAACAGTCCACTTTTTTGTAACGTGAGCAGGCAGTGTGTTGCAAATGACTGCAGGTTACTGGGGATGGCTCTATTGCATGGGCTTTGGATGCTATGCGCAGCATGTCCACCAAGCCAGGGACTGTTTATTTACTTTGTCCCTGATGTAGCACAGCAAGTCCATTACCCAAGGCTCATTTCTTTTCTATTGTCAAAAAGTCAACAACACTCTGGTTGATAAAGTATGGCGTTTTCTTGAGAGGCAGAAGAAATGTGCTTCCTGGGGAAGAGCAAAATACTTTAGCAAGAGAGCAGTGATGCATGGGGAGAGGACCAGCCTTCAGCTCCATTGCTGGAGCTGTTGACAGAAGCTACGCTTGTGCCACCCAGCAAACTGAGCGAGCTTCCCGGCATGGCATGAAAGCCTGTGGCCATGCTTTCCTATCCCAGAGTGTAAGTTCCTGTAGTCTGGGGCAAAGGTTATTTCTTCCCTAGGGTTTTGGTTTGGCTTTGAAGTCTATCCTTTCCAGAAACAGGTTGTTCTGAAATAACACCCTTAAAATTGCTACCCAAATGAAACTGACTTGGAGCCCTCTCTAAAATTCCTCAGAAGAGTGCCCCTCAATATGTAAAGGGGAAAAATTTCTCATAACATGTCCTCAAAATCCAGTGGTGATGGAGGATGTGGCCACAGGCCTCTCACAGCAACATCAGTTTTAGACACAAGGAAGCAGAAATGCCTACAGACTGTTTAGCCTGCTCTGTGTCACACTGAAAGTGACCTAAGAGTTGAAGAGGAGGGATAATTCCCATGAATGAATCAACTTCTGATATACCATGACAACTGCCTATTTTCACACTCAGTGCTGGCTCACGGGGTCCTGGCCTGTTTTTGCTGATCCATGCCTGTCCGCCCCTGCATCTTCTACACAAGTTTAGAGTTTGTACATTTGGGCCCGCAACACCACATCCCCTCAATCAGGTTATTTATTTAAATACATAACTGTCAAAAAAAACCCAAAACCAATACTGCACCCCCAGGAGAGAGGGGGTGCAGTATTGGTTTTGAAAGATTAATACATGGCGATATTTGTTAGCACTTAATCTCTTCAGACAGGGAAAGCTGGCTGCCATTCCGAACACAGCTGTCTCTGCTTTCCATAGGAAGGGCTGAAAGGCCCAAACCTCAAACAGGATTGCCAGATTCAGGCTTGCAAACAGAGTGAGCAAAACCAACAAATATACAGGATTTTGGTGGGGGTGGGGGAATATTGAGGCATACTTTATTGCCTTTTGCTTCCTATTTGGAACAGTCCATTTCTAAGTCTTATCTCCAGCTGTGAACACTGAAAGCTCTTCATAGTCATCCTAAGGTTCACAGTTTAGTTATTCCTTAAGGATCTATGAAAGGAGGCTAAGTAAAAGAAGGTCATGTGTGCTGTACAGTAACTTACAGATGCAGAATTTCAGAGGGTCTCTTGATCTCCATGGGAAATGTTTAGGAGTCAAAAAACTGCAACTGTTTGGAAATGCTTTTGATTTCGAAAGCTGTAGGCACCTAATCCATTGTTGCATTCTGGTGTCTATATATGCACATGGCTCTGGGAAACTCTTCTCAGATTAGACGTCCCCAAATCTTACTGGTTGAATGTAACAAACCCAAACTGTGCTCAAAGTGTTCCCAGCCATGGAAACAAAGAGGCCGTGTGTTCACTGAGTGCTAAAGCCCTCCTCAGACACAGCCAGCTCAGCAGGGAAAGTACAAGGCTTTGCCATGCCTCTTGTCACCAGGTACTAAAGCAAATCCAAGGAGAAGTGCTCCCAGCCAACAAAAGCTTTAATTTTTATTCACTTATTTCTGTTAATGTGAATGAGATTCATGTATCACCTGCCTGCGACAGACCTCCAGTGTTAAATGTGGGCAAGGATTTCCCCACAAACAGCTCTGCCAACATATCTCAGCCAGGGCTGCCCTAGGGCTTATCTGCTGTCCCAGGTTCAGGGCTGTCCGTATTGCTTGGCTGTGTGATCTCCGCTAATGTCCCTCGGGCTGAGACCACCTCCCTCTGCTGTAGCATACAGCCTTGTTCGCAAGAAATGAACAACCATTAACATATCTCACTGCTGCTAAAAATCTTAGTAAGAACACACACTTACATAGAAAGTGTAACTTGTAAGTTAACTTCCATACAGAGGAATCAAGAAATTCATCAAGTTAATGGCTAGCCCCTGCAGCACTGTAAATCCAAATACATAAATTCTAACATCTTCAGGGGTTTTAATGCCATTTTTCCCGTCTGGTATCTGAGCATTATAAAACTCCAGGCAAGTCAGTGAATCAGGGAATGCAGCTGATTTGAAATAAAAGCAAAATGACTCAGGGGTTTAATTGTCCAAGCTGGGCAAAGGGAAAAAAAGTGAATAAGCACTTTGTTATACGTGATGAAAAACAAATTGGAGCAGAGTCCAATTCTGAAAACTTTCTTCAGGCAAAATTCTCATCAGTTTCACTGGCAGGGACATGTATGAGTTCCCAGAGTGGGACTGAGCGACTGGAAATCATCAAGAGTTTCCAGAGCCACAGGGCATTTCTTAACATCAAACTTGAAACACCCAGAAGGCAGGTGATTTTCAGAGCATTTCACCTGTAAAAATCTGGTCTTTCTTGAAGTATCTCCACCAGGACAACAAAAGGTCTGTTGTCGAAGTTGTGCTCCCTCAAACACCACTTGGGGTGGTGGCTGATGTGAAGAATACTTAAGTTACCAACCTATAGTGGGTTGAATTCTTTTGATAAAATACTTCCATTATGAAAGAGAAGAGTTTGGTTTTTTCTTTTAATTACAGGTGATATTTTTCACTGGGAAATTTTGTTTCAACTTGATGATCCTTTTTTTTAGTGGAGATGAGTCAAATAAGAGGATTTTAGCTTTGCACTGACATTTCAAAAATGCCAAGAACATCAGCATTTGTTTAGATCAAAGATGTCACTATTCATCAATCTGATATTTCAGAACTGGGATTTTCCAGATCAAAAGCGTTCAACAAAAACTTGACTTTCCTTACAGTTGAAAAACACCTTTTCAAAAAGCTCTCCCACTACCTAGCTGAAATGACTTTGACCACCATCAGCCATGCATCTCAGAAGTCCCCAGAATGGCCTGGGTAGGGGGGAACCTGCCACAGTCATGTTCCTGGGCACTTGCACAGTGCAGCTGCAGTAGCACCCAGCTCCACCACGACTAGCAACAACATAACACCCTCTCAAGTGCTCACCTCTCTCCTCTGAGCTGAAGAGCTCCAGGTCTGCTGAGATCAGCAACAGGCTCACTTTGAGCAGGCAGGGAAGGAGATGTGCGACATCCTTTGCATTTTAGGACTGTAAATAGACAGAAGCACAGCTTTTGTGGCAGGACTGTAAAGAGAACAGACAGCACAGGCCTCGCCATGAGGCTATACAGATGAGGACCTATAGTACCTGTAGGTGGTACTGAGGTGCAAAGGCCCAGAATGATTAGGAAATGTTACTGAGGACGCAACATTACCAGCCTTGACTACTGTCTGATGCCACCATGCTGCCACCTCTGTTCGCTTCTCCATCCAGGTGGGCACTACTGCCTGCTACCCACCCACATAAAGGGAGAGGACCAGGAAAAGTGTCCCTCTCTGTCCAGCAATGTTCAAGCCCCCAGCCAAGACATGGGTGGGACAGCAGAGCAGAGCCACTACATGACAGTCCATAGAGCTCTGTGGCCAAGGAGAGGGTGTCTGGCATAAAGATGTCCTATACCACTGGGAAACTGAAAGAAGAGTAAAAAAGTGTTTACAGTGTTAAACTGGGCAGGCAGAGGAGCTGAAAATTCACCATTTTTCCCACCTAATAACAGTTTCTTTAGAGGGCAGGTCCTTGCTAACTCATTTGCCCATCCCATCTCTCCCTTCTCCAGGTGGTGGCACTAAGGATGAGGCACATGATTTCCCTGAGGCCTGTTCACATCACGAGGCTGAAAGCTCCTCTGGAATTGGCAGCACTGCTAAAATCTAATCAGGTGCTTGTGCGCAACAGACCCAGAAGCAATTGCAATCAAGCCAATTGCTGCATCTGATTACACATGAAAGCCCTCATGCCAGTAAGTGTTTTGCAGTCCTTAATAAAATGTGCCTGTCTTGCCTCAAATTGCATCAGGCTTGGTTGGTTGTTTTAGTTTTTTGGGGGTTTTTTTTGTATTAAGAATTACCTGAAAGGAGAGAGGGAGGGAGAACAGGTGGAATTAGAAAAAGCAACTGCTGAAAACAAGGTAAATAAATGCCTAAAATACACTCATCGCCTCATATGCCTTCATGATAGTGAAATGGGACATTCAGAATAAACTTCACAGAAGCCCCAACAATTCCAGAAGAGAACATAGCCAGGTGCCCACGGCTTGTTCACTGGCCTCACGAGAGACAGTTGCACAGACTGATCAACAGCAGTGACCAAATTCCTCAGGAAGCAGTAGATTTGGGGTTTAACATGCAATGGGTTTTGTGGCTGATTGTGTTTGGCATTGCACACATAGCAACCACAGTGCATGCACAGACACAAATACACACAAGCACCTCCGTACTAAGGCACTGCACAAGCCAAACCAAACCCCAAGTACTTGTATCCTTTCTAGCTGAGCTTCTGTTTTTCCAGATTTTCTAACAATCTGCACAAAGACAAGATGAAAACTCCTAACTCTCAATTTTCCTTGTTGGCCCATCAATGAAAAGTTGTGGATTTTGCAGTTCTTATAACATGACAGCCCATACTAGGGCCCCTAAAGTTACTCTTCATTTAAATTGGGCCAGCTGGAGAAAAGAAACTGCATGTCTGTGGTAACAGTGCTAAGCTGTGCCATGCTTAGTCTAAGCGGAAACACCATTTCACAGACCCTGCAAGCCACACCACCACCCTCTCCTGCTGAGGCCCCACACACTCAGTGCAGCCAGTCAGTATTTCTCAGACCTAGTGTAACCATGGAAGTGCCATCCCTTGGCTGTCCGGGCACCCACTTCCACATCCACGCAGCTCAGGCTCGCTGCCTGGGCCACGACCCTACAGCAGTATATGGTGTTTCCTGAGCTCAAAGGAACATGTCTGTCAGATGTGCAGAGCCTCAGCAGGAAGAGCAGACATTTCCAGAGAGTCCCCAGGTGATGGAAGCCCCAAAGAGGCTGTCTCAGCATATGGGAGAAACAAAGAGAGATGTAGAAGAGGGACTAATGAGCAACATACCAACCACATGCATTTTCTTTTATAGGAAATATCCCAGTGTAGAATAAAGTCTAGTCACGGCAGAGGAATTTATATTGCTGCAATAATGAGTGAAAGCCTGGAGCTGCCACATGTCCTGCAGCAAAAGGCCACTCTCCCCTGCTGCAGTAATTTGCAGATGTGAAATGTAAGACTCTGTAAAGGAGAGATTCTCCCTGTGATGCTTTGACAAAGGCAAAAAGGGAGCAAGGAATTGCAGTGGAAGAAGGAAGCATCAGCTCAATGCCTATTTCCATGCATGCCCAACCTCTACCAATTACAGCAGAGGACTTGACTCCATTTCCAGGATTTCAGCAAGGGGGCAATTGGAGCTGATGAATTAATAACCTCTAAAAGTTGAACCTGTTCATTGCAGCTGCTGGTCAGGGTTTGGCAGAAGAGCTGCAGAAATCCACGTCTTGGAGGGGAAGCTGCAGCTGGAAGCTGGGAATTGCAGACACCAGAACATGTCTTCTTCCAACACAGTCCCTTGAGAAAAGACTGAGCCCAGCAGCCAAATTCCAGGGCAGGAAATTGTACCTTAGCACAAATGAAGATATTAAAGTCATAAAATGTTTCATGATACAATAAAGAGTACTGAGAATAAGGAAACATTGAACTCATTATTTTGACTTAAAGGCAAGACAACTAATAGTCAGAAGTACTACTTTCCTCTTGATATGACTCAGCCTCCAGGAACATGGAGAAATCTGGAAGTTCTCTCTTCTGTGCAGTTCCACAGGTCCATCATATCCAACTTAACTCTTTCGTTTCCTTGTGAAGGCCCCTGGGCCCTCTTCCAAAGTCCACCAAGATCATGAAAAGCCCTTCGGTGGTTTTAGATGCTGCTGAAGTCCATTCATGACCCCAAAGCAACGGCGTTGGAAGGGTTAACACATACTGAGTGCTGGGAAAAGCGCTGTTTAAAACATTCAGCAGATGGATGAGGCTGTGCATGCCTGTTCAGAGACTCACATCAGGAATTAAGCCTGCAGTGTTCATTAATAATAATGGGAGCTAAATGCTGTATTGCATGTGTCACGATGGGAATGGACTCCTTCTGCTACAGCAGCTATCAGGGGCTATCCAAAACAGATGATTTAATTAGTGTATTACAAGTATTGATTCTGGGAATAAATATGAATTCAGCAAATATTGCTAATGAGCTTCTTAACCCAGCGGTATGTCCTCCACACAAACCAGAAGCACTTGCTAGTTGAATATATGTTATATCCCAATACTGACAGGAAATCTTAAAACCACTGTTAATGGAAAGAGCAAAATTAATGGTTGCCTCCCTCAAATCTCTGTTTAAAGTTTACACTTATAACTGGCCTTTCCATATTCTCATTTTAATGGATAGGTTTCTCTTTCAAAAGATGTTATTTTCTTAGCAAACAGAATGCAGCTGTGAGGACTGGGAACAGGCTTCCTGAGAGGACTCCAGGAGGTAGGTCTCTGCTAGTCCTTGGACTAAAGCCAAAGATCTACACAATGCTCAGGTTTTTGAGGCTTTTCCCTGGGCAGAGATGACCCTAAGCCTACATATACACCTCTCCCAGATACCAGGACCAGCTCATGCCTTGTGTTAAAGTGTGTTCAGAGCAGTCCTTCAGTACCTCCTCCAGTTCATGCTTGCAACTCCTTCTCTTTCTGTGCTGCTTCTCATTCTGCACCTCATTTAAACTCATTCAAGGGGCTAAACTCTAGTGGCTGCTCACTCCTGCTGAGTGCAGCAATAAAGAGATCAGGAGGATTTTAACCATCTTTCTCCAATCTGGCAATGCACTTGAGCTCAATGGCACTCCCAGTTGGTCTGCAGAATATGAGTACTACCAGGTCCAACAATGAGTCCTCCTCTGCCATCCCATCAGCCAGCCAGACCTTTCCCAGAGAATCCTGCATCTCTTAATTCAGCTTTCTTCCTCTTGGTGACCCATTGCACCACCAGATTTTGCATCTGTCTTGCCTCATATGTTTGAGTATTTCCAAATTGGGAAGGAGGGAAGGTTTCTTCCTGCAGCAGTGAAGTAACCCTATGCAGTAAATACGAGAGGGTTTGCAAGGACTGTCCAATGAATTTGACCTTCACTTAATAGTTACTCCTAAATATATATATGAATAAAAACTTTTATCTAGATTATCTGCCTTTTTGCAAAGAAGAGATTCCCAAGCTTGTACATATGGTCATTAGCCGATGCTTTCCCATCTGCTCTTTGTAGGGAATATGCAGGCTTGTTGATAGTATTAGATGTGGTAGTCAAGGGAAAAATCTCTGATCGTTGTGCATTAGCTCAGCTTTTCTCTGCTCTGGCAAGTTTGACTTATCATTAAACATCCCAGAAATGCCAGCTCTAAAAATCATTTCTACTTTGATGTTATTTTCCACCTCTGAGAAATTGCTGTTCTCTTTCTGGGATTTGATTTTTATTAGAAACTTTTTTAAAGGCCAAAAAGCTAGAAATGCATCAACAAAATCAAACAGCTCCATCTCTAATTCAAGAACAGAGCCAAAGCCCTTCCATATTTCAGCCATTTTTTCGTGTACATTTTCCAATCCATCTCACTCTCCCCCTTCTTCACTACACAAATGTATGAAAGGAAAACACATTTTCTAGTCAAAGTTATCAGCTATTATTTAGATGAGAACCTAAGAACAGTCAGTCTGGGTTTAAACAAATGTCTAGTCCGGTATCCTTCCACAGCACAGAAGTGATGTATGTCCATTGAAAGTCACATAAGCATATACAATACTTCCCTCCAAGCACTCCTTTGATCCACGCAGTCATTAGCATTTTCTTTGTCTTCAGTAACACTCACTTGAGCATAATAACTAATTACATGTAGTTCATGAAGCTCAGATTCAGTGTTAATTTATGATCACTAGTTGGTGCTACTCTATACTGGCACTGAATGAGCCAAGTGCTTTCTTCTTTTTTCCCCATTTATCTAAATGCCAGTCCACATGCACCTATATAGAGGTGTTGAGCAGAAGACATTTCTCACCATTTCCAATCTCCCCTGAGAAGAGTTTTCGCTGCAAATGTTCCCAGCCTCGTGTGCCAATTAGTTGTTCTTGTCCAGTTGTGTCTCCAAAGTGATCTACTTGCTATCAGCTGTATGGCTCTGTAGGCCAGAATCACTCCCATGAATAAATACGAAGGCATGGTGAGTTATCAGAATCATCAACATGCTGGAGAAGAAAGCTCACTAGGGGAGAAAAAAAATTTTGTTATTACTTTTAGATGCCCTTTTGATCTTATTAGAAAGGATACTGTAGGACTAGAAAGTGAAGGGAGATAAGGGAGGGCTGGCACAAGTTAATTTGATTATTATTTTTTTTCTTTTTTTTAAACCAGGAGGTATCTATACATTGCCAAGTTGTTGTTCCCACCTGGGAAATCCTGTGTGGCCCTTAAGCCCTGCTAACGTGGAGCCCAGTGTTAGTGCAGCAGCACAGGAACATCCCCCAGCCCAGGTCTGTTAAGGACCAGGTGCATCACCAAATGGTAGCTGGATCCCAGACGTGCAGTTTGCCTCCTTGTAGCCAGTTCATTATGGGACTGCCTCTGCCCCTCCTTCCTAAGCACTGATTTATTTCACTGCACTCAGCTGGACTCCAGCCAGAGCAACCTGCTAGCTGAGAAGCAGCAATGGATGCAGAATCTGGCCTGGTATGTGGCTGGTGTTCCTACCCGCAGGCTGGAACAAGCCTTCCTTTTTTCCTACTGATTCAGGTTTTGTAATGCAAGGACTCCAGGGCCTGATTGTTCTCTGGAAGCCTTTCCTACAGACCTAGATAAAGAACTGAACTACATAAAAATTGTAGCATGTAGGTTCTGCAGAGACCGATCTTGGATCACTGCTAAGAACACTTAATGATCCTTGAATTCATGAGGAGGAGAGAGGGCCTTGTTTCTCCCACAAGACAATTTTTGCTACATAGAATCGGGCCCCAAAAAAAAGATGGCAATTTTCTTTCAGGGAAATTTCTGCAGGTTTGATTCTGCAAGAAAAAAACACTGAGATGAAAGGTAATTGAAATGAGTTGTTTGGTTGGCTGTGACTTTGGCTGGATTTTCTGACGTCTATTAGAGTGTGAGCTCTGAAGCTTTTTCCTAAGCTTGGACAGTAATAACAGTGCGTTCTTATGTATACTCTCTACTGTCTAGTAAAAGCTGTGATCATGCACCAACAATACAGGTAAATTCTTTATCTTTTTCAGGCCACTTCTTTTTTACAAAATGTATAGGAACTGGCTATATTTGAGGTTTCTACCCCTCTGCCAAATTTGGTGATAATTCACACCAAAAAAATTCATGCAGGCAGAGTTTGGACACACATGTCTAAGCATGCACAGGAAGCATGTTCACATAAGCCAAGGATGGCAGGATAGAGATTTAGCTCACCCAGGATCTTTCCTCCAACTCTGATCAATGCCAGCAATTTTAGGAAACATATTAGAACAGGCCAAGCATTTGCATCTCCAAGTATTTTTCCAGCCTCCAGGAAACCTGTTAAAAGTTTTCTCAAACCAGAGGATACCCATCAAAGGATTTTTTTTCTATGAATTTGACTACTTATGTTTTACATCCATGTAAACTTCTAGCATCTACAGCATCTGCAGCAAGGAACTCCACAGCCTAAGGGTATGTTTTGTGAAGATTACTTCCTTTTGTTTGCTCTAAGACTGCATCATGACAGTTTCATGCCCCCATATTGAAAAAGGCATGGGGATGCATTTCATTAGATTAAAATAAAAAAAATTAAAAAATAAATCATCATTCCAGTCAGTACAAGAAAGTATCTAGCCTGCAGGATACTCCAGAGACCAACATCAGAGCCTCACCAGGTGTGTTAGATGTTCAAATACACAGAAATCTGAAGGTTACTAGTACTTGGTTTACCTGTCCCCATGTCAAAAGCTCTGAAAAAATTCTAAGACCCAGAAGAGGAAAAGTAAGGGAATAAAAGTTCTCAGTCTGAACTCTCTTTCTTTCTACAAGCTATCCATCATGTTTTGAAACATCAGAAACGTGATTCTGGCTTTGGTGACTTTTGTAATCTCTTTTCCTACATAAATAGCTGGGCCATCTTCTCTATGTACAATATATTTAATACCACCCAGTGACTACTGGAATCAATGAAAGCCCTCCAGTTCAGCTCAAAATAGTTAATCAGTCTCCAAAAGCTGATCTTTATTAATCTGCTTTGAAAATCTAAAGATCAAGGTATTTTTTTTCTTTTGAGACTTCTCAACATCTTGAAGAACTACTCAATCAGACCCTCAGAGTAGATTATTTATTAATCTCCTCTGAAGACCTAAAATAGAGAAAAAAATTAAGATTATCAATGTCTTGAAGATTGATGAAGGTGATTTTCACTGACTCTCTATGGAGGAAAACTTAGGGCTGCTAATACTGAATATAGGTCAATAAATCATTCTAGTAGGAGTGACCTAATTAACACTCAAGCTCTGATTTGAATGCATGAAGATTATTATCTTGACACAAGGTTCACTCTCACAGAAAAGGAAAAAAAAATTAAAACTAAGACTCATGTAAAACTTTTTGGGAACAAAGTTTCTGGAAAAGATGGAAAGCACCTGTCTTCTGTTCAAATGTTGCTGCTGGTTTCCCAGTCCTAGATTCTTCTTGAACAAAGGGAGATAATAGGAAACATTTTCAATTAGTCTGGTACAGCAAAGCTGTAGAAACAGACATCATTAAACACAGAGATAGTTGTTATACTCCAGCACCAGAGATGTGCTCGGTATTATCCAGAAGAAACTATTACCTTCATTGGTCTGGCACTTATTGGTGACAACTATCTTTGTAAAAGCACCCATTGCCTGGCTGAAAGGATCCCCAGAGTCAAAGGACATCGAAGCACTTAGAGGTTGTTGCAGTACTCAGATAGCATCTCTGCAGTGACCTATGGCCATGGAATACAGAAGCATGTGACTGACAGGTGGTCCTGCAGACCCCAGGGACTTTGTCTGGAGGAATCAAATGCATTGCTTTACCCCTCAGATGCTGAGGGCCAAAGTAATTTTTATGATCACCCAGGTACCAAAGTGCAAAAATTGCTCCCTAAATGATTGTAAT
The DNA here is from genome assembly GCF_023634085.1 of Falco cherrug. Taxonomy (NCBI): domain Eukaryota; kingdom Metazoa; phylum Chordata; class Aves; order Falconiformes; family Falconidae; genus Falco; species Falco cherrug. The sequence goes on along the minus strand of NC_073704.1, from coordinate 27,588,478 downwards.
GCCCCAGAGCCACATAGTTTCCTTTTACAGCTCCTTCCTTCTCAACTCCAATCAGCTAAAATAAGAATTTTCTCCTTGCTTTTATACTAGAAGATGAACAATGAACAAGGAAATATATATGGCAGACGAACAGTTGTATTTTTCCTGAGTATCACATGTAAATTCAGAAAGATTTAGACCGGAAAGTGATCAAAGCCTGCTCTTTGACAGACAAGGTGGATCCTCTCTGTGATACAAATGCCCACCTTTGCATCCCCAAGTAAGCATCAGACATAAGGAAAGATAGGCCAACACGGATGTTCAGCATTTGAAAGAGCTAAATGCAAGGTAGTTTACACATGGTTAATCTACAAACTAGGAAATTATTTCTAGTAGATAGACGAGAGGATTTCTAGAACAAGAAAAGTAGAGTAGTGGTTTTGAAGTTGAAGCTCGATTGCATGACAGGGACTACAAAGTATGAAGGCCTAAGTTTCTGCAGTGGAGCACAGTTTTTCTGTGTCCTGTAGTCCTGCCTTTACAAAATACAGCTGTGAGGCTATACACAAATATACATTAACGTACATGGTCCTTCTACAGTCTTTGGGGAAGGTGTATGAAATTGAGAACTTGAATCCATTTATCGCATTAACCGAAAAAAACCAAAGTGGAGTCCTGTTCCATACAACTCACTTGACTTTAATTAACAAACATCTGAATCAGTGCTTGTTTGCAAAGACTGCATTCTAAACCAGGAGCCATAACCAGCAATTGTTCTTTTTCTATTAGGGTAATTGAGGAGGGTGCCATTTGATTAGCCCATGGCTTTATTGATTAATTTATCATTTCTTTGTTTGCATTTGATTTTGATTGATTTTCTGTGCTCTTTGCAAATGAGCGAGTTGTCATGAATACGAGAGTGCTTCACACACAACCACTACCACAGCTCATTCATCTGTTGTTTTCCTGATGTCTTCTTCGCTAATACTGCATCCTTTTGCTGTCCACCAGCTTTCACTCACAGCAGCTGCTAGCTGAGCTAGTGAGTGCGCCTGGGCTTGCAGCTTGCAAAAAAGCATAGTGTCTTTACTAATGGTACAACAGGACAGAACAGCATGGAGTCACAGCGCTCCTTTGGTGTGAAATTGAGGTCTATTTAGACACAAGTCTCAGTACAGCATGACACCAGATTTCTGCAGACCTATGACGTTTGTAGAAATCTCTGCTGATACACAATAGTAAATATTTTAGGAAGGAAACAGAGGTGTGGTGGTTTTGTAGGTCAATACCATACCCATGTGGTGGCACTAGCTTGTCCTGTTTGGTTTTGCAGTGAGCAGAAACACACGCCATTGCTAAAGCAACCTTATTCCAGTTCTGTGTAGCTAGCTAGTACATACGGTCATCTCCTTGGGAAGTTTGCAATCCAGTATTATAAGGCTCCTTTCTCACAGCTGGATTAGCAAGGTGTATTAGCAAAACTATGAGATGGTCTTAGGCAGAGGATTGGAAAAGAAGTCCTGTCTTCAAGCTCTGACGAGTGTGTACAGCATTTCTTGATCAACTTTCTTAAGTCTTTACTGTGTTACAGGCCCTTCATGCATTACTGCCTTTCCTCCAGATCACCATCCCTGATCAGGGACCCATTTGTAAGCTTCTTGCACTGTTAAATGTGTTAATAACCAATCAGTAGGATGGCTTGCAAATGTACTGAGCCTGTGACTCACAGTCCTTTGCTGCAGGTCAGCTGTTCAGTGACAGCTTATTGAGCTGTGGTAACCCTAGCACTGCTGTCACCTGGGCCTGATCTTGCCTTGAGACCAAACACACCTTGCTTATGCACTGCCTCTTATAAGGCCAGTGGAAGAAAGCAGATATGTCCTTCAAGAAAAGTGATGTCAGAAAGCTCAGCATCAGCTGTGAAGGCTAGCAATTTTAATACAAAAGAAAAATGTAGCAAAAAAGGAAGTGCTCCAGACTGTCAGTTCACTGCAGTTTGGCTTTGCTTGTTTCCTAGTAAGACAGTGATAAATTGCGGGTTAGACTAATGAAGGGCAAAGCATCTCTGGGACCTGAAACCAGCAGCCTTGAAACCTTTTGGGTTTCAGTGAATGGAATAGCTCAAAATTTAAAGCAGTATAGAAACAATATCAAAATATCTATGCTTTGTGTCCTGCTTGGGGACTCATTTGTAGGCAGAGCTGTTCATTTCTCCACTTCACCCTTTAGATGTCCAGCAAACGGTTTAGTTTCTTTGTGCCTAACTTTCTTCCGTAAAATAGATTACCTCATTGGCTGACTGTAGCTGGGGCTCGTGAGGAAGAAGCATCCAATAAGTTCAATGACTAAGCTTGGGTGAGTGGATGGATGAGGAGAGAGTAAAACAAAGTAGTAACAATCATATTACATGACATTAGGTAAAACTTAATTTAACACATGTTACTTCAGTTAGGTTTGATTCTGGCAGCTCATTGTAGAAAGTCCGAGCCACAAACTGATCAGAGCCATCTTAATGGTTTTTATTTAAAAAAAATTTAAAAAAATTTAAAATGGTCTGATAAAGCAAAAAGCTTGCAAGGAGTTTGTTAGTCTTTTCATATTCACTGACTTCTTAGGCTAGCAGGCTAACTTGTTATTAAAAAAATCTCATACTAAAAAAACCCGCAAAGAACCACTTGTCACACATGCCCTTTTAGAATTTTAACTAGTCTCCATATAGCACTAGTTCATTATATATGTATATATGAGAGAAGGTTCTTCATGCAGTCATTAAAAATTAATCTACATTAACAGTGCTTCTGTAATTTTTAATATCATTAAGGTCACAATAGTTTTTAAAATGTTTTCTCAAACTTTTATAGCTACTTGCTCTATTCATATCTTATCCAAACATTGACTGCCTGAACACCTAGCCTCCCAGCCATCTCCTCAAGATTTTCTCATCACCAGATATGAAAACAGCCTCGCCATCCTCTGAACACACTCCAGTTGAGCAAATTAACAGAATGCATTAACCTAAAGCCTTGGACATGAAATAAATCATTTGCATCTGTTGGGAGAAGTAATTGGCTAAAAGTAGCTCATTCCTATTTCTGTAATGCCAAATATCGAAGTTCCTAACTAGATAGAACCTTTACAAGTTGAGTTTCCTCCTATTTGCTGTTACCAAAAGATATAACCCCAAAATTATAGCCATCAGTATCAGATGGACACACAAACAGAAAGAGGGTCTGTTAAATTTAAATATACAGTGCATGAGCTATTGAAAGAAATCTGGTCTTATGGTTAAAAGTTCAGCAGTCAGGAGACCTAGGTTTGACCTGTGACTCTTCCTTTATATGTCATTAGGAAGTAAATTAATAGTTCAGTGCATCTGTTCATCATCAGCAAAACCAGATATTACACCCTTACCTCCCAGGAAAAGTTGTCTGGAAGATAAATATGTTAATGCTATAAAGTGTTCAGACACCACATGGACCAATTGTCTGAGTACTCTGTGCTCAGTTTCCTGAACCAGCAAGTGTTGTTTAATTACCATTCTGTCCGCAACACTGCAAGAAGTTAAATCCCAAGTGAGAACAGCTATTCTTTTGTTATCTCATGCTGCACTATTGGAAAAATTAGAAGGGCTGGGCTAACAGAAAATTAAGCTGATTAACAAGAAATGAATCTGAACTATGAAGAGCAAGTAGAAAAAAAGACTAAAAAAATTTAGGGAAAGGGAGAAAAACTGCAGAAATAACCAGTGTGCTTTCAACCATGTGGCAGAAGCTGTCTCCTTTACACCAGCACCATTAGGAATTGAAAGTGGGAATTATGATTTTGCATATATGTGCCTTTGTATATGTACTTACATATAAGTATTTACATATTTATTCACACTTGTATATTTGTATCTCTTCCAACTGGCAGCCATGAGTTCTTTATCCGTCCCTCATAGTTTACTGGAACTGGAAGTATCATAACATAGTCTCTTACTGGTAATGGTTTTAAAATATAGGACAATGGCCAGCTTGAGGCGGTCCCAATTCATTTGTGGCGGAAAGCAGAACAAACACAATAGATTCAGGCTAGAGAGAGAGAAGGCATAAATATGAAACAGATCAAGAGTCTGGACCTTTCTTCACTTACCACAACAGTAGTTCTATATTAAATTGAAAGGATTACACTGAAGTTTTAACAGCATGCCATAGCACTATTCTAATGTCACTTCTCTCAAACCTAATAGTAAGCAAACCAGAGAGATAGAAAGGCACAACCCAGGCCTTCAGGGAATTAGAATCTCACCCATTAAGATAATGAGGTAACAATTAAAAGTGTGATAAAAAGTGCAAAAGCTACTGAGAAGTTGTATATCCAGATACCATCTTTTAACATTTGTTGCTTGACAGATTGCTGATGTACCCAGGATGATTCTTAGAAGCCAGATAAGTAACCCTACTAGCTTTTTCAATAAAAGACTACACAGCAATGAATGAAGTCAAATTTATTTTCATTAAATCTAAGGTTGCTGAAGAAATAGAGGACATGGGATACTCTTCATCTCATGAAAGAAACTATAATGATAACAATCCTACAGTATCTATCCATGCTGCCTGGCATTATAGAAACCTCACCAAAAATAATTAAAGAGTCAAATACCATGTAAGACATCTTTTCTAAAGATTTTAGTGACCCTGTTGGGCTAATTCGATGATCTAAGGAAAACAAAGCACTCATCATTACTCCCAGACACACAAAGACACGGGTGGGACCTAAGTAGCCCTATTGCCTGAGGACTAAAATAGCACATTGCTTCCAGTTTTAGATCTGATGCACAACAGAAAATGTCAGAAGGTCAACAAACAAAATTAGATCCAAACCACAGACAAGCAGATCTTTGCTTCAGCCCACATCTCCAAACAGCAGCCAGTTGGCAGAGAGAAGCTCAGCATGTTAGCCATGTCCTCTTTGCCCACTTGCTAGAACAAATGGTGCTATTTCGGTCTGCTGCGGCTGCAGGCAAGAGATTAACTCTCAGGCTGATGAATTGAGAGCAAAACTAAATGAAGCAACCCAATTTTTCAGTTGGGTTCTCTAAGCACAATTCACCACCTAGTAGAAAGAAGTGTAATCTTAGATTTTTGCAACCTTTCTGCTGGGTAACATGATTCAACTGTAAAGCCATAATACAGTATAATGGTGTATACCTTTATGGAGCCTCTCATAGTAAGAGAATACCCAACCCACATTACACATAGAATATATTTAACCCCTGTTACAGAGAAGCTGAGAAGATAAAACCAAGCTTATCAATACAGTGTCTGCAAAACCTCCCTGCAATGGAGCAATATGGGAGAGGTAAACACAGGGTGTGACAGAAACAAAAAGAGGTGCAGAAGAGAAATCCTAAAATTAAAGAGGAATAAGGAAGACACCTCTCACTGTCTGAGAGGTGAAGAAAGCTATATAGGAGGGCATGAGGTTAACCAGGACATGGGGAATCCGAGGAAGGATTTCAGACCAAACTGAAGCTAGAGAAGAGGCAGGTATTCAAAGAAAGGGACAAGGATGGTTGCAATAGAGAGTCTTAGTGGAGGAGTCCTGAGATAACGAATATGGGGAAACGAAGAGAAGAAACAGGATTGAGAAACTTGAGTTGAAAAGAGACAGGGGAAAGCACTCCTAGTAGAAAGGGAGAGAAGAGATGAAAGAAACGAAGAAATGGGTGCAAAGAAAAATAGATTAAAACCCAGGAGATGTGATCTTTTGGGAATGTCAAGGGATTAATTTATATTCAGGCACTCAGAACCTAGTTCATTGTTGGTTCTGGCTTTTGACAAGAGGTTCTGCTTATGCATCAATGACCCTAGGGAAAAAGTGAAAACAGTTGTTAAGAAGTGACATATTTTCCACACTTACTTCCTTTAGGACAGAAGAGCAAGAAACTTGTTCTTAGGGAGAAGCTAGTGGTGACCTCTGACTTGGACAGGTACCTTCTCCATTCATAAAGGCCAAAGCCCACAGCCCTGGCAGCTCTCTACAATAGGGAGTACACACTGCTGGCTACCAAACCCACTACTCCTCAGATCTGCTTGGTTTGCCTTCTCTGTGATTTTATCACTTTACTTGGCTTAGAGCAGCTGGCAGGAACAAGCCTGATGGATGTGTTCAGATTGCTCGCCTTTCACCTCCACCCTGACCGAAACCTCTCACACCCATCCATTAACACCTCCCAGCCTGGAGAGAGGGCAGAAACTACCTCTGCCTTGTTGCTTGGCTATTAATAACAGGAGGCATTGATTTGGAAAGCCTGCAGACTCCCTGGTGCTAAAAGGAAAGATCTCTCTGGCTTGTCTGACTGCCTTTCTGCAGGCTGGTTTTCAATCAACTTTTTGGCTACCCTGGAGCACAGTGTTCAGGAGATGGACCAGCCTGTTCTTGCACACAAGGCTTTCACCTGTTACCTAGGAAAGGTGCAAATAGAAGACTGGGCCACAACAGTCAACTAAGATTTCTAAAAGGATTGGCTTCCCATTCCCCTTGGATAGCCTGAGATCACACCAGGAAAGAGTAATTGCCATGGGTTTGTTAATATCAAGCAAAGGGATTACGGATTCACATTCTCTAGGCTTTGCAGTATGTATAGATTGAGTCTAGAGCTAAACTAATACCAAATAGCATTTTAAACTAAGTTCCCCAGACCACACAGCTGGATACCTTGTGATTTTATCATTTATATTTCCTACAGAAGCTGCTGAGGGAACAGGGCTTGGTTTAATCCCTCCTGGCAGACAGCACCCTCTAAAGTAAGAATGGCCCTTTGGAAGCATCTCTCTCCCTCTCCCCACTACAGAAGTCTAAACAGACAGTTTGATGTAGGTATCTGCATTGCAGGTGGATGAGCTCCAGAGACTGCAAAATGAAGAAAGACACACAAAAAAACCCAAAACCAAAACAACAGCAACAAACCAAAACAAAACCCCCAAACAATAAAACAAACAAGCAAACAAACAAAACAAAAAAAACCACACAAAACTGGGACTAGTCTCTCATGATCATTATAGCACTAATTCCACTGGTCTTTACTGCAAGGCTTTACCATAGATATTTTTTAAAAGAGGGGGCAGAAGTTAAGGGATTGTTTTTGTTTTAATTGCCTTACCAAGGTGTTCAGCTATTCGAGATGAAATAGAGCAAATATCAAGTGGAGAGAGTGTCTAGATGTAGAAGGGAATCCTCTGCCTTGAGAATTAATCAAACCTCCACAGAAGTTCAGAAACTTTCCAAAAGCTTTTTCCGATTTTTTGATCACTCCAGGGATCTTGTTTACAGCATCACACTGGAAGTCTGCTCTTTAAAGTGGATTGGTATACAATCCTTTCAGCGCCCCAAAACAAAGATACAATCCTCTAACAGTCTACAATGTACTTAATGCAAAATACCTGCACACTAGCAGAAGAACGTGCTTTGCAAATGCATACCCTTTCGGGAACTCATGGAACCACCTGAACTATCAGTAAACTGGAGCAGTCTGGCAAAACACAAATTCACAAATGCCACTAAGATGTTTTATCACAGTTTTCTTTTGAATGTTTTATAAGCTCAACACACCCATTAGTATGAAAACTGGACTCTCATCTGCTTTCAAAAGCAAGCTGGGGCCAAGTTAAAAAAACATCCTGTGCATAACACCTCTGCTTGGAAACCATAGTTTATTGGTGGTGGACAACTCCATTTTGCAAAAGGCAAGAACTGTAAAAAGAAAAATTCCCTGCAGTGTTTACTAACCTCAGAGTCTCTACACAGCCTCTGCCAGCTACACACACAGGAACTGCTTCAGAGATCAAAGAACAAGTTCATACCTTCTCCCATGAATCATCTGCAATGCTCAAGAAAGGTGGGGTTTAGTTCGCATTTGCTTTTCTCTCCCATACTTTTTTTACAGTTACCACATTAAAATCAGAATTGGAAATGTAACAAACTTTTCCTCTCAAACACAGCAGGGATTCGAGCACATTGTCGAAGTCTGCTCATACAGTCAATAAATCCCTTTTTTTTTTAGTATGATTATTTAGGTGCTGCATGTGCGTATGTATCAGCACACTTGAGACACAGGGCCCCACACTTGTATATAACAGGTTTAACATGATTTGCCATATGACCTGGCAGCAAAAAACTTTCTTGATACAGCAATTTAGACATCCTTTCCTCTATCTTTATTCTTATAATTCCTTACTTCCTACTAAGAAGACAACACGGCACACAGATGTTAGTCTGTTGCCCAGGACATGCAAATTTCCAGTGCCTCTGAAATGGCCATGGCCCCAGGAAGATGGGGAAAGGTCTCGAGGGAAAGAGAACAGAAACTTGGTCTTCCATTTTAAATGGAAGCCTTAAGGCCTTGGACACAGCATGCTCGTATCCTCTGAGGTGGGATGTAATGCTAGCCAGGCTTTAGAGGAAGGCTGTACCTTTGTGGGGAGGGCTGTGATCTGTATAGGAGAGAAGCCCCACTGCATTACCAGCATCAAGTTGAGCACTGTTCTCAGCACGCAGGTAATGAGATCACACTATATCGAAAGTCAATTAAGACTTTGAAGCTCTGAATTCACAAAGACAAACTAATTCTTACAGTTTTTGCCTTTCCCAAGCCAGCATTTCTGGCAGGCACTTGAAAAGAAATGGTAACTAGACATAGAGTAAATATAAACAATTACTGTGTTTTACCCATGTGTTATCCCAGCGGTACTTGGCATTTTAAGAGTTTAAAGTTTAATTACATTTTTGCTTTTGGTACATTGGATAGCCATTCACCTATGAAGAAAAGCGTCTGAGAGGGTTTCAAGCTCATTTAAAACACTCAGAAGCAAAAATTGCTGAAGCCTGTGAGACTGGCTCTGTGTTTTGATGTGCTATAGAAAAATGTATGGAATTATTTATATATTCACTAAGTGGTGCATTTTCATTGTTCTCTCAGCTAACGTGCAGAATCCACTGGCCCCATCTCAGGAAAGCTTTCCAAAGCGTGGCACTTGCTAAGATTTCCAGTAATACACTGAATTTTTCCTTGCCCCATAGCACTGTTGTGTTTAAGGAGATACTTGAAAGTCTGCCCAGGCTGCAGATGTTAACAAGAAAGGGGGAAAGAGATGATCAAAAACATTTTAGACAATCCATTGCTCAAGAAATTGCTTATTATTCAGATTTTCCACTCCTGGTTTCCTCCAATCACCTTGACTCCGGATGCCTTTCCTGCCACTCCTTCATGAGACAGGAGCTGAGCACCCTTCACATCAAATGACTCTGAATGTGTTCATTAGCACATTCATTACAACATCAGGCTTCAATATTCATGTCCATAAGGTCATAGCATGCTCCCCACAGGAAGTCTGTCATGGTAGGCACACTGAGGGGACAGAAATGTCCACGTAGAAGGCAGTTCTTGATTTTCATCAGAGGTCAAGGAAGGTGGACAAAGAGCCACTAGTGCTACCAAGCCAGAAAGGTTGAGCAAAATGTATGGCATAGCCTTGAGCTGTGCCACCCCACCACAGCTGGGTTAGTGGAGTGGAGCATTTTAAAACTGTCCCAATGACCAAGAGGAAACCAAGCATGAAAAATGACCAAGTTTCAACAGCCCCCCTTTTCAGCAGGGAGCCCACATCACCAGTGCCCTGGCCACCAGAGGAGGAGGCATCTGGACACCAAAGAGCACAGCATGAGGCCACAGAGGAAATAAATCCATGCAAGTCTTTCATATGTCAGGATGAAGCAGACACAGATGTGCACACATTGCACCACACCCCGACCCCGGTGGTGTTACAGCAAGTGGGAGCTGCTCAACACAGCAGCGATGCAGGCTTGGAAAGCCCTGCCACAGTGTCTGCATGGAGCTGGTGGGTAAGGGGCCAGAGCAATGGCCATCACCATGAATCACTGCAGAGGTTTCCTACTTGCCTGGTTACACCCTGAGCCCCACCACCCACATGTCATTTGCCTCCTCCATCCCTCTTTTTCTGTCCTGAGCATTTGTCTGCTGCCACAGGCACAGAGCCCCTGCTGTGCTCAGCCTCCACCAGCCTGTGCTCCGGAGTGGGTGAATTGATTTCACTAACACACGTCTACAAACATCGGTTTTTCTACTGTGGTAAATCAACACAGCTCCACAGGATCAGACAAATAAAACACGAAGCAAGCTGGGGGTCTATTTCCTCAGCCTGAAGGGTGCTCCATCATGCCAAGCTATGATTACTACAGCCCCACACCAGCAATCTCTTCCATTTCTTAGGTCCAGGCTCAGTAGTGGAGTGTAGTTGCACATGGTTGTTTGTTTTAATCTAATCACCATTCATTTTCAGTTATCTGGGGAAAAGAGAAAATCTTTCACACACACAAAGCCCAGTATTTCTTTTTTTCTGGCTATGAGCACGCCACTTGCAGAAAGACAGGGCCCTGCCACACAGGTTCTCATTTGGGAAAAAGATGGGAAATGTGTTAGTGGGCAGCAGAATCATAAAAAAGAGAATAAAAAGGCAGAGGGAAAGATATGATCAAAGTGAAACAGCTAAAAAGGTCTAGGATTTCTGATGCATGCGTGTATACATGTAGGACTACATACATATGTAAAGTTGCTGCGAACTTATGTATAAAGGTATACATGTATATATAGAAAATGCCTCCCTCACCACAAGGGAAAGCTTGTATTTTAGCAGAAAACTGTGAGAGTCCTCTGGACTTCCTCACTGCTACTTCAGGTTTCTTACTTTTCCTTATTTAGCTGCAGAAAATGGTTAAAGAGAAGTCCAGCTCCTCATAGTGCCTTTAAACACATTTGAAATGTACTCCACTGGGCTGGGACAGCTGTTTTTCCCTTTTTAGGAAAAAGAAAAAAGAGGAAAGGAAAAGAGGGAAAAGAAAAAATAAAAGGGGTTGGAGGGGTGGGAGAGTGAAAGAGAGTCTTTCTGCTCCTTTTTTTCCACCTTACAGACTCTCCTTTAAAAAGCCACATGTGTTTCCACTTCTGACCAAACTTTCACAGCAGAAAAGCAGCTCTCCCCCACTGTCTTCAAGTCTCACTGTTCCATGGGGAAAGGCTGTTGAGCTTAAGGCATTACCTTTGTTTCTCTCTATCCTCCCTGCACTAGTAGGGGCACATTCCAGAGCAGCATCACACCATGTTACTCCTTGTCACTGAAGAAAGAGCGGTTATGAGGGTACTTTCATTTCCAGGTCACAAAGCCAAGTGCACTGTGCATCAGGAACAGCTGCTGTCAGGTCTTTGGAAATCCACTTGAAAAAGCATGGTGGCTGGGGCTCCTTATCCATACATCCTGATCCAAACCACAAGTACACGTCCTCTTGCAAAAATGCTTCAAAGAAACACCCAGGGCTAAGTGAGCACAGTGACTACCTACACTCCTAGGACAGACAGTCCTACCAGGTCTTGCCTGAGGGTATCAACATGAAATTTCTCACAGGTTTGCAGAAGAAATGAGGTTGTAAAACCAAGTCATGTGCAGGCCACTGGATTTTGGGCAGGTCTGGATTTGGCTGCAGCACCTGATCAGGCACAGAACCCAAAAACATACATAACCAGGAATCTATCAGCTTACACAGGCTGATGAGCAATCTGTGTTGCTGCTATCCAGCTTGCTTTCTTGAGGGCTCACTTCTCATCACTGGCATGGGATATCCCCAGATTGCACCAGGGAGATGAAACTCTCACTAGTCATGGTTTTGTCAATTAACCCTTCAAACTCCAGTCCTAATAGGGCTTCTGCTGACATCAAGAAACAGGATAAGGGGTGTTGTGCGATCAGCTTGTTCTAAACCAAGGGCCAGATGAGTGGAATTTTAAGGCATTGGAAAGTTATATCAAATATGATTTATAACCATAGCTGTTACAGAGCAGGCCCAATTAAAAAAAAAAAAAATAGAACTGCTTTGACAGAAATAAAAGCAACTACAAAATAACCTTTCTGAGGCACTAGCATTCCCATGTAAGAGCCTGAAACCAAATCTAGACTGCAAAGAAATAGTTTTCTGAAAAAACATGCCACAGTCCATTGGCTGGGTCATGCACATGAACTGAACTGTGACTCTTGGATCTAAAGGCATCAGTCACTCCTGTCAGAGCAGCTTTAGCTGTTGTGAAGTGGGAACCAGGATCTGATCCCTGCAAGGGGACATGGACAAGCTCCGTCAATGTATTATTTGCTGTGTCTACCCTGACGGCTGGATTGGATCCAGGCCTCCTGGCCACCCTCCGATTTACCAGAGCCTTTTAGCAACCACATCTGTGCTTTAGCACAGTGGTGTGACAGAATTACCATGCCCTGCTGAGATCGCCAATGAAGGGTTGGAGTAGGTCAGGGCAGCAGTAGCTGTGGGGAGAAAATGGCAGGTTTCTGTCAGTGTCCAGTTAGAGGGATTATGGCAGCTCTGTGGGAACTTTTTCCTAAAACAATCTGGGTAAAGATGTCATGCCTCTAAGGCTGATTGAGCACCTGCCCAAGAACGCCATCACTTGGAATTGCATGTAAATAGTTGCAAAGAAGAGTTTTGTAGCTGAATTAAGATCCTTTCTTCTTGGCCAGCAGTGGATACTCACTTTCTCAGCTGCTCAGAGAAAATCCTATACTGGACTACCAAACGACTGACATAGTGTTCAGCTACAGTGTCCCTGCAGAGACCTGTCTTGGTTCAGTATGTCAAAGTCACACTGACCCTGCTGCAGGCTCTTTTCCAATCTGAAAAATGACAGCACAGAGTCAGGACAGCAAGATAAAAGATACTTCATGGAAAGTCCTCCACAAGCTTAGCTAAAATTCAGTGAGCTGTGAACCCACCCAAGGGACACTCAAACCAAATCACACTCAAAGCTCAGGCTCAAAATCAGTTTGGAGCAGAACATTAAGTTGCTGATCACATTATTACACAGCAGCTGGGCTACAGTAACTGTCACAGAATCACAGAGTGGTCAGGGTTGGAAGGGTCATCTGGAGATCATCTATTCCAATCCCCTGCTAAAGCAGGTTCTCCTAGAGCAGATTGTACAGAGCCACATCCAGGCAGGTTTTGAAAGTCTCCAAAAAAGAAGACTCCACAGCCACTCCGGGCAGCCTGTTCCAGTGCTCTGTCACCCTCAAATTAAAGTTCTTCCTCATATTCAAATGGAACTTCTTGAGTTTCAGTTTGTTCCTGTTGCCCCTTGTCCTGTGGTTGGGCACCACTGAAAAGAGCCTCATCCTGTCTTCCTAACATTCACCCTTAAGATATTTGTAAACGTTGATAAGATCCCCTCTGTCTTCTCTTCTCCAGGCTAAACAAGCCCAGCTCCCTCAGCCTTTCCTTATCACAAACCTGCTCCAGTCCCCTCATCATCCTCCACTGGACCCTTTCCAGTAGTTCCCTGTCTCTCTTGAACCGGGGAGCCCAGCACTGGACACAGCGCTCCAGATGTGGCCTCACCAGGGCAGAGCAGAGGGGCAGGGTCACCTCCCTCCGCCTGCCGGCCACGGTCCTCCTCATGCACCCCAGGATCCCACTGGCCGCCTTGGCCACAGGGCACACCGCTGGCCTGTGGGCAACTTACGTGGGCAACTTACTGTCCCCCAGCACTCCCAGGGCCTTCTCCCAGCAGGTCACCCCCAGCCTGTGCTGGTGCCTGGGGCTGTCCCTCCCCAGGGCAGGACCCTGCACTGGCCTGTGTTAAACTCCACCAGGTCCCCCCCTGCCCAACTCTGCGGCCTGCCCAGGCCTCGCTGGATGGCAGCGCAGCCTCTGGTGTGTCACCCGCTCCTCCCAGCTCTGTGTCATCAGCAAACGTGCTGAGAGGACACTGTGCCTTCACCCGGGTCACCGATAGATAAGTTGCACAGGACTGGGCCCAGCACAGACCCCTGGGGAACACCGTTGGCTCTAGGCCTCCAGCTCGACCCTGCGCTGCTGGTCACAGCCCCCTGAGCTCCGCCACGCAGCAGGCGCTCAGCCCACCTGGCTGCCCGCGCAGCCACCGCTCTGCCTGCGCCTGCCCGGGAGGGCTGTGGGAGACTGTCAGAAGCCTTGCTGAGCTCAAGGTTGACAATTGTCCTCCTCCAATTAACCTGTGGCAACACCCCAGGTAATACAGCATAACTTATCCCTAGGGAAAAAAAAATCCAAGTTGCATTGTGCTGCACCAGTTGCAGAGTAAAAACACATGAACAGAGGGGCAGCCACCAGAGCCCAACCACCTCTCAGTAAAACACTGAGCTGCCTCAATTTAGAAAACTGTATTTTATAGAATCTCTTTTAATATGCATGCTGGAGGCTGTTTCTGATGTTAGGCCATGTAGCTTAGGGCTCTTCTGTGGTCTCTTACGGAGGCCAGTTTACTGTGTCATGACAGCGCCTTGTGCAGGTGCTGGGGAGGATCACAGGCATTGCCCTCCACGCTGGGAAGACAACCACCGCTCCTTCTCAGGCCATCTTGCCAGCCTTTCCAATTGTACAGCAGTGATCCCTATGCCGTTTTATCCATTTTAAAGTCCCATTAAGGCTGACACTTATGCAAATGTAAGTGTCTCATCCTTATTAAAAGGGACGTTTAACTCTGAGCTCCTAGAAGAAGGATAGCATGCACCATAGCTATCCGGGAGCCTCTTAGACACCTTCTGCCTGCTGAGACAAATGGGTCATTCCCACTAGCCACCCACCTTCTTCACTGTGAGACCATGGGCTGACTGCAACAGGGGGCTGAGGAAAACCAGACATATTGACACCAACTGACTTGCTCTGTGCCTGCATCAAGGAAGGACAGACAGAAATTATCTTCATTAGCAGAGAGCTGCATCAGAAAGGGAAAAATTGAACACTAGGAAAGGACAGGAGAAGTCTGAAAAAATTAAAACAGGGCCACCTTCCCACCCTTCTTGTCATATGAGGAAAGGATGCTCTGATCAGGGCTTTAAAGGAAGCCCTTCTTTTGTGAGGGATGTCAAGGTGAGCAATTGTTCCCCATGCTCTTGTCTTGCACTCATAACACTAAATGATAGTACCAGAACGCTAAGCTGCCTTTGCTTTCCTGGAGTGATTTCCAGTTGCTTTGCCTACACGGCTGGTTTTGGTCACATTGCATGCTTATTTAAGTAATCTCAAAAACCTTTTTGAAAGGTGACTTCCAGCACTGACATCCTTGCAGAGAGGGGGAACTGAGGCATATCATGGTAAGGGACCTTCCTTGGGTTCTCAGAGGTTAGAAATAGCTGGAGCTGGTTTTGTAGCCATAGAGTAATTCAGGCTACATAGTCCAGGCTGGTGCTGGGTAACTGCTGGTACTGCCACCTTTTGTTCCTCCAAGGAAACAATTCTTTGATCAAGAGATTTCTCATACACATATATCTGGCATGTACACATGGAATTAGTTATAACTGCTTCCACTCTAAGCCACATGAAATCATTAAAATTCATTCCAATTAATGGCAATGAGCTGAAAACAAACCCAACACCTGCAAGTCAGAGAGAAATCAGCAATTACAATACTTTACATATGCCACACCACCTTGGAAATTTTGCTGAAGCTTTAATGTGCAGGATGTGAACTGAAAATGAGTATTTGTCTGCTCAGACAGATCTTCCTGGCTAGGGAGTCAATGAGATTTGAGAAGCCAGTGCCCAGTTAACCTCTTTGTGGCACACTGCACAAGCTGGTTCACAAGTATCTGCCTGGGGGAGTTCAGAAACCTTTGCCTCATCTTACAGCCAGAGAAAGTGAAGCACAGAAGGAAAGGCACAATGGCACTAGAAGTGGTCTCTTCTGAGTCCCACTCGAGGCGGGGCATGCACACAGTTGTTACCTGATCAGGGTTGGACAAGAAGACAAAGTCTGCAGTCCCACTAGTCCGTGCTGCTTCGTCAGGGAGCTGGGAGACAGAAATAACCAAGAAACCTGGCTGCCAAAAGCAGGCACATGCTTGTGGTGAGAATGACCTGCCAAGCTGCTGAGGTCCAGTTGCAGCTGCCAACCTGTGCTGGAGACCTCTATTGATCAACTACAGCCTTCCGAGTATGGAAGAGAGCCTGAAAGCATGAGAGCTTTATTGAGAGAGGCATTTGCAACAGCCCACAGCATTGCAGCCTCTCCCAGCTCTGCACCAGCCTCTGAACTAGAGGGGATAGTTCTGAGTCCCCTCTGCACAAGCATTTCCCTCACAGGGATGCTCACCAGCTCTAGAAAGTTTAACTCATGGGAACTTCACTTTAGTCTCACCCACATTAATATGAAAACTGCTATAAAAGTACCATTGCTTTGTGTCACTCCATCATTCATAATCTTTTTGGGTCTCTTGGGGAGGGAGGCAGGAAAAAAAGAGATAAAAACTTCTGAAAATCATGTGAACTATTTCCTGTGCTTTTGTAACACAGCAGCACTTCAGAGACAGAGTGCACATTGTGTTCATTCCCTCTCCTATCTGCAGCATTGATATTTGCTTTAATGATCTTTTTTCATTTCTTCTTTGGGTGTTCAGTGGGAATCATCTATATCTCTGTTTCCCTACCAAGAGTGAATGAACCACGAGTGCTTTTTGTATTCAACTTAACAGACTGATTGACTTTAGACTAAATTTCACTATTTCCCGTCTGACTTTCATTACCTAGAATAAGATGGTAAGTCAACCTGAACTGAAAGTAATTAAGGGAGCTTTGGAAGGGGGGGTGGGGGGAGACAAAAAAAAGCATTCTCTCTTCAAACACATAATTGTACAAAAATAACACAAAATGCAAATGACTTACAGATGCACCAATTTGGCTCTTTCATTGTCACTTTGAAGGCAGTAACTACAAAGGGCTAATATTTGTAATCTGCCAACACAGGAGTACAGCTAAAGTATGTTATTTAGCATCTTCCAAAAACACCTCCTGGGTTTGTCTAAAAGTACCTGAAGGAAACTTAAAAACCCCTTCCCGTTCAGATGTTCCCCCAAAACAACAAATCAGGCAGGGTATGGAACAGGTTTACATGGGTTAACACCCCCCATCTTGGATTTCACACGAAGTACAGCCCCCTTGTCAGCCTGACTGGCTGCATGATCAAAGGGATGCAGCTTTAAGGGCTGTGTTCAAGGCCAAAATATCTTAAATGTACCTTCTCCAAACTTTAAGGTTTATAGGATATTTATGGGCTGGTAGGCATTACCTAGATGTTAAAGGATAGTAAGGTAATGGATAGATAGATGGATGGACAGACAGACAGACGTCTCTTACCGTTTTACTTTTTCACTGTTACTGACAGGAAGGGCTGTAGAAGAAAATCAGTACCTTCTAATCTTAAAAACAAGATGTCACAGACATTTGGTATCATCACAGTGAGATCTTCTGCTGGACCTGCCTTTGACAGGCAGGATTTCTCATATAGCTACAATCAGCAGTAGGAACTTCCAGCAGTAGGAAAGGGCAAAGGTAAAATCCCAGAGAGCTATAAAGGACATCACAGAATCACACTGGAAATGATCTAAATGTATTCCAGTTTGATTTGGAAAAAAAACAGACTCATGGGGACAATGTGCTGAGAAGGCTGGTGAAGTCGCTACCTGTTACATCTCACAAAAAGTCTCTTTTCAGCAGGTGCTATTAAATCTCTGGTATTAGAGGGTAAATCAGGAATCGTTTTGGTTCAGGAGCTGTTCTACAGAGCAGGGAAAGGGCAGACAGCAGGCCATGGTACACACTGCCTCTAGCCCAATATAAATTACACTCCTTCAAAAATTCACCTAATGGTGATTTCAACCTAGATATTATGTTGCTTAAACCACAGGAAGAGATAACAGGCTCCGTATATGGCCCATCATTCATATTAACAGTGAGAGAATAAGCAGAAAAGACAGGGAGGAATGACAGCAAATCCCCGGCAATGATGCAAGGACCAGCAGCACAGGAGGAAGAATGCATGGCACCAGCTTGTTTGAGTCCTTATCTCTAACAGCTGATAAACTGCAATTGAATCAGCTTTTGGTCGCTCATCTAAATAATGCTTCCCATAAAGCAGAAGGCTTCAGCAAGACAGGAAGAACTACAATTTGACATTAAAGCCTTCCCCCATCTCAGCAGCACAATAAAAATAATTAAAAATAAAATTTGGGTCAGGGCTTGTTGTGGTTTAACCCCAAACAAGTAACTAAGTACTATGCAGCTGCTTGCTCACCCCTCACCATTTCCCCAAGAGCGATGACTAGGAAAATCAGGAAGGAATGAAAACTTTAGGGTTGAGACAAGAACAATTTAATAATTAAAATAAAATAGGAAAATTGCAATAATAATAATAACAATGATGATGAAAAGAGAGGAGGGAAGAAGAATAAAATCCAACATCAAGGGAGAAAATAAGTGATTTTTTGCTCACCACCCGCTGGCCAATGCCGAGCCATTCCCCAAGCAGTGATCACAAGGTGCCAGCCTACTCCCCACGGTTTGTATGCTGAGCATGATGTTCTATGATATGAAATATCCCTTTGGCTAGTTCGGGTCAGCTGTCCTGGCTGCGTCCCAATTTCTTGTGCCCCTCCAGCCCTCTTGCTAGCAGGGCCTGAGAAACTGAGAAGTCCTTGACTTAACTGTAAACACTACTTAAGCAACAACTAAAACCATCAGTGAGCTATCAACATTATTCTCACACCAAATCCAAAGCACAGCACTGCACCAGCTACTAAATTAACTCTATCCCAGCTGAAAGCAGGACAGGGCTTTACTTCAGGGTGTGACAAAAACACAAAGCACAGAGCATCCTTCCCCCAAAACACGTGGAGTAAACAACAGCCATGTGACTGCTGCAGCTGTTGTGAGAAGTCCATGAAAGAACTAGATTTCTGGCCGCTGTGTTTTGCTCATGATGCGTGGACGGAACCACATAATGGATGTGTGTCCACAACCTTTTAGGGACTTGCTTTTGGATAACTTAATATGAAAAAATATTTTCTGTCTTGCTTTAGGTTTACAGTTGGACTTGATGACCTTAAAGATCTTTTCCAACCTAAACGATTCTATGAGTCTAAGTATGCACTGCAGGGGATTCATCCTCTTAACAAGCTCCTTCATCACATTAAAAACAGTCAAACCTCTTATATCTTATTACAAAGGAGAATGTGTCTTCAGATAGTGTGTTTAAGCATCCAACATAATGAAAGAGGATAATCTATACAACAAACAAGAAGCTGCCACTTTGCTCTGTGACAGTGAACAGTGGGAAATTCATCTCTTGTGATACCTCCCAGCAGGAACCATGGGGAACATGGATGTGAGCAGAGTGTCCTGGGTAGCAGGAATCTGCAAACCAGCATCCTCTACCCGTTTTCTGTATGAGACTCCAGCACGTCCTTTGGAAGTTTACAAGCAAGAATTTCCATCTATGAGAAACAGGCAGGGGATACAAGTGTAGGTTTGTCTGTTCACCTGGTTTATTTGTAGGCTCTTAGTCTGTGTTTATTGCTGGTACGTCCATGCCTCCTTGTCAGGTGAGAAATAGTATGAAGCTCTCTCATGCTGGGTCTTTCACCTGTGCTTAATAAGGAGGTATATACAAAGTCTTCCTTGGTCAGCAGCGTGGCTTCTTCTGAGTTTTATCAGGAGAGCAAGATCTGGTTTATCAAAGCTGCTGCAAGGTACCATGGTGGTAAGAACACATTACCCTCATAGCACATCTGGCCTCCAGTGATAGCAAAGCCATTTATGGAAACAGAGTTTCTCCCAATTACATGGACAACCATTATTCTTCAAATCTAACTCTCAAATCTAATAAAGCAAGGAGTAACAGTCCATCCTAAACCCTACCCGAAGATATCAAATATATCTATTTCTTTGCCATCTACCATAAAAAGTCCTCCTGTCCTCAGGCTCTTTCTATGTCACATCTTAGGTTCCAGCTTACATGACAAACAATCTTTGGACATCATTCCCTTGATACAAGACTGCTTGTCCTATGTGGCATGACAGTGGCCAGCCAGCTTTCTCACTTTCTGCTAATTTCCAGTGATACTAAGTCCAGCTGAACCATATGGACATCAGCTATTCATAGCATTAGCTCTAGAAGCACTGAGGCCATAAAAATTCTTAGCAGTGACTGCCCTCTCCTCCTACACCTACAGTTGTCACATGACCTAAAGAAAAACACTTAAAAGATAATTTTTTCCATGAATTATTTTTTAATTCTCTCAGTTCCCTGACCCTGTTCATAGCACGTTTCCACAAGCAGTGGTTCCTTGCACAATGATGATAAGACCAGGAACAAATAGCAAGGGGGAGGGAGGGACTGAATACCTGACTCAGTATCATCATGAAAGCTTGTCTTGGGAAATCAAACCTGAAT
This sequence comes from Falco cherrug, assembly GCF_023634085.1. NCBI lineage: Eukaryota > Metazoa > Chordata > Aves > Falconiformes > Falconidae > Falco > Falco cherrug. Next base: position 27,568,179 of record NC_073704.1, on the reverse strand, counting down.
GTTCCCACCTGCTTCTGAGATTTTAGCAACCCTTTCCTCTCTAATTGTTTAACTGGTTCATGTAATTAAATCAAAGTAGGACAATTGTCCCTAATGTCTATTTACCTGGAAGTCTGATGCTTCTGTTTCAGATCCAAAGAAAGGCTGTTGGGCCCATAAGTTCCTAGGTATGGCTCTTGAATAAAAGATATTATCCCTGTCTGTCAATCTTGTCTTCAGTGTTTGTGGCAATTAATGCTGCTAGGGTCTGCAGAGTTACTTATTTATCAGTATCTGCTCAATAATTTATTTGTTCAGAATATTTTTCTTAATTTACCTGCAATGCTGTTTTTTCCTCCTCCTTTTTTTCTATTAAGCAACTGATCTTCCCTTATGACAATGATTCCAAGCACCAGAAGGAGGAAAGAAGGCTTACACCGTGAAAGCCCCTGGTTTTGGCTGCCTTCGTGATGGGGGAGATGTTTCTTTTTCCTGTTCTAGTACTGTAGTTTTTGTGGGTTTGTGCCCCACTTTCCTTTGCATCCCTGTGCCTATGGTGTTCACTGACTGCTGCACCTACCCAGCTCTCTCACTGGGCACTCTGCCTATGGGGAAACTTGACTTTGCCAGGACTTCAATTTGTAACACTTAGCAGAGGCCAGTTAAACTTGAACTAAATCTAGAGAAACCAGGTTTGGTACAGAAGCACAGATCCCTCCTCCCTCACATTCCTTCTAAAGTTTCTAAGTACAAGCACATAACAGCCACAGAGCTATGTTTATACAGCTGGTCTCGCATCCCAGTTGATGCCTTTAGGTGTTTAAATACCTTCAGAAAGCTGTCACCAGTCCAGTGGCTGGGAGAAACCCACTGCAGATCACCTTCTGAGCAGGACAGGCACAGCCTGCAACCACAGCAGTTTCCTCATAGACAAGTTATCTTCATAAAGAACAACTTCAAAGCAATTCCAGGCTAAATAATAGGGGGGAAAAAAACATGCTGAAAGCAGAGTTTGAAGGCAAAGGCACGGTGAGAATCCTACAGGAATCGGGTAGGAACATCCACAAAGCTTTTGGGATGACATTGAAGAATTTGGAAGATCCCTTCCCAAGCCTACCAGGATTCCCCATTTGATATTATGCAAATCTTACACCCTAAACTCCTGAAAAATGAGGTTTATAGAGTTTAGTCAAAAGGTCTTCCTTCTTTTTCACCCTTCAGTGCTGTCTGTGTCATAGAAGGAACTCATGGAACATTCATAGGCCCCGTACAGGCTTGAGCAGAGTGTCTAGCTGGGCTTTTATAGATAAGAAAATGTGGGAGGAAAGGGATATCAACCTTTGAGGTTGCCTAAATTGTACTCGGTGCAGGGAAAGACCTCTTAGCTGCAGGGAGTTTAACCATTCATTCAGTTCCTTCATGTTCCTGGAGAGCTGGTCACCCTTCCCTCCACCCATCCTGTTTCTCAGCCTGATGATCAGTTTGGTTATTTGGGGATTTTTCAGCACCCTTCCAGGTTCTTCCAGCTGAGATAAGAAAGACTTTTTAAAAAAACCAGCTCAATGAAAACACTGTCCTCTTTGTTTTTTCAAGTGCAAAAGCCCCCAAAACCTTTGATTTGGATTTGCTTTCAGAGGAAATTTGCATGTCTGCAAAACACTGCCTGAATGCCAGGGCTGAGCAGAATGGACCTGCGTGTTGGGCAATTACCCAACTGCTAATATCAATAAACAGAGTAGCGTCCAATCTGAAAAGCACTGGCAGGACAGAAGCCACCAACCACTTTCAACATGCGTCGGAGCTGTTGTTCCTTTAACTTCAGAGGAGCTGTTTTATCTCAGCACCCCAGCAGCAAACGAGTGGAGGAGCCATGCCAAATGCGAAATAAAAATGAGCAATGCCTATAAAAGAGAGATATCATGAGAATCTGCCACTTGGGAATAATGAAAGGCTAGAGCAGGTTGCGCTGATTGTGCAACCTACCAGAAGCCTGTCAGCTTTGATAACAATGGCAGCCATCAATTCCTGTAAAAATGGCAACAGCATGAATTGGAAATTGTGAAGCACCATTTAGGGTTGAAATGAGATTTTCTTCAGAATGCATTTGTCGGCGTGTTCCCACTTACTTGAAAAGCTCTGGACAGATCAGAAGGAACATGAAGTAGCCGGGGTTAGAAGCTTTATTTTTTTTTTTTTTATTCCGCCTCCTCCTTACAAAGCAGTTTTAAATGCCAAGAGCTTTCAACAAAACAACAGCAGTTTCAAATCTGCCAAAGGGCAATTTGAAAGTGAAAGGTATTCTCTTCAAATTACCTTAGAAAATGATACATGTTATGAAAGGGGTTTACTTTTTGGAGTGTTAAAGAGATACCAAAAATCCAATTTTATTGTCAGATTACAGCGGCAGGCAGTGGGGGTGAGCAGGAGAGCTGTGTAAAATTGCCAGAGCTCCTCTTTAGACTCCACAGATGTCTATTTGCCTTTCATGGACACCTACAGTGAGGCAGCAGACAGCACTGAAAAGAGACAAAAAAAATCATGATTGGTTGAAAAATCTTTTTTGCTAGCATATTAAAAAAAAAAAGTCAGAACTTTCACAAATGGTACAAATTAATAATGGGGAAAGCACACAGCTTGAGCCAATGCTGGTCAAACTTCCAGGAGAGACAGGAGTTAGGAGAAATTTTTGTATTGGCTAAAGGAAGGTTGAGCCAGAAGAAATTAAGTCTGTGTCTATCTTTGCCAGCTCTAGACTACAGTATTTAGGATGCAGATTTTTTTATATGTTTTTTCTCCCTACACACTATGGTGCATGGAAAGGTGGGGGTTTTAATTTCATTTTTCTAAACACCATGACATCTATTATTCCCCAAGGCAAAGAGCAAATCAAATCAGCCTCTCAAATGCACATTTTCTAACTGTAAGTGTGGATGGATGGAAAATAACAGCACAGGCCTTAGAAAAAGGAAGAAAAATTAAGTCTGGAATCTGAATAGAATGAACATAATTGCTGCGTTCAATGCAGAGGAGAAGGCAAACCTCAGGACTGAATTTTCTCCCAAGTAGTGAAACGTAAATCAGGGGATAGGTTCAGTCCTGATACACAATAATCTTTTTGCTTTTAAGTCCCAGTTCTATTTTCCCTCTTTTCTGTGTTCTTGAATTGCTTTTGATCCTTCAGTGAAAAACATAGGTAAAAAGAGGCCACTTTTTGAAGAGCCTAGCACACTTAGTGTCCAGCCAGTAGACATGTCTTTCCCTGAAATCACAGAAGACTTCAGATGTGACTAATGGACAATGCCCTCAGCCAGTTTCTAGGAGACAAATTCTAATTCGAGTAAATCAGAGTGGTCAAATCCAGCTCCCGCTGGAGTCAGGTGCTCCACATGCTGGTTTCGGTCCCTCAACAGGCACAAAGCAGTCAGGCAAGGAGGTAAGACTGGTGAGAACTGGGAAGCCTTTTCCATCTCTCCATTGCTTGAAAACAGAAGGCAACATGTTGCCTCCTCTTCTCACAGGGTCCCTTTTCAGGTGCAACCAGCTCTGGCAGCCCCTTCCCAGAGGACTGTCCCCCTGCATTGCCCAGCTCTGGCCTTTTGCCTCTGCTAAGTCACAAACCCCATTGGGAACTTTTTACAGCTGAAGTCTGTGACTGCATGTGATTTGTTTTAAGATGCACTAGTACTTGCTTTGCATAACAGGCAAGGAGTCACAGCCTTGTTGGTGCTTGCTATAAGCCAGGTGGAAGAAGAGACTGAAAGCACACTTACCTCTAACTTTCCCCTCTACCTCTGACCCCTAAAAGCACATCTGCAAGAAGGGAGCAAAGTTGGCTTTGTGATTTCTTTGAGCTCTGAGATTGCCTTCGAGGGAGAAAGGCTGCAATGTGACCCTGTGTAAAACACACTGCATTTGTACAAACCAATATATTGCAAACAATCGTTATGAATGAAACAAGCTTCAGACGGCAACTCACTGCATTACTTTGAACTTGTGCTTTCCTTGCCAGCTAAGCTTCTAAAAATGCACTAGGATTGACTGGAGATTTTTTTTTTTTTTTTATGAATCAGAAAGGCCAAAAGAAAACAAGGGGGAAAAACTGTTTTACACACCCCATTGCTTCTTTGCTAGTTGAGCTTCAAAGTTCTTTCATCAAATAGGCTGCAGATCTGTGTTTTCTGAGGGTGAGGTGCACATACACACACAAGCACACCCACCAAGTATCAGTCCATTGCATCTGTCAGCTGCAGTGGGCTCTTTTCTCCTTCAGTTTTTTGAGAAGACTGGGGACCATGCTTCTCAGCACACACTGAAGTAAATAAACAGTGATGTAACTGAAATAACAGATTCACACTAAGGGGGACTGAAAACTTCTTTGTGAATTTGTTACATTACAAAGATTTGTTAAGTTTACAAAGCCAAACACAACAAAATCAGGCATTATTTCCATCCTTTTGGAAAACAAACCCTACTTTATTTGTAAATAACACCTGTGCATATATGTATGCGCATGAATATCTTCCCACTACTAGAAGCTCTGATCATACCTGCTCTTTGAAAGCCAAAGTGTGTGGCTTCACAACTGCAGTGGACATTTCTAAGGAGAAACACAGCTCACTGCAGGAAAATGGCATTTGTGATTCACATTAGTGGCAAAATTGGTTCAACTTGAGGGGACGGCGATATGGAGGGACTGTTTCCTCAGATGGGATATTAAAAAGCAAGATCTTTGACCATTCATGGCAAGCATAGCTTGCCAGAGCCATTACCCAGCGAGGGCCTGAGGGCTGGTATTCCTCTGACTGGCTCTCAGCCTCCTTGACTACATGCTGCTCCTCACCGGCAGCTGCAACCAAAGCAATTTTTTCCCCTTCATATTTTATCCTCAGATGCTGGCTTTTCAGTCTTACTGTGCGTAGGCAACAGACACTTCACTCTGCCGTGAAGAACAAGTATGGCAGGTAGAGAGGGCAGCCTGGGGGGAAAAAGCAGCTCCTTTTTCCAATCAGAGCCCTCAGGGACCGTTCAGGGCAGGCTGGAGCCTTGGGTACCCACCTTATGGGAAAGCCCAGAGAGACTCCAATGGCAGCGCTGGATCCTGGTGATACACACAAGCGAATGGCATTGGGCTGTCAGTGCAGCAGTCACAGTGAGACATTTGCAGGAGCCAGGGATGCCTGTTCATGCCTCTCTGATAGTAGTTGCACACTGCAGTCCTCTCCCAACACATCCCTATATACACTGGCTGTCCTGTGCTGTGCTTTGATTGACCCTTTCAGATCATGAAGCGATGCAGATCCAGCTCCCTTCCTCTGCCAGGGGATTTCTATTCATTTTCATCAACTCCATAAACCATCTTTTGGTGATTCCTTCCCGCTAGAACCAAAGTGTTTATGTCTCTCTCCTGTCTTCACTTCCTTATCTATCACCCTGTGATGGCACGGTGATAATGCATTAGAGACTGGGAGATGTTAACACACTAGCAGAGTGCAGAAGGGTGGCACAGGCTTATTTCAGTCAGCTGGGAAAGAAAAGCCTTGAGAACTGAAAAGCTTCCACAACAGCAAGGGCATGTGCTACACTATTTGCGCATCTTTGATATTCCACTTCCATCATCATCACAAAGAAATAATCAATTAAAAATTAATACCCCAGCTCTGAGGTGGCAGTATTATTTCCTAATAAGTTTCTTGCCAGCCTCTGCAAGGCAGTAAATCTGACACGACATGGTCATAAGAGGAAAAATATTAAATTTCACCTTTTTTTTTTATGCCTGTTCAAAATTCAGCCCCATGCTTGCAGAAGTTTCCAGGTGTAGGGAACCTTGCCCTTCCTTTTTAAGCAACATAAGGAGCAGTAGTGAACAGCTACTTGTAATATTTGGCCTGATGAAGCTTTTTGCAGTATTTGGCAACACCCTCATCATTAGAGACCCCTCTTTTCCCCTAGGGTGCCTAAGCCTGTTCATCACATCACCATCTACACACTGACAACTACTTGTGTGTTAACTCCTGGCAGCTTTAGAAGGCTAAATCCAAAGTGAGAAAGGTCTCATACATTGAGTTACTAGCAGGACCTCCATTCAGCCACTCCTTTTTAAAATTCCTTGCCCAGAACATTCATAGCCCATAAACACAGAATTTCACACCCTTATCTCTCTTCCATATCATCCTTCCCACAGCAAAAGGATGCTAGAAACTGGTACATTCTTACCCCAAATCCTGGTGTTAACAGCTAGAGCAGGGTGTTTATCTCTTACTAACCCCACACCTCCCCTAATCTATCTACCCTTTGCAGTGCTACGACTGGGTGAGTTACGTGCTGTGGCCCCAGTGACTCAATGCTCAGCGTCCTTAGGCCATTCACTAGGTACAAGCAGACTCTGTTCAAAGTAGGGCATTTCTAGGCAGAGAGGGGATTAACAATTGGAGGAGGAAATGTCAGCAGTCAAAAGAAAAAAATATTGACTTCTCCATTGTGAGCTGAAAAGTCTAATAATAACCAATAAAGTTTCTCTACTCCCCAGACTAAAAGTCTGCTTTTTGGATTAACTTGTAGCTACTCAGGCTCCTTGTCTTCATCCCTTTAATGTTTAACACAAAATATTAAAGCAGAAAACAATGCCCTTGGCTCTTTTTCAGGAAGCACTATGAAATAAAGTATATCATAATCTGCTTCTCTATCTTTTCTCCAAGGGAAGCTTTGCTCTTCTTCCCTTATAAACCTTCCTGGTAAACCGGTACTGTTGATTATCTGGGACTGGTTTTGCCATTTGCTTCCATTTACTTCGGGTTTTGCATGGTCTTTTTGCTTTGAGGTTCAGTTCCCAAACTCCCAACAACAAAACACCTACAGAGCACTTTGGTTTTGCACTGGGCACACTGCGTGCAATCTCTTTCTGAAGAGAAGTGCTGAAGACTTTCACTCAGCTCCAACCTCTGGACAGAGAATTGGATGGAGGAGGAGGAACTATACATGAGGAGAGATCTGACCCTTGCACAAATGCATGCATACTCGTAGTGAACTTCATCCAACAGTGTGGGTTCCTCTAGGTGTTACTGGACCCTGCTGGTGTCTAACAGACCAGAAGAATCATAGAATGTTTTTTGTTGGAAAGGACCTTAAAGATCACCTCGTTCCGACCCTCTGGCCGTGGGCAGGGACACCTTCCACTAGATCAGGTTGCTCAAAGCTCCATCCAACCTCCCCTTGAACATCCCTTCCAGGGATGGGGCATCCACAACTACTCTGGGCAACCTGCTCCAGTGTTTCACTACAGTAAAGAATTTCTTCCTAATCTCTCATCTAAACCTACCCTTTTTCAGTTTAAAGCCATTACCTCCTTGTCCTATCACTACACGCCCTTGTAAACTCTCCAACTTCCTCGTATGCCCCCTTTAGGCATTGGAAGGCTGCAATAAGGTCTCCCCTGAACCTTCTGTTCTCCAGGCTGAACAACCCCAACTCTCTCAGCCTGTCTTCATAGGAGAGGAGCCCTCTGATCACCTTCACGGTCCTCCTCTGGACTCGCTCAAGCAGGTCCATGTCCTTCTTATGCTGGAAGCCCCCAAGCTGAATGCAGTACTCCAGGTGGGGTCTCACAGGAGCAGAGAAGAGGGGGAGAATCACCTCCCTCAACCTGCTGGTCACAATTCTTCTGTTGCAACCCGGGATTTGGTTGGCTTTCTGGGCTGCAGGCTCACATTGCCAGCTCATGTTCAGCTCCTTGTCCACCAACACCCCCAAGTCCTTCTCCCCAGGGCTGCTCTCAATCCATTCTCTGCCCAGCCTGTATTTGTGCTTGGGATTGCCATGACCCATGTGCAGGATCTTGCACTTGGCCTTGTTGATCTTCATGAGGCTCACACAGGCCCACCTCTCAAGCCTGTCAAGGTCTCTCTAGATGGCATCCCTTCCCTCCAGCGTGTCAACTGCACCATCCAGCTTGGTGTCATCAGCAAACTTGCTGAGGGTGCACTCAATCCCACTGTCCATGTCACCAACAAAGATGCTGAAGAGCACCAGTCCCAATACTGACCCCTGAGGAATGGCGACTCATCACTGGTCTCCACTTGGACATCGAGCTGTTGACCACAACTCTCTGAGTGAGACTATCGGCCAATTCCTTATCCACCAGGTAGTCCATCCATCAAATCCACGTGTCTCCAGTTTAGAGACAAGGATGTTGTGCAGGGTGGTGTCAAATGCTTTGCACAAGTCCAGGTAGATGACATCAGTTTCCCTTTCCTCATCCACCAGCGCTGTAACCCCATCATAGAAGGCCACCAAATTTTTCAGGCACGATTTTCTCTTGGTGAAGCCATGTTGGCTGTCACCAATCACCTCCTTATTTTCTGTGTGCCTTAGCATAGTGTCCAGGAGGACCTACTCCATGGTCTTGCCAGACACAGAAGTAAGACTAACCAGCCTGGAGCTTTCCGGGTCTTCCTTATTTCCCTTTTTAAAAATGGGGGTTACTTTTCCCCTTTTCCATTCAGCTGGCACTCCACCAGACTGCCATGACTTCTCAAGTATGTTGGACAGTGGCTTAGCCTTTTCATCCACCAGTTCCCTCAGGACCCATGGATGCATCTTATCAGGTTCCATGGACTTTTGCGCCCTGAGGTTCCTTAGACGGTCTTGAAAGAAACTGGTTCCTGTTTTACACTGGAAAGTGGCAAAGCTGAAAGCAAAGACAACCAAGGGCAGAGCGAGCATCCAGCCTCCCAAGTGACAGCTGGGCTGTGGCACAGCAGCGCGCAGAGCCCAGACCCCCTGTCTCTCAGCCCTCTGCCTAAACCACAGGACTATTAAGCTAATAGGCATTAGTGTATGATTTTTCCCACAGGAGCATTTATTTCCATGTGTGGTTAACAGCTCTGTCTTGTATTTCTCACTGCCATTGCTGTGTTGGCATTCTGCAAACCTCCTTATTTGCTGTTCTTTGCCCTTCTCTCTTGGGTTTCTGTCTGCACTGGGATTGAGGTAGACAGAGGCGTATTTCATCTTGCCTGCTATAGTAATGATGTTTGCCATGACAGAAGGGGTTTGATCAGGGAGAAGGAGGGGGAGGATTTAGAAAGAGAAAAGCAGTGAAAGAAACATGAAGGAAAAGCAACTCAGGCAGAGAAAAGAGATTGAAAATGTTGATTTGACATCTGATGCTTTGGAGAAATTCTTGGCTGTGTCTACTAAACAGCAGCCTTTGTGCTCCTTTTGTAGCAGCAACAGGAGCAGCGCAGCAGTGGAGACTCATGCTGCAGTCAACAGAATGTCTCATCCTCTGAAAAAGAAACTGCTGTCCGTGCTCCGAGGGGTAAAATACCCTGTCTGGACTGTGTGGGGTTTGTAAATCCTAGAAAACCACATTTGGCTCCATTTTACACATTGGTCCTTCTCCTCATTCTTTCTATTTTGCCTGTTTTCTAGTTCAAGCCAGAGCCTCCAAAGCCTTGGCAAAATATCCCTGCTGTTTTATGCTTAGGGGAAGCAAGCACAGTAACAGAAAGCAAATCTCTCTGATGGAGCCATTTCCCCTTGAGCAATGTCAAGTTTGACTCCACACAGCCATACTGTTGTAGAAAACGGATCTGGAAACAAGTGGAAATGGTCATCCACCACCACAACCTCTGCTGCCCAAGCACTGCTGACACTCTGCTCTATAAGCGCAACGATTAACCCCCTTATGGCTCAGGGTTATTATTTCACTGCACAAAGAGCAGATCCAAAGCACAGCAAGGGGAAAGGAGCTGGCGAGGGAAGCCTCTGGCTGGATGAGCAGCAGAAGTCATGATTCAAAAGCCAGCTAACTGCCCTGGGCATTGCCAAAGGTCGGGGAAAGCCCCAATGCTGCCTAGAACACGTGGAGACGCTTTTCTTCCCAAATCAACAAAGCTTCAAGGGTATTTCGGGCCTTAAATCTGCCACTGAGCCAGGATGGGATATTACCTCTGAGGCTGGAATAATCCTGAGTGAGGCATTACAGAGAGGAAGGACACAGCTGTATATACGTACTGGCTTACACGCCCTGCCATGCAGCAGGATGCCTGCGACAGGTCACCTTCCCACCACGTCTCCTGAAATTCCCCACCACCAAACTGACAGCCAGCCACTGTAAATGTGTGTGTGTGTTTGGGTTTATGATTCATATATAGATACATAAATGTATTTCTATATCTCCATATATATACTGAGGGCAACCTTATCACCGTCTGGGAGCCTCTGGACAAATACACATGCTTTAAAGCGCACAGGCCACAGGTTCCACATAAAAAGCACAGGGCATCCACACAGCAGATCCACTGTTCAGGGTAAAGATAACTGTACAGCATAAGTACCTTAAGTGAGAGTACACTGGAAATCCAGGAAAAATAAGGGAAATTCTTAAAATCAAGCTGGACAAAGATTTTTTGGTGGATAAAGTGGACATGCCTAGGAAATAACGGGATGTCCCATTGCTTTCACCTCTATACAACTGTATCTAATCAGGTAGGTAGATTATATTAGATAAATAGATTTCATAGATAATGAATTGCACAGGAAAATAAAATAAATGAAACCTATTTAGAAGGCAGATTTTGCATCCATATATCAGCTGCTTGACATTTTTCAAATGCATGAAACACTGTCAATGATCCCCAGGACACAGGTCAGTGCTGAGAGCACAAATGAAATAGCAACCAGCACACGACAAGGCTGTGTCTGTACCAGATCCATGTGCCACTGCTGCCTCCCAGCCAGATGATGTCAAGATGAAGTGCTGTCCTTCAAAGGCTACACATTCCTTTGGGATGAGGCAGCGCTAACCAACAATAGTGTAGCATTTTGCATTGGTACTTTCTGATGCTTCTTAAGGAGGTTATGCATTTTTTTCTTTCCACCAGTTGTAGCAGAAACGTGGGTTTGGCACACATAGTCACTTGAAACACAAAATAGAAATAACCTTCTTTTCCTACAGGGAAGTCATTTAATATTGCCAGATGTGAGCCCAAACTCAGTCTTACCATAAAGCCACTTGAATTCCAACACAGCGTGACTGTGGAGAGGTGTAACCAAACAGGGACTTCTTCAGCGTGCCCTTAATTAAACCCAGCATGGCGGGACACAGACTTCTGCAGTTTGCATCTGTGGGTTTTTTTCATATGAAACTCTTGATGCTCACTCTGGGGATACAACTCCCTGCGTGTCAGCAAGAAAAAGAAATCAACGCAGGGAACGGTCCAAACCACAAGGCAGCACTGCCACCCTGAGCTGTTCCTGCGGATACGCAGCCCAGCAAGGCAGAGCAAGAGGTTTTGCTGCATAAGGCAACAGGATCTTCGTGTTACCTGGTTTAGGCAGCAGCTCCCGTATCCGTGCGAAAAAAGCTCTCAAATTTCTTCTGGCTTCAGCAAGTTCCTTTTCTCTCTGCATCACCTTTCAGTTACACCGTGAAAGCCACAGATGGTGTGGGACCCTGGGAATGACACTCCAGTCCTCACGTACTTGCAGCAGCATGGATATACTCAATGCTCCCAGCCTGGCTGCTCATAGTTTGAAGACTATCTGACATCTGTGTCTGTGGACTGGGTTGTTTTGGAGACTTGAGCAGGGGTGATGCCCCTCTATGTATATTGCATTTAGGCAAAGTCAATCCAGTATCACAAATCCAGCGCACACGTGGCTGATAGTTTGTCCTCTGACAGTACTTGTGATGTGATCACTCATGTGTGGGGACATACACCAAATTTCAGCTCAATATCAACAAGCATTAGTCTTATATCAGGTGGCTGAATTAAAGTGTAAACTGGAGTATTAGAAGTCACCTTTCTCCAATGATACCCACAGGGCTGAAGGGAGAACAGATTGAAATTGGTTTAGATCTCGATAGACCAGGCATGCTTTGGTCACGTGTCCACAGAGTTAGGATGACTCTTCACTTGCTCGGTCAGAGTGCACGTACTTAAGAGAGTGTGGAGGCACCATTTAAACGGGGGAAACTTCAATCCTCCTTTAGGCTCATGGGAGAACTCAAACCATGCTTGCCCTGAACATGGTGCGATTCAGCTCCCCACACCTAACCCAGCCAACCTTGCTGGCGCTATCTATATCTGAGCTAGCTAGCTCAGTTTCTTTTTAGTCAACAGAGACAACTTTGGTCTATGTTAGGTATCTACCACCAGATAAAACATATGTTAATCTTTAGGTGCTTTTCCTCTCCCTTCCTAGGTACTATACTGTTAGCATAGCTATAGACATCTTCTATAATAAGTTATCGAAGTGGAACAGATCCATCTCATTCCTAAAATCCAAGTAATATGTCAACCAGGCATTGCACCCATATCTGCACTGTCTAGATAAAAGCCTGTCAGGTGTCAGCTGTAACACCAGTCCATCAATCCAGATCCACATTTCTGCATGGACAGAAAGTGAAAAGGAAATTTGACAGAGCCATTGCTGAACCTCCCAGCCTTCCTCAAAGGGAGAAATTCTGCAGTTCCAAAAAAAGATGTAACACAAAGTGTTTAAGGGAAGGAGGCTTTGCTTGACACCATGACGTAAAGGTCCTTATCCACACCTGGGTGTTTATCTACAAGCTGTGGCTGTATCTAAGCCTTCACTATAAAACCTCTTCTCCCTCCCCACAGGGTGCTATTCCCCTTCTGCCAGGGCCACCCTTCATGCATCCGTCCCTGCTCACAGCCTGCCTCCTGCAACTTCCCCATGGCTGAGAGGCCACGCTGCTCCCAGGGGACCTGGCTACCTTCTGAGGACTATTTTGCTTCCCCAAAAGGGGCTGAGCCATTCTGAAGGAAGAAATACACTCTTGCACAAACATGTCAGTAACACACACACGTACCCTGAACAGTTCACAGAGATACCCTGTCCTGTGCAACAATCAGCATGCTGGCTCTTTAACATTAGGCTGAATTCAGGAGAAAAAAAATAATATATATATATTCTTTATAATGCACAGAGCAGTACTATAAATCTGTCCTTTTATAAGTACCTGGTGTGATCAGCATTTTTGCTACCTTTCAGCACGGTTATAACCAGTCCTGTGGCTTTCGCTCACCGCAGGGTGTTGTCAATGGACTACTTTGGTCCAGCAGCCTGGGCGCTTTTACACAACCAAAATTTGTATTGTCACAGAGTCCATGAAGGGGAAACGGTGCCAAGCTGCAAAGCAACTCTTTTGTACCCCCTTAAAATCATATAAATCTACCAATCTCATTGCCGGGAGTGACTGCAAACAGGCTGAGGGAGTTTTGTGGAAAGCCAGGGCTATTAAGTGCTACCAACTGGACTTCAAAACACAGGGCTCTGCCAGTTCTTTTAAACTCCATGCTAATGACTAACACACACTCCCCAGCTCCTCATCTCCCTCCTTTTCATTGGAAAAGGTAGCCTTGTCTATTTTTGGCTGAAAAACCTGCCCAGCTGTCATTATCTTCTGCCCTTCTCTAGCTGACGGCTGGCTGGACCACACTCCTGGGTATAATCCAGCCTCAGACAAGAAAACTTTTGTACTCTGAGGAGCAGGCAACACAACTCACTTCCCCATAGTAAGAAAGCAGAAGAGAAATTACAAAGCTGGCAGCTGTAGGGCTTTATCCTAATTACAGAGCTCTTTTCCCCAGCTGAGATAAGGCCTGTTAGCTTCCCTCCATCCCATCCCACGGACCAGTGACACCTGCAAGACAATTTCCAGCCACAGCATGAGGCTGGATGTAGGGAGCATGCCTCTTGCTGGGGCTCCACAGCCTCCCTCCCACTCTGATTTTTTTCCCCCAAAATGCAGAACTAAGATCTGCATGAGGTGTTTCTGCTGAAGGCAGGCAACTGCAACATGATGGCAGCAGCAGGATCATAGCAAAAGCCCCAAACGCTGTAGCAGCAAGTCCTACAAGAGCTGTAAAGGAACCATTTGCAAGCAAGGACTCACCCCTGTCAAAGCCCAACTCCTGAGCCAGCTGCAGCCCTGGTTGTAGCAAGAGAGCAGGAGCCGAATGTCATAAAGAAGAATTAAGTCTGAAAGAAATCAGAGGAGGATGGCATCACTTGTTCTCCATGTCTGACAGCTAAAGATAGCCTGTTACCCTGTGACCTCATATCTGAAGAAGCAAAATCATACAGTGCTGTCTCTGGTAACACTGAAAGACTTTTTATCCCTTCTGCAATGGCATTTACAAGAGACACACGTTTCTTCCAGCCCGTCCCTAAAGGAAGATGAACTCCTAGGAGACACACATCAGCCTAGCTTGATACTGGGCTTTTTGTAACAGGTTTCTTGCTGAGAAAACAAGAAAAGTATTACTGTGAGAGATGAGAAGCCCATCTCATCCCACAGGGAGCCCCTGGCTACTGCCTAATACCAGCCAGCAGAGAGAATAACCATCACCCTCGGCCCACAACAGGCACCCACAGCAGAAGGTGCCAGCATAGGGAACACCACATCCACTTCAATGCAAAACCCCTGAATGCACTGGTGAGAGATGCCACATGCAGCCGCTTCCTACAGAGGGCTGTTGTGCAGACAGGTTGCCTCTGAGGGCAGGTTTTGCACATGAAAACGGCTCCTCGTGCTGCTGCCTGCCCAGTCAGGCTGAGCCCAGGCATGGGGCTGGGCTTCCCCCTGCACACCAGGGCAATGGGGCAGATGTAAAATCTTCTGTAACAGAAAACCATAATTTATCCAAACATCTAGAGATCAACGTGTTAGGAACTCTTAATGGAAACTGGATCCAGTGGCCATCAAAACCTGTTCATGAACTAAATAGGACTTGGGGTGATAGACCTCTAAACCAGCCTCAACAATATGTTCTCAAGAGCCTGGGCCTCCACGACCTCCTGCGATCATGCAGCAAGTCTGGGGCAGGGCAAGGACCAAAGCCAGCTCTCCTAAAGCCTGCTCCAGCTGAACTTTCTTTCCTGACCCATCTACCCTTCTTTAGAGATGATGTATAATATTTCAAAGGCATCTGATCCGAACCTCTTTTCAATGGCAAGGACATCAAATTATACATTCATCTTGTTTACTCTACCTTGGCACTGGGTGTTATTGTAGCTGCCAGCTCACCACAACACAAGCTATGTTACCAACTTTTCTTCTTAAAAATGGGACTTTCCAGAAGCATCTGGGCAGCTCTGACACCAAAACACCCATGATTACAGTAAGATTTAGGCACAGAGGCATTGTCAATCCCCACAGGCACTTATCTGAATCTTCCAGCACCTAAACATCTTTGAAAATCCAGCCCAAACATTGCACTGTAGCCTCCCACTAGGATGTCTGAATCATTTCATAATCGGTATGAAAACCCAGCAGCCTCTGTGCAATTATCCAGCTGACAGCTGCTTCCGCTACAGCAGTGCTAGCATTTGTATGAATGAGTATCAAAGTGGGACAGCTTTTGTACATCAGCACAGGAATATCTGGCCAGAAGAAGACTAAGCAACCTATCAAAGCTGATGCATGTTACAACACAGATAACAGAAGATGGTTTCCAGGTACAACACAATGTATTCATTCACCCTCTTCCTTTCCATTTTCTTCGCTTTTTTTTTTTTTTCCTTTTTTCCATTCAAGCAACAGCCTAGTAACTATCTTGCACCTGAAGGCAGGCAAAGCAGAGGTGCTTTAGGGCTGCCATTTCTGTGAGACACCCCATGGCTGTCAGCAGCAGCGGCATGTTGCAGAGGCTTGCCCTGGCTATCTGTCCTGCAGAGAAGAGCTGCTGAAAAATTCCTTTCTTTGCTCCTGTTGTGCCAATGTACCCCTTCACCTTTAGCCATAAAGAGCATAACTTTGTTTTCTGCAGCTCAAGATCTTTCTGCTCAGCAAGTGGGATGGTTGGCACCAGCCCTGACCCTAAAATTTTCCAAGCCCTCAGTTTTAAAAATTAGGCTGAGTCCACTCCTTCCTCTACAGCTAGCAATAACTTGTTGAAGCATCCACGTCCCTGGTCATACAGACTAAGATGTGAAAACCGCTTGGATGTAAAATCAACCATACTATGCACAGGCCTGGGGAAGGCAGAGGCAGGAACGACTTTAGTGCTGTATCTGTGTGGTATATCACACACACACACAAAGCATTTCAGTTGCTACAGGCTCCATACAGAATGATGCAGTCACGATAGCTAATACTTTAGGAAGTTGTGTCTTCTTCAGGCTATACTCAACCCCTTCAATGGCAACACCATTTATATATCCATGCATTAATAAAAAGGGGGTATTAGAAGAACCATTCCTCTCCTTGTGCAAGTGCTTTGATGGAACCTAAATGAGGCCTTCCAGGTGTTAAAGAGCACCAGAACAGTAGAAAGTTCAAGTGGGAATGAAGAAAAGTCATTACAGATTTAACCAGCTGTGTAAAACCCCCAAAGCTTAGAATTAAAAGCTTTTAAAAAGCCTCAGCTGCACTCACTGAGTCATCAAAATTTAAAGGCAGAATTATTCCAAAGGAGATGTTAACCAGACCTTTAGCTCAATGATGGAGAAGGAAGTGGGGCAGGAGAGGATTTTAAAAAATAAAGAAGAAAAAAATCCCTTCAAAGCCACTAATAGACTTGGGCTGGTCAAGCTACTGATAGCAGTACTTTTAAGCAGCTGTAAATCCCACACTTAATCTGCACTGTGGAGTATGAGGCAAATGCACAACTGGAAATTGTACTGGAATGTGCTGTGAAAATGTGCTAGGTCCCTCACATGGTCCCCTGCCAGGCAGCTCGCTCCTTGAGGGCTTGCACCACTGCGTCTGAGCTAGTGGTCTTGTGAGGTCTTTAATCCAGAGACCAAAGGCAGCAGTGGACGTTCAAGGCTGGGAAGGTCTGCCTGGGATTTGTGCTTCCTATGCTGTACCCAGGGCTGTATCCAGGAGTCACAGCAACCAACAGGACTGGTGCTGGTTGTGACTGAACATTGGCCTTCATCAATTTTTCCCTGCCCTTTCATGCTCTTTAGCCTAAGAAATATAAAGACTATTGCATTTCAGGGCTGAGTACCTCCTTCCTGAGATACAGAAACAGAGCTCAGAGAGAAACAGGGGTAACGACAGCCCCAATTTTAACACCTGAAAAGTCTCCGTAGGAAACTGTCTTTGAGGTATCCTGATTCATATGGAAAAGCTTGGGGTTTAGCCCTTACTTTTTCTGGCTATTTTAATATGAACACATCTAATTGAGCAGGCAATGGCACTTTCTTTCCCTTTAGGTTTCCTGAAGCACACCAATCCCTACAGGATTCCCTCCTGCTGATGGGGGTGAAAACCATGCGAGCCTGGGGCTCTTCTCCTGAGTGCTCCTTTCATAAGCCAAAAAAGCTGGTCAGCACTTCTCCAGCTGCATCACCTTATGTCAAAAAATGTTGCTTTAACAGAATCATAAAGTTTTGTAGAACTTCACTAACTTTGCTGAGAATATTTGTCGTAAAGACGTTATGGTCTAGTGTTCTGGGTTTGATAGTACTGTTTTCACTTCCACAACGTCATCATGTAATTAAAATCAGGAAACAGATGTTTATAATAAAATGGAAAAGTTGAAAGAGCAAAATAAGAAAACAGGAATTCTGTCTTTGGCAGAATGATATTTTGCATCAGCTCATTGAAACTGAATTTTAACTTTTCATGTCAATTTGCTTTTAAGGCAAATTTGGAAGTCTCAGGCTAGCCCACAAGTAGCAAATCAAACTTTTGTGTCAGCTCCAATCCACATTCATCATCCAGAATTTACATGATCAAGACAATAATGGCAGAGGAAGACCCCATTTTTGGGTTTTGCCCAAACTTCCAGCATTAACAGGCAATTCCTGTGGATTGAGAAAGCTGCAATTCCTGTAAAGGGGCTTGGAAAATGCAGAGCTCTCTAAGTCCACTTCTGTGGCCTCTTCATGTAGTTCAAGTTCTTTGGATTGCAACTAACCCTGTCGCAGATCCCATGAAAAGCCCACGTAAGGTAATACTGCCTATAAAGGGCTTGAGCATCAAAATGAATCATGACCAAGTAACAGGCCACAGGATCAGCACCTGAAAGGAGGAAGCCAGCAACACAGTCTAGTTTCAGGCAGAGAAGACCTTCCTGGCTGTCTCACACACACATCAGGAAACCATTTCTTTATACATTATTATTATTTATGATAAATGGAGTGTGCTGTAAACCCAAGGCTGGAAGAAGCTGTGCAGCTGGAATAAGATGCTCCTCAGATGGCTGCTCTGGGGAGACTGAAATGTTTTTGCAGAGCTAATTGCCTCATAAATTGGTTTTATTCTCCTGGCTGAGGCTAATGTCTTCTTTTAAAGTTAATAAAAAGAACTCAATTTGCTGATTGTTCTGGACTGGTACTAGCAAAAAGAGCTGCTCAGGGACTCTGGAGGGGCCCAGACAATTCCTCAAAGCCATTGCAGCTTGGATGCTAAGTGGTGACAAGCAAGGTGTTCCCTGCCTGCTGTTTAATCTGCTTTCCAGTGATGCTGTCAGATCGGGTGCCTTGGGTATCCCCATAAATGTCTGAGGGGAAGAGATTACAATTGACAGCCTCCTGTAGCAGGCCCCAGGGCTCAGGGATTGAGAGAACAGAGCACACGTTTATGCCAAAAGAGCATGTTATCAGCAGGCATGATATGAGCTTCAGTGTCACAACAGCGCTCAAAACCCAGCCTAGCCTCACACAGCTTGGTGCACAGTATCACAGCCTCCTCGTATTCAACCATTTCGTGGGTCAGTGCCATCAGCTAGCTAACACAGCAGTTAAAAGTGCATCCCTCTGGAGATCAAAGCCTGAGCAATTCTGCAAGGTTTGTCAAATGAGGCCCACAGAGTTACATATAAAACCAATGCTCATTGACAGCCCCATGCACTGGCAAGTATCATGTCCTGTCTCACCAGCCCCAGGCTGTCGCCCACAGCCAGAGCCTGCGAGCAAGTGGAAGAGCACCAGCATGTACTTTTTTGCCCTGGTCAGGCAAGATACGACCTATTCCCAGATGCTGACGCTTACCCCAACATTCAGAGTGAAGTGTGAGACCCTCACAACACAAACTCCCTGGCTTTCCAGCCAGGAAGAAAATAAACTCCTTACCCACCACATACCTGAATGAAACCTCCTCCAGTGAGATGACATGCTCCACATTTAAAACCCCATGAACCTCTTTTTGACTTGTTTTCAGTGTTTCTTCTTTTCTGGTGAAAAAAAACTTGCCTTCACTGCAGGGAAAAAGGTGCCAAAACCCTCTGTCACATCGGTGCTATACGCAGTAGCACAAACTGGCTCAGTGTGAGGTCGTCATCTGAGGGGACACCAGGTCAGTCACTAACACTGCCATGGATTCACAAAGGTTTCACCCAAATGCCAGTGTGGATAGTAATGAAAAGCGACTAACTGTTAAGCAAGATTAACTTAAGGTTAAAGTGGTTAAGACAGTGCATTAACAGCAGGTTAGACTGGTTCAGGGACAGGACAGGTGAGTTTTCAACAGGCATCTATCAGACTCCCAGCACTGCGAACTCTCAGCGCCTTTACCCAGGGCTGCCACACACAGAATCATTTGTATGATGCTAAATTTGCCAGTGACCTGTTAGCAGAATGTCCATGGGGCCAGGCAGACTTGGAGGCAAAGGCAAAAGCAGCAAACCCACCATGTCCTTCTGCTGGAGCGATGACGCTCCACGCAGTCATTGCAGCACGCTTACACCAGCTGCAGCCACCACGCATAGGGGACCTTTTCAGTAATCTCAGATAATCAGGAAGGTGTCAAAACTACAGCTTCTTACACGGACACAAATTTCTCTAGAGTTAAACCAGGGACTGACTCAGGGAAGAAAACCTTAGCAGATATCCAAGGAGATCACTTAAAACTTGGGCCTCTCAGCCCCTCTGGGCATTGAAAGGACCAAGTCCTCTCCTAGTGCTGAGCACAGGGAATTCAGCTCTGATGCTAAGCTTAATTAAATAGAAATATGAAGTAAGAAAGAAAGGCTAATTAGATAGAAATGCAAAGTTACAGGATGTGAATGCTGATTAACCTAATAATAGACAATAATGCTGTTGAGGGGAGTTAAATGGTTTGTTTAATGGATGGAATGATCTATAGTATATAATATATAAAGTACTTAACAGCAAACATTTAATTACCAACTTGAGTTGCATTTTTCTTCACTGTGTGGAAGAAAAGTGTTTCATAAAAGGCTTACTGGATAGGAGTAATTTACACTCCTGCAAAAACACGTGTATTGTATGGGAAAGAGCAACAATGCTTCACAAACAGTGAGCAATGCTAGGGGCTGCCAGATAGGGGAGGGAAAACCAAGATAAAATACCTGTCCTCCTGATCTGGTACACCACTACCTCCATAAGGCAGGGTGCACAGCCTTCCCTGACGTGCCTGCCTCTGGGAAAGAGGGATTGGGGGGCAGAATATGAGCACGAGACTTCACAAGACAGCTCCAGGAGCAACCTGCTGAGGATTTAGGAGAGTGGGCACTTGTCCCAGAAGACTAAAGCCAGCCTCTGGGTCTGGCAAAAGGTCTTAGAGGGCTGAAAACATCTCTGGTTAATGTGATCTTTCATGTGATCAGCAAGAGCAAAGCCATGGCCCAGCCACTAAAGCACCCTGCTTGCTCCCAGCACAGATGCTCTCAATATGAGCTTTCCTCAGAGAGGCCACAAGTCTGGCATACATAAGGTGTTCATCAGACATTCAGGATGTTTTGTGCTGAGGTAAGGCACTCACAGATTTCACGAGTGCCTCCATGTGGCTGGATCTCTGCACACCTAACCACAGCATTGCCTTCAACAGCAGATACAGCACATTCTG
Organism: Falco cherrug; assembly: GCF_023634085.1. Classification (NCBI taxonomy): domain Eukaryota; kingdom Metazoa; phylum Chordata; class Aves; order Falconiformes; family Falconidae; genus Falco; species Falco cherrug. Next base: position 27,547,409 of record NC_073704.1, on the reverse strand, counting down.
CAAAATCAATAGTCTGGCCTCTCCTGGAAGCCTTTAATAGAGATGTACGGTGGCAATCCTGGACATTAGAAAGGGGATGTCGTTCAGGAGGCTTTCACTGGTCTCTGAAATTGGAGATAGAAGTTCCAGTCTGGAGCACAGGGGTTTCCAAACACGCTTGACTTCTGCCACAATAGCCAACACTGCAGCAGTCACAGAAGGTCCCTGAAGGGGATCATGTTCCCCTTCAGGGCACAGGACAACAGGCTTGCACTGCTCCTCTTACTGCCACAGCAGCAGCCCCAGTCCCATCACGTTAACTCCACAGCCTGGGCTGTGTCATGCTGACCAAACAACATGAATGTGCGCAATTTAATTTTAATACCTTGCACTCCCGTTAAAGCTCTTCCTTCTCCTACCTTAATGCAAAGCAGCTAGGACAGAGGCGATGCTCTGCACTTGGTGGAGCTCAGCCCCTGCCTGGCAGAGCCGCCTGTGCAACGGGTCATTTCATCCCACTTAGATTTCAAAAAATCAGCCTTGCTTGCACGTCCTCGTTACTGCACAGCTCTGTCACTCCCTGTGCCTGCTGCAGCGTAGATGGTACCTGAATTTCTACACGTTAATTCATTAGAAAGTGCTGACACACGCACAGTATGTGTGAAGAAGTCACTCAACCTCAGTAAGAGGGAGCACTCCAAATGCAGGAAAGCTGTGGGATAATGCCACTGCTAGGGAAAGAAAAGGTGGCATTAGATTGGGTCCCTGCCAGAGAGTTGGGTACCTGGCTCCAACAACTAGTAAGTCCCCTTACAGATCTACTCCCCCAGCATCTGAAAAAATAATCTCACCAAATACCTATTAGCAGTGCATCATAACAGCTTGCAAATTCTGCCCATCGTTCCTGGTAGAGAGGGCTGCACCTAGCCCAGTGAGAAGTGAGGTCTACTCCATTACCTGCACCACAGGGCCAAGAAGAGCAGGCTGGCCATTAACTGCCTGTGATGAGCTAATTAATCACGGGCACTTGCTGAATTCCTGTTCCCACACTGTTATTAATGGCTCTGTGGATTGAGCTGTGCAGCAGACGGGCAGCAGAGGCTCCTCCACCTGCTGAAGCAGCAATCCTGCTCTGCAAAGGGCACCAGCTTCACCCAGCCAGCACACAGGAGAAATTGCTTAGAGCTGCCCCAGACTTCCACCTTCTCCTCCTCGGGATTGCAGAGTGACCCCCAGCTCCCCAGCTCCACTCTGGAATTCAAACTCCCTGCCATGGTATCTTCCCAGGCAGCATGGGCTGCCACTGAAGGACAGCCCAGACACCAACTTCTGCCTTCATGTGGGGATGCCACAGAGCAACTGACACCAGTCCATGCCAGTCCCCTGCAGCATGTAATATGTAAGACCCTGGCTTCTACCTTGCCCACTGCCAGGCACCCCAGCCTCACCTAGTACTACATGTGCCGCCTCCACCTGTAGAAGCTTCCTTCTCCAGCTGTGCTCCCGGAGCGAAGCCCAGCTCTCCCTGCAGCATGCTAAGGGCTCTCGAGGACGGACCCAGGGGCCCATGAGCCTGCTCCTGCTCCAAATACATCGCCAGGGCTCACGTGGCCACAGCCTGCACTCGGCCAGCAAGCCCAAGTGCTGCTTGTTTGGAGCAGGAAGACATCACTGAGAATGAATTATGCAGCTGAGCAGAGGTGGCTGATAATGAATTATGTACACTGCTCGCCCTCGGCTGCCTTCTCCCCTCCCATTTTCTTTATGTTTCTGGGTGATGGAAATAAAACAGCTTGAGGAAGGGCAAACAGAAGGCATGCACAGAGCCTCCATGCCTCAGGGTTTTGCTCCTGCCCTGCAAGCTCCCTGCCCTGGCAGAGCTGCCCCAGCTCAGCCTTGCAGGAGCCATCATGCCAAGCTGAGGCAGAGCCCAAGTCACCAACTGCAGCAATAGTTTCAGGGGCAAGCCTGCCTCTTTCCCTCCCTCTGCTGCAAGATTTGATTCAGGTCCATCCCAGTACCACAGAGGTGAGGCTAAAAGGCACTAAACCCTCCAGGCCATTTGGAAATAAAGGAACCATACAAGCACAGTCTGGCCAGCTCCCCACGCTGACTCTGAGGCTTGCACACCTGCATGCTAAAGCAGAGGACTCTGGCAGTCCATTCATCAGAGCGCTAACTGGCACCAACTTGCATCCGATCGTGTTCCAACCTTTGGCCAGTGCTTGCTATTTACACACCACGTCCCATGTGCAGCTGCACCAAGCCTGTCTGGAATAAGGCATCCAAGGGGGTGGCCCCAAAAGTCAACAAAGTACCATGAATCCCACTAATCCTGTCCCTCATGGGTCCTAAAGCACTGGTTGAAGGGCAGAAACATCCCCTTTCTACAGGTGAAGAAAATGCCCCATTAAAGACCAGACCCAAAAGCCAGCCTGAAAACCAAGAGCTCATGCAGGTGTGCCGACAGGCCAAAGGGAGCTGGGAGATGTTTGGCCAGATGGGGTAGGGTGCCCACGTGGTGTCATGCTGCCATCACCAAAAAAAAAAATTGCCTTAGAGGATGAAGACCACATCACTTTGGGGTCAGTAGCTATTACAAAGCAAAGGTCTCAAATCATTCCACACGTTGCATTCCTTTGGTGTCAGGTCCTTACAACAGAACAGAGATGGCTGCTAGAAGAGTTTATTCTGCAGTTGTACTCATTCAGGAAAGGAGCAGCATCGCCCTCTCCATCCCATGTGTTTGAAAGAACTTCTAGAACTAATAGCACCTAGCTTCCTTGAAGGTACTCACCTCTTTGATGAGAAAAACGTCCTGAATTGTTTCAACTTCTTTATACAAAGGTGGGGGGCAAAAATCAGGGGGATGGGGGGGACAGGGAGGGGGGAAGGGGGAGAGAGAGAGACTGACACAGGAGTTAGGATGACACAAATTATATTTCTGAACATTGCCAAGAAACAAAACGGGACAAATCCATCTAGTACTTGTCACTGGAACTGGGTGTCACAGCTCTGAATACAATGGGGATTGTTTAGCTTTGTTTAAACAAAACAAAAATTAAAATAATTAAAAAACCCAAACATTTCTCAGGTCATTGTGGTAAAACTCAGAGACTGAATTAACAGAAGGAAAAGAGATTGCCAATACATTGCCAAAGTCGTTGCCATTTGATTCAGTTACAGAGAAGCAATAAGCCCAGGACTGCATCTGGCAAGTTCAAGCAGGGACCATCTACATGAAATGCAGACTAGGGACAGGATTAGCAGAATACACTGTAAAAACAGGTGAAGGAATTACAGCCATAAGACACATCAAAGTACAAGTTCATATAGACCAGTCTTCGCAGCTGTAGCTTCTCCATTTAGTTTCATAAACAAAATTCCTGAAACAGTCTTCTAATTCTCAGCCCCCATGCACCAGCTACAGACCCCAAGCTTTGCAAGGGCTGGTGGCACAGTCCAGCTCTGGGCACCACACAGGACCCCTTTCTGACAGGAGTTTGCTACTCCGAAGTGTCTAAGCCAAAGCATGCAAGCAGAGAGGTGTCTGGACCAGCGCCAGGTGTGACAAGGAAGAGCTCCCCTTTGGCAGCCCAGAGAAGAAAAGCTGTTGCTTGTTCTTCTGGTTATCAGCATTGTCAAGCTGCACTGCGTAGCATTTGCTGATGGACATATTTGTGCATCTTCTAGCTTTGCACTTTAGGCACACAGGGAAGTGCTCTATGCTACTGTCATCCTCAAAGAGCATGGGAGAGGCTGCAAACACGAGGACCTGGAGAGCGAGGTCAGATGCTGAAAGACACAGAGGCTACTGAGATCAGAGGCTACTGTGTTAGAAGCACACAGGCCTTGTCTGTGAAAGATCAGTAGCTCCACCTAGAAAGGGCTGAGAGAGACATCCCTGCATTCTCCAGCAAAAGACACATTCGCTGTTTTGCAGTATGGACTGCACAGCATCCAAAACATGTAATAGTGGCAGAGAGCCACTCTCTGTCTGGCGCAGAGGAGGAAAGGGGAAACTCTGAGCTCAGCATCCTTTGCAGGAGACACACACCTGTTACCATATTGACCATTCACATCTAGACCACTCACATTTTGTTCTCAGCCCTAAATAAAGAGGTTCTGGACCTCCCTGTAACTGAGGCAGCCAGCGCATCAACCCCAAATGAAAAAGAAAACATATAATCCCTCCATCCTCCCCCAGCACCTCCTTAGCCTTGGGCCTTTTCCCTTCAAGAGGTCGTTGCAAAATTTAACTGAGCTGACATCCCAATTCCAGGCAGAATATAGAGTCCTCGCATCTGCTCTGGGTCATGAGAGACCCCCTTGACTTGGGGGTGTGTGTGTGCCTGGGCCATGGGCTTTAGATAGTGGGACAGAAAAGGGTTCTGCAACTGTGAACAAGGTTCGTGGCAAACGGATCACAAAGCAGGACTAGCTCTGAGCAGCTGGGACGAAGCCTGCACAACCTTCACAGCCCGGAAACACAAAGGTGGTAAACACAGACAGTTGAGGAATTCCCATGGAACGCAGCACAGAGTATGCAGGACTCTCGCCTGGAACAACGCATTCATCTTTACCCTGGGACCTTTTCCTAATTCTATCTAATATTCCTGACATTGCTAAGACAGAAAAAAGGAGAAAAAGTAATACCTTATTTCTTTCTCATCAATTGGGCAAATGTTAATTCCCACTGAACACTGGGATTAGGCTCAAACTGGAGTAGCATCATAAATCTATAATAATAAATCTGTGACCAAACTAAGACTGATAGAGCAAGAATGTCTTTCTAAGCCAGGCTACAAAACCAGTCAATAGCACGGGATGAGAAATGCTTTTATTGTTCACCCAGTAAAACAAGTGGAAGTTATTAGATGAGGAAACAGCAGCTTTGCTGGACCAGATACCAGGTAATCCCTGCAATGTGTCCAGTGTACCTATCAGTGGGGCAGAACTGGGCAATAGGCTTCTTTGGGTTCTCTTCAGTGGATGATGTATTCACCAACAAAAATGCAGTTTAGGGTTAACTGAAACCAGTCATCAGATTAAGAAAAAAAAAGGCAAAGGCAAAAAGACTATTAACATTAAAAGATTTTCTTTCAGCATTTTCAAAACAGAAGGCTTCACATTTTTGCTTCAAAGCAACTTGTTATAGCCCAAGTCATAAAGTTTTTCAAAAAGTGAAACACAACCATACAAGTGTAGTTCAGTTTAGTTTGAAAGGATATTTTTGTTTGTTTATGTTTTGATTTTTCCTTTTCTTATTTCACTGAGTAAATGAAGGGGGGGGGAAAAATTGTCTCAGGTCACCCTTATGACTTTTTTCCCAGGATTTTCCAGTTCCGCCCGCAAACTGAAAAACCACTGTGGGCACAGCCTACTTGGGAGTTTACTGTCCCTCTTTCTATTTGAATCAGTCCTAAGCCAAAGAAAATGGAAAGTTCATTCCACCAGGTAATACCAACCAGAATCAAGGTATTTAGCAGATGTAAAAATACTGAAAATGGGAGGAGTTGTGGCTGTTTACAATGCGCTGAACATGACCCAAGAGATAAGAGAACTCCTGGCTCCAAAAAACATTGCTATCTGCAAGCTTCCTGCTATGCCATCCTACTCTCCTATAAGGCAATTTATAAACTGTGGGTCTGATCCTGCGTGTTCAGGATCTGACCGAGATGTGCTGACACTACTTATTTGCAAGCAATGCAAGATCTGGGTAACCCACTCTACCTCCTCTAAGCAAGGGGGTTTGGGGGCTGGGATTTTTGGGTTGGGGGTAAGCAAATGGAGAAAGACACAACATCCTCCCCACTAGCAATATTTGAGCATCACTCATGTGACCTGAAAACAACATCCCTTATTTGCAGCGTGTTACCACTTCTGCAGGGACAATACAGTACTGGATAGTTGCTTTGCAAGCTCAATAAAATGAAAAGGCCTTATGAGGATCTTTGTTGGGACAGTCATCTGGTTCAAACACAGCAGAAGACAACAACAACAACAGCAAAAAAACCCACAATAAATTAGGTATCAGCACAGCTTTCTAAATGGTCTAGAACAATTACTTGCAAGACAAAAATCACAGCTCTGGTACTTAGAATCTTGCGGTTTTTTTAAAAAAAAAACAATAATCCACAGGTTTTGCATAAAAATAAACATTTTAAGCTGACAGCATTATGTTAATTGGATCAACCCGCTTTTCTATATATATATTTCTATGTATATTTAAATGTATATTTTTTTCTATGAATATTCTTTAAAGGAGTAATGGGAGTCACAAATGCATAAAAATAGATATTTTGGAAAAAGAGTAATAACAAAGACAACCCCAGTGAAAAAAGGAAAACAAAAAAGATCAAACAGGGCAGTATTCTAAAGCAACAGCTCACCATACTATAATTTGTGGAGTCCAGTCCTTCTGTGTTGTGAGCAGTTACTCCTAAATACTATGGGGGTTTGTAACAGTGATGTAAAACAAATTCCCGCATGTTTATTGGGGGGGGGGGGGGTGGGGGGTGGGAAGAGAGAGAGAATTAAGAAGAAAAGAAGGAGAAGGGATTTGGGGTATATAGGACAGATTTTGATGCCTGTTACATTGCTGTAATTAACTAGCACAGATCATCTCCCAAGCTGAAAGCAGAAGGAACTCCAGCAATTCATTGCATTTATAAAAATATACTTTCTAATCAAAATGTGATCTGCCCCTCTGAACTAAAATTTAAAAAAAAAATAAAAAATCCATTTTTGTCCTACCATGTTTTTTTCTGTTGTCCTACAAATAACCCAAAAAGATTGGGAAAAGTGGGGTTTTCAGTAGTGCATGTCAGCATTCTTTGACAAAAGCCAGCTCCTAACAGGTAGGAACATTATTTCAGAGTGATCCTGTCCTTTTACAGCAGGAGGTAACCTCGCTGTTAAAATCCCTTCAAGGCAAAAGGATCATAAAGGTGGGAGGGGGGGAAGCCATAAAAAAAAAAAGGTAACAGCCCGATCTGCTTGCCAGCTGCATCAGTATTCAAGTAAAGTTTAAAGTACCTTTGTGGGACTTTAGAGTCTTGGAGGGTCAGACCGGCTTATTTTAACAAGTGTAATATGCACTTTGAAACAGCCTTGTCATCTGCTTGTTTAAACTAAAAAACAAAACTCAAAAACAAACAAGAGCAAAGGAAAGGTATAGGAAAGGTCTTGGCATCAGTATTAGACTGCAGAATATCTTCTTGACACTGACACTCTGATGTTCTTGCCTTCCTTTCTAATGCATTAAAAGACCATGAAGTCATGCAGCCACTTTAAATGAGTATAGTTTTCATAGAGATTAACTCGATCGCCAGCACAGCACTGGAGAAAGCTGATCTAACAATATTTCAATTACAGAACTCTTCAAAAGAAAATAAGAACTACAATTCCACAAATAACAATGCCAATTAAAAACAAAGAAAGTATTTTTTTTTCTCAGTGTCTTTTCTTAGATATTCTTTCAGAAAAAAAATCTTTCTTCCTTTATCTCTTTCTTTAAAAGCAAATTTTCTAACCACCCAGATTTTAGAGCTATCTTCCATCTACATGAATCTAAGCTTTTCTGAAACCGCCTATGGGGTTGGGGGGGGCGAGGATTCCCTCACCTGAATTTCAGAGCAACCTAAATGGCATCTGCTTATTTTGTCTTGTTTCTCCTCTTGAATTTGTCTGTCCCCCTTAGCATTTCACAGGTCAATACTACTGCGAGAATTTAAGTGTCTGCATTTGAAAGAACTTTGGACTGAGCACAGCTTCACACATTCCATCTTCTCTATGCCCTTTCCATGTAGTTTCTTCTATCTTTACGTGTACAAAATCACAGTTTGTGTAACATCGTTTTAAAGGAAGAAAATAAAATACACACACGCACACACACATAAGTATTGGTGAACACTATACACTAAATATTTTTTTCAACAGCATAACAGAAAGTTTGGCCTACTGTAGGTTGAACATGTAGGGAAGGCTGATCTTTTATGGTTGCCATGCAAGCCACCTTCAAGACAAAACAGATGAACCCACCCAAGAGCAAATGCAGCTTCTACTCTCAAGCCATTAGACAATTACTGCCTTTCCAGGGATCAGACTGGCATCTCACCAATGCAGTGAATGCAGTATTTAGAGAACCACACCGAGTTACTTCTGCATCAGTCCTCCAAATCCAAACGCTATTAAAACCAAAGGGGAAAAAGGGTATTTGACTTGCCTTATTATTATTAATACTTATATATTTTGATAACACTTTGAATTTCAATTTACTTCTGAAATCTTGCCCTTTGAGAAGAACACATCCTTCAAGTTGACTTTTTTTCAGGCTTCTGTGCCTTTAAAATTCTCTCTTCTTTTCATTTTGCTGTTCTTTTTCAATTATCTACCAGAAAACTTGCTTTCTTGCAGCAGAAATGCAGCTGGTGGGCTTGGGCTTTCACTGCACCCGCTCCGTGAAATTCTCAGGGAAAACCCCTCGGCATTGGTCAAGTTCCTTATGCTGGATCCAGTCAGACTCCTTCACACCCATCAGCCATCCTTCATCCTGGAGGAAAAGAAAAAGATCAGGTGCTGAGAGATAAATGTCAGCAGGGACTTTTCTTACAGACTGCAGGCCAAGGAGGTGTCAAGGCATTACCAAAGCCATGCTCGTATTTGGCTTGGGAGACAATCCAGGAAAAGGGTGGGGGAGAAGGAAAAAATGTTCCGTTTTAAACTGGGAGAAGGCCACACACCCCCAGAATCAGTACCAAAACTCCTACCCGACCCAGAGTGTCTAGAGGCACTGAAATTGTAAATAAGTAGCAAGCGTAATAGAAGTATGTCATAATTTATACCTGCCGAAGCAGGAGACATTCTGCCAAACTTTCTAGAGCTATAGGATGGGAGCAACCACCAATCTCACCTTTCACAACCTAAACACGAGGGGTCTAACATTCTCCATAGTTATAAAAAAAGATGGGCACCTCCACAGTGCCATTCACCCCATTTATCTTGGGCACGGGTCTTTGAAAAGGATGAATCATCCCCTGGAGGTGCTCATCCCCTGCTTCAGTCAGGGCACCCGGATGATTTTAGAGAGGTGGTGTAGGCAAAACGAGTCTTGTTTGCTATGCTGAAATTCTGGTCTAAGAGGATAGGGAGCCAAGGACCTCAACGCATCTTCCCAAAACCCAGCAGTCTGTTGGGCCTAATGTAAGGCGATCTTGGCAAAGCTCCCAAACTTGTGCCACACACTATGTAAGACTCAAGGTCTCTCACAAGAGCCATCCCTAGCCACCAAACCTATACATCTATAAACAGGGGTGAATTTTCACTGAGGCAAACGGAGTTCTGCTTAGTAGAACCTGCTCAGGAGGAGAACAGACTTCCCACCGCTCTGCCTGCAGAGTGTCTAGCATCAACGTTTCTGCTCCATCTGAAGCACATGAGGCAGATGAGATATTCAAGGTGGGAAGGCTGCACTGTTTGCAGCTCTGGTGTGCAACCACCCCATTCTCTGCGCGCCGCGGAGATGCCACCATGGAAGCACTCCTTCAGCACGCAAATATACCCACTTCATGTGAGTCATTTGCAGTGGGGCAGCCTATGGGTTAAGACTGCAGCATGAGGCAAGAGAGCTGCACAGAGGACTGCCGTTTCCAAACTCAACAGCCTGCTCTGCATCCACTCCTCTGGGCAAAGCATGCACCAGGCTCATTTAGACATATGTTATCACACTCAGCTACATAACTTGCCAGGGCAGAAGTGCTCAGGCAACCAGATGCTCTAAGCTGTGGGGAAATGAGGCATGCATATGTGTGGTTCACACAGTTGTTCTGACACTTCTGGTTTCCTGGAACTGGCAGGAGTTACCTAGGTTATTTACCCAAAGCCAAGCAACGGCTCCCTTTGTATTTACAGAATATGTTCTTTAAAAACATGCCCGCACAATGCAGGAGTGATGCAGCGGGCACATATTGCTTTCCACTGCCATTTTGCAGCTTCTGCTCTCTTGTCCTGTTTTCTGCACATTTCATGTGGCAACAGCACAGACCAGCCATTGTATTCCAGTTCCCTGCTCCTTGCAGGCTGTACTGGGTGCCTGTAGACTCAGTTAGCCCTTGCTGCTGCCTTAGATTTGAGCATTCAGGGGATGTCATGGGAACGGCATGAGGCAGGAGCCCATCTGCAGCAGCCAGCTGCAGGGGCTGCAGAAAGACTGACATGCCATAAATCAGGAAGACAAACGACTAGGTAGAAGATGCTGGGCCCAAGTGTCTGGAAGGCAGCTTCCAGCCCACAGCACAGCAAGCACAAAAGCTCATCCATTTGCACATAGCATCTCTGCCATACAGCATGCATCCTGCTGCATCCTGCTATGAAGTGTCTCCTCAGCTGTAGGGATTAGACACAAGGACCCAGATTGACCCCTGCTGATCTTGAACCACATCGCTCCAAGTGCCAGCTTAGAAACATTGCTGCCCTCAACCCTTTCTTCTGTCAAGAAAAATCAATCCAGGCCTGGCTGACAGACCCACAAACAAGCTGCAAGATAAGGACATGGGTCACAGTCTATTACCCTAAACTTCCTCCACTCACGTGCACAGTTCATGCACATGTTAACAGCCAACATCTTGTGGCTGGGTATGGTCAAGGTTAGGAAAATGAGCTGTAGCACAGGATACACTGTAGGAGGGTTAGAGGGCTTCAGTGCAGCTACAGCATCATGTTAGCAACACTCAGAGCTCACCCTCTGCAGCTTGGAGAGTCTCGAGTTCATGGCTGTTGCACCCACATCCAGCTAGAGTGCAAACATAGGGCATTGAGAAACTCTGCTTTCCACATGCTGTCTCCTACCACAGAAACTAGGGAAGCTGCCACTCATTTCCCATCCAGAATGCTTTCTGAGAAAGAAATGTTCACAAATACTCGTGCAGGGCAGTCCCACTCAGTGATGAGTCTTGTCTCTACAAGGAATCACTGCCTTTTCCCCATACAACCCTTCCCCCTAGAGCGCCTAGCTCTGCAGGAACTGCCGGCACGTTATAGCTCCTATTTCACAAGCAGCAGCAAGATCTGCCTCCATAATTCACAAAGCCAACAGCTGAGCCACAAAGAAGATCCGCATCTTCTGTGGCCAGTGAGCTACATCAGCTTCCCTTTACCCCTTGTGGAATCCCGATAGCGTCTGGGCTTGGCCAAACCCAAAGAGCTGATGACTACCTAATCACTTTGAAGAATTCTCTTCCTTTTCCAAACAGAATCCTGGAGACGTGAGCATGAATTTTATAAAATCACCACCTCCCTCAGCCAAAGTAGTAAAACTACTGCAGACTATCAGTTGGAAGCCCTCAAACACAGCAAGTGAGAAGGATTTACTCAAGGCTTCTAGAAACAGCTCAGATTAAAGAAAAACATTGCCAATTAAATTCAGTTGGAGATGGGCAGTAAGACTGTTCTCTGAGGATAAGAAATCTGCTCCAGTCTTTGAGTCTGCTGCCATCTCCTGACCAAACCTGTCTTTTGGAAATTGCCATTGCTACGCTGAAGTGCAAGACATCATCCATGGCGAGCTGCTTTCTCCGAGCTCCAGCACTTCCCAAAAGGGGAGAAAATATTGTCAGAAGCTGTGGGTCACTCCTGCCAATGCCACAGTCCACACTGAAGTGGTCATAAGGAACGTGCATCAAGTTTAGGAGCAGTGAGGAGGTGAAGTATGGGCTCTGTCAGGCTCTCTGATCAAGGAAGTCATTGCACTAGCTCAAATGCCCCGATAGGAACAGGAAGCCACAGCTATTTCACGTGCTTTATACAGGATAATGTCTCCACTTTCCAATAACAAGCAGAGTCCTCCACTCTCTTGCAGGAAGCCAATCTCAAGCTTAAGGACAACCGGCTATCCCGGTCAGCTCCCAGCCACAAACTGATGGCTCTGCATCCAGCCAGCCAACTGTTAGCAGAGGAAGAAGCAGCTCTGGAAATCCCGTTGGCTCCTCCCGGCCCAGGCTCACACCCTGTCTTCCCCACTCACCTGCTCCTCAGGGTTCTCAAACGGAATCACCAGCACCACATCCCCGGCCTTCAGCTGCAGTTCGTCGCTGTCAGTGGCCGTGTAGTCATGCATGGCCTGGACCTACGGGGAGAGAACAGGAGAGCTTGGGTGAGGGCAGCCTTCTCTCACACAGCTCCATAACGGGTGGCAAGGCTTTCCTCTTCACTGATTCACTGGATGATTCCGGTAGGAAGGCACCTTTGGAGGCCATCTGATCCAACCTGCTGCTCAAGGCAGGGCAAGCTTGGGTCACAAATGCCCTCTCTACGGGAATAACCACTTCCCTTAACCTAATGGCTACATGCTTGCTCATACAGCCTGGCATGCAGCTCACCTTCGCCACAGGGCATCTCATTCAACTTGTTATGCATCAGCACCTCCCTGTCCTTCCTTAGGAGAGCTGAATTCCCATGGTACGGGTCTAAAAACCTCACAGGGTAGAAAGCCTGTATTCACCCAAATGGTGCTCTCTATTCTTTTTGCAGCTGGACTGCAAGAGCATTAGAGACTATAGCTTCCTATCTCTGTCACAGAAAGCAAGGAGAGGAAACGCAGGAAAGAGTAGTATCAGTTTAGATCTTTGAGTGATTGTATCCTGCCATGTTCTCTCTCTGGTATTCAGTCTAACTCCTATCATCATATGTGTTACAGCTTTTTTACTTCAAACCACAGCTCTTCGCTTTGAGCACTACAGCCTAAAATTGCTGCCTGCAACCAATCTAAATCTGATGAACCTCCTATTGTTCTTCAGGGGGTTGTCATTCTTCTGCTTTTGGTAGAACTCCCTGAAAAAAAAAAACCAAAATGATGCCTGGACATGACTAAAGCAGAAGAAAAGCATTCCTATTACAGGAGACTGTAATTTCTCACTCTCAGGGTATTATGGATCTGTGCTGTCTTGCTACAGTATTCCATTATGCAGGTTAAATTTGTGGCCTATCGTCACCTAGAATCACTCCTTCCTCCAGCACCTTCAAAACAAGCTGTGAGTGACCTTTGGCATATTCAGAATACCCACCAGACTTCCCTGTCTAATCCTATACTTTTTCATGTTTGGGGGAAATTAGAAAGCCAGGATAAACAGGAACTCCTCTGTCCCTACAGGTGTTTTCAACTCTTCATTTGCCACTTGCATCAAAGTTTAACCTTTCCAGTTTGAAGCACAACTTCTTATCTACTATCCCGCATCTGTGACTGACACTACCACACCACCAGAGATAGAAATAACTGCAGCAGAGAGAAGGAAGAGTTTTGCTATACACCACAGCCAGACATTTAAACACTGATGTGCTTGTATAGCCCTTTGAAGCATCTAGAACCGCATGAAGCTGGGATGGTGGAAAGGTAGGTGTATCTCTTCTTCAGCTTCTTTTCTCCTTTTCAATGCAGCAAAGCCCATCGCCATGCTGAGCAAAAGTAGTTAATTCATTACAAGAAAAAAAATCACCAGGAACTCAGTGCCCCACCACCACACACACTCACCTTGAACAGAAATCCTGGGGGCATGTCAGCTCTTTCAGATGAAGCACCTCCTTCCACAGTGCCATTGATGGTAGCAGGGAAAGTTTCCACAACGACAGCAGGCAGAGAGCTCTGGTAGGGAGCAGCAGCCAAGGAAGAAAAAAAAGCCAATGAGAAAAGAGAATCCAAAATTACAGCCCAAGTTCACCCTGGAGGATCCACATCTCTACCCCATCCATGGCTTCAGCAGGTTTTTCAAACACACCAGTGACAGAAACACCCCAAAGGACGGCAAAGGCAGGAGAGGTGACCACTGTCTTCCTTTGCTAAAGGCTGTGGAAGGGCAGAGGGAATTTAGAGTTTTTCTGGGACCATAATGCCTGGCATTTCTCATTCGCTGCAGTCACAATGCAGTTTGTGTAGAGCCCTCATGGAACCAACAACTCAAATGCAACAGCCTATAGGAACAAAGCAGCCACGAGATGGGATCTACTCCAGTCCCCTAAAAAGGTGGCAGTACCAGGAGAAAAAGAGGAACCCTGGATATTCAGGGGACAGAGGCAAAACCCAGAGGAAAGGTAGGTAAAGCAGAAGGTGAGCAAGGAGGAATCCAGCAGACAACACAAGCTTAGGACGGCACGGGCTGTGGGCTGGCTTCACAACATGGGTGAAGGGACAGGTTTTTTTGTGGATCTTCCATCAGAGCTTCTCCTTAAGCTCTACACAGATAAAATGTGTATGCACAGCTGCAACTGGCCTCTAAGAGCACTATAACTGCTGGGGTGGCACGATGTGTTTTTCCAAGCAGTCACCTCTTTCCCCAGCTCAGCCTCCCACATCTGTTGTATGACAAAGAGATGCGAGGAAAAAAAGGGAATGCTGTCCCTCGAGGTGCTTACCGATCCTGAATCGGCTTCGGTTTTAGATGCTTCAGCTCCAGCTGCTGCTTCTGATCCAGCTGCTTCAGCTCCTGCATGGGCTGCTTCTGCAGGCTGCAATACAAAAGTGATTCAGGTGGGAAGTTATGCTCAGTACAGCTACACAGGAAAGTGCATCTTAGTCTGTCCAAGCGCTCTATGCTGTTGGCTGCTGCCATCTGCCGACAGCCAGGTGAGAAATCTCAGGGTCTTGCTGGGTTTCCATCTCCCTCTTTCTCTGCAACCCCGCGAAATCACAGTAAAGCCTGCATTCCGCATTCTCTCGCTCCAGCCACGCAACAGGTAACACTCCAGAGGAAATCGATGAAACACCAAAAATCCTGTGCACCTCTTTTTTCATCTAAAGAACAGACCTCCTTTACACATGCACAGTATCTATCACTACATACAGATTGCCCACTTGTACAGGAATACAAGTCGGCTTGCACATCAAGGGACAAGGATCTCTCAACAAGTTACTTCCAAGGATCAACGATCAAAGAATATTTAAGCCTTTGCATACTGCCAGAAACAGAAGAGCATGGTAATAAGGTGTTCAGATACAGAACTTAGTCTGGACTCAGCATCTACATGACATCAGCACTAAATCAAACTGAACTAAAAACTGTGCTAACTTTCACCCAATTTGATTCTCAATAGGCGCAGAGTCATATGAATTTTGATTCTGTTGTGAATATTTGCTACGAATATTCTGCATGGTGCATGCACACGTTTGTGTTGGTGAAGAGTTTCTAATGCACAAAAACTGCCACCAACAGGGAGAAATATTTAGCATCATCTACAAATCACTGCCTGGAAGAGACTGTTTTGGGAAGCCTTGGGACAGGAATTTCTGTGCAAAACAAAAGACCAACCAAACACCTCTGATACACTTTCTGCAGTTCAAGCTTTTATTCTCCCTTGCCTGAAATCAGGCTAAATTTGTTTGAACACAAAATCAAAAACATTCATTTGCCCCTCCCAGAAACTGCAACAACACGGGAAATAAGTTGGATCTGGCAGCAACAATGCTGCAGATGAGTCCCTTGGGAGACTGGCCAGGCAGCACCTGGGAATACTGACAAGAATCTCACAGGTCTAATTTGCAGCCTGAGTGCCATCATGGCCAGCCTATAGCCATTTGTTCTCTATACCAGAGAGCACATGCACCTCCAGACACCCACTTTATACTTGCACAATAGAGATTGCTACAGGGATTCCGCATTTTTAATACATACGAATAAACTAGCTTTAGTATGCCTACATGCCTCATACATTTGGTAAACACATAGTGTCCTGGTTTTGGCTGGGACAGTTATTTTTCTTCCTAATAGCTGGTATAGTGCTGTGTTTTGGATTTAGGATGAGAATAATGTTAGTAACAGACCGATGTTTTAGTTAGTGTAAGCACTGCTCAGCAGCAAGTCAAGGACTTTTCAGCTTCTCATGCTGCCCTGCCAGCAAGGAGGCTGGTGGCACAAGAATCTGGGAGGGGGGACAGCCAGGACAGCTAACCCAAAGTGGCCAAAGGGATATTCCATACTATGTGAAGTCATGCTCAGTATATAAACTGAAAAGTTGGCCAGGGGCTGCTGCTTGGGAACTGGCAGGGCATTGGTTGGTTGGTGGTGAGCAATTGTTTTTCATTTTGGTTTTTCTTGGGTTTTATTTCTCTCTCTTTTTGTTATTTTCCTCTTCAGTACTGTTATTATTATTGTTATTTCAATTATTAAACTGTTCTTACCTCATCCCACAAGTTTTCTTACATTTACCTTTCCGGTTGTCTCCCCCATCCCGCCAGGGAGGAGCAAGCAGCCAGCTGCACAGTGCTTATTTGTCAGCTGGAGCTAAACCATGACACACGCACCCCTGAATACAACCACGTTCAAAGCAAGGCATTGTCCAGATTTCTTAATGTTGCAATTCTCATAGTCCCAACCCTACAAAAGCCCAGCGTAAAGCAACAATCATAGTAACCCTTAACTCTACACCCACCTGGCTATTAGCCATGCACTGGCACAATCCTCCAAGCAGTTTTCTAACAGCAGCAATAATGATGAAATAAAACCTTAATTTAACAAAAAGTCATGACTTTACCTTCTCCAATGATGCCATGCTTTCCTCTCTTACCACACCTTTCCTCACGTCTCCCCATCACCATGTTCACAGGCCTGTGCTGCCAGAGGACGTTCCATGCAGCAGAGCTATCCCTACCCTGCAGAGGATTCCCACAGCAGCTTTGGTAGCACTAAGGTAAATGTATGCACAGGAAATGCTACAAAGGCTTCTCCTGTCTAAATAGATTCCCTCCCAGGCTGCTTTTTATTTGCATTCAGTGAAACTGGAACTGGGACAGATGCCAGCCCAGCTCTACCTGGCCAAGCATGGGTTTTATGTGGACAAGGAGCACAATGTGAGCTTCTTTTTAAAAAGTGGCTAATTTGCAAAACCAGTATTTAATAACCAGATTAACTACATCTAAATTAATCCCTAAAGGGCATTTTCACGTCAGCTACTTATTTTTCTATTTTATGTACCTGTGGGCATCCCAAGGCCTATAAAAGCATTTACAGTCATGGAAAGACACTATAAGGAGAAGAGGGAGAACTGCTCACTGCTGTTGCCAGGTTTGAAAGCTTTGCCTATTCTAACAGCAGCGTCATACACACCAAATGCAAGTTTCCTTGTCTGCAGAACTACACAAGTTCTGCTGCATCCAAGTTCCTACGCAGCTGTTCACCTGATGACATACAGGACTATGTAACCATGCAACAAGTCTTCTCTCAACAGCTAGGAACTACATTAGAGCAAAAACAGTTCAGAAGACTTGAAGAGCAAAAGGAGGATTCCCCAGCTGCAAGGAGCTCTGCTCTTCAACCGTATATGGTATGCGAGGTGAGAACATCTTGTCTAGTAGCAGTCCCCAGTTGATTAAATTGTCCTTTGAGTGAAATTAGTTTCTAGGATGGGAGAAATGGCCCAAAACACTTTTTACACCCCAGACTGTAAGCACAGCTCAATCAGATGCAGTCATACCTCACTCCTACCCATCCGCTTGAAAGACATGAGATCGTCCCTCGCAAAAACACAAGCTACTTTTCTTTCTTACCAAGACAGACTGACAATGCTCATACAGGGGAATGACAGATGTTAAACACTAATGGCCCATAAAACACACAATGGAAATCTCTTTCTTGACATGACCCAAGCTCATGTGAAGGAGGGCACTGGCCACTGAGTCCATGGGCCAGGCTTTCAGCAAGGGGTAAGTCATGCCCTCTGAGTACTGACTGTAGGTGGTGATCCTACCTCGAGAATGGTAAGGTTGGCAGGACTCCAGCATAAGCCAAGGACATGTGCCTGAGGACACGCCATAGGATACAGCCAGCTCAAGTAGCAAGCTTGAGTACCGAGACCAAGCGTTTTCTGTCCACACCCCCGGCCATTTGTCTAGAGAGGCTCAAGAGTAGTTGTGCCTGAAATATCTCC
The DNA here is from genome assembly GCF_023634085.1 of Falco cherrug. Taxonomy (NCBI): domain Eukaryota; kingdom Metazoa; phylum Chordata; class Aves; order Falconiformes; family Falconidae; genus Falco; species Falco cherrug. Next base: position 27,529,520 of record NC_073704.1, on the reverse strand, counting down.
CATATTGCTGATCTGCAGCAATCTGAGACCTTCCCAGGCCCAATATATCTAGAGGGCACAAATGAAGGTCTGGTTTTGGTTCAGATGCAGAACATGTGTAGGGTCTTCCTTGTCAGCAAGCTCCAAAGCTGAGGTTGAGGCAGATGCCAGGTAAGACTTGGGCCAGCACTTAACTTCCAGTGCAGACAGAGGCTGATGTGAATCAGCCTTTCTGGAAACAATGGTCAATAAGGAACAAACACCACAGATAATTCCAAACACATGTATATACCCAGTGATACAGGCAGTAAGGACAGGGGGCAGCTGAGCCATTTATGCATCACACACAAGACCAACAGAATGTACAGAGTTTAGGAAATGCTGGGGAGTGGAGGGTGAGGATGATGCCACAGTGGGACTAAGTTTGAGGAGAATGTCACAGCATCATGCCGGAGGAAAGATGAGTAAATTAGCAGGGAAAGACAATGGGGTTGTGCATTGGTGGAGGCATAAGTTTCAGAGTGCCAGACCTGACTTGCAAACATGTGGCTGCCCCTGGGGCTTCACAGAAGGTGCAAAAGTGGGTTCAGCAGCACATGGCACAACTTTGGTTTGGGGTGTGCAGAAATGAAAAGCAATGAGGGAAAGCAGACAGGTATGCACACAGAGATGGCACCGGCACATGCACAGTACATGATGAGAGACGAAAGCCATATGAAGTTCTTACCTCCCATAAATCCCAAGGTAAAGACTAAGCATGTCAAAGAGCAACAAAAATAGAACATGTTTATACATGATTATTTCAGTGAGTACAAACATTACAGATGCTGATCAGACTGAAGCAGACATATACATTCAACAGCACTTATCTCTGCATGTTTTAAAAATACTTTTTGAGTACCTAAATTTATACACCCCTCCCCACTGCATATTCAAATTGAAGTACCAAGGCATTTAAGTAAGTGTTTTTTCTACCTCTGGTATGAAGGGAGACAGCCAAGCCACGTTCAGTTATCAGTGGCAGATCACATAGCCAGAAAAAAAACCTCATGAGTTTGTAGTCTGTCAGGGTTAAATATGCTCCCATATATCCATACTCAACAGAGTTAGCATGATTTCAGAACAAGACCAACTGTTGTCTTTGGATCAGTAGTGAAATATCTTAACCTCTTTGCCATAGCACCCACCTTATAGGAAATAAATTTGACCGCTTTGACAACTAGCTGGTTTTCACCAGGTTTTGTACTGTGGTTACCATTAGAGAATACTGATTTCAGATTCTTTCTTTTAATGACTTCTGAAACTAATAATAAATACATTAGAACACCAAACATGCTAATTGCTGAGCAGTTTTGAAAAACCCACTCAGTGCAGTATTTGTTGCTTGCTGAAAGGGTAAAAAATTATTCCATTTTAAGACAAACTCATATGCTATGCCAGGGTACCCAATTATCCAAGTTATAATTCATGATTCAGGAAAAAAAATCCCAGTAAATAAATTTAAAAAAAAAGCTTATCCTGACATGCAGCTTGTTCTGTCGGGCAAGCAGATACAAAATGCCAACCTGCCCACTTAAATTTCCAGAAAGCGGTACCTTGCCATATTATCCATGCCATATTATATTATGCCAGTTACCAAACTATGATAACCACTAGTATCTTGTAGTTAGAGTATTCTAATTTAGAAGAATTGGATGCCTAATGTTTGATCTCTCTAATAAAAGCAGTCTTATTACTACAAAAATCTATGCCATACAGGCATACTTGACATGATGATACTAGAGAAATACTGTAAGCATCCCAATTATGTTTATTACAAATTTAGATGGCAACCACAGGGAAAAAATAACCATTTCATACATACAAAATGGAAAGTCCTGGTGAGGACAACAGCCAAATTCAGGAGCCATTTAGACATAAAATGAAATGCAGACCACCTGCCTCTGACAGCAGACAGGACCAGGTACAGTCCAGACCAAAACCAGACATCTTCCTTTTTGATGCTGCACTGCACAGCATTATGCTCAGGGAGGAACCTACTACTTAACTATAAGCAGAGGCTATATTATACCCAGAAAAAGGCAGGCTTCACATCACTGGAATATCCATCTACAGCTATATCCACCTTAAATAACTGCAGATTATCAGTGACTGTTTACTAAAAAAATCCCTTTGAGAGCAATTTATAGCAGGAGCACAGAACCGAGGTTGAATCCCCATCCACAGAAGAACAGTTTAAATCCATATAGCATACAGAGGATGCTAATCCAGGGAGGGGCATATGTTAAATTGAATAAGTTGTCAATCAGTAGATCATCAGAGCAACGCACAAGCACCCCACAAACACTTAGTGCCAGACTGTGATCAGGCTAATTGCCACCTGATTCTCACCGGACTTACACATCCAGCACAGAAGACCAAGGTGCCCATCTGCAAGGCACGGGGCTGATCACCCAGCCCAGCCACCCGCAGCTGAGGTCCACATTATCATTCATGTAGGTGCAGGTCATGCCACACTTGGCAACAAGTCAGTTACGAAGGGAGAAGGATTAGTGATATGAACCAACCTGGGAAGCGGGTGTGGGGGTCTTCCCCACAGTGGCATCTGGTTTAATGGGATCAAAATCCAGATCCAACAGGCTGGCTCCCTCCTGGAAGGGCCCAGGGGCATCAAACTTGGCAGCAGTAAGGAAGAAAAGCAGTACGAGCATTAGACACACACACACAGAGTAAAGGGAGGGTATATGATATCCAGGAGCTAAAGCTGCAAGCGCAGAAGACATGGTGGCAATGCAAACGCCTGATGTGACTCCTGACTCTTGGTGCCTATAATCACGGGTGGTTCACATGGGTGCCACTGTAAACCAAACCTGAGCCTCTTCCACAGGACTCATTCATCTTCCCACCTGGCCAAATGAGCTGACATGGTGTAAGCGCCTGACCTGCTGTGGTCAAAAGGATCACTGCCCATTGATGACTCAGAAGGGCTTCTCTTCTATTTATATCCCCCATAGCTCACCCAGCTGCCTTTGTACTGATGGCCCAGGGCAGACTCCCTCAGCCACATAGAGAAGAGCTTCTACCCACACAACTTATCTCAGGAGCCTGGATGCAGGCAGAAAACCACTCAAACTGCTGGAAGGCAAGTCTGAGAGACCTCAGAGCTACCCTGCAAACCTGCCAATTCCCTCCTGCTTTATCTGAGGCAGAAACACAGAATATGGCAGCTCACCCAGGCTAAAGGGCTTGAATCACTCCCCATTCCAAAAACGCTGTTTTGAATGATTTCCATTTCCGGACATCCCAGAAACATGCACACAACAGAAGTCTTCCAATAAAGCATAAATTTGAGAAGCTTTGCTACTTTCTTCAAAGTCAGCAGAATTTGGCTTTGATTAATGCTCTAGCTAAAGACAATGATGGCATATTCGCTAATTACCATTAATAAAACAGTCACTACAAAGGGCATGAGTCATTAGTATTCAAAACTGAACTATCACTTTTGGTGTTCAAATTTAACCTAACCACTACAAGACACTCTTTTCTACTCAACAGAGTAGTTGCTCTCTCTAGGAAGTCCAGGAAGATTTGCCCCTATTTCCACTGACCTCCCAGCTCACTGGCCCTACTGCTTCAGCTCCCTTTCCAACCACAAAGTGTGGCAGGTTGGTCTCCAGTGTTACATCACAGCCCCACAAAGGAAAACCTCCTGGCAAGCAGCAAGAGACACCATTTAAGAGAAAGTCTTCTGAATACAATCCACATCATTGTTTTGACCCCCTCTAGTGAAACACAACCCTCTCATAGATTTTTCTTTTCCTTATGAGCATCTCTGAGATCCACTGGGATGACAACAAGGAACCAAGCTATAATGTATCACAGTAATAAATGGTGACCAGTATCAAAAACCAACTGGCATACTACCACACTCCTCCAGCACATCCAGGCCACCCATTATCAGAAAGGCTCCAACCCCCATCTTTAATTTTCTTTAGTAGTGAGACATCAAAGGCTCCAGCCATTGAATAATAACCTTACCTGCCGTTCAAGACTTACATGCAAGGGCTAGCACCCCTTGCCTTTACCCAGATCTCCCACAAGACATCTATTGAAGCTAAGACATCAGAGAGGAACAGCCCTGGGCAACACACTGAATGCTAGTGGCGGTTGGGTGCTTCAGAGAAGACTGCTCTGGCAACCACAGTCCTCCCTCAGAACTCCCATCTGACTGAAAGTCACAGCAGATCCCATCCTGGGTCAGAGCACTGATCAGGTGCAGAAGAGTTCACCTGACTAAGAGCTGGCGTTCACATGGAAATACCTGATACAAACCATGGGGCAGACAGAGCTGTCCATTATGATACAGGAGAAGGAAGCACAGAAAATGGCAGAGTTGTTCAGCTGCCTGTAGTTCCCACCTTCCAACACTGCTGGCAAATCATGTCTCTGCTCTGTAAGCTTTATCGACTGCAATGCAAAACCTGACATGGATTTCCTTCCCTCCCCACTCCACCTCTGCTCCTCAGCAGCTGGGTGGAAGGTGGTAAACCAGAGGCAATGGAGCAGAATGATACAAGGAAAAGTTAGGGAGTGAGTCACAGATGAGCACCGATAGAAACATTACTTGTGTTTTAACAAGCTATTTAGGAAAAAAAAATAAATTAAAAATATATATACACATACAGATATATAAAAACTTAGATGCAGGTATATCATGATACAGCCAGAAATCTGGTCAGGCTCCTATATACATAAGGACTGCTATTCTTATATATACATTCATTCCATAAGGACAGAATTCCCCACCCAAGCATCATCTCTTGCAATGATGTAAATCAAAAGAAAACTGAAGAGGAAAAATACATCATCTGAATTTTTTTTTTCCTTTTTCAGGGCTTCAAAAGGTGCCACGAGACAAGAAAGAAATACTCTGATGGGAACCACTTGCTGATAAAGAGTGATAGACTGTGTCAGCAGTCCTGAATTCACAGCAGCCACAGTCCTGCTTATCTAAACTGCAGGCACCTGTTCTCTGCAAAGAGAACTTCATGCAACTCCGGCTGGCCTTTCCTGTGCAGGCTTTAAACCACAAAGCCTATGTGTGAAGGCACAAAACCGCCTTCTCCCAGAACAGACATAGATGCACTTGGGGATATACAAGAGCAGAAAACGCATGCTGCATCTACACCCAGTATCAGTGGGTCTGGAGAGAGCGTATCACGGGATGAGGGGAGCCATAATCCACGTACATTGCTGCTGAACAAATGCAGCGATTACTTTCTGGCATCTTCACCGGCTGCATTTCTCCCATTTCTTCTATGAACGAAAGCTCCCAAAAGGCAATGTGTTAGTCAAAGCTGCCTTCTAGCCACCCTCCCACCTAACTCTTTGCCTTCCAAGGTCCAGTGCTGAGCTTGCCTCCCTCCTTCACCTGACCAGGTTTCATGGCTTGACACCTCCAAAGAGAAGAAAGGTCAAAAGGAAAAGTTCAGAGGTAGACAAATATAAGGCAGGGCATAGCAGCTAACCTGCGAAGGGGTTGTCACACTTATCTCAGGGACAAAATTGTCATCAAACAGACTGATGATGTTCTCCTGCTTGATCTCCTTGGAGGGGGTGACTTTTGGAGGCGGAGGCACCGGAGGCCCTTTCCTCAACTGCATGCAAGTGAGCACACGGCCACAGCACAGACGGCGACACCCAAAAAAACCAGAGACAGGAACCAGGTTAGCCACAAAAACTGAAGATGGGGGAAATCACAACCACAGGCACAGAGCAAGGTCCAGTCAACTCCATCTGAAGAGAGAGGGAGGGAGGGTGAAGGGCTGAACTGAAACAGAACAAAAAAAAACAACCACACGCCTCCAGAGAAGGTTCAGCATCATTAGTTACACTTCAGCCATGGGCAAGTTTCCTTCTGCAGAGAAGCGTAACACAATTAATATGCATTGACAGGACATGCATACATAATTAAAGCATGTGCAACCTTCAAAAGAACCACTGGGAAGGGAGCAGATCAATTACTGAGAACATGATTCAATAGACCAGGCCAGCACTGCCTCCTTTTCTGTACTTACCATACCTAAAGGAATGAGAGATCAGACTCAGTTTGTCCTATTATGGGTAGGTGACCACGAGGACAGGCTCTGATCCGCTCAGTACTGGTTCCCTGTTGCACTGGTTATCAGTATACTGTAAAAAAGGTCTGGAGGAGCTCTTGATGGCATCTTACCACTTCTCAGCTTTAGGCAAGAACAAGTCAGACTCCTGAGAAGCCATGACTGCTGTGGGCCCAGCTCTGCTCTCAGTTTCACCAATGAGCATTGACGCAATAAAGTCATGTCTCCATTTGAAGACTCCCGAGAACACATAGCAAAGTCTGACCCTGAACTTTAATCCACCGTAATACACACACCACCGTGTTACAAGACTCTGCCTGACACAACATCCACAAACCCTGTGGGAAGCTGTGGTAGACCCTTCCTAGGATCAACCCAACCACATCCTTTTCACATTTTCCCGTGCCCAAGTCTCAGTGATCATTTCCAGGTCAAATCTAACTTTGAGGAGCTGCTGCTGCATTGGAACAAAGCAGCCATACAAGTTCCCAGCACCACAGCAACGCTCAGCAATGACAGTATTTTCCACTTACAGTGATGTCTTACAGTTGATCTTCTCATCGTACCCGGGACCCCAAGGCAGTGAGAATCAGAGACCTGACAAAGGGCAACCAGTGCATCAGCGTCAGGCCCAGGTCTGAAATACAGCAATTCAACACTCTTAGTCCTGTGTTCACACCACTCCAGCATATAACTGAAGTCTGCTAGGCGTTTATTTAGGTTGCTGAGGATATGCCCAGTTTTCTACTGGGCTAACCTACTTTAGGTTATGAGTATGCGAACACACATTTTCCCCTGAATAACTGGTTAGGGGAAATAATGAAAGTAGTGTGTTCACTTCCAACTTTTCACTGTTTGCAGAAGGTGTTGCTTCTATATTTCCTGAAAAGAATCCCTTCCCAGAAATCCCCTGCTTGCCAGTTGCAAGAAGGGATGAGAAATTTCAGGGAAAAGCCATTCTCAGAACACAGCCACCATATGCAGAAATGGGAGGCTCCAATTACAAACTCTAAAGTCAAAAAGATTCCAGCTCTTTTGCTATTTATTTCTCTAAAATACTCAGTCTCCTTCCTTCCAATGCATTAGTGCCTTGGAGACCACCACTTACAGCATCCAGCATTACCTCCAACAGCAGCCTAAACTCACATTTCAAAGACAACAGGATTGCATATTGATTTTGGGCCTTACCTGGAAACTCATCAAGCACAAACTCTGCCACCTAGAATAAAACAAACCCACTAAATTTCTTCTGCTGACTTGGATCCCACAGAGCTTTACCTGTCTAAATTCAACATAGTTGCGCTGATTTCAAAAGTATCACTACGGTGTTTCAGTGGTGTAACTGAGAGCAGAAGTCTGACCTCTGAAATTTCATAGACCCTGAAGTCCTGCATCATCATCAGATTACACAGTGCAGAGAGCTAATAGTTGCTTCTTCCAAAAGACGGAAATAAGCTGGTTTTGAGAATTCAAGGACAGTGAGAATAAAAGAGGTAATTTTCTTGGCATAGGGAACAGTTCAAAATTTAGTTAGTATTTATTTGGTCTCTTCTGTATTGCTGTCTTTTCCTCCACAGCCTTTGCTTATGGTTTGCATTAGTATTTCAGGCACCAAGAGGCCAGAGAACTGTACTTGCGCTTGTTGCTTTTTGCTCCATCCTCCCCGGAGGATGAGGCCCCTAGCCTCCCCAGGAGGAACCCTAGAACAAATTACTTACCCATAGGTCAAAAGGAATGACACCTGTGAAGATTTCAGTATAAAGTCAACTGTTGAGAGAGCAGACACTTGTGCTTCCTGCTGGCTGGCAAGCTGACACACAGTTTCTAGACGTTATCCACACAGACACCAGGTTTGGCTCCGAATGTGAAACCCTCCAGAAACCCTCCCTCTGGAGCCAGCTCCATCTCTTAGCGCCTAGTACCAATGTGGAGTGGGGCTCTTGCTCTTCACTGTATCGAGGCCTGGGAGAATGAATTAAAATATAGATTGGGAAACAGCTGCCAGGCGATGGCAGCATTAGCTGCAAACACCATTTCAGTCTTGCCTGTGGCCCAGCTGAGGTTCCAGCCAGGGCTGCGCTGGAATATTCTGCTTACTCGACAAGGGGTGCCTCCAGACCCATTCCTGTGGGCAGGGAGGCAGCAAGTGACTGAGAAAGCACTTGCAGGCTGGCAAAAACAAGGCTTGTGTGTGCTATTTAAAGGAAAAGGCAGAAGCCAAACTCAGGAAGACAAGTCCACAGGCATGGGGAGTGCAGTCTGCAGTGAACAGCTCAATAAATCTGTTCGATTTCTTCTTCCAAATTTCAATCAAGTTATGGTAACCTCTGAAAAAATCAGGCAGGCAATTCTGGATGCAGAGCCCTCTCCCCTGTACACATACCCTGCTCCAAGGTCCTAGCCAGGGTGGTGGAGAAGCCACCCTAGGCTGCGCAATGCTGAGTGGTGTAGAGACCCTGAAGAAGTCCTGAAAGGACGCTGCCAGGCATCCACATGTATCACAGGCCTGGAAAGGACCCTTTTGCCAATGTACAAACATCCCCTTTTTGTCCCTAGATAATCCTGAAAATCAAAAATGCAGTGGAGAGGAAAACATTGCGAGAGGCTATCCAGAAACAGAAGACAGCCTACGCCTATTTGGAATCACACTGCTATGATGGCAAGGAAGTTCTGGGTTGTCCCCATCTCTTTTCAGAAGCAATAGGTTTTCTCTTGTCAGTTCAGCCAGAACCCCTTTCAGCTTTAATTCTTCCTAGAAAAATGTTCCCAGTGTCCCACTTACTGAAATGCAGGGATTGGCACCAGGCACAGATCTGGCCTAGTTACTACTTTGCTCTACTAAGCTTTTCCTCCAACTCAGCAATACAAGGATGGGTAGAGGAAGTAAATATTTTGTTTTCCTTAAATCCCAAAGTAAAACACATCACATGATATGCTGAGTAGCAAGAGCTACACCTGCTCTTTCAAACATGCTGCTGGGTATCTCCTGTGTAAGGAAGAGACTAACAAAAGGCCACGTGGAAGGTATCAGACTCCATGTAGTGGACAATCTTCTTCCTGGTACTCATCCAATTTCTCCATAGCATAGGAATATAATGCCTTTATTTTCACCACAATATTTTATCTTAGGATTAAAGTGAAACATTATGTAAAGTACAGATGTTCTCTTAGCCTTATCAACATTAAGCTTTTTGCTTTGAACCTTCCTCAGTTATGGAAGTTCTTGAGAAGAAACTGGTCCATTGAATTCCACAAGTTAATTCAAATGTAAAGAACAAATTTCCCCACCTAGCTACAACTCCATCCTCCCTAGATCTTCTTGGCCATCCTACCAGACAGGAAAATATATTACTGGCCTTACTCCTGCAGAGACATTCAGGGACAACATAGTTCTTCCCTATATGATATGGAGATGACCAACGAGCAACTTGTATTTCTCAGGAACCTCTCAGGAACCAGTGAAGGAGAACAACCATCATGTCATATTCTCTGGGCTCAGCAGCAGGAAGAGGTCTAAAAAGGCAACTGATGGATGTCTTTGAATCACGGAGCTTCTGCCATCAGCAGTCATACTGCAGAGACATGATCAATGTCAAGGGGACACTACCTGAGATGGTGACTTTGGGATGCTTGCCCCAGGTGCTTCCAAAGTGGACGGTTCCAGCTCATGGTTGACAGTCTTGGTCTCAGGGCTGGTGATGGGAGATCCATCTGGTGGAGGCGAGGGGCTTTTATTTGCTTTCGCTGGGGTGCTGTCACTGAAGGAAGTAGAGAGAGAAAGGGAGAGAGGGGGAAGGAAAAAGAGAGAGAAGTCTGAGCCAAGTCTAGGAGGAGTTGTGATAACCAGCACAGATCAGTAACCTCCATTATCTCTTTGCTTCGCTGCCGAGACCATGATAAAGACATCTGAAGCCTCTACAAGCCTCTGAGAAGCATCTTTGCTGAGTCACTTGCAGTCCGACACACTGCAGCAGCATTACTGTGCAGCAGACTACTCACTAAATTCCTACTGTCCTCACACAGAAAAACAAAACCACAAAACCAACCATGCAGCCTTAATCCTGCTAGATTCTAACATAAGTGCCTGACGTTAAGTCATGGTCTTTTAATAACGGGGAAGCAGACGGGGGAAGGAGTTCCGTGTAGCTCATATAGTTTTAAACTCTACAGATAAGAATTTTTCTGCGTGGCAGTGTACTGACACTTGCATGGGTTATGACTAACAGACTCATAACATCTGAACTAAAGCTGTAATCACAGGGTATCATATTCCTCTATGAGGTACAAACCGGCTAAGCTGGAAGAGGGGCAAAGTACCCAGAGGTTTCACAGATCGAATGAGACAGCAAAGAAACAGTGAGATTCCAGCTACTAATAAAGACTTCTCTGTTATGGAAAGTCTCCCCAGCCTTGTTTTTGATGATGATGAACCCCTTCTATCCTTGTCTTTCCAGCTGGTCTTTATTCCAGGACTGTTCCTGACACACAGTCAAGAAGGATTCTTCAGGGAATTAAGATGCAAGAAGCGTATGCCAATGGCATTTGTTGGTTCGCAACGTGGCCAGATTTGGACAGATTTTTCAAAGGAATGGCAAGAGCCACATGCCTTTTCCTGGCCAAGTGTCGAGTCTGTGCTTCAAAGTACAGAATCACAACAGATCTAGTGAAAAGTTGGTTAACAGAATTTCAACAGGGATAAAGGTAAAACTATTTTCCCAATCTAATTCTCAGGAACAGCTGAATCATCTTGGCTGAAATTCAGCTACCCAAAAAGCAACTAATCAATTTATCTCAAGTCATGCAGAAGCACAGACACTGGTAGGGGATATTTCAGCAGAAGTGGTTACAGTTTGGCAAAACTATACATAGCAGAAAACAGTATTACAGAATATTGCAAAAGGGCTGTGCAATCCCATCTACAGGGAATGATATTTGCCTCCACTTATAAAGTCATGGTTCTTGCAAAGTTAAAGGCCTTGGGAGGAGGCCAAAAGGAACAGATCCTTTCCTACAACTGGAGACAACAAATCCTGGCATAGAGCCAGAACTAGAGCAATGCAGACCTGATTCTGCAGGGACATGAAGTCGATTATTTCTTTGCTCTGTCTCAAGAGAAAGCCCAGGGCTCCAGACGTATACATCCATTCACACCTGGATGCCTGAGGTGTGGTGACCATCGGCTAATGTGCATGACAGCCTCCTTCCTAAACACTCACGAGTAGGGGGACAGCAAGAGGAGGAAGGGACAGCAAGAGGAGGAAGGGACAGCAAGGCATTTCAACAAACCTCCCCCTTCCAAGCAAGCATCTCCCCCTGCTCAGCATTCCAGCTTTCAAGCTCCCCATCCCATTCCCACTTTGACCTCACCCATTGCCCCCACCTCCTCCGCACACGCACATTTTCCCCACAAAGCACTGGTTCTCAGGTCTGCATGCAGGTCAGATGTTTCTGATGACACTGATGCCAGCAGCACACCAACATGATGCAACAAATCCAATGACGTTCTCTGCCAGCAGCTCTCAACCAGGGGCACACACGCCAAGGGAAAAAGAGGGAAAGGAAGAGGGAAAAGGGAAGAGGAGAGACTAAAGAACATGTATGCCAACCCCTGCAGTTCTTCTGTTTGACTGGATATGCCTATAGTGTCCTTCCTGAGAGGTCCCCAGAAATCATTTCAAAACAACATGGGTTGTGTGAAGGATTTGGCAAAATGGACAAGTTTGTGCTACAGATTAAAAGAAGTAACGGCTGGAGGGTGAAGGAGAAGTCCTGTTCTAAACTGGAGTCACCAGGGAACAGCAGGAAATGACAGAAAATGTCCTCTGATGCTAGAGTTGGGGGAAGAAAAGAATACGTTACCTTCCCTAGAGTTCAAAGCACTTTGGAGAAGATGGGGGGGTGGTGGAGTGCAGCGATGTACAGCTAGACTGACAGAGCTCCTCAAATGCCCAGGCTACACTGGGAACATTTGGACTCCTGGCTGTCAGCTGGCCTACCAACACAAGGGCAGGCTTTTCTTCTTGGGACCTGATGAGCCTATTTCTCCCATTGAGAAAGGAATTCAGGCTTATTTTCTGAAGGCCACGCAACAGCTTTTTAGTGACTTATTTCTGGTGCCTGACAGTGACTTAATTTGGAGATATATTGGTAAAAGGCTCCCACATGAGAGGCAGTCCACTTTCTTGCCCTCATCCTACAGGGGCTGAGAGTGCCTCGCACTAAAACCTTCACTAAGTCACTACTATTTACAGCTTGTTTGATGTGTTGGCTGATCCCCCTAGGAAAATGTCAGTGCTAATTTTGGCTGAGCCTTTTCCAGCTCCCCCGAGCGGCATCTTCATTCCTGCACTTGTTGCTTTGTACTCATTTAGCCAGTGCAACCAGCATCAAGCACGCCTGTCGCCAGGATCCACCATCCTTCATTGCTCCCGGGGGAGCACGCGCTGCCCGCACAGAGCAAAGCCCTGTCTCCATACTGACCGCTTGCTCAAGGAAACACAGGAAAAAGCAAGAGTGTGGGGACTGTCCCCACTGACAAAATGTGAGTGCCACAGTAAAAACAAGTCAAAGCAACAAGGTCACTGCTCTCTCTTTTCCCTTCCCATCAGCAATTGGGCAGAGATGCCAAATCCAGGAATATCAGGCAGTTAAGGGAAGGGGGTGTCAATTTTCTTCTGCAAATAGAGAGCTGGGAACAGGGTCCAATGCAGTTAATGCAGCTGAAGGGAAAGCTAAAATCCCCAGCCTCTTTTAGTGCTGCTGAGCTTCCAGACCTCTCATGGGACTGCCTCATCTGTTCTGGAAGAGCAGAGTAACATTTGCAGATGGAGTTCCCGTGTGCTTGTAACAATCCTATACTGGAAAGTGGGTTTCACCCTCTGATATGGTAAAAACAGACCAGTCACCTCTTGCCAAGTTCTCAAGTTAAAAAGAAAAAAAGGTTAGCATCTCAGCTAAGGCTCAGACAGGGCCTTTTAGCCAAAAGCAGTTTATTTTTTAGCACCAAAGCAGACTGGAGAATTATGTATTTAAAAAAAAAAAAAAAAAAAAAAAAGGGAGCAAGAGAAAGAAGGAAAAAGCATCTATATACCCAAACATAGGGTAGCATAAATGTACATTCTTGCTACAGATCAAAGAGTGACAGAGTCCCAGACTCTCCTTCCCTGCACCAGGGGTCGCACATTTCTCTGTGACCCCAGCATCTGTTCTGATGGTGGAAACCCCCAACACAGCCCAGGTCAGGCACCTGAAGTGCTGGGCCAGCTGGAGTTTATCAGGACGGAGCAGGAAGATGCTGTGGCTAGAGCTCGTCAAGATGAGATCTACTGGCTCTCCCTCTGCTGTAGCATCCGTCTGTTCTCAGTGACTGGAAATACTGGACTTTCTGCCTCGTGCAGGTACAACACTGGTCCAACCAAGGACCACAGTCAGACATCCAGAGAAGTAGTACTCCTGTGAATCCTTGTTTTCCTACAGTAGAAAACCTCAGAACAGTAACACCACGAGATATTCCCTCACTACTTTTCATTTTAGGATATAAAGTCAAGATTTGCCCTTCAGCTTCCCTGTGAAATTACCATTCTCCACCCTCGGTTACTCACTTTACAAAGAATGTATAGCAAAGAGAAGGGTTGTGTGACTTGCCCTAGTCAGTGGGGAGCCAGGATCAGAAAAGCAAGGATCCCAATCTACCAGCACTTGCTTTTATTGCTGGCAGGACATCATCTTGAGAATATTTCCCCCCACCATAAAGAACCCATGGAGGGAGTACCAACACAAAGACTAAGAAAAACAAAAAGGAAATTTCCATGCTGTTATGCAGGAATTCCCACTTTGCTCCAGAGCATGTCCTTTTCTGAGTCCTTGACCATGACTACGGTAACTCTAGGCACTGTAGCAATTCAGTTATTCAATGCCATCACTGTCTTCAAAGGCAAGATGCTGATTTTAGTCTTCAGACAACACAAAAGACTTCCTTTTCCTTCAGCCCTGAACACAATTTTAAATGAATGGAGCAAGACAGTGAGGATCCTCAAGAACAGAGCAAGTAAGGAGCAAAGGTGGAAGTGTCTTTCTGCCACCCCATCATCCTCCCAGCTGCAACAGGTAGACAGCACAGGACTTCTGAGCATAAAAGACCTGCCTTGTGATCCTCCCTGGCCCGGCAGGGAATAAGAATGTAGCATTTCAGTCCTGTTCGAAAGGGCAAGTGCCACTAAGTAAAACTAAAAGTTGTTAATCACCAAAATTGCCCATATTTCCCTTGGAAAACCCACCACCATGGTTTTAGTCACACAAAAACAACTGAACAGACAGTGCCTGAGCTTTCACGTTGCCTTCTTAGGTAGGAAAAGAAGCAAGGATTCAAACCAGGCACACAAGCAGTTAATGGGATTATCCAGACACAGAGAGATCTCAGCAGGACCCAGCAGGCCATGAACACATCATATCATGCAAAGGACCCCTCTCCCATCACAGGGTTAACACGTGCCAGGCTGTTAGAATCCAGCAACAGCCTCTCCAGTTTTAGGAACTAAATCAAACACGTATCGAAATGCTGCTCTCCGTACCGGTACCTGCTCATCTTTTTCCTCAGCCTGGCGAACAGTTTAGTTTTCTTTCTGTTGAGGATGGCACGCAAATCATTTCAGTTACAGGATGGCACAGTCAAACCAGGGAGGAAAAGTTAAGCTTCTGAGCACCCATTCGCTTAGTGCCACAAAGCTCACTATAATCACAATGACAAGATCTCCTCCCTCTCTCTCACACACAGATACACACACACACACAGAGAAACACGTACACACTTCCCTTGGTTCATAGAAAGCTATGGCCTTGTTTGGAGAGGGTAGGAGAAGGCTTTTTGTGCCTGTCAAAGATCTACATGTATGTAAGCAAACTAGTGTTTTCCCTGCTCTTTGGAATATGGGGCCAGGGTGCACATGGAGATGAAAGGAAATAGTACAGACGGGCAGAGAACTGTAAATGTCCTTTTTTCACAGGTAATCTCAGCTCCTCACTCTCCCCTGTAAATATTGATACACAAGAAACAAGCTCCCCATTCTCCTTTACTTACATGATATGTGCCCAGTCTTATGTGTGGAACCTAATCAGCAGCTTTCCTACTGTATCTTTTTCCAGTTTGTCCAATCATAGTAGGGTAATGCTACCAAACTCCTAGGTCTACTAGGCATCTGAGCTCTGAACATTCAAATTCTTTCAGAAACAAATCCCAAACACACGCCTGAGGTTCCCAGAAATACATCAGCTGCTCTGTGCTACTGTGCTACACAGCCAGCATCAGATTCATCCAGCCACGGTAATGTTTCTGTAAGGCCTCATGTAAATGCCATAATGATGTGCACAGATAACTGCCTCTTCTCACACCTCATTCATTTCCTGCCATTGTATCCATCTCCAATCCCCTTCCCAGTAGAGGAGAGTTAGGGAAGCATCTGCTCCTACTGCAGACCACAAAAAGCAATCAGATCATTGAGAGCCATTTCCTGCTGCACACTCTTGCTCCAGCCCTACGCCACCATGAGAGGTCAAATGTGCAGGAGAGACAGAAGTGCCTCACAGCATTTCCTGGTCACTGCATATTTACTGCCTTGGCCAACCTTCGCTACATCCTCCTACACCACTCTGCTCCACTGTGCTCAGGAGGAAGAGAGGTGCTCTGGGGCAGGTCTGGCATCTCAGCCGAGACACAAGAAGTGATGAAACAGCAGCACTCAGACTGCTAGCCACACAGGGGCCTCTGCGTGCACTCGTTCATGGCTTATAGGGCCATGTGGTCTCATCGCCAGCCAAAGGGCACAGAACTGCTGTCAAGAGACCCACTACAGCTCCAGATGAAGCTAGCAGTTTGTGGGGCTGGGAAGCGTGAAGACAGGTAATTTATTCATTGGAAACTTTTTCAGGCCAGAAACCTCATGCCACAACAACAAACGTGTCTGGACCAGGCTGTCACTACAGTCTATAATCACTTCCTTGAGGAAGAAATTAAGAAGAATTAAAGAGCTGGACAAAGCAATGGCTACAACCTTCATCTGTCCCGTTACCTCATCCTCTTCCAAGCACCCTGGAGGATGCTGCTATTAGAAACACAGCACGTGGCAGCAAGAGGATGGGCACCATGGCCTCCTCCCAAGCTTTCGGTCTTGTTGGGTTGTGATGATCAACAGACACCAGAAGCCAACTTGGGAGAAAAATATTATTTTCACAAGAAGCATTCCTATTAGCATCTTGTGTCTAGTGTTAGCAATCCAAAAACTCAGGGGCCAAATTCAACTCCGATGTCATCTTCCTTCAGAGCTGGCAAACACCACACACACTGCTGGAACAAGAGAGGCAAGTCAACCTCCTGCAACAGGAGGTTAAACTGGGAGGAGAGACAAAGGAGCACAGAGGTCTCAACAGCTGATCTAGTCCTTCCAAGTCAATGCACTCAGACTGCAGCTTGCCCTTACTTCATGCTGACTTCACCTCCTCCCAACATCACTACACCAGTTGAGGACTTGGGCTGTGCTCCTGCTCACCCAGCACGTGGGATTAGCAGCAGCTGGAAGTCAGAGCCCGACACTGTTTCATCACTCATGCATTTGGACGGGAGCCAGACAACCCCATCCAGAGCCTGACCTCTCCCTCCCCTCTCAGTGCTAGAGAATGTGCAGACTTGCACTTAACAGGACTGAACCCAGCTGAGGAAAGAAAATTAAAGGCCTGGAGGACACTCAGTCCTTGAAAATGTGCAGATTGGAAGTGCTCTGAGATCAGGATGCCCCAGATTAGTGAGTCTGCAACTACTTCCGCAACGCACACAGAGGAAATACACCTTATCTTAAATACACTTAAATACAGGGGGAGAAACAAGGCTTTGGCAAACAGGTGGTTCCAAGTTTGGAAGAACAAAGAGGAGGCTGGGGAAACAAAGGTCTCTTGGTGCTCAGTCTCACAAGCTGTAGGTACATGGTTGAAGCTTTTGAGGGAAAAGAACAGGACAGGTGCTATGCATGGGATTCAATTTTAAAAACACAGAGCTGAAGTCAGTTGCCTAAGTATCAGCACCTAGTGAAAGTTTAGGCCTCTAGTTGCCATTCAAGAAATGTAAGAGGTATTGCATTGTGTCACCCAGTCCCACGTGCAATCTTGGACACGCTCTAGGGAGTCTCAGGAGGGCACGGGCTGGCTATATGCAGGTAGTCAAATCACTTCCCCATTGACGAGACTATTCCCACAGTTACTGACCTGGGCTGTGCTTTAACGGGGAAGGCATTGCCTGAGTACTGCTTGTCAAGACCCAGCAGGACATCATGAAGGCTTTGGTTCAACTGCAAAATACAAAAACAAAAAAAAGAAGAATGAGAAAGAGAGTCCAAGCGCCATAAGAGAGTTTGGGCTGAACTGCACACAGGCTGACCAAAACCAGGCTTGTGCCCAGACATGTGCACATACTCAACTAGCCCAAGAGAGGACGGCCCGACATCTGTTTCCACTCTTCCATAGGGTATGAAATACTAGAGCGCTCAAACTGTTGAAGAGCTGCTGGTGCCTCGTGGGAACGCTGTCTTCCTTACACATAATCCTCTTTGCTTTGTCACCTGCCCCCACCGGTGTGCTGCCAGGTACCATTGCAGAAGGAGGAGTGTTTACCTAAGGGTCTACGTGCTAGAACTGAAGCTTCACTCTGGATTTGCTGCCAAAGCTGTTCCTCAGACTTGCTTATCAAAGCTTAGGATATGGCCATTTCAGCTGTGGAGCCAAAGGCAACTGGACTTCCAGTCAACAACACACCTTCACTTCACAGGCTGCCTGGGCCATCTACGTTTGGGCAGGACCTTGCAGAAATTTTGCAGGGATCTTTGCAGAAACTCAAAATTAGGGGTTAAACATTCCCTGGCACTGAAGGCTGCAATATTCACTCCAGACACTCCTACTCTGAAACAGCCAATTCATAAACAAGATGAGATGCCAGATTTATCACTGGTAGGAGGAGGGATCCAATGCAATCAATGCTGGAGGCATTGTGCCAGCAACACCAGCAGTTAATTGGATGCTATAGCAATAATAAGAAACAGATGGTTCTTATGGAACAAAGCAAAAGCCCTGCTCTCATACGAAACTCCTCAGGAAAGAGAAATCCAAGACATGATACAAGAAGATAATTCCTGTCTAACGAGCATCTTTCCAATGTTTTGTTGAGTGTAAGGTAATAGCAATGAACTGAAAATTATAACAATGCCCCCTATTCTTAACAATCAGTTCATTACTCAGTGGAGAGGAGCAGGCTATTAATTGGAAAGGTCCCCATGAAATGTCAGAGAGCTCAGAACTGATGCATTACGCCAAGGCAGAGGGCCCCTGACTGCTGGGAATTGAAGGGCTATAACATTTGCTCGTTGCTTAGCGGCTGTCTTGTTGTCAGGATGACACTGGGGAGGGGAGGCAATACAAGAGTTTTCCAGCTGGGCTCTCAGTCACTAATCAAGGATTAGTGCAACATTTACAGAGGGCGTGCAACCCTTAGGAGCAGCATACAGACCTAAGGAATTCAAGACTTCTCTAGCTTTTAAGTGAAAGAGCAAGAACATATTTGTAAATGGAAGCGGCAGTGGGGGGCTTCCCCACAGACTGTTACTGAGGTCCCTGCTGGGTGCTGGCACACAGCACCAGGGTCCAGCCTGCCACCACCAGGTTACAATCCTGCGTACTGCTGCGATTCCCAACTCATGGCCAACTGGCAGCCCATGCAAGGGCCATGCTAAGCACGCAAATGCCTTCTTTTGGGTCACAGGGCAGGGAAGAAGCTGAAGCAGAGAGGTACTGTTGGGAAGTGCCTCCTTGTGGGACCGGAGTGAGGCAGGTCTCAGTCTTCAGCTGACTTGTAGGTTGGCAGATTCTGTCCTGTTTCCATCCCCACAGCTAGATGGATGGGGGTTCACGGCAGCTTGCTGCCAGGCAGCAGAGGAGGAAGAAAATAGACACCAGGCTGCGAGTGCCCAGGTTATAGATCCATAATGTAGATAACTATAAAAGGCAGCAAGAGATAGGCCTGAAAGTGGCTTCCTTCCCTCTGCAGATCTGCAAACGAGCCATGCCAAATGACACAAACCCTACTGTTGCATGGCCCTGGGGTCTCAGCTTTTCTCCCAAGTGGCTCAGAAAAAAACTCAGGGTTAACACTTACCTCTGACATAGGGCAAATGCTGTTTTCTCCAGCTGGTTTTTCAGGTGGGTTTTGTTGGTTGGTTGGTTTGCAGGGGAGGTGGGGAGGTGGTTGTTGGGGTTTTTTTAAACAGTGAGGAGAGGGTGTATAAGCTGTTAGTTGCCTTACCTTGCTCATTTCTTTATGGAAGTTCTCTTCTAGGCCTGCTATACTCTGGAATGTGTTGACGTAGAAACCAACACGACTGCCAAATGGAAAATGAGACAGAAGAACTTAATGGACACAATGCTCTCCCAAAAACTTTTTAAAAATTCTGCCCCTTCTCCTACCTCCCACCCACCATTCCCAGTCAAACTCAACTCTGTCAGGTCTGGCACATGCTGGAAGAGAAGGGCAGCAGAAGAGCATGAAGGGGGTGATGGAGCAAAGGTCGGGTGATGGAGCAAAGTTCAGGTGTGGGGCAAACACATCTACAGCGAGGAGAAGGCCAGGTGGGATAGAATCTGAATTTGTGCTCACTAAAGGGAGAGGCTAGCTAAAGGGAAAGGGAGCTGCAGGGATTAAAAAAAAAAAAAAAAAAAAAAAGACAAAAGGAAAAAAAAATGACAGTGGTAGGGTGATGGAAAGGAAAAGGATAGAGGCTGTGATGCGGGTGGAGTGTGGGAAAGCTGGGGAAATTGGCCAGAGGACAGGTATTAATTCATTCTGAAGATCCTCAGCATCAGGGGAAGGAAAAAGCATGAACTTTTTGCTTCAGGGGCAGAAGAGTAAGAAAGCACAGGACAGGCACAGAGAGCAGCAGGAAAGCAGAAGGATCAGCTAGATAGCAGCCGCTGTGAACAACCCATGGCATCTCAAAATCCCAGAAGCTGCCTGCTGCCCTCCTCCCTCTAGCCAGCCCGCCAGCTGCCAACAGAGTGCTGTACCAGCACCCAGCTGGAGGGGTAACAGCAGGAGCAAGATTCTCTCCAAGACCAGCAGCATCACTGTTCTGCACATGGAACCACCCAAATGCCTGTATCACTCCCAGCTCCTTCCTCAGCCAGGCTCGCACACTGCTCTGAGCAGAGTTCTGACCCAGGCTGGGAGGAAAGGGCAGTGAAGGCAGACATCAGCACTTTGCTTTCCCGCCCTGCTGCCACCCACTCTCTCATCCCCCACAAACCAGAACTGCCAACCCAGACACAATCACTGCATTTAAAAATAAGAAACTGAGGCACTCCTAGGAGGATTTTGTCTGCTTTCCACTGTGCCCTCCCCATATATCAGCTTCTGCTGCCCTTCAGTTCATCCTTCAAGCTAAATGTTGGTCTGTTTCTTTCTCCTCCCTTTTTGTCACTGTAATCGCTGGTATGGCAAATCAACGGGTCTTTCAAGTCTTCCTGTTTTCTCAGCCCATTTTCCTCTGCCCAGGCTATGTTTTGTTAAACAGAGTACAACAGGACAGTTATAATCACTAGTACCTCACTGGGTCCTGTGTCACATAGCCAGGAGCAAATTTAGGGGCAAGAGAAGGCAGCCATACCAGGATCCTTCCCTCACCTTTGTTCACCCAACTCTCCAAACCTGAGCCTGGTCTCTCATCCCCTCTCTTGTGTTAAACCTGCTGCTTCATCAGGTGCTCATAAGCTTGCAAAGCAAGACACAGTGATCAAGGCATCACCTCCTGGGTTCTCTCCAACCTCAGCAACTGTATAAACCCCTCTGACATCTCATCTTCCCTTAATCAGTCAGCTGACATACCCACTCAGCTGCAGATGTTCCTTCCAACCAGCCAGCTCTGCACCCAAAATCCTAGTGACCCAGCCTGCTCTGTCTGCAGTCCACAGCCGAAGATGGGCTATTGCCCAGGAAAGTTGGGCAGAGTTGGTGGGGCAAAGGGATTAATCAGACAAAGCTTATTAAGAGAAACACAGTTTCTCTCTGTGGTAAAACTGAGTTTTTTCATAAGGATCACGAAGCAAAGCATAGAAAGCTCCGGGTGAGGCTGGCTAGGGGGAATCCTAGACAGAGTCTCTGAGATGATCCAGAAAAAAGCAGGCACCCAGCCCAAGCTAAGGAGAACAGTGGTACAAAACTTTAATCTTTGCTTCCTTCCAACCAGCCCTTGGGAAAACCTCCAGCACTCACCTATTCCATAGTGAAGGCAGCTCCTCCTGCAGATCAACGTTCATCTCTTCAAACACCTTCTGAGCCTTTACTAACTCTTCTTCAGCCTTAATAACAGAGAAGGGAGATTGTCAGCTCCAGTGCAGACAAGTACCCCTGCAGGGCAGGGACAGCTGTGGCACTTTTGGTTTCTTTGGGAGACCAGGCAAAATTCTGGCATGGGGTAACCTCCATGATAAACGAGTCTCCCAGGAACCAGGGTTGCATCACAGGTGACCTGACACACCTTCAGCTTGCATGTGTTACTCTCAGGCTTTCTCTCAATGGATTTCCCTGTTTGGATACTCGAAGTAATTCAGACATCCACTAATGTCTTTTAAGTTCTATAAATTTCCCTGGCTTCAAAAACTGAAAGGAGCTGGTCAGGCAGCTTGGATACAGATGAAGATAATAGTGGCCCCTGCCCCTTGCCAGGTCTCTGAAAAAGTTGAAATCCATCCCACAAGGCATTGAAGAAGAATCCTCCCTCGTGGAGACTCTCTGCTCAGGTAAGGCCATGATGAAGCCCCATCTCTTCTGAGGAAGGGAGGAGGTCTGCATCCTTGGCTGACACAGCTCCTACAAAGCTGGAGAAGCAAGGAAGGGTACGCAGAGCATGAGCTGAGCCAGCAGGAGGCTAGGCTGAGTGCTTGAGCAGCAGGTCTTGGTTTCAGTGGTCTCATACAAAAGCAATCCCTGGCTGGCTGCTGGACACCAACACCAAAGGAAATACACCTCATACAGGACCTCCTTCTTCCAGTTGAGAGTTTAAATTTGATCTGTTCTTTTGACCTAGACACTGACAGACCCCAACACTGATACATGTATTCTGTCAGGTTTCAGTGAGGAGAACAATCCTGGTTTCTGTTGCGGACAGCAGACTCCAGCAACAAGCACATTCCCCTTCCTATATTTGTCCCAGGCAATTTTTTCCTCTTTTCAGTGCCCTGACTTAAACCTCAAAGCTTGCTAATAAAAACATTTATATTCTGTAATTTGCAACAGCACAGCATTCTCCCATAACCCTGTACAGTAGCACGCAGGATGGAAAATCCTTGCATGAGCAACTTGATGACAGGTCTGAGCAAGATCAGCACAAGTGCCTACTTATACATGTGACAACAGCAGGAATGTCACAGTGCCACAGGGCTCTGCAAAGAGGCCACAACCCACTGGTGAACTGGATCTCTCTACAAGCCTGCAGTCAGATTCCTACCCCTTCTATGCAATCAAGTTTCATCTTCTTTGTGCCAGCTTACTGCTCCTTAGGGACAGGTACATGCAAAGATAGGATCGATGAAGAAAGGACTTAAAAATATTTTGCTGTTCAGAGTCCTGTTTCTCACAACATCATGTAAGGATCCTTACACCCTCCATTTCTCTCCTGACCTACAAGAAAACTGCAGAAGCGCCTACTTTCCAGCTACCTCCACCTTTCAGAGCATCATTCATTGCTACTAAGGGCAAGGCTAAGACTTTTGCACTCAAGATCAGAAGAGAAAATTTCCCCCGGAAAAAGACACAACTGGGAGGTATTCAAAAATTAAGCAGACCTTGTGAGGAACAGGTAGGGGGAGAAGGGGCCATGATGCCTCCACCCAGAAACCCCCGTATTCCGCTGCTACACTAACTGAAAACCCCAGCATTTTGAGAGGGTTTGCATAAAACAAACAAAAAGCCCATTTAAGCAAAGACACAGTTTATGCTGGATCAGAGACGATGATCACAAAGACTCATTCTGCCTTAAAATCCCTCTACAAATGAATGTTTCTAATGTAATCGTTTTAAAGAGAGGGGAAAAGAAATCCCACTCTATCCTTTGGCTTTATCTTATTCTCATTTACAAAGTAGACTGGAACCAGAATCAATCCAAGAGATGGGACAGCTAGGAGATGATGCCCAATTGAATGCTGTTAGTTTTTCAGATACGGTGAATATTAATAACAATCTTTCCCTCTCTTGTTTACCTGTTCAGAAGGTCAAAGAGCCTAGAAAGCAACACGTGAATACTGTGACATCCCAAAGCAAAGGCAAAATCAGCAACAGGCAACGTTCACTCTAGAGTAGCTGTAGGAATTAGGGATCCGTCTAGTGACTGTGGCTCAACTAGTGCTCTCATTCCCAGGTACAGCATTGAATTAATTCTTCATTCCTTTGTCAGCCCAGGGATCTCCTCACCAGTGGGATTTATATTTGGTCCTGACACTGGATAGCCCTGACTGTTTCCAGCCAGAGCCAAAGACAGACTCAACTTGGTCATGAGCCCTGCTAGAGGAAAAGCCAGCTCATGCAGTAAGGCGGGCAAAGGAGGAAAGACGTAGGTCTCAGTGCAGACCCCATTGCTACGGTATCTGTGCACTTCCTATTTGAGCTGTCATCCTTGCCAGCCTGATGGAGAACTGAGGCAGAAGGACATAATACCCAGTTCCATGAAATGTGATCTCAGAAAGTTCTTCCTCTCCTCTCCCTGCCTGAAGGTGGGAAGGTTTGTGCAGGAGCTGGACAACACAAACGCTTTCCTGACCGCCCACATAGCCAAGATTCAGAGTGCCAAGCACAACCAGTTCAGTTGCGACATGGGGGCGATTATTCCACATTATGTTTCTTACCATCATGCATTCCAGCACTGTTCAGTAAATAGCTTGGATATCCGAGAGGCAGGGGGTAAGGAGGAAAGCTGGGTGCCTCAGCCTAGGCCCAAGCTCCAACTGGTACCAGCCAGACCTGCCTCTCAGAAGGGCAGCACAGCCCAGGACTCAACTTGCTGGCTTTCTCCTACAGATAGAGATATTGTTCTGTTACCACTGCAGCACCAAGTGTGTTGCTTTTTAGTCTGTATTCAGCATTTCAGAGGAGCTTAGCAAAAAGGCAAGAATTTGCTGTTCTAAGCCATTCTCCCCTTTGTTTCAAAAAGCACAGTCACTAAGATTTGTAACCAGCATGCAATAGCAACCCCCCCAGGAGACTTTACAGAAACCCTCCACTATATTGTTTTTGTTAGCCTCTGCTAAAGGCCTAAAAAGCCAGCAGTTTGTACACTGGAGGGAGGGACTTGGCTTTACAGTAGAAATAATAGGTCTTGCTGACCCCATTTTGCTTGAGGGTTGTAAAATTATCAAGCAAGAAGAGACAGCAACACAGCTGCTGGTAAGAGGAAAGACTTTTTTTTTTTTTTTTTTTCTTTTTCCCCAGTCTTAATATTCTGAAGCTCCTCAATAAATGCAGTGTCATCAGCCCTCCTGCTTTTATCAAGAGCTTAATGAGATTTAGAACTGTCATTAACACCTTTGGTCTTGAAGTCATGCAAATACAAAAACTGAAGCCTTTTGTTTTCCTGCCTGCTGCGTTTGTGAAGAAAAGCTGGAAACCCTACAGGTTCAGAATACAAACTAATCTTCACTGAGATATTTTTGTTAGTCCACAATCAAAATAAAAATTAAAAAAAAACAAAACCCACCACATGAATACTTGCACAATTGGAAACAAAAATTAACGTTGGCAATAGTATTACTTAGTTCAAGACTGAAAGAGGAAAAACTTACAGGAGGACTTGATTTGAAATGTTTGGGGTAACTGAATATATTAATGCCACATAGCAGGAGGTTAACACCCACACACACAGTGGGTGGAAGACTACATACCCTCTTCTCACATGCGTTTGGACGAAGCCACCCAGTACAGTGAAATTACCGAATGACTCTCAGCAGCCGAAGACCCGAATGCAATGGATGAGGGAGCACCCGTAGGTACTGCATCTCTAGGCAACCTGTGGGCAGTGGTACTACTCCCAGTCACCCCAGCCAGGCTGAGAAGAGGAAAAACGCCCGTGGGCTGATATATTTATTTATTTGTGGCTCCACAAACTTCCCATACCTGCTTTCCAGCCCTTCAGAAATACCACCAGCAAAACAGACCAGTCCGGAACCACAGCCTGCAGAATGTTCCCAGCACCGCACAGGAAAAGCCCCTGGCAGGCTGCCAAAGGTCCTTCTCCCTTCAATCAAGGAGGAGTACATATTTCCTCCCTTTTTACTATGCATCTTAAGCAGGACTGCTAACAGCTGTTCTTTCCCCAGGCTTTACTGATGTGGTAATCTAGCCTTTTCCCTGATCGGCAGTCACACACTGACTGTGAAAAACCCAGGTGCTTTATAAGGTGAGAGCGATTTAGTGCTTCTCAGCTGCAATTCATTCAAATTCATTCACCAACAAGGAACATAAAAATGTAGGAACATTTGGTTGAGAACAGATGAGCTCACCAGGAACCTGTGAGCAGGTACTCTGGCCACTCCTGTTCTGGGTCATGATTTACTACCCCTTGCCCACTGAAAGCATTTTCCTCTCACAGACCATTTTCTGTCAGCTCCCTTATCCCTGAAGGGGTTCAAGGTAAATACCAAGGGAGATTTCATCAGGAAGCCGCGCTTCTCCTGTGCAAGTGGGATTGAAATTCTTAGTCCCTGCGGTTTCTCCAAGCTGGTCTCACAGCCCTCAAGATGCTATAACCTAAACGTTCAGCCAAGTTCTGCCACAGGACACAACCATGACCTCAGCCTGGAGCTGCTGAATAATATTACGCAGGGTGTAAATTCCCTGGTCCGGGCCCACCTTTTCTGTGCAGACTGAAACTCCGTATATCTGGAAAAGGCTCTCTGAGACAACAAGAGGCAGGACAGTGCCTATTTTGGAAAATTAGTTTTTCCATAGGAGAATGTTGCAACCACCTAACTCGGCAGCCATAGAAATTGCTTCTGAAGCAATGGTTTGAGCGTTCTTGGGCTTTGGCTTTACTCAAGAGCACAAACGCAGAAGCCAATTTTTCAGTGTTTCCTCCTTTTCCTTTTGAAACAGCAACAATAAGAATTGACTGCTTCTCTTAGAAGACAAAGCAAGCAATAATTGGAGGAACAACACTACATCACTCTCCGCCTTGGCATTATTCTGTAGCCTTTCTTCATCCACGTTTTATTTGAGGGGAAAAAAACAATAGTCCAGCATTAACACACCTGATTAGAAATCAATAGGGCTGGCACAGATTTGTTCATTGGTCAGCAACTTCCACATGTCCACTGTAGCTCAGGAGTATCAAGGACACACTTAACAGAGAGGACTAGAGTGAACGTTGCCTAGAGATTAGTCGCATGGTACAATCTAGAGCCCAAAATAGCGCATGCAGGGTTACAGCCAGGTAGATCAGCAGTCACCTGATTTCGGAGCAGATTAGTTTGCGCAACGAGGTGAGCTTGTAGCTTCCCTTGACACCACTGAGGCGCAGCTTTCTCAAGCAGCGAAACAGGCTGGGGGGAGGGAGCATGTTTGAGTGAAAAGAGAAAAAAAAATAAACAGAGAACAAGAGACACAACCATATATCTTTTAGGATAAAAAAATTAAAATCACAACAGTGTATTTAGAGGCTGGGCCAAACCAGTATCACCAAGGCGAGAGAAAAAACAAACATCCCAGGACCAATCAGTTATGAATCCTTTGAAGCATGCCAAGTTTAGCAGTAATTAATGCTCCAGTGTGGGCTGAGATACTGTAGACCAGCCAGGCAGCTGCAAAGAGCAACAGATATAGCTGTTAGTGACCTAGCACACAGAAAACCCTACTCCGAGTCATGGCTGTGAAGTGGGAGCTCCTTAAAGAGAGGTCAGGATTAATTAACCATCATAATTATTTGCATGCAACAGCTGAAATTCCACAGTGCTTTATTTTAATGGCAGGTTGTGAGTTTTGCAATATGTGGCAGGAGTCCTGGGTGGGAAAAGAACATCCATATATTAGAGAAGAAAAAAAAGAGACCATATAGCTCCAAAAAGTATTTGCATTGCTCTTTCTGTTAATATACCATGAAATATCGATCAAGTCAGTTCCCATCTGTATGCTGTGTCACAAACATTATTTCTCTTTCCTAGGGGCCTGTCATCACATTCTGAAGTACCTTACACTGCAACAGCCCTGCTTCAAAAGGTCACACGAGCAAAATCACCGCCACAGAACAGAGGGGTGGACTTCCTACATCAGCCTAGTGCTCACTGAGCCCTGGCTGCTGCCCACAGCCCTGCAGAGCTGCGTGACTGCATGTGTGGAATCGCAGGCTGGGCTGTGAACCCCCCCATCTGGGAAGAGCATACATACATAACTTTCAGGGACTCACTGCTCCCATCTTTACAGGATTAGGACAGTGCATTGTGTCACGTATTATCCCACGCAAGAGCTTATGGCCTGATGATCTGATCCAGTGCACATCCTGGCTAAGAAGAGTCTGATCAAGTACCAAGAGACACTTGCACAGGCTGAATCAGGAACAGAGCACCAACTCCTAAGTCTCAACATTTCACTCGTCAAACTGCACTGTTCTTCACACCTTAACAAAAGCGCACCAAACAAACCCCCTTAATGACATCTTGTGTGAGCATCTGGGAAAACACGAGCGAGTGCAGCAATGATGAAGGCAGCCAGCCTTTTTGGCACACTTCACCAGGTACCAACCCGAATAGATTAATTCCTACAAAAACTATTTCCACTGCAGCAGAAATCCCATAGGCACACACCAATAATAATACCATGCCCCAGGGAAATTCTGCTCTTATCCCCGCACACAGTGAAGTACTGCTTTGAACAGAAGGCACAGCCAGCTGGGCCTCACGCCTTGCACACAGAACCAAGACTTGCTTTGCCACACAAATGATGTAATGACACCCGAGCCATTGATCTCTCCCCCTTTTGTCTGTCAGGGTTAATCACAGTGCATGCACCTGGTGAGCAGATGACTGATGACCTGCAGCTTAAAAACAAAAGTACTGTGGCCACTAAATGCAGATCTTTCATTCAGGGGGAAGATGCACCTTTATTCTTCCATGTCGGAGAAACACTAGCATCTCTCACACAGCCCATATTTCCCCCTACCAGAAATAACCCTAAGCAAAGGATGGCAACCCTTCTCAGCCTGGTTAGAAGATACAGATCCATGCTCACTCTTCCCTGTACTGCTTCTAGCCTGAAGAGTCCTGCTGTGCCATGGCCCACATTCAAGAGAATTAAAGATGTCGCTCCAGCCCTGGACTATCCTGTTGTGTTAAGACCTGTCCTGTGGAGTGGAGCTTGTGGGCTCAGATTCCCTCAGGATACAGGAGTAATCCACAGCTCATTTTGTGGGCAGGTATTCAAACCATGCACCTCCTCCAGAACAAAGTTTGCACTATCACCTTTCTTCAGCTACATTTAAAAGAAAATTAAAATTTTATATTTAATGAAACTTACTTTAATTAAAAATAAAATCCTTCACTTGTTGGGCATGCTCTGCTGTTAACCCTGGATCAGGCTGTTCACAGGCATGAAAGCAACCACATCCTGACAAGAGAAAAGTCTTGGTTTTCTGCTTTTGGCTATATTTATTATCCAGTGATTGTGACCAATAGACAACACAGTCATCAAGTGTGCATAGGGTGCATTTCCACTGATTAATTTTAACTCACACTCCTATGGGTCTCTGTCCTAGAATACCAGGACTTCACAAACACAATCAACCTCAAGCAACACTCAAACCCTTACTCTCGCCACTGCTTTAAGGTGAGGAGACAGAGCCCCAAGGAGACAAACTGGAAAACTTTCCTGGGTCATTGCAAGGTTTTGCTTCCCCCAGAGGCACATGGGTTTTTCTGATGCGGGCTACTGGTCCTGCAGCATCTGAGGAAATGCATGCCTAGGTCTTGGCCACCTACGGATGCAGTGATGATAGCGGGTCTGAACCAACGCAACACGGACCATCCTGCCTTCTAGGAGAACTAAACAGATGAGAAGGAAAGACCTAGCAAAACCTCACCAGTTCACAACACCTCGATGGTCTTACAGGTCCTTTCCAGCTGAAATGATTCTATGAAAACACAGCCAGTGAAGAGGTACAGGTACACTTAAGAACTGCTCAGTAGGCAAATGCAGACCTCCTAAAATGAAAGGATGGCTGCACGTCCTTCTACTCGCTTTACCTTTGCAATTTTGGTTTCATCCTTCTTCTTTGCAGTCTGCAGGGCTTCAAAGTGGTGCCTGGCGCTGTCATAATCCACAAGCTTCCTTCCTCGCTTCGCTATACGAGACTAAGAAAGATAGAGAAAAGGAGTTGTGACAATCTTCCACAGCAGCCAAAACTGCAAAGACTCACAGAAAAAACAAACAAACAAACCAAAACCTCTTCACCCAAATTCCAGAGCCCCTCATTCTCTGTCCACACAAGGACACTCACTGGATACTCCACACAGGCTGCCCAGAGAGGTAGCCCCGGGAGCCACCTGTGACAACCAACCGTTCTAGAGAGAGCTTCTCAGGAGCAGAGCAAACATTGCCAGGGAAAGCAAAGGGATCCAACCAAGAGCAGACCTCACTTCTGGATGACATTAATGTTTTCAGAACCGTAGCTCCAGTGCTTCCTATGCCTCCCCATGTGCCCACATCCTATGGACACCTGCTCCATCATTTCCAGGGCTTCCTGAGGGCTGCAGCCAGACTCTAACCAGCTCACAGCACTAGTTCATGTGGAAAGTTCAACAAAAGAAGGCATTACTGTTGCCAGCACAGCAAAAGCACTCATCCATGTGCTCAGGATATGCTTAGGACAGCATTTTAGACCCTGCAACAGGAGGTCCAGACAGAAGCGACTGCAGCCACAGGCAGTGGTCCATTGTAACTAGATATTAAGCAAAAGAAGTGTGAGGGAAAACCTGTAGTACTGTGTCACTATTAGGCAAGACACACTGAAGCCATAACAAACATACGGAGGAAGCCAACTGTGTACCAGACTTGTGTTCAGGAATGGAGCCTGATAAGTCCATGAGTGAGAATCCGGGACAGACAGTCATGCCTGTGGCCTGATCCTCCATTACCCTTCATCTGAGGTGTGTCAGACTTGTTCCCCCAGCAGAGTTTCACCTCAGCAAGGCTCAGGCCCTTTGGGCTGCCCTGTTTTAAGAACGATCTGTCCCCCTTAGACCCTCGCCTCCCACACTCTCTACAAACACCCCAAACTATCCGGGTTGGAGCACAAGTCTTCCCAGCCTGACCCACCCCCCAGCTCAGAGAGCCTGGTCCAGCATCAGTGATCAGCGGTCTAGAGATAGGCTGGAGAACTGGAGTGAAAAGGCACGGCAAGGAGCTCGGAGGGTTTCTAACCAACCACAGCCCCCAGGAAAATTGAAGGTGCAAGACAAAGAATCAGCATTGGAATTTACTTGCAAAAGCAAATTCCCCCCCTCCACTGCTCTTGGCAGGGACGTGCGGTCTCCTCCCCTTAGGCTCCTGCAGATAAGCTGCACAGCTGCACTCAGGGCTGACCCTTCTGCCAGACCAGCTGGGAGCAGTTCGCGTGTCTCCCACACACACTCCTCTGCACTCAGCAAACACTGGTGCAGCTCTGAGTCACAGTGCATCTGCAGGATCTCAGCCACACGCACACCCAAACTGATTTCAAAGCACTCAGGTCACTCCAAGACAAGAACCATGAAGAAGCTGAGCCACCCCACAGTCGAGATCACTAGAAGGCACCTCCCAGACATCATGCTGCCAGCCAGGCACAGAAACAGGATGTCGGAGGGGGCTTCCAGCAGCATGACGATCTCTGAGATGCTAATTAATGCATTTTACACACACACAGAGATAAAACACATGACCAAATCTGGGATTTAAGAGACAGAATTCTTCCCCTAGGTCAGACTGGTAGAGATAGCTGGAGTTTTGCCCCCCTCTGACATGGCAAACAGCCACTTCAAGATTTCCTGCCCTCTTCCAGGGACTTTGATTCCACGTCATCCCATCTCACCAACAAGGTCACTCCTGCCCTTTTTAGCTGCTTCGTCTTCTACGCCCCACTCTCACATTTCTACTAGAGTGCATGGAAGTGCTGCAAGGTACAGATACACTGCGTCCCAGTCCTCCTGGAGTCCTCATCTGTCTGCAGGGTCCTGGGTTTGAGTGATGTCCTGTGAGCTTTCCTTCCCCCACAGTCCACTGGCCACAGGGCTGCCTGTGATGGCAGTAATGGGACTTAGCCTGGTCCTGGGAGGCTGCAGGGTAGCTTCCTTGTATGACTCCAGGATAGCTGCAGCTACCCACTGCTATCTGAAGGCAAAACCTGAACTCCAACAGAGTTTACAGCTTTGCAACAAATCCATCTTAATTTAAGCCTCCTTTAAAAAAAAACCAAAAAAACCAAAAAAAAACCCAACAAACACCACCAAACAAAAAAATGCCAGAACACAACATATTCCCTCCCCCCCCCCCCCCTTTTACTGATATTTGGTTTTAAACCCTAGTACGAACAGGGCACTAGTTTCAATGCAAGGCATGAAATCACCAATTCCACAGCTATTCAGAACCTTGGTTATGATTTATCTCCTCTAGGCTTACTGCAGAGACCTGTGCTCTCATTGCGTACTCTGCAACGTCAACCAAAAACTCTCAGAAATATTACAAGATTATGCAAGACTCCTACTCCAAGAAGGACTGACCTGATACTGACCTGCAAAGAAAGGATAAAGTACTTCTTGCATTCCCGTTTTTCAAGTTAGAAAAGATAGAAAGGGCTTTGTTCACCCCTCCCCACCCAACATTTAACATTCACTCACTCTTTTAACTAATAAAAGTTCCTCACTAAAGGAATGCTATGTTTTCACATTCCTGCCATGGATCCTGTTGCAAGTCCAAAAAATTCAAGGGAATTTTTCCAGGCCCTCAAATGAAGGATTCAGAATATGTCAGAATTTAACAAAAAATAATGAATGCGTGATCTAACTCATCACACATCTGAACTTCTGGGTTGTTAACAAAAAGCAGGTCTTGACACAACTAAATTAAAACCATCTTCTCTCCATAAATCATCTTTCATTATCACAGTAATGCCAGAGTTCCAGGAATATCAGAAAAAGCGTTTTTACAGAAAAGAAAAAAACCACACAGAAAACTATTACCACAACCACAAAAAACAACTCAAATATTCTGTAAATTACGTAAGACATTGGGTTTTTTTGCCTGCCAACCTCAAGAACTGTAATTCGTTATGTGAAGCTACACTTCTTTACAACTGTAGCAACCTTCAACAATAGCAGTCCAAGGAGTTTCTACCAGTTGAAGAAAACATACTTGATTTGAGCACTTCTCGTTGCTTTGGGGTAAGAAGGATGATCCATCCAACTGAATTACCAGTAAAAACATAACAAACTATTTAAATTCATACCAGTGAAAGTGAATTTTTTTAAAAAATAGCCAAGTCTTGTGAAATATAACCATATTTTATCGTAGGAACCAACAGAATGCCAAATTCTCACTCATTATAGGAAGGGAAGCAAAGGCAAGTAGAGATCTCTTCAAAATGTTACTTAAATTCTGCATTAAATTGCTTTGGCTTCCCATTTTCTAGAGCATCATCTGAAGACTGAGAAAGGAACATTAGTAATAAACACCTCAGTGGCCCATTCAGAAGCCAAAAAGGATCCATGGGAGCTCAGTGCCTAACACCTTGAGTTTTGGTGGAATTTGTGTGGTCCCGGTCTTGTACTCCTTTTAAAACGTCACCACAAAACCTCAGCAGAACCCCAGCAGAGTTAAGAAACCCCAAAGATACTCAGCATGGAAACCAGTAACACCCTGAGGTGACCCAGCGCACAGCCAACAAGGCTGGTAAAATGCGATTTGGCTGGAAGCAGTGCAGAAGTCTGTGTCTGCAGCAAGCCCAAAATTAAGCCTTCAGCTTGGGAACCAGGACATGAGCCTCTGCACTGCTAGTTGAGGCGCATGGCATCACACCACAGCGAGCTACCAGCTCTACAGCCTCGAATGGCTGGAAAGCAGTAGCAAGCCTCTTTGTACTTCCCTACTTCAGACTTCCAGGGACAGAAAAGGATGGAAAAATGAAGCAAAAACAAGAAGCCCAGGAGGCAAGGCCATTGCTGTTCAGGGCTCATTTTACAAGCCTGTGACCTGCCCCCCTCTGATACAGCACGATCCTCCTGAAGCAACAAATATTGACAAACGTTTTAAGAGACATGTGGTGGGAAAGGGTTGTTTTCACTGGGAAGCAGCCAAGCTGATACTTCCCATATGGTGATATCATTACTAGTGCTTCCATATGGTGAAGACATTTCCTGCATAACCTTCTCAGAACTAATAGAGAGGAGAGCACTGTGGGGGAAGGGAAGCTCACAGGCCCTCAGATACAATCTCTCCCAAAAAGACACCTATCCAGCATCCCCCGTCCCCACCCCACCCCCCATTCCCTGTAAAAAGCTGGTTAAATACACAACAGGACTTCAGGGAACACACAGAAATCCGCCTTTCACACCAACCTCTACTTACAAAGCACATTTGCCACTAACTGTTTCCTCAATGCTTTGTGCTTACAAGGAAGTTAAAAAAACAGAGCACCAAAAAGACAAGAGAGTTTGAGTTATTGCTGACACTGCCCTCCCGCACTCCGATACAATAGGGAATTTTAAGGATCCTCCTCTTTCACACTTATGCTTTCCCTTCAGCATCTTTCCACTGGATTCTTCACTCTCGTTTTAAGCCCAAATGGAGAACGTAACATTTCACACAACAGAGCTGCAAAGATCTTGGCTGCTCAGAAAGGAGAGCTTGCAAGCAGCACAGCACAGCACACACATCCCCCTAAAGAAGATGAGGATACACAAAGCTGATTCTTATGAGGTTTCATCTGCTGTGACTCTCTAGATCAAAAGGTTTTAAAATAATCTTACTTTAATATCTGGAAATTGGCCAAGGTATGTATCCATGGTCAGAAGTGCCTGATCCACCAGCTTCTGATGGAAATCCGTCCAGAGGAGATCATTGTTCTGAAAAACAAAAGTAATGCACTATTAAGAACAGAGCCCTACGTTTCTTTTTTTCCTCCATGAGTGCTCCAGAAAACAGTTTCAGTCCCCCAGAGCTCTTAAAAAAAAAAATAGTAATTTATTTGGAAAAACTAAGGAGCAGAGAAATTAGTTGAAAACTAATTTCTGTCATGCCAGAAACAGAGAAGTCTGATGCTGTTAATTCAGGTGACCTCTCCAGCACCCTTCATGGACCTTCCTTTGAAGGCCTGTCCTTTCCCCTGCAGTGCTCAAGTCCATACAGTGGAAGGGAAGATGAACATCAGGCTGGCTTTACCTTCTTCTCCCAGCAGCCACAAAAATGGGACACCTGACGCTACTTGGCACCATTTTCTGCTTTTCCTTTACATCACAGCTTTCTGGAGGATAATGAACAATAGCAGAAAGCTATTCCAGCAGTCTTCAGCTCTCACACCACAGCCTGATGGAGGTCACATCCAAGGCTTGCACTCTAACCTGTGCACATTTTATCCTTGATCTTATCTCAGGCACAGTAACTTCCCATCAACACCTTGCATTAAGTGGAAATTACCCCCTCTCCTGTTTTTCCACTTGAGCAAACAATTTTGGCTAAAATATTCGGGACAAATTCCCGTTTTATGTGGGAATTCCTCCCCCCCCCCCCAGGAATAACACTTTTCTCCTACTTGTCTTTTATTGAGAAAAATACAAAGGCATTAAAAGGGGGAGGTGGAGGGCTGAAAATATTCCTGCAGACCCTCAGAGCAGCTACAGTTAGTTCTTGGGATTCATGCTCCCTTTGACACCTCTGGCTCAAACCCTCTGGAGGGACAGTCTCCCAGGACACACCACAGTGGCTCAGGAAGAAACAAGGCCAACAGAGAATACGAAGCCCAACCAGCTGATCTACAATTCCATTACTTACTGCAACATTACTTCCTAATGGAAAGTTTCCATGTTAATGAAGGAACTGACCTGGAAATGTTCAGATTTTTTTTATTATTATTTATCTGCTTTGAAGTCAGTATTTCCTGGGTAAGATGCAGATGTTATTTCAGGTGAGATTTTCTGCAGGGGAAAGCAGGGGAAGGAAAAATCCTGCTCTCCCTTTCCCCACTGCTCCAACACCACCAACAGCTGCAGATAAGCCCAGTCCTGCAGCCTCACGGTGGATGGATCCACAGTACTGAACTGCCACAGCTGCTGCTCAGCAGAACAGCTGAGCAAGAGAGCAGAGGGTGCCTGCATCCAGCTGGACCCACCACACACACATGCCATGGGGCATCCCAGCTGTCAAAAGACAGGCTGTGCCCTAAGCTCCACAGAAAACATCTGGGCAAGTTGGGCAGGTATTACCTCACCCAGGGATGAGAAGAAAAGCAGGCTGGGGTGACACATGGCTCAGCAAAACAAGTTGGCAATTAAAATAAGGCAGCTGGTGGTACCGCTGTGAAGTTGTTGCAGCTACACAGCGGCTGCTCTGACCATGCTTTGGCCATAGATTTAGCTTGCCCTTTCTCTTGCACAGAGCATAAGCAATACATCCAGTTGACCCTACTAACTCTCTTTTGGCATCTTCCACCCTTGTTTAGCCACTGTTGGGGGAACAAATCTGTTGTGGGCATAAGCATATGGGCTCTGTGTAGCAGTCAAGCATCTGGGGACCATATCCCACACAGACAAAAATGCAGGACACATCCTGTCAGCTTTCCCTTCTTCCCAATGCTGAGTTTGTCTTTCCAATTATTCTGTAAAGTCATATGCCTAAAGAAATGTGGTGCACTGACACAGCTTCCAAAGCTCATTTCCACCGACAGACCAAGTCTGGTGACCCCACATTCTGGACAGTCTTACCTCTGCTATTTTATTTGTGTCATCTCTCCCAGGCCAATCCGGCTCATAAACTTCCTGCAAACACTCCGTCAGCTTCTTGGAGGCCTCATGCATGGCTAGGAAAGAAGAGAGAACCATGTCAGAAAGAATGAAATAGTGTGTCCCTCATAGTTTAACTCTCATCCTGAGGAATGGAGACACAGAAGGGTTATAACAAATGCTAAGTTGCTCCTTACAGAATGCCTGACCCTTGATAACAGAGATCACCAAGGTCACCAGAGGGAGAAAGGAACCAAGGATGCAGTCGCATCAAACCCTTTGTGTTCATCCTCTCCTAGCAGAACATGCAAGAGCCTACATGCTAAAACAGTACCACTCATTTGGCATACAAGCACAACCCCTTTCCGTCCCAGCTGGACCTGAAGGATTCCAAAAGATCACCCACCCAGACGAGGCCGACCTTTCCTACAACTTACACCTGCAGAAACACAGGAAGGGGATGGCTGCAGAAACCTCACAGCATGGGAAACGATCCCCTGCTCATGCAGACCTTACCTTTTACAGAAGCCAAGTAAGTTCGGAGGTCCTTCTGTAGCCTTGTGCCTTCAGACTGTGAACACAGGGAGAAGACCATCAGTTATTCTCTCATATAAAGAGAATGTAAGAAGGAGTCATCAAGCATTTCTAAATAAAGAAAAAGGGTCCTGCAGATGAGCTACACACCAGACCTATGGCCACATGAAACAAATATTAACAGGGAGACCACACAGCCCTGACTTGGTAAGCCCACAGCCAGACACCTGCAGGCATGTTTGGCCAACAATACCACCAAAGTACCAAGTAACTCCATGTGGGTAAAACTGATCTGCTCTTCCCAGAGACCAGATACCCCAGACCCAGCTAGAGAGGATCTTAAGGGCAACAGTTAGTTTATAAACCATGGGCAAGTGGGTCTATGCAACAAGTGTAACTAAAGGGAGTCTGTAGGATATAGAAGATAGAAGCAATTGCTTTATTTTGTACTGGTTTAACTCACCAGTTTCTCCTGCTACACTGCAAACCAAAACCCCAGTGCAAAGCAGGTACAAAGGACCTCTGACCTGCCCAAACATGGCTTGCAAATACAGAGTTAGTCATCTTTTTCTTTAGTTTCACCGTGGAGGTGGCCTGACAGCAGCAGATCTCACTCACTAGGAAACAAAGACTTAAAACCAGAAGATGGGTGGAATCTTGCCAATTTGAGCCTTCATATGACCCAGCTGAGCACAATACAAAAACCTAGATTAGAAAGGGTTGTGGAGATTTTTACAGCAAGGTTGGTCCAGACATTCACACATACATGCACTCCCCAAATGACCGGTCTCCTGCACTAGAATAAGCATACTCAGGCACACCTCCCCTCTACCATACCATATATCATCGACAGTGGAGCGAAGCTGACAGGGAAATACTCCCAAACCCAGGCAGTGACATTATACAAACAAAAATGAAATTAAGAGAAAAGCAAGGCTTGAGAAGCTGACCAGCACCATCGCAAAGCATATCAAAGCAAGGGAAGGAGCTAACGTTGAGGGTGTCTGTGCAGATAACCTCTGGAGTATGCAAGTACAGAAAGAAGTTGAGAGACAAAGACCTCTGTTATAAGAGGGTTTCTCTTACTCTGTAGAATCTCACTGGATCCTCACTACCCCCCAAATTAGCTGTAAAACAAGAACACAGGAAAGCAACAACTACACCTCACACCTTCCTCACAGCCTGCTGCAATTCCTCCTCCTCTTTCCCAGTTTGAGTCCCATTGGGGGTGGGGGGCCAGCATAATGAATTTTGACAGCTGAAGACAACTCCAGAGACAAGGAGCTCGCAGGACATCTCTGACAGCTGTCTCAGAGCTACTAGCTTCAAAAGCAGATGCTTCCCATCAGCCCTCCCCAGCACCTCTTTCCCCAACTGG
Organism: Falco cherrug; assembly: GCF_023634085.1. NCBI lineage: Eukaryota > Metazoa > Chordata > Aves > Falconiformes > Falconidae > Falco > Falco cherrug. The sequence continues at coordinate 27,491,483 of NC_073704.1, read as the reverse complement.
GCTCACGCTGTGATCCTTTGTGCTTTCAGTGCAGCTGCGCTCTCTAAGCAGAGGCTAAATCTGCCCAGCTGTTGAAGTGGCAGCGCTAGCACAGCTTTGTGGAGAAATACATCTGCTTCCAATACTATGGCCCAATTTGTTTCCCTTGCCTCAAAAGTTCTGGATAAGTTCACACTTGTTCTTTTCCTGCCATCAACAAAGGAAACAAGGGAAAGAGCTGGCTACTTTTATAAAAGAAAAGCAGACTCCTAGTCTGGAGAAACATTGGGAACTGATCCAAAGCGAGTACAAGAGGGAAGAAATAATGACCACATCAGCTGCAAAAGTCCTAGGAGTTCTTAAAACACAGAGCAAACAAATGTAGAGCTTTTTGTTGACTTAAGGTGAATGTGGAAACCTGGGCAGATCAGACTTTCCTAACAGCGCAATCAAAAACCACCAGGGAAGAGGTACAAGAGTAATCAAAGAGCGCGCACACACACACAGAGGACCATCAGGGAGGCAGAGCTGAAAAGCAGCAGTTCAGTCAAGATGTAACATATCTTTGCTCATGCCCAATGCAGAAAGCAAGAAAGTCTTAGAGGAAAGCAGTGCTGTCTGCCTAGAATTGGTCTGTGCTAGAAATCACAGATTGGAACAGGCAAGATGAGATGTCAGAACACAAGAGAAAATGGTACAGAAGACAATACCATGCAAAATCCCTCCGATGAATACATTGTCACTCTGCAGCTGTAGTCATTCCTAAAAACAATAAATTTGAACACAACTTCCAGGTTATCAGAAACTAATCAGCAGGGAAGGTCCTCTGCAGAACCTGCCCCACCACACACTGGGGCACTGCTATATCTAGAATGGTAACTCTGAAATTTATAGCACCTAAAAATCAGAAACCACCTATTAAATTGTGCCTATACTTGCCTGAGTCCTGCCAAAGCAGCCCATGACAACCCGGACACATGAACCCTTCAAGTCTTGATATGCAGTCCCAAAGTCATGGGGACAAAAGTATCCTCAAAGCTACACCAGCATTGCAATTAAACATCAAAACAAGACTTTTAGATAGACCACCTGAAAAACCTGCAAGTCAGGGCCTGAGTACTGAAGCGTGCAACTGCAGCAATGCACAATCAACCTCAACACCTCTCCCTCTGCAACGTGTGGTCAGCCGACGTGAAGCGCTGCATCCTGCAGCTGGAGTGGTCTCTCTCAGTCACATCTTTCTGATGTTTAAAGTCAGAGTTACAGCTGATCTCTACGACTATGGGACTACCCAAGTCTCTTAAAAGTACCGAGCCTGCCAGGGAGAGTGAATCGACTTTACAGCCTGCAAGATCTCCAGGCAGAAAGATTTTCAAAGACAGGCCCATGTGCACAGTTTTGCCATGAATCCCATTTCCTCAGCTCCCCTGGGCACCTAGGCTTCCCATCCAAGTCCTTCTTTGCCATTTCCATTGCTTTATTTCTTGTCCACTAGTGAAGCAGCTCCCTCACTTGCTACAAGCATTTCTTTTTATTATTTTAAGCATTAATGCTTTCCCAAGAAACTCTGGCAACTGCCTTCTCTCTGTGCCTGCAGCACCTGCTTTCTTCAAGCAGGCTACAGCAAGCTGTCAAGCACAGCCACAATTCTGTATAAACACCTCTCACAATGCAGTCAGACGCTGTCAAACACTATACAAAACAGAAGCTTTCAACACCCTTGAGTGCACATTTAAGACATGCTTCCTGAACTCAAAGGTAAAAAAGGTAAGGAAGAGAGTTAAACTGGAATCTGGAAAATTAATCCACTTCCCAGTTATTGAAGAGTTTAAGGGTGTGCAGAGGGAAGTTATAGAGGTATGGTTGAATCTAAAGATGTTAAAAAAAAAACCCTAATAACACAGTAATTTTTAAATTGCAAGAACATAAAGAAGAAATTGTGTGTGTGTGTGTATATATATATACACACACAAAAAAAAAAAACCTCCACAGAAGGAAAGTAAAACTAGGACAAAAATGAAAGATCAGTGCCAGTTCTGAAGCCCACATGCATTTCTCATCCCTGCACTAACAAACTGAATGAAAACCTTTGCACAGGGACAATGGCACTGTGTCCTAATATAGAAGTGACCACAATAAGTTGTTCTACTCAAACACACAAGCGTCATCTTGTTTGAACAGATATTGCCATACTTGCAATCACAGTGTAATTCAACCCTGTGAGCCTATAACATAAGCAGGGGTAATACGAAGGACACTATGCACAGGAAGATGCACCTTTAAAAATAGATGTGCTGTGCTTGGGAGGGTGGAAGAGCTCTCCTTCAGAAGACCTAAAGAACCACCTATTACTTATAGTTCTGTGACAGAAAAACACAAGAGTGCTTTTGTATCTTTTTTTGTACTTTCTTGTTTTGTTGGGGGGTTGTTATTTACAATACCTTTCACCGAGCCCTAGCTAAGTATGTGACTTTCCATAGAGCCGTTTCTTGGTAGCAAACAGGTTTCCCAAAACATTTTTTCCCCCCAGTCTACAAGAAAAATTATTTTATCCTAATATTAGACTGCAATCCCTTCTTTACATAACCTCCCTGGTTTTGGAGTTCTGATGGGAAGGATTTTTAATATCAGGAAGGATGTTCTGCACCTGAGAGGGGCAGGTAATGTCCTGCTCCATATTAGATTAATATAAGGCTGGAAGAGCAGACTGTGGAATTAGCAGGTTGAGGGGGCCAGAACTGAAACATCAGCTCCAGGTAAGCCCCCTACTCAGAAAAACTTCAGAGCTATTAAGACACAAACCATGAACTGGTGAGAAGCTCTCACCCCAGGGTACCAGGCAAGCTGTTCAACTTGTTTTGCTACGTTGGGCTGCAATGGGAACTGCTGGGCATGAAGGGTTCTTGTCTAGAAAGGAAGTCTCTCTCTGAGCTACTGACTGTAATGGTCCACAGCCAAACCGACACCACAAGAGCAAAGATTAAGTCCACGCTGCCTGCCCTGCAGGCTGAGGCTGTGCTGAACACCATGGGGTACGGGCAGAGAAGGATGCAGCCTGTGCCAGCAGCAGCTTGCCTCTCATGTGTTTGGTGTGAAACACTTTAAACCAACCCAGAACTTCCACATGAGTGACAGCTCATGAAGGGTATTCAAAACCCAGCCACTCTGCCAGGCAGAAACACAACGTTGTGCCAGGTGTAAAGGCTGCCACCAGCCTACCACTCTCTGTCTCACCAGTGAGTATTTCAGATGCAGGGGAAGAGATGCCAAAGCCTGGCATGCCTCAGGCAGGGGCTGTGTTGCACCTTTGCAGCAGACCTCTTGCTCCCTGGTCTGTGAGGACAATTTCGAAGACAAGACCCTTGTGCTGGTGCCTGAACACAAGCGACACCAGGAAAGGGAAGGAGCGGGGAGCCTTCAAATGAACTTTTTGGGAGGTTAATTACCAAAGATAATCTGTCATGAGGGAGTCTGAGGTCCAGTTGTGCTGCTTGTTCAACCTTCAAGGGACACAGGTGAGCCCTGTAGCCCTGCAGAAGCATGGCTGCATCCAGCTCATTTGTCACACAGCAAATCCATCTGTTTGAGATAAAAAGCTCCTACCATTCAGAGACCTCAGTAGTGCTCGTAAATGAACCTGAATGGGCAGAGAGCTGGCAAGTGCAACGCTTTCCCTTATGCCCACTCAACCACCGTCTGAAAGAACCACAAGATGCCATGGCTGAAAATAAGTGAGTTTTAGACTTGCTCTCCACTCACTGACAGCCCACACGCAGCTGACACGTGTGTCAAAGCTGCCCAACAGAGTCTTTAAGAGCCAGAGGAACCTCTGATCAAGCAGCAAACAAGGCTGCTGCCTGGTCACAGCCCAGCCAGTTCCACAGGAGAACTGTTCTGTCACAAGCCTGCAGCAAAAGATCAGCTTTCCTCCAGACTTACATTTCCCACTGGAGCAAATTTTTTAAGGAAAGGCCACAGAAATCTCATACATAGCTATCATACACGCAGATATCACACATATATATACACACTTACATATATTTATAAGTATATGTATACGCACCTATAGCTGACATTTTTTCCCTAGTCTGCTTGGCACAACAACTCCTCAGCCCTGGATACCCTAACAATCCAGCTAACTCATATTTATGGCTAACCCTAAATAACATATTATGTTATTAACCCTAAATAACATAAATGGTTAACCCTGGTAAAACAGCCATTTCTTGCATTTATTTTAGTAATACAGACACTGAGGGCCAAAGCAAAACCAACAGCCCCCAAGCAACCAATGCAGAGCAGCCTCCAGCTCCTTTGACAAATTACTTGGAGAATTTAGTTCATGGCCTGCCCCTGCAACACAGGAAAAGAAATTCAGTTTTAGGGGTACAGAGGCAGTGCTTCTTTAACAGGCTTCTTGGTGCACCACTGGAACTTGTGGCTTTGGAAATTGAAAAGCCATCCCAGACAACCAGACCAAGAAGTCTAGATTTCAGTTTTTCAGTATTTCTCCTTTAAAAAGGTTATTCCCTGACTGCTGATACTTAAAAATGATACAGAAAAATCACATCTGGTAACATCACATTGTCAGAAAGCAGCCAAACTGTATTCCTTTGTACAAGACAGTATCATTGGTGGACGTGCTATAGAGATGTTGCATGAACTTCTAGAGTAACAGCTACTATTGCTGCCAAAAGAATGAGTGTTAGTCTCCAGGAATCTGCAGTCAGCTCCAGTGAGACATAAGTCAAAGTCAGACTGAAAGATTTTCATTATATTCAGCTGTAGCGAATCCCTTCTCAGCTGGTTTTGCAACACATACCCGCATCTGCTGAGTCTTAACAGCCACAATGCAGCTGCCGCTAACAGCTCCAGAAAAACTTCCTAAATATGTCAGGGCACAAAGTGGGTAAAAGATCTCTTCAGCACTACTTGAGCGTGGCATGCATTCCCTGCCACAAAACTAGCGAGACTTCCCCCAACACCAAGCACCGGGGTGCAAATCCCCTGAGGCAACTGATGTTTTCCCCTCCCCTGGGTGGCTGAAAGCTCCAGGTCTAAAAAAACACAAACAAACAATAAAAACAATCACCAACAAAAATAAACCCACCACACACCCAATTCAAAACATAAACCTAGTGCTGTCTAAGTAGGAGGGTGGGGAAAAATTGCTACACTGTTAAAATATTTTTGTGCGCTAAAAATACAGGGATGAAGCAGACGCAAGGAATACTAATGACTGAGGCCTGACACCGTGATTGTGCAAGGATGGGGAGGACATCAGATTTAGATCTTAGCCAGATGTTCTCTTATCACCATTTGCCTTCTCTGTCTTTTGCCCTCCACTGCGCTTAGGAAACGGAAACTGCCTTTTTTCCATTTTATTTTTGATTTCTAACCCGTTTCCCATCCTATCTATTCTTTCAGAGACACAATGTTGCTCTATCTCTGCTTCCAGCCCAGCAGGAAAAACTACATTACGAAGCAGCTGCTAACTAAAGAAAGTGTCTGGTTGAGCCATTCTTTTTCCTAAACTTGGGTCGAGAACAAGTATTATTTTCCAGCATACACTCTCACCGACTCCATGACAGGGACACTGGAAGACGCAGCGTAATTTCTCATAAGTGAACAAGTTGTGGGTCACTTCAACAGGCCTACAGCATCATTTAATTTAACGGGCTTCAATTGCATACTGTAGCAGATGACTGGAAGCTAATACTGAAACCCAGGGTGTAATTAATTATGTATCGTCAGTTATCTTACCAGCTGTTTGTTGAAGTTCTGCACGCACTGCTCAAACTGCTCATCTTTTGTTTCATCTGCTTTCCCAAGCTTCTGAAGGACCTGCAGAAAAAAGAAGAAAAGAAATTGGAGACTTCAAACACAGATGCAGCAAAGCAGAGAGAGAAACTTTTTCAAGTTCTTGCCCATGAGGCTGAAAGGAGAGTTGAAAATTCTCCCTTGTTCTTGCGATCAGAATATCTGGCATATTTCTCCACACACTCGTAATTTGAAAAAGGACTTAAGGACAAATCAGGATGAACTCATACCTCTTACGCTTTACTGTACCAAAGAGCATGACTGAGGTTTGTCCTTCACTGGTCTAATGCTTCTTGCAGACAAGGCAGTAGCAACCTAGTTGTTTATCTCCTGGGCCAGCAAGAAACAAACCACATCCCTAATATGCCCGAGTTACGCTTATCCCGATTTAACAGTAGTCTCTGGTCTAGACAGGGTGAGGGGTTTTGCTCCCAGAATAGCTAGTGTCCTCAAACACAGAAGGCCATGCAAAGACCTTCTTAGAGGGAGAAGGTAGAGCAGCTGGAGTCCCACCTTCCTTTCACCTTTTCTGACTATGCACATGCTGGGCAGAAGCTGGCTGTTGACAGCAGTTGAGGACCTTACACCATGAATCTATGTGACACTCAGTCTAAGCGTCACATCTGAGAGTGTCAGCAGCCAGTCCTGTTCCTCTCACCACCTCCCTGCACAGCACAGCTCCGCACAGCCTGGAGGGGGTGGGGGGGGGGGGTGGGGGGGGGGGGTGGGGGGGCGGGGAATCCTTATCAGACTACTTCCCTTATCACCCTTCTCTCTTAATGACCATGCAGCTAAATGGATCACTCCCAGGCTCTGAACAAAGCAGCATTTCATCTCCTGGGTGGGAAGGCAGGTCCCTCACAAGAAGGGTGGGCAAACTGCAGCTGTGGAGGAGGGCAGCAGTTACTTGTCAGGCCCCAAGCAACTCCAGCATGGATAGAACAGTGTAAACTGTAGCTGGTTAAGCTCAATTACAACATCTTTTGTTAATCAAAAAGAAAACCTGACCATGCCAAAAAAAGCCTCATCTTGCAGGTCCAATAAAACAGAGGAAAGCCCACCCGGTCCTCAGTCAGAGAAAGTTCTGGGGAACACGAGGTGAGCTAGAAAGGATGCTGAGGGAGCCCCCTGAGAAGCAAGGCAGCTCTAGCTGGCAAGGGTATGACTGCCCAAGAGGCAGAAAGCACTGGAAAGCTGAAGTCTCTCATGCTCTTCTGAGCACAGCAGTCCTTTAGCCACAGATGTCAGCCATCCTGGTCAGCCCCTCCTGGGGGGAAGATGGCCAAGATGGAAAAGCAGGTGCATGCTGCTGCCATCAGGTCTAGAGGAAGGCCACTATTAAGCGTCCCCACACCAGCCACTCTGAAAGATTGCGGGTTAGCCGGAACAGCCACCCAAACCAGCTTCCTCTGCTTCCCACAGACCTTCCCAGAGGATGTAAAGAGGACTTTTCCCCTGTAGGGCAGGGATCAGACTATCATGTCTGGTCCCCAAAATAGCATTGAAAAGGTCCATGCAACATAATGCAGAACAGAGTATTTTCCGTTGGAAGTCACCTACAACGCTCATCTAGTCCAACTCCCAATGCACCTACTGGCCCACTTATCCTTTACACTGCCAAGGTGGAGGACATTTGTGTTATGTCTATTTGGATACTCTCAGTTCCCCTCTCCCACACAAACACAGATATTCCCAGCTCACCCCGACCACAATAACTGACTCCGGCACTAGACATGATATCAGTGCAGTCATTCAGCACCCGGCTAGTAAGTCCCCTTATTTAGGCTAGGATTGAATGCCTAGGAGGGAATCACTGGTTTTCAACATCCCTCTGTTCCAACAGCCTCTCTTCATCTCCAGGAATCGCCGAGGTATTCAAGTGTCAGCAAAAGGAGGGGAAAGGACACATACAGATGAAGAATGCCTTCTTTGTGACCAAGGACGGAACCAAAAACCTCCAGAGTTAGAAGCACAACTTTCTGCAACTCAAGTGACACAACAGCAACAAACACCGCAGCTACAAGCACTTAACATGCTGGGTAAACCTGTCTACACAGCAGGATATAGCACAAATAGTCCCTTCTTCCTCTCAAACCTTTGGTACGTAACAGCTTGCAGGAGAGCAGAAGCAGCAATAATGTTCGGACAGGCAGAGTCCTGTATGCCAGCCACTGGTGCCTCCTTTGCTCATCTGCCGCAGTGAAGGGGAGCACATGCCACAGCAACACTGCTGCTGGGGCTACACATCCCTCTGCCACACCAGCCGGAGAGGGGGATTCAGTATGGTCTCATCTTTCTCATCAGGTGGTATGGTGAACCTCTCCCAGAAGGACACTGCTCAAAGTCCTGGTGTTCAGCTGTACTCCCCTAGGCTACCAGATTCATGGAGCATGGTTTTCCCACCTGCTGGGTAACTTCCTAGATGCCCAAAGAGCCATCACACCAGTAGCACCCATCACCAATAACAATAAAGTACACAAGCTGCAGATTCCAAAACAGAATGATGTTCCCAGTGTGCAGATTAATAGAATAATTGGGGATATAAAGGAGCTTTTTATGGCTAGTCAGGAGACTTGATGCTTTCAAGCCTGGAGGGGAGGGAAGGAGACCATTTAACTCTGAAGAATCCAGAATATGTCGCCAGGGTCAAAGGTTTAGAACAGCCTCAGTAGTCACAGTGCTTCCTGGTGTAAAACACTGAGCAGCACCCACAGACTGCTCATTGTGGGAAGCAGGTGCGTGGCTGCCACATGTCCAAGAACTTAATCTGCAGTTCCACTGCTCCTTGAGGCACATGAACTCTGAATCTGGGATCATCCGGCCAGCTGGGAACATTCACTTACTGAGGTGCTCTGTACAAGTCCTGCAAAATGCTGGGCACTGGAAGGGGCTCCAGCTCTCAGCCTATCTCTCAGGAAAAAACTCCTGCTGCAATAGTGATGCTGAGCTGAGGAGCAGCTCTGAATGGGGGGGGAGGGTGCAGGAAGAAACCCTACATTTTTCCACAGTGGTGACATGGGGTGCGCGAAACAGAGGATTTGAGGATGCCAGCAGTGGAACAAGGCAAGGAAAACAAAACCAGTTACAAGACAGAGGCTGTGAGAAGTGAATCCTTGGCTACATTAAAAAAACCTGCTCTTGCTTCCTATACTGTTCCCCAATGTGGTAGGTGAAGGCACGTGCCCCACACCTGCTGGCCCTGTAGGCGAGTCCCAGCCACACAGCCCTCTCTGATCCCTTTATTACTTGCTATGACAGTGGAGAGACAACAGCCCTTGGCTGCAGCAGGGCAGGGGACAACTTCTCATACAGCTTTCACTCCAAAACACATCTGCCCCACACAAACAGCCCAGAGGTCAAACCCTAAACCACTTGAGCAGCATAAAACGACGGCTCCACAAGGCTGGCCCTCGAGCCGGCTCCCAGCTCTCCATCAAAGACCTGTACAGGCATGTTGTGCTACCACATCCCTCTGGACCCCCTAAACCAGCCAGGGACGGAGCAGATGGCCCTGGGTGTGCTGCTGACTGCAGGCACGTCTGTGCTCACTGCTAATAACCCATGAGCTCACAGGACAACTCCCCTCCCCAGGCTGGTATGTGCCGTCATAGGTCAGGCTATTCCGAGTGAGCCATGGCTGCTCCCTCCCTTCCCTTGCAATGGTCTTTAATCCCCCAGCTCACTGCAAAGCCAGATAAAGTTCGGATGGAAACTTCAGGCTCTTTGATAGCTATTAATGGAGCAGATTTACCAGGGTAGGAGTCAGGACCTTGCTGCAGCTCCCAAATCTCAGGCGGATCAGAGATGGTGTGATCTGTCAGCTGCTGTCTGGAGGCAAACCACACCAGGCATGGATATGGCATTTAAAAGATTAAGAAGCAACCATGGCTAGGATCCTTGGACTGCCCTTGACCTGAGACGTCCTGGCTCTGCGTAAAGATAGGGACCATTTCAAGATAGTGCAAGCAAGGGTGAAGCGGGTAATACTTTGTATGAATCCCACAAAACACTTTGTGGGATGGATTTCAGAGGGACCTCCAGCACTGCTGTGGGTTCCAGTCTTGGCTTGCTATGGACTCACCATGGCAGGGTGAGGGTATGATCCTAGCCAATGTTTTTTGGCCTCAGGCACTGGACATCATTTTCCAGTGTCGCTCAGAAAGCAAGTCTCTTTCAACAATTAGCTAGATATTCAGGTGCTCTGTGTTTATTATGAACTAGGACCACAAGCAAGTGACCAGCTACTGCAGCATCTCCAGACACAGCCAAATTCTACTCAAGGAGCCTCAGTTTTCCCTGTATTTGAATTAAAGCAGCAAGGAACAAGGAGATTTAGAGTTTGACTGAAGTTTTAAAAGCACTTTAAGATCCTATGAGGCAAGATGCTATTAACAAACAAGTAAATTACCACATTCCTCTCATGTCATTGATGTATTTGTAATCTGCTGTTGCAGGCAGAACCATCTGCAGTCAGCTTTGAATTGCTATACTTTAAGAAGTGAGATAACACAGAAGTAACAGAAAAATCCAGAAATCCTCTGTACCAGAGACCCGCCATTCTGCTAGCAATGGTCAGAAGTAAAGGCATGAAACAGCCTTTAAAAAACAGCAACTTTTCCCAGCAAAATGGAATGTTTACTTAAGGAAATCCAAGCTGCAGATTTTTCTCAGAGGCAAGACCATAAGATTCACAGGGTGAGTGGGCATTACCTAAATACCACAGCTTTGTAGGACTCAAAAGGAAGCACCGTATCTGGCTGCAGTTTACCTTCTTTTTTTTTTCCAGGTGTACTGGAGGAAGCATTCCTGGAAAGGCAAACCTCACACACTGCTTAGCTTAGTGTCTCTCTCTAGTGCTCTGCTTTGAGCACCGGATGTTAAGGAAATTGAGATCAGTCCTGTGACCACCAAACTGACATAGAACAGCAGTCACCATCAAGGACAAATACTTGTCAGCAGTGCAGCAGCAGCTAGCATCAAGAAGCAGTATCAGACAAGTAGCAGTTCTGCTTTGCTCTAAAAAGCAACTGTAACAGACTCACATTTATGCTTTGTAATATGAGAAATACAGGCCAGTTGCTTAATGCATCCACAGTTATCGCTCAACACCTTCCCTTACTCTCTTCTGAAATTTAAGTGCCACAACAAAAGCCCTAAAACCCCAAATATTCTCAGCAAACCCCATATAGACCCATTATGTGAACCAGTAACCTAATAAAACTCTGCTTTTCACAGAATATGGGTCACCCAGGCCAACAACCAGTGTATAGAACATAAGTGATAAGTAGGAAGGCAAAAAATGAATGCAGCTTGTGGATCCCAAACAGGAGCTAAATCTGCGTTAGAAACATCTGAAGGTAGGGTGGTCCAGCCCTGAAGAGGGAGTCATTAAGCCCACAGCCAGAGAAGCTGAGCCCTGCAGGTCCACATCTTACTGCCCCCTGTACTGGAGAAGGGGCTGTGGTTACATCTTACTGATACGAGCCCAATACTCCTAAATCACTCCATCTCCTGACCTCTCCACCCCTCGTAAACGACGCCTCTGACTTCTGCTTTGTCTGCCAGCTCTGCATAATCTCCAACTACCAACTGGGCACAGAGCCAGTAAATACTGTGACTAATTTTGAATTGCAACAAATTGGCATGTGCCAATGGGTCAACTAGCAACAGAACAAATAAACCTTTGATCTCAGGCTGCTGCCTGTTCTTCCACGGGAGACGTTGTACTCTGAAGAGGGGCAGAAGAAAACAGTGTCCAAGTCTGATAGAAAGCACAAAGCCACCTGACTTACAAAGGAAGTTTCATAAGCTTTTTTATCTTATTAAGCCTGGTTTCTTCTCTGCTCAAATGAACTGTGACTTGTTTAACAAAGTAGATTTATGCTCATGGAGTAATTTGGGTTTTGCACTCAGGCTTGGGGAGAAAAGCAAGAGTGGCAGTGAGAGCCCTGCTTCCTTCCTGACATTCTCTGGGAGCAGGGCACATCCTCCTGCCCTCCATGCCTGCCTTTCAGCTGGTTTTGGGGGCAGCCTGGCTTTCCTCATGCAAGCCTGGCACAATTAAGTCTTTCTTTGAAAGAATTGGACAAAGGAGGATGGGGGTGGAGAGGAAGAAACTCCAAACATATTAACGCTTCATTTTAAACTGAGGAAATTATTCCTGTGGCTGAGCAATCAGCAAGACCCTCAGATCACTGGAAGATGGGAAAAGCAATGTCACACTTGGCGCAGAGCAGTTCTTGTTTGCTTCTTACTTGCTAACAAGGTTCAATAGATCCTGCAAAGACAGGACGTTGCCTCCATCACTGGGCAATCAGGGTTCAATACAGCATTTTGTTAGAGACTTCCTGAATGACCTAGAAAAGCCATGTCCAATGTCACATCCATCCAGCTGTAAAGAGGAGTGTTTGTTCAGCATGTCACAGAGTTAACAAATTTATCCCTGGCACCTCCAGCTAGCAACAGTGAAAGTAGTACAGAGATGAGATGACAAATTTTGAGTGCTCAGCTCAAGACACATTAAATTTGATTTTCACAGGTGTTCCTCTAATTGAAGTATGTGAGATGTGCATGCTTAGCCATATTCTAAAACCCAACCTGAAAAGGAAAAAAAACCCAAACACCTAAAAATATAATTTTCTGGTCACATTGGGGTGTTGAAGTCTCATAACATCCCCAAAAAATATGCTGGTAGTGAAGAATTTACATCATCACAATAGATTGCATGGAGATCCCTTGCTAATGAAAGACTTTAAAAAGTTAAGACAAGCATTTCAGGTGTAATTTAAGCCAGACTGATCCTAGTCCACATTTCAAAGCTATTCTTCTCAGATCCTGAAGAGGACAGCAACAGGAGGTCAACTACTTTGTCTGTGAATAAACATCCTCCTCAAAAAGACCTCACTCCTTCCTCCATACCACAGTCAAAGTGTAATATACATTGAAGCATGACTGGGTAATAACAGCATGTATAGCCTATGGTCAAAGAAACATGTGCCACTGCCACTTTCCCTAAATGGCACTATATTGCAAAGTTTCTGTCAGAGCAAAAGTCACACTGCATTGCCTTGAAGGTTCAACTCAAACAGCTGATTCTGACAGCTACTAAAAAGCAGCCTCACCATGATCTGCACCTTCAGGACACACCTCTTGAGTTTAACATTACTCACACTGGGTTGCCTTACAAGGTTCGTCTTTCTCCCTCATTCTATAGTCAAGGGGGGGGGGGGGGGGGGGGGGGGGCAGGGTAGAAAGGAGCTTCACTTTCTTATCCTGGATTATTTCCTGGAGAAACCTGCTTCCCCATAATAGGCTCAGAGAAAGTTCATGGCAACAAGTGTCACCACACTGAAGTCAGCATCTTAAGAATACACCCCTATTTCTGATCATGCCAGGTGCAGGACAAGATGTAGAAATTAGTACAGCAGGTGCAGGACTTGATTTCAAGTCTGGTGGCTTGGAACAATGGTCAGTTTATCCATAAGGCTAAATCACCAGTAATAAGTAATATCCCCAAGAAGGGAGTACACAAAGGACCTGTCCCATTTTCGAAGCTGCATGTTGCACCCCTTTTTCTACAAAGCATAAAAAGAGGATTGTTTGGCTGCAGCAGTTGCCAACCCCGTTCTGAAATCAGAGACCTTCCTCGAAGCAACTACAGCATACAAGCCCGTAGCAATGGCCCTATGGGGACAAGCTATGCCTAACTGCGCTGTGTGCTTCACCCAAGACCTCAAGCAAATCTAAGTTATCATGTTCAGTTTCTCTCCATGGGGCAAGGCAGCTAGTATCCACCATAAATGGATGCAAAGACTCAGCTAGCTGCTGCACTAAAACATCTCAAAAACAAAAACATGTAGAAACATGTTAATCAGTACTATGACATGGAGGACATAATTTTTGTATTTGCGTTCCCTGTTCCGTAAAGGTACTTACATTACTTAATGATATTCACTATGAAGACTAATCAGAGCAAGCTTGCGAAATCTTCTACTCATAAGATGCTTCCTCCTGTGCTTGGCTTCCTTTGAGGATGCTTTTCTCAAGTTACAGGTTGTCGAACAAGGGATTCACGTCACTCATAGTACTGGTTATCAAACACTACATCATTATACACAGTATATCATTATCAAGTGCCCTAAGAGCATAGGTAAATGAAATGAGAAGAATTGGGTCTAACCTTCATACTTGTTCAGCCCAGGACAGCCAACAAGTGGAGAGAGAGAAGGCTCTGGGTATTTTAACTCTGCACACTGGTCAGTCTCCCGTGTCCACCCCACAGCCTAAAGATAAGGAATGGTGTTGAGGCACAACACAGAGGCAGCAAAATTGCAAGGAGTGGCCAAGGTCCAGAGACTCACATTCCTCTCATACTACTCCACAAGTCTAGCAAATCTTGGGCTGCACCTGAAGCTCAAGAAACTCTATCCTAGGCTGTTGTTAAAGAACTGCTGTCTTGCTTTGCAAGTCAAAATTCCTGTGTCCATGAGTAAAGCCTTGTGCCCAAGATAAAGAGCCCTTCTAGATATGGGGCCAGAATCCCTACAGAATCTTCTACACCAGGAAAAAGGCTAGGATGGTTTTCACTACCCTGCTTACTTCTTCCTCTGTTTCTACTGCTCTCAGCATCTGCAATATATCTGCTGAACTCACTCCCTGTCTCAGCAAGACCAGCATCTGAGGACCAGCATAAAGAGCCTCTGTTTCTGGAGTAGAGCCTGCAGCAGATTCCCCCTGTCCATTCCCACCCTTCTGACGTACTCAATTTTTACTGAGGGAGGTACCAAGTACTTTGCTTTCCATTTCCACCCTGTGATCAAATCACTTTTCTAAATTGGGCTTTGACATTTCTCTGCCTTAATGCCACTCAGTCAGGGAAGCCTTCATTACCAGGATCTGCTAACACTGTCTCTAACTATAGTATATTGTCAATAAGAAAACTGAAGTAAGCAGAAGGAGGAAAGAAAAGGAGTAGCACAATGGGACAGGCTAAAAGCTCCACACCTGGCTGGCACAAACTTCTTTGCAAAACCCCTCCCTCTTAGAGGAAGGAGTCTGTTGAGGACTACCACCTCCTGAGCAGAGCATTTTCCTCCGAAAGCTGAAATTTCCTTATTCAGAAATCAAGTATGACCACTTCAGAGGATTGAGAGAATAATTTTGCCAGCCTTATTCTGTTTCCTGCTCCCCTGAGTCAGGAAAGTAATTCCAGAAAGCTTGTTCTTGAATACCTACCCAGGTTGGAGGTTTCTCCTTCACCACCAAAATTCACGACATACTGCCTACACAGCCTTTCCACCTGTTGCATACAGGACAGGCAGCACCTTTGTGCAAGTTCAAGTCATGTTCTTCAAGCAGTTAAATCTAACTGCTTCAAACAAAGATAGGAGCTGACGTTCTGTATGTAGGCACTCTCATCCCCTTTAAGGCAAAATCCTATATGCTATGACAGTCACTGAGCAGGTACCCACATTACTCAAGTTTTCTAAACTTGCATATATTCACACATGTATATTTCTGTACGACTCACCCAGACTTCAGGACCCCAACCAACCTGAACCACTGCAGGTGGCTGCTAACAAAAGACACTGGAGAAGGGACAGTCCAGAGACCTGTAGTAACGCACTTGTGCACAGACTATCATTGAGTTTCATCTGTCCACAGACTATACCAGCTGCACTGAAGGTTTGTCGGCATTTATTAACATTGGTGAGTCCATGAAAAACCTTTCATGGGTTCCTCAATGTTAATAAGCACTGACTGTTATGGAAGGCAAAGCCGTAATATTCCGGCACATTATACAGAATAATACCAACAACATCCAAAGTGTTTCTACTTATTTTATGCAGTCAGTCTTCAGAACTTATCCAGCCAGTTTTCAGAAAGACAGATCCTCCAAATAAAGGCAGAACCAGGCAAATCCTCATGATCTAGAAATAAGTGGTCATATAGTGAAAACAGTAAGTTAAAAACCCACTGAGAGCCCTGAAGTCTCCAGTCTCCAAGTGTATTCAGTTTTCTCCCTCCCCCCCCCCCCCCCCCCCCCCCCTTTTTGCATGTAACTCTGGACTACTTATGGGGAAGCCTGGGAGCAGGTCTGAACACTAGAATGAACTGTCCAAAGCTTGTGCATTTAAAAATAAAAAACAAGACACAGCTGCAACTTGCATTTTAGCTAATACCCACTAGACAACTGGGGTTTTGTTAGGAATTGGGGTGGTTCTGACTGATTTCCATGATCCTCTTCTCTTCTGAGTGAAGGTCCGAGTACTCCTTTGCTTCTTTAATCACCACGCTGCCTGAAGCACTCCAAGAGCAACAAGCCAACAGCTTCTATCTCACTTTTCTCTGAAAACTTCATACTTTCAGCAGGAGTAACTCTCAGGTTACTATAAGACAGTCAGTCCTTTTCATCCTCCCAACCTGACTATACAAGTACTTCATATCCAATGCTGTTTGACTAGCATTAGACAAGTAGGAAGGAGACCACAGTTAAACCTATCACCTAGCCGTCCTGCCTCCAGAAGCCATCTACTCCCTGCAACACCCCAGCAGCTTCCTGCTACTACCGTATGAACAGTCTTGCATTATAGATTAGAAGGATCTGAACTGTGAAACGATCCAAAGACTTCTGAAATTTGCCTGTATTTCAATACATATGGGTTAAAGGAGCAGTGTAGTGTTGGTATTTTGGGAGCATTTTTTTTGCTTTGATGCAGAAAGGTCATCTAGTGACCCAGTCCTCTTCAGTATTTTCTCCAAATTCCCAGGATATCACCAGGAAACTGAACAGATTGTTTATTTCTATACCTCTTATATAGGACTCATAGCATGATGGCATCCAGATAGTTTAATGAGTGCTATACAGATATCCAGCCAGTAGAGATGCTTTTAAAAACATTCATAGTCCTTAACCTTGTTCCAAAGGCTCACCACTACTTCCTCCATGCAATAATATCTAAAACTCAGCAAGTTTCAGGGGTTGATTCTTGGCTTTCCACAAAACAGCAGTGGAATTGTTCTGCAAATCAGAGTTTTTCAACCAAAAGGCACAGGAAGTACGGTGCAGCTGATCTGCTAATTCCAGCCTCATACAGACTCATTAAGGAAAGAGATACAGATGATATTCAAGTGTACACTAAGCCCAGGGGCTCAGTCAATTTTTTGTGGCACCAGCTTTGGCAAAAAGTCTATAAATAACAAGATCTTTGAAGAAACAGGTGAGCTCTATATGCATACTCTTGCTTTTATTTCAGATAATACTTTAAGTGAAAACAATTGTTCATAGTACTTTTGAATGGATCCAGCTGAGTTTTAAAGAAAATAAATAAAATCAAACAAACAGAAAAACAATACAAAACCAAAACCGCCCAAACCACAAACTCAGGTCTTCCCAATATCCCTGGGATATATTTAAAAGTTACACTCACAAGCACATTGTTCCACCTAAAATGTTACATAAAGCTTTTTGGTTTATTTTTCAGGGGCTTTTTTAGGAAGGAAAAAAAAAAGTCACAAACAGAATTGCTCCCCTGTTATTATGTTATTTGTTATCCTCTGTAGTTTTTTATTTTTTATTAGCTGTCCCAGGAAAAGTCCGAAATATGCTTGCAGGGATTGTTAAAATGGGCAATATGGAAGCCTTCTTTCATGAGACCCTACAGTAGCACCCTCTCAAAGGTCAACATTGAAAAGACTGAACAAATCAGCAGTTTTTTAAGTCATATGACCAGTCCCCAGATTTTCTTCAGAGTCTAAGAACAGGCTGCCAAGCACAAGCCTTGTCCTTCCAACAGCTACTGTGAACACACCCGCATCAGGCAGGTTTGCTCTATTAGCTACCAGCAAGATGGACACTGAACTTGGAGATCTTTAGGGGGAAGATACCATGGAAAAACTAAGCCAAGATCACCTGGTTGGCCTGGCAGCATCACTCCAAAGGTGAGACCAAAAATGCTTCACTCTCTTCTCACAAAAGCACAAATCAAAGGTGAAGGGCACAAGGACCCCCAGCATACCTGTATCAGGTACACTACAAATGACACATTGCCTGGTATCACCATTTGTGGAAGGGCCCTTCCACACTTCACTGTCCTGCCTGCATTAGGCAGGAATTTACCAGCAGTGTGAAAGGGGATGCCACCCCCATGTTACCAGTCATGTATGTGTTCCCACAGGAGGCAATGACATGAGTTCAGCTGCCCCCATCTTCCCAGCTGATCACAACCGCGTCCTCTACACAAGGCAGTGCAGACTTCTCAAGTGTCTTCTTCTTAAGCTGCAGAAGATGTAAAGGCCAGCAGAGAGCCCAGCTAGGCTGACGTTACCGCAGGGCAGAGGGTGCTGTGCTGCAGCTCTGCCACACTTGCACCAGACAACAGGGATTGATTGCTGTGCGCCTGTGTTGCCTTGCATCTGTATATCATTTGGCACATGAAGCTGGAGAGTACAAGAGGCATCTCAGGGTGCTTTGCCTTTTTTTTTTTTTTTTAAAAAAAAAAAAAAAAAAAAGAGGCAGGGGGAACACAAAAGAGAGGGCTCCTTTGTATGCTACAGCCTCAGCTTTTGTTGTTGTTTGCTAAATCCTTAAACACAGCACTTCAAGGAAGCAATTTTTCATGTTCTTCCTCTCCTCTCAAACCTTCATATCAAGATCTCCTAGCCAAGGCAAAGCATTAAGTGCTCCTAATCATCAATTCAGTCACTTCTGTCCTTCATGCAGTTTCCAGTTCTCAGATAACCAGATCTGATTCAAGCTCAGCAGGTTTTATTTTTGACAGCAGCCTCCAAGCTCAGTTACCAGCCTTGGACAAGATGGCTCTCTGCTCAAGCTCCAGGCTGGAAGGGTGTCGACAGATGCTGAATATATTACAAACAAGTGGACGTGAGCTGTCACTTGCAAAGGAGAAGGGAAAAGGCACACTGAGGAAACTTTGTAAATCAATTGGAAGGGGATCTGTTAAAAGATCTTCAGACTTCTTTTATTCTTGCTATGCTCCATACATTCATCAGCATTAAAAACAGGTCCAGGAAACAAGACAGGGGTGATTGTTTAAAACGTGCTGAAAAAGACTTCAAGGAGAACATTAGGCAGCTACTGTGAAATGGCTCAAAACACCTCTTTTATCTGATGGGGTATGGAAACAAAAAAGCTTCCTGTTCCATCTTCCTCCAAGAAAGGCAGTACAAATCTACCACTCATATCTTTATAGAAGTTGCATGGAATACTTTGGGATTTTACTACTATCCCATAAGTAGCTACTGAAATAAGATTCATCAGATTAGCAGAGCTTGGCACCTTTCATTCACAGGAGTCCTGATAAACCTACTCCTCCCTCTCACCTGCACCTGTACACCATGTCCTAGAAAATCCCAAATCCAGGCAACCAGGATTGCCAACTACTGCACCAGTGCAGCTGCAAACTTGGTCTGCTTTGCACCATCGCTCATTTTATGCAGCTTCAAGGTAAGTGTCCTTTCTTCTTCCAGGTCTGTTTGATTACAGGATCCCAATCCTGGGGTTTTGTCCTTCAGAACTGCTGTAGTATTAATGTGTTATCACACTAACAAGAATGACTCTGGACCACGTGTCCAGCATAGCAAAGGGCAGAAGGGCTGCAAAGTACATGGAACTGAAAATCCCCAAGTCTCCTGCAGACAAAAGACACAGCTCACTCAACAAATATCAAGTGACAGTGTAAAACACTGCTAGCACAGTTTATGTAAGTGTAGTTATGCAAACTTGAAGAGCAGGGAGTGAGGGAAGTAGAAACAGAAAGGCAAAGGAATGGTAAAAGAAAAGCCTTCCTAGCAAATCTTTTTCCACCCATCCATCACAGGTAGCCAATTGTTCCTGACAAGGAACTCAGAAACAAGGTAAGGTAGATGCAAAGACATGTGGACTGCTGACGTGATGGAGCAGTTCTGAAGGGGCTGATGTAATCAAGTCCCTCTGCCTTCATATTGTACATTTGCACCTCCATTTTAGATGAAGAAGGAGCCAGCCCCAGGAGCTCTCCTTCCCTATAATGGATAGCTAAACCCACTTTCTAAACACCAGTGCTGCTCTGAAATGGGTTCATCTTGTTCATACAGATTGCCTCTCTGGACACTGCTTTTGCCATCAGACCTTTCTGCCTGAGTAATTGTTAGCACTGTCTGAAGTCAAATGTTAACTCTCCAGAAAGACATGGCCAAGAAGTTTTTCATGATGTTCACAAAGCGTTGAGTTCACCAGCTTTCATAGTCCATTTTTCATGGTAATGCCAG
The DNA here is from genome assembly GCF_023634085.1 of Falco cherrug. Classification (NCBI taxonomy): domain Eukaryota; kingdom Metazoa; phylum Chordata; class Aves; order Falconiformes; family Falconidae; genus Falco; species Falco cherrug. The sequence continues at coordinate 27,471,416 of NC_073704.1, read as the reverse complement.
GGGAACACAGGTGCAATTCCTTCATACATCTAGTGGAGGATACAAGTGTCTAGCCCTCAGGGCCGAGTCTAAAAGGCAGCTGTTTCTATTTAGGTTATATGACCTGCTGCCAGACCTCAGAGAAGACAGTATCAGAAGAAAGTCATGTTCCTGAAAGCATGAAGGCTTACCAAAGGTCTGTAATGGGAAACAAAACCATTCCCCTTTAGGTCATTCATCTGAAGTAGGCTTCTAAGTGATAGTGACCAAAAGCTCTTCCCACTCAACTGCCATTTAACAGCATGAAGTTATGCATAAGCTCAGGACACCTCTGGTTCAGCCATCACTGGACAACAATCTGCTCTGTCACTCCACCGTGCTTCAGCACTACTTGCCTGAAGATCAAATGGGGCAGGCTTCCCTGACTGCTCATCCTTCACGGCAGTGCTGAGAAGCACGCTGCCAGCTCTGTTCTCCCAGGCTTGTCTGCTGTGGGAGGGAGGAGGATTTTTCTCTTGCGAGGGGTTTCATTAACAGGAAAAGCTTTTGAAAGAGTAACACAGATGCATGGCAAGAGATGAAGTCAGAGCAGTTAACATCACATGCTGTTTCCAGATGGCTTATGAACATACACCCACAATACTTGTCATTAGCTGTGCACAGGTGGGGCTACGGCTACCAAAGGCTACCAGCCAATTCCAACTGCAGCTTGCCCCAAAACAACCAAAAGCACCCCATCAAACAGACCATGTTATGAATATTTACTGCATATTTCATGAGAACAAAACTAAAGTGCCAAAAGTAGATAGCAACCCTTCCACACTTGGATATTTGAACAAAGATCCACAGCAACCAGTCCATGCATGTTTAATGCCTTCCTCCTTCACATCCAGCTGTGGTTCAAAATTCCCATTCCATTTCAATTTGCAGAAGCCCTCTTCTGCTTTCTTATCTTATTGAGCACACACATGCAGTCAAACACAAAATCACCATCTAAACTTAGACCAGATAAGTTAACTCTGCTGTAAATGTCACCAGGTTTAAGCCATGGCTGGGAGGAGAGCAAGTTTGTGTTACTGTCAGTCAAGAGAGACATATTGCTGTATCAAACACCATTGTCAGCTGTCTCCTCTAAAGCAAACGCAGCGTCTATTCTCAGAACCTGCAAGCCTTTGCTCTGACCATTAATAACCGGGGAAACTGTCAGCAATCTGCAGCTCTCCCAAGGCCCTGCTCCACACACCACAACTTGATGTTACAGCCTCGTTCAGAAAGGCTTGAAATTATAAGCGGACCTGCATAACTCATGGAAGACAAAAATGTTTTATCTATGAATCAATGTGCCTGCTTCTGGTCAGCAGAACAGCAGACATAGACCGAGCTGAGCCAGTGCTCAGCTTACCTGCATCATCGCTCAGGTGTGTGCCACAAAGGACAACATTTGCTTTTCGACAACCTGTCCCCCCAGTTGCATCTTATTACAGAGTGAGAGGGAGGCAGCCTTGCACCTGCAGTCTTTCAACATCTCTCCCTGAGAATGTAAGATTTATTGGGAAACAGGTGGATTTGGTGATCTGGGAGCGACCCCATTGCTGCTGGATGAATGATTCCAAGTTTTGGCAGTGCTGTGGACAAAACCCAGCCCACTCACTTCTGTTTGCACCGCAGACATGAAAGGATGTAGAAAAGGGGAGGTCATTATACACCATGGACATAAATTTCCAGTAAAGGGGAGGTCGTTATACACCATGGACATAAAATTCCAGTACAGACCTTTTTAAGGCGAAGCAGAAACAGCCCCTCCAGAAAAAGCAGGGTAACTGAAAAGGAGGTGTGATTTTTAGCTTCCTACATGGAGCAAATCTGGGTAGTACCTAAAGGAGGGGAAGTATATCCCACACCCTGGTCCCTAGGCATGTGTATCACTGGAACTACAGCCAGCAACACCTGAGCACTCCCTGCCCACCACATTAGTCATTATCCTTCTGTTTAGCCAGCACCCAACGATCATCCATTAAAAAGCACTTGCATGTCTATAGACATCATAGTAATTCCTTCAATCCTTCTCTGTCATCATAAGACCAATACAAGTATCAGCCAGAACCATCAATGTTGCTAAGATACCCATGTGCTCAAGTGGTGCCACCCAAGCTTCTCTCTCCTGGCTTCCCTCTTGCTCTGTGATCTTCATCCATCCTCGCACACTTTTACTATACAACTGGTACACGAAAGTAGTGCCACAGTTATAAGTGGTTCCAGCTCCTACATAAAAGAGTCAAGCCCACAGTTCTCACCCTTCCTGCACAGCTGACCTCGCTTTTAGCACTTTTCCAGAGGTGGTCAAGGGGCCTCTTGGAAATTCAGGGATCAGAGTCTGGGCTTCTCTGTTCCCTCCTGCAAAAGCTCTGCAAATCTAAGTCCTCTTTAAACATCTTGAGCTGTTATAATGAAGAACCATAAACTTATCAGTCAGATAATAAACAAGAGGGGAGAGACAAAGTTACAAGGAGGATAAGTTACCTTGTAGAAATTATTAACTCTAGTCACATTTTCATTAACAAGCCAGGATCTCCACTTTTAAAATACAACCTCCTTTCCCACTCCATCACACAAGTACTTAAGAAGCTAAAGCCGCCTGGCATTTACATAGGTTAATATTTCTCATTAAAAAAAATAAAAAATAAAAAGCATTAGTTTCCCTTCAACATATGGAAAACTCCAGAACATTTATAAGGTGACATATAAACTAACATTTGCAGGGTTGCTTCGACTTTATTCCTTTGACTGTGCCAGTTGTATTGTTTACTGGAAGCCTGAAATGCAGACAAATTAAAGGTATTCTAGTCTGAACCCTAGCCCACTCCTACAATAGGAGCAAACTCCGTTGTGCCCTGTGTACTTGTGGCATAAAGGCCAGCCATGATCACAGAAGCAGTTAAGAGAAAGAGCAATGTCTGTGCTGTAACACACGCTATTTAGCATATATTTAATTTAATTATGTAGATTCACATACTTATTAATACTATGAACACTAAGTCCTCATACAGGAGGAACTGCTAGCAGCTTGCAACCTGTAGATACAAATAGCGAAATATATGTATATGTAGATAAAAAGAGTGAAAGCAGCCCAGGAGTCAGAAAGGAACTTGGCTTCCAGAAGAAAATCTGGTATAACTTGTAGTTTCAGCTGTGATGTCCATTGCCCCCTCAATCAGGAAGTTCAGGACCACCTCTGGGTTCACCACAGAGCTAAGGAGAAAGCATCGCTTTCTCTCCCACAAAAAACTTCAACAAAATCCTTTTCATGGGTCTTCTGTGGGAATTTTCAGCTTTTTGTTTAAAAAAAATAATGTAAACAAAAAATAAAAATACCCTTTCAATGTTCAGTTTCAATTGATTTGAGAGTTCCTACAGAAAACACTTGTCATTGAAGACCTGATTTTGTCAAAGTTCTCAGCTACATTCTGTCAGGATAACGAAAATGCCTTCATAATAAACCAGTCACAGAAGGTTAAAGACAACCTGACTCGTTCTTAGAGTCATTTGGTGTTAATCTTGTTATACAGACCAACAATAAAATCAGATGTCTGTCCAGAGCCTAAAGGCTTTGCTAACCTTCTGTGGTTAAAGCACATTTATTTTATAGCTAGCAGCACTCATGGGAAAAGAAGGCCAGAACTGCATCTAGCTGCTTTCATCTCCTCTTGCCCAAGAGTTTGTTTGCAAAGGGTTACCAGGAAGCAGTGGAGACAAAGTCCAGGTAAAACTCAAGATCAGTCTCTGGGTCACAGCAAGACTCTTGAACCACATCGCTGCTGTTTAGTGGATGTCATGCCCATTCGCTGCTGCCCACCCTTGGTTGTATCACCACCACCTGCACAGCTGGGTGAAGTCCCCCCCTGTTACTCAACACAGGCTGTGAGAGCACCACCAGAAAGGTATCTATATCCAGTGACTAAATCAGTCTTTGATGCCAAGATTTCAGTATTTCATGAACAACTTCTAGATTCCCTTTGCAGCCCCAAGAGCCCCAAGAGCCAGTGCCTTGAAATTCCACTTTACACAGCTTAAGTCACATAGGTTTTAGTTTGGCATGTGTTTACTAGGGCAAATCATAGATTCAAGGTGGATCTGAATGCTTCTATCCAACTATCTGAGGTTACACAGGCTGTAAATCATCTTTGCTCTGCATTACAAGCAAAGAGGGTGTTTTCACAACTACAGACCTTCATGATTTACCATGTCAAATGGATCGCCATACATTATTTGGCCCAATGGCTGCTAGAACACTGTCTCAATGCTGATGAACCGACTTGTCCGACTATCTGGGAGCTGGTGTATGAGCATGCCTCCTGCCTAGGACACAAACCACAGCAGCTGCCAGCCATAAAACTCCACCCAAAATTCTCAAACATAGAAACCGTGCTTGAACCAGAAAAGCTCCTCCCCATATCTAAAGAGCATTCACAGCCTCTCACCTTTCATTTCATATTCAACATGTTAAAACTGACATGCAATAGACAACCCTGCACTACACTGGATGACCAAGGAGGATTCAAGTATGCAATCTACTGAAGTCAGACCAAGGAAACCGCTGATATATTTTTAGTCCCAGACTCTGCAGCGATATAGACACTGATGTCCCAGCCACCCACAGAGCCTTGCAGCAAGCTAGCCCTAAGAGAAGGTGGCCAGACTTCATTTCAGTCTGGCGCTGGCTGTGCAGTGCTGCTGCGAGACATGACGGCACTGTAGGGCAAAGAAAGATCTGATCACATACATTGGAACAAGAGCAAAAGGTGTAGTATACTTTCTATCTCATATCTGATACGTTGCCACCGCGTTCACTAACCAGTCAGGCTGTGCTCAGAGACCAGCTCATCTTCTGTACTGAAAAAGAAAAGCCAGTTCACCATCACAGTGACAAAAGCACCAAGCTGTGACCTTGAGGCATATTCACCAGTGGAATGATTAAATTCCAGCACTCCATTCAACTCACTCTGCTGCACCATCATCGTCACAAAGTTTAATGTGAAAGCCAGACAGCAAGAAAGGAACAGATAAGCTTTTGTGCTTTTATCTAACAGAATTCGTGTAAATGCTGTTACAACTAACAGGGCAAGTTATCCATTTTAAAACCTGCATCACTTAAACATTAACCGTCTCCAGACAGTCATGTCTCTGGGTAATAATCAGCCTCCCAAATAGCTTCTTTAAAAGCTTCTGCCTCTGGAACAGGGAGTACCAAATTGAATCTTTATAGTAAAGTCAACTTTTTAAGAACTTTTATTCCAGATTATTACATGTAAGTCAGTTTGTCCTCCCTTGTCGCACACATCCCACTCCATGCCTGCCTTCACCCTGATCCCTGGCTGACTTAGCACCCATGGCTCCATCAGGATAGCACCTCTGAAGCACCCTTTCCCAGGGACCAGGCTATTCTGCAGAGCTATTGCTGCCAAGGGTTCAAGCCATGCCAAGCTCTGTATCCCAAAACCTCCTTCCAATGAGAGGCCAGCAGAGCTGGTACTTCCATTGCGCTCTCCTTCCTTTTTACCTGAACCAGGAGGGAAGAATTTAGGGAAAAGAAGGGAAGAGATATCTCCAAGGGGGAAAATAAATTGGCAGTGGAAGCAGCAGTGGAAAGACAGGCAGTCTGTCCTTCAGATCCCCCTGCATAATGAGTAACCAGACACAGTATGTGCTGCAGAAGCCATCAATCCCTGCTGCTCCCAGCACGGTAACTTTCAAAAGAATCACCTGTAACACTGACCAAAGGGAGGTAAGCTACTGCTTCCACCAAGTCCTAATCACAAGGTGACAGGCCACCCGAAACAAAGGGAGGTGGGAGAGGAGCAAGGTGAAACAAAGGAAAAGCTCATATTTACCAGCCAGCTTGCGTGAATTGGAAGAACAGCTTCGTGTACAGAGAGATGAACTCAAGATCCAGGCTCAGAGTAGGGAGGGGAAGAGAGCTCAAGTGGACACACACAGAATCAGCGCCACATGCACAGTCTTCAGCTTTGAAATTAAATTCCTTTTCAAAAGGGAGAAGCTGAAAACTCTCTGCTCAGAGAAGCTGGCTGAGGACAACTCAAGTACATGTGGAAGGACTATAGGTGCCTGCCTGAGTATTACTCACTGCTTAGAACCTCAAAGCATAAACAGCACAGGGAGTTAGACAGCAAGGGCAGAAGATACTGGGTTGAAATTACAGATCTGGCAATAAACAGAACATTGTGTGATTTTCAGCATATGGTCTGCAGACTTCAAGGCCCATGAAGAACAACCATGGAAAGCAAGCTGTATATTTGGCATATACAGAGAAGGCCAAACCCCTGGAAAAGAAAATTAAGGCCCTGTGACTCAAGAAAGGATTTCAAGCCCTACTCTAGTTCATCCAGAGCCTGAATAAGACTTTTTTTCATGAGGTATAATCCTCATGGCTTTAAGGGACCTTCCTTCAATCCCACCAACACATTCCCAGACCATGCACCTACGGGGATGGAAGAAACAACTGTACCTTCAACACAACTCAGTCTGTCAGGTCTAGCCCCTCCAACAGGAGCCAGTACCTGCTGTGTCTGACAAAACAACAAGCAGCTCATTAGACTAACACAAGACAATCTACGCCAGTCATGAATAAAGACTTAAACCTGGAGTGACTGGGGTAAAAACCAAAAGAACTATAGTGATGAGTTTTCTTTACAAAAACCTTATAAAGGTTTCTCCGTTTTCTGTAATTCCCAGGCAGAGTTGGGGAAACACAGCAACATCCCTTTCCTGATCCCTAAACACAGAGCCACACCAGGTCTGCTAATACAGCTGTGCAAACACGGCGCATTCCATGTTATACACCCAGTAAGGCTCCCAACCCACCACGAACCCTCACATTCAGCGACACATGTGTTTCGACTGCAGGGAACTGCTGGGAGCCGGCAGAGACATACCTCCCTCCGTGGTACAGAAGGCGTCAGTGTGACGCGTACCAACCCACACAGATGTCTTCCCAGTACAGTCACATCAGCCTCCTGGGCAGCTCCTATGTACTAATTTTGGCTTGGCATGATTTTAATAAAAATGAATCATGACAGCAACCAGCAAGTGTTCCACGGCTGCTGCTATCCACACTAATAGCTCAGGAAAATGAACATGGTATGTGAACACTGCTCTGTGCCTTCATTCCCATGAGGCAAGTGCCACCACCTAAATAATTCTGCTATCACCTGTGATAACGAGGTGTAGGCATGGAGGCTGCCATCAACAGTTGCTGTAGCCGCTGCCCAGTTCCCCACCACATGGGACGATGCTGCGGATACCTGCTGGGCATGAGACAGTGTTTCAAAGTTTAAACATGAGCTTTTGAGATCTCTTTGGCAAGAGACATGCTCTGACACCTCCCTTTCCCACCAGTCATGGGCACAGAATAAAACCTCCCTGCTAGATCCTATCCTGCCACAAGTTACACTTCCCCCTGCTTCAACAGCTCGGTGACCATACTGAAGCAAGGACAGGAACTGGAGTGCTCCCATCGAGAGGAAACAAACCTGAGAAAGGAGAACTTCTTGTACCAGTTGGGTGTTCCCCATCGCATGCCTCCGATCCCAGCCTGCTCCTCCAACTCCTCCCCCCAGCAACCATGGCACTCCAGTATTACTGATGTGCAGCCGGCAGAGCTTTGAAAGTATTAAGTGCTCATACTGCCTGCACAAAGCCAGGTTGGGGCAGGGGGTAGACCCATACAGCTGAGATTTAGCTGCATAAAGTGTCTTTAAGAGGAAGGTAGAAGAGAACAGGGAACAAAGTCCACTTGTCCCTGTTGGTTCACTGTTTGTTATCCGCATCTGGCTATAAAGGGTCATGTTCACCCAGCATTTAGCTTCCTCTTGTGCAAACCGCAACCGTTACTTTACTCACGCCTTTTCTCTCCTCACTCTCCCAGAATTTAACAACAGGAAACACTCCCCAGCCAGTGCAGCGACACCAAGCTGAGGGACACGTATCCCAGGAGGCAGTAAAAACTCTGCATGATACCCCAGGAAGAGGCAAGTGCCGAGAAGCACGTCCATGCGCCTGGCTGCAGCTCCCAACAAAAGGAGCCTTTGTCCCCTGGTGGCTTTCAGCACGGCTATGCCAGAATCAACAGGGATTGATTCCAGCAATGCTAGGAAACAGGACAGGATGGGAAAGAACAGGCTGGGCTGCTCCTACCTTCTGTGCACCTCTGACTTGCACCGAGGGGGGCTGCATGTCAAAGGGACCCCAGCTCTTAAGAAAGGTACCATCCTAAAAACCTTCAGGCACTGGCTAGGGGATGTGGAAGCCAAACTCTGTAGACAACTTATACATACACAAAGCATTCAAGAGTTCTGCCACCTAATCACTTCCAGGTGAGAGATCTGATGCTCAGTTTCCAGGGTGAAAGCTCTGCTCTATCCAATTCATCTCCTGCAAGAAACAACAGGACCTTCCTTAGAAGTACATTCTCCAGCACAGAGGGATAGAGCATCTTCTCCATGCTCATTTCCAGAATGGAACTATTCTGCTCAGGAGATGAAAAGAAAATTTGGAGAATTTGACAAAACACAGAGAAGTCTTTGGAGAGGCCACAGTTTCATGATGGTTAAAGCTTTCCCAACAAGGCCACTGAAAAAGTCTCATTTCCTACTCTTTCTTGTTTCTACATCACTGTTTCCCCTTGTGCTAACCCAAGAATTTGAGAGGCCATACGCTTAACAGGATTAAGAAACAAACCTCAATTTAAAAGATTGGTTTAAACTAACCAGTGGTTCCTGATGTCGCAGCCTGGCTCACAAGGGGTGGAACTGATTTTCTCAGCAGCAGTGCCTACTTATGCCCCATTACAAAGCCTTTGGTCATTGTTTTCACTAAGTCATATGGCTGTGAGGGTGGATCCTTGGCTAATGAACCACATTCAGTGGCTGGGCAGTTTAAACAGAATGTGTCCCATTTCTATCCACAAAGTCCCTGGAAAACACCAAGGTTTTAGACTTGCCAAACTTATATTTCAACAGAACTAAAAATTCAGTCCCGTTTCTAAAGAGGAAGACTCACAGCCAAGCCTTTTTCTATTTCGAGATAAACTGGTAAATTCTGGTCTTGTAAATTCAAATTTGTTTCAACTCTTAATTATAAAGGAAGATGCAGATACGTCAGCCACATTTTCAGACAAACTTATTCAAAGTGTTTTAGGAGCTAGTTTATTTACTGAAAACTTTGGCCTCACTCACCAAGAGTAATTTCCAAACCTTGCTTTTGCACACTTTCTATAGTGCTTCAACAAGATTCACGGGGGGGGGGGGGGGGGTGGAGGGTGTAGAAACTCCTGTTCTAAGCCACATACAGTACAACGCAAAATTACAGAGACAAATCTGTAATGGCAAAATTTCAAGCCACTTCTGTGTGCCCAGCTTCTACCTAGCCACTCCACAGAAACATCATCCAGCTCTGGGGCAGCCAAAACTGGTTGGATTGTGTACCAGAATGCATCAAATGCTCCCAGGAAAATTGACAGGAAGGCAAAACTCAGAACCCAGAAATTTCACGGGTATCATGAACTCAGTGTCATATCTACCTCCTGCCTTTCATTTAGGTACAGCAAGTACTGGGAGTAACTGGTATTACTGAGCAGGAAATTCACTCCTGAGTATCCAGGGTCCCTAATTCCATACAACCACTCCAGAGCACAGAGACTACTGTATATTCCCCAAATCTTTAACTAAACTTTTGGATGAGAGAAGAGCCACTGCACGTTGATATGTGATTTCCTCAGTAACAACCACAGCTCTATTATTAAATGCAGGCTAGGAACAAAGGGGCAGGTTCGTCTGCGTCCTGGTATGATCACACAGCTGCCACAGACAAATGTTAAAGACATGAAGAGAAAGAAAAATTACAGCAAGAAGATCTAGAACAATGAATAAACAGATGTTTTTGTGGAGTAACATGGATCTTGAGAAGTAAGCCTTAGCCTGGAAGAGGAAAGGTTGCCTGTGTTTTCACCGCTCTAGAATTAGAGGACAGAAAATACAAAAACTAAGTTGTTTGAATACAGCCAAAGCAAGGGTGCCTTGTCCTACAAGAGAAATGAGCTAGGAGCGAAGCAACTTGACTAGGCTGCTAGGGCTTCCCTGGGATCTCACTGGGAAAGCCCTTCTGAGGAGGGCATCCAGGCCGCTAAGCACCTGGCTTCTTGCCAGGTACGGTGATGGCTGGAGATTACTGTGTGGGATTGAAAAGAAGATGAGTTGGAAGGAGGAACTTTTAACAATGTGCAGCTGATGCTATCCAGAAGTTAGGTGCTTTGCTAAGCAGATGACAGGAGAGAAATGCACACAATCAGAGCGGATCACCAATATCTTGTGAAGCACAAGTATCCAGCTGCACCTATTTTTCCACATGCACCTGCTGGCGTGTGTGAAATGACAGGGCATCTTCCTCCAAAACACAGAACCTTTTTCTGTATCAAAAGACACAGGTGCATCACACAAAAGCACTGGTACGGCCCCAGTGCACTGCAAGCACAAAACAAAACACTTGCTTTCTCATTTCAGACTCCAGAGTGGGGACATAAATAAGCCAAAAACGCTGGCTGAAAGCAGGCAGTCGGTCTTTGCCAATCTTCAAGCAGTGCAGACAATGTAAGCCTAATAAATTTCTGCTACAGAGAGCAGGGCAGTCTCACCCACATTATAACAGCACTGTCAGGAGGAGAGCAGGCTATGCGCAATGGTTTGTTGCACGTATGCATGTATTCAAGGATTATTGTTTTCACCCCAACACAGAATCACTTTCTCTTTTATCATGTGCAGATGTCAGAATGAGACCTCTAGAGAACAACTTGCCTGTGGCTGTACAAGGAGTCTGCAATAGCGGTAAAAGCAACCCTAAATTACATGTAGGTCAATACTAAACATTAACCTTTATTACCGAAGGAATGGCGAAACTGTCACAGTTCCCTTCAAAACCATGAAAAACTGCACTGAAAAATTGCCTTTATCACAAATTTTGTGTTTGGTTTTGTACAAATCATCATGCCTTTCCATATCATTACCTTTACTTTCTATTGTAGTGGGGCTAGTATTCTCACATGGCCCACAAGAGGCAATAAATATCAAGTGCATGATTTCCCAACTCCTGAACATTGTTCCTTACCATTGTGTTATCAGCACACACTTGCAAAATTTCTGACACATAGGCAAGCCCAGTTATTGCTGGAGGAGATAAAAATGTTGATTGTGTTCCTGGCTCTCTTTCAGCCTTCCAGGTTTCAAGAACTGGGTAATAGCGAAGGTGGGATGAAAAACTCTTTGCTTTTGCAACCCTGAGTCAGCTTTGCACAGGCTGAATCTGAGCTACGCAGTGTCTTTTCCTTCTGAAAAGCAAGGACACCAACTGCACAGTGAAAGCTAGTCTAGAGGGTTCAAAAGAACATTCCCACACGTGAATTTTTTTCAGAAAAAGTGGAATTTACTGCTTAAGAGAGACAGGATTGAAGCATCCAGGATGCACAGATATTAGTCCCAAGATACACTAACACAGATAAATACACAAAAGTTTCTCCAAGCCTCTCATTTTTTTGTCATCCATGTATTACTAGCTAGAACTAGTTCTGAAGCCCAGAGAAATCAGTCCAGCATGCCTCATGGGCAAAGCACAAGGACAGGGGAACTGACTGACCTCACATCATCTCCTCCTCCTCTTCCCCCAGCTGCAAGACTCTCCCAGAGCATCCACAGCTGACTTCAGCAAAGGATATCCCGAACTGCACCTTTTTTTTTTCCCTTTACACGAATGGCAAAATCAATCCAAGCCATTCCTGACTGACAGCTAGAAGAAACACTAGCGAGAATGACAGCAAATGAACAGAAAGCAGATCAAGGGATTTTAGTAAGGAAGCAGAAGAGCCAGACAGCAAAGGCAGCAGAAAGCATTATACATGAATTTTCATCTCTCAGCCTGTCACCATGAAAACAGACTCTGTTTTCATACACCTTCCTCAAGTTTACAGCCATTCGTTAACATCTCTGTTTATCCTGGCCACAGCTTCAGGATAACATGCTAAAAATCTATCCAGGTGGGTACATGTATATGGGGTTAGTAGAAGAGCTACCGTTACCACTGGGGACAATGTCCTATGATAAAAAATATTGCCAGAGGGTTACTAGTCAGAAAATTAAGGAAGGTGGCAGCAGGGGAAAGAAATGAAGGAAGGATTTGTTCTCTCACTACATACACCCTTTTCCATATTTTTACCTTCATCCCCCAGAGATTCTTCACAGGTGAGTGCTTAAGCGTGTCACAAGAGCATACACACCTTTCAGACCCCAAGTTTCTCCAGCCTGCATCTTCCCCAGCTGCTTTACCACAGAAAAGATCTTATCTTACAGGGGGGAGGCAGGGAGCAGGGAGGGAACAGGAAAAGCTCAGATAAATGCTTACAGCCCAGCGCTGATAAGCAACTGAACAATAACAAACCAGAGCAACTGAAAATGGACTCTGCCTGAGCAGGGTTCCCCAGTTCTTGTTCGTTTGGTTTTGGTCGGTTTTTGTTTTTTTTTAGTAAAGAGAAAAGGACATTAGTCAAGTCTTTCATTTTACAGTGTGCAAGGGAACTGAGGTTTACATTAAAAAGACAAGTCTTAGGGCCCCAGATCCACTAACAGCTCAAGGGGGAACAGAGAAGGAAGCTCTGAAGGCAGAAGATCCAGAGCATGAGAAATTCACTTCCAAAAACAAGCACTTGTTTCATCTGACGAGGGAAAAGAGTGCTTTGCTTTCTGTTCTTCACTCCATGAAACAAGGAATTAGTCATCCCTTGAAGGGGACACCTGGTTCCTCAGCATCAGGAGACTGGAAACACAAGACTAGCCAATTATTATTTTTTTTTCTGGCCCCTTCAACCCTTGCCCCTACTCATTCTGGCTAAAAATATCCATCGATGTTTTTGATACCCTTCCACATCTGCAACATGACTGGCTTCAGACTCATGCCATCCTGGGCTTGAAGAGCGTGCTGCAGGGTGTCTGCCTCAGAGCCATCAGCTGTTCCTTTGCCCCGTGCTGCCCATCACCGGAGGCTGGCAGACAGGTACTGCAGGCTCTCAAGAAGGACCTCATTTCCAAAGCCTGCCACTCCACTGTCCCGTCCTAGTTTTCATTCACAGCCCCATTCATAATGGTGAAACTTTAACTCACACAGGAAACCAACTTGTGTTACGCTGCTTCGCTGGACCAGGGAGCACTCGTATCTGTGTCTCCAGCGCTTTGGGGACAGACACGGTTAGTGCTGCACATGCAGCCCCTGCCAAGGTCAGCAGTAGTGTTAAGAGCCTGCCCAAGGGCAGGACTCAGTCCCTACAAATACAATCTCCAGAAAGACAAGGCAGACCATCACTCTCTAGGGATTTATTTGACAATCCCTTTCTTTCCTGTCCTTCCTTAACTAAAAAAGTCACATTTTTCAGGTAAGAACTGGCACTAGTGTTACTTCCCCTGCAGAAAGTCTTGTTTCCTCCTCTGGAAGCCCCACTCCAGCCCTCACTCTTTCTCTTTCTTCATTATCCCTACTGCAGTTGGATCCTGTTCCTGTCCAGCTCCCTAAAACACATTTATTCCTTCTACGTGATCAGATCTTCTCCTGTGACCCGGAGAACATTTCCATTCCCTCCCTCATCAGTTTGTACAACTCCTGACACACTGCTGTTATCAGACACTGAACGTCAAAAGGTTTCTGATGTTCAAGCCGTTCCTTCATTCCCTGCCACCACGTGGCCACCTCTATCCTCCACAGAGACAGGCAGCTCCTCACCAACCCTGACCACTCATGGCTGGTACAGAGATCAGGCTGCTGTGCAACATCTAACTGCCTCCCATTTGTGATCCCAGTGTCCCACCAGGCAGGACCCCACTCCTCTTACACCATGGCAGAGGGCTGGAGCTAGAAGACAGATTTTAGAGCAATTCTGATTTAGCTGGCAAGAACAGGCAGGACAGAAGGATCTTTTATTTTTTCCACATTTTTTTCCAGAAGACTTTATGGAGCACCTCAAACACCACCACAACTCACTAGTAACAATTTTAATAACCCAGTTTCCCACACCAGCACTTTGCTATCTGCCTCTTCAAGCTCTTCAAGGCCGGACAGTTCCCCCAGACCTGTTTCTTGGGTTTACTTTTTCACAAGCAGACTGCACTGTTCTGCGTAACTAGTCTGCCAACTCTAATTCACCTCCAGAGCACCTCTCCCTTCCTCCAATTATCCATCAACTCCCATTAATCTGTCCTCCTGGATAATCAGAGTAATGCTCTTTAAGCACGTAACTATGACAGGGCAAAGCCACTCTCTGGCTGCGAGCTGCATTAGAGGGCACAGTGACCCTGCAGGTAATGTAATCGGGAGTATTACGCGCCAGAGCTTCCAAATAGTCCATTTAAGGAGTCAGTTCCCTAGAACAGGACATGAGCACTGCAGAAAGGGCATTTTTACTGAAATATTTCCTGGCATATCTGGGGATACCTGGCTGGATAGCAGCTTACTGCAGTCCTGAATCTAAGTGTTCCCTCCCCCAACACCCTGGCACCTTCTCACCTAATTTAAGAGTGATTTTGGATGAATCATTTATTCCTGTGTGCAAGAAAGTCATCTTGAGAAGTGCTAGCAGCATCATTTTCTCCTCCTTCCCTGGTAAATTGTTCAGGTCATTGGCATCCATACTGTACTGCAGTTGTCAAAGATACATTGGGACACTGAAGAAGTCACTCAGACTCTTTCCATCACAACAGACTGCCTTTCTGAACATTAACCACTCCCTGGTAGCACTCACCTTTGAGCAAGAGCTGAAGAAGATGCTTTGGCACCCACTGCAAGAGAAATCACACTGGTGCAACATGACCCAGCAGAAAAGGAAAGCTACTGTTAGCATCCATCAAATACCATGGAATTAAATTAAGGTGGCAAGGAACTGCAGTATCAGTTTGCTTTCTTTTTTTCCCCAGAAAAAGAATCAGTTAGACTTCATTAATCTGTGCAGCGGAAGCCTCACTCCTCATTCCTCTTTACGTGCAGTAAGTCACAGTCAGCTTACCATGCACATGAGCAGGCTGGGAGGGGGTAAGGGAGAAGATTTTTCATGCCTGCCTGTCAGCCTGAGCTCTGAGATTCACCATAAATTCAACCAGGAAGCAAGGGTAAAGAAAGTTTTTTCATTTGACAGTAACAACTGATTTTTGCTGCCTCTTATGTTAAAACCAAAACAAAATGAAATGGGGATGATGGGAGAGCCTTACCTGTTAAGACAGGACACTAAGGATGTGCTTACTTAAATACAGATAAAAATCCCTCAAATGGCTTTCAGAAATGACCTGAGATGTAGCATGAACCTCTCTGAAACTGCTCTCACTGCAATGAAAAGGCTAGTGCAAGTGGGAGACTGGCCCAACACCACAGCAACAAAAAGCTGGACGTGAAAATAAGTGAATGTGGGAGACTGGCCCAACACCACAGCAACAAAAAGCTGGACGTGAAAATAAGTGAATATTAGTTGTTTGATCTAAACTGAAATCTGAGCAAAAGCAAAGATCGAACTTAAAAATCTGTATTCATTGTTGCGAAAGAAAATTAACGCACCTCCCATACTTCTAACATCCGTCTTTAGAAGGACTGCTTTCCAAAAGAAAACAGCCATACTGGCAGTTTAGGAAAATACACAGTTCATCTCCAGGATGCAAGAGCTATTTTCCTCAAGGCAATTCTACAGCATGTTTACCAGAACACACAAATAAATCCTCAGTTCTCCGGATGTTTTGCAAGCATTATCTCTCACCACCTTTGCACATGGCAAATCAGTTAAGCAGAAAGATTCTCTTATATAAGGAATCACAGGCTCCAAACCAACCATCTCCTTTCCCACAGAAAGGCACTTAGAAGAGGGACATGACAGGAGCTGGTGAAGTGGCTGAGGTCCCCAGTGTGCATACAGCACTGACCCAAATCCTGACATTCCAGGACTTTTTTTTACATGAAGATCCTAGCCCCTTGACTATTCTCAACATTTTAGGTTTTTTCTCCCTCCCTCTCCACCCACAGTTTTTGCAGTTTAGATTCTAGCATCATTCAAGTCTAAATTAAGTCACAACACAGCAGCATTAGTGCTGTGACAGACGGTACAGAAAAGCAATTTCTTTTCTCACTGACACTTCATAGCTTGGTCTCTGCAGTCACTGTGCTACGCTCATATGCTTGCACGTCACTGTCTGCCTACCCTAGGCTAGCCAAGCACCTTCAAAACCAGGTTCCTTTTAAAGGCTCCTGCTACACTAGCTGATTTAGTCCTGCTACGTTACTCCTCTCTGTCCCTCTCTCTCCCCGCCCCCCCCCCCCCCTCTTCTTTAGGTAGTTTTGCATTACGCCTGCCCTGTCGAACAGCTATAGCCCGTGCACTAAGCTTGTACCCTAGCACAAATTCAAGGGTTGGTTCTCACCTATAACCAACAGTATACAACAAGAACTACTTCTTGCTTTGTTCTTCCCTAGATATATCTATGGTCCTGCCCCCTCACCCATCCCCAAACATTCAACTTTCCAGGTCTAACTCACTGCGTTCTTACGTGGACTTTTTTTTTCCCCTTCTATAAACACATGAGTTTACCTTGGTTTACAGAAGTTTATTAGGATGACATACTTGTTTTTATGTATCTCTTCCTTTGCATGAAAGATTTTAGCAGTTAAGAATAAAGTATAGATATCTCCCTCTCCTACCCTTTACTCTTGAGCCTATATATATAATCTATATAATAAAATTATATTGTTACTATGTTAAGAAGAAGATGGAAATATTCTGCTTTTTCACCACCCAAGGTTCTGAGAACAAAAGCAAACCCTGGTAAATACCATTTAGACTTCACTTTCAATTTTTATCTCATCTGCTTTATATCCTTCAGTTGGGAGTTTCAGGGAGTCAGAATACAAAGGAAAGAGAACACAAGATTAAGAAGTTGAGTGCTATAGGCCTAGTCGAGCTGAGCTGGGGAAGAGGTCAATGCCCCAGGTCAGGCACCACACCAGTGCCCCACAGTCCTGCCAATTCAGCCATACTTGCACCAGGTCAAACTTGGGCTTACTCCCACTTTACCCTTACCTTGGGGCAGATCTGCTCTTGAGCGGCCTGGATTGCTAGTCCTTCCCCTGTCCCTGTACTTGTTGCTGCCCCTCTAGTCCCCCATCCAGAACTTACTGTGAGATGTACTTATGTGTGAGGAGAGGCTTGGAAAACAGGTAAAGCAGCACAACCAGCAGGGTGGTAAGAGGGCAGCAGCATGTAGAAAGGAAGGGGAAAGAAGCAGCTGGAGATGACACATCTCAGTAGTAGGTGTGGTTTAAGAGTGATGTGAAACTGCTGCCCCCGTGGGAGTAGCTGGGTCAGTTGAAAGTGCTGGCCTATAGGTTTTACCTACAGGCAAGTAGACACGAGACTCACACCAAGTGCTCCAGCAGCTGGTGTGCCAAGCGGGAACAAGGCAGTGGGATAACCATTCAAAGTGGTGGCTTCTTCCACCAGAACAAACCCAAAGCCAGAAGCAGGCACCTACCTTGAGAAGTGTGAGAGATTAAGAAACTGAAGAGCTTCAGCTAGAGTTTTCAAACTTCAGATGCTTCAACCCTGACACCTTAAGCAGGTGGCCTGATACCGGAGGTGCTGGAAGCTCACAGCTTCACCAGAAGACACACAGGCTGTTAGGGTCATCTTGGTCATTCAGCCTTGGTTTGTCAAGTCTGGGGTACATGAGCTGCACGTCTCCCACCCAACCACATAACTGCCCAAGAATCAGACCACTGAACACACAGCTGTCAAGTGTGCTTGTGCAACCAAGCCATCTTGGCCATATGCGGTTGTATGCCTAACTCATAACTTCCTGAGCAATATTTTTCCCTACTTGGTTTGCTCTTATTCAAAGCAGGCAAACACTGTATTCCCCAGAGTTGCTGCTTTCCAGCAAACTAGAGACTGGGGAGAATACTCAGCTATCAATACCCTGAAAACGAAGAAGCAGAACGTAAAAAACAGTCTGCAAGAAAACAGGTAAATTTCCACCCTACCTTCTGCCTGCCCCAGCCTTAAGCAGCACCAAATCAGAGACCAAAAAAGAGTGGCCACAACTGTGGAGCTGGAGAGTAGCTACATTGCAGCTCTGTAGTTAATAAGGCCAAAAGGCATCACTTAATTTAGCTGGCATCAATCTGACATTCCAGGCAACAGGACTTCAGCAACATCAACATCTATTACTTGGATAAGCATTTAACATAGCTTAATTAAACTCTATCTATAGCCAACAGTAATACTAGTAAGAGGAATAGATAGCATGAATAGTACTGTTTGCACAAATCCCCCTTCTCAAGTCCTCCACCTCCTCCTCTGCAACACTAATTTTAAATGTTTATACATTTACAAGAAGTATTTTTATTTTTACGCAGGACCTAATGCAAAATGAAGCAACCAAACACAAAAGGCATTTGGGGCCATGCCTCAGCTGGAGAAAGAGATAAAGGAGCAGGTGTGTGCTGGGAGGGAGAGGGGCAGAGGAGCTCTTATAAGGCAGAACGATGCGAGAGAGGGACTCTTGAAGGGACAGGCTGGCTGCAGAGCCCTTAAGAGGCTAGGAAAGCTCCTGTATGGGTTCATGACCACCTTGCTGAACAGGGACGGGAGTTTCTCAAATGCAGGATGGATCTGGATCACGTAACAGGCATGATGGAGTAAAGGGAAAAGACACAGACATTTGGATCAGTTGTTGGGAATCCCTGGGCCAGAGGGCAACAGCTGCAAGGGATCAGACATGGTGAGATTTAGGGACAGTGCCCTCCACAGCCAGTTTGGGTTACAGTGTGGCTTGTCCCATCGCAATGGGAATGTATGTAGCAACACAGATTATCAGCTCTTACTGAGTCTTCCCAAGCAGCTTTTGAAAACAGCTCTTCCTCCTTTCCACCCGACCGAGAGGACTGCTTCTACTTCAAAAGAGATGGAAGGATGAGTAACAGCAGGTTTTAGGACTGGGCTTGATGGGCCAAGTTCTGCTGTGAACGGGTGTAAGCCCACCAACCTCTTTGCCAGAGTACTTGCAGAGAATCTGGACCACATTGCCTCACACTGGTGAGGAAAAGCTCTACAGTGTGGTCCCCAAAGAGCCTCCTCTCAGCTGGACCCTTGAGACTGACAGCTTAAGAGATGATCCAGATAAAACCATCGCAGCTCTAAGTCAAATCACCTTCATCCAGCACAGCGACACAGCTCTTTTCACCTATTATACCCACAGCCTCATCGCAAGGTATCCGACCCTGATAATGCACACTCCCTCCCTGAACTGTTTATGTTCACCAAGGGAACACCTCACGGAGTAAGGACAGCAAGCGGCTTCAGCTTGGCAAAAAGTTCCAGACTAGCAACTCACTCTTGATACCCATTCACAGGCAAGTCCCAAACCATGAGCAGTTAGATGTAGCATACCATTACAGGGCTCTGCGATCAACTGATTGCATCACCTCTCTGATCCCTCCCATCACACTACAGTCAGTCTCCAAACTCTCCTCTCCCAGCCCTGCACATACAACTACTCTTCCTCCCCAAAGAAAGCCAACCTCTTTTTCCAATTTCTTCAGCTTATGTACTTTCATTAAAATTTCACTGTTCAAAAATACCCCTGCACCTTTGCCTACAAAACCATCCCTACCAAACCTCTGCAAAAACATCTCCAAACGCTTTTAAGTCTTCTGGAATAGAGAATTTTACTGAAACAAACCAGAATTATCTTAATTAACTGAGACTGTCCAATATTTATATTAGAATTGTTTCATGATAGGGAATTATTTTTCTGGTAATATATAATACAATCACACTGCAGATATTGACAAGTAATGATGCTGCCTGTATGCATGACGAGGGAAATGTTATCAGAGTAGGTATGTTCCTTCAGCAGCTCAAGTTTACTAACACACAGCTAGGCCTGGAGTATTGCACTGGCTGTTCAGTCTGAACAGAAAAGACAAAAATCTCTAGTATTCTCCTACTGTAGAAAGTTCAATACACAGAAGAATTGCTGTTTCACTCCACTGCCTAGGAACCTATACTTTAAGGAGTGTTTGACGCAGAATCCAAGTACATTTCTCCATCTGGATGCATTTAAACTTTTCCTGAGCACAGTTTTACTCATAGAGCCTGCCATTCCTCTTACCAGAATTTCTCCAAAATATATTTCCAAAGCATCCTTTGGAACATGCTGCCTCCTGCCACAAAAACTGAATCCCCTTTTTGGTCTCTCGTGTTAGAATCAACATTAAGACCAGAGGGACCATGTTGTACCCACAGAGGGGGAAGAAAGTATCTCCCCAAGACACTGGGCTCAACTGCTTGAAAATTCAAAATTAACAAGATTAACATTCAAATTCCAGGAAAGAAATTGCCTGTAGTTTTTAAATACACTATTTTTTCCCCTACAATGGCTGAGGAAGTAGGAATGGAAATCAGGCTGGTCCCTCCACACTCAAGACTCCTGGAGCTGCTAGGATCAAAAGACTTACTATAACTTAGAGGAATGGGTAATACTACCTACAAGAGTACTAGACAGCTACAGAACCAGCATTTCTGTTATAGTAAAAGAGGCAGAGATCTCAGTTTTCTTCAAACATCAGTCTTTATACCTTATTTGGTAGATGTTCACGTCTGTCGCTGGCACCATTCCAAATAAATTCAATGGGATAGAATTGCTAATTCACTCTGCAAGTACCTTCAAACTCAGCTCTGGGTTGGTTAAAGTGTGCATTATTGTTTCTGGCCTGATAAAATGTGCAATCAAGCCACGTAGCATAAAGGAAAAAAAAAAAAAGTGTAAACACTTTTAGCTGTGTTTTCAAACACTGTAGTTACTGTACCATTGAAGTTCCCTTTCCATCCCTGTTGGCAAACAAGCATTGCAGTTATGTCTAATACAGTTTCAAAGCAGAGTATTAGCAATTGTCCAGTGAGAAACATTTGTACTTCAGCTCTATACTCCCTCCTGAAAAGGCAACTTCGAAAAGAACCGAGTAACTACTGTAGCTCTTAAAGCAAGTTTAACAAAAAGTTCTAAACCACTTAAAATAAACAACCCAAACGTGATCAATGAAGAATTAAAAAAAAAATAAATCATTTCAGACAGGTTACCAGCTTACTGAATCTGCATGACAAATCCTTGCAGAGACCAGTACTTCAGACTTTGATATCTGTGTATCATCAAGAGACTTAATGCAGCCTGTGGTTTCCACAGAGGGGTTAGTTGTTCTTCCTTATTGGTAAAGTTTGCACTCTCCATCCTGCCTGGCAGCCTTTACTAAGAACAAACTGCCACCCAGACTTTTTTATTCTAAAGAAAGAGACAAAAAGAAAGGCGACACTGTCTGGTTTTTATGACTCTCCTAACTGCACCCCCTGGAAATGCTGACTTTCCAAAACTTCAACCTGCCAGCCACAGGTCTCAGCAAAGTTTACTCCAGCACAGCCTAAATGGTAGAAAAAGTGTATTTGCAGAGGTCTGAGCAAACACAGTACCTATTCCTCATTTTCATAAAGCTGCTTCATAGTGATTCTGTGGGACTTCTCTCTAGGTCTGTGTAATGCCCCAAGCTCTGGCTTCCAAGTCTTCCTCAAAATACAACCAACATCCAAACCCTTCCTGAATGCAAGCTCCCAACATAATGAAGGAGAAACTTAGGGGAGGAGAGGGGGGAAAGGGGAGGGGGGGGAGCAGAAAAAGGAAAAAAGTTAATTAAACAACTGTACAACCCACTGGTTGGACAGTTTCTATTTATGCTCCTTCAGACCACAGAACTACAAATCTAAAGATGTACTTACTTTCCGAGTAGCAGCTAAGAAACAAAACTATGCAAGCAAGTTAGCATAATGAAAGTGTAGCCTAAAACAAAAGATTCATTAATCCTATTCTCTGCTAATAACAGTATTTCCAATGTTTCTCCAGAAATGTGGAACAAGACCTGCCCTGCAGCACTTGCCAGCTTGGTGAAGATCAAGCAGCTTCAGAGGCTAGTAAATAACAGCCAGGAGATGTTCCAAGGGAAACCTGAACTGTCTGAGGTCCATCACTCACTTGCACGCACCTGCTGAAAAAACACCTGCCAGGATTTATTCATCCCTTGCATCACTGCCAACAGTTCAGGCAGATCTGCAGAAGTTCCTCACTCCTGTTCTGACAGTATTAAATAGTCAACTAATACCACATTTTAAACTGATTTTAACTATCAAGACAACATAAATTACTTTCTCTTTCAACCCCTTTCTGTGAGAGATGACCCCTTTTAACTCAGCAGTATGAATGTCAGGTTTGCTGACACTCACACACTCCATATTGCAGTTGTTGGAGAAAAGCAAATATAGTGTCCCCCAAGAGAATGCTAAACCACAAGCTCATGTCAAAATGAGCCTTGATGCACCATTCCACCTGCCAGCAGCTCTCCAAGGAGGCTTTATTAATATTTTAATGTTTGTTCCCATCTCATTGCTCTGAGGTGGAGAATGCACAGTCTCCTGGTCAACATTACTAGAGTCTTACCCCACAACAGAACAGCTGGTCTGCAGACCCTGAATTTCCCAGCCGACTGAGGGAGTTGAGCTGTGGCCAGGTGAAGAAGACAGAACTACAAGTCTGTTCCGCTTGGGCACACTGAGTCTATTTTCACACTAATGTCAAGTTGCCAGTACAGCACTTCTGGAAAGACAGTCTGATCCCTGCATATACAGGTAGGCCACTGGGACTGTAAAACGATCCTTGCAAAGCTGCAGAACTCGCACAGTGGGCAGCTCAGGTGTCTGGTCACCATCAGAACAGTGGAAAAAAATAGCCAGTCTAATACCTGTTAACCTAAGCTACCCTCTTGGCACTCCAAAAGGTCCCAAAACCAGAGTTTTACGACACACTGGGACCCAAGCAACAGGGTCTCGTCTCTCTGTCCAAAGGGTGCAGAACAAAGGAAAACTTGCATTATACCTAAAGACCCCAGCGCAGCTATATGCTGAACACCTCGGGCTGCCCACAGCTTTCCTCAACGGCTTGGCCAGACCTGCCGTTTGCTAGTCACATACCAAAAGCATTTGCGATGCTGCAAAAACATTTGTGCCTGGAAACACAAAACCTTGCTTAACAGCATGCATGATGGAGGGAGAGGGCAGACAAGTTTGATGGCATCCCCTGGCAGATGAGTTCTGTAACACTAACTCTATCCTGCCTAGAGCCTCATCAAAAGTCTTTTCACTGAAAGAGAGACCTTCCAGATCCTGCTTTATGAACCTGATCTCACAAGAACTGCACTGAAGAGGTGCTGGCTGTAACACTAGAACTTACAGGCAAGATAAAGTGACCAAGAACAGGGCTGGGCCTTTTCCAATCAGAAAATTCACCCTTGTGTGAGATTCTGCTTCTTAAAAGAAATCTGTTGCCAACTCCCAGACAGAGGAGCACCTTCAGCAGGGCCCTCTAAGCCCCCTGCCAAACATCCCCCGGGCAAGGAAACATGTGGAGCCTGGTTTCCTATTTCACCTCCTCCCTGCCCCATGCAGATTATCTGACACCCAGTAATACAGTCTGAGTTCATACTGGAATCATCTGTACATTAGGGGCATTAATTCAGATCTCTCTCCTCTAACCAGTGCCTGTTTTTCAGCAACCTTGAGGCACAAAGTACCTTTGAGACTCTGCCCATCACCTAAGCCCTGCAGTCTTGAGAAAGCAAGCTAACAGGTATAAAGTAAGAAGCCCTTTCCTTGTCAGCTGGGGAGTCCTCCAGGAAAAAAAATGAAGTTTCACGCCAGATCAGCAAGAGAACTCTTGTAGCTCTTCAGGCAATTTGTACGTCACTGGCACAAGACAGATTGCATAGGGTAGGATGGTTTGGTGGCAAAGCCAAGTAAAAAACACACAAGCTTGGAAGAGACAGAAGGATTCTGAAGGAAAACCAGTAAGGAACCTCTCCCAAGTAGGTAGATGCAATACTTCTCAGGAAAAGAGCTTTCTGCATCCACCATTTTTTGAGTAAAGCCACTCCCCCCATCAGCAGAGGTTCTACAGATCAGGCAGCCTCTGACAGCTGAATCCTGCAGACAGCTGCTATTTAAATTTGGTTTAAGGTTCTTAGGTGCTGCTCACTGGTACAGACTCCCAGCTGCTTCAACAGAGCTGAGACTTCATTCTAGGTGTTCTTGCCTGACATGTGTGGACCATGTCTTATGAGGGGGAAAAAAAAAAAACCCAACAGTCTTATCAGGGCAAACTCAAAACCCAAGCCATGCCTTCTGCAAACCCTGTTCCACCTAAATCACAGCTTCATGTCCAGCAAGGGATTACAAGGGGAAAGACACAAAGCCTAAGGTTCTAGGAAACAAAAAGATACTTTCTGGACACAGTCTGTGCTACTACAACTGTTACACGAGAAAAATTAATTGTAAAATGCACCGGGACTGCAGGACACTGGCCTGCCAAAAGCAGTCCTGCACCTTCCTTTTCAGGGGCAGTGTCCTCAGTTATTTCTCCTTGCTGGACTGCAAATTCTTTAGTGAAGCCTCCAGTTTACTGGCACGTACATCTTCTTTTGCACTGTAGCAGGCAGGGAATAAGCACCAGCAAACCCAGCTACTAACAGCTACAGTCACACTAGCCCTGTGAAACCAGGACTACAGCCCAGCCTCCTTGGGCTGTACAGCCAGAGGAAAACAGAACTGTGCTCCGACAGAAGATTTCACCAGGGAGACTTTGCAAGCATGTATGTGGGTAACACATCGGTGGGATAAAGTAAGCCAAGAACAGAAAGCAGAAGCGACATCTCACAGCAACACAGCAAGCCAGTAGCAGAGTCTACAACCGAAATGATATCCCCCAACACAAGGGAGTTTGGCAAACTAAACTTTGCCAGGCCCTGGAACAAAGCCTTCCCCTTTGGTTAGGGACAGAGAGGGAGAAAAAGGGATACCTTGGTTTGTTGGTACATCAGAGTAAAACTATGAAAAAATATGACAGCCTGTTCACGTCACAGAACAGACTCCTCATTTTGGCCAGCTTTGTAATGAAAGGAAAGCAAGACACCACCACTCCTACAGAACAGCATCTTCCCACACTCAGACTGAGTCTAGAAAGGGGAGTTCATCCCTTTCTACTCCTCTCCACACAAAAAAGCTCCCAAGGAAAAACGTCACTATCCAATGTCAACTTTACAATTCATCTCATGCGCCTATTAATCTGTACGCAATTTAAATGGTCAATCAGTGCCCGCATAGCCAATAACACTTTTCCACTCTGAATCTCTGCCTAATGTGCCGGAGGAAAGCAAAGCGCTTGATTCTCTGACAAGGACCCTCACTGCCAGCCAAATAACAAAAATCCATTTGCTCCCCTTGCTCCCCAAGATCAACCTCATCCTGCAGCTTTGCAGAGGAGTTACCCTCACGTCAGGATTCCATCAAGTCACCAAGACACTGTCTCAATTTGTTTAAAGCAGAAATGTTTGTGCATGTGCAGGCTGACACATCCAGAAACAGGGCACTCTTTGAGAGAAATGGGAACTGTGGAAATCGGGGAGGTTTTTTAAAAATGTCAAATATAAGATAAAAAGTGATCACATAGCAGAAACATAAACTTTAACCAAAATGACGGATTACAGACATAGAGGAAAAAAACCAACAACTTCAAATCATTACTGGCAAAGTTTGAAAGAGCTTGCAAACATTAGGGTCTCTCCAAGACATCATGACACTGCAGGCATTACAATTTTCCTCTATTTTAAGAAGTTTAGAATTATGAAAGGCTCAGACCTCAACATCTTGGTCTGAAAATCCTTCAGCTAACTACAGGATTAACAAAGCGTGATTTCCAGACTGAATCTCCTAATTGTTAGTTGCAAAGGGTAATATATTAGTCAGCAATAGTTGCATGGGTTCCTTCTGTGAGGTGGGTTCCGCTGGACAGAGCCATCAACTAATTGATACATTTCACCAGACAATGGGCAAATTATTGCCAAGTATTGTACTTGAGGCTACCGCTGGATAGAGCGAGAGGTTATAAGGGTGCAGAGCCCATTCGCAAACAGCATAGTCAACCATTCCGCCCCATGTTTCCTGTAGAATTCAGAAAGTGTCTTCCAAAAATAGCCAGCAGTTTTGCTGAAAGGCTCAAAACAAACAGTACTTCTGAAGGAATATCTTGCATACTTTACATAATAGCCATCTCAGAAGGGGAAAAAAGGATGTGTACAGTGTTTCAGTGTGAATTCTGCATTGAACAAAAAGACATCATTCTTTGCTTAACACAAGGCTTAAATTCACCATGAAGGAAACTGCTGAAGTCAAAGCCTCAGGGCTCAAGTTGGGAGGGAGATACCACTCTGAAGGGAAGAATTTTTATCCTAGATTCAAATCAAAAGAAGATACGTAAAAGGAACACTGTCAGCTTGTTTAAGCCTCAAAAAGGAAAGCTGAACCTCAGTCAGCATCCCTTCACAAAAACCTCATACATTTTTAAAGTGCCTGGTCTGTTATGTATGCAGATCTACCTCTGCACGCTTTTGCTTATGTTTTTGTTTATTTTTTTAAATACCTGATCTTTATCTTGTGGTTTACTCTTCCTACTAAAGGTAGTATCACAGTTTAAAACTAAATACCACAAGACCAGTATATATACACAACAGTGTAATGCCATGACGACTGGTGCCTCCCTTGTCACTTTCTATTGAGCTGTATCTTTCCTCACCAGCTGAAAGTTACCGCAAGTTTGCCTCAGTGAAAGTCTGTCCCTTAGACACACAGGTGAAACAGCTAACACTCCACAACAGAGGACTTGCTGGAGATAACGCTGTAGCAGTATGAAGGGGCAAGTCAGAAGATGAAGCAAGCAATGCCATTTTTTTCTTTTTTAGAGGCCAGAGAGCAAAGCTGTTTTGTTTGCGCTAGGATAACAATGGCCGAAGGAGCTAGAACTGTGTTATTAAGCAAGTGCTTTGGGGTTTGTTTTCCTTCGCTCCTTAGAGGGAAAGGAGCTCTGCTAAGAGACAAACCACTGATTTCAGATTGTGCAAATCACCTGCAAAACACGGCTAAACTCTTGATGATTAATGTTGTCATAGTTCCCATATCCCCAGTCACCACCAGGGAATAAGCAAGGAAGTGAACTGGATCTCCAGTTGAGAGGAATTTGTGGAAAACTCTCCCTAGGAAAAGAACCTGCGTGCGTTCCGATAAGAAGCCAGGGAAGGGCCTGGCAGGCCACACTTGGCTCCAGGCTGCACCGATAAATACAATAACTCCATTAGCCGGCCAAGGAGCTCAGCCTTCACCACCTACCTTCATATTAACTAAAAATATGGTTGCCATCTGGTGGTTAAGGCAGAATGGATTTAGCATCTGTGACGAGTTCAGGGTGAACTAGATACCAGGAGACAGCTTCCCTGTCCTGTCCCCCCCTGGAACTGCAGGAAGGGGGAAAACCACGGACGCAGCCACGCTCCCTCTGGCACGGGGAGCGAGGCCAGGACCTCGGTGCTGCAGCCAGCTCCATACTACGTCGGCTATTCACTTGTGGGTTGTTGGTTTTTTCCTCAAGCAGTCAGGCAAGTTCAAATCATGCTCCCAGTCCAGTAAATGAGCTTAAATTAGTGGAAGCAGCATGTGCAATGCTGGGCCCAACAGGTTGGGGCTGCCATTCTGACCCAGCAGCATTCTGCAACAGCGTCGGTGATTGGTACAAGGCTCAGGCCAGCGCTGCATCCAATCCCAAACCTCCCAGATTAAATCTATCTGCTAAAGATAACTTCCACGGCATGAGAACAGCAGTGGGCAGATCTGTTCACCCTCCCTCCCTCGAAGATGCACCAGTCCTTATTCAGTCAATGTCATCTCACAGCAAATCACTGAAAACCAAGATGAGCGTGTCTGGGATAAAAGCAGCTGATCGATGTCCCTTCGTAAAATGTCTGATAATCCCTACGCAGAGCAGGCATCTGGCATCAGATGGAGCATGCCAGAGAGATGAACACAGAAAGTATCCATTGCATATTCCTGGCACCTTTTGCTGGCACAGGGGTGGGTGGAGAGCCGCGAACGGGCTCCCGGGATTCAGAAACCACCCCTCCCTCAGCAGACAGGGGCACGATCTTTAAAGACCGTATGGCTTTTGCTTCGCCATCGTTCCAAAACCTGGAGCTCAAGGTCAGTAAAACAAGCAGCAACTGCCATGCTGTGCTGTCAGAAGATAAGGAAGCAACATCTCCTTTTCCTCACCCTCTTCCAGGTTACGCATTTAGCGCTACCGCAAAACACAGCGCTGCTCGCGGAACTGCCGCATAAAGCGCAACCTTAACCACCCCAGCAAGAAGGTTCTCCTCCTGCCGAAACAACGCAGCATCTCCCCGTTTAAAACAAACGTGCGGCGCCCTGTC
Source organism: Falco cherrug (assembly GCF_023634085.1). NCBI lineage: Eukaryota > Metazoa > Chordata > Aves > Falconiformes > Falconidae > Falco > Falco cherrug. The sequence goes on along the minus strand of NC_073704.1, from coordinate 27,442,952 downwards.
CTCCCTCCCCTCTCCCAGCCGAACGCGATGCCATGTTCCTGCTGATCCCGAGCGTGCAGGCGGATGGCAAACCCCCACAGCTGGGGCATCCTCGGGATGCCGAGGGGCTCCCAAATCCTCCGGCGGAGACAGCAGCTGCCAGCCCCTGAAGAGAGGAGGGTATGGGGGGGTGGGGGGGTGGTGTGCAGGGACGCCGCTGCTAGGCGCATCCCTGCTTCGGGAAGGGGTACCAGCCCCGGGACCCGCATCCCTGCTTCGGGGAGGGGTACCAGCCCCGGGACCCGCATCCCGGGGAGGCGGTGGCCGTGCCCCCCCTCCATTTCTCCCCTACCTTCTCCTGCGCCCGGGTCAGCTTCTTCTGGACGTTACTAGCGATCTTCCCGGCGGTGACCCCCTTGCTGCCCAGCTCGGCCATCTTGCCTCCTCTTTTTAACGGGCGGCTGCGAACGCCGAGCCGGCAGGAAGGGGGGGAAAACCCGGCGGGCAGGCGATAGCCCCGGCCGCCACCGCCTCCCGCCCGCCGCCTTTTAAAGGGACAGTGCGCCCCGCGCCGCCTTAAAGGGGCCGCGCATCGCGGCGCCCCGGGAGGGGGCAGCAGCAGCACGGCGGGGCATCGCGTCTGCTGGGGGAAGAGGGTTTTTGCCAGGGGGGGTAGGGGGTGTTTGCCAGGTTTTCCCCACCCTGCCTGCCTCCTCTGGGCCAGGCTGCGCAGGATGGGGAAAGCCGGGAAGCATCGCAAGGAGGGAGGTGGGATGCAGGGAGAGATGCCGAGGGGCCTCCCACACCGAAGCAGTGAGCCACTAACACTTCAAACCAGCTAAGCTGGGAGGAAAGTCACCTGGAGATGCTGGCTAATGGCTCTATCAGTCTTTAGTAGTAGTCACAATTACACACAGTAACGAGTGATTGATCTCGGGTGACGGTATGGATTTGCGGTTGTCTTTCACGCCGCAGCAAAATAGCATTCTTCCCGCTTTTAAGAGATTTGTACCCCTACTTGTCATCTCTGACTGTCCCTACTCCTAAATGTATACACCGAAGGTACTTTTCAAATTATTCCTGGATCTTTACAAACACAAAGCAAGAAATTTACATTGTGGAGGGGAGGGTATCTGTAAGTGAAGCAAAACCCTAATTCTTCAACAGCAAGCTGAAATTACAGAAGATTCCACGCTTTAACCTACCAGCCTGTTATGGGACCCAGGTAGATGCCATCACCTCAGCACTGTCTCTTTGAAAACTGGAATCATCAATTGACCAGCTTGTCTCACAGGAACATTAGGATGGCTAATTAGTTAATACTTGTACAGAACTTTAAATGTGTTGCGGTAGCAGCTTTTTAGATGATTTTGGATTTGCACAAGAATTTGGATTTGGCATGGCTGCACACAGCTGTTCCAGTTAGGGAGCGATGGTGACAGTGGAGTGAGGCACTTTGTGCAGCTCCACTGCAGAAAACATTGCAGTGATGGGGCATTTACCAGAAGAAAACTAACCATGACTGCACAGAGCACTTTATATGCTTAACTTCCCCCGAATTCCTGCTACCTTAGCCTGTATGGCATTATTCTTCAGCTGTGACTCAACTGCTTTTTCAGCGTTGTTGCTCCTGGCCGAAATATGCACCCTGCCCCATCCCACTTCAGTGACCCTGGCCTTCCTGACTGCGTACACTGCAGTTATGCCACCGCTTCCATCCCACCAGGGCTTTGGTTGCGTTTTGCTAGACCTACTGTGCAAATATCTTTCATGAAACTCTATTCCTTTACAAGATTGGACAGAATTCTGCTTCCTGGAATACAGGAAGCCACCTCAGTGCAGTTATTCATATCCTAATACTTGGCCCCAAAGCTTCCGTCAGTTCCACACAGTGGGGCTCGGTCTGGTGGTGGGGAAGCTTCCTTCCTAGCCTGCTTCTGCACACTCACTTCTTCTTTGTGGAAGCTTGCATCTGCTCTGTGCACACTGTACCCAGTATGGTATCGACCAAACTGACACTCTGCAGACAATTCAGGTATTTCAGAAACTTGCATTTGCCTTTAAGATGGAGATTTGCATCTCTTACACCTATTTTAATTGAAAGAGGGTACCTACCTGCATCCCAAGATGATTTCACACAGTCTTTGTTTTGCCAGATTAAGAATGTTATCTCCAGAGTTTGCACACATAGGGAGTAGTATAGCACTCATTATTGCAATCTAAAGCAATAGAAAAACATTCAAGGTGATTTCTTGAGAGAGCTAGGCCAGGTTTTTCATCTTATATTTCATTTATTGTTTCCCATTTCTGCTTCACTACTATTTCTGTTCATTCAGAACTTGGAATAAAAACAATTGTCTTGCCAGAGCCCTGAGAAACTGTGGGCAGCGAACCTGTCAACACCTCTTTGTGGGGCTTTGTGAGATAGTGCCTCTGCATTTCTTGCTGTTATGGCAATGGCTTTATTATTTTTTTTTAATGACAAAAGCCCTCATTCAGAAACCGGTTTAAATCCGTGCTAGATTTCAATTATGTTAGTAGACACACTATTCCTATTTAATAAAATACTTAGGCATAGGCTTCAGTTGTATATGAGAAAATTGCAGTGATATAAGACATATTCAGACTCAAGCATATGTGTACCTGTGGTGCCACACTGTATCGCAAACTGCAATTGTATTCAATTCCTTTCTGGCTTCGCATTTAGTACTCATATTTCTGTGTGTCTTTCTGTATATACGCAGCTGTGTATTTGTCCCAAATGCATCTCGTTTTGCCTGTAATTTCAGCCTTACTAGGTATTTTTGTATTACTTTTCTGTTCCAGTATCATCCATAATTTTGCAGCATCTCACGGCTCAGTACCATCTGGAAACATAATTAATATCCCATTTTCTTTGTCTCTTACTCCCCATCCCTTCCTCCTTAGCTGAGCTTTTCAGCGTGAAAGATGCACATGTGGTTAAACATTTGTAACATCACATTTAAAAGAGCAGATGTTTCAGGGTCAGAACACATTCCTCTCCATCCTACCTCATATATTTGCTTCTCCTGCTTAGGTCTTTCCTTCAGTGAAACTGGTTTTGCAGGGATTTTTGTCTGATTACATTCTTTCAAGTGAAAAGCGAATGACTGCGGCACATGAGCTGAAAAAAGAATCCATGGCAAACATTGGACAATTGTGAAAGAAACGTGGCCAGACACACACATTCACCACAATGAAAAATGATGACAAAGTGTGTAAGTTTTAAAAGCTGGGATTAACAGCAAGCACCCACCTCCCAGCATGAGTAATTTCCCAGTTATTTCTATGCTTGATTGGATCAGCACCAAAGCTGCAAAGGTTTTGCAGGGCTCCAGGTGTGTCACAAAAAGTATTCACCTAGCATGACCCGGTAAACACCATATACTATGAGTGGCTATGCATTTGACTGAACATATAAGTCATTTTAGGCAGGTGATATATGCAGCATTCTGTTGCTTTGTGGACAGGAGAGGCTTCAGACTCACATCTATCTAACCATGTTCTGTTCTCAAGCTTACAGTAAATGCAACGTTGTTACATCTCTCTTTTTTATGATTTTTCATTATTATTCCTGGTTTGCTAAGTTTGTCTATCTGGGAGCAGGGTGTTTTCTTCATGATTCCTAATTTAAATTGGTATAAAATTTTATTTTTTAAAGAGTGATTTCAGCAATGTGTTCATTAACATATCTTTATTTTTTCTGACTTGAACCTCTTTTAATTGTAGCTTACGTGTTTAGAGCTACAAGCTATGAAATCAAAATGTATCTGCTTCCCTGCTACTGGTGGCAAAATCTTTCATGTATAAACCAATTCATTTAAATACAATAATTTTAAGATTACAATAGTAGTGGTCTCTACCATTCCTGGAACTGCAAGTATATACTCTCTCTTCCAGCTGCAGAGGAAATGAAAACCCAGTAAAACTGATTTTTGTTTCTTTTCAGCAAGGAGTTCTGATTTTGGGTTTATAATTATTGTTTTAAAATATTTAGTAGAGCTCGGTTAATTAAAAATGTTCATGGTAAATATAAATACATCATTATTGAATTCTTAAAATGTTTATATTCATACTAAATAATATTATTTGCAATAAATTATCCCCTAAACTCTAAAGCCCTTCTCCCTGAGTACTAATGTAACACAAAATGGGTCTATTTCAATCATGATTTCTTGTTTGTATTCAGAGTTGAAGTTCACATTTTAAAGAGCCCAAAGCCTCTGGTTGTTTGGATCCATAGGCTTGTTCCCGCGCTAACACTGGCTGTTAACGTTGAGAGTCAGTTGGCCTCACTCATTGCCAGCACCTCTCCCTTGCTTTAGTGATGTCAGTTGAAGGATTAATTTAAGAGAGTAAATCCACCACCTTGAAAACAACAAAATACACAAAATACATTATGTTGCAAAATCTAATCGAGTACTGACTCCAACCTTGCTTGCCTTAAACAGCCTGCTCACTTTTTTTCTTTCCATTGGACCATGCATTCTTCAGGGACAACATTCAGGAAGAGCTTGCAAAGGTGACTTCTAGCTTTCTTTTTAACCTGTTGACATTATCAGGGGTAATTCAGACATCAATTTCAGCATTATCTAGTTTGCCTTCACATTCCTTCTGACTGACTGTATTCTTACGCAAACTCTCCCTTTGTTCTCCCACAGAAAGGTACTGAGAAGGATTAGGAAGTTTCTACCATAGAAATAGTAGATAAACCCTTGCTGATTAAGTGTTCTGTCCTTAAAACAAAAGCATTATGAAACAACTTAGATTTAAAAATAGCATCCAGAAGGTGGTGTCTCCCACATCCCTCAAACTCACGACTTCTGCTTAAACTCTTCGCTACGAGTGAAAAGATTTTTTATGAGAAAAAGAAGACGATACCTAAGTGACTCTTCTCATGTCCCAAACATAAAAGAAGACCTAATACCATTGTGCAGGGAAGGCTCCAAAGCTGAGAGCTTTGCCGGTCAGTTCAGAAAAAATCACCTGAACAGAAAGGGGGAGAGATGGGAAATCAAATTATATTAAATGTTGTCTCATATCTCACTGAAGACTGTCCCTTGATTGCAAACTTGCTTGGATTCTTGAGAATTATGTGGTGTTCAGGATATAGTTTACTGGGACCTCAAAACTTTGGCAGATTTTTCAGTTTCAAAATTCAGATCAAATTTCTTTTCCATCCACAAGCCATTTGGGATGCTTGATTCAGCTGCATGTAGCTATTTTCTGTTTTCTGCCTGCACGGATTTGGCCGCCACAAAGTCATCTTAGGCCCTGAATTTGCAACAGATTAACTACTTTTCACTAATAAATGAAGTGAGTAAAGAATGGGAATGGTCCATAGGTTTTGCACAAATACACCTCCAAGAAGCTTACCAAAATTTCTGTGTGCCCCACCATGCAGGAAGAGAAGGGATTAGCCACATGTAAAACAAACTTTTTTAGTTTTTCATTAACATCAATCACCAAGGGAGCAGCTGAGTGAATCATGTGTTTGCTTTGGAAATTATTCTGAGAATCCAGGAAGCCTTCTACTATTTATTACAATATTTTAAAACTTGACATTAATTATATACTGTAATAGATGGGCATGTTTATCCCTTTCTATAGCTATGGCAGAGCACATGGCCCATCTACTGGGATCCCACAAAGGAAATTATCACCAGGATACCATATCAACTGCACAAAAACATCAGTGAAATGCAGAAAATCTTTTCTATAAAACATGCCTCCACAAGATTTCACAAAGGTGATTATCATACCAGGTAATTTTATGTAGTGGTAACAGTTGCCCCAGTGGCAATGTCTTCCTCCTTGCTTCTCTTTCCCAATAGTTTCATTTCATTTCCTACAAATCATTTACAAGAGCTATCTCACCTTGGTTTACTGTGAGCTCACTATCACTTGAGATTTGTTCAGTTTTCAAAATTATTCAGCTCTGCTTTTGGTGTTTGGGATTTGATTTTTCAGAAAATGAGGTTGGTAACTTTCTGGTTTCAGCAAGTGCTGTTTTCTGCACATATTCAATAATCAATTCAATCATTACTGTACAAGCTATTCTAATTAATAATTAGTGACATTTATAATAGTGTTTTCCCAGTCCTGGACCGGGACTGAACTGCAAAAAATACAACACAGATAAATATAAAAAAAGATATTCTTACCTTTAATGACTCAGCCATTTCCACCAGCTGGCTTTATCAACTCTGTTAAAGACTGTCATAAAGATTCAGTGAAAAACAGTGAAGACCTCAAAAGAATTAAAAGTCCACAGTAAGCAATTTCAAAGTTAACTGTACATCATTACAAAAAACACTCTCAGAGTCACTACTGTTTATTAAAGGTTAATCAATATAAATGCTTACATTTCTAGTAAAAAAATCCGATACAGAAAAACAATTCTTCTGGGTATTATAGGGACTTCAAGAAATTTTTTAAACTGTGCATGTGCTTTATTCTTGATACCATTATTTGGTGCATACCAAAGAGTTAATTTCCAGTGGAAAGAAAAAAACAGGGTCAAAAGAGTTCAAGTAGGTGTTCACTGTAGGTAAGCCTTCATGCATTGGAATCATTTATGTTATCTAGATGCCAGCTGCATCACTCAAATATTCCACCTTAAAAATAATGTGGGTCCATGCACTGTGATAGTACACGCTTAGAAAACCAAGAATGATGCATAAGCCATTCTGAAAGAAAACAGTAGATGATTCCATCAAAATGGTTTTTAATGTGAACAGGTCTTTGCCATTGCAATCTGGATTCTTACCTAAATTCTAAATACTGTACTCAGTTGCTGCAGACACTTGCCTGTTTCCGACTTTGGTAAATTACCAGTTTTCTTTTATTCATAGACAAGTATTTGATCCATGATTGACAATGGAAAAACTATAGAGACTTAGAATGGAGGGTCATCTAGTTAGAAATGATATATTTCTCTTCACAGAGTATGTGACACTTTTAAATGTTATTCAATGCTCTGACATCTTGAGATGTCCCTGCCAAATTTAGTAGAAAACATTTACAGAGTCTTAAAGTAAACACCCTCAATAGTTTAATGAGTAAGAGCACTGTGTATACAGATATCAGGGTTAGCAGGATGCTAGAAGGAATAAACATAAATGCCAAGGTAAATTTCTGTTTTGTTTCCAAACTCTATTTTGAAATAAGGCAACTCTATCAGATAAACAAGCCAAACATCTTAAATTGCAAAACTTTTTTGTAACATGTCACTGTACAAGTGACGGAAATGCATGCTATTTCTACTACTTTACTCTGAAGGCCAAAGAACAAGCCTGGAAATGTTGCAGCATCTCAAGATCTTTACTAGGAATTTTGCAATACAGGATGTTCCCTCAAAACCCCACCTTTTAGAACCACACAAATAGGTTTCCAGACAGGAAGAAAACATCAAAATCTGAATCCTGACAGCTCAAAAGCAAAGAAGGGCAGGGAGAATCAAGCTATCACTTCAACATTTTTGTTTAAGGCACTTCTGATAATTTCTTTCCCTGGCATACTTCGATGATAGTGACATTGAGTCATAAGCTAAGGGAAGACATGAGACGTGACACTTGTCTCTTGGATACGAAGGCAAAGATAAATTTAGTTTCTATATTATAAAATGTGCTGCTTGGAAAACAACCAGAAAGCCTTTTCCTCTTCCCCCCACTGCCCCTAATGTGTTGAATATGAGTGGTAAGGTCCTTCCCTTGCACATCTTAGACACTGGTCCCTTTACTGTGTGAAATCCTCAAATGCTTTGTTGTCCCCATTTATATCCCTTTGTGGAGACTTCTTATAGCTATTGCAGGTACAGCCCCGACAGTTTAAGAATGAGGATCTCTTTCCTGCCTGAGAGTTACAAGGGAATATGGTCACAATCAGCATCACCTGGTTTGATATTTGGCAAAAACTTCATAAAGAAAGGGTACAGCTATGAGAAAGCCAAGAAAGAGCAGCACAAAATGAGGAAGCTTTCTTATATCTCCACATCTAGGTAGACATTTCACAGAACTGAAGTTATCTGGTCCAAAACAAGTGCATGCTGTCAGACTAACCTTATTTAACCGGCTAGCTGATAAACCAGATCAAACCTCTTATGCACAAACCTGAGCCGAATGTGTGAACTAAACCTGGATGTGTCTATGCTAGAAGCTTGAGCCTCAAACACTTTAGCCAAAGGGAGAGAGTTTGACTAGTTATAAGTTTGCTGAGCTTCCCAAAGACCAGTCCCTATAAAGGAAGAAAGTTTCATGGATTGCAATGCTCAGATATATGTTTCAATCTAAATAATAAACTGAAAATAACAGGAAATACCTAGAGAGAGGAACTCCACATTTTGTGAAAGATATTTCCATTCCCTGTCACTATCTGATACGTCTGAGGAAACAAAAGAACCTGCGTGAGAATATGTCAAATAAATTCTTGCTTGAAACAGGACCTGAAACTGTGAAAACAAGCTATAATTTCCAGCTACTGCTAATATTTCCCTCCTCTTTCTCAAAAGGATATTTTGCCACCCAATAATTAGTAATTCCATCTTATATGCAAAGGGAGGAATGAAAAAGAAACTGCTTATTGTAAATATTTTATTTCAAATAAGCATCCAAAAGTCTGTCATTAAAAAAAAAAACAAACCAAAGTCATAAACACCTAATTTCTCCTACTCTGTCTGTACGGCTTCTGCATTTACACATTTTTTTTCCTCCTGATATCATTTACACCAGTGTGTGATTTTAGAATTTTTTAATATCTTATTACAAAAAGAAAAAAAAAAGACTTAATATCTCAGTTCTGATCTGATCTTTTCAAATCCAAAGGTTACAGTAGTACTATATTCTAGCTCTGGAGATTTGGAAGAGACTGTTCTTCGTCTACTGCTTCACTGAGGTTATTAGCTTGCTTATAGCTCTAATCCTGTTGTCACACTACTGTGAGCAATAGTAGACTTCATACACACAAAAAGATGAGAAAATAAGCCACTGCACAGTGTAGCTACTCATATTTAGCTTCCAGAAACTAGTGGCAAACAGAAACCCAAAACACAGCTATTATAAGAGAACAGTATTTTTGGTCTGTATTACACTAGTGAGCTCCACAAAAGCAAGACAAAGCAAACTGGCTGCCTGGATAAGAATAATCTTGGAACAGCTTTATCCTCTGAATACATGTATGATTCTGAGATTCTAGATTTAAAAAAAAATTTAACAAAAATCTAAAATTCCTTTCTAGCATATCAGCATGCTCCAGGTTTACCAAGACTTCCATGGTAAACATTTAGCAAAGCAAGCAATCCTACTTTCCCTAGACAGAGCAACAAATATGTACAAGTCAGTTGCAAATCCTACCAGTACTACAACTACTTATAGCCTCACAGAGGTATGATAATCCTAGAAATCACACATTTCTTTCCTACTGAAATTACATACTTCTATTCTATATAGGAAGCTTTTTTTAAGGGGGGGGAGAATAAGAAAGTTTGACCTTGCCATTAATTGTTTCATGGAGATATTTAATTATTCTATCCCCAAAACTCAGAGCAAACAAGTCTTCGTCAGAAAAGAGATATATATATAAACACACGCAATTTTTATTTTTATAACATATGGGATGGAACTGTGCCCTAGACGTGTTTTGATAAAGCTAATCAGATCAACTATGCTCTTTTTTTTTTTTTAAAAAATGTTATAAGCTTCTGCTCATTGATATGGATGGGTAGAGACAGTTCTTTGGACAAAACAAGTACTGGACCACCATCATCTTGCACTTAGAGGTTCCTATCCACCCCATAGGAACATCCAGCTGATCACAAAGCATATACTAAATTATTGCTGTCTGTGATATTGTGTTTCTTTTGGCCTCCTGGTTACAAAAAGACTAGTCACTAAAAACGCCAATCAGAATCACAAAAAACAACCAAGGAAAGTCTCTTCCAGGCGGCAGTTCTTAACCTTTTTTGATCTGCCATCCTTTTAAAAAATACTCCATAAAAACATTAAACCATGACACAATAGGATTCCTTGTTCTAGTCCTTCTTTACAAATCCCTGAGAAAGAAATAATGAATTCTTACTGTTCCCTGGTCCTAAGGCTGAACTTTGCTCTTACAGTCAAATTGTCCAACATCAGACTTCCAAACTTTAGATGCCAAGTACATGTTGATAACTAATAAAGAACTGGAGGGTGCTTCTATTTGTTATATTATCTTAAAGGCTTCTAAAAATAATGAACTCTTTTCTCCTAACTTTTTTCTAACATGATGCTGTTGAAATACTAGTCATAAAAGTGATGCAAAAGCCTGGGAAAGATTTTTCTCCACTGAGAAGTAGCCAATACAGTCAAAAAGCCTTAGGATCCTGCCCTAACCCGTCATCATCTGGGACACATAAAATTATTCCCCATCCACCATACATTTTTCTGTAATTTAATTCATTTAAATTTTACCTGAAACGAACAACTGGTATTTTATCGCTTCCTGTGGCAGAAACTCATTAATAAACCACTATTTTCTGGGACAGTAGAATGAGGACAGTGTGCTATCTGTAATTTTTTTCTAACAACATAATTGCATACATTTAATTTGCTCTCTCCTCCATAGTATTAAGTGGTGAGATGTCAACATCAAAAATTAATTATAAATGTACATAATAGAAAATTACACATCAACATAATTGCAGTAATTACAAGTACTACTCTTGCATTCCAATGTGGCCCGGTGTCATGACAGATTAAAACGTTAATCTCTACTACACGTTAGTCAATAATGCCTTATCAATCAAGATGACCCAACATCAGAAGATGCAGAAAGGGGAATTCAACATACTGAAATTGTTCACTGTGGGGCTAAAATCTACAGTCTTGCAAACATACAAACGTTAGAGGCAGTTGCTTTGGTAAAGTAGCATGGCTGAGTTACATCTTTCCTGAGTCAACCTAATCTCACATGGCCAGTGATGGATAAATATAGCTACTCCCTGCAGTCTCAGCTGGTGAGAATGTGATTGATCAACTACACCATGATAAGAATTAGAAAGCTTTGCCAGCTGAGATTAATGTCTCACGAATCTGTAAAGTTGGGATTTTTTTGTAGCCACCTTTAAAATACCTTGAAAATGAAATGCAAGATAGAAGTGAGACAAATGGCTGCCCACACTTTCTGGTGCTGATATCTATTTGTATCAGAAAAGTAAGCTGACTAGCAACTAGTAAATGATTATTTCTTGGATGAACTTGGTGCCTTTATTCTGTGTGAGAAGAATTATATGTTATTTCATACAACTTCATGTGAAAATAACTGGTATTTGATAGGGTTATCAAAATTACTATGCATTTATTATCTATGAATTTGTGACAATAACATAAAAAAATATCTATACATGGGACAGTGAAATACTGATTGCCTTTTAAGTGGAATCTTTGGTGAAGATTATTAACTAAGCCTTTCCAGATACGTGTAAATAATTCCCCACATACGTTTTTGATTCTCTGATCATCTAGAAATAGTGCTTCCTTCTGCCATCTGGGATGAGGCTCTTCTGCAGTATTTGGGAATCTTCAGGCAAATTCAAGTGGTTACTCCCATCTGCATAAAGGAGACAAAGATCTTCACGTGCTGAGCTACTGGGAGTAAGAAACTTGTCTAAATGTTTTTTAATCTTCCCTTCATCTACACCTGCAATTGTAAACCAAGGTAAGCACTAATTCAGTTAGAAAAACAACAACACAGTAGCTGGTAACCACAAAAGGAACCTAGCTGCTGCTGAAAATATGGCTAAAATCTTATGATATTACCTAAGAACTTTTTTGAGGAGAGTTTTTAAGCATCCCTTCTTATCAGCTTCCCTTAGACCTAGGTCAAAGATTTCTCTTCCATCATAAATCAGCATCTTTAATGTACATTATAGATGTTTTACTTACTGCATGCCCTAGATTTTCCATGTTACAATTTCTTTCATCCTAAATAAACTGATTTTTTGTTTAAGACTAGACTGACATAATTGTAGATGTGCTGACACATCCACAGTTCCATCAACAACAACCACAATCCATCAACAGATCCTTTAGCATGTTAGTCATGTTCTCTGTCTACAGTTCTTTGACATTTCCAATGAACACTTTAAAAAAAAAATGGCCTTCATATGTTGGCATGCTTTCTAGTTTTAAAAACATCAACACTTACTATTGGGAAAGATACCACATGACGCTATTTTTCAGACCACTTATAACAGTAACTGACTTCTGTATGGGAATTTTTTCTTATGTAGATCTTATATGAAATAACTTTCATATGGGCATTGTTTCATCTTATATTATTATAACTTTTCCAGTTTGTGTCCCAGCATGCACGTTAAACTGCACAAATCTTCCATAAATGCTAATATTCAGACAAATTATTAAGACAATGCATATCAGGTCGGTTTGGTAATTGCCTGCATTCATACTCCTGGCTCACAACAATACAACTTTGCTTAAACATGCTTTATTGCAGGTTACTTATATTATTTTCTATCAGTCAGGAGCAAAGAACCCCCACAAACTTTCTGCAGTTTAGCTGACAAATGGCAACCCAAATGCAAATCCTTATTTACATTTGGCAGACAAAGAAATTTAGCCTACTTTAAATGTATCCCAAAGAACTACTATTGCTTACTGGTTTCCTGAAGTTGCCTGAGCAACTTGCTTTCTGAAAAGATAATGGTTAACTTGAGCAAAGTTGGACAATTTCATACCTCATGTCCTGCACAGAAGAAAGAAACAACTTTTTGGCTGTAAGAAAAATGTTTCCTTCATACTTAGACATTTCTACATTTTTTTTCTCTCTCAAAAATAGAGAAGCAGTGCAATCTGAACAATATCTGCTCACACCTTTCAGCTTCTGGTTTAGACACCAATTCTACATTTGCCTGATCTGAAACAATAAAATAGTAAAAGTAGCAAAAGTAGCTCTTATCCTGAAACTCAACTGCAATGGCAAATAGTCTCTTGCAGTTTTTTATCCCTTAGACACTTCCTTTGGAAATACCTGAGTTTGATCTTCCTTTTGTCTGAGTAAAGTGGGCTGCTTCAGTGAGTTTACACTTCAATTTATCTGTTTTCCAACTAGATAAACACTTGGCAGCAAACAGATTGTTTCAAACATTGCCAAGACCGGTACAATACCTTTTAAATGGAGTCAGAAGATCTGCTGTTTGCTGCAATGCAGGACTGAAATTTACAATAGTGCCTGAAACAGGCAAAACATCCCCCTCAATTATTTCCTGTCTTCTTTATTCTTATCTCACCTAGAACGTAATCTCTTCAGAATAGGAACTGTATTTATTTTGAATCTTGCATGATAACAGGTAGTGTCAAAGCTTAACAATTGACAGACTCTGTTAAAGCCAAAGCTCAGCAGAAGGCACACAGGACTGCAAAGGCTGGATTTGCTCTAAGGAGGCCTACGTGAAACTTTGGTCATACTGTAATATTTGTTACAAGCAAATTCCTATTTTAAGCAAGCAGATACAAAAGAAGAACGCAAATTGAGCACATTTACACGTACAAGGGCTAAGAGTCCTGTCCTTGTAAAACAAGTATAGCAAAGCTCCTCTATATTTAAGATGCTAGAGTAAGTACATTCTTTTAGCTATAATTTTTTGTTTCATAGATCCATCATAATGGCCTTCTCCTAAGGAATACTATAAAGGCAGCACCACCTAGTGGTACCACATCCGCAGTGTAGTATCTCCAGTGGGTGCCGCGATCAAAGTACTTGGAAACCACAGGGGAAATTCTCAGATGTAATTATTCAAAAATACCCATATGACATTTACTTTTTTTATTATTATTATTCAGCATGAACATGAATAAATAACATTTTCAAGCTCTGGGTATACACTTACTTATTTTCTGTGTTAATGCCTTTTGAAAGGAAAAAAGGTATGCAAATGTGTGTATTAATCACAGAGTATAAAATATTTTTCTTTTTTTTTGTACATAGATATATATAAAAATATATTTTTTAAATAATCAGATATTAAAATAGTTACTACTCACACCTTCCCATTAACTTTATTATTACTACTGCCAGTGTAAAATTTAGATGAAAAACTATATATGAATAATAAGTATCCAGCAACTTAGAACCTCGTCCCTAACATTTTCCAACACACATTCCAGTGAACTGTAGTTTATCTTGCTTCAATACATACAGTGCATGACACAGATAAGCACCTTGCAAAAATCAGAAGGATCCAATGTGTAAGACCAGTTGGACTTGTCTTACATAGTGATTGTATTGACATACGTATTTACATCTGTCCTAAGTAGCTGTGCAGCACTGCAGCTATAACTGCGCAGCGTTTTGAATCATCTTAGCATCTGCTTTTCACATGACCCTGTAAATCCTCTATTGATGCTTCAGGAGGTGAAAAAGCCTCCAACACATCTGCCTCCACGGAGCCTGCCGGTGCAAGCTACCGTTGTTCTGGAACACCAAGAATTAGTGATTTGTTATATCCCTTCAGTCCTTCTCTGGGCATGCACAGGGTAAGTTTGGCATTACCAAAGACATAAATGTTTTGTAATTATGCAACAGCACTTTTTAAAGTTATGAACATTGTGTGACAACATAACGTAGGAAGGAAAAACCTCAATGATCAAAAGCAATAGTGGCCTTTTTTTTTTTTTTTTTTAAATTTGGTATGTGGTGCAAACAGCATACATATCAGGTGCCCAAACTGCTCTTGCCTTATCCCGTTTCTCTCATCCTCACCCATCCTACGTGCAGTCCACAGCTCACCTCCCCAGTTCCTTATCTCTCATGTGTGCTTCCATGGATTATTGCACATTGCCCAAAGCCCCCACTGTGTGGCTCTGCTATTCCCCTTCCCCAGTCCTGCGCATGACAGCAGAACTCTTCTGTTTCTAGCTCTGAACACCCCCCCAGTGCCTACTTCTTTTATGTTCACAGCTGCCAGGCATGTTACTCTCTATCTTCACAGCACATCAGTGTTGAGGTATTTAAAGAGCTCATAAGTTTCATTCAGCAAAATTGTATGCCAGTTCTGGAGTTGACTACTTCACCATTGACCTCATAGATTCCTTCCATGCCTGTGTACCTACAACAGAGTAACAAAAACAGAGAACAGACTGACTGAATACAGTGATTCTAGTTAAACAACCACTTACAGAATTCTTTTCACCATGCTTCAGCATGTCATGGCTGCTTGGAGATTTTTTAAAAAATTGCTTTTTTCCTCACCATTTCTGACAGCAAATTTATTCTAAACTCTCTCCTTATGGCTCAAAACTTTCTGCACCAGTTTATTCATTGCTAGCTGGTGATGAAGGTGTTTGAAAAGAACATTTATCTCCTCTCAATATTCACTTTTCTAAACTAACTACATGAATATTTTTGAGGATACGTTCAGTCTCTTGCAGACATCCGTGTTTCTACTACCTGCTATCTAATCCAACTGGAAGGAGCATAATCAAGTCAGCACAGTTCTGTGTCCAAAGAAACAAGTTCTCCTCAGCCCATGGTTACATAGCTTCCAGATGTGCAAGGGCTTGATCTGCAAGCTTGTGATCTGCTTAAAAACACAGGGAGGCAGAGCAAAAAGCATTGCAGTATAACCCTTTCTCCACTCACAGAAACTTTAATAACCTGATAACCTTAGGAGTTGTCTTACCTGTTCAAATCAAACCCCACCTTTCTTGAACACCTAACCACACTGTACCTAGCACTTCAGATGCAGTCTCACCTATTATTCCTCAGTCTCTATCGGAGATACTTCATCTCATACATTCTAGGCTGTATTTTTCATTATTCCAACAGACTTGCAATTTCTAGTCATCTGTGATACCTCTATACATTTCATTTTCAGCTGATTAGCTCCTCAAGTAAACTCTTTTTATTCCCCACGTACATGTCTTTTGCTATTAAATTCCATCCCATCTCTATTACATTCTGGGTTGTGTTGGGATTTTTTATTATTATTTTTTTAACCTTTATGCCTTCACTCTTCATATCATTAATACTCTTCCATATATTAAGCAATTATCATTAATCAAAACATTACATTAGAGTCAGTCCTAGGGTATTTCTTGGGTAACTTTGCACTCATAATACAGTGTTACCACACCTTCAGCCAGGTCATTACACACCTTAAATTCTTGTATGAATCCCCATCTTTTCTAGCTGAACTATTAATTTCCCATGTAGCAGTGTATCTTCCAGTTCTATCCAACAAGTTAAAGACTTTAAGACAATGAAGAAAAATGCAATTATAAATAGCAATTAAAATAAGAACCAGGACTTGTAAATTCTGTATAAATATTTTATTATGTATCAAAGACAACTTAACATGGATAGATGCTGTATTAAAACAGATCACAGACTTTTGGTTTCCATGAAAAGATTCAAATGCTTTAAAGAGCATTTTAGAATGCCTCTTCCCTCTTCTACAGTGGTGTATTGCTTGGGACTGATACCAAGAAGCAAATGTACTGCAACATAGCAGAGGCTGGTGTTTCTAGCGATGCTATGGCAATGCAAAAAGAGGGCACCATACAGAATCCAAATTTGGATTCAAGGCTTGGGCCTCTTGGTCCCCAAGTCAACAAAAACAGGCAGAGTTGTGGAGTCAAATACTCAACCCGCAGACTTTTAGACAGACCTTTGCAAAACACCTCCTTTGGGATGTCAGCTGGCTCTGGCACATACAGCTCTCTTCATTCTATTTAAGATAGGGACAACTGGAAATAATAATGGGAAAGGAAAAAAAGGGAATAATGTGAAGCCCTGGAAAACAGCATCAGAAAGCAAGCTCATTCAAGGAAAAAACCCTCCACAGATATACCTGTTTTTCTTATAGTACCTATATATGCTCGATACAGATTAACATTTTAAAGTCATCACGTTAGCATTTAATCTTCTCACAGATGAGACCAATTTTGTTTATTGTTACTATTTTATATACAAGATCCATACAAAGGAGATTGCTTTGGTTGTCTTTTGTCCAGACCTTGAAAAGGCACTACAAAAAGTAACCAAAATACAACAATGTGACTGTAGTAGTTAGATATGTGGAATTTCATGTACACTAGTATAACTACAGTGTGTTATTTAATTTGACTTCTTACAGATAGATGAGCTTAGAAAAATGTTCTCTTTTTAAAAACTGTGTTGCACAACTTTTTTCTAACTCTGCATGTTGGCTGAAAAGTTTATGATTATCAGTAGGTAAACTACCTCACAAACAGTCAGAGCTTGACATGTAAACAGTTAACTATACATAACTACATAGTTAATTTCATATTAGAATATGCAGGTTTGAGCATTGTTCAAGGCATAACATACACCCAAGGCACAAGGTTTCTCTCAAAAATGAGAACGTAAGGATAATGCAGTGATACTAAAGTTATCTAAAGTATCATGCAAGAGAGACCTTTCTGTTAGTTGTCATAGGAAAAATACAATAATAATTAAAAAATCCACCTTTCAGGTGTCCATTCTTTGTATTAGACACTAGATAGTAAAAAAATCTCCAAATACTTCAGCAGTCACATTTCCATCCTACAGAAGGCAGCTGTGCATCTGCCTATGGGTTCAGCATGTTAACAAAGGGAAGTTTCCAGTTCTTACTGTTGAACTGTGAAGATAGTTAATAGCAGTATTTTAATTAAATGATAAAAATGCAACAACTACTTCATTTTTATTATTTGCATTTGGGTTTGGCATCGTATTAGCTAGAACAGTGAAAGTGGCTTGTGCTATTCCACTCAGCTTATGCTTTGGTGATGAGGACATTGTCTTGGGTTCCTAACTCTACAATGTGACATTTCAATGTTTATTTATAAGATTATTTTTTTTAAAAAAATATATACAAACATTTTATGGAGATTATGTTTTGATAAATTTTTAGTTGTTCTGTATTTTGAGTGTATTTTTTCTCTTTACTTGTCACATTAATGTATTGCTTTTTTAATACATGTGGGGTAAATTTTTACAGACAAGACAGAAACGACCTCATAGTTTCAATGTAGGTGGGAACTTTTAAAAAACACTGGAGGACAAGAAACAGAAAGACACAAAATCATAAATGCAGCTAATTTTCACATATGATACAGTAATCCTCTTGCTCTCAAACAGACTCACTGAGTAGTTGACTTTTATGAGAAAGCAGTGTAACAAAACCACTGAATGATACCAGTATGTCTGAATTTAATTTGGGGGTTTTTTTCAATGCACGTGTTGCTATTACTAGAAATCTTTCCAGGTGAAAGGAGATTCCCAGTGCAAGAAGGAATTTTTTTCAGTATATTTTTTCATATGTGTAATTATCTATTAAAGGAGAGGTAATTTCTCTTATGTACTGCTAGAACTAAGGCAGAACAAAATATTTGATTGTTTTGTGAAATACCTACAAACCAAGAACAAGCATAATTAAACATCCATGAGATGCAAGTCT
Organism: Falco cherrug; assembly: GCF_023634085.1. NCBI lineage: Eukaryota > Metazoa > Chordata > Aves > Falconiformes > Falconidae > Falco > Falco cherrug. Next base: position 27,424,498 of record NC_073704.1, on the reverse strand, counting down.
GTTCCCATGAAAATCAAACAAGTATTTCCAAAACATTTGAGTCTCACTTTCTGTCAGAAAATCTCACATTGATGGAGTTTCCAGGAGTCAAAAGTCCATGTGTTTTGGCATGAACTGGTTCAGTTTTGGGAGAAATGTTGATCTCAAAATTCTGAAGCAACTGTGAAGAGAAGCAGGACAAGTATTAGAAAAGCTGCAAAATTACATATGAAAATTAGACTTTGGAAAAGAGAGCAAAATAGACTGTCACAAACAAAATTTTTGTTGCTAGTTCTGTGGAGTCTAAGTGCTAGGATTCCCATACAGGAAAGAAAAAATAGTTGTTACAAGGTGAAGATTATAGTCAAAAATCTTCCTTCTCTGATGGAGGGAGGACTGAACTTTTTGAAGAATTTCCACACAACTAGATTAAACAGTCTGAGCTTTCAAAGAAACAAAAGTCTCTTTCAAACCTCATGAGCTTCCTCTCGCTGTGTTTTTTATTTCACTTTAATATACATCAATATGTGCAATTATAAACCAAAGCAATAAAAAAAAGTCCCAATCTCATTGAACATACTTCTCTTTCTGGGTAGAAGAAAACAAAACAAACATGAGACAGCAACTGTCCAGTGCACCATGAAGTGAAACAATCATGATTCAAAGAGTCAAATAGTAGAACCTCTCCAGAACAGAATCATTATAATTCAATCACACAGGTTTTCTGTACATGAAACTTCTATTTCCATACACTTAATGAACTGAAAGAATCAGCTGCAAATACAAAGCACAGAAGCTGTGGGCTAAACAAACTTCAAGAGATTTATGTCACCTGTTTTGAAGCTGAATATAGAATACCTCAGCTATTTATTTTTAAAATTTCAAGAAGAAAATACTGCAACATTCTCAACTTTTCCTAATATTAACTCTCAAACAGTTTCCTATAAACTAAGCAACCTTCTCTTACCCTTCTCCTAGTAAGCATGATGAACAATGTGTTATTATCCTACACATAACTACCTTTTCAGTGTTAGATGTTTGACCAAATCCATCTCATTCTTCTCTTTTTCAGACCTCACATTCTTGTTATTCTCTCTGCCTTCTGAATTTCCTCCAGTTTGACTATATCTTAACATGCAGCGCACAGGGTCAGTTGCGTATCATTGTCTAGCTGAGGATTCATCAGTGTTTGGTAAGATTACATAATTTAGCTACTCTTTCTGACATACAACATGCTTGTTAATACTGTTAATATGCCCAAGAATTGCATTGCCTTGTCAGAATTAGCATAATTATTCTTGACCAATTTTTCCTATATACTTCCGGTCGGTTTCTATGGTACTAATTACCCAGCCAGTTGGCCAGCAATTTGTATTTAAGCACTTGATTTCTTCTCAAGAGTAGTAACTTGCAACCATCCCTAGTGAAAAAATTTGTGTTGATTTTGGAACATTTACCCATTTTTTTGTAGTTCTATATTCACATCCTGTGATTTTAACTTAATTCATGTCAGCTTGGTATCCTATGCAAACTCTAAAAGTATTCTCTAATCCATCATTTACACCGTTAATGAAAATACCAACCTAAATCAAATGCAGGACAGACTCTTACAGAATTTTAATTAAAGGCTTTCCCAGTTCAACAGCAAATATTTGACAGCTACTGCCTCCAGCTATTTCTTTTTTCCAACCAGTTGTGCATGCATTTTATAGGTACTTCCATCTGGAACAAATTTTATTAATTTAATTGTGAGAACAATGTATAGGACATGTGAAAATACTTCCTGAAGTCGGAATATATAATTTACTTTATATCCACCATGTTAGGTAAATGATCAAGTCAAAGAAAGAAATCAGACTGGTCTGAAACAATTTTTCTTTGATAAGCCTCATGCTACATGTGTTTCTATTTTTAAATCACTTAAATTTCATCTTGATACTTGTAAATAGATTGTGTTATTTTGTTCTAATTTCTTTCCAGTAAACAAAAGCAAGCTCTCTATTACTTCCTTGATCCTCCTATTCAAAAAGATGCAAGTATGTTTGTTTTATCCAGCTCCTCGAGAGCTATCTCAGTCTGGCTTCTGAAAGACACACGTAATTGTCCAGAGATTGTTCTATGAGTTTACTTAAGGAAATTCTAAGGCAAATTCAATCAAGCTTTGCTTTGAATACATATAACGGGTCTAAATATTTTTTACAGTTAAGTAACTATAAATAGTTTCCAAATCTTTGAGGTTTGGTTGCACAATCTGATCTCAGTATTTGAGTTAAAAGTTGTCTTGTAAATAACAAAAAATGTAGCAGCTGTTGGGAAAGCTTTCTTTATGAAATAAAGCAATGGAAAATTATATATATCAATAGGTACTAACTACTCATATAAGTTATGTATATCTAGAATGATAAAGGTAGAAGAAAGAACAAGAAGGGACAAAAAACCACAGAACATAGAAAAATTCTACTATTTGTCGTAGCGGTGTGGTCAATACAAGGATATAAAAACTATTTTATGTCTTTGTAAGCACCAAATTCTTCATAACTAAAATACTGAAACTGAGCAGGTAACCTTTCTAATATACATTAAGAAAGACTTCTAATTTGTTTACAAAAACCTTCTGTACCAAATCCATGTATTTCCTTACAAATCTTACCTTTAGTTTTACTTCATTTGTATTATAAAGATTTTTTTTCTTCTGCAATGTAGTTTAACTAATATGCTACGTATCAAGCATGATTATTTTCAATTTTTTAAGCCTTTGCAGGATGACTATGCAAGACAACACTCCAAAACAAAGGTTTTGATCCCTGTAAGATACCCAGAAATGGTATACATAGAAAAGAATCATACCAATATATTTTTCTTCTTGTAATGCTGTCACATAGGTCTAACCTGAATTAATGCAAGATGAATTTCCAGCTCTGCAATTCTTTTTCCTATACAACTTCGAATGCCATAACCAAAGGGGATGGAACCAAAATTGTCTACTCTGTCCAAATTATCTCTCCTCAGCCAGCGCTCAGGTCGAAACTCATTTGCCATTGAGAAATTTTCTTCGCTGTATGAAGTGGTATAATGACAGAGTGCCAGCTGCGTCTGAGAAAATAAATGATATTTAGCTAGCTCAAATACACATAACAAATAAAAAAGCATTTGTAATTACTGTAATTTATGCAACATGAGGTGATAAAAATTAAGTATCTTTAAGTATTTCTAGAAAAAAAAAGGATACTTAGAAAATCAGATACCTTTCTCAACTGGACAAATGAAATAATCTTCAAATTGTTTTATATGTTGCTAGATATATTAGAGAAGATGCAATGGGGAAGGAGATGGGAACAAAACTCACAAGTATTGGGAACTGTCTCAGAAAGATAGTATGAGAGAAAGGGAGAAGAGAGATACAAGGCAATGGAAAAGGTAAAAACCGAGGATGAGAAGGAAAAGAAACGACACCACCTCAGGAAAAAAACCAGCAATAATTGATGCGATGATGTTTCCGAATAAATCTGCAGTAGGGGTGCATGTGGAATGATATTTAAATAAGTACATTAAGAATTAAGAGTCCTGACTGTCTTAAGGCTATGTTGCTTTAACACAGTAATGCTGTCATTTAAATTAGAGCCATACAGTTATACCATGATCTCTATGTAATCTCTGAATAGTAGGAAAGATTCATAATTGAAAAAGGAAATCAAATTCTTTCTACAAAGGGAATTAACAGGCAAAGACTTAGAAAATCGCAAGAATAATGAAATTCATACATTTTTAATGAAATAGTAACATTGCACAGAGATGTTTATTAATAGCCTCCACCCTCAAGAATATTAAGGACAAGTCATGATGGTAAATTTGATTATACGGTGAGGACCCAAATCTAAAAAAAACAGCAGCAACAAGTCAATTATAAAATCAGGTTTTTGTCATATAAATGGGTATTATTTAAATACTTCCTTCTTAATGCTGTAGCTTGGTGAGTTCTTTTGAAATCAAAGAAGTGTATATATGTATACGTTGTGACAGATCACATTGCGTTCACAAAAATTAAACTGTTCTCTGCAGATGACTGCAATAGAACCTACCCCTTTAGGTATCAGGTATCCTCCAACGACCAAGTCTTTTTGGGTGACTCTTCCATTTCCTGGCAATACTGGATATAACCTAGAGACAAGTATTTATGAGAAGTTCAACAGCAATAATTAAAACAAATTTAAAACTTTAGATTCCAATATGCATTCACAAATATGCACTATGAACACAATATGCATTCACAGCAAAAAGGTTTTTCAAAAGTACAGAACTACTTAGAGATCCAAAGACCTTGAATGATCTGGAGAAAACGGTTATAACTGAGGAAAGTTATTTACTAGTAACTGGAGGTTGAGCTATTTGGTCTGTGTATTTATTTGCTTTACACAGGTACAAACATGCAATCAGTTTGTTAGTCTGGACACGTTTTAGAACTACTGGGAGCTGAAAAAGCCTTGTTGATGCCTTCTCTAAAATCCTTTTAGTCTCTTCACCTCACATGAACATTTGGTATAAACATACAAAAAAAGCGTGTCACATGCTTTCAATTTAATTCAAGAAGCTTAAAATGATTGTAGTGGTGCTGCAAAGTACCAGTGTGAGGGCAGAGGCTGTTACAGTGCATCACACAGGCTAATACTTAAAAGGCAAAAATCAAGCTTTCAATGACTTACCTTAACAGGTATGTTCTACATATGTGATACTAGTTCTACCGTACTTAAAAACATTAAACATTATATAATCCATCATATTTCATTGCTTAGGCATCATTGGACACAATACTGCTACAATAAATAAAAGAAGCAGCAGAGAGCGATAACAACAACTAAATACTAACATTAGCATGGACTCAAAATCCATTACAACTACATGTAACTAAATTGTTACATTGATGATTGCAGTTGTCTGCTACCTACCTCAAGGTTTCTTTCAGCACTGCTCTAATTAAAGGTAATTTTGGGACATCATGAGCAACAGCCACTTGGTCCTTCCCCAGCTTATTGACTATTTCTTCATAAACACGTTGTTGAACCTCAGGATTCTTTGCCAACAGGTACGTTGCCCAGGACAAAGTAAAAGAAGTCTAAGGAAGAAACCACAACCATCATCATCAAGTCCAACAAGATTAGATTAAAAACCATTTCAAGCCAGGAAAACCAATCAGTTTTCCACTATGTGTTTTATTTATTTAAAGTATAGTAATTAATATTGATAACAAAGGATTCAATGGGATGTTGTCAGACTTCACCATCGCCTCCTTCATCCCTTTTTTCCATCTAAAAATCCCCATGTAACAAAACAATCTGTGTAATGTTTTCCCAGTGAAATATGACAAATAACAGAAAAAATAAACAAAACCACATAAACAGTACTGAAACATAATCCATTGCTGTTTAGTTTTTAACTGTTACTTTTGAATGTGTTTATCTTCCCAACAAAAACATTTCAGAGGAAACAAGCGAATACTACTCAGAGCATTACCAACCCCTTTTAAGCCTATGGTGGTCTCCTCAGAGCATCTACACAACAGAATTGATGCTATCGCTGCTAAGATTATGCTTGATCCTTTGGTAAGCAATGCTAGACCACAACTGGCACTTTCTACCTCTTGAAAATTCCCACTTGACTGAAATTCAGCATGCTATTGAAACTTTCTTAAGGAAGCTTGAAGATGAGCTTACACATTTAAAGTGGTCCTAAATGTTAAAACATATTCCTTCCCATAATTAATGATTCTAATAATCATCAAGGCTCCAGAAAAGAGGTATTGTGTGAAAGATAATTTTAAAATATTTTGTATGAAGGAAGAAACAGAATACAAGGCAGGAGGCAGTTCAGCTTTGAGCACAAGATGATTTCAAGGAACCCATAATATAATCCTCTTTCACCTTAGCTGGAAAAATTGCACTTCGATGCACATTTGTGGTTTAGGACACACTCTGAGAGAATGAACTCACTCCATCTGTACTAACATGGAACTAAACAGAGTATTTCAATCCTAAGTTTTTGTGACCCAGTATTTATCATTCGTTTCACCATGAGCCCCTATGTTTAAGCTGTCTGGGTTTCAGGGACGATCCTATTCAAATACTAGACAGACTCAGGACATTTTGCTTCTACTGTCAGCTGCACCCAAGACGTTAAGGTCAAGCAAATGGCCTTTAGTCCATTTCCCTCACAACCATCGCTGAAGACAAAAAGTTTACCATTAAAAACGTCCCCCGAGCCTTCTGTTCTCCAGGCTGAACAACCCCAACTCTCTCAGCCTGTCTTCATAGGAGAGGAGCCCTCTGATCACCTTCACGGTCCTCCTCTGGACTCGCTCAAGCAGGTCCATGTCCTTCTTATGCTGGAAGCCCCCAAGCTGAATGCAGTACTCCAGGTGGGGTCTCACAGGAGCAGAGAAGAGGGGGAGAATCACCTCCCTCAACCTGCTGGTCACAATTCTTCTGTTGCAACCCGGGATTTGGTTGGCTTTCTGGGCTGCAGGCTCACATTGCCAGCTCATGTTCGGCTCCTTGTCCACCAACACCCCCAAGTCCTTCTCCCCAGGGCTGCTCTCAATCCATTCTCTGCCCAGCCTGTATTTGTGCTTGGGATTGCCATGACCCATGTGCAGGATCTTGCACTTGGCCTTGTTGATCTTCATGAGGCTCACACAGGCCCACCTCTCAAGCCTGTCAAGGTCTCTCTAGATGGCATCCCTTCCCTCCAGCGTGTCAACTGCACCATCCAGCTTGGTGTCATCAGCAAACTTGCTGAGGGTCCACTCAATCCCACTGTCCATGTCACCAACAAAGATGCTGAAGAGCACCGGTCCCAATACTGACCCCTGAGGAATGGCGACTCATCACTGGTCTCCACTTGGACATCGAGCTGTTGACCACAACTCTCTGAGTGAGACTATCGGCCAATTCCTTATCCACCAGGTAGTCCATCCATCAAATCCACGTGTCTCCAGTTTAGAGACAAGGATGTTGTGCAGGGTGGTGTCAAATGCTTTGCACAAGTCCAGGTAGATGACATCAGTTTCCCTTTCCTCATCCACCAACGCTGTAACCCCATCATAGAAGGCCACCAAATTTTTCAGGCACGATTTTCTCTTGGTGAAGCCATGTTGGCTGTCACCAATCACCTCCTTATTTTCTGTGTGCCTTAGCACAGTTTCCAGGAGAATCTCCTCCACCATTTTGCAGCATTTAAGAGAGAAAAATTCTAACCTTTAACCTAATCTTCTTGATTTATTTTTAATTCTTTTTTTCAACTTGTATAATGAAGACAGACAACCAGTCTCACTCTCTATGCAGCAAACATTTTTCTTTTCAGCTTCTCACTCATTAGAACAATAAAGCTTAAGGGTATAAACAACGTATGGGTAAAAAGCCCAACTTCTGGAAATGTCTTATTTGGGGCTTACATTTAAGATCAAGTTAGAATGAAAATTCATCATGATGGTCACCTTTTATGTCTTGTCTTCAAATTGGGGTAAAATGCTGTTAAGTATCATACTAGAACCTTTCTTTTTTCATTCTTGTGATACCGAGTGGCTATCCCTTGCTAAAATGCAATCCTGTTCCATTACTCTCAGAGCTCAGAGCAGCTGGCAATTGTGTCGGCTGTATACAGAATTTTGGACATAAACATTGTTTCTTCCCAGGTCCCCAGCTCCTTCATAACCTCTTAAAAATTAGCACTGTTCCAGGGACAGTAAAAAATTGACTTACAATTTTGTTGAAAACTTTTATAAACCTCTAAACCTCTTTCAGCGTCTATGATAAAATGAGATCTGAAGAGAGAGCAGCAGGGGAAAAAAAGATTCCCTCAGTTTCTGTCTTGTACTCGGAAATGAGGAAATCAGAGGTACCATCCTCTCACAAAAAGATTGTTGCCAGCTGAGAAAGCTAGCTGAGTCAAATGGAAAGAGAAACTTTTGTTGGCAGGAACTTGAACATTGTCCTTTTAGTTTAATGAAAACTGTCACACACTAAAAATGGAAAATTAATGGTCTGAAAGACTAGAAAATGAATGGGATAAATAACTGTGCTTTACTTAAGAACCAAACATCAAAAAGCTCTCCAAACTCATAAACCCTTGGGATATTTAACCAATGGAATAACCTTCAGCACATAAATGGTCTTTACATATGCTCTTTATTATGGAATTCAAAAGTGTTACTGTTGGGGTTTTTTTTGTTTTCTTTAGAAATCTTACAAACATTCTTAAATCAAAAAAATCTGAAGTCACTTATCCAGAGAGGTTTTTTTTACTTTAAAGCTGCATTACTTTTTTACTTATTTTAATCCTTTCTACTGCAAGACTATTAAACAATCATACATAGCACTTTCTTTAGCAAATTCATATAGCTTTCTTTTAAAAAACTGTTCAGTTACAATCATTTACAATAGTAGTGTGCACTGATATTCTAAATAACTCCATATACATTGTATATAAAATAGCTAATTTTTATCTTTGCTTATTGTCATGCCGCAGTCAATACTAAGGAATGCTGGTTTCATATGATAGGAATAAGAGGAGGTAAAGATATATACATGACCTTAATGTTTCTTCAAATACTCTAGATGATAAATCAGAAGAATTGGGAAAGATGGCCACTTAAAACACTTCACCAGGTGTTAACACACCGCATATGCTAGCCTCACTAATACTGAGCCCCGTTTCCACAGCTCTTTGCCTCACAGTGGCTGCATGCTGCCAGCACAAGCCTGGGTAGAGTGAACCTTAGTAGGTGTTCGTACATACACTAAGTAGCCTTACCCACATCAGTGCGGGCCTAACACCCCCTTTCTAATGGACCTCAGCAGAAACCAGGTATCTGATCCATAATGGGTGTCCCAGTTGATGTGATTAGCCATACATCAAAATCCTTTACCAAATTCTACATGAGTTTATTAATCAATTTTTTTCACGCTAACTTTCAACAGCCTTTTCTATTGTGGTCTACCTAAAGAAGCACAAATACCAACCTGATATTCAAACTAGTAAAAGAAAATGTATGAAACCCAAGCTGAATGTAAAGACAATTGCTATTTTATCTGTTTAATAAACTGGAACCAACTCCCAAACATTGGGTTCCTGTAAACCACAGCTAGTACAGAACACTGACTTCATTCCAGTAGAGAGGTTACACAGTGCTGTAAGTATTTTCTATTGCTTTAAAGATGTCATGGCTTAAATGTGTCAGAAATTACATCTGTGTAAACAACATAACCCTTCTGAAGATAGCTGCAAATGGTACTGGTTTACGAGAACAACTGCACAAGAAAAATTGTAACAAGCTTACTGTGTCCACTCCTGCCAGAAGCATTTCAGTCATATTGGCATAGATCTCTTCCAAATTAAGTTCCTTACTCACTAGGAGGTATGTAAGTAGCCCACCATTCACTTCTTCTCCTTGATCCAGCTGGGACTGAATAGCCTTCAATTTGTTGTCGACATGGATTCGACCTTTGGGATTAAAAAAAATTGTTAAGCCTCCATTTTTAATTTTTTGCTGGTTCCACTCAGTACTGACATTTTTTTCCTTATGCTACACTGCATAGCCAAAAAAAAAGAAACATAAAAAGAATAAACTGAATTTGAATCTATTTTTTCAAGGAAAAGATAATAGAGTGGTAGTGGATGTTCTTGGGTACTCATGGTAAGTAAAGACTGAGCTGACAGGAACCTTCATAACTCACAGAACAAGAACGCTGAGCACAAAGAAAGGGCACGAGACTGCAGTTTAACAGGGAGCAAAGAAAGCACAAGGTCAAGTTTTTTACGCCCACCTGGCTTGGTTTTGGGTGACTCTGCAAGAAGTAGTGAACTCTGCAGAGCATGCTGCAACTCAGCGCACAGCGGCTGCTACAAGATTTTAGCAGCAACTAGAAGGTCGAAGCCACAGAACTGAATTACACTGAAGACAAAGATGAGGAGCATCAAGGAATAATAAAAATTTAAAAACTTCAGCAAATGAAATTTTGAGCAATTTTACCCACAGTCCCATTTCCAAAACAAAGGGCATCTTCTGTGAAACAAGGGCTTTAAAAAGAAGAAAACCCCTCAGAAAGTTAATGCCTTATAGAATGAGCTTTAAAAAAAATGAACGAGAATCAACACGTTCCTTTATGAAGCCTACACAAATAGACACATCACACACAGTGATTTTCACCATTTAATTCCTTTTTCGCAAAGGAATTAAACAAAGAAACAGCATGACAAGAAGTTTCAAATGGAACAAAATTCCTTAAGAACAGTTTCTCAGCGGCTTTTAGAGTAAAGATGACGTCTTTTTTTAGTTGGTTTTAATGCAGAAAAGGGAACAAGAGTATTTTATCATAGGAAAGAATTTAAAAGTGGCAGTGTAAATAGGTATGTGTTCCACAGAAAACACACCTGTGTCAGCATTAAATGGATTCCCTAACGCCTACTGTAGATAGAGATCAATACACATTTAAAATTAAGCATATTAGGCAAATTAAAAGTTAAGAAACTAAAGAACCTACCCTCAAGAAGTTGTACACAGACCTACCTAGACAAATAGTGCTAATAAAATACATTTAAAAATGCATGAGGCTTTCTAACATTAGAGAAGGTAAGAGGGTTCAGGTATTTTTAACACTCCAGAATATTAAAAAAAATATATATTGCAAAGACAATTCCTTCTTCTTGCTTACATGAAAGCTGATTCAAAAGTAGCTTGGAATGCTTTATTTACAAAAAAACATACTGTAGTACTGCAGTGTACTTCTGTGTCAACTTGTATGTATATATATGAACTTCACAAAGAGTTTAATTAATTGCTGGTGTCTAATTTTTTTAACTTTATAGTCAGTTTTAGTGCTGATTATTTGTCAGAGTGCCTGACTGAAAACTTGCTGAAGTCAACAAAAGTACCCTCATTAAAAACTGAGTGGCTTAAGATAAAGCCTTGGCAAAGAACTTGGACCTGGAGTGAGGGCTGGGTGCTGAAACAGATGAAGGCAAATAAAGAAACAGCAGTATAAAACAGAGGAATGTTCAAAGTGTACTGGTAAAATTCTTTTTCAATAGAGTATTTTTTTAAACTGTTCCCTTGGCCAAGTCTGCATTTAATATGAAACTTACTTCTGCTACAATGTCTTCTTATAGTTTTAGAAGAGAAATACAGCAAGTCCTGCTCAAACACACAGAGAATCTGCAGAAATACAGCTGAACTTTTCTGCTACTAAATCTTACTAAATTTGAAGAGTCCATCCCAGGATCTGCAGAACTCTCTCCAGGGTTTTGGAATAAGCGGACGAAGCCATTTGGGAATAGCACCTGCATACATAGTGGTCTTAAACATACTAAACATCAACTCCAGAGCCTCAATATATTCAACAGTCTGCTGTGGGACGTTGTTTTCCAGGCAGCCCAACCGGCATTCATACAGAATAGTTGCCACACCTGCACATATGAAATCAGAGAATTTGCTATACATTTGCATATATACATATTAATACTTCAAGGTATTAAAATACTAACCTAATGGAACTACCTTCCAAAAACCTTTAGTTATTGTGACTGCAGTTGGGAACAGGTAAAATAAAAATTTAAAACACAGTAAAAAAAATCCTAGCTAACCATTGTAGCGAGACAATGGTTACTATGTCAGGAACACCCAACCTGAGAAGTCAGCTGGGAATTCCATCAAGAGCAGAGCAGCCCTCCCGCTTACTCACTGTGTTCTGCATTGCACCGCAAACCCTGCGCCTGCAGCGCTGCCCTCTGAACACACAGGGACGTACAAGACCAAAGACATTTCTGATAGAAGCGCAGGAGTTTCTAGCAGTGGCTCTGCTCTTCTTCGTCATAAGTTGGTAGTAAATGAATAATGAGTATGCACAAATGGATAAAGAGCTTGCACTCTAGACAGTGATTTTACTGCACACAATGTACTCCATGCGGCCCTGAAAACTAGCAAGTGTGTGACACTGTTACAATAATAATATTGACTCCTCTCTCATTCCTGACTTGCTGTAATTCCTCACGTGTTTTTCCACAGTGTTGTAGTGATCCCTACTAGAAATACCATTTCTCCCGCCAAAGAACAGTACTTATATACAAAGTGTATATATATAAAGTATATATAAAGTATTTTATAAAATTTGTATTCTTCTCAACTCTGGACCATTTCTTCCACTTATCAAGTTAATTCTTACCTGTCCATTAGTGTTCCTGCAATTTCTCAGCTCAGTTTTTATAAACATAATCAAATTATTAAATACTAGGCAGAACTCAGCCAGAAACTGCCCTACTGGAGTTAGCCAAAATGTTCTTTCAGTTTGACAGCAAACTATTTTTTAATTACTTCCTGAACACCAGTTTCTAGCAATTTTGCCTCCCAATTTGAAATATCTAGATCATATTACCCGAGTTATTTATGAAAATACCACATGTTACAGTATAAAAAGCATTCCTATTATCAAAATAATCTTATTTAATGGTTTTTTCTAAAATCCAGTGGGGCATGGGGCAATTAGGCAATTTGAAAAGGCATTTAGGTAATTTCTCAAAGCCATTTAATTTTGTGCTTTAAAATTCATTAGTTAATAGTTTGCCCACATCTTTCCAGGAAATGGTAGAATAACTGTTAACTAGATAATTACAGTAACTGGTCTATTAACACTCTAGTCTCTTTTTCTCTCTGGTTTTCCTATGAAAAGCAGGTACCATAGCTAATGACAATTAACCTTGATCTTGCCTTCCATCAAACTCTCCATAAATTCTCTAGTGTGCGTGCATATATATGTGTGTGGTATGTGTCTGTGATTTAAGAAACTTTTCTTTTTCCCTGTTTTTGCTTTGTATTTCTTCTTGACTGACAAAATAATTTTCAAACCTGGCTATTTTCAGCTCCCTCTTCCTTCCCTATTTTCCTCCCTGGGAAGATATTTCTCTATGCCTTTTAATTCTCTTGTGCCTCTTTCAGCAACTGCTAGTTCTTATGTGTTCTTTTGCTCTTTACATGGTCCTTTAAAAAAAGCTTGCACATTGGTTCCCTGAACAGTTGACAGTGTAAGTTAATTAAAACTGCAATTCAAATAGGAAATAAGTGCGTACCAGGCACAAGTTATAAATGAAAAGCTAAAAGAATGTGAAGAATTTAAACTAACCCATCAGTGAGAGTGAATCTGTAAGCTCAGGGTGTAAAATTCCATAAAATTGGTAACTCTTAGTTGAATGCCGTTTTTAGACACTATTAATGTAGGACAGACTCAGGTTAGTTTACCAAACCTGAGTGGCAGCCAGCAGTGCGATACAGCATCTTCATAGATTAGTGATTTGGAGGTTCTTGCAAATCTCAAATTATTCAGCTGCCTGTCAGCAAAGAGTACCAATGTTTTTAAAAGGCACTGCATATAAGATCAGGTTGTATGCAGTCAGTCAGAGGAATGCATGAAACATGAATCACCATTCAATCTCTGCAAGAACACAGGAAATGCCATACTAGCTCAGGCTGCAGTTCCATTTAGCGTTCCATCGTTAGTGGTAGGCCAGTGGCAGATGATTTTAAGGCAAGCACAACAATACCACACTTGGCATGTGTAAGCAGGGGAAAGCAGTTTTCCCACATCCAGCTATGAACAAAATTTAGATACATCACATAGCGATTCCCCAACTGGAATTTGGCCAGTATGTTGGTAAATTAACGTGTCTTACCATCTATACTGTCAACACTCTTATTCTTGAGAAATTAATACAGAAGTAAGGAGTACTGAAACTGCTCAGGGCCTTGATTGTACATTTTACCTATATACCAGCATTTCTACAGGAATTGTCTCTTAGTACAAGGTATCACCTCTTTGGACTCTACAAAGGGATTCTACTGATACCTACTGTGCTAAGTAGGAAGACACCTGGATGCACAATACCAAGCTTCCCTTTTCAGATTAATCACAGTGAGGCACTAGTCATATGACAAAAATGCCTAACCATAAGCAACTGCTTTACATCCATTTTCTTTACAGATGTTATACAGCCTGGGCTTACCTTCCATTGAATACTTGAAGAAGAGGTTGTTAACATTGGTCACTGTTTCCCCATCGTCCTCTTGACTTCTGAGGGTGTGGATTCTTTTAATTAAGTCTTTGATAACTTCATTGACTCCTTCAGAGTAAACAGCCACATCTTTGGGTTTCAAAATTTTTTGCCTCAGTACACTTCTCATTTTTAGCCATTGCTCTCCCTCCCTAGAAGAAATTATTAATGATGTCTAAACACAATCTTCTTTAATAATCATCAGCTGGGTAAGAGCTCTGCAATGAAACTGTTTACAGTTCTTCATGTCAAACAAAAGCAAGCGGTGAAATGAAAATTATGATATTTTATTCTGTATTTAGTGCACATCCTCATTAAATTTCAGTGTTGCAACACTTATGTACATGTGTAAGTTGATCTCTGGTTTCAGTGACAGAACTTGTCCACTCAGTGTTCTGAATCTGACAAGTGTCTCGGTATTAGTGGTTTAGTAGTAGCTAACAGAAGAAATTGGCAAAATTTTCTCATTAAAGTCACTTTACATAAATATTTGAATGGATAGTCTGCAAAATTGCTTTTACCTTGAATTGGCGCTTAACTACCAAAGAAAGGTATCACACTGAGATTTGGCAAATCAACAATTACAGCTAGTACCAAAAGTTCCATTACCGATCCATCATTTTCAGTTACCTTAATTCTAAACCTACAAAGTAATAGGATAGCAGACCTAGCTATAGAGAAGACAATTTACAGCTAAATTCTCCTTCGGCTGACCTATGTACTGAAACCTTTGAACTAAAGACTAAAAATCTGAATATGTAGCTTCATATGAGCAGAGTATTTGGGAACAGTGGTTTCAGGGATATCTTTCAACTCCTTGTGAGGACAGGCAATTCTCTTTTATGCATTCTTACTAAATTGCCAAGTAATTCCCATTAATTTTTTTCACCTGGAGCAATGCTGCTGCAAGGTACAAAAACTTACTGGCCAGCAACAGAATTTAATCTCTTTAACAAACATTTTCTGACTGTCTCTTGATTTAAGATCTCATTTCACAAAGTATCAAGGAACTGTTAGTTTGATTTGAGTCTGCAGTGCAATACATAATGCCTTTTGCCACCGCAAAAGAAACAGGCGGTCCGTGACTCAGGAAATTTCCGTGTAAATAAACATCCTGTGTCATGGGGACTGTGAGTAGTTCCCAGTGGCAATTAACCACACCCACATGCACTGCCAGTTTATGCAAGCTATGAAGACAGAAAACTGTTCTAGAATCAGCCACATACAAAAATATCTGCATGGGGATGCACTACAGTGTGAGGGTACCATACAGTGACTTCTCTGCATTAATCTATTGAAAGGGCACTTTGGTGAACAATAAAGCTAAAGACAACCTGAGCCAACAAAGTCCACAGAGCACACTGCCAGCTGGATGCAACAGTCTAGCTCTGAAGCAATGAAACTACATCTGTGCAGTGCTGTGCCAGAGTAAGTAAGCCCTTTTCTGTAATGCTGCTTCCAGGTAAGTGAGTCAGCTCAGACAACTGTAGTTGATACACATTCCCCAAGAGTGGTTTTATGCAAGGTGGCTTACTCCACATTCAAACTATGCATCCTTACCACCCCTTTGAAAATTTACAGCAGAAGAGACAATTCACCATAAATTCCTGTTCTCTTCCCCCCACTACACACACAAATTTCCACACACAGAAAAGCCTGGATTCCCAGATGACCTGTACAGTCCTTCAGCAAATCACTAAACTTTTACAAGAAAACAAAGGAAATGAAGGAGTAATAACACTTACGCAGAAATAAGTCCCGTGGCTCTCCCTCGTAAGTCTCTGTACTCCTGCCAGGATTCCATGTTAGCTCTTTGTGGTGCTCTACCTTCTGCTCGGAGGACTTGAGCAACCATATCTCGATCTGCAATGGATACAACAAACTGGGGACCAAAGTGAGACTTGAAGATCTTTCCATATTCCTGAGTGTGTTTTTGCTACAGTGTCACCAACAAAAAGAAACAAAGTAAAGCATTACTAAGGAAAAATATCACAAAAGGAAACCAACAATTCCTCATACAGCAAATCAATCTATCACGTCTAGAACTTGATCCCCAGCCTTCCAGTCAAGGAAAGGTTTGAAATGTCAGGAGAAAGCATCTAAGCATTACTGTGAAATATTCACAAGGAAAACAGAGAGGTCACACTGTTCAGGACCTCTGACTGAAAAGATCCAAAGCTCCAAGGCACTAAGCGTGAGTGAAACCAAATACTGAGAAGATGAAAGGATTTGGGCACTTAAAAACACATCCCTTCAGATCAAACAGGTTAGAAATAATGTGTGAAAAAATTAAAATCATGGAGGTAAATAGGTGAAACTAACACGATAATACAAAGATATAATAATTTACTTTTAATGTCTTTTGTAAATAAAGACTTACTCTACCATTTTATTCTTTACAAAAAACTACACTTAAGTTTCTCACACATAACGGAGGACAGTGATAGCATAGCAGCCTAGCAGAAAACTGTATTTTGGTACAGCTTCATCAGCAGTGAACTTTAGGATGACATATGTTAATTCTGCAAAAGGAAGGAAAAGTTCAGGTCTTATTCCTGCAGTGAGGTTTATTTAGTGGCTGATCCACAAGTTGTATGATTCAAGCTGGAGGCAAGCAACAAGCAATTAAGAGGACTGGGAAACATTAAATGACATATTTAAAAGAAAAACAAAACAAAACAAAACAAAACCCCACAAAAACCCAAAACAAAACAAAAACCCACACAACAAAACGACCAGAAGTTTTCCAGTAAAGCTGCACTATCACTGTCCCATGAAATCTCACTGATGATTTCAAACAAATTTAATTATTTAATTCTGACATGGTCATGAAATGAAACACTCGACTCCCATGAATTCACTTGGAGGAGAGTTACATCATCATTTTAGTGGGGAAAAAAAAACACCAAAAAACTGCAAAAGAATAGTTAAAGCGATATTATTACAACTTTGGATTTGAGAAAGTTTTAAATTTTAAAACCTTTATTTCAGGTTAAAGTAGCAAGACAAGTTAAACTGACCAAAGTTTTAACTTTGACGCTTTATCTGCATCTAATCCAAAGACATCTGTTTGCAGAGTTATGCTGATTACAAATCAAAGATGTTTGATATGACTACACTAGTGAAAGTCTAGGGTTGACCCAAGATTAACTTATGAGAAACCTTTCTTTAATCAGTCTTGGTTACAGAGATGAATTGTTTAATTGCCAACAATAAGTTTAAGACACATGAGTCACTCAGCATATGGTACCAAGTGCTTATAAAAGGAGTAACTCTTTTTGCCTAGTTTCCAAATAAAACAGGAGTTGTGTGGTTGTGGTCTCCATCAGTCTCCTCTCAACTACTTTTGGAACACAATGGTCAATTTCAGTCAAGTTCAACAGAGAGTTAAAGGTCTCCTGCAACTATATTGTTACTGTTTTAAAAAATCAGCATCTGGATTCAAATGAGACACACATATTAGTCACCCCGACATGGGAAATGCTACAGTAGGAACTCGGCTGTTTCTGCTTGGTCTGCTGCTAACCAAACACCACATGCAGACCAACATATGAACAAGCACTCCCAAACCCCAAAGTATCTCTTGACTTGGAGATAGTTCAGGGATATTGAAGCTGAACTCGGAGAGAACTGAGAGCACAAGTCTTTAAAGGAAAGTATGAGTTGGGAGATAAGTGCTGGAAAGAAAAGGCAGTGAAGAGGGTGGGATACATGTCACCAGTCACACAAAAACAGGTTCAACACATTTTGCTATTTATGGAGCAGCTTGTTTTTCCCACTGACGGCGAGTGAGGTTTACATGGGAGGATAAACTTCAAGAGAAACTAAATCAAGTGTCAAGCCATCCAATAAAATAAATGAAACATTAGTTTTAAACCAGAAACAGACAAGGACAAGGTATTTGGCCATCTCTTGCTTTCAGCAGAATGATGTTCAGTGTACCAACTTCATGTTAAAAGAAATACTCGGCATTTCTCTTCCATATTTTCTATCACAACATAGGTTTTCTTTCCCTTGTAATTCAAACCTTAAAAATATCACACTTCAGTGTCTCACATACCACTCTCACACCAGACATTCTTTCACACATCATAAATTCAAACTGCCAGCATCCAAGCCCTCCCCCCTCACCTTTCTTTTCTTCATACTTGCATAGCAGTGATGAGACAAAAGAGATCTAACCGCACCAAATTAAAAATACTTTCCTTTTGTCATAATTGCTGTAGGCATTACTGCTTTGGCCAGGACTAACTGGAATCATGTTACTGAGAACAGAACCTCCTTTGTGAAAAAGCGCTCAGCTTCCCTACCCCTTCTGCATATAGCGTACAAATATTTGTGTGCACCGAAGGATATCGTTTAAGTAGCTGTGCTGGTTACCAAAGGGTTTCAGATTAATTCATTCCTGATGTTCACTGTATTGCTAAATTTAGCAGACTGTTATTAGTCCAGTTAATGCCTATTTGCATCCAGCATGTATGCAGACAGGGCATCCATGACTTGTAAAGTGACTTTTGAGACTCTGAACAGAATAAAAACTAGTATTATATTACAACTCCTCCTTATCCTTCCTCCCGCTTTCCTTTCCATGAATAACATTCATTAAAGAAGAAAATATCCATATCAGCTAGTAGTGGTGAAAAGCATATACTGTTTGGCCTTATACTCGTTTCAATATTTTGAATAATTTTCACTGTTTTGACAGTGAAGGAACTGGAATTCAATGGTAGTATTGGGTTTTTAGTGTTACCAGGCTATGGTGAGTGCCTCTCGAATTTCGTACAGCACCACAGAGGTAGAAGAAAAAAAAAGAAATACAATGCAACATAAAGCTTTAGCTATCGTGAAGTTTCATCTGCTTGTGTCTTGGTTAACAAGCAATTAAGTTGAGCAATTCATTGTAAGCAATCTAGTTTGGCTGGCATCAAACCAAGCATACACTGAGGAGCCCAAGTTTCTTTTTAGAAATCCTAATGGTAAATACAACAAAGCCAGACAAAACCAAGCAACTGACATGATTTTTTTTTCCCCCAGTTTCCTGCTTCTTTCTGGTGGTTTTAGGCCCTTTGTAAATCCTACCTTCTGAGTAGTTTTGATCTTCAAACCATTTACAGTTTTGCCCTGTTCTCCCTGGTTTCCTTTTTCTGTTTTTGCTTTCCTTTCTTTCAACATTTTTTTTTTTTAAATTTCAGTGATTTTTCAGGCAGCGAACCTCTTGGGGCTGTCTGTGAACCCCTTCCTAGCGTTCTGGGAAAGGCCACTGAGAGGAGCGGACCAGTGCACGCCACATGGGAGGTACGGCCAGGGGTCCGCGCTGCGCTGGGAAGCGTTACGGACCCGCTGCCGCCGAAGGGCGAAACCCACGGACGGCTCCGCTCCCTCGGGCGCCAGTGCTCGCGTCAGGGTCCCTCGGGCTACGTGGGGAAAGGCCGCGGGAGATGCGCTGTGAGTTTTGAGGGATGAAACCCACATGTCTGGCCAAGGTACGGAACAAAAAAGTCACCTTTGGATAGAGGCAGCCTCCGGGTGCGGCAGCTGCCCGTGCCAGCGCCCAGGACCCACCGTGCGGAGCGAGGAGGCGCGCTGGCCCAGCCCGGGCCGGGTCTCCGGCCACAGAGGGCGGCTCGCACCCCCGCCCGCGTCCCGGTTAATTTCACCGCCCCGCACCCCCGAGCTGCCGCACGCCGGGCAGGTGACAGCAGCCGCCCTCCCGCCCCCCACCCCGCCATCAGCCTCCCGCCGCCATCAGGCCCCGCTTCCCGCCTCCCCTCCCCCGCGCCGCCGCCGGCCGGTGGGGCCGCCAGGGGGGGGCTGCCCGCCCCCCGCGCCCCCCGGGAGCTTTCAAACCGCCCGCTCCTGCCGAAGGGAGGGGGCCGGCGGCCGGGGGCCGGCCAGCGCTGACGGCAGCGGGGCCAGGCGCGACTACCGCCCCCTCAGGGGACCTATATAGGCGAAGTATATTTATGTAAGGGGAGGCCAGGGTAGGAGCGAGGGCTGGAGAGACAAAATGGTCTCTGGCCGCGGCGGAGCAGCGCCGGGCTGAGCCGACGGGAGGAGAGCGGCGGCAGCCCCCCGCACGGCAGGCGGCTGAGGCGGGGCGGCCCGGGGCGGCCCGGGGTGCCGGCACGGCCTCGCCGCAAGCCCACGCTGCCCAGCGCCGCCCGCCGAAAACGAGCCCCTCCGCGAGCGTGTGAAACACCCCGGCGGGGAAAGACGGGACTCCCGCCCCTCCCCCCGGGCAAGGCACCTACCTACGAGTTCAGAACCCGCCCCAAGATGAGAAGGGGGGAGCCGAGGGGCCGGCGCGCCCCGGGCTCCTCGCCGAGACCGACCCGCCAACACCCCCGAGGGCTGCGGGGGGCGAGGGGGGGACCCCCAGCCGCGGCTCCTTCCCAGCGGCGGGGCGGTGACTGGCTGCGGTGCGGGCAGCCCGGTGGGCGAGCAGCGCTTTGTGGGGGGAGAAAGGGAAAGGCTGGGGTAACCCCACGGGAGCCAAGCATGAAATCACCCCGGTAAGCTGTACCTGGATCTCATGGATGCGGCCGAAGCCGTCCTTCCAGAAAAACTCGTAGAGATTGTAGAGGGTGTTGGGTCCGGGCATTTCTTGCAGGCTCTTGACCCTGCCGAGCCGGTGCGGTGCGGGCTCCCGCAGCTCCCGGGCCGGCCCCCGCAGCTCCCCGGCGCGCCCCGGCGCTGCCACCGCCGCCTCGCCTTTGTTCCCCGCCGCCGCGGGCGGGTTGTTCCGCACCTCCAGGGACGGGCTGCTGCAAAGTTTGGGCAGCTGGTGAAACCTGCTGGCAAAAACCGCGTGGTAAAAGTAAGTTCTCTCAGATTCAAGCGTCTGCTTGCCCTTCATCGTCAAAACTCTCGTGAAGAAAGACATGTCGCTCAATTTCAGAAGGGTCCACTTTGCTCCTGCAGCTGCTTGTTGCTTGGTTGCTCTTCCTTCGCTGCCTGCTTTAACTTGTACAAGCAGCACTTCTCCAAACTTAACTGCATGAGCATCAGTTTACACAGACCATTATTTAACGCTCCCTCCCCTAGGGCTGGAAAAGGGGGGTGGGTCTGGGATGAGACTTGAATAGAACGAACCTATTATTTTGTATAATTCAAATCAGATAAATTCACCCATTAAGCATGCGGCCAAAGTTTAGATTTTCCCTCTTTCCCCCAATGGTTTGGCAAAAAGCTCACAGAAGGATTATCCCATCTTTCTCCTTCATTAAAAAAGGTGAGTTTGGGGCTGTTTTTTCCTGTGGTGTTAAAAAATTCCCATATGTTAGAAAATACCCTATTTTCTGCCAGAAGTTCTCTTGGTACCGGTCACCATCCTGTAACATATACAGAAAACATTTCTGCTTCCACATACAAACTGCAATGGTTTTACACCATAACCTCACAAACACAGTTCCTGTAAATTACAGTATCCAGGGATGTCATTCGTATTGCAGAATGATTTATCTTTTGGACAGGATATACTCCATAAGCAGCTTCTGTCAACTTTTGTAGAAAATAACCAGTGCCCTGCAACTGCATAGTGTTACATCACAGCTTTCCCTCCATTTGGCTGCGTAGAACTATGGTCACACACAGAAAACTTGAGCTCCAACCTGTACATCTGTTCGTTTTGCACAGTTTCAAAAGCATTTGTGCTGTCTTCATATGCATTTCTGTATAATTTTGAAGGTGTTAGCGATAATCTTTAAAATGTTGATCAGTTTCAGAAATGTTGAAGAGACCACCTTAGTTGTAACTGAATCAGAAGCTGAGGTGAAACTTGAGGACAGTGGAAAGTCTCAAAGAAGATCCATATTTCCAGAACTTAGCTATGAATAAACTGCTTGAAAAGTCAGTCTAGTGAGCTTCAAAGTTATTTGTCTCTGTTTTTCCTCTGTTCATTTTTCTACATTTAAGTTTTTGAGGCTGCAATCCAATTAAGATTTGTGTACATGCTTAATTTTACCACTGATAACTCCACTGAAATAAATCTACCTCTGCAGTGAGACACATGCATCAATATTTGTAGATACAGCAGTAAATATTACAGGAATCAAAGGCAGATGGTAAATAGTCTTATAATCTGTTAAATACATATTGGCTTACGCTAAAATAATGTCTTTAAAATGGGCTTCATCATACTTGAAAGGGTCCAGAGATCAGCCACAGAAAAAATTAGAAGTTGTCTTTTTTTTTAAATGAAATAAGGAGGAGGTCAGGAGAATTATTTCACCTATGAAAGACAACTACCAGGATCATGACAACAGCCTAGAGATGCGTGCATGTGTTGTTAAAAAAAAAAAATGCATGTTATAGAGAGAAGTCAGAAAATAATGAGCTTTCCAGCTACAGATTTCTTGGTTACATTTTCAGGTAGCCTTGCTATTTCACATATTTTTGGGATATCTCAGATATTTCAGATAGCCAAAGTGTCTCAGGAGGTTATGCTATCACTGAATTTTGTAAGAACAGGTTTGAGAAACATCTGTCAGGCACATCTGGGCATATCACTGTTTAGGTTACCTCTGGAGTTTCCCTCCTCCTCCTCCTCCATTTCTACATGGTGTAGCTGCATAATTTCTTTAATATTTATCTAAAGATACTTTGAGAGATACAGTTACCTATAAACTAAATACTTACTGGGAAAAATATGAAAACAAGCTGGCGAGTGTGATATTCAGAACAAGTTTATCATTGTAAGTAAATGAAAGACTAGTTCCGTGTCTCTGTTAGGGACAGTGGAGGACAAGAACAACAAGGAATATCATCAACAAGAGCAAGCAGATGCACTATGAGATGTCTGCAGGAGGATTTAGAAACAGAACATTCATTTATTTGACAGGAAAGACGGACACAAGTCCTAGAACATGCAAAGAACAATCCAAATATCTAAATTGTCCACACTGTCTAAATTACATTTGTCATATTCCACAAACAATAACCACAAAAATTTAAAGGTATAGAACAACAGATGTCCCTAGATTATAAGTCAACAAATAGAATGGAAAGAACAGGGATTCACTTTGTAACGAGCACCAGTATCATCCCTTAGCTACATATATTAAAGGTTTATCAGGATTTAAAAAAAAATAACATTGTGATCTCAGTACTAATACTTTGAAAATTAATCTTTTTTCAAATTTATGCAGTAATTCTCCAGCTTTAAAATAATACTCATTTTGTAATTTCTAGGTCAGTGCAGGGAATATATGCACCCTTCCTAAAGACTGCTGTTTATACAGCTATCAGTACAGTAGGGTTTTTTTTATTATTTTAAAGTCATAAACCATTAAGATAGTGTAAAGTACGTATGTCTGCTTCTATGAATATGCTAGTGAGATAAACTCAGATACATTGTGCTGTAAAGGCTACAGTTTTGCAACTGGTAGTAGCTATCTCTGGTTGTACATTTTTGCAGTTAACTCCATATTTGGACATTCACTCTTTTACCACCGTTACCTCTTTTCCATGAAAATCATTGTAGGAGAGGGTGTTTCTAGCCAAGGTACTTGAAAAAGAGTTTCACAAATTTTGCCTTGCAAGTACATTGCCAGAACAGTACCTGTCTTCCCTCTGAGGCATTTCTGGAGGCAGCAGTAGTCCCACCATAGGAACTGAGTTGTATAACCCCGCTTTCACAGTCTTCTAGGTTATTTGCTTATTGTTACATTTTTTTTTTTTGTTCGATTGTTTGCACTAAAGTGGTCTGAAAGACAGATCCCATTTAAAATAAACAGGTAAACACTCACAGAATACGCAATTTCAGTAAAACAAGGAGCTGAAGGCAGCACTAATCATCCATGTGCCATTCACTTCAGGAGACACTAAACCCACAGAACTTGCGTACAACGTGCAAGGCAGCAATACAGGACAGAGACAGTGCTGTGTTGGGATTTTAATATTATAAAGCAGAGCTGTCTTCTCTTTAATTGCAGCCAAGGCAGCTATGCTCCTTTACATCTATAGCGTCTCTGGAGGATTATTCATGACACAATTTCTGCCTTGCCAAGCTGTTCTTTAAATAGTTACCTGGCTCACTAATGTATGCTCCAATGTAATGGCTACCTGTATACATTTACGTATTCTCTATTTACTTGCTCACCTGGTGTGGCATGTAAAACTGCTGCAGACGATCAGATCTCATTACTGGCTACCCTCAGCAAATCTTCAATATTAATCAAACATTCTATGATTACCAGTTATCAAGTTCGTATGTGCATCTTATACAATCACAGTAAAGCCAATTACAGAGGAAAATTCTAGCTATCCATTGTGCAGTCTTTGGAGGATTTTGATGCTCTCTCTGCTGTCTGGATAGACTTTGTTGTTGTTGTTAAGATACCACTCAACAATGGAAAGTCTAAGACTGTTTCTTCTATTATTCACATGCAAATATTTATTCATGCAAAAAAAAAGCCCAAACAAAAATAGCAGGAAAAACTCAAAAGTACATAATTAACTTTGAATGAGATTTTATGCTTAACATCTGTCTGGTTTTAAAGAAAAGGTGGAATGTATGTGCCATTTGAGAAAGGAGTCATAGTCAGGGAGCGCCTGTGAGACACCTCCATTACTACCTACTATCTTGTATTTTTATTAGAAAGTGCCATCAGTGTTTTACAAACAACACTAAAACCGCCCCATTCTGAAGAACTTCCAGAGTAGGTTAGAGGCAACAGCTGAGTTTAACAGAGAGAAATAAATGAAGAAAGCACAATGTAGCAATGCGTTAATGATGAAAACTGCCTAATTTCTTGGATATAACAGCAGGAGGATTTAAAGGGGAACAAGGATGCTGTTCTGCAAATCTGTATAAAGACAGGCTTCCTTGTACAAAAGGAGATATGAGTAGATTGACATCCACAGAAATATAATTTTTATGTAGTGCAGGTGGTGGACCAGTAGTAGGACCGAGGACCAGTGGGCTTAAAAGGCTGGCATGCTGTAGTTTGTCGTAACAGATGACAGAAGGGTCACAAAACAGATTATCAAGTAACCCTCTTTTAACGGTTCAAAAATATTTGTAACAGGTATTTCTAGAAGGTTTGTTAGATGGAGTAGAAATGGAGAGCCACTAACAGATGCAAGCTCAGGTACACTACTACAGCATTACCATAGAATAATTATCAATAATACTATAGTAACCCATCAGTGTAGATACAAGTTTGTTTTTCTAGGTAAACTATAGAAAAAGAATACCCCAGACAACAATAGCTAAATTACATGGTGGTTAAATAGCCAAATACAGGAAGGGGGTATTTATGAACATGAATGAATACATGTGGGCTACCGCAGTATGGAAGTGTAATTAAATTATTTGCTTCTCTTTGCTGTGCCAGATCGTAATTGCGTGGTTCTGTTTGACTTTCAAGTTACTCATTAATGGATGTATATGCCACTAAGGTTGCTGCTTTACTGACACACGTAGCATCCTTACTGTTGCAGAATCTGAGTCGGAGGTCAAACTTGCAAACTGCAGCACATTAAATAATCAACATTATGAGTAAACCCCAAAATTTATGCTACAAGAGATAGATGAAGCTGAAATAACAGTTTCACTAACAGTTTCACAGAGTAGACTTGAAAAAGAGAAAGCAAGAGCCAAGGAAAGAAACCAAAAAGCATTTGAAAGCACAGCAGAGGGGTTTACATTGTGAAAGGTTTAGGGTGTAACAAACTGGTGGAGGATCCCATTTTCCTCTCGAATATAATCACAGAATTGTTTCAGGCAATAGAAGTCCAGTAGCATTGCCACAGAATTCCAAGGAATAATGATGAGTGTAGTAGCCATGATATAAAACCTCCTTCCAACCCACATAAAACAACCAAACTGTAAAGAAGGGAGAAGTTATGCCACCAGCACTAGCCAATCAAAACACATTTAGGTGACTTGGAAGATAAATATTTTCTTCTACAAAATTCCATAATTTGTTGGATGTCTTAACACTGACTCGAAAGCACACTCCCAGATCTTTAAATTTAAACAATGACGTTTCTCCTACCTTGTCGGTCTGCTGAGTTTGAAAAATTGTTTTATGTAACGAGTCAGTCTGGACTTTTGTTATTTCAAACAAGTTGGTGCACATGCCCCTTCACAGCCAAAGTGCTTAAATTTTAGTTAACTTTTGGTATGTAACAGGATCACAGTATAAACTAAACCTGAGTATCAATAATTTAGATTATGTATTATTTTTGGATGTCTCCAAATCCACAGTCATACTGTTCTCTCAGTCTAGACCCCCTAGTGGGGTCATATTAATTGTACTTTGTTACCTTCACTTAGTTATTTCTAAATCCAATTTAAACTTGCCCTCCTCTTTGCATGAACTCTGACAAAGTTCAGTTGAGGCTTTCTTTGTGTCCTAACAACATCGGTATTCAGAGTCAGTGACTACAATATCATCTTACCAGGACCTCTGTTTTCTTAGAATTATTCTCACTGTTTAACAGTCTTGGTTATATCTGGCTTGTAATTATTTGAACATTATTTTATGATATACAGTATAACAATTATTATACCATATGTTTATGTATTTAAATAGCTATTGCACCTACAACTATAATTTATGGAAGTAAAAGAGATTTGATTGGAGGCATTTAACTTTGCCCAAGTAATTACCTTCCGCTAAGACTGTACAGATAGGCTCTCCAGAACATTTGCAAGGAAGAAAAGCTGAAAAATAAGCGCTGAAATGTCAGAAGGGTAAGCAAAATTTCTCAGCGTTGTTTGAAACATCTCTTCACTGAAAAAGTCATAGTGTTAGTCGTAATTTTTGCCTTTTCTGACTTCCCTCAAATCCATCTTCTGAAAGATCTTTTCAAGTTGTGAAGTTACTCCTTTGGAATTTTCAATGCTTTCTAAATTCCCATGCTTCTTCCTGAAAAGGGGACAAATTTGAAACTAACAGGTTATGAGGTGAGAACAGAACTTACAGGTAATTTGCTATTGAAGCTGCTTTAGTTTAAAAGAAAAATGAAAACTGCTTCTCTGCCTTTGATTTCATCTACTATATGACAACAATTGAAATCCTAATCAAATATTGTACAAAAAGAAGATACTTAAATCAGAGCAAGCTAGCCACTCCCAGGTGTTGATAGCACTGTGCCTGATGTACCGTTCAATGCTTAACAAAACCCCCATGAACCAACTGCAACAAAGAAAGAATTCAGCTCTACTTGTAGAATTTCTGTAGTAGGTTTAGATCCTTATCCAACGCCTCTTACTGTGTACCACATTAAGTTATTCCAAGAACCACTTGCCTTGAAGTCCCAAGTTTTTAAAGACACTAGAAAAAAGGCACTACTAGAAATTATAACCATCAGGAGGGCATAAGGAACCAGAGAAATAGAAACTGGGGGTAGTTTAATGCTTTGCTGAGCTGTAATGCTGCTGGAATTGCCACCCCAATGTCACTGTGCCTTTCTAGTCTAGAAGACCATCTTAATGAGTAACAACAGTATCCTTCAAGCATTAATCCCTTCACAGACACTTGCTGGTTTGCCATGAGGAGGAAGAGCAAAAATCCTCAACTTTCAGTCTTGTAGCCTAGTAGAAACACACAGAACTATTAAAAAATGACAGTTCCTCAAGATTAAGCTTCCTCAGTATGGAATTCAGCTTAACTAAGGAGGTGGCCACGGAGCAGAGTAAAAGCTTTTATTTCACTGAGGAAACCTGAATTATGTCCAAGAAAATGGCACCTCCTGTCCACAGACTTCCAAGAAATAAGGCACTTACCCCAAAGTTCATCTGTCTCTGCTATCGCTCATGGTCTGAAACATGGTTCTGCCACACTAACCTGTTATTTTGCCACCAGTTTAGCAAAAGCCCTATGGCAAACAAATCCTTTCTGGGTAATCATTTAGCTATCCCCGTTCATTTGCGAGACATCTGGATCCATGAAGTGTACTGCACCTTGCTGCTGCTAGGAAACATGCAGTGTTGTGCAAGCTTATTCCCGCAGGGATAAAGGCAGCATCTCGGAAAGGTTTGTATGCAGCGGTGCAATGGCAGAAAGCAAGATTTTCTCCATGTGCACCACTTTCAAGGCAAACATGGAGCTTTCAGCCCTGTTGTTTCCACAGTCTGCTTAGCAAGGAACCTCATTATCCATTTGTGCAAGAGAAGCATTGTCTGACAAGAACGTCTGATAAAGCGCACGAGGACCTGACCGCACTCCGAGAGCTGGGTCCCGTTCTCTGGATTCCAGCTGCAGGGCAGCAAGAGCCCACCATGCACTGTCTGGTCACGGTGAAGCATTACTGTTGCAGCCTACAATACTGCTTCAAATAAAGACACCTGCCTGACAAAATACAGTGCTATGTTTTGTGACTGAAGAAGGCAATTCAGTCTCCCAGAGGGCTAGGATTTATAGACTAATTCCAGAGCAGTCCGTTGCGACCACTGGGTGAGGAGCACTGCTGGACTGCGGGAGCAGCGAGGGGCCAGTACAACAAAGGCCTGAGGAACCAGCAGCGTTTCCCAGCAATTGACCCATCTGGAAAGCAATCTGACTGACCATATTCCAGTACAGATGCTACCATGCACAGCAGCAACTGTTCTGTACGGAGTAAATGCATACCAGTGTGCCACTCACAGCTACAGGCTGGAGTAATAGCACTTTATTTTAATTACTGCAGTAATCATATCAAAGTAATTAAATCTAGTTTGAATACCAACACACCATTACTGAAGCATGGAGTCATTCTTACCTCGTAGAATTATTATGCTTTACTCGATGCTGAAAGTACTGCATCCCACGCAGACCTCCTAGAAGAATAAGATTAGTCACCATAGCCAAGGTTTACTACATAAGAACTGAGTGCTGTCCTAATTCCAGCTATTACTAGCGCCACAGTTACAAAGACCAGTATTACTATTAAGCCATTCCCAGATTTAGTGGAGTTTTTTGTTGAGGGGGTTGGGTTTTTTTCAAGCTTATCAAGACTACAGAATAGTCCCAAAGCAATTCATAAAGTATGTTAGAGAGAATTATGGAGAGGGACACTGGGTGACTTAACTATTCCACTATCGCAGACCCCTCCCATTATACTAAGTTATAATTTTTCTACTAACTGTTAACACAAGAGCTGGTCTGAACTACTGTTAGAAGTAAATAATGCTTTACAAACTGTGGAGAGGAAATCAGCACCAGAATACTGCACATTATTCTCTTCAACATAAGCCACTCAAGCACTGCCATGGCTGGTCCTAGTCTGTGAGGCAGAAGACTCAGAACAAGAGGAACCATGCATTATGGGGTAGGTCTCTCAGTCTAAACAAAGTTTAAACTGAACCAGAGCAGTTCCACTTTCAAAATTACCCGATTCTGATACAGAGACTGAAAACACGCACCGTGTGTTCTGAATATGCTTCCAATATTTCTGTATTGTTGATTCTGAATTTATGCTAATAAGAAACAGAATCAGTATTTTTCTGAAGCACATTAGTCATAAAATCAGGATAGCTCTACAATACATACTCCTTTCAGTACATTAAAGATTCATATTAATCTATTTTGAACCAACAGACCAAGATCAATGTTATTTCATAGGCTGTTCCTAAAGATCTACAAACTCTCAGCAAAAAAAGGACTCACAATACAATACCAAGTATCATAACCATTACAATATTACGAAGATGTTATTTAAAAAGCATTCTTCTGCCATAAGCCACCACCACATTTCCTCAAATTTTCTAGAAATACACCGCAGTCTTCATTAAGAACCTCCCCCCCCTCCCCCGAACTCAAGGAACCTTTCCTTCACACCTCTGCTTCCAACTCATCCTATGGTAAGTCAAAACGATATTGATTCAATAGTAACTTCTGTAGTGACACTGCGCTGTTTAGCAGTTATGATGGTTTTATTGCATCGTTAATAAATAGAATATAAATGACAAGGGAAACAGCTTTTATTTCAGCAACTTCTTAACAGTAGCAAGAAAAATGAAGAAAAATGGAGCACGGAATTTATTTGTATTTATGAATGCCTTCCTTGAATTTATATTGGAGACAGAGTTCCTCTTTCTCCTTGTCTTAGAACTTCAAAATATTTCCAAACAATGTGTTAGAATTTTAAGACAGGTTAAGTCATAACTATAAACTAGCTCCCAGTTTAAAAATATTATGTGAAGTGCTCCTATCAGGATTTGTTCAGCTCAGTGAATGATTTTTATTTAAGCATTTTAAAAAACAGTATATTGTTGAGCGGACACAATAATCAGATAAATAGTATTTCAAACATCAGTACAAACTTCATTTACAAAACCTTCCCAGAATTCATCTGAAAAAGGGTCTTCAGCTGATAAAAATAAATTCTATTCATTACCCTGAAAACCAGACAGGTATAACCAGGATCCAGTCACTGGATAATATCTTTTCTGTGGTAAGATTTGGTTCTTTTTTTCCTTTCACATTCACCCATGACAGCACATATATTGCAGAGTAAAGATGTGTCCATACAGATGCATATGAAAAAAAGTCTTTTAAAGGTTGTCAGAAAATTCAATTCTGTATACTTAGTTATGGAACCAAGGTACATGGATACACAGCTTTAACAAAATGCACATGTCATTTGAATGTCATTTCCGGAAGCGTTTAAATAGTGGATGGATGTGCTTATTTGAAGATGCTTTACTCCGTGAAGAGTGGTACTCCATGTAAACCGTATCATCTGCTCCTGACATAGAGCTCATTGTGCCTGTACGACGGGACACCTGCAAGTGAGGAGAAAAAACCATGTGCTTAGTGTGTGATCAGACAGCCATCTCTAACCCACTGACACCCACTGGTTACCGGGCAGCACTGTTCATTTAGTGACCTTAATGCCAAAAAGCCTTCAAAGTTCCTTTTCTTACGAGGAATTTCTACAAAGGAAGTCACTGCCTGCCACTCACCGTAAGTATACAAACCTACATAAGGTTTAATACAGAAAGATACCTTAGAGTAGGAATTCCCAACGCATTTCACGCACAATGCAATTCAGCTAAAAATAAACCCTAAAAAAATCAATTACCACATTGTAGCTTGATTTTAACTTATGTATCAACACATGTTTCAGGCTGTTTATTTTTCTTATATCAGACATGGCTGCAAATGTCAAACTACTACCTACAATAATAGTAATTCTCTTAAAAATGAACAAATGTAGCCCTTATGCTTCTGCCCTGTGGGCATGAGGAAATCAGAGCGTGATTCAAGGAGCACAGTGCCACCACAAGAGTATGTGCTCTGACATATGTATATCTTAAAAATCTTTTAAAATCTTTTCACTGTTCATGACTTAGAAGATGTACTGCAAAATCTGTAACAATAGATCTATCGCCTTCTCCCTCAAATATAATGGAGGACATGAATTCCATGTCTACCTTCTTTCGAGTGCCCATTATCAAACCGAATTACTCAAATAGCTAAATGCTAATGCAGCTTAAAAAAATGAGTCTGTTCTCCAATGTTTCACAAAGATACTAAGGCATCAATGATGGCAACACATTTAGAATTAAAATGCAGCGGTCAAGTTCTGTCACGTTTGTGGTCACGTTTGTGGTCGCACAAAGCATTCTTCATTACCTGAGCTGACTTTGAACCATATTCTCCAGCAACTACTTCCTCCTCAGCATCCAAGTCAGATGCTTGCAGAACTTTCTGGAGAAGCTGCTGCTGTTCTTCTTTGGATGAAAATGAAAGTTCTTCTTCTTCCATGCCTGCAAGCTTTGTTATTACCTACGAAACAGAGCACAGTACAAGGTGAGGGCTCTTCCTCCTCACTGTTAGCTGGCTAATCAAAACCAAGACAAGGATTTCTGATTCCATATCCTGTTGGTGCTGCCTTCAATTTTTATTAATGGTCTGAACAGCTTAACACTATGGTTAGCATAGATACACATAAAATTTTGCTAAGTGAAGTATATATACAGGCACACACATCCCTTGTTATATTCTAGCTGGAAATGCAAAACACAAACACTGGGGAAAAAAAAAAAGGGAGAAGAAAAAAGGAAAAGCTCTGGACAGAGGATGTCAGCCAAATGCTGTTGATCCCAGCTTGACCAAGAGCCTGACCAAAGCACATACAGCTCAGATGCACATTCAACTTAGTGCAAGGTTAGCTTCATGTTGTGGGCTCTACATTCATCTAGTTTAAAAACTAGCACTTTAACAAAAATAATTCACTAGCTTTCCAGACACTGAGAATTCTAGCGATAAACATCGAGGAACATGGATAAAGCCCCTAACAAATCAAGATATATGATGTTGCTGAGAGACCGCGTGTGCAAGCAAGCATCAGCAGCACAGCAAAAGGGCTCTTTCAACATTTGTGCACCAGTTAACTTAGCTGGTTATGTCTGCTCTCTTTGAAATTCTTAGTAACTCATTTAATAATAACCACGGATGCAGGGCACATGCCATCTACTGGCAATATAGTGCCATATACTCTGTTAGCTGAAAAACCTCTTCTGAAGAACTGAAAAGCTCTCAGGCTTCTGTTACAAAGCTTCTCAATAGGCAGCTTGCTTTCTTAAGTAGAAGTATTTTGAAAATTTCACAGGAATTTTTCCTGCAGTTAAATACATTTGGGTAAAAATATATTTATACGTGAGAATCTCAGTTTTCCCCACTATGTTTCCAACTTGAAGAGCTTTTGAGAAAGACATTCTATTTCAGCCTTTTCCTTGATTATGTGGTGTTTCCCCTCCTCAGCTTCCTTTTTCAGCTTATGTCTTGAGCCAATACAATTAGAAACGAGTTACTTCAGTAATCTGGGCTGGAGCTGACCACAAAGACTGATCAAAAACTATGAATACAGCTTAAGGTAAAATGAATCCATATTAGCCACAAAGCACTGTTTTTGAAAAACACGGTAGGGAAACACTAGACCGAATAATCAGTGTTGTAGACTGCAGTCAATGGCAATTCCTAATTAAAAAATGGATGCCTTTCTGAGAAATGTCCTAGCTTTAAGAATCCATTCACAGAAGCAAGGTCTCCTACTATATGGCTAAAGGAACACTATGGTCCCCCTTCTTGTTCATTTAGAACGGCATTGCTAGGATCACCTCAAAAATAAAAAGGAGTCATGAAAAGCAATTTTAAATTGCATTAGGCTGTTTCCAATTGTGGCTGCAAAACAGTGCTAACGTGATTCACAGAACAGAAAGAATTCCCACTGCATCATCATTTTTTTAAGCTGTTCAACAGATGCCAAGTTTAAAGTAATCCCCAATTCTCTGATATAATGAGCTCTCCGACTGGCTTAAAATATAACCTACATTCAGCCTCTAAACAAAAAAACATAATACAGTAAATAAACTATAGTTAGCAAACCAAAAAACCCCCACTAGCAGTAAACTCCAAGAAGCAAATTGTGATGACAAGGCTCCTATTTAAGAAGCAAACACAAAATATGTGATTTAGGAAAAAACCAATGTATTCCAGTTTTCTTTTTGATGAAAGGCAGAGAACGGAGCTATTGAGAGACAGTCAGAAGAAAGTCTTAGAAAAAAAGGGAAAACTTTTACCCTTTTAAAGAAGTAGTGAAGTTTTAGTAATTTAGGAGCAAAAATTCTGAAGGAGAGGACATCAGCACTGAAATAATTACCTAAGGATGAGGTAGAGTCTCCATATTTGGAAGAATAAGAAGGCAAAAATCTGCTGGGAACAACATACATAGAGTTGATCCTGGCTTGGTATGAAGAAACGTAATAGGTCGTTTCTTGGACATTTCTTCCAGCCCTATTCCTTGATGCCAGCTATGACTAAGGCTTAAAGTTTGGCAAACGGATGAAAATAGATATTCTAACATACTGTTCCTTAACCACAAAGAAAGAACATTCCAGTACTGGTCAGCTAAAATGTTGCTCCAAATACTCAGCTGCCACTTGCACTGCTTTTTTCCCCATATTACACCAAAGCTCCTAGGACTAGGTCTTCCTTGCAAAATAAAATCCCTCAATTTTAACCTCTTTCTTAGTTCTAAAATCCAAGACATTCAAATACAAGGGATTTCTCTAATCTTGACTACCACCACATAGATGCATTTGCTGTAATTAGCTGCAGCTTAATACTGATCTAAAATTTTGTCAAAATACATCGACTACAAAGCAAAACAAGGATTTTACCTCTAAAGACTGTGACATGCCTCTTTCAGTGGAAGGACCCCCTTAAAGCTCTATTTAATGGGCCACTGGTTACAAAGCAATTATTTACTTCAGCATAGCTGCAGTTCAGAGAGGTTTTACCCATAGGGATGTCTTGTACTGCACGTACGCCTCATGAGGAAAAGCTCTTAAATAGCTCAGCTCAAGTGCAATCCAGCAGGGGCTGCTTGCCCTTGCACCTTGTGCCATCCCTGCATGATTCTGTCAACACCATAAGCTTGAGCTTGTTCACTAAAGGCAGATATGGGAGCTGCCTTCTGCTCAGCAATGTTTCTTACTGGGAAGGCTTCTCATCAGAGCAGTAAACTCCAGTTTTACAAAGCAATAATTCACCTAAAAGCAAGAGCTATCATGACACCCTGTTGCCTTTAACAACCCAGCGGATGAGCATATGGGGCAGCCCATGGATTAAAAAAAATATACGAATGAGACACACCATGAAATCTATCAAATAGAGGAGCTTTGGTGGAGTGAGATTTTACATTTGCAAGAAGACAACATAACTCTATATATACATAACAAACAGAAGTACAAGGGGCAATCAATCTTCAAGTATGTATGAAGACATGACAGCATTCAGTCCTTTACAAAAGGAACTTTCTGATTTTCAAGTTCTGTCACACTGTCCACACTGAAAATGTTCTCTATTTTGAGGAGTATGTTTTAGTTGTAGGTAGGAAGATTTCTACTCTGTAGTAACAGTCTTTTCCTGCAGTAAATTCTGTCCTTTCTTCATCAATTAACATTCAACCCGGTGATACACTTCACTCCATGCAGAGACAATTACAAACTGTTGGTGGAAGCTAAATAGGCACAGTCTATACACCATTAACCAGAGCAGGTTTTGCTTAACAGAGCCAAGATCGACGTGCCTGCATCCTGGACTGATTGATTTTCTGTACCACCGCAGGCTTTGGACAGCACTACGGAAATGGTGCACAAGATTAGTGTGTGGACAAAGATCCCTGAAAGGTGTTTCTTTTGGAGCGGGATGCTAGACACTTCAAACACTTTACGATTCCCAGAGTCAGATGTATAAATGTAGGATGGATGAATCCTGCCGGCTATATGTTCTCTTTAGCCACAAGGTAAAAGATGTCTCCCCATAGTGAAATACTGGCCTGCCACTGGAGGTTCTTTGGAAACTATTGGTGACTTGTGATGTTTTGGAAGTTTTCTGAACTGCTGCTGGCCACTATGACATGAACACCTATCAACAATGCTTTATGCACAGCCAGTGTGACAACACACAATAGGAGGCCTGCATGCATCGACAACTGAACAGCATAAATATAAAGCAACCGCAAAAGTAACATTCCGCTTCACTCTCCAGTGGGTGCTTGGTTTGAAGTTAGAATACTTACCTTTCTAAAAGCTGTACTAAGTTACTTGTATCTACCCTCACAGTAACACAGATGATAAACCAACCCTGAAACAGTTTTTGCTTGCAAGCAAAACCTTCATTAATACATTACACAACCAGGATTCTTGACCCAATACTAACATGAAAGAACATGGAAATTATGTTTTTAGGTCACAACTATATAAATAGCAGAGACAAGTTACCTTGAAGCTATAACCTTGATCTACAAGAAACCGTTGTCGCTTCGTTGAATATGCCATTTCCTGAGTGTCTTGGGATACAAGAGAATAAAAAAAGGCATTGTATTCCTCTGCAACCATGCCTAGGAGACAAAGACTGAGTGATTAGTTCCATTTGGAACACTGCACCAAAAAAACAAAAAAGGACTGAACACTGAAAACAGGTGTTTAAATCAGTTGTCTCCCCACAAAAAAAATTTTGCAAAGTTTAGCTGCATCCAGACCTTACATAAACTGATTGACAAAGTACACAGTATGGAAATTCCTACTCTTGTTCTTAATAACTTGAGAATGGGCAAAAAAAAATAAAATTGAAAAGGAAATGGATACTAACACAATTACACTGGTACTCGGAGAAGAATCTGCTTCTTCATTACACTGGGCAAGGTGAATAATAAAATTATTTGTAAGTCTACTATGTAAAGAGCGAATAAAAAGTCTAGAGTAAGGATTGCAACACACATCAAAAAAGTTAATGGAAAAAGACAAAGGAGAAGTTTTATCGACATAAATTGGAGTTTGCACTGGTTTTGCATTAAAAAAGACAAAGATATGTAGCTAAAAATTCACAGAGCTATTTTGAAACCCAGGATACACCAGGCTGCATATAATAATTTACTTAAATTTACATCTCTTAAGATTTATTAATTAAACAGCATTGGGTTCTCTTTTAAAACCCAAGGTTTCACTAAGACCTTGTTAATTCACTACCATGGGGTTTGCAGACATTTTCAAACAAAGCCTCAGCTGTAACAAGCACAAACTGCACATGAAGTAAGTAAATGTAGACCTTAAGTGCAAGTAGAAAGTGTTTTAAAGATCATTTTTCCAAACAAAAAGCTCCTTGGTTATGTTTTGCAAAAACACAACTAGTTGGAAATCAAATCCCATTTTTAAAAGCAAGTAATCTGCAGTATCAAAAATGTGCTTTCTAGAGACTTGCATAGAGTAATGCTATGATTTTTTAAGAACTATTTCATGTTGAGGAAAATATCAAGGAATGAAAAAGTAAAAGAACCACGACAAAACAAAAAGTTCATTTTCCTTCAGCTTTTTTTGTCCTTTGGAAGTTTTCCCAACAAACCTTTACTGACCCTGAACATGCTTCATCTCCCTTCACTGGTATATGGGCGTATTCTCTTTTACTAAAACATAATCCAAGGACAAGATAAAGAAGTATCATGAACATCCAGTTTCTCTGCAGTTCTGATACTACGATCCAAGCCTCAAGAGTCCAACCACCACCTCATTTACCTTTTTTGGCTCTTAGCACTCGCCCCAGTCTTTGAGCCTCCTGTCTTCGAGACCCACCATGGGATGAAATCTGAATCAGAACATTGGCTTCTGGCAGATCGAATGATGTGTCACCTACCTATAACAGAGAAGCAGCCTCTAAGCATATCTTATTTCCATATATCACCGACAAAGATTTAATACAATGTGCACATTTGTGAGCTGCGATACAAAGATGTCAAATGCACAACATGCATGTATAATTTACTCTTGAATAAAGTTCACTGAATACAGGTACAAGGACACACTGAAATGTCCTTGCTTACCTTGGAAATGAAAATAGTGTTGATTTTTGGATTGTGCTTGAAGTTTTGTAGAATTTGCATTCTTTCTCCTTGTGCAGTAGGACCATATATATAAGGTCTGAAAAGAACAGAACATACGCAAATTAAATCAATTCAAGACTTCGCAATCATTTTTTGTGAGGTACTAAGAAACCAAGACATGGCAGGGAGTGCAGTACACATTTGAACTGATATAAAAACAAAACAGATTTTGGTACAGCTTACACTTTACTTTTAGCTTGTTTGGCTCTTTATGGCAGCTACCCCAGTTGTTTGTGGAATCCTCTACAGAAACCCAGTCTGCCAGAAATAAATTCTGACAGTTATAAATGTTTTGCAATTATGTGCACCAGTGAAGCTGTATATCAACAGACTGAATACATTTGCTAAGCCTACATGAAAGACTGAAGGCAGCTGATAAAATAAGAGATTTTTTTTCACCTCAAATCTACTGAGTTAGCACATTGACAGCTGCAACCTTTGCTTCCTACTTAAAACACTTGAAAATCCAGGCTTCTCTACCAATGATGTGCCAAGTGTCACAAGCTGGCTGCTGGATGTTGTTCTGAGAAAATTATTTTTGCTTCTGAAGCTAACCTCTTGCCCTTCCTAATACCTCCTGGACCTACTGAAACAAGAACAGGGTCCCAGACATTCCATGGCCACAAGAAGCTCAAAGTGGCATTTAATCTAAGGTTTCTAACACTTGATGAATCACATGGAGCATTTAATATCTCAATCCAGAAAGCTCACACAAACTCTCAGCCCCCCCAGACCTCATGAGTAACTTGGACTACTATGAATCTTCCAAGATCCTCTCTACACTCTGGCTGTTTTCTTCCTGCCTGAGCAGTTTAAAAAAACAAACAAAAAAAGGCCCTAGAAATGGCAAAGTCCACATAAAAAAAAAAAAAAAAAGTGGCATGCAGGAGTGTACAGGCACTGCTTCTTCATCTGTTGCACTACGTTTCCAAATGCTCGTTATCAGCATCTCCAAATAACAGGAACCAAGTTCTACAATTTCTGTTTTGTTCACACTTCCATACACTATTTCTAATACAAGGAACCAACCTCAAATGTTAGAGTACTCTAACTTTTAATATTGCACATACATGGGTGGTAGCTGAACATAAACATGCAGCGCATAGTACTAAGGTTTTCTATTACCAACCAATTCTGGTGTGTTGGGTCCTCTAGCTTTCTCTAGTAAAAACTTTATTCTAGTTTTTCTTTTACCAACAATCCTGGTCATCCCTAATCTAATTCTTCTATTTAGTGCGTTTAACCAAACTGTCAGGAAAATGCAGCTAAAAAATGAAAGTGGCAAATGAGTCAACTCTGAAACACTACCGTTATTATCCAATTAGTAGCATTCGGTAATATATTAACCATTATTTGGAATTACATTTAATATTTAAATTGTGATTACTTTAATTCCAAGCGAAACTTAAACGGAAGATTTAAACTTAAACTAAAGCAGTTGTAAGCCTTCTGTTTCTTAAAGTCACCAAGAAGGGGCACAACACAGAATAACCTGGAAGTCCCAGCTACCAATCCCCCATTTTACCCCCCCAGATCCTACTTGACAGTGATTCACTAACACTTATCTGAGGACCCTCCTGAACCTAGAACGTCCAATGCTAGACTGACTTTTATTTTTTAAATTACTCCTCTTCCTCACTGCAGGAAGACACTTGAGGCATTTGCAGAGACAGATCCCTCCCATTAACCGACGTAACTGTGAAGACCATAGAGGCACAGTCCTTCAGAAAGAGCGATTTAAACACACTAATTAACACCACCAGTAAGAATCAGCATGAGACTCATGACAGAATAAAAGTTGGCTAAGAAAATTTGAAATCTGTGGCCCCAAAAATAATTCCTGTCATGTGCATGTTTTTTCATGCCAGTACCGAGGGCAAGAAGGTGGTAAGGGAGGAGCTGGCAGAGAGCCGAACCACAGCCATCTCTGCCTCCACCCAGGAGCCCACCACCTCATGTGCTTCAGTCAGGTCACGAGAAGCGCTGTGGACACTGCTCTCCTGCTGGGCCAGCACAGCCCGGGCAGACAGGCTCCGCCACCGCCGCTGTACCCGCTGCTGGGCTGCTCTCCTCCTTACCCGTGTAATTCCTGCGCCACCCTAACTCAGTTCCCTTTGTTTCAGCATGCTCATAGTGAATGGACAGAAAATTCTCTGGTTAAAATAAAGACTCCCTCACCTTTATCCAGCACTGCGAGCCTTCTTTCCTTCTAACATCGACTGCCATACAACCACGAGCCACACAAATCATGTGAGGAACAGAAAATTCATTCAAGAACACAAAAAATAAGCACCTAATATTTCTTCAACTGGTTTTCCTGCCATGCTTCTGCAGTGTCTCCCCCGCTTCACAACTGCTGTGCTACTTAGCAAGCACCCCCTCCCAGCATCGCCTTTGCTGAAGGGTTTTCCTGTGGTGCACTGAACACTGCTAGAGACATTCCAGAGGCATCATTACAGCTAATCTCTGTCCAGACAGATTAAAAAAAATGATGAAAGAGACCATGGGTGTTGGAATTCATCCAGCACCATTAGCTCTGCTTACTATTTGATGTCACAGCAAGCCAGCACAACATGGCTGTTAAACTACAGTCAAAACTGATCATGAATTTTGGAAAGTGTAATGCTTGTTTGTGGTTTTACTAAGAAATACTGCTGAAATTCCTAGACATGAAATCATACGCAGTCAAAATGCCCCACAGCTTCCAACAAGCAGGGTTTGTCAACAATTTGGCGTTGTCAAAGAAAGGATGAGGGCAGCTTCTATGAATGTTTTCCCCAATAACTGCTCTACGCCTAATCCTGGCAAACACTCCCGGATCACCCCTCTCCAAACCCTACAAACACACTGATGCTAACCCCTCATTAAACTATTTGTACAACCTTCCATACCTGCACTCATGTTACAGTCATTTAAGGTAGCTGAGAAGCTCATGGGAGCAATATCCTTCTGTTTATTAAACAATTACATTAGTCCTAGGCAGTGCACCGGTACAGCACAGATCCCCAGAAAGTTTGTCTTAGGCTTTTTACACAAGGCTGAGACCTTTTGAGAACCTGAAGAGGAACATCCTGGGTCCCAAAAGATCTTGAAAAATTCAGAGTGTATATCTGAAAAACTTGTCTCAGGGAGATAGGGGAGGCTACCATTCATTAAAGAAATAGTTCTAGTGATATTTTTTTAAGCCCCTCACTTTTCTACTGGCTTTTAATAATAATAACATGGATGGAGAAGTAGTAACAGTCTTTCACAGAAATCTTGGATGAAAACTCCTCTGAGGCAAGTGCTAAACAGAGATTCTTTTCAAACAGTTCTACACTGACATAATGTTGCAGTGCCAATAAAATCCATCCAAAAATATACCCTCCCGAGCTCCTTTTTATATAGGATTTGAGTTAAATCTAAGTATTAGAAGAAATATCTAGACTACTGAAAGCTGTGAGATTACAAGGCAATTTTCCAGGAAGGAAGAGAACAGTGCCATCGCCAGCTGTGAACACTTACTTCCCGAGTCTGATCGCATATTCCTTCAGTGCAAACACGTTGTCAGCAAACACGATGATTTTATCATTCCGTCGCTCATGAAACTTAATCAGGAACTGGCAGGCTCTGAATTTATTTGGGTTCATGGTGTACAGCAGTATCCGTTTCTTTGTTTTGATAGCTACATATTCTCTATAAAATTCAGGTGACATTGGGCACCAAACCTAGAATTAGAAAACACACAAACACACACACACAAAGTAACCCTCCGTTATTTATTTATTTCATTCCACTGGAATTGAAAAGATATTGGGGCAACAATAATGCATTACGGCTTTCTGTACAGCACAGGGCACAGATTTGAACACAGTAATTTCTGTACCAGAGTGACAGCTACTGGTCGCTGTAGTCTCCAACACTACCAAACTCCGTTTAACCTCATTAATATTCTGGCCTTCCAAAACGCTTTGTCAGTGAGATCCACAACAGAAACAGGCAGTGGGATAGCAACAAGACTAGAAGATACTTCCTTTATGCTTCACACCTAATAATTTTACTGAATGCTACTACTTTTTATATAGCAACAGTTAAGGGAATAAATCATCTGTGCAATGTCCCTCCTGTCACAGCAATCAAAGCTTTTCCCATAAAAATTAATTTCCATCCATATTCTGAAAGCTAAGAGACACATTTAGTCTTCATTACAGAACAAATTTACCAACCTTTTTTCATATACCCACAGCGGAGTGA
Source organism: Falco cherrug (assembly GCF_023634085.1). Classification (NCBI taxonomy): domain Eukaryota; kingdom Metazoa; phylum Chordata; class Aves; order Falconiformes; family Falconidae; genus Falco; species Falco cherrug. The sequence goes on along the minus strand of NC_073704.1, from coordinate 27,382,822 downwards.
CCTTTGTTTTAACAGCTGTTAAGTCTACCACTTTCAAAACACTAGGATTAATTAGAAGACTTCCAAAGGTCTCCCTAAGCAATTATTTTATTATGTAAATACGTATCATAGTACTGCACAAGTCTAGGCTTACTGAGGTATTTTTTCTACTGTAGCATGAAAACAGAAGAAATTACGAAGCTGAGAAGTTTATGCCAATGCAATAATACTATCTATACCATATAATGCCACTATCTATAGTGCATATAATTTAGAAGATGTTCATTCTACTGTACACGGGTTACTCCCTTATATACACAGTACCAATTAACAGAATACTGCAAAGAAAAGCCTCTTGCATAACTATCGTTCAGCTAGGAAAGTTATGTGACAATTTAGTTTATTTAAACAAGCTGAACTGTTTTGTACTGTTACAAACTACTTTTTTGTTTCAATACATTTTTTCCAGTGAATGCTAGGTAAGGCTTTTTTCATCCCTTGACTACATTAACAATAAATTTATGCATTGAATAGGCTCTACTATTATTGTATGTTGTCTATAAAAGATCTAAAACTCTTAAATCAGAAAAGAGCGTTTCAAAGTGACAATGAACTATGAATGTTGAACATTGGACTGTAGTAAAATAATTATTCTATTGTTCAATGCCTCTGACTACATGGCAAACTGAATATATTTCGATTTGTATTTGCACTCTCTTCAGGATTTGGAAATGGCTAAGAGCTACTTCTCACACAAATCTTTTCATTTTTATGTTTTGCAAGATGCACACTCCAAGCCAAAAACTTGGTATGACAGCTGGGAAAGGGATTATTTGTAAATTACGGAACTCTGAAAATACAGTTAAAGAACAGGCTTGTTCTCTTTTTCAAAAATTTCTTTTAACTTTCTCAACTGTGCTGCTTGTTCTCTTTTAAAGCAGTGGAAGAACAGTACCACAATGACCATGACCTGCCTTATCAGAGCAGCACTGCCCTCTCCTGCCACCTGGAGAACCACACTTAAAAGAGCAAACCAGACATCTTTCTTGGCTATGCGGAATAAGCGAAGTTGATTAAAGATGTTACTTCTCAACATGTCAAGAAAATCCCAATAGGTATGCAATGCAGTTGTGCACATACTAGACTTGTTATTTATCAGACTGCTTGTTTTTGATTCTTTGCTTTTGATAGTCCCACCACATGTTATTTCAAAACATTGGCCTAAAGAATATCAACTTGCAGAATTTCCACATCATTCAGAACAAAGGTAGCTCACGCTTCACACTTTGCAACGCCTAAAGGGCAGTTCAGGGACTGAGAAGAATTGTGCACCCAAAGCAGAATTAACCAAAGAGCCTAAACAGTCAAATTTGAACTTGCAGACTGGTTACTCTCCCTTCAACCCAGTTATTTTCTAGATAACTCTTCACTTGTATTCTATGACTTAAAAATATTTGTGGGTTTTTTCCTTCTACAACTTCCGGTTTGCACAAAGCTTAAAAGGAGAACACCCGACCTGCATTTGCATCTTTTATTCCAGTGCCAAAGCTAGCATGAAACTAACGAGGTTTTAAAAAAACAACCCAGTAACAAAAAATCAACACACACACACCCCCCCCCCCAACCAACAAAAAAAAACCAAAGCAAAAAACATGCAGGAAAGCCCAAAAAGACAGTTAAGTTATGAAATTCTATCATTGCATGCTGTAGCTGCTAAAACTTTGCTTCCATTCAACGGGAGTCTGGACAAGCTCATGAAAGACACACAGTGATGTTACTTCTCCAAGCCCTTAATCATTTATGAGTGGTTTCTGTGTATCAGGAGAAGTAACAGATACGTTTGCCCTATTTTTATACTCTTCCTTAAGTATCTTCCTTGACAAGTATCAGAGACAATATATTAAGCTAGACCTTTAGTCTGACCCAGAAAGGTTACTTTTAACGTTCTAATGAGCCTGTGTGAAGGGTTTCCACAAAGGGATTATTCCAACGGGATACCAGACTTTTCTCTCATCCATATGATGGGAAGAACAGAGGTCACACTGTTATATTAGAAATAGATAGTAAGATCCAGTCCTGTGTTTTCAATTTTCACCCTCACGCATTCAGGTTTCAAATAAGCAGGTGTTTTCTTATGTTTTTTAAACTTGCTATTATACTTCTTTTGTTTAAGAGTTTAAGAGGAATTCTCCTCAAACAACCACAGACTGTCTACCAGCTGAAGTCTCTGAAAAGCACTTGCCAGCATACCACCTGATGTTACACTTATCATAACACCATGTTACACTGCCACACAGAACTGAGCTCAAAGTACAAAGTCAAGCTGGACAACAAGAATGTCAATTGCATCGAACGAGGTCTACCACTGCCCACATTTCTGAAAGGTGACTTTGAGACAACCCATCGGGCACCACAACCCCAAAAAGGAAGAGTGCTGAAGTCATTCTGAAGAACGCGTGGCTACTGGATTTACTACATGTTACTACTGACCAGCAACAGCCTTGCCTAAGCTACAAAGTAAATGAAAAGTCATAAGGGCACCTGTTTTTCCCAGTTAAATACTCACAATTACATATATCTTCCTCAAAAAAAAAAAAAAAAAAAAAAAAAGTATAAGCATACTAAACACTAGTAGTACAAAAAGCAGAGCATCACCTCAGCACACTGTACTTTAGCAATGTAGCCACTGTTCTGCAGCTCCATCCAGTTGGCTTCATAGAGCTTTGGTCCAATCAGGAAGTTCAGGTCAACAATTTTATCATCTTCTCTGACCAGGGTAGCAGTCAGCCCCAGTTTACAATGAGCTTGTACAATAGTGAGCACACGTCTGAACATTTTTGCTAAGAAATGCAAGACAGATTTTCTGTTTACTTTCCTGAACGGATTTAGAAGACAAATACTGCAACTTAAAAAAACACTTTCATCAACTCCTGAACATAAAGCATTGGGAAATTTTACCCCATTTCACACACACCTCTAAGAAATCTGTGTTACAGCAAAAATTCACACTGATTGCAGCTTTAGTTTACATCATCAGTGTACTCTGAAAATCACAGTAAAACTTCTGGCATCTTTATAATTTCCAATTTCCCGAAAGAAAATTAATACATTCAGAGGTTACATGGCTTGTTTTAGGTCATATAGTATTTCATAGAAGGAACTATGACACAAGGACTCTTGGCCGATTGCCACATTCAGACTTCTAGTATATGGCTGAATAACTCATCTTCAGCATTGCTAGAGATCACAGAGGAGGCTCTATACCTTAATTTTTATGAAACAAAGAACGAACAAAATTGAAAGAATAGTGGCAGCAACATGCTAATTTGATAAAATAGCAGTTAATTGTCAAGGTCTCCTTCTAAAATCCATCATTTCTGTAGATACCAAATTATATTCAAATGAAATCATGAGAACAAGGTAGAGGAGCTAACAGAATCCTGCATGGTATTTTTAGCCAGGATTATTCCATAGACACTTAAATACTACATTATTGCTTTCCAATAGTACAGATCTTAATTACACAGGAATTTCAAATACAACAGCTGTTTCTGGACAGTAATCACTATACTTGCTCACATTTTATTGAGTAGAAATAGATATTAAAAGCTAGCCTATAGTTCCACTACATCTCAACAGAAAAGAAGGCAGATTAATTCCCCTCCTGTTCAAACCTGTCTACAGCAAAATTATACAAACATAATTCAGGTACACAGGAGAAGGCACCTTATGGTACAGTGCCATTATAGAAAAGACAGTATCTAATTTGAAGGGTTTCAGAAAACTAATGGCCAGCTTAGCTGTAGTATCGTGGGAAAAAAAGAAAGCAGAACAAGGCATCTTACTTGTCTCAAAACCCTAACCCATGTATTTACTCACTATATTGATGATGAGAAAGCAAAAAACCACACCACTTCTAAAAAAGCAGAGTAACGTTATCAGCATGAAAAGTCCGCATGCTGTTTCCTTACCAGGGATAGTATGTACTTCATCAAGTATCATAAGGCCCCACTCTTGACTCTTAAGCCACTCCATTACTCTTTCTGCTTCCCAGGATCTTTTCGTTGTGTGTCCCAACATGGAATATGTACTGATAGCAATCGAACAGCCAATAGGCTTGTCCTTGGCATCAGAAGTGAACCGACATATCTGACTGTCATCAATGGTGGACCACATCTTGAACTGGGCTTTCCACTGCTCTACAGACACTGCAGAATTACCAAGGACCAGACACCGCTTGCGGACAGTACACGCAGCTGTCACTCCAACTAGAGACTTGCCAGCACCTGTAGGGGAAGAAGAGAGATTCATTAGTCATCTCTCAGACACTACTGGAGGGGGGGCGGGGAGGAAAGAGCAAAGAAAGACAGGAAAACAGTGAGAGGATATGAAATCATGTATCAGGAAATTGTATGTTGTTTCCTTATTATAATAGTTTTAAAGAAATGGAGCATTCGCTTCTTAAAAATCCAGCTGCATTGTCTACTGGACACATTAACTCCATTTTCTCAAGAAAATCATTGTAAACAATGGCTGTGCCAATTAGAAACAATCATTCTAATGCTGTTTCAATTTCAAAAGCATATTAAATTCCAGGTGGCTACAGAAAGCTTCCCCTAGAGGTGATCTATCCCTGCCAGCTATGTTTGTTCCCCCAAACGGCAAGTCCTTAAATCTTTCCATTCCTCCTTCACACTTGTTCCAGCATCCCTCACACACTCTCTCGGGCCCTCGCTGTGTCTCCCACCCCCAATACCAAGGGCACTGGCATGCAGTCACCTGTTCTCTCCCTTTTCCATTGCTTCCTGTAGGTTGTCCCAGTTTGCACATTCCTCATTTCTTTCTCAAGCTCTCAGGCCCAGAACTTGTGCATACAAGCTCTTTCCTTCCTTACATACCCCTTATGCCATATTTGTATTTCCAGTTCCCCCCCAATCTCCTTACCCCCAACTGAGGAACAAATTATACCCACGGCAATGGCTTTAACATTTCACTGCATGATCAGCAGAGCTGACTTTAGAGGGACCAGTGAAAGCACGAACGGTTATCTGAAGCTACTACAACCACATATCAGTTTGTTGGTCTCTACAGGGATACCGGCAGCACCGTTAAGCAGATGCCTGACAGCTCCATTAACCAGGCTCTCCCTCACCACAGTATCACCACCCACTCACTACAAACCAACAGGACTCTGTATACTGGTACCCAGAACAGTTCCTACCGCTGTCTGAATTAAAGAAGCCATCAAATTTGGAAGTTAACAGGCCAATAAAGAACAAAACCCCTAAACACCAACCTAGAAACTTACCACATGGCAAGACAATAACACCAGATCTGGCTCGCCCATTTCCAAACATCTTTCTCAGGCTTTTCTCTTGATAGGGCCTGAGGACAGCTGTAGGTTTCAGATCTATATTAATATCAGGATTCACAGAATCATTTCTGAAATCATATTCTGCCAGCAAGGGGTACTCTAAATGGATACAACGCTTCTGAAGTTCTTCAATCATCTCCTGAAGAGGAAACAAAGCTTCAGAAGGTAAGTTTTCCACGTTATTTTTTTTTTGAACAACCAGATTATATAGTACCATGTGAAGTTACATTTATTTTTTTATGCTCATGAAGTCTGCAAGGGTAAAAGTTTATTCCAAAAACTTCATTCATGATCATCTCTACCCCTCTCAAACATTTTAGAAAACAGACAGATGGAAGAACATGACACAATCTCAGATGTGTTGTTTACCTGGCAGCGACTAAACTACACTTTGAAGTCCTGCAACAAAGTGTTCAGTAACAGACACAAAAGGTTCTGTGTGTTACAGAAAAGGACCTACCAAAGCTGAACATCTGTTATCTGGAAAATCTCCATACCCTGGTAATGCAGTTATTCCACCACAATGACAGTTCAATTCAATCACCAAGAGGTTGTTGGTTTGGTTTTTTTAAAATAAACAAAATAGCTACTAAACTATCTTGTATATAATTTCTGTTTTCCCCAGAGTAAGGCATCATTAGAAACACCAAGTCCAAAAACAACTTGAGAAATTCTACAAAAACTCTCTGAAGGTCAAGCAGGACTGTGCTGCAACCTCCAGCTACCCTTCTCAAGCTATGAAATCAGAACTGGCAGGAGTTCCTTCTGCAAACATAAATCACAAAACAAAAAAAGGCAGGGAAAAAGGGAGAGGGAGAAAGAGAGAGAAAAGAAAGAAAGGGGGGAACAACCTCCCTTCATCTCTGGAGCCTTTCTCTGGCCTGTGAGCCCTGTGCCTTGTGGGCAGGGAAGGGACAATACCCAGTCTGCCACCCTCTGTACAGAAGAGGAAGATTCTAAGATTTTGGGAGGGAAAAGGAAAGAAAAGTTAGATGACTTAAAGTGATCTCCACTATCAAACAAAGTACCACAGTACTTCACATTAAATTCTCACACTTATTTGCAAAACTTTGGGCCCATTCCCCAAAGCTACAAATGCAGAGACTAATATAATATACTTATACCTGCTTGACTTCAAAAGAAACTGTCTGTGTTTCCTCCTCCTCCTCCTCATCTTTGTCCATCTGTTCATAAAACTCATATAAGTCAGCTGGGACATCTGGCTTATTCTGGGCATCTGTTCCCTGTGATGTTGATGGACCAAAGCCACCTTCACTGGATTTAGAAATCTGAAACACACGAACATGAATTTTCACCAACAGTTTCATTAGAGATACAGTCCACCCCCTGCCCTGCCCCAATTTGGGCTCATTAAGGAGGCACCGATCATTGCTGACAGAATGGAAAGCAACAGCTGATACAACAAACAACAATCCAACAGTTTATGTACTTTTAATTCAAGAATTTTAAAACATGCCCAAACATACTGCTGATTTACTCGTGAATGTCTCTGTAATGAGCTCTGTTTCTTCACCCTCAGCATTTCTCAGGCGACAGTCCCTAATTACATGGTCTTGCAGAAGCTGCTGAATGACATCAGGGTGGGTACTTTCAACAAAATACCTAAAATTAAAGAAAATGAACTAATCAACTGAATAACTTACAAGAAGAGTGGTATAGATGCTTAAATATATTGCTATTCCAGATGCACTCTCAAGTGTCTAATCTGGGGGGGGGGGGGCATTTAAAAATAAAGAAATTATAGGGATCAAGATTTTTTCAAGATGCCTCACACCAAAAGCATCATGTACTTTGCAGTTACCCATCTTGCTCAAAGTTCTCTAACATCTGTGGGAAAACTCCAGCAGAACTGCCTAGACTGAGCTCTCACATACATGTCTTATTTGTGACATGCGACACAAGTCCATTTTTTTGATATTGAAGCGAGTCTGTGAAAACACTGGATGTGGTGTTTCAAAGTCCTGCCCACAGGACCAAAAAAAGCTCAGAAGACAAAAATCCAAAACATCCAGAACATAGACCATCTAAAAATTCAAATTAGTGCATCCTGAAATTGTTTCTCTCCCTGGACATTTGTCAGTAATGATGCTAGTTGGAAATCACAGTTAAAATATGAGCCAAAGAGACTTCACTAGCATGGGAGAAATCTTTTCCTCAGAAACACCTAAGAAGAGAACAAAAACCTGCTAGCAATACTAGCATCAGTTCTACCCAACGCAGCAGGTTCAAAAAAGCTGCAGCACAAGCAGAAAATTATAGGCCCAGGGCTTATCTGCGGCTGTCAGACAACAGAGAACTTTGAAAAAGAAATAATGAGAAAGACAAAACACAGACAAGGTACAGACACAGGCTTCCCATTTCTTCTCCTTCCTTTCCTTCTTCCTACCACAAATCACATGTTTAGATAACATTGGTCTGCTCTAAAGTAGCTGACCCATCAAGGTCACTTCCAACATTATCTTCTAGATTTAAAATAAATCACATTCAACCCAGCAACAAGCATGCACCTCTTGCCAATGGATTTGCTCGTCCTTCCTGAATAACAGATTCCAAGTCAGAATACACAAGGCTGAAGGACAGCTGTAGAAAAACTTGTCTAACCAGGCTCATGCAAATTAGGAAGGAATGTACGAAACAATTATCTGAAAACCTTAAGGATATATTGCAAATCCAAGTAATAAAGGAACAAGCTAGAATATCAAATTCACAACCTGCTTCTAAAAATGTAACAATAGCCAGTAGTAGTAGCTCAGGGCAGCCAAACTGAATTAATTGACCAAAGTATTAAATACTTTCAACAATTACAAACATGATCTTGCATTGATAGAAGGTCCACTCAGCTGGGAGCTGTAAGGCTCAACAGCTACTCAGACCACTTGTTTAAGCACAGCTGGCATTTGGGGGACTTCCTTTGCCACGCCAGTTAAGGAAGAAGCCACTTACCTGTTATGTTTCAGTACCAGCTTCACCTTCCCATAGCTGACAGTACAAAGCTATAAATGAACAAGAGCAGTTGTTAGGAACATGCAAAAGAGCAATTCCCCATTTGGGACCAAATGCGGAGAAGCAGTATATAATAAAACATTTACTTGTGATGTTATGCTTATGGAACAAACCTGAGAAGGTATTTTCAAAAGATGCACACATCAACTCACACAGGAGATCGGTCACAGATAGTTTTTATACCCAATTCCAATCTGCTTCCACGACTGCAAGAACATACATGCAGGATAAGGTAGACTATGTTTTACAGTGCCTGGCTATGCCAGGTTGCATCCCACATTCATAGTCTTCTTCCAGAGGAAATCTGAGGAAACTTTCCCCACGTACAATTCCTATTGGCTGAAAGTATGCTTACAGACGCTTGGGTGTCTTTTTTTTTTTAAGAGGTATAAACCCCACACAGGATATGCTGTGAAAATAGTATGTGTGCAGGAGTATAGTACAGAAAAAGACAAAAAATAAGACAAAGCTTCTGTTCTCTTGGAACAGTGACAGAAACAATGAATGATTAAAAAAAATAATCAATTAAGCAGAGGCAGCAGGAAAAGTTTTCACTAGTAGCAGTAAACATATTTCCAATGCCAATTAAATACTCTTACCTTGATAAACTGAATTATTCCATCTGGGACCCCAGTCTTGCTCAGTTTTTGTAAATACTCTGTGATATCGCTCGTCTGTAAGCCAACACTAACAGCAGCATATAGCGAGTAAGCAGTCAGTTTGTATTCATGAATGTGGGTTGGTCTGCACACAGGCTCAGCAATGGCAACCAAAAAATCCTGTGCATATTTGTAAACTGGAGAAAAGGCTTCCAGAAAAATATGGCCATCAGGAGCCTACAGAAATAAAAAGAAATGCTGAGGGCACAACAGCGTTAGTTGACCAGAATCAGGAATGTCCTGTAAAGCATCAGTTGACATAAGAGACAGTCCACTATTTAGGTACTAATGCATCATAGGGTTTCAAACAAAGCGTTTACCCTAACAGTAAGATTACAAGAAAAAAAGAAAGGAGACCGAGGAGCATAAAACTTGTCTTCTGAAAGTGTCCAGACACTGATTTGTTCCTGTCCCTTCTATAGCAGTAAGAATAAACCACACCCTGATCAATTAGGCTTTTCCAGACCGACACACTGGGGTGTTTTTTCTTTATTACTGCTAAGCAAATTGCTTGAGCAGAGGCAACCTGGCAGCCCTATTCCCCTGAAACAAAATTCCTCATTTTACACAGAACAAACAGAGCAGGAAAGAGGGCACTTGTGTGTCACAGCACTTGGTAATGTATGCCCTGCAGATGCCGGCTGCACAACCACCTCTCCATATGCTTGTACGACTGGCCGAGGTGCGGACAGGCTTCCTACTGCCATCCCTTTCAGGGCACAAAAAGCAAACGGTACCAGTTACAGAAGATGAGACCAGCTTGTCTTAAGGCTGTTCCATTCCATAATGCAAAGCCTACGGCTGCATCACGGCAACAACAGATCCCACCTGTATCACTAGCCAACGCGGACGCCTCCCACAAAGCCTTTCACCTCCGTCCCAGAAACATTTCGCTTAAGGGGCTGCACAGCCCTGCCCGGCCCGCTGCAAGGGACGCCCGCCAGGGGCCCTTCGGGGAAGGCAGCAACGCGCCGGGGCCCTGCCACGGGCTCCCGGCAGGGACTGGCGGCCTCGCCCCGCGCAGCCGCCCGCAGCCCGGCTGACGGCGGAGACAAGGTCCCAGCTCCGTGACCGGGGAAGCCCCGCCAAGACGGCCCCCCCGGCAAGGGGGGGCTCCCAGCGACCAGGCCACCCGCCCAGGCCTGCAGCGCCCGTCCGCTGCCCCGAGCTCTACCAGGGCGGCCCCCCCGGCCCGGCGAAGCCCGCGGCGAGGCGCTGCGAGGCCCGGCCGCACGTACCACCCAGAGGGGACGCGAGGCGTGGTCGGCCTTCAGGGGCATCTGCTGCCTGTAGTCCTTCGCCCCGTACTCGTCCACTTTGGTGCCGCTGTCCTCCACCTGCTTCCCCGCCGCGGACGGCACCGCCTCCTGGGACTCCTTGCCGGGAGCTTCGTCCTCATCGTCTTCGTCGTCATCGTAATGGCGCTTCCTGGACTTCTTCTTATCTGGGAGCGAAGCCGGAGCTGTGACGAGGAAGCGCGGCCGGCCCGCGGATACCCGGCCGCCCCCCGCTCCCGCCGCACTCCCGCCCGGCCCCAGCCGCTCCCCGCCGGGCCGGCCGCGCCGCGCCGCTCACCCCGCTCCTTCCTGCCCATGGCCGCCGCGCAGCGCCGCCGCACGCCCGCGCGTCACTTCCGCCGGCGGGAGGGGCGGAGCCACGGCGCGCGCGACCCACGCCGCAACGTCGTCGACTTTGTGTTCTCGGGGCCGCCCCCGCTGCCGGGGAACGCTTGGGCGGGCAGAGGCAGGAAAGAGAAGGGGACCGAGGGGGGAGAAATTGTTCTTTAAAAAACCCAGTAATTAAAAACAAGGCCAATAAATAAAAAAGCCAATTGGAAATTCAGGAACAAGACTGACATTCCGCATTGTTCTAAAGCACAAAACTCTTCAAAGAGAAATCACACTGTTGTCCCTACAGAGTGTTTTAATATATTTCTAAGTACAATTCGTGTCTGATTTTGGAAATACAAATACATTTCGAATGGTTAAAAACAAAAATTAAAAAAATATTTTGAACATCAGCCAGCTGAAAATATATTTATCTAGTAAATCATCTCTCAAAGCTTTCATATATTTAATTATTCTAACTAAACATAGTACCCTTAAAAAACAAGTTCATAAAAATGTAGAAATGAAATTGTGGAATAAGATTACTGGGATATATACACACACACACATATATTCAATGCATACACAGAATTACAAGGGGTTTTGTTTCTTTCTTTGTTTTTAAGTTTGGAAGGTTGTTAGACAAACGGAACTAGTAAGCAATGCTCAACTCCTGAGTTCCTCAACCAAGATAACCGTAGGCTAATTTTTTAATTGTTTTTATCCTTTTTTATACACAAGATATTCCATGTAAAGCAGCAACAGCAGTGCAGTTACTGGTAGCAACATTTCAAAAGTAATAGAAAACCCATACATCCAGACAGTAGTACATTGCACACACACGTGATTCTCATACACCCATCAACAATTGGTCAGAGTATTAAATCAGTGTACAAATTAAATATTTCCAAAAATGTGCAAAAAAGTCAACGTTGATAGAAAAAAACACCTTTGTGTACATACATTACAAACTGTGCCCAGCATTCAACTGAGAGTAAAAACATTTACAGTGAGAAACTGATAGATTAAATAGAGAATTTAATGGCTACATAAAAATGTACATTAGATCAAGAGTAAATTTACAAATTTTTATTCATAGCTTCATGAAAACTAAAAGCCTACGCAATTCATCTAAGTCTCCTCCATGTATTTACAATGATATTCCATTATATGACTCCTGCGAGGTCTGAGATGACAGACACTATGCTCTAATAAACCGTTCCAATTTTGGGGCGACACCACCTTTTGCATTGGTATGAATGAGAAACAAGCACTAGGGAACTGACAATCTAATGCCTGTTAAGAAGACAAAATGCAATCCTTGTTCTTAAATCCACGCTATATAACCTCTGGGGAAAAGGATCGTCCAGTTTGGGGGTAAAAGACATGAAAAACCACTGAAACATTTCCCACAAATATCCACTCTGGAGTTAAGAGTATCCTTTTCCTTATCTCTTGACAGAAGACCCTGACCTCCAATCGTCATTGGCAGACTCAGCGTAAGGGCTGAAGCATGAGATCCAATCTTAATGCGTTTTAATCCAGTTCCTCTCCCTTTGAAATAAGTTTCTGAAAACTAGAACCTAGCCGAAGTGTGAATTACTAGCGTCGCTGCTTTGAAATGTGGAAAATTTCATTTCCTCCACCTCATCCGCGCCTTGAATATGGAAGTGTATATACTGCTAGGGAACACCCAAGGGCTGCTCCAGCACGCGGGGAGCTGCAGCATCCTGGGTGCAACAGACAGGGCCCCGGCGTAAAGCTGTAGGTGAACTCGCACCTCATTCAGGAGCGACCAGCAGCCACCACTTATGCTGTATTTAAGTTATGCCAACGAGAAAGAAAAATCAACCGTGCAGGCCAAGGTGGGGGAAATAAAAAGAAAAAGGAGCTCTTTTGTTTCTGATCAAGGATTCTGATTCACAAACCCTGGGCTGGTATCAGTTCTGCCTTTGGCGTGCATTTGGGACTCCTCCTGAACCCAGGTAACGGTGGGTGACATTTGGCTGTCACGTCGACTGCTTCCCAGCAGCTTTGAAATGTTCTCACTACGGTGCACAGAGCAGTTCAGGTCACAAACATACTTATTTTCATGGCATTCCTTACAAATCCCAAAGTTCAAACCTGGCTGTAAAAGTCACCAGGTTTAGTCACCAAGCTTACGCATTAATTTTAGAATGACAACAATAAGTTAAAGAGTTTTAAAAAGCAAACTCTTCATTTTAATGCTGGCATGAATTATGCACATCAAAACAGCAACTATAAACGCCCAAATCTCTTAGATATGGGCAGTGTCTATCACTTCTTACTAGCACCTGCTTTACTCAGCTAGCAATAGCTTACTGATGGATATATTCGTATCTATAAGTAACAGTATTAATCCATGAAACATCACTTTTGGCTATATGTATATGGGAATAGAAAAGCTTTGGTAATTGTACGTGATTTTACACTGCAGACTTGTCATGAACACAAGACAGCAAGTTACCAGCAAGAAGAAATGATACTGGCGGTATACTTTTGCTTTTCCAGAAACACCATAGGGACTTATATTCAAGCACACATTTATGCTTTTCTATATGCGTGACAAAGACTTTCAAGATTAAAAAAAGAAATTGTTATAAATAATTGTAGATCTGGCCGATTTGCTCAAGTCTCTGAAGCTGCAGTTAGACATCGCTCTATGTTGTCCAAAAGAATGGCTTGCTGTACCGCGCTGTACCTACAGGTGCTACAAGGCTTTCAGTCAAAACAACAGCAGGACTGGGATTATCCAAAAGGCACAGGAAAAAATTTCATGGGCACAAGGCCAGTTTAAGTCTTTTCTGGTATGTGCAGTGTACAATCTCCAAAAAGCAAGTAAAAAAAATGTGTATTAGCACAGGAAGCCCTCAGGAAGCGCTCCAAAAATAACTTTTTAAAATTCTGAATTTAAATGTCTGCCACAGATCATAAATAAAGTACACTTTTCAATGCAGTTTGGTGAATTCTACCTTGGGCACTTTGAAAAAACCCATACTCTAAGTCTGCTATGGTCACAGGGAATTGTATGACATATACTGAAATATGGTGTTCAAATACGAGCAAAATTAAGGCATATAGATAAAAAGGCACTAGCTAAAAAAAAGCAAGTAACTTCTCATTTTGTTCTACTGAAGGGACTATTTAGCTACAAATTGAATTGCAAATCAAGTTAAAGTTTTATGACTATATTTAAACTGTCAAGAAAAAAGTCTATGTAGATTTAACTTCACAGTTATTAGATCTATACCTTTTTAAGCTCTTGCATGGATATTTCTATCACCAAAATTAAGAATTATCAACTTGCTGTAACACAACTGAAACTTGCAGTTGTGCTCTAACAGGACTGTTACACTATTAAGGCTGTACTACAGAAGCAGCTTAACTTTTGTAACTTAATACATGCAACAGACATAAGTAAAATTCATTAGTGGGTAAGTCTTTTGAGAATAGGCATACTCACTGTGAACCGCTATCTTTTTTTTGAGAGCATAGCTTCATTGGGGCATTTGCAGAGAAGCAAAACAACTCTGTAACAGTATTGTTTCCAATGGCATTTTTTAGTAATTGGATTCAATAATTAAGACTGATTCATGATTCTAAAAATGCTAGTATCTTTGTCAGTAGCGTACAAGAAGTTGTGAGCAAGCGTATTTCCTCTGCAACCCTCCTCCAATGGACTTTTAAGCATGCAATTCCACGTGCCCTCTCAAATTCTAGAAGAATTAATTTGTTCATTGCTGTGCTAGTACTCAATGTGATTTACAGACATTGTATACAGAGACACTCCGTTATGTAACGCAGCTTGTTTTACTGCATTATCCCAACAGGGGATAAATACCAGCTGACCTTTTGGTATAAGTCAGATCTAGGCTTCATAATTAATTTCTAGCTGAAAACATTTAAGTTAATAACCATCTAATTCACTCTAAGCTGCTTAAGTCAGTAGACAAATTCTGCATAGGATAAAAAAAAAAAAGCCAGCTCAAGCCTAGTCTTTTGGTTAAATTCATAAAATTTTACTAGAATCACTGGAACTGGAAAACATCAGCTTCATTTAAGAATCACTGTCCTTATATTGGCAGCTTTCTTTTATGTCAAAGAAATTAAGGAAAATGCATCCTGCAAATTCTTTTTTTTTTTTCCTGGCTCCAAAACACACACTGTTGTCATGACTGAATGCCTTTTTTTATAAAAGGCACAAAAGCAGCAAACTTGATTATTCAGTAATTAAAAATCACAACGAGGAAGTGATATTGCAACATACATGAGCCATCATTGTCTCACAAAAAGGACACATTATAAGAAAACTAGATTCAGAAAAACCTTCAAGCTTCAGAGAGTGCAGTTTCTTTTTAGAATAGTATATTTAAATGTTATGAATGCTACAAGATAAACTTGGTTATGTCTTCTCTTTAATGTCCTTTTTTGGTAATATAAAATTTCCTTACCTGTTCAGATATCACTGTCAGCTACTGATTTTATACACATTGTCACCTTAGTTTTGGTACCTTCTTAATCTGTTTGAAATCAATCATTTCAATTACGTGATCTTTAAAATACCTACGTAAACTGTTAGGCTTTACATTAATCTCTGCATCCCTGCTGTCACAAAATTTTGCTTATGAAGCAAAAGTCCTTCACAGCCGAGTACACACCACTTCTTAAAGGCTGCTTTCATAGCTTTTATCTAGTAATGAAGCAAAAAAACCCCCAGAACATCAGTACAAGCTGACTTTCAGCCTTCTAAACTTTCCCTGGTCTGACTAGTTCTTCCCATGCTCCGAAAAACTTGCACAGTTGTGTACCCTGACTGAGAAAATTATAAACTGGGTAAAAGTCACATGTACCGAAGCAGCCATCACTCAGTCTCAGGAAAGATGGCCTCAAAAAAAATCATTATTACTCCACTACAGGTAAAGTGATTAGGATAGATCCATACTCCTGCTTAGGCTCTGGTACAAAATGTGGAAGTTAGCAGAATAAATTTGGAAATGTCATGAGTGAACTACCATGGGAATGGGTAAGCTTATTGTTCTTTCTCCATGCACTTCACAATGCTGATGGTCCTCTAAAGATGCCAAACAGGTGGAGCCTTGTCAGGGTGGACAAGTTTCACACTACCAGCCTGCTCTGCCTCCACAAAACAACAAAAGCAAGCAATGAATTATCCAAAACAGTATACATTATTTCAGTTCTGTAGTCCAATAGTTTATTTCCAAATGCCCTTTTAAATTATTTATGTTGTGTTCTTCTACAAAAATATGAGTTTGACTTTTCTGTAGTGAAAAGTCAGTTATTCACTACACCTGACCAGTACCTGGACTTCTCAGTTGAGAAGCAGTATTTCAAAGCTTTATTTTTGTTCTTTTATTATATTCTTTCAGAAATGGAAAAAGTCATTAACATAAGTTTTATAACAGTTGGAAACTGACAAACACCAATCATCTGGATTATCAGGCTGGAGTAATCACACCCATTTTATTTAATTGCTGGCTTTTTGTGTTTGGCCTGTTTTTCACAGTCTTTTGTTCTGTGCCTCCTTGCTCATGTGGATTCATCATCACTACCTTATTAAAAATATAACTGGAGTCTTATCTTTCTCAGTGACTTATCCCTGGTGTTAAAAGATGTTTAACTTTATTTCAGGAATGTTCAACACATCCTAGATGACTGAACTGTGTTAGCAAAACAATTTTAGTGCATAACGGGAAGAATTTTATATTATTCAGGCACTTGATGTTGACATACATTCCACCCTAGCACCTCTCAACAGCTTTGAAAATTTCTTAGAGCTCATTCTGAATCAAGTAACTCGTATACTGCACAAGGATTAGTCACTCCCCTTCCCCTCCAGCCATTCATGGGATTGTGGAGGAGAACTGATTCCCAACATTACTATTATTTCTTATCTAAGATACCCATCTCCCTCCAAGCTTATGCAACAGAGGTTCTCTTTGGCAGATACAGCAGTAGGCATTCTCCTAACTATTTACATCCAACAGCTGACCCTTGTCTATTACAGAAATTTTCCCCTTGCAGTATAGTAGCTCCTAGGAGTTGGGTCCATAATCTGTTTACCTGTAATTATTTTCCTATTAAGATAATACAACGTTCTACACCAAACCCTCTAGCTATTACAACAGTGTTGAGTTCTTTTTTGTTATTTTCTTTTGGTCACATAGAAGTACCGGTTAGACATGCTGCAGTACAAAGAGTTCCAAGTTCTTCCAGCTTTATCATTAACTCTCAGAACTGTGTGCTCCAGCTTAAGCTGCAAAATCCAGAAACTGATTAAAATGCTGAAATTTAGTAAGAACTTAGAACTCTCTGCTGCAAGTACCTACAATATCAAGAAGAATCACAGAGAAGTAACCTTCTTGTCCTTTAGCTGCATGTCTATTTTTCCCTGCACCCTGAGTCAGTCAGTGGTGTCAGAAAAAGTCACACAGTTCCTGACTGTCCAAGCATTTGTCTTTTTTTTTTTTTCCTCTTTAAATAAGGAACAAATATGTACTAAAGTGCTTTATCTACATGAACCACATCAGTACATCATAGAAACAAAATGTTCTAGTCCTGGTGGGAGTGGGGGAGAGAAGATTCTCATTTTAGATACAAAATTTAGATTGTTTACAATCTAAGTGAAACAAAGATTCAAGAGAATATCATCTCTCTTGTCTTTTTTCTCCTTTTTCTGTAAAAAATAAAAATAAAAGTGCAGTCAAATAGAAAATAAATGCAGTAGATGCAAGCTGAGTTGAGGCAGGCTGTTAGTGATAGTGTGCAAACGTGTGTCTTAGCAGTTCATCTGCAAACGGTCGCAGCTTGGCCTCGATAAAAATCCGTTTCAAGAAATCCCGAGCATGGTCGGAGACGTGAGGTGGTAGCTGGGGGTTGGTTGGCTGAGTGGCAATTTTAAAGATGGCAGCCATTGCTTCGAACTCTGCCCACGGGGGCTTCTCCGTGAGCATTTCTACCACTGTACAACCTACACTCCTGAAACAGAGGCAGAAGTGAAACAGCAGGTTACAAGAGAGTCATGCCCTTCTAGGAAAACAAGAAATAGAGAGCAACTGAAATACCACAAATAAGTAGAGTCCACTGCATGCTACACAGCAACTTCAGTGGAAAACAGGTGTTTTAAAACACCTGCGCGTGCATCTATACACTTTCTCAGTTACACAAATCACTACCTACATCTTCACTTCATTACTTCACTAGGCCAAAAGAAACTACCTCAGTGAAGACATAATTAGATAATTATCTAGGCAATACTAACTGCATTATGCCACTGCCGCTAGTCAGTGCCCAGCGGACTGGCAGAGGCCATGAGCACTACATAACCCTTGTACTCCAGCTGTTCAGACACCTGCAGGATTTGAATGAACTTGAAAGCTTTCTTGCTCATTAAGGCCTCACAGAAAAGGAAGAGGCCAGGAAGGCCTTGGGCATACTGTGTATATTGCTGGCTCATTGGAAATGCAGAAGTTATCATAATGTGCAAACACAACATGGCAGAGGAAAAGTTTAAACCCATACTTCAGTGGTATCTTCCTCTTTTAATCAAGGATACTAAAAATATATTTAGATTGTCAAACAAAATTTTAAGATCCTAAACAATGTTTGTATACAAAGGTTATGTTTAAAGAATTTACAAAAGCAGAATGGCATGCATATGGCCAGAAAATTTTTTTCTGTAAGTCCTGCAAGATCAGTCTCTTCCAGCAACAAGCAAATGATACTGCAAAATAGATAGGCTGGAAAAACTTCCCAATTTTCAGGAAGTTTTATGGTTTTTCAAGATGCTTGCAAGAAGTTTTATGACTAGAGAGAGATAAATTTCTTTAAACAATAGGGATTTATTGACTGGCAGAAGTCTTTTTTCTTACTTTTAACCAGGATTTTCTCCATAAAAAAGCCATACATTAACCTTGGTACAAATACTTCAAATCTGAACAAGTCAGCTGCCTGACATCTATAAGGCTGTTATTCAAGTCTAGAAGAACTATTACAGAGTGATCTGAAGTAGGCTAAATTAATTTCCCTGACATTAAAAGTACTGCCATTGGTTGGATGTAGCGTGAATCTTTTTTAAACACACAAAATATTACTCCTGCATATCTATTGTTGCCTACCCATTACTCTGTGTGTTCACAGATCACCTGCAGTGCGAGAAGTATAATCACTAACATCATCTCTTCATTGGGCTGCAGCTATATTAGACTATGCCATATTACACAATGTATCACAAACATTCGCTTTTTAAAAATTACCTCTCCCTCTTAATTCTTACATATTTAATAACAACTTAAACCAAATTATTTTTTGATACCTCCCATTTACATTTGGTGAATTCCTTCTTAAGTGCTTATCTTTTAAAGGGTCAGCATTTCATTTTCTGCCTTGTATCAAAGGTATTTCAGTGATACAAGTTTCATTACAAAACACCAACTTCATTGATGCTTCAAAGCTTCACATGTTGCTTTTACTCACTATGTCTCCAGGATTTACAGTCAGGTAATCTTAACTTCATGCAAGGTCAATTCAAAGGATTCTCTAATGATCCCTAAATTGATGGGCTGAGGAAATGTCAAAGGAAAAATTCCCAAATTTCAGTGTTATACTCTCCCAGTATGGCTGTCAGTGCTCACACTTGCCACCTTCAGCTTAAACCCCAGAATGAAACACTCCAACTTCAGATAACTAACACCTATACTCTGTTGAAAAAGAGCCTGTTCTGAAATGACACCTTTCAGTAGAGAAGGTTTTTTTTAACATACCAGATGTCTGCTTTTCTGCCATACCCTTCTCCACTAATAACTTCTGGACTCATCCAGTAAGGAGTTCCTGCGACCGACTTCATTCCTGTACCAGAGAGACAGATAGTCTGCAGTCGTTTGCTGGCACCGAAGTCACCGAGCTTCACATTGCCTGCTGAATCTCGCAGAATATTTGCTCCTGGAAGGAAGGGAACACAGTGTTACATTCATGGAAGGCCCATTAACATTTTGGTGTAGAAAACAGTAACAGAAGTTTAGATTCAGTGACAGAACGCAAGATCAGCCTAGTATTTCAAGCCAGAGAATTTACTTTCTCTGCTCATTCCTATCACTCTATTTCAAGGTTCAGAAAATAATGAATTGTATGCATTGGTTTGCATACGATCCTAGGCGTTTCCTGGGAAGTGCCAGTCATTTTTGCAAAGCCTTCCTGACAAAATAAGGAATGTGCCATACTACCATACAAGGGAAATAAAAAGCAATGGGAAAGAAGTTTCTGCACAACTGAAAGCGTCTTCATATTAGATTAAAGCAAAATCTCAAACTGTGTTACAAATTTGTTCAAGAATTGACTGTGATAGCACAACTTTTTTTGGAGCAAAACACTATTGATATAAAGCAACAGGAAAATTGTAAAACTTTTTGGAACAACATTGTGTTCAACACACCTATTTTGCACATCACCATCTTCCTACATATTCATAACTTGCTTATGCAGCACTTGCAAGTCACCTGTATCTATCTGCAAAAAGTAAATATGTTTGTTTCCTCAGATTTCCTGGCAGTAAAACAGAATTAGTCAGAGTCATACGATCAGGCAAGTCACCTCTGCCAGTCATTTCTCATACCACTGAAGTGCTAAGTCATTTCTATACAACTGATGAAACAAAAGTCAGTAAAAATAAACTCAAGTAATAATGCTTTCCTCTGCATGCTTTATCTACGTGTAACAACATCCTTTGATATATTCAACACTTTAATACTGAAATAAAATCAGAAAGAAATTTATCATGACTGTTTTGCAGACAGAGTCTATGGAAACTTTGTCAGAAGTCTGCAAGAACATCACAAAGATGCTTATTTCCCACCTTCTCAGGTTACAACAATAACACGAATAAATGATGGAATGCAATCTGATTTTTAAGTCAGTATTTTGGCATTTCAAACTTAATTACATTTTAGTGCTTCACACAAGACTGTAAAAGAATCTGTAGTAAAGGGCACTGAACTGTGCACAGAAGTATCATTACCTTTAATATCTCGATGGACAATCATATTACTGTGCAAGTAGTGAACTCCTTCCAAAATCTGCCGTGTATATTTACGAGTCACGTTCTCTGTGAGTGCTCCATATGATTTCAACTGGTCTTTGATGGAACCCTATGGCAAACAAGTATAAAACACTAACATTTCTAGAATCACAAGTGGGCTAATACCACACTTGAACTTCAATGAAATTTATGTCTGAAATTTAGATGTTTAAACTTGCAACACTTCTCTAGATCAACTTAAAAACACCAATACAGTTTTACACCCACTGAGAAAAATAAAAACTGACAAAGAAGAGGCTGGACAGAAAAGTATACTGAAATGTTAAGCTATTAACTTCAAAGCTGTCAAGCAGCTGAACAGTTCCAGTGTGATGTACAGAAAAAGAGAACAGCTGTACTTTCACTCAAACATCACTCAACTTTTTTGATGGTGAAATGGTGACACACATGCATGTTTATCCTGGCTAGTTTATATTTAGAAAAAAAAAAAGCTTGGTAAGAAAAAAAACAACCTACCACATGCTGGAGAATGGTGCTTTATGCAAAAATTAAGTAAGCAAGTCTTGGCTTAAAATAAGTATCAAAAATTTATTGCTTTCTAAGTGTTTATGTATAACCCGGCTTTTTCACACAGTTACAAACTGCTAAGATGACTTCTGTGACACTGTCCTCCAAATCTCAGAAAAATTCAAGAAGCCCCTCAAAACAAAGCCCAGAACTCACCTAAAAACCAAACAAAAACCCCACTACCAGCAACAACAACAAAAAACCCCAACCACAGCCACCACTTTTCTTCTGTGGAGTCTCGCAGCAAAGTAGAATGCTGTAAACTATGCAGAAATGCAGAGCCTATGTTTTTATATGAGCACGTTTTATTTAGCTCTGCTGACCCCACTTGGAGAAAAAATGAAAATCTACCATTTTCTGACTTTATAATATTTCTTAATAAAACAGTACAAGAACAGCTCAGCATGTACCTAGGTGCCACACAAAAAACAAGCACCAAGATTATTTTCTGTATCCACTTGTTCCAACACCCATGTTAGCTACTTTCTGTTTTCCTGAAAAAACTGAGCACTTGAGATAGTGATTATGCAACAGCACAAGCTGAAATGCAGCAAAAATAAACAGTAAAATTCAGGAAAATTCAAGAGTTTACTAATGATAATATTTTCCTTTCAAAGACATTCCCAGGCACTTCTTATGCCAAAACCAGTCATAAAGAACTTTTGTAACCATGGTAATTCTGAAAACCAAAACATGCAATGGAGAAGATAGGCTGCTGTAAGCATGTAAGATCTTTGGCTACTGTTTTTAACTGGGACATTTCTTTAATCTCCGTGTATGTCTGCAAAAATTGTCTACTTGGGTGCTCGTCACATTGCGTAGAAATGATGGCTGAAGTGGAATGGCTCTCTTGCTTACCCCAGGCATATATTCCATGAATATAGAGAGTGTTCTTTCTGGTGGATCTCTCAAGAAGCCATAATACTGAACAATTCTTTCATGTAGAAGATTTTTCAGCAACTGAATCTCACATTCAAGTGCATTTACTTCCTAAAAGGAAAAAACAGACGAGATTTACTATGCCTGATGTAGTAATAATAATGTTTTCATTTTTTTTAAAGCAGGACAGTATGTACAGAATGAAGGGTTACACAATCTAAATATCAAAATACTCTTGGAGCTTATGCAAAGTTTATACATTTTATAACGTGAAAATATCACCATTAGATTGAAGGAAGTAAACCCACCTATGGATAGTCTATAAATTGACTTTGGGATGATTTAGCTGTTATTTCATTGTTTCTCTTATTTGGAAGTTATGTTTGTTTCAGAGCACAGCAGATATCAATATGCGTATAACATCAGTGATCATTATGCAACATACCATAAGTCTCCAATTAGGTTAAAAAAAGAATCTTTAAATATTTTAGTAGAATAATTAGCATTAATTCTTAACTTTTCCAGGATGACAGACTAGTTTAAAAATGCCTTTGAGGACCACTTAATATTGTAATAATGAAACACAACAAAGAACAACAATAATGCAAAGTGGTGCTTTCTCTAGAGCTATCTGAAATACTAAAAATTTTGCAAGCAGCAAGTAAGATATTTTGAAATGCATTGTACAGATGCTGGAAAAATACTAATCCAGAAGTTCAAACTTGACTGGACTCCAAATTTCACCTAGAAGACTTTCATCAAAACTTACTTTTTATTTGTCACAGGCTATTACTGACACACTCACATTTCTGAGGTTAGAAGGAAACCAGTTTTTGACAGAAAGGCACACTTTACAAAATGCTGTGGCAAGTAAGGTCACAAAACTGTTGCTACAGGAGAGACTACAGTATTTTATATTTAACATTTCCAAAGCATAATCAATTGTTCTGTTACGTTTTAAAGAAGTAGCAACAACTACACTAGAAATCTACAGCACCAACGATTCTTAGCTTTTTTTGCTTGATCCTACATCACTAGTAGCAGCAACTATAACTGGTAGCCACTCAATTCTGCAATCATGCTTACACCCATTGTTTCCCCGGCCTTGTTCCCCACAGTGCAGAACGCAGTCCTAATGCAGGAAAAGTAATAATTCTTTTTCCATCCTGTAAAAAGCAGCAAGTACGGTTTGGGAAAAAAGAAACAGAAGATTGGTACTACTTTCAAATAGTTTCTCTCCTCAAGTGTCCAGTATTTAAAGGACAAGCTTAATTTTAGAGAGAGAATAAACTGACAATGAAACCTTTGCTCTTGAGAGAAATACAGTGAAAAGCAGTAGCTATCTCTGATGCCCAAAGTTTAAAAAAAATAAATATCTCCCCACAAATAAGAAAAGATAAGAATCTCAAACCGTCTTCATAGCCAAACAAAATATACTTGAGAATTTATTTTCAGGAACACTTAAATTAGAGCAGGTTTTTCTGTTTATAAATGGAACTTGTTCTAATCCCTGCAAGTATAAATAATTATCTATTTCAGAGCACACTTTGTAATGGACTGTTTAATTTTAGAGACTGGGATTGCACCAAATTAAGTTATATATGTTCACCACATTAAGGACACGTCTGAAAATCTAAAAATGGGATGCAACATTAAAATCAGGTAACCAAACTAAATCGCTGAGGTACTAACAAAACAGGATTCCTAACAAGGACGTGAAAACACAACATGTTTTAAAATAACATCCTGTTCAAGGACAGGAACATCAGTCTAGTCTAGAACATGCCACTTCAGCAGAAGTCCTTAACAAACTCTGTTTGGTATCACTTACCTTGCTGGTTTCTGGACTATCAGGATCAAACTGAACTTGTTTAACAGCCAGTTCTCTTCCGGTATCAGCATCGTAACACAGATACACTCTGCCAAATGCACCTTGACCCAGCAGCTTACCAAGTCTCCAGTTAGTTGGAGCTCGTGGTGCTGAAAATATAAGTATGTTTTGGTTTTCAAATGAGCTTGTTATTCAGCTGATCGAGAAAACTGTAATACACAGAAAATAATTTTTAAAAGACTACGTTTCTCAGCAGCAGAGAATGTGTCTCCTAAACCTCCCCATATAAGTTACAAAGATCAATAAAACTTCCTGTAAGATAGAGATTATGAACTACTTATATTTATTCACAAGATAATTTGTGGTAGAGATACATACTTAAAACAATTAGCAACAGCTAATCTGAAAAACAGAAAAAGCATGTTAAACAAACTTAGTAAAATTAGAAAAAAATTAAAATAAATAGAGGCATGATTAAAATGTACCAGCTACTGAAGCCATCACAAAAATATATTTGCTCCTGAAATGCCACCACAGATATCAAATGGTACCACTTAAGGTCTACAATTTCTTAGAAAAATTGACTAACATCTGCAAAAATAAATAGTAATTGCAACCGACATAACCCTTCTTGGGTCTTCAAGAGCCTAACATATCAGAAGTATTTTTACAGTGTTTTGTTATCAGAGATGCAAACTCCACATGAAAAAAATCTACACAAAGCTTGGCACAGTAAAAAATGAAAAAACTAATAAGCATACATTCTTGACTTTTTCCCATTAGAGAGATTAAAAATATATTATTCAATTGCATGTCTTTTGATGACACACTTAGTTTTGACACTATATACATGAAAGGTAACAGAGTTTTACAGTGGAGTTCACAAAATGCCTTAACTTACAGCGACTGGGTGGGCTGATGTCCATGACTGACAAGGTAGGATTGTCTATGTCACTTCCCCTCCTCCTCATTCGGTTATCTTCATATTCCGGTGTAAAGACACTGCTTCCACTACTGGTGCTCAGTGAGTGATCAGTGGGACTGAAACTAACTGGTGATCGGAAGCTGTTCCCCTGAGTCCTTCTGGCTCTTGGAAAAGTTTTACGACCTTCAATAATATACAAAGAACACTAATGTTACATTACAAAAAAATACTGCAATGCAAAGTGTGTATGCAAGTGCTTTATGAATTCCACGAAATGTAGTTCAAATCTTCCACAGTGTATGATATGATGTAATGATCATGAAATTTACTGGTTTAACTCTCCACCTAGAACACCACATACATGCACTACAGATGTACATAAGGATTAGACTGAATCAAAAACTCATTTAGAGTGACTGAAATTGGGACCAGATTCTGGAACTGTTCTGAAATGTAATCAACCTGTCAGAAACCTGGAGGGCTGTGAGACGAGAAAGAACAATGCCCTGCCACTACTTTCACCGATCTATTAAGGTGTAAATACCAGATTTCTTACAAATAGGACAGTGAGAGATATGTTTACATTCCAGTGGTGCTCAGGCTGGCATCTTCATCCTGTAAACTAGTAAGAACTAAATGCAGAGAAAGACCTACACATGGAATCAACAGGAACACCACAAAAAATATAAAAAAACCCAAAACAAAACACAAACTGCATAATCCAGTGATGGCTGCAGCATTACAATAATAATAATAATTTTTTAAAAAGGGGCATTGATTCTCAAAAATGTTAATTATAACCAGATGACTAACACAATTCATATTAATATTTAGGCAACATGAACATTTTTAGGTCAGCATAAAACTGAAGAAGTTTCATCCTACAGAACTCATAGAAATAGCTGAAGAAATCTCTGATTCATTAGGTATTACACTGGAGAAGGAATTCCCAGAGGACTGAAGAAAGATTAAAGTATGTTTTTGAACAAGTAGACTCAGGTTTATGTATTAGTCTGACCAATTTAAATTCCAAGAAAGATATGCAAACAAATTATTAAGCAGTTTTATAAACCACTAAGAGGCCAATACAGTAATAAACCAGCCCTTGCTGGTTTGTCACATATAGCTAATCCAATTTCCCCATTTCATTGGGACATTCTCATAAAGTAATTAGCGAAGTGTTGCATAGACCAACTTACTACATAGGGTATGCCAAGACAGATTCAAAGCAGTTATCAGTGATTTCTCAAAGGGGAGGATAATTTAAGTGTACAACTACAGCAGTTTACCCTCAGTCCACTTCCAGACAATATTTTATTTGATGGTGTACATATGATGGAACATAATACACTGAAACATTGCAGAAGGTGTCAAGTTAAGTGTGGCTGTAAGTCCATTTAAAGATAAAAATAAAAATTCACAATGATCTAAGTTGGAGATGAATCAGAAATCAACAAGATGAAATTCAGTAAGGAAGTAAAAAATACATAAAGAACAATCAGATGCAAAAACCACAAAGTGTAAAATAATTGGTTGGCTAAAAGCCATGTAGAAAAGGATATAAGAACTATAAATAGACCCCAGATTGAACAACAGTCAGTATAGTGACTATGAAAAAATGTAAAGTGTCATTATGAAATGTATTAACATGACCGGACATACAAAGTTATGGTTATATCCTATGTTATACATAAAGTGGCCATGAGAAAAGCCTCAGCTAGAGTAGTCTATTGAGTTTTACCCACTACAAGAATGAAGAAGAAACTACAGAAAAAAAACCCATAAGGCTTGCAAAGGTGTCTGAGGCTTTAAGGCTTGAGACAAGAAAACCTTTTATCTCTGGAAGACAGGGCAGGCAGCTCAAGAGGACTATAAGGATCTCACGAGGTTATGCAGGGCAAAGATTAGAGAGGTGAAAGCCCAGCTAAAGCTCAGGCTAGCCACTACTGTAAAAGGTAACAAAAAAAGTTTTTACAAATACACTAGAAACAAAATGAGGGCCAAGGACAATCTCCATCCTTTACTGGATGTGGCAGGGAACAAGGCCACAAAGAATGAGGAAAAGGCTGAGGTACTTAATGCTTTCTTTGCCTCAGCCTTTAACAGCAAGACCAGCTTCTCTCTGGGTACTCAGCCCCTGAGCTGGAAGACCGGGATGAGGAGGAGCAGAATGAAGTCCCCACAGACCAGGGGGAAACGGTCAGTGACCTGCTGCTCCACTTAGGCACACACAAGTCTGTGGGGTTGGATGGGGCCACCTGAGGGTACTGAGGGAGCTGGCAGAAGAGCTCGCCAAGCTGCTCTCCATTATTTATCAACAGTCCTGGCAAAGTGGGGAGGTCCCAGCAGGCTGGAGGTCAGCCAATGTGACACCCATCTACAAGAAGGGCAGGAAGAAGGATCTGGGGAATTACAGTCCTGTCAGCCTGACCTCAATGCTAAGCAACATTACGGACCAGATCAGCCTGAGCACCATCGTGCAGCACAGACACAACAATCAGATGATCAGGCCCAGCCAGCACGGGTTTATGAAAGGCACGTCCTGCTTGATGAACCTGATCTCCTTCTATGACAAGATGACCCACCTAGTGGATGAAGGAAAGGCTGTGGATGTTGCCTACCTGGACCTTAGTAAAGCCTGTGACACCATCTCCCACAGCATCTCCTGGAGAAACTGGCTGCTCCTGGCTTGGGCGGGTGTGCTCTGTGCTGGGTTAAAGCTGGCTGGGCGGCCGAGCCCAGGGTGGTGGGGAATGGAGTCACATCCCGCTGGTGGCCGGGCACACGTGGTGCTGCCCAGGGCTCAGTACTGGGGCCAGTTCTGTTTCATATCTTTATTGATGATTTGGACGAGGGGACTGAGTGTACCCTCAGTCAGTTTGGAGATCACACCAAGACTGGTGGGGGGAGTGTTGATCTGCTTGAGGATAGGAAGGCTTTGCAGAAGGATCTGGACAGGCTGGATCAATGGGCTGAGGTCAACTGTATGAGGTTCAGCAAGGAGAAGTGCTGGGTCCCACACCGGGGTCACATCAACCCCGCACAACACTACAGGCTTGGGGAAGAGTGGCTGGAAAGCTGCCTGGTGGAAAAGGACCTGGGGGTGCTGGTTTACAGCCGGCTGAACATGAGCCAGCAGTGTGCCCAGGTGGCCAAGAAGGCCAACAGCATCCTGGCTTGTATCCGAAACAGTGTGGCCAGCAGGACCAGGGGAGCGATGGTCCCCCTGTACTGGGCACTGGTGAGGTCCCACCTCAAATCCTGTGCTCAGTTTTGGGTCCATCACTTCATGAGAGATATAGAGGTGCTGGAGTGTGCCCAGAGAAAAGCAACAAAACTGCTGAAGGGTCTAAACAACAGGTCTCATGAGGAGCAGCTGAGGGGAGTGGGGTCATTTGGTCCGGAGGACACTTGGGGGACCTTATTGCTCTCTACAGCTACCTGAAAAGGAGGCTTTATGCAGGTGGGGGTTGGTCTCTTCTCCCAACTAACAAGGGACAGGACAAGAGGAAATGGCCTCAGTTTACACCAGGGGAGGTTTATGTTGGATACTAGGAAAAAATTCTTCACCAAAAGGGTGGTCAAGCATTGGAACAGGCTGCCCAGGGAGGTGGTGGAATTGCCATCCCTGGAGGTATTTAGAAAACGCATAGATGCGGTGTTTAGGGACATGGTTTAGTGATGGACTTGGCAGTCCTGGGTTAATGGCTGGACTTGATGATCTCAAAAGGTCTTTTCCAACCTTTGTGTGAGATGTAGCATTACATATGAGCAGTGACCAATTTTTCACTGTGTGAAAATGGAGTAACTAGTTACTAGTTTCGTTTGCAGGAAAATTATTGAAAAGACAGAGAAAGATAAGTTACAAGATAAGCTATCTTCAAAGGAAGTTACATAGAGAAAATTAGTATCTCTTCTCTTAAAGTCAATTTAGAGTTTATGTAAAAGTCAGTGTGACAAAGTTTTGCCTCTTCAATCTTGCCTTAGAGCAAGGAACTGGACCAGAGCTGCCTTGCAGTACTTCAATGTGTTTCTTCTGTGATTTCTGTAAACAGAATTCCATTTATTGCAGTGCTCATTCCATACTGCAAATGAAACCATCTGGTCTTTGGAGAAATTTTTTCTTAACACTTCTCAACTAGTGCATAACACACCCTCAACTCAGACAATCCTTCAGCTGCTCCTTTTTCCTTCCTTTGGAAATTTAAC
The DNA here is from genome assembly GCF_023634085.1 of Falco cherrug. Taxonomy (NCBI): domain Eukaryota; kingdom Metazoa; phylum Chordata; class Aves; order Falconiformes; family Falconidae; genus Falco; species Falco cherrug. The sequence continues at coordinate 27,353,696 of NC_073704.1, read as the reverse complement.
ATGTTAAATTTCCAACAGTGTTATTACTGTCCAAATCAGTTTCATGGCCACATCGGCACGTGCTGTCTTGCATTCCGACAATTGATTTCACCAGCTTATTGTTAATTCTCAATTTAAACCACTGCTCTTCAATTATATTTATTCTTTTAATCTGAGAATCTGTTAATAGGAACTCCACTGTACTGGTGTTATTTTTTAAACAAAACAAATGACAAACTAACTGACATACCTACTCTGGATAGAAAAGGGTCACAAAGGTCAAAAGCTTATACTGGATGACTTGTGCATGGCCAGAGATAGAGAATATTTTCATAGCTGGTTATATGAGTCATGAATTCTGTAATCCATAACTTTACCAGAGGAAAGACTGCTCAACAGCTCTATCAAACACTGGAGTTTTAGCAAGTGAATTTGGGGAAAGAAGTTAAGCTCTCGATTTCTTCAATATTTTCATTCATTAAGATTTTACAATCTAAATTTTCTTCTTCACTTTTTAAGGAGAGAGAAACAGATTAATGAAGGAGAACTCTTACAGTACCCACACTTACCATCATTGTAGTCTTGCTGATGATATGAAATATGGTACCTTCGGGGATAAGTCCCACCCTTTCCAAATTTCTCAAATATTGGAATATCATACTCTACTAGAAAATAAAAAGATACATTTCAAAATTTAAAATGTGACAAAAGCATATTAAATTAATTGTTTTGGTATTATAAACTTAAACATTGGGGAGCATATCAGAGGACACGCTTCAAGTTCAAGCGTCAGAGCAAAAACAGTTATAGAACAAAAGCCACAAATCTAACCACCCACAAACCTAAAATGACATTCAGCCAAAAGTTCCAAAGATGAAGAATTCAACAGCTCAAGTGGTTTGTAAAAAATGTCAGAGGACTGCAGCATGCCTAATTACTCCAGTTTTAAAAATAGTTTCTAAAGGAAAACTGGCAGAAACTATTACAAAGATTAAAATTTAAAGATGCATAAATATGAAAGAATGGTGAATGAATCAACACAGCTTGAATTACTGAAACACACTAAACAGGTCCTCTTTTTAAAAATATTGAAGGAGAGAAGTATTCATAACGTAAAGGGAAAAGTCCCTCATGCATAAATAATTAGTTAGAAGATAAGGACATAAGATGGGAGTAAATGGTAAACAGTTCCAGAGGAATCTGGGCTACAACTCATACAGTTTAATTATGGATGAGTTCTCTGGACAGAAGAAGGAATAGTAAAGTAACAAAATAATTTTGAGAAATAAAGCCAATAGAAGAATTACAGAAAGCCATTAACAGTCTGCATGACTGGATAATAAAATGGCAGATGAAATTTCATATAGGCTAGTGTAAAGTTTTGTGATGGAGAGTCCCAATAAAGCAGCAGCTGAACTCTCTGTATTGGCCAAGAAGCAAATTAAATGGTATAAATCATTACAATATACTAAATAAAGTTTTAGTCTATTCCATTTCAAAAGATTTAGTAAAACTGGAAAAGATTTAGTAATACAGAGATGATCAAAGATACAAAATTACTTTTCCATAAGGAATGGAGGCCTCTATAGACTAGGAAAGCAACAGCTCAAAGGGAAACTAGTCTATTAAAAAACCCAAAACAACAAACAACAAAAAAACCCCACACAAACCAAAAACTCACAAGAGAGCACACTTCTTTATAAAACACAATAAATTGCACAACTTCTTGTCACAACATACTGTTGATACCGAAAAATTTTATAGAAGTTGAAATAGGGACTGGAAAAATGTGTGGAATTAAAAAAAAAAAGAATCCACCAAATCAAAGAAAAGCATCTTGCATTTGCAGAACCCATAAGCTATACATGACTAGCAATATATTCCGAGGAAAGAATAGGGCACACTGCTCTACAGAAGCCTGATACTGGTTGTGGCAGGAGGAAAGACTAGGCCAGCTGGATGTTTTTCTTTCTTCTGACTTTATATACTACTCTGGTTTTGTTACACATCAAATGTCATCTGGATAAACCTTCATAAACCAAAGTAATAGAAGCTTTAAAGTATATAACAGACTAAGGTCCACAAAACACCTTGGATTCACTGGAAGCTAATTATTGTACAACAGCAAAATTCTGTAGGGAGCTATGTCCATGAGAGATGTTTCAGAGCACTTTCAAGGTTACCCATTGCACTTTGTATCCTGAACCACACACAGCAACTTGGATTCAAGCCAGAGTATCATATGAAAACAGTAGTACGATTAATTTATAGGCACAGTACACTTCTCCTTCATCCTTTCACTTTGCAGTATTTTCTATTACAGAAGTCATGAGCACTTCAAAGAGATCCTCATTTCACACAGGAGAAAATAAAGGCTCCATGTATTGGTTTTGGCTGGAATAGAGTTAACTTTTTTCACAGTAGTTTGTATGGTGCTTTGTTTTAGATTCCTGACCACAACAGTGTTGATAACATAGGGATATTTCAGTTATTGCTGAACCATGCTTATGCAGCATCAACGCTTTTTTGTTTCCCATATTGCCCTGCCAGTGAGTAGGCTGGGAGTGCACAAGAAACTGGAAGGGACACAACTGGGACAGCTGATCCCAGCTGACCAAAGGGATATCCCATACCATATGAGGTTGTGCTCAGCAATAAAAGATGGGAGAAAGAAGGAGGAAGGGAGGACAGGATGATCAGAGTTACAGCAGTTGTCTTACCAGCTGTTAGGTGCAATGAAGTCCTGCTTGTCTGGAAACTGCTAAACATCTGCCTCCTAATGGGAAGCAGTGAATTGGTTGCTTATTTTGCTTTGCTTCGTGTGCAGCTTTTTCTTTATCTATTAAACTGTCTTTATCTCAACTCATGAGTTTTCTCACTTTTACCCTTCCGATTCTCTTCCCCAGCCCACTGTGGCAGAGTGAGCAAGCAGCTGTGTAGTGCTCATCTGACAGCTGGGGTTAAACCACTACAAATATAAACCAAGGTTATGTGCCAGCTTGAGATGGATATTACTGTCCAGTTTAACAAACTATTGCATGCCCCTATCCACTGCATCATTTGTTCTTTTTAGAGAAGCAGGTAAGTTATACTATGCACACAAACAGTGGTGTTACACACGATAACCTAGAAGAAAACATTTGGAAGATATTATATGTCATTGTATCTTTTACTGTGTGCATTTGGATTTGATTTTGTTGCTTTGTTTTCTCCTACTGTATTAAGTTTGTGTAACACAATACCTCTCAACGTGAAACTCTATTCTAAGCACTATTACCTGCAAGAGGAAGAGTTCTGGAAAGCCAATGATTTTTGCCTACCTGAGAATTCCTGATGATTATCTGGATAGCTCTGTGCTCTTGGCATGCGAGTTTTGGGGTAGTTGTCTCTGGAAGTGTAAAAACATACAGCATCTAAAACCTGCTGTTAATCTAGTACTTAAAATATTCAATCTTACTGTCTCACAAATGCTTTGATGAAAAGTTACTGCTCTACAAGTTGCTGCACTGGTTTACAAATGTGGAACCCAATTTTGAAAATCGAATCTAACAGGTATCAATAACAGTCCAAAATCAGTAACGATGGAAAATCTTGCTTCTTGAGCTTAATGTAGTAAGAAAGCAACGGACTCTGTTAATGAGCGATGATATTAGTGAAAACATGAATTATCGCAAGTAAAGCCACAAAGGAGCACTATTAAGTTTAAAACCTTTACAGCTAAACACAAAGGTTTATAGACTGGCAAAATCTCTTATACAGACTACAAAAACTCTTGAGGGAATATAACCGAAGTTATGTAGAACCTTTTAACATCTCAAAATATCTCCTCTTCTCTCTATGAAAGTCATAGGATTAAGAGAGTAATTTTATTGAGTTATAGAATGATGAAGAATTTTTGGTTCTTATACGATCACACTGTTTCTTACCTACAGTTGGTATGTAACTCCCAGCCACCAAAAGGAATGGATGGGATTGCCAGTCAGAGCAACCGATTACAGTATATTTCCATAAACATACCAAAACAATGTCCTCCTTTTTCTGGTAAGGATTTCTCTAATGGGTAACAGAAGCTAAATGAAGACACAAAACCTACATCTTTGTAGGAAATATTTGAATGAAAAAAAAAAAAAAAGAAAAAAGGAAAACTAAGTAGAGGCGACAAATGAAGTAAACAAAAAATCTAAAGAAGTTTTGAAGAAGAAACATGAGTTGAATTAAGATTGCTTTGTTTCCCCTTCGACTCACCCCTACCCAACAAAAAAAATGGCAGTTTAGTAGAATTTCTATCTTACATAGCTAAATTAAACACTGTGTATGTATAACATAGCACATTTCAACTACAAAATACTTTTCACATCTATTGTTTTCTTGCTTATGAAATGAAGACTTGTTATTTAACTCAAAAATCTATGTTAGACCAAATGTATTTGTGTCCTCAAATCACATATTCTCAAATAAAATGATACTATGGAATACTATAGCTCTATTTGCCACAGGCAATGATTTACAAACTTTTACCTTTCTACCAATTAAATAAAATACTTAATTAGCAATATTATTTGTATAGCAGTTCCAAATAAAATAGTAGCCGATCTGTGCAACGTAAGACCCAAGGTTATTTGCCTGACCAACCATAAGCCAAACAGGAGTATGTTCTGTTTGGCTTACCTGGTCGCTGAAAAAATGCAGACAGTGACTTTCTCAAAACACATCAATCTCCTAACAGGTCAATCAAAACAGATCTCCAGACCTACCACAGTACACACTGCCTCTCCTTAACTGACACATTTAAACAAAGAAAAATAAGTGGAAAACCTGCAATGGGAACAAAGGCAGAGGAACGGACAGTAATTGCAAAGAAAAGGAGGGGATTGTCTATTGAAGTCTTTAAATTATTCTACCCTCTTTCTTGAATTAGGTACCCTCTGTCTTAGCAAAGGGACACTTCATATAGCAGTACTTAAGAAGTGTGAATTTCACAGGGTGACTCACTGCCAAGGAATATACTTCACATATACGGAAGACTGGCAAAATGTAGTAAAAAATCTTCGGTACTTTTTGTAGGATCTGAAGTCTAAATTTTTGTGTTTTAAATACAAATTTAAAAAAAAGCATGCTACTTTTTCTGTGCATTAGTAAGCAATTAAGCTTCAATAAGCTTTTATAAATGTTCCATAACATACAGAGGAATTTCTGGAAGAAGTTCAGTAATAGCTGTTTATTATATGTTACAACTGATACATTATGCAATCTAATAAAGATAAATAATGAATGTAAGTAATTTTTACCCATCTAAGGGGCTGTCAAGTGAGGGACAGCTTCCTGAGCCAGAGTTTTCAGGACTGCTTAAGGACAATGGATCCAGCATCTAACAAATAACAAACACAGAAAGACAACAGAAGTTCAAGGGTTGGTTTTTCTTTCGGGTTTTTCTTGTGTTTGATCTTTAAATACTTTAAGGTTTCTGCTTTGAAACACCTAAGAAAAAAACCAAACAAACTAACCAGAAATATTAATTACTAGAGAAAAAGCTGCCATAGTTAAACTTGCATTGCATTCTGTAGTCCTGGAAGGACTATCATTTTTCTTGGCATCTAACTAGAATATAGTTAAGGTATTTCATTCTCTACCATGCTTTGTACATAGCAAGTTGTACTGCTACATTCTTCCTGTATATACCATATTTGCATGAGTAGCTTAACAGAATAATAAAAATAAGGCCTCTAACAGATAAAAAACCAAAGTGATTTTGTTGTCATCACCAAAAAAAAAAAAATAAATCTCAAACATGACCCAGATTGTGATGAATACAAACTACATAATTTTTGTAGTGGCTTAAGTTTGGACAACTAGCAGCCACAGAAAACAGCTGAAATCAAATACTATAAAAAGCTTTTAAACATTTATGACTGACTATCTAGGCCAGTTCTGTTACATAATGAAAACCATCATCAACATTTTCTCTTGTTTCTTGAGCTTTAATCCAGAGAAAAAGAAATGGATTGATAATCAAGAGCATCCTCTTGATTACCAGCTACATCTATTGGCTGATACTGGTTTTGTTTACCTCACACTACCACCCTTTAAGTCCTTATTTAATGACTGCCAAACATCACTTGCTTCTTTTTTGTAGTAAAGCAATCTGAAATGTTTTACAGATATATTTTTCAGAAATTTAAATTTTTTATTACTGAATGTAACAATTTTACCAGCCTGCCTCTCAAAAACAGAGTGGAAAGTTCATCTGTTGTCTTTAAAATTAGCTCCTTCCTAAAATAAAGTTTGCTTTGGTGTATTATACAACATCTACTATTTTCTATGAATTGGACACCAGTCTTCTGCTGTAAATTAAGTAGCTACCTCTCCCATTTTTATAGTGTGTGCTGCAGCCTAAAGGTCCTTAGCACACACTTTACCAAGCACCAATCAAGGACTTATTTAAAAAAATAGTGTCCAGAAAGTGAGTTTGCACTCTGCAAACTCAAGACACTTATATGAACTCAGTATCAGGAAGGACAACATTTACCATAGGTTCAGTAATTATATTATTCTTTTCTCATGCGGAACAGTGGGTCCCGAAAGGCAAAAAAGCCCGTATGCTGCTGTATTAATTACCTCTATAACATACGGCTGTATGTATATATAACCATAACAGTATGGTCCAACTGGCAGACCATGGCCCACTTCTATCCAACCCATCATCTCTTCTGGAAAGTGTGGGGTCTGCTGTCAGAATGTGAATAGCTGTGCTCAGGTAGATCAACAAAGGGAGCAGAGCAGAGCAAAGCCTTCCACTTCTAAGTTCCCTTCTTGTCTTTGTGAGGCAGCTGTGATAGATACAGGCAGCATGGTCAACGCTTGCCAAGGTGATGCAGCAACTTAGGGAGGATGGACCAAACAAAGGCTGGAAGTTCCCAACACGCAAATCTGGCCCTTGAGGCTGATGAGACTGAACTAATCTGGCTTCCTATGAAAGCAGAATTCCTGCATTTAAACTCTGCTGACAGCTTACACAGCAACGTGTACATGACAGGTTACATGTTTCTTCACTACTCTGGAGTGTATACTCCCAACACCCTGGGTCTCAGAGATCATCATCTGTCTGTCTGACTGGTCAGTGACCAAAAATTACTTCACCCAGGGTAAAAGTAATCATTTCACTGAATGAATCCAGGCCTGGGCTGGATCTGACCATGTGGCTATGATAATGAATAGCACCTTGGTCTGGAAATTAGGAGATTCAGCCTCTATTCCCAGCTCAGTCATAAAAATTGTGCAACAAATTGCACAATCTCTTTGCCTCTATTTTTATTCTATCATCTGTCTCTCATTTAATCGGCTCATAAAAACCACTGCCTCTTGCCATTTGTGAATACAGTGCCAATGTCAACAAGAACTTGAAGTGATTCGGGCACGCAACATTATTTTTTTTTCCTCCTTAAAATATCTCTTTCTCCATTGTCAATTCTGTAAGCCATTACATTCCTCTATCTTTTCTGGCTGTTTTTAAGGGCAATTTTGATATTCAGAGAGCAGGATTTTTATTCACGCTAAGTGTGCTGATGTCCCACACCAATAACATAGTTGAATAAATAGAACAAAACAGCATACACTTGTGATCCTCACACAAAAATGTGACCATAGTATTCCAGAGCTTATTTATATCAGGCCTACCACCATTCCCTTGCCTCCACACCAACACAGTATCAACTGAGTCCAAGTAATTCTGACAGATCCAAACACTTCTTTAAAATCTCCTTTAATTTCCTGGGAAAGTTGTAAAACTAGTCTTGCTTACATATCCTTCTCATTAAAATAAAGGGGGTTGTGCCTTCTAATGTAGACAACTCTTGCTGTAAGTTATATCTATCACTACCTCACTCAACTATTATGGAAATTAAGAATATTATCCTTCTCCTTGTAGCAACATATTTAAATAATTAAAAGACTTACAGAGAAGAAACAGGTTCTACAAGACTAAACAACCATGATTATTTTAACCTCTCACAGATCGTGTTTTCTAGGGTTGTCATCGTTTTTTAGCTGTTCTTTCTAATGATGCCATATCCTTCTTGAACAGCAGTATTTCATAAATCAACATAAGAAAAACTTTAATTTTAATAAATCACACACGTACCTGATCCATACTTTCTGGAATGAATTCACCCTCACTGTTGATACTGGTAAAGGACCCATTTCGGGCCACCTGATGCAGCTCATCTGGAATGTATCCTGGGGGAGGTGAACTCCTGTCACGAGTATTAGAACCTTTTGAAAGAAAAGGGCCAGTAAGGGTCTCTTCACTAACTCAGAATACAGGAGCTTTTTTCAAATGCTTCATAGGCATTGAGCCTGCCTGGACCACTTCTTGTTTTAGAAATTTCCCAAAAGCCTATGCAATACAAGACGTCTGTGTAGCATTTAAGATCTGTAATCCAGTAATTATAAAAAATTTCGGGCAGGGTTGCCTCAATGGCATTAAAAAGAATTTTCATTATATATGAACAGAAATATAATTTGTCTGCACATCTAGCTGAGCAAATTTCTTCTTTTGAAACAAAATAAAAATCCAAACCCTTCCACCCATGTCAACTAATCCTTTACAACTCTTGAGAACTTCAGTTTTTCTTTGTAACCATTATAAGAACACAAATAACATCTGTTTATAAAAAATGCATAATACATCAATTAATAGTCTGAATTATTCATTAAACTCTCTAATTTCATATAATTCTGGAAGTTAACATCACACCAACTTTAAAACATGAATAAGCAAAAAAGGTTTTATCAATGCCAAAGTAAGTATCTTAAACAAATGTTCTCACGTTAAGATTAAAAAATGTATGGGAGTCCTAAACTGAGCAAGGAAATGCATTGCCATATACACAGATTTTTCAGTAACCTATTCCTGTATAGGAAAACAAGGGGGAGTAATAACATCAACTTTTTAGGATACCTGTCAGTTACCTCAGGTAATTCTACACAGATTTATTTACTTGTGATTTGTTTGTTCAACTTCCTGTATTAAATATGTTTAAATCACCTTTGACTTAAAATTCAAAATCCATTCCCTCAAGTGCAAACTCTATAGTAAAGTCATTGATGAGTAAGAGAAATCCAAATAGTTTGTGTTGAGATCAAAATCTTAATGAAGAGAGTATTACAACAGAAAAGTTTTTTACAATTAAATCTATTGAAATGTGCAGCTTACCTATTACAGACAGTCGCCTTTTTCTGTCTGTCACACCAAATACTGTATTATCTAAATCTTCCAGTGAGGGCAAGGGCTCCACGTTATTTACACTGGCTGACTGAAAACGCATACATATTACAAACTGCAGTTATTACCTTATACTCCTGACAATGAAAATGCTTTGCAAATTTTATAGGCTTTGCGCAGCACATGCCTTTTTTCAAACAGTCGAAAAGAAGCTTGCTAATTGATATAAAAACTAATGTATTTTAGTAGCTCATTCTTTATATTTTAAAATAATTTCCAGTATGTACTAGTACACAAATCCTATCGATGTTATGGCCGTGATACAAAAATAACTCAATATTTAACCTATAGTCCATTGCTACTATTTGCTACAACAAACATTTAACTTGCCACAGAGGAGCATCACCAAGACATGACTTAAAAGAACAGTTTCAAATAACTACAGTTACTTAAATTCTATGCGCTTGTCAAATATGTATCACATCATCATCCTGATGATGGACATTAATGGAACAGTTTTCTACATTAATGGAACAGTTATGGAACAGTTTTCTACCACTGTAAGAAAGGCAAACAAAGACAGGAATGGAATCTAGGAAAAAGTTAAAACTGACTCAATACAAAATGCTAAAAGATGCTTAAAGTGAACTGAAGAAACAAATAGTAATATTTTCAATTGGAAAAATGAATATCTAAGAAAAGATACATATTATACTTCAATATGAAAACTGAGGGGAAAAAAAGACATTTAGCATGTCAGCTCATACCTGTGTATTTCCATGTATTACAAGCAAAATCTTGAGGCTCTTCATATGAACACTACGGTCAAGCAGTTCAACAGCTTTGTCCAGGTCATCCTGTGTGGTTAATGGAATTACAAGCTACAAAAAAAAAAAGGAAGGGGGGGGGAGAAATAGTTAAAAAAGATGTCTTAAACAGGATATGAGAAAGAAATGAGGAAGTAAAACACAGAGAAACAAACAAAGTAATGCTATCTTTCCTTTCATTCTGTACAACTTGAAAATAAAATTTATTAAACAATGCTCAAGTCAGCACCAAAATACCTGAAGTTCAACCTTAACTTCCTTCAGATGCCATCAATAGGTACAGCATGGTGGAACAAGTCTTCACAACGAAGGAGCAACCATTTTACCTATGTACAACTTATTATCTTACAAGTTTCAGAAAAACATATGCAATCGTCAATTTATTTGCCATCACCTGAATTAAAGCAAGTCTATAACAGAAATAAAAAGAAGCCCTACTTTATACAGCATAAAGCACATTTTTGTATCTTACCATATGTTTGAAGTTGCATCACTAAATTTTTCCATTAGAAACAGAATTTGTTAAGGAAGTATATCAGGACTGATGTTATCCACATGGAACAACTGTAGTCCTCACTAGAATCTTAACTGGATCTAATTAATTAGAATTAACTTGGCATACATGTATTTTTGGAACAGAAAATGTTAATGCCATTAAAGTACACTTGAGATCAGAGTTCTGTAATGATTAAAATTGGGCTTATGTTTCAGGGTTGTAAATTACAACTTCTACTTACAACAAAGGAACCACACAATATAGTTTTTTTTTAAAATCTACTGTACTTGTAAACAGATTCAGGCAGTGATGCTCAAATACAACATCAATTGAAATACAGTACTTTTATACAAAAAGAAATGGGAATGAGGGAGGATGGTCTTGATAACAAATGAGCATACTCTTCTTTTTAAGTTGCAGTTTCAATGCTAATGACACAGGTTATTACCATCACATTTCTGAAAGGTGGTTTGCCAACTAGTGCAGAAGTTGACAAGCAGAAAACTTGTTCAGTGCCTAAAAATCACAGGAAGGAGCTGGGGCTAAAGCATCATGAACAGCTATTTCTTCTGACCTTCCTAATCTCTAAAAGCCTTCTGTTGGAATTATTCATTTTGAGGATCAGTTTCACAGAAGTGCCTGGCAAGGTAGCCAGTAACCAACAAACAGCAATTACAGACATTTTCTTCTGCAAAGATGCAGATTAGATACAGCAATTATGTTGTGCATAACAAAGCACACGAATAACTCTCTATGCATTTTGCTGACCTAAGGCAAAAATCAGAAGTAACTGCCAAGAATGCATCCTGCATCTGCAAATATACTTCCTATTAATAATTCCATCTCTACTTCTAAAGGAAAGCTGGAAGTAATATTGATCAAGCATAAGTGGCTTGACAGCACTAGCACTGTTCCCAAGAAAACCTTGTGAATGAGCCACTTTAAGATAAGCAACAGTTAAGCCTAGCTCTCCAATCTAAACATTACTAAATGCAGCATTCTAGCTATTACTTAACAAGACTAATCCTTAAAGAAAAAAAAAAGTGTACAAGAAAGGATAAATGTTATTTCAAATTTAAACACAACAAAGCTCAGAGTCAAAGTCAAAAAGACTTTGGCAAAGTCACGCAACAGGACTGTGGCAGAGCGGAATCATTCCCAATCAAGTCTGAGACATAATTCATTAAGATGTGACTCTTCTCGTAAAACATTTAATGGATCTCCTGCCTATCCTGATTTTGACAAGCCACATGTAGTTGAGAACACACACAGTAGAAACTTGGGGTTTTGTCACAGGAGTAAGTTTTGTCATAGGGAGTGGTTCTCACTGCTTATAGGAGTAAATTTCAGCCTTAAAATAATCAATGATCAAGTTACCAATAATTTAGAAAATACGGAATATTACCTCATTATTGCTGTAATGTAAATCCATAGTCTGTCCAAAAGCAACTTTAGCTTTGGCTGCAAGATCTTCAAGTTTAACAGGCCTTGGTAATTGCAGGATCCTGAAACACAATTTAAGTTAAAGAATTTTTGTCCATTAGTGATGAAAATCTGGCAAGTCATTACTTAGGAACTGTCTTAGAACTAAATTTATTACTAAAAAGACCATAAGAGGCTATGATTTATTCACTGTCCTCCGTATTTTTAGTTATTAAAAAAGAAAAGCAGTGAAAAGGTTTTAATGGATAATCACGTGTAAAATTAGATTTCATTATGACTATTTTACTTGCTTGCTTATATTCATGCTTTGCATGCCTCTATTTCAGAGGCAAATTCTTAGAAACTTCTAAAATCTTCTACTTATAAAACTAAGACAATCAAGTACCATAGGCTGCCAAGCATAAGCATCAGAAAGGAATTACTCCTGCAGTCCACATTTTTGAAAATGCAAAAGTCTATCTGAGGAAGGTAACTAAATGTCACCATCTTTACCATAATGAATTACATGCTCAAAACGCTGGGTGCATCATTAACTGTGCTTCAAATGTGCTCCTGCAAGAATGGTGCTCCTGCAAGAATGGTGCAGTTGTAGTACAACTCCGATTTCCTTTTAACCCAGTGTCTCGTAAAACCAAATAGCCCCAAATGCCTGTAACTAACCTTCCACTATAGAAAACTGTTGTATTATTTGAGACACACCACCATTAACAAGAGTTTTCAGAATTGACGAAGATAGTAATGTATATTCAATTCACATTCAAAAAAGAAACAGCATGCAAATTTTGTGAAGCAGAAAAATTAGCAAAGGGTAACTGTCCCTTCTGTCAGTGCTTCAGATCATACACAGGTTAGGGAACAATATTTCTCACTGAAATGAGGCTAGAAGCTGGGCCACTTTAATTAAAAAATATTCTGAAAAAAAAATCTTAATGAAAACCCCAACACCAATTCCCACTGCAGTTAATTTGTTTAGCAAGCATGGAACTCCGCCCATCACACTGCACACTCCTCGGTACAGTGCCACATTCGCTACTGAAACAAACTCTGGAATCACTTCTCTTTTCCACTTCCCTTTTCCAAAACTAGTGAGAAAGCCATTGTGTAACTTATTTTTCTTGCATAGTTTCATTCTCTTATCTTTAGATCTACATGGTCAGGCAACAAAAGTATAATAACTCATGCTGAGCAATGAACCCTGGCTGCCCAGTACCCCAGGGCAAGCAGGCTCAGGTTACTTGGGACAGTCCAAAACTGAGCTAGGCCCATCAGCATAAAAGCTTGGGAAAGGTATTTTTCCCACACACTTACTTTATGCTTGTATTCATATTGAATTGATTAACTTAGTCCATTGTGGTCTTAATCTGCAAAAATGCACTGTCCACGAAGACTGGCAGTGAGTAAACATTTCTATTTCAAATTCATGCCTCTGCTTATTTCACAAGAAATTGCTAGGTAGAAGAGTCTTCAATTTTCAAAGCTTCTGAAAAGACTTATTTCCTCCAAATTACTTACAGCACTCAACCATTACTGATGCGCTGTTACATGCGATGTTCATAAAAGTGATAGAAAGAAGCTGAAGAATGTTAATACATGGAACTTACTGCTATTTTACTTACCCCTAGGTTTTTTACTACCCTACCTGTTTTACTAAACAGAGGGCACATACTGTAATCAGCATGAATACACACTGATCTGTTGCACATCACACTAAGGACTGCCCAGAAGTAGCATAAGTTTCATTCTGAAACAATCTTTATGTAAGGGTTATTAATAATTCTATAATAATTTCTCTGGAAGTACAATGAAGGTTTATGCTTTCAGAAAGAGACATACAGACAAAATTAGTTGTCCACAAACCAGTTCTACATGGAATTGTAGATCAACTTCTGTAAAAGCTTTTGAGCAGCCATCAGAGCAGAGATATGCACGGATAGATGTTTGTATATTTTAAGCACATTCATCATTCACCTCTCATATACAAAAGGAAAATAAATTTTAACTGATTATTCAAGATTAGCAATGAAAATGGTCTAACTGTAAAGTCTAATAAATTTTCCCAATACAGTTGTTCTCAGACTGGTTCCTCCAAAGTACAATCCAATACTGAGCTTTAAGATCTAGGCTTCTTCCTCTGGCTGTTACAGAACAATATATTAACATGCATTTATTATGTACATGATGCAGCAAAGAAAATTTTTTGCTCACATTTGAGATCTATACTAATTATCTAAGTAATTGTTCTAGGCTACAAATCTATCTGAAGGGTAAACAAATGAAAGATATTACACAGGACATAGCTACGGTAAGATACTTCTGCATTTATGCATACTTAAGAGTCCACATTTTTAACAGATTAATTCTCCTTAAACTGTGTTCATATCAAAATCAAATTTGAACTCAAGCCAAATATACTCAGATATCTGAAACACTTCGAACAGTTTATTTGAAATTTCATGGTAGAAGCCTATCAAAATTCTACAAATAATTAAAAGACAAGATTGTTTCCTATGTTCCCACCTTACCTTTTTTCACCTCGATGTTCAAATTTGACTCTAACATCATTCTATAAGAAAAGAGATAAAGGAACCACTATTAGTTGGTTACTACTCCCTTTAATGAAGGCCATGAAATCCTGTTCAATAATCCTACACCAGAAGTAAAATCCCTGAGCAGTCCATTAATTTTCTCTTCTTTCTCATACACCAAGCATTTTAACAAGCTACTTCCACTGAGGTATCTGATAGATGCTTAAAAGCACATAAAACCCACAAAAAATTATTCTGAAGTACAATGAATGCTTTTGTAAGTAAACACTTTATTTTCTAACAATATATTTAATATTGTAAGAGATTCATGATTTCAAATTCAGCATGGAACTGATTACCAAAGAATTCTCTATCATGAAAAGGCAGGTAGATTTAGCTACTATTAACAGGTTTTTATGTACACTTTGGAGCTGAGCATTTCAGGCTTAAGAAACATATCTTGTTTCATGAGCGTTACCATAGAAACCCACATAAGTAAATAAGTCAGCATTCATGCAATTTCCCAGTAACAAAGATACCTGTAAATATCTGCAGTTACATGGAAATAAACTTGTTTTGCAAAATCATAATTTTAAGCATCAAATTGTATTAGCAACTATTGCAGGGAAAAAATGCATTCAAATAACAATATTCTATCTTCCAGAAGAATTACTTGATTCACAAGTGATTACTTTCAAAATCCACAAATTTAAACAGAATGATAAACATATTACCCCCTCACTACTACCACATTTAAACTCAGAAATGACTCAAGTATTTTTCTTTTAACTTTCTAAACACATATTATATTAATTTTGGATCTTATGTGCACACTACTACAGTGTCTAAAGTCACAGCTCAGATGGAAACACTAGGAAAGCACCACCGTGTTACATACTGAACTCTTACAGCTTTTAAAGCATAGAATGAAAAAAAGAGGTAGTCATTGGTTCCTGACAGTTTAAAAGCCAAATATATTCAAATACTTTGACTTTTAACATGTTAAAACAAGACTGCACAAACTGATGTTTCAGGAAATAATGGACTGTCAATTAAATACTCAATCAAATAAACATACAGTTACCTCAAAAGGGCTATTACAACAATTTTGGTAAAAATCTACGTTCTCTCCTAATCTCTCCACATAGTAGTTCAAACCTACCAACTAAGTATCTACTACTATTCCATCTGTGTTCAGTATCTGCAGGAAAAAAAAAAAAATAGAGCTGAGAAGAACTCGCATTTCCAGCATGTGAACAAACAAAAAATCAAGGCCAAAGATGTAGTAAAGGAGCTTAAGTATGTTTCTGCTGCTGTACTGTCATTCTTTAATATGACATAGCTGACAACTGGGCAATCTAATATACCTATAAAATTCATTTGAAAGAAGCATTCTAAATAAACTATCGTGTACTAGTATCTCTTAAAATAGTCTAGCACCAATCAAATAACAATAAAAAATTCTACATGCGGTGTCAAAATACCTCTATAATATTCAATTTATCAGGATTGGAGTAATTTAAGCATACACTATGATCTGGTCTGAAATGCCACCATTTCATTTTGCTGCTAATTTAAGAACATGAACAAAAGAAAATGGCAGCACACATGGGAGACTAATAGCTCATTCTGGTATGATCACTGGTCTGGCAAGAAAAATAATTATAGAAGTCACAGCAGGACATTCCATGTTCAATAGGTTAGTAAGGGTGTTAAGGATTACCTGTTTTTTAGGTGAAGATGACTTTGGTTTTCCTGTTTCTTGCTGGGGCAATACAGGACGACTGGCCTTATGAAGCACAGCCAAATCCTGCATGATTGAATTCAAAGCTTGCTGCTCATCTGCTCAGAGAAAAACAGCAGATAAGAGAAGTATAAATGACTGTTACATTTGAAGTGCAACTGTCTCCATTTCACAATTAGGCAGGCATTATTCTAAAATCTGTAAGACCATATTACACTTCAATACATAATTGCCAAATTAAAAAGAATTACTGCTGTGTTGCAAACGTATTTTTTAATTATTAACAGTGCTAAAGGAAATAAACACACATAAATGGCAGGTGTGAAAAACTGAAGTCATAACAGAGATTTGACAACTCTACAGAACTGCAGGCTGTATTAAGAGAAAGGAGGGGGTGGGTGGAGGTTTATCTACTTTGTTTCAAATAATGTCCATGGATGAGAAGTTAACTAGAAACCATACTCCCCCTGCCCAATTTTTAAAATAAAATTAAAAAATAAATAAACAAACAAACAAAAAAACACGAAGTACTTTTGAATCATTTTTCTTCTGTCCTGAACAGGTAAGGTCATGGACATAGGAATCATACACAAACTCCCAAAAGAACACCTCCACTGTCTCAGCATCTGCTGATGGCCCACAGAGTATCTAAAAAAACAATCAACCAAAAAAAAAAACCAACCCAAAAACCCCAGACAAACAAAACAAAACCAAAACACCACAGAACCTTTCCTGGACTGCAAATGTATGGTTTTTTAAGGCTTACAGGAGTCATTCACAAGGAGAAACAGAAGTACAGAACCCAGGGGAGAATTTAGGGGCAGGAGTGCTACATTTCAAGTTCACACAAAATCTGAAACCCTGAAGATCTGCTGCAGCTGTGATGGCCTGAGGCCATGCTAGACAAGATTTGCCCTGGAACTGGGATGCTTCTTTAGACAGGAAAGCACGTAGGAACAAAAAAGCCTGCACATTTATGACTAATAAATTGTCTTTAGTCATGATATTTTGTATTAATTCCTTGCCACAGCAAAAGCACTATACACAACATGCACCTAGAACAATGGATAACAATTTATCTGCAAAGTACGTATGCCTTCACATGACTTCATAAAGGATATATATGTTGAAGAATTCATTGCTAAGTGCTGTGATTTACAAAGAACAGTATTTCTCAAACATGGACCTGAGGAAAAACTCAGGATTAAAAATCAGCAAGCAAGCATTCCAGCTATTCAGCAATGATGCGAATTTCTTCACACTATATTAAAAAATAACCCAATATATTTGTCGCATCAGGAAACTGTGCAATTTCAGTATTATAATTTAAAAGATTTCTAACAGATCAGAAAGCTGGTCTGAAAATGAGTGACTGATTGCATTCATGGTGTCATTATTCATAACTCTACTAAGATATGCTAATCTATAAGAGCAAGTTTTACTAGCGATATTTAATGGCAGAACTGAAGGCATTCTTGCAACTCAGTTATTCTTTTCTCACACTAAAATACACTTCAAAACTTTCCACTAAAATAAAAAGTTCAAGTATTTTACTGCATTATAGCCTATTCTAGTGCTCAGTGATAAAAAAAAAAATATTGTTCTTTTAGCAGCTGATTGAAGGAGGTTCAGTTCCCAGTGGTCACTAGGTAGCATATTTCATAAAAAGTAAACAAAAGCATTGTGGCAAATCATCTACAATTTACTGGATATACAATACAACTCAACAGTCATTTCTCTCACACAAGATGTTGAAGAATATCAGAAATATGGAGTGCTGTATTCCTAGATTAGCTACTTCATTATTAAGCATGAAGTTAGGAAAAAATTAGCGTACCAAGAGATAAAAGCAACACAATAATGTGTGTGTTTTTGTTGGTTGGTTTGTTGTGATTTTTTTTGAGAGCGAGCACCAATACCTGATTACAACAACAACATGGTCAACTCATAAAAAAGCATGTAGAAATGAAAAAAAAAGACATCAAATTTAAAATAATACAAATGTGCTACATATTTGGAAAAACAGAGCATCTACATAGTCCTGGCTTTGCACTGCAATGACACAAGACAATACGATTAAGTTCTTTGATACAGACTTCCCCGCACCCCCCCCCAACAGGCATTACCATTTACAGCACAGTAAATATTGCTCAGTACCCTAATACCATGAATGTCAATTTCCTATACTTGAATTTTTAAGTTACCACATAGCACTTTTCTGCCACTATATTCCAATGGAAAAAACACAGGAGTATTTTGAAAACTAGCAAAGCAGCTGAACTCTTCCTTTCATGTAGACATTACATCGAGTTATACAGCCAAAGCACACATTTCCTAGGAATGGTATTACATTAATGTTTTTGGTCTTCAATAGTAAAGTATAAGAATTAAATTTTTATATACATTATATGCAAGACTTACCCATAATGGCAGTGAGTCTGAAAACTTGAACTTCAGGGAAATGGTTGCTTCATTAGCATTATTTTATTTCCTAAAATGCAAAACCAAAAATGCAGTTATTGAAGTTGTCAAAGCCATGTAAAACAGTCAACTCATCATTGTTCGCAGGCAGTTTGTCTAATATTCTACATATCAAATATGCATATAAACTACAAATAAGATTGCATATAATGTGTGGAAAAAACTGATATTGTTCCCAAAGCGTCACTGGCTCTGAGCAATATATATAGGCTTTCAGAAGACACAAAGCCTGAACTAAATATTCTTCCAGACTTGAGCTGATTTTAATCTCTATCTACATCCCCAAGTGATGATTAGTAGATTAATTAGCCATAATGTTCTGCTGCATGGTACTACTCCATATACTACATGGAGCCACTACTCCAGGTTATTAACCAATGCTTCTTTTTCTACAGGTTCCTATACCTGGCATTCAAAATTCTGTGTTCAGAATTATATATACATAGGTCATATACATAAATATATATGAAACTCACAACACAAGTCAAGAGGCATCAATACCTACCAATTATATAAACTAGGACATTTGAATTGATGTTTTTGTCATCATAATTCAAGAGCATTACACAGATATCCCGACACCCCTGAAAGCAAATGCTTCTAGAAGACAGCAGATATTAACTTTTAATATACAAGTTATCCGGAAAATTAGGAACACAGGGTGTATATTTATGAACAAACCCTGTCTATCTTGAACATGGGCCAATTAAGAAAACCTCAATAATTAAGGACCATTTGAATAATCTTTCTCTGAGATGCCCTTACAGAGCTTAAGAGCAAAAACCTGGGGATATATCCCTAAACAGACAATGAGATTTGTTGTAACACAGCCTACCACAGGAATAATTTGAATTTTTTAATACAAGATCATAGAAGAAAATTCTTTAATTTCTGAAGCAGTCACTGTGACCAAGTAGGGAGAGCCTTTTCCCTCCTCCCTTTTCTCAGCTGCAGCGGACCATTCACCCTTCTGACTCAGAGCCAAAAGATCTACCCTACTCTGATAAAACAGATTATTTCCCTGCAAGTTCATTCAAGGACCTACACCAACAGAATATGACTTATTATTTTAAACAGAACCTGTTTCCTTATTGTTTAGTTCCTTACCAGTGTCAAATGACCCCTGATGCAGCATAGGGCCACCTGTGGAACCACATGGCTGAGAACAGAGGGGAGGTGGGCAAGCTCTGAAATTCTGCCAATTTTCTAGCTAACAATAAATTAATTACAAATTTCCAAAAGATTTCTGAGCATCTTCAGTTAGGCAACTAACAGTTTCTGGCATTGTGTTTCTTACATACTCATTTAATAAAAGCAGCCTTTTTAAGCAGTGTTCATTTCACCAGTGGAATTAGAAAGCTTCAGGCACTTCTGGCATATTTTTCAGCAAGAATTTGAACTTAAAAGCTATATAAAGGTCTCTGCTGTATACTGCCTTTTACCTACATATCAGATGACTCATCTACTATTGTCTATTTCAAGCTCCATAATTACCAAGAAGAGACCAGGCTTCTAAAGAATATCCAGAGGCCCCACTGCAATCAGAAATCAGTTCAGTTGAGAGAGCATGTAAGAGAGCACATTAGAACTAAAATAAAGCTGAAAATACAATTCATCAAGTCTATAGATAGCCTCAAAACAGTACCTGAAACAGCTTCCACATGTTGTGGGAAAGAAACTCCTGTCTAATGCTTTGTAAAATATTAAAGCCTGTAAGACAGTGAGAAGTACATCTGGCCTGGGCTGCCTGCAGTCTCAAGACACAACCCCAGCTTTTACTACTAACATGTCTTCCAGCCTCTTGATGCCACCACAGCAGAAGACAAAAATCCATTTTGACAAAAAAAGGGAAAAAAAAAAGCTTCTGTTGCTCCATAATAGAAAAGGAAAACTGTGAAGAGCTCGTGTCATTTTCATAAAATGTTTAATTATCTGCCGTAATACATTAAACATAAGAATGTGTTTCACGACATTGGATGAAGTACATTTGTAATATTTCCTTGTAAGTATTTCAAAGAAATACAAAAGTGCTGTGAGGCATTTTAAATCTTCTGTCACACTTTAGAAAACACGAACAAGTTATATCTTCAAACAAAAACGTCCCATATGTTCTTCCTCAACCTAACTGAAATAACCAAACTTGGAAGCTCAAGGTATTTGACTGACAGGACTCACATAGGATAGGCAAGCTCAAGAAGAAGGAACAGATTAGGAAACATCTTCTGCAAGTTCCTCCAGCTACAAGACTTCATTCTTTAGTACTAATCTGTGGCATCTCTCATTAGAAGAACATCAGCTAATGAGTGAGCACCTATTTCTTTTCTGTTCCACTTCCTTCTTATTCCTTAGAAGGAAAAAATACCCAAACACACCAACCTAGAAAAAAAAAATTCTCTGAAAAGCTTTAGGGACTTCTCACTTTATCATCCCTTTTAACCAAACTTCTTTCTATTCAAATATAAAGTATTATTAATCACCAGCATTTTAACCATCTTTTTGTTAGCATTTAGTGTCACTTCAAAAATAAGCTATTCCAATTAAACAGGTGAACCAGATCAAACTTTATGAAGATTGCACCTTTGTGAATTGAGAAAACACTTCTGATTTTAACTGCCCACTTTTGCAATGGATGGTAACAACAGCAGAGTGTAGGGAGAGAGTAAAAACAAGCTGACAAAAATCAGCATTTTTTAAACCAAAAAAACCCAAACCACATTCAGTAGCAAGGGGAAAAAAGTATACCCTAATACATGGTTACAAAGTATCATTAGCAAAACACACACACACACACACACACACACACACAGAGAATAGAAGATAATCCAGGACAAAACGGAAGTGAAACAGAAAACTGGAACTCAGAAAAAAAAATATCAGGAGAAGCAAAGGCAGCAAAACACAAGAGCAGATGCAAAGGTAGAATAAGATTATGTCAAGGTCTTGCAGAGACACACAAGCAGCTTGAATTTGAATGTAATTAAAGAAAGGATGACAGAGAGTGAATTTCAAAAAGGTGATGATGTGATAAGAGCAGCAAACAAAGAAAATTATCCTAGCAACAGCATTTTGGATATAAGGGTGGAGAGATGTTAATTCATATTCATGATTCACTTCCCATCAGCCACCTTATAGAAAGCCTGGAAGTCTTTCAGAATCTGAGTGTGCCACTGAAGGAAGAAAATAGCCAGGTGATTCTTGGAAATAGTTTTTAGTTTTCTCATGGCAAATGAAACAAAGCCTGAGGGCAAATAAGTCATGCAGACAATCATCTAGCTGTTCAAATACTCTGCGCTAATTATCCATATGCATACACTTCTCCTATAATAAATGCAACAGGATTAAGCTGCCTCTCTGTTACTGAGAGACGGGAAGTACACAAACACTGGCATACACATTACATCGTCTCTCATGACTGACTTGGTCACATTCAAAAACTTGTAGGCTAGGAAAAAAAACAACCTTTACCCTCATTCAACAGAGGAAGAAAGCAAGCAGATGCTATATGAGGTAAATATTAAGTGAACTAGAAAGGCTGGTTTAGTTCTGTGGAATATGGAGGTATACAGTGTGCAGAAATGAAACTGTTCTACAGCATCCAACTTCGTAACAGAAGTACAATTTTTAAAAAGTAAAATTAGCTATGTCTACAATCAGAACCATAAACTAATCATATGAGAACAGTAAAGGTAACATATAAGCACTTAAGAACGTAAGCCGGCTTTCATGCTGCCTCATATTAAAAAACCAGGGGAAAAAAAAAAAAGCAGCGAAGCAATTTATCTGCCTGATTTTGTAAGAAATTCAGACTTAGTAACAGTTTACCTACATAGAAAGGTGTCTTACACCTTCAGAGTTCAAAACTGTTCCAATAGCAGGACAGGAATCTCATGGATATCAATTCCCTACAAATTTTCACTAAAATACATCAGTCCAAGGATGCATAATTCCCCATTCTTGCACCAAAGCAAAACGATACAGTGTCAACTCAAAAAAAGAAAGTTGCATTATAATTACTCCATTACAAATTAAGTTGGAGATTATACTATATTAGGCACATGCAAGTTAAAACAAACTGACAAGAAATCAAAATTTGCTAGCATTGCTATTCAGAAACATCTACAAAAAAAAAAGATGATAAAAAAGCCAGGTGAACATGAAGAGGGAGCATTCACAGGTAATTTCTCAGACTGTAAAACAGATAATCAGATATAAATACCATAAAAATTTGTTTCATAGCAAGAAGAATGAGCCAGACTAAACAGTTTTACACTCAAAATGTTACTTCTAAACAATCAAAGGCTTGGTCTCACACACCAGCCTCTTACAAATCACAGTAAGCAAGGCTAACAACCTCAGGTGATCACCTAGTCAAATGCACCTACTTAATCTTTAACCAAAATAACGTACAGCACTGCTCATCATGTGTTTTGGGTTTTTTTTTTTCATTTCAAATCAAATAGTGTCTTTGAACAAGACAGCAAACAGCAACAACTAAATTCAACTTCTGTAGAAGACTTTTTCACAGCTCAAAGCAATTGTTGACATAAATGATGGGAACTTACATAGCTGGCAAGCACAAAAGAAAATTCAGTATTGTTACAAGACATTAGCAGATACCTGAAAGAAAGTAACTCCATAGAAATGAGCATAAAGGAGAGGATTTTATATGGACATACACACAAACGAACACTGGACAAAAAGCCACCCTTTTCAAAGAATACGAAAGGAGCAACACAAAATCATGGACAGAAAAAAAAAAGAAAAAAAAAAGAAGAAAAGCAAAGAGCAGTAACAAGAAAAATATTTAAGCAGGTAAGAGGAAGGTCTGTAATAATTGGAGCCTAACAATAACACATCAGATTTCTGAATTTTTCTAAAACTGAACTCACCTTTAACACATTGTAGAAATACATACAAAAAGGTGTTCACAGGGCAAAGTAGAAAAGGGAGGGAAAGATTACATCAATCCAAATCAAAAGGACACACTGATCAGTTAAGGTAATGTGGAAAAGAAAACAAAAAAAGATATAGGACTCAGTGGATCCAATTTGGAACATGAGAAATTAAGTTTAACTGGTGAATAATAAGAGAGCTATATTCTGCCTGTCACGGTACTACGAAATATATTGGAGGGCAATGAACGGATAAAAATTTCTTACAAGAAAAGCTGTTAAAACATTTGATTCCAGCCTCCTTTGAACACCACAAGGAACTTTAAGGTCTGAAAGCCGACAGGGAAGGATATTGCCTATCAACAGCATGCCAGTAAAGGCAGGAGCCACAGAGCACAAGTATTATCCTCTTTAGTTCTTCCTCTGTCATGTGCCCCCTTCTATTCTGAAGCACTTCCCCCCCCCCCCCCCCCCCATTAATTTATCCTGATAGTGAGATCATTTGCACTGTACGGGGTACACTGACAGGATCCACCTAGTTCTGCTGTGCTAGGAAAGACTGACAAATCAATCAAGCTCTGCAAGCTGATGCCCCAGAGCAAGGAAAAGGCCATCTAGAGCAGCATCTCTCATAACCAGGGCAGTAATTCAGGACTGACTACCCGTCCTGGACTCAAGACAGCATCAGACAAAAACCGTATTCCCCTCACAGCTTGCTTTTCTGTAACTACCTTCACTCAACAATTCTGTCCTGAACAGCTGAACTAAACCCTTCTACCACTAGGAATGGTAGAGCAAGGAACAAACCAGAAATGTTCTTTCTCCAAAAGAGTATCTGATGTGTTTATTTCCTGTAAAAGTACTTGGGTTTATTTTTTCAAAATTTTAGGTCTTGTTGTCATTTCATGTAGTTTAGTCAGTATACTTCTACACTTTGCCCTGAATTTCTCAGTGTCTTGTAATTAAACCAGTTTATTCAGAACCCCAAGCTATTTTAACCTATCATACAGAGACCAAGCAACCTTAAACACATAGTACCATAAGCCAACTACCTCTACCAGCAAGCATGATATCCTTCATAAAACGACAGCACCCAACTCATTCAAAGTTAACACTTTTTTTAAAAAATAAAAATATATTAAAAGGAAGATAAAACCCACCTCAGATACATGTGTTTTACTGAATTTAGATGGTGAAATAGCAAGTGGTGATAAAAAACAGGAAGAAATAGCCAGCATCCATTTTTTGTTCTGGTTTTGAAAAAATCAAGAGGATGTATCCAAACCACAGCACAGTGTTACTGGAATAGAAATTTCACCATCAACAACAATAAAAAGATACAATGCACTATTGCAATATACTTCAGATGAAACACTTTAATTTAAAGATCCAGGGACTTCCAAGAGCCTAAGACTCTTCACAAAATTAGTGGTTCAGTTTTCTGGACCACTCTTGGAAGTATTTGGAAATAACTGGAAAACAAGAATATTCTAGTGGATTCTAGATATTGTATAAAAAACTCAGAAGGATAAAGGACAGGGTCAAAGAACTGCCAATTATTTATCTCCACATCAACTGAGAGTAAAATAATATCATAGTTAGCATGGTCTCTACTGTAGAATGAAAACTAAAAGCATAGTGAATGCCTTTATTTCAAGGATTTTTACTATGGTCAAGCAAAATATGGCTTCTTGAAATGATCACAGATTAGTTAACAGAACTAACTATAGTAATCACCCTACTTAGGTTTTTCCAACTTATTTGGCTAAATATCACATGGTATTTTAAGGATTTGCTTTAAAGTCTCAATTAACTAAAATGAAACTCAGTTGATGGATTAAAGTAAAATACTTTGAGATCCATATTCCTATTTAGCAGCAGAAAACATCAATGAATAATTCCTAGTGCAACCCCATACAGACCAACAATGATCAGGTAAGGCACAACAAGATGTACAAGTTATAACTTAAGCAAATGACCTGAATCATGTTTAAAACAGTCACAGTCCAACAAAATGTATTTAGAGTTAAATACATAAATTATTTATTGCTATTTCCTCCCATTCAATATTAACTTCTATTGTGTTTAATTAGTTTTTTTAGAGAGGAGCACCATTTATGGTGCAGTTTTAGCTGACAAGACTGCTTTTGAACTTTTATCCTCCCTGCAATCAGGAGTGCACCACCCAGAATTAGAAGTTCTGTTTTACTGTGTTTTATTATGCTTACTGAATATGTTGAATTTATTATGTTTATTCAGTAATGGTTTTGCACTGAATGCATTTTGACATAAAGACAATCATTTAGGAAACTGGAAAAAAAGCTGCAGCTACAGGACTGGAGAGTCTTAGCCAGAGACAATTCAGACGAATTATTAAATCACAATGTATAATTATCTAACATAAGTGCAATACAAAGTTAAAGAGAGATAATGCAATCCTGGTGTGTATAAAAATGCAGTGTATGCAGAAGCCATCTTGCTTCTGCACAACCTGCAGATACACTGTTCAGTGTAGAGTATCAGAAAGACTGCAGACAGCAAGTGTGGGATGGCTGAAACATCAGTACCTTTATTGCTGTTACAGATGTATCAGGTATCTCTACAATGTGCGGACTTGAAATTTCTTCTGTGAAGACTTCTACAATCTTCTGGACAAGCAATAAGTGAATTTATGTCTAATTTAGTACACAAGACCATGCAGACTTACCTCATCTGTACCGCTACAGGCATGATTTGGTACTTGTTTATATTCTGAAAAGAATGGCCACTAGCTGTACTCCTTCCAGAGTTCAATTTAAGAAAGAAAAGAATAAAATAATAATAATAATAAAAAGGACTTGCATAAAATACAACTTCTAATTACGGACTGTGCCCTCCCAGTTACAGGAAGCATAAAACCTGGGAAAGCAGTGCTGTCAGTTCTAGCGCCCTAAATGCAGCACAGCTCTCAAAGTACTTTGAGAAAATGACTTCAGAATGAACTGAAGGATCCAACGTGCCCAGTGACAAAAGTAAAACTTCATCCTACTCAGACTAAATCTTTAGTTCCTGCTGTTCTATAAACTGTAATTTGACACATTCACATAACATTTATTAGCTTGATGAACAACGACTCCAACTTGAAAAACTTAAAATACACTGGACGGTTTGAGAATGCAAGGACACAGCTTTTAAGAATTGTTCTCATAAAAATGCAAAGTAGCAGATAATTTAGTTCAATATGAGTTTATAGCAAAATTATGCTTTTGAGATAAATATCTTGACACTTAACAGCAATATTCACAAAGACTAACTGTAGTCTAGGAAAGCTAATCTCCCCACGCTTCCTTTACAATTGATAGGGTGAGATAAGCATATTTAGAGACTTTCAAAACACTTAAATGCAAGTTTCCTGCTTTGAATGAACCTCTTCTTTCCAAATGGTATCAAGAGCCTTTACTGGCTAACCCTTCATAAACCCACTCCACTTCAAGTACACAGAAAAGATAAGACTGTAATTGGTCTCAGACAGAAAAGCACCTACTTTCCTCAACGAGATCTCTTTCTTCACCTAATTCAACTTTTACAAAACTTCTCCATTTCCTGTATCTGTTATTGCCACAGCAGCAGCCAAAGCACTCCAACAGCTCATTTCTCGACCTAAATAAAGAATTACTTTGCTGATACATCAGGCAAATCTGCCTTGAAAGTCACAATGCTTTCTTAAGACCTGGTTCATGATTCCAAGAAAAAAAAAATTATGAAACAAACATATACATTTTAGATTGAGGAAGCTTGATTGAATTCACAACAGCTGAAACTTGCAGACATGCCACAGTGACACCTTGCAAAATATCTTAGTATTGCCAATTTTGCAACAGAACATACTGGCTAGAAATCAACTGCTTATACTCCTCTGCTCTTATCTGAGACCAGATTTTCTCACAGAAGCACATTAAGTAATAGACATAGCTCACTGGGCTAGCTACAAATAAGTGCATCACTGCCTCCAAATCACTCCGGCATCTTGGAAACTGATCACCACCACCATGGTGGAAAGTCTCAGAGCATCATAACACTAAGAACTGATTCCTTACCATTAACTAAGCTGTATGCCACACAAACATTAATGTTATTCACATCACAAAAATGTTTAAGGCTCACTCAGTATATTAAGATGACATTGGAGTGCCCACAAATACACAGAGTAAAACACTTCTGTGATGTCTGTAACTTTTTCCTCACTTACTATCTTATGTGAACTGAGTAGCCCCATAAAAGGCTTCTCAAAGAAAACAGGTGTATGAAATTTTAATCCATACAATCCCATAAAACACGCACTGCAGCGAGTGCCATAATGAGATTGAGGTGCTTCTGTTTCTCCTTCTAGAAATCTCAGTGGTGCCCTTGGCTCAGCATCTGCTGCTGTCATTTTGAGGCCTTCTACTGAAGCTGTCACAGGTGCCATCAATGTTAGTTTTACTCCAAATTTAGGACTAGCTAGTCAAAATATTTGTGAAGAAGGGTTAAAGGTGTTACAATGAAAACCATTCCCCTATACAAATGTAACTGCTTGCCCTGACAAATGTAACAACTGTAACATCCAAGAACCTACAGGAGGGAAACTTCTTTTTTTACTTTTATCACAGACAGTTCACAGCATGTACCTTAAAAGAATACAGTATATCTCTCTTCTTTGTGACAGAATTCATGCTCACCGGTTAAGCCAAAGAGCTAACAGTATACAGTAAGCAAACTTAATCTTACCAGCACTACTGGTATTGGCAATTCCTGCAACTCTAAGAATGGAAGACCAACTACAACCAGTGACAAATAAATGATTTTTTCACAGTTGCCATTCACTAAAAACATGAACCTATCACAAACCACTTAGAATCTATGAACATTATTCTTTAAGCAAAAATAAATGAGAAAAAAAAACAGGTATTGCAAATGAGTGGAGCGTTTCAGTTAATGTACAAGAGCAATTACAAAAAATCATCAGCCAGATTTTGCTTTTGAGAACTTACAGAAGAAAGCACACCCTTAAACTCCAATAACTAGTTCTATCCCTTTCAGTCCATCTTCCAGTTCTGTGACTGTGATGGGTTGAAAGATGACTGTTTTGGGAAATAAGCCAGAGAAATAAACCAAATCTCTCCATTTCTACCGCTAGTTTTAATATCTATCTTCAGATGCTAGAACTGAGGAACTTCATTTTTCTTCAATACAATCATCACATTTGACAGCATCGTCTATTCAGAGCAACACTCACTTATTTCACAGTTGCAGCACTTGTGAGTTTTAATCATGGCTGCAAATCACACTACTATAATTTCAAATCAAGTACCAAAAAACTTGAACACAGCAATACATACGAACTTTTCTGATTAACATGATCTGCCTGGCATCTTGCTGTGATGATGCCAGCAAGGACAGAATCTAATTTCCTAGGGACATTTTTGTGTCTTCACTGTGAAGACATCTCAGTCTCATTTGCTACAAGTCTTCCAAATTTTGCAACAAATCATGGAGGAATCCTCCTCAGTGAACAGCGTTCGTTGCATACTAGCTTACTCATTCCTCAAAGCACAGTTGCTCCTCAAAGTTCATAAGGCAGCAATACAATAAGGAAATCCAGAGTATGGTAATATAATGACAATTTTTCTCACCTTCTCCCACTACATTGCCATCAAATTTTCCCACCCCATTAATACATCATCACCCAGAGCTTCTGCCTAAAATGCCTTTCCTGACTCATGCTCCAACCTTCCTAGTTCAATACCCCATATGCTCTCTCCCCATCATAACACAAATTAACTGTACATTGTCACACATTTCTTCCATTATTTCTATCCTCATTAATATGAACATAAAATGCAAAAGAATTTCATAATACACTAATATGGAATATTTAAATATGTTAAGACATTAATGAGCCATACAGATTTCCAGCACAGCACAGAAAAACCACTTCTGAATCAGTCTCCAATTCAAGGTTAAAACATTCAACAATGACAACAACAAAGAGCAATACATTTAACAAGGGAGCCACAGGTATGGGTAAACTCAGACCTCTCATGCTTAGAACTATACAGAGGTCTGAATAATACCACTGAGAAGACGGACAAGCACTTACTTAATATACACCAATGGAAACTGAGAAAACCTTGAGTGCATGCATAGGTAACATACTATGCAAAATCCAAAGATTTTTTTTTTACCACATGTGTAATATGATTTTGCATTATTTTTACAGCCAGAAGGTTTCACTGAGCAGGTCTAAATGTACAAGTGTGTAATTTTTTACCCATATTCAGTAGGCCCTGGTTTTAAACTGGATGACCCACACAGGCCAACACATTAAGATGTTGCTAAACTATCAAGTACACACTTTTTTACTTTGTACTTTGGTAACAATCTTTAGCTTCCTGAGAGCCAGAAAAAAAACTTCAACTCAATTGCTCATAGTAACATTTGAACCAAAATGTAACAATGAAAACCTGGTTTTGTCAAAACACTCCACAATCAAAAAGCTAAGACACTGAGACAATGTATCCTCATAAGGTTTTCTTCTTGCATCTCCCCACACCCCTTAGCCGCGGGTACCAAAGCATTACGACGAGACCTATGATGCTACATAATTATACTTTTCCCTCAAATGATAAAAATGTAAGAGCCCTCATAAATACAGCTAATAAGGTAAACCAACTACAGGCTCAAAAGTTCCAGAGGAAGAATTGCTACATACATGCCCACATGTAATCACCATTTAAGACTACAGTTCCACTGCTAAGGTTGCATTTCTGTCAAGGGAGTAGTCCTACTTGTCTACAGCAACTGCTGCTTTACAGGGTGAACCTCAATGACATGCTGGAGATCCAGAGCAAAAAGATGATCCAGCTGAAAAGACTGATTTTACGTTTTAACTGACCGTTAGCCTATATAAATGATGTCACACTTCTACAGCACCAACATCAACACAAAGAAAGGAGCAAGAAGTCATGCTGGAACCACCCCTCCTGGACCCTGAAGATTCATATCTTTTTAAAAGATCTTTTAAGAGATGGCATGTGTAACACGGAGCTTCCAAGGAACTACAAGTAATTTAGTGTGACCTATAACAAAACACCTAGAAATAATGGACAGAAGGAAATTTATGATAGAGCAGGGAAGAGTAGATATGGCTGTTCCAAAAAGAGATACTCACTTTCAGATCTCTTGGTGCACTCTGAACTAACGTGTAAAGAGCTGAACTCCATCATTATCATTGGTCTACTTGGATTGTCAGTGCTGGAAAGGTCTTGCCGAGGCTTTCTTATAGCCACAGCATAAGAAAGACAACCAACCCTTGCATGAATAAATTGGTTAAAACATATAAAACTTAGAACATACATAGCTGATGTTCTCACAAGGAAGGAGGGTACCAGTGGAGTTCTACAAGCGTCTGTGTTGTTCAACATATACTAAATTATGCAAGAAACAGGAGTAAGGTGAAAAGTTTTCCAACACTACTGTATCTACCAATTTTACATTATTCTGGAGAGCAAGGAAAGGGCTGACTACAGTAAAGAAGGCGGTCTATCAGACTAGCAGACTGAGCAATAGAGCAGAAGATATCAGCACAGATGAATGGAGCCAATGCAAGATGAGGTGCAGAGGGGAGGAGGGAGAGAAGCAATTCTAACTTTGCACATAACAAACCAATGGGCTTTGCACTGAATACTGCCAGCTTTCAGAAATTAAAGCCAATGCTAGGAATTATTATGAAAAAAATTAGTACAAAACAGATCACTGTCTGCCCATCTTGGCTATCACTAGCAGTCCTGAGGCCTTCAGCTCCAGAAAAGAATGTAGCAGAATACAGTAGTTTCAGAGGAGAGCAAAAGGTACAATCAAAGGCACGGAGTGGGTTCTACAGGGGAAAACAAATAAGCAAGTTAGGACTCTTTGGTTTCAGAAATATTTGGGTGGAGGGAAAAGCAATAAAGGGTACAAAATCATACAAGGAGCAGAGATGGATTCTTCACTCTCATCCAAAAGAAATGTGGCACCAAAGGAAACCAGTACAAGCTAAGTTCAAAGAAAAGAAGGTAGATGTTAAAACAACAAATAGCATACCTGTAGTATTCCTTACCAAAGGATATCTGGATGCCAGACATTTAGCTTCCGGGGGCGGGGGTGGGGGTGGGGGGGTGGGGGTGTGCGGAGGACTGGCCAAGTTTGAGGATAAAAGTCCAAAGGTTACTAGCTACACAAAAACCACCTCAGATTTAGAACAAACCTTTACTGAAAATAGTTAGGGATTGAAAGAATATTCAAGCTGAGTATTATACATGCTTGCCTTGTTCTCACTCTTCCACAAGCATTTATTCATACTCAACCATTGGAGGAAGAATGCTGGACTGTCTTTTGTTTGATTTCATTCCAGATTAGATTTTACTTAAAACTTGTCCACCACTTCACCAGTAACATTTAAATTTTCATTTGAAAGTCTCATTTGGTACTCATGATAGTGCCAATATCACAGACGGAGCCACAACAGATATGCTTCAAAGGAACTTGCTGCAGCAGCTTAAAAAGTCATTCATTGCACTGCCCACCTCATCCCTGCCTGAAGTTACTGCACTAACCAGTGCCAGCAGCACAAGTAACACTTTTATAACTACTACTCTACTACTTTATACCCATTCAGTTATCATCAAGCCATTATGGAAAAAACAAGACTGTGCTTGAAGATTTGGGGGTCTACCCTTCCAATTTATTTTTATTTTAAAAAAGTCTTATGCTGGAGTTATAATAATAGTGCTGCTGCTAAATGTACACATAGTCAGTGACAAAACAACAATCAAATACAAGCTGAGCTTTACCATCAGGTTTCACAGCTTTAGTTAGATTAAAAAAATATATATTTAGGATGACAAATTCTCATGTTCTTAAATTGAACGTCGTTTTCTTTAGATTTTCTTTTAGAAGTTTAATTACTGCTTGTCTGTATTTTAGTTCTCTATTTTTTTAATTCAAACAATTTGATCCATGTATTTTCCAGTTTTCAAATCTTTGTTCAAAGGTGAGACTATAGTTCCCATTGTTACCATTTTGTTAACATGGCATTCAAACTGTTGGCATTTACAGAACTCTCTTGTCTAAATTATTTTAACATAATTATGAGAATAGATAAGAGGCAGTCAACACTGACTACTTGAATACTTCTTCCTGAAAGAAATTAAAGGCTACCTTTAAGAATCATTATTGGTGTATGGTTTGTTTTTTGTGAAGGAAGCACTGCTGAAAGCATCATGCAATTTGTCCCATCTGTGATCTAGCCTCAAAAACCATGGATAAAATCATTTACATAAGTCAGATAAAATGGGAGTAAAGCCAGGGAACATGTTGAACACATCTGTTTTGTAGCTGGCTCTGCAATTCTTCCAATAACGCATGCCTATAGGATAAAAATTTCCTGTTCTATGCCATTGGACTGTATGACATCTCAAAATGGCAGAAGGCTTGTTCAGGTACAGTTACACTGACAGAAGTTATCTTAGCAATATGACTTACTTCAAAGACAGCATATGTGTAAAACAGACTGGTAAAGACATGTTTTTGCCAACAGAAACTGCATCTGGCCCTAGGAGAACT
Source organism: Falco cherrug (assembly GCF_023634085.1). Lineage (NCBI taxonomy): Eukaryota > Metazoa > Chordata > Aves > Falconiformes > Falconidae > Falco > Falco cherrug. The sequence continues at coordinate 27,320,468 of NC_073704.1, read as the reverse complement.
TGTTCTCAATCAAGTTTCCTGTTGTAGAGCAGGTTTATGTTCAAAAGCCACAAGGATTGTATGTGCGGGGAAATAGACATGGAAGAACAGAAACTGCATACTTTCCTGTAGAACAACTTATTGAACAGTGATTCTGTTGAGTCTAGAAATATTTAATGTAAGAAAACCAACCTGAAATAGAGATTGAATTCTATACATTATAAGGTTCTGCTCTTTGGAAAGATAGCTCAAATTCATATATATGAAGAAAGAGATACCCGATTTAACAATCACTAATACAGGCTCCTGTGTCAACAAATGCAGGAGGCAAGAACCTGACGTTGCTGAAAAAAAAGCAAACCCAAAACAAAACACAGCCCAACCAAAGGTGCACACACATACCCTATGACATCAGAATGACATTTTAATAAGGCTGTCATGTTACTTCTGCTCCAACTTACAGAGTAGGTTAATTGCTCTGTTGCTAAAGACTTTGTCTGGGGAACTTTGAAAAAGATACAGACATATCACACAGAGTTCAGTGAGAGTTCACAACAAAAAACCTGAGAAAACATGACCTGTGAAGAAAAGGCCTGTTTGCACAGTTTAGTACAGAGAAGTCTGAAATAAAGTGAGACAGAAGAACTGTCTTCACATATACAAACAGTTGGGGCAAAGAGTACAGAAATCATTATCCTGCATGAGTAATAACAATTGGACAAGAACTAACTGGCTTAACTAGCACCAAGACAGAGACTTAAGGTAAATATTAAGAAAAGCCTCCTAACTATAATGATAGTTATGTACTAGCTATAAATAGACCAGTGAAGAGGTGTGGTATTCCCCTTTTGAGTTTTTTCTTAAGAACAGATCAGACAAATGTCTATCAGACATGATTTCAGCGTATTTGCTTCTGCCTCAGAGTAGGGACTGACTCATGAAATCCCTTCACTTCTTAGACATCTGTCTTATCTTCATTTATCCAAATGAGAACTCTTATCTTCATTTATCCAAATGAGAACTGTTTATCAGTGTTATCTTACCTGAACTTCAAAAGTACAATCTTTGCAACATAAACATCTGAAACATTTTAATTTTACTATATTGTTGTTGTCAGACTGTTAGTGTACTTAGCACAAAACATCTCAGGAACACAAAAGTGGCATCTTTTACTACTGCAGATAATCCACAGAAGTGGATAAATTATTTAACGTAAATACAGAAAGAGAAGCAAGTGAGGGAAAAATAGGGAAGGACTCAAAAAATAAAAACAAAGCTACAGCAAAGAAAAGAACCTTTAGCCTAAAGAAAACTATTTTCCTCTCATACGGTTTGCTGGTATAATTTAAAAAATATACAATAATTTGAGATACAAAAGTAAACGTAAGTAAAAGACTTTGCAAACGGACAGGAAAAATTCATGTCTACAAGGCCTCCCTACACTACCAATTCCCGACTCTCAGTTTTTAAAGCACACTGCAGGTACCCCTGCTTTGGCCTTGCTCAAGTTAGTCCAACTTCAAATGACCTCATTAAGCTGGGTTCTAAATTATGCCATATGTGGATTTGTGGGTCAAGCGTCTCTAGAGCAGCGGCTCCCACAGATAGAAATCAGTGCAATATCCTGACACAGAACTCCATCGTCCTTTTCTTATTGTCACCAAACCTTCTGCAACTTCTCAAAATATACACTTAAGGTGAATATATTAAAAACATCTCAGAAAAATATGCTAAGTCTAAGCAATCAGGTTAACATAGAGCCATAAGACGTATTTGTTGTTATTACTGTATTACTAAATCAAGATCTCATGCTGAGACCCAGAAGCAAGAATCATAACTAATGCACTGCATTCTGAACATGTTCCTACTGCTCAATTATGTTTACAATGTTATTTTGCAAGATATGTGCAATTATAGTATGCATGATCTGTTTTGACCTATTCCTTGGCACTACAAAATACCAGAAATTTGAAATAGTAAATGCAGTATTTATTCTATTAAAAAAAGATTTTTCTTCTCTCCTACAGAAATAGTGTGCTTAATAGAATTAACTGTGTTTTTGAAATTTTTTTATTTTTACATTTAATATTGTGTCAGTTCTACACCAGGATTTTAAAAGCTTATATTTAGAAATTAAACATTCAGGACAGCAAACTTAATTATTTGCTAACCAGATGAACCTAGGTAGCATCACCAGTAAATATACATTTACATTAGTTTGTCATACATATGAAAATAAGCTCTGCAAAAGTAACAAGATGTACTTAATTACATTGATCAGTCAGATTTTCATCATTCATTCATTTTTCTCCAAATACTAGTCTAAACAGAGGATAATGTAAACAGCAGAGCTCTAAAAAGAAATTATTAGAAAATACATTCATTACTCCAAACCAAATGTGTACGTCCTGATAGATCAGAACACTTCTGCCTGTGTGTTTGGTTGGAAAGAGGGAATCAATGAATGAAATCGCTATTATCATTCTTAGGTTGCATTTTATAAGAAAATATTATTTTCATTTCAGAGAATGCTCAGTTAAGAGAGCCACTGAACAATCTGTCATGAAAATAAATTGCATGTAATTAGTTTTTATTTAGTTTGCTGATGTAAAAAGTCAGCCTGCAGTGAAGATAATATAGATAAAAGGCAAAAAATCAAACTTAAAATTGCTGATATGCAAAGCTTTTTTCAAGAAGTTGTCTGTAAATACTTATTAATAATGACAAGGTTTTAGAAAACAATTCTGATTTGTACCCATACATTAATGCTATATTTCAGCAAATTGAAGAAAAAAAAGAAGAAAGTAAAAGCTGTAAATATGAATTAAATTTATGGAATAACCAACTGTCTTGCTTTCTGCAGAGAAAACGTTACCTTTATAATAAAACAATAAGACTTCTGCATTTAGCCTCAATCAGCTTTAAATTCCACAAGTCTGTACATTGATTAGCTTTCCTAAGAACCACAGCAAAGAACCACTGATGGGTCTATGACCAAATTTGAAAGGTTATTTATTTTTACCATAAATTATCTAAAATTTTATCAACATAAAGAGGGGGAAAAAAAAAAAAGCGTGCTTCCCTACCATGATATTAAATGAGATAATGGTCTTGTTACACTACATTAATACGTTCTACCTGTCACAGGTATCTGCCTACTCACATATACTATAAAAGCTTTCAGTATTACCAAACACCACAGTTATCTTCAAAAAAGTTTCCTCTGACAGTTCAGAAATCTCAGCAAGCCAAAACGAGCAATTCACAGACATGTTTTCTTCACCGTAGTCTTCCATTACCATCAGATAACCACTGACACAGTTCATCAAGGCAAACTGTATGCAGATTTTTCTCCAGCAATGAGTCAATTTGATAAACATTACCTTGCTACTCTGCCTTATCAAAATACAATAAAACCTTAGGGAAAAAAATCAAATTAATTATATACAGCCTCATCATCTGAATCAATATTTGGGTTCAATACATTTCAGTAGCAATCATGACAGAACACAAAGAGTAAAAAACACAGGAATTATAGCAAGTGCTCATTTTTTAATATATTTCTAAGGAAAGTTATTTACAAAGCCACTATAGCAAAGGCATGCATGAAAGTAAAATTTCCTCACACAGTATTTCTGTTAATTTCAAATAACAGCAAAGGGCTTTGCCACAGGGTAGGAAAAAAACCCACACAAACAACATGAAACCAACCAAGAAAATCCTTCTAAGTATTTTCAGTGTAGCATAAGTACTAACTCCTTGCTGCCCATTCCCTTAAAACTATCCATAAGGGAATTCCACATGAAAGACTCGCTAGGTTATTCTCCTACAAAGTGCTGTGCCACGAGAAAATCCAAGATGTTGTGCAAGACAAGCATATAGACACTCATTCTGCAAATACTACATCTTTGCCATATACATAGCAGCACATTTCTGAAGGCCTCTTATGCTCTGCAACGTGCTGCATTGTTTAAGGAAATGTTATAGCCGAGAAACATTTTCTGCGTTGACTATCAATCCCTCTTATTTCAAGGAAGGTTTTTATTATCTTTTACCAACCTCTTAGAGGACACTTCATGATACAACACAGCTTAGAAGTGCTCAGCTTATTTAATGCTTTGATCTTCAGTAATTCCACAGACAAAAACTAAAACCAGATTTATGAAGCAAGAGAGGAAGTCAGAGAAAAAGCCAATCTCGTAGGTGCTGCAATGCACCTCAGAAGCAGCAAGGCAAAAAATAATCTAACATTCACTTTTTCCCCCGACCAAAGTACCTCGCAGAACCTGACCTACATACCCAATTCATAGCACTGCTATCGCTGCAGCGCAATTTAAAGACAAGAGACTACAGCATCAGCACGGACAGAAAGGCTTACGGTGACGTATAAGCGTTTGTACAGCTCGTAAAATCCCTAAGATCCTGCAGTTGTAACGTAAATAACTCACACGTAGCGCGTGTCCCCGGCACCTCCAACAGCCACCGGCGCTCAGCGCCATCTCCAGAGGGACGGCGGACCCCAGCAGCGCGGCCCGCACCCCCCGCCCCCGAAGCTGCCCCAAGCGGCTCCCGCACCGGCGGCCCCCCCAACACACCCACAAACCCGCCCCCGGGCAGCCGCGGCCGCCCCCCGCCCGGCCTCTCCCCGCGCCACCCCCCGCCCGCCCCGCCGGCACCGACCTGTGTCACAGCGGAGGCCGGGCGGCCGCGAGGGACCCCCCGCGCTGCCCGGCAGCAGCGGGCGCAGGCCCGGCTGGGCAGGCGACGCGGAAGGAGCGGCCAGGTTTCCAGAGAGGCGCCCACCCCCCCAGAGGAGGGGGGGAAGGGGCCCGGGGCCTGCCCGCGCCGGGGCACGGCGGGGAGGGTGACAGCAGGCACCGGAGCCGGCGCGGAGGGAACCGCGCTCCGAGTCAGACCCGCGGGGAGGGCAGCGAGGACGGTGCCCCCGAGGCGCTGGCGGCGCGGCGGGGCCGAGCCGGGACCGGAGGGGGGGGGGGGGGGCTCGTCAGGCGTGAGGCGCCGGCGGCCGCCGCCGCTTCTGCTGCCAACCGAAAGCCCCGCCTCCCCCTCCGCCGAAACTCGTGACGTCGGCCGCGCCGCCGGCGGGAGGCGGAGACAGGCGCGCGGGACGTCACCGCGGCACAACGTCATGGCGCACGAGCGGCGCAAGAACTACGGCCCGCCCCCGCGCACGCGCAGGAGGCTGCAGAGGCGGTGGGAGGCCGCCCAGCGCGCGCGCGTCAGCCACGCCCCCTGCCCCAGCCCGGCCGCTCCGCTGCCCTCCGTGAGGCGGCCGGGCTGGCGCCAGCGGGCCCGGGGCGGGGCGGCGGTACCGGCAGGGGCGGCCCGAAGGGCAGAGGGGCTGCCGCCTCCCGCCTCTGCCTGAGGCCGGGCAGCAGCCGCTGGCTGCCGTCAGGCCGTTTTGGGTTAGACCCGGCCTGCGGCTGTGTGATCTTTATTGTTCAGAGATAGGATGTGAACATCCACCTCGGTGCAATTAGGTCTCCGCCGTTGCTTAATTCAGAAACCCTTGCCCCTGGCCCGCCCCGAGCAGCAGTCCGGCGGTAGGACAAGCGGCCTCGGCTCCATGGTGAGCAGGCTGCGCACACTTTTTAGGACAATTCAAAATGCTGCTCCGCTGCCTTCAGGTTGCCCATTCCTCCTGGCACAGGCTGGCTGCTCTGCAGGTGCCACCTTCTTCCCTCAGAAAGTCAATTCACACTCGGAAGAAGGATGCTACCCTAAATTAATTGATGAGGAAGCACTCACCCAGTATGTAGCAGGACAGCTATTAGTGCTACTCTCAACACCTAAGTAGCAGATGACTAAAAATTACTATGGCACTGTAATTAGTTTTGTACAGATTTAAAACTAAGCCTACAGGCACAAACCATTGTGCACACACAAGAAGCATGAATGACCCGTGTGTTGGCAAACCCCCTTCCATGACGCGCTGGCAGGCGATGGGTGTTCAGAGCCCTGCCGAGGTGGCAGTGATATGTGCTGCTGCACCTGACCCTGCAGCACGGTAACCTCAGCAGAGCTGCGCTTGTGACCTGCTTTCTGGCCCTTGGCCAGAGGTACTTAACCATTAAGACAATTAGAGGTTTGTAAAGCCTGGATAAGCCCTCAAAATCCACCCAAAATGAGGGTTGGGGGGGGTATTTTGGCCACCCTAAACAAACCTGGGAAAACTTGCTTGAACAGATATTTAAGACTTACATGTTATTACAGGCATATATAATTATGCTGGTACGGTCCTTCAAACAGGCAAGTCTTCAGTGGAGCAAGACCCCAAGCTGCATACCCAGGCAAGCAAACTTCCAGTGGGAACCACAAATGAAACTAAACAATTGCACATCAAGGCCCACAACCCGAGTATTGCGAGATCTTCCACTGAAATAGGCTACAAAAAATGGTAAAAACAAGTATCATCACCTTTTAAAAGAAGGGATTGAAAAGGACTGTGATAAAGACCAACAGATGAAGCATATCCAAGAAAGGCACAAGACTGAATCACAGTGATTAATAAGAACTCCAGAGCCAACACTAAGGAGACGCAGTCCTGTCTCGAAGCTAAGATGCTCTGTTCCACAGTTGGCAAAATCATGCCATGTTCGTGAGACACTTGTCATGACCAAGAGTCTTTAACTAGAAAGTTAAAAAGGTGACCTTTTCTGCTAAATGATAGGGTAAGAGCCAAGAAGAATGCTGACGTGTGATACTCCTGCACCATCAAGCAAGATCAATGAGCCACAGCTGCTTACACAGCTTTGAAAACACATCCAGTGTTTCCCTTGCCTTAGTGTTCCAGTTCATGGCCATTTGTCAGTTTTAGCATCTTGCAAATGGATTTCACTGATGAAGCAATGGTTAGTAAGCAGAGGGTTTTGAAGTCAGAATTCCTTCACTACCAAAGCTAGGAAGGATTGTAGAAAATCACCCCATATTCCTCTGCCCATGTGGCCCTTTGTGTTTCTGCACAAACCTGCACAGCACAAAGCACTCTCCTTGCACTATAAACACCATCCCAAGAGCGCTTTGCAGAGGTGATACACAACTGACAGCCATCAGCACTATTGTGCCACAATCCCTAAAACAGAACATATTCAGTATCAGGAGCAGGATAAACAGCTAAACATTGACTCTGAGATAAAAAAAAAAAAAACAAAACCAAAAACTATCAACACCAGAAACCAGCACTTATGACACTGGCTCAGCCCAAACCCAGGGGCATGGTTCTGAGATCATTTGTCATGCTACCGGAACAAAATAAATCTTATAGGAACAGTGTAATTGCTGATACAGAAGAGTATAAAAATAGAGGACAGAAGTTGCAATAAAGCATATTAGTTATTTATGCATTCAGTACAAGCCCTGTACAGGTGATGGAAGCTGGGAGGAGCAGGGGTGGAAATTATAGGGTAAGCACATCTTAGTATACTCAAGCAATTGACTGAAATCTGGCAGTATGGCTCTCCCTGGATTTCAGAATCAATGCCTCACTGCAGTAAGAGGTTCTCACCTTCTAGATGTACTGCTTGAGGCTAACAAGTGCCTGTATTAGATAACACCGAAGCCATAGCTTCTAAACACTTTAAATGGAAACAAACCCACTCCTTTTCATGGCCATGCCATCATCTTCCTTTTCCACCCCAAGTTTCTCTGCCTCCACACCACTTATTCCTATCACTGGCACCATATTACCATGTTACCACATTTTGAACTACATCCAGAAAAGGATCTAGTTAAATACATGATTAATTTAATATATTTTTAATCAAAAGAGGGGTTAACTGGAAAAGGAACAAGCTGCAGAGATGGAGCAGGTAAGTCAAAACAGCTTTGCTTGGGAACAGCAGTAGCATAAAGTCTGTGATGTTTTAACATATGTTGTCATGTTATAACATGATCAAGAGTTCTCCCTCACCAGCAGGAAGGCCAACATCCTGTTTATAAATTTAAATCTAGCTTGCATGCATTGAGCAAACAACAGTATTACTTCAAGCCTTCGTTAGTTCTACCTGTCTGCTATGCTCCTCTGCCTTTCCATGACTGAAGGAGACATGTGCCTGCATCTCACTAGTTCCAGTTCCTCCTGATAAAAATGCACCATTACTGTGAGGCTGATGCCAAAAGAAAGGAAGAGCAAATAGCTTGGGGAGGACAGTCCTAAATCACTGCTGGAAGATTCCTAAGAGGCTTCATCTTCCCTACTAGCAATTGTATTTCTTACCCGGACTGGCATCTCCCATCATACTTAGTATTTTGCATTTCAGGACACATTCTCACTGCCCATGACATTCAAGTTAGCTCCAGAACAAAATAAATAAAGAGCAGCCAGCTATTGACTTGTCTATAATACTTGAACCAAGTACATAATACATAGACCAAGGTATGAGAAAAATACAGTGGTCATTCAGGTATGGAGTTGCTTCTCTAGAAAAAGCACACTGTAGATGACACCGGGCAGCAGTAGGTTTGTCTGCTCCAATCCCATCATTGGAGTTTATGAAGCAACTCATTTACCTTTAGGACTCAGCCGTATTCAGCAATCCAGAACGCAGGCAGTGTTGACTTTACTAATAAGATTATTTCCCTAATGTCTACATTACTGAGCCATTTAACACAAGTCTGCTATTTGAGATGGCAAGAGTAAACTAGGAGATGCTGATTAGAAGTATATGAAATTACGCTATCTGGCAAATAGCCTCCTTTCTTAAAGGTTATACAGGATATTCTATACAACTATTCAGAAGATTAAACATATCCATAAAAGCCTGTAACAAGCAACCGTTGCCTTTTATTTGTCCATTTACATCTTAAAGCAATGGACCTTACTGCAGAATGACACTGCACAGAGTATATTCCCTTCAGCAAACATGATGACTGTTAGTCTTTAAAGAATAAGGATTTTTAGAACACAGACTTCATTTTACACTAAGTAAAACCCCTGAATAATCAAACTTCATTTTATGCTAAATAAATACCCTGAATCATCAATATTCTGCTTAAGACAAAGAGCATCTGTAAAACATAGGGCAAGTACAGTTGATGAAAATTCCCCTTCGTTGAGCTACACTGCTTTCATAAATGTAAAGTTCTACATTATAGAATCTGTTATACGCAGATAGAACACCACACGGTGAAGCAAAGTAGCCATTGATAATCATCTATTTATCAGTCAAATGAGTATCTGACAAGGGATAGGCAGAATAGGTGCAGGTTTATCCAAAGGTAAATATTAAAGCAACTGAAAAGAGATATCTAACAGAATGGTAAATGTAACTGTCATTCTAACATTCTTTTCTTCGCTTAATTACAACTGTACAGTGCAGCAAACATTTAAGTTTCAGTGTTTGGTCAATAAACCTCTTTGATTCCTCCTAAGGTTCCTTAGCCCTTTTCGCAGTTGCATCTACCTGCCTTGTCAAATAAATAAAATCAAGCCCTGTTCTCTGAACCTCAGATACCCAAATCTTATACAGGTCAAGGATGGTTTTGTTACGACGCCCACTTTTTTTTTTAACCTCTCAATGCCCTTTGATCAAGAGCTGTTGTTACAACAGCCTAGGAAGAGCTTTGCTACCACTGGTATTATCTGCAGCACTAACAGCAGAAAACCAAAACATTCATGCTGCCAGCTGACACAACACTGTATTTCTGCAAGGCACTGCAAAACTTTTAAAACAATTTCAACCTGCATAAAAACAGACCAAAGAGGCAAAGATCAAAATAAAACCTTTGTTCTGAGAATTAAACATTTCATGTTCTTCCTGCTGTAAGAAGAAAAATCGGGCGGTGGGGGAAGGTGATCATTGCAAAACAATTACAGCAAAGGAGTTACTATCCTAATAGCTAATATAATGTGATAGCATTTTAATATGGTGCACAGTAAGCCTCAACACATGGGGAACATCAGTATTACCACCGAAAACGAAGCAAAAAAAAAGCACAGAACACTGATGTTTCCACTTCTCTTTTTAAGGATGTATTTTCTTACACTGTACTTACCCCTAGAGTATTTTGAGTAAATTCTTGTATTGCACTAAGCTGCAGTGGATTACAGTGCCACAAATGCTAGCTGTTTCAACTTCTTGCTAGGGAAAAAAAGCACACACAGCACAAGCCTCTTCTAAAGAGCTAGCTTAGATCTTAATGCATCCATTGCTTTGCTGGAAGTTGAAGGCAGCAAGGTCAAATAAAAGTTCCTTGTATTCAGTACAAACAGAAAGGTTTGTTACAGTTCTTAGTAGAGTTTATTAATGGCAGACTGAACATGTCTCCCACACAGGAGAATGGCTCATTTTCTAATGTTCCATTTCACTGAGGTGAGTGATGTATTTCACCATCATTATGTATAAACTTCCCCTGTTCATGAATATTAAGTCTCCAGCAAAGTTACAGACAAAATGTGCAACAGTGTAAAATAATTATTTCCAAGTTTATGCTCAAATCCCGTAGAGAACAGTTCTGGGATATAATAAAAGTAATTTAGTTTTATCAAATCACCACCATTTCACATCAAATCTACAGTCCACACATATTGTAGAAGCTCACAGTCAAATATAAAGTAAATTCTACAAGTCTCAAGCCTGTTCATGTTTTACATTCTTAACATCTTTCTGTAAAAGAAGGTTGATATAATCTCTTAACAAAATAAATAATTTCACTTATATGCAATGAGCTAGGCTTTTAGACTTCCTAATCTAACAGGTGCATTTTCTTCCAGGAATTATCTTGCTGTGTACCCTGAACTAATATTTGGATTAATCAAAATGTACTTTGCACAAGAGGTTTGAAAAAAGCTGATTTTTATCTCTGTACAAGTTTCTCACAACCACATCAGCGACCACCCTATTACTAAGGAAAGAGGATGTCAGAAGGAAACAGCACTTTGGCTCAAACCACTCCTTCCCCACAAAACTGGCATTCAGATTTCATGAAAAAGCTATCTACATGTCCCTGTGTAAGTCCCCATACTTTAATGAAAGACACTAAAGTCAAACATTTTTGCAGAGAATGAACAGCTGGCAGGGACTCTTACATTCAATCCAAAATCAGGTATTAAAGAAGTTGCTTCTATAGCAGCAACTTGATTCCACAAATTTCAGTTTTTACAGCCAACACAGTCATCACTTATTTTTTGTATTTTGATTGAAGTTATCAGACATAGGAACACCTGCCTTAATGTAAATAAAAAAAAGTAACAACAAATACAGCCTCTTTGAGTGATATATTGCAAGTCTCTGTTTTTTAAAGAAGCACACCCATTTTAGACAACATGGCATGGATAAAAAGCATTTTAATGGTAATGGTAAATGAACACTGGCGAATGAAGGATTCCAAATTTCTCCTTTAACGGAATAGCATACTACAGAAAGCACTGCAATATATACCATACCTTTTGCTTCAAGATTTTGCATGTTAAATTGTTGAATCTATACTGTTTTCCATCACTGTATGTTCAACCTTAAGTTTATTATCTGATTTTTCTATTATCAAATTTAATTTGCAGCCAGCTTAACTCCATTATGTCGTTATACCTGCAAACAATTCAAAATATTCCCAATATGATATGCCGTATTAGTTTGAAACATTAATAACAGTATTCTGCCTTATTTTTAATCCTTTTCAGAGAAATACCTACTCTACTTAGTATTTAAAATAGCTGTTGAGCACTCAGTGTGTGGCTGAACAGGGATAGTGTAGAGCTAACAGCTACCTCAAGGGTTACCGATGCAACTAATAACAGAGATCTAAATTACCTTCTCCCCAAATTCATCCACAATAGGAGAATTCTGAAATGTTCCTTGACTGCCCCCTTCACTTCAAAATAAGTATTTTTTTTTTATTCACTTTGGACTGAGATTCTTCATTACTTCATGCCTGTGCAAATAGAGAATGTGTCTTTTATACCTCTCCTTCCAAAGAAACTGAATGTTTTCAGGGCACTGAGTGTTTTCCGAGAAGTTTGCTATGTACAGCCTTTCGAGTTTTAAATATAAACCAATGACAATCAAGGCACTCAATGTATGAGCAAAAGGATTATATTACTGAGAATAATAATCCCAAATCACAAAGTATGATTATCAGCAAGAGTAAAACTGGGAATAAGATGAAATCTCATTATTTTACAGCTTTGGCTTGAACTTGCCAGAAAGAACCTTTTTAAGCATTTCAGAATTTTTTCCTTCTGGTGGTGAAGGCCATCTGTCATGATCTGAGGAAAACAAATAAAACAACATAGTTAATTGACTGAGAAACTAGGCATTTTATTTGTGTGTCCTCCCCGTGCCCAGCTTTAGTCCTTCGAAGGGCATTATTTTGTAGCCCATTTCTTACCAGGTATTTCTAGGGCATGGCTATATAAACTTTGGCCGCCATCCACGACCATAGTTATCCCAGTTATGTAAGAAGCAGCTGGAGATAGTAGGAAACATACTGCAGGAGAGATCTGACAAAGGAATGACAATTTTAATCCTTCTGAAACTGCTGGGAATTGTTCATGTCAAAGATGCTTGTAAAAATTTGTACAGGCAAGACATAGCAACATTTTCTACTCAGTAATGAAAACTGTAACAATCTGTAACCCATCTTTCCAGCCACAAACATCACGTACATAACAGATGAAAACCAGTGAACTCTCAAAGATCAGCATCAGATGCTGAAAAATAACAAAAAAACCCCAAACAGTTGACCTGTTTATAAGATGCACGATTGGTGGAAGAGAGCTAAGTACTTTTAAGATACACTTTTTCACATTAATACTCATTCTTTCAGTCCTCCCTGCTGGAAGTCAGCCTTTTCAGGAACTAATAATGTCTACTGTGAAATGTCTCAGCTGTAAGAGGCATCTAAATTCAACTTTCAGTGTAACTGTGACTACTGAAGAAGTTTCCCACTTGGCACGACTACATAATACTACAAGTTTTTTTCTGTTTTAATATTCCATCGCAGTACAAAATTAAAGTCTTTTCTGTTCTCTATATAATAAAGTGGCTTCAAAATAGAGACACAGAAGTAGAATTATCACAAATGTTCTGAATACATTACCTCTTCAGGAACCGCTGACCTCTTGGCAGGAACCTTTGGTATGCTCTTTAACCACATTGCTGTACCTTGTTCTCCATAGTTTGCAACAGCAGTTTCTGAAAATACTAATCCCTATTTTAAAACAGCATAGTGAAAATTAAGGTCTCTTGCATATGATTAAACTGTGATCACTGTAAAATTGTGAAGTTGACATTACTGGGATTTTCTGTGGGATTAAACTATCTATACAGCACTTGAATGCAAGTTTTTAAATTTAATGGAATAGTGTAATTCATACAAGAAGGTAATTTGGCTGCTAGCCACACCTCTATTCAAGCATAATAATTCAGGTTATTCTAATTCTTCACTGTCACTTCAATAACTATAAAGTGGAGAGTATAAAGAAACTCAAAGACTTTTCAAATTAAAAGCATTTCATATTAGCTTACAGCAGAAACCCAAAAAGCCCAAAGAACAAGTTCGCAACAGTTTCTTGTAATCTGTAAGAACACTAGATTGATTTTTATGGAAGCAGACAGTTTCACAGTCAGAATTCAGACTCTCCCTACTTAGCTGCTATAGAAAAAGGTGACTGTCTCTGCTTTGATGATTATACAGTCCGGTTTAGACTTGAGAGGGAAGATGAAGGCTACAGCAATGGGAACACAGGGTTACATTGATTAGTTATGACAGAACATCTGGGACTCAAGTTGATGGAAGATAACAAAATTTGAATTCATCCATGGAGTACATGCTAAGATATCTAAGATATCTGTGAAACATGAGTGACTATATTTTGGGAACTAGGGAACTAACTCATATGCGAAACTATTTTAATCAGAATGCATGCTTTCCTCTCAATGTACCCATTCCCTACATGGGACTCTGCTCCTATAAAGCAGCAACAGTTTTGTATGGTTACCACAGACCCAATGTGTCCATAAAAGTGACAGGAGGATATAAAGTAGTCCTGTAACTACAGCATGGATTTTTGTTACCAGCATAGTAACACAGCTAGTAAATACTTCTGAAGTGTTTGCTTGTCAAAAATTTCCTTTGACAAGTGCTATAATGTATAATTAGTATGATTCATTAGGTAACTAGCAAGCCTGAAAAATATATTCACATAATAATGCTGTCTTAATTACTTACTTCCCCAAGACTTGATTAATCAGAAATAAACAATAACCAGGAAAACCAAGCCAGTAGATCTTAATATTTAAGAAGTCTTCAAATGAGTTGGGCCTCACAAAGGCTACATAAGAGCCATTACCTGAATGATCATCACACATCTGCCATTAAGCATTCTGTGTTATGCCAAAGAAAGTGAGCCCATATGTTTTAGGACAAAAGACAGAACAGACATCCTGTAAGATAGTAGAAAGATCATCCTGAGAAACAGTTCAACAAATCTGACGCTTGACTATACTGTGAGATAAGATAAATTCTGAATTTAGCAGTAGCTGGAAAAAGTTTATCTTTCCTCTTCTGTTTTCAAGGGAGTAAATGTGTAAAATAAATTGTGGTTAAGGGTGAAGATTACACAAGTCATAACAAATCACACAATCTCAAATGTCAAAGCTAGGGCTTCTATATAGCCTCTACATCTACAGCACCGTGCACTAAAAAATATGGCTGGTCTTTCCACACACTTATTTCAAACAACTGCTACATGCTACCTACTTCCTCAGAAGTGTGGCAGGCATATTTTAGCCAAACTGTATAGTGGCTTCCTGTCTGCATATATTTCATAAGAAAAAAAAAAAATCAGAACACACATTTTTACATATAATTTTTTTGACAGAAGGTCCACTTCAAACAGTCTTTTTATACCTAAAGCTAATCTACCTTAACATGTAGAAGACAAAGTAAAAGACATCATGTGGCACATCCAGAGATTTTAAAAATAACTTGGTAAACACAGGGGAAGCCATCAGCATACCTGAACCTCAAAAAGAAAAGGTTTTCTGAACTCAGAAATAACGTAACCATCACTGAAACACAAAGCATTTGGTAGTTTTGTCAAGGGTTTGTAAGACAGGTCACCAATGCCTCCCAAGTATGATTTCATTAAGTTAGGAAAAGACCCAAGAATGCCAAGTCAAAGCAGAAGCAATTTTATCCCACATCTCTGGCTGGTCATGGTCATCCAAACAGTACAAAACACTCTCAAATGACCTCAAGAACATAGATGAGGGAATTATAAAAATATAAATACATAAATAATTCACACACAGTTACAGGCTATAGATTTTAAAATCCCTTGTGACTGGAAAGTTTTAACCATGAACATATATGATGGCTAAGTTTAATCAGATCGTTTGCCATTACTTACAGGAGCAACACTGTTGATTCTTACTCCGCTGTGGGCCCATTCTAAAGCTAAAGTCTTGGTTAGGTTATTCACTGCAGCTCTTGCAGCTCCTGTATGCCTATTGAAAAAAGAAAGCAAAAGCAGCATCTGTTCCTTCAGCTAACAGTGCCCAATATTGTTTTTACTGCAGCCTTACTAGGGTAGTCAGAGTAGTTGTCTATGGGTGGACCAACCATGTGAGAGAGGATAAGATATTATTTGACCATAGCTTTATAGTTTAAACAAGCTATGCTATGATTTCCAGTCATTTGGGGAAAAAACATCATCTCTTCCCCACTGTGACACGAGGCCAGTTACATTCTACTGCAGAAGCAGGCTTTTAAAATGAAAAGCAACTGGAGGCAGAGTTCAAATTGTGTAAAACTATGAAAGGTGGGCTGCACGGGTAAAGCAACCTGGAAGGTTGCTTGGAAGGACAGTGGTCTGAAAAATAGTTTAGATCTTCTGACAAGCATGACTAAAATAAGCCACTATTAAAAATTAATATAGGTGGATGGAGGTAGAGATGATCATAGGCAGAGTGATCTCATACACCTTGGTGCTATAGGAAACTAGTCTGAAATAATTACAAGCTTGAACAAATGCAGACAAGATTACTGCAATTAATAATGGACAGTGGGTCTCAGGAAACTAATAAGAATTTAGTTCCTAGCAAAATAAACTTAGAGAAGATAAATAAAATCATTTCTCAAATACCAGGAAAGGAATACGAAAAACTTAAGAAAAACATAAGAAACCCTAACTTATTCATATGTTTAGGCCAGAAACAAATAACCTTCAGGCACACTACGAGCAAACAAACTTGACTAGTTTTATGTTCAAAATTAATACTTATGAAAAACTGTATCATGTGATTTTTGTATCATGTGAGTGGTGGCTGGACTTGTAAAGGCAAGTCTTTTTCACTAGTACATTTCTAAAACAAGTATAAATTCAATGTGAATTTAATTTGAAAGTATTTTTGTCTATCAATCTACATCCACGCACAACAGTTATTTGGGAAACTTTTTTCCACTGTTATTCAGAATTAGTTTTTTTTATCTCCTGATTCAACTCTCAAATACATCTTCAGCCTATTTGCTGTGACAATTCAACCACACTTAACCGGAGTGGAGAAACTCAAATAACTGTGCCTTCAGCACCACCCTGTGGATCTCTAAATTTATTTTGTACTCGCCAAGAACAAGCTAGTGAGAAAATACGCTGCTGTTCCTTAAAAATTTTAAATTTTGAAAACTTTCAACCATGAATCAAGACAAAGAGAGGTAATGGAACATGTGCTCAAATAATATTTTTATATTTTCTTCAATACAAATTCAAAGTAAAAAAAAAAAAGTAGTTTCAAAGAAGAAATTCAGTTATTTTCCAATTAAGAAACTGCCAAAATGCAGCAATTTGACAAATTCAAAATTCCTTTTGAAAATAAAATAACTGAAACAATTTATTTTCTGAGCATTATTTTCCTTTCAGTGAATTGGAACTTTTTTGGGGAAAAAGTTTCAAACTGGAAGACTCCTGCTTGCTTCCATTTTGAGGGTAAAGAAATTTGAACAAATGTCGTACACACATGGATATGGAGAGGATGTTGCATTTTCATGCAGACAGCTGTGATCATTTGTGTCAGTATGAAACAGCTACATATGTGGTAATATGTTTGTGTCCATTAACTTCCTCCCAGTCAAGAAAGAAGCAGAGCAAATAGAACCAGAACCAATTCTCTGCATCAGACACCTTCTCCAAGAAAGACGGCTACAAAGTGAGAGTAAAAAGGAAAATGGGAAAAGCAGGTGTTACATGACCCGAAGGACAAAGCCAAAACCTGGTAACATACTACAAATGTTCCTCCTACTCCCCTACTCCCAGTTCAACTCCCATAACTCATTACACCACCAAGACCTGTAAACAGACAGTAGAAGATGAAAACAGCAGGTGCCAAGTTCTTGCAAACCCTCCAGAGATTTGGAAAGAGAACATGTATAGGTTACATTTCAGTGCTACTCTCACAGTGAAAGCTTCACTGGCAAGTCTTGCTTCAAAGTTTCTTACAAACAAGTTGACAGAGACCAGAGATGCCATTTACACCTGTAGTCTCTACTGAATTAATGAGAGGCCCACACATACAGCCAAGTGATACTATTGCTCTCTCTTGACCTAACTACTTTATTTCCACACTTTGCTGCTGCCCAGCGCACACCTTTCTAAAATGAAGTATTTAGGAGCAATTAGTATTTCTAGGGGAAAAATACAGGGAAACGTAAAAATAAAATATATATTACGACATTCCAGGAAACCCATTTCTCACGGCAGCAGTAATGTTGACAATGACTCCTCCATGTTCCTGCATCCAGGCATTGTACACTGTATGAAGGAGGAAGATAACCTATAAATATCAGAACAAATGCATACAAATGAACTTGCCAACCAGAAACCAAATTTGGAGTCTTAACTCTAACTACACTACACATTTCCTGTGCAGATTTAGATAAACAATCTGCTATTTGTACCACAGCCTCGCCACAGGATTGCTGAAATAACAGATGTGGTCCAGGTAAGTCTCAAAGTTTGTAAAGAAGTCTTCTGGTGGAAATCAAGATTCATGCTTCCACGTAAATCACTTTAATTTCCATGTTCCCAAAGCTATCTGAGAATCATGTATCATACTTAAATTTAACTTTAGATTTACATCCCTGATGAGAGAGGAATCTTTTCCTGTGTTACACACAGCGAATACAGGCCACAGAAGTGGGTTTTGTATAGTGTATTAAGTGAGTATCCAAGCCAGCTGACTCCCCAAATCTGGCCTTAAGCAGAAGATCATACTTGCCTAAACGTATGTTTGTATATATGAACAAAGGTAACGTACAATTTAATGTAGAGCTTTGGATAAGATTCATGAAAACAGATATCCACTGTCAGATAAGTGTGAGGAAAAAAGAAGGTAGGGAAACTTTACAGCAATACCAGAAGGCAAGAAATGTAAAAACCAAAACAAATAAACAAAACAAGCTTAAATGTTAAATCCTTACCTGCTTTGCAGCAGTAGAAGGTCCCTGTAAGATTCGTGTCTATCACAGCATTCCAGCCTTTTGCACTAATGGCTTCAGAAAGACTTGCAAATTGGCCTCCTCCATTATTCACCAGGAAGTCAATCTTCCCATGCAGACTCAGCGTAGACTTCACCAAAGCTTCTACCTGAAACAATATTTGTTAGTGTGGTATGCTGCTTAAGCTACATACCCAATTTCATTCTCAGACAGTATTTTCTCACTTATATCCTTCTCACACATAAAATTCAGAAAGGCTGGAAGACCAGTATGACAAGTTTAGTCAGCCAAGAAGGACTGAGCTGAATCCATGTTTACTTAGGAAATCTTCTTGGTATAATGCAGGTGCTACATAAAATACCAGCACGGAAGGAAGAAGGGGATTTAAGCCACTGAAGATCTGTAAAAACAAAACACAGACAAAAGCCTGCTACTTAAGACCTACTAAGAATCTCCTGACATTTTGCACAAGGGTGGAGGTATTCACAGCAGACACTGGAAGAATTTCATATAACATAGCTACAGCTTTTTTCATCTGATCCATACCCCTGAGCATTTTAATTAGAAAACGTAAGTAATCTTGTGACGTTTTAACATTCTTACTTCAAAAAGTGAAGTTTTGTACGTTCACTAAAGCTCTAACATGTGAGTTGGTAACAGATTATCTTTTTACTCAGACCAAGAAGGTTAGTTTGCTACCCTACAAAACATGAACTCTAAATTTAAAGTGCTGGAAATAACACAAGTTGTCATCTTGAGCAAAAGAAAGGTAAGTATTTAACTAAGACACCTTTTGTCTATAAGCAGGATGAATACTTATGATTAAGAACACTGTCTGGTACTATTTACCTTTGGTACTCTGAGAAGGTATTAACAGCAAATAGCAGTAGACAGTTTATTCACTCAGAGCTATCAGTGCAGAAAAGGAATGGCTTAAATTCACATGGAGGTGAAAAGATTTTGAGAATCTAAACCTAGCTCTAACTCTGACCTGATCTGAGCTACAGGCTGTAAGATAAGCCTTTTGCGTTGTCTTCTGTTTTGGAAGTACAGCAGTTTCACCACACACTCACACTATACACAAGAGAATTTCTGGAGGGGAACATATTTCAAAGCATTCAATGATGTTACAGATACCCAAGTGATGTATTGTTCCTACATATTTCATAATAAGAACTCTATAGCAACTGCTTAATAATTTAATCTTTATGTCAAGAAACGGGAAATGGGACAACATGACCTGCTTAGATTACCTATCATAACTACATACCATGCATCAGTTATTCCTACTCAAGCATATATAAAAAGTTAATCTAGTATCTGTGGTCAAAGAAAACACAGACCCAAAAAAAACCCAAAAACCAAACAGCACGAGCATTGCTGCTGCTGAAACAGATTTGACTAGGGGAAGGATATCAACCAGCCTTCCTCTGTATTGAGTTAGCAGTAGAAAACATCAAAAATAGAGGAACAAGCAAAGCACGATCTGTATTTCACCAAAAGCGTCACTAACTCAATCTCATAAAAAGCAGCCTTACAGCTTTCGCTGCTAACAATTCAGGATGGTTTAACAGGACAGTATGAATCCTGTAAGCATGCACCTCTCCGAAGAAGAAAACCCAAACAAACATATAGTGACTGAAGCCTGACTGAAAAAACTAATGCCTGCTGACAAAAAATGCTTTAAGAAAATAATTTTGATACCTAAATCACCATCTGTAAGTACTGAACATCACTTTATTCCTCAAATCAGTCACTGCAGCTTGTGGGAGCTGAGGAAAAAAAAATACCAAAAACCCAAAACATCTGGGACAGCAGCCCCAAAGCTTGTGAGAACCACAATAACACAAATACTTCCAGGTTTGCTCACAACCATAGAAAAGTAAGCTATGTCTTGCTAGGTGGCAAATGTTATGTTTCCTCTAGCAATATCAAACTCTACTCCCTGGCAGCCTGAGAATCTTGTTTTGAGTATTGCCCTCCATAAGTTACTGAAGTATGGGCTTGTTTATGGAAGAGAAATGTTTTCAGTAGCAGGAATGTTTGAACAACGGCTATTGCAGGGGGTGTATGTGTGCATACACAGAGGGGTGCAGAGAAAAGGGAAAAGGCCAAGAAATATAAAAAAAAACCCCAACCAACAACAAATGAACAGAAGAAAAAAAACACTGAGAAGAGACATTACAAGCAAGTTTTGAGCAGGTGGGCAAAACCTGCTGTGACACATCAATGCAAAACAGTCCACATGTATCTTAACAAACTGTTGTTGCTCTACCTGTCGCATCATATTATCAGGGCAATAAAAAAAATCAACCACAAACACCTATCAGTTCTGCTTTCCTAAATCCAGCAAAGGCTAGCAGGGTCTCCAGTGACAGCTCAGGTGGCTCCAACTGTAGCAATCTTCACAATGCCTTCTGTGTTGTAGAGAAAGCATCGCTGCAGTGCTTCTGATTACAGTAAACATAGTGACAGCAGCCACCAGCACAGTGAGAAAGAAGGTCTAGTAGAACACATTTAAATCACAGTGAGAACTAAAGATTCCTTTCTATTCCTAAATATTCAAAATCCACAAAGAACTAACTTCATTAAAAAAGCTGCTAAACACTCTGGAAACAAACCAAAACTGCACAAGGTAGAGCTAACAGTTTAAGACATTCTTCAGAAAAAGAACAAAATCAGGTACTTCAGACATAACACATAACCAGAAGACTGGAGCTCTTCAATAACGACCTTTTTTTTGCAAGTGCAACTCAAAAGTATTGTGCAGTAGTACACTTTCACAGAGAAAAGGGGCAAGTGTCCACATGCATTCACAGGTCACCTTGATCTTGAGTAAGACTTAACAGGCAAACTACCCGCTACAGTGTGTCAGAGATTTGCTATCTGGGGATTAGAACTAGTAGGCACTCTTAAACAGCGGTAACAGGTATTTTTACTTGGTGTTATTGCTGTTAAAGTCCAACAACAGGAATCTCTTATCCACAGCTCCTCACCAAGCCACAGTCTTCCACTACAGGCTTCATACAGACAGGCACCAAGTATGTATAAACCAACTGAGACTATGCTAAGCTATAAAGTTTATTGGAGAAGAAAAGCTGCTAGTGAACTCAGACATGAGGTCAGTGCTCAATAGTACTGTACTGAGTCCACCTCAAGAAGTCTTGTTTGTCAGATGTGCAAGTGACAGGCCTTATCCTCCGGGTCTGGCCCAGCAGCAGTTGCTGCTGGAGCTCGAGTGTGGAAAGGGGACACTATGCACAGAATTATGAATTGCTCATTTCAAGAAAAGCAGTGGTTTACTAGAAGTACAAGGTTTTATCTTCCACTTACCTAGATATGTCTTCTACTTACCTAGATGCCAATTAAAGAACTATTTGTCCACAGCATATATCATAATGGCTTTACAAAATTAAAAAGTTCCTCATGTCTGTCTTTCCCCCATCAAATGATTTGCTGTAGCTCAACATTTAAGACACACACAACACACACGCGTGTGCTTAACCTTCCCAAAAATCTACAAAGATAAATAGAATGCTCTTTTCATAATGGAAAAAGGATGGAGTCCATCTCTCCCACTCTGGCCACCATCACGCTGAGGCAATGGAATGAATAAATTAGATACTTAGATTTTGGAAAAAAGAGCTTGGTTTGAAAAGACACACACAGAGCTGTCTGGCCTGCATCTCAGTAAGAGCAAACTGATGTGCTCTTGTTAGATTCAACACATTACGTGGGCAGTGCTATAAAACATTTAAATAAAATCACTTCAGCTTCATAATCACGAAGAAGCAATACTGCTCCCTTAATACACTCCAGATCACAGGATAAGGGACAGAGGCACAATCACTGCTTCAGGGTAAGGTCCCATGAAGACAGAACATAGAAACCTCAGGTGCTCTTACCAGCATCTCAGAACCCTCTATTCTTCCATCTTTAAAAACAAACCAAGTTTGTTAGCCTTTACAAAACACTCAGTGGAAAACTAGCCAAAAGCAGCGGCAAACCCATGACAGAAAGAAACCTGACAGGTTACACAGCAGCTGAAAATCCTCCATCAAGCAAGATTATTTCTTGCACATTAAACAAAAACTAAGCTTTGCTAGAAAGCAAGAGGCCTCTGAGGATGAAGGAGGCTTAAAAATGTGAATTCATTAAGCTATTCCCATGATATCTGCCATCAGGCTTCTGCAGCAATTAATTCACTGCACCTTCTTTAACTCTTCCTAGACTAGAAAAAGTTCTAACAGTCATATTGCACTATATGATGACAGATGAATCTTTTAGTGCTTGAATTTCACAGATCCAAACCAGGGCACACAAGGAATGAGTTATCTTGAAAGTAGGTCAGTTACCTTAAGATTTGCAATACAAGGCAAAACAAATTAAAAATTATCTGGAAATTTTGACAGCACTTTCATCTTTCTTAGATCTCCTCTCTTTAAAGTCCCTTCATCCAGTTTGTCTGATTATAAAATTAAAACAAGGACAATTTTTTTTTTTTGGGGGGGGGGGAAGGCATGCTTGTTCCTACAGGTGATCAGGGTGGCTTCCTTTAAGAGAAAGATTTACTATTACAAAGGTTTCATTGAGATGTCAAAAAGAAGGATACACCAAATGAATTATGTAGCTTCTTCAAGAAGCTTCCTGGGCTTCATAGCTTGTTGATGGATCAGTTCTGACTTCTAAGGAGGCTTTTTTCCCCTTGTTGAAACATTTATAAAGTCTTTCTCCTCCACACATTCTTTGGTACCTGGTGTAAGAGCTGAGAAAGAGGATGTAATGATTCACAGGGAATACTGGTAGAGGCTGTCCTCCCTACTCAGCAACATGTTTCTGTGAATTTCTGAGGTAAATACTAGTCACTCATACTAAGCTGAAACCAGACAATGAGTTGTAAAGCTATTAATAAGTAGCACACAGAGCCAACACAGTTGTACAAGTCTTGTTTATTTTGGGAGGAAAACCGAAATTTTAAATGCCCTCTCACCCCATCTTACACTGTAAACAGGAAGCTACTCCTGTATTTGTGAAAATGCTGAAGTGAGTTATATTGCAGTGTTGTCTCTACTGAAGACTTATTCCTAGGCTAGAAAAAACTTTCATTACATATCTTACTGATCCCTGTTCCTAAGATTCCAAGTCCCAGGCACTAAATTTTATGTTAAGAATGGAACAGGTTTTGAAAGTGGATGTACAATGCTCTTTGAATAGAAATAAAAGCCCCAAGGTACTTTTCCTTTAGTCTCTGCAATGCAAACAAGTGCAAATTAGAAAAAAGTATTCACCACTGCTGCTCTTAGCTAATACAATAAATAAGCAATAGTGAGCAGTAGGCTGTGGAAAATCTGCCACATCCCTCAGTTCTTAGTTCTGACAGTTTTTTAACAGTGTAAGTTACTGATTAATTTATCTAGCTTCAACTTACAAACACTAAGCACCTAAGTGTAAGAAAGTGCTATCCTCACTACAAAGTTAAAAGCTGAAAAATGTGATCCATGTGTTGTGTTTCCGTTCCAATAGTGATTTTAGAAATTAAGTAACAAGCAGCCTGGATTTAGCAATCTTTGAGAATCTCAGCATTAAAGAAATAAGCGAGGAGGACAGAGCCAAAAAACAAGAGCTAAAGAACAAAAATCATAGGATGTTGCCAACCACGTTAATATGCAACAGAAATTAAATTCCTTATTCAAAATTTCCACAAAAGTTACAAACTTTTTGTAGTGGTGGGGAGTTTTTTTTCTAAATAGGATTTCAAGAGAGCAGTTAGAGAACTGAAGTGAGTCAAACTATAAGACTGTGCCAATGACTAAAAAAAAATTCAAGACTGGAGCTTAATCTACCTTATTTCTCTGAACCCCCTCTTCAATAGATATGGATATGAAATTACAATGGTTTATGAGAACATCCACTGGCAGGAGACATCTGATAGAGGCTTCTCCAGTATCACATCAAAAGTTCTGAGAAAGTTCTAGCGTGTCTGTAAATGACTACGCTTTACAACAACCCTATAAAAAAGGTTTTAAAAGCACCTTCAAAAAAGTTTCCAAAGCCATCAAATACTCTTTGTCAAATATGTTTTAGCCACACTTAATAAACAGGAAATAAAATAGGAATGGTAGTTTGTTTGGTGGAGATTACCTCACTTCACCATGTGAGCCCTCCACCATCTCACAGAACACTGCAGTTCCCACTGCATTTTTAAACTGATGCAGAAATAAGATGCACCTGCAGAAGGTTATTAAGCATGCCAGAGTACTTTCTGCAAGAAGGCTTAAGCCTTTTCTCTCTATCTCTTCTCTTTCCTGTAGCTTTAATCATATAAGTTGCCCTCTGACATCTGCCATAACCTATTATATTGCACTGCTGATGCTAGTCAATGCAAACCTAAAATTCACAGGTAGGTGAAGTGACATACTGCACAGCCCCAGGGTTCTTCATCTTCAGGAGAGAAAGTCCGAGTATATCATTATATTTTATGGCACAAGCTGCTCCATGAGGGAAGAATTTTATTTTTTACTTGCTTGATGATTGTATATTTGGATATTTTCAGAACCTACATAGCCACTGAAGGCCATTAATATTTCTTTACGTTATGCTAGAGTTTATCAGAGACTTTGAAAGGTTAAGAAAAATGCAGCAATCAGTTGTTACCAGAATGTTTTCTAGTTGTCTTCAATAAGTTAAAAGTCCAACCTGATGCTGGACTTTTAAATGTTTAATTACACAAATTAGAAAATTAGGAAGTGAAGGTTGACTTCTGAAGAACCCAGATTAAGTACTTTCAGGTTTGATCTTCAATTTTTTGTAATATGAAGAAAAAAACTCATCTGGGATAACAATAGAGTTTGTAATGAGGCACACCTCAAATTGTAATCAAAATCTGAAACACGGTTAATAACAATAATATCTGTGGGGGGTTTTTTTGCTTTAATACAGGCAAAACTGACAATGCAGAGCACTTGTGTCAAGTCACAAGCATCAACGTTCCATGCTGTGACTTCCTGTTTGAAGGAAAACTATTCTGAGGTCTCCATCTTCACAAGTTAACACCCCCTCACTGCTGTGATAAAATGTGGCAAAGAACATACTAAGCGGGCTCCAGCTTGGCTGTAGAACATGCCAGTTCCAAGGCCTGCTTCTCCCAGAAGTATCTGAAATATATATGATGGTCAGAAAAAGCTATTTGCAATTACAAATGCTTTCTTGCTTAGGTGGCTAACAAATGGTCTTCCCTTGAAAAAGCACATCTTTATCTAGATCAATTTAACAGTGCTTTACTGCACCTTGCCCCTGATCGAAGACACTTTTGAGAGGGCCAGAGAAGACCTTTGGAGATCTGAGAATTTATATACACAATACGCTTTTGACATGTTAAGCAAATCACTAGTCTTTACCTCATCTTCTTTGCGAATATTGCACTGTATGGGAGTCACTTTGGCAGGCCTCATGGAAGAAAACGTATTATTCAGTTCTTCTGCAGCAGCTTTTAATCGATCAAATTTACGAGAGGCAATAACAACACTGCAACCTGTAGAGACAAAATGAAACACCCTTCAGCTAACACAGTTAAAACTATGCTAGTTTTTTAATAACATCAAGGAGATATCTTGTAGGATGTGCAGCCATTAGTCACTGACTAGAAGATACAGTATTGAAGTCCTTGCAGGAGAGAAATGACTGATGTCAGGTGCTTCTTAGCAACAAGATCCCACTGTGCCAGGAAAAGGGCAATCAAAAAAATGTCCACAAGGTTCCCTCTTCTTCCTGCAGAAGGCAAGACAGCCCATGAATTGATGAGTCAGCAAAGTAGCTTTGGAAATCACTTTTGCTGCCTCTGCTCACAGCTGCCTCATTTATCAATTATGTGATTTAAAAATGTTTCAGCAGGTCTTGATTACAAAAAAATGCTTGCTCCTAAAACCGCAACACCAATCTTACCACATGTCTAGCTGTAATTTTGACTAGCAGTGAGCAAATGTAATGCTCTCCTTTTTAACCCTACAGAGTCTGAAGGAAAGGATGATAGCCTCACGAGTTTATTTCCTATCTGCAGATGACAGACAGCAGGAACAGAGGCTTCCCCATAATACCACCACATGCTGCAGAACCCTAGCTCAGGAGGAAAAAATAAGGCAGGAGTTCAAGCCTCTGTTTTTTTCAGCATTTGGAGGCAGAAGAATTAATTCTACAGACATAAACAACACAGGTGCCAAATTAATGGCAAGTACTGACACTACAACCAGTCTAATTTCTTCTGTCACATCAGTGGACTTGGGACAGCTTTAAGTCTTCAGTAATTGCTACTACATAGACTAAAAGAGACCACATCAAATTAATTTCTAGTGCAAATCCAGTAAGCATGCATTTTCATATTATGAATAAGCAAATTACTAGCTTTGGATGGCAAGCAGACAAAGAGGTTTTGCTTCCAGTTCCCTCCTTCCATAACCTCAGCATCCCAGCAGAAGTCATCCCTTCCTCATACTAGCTCTGCTGTTCATCTGCTTTAACATAAATCAATTCAACACCCTCAACCAGCCAAAAAAAACCAGTTAACAACTTGCCAGGTGGTTTTGTGGGGTTTTTTTTCCCTTTGTTGCTATTTTACTGAGTGGAATTTGGCCTCTCGTGATCAAACAAACATCAGAATCAACTCAAAGTAACTAGTGGGAGTAAAGCACAGCAAGCTGTTCATTTGGCTCAGACTGTCTTGTGAAACGATGCATAAAACTAAAAAAGAAACCAAACCAAAACAAAACTCCAAAACCCAAAAAATAAACTCAAGAGGAGCTGAACTCTCCCAGAAGGAAGTGCTGCAACTAGATATCCCTAGGAGTGGGAATTTCACCATCAATCAGTGGCCATCTTAAAACAACACATGTGAACGTATTAGTCTCTGAGGTCTCCTCATTTTTTAAATTAAGAACTCCAGTCACTTGTACAACCACCCAAGTAATGCAGAGTTCATAAAATGGTGCACATAATTACCACATAACACAAAATACTAAATCACAGTAGCAGTTACATTGATCAACTCAAGTGCTTGTTAATGCACACACTGATATAGAATAAGGTCTCGTAAGACTGTATTTTTGCTTAATATGCCAATTAGGAGAGGGGAAATTCTCACTGAAAAACACTTGGTACCTACTGTGCAAGCTAATAGTACTTGACTTATTTTTCTTCACAAAGAATGACCAAACCATTTCCTGATTGTGTCGGGGAAAAAGGGCACAAGTTTTCAGATAAAGGGTTTAAATCTGTCCAGGCGGCTTCAAAGGAGACTGGTTATAAAACCAATGTAGATCATGACTGGCATTATCTGTTGCTGCTCCATCCCCCTCCAAAAAATACAGCCTAAAGCGCAAGGTGTACATGGAAATAGTTCCCAGTCATCTTGTCGAGAGTAGCCAGCAAGTCTGCAGGTAAGGAAGGCTGCTCAGACAGACCTGATTTTCTTCATTATTCTTCACTTTCTTACATGTGCTTTGTAGAGATTTGCAGCCGTGTTTTCTGTTCAGGATGTTATGGACAAGCGCTTTTGTTATTTGTATTTTGCTTGAGAAAAATAATGCAGTTCGAATTAAGTACAATTTTAAAGTGACTGGACAACATCATCAACCAACACTGTCATGATGCTTAAAAAGCACCTCTTTAAGGCAGCATGTAAGGACACCTTAAAAAACCGCTTAGTTCCCCAGTAATACGAAAGTAGCAGAACCAGCCCTCACTTCAGCTCCACAGGGCAAGTGGAAAGCTGAGGTGACAAAGGCCAGCAGAGGCAGTGATGTCTCCCAGCACACAGACTTAACAAAGAAAGCTCTTTACTATGCAGTGAAATGGCACGATGCACATTTCAAGAGTGCAAACCATGAGGACTATGGCACCACGAGGCCATTGATGCTAGTGCTGGTACTTTGAATCCTATCATGATGACAAACATTATCTGAAACCAGTCTGATGCTGGTCTGTAGGACTTCATGTTGAAACCTGCAGGAAAGTTGTTGCAAGGTGGATGACTCCGAGGATTGCCTTGCACTCGAAGATATACTTTATCTCCAGGACATTTCTGTCACGAGTACTGACAGAGAAGCACTGTGTCTCTAATCTCACTGCGTGGACAACACTTCAAAACCATACTACTACGTCAGACTCAGTTCAACCACCAGGTAAATCCTCCAGCTGAGCAAGAGGAAAACTCACAAGAAGGAGAATGAGGGAAAGAGTCCAGGCTTAATACAACCTCACCTTGACCGCTGTATTTGAAACAATGCATCTTTGAAGTGCCACGGGTCTAAAGACATACAGCTCCGCACCAGCCTCGCCTCCTTCTCCTGGCTATTCACGACTCCCGTCACAACGTCCCACTCATGAGCTCCCCACAGCCCCCCCCGGGCGCCGCCTGCCCCACACGCACCGCGCTCCCCGGCCCCCCTCGAACTCCATCCCCGCCTTCACCTCACGCCCGGCCCTGCCCCCCTAACACCCACCCCGACCCTCTGCCCCACCGGGCTCCCTGCGGAGCACCCCCGCCCCGCGCCCACCTAGTGCCAGCAAGTCGGCGGCGATGGCCTTGCCGATGCCGGTGCCGCCGCCGGTGACGATAGCCACCCGCCCGCGGAACAGCCCGGCCGCCAGCAGCCCGCGCGCCGCCGCCATCTTGCCCCCCGCCCCGCACACAGCCGCTCGCGCCCCCGCCCCCGCCGCCCCTGCCACGTGACGCGCGGCCCCGCCCTCCCGCCCGCCCGCGCCGCGGCTCAGCGCCGGGGACGGCGAGCGGGCGGTGGCGGAGCGGTGCGTGGGGCCCCGGGCAGCCCGTCGCTCCCGCGTCTTGCGGCACGGCACGGCGCAGCGTGGCACCGGGGCCCCGTGGGCGGCAGGTAAGGCGGGTGGCTATCCACGGGTCGGTAGCGGCCGGGTCCGTCCCCGCGGCGGGGAGCCGCTGGCCGCGCGTCCGGCGCCTGGGCGGGATCGGCTCCTCAGGTAGCGCCCTGGTGCCCCGGGGTCGCGCCGGCCTGCTGGGGCCTCCAGCGAGCCTGCTAGCCCCGTGCGCCGTCTCCTCTGCTTTAAAGGGGGGGGTCGTCGTGTTTTTCTGTACCGGTTCGGGTCAGCTTCCACAGCCATGCGGGAGGACACCCTCAGGAGCATGGCTGAGGGAGCCCCGGCCAGGAGGAGCCCGTGTAATGTTCTAAAGGTGTCGTAAATATCGGAGAAGGCTGCTGGTGTTCTCCGGCCAGGGACCCGCGGACGGAGAATCCCCTCTCCAGGCACGGGCTCTATCGGGAAGAGGTTGGGAAAGCTGAGGTGATACCATTTACCGTATCCCTAACATAGCCGTTTTGTGCTAAAATGCCTTTATGGTGGTTTTTTTTTCCCCCACTTATAATCGTCCTTAATAAGCTCGGTATTAATTATTCAGCTGACGTAGAGGACAGCCAACATTATTTTCCTTTATATTCCACAGTGAAGTGACAGAGCATCTTTGCCCATTGCAGGTGATTTTAACCAGTGCTGATGTGCCTGGGAGCATGTGTGTGCATGTTCAGTATCTCTCCAGGCATCTCCTCTGTCCTTTTCAATGTAAGAGGTGTTGGAACGTGTATCTCAATTTTGTCCTGTTATTTTTGCCTAAGGGGGAATGGCTAATGGGAGAAGAGAGTGAGAAAAAAATATTAAAAGACACATGTAAGTCTAGTGGGAGTATCATTGAGTCAGTTTTGGTTTTTTCATTTGTTAAACATTTTTTTTTTACTTTTCCCAAAACATGTTCTAAGGTCTTATACTTTAAATCAGAGACAGTTATTTATAAGATAACATCTTTATCCTGAGGTTCAGTGTGTTTCAAAGAAAGCTGTATCCCCTCGTTTTAAGTCTAGGGAAGGGGAGGCATGAAGAAGTTAACTTTGTCCAGACTCATTCAGCAAGGGGTGACAAGACAGGAGTGGACTTCTGCATGGTGACTTAGGCCAGTGAGGCAATTGTTAGACAAAGTTGCCTTCTGGATGGGCTAATGTTTGTGGAACACCCTAATATTTTAAAGCACACCGTTGCTTTCTGGAGGCAAAACATGAAGCACTGTGGGTGACACTGCAAGATACGCCCCTCCTCCCCCCCCCCCCCCCCCCCCCCTTATTATCTTCCACAATCTGTAGGCTCCAAAGATCCCCATTAACTGTTTCTGGCTGCCCTACATATTTTAGGCAGGCTGTATCAGAGTAATCATTAATTAATCCCACGGGGAAGCATTTGTCTGTGCTAGTGAACTAATTCTTCATATTCTGACCTGCCTGCCACCCTGACTGAGATGCAGGCCACCAAGGAAAATCCAGTGGGCCTCTGTTCATAGGACTTGCTTGATTTCAGTGTTCTTCCTGGAAAGCACTATCAAATGATTTTTTTCTTCCTTACCAGGATAAATTGCTTGGGGTTTGGAATTTCTCAGTAGTCATAGAAATGCCATAAATAAGGGGCTGAACATGTGAATTAAGGTTCTGTGAGTGAGGGTGGGAGGAGAAAGGGGAAAGGCATAAAGACCAGAGAGTAAGGGGACAAGAAAAGGAGACGCCCATTCCTTGGCATTCAGTGGAGGGTAGCCCCTTCTGGTACAAAACATATCCACAAAGAACAGAGCTGAGGTAACCAATACTCACAGATATTTTCAGGAGAGCAATGGCTTCTGTTCATTGTTGTGTGGGTTGCCTTTGCACCCGGGATTCAAAGTATACCTTTGTGTGAATCGATTTTACTCTGCTGATTAAAATACAAAATTATTTAAGCTGAAAAGAAGAAAATTCTATTAACTAAAATAAATTTTAATCTTCTCCTGTACTTGTACTTTCTTACTTGAAAAGGAATGTTAATTTTCTTTTATTGGTAGTATTAAAACATGTTGGTCTGCCACTTCATGCAGCCATATAGTGGTAAATTCAGTAAGCAGAAGGTGCTTTTTACATATTTATGTTATTCTATAAGCTTAATGTTCAGATTATTAATTTTTGTCTTAGGAAATGGTATCTGATTAGATGATTTTTTTAAATTACTTTTTCAGTATGTGGCACCTTAAATTTGGAAGAAAATAAATCTGCATTTAAAGCCTTGGAGTCTTAATTTTCAATTTTTGAAGTTAAAAACCATCTCAGTGTTTTTTCCTTGGTATAGCTATCACTTAAAACATTAAATATTCAAAAATCAAGATGACACATGTAGGAAAAGGAATTAATCAATAGGTTTTTTTCCAGTTGTCAGCTCCTTCAGAGTTGTGGGATTAGCACATTATTCTTCAACATCTACTGTTTTATTTATAGATTGAAGAGGAAAAACTAGATTTCCTGTTTCTGCAGCTCCCAGATTGTGTCTTGGCATTGAATGAATTAGTTCAATTTGTTGAGATGAACAGGAAACCGCATTTTCAGAAAAGTCTACTTTTGTCAAAAGCTGATTTTGTGCTTCGCCAGCCTATGGCTCAGCTATTCAGCTGATGACATCTGCCAGTCCAGTACACCGCCATGCTTCAAAAATCCTGGCAGAAATACGTACTGCCTTAATAATTCCTTATAGCCTGCTGTCCTTCAGGGGGTCTGTGCCCTCCCATAGTTCATAATCCATGTTGGCAAGGGGGAGGGTCTCAGAGTTGTTAAATACCAACCTGATGTGAGAAAACAGATGGCTCAAACAGGAGAAAAACCTCTGCAGGACCCAA
Organism: Falco cherrug; assembly: GCF_023634085.1. Taxonomy (NCBI): domain Eukaryota; kingdom Metazoa; phylum Chordata; class Aves; order Falconiformes; family Falconidae; genus Falco; species Falco cherrug. Next base: position 27,288,334 of record NC_073704.1, on the reverse strand, counting down.
ATGCTGGGAGAGGTATCCCTGGGGCCAGCAGTCTCACAAGGAGGTGAGAGCAGAGGAGATTTAATGAAAAATGTCTGAGTGCCAGAAATAAAACTGTAGGGTCAAAGACATTTTCTGACAGAGGGTTTATGCTAGTTAGCCTTCAGAAAAAATCAGGCTTGCACTCCAGCAGCCTCTGCTTTCACAGAACCCCACCCTTATGGATGCTCCAGGTTCATATCTTTCTTCTCCTGGGATACCAAATTGCACAAAGTATAACCACAATAATTTCTCCACATGCACCACCATCACCCATACCTATTACAAGAAATGCCTGGATTGGGCTGAAACCAAATGAAAACCAGTGTGAGTTTCTGCTTCTCTTGGGACCTTTTTGTGGGATTACACAAAAGGCCTCTTTGGAAATCCCTGCTACTTTCACCTCCTGTCTGCGCATTCTCTCCTGTGTCTGTTTTTCCTTTCATCACCTTTTGTTAAGAAGTCAGAGCCTTTCTGGTTTGTGGCTTCTGGTTTTAGTGTCAAAACAACTCCTGGTCAGCCTTAGCTGCTGGTCAGGCTCTCTGGTCGATTCATCTCTTCAGGGACATTCCTCTGGAAAGGTACTTTACTCTCAGTGGTATCTTGGGGGATTTCAGTCTAGGAGATAATCGGGATATTACAACCTTTCATCATTACTCCTAGGAATTTCATTCCAGTGTTTAAAAAAAATTATAGAAGATACCACCGACACCTCATTCAAAGTGGAGTTTGCAGTGGTGCAAGATGTAGGATATCAACATCAAAGAGTTTGAAACTGGTACATAGACAGATTTTCTAAATAATCACACCCCCTGCTAATACCGTGCTAATGATACTGAAGCATTCATTTGTCTGCAATTCAAAGTGCTGCATTTTTAATACCCTGGCACCATGGATCTGTATCTGCACTTGTATCCAGTCAAGAGTCCCCTGAGCCAACTAATTCCTGCTGTTGGAGATACCGTCTAAATATCTTAGATTATATTTACTGTGCAGTGCATTAAGCAATCCTGAATCACTCCCAGGGGAATCTTCCAGTTCTCTGCAGTTTTGCTTTTCAGCAATTCCTGGGCTGCAGCCAGGTGTAACTCTTGGAAAGCTCTGATCTGAAGCCCCCAAATATCTTGCATAGTAAAAACCACAGGATGTAGTTCAGTGTGGTATTTTTCAGATAATCCTTTCCAGACTGGATTTACAATTGTGTTTTCCACTGGGCTGCATGTCTGCACCTTCTTGCTCTTCAATTGCAGGTATTTCTATGTGTGGTTTCTCCTTATTTTGTCTAAGTAAAGCAGTGGGGTGCTTGACCTTGCCAGCGCAGAGCAGGGCAGGAAAGAGAGAGAAGACTGAGATGGTCAGGCATCTTCTGAGTAGGAAAGGAAGGAAAAAAGAGCATGAGGTGCCAACACAGGGTCCTAGTTTTCAGTTATTGTAAAGGTCAGGCAAGAGTCCAGCACGCATTATCACTGCATCATTTCCTAAGGAAAGGAAACGGGTCTTGCAGTCCTTCACTGAAATCACCTGCCAGGCAGGTCTCTATAGCTAGGACTGTACTGTCTTTCTCTGCACTCTGGAAAGGAAGGTGAGAGGATCAAAACTCTGGTTTCATGTACTACATGTTTGCTCTGTTACTGTCGCTAGGCATCTGCTTGGATGCCTAGAGGAGGCACAACACCCATTTGATGTGTGCAGCAAGCTCCTAGCAAATCTTCCAATCCCATTTAATACCAAGCCTTCAAACTGAGGATGAATCAGGTATTATACCAATAAAAATAGATGCTTGTCCTGGTTTCAGCTGGGATAGAACTAATTTTCTTCTTAGTAGCTGGTACAGTGCTGTGTTTTGGATTTAGTATGAGAATAATGTTGATAATATACCAGTGTTTTAGTTGTTGCGAAGTAGTGCTTACCCTAAATCGAGGACTTTTCAGTTTCCCATGCTCTGCCAGTGAGCAGGTGCACAAGGAGCTGGGAGGGAGCAGAGCCAGGACAGCTGACCCAAAATAGCCAAACGGGTGTTCCATACCATAGAATGTCATCCTCAGTATATAAACCGGAGGGAGTTGGCCAGGGGTGGCCGATCGCTGCTTAGGGACTGGCAGGGCATCAGTCAGCGGGCAGGGAGTAATTGTATTGTGCATCATTGGTTTTCCCTTGGGTTTTACCCTTCTCTCTTCCCCACCTCCACTCCCACCCCCCTTAATTACTATTACTATTATTACATTTTTTATTGTTTAAACTTTATTTCAATTATTAAAGTGTTCTTATCTCGACCCACAGGTTTTTCCTTTTTCTGATTCTCCTTCCCATCCCACTGTGGGGGGGTGGGGGTAGTGAGTGAGCAGCTGCGTGGTACTTTTGTTGCTGGGTTGCTGGCTGGGGTTAAACCATTGCAATGCTACACCTGATCCCAGCCTAAGGGAGCTGCGCAGGCAGGATGCTGGGCTCAAGTTGGTGACACTCACTTGTTTGGCTGTTCTATGGTAAAGTGTAATCCATCAGTGATCTGGTGGATGGGTTCGGAATTACAATGGGCACCTGCTGTTTCAAGGTGCAGGATGGCCTGCTTTGGCAAACGCAGAAGTGAGGGGTAGAACAAAGGAATTGAGAGAGCATGTCTCCACTTGATTGTCGAGAGATTTTTTTTTATACAAGATTCAGGGACTTCTGCTGAATTTATTCAAGAATCTCATCTAAACCACTTGGTTTGCTTTGAAGATGTCAAACTAACTTCCATTTCCAAGTCATTCTCCTTTTAAAGCCTTGGTTCTCTTCAAAGGCTAATGTGCACGTGGCATTCATTGACATTTTTAGCACAGTATAATAAACATAAAGAAACAGATCTCATGCCTGTGGAGGCAGTGGGAAGCTTTGAGTCCTTTGTCTCAATTTCTCTTTTTTCTAGCAGTCTGGACAAAGAAATGGGGAGACAAGAGAGAGACAGCACTGCAGGCTTTCACTTTTAAAAAGGTAGACCAGTACAGTTTGGGGATTTTGAAAAAGTTAGTATGCAAGAAAATCAATTAGGCATTTCATTTAATATAAAATAAAAATGCACAGCTATACTTGTATGCTGTTTTCCAGCCTTCAGTAATACTGATCTACACAGCAGTTATTTTTCTGTGACATTTAGAAAAGTTATGGAACAACAGAGGAAAATAAAAAGAACTGATTCATAAAACAGATACTCTAAAATGTCCTTGACTTTTAAAAGAATCCTTTGAAGATGTCATCCAGAAACAATTCAGTGATACTTTGGAGCACCTCTCTTCATTACTTTTTTTTGTTTTGTTTTGGCTGTATCCACAGAATACTGTCAGCAAGTGTTTGGGCATCTGACAGAAGGACAGCAGGGAGAGCAAGGGGCATGAGCCACTCAGTGTGGCACCAGGACCAGCGAGCCCTTAATCCGTACTCAAGCAAGTCAAGTCTTGCTGCAGGTGCATCTTCAGTGATGGTCAATCCATACTGGCTGACACAGGTCCAGCTCATGGTGCCAGTGGGATTGGTCCAGAAGCTGCTCAGCAATGTGGGGCAGCACTGGCACTAATGCCACCAGCCAACAGGCAGGAGCCATGTAAATGAGAAGGACTGGGCAAACTTGGGTCTGTCGGCACTTGCCTGCAAAGATTGTGTTGCTTGCCCACTCCTCCCTTTGCTTTTAGCACCCTCTGCTTCTGATGGGAAGGCGTGGGGCAGCAGGGCTCCATTAGCAATCAGCCATAAAGTTTTTGGTGGTATAAGTCATCTTATTGCGTTATCCCCTCTGCTGCAGTGCTCAGCACCATCCTCTGCTTTCTGCAGTCCAGCTTGAGGACTGCTTCTGCTTGGATGCACAGTCAGAGCGTTTCTTGTCTCTCTTTCCAAGAAGTGAAAATGCTTTGAAGCTTGTGGATTAAGCTGTGTACAGACAATGCAGCCTCACGATGGGCCGCTGCCACGAGGGGCAGTTTTTCTCCCCCTCCTTAGAAATTCTTTCCTCTAGGGATAGATGCATGGTGAACCTGATGAGGGAATCTGTCTGGCTGAAAATAACATTTTATTTTCTTTTAAAATGCAAAAGGGTTATTTTCAGTGAAATAAGTCCCCCTGTCAAGCTCACCGCAACATGCACAGACCCCAATACTGATAGGGAGGGGCTAGTCTTGCCTTGCCTTTTAATGTGTCATTCATCACAGCCTTGAGCAGTTGCTAGGTTCAAGTAACTCTGTAATCTAGTTTGAGCTATTTCATCATGAAATGGAGAAGGACATTGTCCTCTGTTTCAGCAGGGCGTGATGAGGATGCATATGTGAAAGATCATGTGGAGTCATTTAGAAATTTAAAACAGATCCAAAGCTGTTGAGGGAGCCCTACCATTTCACCCATTCCCAGAATAAGGTCTGAATTAAACATAGGTCATGCCACATGATTTTGTAAGGTGTGGGGCTGCATGTCCTCAATTAGACCAGTGCATTTTGTCATAACAGGATTGATTGGTGACAGACAGATCTGTCCTGAACAGCTGCATGCATCTGATACCATCTATTTTTCATATGTACAATCTGCTAGCAGATAACCCCTTTAAAAATATTAAGGATTGGAAATAATTCTTCAGGTAACGTGCATCCTCAGAAACACACGCATGCACATGCACAAAATCAAGAGGCAGGGTTGCGTAGAGAAGGGATTAAGGATAGGGGTGCTATGGAGTTGATCCATGGCTGGGGAATCCTCTCTTAACGTGTGTCTCTGGGGTAAATTTCTCCTTATCTCTTCCCTGTCCTGGGTAATTCACGATGCTTCTAAAGCACAGGTTTTTTGTTCTGCAGATAACCCCTGCATGATGTGAGTGAAGACACAGTGCCAGTTTTTCTTGTGTTGAGCATTTTATGTGACTGTAAAAATAAAAATTGATGCTCCTCACTGCTCACTGTCTACATTTTTTCCTCTAATGTCTGCTCTGAGCAGTTATAAAAAGGTTACTTGTGTTTTAGCAGGGATTTAAGATCAAGGATTTTATTAGCTTGCGGGAAGGCTCTTCCTTCCTGTCTGTGTTCAAACCGGATAATTTCTCTTCTGTTAGCAGCAGGATCAAACCCTGAAAACCAATGGAAAAGGCTTCCGTTGACCTAAATGGTGCAAGGCCAAGCTTTTAGGCTCCTGTTATGTGTGTCAAAGACTAATTCTGTCATGAGAAGTGTAAGAAGTGTAAGCAGCAATAGCTTTACTGCATAGTAACAGAAGATTGTGCTTCTAAAAATTCCTCTACAGAGTGTTTTTGCAGAGCCACCTCCCCAGGGTTCTCCATCTGTTTTCACACAAAGATTAATAACAAATTGTTTGGCTAATAAACTTCTCCCTGCTATCCTTGAAATCTGACCATTTATTTTCCCTCCCTCCCATGGACAGTTATTGGATTCCTGTCTGTCCCTGTGCTCTCACATGGGAGACATCACTAGTATTAGATGCACAGCAATTGTCATGCTTCAGCTCCACAGCAAGGCTTTTAAGGGGTGAAGAGCTCAGTGTATGGCTGACATGAGTTGATGCAGTAGATAGCTGTGTAGTGATGAGAGCTGTCCTTGTTCTTACAGGATGTATAGAAAAGGAAGAGAGAAAAAATAAGCTGTGTGTACTCTACTGTGACTTCTGCAAGAGCCCATTTTTTGTTTGCAAATAGGAAGAAAATATTCTTGGGGAAAATGGGATTGTGGCTTGAACCTGTTTGATTCACCAGCATCCCTGCGGGATGTGGGGCTGATGGTGGTGTTTCGAGGTGCTGTGTTCAGAAGTCTGGACCAGGTGGGAGAGCGTATCCCAGCTGGTCCATTGGTAGAAACAGATGAGGAAAGAACAAACATCTGTTGTGAAAACAAGCTTAAGATCAGGAAAGATCTTTGTGATCTTTCAATCTGACTGCTCCCTAATACAAGCCATAGGACTTTCCCACACTAATACCTTTTCTAGTCAAGTACTGGTGACCAAACAGCTGCCAAGATACCCAGTCCAGATTTGGAAGTTTCCAGTGATGGGACAACTTTCTACAGCCCTCTGTGATGTATATCAAGTGACACCTACCACTTTGTTAAAACACCTACCTAACGTCTGGCCTGTGTTTGTATCTTTCAGCTTTTTATCTTACTGCATCCTCCTCTGCTGGATCAGAGGGTTCTCCTTCACCATGTTTTTGTTTCTGATGTAGACAGACTAATATCAGATTTTACTTCCTTGTGCCTTAAACAGAATAATCTGGGCTTCTTCACTTCCTTATCCCAAGGGCTCTGACCCAGCCACAGCAACGACACTTCTTAGGGGCTTGTCTCCCATAGCCCGTTCCCTCCCCTGTTCTGAGCTCAGGAGCAAGAGAAGTAGAAACTGAGCTGCCACCCCTTGACAAACATGCTGTTGAGGTGTTTCTTTCTAGTCCTGGTGGAAATTCACAGTGGCAGTAGCTGCTATAGCGGGGGTGGGAACATATGACATAGCAAAATAACTGGGGGGATCGCAGGGCATCTTCCGGTTATTAATCAGCATCCCACCTGACCAGTGAGCACAAGAACTGGACATGGATTTCCAGTGCCTATCTGTGACAGATTCCTTGCTTCTCCTCTCATAGTTAAGGCTGACATAATCCTTTAGGCTTTGGCGTTGCACTGAGAACTGATGTTAGTTTATCATCTACTGTGATTTTAACCAATGTCACAGCTGTATAAACCTTAAGGAAAAAAAAACTTCAACCACAAATCTTTGCCTGTAGCTTTATGTTGGTTTTAGATGTTACTGGCAAGTCATCTCCTTTTCAAAGCAGTGGGGACTGATCGTGGAACTACAGCCAGGATCTTTGTGAATCTAATCCCAAATCAACTTCTGTTTCTCCAGACCTTTAGTAGATCACCCCAACAGTGATAGTTTTGGCTTCTCTGTAGCTCCAGGCCTGTTTTCAGTACCTCTGGGAGGGGAATCTCACTGTTGTTTCAGGGGCTTATTAGGCTCAGTCATAATTTTTGGATTTCATAGATGCAAGCCATGAAGTTTTATTGCTAATTCTCAAAGAAAAATGTTAGAGCCTATTGTACTTACTGGATGAATTTACTACAAAGAGTGAGTTTATTCCATATAATAAATTTATTCCATTTCCCCATAAAGGCATTTTTAAAAAACACTGAATGAAAACTTACATGAATTCCACTGATGTGAAAAGATCTCGGAGTCCTGCCAATATTAACATGTTAAGAGCCAGAGCTTGCTATCTTTGAAGTCAGTGGATGGTTTGCTTTGGAATTAAAAGGAGGAAGTGGAAAGTGAAGTATTAGATTTCACTGTGAAGTTTCTTGCATATCCCGTTCCTCTTTTATATTATGGTATGTGTAAAACTGGCTATCTACATGATGCTTCCAAACAGATGTAAAGGCTGTGTTCCTCAGGCAGACAAGGTACAAGAACTGTATTGAGAAATTGCTTCTCATTAGCTCATTTATGTTTGGGGGGGGGTTCTGGGGGGGAGGGGGATGGTGGAGGTGATGAGATGCTTTTCCCAGAGACCAGAAAGGTCTCTGGGGAAAAATCCCTTCTTGTTTTTGCTCCATTCTCTGTTGAGGTTTCAAAAAATAATCTGAATTGTTGAGTTCTTCAAAGCCATGTAGAGCCAATTGGTCAGTCTTAGGTGTTAAAGTGACACAAATAAAAGTTGTGTGTGTTTGTGAGAGAGAGCGTACGGGGCATAAATAGTTGATCTAGAGTTCTGCAAAACATTTCAAAACAAACTAGAAAAATCTTGTATCAGTGGGAAGACCAGGACCATGCTGCCACATCTGAAAGTGCTCAACTAGTTTCTAGCATCTGTTCAGGTAAAACAATTTCCCTGGCATTGTGTGGGCTATAAACTATGATTACTGTGTTTCTTAGTTTCCTGTTAAAGAGATGAGTTAGATACTAGGTAGAAGCTTAATTATTGGTCATGTGCATTTTTTGAAATATAAATGTGAATGTTCAACAGAGGTCTTCAGAGGTTGTTAAATGTTATTCAGTGTATTCAGATTTGTACCTAAATACTAAATGAATACTTGGCACGGTCAGTTTCGTAATTGTTATGATATCTGAGAACCATTAATCCTGCTTCGTCCATGTCCATGGAGGATTGTCTGTCTCAATGCCTCTTTAATTATATGTTTTTTACTTAGGCAGCTTTCCCACAGATAACAGTGTCACTTGATATTGCTGTTAATTTTGCTTGAATGAGGAGAAAAAACTGAAGCTGCTGTATTTGTTAACAAAGCTTTGAGAAGATTTGGGTTGTTTTCCCTGCACAACCAGGAGACTTGGCTGTGGTTTCCAATTCCCTCCCTAGTGAAGTCATCTTAATAGTAATTTTGCTTTAAATCCACTGTATATACTGTATTTTTAAGGTTTGACAGCACTACATAATGCTAAATTGGTATGGATTGAAACATCATTCATTTTGACATCATTTGATTACTTTTTGTAATACCCTTGCAATGGGCAGTAAATCAGAAGACACTCAAAATGAGAAAGTCTGGCACCAATATACCTGTTGTAATGAGGATGAGCACAGTATTCCTGCTGCAGCTGTCTAATCTAGGCCAATCCCTTAAATCAGTCAACTTCTTTTTCCTCTATGGTTTTGTTTCTGCATTCTCATGTGTATGGGCCAAAACTATTGTCTTCTGTTTGCTTCCAGCATTGCAGAGGAATATTAAATTCACCCAGTAAGCTGTGCTTGTTTAATCTCTTTTTATAAATTATTACTCTTTCCTTTTCCAGTAGCTTTGGTTTGTTACATTTAAAATTGGAACCTGAGAATCAGGATTAGGTGATATTACAAAGCATGTATCCATGTAATAAAATTGAAGTTCAGGACAGTAATAAGGATCTTCAGATGACACTTAAACCAGTTGAAAGTAACCCTTTATGGGAAAACCATGACCATTTTTTCTGCTTGGTAAGAAAAAGACACTTTTTCAGCCTTCTTTGTCATTTTAGGCTGGGAATGGAGTGCATAATTTGGATGTCAGCAGTGGGACATCTTACCAAAGCAAAGCATCCATGGGACCATTGCCTAATCAATGACTTCTAAGTGCAGGACCTGTTAGGTTGGAAACAAGTGCTGCAAGATGCCAAGTGAGGGTCTTGAGAGCAGCAGTGGGATGGAGGAGACAGTGCAGAAAGAGAGCAAGTCTGGAAGCCAGAGCCCTCGCCATGGCTCCATGAGAAGGGCTGTGGCAACCACTGTCACCTTTGATGGGGAAGCCACTATGGACCGGAGGAAAAAGAAGAAGAAAGAGTCTCGTCCTGAGTCAATAATAGTGTATCGGTCAGAGAATGAGAATAAGGTGGAAGAAGAACAGGTGGATGAAGAAGGAGGGGAGAGGAGCTCTGAGGAAGGCTCCAAGTTCCTGGGTCAGTCCATGGCAGATGGTATGTATTCCTGGGAACACCCATTTTCCATAAAGTTTTTTTTGATGCCAGCATACGCTAAAGTCAAATGTAAGTGACTCTGGGACCAACCCTCTCCAAGACTGCGGGCAAGGAGAGCCTGAGTTCATACATAAAACCACTCTGAAATAAAAAGCATTACAGGCTGATCTGGGGTGTCCTTGCAGTTCTTTGCAGAGGTTGGTTGTTGCTGCACTCATTTTTAAATGTATGTTTAAATGTTAGGGTTGATCCAGAAGAATGCTGTGTGTGCTTTAAGCCAATGATGCTGTGATCAAGCTCCTGTCCATGCTTAAAACAACTGCCTGTTAAGTGAAAGGATAGAAGCAAATGGATTTAGTGGCTCTACCTGTGACAGGGAGTTTTACTCATTATCTAGGATTTGCTGTTGCTTTCTGTTTGCATATTCTCAGCACAGCTTCCTCTTTAAGAGTGATTGTTTGGCAAGGTCATCATGGGGCATCTTGGAGCCACTTTCGCTTCTGATGCCTGTCCTGGATACCCTTGCAGGGAAGAAGTGTGGGAGGCAGGTCCTATGGCTAATCCTCTTGTGAATCGGCAGTGTGGGCTGGTAGGGGCTTAAATGTGAATGCATGCTCCTCATCCATCAGCTGCAGCAGATTCCCTCATGATCTTAACCCCTATCCTCATGGCTTATCTGCTGCCTTCCTGTTTTGGTGGGCTAGTTCAGACTGCTGAGCCTCCTTTTAAGAGCCTCTGAAGACCTTCTTTCAAGCTAGTCAGAATTAAGACTGGGAGGAAGTATATTTTAGGCCCATAGAGTTTTTGGCCGGTATCATTGCAGGGACTGTCCTAATGAATTTCACTTGGGAACTAAGCCAGTCTGTGACTTTAACATGCATCCCAACACTTTCCTGTTTGGTGCCTTTGCTGATCCCTTAAAATGCAGATATAATTATATGAGAGTTTGTAAGCTTTTTCTAAACTTTGAAAATTAATTTGGATTGAGATACAGTGGAAATGTAAAGTGAAATACTAGCTATTCAAGTATAACTCCATGTATGGATGTGCTTATTCCAGAACAAGAGTCTTAGTCATATTTCACGCCAAGTGTTCACACTGTTAAGGAATAAATCTATGAAGGTACCAGAGAAAATAGGCATGCCATTTTTGATTCAGTTACTGTGGCTCATCTTTCTCATACACTCCTGCAGCACTTTCCCTTCTCATATCGTCCCTAGTGCAGATGCTGGAGTCTTCTCCCTTGTGATTTCTATCATCTGGAATTCATGTCTTCTCCCTCATTAGTTCTTCCATTTTCTTCTGTGATAATCTTCTTTATACTGCATTGCTTATTGCATTCCATCTTTTTTTAATTTAATTATAACTCCATATGCACTATCTAATTGTCTTTGGGGATTTACAGAAAATACTCTGTACTGAAAATAAATCTAATGTAGATGAGTTTATCTGTGTTTGTAGGTGTCTGGAACATGCCTTTAGACAGCCGCTATGTCACCTTGACTGGAACAATCACCAGGGGAAAGAAGAAGGGTCAGATGGTGGACATCCATGTCACACTAACGGATAAAGAGCTACAGGAACTGGCGAAGTCAAAGGAGCCCCCTAAAGAGGACATGCCTGAGAAGAAGAAATGTGATGTTGGGCTGGACAGAGGACCCCACATTGTTCTCTGGACCATCATCTGCCTCCCCATCATTTTTGTAGTGTCCTTTGTGGTTTCATTCTACTATGGAACCATTACATGGTACAACATCTTCTTGGTATACAATGAAGAGAGGACCTTCTGGCACAAAATCACATTTTGTCCCTTTTTAATCATCTTCTACCCAATTATAATTATGGTGGTGTCTTTTTCCCTAGGCCTGTACTCAGCTGTGGCGCAGGTAGCATGGTCCTTTGGGTACTGGTGGCATGCTGTCAGGGATATGGAGAAGGGCTTCTGTGGCTGGCTCTGCAGTAAGCTGGGTTTGGAAGATTGTTCTCCATACAGCATTGTTGAGCTGCTAGATTCTGACAATATCTCAGGTAGTCTTTCTGGCAAGAGCTCTGCACAGGGGGTTGAGACCTCGGCAGTCTGAGCCTTTGTCCTGGCTGACTGTTTTGGTCATATGTGAATGGTTTTCACCTAGACAATAACACACTGATATTTTTTTTTATATATATATATATTTAAACACAAACTTAATTAATAAAATATTGGGCTGGGAGTGCTCTTTAAATGTCACAGAATGCAAGTGTGCTAGCTTCCCATGGTCTGGGTGGGGAGGTGCATGGCTCTCCAAGGACTTGTCATCTGTTTTAGCTAATTATAACTTGTGGGAATGGTGAGAAAATCCAGGTCTGTGGGGCTCAGGCTGTTTGTGGAGTGGCAGAGATACATGCTGAAAAGTCCACTTCTGTAAAGTGGAACTTTACATTTCAGATATAGGACATAACCGTGATCCGTTGACGCAGTGAAAAGAAGTCTCTACTCAGGGGTTGAACTTCAAGAGACAAGAACCTGTTCAGAGGTGAAGGCTAAATTGCAAAATGTGTGATGTTCCTGCAGTTTTCCTAGAAAGGGTCCTTTAACAGCCCTTCCAGTAAGTGCAGCAGACCTTCCCAGTAGGCTAGCTGCTTAGACACTGTCAGTTTGAAAAACAGACCACTGGAATAGTTGTGCCCAGCCTTTCACTGGGGGAGGACAGCATAGTCCCCAACAAAGGCACGTGAGCTGTACACTGACCTGAAACACACCCATCACATGATGGAAGAGTAGAGCTTGCTCTGTAATGCAGTGCATGGGGACCTGACTGACCTGTCACCAGCACCCTCAGGTGACTGTAGGTGCACAGACAGGTGGTTAGGACACACCTGCATTTGCTGTCTTGATAGGTGCACTGTTAGGAAGGAATGGGCTGTGGGAGTCATATACAGTGTGCAGTGCAAACAGTTGCATTATAGGCAAGAAACCTGCTCTGAGGAAGGGTGATCAGTTTGCAGGTCACTGCAATGTAGGTTTGGACCAGCAGCACCTATGTTTAAGGAGGTGGAGTTGAAGGTGCTTGGGATGGGACAGTGTTACTGAAACAGTCATTTTGTTTTTCAGGTTGCTCTTATGGAAGAGCTGCTGGACCTTCTCTTTCAGAACAGGGGAGTCCCTGAGCCCGTGTTTGTTAGTGCCAGTGCAAATTGCATTAGTGCCTCAGCTCTGGAAATCTGCATCCCACACACACTTCCTCGTTAATTATACGGATGAGCAACGGATTATATATCCTCCTCTCCTCATGTCTCATTTTCATAATTGGTTTGGCTCCTTTTGGGACTTTGCATGGCATCTTAGTGGGCTCCCAGACCAGGCTGAGGTGGCCACCATATGCTGGAAAAAATTTGTCTCTTCAAAAAAAAGATTAGCAGAAATGTTCTTTTTCTGGATTGACTCTTAGGATTCTGGCCTAAGGAGGACACAGGGAAAATGAAAGAGATGTATAACGGACTCTATTGGGGACTGAGTTACATGTCTGAAACATGAATAATTTTCTGAGTGCTCTAGTTCAGCTGGTGTTGCTAGTAAGTCTGGCTCAGCCCTAACCCAGAGGAGCCTACCATTTGCATGCGTGTACGTAGATAATTTGTAGTGTGCAGTCAGTCAGGCTGCACAGTCACTCATGTCTGTATAGATGTTTCACTTCCCCAGTCTCCCTACCAGAGGGGGAGCTGCTCTAGTTTTAGGATGGTAAAGAGAAGCATTCAGAAGCTGGATTTCACAGGAACTAATGCTTTGTGTTGCATTTCAAGGAGGAGCTCAAGACTACACTGTCTGTCCTGGTTAGGACATCTGGGAACCGGTGATGTATAAACAAGTCCATCCAATCCTCTAGGCATGACACTGAGAAATAAGTGAAGTCCCTGCTGCGTCCGTGGTCTGTCCCCTTCTGGGAGGTCCAGCCAAAGCAGCCTCTTAGCGCTGCCGTGAGGATGAACACTGTGAATAGTGTAGAAGCCAAATATCAAGAGCAGGTTTGTCCCCACACTTTACCAATAAAGCAGAGGTGCTCCCTGGGCACAGGTACAGCCAGGCTGTGTTTGCTGCTTTCTGATGCACAGCTTGCAGTTTTTACTGGTTAAGTCTGACAGCTAAGGCTGACACATGCCTGGGACCAGTTCAAGCAGTAAAATGCCTTTCACAGGGCTGTTTCAATCAGGGAGCTTGACGTGCTGCTGAATCAATAGAGAAGTCAAGGATAAGTCATGCCAGTGCTGGCAGTCTGTAGTGACCCAGTGCAGCCACTCTGCTTAATACTCTTCCACATGGAAATTGCAGGCTCCCACATGGCTGGAGGGTGGGAAGAAGTAATGCTTAACAAGCATTAATGGGAAGGAAGGCCTGCTGGCAAGTGTTCTCACGCTTTGCCTAGAGGGACACTGCTGGCATGAAAGGGGTGGATTGTGTATCTTGGCCCCAACAAGTGGGTTTGAGAGAAGGATGGCTGGCAAGTATGCATTGCTGCAGAAGGACAAAACCCAATTCAGCTGTCACTGCCAAACAGCAGCTGTTCAAGGCTAGACGAAAGGCTGGGGTCAGTGGCACAAAGAGCCTTCAGCTTACAGAGGGCTTGAATGATAAATACTAGCTCATTACAGAACACAGCCATGTGAAATGTCTGTTGAGCTGCAGGATTTGCTTTCAGGATTGCAAATAGCCTGCCAGAGTGGGGACAAAACCAAATCTGTGCCTCTTACTGCTATGTAGACACAGAGGAGTGTCAGAGAAGTCATTAATACCCTCCCCCTGCCGTGGCAGCTATGCTGGGATTGGAGGCCACCTTTCTGGGGATATACTGGAACAATCCATTGTGTGTTTTCGAATTTACACTTAACCAAGCTTGCCTCTGCACCTGCTGAAGTCAGGGTGTTCTGCCACTGATTTTGGTTGGGGCTAGTTTAAGCTTGGGATTAGTTCTGGTGCTATTTATAAACATCTTATTGAAAATTTTCTCATAACAAGTCTGGATAGCTTTCTCTTTTGCTCCTGGAATGATTTGCCTGCTGCAAAATATATAATAATTATCAATTGTTGTAATAGAAAAAAGCACAAGTTTTTGTCTTGTTCTACCCTTGCTTTCAGAAACTCACAAGTAATTTCTGCTTATGTGCCACTGTCAAACTGCAGGGAATTCCAGTTATTCTGATTGTTGAGTGTGTTTCTTGCTGCTGTAGTCGGGATGTTTTGTTAAGTAAAGATAGTGTACGTTTGCTGATTGTTATTTTTAATTGCATTCCCTTTTCCCATCCTTGCTGGCCTGGGTGGAGAATAAATATGTACGTGGCTTTAGAATAGTGTTGCTCTCATGTTTCTGCTTGACTTTGTGTTAAAAACAGTGCTGTGGGATGAACACAGTCATTCTATGCTGATAATTGATTACAAGTCATTATCTTTGAAGACCCACTTTAAAGTGTGTCTGAAATGTGTCTCAGTTTTACCTCTTGTTTAACCTGTGCCTATCCAGAACTGTCATATCTCTGGGCTCTGGGTTCTTGTTTGCTTTTACTTCCTAGTGCACAAATGAAAACTTCTGATTTAATTTCATTTCTTGGGTATCTGTTTGGCTTTAGCCCCAAGGATCTGTAGGGAGAGACACGCTTCCATACCAAAATAGAAAATACATTTAACTCTACAAATATGGTCTGTGTGTCTGCGACTTGAAACTGCTATTTACAGCTGTGCTGGGAAGATTTCTTACAACCCCTAAGTACTCCAGCCATGGCTCTGATAAGTCGAAGGAGAATCCACCAAAACAGTTCTTTTGAGGTGTCTAAATATTAAATGATACCCTTGGTGCTCTCCCACACTGTCTTACTACAGTCCTACCCTCCTGCTAGCACAGGGCAAACACATTTGGCATTTTCTTTCTTCTAAGAAAGAGTCATTAATCTTTGGAAGGCCCAAATGAAATTCCTAGCCAAGAGCTAGCACAGCTTAGTGTAACAACTCTTCCAGCCAAAAGGCTACCTGCAGGTGATTTTCTCAAACGGGCAGTGCCATGGCCAATGCAATAGCTGGAAATACCAGGAAGGTGCTTTCAGTGTGATGCCTGCTGCAAACATTGTCAAGGGAACAGGATTCCCTGCATGGTGGGTGTACGCTGGGGACTTCCCACCTCCAATGAAGAACCTGGTGAAGGACACTCAGCTTCCTGGTGTGGCAGCATGAGGTGGAGGGTAGTGAGCCCAGAGAATTAGCTCATTAGTCTTTGCAGTTCTCACCTTTGAGGTACAAGGTTTATAATTTTATAAGATAATGGTTAGCAGTGGGAGAGACTCCTATGGATGACCTTTGCACCAGGCAAAACACACCTGTATGACTGCACCATGTATTTCACCAGGGGGAGAGAAGGTGCTAATTCTGCCTGCTGACTTACCTATCCCATTCAGTTTCTTTGAGAACTGAAACAATCACAGTGTAAACTGTGCTTTTAACCATAACTAGTCTCTTGAATTTACCCTTCTAATCCATCAGGCCCATGCTTTGAACCCCAGGGCTGGGAACCTGCAATTCCTCACTCTGAAACTATCAGCTGCTCCATGGATCTGTGTGGCCATCCCCAGGGATACCTTTTCAAAGCTGCAACTGCTAGTTAAGAAAAACCACTCCAATCTGCTCTTGCACACTGAAGCACGCAATTACACTAGCACTGAAGAGAGAAAAGAAGGATGCATAGCCCACATTCCTGTGCTGTGATGGACACGATTTTGCTCAAAATTTATGCAAGCCCTTTTTGTCCCAGACAATGAATTATTTGTGGGACCAGTGCCTTTCCTGCTTATTTCCAAAGACTTGTCAACATGGAAGCAGTTAGTTTAACATGGATTAATTTCTGAGTAGATTAGTCCATCCAAGTTTATACCCTGTATGGAAATGGAAACTCACAAAAAGAGGTTGAAGCAAATGCAGGGGGCTAATCTGGTTGGAAATGCAACGTTTTAATTAATTTGGCAAATTAGAAGGGATATCATGTTTGCTTTCTTGCCTACTAAAGCATGATTTCTCTTCAAACAGGCAGCCACTTAATGATGCAGGAAGGCTTGTAGTTGTGTGTCGGATCAGGTTAAATTGCCAGGGGGGTTAAAAAAGCCCCCTAAGCATCTTTTCACATAAACAAGTGAAGTGTGACTGCATGTGAACAAGCAGCCCAGAGAAACGAGGCTTGAGGGGCTCTCATGGATTTCCCCCCAGTTCCATTAACTTTCAGTCTTCGTGATTTCTTGTCATTAGACAGTAGCTGAAGTCTGTCAGAATGCATTAAGATAAAGAGAACACCTAAGTCAGGCCAACAATGTATTTGTCCCTGTGTTAAAAAAATGCTCTTGCTTTTAGCATGCTAAAACATTAAATCTTCCCCGCAAAACAGAGAAGCTAAAATCTGTTGTGGTTTGCATCCGTTGAAATTAGGCATGCCATGGATTAATTTGACCTGGAATGCTCTAAGATACAAAATTTCTGCCCAGATGTGATCTCCCTGTCTTAGGGCTCCTTTTCCCAACCATTTCTTTCAGCTGAAAATTCAACTTCACAAGATAAAAAAGGATAACTGCTGAATTTCATAGTATGTTCTGCCTGGCAAACAGGATAAAAACCCACCTCCCAGGCAACATATTCCCTCAGGGCTTGGTTTATTACAAGTTCATACATCGGTAATGTATATTAAGACCAATATATTTGAAGGTGCCTTTGACTATTTTCATATGCATGCCAAATTCTTTCTGCTCCTACAGTGATAAGGTAAGTGAATAAATTATTTCTACTACAAAATAACAGCAAACTGGCTCATTGTGATATAACACAAATATAGCTTAATTTATTCTAGCCTGGTTATCTGAATTGCCTGCACTTGTGATCCTAACAACCCCAAATATTGTAAGTACACTGAATGGCTTTTGCAATATCAGTCCTGGGCATGAATCCAACAGCTCCTAGGGTAGTTGGCCTAAGGAGAGCATGCCTTTTATTCAGTCTGTCTTTCTAAATTACATTACTTGTCCTAAACTATGGAAGTGTCAGCTTCTAATGCTTTCACTATGATGCATTTAAATGTATTTGTAGCAAGCTGCCCTTATAATTAAAGGCAATTACTAGAATATCTTTCCATCATAATGGGGATTTTCCTTAACATTTATCCATGTAAAAGTTCCACACAGAATTAATAAACACAAGCAATTTTAACCTCCATTAATTTATTCAAATGAGCTCCCCTGTGACTTAAGAAATGAGCAGAAATGATTCCTAGTATTTGCACGTAGTAAAAGAAAAAAGGTCAAATATTGAATATAGTAAACAGTATCATCCCAGGGCACATGTAGTGTCATTCGTAAATGACATCTCAGTTCTCACCAAACGTGTTGATAGAGCTACCTTTAGTGACTTCAAAGCAGAAAATAATACTGACTCCTCTACAGTGCGATTACACACCACTGAAGCAATGAATGCTAATATTGAAATGGGCTGTAAGGCAGAAGTTTTATGTGGTGGTGGTGACTTCAGCCAGCCCCACGATTACAGCAGGATTGCTCTGAGGCTGTACTTCCACCCTAAAATCAAGTCTCTTTTGATGGCTAAATTTGCCATTTATTTCCATAGAATGTTTTCCTTGTCTAGTACAAAAATCCTGCAGAAACCAGCAGTTGTCATCTTGATGACTCACTTCTCTCCAAGGAATTCCTGCAAAAAATAACCGACAGGGAAAATTTGAAAGTATTCTTCCCTGCCTCTACACCTGATACTGTCACATGTCTGCTAGTGTCATGGGTTAACATTAAGTTACGCAAATAAAACCCAAACTTAATCCCTTCTTCTTTCCTCTGAAATAGCAGCTCCCTCCTTCACACTGCTACTTCATTCCCCGAAGCCGTACAACCTGGGAATTCACAAGAATCAAAAGCTTTAAAACATGAAAATATTGCAGTGCTCCATTTTTAAAGTGCATTAAAGCTGGTATTTCTCTAAAGAGCCAAACTTCCATCCTTTCAGTCCGATTTCAATCTGCTTCCAGGCATAGGCAAACAAATAGGGATTTAAAATGCGATCCTCTCTCCCAGCTCGTAAAGAGCCTTGTTCGGCAGCTGAAGACTCTCCCCATCCCCTCCTGCAGCCTGGTTGGATGGATAAGGAAGAAAATCCTGTGTTATGAGGATTAAATTGGACCATTAGCCAGTGTTTTACGTACAAGCATGCCTACATACATGATGCTCGTGGGGGGAGGATACTAAAGGCTTATTCTTGCACATCCACAAAGCAAATCCTTCACAGAGTGAGTTATCCCTGCTAACTTGTCCAGAACAATCCTGCTGCATGAAAGTGCTTTCCAGAGATGCTGAAAACAGCTGGATTGCTAATGGCTGCAAACAGAGCAGCCATTCTCTCTTACTGCACAGAGAAAGACTGTGAAATGAAGAGCAAGTGAAGAACAAGATGGATGAGATTCTGCTTCTCCAATCTGAAATAGTAGCAGCTAACACAAGACTTCTGGGCAAAATGTTGTTGTTTTGCTGTGTCCTGTAACGCAGTCTGCATTTTCCCCCAGTTTCTAAGGTGCCATTTCATTTTACTGGCATCTACCTTGTACTTATTATCCCCTCCTAAACCATAGGCTTTAACTTTTTTCAAATACTATTTGATACTCTTTTGCTGGGCTGTTGCTTTCCCCAAAGCGAGCATATCTGACATGAACTCTCTGGTCCTCTCTAGGAACCCAGGTGCTCTGGAGTTTGGTTGAACCAAAATACTTGTATTAATTTTAAAGAAAATCAGACCCTGTACTGCTGATAGTCCTCTGAAATGTAATAAAGAAATCATCTATTGTAATGGATTTAACAACTAGATCCACAAAAGTATACCCATATTATTTCAAGAGTAGAAACACGTGCCAGGTTTTCAGTTACTTAACAGCGGGAAATATTTCATCTCTTGTGGTACCAGGCTGAGTGGCCCTCGCATGGCCTCCTTCAGAAATCCTTTGGGTAATCCATGGATTTAGAACTCATGAAAACATCATCCTGAGCAGAAAGCCAGATTAATCGACCTTAGACGTAGGAAGAAATTTTTAAATCTACCTTCCAAAAAAAGCGCAATGTTAAAAAAAAAATAAAAAAAATATATATTATTGTCTAATCTCTGCCATACCTGCATGCAGAAATTCCTCTGCAGTTTGGTGGTGCTTGCGGGGTGCACGCTACCTAATTCTGCAGGCTGTCGTGCTTCCTCTGCCTAGGATCATGTTGCCCTCCAGTGGCTGAACTGAAAAACAGGGAAAAAAGCCCACTGCGGTATTTTCTGCCTTAGAAATGCATCCAAAGAAGTCTACGTACCATGAAAGTGCAATGGCAAATACTAAGAAGCTACCTCATGCCAATTTTTAATATATTCATATAAGATGAATCCCTCCCTCCCTGTTCCTTTTAGGTATGCAATCTGAAGCAATCTTCAATCACGGGAGTGCATGCTGTTCTTTCTCCGGCATGGAAAAGCATTTAATGACAAGCCAATCCAACATTTTGATTTGCCCTTATACTTCAAAAGGTGTCCAAACCCATTTGCACATATTGTGCAAAGCAATCTCAATAATACATGCCACTGTAATGCATAAGTACCTCACATAAATACTTTTTTTTCAATAGCATGTGACATAAACACTGATAAATTTATATGTGGCAACAAAGGCACAAGGATTTTAGATACAAATATCTATGAAGTCTCAATGCCCCTCTGAGATGCCTCACGGCTTATTTTTTCAGAACATTTAGCATAATAAGGCATTTTCTGTGTTGAAAGTGAAGCTCCTTTCATGAACACCTGTGAGTGCTCAGCACTTACACAGATTTTACTGTATCTCAGACTGAGCATTAAGAAAATGTAACTTACATAACCACTGCCTACTGGTGAGAGACTTGGGTTCCAGTGATTTGTAAATCAGAACACAGGCAACCTACTGAACAAAACCAGAGAATTTAATTTTTAAAATGTTCTTTTTCAAATTTCTTATATTCATAAGAATTTCCTCTGTCACTCTCTGTCTCCCAATTTTTGTAACAAATGAGGGAAGAATCTTATGATTCCTTTAGTGTACTGTCCTAATTTTATCCAATATATATTGAAAAAGGCTATGGCATTGTGGTACAAAAAAAGTACCTGCTCCTGTAGCTGAACCTGTATCATAACATATAGACACAAAGTACTTGGTTTAAGTTGCAAGATAAACTTAATGTCAGAATTTCCTAGCATTTTGGAGCTGGACTTTTGCAACTTCAATGTTTTCTTTACTTTGTAAAGAAAAACACATTAAAGAAATAAAATGAAATTCTGTTATATAGACTCCTGACAGCTACGTGGGTTTCAGCTGGGTGAAACCTTTGGACCCACAGTATATGCTTCTGCCTTTTGAACTAATTAAATAAGTGACAGCTATGAGAGACTGTCCATTTACAAAAGTCACCTGCAATCAAGCAGCAACACCAGCAGCAAAATGTGATTAGAGATAAAACGGGAAAAGTCAGTGTCCTTAAACAGTGGAGATGTTTTCAAATCAGCTGAGCCAGGTGAATTTCAACTAAGGCAAATACAAAACTGGCTAAAGCAATCTCAGGAGTATTAATGATTTTCCTTAAAAAGATGGGTGAGATTACAGATATAACATCTACTTTTAAAAAGGGATGAGGGAGGACACAGATGTCAAGGAGTTACAGATTATTTGTGCTCCAGTTACTGGAAACTAGCATAATAAATAATTAAACCATTTATACCTGCTCAGATGATAATAAGTAAAAGAAAAAATGGAGTGGGTTCTTTTGTTTTGTTTTTAAAGAACAAATGGTGTCAAATCAACCCCACTTTTTTTTTTAATTTTATTTTTCTGAGAGAAAAACATAGGCTTTCTGGATAGAAATTATTTACCTTTGTTTTAATAAGGCTTTGATGCTGTTTTAAATTACATTCTCATAAGCAGGCTAGGAAGCTGTTGTGTATGTATAACAGATCTGCAAAAGCAACTAGAATGTTATACACAGAGCTGTGTCTAGTGGTTACCCCCAGCAGCGGCCATCTCGGGCTGAGCACTTCATGACTTGGCTGAAGACGAAACATGCTTATGAAATCTGGAAGTGACACAAAACTGAGAGGGATGGCAAGTACAATGGCAGAACTAAAAATTGATCATTACAGATTTCATAATGGTCTGAAAGAAGATGCAAGTTGTAAGACAAATGTGCCATTCTGTTCATCAGGTACAACAAACAGCAGGTGGAAGGACTACGGATGTGCAGTAATTCCACAGAACAGTATGTGCGTGCTACAGAAGAGCGTGATGCTCAAGGTGACTTCATGACAGTGTGAAAAAGGTAAATACCACATGGGGAAATGGGATAATAAACAGATTCGGCTTGTGAATTCATGCTTTACCTCTCTGTGACACTTAATACGGCCTCTGCTGGCGCAATACAGCCAGTGGAAGCTTTTACTCTGCTGCCTGAGACATGTACGTTAACTGCTTAGCCTGCAGAACAGAAAGGGGCTGGCCAGATGGAAAGAGGAGGCTGTAAATTCAGCAGCTAGGGTGGAGGGCAGTGAGGAGAAAAAGCAACAGTGACACTCTCAGAGCCTCTCAGCTCCATGTAGAAGGATTTCTGGGGCCGTTTCTGAAGCATTCAGGCTCCTCTGCAGTGGTGTAGGACTAAGAGTTGTGGGTAGCTTGTGTTTCAGCTGTGATCCACCGATTTGCCACAGTTCAGGAGCTTCTACGCTAGAACGTGTCTGGCAGGACACACCATGAGTCTGTATACTCTCCTAACTCACTACCTCTCCTTACAATGTTTTTCTTCAGTGTTTTCAGGCAAGGCTGAGTGGTGTGGTATAATGCTTCCTTATTTAGCTTTTTAATTTTCTTACTACAATAATTTCCTTATGTTTCCTAGCAGACTCATTTCCTTCCATTGCACAAACTAAACTGAAAATGGACAGAGCAGGTAGATCAACAGGTGAGAACCTGTTAAATCCCCAGAAGGATTTTTTTAAATTATTTTTTGGCTAAAGGCACAGTTTTTTAATGTGCCAAGTGTTCATGAGTCATAGATGGCCAGAGGACAAGCTCTGTGGACTTACAGCTGGTCCTCAAAGACTAGTTTTTCCTTAGAGAGTGAAACTGGTGTTTGAGATCTTTTCCCTGCAGATGTATTCCACAGAAGCAGCTAAGCAAAGACCGTCTGTGTGTTAGGTTTGCATCTCTTGGGAAGGACCATCAGGAATCACTAAACAGACATATTAAATGCTGGTGTTGGTCTGCACCACAGTTTTGTCATGTGTTTGCAAGCAGGTGTTTGGAAAGACCTCTTGGGAGAAGACAACTCTGCACACCTTATGAAGTCCAATGCAGGAAGATGCTAACAGATGCACTTCTAAGCTCTGCTTTGCTTTGAGTGCCAATTCCTGTCTACTTCATCTTCCAGCTCGCTGCCAGGCTTATACTGGTAGAAATACAAAGCTGATTGCTGTCAGTATCCTTGCCCTGCTTTGTTTATCTCTGTAGGAAATTCAGTTCGTAATTTCCCAGCGCACAGTTAGTGCATACTTCTGTATATGAACTGAGGTGAAGAATAGGTAATGATTGCAAAGTTAATTCTTCTGTGGAAAGTACTGCTTCATGTATCTGTTTCAATAAAACTATCGGGCTAGATCCCAGATGGCTACAGTATTCCTCTTTCCATGAGGCATTTATCCAAAGTTTTACCCTGTGGGCAATTGCTTCAAGAGGGAGAAAGGCCGTGTCATCTTTCTACTTTTACATTGAAGTCATTCACATTTGCTCAGAGCTGCCATAAGCAGCTGGGTCCCAGCTGCAACTCTCTGGATAATACATTCCTTCTTGTAACGAAACAGGGAAGCCATTTTCCTTGCTGCCTTGTAAAGGCATTGAGTGAAGCTAAACACAAGGCAGGCCCCTTACTGCTACTTCCCAAGAGTGTGTTTATTTAATGCAGGCTTAGTGTTTTGGGGGGAAGAAAAGTAACCAAAAAAAGGATTAAGCAGAGCAGTAAGAACCTCAGTGGGACTGAGATCTGACTCACTTTGTTGCAAATGAGATTACAGCTGATCACCCTGGATGTTGAGTCCTCTGAGATGTCACATATTTATTATTTATACCCCGAGACTGACATTCAGTAAAATGGAAATGGCCAATTAATCACAAGAATCTTTTGGCAAGTGTTTACAAGCAATGATCTTCAAGTCTTATTCTAAGCTAACAAAGCCCCGGTTTCTCAGGTGGAGCTGATTAGTCAGATCTGATGATTACCTATAAAGGGAGTTCTGTGCAGATTGCAAAGGAAATGAGGATTAAAGTTTGTTTCAGAAAAGATTAGACAGTTTTCATTTGAATGGTGGAAATAGCTCTGAGGCACCAGAAAATGCAAAGGGGGAATGTTTGGGTTTATTGTTTGTGTATTTTGCTGAGAGAGTTATAAGACCCCATTTATGCCAGGCTGAGAGTTAATGGATAGGAGGATCACATCAGGAATTTCATGGTTACAGGTGTCTTTCGTTTTACTCAGGCTTTGTAAAAGAACAGGATGCTGTACCTGGGCTGGGCATGCTAACCTTCCTGCACAGCAGAGATTCCTAGTTCATCCCCAGATTAGGTTTCTCTGAGTAATGTTTGCCATTACTGCTCTAGCTGTGAGAGTTTGGACCAAAGCCTGGGATTCAGCTTTTATGTGCAATCTAAGATTTGGAGGGAACTATGTAGGGTTTTGTGTCAATATTCTGTGCCAACAGTCAGAGCTTGGGTTTACTTCCCAACCCTGGCAGAAAAATAAAATATTATTTGATTATGAAGTCTAGCAAAATACTTTTCTGCTGATGCCATTGCTGATGAAGTTGATCAGTTCTTGTTTTGCTGTTCTTCCCATTTATACATTTGTGTGCACACATCTTTTGCTTTACGCCTAGACTGCAAGCTATGTTGGAAATTGGTTGGGGTGGGAGATTACCTGATTGCTAGACCAAGGAGGGGCTTTTGGTCTGTGGCAAGCACTCCTAGGGACTAGAGTAACATCAGGAACAATAATTATAATAGCAAACAGACCTCATTTCCTTGGCTGATTAATCTGAAGTCTCCTTAGAGACATGCAGGAAGACAACACAAGGCTTTCTCTTGTAATTGCTGACTGGATTTTTTGTCTACTGGTTTCCCATAAAATGTTTTTCATGTTGCCAAGCTGCTTTGTTCCTTTGATATGCAAAGTGCTTTGAAGAGAGGATCCCCCAATTACTGATATTCCTGAAGTATGACAATGTAAAAAGGAGGGAAGGGGGATTTTTGTCTTCAGACATCACTTATAAAAAGGAAACACTTGTGTTTGCACGGTCAGTACTCTGGTAGAAGGTTTTTAGAGTGTTCATGTGAGACTTACTGTTTTGTAGCTATACTAGTATCACCACTTTGCACTCTGTTTTGAGAATAATTATAGATAATAATGTGTTTTTTGAGATACACTGAGAATGGAAAGAACACTGGTAATGCTATTCTTAAAGGACACCAGGAAGGTAACACAGAACAAGTACTCCATATACATGATGATGTATTTGCCATTCTCTGTACGCCTCTGCCAATGATTTAATATCCAACACATGCCAAGATACACATGATATAGCATGTATTGGACTTCAGCAAGTATCAGCAGGTCTAAGTTTCATCAAACCACCTAGATGTAGTTTCACCCCAAAATTCTGTTGTTAATGCTGGGAGAAAGCTAGTATTGTGCCCATGTTTAATTAAATAATCCTGTCCCACTGGTGATCCATGACTTATCAGACGCTTCTGTCGAGCCCAAAGCCCCGTCCTGGCGGCCAGGGGGAATGGCTGCTCCCTCAGCAGCCCGAGCGGGACCCCCGGGCGTTGTGAGGAAGAGGCTGGAGGGCCCGGGGCGGGCGATGGGCGATGTGCCCCGTGGGGGGGGCGACGGACGGGGCGAGTCAGGAGGTCCCGGTGGTGGGAGAGGGCAGGATGGCCACTCCGGCCCCCGAGACTCGCCCTGCTGCTGCCTCTCCTCAGGAACCCCAGCCCACCCAAACCAGGCTTGCCGTTGCCCACGCACTGCGCACACTACGGCCAAAATCGCAGGTACCGTCGTGCCCATGAGATGTGGCACTCAGAGAGCGGCTGGGGATACGGCCTGCAGAGAAAGATGCGGGGGCTATGCCACATCTCCCTTCCCCCTCACCCAGCCGGGCCACAGCCCGCCCAGCTGCTCTCCGCGGCCGGCCCCGGGCTAACTCGAGGCCGTGTGCCCTCATGGTGCCCCGCCGCGGAGACGCTGTGGGGCCGGGCCCAGCCGTCTCAACCCCTCCGCACCTCACCTGCCCTTCGCCTCGTCCCGCCCGCGCCGCCGCGGGGCGGTGCTGCCCCTCCCGCGGAACGCGAAGCGCCGCTGCCGTGTTCCCGGGGGGACTCGGATTGGAGAGGGGGCGGTGCCGGCCGGAGCGCTGAGCGCGGCGCACCGCGTCCCGGAACGAGCGAGATGGCCCGCGGCGGCAAGGTGAGGGGAGCGGGGGTTTTCCAGCGTCCCGACAGCTTTGGGCACCCCCTCCCCACGCGCCTCGTCCTCCGGCTGGCCCCGGCCCGCTGTGGCGGCAGCGTGCTTCAGGGGGAGGGGGCGCCGCGCAGGAGGCTTTGCTGCCCGCTTGGGCCTGGCTGGGCCCCGGGGGGGCCGTGACAGCAGGGCCCCCTTGGGGGCCGGGGCCGCCGCTGCCCGCCTGTAATGCGGGAGCCGCTCAGCCTTCGGCCCTGGGCGGCCGCTTGTGCGGGGTGTTAGCGCCGCGCTGGCTGCGGGGGCTTATGGCGGCGCCCCGGGGCTGCTCCGGTGGGGCCTCTCTGTGCCAAACGTGGCCGGTCCGCTCATCCTCGCCTGAGGGAAGCGGCTTTGCCCCCCTAAGGCGGCTTGTCGGTACCGCCGGCGGCGTGGGGCCGAAGCGGCCGCCTTGCCATCCCTTCAGTGACCCGACTTCGGCGTTAGCAGCAAACGGCACAGCAGTCACGGCTGCAAAACTCGCCTGTGAAACCGATTGACTCCAAGCTGCTGCGGGTGCAAAGCTGTCTGGTACCAAAGCTGTCTGGTGCAAAGCTTCAGTACCGGTGTCTCCGGTTTTGAGCACGGGGCAGCTACCGCAGTAGTAATTACTGGTGCTTTTGCAGTAGCAATGGTTTTGCCCTATTAAAAATGCAGTTTGCTCATCTGGTATGTTTAAGGAATCCTGTTGGTGAACGCTGTGTTAAGGTCTCTTCTGATACAGGGTAGTTTAGTGTCTGTCAAACACAGGTTTTGTCTGTGCTGCAGGCTGAAGTGCTGCTGCAGCAGTATCTTTCTTAGTTCTGTTATAATGAGCTTCAGCACTGAGGTTAGAGATAAAGGCAGGTTCATTCAGTTTTCACCCTTATCAGTACTTGAGCAGTGCAGATTGATGTTAGCTCAGGTGTGACAGTGTTCTCTTACAATCACATGCTGAGCATCTTAAAAGCATTGCTTAGTATACTGTGCCTGAAGATTGTAGTACTGGATGCTCAGGGGTGAGTTGCACAGAGGTTACTAACAGATGAAGAGACATATAGAGGAGGATTACCAAAAGAGAGACCTGCCCTCTTCCTGAAAGAGGATTCTGCGTACCTGAATAGATACTGGGCTTGGAGTTTGCTGTCTTCCAGAAGAGCATGTTAGCACTTGGCACTTGATCGTTTTTTCTGAAGCAGAACAGCAGGTTTTCAGTCCTGCACTTGTTTGGTTTTTTTGCAGTCATCTTGCCAGCTGTGAAGAGCAGTTTTACCTGGTTTGGACAACAGGATTAGTTCAGCTGCGAGCTGTTGTGTGTCTTGAGGCAGAACAGCAACAAGCTGAGGGTCTGCAGCTGCTGATGCTGGTAGAGTAAATCCTTAGGCTGGCAGGTGAAGAGTAACAAGGCTCTTCTGAGAACCTAGTGCAGTTTCAGTTACTGACTCTGTTCTACTCAAGGATTTCACAGACTTAGGTGACTCAGAGGCATTAATTCCTGGCTCCCAGGGTAGCCACTAATAAAGGCAAAGTAAGGAACAAAGTGTGGAGACTGAGTATAACCTGCTGAATGTCTTGTGGAGCCCTGTTGCTCAGCCTTCTTCCTCTTGCCTTGTCTTGGGAGGATGCAGGGAGTTAAACCAGTGCTTGTTAAAATGGTGGGGGAGGTACACAGTATATTCTGGGAAAAGGAGGGTAAGAAAATAGCTTGACCACTGCTAATACACAACATCAGAGAGCTAATCTGGGTAAGCTGTTCTTAAAGACTTGATATTAGGAATTATCTATTTGGATGACAAAAAGAATCAGGTTCTTTTTGTTGATGTTTAAAAAGGTGTATATATATAAGATATTTTATAACTTGAGTTATTTGCATAGCTGTATACAAGAGAGCTTAGACCAACGCCTTTTCTTTCTGTTCATCCCTTTTGCCTTGCAAAAGTAAACTATGCATCTTGTGCTGCTTGACAATCTTCTCGTTTATTGCCCACATCCTTTCGGCAGTTTCATGTCTTGCAGAATTGAGTGTATTTTGCATTTTAAAACAAGGAGACTTGGCTCCAGCCTATGTAATACCTAACTTTCCTGTGTTCTGGCAAATAATTTAAGCTACTGGCAGTCCACTTGGCAAGATTTTGATCTACATTTAAAGAACCTTGCTTTAATAAATGACAACAGATTTGAGCTGGCCTTTTGTCAGTGTTCTTGGAGATGCATGGCATAATTTTGCTGAATTTCCATACAGCTTTATTGAGCTGGATGATAAAATTGCTTAGGTTAATTAAGGTAAGTCGAGTCTCTGGACTTGGAACTTGAGAGGAACTTAGCAAGAGCTGAACAAGAGAAAATGGCTTCTTTTAATTTGTTTTGTTCATGTACTCATTTATAAATCAGTTAAGGGGAAGACTTGGGCAGTGTTATATATAGATCAGTTAAAGCGATGATCAGAAATGCAAACATATATGCTAGCTTGTGGGATTTAAGCCCCTAAATTGAAATCAGAGTTCATCCTTCTAGGGCATTAAGAGCTTAGCTGTGTGCTGCAGACGCTGGTGCTCACTGCAGGATACCTCCAGTAGCATAAATGTTCTGGCTCTCCCTGGAGGCTATAGGAATGTTGTCATTCTTGCCGTTCTTAGGTTAGACCAAAGAGTGATCTCTACAGCTATTATGAGTGACTGTGAGGTCTGGATGTAGCTGTAGAGTTTAGGGAGGAAGCTTGTATCTCCACCTTGTGTTGTGCAGATATACTGTATTGTGTTGTGCTTGTAATTGTTAGCCAAGCTACCTTTGTTCTATTTCCTAGTGTAGAAGAGCCCTTGGATCCCAAATATGTTCACGGGGTTGTACAGAAAGTGCCTGTATTAACAGATTATTGTGTAATACAGGATTTTTTGTATTTTTGACTGTGCGTGGTACAGGATTAAATGACTCTCAGTTGAGTGCAGTAATACTGGTTCTGTCCTCCACCATTGTCTCTTATTAACAGTTATTATGAAAGAAATTGATGTAGTTTGATTTCTAGGGGTTTTTTATGTACCCTTTTAAGTAGTTACGCTTATATTGGCCCTTTTGCATTCTTACTCAGTATTGTCTTTCCTTTCCAGGTGGCCATAGTGCTGTGCCTGGATGTAGGCTTTACAATGAGCAGTTCTGCCCCTGGTGAGGAGTCTTCACTTGAACAAGCTAAGAAGATTATGATGAAGTTTGTGCAGCGACAGGTATGTGTGATAAAAAAACCGTTAAAAAAGGAGAGGAAGCAATAACATCTGTGACATATTTTCCTCATTTACTAGTAATTGAAATAAATGAGAAATGAGTAAGAATTATTCTGTTTTTATGCAGGAGTAACAGTGCTTTTTGTTTCAGCTGTGCTTTTGTGGATGAGGTGTGGTAGTCTTCAGGGCAGTAGAAAAGGGGAAAACAGGTACTCTCTTTCTCTAAAATGTTTCAACACCCTTAAAATTTACCACACTGAAGACTCATTTCAAGGACTGAGTTGGCCAATTTTACTTGTTTTATCCCAGATATCCTCATGTCAATCTGTTAGTTTAATTATATCTAAATTAGTAAACTCTCTAAGATTACATTTTGGTAGGATAGCACTGAAGAAGAAAGAAAAAGTAAATCCACTGTATCTGACATTGTTTCTTAATTAGTTCAGCTAGCTGGAGTGTCCTAACATAGCTGTGTGTAAATCTACCTGTGTTTTTATTCCTGTTTTGTATTTTCTCTATTTCCAGGTTTTTGCTGAGAGTAAAGATGAGGTTGCTGTAGTTTTGTTTGGCACTGATGCTACTAGGAATAACCTTGCCAGTGGAGATCAATACCAAAACATTACTGTACATAGGTCACTAATGCTACCAGATTTTGATCTGCTGGAAGACATTCAAGATGTGATTAAGCCAGGTTCTGAACAAGCAGACTGTATCCTTTCGTAGTAGAGCGCTTTTTGAACTGATTCAGCTGCGTAGGTGACAGGAAGTTAGTGTTGTGAAATGGACTCAGATTTGCCTCTGAGGTTTTAACTACTACCATAGTTCAACTGATTTGTGGTTGTAAGTTTGTTCAAGAGCAGATTAGCTGCTTTTCGACATTCTTTTAGGCTAGAAGCGGGAGTCTTGGCCTTAGGGAATCATTACTTTTACAAAGTGTTCTGTTAATTAAAGAGAACAAAAGATAGCAATAATATAATTTTAGGCCTCAAGGCATGTGTTTTTTAAAAATAGTGCCACAGAACTTGGTTTATGCTTTTTCAGCAAATAAAAGTATTATTTATGAAATATGTCAGCAGAAGTAGCAGAAGCCAGAGAGAAGAATAGAAGTTTATCAGACTGATTGCTATATAAAGTATTTGTAACATTGCCAAATGTCACTCGCTGGTTTGAATATTGTTTATGTTTGAATGTGTTCTGGTTTTAGGTGCATAAAGTGAAGAGTTTTAAAAGAAGATGATCTATATAGTGTCCCTCTGTGTGTTTCATTTACATACCGTTCAACTTCCTGTGTTTTGTTCCCTCTTTCTGGCCGTAAAATGATTGCTGTGAGCTCGATTCACTGTCAGAGCTGTTTCGGAGAAGTGTGCAGCCAGTCAGCTGTACCTTAGCAGAAGCAGTCATGTTCCTTTCATGGGTAGGCAGGTTTGTGTGCAGTGATAAAAATATGTTCCCAATGAAAATTGTGCTGAGGAAGAAACTTATCAAGAAATTGTCTGATGCAGATATTTTGGAGGAAAACTTGCATGGGAAAATAGTACCCATTGAAAGTACAACTAAATTTTTTTTGTGGGTGCAAAGTAATTTGTAAATATTAGATTGCTGTTTCATTGGACTTGAGCCTCCTCACTGACAGTTAAAAGATTGGGCTCTGCAGCAGTCTTTTTACTGTTCAATCAGATAAATGGGGAAGAGACAAGATCACAAAACAGACAAATTTTATAGGAACCTCTTGCACAGTAGATATTTGAAGAGTTCTTGTCTCAATAAATTTTGCTTGTTTGCTTGTTAACTAAAATGCATATTTGTCAGTGCTCGGGAGGAGGTGAAACCAGAAGATTATTTCATAGGAAAAACTTTTGTGACATGATTCATGTTCTGTGATTTTTCGTATTGAGATTTTTCTTAAACTTGCTTAGTTCTGGATGCAATTATTGTGTGTATGGACTTACTTCAGAAGGAGACAATGTGAGTATGTAACCCAAAGCCTTTTACAGAATTCTGACCTTGCACTTTGGAGCTGATCTGATTTAGAAAAAAAAAGAACAGCCTCAAACCCTACTCCAAACATTAAGAACAAACAACATACTACAGGAGTCTGTCCCTGAAGAATCCCCAGGAGAGATTTAGTGTCTTGAGATGATCTAAGAGCTTTCTGATGCAACTGGGAACTTTGCAGTAGATTTGTGAGAATACTAATGCCACTATATGAAGCATGAATACTTCACTTAATGTTGCATTTGTGATCTCTTTTCAAAAAAACGTTAATTCAGATGCTAACATGGCTAGAAAAGGGCTACCAGATTTATAAGGGTGATGGTGTTTCTTACTACAAAAAGAAAAAAAAATCAGAAAGGTGACTTTGTTCAGCCTAGCAAAGACTGTCAGAGATGAGGTGGGTCTTTGTAAATACACAGGCTGTGGGAGATAAACAGTGTGTTTTCTTACTGCACCTTTAAGCTGAAAGAAAATGTTGTCACAAGTGTTACAAAGTTGTCAATGAATGTACTTAGACTGGAAATGTGACTTTCTGACACTCGGTGAACTGATGGTCTGGGGAAATCGAGATTGAACATGTTGTTAAAGAGATTATGCAATCTAACTGAATACAGAAGACAAGACTTAGGGATGTAATTTATATTTTTATTAATAAAGTCCAGTTGGTGTGGAAAGTTGTATCAATTTAACAGTTAAAACTGAGTTTTGAATTAAAATCACTGGATTAATGGCAGTATAACCTTGAATACCTAAAAGCAACTGCTCTTGTTGTCTTGTGGGTAAGTTTTTGGTATGCACTGAACACTTTGATACAGATTTTACCTTCAGTTGAGAAAATACTATCAGGTAAATTCAAGAAAATCACCCTTATGCTTGAATATCCAGATAAAAACTGTATCAGTTTAAGTGAATTTTGTTCTTTATCTGGCAGAACTTTCTAATGTTTACTGTTACTGCTTCTTAGTGTATTAAATAGGCTTTAAAGTCCATCTTATCCAGTGAATCCAATGAATTAGTTTACTAAAATGGAACTCCCACCAGCAACAGTAATTTAAAATACATTTTCCATTTTCACAAAAGCAGATTCACAGCTGCAAAGGAAATATCCAGTATAATCAGTAAACTACCTAACATATTTTATTAGCGTTTTATTGACATAGGTGACAATTGGCAGAATTCCATTCATGTATGTGTGGTTAGTGATTTTATACAGTCACAGGGCCAGTCTCGTCAATTTTAGGGGGCAGAAGTGAGTAGGGGGAAATCATATAAAAGTAAAAACTTAGCAATGATAGAATAACTACCAAGTAGGTTTGTTTGCTTGGGTTTTTTGTACAAGTATATTACTTTGGTAAAGCTTTAGTTTTCTAAGGAAAGAATTAGGAAAAGGCCTTATAGATAATATTCCTGATATATGTGAATGTTCTGTTTGTATTTTAAGAGGCAAGAAATACGAGAAGAGACATATTGAACTGTTTACAGACCTTAGTAGTCCTGTCAGTGAGGATCAGCTGGAAATTATCATTGCTAACTTGAAGAAAACAGGAATTTCACTTCAGTTTTTGTAAGTATGGAAGTGGCTGTTGTACACTATGCATTTTTTTTAAAGGGACATTATTATTATTTCTTAATAATGATCATGAAGGAGCTGGTGATCTGGTCATGTATTGGTTTCATAGATGTGTACCAGTATGTAATATGATTGTTATAAGTACTTCTATCAATTACATATACCATCAATTCCAGTTATGAGCCAAGTCCCCTTGATTAAGTGATATGCAAATACATGTTAAGATGCTGGCTGCTACTCTAGTTCAGCTTAGCCATAAGTCTAAAATGGGAGACAAACGAACGATACAAGCAGATATAGCCTCAGAAGTAGTGGTTTTGTCACAGCAACAGCCTACATACTTTTAGGTAAGGGAGTTACTGGGAGAAAATAATGAGGCAGTGTTGCAGATGTTTATAGCCTGATTCTGGTGTTAGTAGAAAAGCAAGTCTGAAGAGAAGGATTATATTCACAGTGATGGGCTTAGAAAATTTAAGTGGAAAATGGAAGCAATGTCTTAAGCTTATGACAGAAATCCCTTGGCTGTCTTGGTATAGGTATAGGCATTGATTTGAAGAATCAATGGCGGCGCTGAGATCTGTATTAATTGTTGCACGTGATGGTAACATAAGCTGTAGGCCTTCTTGTAGGAGTTTTATATAAGAGCAAAACTTTGTGTGAATGTTTATGTTTGCTGTTTATCACAAATAATGTCACAGGAGAAATTTAAAGCCACAGTTTTACTTCTGACCATTTAAATATTAACTTTCACCTAGATTCAACATTCTGTAAGGTGCAATGTTGTGAACTTGAAAAATTCATTGCAACCATTTGCGGACCCATCCGCAAGATACCAGAGGGGTTAGGTAGGAAAGCATGACTGAAAATCGTGGCCTGATTCTCCACACATTTGTTGCCTGTGCTTGGGAGAGGCTGAACGTAAAAATGTCAGACTACTCTCAGGTTCTGTCTGCACAGCAAAAGAAGGTAAGCTTGCAACATGCCTTGACGTGCCCCTTTTAGCTTAGTTGAGCAATTGTTGGCACTGGAGGCAGGGGAAACACAACACCATGAACCTGAGTGCATCTTGCCAGCCAGAGTATGTCTTTCAGAGACCTGATATTTAGCCTGTGCTACCTTGTCTCCATACCTGTAGTTTGCTCTGCAGACTAGCACAGATGCTCCCACAAGGATTTAACATTGCAGTTCTGTGTGAGTTTTCTGATAAATCTTTACGTTTTCTTTGTGACAAAACAAAGGAAAGGCCCAGTGGCTGATAGAAGCACTAGGGAAATGTTGCTGTTACAGCATTAGCTGCAGATTTACACCTTGTCTCACAGCCATGCAAGCAAATGATGCTTTGAGAAATACACGTATAAATGTAAAATACTCAGGATACTGGTTTAAAAAAATAATTTCTTGCTAAACCTTGTGCTTTTGTTATAACCCTTGCTTCCGTCTCTTATGCCCTATTTATTGATTAGATTGTAACTTGTGGCAGATAGTTGGTTTTCCTCCCTGTTATCAAGTGCCAAGCAAATGCTGAACACTGTGTGGCTTTGGGTATTATACAGTTCTCGTCACAGGATTAAAGTAATGTAACTTATGTATCAGAAGTTTGAAGCTTTTTGCTGTCATAACAGCTTTAAAATACAGTTTCTCTATTTATCAGTGGATGCTGCTTCCTATAAAGGCATCAAACACTTTGCTGAAGTTTGTTCTTTAATTCTGCTGTGTGTGACATTGTTGTGCATATTGTTAACTGCTAATGATGTGTTGCTCCACAGATAAGTTTAGTGAGGACTAATGAGGTGAAACTAAAGTAGAGATCTGTAGGCTGCTTTTCAAAAACCTAATACAATGGTAAAATTCTTCTGCTTTGTGGAAATGTGGTAAAAGGTATCATGTGGTTCATTCAAAATCGGATCAAATGAAAGATTTGAAAAATCTGCAGGCGTTGTCCAGGGCGCAGGGTAGAGGATCTTACACGTCCCTCTTTTCTGTGGTTATTATATTTAGTTAACTCTGTTACATTTTGAAGAGCAGCAAAATCATTTTATCTATAACCCCTGGCTAAATTTTTAAATCTGATTCTTGAAGTGCAGGAAAATGTGTCATCTTCAGTCAGAAATTCACCTAGTGTTGTAAGCTATTAAAATCTCAGAGTAACATTTATTCCAGAGCTACCTAATAGCCCCACTGCAGACAGAGTCCCATTTGCTGGCATTTGGAGCTGAAACAGCATCACAGGCCTGGACTGGCCTTTAACAAGTCATTTAGAGCAATCCTTTACTTCAGACTGGGTCAGTTGTATGTATGTCATTGCTGAGCGGTGTTTTTCTAATCTTTTTATAAAGACTTCCAAGTGATGGAGACTGTTCTGTCTCCTCAGGCAGTTGGTTCTAAAATTTATGGTTTGAAATGCCTTTATCAGGTTTTTGAATATCTGACCTGACTCCACGATGCAATTTGAGTGCAGGCTCTAAATGTAAAGCCTTTGCCACTGTCTCCCTCGGCATTCTCCTGGAGAAACTGGCTGCTCATGGCTTGGACGGGTGTACTCTACGCTGGGTAAAAAGCTGGCTGGACGGCCCAGCCCAAAGAGTGGTAGTGAATGGAGTTACATCCTGCTGGTGGCCGGTCACAGGTGGTGCTGCCCAGGGCTCAGTATTGGGGCCAGTTCTGTTTACTGTCTTTATCAACAATCTGGACAAGGGGATTGAGTGCACCCTCAGTAAGTTTGCAGATGACATCAAGTTGGGGGGAAGTGTTGGTCTGCTTGAGGATAGGAAGGCTTTGCAGAGGGATCGGGACAGGCTGGATTGATGGGCTGAGACCAACTGTATGAGGTTCAACAAGGAGAAGTGCCGGGTCCTGCACTTGGGTTACAAACAAAGCTACAGGCTTGGGGAAGAAAGCAGCCAGGTAGAAAAGGACCTGGGGGTGCTGGTTGACAGCCAGCTGAACATGAGCCAGCAGTGTGCCCAGGTGCCCAAGAAGGCCAACAGCATCCTGGTTAGTATCTGAAACAGTGTGGCCAGCAGGACTAGGGGAGTGATGGTTCCCCTGTACTTGGCACTGGTGAGGCTGCACCTTGAATCCTGTGTTCAGTTTTGAGTGCCTCACTACAAGGAAGACATTGAGGTGCTGGAGTGTGTCCAGAGAAGGGCGATGAAGCTGATGAAGGGTCTGGAGCACAAGTCTTATGACAAGTGGAGAGGAGGAGACTCAGACGGAACATTATTGCTCTTCCCAGCTACCTGAAAGGAGGTTGTGAGGTGGGGGTAGGTCTCTTCTCCCAAGTAAGGGTAGGTCTCTTCTCCCAAGTAACAAGTGATAGGACAAGAGGAAATGGCCTTAATTTACACCAGGGGAGGCTTAGAATTGGATGTGAGGAACAACTTGTTCACTGAAAGGGTGGTCAAAGATTGGAACAGGCTGCCCAGGGAGGTGGTGAAATCAGTCCTTGGAGGTGTTTAGAAAACACGTAGATGTGGAGCTTACTCGTGTGGTTTAGTGATGGACTTGGCAGTCCTGGGTTAATGGTTGGACTTGATGATCTTTGAGATCTTTTCCAACCTAAGTGATTTTGTGATTCTATGAATATAAAGAACTGATTGTTCCCTTCCTATCTGCAACAGCCTTTTATATTTAAGACTGTCTTGCCCTCTGACTCCCTTTTCTACAGGCTTTATTTTGTTCAATCTTTTTTCACAGATCTTGTTTTCTAATCAGTGTTCCAATGCCTTCTTGTTATGTGGGCATCTTTCTTTGCGTATGATGCTCAGAACTGGTGCAGCACTCTGGTCAAGATATTACCAATACTAAGTAGACTGAAACACTACTTCATGTGTTTTGCAAACCATGTGGCTAGACTGCAACTAGATAGAAAACAATGATTATGATACAATTTTTGTTTTGTTCTTGGTTGGTTATTTTAATTAAGAAGAAAGTCAAACTAACTGCTTCTGCTTGTGTTCTTAGTCTCCCATTTCCAGCGGATGTTGATGGAGGTGGAGATACAAGTGCCTATGTACGTTCCCATGTGCACAGAAATTCTTTCCCAAGAAAGGCTTTAACTAAGCAACAGAAGGAAGGCATTGATGTGGTGAGGAAACTTATGCATGCTTTGGACCAAGAAGGAGGGCTGGAAGAAATTTATACTTTCAGGTAAACTTGGCTATTCCTCTTTATCATACTGTAAATTTACTTTTTGATCTCTTTCCTGAAAGATAAAATGAATAAGTAATCAGTCACATGGTTTCCAGTTTCACTGAAGTCAGTGAATTCTACTTACTGTACACTCAATCCCTTTCAAACAGCTTCTTCAGCGGCTTTTGAATAGGTAAAAAACTTACAGATTTCAGTGGAAAATGAATTTTCTATATCTGTATTTAAAGAAAAAATCAGTTTTTTTCCATCTTTAGTACTGGATTTTGGAGGGAATGTTTCTATAAATGAGATTTGAAAAGCATGCTTTCGAACAGTTGGAATTTGTGACATAGTGCAGGTAGAACATCTGCGTTTAATGGTAGTCTGTTCCTTGATCGCAGACTTGTTTTAGCTTACTAGTTTATCAAACTCCCTCAGATGGTTTCAGTAATGTTTGTTGAATCCTGCTCTTTAATCACAGACTACTGTGCCATTATGCCAATCAATTTACTTTTTAGCAACATTCCTAACGGAAGAAATGAAAGATGTTTTTTCACGTCATGTGAAATGATGTGAAAAATGAAAATGAAAAAGAAAGTGAAAGTGAAAAATGAAGAATGAAAATGTATGTGTGTGTCTGAAAAACTGTAGCTAATGAGATATCCAAGGCTTTTCCACATAGGTGTTGTCTCAGTTGGAGAACAAGCAAAATGCATCTATACGCCGTATAGAAGTCTAATGTTACTGTTGTAGTAGTTGTATTCTACAGTTAGGAAGTGTGATCTTTTAGACTGTGTTTTGCAGGAAGCTTAGTAGACCATAGTTGTAATGTGGTTATCAAGTGTAATTTTTAGCTGAGGGTGGCACCTGAAAATATGCTATTATTCATAATTTTATTTGTGGGGTTTCCTTCCCTCACTCCACCCAGCTGCTGTGCTTTGCACCTCAGCGTCCAGTTAAACTGTTAATTGAGCATTAGAATGGGTTAGTGAGGAAACATGTATCACTGTGTGTGTGTTCCATACTAGTCAACAGAGCAGTCCGAGTCTCAGGAGAAAAGCAGGCTTTGTCATTGCATCAAAAGACTGCACACAAAAGCAGTATCTTTTTGTGCCCGTTTAACCTTTAGGATAATCCATAAGCATAAAGCTACTATGGGCTTGGCCCCTTCTTTATATTTTTTTTTTGTCACATGTTCTTGCTACTGTATAAGATGTTGTGGCATGCTTTCAGGGGAAATCCAAAATCTTTGGATAAATAGGCATTTGGCTAGTAGATTAAAGCTTTATTTTTTTAAGTTATTTAAGAATATGTGAGGTTTTAGATGCAATTAAGTTGCTTATCAAGCTTTAAGAAGTCAGCCTTGCAAATCTGATGATAGTTTACCAACACAGATACACTCTCTGTTTTCCTCTATTCATTATTCCTGCTGGTAAAAATATCTGAACTCTTGTGAAAATAAAGTCATTCCAGGAAAGTAAGTTGTTATATTTTGTAGGGTTTGGTATTTTGACTGTTGGACAGGAGGTGCTTCTGCAGTCTCTGAGTTTTGGGGGAAGGGATTGGAAAGCAAAGAGACTTGTTTTTAAAATACAAGTTGAAATGTGTATTTAGTAGGTTTTTATTGGCTGAGTCTTCTTCGATAAGTGAGCGCTTTTCTTCTATAAATATAAGAAATTAATGGGTAGAGTTAAGTTGAGCTTGAATGGCATTTTTGGGCATTTGACACTTATGTATTTGACTTTCACATTCATCCTTAAATGTATATGTTGCAGTACTATTAATGCTGTAATAACAAGTTCTTTTTCAAAATTCTCTATCGGTGTCTCTGTTGCCCAGAAAAATAATTTTTCCTCTCTTCCTTCTGGAAAAAAAAAATTAAAAAGGAAATGCAATGCTTTTCTTACTATAGAAATCCCAGTGTTTTTCTCCTTTCATTGTGCTTCTGTTAGAATTAACACCTACCACCACCCCCACCAACCACCCCCCTGCTTATACTAAGAAACTTCAGAAATAGAATACCAAGTTGAATTCTGTACTAATGTTTTTAGGAGTTGATCTTAATATCTGCCAGACAAGTGCTTTAATCAAGAGAGTTAGATTTTGGGTTTTATCATCATGTGAAAAATGCGAGGTCAGCACTGTGTTATCTTTGCTTTATCATGCAATAAAAAATAATTTTGAGTGCTTTCTCTGCATTGGAATTTTACAACAAAATAGCTGATGCAGTTTGTATTAGCTGAAAGCTGTTCTGGGGTGCAAGTCTATTTGATTTCACAATTATGCATTATAAATTACTTCTACTGTAAATTTTTTATTTTTGGACTCCATTATATAAAGGTACGCAATTAACACTTTTTAGTATAAAATCATTACAGTTACTTTTTTTTTTGTTTGGTTTGGTTTATGAGCTTGTATATAT
This sequence comes from Falco cherrug, assembly GCF_023634085.1. Taxonomy (NCBI): domain Eukaryota; kingdom Metazoa; phylum Chordata; class Aves; order Falconiformes; family Falconidae; genus Falco; species Falco cherrug. The sequence goes on along the minus strand of NC_073704.1, from coordinate 27,248,994 downwards.
GCTATTTAAGCTAGGAATACTCAAAATAACTTGTTTCACTCTAACAGAATGCCCTGAAAATAATGAGTTCATTAGTACTGTATTCAAAAAAAGTGTCAAAATTAATTACCACACAAACAAAAAATCCTGTTAATTGAAACTGGATTCTTCATTTCTTCACCTCCACTACATAAAACATTTTACCACTTAGATAGTCTTTTCTAATTTGGCTTGTTCCGCTAACTACATGCCCTAATTGGGTGAGCACAGATAAATGTAAAATGCTTAATAAGCAATTGTGTAGTTTCATCACAAGGCATACCGTCTTTAAGTCCTAATGTCACACCATCATAAAGGCTCAAGATGGCAATAATCTACTGTATCACTTCTTTTTTTTCATTCGCTTTTTCTGACAATAGTTAATGACAAGATTATTCATACAGTTTATTTTCTAATGCTTTATGCAGTCTAAACTGAAACAATTGGAGTCCTGCATCTCCTTGAAGAGAGAGTGTATTGTCTGTAATATTTTATTACAGTTCATCAGAGTTCATTTCTGTTCTCCTGATTCCTTCATTTAGCGAGAGCCTGGAGCGTCTTTCAATGTTTAAGAAAATGGAAAGAAGACCTATGGCTTGGCCTTGCCAGCTCACTATTGGTTCTAATTTGTCTATAAGGATTGTGGCCTACAAATCAGTAAGTTCATAAAATCGTATGCTTTAGTGGATTTTGGCAGCAAGTTAGGTGCAGCTGCATGCTTTTTCCTTAAAGCTAAGAAAATAAAAGATAAAACAACATCCAAAATAATTATGGTAGGGATTTTATGTGTGTCGAAGCCATACATCTAGAACTGTGGTTCCCACAGCAACTCTAGCTTCACCGTATTGAACACATATGTTACAGAAGTAAAATTCACGGTGTACAGAAATAGAAATAATTGCTATTTACGTTTTGACACTTAATGGTATTGAAGTTGAAGAACCTGATTAAGGATGCTGTGATTGTGTGCAGCTTTCCATTCTATGTCAGGGATGTGTCTGCAGCTCGATGAGACTTAGATATATTTCTTAAGCCCTAGGCATGAGAGGAGTTATGCACATGTGTATGTAAAATGGTGGGTGTAAATGTTTTACCAGCTATTGTTTCAAATCACATCTATTGTTATTTTGGACTTGGAAAAAAAACACCTCCTTTTTCAGCTTGTTTGCTTTATACCGTTTGGCAGAGCTTGTGCACAGTCTGTTTCCTTTACAGTTTATATGGGTCCTTCACACAGTGCTAGGAAGAAGTAAGTGTATTTAAACACAGAAAATATGCAAAATGCCAGTTACTGAATAATTAATAGGTAACTATATAGTGTGGCAGCGCTGATGGATCTGGTGAGATGGAGATTAATTGGTTTGTTATTTGAACCCAAGACTAAGAGTCTGACCAATATTGCAAGGTTTCAGGAAGATGCATTATGAAGTTGAAATATATCTCATTTCTGAGATATAGGCATACTAGCTTTGAAACAGGTCTCTGCTGCCAGCTTTCTATTTATACGTATAATTTTTTTTAATTAGGATACTGTGCCAGACCTGTACAATTATGCAGTAAGAGTCCTCTCCCAAAGGTGTTTATACACAAGATAAGTTAAGCTTGGGAGAGTAAGCAACATGAACCAAGTGACTAGCCCAAGGTCATATAGCAGTTGGATCAGAGCTAGGGATTAGACTTGTGATATCCTCTGACATAATCTGTTCTGTCTTTTCTGTTTTCTGCCCATTCTCACTCACTAAGTATACCATCAATTTCACTTAAGTAGAGAGAAAATAAACCATTTTTCTTTCCCTGTAGTTGGGGAACATTCACTCACTGCAGATGTTTGTTCATTTTTTCCCCTCCCAGTCTTGTATTGCAACTGGGATCTTTTCTTGCCTTTTGGAGAAGCTGCAGTAAAGAGCTTATGTTTATCCTGTAGTGTAGTAAGTCTGATGCAAAACTTGGGCATACAAACTGAATGAGCTTTGAGTGTCCCTGTATCTTTAATGTATATCTTTATGTGTGGAGTGGCTGGAAGACAACGGACATATTATGAGCAATCCAGACCAAGTAACTGTTGCAATAGCAGGCCGAGCAGGCCGAAGCTGTAACAAGCTGCAGGTGTGAAGGACGTATGCAAGGCCAAGGGAGACAAAGAAACTCTGTATTCACAGAGAGATAAGAGAGTTGGACAGAACAATGAGAAAAAACATCTCATCGATGATGAGCAGCGTGTGGGTGCCACACCAGAACCAATCAAATGGAGTGTGATGCCACATGAACAACAGCTAAGTGGCATAAAAGACACGCAATTCGGGGAAAAAAGAGAGAGTGACATGTAACCGCATAGGTGTGATGGTCATTACTTGGCTGGCTTCCCGCAGGACCCTCTTCATTAATGCTTTGTCAAAAGCTTTTATGTAGATAGAGGAAGAGAAATACATAGCAAGGAAGTTATGTGTTATCATGTGACTGAAAGACTTCCACAAATGACTTAGCCCATAACGAAGACAAGTATGTAGTTAATATGATATAGGTCAGGTGTTAGGTCTCAAACAGATGTAACTGTGCTGAAAGCACTGTAGTAGCAGTTAGAGATGCATATTTGGGGCTGTCATTTGTCCCTTATCATCAAAGTAATGCAGCACTTGGTCTAAGAATTTTTTGCATGTTCTGGTAAGCGCTCCGGATCCCACTGAAATGTTAAACATTCCTTTTCTTTGAATTCTGATATAAAGGTCACAGAAGAGAAGGTGAAAAAAATTTGGACAGTTGTGGATGCTAAAACCCTCAGAAAAGATGATGTGCAAAAAGAAACTGTTTACTGCTTGAATGATGATGATGAGACAGAGGTTCAGAAGGAAGATACTATTCAAGGTATGGCTTCTTTATGTGCACCTGGAAGACAAACTGAAGATAATAGCTTGTACTTTTCAATCACCTAAGTGCCTTTTAGCTTTATAACTTGAAGCCTTGCTGTGATCTTAGAATGTAAGCTCTGTAAGCTATGGAACACAGAGACTGTTATGTGAGACTCTTGGTCTTCACGTATTGTAAACATTTTTGCTTTTGCCGGTAATAGGTATAATAATAATACCACCAGGTGGAACTTGGAAGGCACTACAGCTTCCTAAACTGTGTTCTGTGGAGTGCCATACCTCAGTTCTGTAGTGAGTAGTGCTGCTACCTCTATTCTGTTTTCAAATCTTCAGTTGTACTGACAACATGAATACCTTCATAACGCTCTGTTTTTTTCTAGATAAGCAACTGCTGTAGATATTCTGCAATTGGGAGGATGAAACCATTAAAGGAAGGTTTAGTGTTCAAGAGTCTATTAGCTTTCTGTTTAAATTCCACAGCAGGTTCAGTCTGAAGCAGTGGTTTGCAGAATACTTCTTTCATAACCTTCAGCGTCTGAGTGGATTAAATTCCTTGAAAGACTAAAGGCCTCAGAAACAATGAAATAGTCTACTTTTAAAAAATGTAGTTAAGCAAATGTGGGGTTTTTGTGATTATGTAGATATATTTTACTACTAGTTTTTTTCTTTGCTGTTTCAGTCCCATGCAAGTAGGGCAGGTGTTTTAAATATAGAAAGGGCAGAACTCTTCAGATAACAGTATAGAATATGCTGTCAAATGAATAAAATAAATTAAAAAATTAAGATAAATACTGTGGTTTTTTATTTTACCTTTTTCAGTTGTAGCAACTGTAGGTGGTTTTGTAGCAGATAAAATTATGTCCCAAAAGCAGTGTGATTTTCTTTTTTTCTTTAAGCAGAAATGATAATTAAAAGCTCGTCATCTGTTTTATAACTTCAAAACTTTTAGTAAAAAAAAATCCACTTTTTGTAGCAAATGTGTTTTGAAGCATTTGAGACCATTCTCTGCTGATGTCCTCACTGCCTAAGCTGGTGAATGATTGTGGAATACTGGTAAAAAGAAGTGATAAACAGTTCAGTGTGAACAAAAGAAACCAAAAATTTCTCTTAACGGTGGTCTGATTTTTCTTAAAGAGCTGCCGATGCCTCGTGCACTTTAGTGGACCTTTTGGGAAATGTCATAATTAGACAATATTTTGCATCTGAAGCACCCCTACTGAATTTTTTTTTTTTCATTTTGCCTGTGTGTTTGCTTTTCAGTTTCCAGGAAAATATATCTGCATATAGGTTTTTCATCCAGGGATTTAGCTCTGTTACTTCTGCTTTCTTCACACCTGAGGGTATCATCCTTAGTCTGTGACAGTATAATAAAATGATGATGATGTAGGGAGGATGTTGGAGCTTGAGGTGGGGGAACAAGCAGCTGGAACAGGTGATACCTCTGAGAAACTAACAGCTTCCTATTTTGTGGAGATATCCCTGTAATGTAGGGCATGGGAAGTAAACCACAGAAACATGTAGAAAGACCAGTTCTGCTCAAAAGAGTGTTTTGGTTTTCCATTGCATGTGAGGATGTATTGCTTCCACTGTTAACACGTTTTGTTCTCTGAATCTCTTCTGGTGACATTTCCTGTCTGTGATTTGTGACTATGTTTGAATTTTTTTGTATTACAATTGCAGGGAGTGTTGTAGTCTTTTTGCTGAAATATATTCTGATTTGCTTAAATCTATTCTGCGAGCATAACTTTGTTGGGCAAGATGTTCCATTCCCTTATTTTCTTTCCAGCTGTCTATGAGGGTAGCTGAGTTACATAAAATGATGTACAAGGGATGCAACTGCTGTTCGTGAAGTACCAAATGTGTCTATGGGTGTGTGTGTTTTTTGTTAACAGGGAAAGTAATTTGATGAGCGTACATGGAGTGTAGCTGTGGGGCATGCATGCATTGTTAAAACATTCAGAGTGCTAATTTCAGTGTTAGAATTGTAGGCCCATATGCTTAGCAGATGCTCTTCTCTTGTTCTCCAGGGTTTCGCTATGGGAGTGATATAGTTCCTTTTTCCAAGGAAGATGAAGAGCAAATGAAATACAAAACAGAAGCAAAATGTTTTTCTGTTTTGGGATTCAGCAGATCCTCTCAGGTACAGTGCTGAACTTCTTCCCATTCAGCTTCCTGGGTTGTTCAAGACAGTTGATTTCAGTTTGAGTTCACTAAAGTTGTGGTGTTGTATTGGGTTCCAGCATTGGGAATGGGGCATCTGCAGTCAGGTATACAGGGGTGACTTATTTGCTGATTCTAGTACATGAAACCAGTATGTAGTCTTGTGAAGGACAGAAGCTCATAACTGTGGCCAGTGGGCCCTCAAGTGAAGCCAGAGCCACTGAACTCAGATCTCTGCAAAGTGGAGACACAGGTATTGTAGTCTTATTTCATTTCACCTCACAAACTTAATAGTGATGCCAGATGTGCAACAGAAGATGGTCTGTCTTCTGTCCAGGTCATGCAGAAGCCTTTTTGGGCTTTGTCCAGCCACCAGTGTGTTCTTTTTAACCGAAGAAGCTTCTCCCTCAACATTACAGAAACATTAAAGAAAGACTGAGAACCAGCTGCATTCATTCTCATTTCCATAAGGATTAGTTTGCAAACTGTGATTTTTTTCTGCTGTAACAAAACCTAAATGTAGTGAAGATTTCATGGAACTTACATCATTTAAAAACTCTCCATATTTCAATGAGATGCTTGGTGTTTGTGTGCACTTTTATTAACTTTGTCGTTTGTTTTACGTGGGAATTGTAAGAAACTTACCTTGAGCGAATACCTTAATAAATGCTATCCAGCACAGGGTGATTTCCTGAGAAAATTCAGGACTTAAGCATTAGGAAACCATTAGGCAAAGGCTTAACAAAACCTTTCTTGAAGCAGGGCATTTGAAGAGAAAGTACAGAGATGTGCGTGCCAGTAATTGCTAAAAATGTTAAGCTGCTTCCACTCTTTCTTCTCCAGGATATTGCCCAGGGTGACCGAAACTTTACTCTTCTTGGAGTTCACTGCACCCAGTCCCCTTCACCACTCAAAACTGAAAGGAAATTGTAGGGCAGCTCTGCACCTTCTGTTCTGAAATGTCCCAGCCCTCCTGCTCTTCTCTGAAATATCTCACTGCTTGAACAAAATCTTTGACAAATGCTGAGAAATCATTAACTTTACCAGGAAGGAAAGATGCTAATGAAATAGGAAGTATCTGTGGGACCTTACTCCCAAATGAGTGTACCTAAACATATTTTTATTTACAGTACAGGTGGCACAGAGACCCCTGCATGTTGCTAGATATGGCCTTAGACTATGCAGTGTGGTGGTCCGAAGCATCTTACTAACTGAGGAGCCAGGAAGTTAGGTTGATTTATTGAAGTGAGAAGCCAGCCTGAACGGGAGCCGCAACTTGGTTGCTCCTTGAGGACATTCAAAACTTAAAAGTTGTTAAGTAACATGGGAGCTTGTATACTGGAAGTGATTGAGGAAACTTATCATGCCTGAGCTTATATGCCCTAAATTGACCAAGGCACAGAGATGCTAGGGACTGCTAAATCCTGGACTAGAAAATGGATCTAACAAGGGAAATGTTATGTCTGAATCCAGTGTTCCAGTGAGACAATTTCTTGCATCTTTTGATGTGTTACTAGCCTACAGCTGAGTCTTACTGTCTTCATTTAATTCTGTAAGATTTATTTCACCATATGCATCATTTTCTTATGCTGGAGGCTGGCCTCCTGTTTCAACTTGAAGTTTGAATTTTATTGAAATGGATGAGAAGAATCATGCTCCTGTAAATGAGCTGTTATTTCACGTGGTTATTTTTTTTTTCCTACCATTGGTCAGATATATAATACATAGTTAATAATTGTAGGAATAAAGTTAATTGTAGGAATAAAGTTAATTGTAGGAATAATTTGCATAAAATTTATTAAAATCAATAATTATCTTGTGCATTGAAAAAATGTAAATCCAATTTGTTACTACTTTGAGGCATATTTATGATGTGATACCCTTGTCTGGGGATTTCATAATGAGTAGGAACTACATCTTAAAGTGTGCTCTGGTCCTGTAACTAGGAGTGTGAGTGATTATGCCGAATAGTAGTTGCATAGACATCAGTGGAATAAAATTATTCAAGTGTGATTGCAGGATTAAAATTATACTGTATAGGTAATGATATTGGGAAGTTTTCAACTACAACTCAAATTTTCAAGACCCGTGCTTTCCTTATGTTTTTTCTTTTGAATTTTGTTGTTTGGAATCCTAATACTGACACTATTCAAATGTATGTTTAATATAAAATTATTTCTTTAAAAAACTTTGGAGAAAAAATAATTTATTATTTACTAGAGAAACTGGAACAGCTCCAAATACATAATTAAAGAAGGAATAGAACCACCTTATATTATTTTTCTGAGTTATTCACATCCCTCAGGAAAGAAGATCAGAGACCGCTTAAACTTTGATTTTTAATTTATAAGCAATGCCATATAAATCAAGAAATAATACTTAAAAATATTATGAAGGGACCTTTCTTTTTTTTTCTGCAAACAAAAGAAGGTATAGTGATACGTCTAGTTATTTACACTGTACTGAACGTAAAATTTCCTGAGCTTTTAAAAGACAGAACACCAAAGAATAATTGCAGGTAGAATAATCTGAGTTGAAGAATTGTACTGTACTACATTAAACAGATCTGCTCAGGTGCAAGTTGTCACTGACTTCAACAGCATTATGGTGATTTGCTAAATAACGAAACTCCAGGTGAGTTTGCAGATAGTGTAATTTGAAGAGATTTTTCTTTAACAAAGAAAGGTCATTTTAACCAGTGTCCGTGGTAGTGTGCAGTCTTTGTGACGGGTTTTCCACTATTGCACTGCTTCTCTGGGTGTGTCTCACACAGCCTCTGTAGCTCCAGCTATTCTAGCAGTGCCCCTTGATGAAACTAGTTTTTTTAAGGGGTCAGCCATGTTCATGAACAGCATAAACTCTGCTAACAGAAGTGCTTCTTTTCTAGCAGAGCTGTATATACTCCAGGCTGTTGTTGAAGTAGCTTTATTAATTAAGGAAGTGACTTTTTTCAGCTCCCTTTTGACATATTTTTGCTAGGAAAATTATGTGGTGTCAGTTTTGGGTCTTTTATTAACTCCTGTGGTTTTCCATACTGACTTTTGAATTACTGCAGTATTCTTCAAATTGGTAACAGCTGAAAGTACCATAGTCTTTCATTCCTGCCCATCAACAGGAAGGTATGAGAGTACCCTGCTGAATATGAGTGAATATCCATATTCAGTGATAAATGGAGATATGAAACGTATAAAGGGCTTTAACTTCTCTGCACAGTAATTACATTTTATGGCTTCTCACTTGAGTAATGTGTTCAGTTGTGTCAGAATTTAATTGGTCTGATTGCATCAACGACATTTTCTTTAGATTGGGCTAACTCTTGACCATTTGAATCTGTAGATCCAGAGGCATTACTACATGGGCAACCAGGTTCTGAAGGTCTTTGCAGCAAAAGATGATGAGGTAAGGTGAACTGAAGTTAATGCTGAAGGTGTTTTGCTGTGGAACAGAAAATAGTAGCAGTACTTGAGATTGTCCTGTCTTTCCATGTTAACAAAACAAGTATTTTTAATGCAGCTTACAGAAGTCCTGTTCCATTGCCCATTAGGATGAAAAGAAGTTGGATTAGACCCCAAATGAATACCATATCTCATGAATAATGAGAAACTGGTAAACATTATGTTTGTACAAGGGCGTAGGGAACCTGGAATTGGTACTTAAGTCTGTTTGGGGTTGTTTAGCCTGGAGAAAAGAGGAGACTCGGGGAGGATCTTGGTGCTTTCCACAACTACCTGAAAGGAGGTTGTAGGCAGGGTGAGGGTTGGTCTCTTCTCCCAGATAACAAGAGGGAACGGCCTCAATTTACGCCAGGGGAGGCTTAGATTGAATATTAGGACAAATTTCTTCACTGAAAGGGTGGTTAAGCACTGGAACAGGCTGCCCAGGGAGGTGGCAGAATCACCATCCCTGGAGGCGTTTAGAAAACGTGTAGATGCGGTGGTACATAGGGGCATGGTTTAGTGATGGACTTGGCCATTCTGGGTTAATGTTCAGACTTGATGATCTCAAAGGTCTTTTCCAAGCTAAATGATTCTATGATTCTCGTGCAGAGCGATGGTGTGCTCTGTCACTGTGTTATTCAGAACAGACATCGAAATGATTTTAAATGCTACAGGTAAAACCCGCACTGTGGTGCTCTGTCTGATGTGTTCCTTTAAGGGGCTGACTTTCCTCCCTTTCTCTCTCGTAATACTTCTGAGAGCTCTTCACACCTAGTGGAAAAGGTGGAATGTGCTGGATCTAAAGTCTGCTTAGCTTTGAATATATCCACTATCGTGATAAAATTTGATCTTTCTTCTTCATTTTTTGAACATGAAAAATGCTTGTGTTAAAGTTACAGCTGAAATGGGAACTAGTCTTGACTAAATCAATGCTATTGAGTTCACTGTGAAAGATGTTATTTCAGCAGGCTAATGAGAACTTGCATGACTGTCGACTTTGGGTTTTTGTTTTCCAGAATGCAGCAGTTGCTTTTTCTGCCCTTGTTCATGCATTGAATGAATTGAAAGTGGTAGCTATAGTGCGTTATGCTTATGATAGAAGAAGCAACCCACAAATTGGAGTAGCTTTTCCATATATTAAGGATGCATACGAGGTAATTTTTCACTCTTACCTTTCTGCAGAGAGCATCTGTATTGATGCTTTACAAATATCAATTAATATGTGATCATATTTGAACCGTATGAATTTGAAGTGTTGCGTAATACCAGAAGAAACCAGGGTGACCTTTCAGAGTGATTTTAGGTAATAGTACCAACTCTTAGGACAAGGAGGTAATAAATAATTTTAAGAAAATTCCCTGGAAAAAATACGTGGAAAAATAATGCCATATGTTTTTGTTAATATCCTCTATATTACAGATTTAAGTAATGCTCATTTTTATTTCAATAACATAATTATAATTTCATTTTGCTATCCTGGAAATTTTTTTTTTTTTTTTTGGTATCTAGAAACAATGTAATCACATAGTTATGTAATAAGTTACCACTGCTTTCTTGCTGTTATTACCTACCTGTCTGCATACAATGCAAGGATGCATTCTTTCATTTTCTTAAAATGTGGGTTTATCTCCAGGTTGCTTGGTAGTGCAAAATTTGAATTTGATAGTTGCATGACATTTAAAGCATGTCCAACTATGCTGTTGTCATTGGGTTTCCAAGTCAACTGGAACTGAGGGGAGGAGCTCAGAGTGTTTAAAGCTGTTATTTTAAATTCATATGGAGGGTTAGGAAGACAGTAGTATGTTTATTTACTTGAAAAGGTTATTTTAAAGAACAGGAGAAAAAAATCAAGTCTGTTTCTAAGGAAAACAAAAACAAGAAAAAGTTCTGTGCGCAGCAGAATCATGTTTGAAATAATCATGTAAAAAATTCTGAGACACCCAGAAGAAACACGGCATGTCAGAATTTTTGCAGCATATGTTTCCACTGATCTTACTTATGAGAGATTATTGAAAGAGCTAAATATGTATAGATGGCTAAGCAATGACGAAGGTGGGGGCGGACGTAACAGTCTTCAGACTTTTGAAGGGTATAAATATAAAGCATGGAAAGGAATTCTTTAGGTTGGTATGAACTGGAGGAGGTATTTGAATAAAGAAAAAATTAGGCTGAGAATGTTAAAAAAACAAAACCAGTTTTTGACTTTGAAACACAGTAAGCTGTGACAAAACCTCGCAAAGCACCAATATATGGATTATTTAAAGCTTGACTGGTTGAAACTTCGTACAAGAAAAAGGGGTCAGATGACCTGGGAGGTCTTCATTCTACCAGCAGAAAAGATGAGGAGTGTGGCTATCTCTGTTTTATAAAAATTATATTTTATTTCATTTTGCTTAAAACTGTGTTGCTCTGTGAATGTTTTATTTTAAGTACTTCGGTATTAGATCTTTAGATTTTTCTTATGTTTGTGCTGCCCTGACAGACTGTGGGATGCTTTAGCTTTTTTCTTTAGGCTCAGTTGTTTGTTTCTTCTTTTGTCTTGCTCAGTGTCTAATCTATGTGCAGTTACCCTACATGGAAGACTTAAGACAGTACATATTTTCATCCTTGAAAAACAATAAAAAATGCATTCCTACAGGTAAGATAGTTCTTTGCTGGGCAAACGGACAAAGTAACCTACTTGTCTTCCTTTAAGATACTCTAAAAGAATTAGAAGATTTGGATTTCCAAAGAAGATGTAGCTTTGTCATTTTGGCTTAGGAAATAAACCCCAGCCTTTTGGGAATACATTATGTTGATGTCATCTTGAACTGTAAAGCCTGTATCAAAACTTTGCCAGCCTAGTTGCAGGCTGAGCAGACTTGAGGTTTGCAGGCAGTCGTTTAAACTGTCCTGTTAAATGACTTGTGCTCTGGTTATGGGATTGTTGGTCTCTCAGAGTCTCTGTGAAGAGATCTGAGATTAGTTCTCTGTATCCTTTGACCTTTGAACTCATTTGTGAGACTAAATGGCCAAGCCTTGTGGGAACTACAATATGTGATTAGCTAGCTAGAATTAGAAGAGAAGCATCAGTTCTGTTTGTACAAAGCTGGTCCTGTAGCCGGTTGCAGAATAGCCTGTTAATAGAATGTACAAATGCAAAACCTGTGTTTTCTGTGGTGTGTTGTTTTTTAAAGCATGCACTTAGTGGTGTCCAGACTCAGACGGAGGGTGTCTTTGGAGAGCCACAGAACATGGAGCCATACAAAGCCTGACTTGCTGTTCTGAGAATTTTGCACAGCAGTGAGCGTAAATGGATGTAGTTTAAAATCCACTTCCACTTCTTGAACTTGTTATGAGATCCGTTGACTGGGCATCTGCATTTCAGGGTTTATAAACCATTGATGGGCTGTTTCTGAAACAGTTTCTGTTTCCTTGCCTGTAACCAGTGGTTTGAGAACAAATCTAAAACTTGTCTCACAAAAGCAATAGTTGACTTGTGAACTGTGTTAATTTGCGATCATAACTTTTGAAATTTATATTATGCCAGTTTTTCAAACCAACTGTTGTTCTTATTTTCTAAGTGGCCTATAAGCCTTCTGTTGCAAATAAATACATCTTGAAAAAGAAGAAAAATAGAAGCACAAATACAGCAATAATTGAGGTCTAGGGGGGGAAAAAAAGAAGGCTTTATGACTTTACATTGTAGTCCTTAAATAAAGCAGGGCATTTATTATTGTGTTCGTTATCCATATTCTTTATTGGCATGTCTGTATCTGCAGTGCATTCTGTGGCATGTAATGACTTGGTCAGAATCTTGCATTGCAAAGTGAGTCTTCATTTATGAATTGTTGCAAGAAATGCATCCATCTGCAAGTGTATTTAGTTTTTCTTTGTATGTCGTTACTGCTTTAGCGGATCAGTTATCTGCTGTTGACTCTTTGATTGATTCTATGAATTTGGTTTATGAAGATGATGATGGAGAAACTTTTGAGGACCTCTTTAAGCCCAGCAAAATCCCAAACCCTCATTTTCAGAGGTTGTATCAGGTGAGATGAACTATATGGCATTTTTTAAAAACTTCTTTTGTTAAGACTTCACCTTTCTGTCTTTGATTCACACTGGAAAGATCTGCATTGTGAAGATGAGAATATAAATTCTTTTGCATTTAAATATGGAGTAGCCAGTGATTTCTATGTTGTCCTTAACATAGGTTTTATTCTTAAAATTTCCAGTCTCCAAGAAGCAATGGAAATCATACCTGTGCTGAGGTGTCTGCAAAAGCGTCAGTGATATTCACAGGCACCTAGACTAGACAAGTTAAAACTTGCTTGGGTATCTCAACACTGTATTGCAGTGATCGTGGTGTGGACATAGACTTGTTCTTCAGCTTCTGGGCAAAGAGAGAAATTGACTGAAGATCAGGGATCTGTTTAGCTTCTCATTCTGTGTCCCATCAAATCCTGGGCAGAGTCACTTTTCTGTGCATTGTTGCATCTAGCAGTGGTTCCAAAACAGATCAGTTAGAGGTGAACTTGATTAGTAGTAAATGATTACCATTTCTGACATTTAAAATACTCCATTTGGGTGCCTGAGCTGATGCATTTTTTGGGCAAGCGGAACAGTTCACACTTCTTGCAGTTATTGTATGAAGTGATTTACATTCATGTCATGAAGATTTTCACTGCAACTGTGAGGATGAGAGACTTAATTACACATTGGAATTCAAGTGTTCAAAAAAATGACACAGCAAATTCAAAAATAAGGAAAATGACGTTGCAATTTATGCAGCTGCAGAATTGTGTTGTATAGAGAACCATTGGGATAATATTGAGTGCGTGACCTCACTCTGAAAAATGACCAAAAATGGTATTACAGTAACCATGTTCATTGTATCTCAGCAATTCCAAATGAATTTTTTTCAGTTTACATGTAGGAAGAAATGCTTTTTTAAATTAAGAAAACATACCCTAGCTTCCAAACCCCATGCTGCCTCAGTATTGTCAAAAGAACCAAAGGATCTGGAGGTCATATATATGTTTCAGAAACACGTGTAAGCCCACTGTCTTCGATTCCTACTCTGACTGACACTTTGAAGAACTCGGTGTTCCCTTCAAATTCTGACAGTCATATTGACAAGACGGGGTGTAACTGAATGCAAGATTTAGTAAATAGAAGGTTATCGCTGGGCAAGAGTTTAAAACAGCTTGACCTCTGCATGACTTGTACTTGAAGGATTCTAAAACTTGGGTATTACAAAACACATACGGTTTATCTTGTAAATGAAACGGGATAGAATTTCTTCTGCTATCTTGCTGGATGCAATATTACATCCTTTTGATTCAGTGGATATCGCTTATAATGAAACATGTTTCTTTAGGTGTGCCATTTGTCTTCTGAAACAGTATGATGGTGGTGTCCCAGCAGTTGAGTCAAGTGCTGCTAGAAAAGAGTAACTGCTTAACTTGCCATTTTTCTTAGTGGATAATAGGATATTGTAAGGGTGAATGCTACTGGTGGAAAAAGTATTTATTAACTATTTCAATGTACTGGGTAGTATGCAGTTCCTGTCGACAGTGCTTGCTGTTTATAAAGCCCTGGATTACCAGTCCTTTTAGTGCTTTCTTTTGGCCATGCACAGCCCCATTTTTTTGTCTTGGTTACAAAACTGCTGTTAAACTGTGCAAGTTGCAGAAAGATGGTTTTCTCCTTTGCTGCAAACATGTTCGGGGTTCTTAATATTTTGATCTTAGACCAAGTGGCACTACTGGTTCCTTAAAAACTACAAAGAAAAATAACACATAATCTTTTGAATGTAGCCAGTAAATTGATTGGGCTGAACAGGACCTATAAACAGTTTGGAAAAATAACTCTAAAGAAAGGATGATTTCCTCCCTAATTTCCTTGCTCTGTTGCCTCATGAAGATATTTGTAATGGTAAGTGACAAGAGCCAGAATTTAAACAGAAACATCAAGCGAAATTGTATCTCTGGAAGTAGTGGTAGGCATCAGGAAATGACAGAGTGGGTGGAAAGGAGTTACTAATGCTTGCTGAAGTGGAAGATGAGGAATGTTGGTTATCCAGAGTTTCAACTTTTATTCCTTGCATCCAGAAAAGCCGAAGTGAATTTCTATAGCTTTTGTGGTGGCAAACTTCCAATGTCATCGTTTAACTTACTCTTCTTAAATACAGGGATTTAAAGCACATAAGATGTTTGGGGAATGCAGTGCATTTTGTTTGATGGCCAGATAGACAAATTGCTCAACAATGACTGTTCAGTCCTGAGACAGACCTGAGGGGAAGGTTTGTGGGAGTGGTGGCAGGCAGCATTGCATAGTTTGTGGGATCCACCTGCAGAGTCTGCATCTAAACATGCCATAATGGCTCTTGTTAGACCACCTGTGAGCAACCTTAGAGGTCTGAGCGCATTTATAAGTGGTTGGACTGTATGGTTCTATTTCAAAAAGCAGAGCAGCAAGAGGACAGGAGATCACTCACGGAAGTCTGTAAGGGCTTTCAGCATCAAGTAATCTTATCTTTGGTTGAATATAGTGGATCTGTTGGAAGGTCATTTTGAGATCATCACAAACTAGATGTAAACTGAACTCTAAGATGCTTGTGTTGGGGTTCAGTTCGCACAGGTTTAACCACCCAAAAGCTAGCTAACTAGTGTAAGCTGAGTTGTCCAAGGCTATTGTGTAATCCATGAAAGAAGAACCTTAGGTAAGTAACTGATCCTTCTTTTTATGATCTTCAGAGATCATAAGTACCTGATACTTGTGGTTGTGTAGAGTGAGTAGGTGACTGGTATAGATGCTTATTTTTTAGATAGCTGAATCTGTCACCCATATTCTAAGGCTTTAAACACTATCAGGTTCCTGTAAGTTTACAAATTTGCTGAAATATGTTCTTAAAAAATTGTGTTCCTAGATGCTGTGCAGAAGGGAACAGGGCAGGATGATTTCTTGCAGTAAATTCCTGTCTATTCATGCATTTATGCCATTGCTTATTATGGAATGAATCCTGTGAAAATTCCACTTCATTACATCCATTGACCAGTATCTTAGTATGCCCCCTGTTCCTGAAAGCTGGCTACATCTTGAGTCTGGAAGTGTAAAGAAATTAGGAAGAGCAAGGAGGAGCTAGTATGTTGCTGACAACATGCATGAATAGAACGGTGAGTCTGGAAGCCAGTGGCCGTGTGAGTTGCCTTCTAGCCAGTGAAGGTAGGAGTGGTTCTTGCTAGACACAGAAGGAAGCGGAATCAAAGTTAAAAGGGATTGTTTAGGATTAGAAACTCCAGGTTAAACCTGTTCAATTTGTCTACATTTAGCACCTGAGTTTTGATGGTCCCTGCCATCTCAGGTTTCAGAGGTAGTCATCTACTCTAAAAAAACCAGGAACAAGTGGAGGCTGTGTCTACTCAGTCTGCTCAGCTCTTGCAACTGCACACATAGAGATTTCAGATGCAAAAGCCTGAAAAACACATTCACAACAGGGGATTTAGTTTTTTTGCTTTGTGAGTTTAATTCAATTCCCTAATGTTGTTTTAATATTGGGTTTTTTGTATCACAAGGGCCATTACTGCAGCTTCCAGCAACATTTTTACTCTCTTTCAAAATAATTATGCCTTAAATCATTACGAGTGTTTCCAAATCAGTAGTCTTCTATGACTGCCTCCTTTTGAAAGTGTGCTCTAATATGGATTGGAGTCTTAATGGCAGCATGAAAGCACATCAGTATTGATGTGTAGCATATGGTCTGGATTTTCTTTATTGGCAGCTTTTCGGCATGAATAGAGGGTTTTGTTTGCTTTGGTTTTGTTTTTTAAATTAATGTCATGTCTGCCAGCCAACAGGGGAGCAAATCTCTGCTGTATTCCTAGTTTACTGAGTAGTTACCTTCACACTTGTGTCTGATTCACCCAGTACAATGGGCTTGGAAAAATTATTCTCCCATGTACATCACATGTTTTTATGTATGTGTATGCATGCACTGGTATCTGTGTATCTCTATGCACATACACATACATCTCTACTGCTATCCCATACCTTTCAACATTTAAGTTGTTTTTAAATGTTTAATTAAGTTTGTTTTTAAAATTCTCGATGGAATTTCCATAGCCTGCCTCATTAACCTCATCTCTGTCCCTCTGCTTGACTCCCTGGCTGTGTGCACTGTCTTTACACTTTGGTGAAAAGCCTTCTCCTCTGTAGCTCCTACCATCTGTTCCAACTTTGATGTACATCTGTCAGGTCCCTTCATTGCCTCGCTCTTTTCAAAGCTGAGTTGCAAACATACGTATATTCTGTGCCTTACCTGTGCACATTTGACTTCTTTCCATTTGCTCTTAAACTGGTAAAATTTTCTCTTGTGTGCGTACTGAGTTTTATTGACCAAAAAGAAATATTTTCTTTGAGGGACAATAAACTGACAATAACTGGAATATCTGGTTGGGGTATATATCTTGTTGCCTAATTTTGGAATGTAAAGAAATCTCTCCCGTATGACTTATTATAGAACTGCATTGTAAAGGTAAAGTGAAGTTAAAAAGCAGAATAAATGCAGATGACTTTCATTCCCTGGATTTTCTGAATAATGTTCACAGAACTCATTCCAGTGAGTGTAGGAACACTCATTTGTATTACTATTCTTGTTTAATATATATTCTTTAATATATTTTTATATACACATATATATAAATATATTATTGTTTAATATAATTACTGATATCCTTAGCTGATTGTATCTTTCAATCCACTTGTGAGCTGGAATATTTGTGAGGAATATGAAGGTAGTTTCTTTAATACAGAAGATATTTTACATGTACTGTATGAAGTCAGGCATACGGGCATTATATTAAAAGCACATAAACTAGAAGTTTTGCTTTGCTCAAATTGTTTCTTGCAGTGTTTGCAGCATAAGGCTTTTCACCCCAATGAGCCATTGCCGCCAATTGAACAGCGCCTTTTAGAGATGCTGGAGATGCCCTGTGTGGTAAAAGAAAGGTGTCAAGCTCCTCTTGAAAAAGTAAGAGCACTTTTCCCCCTAAAGGAAGTTGTCAAGAAAAAAGAAGAGAAGACTGCTCAGGACATCTTCAAAGACAAGTAAGTTGGAGATGTATTATGGGTTTTTTTTAAAACTTTTACATTTCAAATTGGTTTTGCTGGATGGAGCAGGCTCAGCATCTTTTGAACATAAGATCAGTGAGTTACACACTGAAAAAATACTGAAGGGTAGGGAATATTGTGGTACCACAGTATATCTGGGGTATTTTGTGAATAGTGCTGGTCCTACTGTTAGGGGGCAAGACACACCAGGAACCCGTCTGTAGCTTCCTCATGGCTGTATTTGTTGTCACAGAATCTGTCAGGTTGGAAGGGACCTCAGGAGGTTTCTTTCTGAGCCTGCTGCTCAGAGCAGGGTCATCTGTGAGATCTAAACAGATAACTTGGGACTTCAGCCAGTCTGGTCTTGAAAGCATCCAGGCATGGAGACTGCACATCCTCTCTGAGCAACCTGTTGCATCACCTACTGTCTCCTGGTCAAACAGTTAGTCCTACTGGTGGTTACAAAGTAGTTCAAATACACGTAACAGAGGGTCTAATTTAGTTTAGAATAAATGCTGCAGAGCTTTAAATTAGCTGTAAAGACGAGTCTTCCTTCTCAGCGTGCTCTATTTAGGTTGTTCTGTAGCTTTCATTTTTGAATACCGAATAAAAAGAAAAGCAGCTTCATTATTATGTGCTGTGCAATAAATGTGGATGTACTGAAAAATCAAACTGTTAGGGACTCTTCCTGGAGCATCTGTTGTCAGAACAGTTTTTAAGATAATTGTTTAGCGGTTTTTTTTATTACTTACACTATTTACTTTATTTGTGGTGAAAATATGAAGAATAAATGGTTAATTGCTACTGTATTGGTACTGTCACCCCAGCCAAATCAATCTGCTCAAATAAAATCTGCTTCTTAGACCTTAGTTTATTGAATGCCTGTAATATAACTAGTGAGTCTCCTGGGATGTTGGAGAGTTCTCAGTTATCTCCTCCTCTCTCCCTGTTGTCCTTTTTAGCTCACTCCTTTCAGTGCTAGGAACACTGTCTTTGAGCCTTTCTGAGGCCTTGTGTAGCAGAGCTGTCATACATGCTTTACCTTGGGTTGGCTACAGCCTCCTCGGCATGTTATCTTTGGAAAGACACAACACAGGACTTTTCACATTACTGCTCTGGAATAATGACCACATTTCTGTACCAGACTGGGAAATACTTTCCTTTTCATTTCATTCATTGCTGTGTGTGCCAATCTTGCCTTGGCACAACTGTGACTTCATCCTGATAAAATTCTGTTGTCCTTGCTCTGTGCTCCAGCTTCTCTGTGTGTGTACATACATACATTCATATGGGTATTTAGATAAAAAAAAAGGGGGGAGCGTGATGACACAACCTTGGGTTCAAGCAAGCTAAGGAGAGATCTTAAACAAAAAATGGTGACCCATTACTAAAGGCAATCGATTTGACAAGCAAGAAGGAAAGCTATTTTGTTTAAAAACTGATTTCCTTTAGAGGGGTGATGAAAGCAGCTGTAAAAATAATTGAGATAGAAATTGGTGTAGGGCATTAAAATGATTGAAACACACCCCCCCCCCCCCCCCGCAACCTGTAAGAGAGGCAAAAGGGTACACACTCAGCTATGCAAAGAAGGATGAATAATATATTTTTTTATATAATTGCAAAAAAAAAAAGATGTTATGGCTGTAGTAATGAATGAGAATAGTAGTATTGTCGTTACTACATCAGAAGTGTTAACTGTATGTTTTTGTTCTGCGTTTGGGGAAAAGCTGAGTGTTGTAATTAAATCATGTGATAAAGTACATCACTCTGCAGCAATGACTAAGGACAATGTTAAACAGCAGATAACGTTCAAGTTATTAAAATGATCAGATCTAGATAATTTGCACCAAAGTGTTTTGAAAAAGTTGGCTAGAAGGTCTCCTGACCATAATTTTTGTTTTCTAAAACTAATTTGTGTCTTATCTCATCATATTGGCCAGATTAATCTCTACTTAATTTTTAAGGTCTAATGGGATTAAGGCAGCATAAATATAAGCATGATATCTTAATACAGATTTTAATATTCAGCATTCGTTTCACTTATGCTAAGCTCTGTGTAGTTTAAAACATTCAGCAAAATAGAAAGCATTTTACTTTTTCCTTCTTAGGTTGGCTTTGGAGAGGCTGTTGTCTCATCCAGCTTTGCAATATGTGAGAGGCTTCTATATAAATGTAGAAGTGGGTGTTTTAAATTAATCTTGTATTTTATTAATTTTTCTCAAATAGTAGTTGCACGTTTTAAAGTTTAAAAATACTGTTAATCAGTGCATTACCACTAACAGATTCTAAACGTCAGATCCTTGGCTGGTATAAATGGGTACGGATTCATTAGTTTCTGCTGTACTGCACTGATTAATGACAGGTATAGATTTGGTCCTAGATAGTTAAATGCAGCAGCAGCATTTATGTTCTCCTCCTTCCTCCAATCCCAAAGCATTTCGAATCAGTAAAATTAATGCAGGAGGGAAAAGATTTCAAGGCATTGCCATTGATTGCAAAACACCTTTTAAAGAAAAAGTACTCTGAAAGAGAACTTTCGTTGTTCTTTGCACCTTTCATCAAACCACATCAATATACAAGAATTGTGGTTCAAGTAGAAGTTCTAAAATCACTGGTGTTAGGTAAGTATCAGTTTCTCCTTTTTACAGACAGGCATATTGGCTGTCCAAAACAATCAAGCAACTTGTTCAAGGTCAGCCAGAAAGTCAGCAGAGTTGAGAATGAAGCAAAGTATCCTATCCTTGTCCTGAGGCATAACCAAAGTCATCATTTCTGCTAGAGTGATAAGTAAGGTTATGCTGGATGACAGGAGTTGCTGAGAAGGGTTTTCATTTCAGTAGTGACAAAATTAAGTAAAGGACAGAGAAGACTAGTGAAACAAAGTGGGTTAGACACAGATTGTAAAGTAGGGGAGGATTGTGCTATAGAAAGGGAAGACTGCACAGGTTCTTTCTAATAGTTCGTTGCTTCTGTAATGTGCAATGCAATTTTTAAAACTAGTTCTAGCCTTGTAGAATGCAAAGTGACACCTAGTCCAGGATCTCTGGCTTTGTCCCTACGTCATCAAGCAGTTCCTTCATTTCTCTGCAGTAACAAAAAATTTAAGGAAAAGTTCTTACTTTGTCTTGGGATTCCTTGAACAAAAATACTGCTGTTTAGATCACTGAGTAGCTTTCAGTCATTCTTAAACTGATTTTCTGTGTCAGTAGCCACAGTTCTGTGAAGTGACACAGAATGCACTGATTTTCTTCCCCTTTTGTGATTGCTTGGATTTTTTTCGGTTGCCAAGATGTGCTCTAAAGTTTGGCATATGTTAGATGTTACAATTAAGTTCCTAGTTTGAATGTAAACCTTGGTCTATGTACATCTGTAAGAACAAAGCAAGAAAGTGGCCTAAACTTGCAATAAGCTTTTTGAAAGCATTTTGAGATGTAGCTTAAAATGTCCTAGGAGAGTTCTTACATACTTAGTCAGGTTTTGCCTAGTAGGTGTTGACTGCTGTAAGTGGAAGTTTGTAAAGCTTTTGTGTGCTGATGGAGAATGTGGGTCATTAGACTCAAAAGCCCCTGTGTAAACAGGTTTGTAGTAGCTATCCATTCCAAGATGGGAACCAGGAGGTAATTAATTTCTTACCTACGTGTTAAGTTTTCATTACCATTTCATATTTAGAGCGAATCTGGTGAGAATACTAAATGCCATGTAATATACTGTAAAACAGTAAATCGTATGCTGTGAATTATGAAGGTTAAATCACTTTATTTGGAACCTGTGTATTGACTGCAGGTACGCTGTATTTAGGGAGGTAGAGAAGGTGTGTGTAAGTAAATTCACTCCTGAAATAAACATGAATAATCTTGCACCTTCAACAAGCGGTACCTTTTGCTTTATGTTAAGATAGAGTTTGGTCTCGCTTTCTACCATCTGCTTTGTGCAACCTGTGGGGAAAAATGAGGCAGGTTTCGTGTTAATTTTCAGACAGTTATATAATTTTGTCCAGCGTTCAGTGTATATTTCATTAATTTACTGACTCCCTACTTAATAGGCAGGACAGTTTAAGAGTTTATGTTTTTGTCCTTCTCGTTTGCAGCAGTGAAGATGGACCCAACCCTAAGAAACCAAAAATTGAAGATGAGGAAGGTAGCTTTACCATCATGAAACTTGCTGAAGGCAATATCACCTCTGTAAGCATATTTTTACAAATCTGATTATTAAAGGGCGAGATTCATTTATCTAAGTGTATTGTAGTGAATATACATAATTCCTGGTAAATGGAGAGTTCCTAGCTGAAATATGACTTAATACTGTCTCCTTGTAGATTTGAGACCGCTAGAGATTGTAAAGACAACTTTCTCTGCCTGTAGGGGCACGTTAACACAAGCTTCCCTCAGTCTTGGATATTTTAGGACAGAATTCTCCCCTGGTGTCTAGAACTCCAAAGGGCAAGCCTAAGGATCTGAGAAAAACAGAATCTCAGAATTGGGGTTTAATTGTTGAATTTTGTTCTTGCTCTTTCTTATCATCTGCAACATAGAAATTGCCTCTGCATATTTAATCGAAGTATTGATGTGATTTAAAGATAGTTCCCTGCATTGGTTGGGGTTCTACATCACAAGTTTGTCTTCATCTTGCTGCTAGGTCTAAATAAATTCCAGATGTTGTGTACAGGGGTAGATTAAGCCTGTTTCATAACTGTGTATGTACCTTCCTTGATCTGATTTTTTTGTATTACGGGGGAAAAAAGTGATTTAATATTGAAATAACTTCACTTGTTTTCAAATGTGCTATCCTTTAAGGTTGGGTTTTAAAATGCGTGATTGAGATTTTTCAAAATATTTAAAATCTGAAAAGATTTAAATATTCTGTACTCCTAATATATATTTCTGAGATTTCCTGAAAAGTAGCATTGCCAAATTTAGAAGAAGCATGAAGAGACCAAGCAAGCTTATTGAAATATCTATGAATTATTTTGACAGCAAAGCATAAAAATTTTAAATAAACTTAGGGAAATCTTGATTTCTGAAAGGGAATTTTAAACAGTGTAATTTTTTTTTTTCTTAAGTTATTGCATCTGTTTTTCAGTAAGTGTTTGTTTATTTTTGACCTGGCTTTAGTTCTTTTGTAAGGTTTCTGCGCTTCAGTGCCCATTTAGAGGTTCAGCTTTAAGATGTCAGACTGAGCCAGTAAGGGTGGATGACTTGAGTGTACGCTTTTAATTTTGAGCTTCCTATTGGAGTGGCAAACCAGTGATTCTGTACCCGCATGCCTGGGAGCTCCCATTCCTCATTGTGTCTGTCAAGATTAGTGAGAGGCCTGTGCCACAAAAAGTCTCCAAGCTGAGCTAGCAGGTAACCTGAACTACTGTGCTTCTGACCTCTAAACCCCAGAGAACATGGTCGGCTTATAGCAGTGCAGTGCAGTGAGTTCATCTTGCTCGTGTCATATCTAAGCCTTGCTAGGAGTACTGCGCGTTACACATTGTAAGAGTTGCATTTTACGAGTCTGCATGCAGAGAAGTGTAGAGCTTCTGTTTCCATATTAAAATAAACAAATGTAAAGGTTCTTGTTGCCTCACAAGAAGAAAAATTTGGATATTGGCAGACAGTTGTATCAATTTTTGATCTTTTGTAGGTTGGCAGTGTCAAGCCAGCAGAAGATTTCCGAATTCTGGTGAGGCAGAAAAATACTAACTTCGAAGACGGTAAATGACTTTTATCTATCTTAATAATGTTTAGTAGCATCTTCAGGGTTCAGTGGATGCAATCCATTTGTCTAAACCTAAGTTTCTAATGCTATGTGAGCTGCTCTGAATCTGTTCTCGGCATGCAGCAGGGCAGGGTTTTGATACAGAGGTGAGGAAGAATATGAAGCACACGTCAGCTACTGACTTGCATGCCGTAAGTCTGAAAATGCAATGGAATTATCATTTGTTTGTGTGGTATTTCCCTACTGGAATAGCTATACACAGGTGCATGTAATCTAAAGGTGTCTTGAAAGAATGCATAATGTGGGTGGGGTCCATTTTTCTTTTAAAGGGTGATTTGAAGGTTGTGGCAAGATACCTTACTTGCTGAATAGCATTTATTTTCAAAGAGAAAGATTTGTAGAGGTGCTGAAGTGAGGAGCTAGGTGTTTCAACAAGGCCTGTGGTTCTTTTGGACATTGTTTGAGGAGGCTGTTTGATTTGTGATAGACTGTTAAAGCCTACATAGCTGTTTGTCTCCAGAATTTCTAGACCTATAAACCAGCTAGCCAGCTTTTTACATGGATTTGCATTAGATCCAGAAGAAATTGTTAATTGAAAAAATATTTAGAATTGTTTTCTCAAATCTCAGATATA
The DNA here is from genome assembly GCF_023634085.1 of Falco cherrug. Taxonomy (NCBI): domain Eukaryota; kingdom Metazoa; phylum Chordata; class Aves; order Falconiformes; family Falconidae; genus Falco; species Falco cherrug. Next base: position 27,225,088 of record NC_073704.1, on the reverse strand, counting down.
TTAAGATGCAGTAAAAAAGCATTGTACAATGTATTAGAATACAGAAACTGTGAAACAGTTGACTACTTTGTCACGGTAATTAATTTTATCATGTTGGAAAGCTTTAAGGCAGAAGTAAGTCTAGTGATTACCCTTGAAGATGGTTTAACTAAAGAATGGTTAAATATCTTCACTTGTGCTGGATAACTGCACTACATATTCAGATGGCTTCTGAAATTTTGAGCAATCTGCTTTTATTTTATGTGTGATCTGCTCTGTAATTATAAGGTGTAGTTAGAATGTAGTGCAGTCACCCATTTAAAGGAGAGATAGAAGCCAATATAAACAAAACCATGCTCTGCATACTATTTTTTTTCCTCTGCAGGATCTCTTTTTTGCTTTAGAGCCTTTTAGGTACCTTAATACATAGAACATTACAGACATGTTTTTAATGGCTTGCTGTATTGCATTCTGGTTATGTAAATAGTAAACTCTGCCCTAAAACTATTCAGTGGTTCTAAGGATATATTTTTTTAATATAATTTTATATCATATTTAATTATGAGACTTTTTTTTTTTCCCTCGGCTAGAACATGTGAATTGTGAAACGTCTTTGCAGGAAAGAACGATCTGTGGCATTCAGATAGTTTATTAAGAAAAAATCAGATTTTGTGTGTCAGGATACAGGTAGGAGAACTACTAGGTTGCATCCTGGTTTCCTTCTTTCTTGTAGAAAAGGAGCATTCAGCGTAGTCTCCCAAACTGAATAGTCTACACTCTCATTTTAAAACAAAATAGCAAGAGATTCCCTCCATAGGAAGGAGAAAGACCTTACAGCTGTTTGATTGAGTGTGTTTTTTCTGGGTGGATAGAGAAGTTGTAGGATTAAGGACAGTTGTACTTTAAATACTGACAGTACAGTGGCTTTTTAATTAAGCTGCAGGTTAATGGCACGCATCCTCTTCAGTCTTCAGCAAGTGTATCACCAAAATTATGAAGTTATCAAGACCAAAGTATGACAAGGGGAATTTTTTTTAACAGCTTGTAGGAAGTCCTGATGGTATATTAATTGTTGAAAATGAGTACCGATGGATCTCCTGCAGGTGGCTGTGATGGGATTTGATGATGATTAGGGTTTGTGCCATTCGTAGGAGAAGCCTAAGTGCAAGTTAGCCCATGTCTGATGCTGCATCTCACAGCAGACTAGAGGAGGAGAAACGATGCACTTGCTGTTACTGAGAACTGGGTCACTAATGTGTAAATACATATTTTTATAAAATCTTATAAAGTTAAGATACTTACGAAGTTTCAAATTGGTAAGGGTCTTAGGGATACATTTTCTGAGACTGGAAGCTCAGTTCCTGAAACAGTAGTCAACTTTGGTTTTAATTGACATCTGTATAGTTTATGTCAGTAAAGACCCACTTACGGCTTACGTGATGAGTTGTGTGCGTTGGTGTCAGCTTACTGGCTAGTGTTGGTTGCTCTTGTAACTAGTATTGTGTTTCCTCTCCAGATATCTTTGCTTTGTTATTTGTGTTCATGGCCAGATAGATGTAATTTTATGCAGGTCTTATTTTGAGCAGGTTACAAGTGCACAGTCATCACAAAGGGCAGTCTTCTGATAACAGCTTCTGACATTTTTGTCGATGAATGCAAATAAAATAGATTAGTTTGCCTGAGTAGAATCTGTTACTCCCAAGGGTGTACAATATGTTTCTTCATTCCTGTGGCTGCAAGGAAGATTCTCAAATGCAGTGAGTGCTCGCCACCTTTGTAATGCCAAAGGAGTGGCCACGTGGCTATCAGTGGATCCTGTTAGACTATTTACAGATTTCCATCCATTTCTGCATTTCTGGAGAGCAGGTGTCTGATATGGTGTATTTTCATAGGCTTCTGTAGAAGATAGGGTGTCTTAATGAGGAGTAAAAAAAGGTCTTGACACATGCATAGTATTTTCTTTCGTTTACAATTTTTCTGTGTGAGTTTATAGGCCAGATGTCATTGCATCTTACAGGACTCCTATCTGAGAACATGATGCCTGAAGTCCTGTAGTTGAAAGAGCTTTTTTTTATTTTACTGATTGTAAACAAAGAGAGACATATGCAATGACAACTGTACAGTTTATGGACACAAGAAAAAATGTCCAGAGACAAATTGTGCCATACTGTCATTTTTATATTTATAGCAAACGTGTTAATATTTTTATTCCTAGGCATTTCTAGAAAAGTAAAATTAAGAGAGTTAGTAATTACATGTGTAGATTTTAGTAAATATTCCATTGTTCCTGAGGTGCCACGCTTTTGCCATGGCATGTAGATAGCTTCTTAAGTAACATGTAAAATACTGTTTTTGCACTGGATGCTTTGTACAGGTAGAAGAATGGTGTCATAAAAGAATGCTGCATAAGGGATTTGCAGGGAGAATTTATTAAGCAGTTGCAACAAGAATGATATTTTGTTGCAAGATTTTCTGTAGAAATGTGTCTAGTTAACTACCTTTCTAGACCTAAGATAATTTTTTTATAAAAATAGTATTTACTTTCAGGTTTTGTTGGCATATGTCTTTGCAGTTTGCCTGCATTTTTATCTTACTGGATGTTTTTGTGTGTTTTGGGGACTATTCATGCTCTACTGATAGGCAGGCCAAATGCAATGACTGGTTTGATGAAAATGATTCAGTCATTAGAAGAGTATTTGCAAACCAAATACTTGAGTATATAAAAACACTTTGAAGTTTTCTGTATGTCTGCTTTACAGAGAAGATGAAGCCAGATTAGTCTTTGAAGGGCATAGTGATTGGGTGAGATGCAAAGCTCTGAGTTGCAGCAAACAGAATTCAAATTAAATGTATAGGGAGAAAAGAAAAAAGAACTCGCAGTGGTGGTAGTCAAGTACGGAAAGGGGCGCAGAGAACTGGGAGGCTCTCCATCTTTGGAGCTACTCAGAACTGAAGTCTGTGGAACACTGACCCATCTGATCCTCAACAAACCTGCTTTGAGGGGGAATTTGGTCCATATGTCCTTCAGACATCCAGCCTAAATCATTCTGATCCATACCCGCAGGCCATTTAGAGAGACTGTTTCAAAATTGAACAGCACCTCATAGGACACTGGAGTAGTTCAGCAGCTCTTGATGTTAAAATGCTTATTTCTTGGCTTAAAGGAAAAGGAAGTCCTTAAAAATTAGGACAATTTTCAGCTTAGAATCTCTTTTTTTAGTTACAAAAATATGATACTTACGGAGAAGTAGCTAAAAATTATCAAGTAGTTTAACTGATTTGTCAGTTACTCTAACTTTAAGCACTGTCCACGAATACAAATCGTTAACACCACCAGTGGATAAATCAAAAGATTGACAACAACAGGAGTCTTCCATCTACAGAATATTTTTTTTTAACCTGATTAATTTTTTTAGGGTGGAAAAAAAATCCCCAAATAATTGAACTTGGACTATAATACAGTTTTATCTATTATTATTCTGTGATCTTGTTGGCATAGTAATCAAGACTAAGGACTGAACTGAAAAAATATGAAAACGTAACTACACTTTTGTACTGAAACTATGCAGAGATAACAAGTGAATATAATTGCTCATGGCATATTTCACAAGAAGTAACAGCACGGGTGAATGTATTTTAGTGTAGCAAATGTATCTGAATGCCAGTGGCGAAGAGATTAAATTCTGTTAGAACTAAAAGATCTTCTGTTCAAAGATAATTATTTTTTTTCTGCGTGTAGTTCTCCAGCCTTTAATCACTATATTTGTTATCTGACCAATCAGGTACAGTAGAAGGAGGAAGCAGAAGATTAAAATTTCTTGCAATGTTCTGCAGAATGAGGTGGTTATTAGTGCTGGAATTACAGTTTATGCAAAACGTAGAAGTTTGTTAGTTCACTTCCTTCAGTATGTGTGTAGGATGAGGGAAGTTGGGAGAAAAAAAAAAAGTTGTTACACAGTAGTGGCCTGAGTAGGTTGTCAGTTTGTAACTCTAGGACGTGTTCTTCAAAACCTCAGTCCCTGAGATTTGTCTGGGACACGTCAGAGTTAATGCTTATATCCACAGCATAGTTAAATAGACGTCTTTATGCAGAACATCCCTTTCTCTAAACCCGGGGACACCTATTTTTTGCAGCACACAAACCCAGAGATTCACATTAATGAAAAGGCGATGACAGGCAGCAGGAAATCAACAAAGTTCTCAGACCTAGGAGTGTAAAGGAGCAGAGTCCGCTACGGAGAACTCCGTGTTACAATCCTTATCCACAGTCTTTCGTATTGTCTTTTGCCCCCTGAAGTAATTCAGTAGTCTAATCGGAACACAGGAATTTTATCTATTGTAGATCCATCAGTCATAGGCCTGTCATTTAAGGGAAACCCAGTGGACAGACCCAACTTCAGCCAAGCTGTTTCAAGATGTTAGAAGAATCTGGTGTAAAATACTGTTGCTGTGTAACCTGTTTCCTGCATATATTATGGTTTTTCAGTGCCTAGTAAGACATTATAGGGTTTTTTTTGGGTTCCTTACAACGGATTTGAGAAGGAGGCAGCCCACAGTCAGTAGAAGGAAAAAGACTTCTGATGCCTGCCAGTGCAATCAAATGGAAAGGGATTTTTAAAAAAAAAAATAAATGCAAAAGAAGTAGAGTGTCTGATAATTTCAAGCAGTATGCTGGAATCATTCTGACAATAGACTTTTATTGCACAGTCAGAGTGCCTGGGGTTTTAATCTAACACATCAATGAAAAGGCAGCATTAAAAAAAACCCACCACCACCACTGAAAATACCAGCAGGACTTGCTTTTATTAGTGCAATTCGTAAGAAATTAGAACATTTAATGAGAAAATTGTTAACCATGAAAAAAATGGACTGACTTAACTTGGAGAGCTTACGTAGTGAGACTTCAATTTAGTTTGTCAGCTACTGGTAAAATAAATGAAAAGTGAGCTGATCGCCTCTGGAGCAATAGGCATTTTATCACACTTTCTTGTGTGATAGCTGCTGTTGGACAGAACCATTATCGGTCTCCTTTTGTAGAAACTCTGTAGTCAAAAGCTATTGGGAGAATATCAAATATGTCTTGTTTCACTCTTTTCAGAGATGCTGTCTTTCAGATTCAGTTCAATTAGGAATTTTATAGAACATAAACGTAACAGCTAGCGCTGTGTATGCTTACAGTGAGCAGAATGCAATACAGTATTTAAAAAATACCTGCTTCTTGGTGTGTTTACTTGTCCTTGTCTCTTCCATCAGTCTGGAGGATGATGTTCTGTGTGGATGTTTCCATGGCTAGAATACTTGCAGTGACATCTATGCCCATAACATCTGAACGTAAGAAGGGCTATAGGTCAGGCTAAAGGTTCAGCCAATCCAGTGACCTGTCTTTAACAGTGCAAGAACATGACAGGCATATGCTGTGACTTGTCCAGAATGCTTTCCTGCATTTTCTTCCTCAATAGCAACATCATCTTTGATCTCTCTTGATAGAGTTCCTCTTTTAAGAGTTCTAAGAATTGGTTCAAGCATTTCTTTTTAAGCTGTTAAAACTGTAGCATCCCCCAGATGGTAAAGAGGTTAACTGGTTTTGTTTGGGGAGGGACTTTTTGTTTGTTTGTTTGTCCTTAACCCAACTTTTTGCTCTTGTTTTGAGAGAGGCAGTGGACTATCGCTCCCTATTCATTCTTTTTCACAGTGCTTCTGATTTATAGATCACTGTTGTATCCTCCTCACATTTGTCTTTTCCCAGGCTGAGGTATCTGCCAGAGGGTTAAATCAGACAGTTCGACATCTGTAATTAAAAATGAAGAAAATAAAGTACTAAAATCCAGCAGAATTTAATTGGGCTTGCAGAGCTCTTGGTGACAGTTTTGCTTGTCACTTTTGCAGCGTTTTACATCTACCTGCCTTTTAGGAGCTCAACAGTAAGGATGAAACTGGTGTTCCCTTCTTTTTGGTGGGAGTCTCGTTGTTTGCCTCTGCTTTTCTCTGTCAGGCATGCACAGTTTATAATACTTCTTTCCATAATCATAAACAGCATTGCCTTAATGAAAAATCATCAAACTACCTGTATGGAGACAAGATATACTCAATAACAAGGTAGTATTTTAACTGCAGTCACCCTACAGATATTTTGACATTGTTACACCTTCGTTATAAATTTAACTCTTTGGTTGAAATATGCACCTATTCAGAGGATGTTTAGGGGATATGCTTGCGTTGTAGAACAATAACCACCCTCAGCTTTAGCATCCCAGTCCCCAATATTCTGGTTTTACTTTCTATCAAACACTTTTTATCTATTTCTTGGCTTTCGGGGAAAGACTTTTGCCTTGGCCAGGCTTGGGTTTCTTCCTAGTTAGATCTAGCTTTTCCAGAGAGGCTGAAGTAGTTGTCAGTAGCTTAGATAACAGTTATCAACTTGAGTAGCTTGAGGCGGTATGGGTATGATTAACTCTTTAGATGCCTGTGAAATAGAAAAAGAGGAATGTAAAGGAAAAATATTTTTTTGCCTTGAAGGTGTGCATTCTTTGATTTATTTCTCCTGGTCTTTCAGTGAGTCAGCAGTTGATAAACCGCATTGATCAGTTCCTGGAAAATAAAGGTTCACAGTACTACATGAAAGGGATCAATTGTATCAGAGTTTTCCGAGAGGAGGCCATGAAGGTAATGTTACTATGTGAAAACTCTCATCTCTTTCACCTTGAAGACATGATGGGCCTGTTTGCTGTATTAGAAACTTGATAATTTATTGCTACATCAAAAGGAATCGATTCATAGATTAAAATCGGTTATATTATTTGAAAATTTAGAAATATATTTGCATTTTATGTTTCTTTATTCTTACTGGAATGGGGACTAGCTTCTCTGATATTATTTGCTGCTGTTTGTTTTCTTTTAAACATAAACCCAGAAGGCCTGTGATGTGATGCTTTTAAAATAAAATGAAGCGATCCTACGAATGTCTTCTTCAATAAAGCTAGTTACAAGAAAGTCTGCCTAGCTTTCTGAAAGGCAGTTTTTGTGGCTTATCTTTCATTTGAACTCTTGGTTTTATTAGAGATAAAAACGAAAATCAGTAGTGATTTTTGTGTTCAGCATAATGTTAGATAATTTCATAAAGAACTAAATTTGCGCTAAAGTGCCCTTTAGCATTTTTAATATTGTTTGTCATTGCTGTTATTTTTTTCAGCTGTCTAAGGTGAAGTGCTTTAATGATTTTCTGCAAGCTCTTAAATCAAAGGTGGAAGATAAATCCTTAGCTGATTTCTGGGAGATCATGATACAAGGTAGGATGGCATTTTTAAAAAAAGTATCTCTGTTTGTACTATCCATTGTAGAAGAGAAAACTTTGTTAGCAGTGGGACGCTTAAATTAACCTGAGCAGCATTTTGATATGGTTCATTCCTTCAGCCTGCTTAAAAAAAAAAAGGGGGGGGGGGGGGGGGGGGGAGAAATTTCACATTGTAACTTCCTTTTTTGCACTAATAGTTTCATATCGGCAATATTCATAATGGTGTGCCAAGTGTTGTTGAAATGGTAACGTAATTGTGGAAGAAGAGACACAAATTAAAGGGCAAGGAGAAGATGATACAATTTCAGATGAATTTCAAAATAAATGGAGAAAACTCATGCAGCAGAGATATAAAAAGATTCTTCCAAATTAAGCTTTAAAAAAGGCATAGATACATTGAAATACATCACTGATCATTTTGTATTTAAGCAACCTGAAGGGCAGAATATGTGGTAATATCACACCTACCTATGATTAAACTGGGAGATACATGGCAGTGCAATTTTAAAAGACATTCAGAGACTACGCAAGTGATAAATAAAGAAACATTTTCACAAATATGAAACATGGTAGAGTAAAAAAATCTTTTATGTCATACTCTTGTTTTTTATTGGAACTAGTGCTAAGAAAATCTGTTAAATGCCCAGCTGTGTTCCTTAGGGGACGTGCTATAAAATGCAATGATATGCTTTTGTATAGCACCTTTCAATGTGACAAACTTCAGACGCTCTGTAATGTCTACTTTGTCCAAATTTCAAAATACAAGATGGGAATTTGTTTAGCAACGCTAAACAACAGCACAGGACAACACTGAAAGAATATTATATTCAGTTGGTATTGTAGTGGACCTTCTCTGAAGAAATTTGAAAAAAGAAACAAACTTTGAGAGTAGGAAACTTGAGTCTTCCAAAGCAGTGCTGGAATAACTTTTGATTGCTATAAACCAGAGTTTTTGACAAACTGGACTATGTTTTTTGGGAAAAAAAATTACAAATACAGAGGTGGTTTACAAATAGATTATTTTCTTGTGAGAAGATGATAAAATCATGGTGCTTTATGCATAATCTAACTGCTCTCACTAGGTAGCTGAAATGGCTTTTCGCTTGCTGCTACCAAAAGCAGTTCTGTTTCCCTTGCTTCTTGCCACGTGACTCACTGCCTCTTTTCTACCAAAGGTGGCATGCATTGGGCCTTTTCATGAGCAACTGCAATCACCAAAGGAGGATGGATGTGAGTTAGTGGCTTAGGAGCAAGGCAGATCTATTTGACAAGTTCACTTGCCTTATGAAACCCTGCCACGTAGTTCTCTGGGCACATTAAGGTGACATTACACTTCTGCTGCTACTGAAACGTTTAATCAAACTACTGTTCTTTGCTCTCACACCCACAACTTCTTTATTCAGGCACAAGCATTTGTGTAGCCAGGTGATGAACTGGACTAGAAAAACAATTGTGGTAAAAAGTAACTGAGTTTTTTTTAATATTTTTTTTTGGGGGGGGGGGGGGGAGGGTCATTGCCAAGGATGGTGGTGTTGCCACAATCAAGGAGAAAAGTCGGGGCAGGACCAGCAATTTTGGTAGTCAGAGGGTAGATAATCACAGCATAAGTGTTTGTATGTTAGGAGTTAATTTTTCTAAGGACCTAAGAGCATGCTGTGAATGACTAGAAGTGTAATTTCTGTTAGATTTTCAGCATTTTATCTGTGATTTAGGATTTCAGTGTCTCATTAGTTTGATTGTCATAATATTAGCAGTTTCCTAAATGGATACTTCCAGAAGCTCATGAATATGCTCATTAATTTATTTTTATATCATAGTTTATATCATAGTTGACTCATTTATGCAAGTCACATTTTCCTTTTGAGCAATATTTTTTTATTTTTGCTGGTGATGATGGCACATTCAGAAGTTGGAATTTGGAAGACTTTTAATTTCTAACATTAAGTGAATTTTTTGAAAGCCTTCTAATGATATTTTTGTATCTCTCATATATTTCTAGACAGAATTTCTTTGATCACTAAAGATGAAGCAGAGGAAAGTTCGGTGACTACTGAAGAGGCTGAAAAGGTATCATTTTTTTAATGAACATCTATGTGTATAGAGCCTTTGCTGTGGAACAGGAGATTCTTTCTTATGTGGGTAAGTCTTTGGGTGAATGAACTAGGATCCATGTGAAGGAAGAAGAGTGTGCTTTTGCCACACAATTTAAATTGCCCCAGTTCAGAGCAAAAATAATTCTCCTAGCATGTGCCACAGCATTTGCTTTAATTTGTCTTTAGAAAGTAGTATGGATTGATGATATTATCTGAAAATATCCTCTATAAAGAATAGTAACTTCAGGAACTTAGGGTAGTGAAACAGCAATAGACTATTTATATACGCAAGATCACTATTCAGCCTTCATAGAAAGAACTGTGAACTTACTGTTAGCACACAAGTTCAAAAATCAGAATACTTTTTTTTTGTCTAAAAGTGTTAACTGTAGCAATATAAAGTTGTTACAACTAGTTTTCACCATATGTGTGATCATATCAGTATTTTCCACTTTATGCAGCTCTTGTGGATTGGTGGACATAACAGATTATGCTGGTATTATTATTGGTGAACATATTAGATCCTTTCGGGAAACAAAAGTTTTGGAGTTTGGAGTGTTTGCAGGTATTATTTCTACAGAAATATAACATTTCAGAAACTGCAGTGATGAATGAAGGATGTCACAGTTACAAAGGAGTGACATCTAACAGGCAAAATGGTGCGTTCTGTTTGAAAGAAAGCAGAATTCAGAACTGCTGTCAAAAATTGTATTTGTGTGGACAAGGAAAGATGGGCATTCTTGTATCAAGCTGCTAGCCATGATTTTAAATAGTTTAGGAGAAAGGCAGTCCCTGTATTACAGACCCCTGAAGGTAAAACTGCGGCTAAAATCACCAAGTACTTTGCAGAGAAGCAGCTTTTCTAAAATATGCCACATTGGTGTTTTGTTTTTCACAACTTCCAGGCCTTACATTAGCAATAACTAAAGGGAGTAGAAGTATGTTCTCCATGAATGAATTAATGAGTGGGTAAAGGTTGTATTTTAGAAACGTCTTTTTTCATCTGTAACAATTCACCTCAAGATGAAGAAGGCACAGAAATGTCATGAATGTGAAAAGATAACGAACTAAGATTCCAGAAAGCTAAGTACACGTGCAGAGTATGAGTGACAGAATATGATGTTTTTTCTAGTCACGAAGGACCTACTGGCTATTTCCCATCACATATAATTGTATAGAGCAACTTTTTTCCCGGTGGTGGTTTTAAAGAGTATCAATTTTTATGTATTCCAAATGCTGTGAATTTATCTTGGAAAATTCCTAGGACAATATTTTTCTTAAGAACTTCACTTTCTAGTCTGAAAATACCATTGATGCTCAAAACATGCTAATGCTGTGTGAAATAGCCACCATTCCTTAAGGAAATCTCTCCTAGCCATGAAGACCTTACAGCAAATTATTAAGAAGTCTTAACTGTGAGCTTGTGCTGGCTAAAAAATATTGTACATGCATAGGATTGCAGCACAAAGTATGAAGTGCCAAGGACTAGTTTTATAGTTGCTAAACTAAGCTGGAGCAAAGCATTTGTAGATTGACTGCCAAATTACTTTGCTGTTTAACATCATCTTACAGTCAGCCAGGTGTTGCAATACAAGAAATTATTTTGTGATTGATTGAAGGTCCAACAACAGCCATAACTTCCCTTTAAAACAGGGAAAGAAGATTGCATGAAATCAACTCTGCAACAAACATGACAGTTACCTTAACTTTCAGAATAAACGGGTTGTACTGATTGCTAACTAGGCAGTTGGCAATCCCACTTATTCACTAGATAACCACCTCTGCACACACTCCCCAGATCCAAAAACAGAACCCTGATTTGCCATTGCCTGTGGAGGGTTTAAATGACTTTTTACTTAAGAAATGGAAGACTGCATATTTTTGGAGTAATATCTGCAGGGATAGAAAATTTTGTCTTGAGGTTAGGGGGATGATCTAAAATCTAGTCCTCTCTGGTCCAGTTAAACCCTGCCACAGCTTTCCTGTGTCATACAAAGGCAGCATTTTCCTGGGTCTATGGTAGATTGCAAAAATGGTTAATTTGTTTTCTCTACTGAAGGCGATACCCTTCACTAAAGGGTTATATTGGATCTTTTAAAATACCACACAATAGAGTAAGATGCAAGTTTTCTTTACCTCTGTAACAGGTAATGTGCAAGCATGTAGGTCAAGAGACTGGCTGTTACTGTGGTCCTGTGTGATACAAAAGCCTTTTGTACACAGATTGTTAGCTGATAGGAGTTTCAGGACTATTTTGGGTTTATAGGGTTGGCGTTTTGAAGGAGAAAGGAGGACTTACAAGGCTGCTTATTAGAGAGGTAACATGTAAAAATTTTCTTTTCCTTTTTGGTTGAACTAGGTTATCCATGCATATTTTCCTACCACTAAGAAAAACTATTTTAGAAAGCTTGTTTGTTTTTTTCTTTCTGTAATAGTGGAGATCTCTCTTTAGAGCATGAGGATGATAGGTTAAAAGAGCAGAAATGTCAAGTGCTTTTTCTAGTTGCTTTGGGGAAGATAATGGATTTCAGCAGAACTATTATATGTAATTTGCTTTTGCTTAAACGTAAAACAAGTTTTGGAAAAAACTCAACTTTAAATGTTCAGCATTCAAATGAAACTTCAGGTTTCGGTTTATTACAAATCTTCATCATACATGTCTTTAGCTTTTAGCTTTCTTTACCTAATTTATTGTGGGAAAGCTAATTTTGAAAACTGAAAAATGTGCTACTTTCAGAAATCCCACTGTACTCCTTTAACTTTGTAAAATGAAACTTGGTCTGGTACAAAAAGGCTTTCAGAGCTGACAATGACTAGCTTTCAGTTTCATAGTATGTGCTTTTATATTACTACTTGTTTGAGAACTTTTCTGGCAAAAAAAGGTAGAGAGACATGCAGCATCTTGAAATTCCAGTTCCTTCAAGTCCTGCCACCTTCTCTTCGCTCCCTCCCCCCCGCTTTTTTTTTTTTTTTTTTTTTTTTTCCTTCCCCAGCTACAAATCTATATGGTAAGTTGAACTCAGCATGTTGACATGAATAGTGTCTGTGGAGTAAGCTTTCTGCATTTCTCTTGGATGTTGCTGTTTGGGATGTAGGAAAGGTCTGACCTTTGGGTAATGAGACAACTAGGCAGAGGTGGTCTACATCCTCTGTCTTCTGTGCTAACCAAAAGCAATGTATTTGGTTTTCATCCTAGTGGATTTGATATCTGGTATTTACCCAAAAATGGGATGCACAAGGTAACTTCTCACTGTTTTATCCCCGTCTAAAGCTGTCGTTATTGCTCTAGAGGAGGATCAGAACATTTTGTTTGCGCAAAATAATAGTTAAGATTTTTACACTGCGAAGTATATTGTCTCAAAGATAGGCAGTGCTCTGATAGGGCTCCCAGGCCTTCTACACAACCTCAGAGGCTGTTACAGTTAAGTCCTCAGGTCAGACAGTAGCTTGCTTTCAGGAGCCAGCTGTTCATACAAAAGAGTTACATAAACTCAAAGTGGGTATTTATAGCCTGTTTAGTGTGGTTATTTTCTAACTAGCTGTTCTCTTTCATCTACAGTAATGGCAAAGTTGTTTCTGGATTAAAGATGATGGAACTGAAAGTCATGGAATGTGGCTTTTCTTCCTCAGCTTTCGCAGCTGTTTTTTTATCTGGGGCAGGGTTGCTCCTGGCTTTGTGTACTTGTTCTGGTGCATGTTAATAAGAAAAAGAAAATTTATAATTTTATGGTAAGGATATCGGTAAAGAGACCATAAATAAAATTGTAGGCAACTGGATGCTTTTTAGGCAAGAGTCAAGTATTTGTTTATGGGTTTTTGTTGGGTTTTTTTTTTTTTTCAACCATTCTAGCTAATTTTTTTTCCCTATTGTGTTAGGGCAAGAGAAGAATAATTCAGAGGTGGTTGTACTCTAGGTATTGTCTGTGTGTTTGGTTCTGGTTGTTATAGTATCCGGGCAACTTACCTTGATCTTCTGTTTATGAAAGTCATGTTTTAAGTGACGGGCATATGGTGAGTTGTATCAGCAGCTATGGCAATAGAATTGTACATAATGAATTTTCTATTTTTAAAGACTGGCATTCTAACTATCTTGCGTGTTTGAGGTTTTTTTTTAAATTCATGTCTTTGTTCATTTGTTAAATGTTAATTGAATTAAATGGGAAACTTCTAAGTTCCACACAGAGCTAGAATGTTGTACTTAAGAAATTCGCTAAACAAGCCATTGATCAGCTTACGTATTTAATCACATCAGTGGTGGGGCAGTTTGCTGCCCTTTTAGCATTTTGTAGCTACATAAAATGTTACTTTAAAAATTATCTTTAAGAACATAAAGATGGTTGTCATACTGTAATGGACAAAATTCCATCTATCCCAGAATCTCATGTTTGTCAGTGGACAGTAGCAGATGGGTAGGGAAAAGTGTACAGGCTCAGACTCCGGCCACTGATGTCTCAAGTACTTACTGTGCTTGAGGGTGTTTCTGTGGACTTAGTAGACTTCAAAGGATTTCTCTTTTATGAACTTTCCCCATCTCCTGGTGAGGCTAGGGACTAATACTTGCAGCATCTTTCTTACAACGTATTCTACAGCTTAACCGTATGTTGTCTGAAGAACCATATCCTTTTACCTGTTTTTCAACACACTTCACCATAAAATCCTTTAAAAGCAAGTCTTATAAAATTTCCTGTAGTTTAAGATGATTTTGGAGGGTGAAAACCAGGACAACCTTCCTTCATAATTTTTAATTGAAGGTAGTTTTGTTTTGATATAGGAAGGAGACATTCTGTTAACATTAAGGGTCTGAGTTTTTTCAGTATCATACAGATATCTTTTGTATTTTCAGTTCTTGGCTCCAAAAGAAAAGAAAAATGAAACTCTGCCTCCCACAGATGATGGTGGTGATGTTGATGATTTGGTGAGTACCATGAAGAGATGATGTGGCTTTAGAATTCAACTGTAACTGAAAGGTGCAGTGAGAGAGAACAGTTCTTAAAGTAGTAGATTAGAGTGCATGGATTAGAAAACACCTAAGGAATTTAATCAGAAAAGAGCCACATGGAATTACTTATTTGCTATTGTAAAACATAAACAGGTGTATAATTTCATAATGGCAAGTTATGGAGTAACATAGGGGTTTATGTAGGGTAAACATGTCCGCTAGTGTCAAAAGAGCCAGTGAGGCTGTTAATTTGATAGCAGATTGTTATAATTTATTATAATAGTATTCTCAAAGCTTATAGATCTAGAAGAGCTACTTATGCAGGTTGAAAACTGAAAATAATTTTTAAAAAGGTGTTTTAATCTTCTCAATCCTCTCTATATAGACTTGCTGAAATTCAAGCATTTCAAGAGGATTTTTAATAAATATTTTAGGTATTTTTAACATATTTGAGTCATTACAAATCTGTCTCCAAGGCTTAAGCTGATGGTGTAGACAGTTTTAAAGACGTTTTTACTACAGGCAGATTTGTACTTTCGGACTGCATTTTTTTTAAACCTATAAATTTCGTGTATGATTATGTGAAGACGAGAGTTTTAGGTTTGTTTTTATTTCATAGCAGTTTAGTATTAAGTTCTGTGCAGTCCATTTATGTTACACAATAAAGATTTCCAAATGTGCTTTGTTTTCTGAGCATTAAACACATGTAAGAAATAACTTTAATTCAGTGCTGCTTCTTCCAAATCTTTTTCTACTATTTGCAGCTGGACATGATGTGACTGGGCGGTATATGGTGACTATACAAGCAACGTTTTGGAAGAGATCTCCCTATGAGATGGGGCACAAAAGAGGATGCTGATGAGAAGACAGTATATCCGTCTTTATTTTCTTGACTGAGAGTGGAAGTCCCAGAAACATTTCCAATTGGTATAAATGTCATCTGACTTTTGAAAAGTAGAACAAAAGGTTGAAATAATCTGAAGTATTTGTGAAGTAATGCTACCTGTAAGGCGTCTCTCTGTTGTTTTTCTTTAGCACACTGAGTCTAGCTTATCCTTGGTATTGCTTTCAGCTAAACACTACTAAATTTAATGAGAATTTCCACTGGCGCCTGAAATTCTTCTTGGATTACCTGGGAAGGAAGACAGAAATGTCAACAGTGAGGTTACCAGGTAATGCTGAATCTTTAGTGGATGTAAATCCATAGCATTATTGTTAGAGAAAGGAAAAAGTCTCTATTTTCATGCTCTTTTCCTATTAAAAAATAGAGGGGGAAAAAGCCCACAAAGGCTTATCAGAAAAAAATTCTAGGCCGGGGAGTCACAAAGTAATAATTCGAAATACACAGAAGAATCTAAAGCACACAGCAAAGCCAGGTGTGCTGATCTTGCCATACTGTACCCAAATCAGTAGTTATAGTCATCTCTACTACAGGTTCTCTATGCTGTCAGCTCAACAGCAGCTCAACTCTCTGTCCCCTTCTGTTATACATTTTCCTGTTTCATGTGCTGGGATTTCTGATTTTTTTAGACTTTTAACTAGTACAGTTATTGTAGATACTCCTTATGCTAGAAGGATGAATGAATCAATTATCTGCATTTCATACACTGCACATAACTGCTAACACAGAGCAGAACAATCCATGAAAGCTGTACTCTGACACCTGTGATAGGTAACTGATAACAGTTAACATTGGTAACCAAAATGGAGTACTGTCTACACAGAACATTCCGAGTAGTCAAATACTGCTTAGAAAGAGATACTCAGATTTGATCACAGACCTGGAGAGACACCAATAATACCTTCACAGATACGCTTTTTTGTTACAACCACATTAATTCCTTTAAAAGCTGTTCTTTCATTATTGCAAATGTTTAAACATACTGTGCAAACTGGTATGAAGATCATAAAAAAGAAAAAAAAATATCATGAGCTGTAGTTAAAAAGTGTTTTGGAGTATCTGCACTTCATACTGAACAACAGCTCCTGTGTGGGAAACAGCAATTGCTTCTTGCCCCTGCCTCCCTATACAGTGACCTGCTCTCTCCTGTCTTACATCCTATCCTGGCTGAGTTCATGCAGACTTTGAAAGGGTTTCTCGGATGCAAATGGCAGGGAGTAGGTGATCTTTCCAGACCTTTAGAGCATAGAGAAGACAGTTTTCAGAATTGTAAATAAGAAGTATCTGGTCGGTCCATGTTTTTTAATGTCTTTTGAGGCCAGTTAATAGAGTATAACACTGGCTGGGGTTTCTTTTTACATTTTATTGATTCGTTTGATGAATAAAAATTTAAAAATTTGCTTTTGTTGTCTTCAGAACCATGTTTGCTAAAATCAGATGATTAACTACCTATGCAGTACCTAAGAGAAACTATCAAAAGTCCCCTTTCTGGGCATACAATGGAAACACTGAACATGAAAATCCCTCTACAGAAGCTGAGTGTAATTACTTGTTTTATTCTTTACAAACTCTAAACTTCACAACACCCCAATAAAATATTTTTTACCGTTTTACAGTGATGATAAGTCTTGGTCAAGACCAGGCAGGATATAGAATTACTTTGCAAATCAAAATGAGCATTAGGACTTTTTGTTTCTTTTTTGAACCAGCTGACCACATTTTTAGAGAGTATTGCTTCTTCAAGCAGTAAACAATGTAGTTCATGGAGTATTATTTCATAGATCACCTTGCTACCTGTAGAGCGCATTCAGGCTCAGTATGGTAATTGAGGTGCTAGTACTGAAAAAAGGGGAATGGGAATTTATGACTCATCATTAAAACAAGTGAAAGCAAATTCTTAGAAGGCAAGCAAAGTGTCTTTCATTCTGCCCAGCCTTCTGGGTATCAGTCATCAGAAGCTTGTGATATGTCTTACTGAGAGTCTATCAGGTAGTAATCTGATTTTACATTTGTTCTTTGGCAAAGGGCCAGCTTCTGGGTTCTTATTAAATGACTGGAAGAGACCTTCCTCTTAGTCTAAGCACCCATTTTCAGTTATGAAGTCTGACCTAGTTACTTGCTAATTACATTGAGCATACTTGTTCTGAATTGCAGTACTGGCCAGTCTTCAGAAGCCATAGAGCAGTTAGTGGTCCACTTCAAAAGCAGACGTGCAGGAAACACCATGCAAATTTGTTTTCTTGCAAGCAGCAGAACATCCGTTGTCCTGCACTATATAGCCAAGAGAAATTATCTAAAAATATGGCTGTGGTTTTTGTATATGTTACAGATTTATTTTCTTTTTTCCCCTGGAAGGAATGCTTCTCTGGAAAGCTGTTTGGGTGCTAGTAATATGGGACAGTAACCTTGGTTAGCCTTGTTTGCTGTGAGATTGAAACTTATAACTGTCTGTGTCTTTCTGTTAATCTGCTGCTCTGATATCTCTTTAACTCGTTGGCCGGTATGGGTCAGCTTTGATGGAAGGCCAGTGATTTCAGCATTATGTTTTAAAAGATTTTTATGAAAGTAGATGCTGGAAAGGGGTGAAAGGGAAAGGACTGAAGACTTCAGCCTTTTTTCCCCCTTTGGCTGGTCTGGCAGCTGAGAGTACCAGCAAGCAGGCTAATTGTCATGTTGTATCAGCAATATCCTATGTTGCCTAGTCTGCAGGTACTCTTCCTTCTTCTCTTTCTCAATTAGAAGAGGAATGTGGATGAGAAAAGATACTTTACAGTGAGGACTTTGGAAGGTGGAAAGTACCCAGATGTATTATAGCAGGAAGCGTAATTAATAAGGGAGGGAGATGGGGCCATAGTATAAAACTGAATACTCCACAGAAAGGACAAAAATACTGTTCTGGGAGCCATAGAGGAAGACTGAGGCTGTTCCAGTAACAATGTTATGGGAATCTGTAAGTAACCAGGCTGTATCAGTTCTGGTAAGGAAGCTGGTTGCTCTGATACTGAGTAGTGGGGTCTGCTGACACTGTAATGCTGCTCTCACGTCTTGTCTCATTCATTTTTGTTCTCAGAAACAGAATTTGTGCTCTCAGGCAGTTGTGAAAGTGTCACAGAAGTCGTGAAAGATAACTTCCAAAATGTTACGTAGTTGAAGGCTGGCGATTTATGTGATAGTGGGCTGGCTCAGAATGAATTGTCAGGTCAACAGTATGGTGTCAGCATGTTTGGGGAATTCTGGAAGCAAGGCTCCATCTCTGTCCTTACACTGTGGCACAGAAGTATGACACATACCATCGAAACACTTGTAACGCAAGGAGATCTGTTCTGCTGCACTGCAGTCTGTTAGTTGCCCATCTTCTTGCTAACTTTCTCGATATTTTGGTTTTGGCCCAGGTGTGTGTTTGATGTTGGGGCAAGGTCTTTAGGATTCGAAAATAAGGAAGGAAATTTGCAGTCACCTGTGGAAGACTGGAGAAGTTATTTAGGCTATGAATTCTGCAGACAGGGCCCATCTTTATAACCTGTATTTGCACATTGCTTAGCATAGCAGCTCCTGCTCTTGGGATTGGGTTGCTGGACACTACCACAGTTCAGATGATATAAGGTATAAGCTCAGGGAAGAGTTCCTTCCTGATCTTAGTTGGGTTGGGGGTAATCTGGAAAGAGGAAGAGTTTTGGCTTGCATTTTGTTAAGCTGGTGAATACACTCGTAGATATTCCTGTTGTGTTTATAATTAATACGGTTGTTTTGGTTTTGTTCCACAAAACCCAGCAGTGAAATAAGCAGTTAACGTTAGCTCTTTGTTTGTGACAGGGAAAATCTCATTTCCACCAAACTTTCAGCTTTGCTTTCTTTTCCCTTCTGTCTTCATTCTTCTCCTCTTGGTACTAGTACAGCATTAGACACACAATGGAGTGCAGAGTGTGACAGCAGTAACAAGAATAAGTATGGGATGTAGAAAACCTCCAAGTTTTCTCCTCCTTTTGAGGTACAGGTTACAAAGATTATTAAAAAAAAAAATTAAAATGTTCCCAGCACTAGCAGGGGACTGGAGGGCCTGTTTTTCTAAATTCCTTGAAGAGCTAATGCACAGGAAAGTTACAAAATTTTTTGTAAGCCCCACCACTGGAAAGATGCCAGTAAATGAAGACAGATTTGACTTCTGCTAGAGGTTACTTGTCTTTGTAGGTGGTGGAGTTTATGTATATAGTGTTTCTGTGCACTGTTTTGAAGGCAGCTTTGGGAGAAGCTCTGCAGCAGTTTGGACTCTTCTTGTAATTATTGAACTTGAAAATTTTAGAGGAATAGATTACCACAGGAAAAGAAAGGAAACCAGAATAGGTGAAGTTTTCTTTTGTAATACTATCATAATCTGATATGAAGACCTACAATAGATATATTTAACAAGTCAAGGCTGTGATTGTTAGCTGCTCTTAGCTTTCCCAAAGGATGAAAACCCACATTGAACTCTTCATAGAAGTTTGGTGTAGAGGCAGATATACTCTTCACTGTACAAGAAAATTACTTGGAAACGATTTGAACCCATCTTAGCTTAGCTTAAAGTTTGACCATATTTTTCTATGCAGCAAGTTTTGATAAGTGGAAAGATTAGTGTCCCCCTCTATTCCATGCCCCACACCCTTTTCTGTTTTGGAATAGTACTTGCGTTTGTGAAAAGAAGAACTAAAAAAGAACTAGAAAACCTGTCCCTTCCTCTGGTTTTTACAGACCAGACGTAATCTTACTGCATGTGTGAGCTAAGGATGCCTTAAAATAGGCCCTTCACTCATCTGACTTTCTCTCTGCACATACTTGCTGTACTTCAGTGATTTAAGTTGGACAGAAATTAATGTGCTGCCTCTTCCCAATAACTTTGTGAAGCAGCATGACTAAGACAGTGAAATGAATCTTGTTTCTTCTGATGCCTCACCAGTACAGTTCTCAGCTATTGACCATCAAAATAACTTCTTTTACCAGCAGCCTAAAGTACTGGCAGTACTTCTTGCTGTCACCAAATCACGAAGTATTTCTCAGCACTAAAAAGTACTTAAATTTGGTCATACATATATTTACTGGTGTACTAATTCTTAGGACTCTTCTATGCACCAAGTCAGCTGTATGTACTCCTATGAGAGTTTGGGAAGTCTATGATGGAATTGGCAGGTTGATCGTAAAAATGTATTTAATGTTGTTTTGAAAGTTTCAAACCAAAGGATTGGTTTTCTTCCTTATTTTTACTCAGTTCTAACCCTGTCTCATCTTTTCTTCCTATTTTGATGCATAATAATAGGCAGTAATAACTGTCATTTCCTTTTCCTCCAGAAGGGAGTGAATCTTGCAGCTTTCAAGATATTAACAGAAAAAAGAAATACCTCCAGTGTATATAGTGTAACTAGAAACATTTTCTCTCTGCTGTCTGACACAATGCATAAAGGAAGCAGAAGGCCCCTGAGGAGATGAACTATGGTGCAGGTATTTTTGCCTGAAGCATGTGTGGATCAGACATAATGCTAGGGAAAGTAAGGTAAAACAGCTGTAGTACCTGGTTGTTGAAGTTTTATATAGCTGGGATGTATAAGAATTTCTTCTCTGGCCTGCTAATGTGAGTAGTCAAATGACAAATATTCCCTCTCCACAGAGCGAGATACACCAATAACGTGAAGAAATGGTATATAGGCCCCTGTACCATGTTCGCTTTTCTATAGCTGCTAGAGTTATAGCGGCTGTATCAGAATGCTTAGGGACCCTTTACTTACTAAAAAAAAAAGCGGAGGAGCAGGCAGAATTATTTTTCTTTGGGCCCAAGGAGGCCAGCATGGAAAGCCCTGATCTGAATGGGTAGGAGAGACAGCCAACAGCTTTTCCCTGTGGTCCCTTAGCAGTGTGTGTGAATCCCATGTCCGTTTCATCTTCCACTCCTCAGCCTTCCCGAATGTTCAGGGAGTGTCACTCCTCTGCCTACAAAGGGTAAAAAATGGCTCAGCAAAGCTGAAATTTATAATACGACCTCGTTAGTAACTTGTGATGTTGGTTCTTCACCTTTATTTCTTGTGAACTTTCAGCAGTTACCAACCATAGTGTCTCCATGTTGCAGTTTGGCCCAAAGGTTTTGAAGGCTTTATGCTCTCCAGGAAGAGCATATCATAAGGCATATTGATCCAGCTTTCACAAACCTGTGCTGGGTAGCATACAAATTTGTGTATCATCTGAATCCCACCTTCAAGTAACATTCTGATCATCTAGAAGCTGAACTTGTTGACTCAATTCATTTTCTTGTGGGGGAATTTATCGATGATAAAATCAACCAGCAGTTACATCCTTTTCTCCCTGAGGAAAAGAAGTAGACAAAGCATTTTGGGGAGGAAAGCATTTTTGATGATATGGAAATTGCCTGTGTGTAATGAGCTTGCTTCGGTCTGATGTTCTGCCGCTTGGAAGTACCAGAAGTATCAGTGTGTCTATAGCTTGTTAAGCCACTGTTTATCTGGTATGGGTTGTGCTTTGCAAACGGTAACGTTACCTGTGGCGGCATGCACTTACTGCAGAAATGTCTTGAAGGGACAGAGATGGGGCAAGTTCCTGTCTTTTAGTATTTGTTAGCAAACAAGGAAAACTTGAGGACACCATATATATCACTGAGCTGGCTGGGTTTGTTGCACATTGTTTGTATGGGGTCTGTGGCCCTATCAAAAGGGACAACTGAAAACTTTGTGTGATCTGGTGGTCAGGGTTCTTGTGAGATATAGGAAGTACTCTAGACAAAGTACGTTCTATAACAGGTGGAATCTCTCAGTGGTGTCCTAATATTAAATCAAGCTGTAAGTTAAAGAATCTGAGAAATGGGCTGTGTCCCCCAGTGGCTTTGTAAAAATTTTTTCATTGTCTTATTTCATAAAGAAGAGAGCTAATCTTCTGGTTCACTAGTGAAGGACAGCAACAGTAAGGTTTTATTCCTAGCTCTGCTGAAGACTCATTTGAGGCCACTTACTCAACCTCTCTGTGTCTATTATTTGCAGCTGGGGAAGGTTCTTTACATACAATGTCTCAAAGAGAAGGTAGGTGAAAGATCCTCCCCCTCTACTCTGCTCTCATGAGTAGAGAGCTGGAGTACTGCGTTCAGCTCTGGGGCTTCCAGCATAAGAAGGACATGGACCTGCTCAAGCGAGTCCAAGGAGGGCCACAAAGATGATCAGAGGGCTGGAGCACCTCTCTTATGAGGAAAGGCTGAGAGAGTTGGGGTTGTTCAGCCTGGAGAAGAGAAGGCTGTGGGGAGACATTATTGCAGCCTTCCAGTATCTAACAAGGGCCTACAAGAAAGCTGGAGAGGGACTTTTTACAAGGATGTGTAGTGATAGGACAAGGGGGAATGGCTTTAAACTGAAAGGGTAGATTTAGGTGAGAGATTAGAAGAGGTTCTTTGCTTTGAGGGTGTTGAGGCACTGGAGCAGGTTGCCTAGAGAAGCTGTGGATGCCCCGTCCCTGGAAGTGTTCAAGGCCAGGTTGGATGGGGCTTGGAACAACCTGGTCTAGTGGAAGGTGTCCCTGCCCTTGACCAGGAGGTTGGAACGAGGTGATCTTTAAGGCTCTTTCCAACCCAAACCATTCTATGGGTCTGTGACTTTGGTTGGATGAGACTTGTATTATAGAGAGGGTATGTATGCGCAAAAGTTTTATGGCAAAAGATTGGTGGGGAGCAGAGAGTAAATGAAGGCAAAAAGCAAGTAATTTTAATGCTCCCTGGGACATGAGGAGAACATAATCGTTAGTCTTGAGGAGAAGTGGTACAGTGGGAATTCCATTGTCTCACAGGTGGCAGGAATATGCAAGAGGCAGACATTAAATAGGTGAAGACTGAGATATTCTGGAGAAATGGACAATCAGTTATTCCACTTAATGACTTTGAAAAGCAAGGAGAGGAAACAGATGAGGTTCCAAAGCTTATTATTGGAAAGGCTGTATCTTTCACAATTCAGAAAGAATGAGCGGTTTTACATAATGAACACACACTTACTGCTCTGCCATACACACACACACTGACCTATTTAAAAATGCAAATGGACATAAAGTCCCCTTCAGGCAGCAGTGACAAAATCAGTGTAGAAGGAATAGGGTTAGTCCAGCAAGACAATATGTGATTGGGTTGTAGCTTGTCTGGGAGTGATTTCTCTGCAGTCCTCAGGAGAGGGGAGCAATAAAGGCTTTAGCATTTGAATTACTCTCAGCTCAAGGTTTACATATGAGATTGTGTATAATCCCCATTAACTGAAAGCTGATGATGACTCGGATATGAGAACTGCAATGAGACAGAGGACATGAAAAGGAACAAACATGGAGAGAAAGACATGCAGGAATGACCTTTTCCTACAACAGGTCCCTGTAACTTGAAACACAACAAGAGTGAAACATACCCAAGGGGACCACTTGAAATCAAGGAAACCAAATTGTTGCATATATGTTACAGGGTGCATGTGTGCTGCAAGGCAGGACCCACTGCACCTTCTGGACAGCTGTATATTCTTCAAGGGAAGATTACTCTGCAGAATCTTCATGGAAGAGCCATGGGCGGTTTCAGAGATGTACTGTGGGGTAAAGAGACTTGAAAGGCAAATTGCAGCTACATGGAGAAGCATACGATAGGTTCTCAAAGCAACTTGTTTCCTTCTGTTAAGTATAACTGCTGACGTTTTTGTGCAGGAGTGTCCATGTGATGGGATCTGGCCTTTAGGTTGCCAGTATCTGGCAAAGGACTTCGCAGACTGTCAAGATTTGGTCTTGAAAATTAGTCTAGGCCAGGCTGCAAATAGTTTGAGACTGGTACAAAACCCATGGGAAACTGAAGAAGATACGCTTCTGTGATTCTCTTGGTAACTACAGAATGACCAAAATTATTATGTATTTTTTACATACAATAGAATAGAATAGAGTACAATTCTGAATTTTTTTTGGCTTTACATCATAGAATCATAGAATAGTTTGGGTTGGAAGAGACCTTTAAAGGTCATCTAGTCCAGCCCCGCTGCAATGTTTCTTTAAAGAAACAATCACCCCCACTTTCCAAATCCTACAAGAGCAAATGAATCTGGTCATTTACCCATGTCTGCAGTCTTCACTGTACAAAGTTTTCCTGAAGTCTCTGAAGATTTCCTGCGTGCTCTCAGAGATAGCATGAAACCAGCCGATGGGGTAGAAGTTGACGTCTTCATTGCACCACAGTTATCTTGGGCATCGTCAGTTTTCCTCTGCATAGCAATGACTGTGCAGAGGATACTGAAGCAAAATCACCAGGTACACCTAGAATTAGCAGCCCCATTGCTCAGGTTCAAAATGCTGTGGTGGCAGGGTGCAGGAAGCTTGCGTGACTGCTGGGAGTGCTGTTCCTCTACACTCATTTGGGGATTTGTTGGGTACCCAACACGCCAGCTGTGTCTGTGGAGCACAGATTGCTCCCTGTGTAAATTAAAAGCATCAAGGGAACTGAGAGAGGAGGAGAAGGGAAAAGTAACTCAGAACACGTATGCACAGTTCAGGATCAGATATAGCTGGAAAAAATAGCGCTTCAAGACAAGGAGAGAGGAAATTGAATAGATGAGGGCATTATATTTACTATAAGAAGTGAGCAAATCATACAAACAAGCACATTCTCTTAGAATTCATTTAAATGGACACACACAGGCCCTAAGGAGGACAGTACTGCAGGAAAAAGAAATTATTGGACCTTGCGTGGCTTTCAGGATTTAGCTGCATGTCATCAGCTCAAAATGCTACTTGGTGATTGAGATTTCTTGTAGCTGCTATGCATGGAGCTTGCCAGTATTTGTAATCTGTAAACTAGTTTGTAGTAATGTACATTAGCTCTTTGTAGATAACATCTATGTGTCCTAGAGCTGCAGTCCCTTAATGGGATGCTTTTAACAATGGTTACCGAGGCTTCCATTGCTTACTGAGGGCATTTTGCAAAAATAGTCACAACATAAAGCTACATAATTTCTGTAATACATCGGACTTTTTCATAAGCAGTTGTGCTTTCTGGACCAGACAGCTCCATTCTCTTGCATTTATTCAGTTGGCTAACTGAAGGCAAGTTTGTCATTCCTGCTAGCGTTGCTGTAGAAGCCTTAAAAGGTACATCTGGCCTGTCTGTATCCAGGGTGCAGATGTAGGGATCCAGGATAGGGTATCAGGGCTGAGGAATCCTGTAGCTTTGTGTCACAGTGCTGATGGCCTGCTGCCACTAGCACAGTTGTGCTTCCTGCCTGTGCAGCCATCCTTGGGAAGCTGCACCTACAGCAAAACAAGACTAATGTATAGAAAGAGTTGTTTTTTTCTGAGTCCAATAGGGTAGGAACTTTTTGGCAACCTAGAGTCAGGTTCTCGGTTTCTTCTTCATTTCCTTTGGGAAAGGCTGCCTCTGTGGTGGTGATGTCTGTGGACCTGTGAATGTATGTACACACATGACAAATGTTCCCATACAAGCCCACAGCTTCATAGCAGCACAGAACAGAGACACTGACGTCGCCAAAATTAATTTTCTAAACGTGAAATAGATGGGTTTGTACCCTTCCCCTGTCTTTGCATGCTGTTGTAAATTGTAGTAAGAAGCAGTGAGTGCTTTATGAAGTGCCATAGGCTGAGCATATGATTTATTTATATTTTTTTTTCTGGTGCCCTGAGATCAGTAACAAGCTCATTTGCTGACCAGCTGACTGTTAATACCCTGGGAGGAAATGCATATTTTATATTTACTAACAGAACTCAAGAGGTACAGTCTCACTTATCTCAAGCTCAGCAGGCCTTTGGGCACAAAATGTGCTCATGCACTTTGCCATTTGTGCATGAAACAGACATCAAAGCAGCCCCTTCAACTGGGTGATATTCTCTGTGAGATTTTAAAGGGAAGGCAGCGTGTTGAGTGGCAGTGGCTTTGCCAGTTGGTGTTTGAGCAGCTCCAGACTTTAGTGCTTTGATGTGAAGAGACAGGGAAATGCCATCACTCCAAACTAGCAGAGGTGGGTTGGGAGGGAGCTGGCTTGGCTCTGTGTGATGAGTCTCTAATGTCTTCTCTTTCCTGCTTTACCTCGTGGGTCTGTCACCTGTCTGTTATGGTCAGCACACTAGGCCCCTTGTACAACTGCTGTCACACTGCTTTTCATATGCATTTGAGAATGCAGAGATCCACTAACTGTAATTTGGGATAAGAAGTAACGTGGTTTACAAACAGCTGTAGGCTGAATGTAGGGAGGCTCATGCTGTAGCAAAGATGAAGGATGGTTTCTGGGAGAGGATCTCTTTAAGATCTTTTAAGATCATCTAGTCTGAACATTAACCCAGAACCTCCAAGTTCATCACTAAACTGTGTCCCTAAGTACCGCATCTATGTATTTTCTAAACACCTCCAAGGATGGTGATTCCACCAGCGCCCTGGGCAGCCTGTTTCAATGCTTGACCACTTTTCAGTGAAGAAATTTGTCCTAATATCCAATCTAAACCTTCCCTGGCTTAAATTGAGGCTGTTTCCTCTTGTCCTGTCACTTGTTATCTGGGAGAAGAGGCCAACCCTCACCTGCCTACAGCCTCCTTGCAGGTAGTTGTGGAGAGCAGTAAGGTGCCCCCTGAGTCTCTTCCTCTCCAGGCTAAACAACCCCAGTTCCCTCAGCTGCTCCTCATAAGACTTGTGCTCCAGAGCCTTCACCACCTTCGTTGCCCTTCTCTGGACACGCTCCAGCACCTCCATGTCCTTCTTGTAGTGAGGGGCCCAAAACTGACCACAGGATTCAAGATGGGGCCTCACAGGTGCCAAGCACAGGAGAACAATCACTGCCCTTGTCCTGCTGGCCACACTGTTTTAAATGCAAGCCAGGGTGCTATTGGCCTTCTTGGCCACCTGGGCACACTGCTGGCTCCTGTTCAATTAGCCATCAACCAGCACCCCCAGGTTCTTTTCTTCCATGTGGAATGTAATGTAAATTTTCTTTTTCTGTTTTCCGTGCACTGCACCTTCTCAGTGTCTCCTTCACGTGCCATGCGCGCTGTGTGCAAAGCACTTCCGAGCTTGGCTACAAATTTTTGGGTGTCCATCCAGCTTTGCTCACTTATTTTGCCGCCTTGGCGGTTTCCAGCTCTAGCCATATGACTGCTCCCTCCAGCCTGTGTTGCTTCTGTGCTTCATTCTCAGCTTTTACCTTCAGCTAAAATCAGCACTGGCTGGTGCACTTCCAGGTGTGGGAGGCACAACCATCGGTTGCAGTAAATTGCCGTCTGATTCTGGGGGCTGCAATGAGACCTCTCAAATACTTCTGACTTAATAGCTTTTCAAAATTCACCTCTCCTGAAGGGTACTAAGGAGGCTTCAAACCTCCGTTCTTTGGGGGCATACCTATTTCTTCAGTGCTGTATGGCCGACCTCTTGCCAATTTATTGTCTTTAGCACTAGGATGCTCCATTGTAGTTTTTAATCTTGTTCCTGCTGTACAACTAATTTCTGCTTTCTGGGGCCAGTGTCAACCTGGTGACCTACAATTGTTTCTCCCTGAATTTTCTTGTGATTACTACTTCCTGAAAATTATTCTGGCTGATAAGGTGAGAAGAACTTGCATTATGGTGCTGCTATATGAGCACTTCTGATTTAAGCATATGTATTTAATTCATGTTCAGAAATTTCTATAAATTTTGAACTAAGGCTTCAGGTTCTCCTATGTTGCTGAATTTCTAGCACGTACAGGTGCTTGCTTTTTTTTCAGTGAGAATCTGCAAAAAAGATTTCAGGACTTTGTGTGTTTATTAATAACTTAGTAGCACAGAGAGTGCTGTAATAGCTTACTTTCATCCAGAGGTTTTCAAAAGAACATTAAGTGTTGCTCCTATGTTTCAGCTGAGTGATTTATAATGTAGAGAGGCAGTATCCACACAGATGGGTCAGTATTGGTAGAAATATAGATGTTGGCAGGGCAAGATCACTTCTGTGGAGGATTTTGCAGATGTGCCTTTTGGACTGGGATGCAGTCAGCGACTGGGATGCAGTCAGCGGCAAGGGCTGTGCTCTGCCTGCATATTCTGTGTGTAGGCTCCGGTGTCCCAGGGCTGTGTTGCTTTCCTTGCAGAATTAACAAAGAAACTGTTCTTCACCTGCAGGCCTGAGGATCGGTGCCGTCGAATGATGTCTGCAAAAATAGGGTAGATCTGAAAAAATCTAGTGGAGGCAGGCTGGTTGTGCTGTTCCCTTACTCCTTTAGTCTGGCCTAGTCAAGAGGCTAAAGCATTTTCTAGCAATATTGGAGCCTCAGATTCAAATCCTTCCTCTACCTGATTCCTCTTGGCTGTTAATCTCAGTTCTTAGCCTTCGCTGCTGAAGATGGGCTCTATTGTGTAAGTGTAATACTGGGTGGCCAGCTGGAAGCTACATCTGTCAGGCGACTATTAAGTACCAACCTAGGGCTGCATTTGCTGGGACATTCTCAGCCTCCTTTGCAGACAATATCCCCTCTAGGCCACCAGCTACTCAGAAAAGAGCCCCTTTGCTCTGAGGGCGGTGTCCGACTGCGCTATAAATAAACAAACCCTACATTTTGCATTTAGGGGGGATATGTAGTGGGAAAGTGGAGGAGGTAGACTGAGAAGAAGAAAAAAAAAGGACCTAATTTTACAGTACAGGAGAGCTAGACCCTGTTCTGGGTTCTGCTACAGATACTCTGTACCTTACATCCTATGTACCCCTCATTTCCTCCCCACACCCGACTGCAGAGTGCCCATTTATCTGCGCAGTGGGTAGGTTCTGTTGGGCAGAGATGGCTGTCTTCCCTGGATTCAGCTGAGGTGGTGAAGGCTGCTGCTTTGTTACGGGACTGCTGCTTTGCTGGAGGCTTGCCCTTCCCACCACCAGCTCTGTGGCAGAAAGGAAGCAGGACTTGCAACCTGGCTCTCGTTTGCTTTGCAAAGCCAGCCAGGCTAGTTCCGTCACTGCTGCTGGCTGGCTTTGAAGGATGCTTTCATTCCTGTCCCACCAACTCAAGCATAAGGCAGACGGCAGTGTCTTAAACTAGTGCTTAAGTAGTGCCAAGATACTGGCTGATTTGGGGCCTTAAGCAGAAGGCTAACTGGGGCTTGGAGTGTGGTGCCTGTAGCTCCATCTGAATCATCGTGCAAGTGCCTTTACTTTGGTGACAGCTCCTCTTCCAGCTTCTCTTTGGAGCTGAACTCTGCTCCCTGGGCTAAAGCGAGTCATCCGGCTTTGCACTTTTCACCATACAGTTTAAATGACAAAAGGGTGATTTTTATACCTCGGATAAGTTCAAGCATAGGTGATCTTTTAATGAAGTGATCTTTGTGCCTGATTGTATTAACATTACAGGGAGACAAATGTACTTGAGCTGCAGAGAGCCCCCTGCAGCTATAATTAGACAAATAAAGAGGTTCATATTGATTTGTAGATCAGCATGAGGAAAGAATGAGCATCGCCCATGTAAGCTTTCAAGACCAAAAGCTAGTGCAGGCTGCAGAGAAGTCAGCTTAGGATCTTGATCCTAAAGCAAAAGCTGCAGCCAGGTTATCTGATACTGGCCTCACCTGTTCTGCCAAGGAGGTGGCACTGAGTTGAGCCCATGACATGGGGGCTTTTGGAGTTACCGCTGCTGGAAAGGAGCTGTGCCTGAATTTGTATAGTACAGCTAGGAGAGCACGTGCACTTGGTTCATCGAGCAGTGAGCGAGGTGGTGGTCTGGTATCCTAAGAAAACTTCATGTAGGACTTTCCTTACTTGTTGGCACCAACTTGGCTTGTGCACAGCTCAGTGTTACAAACAACAGATGAGAATCTGTAAAATCACAACTTCATCACTGCCGTCCTGTGGAAGTGTTACTCCAGGTGTGCCAGTTGAAGGAACGTGCAGTCCTCAAGTGGGGCTCTAGGCTGGCAAGGAAGAGTCATGTCCTTGCCACAGACATTTGTGGACTGGCTATGCACACTTGAGCTGGGCAAGCCAAAGCCAGCAGGAAAGTGACACTGGTGACATCTTCCTGTGTGCCATTGGGCAGTCATACCTGGCTCAACGTCAAATGTGGCAACAAAAGCCCGAGGGGCTTTTTAAGGGGCATTTTAAGGTCCATTTGCATTGTAAAAGACAAGCAACTGGCCCATCTCTGGATCTCTTTCTCTAGGGTCATAGTGTTTAGCAGTGGGCTTTGCTCTACCAGCGAGTGCTTTTCAGTGCTGGGTTCTCGGTGGAAAGCTGCAGAAAAGGGCAACTGGAAAGCCTTTTGCCCTCAGATGTGCAAATGATGCAAAAATCCAGACTTTACCTGGAGAAAAGGCAAAGGAAGCATGGGAGGCTGAAGAGGAGTGTGACAAGACATGATATAAGGCAGATTCTGAATTACTCAAAAAATACCCTTGCTGTTCCTTATAGCTGTGTGTGTCCCTGTGGGTTCAAAATGTGCCTGCATTGAGACTGGCATTGTCCTGTCATCTCTTGTCAAAATCCAGCCTTCAAGAACCCTCATCTAATGTTATTGAGCCTAATATAAGCCAAACTTTTCTACAAACTCACCTTGTTGCTGCTATCTAAGCACTATAGTGGGGACGACATAGTAAATTCTCGTGAAATGCACTTTGAACGTCAGCATGGCTTGCTGCCTCCCTTGTTAAATATAGGCTGTAACTGTGAGAGGCAGCTGACAACGCCAGAGAAATTTTGATTTTAAGCATGTGTTTGTCTGTAGTAACACCTTTAAGTTTTGATTCACTTTGCAAACAGTGCTTGAACTCTAGACAATCTGTTTTTAATTGGCACCATGTTTCTTGTGACAATCTCACTGCACTGTGGTGGACTGGTAGTAACCTTTTTGCCCTGGTTTTGAGGCTTGTAATTTGTATTTAAGTGATTTGCTTGAGGTTGTGTAATTAAAGCAGCAATAGCAGCAGACCTGGAGAGACTCAATTCCCTGCTCTAACAGCTTAGAACAAAATACTGGGGAAATGGATGGATTTTCCCATGTCCTGAAGCCTTCAAGTCAGTGCTATGGATAGCTTTCTGGGAAATCTGTGATTAGCCACAGGAGCTGAGGGGTATGGGAGAAGCCAGAACAAATGATGCAGTTGTTGCTTCTGAGGTTAGAAATCCATGACTGCACAAACTTTTGATTGCATGCTAGGGCGTGGAGGAAGGAGGATGAGAGGTGTTAAGTGGTTTCTTTTGTCTTGGAGTCCCCTTCACTGTCGTGGATTGACTGAGACTAAGGCAAACTCTTTAACTTGGGGAAACGGCAACTTTTCCCCCACACTATCAATGGAGAAAGAAAAAGCATTTCCCTTTTATTTAAGGTAGCTTCACTGATCCTTTGGAAAGCATTTTAAGTGGATTGCTGTGTTAGCAGAAGCCAAAGTGTGTGTGGCCCTTTTCTGTCAGGAAAGATGCAGCATTTAAAAAGAAAGAGACACAGACAGCCTGTAGTGCTTTCTGCTCAGGGCATTTCATGCAGCTGCTCCCTGGTGACTGCTGCAGCCCAGTGAGCGGGGTTTGCTGCCTCGTGCAGCTGCCTGTGATCCTCACTCCAAAGGGAACAAACACACTGCCTTTCAGCTAGGCCTGCGCTCCTCTGATTGCTTATGAAAATGTCTAAAAGAACATTTCCAAAACTATCAAAGGAATCTAATCATCTATTTACGCTTAATTCTGTGGGAGCTTGCAAGAGGGCTCCAGACACAAGTACTTCAGTGCAGGAGGTGGTTCATGTGCTCTTTGCTGTCTGCTGCAGCTTGGCTGACAGGGAAGACAATGCGGGAATGTGTTGTCAGAGCTGGGGTTGCTTGCTGCCTGGCAAATCAAAGCATATGAAAGCAGATGGAAGACCTTAAGTGCTGGCAGCCATATTTTATGTGCCGGTAGTTAGCTGGTGATATTTTTGATTAGTTCTTCTGGCTTGCACTTTTAGTTTTGCTGTGAGTTCTCCCTCTACCCCTAGGAGTAAGTGGTTCAGGTCAGTTTCTGAGCAGAGCTTTGAGCAGGACTTGAACTCCAGTTTCCAGCGCTGCCCTGCACATGAGCTTGTCTCTCGTTGCTGATACACCCTTTGCTTTGTTCAGTTTTTGTCAAGAGGGATGTTGACTGTAGCCCTAGATTTTTCCTCCTTTCAGTGCTCCCTTGTTTGAGAGCAACTTACTGGTCAGTTCTTGAGCCCTTTGGTAGATTCAACATAACTTTTATGCTTTCTTGGACAGCCATCCTTCCCCTTCCTGTGCTTCAGAAGAGATATTTGGCTCAGAGGCCACCTGTGACAGAGTTGTGAAAACGCACTGTTAAGTATATGAGTTGGAGAGGTGTGAGAAAAGTGTAATAATTTCATTGGAGAGGAAGGTATTAAAATATCTACTGTATACATGGGTGATGGGAAAATCAGTTAGTCAGAGCTGAGCCTGAAGTAAGCTATTAGCTCTAATTCATTCAAACCTAGATTGTGTTTTTGTCTCTTGAACGGAGTTCTTGTCAGCTGAACTGGACCAAACTGAACGCTCAACTCCAGACATGTATGAATACTTTGAAACACCATCTATGCATGCAGATCTCAGACCAAGATCAAGGACTGACACGTTGCATTTTCATTTTATTTTTGCTGGTTTACATACCAATCCAGTTTCACTGACTTGAGCAGAGATGCTTATTTTGTAGATTTTGTATATTCTTACGGATAACATGAGTCCATCTGCATATCCAGGTGTGTACATTGGTCTGTGACAAAAATAAGGCAGCTGCACTGCAGTAGCTGGTTAGCCAACTCAAGAACTGCACTGCATCAGAGAAGAGTTGATTATGTTTTCCCCTCTTCCTCCTCTGACAGCTTCTACAGGTACAAACAAGAAACTTTCCTGATATTGGGAACTGAGAATGTAATTGTCGAACCTAATGTGCCAGTCTAATTAGTGCTTCTCTTGACTGTCCGTTACAATAATGTTATGTAGTGGAGGTATTAGTTGGTTTATGAAATGAGAGTTAGAAAGTTACATGTTTTTTTTCAGGTTACACTTCTACCACACACATGTTTGTGGAGGAACAGGGCAGAAGTGTAGTAAAGAATCATTAATTCGATAAGACGCTTGTTTCGCAGTGTGGTAAGTTCTTCTGTAGCACCTGTTCTATACAGTGGATAAAAATAACATTGGGTCTTACCTTGAAAGAAAGGTGGTAAGAAAGAAAATTGAACCTATACCCACATCCCCATCTTACCTTGCAATGGGCAGAGACTGCAGGGAGCTTGGAACGATAGTTCTTCTTGCAGCATGCTGTCAGGTTTTAAAGTTGTTAAAAAAAGTTGTTTCTTCTAACCTGTTTTTTTGGAGGGAGCTATAGCTTCAAAATTAAAAGTCAATATGTGAAATGGGCTTAAATGTGAAACTGGGACAAAAAGTCCCTGCCCTTGGAGAGGGGTTTCTGAGTTCCCTTCCTGAATGTGCAGTCATTCGGGGCTGGGCAACAGGGAAAGGACTTTTGGAAAGTAGGAGTTAAAGCGTGATACTTGGAAGGGACAGAAAGCAAAAAACGTTTGAAAAACCCAACCCCTCACTCCATCCTTGTCCGTCTGGTTTTTTGAGGAGTCTTTCGTTGAGTTGCAGGTGGAGTCAGAAAATCTGACCCAAATCTTAGGCTGAATGATGGATTTGCTCCACGGTGAATGCACATGTCTGTACATATCTGTCACGTCAACAGATCTGCAGAGACGTGCCACATTATCTGCTTCCTGAAGATGGCTTAAAATGCACTGGGAAAACATTAGCCTCCTCTCATCCTTTGGGCCCAGGGGAGTGCGGTGCTCTGAAGAGATACTGGCATGAGTCTGACCTAGCTGGCTTTTTTGAGATGCCTAGGGCGCATCTGCATGCTTCCGTACTGCATGATCTAGACATGCTTTGAGGCAGCTGGAGCTCACCTGAGCAATAACAGCTCCTCATATGATTCAGTTAATCTTCAAAAATTTTAATTCTTGAACATCTGGTCTGTCCTAGTTTCTCTTCTGTTCTTCTCCTGGGAAATCTAGGTATGTATGTGGCATCTGTCTCTCACCCTCCTTTGTTTAGATGGAAACAAAGAGTTATTAGTGTTTGCAAATGGCCACTTCATCTGTTAGAAAGTGCCTTCCTACCATCCCCCTTTCAGCTCCATTCCTTTCTTTGACTGGTTTCCTCTTCTTCTGTAACTGGAAAAGGGGTCTGTTGTTTATTTTCCTTGCATATTAAAAGTTCCTTTCCAAAGTGCTTTTGCAGCACTTGAAGCTGGTTCTTCTGTAAGTTGAAATGGGAGCCCTGTGCGTAAGCCCTTTTTGTCGTCCTTTGCTTGCTTACCCCTCTTTCACCCTTTCGTACATGGTTCCTTTTTGTACATGGTTCCTTTTAAATTACTGAGCTAAAGACCCAGCAATAAGCAAGAGCCACGCACCCAGGATATAATTACCCTTTCTCTCACATGATTACAGAGTAACTATCCCTGTATTGACTTCAGCATGTCTAAACTCAGTTTTCTGCCCCGTGCCCGCATGGGAAGCTGCAGCCTGCATTACTCAGCCGAGCCTGCTGCTGCAGGGAGGATTCTCTTGTCCTCAGGAGCGCGGCAGTGTTTAATGAGAACAGCTGTCATGCTTCAACATGCTGATGCCTGCAACTGACTGGCAGGCAGTGGGATTGTTGTATTATGGTCGTATTAACTAATCGTTGCTGATAATTGTTATTAATCATTGTCTTGGATCTGTAGTATGAAGAAGCTGTAGTTCCTCAATTGTAACTGTTCGAGGTGAAATGCAAGAGCTGCTTAGCAATGCATAAGTAGGATAAAAATGGAAGGAAAGGCTTTTTCCCCTCATCTCGCTGAAAAAGCAGTAGCTTGTTGTGCAAGGTCTCCAAACTACATTTGAGCTGCACTGGCTTTGAAGATGGTCAGGTGTCCTCTAGCCCTGTTTGCTGCAAAAGAAAGTGATCTTTCATGGTGTTCCCTCAAAATCCCATCGTGTCTCAGCTGGGTGTAGTTTGCAAGACTAATGTTCAGTGTAGACAGAGGGCAAAAAGTGAAAAGCACCGATTCCTCCCCCACCTGCTGACTGTGGCTGTTTTTCCCTGCAGTACACTGACAACATTTTTTCCTCTTACGTGGTTGTGCACTAGGGCTTTCCCCTTTTGCCTGTCTTGGAAAGCGGTTCTGGAGTCCAGGATTTCTTACAGTAGAAAGTCCTTTCATCAGCTTCATCTTCTGTTTTGTCATGCTCTGCCTTTGCCCCTGACCCCTACGGTCTGTGTCTGGTTTCTCAGAATCTCTCCTTGACCTGCCCACCGTGGGGTTTGATTTGCCACCACCTTCTGGGCAACTGCTGTTGCTTTTTGTCATTCTTCAAATGATGATCAGGGAAAGCATCGGAAGATTTCAACTTCCCATTGCATTTTCAAAATCACACTTTGTCAGGACTGGTTACAAGCAGCCTGAGGAGAGCAGATATTCCAGAGCAAAGATTTAACCCATGCATTACAGCTCAGAGAGTCTGGACAAAGGACAAAAGGGGCCAATGTCTCCATAATGCTTGCCTCAGCAATTCATGTCCTTTACTGAGACTGCCCCTTCCTCTTATCTTGAGTGGAAAGTAAGAAATGGGAGAGAGGAGATTAAAAGGCTCCAGCTCACAGTGTTACATCAAAAGATTAAAGGCATCATGTTGGGGATGCTTCAAACTCCGTAATCTGCTTTGCTGCCTCTGTTTTGGGGCTGTTTGAAGTGGTCTCTTCTGCCAGTTCAGTCAGTGATGCTGTTAGATTTATTGGGAACTTTGGCAATTAATTGCTTTCAGACCTGAGAAGGGTCTCATTGTTGTCTGTCAGAGTTTTAATTAATCAAAGCGGCAGATGGGTAGTATTGGCCTCAAATGCTGGTGTAATTAACTCATTAATTATCAAGTTCTCTTGCTCTGTGATGGTTTATAAAGGACATCTTTAATCTGGCTGCCATCAGGCCATCACCATAGCAGGAGTTAAATGATTTTTATCAGTCTTTACCATAATTACCCTGTATCCAGGGTACTATTGGGGAAAATGCTGATTTTTGCCAATAAGTATGTAGGCCCTCCTTGGCTTCAGACTGGTGAGTAGACTTTGACCTGCAAAGATGAGCAGGGCTGGTGAGATTAAGTTCCCCTTGAAAGTCTCTGGGATTTCTTTGCAGCTTACCCAGTGCTTCCAGAAACATCGTGTCCTGAACTGTCTGGTCTCCTGGCTGTCTGCGCTGTGTCAGGACAGAAATGTGATCAACTGTCACATGTTTCACAGATCAAAACAGCCTTCTTACCTTGGGGAAATAAGAAGAACACACCTTCTTAGGCCCTCAAAACGGGATGTGCAAACTGCTGCAGGAGGGTTTTGCTTGCAGCTGACCAGGTCCTTGCTGGGGACTAGTGCCACTGTGTGGGGGAATTTCTTGGGTCTTTCTAAATATGCTATACCAAAGTGGTTTGAGACATGTCCTCCATCATGAATGGATGCCCAGGAAACACTCCCAGGCACTGGATTTGTCTTGCTAAGTTGTTAGTGCAGCTCTAGACATGCTTTTGGCCCAGGCTGTTTCCACGAGAGTACCCAGCATGGTTCAGTAGTTAACACAGGTTAGGAGCAATAGGCAGTTTGGATATGGCCACCCTTTGGCCTTTTTTGCCCTGAAAAACAAGAGTTTCGGCTTTGCTGAGTCTGTACCAATTGGCATTAGCACCAGAACAAGGTCCTGAGCATACTAGGGTGCGTGTTGCTCTAGGGACTTATTGTGTGTGAAATGAGGAGTTTGCAGTAGAACCAGGAGCAAAAGAACAATGAACTTAAAATCCCGTGTCTCTGAAATATACTCAGTGCTCCTAAATCTTGATGTGGTGCTTAGGAGGGCTCATGACTGCCTCATGACAACAGCTGTTTCAGGAACGTACAACTATCCAAATGGCTGCTTGCAACCTAACATGGGTGCTGGCAAGCTGCCTTTGCGTCCAAATGGTATTTCCAGGATTGCCTGAAAGGGGTGGGAAAGCAGGAGCTTTAGCCTTCTGAGGAAACCACTCACCTTTAATGCCGTGTCAAAAAGACAAAGGAAAGAGTTTGCTTCTATAACTGCTGCTTGAAGACTCCACTGCTGCCTGCGTGGTTGCTTTCAAAGTATTTGATAGGAACACAAACCCCATTAAAATTTAGACCAAAATCCTCAGCCAAACCAATACTGTGGCTTTATTAGTCAAAAGGTTTGGGAAAAGAACGGCTTGACTTTTCTTAATTAAGATTGTCTTTCCGTGGCAGATTAATTACCCAGAATTCATTGCAAATTTCTGGCTCCATGGATGTTATTGATCCAGTCAGGCTGCTAGTTTGTGCTTGCGGGGATCTGTCTGTGATCTTCCTTCTGTGGGAATTTGGGGAGGGAAGGGAGGAGGGAGATGGCTGCCAGTTATTAATAGAATTTGGAACAGGTGTTTTTTTTCCCCTAGCTGGTTAAATCAAATGCTAGACAGTTGCATAATCTCTTGCACCCTGGTAACAGCAGCAAATACCACCACCACCACAAGCCCAGAGAAAAGCGTGGAAGAAGTGTGGAGGCAGATGCCAAAGGCAACAGTGTTCTGGAGAGTTAATGGGATGATTTTACACATGTTCAGAAACAGTGTGCTTAGAAACATACTGGCAGTGTTTCAAATGCCTCCTGGGATGTAGTTTGTAGTGTAACGTGACGCGTTCAAATCAAGCCCAGGGCAAGGAACAGGGTTGCTGGTCCGCTTTTCCGATGTCTATATGAAGTAGAGGGGTGATGCCATCATAGCTGCTGGTGCTTGTGAGCTCAGGGCCAGTGACCGCTTGCTGGTGGGGATGGAGTGCTGGTGGGAAGCCAGTGACATCTGCTGCTGCTCTGCAGAAGAATAGCAAATCTTGGCTTTCCAGAAGGGGAGACTGAGACAGGCTGCAGGTTAAGTGATGGGAGAGGAGCACTGCTGTTTGGGTAGCTGAGAAGGGCAGTCCAAGACAAGTCTCCTGGTGTGGAGCTCTCCCTGTAAATCATCAATTGCCTGTTGTGTGGGGTCATGAGTGATTCCCCTTCATAGATCTGTTACTTTGAAAAATATAATGGGCATCCCACAACTTTGACTTTTTGAGCCCCTGATCTTCATCCTTGCAAACAGTGTTTCAAAGCCTCAACACACCCCTGTATGCTGCTGCTTATTTACTTTGACTGTCAGGCAAATGCCTTAGTTAAACATTTTCAGGGGTGATTTCTAATCCAGGGGCTGTCCTTTAGCACAAGGCTATGCTTTCCATCAGGACAGCTTGTTGACTGTGGTGGCTGTACTTGCTCCATTCTGCCTGGGTACTCAGCCTCTCTCTACTTTCTCTTTTATGTTTTCTCAAGGTTTGTTTTTCCACTGATACTGCAGTCTTTAAACAAGAAAACAAACAATTCCCCAAAGCTCTGAAAGATGCTTCTGATACAAGATGTGCTGTAATGATGAGAGCTCTCTGCAGTATCACAAGTCATAAATGGTGATAGTTGTAAGACTAGCTGCCTTGCTGTTTAGAGAACAGCTTTTTGCTAGGCTTCATTCACAGCCTTGCAGAGTTTGCTGTTTAAAAAATGCTGTGTTCCCCCTTAGAGCTTAGAAATTAAGGCCTAAATTTTCAGGAGGTAGCAACTGAGGGCCCTAAAATGCCTAAAAAGTGGCTTTTTACTTTTAGGAAAAGTTGGACAATATTGTTTTGGGATTCAGCTTTAAAAAAAAGTCCCCAGAATTGAACACCCTGAACTACTTCATCCTTTTTGCAAATTCAGAACAGAAGTTGCAAAGACAACAGATGCAATAAGCTGTAGACCATAAGCACAATTAACTGCAGCGCTGAGATATTTGGTGGTTGACGTCTCATACTGACTGTGGATGGTAGGAGAACCTCAAAAATCCCTTAGGTTCCTTCTGCCTTTTGCGGTAAGATGAGTGAAGAAACCAGTGTTTCAAGGACCACATCTTGTATTCAGCCTGGGCAGCCTAACTTACTTCCTCTAATTAATAAAGTCGGGGAAAGATGACTGATTTGACAGCTGGCTACCCAATACATGCAAAAGAGGGGTGAGTGCTTTTTTCCTAACTTTAGATATGGGCGTCAATTTAAAATTGAGACACTGAAGGCCAGTCAAGCATCTCAAATCATACTAGACAACTGTGTAGGCAGTTTGGTGCAGAATACAATTGGGATGAATAATTCCTGGGAGGTACCTATTTTTCTCTGATGATTACTAAGGTGGCTTAGAATTTGACAAGTGACCTTTAGATATATAAATTTGGGTGAGCTGCAGCTGTAGATGCCTACGTTAAATACATACAAAGGCAGGTTGAAATACATGGCCTTAAGTATTGCTCAACTTGTAGAGGTGGTTACTGGAGATGAAGACAGACACAGCTTCCAGGGTCACTCCATGGGCTGTGAACAGCAACAACTCCAGATCTGGCATCTTTCACCACCATGAAACATCTGAATGGAAAGGACAAACACGTGGATTGTATGTCAAAGTGGGAATCTAGTGAAATGATTTTGTTTCCTTTTACTCTGGTTATAGCCTTGAAAATGATCCATTCTGCTCTGACCTGAGACTGCTCCAAAGTTTGGTAAGGCTTTAGTGACACAATAAAGCTCACAGCATTCACAAACTAGAGAAGGCTGTGGGCATTTTAGAACTGTGTAAAATAAGTGAGCTTGTGGAAGTCTGTTGTTATTTAGTGCATTAAATAACCAGAGCACTGTTTACATTAAGTAATCAGTGCTTGTTGCTCCCAGCTAAATTCAAAATGAGAGGGAGGGGAATACTTTTAATTATTCTTTGTAAGAGGTGCAACTCTGTCACTGTGTTGCCCAGATGCATGGGGCTACTGTTGGCTGTTTTGGGGGACATGAGGCCTTGGTTACAGATGTATGAGTAACTGACCTTGGTAACAAACTCACAAGGTTTCAGCTCATCTTCCATAACTGCCTGTGAGGTGGCTCTTTTCCCCTGCAGTTGAAAGGCAACTAATTACATTTCCACTTTGGCTGATGCCAGTTTATCGGGCAGTAAGACCACGCGCGTCGAGAGTCATCACAGCATAGCTGGTGCACATCCCTGGGCTTGCCTTGCTCTAATTTTGTGAGTGCCCACAGCAGTCTGAGTGCCATCTCACACAGGCGTATATTTACACCTGTAAGCATGACTGGATGGAGGTGTGTAGATTCATGCAAACTTTGTTGCAGAGGTGATGCTTTAAGATTAATGGCTATTAATTCACTGGGACGTGAGGATTTTTTGCTGGTGTATGATGAAAAAAGTAACTTTTGCAAGTCCTGCAGTAAGACTGATTCAGTTGGCCTCACAGAGGTGATCCGCTTGCTGCTTTCCTGTGCTTTTGCTTCCGGGTTGTAAAACCAGAAGATGGGAGTACTGAGAAGCTGGGAGCACGAAATGCTCAAAGGGCACAGCCCTGATCCTATGTGCCTGCTTGAGGAAAAAAACCTGCTGATTTCAGTCAAGTTTATGTCAGGCCCTTGGGTGATCTCGTTCAAATTTAATTGACCCTCAGACCTATATTACATTGGGAATTTTATCCCAGTAATTGCAGATGGTTAGCCATCTTCAGGGGTTGGCATCCTCTGGCCATTGAGCAGGCAGCTGTTGTATTGCTTCTGGAAGTGGCCAGTAATTTCTGGATGGGAGGCACTTTGCTGTTTGAAATTCTCAAACCAATTTATATTTTCTTTAAGATTCAGGTAACTATACTCCCCATGCAGATACCTCTACATTCATTGTAGGTTACATTTTGAAATTTTCACTTGTTTCTAAACCAAAATAGTTTCATGTTCCCACTGGTTAAAACTTCCTGCTGCCGCCACCTTGCCTGAAATGCTTTTTACTCTCAAGCTTGTGATTTTTGCAATTCTGCTGTGAATTTTGCAGCTTGAGCTCAGTTCCCAATGTTTTGGCAACACTCCTGTCTGTGTGTGAGGGAATCCAGGCTGCAATATCATTCAAACCTCCTTGTTTTACAGGCAACCTTCTCTCTCTCTAGAGCAACCAAGCATTTCAGCATCCTCATTCTCCTGAAACCCACTGAGCTGGCAAAGACCACAGTGTGCTACAGCTGCTACAATTCAGCAGAGCCCTGGCTGGCTGGTGTAGGAAATTACTTCTGGTCTGAGCAGGTGCAGGGCACATGATTGTTTTTAGCAATGTAGCTGTGTGCACAGAATAAAACAAGCTCTGGGAGGCTGCCTTGAATTAGGAATAATACATTTGGGTAAGAATCACTGTTACAGGCAGGATGATGTGTGCAGTAGTTTGCCTAGCCTGGCTGATGCAGCTCTTTGTCAGTCAGGGGATAGATCTAACAGAGAGGCTGTTTTTCAGGCTGCAGGCTGTGAAAGACACAGACTTGGTCCTGGACTTATGGAAAGGCTGGTTGGAGAGAACTCTGTGCAGTCTGGTCTGCCAGTGTTTCATGGCTCCTTCCTTCTTTCCCTGAGGATCCTCTAGGGCCT
Source organism: Falco cherrug (assembly GCF_023634085.1). Lineage (NCBI taxonomy): Eukaryota > Metazoa > Chordata > Aves > Falconiformes > Falconidae > Falco > Falco cherrug. The sequence goes on along the minus strand of NC_073704.1, from coordinate 27,183,347 downwards.
GCCTTGCCCTCTCTTCTCCAAACCATCAGTGTTATTGCTGCAGTAATCAACAGTTGCCACCAGCCTCTTCACACCACGTCTCTGCCAGTTCTATCCCTGCTCCCACTGTCATATCCCCTCCCCTTGTTTTTTGTCCTTCATTTCTGATTAGCACAGCTGTTCTTTCCAAGCAGCTCCTTGTCCTGCCCATTTTCTTTTCCCTGTTTTTTCCCTTCTCCCTCTCTGTCTCTCTGGGTGTTTTGATAGATTTACTGGAATAGACCTGTGTTTAAAAAAAAAAAACGAAAAAAAAAAAAGAAAGAAAGAAAAAAAGAGAAGGAAAGACTTACTTGGTTTCTAGGGGAAGGATGAGGAATGGACTTCACCTGTCTCTCCAGAGCAGGTTCCTCACATGTGCAAGCATTGGAAAGTTCTGTGACCCTTTGGCAGAAGAATTTTCAGAGCTTCTTGTGACCGTCTTTTGTCAGCTCTGTGTTTGGCTGGTGAAACACTGCCCCTTCTTTCCTCCTGAGATGGGGAGGCTGTGCAGCTGGTTGCACTGGACTTCTAGGCACATCGCTTTGAAAAGTGATGCTCTAGGCATTCAGTAGGCACTACAGAAACAAGGGCAGTCTCAAAAGATGTCCTGGGGTACAGCTTGCTCTGACGCGCTCAGCACTCAGGAGAGGGGCTGTGAATCTAGCCTAGCTCTTTACCAGCCCCTTCCTACCACGACGTGGGTGACTGCTTCCATTGTCCCCACTGTCTGTCTGCATGCTTGCTCTGAGCATTCCCTCTGTCTTGAAGTTCACACAGCAATTTGCAGAAGATAAAGACCTGGGGTAAGGGCTGGCTCCATTACTGTTTAGATGGGAGATGTCCGTTGTCAAGGGCAGTCCTGTACAGTGGGGAAGAACCTAGCACACCAGAGTAGGTACTCTGAAAATAACAGCTTTTTTCAATGCTTGCCTGTACTTACCTTGGTTGCCTCAAGCTTCTCTCTTGCACATAGGGAAGGCACTACTTATGAACCTTATAGTGATGTTCAGTAAAGGATTTTTGCTGTTTAATGCCATAAACAACTGGTAAGTCAAAGTGCTAACACATTTTGTTATATATGCTAAGCCATGGAATTTTCTTCAAATGCCTTATGTGAAGTCTTGACCTCTGATGTGTAGGCAGAAGATGAAAACTTACTGTATAAGGCCCTGTGTGGATCATGACCAGAAAGAAAGAGATTTTTATTGACCAGGAATGGCGGTAAACAAACAAGGAAGGAGGTAAGTTTCACAGTATGTGTTACAAGTTAACAGAGGAGAGGAAAAGATTAGCAAGAGTCGTTCATTTGCTTTTTTTATTATGTATATTTTCATTAGAAAACAACCTTGAACACCCAGGAATAGTTTTCTAATAAACGTAAGCTCATGAAGAGCACTTGGAAGTTTCCATTCTGGGTTCAGGAGAATGATGGGACAGTAACACAGTCGACATGGTCATTCCTTTTAGTCAACCCCTCCATTGTGGCTGATTGTTTCTTACATTGCAGCCTTCCTTTCCCCGTGCTTCCTGCCCTGAACAAAACCACCCCCCTCCCCCCAACCCCCCAGACATCTCTGTAGAAGTCTCAAAGAGAGTATTTCTGCATGGACACACCATTGAGTTATCTCATCCCTCAGTGAACATAGTGATTTCTTCCAGGCCTGGCTCAGGACCCTACCAACAGACCTTGGAGATCCATGCAGACACACTGCTTCCTCTCCTGGGCAGACCCTGTAGTAGTGAAGGATCAGACTGTAGTCCTTGGGAGTGATTTCAAAGGGGACTCGTGAGGAGATGCAGAATTAGCCTACTAGGGACTGTGCCTGCTGGGGATGAAGATCCAGGGAAGCGTTCTTGCTATCCCCACTAGCTACCTCCCTGTTTACTATCAGCCTCTCTGGAGAAAAAGTCCTGAAGGGGTTGATGCATAGCTATGGGCTGGTTGTGCTTCTGGAATGAGGAAGATTTCCTCCCCAAGCCTGGCCTGCATTGCCTACAGAGGGTCTTTTATATAACGGAGAGCTGACGTGTATGAGCTAAAAACATGAGGGACAAGGGCATTTTGCTTTGCCACCATATAAATCTGACAGAGATTCTTGCTCCCCTGTCAACAGGGCAGACCTCACGCAGTTTTACCGTGATCTAAAATACAAGTGGTTTGTCCTCACTGTGTTTTTGGCTCAGGTACATCATCCACTCTGGTTACCCTGAGGCTAAGAAACAAAAGATTCCCCATGCCATTATCCCACAGCTTGATAGCAGTGAAGGAGATGCTTGAAAGCATTTGCTCTTCTGGATCAAGAAGCTAAACTCCGTGAAAACGGTTCTGCTGGCAACACCAGTCTAGAGGGATGGGAAGAAGGTTTGTGTGCCTGTTAGCAACTAGTAGAAGGGCTGTCCACACTCTCATCTCTACCATTTAGTAGCAATGAATCACCCCTTTCCAAAGGAAAGTGAAGGTAGGGAGTAGTGAGTGGGAGGGGACAGGGAATATAATCTCATAAGAACATAGGTACTGGGATCAGCTGTGCAGAGAACATCATTTTTTGTCTCTCTAGCTGAGAAAGAAGATCAGGTGGGTTAGGTAGAAATCTGTTCATCCTTCTAGGAAAAAGGACTAAACTGAACCTCTGTAATGTGCAGAGGAAAAACTCCCAGAGAAGTGTGGCAGGCTGGATTTTAAAGGAAAGTTGCCTTGTAATGAAGAGCAAAGAGCAGAGTAGCTCTGTCAGCAACTTGAACTGTGAAAGGATGAGACAGGCCACTTGCAGGGGCACGCTGGGCCTGTGCAGTTCTTGTGATTATCGATATCAAAACTCATATAAGCTGATAGATGTTCCCACTGCCCATCAGTGACTGGCTAACAACAGGTTGTTACTCTGCCACAGTGGGATGCAACTGGAGACAAAACGTTCTCTCATCCAGAGGGAAGCTGTGGTCCCCTGTAGAAAGCTACACGCTAGGAAGGCTCCTTGGTTATGAGCAAACTCAATCACTCAGACTTTCTTTGAGCAAGCAGGGAACTGAATGTGATGTCCTAATTCTGTTTGGTAAAGCACATCTTGATGCATAACATAACATATAAAGGATCATCTGCCCTTAGTACCTCTTCTCTACTGTTATTTTATTGTTTAAGTCCTGGGTATCAGAATCCTTCTCCTCTCTTCTCCTCTCTTCTCCTTTCTTCTCCACTCGGAAAAAAGGGTTAATAAGAGGATGTAAACAAGCTGGGAAAAATACTGTCAGTGTGGCTTGGAAAAGAATTTCTGTCTGACTCCTTGTCCCTGTTCAGAAATACCTCTCTTCTCAAACAGGTGTAATGGCAGGTGTTTGTGCTTTTGCATCATTGTGCTTGTTTGACTATGGTTCAGATAAGTTTGAGGGGTCTTCAGTCTGTTTCCTGCTGCTGGAGCTCATCATCTATTTTCCATATAGTTTTGCATTAATTAAATGCTCTACAATAATGAGCATGAGCCAGAGAAAGGCGAGAGGTCACACAAAAGCATGTCCCACTTCTGTCTTCTGTTTGCCTGAAGTTAAATCACATGTCATACTTTCCACATGGCAAATCCTAAGCTCCTGTCAAGACTTATTCAATATAGTTAAGTATTCTTTGTGGTTTGTTTGAGTTTTTTCTTTTCTTTATATTTTCAGGATAACGTTTATAAATATATATGTATATGTGTACAATATTTTGCCTTGCAATTCCAGTTCTGGGACAGAAAAACATCATTCTTTCATCAAAGGAGAAATTCACCCACTGACCTGGAGGTAATTTAAATAATGAACTAAGGTAGTTTTTGATGTTTGTGTAAACAGCACAGAAGTGCCACATTCTGTTCGCCTTGTATCCAGCATGATAGCTGTGAGATCAAAGACTGCCTTCAGTAACTGCAGCATGTCAGACTTGCATTATTGAGGGAGATATTTCTAGAGCCATCAGCTCGTTGCTGTCATATGGTAACCAACTGATGTTTTCACTGTGTTTCCTTCAACATGGAAGAAGAGGGGAAGGTCAATGCAATAAGCTCCTACACTTGTTTCTTCTCTCAGGATTTAAATATGTCATTGTCTGTCAATGAAATCAATTTGCCTGTCTGGATGCATGAAGGATGTAGAAGACGCTAAAACTAGTCTGTGAGGAATCCTGTATCTGTCTGCCCAGATCTTCAGGGCTGGAGGCTAGGGATGGCAGAAGGGAGAGGCATCTGTTGGCTCAGGAACAAGGAGCAGTCACAGGTGAGGTGACAGTGGAGGGGAGGTTGGGATACTCAGCTGTAGTCACTAAGGCAATTGCACTGCTGACTCTTTCCCTCCAGGTGCATGACTGATGTACAATAGTAAGTGAAAGGAATAGGTCTTCTGGCCACGTGTTCTCACAAGGAGATGTGCAGGGGTCCTGGTGGATGAACCACAGATTCGAAGTGCTAATGGTGCAGCCTCCTCCTACGCTGCAGAGTAGCAGTGCTTTGTTCAGTCAAAATAATCTTTTGTCTCTGGAGGAAAACAAAGGGAAGATGCTTGAGTGATTGATCACCACACGTGGGCAGGGGATGGTCTGGAAAGTCTTCAGAATTGTCCGCCATCTACAGGCATTATCTCTGACATTTTACTACTGACAGACACAAGGGCTTTGAGAAGGATGTGGTAGGGATGTGGTAGACATGAGTAGTATTTTCCTTTCTCCCTGGGTACAAACATGGTGGACAGCTGATGCCTGTCTTAACTCTGTGCTCCTGTCTTGCTCTTTCCTTGGGTTGCCTGTCGCGGGAAGATAAGATGTGGACCTCTTCAGCACCTTGCTTGGGAAACCACAACAGGGACCACACCTGATTTACTTGAAAAACAGTCCATCACTTCTGACGTTTGAAATCGGAAACCACGTGCCAGCTGGCTATGTGGGTTCTGCTAGCACTGCGGACTTCTTGTGGCAACCAATTAACAGCAGGCACTGAGACTGGCAAAGGGAATATACAGCAAAGAGGACTGACTGATGGTTACGGAGTCTGACTACTGATACAGGCTTTGAGTGGTCCCTGTGTTCTCTGACGACCCTTGGGTTAGTGCATGTGCTTGAGCCACTGTAGGCACAGAGGAAGGGGGTCTGAACTTAGCAGTGGGTATTTACCAAGAGACAGGAGGGCAGGAATGGGAAAGCTATGGAGCTGGCGGCCACCGCTGATGTTTCAGTAGGCAAGAATAGCATTAGCAACTGACACAGAGCAAAACACCTCTGAAGAGCATAACCAGAAGAGCATTACCAGAAAGACCTGTAAAAACTGACAGAAAATCAGGAAACTAGCAGAAATCACAAGAATGAGCAGGACCACGCACACACAGTTTCTGATGATGGCTGAACACAGTCCTCCACAATGACCACCCCCAAATGGTATTGGAGGACCACAAAGCCCAAGAGCTGAGGGCTCTCCACAGTGATAGGGCCTGGAATTTTCTCCACTGGGAGAAACAGCTGCCAAACTCTGCAGGCTTTGTTTGTCGGTGGGAGCTGATCTGGCTGCTTTGTAACAAAACACAAGAACATCTCTTCAGAAACCCAGCAGACAAGACTAGAGGAAAGGTGTTGGGAAGAAGAGATGCCTTCTGTAGCATAGCTCTGCCCCATCTCTCCTGTCTGCTAGAATCCCCCAATACACAGCGTGTTTTGCATGTCTCGGGAACATACTATCTCCGTTTGCACCTTTTAAAGTCCTGCATAGTAGCACAAAGGGGATGGCACAAGGAGGTTGTGGGAGACAAGAGAACTGTGCTATGGAAGGAAAAGACCCTCATCAGTATTTCTGCCATCCATACTTTGGGGAAGAAAGAAAAAGATAATCCAAAACCCCAAACCCCATACTAAATTTGCACTTGTTCTCTCAGGCTGGCAGCCTAGAAATTCATAAACTCAGAAGTACCTTGTTCTGGAGTAAACTGTTCTGAAAACAGTTTCCAATGGCTTCCCCGAGTTTGCATTGCTGGTGGCAGCCCTTCGGCTCCATGCTGGCACATGTATGAAGCTCTTTGAACAAGTTTTGACCTTCCTTTAGCCCCTCTGCCCATCAAGCCAGCTAATGACATGCTTCGTATTGCACAGAACACATACAATTGACAAGTTCATAGTGTTGTTTAAATATTAAACAGTCTAGACAGGCTTTTGAGTCTTATGCCGCTGTGAAAAGGCTCAGACCATGCCCATCTCTGAAATTGGGCTGCGGGATCATTTGCACAGTAAGACAGACAATAAGACTTGTATACATTGCCATGCAACAGAAGAGACCCCGAACCGCCAGCCCTAAGTGGAAAGTTTATTTCTAAGCACAATATATGGAAAAACCAAACCAACAAACCCCACAGATATAGAAAATGTTGTAGCAAATCCCTGGTCAAGTAGGACTTCATGTCTGTCACTACCCTGCACCTCACAGCTGCTTAAAATGTCATGCAATGGAGGAGAGGGCACTCGGACGACACCCTCTGCTTCGGATCAAGGAGGATCTCCAAGCAGGAGAGGGCCGATGGGACTCCCGCTGAGTGATTCGGACTGTAACCAGCAAAAGGGCAGCGCTGCTCACCCCCACCGCATGCTTTGTGACTACCGGTGGTAGACTTAGCACTTCGACAGGCTTTACCAACGCGGATTCTCACAACACCCCTGTGAGGTAGGTACGTATTGTTATTCCCCCTTTGTGTGGAGGGGGGACTGAGCCGAACAGCCCAAGGCTACAGAGTCAGTGGCAGAGCTGGAGTGAGAGTATGCAGAGTCCTGTGTGCTCAGAGTACTAGATCACACCACTCTTTCATGGCAAGTTGTGCTTCTGACCTCATAAACTTTTAGCTGTTAGCCAAATTAAAGGAATTTGACTTCTCCATGTTAAATGAGTGGAGGGCAGGGAGGGAAACAACATCATGTCTGACAGCTGTCCCTTCATCTGGGTATGCTTCCCCCTTCCCAAAACCACCGTAATTACTCATCTCTTGGAATGAGGACAGCTTCCAGGACAGGTAGGGGGCGAGAGGCTGCTGTGTTTGCTTGATTTGGCCAGGTTTCTCTCTACTGTGGATCAGAAGCGGTTCTTCCAGAGACCGTTCGTTGCAGCACCTTCATTCTGGGGGTAGCTGCTTTTAGAGATGGTTGGAATTGCCCCTTCCCTCTCCCTCTGCCCACCAACATTGCTTCCTTGCCTCTGCCAAAAGCAATCTTTGGTAGCTAATAAGATTGGTCAGATAAAGGTGCAGTGGCCTCAGAAACCATGCCGTTTCATACGGGTCCTCAGTAAGTCAGCGTTCTTGGCCGGTGTTTCACCTCCCACATTCTCTGCCAGAGAAGTACCTGTTCTGTTGCATTCTGATATTCAAAGGGACACTGTCAAGTAATCAAGGTGAAAAATACAACCTGCCTTGAGGTGCTAACCTCCATCTTCAGCATTGCGGAATGGCTGGTTCAAACCCGGAGGTTGAAGTTTGACACCTTCTCTGGTCCAGAAACACCTGGCCCACGACAACATAGCTGCCAAAGGAGCTGGTGGCTTGTCTTTTGCCCTGACTCCAACAGAAGCTGTGAGAGGTGCTGGTAGGACGCCGGAGGGCAGTTGGACACAGCCATTGTGCAACGCTGCTCAGCACTGCTGCTAAATGGATGCAGTTTGGCTGAAGTCCTAAATTATGCGGGGAGCTGGGTTCAGGCTTGATCACTGTGGGTTCAGTGTTTTGGGATCACTGAGCTGTTGCTCCTCAATTAGCTAATCTCTATATTTTTAGGGCTCGGCTCTTAACTTTCTTCGTGGCTGATGTACTGGCAAAACAGCTCGACCCCGCAGAGCTGGGACATACCCTCCGCAGAGCGAGGACAGTCAGCAGGAAATCGGTAACGTGGATTTCCTCCAGTTGCAGAAGAAAGGTGGGGAGGAGGCGGAATGGGGTGGTGAAGGGAATGGGGTGAGTGGAGAGAACAATACGTGCCCAAATGGAAAAGGACAAAATCGGTAGGGAAAGAAATTTTATTTTCAAGCTTGTAAGAGAATATTACAAACAATGGAGAGTAAAAAAAGCCCAAACCCTAAAAACTATTTAAAAAGTACTTGACAGTGTCCCTTTAATATCCACAAATGATTCAGCCATTGTGCATTGAAAGAGAATGTTCCTGAAGAGCAACCGGTACCTTCGAGGATATATCCCAGAGAAGGAGACCTATTAGAAGTGTTACATATTCGATCAGCAACTGTGCTCCCTCTTCAGACTCTCTCTTGAATGATTGAATGGTATAGACTCAGTAATAAACTAACAGACTGGATGTGAAAGGCTCAGCCTACAAGACTGAGTGAGACTGTTGCAAACTGAGCAGCAGGGATACGGGGGGTGGGGGGGTGGGTTGGAAATAAAAAAGATTTACACCTCTAATGCATGACTGTCTGAATCAGAAAGGAAGCAGAAACCCACTGAGACGGGTCAGCTTCTTGTGATCAAAGGGAAGGAAATCAACCTGGAACGTCTGCATGGAAAATGATGTGAGTGGCAAGATCTGGATGCTGGATTTGGGGTTATGAAGGCATAAATCACACCAGTACTTGTGCTTGAAACACCTGTGGAGAGTTTGTACAAAATTTGCCAAAAATGCCTATATGTCAAATAAAGGTCACGGAGCGCCCTCCCCCCTCCCAATTCCACCCTCACAAATCCCTTGTCAGAAACACTAAGAAAAAAACCCAGTATTTTTGGTGGAATTTGGGTATGTCTGGATTTGTTAGATTATCTTGGTGGGATGATTCAATCTCTCTTTCTGTAAATCAATACTGAAAAATCCCCAGCCATTTCACTTCAGGTATCCTACGATAAATTGAACAAGGCTCCAGAGTGACTCATGAAATAAAACAACTCACAGCCCTGGTTAATCACAGTCTGGAAAATAAAAATACTCCAAATATTTCGTTCCCTTCCTTGTTTTTAAAATCTCACACTGTGTGTTTGTGTGTGCGTGCGTGTGTTTACAAGTTGTGTGTACAGAGGGTTACCGATTCCAGGTAATAGGATTTGTAAGACATGCTAAACCGTCTGTTCCTCTGCTTCCCCAGAACTCTGCCTACTCAGTTTGTAGTCTGTATTGCACTTGTTTTGTTGGGTTTTTTTGTGATTTGTGTTGTTGGGTTTTTTTCTCTTTTTTTTGTGTGTTTTTTGTTTTTTTGTTGTTTTTTTTTTTTTAAACAGGCTGGAAAATATTAACCTCTTTAGCATGAGTGTGCAGCTCTCCCTCCACCTGCTTTTTCCCTCAGCTGGCCAGGTGCCGCCTCTTATATTTTGTGCAGTTACCAAAAAAGAAAAGGAGAGGAGGAAAGAAAAAAAAAAAAAAGAAAAGAAAAGGAAAGAGAAAGAAAAAGGCACACCATGCTCCTCTGCTTTATGAGTTCTTTGTCTCCTCCGCTTCGTGTTAAGGCCTCCTGAATTCCTCGGCTCAGACCGTCGTGACCCTCATGACGAGCTCTCTGTTACTACTAGACTGACTCCGCTGTTCGTGAGGCCTCAGGTGGCTGAGTATATGCAGGATGGTGTAAGCACAGTGGTGGTCAGAGAGGGTGCCTGTGGCATGGCCGGCAGCCCGTGCCCCGCTGTCGGCTGGCGCGGAGTTAGTGGCTGTACCACCAGTGGAGGACGAGTGGGTGGTTTGGGAGGAGGGGCGCTGATTTGTCCTGGTCCCTGTTTTTTGTTCCTCCATGTCCTTTGTTTTGTCATAGTTCAGCACTTTCCACTGCTGATTGACCGCCTGCCACCGTTTAAAAATCCGGTAAACCGAGGGCCCTTCGTGTATTATTAGACCTGGAGGGAAGGGGGAAAGAAATAAACATAAAACAGAAACAAAACTTTAGACTAAAGAACCATAAACCTAACCCAGCATCCTGCCCCCAGCTAGCTGGTTAGCTCAGCTCTCCCTCAGCCAGTGCTTATTCAACAATAAATCATGTATTTTAATTACCGACTGGCAGAGCACTGGTGCTCCAGTCTTGCTGGATCCCTTTTCCCCTGAATTAGAAGGATTACAGCTTTATCTCGGCAATCAATAAACGGACTGTGAGTGCAGCAGAGTGAGTTATGCTCTTAGAGCAAAACAGTGTCTGTTTACCACTAACGCCCAAGGTTTAGCTGTCCCCGGACTAGTTTTGCCTGCTGCATAGGCGTGATTCACCAAGCTAACGGTGCGTGTTTGCAGGGGGTGTGCCTGGCTCTGACGTGCCAGTGACGTCTGCTGCAGCAGCATCGTGTGTGTGCACAGCCCCAGCCTCTCCCCTCACACACCGCAGCACGGCAGACGTGCACATGGAGGCCAGAGGTGGCAATGGAGTGGAAAAAAGGGGCTGTCTATACCTGCAAATGGTTTGTCATCCTAGGCAACGTTTTCCTCGTCTGCAGAGCAGGTACCTCATCCGTATGTCACTGCTCCCTTCCAAGGGGAAACCCAACACACTTGAAAGAAAGGGCAGATGAGTTTACACCCTGCGTGCACTGAATATGCACGTAATGCCCGTGTCCTGCTACCCATCTGCATGCATCAGAGCTATGTGGGGGGTGGCAATGGGCTGTAGGACACCTGCGTTAGAAAGAGTGAGCAGCTCAGGCCCTGCCACCCAGCAGTTAGCTCACCTCCCAGCAGTCTGTCATCCTCCCCAGCCTTGCGAGAAGATTGAAGGATTAAATAATGTTAGAAGCTTTTAGGTGATGACAGTACTTGAGTATTGAGCTTTGTTATTCTTCAAACTGCCAGGCTCTGCCTAGACCCTTTGAAAGCATTGGGTCCAGCAGCGGCTGCAACACTGTGTAGCTCTCCACCGAGGCTGAAGGAAGCTGCAACATCTCAGGTAGACTGGCTTAGCTGACACACTGTAACGCAATTAACAAGCTTTGCTAGAGAGTGGGATTTATGCAGCACGAGGGGTGTCTGAGTCTCCCTGAGTCTCCTTGTTTTGCAGCAGTCTGTCTGTTAGGGAAGTGCCTTTGTGCCCCGTGTAACTGAAGCCAGAGCAGCTGGTAGGACTGGGTGATTTAGCACATGGGTAGCTTCCTTGTTCCTAACGATGGCTTCACCATTCTTGGTCAGGATCAAGATTATCAGAAATATTTCTAAGGAAGAGCAGCTGTCTTGCCTGCCTGTTGCAAGCATATAAATACAAGAGCAAAGAAGGAAAGACCCACAAGAAATAAGAAGCAAAATCATGCCTAAATTAGGAGGTTGCCTTGACCAACAATGTGTAAAGAGATGATGGTCACCACAGAATAAAGTGGTTTATGGCTATCCCTGATGAATCAAATGCTATGGCTTTCCCCTCCACCCACTTTTCCTAGACTGTTCTAGTTTCTGATGGCAGATAATTACTGGAGTAAACCTGTGCTATATCAAAACCCCAAATATCTGAAGGTCATCCTAACCTTAGGGCTGGTCTCCCTGTTGCTCACTGATGGGACGCAGCCACCTGGTTTCTTAGGGTCTGCATCTAATTTTACAGAGTTTAAACCCCTAGCTTCAATACAAAGTGAATTTCTGTCCTCTCTGGTTCTACGCATAACTAGAAGCCCTGCTGACCTGATCACAGATTATCTTCATGGCATTCTCACATTCATGGTAATGGGGTGCTGAGCCTGCTTACTGGCTGTAGAAGTAATTACACGGGATAGTTTAAGATCATTTAAAATCTTAAGATAGTTTAAGATTATGGAGATCCGGGTGGTCTGGGACAGGTTATGGCAATGGGCACTACAGTACAAGGCAGATCTTCCCTCTGATTCTGACAGACCGCTGAGACTGAACAGCTGTAACCTGTAACCCTGCAGTGATGCCAGCTTTTCATAACCAAGCACCATGATGTCATAATAGAAAATATGTGGGTTTCCCTCCCCACTTTGAAACACGGTTGAGAATTCTGACATCTTCTGATCAAAGCATCAACCGTAAAAAGCAGGACTTAGGAAAAGCCTGCAGCTCCAGCCAAGGAGACAGAGCTTTGAAGCAGGCCTGAAGTGGATCAGCCTATGACAAGGGACATTAGACATATATTTAAATGAGCTGTCTGATCTGCAATGAATGAAATTCCACTCTGATCAATGACAGAGTCAATGTTTCTCTGAGACCACTTTAAGCCTTGGATAAAAGAGTTGAAATCAAATGTTTTCTCCCTGGCTGTAGAACATTCTCCATAGAATCAAATGCATTCTCCAAAGTATTAAACACTGAGCCAGGATTGTAAATCTATTCTTAATTACCTTATCACAAATATTTAATGCGCAGCCTGATTCAAGAGGGCTGTTTATAAAATTCTTGTTTGTTTGCCTTCTAATTATAAATGTTTATGATCTTTTGCAATTAACTGTATGATGGTGATGGATGGGTTGCTGAGTCAACTGAGCACCTGTTTTCTTAGATAATTTTGGTTTCCAAATATTTATAAAAGTACAAAATAACTTGTTTTCATCTGTATTTACTAGGCTCTAAATTACTTATCGATTTCCCAGTGTCAAGCTCAGGAAGCTGTAAAATTAAAAAGGAACCAAGTGGAGGTGTGGGCAGGGAGGTGGAAGTAATAGTGATTCATTTGCAAGAGTAAATGCCAAAAGTAAGCAAGAGTCCATCAGTTTATATCAAGCTGCAGGACACTTAATGTTCCCATCAAAATGAATTTTGTCTGCCTGAGATAAATTAGGATTGGAATTCCTATGTTCAGCTCTGTGCATCCCCCTACAGAAACACCCCTCCCTTGAGGATCATTCTTGTTTACAGAGGTGAAACTTTCCAATTAAAGGCCAGACTTAAGTGGGAAATCCTTCAGGAAGAACTGTATTCAACTAGAAGTGTCCAGCTAGAAGCAGTTATTCCATAAGCCAAATCCTGTGTACGTGGGGAAGCTAATAGGTTGTTGTCAGTGTCTCTCTTTGTGCACGTCTCTCTCTTCAATACAGAAATGTCTATATGAGAATTTCAGACGGATTCTGGTAGTGGCTTCGTCTTTTCTACTCTTCCCAAGTTTATCTCGCCCTCTTCTGCTTCACAAAAACTGTTCTATATGGATCCTCTGTGAAAACCATCCTCTTTGGAAGGAAAATGTGAGTTTCATGCAAAATGTGTTGGTCCAGATTGGTGTCCAGTCCATGACTGTGGTCTTGTTTGTGGTCTCGGTGAAATGGAACTCCAATGGAACATGGGCACTGAAGATGTGCAGTTCTCATTCCCATTTTCTCAAATAGAGACCTGGCTGGACCAACATCAGAAGAAATTCCTTGAGCTGAAAATTGTTCAGTGCTGGAAGAAGTGTTCCAGGGAACTATAATACACGCTTGTCTTGTTCTTATTTCACTCTCATGCCTGTTTGTGGCCATTGATGGAAACAGAGCAGCTGGCCAGATGGAGCCTTGGCCATTCTTACGTTCTTAGACATTGCTACTTGCACTGGATGGTGCCATGAAAAGATTTCCCAGATGGCTCTGGAGCTGGAGACAGCCCATATTATGAGATAGGGTCATTAACCTGATAGCAAAGTCTACAAAAAAAAAGAAATATTTCTAATGCCTCTGCTTGCGTTGCTACATTGATGTGACTGTGCTGTTCCCAGGACACGACATGAGCTAACATGGTAGAGCTAATCCAGTGAGGTGCTCTGAATTAACACATGCTGAATCTGGGAGAGTATGTACAGGAAATCGTGTTGATCTCTTTTCACTGTGTTCACTCTCTCCAAATATTAGCCTTTTCTGCTCTTTCTCTTGTGGCTTTATTATTATTGAGTCCATGCAGAGGGTGTGATCACGGTCAGCCCTGTGGAGCTCTGTGGAGTCCAGGCAGGAGGGACTAGTGATTATCCTGGATGCAGGGATTACTTCCCAGATCTGAGAAGCTGCTTTGTGCATCACAGCACAGGCAAACACAACAATACCTTAGCAATAGGTCATACCCAAACCGTACACATTGCTTATGCTGGTATCTTATGCTTTCAGCACCTAACTATTGCTTGTATACAAAACTATCAACAGTAAGTGACCCAGCCCCAAAGAGCACAGAGTTCCAGACTGGATTTAAAGCAACAGGTAAGCAACATCAATACAGGTTAGCTAGTCAAGGGTTCTGTCAGTGCAGTTGCATACCCAGTCAGTGCATGCCCAAAGCATCTGGGAGAGCAAGATGACAACTGATGGCTCTGGGGAAAGACTTACCTCTTCCATTTACCTCCCACCCTCTCTCATGTTCATCACAGAGCAAGAATAACTAGACATCTAGACACATTCCAGATGATTGAGATGTGGTCTGCAACAGAGCTAGCGCCTGTGAAAGCAGTTTAATGTCCACATTCTACTGATTTCCACAGCTAACTCTGAGCTTCTGGACTCTTAAAACACTAGAGTTAGAAAAGGGAGCATGACCAAGGCTGAGTATCGTGGCCCAGAGGTAAGTCTCATGTCACCGTAAGATTTCTCTGAGCTGTGCAGTACCTGCCCACACCACATCATGATCCACGTGGGCAGTGCCTGAGCAAGGAAATGTTCCCGGTGCTGAGGCTGGACACATACGGACTCTGTGCTGAAGGTCCTTTGTGTCTTGGCATCAGTCGGGACAGAGGTGCATTGCCATCAGTTGTCCTGTGGCAGGACTGGTCAAGAGAGAGGTCCTCAGCCCAAGGGCTAGAAGGGTCTTGGAAGCATGGGCAAAACCCAGATGTAACAAGGACAACTGTGTTTGTGCCTCTGGATGGGCAAGAGGGGATCAGTTGCTATACCACCATCCTGTGAGATTAACCTGAGCCTCCAATTTAAGGCAACTTTGGAGCAGCAGTTTCCCAAAAATGACAAGCAGTCAGCTTCTGCACATCGTCAGCCTCTGCCACCAAGCGATCTTTTCACCAGGACTTTCAGCTTCATATTAACCGTCCTCTTCTTCCAACAGTTGCTGTGCATTTTCTTGAAAGAAACAGGTAAATTCTAGGGGCAGGAACTGTTTCTCTTGCTTACCAGGAAAGAAGCCACCAAAACAAGGCTTCTGCTGACAGTATGTGGTACATCCCTCCTGCACTGACATGCTTATTATCTACAGGAGGAAACATCACAGTCCATTCCAGCCAGTTACTCTGTCCTGCTTCTTATAAAGCCCCTGTCCTGCCACCTGAGCTGTCACCTCTTGTTTCCACCTTCAGCAGTAGTTTCCCCCTTTGGTTTCCTTTCCAAATGCGGTTTCACCTCAACCAGATAGCTGCCATGCTTTAGCCCGTTTCTGTTGCTCTCATTGCTGGGTGTCAGGGGAAGATTATGGCAGCTGTGATCAAAGCTTAATGTTTGCATGCACAGCAGCATGGCTCAGGCCAAGGTAAACCAATCCTCCTGGGAGATAACAGGGTCATTGCTGGGCTTTCTCTTTATTGGCATCATTGCATACACAAACCTTTCCCTCCCTTTCTGTGAATACTTTAATCTTTTGTGGCAATCTCAAATTCCCCCACTTTTGTTACCAAAGCTCCAGCAGCTCAGCCCTCTCTTATCTCTTTGCCTTAATCTCATCCTATCTGCGCTATCCTTAGCTGCCTTTTATCTTAACCGAAGAGCAGAAAAGTGGCTGCATTGGTTCAGACAAGGGGTCTGTCTCTTACAGCATCCTGCCTCTAGCAGTGGCAAACAGTACAAGGAAAGGTATAAAAACAAAGCCAGGAGAGCGAAGTTTCCCTGATGGGCTCTGCACACTGCAGGGGCCATACCTACCCACAGATGGTCTCTTTTGTTCCTTCTGTACTCATTATGTTCCCTAGCCATAGGTTTCTATAGTGCAGTACAGTAGTGTACTGACTTTTGCTCTGTGCTCCGTGTTCCACTCAAGTTAGGCTGCCCCGCCACTTTTCAAATTCTCATAGTCACCATGAGATTGCTCCATTCCAGAAAGCACTTTCGAAATAACCATGAATCTCTGCCTCGCCCCAGCTTTGCAAATATCTCACAGTACGTGGGACATGAGTCATCGAGCTCCAACTGGACCCTTCCAATCCATACTGCTTTTCAGAAAGCCAGAGGAACATTGTGGGGGAAATGGGCTGGGAAAGGGGCAGCTAGCATCTGGCATCCCTCAATGTTGTGACAGGGTCAGTTCCAGCTAACATGACAAGTTCTTTAAACAACCTAGCATCTTTAAATCCTCCAGTGGCTGAGACTCAAGGTCACAGAGCTGTGCTCTGCAGGCAATGGGGAAGAGGGTGAACCAAGAAGTGGGGAGAAGTAGTTGTAATTGAAAGTAATGTCATGGCACCAGTGGGACTCTGTACTCGGGCTGTTTTGGGAGGGGAGATGTGAACATCAGATTTGGCCAGGTGGAGAATCAGGTAATGCCCTCCCTCTCCTCACTCCTGTCCATCATCTTCAGAACGTCTTAACTTTGTTGCCCTTTTTCTGCAAGTGAACTCCCCAGGAGGGTGCAGCCCCCAGAGCAGAGAGGTGCAGAATCAGCACTGTACACCCCACCTTCCTTTTGATACCCTGATGAAAGAAAGTGATATGTCACAGAATTGCTATCTTCAGCACTGTGACTGCCTTGTCCAGCTTGTGTGTGTGATTCTGTTTTCTCCTTCCTAAGGGTAGCACTTTGCACTTCTCTTATATTCAGTTCCATCTTGTTGATTTCTCCTATTTGCCATGATCATTTCAAATGCTGATCTGATCCTTCAAAGTGCTTGCAGCCTTTCCAAGTTTGGCGTCGTCTTTGAATCTTATAACAGCACTTGCTATTTCATTATCTAAGCCATTAATAAAAACACTGAAGAGAGCAGAGTCCAAAACAGTTGTGCTTGAAACGTGTTTCCAGTTTATGTACACCACTGACAGCTACTGAGAAAGCAGCTTCTCGATGGGCTGTACACCTGTGATATCTAATCTAAATAACACCTGTGTTATCTATCTGTGTTACTTAATCCAGACCACATTTCTTTGGCTTGTTTAGGAGACTCTTAAGGCGAAGTACCAAAAGCATTGCCCAAGTCACGGCATATCGAACTGTCTGCTTTCTCCTTAGTCACTAGGACAGTTACCCTCCCAAATTAGACAGGGTTATCCTCTTGTGCTCATCAATTGGCTGGCTAAGAAATTATTCTAATATCTTTCTATGAATCACTTAAGCTGATTTGCCCTTCATTTCCTTGATCCTCAGTTCCTGTCTTCTTTAATGACAGAGATTATATTTAAAGCTAGGTACTTTGCTTGCATTTCCCCAGCTGCCTGGCACCTCCTGCATCCTCCCCAGGTTCCTGATGGTGAAATGCTCATGGGTCAGAGACGGCTCCTGCAGCTTCCTCTGAAGTTCACTAGGACATGCTGACAAGGACAGAGCTAACTCATTTGAATATTTTTGAGTCTGTTCTTTTCTGATTCTGCCCTGGGCTCCTTTCTCCTCATTAAAATTATTTTAGTTAAGTTTTGAAGACTGAAACAAAGGCAACATTTAATTCTTCGGCCCTGTTGGCATCAAATAGTATTTGAGCTCTGAAGATTTGCCTTGTCCTTCTTCTTACTTTACATATGCTTATGGAGCCATTTCTTGTTGCCTTTTGTATATCTGGATGGTCATCCTGGGCTTCAGCTCTGATAGCTCCCCACGCCCATGTGATTTCTAGAGACTTTTCATTAGTTGCAGGCTCTTCTTTCTGCCTTTTGTGTGATCGCAGCTTCTGATTTGGGGTCCTCAAAGAGCTCCGAATGCAGCCTCGGTGCTCCCTTCCCACGCCTCTGAGCTTCCCCTGCACAGGCACAGTTTGCTGTTGTGCCTTTAGTATCATCCCTTTTGGCAGCCACGAGCCGTTTGCAGCTCTTTCATCCTTCAGATTTCCTTCCCAAGAGAGCTCCCCGCTCTGCTCCCCTGAGGCTGCTGCTGCTTTTCTGGAGTCCATTATCCTCACATCACACTTTTCTCCAGCTCAGGAATGCTTTCATCCCACAGTCACTTTTCATACAAACTGCTGCTATGTTCAGATTTTCAGAGATTCTTTGCTTTCTGGTGAAACGAAATAGAAAGTATAGTCTCCTTCATAACTGTCACCTACACCTTCCAAAATATAAATTTTGTCCCCAGAATGTTTCAAAAGCTTAGTGAGCACTCTACCCTGCATACAGGAGTTCAGGTAACGGGTGACCTGGAACTGCTGGTGCTGCGTTTTAGATATTTATGGTAGTTGCATGACCTGGACCAGTGAGCAGGATGTCTCTGGTCCACAAGACATCTAGCAAAGGTCTACTCTAAATAATTCTGGAACTATACAAGGAGGGTGTGCAAGCTTAGCAATCACCAGCATTGAATGACGTATAGTATAGTATAAATTGAAAATGTATTCGTAATGATTAGAGCTCGAGTGAATGCTTAGCGTATAGAAAAAATAATTAGCTGATTATAATCAGGCATTTTCTTATCCATCATTCTCCATGCACATTTTTTAATATCCAAAGAACTGATTATCTGTATTTTAATATGGACTGTGTTTTGGCTCAGCAGAACTGGGATGGCTGCACTCCTGGACCCTGTTAAGCGCTGTTGATCACTGGATGATGTGCCATCATGGAGCCTATGGGTCTGGGGAAGACAAAACACCCCTTCTTCTGCTCAGCACCCTTTAAGTGCATTTGCTGTAATGGGGCTCCAGTGGCAGGCAGCTTTCACAGCAATGTGTATGCTGTGCTTGGATCTCCTCGAGCCCCAGAGGCCACAATTCTAGCAAAACTGAAACAGAGCTCCTCAAAGGGTGAGACCTCCATGGCTGGGGCAGAGCCCCCACCACTGTATGCAGAAAAGCTGCTCCCAGCTGTCTTGGGGAGGTATTTTATGCATATATGCATTCTTCCATCTTAACAGAACAGACTGGTCCCCAGGCCTTCAACTGCTGACTAACCAGCAAGTCTTGTGTTTACTACAGCTTGTCTCCTCCTCTGTAAGCTGGGGTTCAAGGACAGCTCTTCCTTAAAGCTTCCTCAGCCCCAGGCAGGCCAGGACCCCCCACAAAGGCAGCAAGAGCCCTTCTTCCCTGCTTGCTCTGCTCCATCTGGCTGCAAGGGGAGCAGCAGGTCCCATCTGGGTGGGTCATTATGCTACACCCCAAGCTCTCTGCAGCCATTAACACCTGCCCGCAGAATCAGCAAGAGCCCTGCTGGGTGGGAGATGGATCCAGTGTGCTGGCATCTCAGAGGGTCCCCACAGCTGCTGTTTCACCAGGCGAGCAGTCATGGCAGACCTTGCCACCTGCCACACTAGGACAGAGCGTGGGGGCCGGGGAAAGGAGGCAGCTCTTTTATTCCTGATAGGCGTGCTTGGCATGACAGCCAGCACATCCCTCCTCCAGGCAGCACTGTGAGTTCACAGGAAGCTGCTGAGCTCTATGGCAGGAGGCAATTTCCAGGTTGTGACGCTGCAGCACATCATGAGTTCATGTAACACAAGTATGCGGCAGTGATTCCTGTGCACACAGGATGCTATGGGTTCCTCTTGGAAGCAGGAGCAGTCCATCCCACATACATGGCATTTGTAGCTGGGGAAGGAGGAGTGCTTTATCCAGTGAGATGAATTGAGAGGACAGGTAGGAGTGCCTGTCATGGGGCTTGTGGAGCTGCTGGGAGCTGGGGTCAGTATGTTGTAGGAGCATTTGGGGAACTTTTATGGCTGCAAGGTAGATTCCGGCTCCTGTGCGAGGTGCTGCCTTCATTCCAGGGCAGCCACTCTCAGCCATGTCCTCTGCCCACCCACACACTCCTCTACAACACGTGCACGTGGGCTGGGCCCTGAAGGTCTGAGCTGGTAAGGCCCAAGCTGAGGAAAGACTGGCAAAATTAAGGCGCTGATAGGAGGTATCCAAGGGACAGGAAATTCCTTTTCGTTCAGCACTCCCACATGGTTTGTTTGCAATGGGAAAACAGCATCAGCTGTCTGGAGGCTGCCGTCTGTGACAGAGGAGCTGGGCTGACCCCGGGAACTGCACACAGCAACACCATTGCTCGAGAAATGCTGCAGTATTCTCAGCTGTAAGCATATGAACAATCAACCACCACAGCTTTCTCCTGCCCTGCCCAGACTAGCACTTTTACATCCTGCCTCAAAACTGGGACAAAAAATCCAAAATGAGAAATAACAGCAAAACCAGGTAAAATAAAACCCAGAGAAATCCTCACTCTGGCAATAGATAAGCCATAAACAAAAGCACTCCTGTAAACTCAGCTGGCTGAGGACAGCTACAGCAAAATGGATGTTGTGCCCTTAAGGGCTCTTGTACTCCTGTGGCATTTAATTCACAGCACACAATAAAGCAGAGGATTAAAGAGTACTCTCTAGTTATGCAGGCAGCAATAATCTTGGAAAAAGCAAATAAATAAATAAAAATGGGAGCTCCATAGGCAGAACAGCCTTGCTTGTGAGTCATGCATCTCCAGCAGCATTCCCTGCTTGTGAGTCTACCCATAACTCTGCCTGCGTAAGAGGGACAGGGCTTGGAAACATTATCCATATACCCCCTGGCTCTCTTAAAATTTCCCCTCCTTGGTTTGTAGCTAGGATTATATAGATCCTTTTGGTGCCTTTTGCCCCCAAATTTAAAATGGAGATGACAGCTAACACCCTGCATTTTGAAAAGACTTTGTGCACAAGAGGTGAAAGACACCTGTTGTGTGCATGACAGATAACTCTCAGGTCCTTGAAAGAAGGGAATAAATAATCATTTCAAACTAGATTGAACAAAGCACTGGCCAAATGCACACCCTTGTCTCTGGGTGATCTTATGGGTCTTTTCAACCTTGAGGTTTCCAGACTTTCCCTGACAGAAGTCCACAGAGGTGAGGACTCATGGTGAGGAGAGAAAAAGCACGTGGCTTCCAATTCACTGTGCTTGTACCACAGCAGTCAGCCCTCCAGGTCTGGGTCCTGAACCTTCCTATCCCATAACTAATGTTACTTCAACCAAAGCGCTGCCTGTGCAGTCCTGCTGGATCCTCAGCCGTCCCTGGGACATTTCTTTAAAGGCAGAGCTGGACAACAGCGCTGTTTTGTGTAGGTTTTGGAAGTCTGGCTTCACAATGGCTTGGAGTGAGACTTGAAGAAGTCCCTCAGAATGGAAGAATACATACATAATTCCAGACAGGTAAGAATGTTTCGTTTGGACTTGAATTTTTTGAAAATGTTGTATTCCAGTTCTGACACTGAATCTAGAATACTCAGCATGAGCAGTCATCTCTAAATGCTAAATCAAAATGCTTTGTTCAATAATGATCAAAACATGACATCTGCTTATTGAAGGTAGAACTAGTGCCTCCCTCTCTGCTTTTATTAGCAAATTAAATTCTGTAAGAAAAAAAAATGGGAATAGTTTCACAGTTTTTTGTTTTCTAAGGGATGCAGGTTCTGTCTGCGCCCAAGTCCTCCAGACTGCTCCAGCCACTCCAGTACTCTTCCACTAAGAGGAATAGGGACCAGTTAGGAGACACATAAAGGTGAGCACAGATCACCCGTAGCAGAGCATCCCCAGGATAATGTAGGGCACATAAGCTAAGTTAATGGACCTGGGAGTGCCTCTGAAATGGCATGTCAGCATGTGCGCTGCAATTGCTTCTGCTCCCTTGTTGGAGTGAGATGTGGGCATCTTTCCCCTCTGCCATGTAGGAAGGCATCCCAAGGACATGAGGCAGAAGGTGCTGATGGTGCTCTTTGGCCAGCCTTTTGTTGTGATAGACGTGTCCCTAGGACACGCCATGGTGCAGCCTGTGTTTGGCTGCTTTGTCCTCCAGAGCTGTGCAAAATCTTTCACTGCAGACTCCAGGATTTCTGTGAGATTTTCAGGAGCCTTCCACCTTGGGTGTTTTGGCCTCTCCTCTCTGCTCCCCTACAGCGTCCCTGCATGTCTCGTCCCACTTTCTCCCCTGCAAAGGTCTTCACCTCTCACACAGAGTCACTATTCAAAATTAAGGAAGGTGGTAGAAGCCAAGAGGACAAGTGTCTGTCATTTCTGATCTGTTACTAGCTAGGATCTCTGGGAGGGAAAAACTCTTGCCTTCCTGCTCTGGGTATGCATGTTTCTTCCACCAGAGCTGAAGACATTTAGGGGTTGCGATGCCCAGCTGAGTCAATGCTGATGTAGGCTGAAAGGGGCAGATAAGGCTTCATACACACCTATGGGATCCGTCAGTGCTGAGCTGCCAAGAATGCAAGCAGTGAAAGGAACTGAGAGTGGCTAAGCCTGCAGCAAAGGTCTGGAGAAGAGCCTTGTAGGACACAGAGAGGTCCATGATGTGGCCATGGCTGAGCAGAGTGAATTGTCCCACCTGGCATAGCAAATGCCTGGACCTTCAGCTCTTCAGGCTTTTCTGCATTCAGCAGGTAGTGATGAGTGCCCGCTCCTCACCGGTCCTGCCTGAATGTCATTGCTGTGGGTTTGTTTGCTGCCTGGACTTCTTCCGTGAACATAAAGTACTGGCTGGACTGCTGGGCACAGGATTCTTGGTGTTACTTAATCTTATTGAACAACTTCTGCTAAACACAGCATGGTGGTATGGGTATTCAGGCTGTGGCTACCATCAGTGGGTTTTGGTTCAGGAATAAAAGCACTGCTTAAGGGAGTAACTTCCAGGCAGAGTAAGTTTAGCAATTTAAGTTTAGCAACTTTTGCCCATGGGCCTGTTTGCAGTATTCTTGCTTTCAGACTGTTGTATCTGGGTCTGGAAAATGGCTCAGTTAATACATAGCCATCCCTCCTACTTTCTCCAGAAAAGAACTTTTTATCAGTCACTACTTTAAGAAGCAATCCCAGAGCTGGATTAATGTAGCTTCATGTTAATATCTTTTTACCTCTGCTTCTGGCTCCCTACAGAGCTGGGGACACACCAAAGGCAGCCTCACTCACTATGCACGGGGATGAACACCCTGCAACCTCATCTTTGACTGTGGAGGTGGCTTCTCTTGCTACGGCCACAGCAGCATGCCATGGACCACAGCCTTCCACCTCCAGGAGTAATGTGTCTGCAAGGATGGAGGCTGTAGTAGGAGGAGCGATGGCACAGAAGGCAGTTGGAAAAACACAGCCTGGCACAGAGCTGAGGACTTTTTCCATCATTTACTAGATAGCACGATTTATGCAGCTGGTGTGGGAGATCCTACCAGCTGACTACGAGGGAATCTCCTGCCGTAGCATAGAAGCTGTGACAGGCAGGTGAGTGTCTCTGCCTCTGCCCATGGATGGAGTTTAACCCAGGGACACCACGTATTTGATTTCAGCACGGGGTTTAGTGACAGGGAAGCATCATTCTGATTATAACATATCACCCTTGAAAGCACAAGATGCAGTTCACAAGGCAAAAGGATTTCTTTTCTCCCTCAGAAAATATTAATTATGTTGCCCTCATTAAATGCTAAACACATTGATCCACTGGAGCAGAGAGCACCATATGGTTATTCATGACAAAATACACCTCCAGAGCCCTGTTGCGACAGTGGGAAACTCATGGAGATAGATGTGGTGAAAAGTGCGGAGCTGAAAGGACACGTGTGAAAGGCCAGGTGCCGCTCTGAGGGTGCTGGCAGCCAAGCTCCTTCCCTGCAGAAAGGGAGGGGGCTCAGAGCCAGGGCCAGACCCCGTGGCTCTTTGCTCAGCAGCGGCATGCTCGTTCTGCGGAGAGCTGCCAGGGCTGCCCTGGAGTTCAGCAGGCGCATTGAGCCTCTGCAGAAATGCCCGCTGGTGAAAGCAGCACACATGCACGCATGCCAGCTGGCCCACTCTGCTCTCGTACTGAATAATCAATGCAGCATTAGATAAAAATAGGTCCCATCTTTCAGGAATGGAGGGGCAGCATGTCTCGACTTTGCTGAGCATCAGCTCTTCCTGGATAGTGGCCAAGAAGTCAGTCAGCACACCAGCTGCACAGCGCCACTCCTCCCGCTGCTAGCCCAGGTACAGGGCCCTCAGCAACTGCTCTCAGGGATGCTCCCTGCCCAGCTGGATCAAGAGCCCCGAGACGTGCCCTGTGGGGACCGTTCCTGTCTCCACACCCTGCTTTACAGCTGATAAATCAATTATTTGCTCAGTGATTTTTCGAGCGTGCACATTATGGCTGAAAGTATGCAAACGGGGACTCAGTGCAAAAAAACCCAAACTGGCTGCCTGACTTTATCCCAGCTCCCTGCTCTGATGATAGGGCCTGGATCTGGTCACTCCAGTTAGCTCCTGGAAGCTCCAGTTTACAGGCAAAATGGGCGAGAAGTGCATGAACAGTGTGGCAAGCAGTGCACTAAGCTGAAGGGCACAGAGACTTCTGCGTATCTCCCTAAGGCTTAGGTGCTCAGGTGCTCAGCCTGGCATTTCCTCTAGGAAGCAAAGCTCATTTAAAAGGAAACCACATTAGTCTTGGCAGGAAGCTTGCATTGTGACTGTCTTAAGGAAGCGCCATTAATTATTGTTCCCATTGCACTATGAAAGATCAAATGCTGCGGATCAGTTTTAATTGGCTATTGATTTCTTATGTTATTACCTACGGTTGTGCTGAGATGCCATCAGACGTGCTGGATGCTTTTGATTATTCTTGCTGGCAGCTGGGATTAAAAACAGCGGGCACACACTTCCTGATCTGTAATGGATTGCCATGGTGTGCCAACAAAAATCGTTGGCAGGATGAATGGTCCTGCTTTGCCTGTCTCTTGTGCTATTGAGCTGCAGTGCAGTTACTGTTGTGAAGGCAAATACCCTCAGGGACTGGCTGCCAAGGAAAGCCAGGGAAAAGCTTCAAAGAGCACGAGGATTTAGTGCTTGTGAAAGTGCACCGCTGTGAGCACCAAGGCAGGGTGAGTCAGAGAGCAAGGAGTGGGTGGGCATGGACAAAGCAACAGCCCCACCAGACAGTGATCCAGGGCGAGGCAGATCGGATTGCTTTTGCATCGCTGGGGATAAACGCCCCCCACATGCCAATCACAGGGATATACCCCTGGGCGAGCACGAACGGGACGGACACGCCAGCCGTAGCAGCGGCAGCCTGCGCACAGCCTGCTGGCGCCTTGGCTGAGGCACACTTCGCCCCTGGAGCCGAGCCGGTGATGCCTGAGCCTAGACTGTGACATGCTTTCATTAGCTGGCAGAATTCCTCCTTGTTTAACAGGAGATGGTTTCCTGCCCTCCTGACCCCAAATGACACCTTAATCTACAAACGCTGACTTTCCCTAATTGCACCTTGACAGAGAGGCAACCCCTTCCTTCCCCCTCCAAGGGCTGTCACTTAATTAACAGGCAGGTATCTCTCAGGATTTACAGCCCAGCTCCAAGCTGCCTCTCTCCCGACTCAGTAACTCAGGCCTATGAAGGCTCACTCCATTTATCTCTGCATTTCGATAACCACATTTCTGCTAATCACTCTCTACGCCAGCTTTCTGGATTTACCTCTCATGGACCCATGGAGAGAGCAGTTAATCAAACGAGCAGTCCCCATCTCACTTTTCATTCACTTCCTGGTTGCTGATCTCAAATGTCTGTGTTGTAGATGGCTTCATAGCAGAGCAATACCTATGCTGGCACCATTACCAGCTTCTAGTTTAATCCAGCTCTCATATCTGTCCTTACAGACATGACCAGAGATAGCACACATGAAACAGACAGAGATCAGAATAAAAAACGTTGGGGCTGGCTGGATATCAAGAAGCGTTTAGTCTGTTCCTCCTTCACAGACTGGGATCATCTCTCCACAACCTGTTCTTGACATATGTTTTCTAACGGGTTCTTAAAAAACCATCCAGTATAGGTGACTCCCACAAATCTCAAGCAATCCTTTCCCGTGCTTCCTGCCCTCTTGTTAGATGCCTGAGAGCAAGGGGAAGAACAATATTGGAAGACCATCTTGCACATCTTGCCCAGATGGACATAGCTTCTGGTACTTGGGGCCATACCATCTGTCCTGCTGGTCGTGAGGAGCAGATTTATTTTACTGTGGTTGTGGGTTTGTTTCCATGGTAGGTGAAGGGGTAGCAAATGGTGTCTGTCCCTTACAGCTGTTTTTGTGGAACATGTTAGTATCTAGCAGAGTCCAAAGAAAACTCATGTGTTACAGAATGTGAGTGGCTGAGGGCCAGACCTAAGACCCCTGGATTTTGATGCATCCATCAATTGTCTCTGAGTTAACAGCCGTATTTTGAGAGCTCACCTTGGAGATGATCTGACTATTTCAGATCAAGCACAGCTCAAGTGAGGGTAACAACAACCAAATTATCTGTGCCTAGGGAGCTATATGTGCAAGTGAACACTCGTGCCCTCACCTTTGATTCCACATTGGAAAGACCAATGCTGCCATGGGATTGCACATGCAAATTGAGACAGATACTTCTGTCTTGGCAAATTGCTACCTAAATCCCTTGGTGACTTGATAGAGAGGAGATCACACAAAACAGCTGGGCAGTTGCTGACCAGGTGTGTATTCCCTGCCTGACGATAGTCAGGATCTCTGCAGATTTGGTGTCTTCTCCAGCTGTGAGACTCTATGGTGCCAGTGAAAGCGTCCTGCTGAGCACCTCCAGTGACAGGGTGTGTAAACTGGACTCCTGGACAAATGTCACTGGCTATTCAATGCACATGAGGCATCCAAGGACAACTATAGTAGAAACTGGCAGGAACTACAGAGGAGCTCTGCTTCAGCACATCTGCTTTTTAATAAATACCTTGCCTTCAAACCTCTGCTCCTCTGCCAGAGAAAGCAAAACTTGGGGTCAAACTGCGGGAAGGAACAATTGGAATGCATACAATTAGCACAGAACCTACAGTATAACATTCTGCTGGCTCAGGCTGCCCAGTCTGTTACCAAACAAAGCACAGGCAATGTGTGTGTTCCTTTAGCTGAAAAAAGCAAGTGTGGTAGAACTGAATGCAACTTTATGTCCTGCTCTTTCCCCATCACTGAGCATTTCTTAGTTCCTAAATCTCTCCTACGCACCCATAGGCTTGAAAGCAAAAGGGGAAAAAGGGCTGGCCTGCGAAGGGCGAGACACCAAAATGCACAGACAGCACCCTGGTATTTCAGGAACAGTTGTCACTGCAATTATCCATGAGAGGTTTTATCCTGAACCTGCAGAAGTGGAACTAAAGCCCAGGGAGGAGTAACAAGAGGCTTCGGGCCATGCTGGCAGTCAAGAGCAGAACTCTGAACCTCCGAAGCTGGCTTCATCTGGCTGCGATCAAAGACCCTGCGCGAGGCTGCAAGGTTTGGGAGAAGGATAAGAGAGGAAGAATAGCGGTTCCACAGTGAGGAACTCACTGGGAGTCCTCTAGGAAGCTGGCATCACTGCGTCTATAGCATTACAGCAAAGCTATAATGAATGAAGAATTAAACCCAGTCACAAGTTCCCTTTGATCAGCCCCTTCTGCTGGCCTGAGCTCTCCATGGGACAGACCAGCCTTTTGGCTAGTGCTGGTGCAGTCCCCTGAAATCAGCAGGGCTGGTCAGAGGAGAGACCTGACTGCATCACAGCTCCCCATGAAGACTTTGTCATTTGGTTCAACATGGGCAGAGAAAGAAGAGAATGAGGAGGAGGAGGAGGCAGGGAGGACAGTGAACACCAGATCTCAGCTAGCATCGCTCAGAGCTCCTTTCCCCTCCACTGCAGGCTTGGGAGCAGCAGCAGCAGCTGGTATTGCAAAAGGTACTGATGCACAACACGAGCGAGTTTTACGCTGGAGCGTGGCAGGGGCAGAGGGCTGGCTGCATGCACGTATGAGCTTTTCTAGGGAGATTATAGAAAGGCTCACATGGTCCAGAACATCATCTCTCCTGGTTGAGCATGGGTAGGCTGCCTGGCAGCACAGGCAGACGTGCTGCACACAGCACAAGTGGAGCCATCTCTGGGTAGTCTCTGAGGTGCTGGGCAAGAGAAGCCACATGCAGCCGTGTTAACTCACTGCATCTGTAATGCTTCCCACTTGCTTTGGAGTTTGTGGGAAAGCCAGCACGTCTGGCCCACCAGGACTGCCAGCTGCACAGGGAGGACTGTGAGATGAGGGGCTGCCCCAAGCTATGACTCTGGAATGTTCCTGGGAACAGGATGGTTGCTTGCTCTTTGGCTGGAAAAAATCAAAGCTCCCAGCCTAGGGCATTAAGCTTAAATCAGTGGAGATGCAAAGGGGCTTTTTTCCCCCTCAGAGAAGGTGAAAAAGAGAAATAGAGGCCAGACTCTTAAAAAAATTAATAAGAAGGAAACAAAGAACCTCAAATCTGAATCTGCCTGCCCATTTCCCTTTCAGTTCATGGCTGGCATGCTTTGCTCTCTGCCATGTGGGAGGATTTAGCTCCTATTGACAGATGAGCTAATCAGTTCCCCTCAGCTCTTGAAGCTTTATCAAAGCCAGTTAATCATGTTACTGACGTCCACTCAGGCCAGGGCTCTCCACTTCTGTCCTCTGCTGACAAGGCGACACAAACGCACACCACACACACGGGGATAATTTTTTCCACTCTCAGTTCCACCAGCAAAAGGATGTCACCAGTGGCTACTGTGCCAACATGTGGGTGCTGCCCATCTCTCTTTCACCCCGTCTGCCACCCTTTGTTCCTGGAGAGATGTGGTAGCTCCACCAGCACCTCGTGAAGGAGCAGGATGATCTCTGCAGACCAAGCCTGCATCTCGTTAGCACAGTAGTGGCAACAGTGGGAGGAGTAGGCCTGGGCTTCAGCAGGCCCAAGTCCTGTGCTGGGAAGGATGCTGAAACCAAGAGCCTTTTGAACCCGGATACGAGGATGTGTGGTCCAGACCTCTCTTCCTGCCACTGGGTTTATTTTACTCCTGTACCCCAGTTTCACCAACTGCTGCTCTGTGATACAGTCTGTTCTACTCCTCCTGAGGGCTGAACTGGGGCTCCTTGCCTCAGGAGTGACTCTACCCACACAGGGGCATGACCTGGGCTGGTTGGGACTTGCAGCACCAGGGTGGGTCAAAGATGGGGCAGCCAACCCTGCCTGGCAGAGAGGCTGGGCTGGAGAGCCAAGGAGTTGCATGTGGAGAGACCCTGCCATACCCAGCCACGAGGTAGTCCCTAAATTAGCTATTCCAGAAAGGAAGGAGTTTTTCAAAAGCCTTACACTCCCCAGCCTCCCCCACACCTCCTCACCCTCTTCTTGCTTTGAAAAGAGTTTTCTTTCTCTCTGGGGTTGCTGCAGGTCCCTCTGCCAGCCCAGCCAAGGAGACACTCTGGGGTTGCCCAGATGAGCAGAGAGGACTGTAAAAAGAGGTGCCGTGAAAGTAAAGAGGAGGAAAAGCCAGGGATGCTCAACCCAAGCTGAGCTGTACCAGCCAGCTCTCCACACCATCTCCTGCTCCCCTCCATGAGTGAGCAGACGGGTGACCTCAGCCATGCCGTGAGATACGATCACCCACCTATACAGACAATGTCCATGAAGCCGTACATTCCATAGCAGATCTGGAAGAGCAGGTCCTGGCGTTGCCATTTGGCCGAAGGACTGAAGGTCGACCAGATGAGCCACGAGATACTGGCGATGAGAAAGAGGGAACCCAGGATGGCCGCTGCTATCTGAACCTTCTCAATGACTGTCAGAGAGATGGCCTGCCACTGCAAGGGAAGGCAACAGGGGGAGGAGAGGGGACAAGGGGGAAGGAGGAAGAAAAAAGAGGAGAGATTAGTTACTTGGGGCACACTGCTGTTTTACATCATTGTGGTGGTTTGGAGATCTCAAAGAGCACCTGTGAGCATAGGTGCTTTTACCTGGTCCATATCTGGGGTGGAGCATGGCAGTTGTTCAACAGTGCATGGCCCCACGTTTCCTGACAGCATTGGTGAAGAAGCAATGGAGAGGAATCCTGCATCTCACCAGGAAAGCACAGAGACCTGAAGGAGGCAGGACAGGCTGGGGGCAAGACACCAAAAATAACATCCCCATGAAAGTAGGTCTGTGGTGGCCACCACAAACCAGGACATATTCAGTTGCTACCTCAAACAGAGGCCAGGCAGCGTCCTCAGCTGAGGCATCCTATTACCATGAAAAGAAGTGTCTCAGAGAGCCAAGCTTTCCTTTGGAGGCCTCCCATGAGCTGGCTCTTTGCCACTTGTGAGATCTGACAGGATCACAGCACTAGGTAGGATCTCGCAGCAGCAATGCACTTCCCACAAAACTTGCTACAAACAACACAAGTTGCTGTGGTCAGGACACCCTGCCTTTAGGTGATGACACGTTTAGGCTGTGTTCCAAGGTAAACGTCAACGCTTCTTCCTCAGAAGAAAAAAATAGAAATAACTCCCCCAAATCCATTCACTATGTCAAATAGCTTTGTATAAGCTATGGTATAAATATCCTAAGCCCAGATTCCTTTCTGTCAGCCAGCATAAAATGTCCCCACTCAGATTTACACTGCAGAGAGAGCTGCCCTGTAAAAAGCAAGAGCAGAAATTGCTTTCTTTAACAAGACTTGGGGGCATGGCCTGTAGCCCCTCCTGCAAATGAGAAATCAGACACGTAAACAGGCTGGGGAAAGACAGCCTCTCCTGGCACAGAAGTATATAGGCCACCTTTAGCTGTGAGATACATGCCCTTGAAATCTCAGTGGGACTGGCAGAAGGATAAATAAAGGCGGATTTCAACCTCCTGCAGGTATAGAGGATTCAGAGGAATTGAAAATGTTTAGCTTGGATTCAGCCCAAATCCAGTGTCCCTGTGAAGCGGCATCTCTGGCGAGCCCTCGGTACCCTGCATGCTTGTCAGACATATCCTGGGACAGCGGGGTCACCCATCAAGCCTTGGTCCATCCTTTCGCAGGGTAAGAAAGGAGTTCAGTTGCTGGGTCCCCCTTTAATGCTCAGGCCAGCCGGGAGTTACCAGTGCTTTTTGGGAGGCAGGGAGGACTTTGAACCCTGATTGAAGGGCAAGAAGGACAACAGGTGACTTGAGCTGGTACAGGCATGCATGGCATTGCTACCAGTCCAATGACCAAACACCTGAACTGAATGCACTCTCCTGCAAAGGGCTGCCTTCGGAGAGGAACAGACAGGAGCTTCAGCCTGAGACTGAGGACTGTGGGTTGCAACTGGAAGGAGATTGCCTGGCTTGGCTCAGAGGTGAGCTGAAGCATCTGCCTCTGCCAGCCTTGCTCCTTGGCTTACATCCTGCAAGGGCAGGCAGCCCTCAAACCATATATCCGGGATGTGCAGCATCCATGAGGTAAGCAGTACCAGCTTATTTCATCACTGGCCACAGAGTAGATGGCCATAAGGCTGCTGAGCAGAGAGAGAGCTTGTTCCCTGCTGAAGCAGGACTTGGCTCAGCTAACCCCAGTCCCCCTCCTGGGCTCCGCTATCCCCAGTCCCCTTCCTGCCGTCCACTCCAGCAGCTGGCGCAGCCAAAGGCAAACACCGAGCACTGGGAACACTCGGTGATCTCTTCAGCAGCTTGTTCCCACTCTGCCGTAGCCTGACCTGCTCCACGCCTGCACCAAATCCAGCCACACAAGTGGCCCCTTTGTGCCACAAAGAAGTTGAGGTAGTGAACAGCCCTCCTCTTAGTGCTGGAAGCTTGGTGGTGCCAGTCGCAACGAGTCAAGGCTAGACGCAGGGGTGCTGGAGTCCACAGGAGATGCACCGCTGTGCAGAGCAAAGCCACCCAGCACCCATTGCCCCCAGAACTGGGTTCTGAGGGACGGATCAACAGCTATGCTGTCCTCCCATCAGCTCTTCAGCTTCATTCTCAGCAGCACCATAAGCAGATGCAGGACAAATCTGCAACTGGTGCTGTCAGCTCGGAGGTCCAGGGCTAGAGGCATGTGGTGGGGAGGGAGGTTGAATATGTGTGTGGGGTTGCACTTTCACCCCTGCAGCTTTCCCCGGATCTCATCTCCTCTTCCAGTCACTCTGGCAAATGCTGAGGGGTGGGAGTGCAGAGAGCCTGGTGCTCCATGCAAAAGGTTTTACTGTAGGTCTCCCACGCTGACCTGCGTGTGCCTGTGCCAGACAAATCATTCTGCATCATTTCTCTCTCAAGAGGAGGTAATGGACTGGCTCCTCACCATCTGTCTGGCACACTGCAAGGCCTGTGGTGGCAACAGGTTCTTCCAAGGCAGCAATTAAAGACAGGAAAAGAAGAAGGAGCTGTTTTCTACAGCTAGCAGCCACCTACACCCAGCACCGCTGCTTTGCAGAGACAGGGAGGCTTAGGTGCAGGGCTAAACACACTGTCAAAGGGGATG
Organism: Falco cherrug; assembly: GCF_023634085.1. Lineage (NCBI taxonomy): Eukaryota > Metazoa > Chordata > Aves > Falconiformes > Falconidae > Falco > Falco cherrug. The sequence goes on along the minus strand of NC_073704.1, from coordinate 27,151,153 downwards.
GGGCTCAGAGCACAGAGAAGTTACACCTAAATGCAACCTTCAAACCCCGCTCCCTTCAGCTGGGAACAGAGAGGCTGAAGCACAGGCAGGGACGCTGCCTGATGCTGCTCAGCTGGCGGCAGCTTCCAGGAGGTTCACTTCAGTGATAATGAAGAGGCTGGAGTCCATCAGCTGTGCCAGGGGGTAGGGGACTCTCCCCCGGCATCTGGCACTAAGTGGCAGTGACACACGCAGCAGCAGTCCTGACTCTGTTTAGGAGGTGGCACTGGGGTGTGATTACCCTCTGGCAAGGAGGTAAATGGGTCAGAGCTGAACACTGAGGAAAATAACCAGCTTGCAGAAGAATTTAATATTTTCCAGGAAAAAAAAAAAAAAAAAGTAATAAATGTTGTATTTCCTCTCTGGCAACTCTGAGAACTGCAGTTTGGCATCCCACATCTAGCCCGAGCCACCAATAACCACAGTCATTATTTTTCATCTTTTAATTCTATTTTGCTACACATCTTAGGGTATGAGGTGTGTACAGAGAAAAAAAGGGTGAGACAGAAGATAAAGCATATTACTCAGTGAAAGCACAGACAGAAGGGTCGAAGAGCTGTTCAGAGGTGGAATGTGCTGATGAATTTCAGCTGCAGGAGCTGGGCCTGATGTGTCCCTGCACTGGTGGCCTCAGGAGCCTGCCTCAATCACCACACTGTGCCTCTCAAATTTTGTAACAGCCCTTACAATATCGCCCATTTTCCTAACCCTCTCCACCATTACGGCCAACAGACCAGGGATTTAGTAGATGACCCTATTGTCCTTGGGTCACTACTAGAGCTGCAAAGAAAGGTCTCGGCAATGCTGCAGAATCCCTTTACTGGCATGTCTGAAACCCCCAAAGCTCTTTGAATGCCTGGCTGCAGACACAGTCCCCTCCCTCCAAATCTCCAGCTCAAATGTTCAAACTCTAGCAAGGTCACAGGGTCAAGCAATCCCACCTTGTGGGGAGAAACCTAACACTGAGCCCTTTTTTCCTCATCTGATAATGACTGTTGAGTTCCAGGTAGCCGCTGAGCTGTACTGAAGTGCACCTTTAATAACTGGCAGATCATCCAGGTTGTCAATCAGGAATGTGACCTTTAGGCAGGTAGAAAGCTCTATGAATGCTCTGCCAGCACTAAACAGGGCAGAACTAAGGACCTGGTGGGACCAGAAAGCTTTAAAGGCTTCTGCAGGATAACAGGAGCAGCTTTGTGAGCTCTGGGCTTACAATGGCTTCACAGTGTGCCCAAGCAGCTCTCTGCAATGGCTTGCCACTTGTGCTGGAAAAAGGTCTCCATCCCTCCAGACCATTCTGAAGAAATGTCCTCATTCACTCAGGAGCTGTCTGTCTGAGCTCTGCTACTATCCCCCTTGGTTGAGTGCTTTGGCACACCACCCAGATGTGCACATGCAAAACACCAAGCTCTCTTGGACTGATTTTAGCCATTTCCCCATTTCCCCCAAATTGCAAAGCTCTGCAACAAAGATGCCTCAGAAAGGGCTTCTTAGGAGCCCAGGTCTGACATTTGTGATGACCTTAGCCACGGTCCAAGCTGGGACTGGTGCCGGCCAGTCATGTCACTCTTGTTCTCTTGCACTGTTTCATAACCTACGTGTTGTACTTGGGACAAACCTGTTTCCTTGTTTGCTTCAGTGCTTCTGCTCAGAGGCTTGTGAGTGAAAACTCCCACTGCTAATGTAACACAGATTAATAATGTCATTACTATAGTATTAAAGGTATGATCTGTATTTCACTTTCCTTGGCACCAGCAGTCTCCAAAGGCTCCCAAGCACTAACATGAGCAGATCCAAGGCAGATATTTGCCTGCAGAAGGTATCTATGTCTTACTGCAGCAGCTTGCAAAGAAGACTTGCTTACTGGGAAAGCCTTCCTACACTCCTCTGAGAGCTCCCCCATGCCTGCCTCAGGCAGTTCAGTTTATTTTTATTGCTGTATCTGACAAGTCCCCTTAGTACCTATCATTAACATCCTGAGCTGTGCTAGTCAGCAATTTAATTTTCAGACCCAGGATCACAAGCAAGCAGAGGTTTTTCCCAGAAGGTTGGAGTGGACCATTCCCAGCACTGCTTCAGTCTGGCGCTCTCCTCACTGGTGTCCTAAAGCCCTGGCCATCCTCCTCGATTATCTGTTCGAGGATGGCTTTTCTTTTTATAAATTCACCAAGCGAAGTTATGCCACTGCTGTGAGAGCTTTCCTGCTGCACATTTACAGATGCTGTCACTTATTCAGATACTGGAAAGGCAACAAGGTGGAAGGAGGGCCCAATAGGGCCATGCAATGGAAGCGTGCAGTAATGAACCCCCTCTCCCCCACGTGCCAAAGCATCTGATAAGAGTCAGGCTACAGTATGGGTATCCTACAAAGCCCCTGCTACGAGGCACAGGCCATGAAGTATCTCTTGCTGTGATTGCACCCATTGCTTACAGCTGGAGCTCAGCAGGGACCAGCCAAGTTCATACTCAACACAGGTGATTCAGCAAGTTGGGACAACGAGTAAACATCAGTGAACTTGCCTCAAGCTTTTTAGCTCATGCTGAAGTTCAAACACCTGGGCACCTCAGCCACTTTTCTTGCAGGTGTGGGTGGCCTGATGAAGAGGCCATGTAAACAAGCACTCATCAGCTCTTAAGGGAGCATCACCACAGTCAAAATAGAGCTGGAAAAGAACTGGGACTGGATCCCAACCCCAGCACTGGATAACTGAGGATTTTTGGAGCTGAAACAACCCTCGATACAGGAAGAGTCAGAGGTAATGACTGTAAAGCAGAGCTGAACTCACTGAGGCTGCAGGCAGTTGTAGGTCTGGGAAGGTTAGTTCAAACAGATTTTTGATTTGCTAAAATCAGAGTGGATGTGGTTCAGGAGAAGGTACAAAGGAGCTGTATAGATGAAACTCACTGCAGAGTCCCATCATGGCAGGTACTTAGTCCACTATGCATCAGCACCAGGGTGTCTGCAGTACTATTACATGCTTCTGAAACTCTGTGTTTTCAGGGCCTTTTCAAAGTCATGGGCTTTGCACAAATATCATAATGGAGAGGAGCAATTAAAGCCTCCATGCCCATGACTTCTATCTCGGTGACTGGCAGACTGGAGATCAGGAGGATGGATGGGTGGCCAGACAAAAGCTCTGGATCTTCTGGCTGCTCACAGCTGGTGGGATATTTTTGCTTATTTGCTGCCCAGCTGCTGCTTGGCCGGACACCTCTCATGTTGTTCAAAACCCTTAAACCCCCAGTCTCTGTGGGTTTGCAGTGTAGCTTTTTACTTTTAAGGCTTTCACTTTTAAATGCTTGCAATCCAGGGATGGGGGTAGGTGGTATTAATTTATAGAGGTTAATTCTGCCAAAATACCAGACTAAAGGCCTCTTTCTGGTATGAGGCATCATAACAGCCTGAAGGCTGGAAGGAGTCTGTGTTAATTATGCATGAACCATGTTCCCTCAGCTGCAACTTCTCCGCCCATACCACAACTCTCCACACACATCTGGCCCATGTTGTGCTCCTAGGCACTCCAAAAAATGCCCAGCAGATGTCAAAATGGGCAGAGAAACATGCAGATCCCAGAGAACATGTGGGTGTTGGGTGTGCTGCTCTGCTCAGACCAACTGGACATGCTTCAGGGACCCCAGGACCTGCCAGCTGCCTGGGTTTGGCTTCCCAGTGGTCTGTCATAGGAGAGGACACAGGGGCTAGGTAGGCCACATGGCTCATCAAAATCTAGCCAGGCTCAGAGCATCACCCAAACAGGTTTCATTTGACAGGGTGAGGTCTGTGTGGTCCTTGCCTGTGTTACAGTTTGTCTGGAATAAACAGACAACTATTACTTCCTACAGCTTTTGCACTCAAGAATCTGTCCTTGAGAAATTCAGAGCTTTCTAGTAAGAATAAAGCTGGGCAGAATTTCCAGCAGACCCTGGAGAAGAAAGGCCAGGGACTATTACTTTACTTTTGGAGACATGTTTGTATGTCCAGGTGCCCTCTGTTATCCACATGTGGGGTGAATACCAAGCAGAAAGGATGCTCTTCCTGCCTGCACGTGCTGCGAGACGTTATGGCACATAGTGTCAGGGCATCGCAGCCCCTGGGTCCTTTCTGCCTCTCTTTCCCAGCATCAGAGGCTGGTGAGAGCCGCTGAGGAAAGAGACATGCATGGTGATGGGTTATGAGGGGCTTGAGCTCTTAGTCCTCGTGGGAAGTCCAGGCCTGGTACATCAGCCACTTCCCATGGGATTTCACGTACTAGTGTAGTGTAGCGTCTGCTTCCCAGAAATGCCTTTGTACTGGCACCAGTCAGGACACCCGGGCACACAGCTGTAAATCTATTTATTCCAGATCAAGTGGCTTTTCACTCCAGTTGCTTCTTCCCACCCTCCAAATCTCCCAGTGCTTCTGCAAGAAGTGCTGTGAAAGCTATGCCAGCAACACAAAGCCTCTGAGCCCAGGTTTTGCACGGTCCTCTGGGACACTCGCTCCTGGAGCTGAGCTCTCTAACTCAGCTGCTCCTGCCACTCAGTTTTTGTGTTGATGGCAAAGGCCAGCAGATCAGGCCCCTTTCTAACACAGGAGCCCAGAAAGAGCAATGCTCTGCACAGGCTTTTGAACTGTGTGTGTGGGAGGGGAGCTTGTCTGTGGATAGCTCCAACAAGTTTTAGCTGAGTGAGGAGCAGGAGGAAAATCGCTGACCTGTTGCCCTGAGTCTCTGGAAGCATTTGGAGGTTATTCATTAAAGGCAGTGCTGGCTACATATGCACTCACAAATCTGCACCCACAGACCTTCAGTGTTGCTCAGGATTGCACCCCTAATCTGAGCATTAGGGCACTCATGGACCAGCTTTCAAGAAACAAACAAATGCTGCTTTGTCCACATCGCTCCTCCTGTGTATCAATCTGCTCTGTTACCAGAGCCAGGAAATTAAAACACCCTGGGTCTGGGGTTTGGGATGAAACTACTGATCTCTCCAGCCCACGGCACAAGGCAAATTGAATCAGGAACTGTAGGGACTTGCAGAGAGCAGGCAGTCTTATTCCTTCCCCCTAGCAAAATTTCCCCAGGATGCTCCACTAATTTCGCTATTTCATTTAAGTCTGGAGTCCTAAATGGCTGTCCCTGTTTCCTCACTGTGGTTAGTGACCTCAGGCTTGGAAAAAGATACACAGAGACTGCAGTTTGGAGGGGAGAGCAGGAGTTTCCATTCCCCCTCTACTGCCATACAACTGGGCACGATCACTAGCAAATCCTTGCCTCCTGTTAGAAAGCAGAGCAACCGGCAAAGAGCCAAAGCCCTCCACCAGATTCTGGACAAACCAACATCCTTACAGACATTTCCCCAGTCTCTAAACCACAGCATGCTGCTGTAACATGTCTCCAGTCCAGATGATGCTAATTAAGCAGTAGTGCCTGGATGTTATGTTCTCCTTACATCCAAGGCACTAATGGTGCTCAGCAAAGGCATTCAGCAATTAATTCATCTTCAGGTGTTGCCCCAGAAATAAATCAATAGCTATTAAGGATAATTTATACCTTTTTTTAACAGTCACACAGTCTTCCCCATTCTGAATCTTGATTTTAAATTACCAGCCTGCAGTGGGGCTTATTAAACCACAGTGCTTTTGAACTCAGAAGAGAAAGAAGGTGGGTCCTCTGATGCCTTTCAGAGCCACCTACACCAAGATGTGCCTTATCTGTTGTGTGTACATCTGTAAATGTCCACCAAGAATCAGGCTTGGAGAGATCAGAGCATCAGAGCCAACACCCCTTGTGCCATGCCAGGATGTATTTGATCACGGGGGAGCAGCGAAGTGAAAAGGGTGGCAAGATGAGAGAGCTGTAAGAGCCCTCCATCTGCCTCCTCTGCCCCTTATGCCAACACAGAGGAGGCTCAGCAGGAGAAGATCAGGCTTAATGGCACAACTATAGACACGTGGAGCCTCAGGATACTGCTCTGTCACAGACTGTGTGCTCCGTTGTAGCAAATTCTGTAACTGCTCCATACTCATCCACCCCTGGAGACCGTGGCATACCTGTGGTCTCCAGTGGATGAACACATTGGAAGGGCTGTGAGGTGTTACAGCACTATCATGGTCACACTGGCGTTTTCAACAGGAGGCAAGTGAATGTGGGAATGGTCAAAGGACAGCAAAAGCAGACTCCCAGACGATGCCCCTGGTATCACCAAGCAAAACATGGGGGCTTCTTCGGACCCCCAACAACCCTTTTGAAGCGCCTCCGACATATAGATCGCTGTGCACAGGGAAGGAAACCCCATGCAGGTAGAATTCACTTGCTCCCAGAAACAAAAACAGAAATGAGAAAAAATAGACTTTGAAATGTCTCTAGTACCTTTACCTGCAGAGGGTTCTTTGTGCTTATGGCAATGACGTGATACTTGTAGTAACACAGCTCACAGCTCCAGCAGCCTCTCTCGCTAATCCATTTGATCAGACATGGCTGGTGTGTGCACTTCACTGATCCATCACATCGACACGGGCTCAGCAACTCCCCCTGAAAAAGAGAGACAGCACCAATGAGGCTCCCCTCCTCCCACAGGCACGGCATGGCAGAAGCTCCATCATCCACCTATTTGCTCTTTGTTCCTTTTGACCTGGTTTGGCTTAGGTAATGCTGCCTCCATCCATTTTGCCTCTAATAATTCTCAGCTGATGTGAACTGAGTTTGACTGGAGTGTAACAGTCTCAGATACTTGAGTCCTACATTTTTTTGTGGAAAGAGACAGCTGGGTAGATAAAAGATGCCTAATATTGCTGAAGGAAAAATTAGACAAACATAACTCTTACTAGTACCAGAGGTTCCACACTAGACCATAACCATTGGACACAGCTCTGTTGGCAACCAGATGCCACTGTTTCACCTGCTTTAGAAGGTGAGGTTTGGTGGGGATAGCTGCAAGGGAGCAGACTGGTGGCCTGCTCAGCCCAGGGTGGCTACCTCAAGCACAGACATGGCAGCCCTCGGACCTTCTGCTCAGGCTAGCTTGTGCCAGCTGTGGAGGTGCCGCTCCTCCCCAGGAGCCGGACCGAGCCCAGCACCCTGTGGTACATCCCAGGACTTGCCAGGCAATGGGCGTTTGCTGCACTAGACACAGCACTCGCCTTCCCCATGCCCCTGCACTGAAGAATCTGGTTGTGGGTGGCAGGGGTGTGCTTTGGGTCCAGGTCCCTGTGAAGCCATAGCCTGGCAGGGCACAGGTCCTCAAAATTACACCCCACCCACTCACCCCATCCACTTCTCCCAGACAGTCTGTCCCAGAAGTGAGTCATGCTGCTGCATTGCCTATAGGGCTGGCTATTTCCAGCCTAGAAGCAAGCAAGATGGAGAACAAATTGTGTCCTGGCTTTTATGACGGGCGGCCAAAACACTGAGCCTCCTGGCTCGCTCCCTTGTTTCTGGTGTAGCTTTAAACAGGGTATCCAGGAAAACCCAGCATTATACTGATCCATCTGCTATCATCCTGTTCACGGTGAGACTGAATTCCTCTCTGCACACACATGCTCAGGAACTAATTTTACAGTCATTTGCCATTGCTTATTTAGGGAAGAACAGAGCCATTACATTTTACCCTCTATCTCTTAGTGTTTAAAAGCCAGAGTATAGACCCCAATAGTGTATTTAGCTGTGCTCCAAGATTTAAAAGCTTTTAAAGGCAGAATAAGACTATCTATGGGATGGGGAAGGCTGGCATAATACTTTCAGTGTTTGGGAGAGGATATTTCCTCTTACAACCTTAGATCAGCCCCATCATTACCACTGACAGAGCACCAGGAAAACAGATCCTGGTGTTTGAGGCTGCTGGGCACAGTAAAAGACATCCATGCCAGCTACCTTGGGTTAGGAAACCAGATCCTGATCTTGCTAACCCTGGTAGGGAACTGTCTACCTTTCAGGGTACCACATCAGGTTTTAGGACCTGAGGAACTGAGTACCATGCCGGGTGAGAGCGATACTTTTTTTTTTATGAAGCCTAATACAAACATGTTAATCATTTCATTTGCTTCGGCTAGGTGACCTAAAAATGTCATCTTCCATGAAATTTTAACAAAACTGTAAATAACTTTTTATATTACAAAACCAGGCTCACCTCTACCTGTCACTTGTTTTCATTAGACACCGGAGAAGATGCAAAGGGAGAGGGGGAGCAAGGAGGGTGTAGGATCCATGAACCTTTTTCACCTGGAAAGGTGTGACAGGAAAAGCCAGAAGAAGGGAAGCAGAGAAGGATTAGATGGGAGGAAGGTGCATGTGGGAAGAAGCACTGACATTTGGCAGCGCTCACTAAACCTCTTCCACACCAAGAGCTAGCTTGGTACAAGGACTGCTCTGTGCCTCTAGTCCACCCTCCTGATCTCAGTCCCTGGTGCTTTATTTTCTCAGCAGCTTCACTCCTCAGCACACAAGTGTGAGCCCAGCACAAACGGGTAATGCAGAAGCATCCCAGCTCTACAGCGTCCCTGCCTTTCCACCCTGCTGCACACTGGGGTCTCCTGAAGGGCTCAAAATGGCAAGTGAGGGACCTGGGTTTTGTCTAATGAGCAGCTGGAGGCACTGGTGATAAAGGATCAGGGATGGGGCAGAACGGAGCAGGAACCAAGAGCAACAACCTCCAAGCAAAGGCAGAAGAGAAAAGCTGTAGCTGCTGCCTGAACTCACGTTGGCTTCTTGGGCTCTGTAATAAATGAGCCTGGAATCCGTGCTTGCCTCTTCACAGCCAAGGACTGTTCATAGACATCCCACACCACCACGGGGACCCAGTTCTCCTTCCCTAATTGGGATGCTCTGGCACAGACAGTCCTGCCAGCTCCTGCAAGAGCTCAGGACTCAACTGTGGAGATGGATCCCCCAGTTTCTTGGTTTCTGCAAATCCAGCAAAACCCTGATTTATCACATTTTCTCCAGCCGTGTGAAATATTACATCCTTGTGTGTAGCGCACAGCTATTTTTGCATACTGTGAAGCCCAATTCTGTCCACAGCAGGCATTCATAAAACACTGCCACAAGCACACACATGCACATGCACTCCTGTACCAGCAGAAAAATAAACACCAGGGACATATTAAAGGAATAAATCCTTTATACAGCAAAGAAGGCGGCTGTACAGCGAGCTCAGGAGCAGTCCATTGGCTGTGATACACATGAAGGATTCTCTGCACAGAGACCTCTGCTAAAAGCTTCATGGACACAAAAGCAAGCCCCAAATGAGGTGCAGATCACAGCAATTAGAGATGGAAATTAAATCCCCGTGCCCATTTCTGTAGGTTTGTAGAAGATGGCTCTGCATGACATCTTCACCAGTGCTCCAAACAACAGCATTCCCACCAATTCACTTTGGGGACTGCTCTCCAAAGTCCCTTTGAAGGGTGTACTTCCCGACACCTGTTTTTGCAATCTTCCTTTGTAGAGTTCCATCCCATCACTTGGATCAGCCTAAGCAGCATTTCTGCTTCGTCAGCAACAGAGAAACACTCCCTGGCTGCAAGCTTCATCCTCAGCTTGCTCAGTACCATCTTATTCCCCTGAAACAACCAAGTGGACTTTGGACTCAGGGCACCTGCCTTTTCTTTTTGTTGTTATACAAGTCTAAATTTGGGGTTATGTCTGTCTTGGTTTAACCCCAGCTGGCAACTAAGCAACACGCAGCTGCTTGCTCACAGCCCCCCACCCCCAGCGGGACAAGGAGAACAGTCAGGAAAAAGGTAAAACCTCGAGGGTTAAGAACAATTTAATAATTAAGATTAATAATTAATAATAATAACTGTAATGCAAAGGAGAGAGAGAGAGGGATAAAACCCAAAAGGGGTGGGGGGAAGCGATGCGCACTACAATTGCTCACCACCTGCTGACCGATGCCCAGCCAGTCCCTGAGCAGCGATCGGCCGCCCCCGGCCAACTCCCCCCAGCTGATATACTGAGCATGGTGTTCTATGATATGGAATAGCCCTTTGGCTAGTTCGGGTCAGCTGTCCTGGCCGTGTCCCCTCCCTATTTCTTGTGCCCCTCCAGCCTTCTCGCTGGCAGGGCCTGAGAAGCTGAGAAGTCTTTGACTTAATGTAAACATTCCTTAGCAACAACTAAAAATATCAGTGTGTTATCAACATTATTCTCATACTAAATCCAAAACACAGCACTGTACCAGCTACTGAGAAGAAAATGAACTTGTCCCAGCTGAAACCAGGATGATGTCAAAGGTGGAAGATCAGAGTTTACAAAAAGGGAATGGTGCTCTGGCTTCAGCCATAACCCTTTCAACATAAGGATGAAATATCTTCCCTATATATTACTCTTCTGTGAAAAGTAGCGTACTAAGCAACTCTATATAATATTCTTTCCTTATTTCTGGCTGTGATGGGAGCTTGTCTTTAGAAGCAGCACGGGCAAGGCCAGGCTGAACTGGCTTTACCCCGAGGAGGCTGATACTGCTGGAGATGAACCAGAAGTGCAGGTCTGTTCCAGCTCTGTCCTCTCCTTATGAATTCCCAATCTGTGCCCATTGAAATACGTCAAAGTAGTTAATGATTATCTTGGCCCAGCTATTTTAAGCCTGCTGGGAGGAGTTCTGAGAAAGAATGCGGAAAAATATTGTTACCAGTGCATGCTTCTGATGCTCAGTACATCTAGGGAGAAAATAACGACGTTGGGAGCAGCATCACCCCTGTTGCGTGCTGGTCAGTGTTTCGCTTGGCCATTTTATGTCTCATTTACCAGTCCTGGGAGCACATCCACATGTTGCTACCAAAGCTGCAGCTGCTCACCCGCCCCCAGGCAGTCATGGGATGTGTTTCCCAGGCTTGTTGTTTTAACTCTATGAATTAAGTATAGCCAATTTACCCATCCAGTCTCCTTTGAACACGGCAGGGCTGGGTACAGTGGTGTCATTGGGCCAGGATGTGGTCTCCTGAACTCTCCCAGCTCCAGCTGTGCTGACCTACATCTGCTGCCTGGGCTGTTCCTGAGCACCAGCGCAGGTGGAAAAAAGCTACATTAGCAACATCCTGCTACCACAGCTATTAAAGCAAACATTTTGAAAACCAGTGCAAGCTGTACAGCAAACTGGGATGGCTGATGGTGATCTTAACAACTGAAGCTTTTCCTCAGCTGTGTGTTTTCTCTGCTCAGGTGTACAAAGTAGTGTCAGCCATCAGCATCACCCACAGGACCAGTGCCCTGGACCACAGCAGGGCAGTGAGAAGATGCTGAAAGAGTCACCCACATCAGAAGGGCTACCATCTCTCCCTGAGTATGCACATGCAGCTGCCACTGCTCAAGGGAGTAGCTGCACATGTGGATCTGACCACTGGCATTTATCTGCCTTGTTTAGAAAAGGAAACTAGGGATATTTAATTTCAGGTCTTCATCTAGGTCTCCTAAATACACTTAAATCTTCATATTGAATTTAGATGCAATGGTAAGTTTTATCATGGCAAATAAATGCCAAATGATTCCTGCATTAGGAACATAATTACAGAGGAATTAAGTCTGCTGGCAAATAGAAACCCTTTTATTAAAAAAAACAAAACCAGTTACAGAGCTGGTAAACTTCAATAAACACGTACTAATAATCACTCTTTCTTCACACACGCTTAAAAAAGCTGCCCCTCCACCCCTGTAAACTAAACACACATGTTACTATCAGAATCTCAAATGCTTCCTGAGTACCCTCCTGTGTGTGAGCACTGTGCCAGCCAACAACAGACAACAAGGGAAGGGACATGAAATAAGTATCTATGTGTGTGTGTATACTTATATGTATGTAAACTGCATGAAATTCTCCAGCACCGGGGGGATTGATGCAGAGTATGGACTCTGTGGGCTGATGTTTCCTGTGGTGTCAGGACAGCACAGGACACAGTTGTGTACAGGGCTTTGTGGTGGGGTGGCATCTCCCCAGGGACCCCAGCAGAGAACAGGGTGTTAACCCCAATTTCTGTCTTGGCAGCAGTTCAGAGAGACTTTCTGGGTGTGTGTGTGGGGGGGGTGTCCCTCGACTGGGCAACTCCCTAAAACCTGGGGAACCTATAGGAAACTTTATACGAGCGATTATAAAAAGAAATAACCTTGACTCCTTGCAGCTCCCTTCCCACCCCCAGGTGCCACCACTGCTGCCATGCCACCTCTGTGACCAGGATGGGCTCATCCCACAGCTCCCCTGCAAGACCGGGCATCCCTGTGGCACGCAGAGGCGGCGCTGCCCCATGCCAGGCAAGAGCCATGTGCCCTGCAGTGCGATGAGTGCCCCTCGCCTCAGCAGCCAGAGAAGAGGCAGCCCTGTAAGGGACTGGAGAAAAACCCTGCTCTGGACAATTATTTCTGTTGCTAAGCCACGGTTTTGAGCCTGCAGCTGCTTGACTAAAGTTTTTGGTGTGTGATCTTGGCCTGGCAGCTCCCTGGGGCAGGACTACATCTCTGCGGGGCTCTGACATGGTAGAGGAGTGGGTCCCTCTCTGGGGCTCCTCATCCCCACAACAATACAAGTGAGCAGCCACAGCTGGGCACAGCAGTCTGGGGGCTCTGAGATGGGGGGGGGGGGGACGACAACAACAACTACGACACAGATCTGCTTTCTTTGTGATTTTCTGCAATTTTTGATAGGTATTAGCCATTCTGGCAGCCCTGCAAATGGGGCATTTACCTCTTAGGGGGCAATGACTAATGTAGGAACAAAACACAGGTATCCCTCTGCCTGCAGGCTGGGTGCAAGCTGAAAGGCAGCTCGGCTTTAATGCATGCCCTTGCTCCAGCAGCTATCACACAAGCTTTGGGCCAGTCTCAGCTATGCCACCAAAATAGGAGCAGAAGAGGTTTGTGAAAACCTGTTCCACCAGAACAAAGTTGAACTTTGCCTGAAATATGGAATAACAAAGGATTTCCAGGAATTACTTATCAATAGACCAAGGAGCAGAGAGCTTAGAATATATAGATCACAGTGGGATATATTTGCTTTTCTCTCTACAGAAGGATTTGCACAAGAAAAATAACTTTACTTAGGTGTTCTAGAGCCCACTTCATCCTAATGTCATTGAACATGTTTTTGATTAGCTGATTTAAGTAATTCTTACTAAATGTTGCTCAGTTGCAAGGAATCAAAAGGCAAGCATCTCAAATATCACCTGCTGTGCCTCATCAGGTGTGATAATAGCACCGATTAAGTGAAGAGCCTTCAGTGCATAGAAATCACAGTGCTACGCATGTGAAATCAAGATACCTGAATATCCCTGAGCACTTGGGTGTTAGAGCGAATTTAGCTCCAGAGTTGTCCTGAATGCAGAGCAGAGCTGTCTCAGCATCCCAGAGAAGTGTCCTAGTCTGCAGCTCTTGGGCTTTCACTCGAAGTATCGAGCCTTTAAACTTTTGGAGATTTACTGCAGACCGCATCCATTTTGTGAGCTAGAAAAATCTAGTCCCTTCCAAAAGAGAAATCTACTGTTGTTTCACTCTGGTTCTTCTTAAGTAAAAATTAGAAGTATTTAAGACAACACTTAGATTTATTCTGTGTGAGATACAAGAGTGAGTTCAGTTTTGCTCCCTAGGATGCTGGGGTAACTCTGATGCAACTTCATGAAGCCAAACAGCTCTTCAGCCCAAATCAAGTGCCCTTAAGTTATGGCTTGTTGTAATAAATTTTCAACGAATGAAAGAGCTTTTCCATTACCTTTTTTTTTTTTTTTTGTACAAATGGCCTTTTCTATTGAAAAAGCCTTAGCTAAATAGAATTCTTCTAAATACACAGCTTCTTTTTCACGGAAAAAAACAGATAGCAATTATTCCTTATTATCTCTGTTCCTGGGGGACCTTCACCTTTCTACTTCTCCAGTCCTCATCAGATTCATCAATGCATATTTTAAAAGTTCAAAGTACAAAGTTAATGCTTTCAGCATGCAAGTACCATATAATGCAATTCTTATCAGATATGTGCTCATAATTCAGCAAATTGAACTTTGCAGCTACTTCCCTGGGAAGCTGTTCATAAAGATACTCAGCTAATGGCCATTTCAGAAAACATTATGCCATCAGCCGCTGAGGAGCAGCCATGGAAAATCCACAGAAATGGATGATGGTTTGACTCTCGAGATGATAGAACCCACTTTGAAAGATAGTGAAACAAACAGAGCAATAGAATTTTTTTCTTTCCTCTTTTTTTCCCCAAGAAAGCTGAAAACCCCTTCAACGTAAGAGCTAAGAAAATCTTAATTTTGTAATATCTACCTCATCTTCCCCCTTTCTCCATGAACAAGAAAATGGCCAGGTGCTCTTGGCAGCAGTGAGATGCTCCTTTCAAAAGTGCAGCAACTGCTAAGAGCTACTTCGTGCCGGTACCATCAAGCTCATCAATGGAGGGGAGTGGAAAATTACAGTACTGCAGGATTTGGGGGTTCCCATCTGCCATAGACCCCCAAGGGACCCAGAGCCGGGACTGAGGGCAGTGGGGTGGGGAACTCGGGGAGATGTGTGGGCATTCAATAAGCAGAAGCTAATAACAAGGTGCAGACAGAAGTGCATAGCCTGACTCCGGTACTCAAAGGCAGTATTTCCCAGCTGGGAGCAGAGCGGGGATTTGGCAGGAGGGGCTGCCCCAACAGGTCTCGATGGGGATGGTTATGTAGGAGCTTTCCTGCTCCACCTGGGCTGGTCAGGACCCACAGCTCTGAGGTGGAAACCCTCCAAAGCCATGGGTTTCTCCAAAGCAGCTTGTGTCTCCTGCCGCACAGGGCAGCACCGGGATGGAAGCAGCCGCTGGCCTCGGGTGCATCCGGGGTGAAGGCTGCTGCTGGGGCTTGCGGCCAGCCTGGCATGGGGTTGAAGGCAGAAGCAGTGGAGGAGCAGTGAAGTGGGAGACAGCACATCACACACAGGGCTGCTGCGGCAGCCAGGGAGCTGTGATATACAATAATGAGCATGGTTTGTTTACTTTTAGCTTCAGCAGCCCTGCAGGACTGAGCTGTTTCATTAAGACGTGGCCTGATCCGCTTTTCCTTTCTGCCTCCTGGACTCAAGGAGAATATGCAATTACAAAGTTCACTCATGTAGAGCCCTTCAATTACTGGGTAACTCTGTTACGGCTTTTCCAAATGTTACGAGACTCGTGCAGTAGGACATGACATCTGAAGTAATTCATTTTTCATCTGCCGATTAGCAGAAATTAAAATGGTTCTCAGAACATCCCAATTTATGTGAGATCAAGTTCCTTATTACTACAGACTGTCTTAGTGGGGAAGGCACTTCTTTTTAACATCTTGGGCAACCCTGCAAGCAGAGATGCTGAACAAAAATATGTGAAGGAGGCAGCAGAGGGAAGAACAGAGGCCCTCAGGGACCATGGGTGGTGGAGCTCCAGAGCCTTGCATTCCAATACTGCCATAAGGTCACTTAAATGTTTGGCGGAAAGTCAAAATGCTTGCTGGCACAAACATGCACTGGAGGCAGAGGCACTTCCTTTGGAAATGATGTGGTTACGGAGTGAGGCTGAACTGCCTTTACTGGCAGTGAGCTAAACACCAGCCATAAATATAAAATGTTTCTTCAGCAGGTATCTGCAGAGAGAGCAAGTGGAGTGGCAGCAGAGCAGCCGCCTGCAGGCTGCACTCACGCAGTGGTGATGGATACCGCTCAGGAACCCCAACAGGCCAAACCAACCACCGCTGCCCATACCTCACCAGTGGGATCTGGGGAAAGACCCACCCACGGGGCTGGGGAGGAGGTGTCTGCAGGGCTGGCAGCTCAGGGTCATGCCACAGGGAGTCAGGGGGCTGCGAGTTAGATGGGAGAGTCAGTGGCAGCGTGGAGCAGCTGGAGCAAGTGATGGGATAAGGGAGGGGGTAAAAGCAGGGAGTCTCAAACCACTTGGCCACAACAAGAGTGGTCACTTTCCCCCTTCACTTTCTACTTTCAAGACATCCTGCGTGCTGGAAAAACAGGTGAAGTCCCCCGGGGAAAGGCCGGGATTAGGAAGTGGGTAAGCACACTCTTGCTGACTCTTGGCACCATCCTCCCCACCCACCGCAGGAACATGGTCCAGATCTTACAAACCCTTAGGCCCTCTTAGTTGAAGTGCAGCAAAAATAAAAGGAGAACTGGGAAAGGAGAACTGGCAGCTTAATCCCCAAATCCCCTTGCCTTGCATGACACCTTTCAAGCTGAGAGCAGCTCAAGAGGATGGAGCTGAAGGTACTGGTGGTGCTGGCTGCACTGTCCCCAGGGGAAGCTGCACAGCAGTAATTCTGATTTCTCAACGTTGCCCTGGCCAAAGGCCTCCTGTATAAGAAGCTGAATGAATCCATGTGTTTCAGGCCTTGCCTGCATGTATCGCTTGCTGAAAAGCCTTGTTTTCCTACTTCAGCTGGGGAATCCAGCTTTCCCTTTCACAGGCAGAATATAAATCAGGGAGGTGAACAGGTAGAAATAAAGGTAAGAATAGCCATAACATCAGTAAAGTGGGCTACAGAGGCCGTTTTGTGATTTTTCTTTCAGTCTTCTGTTTTGCACAAGAACAAGGCCAGGTTTAGTGTGTACGTGTGGATATATAAACAGTGCCAGGGCTCTGAGGTTTCAGCACTGTCAGTGTAAAGATATTAAGCATTACATAGGGCTGATTTATTATCTGACTCTGCAATAACCTTTTGAAGATATACTGATTTGGCAATTTGCATATTAAAAAATACATCAACACCGAGGCAATGTCAGATGCTATGCATGGCTATGTTCCACTCCAGAGGTGGCTAAATTTCAAACAGTGGCCAAATCATTTGTATCCTTCAGCACGAAAGATGCCCTATTGAAATACGAATTATTACCCTCGCTGTTGTTGGTCTTTAATGTGCTTTGTCAGATTGCTTCTCCTGCTCCCTCCACATGGGATTTGCTGTATCAGATACAGAATCTGTTTCTGCCTCATGAGGTTCCTCCTACCATACCTGGATTAAGTTATTTAACTCAGTAAGGTACGTCCAGTCAGACTGCTGTGACAGGTCTTCCAGCATCCTCCTTTAGCCTGCAGGTAGGCTGCCTTCCTCTGAAACAACACATCTCCTCCGTAACAGCTTACAGTTCCCTTAGTGAGTTGTGCCTCCACACAGGAAGGGTCAAACACCTGTTCCTGGCCAGGCTTTTCTTTTGCCTTGGTAATGAAGCCAAAGGCACAAGCAATGAAATCAGTTCTCGGCACGCTCTTGGGCAGTGTTGGGAACGAAAAGTTGGTGTGCATCGACCACAGGCTTCAGCCACTTGAGCTGCACAGAGACCCCACTCTACCTCTCTCTAGTGGTGGAGATTTTATTGTCTTTCTAATCTGCAGTCACCTTCTAGGATGGGATTGTCCTTTACATCCACCCAGCTGCTTTGCTCCACTTCCTGGTACACCAAGCTAAGAGCAACATGGAAATATGCTGCTGGACCAGCTTACTTCCCAGACGATGACCTGCTATACTTCTGGCAGAACTACTTCTTCACTACTGTTCATGCCGCATCGCCAGCTGGGCCATTGGAGAGAGAAAAGGGAAGAGGGATGCTGTTCCCATTTCTTTGCCTTGGGTGTCACAGGTGCAAAGTGGCCAGGGCTGAAAGTCCCAAGAGCTGAGATCTTTTAGTGCAGTGCTCCTGGGCTTTGATATGCCAGGAAGATTTTAAGAGGTTTTTGAATATTCCTGGGGTTTTTTTCTTGCCTTTGCAGAACTGGCATTGGTAGAGAGATGAGCACAGAAATGAACACTATTCACAGATGCGTGTTACCTGGAAAGAGTCCCAATAATTGTTGAGATTTGTGTTCGGGGCAGGGTAGTGTGTAATCAGCTACTCATCTGCTCTTTGGTGCCAAATGCTGAGAAGTTGTGTCTGCAGAGGCGAAAGCATTCAGGCACGACTAAAGAAGCTCATTACCCAGCCATCACCCTTCACAGCGATGCTCCAGGAATGGGAAATATCTGTGGCAGCCACAGCCACTCCTTGTGGGCTGCAGCTCACTGGGAAGCGCAGCTGCCTGAGGTCAGCATGGGCAGGGCAGGTCCTGGCCCTGGCTCTCCCTCCTGCAGCTCCGCCGATGACATGTTTGGGGTGGGTTTGGGGCAATCTCCATGTGGGGATCCTTGCTCTGTGTACCAGGGTAATGACTCTTATCCACCACACACAGGGCCAACTGGAGACCACTTATCTGTATTTATCAAGGGCTTTAAAATCTTGAAATAAACAAGGTTGAGATTAAACGTGGCTGGCCACTGGTCTGCATGGGCATTGATCGTCACTGGCTGCCTTTGCCACTCTGGCAGTTGGAGGGTTTTCCAACCTTGATCACTGGGGCAGCCCACGTCTTCCCTGGAGAAAGGTCCTGCCCTTTGCAGTAGCCCTGTCCACCTGCAGGCACGTTTAAGTGGAAGGTGTCCTTCAGAGCCCCCTGCCAGCGTTACATGAAAGCAAACAGCCTTTGAGGGAAAAGAAACTACCCCACACATCAGCCTAGGCAGGGGGCTTCTCCTATTCAATACGTTTACACACAAATCCTCAGTCTGACTTTTGTGTTCTTGCTGAAAGGACTGGGAAGTGGGAGATTTTTTTAAACTTCATTTCCAGAACAAGTACCTCCAGCTACCATGTAAGCCTCTGTGAAATGCCAGTGCTCAGCAAGGTCTCTGGCTCTGGAGATGGCAGAGCAGGGTCGAGGTGCCTTGGCAGAGACACAGCACCTGCATCCATGGCTCCTGCCCAAGCCGTGTCTGCCTTCACCTCTTGTATCCACCCATTTCCACAGGCAGAAAATTGACTTGGAAATTTTTTTTGAGTGGCAGCAAGTGGGAAATGAAACTGGTGGTGCCTGCCGGCAAGGGTACTTGCAATCATCCGGAGAAGCTGGAGGACTTCTGACAGCCCCAGGGCCTGGCAGGTGGAAATGCTCCTTCTGTGTCCTCCAGATCCTCTCCTTGTGCTCGGCCACCATCCCTGGCTTCTGCCAGCAGCAGGAGAAGCTGGGTGGGATCTCTGCGTCCTGGGCTTCACTGTTCTGGGTCTCCAGCAATGTTGCCCTCCTGCTGCTGGGAGGAGAGCAACAGTGTTTGAATTTTTAAATTAATTTATTTTCTTTAATTTCTTTGGAGATGTCAGAGACAGAAGTCTGCCTGGTAACAGTGCTGATGAATGTGAGCACACAGGGGGCAGGTCTTGAAACATGCTCTGCTGCACTGCCACGTGTCTCAGGGCTGGCCATATTACAAACAGAGAGCAGGGTGCCCAAGTCATTCCTTGACGTGACGAGCTTGTTTTCTGGTTAAATTAATTGCTTAATAGGAATAAAATAATAATCCAAGCTTGTGACTATTAGATCTGCCCATCATTACAGAGGGGAGCTTGCCTCCCTCTTTACCTGATTAGATTGCAAGGAAACAGGGACATAAGCTGAGTGAGAATTTCCCCAAGGTGAGCCAGAAATACAGGCACGTTTGTCACCACAGGAATGATTTTATTTGCACAGCCTGCAGGTAACTTGTGCCATGTGAAAGCAACGCTCAGCGCTTGAGCTGGAGTGCATGAAAGGGAAGGCAGAGGGGAAGCGGTCACCTCGGCAGAATGTGATGAAAGGGAGCGAGGTGTGAAACTGCAAAGGAAACAGAGACGCGGAGAGCTGTGGTGTGAGGAGTAAACACAGACTGGCAGCACGCGTGGAGCCCTGCCTGGTGCTGCCTGCACACTGGCCGCAGTCGATAGCAGCACCGGCTGTGCAGAAACAGCCAGGCGGCAACCCGGGGAGAGTTGTTATTTCATTTTCCCCATGAGGCAGCGGTAAACTGCTGCTAGGACTGAACATGTTAAAGTCACACCGCCTCAAGGCTGCCAGCAGATCCAGTCCTGCCTTGACCTGGGTGATGCTTTGCCTATCTGCTTCAGGCCATGGGACTTTGGGCAGGTGACCTCAGGGCTGATTACTTGCTCATCGTCCTGGGGCACAAGCTCTTCAGAGCAGAGCTTTGCCCTTTCCCCAGCTTTGTAGAGACCCTTGCACGTTGTTTTCTGGAAGCAAACCCAGAATTTTCCCTGCACTATGAAACAAGCTTAGATATGCAAAGGCAGTCACTCAAACCTGCCTGCCTGAGTCTGCCATAACCTTTCCTTTCCTCCCTGTCTGCCCTTTACATCACCTCTCCACATACGCTGATTTCTCCTTTTTCACCCTGGACTGTCAGGAGGAGATGGCAATAGATGACTTCTTATGCTGTGTCACATCCACCTGCACTGTTCTCTCGGGGGAAACATCATACTGTACAGCCATGAAAGATGATGGGAGCAACATCGGCGGACAGACAGGGATCGAGGGCCTACAAGGAAAATGGCCTACAAGGGGAATGCTGTTATCCATCATGGATGCAGGTTCACCCAGGCTTTTTGCACATTGACACTCGGTTACAGAGATTGTGACACATAGAAAAGCTTCTCTGTTCCCGTTGGGCAGTGGAGGTAGGATCCTAAAGTGCCCTAAAACATGAAACAGCACCATTACAGCCTTTCTCTTTAAAAATTAATATAAAATGAAAACTAAAAGCATGCTGGCTGAAGTAGAAAACATTGCCAGGAGCCCAGCTTCCTAAAATATAGCCCAGGGAGAACCTGAGACTTCTCCAGCTCAGACCTCCTCAGCAGGGACCACACAGCATCACAGCCTACCCACAGCTTCTGCAGCAGTGCACTTCTCTAAAGAGCATCGCAGAACTTCTTCCACTCAAGCCTTCCCTTTAACTTGGTTATTAAAGACACCTAGGGAAAGCCATTTGGCTCATTTCCACAGTCCTGTCCCTCATTATCAGACACACCTGAGCAGCCCATGTACACCCTTTAAGAGCAGAAGTTCAGGGTTTGAATGAGGTGGTGGGGTTTCTTCATGGGGAGTTCTGTGCAGTGATCCCATGAGTGGAGCCTCTATAGCCAAGTTGCTTCTCAGAGCAGCTGTGAGGAGGTACTTGTTAAAGCCTCTATTAAAGCAGACTGGTGGCTGAGCATAGGCTTGCTGTGCGTTACATAGACATGAGAGGGTTTTGGTGGCTCTCTGGTGCTGCTGGTGGCACTTAGCAGAGCTGGACAGTGCACAGTCACCCATCTGGGTGAAAGCTAACCAACCTGGGAAAGTCTTTGTTGGGGCCAGGGCAGGAATAGATACACAGAAAGGAACCTGTCCTTAGAAGCAGGGTGGAAGGAAGCTGTGGTGCCTTTTAGGCAGCAATGTTATGGCCTTGATTTCACTTCAGGGGGTTGTGATATGTTACTCTGAGTCATGCAAGATTGGTTTGCCTGGTAGAGTGACAATGTTAATCTGTACCGTTGCAGCACTCTTCAAACTACCAACTGCAACAAGGTCTTTTACCATCTCATACCAACATACTCTTTGTGCCAGTCCGTCCACTGCCTTCTCCTAGTCTCTCCTCTCCCAGGGTGCTCTCTTGCTCTCTTCTCTTCACTTCCTCCTGCTCTCTCTTCGTTGGCTGCCCAACCACTTAACAGAACCAGCCACAGCTGTACCCTGCCTACATCAGCCAACTCGCCACCCGTGAAGCCAGCCCACAGTTGTATATTATCAATGCTAATTAACCCAACTTCATTCCTCTACACTGTGCCTCCCTTCTGGGAGGATTAGCTTGCCAGTCTTGTGGTCTTATGAATAGCAGGTGCCACTGATT
This sequence comes from Falco cherrug, assembly GCF_023634085.1. NCBI lineage: Eukaryota > Metazoa > Chordata > Aves > Falconiformes > Falconidae > Falco > Falco cherrug. The sequence continues at coordinate 27,129,447 of NC_073704.1, read as the reverse complement.
TTTCTCAGCCTCCCCTTCCCCTGTCTCCTCTGCTTGTCTCTGAGTAGGCATGCAGTGCCTGCATGTGCTCTGTGAGCTCATTCCCAGGCATGTATTTTAAGTGTTTACTAACAAAATGCAAATTAACTGTATTTCTAAATCACAGCTATTGTCAGGGGGAAGAAAAATAAAAAAGTCACCAGCAGCCTGCAGTGCCCAGAAAACACCTAAGCCCACCATCAAGGAATTTGTGCATATACATACACCCAGGCTGGGCAGCCCCAGGGCTACTTTGGAGCTGTGGGGACAGAACGGTTGATTCTGGTCCACAATGCAGCCAGGTGCAAGTGGAAACATGAGTTCTGAAGTGATCTGACTGGGATTCTTCCTGCATCCACCTTTACTCTGCATGTTTCTCAGGTACAAAGTGTCTCAAGAGCAAATTAATGGCTGAATGTGAGCAGGGAGCTGGCATGAGCTTTTTAACATGATGCTAAATGCATTTTATCTTTAAGCTTTTGTGAATCAGAAGCTCCTCACAGTTCTCCAGTCCCTAGAGAAGACTTTCTGCTCTGCATAGCACAGGACTAGAAAATGGGACTGCCATAGATATAAAGAACGGTAGGCTCTGTATCTGGCCTGTACTGGACATAGGTTTTCCTGTGGGTCAGACTAGTTTTTTCACCTGTATCAGTTGAGCTGGTGAAATCCATTAGTGGTCTCTACAGACCGCTGGAACACAGCGCTGCATGGAGAACTACATCGCCCTGCCCTACCCCCAGGCTCACGAAAACATGCTGTTGCGACGTAGCAGCCTTTCAGGTAGGCATTCACTTCTTTTCTGTGATTTTGTTATAATTCTGTGCTTCTGTGAGTTGTGAAGTAGTCGTTGGCAGCACTGATACTGCTACCTGCACTACTGCAAACCTGCAGTGAGACAGCACTCAGCTCTGATCTGTCAAACGCAGGGAGCAGGCTCTGGGACCACCACAATCCATCTTTAACCATGTTTTGTGCAAGCATGACAGGGTAAGATATTGTGAAACTGAAGACTGAGGCTCTTGGGAACAATTATGAAACCTGTACCCCAAAGACGCTCACTTCCTCCACCTAATTCTGTGTTTTCCTTTACACTTTAAGAAAACTATCTTAGCCTGTATTGTCTGAGAGAAGCACCGCTAGCAGCAGGCTGGAGCTGCTGTTGAGTTCTTTGGGATGCTTTTCCTCAGGGCAAAGATTTTTATTCTATTCTCCTGAATGGCTCGTTAGATCCTTATTTAGGTGGAAACAGTACTTATTTCACTTGGGAGATACTCAGAGCTGTCTGCCAGGCAAGTCCTACCTACCTGGAACTATTTTGGAGGCTGTTCCTCTGCAATTCAACAGTAATTGTAACAAGATCACCCAGGTGTATTAGCAAACTGGGAGCTTTGCTGAGTGATAATATTAAATGAGCAATAAGCTGTTTACCAGTTTGAGGCTTACTTGTTCCCTCATGTGTGTGTGAGTTTGGAGCTTGGTTGTTTTCAGTGATCACGCTTATGTGAGGATTGCTTGTGCAGATTTGTATTCATAAAACCCTGAGGGGATATAGCGCAGTGGAATATTTGTGCTCAAGTCAGCAAAAAGGATGGAGAGGAACAAGTAGCCCCGTTGTGCACATGGCCTGCTGAAAGCTGCAAGATCAGGGATGGAGCATGATTTTTTAGTAAAGTTCAAGGAGAAGCAATCGGAGAAAGTGAACAAAAATTCCCCACATGGCAAGGGTTCACCTTAGCCTGCATGATGCTCTCCAGGGCTGGGAAGGGTCTTCCCCTCACACTGAGTCTGGCCCAGCCTTTAGGTGTCATGAACCACAATACTTCCACTGTTTCTGTGGATGCCTTTTCTGGATTGGTTCTGTATTAGGAAGAATACACCTTTATTCTTGTAGTCAAACAAGCCTAAAAGCATCCAAGGGACTCTCTTCCAGAAAGAGAGCACAGTTGGGTTTGACTTTAGAGGAAGGAGTTTCTTTGGTGCAGAGATTTTTGTTGCCTTGCACAGTAGCTTGACAGTATCTCCTTAGACTAAGAACTGGGAACCTCCAGCCCAACCACAAAGAAAGCATAGGACGCAGATCTGGGCTATGGAAAGAGATCCTTGTGTTGGTGGTCAGCCATACATCTTCCCTTGTTAACTGAGGTAAATGCCTTTATGTTAAGAAATGGGAGCCTGCTTTGAACAGACAGATAAAAGATTGAAGAGATCACTTCAGCAGCCAGCTCCAGCCTCCTGTTATTGCATGTCACATAAATTTGCTTGCAAACTGGTGCTCTGCTCCATTATAAAATCAGTTCAATTTAATGCCCCAACTCTTTCTGGAAAGCTCCTCCAAAACCTCCCTACTTGGTCACTTAGAAAGTTCCTTACAGTTTTCACCCTAAATTCACTCCAGTTCTATCTATATTAAGTACTCTTGTTGCAAAATAACCAGGGGGACTTGAACAGCTCTTTTCCCTCCTCTTGTGTATTACCAGGGATAAATCAGGTCCCCAGTCAGCTCTTTCTTTTTCCTGGACTCCCAAGCTCCTGCTCATGGGACCACCTTGCTGTGGTTACGTGTAGCTTGTTTCTGCACCGCTTCTGAGGTGAAGGCCTTCCCTTTAAGCATGGGTGGTCTGCTCCCCATGCTGTCCTAGCCCAGCCCTTCCCACAGCCAGACAGAGGTATCGATGTGGCATGGGACCTGTGGAGGAGACCCTGTTTTCTATCTTGTTGCAGGATCACACTTGCCTTTTTCAGCCCAGAAGAACCCTGGTCATTCAAAATCACCGTATGTTCAGTGACAGCACCAAGTCTGTATGTTACAGATCCCAGACCTCCTCAAGCAGCTCAGTTACTTTCTCTCTATTCTAGGGGCAGCGATGTCAGACACTAGGAAACACACCTTTCTGCTTCTGACGTGCACAGGATTTTACAGCAGCAAGTGTATGAATATTACTTGTAGCAGAAAACATATACTGGAGCCTTGTGAGACTAGCCTGTTTGAGGTAGAAGCCTCACAAGTTTATAAACATCTCTAGTATTTGTTAGACTGAGAGATTTTATAAGGTGCCACACCTTTGGCATTGCTCCACGCTAGATCAGCTCCAGACCTGCCCAAGTCTTCTCTGGGGCTAAACCCCATGTTGCTCCCTCGCATCCTGCCTGCCTTAGCAGCAGGGTAAGGGTCTGAGCTATTCCTAATGCAAAAGGGTCTTTAAATGACAGAAACCCCTGGCTACAAAAAGTCAAAAAGTATGGAGGAAAAGCACAAAAGGACACAGCAGCAAAAGCCCAGATGAACTGAAGACTCTTCAGCAAAGCAGAAGCCCTTGGTGTCCCTCCTGTCTGTGTTTCCCTCTGAAACCCGGGGTGCAGTGAGCACTTTCATGCAGTGATAAGCTAAGCCACGGAGCTGGGAGGGGGAGTGCTGGGAGGACTTCCACTTCTCTGTAATGGCAGAATTCCTTTGTTTCCTGCTCATTGGTTCAAATGTCGCATTGTCCAAACAAATCATTACAAAAGGGAATTAAACAAACAGCTCCTTTCATTTTCAAAAATAATTGTTTTATTCCCGGGGAAACCTTTTGTGCTGCACTGTAATTTAATAGGCACAAGACAAATGTACTGATTAACTAACTGTTTCTAAATTTACTCACTTGGTGCAACAAAAGGGAGCTTAACCTTGCAATGATGGGATTTGAATGACAGGTACATTTGAGAGGCGGGTCAGGATATGAGGCCAAATAAGGACCCATCCTGGGGAAACCTGCTGCCCTGTTCCTCTACATCTCTCCATCTGTTCCTGCACGTGGGGCAGAGCACTGAACTGGAGGCAGAGGTTCAGACCTCTAAAGTACACTTGGTGCCATTCAGGACAAGGCAGTTCTTCTCCCAGGTGTGCTCAGGCTGACTGTGGCAATAGCAGTGTTGTACCATGACCTCAGGTTCACAGGATGCACAAGAGGAAAGTCTGGTGTGTGTTATTTTCTGCTGCAATCTTTTGAAGGCTATGGCTATTTTCAGACCTCATCCTGTGAAGCCAGTGGGAGGTTGCAGGCATAATCTTGGAGAGTTTTCTGGACCCCTTCCCTGCATCTGCTCCCTGAGCACATCAGCAATGGTGCTCAATTGATGGTGCTGGAGAAGCAACAAGGTGGGGAATGTGTTTTCCAGCACTTTTCTTTCCCTGCTTTTGCAAAGGAATGGCATAGTCCCCAAGCTGATGTTTGAAGTCCCCTATGGTTTGGATGAATTCGGCCTTTGAGTTTCAGTGCAGCACACATGTCCTAGCCTGTGAATGTGGCTGGTGGCCAGCTTGATGGCTGGCTAATGGAGACTGGCTAACTGCGCTTATTCTGCAGTGAGACAGCCTCCATGTCACAGCAAGGGAAAACCCTGAGTCACGGTGATGTCCGATTCAGCTGTGGTGCATGGATTGGATGAATCATCTGCTTGGCTTTACGAATTTGTAAAGAGGGGGGCAAAATCCAAGGAGCTGCCACTAAAACCAGTTCCTTCAGACCAACATTCCATATGTCCTGGACCTTCTGGGACACATGGCAAAGAGGGAAAAAAAGCTCAGCTCTTTTAACACTTAATTCACAGAAATTTTTATGCTTTTTCTTATCCATGCTGGAATGGCTTATGAGAGTATGAAGGCACTCTAGGGATGCAGGTGAAGATTTAAGACACAATCCCTTCAATTTCAGCCATTCTAAAAATATGAATGCACCACAACAGTAACTGCCTCTCCCAGGTCTAAGAGATGTTGGTAGCATGTGAAAGGGAAGGTCAGAAAGGACAAAAGAAGCCTCAATTCTGCTCTCCAGCAAATGCAACAGCAAAACACTGATTGACTCTGCTGAAATTGGGACCTTGAAGAAAGTGTCTCCTGCTGAAACACTCTGAGGATATTTTAAAACCAGATTAATAAATAATTGGACCATCTGCATCAGAGTCTGTAACTGGAGTGACACATGGAGGGTGTCTGTAAATGGAACAGCTTCAAATATGCAGAGTAAAATACACAGTGGAATGGATTTTTTTTTTTTTTTTTTTTGCATAATAGACATAATTATTGCCAATTTGGGCCGCTATTGCAAGCACAATGACAGGCACTGCCTGAGAGATAGGCCGATTTCTCCTAAGAACTGAACAGACACATAGTAAAAGATTGCTCCTGCTCTACAGGGTGACCATCGTATTAGTCAGGCAGATCAGGGTCAGGAGCAATACCAAGGAGACTGTCTGCCTGAGGCCATGCAGCAGATCAGCTTCCATTTCCTAGAGTCCAGCTGGGCTCCTTTGCTTTTTGACAGAAGATGATATTGCCTCTAAAACCACCAGTATCTGCTGAATTTCCTCCCATCACCACTGGGCACTGTCTGCCCTGGACCAGACAACTGTGTTTTAATCAGTATTCCTCTTGGTGTTGAAACAGTGGTTGGGGTTAACATTTCACAATGACAGTCTTCATAGGAACAGAGTCAGACCAAAAGTTCATTGAAAGAGGTCACTTCTTGACCACTGAGTTTAATAACTCCTAATCCCTCTTTCAGGTGTTTTATTCTTTTTCCTCTTGCAACATCCCGAGGAAATGAGCTGCCCAGCTGATGCATTGTGCTTCTTTTTGCTGCCTTTTGTCCTGTTAGCTGTGAACTGGGCACCCTTTGGCTCTTGTATTGGAAGAAGCAGTGAATAATTAGCTGTTCCTTGTTCTTGCACTCCACTTTCTGGATTTTAGAGTTTTCTACCCAATAATCACCACTATCATTCCTTTGCCAAGCCTAGGTGAGTTAGTTATTTAGCTACTTCCTTTCTAGAAATGCAGCAAAGGATGGTGGTGTATTTTGGGGAAGAAAAAACTGATCTTTCATTTGCATGACTTAGAGAAAGTAACAGTATCAGCCTTTTTTAAAACCCGAGATGGAGAGGAGCAGCATTGAGAAAGGCACTGAAAGCAAGAGAAACACTTTGACTGAGAGACACTGAGGGTGGGATTTATCACATCTAATGTGCAGTGCTCCTGTGTAGACTCTCCATCTAAGGTAGTCTCCCTGGGCTCCTGGTTTAGGGGTGAGTCAAGACAGCTAAAAGAGGGCAGGGTTTGTTTGGCTAATGTTGGGTGAGATGATGTCTGTCCTACAGCTCACTGTCTGTAACGGAGGCAGAGGCAGATGTGGACACCTGCCTTTTGATGTGATGCCACTGACGTTAAGGAAGAGTCTCGGGCTGGGAGCCACAGCAGTAACCATTAACCAGCCACAGCCAATGAGTTGGTCTTGACACTGCCTTGCTGTGTCATCTCTGTTATTAATCCATGGGGAGAGTGCTTGGTTTCTAGATGTTTTTGGAGGTACGTGGGGTGCAGCATGCTCACCTTCCCCTGCGCACCTGGAAATTTCCCTTCTCTGATCTCAGTGGCAGAAACTATATCTCAAGAAATCTGGGATGTGATATTTTTAGGTTTTTTCCTGCACAATCAGGCTGACTAGAATTTAATTTTTTTATAAACGCGAAATTATTTTTGATCAGTTGAAGACTCATTTTAACTAATTGTCTTTGAATATAATTAGCTTTTATAGGGATAACTTTCCTCGTTTTTAAAGTTGAAATGGCATTATATGTATATAGAGGGGGAGACAGACTTTCTTTTTTGGTTGATTTAAATATAACTTTACTGTGAATAATGCCATTTATATTTTGGGGAGAACAAAGAAGAAAATAATCTGTATCCTATTTCAGTTCTTTTTTTGGTGTTCTCATGAGCAAAAGAAAACAGCAGCATTAGCATGAAACAGATGTTAAATATATTGAATATATACCAAAGGCCCAGAAAAGGGTCTATCTCTAGTGGTAAAACTATAAAGGAGAAGAGAATCCCCTTGAAAAAAGGGAAGGTCACAGCTCGATGGTAGAACAGCTACTGCTGCCAGGAACAGCCAGGCCCTAACTGTAGACACCCGCCAATGGGTGACCCAAAGAGTGGGACAATGCCAGGACTGTACCCATGAGTGGACGACTGCAGGGGTGCCAGGAGAGACAAACCGCACAAAGCCTGCAGCACCTCAGGCACTGCCATGTAACCAAGGCAAGGCCATGACTGAGGAACTTACTCAAGCAAGCAGTTACAGACGATAGGAACTAAAAATGTGAGAGAGCATGGAGAAGTCAAAACACCAGGTGTTGCCACGTGGATACCATCCTTTTCCTTTCTTCTGGTTTCCCTAATGTGGTTGTGAGTGTCCAGGAAAATGCATGAAAAGAGATGAACCAAGACACTGGTTTTGGCCAGGATGGACCTGACATACATCCACGCTGCATCCTCATAACCCATGTTCCCTGCTCTCATCTGCAGCACTCAAGGGCTAGTCCCTGTTGGCATCAGCAGGTGCTTGACCACGTCTCTACATTTAAGTTCACCAGCCCTCACCATGTAAGAGTCTCCAGTCATAACCTGTATCCTGATCCTTCACCTGATGGGATGGCAAAGCAATGTTTGTGAAACCCACGGCTGCCTTCTATGCTCCACGGTCTTACAGTCTCAACCCTGAAGGGTAAGAAGTTGGGTTTGATGAGCAACTTTCACCCCAAACTGCCTGATGATCCCCTGCTGAAATTCCTGACTATGCTTTTGGGCAAGACGGCCATCACAGCCTCTGTGGGAGATGTGGGACAGGAAGCATGGATAGCAGCTCCAGCTTGCCACCGCTGGCAGGTTTGATAATGGTTTAATCCTTCTGCAATGCCTCCTCTCCACATCCAGGCATTCAGTGAATGTAAAGCAGAAATAAAAGAATTGCCTCATTAAAATCTGGTCACAGAGCTGAAGATAATACCTCTGTCTTTGTCAGATATGAAGTCATGTGAGCCACAGCAAGGAATGATAGATGAAGTAAAATGTACCTCCTGTCCCTCAGACACCCCCTGCTCCTTTGCAGTCTCATCGGTGGCTGCCGTCAGCACGTAACGTCTCCGCCAGTAATGAATGACTGACAGCGCTGCATGAATCCCTGCTGGAGAGCTGTCAGTCAGGGGCTCCCAGGAGGAAACGCAAGAGGAACCTGATTGAAGAAATAACCCTGATGCAGATCTCCAGTGACTTCCTCCTCACCCTCATCAGCGGATCCAGATGCACCCCTGAGGGCCAATGTCTGAGTCATGCAAACGTGGCTGTGGCTCCTTCTCTCCCTGCTCAGCACAGACACCTCTACCCTTTTGGGTTTAGGACTCATCTCCTGCTTGAAAGCTTCTTCCCTTGCTCCTGGGCTCTCCTTGGGCACAGCCTATGTTAGAGAGCCACCTGTCACTTGCTCCCCTTCCACCAAAGGTCTCGACTTCCCCAAAAGCTCCCTGACTTCATCTCGGCCCCACTAACACCTAGCTATGAGCACATCTTGGCATCACCTGGCTCCTTTGAAGCTGCCCCGTTCAGGGCTTAGGACAAGAAACAAGGTTCAGCTCTTCTCCTGACAGGACCGCCCACCTGGGCATTTGCTGACCAGGATTTAGAGCAATGAGCTAAAAAGGAAAAAACACTTATTTTCCCCAGTTGCAGTCCCCTGAGATCACAGATGCTGTGAATGCTCTGGGCTTTTAGAAAGGACACAACATCTGACAGCTCTGAAGATAAACTCCTGCAGGTCAGACAGCACTTAATTTTCAGATCTGAAGAACAGGAAGGGACATAATAGAAATCCAGATCTTAGAAACATCTCTTCAAAGGGCCTCTGAAAAGGCCTTCTCCCCCAAGTTTTAGCGCCTCTAGAGACAGTGACACTAGAAAAAGTGGAAAGTTGGAGCCGATCCAAACTGAAGTGGCCCAATAGCTGCTGAGTTCAGGTCTGAAACCCTCTCCGGAGGGCTGCCCACAGTAAATCTGTCTGGTTCTCAGGCTTCAGCCTCTTGCAGGGATGGGAGCTGCGAACAAGGGTCTGACCCAAAGCAAATGCCTCCCCAGGAGTAGCTGCACGGGTTTGATTTAATGGGGGGTGGGGTGGGGGTGTTGCAGGTGGGTGCTGACATCCCCAGCCTAGTGTCTGGCAGCTGCCTACAGAGGATGGCCCAGCACTGCCCTTGGGATGTCTGCTCCTGCACTGCTGTGTGTGCAGAGTATGAGGACACCTTCCTCTGTATCACACCTGGGGACAGGGGCGGACAGGTGATGCTCCCACTGCTAGACAGGGCTGCCTTTGGGGGTACAACCCGGTTGTCTACAAGCTGCTCCAGAGACACCATCTCATGTTTCCACAGTGAGTGGCTGCTTTCAAACCACCCCCGCAGCAGCGCTGAGTCAACACCAAAGAGCCCTGAGCACCCAATATCTCTCAGCACTGCCCCCAGGGAGATAGACAGGGGGGATCGGGAAAGCAGGTGACCCAAATTGTTCCTTTCCCCCCGCCCCGAAATCTGCACACTGTTGTGATAGTTTCGGGTTGGCTCTGAGTGATTCACCAAGATCTCACAGGTCTGTGGTGAAATTTGGTTTCTACTCCAATTTCCTCTTTGAATGAGAACCCTAAATGACTTCTTATTTCTCCTAGGTAACACACAAATTTTGGTACAGGCCAAGTAATAGCTCTTCAGACAGTTCCAGAGAAGAATAAATGTTAGCATAGGACAATCACCTCTACAACGGACTATTGCAGAGCTAGGAGCATGGAAAATAATTTTAAATCAATTCATTTGTGTGCCATAAACTGGATTCCATCTGTAACAATAGGACCAGGACGCAGACCATGCAAATATGACTGTTAGTCCTCACACAAAGCAGGAGTTGTGAGATGCTCCCAATGCTGGAGCTGAAATGTTGTAGACCTCTACTCAGGGACTGGCTTTCCATCTTGGCAGGTTTTTATCAGACCCAATGTCAGCTGGACAACTTGATAAGTCTCTCATAGCAGCATCCCCCAGCCACAAAGCAGCTCACAGAAGTGCCCAGACACAAGTGCCTTAGACTGCAGCATCTCTTAAGTCCATTGGTGAACAGAGAACATGCACTTTTGGTGGAAAATACGGTGGACTGTGACTGTAAATACTATGTGAATTATTAATTTGCTGTTTACTAACTTCAATATTTTTCTATTCAATTATTCTCTATAGATAGAGCAAAGGAAGGTTCAGGTTTTTAAATAATACACAAATTAATTTTGGTACATATTTACAGGAGGAATTTTTTGCACATCTTTTTCCTTGAATAGATTTTGAATTATTTGTTGCATGTTTTATTAAAGCATCTGTTCAATAATTAAGGAGGGTATATAATTATTTGTAAGGCTACTGAATGATTTGTATTGCAGTATTTATTAACACCATATTGAAAATATAATCCCTCTCATATGAGCTGTTTTTCAGGATGACTTCATAGCACTTTATGGGGAGGGGGAGCCACTGTCTCCAGTTTATTGTTGGGGAAACTGAGGCATGGGAAGAGCAGGTGCCTCAGGGGACTAAATATGAACGTAAAGAGTGAAACTCAGGACTCAAGACCCAGTATAGAGCTCCAACCATGAAACACTGCAACCTCCTGGTACATTTTGCAATCTGCTATAATACCCTCAGCCACACTCAGCTTCTGTGAACAAAGCAATAATCTCCCTGGCAAAAGGAGTGTGGATAACTAAAATCCTTATTGCTGTTGCCGGCATTCAGTAAGCAATTATTGACCTCAGCATTCAGAGAGACAGGTCCCAGATCCTCTGCGCAGATGACATTTAAACACAAATGGCTTAAACGTTATCCAGGAAAACTCGCTGACTGAGGAAAAGGAGTGTTTCATGTTTAGGCTGAACCCAACTGCACATGCTGTGATGTAATTTACTGTTCATAATACACAACCCAGTTAAGGCCCTGCAAGCTGTAAAACATTTAAATCAGCAAGAGGGTGACTTTGAACACTGTTACTGAAACATGGTGGAAAAGCCTTCAGCTGAAGGGACAGGGAGTTTGGAGTTTTTTCTGTTCCTTGCCAGCCATCAGAGAACTAGTCCCAAAGGGAGTGGGTTTCTGTTTAAATACAGGAATCTCAGCCCCGCTTTTCACTTAATGAATTGCAGCAGTAACCCTCACACACCGAGTAGCGCTGGACAGGGGCATAAATCTAGGTGAAAAAAATGTAAACCTGTAACAACTGATCTTGCCCAAGGCAACATTTGCTCCTAACTCTTGCTCTTCATTGAGCGCAGACCCAGTTCCTTAGCTGAGAGCTATGAATCAGGTTTCCAGCAGCACCTTGTAAACATGACTTACAAGGTCCAGGTTGAAATGGTGTAGAAGCAACAACTGCACTGAGCTAGGAGATACAGACCAGCTTGGCAGAAAGGTGGGCACATCATGAGCTGGAGAAAGTTTGCTTTCCAGCTTTCCTTGACAACAGGGAACTAACTACTGAGCTGCTGACAACAGGGAACTAACTATGCTAAGCTGCTCACTCATGTATTTTTCCTCTGAGGCCTTCTTGTTGCATAACCTTTGTTCTGTCCTTCCTGTGAATTACAGAGTCAACACATACAAAAAACTCTCCTAAATTGGATTTGAGTAAATCTAGCCCACCCTCTGCCCTTGGCATCCCTCAGACTTTGCAGTGCCTTTGTGCAGATCTTTACAATACAGATCGTGGTAACTGCTGACTAGTGTCAGGTGAGGGACACAACTTTTCCCTCTGTGTACAGTGGGTGTCTCCTGCAGAAATTAAAGGAAATTGATTTTGTGCCACATCCCCTGCCAAGGGGAGCCGTTGCCCCTCAGCGACCATCTCAGGTTTCTTTGTAGTAGCAGTTTCTAGCCCTGTTGAATCCAGACTTTCTCGTGGATGATCCACTCCCTAGAGCACCACTGGGCTCATTTCATAGCCGTATTTTGTATTTCTAGGAACGTATTTCCAAGGGGTTTGTGACCTCACTGGCTAAGAGGACCTCTAATTTGGGAACTATTGATCCAAAGATCACAGCTCTGGCGTACTGGACAATGTAGAGACTGGCTTGACCCTATTTTCACCAATTTGGTGATGCCAAGGCTGATCTTCATGGGGAACCTAATTCTGGCTTCTTTCCTGGCAGAGTGAGACTTTTTGGACTATACCTATGTGGTAATGAGGGAACAATTTACGGGAAACTCCACTGCTTTCTGGCAGACAAATTGGCAGATCCTGCCTGAATGTGCTTGTTCCTACAACACTGACTTTGGAGCTGGTCTAAATCACCATGATGATGCAGAGAACAGGGGCTTGGTTCAGTCAGCCTAGCTGAATTCAAGCCTGCCACCACATGAAAGCACCACAAAACCAGTCCCAGAATTGCAAACTAACAGGTAAATTTCAGCTTCTATTGTTAATGGTGTGAGATGAAGCTTGTAGAAACAGTGGTAAGATCACCTCTCTCAGGCTTCTTAAGTTTATTTGCCCAGCCAGTGCTTCCTACGCCAGCCCGGCTGGGGACAACACACCGTTGCTCGGGATGCACCATTTACCCAGGTAATGATAAAACCCTGGGCTGCCTCCTGCCTGCTGGGAAGAAGTTGAGCCCATGGTCATGGGATTGCAGGAGAACGAGTTTTGTGTGCCAGCCACATGCAGGGGCCCAAGAGGAATTCATGTTGTGGCCAACCTCAGAGAGGTCCCCAACACAGAAACCCTCCAAAAATCCTGCTTGGCACCAACCCCCCAAATTTACATGCTGCAGAATAAATAAAGTGGCAGAGTCCAATTACTGACACCTCTTGGCTCATGATGTTATTAATTAACCACCCTGAACATGCTCCAAAGACCTTCCCTTTGAGACATGGACCACACAGCCACCAAGCCTTGCAGACAGGGCAGTGACAAAAGTGGGCAGATGACGGGGGCACCGGCTCTAGCCCTGTACAAGGAACCTTTTTGATTCACCACACTGCTGCCCCTACACTCATTCAATCTTCTTCTACCAGATGCACAAACCTAAGGTCATCACTGGCAAAGCACATATTTCTGCTGACCCATAGTGATCAAAATGTGGTTTCTCACCTCCTCTCTGATCTCCTCCTCCCCTCAGCAAGAAGCTCAGCAAAGCCACAGTTATCACTGTCTGGGGGCAATACTGTTGTGATTACCAGGACATAACTTGGAGCTTTGCAGCCCTGACAATGTTTGGCTTGGATGTAGTTTCCATTCCTCACCTGGGACCACTCAGGTTTTCTCTATAAGCCTATTGTAACAACTCCTCCCCCAAAATGATGCCATTATCAAGCACTGCTGCTTATTTCTTCCCCATGACAAAAAGATGCTGTGGTGTGCTGGATAAGGCACTCCGACTCGCAAAGCTGCGCCTTCCCTGTCAATTGGGAGAACTTATAATTACAATTCCCATTATTGTAAATTGTGTACACAGTCCTGTAAAACATGCCACTTTAATCCTATTAATTGCTGTATTTCAAATTCTTGCCAGCGATTTACCCTCCCCTCCCCCACCCCCAAGCACACAATACCCAAAAAAGAATTTATTCAGTCAAAGACGTAGTGCAACACCGCAGCCACAGAGAAACCAGGCTGCTGCAGCCAGGTTTGGGGCTCCCAAAGAGCTGTCCCAAAGCACAGTTCACACGGTGCTGCAGGGTCCTCCTCCCAGCTGCCAGCAAGGTCTGCTCTTCCCATGGGATTAGTACCACCAAGGCTCCTGTATGGCAGCTGCTTCTCCCCCTCCCCAGTCCTGCTCAGCATCACCCTTCCCCAAAGGGTGTTTGAGGTTAATTAGTTCAGCCCCTGAGGTTAGACCCCTTTCTGGTCCCCGATGCTCAGCTCTGCAAGGTGGCTGACTCACTCCAGACTCCACAGGCTGTCAGGAAGGAATGTGCTAGCTTGCCAGGAAAATGGGGGTTCAGCACTCCCAAAACAACACCCCAAATGACACAAAACCTCTCTGTGTGTACTTTCCAGACATAGGTAGGTTAGCCCCTATCTCCTACTCAAATTTCAGCTTTCTCCCTAGGAAGAAATCCCTGTCCTTCAACTCTCCCATTTCCCAAGTACTGCCAGTGTCTGGCCCCAATTTGAGCTGTTGTGTCCTTGGTGACAGTGACCTTCTACCCTCCCACCACAAGTTCCAGAGCAGCAGGAACCCTAGTCTTGTCCTCGCAAACCACTCTGAAGCTCTTTAAGTGGAAAATAATGTAGCAGATGCAGAAGATCTATATGTAGCAAAGACTGAGTGGGTTTTAAATACTGATAGTTTTTCTATCTAGACCATATGTGAGGACCCCAAAGGGTTTTGCAAACGATGGTGCGGCTTTGATCATGTTGTGATGTGGGAAGACAAAGAAATCATGTCCAATCAGAAATGCAAGCAAAGAGAGATGGTGAGGAGCCAGAAAGAGGACATGGGTCCTGCTTTCCTTTGTCTCCTCCTACACATGGGACATCTCACTGGGTTCAGAGGTGAGGAAAAGGAACACCAGGACTTCAGCCCCCTTTTCAGTGAGTTGTTCTTCACTTGAACAAGAAAGAGCAGAGTGGAGCACACAAAAGCATGACATGGAGATCTTCCCCAGAGCCAGGCACTAGCACAAGAGCCCTAAGAGCTGCATCTGACTCTTCTAATCCCTCACCAAGTAGACTTTCATCATACCCATAATTAGGGATAATAATTTAAAGAGATAGTTGAATACCCAGATCTGTTAATCCTTTAGTGGAGCCTCTTTCCTTTAATCTCTCTGTGGTTCACTAATACATAAAAATGTAGCCAAGCACCCACTGCCCTCATTAGAGTCAAACTTTACACTCCTCCTCTCAGTCTCAGAGGCATGCCAGAGATGAACAGAGGGCAAAAAGGCAGCCCTCTGACCGCTTGAGACATGCAGAAACTTTGAAAACCATCATCCTGGGCTTGTTTCAAGACCGATGTCACAACAGAGGCTGGTTGTCATGGTAACAGGTTATCCGCTATCAAAAACCATCCACAAAAAAAATATCACAAGGAGAGATGGCAACTGGGGGGAGGGGACGGGGGGACGACACACAACGATGACAGACACACAGCAGGGAAGGGGATGCCAAAGGAAGGCTTTGCCTCTGGATGAGGGGGAAAGCAGGAGAGAGCCATCCTCCATGTAGTAGAGGCTGCAAAAATTCACCATTCTCCCTTGGCTCCCATGCAGATGCCAACAGGTGGTAGATCAAGACAGCTTTTGAGCATAGGAGAGAGGAGATGCAGACATGCAGGCTCCTGATTTCCACTGCCATGGAGGTCAGGGTGAGGAAGTTCCCATAGCACCTTTTCCCTGGCAAGGCTGGAGAACTTCATAAAAGAGAAAAAACAACTGAAGGCAAAGAAGGAGATGTGAGGCAATGAGAAGCCTCAAACCTTCCTGTCCAACTAGTGCTGAGCTCTCCATTTGGAGGGAGATTAAAGCCTACAGCCTGGTGGTTGGGAACCAGAGCCATGGGGAGGATGAAGGCCCTGCATAGGGTCAACTGACTTCTCCAAGTCTCCTGCTCCATCTGATCAGATGAACATCCTCCCCTTTGCTATAATTTCTGCTGGAACAATGGATGACCCTGCTCTTCCTGTGACAAAGCTTTGTTTGCCACCAACGTGGTGCT
This sequence comes from Falco cherrug, assembly GCF_023634085.1. Lineage (NCBI taxonomy): Eukaryota > Metazoa > Chordata > Aves > Falconiformes > Falconidae > Falco > Falco cherrug. The sequence continues at coordinate 27,113,873 of NC_073704.1, read as the reverse complement.
TTTGCACATCTCCTCCAGTCTTTTTGTTAGTGCCTTGGCCACGATGCTCCCACAGTGGGCAGTGGGGAGCCCCACTGTCGGGACCAGCAATACCAGTGCCAGCATCTGTCAGGCAAGAGCTGATGCACTTGCTGGGCTAGGAGCAGTTGCAAGTGGGAAGCCATTGTTAATTAATCAGATATGCCATGTAATAGCATTAATCACAATCAATATATTAGATAGGGATGATGAAGACGCTATGCAGTATCTGTCAGATAGCAAATACACCCACATGTCCCAGCACAGTCACACACAGTCCTTAGGACGCTCATGCTCTTCACCTGACCCTCCTGGGTTAACAACACCACTGAGCTCTTTTTGCTTCTGCTTCTGGGATCCAGCCATTCTCCTCTCCTCTGCCTTCTTTGGGGTTCACCCTTCCAGTTTGCTGCCCTCTCTCTTCCCTGCACCCTGCCTATATTCCTTGTTTTTCTCCAGTGACGTAATGTGGAGAGCTGCTCTGAGAGGCACCCGTCTCATCCACACACGCCTCCACCTCCAGGGCTGGCGAAGGCTTTGGGAAAGGCTGGGATTGAGACCTTGATGCGCTGTTGTGTAGGTGGGCAGTGAGGGCCGTGCTGCTCCTCTCGGAGGCCCTCTGCTCCACCAGAAAAGCACATTAGCCTTTGCGGGAGCCGAGTGACAGCAGAGACTGCCTAAAAATGCAACACACTCACACTATTCATCTCAATTGCTCTTCCCATGTTTTCCTGAAGAGCAAACTCCACCTTCTCTTCTCCTGGTGTCCCTCATCGCAGGAGCAAGAATTTTGTGCTGGAAAGGCATCTGCAGTTGGGTGAAAGGTCCTTCCAGAAAGAACACTCCTCCCTTCCCACACACACAGCCACAACCCCCCTGCATAAGCTGGAAACGTAATGCATTTTCTCTGGCAGCTGCCACCACAGAAGTAAGAGGCATCTTTGAGATAACAAGACTTCATTTCAAACAGGAATGGTTTTCATGGCAGGCACAGTGAATAAATGTAACACGCCTATTCTTGCTTCAAGTCCTGCTCTCCCTAACACACACGGAAAAGAAACCTCAGATATATCAAAAACTTTGACAGAGATAATGACCAGCCCAGGTTTAAAAACAGAAAATCATGCCTTAATCTTGGCTAAAAAAAACCCCAAAAAACAAAAACAAAAAACCCCCAACTAAATGCATTCCATTAAAAGCAGATGAGAGGATATGAAAAATGCTTTTGGAGGCTAAATACTAATAAAATGAAAAAAACAAACCCAACAAATTGGCAGAAAAACCTAGTGAGTCATTTAATGCTCTCTGTGCAGCCAGCAGGAGCTGGGCAATTTATGCCTCTCCACAGCATGGTCTCAGGGCTGGTTGCTCAGGGAGGGTGTGTTCAAACCCACCACGTTTTCGGCTGTGCAGAACTAAAAGCCCTTTCCCAGGCCCACTGGAGCTGGAGGGCAGTTTTTCTACCTGCACTGGGGTCATGACAAAGGAGGCTGCGGACTGTTTTTTGATGGTGAACAAAGCAGCCTGTACAGAAGGTCTGCCATGCCCCAGGAAAGCAGTGCCAGCAAGGCAGGAGTGGGGCTGGAGACCCCCAGCAGGAGCTGGGAGTCTTATGTGCAGAGTGTAAATAGGACTGGGAGAAAGGATGTTACAGAACACTGAATGAGAGGCATTTGAAGAGTCCATGTAATCTCATACCACATGCGAAGACTGAAGGAATGATTGCATGCAAAGTTTGCTTTGGAGCTGATGAAGGCCAGCAACCCCCTCTGAGTGAAGCAGAAATGCAAAGCAGTCTCTCCAGGATGGACCAGCAAGCACAGCCAGACTCCCTCTTGCTCAGCTGCCCTCCTGTCATCTTTTTGGGACCCTGATTTGTGGGGCTGTGAGATGCCTAGAGGTAATTCTAGGTGGAAGGGTCTGCCACACTGCGTGGGGCAGCAGGAGACTGCTTCCCATAGAGACCAGGCACCACAGTGACTGTCCAGCTTGTACTTTCCCTGTTTTCGTGAGATCTCAGGAAATCTGAAGCTACCCGTTTAAAGTAGACCTTGACATTTCTCAGTGGAAAAATAGTCTCTGTAAGTCCTTTGAACACCATCTGGAAAGTTTGAGGTCCCTCGGTCAGGCTCAGGAAGGGACCCTGATTCCCAGCTGCACTTTGTGGGAGTATTTGAGTTTTTTCTTAGCAGAGAACATTAGGTATGTTCATAACTTCAGGTGCTGGAGAGGTTGCACTGCTTTGCACAGATGGCTGAGGTACAATGGGGCTGAGCCTGCACTAGCAACAGGTAATTAGCTACAGCTAATGCCAAACCTAGCTGGCTAATGATCAGTTGGGGTTGTCCTAGATAGCCATGTCTTGACAGACCACCAGCTGGACAGCGAGTGGAAGTCTAAATAGTGACCTGAATGACTTGCATCTTAACTCTCTTCTCCCTATAAAGCCATGAGAACTGAGACAAAGCCAAGACAAAGTCTTGGTATCTGCACTTGCTGAGCCCTTGTTTATGAAAGCAGGAGCTGGACCAGAGCAAATCTCCTCTCTATGCCTCCTGACAGCAGACCTGGCTACTTAGGTGGGATGAAAAACATGCGTGGAGATTTAGGCCTTTCCCAGATTTAATATTCTGTGTTCAAAGGAGGCTTTACTCTGATTAAGACCTAGGATAACATTTCTTTAACTAGATGTAAATTACAAAGATGAACTGTCTGATTTACAGCTTTAGTTTTTGATCAGGGAGAAGAAACCAGAGATGATGAAATAGTCATAAGTTCGAAGTTATTTATATTTTTGCTAGAGGATGAGTCTCAAATGACTAAAACAAATCCAGCTGGGATTAACCAGCTGTATGTATAGAATTGTATACCTATTGTTGGAATCAAGGCTCAAATCCTCCTCTCCCAGCTAAAACTTTATACTACCTTCTTCTTACCAGTAGCCATCTTTCTTACTGTTTTTGGCAAATGGGTGCTGGGTGTGTGAAGAACAGTAGGGTTACAGACTCTGAGACATAAAACAGTGGGGTGATTTACACAATACTTTTCTGAACTGACTGTTGTTATAGGGGAGACTTTGAAATTGCGTAGATCAAGTTGCATGACTCCAAGGTAAACCTCAATCCCAAATGAAGGACTTGGGCTCCTCTTACAAGTAGTTTTCCTCTTCTTGCTAGCTATTCCTATTGAGAGGCTGTTCCTGAATGTCTCTCCTTTGAGAATCAGTGCTGGCTGCTACTGTACATCGTTCCTTCACACTATGGTCTCCCACCTCCAGCAGAGCTAGAATAGCTCAGCATCTCTCCTTCAGACTTTGCTTTCTTAGGCTAACCACATGGCTGGTGTCTTCCTCTCGTCTGACGAGGTCTCCTTGCCTGTGCCCATCCCAGAAAAACCCTCCTCTGCCCACACCTCCCCAGGAAGGCTTGCCAGTGCCATGGTATGATTTTCCTGTCTCTACAGGAAACACCGGGCCTGCTAGCTCCAGCATCGCCATTCCAGCTGCAACACTGTAAGTCCAGGCTGTTATTCCCTGTACCCTACTCCATTTAATGTCATTTCTATTACCCAGGGTAATCCAAAGCTAAGACTCTCATTCTTTTCTCCACGGCCAATGACTCTGAACCTCATGTCATCAGCAGATCTCATTAGTGCCTTCCTGTAATAGCCCACCAAGCCACTCCGTCCTTCAGTCAGGCTTTTCCCTCCCCTTGGGAAAGCTGATAAGCAAACCCCACCGTGCCAGCAGCTATGGCCAGGGCTGTGCTAGCAAAGCAGGGACTACAGTGCTGGTGATTATTCTGCGAACGTACAGAGATGGAGAGATTGCAACACTCCCTCTGTTACACATAATTTTGTTTTCTTTTCCTTTTTTCTTATCTTTTGTTTTTACACCTTGTGTTTTCCCAACCTTCTCATGTCCTTTGTAAGGTGCAAAAAGGAACATGAATCCATACATGTATGTACTGTAAACACCCATGATTCCTGTATGGAAGAGGATCTTTGCATGTGAGATTTCCTCAGTGCTGAACAGTCCCTTCTGTAGTGTTAGTGGGTTTAGTGTTCACAGGTCCCCTGAGACCTGACGTTATCACCCATGACCTTAAGTACGCATATTAAACATCTATCCTGTGTGCTTTGTGGAAGCCCAGGGGGATACAGAGGGGACATTCTAACCACTACAGGGGCACTGACTTGTAAGGATCAGCACTGATCCACTCTTCCTGCACAGACAGCTAATAATCTCCTTGCTTACTAAGAAATTTACTCAGCTTTAAGTTACATGTTTGACTGACTCTAAATAAATGCATTTACTTGAGATTTATAACAAAACAGGCAGGCACCTCCTTTTTCTTAGAATTCATAAGGATTAATTTTTTTTCATCTGAACATTGTAACTGAGTTTCTCTGCTACCTAAGGCCTTTCACTTTTCCTGCACTAACAGCACAGAAAGGGAACTGGGTCCCTGTTATGCATATAGTATTTGCACAACTCCACAATTAACATGTACCATTTGTATCTGCTAAACTTCATTAACCACGCATAAGATCCTGCAACAGCTTCTCCATCGCATGGAGGCATTTCCTGGGCTGTCACCCAACCATGGCCATATCACAGAATAATAGAATCATAGAATCATTTAGGTTGGAAAAGACCTTTGAGATCATCAAGTCCAACCATTAACCCAGGATTGTAAAGTCCAGCACTAAACCATGTCCCCAAGCACCACATCTACACATTTTTTAAACACCTCCAGGGATGGTGATTCCACCACCTCCCTGGGCAGCCTGTTCCAGTGCTTGACCACTCTTTCAGAGAAGAAATTTTTCCTAATACCCAATCTAAACTTCTGTCAACCAGGCTCTTAAATAGTCCAAAGTTGGCCCTCCAGAAGTCCAAGGTAGTGGTTCTGTTGACCCTCCCTCCTTATTTCTCCAAGAATCGAAAACTCTATCATCTTATGATTGCTATGTCCAAGACATCCTCTGACCACCACCAGTCCTTCCCTGTTTGTAAAGAGGGGGTCCAGCAGGGTATCTCCCCTGCCTGGCTTACTGACCAGCTGTGTTGGGAAGTTATCTTCCACACACTCCAGGAACCTCCTGGACCGTTTCCTCTCTGCTACGTGGTATTTCCAGCAGACATCTGGTAGGTTGAAGTCCCTCATGAGAACAAGGGCTAGTGATCTTGAGACTTCTCCCAGTTGCTTTTAGAATGTTTCATCTATCTCTTCATCCTGGTTGGGTGCTCTATAACAGACTCTCACCAGGATACCCACCTTCTTGGCCCTCCCCCTGATTCTTACCCATAAACACTCAAACCTACTGTCACCATCATTCAGCTCTAGACAGCTGAAACATTCCCTGACATACAGGGTTACCCCACCATCTCTCCTTCCTTGTCTATCCCTTCTAAAGAGTTTGTAGCTATCTATTGCTGCACTCCAGTCACGTGAGCTATCCCACCGTGTTTCCATGACGGTGATTATGTCATAGTCTTCCTGCTGCATGATGGCTTCCAGCTCCTCCTCTTTGTTGCCCATGCTTCAGGCATTGGTATAGATGCACTTCAGCTGTGCTATCGATCTCGCCTCCAACCCTGGCATGCCACCTCCAGGCTCATCAATAACGAGCTTGGTTTTATTCCTTTCCCTCTTTGAATCTAGTTTAAAGCTCTCTCGATGAGCCCTACTAACTCCTGATCTAGGATCATTTTCCCCCTTTGAGACAGGTGAATCCCATCTGTTGCCAGCAGGACTGGTGCCGTGTGAACTGACCCATGATCAAAAACGCCCAAAATCTGGCCGTTAACACTCGGCCCAGAGCCAGGTATTGATCTGTGTGACTTCCGATTACATGCACCATCATTCCCTGCAACTGGCAGGACAGAAGAGACCACCACTTGTGCTCTTGATCCCTCAGCCAGTTAGTCCAAGTCCCTGAGGTCTCCCTTGATTGCCTTCAGACCTCATCATTGCCCACCTGGAAAACCAGTAATGGGTAATAATCAGATGAGGGAGTTTTCTAGTATCATCCCTTACCTGGCCCTGGGGAGGCAGAAGGCTTCCCTATGGGTTGGGTCTTGTTGGCACATTGGGCCCTCCGTTCCTCTCAGAGCGGAGTCATGGATGACAACCACCTTTCTTTTCTTCCTAACAGAGCTGGTCTTGATGTGTGGGGTTGACCAGCTCTCCCTAGGCAACTCCTTCAACCTGGACAGGCTTTCATCCACATGGTCATTTTCCTGGCCTTCAGGTTCCAGAGCCACATACCTATTGTGTGGGTGAACGAGGCTGGGGGATGATTCACCTGCTGCCGTGAGCAGAGACCTGTTTCCATTCCTCCCCATCTCTTAGGTCCCCTCCATCTGCCTGGAGGTGAGTAGGCAGCGGAGCCTCAGCTCTCGCAATGTGTCCATGTGGTGTGTTTGTCTCAGGGGTGGTAGAGAGCAGCCCCACCAGTCTGTCTCCCTCTCACACTTCGATACTCCTTAACCTTCCTGCTTCCCCATCCAGCTCTGCCCCCGGGCTGAGCAGATCGTCCACCCGGTCACACCGCACAGGGTTATCTCTGCTGCCCTCCGATAGCAGTGACAGGCTCAGGCCCCCCTGCAGCCCTGGACAGCTGCACGGTTACATGGGAGCCCGCTCTGGATCGCCACATGCCTTCCAGTGCTGGCTTTTGGCCGAGTGGAAACCATGGCTTGGTTTCTTCTGGGGGGGTGATGGCCACTGCTGGAGCCCACCTCTTTGAGCCGTTAGGGGGACAGCGCCCTCCCCGTGTGCCCCCCCACACCAACTGCCAAGCTCCACCCTGGCTGAGCACCAGGCACTGTTCACCCACTCTGGTCCCCCACGCTCCCTGCAGCTACTTCTGTACGTGTCGAGGTTTGCCCGCCTTCACTCCTGGCCCTCCCCATGCTGAGCCAGAGCTGTCTATCACCTCCTGGGAGAGCAGATTCTTCCTCTGGAGAAGCCCAATTGCTCTGGAAAGTCCAGTGCCACCTGAAGGCATCAAACTTACTGCTCAGTGTACAACTCAGCTACTTGACAGATGGAGAGGAGGTGTACATGGGCTAATAGTAACTGGAAAGGCGGCAGGTTAAGTCCAAAGCAGGGAGGCAGTAGACTGTCACTAAAAGCAGTAATTTACCCTCAATGCTACTAGCGTGCAGGCCTACCACAATTTAGTAACTCCAAGGAGAGACCTAGACAGACTGCAGAAGCAGTGATTTCCCCAGCCTGGTAAGTGGCCCACACACTTGTTTAGATGCCCTTTCGTCAGGACACAGTTGTGTGGATGCCCTTTCCAAAACCATCATGAGAACTTTCACACCCATCTGTGGGAACAGGCACTGCCATTCTGATAGAAAGCAAGCTTCTTGAGATAAACACAAGCCCTAACATCACACTGGGGACCAGAGGCAGGTGGAAGACATCTCCTTAACTTGGTAACACTGCTCCAGGCAGTCCATTGGGTCTGGACTGGAAAGGTCCCCAAGCAGCAGGTAGAGCCACCACGGTGACACTGGGATCACTTCTAACAATTACTCTTCTTTCTACCCCTTCTGAAGCTTGGGGCTGTTTTCCTCTTAGTCTTCTCCCTTACTAAATCTTTATGTGTTGTCTTGAGGACTTCTGAGTCTTGAGGACTCAAGTACTTGGCACAGTTTGATCAGCTGGACATCCCTTTCCTGACTCTTCAAAACCAGAGAGAAGAGGATGGAAAAGGCTTTGAGGACCTCACATAAAATGATCTGAGTGCATTAAACCAAATCAGCTAGTAAGGTATTCACGTTTCACAGACGTCACAACAGCATGCAAAGATAAGGGAATGGACATCTTTCAGTGCCCAGCTCAGAGGCCCATCCCACCCACTGCTCCCAGGTGGCAGAAATGACAGCATGTTCTCAGACTGCCAGGATGAGAAACAGTGCATTTATACTGAGGGAGGAACATGAGATTGAGGAGTGTGGCTTGGCCAGAAATCCAGAGGCAGAGATCCTTTTCAAGACTTGGCATGTCTGGTCAGACAGGACATGTCCTGGCTTTAAAGCAGTTCTGTTATTTGGGACTCTGGTCCCAGTGTTAGAAAGGTAGGAGCTCACGAAAGTAGTGATGGGAACAGTTACAGAAGCTGGTCAAACTTCCAAACTTCCAATAAGTTTCAGGCTGAGCTTTGGATCAATTCTTATTCCTTCCAGATTCCTTCACTCATCCCTCCTGGGTACTCTTGATCAAATCACAAAAATGCTGAGCAGATTCTTACAACATACCTTCTAATAAGCCCTTTAGGAAAGCAGAGTTGACAGCAGCTTACAGTTTTTTATTTCTTCTTTTTTAAAACTAGCTCCCCAGCCTCTGCCAAATGCAAGGATGCCAAGTATGATCAGGTTGTGGATGGCACCATTCGCTTGTGTCAATCCTTTTCATGCTAGTTGAGCAGACAGGACATATGGGCCTATCCTTAACAAAGAGTACACAAGAAATAAATAGGAGATTTCAGCATATCAGTAAACTTTCAAGTGCAAGATTAACCCAAGGACTGCCAGATGCAGACAGGAGCTGCTATAAGTTAAGAAATATTTTTTTAACTCCAGTTCCTGTAGATACATCCTGGAAGGGAATACAGTGGAGAGGAGAGGTCTCCAAGACCATACTGCACCGTGCTTCATCTCCACGGACTAGGGTCTGGCAAACCAGCATCTCAGACAGAGCATGTTTAGCCTCTCAAACAGAGCCTGCACTTTATCTTTACATCTTGAGGTTAGTCTGGTCCTCTGGACCATATCCTGATCCCCCACAACCCTCCTACCATTTCAGAGGTGAGAAGCAGAACTGTAAAGCCATGTTTGGTAAGACTTGCCTCTCTAGTGAGTGGAGAGAGAAGCTTAATCTGCTTATCTTAATGAAGAGAAGGTGAAGATGTGATGCAGCTGCAGTCTGTTAAGTACTACCACTGGGAGAAGGCATTTAACAGTGGAGGGCTTTTTAATCTGGTAGACAGGCAGAATGAGATCTAGTAGGTGGAAGATGAAAGCAGGTAGATACAGTCTAGAAACAAAGTGCATTGTTTTTGAAATAGTGAAAGCAATTAACCATTAAAGAACCTATGAAGAGATGCACTAGGTCCCCCAGCTCCTGAAGTCTTAAAACCTGGCTGTGTTTGGAATGATAGGTGTCACCAGGTCTGAAATGAGGGCAACCTGCTAGTATTTCACACCACAGAGAAACCAGGATAGTTGGTTTATAAAAGAACCACTTAAAGAAATCCATTAATTTACCTTTGCTTCCTAAAGGCTTCTGAATGTCTGTTTAGTAACTGTTGCCTTCCAGCCATGAGCTGTGCATCAGGCAGTTACATACATTCTCCACAGGAGAACGTTAACCAGGCTCTTAATCACTTGCACACACTCCGCCTCTCACACTTCAGTTTTCAAGGGCCCTATGGTAACTGTGACCTCTGCTCCAAGCCTATACATGACCAGAATAACCTGCCTTCTCTTGCAGCCCAAATTCATGCTCTCTTCTCACACTGTTTTCTCCCCACATCTCTTGGGTGCAGACATTCCCTCCCCCTCCCCTGAATCCACTCAGAGGCTGAAAATGCATCTCAACCCAGCCAGAACATCTGGCTCCCAGTTTGGAACATGCTTCTCCCTGTTTTTGTGCTTGCTGGGGTGTGAGGAGGATCTCTGTGCTACTCAGGCTCATGCTGAGTCCCAGATGCCCCTCCAGCCCCCACCTGGAAGCAGTTGTTCTGGCCAAGCCACTACACTCTGAATAACTGGAGCTGCCACAAGCAAAATGGTCTTGCTGGCATCCAACTGGTAACCAAAGGGACACATGGGTGCTGTTGAGAGAATCAAGGACTTTCTCTCCCAGTTACCACAGGCATGGGAATGACATGTCCTATGGGCTTTTTCCATTCTCACTGGCACGCTGAGCACTTGCCAGAGACCCTCTTGTCCAAACCCTTTGAGACACTTTGGCAGTCCAGTCCTGAAGGCCTTCCCCAGGGCACAACACATTTGTGCACTAATGCAGGCAAAAATGTGTCCCCCAGTTCCTGCCCTGCCCCAATGTTCCCAGTGACCACCAATGGTCTGTCCAGTTCTCTAGCCTGAACTCTAAGCAAATCCACAAGATCTTAGTATGGAGACACTCAAATCAAAATGCTCAGTCACACCTGAAGTATCAACCTTTGGCCCGAACTGCAGTCTTTTGGATTATCCCAGTACATGCTTTGGCCAGCATATGTCAGATACATCCCATCATTTCAGCAGCGCTGCTGAATTTAAATCTTCCCTCTCCCCTGCAGTCAGGGCTACCCCACCTTTGCTCTGTCATCACTGCCATCTCTACAGTGTTGCGTCTCCCTCTATTGTGACTTCCACCACCCTCATCCAGATATCATGGAGTCTCACCAGGTTTCACTCCTCCCTTTTTTAGCGTGGTTTGTAATGCGAACGAGGCTTACAAGGCCATATTGTTGGTTACACGCAGGTCTGTGTACACCACCCAGTAACTCATTTTCAAGTCATTGGTCACTTTCAGCCAAATTTGGCAAGGACCGGAGGGCTCCAAGATAATAAATGTGCTCATGTTATAGGACAATGCATATAAAAGAGAAACCTTATTAAAAACTGCCAAAGTAGGAAAATCAGTGCACTGAGCTAAATTCCTTATTAGACTCTGGAGTATCCAACAAGATGGAGAGGACAGAGACAGGTGTCAGAACTGTCCTGGTATCCTGGAAATTGCTTTAGCTCACACAGCTAGGCACCAGAGAATTTCACTGCAAGGCACAGAGGAAAGCAGTCTTGACCAGCCTTGACCCACCCTTTTCTTCAAGACCTCTGCTGAAGATCCAGGGTCTTTTCCTCCTGGAAACCATGGAGCTAGGACCAGGGTGCCAGCACTGGAGACAGTGTTTGCTGAAGCTGTTGGTGGAGGATCTTCCCGTCTTGAAGACATCTAACAAGCAGGAAGAGCACATTTTCCAGGTCACTCTCTGCCTGCAAAGTAGCTATGTCACTCCAGGTGACTGGGTTGTATGCTGAGGAGCCGAGAAGGCAGAGACTTAATCAAAAGAGAGACTGGGAGCTTTCCCTCCACAGGGATCCCGTAGGTGTTCAGAGGTTTTACTACATGAGGAAAGCCCGTCTGCCAAAAGCAGAGGGAAATCAGGGGCTGGGGATTCCTGCTTTGTGCAGAGCCACCCCAGTGGGACAGTGTTCACAGGGCAGCGCTGGAGAGCTGAGTAATGGGTCCAGCAAGAGCTAATACACCCACTGGGACTTATAAATCATCCCAACGGGGTCATTGCTTTGCTACTAGATGAGGTGTGACTTTACCATGCCCTGAGACTAACCAGGATGTGGAAAACACAGAGGGCTCCAAGACACGCAGCTTCCCACTGCGTGCAAACATGCTCTGTACAGCTCGGACAGCCACTGGGGGTCCTGTTCCTTTGTAACAACCTGGTGTTATGTGCAGCTGTGACATGGCTTTTGGCCACGCACTGGCCCTGCTTGAGGCCGATCCTTGGACTCCTCCTTGGATTTATCCAAGGGGATAAAGTAATTCCCTTGTCTTGGCTGCTCCTTGGAAGGGTGCTCTCTGTCCTGTCATGCTTTCTCAGTGCTGTCCCAGGGGTTTTCAGTCATGCTTAGGTTTAACCTGTGCAAAGCCAGGGCATGCCACACAGAAAAGCAGGGCCAAAGACTCAGCAGGTGACATCCTCAGAGGAGGAGAGGAAATTAAGCAGGTGCAAGGGCAAGAAATGCAGGCGCTGGGCATTGCTGCATGAACCCCATTTCTCCTGCCTCCTGCCCTCAGCAAGACAGCCTGTCCCCAGGCTCCAACACCAGTGCTCCCATCCTGTGTCTGAGCAGCCCCAGCCTGGTTACTGCAATGCCCTCATGTCTCTATCCTTCAGACAAGCTCTCCCCGGGGACTGTCAAATCTGCTTGTGCTGATGCTGACACCTATTAACAGTGTGGCTCAGGCACTGCTGAGATATAAATATAGCAGGGACTGCATCGGCAGCCAAAGCTGCTGTGCGGGAGGGGCTGGTGTGAGAGGCTGCATCGATGTGCATTTTGCTGGCACACACAAACTCTCTCTGCCCATGCAGAGAACAGCTGAGCTCCGGACCTGCTGTGTGAAACAGAAACTACCCAGCCGCTTTTAGCTCTGCTGAAAACCTGCGCTTTCTCCTATTGCAGACTGCCACTACCTCCAGATACAGCCACAGCCTTTGTCTCAGCCTGCAGAGACTGTAGCTATACCTGGGAGAGGCACTGGTGTACAACCCTGTACATGGAGCCACCAGAAAGAGACTCAGAGTCACTGCAGCACCGACAAAGCAGCACTTCTTGATCCCCAGGGCCTTTGAACTCTGTTGTCAATCTCCGGTTTGTGCCCTCCTGATCGGAGAAAGAGCATCAAAAGGTGGCGATTGCCTGATGGTCACATAGGGAAAGGAGGAAGAACAGCTGGTAAGCAGAGAGCACTGGGGCTCCCAGCAGCAGCCGGAGGACCAGGAGAGGGGTGTGCTGGGGAGATAAACAGGAATGACTTTCAAAGGGAAAGTGGCAGGGTATTGTGCATGATTTTCCAGTTCTTCCTACCTTCCCAGCTCTCTGTTCATTCAGCGACACTTACAGCAGCCTCCTGGAAACACATTTTTGCACCAAGTGCTGCTGCCTTTCACGTTTTCTGGGGCTGCCGCAGCTGCAGTGGGAACAGGAGCAGAGGAGAGCCACAACCACATCACGTTGCTGCGGCTGTGCTCAGTGCCCCAGGCAGGCGTGGGCATAGGGGAGCGGGAGCTCTCTTAGCTGTCCTGATCAAACTCGAGCTGGCTTTATTTCCCATTACATCGTTGCTCTGAAATGCCAGGCTGCACACATGCATTTGCTACTGTGGGCTTACTCCTCCAGAAGAGGTTGCTACATAAATGCTTTTAATGACAAAACAAGCAGAATGGAAGGATTTACTCTGAAACCCAGGGAGATACAGAAGCTTGTCAAAGAGGGAGAAGGCATGACGATGACATGAATGAGTGCCAGCCATCCCCAACTGCTGCTGGGTTTGGGACCCAAGCGCTGGGCTATGCCTGCTTTTTCAGACTGGAATGGATGCTTTTTCGAGGCGGGATGGTCCATCTGGGCCCCAGCTATGGTTCTTTAAGATACCTTAGCATCACCACCTGCAAAAGAACCAGGTGCCACCAAAAGCCAGGCATGAATGCACTTGTGGGCATTCACAATTATTTGAAGATAACAGTTTGAATAATGCTCCAGGACACAACAGAAGTCATTTAATGCCAAGGAGATTATGACCTATTGAACAATGAGGCTCATTAAAGGGAAGGGCTGGCAAGCTAGAGAGAGTGAAAAAACTGTATTTCCTGAAGCTGAACTTCCTAAAAAGACCCATATCTAAAGGCAGCATATTCTCCTTTGACAGCTATTATAGGCTGGGATGTGAAGTAGAGGATGGGGGTGAGTCATTATAACCTTTTTCCCCCTTAGCAGATAAGGAAACTGAGGCACAGGCAGCCAATTAAATGGAGATAATCAGTGCATTTCTGAGAGCTAATGTGGAGACATCCAAACTTCTCTTCCAGGCCATAAACATCTGTAGTTAATGACAAAATGTTAATTACTGGCAATCAGCTAATGAGGGTAAAAGCTGAACTAATTTTCTGCTGCCTGAAATGCTACTCGAGACCGTGTTTTGCCCATCAGCTGAACTGCTATTTAAAAAGAGGATGAAAAGGAAAAGGGAAAAAAAAAAGCATTTTGGCACCTCAGTCTGCCTCCCCTGCCAGAGCGGATTAGTGCGGGGTTCGGGGGGGGACAGCGGGGACGGGACAGGACACAAGACAATTCACTGCTGCAGCCAGGCCCTAGTTCATTTTCCGTGTCAGGCAGTGAATCAGCTACAAGCCAAATACTGGGCTCAGGGGCCCTGCTGCCCAGTCCTGCTGCCCACTGAGAGCAGCTCAAATGACTTTATGGAAGGGTGGAAATCCTGGTTCTTCCTTACGCTCAGTAGAGACTCTCAGCAACTCTGCTCTCCATAGTGAGACAGGGACAATTTGCTGCCCCTCTTTTCATCCATCTGGGAGCTCAGCCCCACTCATCCCCGGCATGGGGCAGGTCTAAATCACCCCCTTCTTGCCTTTTGAGGTGGCAGCTGGAGATGGCACTCCTGGAGCAGTAAGCCAGCACGTATTGCTGCTGTGCATGAGTAACCAGCAGCCCTTCTGGAGGAGGCTGTGCGCTACTGCTGGGCAGAATGATTCATCTGTCACATCATGTCACAGACATGGTGGCAATAGCCCTGGAACAAAAGGCAGAGCCATGGGGTAATTTATCATTATGGTGACTATCAGCCTTGGACTGATCAGTCTGGGTGGTCACATCTCCAATGCATGAAATAAAACCTCTCTCCATGGCACTGAGAAGGGAAACACAACATTGGAGTCACCAAGGATCTGGCCCTAGTGGGGACCATGAACCAGTATATTGTACAAAGTGGTTTTGGGTTATGAAGATGTTTAATAAAGTCTTCCACATTGAAGTAGGGGGCTGGAGCTTAGCCATCAGCATTGCTTATGGCGCAGTAAAACCAACTTTGACCGGCACTGTGCTTTACCCTGCCCTGGCACAGTGGATTCACAGTAGCTCCATGCTCTGAGACCAGAAATGCCAGGCTGAATCTCAGGCAGGATGAGCAGCTAAATGCCCCTTACCCTCTGACTCAGTTGCCAGGGGCAGCTACTTCTGGAAACTGCTACCTCCAGAATTCAGCTTTAAACCAGTATTTCAGATGAGTCCCAAGCTCCCACTTACAGATTGCATCCCAGGGATTTGTCTCGGATTTGCCTCTTTCCTACGGTCACATCAAACCAGGTTTCTCATACAGCACATCCCAGCTGCTCTCCTGCCAGCCCTTCCCTCTACCCTGGAGGGAGCCCAGGCTGGCACCCAACCCAATGGGCTGCAGTGCTCCCCTCCCCCGCTGCACACCTCCAATCAAGCAAATGCCTTCAGTCACAAATGCCAACAGATCTGTTTTCTGCCCAGCTACCAGCTGAGGAACACCACCCCACCACCAACCCCCCCTAAATTAAGCCAATTCCCAGCTTTCCGATAAAGCTCACGCCTTTACAGACTCACCTCCCCTGCCACGATGCTGACTGTCAATCAACTTCTACTACTGGTGCAATTAATTCCATCTCCCTTTGCAGCCCCAGTTCACTGCATGCAGGGAGAGAGATCACATTTCATGCTTTAAAGGGCTTAACACCCCTCTACACACGCATGCATCCGCACACTAGCTGGGTGGCCGGCAGGGTGATTTCAAACAGACTGAAGGAATGGGAAATAAACAGGTCTCCTCATAGACAATCAGATTTAGGGGGTGAGAGGACAAAGCAAACATGAGCTGCTCCTGTGCAGTGCGACACATGCTCACCATAACATGCATAAGCCTCTTACCCAGGTCAGGGCTGTGCCCACCCCACAGCCCATGTAGGTGAGGGTTACCTAAGCTCTGCGTTTTCTCACTCGGGCCATTTGTAACTTGTTTTCCAAACCAGCAGCTGCTGCAATGTCCTGGTAGTCCTTTCCCCTGCTAAAAGCTAGCTGCCTTGCAACAGGGCCAGATGAAGAGGTGGCTGGGGGGGCCACAAAGCAGAATATGTTTAGTATTTACCTCCATGGAGAGCATCCCCTGCCTTGGCACTAAGGCTGAGGGTCCAGCTGTGCATACTGAGCCAGGGCGGGAGGAGTAGGTCCTGCCACGCGGCATTTCCAGGGATGGCTGTGCCAGCCTGAGCCCGGGGAGCTATGGTGAGCCCAAGGGTGGCTCTGCTGCCAGCAGGTCCCTGCAGCTGGCTTGGCTGCTCAGTATGAGATTTCTGCCTCATCTGCAGGGGATTTGGTGGCTTTGGGGAGGCAGCACAGAATGAATGGTAGAAAATGCATTTAATAAAAATGTGGAGCCATTTTCCATGTGCTTTGATCCAAGGCTATCCAGATGTCATGTGTTCTTTAATAAGTTAAGCATCCTAGTACCTAACAGAACCGGCTACTCTCATTTCAACTTCATATATGTGGAAAGCAAGGCACAAGTAGAGCAAAGGGAATGGCTGGAAACTGCAGGGAGATGAGATGTGCCGGTGACACTGGCTCTCCAGCAACAAAACCTGCCCTATTAAGTAACTCCAGAAGCTGGGAAATTTACAAGGGGTTCTCCACGCAGCTACTGGCATTTGGCAAGCTAAGCTAGTGAGAACACGGGGAGGCAAAGCAGAGAGGCAGGACCATGCTGGGGCCATGCATGGGATGAAGAGAAGGGCAAGGGGGTGATGGAGCTGCCCATCACAGTGTCCCACTCCTGGCTGCTTCAAGTCCCCACTCAAAGCTGGGCTAACCCACCACCTAGGGTGCCCAGAGAAGTGATGCTTGGACATCACGTATGCAGTGCAGAGGGAGAGCCCTGGCCAGGGCCAGGCAAGCAGCAGACAGCTAGGAAGGAACAGGGAAAATAATCTTTGATGGGAAAAAAATAATCACTTCGGGCCACAGCAGAGATGGCTACACCACAAGTGAAAATCACAGGTGTTTTCTTCTACCCCATGAGTATGTGCACAGCCCACCCGGGGGATGGGTGATGGGTTTCTCTGCACCCAGCACTCCCTTGCCTGGGGCTTAAAGGGAGAGACCAGTTTGCTACAGAGCCTGGGACTGGGAGCCAGCACTGCCCTGACACCAAAATCCAATTCCTCCCTGTCTTCTGCAAGACTCTTCCAGCCAGCTCCAAAGCTCTCTGAATTCAGCACGTTTCCCAGCAATGCCACCACCCTCCGGGCTGATGCCATGGAGAAATATTTCTGGACAACTGCTGCCAACAGCTCCCCAGATGACCGTAGTGGGAAAATCTTACAGGTCACTTTAGCTTATGATATTCAGGCTACATTTTACAAATGTGCTCTCTGTAGTTCAGCTCCGTGAGAGCAAATGAGCTGTGTGCCTAGTGTGCAGGGGTTGCTGCATCTCTCTTTTCTTCTGCATTAACACAACATGGCTGGCGTGCCTGATACTGCAAGATCAAGTCAATAACTACTATTGTTATTATCTTTATTAATCAATAATAATATCTGTATTTCCTCTTGTGGGGCTTCCTAGCACATCCTTTCCTATTTATCCCCTGTCTTATTTATGTCCTGAGCTTGCAATTAGATCTGGGCAAGCAGCTGCCAACATTGACCCAGCTGCCGAAACTCAGCCACACTCTCACAGACAAGTCCCTTTCACGGCAGGGACAATTCGACCGACTTCAATCAGCCTGCCTGCGAGGAGAGAGCCTCGTGGAGCCAGGGCCAAAGCCGTCAGCTCCTCTAGGCAGCTCTGCCTGCGCTGAAAGGGCTGTAAGTACCTAACCTCCCTCCAGGGAGACACAGAGACATCTGCTACAGCTGTAAAAACAGATAAAATGAGGCAAGGTTAATAGTGGCTATCTTGGGCATGTGTGTCTGTGTCTCCTTTTTTTGTGCTGTCTGAGGGCTGTGTAATTGTCAATGCCTTTACCTTGATAGTCTACCTGGGGAGAAGGGACAGCACTGTCCCCCCAGTGCCCAGGCAGGAGCTGGTGTGTGGGCAGAGACTCGATGGAGGACACACAGGAGCTCTGCGGCAGAGTAGGGATTTACACTACAGGCTTCCAAGTGCCAGGTGAGAGGTTTCATCTTGGCACCATCCTTTCTTCCTTTAACTAGCCTCTATGCCCCTCCCCAGCTTCGCATTCATCCTCTTTCTAATGAAGCCTGTTGGTCCTACCCTGCCTGGCGACACTCCTTCAAAAACCATGGCAAATTCCTGAACTAAGCTGCATTTCAGCAGTGAGAAGCTACCTCGCCATGAGAGAGTTCTTACTTTGGGAGAGAACAAAACTCATTCTGCCTAATTGCTCCTGGCAGCGTGCCCTGCTGTAACGAAGGTGGGAGCACTGTGGCAGGGGGAGCACAGTGGCAGGGGAAGGCAGTGCTATGAGCTTCAGAATCCATCCTTTTATGCTAAAAGCACAACACGAGGCTGGGCTTGCTCCTTCAAGTCGCTTGCACTGTGGAGAGCAGCGCCTGCCTTTAGACAAAATCTGCCTTGCACACATACCCAGCTCTGAGTGCTGGGAGGAGGCTTGTCTTGCTTTATTTTTAATTCTCTGAAAAGCCTAAAATACACTACAAGTGAGAATTTAAACGTGGAAAGGCTTTTTCATGGACCCTTTGGACTCTGTTTCATGTGCCCAGTGGGCTTTGCAGCAGTTAGTTTTGCCTCCCAGCTCCCGGGAGGGAGGGAGGGAGGTGTTACTATTTGTGGTTTGCCAAATAGGACAGCAAGGTGGATGCCTGAGAAATTAAGTCTGTGGCCTGACAGTGCTTCTTGAAAGCATTAACACACTTTCTTCCTTCTCACCCGCTGGCACAGTGACATTTCAGACTTCTGCTTGGGTCTGGCTCTCCAGAGACCTCGTAGCTGTTCCCTAATGCCGCTCCTTTCACAGCAGCTTGGGTAAGAGTCGAAGCCCATGCCACCACTGGGAAAACGGCTCCTCTGCAAACCAGCTGTCTGGTACCAAACCCTGCAGAAAGACCAGGAAAGCTGCCCCTGTCCAGGGACCGACCAGCTGGTTGTGGCATGTAATCCAAACTCAGAGGGTGTAGGAGAATGGGAGGAAAATTTTATAAGAAGAAATTAAGAGCATTTTAAAGGAATGTGAATCAACTATTTTACACTTTTGGAGTCTGAAGGTCTGACTTTGGTTAAATAAAGAACTTTGTGGACACAAAACCAAATGTGTCTCAAGCAGCCTGGACTTGTGGGCAGGCTGTAAATCAGTCAAGATTGCCCGGTCATTCTGAACACAGGGATGCTCAGGGTCTGTCACTAGCAAAAGCAGGCAGGGAAGAAACTCCCTGTCTGCTGGTGCTGGCTACGCTCAGGAGATACAGAGGTTGCCTGTGACAGCCACACCTGGCCAGGTGAGCCCATGCTGCCTTTCCAGAGCTGTCCTCTTTGCGCAGCTCCTTCACTAGGGCAGGCTGCATTTTGGCACCAGTTTCTCCCTTGGCTACACAGGACCAGATTTAAAACCTTTCACCTGCTCCCTTGAAGGAGAAAATACGCAGCATTTCAAAGCATGCTTCAAGTGACCACACTCAAGTCTTTTGGTAGCTGAACCTCTCAGGCAGAAACCAGCATCCACAGGCAAACAGGGAAGGTATTTTCCCTTGAAAGAAGGTGCTGCAGTGAGGCATAGATATATCTTTTTTCTTTCTGTCTTTGAATATCGCAGATGA
Source organism: Falco cherrug (assembly GCF_023634085.1). NCBI lineage: Eukaryota > Metazoa > Chordata > Aves > Falconiformes > Falconidae > Falco > Falco cherrug. The sequence continues at coordinate 27,094,478 of NC_073704.1, read as the reverse complement.
ACTCCATTAAGCAGTGACTGAGCAGACGGCACTGAAAACAAACACCAAATTAAGCACGCCCACTCTACGGGGAGAGGTTTTGCCTGCCTTATCCTCCCACACTCCTGCCAGGAAGGAAGGTGAGGATGAAGGGAGGGCACCTGGAAGGATCATGTTGGGAGGCTGGACTGGGAGAGCTGCTGGGAGAGGTGGCATGTGGGGGGGGGACGTGCAGGTGGTGGAGATGTGTCAGAGGGGAAAGAGCCCTGTGTAAGACAGTCACAAGTGTAATGAGTTAGTAGTACTGAGCTTGGAGGGGCTCTGGGAAACAGGGGTGTAAGAGAGGTGCTGCTAAGTGTGGCTCTGAGGTGACAGTCACTGGGGATGAGGTACTGGGATGTCCCAGCAAGATAGGCAGGTGAATAATACTGAAACTAAAGGGCTTGTTAACCCCAGCAGGAATCTGATGTTACACTGGAGGAACCTGGGGTAACCTGCAGTAAACCAGATTGGTCAAAGAAGTGCTTTCTCATTCCTGGCAGCTTTCCCCTTCTTTGATCCCCGATGCAGAAAGGGCAGCAGCAGCGCTGGGATGAGTGTAAGCACACAGTTTGTCCAGGCATTCCAGGGTCCCGTAAGCAAGATAGGCTCGGAGGAAACTATTTCCATCTCTGCTGGGAGGGAGGGGATCAGGAGAGAGAGGTATCAAATCCAGCCTCAGTCTCACCACACAGTGGTCTCACCACGGGAGCTAAGCAGACCTCGGAGTGTGGCTTTGTCACCAGTCCCACTCTGCTGCCAGCCCCAATGAGGACAGAAGGCACCTTCTGTCCAAGTCAGAGAACCAGGTCTGAGGGAGAGAAGAGGGAAAAGGCAGGAGAGTCATGCTTGGAAATAAGGAGAAAAGTGAGTAGTGGGAAATCAACTGGGGGCCATGAGGTGGAGAGAATCAGGATCATAAGGGAGATGGGGCGTTATGCAGGGGATAGGTAGGGGCCATATTATAGGTACAGGTGAGGCAGGTGGTGGGCATACAGCAGCTCTATCCAGCTCTTTCCAGCTCCAGTTTTCACTGGTTCTACATTAATTTGAACTTAAAAGTGCAGCAGCTAAAGGATGGCAGTAGCACCCCCCCAACATGAGTGGGAAGCCAGGCACAGGCACCTCCTGGGCACCAGTGATGCACCAACTGCTGCCACTGCTTTAAGAGGCCGTGTCTGTGCTGTGCTCGTTAGGGCAGGCTCTCGCGCTGGGCCAGCTAGCTGTTTAAAGGTCAATAAACCACAAGTTGGGACGCCACTGAGATGGCTGCAGGCACATTTGCATCTGAAGGCAGGCAAGCGGGTGAGCACACATCTCTGCATGTATAAAAATCTTCCCCCTCCAACATCCTTCTACAGAACAAGAAGTCTAAATCCTATGAACAGTGACATTGCAACCACTTCTCAGCCTCCTCACTCTGAGGTTTTCATAGAGTCACAGAATTTAGGTTGGGAAAGCTTTCTGGATTTCTTTAGTCCAACCTCCTGCTCAAACCAGGGCTAGCTTTGAGGTTGCTCAGGGCTTTGTTTAGCTGACCTTTGAAGATCTCCAAGGCCCGTATCTCTGGGCCCTTGTCTCGGGGCTGCACCACTCTCACCATGAAAGTTCACTTCTGTATATATAATGAGTATTTCCCCTGCTGCAACTTGTGCCATTGCCTCTTGTCCTTTGCTGTGCCACGCTCCCTCCGGCTCTGTGGTCTCTATAATCTGACTTTAAGTAGCAGAAGGCAGCATACTTCCTTTCATTTTCTTGTTGCCTGACTGAACAAGTCCAAATCCCTTCACCTCTCCTCACATATAATGTGCTTCTGCCCCTTCACCATTTTAGCAGTCCACATTGGACTAGCCTGGATTGTCAATCTCTCTTTTGTACTGGGGGTCTTTGGGTGCTAGGAAAGAAATCTCTGAAAGTGCAGCATGCAGCCATCTCATACAGCCCTAGTATAGTGCTTCTTCCCAGGCAGGCCAGAAGACATTGCATCTCTGATCTGGGAACAACTTCATTGTCACTTAGGAAAAACTGCAAAGTATATGAGAATGAAAACGCCACGGCTCAATGCCTAAAGGTGCCACTGATTTTCTTCTTGCTTTTACAAAGGTAAAAGGGACTCCCTACTGAGACAGATACTCAGATATCAGGCCGGGTAGGGAGCTTGTTTTCTTGAAGAGCTGAGCCCAAACTTTGCTTCATCTTCTTGACTGAATTTAGTATAATCCCCTTGAAATTGCTGCGGTATATCTTCAAATGCCTTACACATCATTGTTGCTAGAAGGGAGTTGCTAAATTCTGTATCAGGATGTAAATCCATGCACAATTTATGCCTAAATCTGTGCTGACATCTCCCCCTTCCCCTTGCTCTCCCAGGTGTGCTGCTCTCCCCTTCACTGGTGCAGTGTTGGTGACTGGGTGGTGAGACTGGGGAACTGACCCAACTGAAAGCTAATCCAAATTTTAAAACAGTTGATTCTTGTTGGATCAAGTCCCTGTCTGCATAGTCACCGGTGCTACAGCTCGGAAAGGGTGGAAATGCAGAGCTGAGGCTGCTGCTCACTATAGCTGCATGGGCTTAGATTGGCTCAGTTTGCTCATGAACACACACCACCACCAGGAGACCACAAAGTCATTCTTGCACTGAGGAAAGGTCTGTAGATTACACTTTTCCTTCTTTCAATGATAACAACCTCCTCTCCTTCAACTTCAGTGACACCTATTTTTTTTTCCCCCCTTGGGATTGCCCCTGCCGCTCCTGGCTCAATTGCTGAGCAGGGAGACACCATGCTGGGAGGACAACCGTTTCTGCACTGACTTTAGCCTGACTTTGCTCACTGTGGACGTTTTGCCTTCTGGAATTGCATGTTTTGTTCCACACAGTCTTTCCCCAGAGCAAGTCGTTTATGCCAGCCCAGCCTAGCCACCCCCACTCCTCAGCCAGCCCAGCCCTGTCACCTCCCCGAAGCCCCCAGCAAGGTGTCAGTCTTCATTAGCAGAGGAATATAATTTCCCAAGTAGTCTGGCTGAATACGCAGTTCTAGTGGAGCAAAGGCACTCCAGGACTTCCCTCAGTGTCGCAAGCTGGGAGCTTCATTCTGCCATCCCTGACCTCAGCTGGGGTAAGGCCTCCCTGAGGTCAGCCCTCCCAAGGATTTTCTCTCAGGACAGATGCACAGAAATACCTGTCTCCATCCCATGATCTGGCCCGGCTCCCTCTCTAGGGGGGTACTCTGACCCAGAAGTTTCAAGGAGATCTAACTCTTTTTTGTTATAAACATTTGGACCTGTCAGTGTTAGAGGGAGATGCATCCCTTTTAATCCTTCCCAACAGTATTAACTAGACAAATCAGGAAGAAATTAATTAAGCAAAAGAAGAAACAGATTGAATACCTGGGAAAATGTCTTGACACTGAATCACCTTATGATAATCTTTTAGGGACTTGAGGCAGGCTGTGATACTCTTGGCATTTGAAAAAAAGTGTGGAAAAGCAACAGAGAAAGCAATGGGAGTGATGTGTTGGTGCTGGAAGGTATGAACTAGCGAGGAAACAACAAGCCTTCAATATCAGTGACACTGCTGGAAGAAGGATAGATTCAGCCAGCTCAGATTTTGAAAAATCCCAATAATTTAAATTCCTTAAGTACAAGACAAACCTATGAATAAGATAAATCTCTTAGTCACTTTGCCAGTGATATCCTTCTAATCTCCTCCTTCCTCAATGATGCTGCTCAGAGAGCGAAACACTTTGCATAAATGGGTTTGCTGCTCAGGGCAATCACTCATGCCTCCCACTCCGACCCCAGGATTAGAGAAGTCCCTGGATTAAAGCTGTTACTATTTTGAGACCAGGGTGAACCAGCTAAGCAAGGGATCAAGGGAACTTTCAAGCAATTGCAAGACAGAAAGAAAAAGAGAAGGGGAGGCAAACAGGAGGCCACCACCATCTTAGGGAAGACCATGTCTCACACTGGTGTTGAGCTGTACTTAAAGTGCTTTACAAACAGAAATGACCCGATAACAAGGATTGATCAACATATGCATGGGAAGGTAACAGTAACACAAAAGCCAACCAAGCCAACTTTTTTCTTAAAAAACTAAAAATGACATCAAACTGATGGTGCCATTTGCAGAGATGCTGAGTGCCTTGTTCCCCAGCAGGTATCTCTGTCTGCTGAGCAGGCCCAGCAGACCGAAATTCAGAGCCAAGATCTGCTCAGCTGCCCCTCCTAAAACAGAGATTGGAAATTACATGCTCAAAGGTAAAAAGTGGGTTGGGAACCAGAGACAGATCCCCTGAGCTCCAATGCCCAAGAAGCATGGTGGAGCCATTTACATCCATACAAGAAGAGCCTCAACACCAGCTCAGGTTTCAGACAGACTTCAGATTGCTTTATGGAGGTGAAAAGATCATTCTAGATGCCAAAATGAGTAAAACCATGTCTGTTCATCCTAATTACACCTAAGACTACCAACAACCATTTGCCTTTTGCCTACTGTTCCCTTGTAGCGCACACACGAGAACTGTTCTCAGTACTACTTAGGCAGCGTATACTGTAATAAAGCATGTAATCCCTTAAAATACAAGAGCTTTCCTTATAATTCATACTTGTGTAAACCCCAAAAAATATTTCATACATTCTTATCAAACCAACAGGAAATAGTTTTAACATCTCTGACAGACACATGAATTTTCAGAAGTGCCTGTCACACATTTAGTACATCAGTCCTATTACTATTTCTCTGTGGAGCCCCTCTCTGCCGATGCTCTCCCCTCCCCACAGGAAACTTTCCAGCAGCAAATTCCAGTTGCATACTGGAAAACAGAATACAGTGAATCCTCGGAAGCCGGAGGAGTTCTGCCGTTAGCAGCATCAGACTGGACTTTCAGTGTTTTGCCAGGAGAATGGTGTCCTCGTGCAGTTTCTGCCTACGTTTGCAGAACAGCTTCACTGGGCTTTGGTTAATTAAAAATACAGTGTCTTGCACAACTTTTGAACTCTGTTTCTGTAAAAAATATGTTAGGCTTCAGGCTGTCCATCACATTCTGCATGTCCCCTGTGCCAAGACTGTAGTTTCCTATTTGACTGTAAATCATCTGTTTTAATTAGATGTAAGACAATTATTATTGGGTTTTAGTGAGTCATTTTTCTCTCAGTAATTAGTAGTTGTCAGTTCAACTCAGCCCAGTGCTGGTGTAACCCAGTGACTTCAAGGCTGTGTTTAAAATCTCTTTTCTCCTGCACAGCAGCTCATCATAAACAATATTGCTTTTCCTCCTTGTCCGCTGGAGCTGTGTTGCATTGTGATTATCTTGAAAACTTCCAGCCAGGCCAGCAATGAGGAGCACAGAAGGGACTGCCCAACAGGAGAATTTGGCCATAAAAAGGCAGCTCACCTCCTTGACCCCATTTCATTGCTATATGCTTCAAATCCTGGCCGTGTCTGTCTCGCTATAAAAAAGTCAGAGTGTCTCTATCACTTATTTTTGCTCCCTGCTTTAGCATGGCCTTGCTTGGCAATTTCTCCCATCTGTTTACTACTCTTCTATATTGTGCATACATTTCCGAAATGCTGTTTACTTATAATAACATGAACACTCAGCATTTGCAGAGCACCTAGCTTTGAAGTGGTTTAGGTTTGTTATAGTCAAGCAAGGATCCCTCACAGCTTTCCTAGGAGGAAGTGAAGATTTCTAGTCCTGCTTTATGGTGGCATGAAAGAGCCATATGTATCACTACAGTTGAGTCCAGATGGATTATATCTACATGCAGCAGCTATATGTGCGCTGGGTATCTGTGTTCCCATATAATCGATGGAGGTCTAGTCAATGTTGACAGCGGAGCCCCGGGAATGAGTCAGCTGAGGAAATGTAGGTGTCTAGCACTGCAGCTCCACTGACTGTATTGCCTAGGGGCATGATTACCTACGTTGAGATGTTTTCCACTAAGAAATCATTGTGTGGGCATGATTCAAGCTCTTGATTTTTCACTGCCTAGACATTCAGTCCACATGCAGACACCTACATTGTGACACTCACATTGAGGTGTTTGCAGTCTGGAGCTGTGTCCTGTCTTGGGATGTGCGCAGGATCACAGCGTGTTTACAAAGCTCAGAGAAGCCAAGTTCCTGCTTATCCTCCTTTACCCACTTGAACTGGAAGAGGAACCTCCTCTAGTTAAGCTGTCACCACGGGGGAACTACTTTAAATGTGTCCTCTTAGAGCCAATGAGCAAGCCTCCACCTGGGTTGGGACCTGTTTGTTATCCAGTGGCCAAGCTGCCACCTGGGGTTTGCTAATGCTGATCTCCAGGTGTCCTGGTTTCAGCTGGGATAGAGATACTTTTTTTCCCTGTAGCTGGTACAATGCTCTGTTTTGGATTTAGGATGAGAATAATGTTGACAACACACCAATGTTGTTCCTAAACAGTGTTTATACTAAGTCAAGGACTTTTCAGCTTCTCATACCCTGCCAGCGAGAAGGCTGGAGGGGCACAAGAAATAGGGAGGGGACACGGCCAGGACAGCTGACCCGAACTAGCCAAAAGGATACTCCGTATCATAGAACACCATGCTCAGTATATCAACTAGGGACAGCCGGCTGGGGCAGCCAACTGCTGTTCAAGAACTGGCTGGGCAGCAGTCAGCGGGTAGGGAGCAATTGTAGTGTGCATCACTTGGGTTTTTTTCCCCTTCTCCTTGCTGTATTATTATTATTTTAAATTGTTCTTATCTCAGTCCTTGACTTCTACCTTTTTCCCCAGTTCTCCTTCCCACCCCTCTGTGGGGGAAGCAGTGAATAAGAGAGCAGCTGCGTGGTGCTTAGTTGCCAGCTGGGGTTAAACCACAGCACTAGGGTAACTCCGATCTGAGAGCACTGCGTTTGCTGCTCAGTTCCTCACACCCTTCAGTCTGTTCCTTTTTCTCTAGCAGAAAGGCAAACCCTGGCTCCTCAGAAAGCAGAGGTGCCCCTCTCCAGGCACTCATAGAGACAGGCCATGTGCATTTCCTCGATATCACAATGTGCTGTTTGCACAGAGGTCTTCTAACACGGGTTAAATACTGCCCTGACCGGGAAGTTTTCTTTACCACTTGCATTGTTTAGTGAGAGCTCACTACTGTTCCACAGTCACAGTCCTGACATTCCAGTGTCAGAAAGTGCTCAAGCCTAAGTTCTGAAACATCCTCATATCTTGGATATTTCCAGGTCAGCCTGTTTTTATGACCTGGTGAACCTCATAGCTAACTGTGGATGGAAAGACATTTTTCTCTGGGTGGACACAGAGCACTGGTATGGAAACTGAAAAAACAAAAGACACACAGGCCTGATCCGTGGGCCACTGTGATTCAGCCCAGTTGTAATACACTGCAAATCACCATGCTGGACTGGACATGCTAAGCACAGGCAACTGGGAGAAACAGCCAAAGTGTTGATCTATGAGTAAAACGTACTAGCAACAGCAAAGAGTAGTCACTTCCAAAGAACCACTTTCTGCACAGGAATGTCCCTGGCTGGGAGAGCTCTTCGTTGGTGTTGTGCCTCCTGCCCTACAGGCACCTCCAGGGAAATGCCTTACAGCAGCCTGAAACTCTGCTGCACCTGCTCAACAGCCCTGATGTGCACCATGGCACCAAGCTGCCCTCTGCAGGAAAAACTGACCCACAAGTGGCCACTTCATCTCCTCTACCCAGTTTGTCTCAGACACCTAGCATTTGCCTTCCACCGCACTGCTGCAAATACGTGCACAGTCAATCCCTGCCTAACAGTGAGCACCAGGATCAGCACACTGCGGCACTGTGTGACGGCTGGCTGCTGCTTGGAAATCATGCCAATCCTCCAAAGACAGAGGGGTCAGGGAATGTGTTAGTGGGAGCCCAGGTCCCTGACCTCCATGGTCCTCCAACCAGCTCATGAAAGCTCCAGAGGGTGTGCAGACTGGCAGTGGAGCAATGCACTACCTCCTATGCTGCCGTGCACATTTCGGGAGGGAAGAATAACAGCTCAGGGCAATGTAGACACAGTGATTTAAAAGGAAACAGATTAAAGACAGTCACATGAGTGCAGCTGTGTCCCAGCAGTTATGCCATATGCATTTATAGGTAGATAGGTATCTGACAAAAATCCCTCCCTCCCCCTTGACAGGATATAAATCAAGGGAAGGTCTATTATTCATGCTGCAGCCCACCCGTTCCATCTGAAGCTGTGTCAGAGGATTACTAAAGAGTCAACCAGGAGGACTTGTGGGTTTTATCTCACCCCTGGGAACCAAATACCACAGCGCAGTCTGAGAAAGGGGACCTAGGGGGTGCATATTTGTCCCAGACATGGTTAAGGCAGGCTGAATGGCAGGGATCTGGCCGGTTTTCCCGATCTCCATGTGTTTGTACAGCCTCTTTTTGATTCACCAGTATCTCCACCATACAAATAGCTAAGTGCCTAAAGACCTTGGCCAGTACTGATGGCTGGTAAGTGTGTGAAAATGCAAAAACAGCTGCCAGTGGAAGTGAGTTTTGAACTCCAGGTTGTTTCATTTCCAGCTGAGCAAATTTTCTCTTATTTTACAGGATACAGAGAGAACATACTCTCTTGTGCCTAAGCACCACTCCTTGTCTCTGCAATACAACTGAACAAATAGACTAATCAGGCCAAAATGCAGAGCATGCTGAAAAACTGGGAACAGTCAGGATGTAGACAGAGAAGGTGAAAACCTCCCCTGTAGCCTAGGTGGTCTGGTATTGCTGCTTCGATCACAGTGCTTAGGAGCAGAGGATTATCTGGTGAGAAAACTCAGAGAGTTACATTCCCCCATTGAACAGACAACACCTGGAGAGGGATGAAGTTATAAATCCTATGCAATGAGATACACAAGTGGGGAAAAAGAACTGGGAGTGATGCAAAGAAGCAAGGAGCAGATGAATGTCATTGGGCGCTTTTGGTGGTTGTGGGATCACCTGCAGGAATGAACAAGTAAGGCTCCATCAGGTGCAATAAAACCTTGTGCTGATCAGAGATGCAGAGCACGCATTTTGCAGCTTCTTCTTTCCTAAGACCATCCACCTTCATCTTCTGTTTCATCAGAGAAACCCAATCTCAGTGGCCTCCTCACATCCATTACAGGGAAAAATAACTGGATCCAACCCAAACAGAAAACAGAGCCATGCTATGATAGCAAACCGCCTGCCAGCTTCAGAGGAGATTGCAACATTTGCCCCATATGTTTCTGATCCTCCTAAACACACACAGAGCAGCTTGGTTACATGCACACACACATTTGTACGCCTTGCATTTGCAAATAATCTCTGATGTGGAGCCTCTTAGGACTGCTCTGTGGAAATCCATAAGCCTGTAGCCATCTCTGCAACCCCTTTGGCTTGCCACGACAATAACAATTCTGAAGAGTGCCAGCAGCTTGGTTCACTTTCCTACCGACAGATGCACTTGGGCTGCCTCTGATCAAAGTTCCTCCTTTTAGTAAGTTGCACAGAATTATTTCTGATATTCTCCCTGTCGTTCATGCTCACTTAACTGGTCTACAATCATTTCCTCAATCACGTGGCTCCTCACTCCAGTTGGGCTTGCTGTAGCAATCGAGCAACACACGGGGTTCTGCAGGCTTCGGGAAGAGGTGCTGCCATCAGCCCACGACCAAAGATGCTCGTTCAGGTTTTCAGGCCATCCTAGGTATCTCTACATCAACCTCCTCCATGCCCGTGCTACCTGAAGGGCAAACACCATTGGCTGGTGTAACTGCCCTGTTGCGAAGTGCCCTTGAAAGAGGCTGACAGAAATAACAGATCCTGGACTGTGATCAGTGGAGAAGACTCTAAAACTTCGATTATGCAGTTCCTTGGTTTTCCTAAGCGTATAGTTTTCTGAAATGCTCTAGTACTGCATTCAATCTTGTCTAGGCTCAGCTTCTGCTGGGAAATGAACCTTTTTCTTGCCTTTTTTTAAACGGAATGGAGGACAAACACAACAGCAAAACCAGAAGTTCTCAAAGCAATGAAGCCAAACTGTAGGTTCCCCCTGAATTGTACCTGGGAGTAAGGTGGCTTCTTTGATGTCTAGCAGGGGTGGATCTCTTAGCACAATTCTCCTCCATGGCATCATAAACCCACTGTGGGGGTAAGCTCCTCTTGGCCACATATTTTCACGCAATGCATAAGAGCTTAAGAGTTCTGCAGCTTTTATTTATCAAAGGTGGCTGAATTTGGCAAAGAAGTTTAAGTGTCACTGAGTGTATCTCACGGACTTATAAACGGAACTTACATGGATAAGTACTAACACTTAGGGAAGCAAGCTAGAAAAAGAGAAAAGAATATTTTTCATTTTTACTAAAATACATCTTGGGACAGGTTTTGAACAGCTTTCCAGAAAAATTAATTGAAGGCAGGAATTAAAAATAGCCTGCAGAAGGGAGAATGACTGTGAGCTTCCAGAAAGCAGCAATTGTAACAGAATGCTTTTGTTTGTTATAGACTAATGGCTGTTTTGGTAGTCATTAGACAATATATAATAAATTTCTGCTATACTGTCTATTTTTAAAGATTCCTAATATTTCAAAATCTGCTTTTGCAAAGTTGAAAGCCTTAGTTACAGATCTCTTTTTGCTTATCCTTCTGTTCAATTTAAACAGAAACAGTTCTTGCTCAATCAAGCTTTTCTACAACCAGTATCTCTGTATGACTCAGATTTGAAATAGTATCACCTCTTGGAGGTTTGGTGATTATTGGATCAAGAAGTGTCTTGGCTATGACAAAGAGAAATATCTGAGTCTTTGCTATTATTAGCAATGTTTGTTCTCATTTTTCAATCTATGGTTGGGTGGCTATTTTCCCTTGTTATTTATCTGGCTACCATTACAGAAATCTCAGCCCCTGTCCAAATCCACCCTGGGGAGCTAGAGCAGACATTTAATCCCATCTTTTGCACAGTTCCTCCTAAAATGCTTGTAAAGGCTAAGGGGAGATCTTATCACTGTCTTCAGCTACCTCATTGAAAGGTACAGCAAAAAGAGCCAGACTTTTCTTGAAGGTTATAAGACAAGGGGTAACAGACATAAGAACACAAGAAATTCTGATTAGAAATCAGAAAAAAAAAATAATTCACCATGAGGGAGGTCAAATATTGGTGTAGATAGGTGAGTGGAATGACCATCTGGAGCTGGAGCGGTATCCAGCTCTCAGCTGGATAAGGCCCAGAGCAAACTTACCTGGTCAGATCTGCTTGAGCAGGGGGTTGGTCAAGATGTCCTCCAGAGGTCCCTGCATCCTAAATTATTCTGGGGGTGTGTGATTTTGTTTGACCCGAGCTATAACACTCAGAATTGTCATCTTCACCTGACATTTGCATCACGTGCCTGAGCACACCTCCAAAGAGACAAAGCTCTTGTCTGGCAACACCAAGAAAAAGGTGAGAGAAGAAATCTGTTGAATAGCTGTAAGATGGGAAGGCCAGGGGCAATCCTGCAGGTTTTCACGTGTCTGCAAGAAGGGCAAGAAATAAATCCCTAAGGACTGGGAAAGAGAGTAACGCTGGCAGCTGGTCCAGTCATGGCAGCTTAGCAAACTGGATTTTATGTAGGAGTCCTCACTGCAAGCTATGGGGGCTGCAGAAATGTTTTTCTTTGAAAGGATGTAGTGATCCTGTCTATTAAGAAAATTTTCCAAATGTGGGTTAAATGTAGGTGACAGCACTTCTGCTCTCATATGTCAGAGGAGGCGATGAACTGGTTTTTCCTAACTGGCTGAATCCCATGCATGTTTTCCCAGGCTGAAAGTTCTTGGTTTTAATCTGATGTGGAATAAAACTGTCTTCAAAAACAGAACTTTTTCCATGAGGGAAATCTTTGCTGCCAGCCTGTTCAAGGGTTTCTGAAGCTGTTTTCTAAGGATGCACACAGTAAACAGTCCTTTCTGTGACAGAAAAGACAAAAGTTCATACGCAAAGACAGTTTCAGTTCTCTGTTTTCCCAGATTTTCCCCTTGGGCACTGCAACAACTTCCTACTGTTGGAGATTTTAAAATGAAGATGAGGTATTTCTTCTCCAGTCCTTGCACAGCCATTAACCTTCAAGCAGGAATTTCCTAGAGGGAACTTATTTCACTGCTATTATAGAGGGGTTCAGCCTAGACTAGCCCAATAATGCCCTCTGGCCCTAAATCTTGTAAGAATTCACCTCTCTCCAATGTTAAGGAAATGTTGGGGGTTTATGTCCTAAAATGTGAACTCTTTAGGGCAAGAAAAGCCTTTTCTTCTCTTTTTGATGCATTGTTTGACATACTGATATCCTCTAAAGGTTACCACAGTATTAAAATAACGAATGCTCTAGAGGCCAGAAGCATCCATAACTTTACTTCTGCCTCTTGTGCAAACCCCCTCTTTAATTACTTAACTGCTATTTCTCTCTGATATAGTATTTTATTATTACCTACTTTTCGTGAATGCTCATCTGATCTATCTTAATGTTCTTTTAATATCACTTGGAATGGGATAATAATCTGCTTGTACTTCTCCAGCACCTTTAATCCTGACAGGTCCTAGTGTGCTTAACAAGGAGAAAAGGAAAGTGTTTCATTCATTAGACAGGGCAAGGTCATGCAAGACAGCAGACAGGCGGAGAAGATGACCTGACACAACTAAAGGTGCTGGGGTGTTTGGAGGGGCAGGTGTAGCCCATAGCCCTGTACTCGCAGAAAGTGCATACCATCCTTTGAGCTTTAGTTCACCACCTGCATGAAATTGCCAGGGTAGGTGCTGACATGATGTGGGTGAAGTGTCAGCAGGATTCCTGCATGCCAATGCTGTATGTTATGTCTTCATCAGATCCATCCACAGGGCTTTCTTGGCTCTCCCAGAGACTGGGAATTGGAGTAAAAAACTATACAGGATCTACATGGGTAAGGACAGGGAATGCTGATGGGAGGGGAGATGAACATGCAAGTTCTCAGGGACACCACTTGCTCCATCAAGATACCCGTCAAATATATGATCTTCATGCCTTGGTTTTGACTCAGTTGAAGCAGGGCAATGCCTGTGCTGGGAAGGTGGAGAAAAGGCATCACAGATATGAAGGCAAGAAATGAGGATCTGAGCAAATGTCTGTGCAACCCAAAGCAAAGCAAACAAGGATCTGGGCACAACACAAACACACAGCTGGGAAGTGAGAGGAAAGAAGCTCAAACTGAGGGTGGGGTTAATGCCTCAAGTGACAGTGCTAGCACAAGAGGAAGGCAGAAAAAAGATGGACATGGAGGAAAATGCTGGGTACAAGGTGTTTGAGCTGACATCAGTAACGGATGTCAGGGAGACAGAAGGAGATCTGGGGTTGAACTGAAGAAAATCAAGCCTGCAGAGCTAGCCTTAAGGGCTGACATAACAAAGGAAGTGGACAAGCTAGAGAAAGATGGGAAGGACAAGGAGAAAGAATCACTGTGGGACCCCATTAGGGGATGGCGGAGGAAATATGAGCCACCCCATCAATGATATAGTGATTGGAGAAGCAGGAGAGAAAATGGTGGGGGAGGCAACATTTCAGGTAGGACCAGCTAGAGGCCTGCATCTGCCAGGAAAGGTCATATTCAGCCTTGCTAAGACTGGCTTTAATTAGGAGCAAAGAGCAGACACCTGAACTGAAGTAATGAGGATCCATTCTCTCCTCCTCCCTGTGGCTATAAGCGAGCAGTGATGGGATTGGCCCCAGCCATAAGTCTCATCTCTGGCAGTCAAGGGATCCTTAAAGAAAAGCACGGATGCTCCTCCAGCCTCTTCCTCCCAGCTCTTCTCGGGAGTCAAGGCAGAAGAATTCAAGTCATTAATGACACAGAAGATTCAATAAAGTTAATGCTTACTGTATCTGCAAGCCTGCCTGGAAGGGCCTGCTACTGTGGAGGAGGACTGGAGGTGGAAAAAAGAATGCAATTCAGTAGGGCCAAGTACAGCTCCTACACCAAGGCAGTAATGCCAACTGCACAGAGTCAGGATGGAGAAGGACTGGCCAGGAAGCAGCTCTGAGAGACATGGGGGATTATATGGGATCGTGAGTTTAGTAACAATCAATAATCTTCTGCTGTTCCATAAATAAATAAATAAATGAAGACAGCAAACCACCCTAGAATGGATGGCATCTGTTATCTGTTAAACAGGATTCAAAACCTTTCTGCATTGCTCAGCACTGACAAGGACTCAGCTGGAGCATCGTTTCCAACTTTAGACGGTGCATTTAAAGCAAAATATGGACCGTTTGGTGAGAGTTCAGAGATTAACACCAAGGATGATTAGAGGTCTAGAAAACATGTCCTAAGAGCAAAGGTAGAATTGGAATTGTTTCACCTAGAGAAGAACAGGAAGTGTCATGGCCTCAGTCGTCACTTGAACTTGTAAAGTCTGCAGGATGAACTTTCTTTGTATTTACAAGCAACTACTGGATCATACCTTCAATTACTTACTGTTTGGAAAAAAAGGAAATGGTAAAAATAACCTGCTGTCCTCCTAAGGGGCAGGGCAAGAAGAAATGAGCTGCAACGGGAAAGATGGAGTCTCCAACCATGATCACTCTTAAGAACTGGTTAGATCAGCCTGTCAGGATTTTGGATGGGTGGACTGATTGATCTCTGGAGACCTGGGCATCGCCCAGCGCTTGGACATGATCAATGCATGGATTAACTAACAGAAGCTAAACCCATACTGTACCAGAGGTTATGCTGGTAGTCACAGGGACAGACTTCACAGAGGCTGCAGCTACAGGACTATCTGCATCCAGTGAGGACAAACACCTTCAAATATTCAATACACTACAAACTTTAAAGGTGCTTCCTACATGGATCTCTTAGACACAGCCTGGTTTCTCCAACAAACACAAGGCATCAGATGTAGGAAAGAATAAGACAACATGTAAAACGTATTTTTGCTTCTCATTCTCCCATTCTGTACCGTCCTTTCCCCCACTCCCACCCAGGGAAGCAGGTTAAATTTGTGTGTCTGTTTTAAGTGGTGCCACCAGTGTTCAAGCTGCAGAGAGCGTGTTTGGATAAGATTTTACATAGGCCATAGGAGAACCGGTGCAGAGCAGAGCAAAGTAGGATGGGTGGGACCAAGGTCTGATGTGTCAACTGATGTTGGCCAAGAAGAAGAGAAGAAAGAGGAGGTGAGAGAAAACCACCAAAGAGTGTAAAGAAGAAGAAATAAAATGACAGAATAAAAGATGTGTGAGGATTTCAGGATCTGGGACCTATCACTGGAACCAGTCTGTCTACCAACATTTTGCCTTATCACTTTTCAGAGTGGCATGGGGACAGCCCATTTATTATCTACATATGTTTCCAGGTCTTGCTGGTTTTTTCCTCACCAGCCTCACCAGAAGAAAGTCATCACTCTCCACTGCCAACAATGTAATCTGTTCTACTGTAACCAGTGATAAATCAGAAGAGGATAAAAGGTTGGTTGTGAAAAGATGGGGGAGGCTAGGAAAGTCTTTAGCATCAAGCAATTCATTTTAGGCAAGTAACCCTGTTTAACAAAGGAAAAAGAGAAAGATAAAAAGTTAACAAGCTATTCTGTGAGTATTATTTGAGTCTGGTTTCCCATGGAAACCATATCATGTTGGTTTGGTGGGTTTTTTTCTAATGGGATACATGTTTCTGTTAAAGCTTTTTCTCCAGCTGAAGCTCTGTCCTCCATGGACTTTCCGGTGTGTAGTGCAGCCAATGCTATAATCTCTCCAACAACAGGATGCTTCTAGGTTTCCTTTTCTTCATCTAGCTAGTTTTCATGAAACTTGCAGGAATTTAATGCCTTTCAGATCTCCACTCTCTGCCACATCTGGCTGAAATGGGCCAATAGGTTTAGAGGACGGCTGATGAGCATAAACTCTAATAGCTAACACCATAACATGGCTTTATTCCTTTAGCAATCAGCTAATAAAGGGGATGAGGTGGCCACAGATATGGACCAATAATGATTATAGCCTATCTTAACATCTTACCGCATGCCTAGGAGTGATGAAAACATGTGCAGCAGACACATATGACACTCAAGATCACTGATTTTAGGCACAACCATATTTCTCACTTCTGGACTGGGGCAACCTTGAATGCAAAAATACCAATGTGAGTAAAAGGCTGCCACAGAGGAAGCCCTCACTGGGAATGAATTTTTGCTTGAAAGACAACCTGAATGCAATGCAGTTTTGTCTGAACAGAGCCATTCCAGGAGCAAGTGTTGCCTTTGTGGAAATAACAGTGACTCTACAGATGCAAACAATGGAGCTACATGCTTTTGCATTGCTTGTTCTGTCACTAACTGACATCAGCCACCGTTAATCATAGCCTGAAATGTATATTTAAGAAACAGTGACACAAACACAGACAAGTTCCTTCATGAAGCCTTTTATATGGGGAAAAGTGAAAGAAAAGAAAAACTGCTCCTCAGGCTAGCTAGTGGCACTGAAATAAATGGGTCAGGCATCAGAGTTTCAGCAGGCACAAAAGGTGAAAACCCTGTCTCCTGGAGCAATTAAAAGTCAATGGGATTAGTGGCCTTCACTATTATTTATAGAAAACCCACTGTGTGCACAACATTATTGAAATACAGGGGTCAAGTCCCTGCTACTGCATGCCTACCCTTTTGCTGTTGAAATTAATGGGAGCTTTGCCAATCAACTCTGTGGCAACACAGTCTAAATCTAAAATAGATGACATCCTGGGCTCCATTCACTTGATGGCTCAAGCAAAGCTTTTGCCAAAGCCAAAAATGTTCTGCCTGCACAAGTATAGATTCGATCCTGGGACAGATGAAACAGCACAGTTAGCTGCAGAGGTGTTAAGATTCAAAGATGGGAAGGCAGAGAGGTGGACTGAATGTCACAGGAAGGATCTGTCTTTCCTTTCTGTCAAAATTACAATATACAGATTGAAATCTAAAGGGCCGCATCCTGGCATCTCTTAGTTTTCAGTTTTAGCAGGGCTGTTTGCCAATGAATGATTCTCCTTCTAACACCAAGTAAATGCATCCTGTGGGAATACACCTATGAAAAATACATGGATGGGAAGCTGGCATCATCATTATGTGATTCCACATGCTTGAAAACACTGTCCTGATGGTCTAGCCAGTCTGCACAGACTCCACCAAACACCATCACCCCCCTTTCTGAGCTCCCCTGGCTTTGGACACGCTTGTGATGTTGGTTGCACATTTATTTCTTCTTCCACTCATTCATTATCATGCTCGTGCCCTGAATTCTGCTACAGGCTACCTCTCTTCCTCTTTGTCTCACTCCAGAAAAGAGGTACCTGATTCTCCTTAATCTTACAACATTGTAAATTTGAAATCAAGTATCCCAGAGGCTTCCTCCACTCCTCCGTGCTGCTGAGAGACCAGTGCATAGAGTGGCAATATTTCCTGACTTAGCTCATGCCTTCTCCATGCACACTACCAGGCAGGAAGTTAATGACGGCTTGGCCTGTGCCTGCATTTGTAACAGGAGTGGGGTTGAGATTCTCACTAGTTTTTTCAAGCAACGTATGCTGATGACCAGCCATCTGATGGTACTAACAATTCACTGATCCTACGCAGGGCGCCCAAGAACAGCATTTTAATCCAGACTGAGTAATTTAGGGTCACCTTAGCTGTAGAGAGGTCCTGAGCATGGCAGATGCCTACATGCTGAAGACATTACATTACATGTGCATGAAATCCAGATGTGCCGCTGGCAAGATGGATGTCACTGGCCATGCACAATGGGCTGGTGAGCTGTGAGGCTAGAGACCAGAGCCGGGGCTCTGCTCCTCTTCAGTGCTACCCTGATCTCAAGGTTGGCTTCAGACCTGAAGCATTAATTTTACTTTCAGAAGTAAAATTCTGAAGTGCTATTATTCATTGCAACAACTCTAGATATTCCTAATAACCACATGGCTTTAAAATCCTTCCTTAAATTTAGTTGTTTGTCCTGCTCCTGCAGCAAGGAGCTCCACAGCCTAATTACATATGCCATGGAAATGCATGCTCAAATATCCACTACAAGTTGTCTTCCCTTTCAATTTCCTTGAAGGTCTTCATGTTCTCATATTAATGAGTTGGTATCCCTAAAGTCTGGAGGGGACTTTGGTGGGAAGGTTAGTCTATTTTCAAACATTTCTATTGAATACTGAGCTAAGTCCAAGCCAGCCGCCTGCAGGCAAAAGAGTCCACAGTCTGTTCTCTCTGATCCCTCTTAGCCAACCAATCCTATTCGCACTGACTTCTCAAATCTCCATCTTTACAGCATTTTTTTCCCCAGAACAGAGAAACAGAGACATGCAGGCAGAAATTGACAGGTAAGAAAAGACATACGTACCATCTAACTGACAGTCTAACAAGCAACCCTTGAGACAGACTGATTTCCAAATGATCTTAGGTTTCATTTAAGAACATTTTCCTATTTATTTTCAGCACGGCTAGCACCAGCTCTGAGATCCTAAACTCCATGGTACCACTAACTCCTTGTGACATGGGCAAACAGTTTATCTGCTGATGTAAAGGGACTTTTCAACCATGTCTTTTCCTGCTACTCTCCATGACTTGCTTTCAACTTGGAACCATACCAAATACTGTGAAACATTTGTGAGAGCAGAGCTCGTCTTAGTTTCTTTCTCTTGCAGAACATTGTCAGAGATCCAGGAAAACAGACAAAATTCTGCAAACACTGGTATTAACAAAACCAGAAGAAAATACTCCAGCATTTCTTTCTTACTTTCTCCCCAGAGCTTTGCCATTCAATCCAGGGTCTCAGAATTAGCTGACACAATGGTGCAGGACATTCAGTCAGTGAAACCTTTGAAAATGCCAAGCAAGTCCCCAAAAGGCAATGCCATTACCAAGCTCAGAGTTCAGCCCATCAGCTGTCACCATGTTAAGCTCTCATTTTCAATAAAAGCAGTCACCTCTTTCAACTGTCAGACCTGAGCAGAGCTTGCTCTTCATGCTCTCAAAACGGGAGCCCAGATGCTGTGATCACCTGGTCATCAGATGCACTCTTTCTCGTCTGCATCCCTGGTTTCTCTCGAGTAACATGGAAGGATCAAAACAGTTTCACAATAATGAGCTTTACTCCTTCCTGTGGTCCTCAGCACATTTTTAAATGAAAGAATCAGCTTACACATAAGAGCCACAAACAAACATGAGGAGCTTAAGATATAAGCGATTCAGTAGCCTAAAGTATCATGCATGTTGGGCAATCATAAATTTAAAGTGAAAATCCCTACCAATTTTGTTTTGCATTAGATATTAAATAAAACCTACTTGTGAAGCCAGATTACTAAGAAACCTTTTTGCCTGTTGTATTTTTTTAAAAAATCAAAACAGGATTAAAACATCTTTTGGAGACTCGCTGTCATTTTATCTGGGTAAATAGGCTTAGAGAGCCTAACAGTCAATTTATAATGAAAGCTTTTGTTCTTGGTACTGTGATGCAGCCCTGCAAATTTGCCCACAGCTGTAGCAGTTTCAGATGGTTTTGACAGGTAAATAAAACACCGTTTATATCTGTCATTTTTATTAATCTGCAGAGTAAGGAACTAGCAATTGTATTTTGTTTCCAAGTGGATAAATTTTCATTATGATCTTGGCAGGAGTGGTATAGAATATTGTGCACCTATGACTTTTATAGTTGAGAGTCCAAAACATGAAGAGTCTTTGCCCAGCTATTGAGTTGGATAACAAATGGGAGAGAAATGCTAAATCAGTAATAACCACCATAATAAAAAAGCACAAGGAATTTGGGACTTAGCCCTGTTTGAGTTTTACTGACATAAGGGCCAAATAAACCAAACTGCAGGTCTTGACATCAGCTGCACTGCTTCAGCTCTCAGTTATTCTGAACCATACTTCTAGGAAGCTGTGTCAGGATCTGGCTGAGCTTTAAAAACCCATGATTCGGCCTCCTCAGTGACTTATGCTTCTTAGCTGCCACAGGGCAAAGGGTTTCAGACACTCCTCAAGCCTTGGTGGTGAAGAAAAAAATTATTTGCAGAAGAAGGTACCGCTTAAGAACGAGTGGCAGAATCCATCTGTGTCTTAATATATTGGTCAGAAACTATATCATATTGGTGAGAGACAAAAAAAGAGAAATCCTGGTGGAACTTTCTTAAATGCCAGTCACGTCTGCTCAGCTTCTCACTCAGGTAGGTTGGCAGATGGTCAGCAAATAGTCTCACTTTTACAATGCAACCTACACAGGTTTTCAGTGTGAAAATTAGCATCCAATTATTTTCAAGCATTAATGTTCTCCAAGGAAGCGAGTTACCTCTATTTTAATTCTGCTTAGGCTCTGTTTGCTCAGACACGTAAGCCAATCTTGCAGGCACTACAACATACACAGGCAGAATGGTAAGCCAGGGAAGAGTACTAGAAATGTGGAATAATGCAAATTCCCAGGGAGTGAGTCGCATGGCTTCCAACTTTTAGAAGAGACGGGGAGGAGACAAATCAAGTGAGGAAGGCATACAGCATCCCCCAAAAAGAATGATTCCCCACCCTTCCCCCATCTAAAAGCCTACCGCAAAAACTGTCTCACAGCTATCAGTCAGCTGCCTAAACCATTAGAGAAGGCTACAGTCCATTGAGCACCAAGCTCTGCTATGAGACCCTTGGTATGACACATCCAGCAGGACTGTAGATATTCAGATGAGTTGGCGTCAGGCCCTGCATCTCCCAAAGAACAGTGGGAGGGCATTCCTCACCTCCCTGTCCCCATCACCACCATCCTGAGACCCACACAAGGCAAGGCACGATCACTGCATTACAGAAGTAGGCAGCCTTGGGACAGGCAGGATGTGTGCCAGAGCGTGGCCACTCTCAGATGAGCGCTGGCTTTCCTTGGCACAGCACACAGGTCCATAAAGGGGAAAGAAGACATGGGGCAAAACCTGTTTTGCTCAGGATTTCAGCATATTACCTTATGTGCTAGGATCTGTCCCTAAAATGGAAACAGGTATCAGCCAAGCTGAACCTTGCAACCCTTTTCTTGTGCAAGGATCCCTTGTTATCACAGGTAACAGGACTACCCAGAGTAACAAAGCCTGTCTGCATATCTGGGCTTGATCCCACAAGCAGAGGTCTGCAGCCTTCCTTGCTGCCTGCAGCTGTGTCATGTTAGGTAAAAATGCTGCTGTGTATATCACTGTAAGGAAGCTGCCATCCTGAAAATACGTGGACTGCTTTTAATTGTCATTAAATAGGGAGAATAATGTCCCAGGGTGGCACCTTACATTCTGCTGAGGTGGCATCTGTTTCATTCTCCTGGGTGGTGGAGGGAAACTTCACTGGCCTAACCCCAGTCCATATCAAGGAGCATCTCAATGCTGCAGTTTCAGCAGGTACAATTGTAACCTGCCGTTCTCCTTCTCCAGCTTGTGCAACTGGGAGCATGGGAGCTGTGGCAAACCCACAGAGCCCCTACTAGCCATCCCCTGGGAAACACCGGTGAGGTGGGGCTGTGTCCTGCCACGTGTTTGTACAGATTGAAGTTGTATTTTTAAAAGCAGTCAGCACATTAAACGCATCCTTTGCATCGCTTCTGGGATCATCGCAACTGGGTACCCACTAGGCGACAAAAAAGCCTCTGTCGCCAAGATGCGCTCTACTCCAAGGAGCAGTCCACGCGTCCCTCCCATGCCACAGCTGCACGGCTCTGAGGCCCGCACAGGCACCTGGGGGCAAGGCTGCCAGGCAGCAGAGAGGCAGACATAGCCGCCCTCCACCCCACATTTCCCTGGAAAACACCACTGAGGCGCAAAATTCTGGAGCCCCGGACCTGGGCAGAGCTCTGGCAGAGCCCCTCTGGGTTTGGGGTCCTGTTCCGGGTGGCAGGGAGACCCCCTGCAAGCAGCAGGCCCTAGTTCCCGCAGGCTGGAGCATCGCTGCCACCGGGCCCACCGTGGTCCCCCCGCCCCAGCGCCCACCGCCCTCCGCGGGCTCACCTGCTCGGGCCCCTGGAAGCAGATCCTGCAGAGCGGGGTACGGATGCCGCTGTCGACGCTGCTGCCCAGCGAATAGCGGTCCTCGGCCTTGCCCTTGCCGAAGTCATCCGAGGAGGTGCTGCTGGGCAGGGAGGCGGGCGGCTCCCCGGCGGGGCTGCCCCACTCCTCGGCGGCCGGGCTGCCCGCTCCGCCGCCGCCCGCCGCCGCCGCCGCCCGCCAGCCGGGCCCGCGCCCCCCGGGCGGTGCAGCCCCCGCCGGGCCGCCCGCCGCCGCCTCTGCGCCGCCGGGCATGGGGAGCGGCGGCGGCGGGGAGGGCGGCGGCGGCGCGGGGGGTCTCCGCAGCAGGAAGACCTTCAGGTCATTGAAGAGCATGCGGCAGCGGCACTTGAGGAGGCCTTGGTTTCGCAACATCTGTCTCGGACGGAGGAGCCCGCAGCAGCAGTAGCAGAAAATGACCGCGCCGGGTGGTATTAACATGTGCCTTTCCTTGGCAGGCGGGGACGGGGTGGGAAAGAACAGGGCAGCAGCCGGGCGCCCCGCGGCCGGGGGGCTCCGCTGCGGCCTCAGTGTCTGGGGGGGCTGCGCTGGCCGGCGGGGAAAGGACAAAAGCAGAGCCGGAGGGCGAGGGGGCGAAATGCCCGGCAGCCCGCTGGAATCCGGCGAGGATGACAGTTAAAAAAAAAAAATACAAAAAGCACACACACAAAAAAAACCCCAAAAACACACCACCAAAAAACTCGACTCTGCGCTTCTGGGGATTCTCACCCCCGCCCCCCCCTCCAGAAGTTTGTTTAGAAATCAGCGGGAGGAGGAAATATATCTCCCACGCCCGAGGGTCCAGGGGTGCGGGCGGCAGGCTCGGGAGAAAGCCCCTGATCGGCTCTCGCAACTCCTAAGCCTGTAAAAAAGAAGGGTCCACGTCTCCGGTGGGTGTGGGGAGGAGGGAGAATATGGTTCTTTCGACAGTATTTGGCATCTCAAGGAATTTTCCTTTTTCTTCTATTTTTTTCATAATATTTTTTTCAATTAAAAAATAAAACCCGATCACACGAGACCCAGACAAAATAGCAGCCGGTCTGGCTATCAAAATGCAAAATTGGTGGCTGTTGTTATTATCAAAATTGCCTCTTTGACAAAAAAGACCTTCACATTGTTTGTGGGAAAACACCCTACGTTTCCAACACTGTACTCCCAGGTGGCGTCAGATTTTACCGTCACCTTTAAAAGATTTCATTGTAAATATTAAAAGTCCTGAAAGAAATAATTAGCATTCAATGAGCTTAATCTCAGATGTACTGAGATAAATAATTTTATATATATAATATATATATAATATATCATATATATTTCATATATATTCATATATTCTGACCTTCTCTATTCCAGCAGCTGTCTGGACCACACCAAAAAAAATCAAAGTGAAATTGGTGAGGGAAGGCGGCTGTATTATTCCCTAAGCTGTTACCATCCTGGACCAAAAAACCCCGTTGAAATCGGATCTATTCTTCGCATGTAATTGACCGGGGAAACGTGGATCTTACATGGTCACGTTTCCTTTCCTCCTTTCACAAAACAGGAACGTCATCAAACGCATTGGCAGCTTGTACAGACCATTGTGGATGGCGAGGCAGCCAGGGCTCTATCAGCAATTGCAGGGACCTCCTTTTGATGCATTGAACGAGGCTCCTTCTTTCTCTCCACCACCGTCCCCACCTTCATTTTCCTCCCCTTCTATCCTCCTCCTCCTCTGACTGTTGCTCTCCCTCACAAGCATTGACATTCAACCATCGCAAGTCTGTCGCACTCTCGCTGGCAGGGAAAAAAAACACCAAAAAAACCAACCAGGCAGATAATTCTCTTCTTCCTCCTAAAAGGCTCGGATGGAGCACAATGCGCCAGACACATGGGGCAGCATGGCTTATTTTTCGTGCGGCTCCTACCGCTTTGGCAACATCGAGCTGGTGTACGCGTGTGTGCCTTCCTCCCTCAGCAGCAGCCTCCTCTCCGCTCTCCCATCCGGCTTGCCGTGATGATGTTGCTGTTGCTATCTCCCTTGGATGCAATGGGGAAGGCAGATTGTTTGCAGTGCAAGCGGGGATTTGCAGGAAGGGAGGGGTGTAACGTGGCCGCGCTCTCCTCCCTCCCCCGGCTTTGGAAAAAAAAAAAAACAAAAAACAACACAACAGAGGGGGGGGTGGAAAAAAAAAAAAAAAAAGCAAGCAAAAAGGCGGGGTGAGAGGGGGGAGAATCAAAGGGAGAAATGGGGCCCTTCCCAACCTTTGATGCCCCGGGCTGCCGGCTGCCTGCGAGAGCCCACGCCGGGGAAGGGAGGAGGGGCGGGGGAAGGGGCTGGGCGGCCGCTGCGGCTTCAGCACCAGGAGCCGCGGACAGCTCCGCCAGGCGCGGGCGGGGCACGGCGGCTCCGCCCTGCTCCGCGCCGCGCTGCGCGCCCCCGGCCGCCCGTCCCCCGCCGCCCAGCGGGCCCGGCGAGCCCCGCGGGCCGCCCTGCCCAGCCCCACAACCAGCCCTGCCCAGCCCCACAACCAGCCCGGCGAGCCCCGCGGGCCGCCCTGCCCAGCCCCACAACCAGACCTGCCCAGCCCCACAACCAGCCCTGCCCAGCCCCACAACCAGCCCGGCGAGCCCCGCGGGCCGCCCTGCCCAGCCCCACAACCAGACCTGCCCAGCCCCACAACCAGCCCTGCCCAGCCCCACAACCAGCCCGGCGAGCCCCGCGGGCCGCCCTGCCCAGCCCCACAACCAGACCTGCCCAGCCCCACAACCAGCCCTGCCCAGCCCCACAACCAGCCCGGCGAGCCCCGCGGGCCGACCTGCCCAGCCCCACAACCAGCCCTGCCCAGCCCCACAACCAGCCCGGCGAGCCCCGCGGGCCGCCCTGCCCAGCCCCACAACCAGACCTGCCCAGCCCCACAACCAGCCCTGCCCAGCCCCACAACCAGCCCGGCGAGCCCCGCGGGCCGCCCTGCCCAGCCCCACAACCAGACCTGCCCAGCCCCACAACCAGCCCTGCCCAGCCCCACAACCAGCCCGGCGAGCCCCGCGGGCCGACCTGCCCAGCCCCACAACCAGCCCGGCGAGCCCCGCAGCCAGCCCTGCCGAGCCCCGCAGCCAGCCCTGCCCGGCCCCACAACCAGCCCTGCCCGGCCCCGCAGCCAGCCCTGCCGAGCCCCGCAGCCAGCCCTGCCCGGCCCCACAACCAGCCCTGCCCAGCCCCGCAGCCAGCCCTGCCGAGCCCCGCAGCCAGCCCTGCCCGGCCCCACAACCAGCCCTGCCCAGCCCCGCAGCCAGCCCTGCCGAGCGCGGGCACCGCGGGAGGCGGCCCCGCCGGCTCGGAACCGCCAGCAGGTAGCGAAGCCTCTGCGCTCCGGCTCCCGCTGGCCGCTGCGGGGAAATCGGGAAACTTTCAGGGGCAGGTGGCAGGGATCGAGTTTGGTGATTTCTCGGGCAATGGTGCCTGCTTTACAGGTTCCCAGCAGGAAGCCGAAATCCCACTAACAAACTTTTCCCTAGCAGATTAATTAGTTGCAGAGGATTTCATGGTTAAATAGCTATGATAATATTTTTTCATTTCGCTCCAGCAGCGTTTCCTCACTGATAATTTGTTTTGTTTCAGTAGCATATATTTCAGTAGAAATATGGGTTCCTTGTAGCCCAATGAAAGGTAAATATGACTGAACACTATCGCTTAATTAGCGATTTTCTAAAAGTAACCAATGGCTGCCAAAGCCTATTGTTTTCACTCTCTTCAGCCTATCCGAAAATGCAGGTAGAATTGCTAGATTCCTTTAGCTTTTCTCTGCAAGTATTAGCAAAGGTGGCTTTCTCCACATTGTCCTGCTATGTTTGTCCATGCAGCCCCATCCAGTCTCCGAATACAAGGGGAAAGGTAGTTCTCCACTGGAACTTTGTCTTTGCCATCCCAGCTGGGACAGCTGACAAAGGTGATGGGTTTGATGTGGACCAAAATTATCAATGATACAGATGATCTGAAGGCTTCTAAGTCTATGCAATGCCGCTAACGTCCATGCAATATCTCAGCTTGGGGACCAGTGGACACTTGCCAGATGGGACACACCTTTTGGTAACATAGAGCTGGTCCCACATCATGTCAATGCCATTGAAATGTCAGGCTCCTTAATTCAGTTTCTCCATAGGGTATCCTCAAACTCCTGCTCCAGTAGGATATAGCATACACCAACGCCCAGGCTGAGTTCTCTAGCTGGTCTTATGCATGAGGTCTTCATTGGCAATGACATGGGAGTTACAGCTGACAGACAATCTAATGCCATTCAAAAGTTGTGCTGGGCCCTAGAAAATAACTTGAAATTGTCTCAGAATAAGGTGTGACACGTATAAACCACTGTGCCATGATCAGCAGAGGAATGTGTTGTTACCTAATTAAAAAAGGAGCAAAACTGATTATTCACTACAGGAAAATGAAAACAGCACATGCAATTAATTTCCAGCAAATAAATTACACATCGGGATGCTCTAAAGCTAAAACATTTATCACTGCAGCCTGCTATTTCTCAGAAAAACTGGGCAGATTTGCCAGGGTGGCTCTCTACAACATATTTAAGGCTGCTCAGGATTTCATGTGTCTAATGTGGTCATTAGAGAAATAATAATGGAAAGAGCATTTTAGGGACTTCCTGAGCATGACACAGAATGGCTAGAGGCTGAATCTCTGTGCCCATGCTCCAGGATGGCTTTCCACACCCCCTGCTTTTTATTGCCCTCATCTCATCTTCTTGTTTTGATGTCGCCAACATTTTTAGAATGGTTCCATCAATAACACAATTGGATAAAAATATATTGTTGGCACCCTTTACTTGTGTAAAGCATCTTTCATCCTTCCCTCCTGCCCATGCCTGGTTTTACAGAAAGAATATGCTCAGGGTAGAGGAAATCTTTGTATTATACTCTGGGTTTTAATGTATGGGCTGTGAGCCCAGAGAGCTGAATGGCTGATAAATGTGACAAAATAAATAAAACAAATAATAAATCGGAGGTGCTCCATATGCTTCCCAGAGGTGAGTGGGTACTATTATTCCTCTTCTGGTAAATGGGCCAGCGGCCAACGTTTTCACACTTGGATGCTGCATTCAGATCCCTTGGTATCGATCAAGGTGCCTTGCTTAAAATGATCACACTGCAAAGAGTTGGCTCAAGACACTTCGGTGAGATCCTGGTGAAAGCAGAGGGCTGCCAGGAGGCCAGTGCAGCCTTCCAGACTTTGCTTCACAGGAAGTTACATGCAGCAAATGATGGGCATCACTTCCTTTTGCAGAAGGGCCTGTCTCTGGGAGTTTTGATGGTGTCTCTCTTGATCCCACTAATATTCATGAGGTTAACATAGGGAGGAAACATAGGGAAGCATCAGCTCTGGCACACACTACCCGTGCCTTCCTCAGGTAGAGAAAAAGGAACTAAAAAACATGGATCCATCAGCTGAGAGGGGAGAACTGGTTCCTCTTGATTGCTTACATCTGAGCTACCAACTGGGAAATCAGAAGGGGAGATGCCCAGGTATCTCAGCGCAGACCTGCATGCCTGTTTGTTATAGAACCTGCATCAGGACGGATTCAGATGTCAGGATGCAGGTTGGTCTCACAGCAGATACTCTAATCCTGATCTTCTAGAGCAGAGTGTGGGCCCATTGGTCCTTAGCTACCACCTCAACAAGGAGGAAAAAAGTATTGCTGTTTATGTGCCTCCTCTTGACCTCTGTACAAGCCACCGCTCAGTACAGAGGTGGTAGACGAAGGAAGGAAGAAGGTGCCTAGAGCTGCAGCAATACTTTATCTGTCTATGTGGTGGTCTGATATAACATGATATATATTTTTTTTTAATGTTAGGTCAGAGATTTAAAAGTGGCAGAGACAGTGAGAGGGCAAACACAAGCAGGAAAGCTCTGCATGGACTGCGGCCGAAAAGCCTGAACACAGCATACTGGTCATTGTGCATGAGTATGTGAGAGACAGACAATATAAATGCTGATGTGGACAGCCAGGATCAGAGAGCCAGAGAGCTGCCAGAGAAACATCCCTTTGTGTTTTCCATCTCTCAGGAAGTAAACAGTTACCTAAACCCATTTTCATGCCCACCTACTCAGTCAATAGCTGCACTGCGCCTCCTGCTCCACTTAGAGCTCCTTAATGGTGCAGAGGAGCTTTGATTGCTGTGGCGTGGGCCCCATCACTCTGGCAAACCATTACTTAAATCCAATCCATCGAAGGTTCCTACTGCTCTCTCAGTGATGGGGAGCTGCTCATCAGCTGAGTACCCTGTGATTGCTCGTCACAGCCAGACTTCCTGGTTCCTTTTCCAGGATGGAGATACTAAATAAATCTCAAGTGATGCAATTACCATAACTCAGTTGACGAAGCTTGTGGGTAGATGCAGCCAGCTGCTGGAGGGAGCTCTGTCGCATTTTCTTTGGTCTGTCTTTCTTTCTGGGCAGTTGTAAATGTGCTGATGCAAAGGATGCTGCTGGCAAGATGGGCTCTGCAGGTGGGGGTTATGCATCTTCCAAGTATTCAGAAATAATCCATGCACTGATTAGAATGATCTTTTCAACAGGGATGAGAAATCATTTCTGGAGTGCTTTACTTTGGTATATCTGCTGCCTTGGGCTAGAGCAAAAAGCATGGTACCCTGCACACAGAGAGTCCCTGTGCTATTGCTTTCTCCCCAAGCAGGGCCCGACCTTCCACTCCCTCTCTTTCTGCAAGGATCACGGTCTGCCTCTGAGTTGATATAGAGAAAATTTTTCTACTTCCATGGCACCTTGCTCTCTGCCAAGAAAAGAGAAGGAAATATTCTTTTTTGAAAAATCAGGCATGTCCCACAATAGGAGTCCAAGCAAAGAAGTAGAACTGCACATCTCTTTCCTTGGGTTTAGGAAGAAATCCAGATCTTAGTTTTACTGAGTTTGTCTTGAGGCCAGTCAATGTGCAGAAGTATGCGAGAGAGATGATACAACTGCTGATAAGGACAGCCCCCACCTTTCCTCCTTTAGGATCTGGATTTCAAATTCAAACTTGCAAAGCCACAGCACTTCTATTCAGAACTAGACAACCCCAAACATAGAGCTTTCCTGGTAACAAGTCCTACACTAACTCCTACAAAAGGAATTCCTTGTCCCCTTGGGTGACTAGTCAGAACTGTGACTTGAATAGAGCAGCTGCAATAGATGGTGCATTTCAGGATATCTTCTAAGGCATTTAGCCAAATCCTGAGTGGTTTTAACTATCCAGGAATGTAGTAATTGTCATGAAATCCCAAACCTAAAATTGGAATTTAGACATTACAAAAAAAGAAAGAGGAGAAAGTATATAATCACGGCCCCTTGGATATTTCCACTACTCTCCTGAGTCAAGTCAAATTTGTTTCAGGTCTCCAATTGCATTCTCAGATGTATGTTATTTTAGCAACATGCAACAGTCCTAGAATGAGCTCTCACTCATCTGACATGGGATTCATAGAGAAAACAATGTTGTTAAACAAGCCCAGTAGGGGCTGATCCTGAGAGATACGCTATGCTCTCCAAATCAAGGTGAACTCAGAGGATCTAGCATGTCATCAGGCATTTCCTTAGTTACCAGGATTCATGATCTGACACAGTAATACTGAAGATATTCCTCTTAGTACCATCATGATTATACTGTGGCACAACACTGCCATAGTCAGCTTAAGAAAACAGGAGTAACTTTGTACGGGAAGAATAAAAGTCTGTCCTCAGGAGGACCCATTTGTGGCACAAAAGGGTCATGTGTAGTGACACTATGCCAGGATGTGCAGGAGATGGATCCTGTGAATCCTGTGCTGAGCTGAGATCCCTCTTGAGCTACAGCTCTGCTCCAGTATAATAAGCATCCTGAACATTTGAGACTGTTTCCCTAAACTCTTACAAATCCAAATCTTAGGATTTAACATCTCAGGCTGCCCAGATAACTTCCTCAGCTACAGCACCTTGTTTCTGGATCAGCAGGCAAATACACACATGCTGCATAAATACAACGCAGGCAGTGAAGTCACTTACAAGCCAGATAACCTTCTTAGTCTCATCCGTAGTAGATGAGTTTTCATGTTGGCAGAGTCCAAGGTCCAGACATGAGCTGAAGACCATTTTAGGTGTCTCCTAAGCGACCCTCATTGCATATAGTGGGTCTTGAGAAGGGAGGGAACACGGGAGATCAGAGAAAGGCACACAGTGAAGAACATTGTAGGAGGACATCCTAGTTTCTCCCTGCGCTGAAGAAGCACCCACCACATGCACCAGCTCCACATCATTTTCACAGCAAGAACAGTCAGTAGGTTTCCAGATCTGCTTAGAAATGACCGGTACAAAATACCGGGCTAACCCACAGCCTGTTAAGATACTGTTTTGCCTCTTTCTCTGGCCCTGAATATGCTCTAGTGCACATCAGAAATACAGGAAAGCTCACAACTGTCTCTAGTAAGTGTGCAAAGATTTCACTAACAGGTATCACTCTCCTTGGTGACTTGTCCCCACACCTTTGCACAAAGGACAAGTGCAGTGCAAGGCTCCAACAGGAAGAGGTAAGAGAGATAAGAGGATGAACATGGATTTAAAGGCAGGGCTGTCAGAGATGGAGCGCTGCTGGTGATGAAAGCAGAGAGAAATGGAAGAGCAGTGAAAAGTTAATGGATTTACACCAGCAGAAACAGGAGCCGATTTTTGACCATTGCACTTCTAAGGAGGATACCTCAATAGTACCTCAGAATGGAAACCTTGTTCTGAAAGGGAGGTCTTGGCCTTGAATGTGGCCCAGACACAGCATTTGAAAGGGAGCTTGGGCATCGCATTGACACACTCTCCCAGGGCCTCAGGAGCACATGAAGTGACAGACTATGACAAAGAATGGTAGCCTAGATCTACTGCTTCCTAATGCACTTTACGTTAATTAAAGGGAGATTTCAAAACCATTTACATTTTCTTGCCAAGATAATTCATTGGTTTAGAATTTTATGTAGTCAAAGGGCTTTATAATTACATTTTATGGCGGGGGCAGCATTTTAAGGATGGATGCTCCCAGGTGCTGAACACCTCCATGAAGGTGCTCAGCGCCCAGTGGGCTGAACCCTTGATGAGCTGGAAATCCCCTCTGGTCCTTGGGGTCACACAGCTCTTAATGACTTGGGCCCACTAGACTGACTTCAGTCTCACAGCCCCCAAAAGGAAACCGTCAAAAGCACTTGCTTCTGAGCCATTGTCTGCATGTAAGTGGCAATTCCCTGCTGTTGAAGGGGCTTTTCCTTCCTAACAGGCTTTAGCTCTCCCTGGTGATAGTTTTTTAACCCTCAGGACAGATGCAGGTGACTATGGTGATGGGCTGCTTCTAATACCAGCCCTTTCATTCTTAAGACTAATGTCTTTTCCCTGGATATTCCTCCCTGACAGATGCTTGCTGCTGTTCAAGAAGAGGGGGAAAACACAAGCCCTTAACCCCAGGAAATACTCCCCTCCCTAAGTCACCCCCAAACGCACATCCTTGCCTTCCTGCCCTGCCCAGTAAGGGCATGAATAAAATCCTGGCCCTGAAAGCACTTAAGCTAGGTGGGAAGAGCTACAAGATTTGCATAGGGAAACTGAGGCACAGGCAGGAAAATTCACTCATTCGAGTCAGCCGTGAAGCACTATGTAGGGACCTATTTTACTTCACAGCAAGACTCTCTTCTGAGAGGAATCTGCACATCCTTGTGTGATGTGCAAATAAGCACACATGCAATATATATCTGTTTTTCTTCCCTCTCTTTATGACTGAATAATGACACAATCTTTATTCCATGGAAGTTTTACTGCTGCTGTTTATTGCCCCCTGGAAACAGCATGACAACAGCCCACGGCTCCTCCACAGCAACTCGCAAAGGTCTCCTGAGCAGAGAATTACGCCCGTCGGACGCAATAAACAGCAGGAACAGTAGAGTGACTAAGCACCAAAGATCCTGCATTTGTGTAGAAACTATGAGAAGGAGGAAAGGATGCCCTGGAGGACAGATAGTGCCTTAGGAAAAAAGTTTCCAGCATGTTCTAAAAAGGAAGGTTTCCACACATAAGACAGGCCAAATTGGAACCTCATCCCACCCTTGAACTTGCCTGTGGTCTTGGGTAAAGCTCCCATGCCAGGCATGAAGGCCAGGAGAGCCAGCAGCATGGTGTCCCAGATCCTCCCCACCTACCCCTGGAGCAGCAAGGAAGGGCATTCAAGCTTGCTGTGACCCCACTGGAAGAGTTGGTGGCCATTGTTTCCCCTGCTCCCAGCCACCACCTGCCCCAGCACAGTGGCCACGTCATGGGTCTCGGATCAGACTCCCTGCACAAGAGGGTGCATGGGGCAAGGTGGGCTTAGCTCACTGTGGGACCAGCTTTTGCCACCTGCAGGGCATGGTGTTGTGGTACCCACAGTAACTCTGGGAATGGGCCTGGGTCTCATGAGACCCAGAGGAAGACCACAAGCTGCCAGGACTGCAGCAATGACTGTGCTTATGTACATTATGACAATGCGGAGCTGCTGCTGACATATGCTAAGTGAAGCCCATGGCTGGAGTCCCAGTCATCCAGACAAAAGGCAGAGCAGGCAGACCTCTTCCTTGGGATGCTGCTTTTTCAGTTACATGGTGGCACTACACAGAGGAGAAGAGTTTCCTCTAGACACACCAGCTGACTCTAAAATTGGAAAATCACAGAATTGTCCCAGAGTACCCTGAGATGTAGCCTCCCCCTGACCTCCCTGATGTGGTTTGGGTGTGTGATATCAGGAAAGCTTGCATAGGCAGATGGTGTCTCCTTTATCTGAAGCCATCATGTGCTGGGACTCTGCTACTGAGCTCACACCTGTCCAGCTCTGATGCCTTTTGGGGAGCCCTCATTTAGGCTGATAAGGATCAAAACCATGAGGGATCTCAGCAAAGAAAACTGCCCACCCAGTCTCTTTTCTCTGACACAGAGCTGCTCCTGCAGTGCCATCGGCAATATGTGCTCCTACGAAATTGCTGTCCCAATGAAATCCTGACACACACATGAAAAAAAATTGATCTCCATTTATTGTCTTCCCACATCCCTCCTGCACCCCCACCCCCCTTTTCCAAGCCACTGAAGATCTCTCTGCTTGCAACTGCAGCTCTCCCCTTTCCTTCCTACTACCCTGCTATCCATCCCTCCTCTGGTCATCTCACATTGCCTCCAACCCTTTGCTCACGTTCTGCTTTGTGGCAAAAAGGAGATTAATATATCAAATAAAAATAACACAAAGGGATTTAGCACAGACACAAGATGCCAGGGTGACAGTCAGGATGCTGGAGCCATCTGCCAAGCCCAGACTCCACACCACTGGCAAAGCTGCTCTGCTGCCGGGTGCATCGAGGGCTCCCAAGTGAAAAGCACAGGAGTCCTCAGCTTGAGCTGAGCTCTGTGGCTGAAAGCAGAGACAGATGCACATCATCTGTGGATCAGGCCGAGAGGGGGACTCTTAACACACACTGATTATTGATATTTCATGGTCCTGACGTCCAGCAACCACACTGAGAAGAGACACAGGAGTTTGTTTTTCAGGTTTGCATTTAACCACGCCCCTTCTCACTGAATGTGAAAGCCAAGGCGAATCACAGATCACTGTGGAGTTCTTTGCTCACTAGGCTTGGGTCAAGACCCTGATTTTGTCATTCAGTCTGTATCAGCTGTAACAATTTCTACTCTACTCTGACCCAAGATGGTTCTGAACCATCGACTACAGGCAAAGCAAAGTCCAGTGGTTGCTGAGTCTCTCACCTATGAAATCATTAGGATAATCTCCATCTAAAGCATTGAACTTTTTCAGCAATCCTGTTTTCTCTTCTAGTAACTAAGCCTCAAGAACTCCTGACCCACCAGGTATTTGCAAAGTGGCATGCATTCAAAATGCACTTCTTTTATAGCAGTGGTGTTATCACATAGTGAGCTTGTTCCTGGAATGAGCATTACTTAGGACTTGTCAATACTTTAATCTGATTTATACAAGCTGTGTTCTCGCTCTCTCCCCTCTTCGCTCAAATAAGCACTAATAAGTTCTCAACCTGGACAAATTCCAGGTAGTGGGATCAGTACCTGGCAATATATCAGCTGTGTTGCTGAAATCGAGGATGAAGCAGGGACAATTGAAAAGGTTTCTCCCGTTTGTTTTTAATTCTGCTTGCAAATAGCTTGGTGCCTGTCTGAAGTATGACTGTCCTATAGGAATACACTTCATTTCATATATTACTGTGCACCAATTAAGTAATTAATGAAAGTCTGGAAAATCTATAAAAAAAGTTGGTTGCATCCACAGGGAACATTAATTCTGCACGGTGTCACAACCATGAATAAAACCTGACAGCATGTGCAAATTCAGAGGGAACTACCTGTTCTGCTGTTAAGAGATCAAGTCCAGGGGCTGCATCAAACGGTTTTCAAGACCTGGTCTTTAACTTGTCTGTGGACTGGGAAATATTTTCAGGACATACAGGGGTTAGTTTTTGTCCTCCAGGACTCAGCTGTCACTTTACAACCATATGATGTATTCAACATTGCTAGACACGAATGTCACTGCTTTTAGCCTCAAATTCTGTCAGCATGATATTGTGGTGTGATGCAGTCAGTCAGCATCTTGATTTGTGCATTGCTTCACAATTTGCTCTGGAAGGGCTTAGGGTCCAATTCTGCAAACAGTTCTGCAAATGAGAAAAGTCATCTCCACCACTGCTTCCAGGCCTGAGCCTTTCATATCCAGCAAGCAGCATTCTTAGAGCACGGGGCAGAACCACGCATCCTGGCAAAAATGTACAGAAAAGGTGGCCGCTTCCAAACTTTACTTGACCTCAGAGGCAACGCTTGATTTCTCTGTGTTACAGTGAATCCAGATGGACAACAGAGAAAGAAACAAGGGACTTGCTGAAAACCCAACTGCTGCTTCTGAGCTTGGATTTTCCAGGTCAATACATTTTAAAAAATTTTCCACTGATAGAAAACTTCACCCTTCCACACTCAGTCTTAAATCTAGCTCCTGCAAGATAATTTTAAAAGGAATCTGCTGCCCGTTAAAAGAGGAGACCCACTCCCAATCCATACTTCTGCAATGTCTTTTGATTCGAGGCCACCCCATAGCAATGAACAGAGCTTCATCACCATCCCTCTAGACAGTGTTTGTGAGGGTCTAAATAGCAAAGGTGAGTTTTGTAGTATGGACATCTGTTTTCTAGGACCTTGATCAAGAATTATAAACTCATTTCACATACACCAGTGAACAGCTGCCAGAGAGCAACAGCTTTCAACCCTCATCAACCTGAACTAAATGCAGGCCAGGAAGTTACTGGCAGAGACTCCCAATTCATCAACAACTTCTAAAGTATTTCTGTCCTCAGCAATACCAGAATAATCTCAGATTAATACATTAAATCATGAATCCAGAAAGTTAACATATCAGCAAACAAATATATTTGTATATGCACAAATACATATACATTTATAAACTCAGTGTGCATACTGTCTGTGTATGTGTGCACCCTCACATGACAAGAGATCCACTCAGACAACTCTTGCACTTTTCTCCTTTCCTAATACAGGAGCTATGGAGCAACCACTGAAGCTGAAAGATGGAAAATGTCAAACAGACCACCAGGAATAACTTTTGTTGCAACGTATGATCAGCAAGTGAAATATATTGCCTCAAGATATCACCCAGGATTAAACTATGCATTTTATAGTGGACAACTATGTGATAACCCCATGATCTACCGCCTAAAACATGGATCTGTTCCCCAGTACAGACAAAAGAAAGGATTCAGTGGACAACCATGCTGAATGGGATGAGTAGTTCCTTTATTTTTTTATAATGAAGCTAAATCTCATAATCTTTTACTATTGTAGCTCTTGTGCTTTTTAATCCTTTTTACTAGACAAAAATATTCCCCAAACCACTAGTTTCTCAAGTCCCAGAAGTTACAAGTGAGCTTAGACAAACTTTTCCAGCCCTCAAACCATGAGATGAGCAAACTTGCTGTGGATCCTTCATGAACCTTTCTCAGGATGAAGCAAGACTTGTCCTCATGATGTTACACAAAACTAATTTCCCAGATCAAATGCCTGTTTGTAATTGAATTTGGACATATTCGACTACATGACAAACACTAAACCCACTGCTTGTTGTACAATGTATAATGTCTATGTCTAGTTATAGCCCCACTGGGGAAGGGACAACTCTTTATTCACCTGTAAAGAACCCTCCATACCTGTGCCACCATAGGAATAAAAAAATACTACTTGCACTACCAGTCCCTTGAGCTATTCATGCCCCTTCCCTTCTCCCCCATCACCCTATATTAAGCCTTTTAAAGCCAAACGTGGCTGTAAATCTTTCCAAATGCTAGAGGAACATTTTGCTAAAGCATTATCCATCTTAACATCATGTCAGATTTCTGAATGAGAATGACTTCTTCAGTGGGAACAGGCCTATAACTTAAACTGCTTCTCATTTCCTGAAGCACTGGAATTGTGCTGCTCCCTAATGTTACTTTATTAAGATGCGATTTGTCATCATATTGCTGAAAACAAGATAAAATGCAGGCTAATTAAATTCCTTATTTAACTTGATGAGCATCTGCTTTCTGTAGTCACATTCTTTTAAACAGAACCTTTGTAGCTGTTTCTCAGGATCTGGCTATCACGATTTTTACTGTGATCAGATTGGGGAAATACCCTGCCTAAATAAAGGCACGTGCATTCCCAGTGCCCATGACCCCTGTTATTTAGAATAAGAGACGAACAGCACCACCAGGCAGACTGCAGCAGCGCCTTGCAAGCAGGCTGCCCTGACACTTCAAGAGCACTCCCTGTTGTGGAGTAATTGTTATCCCATGGAGCCCAGTGGAAGTCACGGAGACAAGCTGGTAGGAAAATACTGCAGCTGACAGCAAATGTTTTCTAGATCAGGCTGCCACACAAAATATAACAAACAAATCACCTTGTGACTCCCCACTTCTGTAGCAGATGAGACTCCCAACATTAAGAAGAATCATCTGCTAAAGGAGAAGGCTTACCAAGCTTAAGCACGCACTTCAAGTTAAGCATGTCCTTAACTTCCCTGTTTGCCAAGGCCAGATTTTGGCTCACTTCCCATGCACTGCATTCAGGAAGGTTTCTAAGACTAAAGCAACCTTCCTGCATCATTGGTTGAGTGAAGACTGAGGGCAAAAGAAAGTCCTGTGCTAAGTCCGCATTCCTAACTAAAGCAGTGGTCTTATGCTGCTCCCATCCAAGTCACAGCAGAGCATGGCAAACAGCTGTTTCAGAACCCACTGTAAGCTCAGGGCTTTTAGGAAAGTCTTGGGCATGCCGCAACCCTGGGTCTATCTCTTGGAAGCCCCCCTGGCATCAGACTTGTATCCCACGTAAGTCCAGAGCTGCTCTGCCAACTCCACCTGATCTGGAATACGCTTTGAGATCCTCCAAGGAGTGATGCCACTCTTGTGCAAGGGCAAAGGACCATTAATATTACATGGGTGGTTAATTATTTAACATCAGTGACCTCTGATGCTTCTGCTTAAAGGATTTCTCTGCATCTCTGTGTCTCATGCACCAGGGAGAGAAAGGGCAGAGAACTGTGGCTAGCTTTAACAAACAGGATCTCAGAAGTTGGCTTCACATCAATACTAAGGCCATAGGATTAGCTGTTTATCCTGAACTTGAAAAAAACAGGCCAGTAATTTAAACTCTAGAACAGAACTGGGAATGCAACTTTGGTTTGTTTAGCCTGGTTTCCTAATGTAATAACACTCACCCAGTTAAATCCTCTGTGTGCACACAAGCTTTTCCTTCTAACTTTGCACCCTTCTTCCAGTTCAACTGTTTTTTACCAAGATAAAGCTCTGTTCAGTATCTGGACCCAGTTGTGTAGAGCAGAGGCATGTGCTCTGCCCTGATCTTAAGCATGCTATGAGACACTGGAGAGTCCGCATTGCCAATGCCCTCACTGCAGCTGGATCACAGCTCATGTTGTGTTAAATGCTGGCAACACAGAAGCTTTGGAAGCATTGTTTGCATCTCAGTGTTGATATGGGGGTTTATTTTCTCTTTTAAATCTTTGTTCTGGGTGCCAACGAACTGCCCAACACACCTGTGCTGCATTGCATAAAAGATCAAGAGTCAGCTCAGCTTTGCAGCAGCTCTCTGTGAGTCTGGCAGTGGCCTGGCAGCGAAGCGGAGGCCTTGTGCTGTGCAGACCATTGCTCTGGACTGGAGCTGTGGAGAGGAATCCAGCCAAGAGGGACAGAAGGCAGAAAAGAGACTCTGCAATCTGTTGGAGGGGTTGTACTATAAACAAGAGCAGGAAGGCTTCAGCATGCCAGGGAAGAACAAGCTGCATAGATAAAAGAGGCTGCTTAAAAAGAGTGGAGAGTGACTAATTTTCCTTGCACCGGGTGGCCAAAGAGCAGGGAAAAAGAAGTGGTCTTCACTGAGCTGGCAGTCAGAGGAGGGGAGCAACCTTCTCATGCTGGAAAAGCTTACAGAAAAGTCTCTGCAGGTCCTCTTTTGTCAGAGTTTCAAGGGCAGCTGGATTCAGAAAACTCCAAATTTTGTCTTTGGTGCTACAAAGATGCTCAGTGAAAGGGCCTGATTCAGCGGTGGTAGCTCGGCTGTCCAATGGGCCAGCACGCCACAGTCCCTGATATGCCTTGATGGCAGAGTGGAAGCAGAGGGCATTAATAGCTGTCCAAGAAAAGAAATCCAAGAACTGGTGGGGGTGGGGTGGGGGGTGTAGGGTCAGCATGCCCCCAAACCCAAGCACCCACTGGCCCTCCAAGCCCGGGGTCCTGGTTCCGCATTAGGAAGCTTAGACCCCACTGAGGACTGAAACCAGAGCAGAGGAAGCACAACCGTGCCACCTACAGAGTACAGGTGTTGTAAAAAGTGTTCAGGTCAGACCCTAGAAGCCCACAAGAAAGGGCTGCTTCAAACAGAAGTCAGGGGCCTTTCTCTGACTCTCCTGCCCCAAGACCTTCTCTGAAGAGATGACCTGTATGTCCCCAGTCCAGCCACTTGACTGGTTTTAGCTGGGAAGGAACTGACAAGGCTCATGAGCATGGGATTAATTTATTTTAGAAGATGCAACTACAAGTTGTCCACAGCTGGTCAAAAACTGGCACATTTGGGCACTGGTAATGGTGTCTCTGAGCTCAGTGTGGGCTACCAAAACCCTCCAAGAAGCTGAGGCATCTGAGGGCTGTTAGCCTGTGCTGCTTTCCAGTTGCCTGCTGGATGGCTGGATGACACAGCAGCTCTGCATGCAGCTCAGCTCCAGCAGAGAGTGCAGGCTGGCCATACATCCAGGATGAAGGCAGCCAGCTCTGTCCATGTGGAGAACCACCAAGGTGTGTTGGCAAGGCAGTGGAGTGGGGTGAATACATTCAATATGTAGCAGAACCTCTCAAAAGCAGCTCAAAACCCCTCAGAGGACATTCCATGAGATTTCAGAATAGCTCTGGGGTGTTGGGTCACTCGTATATTGGGTATTAGCAGCTGATCACACAAGATGTACAACACAGGCAGTTCGGTCCTCATTTGGAAGCCAGCAGTCAGGACCAGCCAGCCCAGCCCATGAAAGAACATTTAGAGCACAATCCAAGTGATGGAAAGATCCTGGTAAGAACAGCACTGAGAACCCCATTTCCTTATATTTTTTCACTGATGGGAGCATTTCTCTGGTAGTGTGTGAACCATTTCCTCTGCAGCAGAGCTGGGGTGTGCTAACGCTCCCAGTCCTCCCAGGATTTTTGTAGTGCATCTCTGTTCCCTGACCCAGTATGTGGAGAGTGAGTCCAAGCCTCTGCTGGAAGCATGTTCTGACTGAAAGGACACCTGGAGTGCTACCAGCAAACTGCCCGCAAATGGCCTTTCATTTTGTAGGTCTGTTCTCTGCATGGCTGGGCTGTTCCTTGTGCCTTGCTGAAGTTGTGCCATATGGAGCAAATGCTTCAACGTCTGTCTGTGTGTCTGCCTGACCGTGCAACCCTAGAACTCTCCGCAAATGATGTTCCACTCTCAGCATTTTCACAAGTTGGGGACAGTCCCCAGATAAGGGCTTTTCTCCACTTTTCCCAAGGTGGTGTTTGGTTTTTTTCCCCCTAATCTCCCAAAGCATAAGGAGCCATCACCAGAGACCTGGAACTGGATGGCTGCTGGCAGGGAGAAGGTGGCTGCAAACAGTTGCAGGGTTATGCTCTGCCTGTTCTCTCTCTGTTTCCCCCATATGTGACACTGGGATCTGATTTAGCTTTAGGCAGTTAAAAGTGTGACAAGAACAAGAAAAAAAAGGTGTCTCATTCATTCCATTCTCTCTCTGCTGCGTAGCCAGCTGGAGTCTGCTGGCTTGCAAAGGAAGAAAGAGCAATGGCAGAGGATCTCAACAGAGTCCACAGGGCTGAGCAACTTTGCCTAGCAAACCCACTGAGCAGTGAGGGGGCCTGGAATCTGGAAAACGGTTTGACTTTTTTCTTAAGAGAAGCTGGGACAAAACCCTGGACCAGACCTCTCCACAGCCCTGTGGTTTTCTTTCAAACTGATGTGCTTGCGAGCACCTGAGTGCACATGGCGCGCTCACGTCTGTGCGTGTGCACTCCCAGTATTGTGCTGTGCGTTGAGTCGCACTTCGTTCTTGCTGCTTGCCTTGTTTTTCTTGGGCTGACAAGCTCCTGACTAACGGCAGTCACTGCTGCTTAATCAGGAAGCAATTTAAGGATAACCTTTTCTAATTAACCAGCAGAGAGAAGAATGAATACATTGTGAAGCCAGCTGGCTTCGGTGTCCCCAGCCAAAGGGTCTGTCAGGTGGGAGAAAATGGCATCTGGAGACAGGGATGGCGGCTCCAGACTTGCTACTGGGTAGGGTAGTGAAAGTCAGAGATGGGAGGGGGTTACGGTGCTCCCCAGGGCCTCTTCTCTGCTTTCTCCCCAGGTATCGCTCTGGGCATGCACATAGGGATTACAGCTATCCAGAAAGGGTGGCTTATCGTGTATAATCAAGCCCCACGTATAATCAAAACCCTGGGAGATCCTTTTATTCAGAACTCTGATGCAATTACAATTAATTATCTTATTATGAAGGTGTTCACAGAATCGTGGAACAGCGCAGGTTGGAAGGGACCTTGAAAGATCATCTGGTTCAGTCTTTTGTGGGAAAGGGACCCTAGATGAGATTACCTAGCACTCTGTCCAATAGCACCTTGAAAACTAGTGATGGGGACCCCACAATTTCCCTGGGGAGGTTGTTCCAGTGATTGTTCTCAATGTAAAAAATTTCTTTTTTACATCAAGATGAAACCTCTTCCAGTGCAACTTGTTGAACAGCATGGGGCCCAGCATCAACCCCTGAGGGACCCCACTTATGACAAGCTGCCAGCCTGAATAAAAC
The DNA here is from genome assembly GCF_023634085.1 of Falco cherrug. Taxonomy (NCBI): domain Eukaryota; kingdom Metazoa; phylum Chordata; class Aves; order Falconiformes; family Falconidae; genus Falco; species Falco cherrug. Next base: position 27,053,046 of record NC_073704.1, on the reverse strand, counting down.
GCACTGATCATGGCCTTCTGCATGTGGCCTGTGAACCAATTTCCTACCCATCCCACAGACCACTCTCTATCTGGCCAGTTCATGCAGGAGGAGGCTGTGGGAAACAGGGTTGAACACTTCGCTGAAGTTCAGGTAAACAACATCCACTGTTCTCTCCATGTTCATGGAATATGTTATTTTTTTGTAGAAGGTGACCAGGTTAGTCTGGCATGATTTGCCTTTGGTGAATATATGCTGGCTTTTCCCAATCACCTGCTTAATTTGGTTTAATTCCTAGGAAGACTCATTCTACTAGTACTTTCCCAGGGACTGAAGTGACACTAATGGGCCTGTAGTTTCTTCCTTGGCCCTCTTTTGATCCCTGCTTGTAGATAGCTCTGATGTTTGCCCTCTTCTACTTGCCAGGGTCATCCCCTCATCTCCACCACTGTTCAAAGATTACAGACAGCAGCCTTGCACCAATGTCAGCCACTGCTCTCAGCAATCTGGTGCACATTCCCTCCTCGCTAACGGCAACAGTTTTCATCCTTTCTAATGTACTACCTCCACTTTTTATTCCCCACTCATCGTCACCCATTTCAAAGCCATGCACACCAGCATGCCAGGCCCCACAGACCAGGGGCTGCTGGTGAGGGAGCTCTGCCCCTGCCATGCAGCACTATGTGCCGTCTAGGACAAAGCCTCAGCCCGTGGCCGACAGCAGGGTCCTTGCACTAAGTATTTGGGCCCGGCATGAACCCTGGCAAGACGGTGGCGGCGGCAGCTCGTAACCCGCCGACTCCTACAGCGAGACCGCGCAGTTCTCAGAGCCCCTAAGATGGCGCTGCCGTGAGGGGAAGACTAATTTCCCAGCGTGCCGAGCGCCCCGCGCGCCGTTTTGTGTTTCCCGTCATGCAGCGCACCGCTGGCCATTTGGTGCCGCCGGGCGGTGCCGCGGGATGTGCTGGGAGCTGTAGTCCGCGCGGCGGCGGCCTCTGCCAGCTGGTGGGTGTGCGGGCCTGCGGCGGGGAGCGGCTGGGCCGGGGCTGAGCCCGGCGCCGGGGCTCAGAGCCGGCCCAGGGCGGACTGTGGTGGGGTCCTCGGGGGGCGAGGAGGGACTGAGGCCTGCGGCCCTTGAGCCCCAGCGGCGTGCGGTAGTGCTGGGACCCTGTGGGGTGGTGGGTGGGCTTTTAGGACGGCGGGGGACCCCCAGCCTGCGGCGCGGGAGGGAGCTCAGTGGAGTTTGGGACGGGGAGCCTGGTGCCTGGGAGAGGAGTGGCGCGGGGAACGAGCCTCCATTTTTTACAGGTTGGTGAGGAGCGTGGGTCTGTGAGCGCTGGACCAGGCGGGCAGCCCCCGGGGCTGGTAGGGGAGTAGGTGGCGTAAGGCCAGCTCCTGGGAGGTGTGGAGAGGTGGGTCCTCGCTTTTATCGGAAGGCCCTTGACTTGCGAGTGGACCTTTCTCAAGGCAGGAGCTGATTTTGCCCTTTGGGGTTTCACTATGCATCTGCTACATGCTGTGAGATGCCCGAGAACTGGAAGGTGATTAGGAAAGATGGGGTGTCATCCCATCATTGCCGCTAGGTACCAGAAATACGAAATGTGTCCATGCAAGACTATGCAGAGATGTATTGCTTTGCATGCATTTGCCTTTGCAGGGTTGGCTCTGCGGTGCAGGGTGTCCCTGTGCTTGGCTATTTTATCAGTTCTGTTTGGATTTGCAGAGCAGAGTGCTCAGAATGGTGGTGGAGTAGCGGTTTTCTCCTTTTTCTTTATGTTTTATCTATGTGGGACTGGCACTCAGTCCCAGCAGTGGTTGTCTGCTTGCTATTAATGGCTCAGTGCTGGTCTGACAGCTTTGCTGTACTACTAAGTTTTTGTGTAGAATCAGTTACAGTAATACTGAGTTATCAATGCAATAACTATTTTGGGGGCAACAGAGTTGAAACTTACTTCCTCTCTCTGTTGTGGTTTTTTTTTTTTTTTAGGCTGCCCTCCCTTCCTGTAAAGAAGCAGGTACCTCTGTGATTCAGATTTATTGTTTGAATTGTTGAAGATGTCATCAGGCCTTACAGAGGAACAAAAGAGAAGAATTGAAGAAAACCGCCAGATTGCTTTGGCTAGGAGAGCAGAGAGGCTAGCAGCCCAGAGAGCTGGGCAGGTGGGGATTGCTGGACCTCAGGTGAAAGAACAGAGTCCAGGCAGTCAGGGGAACTTGAAGGAAGAAAACAATAATGTCAGGTTCATTGGCCAGCACCAACAGAATCCAAATAGTCCTGCGGACCAGAAGAGCTATCTTCAGAAAGATTATAATCATTACACTGCAAACCAACAGATGGCTGGCTCACATGGAGAGCAGCAAAAGAATTGTTCAGAGGACTCAGAACAAGCAAGTGGCATTAAGCAGTTCCCTACAACAATCCCAAATTCTCTGAGTTATTCCCATAAACATTACATGGATGTTGGTGGCCAAGAACATGGACGACAAGCTTTAATTAATCTTGGTACATTCCAGCAGCCCAAATGCTATCCAGCTTTCAAAAACCCTATAGAACCATCTCATCCTAGATTAATTGATAATGAGCACCCTGACAGTAGTAAAGATTTACAAAGTCAGAACAAATCTACCATAAAATATGTTTCACCACCAAGCAGCACCACCCCGACTGATTCAGAAACACTGATGAACACAAGCAGACCAACGGAAAGAGAAGGGGGAGGTGGTGCCTCTCAGGCTAGTGGTAGGATGCAGAAGCTGACCAGCTCTGCTGGTGCAGGTGCTACCTTTCAAGCTACATTTTGCAAGAAAGCAAATAGTATTACAAAAGGAAAATGTGTGAAATATGGGGAAGACAGATTCCAGGTCGAAATAGGGTATAATGCTGAACTTATTGCTGTGTTTAAGAAGATACCAAGCAAAAGCTATGGTAAGAATTGATTGTTTGCTGTTATCTCTTTTTTACATTGGATCGAAGTTTCATTGTCTGCTGGAACTGTAGTTGCTATATGCTTTTAGCAGTGCAGCTATTAATGGGGGACTAAAGTAAAGACATCTGAAATTGGAAGCAAATTCCAGGCATAAATAGCCCAAGTTTTGATTTAGCCAAGAAGTCAGAAACACTGCTTTATGAACAGTGCTCTAAGAAGTTTAGTGATGGCAGCTGGTCAGTCTTTTGGGACTGCAGGAAGAGAAGTTACTCATAAATTGGTACAGGAAAATGGGTCACTTCAGCTGTAGTTCAGAGTTGATCAGCTGATTCTGTTAACTCTTGCTGAGAGCAGTGGAGTTTCCACCTTTTGGCTTGCTTCTGATCATTTCTCCTGCCTTTATTTGTTATAGTCTACGTTTGTTTCCCTGTCATGTGTTGCTGTTCCCTATGAACAGTTGCTGCATTCTTCTTGTCTTAGTATTGATGTGCCCTATGGCTTTTTTGGTGTCATGTAGCTGTAAACTTGGGTATACTGTTTTTTCAGATGTGTGTCATAAAGTTTGTATGACTAGATTGAATTCTGTTTTGCATCCTGTGAACATTGCACACGATCACTTTTTTTTTCTACCTCAAATGATGGTATGCTCTGCCCTATTTTAGATCCTGCTATGAAAAAATGGAATTTCAGCATGGAAGATTACAGCAGTTTCAGTAAGTAAATGGGCTGTTGAATGACAAAAAAGAATCCAGATCTTGACCCTCTTCTCCTGTCTTCCATAATTATTATTTAGCTTTGTTATTGTCTGGAGTAATAAAAGTAGTGCTACTTAAATGTAATGCCCATCTTTTAGGCACCTAGCTCATAACATTCTTCTGACACTCTGTGGTTGAATAGAAATAACTTAATTTTTCACGTACCGCTCTGAGGTTTTTCAGCAACCAACAAGCCTGGTAACGGGAGAAATACCTGCTGTGCAGTACTTCATATGAATTAGCACTGAGAACTGAGTGTGTTATGCCTAATTTCTAGGTCTGTTCATGTATTTTCTTTTTAAACAGCTCATCATTTTTTCTTCTTTGTTTCTTCTTCTTTATGTTTTCTCCTGTTAATTTTAGGGGTCAGAAAACGAAAAGGGGTAATTTTCTAGGGCTTTGAGTGAGACTGAAAAATGGATTTACCTTGTTTTGGCATAACAAGGATGGGTTTACCTCCCCCCCCCCCATCATTTTTTTCTGGAAAGATTTAGAGGTGAGAGAGGCAAACACTTCAGGTAAGATTTTCAAAAGCACATTGTATTGAAGTGAGCGATAAATCACTATTGATTTCAGTGGGAACAGAATTAGGCCTGTGTTGAGCACTTTGAAAAACCCACAGTTCAGTGCTGGTATTTTAGCTCCTCATGTGGGTTGCCACACATTTATAATTTAAATGCTGCTGGTTTGCTTGAAGTGTATGAAGTACAGATGAGAGCAGAGAGTCTGCACCAAGGAGCTTGCAACAAATGAAAAAGATAGTTTTTAGAAATCATTTGTTTTTTTCCTTAAAGCTATCAAATAGATGAGTTCTTTGTGGAAAGCTTCTGTTGACGTGAAGACAATGTGATCAACATTGAGCGGCAATATTGGGGAAAAATACCATGAGAAAAGGGAAGTGACTTAAAAGGCCCTTGGTTTGAAGTCTTGTAAGTGTAAAAACAATGATTTTAAAACTTCCCACTGTTAATTTTGTTCTTATGAATAATGGTGTCCTGTATTATGTTTCTTTGTACTATAAATTAAACGTGCAGTCCAGCCTAGAACCAGATGCTGAAATGAGAGTAAAATACAAGGGTTTTTTTCCAATTTCTTTCAGTATTAATTGTAGAGGTAAGATCTAACTGCAAAGCTAAAACAGTATCACGTGAAATCTTCTGCTTGGTGCATTGTGAGAAAGTCTAAATTGGTGGTTTGTTAGTGCTCTACTTGAAAAATTACTTTCATTTAATGCTCTTAAAGTTTTTCTTTGGAGTAGAAATCTCAAATCCTTGGGCTTATTCTGGAAGTCACTTACTGTTTTAAAATAAAGTTGGATGAAATCCAAGTGGTTTATATATTAGCTGGTAGGAAGAAAGTGTCTGAATTTCTTTCTTTCTCCCTCTTCTTCCCTTTTCAAATCTTAAATACTGAGCTTAAATTTTGTACGTTTTTGTTGCATATCAGTAAGCTGGACTATTTAAAAAGAAGCAGGGTGGATCATGATGTGCAGCTCAACGCTCAAAGGACAGAATTCACCTGGATCTACTCTAAACGGCTGCTGGATAGGGGAGGTTACCTCTCTACAAATACATAGAGGCAGAATGTGCTTAGTGGTCCCCTGCTCTTGAGTCTAATGGATTCTGGAGATGTTCATGAATCTGTGTTACTGTAGTACCTGAACTGGAGTCTTAGGGATGAACTTAGCTACTTTGGTGCTGTAAAAACACAAGAGAAAATGGTTCTTATTCCTTAATCATCACAGTCAGCTATAATAATAAAAGCAACATAAAAGCAACATGTGGGTATAGATTAGCAGAGAGACCCAGGGAAAAGTGGAATGTTTGTTAGTGTGGATAGCTGTGGTCTCAGGCTAACAGCTGTAAAATGCTGTGTCTCTTCTCTCCTCATGTCCTGGCATCATTACAGAGGTAGTTGCTAGTGGTTAGTAAGATAGGAGCGCAGATGTCTTAACTGTAAGACACAGTAGAATAAAGGGTGATGGACTTAAATTGTAATAAAGGGGATTCAGGGGTCTGGACTAGCTTCCTTCCTGATAGCCTTCCTACAGTATTGTGAGTATACAGCATTCCTCAGAGATGAGATGGCGTATCAGACATTGACACGAGGCAGATATTTTTAGATCTTTTTCCTTTGCTGTTTGCAGAAGCACCTTCCCATCTTTTCAGGCACGTGCTATTGATCACCATGCCCCTGTTGCTGTGACTTTTTAAGTGAAAATGCTGTATGGTTGTGTACAATTTACTGCTGAATGTGGTTTTGCAGGTTGCTTGCCCTGGCCTAGTGAGCCATATTTTGGGATTGCTGATGAGAGGGAGCCTAATGCAGTGACAGTGCTGGACAAACACTTGTTCATCTACTGTCATGTTCCCTCTGTCCCTGCTGTATTCTCAGTGGAAAATCCCACCAACCTGCCCCTCCAGGCCATCACTCTCTCTATTCTTTGTCCCTGTGAGTGAAAGTAGGGTATCATCATTCCTTTTAAACTTGAAGATCCATCGAGTGTTTGTCATCCTCTTGTTCTTTCTCTTCCCAAAGCATCCTGTGCATCTTCAGTTTGTGTTCTTTGCTATTAACGCTTTCTCTGTATCTCTTGCTTTTCTCCTTAGTGGAAGCAGCAAGTCAACTTTCATCAGTAATTCTGGTGCCGCTGGAAGGAGAAAACGCAGTTGACTTGGCATCAAGCTCTCATTTCATTGGCAGTAGGGTTGATATGAAATCCCTCTTGAAGATGTGTAAGAACTGGAAGAAACCCTCAGCCCTTTTCAAGGGGAAGTGCATGCTGATCTCTCGCTTGCGGTTCGAGGTTGATATTGGGTATTCTGCTGAAGTGATTAGTGTGTTCAAACAGATGAATTCCAGGAATTATGGTGAGTCTCTGGTTGTTTCTGCTTTATTCTAATGACATTGTTGGGGCTGCTCTTGGAGTGCTATGGATACTTCAGAGGAGAGAGATAGTGAGACTACATCCCTCTGAAAGAGCATGAGAGGATGTACTTTGGTGAAGATTTTGAGAGCTCCTGTAGTTCTGTTACAGTGCTGTATCCGTGTCCTGCACTTTGCTTGGTGGCTGAACATGGCTTCTTCTGGGCCTGTTAGCCAAGGTGGTATTTCAGGACTCGGTATAATTATGTTTACTTTTGAGGTGGGATGTGCTGATAATTTGCCATCAGTACAGAGACCATGCATAAGTTCTTGCCTTTGTTGTCAAATGCAGCTAGGCATTCTTGTATTGCTCCTTCTTTACTGTGGTGTATGATTGCAACTGCCTGCACAGATTGAGTTTACCAGCAGCTTTACTGATGTTTTTGAGGGAAGTGGAGCTGTTTTTTATGTTGGCATTCAGATTTCAACGGTAAACATCAGTTTTTCCCACTTGTAAGGTGGGAAATGAGACACAGAGTGATGAGATGACCTGCACAGTATCACAGCACATCAGTGACAGCATGAGGAACAAATCCTGGAGCTCTTGTTCTTTGGGCAGAGCCCCACCTGGTTCATGTGTCTTCAGGTAACTCTGAATTGACTCTGCCTTTCCTGGAAGTTGTAGGCAAGTGCTACCTGGAGATAAACCTGCCAGGCAGTCATGTTACATTTTGGGTATTCATGAATTGGTGAATTTACTCTGTCCTGTCCTGAGAACATTCTCCGTAGGGTACAGAGGTAAAATCGAAAGTGATTGTCTTACTGACTGAAGTCAGAATTTGTTGGTTAACAAATACGAACCTTCACACACATTCTTCATCCCTTCTTGCAGTGAAGAGAAAGTAGTTGCCAAAATCCTTAGGCAGGTGGGTTCATTATAATGGTTCATTGACCTTGGCTTGCTCTGGTGATACCACTTCTAGACGTGTGCTCATACTTCGAAGACTTCTTCAAACTGTTTGCTTAACCTGAAAGCAAACAGAGAATTGATTGCTGAACAAGGTAAGAATTCTTTTAAAGCAGTTCAGAAATGCAGAGGATATTGATGGATAGTGATGTTCTTACAGAGAATTCAGTCTTTTAAAAAAGTCTTCCAGCAGTGTTTGTTGTAACTATTGCAGATATGAACACCAGAAAGTGGAATTTCCTGCTGGAGGACTATCCCAAACTAAGTGAGTATCGGTGTTTTTCTGGCTAGGGCTATTTTCTGCTGAATTAATTCTGACTTCATTTCTTGGGCTAAGCCTTTTCACTTTGGGGAGATAAGTTGCTAACAAACTATGAAGCAGGTGTCTTCCTGTTTTGTCAGATATTTACATTGCCCAGGCTCAAAACTCTGCAAATGTGTGTTATTCATGGCAGTCCTTTAGGGGCCCGTTGAAAAAGTCTTGTTTTGTCAGATTCTGCACTGAATTTCTGTGCTGTTTCTTAGAGCACATGGATGTATTTACTATCACAAGGTTATTGCTTGTAATGTACAGCAGCTCTACTTGAACTGAGGAGGTGCAGGAGAATGGATTCCTCTGTTCCCACTTGCCACATTTGAGGAGGTCAGCATGCTGGCTGCCAAGGCTTCCTGTCCTTACAGAAATTCTGTCTTACTGACTCTTTATCTGTGCTGTTCTTATCCTCAGTGGCAGCCTGCCTTGCTCCCTTTTGTGTGTATATCAATTTATAAACTGGCACAGCCACCCCTTGCTCAGAAAACAAACATATATCAGGCTGTTTTACTTCACATTCTCTTAAGTAGTGTGCATGGTGTTAAGCTATTTCATTTCACACCCAGAAAATTTCATTTTTCAGGTCAGAGTGCTTGGTTTTCAAGTGAACTGATGATTTCTGTAACAACCAGTTCCTCCACTAGCTGATTTTGTTCAGCGTCGTATTTTACTGCTGGTTAAAAAGCCTTTCGGTCAGCACACAACTGTTAACTTTTTAATTGATGTACAAGGCAGGTTAGAATTCAGGTTCCATAGCTGAGTTGATTTTGAGGCAAAGAAGATGATCTGTTTGTTTCTTTTGCAGAAGTGTGTAAATCTGCTCGAAGCAGAGGCGTTCTTCTTGGAGCAGAATTTCATACTCTACTAAAATACTTTGGTACTGGTTGATGAAAGCTTAAAAAAAAGCTTAGCAAAAAATCTTTTTAAGAGAGCATCATATTTTCTCTTCCAAGTGGACTCTAAGCACATAGTGTTGCTACAGTGTTCGCTGCTTGGTAGAAGCTGGCCTAGTAGACTTCTGCCTTTATGCACGTGTGTAATGCTGGTGAGTCACTGAACTGAAATGTAGAACTGTGGTTTGTGGTGTTTTGCTTTTTTTTTAAAAAAAAAATATGGATGACACTGCAGAATAATCCAGTCTCAGCAACATGCCCCTAGCACATCTGCTTCTTAGGTTTTTTTGTGTTAAGTTTGGAATGCTTTGAGATGAATAGCATTATGCAAGTCTTAAGTGTTACAATTATATTAATCATCACAGTTGGCCTGCAGTGTTTGCCTTGGTACTCAGGCAAGTGTATGTGGCTGTGGAATTTGATTGGGTAAGCTTCAAAAAGATAATAAGCAAGGTGCTCTGCACACATCCTTAGAAAGCGTTACTGAGTTTCAGAGCTCCCGAGCTGTTCAGAGTAGTTTTTGTACAACATGGGCTCATGTTTCTAGGGGATACCGAAGCACATCTGATAACTGAGTATCTGTATGCTCCTATGATGCATGTCTTAATAACAATAATAATGGTTGTAGGGCTGAAAGCCACATGGTGGAGCCTTGTAGGAATGCCACATCTTGAAAACAAGTGAGTGTGTCTTGGTGGAAACTATTATGAAACTCCAGGATTGGGATGTTAACGGGCCCTGATTTCAGTGAGAGCTGATGATCTCTCACAATTTGCAAAGAGAGCCTTTTGGATGTTGAAAGGGTCTGATCCTGTGTCACATGCTAGGCAGTCTGAACAAACACATCATATTCCAGACTGTCACTCTCTCAGCCATGCTGGCTGGCAGTTGTGTACATTGCATGAAGTATTCAGAATCCCACAGATTTGAGGAAAGCGGGGTGGGGGTGGGGTGGAATTTCTATAAATCTGCTTGCAGGGTGTAATTTGTGAGGGCATTTGAGGCTTCTAGCACGTGCCTTTCTGAGGAACAGCATTCGCTTTGTGCCTGTTCATTTACCTACGTCAAGATAAAAAAAAAAGAAAAGAATTTTTAAAAGCTGGTTGCCATTTCCAGCAGAGATAGCTGGGAACTGTTTGTAGAGGTTAATGTCTCTTTGCCTCGTTGCTCAGTCATCTTTATATAAAGGTCACTTCAGTAAAAAATGTCTGTTGGATGAATCATGCTGGTGGCAGATATATCTTAATCACTCTCCCAGCTCATGTACGGAACAATAGCAACAGAATTATCAGTGAGCAAATTGTAGCAATTATGCTAACACATAGCTCAGTCTGTGAGTGTAATAACAAGCTTGTGCTGTACTTCGGGTGGAAAGAGTTCCTGCTATTGAAGAAGAATAAATTAAACTGGAGAGTTTAAAAAGTTTGGTTGTTGCCCAACCACAAATGGAAATCTTTTCATATGTATATTTTTTGGAATTGCTTTCCCCCTTCATATGGCAGGGGTCCATCCTGCAGCTTTTTTTCTTGGAGATAACTGAAATAAACCTAACTGAATTCTGGAGGTGCATTTACTGCTGGTGTAGTGAGTTCTTATTTCAGTTACTTTTGCAAACAGAGTTGGTTTATGTCTTCCTGACTTCATACACAAACCAACCACTAAATAAAAAAAATAAATTAATAATTGCTTCCTGCAATAAAGGATCTGTGCACATGCATTTGTGTTCCTAGTGTAGAGGTGTCTTTTGTTTCTCAGTCAGTGGTCAAAGATTATTAAACATGTTTTCCTAGTCCCAGCTCACTGCATGTTTTAAATTGGTATTTGTTTTCATAGAAATTTATTATTGGATTAAGAAGAAATACTTCTATCTTTTTGTAATGGGATAGAGAGGCTGCTGGAGGGGACTGAAATAAGGTTGTCTAGGAGGAGAATTGCCCTGACACTTTGCTTGTAGTGATGCGTGGGTTGAAAAAATGAAGGCTCCAAGGTCTTTGCTTAGTGGAGGCTGGGGATCCCTTTAGTTTGACCAGGAAGGTTTTATGCTGCAGATAAAGTTGAGAAGCTTCATGAGTGAAATGACAGTAGTGATGAGGGACTCAAGTGGCTGCCTGTGGGCTTGTTCTGGCCTGCAAGCTACTTTTGTCCAGGAGAACAGCAGTGCGTACCAGCTGAGCAGGGAGTTGCCATTGGGACCATGTCCCTGAAGGATGGCTGTCAGAGTGCTGCTGATGGTGGTACTAGAGCTGTTCCTTGGAGTCCTGGGGTACTTCCTGTTTTCTTATACAAACATGGTGAATGAGGGGTGATAAAGCAGAGACAGAGCCAAACCTGTGTGAATTTGGGGAACAGGAGGAGAAGAGAGTTTTCAAAGCTGAAGATGTATATTCTTTAGGTAATTGTGCCTCAGGTCACTCCTGATCACTCAGGGATGATAGACCTCAGGGGTGTTTAATGCAGAATCCCAAGATCAAGATAAAGATGCCCCTGGTTTCTAAGCTTCAAAAGCTCTTTTGTTCAAATCCATACTTTTATTTCTGAGTAGAGTGTGCCCTAAGCTGCCCTCAGTGTGAATAATCCAGCTCCAGCTGTATTAGTAGCAATCATCTCTAAATGATGGCATCAGACTTTTAGTTTTTTATAACCAAGTCTAAACGCGAGGGGAGGAGATGTGATTCATCATGTAGTTCTGAAATAGACTACAGGAAAGAGGGCAGGCCAACACCTGTGCATGATGCAGTGGTTTCTTGAGCTGTTTTAGGATAGGAAATATTACTGTTAATGAGGTTGAGGGTTGTGCCCTGACATCTGTAATGTAAGTGGTGTGTATGTTGCCCCATCTGATAATAAACTGCTCTGTTCTTTGCAGTGGAAGTGTTACAGAGCCTTGTGTCAGTAGAAGTGGAGCCACTGCCCGAAGCAGTAATACAAACCTTTGCTGCTCAAATACAGAGATCTACATCACAGACAGACATTCCTGATGCTGACCTTTCAGCAGTGGACTCCAAAATTGTGAAGAGCCTCATGCCCTTTCAGCGGGAAGGTGTGAAGTATGTCCTTTTTGCATGGTGTTAAGAGATAGTCCTTGCCTAGAATTGTGTACTTTATATTGGTGTCCAGGCTGCATCCTCTCCCGTGGAAGGCTCCACATTTCTCCAGGGTCTTGGTCGGTCATGCTCTGGCACTCTGAGCTCTTGGTTGTTTGGTATGGTATGGTTTGTTTTGTTGGGGGTTTTTTTGTGGATTTTTTTTGAGCAACACATCTATTCTGTTTCTAGTTAGAATTCTTCATCATGAGTCAGGAGAAAAGTAGCATTTTGCTAGTCTCATAAAGTTGTTCAAATGATACATCTCTGATTTCCCTCTTGTGATTCAGTATGTGCCTAATTGTTGTATGATTTGGTTTTGTTTTATTATTATGTTGTTAGGTCATCTTCCTCCCCACTGCCCAAGTGCATCTCTATTGTTGCTGGTTTTTAAATACTAACTACAGGAAATGCAACCCAGACCCTGAGAGATGTAAAATGTCTCATTGTATGTAGAGAGAAACTTTCAAGTGTCTCTGTCCCTGTCATGTATGGTCATTAGTTGTTGTCTTCAGAATGCAATCCAGGAAGGTCTGTACTTGTATTAAAGTGGCATTGTTAGTAATACATTATTAGGTAAGCTAGGATGAGCTCTGGGACAGAATGTGGGCAGTGTCATGGAAAGAATGTGCTTTAAATAATTACAAGGTCTTGAGACTACTCCTCATATGAAATCAAAGTCTTTAAGGACTGGGCTGAACCACGCTGTTCAGGAGCTTCCAAGCTCTGAGGAGAGATTTTTGAGAATTGCTTGTTTGTGTCAAGACTGAGGGAGAAGATCCAGGTTTACTGAAGGACCCAGATCACTTCCAGGTGATTCACATTATAGACTTGGTGATGATCTCATGTGCTCGTCTTCGCTGCTGGGACAGACAGTAACCCATTTCTTGACTCTTACTTATTTCCCCTCTCTATTTTCCCCAGTTTCGCAATTTTAAGAAATGGACGTTTACTTCTGGCGGATGACATGGGCTTGGGCAAGACCATCCAGGCGATCTGCATTGCTGCGTATTACCGAAAGGAATGGCCCCTGCTGGTGGTGACTCCTTCTTCTGTGAGGTTTACATGGGCAGAGGTATTGTGGGCTTGAGTATGTTCAGGTGGTCGGTAGAGGCATGTGTGATGGTGATGCTGCATTGCACTCTGTAATAGTTAAAAACTTGATGTGTATTAAGGGGAAGAAACTAAAAATTGTACTTATTAAGAAAATTGAGGAGAGGGTGAAGGGAGTTGCTTGGCACTGACTGTATGGTATATGCCTATTTTCTTTTGTTAGCTGATTTTCTTTTTGTGGTCCAGCTGATCTGTTGGAGAGAGGGAGATCTAGAGAAAGTATCTCCTCTGACCCTCTGTTAAATTTGTTTCCACAAGTCAGCTGACTCCAAGGGGGTATTCTACTCATCAGAGTCAAGGACCAGTAGTTGCATTCAAGCACTTCACAGCAGTATTTGCCAGTCCCTTGGCTGGAATAGAAGCCCAGATGCTGGGATTCTCAACTCTGTTCAATCATTATCATCATCATTGTCTGTCATAATATGCCTTTTGGCCTGTCCACTGTTGCCGCTGACTCCACGGAGTCCTTTATTAATGTTGATCAGAAGCCAAGAAAGCTTGTATGGTTGGGAAATTTATCTTGAAATAAATCACTGTCATGACTTACACATACAGGCTGTTGGGTTGCCATAGGCTAGGGAAATGTTCGCTGTGGGAGAAAAAGGTGAACCAGAGGTTTTAGGTCAGTAACTTCATGCCTGAGCAGGAGAGGGTGAGACTTCAGCTTTCCCTGGAATGTTACATTGATGAGAAGTGCTGTTGATTGGGATATGCTGGTTTTGTGATGTAACCAGGTTGTTAGAGCATCTTGGTGTGTTTTCATGTCCAGTAGTACAGGGCAACAGGAAAATTGTTTATTGAACAAGGGAGTGATGCTAATTATGTTTGATATTTCAAAGGCCCATAGACCTCTGGGTCAACACCTAACCTGAATCCATGTCTTCTGTGGGATACCTACTGGGAACAATTCGGGTAGTGGTTTTCTGAAGTACTGGGCACCTGCAGCTAAACTCCTACATCCTGCTTCAAGAGATTTAAGCAATATTAGGTGTTCTGGTGTTCAGTGGTTTTTCTGGATTTTTTGCTTTGAGTGCTTGATTTCCTCTTCTTTCCTGTACTTCTGACTCCACAGTAGGCTGTTGTGGGAAATATTTTGTTAGGACATTTGCTTTAGAATGATCTTTGTTGCTTTGTGGATATGTGAAGGATGCAGGTCTAAGAAAAGTTAAAGAAGTTAACACAGAAAGTTAAAGAAGGTGGAGTTTATGGTCTGTAATCTACTCAGCTCATGCTTGCACAGATGTGTTTTACTGTAATGGTAGAAGCTTTTGTGGTGTGTCTGGATTGCCAGAAATTGTCTTCATCTCAGAGTTGTTGGTATTTTGTTTGGACTTTCTGGGCTCAGGCCACTGAGTGCCTTTACATTTAAGTTGCCACAGGAAACTAGCTGGGATGCAAGGTACTCTTGGGCGAGAAGTACTGCAGCAATGTACATTTGGAGTTCAGTGTTGAAACTTAAAAGAATTAACAGTCAGGGCAGTTTCAGAGCACATCTAGTGGACAAACATCAGCATTGAGTGAGAAATGTGGGATCATTTCTACGTTGTGAATTAGTCATGAGCCCTTTATAAAAAGGAGCGAGCAGCACAGCTAGGAGCTTCCAGATACTCTCCCACTGCTGCCACTTTTGTCTTAAGCTTTGGCTTAGTGTCAGCCACACTTTTTGATTGGGATCTAACCTTGCCCACATGTTGGCCCATTGTCGTTGTGGTGCTTACTGTTAGTGGTGAAGGATAGTTAATTGTTAGTTTCTTACATACTGAGAAAGGTGAGACTCACATATCTAACTCCTCTGGCTGCTGCAAGTGGTCACCGAAGAGAGGAGAGGAATGCCTTGGGGGAATTTCCACAAGTGACGGGCCTAGAGGCAGAGATGCCATCATCATCACTTGGATATATTTCTGTACTGACCAGATCCTGATTGCTAAAGCCCCAGCGAGTTCCCTGCAGAGCAACATCAGCAGAACTCAAATGTTGCAGAGGAGTTGGTGTCACTGGGGACACAATTACAAGGGAAACGGTGGGTGCTCAGTAGCTAACAGATACGTTTGCGGGAGGATATCTTGCTGTGGTGTGTGGAGTGTTTCAGAGGTTGATTTGAATGACTTATCACCATGTGTATTTTAGCTGCAGTCATAGAGCAGCTGGTATGTTGTCAACTTGATCTTTTCATTTTGTTTGAGGGTTTTGGTAGAGTTTTTGTTGATCTGGATGAGTTCTACTTCAGTAAATGTGGAGTTAATGTTGCTATAGTGAGAGATGTTTACTGCTTAGAAGTCTGTTTCACAGCCTGAGGTTTCCTGTCCAAGTCGGAAAGCAGAATTTCCCTGTTAGTAGCGGTCACTGCACTCTCTTGCTCTGAGCATAGCAGGTAACATCAAGAGGTTATGCACATTTCTAGAACAGATCAGATTTTTTTACAGTAAGAAGCAAGAGTAGAGCATGTTTGAGCCTTCTTAGCTGTGGAAGGTAGATTTGGCCTTATAGACTGAGTTCTGTTCTTGATCTTCCTATTACTGTTACTTTGGGAAGGCTGCTCACCCTTACTGGGCTTGCAGCTGATGTCTAATGGTGGCTGGGTGGTTCATGTTCTAAGCATTCATGAGGATGCTCTGTGAAGGGCTTTGGAATCCTGACAGAGGACATAAGCACCAGAATGCAATTAATTGCTTTCCTTTTCCTCCAGGCATTTCACAGGTGGCTTCCATCATTGAGTCCAGGTAGCACCAATGTCATAGTGACTGGCAAAGACAACCTAACAGCAAGCTTGATCAACATTGTCAGCTTTGACCTCCTCAGCAAGATGAACAAGCAACTTAAGAGCGCTTTCCAAGTAGTTATTATTGTAAGTGGTATGCTAAAATTTTGAAGTTAATGCTGTGCTGCAAATGGGGCAACCTTTGTGTTGCGCAGCAGAGAAGTGTGAAGTGGCCTTTATTTAGGACTGAAACTGTCTTGTAGTTGTGGCTGTGATCACAGCTTTCTTCATGAGTAGAAGCAGGAGGTTTCTCTGAAACCTTTTGAGATCACTAATTGAGTTGAATTCCTTTTTGACTCCTGAGGCTGTGTTTTCTTTTACTGGTTATGATGCCTCTGATTTCATTGTGGTTGGGCGCGTCCTGTGCTGGGGAGAGAGGTGTTTAATGTGGTGTACCAATACAATAGTCCTGGAATTGTATTATTTTTTTTAAGGGGACTAGACTTTAGGGTGATGTCAGTGTTTATCTAGTAAACCAGATACTTGATGTTGAGAGGTTAAAGCATCAAAAAAAATTTCCTTTGCTTGTGTTCCACTGACAATCTGCATTAAGCTGCCTTTGATCACTTGTATCATTTCTTCTGTAAATTACTTCAAAATCCATCTTTTAACCTTTTACAGGGCCATGGTAAAAGGCATTTTTCTAGATTTCAGTTACTAAAAATTGAAACACTGATGTTTTGAATTCCAGCTTGGATCGATAAATACCAAAAGTGTATACATAGCTTGCTATGAGTGTTTGGTGTTCTCAGTCTAGTATTCAGCACCCATATGCACCTGTCCCTAAGACCATGACAACTGCAGCATAATAATCCTTTCGTTTCTCAGCATGAGCTGGGAATGTGGGAAGAGATGGAGTTCTTCGGAGACCAAACTGCTCATGGGGGGAATTGATTTTTTTTTTTTTTTTTTAATTTTTTTCTCCTGCCTACTCTCTGACATGATGTTCCGTCAGGGTGGCAATGCAGGTTGTTACTTTTGTATGCTGGTGCTTGGGGTAAAGGGACTTGGGCTCTAGGTCTACTGCTCTGGAACTATTTAATAGCCCTGAGCTGGCAGATGTTCTTTCTGTGTGTTTATGTGCTCAAATTTGGACCTTGTATATGTTTTTACAGATGAGAGTAGTCCTGCTGACTGCTGAGCTTTCCTGCTTTTTCTTCCAATCTTCTTTTGGTGACTGGGAACATTAATGTAGCTTATTTGTTAATCAGGAGGGAGAAGGCTGTGCCTGGGAGGCTAAGCAGTTGTACTGTCTTTGCATGCATGGTTGCTTGCTCATCCATACATGGAAAGATGAGAATGTACCCTTGGCAGGTGCTGATTACTTTCTGTGTTTAAGTTCCCTTGCTACAGCAGTAGAAATGAAGCCTGTTTGGGGGTGATGTCTCAAGTAGGAGGCTATTATCCACCTGGTGAGCCCTATCAGGAGAACAGTTGGATCCTAATTAGATTTCTTTTTTTTTTCCTTATTGTTTTCATTAACCCCTTATTTAAGGAAGTGGGACTGTATAGGCCTCCTATGTTTGCTGCATTTAAAGGACACATAGGGGCAAATGAGTATCAGTGGTGGAAATAACGTTCCTCTTTCTCATTCCCTCTCCAGCCCTCTCTGCTCACTTGTTTGTGGTCGTTTGAGATTCATGGCTTTAAGGTTTGATTTCTGTTCCATTTGCTTGCAGCTGTGGGTTTGAATGTAGGAAGCCTGATACTCTCCATGCTGCGTTTCTGTTCAGAAATTGATGTGACTATCCCAACACTTGAAATATCCTCTGGGATGATAGGCCTCTAATATTGGATAGCTGAGAATACTGGGAATTTGTTCTGCAGCCTGCAGTTGGACTATGGATCAGAACTAGCTTCACTTTCATGCTTGTTTTGTTTCAGGATGAATCTCATTTCCTGAAGAACATAAAAACTGCACGATGTCGAGCTGCCATGCCTCTACTCAAGGTGTGTATGCTGGGTGCCAAACCTCCAGCAGCTAAGGCCAAGCACCTAAAGTAGTGCTGCTACATTTACCAGGTTTAGGAGCTAGCAGCTGAATTCGGTGGTTGTGCAAGTAGAAATCCAGATGATGTTGTAGATCCAAGAGCAAAATTTGTCTCTGGCTGAGTCATTTGTTTCCATACAAATGTTAGGGGATAAGACCCAACAAAAGAACTTCAGAAGCTCTCTTGATCTAATTTTGGTACTGCCACTGAGTTTTATGTGATGGGGGTGGGGGGGAAAGGAATGTATACTTACTGTATGTATTCAGCGAGAGTAGAAAGAATATAGTAGCATCAATGTAACCTGTTTAATGAAAATAATAGTTATCAGCTACTTCTTAGCACACAAATTGCTGCTGTATATCAAAATGACATTACCTGGGTCCCTTCCTTGACTTTGGTTTTGGGCTCTACTCTGTTACTGCAAGCTTCCAGTGTATTTGTGTGACTGGGATTCAGGAGCAGTCCTGCTGGTTAAATGTGCAGAGCTAGTAGGAAATGGCAGAATGTGAGGGTAGCCACACAAGTGGCCCACAGAAAGGAGGCAATATTCAATTATCCGATAACAGGAAAAATATAAATTTTAACGTCTGTCTGTTGTCTTGGGATCAAAGAATCAAACTCTCTCTGCTAGCCTCTAGCAGACTAGTTACGAGTAGTTCCTAAACACTTCAGTGTCTATACATTAGAACATGTTAAATGTTCTTCAGCAATTATCAGCAAGTGTGTATAAAGAGAAGTTTCTGTCTGTGATGGCTTTATAGCAACCAACTTTTATATGCAAGATTCTTAATGGCAAGCCAAAGGTGGTTACCCTTGAATAACTTCACCATTCTCTTTAAAAGCCTGACTCTTGTCTTCTTTTGGCTTTCAAATCACTTTAGGCTTTTAATGTTTGGAAACTAAGTAGGAGGTCCAATTTTATGAGCAGTTTGAGGTACAATAATTAGGGAGTATGTCTGAAAATGGTGGAAAATAACAAATTCACCTCATTGCAAAAATGCTTAAAAAGCAGTCTCATCCTTTCCTACTAGTACCTTTGTAAGGATCAGCTTGTCAAAATCATTTGCAGGCTACAAGATACGAGTGAACGATGGTAGCTGTTGTTAGGCAGAGGTTAATTGCCTGTGTGCACTTACTGAGAATTGGCAGTTTTATGCTGTCACATCACTGGTCTTAAAGAATTGAGAACTGGTGCTTCTGAAACTGAATTTCAGTCTTCTGAAAGTATTAAGAGTTTCATGTTCCTATCATGCATTATCTCACCTGCAGACAGCATACGGTACCAGATGTTTTGTGTTAGATGTTCAGGTAAATTTTATTCTCCTACTGTTATTTGCTGTAACAGCTAGCCACTCTTCTGCCCTCCTTGCTTTCCAGTACAGGTGTGTTGCTCTAAGACTAGCCCCTTTGGCAGCTTTGTCTTCAACTACTAGTGAGTGATGCTTTGTTCACTACTGGCACAGCGCATCACATCACAGCAATGCTTTTGTACTTGAAAGAGCTGCCAAATTATGTGGAGTTTTCATCACCTGAATACTGGATTTAATGGCTATACTGTGACCTCTTTATAGTAAATAGTCAATGGAGTAAGAATACGAGTATTTTTTTACATGACAATTTGGGATTATTGAATAAGAGGCATTGATAAACATGCTGCTGAGGATAATATTCTTGCTCTTGCCTCCTTTATGTTAAAAGGATTAGGCCAGTATTGGGGCTTTTGGAGAGACCAAAAAAAGGTTGTTGTGGTTTAACCCCAGCTGGTTAATTAAGTACCACAGAGCCACTCACTCACTCCCCTCTCACCCAGAGGGATGGGGAGGAGAGTTGGAAAGGAATGTAAAACTCAAGGGTTGAGATAAGAACAATTTAATAACTGGAATAGAAAAAAAAATGAAAAAATCAATAGTAACAATGATGACAACAACAGTTATAATGAAAAGGGGAAGGGAAAGAATAAAATCCAGAGGGAAAGGAAGAAAGGAACACGTTGGTACACAATACAACTGCTCGCTCCCTGCCTGACCGATGCCCAGCCAGTCCCCAAGCAACAATCTGCGCGCCCCGGCCAGCCCCCTAGGTATATATACAAGGCATGACAGTACAAAGTATGGAATACCTCTTTGGCTAGTTTGGGTTGGCTGACCTGGCTATGTCCCCTCCCAATTCCTTGTGTCCCTCCAGCCTTTTTGCTAGCAAGGCCTGAGGAACTGAAAAGTCTCACATCAAAGCCAAAACACAGCACTGCACTAGCTCCTAAGATAGATAAGTCCATCCTAGCTGAAACCAGGACAAGTTGTAGCCATAGCAAGACCTTGATAGGTACAGTACTAGCACCTTGGTCCCTACCTTAAGGTCACAGTGTGAAGCCATGCCAGTGCTGTAATCAGAGCTCCTGGAGCCAACTCATGCCTTGTCTACCTTCTAAGCATCACCACTTCTGTTGTTATCATATAGTACATTAAACTTTCTGAAATTGCTATAGTTGCTTGTATTTTCTACAAGGTTCCCAACATCCTGAAGTTTGAAAGCTTAGCCTTGAACTGACTTTTGGGGACAGAAAAGAAAAAACAAAAACCACCTAAGAAATGTGATCCTTGGTCCTTACATGCTACAAAGATTTATGAGTCCATGATGACAGTGGATAGATCTAATTTAAAATGTTTCTGAGCCTGAAGTGTTTCTGTCACTTCCATCTGTACTTAATGGATTCTTTTTATCTTGATAGAATCTGTTCCTGTGACTTCTCTGTTTGAATAACTAAAACATAAAAATTGTTGCAAATGTTTAGACAGAACTGCATAATGATCAGATTAATTCAATATATTCATAATAAAGGTGACTTACCTTGGATATTAATTTCAAATCTGCCTCGTTAGCCAAGCTGAATCTCCACCTCTGAAATATTTAACCCATGGTTACAGCATTTAAAGCCTGGTTTTAGTTTTAATATCAGACATTGACCAGTTTTCAAAATGTAGTGGTATTTTTAGCCACTCAGTAAAAATTCATCTTTTCCTGCTGTCTTGCATATATTGCAGAGTAAGTGTGGTAGGAATTGTCAAGCAGAACCATATTTTAAACATGTGGCCTAAGTTTGTCAGTTGGGAACTTCAAAACATTTTTTAATATTAAAAAAAACCCCACAAACATGCGGTATTTGGTGCATGTAGTATTCAGTATCTTTTGTGGTATACTTAGCTGCTACCCTGACAGAGATTTAGGAAATTTTTGCTTGGGACAGTGGTAAGTGTAACCAGAAAGACATCCTACTGCACTTGTAAAATGGTTGGATGTGTGCAATGACCATGCTCGCTGTGTAGTAGGTGCCTCAAGTTATCATTAGTTTAGGGAATTATATAGACGATGTGCCCGCTTTATTGTTGTGGGACAGAACTTTGAGAGGAACTTATAATTACACAAACAGTAAGATAGGGTGAGCTGAAATAGCAGCAGCAAAATGTTTAGCCCAGGTTTCTTGCTCCTTTCACTTTCCCAGTGGATGTGCAAACTTGTGGATGTTTAAACTTGTACATGGGGGAGAATGCTTCATCTGCCTACATGGAACCAGGTGGCAGAGTTTGTACAGTCTCTGCACATCCCTCCAACATTATGGAAGCGGATGGATTGAAAGCTGTAGTAGAAAACACTCCTTTGATGTTTTGGCTTGTAGCAAAAACCCTGCTTTCAAGCTCAGCCAGCTTTCACACTGTCCAGTCTGCTAGCAGCAGTGTGAGATCTGTCCCCAGCTTCAGCATCTTTCATACTCAAGAGAGCTAGATGTTCCTGGTGTCAAAGTGGTCCTTTTGTCATCTTCCCATGCACATCAAAGTGAGAATAGCCTCATACAGTTGAGGTTTGGTTGATTCACCAAAATGCCTGATCAGGCCTGGCTTGTCCCTGCCCCTAATCCGGAGCTGAGGCAATCGGTAATGCTACCTGCTTCTCATGTTGCTGTTTTCTTTAGTCTCATGACTGGGACTAAGTTCTCGGTGTACTGACTATGCTGGTTGTTCCCTTTGCCTCTGCCCTGCATCTTCCTCCCTCAGAGGCAGAAAGTGTCATGGTGTTATGCCTTTTGTAAGCATTTTTGGTTTTTCTTCCAAGATTAGACTGGACCAGAGACATGAGCATAGGAGAGGGAGTATACATGCTACCAATGGCCATAAAACAGCCAAGCCCCAGGGCTGCAGATGAAGAAGAAACAGCAAAATGGAAGTTTTTCACTGAGCTGCGGTAGGATCTCTTGGGCACCAGAGTGACCAGCTGGTCAGTGAGCCGACCAGGGGAGATGCCCTACTGCACCTGCTGTTTACAAACAGGGAAGGACTGGTGTGTGATGTGGTGGTCAGAGGACATCTTGGACATAGCAATCATAAGGTGAAAGAATTTTCAATCCTTCCAGAAGTAAGGAAGAGGGTCAGCAGAATCACCGCCTTGGACTTCCAGAGGGCCAATTTTGGCTTGGTTGACAGAGTCCCTGGGAAGCAGTCCTGAAGGACCAAGGAAACCAGGAAAGGTGGACATTTTTCAAGAAGGAAGTTTTAAAGGCACAGGAGCAGGCCGTCCCTATGTGCTGAAAGACAAGCTGGCAAGGGAGAAGACTGGTCTGGCTGAAACTTGGGAGAAAAAAAAAAGGAGAGTTCACCACCTTTGGAAGAAGGGGCAGGCAACTCAGGAGGACTATAAGAGGTTATGCAGGGCAAAGATTAGAGAGGTGAAAGCCCAGTTAGAATGCAGACTGGCCACTGCCGTAATAGATAACAAAAAATGTTTTTGCAAATATATTAGAAACAAAAGGAGGGCCAAGGATAATAGTCATCCTTTACTGGATGTGGCGGGGAACAAGGCCACAAAGGCTGAGGAAAAGGCTGAGGTACTTAATGCTTTCTTTGCCTCAGCCTTTAACAGTAAGACCAGCTTCTCTCTGGGTACTCAGCCCCTGAGCTGGAAGACCGGGATGAGGAGGAGCAGAATGAAGTCCCCACAGACCAGGGGGAAACGGTCAGTGACCTGCTGCTCCACTTAGGCACACACAAGTCTGTGGGGTTGGATGGGGCCACCTGAGGGTACTGAGGGAGCTGGCAGAAGAGCTCGCCAAGCTGCTCTGCATTATTTATCAACAGTCCTGGCAAAGTGGGGAGGTCCCAGCAGACTGGAGGTCAGCCAATGTGACACCCATCTACAAGAAGGGCAGGAAGGAGGATCTGGGGAATTACAGTCCTGTCAGCAGGACCTCATAGCTGGGGGAGGTTATGGAGCAGATCATCCTAAATGTGATCACACAGCCTGTGCAGGATAAGCAGGGGATCAGGCCCAGCCAGCATGGGTTTATGAAAGGCAGGTCCTGCTTGATGAACCTGATCTCCTTCTACAACAAGATGACCCACCTAGTGGATGAGGGAAAGGCTGTGGATGTTGTCTACCTGGATTTTAGTACAGCTTTTGTCACTGTCTCCCACAGCATCTCCTGGAGAAACTGGCTGCTCATGGCTTGAATGGGTGTACTCTACGCTGGGTAAAAAGCTGGCTGGGCGGCCCAGCCCGAAGAGTGGTGGGGGATGGAGTTACATCCTGCTGGCAGCCGGTCTCAAGTGGTGTTCCCCAGGGCTCAGTACTGGGACCAGTTCTGGACAAGGGGACTGAGTGCACCCTCAGTCAGTTTGCAGATGACACCAAGTTGGAAGTGTTTATCTGCTTGAGGGCAGGAAGGTTCTGCAGAGGGATCTGGAAAGGCTGCGTCAATGGGATGAGGTCAGTTGTATGAGGTTCAACAAGTGCCAGGTCCTGCACTTAGGTTACAACAACCCCACACAACACTACAGGCTTGGGGAAGAGCGGCTGGAAAGCTGCTCAGTAGAAAAGGACCTGGGGGTGCTGGCTGTCAGCTGGCCGAACATGAGCCAGCAGTGTGCCCAGGTGGCCAAGAAGGCCAACAGCATCCTGGCTTGTATCCAAAACAGTGTGAGCAGCAGGACAAGGGAAGTGATTATTCCCCTGTACTCAGCACTGGGGAGGCTGTACCTCAAATCCTGTGTTCAGTTTTGGGCCCCTCACTACAAGAGGGATGCAGAGGCGCTGGAGTGTGTCCAGAGAAGGGCAGTGAAGCTGGTGAAGGGTCTGGAGCCCAAGTCTTACGAGGAGTGCCTGATGGAAGTGTTTAGCCTGGAAAAGAGGAGACTTAGGGGGGACCTTACTGCTCTCCACAACTGCAAGGAGGCTGTAGGCAGGTGGGGGTAGGTCTCTTCTCCCAGATAACAATTGGCAGGACAAGAGGAAACGGCTGACCTAAATTGCTCCAGGAGAGTTTTAGGTTGGATATGAGGAACAACTTCTTCACTGAAAGGGTGGTCAAGCATTGGAACAGGCTGCCCAGGGAGGTGGTGGAATCACCATCCCTGGAGGTGTTTAAAAAAATGTGTAGATGTGGTGCTTAGAGACATGGTTTTGTGGACAGTCCTGGAATGATTGGACTTTATGATCTCAAAGTTCTTTCCCAACCTAAATGATTCTGTGAAAAGGAATCTAAAGCCTCTGACCAGCTGAAGTGCTGTATGGTGTTTGCTCTGTAATTGCATGGAATACTGCAAGGCAGTAGAAACTGGCAGAGGTCCCAGTGGAACATGGATGAGTTTTTGGGAAGCACAACGGTTAGGTTTTAGTGGAGAACTTGGTTAGAAACTGAGAAAAAGTAGCATTTAATCAAAGATTCCAGTGGCATGAAATGGTCTTATTCCTGTTGTGCTGTCTGTGGACTTCGTTTCACAACATTTGGATAATATTACCGATGTGATCGTTCCCATTAGGTTGCTGTTCAGGTTAATAGTGTGATGCACATCCTGATGTTTGCAGGTTGAATGTCTTTGCTTCTTTTATGGGAGTCAAAATACATTGTGTGGCTGGAATCTAATAGTCCTAGTGTTTCCTTTAATAAAGAGTTGCTTAAAAATTATGGAGGGAAATAGGCCAATGCTGAAGGTGGGAGGTGAGGAGGAAACACAAAAATGTCCCTTTTCAGTGGGAGATAAATAGCAACTGTCTGTAGGCATTACAAATCCATGTGGATTGTATAAATAAGCCTTTGCTTGTTGTCACCTGCTGAGACAAGGAACTTCATCTTGAAATTGGAGAAGCTGTGGGCCCTCAAGTCTGCATCTTCAGATCTGCCCTTACCTTCTAATTTACCTTCCTTCTTGGAACAGGGGGGTGGTGTAATTTGCTTCAGTGATAGCTGATCATTGCCATTTGACTCGCAGTCTGTCTAGATGTCCCTTAAGAATAGGAAAAGGCCTTTATATTTTTTTGGAATAACCACTGTAGGGTCATCTTATGAAATGCAGAGTCCTATCTGCCTTACCCAAGTATAGAAACAGACTCCTCAACTGCAGCCCTTTCCCTTTATCAAATCTTCTATTTCAACAGGTGATTACCTCTATTACACTACGGCCACTCTCAGGTTTTTCATTCCACAGGATAAGGTATTGTGCTATGCAGTTCAAAATGACAGAGTAAGCAAAAAGTAGGGACACAAGTAATTGTACAGCCAGAACAAGCCACACTTACTTGAAAAAGTATGTCGGTCTGTTAGCATATGGCAGAGCTCATGCTGTGAAATTCATTTAACACAGAGACAGTCATTGTATGTTAATGAGGCTCTTTGCATGTTCAATTACTTCTTTGTGGCATAGCCCTCCCTCCTCACCTGCTCCCTTTCAAATCAGTTGGGTGCTGAGTTTTGACCTCTAAAGTAAGTGCTGTTGGAGGTTACCATTTCATAAATTATTCTTTGACTTTCAAAAGTGACTTTTGTAAATGTTGTAACAGCTGGGGAATTCTCAGTAGTATTGTGTGTGGAAGTGTAACACTGCAAATTCACAATTGTCTTATGTTACTTAATAAATGAGAGCTACAGACCAGGCCTCCACTAGTCAAGTCACTGTCAGAGTTCCTTTAAGCAATCTCACAAGAAAGTAGCTGTAAGAACAGTCACAAAGACGCGTGAGGGAAAGGCGCGCCTCTGGGGAAGTTTAAACTTCATGCTTAGATGCTAATGAGCAGCTAATGTTAGTTCTCCTATGTGGAAATATGTATCAATTGATTACAGATCTGGTTTTGCTAGAAAGTCCTTTCTGGACCCTGCGATCTTACTTTCTGTGCTGCTGTTCTGTATTATTCTTGGAGACCTCAAAAGAAAGAGGGTGAGCTCTCACTCTTGACAGCACAGAAGGTTCAGCAGGAAACAAGAATTAAGCAGTGATCAGCAGAGACTTCTCTGCAGGAGCAAATCTTTATTGGCATCTATTCAAAATGAGTTGCCACTAGAAAGAGAAATGTGAATCAAAGCTGTTTCTTTCATCGAGAATTTAAGTAAGCCTTCAACACTTGGAAGCTTGTCTTCCTAGAATTTTTTTTTTTTTTCTTGGGCTCCTTCTGTCATGGATTTTAAAACTGAAAAGGACTCTTGGGATAATGAATGAAAGCACCTATGTTCCACACAATTTTCTGGAATTAATTTCTTCAAGTTCTTCGTAGCTTTTATAGAGTTAGTGTCTTTTGGGGGTTTTGTGGGGTTTTTTGGGGGTTTTGGGTGTGGGAGTTGGTTTTTTTTTGGTCATCACTGTTGTTTTTTACTTCTTGATTTGTTTAACATGGTTAATTATAGAAGATGTATCATAGTTCTTGGTAAGTTCTTGCAGAGGATAGATACTGTATCTGCTCAGAAATAAGTTGTGCACAGCAAAGCTGCAGCTGGACAAGCTTAGAATTCAAATAGCCTGTAACTTCATCATTCCCTCTTTTGATATCTACTTAGGGATTTGGGAAGGAGCCTGACTGATTGTTTTGACTACTGGGGAATTAGTGTTCCAACCTGATCTCATGTAGCTCCTGGGGATCACCCTGTAAAGAGGAGGAGCCTTAAGAATTACATAAAACCTTTCAACACAGTTGGGTTTATGTTGTGTTTAATATGTCCCTGGTCTGGTTTGAGTGAATTTCTCTTGCTGTAGATTGATCCAGTTATTTGAAATGAGCTGTCTGTAATTGCATGACCTCCATGTTGTCTTCTTCCTCGCAGTGGCCTTCTGTTAGTCCGTAAGGAAGAAGTTTAATTTGGAGGTTTATTGCAAGTGTGGGACCAGCTTGTCTTGCATTTCAGCAGATTTCACAGGGTGGTGTCAGTTTACTCCTGAAAGGCTTCTGCAAGTCATCACATAATTGTCTAGCTTCTGCTCAGTTGTCCTCCACTGTTAACCTAATTTTAAAAACTGACTTGATTTCTGCTTTATCACTTTTTTTCCTCATGGGATCTGATATTTTTGGTCTCTGCGACTTCTCCCTCTTTTGAGTAGCATAAGCACCTCTGTCTTGTGCGAACTCCTACCTTCTGACACATCCAAAGGTTTGACATCTCCTCTTTAGTTCAATAAATATCCTGCTTTTTTTTTTTTGTTTATTAAAAGTATCTGATCCTAGTGGTAATTACATTTCCTTTTGATCTGTTTAATAGGGATGGAGGGAGAAGGCAAGTCCCACCTTGAGCACAACCTGTATGTAAATATCTGATAAAGAGTTCTGAAATTAATTTCCGGTAGCTGATCTCTGAACTCTTTTTCCACCAGATTTGGTTGGTGAGTGGATGAATCAGCTGAATAGATTTGGATAACTGGTAGATTTCAGTGAAATGATAAAAAATTTCATTTTCTTTTTCATTTAAATGTGAATGAGCTGTTGGTACAGATGTCACTCAAGAATCTCTTTGTTATTTTAATGAACCGGCATTAAACCATGCAGGAGATTACAAGGCATGTGTAGTTTAACTACTATATGTGAATTTACAGCAGTAGAAATTCATAGCTCTCATCTAATAATAGAATTAGATAATAATGGAGGTATGATGGTAGAAATGCATCTTGGAGGCTTTGATGTCTATAGTGTAATTTTTTCCCCCGCTTTTTGGGAGCACCTACTTTAGATACAGGTTTCCTACCCCATTCCTGTGTACCCTGCAACACAGGTTCTACAGTCTTACATGATTTGTATTAACTCATATTCTAGCATCCAGCCAGCTGTGCCTAGACTCATCATGGCTGTCGGATGGGCATCTCTGGTCCTACTTCAGGCAGCTTCATTTTTCTCTCCTTCCTAGTAGAATGTAAAAAGAAAAAGTAAGAAAAAATCCTGCTTCTCTGGGTCTCTTCTGCTTTTGTGAGGAAGCAGTCTGTTTATGGCTTGCTGTGGCAGGTTTATTACAAGAGAATTTATTTTGGAGGTGAGGATGTACCTGAGAGGGTGTGTCATTTTCCTGTGACATCTGATGCCAAATGAAATATTGAACCAGACATAAGATAATAACGTGTCTAGTGGGTAAATGCCAGTTCAGAAAGTACTGTCACAAAAATTGATGTCCCCTTCCCTTAAGGCATGTGGATGATGAATAAGAAACAGCGTGGTTTGTCCTGCTTCTTGGAAGCTTTAAGCACTGTCCTTGAGTATCTTCAGGAGGTGAAGGCTGGAAGGATCTGTGGAAAGTGAAGTATTCTTCCATTTAGGGTGCTTGGACAATGGCTCTGGGATTTTCTTTCATGACTGGGGATGAATTCTTAGCAGGTTCTGCTTGTATTGTAAGCTGTATGATAACGGTGCTCTGTTTTGCTTTTCCAGGCTGCCAGGAGAGTGATCTTGCTTTCGGGAACCCCTGCCATGTCACGGCCTGCAGAGCTCTACACACAGATCGCAGCTGTCCAGCCAGCTTTCTTCCCACAGTTCCACTCCTTTGGGCTGCGCTACTGTGATGCCAGGAAGGTACTTCAGTGGGGAAAATGGCAGATTGGGGCTCTGCAAACAGCAGTTTATTTTTTTTAAATGTGGAGGTTTTTTCTTTCCTTCCTTCATTCCGTCCGATGTTACATCTTTTTTCAGAAAGTCTCACTGCATAGTAACATTTTGAAAGCTCTCAACCTGAGAAGCTCTAGATGCTGCAGTGGTGAGTGTGAGACGTGGAGGCAGTAATGCTTCTTGTCAAAATCTGCTCTGAAAGCTACAGAAGTAAAAAGCTTAAAAAAAAAAAGCAGCCATAGTTGGGAGCCTATTCTATTAAGAACTTGCCCCCACTGTGTCAAATGGGCAGAGTAACTATGGAGCCATTAAGCAGCCGCAGGTTTAGGCTAATTGATTAAAAAAACCCCACCCCAAAACAGTTTCTAGTCTGCTTTAGTGACTGCTTAACAAACTAAGGCCTCTGTTGCTTGTGATTTTGGATTTTATACCTCCAGGTAAGTAAAAAATGAAGCTTTACAGTCCATCTTTATATTCTACCCTCTTCTAATTCAGAAAGTAGTGGATGTGATCCTCAGCATATCTTCAAAATAAACTTCTCTTATGTCTGTCAGCTGCTTAGCAGTCATTTCAGCAGAGTAATTGAGTCCAACCTGTGCAAGATCCTTGCTTTGCGGGAACCCAGCATTTGCAGCCATGATTGCCTTGCTCCCAACGTATGGGCAACTCAGCTGTGCTTGCCTTTTTCATCTCTAGGGCTGCTCTGTGTGTTGGAACACACACTGCTAAGAGAAGAGCTCATGCTGCTGCCTGTTGTACAGGGAGGCTCTAGGACCTTCTGTGCTCATTACGTAGACACAGACAGGGGAACCAAAGTTCCCCTGAGTTCTGATTTGGAGCAAGAGCCCTCTAATCTGGCTTGTCCTCCAGTTCTTCCAGGACAGCTATATAGCAGGTAGGATGTGGCACAGAATGGCTTGGCAGTGTAAGCATGGACGTGTAGTGCGTGGACTTGCTTGCTCTGCTTTGTTATTGAGTAATCCATTGCACTACTTGTGCCTCATTTTTTGTAAGACTGGGCAATAACTTTTAGCAGAGTGGTTGGAAACACCAAATAACTGTTTGAAGGCTCAAAAATATTTACAGAAGAACTGAACATCAGTGTGTGCCATAAAAATAGTTACAGGTGTTTGTAGGGCTTCTGTGTTTGTTTTCTTTTCTGTTTGGGGTAGCTAACATGCAAAATTTCCATCAAGAAGATTCATACTGCAGTCTCATACAAAGTTCTCAAGTCCCGTTTTTCCTGGATCTGAATGTCCACTTTTACTTCCATAGGTGGTGTAGTGCTGTTCTACGTATGTCCAAATGTGCAAGCTAGATGAGCAGCTCATTGTCTTTGGTACTCATATGCTGATGCCATTGACTAAAGTAAGGTCGTTAGCATACAGATACAGAGCTCGAGTTCTGGAAGATAACAGCATTCATGTTAGCAAGCATTGCTTTTCGTGGCAGAGGATGAACTTTCTGTTTCTCTAATCATAGATCATAGTAGTAATCATATGGAGGGAGAGGGCCACATCTTCTGCTGAGCTTCATTATCTTTGGTGAAAGATTCCTATCTGAGTAGTGTCCAAAATGCTTCCTAGAGGGAAATGAAGAGATGCAGTTTAATCTCATTGGTTTTCTGCAGTAAAAACAAAAGCTGAATTGTAACGTGAGTCTGAACAGGTTTGGAGTTCCATAAACCCTTTAAGGGTAAAGTTCTGCATGACTAGCTGTTGCTTCAATTACCAGATGTGTGGACCTCTGGTAAGATACTGAATTTGATAAAAGAAAGAAAATGTTTTACACAATCTGGGTTGTAACAGTGTATTCTGTGTAAATGAGTTTTCAACATACAGTGAAACTCAGCTTGTAGGTCACAGTCTCTATCAGCCTCCCTTCAAAACCTCTGCAGGGTTTCTAGTACAATTTTGTTACTGTTCAACCTGCCTCTACTAGACAGTTGAACATTACTGGTCTTCTCAGTGTTCACTGGGGACGTTTTGCTACAGTTAATGTCAGTAAATGATAGAGTGAACTTAGAAAGAATTTGGTTATTTAGAGAAGAAGTGGGGCTGCTGGAAACAAAGTGATATAAATAGTATTAGAGAAAAAAATGGGACTGCTGAGTTTTGGGTTGCCAGATATCCACTCAGCAGTAAGTAAATTAAAAGGGATTTTGATGATTGTAGTTGTTCCCTCATGACTGTGTTATGTCCGTCATGTTCCTTTTTGCAGCTCTAACCTAAGATTGTGTTAGGAGTTACGTCCTCTCTGAAGAGCTGTTTTACTTTTTTTACTTTTGCTGTCATTATTTCAGTAGGTTCTTCTTTCCGTCCTGAAAGTGGCAGCATTATGAGTGGGGATGGAATACAGAACCAGAGAGCCTTTGCAAGGCTTTTGGAGATCTTTAAGGATGAAAGGTGCTATGCAAAAATGTTTTGGCATTAATAGTAAATCTGATTGCATTATAAGATTAAAGAAAAATTGACAGACCTGAACCATTCAATTTAAAACTAAAACCTGACTAGTTTCTATTTGAAGATAATAGATTTTATGACAGAAAATTGAAAATATCTGGCAGAAGTGATTAGAAGAGGTATAAAATAAAAGTTTATCATGTTGTAATTCAACTTTCCATCGTCTGTACTCCTAAAAATGCAGCAAGTGAAATGTCACCTGCTTATTTACAAACTATCTCCAGTCTGTTCCCAAAACACATGCTGTGAATTCATTTTTCAAACTGGGCGATGTTGGCAAATATTAAATAATTTCTATCTGAGCACATGCTCTGAATTTGTAAGAGTTTGGCAGCTTCTACTAACACTGTAATAAGTTTACTGACTCATGTAAGATGCTGTAACACTTTGGTAAGAAAATCACAGTTGGAAGCATTTGTTCTGGAATGTTATGGATCAAAGCCAGATGTGTATTTTGGCAAAATAAACGTCCCTCTTTTTTTCTGTCTTCTTTTCCACAATAGGATACACTGAACTATTTTAATAATTCCAAAAATAATCATATTTTTATCACTAGCTAGGTGCAGCACAGAACTAGCCTGTTTCCTTGTTTGCAGATTGTTCCAGCAACAGTCACCTTGAAAGAAATAATCTGAACATACTGTAAGGATTCTGCCTGTATATGCTTTTTAATATGACAGTAGATAGTATATTGGCTCTGCTTGTGCCTTGTTCTTTCAATTATGGTGATGTTACCCTTCTGAAATGAGTTGTGCTATGTGGACGCAAAACATATGTATTACTTGCTTGTTATGGAAATGGAAAAATATGGGCTGCGTGAATAGAATGAGGTAGCCTGAGGAGAGTGTCCAGGCCCCATAGCAGGTCTTACTTAGAAGCCTAGTCATTGTTGATCTATTTAGCTACCAGTACACTAAGCAGTGTGGGCAGAGGGCTTATGACGCTGGGTGCAGCACCAAGCCGGTCCTTCCTGTACCTCTGTACCTCTGCTCTGCTGGGTCCACAGAGCCTGAAGAATTGTGGAGAGGGGGCACAAAGACTGGGGCTCAGCACTGTCAGCTTTCATGCAGCATGCCTAAAGCTAATAAACCCAGCTAGACTTGAGCTAGCTTTTCACAGACCTGAGGGATGTATCTGCATTGCATTCCTAGTTTCACAGAAGCAAAGCTTTAATACCCATGTTGGCTTTTTGAGGCTTGGCTTACATCCAGGTGGGCTTATTAACTCTAGCTGTATGCCACTGTGCTGTTGTCAGAGCCAAAGTTTTAACTCTACAGGATCCAGACTAGTTTTGTGTCTAGGGTTTGAATTGTTTCCTGCTTTAATGAAGCAGCTATAGATAATCAGATGGTACCATAATTATGTAGGAATAGATTAGGTAAAATGAGTTTTAATGGTGGCCATAAGTGCCAGAATCTGAAGGCAGTTAATGGTTCACATCAGTAGAACATGGCAGTAGAATTGCAGATTGTCCTGTTATGTCTCAACCTGAAGTAGGAATGTTCACTTCCACATATCAGAGAGGTCTTAATTGCCTAGAAGCTGTCTAATTACTCCTCTTTGTGTCTCATAGCAGGTTCTCACCCCTGTTCCATCAGAGCACCATCCCTTAATATAGTCAGTAATGTGACTAACCTCATGGCTGGTATGATTTATTTTTTGTCTCATGCATTCTACAGGAGGATGGAAGGTGCGGTGAATACTTTGGAGCTTTTTCCTATTTTATTTCCATTTCTGTGTTGCAATAGGTTTCTCTTGAGGAAGGCAAATAAAAGATATACAGGGTTTTAAGGTTAAATCTATTTTAGCAATTAATGTGGTGCAATCAAAGTGGAGCAGCAGGAGATCAAAGGCATTGGTGCTGAGGCTCCTCACATCTCCATTATATGCATTTCAGGAGGGCGTACGTATACATACGTAGAAGGTTACATTGAGTTGCTGTTCCAAGACCAGAGGTGGTACTTCTGGCTTTTTTTGGTGACACTGCCAGTAAGATTTGGAATTAGAGCTATGAGGAGGATTTTGCCTCCCCCCTGCCTTGCTTTTCAGTATTGTAGCTGTGTTTCATATGCTTATTTGTGAAACTTCAGGGGAAAGGTATCTCTTTATCCTTTACTTCAGCATAAAAACTTTATTGGTCTCCTCTCCAAAAGAAAGTTGTTTAAAGATGTTTCTTTTGGGGAGTGTACCTATTTTGATGCCACTGTTTGTCAGTTTAGTTGTTCTTTCCCAGAGAACAAATGATAGGCTGTGGGGTTACTAGTAAGAGCGATGAGCTGAGATTAATTGAACAGATATATATCGTCTGCACACAGGATCTTGGAGGAGAGGGCAGGTTCAGAGGCAAGTGCTTCAAGGAGGAGTAAATGAAGGGTTTGTTCAGAGGAGCTTTGAAGTGATGCTGCTTTGCAGAGACAATGCTTAGAGTGATTTATTTTGTATCTGAACCAAACATGGTAATGGCAGAGACAGAGTCTATCAGGGAGTAGATCAAGAGAGAGGTCAGTGGAAAACAGGCAGTTTTGACCTAGCGTTTACTAGGCATGTCAGACAAGTGTAATGTCTCTGTGAAGGCATTTGGGTTAAGGATGTTTGTCCTTATGCTGTTAGAGAAGATTATTGCATGTCTCTGCTTAAAGGTGAGGTAATTGTGTGTGCACAGAACTGCAATGAGATCTGTTGGCCTGCCCAAAGCTGCAAGTAGCGAGCAGAAACACCTTGCTGCGTGAGGATGAATACCAGGTCACAGTACTGTGGTAGGGATCCCTACCTTTCTATGTAGTCCTCTTCCCTGCATCTCCCTGAGCGCTTGTAAATAGGAAAAAAAGAGGTTTATAAGTAATCTTCTCCTGTTACATGGGTTACTTTATACACTTCTGTCTCATTGCCATTTTTGTCGAATCTGTCTTCTTACTGACCATTAAGTTCTTCCCTTGCCCGGTTTCCCTGGAAGTTTATTCTACTCTTGGGTCACCTGCAGACAAGTCTCTTGTAAGTTTGACACTGATAATTGCTTTGATCTTTCCAAGATGCCATGGGGTTGGGACTACTCTGGATCATCCAACTTAACTGAACTGAAAATTTTGCTGGAAGAGTCCATCATGATCCGACGTCTGAAATCAGATGTGCTTTCCCAGCTTCCAGCAAAGCAACGCAAAATGGTTGTAGTGGCTCCTGAATCCATTAGTGCAAAGACCAAAGCTGTCTTGGCAGCTGAAGCAAAAAAGATGGACAAAGGGTATGGAAATGTAAGTCAGAAGCTATTTTCATGATAAGACTCTAGTATTTCAGGTACCTTTATTTAAAAACATCAATGGAAAAACAGTACTGTGGGTTCCAAGGAAGGTGAGAGCCACATCTCATGTGAAGGCACAGTGGAAGGCTGTTGAAGGCACTGTTTTAAATGAGTATACAACACAGTCAAAACAGCTCAGCTGTTTTTTCCTTTTAAGTGGCCTGCTTTGTTCTTTTTTGAAATACCATTTCCTCTGTTTTTTTCCTCTCTCATTAGTCCTTTCTAATTGTCTTTCATATCTCCTGCCTCTGTACTTACTCTTCTGTCTTGCCTTGTAATCCCATACACCCTACAAACACAGCCTTGTTGAAGCTCTGTTGTGAACACAGCAGTGACCAAAAATATGAAGGGTGTATTTTTGCTTTTTTTGGTTTTTTCTTGTATGGATGGCAAATGCATGTTCTAAGCTCCTAGGCTACTAATACAGTTCTGTAAGAACTTTGGAGTTTTTCCTTGCCGTTTTGGCTGGAAAATGCTTTTTCAACTAAAACGATGTTTGTGATATGCATGTCATCCAACTTGTAGGAGTTGAGTAGGAGGTGGGAAGGGAGGTGTCAGAAATAGGAGTGTGTGAGTATCTGCCATACCCAGTGGCGAGTAGACTTCCCCCAGTCCCCCTTTGTTGTGCATTTATAGGCTGATTTTTTAACTAGCAAAGTGTTTATTTGGCAGCAGCAGACATCCCATATCTGTAAGCAAGAAGGAGAAAAGGCATTTCTGAGACTCACACTTATTTTATCTTTCTCTCTGCAGAAACAACAAGAGAAGGAAGCTCTTCTCCTCTTCTACAACAGAACAGCAGAAGCTAAAATCCACTCAGTCGTGTAAGCTGCATGTCATTGCTTCATTCCTGCCTGGTAAAATGTGTTTTTTCTGCTCAGAACAGGAAAACAGTGCCTTAGAGATAACAGTGCAGGGACATGAAGCATAGCCTCCAGCCAGCGTAGAAAAAATTGATTTTAATTACAATGCACTAAACTTTTTCTTCTCTCAGAGTTCCTAGGCTGAGTAAGTCTTCTGATTTCATTCCAAATATGGATCTAAACTGTCATTTGAACAATCTAAAATTTCTTAGTGTTTGGGACTTGGATCAAGGTCCCTGGTCTAGACCCTATTTCAGTTTAAGGAGGGGGAGAGTACTGAAACTAAAAGTATCGACAGAATTTGAGAAAACTAACGTTGCAGTCCTACTGCAGCAGGAACCCTGAGCCAAAAAGCTTATGAGAGGGATGGAGCTTTAATTGTAGCGTACTGTAAGGGTGTCACAGCCCCTGCTGAAGTTCTTGGCTCTTCCACAGAGCTCATATGGGCTGTCATTAGCAAAAGTTTTCCATCAAAGGTGTGCTTTTCACTCTGTCTTCCCTAGAAAAGATTCCCTTCTGTGACTTAATGTGCCCTTTTATCCTTAGCCTTTCTGCTGGGACTGCAAGGGAGTTGCTTTAGGTCATATAGCGTAACTTGTTAATAAGTAGTATGATAATAACTTCAAAAAAGTTTACTTTTCTGCAGCTCTCTGAATGTAAGGACCAGCTGATGTGCAGTGTGTGATTTCACAGTCTCAGACCTTGCTGCAGAATTTGCCTGTTTGGCACAGAACTGCCAGAGTCCCAGCGCTCATTCCTGTAGAAGAATTTCTTCCTTTTATGTTAGTGAACAGTTAGAATGCTTTCTTCCTTTTATTTCAGTTGCAAGTGTGAACTGAATATAAAACCACGAAGTGCTGTTTACTTGACTTTCTGGTAGGAACTAGTTCATTGTTTTCCTGGGGTTTAGTGGCATTTAAAGAACCATTTATTATTAGCTGCTAAGCTACGGTACCAGCTAGCTAATGGTACTGTCCTATGATCATCAGCACCTCTCACGTCTTACCCTTGATGACAGTGTCTTCCATTGCTTCCATTGAAATGACTAGCCATTTGTTAAATGGAATATGGGAGGATGGGAATGAGCTATAAAATAACTGTAGTATCTTGGCATCTGCTTGCTACACTGAATGTTCGTGTTAATATTTGTTTTAAAATCCAGCGATCCCACTTTTCTCCCAGATGTCTTTGTTAAATGATACTGTCATGGTAGTTGAGATCTGAACATCACAAACCCTGGGAGCTGTTTGCACCTTAATACAGTACTGGAAATCCTGCTTGGTGTTTTGACAGTTGCTGCTGACCTAAGCTGTGTTGTATTTAGCAAAGAACTTGGTATTTCTGATCTTAGCAACAACTTTGCTATTACAAAGAAAAGATGACATTTGTATCAGCTGTTCTGATGGCTGTTGCTATACTTAGTTACAAATTTTAGGCTTATAGGTGTTTTTCAGGCTCCAGTTGACCTGATTGTTAATGCAAGAAATGGGTTCTATGGCTCTGCTATTAGTCCATGGCAAAAGACAGAGGTTTTGTTTAATTAACACTGTTTAACTGTGTTTAAAAGGAGTCTTGGTACCTTTCATTGGTTACTAGCCTATATGCATATGGATAATTCCTAGAAATAGCTGATATATTTAGATTGTCAAGCTGGTAAATTGTCATTGTGAACCCTTACAGAGAAAGCTACTTTTAGGATACTCTGATCCGTGCACTTAGAAACCTTTTCTTCTAAAATAAAAACAATCCTAATTAAACATAGGAAGAATAGTTGTATACAGATTACTTTAGTATACTATGATTGTGCAAAAGTTAGGGATACGGAAGGGTGAATGAGACTGTTAAATAAATACAGATGAATTTTAGTTGATTGGTCTGAGATGCCATGATTCAAGCAGAATCATACAAATTGATTCTCAGTGATACTCAAGTATAAATGTAGGCAGCTGTCCAGCTGCAGTAAAGAAAAATGAGTGGATTTTCCTGCAATGTCTTTTTTTTAAGCTGTAGGAGTCTTGAGTTGCTACTTGCATTTTACTGCAGCTTTTGTATGCTAGCTGATTTCTTAGTCTCTGTGTATAGATGAGCAGTATCTTTAAAATGTGTTGTGAGCAAAACCTGTGTTCTCTCAGCGCATAACTTTATGGAGGTTGTTTTTTTTTTCCTCTTTCATGTAGAGAATATGTTCTGGAGTTATTGGAAAGTGGGAATGATAAATTCCTGGTGTTTGCTCATCACAAGATAGTACTGGATGCAATAGTTGCAGAACTGGAGAAGAAAGTAAGTAATTGATTGAGTCAACTTTATCACCGTTCCTCAGAGTTACAGTCAGTCAGATAGTTTATGAAAGTTAGCAGCAGAGTTCATTTCTACTTGCTGTGCCTCTGAATGTGCCCTTCACCGAGGGAGCTGAGGTGCTAGGGTGAATGCCTTACAGGATTCACTTTGTATTGAGTGGCTTTTGTTGTATTTAATGTTCTTTAATCTCCATTGTTTGCCTTGGAGCTTGTGGATACTTGGAGGAGTGTTACCCTGTGTGGCCATCTCTGCTTTGTCCTCCAGGCTTTTCTCAGGTGGGGAGAATGTAACAACCCAAGTCCAGCTATGGCTGCCTGCCTTTGTCTCTGTGGTGGTTTTACATTTTTGAACTGGGATACTGTAGGGAGACGTGATAGTTCTGCCAGTCGCCTTTCTGACTTCAAAAGGGCATGAGTAATTATTTGTGTGAGACTTCCATGGATGCCTCTAAAGAGTTCTGGGTCATGCGGGGGCAATGTGAAGGATGATTTAAGTTAATATCCCAAACTATAAACGACAGCGGCAGTGGTGGCTTTGCTTCTGGGGCAGCATCCTCCAGTACAGCAAGGATGTTGGACACTGAAGAGTTATGGCCCTGCATCACCCAAGTTTGTCATACCTTTCCTGAGCCTACCACAGAGCGTCTGAGGTGTGTAGGATCCCATCTTCTCCCAGACTTGGGGAGGTTGTAGCAGCTGTAACATCAGTACACAGTGTCCAGCTTTTGTATTAAGCTGGTTGCCTTTCCACTGTACTTGTTGCCTGTTGCTGTCCTTCCTGTTGGTCAGGACTGGTGGGAGAGCAATGGACATAAGAGAGCAAGTAATGAATTGTGAACAGAGGGAAGGTACGTTATGTACTGAGCTACAGCATCTCTGCCTTTAAGACAAGGCAAGGTCTTAAAAATACAACTGTTGCCTTTTTATTTTCCTGGTTCTGTTTCCCTTCCCCACGGAAGGGAAACAGAATCTACTAAAAGATGGAAAGACGATATGGGGAACGGGACACGAGGCCTCTAAAAAGTATCTTCTGCCTTTTCACAGCATGTTGAATACATTCGCATTGATGGCTCCACACCTTCAGCCGAGCGGCAGTCTCTGTGCCAGAAGTTCCAGTTCTCAGAGAAGCAGGTTGTGGCTGTCCTGTCCCTCACCGCTGCAAACATGGGCCTGACATTGTCTGCTGCGGACCTGGTGGTATTTGCAGAGCTCTTCTGGAACCCAGGGGTATGTGTCCTGGAGGGGACAGGGGTTGGATGCTCCCTGGAGAGCAGAAGCATTGGTGCTTAGAGGAGATGTAATGGGCAGAGGACTTTCTCTAGGGTTTTTCCTCTTTCTTTCTCTGGTGGCTGCTTGTCTGTGCACTCTCAGGTGCCTGGGCTTGAACCAGTGGGGCTGGTTACACAGCTTGCTGGCTGGAGAAAATGGTGTGAAATGGAAACATGCTCCTGTTTCTTAATTTGACAGAGCTCTCAACTGCTTGCCCAGCCAAGAACTGAAAGGGTCCATCATCAGTGCTGACTAATTTTGAAAAATGCTCAGTGCCTTTTGGAGATGTGGTGCACCAGATTACTTCTTGGCTTAGTCTGTGTTTGAGGATGCAGGCATTAACAAGATCCAGATAAATAGTAATTGATGAGCACAAGAAATGAGATCTCCCTGTTTTCTGGTGCTTACACTATTTCTCAGATGTATGCAGTTTTATTTTCTTTGTCATGTTTTTACATAAAGATTCTGATCCAAGCAGAAGATCGGGCACATCGAATTGGACAGACCAGCTCTGTTAATGTTCACTACCTGGTGGCTAAAGGCACAGCAGATGACTACTTATGGTAGGAAGTGAGAAGAACACTTGGTTTTGCTACCTGTTTTCACTTTTTGTCACATGTGATGTAAGGTGCTTGATGTTAGTGCTGACTTCCACAGCCTATGAGGGGAGGAGCAATAACTGCCAGTCAGGGCTGCTGTGAGCTGGTGACATGGCCTGGCCACAGTGGACATTAAATGGATGACAAGCAGGAGGAATAAAAGTAGTTATCTGACAAAGAAAGGGCTGTTGAGAGAAATTCTGGGAGAGCTGATGCATCTAAAACCTTCACAGTCTCTGTATAAGGAATTGTCTTAGATACAGCCCAGAATATTCATGTGCTGAGTACTTTCAAGTGAAGTCAGCATACACTGGAGATGGTTCCACGTATTGTAGATCACATCTGAGGAGCAACCTGGCTGCTGAGTGCTTGGACAGGGAGCTGTGGAAGAGGACTGCACTGTTGCTTTCCTCTTGCTCTTCACTGAGCCCTTCAGATGAATTAAAAAAGTGCTACTGACTTTCCTCTGAAGAGTTGTGGTCTAAGCCTTTTTGGCTGCAGTGAGAGCTGTTAGTGGACGCTGGTCCTTTTGGCTGGGGAATCTGTCATCCTGGGGGACGGGACGATCTGAGGAATCCTTAGTGCTGCAAGGGAACTGACCTGCAAATGATGAAAAGAAATTATCCACCAGCTGGTTCATTTAAAGTCCAAAATTACATCTTTATTACCTTGTTTAAAGGAACAAATGAACTAAGTGAACTTGTGCAGTTCCCAGAATATCATGATGGCAAATAATTATAACCCTACAATGCAGGGATCTGGAAACTGATGCATCGCCCACATTTCATGGAAAGTTAATGACAGTAATTCTGCCTTTATTTGTGAAATGCTGTCCGTGCAGTCATTAATGCTTAGAGGGAAGGAAATATAGCTGTTCAAGGAAGGGCAGTGGCATCCTTTTTAAAGGCAAGAAAAAGAACAAGACTGCTTGGATACTTGGTAAATGCATTAATTGTGCTGTGGCCTTTTCTTCTTTCAAAGTGTCCAGTCCACAGGTGTGGTTAGAACCTTTTGGGCCAGTGATGGAGTCTTCCTCCTGCAGTACTTCAGGAGATACCCTAGAAATACTGATGTGTTTGTTGATGGGAATTACCATTGCCTACCTTGGAAACTGAACACACAGGCTGTTGGGACTCCCTTTAGCTGCATCTTCTTGTTCTGACTTCATACCATTGAGATGTTGCCTCAGTGAACTGTTTTCCCTGTTGGAGGTGTTTGTTCTCCAAATATTTATAGTCTGAAATCCTCCTTTTGTTACTTATTTAAATTGGATTGATACTTATTTAATTTGGATTGATCAGTATCCCAGGACAGCAGTCATCATAAACTAGAGCAGGACAGGTTAAGGAACTAACAGGCTTTTGTAGAAAAGCCATCTTTATACTCCTGTTATCTGTTTTTTGTTTGTTTTCATCTACACATAGTAAATGACACAGTGTCCTTGCATGATATTTTTTTCCTTCCAATAATGCCTGATTATCTCTCCTAGGCCAATGATTCAAGAGAAAATTGAAGTGCTGGGGGAAGCTGGTCTTTCAGAAACCAGTTTCTCCAAAGCAGCTGAATCCACTAACTACTACCCCAAGGTAATTGACCTGAAAGAATATTGATAGTCCCTGGGAGAGGCTGAATGAGCTTTGGCTTGTGTATATCTGGATTGGCAGGTGATTGGCAGGCTGACCTTACACCTGTTCTGCCTTTAATGCCACAGACCAGATTCTCCTACTCCTCCCAAGATCCATGCCTTGACTTGGAACTCTCCACAGAGTTCCCAAACCTACTGCATGTAAGGAGACGTGATCGCCTCCATAGCATATATGTTCACTGTCTTGGGGGAGTGCGCTCTGATTGTTGCTCACTTTTGGTTTTATATGACAATATATATGCAGGTTCTGTCTGTTCTGATTTCTCAGCCAGATCCAAAGCAGAAGACCATCTATGACCTTTTCCAGAGGACCTTCTCTGAGAGCAGAGATGACACTGATGATGTTCTGCTTTTGGAGGCAGCTGATACTTGCTGTGAGTTTGACTCCGACGGTGCCGTGCACGATACAGAAGGAGAGACACTTTCAGTGAGTCCCAGAAAAAAGCGGCGTATTGAGGAGTTTTTTAAAGTGTAATGGTAACAGGGAAAGAGATGGTGGCCAAGATATATTTTTTTATAAAAAAGAGAAAACAAAAGCAGTGAAGTGTTATTTTTTTGTGTTTTCAAAAATAAAAACTTTCATTTTCTGTATCTCTAGTGTGTTTCATCTCAAGGGATGAGAAGGCAGTCTGACAGTATGACAGATGAGCAGCACACGCCAGGCAGCCTGTGTGTTTTGCAGTCCTGGTTTTGCTGATGACTAAATGGCTATGGGCAAGTGCCGTGCTGTTCTGTTTCAGCATGTCAGTTTCCACAGTTGTTTTGTTTAAAAAGCAGATAATGGTTGTCTGTCCACAAGGCAAAACTGTTGTAAAAAGTAACTTCTCAGCAGCTGCAGAGTGCTTTTAACAATGAGTCTTCCATCTCCAAGAATTTTAATCTGTATTTATAGGAGTCAGTTCAATGGCAAAATTTGGCCCTTATTTGGGTCACTTGCAAACAGACTTTCTGGTATTCAGTTTAGCAGTGAGGAGATCCAGACAGATCTTGATGTTTTGTGGAGGTAGGGGAGAGGAGGGAGAGCCCCAGAATTTTGTCTGTGCAGAGCAGTTAGTACCTTGAAGCCAAGTAGTACAATTGTCTGCCTGGAGGTGTGTATTGCCCGTTAGACACGTCTGTCTGAGCACACTGATCTCTGGCCGCATCTGCTCAATCTTGGGACCTGCTCCATGGCATGTACTTTCTGTCAGCGGAGGGTGAAGCTTGTGATGACTGCCAGCGATTAAGCCTGGCTGCTCAGGAAAGGGAGGGCGTGTGTGTTTTCAGATGAGTGAGGAGAAGTGCGACAAGGTGAACTTTTGCTCTTGTTTTGTGAGAAGCTGCTTCTGGACTGAGCTGTTTAAATCAATTATTTTAAGTCATTGTTCCCAAGCTTTTGGTACTTTTTCTATTTTAGAATTTCATCTCCTATTTGGACCTTAAGTTTGAAAAATATGTGATGCAGTGGAAATATTACCATTTTTTTAATATTTACACTGGCTGGAAGATAGGTCTTTTGGGGGACACTTGCTTTTGTGCTTTCTAAAATGCATCAGCTTTCAAAAGGGAAACTCCCATGGTACTTTGCTTATAGATGAATCAACAGATACTTCCATAAGACATTTAGGCTGGTACCCTAGGACTTGTTGTTTGCTTCCATTACAGCTCTGTGCAGGTTACACTGCCAGAAGCAGCACTATTGTTTGATGCAGTGATTAAAATGCCTGTTTTTCATTTGTGATAGTCTCTGTCATGCCCTCAGCCCTATGAACTGGGAGACCTGAACTCCAAGCCCCAATGCTGCCTGAACACACCTGCTCTTTGGTTCCTTTCAGGAGCTTGTGATACAGTTGCTGTCCCTCGAGCATGGCCTGATTCCACTTCACAGCAGTGACAGGTTTGCAGAAACTCTAGAGGCCACTTTTGATGTGGGCTTGATGTAAAGGCAAATGGCTCTGTTTATCACAACTTGTCTTTTCAGGCATCCCTGCATGGTTGTCTTTAATTTTATTTTGCGTTACTGCCAGTGGGGTGTAGCATGATGCCAAGTTAATGTCTTTCATGCTTCTGGTCTTAGTACTAGTAGATAGTTGGAAATGAGCTAGTGTTAAGCAAATGTGACCAGGGAATACAGGAGAAGATGTAATTTCACAGAGGTGCCAGTTAGCTATGTTTTACAGACATAATTTGTAGAGAAGGGTGGGGGGCAAAGCAAACTGAAGGCTTACGTTTAGCTTCTGAAGGCCAGGAGCTAACATGCTGTGCAGGTGGCGTGCTTGGCTGTGTGCAGATACCAGGCACTGACAGAAAGACCTGTCTTTCATGGTCAAGGAGGAAAACGTTTTTGCTACAATATCAACCTGTAACAGTAACTGGGATATTTTTTCC
The DNA here is from genome assembly GCF_023634085.1 of Falco cherrug. Taxonomy (NCBI): domain Eukaryota; kingdom Metazoa; phylum Chordata; class Aves; order Falconiformes; family Falconidae; genus Falco; species Falco cherrug. Next base: position 27,009,769 of record NC_073704.1, on the reverse strand, counting down.
TACGTTGAAGAGTTTGATTATCCCATTTTCATTATGTCATCGTGGAAATACCCTGCAGGTTCTGTATGCGGTTGTGTTGGGTGGAGACTTGCTTTTCATTCAGGAATGGAGAAGTTGATTTGCTGTGTGTGCAAGTGAAGAGTAAGACCATGTGACTGGCAAACTGGAGGAAATGCTTTATCTCTGGATTTGAGACCAAGAACTAAACATCATTTATCTTGCTCCAGCAGCTGGCCAGGAGATAAATACTTTTCTATATTTTCAAATGCCTTTGTCTTGAACACTGAATATTTAAGCTTTTTGTAGGACATATGATCTTTCTGCTTGCAGAGAAGGTTGAGTAAAGGGTGAAAAATGTTGTGGTCTGCCTATTGAAAAAAAATATGGGAGACATTATTTGTATACCCGTGTTGTTTCCTATAGGAGTAGTTTTCTTTTTCCCTTGTAAAGCTACAGCTACTTCAAAACAGTATTTTTTCTGAAATCTGCTGAAAGTACCCTTGGAGAATTCTGCTGCTCATAAACTTGATTTATCTTATCCATATATTGATAAATCCCAGCCCTGTTAGAGGAATGCTAGGTGTACTCTTTCTTTGTTAGGACCCATAAAATCTCAGCTGGTTTGCTGCAGAGTTACAGGAGGCTCTTCAAGTACACTTGAGGTTCACTTTATCCATATTAGATGGAAAAGGGAAGAAGAATCTTGCAGGTAACAGCCAGTAGGTCCTCTGTCCTGGATGTGTTGGCTGACAGTTGTGTTTTTTTAACCAAATAGTCACAAAGCAGCCAAAGGAACATTTTATTTTATTTTTTTCTTTTAATGTATTAGTATCAAAGATGTGTATCCTGTGAGTCATCATTATGATGAGGATCTGAAAAGGGCAAATATATTCCTAGGATACATCAAATGAGATTTTGACTCAACAGAGGGAGATACAAGTACTGTTGCCTAAAGCTGAGCTGAGCCCTCATCTGGGACAGGGCTCTAGCCCACCAGTTGCTGGAAGGATCTGCTTGGATGAGAGGAGAGTTTGCAGGGATTATTGGGGGACAGGGGGAACTAAAAATGTGTTTAAACCCTCAAAGCAAGATCCAAGAGGGCATGCAGCATCTGTCCATGAGCATCTCTGAAAACACGGACCCCCACCATGGGAAGACTCACATAGTGGCAGGGTATGCTCTAGTCATTAATTCCCTGTTACTTAAATGGACTGAATGTGAAGAGGAGGGCTGGGGGGGGGGGGGGGCATGGGGCTGCCACAGGAGGAAAAGTACCTGCCAGAAGTCCCTGGGGATGGTTTCTGCAGGTGGGCTGGGCAGCCCCGGCTCCTGGCTCCTGCCTGGCAGGAGGGATGAGCTGCAGCCGGCTCTGCGCATTCAAAAGCTCTCGAGCTAACCGGATTGCAGTTCATAATGGAGGTTAATGGGTTGTTAATCCTATTATGAGCATCGCAGCTCAGCGGTGGTGTTACGTGTTTCACTGGCCCATGCTGGGTCCGAGCGGTGCAGGAGCCCTCCTGGGTGCCAGCCCTGCACTTTGGTGGTGGAGATGGAGGTGGCTCGGTGTCTGGGGGCACCGCCTGGGTGCCAGGGGGCCACCTCCGCAGCAGCACATGGAGGCTTCTATGGCTGCTGGTCTCAATACTGGATAATCCCAAGGAAACCAGGCAGATGCTGTGTTTGCACCTGGTTGGGTTATCTTGAAACTTCGGGGTTTAGGGCCGGTATGCTTCAAGATTAGAATTCATAGCCATTGATTTATGTATTCATTTATTTATTTATTACTCCTTCTACAGTTCCAATCTGGCTTCCTGTTCCTTTTTTTAATACCGATATTTCTTTAAAAATGAGGTGAGTGAATGTAACTGCTCCATCTTCTTGCCTGGTGTGACCTCCTTGGGTGGAAATCCTGGAATCTGAGTTCTTGCACCACATCTCCTGTCGGTGCTGCTGGGGGTGATGTAGTGCTTGGGTTTCACATTGATACAGGGTGTTTGCTGAGCAATGCGGCCGCAACTGCCTTCCGGTTTGCGTGCTTTAGATAACCCTGATGCCACGCGAGAAATACAGAACATACACCGCGACCATGGAGCTTCGCACCACCGCGGTGCAGACACACCCGCTCCCAGTCCCATCCGCTCACGCTCTGTCTCCTCACGCCTCACTTCCGCCGGCGACGGCTCATAGTGCGCCTGCGCAGACGGCGTTTCTCTCTCGGGGCCGGCGCCAGGCAGGAGGATGGTGAGTGGGGCCGGGGCCGCCGCTATCCGTCGCCATCCGCCCCGGCGGGCAGCGCGGAGCCTGCTGCGGGCGGGCCGCTGCCCGGGAGAACCGCCGGGCCGGGGCCCTGTGTGCGCTCTGCCACCGAGCCGGCCCCGGCCCCGCGCTGGGCCGCGAGAGGGGCTCGCCTCAGCCGGGGTGGCCTGTGGGAGGCGGCCCGAGTGAGGGGAACGGCGGCGGGGGGCCGAGCAGGCGGCCCGGGAGGGGGCGGCGGGGGGCCGAGCAGGCGGCCCGGGAAGGGGCGGCGGGGAGCGGCGGGGGGCCGAGCAGGCGGCCCGGGAGGGGGCCGGGCCTGCGTTCGCCGGCAGTGCGCGGTGATGGGATGGCGGTGCCGGCTGCGGCTGGGCCTCGCGCGGGGGGCGGCTCTGCCCGTGCCGTGGTGCCCCAGCGCCGCCCGGTGCCCGGCCTGCCCCGCAGCCGCGCCCGCCGGCCCCGCCTTGGTAGCGGCGGCGCCGGGGAGAGGCCCCGCCTTTGCGTGCCGAGCCCGCTGCTGCCGTGTCGGGCTGCGGGGTGGCCGTTCGGTGAAGCCGGAGCTCACCCTGGGCTGCCTCCCCACAGGCTAAGCGCACCAAGAAGGTTGGGATCGTGGGGAAGTACGGCACTCGGTATGGTGCGTCCCTGAGGAAAATGGTGAAGAAAATCGAAATTAGCCAGCATGCCAAGTATACCTGCTCCTTCTGTGGCAAGGTGAGAGACCTCCTTCCCTAAAAAAGTCTTTAATAGTAACTTTTGTTGTTGCTGCTGGAAATACAGTTTGGTGCTTTGGTCCTTTTTGTACTGAAGCAATAACTCCACTAGTTTTGAGATAGTCATCGGTGTATTTGAGCTTTAGGCTCCTGTCAGAATCTTTTATAAAATAAAAAGAGTAGACATTTCACATGCATGTTTAGTGGTAGTTACGTGAAAACAAGTTATATTTCATTACACAAAATAGTAAGATATGTTGCCATACTATATGTTTTAGGTATCTTAATAAAAAAAGACCTAACAGAATTAAAACAACACACTTGTTATCCTGCTAATTAAGGCACGACTTAGGCTTTTTTTTTCTTTCAGTAACTTTACAGCTTACCTGGAGGGAGAAGAGAGCATGCTTTTCCCACTTACAACTTTTGTTTGCAGCTGCTTGCTTATAATTGTGTGCTGTGTAACTGGATGGGGAAGAATTTCTGATAATCTTATCTGCTCATGTGCATAATAAAAAAAATCACTCCTAAATCTGTTTTTTGGCAGTTTGAGAGGTCCGTCAGCTTGTGCTTTGCCCAGGAAATTTTTATTAATATTTATAAAGTAGGTGTCTTTAAGCAGCTGGAAATTTAAAAAGATTTCTCTCTATTTTTTTAATGTATTAGTGTCTTTGTCACGTGAAGTAAAAACATTGATAGCCCCATTGGCAGAGCTGCCTAGATCCTGTATAGGTCTAAGTGAAACCCATTGTCATCATTGCAAGGTGATGGAGATTTGGAGTTCAGTACCCCGCACTCACTCTGGATGCTATCCAAAGGGACTCTGGTTCAGAGCAATCTGTCCAGGGAACACCAATAACAGCGGTGTTACATTGGCCATCAAACCAGGTGAGAATATCTGTTATTGTGACCAATGTAACGCCTCACTATTTTTCTCTTTGAAAAAGAGCTGAATTGTTGATGATGCACTTAGAAATGACCCACTTTATATCTGAGTAAGAAAGTGTTTCAGAAGGACTTTCCCTGTTTTGAAAAAACTGAATAAAACCATTCCCTGATCCTTGCGTGTCTTAACTAGGCTTATAGGTAATGCCATAGCGTGGTGCTGGAGACCTCGCCTGAAGTTTGGCTTTTTCAGCTGATGGAGAGCACATTTTGTCTTTCCTTTTATTACAGACCAAAATGAAGAGGAAGGCTGTGGGTATCTGGCACTGTGGATCATGCATGAAGACAGTTGCTGGTGGTGCCTGGACTTACAAGTAAGGAAATTAAGAAGCTCCTTCAGCATGTATTCTCATATAGCTGAGGCATAATAACAGCTTTTCATTTTATTTTTCAATCTACTAACCGTTAACTGTTTTGAGTTAGTGATATGTGTGTGAGTGGGTTGCCTGCATTGTTAAAACTTGATTGCAGTGGATCAAAGTGGATTTGATGGCGATTCTTTCCTGTATCTGTTGTGCAACTTCTGAGCAAACTGAATTTTATCTGTCACAGTCCTGATGCTCGTTTTGGTGGGTTACTCCAAAATTTCTGTGTCTCTGGGTTTTATCAGTTCAGAAATACAAACTCTGCATCTTTTCCCGAACTTCAGATAAAGAAATGGAAACAAATATTTTACTAAAGTAGTTTGGGGTTGGTGGGGGTTTTTTGTTTGGTTTTGGTTGGTTGGGGTTTTTTTGTGCCTTGGCTGTAGTAGCATTTCATACTGGAGATGTGAACTACAGTTGTTTGTACAAGGTATTATCTTTGAGCCATTTTTTTGGTGATGTTGGAAGAAAAGGACCAGAGAGAATGGCTGGTTCATCCAGCCATCTCAGGATGGAATCATCTATATGGATTACTCCTGATTGATGTCCCTCTGACCTATTCTAAAAAGAGCTTCAACAGCTTCTAATAAATTACGCCTCTAACCTGAGAGTTATTTTTCCTTCCTTGATTCCTTTGACTGTATAAAAATCTTGATTTTTGTCAGGGAACTCTTTACTACTTCTTTCAAAGTCTAAGCAGCATTTTTTTGTGGTTACTATCCCAGCCTTTTCGGTTCAGAGACAAGAGATGCAGTAGGCAAAACCAGATTTACTCTGAGAAATATTATTTCTGTTTTACTTTTGTTTTAAAAGCATTGAAACATAATACTTACTGTAATGGTGTTCTTGCTTACTCCCTTTCTTTATTCTTCTTCCCTTGCAATTCTGGTAGAAGACACTGTTGCCTCACGCGTAACAGTTGCCAGGAACCTGAGCCCACGTGCTTGTGCATATAGTTGATGCATAACTGGAAAATTTTGGGTGAAGACCTGGGTTAGGAAGTTGCATGTGCTTCTGTAAACAAAGGCCTGCACTTTGTTATCATGAAAGTCAGAGTGGAATTAGCCCTCTGTTGACAGTGCAATCAGACGATAACTATTTGAAATGATTAGTGTTTTCTCAAAAAAAAAAAAACCAAAACACTGGCATGCATGCAAGTGACTCTCCTTCTTCTTCCAGTACCACCTCTGCAGTGACAGTCAAATCTGCCATCAGAAGACTGAAGGAATTGAAAGACCAGTAGAAGCTACTTCCTGTCCTCATTGTGAAGCATCCTTTTTTTCCCCTACTGTCAAGATCTGTCCTTTCATCAATAAAAAGGTGATAATGGAGTGGAATCATGGTGTCTCTGCAAAATGTCCTGCCTTGCTTTATGTGGTGGGTTGACTCTGGCTGGATGCCAGGTGCCCACCAAAGCTGCTCTGTCACTCCCCTTCTCAGGTGGACGGGGAGAGAAAATATAAAGGCTCATGGGTCAAGATAAGGCCAGGGAGATCACTTTCCAGTTACTGTCACGGCCAAAACAGACTCAACTTGAGGATATTAATTTAATATTACCAATCAAATCACAATAGGATAATGAGAAATTAAACTAAATCTTAAAAACACTTTCCCCCCTCCCCTCCCTTCTTTCTGGGCACAACTTCCAGTTTCTCTACCTCCTCCCTGCCAGTGGCGATGGGGAATAGGTGCTGTGGTCAGTTCATCACATACTGTCTCTGCTGTTCCTTCCTCCTCAGAGGGAGGACTCCTCACACTCCTCCCCTGCTTTAGCCTGGGTCTCTCATGAGGTGCAGCTCCTCAGGAACCGACTGCTCCGGTGTGGGTCCTCTGTGTGCCCAGTGGTTGGTCTGTCTTGGAGCCGGCTGGCATGGGCTCGATCGCACGTGGGAGCAGCTTCTCACAGAAGCCACCCCTCTAGCCCCCTGCTACCAAAGCCTTACCATACAAACCCAAAACACTGCACTGTATTTACAGGTATAGCTATGGAGACAATAGTGCTATCCAGTAGTTGAGTGGCTCTTGTTGCTGGTGAAGCCGTTAAAAAACACTTTTCCAGCTAATTGCATACTTTGTTACTTGAGTGTGCTGAGGTGAATCTGAGGAAAGCTTAAATAGCTTTAAGAAGCCTTGATAATGTTCTTCATGTCTGTGCCTTAAGGAATAATGCAGAGCCCCATGAGTGGAGGAATGCACAAATGTAAGAGGGGAAGAGAAAACATAAAACATCACTCTCCCCCTTCCCGTGTGACTTTTGAGGAGGGCTCAGGGGAGTAGGGCATGTGCTGCAAGATGGAGAGGAAAAGAGCAGCATGAGTAGCTTTGAGGGACTGGAATGGTAAAAGAGCAAGTACCATAGCTATCCTCTATTGCTGGCTGGTGCCCCTAAATTCCCAGCACCAGCTACAGACAATTGCTTACTACAGTCTGGGGTGTGTTCTGTTTGCAGATCTGGAGCTTAGTCCACCTGAGCGCTCTCTGGCTTGGTCTTCCTAGGTCTGATAGCAGGCTCCCGTGTCTATGTTCAGGTTGTCTAATCCATACAGAGTTGCAGCAACCAATTTTCATGTTGAGCCGACTCATGGGACATTGAGTCTTGGAGGAAAGGCTGCTGTTTGAGTTAATAATGGCCTCCGGATCATCCCTTTAGACTGTCAAGATGCTGGAACAATTTTTATGGTTGGCTTGTCAGGTGAGTTGTGATTTGGTTTGAGTTCTGTTTTTGTCTAGGTTTTTTTGGTGACTGGTCTCCCATCCTTAACAGTACAGGTCAGAAAACGAGTCTTGTTAAGTACCTTGACAGTTGCTGGAGGAAAAAATAATAAGCAGGTAGCATAGTGGTTGCTTGCTCTTGCTCCAGCTTAAGCTATAAATGAATTTGGGTGGTGATGAGCTACAGCAGTAACATCATTAATGAACCTGACATCTTTGAAAGGTAGATTCAGAACTGGACCAAAGTAGGAACCTTTTCCCAAGCTGCAAAAAGGCTGTGGCTCAGAAGTTTGACTGCAGTGTCCATGAACTTATTTCCTAACTATTTTTTTTTAATTCAGTGCTCTAAACTTCCTATACTCAAGTAAATTAATGCATCAGTGTCATTCATGTCAACCTGCCTATCCTCCATGTCGCCTCCCAACAGTGATGAGGAGAACAGTTTCTGGGAGAGAGGTCACTGCGTATTTCTCTGTTGACTCGCCTTGTTCTGCCTGTAGTGCATGGTGAGAGAGTTGCGTGACAGGTTTAAAGTGGAGGTGGCAGTAGGTGACTCCTTAAAAGGTACGGCTCGTTTTTGTGTATGTAGATGAACACCACCATGGCCTCCTGCACATGTGTCTTCTGTTAGAGCTGGGTTATGAAGGAAACCTGTGGCTTCAAGAAACTCCTAGCTCAACTCATTTTTGCTGCTGCTTTTCTTCCGTGACGTGCCCACAGCAGCTTTCACTCTAGGTACTTGTCAGACCTCCCAGCTTAGTCCTGGGCACTTCTGTTGCTGGTCCTGACTCATGCTAACCAGGTTTCTTGGGTTGCCATCTTCAGGCTGGCTTGAACTTTGTTTTCAGTTAAGATGTTTCTACTCCCTTGGGGATGCCTTGGATACTGGTGTGTGCATAGCTGGAACAGCTCAAGGAGCCAGCTTTTCTCCTGTTGGTGGCTGCTCCCGCTGAAGGTAGGGTGAATGATGCGTGAGGATGGCTTATGCTACTGTAAGACTCCGCTGTCTGAAAAGCAGCTGCTGGCCTGCTTCAGTGAGTTTGTTAGGGGCACTGCCCCTGACTTTGGCTTACCTTCTGGCATAAGTTTCTGAAGTGTGGTCCAGGAGCTGCTTTGTAGGTAACTGCGCCATTCTTTAGGGAAACCTCAGCGGCAAGGAAGGTCTGGGGAGCTGGTATAGACTGGATGTGCAGAAACAGCTGTGTACTTCTTGGGACTCCAGGGAGAGGGAGAGGACGAATTGGATGTGGGGGAGCTCTCCAGTTGCCAGCGCACATGGAGATGAGTGAGCTCAGGAGGTATTGGCTATGCATCTGTGCATCACCTTCCAAGAAGGTTTGTGAGCTATGGCGATGCTTCTTAAAACGCATCAAAGTAAAGACAACTTCCGTTATACTAAAGGTGTCTTCACATGAGCCCTTTTGTTGGGAAATTGTGATGAAACCACACGAGTACTGATTACTTTACTGGCTACTTAATTGTCTGAAGGCCTTTGTTGGTAAAACACTCTATGTCCTTGGGGAAGGTTCTGCTGGCAGTGTGGCTGTACAGCTCTGCTGCTAGAAAGGGTTCTGAGGGGCTTGGGTTGCTGGGGGGGGGCGTCTGCATTTCTACAAGGAGGCACCATGCAGCCAGTTGAGGCAGGGGAGACCTGACAGCTTGGCAACTGCAGCCCAGCTTCCTGGGTGATGGACCTGAGGATGGGAGGGGGAAACACTGCAGAAAAGGTCCAAACTCCAGCATCACCTGCGTGAGCTGTGCCTACTGGAGCAAGACTTCACAAGGATCTGCTGTGATACAGGGGCCATAGATGCGCACAGGAAAGTCTGTGTTGCCTCACTGATCTACCAGAGAAAAGTACTGCTTGGTCCTTGGAACAGCTGTGGGTGTCACCCGGTTAAACATGTCCTTGCCTCTTCTGGAGTTACTGAGCTGCTAAAACCAGATGTAAGCAGCAAGCTGGTGGGCATGCTCCTGGCAAATTCAGATTTACCTGCTGTCTCAAAGGCTCGTAGCTGGCTGTGGCAGCTGCTGTGTGGAGGCATGTGTTACCGGCTCTCACTGCCTTCACAAGCAGGGTAGTGTTCTGCACGTTGCCTTTTATTCTTGACTCAGTGCGCTCGGGTCACATTACCATGTCCCTCTCCCCTCCCAGTTCTGGGTGCTGCGGTATGACTCTGTGCGCCTCTGCGTGTCCTGCATTAATGCAGAGGTTGCAATTGAAGTACAGGTTTCTAATTAAAGCCCACTCGACTGTTATGAAGTAGCCATTAACAGATACAGAGTATATGTTTTATGTTGATATTCCAGGGTGAGATTGCATAGGTATTTTCCTGCTGAGGAAGCTATTAATTACCTTTAGGATTAATATTTGTGGAGTGTGGAAGCTGAGCAGAGTGGAAATAGGAAGAGAAGATAAGGATGCGAGATGATTTTTTTTTGATCCGGACTGTGCTCCTACCTACATCCCTGCGAGGGCTGTGCCCGCAGGTCTCCTGGGTTGTGCTCTCCCGAGAGTGCCGTGGTACCCCGGCTTGCTCCTGAGCAGGGGTGTTTTGTGCCGGTGAACCTTCAGGGCTGCCAACGCCGCACGTTGGCCCAAAATGAGAGCAGGGAGGAAGGTGGAAAGGGCAGCAAAGAGGAAGGATGCTGTGGCCAGAGCACGGCCGGCTGGCAATGCTGCGAGCGGCCAGCGGGCGACACTGCCGCTCTGCTGCTCCGTGTTGCAAGGCTGCGTCTTCTCAGCTTCCCTTCCTCTGCTCGTTCACCTGTATGCCGACTATAGCTTCTTAGCTCAGCGTTTCGTGCTTCCCCCCTAAAATAGAACATGGCAGTGATTTTAGATTGAAACAGAAGTCTGTGCCAAAAGGGATCAGGAGGTAGAAATAGGAATAGGGAGGTTGGAGGCAGGGATTTTCTGGTCGCTTGTCACCTGTAACGGAGCTGAATTTGTGTCGTTGCTCTGTCCAAACCCTGTATATATCCTAGGAGTATTTGCTGTATCAACAGCTATGTGATTTAACCAGGTAATCCCCAAAATTTGTTGTTTCCTCGGGGAATCTAAGGTGAAAACAGGAATTCTTAGCAATTTCACTTACTCTTTTCTGTATTATTTGTTGTTGAGCCTTAGTCAGGAACTTGGATACAGTTGTCAGATGCCATAGAAGCAAAGAGCTGATACCTGTCTTGGAGGGTGTGAGCTTACGGCAGTGTCTGACCCCCTTGGATTGCTACAGCTGTGGGAATTGGAGGAGGGTTCGATGGAAACAGAAGCTTTGAACGGACTGAATGTTCTGTAGATGTGGCTGAGCAGGTTGGTTGATCTTGGTTGCTTTTGAAGAACAGGTGAGGAGGGGACCTCTTTCTCAGAGCAATCCGACAGTTCCATGGGGCTGTTTTTCAGGATCAAGGATATGACCTAAGGGGATGGTGGCTGTAACCAAAGTGGCATTTTGGCCCAAAGGAACTTGGAAACTCTGAAGGAGCTCAGGGCAACTGTCCTCATTCTGATTTCCCTGTTAAGCATTTACCTGTTTCCAGAAGAAAATAATTGCTTTGGCTTTACCCTATTTGTGTTTCCTGCTACCTCCTGCTCACTGACAGGTCTGTCTGGTCTTTAGGAGATCATGATACTAAGCCTTGGGGGCACCATATGTGTTTGTGTTATGCAACATATTAAAGACTTTTTGTCTTTCAGGGCTTAGGGCTCACAGCGGTGAGAAACCTCACCCACAGGCACTGGCTGTCCCTTCTGTGCATCCTGGCTTAAAGGTGGTGTGAACTTAGCCCATGTGCAGGTATTCCTTTTTGGCTTTGTGTCTTTTTTTAGGGATTTGATTGTAATATAGCCCGACAGTTGTAAGTGGTGGGCACCATGTTTTAAGGAGCATATCCCAGCATGATTTCTAACTTCCATTATAACAGCAAACGTCTTGGCCTTACTGTGTGGTCAGCTGCCTTCATCCTTGTGTACAGTCAAGGGCTGCCTATTGCCTTCCTGAGCTCCTTCATGCCTCTTCCACCATGCTGCCTCCCAGGGAGATTGGGTGACTGATGCAGGTGAGTCATCTTCCTGGGGCAGATATACCCTGTCCTGGGATAATTTTCTAGGTCTCTCCCTAGAAAGAAAGGAGCTTTAGTGATGAAGTTTATTAGTAGCTTTGCAGTTCAGAGTGTTGGACCATCTGATTTTACATATTGTCCTAGCTTCTACCTGCTGCTCATCTCACTTGGATGTTCAGCAGCTCCACTTGGGGAAACAGAGCATCATCACTGAGCTGCTGGTCCAGCTGCCATGAAAGAAGTGGGCAGGCAACACCTCTCTGCTTCCTAGTTATGCAGTGTGGCTCACAGCTTTTCTTGGAGAAACGATTCCTTAAAGGATGCCACAAAGTGATACGTGGTGGCATGAGACTGTGTATTTCCAGTGGCTCGGGGTGACAGAGAATCGCCTGCTTGAAACCAGCCCCAGTGCTCTGGAAGTGGGCAGCTGTCATTGGTAACATACCCTTCCTCCAAGTATTCGATCCTTAGCGGATGTCTTTTGAGGCATGGAGTGTGGCAGAGTTGTGGATATGCCTCAGGTGCCCTTATTAGATGCCTGGATGCATTTTGAAAATGGCTGCTTAGAAAATGTCTAATTGCTATTCCACATATTCAAAATGTTTTTTTTTTCCTCTTGACAAGGCTTTGGCATGCCTTGGATTGCTAAATATACTTTCCTCTTGAAAATTCTTGGCAGGGATCTGTGTAAGGAATCACGCCAAGCAGTCTCTTCAAATGTTAACAAGCTCATCGGTGTGGCTTTCCCAGTGTAGTTTGTGCTCCTTTTTTTTTTTTTTCCCCCCACCTCTCTTCCCAAAAAAACCCGACCCTTCTTTCTGTACGCTGTTGCTCCAAGCATATGAACTATGGCAGCTCTGCAAGAAAGGATTTTTCTTACCGGTGCTGAAAAAGTGCTTGTTTGGTGTTCAACAGTTTGGTGTCATTGCCCTGCTCAGCCTCCTGGGGCTCCTGTTGAGTTGGAAGTGTGGATTTTGGGGTGCTTCTGGAAAACCTAATCCATTTTCTCTTCTCCATTGCCCTGTCTTGCTTTTTTCTGTTTTTAGTCAGTTGGACTGTATCCTTGCATGGCAATCGTAGATTTGATGTCTTTCTTTCAGTAGCCTATTAGCAAGTGAATGAGGCTGTCGTGCTCCCCTTTTGTTCCCCCCTCCCAGTGCTTATACTGGTGTAGAAGCAGCCCTGGAGCTGGTGCAGTGCTGCTCTGGCATCTGAAACTGCCAAAGCAAAGAAAAGGGGAGAAGCCAGCGCAGCATCGCTGAAACCCCAATGTGTCCCTAAAAAAACCCTCTCCTAGGACTCTGGCATCCATCCATATGTCAGGCTACAAACCTCCCTTGAGCTTCAACGGAGACAGTCTTGAATATGCATTTGGAGAGTCAAAGGGCTGGCTTTCTCTCGACCTTTGCCCACCTCTTGTTTCTTCTCTTGTCCTCTCTTACTCACCTCCTGACCCAGCGTGTAAGCAGTGTTGCTGTGGGAAAGTGCGCGGCCAGGGGAAGAGCACGGTCAGCCCTGCGGGGCTGCACCTCCGGGGCTTTGCTGGCAATATGCCTCCACCTGATTTCTCAGGAGGCAAAACGGGCTGGAGCTGCCCTCGCCCGCTCTGCTGTGGTGTGCACGGGCACAGCTGCAGAGGGAGAGCTGGCCTAGGCTTCTTATTTTCCTGCAATAATGAGCACACTATTGCGAGGTTACACCAGTCAAGGCTTTGGGCAGCGCTTTTAAAATGCAAATTCCGTAAACGATTCCCTGGGCCTTGCCTCCGACATGCTCTCCTGACCTTCGGTCATCTGATGGACGCACCTTGGGAGCAAGCATTTGTGTTTGGGTTGGGCTGTTAGATTCCCCTCCCTGTGCTCAGGGTCGAGTACCTACCTGAATCAGCCGACCTGCGATGCTCTGTCACTGTGAGCCACCGGAGCTCGGCAGGGGATGCAGGGAGCTGCTGCAGAGGAAATTGAGCTATGGGCCACGGAGCCTGCATTCATCACATGACAGTCTGGGATGAGAGGAGGGCTGGAAAGCCAAGGGCAGACCTTGGCACAGAAGAGGCCATACTTGAGACAGCTGGAAGGGTAGTCCAGGCTTCTTGTTCACTCTCCCTCTGCTCTGAGTGTTGTGATTTTTGCCCACTCCTGTGAAGTGGGCCGATTAAGCTGGAGAGTGGAGAACTGCCCCTCCTTGACCTGATAGCTCTCCTGTTAATTATGACTTCTTTTTTGTGTTTTATTCTTCAGAATGGAATATTTTCAGCCTTGATTCAGTGGGCTTTTCTGAAGGTACATCTGCCTACACGAGGGTGGATTTATTTATAACTCTTGACTTCAGCTTTAGGAATTTGCTCTGTGACCCCTCTCCATTTCTTTGATTAAATCTCATATTGTAAGAAGAACATTTTATTCTGTAGCACTTGCCCACCCTGAGACAAATGTCCTGCAAGTCAGTGCTTTGCTCTCCCCTTCAGGCAGTTCTGGAACAGTTCCAGTTCTTTGAAAGTGTGGAGAGAGGACCTGATTCCTCCAAAGAAATATTATTTTGTAGGAGATGCTAAGTGGTGGACCAAGAGGGCACTTGCCTGTTTTACTGAATATAATTCTTCCAAGTCACCACCTACTACTGGGCCTCACCTTTGAAGGGAGAAGTTTTGATGCAAAGCAAAATTGTTTCCAATATCCCAGCTGTGAGGCCGAATTGACTGCTTGAAGATAGGATCTTGGTCTCTGTCAATCACATCTGTTTTCATTCAAGATGTTGGATTTAAAACCGTAACAAATTGGATTTGAGATTAAAAGGCAAATCTGTAAAGGGAACATTTAAAAAACTTAAATTCAGAGTAGACCCAAGTCATGCAAGGAAAGAAGGGGAACAAATAAATAATCTAGGCATTAAAAAATATTTTTTAATGCCTAGTCAGCTGAAGATCTATTCTTTTTTGTGCATGAAGAATAAGAAAGAAGTAAATGCAACTTCCTGTAGCAAGCGAGGTGTTTATTCCAAAGTAGGTCTATCTCTGACAAAAACGTTATGTATGCCATGATAGTCTTTATGGACCTCAGATGAAGACTATGCTGATACCTATCAAAATGAAGAAGAAAACAGTCAAAGGAAAAGACAGAAGGCAAACACATCAGACAGGTATGGAAGCATAAAGAAACTAGTTTGTGATCTGAGCCCATCAGCAGCCTGCCCATTGCCCAGAGCTTGGTTTAGATTATTATTACTGAATCAATTGGTGCTTAGCAGCTTGAGGCAGTGATGGTTTTTACAACATGGACCTTAAGCACTGGTGAGTCATTTCACGTTCCTCACTTGAACAACCCAAGGCATTAGGCATGGCGGCAGAGCTGCCAGTTGTGTTACTTCTTTTGTTTCCAGCGAGTGGAGATCAGCAGAGTAGTTGCACATGGGGATCAGGCAACTTCATTTGGCCAATGTACTGCCCTCCTCTTTCCCACTACTTCACTTCTTTTTTTGGTATGTTCTCACCTTACATGCACCCTCTTGGATGATGTGAGATCCTTGAGGCATGGAATATTTTCTTGTTTTACCAGTCTGTGAAGAGTTGAGCACAGAGGACCCTGCATGCTGCCTTCTATCTCTGTTGTTCAGCTTTAGGATGGAGATCACCCAAGCTTTTGAGAATACATTTCAGGAGCATTCCCCGTCATCGCTGCAGGAAGATGGTACCTTTTTTAAAGAAAGAACTTGCCATCACTTGCAGAAAAATGGGTTGTATGGAAATGGGAGGGACTCTGACTTGTGCCCTAAATCAGCTGCATTTTTAAAATTCAGAAGCCAACAGAGACGAAAGACTCCTGGTCAACTTTTCTGCTCCCTTGGAAAAAAAAGTACAAAGACTTGATAAATATTTGGCATTAATAAATTCCATTTGTCTTACAAAACAAAGTTTGCCAACTACCAAAGCAGGGAAAATATTTTACATAACTCTAAGTGCAATGTCTAAAAGGTTGCTATGAGCGTGGTTTGAAAAACTCTTTCCACAACTCAGAATGTTGTGGAACATCCAAGCAAAGCATGCTGTTTTGGCTTTGTAGGATGCACATCATCACAGCTGACCAACATCCCTCCACCCTTCCCATCAGGCCTCTGCCAGTCTTCTAGGTTATCACCTTGGCTTGCAGGAGCTGGGGTTGTTTACTCCATCTCTTGGTCACCTCTGCCTACCCCCTTGAAGATGAGCTGGCTGCTGCTTTTTACATGCTTACACTTTTCCTTGAACCTCCCTTTGCCCTGGGCCATCTGCCACCAGCCAACCTCTTGGAGGGGCAGAGGCGACCAAAGTGCCAAGGCCAGGCAATGCTGTAAGTTAAAACATGCAGAAAATAAGGGGTGCAGCAACTCTGGGTGCACAAGTACGGTCTGGAGCTTGACTCTTACAATCATCATAGCCCCCGGTCCTGCTGTTCAAGATATGCATGCCAGGAAAGTATGCCGTGGCTAGAGCCACATGGAAAGTGGCCATTCCCTTTTGGGAAAGCATCTGAAACAGTTGACCAAGGATTTATCCTGGATTGGGGTGAAAATTTATTTATGAATCCTAGACAATCTCTCTCGTGGAGCTGTGGGAATGTTGCTATAAAAGGCAGGAAAGACCCAGCTCACTACAATTATTGTTTTGTTGTTAATTTTTAACAATGAGGGTAATTACCCATTGGAACAGATCCCCCCCGGGATGTTTGTTGGTTTTGAGTATTTAAGCTATGAGGTCCTCTGAGCAGAGACGTGTCTAGGGCAAAGTGTACGTAGAGCACTTGGAAACCACAGCGCCTTCAGCCACGGCTTGTGCAAACCTGCTTTCAGTGGCACTGCAGCAGGCTGGGAAGATGCGTGCGGCCAGATACACTGTCTCAGCAGAGGGGTGTCAGCTCCCTCTGGACTGGCAATAAGTCTGAGGAAAACCTGGAGAGCTGGGTAGCCATGAACACCTGAAGTCTTTCTCAATTTCATCAGATTGGTATTTTTTCAGCAGAATGTCTTCACTCGGACTATTTATAGCCAGCCCCTAGCTAAGAACAATTAGTATTTGTTTTAACAGAGATTGAAGCTGTTAGGAAAGAGTTTCAACAGCTAAAGGATCAGCCCTTGGTCAAGGGCAGAGTTCTTTTTTTGTTTTCCCTCCTCCTCTCTCCCTCCACTAGACTGTGCAAGTGCCTTCTCTTTTAGGAATCAGTTCTGGAGCAAATGGAGAGTTGCCACCAAATTATATCTCTGGGCAGAAAAGCAATGCCAAGCAGTCCGTTGATTTTGTAATGTAGGACACAGCCCCCTCGCCCTGCGTGCAGTCATGCACAGACTCCTTGGCATCTAATTAATAATTTGCAGTTAAGCAGCGGCTGCTTCCTTGCATCATTTCAACATGGTTGCCAAGTGGAAAATTGAAAAGCAGGAGAGAGCCAAAGAAACGACAACAACGACAACAACAACAACAAAGGTTTAAAGTTCTAGGAAATTTCACTGTGAGGTCAAAATTCCTTGTGCATTCAGGGGCTGGGCTGTTGGCTGCCAGGCGCCTCTAGTTAACATGGCAAAGCCCTTTTTTTTTCATAGCCCTGCTCTCCTAAAGTACCTCCTGTTCAACTGGAGTTTCTCAGTCCGAAAATGTGGGTGGGTTTGGGGAGGGGGGGATGCGGGGAGAATGTGGGAAGTTGAATGAGGGGTTTTCTTGTGGCTGAGAAGGTGAGAAATGCTCTGGGGCATGGGGACAGGCAAAGAAGCATGGTGAAGCAGAGCTCCCAGGGCAGGACTGAGAAGAGGACGGGGTGATGCAGCTAAGGGATTTGCAGAGTAGAGGATACCCAAGAGTGGGCTTACAGCCAAGGGAGAACTCGTCTTAACTTTTCTGGATCTTGAGGAACCCATCTCATCATGAGCAGTTGGACTGTTTGGCTTGTAAATGGCATAAAAGGGTTTTCCTCTGGGTGGAGGGGGTTTAGCATGGCCCTGTTAGAAAACAGTAACAGTAATGTCTCCTAAGTTAGTTTTTCCACGCTTTTATGCTGCTAGCCCTGGGGAAGAGCTGGGGCATGCAATATTGTTGGCACAGCAAGAAGTACTACAGCTATCAACAGCTGAACTGAGCACGCGGGTCTTTATGTGTCTTCATGCTCGAGGTTGTTGGAGATGTGAGGAGAAGGGGACCAAAGGAAGGCTGGTGTTCAGAGCATCCGATGAACTGTTTCTGCTCTGCTTGCCCTTTTTTTGTCTTCTCCTCTCCATGGAGGAAGCCTGTGGAGGCACGTGCTTCTAACTCTTCCCATTTACAGCTGCAGTAATCTTCATGAGGTTGGCAGCTCCAGGATCTGTGTGGCTGGAGATTAGCATTTGTCTGTGGGAGGCAGGCATAAAAGATCAGCAGTCTCAAAAACATGACCTATGAGGAAAGGCTGAAGGATCTGAAGCAGGAAATGCTTTTTGAAAACATCTTTTTAAATACACAAAAGATTTTGCTGTAAGGTGAAAGGCTTCTCTGTACCAATTGCAGACCTGACAAGAAGGGATGGTTGAAACTGCAGCAAGAGAGATACAGGTTAGGTGTTGGCTGGACAACATCTGGCCAGGTAACTCTGGTTGGCCTTACTTTGAGTTGGGGTGGGAGCAGAGACCTCCAGAGGTCCTTTCCAGTTACCAAATTCTAGAATTCTGTGTTAGGAACAACTTCCCTGCAATAAGGATGGCCACATACTGAGGAAGTGAGGTGGTAGTAAGTTCTAAGTTGGAGATTAGGCAAACACTTGTCAGAAGTGGTGCGAGGAGAGCTGACACTGCTTCGAGGAGTGAAAGCAGACTATCTTCCTGATGTCCCTTCTGGCTTTGGCTTTAAAAATCAGCAGGTTCTACCTTTCAAGCACTGATGTCTGAGGGCATCAGGCTGTGTATCCTCCATTTCTACTCTGGAGGAGCCTGAGGCTTACAGATACCTGGTATGAGAAAAGATAGGGGAACCTGGGAGGCTGAACAGTTTCATCAAGAAAAATGCTGTTTCCCCATCCTCACCCTCCTGGTTTGGGGGTTTTCTCGAGAGGGAAGGAACCAATGGTGTAGATGACTCATGGCCTGTTTCTAAAAGACCCAATAACATGGGTTGAATCACTGAGCAAACACGGGCAGAGCTGCAAACAATACCCAGAAGTCTTGGCCTCCTTCCTCTGCTCCCATTTCAGGGTTTTATTACTAAATCTAAACCTGGGGCTCACAGTCCTTTCCAGGGAGGTATGTTTAACAGCACACACGTATCATCAGCCAGATCTCTTCCTCTTTGCCCTGAGCCTTTGTACACAAAGCAATGATGGGGGGCTTGTAGCTTCTTGCAGTGTCTTGCTTCTGTGGGATTCCCATGGGCTGAGCGTGATTGGATGGTTGCAGTCCTGCGGATGAGAAATGCCTCACACCCTGCTGGCATCGAAAAAGGATTACTGTTCCCCTTCTTAATGCGTTTGTTTAATGCCTGTTCCATGAGGCTTTTTCTCAGGCTGTTTTCCTTGCAGGATATGTCTCTGTGTGTGCAATTAGCTAAGAGGCATTAGCTTAATGACTTGTGTGTGTCTGAGTTAGGCCCGACCCCACCTCGGATTGCTGCCCTTCTCCTGTCTGGAGACTTTTAATTCTCTGCAGCACAAACTGCTCTGTCATGCTTATCCCAGGGGTTGGATGCAGACAGTGTCTCTTGCTGGTCCCCAGCCAAAGAAACCCTGCTATCACACATAATTACCTCCTTGACTCATCATGACTTTTATTGCCCCTCTTCCCCTCCCTTTTTTTTTTTTTTTATTGCTCTTTCAAAGTTATTGTTTCCAGCCCTGTATTCCCAGTGTCTCCGGAGGGCTGCAGTGTATTCACACTGGAATTACTGGGGCGGGCTCTGCGGTCTGTTTTGTGCAAGAGTTCAGACTGAGTGATCATTTTGGTCTCTTCTGGCTGGTTTCTGAGCTGATGGGTTAGGCAGAGGGAGAGAAATACCTGACCAGCAAGTTCCATTGTTCAGGAGCCTGGTGCTGAAGCGGAGTCCTTCACCACTATGCAGGTCCTCAGTTCATTCTGATGAACTGATTGTCTTGGTCATCTCAAGTGGTCCATGACAGGTGGCTGAGCAGTGGCTGAAGTAAAATGAAGGGGACACTGATCATCTAGTCTCCTGAATAGTCCTAGTGCTAGAAGTTTTCAGGACTGCAAGAGCAGATCTTATAAGGAAATACCCACCCGCTGTTCTTAACTATCAGTAATGGAGAAGCCATCACAGCCATCAGTGAGTTGTGCCAGTGGGTGATTTCTTCTACCAAGCTTATTTCTAGACTGAATTTGGCCAATTTTGCTGCTACACTATGGATTGCATTACAGTGCAGTCTGTCAGGCTAAAAAACATGTATCTGTTCTCTTCTCCATATGCATAATTATTACCTCAACCAAGTCATCCTGTGGCTGTGTCATTGATGGGCTGAATGGTTAATGTCAGACTTCCAGATCTGAACTTACATCTCTGAACCTGTCCTCCGCTCCATCTTTTGTTCTCAGTCATTTTATTTCCCGTATACTGGAGCTGTATACACCCGGCTCCAAAACTCAGCCCAACAAATGTGTCTGCAGAGGGCACTGGTAAAAGACAGGCTCCTCTTTTCTCTGTTCCTGGCTGGCTGGTTCAGCTGGCCAGCTTCTCCTCTAAGCACCAATGGATGAAGTTTCCAGAGCCACCAGTATGGACATGTTTGCAGTAATCAGAACTGTGCAGTAACATCTATGGGAAGAAAGGCAAACAGATCGAGATATCTTGTGGGCTTGCTGATAGGTAAAACCATGGTCAGATAGTTCTTTTGAACCAGACATTGTCTGCCTAGTGCAACCTCTGGTCCTTACCTTAAACGTGGGGGCAGGAGGGGTGCTGTACCTTTTGGATAGCAGTAATTCACTTTGTCAGCATCTCTGGCCTTGTGAAAGGTTTCATTGGGCCTGCAGAAGTGTCGATATCCTTTACAGTTCCTCCTTTCTTGCTCTCCTACCCACAGGTAAGGTCCTTGAAGTCATCGCCTGCAGCTCACACTCAGGAGAGACCTGTACTCCCTTGAAGGGAGCTGGGGAAAAAGGCGCGTTTGGGTGGACCATGGCTGAAGATTTTCTTCAAGGATTTCTCTTTGGGTAGGATGTGTGTGCCATTGAGCCAGCTGTTTTGGAGAAGGTGGTTTGAGATCCTGTCTGGAGCAACAGTGAAGTAACAGGTTCATATCCTTCATTGCTTTTCCTCACCAATTTGCACTTCTATGATGGATTTGGCAAGGCATCGGCTTCAGACTTGGCACCAGGAGGGGCAATCCAAGTTAGTTTACCTTATCCCTGCTTTGAAAACTCCAAGATCTATCAGTTCATTGTCATCCTGAAAAGCACTGTGACATTTCTTTTATTGCTGAATACATTGTTCCTATTAAAAAGTGTCACTCATGATGTTTTTTGACATAGATGGATATAAATCAAATGCATTCCTTTCACTGATGCAATTAATGAGCAGAAGGCATGGGGAAATTGTTAAGCTGTTGAGTACTGCAAATTAAGGCCTTCAGGAACAACAACAAATCCCCGTCTATAATGAAAAGAGCAAAGACATGTCAATCTTGTTTAGTTACCTGGTTATAGGATGCAGGTTCCTTTACTGACATTTTCAGAAAGAGTGTGACAGGATTAGAACATAAGAATACCAGATCCAGTAGCTCCTATTGAACCAAACCCATATGACTTATCTCATCAGACATGCTTCTAATTTTCTTATAGAAATTGTTTTTCTACAACGAAAACCAGTCCTTTCCGTGAAACTGAGCATTTCAACACGGCACATCTCTCTGAGGACTTTTTTCCTAGGTTTTTCATGGGAAACCAACCAAATAACCCCAACTCTGAGGCTATTTTCTTTTTTGAAAAAATTATGTGCCTTCACAGAAAGCCTTGGAGGTTTTGCTTCTTCACCCTAAATCTGAGCAACATGTTAAAAACAGGTCATGGATAATGACATTTTGTAGAAGAGAAAAGCAACAACATTTTAACAACCTTTCTTCCTGACCAGCTTGGCTAATTGTTCATTAAACCACTGTTAAAAGCCTTAGAGAGCAACAAAACCTCCATGCTTAGGTGGCACCAAAGCCAGCTGCCTGGAAGGTCCCTCTCAAACAGCCTGGTGACAATGCCACAACCTTGTTCATCCAGGCTGGCCAGCCTGACTCATTTAGTTGCCAGCTTCCATGACCCAAGCCTTGGGGGTTTGGCCCTAGTGGGATTTGTTTGCACAGACGTGACAAACCCCAGGTTGCATATGAACTCCAGTTTTTCTGCAACTCCGAGGGAAAGGAGGTGAGGACAACTGTACTGCTGGATGGGCAGGGAAGCCATCAGGAGCTCATGGAGCAGGGACTGGACTCTTGTTTTCATCTGCTCTGCACACCTTCCTCCCACAGAAGGCACTGAAGGTCATTGCCATGCCCGCTTCTCAAGGCCTGGATTTTGTTGAGCACATGGGCTCGAGTTCGTTATCTCTGGCTCTGCTTACAGATTCTCCCTGACCCCTGGACCAAACTATTTCTGCAAAGAAAAATCCTGAAAAATCCCATGAAAAGGACTTTTAGGTCTTTCCCCTTTTAGACCTTGAAAACAAAGCTCCATTTGGGCCCGTGGCCATCCTTAAATAGAGTTGCATCAAAAGCTGGGTTTATCCCTTCATTTATCAGACAAAACAGCCTGATCTGATCTCTCTGCCTTTCAGGTCTTGCAGTAAAGCTTCACCAGTGCTGGACGTGCCTGGCTGAGCTGGCGTGGTGCCTGGCCTCACTGCTGCCATGATATTTTGGGTTATCAGTGAAGAAGTGAGAACTTCAGGTGCACACAAATGCGTCCATGCACAGGTAATTTCTGCTCCCACAAACACCACAGGCCAGGTCACCCTGCTGCTCCTGGGTTTTCTCCATTGGGCTCAGCGGGGTGGAAGGGGCAAAAGGGGTGCCCGAGCTGCCGCAAGCCAGGGATGGAGGCCAGCCATCCCATGCACAGGCCTCCAGGGCTTTAACCTCCAGGCCACAGTGCTCAGCTCCTTCTGAAACAGGACAAAGCTGTTCAGCAGAACTGTGGAACTGGGAAGCTTGTGGGCTGAAATGAGTCCAAAAGACATATTAACAGGCATGAGAGGCCTGTGATGAAATCGCTAAGGTATTAATGCAGCCAGAGGCTGGTAATGAATACAAGAAATGCCCACGTTTACCCAAGAGGTCCCAAAGGTCTCTTGGCCAGAACATTGTGATCCTTAAAGGAATCTTAAGAAAGTTAAACCACAGGGTTAGGGCTCCAAGAACAAAAACTCAGCTAGCGTGGTCTCTCAGCTGCTCTGACCTCTTGGCTGAAGAGATTTTTTGTGCTTTTCAGAGAGCATGGATATTATCTTCTGGGGCTTGTCACCCAGAGACCTGTCAGATGAGGGTGCCCCTTGCCCCTGTGGATGGCATGAGTCTCCCACCGTGCCCTGTGACTGTGGTGCAAGTAACAAAGCTTAATTCTCACTTTTCAGATGAGGCTCTGTCATTTGGTGGCAGGGGAGATCCTGAACACTCAGATATTATCTGGAGGTGTACAAAATGCTCTTCTAGTACTTTGCTGTCTCCATCTTTCAGCTGCTGGAGGAAACCTATGAGGTGCAGAGCACGGGCCAGTGCAGGCTAAACTGCTATCATCACAATTTGACCTTTGCTTCTTCTCCTTGTTGGCTTGTCCCATTACTTCTTTAATACATGGAGGGCCTGGAGATGGTCCATTGGCGCTGAGCACAGTTGGGCTGCAAGGACAAGATGGGAGCTGGAGGTTGACAAAAGCAGAATGTTGTTGGGTGGCTGAGCATCCCCAGTGCTGTATATAATGCAAACACTATGGTGATGAGGAAACCAAAGCAGGTTTGATAGATCTTCCTCTAAAGTTAATTTCAAACCCATGCCCATCTGACCTGGTGTTTGGAAAGGCTGAACCTACCTTTTAGGAGTCATTCACTGCAGTCAGGCACCTTTTTGACCCACACAAGGGAGATAGACCCACCACTGGTGTGGGCAGGTCTTGCCTGTCCCCAAAGCTGTACCCACACTGCTCAACCCATGTCTGGATGTCCCTTAGACTCTCTATTCCTGAGAATTTTTCTTCTTTTCTATGTACTTTTTCCCATTCAGGATGCCCCAATGAGGAAGGGTTCAAGAGTGGAGGTCTTGTATGGGACTGAGCCCCTTGGCATGAAAACATCACCATGCTTTTGTTATTTTGTGCACCTGATGTGATAGTCCTTACAGGCGTTCTTTGCTTCAACCATTTACAAGGCCTGATTTTAGTCCAAAACAAGCTTCCTTGAAATAAAATAGTAATTTTCCAGTCTTCCTGTAGAAGCCAAAAGTATTTTAAGTTGGACTGGCCTGACCTAAACACAGGGTGGGGAGGGAGTTGGTAGGTTGGGGACATTTTAATGATGAAAAGAAGAATGTGAAAGGAAGGATTAAACATGGTGTTTTATGTGTATTTATTGAGTCAATTTATAAGGTGCCTTTTGCAAAATATCTGGAGCGCTGCATGAAAAACCACAAAGCAAAATATTTGAAAAATTTGGACATGAAGCCAGAGTGTCCCAGCATACAGCCAGGCAGTGGAGGAGAACCTGGCACCAGGAGCAGCTCTCTAATCACCAGGCACCAGCTAAAGGAGATCTGTGTCTGTAGGGCAAGATGAACTATCAAGGGAAGGCACCTGTGAGGCAGCCAGCCACTGGTGGGATTCTGTGGGCAGTCTGGAGGACAGGGTGGCTCATCCCACCAGATCTCCAAATGGAGAGTCCTGGAATGAAAGACCTCGCTGGACATGGGGTGACCCTGGCTGATCTGGGAGGCCTAAAAGTGACCCATTGCAAGCCCAGCTGGTGAACAGATAGTTTCGGCAGCAGAAGTGAGGCTGCCTGGATGGGGAGCACACTGGTGAGCTCCTCCTGTACCACACAATCCTAGACACTGCTGTCCCTGGACCAGTTTCAGGGAGAAGCCAATTAGCAGCCCTTACATTAATTTCACCTGGCCTTGACAAGAGCACAGATGTTTGTGGCATGGTCTCTGTTAGAGGATTTTCTTGCTCGCAGTTGAAGGTCAGCACGAGTGTTGACTTTGGCATGCTGCCGCACTGACAGCATGTTCCCCTGAGATGTCCAGAGCTTCCCCCTCCAGCTTTGGTGCTCCACTCAGCCCTGCCGGTCAACCAAGGTCTACCAAGTGCCACCCCAGGTTGACTGCCTCTGAGTTGGTTGGGACAATTACTACAAATAATAAGGCTTTGGGCAACGTCTGTTGGGAAAGGGGTTTTGTATAGGTGTCCCTTGAGAGTGACCCAGGGTCTTTTGGGTTGGCTTCCCAGTGGGATGGAGCCATGGTAAAGAGTCAGAGGTGCTCTAAATGTGATACATTTCCCTGATGTATGATCTGTTTGTCTACCTGTTCATCTGTCTGTCCCAGTCTTGGAAGAGAGGTGATAACAAGAATCATGAAGGCCAAGCCTTCCACTGGGATCCTGAATGAGAAGCACAGGCCGATGCACCCGTATCTCGGTGTGAGAAAGGCAGCATTGCCTGGCTCTGTCACGTGGTTTTCAGGTATTATTTGGACACTATCCTTACCCTGAGAACTTTACCAGCTAGGAGAAGAACTGATGTACAGCCTGATATTTTTCAGAAATACATGTGTGCCCAAAGCAGAAAGGTACTTGTGTGGAAGATGTTAGAATAGGGGCTGATACTTGGCGGTGGTGTAAAGCATTGCTGGAGGAGCTGGTTTGCATGCAGGAGGACTTGACCTTGAACTTTATCCTGCAGTTCAAGCCAACATCCTCTACCCCCTAGGCCTGAAAAATGTTCCTCCCCCTTGCTTTAAAAATACATTTGTTATGTCTAATGTTTCTGGCCAGAGCAATGGTACAGACTTTTACCCGCAGAGCTATGCGGGTCAGGGGTGGGGGGTGCTGTGATTTGTGAGTGGCTTTAGCTAGGCTCACTGGAGTCCCCAGTGCAGTTACACCAGCAGAGCTGTTCTTTTCAGGGGACAGTTTATTGCCATTCCAGGGGATGATGGCTTTATTGTCCCAGTGTGAAGTACAACCCTGCTAGACTTTCTGGGCTCACACTAGGCTGTGGCAGCCACAAGCTAGCTGTGACATCCGTGCCGCCAGTTTGAGAGTGGGTCTGAGAGCAGATACCCAAAGCTCTGACCTGCTCATGTTCAAAGGACCAGCCAGAGGGCTCAGGCTCTGGGTGTCTGCCCAGGACCGGTGTGGTGTCTCTCTGATCATCCAGAGCACGTGAACCAAGTCTTGGATCTCGGCTGCATGGCTCCAGGCCTCATGTGGGGCATGTGTTCACATGCAAGCAATGTGGCTAGCAGATGAGTCCCATGTTGGGGACAAGCTCAGGTAGAGTAGTCATGTCCCCTGTCATCCCATGAGTTAGGTACAGAACAGGGCATGGACAGAAATGGTGATGGAGCAGGTTTGCCTGTGCCCTCAGAGCTGGGTGCAGAGGTCGTTGCAGTCAGACTGCCTGGTCCCCAGCCAGAGCACCTCAGCTCCCAGGCCCAGCTGCAGACTGGCTCTCCTTGGGATCATGCACACAACCTCCTCCACTCCAGCTGCTGCGTTTTGCAGGGGAGAGCAGAGGCCATTGCCATGCTGCCAGGTGCCTGGGGTGAGTCATGGAGTGCAACACTGCCCCAACCCCATCAAGTCAGTCTAGACACAGGGGAAGTCCAGCTGCCTGCAAACACCCCATCCCATCAACTTCTTGGCCAAGCTGCGCTGTCCTGGCTGGCTTGGGTAATTTGGAAGGACTCCAGTGGAGGTTTTGGCAGGCTGATCTCTCACTGCTCTTCCCAGTTCAGACCAATGTGGTGAACTGGTTTACCGAGCAGTTCATACTCTTCACTGTGCTTTTTGCCCTTCTTTGAGTAATGACTGTGTGTGCCGGCAAAATGGCAACATGCATGTGGCGACACCGTTCATCTTCATGTGAGAGGTTACCGTTGTGCTGGACTGGGTGCATCTACTTGCTTTTGTGGAGAAAAGCAGGTGCAGAGGGCAACCGTGGTGATTTTGCAAGGAGCAGTGTTGGCTATAAAAAGCCACACGGTTGGGTCCCATCTCTGCCACACCAGGGTGGGTTTTCTAGCAAATTCCCAGCAGTGGGGTGCGTGTGAGGTGTCCTAAGAAAGATTCTACCTGTCTTGGAGGATGCAGGTGAAAGAGGGGATATTGCAGTGCCATGTGGATCGTGCTGAGCTTGCTATAAAAACTCTCCAAGTGCTTAACACTACTGTTGAATGTGAATAGTTCGTCTGGAGAAGCCGACATTTCCCCACAGGCCATGATTTAAACCTTGTGGGAGCTGGTGTGCAGGCTGCTGGTTGTGTGTGTACACGGGAATCCTGGCTGGCTCCCATGCAACTCCCTGCCCTGCCCCATCCCATGAAACTGGGAGATGCAGAAGCTATTTCCTAGGAGATCTTTTGTGTTTATGCTCTGCTGGGTCGGGCTGGCCCACGAAAGCCATTGGGCTGGGGCTTGTTTCTGTAGTGGCTGGAGGAGTTTGAAAGCTGGACGTCTTCTCACAGTGCCAGCTGCGCCCTCATCTCCTCTCCATGGGGCAGCACAGTCCTGCTTGGACAGGATGGCAAGACCCTCCTGACATCCATCTCCTGCTCTTCTAGGCACGTTAATGCAGCACTGGAAAGCCGTGTTCATCTCCCGCAGGAAGACAGACACCCAAATCTTGAGAACCCGAGCTAGAAAAAGCTCGTTGCATTGAGATGTTGGGTAACTCAGAGAGGTAGAAGTGGCAAGAAGATCTTTCTTCTTTTGTTAGCTGGCCCTGCATCACCTTCTGTACCCACTGCGGTTTCTAGCTCTGCCATGCCTGTGTTCGGTTCCCGCTGCGCCCCCACTTGCAGTCCCGCTCGGGCTGCGCGGTGCGGACCCCGACGCGGGGCCGGGCTGGCCGAGCGCAGGCGGCCGGCAGGGGGCAGGCGAGCCCAGCGCGCCCCCGCACCGCACCGCCCCGCACCGCCCGCCCCGGGGCTGGGGGGACACCCGCGGGGGCTGCTTGGGCTCCCAGCAGGCAGCATCACCTTACCCAGCCCCTTTTCCTCCCCTCTTCGCCTGGCTGCATCGTAACGTTTCTCCTGGCCAGTTAACACCGTATTTTATTCTTTGCTACATCTGTCTCCTGACTGGTACTGGCACGATCTTATAGGTAAAATTGTTTAGCTATTTTTCAACCTTACATGTGGAGAGATACAAAAAGTAATTTTTGTATGGGCTTTGTTTCCTGTGTCTGTTTCCTGCTGTTTTGGAAGACATCTTCCTCTTTCTTTGGTCCACTTTGGCCCTGGGACCTTGACAGCTGATTCCCTGGAAGAGCTGCTGTTCCTCCAGCCTGTCTGCTATAAGCAAGGAGCAGCTCTGCTCAAGGTGCTCAGATGGTGCCTGCTGCTCCTTCACAGCTCTAGTGCATCCATGCATTCACGTTGTTACCTGTTACTGTTCCAGCTGGCAGGTACACAGTCCCACATGCTGCAGGACATAATTCTCCTAATGAAGTCGCTTTCTTTCTGGGAATGTGCACTGTTCACCCTTAGGCCTGGCTGAGGTTTAAGATTTAAGATTTAACTAGCAAATTTTTAAAAAAGGCAAGCTTGAAGTGAAGCAGATATTTCTGTCTTCTTTTTTGGGGGGACGCTTTCTCTTTGTTCTCAGGACAAATTAGTGTGTGTGCATCATCAAAGTGATTTAAAGTGTGGTTCAACTCTCAAAAGACACTATGGAAAAACAGCACCAGTTGTTGTGCATTTGCTTCCTTTAAAGGGTCAGAATTGGGCTGTACTTGCTGCAGGCTGGGAGAGTTAAAAATGCAGTAGGAAATCATACTCATTTGCCTTTGAATGCCTGTAGTGCACAGGCTGCTGGGTCTCAGGCTCTTCTGAAAAATCCCAGCAATGAAGGTAAGTAGGCTTTACTCCAGCTCACAGCTGTTCTAGTAGGTAAAAAAGTGAGTAGCTGGTTTATTGCCTAAGATAAAGGCTGTGTTTGCTCTTGACTGCTCCCCCCTGCAGCCACACCAGCAGCGCCTGCCAGGACAGTGACCTATGGGAGAGGCAGATGCTGGAGGACAACGGTGGATGTGGCACAGAGCAAGAAAGCAGATTAGCAGGTTCTGGCTGAGTGGATATACCAAAATCCAGGGTGTTGCATAGGGCTTGGGGATGTAGATTCGGACCTGTTGATTTAGAGTTGGTGGGTGAGGGAGGAGAACCTGTGTTTGCAGAAGGCCCGTTAGGAAACAGCTTTCTCTGGTGGGATGGGTTTCATTTGGAGTCTGCAAGAGACAATAAACAGGAAGTCCCACAATGACATTTTTATGGAGCTGCTTTGCAGAGTGGGGCTGCACTTTAAAATCCAATTTTAGTTTATTTGAGTGGGAGAGTCCTCAGCTTTGATGTCGACTTGCTTTCAAAGCGGTGTGATAGAACTTGGCTCATGCAGCTCTGATGTCCAGGCAAACCTGTGATCCGTGATCTGGATCCCTCCTGTTATCTTCCTAAAAGCCCTCTGTCCTTTCATTGGTCTACACTGGTGCTCATGCTTTGAGATCTTGGCTGTAGTGTTTTTGTGAAGGGTTAATTAGCAAATTGTATTCTGTGGCAGAGATGACTTCATTTTAAGGTTTAAGTAGCTTTGTACATCAGGCCAGTAAAATATTCTTGGAAATAGACACAGAGCTATAAACACAAAATCATACTCTACTGCTGAGTGGGACACCAAAATTTTTAATAAAAGCTCTGGTTAATAACTAGCATCTGATAGCAAGCAATGAGGAGAGGCTGCAAGCTGGAGAATCAATCTGGAGAAGAGAAGGTAAGAGCTAATTGCTGTGTTTGACTCTCCAAAGGGAGGATTCAAGAGGATGGAGCAGATCTCTTCTCAGAGGGACACCATGAAAGGACAAGAAGCAATAGGGACAAGTTGCTATGAGGAAAGTTTTGTCTCAGTAAAAAGAAAACAAGTTCACAAGGAGAGTGGTTTTGCCCAGAGAGGCTGTAGGATCTCCATTCCTAGAGATATTTAAAACTGGACAGAACAGACCCTGAGCTTTTTCCAGCTCTGAAGGGGACCTCTGGAGGTTTCTAGCTGAACCCTCTTCTTTGCATGGTATCTGTTTGCTTGTGGTTGGGGGCTCCAGGAGGTGCTGGGTTGTGGGATCGCCAGGTGGCCTTTTCTTGGGGTAGGAGTACTATACAGCCTTGGGCAGTGGTGGCCCACCCTTGTTACTTTTGTCATGCATTTTCTTGAGGAAGGTGTCCACGTCAGCAAGGAAGGGGAGAGCTTGTTAGTCCAGCTCGTTCTCTGTAACAAAAATTGGTGAGGGTCCAGAGGAGCAAGCCAGAAATGAGCAGTGATGCTTGGACAGAAGGTCGTGGAAGAGGTCTTGCTTGTGGGCTGCATGTCACTGCTTGTACATGCTGGCACATATAAACATACTGAAGAAATGGAAAAAAGTTGCTGCCGTGGGAGCGTCCTGCAAGGGGAAACCCACCTGCCAGGCTGCCCGGCTGTCTCAGCAGGGCTGCAACAGTGCAGGAGGGCTCATCCCATTACCTTGGAGTGAGATCATCCAGATCACCCCCTCTCACACCTGCCTTTACAGGTAGCGTGCTTTAAAGCATATGGTTAAATATTCTGAGTTGAGGCCCTGTGTTTTTCTGATGGCTTCTTGGTTAAGTACCGTTATGGGTCGAACAGCTGTGATGCTCACCAGAGATGTTCATCTGTAGCTGCTAGCAGAAAAGGACACCTTTAAACAGGGTTGGTTCCTCAGTCTTTCTTCTGTGCTGTTGCTGAGGAGGGCAAGGGGATTTGTCTGGAGGCAGAAAGGTAGAGTTGGTGTTGCCCCAAGATGCCCTACAAGTGGTCTCTGCCTTTACCACTGAGGAAGGACAGAGGTGGGACAGAGCTTGTGTGAGATCAGGGGAGCTGTGGGGTGAGGACCTGTTTCTGCAAGATGCTCTGTCCCCTCAGCTCTTGGCTCCATCTCCCTCTGCCATGGCCACACCTCCAGAAATGAGTCAGACCCAAAAGAGGTGCAGACACAGGACCAGGGAAATGGGACTAATGACATTCTTGGTTTAGGAGTTGGTAGGGAGTCAAAGGCAGCACAGCCCTGCGTGTTCCCAAATCCTGGAGTAGCTCCTGTTCCTCAACAGCCAGGAGACTGCAGGGGCCTGGGGTTTCCTTTGTGTTAGAGGTAAATATCAGTGCACCTTCAAATACTTCTCTTGCCCTAGGAGAGCTCTGTGCTCTGGGTTAAGATCTGAATGGTCTGCCTTGTCCCCAGCCAATGCAAGACTCTTCCCTGTATTTTTTCCAGTACTTGTTTTATTTGTCCCAGGAGATGAATATCAAGTTACTTCCCTAGGAGGCTTTGACATAGGCAGCTAGAGACCAGCAGCTGGAGGCTTTTCTTGATATGTAGTCACAGCACACCTCCCTTTCATTTGTCCTGTTCCATCCAAGCACTTTCCATGGGCTAGCATAAGAACCCCTGCTCCTCCTGGGGCTGCAGCCCCTTTCCACTCCATTCCTGCATGCAATGTTGTTACTCAAAGCAGTATCTCGGCGTGGTGCCTAGGGAAGAGCTGTTTTCTCTCCTGAGTAGATTCTCCAAAGCTGTTATTACTTTCCAACAGCAAATACAAAGCAAGTGGAAATGCTGGCTGATGCTGCTAATAAAATTCTTAAACATCTATGTGAGCTTTGAAATGCTTTCATCCCGCTGCCCTGCTCAAGGGGTACCAGACATGAAGGGAAAGCCTGTCAGTGTAAATGTCAAAGGGATCTGTGGGTTCTTATATTTGTCAGGAGGATGCTGCCCGTTTCCTATTCCCACTGTGTCACAGGGCTGGGAGGCTGTTCCAGCCCTTTCCAAGGAGCCAGACTCTAGCATCTGGACTCACTTAAACAAAGGGATTTTGAATCTAACTTTTGTCTAGGGATCTAAATCCCCTGGAAACCAAGGAGCACATTGGAAGACTCGGTAGGTGCCCATGAGTTTGTGGGAGCACTCCTACCATGCAAGGGAAATCAGGGTTGGGTGGCCTGGAGAGGGAAGGTCTCTGAGGCCAAAGGAGGTGGTCCTCAGGTAAGAAGCTAGGGCTGTTAGCCACCAAACCCAGAGAGTATTAATCCCCATTCCCTATAGGTTAGGGCTGGGATTCTGTGGTGTTTGAAAACTGTGGTGTTTGTGGTGCTGTAGTTTTAGGGTCTTTGCAAAGTCACCTTTTGCTGATATCCTGAGCACTGCAACTTAGAAACCGTAAATACAGAAACTGTGGGTAGTACCAGGTACTTCAGTCACCCAAGACCCACTTAAAACAGAGACGTGTTTAAAGTAGAACATTTCTGCAAAGATGTGCTGCCACCTTGGACTGAGGTAAAGGCTCTTCTTTCCCCTCCCTCATGTACATCTCCTTCATCCTTGCCATGTCCTTTTCCAACAGCAATTAACCCTGGTACCAGCTGAAATCAAGGGCCATCTCCATACAAATCCTCTCTGCTCTTGATTTATCATTTCTATAAGGCAAGTCACT
This sequence comes from Falco cherrug, assembly GCF_023634085.1. Classification (NCBI taxonomy): domain Eukaryota; kingdom Metazoa; phylum Chordata; class Aves; order Falconiformes; family Falconidae; genus Falco; species Falco cherrug. The sequence continues at coordinate 26,978,032 of NC_073704.1, read as the reverse complement.
GTGCCTGACCATCCTAGGTCAATATTTAAGCCTTTTTGCATCACCTCCTCCTGATCTGCTTCTTGGTTTTAAGCTGCTTTGTACACCTGAGACTAATAAAGGCATCTTTGAGGGATGCTTAGGGATGAGTGAGTAGTTTGGCTACTGGTGTGTCCAAATCCATCCATAGCCTCTGCTATGTATGTCATCTACAAGCCTGTGCTACGTATGGTAATAGCAGACCAGACAAACCCGTGGCACCCTGCGTCCCTCCCCTGCATCCTTGCTGGAGAGCAGCAGTGCCTGAGAGATGGGCCTGAAAACCACCACTGCTTTATGCCTTCCAGCTAATGGGGGGTGGTGGGGGGTGTTTAGCTCTGCTAATCTCACATCAGTGTTGGAGAAACCTAAACAAACCAGCCTGGACCACTCCAAGGCATTCATAATTAACTGGATCAAGCTCATAGATAATGAGTTTAGGGCTGCTCTAAAAACATCTCAGATAAGGTAAATGTAAAAACAAGTGGCCTATAATTGGCCCTTCTGCTGACATCTGAACTCTGGCCAGGCTAATGCACCTGGGGAAAACAATTTGAGGGTAGAGGGGGGCCTGGAACATCAGGCAGGTTCAGACCTCTGAGCATGACCTGTGGAGCAGCAGAGCTAAGGGTGAGGATCAGAGCCGCAGGAGCTCATGGGGCACCCGCACTCCTCGCGCTGGAGCCAACCAAGCTCCAGAGAGCAAGTGCTGAGGGAAGCTTGAAACATGCGTTTTGGTGCACGAGGAGGACAAGAGGCTGAAATGTAACTAGTTGCAGGGCAAACAAAAAACAAGTCACCACCAGGAGTGAAGGCTGGAGGGCAGGGGCAGGCAGAGTGTGCTGGGGAGCCCTGCAACAACCAGCCTAGGTGGTGCAGCTCTGCCCTCGCCTCGTGTGGAGCAGGGGGAGTGCTTGGAGCCCACTCATTAAATAATTTATTTTGCAAGCCTGCCATTTTCAGTGTGATTGCCTTGGGGAGCAGCTGGCACTGTGGGCAGGCTGGATCAAGTGGGTCCCGTAGTGCCTCCTGTAGGAGCCCTGCTCAGCTCACTCCCCATCACCCCGACTTGGTGGGCAAAACTGCTGACCTGGGGTGTCTGGAGGCGAGTGAAGTTTCACTCTCCCTGCTCCTGTGGCCTGGGGACAAGGTGGCATGGGGCTGGAGCACTGGGGAGTGTGGGGGAGATGTGGTAGGGAGCCTTTTCCCAAATGCCAGTGTAGGGAAGGAGAGCTGGGCTTGTGGGTGAGGTGGGATTTCCCTCCAAGAGTGTGTGAGGGAGCTCTGGCAGCTTGACCGGCTGCTGAGGGGAAAAGCGTGCTGGCCAGCAAGAGCAGGGCATCACTCAAGACCATGAATGCGCACATATCCCATGAAGAGGCTTAACATCACCGTAATTGGCTTTTAAAGCTATTTTGGTCCATTTGAGGGGGAGACAGGGTCTCCCCTGCAGATGACAGAGATCAGGGTGGAGTTTCTTCTGCCCCCACTACTGACTCACGCTGACCTTGGGCATGTCCCCCTGCCACCCGCCATGGAGGGACGGGAGCAAGGGAGGGCAGACCCCTCACTGTCCCACCCTGGTGTGCTTCGTTCTGAGTCAATGGCAATTCCCCGGTCCCAGGTCCTCAGCAAACTTTTACTCATAGCCAAAGTTTGTCAAATCTTCAGGAAGAAAGCCAGACGCTGGCCACCAAATACGGACATCAGGCCCAGCATGCATCCACACAGCCTTCCTCCTCACAGCCTTCCCTTCCTCATCACCTGCCCCTCGCCATGGCAGCTCTGGGACATGGGAGGCTTTCTCCAGCGCTCACCATAAAGCACTTTGTGTCAATCTATTGAAAAGGAGGCCTTTAAAAATAGTGAGACTGTTTTATTCTTCTTTCCTCTTCCCCCCGCCCGCCCCTTACACACTCACACTGAGCTGAAAATGGGGGAAAGAAAAACACAGGAGGACACATTGTTTTCTCCCCCCAACACCCCCAACCCGGAGCTGTAAAATACTTCTTAATCATTGGGAGCAAGAGGATCTCTGTGCTGGGCCTCCACTTTTTGTTTGTGAGTTTATTTTTCCTAATTCATCCTTGACAAAGGACAGAGCCATAAAAGAATTGACCAGCACGTCTGTGGGAAAAAACTGCCCTGAAAAGGGTCGGAGGAATACTGTAGCATTTCCAAACAATTCCAAGGACTAAAGCCTCTGTGAGATGCAGCTTCAGCTATAACTTGCCTTTCTAGGAACAAGCCTACATCTGTTTGGCAATGCCATATTTTGTAGGGTAAAATAAACCCTTGAGAACAAACAGGCCAGCTTATCCAGAGGGGTAAATGCCTGGGAACAGAGCTCACTTGTTAATCCTAAAACTGTCAGCAAAGACCCACTGGAGAAATTATAGCTGGCCACGGGCACTCAAGCTGTTTTCCCTCTGCCTCCCTGCCTCCCCCCATCCCCACAACAGCTGTAAAATCTTCTTTATTGTTCTGCTGGAGTTGGAGAACAGTGCAGAGAGGGCTGCAGGCTGAGGGCTGCAGCAGCAGGGGCAGGGGGAACGACTTGATCCATTGTGTCTGCACCGGTGCTATTGCTTCGGTGGTGGACAAAGAAAATGACAGCAATAAAAGACGGAGAACAGCCTGAGCACCTACTAAAGAGGCATATGAACAGGAAATCCTGGCTCGTTCCCACATCTGAGCTGCGTATGGTTTCTTTCCCTCCAGGATCATTATGTTTAATGTTCTCCTGCAATTCAGGCAGCTGAGCTGATGGAGCCCCTCCCCTCCCCCCCTCCTTTCCCTTCTCTCATCGGATTTTGAGCCCTCCCTGTGGCAAAATGATTTGTGCACAAGCAGCCTACACAACGGTGCTTATAAGGAATTTGCCCCTGCCAGGAGTTATTAATGGCACCCCAGTAAATGCCCCCAGCAAAACGGGCCGCTGCAAGCATCAAGCGCGTGTTGAAAAATCGGTTTTAAATCGTCCCTTGGGGAATGACCTATTGGCCATCTAAAAAATGCAGGATTGGTTCGCTGTATAATTAAGTTCAGGCCATCTCTTGTGCTTACACACGCAGAAACCCAGATGTCAGCTTGGTACGAGTCAAAGTGCTGGGCTGCTTTTAAAGCACTAGAAGACAGACCGCGAGGGCATAACATTTGCCACTGGAAGAAAACCTACTTTGAATACTGGGAATATTTAACTGACTGCAACAGATAATTAGCCAAACCCTCTTACGCCTCCAAATATAGATTCATTAGTCATATGAAAATATCTCATTGGAACCAAATGTGAGTCATTAGTGAAGTCAATGGCAGATCATAAAAAAGGTACCGAGAGCCTCCTTCCCCCATCCCCGAGAAGTCGTGAGTGTGCGGTGAAAATAATTCTCTCCATTGTCTATTGAACATCTGCTGGCAAATCTGTTTTAAAGGGAGGCTTTTGAGGGGCTGCTTGTGTTCAGGGCTGTGCATCCCATTTTCCCACTTTGCAATTTGTGGGAGTAACGAATGTAAAGTCTGTGCTGGGCTTTTTTCTATTATTTGTTTCTTGTCTTCTTGAAGAGACTTCCTTGAGTCACTCAGGCTAAAATTCAGGTTCCGTAATACAAAAAGGAATTCTGTAACGTGAAGTGGAATAAAAATACCTTTGTTATTTGCTTCTAATTTCAGGGGAACATTTTTGTTGGCTGGGAGTTTCCGAGTCCCCAACACTCAGAGCAATGACTGCTGCAAGCAGCAATAAGCAGCAACAAGTGCTACAGTCATAGGGACCCCAAAACTAACTGGATTCCTCCAGAGGCACAATGGGGATGGTTAAAATCACTGTCCAGCTTAAGCAAGATGCAGACAAGCAATGGTGTATTTTAACAAGTAAAGCAAATGGGCAGCTCTTCCATGACAAGGTATCGGCAGTGTGGCGGGCAGCCGGAGAAAGGGACCATGCTTTATTAACTCTGGTAAAACCTGAGTTATTGCTTGGGAAGTCCCAGGGATGGGGATGGGACTGTGTGCTTGGTCCCAGGATGCATCGCAGGGATTTCATGGAGCACGCTGAATGCCGCAGGCCATCATCCCACCCTGCGCTCGCGGATCCCACAAATAAACATGTTGTTCTATAACTCCAGGGCCGTGAGTAATCCTGTGCACAAAGTTGTGCCACACGAGTCATCATCAACAGCAGCATTTTGCATTTTTCTTAATTTGAAAAAACCAAAACCAAAACAACAAAAAAACTACAGCAGCAAATGTTAACTCTAAGTACCCCAAAGCTGACACTCCTGCTGCTGGGGGAACTCGGGCTGCCTCAGTGCCTGACTTTAGCCGTTCAACCCCACAAAGATATTAACCAAGTTTTCCAGTTTCATAAGCTCGGTTGCATTCCCTTGGCTTTGTTGTTGTTATTTTCATTAGTCAAAAAAGTCACCTTTGTGTAACAGCCCTTGTACTTAAAATCCTCTGTGTAGCCTGGGTGTTGGGCAGAAGGGAGAGGAGTGTGTTAGGGTTTGAAATGGGTATTTCACACCAAAACCCCAAAGCCCGGAGAACTCAGCCTCTGCATCCCTGGCCACACCCCAGCTTTCGGGCACCCTGGCGAGGCAGGGGAGGCACCGAGCCCGCCGCAGCTGCAGCTGGCTTTGGTCTGGGGGTGTAAATGCCCTGTGGGGAGCCAGGCTGGAGATGTGGGCAGCCCTATGGGCACAGAGCTCTGCCACTCCAAGGGGGCTCACCCAGCCTCAGGGCCTGGTTCCCACCGAGGCAGGATGGCCTCGGTGGGGTGGGGAAGGGGGAGGCTGGATGGCAGGACTGTCCCTGAACCCAGGTTTTTCCCACCCCATCCCCACAGCGGGACCCAGCCTGAGATGTGGCTGCTCATGCCTGGTCTGGCACTTCTGGGGCAAGGGGTGAAAGTGGGCTCCCACCTGCCCCCAGCCCCCCTCCCGTCTCTCTCTGGTGCTGTGGAGATCACTCGGTCCGTCCATGTCCCCCAGCACCGGGTGTCCCTGTGGGGCAGGACCCCAGCTCTTTTGTGAGGTAGGGTCTCCATCCCTCCCCGCACTAGGCGTCTCTGGGGCAGGCCTCACTCGTCCCCGTGGGGCAGGCTCGATTGCCCGGGTGCGGCCCCGCTCTGCCCAGCGGGGCAGACCCCAGCCTCCTTGCGCGGCAGATCCATGTCCCCCGTGGGTCACACCTCGGCTCCCACTGCAGCAGGCCCTCGCCCCGTGTTGGTCAGACCCCCCATTTCCTCTTCAGGGCACCCCCAGCCTCCCGTGCGCCAGCCCCAGACCTCCCGGAGCCTGATGCCCTCTCCCTGTGGGGCAGCCCCCCTTCTCCCCTCCGGGGCAGCCCCGACCCCCCGCGGGGGGGCGGGCGCGGGGGCGGCTCTAGGACCCGGCGGCGCCGCGGCGCGCCCGGCCCCGCTCCGCTCCGCGCCGCGCCGTGCCGCGCCGTGCCGTGCCGTGCCGTGCTGTGCCGTGCCGCGCCGTGCCGTTCGGCTCCGCGCCGCGCCGCCGGGAGGCCGAGCGGCGTGTCCACCTGCCGGCCCCGCCGCCCGTCAGTCCCGCCATGGCGCTCGGCGCGGTCGGTCACGGCGGCGCGGCGCGGGCCGCCTGGCCGCGGCTGCTGGTGGCGGCGGCGGCGGCGGCGCTGGCGCTGGCGGGGCCGGCGCTGCCCGAGGTGCTGTTCCGCTGCCCGCCCTGCACGGCGGAGCGCCTGGCCGCCTGCCCCCCGGCCGCCCGCCCGCCCTGCCCCGAGCTGGTGCGGGAGCCGGGCTGCGGCTGCTGCCCGGTGTGCGCCCGCCTGGAGGCCGAGGCGTGCGGTGTCTACACGCCGCGCTGCGCCGCCGGCTTGCGCTGCTACCCCGACCCCGGCGCCGAGCTGCCCCTGCAAGCCCTGGTGCAGGGGCAGGGCACCTGCGCCCGCCGCCGCGACACGGCCGAGTACGGCGCCAGCGCCGAGCGCCCCGCAGGTGAGAGCGCCCGGCACCGCGCCGCCGGCACCGGGGAGCGCGGGCCGGGCGGGGGGCTCGCGCAGCCGCGCGCGGAGGACGGGGGCAGCGCGCGCCCTGCGAGCGAGGGAGCGGACGCCGCGCACCGGGAGCGGGCGGCGGCGCCGGGGTGCTGGGCGCCGCGCTCCGGGCACCGGGGACCCTCTGCATTGCGCACCGGCCGTGCGGCACTGGCACCGGGCACCGCGCTCCCGGGACCGAGCGCCGGGGCAGCGGAGCGCCGGCACGTCCCGGGGACAAAAGGGTCCTGAAGGGTGGCCTAAAGGGGGTGCCGCCGGGGCAGAGGGACCCCTCGAGAGGGCAGGGAAGGGGGATTCCGGCGGGAAAGGAGGGAGAGGGCGTCCGGGGAGGGACAGAGGGGGCAGGAATGAGAGGGGCGCTGGAGGGGGGAGGAAGGACCGTGAGCGCATCCCTGGGCGTGAGGGGAAATGGGGATTTGGGGGGTACATCTGCCCCGGGGGTCGGAGGGGTTTCCTGCTGGCACGGGGCAGGAAGCCCAGGGGTGGGGTGTCACAGGGGGAATGCAGGGACTGTCCGGGGCGGGGGCAGGGCAGGGTGGAGGTTGGGGACTCGTAGAGAAGAAAACCCACGGGGGAAGCTAAGGGTGAAGTTTGGGGGGGATGCAGCTGAAGGGAGGGGGAGCTCTTCGGGGAGCAGAGGGAGGTGGAGGTTCGCATTTGGGTTTGGCGCCGGACTGAAATTACCCCGGAGGGTGACGGATGCCCCAAAGACACGGGGAGAGGCGGTGCGGGAGGACCGTGTGCTGCCTGGTGGGAAGGGGGTGGCTGGGGGACTGCGGGGGCCCTGCTGTGCCGGGAGCCCGCTCCCTGTGGCTGCTTTCCCGGCAGAGCCCACCCTGGAGTTGGGGTGGCCGCTGCCGGCTGCCGTGGGGGTCCTGGCCCCCTCTGGTCCCCCTGGTCCGGGCACTGGGTCCTGGGGGAAGAGGAGAGTCCCCCGAGGGCACAGCCCCGAGGACGGGGATGCAAACAGGCTCCTGACCTGTTGCTGCGCCTGCTGTGGGAGGCAGCGCTCCAGGGGGTGCCGATACAGCAGAGATTGGTTTATTGATGCCTCCTCTCCCTTGCGATCCGCCGCAAGCTCTTTCCCTTTTCGTGGCATGTTGAAAATTGCCGAATCAGGTCTGGGAGTAGAAACCAGCACTTTCTCCTTTGAAATCACCCCTCCTTGGCTCCTGCCTCCTTGCTGGTTTTGCTTCCTTGGCTATGACTGGGGCTCTGACCCTGTTTGCATAACTAGTTCAGCAGCACGACTTTGAATTCCTTCCCTTCCCTCTTGTTGAGGCTTTATTTAAAAGCGCTCTGAACCGGGCTGTACCTCTTGGCTTCACTCACCGAGAAGGATGCGAGTGCAGCTGGGTACCTGCGCATGCTGCTACACTTGAGGGGGAGAGATGGAGAGAGGGGAGTGAAATAACAACAGCAGCAGGGAAAACTTCAGACGTTGCAAGGTGCTGCTTCTGTGCACCCAGGCTGCCATGCTGTGGTCCCCACTCCTGCCCCCCTCCTTTGCCCAGCTGCGAAGGGCTGTGGAGAGCCGGGAGTCTGGAGAACACGTTGATGTGAAATCTTGCTTGACTACGGAATATGGGTGTCAAGGGAATGAATTTTACACTCTCCAGAAGAAGCCAAGGGCGTTCAGATTTAAGGAATCTGGCGCTGACTTCCAGGCTTATGCTTTTACAAGAAGTTGGGGGGGGGGGGGGGGGGGCACGGAGAGCATTGCAGTGATGGGCTGAAAGGTGATTTTCTGAATTAATGCTGCTTTTATGGACTTCATTTCAGAATTATGTTACTTCACTGGGTATTTTGCTTGATTTTATTATCTTTATTCCTTTACAATGGATGTTATTTATTTGTATCTCTGTGTGTGATACACACACATAAATAGCAAGTTTAAGAACATTTTAATGTATTAGGTGCTCTGTAATGTCCATAGGGGGTGAATAATAATACTAGCACAACCTTAACGAGCGTGATGTGAAACATGCAGCTGGAATATTCACAGTTGAGCATGTCTTGGCAGAGGAGCTTGGACATCCAGAAAAGGGTTTGCTGTCTTCAGATTACAAAACTTTTAACAGGTTGTTGTACCCATTAGAAAAAACAAAACAAAACAAATCAAAACACCAAAGCAACCGAACCCACAACAAAAACAAAATCCAAATCTGCCAGCTTCGCTTGATACTCTTCTGTTCAGACTCACATCCTCGCTTCCATCTGTAGGGTGCCTGCAAAACATGTACGAGGGAGAGTTTGCTTTTCTTTTAAAGCAGTGACAGGGAAAGCAGTCTGGCACCCAAAAGAGCAGGGATTGGAATTTGCTTTCAAATGCTGATGTTGAGCTAGTTTCAAGAGTGCCCGAGAGCAGTTTTTTGCCTGCAAAAGGCAGGTGTTGAGGCTTTTTTTTTTTTTTAAATGTACTTAAAGGTATTTGCCCATTTTCCCCTTTCCAACTTGAAAAGGCTCTTTTGGCTAATTCAGGACTGGAATGCAGAGCTCGTGCTATTTCTGAATTAAGAGGTTGGCAATTTTTTTTGTCCCTGATGAGAGGCAGAAGGATTGCCCAAATGAAACAAGGAATAAAACTCTGCAAATTCTCCTGCTGTGGCTCCAGCATTGTTTAGTCTTCCACATAGGTCTGTAAAGCCAATCCTGAAATGGTTGTAGATGGAAAGTAACATAAACCACCATGTAGCTAGGAAGCAGGGGATGTTGCTCATTGCACAAGAGGCTTTGGGTATTTTGAAGATGTTGGGAATGTTGGAACAAAATAGCAGCAGTCTGTGGAAATCAGTCTGAGAACTTCTACCCCCTCCCCGGGGAGAGGAGTGCAGGAACTCCCACCGGTGGTGGGAGCGAGGTGGAGGCTCAGCACCTCCAGGGATCAGGGCCTCTGGAATAGTTTTGATGCCACTGGACCACGCTCCTTTACAGTTTATTTCAGGTCATTGCGTAACAAGCTTTACGTACTGCTGGCTGGAACTGCCTGAACTGGGGACAGAGGGTTGTTACTGTGCATGCAGAGCTCGCAGAGTTCATGCCAATCTCGAGTGTGTTTATTCTTTCTGCCCCTCAGCGAGATTGGCATGCTGTTTTGCAGATGGACTAAATGATGTGCCCGAGGTCGACCAGGACACAGGGAGCAGGGTGAGGGATGTCTGTGCATGGTGTTAGCAGTCTGCATCCTGGCAGATAATGTCCCAGTCCCTGAGAGCCATCTTCTCTCCAAGCAGATCTGAATGGGTCCTGGAGACACAGTGTGCTTTGAGAGGTGTTGAAACATCAGGTACCGTTAGGGTCTCTCAACCTCTCCAGTCTCAGCTGGAGGGTGGGGATGCTGCCTTCTGCTGTGGCTATCATGAACTGGAATCGGGGGCCTTGCATGGTCTTGTCCAGCTCTCAGCTGCCATGTCCTTCTCCCTTCCTTCTGCTGGGTTTACTCTAACCTTGTGTCAGAGTAGGCTGGTTCAGGAGCTAATCCTGCAGAAAGCCAGCCCCAGGAAACAAGTCAACGGTTTTCTGTCAGATCATTGACCTGAACTGGCTCAGAGTGCAGCAGGGTGCCGGTGCTGTTCCAAGGTGGGAACTTATGCTAGGAGGTGGAGCAGAGCAGACCTGAGTGGTCAGCAAATGTCCTAAATTGTCTTGCCCAAATTATGAGCATAGCTCATAACATCTATTTTCTCCTAATGGAGACAAGGTCCTTGGAATAAAACTTGTTCCACTCTGAAAAAAAGGTTCCTGAGCGACTGCTCAGAGCTGACCAGTTAAGGGAATTTTTTTCCCTTTTGCCAGTGCAGTTCAGTTGGGTTTGTAGTATTGTTTTATTTTGTTGTTGAGATATTTGTGCTAATTCAGTGGTATCTGCCTCAGAACCCACTGCTGGCTATTAAGTCCTGCCTTGGAATCTCACTTCTTTATTAAAACAAATGTGGTTTTTTTTTAATTCCTTGCCAGTGCAAAGTAACCTTTCCAAATGGAAAGAGAGCTGTGCAAAGAATGTGGCTCCAGGCAAACTTGAACTTGCAGGGCTGGGTTTGCCTCATTCACCTGGTCAGGGACTCCGCTTTGAACTCCCATGATAAAAAAACAGCGTCAAAATAGTTAACTGTTAAAAACACAGCTTGCTTTAGCATCCAACTAAAATCCTTATTTGGGTAGCCCCAAATGCCACACATCCTTCCTTATGGGTCAAATGTCAAAACCTCCATTTCCCCTTGGCAGGCAGCTGCTAAAAGACAGTTTAATGTATTGCTGCAAAACACAGAAGACTCTGAGGTTGGAGGTAGCATAATATAAGTGGAATTTTAACAGCAACTTGAAAACCATGCCAGTAATGCTATGAGTGCATTTTTCATGTCCACTGAATTGCCAGGAAGACTTCTGCTTTCCTCCTGCTTTTGTAAGGAAATAAAGCATCCATCATGATCCGCATGTGCACGCGTGTATCTGTCCTTCTGCCCCCACAACTTCTGACCCTGTCAGTCAAGTTGACCAGATCTAACAGAGCAGTTAACGTTCTGAGGGGGCTGTGTGGCTAAAAAGTGGGCGAAGGGTAGAGGAGAGCCAGGCTATGAGTGTCCCCCTTGTCCTGTGTGAGATGCCTTTTGAGGCAAAAGCACACGACCAAGAGGGAGGTTATTTACAAGTGCTGCAACCAGGCATTCAGCCTGGCTTATGGAAGCTTGGACATTGCTAGGCACCAGCGGAGCCAACGGCAAGAACCAGATCCACAGGAGTGTGTTTATAGGTCCACGGCCACTGCAGCGGCTCTGCCCAGCATAAACTGAATGTCTGCAGAGCTCCTTGCCTTGGAAGAAATTATTAAAAGTGAAATGCAATTAATAATAATAACAGCTCTAAGGATGATATGTGAGTGAAAAAACCACACAGCTCATCTGTCCTCACTGCCTCTGGGGCTCTGCCAGTAGGTGGGCCAGGTCTCCAAGCAATTTTGCGGCAGCTGTGTCGGGTTAAGAGCTAACCTGGTCGGGCCCTGGGCTGGCTGTCGTCTTTAACTATTGAGACAATAAATAGCACCTTGTGGAGCAGCTTCTTGAAAATAATGCTACCCCCTGCTCCAGTCCCACTAGTGTCTGCTGTGGTGGGGTTGATGGTGGTGTGAAAATGGTGGTTTGGAGGGAGGGGGAAGCTTGGGAAGATTTCAAGGCTCTGGCCCAAAGGAGAAATGTGTTTTCATGCCGTCCCTTGGCAAATGATCCGTTTCCTTCTTGCCCTTCGCAGTTGTTTCCTTTCCTCTGGGTTTCAGGCTCATTCTCGCTGAGCATGGTATTTGTCAAGCGAACAGCAAGAAGCCCTGTCTGTGAGAAAGTCCATCTCGTTTGTTTTATCCACATCCAGGAATTGAGCCGAGGTAAACAATTCAGGAGGCAAAACAGTGAAAACTGGAATGTGAGAGGTATGTTTGTGTATGGCTCTGTACGAGACCTGGCTGCAGCGTTAGTTGAGGTTAATTTATCTGCCCGATGGGCAGCTGTTGCTGTTACCTACAAATGCACCTGGATTTGTGAAGCCAGGGTTTCACCCCAGTGGCCAGCAGCACTTCTGGACCTGCTTTTCCTGGTTGCGTGTTCAGCACCAAGGAGCTAGGAGAAAGAGCTGTTTCCCTGGTGACTTTTGGACTGGGCAATTCCAGCTTTCTCAGCATTGTTTTATCTGCCTTCCCCCCTGGTGCTGATTCCTGCAGGGAGGATCTTTTGCTCTAGGCAGACAGAGTAAGAGGAAGGCTAAGGTAAAATGCAAAGATGCTTTTAAAGCATTTCTGTTACCAGAGGAGGGCTGAGCTTTGTGGTGGTTTCCAGGTGTAAGAATTCCTGTTTTCTTTTCTTGAATCAGGATAAAATATATAATTTTGATCCAGTGGCTGCTTAGCAGACGCCTTCCATATCAGAGGGTGCCAAGCTGTTGGCCATTGCATGCGCTTCACTATTGCTTCCACCCTTCTTCAGCCCTGGCTCCTCCTTGGGGAGGTGCTGCCTGAATGAGTGTGCGTGTGACTGCTTTTGAGGGTGTCCTTTAGCAGCGCATACCGAACACAGTGGACTTGGCTTTCCCTTGTCCTTGCTGACTGTTTGCATTTGCCAGAAGAGGCAGGTTTGGCCTCGGTGGAAGAGTGAGCGAGGCTTTACCCGATGGCATTAGCCTTGTGGGGAAAGCTGTGTTAGTGCCCTGTGTCTGTCTAGGGGAGGGAGTTGCCTTGTCTCCCTTTGCTGTGTACCACGCAACAGCATGCTGCCTCATGGGTGCTGAGTGTGCTATGGGGTTTGGAGACTAACCATGGTGCATGGGCCTGGTGTGGACTTCAGAGAGAAGGAAAGATCCTTGCTGGGGGTCCTGATGTGCAGCTTATTCTTAGCTGTGTTTCATCCCTGCTGAGCTGATTTCGTGGCAGTTACGCCCAACTCCCCCCCCCCCCCCCGGTCCTGGCGCAGATCCTTGTGCTCCATCATACAGGTCTTGGTCCTCGTCTGGACCCTGGGTGAGCCATGATAGGGAGTTAACCCAGCGAGACCTTCACTTTTCTGGAAGCATGAGTTTTCTGCCAGTTTAGCAGATTGCAAGTCCAGTCTTACTATCATTTCCACAAAGATAAACTACCTTCAGCAGACTGAGTCTGACTGAAACATCTTTGCCTACTTTCAGCAGTCATTGCCAGCAAGCTGGGAGGTGTTTCTCATTCACGAACTGGCCAAGCATGACCTCATTAGACGTGCGAGTTGACACCTAATTATGAGGGAACGTGATGGGGTGGCTTTCCTAGGCAAAGGCTTAAGAGAAAGGGGTTTGTGCAATTATCAGAGCTTTGCTGCAGCCCAGCATTTGACAGCTTGTTGTAACTGCGTTATTGATTGTCTTCTGTTCAGCGTTCTGCCCTACACGTAATTTAGCTGGATACCAGTGGGAAGATAAAAGTCTCTTGCTGCATCAGCTTATGGTAGAAATACATTTTTTTAGAAAGGAAAGGGTCAGTAATCTCTTGCCTTTTACAGACCAGAATACTGGGAAACATCAGGTCACTTTTATAAGCCTTAAACTATCCTTTGACATTGCAGCTTTTATTCTGAAGAAAGCTGCACTGTGCCTCTTGGCTGGTAAGGGAACAAGTTCACTGCCTGGTGCTCCTGTAGTCAAAGATCCCATTAATTCTGCCGGCCGCAAGGAACGATTTCTTGGTAGTTCATTCTGGACTGTAATTGAGAGTGACACAAAGCACTGCTGGGAATTGGACCGTGTTGAAATCCCAGCTTTTCCTTACAATTTTCTGCAGACAAACTAGCTCAGGTGGGATGAGGGGATTTCTAATGCTCTGCCCTTGAAATTAATAATGTTTCCAATACCTTACTGGCTGGAAGCAATTTTAGAGAGGAGTTTTTGTGCCTCCTTGCAGCTTGTCCTTGTAGCCAGGTGATGCAGGATGCCTACAACAGTGACATGCTGTTGCAGTCACTTGCACGGCATCATCTATGGGAGGGACATGTAGTCCTATAATGTCTGGAAAATTCATGAAGCTTTTGCAGTATTTTTGCTCAAGACCACAGCAAGATTTCCATGTAAGAACTTGCTTTTCAGACCTCAGCCAGGGTAACCTGTTGTCAGCATTTCTGGCTAGCTGGAGAAGACCTAGTCCACGCTAATAGACTTCTCTTGGCTTGGTGAGAAAGTTGTCTGATAACCTTCCCATATTTTCCTCTTGCTGTTTTAAAACTGGAAAAGGGTGGGTGCCAGATGTCCACGTCCCAGGAGTGCTCGCTGTTCAGTCTGGGGGAAGTGGTGGGTGAGTTGTTGAAGGTGTCTTTGCAGGTTTGGGTGTCCTCCAAGACCTTTTTGTACCTCCAAAGATCAGGTGTATGTGTCCCAGTGTGAGGTGTCTCCTGCAGGGTAGGGAGTGCCCTTGTATTTTAGAAGTTCCAAATTTTGCTCTTGAGGGGAGCAGGACAGATCTTGAGTGGCTGCAGTGAAGGCAGAAGAGTAGAAACAGTGAAACTGGATAGAATCTGACCTTTATTTGCATTTGGAAAGTTGCTCAGGGGTCATTTTCTGTATGAATCCAGGAGATTTTGTCTGTGGTGCTCAGCGCGCCGTTCGGCTGCAAGCTGAGCTGGGGGGAGACGCAGGGTTTGCGACCGGCACGATGGCAGCCCTCCCACACAGCCCATGTGGAAACGCTCGTCTCCCGTTGCTTTCAGCGGGTGAGCGGCTCGCCTCCATCTGGTGCTGTTTCATCTGGCACTTCAAAAGCAAGCAGAAATGGGGAGAGGAACTCAGGTTTAGCAAAGAGGAATGGCATGAGGAGGAGGAGGAGGAGCAGGAGGGGCGACCGGCATGGGGCTCCATCCTGCCGCGCTGTTGGAGCCCAGAGCTGGTGCTGGTGCTCGGCCTTGCAGCCCTGGCAGGGATGTGTAGCTACAGAGGCTGTGGGTAATCCAGGGCAGCTGGCTCAGGGGCTCCTCGGGACGCCTGGTGTGTGTCCTGTGGGTCCTGGCTGCCGGGGGCGTTCGGTGTGGAGGTTGTAGGGTCAGAGTGGTTGGCCACCATGGTGTTGCTGTTCCCAGTGAAGCTAACCTAAGAGTTCCAGGGTTTTCCGTGACTGTTGTTTGTACCTCCTGGTCCCCCTCACTCACTCCACAGTGCCTGTGCTAAAGACAAATTCCAGTTATATTGGTGAATTATGTCCTGCTTCTTGGGGACAGTTGTCAGGGGTGCTGCAATCCACCCTCCACGTGGTAGCTGCTTTGCTCTTCTAGGTTTGCAGCTGAACCAGCGTGAGGAAAATGCTGAACAATAACATTATAACAAGTCTTACCACTGCTTTCTGAAGGCTTGAAGAACTGCTCCAGACTCCATCCCAGGCTCTGAAAAGGCACCTCTTAGTCCAGCTGGTCAAGGACAATGTTCTTGTGCTGGAACCTTCTTGCACTCTGCACTGCTGAGCTCCAACAGCTGTTCTTTTTCTAGCATAGTACCCACCACTAATCAAGGGCCATGAGTCTGATACAATCCCTGATGTGCAGAGGGCACTGTCCTTTCTTCTGAACGTCATATGAACCAGGTTGATATAATGGCAGGGAAATCACTGCTGCACCATCTTGATCTGACTTTGGTGTGAATGGACAGGTAAATCATCTGCCGTGATGGAAACTGGGATGAGGAGCCCTAAAGCAGTGACTGGCTGTGGTAGGGGACCTCTTCCTTTGGCCATGGTGAACAGTGCTGCCTCCATGGCTTGTGCACAGGTGGTTTTGGGAGGATTTTCGGTTAGACTGTTAGAAATCCAAGTTGTTACAGACAGTCCATTACATAGGACGTTTGGGGCAAAGGTCTGGAATTCTAGTGGTCTTCAGGGAATATTGCCATTCCTGGGACTGGATGGTGGGACAGCACTAGAGGTACTATTTAGAGGCTAATGCTCTGATCCATCCCTGAATTTAAAGACCAGTCCAGAACTGGGAGGGAGAAATGAGTCTATGGCAAAATGGTGTCTTCTTACAGTAACAGGTCAGCCCTCTGTGGGTATGCTGAGTAATTCTGTTGTTGTTGATTTTAGTGGCTAAAATAAGTTTATTCCATGCTTTTTTTTCCTGCCAGGCCCCACAGACCTGTCACCCCCATCTTGCAGGGAGCGAGACAGATTCCATTAATTCTTGTGCATTATTGAGGGATTTCAGTCCATGAGGTTCTGGCCTGGAATTTCTCTGTGGAGGAGCCTGGCTTCCCACTGCCTGCAGAAGGGACCTGAAAAGCTCAGCTTCATAGCATGCCCAGCTGGGTGGTGGGAATAGAACTTCTGATGTCTCCAGGACAAATTCGGTACCCTGCTCCCTCAGGGCACCTGTCACTGAAAGCATGGCCAAGGCTAGGCAGGTAGAAATGGTTGGTCCACAGACCTTTGAATAATGCTGAAACGGCTGATTCAGGCTGATTTTGGAGGTCTAGGAAGGTCTAGACCTCTGTGCACATGACTGGGGCATGCTTGGTCTGGGGGCACTGGGAAGAATTTGGCACGGAGCCCTCTGACGCAACTCTCTTGTTTAGTAAAACCCGGGCTGTGGGAGTCGGTGTGAGGAAATAACAACATCCACTTTGGTTTCTGGATCTGGAGTCTCTGTCCCAGGGGCCGGTGGGGTGTTGCAGAAGGCCACAGGAATCCTGCTCATGACCACAGCCAGATTAATAGCCATTTTGGCAGCTTTTCAGGAGTGAGGAATTTGGCCACTTTCACAATAATGGCTAGAAATTCCACATGAAATAATTAGTTTTATTACAGGACATGTCCTTCCTGCTCCTCCAGGGCTGCCTGAAACACTGAACTCATTACATGAAGAAATGAATACAGTACTAAAAATAAGATCTGGTATCCCAAGCCTTTGTGAGGAAACACTCAGAGTGTACCAACATCCTCTACCAGACGTGCTTCCCAGGCTGTGGCTTTTGGCCAGATGAGATCTAAACCAAGTTGGAGATCAACTGCAGCCACTGAAACACCCCAGCCTGCTCCGTGAGGGTGCCTTCTCTCAGCCTCTTGGCCCCTGCTCAGATTTAGCCATTCATCTAGGCTTCTTAATTACCTCCATGGTTTCAGTTTGATGCAGTGTTCAGGTCTGAACCTTGGTTGTCGTGCAGTGGAGGCTGCAAACCTTCAGCCTCCTCTCGCCATAGGCTGGGTTTCTGTAGCACTGTTCCTGTCTTGCAAGGACACCCTTTGCTTCTGTGGCAGTAAAATGCAAAGAAATACCCTTGAGAAAGGGTGCTCTGCATTTGAGTTTTGGTCAAGGGTATGCCATAAAAATGACAGCATGGGACTTTGAAAAGGTCTGCTCGAGTGTAGTCAGAATAACATTAGACTGAGTAAATATTCTGGGAGCCCAGAGCTCATAACTTTCCCTTGCTTACTTTTGCAGGGAGTCAGCCTGTAGAAACTTATCGGTTCTCACATGGCTTTTAAACAAAGGTTGACCATGGACTCAGTGTGCTTTTATTTTAATCCCTTTTTAGAAGTGCTGATGTTGTCTTGACATTTGCCTGCTGGTAAGGGGCAGGTGTGCAAAATGCACACTGCTTGACGGTCGTTCCACTGTTTGCTTTATGAATATTGCTTCAGATACTTGTGTTTGGACAGGGGGTTCTCCTTTTGAGTCCAGCCCCTCCTTTCTGCTCAACCCCACCTTTGTGAACCAGGGCTTGCCTTATTTGCTTTTTTCCCCCCCTTGTTTTTGATGAAGTGAGTTCAACATGGCAAAGCAGACTGGGGAAGTGGTAAAGTTCCTGCAGGTCCCACTGCACAAAGCATGGTTTGGTTGGTGCTCAGCCCTCCTGAGAATCGTGGTCTTCATCCTGCAGGGACTAAGGCCAGATGAGCTGACAAAGGGCTGATTTTCAGCGTTGACAAAGTATGCCTGGTAAAAAAGAGGAAAAAAATGATAATTAAGAGATAGATTCTTCTCATCTCAGACAACTGGAAAGCTTCTGTCTTTCTAGTAATGTTTGTTACTGATTTCAGTCATTGCTTTACTCCATCTTTGTGTTTATTTTTTTTATCAGGCCAGTTTTGAGGATTTGTTACCTTAACCCCTGGCCATTAGGCTGGTCCTTCATGTGCTGAAACTGACCTTTGCAAATTCAGACCATGCTGAAAGTGCTTGGGCAGTGCAGATATGACCAGGCAGCAGACCAACCTGGCCAAAGGTCCATCAAGCCCATAATCTTGCCTTCGGTGGTAGTCAGCAGTGCACAAATTTGGAATTTATGAAGAGTATGGAGTGAGCCTTGCAAGGTGGTAACAGTGCTGTGGAAACCCATCATGCTGCTGACGCCACTGAGCCTGCGATTAAGGGATTTCTAGAGCACAGACCTGTCTGCTGGCTGCTCACAGAGGTACCTTCTTTGTTGGGTGAGGTGCCCTCCTGAGTTCTAGAAGTGAGGCTTCAAGTGCTGGAGGAGGCAAACAAACCCTCAGCTGTGTACATCACTGCGGTGTGTTGAAGCTTTGGGATAGGAAGATCCGCACGTACGAGACCAATTTGGGATTGCTCTTACAAATCCAGTTTGCTACCTGTTCACACCTCCTGGCGCCTCATGTATCCAGGAGCAACAGCCATGATGAGAAGGCAGGTCCCATTACTTGGGCTGTGCCCAGTGGAAGCACAGCCTTGCCCAGATCAGGTTTTTCCCTGAGTTATGTGCTAGGAGAGTTCAGCCTCCAGGTTGTGATTGCTGGCACTGTCCTGTCCCCTGGAGCTGATCAACCCTAGCAGAGCTGAAATGTGTCTCAGCTGACCTGAAAAACTGCTTATGATTGAAATGTGGTGGCCCCCTATAAATATTTAACTAAGCCTGTGTTTGTTTTTTTTCCCTAGTTCTTCTCTTTTCTTTTTCCCAGACTGTGGGGATAGTCAACTGAATGCATATCCCCTTCATTGCATCCCATGATGAAGCAGCATTTTTCACAGTGAAATTATGCATCTTGCTGTCTCCCATCATCATTACCCATGTTCAAGACTGACATTGAGCTCAGTGTTGAGTTTGTGAATGCTCTAGTGGGAGGGTTTACAACCCGCTGTGGGCTGCCCACTGCCATGTATATCATAAGAAACTCTGTAGAGTTGCCATATAAACTATATCCTAAGAAGCTCTGTAGAGTGTGCAGTAAGCTTTTGCAGCTCTCTTGAAGCAGTGAACTCCCATCAGATTTACGAAACATTTTAATGGGGGAAGTTCCCAAAATTTTGTCCACGAGAGTTGTGGATGGGTGGGACTTCAGGCTGTGTGTCAGAAAAGTGTCTGCAGTGCAAGGCTGGAATTAGTGCAGTAACATGGCAAAGAAGGTTCCTCTGTGAGCTGCTGGCAAACTGGGCTGTGCTTTGGAAATCCCTGAAATTGTGGGCTGAGCAGTGTCATCAGCATGACCTGAGCTGGGATGACTGCCTGAAGCTGGTACCTGGGGCTTGTTGTGCAAGGTGTGCAGCCTGCCCTGTACTGGAGTAATGCCGAGCTAGGTTGCTCTCGTCTCTTTCCAACCGTGTAAGCATGCATGGTGCCTGGAGGGCATGTAGCCACAGCCTGGCAACAGCTGGGACATGCTAGATCAGATTCTGACCCTGTGATGGAGTTGGGGAGTTCGGTGGGAGGTGCTGGCTTCGTTGCAGGAGCAATGCCATGAGGTAGGGTCACTCACCGTTGCAGCTCAACACGGAGCAAATGCAATCTCCCCATTGTGGTGGTGGTGAATGGCTGCATTTCAGAGCCAGAGACATGGTGTTGGTTCCCCTCTGCTGCAAAGCCGGCCTTGCACAGCGCAGGGCTGGTGCAGTGCGATGCAGTGTTGCCATCCTGTCCTGGTTTGCGTGTCAGAGAGCAGGGCTTTGCTGTTTTCTGCTGGTGTGTCAGACCCTGAGCCAGGGTTGCAGGTTTGCTTTTTTCCCACCTAGGCGCATGCATCTGTTTTAAGGCAGCCAAAGTGCACGTCGGGCAAGACTGAACCTCCCCGAACCCTCCCAGCTTCCCAAGGAGCCGGTGTGGGGACCTTGGAGCAGGTTTAGACACCAACTTTTGGGCAAACATATGTTGCAATGATGCCTGGAGGGACTTCTGTCCCGGGGGCTTTCCTGTAGAGAGACATACCCGGGAAGCAGCAATAGCAAGTGACTAAATGTCACGGTTACATTCTTGCCATCTGAAAAGAGCTCCCTATTTTCTTTTGGCTGTGAAAATTAACTTCCCTTTTCTCCTCCCCGAGCGGGCGAGCTGGCTCCCGGTGGCCGTGCCCTCGTGGCGGATACACAGGACAGTCCAGGTCAGGCTGAAAGGAAAACCCTCCTACTGGGGGCTTTTCACTGTTGTGCTCCTTTCTAAAGAAAATGTGCAGGGCTTTTCCTGGCCCTTGTGAAGGCCAAGATGCAGGTCTGTAGCTGGAATAGGGTAAGACTGGCCTCATTTGGGAGCTCTTCTGGGTTTTGAGCTGCTCTCTTCCCTCACACATCCCCTGTGCTGCTGTCTGAGCTGTGTGGGATGGGGGCTGGCATCCAGCTTTCTGTTATCCGTGTGATTAACCTCATCCCTCCCTGACTGTGGTTCTGCTGCCCCCAGGCACAGCCTGGCCATGGACACCTGCATTTGGCCCCTGCTGCACTGTAAAAGCCCTACCTGGAAGTTAAGGAAACTGAGGCAGGTACCACTGTGTCCATTCTTCTCGGGGGCTACTTATCCTTTTGTCCTGGAAGACTCAGTGATGGGATTGTATCTCAGGAGAGCAAGTTTCTTAGACTGAGCAGCTTGCTAGTTGCTCCAGTGATGAACACTACAGAAAACGTGATGGTGCCACGCGTCACCTAGTTTGAAGATGCCAAGGTGAGGAAAATATTGAAAAGGCTCCAAAGCAAAATTCCCTGGTATATTTCTGAGTTTATTTTAATACTCTTTCCAATACCAGAAGCCTGGACTTTTGTGGGATGGGAGCCCGACAGGTAAGGAATGATCCAGCAGCTGCTGCACCTAGGAAAAATCAAGAGCTTGCTCCTGATTTGCAAAAGGCTCTGGGATCTCCTTGGAGCCGAGAAGAGGATATGCACCAGTATACCCATGCTGACCATGTGCATTCAGACCAGCTTGTTCATCCCAGCCCCTCTTGCCTTCTTGCTTTGCTGCTCTTTTTTTCCCTAGAGCCCTGTACCTTCTTCCCATTGCATTTTTTTGATCAGCAAGGTTTTTTTTTCCTGCTATAAAGTGCTGCTCTCTCTTTCTTCCTCTTGTTTTCTCTTGGTGCATTTCTGCCAGCCTCACCTTCTCTCCCCATGCCTGCTCTCAGATTTGAGTATTTTCAGCAGGTGCTAGCAGGCTCATTTTGACATGTCTGGCTCGGTGAAGACCTGTTGAAACCTGCTGTTGCTCCAGAGAGAGGAGCTGTCGGGGGCTACCCCGCCGGGGTGGGAGGGTCAGGTGCAGAGCTCTGCATGAGCACGTCTGGGAGCTGTGGAGGTGACACACTGGGTTTGGAGTACAATGGAGTCCACATGTTCGTTCCTGCTTGGGGCTGATAATTTCAGTTTGGCTGCCAAATCATAAAAAAAAAAAAAAAAAGAGAGAGAGAAAAAAAAGGAAAAAGCAAAATCTAAGGTTTTGTTCAGGTAACTGAAATATTGGTGTTTCTCCTTGGGAGCACAAAAGAATCTCAAAAGAAGCTTGCAAAGATGTTGAGGGAGACCAGCCTCAAAAAAATGTTTACCATTTGAGCATCTTTAAAGAAAGCAAAGGGAATGAACTGAGAGCCAGACTCAAAAGTGGCCCCAAAGAGCATGCCACCAGTTTACCCAGTGACACAGGATGTGCAAAAAGTGGCCCCAAACTCTTCCTTTGCCTGAGACATGAATACAGACTGTCTGGGCTCCCATACTGCAACACTTGGGTCTCATGAAACGTTGATATTCCAGTTGGCATAAGCAGCTGGTGGTTTTTGGGGGAGAGCCTGGAGGAGTCTAGTGATCCTGCTTGGCTTGGTGAGAAGCAGCTGCAGGAGCCCCAGGATCTCTGGCTCAGTGGGTGTGGAAGAGTTTAGTTCCAAATGGCCAGGCTCTTGGTGGCTTGTACTTTCATTGCTCTTCCAGTTCTTGCTGAAATTGTGCAGTTAACGAACCTCTTGGTGGAGCTGCTGGTATGTAGGCTCCCCTCCACACAACCGGCCCCAGTACCACAATCCGCTATTTCTTTTCTGTCTAAAATGACCAAAAAGAAGCCTTGGGTTTGACCATAAGCAGACCTTTTTGACTTGGTTGCTGTTATTGCTGTGATTAAACCCAAACAAAACCAAAACCTGGAACATTTTCTATGTGTCCAGTTTTATTTCCTTCTTTTTTCCAGGTCATCAGCCAAACCAAAAGGCCCCAAACAGACACCAGGTGTTTGCACTGTCTTGGTTTTCATGCAAACATGCAGTTGCTTTATAAAAACGTGTGCAAGAATTCGAACTACTTTGGGGTTTTCCTACTCACTCTTTCTCAAGGGCTTTGGAAAGAACTTCTCTTTTCTGTTGCAGCTGTACTGAGATGTTTTACTCCTGGTGCTCTCCCTCCAAGACAGGGCAAGGAGTGGTCATCAAGAAGCTATGGAGAGAGCAGTGTGACTGTGAACCCAAGTGGACTTTGGAGCAAAGCCCTACAATGAAGTTTTCCGGGAGGTGGGGGGGGTGGGTTGTTGTTGACCCTCAGGAAGGGTTAATTGTCTGCACCTGCAGCCACCCCTTTTCTCCCCTCCTGCAAAATGAACAGTTTTCCTGGAAGCCCATCCCAAAGCTGGGGATGGTGTCTTGCTGTCACATAAAGCAGTGCAAATCCATTGCCTGGACTACACCTGGACTGGTGCCAGTCCAATTTCCAGAGAGTTGGGGGGCGACTCTGCAAGGAAAGTTTTCCTAGGTTTCGGTAATTTGGGTGACCATCAGGGCATGCAGGCTGAGACATATGCGGACATTCACCTCTTAGCTCTTTTTTTTTTCCAGTGACCTGAGATGCTGTCTGTCTCTTCAGCATGCAAATTCCTCTCTGCTTTGCATCGCCCGCCCGTAATTCAAACCGGGGCAAATTGCTTTCCTCCTCTGCTGATATCCGTTTTCTGACTTAGCGTTTCTGCTGTCATTGAGTTTTGGCCTTCACCCTTTGGGGGCTGGCACCCACTGAACCCAGCTGAGAATGTGGCCCTTTGTGCCGGAGCTGTTTGCAGGAGCTGGGGAGCTTTGCCTTCCCTGCTGTGAGCCTTTTTGGCTGGCGAATGCATGCCCTTTTCTGGTGGGGAGGGATTTAGGGATGAGGAGGAGGTGAGAGCGCTCCTTGTGCTGGAAGAAAAATGATGAATGACTCTCTTGTGCTTCTGAACAAAACCAGGAAATCAGAGGGGGGGGGTGTGTGTGAGCAAAAAAAGAGGAAATGAGAAACAGTACAGAGGCCTCCCCCGCCTTCATGTAAGCAATCACTCCACAGCATCTGGAGTCCAGTAAAAGGGCCGTTCCCAGGAGACGTAGCACTCGCCAGCCACACAGATCTCCTTTATTGCAAACTCCTGGGGTGTGCACCCCCGCCTGCCCCGTGCTGGCTTGGAGGGTGGCCCTGCACCCAAAAACAGCTTAACAAGGGCAAACCAAAGCTCAGTTTCCATGGCCGTCGGCACCGGAGACGCACATGTCTGGCTTAGCTGGCAGGTCATGGTCTGGAGCCGGCCCGAGGATATGGTTGCACTGCTGTCGAACCAGCCGGAGCACCCGGCACGGTGTTTGTGCTGGCGTGCTGCCTTGCAGCGGCGGCGCTGACGGTACCTGGCCAGCGTCGCGTTACAGCAGCGCAGACGATGCGGTGATACCCTGTCTAGCATGAAACCTGCTGGAGTGAAGTCGCCCCTCCTGCTCTCTCCCCCGAAGTTGTTTTGGACACAGTAGAAGCAGCAGGGATGAGCGCAGAGCAGGTCACTGGCCGTCGTGGTTTGGGTCTGATTTTAAGCACCCTCAGGACGGAGTTAGTATCTCAAGAAACCCTGACATAAGCTATTTATTTGATGCAGGAATACATAACTCTGGTGGGGTGGGAGGTGATGGCACTCCAGGACAAGCCATGGCCAATGAGGTCTGTATGAGGAGAGTGGTCCAGCCAAGCTTGGCTGTGGCTTGTTCTGATGTAGCCACATCCACCTCCATCCCTGTGAGGTGTTCCGAGCACACTGCAGTCCGGTGGCACAGTTTGAAGCGCCTTTGCTGCTGGTTAAAATATGTGTCTGGTAGGGACCTTAGCAGGCCAGACATCCTCAGTGTAATCTCGCTGGTGTTACTGATCCAGGCATTGTGGAAGGGGCTTGTCAGCAGTGGGGAAGCTATTCCTGAGCATAGCTTTAAAGTTGTAACACAGGTTTCAGAAGTAGAGACCCTGTGAGGAGAGTGGCTCTCACCTGTTTCCAGCTGCAGATGATCACAGCTGAAGCAGATGAGCATCTTAATTATCTCAGCCAAAACACCAGCTACTAGCTTGGTTGCAGCTCTTACAACTCTGTTGTCTCCATAAGTGTCACCTGAATTTAAATGTTGGGTGGGAGCAAGGTTGGCTGGCTGGCTCTTTCTCCTTCCCAGGGTGAGTAGAGCTGTTTTTCCCCTGGATGTAAGTCTCTTGGTGTGGTTTATCCTACTGTCCTCCAGTCTGAGAATGGTGAGTGTTTCTGAGATGGCATTTGGGTCTTGCTTGGGAATTTTCAATGTTCAGGGCTCTGTAGAAGAATTGCTAGTAACAGTAGTAATGCAGATACTATGGACCCACTGTGCTAATGGATGTTTTTATTTCTTATATTGAGAGACTATATCTTCAGCCAGGCTTTTAACGCAGTGCTTGCTCACCTGGTTGCATGACTCCACTTTCATCCTTACAAATCTGCAGGATTGAGTGTGTGTGTCCGAAAAATACATTTATTCTCCTGTGTGGGCATGAAGAGAAATTTTTCTGTTGTGAAAAGGTCAGTCTAAATCACCACCTTGAATATTTGCAGCTGCTTTTGAAGTCCCCTCTTGCCACCTTGTGAGCAGAAGAGGATCCTCATCCTGTTTCACAAATGCAGTGTGTCCTCAACGCGTATCTCTGCTTGGCATGTTCCCAAAGGAGCTTCTCCGTGAGGGACTGTGGGGAGAAATGTCTGGGCTTGTGGAAGGGGCTGTGAGCGCTCACGTGAAGGAAAGGCAGAAGCACCCTAATTGCAGAAGAGTCACAGACACCCTGCTGTGGGAAGAGACAGTGAATAAAATTTGGTTACATCCTTGCAAACTGGTATTTTCAGGTTTTCCATAACCAGTTAATGGTGGGGTTGGTGGTGATGCAAGGGATTTGGGCTGTTCATCTAGGGTAGCCTCCATGTAAATCTGCTGGATTCAAGAGGAAAAGCAACATTGCTCTTGAGTTTAATAGCAGCTCCCAGGGTTGCTGCATCTCTGGAGGAGTTTGCTAAGAGGGACAGTATTGCAAGAACTCTCAGCTCTTCTGTCCATACCCACTAGGGCAGCACCTTCCTGAGCTTACTCTGCCTCTCTGCTTGTGTCCTAGGCTCTGGGTGCTCTAGGAGGGTTGTAGGGAAACCAGAAAGTGCCTCCACTCTTCCCGCTGCCTGTGTGAACCACAGGGTCAGCTTTGGAGTGACCCCTGAATTGCACGCATCTGGGGGGAGTGATCGGAAAAGGCAGTCCTAAGCCCTGTCTGCAGGGTCTGAACTGTGCTGCTGTGGGCTTCTGAGCTGGAGAGTAATCGTGTGCCTGGCAGGTGGCAAGGCTAAGTTTTGTGTTTCATTTGATCGGGGACCGGCCTGGGAGCTGGATATCTTTTTTACCAGCAGTTATGTTAAAACATATGGGGAAAATGTAAGTCTTTGTCCTTGTGCCAGCAGTGCCCATAGGAGTCTGGTGAGGAGTGACCAGTCCCTAAAGGAGGGCAGCTTATGATTCATCCTATGCCCCCTTTTAGTTTTACACCAGCAATGCTTTAAAAGCAGGGTCCTTGGGTGGCCAGGGCAGGGGGGGTTACTGAGTCAGCACCTGTTGCTTCTGCTGTATCAGACCCTGGGCAGGGGCATGAAGTTTTGGGGAAAATCCAGAGTATTGCAGCCTCCTCCACTGGCTGCACCTGTGCAAGGGAGACCTCAGGCTCTCATTAGCATTTGAGCCTGGTGAGCTTACTTTCTTTGGAAGTCACTTGATTGGAAACCTCGGGCTGGTTGGCTGGATGACTGTTGTATTTTGGTCCTGAGCCCTTCAAATTAGCTGGGCCCACTCAAAGGGAGAGAAATCTTTGGTCTCATCTTCCTTGGGAAAAGCTCTTTAGGGAAGCCTGACTCCTTTGTGGTTTCCATAACACCACGCTGAGGTGTCTGTGCGTCCTGATGTCTTACTAATTTGCCAGTCATGATTTTTTTTGAGTTATTTTTAACAGGCGCATTGTGCAACTAATGGGCTTTTTATTGGTGGTAAACAAGCCAAGCTGCTAGGCAGAAATGCTGCTGAGGCTGGACTGGCAGGCGTGCCTGTCAGTACTGTAGAAATAACTTGTTTGCTTTTTTCCTTTTTAAAAAATTGAAAAAAGAACAAAACCCTGTGGCTCTACTGCAGCCTGATGTTACTGCTCCCACCAACCTCCCCCATGGAAGCGGCAGCACAGCAGCTGAGGTGCACGATCTGCGCCTCATGGACTGATTTCTGGGTCAAAACCTGCTCTCTGCTTTGGTTTAAGGGGCTGTAGCCTCTGGTGAGGAGGTAGTGGCTTTGCCCACCGTATTTGGATCATGCAGGGCCCACTTCTGCCCTGGCAAAAGGAGCTGCTTCCTACCAGGCTGTGGCCAGGATGCTTGGGGCTGAATGTGGTGGGGTCTTGGTGGGGGCTGCAGAAAACATCCTGTCTGTTATGATGCTTCTTACTTGATAAGCTCAAAACCAGCTGTGGGCACACAGCATTTCAAAACCCTCTTGGAATGGGAGCGATGTTGTATCAGAAACCCATATAATCAGGGGAAAAGCAGGTACCGCTGCGAAGCATGCGGCTGTTGCCTGAGCATGCCTGGTGATGCTCGGTGTGTGAGCCCTGGCCCGTCACCCCAGGCTGTGTGTGGGGCATGGGGGCTTGCACGGAGGTAGCAGCTACCCATGGGCTCAGCCTCTGTCCCTGCAGTATGTGTGCCACTGCTGTCCAGGCAGTGAAAAGTCCAGTCCAAGTGAAAAGTATCAAACTTGACTGGCCAAGAAAAGAGTGCTGACCTATTTTGGACACATTTATATTCAAGTTGCTTCTCTCTGTCTCTGAAAAAGCTGTCATGACTCCAATACTTTAAAAAAGAGTTTCCCCTCCCATAGCTTTTGTTTTTAACAGGATATAATCTAGAACTAACATCTGTATTTTCCAGTAGTTGGAATAATTGTCTTATCTTCTCTTTTCGTTTTCTTGCTGAAACAGCACTTTTGCAGAGCAAAGCCAGCTCTGAACTGTAATACAGCTAAACCTTCAGTTGCATTGCATCTTGGTTTCTACAGGTTCTCTTATTTTAAAGTCTTTGCTACACTTTGAAGTTTTCAGACCAAAATGGAAAAAAGTTGAAAATATGTTTCTGCTGTCTCTGATCATGAACAAAATGTCATCTAATGTAAGGTCACAAAAATTATGGAAAGCTGTTGGGTTTAGTTTCTGGGATTTTTAAAAGTATACTTTCCTTCTATAACTTACTGGCTATATGACTGCTGAAATCTTGGATCATTTCCTGAAAGGTCTTATGTTTGGGTTTTTTCTTTCTTGTTTTGACAGCTATGTTCTCTAGCTTTATGTGCTGCAGTTCATAGTTAATTTCTGATGTCTTTTAAATTGAAACTGTAATGTCTATGACAAAATTGTATCATTGGAATGATCGTAAAATTTGAACAGCTCAGACAGTGCAGCCATGTGCAGTAACCCTAGCTGGATACTTGTCATCCTGCATATTTTAGGACTTGCATTTCTTACTGTCTACAGTAGGAATGTAAGTCAGATACTTCACCAGCAGGAAAAAGAAAGGCAAGTGCTATGGTTCTGTTATCCATATGAATGAGTGATAGTTGTTTTAGTCTATTGTATTTCATTATTCCATGATTTTTCCTGCGTGAGTACATACAGGAATACTTGGCCATCAAAAGACCAGACTATGACCCCTGCAATACAAAATAATGTTTTTTTAATATATATATATATTTTACATGTGTATAAATAGTTGCAATGGACACCATGTCTTTGCTTTCAGTAGAGCAGTTCTAGGTGACCAATCACCCTAATGAGGAACATAACTTAGAGTAATGATGGGCTTCAGAAGAGACGCTTATTTTGTCTCCTGAGTACCTTCCATAAGCTGTAGCAGATGAGCAGTGCTGTTGACATTTCCTGGTCAAATCTGCTGGGGTGCTTCACATCAACAAGGAAATCAGGAGTTTACCAAATCCTTCCGGGATCTGCTGGATTAGGCATAATGGGAGGCTGGATGCCTAGGGACTCTCAGGAATTAATGATGTGTATATAGTCTGGATTAGTTTTATCTGTAGCAGGTTTAATGCAGTATACCTATTGAGAGTTGAAATGCTTTTTGTTCAAAGGAAGCAGAATTCTGCCTGCATATAAGGCGGCACACTCAAAGGAGGGATGCTCTGTATTAAGTTGGCGTGTTTAACACAGTTTAGCTACTCCACCGTGGAAGTGAATTCAGATTAAATTTTTCCTGTGTAAACAAGGCAGTTGCCAGATTTATTTGTGATGAATTGATGCAGTGAAGTGGATGTTGTAAAGAATGTCTGTCCTGAGCACAGGGAATGTTCCCGGAGCTGACATGAACTGTTGCTGGCTGGCAACACCAGCAGAGCTGGGGATGGAGAACACTTTGGGGAATGCCTTAGACCCTCCATTTCAGCACTTAGCCCTCATATATCCCATGCATGCTACATCAGGTCTCAAGCCACGGTTTTCCTGTACTTGCAGTACAGGAATGCAGCTCATGGAGAGGGTTTTTTCATTTTCCTTGAGTCCCCCAAAATTCAGTCCCTTGTACTTTGGCTTAGCTGTCTTCATGGTGCTAGTGGTCTTGTGCGCATGTGTGTTGGCTCTACACCTTGCATAACAGAAGGTCAGTAGGGGAAATTTTTGATAAAGTTACTGGGGAAAACTTCTGCTATTCTGGACTGTCAGTTTTCTGGAGAGGTTTGGATCTAGATCTGAGGCATGGGTGTTCTTTCCCTGTATTGCTGCCACCATATTTGTCTCTAATGAGGAAGACTGATTAAATTACAGTGCACCTCTGTTAGGGAGCTGCCATACTTGCACATTAAGTTTCATATTAGTTTCTATTTTTCATGTGGTGAGTAATCATGCTCACACATCCAGAGGGCTGAGGAAAGAGCAGCGCACAGCAATTGCTGGATATGCATTTCAAAATTCCCTGTGGAACGCTGTCTAATTAGATTTAATGAGCTGGCTGGTGAGCATGCACGTGCGTGTGTGCTTTCACCACCTCTCTAGCTAACAGGATCAGAAGTGCTCATGTGTGTTCGAGCACATGGGAGAGATGTTTTTTGCACTTGCAGAGAGCAGGTTTGAAGCAGACTTGTACCTGTGTTTGTCATGTCTGTGCTGTAATGAGAGACTCCGATTGTGGAGGTGAAGCATTTGATAATGCAGGTGGTAAATTGGAAGGGAGGCTTGCTGTGTTTTCAGCTGCTTAGGTGAGGAGGGATGGGAGCAGAGCATCTTTGATAGCTGATATCCCATCCTCTGTAACATACTTCAAAAAGCTACAGTAAGTCACGGTATGTGTGCCACCAAGCTATCAGGGGAAGGTTTTAATTTAACTGGAGACAAATGGTCCATGAGGCTGGGGTTTCAGTGGGTGAGGTGGGTAACAACCCTCAGGTTTGCACCTTGCTGCGTCTTGGTTCTGTTCCACTGGCTGGCTTCCCGTCCCTCCATTGCTGGAGACAGCCCTGAGTTGGCTGTGTGTAATTTGGCTTTTTTGGAGGGGTCACGGCCATGGGTCAGTGCCTCTGTTTCCAGGAAGGACCAGTCTAAGTAAAGAGCTCTCTGCTGGGAGGGTGGCCATTTTAATGAGGGGTTTCTCTTTGTGCTTTTTCTTTTTTTTTTTATTAATTAACCTTTGTTTTCTGTCAAGAAAGCTGTCCTGAGGCACAACTTAGCAAGGCAAACATGCCTGGACAAAGGGAGAATTAAGCCTGCACAGAGGGAGGGGAGAGGGTTACACCTCTAATTACTTTGTGTGCATGTAATTTTTTTTTTTGCCCTCTAGTGATTGATGGGTCTTGAAAGGACTTGCCGGGATTGGTGTGTGATTCACTGGGCAGAGCGTGTTCTGGGCTGAAGCTGCGGGCTGTCTGGACCTGGATGCCAATGGCAGGCAGTGCCCCCGTGCTGGTGTTGCTCATGCCTGAGTCAGTGCTGGTGCAGCACAGCTGCTCCTGAGCTGGGGTTCAGGCTGTGCGTTTTGCTACTTGTGCCCCAGCTGAGCCAGACTGGAGGATGAAGAGGCTTGGTTCTGCCACGTGAGCACTGTCTTGAGTGGGGTGGGAGCATGTGGAGCAGCATCTCCTGGTAGTAGTGTGGGTGCTCAGAGCCATCCTGAGCAGATGTGAAGCACTGACCTGCAAAATTGCTTCTGCCAGCTAAGAGGCTAGAGAAGGAGGCAGTCCTGAACCCCTTCCATGCATCCATACTCCCAAATAGAGAGACAAGCAGGGAAAAAGGGATTGGTGCTGTCCCACCTTCCCAAGGAGCAGCAGCTTCCAAACCACCCAACCTGCCATCCTGTGACTTTCTCTGATCTCCATGCCTGGTCCTGGAGTTTATGGTAGATACCCAAGCTCTCCTGAGCAAAATGGGACCTGGGTTTGGCCAGGAGGGGAGTTAGGGCTCATGATCTTCTTGGGAGAAGCAAGAAGAGGGAAGAAGGGGAAGTGGGGTGGAGGTGAAACTTGGTGAATAAGCAGTTGTGGGGCTGGTGTTTAGGGAAGAGGAGGGGAAGCTGGGACTGCCTGGGAGGAGGAACTTGTGGAGTAGTAGGCTCCAGTCCTGGCCTTGAAGCCAGTGGATTAGGAGGACTTGTCAGGGTGCTGGGGGTCTGGTTTTGGGCAAACAGTGAAAATACGATGTGGAATTCAAGGATGGAACTCCAAAGCCAGTGCATTTGGCTTCTAAAGATTCCACTGGAGGGAATGCATTTTAGCCTGATTTCTATAAAGGTGTTCCCTTTCCCACTAGTTTTTGGATCCATTGACCAACTCTGTGCAGGTGGGGTGGTGCAGAGGTCTGACCAATGATTTCCTTCCTGAAAGTTTCCTGAAAATCTTTGGCTAGGTAGAGGAGGAAAAGCCCTGCCACTGCTCACTTGGAGAGGAAGGCTGTAGTGTGGGTTCAACTGGCATATTAGACATCAGGGCATCTACATGGGTGCCAGTGCCCAAGATGCACTCACGGGTAGCGCCGCTCCTGAGGTGGATGGCTCTCCCTTTGGGAAACAATGCACTTTAAGCACCAAAATCATGGTATCATTTCGGTTGGAAAAGACCCTTAAGATTGAGTTCAACTGTTAATCTAACACTGCCAAGTCCGCCACTAAACCGCGTCCCTGAGTGCCACATCTACACATCTTTTAAATACCTGCAGGGATGGTGACTCAGCCACCTCCCTGGGCAGCCTGTTCCAATGCTTGGCCAGCCTTTTGGTGAAGAAATTTTTCCTAATATCCAGTCTAAACCTGCACTGGCACAACTTGAGGCTGTTTCCTCTTGTCCTATCACTTGGAAGAAGAGGTTGACACCCACCACTCTACAACCTCCTTTCAGGTAGTTGTAGAGAGCAGTATGGTCTCCTGTCAGTTGAGGGGTGCCTTTACCCCCTTCTTCCACCTCCCAATTTCCTATTCTTACCAGGTGGAATGCTTTGGACACCCGCTCCTCCCCTCTTGGGGACTGCTGCCTTTGAGGAAGGGTCATTTTGGTGGTTGTTGCTGAGAGGATACTGTCAGCCCCAGGGGTCTGGGGTGGCTCTTGGTCCTGCAGGGTGTGGACCCTCCTGTGTATCTCAGTCGGTCCTGGTAGGAGACAGCATGCAGGGCAAAAATGGGCCTTTGGCCTGGGTCACTTTGGTTGCTTTTAGGATTGTATGGAAATACAGTGAGATCACTCTCACTTGGGGTGATGTGGCCAGAAGAGAGATTATTGCAGGGTTAAATTTTGCACATGGAATAAGCCTAACCCTGCCATGGCAGCTGGGAAATGCAGGGGAGGGGGCCCTTCCTTGTGCCGAATGGTTCCAGGTTTTCATCCTATAGCTCGAGAAGAGGGCTTACCCGCTACTGGGCATGCCACTCAATAACTTGAGTAGATCTTACTGTTGGGACTCTCCCCACACACCCCCCACCCCCAGCTTTTCCAGCCTTCCCTTCTTTATTTAACCAATTCCTCTTTCCTGCTGGGAGGTCATCCCATGCTTTCTCTAAAACATTGAAATTTATTAAAATACTTGTCAGCAGATCTTTTCCTCCCCTCCTATGAATATGTCTTACATTGTTTTTGTTAACAAAAAATTGTCTCTAGCAAAAGGGAACGAACGTGTTTGCCATTTTGCGCAAATTTCTCTTCCAGTTGGGGGTGTGTGGGGAAATCAGTCTCCAGTGTCACCTGTTTGTTTGGTTCCCCCAGCTCTTTTCTGCTGATGAAGATCAGTTGCATCTTACAACTTGTGACAGGGTTATAAGAATTTTTGTTTTTAAACAACAAAACCACACAACTGTCTGGGGGTTCTTTTATTAAGCGGAGCTGAGGGACTGCAGCAAACTACCTCTTTTGCAGGAATCCCTTTTGACTTGAAAGGAATTATTCATGCAGTTACACAATCCATGTTGAATTTTCAATTTGTCACAGTTTTCCCCTGCCCCCTCCCTTTTGTCTGCCAGCCCAACTAGGCTCCTGCTGAGTCTCTACATTGACTGACATGCTTTAGGAAGAGTCCTAATGTGTAGGTGCAGTCCTGATCAGGCAGCCCTGCGTGCTCAGAGATCTCTGCTTGGAGCAAGTGGCTGCAGTGCAAAATGTGGGTCTAGAGTCTCTCCCAGTTAAAGGTTGTCCCTGCCAGGAGGGAAAGCCATAATTTTTCATCACAAATTCTTTTCTGAGAGGCTGTGGTTGCCTGGTGTCTCAGCTGCTCTTCTTGCATCTGTGTGGGAAAGCCGGTAGCATTTTCAAGCGGTTCACATTCCTTGCAGGAAGAAATCTCAGAGGACTGCGTGATCCTCTGCAGCTATAACCTGAACATGGTCCCAGCACAAAGGTTTTGGGAAAAGCCCTCTGTTCAGTAATAGTGGCTCAAATGGGTGGGCTGAGCTCACTGTTTTATTTTGCTCAAACAATTTCAGATGTGAGATGGTGTTCACTGCTTATCCTGATGTGGGAGAGCTGTGCCACCTGCAATAGCAACCTGAGATGCTGCTGGCACCTGTTAGATGTCAAGTAGGAGCCTACCTGTGCTACACATCTGACCTGTGCTGGGCTGACCCTGGCTGGGTGCTGGGAGCCCACCTCAGCTGCTCTGCCTGTCCCCTCCTCAGCTGGGCCCGGGAGGGAAAATACAGTGAAAGCTTTGTGGGTTGAGATAAGGACAGAGAGGTCCCTCTACAATTACAGTCACAGGCAAAACAGCCTCAACTTGGGGAAAGTAATTTATTACCAATCAAATCAGACTAGGATAATGTGAAATAAAACCGAATCTTAAACCACCTTCCCCCCTCCCCTCCCTCCCCCCGGGCACAGCCTCCCTCCTGGTGTCTCTCCTGGGGCCGGGGTCAGTCCCTCAGCCCTGGTCTCTGCCCCCCTTCCCCCTCGGGGGGGGCTCCTCACACCCTGCCCTGCCCCAGCCCGGGGTCCCCCCCGCGGGGCGCAGCCCCTCAGGCACAGGCTGCTCCAGCCGGGGTCCCCCCGCGGGGGGCACAGGCCCTGCCAGCGACCCTGCCCCAGCCGGGGCTTCCCTCGGGCTGCGGGCACCCCCTGCCCCCCGCGGGGCCCTGCCCGGGCTGCGGGGGGATCTGCTCCCCCGGTGCCCTCCATGGGCCGAGGGGACAGCCCGCCTCGCCGGGGGCTTCGCTGTGGCTGCCGGGGCATCTGCTCGGGCACACGGAGCCCCTCCTGCCCTCCTCCTCCATGGCCTTGCTGTCTGCAGAGTTGCTGCTCTCGCGCAATCTCCCTCCAGCCCCAACTGCTGTTACACAGGGGTTTCCCCATCATTAACTGTGTTACCCCAGAGGCGCTGCCATCACTGCTGATAGGCTTGGCCTTGGCCAGCGGCAGGTCTGTCTTGGAGCTGGCTGGCACGGGCTCCATCGCACATGGGAGAAACTTCTAGCAGCTTCTCACAGAAGCCACCCCTCTAGCCCCCCTGCTACCAAAACCTTGCCATGCAAACCCAATGCAGCATCAGTTTAAAATCATAGTTTGGCATGGGTTGTTGCTTCATCAGTTCCATGTAAAAATAATCCTCCACTTCCAAGGAACCTGCATGGGGTTTGAGCTTGTGTAGGCATGAGTATCAGCATCGTGCAGGGCAGGGGCTTCTCCTGTTGGTGCAAGCAGGGCCATTGAGCCCAAGCCTGCTCTGCCTCCAGCCGTGAAACAAAATGGCTTAGCCTCAATCGCCCCAGATGCCTGAATTTCTTATGAACTGACTAAAGTGGAAGCAAGGGGCTGGATGTGTTGAGCCTCCTGGGGACATGTGCAGTTGAGGCTCAACCTGCACACGCGGGTAGCTGCCATGGCTCAGCTTGTGGCCCAGGAGGCTGCTGAGCAGGGTGTGAGTGCCCTGTGCTGCCCCAAATGCGCTTGCACTAGTGCTGCTCTCAGGTCGGGGGGATCCTGTGCATGTGCACCCTGATGGGGTGGCAGGGAAGGCTCCTCCTGTGCCCTTGCTCTTGCTGCAGGGCCAATGGTTGCTAAGTGTGCAATAGTTGTCCTGAGGCAATGGTCAGTGTGGTTCCTGATAACCTTCGTGCCTGTGTGCTTCCCCCTGCTCTGGGATAGAGGGGGAGCTGTGGGATGGCCTCATGCTGAACAATCCGTGCAGTGGGCGATGCCCAGGCAGCACCAACGCACGTGTTGGCTCTGATTCACGGCGGTGGTGCAGATGTCTGTGGTATGTGGGCTGGAGCCAAACTGCTGTGAGACAGGGGTAACATGGATTATTATTTTCATTTTACTCCTTCCATTCAATACTTTGCAAGGATCAGTGGAAGGGACTGCAGATAACAAAGCTAGCTGTTGCCATTTATAAAAGTAATTTCTTTTGATTGCCTAAAAGCTCCAGCAGAGAAAATACTAAAAATTCACTTGTTCTTGTTTCCAGGGTGTTCATGCCTTGGAGATACACCAAGATGGTAGAATAGGAAGATGTAAGAGAGGGTATACATTTCCTGGGACTGTGGTCAGTAGTCTGAAGAACTGTTCACAGAAATGTAAAACAGAGCAGAATAAAGCCAGTCAGCCACTCCCTAGAGACCACTTTTGCTGCTCTCCCTTGGTACAGTACAGGCCTTGTACCTGACACCCTCATCTTTCCCTGTGCTGATTTCTGTTACTAATTTCTCTTGCTGCAACAAGTGTTAAAATCCCAGCTGCTAAGCAGCAGGCCTGGGCTGTGTTTCAACACCCCCCCCCCCCCACCACCATCCCCCCTTTCCCAGGGGCTGTAGACGTGCCTGTGCTTGCATCCTCTGTGCTGTGTCCTCCATCCTGACACAGCTTTCTCCTTTCTCTCTCTTCTCCCTCTGCCTCCCGTTTTTGAAGGGTTGAGGTGGGAGATGTGATGCACAGTGGGGTTTTTAAAGGGGTATGCCTGAGGAGAGCACAAACCATGAGAATATTTGAATTGCT
Organism: Falco cherrug; assembly: GCF_023634085.1. NCBI lineage: Eukaryota > Metazoa > Chordata > Aves > Falconiformes > Falconidae > Falco > Falco cherrug. Next base: position 26,942,538 of record NC_073704.1, on the reverse strand, counting down.
GACTAGTTTGATGGCCTCTTGGGTGATGTGGCACAGAAGCAAGTACTGCTCCTTGCTGGCACTGGCATTGGGAGGTCTCTCACCTGCAGCAGGTGCTCCTGAATTCCTCTGTTGCAGAGTGGCCAGCCCAGCCAGCTGGCAAGGTCCCCCTGACCTGCTGTATTTTGGTTGGGTCCTAAAATTGCTTTTAGTTAACTCAAACTTAATTCCTCCTGCTTAATCCAGCCCTGTCCCTGGGTTTCCTCCACATGGGATGTGCTGGACTCATGGAGATGTGGGAGCACCTCCAGGCCTGGACAGCGTTGGGAGTAAAACATCCCATCTCTGTGTGAGGCTGCCTATCTCTGCTCCTTCCCTGGGGTGCTGCCTTGCTGGCGTCGTGCATGCAGGGACCACGTTTCCTTGCCACAGCAGCTGGGGGACAGGTGGTGAGCAAGCCTTGCCTGCAGGCTTTGCAAGGTGAACCACTGGCTTTCTGCTTCCCCACGGGCTGCTCCATTACATGTCCGTTCCTGCTTGTTCATGTTGCCGCCTGAGCCCCAGGGGTGGGGAGGGCAGGCAGGATCCCCTGCACTGCTCCAGGACCTGACGCTGAAGCTCTCGGCGTCTTCGCTTAGTGCAGACGAGTGTGTGCATGTGTTTTGTGAGGCTGGGTTCACTGTGCCTGTTCTTTGTCTCTCCCCCACCCGTTAAAATTCCCGAATCATACATTTTTGATCCCTGTCATGTGCATGCATACTTTGTGCATCCAGAGCACCTGCTACAGTCAAAATGCAGATCTTTTCCGCTGAACATCTCTGTGGTGTACCATGCCATATTAACTCTGCTGGGAGGGCATCTGGGTGTTAAAGTGCAAACATGGTCCTTGTTTAGCTCTTGCACTCAGTAAAGACTTCTCTTTCTTGTTTTAAAGCAATGTACTGCCTGTCCCATTTTGAGCCTGGCTTTCTTCCAAAGGAGCCTTGTGTGTGGGCACGTGTGGATTATCTTTGTCTCTATGGCTACCCTGAAAACTTTTGAACCAGAAAATTCACCAGAGGGAAGGAGCTCTAAAATACTGGTTTCCTACCGCTTTTATGAAAAGAGTTGCTGGATAGTGGGACTGCACCTTGTTCACCTCTCCTGATGGGTTTGTAGCAGAAACTCAGCCAGTATTAGACACTGGAGAACCAACAACCAAGCCCAGTCTCAGGAAAGAGCTACATTAAAAAACCCTTAAAAATCAAGCTTTAGTTAGTTCTGTCACTCAAGTGTATTAATATTAATTAGGTCATTTTACTAATTACCTGTTCATCTGTATGGAAGGGGCAATTGATAGCTTCCTGATGGGTCCCAGCTGGAAACTGTAGAACATAAGAAGCAGACCTTGAGAGTCATGTGTGGGCAAGAGGGGGTTGATCATCACCTCCAAGAGCTCTTGTTTGCTCGGGTTTTAAATAATTTTGGCAATTCCTAAGGTTTCATGTGGGATAGAGAAGTGCTCACTCTGATGAGGGTTAAACGTGCTTTTTAAGAGAGAATTAGTGCATGCAAGCTATTCACTGGTGCATACTTGCTAAAAGCTGCTGTCAACATTTTGAAAAGGTAGTAAGTAACAGCAGTTACAGGTATTGTCATTATTATGTTTTGGCTTTTTTCAGGCACCTCCCCAGTTGGGGATTTAAAGGTGTTTCTAATTAGTCAGTGTTTCTGGCTCTGGGAGATGACTTGCTGAGACTCCTGCCACAGGTGATATCTGTCTTCTGGGCCTTTCTGGAGCTTATCCTGGGGTGAGCATCGTCTCTGCTCCCCTTGTGAAGGTCACATGCTCTGCAGTGAGCATGGGAAGCTAAAGCAGAGGACTGGAAGGGGAGCCTTGTGGACCACCTTGAGTTACTCCATTTGCTGTAAGCATTAGGTCTCTTAGAGGGGAGACATTTATTAGAGACTCATTGGCTTTCTTGCATCATCAGTTGGATGTGCAAAGTCCTTTACTGTCTGGCACCAGGAATTCTTCCAGCCTCACCTTGACTCGGAGTATTTCCATGCTGGGCTGGACTTTGGGGATGGATTAATGCTCAGGAAGGAAAGACTTGGTGGTAAGCAAACATATAGTCTCTATCAATCTTTCTAGAGTGACTATGGGAATCAGGTCCTATGAGTGATTTTTTTTTGGCATATTTTTAAATGTAAGTGGTGAAATCCCCCTTGTTTCAGTCTTTCTATTGCATGCCTGGTGTAATAATCTTTGAAGCCATTTAAATTATGTTACTAGTTTTGTGAAAATTGGCAGATGAGATCTTTTTAATACTATCAATTTGATGTCAGAGAACTGCATTGAAAGCATTCATTAGTGCTGGTCCCCTGGACAGCTGGCCTCCTTGGTTCTGCTCTCTGGAGGATCCACCAGTTCATTGTCATTTTGGGCAGAAGAGAGGCGAGAACTGGGCTCATCCTCCCCCAACCCAAGAGTTTTCCAGTAGAAATCCAGCAGTTGTTATTTTCTGGCTTGTCAAACCTTTTCTTTCTTATTCTCTGCATTCTCCCAATAGCTGCTGCTGCTTCTGTCCCTTTTGATGGGAGGCTGACATCTATCAGACCTTCCTGGTTCCTTCCTCAGCCCCCTGATCCCAGTTCCCTTTCTCCAGGTGTTTCTTGATCATGCAGCACAGCACAACTCTTGAGTTCAGACTGAGCTGCTACAGAAATTACTGTAGTCCCCAGAGGTTCATCCAGGTGGGATTCCTGATTATGGAATGGGTTTGAACTAGTGCTTATTTGGCATCAGAGCAGAAGGGAGGACAGGGTCACAAACTAATGTTGCTTTCAGAAGAGAGACAGCAAAGACTTGGTCCAAGATGCGGAAACATGGAGGGGAAACAAGGAGAAGAGGGAAGAGTGTCCTTCCCTGAAACAAGAGCTGTTTGCTTAAAGCAGGGATTCAAATAACATTGGATATAATTGATGTGGCATAAGTGGTGGAGACAAGGCAACAGAAACATGGAGGTAGCTGCCTCTGGACATCTGTACATGAATGAACAGCTGTCTCAGGAAGAAATTCATTTACCCTGGGAAGAAATTACTCTGGATGGGAGCTGGTTAGGGCAGGTTTACTTCAGCACAAGGTTGCATCTTGTAGCCTTTTTTCCCCTCCCGAAGGCCATCTGGGGATTTCCTGGCTGATCCTGCTCATGCTGCTTTCTCTGGGTGCTTGAGATCTCTAGTAGGTGCTTGTGAACAGCTGTGGTGGAAGAGCATAGATATGGCTTAGTTCATTAAGGGAAAATGGGTTCAGAGCAACTAAGGTGTTTTGGGGGGCATTAATCAGTGGAAGGCAAGGGCTGGGTTTTTTCTTTTCATTGCAGCAGCTTGCTTAAAGCACGATGGGATCTGGTGAGATAGGTAAATGGCTGCTATGTTCATGGAAGCAGTGAAATAAGATTCTCCACTGCCCTTGGCAAGGGTCCTTTGCCCTGCTGTGTTGCTTCAGCAAGGCACTCTCATCTTCCAGTCATTAGTCATCCTCTTGTTATTTCATTTTGTGGAAGATTATAACCAGCTGAGGAGACAGGACAACATGAGAGACCAGGCTGCTGTCTTATACTGCTGCATTGTTCCTTTGTCTCTGATTTGTCCTCCTTCCAAACCCATGGCCATCCAGACCATACAATGGAGAGCAGGCAAGAGCATTCTTTACAGTGGGAGGAGCAAACAGTTTGGATTTGTGCAAGTCAAGTTGCCTAATCCTGAAGTTACGCTATCCACTGTGGAAAAAACAAGGGCTGGAGTCCAGATCCTGGGACTCTATTCCCAGCTCTGCCACTGATGCCTGCATGATCTTGAGCAGATGACTCTCAGTTGCTCCAGCTTGCCCGATTGCCGCATGTAAGCATTGCGATGGTGCAGTGTTCATTTTGGAGAACTTAAAAACCTCAATGCATTCAAGGAGAGTGAAGGCTCTGAGCTGGAGGACTTCTCCGTAATGTGGCTGGTAACTGCAGCCAGGCCCCAGGAGATTCATCAGGAGCAGGTGGACTTCAGGGAGCTCAGCTTCAGGACCTGAACCTGAAGATCTGTATTAGCTAATCCAGTCATGAAGCAATGAGATTAGGGGTGCTCAGCTCTTCCCTTAAAGCCTGACTGGTTTTCTTTGATGAAGAAGTCTTTAGGAGACAAGATTATCTCTAAATGGGTTTGTTCAGCAAATTGTATGCTGGAAGTCTGTTGTCCTGAAGGGACCTCAGGTCAACGTGTTAATCTTAAGTGATAACAATAGCATTTGATAAGTGGCTCAGGTGTAGAATTAGATTTATCACTTCTAGGAGGCAGAATCTGACCTTTGCTCCTGGGGTCTTAGGGTTCATTCAGGACCAAACCTTGATTCCTCTGAAGCTGTTCACTGACTGGGAGCAACTTTTCTCCCTGTGAGTAAATAGCTCATTACTGCTTGACTTTTCTCAAGGGCAAGTTGGAGACTACTGTTGCCTCTTACGTGCCTAGGCTCACGTGTGTTTTGGCACGTACACCTCTTTGATATGAAAAATGACTGGGTTGAGAAAATGCAAATTGTTTCTGCAAAACTGCTGATTCTTGTATGGGAGAGGAAAAAAAAAAAGATGCACCCAAATCTTTCCTGAAAGTCTTGAGTTTGAGGAGTGTCCAGCCTCTGCCACATTTGGTAAACACAGTGTCTGGTGCCAAGCAAGAATAGAGTGGTTCAGCAGGTAACAAGGTGATGTGATTAGGTGGATTGTGTTTGGTGCTGTGGGGAAACAGCAGTGTCCCCCAGCCTGCTGGGTCGTTTGGTGGGAGCCATGTCAGGGGAAGCATCCAGAGGCAGCTGTCTCTCCTGGGCTTCTGCATGGGGTCAGCTTTGCTTAATCTGCATAGCCCAAGATAAAAAGCAAGTCGGATGCGCAGCTCGGGGTTAATGCCTGGGGTTGTCTCGGTTTGGGCAGCTGCAGTGCATGAGGGGGTTTTTTTTAATGAAAAGGCAATCTTTGGCATGAGGCAGGTGAGGTAATTAACCACAATCCTTTTCCTTTCAGATTTCACTATACAGCTCCAGCCTTTGCAGGGCTGAAGGGAGAAAGAAACCTGACTTTTTTCTTTCCCCCCTTTTCACTTTAACCTATATGTACAGAGATAATAGCATGCCAAAATAAAGTGGAATTATTTATGTGGCACTAAAAGCACAGCTGGTGTCAGAGCAAGGGACTTGCACATAAATACCTATTCAGTGTGGCTATATGGATGTCTTTGCCATAGTTACAAGGACTTCCTTCGATCCGCTGGCTTGATGCTAACAGTCATTTTGCCAAGGATGGGATTTTTTATGATCCCTTTTTTATAGATGTGTACTGCTGGAAAGAGTGATAAAATTACTTCTTCAAGGTCTTTTAAGGAGGGGGAAGCAGGGTAAGACCGCTTGAATCCAATTCTGTTGAATTCCAGTTCATGAACTTGGCCTTGAGATTGTTTATGGGACCTTCTTGGTATCAGGATTGACTTCCCTGAAGTCAGTTATATTGCCACCAGTGTAAACTGCCTTAAGCAGGCTATGGCCAGGGCCACGTTAGTTGCTTTCAAGGACCTTACTGTGAAATACTGCACAAAAAATTGGAGTGGGAGCAGGAACAAAGACAGTACTGAAAGCAAAGCTCTTTGGCCTCACAGTCAGTAACAAAATGGGCACTGGGACTTTCTTAGTTCACTAGAATCTAATTCATCCTCTTTCATTTGCATTTCCCCTCTTTTTGGATAACATTGGTTTTGATGAAGACACATGCCAGAGCCTGTGGCTTCCATGACAAGTCCATTCACAGTCCCTCACACTGAGACAACACTCCTGACTCCACCTCAAACAGACCAAAGATGAGAATACCAGCAAAAAAGACTTAAAAGATCTTCAGTGGAGGATTTTTATGGTGGTGTGTTTTGTTTCTTCAATAGTATCCTCAGAAAGGAGGAGGGTCTGTGTGGCTGTGATCAGCAGTCAAGGGCCCCAAAGTTGGTGACACCACAAGCACTAGCATGTAGACTATGGGGACTGTAGTGGTGTTGTCCTAGCTGTAGTAGCCTAAAGACAGAGACAAGGCAAACTTTGTGGGGGCAGGTAACCAGGTAACCTCTCTTATTCAGCTGGTGGCCAAGCTTTCAGGTACATGAGTTGAAGTCTGGAACAGAGATGGCAGTCTTCAAAGCTATATTTAGTTTGAGAGCAAATACTACAAGTTTAATGAGGTAGGTTGTTGGAGAGAAGGGTAGTTAATACCTGCATGTAAGAGAGGTGTTAGCAAAAAAAAAAAAAAAAAAAAAGGAAATTAAGGAAATTGAATCCTATGGGGAAGAAAGAGAGAACCTACCATCTGTTGAACATGGGATTAGCTGGGAAGAGGCAGGACAGCTACAGCAAGCAATAAAGCCAATCTCCCTGTTGAAACCAGGATTTCTAGTATTTAGCAGTTACAACTGCTTGTTTCCAAGCTTCAGGGTTTCTTATGGGCCACTTTGAGGATCACAGCTGAGGGATCAGAAACTGCCCAAATAAAGGGATGTGCCCTTTCATAGCATCAGTAGCTGAGCTGTTGGATTACTTTTCCAGAGGAATGCTATGAATGCTCAAAATTTCTGAGTGTAGAAGGGAGACTGGGGAAGTTACTGGGGGTTAAAATCCCCTCAAACAGTCATTGATCTCCCATCTACTTTTCTCTGCCGTAGGAGATGAGGCTGTTTGGACCTGTGGTCTGAGCTGATATGTTTTTTCCTGTGATGGACTGCTTGTTTTGAGAGACAACCTGGTGATAAGACCACTTTGACGATATTCACAAAATACCTTAGAAGACTGCAGTTCATCTAAGTACCTTGGGAAATAGCCATGGGAGGATAGATAGAGCCACAGACTGTGAAATGAGGGGTGGCAGGGGTTATGTGGACAGATCTCTCTGTACTGTTATTAGAAAGATAAACGTTACGAAAATAATATTGTTGTGGGAACTTAGGAATGTATCTTAATATCTAGGAATACACATTGGCAAACACGTTACATTAATAAGGTAAAACATAGATATTCCTGGATGTGATAGCCCAGATTTTTTTCATTAAATAGTAGCAGTACCAGCAAATGGAGGTGCTATTTTAGGTTTTGTTTTAGTAACTAGTGTTGATGTTAGAGGAGGGCCTGGTTGTACAGAGGAATCTTGGACTTAGTGCTCATAAAATGGATTCCTTTTGAATTAAATGGAATCCTAAACAAAAGTAGGTCTGGAACTAGCATACTTGTCTTTGAAAGGACAAACTGAAAAATTAAAAAACCTGGTGGGTAAAGTCATCTGGGCAGAGACACATGAGAACCTGAGTGCAGAGCCTCTCTAATTCAGGGATGCAGAAACTGTCTGGACCAGGGATCCCAAGCAAAGGAGGAAAACATGGCAGGAAAGGGCTCCTTGCTGAAGCTAGTGAATAGCCACCTTAAAAAGGATAGTTGGGATTAAACGGAGAGTCTGTAAGGAATGGAAAAAAGGACTAATCGGCAAAAAAGGAATGTCTTAGAGGTCAGGAGGGGTAGGGATAAAATGAGAATTGCCAAAAGTCAAGCTGCGTTAGGCCTGGCAAAGGAAATTAAAACAAATAGCAACAGGTTTCTCAGCTATATAAATAAAAAGAGACTTGAAGCCGCTGTGCAGTGAGGACCAACTGGAGATTAAAGATGATCTAGGTATGGCTCCATTATTAACCAAACTTTGCTTCAGTGTTCAGTCCAGTTAGAGGGGATAAGAACATGAAAACCTTGAAAACTGAGGGGAAAACCCAAAAGTCTAAACATCAAAGTGACTGAAATCTGTCGGAGAGCAGAAGCCAGGAGCATTTGCCTCAGTTTCTGAAGGGACCAGGACAAAAAACCAAACCAAAACAAAAAATCACTGTGTCATGTATAAAGATTTTTAGGTCATGGTGGGAAGTAGGAAACGGGAACCAGTATTTCAATCACCAGAGGTGGTGGAGGAGTGATTCAGATATATAACATTAATCCAGCCTTGGCCGTGGACAACACTGGCAGAGCTGGAGAACAGAGTAATAAATGACTTGAGGGTAAATGCCAAGCAGATGAAGCGAAGGTGGATCATGCCAGGCTGAGCTGATACTTTTGTCCAATATACTGCACTTTTCTGAAAAATCAGTTATCCGGTCTGTGTGGTCTCCCATAGAGCAGTAGATACAAACGCATGTGAGAAAATATTCCTTAAAATAGGGACAGAGGGACTCAGTTTGAGGATCGGTGAGGGAGTGACAGTTGCTTGTGTGTGGGTTGTAGGATTTGGCTGCAGAGGACACCAGGGGTAAGAACTGAGGTATACCTGGCTGTGGGTTTGCAGTGATGGCCCTGGTGGAAACCATAGGTGTGAAGGTGTTGAATACTCATGATTGTGCTGAGTTAGGTTCATTGTCATGGAGAGAAAGCTCAGGAAAACTCTTTAGGATAAGTGATGTATGTGGAGGGGTGACAGCATCAGGAATGGGTTAAAACAGAAGGTCACAGAGTGTTGGAATGGGTAGTAAAAGATCAGGTTGGAAAACTTGCTGAACGGGGCTTTTGCTAGCAAAATCTGTCACTGGACAGCTAAGAAAGTCCCAGGGTGAGGGTGGACTGCTACTGAGGTCCTGCTTTGTAAAAACTGCCCTATGTCCAGCGAGAGGTGTCCCACAGGGAAGGAAGCATTAAACCCTGTGAAAGCAGCTGGCAACCCCTTGGCCACAGTCATGAGCTGGATAAAAAAATGGATGTGGGCAGGCACAGGTGCAGGGACCAGCTCCAGGGGAGTGGGAGCATGTGCTATGGGGAGGGCTGGGCAGGGGAGGACTTGGCTGCTCCAGTGAGATACAGGAAGGAAACAAAAACAGGGAGGGGAAGGAGCAGCCTGAGCTGGAGAAGGGTGCTGGCATGAGAACAGCATACCATAACTCAGCCCTAATAATATCCTGTCTAGAAAACACAGCATCTTCTGCTGGCTGGAGTACTGTCCTTCTAGGGCATCTTTTCCAGGTGAAACCTTGAGGGCAGAGCACATGCTCTTCTGCTCCCAAGGAAAACTGGTGTGATGTGGCTGAATTAAAGTCCCATGTCGAGTGGCTCAGGAGGCCCTTGCACTAATCCTAGGGAGGATTTATTTTTTTCCTTAAACAAGAATTAAAAAATTTCTTTTTAGTTCTGTTCATAGGCCCAGCAGGTTTTGTCAGCGCACAGGGAAATAACGCTGACCTCGCAATGCTAATGTTCCTTCAGTATGGCAAAAGGGAAGTTTTGTCATGGGAGGGTGGTTGTTAAAAATCAGTATTTATCCACCAAATTGAGAATAAAATTGTGTTCTCAGAACTTGGGATCTGTTCAAAGTGCAGTTGGATCTAGGCTAAAGCAGTGTTCCTGTTTCACAGTAAGCTACTATAGTGAATTTTCGAAGGGAATGGAGATGTAGAGATTTTTTGCTGTCTTTGTTAATACTGTTCTCTAGGTGCAGGACCCCAGTCTGCCTGTCTGTTTTCTTTTTTTAAAATAGATTTTATTTTTAATTGTAGCATACTAAGCAGCATGACATACTCTGACCTAAGGCAGTTTTCGATGCATTTATTTATTTATGAGATTTTATTGCTCAGCATTTCAGGGTAACAGAAGCATCCTGTGTGTTTATTTTCTTTAGGCTCTTGAGTTTGCCCTGCAGCCAAGTCAAATGACTTCAGCTTTGGGGGGAACTGAAATGAGGAAATCTGTACTTTGTGACCTTAAACTTTCAATGAAAGGGGATTTGGGGAATGGAGAAATGGCAAGTGCTCAGAAAGGGAATATTTGCAATGGGGATATGGGGGAAGACTTTAAAACAAAGCCCTTGTACAATGCCAGTAATTAGATAATATGGTAAAGTTAGGAAGCCCTTGACAGAGAATTGGTTACTCAAGAGGAGGTATCAGGTATGTTGTCTGAGGCCAGCAGCCCCAACAGAAACAGGGAAAAGGATAGCTGGCATCTTTGACGCTTTAATTGCAAATGAAACAAAAGCTGGCAGCTGAGAAATTGAGAAGCATCACGTGCCTTTAAGATCTCCAGAAGGCTCTTCCCCAGCTTACAGTGGTCCTTTGTAAACTGCTGTGACTGATTTATTCCTGTGACTCAGTGAGGGTTGGATTTTAGGCATTTGCTTCTCCCAACCTCTGACCTCCTCCAGCATGGCCATACTGCCTTTGGGGCAGAGGAGCAAGATGCACTTCAGACTATTTATGGCTCATTCTACAGTTTCATTCTGGGAACATCCCAGGGAAGCTGATGGCTGTTTTGGTGCCAAATATTCATCAGCCTTCTGCCATTTTCCAGTTAATTTGTCTGGATGACTTCTCCCATGACTTCTCACATTTTCCACCACCTGATGCTCTATTAAGAGTTTGTTCCTTTGTCCGTCTCTGGGGCTGCTTCGTTGTGTCAACGCTGCCTTGTTTCCCGTCTGATTTAAGGATTTATGCTAACCTCATTAGTCGTGGCAGCTGATCAAGGCTGCTTTTGTAAGGAATCATCATCTGAAGACCTCTGTCCTATGCTCACCAGCTGCACAGTAGCAGGTCTGATCAGAGCACTGCCCTTTTCTTTGGCGGAGGCACTTGGTTTAGGGGTAAGCCCATGCGATATCAGGTCTTCTCCTAGGTGCATCCATCTCTGATGCTCCCAGGTTCATTTATCACAGCTCTAAGGCCAGAAGGGTGGTGTTCTGTCCTCAAACCTGCCTCCTGGTCCAGTTTAGACCACAGATTTTTGCTGTGTGACCTGCTGTTTTGACTACAGCGCTACAAAAGCCATTCACATTTGACTTCAAAATCACTCACAACAGGAGATGCTATTCACAATCCTTTTGTAACTGTGCTAGTGGCTAATTATTTGGATTGTCCATGTTTGCTTCATCCAGTAAATAGTCTTCAGCTCAGTAACAGTTGAGTATTTATAAGATTCTTTAATTCCTTTTTGGTCTTCATATACTTAACTGTAGGTGAAGTAAAATTTTCCCTGGCTGCTTTTTTTCCTTTCTAATATCTTATCTGAGCAATTTATCCTGCTTTCTTCTGTGGTGCTCCATTACAGTTGTACTCCAGGAATGAGTAAGAACCTTGTGGGGAAGTTTCTCAACAGGTTTTATTTGCTTTTGCTTTTCATTATTGATTAGCAGTTTCCATTCTCCTCTTCTCTTACACTTACTTAATAATAAATATTTATGCTGCCCCATCAATTTACATAGTATTCTGCAGACCTCCAAAGAGGCAGAGTGTTGCTCCACCGGTGTTTAGTCTTTCTCTGCATCTCCCATGCTGCTGTGGGGGCACTGGGAGCAGAGATGGTACAGCTTTGCTGGGGAGGACCCAAACACTGGAGGTGCTGGGTGCATTTTGCTCCTTTGGAGCTCCCTGGGAATGGAAGGACCTTCCTACTTCTCCTTCAAAGAGAGGGGAGGACATAGCTGCTGGTGATATTTATGTAGGGAAGTGGAAATACTCTGACAATTCACTTGGCATGTCTAGAAGAGGTGGCCCGTGCAGTGCATTATGCAGTCTGGTCTGTGTATGGAGACAATAAATTGCTGTCAAAAAGCCACTGATCTTCCATTCTTTGTGTGTTGGGGTGTTGCAAGATGAGACCCACTGATAAACTTTGTGGGGCTTGCTCAGCCTACTGCGTGTGATCCTCTTCTGCTGGGGCAGAGGACCCAGCTGCCTCCAGTGAACCTGGACCTACCAATTCTGCTGTCTCACCTGCTGTAACAAATCCTGCCTTTGAAGCTCTCTCCCTGCAGAATTTGCATTACAGTTCCTGTGAAGTGTTAAATGCCACCAGTAACTCTTCGCTACTGACTACAGACCCCTCCCTCCCGAGCTGCCTGTTTGCTGCTCCTCCAGGCACATGTTTTATGTGATGTAGGATGGAGTCATAGCTGTTGTAGCTTTAGGGGTGTCTCTGGTCTGGAAAAACTTGATGATGAACAGATCTGTGGTGGTGTAGGGACCAGCCCAGTGAGGCCAGTAGAAATGACATCAGCCCAAGGATTTTCTTACCTTAGTATTCAATAGGAAGAGTCAAATGCAAACATGATGATTGCAAGCACATATGGCTCTGGCTGTCCATCTTGAGGCCTGTTCAGTGAAAACTGGGCTTAACTGTTTGCCAAGAGCAACACGCTTTTCCCTTTAACCCTCAGCAAGCCTTCCAGCTTTAGCCCAGTCGACACCGTCATGGTTTATTTAGCAAGGCAAAGCACGGTGAGGCCGAGGGAGCAGTGTGAGAGGCCACAGCTGGGCCTTTGTGAAAGGCAGGTATGGGGCAAAGGAGAAAACAATTAGGAAAAAGCAAGTGTTCTGGTGTAGAGTTTTAGAGTAGGACTTGTAATGTTCAGTGGTAAATAGCTGGTTAATCAATGCCAGATTGTCTGTTGGACATCCTCTTAATTACTTCAGCCTGTGCCAGACACTGATATCCTTGAAACCCAAAAAATCCCATTAGAAGGTGCTTTCATTGGGGCTCAGCCAACATGCTTTGCAGGCTTTTGAGGAAGAGCAGCATGTGACCGAAGTGAGTGCGGAGGGGCTGGGGCCGTTGGGGCAGCAAAAGGGGTGGCACTGGAGGGGGCTCTGCCTGTGTTGGGGCACCCTGCATGGCTTGTCAGGAGCTTGCAATGAATCCCTCGCTCCAGGATGGCACCCCAGCTCTCCAGTTAGGCAGCAGTAAGAGCTGCTGCTGCTGCTGTTTTCCATGTGCTTTGGCTTTGTTCCTGTGCCCTCAGCTTGTGCCAAGGCCTTCTGTATTTGTGAAAAGGCTGGGCATTTTTCTTTCTCTTTAAAGGAGAGGTGTCCTGGCTCCCAGCCCCTTGTGAGGGCTGCGGTTGATTTCAGAGGTGTGATGGAGGTGTGCATGGCACACAGCAGGTGCGTGCTGTTTTCTGAAGGTCACCCCTTGATTAAGGGGTCTTCAAACCCTGTCTCAACAGCATATGAAGACCTGCGCTTTGGCGTTTAGGTCTTTCTGCTGTCTTGTTCCAGTGGGCTGAGATGGAGAGCTATGAAATTATGAATGAGAGGGGAGAAATGAGAAGATCATTATTTTTCAGCTTAATTTGGCATCCCATGAAAAAGTCAAGCAGCACATCTGGGGGAGCAGGTAACACAACTGAATGATGGTAGTCATTGATGTAGGAAGTTGGAAATGCCCTTGATATAAATGGCTTCTAAAAGGAAGTATAGAAATTCATAGAGGGATGACTAGTTATGAAATATGAAGATCCATGTGCAGCCTCTGGCTCAGAAAGTCCCTATGCCACTGGTTTCCAGAAGCAGAAGCAAAGATCGGTCGTTACGCTCCTCCTAACATCTGCTGCTGACGACAGCTGTAGCTGCTTGGGGATCACAGAGATTGCAGCCTAGTGCTGGAGAAGCAGACTGGTGCTTTGGCAGGGAGACACGAAGAAGAGTCATGTGCTGGGGCCTCAAGATGTGTGCAGCTGGACAGGTCTGCTCTGCTCCTCCCTCAGCCTCTGTGTGGATGAGCCTCTGTGTCAAGGTCAGCTTGTGTTTTGGACTCGTGACTGGTTTGGTCTCTGTGCAAGGAGCTGCCATAGCCCGCTCCCTCCCTCCCTGGCAGGCCTTGCTGCAGATGCCCTCTACTGTCCCCTCTCCGTGGCCCTCAGCTGAAGAGGGATTAACAAGGGTATGGCAGTATCTAAATTCTCTGCCTTCCTCAACTTTGGAAGGTGGGGTGTCCTTATGAGGATGACTTGGGTTGGTCTTCCCATCGGTAAAGCCCAGCTGGGTTTGGTTGGAAAATCTAAAGAGGGATTTTTTGATATGAAAGATGTCTGTGCTTTGTGCATGTGAACCTTGCTGGAGGAAGGAAAGACAGGGAGAGGTTTAGAAATTGTGATTTGCTTACTGCCTTCCTCCCAAGGAATCCAGGAGAGCAGCCTTGTTAAATACGGCACTGTTTTGCTCTCCAGTGAAACAAGAGTGCCTGATTAACTCTCAAACCCACAACAGCACCCACTAACATTTTGGGATAGGAAGTACAGAACTTAATTACATTTTGACTCTCTTCCACTTCACTATTCAGATGTTTCTTCTACTGGACTTGAAGTCTTGTTGGACTGGGGCAGGAGGGACCAGGGGAGCTCATTCAGCTGCGGCTAGTACACCTGGCTTTTTGCTCACTTCAAGGGTGGGTTTTGTGTTTAGACATCTGAGAAAAGATATCAGGCAGTAGGTATAAAAGATAGTTGGACTCAACACTGTAGCATGAAATCAAACTGGAACACAGCACTGGGAAAGCTGACAATGCTTTGGGTATCTTACTCTCGTAGGAAGGGGGACAGGCAGGGCATCGACACCTGTTTCCTTTGGAAAAGTTGAAAGCCAGAGCTTACAAGGTGTGATGCTGGCTGAACAGGACTGCCTTGTGAGTGGGGGGCAGGAGAACATGTAGCTGACAGTCAGGGCAGCAGGTTTGGGAAGATGACTGGTGGAGCTGAGGAACATACCTGACGGGCTTGCAAAGTAAGCAGTGTAACTGAGGAGCTTGCTTCTGAGTGTCTGAAATGGGTTATGAGGATTGCTGCATTGCAGCCGTGATGTGTGGTGGTGTGGTCAGTCATCGCTTTTCCTCTAGCCACTTAGTCTGAAGCTGCAGTGGTCCTGGTTTCAGCAGGTCATCCTGCTTTTAGGAGGCATAAAGCTCCTGAGCTGCATGTGTGGGTTGCAGCCTGTGTTAACATCAACTAGCATAATGCATCCGCTGTGCGCTTGGCTACCTGCTGAGTGGTTCCAGCCTCAGTCTGCAGTGAGGAAAATACTGTCCAGGGCAGCGTTTTAAAGCCAGGTTTTGGAGACACTGCTGGTAATTGCTCATGCCAGATCATGGCCTGAAAGATGCTGGGTACAGGTCCCTGGGAGTATGCTGCAGCCCAGCAATGGTACCCCAGCTGCTTCCCACAGGAGGGACCGGTCCTGTTGTTCTCCCAATGGCTGGGAGGCACTCGGGGGCAAACAGCCAACTTTGCAGCCAGTACTCCTCTCTGTTTCCAGCTACTGTGTGCTTGGCTTCTCTTTTCACAGTGAAACACAAGCATATTCCAGCGCAGGAGCTGGCAAAGGGACTTGCAGGTAACTTTCTCTGTCTGGGGGAGTGGAGGACCTTTGAGCTTCCTGGAAGGGAATTCAAGTGTGTGCTGTGCATCGGATGCAGCTTTCCTGAGCTGGCCTTTTCTGTTGTTCAGGCCACCTGGAAGGATGTGTTAGAGGAGGCTTGCAGTGTGATTGTGAGTGGTAGCTGGCACTGGTGCAGCCTGTGCTGGGTGGATGGAGGGGGACGTGGGAGCTGTGTTTTGATTCTGCTTTTCCTGTTTGTTGTAACTTGGCAGAGGCAAAGTTTCAGAGACTGCAGGGGCAGCAAGATCCTTTTTATTTCTTTCTTTTCTCCCTGGCATGTACTGTGACACCTTCTGCCAGTAACTCTGATTTTTTTTATTTTTTTTCCAGGGGGGACAGAGGCAGAGTGGGAGGGGAGGATTGGTGTGTCAAGGCTCTGCAGCTTTGGAGCACATAAACCAGAATATTTAGGTTTGGGCTTATTGTCTAGAGGGGAGACTTTTGTAAAAGCAGTCTCCAGTGTGCAAGCAACTGTCACAGGGGCTTTTGACCCTGCTTCAGGTGGAATTTCAGGGGAAAAATTTTTCAAAGGAAGAAGAAAATGAAACCCGAACCGCGCAAAACTGTCTCCCCAAGGCCTGTTCAGAAAATGGAGATAAAGCAGTAGTAAAGTCAAGTGCTCAATTAAGCCAGATGTACGTGCTTTAAAGCGCTAACAGATGTGGCAACAGTGGCTCTGAAGAACTGGAGTTTATGGACAGAGTGCAGTGGAGACGGGTGTGTATGCCCATTGCTTCCCGATGGGGAATGGCACAGCAGTGCTTTTGTTCTGGGGCCTTTGAAGGCCCTCAGAGAGTATGTGGGTGCTCAGGGCTGATGCTTCCCACTGTCTCCTCAGCTCCTTCCTTTGCCCCTAGGATGGCTGTGCTTACGGTGCTTTTCAGTTGTGGTGGCCTGTTAGAGAGCAATGAGGGTGGATTGGTTATAGCATCCCAGGGCAATTTATCTAGTGACAGCCTCCCACCTTGATGCTCCCAGGAGGTTGTAGTGGCTACCTTGATGTGTTCCTTCCCCAGACCCTATAACTGGGGAGTTACATGCCCTTAAATAACTGCCACATACCATTTTGAAAATTTGGGTGTTCAAAAGTGCAGCAGAAAGCAGTGAGATGCTTTTGGCTGTAAGCAGATGGATAAAGGCCAGGTAAAACCTGTTATTCGCATGCTGTACAATACCTGCAACTTACAGTGTGAGTAATACTTGCCTGCAGAGCAACCGGCTGAATTTTGCCTGGGGAGGCTCAACTGGACCAGGTTTAGACCATGTGCAGAGTTGGTTTGGAGAAGGACTTAAACACCAGCATGTCACAAGCCAGCTGAAGCTGTCCAGTGCTTTGGGGTAAACTCTTATGTTAACGCCAATCCTTCTTGAAGCCAGGGGATTCCCTGGCATTTTCTTGCAGAAGCTCAGTGTTCTAACAATTTGGCTTAACACAGACATGGATGGTTTACTCTAACTTGGGGACCACCTCCACGTGTCTTCCAAGCCTTTAGGTGGTAGCCAGACCCTCCAACCAGGAAAAGGGTGCTGCGTAGATCAGGTGCACAGCAAACACACCAGGGCATTTGGTGCCGAGTGTGCTGGCTGGATGTATGTGAAATGTTTTCTGGAGCTGTTCAAACAGCAAGCTGACTATCACACGGTCAAGCTTCCCTTCCAGTGGTTCAGCTGGCTTATCACATCTGTCTCCATCTCTGTGTTTTGTGGTGGTCTGGTTTTTAGGTTTTGTAATGCCTTCCTCCTCCTTGGGAATGCAGCTGACTGATGTTCCCCTTTCTTTTCTTCCTTCCTGTACCACAGTTTTATGACTCTTTCTTCCTGCCTTTTGCTCAGTGGGAGTCTGCATACTCCTGAGGCTGGAGCTTGGGCAGCTTCATGGGTGGCCCAAAATACAGTCGTTTGCAAACAAAGTGAGATCCAGCCCCTTTTTCTATAAAGGCAAGAGACCAAAGCAATGACAGCAGAGCGAAGCAGCAGGCTGCCTTGCACTGCTTCCCTCCCACCTGTGTGGGAGGAAACTTCCCCTTTTAAGGCCAAGTGACATTGATCTGGTCATGCTGTAGGCTCTGGAGGCTGGAAGTCGCTGAAGGACCATACAGGTAACTTGCATTACTTCCATATGCATGGTCATAGTATGCCACAAATAG
Organism: Falco cherrug; assembly: GCF_023634085.1. Taxonomy (NCBI): domain Eukaryota; kingdom Metazoa; phylum Chordata; class Aves; order Falconiformes; family Falconidae; genus Falco; species Falco cherrug. The sequence goes on along the minus strand of NC_073704.1, from coordinate 26,925,193 downwards.
TTATTACAGGTCAGCCAATCTGCAGTAAATTGCCTCCTTCTGGTAGCCTGTCCATGAGTCTGAGCCCTTCATGGCGTTACCGCATGTGTGCGTTTCATTCAGCAGTGGGACAAATCTGCAAATCTGAATTTTAGCAAAACTTTATTTCAGTAGCAGTGTTGTATCAATAAAGACTTCATGCCTAAGTGAGTGGCAGTTGCCTTATTTCAGTAAATGCACACAGTAAGAGAAATAGTAAGTGTGCATAATAAACACACATGCAAGAACAGTCCCTTCTCATGGTGTACTCTAACATGAAGGTTCAAATTGAGCTCTGCCCTTACCTTACCTGGGAGAAGCATAAAACAAGGGTTAAAGAAATCCAGCAAAGAGACTGCAAAACTGAATGAAATATTGCCCCAAGGACAGATGAACAAAGTGTTTTGACATAACCTGAAACAACTGCAATGATGTTTAGCTTGAACATTAAATGAGAAAAACCCATGATCTGTGAGCAGCTCAACTCGGGTCTTAAATGTGGGATATGGCAACTCGGTAATAGCCCCCATAAGAAGGGATAGGTAATAACGTCTGTGAGTGATCTGTGTAGACAACTGGGAGGTGCTGGTGGACAGAGGAGACTCACAACTAAATTACAGTGGGTGATACTGCCTCTTTCCACCTACAGTTCAGTACTCTGGTTTTATTTTGAGGCGCTTGTGCTTTGTGCCTGGGGAATGCAGGTTCCTGGGGAAAAAGCAGATGCAGGGTTGGCTTTGAGGGCTGGTGCTTGGCTAAGGGTCTGCATGGGGAAAGCAGGTTCAGCAGGCATTGAGGTGGGCTCTGGCACAGTTTCTGAGGAGGAGGTGGGAAGGAATTACTGTAATAATAGCGAGTGAGTTTTGAAAAAGGCAGACTTTGAAGAAATGTGCAATGAGATTTGGGTGGGTGGTGAGGGGAGCCCTGGACTGAGCTGCTGTCTGGAAAATCGACTGTGGAAAAGTGAGATGTTATTTGAAAACTGGTAATACAAATGACTGAAGTTCATTCCATTTGCATGCAATAGTCATAATAACTGAAGAAGCCAATGTGGCTGAGAAGGGAGTGGAGCAATACCGGAGATAGGCGAGAGACAGCTCTCGCAGGCTGGGTGGGGCACTGCTCTGACCTTTTTGGGGTTTTAAGTCTTTTTTACTTGTAGTATTTTTTTCCTCCTGATTTTGAACCTTCTCCACCTTTCTGCAGGGCAGAAGGTCAGACTTTGGCTGCTCTGCATGCAGCCTTCCCAGAAGGCATGCAGAAATACTCTGCTGTAGGCTTGTCTGGTCATGCCCTGTCCAGAGCTGCTTCCCCACCAGCCGTTGATTTTGGGGGGGTTCTGAACAAGCACTAAAGGGCACACTTGGGCTTCCAGAGCCAGTGTACATCTTTCTGGTGAGCTAAGCAATCCTCGAGGAGCCAGAACAGGCGGAGGGCTTTGCCAGAAACAACGCCTAGACTATCTGCCCTAGCTTCTTATATGATAAAGACCACAGAATTTCCCTCTGTCACCTCTCCTTGGAGCAACATGTCTTCGGCTAAAGCACCCTAGCTAAAAGGCATATAACCTGGGTTTGAAGACATTGATGGACAGATGTGGGCACTTTCTTCAGTAGCATATCTTTCCTTCATGCAGGTTCAAATTGATTTTTGACAGTCTGTCTGACTTGGTGTTTGCTTGTCACTGCCTGCACCTAGAAAGGTTATCATCTTAAAATAGCAGAAGAGTCTGAACAGGTCCTGTATATTATACTTTTTCCAAAAATACATGAGGCAGAAGTGTTTAGTGTGAATTCAGAGAAGAGTTTCTTGTTTGTGGTTGTGTGTCCATCAGATCATCAGCCCTTTCTGGCAGGTTGCAAAGCGCCATACCTGGGAGTCAGCCTTTTAAAGAATCGCAGCTCCTGTAACTCTGCGAGCCTCTGGCTGTCCTGCAGGAAAGAGAGGCGCAGCATCCCGATGCCAAACAAGAGATAATCTAGATAGCAAGTAACATGCAGGCACCCTCACAGAGGCTGTGGTAAGGAAAGCTCTTTTGTGCTTGCATGGTCTGGACTGTGGGATGCAAAAGCACCAGTTGGCTTGGACTCAGGGTTAGAGATGAGCCTGTGTGTCCTAACATGAAGTGGGGAAATCGGGGTAATTCAAACACTAGTAAAACGTGTAGGAAACAAGGTGGTTTTGTGGTCTGACTTCATTCTGGAAGTTCATAGGAACTGAGGATTTAAGAGCTAAGCTTATACTAGAAGTCAGTGCAGGCATTTTGGGGTGGCTGGGGTACTGAAGACCACACAGATGCATCTGAATGACCAGGAAAGGAGGGCAGAGGCCTGGCCTGGGAAGGTTAATAGCTTGTTTTAGTCAGGCAGAAGCCCCTAATGACTAAGTAGTAGCTGCTCTGGGGATTTTACAGATGGGGTCAAGGTCAAATCGGGAAGCTGAGGTGCAATTAATTTAAGCTTGGAAGTGCTTTCAAGTTAATTCATCTGGTTCTGCTAGGAAGGTTGCAGCTTTGTGGAGGGCTAATTGGAGAAGTGTGTTGAAAGGGCACAGTTGGGCTGCTGAAAGAGATGCGGTTCACTAAGAAGGGGCAATGCTTTTATGGTGGCAGGGAGCTTGGAGAGCCTCACTCGGGAAAACCGTCCAAACTTGTTAAGGTCTTTCCCCTGAGCAAGCTGCCTTCACACATGTTGAAGTTAAGCACACATGCAAAACCACTGTTACCAACCCCAAGATGAGACCCTGTGGCTCCTCAGCCTCAGCTTTTAGGTGAGTCCATGCAAGTCGCTGCTGTAGATGCACATTGGGATCTCAGCAGCCCCACAGTTGGGGGAAGAAGTAGGTGAAAGTAAACTAGGATTGGAAATGTAAGTTGGGTAAATGAGGGGGTTTGATGTGTTCCCCTGCATTTTTGAGGGACCTGAACAGCATTTTTCCTTATTCTTGGCACGCAGTGGACAGCTAGCACTGGAGGGAACGGGATGTTGCAAACCACTCTTGCAGGCTTGCTGTTGGCAGGAGGAGGGCTGGAACAGACCTTCCCCAGCAGTGGTTTGTCCTCTGCTGGGTCCACACAAAGTGGGCTGGTGAGGTGCTACATGGCCCATCAGTCAAATTGTTTGGAAAGAAAGCTAACAAAACAAACCCTGCTATTTTATCTCTTTTCAGCCCAGCCACATATTTCCATGAAATGCTGGAAACTTACTATTTTTGAGAATTGTGTTCCTGTTTTGAGATGTAGTTGGCATTTGCTGACGTGTTTGTAGATATATTGGGAGGTGGAGGGGGAGGAGGACTAATAGGGAGACAGGCAGTCATGCAAACACACGCATATGCAGAATTACATAGAGGCAGTCTGTGTTATTGCACAAGTCCTGTATCCTTGGGAAACCAGTGTACAAACATGATTTAAAAAAAAATAAATAAAATCAACCCCCCCAAAAAAACAAACCTAACACCAAAACTGTTTAAAGAAAAACCCAGGGGAAGGGACATGTCAGTCCCTCTTCTTCCCTCATCTGACATCAGCTCCATTTCAGTATCGCTTCTGTGCTTTCTCCAGGTTGCCAGAGGAGTTTGTGTGCGATGGGGCACAGGTGCGCCCCATAGGGCACTATACAGTGAGTAAGAGGTTTTCCTCTGGCTCAGAACCCTAGGTGGTTGGAGGAGGGAAAGTTGCTCTCTCCAGCCACCAGGAATGGGCAGAGAAAAGAGAGTGAATCAGGCTGCTGAAAGCTGTGCTGCCCTGAGTCAATGTCCCCGGCACTTTGGAGGAGCATAAAGCATTTCCTGCAGGATGCCTGAGCCAAAGGAAGGCACTGGGTGCCCCTTGGATCACCCCTCGTGCCAGCCACTCAGGGCAGGGAGAGGAGCTTGCTAAGCAACCCCTGGCCAGAACATGCCGTTCCCTCCCTAGTCCTGCCCTCCCTGCTGGTAGAGATGGGCTGAAAAGATCTCACGGCAAAAATAAAGGGTGTTTGCAGAGCCCCAAGGCTCTCAACCCCAGGGGATCTCAGAGTGCTTTGTGGACAGCTTATCACAAGGGGTAAAACAAGCTTTTGGAGACTGATGCAGGAATTTTCTGGCTGTGGTATGAAATTGCCTCACTGTTACTGAGCAAGTTGTCATGATGAAATAACCCTGGAAAGTGCAGGCAGGCAGAGGATCCGGAGAACCTGCCCTGAAGGAGCTCCTTGGCAGGTGGAGAGATGCTCCAAGCTGATCTTCATCTCTGTCTCCCATGGGAGCCCGTGGCTCTGAGAGGTCTGGGAGGCCAGCTTTCCTGCCAGCCTTCCTAAAAGCTGGGTGGCATGGTCACCCCTGAGCTGCCGAGGCACCCTGGCTGTGTGTCCTTTGCAACCAACTCAAGTGTTCAAACATCCATGTGTTGCCTGTGCAGAACTGAGTGAGGCTAGGCAGAACAGGCTGTGGGCTGGGGCAGGGGGACCAGGGAGAGGTATGGGAGGGTCCCTGTAGTTGAATCCAGAAAGGGATTATGTATGACTCCTCCCCAGTTTGGCCCATCAGTGGCTATTAAACTCAGTCTAGATGCAACCTTTGGCTCCTGAACTGGTGACCGCTAGAAGAGCTGCGGAGGGATTGCTCTGTAATTGTGTCTTTTCTTATGCTCCTCCCCTGAGCATCCACGGTTGGCCTGTGTGAGAGATGTTCTGAGGCAAGGGGACTTCTCTGCTCTACACCCCTTCTGCATTCTTTCCCCTCCCATTACCCCCTCTCCTACTTGACCCATTGTCGTGCTTCTGTGGCATTTCCTAGCTGCGGGTTTTTTGGGTGTTTTTGGTGCGAAGTGAAGAGTGAAACTTGAGCAGCTGCTTTGTTTTCATCTGCCCCTGGAGAGGTGCATCCAGCCCAGCTTGATTACGCCTGGGGCCAGACCACATGCCGGTGCCCCCACGTTTCCCCTCCGCTGCCAGCTGAGTGCTGACAGATGCTGTGTCGTGGCTCAATGCAGTTTGGCAGCAGCAGTCAGCAAACCCTGGGTCCTTTTTGGGGTAGGATGGGCCAGAGGGCCTGGGGGGGACTTTGTTCTTGGCAACTCCTGTTGTGAGGAAATTGCAACGCTGGTATAATCCCTGCTGGCAAATTTTTCGAGGTATCCGAGCTCCAGGTCAACAACACCCACACCAGAACTATTGCACAGGAACCTTTGCCCAGGGCTCTCCTAGAAATGCTTTGCAGACTCATGAGGCAGAGGTCCCTGGGGCTGCAGTCAAGGTTTGTCTGCTCCTTGTCCACCGTCCTGCAAATAATTCTCTGGCCATGGCTGTTGTGTACGTTAAAGGTCAGGTTTAAAGGCCCTGTCTGCTCTCAGGCTGAGGACAAGTGCTGGGTTCCTGGCAGCTGAGGACAGGCAACTCTGCTCCTTAAAATAAAAAGTGGCAGGCAAAACCCATAACAGGCGCTTAAATCAATCCTGAAACGGTAGAACGCGCAGTGACAAGAAGTTAAAAGTAAAAGCTAGATGAGGCAGACAACACTGCTCCGGGTTAAAAATCACTCTCTGGATGCTGCATTCCTGCAGCCCCAAGTGTGTGCACTCCTCTGCAGTGCCAGGGCAGGAGCGCAGGCTCCTGGGTTTGCTCATCGATTACCTGCGTAGCTTTGGGCAGCACTCTTAAATTTTTTCATGCCTTTGTTTTTTTACAGATGAATACATCTCTCTCCAGGGTAATTAATGAATGCAAAGCCCTTTGATGTCTTCAAAGGGAGCGTGCTGGCCAGCAGAGGCTGCAGTCACTGTGGGAGGAAGATGTAAGCCCAGTCCAACAGCCGGGACCTGAGGATAGCAGGGCTCCAGGCAGGGTGTTGAAGGCCACTTGGGTGAAACTTTTGTGGGTCTGGGACCTTAATCAGCACTTATGCAAACACGCCGGGCAGATAAGCAAATGCATGTGAAGCCCTGGGCAAGCTGTCGTCAAAGGAAAGCAAGTGCAGAGAGAGAGCAGTGCTGGAGAGGGCGGCTGTGGTCCTTGGCATGGTGTGTTCTCCCCGTGATACAGGCTGGCCCTCTCGTGCTAAGTGAGTGCTACTGACTCGATCCCATCCTGCAGCCCAGATACACTTTGTGGCTCTTCAAAGGGATAAAGATGTATTTTTAACTTCAGGCAGCTGCCTTTTTCTGTGTGGTGCTTTTTCTTTTTGTAGTTCTGGAAGTGGCAGGTTGTTTTTAAGTCCCTCTGTTTCTCAGCTGTCTCAGCAGAGGTGCCTAGAGGTCTCAAACCAGATTCCCCAAAATTTCAGTGCTGGAAATTGGTAGCCGCTTTTGAAAATGCTGGCAAGACTGTGTAGCTCCCTACAGATGTTAGCTGATGGCCATCTGAACACGCTTTCACCTCAGCCAAGTCCTCGCCCCATTGAGGCCAATGGGAATTTTCCTTGAAAAAGGCCATAAAGAACACATTTTCTTGGCGTGGACAGAGGTGTTTCATGGGCTCCACATCAGTGTTCAGGAGAACTTCAGCTATCTGCTTTGATTCCTGCCACACTTGTTCCACCCTACACAAAGCTCTTTACCTTTTGATCCAAAATAGCACAGGAGATGTTTTCCACATGCCATAGGAAAATGGAAGAACTATAAAACATAATTGTTTTGGAGTTCGGCACTGCTTCGTTCACAGATATATTTAGTGAATTGAAATTGGTCAGTGAAAGGGCGTTTGCCAGGATGACAAACAGATTAGGGTTGTATATCTGAGGCAATTGCATACCTGCCCATCCCGTGCTGGTTGAGTTGGTGGGTGGCTTAATTGTTTCACTTATAGTCATAAGCAAGCACGCACAACTCACTCTTGGGCAGCATTAAAAAGCATTATCTGGCTCTAAAAGGTATTGTTTGGTTCACAGCATGCTCTGTGTTCTCCTGACCTCTTGTCATTACTACCCAGCCCATCTGCTCTTTGAAATGTGGTCCATCACACCTGATTCTCAGCCTCCTCTCACGCATGCAGCTTGTCTGTGAAGGCAGTGCTAGTGCTTGGCACATGGGGCCAACCTTTTCTGTCCCATTTCCCTTCCCCAATGACTGAGCCATCTCTGCAAGGCCCAGGTCAGGAGAGCTCCTCCTTAAAAGCAGCGCCAGATTTCAGAGAGGGAGAAGCTGTGATGGGGCTCTGGTATCAGCCCCAGATGGATCAGTCCAGCTTGGCAGCAGGGTGAAGGTATGGCTTGCCGTGGAAAGGTTGGCCTTAGAGAGGAGAGCTTGCGGTTGATAGCAGCTAGACCTCCCTGGCCTCTGCTCTAGGCTTACTCCTGTGATGGTGCCCAGGGAGCCAAGACCAATCTCTCCTGTCCCTGGGTGTGTTCATGCACATGGGCTTGCACACTCTGCTCCCATCAGTGGTTTTCTTTGGGCTGGTATTTGTTAGCATTGGAAAGTGAGAAAAATGAGTGAAAATATTATCAGAAGCAGGTTTTGTGAATGAATCAGCCGACAAGAGGCTTACCAGCTTGCCTTCATTTACTAGTGCAGTGCTTATTTGGGCAGTTGTCTATATATTTTAGTTGGAGGCAGGAAGTCGCGAGAATCCATTGGGGAAGGCACTGCTTCTAGTTTGCTGCTTTTCTGTCAGTTTGTACCATTGGTTTTCTGAATGAAACAGGGGACTGCAGCGTGTCTGAGATGCTGTGCTTGTTCTTCTGCCGTTCTTAACAGCTTGGTGGGATGCCGAGGAGAAGAGCACAAAAGACATTGGAGGGCTAAGACCCTCCCAAGTAGCTCGTTGAGGATCAGAGCCTGGCCAGCCTTGCCACGGTGCTTTTTCATTTGATCCTGTCTGAAGGGCGGCCTCATGGCCTTCTCTCTTCTCACTATGTGTTTCTAATTAACAGGGAGACTGGTGTATAAACAGAAGATTCCTGCTCAAAATATTCCTTGTCCGGCTCCTAGGATGACAGCCAGACGGCAATCACCAGGCAGCAGCCCAGACTTTGAGCTTGCCCATCTGGCTATCAAACCTGGTCCCAGTTCTCATCTGGAACCAGTATTGAGGAAAGTCATGGACTTTGCCAGATTGGTTTTGCTCTGTGTTTGCTTTTCAGTTGCTACCTAAGCAGCTAAAAACCTGCAGACCAAACACATTCGGTATTTCTGGGAAGTGGGATGATCCCAGTATTGGGAGATACGAGGCCAAAATGGTGAGGCAGTTCAAAAGGGTATTGGACAAATCTGTTGAGGGATGGGTCTGTTGGTGGCTTTTAAATCCTGTGGGTCAGATGCAGTCTCCAGCCATGAAAGTGCTTTTACTGCTGATCTGCAGCACAGATTGGGAATGGTTCTTCTGACATGTGTCCCCAAGCAGCTGCTGGTGGTCTCTTGTGGATGGCATGCTGGGCTGGGGTGGCTCTTTGATCCAGCCCACTTGGGCATCCTCTTGCCGTCAGTCTGCAGGCAGCCATCCATTTGCTGAGTAAGTTCAGATGAAACTCTTCTTGCAGTTCCTCCTGTGTGAGCTTGGGGTTGCAACACCTGAAAAGAGTTTGGAAAGCTGTGGTAGAAATAAATACTTGCTGTTACTGTCATGGCAGTAGAGCTACGCCCTGACAAAACATCACAATGCATCTTCTGAAAAAAAGGAAATGTTAAAATCTATTAATTCTCTGTGTGCTTGGTCTTTCAAGAAGTAGAAGAGATCCATACATTAAACACTGTTACATGAGCTAAAGCATTACTTGCCCTTCATCATGCACAATTTGATGTGATTTCTTTTGTTTCTATGTAAGTGCCTGAGTTTTAGATTGTAGATGCCGGAGAGAATGCTGATGTTGGTAGGCTAGATGCTATAAGTTCCTCTTTGGCATATGCTAAAAGACATTTCATGTTTGTCACCACTGTAGGACCAGAATGGCCTGGTCTGTCACTGGTGTGGGACCTGTGGAGCTGCTGAAGAGCTCCTATATGCAGATAGATCTAGAAACATACCTAGCCTGGGTTATTGTGCTGAGAGGTGATGTGCGTGCATGGGTTGAATCATAGTTTGGGCTGGAAAAGATCTCTGGAGGTCTTGGTCCAAGCCCTTGCTTAAAGCAGGGCCAGCTTCCATGTTAGATCCAGCTACAGTGTTAGACATGCTTGCTCAGCCAGATCAGACCAGGCACCAAGGAGACATCAGGTGTGTCACCTTCTGGACTTCTGGAACGAGCAGGAGGAACTAAGATCTGTCCTCGTTGCCACTGCAAGGTCCAAAGGGACTGCTGTCTGCAGCATCGTGACTGTTGTGTCCTACTTTGGCAAGGATAGCTTTCAGGAGTGGCACCCAGTGAACTGGAATATACACAAAGTGGTGTGGAGGAGGTGGGAAAAGTACAGTGTTTATTCCCAGATTTCTGCTAACTGACTTTGAAATGACTGAATTAGCTGGGGGTCTGTGGCTTGCAGTAGTGGCAGAGTTGGACCCATGACATATGGGGCTGTTCCACGGTCAGTAGAAGTGCCTAAGTGCAGCACTAGGTAGAAGCTAAATGAGTAATGCACTGTATGACAAATTATGTGAAAGACGATACGGCAGGGACAATCACTGAAATGGCAGGTTCTCCAAGGGAAATTAGGGTGGCCATAAAACAGAGGCAAGGTATTTCTGAAAGCAGGCCTGAGAATTTATTTTAGCACACTAATATTGACTAAGTATTCCTGGAGATACTCTGGGGGATGATAGATGGACTCAAGGTATTGTTACTAATCACTGTGGTTTTAGGTTTTGGAGCCGAAGTACACTTGGCATCGCTAACCCAACTGGACTTCTGATGGGAAAATTACATTCTCCGGGAAGTAATTTAGAAGGTCAAATTAAACCCAGAAAGAACTTCTCCAGCAGCTATTTCCCCTGTTCTCTAAACTGTCTTTTAGTGTGGTAATAACTCCAGAATGAAAGGATCTATTCTCACCTTCCAGATGAAAGAGCTAATGCAGTTTAAAATTTTTGCATGCAAAGATTTTATGGCTTGGTAACCAGCCACGCTTGAAAGCGATCCAGGACAGGATGAATACGTGAGAGAGTGCCTGGCTGATCCTGACCCTTTCCTTGTCTGCCCTGTCTCCTGCAGATAATGGCGATGACCGGTCCGAGAGCATCCTTGCCGAGAACCATGTGGATGGCACCACGGGCATCCTAAGCGGAGCTGGCGGGAGGAAGCCCATGAAGACAGGCATGAAGGAGCTGGCAGTTATGAGGGAGAAGGTGAACGAGCAGCAGCGGCAGATGGGCAAAGTCGGCAAGCCCCATCACAACCATGAGGACTCGAAGAAGTCGCGGCTGTCGACGGGCAGGGTGAGGGGGCAAAGGGGCATGGGAGCTAATGGGGGCAGCTGTAGGCTTGCCAGGAAATGCTGAATGTCAAGCTGTAGTGACATCTGCAACAAACTGTCTTAAAAAAACCAACACAACAACAAACCTAAAGAGAAAGAAAAAAGGGGGGTGAGGGTAAGAGGAAAAAAAAAAAGGAAAAGCAAATGTTTGTTTTTGGCCTGAAGCTGGGGCCGAGCACACTATCTGATGAACTTTGATGTGCTGGCGAGGAGGCGTTATTTTCATTGCAGCTTCACCTCCTGACAGCAGGGCTGGGGAAGGGGGGTCCCGCTGGCTTGACACCTACCTCCGCAGGGGTGCGAGCGTGCCCTTTGCCTGCGGACTGGCTTTCTCACACCCTTTTTACCTAAGCAAGTGCCAGGGATGGCCTAAGGGGATTTGGGGACGGGGGACATGTCTGCCTGCTGCAGGGCAGCCCCAGTCCAGGGTGAGGCGTGGTCCCGAGGCCCCCGAGGGTGGACTGTGGGGCTGTCACATAGCTGGAAGAGTTCCTGGAGTCCTGCCTGTGCCCTTCTTCCTTGTCCGTGTTGCTCTGCCCTCCAGTCCTTGGCCGTGGTTTCCCTCTAGTGGGAAGCTTGGTCATGGCAACTGGATGGGATGGGGATGGAAAGGTACCTCAGAAGGTCTGTAATACGTATATCTCCATGAACGTATAGGGTATTTATATACGGTAGCGCAGGGACAGAAAGGGGATTTAAAAGAAAGTCCTCGTCCCCTCCAAGGACCAGGCAAAGCAGAGGTTCAAAGTAAGGTGCCGGCAATGTCATCTTAGAGAGCTCCCATGCCGCTGCAGCTCCTTTGGAAAAAAAAAACAAACCCAAACAACCAACAACTGCAAAAGGAGAGGTGTGGACTCGCTCCAGCTCACATCAGGTGCAATTCAGCCAGACTGCCTTGGTTGGGAGCCCTGGCTTGGGGCTGCTGTGCAGCAAAAGGGATGCCTCCAGAGGCTGCCTTTGCCGGGTGGTGTTGTTCCCAGGGCTTCGCCTCCACTCCCATGGGGTCTCACATGCTTTGAGTTGCACTTCTGGGTGTGGGATCTGGGCTATGCTCATGGAAACCCTCCTGGCCTGTCTGGATTAGATTAGTCCTGTTTCACATCACTTGTAATCACCAGTGGGACCCATGGGAGCATCTCTGCGGCTTCTCCTCCTCAAGGGGTGTCCTGTTGGGTCTTGGCCATGTGAGGCACATGGGAGAGATGTGCCTGTCTCCCTGTGTGGACCTCCACACATCGGCATGTGCAGGTGTGCAGCACTCTGATTTTCTGATTAACTTCAGGTTAAGTCTGCAGTGGGACCCGGTGGCAAAGCTGTGTCATGAGGAGGTGTACACAGGTGTTCATTCCTACTTGTCCAAAGTGTTGACATTGAATTGTCTCATTGTGCTGATTATTTTTGGTTTTGTTGTCTGCTTTCTTGGCTCTTTTCAGACCCCTTGTCAGCAGGAGCTAGATCAGGTTCTGGAACGCATCTCCACTATGCGGCTGCCGGACGAGCGAGGTCCCTTGGAGCACCTCTACTCCCTCCACATCCCCAACTGTGACAAGCATGGCTTGTACAATCTCAAACAGGTAGGTGGGGAGAGCCAGAGCCCTGGGGCTGGCTGCACTCCCAGCAGCAGTGCTCAGCTCAGCATGCGTCCCCACCATGTGCAGCTTGGGGCTGGGCTGATAGCTGCACACGTGGTGTGAGGTGTGGGGTAAACAGCAAGTATTGCACATGGCATGGACAGGTTTAGTAACACCTAGGTGCATCTGCAGCCACGGGCTAGGAAGAAGAGATGTGAGACTCGCATCCACTTGTGGCTGCAGGCAGCCCAGAGATGGAGAATCTGTTTAGTTCAGAGCCCCTTCTTCTCTGCAAGAGCTGCTTATCTGTCCAGGCCTATTTTCATGTGCTTTGAGCCAGGTCTTGTCCTGCTTGGGCCCCCACTACAGGGGGAAAGCCGAGAGGCCTTGAATGCTGGCCAGTCTTGCAGACAAAACAGAAAGCACTTCTCCTGTTTTTAGCGCACTTTACTAGTTTTCCTTTGCAAATCAAGGCTGGGCCCACAGCTCCAGGAGGCGTTCCTTCTAAGCAAGGTGGGGGTTGGGGTGCCGCATGCTTCTGAAAGTATTTGTGGGACTCAGAAGGACTCAAATGACTTAAAGTGTGTCTGAATTCTGATTTCTTTGCTTTATTCATGCAAAACCAGCAGGTGTCAGTGGCTAATGGGGGAAAAAATGCCAGGAAAAATCTCTTGGGCAGCAAAACACCAGCTTGTCCAGGGTTGACTAGCAGCCATGTGTGAATAGTACCTGGATATGAGCGCCCTTTATAGCTCTTTGGAGGGGACCCCAGAAAACCTGCTGTTTTCATGGCTAAGTGTTTTCTTAGGGCTACTTCTACCAATTGATCAGGAGCATTAAAAAAAGTAGGATGCTCTGAGATATAATCTCCCTCTGTCCCTTCTCTCTTCCCTGTCCTGCCTGGACCCTCACCCTCTGCCTCTCCCTGAAGAGCCCCATGGGCTGGCTGGATCCCCCAGCATGAGCACACTTGGAAGGGATGGATGGAGCAGAGCTGGCAAATTCCCTGTAAGGAGATGTGTCTGGGGAACGAGCCTGGGCAATGCAGCAATACATCGTGTGCTACAAAAGAAAAGACAGTTTCTGCTGCTCCTTCTGCCTGGGAAACAAGTCATCCTGCACTGAAGGGTGCAGATGAGTTACATGCTAGTCACTGCTGCAGAAAAAGAGAGGAGACAAACATTGCTTTCTCTTATCCCCACACCCTTGCCCTGGTTAAGGGCAAACAAGGCAAATGTGAAATGATACCCATTTCCCTCCATCTGGATTTCCAGAGCTGAGCATCAGCTCCTTTTCATTTGCTAGAAAGCAGATGCCAGCAAAAGCATTCCCAGTTGCTCCCACCTCCTGTGGGCCAGTGCATGGGTGGAGCGTGCCTGGATGCACTCTTCTGGATCCTCTCTTTTTGTGCTTTTTATTCCCATGAACAAGGCTGCATTTTGACCTCAGTCCAGCTGCAGAAAATGGCTTGAATTCAGCTTTACAGAGTGCACGCAGAGGCTGGTCTGATGGAGTAACCTCTGTATCTCCTACTACACCCTATTCAGAGATGTACGCTGGGGATGGAGGTCTGAGCATCAGGTTCAAAGTGCCTGTGCCCTTCCAGGCCAAGAGGTGGATGATAACCATTAGGGCAAGAAACTTGTCTCTAACCAGGCTGGGTGGGGACAGAGTCCAGGTCCAGATGCACCATAGTCCCTGGCTCTGTTCTGGGACAGAGTGAAACCCTGTTTGGAAAAATGTTTGTGTCTGGCTGTGGGGGCCTTGCGCTCATGTGTCAGTTTGTTTAGCCCAGTCTGCAGGTGAGAAGAAGCTTACGCAGTTCCTCTGTCAGCCTGTCTCATCCCTCTTGACTCTGGATGCTTTTCATCCACAGTTGGCAGAGCGCAATGCATCTCTGGGATAGTTAGGTGTTCTTGTGGTTCGTTAAAATTGGCTTCTTGGTCCCTGGCACAGCCCCTGCAGGAAGAAGTCCAGCCCTCAGCCTGGACTGCTGGACGAGTGCTGCTGGTGCAGTACAAACCCTTGGGTGTTCAAGTGCAGCATCCATGAATCTTGCCTAAATTCAAACTAGTGCCAGATCACTGGAGAAGCTGCAGCTCTGCCTGTGTTTGGGCTCTCTACTGTTGGGGCTGGGGAGGGGGTTGTTTTGTCCCCCCATTTCCTCCTTTGACACCTGCCCTGTCCCTCTCCATGCAGTGCAAGATGTCGGTGAACGGGCAGCGTGGCGAGTGTTGGTGCGTGGACCCCATCCACGGGAAGGTGATTCAGGGTGCACCCACCATCCGTGGGGACCCTGAGTGCCACCTCTTCTATACAGCCCACGAGCAGGAGGACCGGGGAGCACATGCCCTGCGGAGCCAGTAGAGAGACGCTATCCTGCTCATTGGAGGCAGCTTGCCGTGGCCCCAGTGCTGGATTTTACATGGGTTTCAGCGTGTCTCTTTAGGCTCTGGAAGAGACTGGGGTTGGGTCCTGAGTGCTGCCCTCCTTCCCCTGCTGCCCAGCTCCTGGGGAGGGGAGGGATACTGGGAGGGGAAGGGCGGTGGGGGGTGGGTGGGGGGGTTGCAAGGAGAAGGGACTGCTTTCTTATAGTCTTTCACCCAGTGTAAGCCAGAGAACTGGTCTTTTTTGCTCCTCGCCCCGCGGCCCTGCCCTCCCTGCTGCTTTGCGGCATCTTCCCACACCCTCCAGCACAGAGCGCTTGTGCTCCCCAACACCTCCCAGGGGGAAAAAAACCCTTGCCATGGGTGGGAGTGGGACAAAAAACAAAGAAATTTCCCCACCCTTTCCCTCTCTTTCCCTCCCTTCCCCAAGACCAAAGACTGTAAATACTGTGTCGCCTGCCTCTTGCGTCCTGCCGGTCCCCTGTGCCCCAGCCTGGCCTTCGGTCCTGGCATGGGATGCGGTGTGGGAGGGAGGGAAGGAGGAAAGCCCCTGGCTTCCCAGCTGGAACATGGCAGCATGGTTGGGATGCATCCCCCAAGGAGGCATCAGTGAGGGAAAGGGCTAAAGATGAGGTAGCTTCCCCCCTGCCCAAAATACCCCTGGGTGCTTCCCTTCCTGGTGCTGGGGCACAGCCAGCCCCACAGGGACCTGGCTTCAGCCAGTGGTCCAGGAGGATGGGGCCTTTGGGTGACGGTGAAGCTAAGCGCTTGTTTTTCTGGGGGATTTGAAGAGCTATTGCCCAGTATTTCTTTAGGATCAGCTTATGCTGAGGGAGCTAAAGTGAACTTGCTGGGGCTGGGTGGAAGGATGCCTGTGTAGATTTAGGATAACAAGCCAGGGAGTCTCTCTTTCTCTCCCTCTCATTCATTTTTTCTTTGTTTCTAGATAGGAAAAAACCCATCTAAAACCTGCACTCCCAAGCAGCTGCCCTTGTCCCTCCATTTTTGCTTGGGACTGGAGTGAGCATCTGCTATTCAGCACACACTTCTTGGTGTTTGGTTTTTTGGTTTTTTTTGTTGGTTTTTTTTTTTAAAGTAAATTACAGTATATATCTTGCTTTGTAAAGACCCTGACACACACGCACCCCTCTGCCCACACACACATTTGTATAGATGAAATCCAAGTGATTCCAAGTGCTCTGAGAGGTTTTGAGCTGGACATGCCACTCTGAGGAGAGATGTGTCTCTGCTGTTATTTCACCTGTTGATTTCTTTCTGTACAGAACATACCGATGCTGAGAATAAATAACTTCCCCGTCGCCTAAGGAAGGAGAATTTATTATTTTCTTCCCTTTTTTCAACCCCCCCTTTTTTTTTAATATGAATACCAATTGCAGAGTAAATGCAAAAATTCTCTCCTTACAGTAAAAGTCTTAGGCTTCCCTTAAATGCAATCAAGGTGGGGTGGGGGAGGGAGATAAAGCATCTCCCAATTTCAGGCAAATCCTTCTAAGCAGCAAACATCCTTCAGATCCTAGGGCCTCCACATGGTTAGGTTGAATATGGCTGAGGAAAGGGGTTCCTTGGTGAGTATGGGTGCTGGCGGGGGACACCTTGTGCCTGCATGGTGGGGGCCAGGCAGCAGAGCTACTTGACCATGACCTGCAGGGACAGGACTAGCCTCTGGTGGCACAACCCAGAAACACCAAATGGTAGTGGAGAAACACCGCAGCTGGGGTCCACACTGCTGATACCTCCTCATCTGGGGACTTGAATCTGGAGAAGGAAAAGCAAAAAGCCAAATGGCTTCTGGAGGAAGGAGAGCACTGAGGTTTATTGCTTTTTTCCCTGCCTTGGCCTCACATTTCAGATCCCAAGTGTGAAGGGCACAGGTGGTCTCTGTAAATTCAGCCCCTCATGACTTTGAAGGGGTTTGGATGTGGCAGTGGAGGAGACAGGGAAAGGACCTGCTTTGGCAAGTCAGGGGTGGGAGTGCATGCATGTGAATGTGTATGAGAGGGAGCAAGAGTACACAAGAGAGAGAAAACATACCTCCATGCAAAGCCAAGTAACTGTAAAAGTGATGCTGCCTGTTTTCTGTTAACATCCGAGGGTGTTCTGCTTTTTCATGTAAACCTTGCACACGCTGGCTGTCATCTGCAGTTTGTACTTTGTTTTGTTTGTTTAGGAATCAGGAAGTTTTCTTTTGTGTTTTTCTTTTTCTCTTTTGGAAAAGCTCAGCTGCATAAAGTTGGAATAAATTAAATGGGATGCCAGAAAAATGCCATCTTCCCCCTCCCTGCTCCCCTCTGTTCATAGGACACATTTCATTGCCTGATGCATCACATGCAAATTTGAGCCTGTTCTGCTTTTGTCCAGGGAGTGTTGTGAACGCTGGGATGATAAGCAGAAGTGGAACTTGGGCCTTTCATCGTTACTGGTCCTAGTTGTGTGAACAGGGAGGAATTGGTGTCGCTTGTCTGCTGGCCTGCTGTGTTCCTGCTCCAGATGTGCTACCTTGTGAGCCTGCAAAACGCAGCTGTGCCCTCAAGTCAGCATCCGGTCAGCATGTGTGCAGAGACCATCTCCTCACCTGACGGCAGCTAAATTTGTCAGAAAAGGGTGTTTGTGTCCCGCTTTGCTAGGTGGAGAGGTGGCACTGTGAATGCCCTGTCTGACATGATGCTTGTGGAGCTTCCTGAGCTGCCGAGGGGCTGTGTGATAGTGGTGGTTTCCTGCTCCTTGAGCAGGGGAACAGCTTTGCAAAGGAAGGTCCCTCCTACCCAGCGTAGGGACCTGAAGGGCCTTGGCAGATGCTTGGGCAAAGGCTACAAGGACAAGTGAGCTCTGTTTTTTCCAGCTTCCCAACCTTGGTATTTCAGGGGCTGCTTGAGTTGGCAGCTGTACCCAGCTATGCTGTTTATCAGCTGGTAGATGGGCCTGTTCCCCATGAATTATCTGGGCTCCTTTAGGTGTCCCGCTATGGTTTGGTCTCCACTGTACCCCATTAAAGAGTTCCTCTGCTGAGCAGGATGATGCATGGATTTCCATGGAGGACCTTCCAAGGACTGTCCCCTTTGCTTGTGCAAGGAGAGCAAATTTTGAACGGGCTGAAAAGCCACTTTAGTGTTTCCATGGAAGTCTTTCCCCAGAGCGGGCCGCTGGAAGGTGCAGGAGGCCTGGGCTGTGTGTGAGGCCTGGCATTGGCAGAGCTGCTCCGCACACGGGCCGTGGAGCGCGTCCCTTGAATGTTCTGCACTTTCTACTAAGGTGAGAGGTGCGGCCAAAGGGAGCGTGACAGCACAGCTCGTGGCTTGGGGCACCGTGGGGAGGCAAAGCATAACAACACAAAAAAAACCCACCCAAACCCATGCTGTTCAATTAAAGTTGCAGCACTGGAGAGGGCCCCATGTGGTCCTGCCAGCCCATATGCAGGTGGCTGTGGTTTCCCTTTGACCTCCTCAAAGGAAGGCAAAACCACCGGGCAGTTCCCTGTCTGTTTTTTCCTACCCCATGACAGGACTCTGAGTGGGACCGATGTGTGCCAAGGGGCTGGGCAGTGGTGGGGAGCACCAGGAAGTTGCGTGGGGACAGGAGGCGGTGAGTGCATGAGGCTGCAGGGGAGCGAGAGAGGGCAGGCGGGATGAGGGGGTGGGTAAGGCTGGAGAACGTGGGAGAAGGAACAAAATTAACATTTAATGCCATCCTGTTTTGTGTCGCTGGGGAGAACCGAAGGCAGCTCAGGAGATGCAAGGAGAGGGACGGGGGTGCCAAGTAGCACTGTGGGGCACAAGGGTGCTCCAAGCCAGGTGCTGCCCAGGGAGGGCTGAAGGTGGCAGAAATGCCTGAGCCCAGTCCAGCCATGCCTGGGGGCCACCATATCGTTCAAGGGCTGCAGGGGAACAGGAGCCCTTAGCCCAGCAAAGGCAGCTTGCAGCTGTCCAGGCACCTTACAGAGAGGCAGAGGGACAGCAGTAAGGCAAAAGGAGCAAAGAGCTCCTGGTTAGGTTTCCCCAGGGCTGCAGTGTAGCCTTAAAGACTGCATGTATGTCACTGCTTGGATCCTGGCTCTGGTGTTTTGTCTGGGCCAGCTTTGTGCCTCCTGTGCTCTGGGTAATCAGGTGTGATCAAGCACTGGGACCTGGCCAGCTGCACGTAGGGTCATAGCTGAAACCTCAGCAGCTCTGGTGTACACACACAAAACTATCTACACTGTCAAACTACAATTTTACTATAGCTTAAAAATTATACACTAGTATAATACAAATAATAATACTTAATATAAAGACCATAATTAGTGTAAGACTGTATGACTCTATTTATGTACAGCTGTAGCTATCTACATACGTGTATGTAGCCATAGCTTGTGGGTAAGGGTATGATTTATTAGCCCATCAGCTGGGGGCAGGGAGGGAGAGCACTAACATTTTGGGTGGAAAGCCCATTTTCAGTGACTGTGTGGCTGAAAGCAGCAGCAATGCCTCCCTGCCCAGCTGTGCAGGCAGGGTGCACACCACAGGCAGGGCGCGCAGCATGGGCAGGATCGGCATGCCGCCTGGTGCCACCTGCGGACCCCAGCGGCTCCAGCACCTGGGGGCTGGGCTGGGGTGGGGCTGTGCCCAGGAGGAGTGGGCCCAGCCTTGCGGGGTGGCATGGCAGGGCAGTGTGGTGCAGACCTCCACTACCTTGCTAACTTGGGGCAGCAGGTTTGGCCCCAGTTGTGCTAATGGGGTGAGAAGAGCAGCAGGCACCGGGTGGCTGTGCCAGCCCTGGGTGGTGCAAATAGGCTGGGGGATACATGTTAGCAAACCCTTGGCAACCCATGAGTCCCTACTGGGGGCCAAAGGGAACAATTTCCCCACACCCTACTCTGGGAACATGAAGTGATGCTGGCAGCCACGCGAATGGCAGGGATGGGGCACACAGGAGGAGGGAGATGTGAGGAGTGAGCACGAGGGTGAAGGGTGATGCCTGCGTGGGCAGAGGGTGGGCTCTGTGTGTGTCAGATCCGGCACTGGGGAGGACACAGGGCAGTGAGAAGGGCCGCCATGAGGTGTCTGAGGACCACTGTCTGTCTGGGCTGCCTCAGGGATGGCACATGGATGCTCCTGCGCTCTGGGGTAAATCTTCCAGCTGCCTGGAGAGGTCTGAGGCTCAAATATCACGTCTGTTTCCAAACTGTAGGGCTGAGTTTGGGATATCGTCTAGGAGCTTAGCATCACTAGCTGCCAGGCCCTCTCCCCTTATAAGATGGCTGAATGCATTTGCTTGGCCCCACTGGCACATCCACACAAAGAAATTTCAAAAAAAAATAGGGCAGCTCTGCTTTAAGGATGCTCTAAACTCAAACCTGCAATTTTACCACTGACCTAGTGATTGTTCCAGTATCAAAATCTCTCCTAAACCATTGCCACCATGCTACTCCATGCCCTGTACCTTCCTCAGCACCCCTGTGGAGCTGGCTGATCCCCCCAGGGGTGCAGCGCAGCTGGCCAGAGGATGCTTGGGGCCGGAGCAGCTCACTGGCAGGCCCTGGCACACAGATGCTCCATGAGGGTCAGGCACAAGCTAACTGAATGCATAACTTTATTAAATAAATGCTTTGTCATGAGAAAAGACAAAGATCAAAGAGTAACATAAATTATAAGTTGAATAAATAGTATACAGCAATCTTCACTTTTTAATAAAATGTGAGATTTTTTTTAAGTACAAAATGCTAAACAGAGCATTAAGCTCTTCTTCCATTGTCAGTTTTTCACAAACTGTTTTGTTTTTTTTTCCCCACCAGTAAGATTATGAGTATTTCTTGTTTACTGAAAAAAAAACCCAAAACAATAAAAACAAAACAAAATGAAACAACAGAGCTACCGTATGTATGTAAAGCTATAAAAAGCTACCGTAAAATGTGTAGTGAGTATTGCTTAAAGATAAAAACCAGGCAGGAAACTCGGAATCTGGTGTGTTTTATCAACTGTGTTACAATGGTGGGTAACGTGCATGGTGATGTCTGTCCCAGTGGCAGTGGCGGGGGGCTGGCGGGGCTGGGGAGGGGGGCACAGTCGGCAGGGCTCCTAGCCAGGGCCAGGATAGCAGTCTGGAAGCAAGGTGAACTGTCAGTCGTTAAATATACAATGCTCCGTTCGGGAAAAAAATAAATCATCATCAACAACAAAAACTCCAACAGCAAAAAAGAGATTTCATGGGGAAGGGGGAGAAAAAGAGAAGGGGGAGAGAGCAGAGAAATAGTGCAAAATGCTCTTGTACTAGTGGTTTTCAAAGTCCACTGCAGTACAGACAAGGGGTAGCCCAGCTGCTGAGTGCCACTCCCCAGGGAGATGTGGCGGAAGGGCTGTCCTGACCCCTGCGCCATCCTTGTCCTCTCCTTCCCAGCTTGCATCCTGGATACTGACACAGCTTTGATGCAAGTACTGTGGCCAGAGACCCCCAGGCCTCACACCTCCCCTTGATGCATGAATCACCAGCATCGCCCCATGTGCCTCAACCCCCCACCTTCCCCAGCTCCCACATCTGCCCCTTTTGGTTTTCCCACCCTAAATGGAAAGAAGTGCTGCTGGGTGCTGAAAATGGGAGCACCTCGTCACTGCCACTCCAGGAGGTGGCCAACACCTCCTGAAGCTGCTCTCACCCCCAGCCTGACTCAGGCTCTAACCCCGGTCCTAAATATTAGTGCAGCCTGCAAACAGCCTCGTCCTGCCGGGGATCTGTGAGGGAGTGGGCAGCCAGGGGGTTGCTCGGTGCCCCATCCCGGGAGCCAAGCTGGTCTGTGGGGTGAGGGTGGTGCAACCCCCTCCTTGCATCCTCCTCCCCCCAGGTTGGTGGGGACAGGACAGGCAGTGCCACCCCACCACTGGATGCGTAGGGGGAGGGGAGGCTGTGTGGGATGAATTTTGGTGCTCTGGTCTCCCAGGGCCATGGCTGAAACTCGCTTTGTAGGGAAAGGTTGGGGATGCCCCCTGTGTCCCCCTCCCAGTATCATCATGGTGGCCATGTCATGAAACCATCACTGGGCCCTGTGAGCAGACCCTCACCGTGCAAAAGCATCAGCCCCGAAAGGCAAGGTCCATGGGGAGCTGCTGTCCCTCTGCCCACTCCCATCCTGCCCTGGTAGCATGTCTCTTTTCCCTGCAGCCAAAGGCTTTCAAGTTTTGGGAAGTTAAACAACAAAATAAACAACAAACAAAAAAGCAAGAAATAGGAAGAGAGAAGAAGGGAAGGGTCTTGGGGAAGGTGGTACTGGCCTATAACAGGAGGTTTTGCACAGGGATTGGCAAGTGGCGGAGACGGGAACAGTGTCGACAATGGCGACCAGTGGCCCCTGGGGTTAGCATGAGCGCCTCTCCTCCTGCCTCTGCACCCCATTCTTCACCTTCACCACACCATTAACCCACCACCCTGGTCAAACTGACCCTGCCCCATCAGCCCTGCAAAGCCCAGAGGGGTCCCTCCCTTGGCCCCAGCACACACCATGCTCCCCTTCAGCAACATGGGGGTCACCCTGCTCCAGCATTTTTTTTTTTTGTGGGGCAGATCTGCATTTGGTGGCACCCTCTGTTCTTTTCAGTAAGGAAAGAAGCCTTGTCCCCAGTTCCAAACATGCTCCACTGGGTCTCTGTGGAAGTCCATTGGCAAAACTTTCCCCCACCCTAACTCCGAGGGAAATAATGGCAGGGTGTCCAGTCCTGCCCTCGATCAGGGTAAGTGTCCCGGTGGGAGGCTATGAGGGTGCCCAATCAGTGATGAAAAGGAGCCTCCGCCAGACCCCCTTGGCATCGAATTCCCCTTGTCTCATCTCGCTGGCAGGGACCTGGTGGTGCTGTGGACCCCCTTTCCTCTCTGTCCAAGTCCGGGATGCTCAACAGGGCTTTGGGGGTGCAGAAACCTTCCCCCGGAGATCAGCTGTGTCCTTTGGCCAGCACCAGCTGCCAGCTCCAGCCATGGAAGTGGGCTGCGGTCCCTGGTGGGTGCATGTTTGCCCACTGGGACCACAGCACTCAGACCCCACAGCTCGCTTTCCTTCCTTCCCTTTGTTGCAGGATCTCCTCCTCCCAGTGCCAACATCGCGGAGACCCTTGTCATGAGGAAGCAAGAGGCAACAGTCCCAAAATTGAATGTAAAAATTTAAAACAACAAAATAAGTCGGGAAGGCAGCTGAGGTCTGTTCCAGCATGCCTGATGCAGTGGATCTCCATGGTGCAGTGGCTGCTGTCAATCAACAAGGAGCTGGGTCCCAGGTTAAAGGTGAAGGCCCATCACAGGATTTTGCTGCAAGGTGGTGGGAATCAGCCGTGGCAATATGAGTAGTATCCTCAATGCAAAAGAATGGAGACCGGCATTTTTCTACCCACAGGGAAGGCTATAAACCAGCCTTAACAAAAATCCAAGATAAAGCAAAGTGTAGGTTTCTTTGTTTGGTTTTTTGGTGGTTTTTCTTTTTTTTTCCCTGGAGCAAACCAC
This sequence comes from Falco cherrug, assembly GCF_023634085.1. Classification (NCBI taxonomy): domain Eukaryota; kingdom Metazoa; phylum Chordata; class Aves; order Falconiformes; family Falconidae; genus Falco; species Falco cherrug. Next base: position 26,902,421 of record NC_073704.1, on the reverse strand, counting down.
TTTTTGGCTGTGAAAGAAAAAAAAACGAACAAAAAATCTCCATAGTTGGTCTTCCTTGTGGTGCTGAAGGGTGGGAAGAGTTTTGGCCCCGATCCCCCTGTCCTCACGTAGGGATGCTTCAGTCTGGATGCTGATGGAATATCTGTAGAGTTGGCTCAGATGCAGCCCTTGGCATTGGCTGGGCCCTGATCCTGCAGGCACCGATGCTCCTCCATAACCCTGCTCCTGTTAGTCCAGCAGGTTATTATTATTTTTTGGGAAGGGGCAGTATCTCTCCCCCTGATTACACTTAAGCCTTCCAGACTGCAGGTGTTGAAGCAAAGTTTTGCAAGGAGAAAAAGCCACATCCGTGCACACACATGCTTGCACATGTGCACACAGGTGACAAATGCTTCCACACCTGGACGGATAACGGTCAAAGTTGTGCTTGTCCAAAAAGATTTATGACCTTCCATTCAAGAGGAACCAGATGGAGAAAGACATCTTTCCTTTTAGGATGATTTCCTTTTGAAGTCCATGGATATTTTTTGGGGGTATTCATGCTGTTGCAGGAGCTGTGTTTCCCTGCCTATCTCATCTCCAGACATGAGGCCAGCAGTCCCACACCTCCTCCTGACATGTCAAAGTCTGCCTGAATCTGGGGTGGTTGTTTGAGATGGAAATCAAATTGACTTGAGTGAGTGCCAGTGATGTGGGGAGAAGACTCCAGGGCACCACAGTGAGGAGGGGGAACAGTGGTGGCTGCAAGGTTTTATCTCAAGACCCTTTAGAAAACAACTAGCTAACCACCCCCCCCGCCCCCCCCCCCCCAAAAAAAAAAAAAAATTAACCTGCCCAAAACCCGTACTGGAAAATCACCAACTTGGAGAGCTTCCTACATTGGGGTGGCCTCTGCTTGTGGCAGGGGGGCGTGGGCAGTGTTGGGGAGAGGCGCAGGATGGTGGAGCGGCTGCAGCTGGTTTATTCTGGCTCTGTCCTTTCCTTGCTGAGTCCTTGTTGTCATGAGGCTGCTGTAGATTCCGAGTCCTCAGTTTCTTCAGGGTTTGTTTTTTTCTTTCTTTTTCTTTTCTTTTTGTGTTCTTTTCTTTTCTCTTCTTTTCTTTGCTCTTCTTTTCTTTTCCTTTCTTTACTCCTTTCTTTCCCTTTCTCTTTTTTCCCTTTTCCTTCCTTTCTCTTTTTTCTTTTCCTTTCTTTCTTTCTTCTTACATGAGATGAAAGGAATCGGAGTCCCGGGGCACAGGGAGGTGCAGAGGGGAGGGTGAAAGGGAGCCTGGGTAGGTAGTGATGGGGTGGAGGGAGGGGATGCAATTTCACTCCACGTTGCTGCTGTCGAATGCATGGCACTGCAGGTCTCCACTCAGGTAGTCAGTCCCTGGCAGCTTCATGCCGTATTTGTCCACACACCAACACAACCCACGCTTCCGGCCTCGGGAGGGCTTGCACTGGGGAGACATGCAAGGGCAGATATCAAGAGCTGGCCACCAGACGCCGTGCGGCTCCCTCACACTGGGGATCAGGATCAGCCATGCACTTTGCCCCTTTCACCCCAGCAATGCAATTCCCTGGGTAGGACTTAGCTCCTGGTCTCTGCTTTCAGCACATCTCCATCCCCGCTGGTACCCCAGCCTCGGGTTCTCTGACTTTTCCTCCCTCACCAGCTCCTCTCAGGAAGATGCTCACTTCAGGAGGGATGGCACTTGAACCCATCAGCAAGGCCACCCACCACCGCATGTGCCTGGAGATGCTCACAGCAACCTACCCACCAGCTCATCAGAGGAAAAATCTCCATCCTTCCCATCCAGGGCAGTGGCAGAGAAAAGCCTCCCTGGGTGGGGAGCATCCCTCCACAGGGCTCTTACCTGCTTCCTCTTGTAGAACCCCTTTCGGTCGCAGTTGGGGAGGTGGACAGCACGGGGGACCATCCGCTGGCTGCTCTTGAGCTCCTGCAGAGATGCCTCCATGTGCCTGCGGCAGGGGCCCTGCAAGCAGGGAGAAGATGGAGTGTGAGAAGGGGAGCACCTCACAGCTGCAAATGCCCCCAGGTCTCCTGCTCCTTCTCCACCAGCACCCGCTCCCTAGGGGGCCAAAGCCCTCCCACAGCCCCCTGCCCATGGGAGCCCCACAGAGGGAAGGTGAAGGCACCCACGAGCTCAAACTCTTGCCGGAGCTCAGGGATGACGACGCGGGGGTGTGCTGTGTTCTCGGCCATGCCCACAAACTTGGCCAGGGTCAGCTTCTTCCGGCGGTCCTTCTTCAGGGCCTCAGCTTTGAGCTCGGAGAGGCGCCCATGCTTGGGCCGGTAGGCCTTGGGTGGGTAGGTTTCCTCTGTCATTTCTGACGTGGTTGGCTCCTCATGCTCTCGGGACTCCCGTTCTGGAAGACAAGGGGTACCAAACCATCAGGTCTCCATGAGCTGACTGGGGCTTGCTTTTGCGTAGAAAGCCTCCTGCCTGACCCCAGAAGACATCTTTGCAACAGACAGGATGGGAACAAATGACCAAAGAAATCCCTTTCCCAGCTGCTGCTACAGCTCTGGCTTTATCCCACTGTGTGGGACTTGACATGGATTTTGTGTGACCCTCAAGCTCAGGATAGGAAGGTGTACAGAGGAGTTGGGGGTCTAGCATGGACTCCTACATACAAAGCCATCATCAATGCAGTGTGTCAGTGGAAAAAGCCTGGTAGGAGGGTTATCCCATACCCAGAAAGGACCAGATGACACACAAAATGTGGCAGAGAAGCCCCTCTTTAGCCATGGTGAGAGGATTAAGTGACAAATTCACACCCTAACCTGCCTTGCAGTTGCAAGAATAAAAGCCAGGGATGCTCAAAGATGAGACAACTCCAGAGTTAAGGTCAATCACATAGCAAAGCCATCATGCAGCTGGGCAGACACTTCAGCAGCAATGCCAAAGACGTGGCTGACAAGTGCTGGGATCTCCAGGGTCCTCAGCTTGCAGCCCCAAGCTCATGGGACTGAACCAGCCCCCATCCACTGGCACGCACCAAGCAGCCAGCAAAGCCCAGGGTAACACTGCCAAGTGGTGCTCCTGACTGTAGCTGCAACCGATGGTACCAATGGCAAAAGAGAGCATGTTTAGGTTCTGTCCACAGCAGTTGCCTTCCCATAGACCCCCCAGATCGCCCCAGCATGACCTGTGCCAGCAGGATGCAGTCAGGAGCCCTGTGCAGTTATATATAGGAGCAATCTGGTGACTATCTAAACTTAGATGACTTGTGACATTTAGTACAGCCACCAGAGTGAAAAAGGGTTATTTCTGGACTAAATTTGAATAGAGTTTAAAGCTTCTGAGGCCCTCAGTCTCCCAGCCCCTGGTTCCCAGCAGCCCTGTGCCGATACCAGCTTTGTGCTGAGGCTGATGGATGAGCAGGGGAAGGAAAAGCGTCAGACCAGCTGAAATCCCTCCCTGCATGGTGTCTCCCATGACTTCGATGCCGGTGAACCTGGCTCATCCCCTCCTGCAGCCCTATAGTGAAGACAGCAGGACACCAGTTTTACCCCTCCTTGCAACATCACTGCTGGGACAAAATTAAAAAGCTCAGCATGAAAATAAGAGTGGATAACCTGCCCCCAACAAGGCAACAGGAGTCACCCTGCAGGCCAGCAGCTCCCTGGAGCCCAGGTGCAGCCCCAGGGGGGAGGAGGGAGCCTCTGCCCCACTGGGCTGCCCAGGGGTGCCTGGGGGACACCCAGCAAGGGGTGACAGATGCACTTCTCAGCAGCAGAAGGCAGCACCAGTCAGTCACACACAGCCCAGCCAGAGGTCTTGGAGGTGGCCCAGGGAACAAGTTGGTCACTGGGCCCACAAACCTGCCATGGCTACTGGTCTCTTCATCCTCCTTGCCAAAGTGAATCTGCCTTCTCCCAGCAAAACTGAAGAGTTTTCCATAGCCACTTATTTATTAAAGCAGCCCCTTTTTTTTCTCTTTCCGAAAGAACAGCACTGGATCAGCATCCCAGACTCAGCGGCCTCCTAACTGCCCATGGCAACATAAGTGACCCCATGCACCATCCTCAGGGCTCACACTTCTCCCTAGGACAGCATCCTCTTGCCGTTTTGCCCCATGCTTGGGTTCTGTTTCTTGCTGCAGGACTCAAAGGCCCCCACAGGTTGGGGGGTCCTCTATTATACGGGGATGATGGACAAGGAATAGGGAAAAGACTAATTAAATTGGGAATGATCTTGTCCCCCACTAAATGACACTGTACAAGGTGTAGTAGAAGAGCATCCTTTGCCACAAAATGTTGCAGCAATCTAAGGTCTGACAGGAGACAGGACGAATCCGCTGTGACTAAGCCCTTCCACAGCAATGAAACACACTGTCATCTGTTCCAGGAATCACCTCCAGCACCCACTGCCAGGGCATCTCCCTGGGCTGCCCTATGGTGATTAAGGGCAGGGGAGGATTCACACTGGTGCAGGCAACCCTGCAATAACACAAGAGGGGCACAGCTCATTACCTCTGCAATAACAAATAAGAGAGGCACAACTACCTGGGTAAATCTAAAATAACAAACAAATGGGACAAGGCAGTGAGGACTCAGTCAGAAAAAACAGCACAGGGTGTCCAGTTCCCAGTTCTCACACTGCAATGGGTGTTTGCAGCAGCTCATCCTGCTCGTATGGTCAGCAGCTTCCTGCAAGCTGCCAGCAAGCCAAAGCGAGCTGGGGACTAACGTGGAGCCCTTTCAGCAGGGAAGATGGGAGCCACAGGAGCCCGGTGCTCTGCAGAGGGAGCTGAGGGCTGGCATGCACCAAAAGCTGCCTAGCTCCCAGTCCAAGTTCAATGCTTCCTGCAGGGCTAAAAAAGTACCTGGAACTGACACCCTTCACCCTCCCTGGCACACATGGGCCACCCCTCAAGTAGCAATACAACAAGGGATGGCTGTGGTGGGACTTCTCCATCTGCTGCTCAGCAGTGGTGTTTAGTTTGGGGGTTTATTTCCCAGTGAGAACCCTGTGGATGCATTGGAGAGATCCCTTTCTTCCACGTTCTGAATTTTTTTACAGCCCAATTTCCTTCAGCAACAAGGCTGAAGCAGTCCCTGCTCATGCACCTAACTATGTTCCCTAATTTGATATTAACAAGCTAGTTTTGACAAACTGAAGGGCAGAGGTCTCTGACACACAAACTCCTGACAAGCTCTGGGCAGGTGGTAAGAGACCTTCCCAGTGCCAACAGGAGAGGGAAAGGCAGAGCTGGGGCTGGCAGCACCCGTGCAGTCCCCCCCCCCAAGCCCCTTCACCTCCTGGCTGGCTCATCCACGTCAACCTGCAGCTGCTCACTGCAGCTGGGACCAGACACCCACATCAGCATCCCCAGAGCCCCTGCACCCGCCTGCCCATCCTCACCCACCACCTCATTCATTAACCTCCGTCTGACACCCTGGGCTGGCTTGTGGCAGACAGCACTGGCACCGCTGTGCCTCTGCTCCCAAGGAGACGCTGGCAGAAGCAATGCCCAGTTTTCCTGAATGAGCCCTAATTATGCCTGTCTGAGACTCAGGAAGAAGGCTGGAGTTCCTCCTCCCTTGCTGTCAGGATCTGGCCTGCTGCACGGCCCCTTCCCGCACACTTCCATCTGCCTTGCCAACCCGGCGACTGGGTTTCAGGCAGGCGGCTGTTTGCAGAGGCAGAGCGTGCTACACCTCAGTGTTTCAGCTGCAGGCACAAGGCATAGGCAGGAAGGCCCTGCTCACCATCTCTGCAGCTGGGGAACAGTGGGAAGCAGGAGGTGGGTGGCTCTCAGATCTCTATCCCTTCTCCCCGCTCCTCAGTAGGAGGTGACCTCCAAAAGGAGATCCCAGGCTTACTGACCATGCAGAAGAATGACAATGCTGGCCAAGCTGAGGATGCCTGGCTAGCCTGGAGATGCAGCCTGGGTGTAGCTGCCTCAAGGGGATGTTGACCCTACAGCCAAAGCAGGAGACTGAACTCAACTCAGAGCCACTCCATGGCTTTGTGTCTGGTCTGACGCTGTGGTGCCCATGGAAGACCCAGGGAAAGATGAGCAAGCATCTGGAGATGTTCCTGACACAGGTCAGGCCAGAAGGACTGCGCTGTTTATGTCCTAATCCACGCAGCTTCCATGAGCCCTGGGAGGCAAAAAATACCCACAGCAGAGCATAGGCTATCCTTTGCCCTGGGGCTGAGGGCACAGAGCCCTCTCCCTGCTGTGGGCTGGCCACAGGGAGCTCCCTAGTAGAAGCCATTTCCAACCCTTTCACCCTGCCCCTACAGAAGGGACTTGGAGTACCAAAATACCAGGCAGTTTTTGGGAAGCTGCAAATTGCTCCTGTCTGGCTGCCTGCTGCCATCCTCAACAGATACCACCCAGAGCAGCCCATGCACCTTCCTGCACCTGGGCCAAAACCCAGCTGGGTTCTTCTGTGCTTCAGATGTTTTGGACACGTGTGAAGTCCCCACAGGGTGTGTGTGTGTGTGTGTTCACATGTGGGTGCAGGGCGTGTGGGAACACCACCTCCCTGCCTGCTGACATTAGAGAGCAGAGCAGGAAGCTTTTTCCAAATAGCTAGGAGGCTTGAATTTTTGTAACATATTTTCATCAGTTTCTGGCAGAAAGGTAGGAAAAGTATCTATTGACTGCTGCTGCTAATGATCCGTGCTCATTGTATCCACAGCCCACTGCTAGAGGACTTGCTGTTCCATCCAAAAACTCCCAAAAAAGCCACGTGCATCTAAGAAGGAAAAGCACAACCACAGCAGAACCTTGCTAAACAGCCCTCTTGATTATCATGATTACTATTTACAGCATGAGCATTAACATAATACACCACTTAAGCAGGAAGGTGTTGGAGGAAGATTTAACGGGAATCTCATTTAAACCTCTAGCACAGGAACAACAGCAACTGTCACTGGTAGAGACCTTGAGAAGTTGCCCAGTCCTTCCTCTGGCCCCAAACTTGGCCATCTCTCTTCAGAGGTGCTCATTACAAGATGGAAATTAAGGCTTGTATTACCCAGGGCTGAAACATCGCTGGTTCCACAGCAGCGTCTCCCACTGAACAGTGTGCTGCAACAGTGCACAATGTCTGTGCTCTCCACTGGAGGAGGATCTACCCCCAGAATGAAGTACCACCTCCCAGTATGCCCATGAAGGGAATATCTTCAGCTGCAGGACTTCAGGAGTGACCCCCTCCACCCTGCTTTTCCAGTGGGCTCCCTGTGATTTTGGGCCCCGGTGGCAGCTATCTTTGGAGTACCCCAGTTTCTGTCCCATCACTGCTTACAAGATGGTATTTTCCAAATCTTGCTGCCTGATTTCTGACACTTTGGCTTTCTTTTTTTGGGGAGGCACATTTTGGGATAAGATACCTAGGCAGCTGGTGCTGGTCATGGAGAAAAGGGAAAAAAATTACGGGAGAGGTTGGGGAGGGATTTTTTCTGCAGTTCCCATCAATCGGGACCCAGAAGTGCTAATCAGAGCCAGATCCGGACACTCCTTCCAAGCTTTACCCATAAAAAGAGCTACCCAGCACAAACAGCTGCAGACTCCCTATCTACGGCAGCTCCATTATCTGCCCAGCCCCACGCTGGCTGCTTACATCTTCATGCTGGACTTTACACTCACATGCAGGCAAAGGCAATGATTGCTGAAATCAATGTTTGTCTCCTTCCCTGTACCGGCTGGAGGGATGTGATCCTCCCATTTCTCCTTCCTCCCACTCCTTTACAGTACTGGTTCTTGCTGGAAAATGTAAAGCAGCTTCCCTGGGCTCTCTGTGGCTAGGAGAGGATAAACATCGGTGCTGGCCCTGAATACAACTTTTGCACTTCCAAATCATGTTAGAGTTGTACCTATTTTCCTTCAGATGGGGTCTTATACAGGAAGTCTATGCTCGGGTCCCTGGCTGGTAAAATCCCCCATTGTGCCTTTCCCCCAGCTGCCCTCCCCACTTGTCCCCACTCCAAAGGAGGTGACATGCCTGATCTATGCTGAAACCTCCTGGAATGAGCAGACAAGTTCCTCTCCAGCCTGGACTTGCACCTTTGACGATGACAGGAAAATAAAAATCCCTCCCTCCTGATCAGCACACAGGAACAGCCACTGTGTATGCAGTCTTGAAATGCAGGCAGGGAAGGGATAATGCAGATGGGGAAGGGATGCAGAGCAAGAAGGGTCATCTCATCTCGCACCCTTTGGCAGCTGGAAAGTGCAACTGAGCAAAAGCATTCCTGAGATCTCTGGGGGCTGCCTGGATTAGCCCATACAGAAGGGAGCTTTCACTGCCCTAATGAAGACCAGCTCATTAAGGTTCCCATCACAGGCACAACCCCAGCAGCATGGTGGCAAATGACTCCCAGCCCTGCGTGCAGCCCCGCAGGGGTGGGCAGTGGAGCCAGCTCAGGCGTTATGCCTGGGGTTGGGGTCACTGCTCCGGACCACCGCCCCGGTGAAGTCAGGCATCAGATCCAGGCGGCCATCCAGCCTGAGGCCGTCTGGCATCCACTGGAGGAGGAGCAGCCAGGGCTGGGGATGCAGGCTCCAGCCGGTCCCTCTGCTAGACCAGGGCATTGACTGCTGGAGAGCCAGCTGCAATGTGCCTTGGACTTTTGATGAACTTTTGTGCTTTGGTGGGGACTTGGCAGCAGGCCGGCATGGCCAGTCTGGTGGGAACTGTCAAGGGAGCACACTGGTGATGCTCACAGGTGATGAGAGACTGGGAGGAGACACCACACACTAAAAAGGACAGAAAAAGAGCAGCCCTCCTTGGACTGCCACCCTACCTTCCCCAAGTCTTAGCAATGTACAACAGGCATTTATGACAGATCTTGTCAACTAATGCCCGTCCACTAACACAGAGGTGTTAGGGCTTCGCTGGCTGGCTAAACTCCAAGTCCAAGTCACTGCATTGACACTGCACCCTCCAAATTTTGACCAGCCCCATCATCTGGCTTGGATGCTGATTTTAGGGTGGAACAATGCATCTCGGGGGGCTCCAGTCTCTCCTCCTGTGACTCCAATAGTCACACTTAGGCCTCCAAAGGACTGAAGTTAATAAAGGTAAATCCCACCACCTCTTCAGTGCTGGTCCTCTCACAGCCTGTGATGCAGCTCTCTTGGGTGGCAGTTTTACAGGCACAGGAGCAGTGGTAAGAAAAACCAGACCCTATTTCCTTCACTGGGAATTAGGTACTCCAACAGCTGCCAGAAGCAGCAAATCACTTTTGTGATTTGCAGAGTGTGGAAGGAAGTCTTTAGCAGTCTAAGCATTGTCAAAGCACCCATAGAAACGCCCATTCTGCCCCACCATGCCCAGTCCCCTACCAAAGACATATGACCAGAGTCCAAATAGTCCATGGCCCAAAAGCCATACAAGCTTTTGGAAGAGAGCTCTGGGGTATTCCAATGCCTTATATCCCTGTTACAGCATGATAAAAGTTGCTGGAACCTTATTCTCTTGTCTCAGAGATACCCTTTAAGAGAAGGATAAGTATCAGTAGGACCAAGCTCAGAGAACAGATGGAAAAGCGGCCACAGGGCTGGAAGGACTCAGCCTTAGGTTAAGGCTTATCTCCATTTTATTAAGCCAAGAGCTGGGAGAATGCATGGGAACAGCTCAGGAATATCTGGAAAGCCTCAGAGAGCAGGGATGGATGGCAGAGGGATGTGCTATACTGTGTCTTTTTTTTTTTTTAAAGTTACTGTTTGGGCTTTGCTGAACTACCCTGGAAGACCAGTTCTTTCTCAGGAGATTACTGTCTCCTCAGCAGAAACCTGTGTATGTAGATTGTGCTGCATCAGCCAGGGCTCACTTACAGAGCGTGAATATCAGGTGCTTGGGATGCCCCCAGGTTCACAGAGGATTCATGGGAAAGGGAGATCATCATCCTGATGACCTTGGTGTCCTCATACAGAGCTGGATGGGGGAGAAATGCGGCTCAGCATGTGGGAAAGGAGCTCTCAAGGGAACCAGTTCATGTTTTGGTCTGCTCTGAAAGCACAGGGCCTATCTGTAGGAACAGATCTCTGGGTCAGCACCACTTCTCCACAGTGCCAGCAAGTGCCACGGAGGTGGAGAGGTACAGCTATGGGAACTGGAAATGTAAAGAAGGATCTGTGTTGCTGTGTGCCAAATGATACTTCCCTGAGCTGCCCTTCCTTGCTGCAGCCACAAAATAAAACTCCCTGGGAGCAACTCTTTAGAGCAAGGAGAAAAGCAGGTTTAGATATGGGGAGCTCCATGATGTAAGGGCCTTCCCTACACGTTGCTAGCTGTTAGTTCAGCAGACTACAAGGATCCATGCTGTTCTGGAAGACCCAAGCTTGGGCACTAGCTAGTGGGCTGGGCTGTTCTCGCCTGGTATGTACAAGCAAGGATTTGGGCTCACTGAGAGGTGCTGCCTTTGATCTACCTCTTTCTCTCCAGAGAGCTCCCAGATCAGGCTACAATCAGTTCTCAATACAGGCTTGGGAATTTGCAATGTATATACAAGACACACCAAGTCCAGGTGAGAGTCTGGGTCAACAGGCAGCATGGACAGAGACTTTGGATTCACAGTGACAACCATTTCTGTGCAAGAGAGAACCCAAAATGTCTAACCAGTAAATAGTAGGGAAATCTTCCAGTTTCTCCCTCTGGTAAGATGATGAACAAACATCCGTACATTTCAATTAAATGATGCCATTGTGCACCATCTTGCAAAATTGCAGGCACCCTGTTTCTAGATAGCTGCTTGTATCAGCCTGACCTTTCCTGAACAAAGTTATCTTCCAGGGAACTGAACTGGCAAGTGGAGGGGAAGGAATTATTTCAGAATGAGATTTACATCAAGAAGCTCCTGTTGCTGAGGCACTGATGATAGGAAGATAAAACATATTTCCTTCACATCATCTGGAGACTGCAGATGTTCCTCATTCCATATGCTGAAACTGCAGAAGAAGCTGAGAGCTGAATTGAAGAATGACCCAGAGAAATCTAAATAAACCAGCTTTCAACATCATAGTGACCAAGGCATATTTTTCCTTCCTGGAAAGGATGAAATCATTCAGTCTTTCTTAGTCTTGCATCTCTTCCAACAAATCCACCCTAGTGGCAGATTCCATTGGTTGTAATAAAGGCGGCAAAAACCCCGCCAGGCTGCCAAGGAACTAAGAGCAGAAAAGAGCAAAGAAGGAAAACTCAGGGAAGGCCTAAGAAAAGCCATTAAGATTTATGCTAAACTCTTTGGTCTGCTTACGGATGAAGGTGGGTTTTGCCTTTTGATCAGGGTTTTGAACCTGATTTAGTCTCATATTGAGAAGAAGCTTTTAACAAATGGACTGCTGGAACTGAATCTGAACACTACTCCCACTGGAGGCTGGCTGGTGGTCTCCATCAAAAGATCCATCCCCACTTAGGTTATTGAGGGCATCCACCAGCCTCAACAGCAGCCAGTAACCAGAAAGGCCACGAAAACCAAACCCTTTGCTTGACCCAAAAAGAGGTGAAGGCCTATCAGGTGGAGTCTGGAGATGCACCTGTGTCAGGTGCTACATGAGAACTAGTCTAACACCACAAGTATTTCAGGTGTGCAGCTGTGATTACAACCTCCAGCCTAGCCTGGATTAATTTCTAGGCCTTAGGCCCGACTTCACAGCTCTGCCCTAAACCAGATGGAAAATATCTGTGAGATCACCCATTGCTCATCTCTGTGTCAGCACCAGATGACACGTTGTTACGTGTACCGTCCAACCTGACTTTTACAAGCTCCAAGCAACGAAATCTCCACCTCTGCCCTCAGGACTCCCTTCTACTTTCTTAATAGCTCCTTCTATCAGAAAGCCTTCGCCTGGAGTAGACCTAGCTATTATTTAATCTCTCAGTCCACTTAAGTTGTACCACAAAAAAGTAACAGGTTTGATGTTCACGTTCTGACAATATTGATAAGCAGAAACTTGCCCAGGCTTGATCCTGAATGGGTAACTCTTGCCTTTCCTAGCCATTTCCCTCCCTGCACTGCATACATTAACCAATTCCCTTTGGTCCAACACAACACAAAAAATGCTTTTCAATGTTACAAAAATATCATGGGTCCCTTGATGGAGCAAAGGGTACAGACCTCCATTTTGGGGTCTGAAACTCCAAGAAAGAGAACTGATCACTCTTTGCCACAGGTCCAGAGCCCTTCTGCAATGATAAAAACCCTCTTGCACTTCGTTGTTTTCCCTGCGACCTCAAGCCACCTCTGCTGTTACAAAACCAAATAACTGAAGACTGAAATGGTTATGAAACAATGTGGTAAAACGTCACCCATTTCTGCTATTGCTTCAGGAAACTTTGCATTTAGACATTATTAAAATATATTAACATATATGCGGCTGTGGCAGCACCGTAATTGACTGATGGACAGATATAAGACATGCTGCCCCTTCCTAATAAAGCTTCTTCTTTTCCAGCATCTCCTTTAAATTAAAAAGTGAAAGCCAGGTTCCATAGCTATTCATTGGCTTATTTAATTAGTAGATTTGCATCATCAGTCCAATGCATAACAACCGATTCCTTAAGCATGAATAATAAATAGGTCTGTTGATTCAATTGTCTCCTAAGGATGAATCCCATCTGAATTTGGAAAAAGAAAATATTTCTACTGGTTTTCTACTAAAAGAATTATTACTGTTGGCCAACTTTGCCTTCAAAGTTATCACTAAGATACATTGCCTCCCCTGGTTAGCTAGGGGATTACTTCCTTAAGTATCTGTCAGGATTACCTTCTTGCCCTTAAATAGCAACCAGACCAGTTACCTCCATCAACATAACAATTACCTCCATCAGTCAGCCAGCTGTATCCATCCAACAAGCAAACAAACTAAACTGCAATAACAGCCCTCAAGGCAGGCAGCTGCTAAGAGCTTTCCAATTCTACCAAGCCAACACTGTCTTCAGCTTTGGCCTCACAGTCCTTTGAGGACTGAGGCTGCTGACTCCCACAGAGGGGATTACGTGCCTGAAAGCCTATGATGCCCTGAGCCAAGAGGAAAGGTGCTCAGCATCTTGCAGGATCAACCCCTGACAAGGTAATAGGGAACGATGTGCCAGTTTGCTGTAGGAGGTATTGATCTCCCATTCCCGCATTCTGCATGAAAGAGGCAGTACCACTGGGGTGGAGGGTTGGGAAAAAATTTTCATAGGAATAATAGGAAAAATAGGGGTCTGGAGAATGATGGCAATCATGAGAGCAATGCTTTATGCATACACACATAAGAAATGCCCACTGACTCCATGGGCATAAATTTAAGATGCCTCCTCAAGGTTTAGCCTGTTGACCAGAATCTTTCTCCAGCCAGGGAAGGTTTGGACCTTCCTGCAGGCATAGGGTAAGACAGGTGTGGTCTCCCAGCCAGAAGCTGATGGTTAAAAGATGTGGGCTGATGGGCAGTTAGCACACGTCCTGGAAACATCATAAGTAGACAGGAGACCCACCAAAACATGCTGGAAAATGGCTTTCTTGAGAGCAAATTTGCCTGCATCAGAGCACTGAGAGTCCCAAAATTCTGCTAATACATTATGCTGGCTTCTGCTGGGATTAACTGTGAGCTGTGGATTGACATAAACAGTCAGGGGTCCCCTCAGATCACTAGCATCAAAGAGCCACCTCAAAAACAGTATCTTGCTGAGAGTTGTCTTGGCTACACAGCTGAAGGAATAGGGAGTGTCTTGTGGGGGCTGAGTGGCGAGGGGATGGGGGACGTCACTCCTTCATCACCAGATGTGACATGACCCTTCCAGGATGGGCTGAGGCATCAAGCATGACCCATGCCCAGTGACCTCGGACAGGCAGCCCCGGGGCCCAGGAGCGCTGGCACAGCTGCCACCCTGCTCTGTGACCCACTGGCAGCCTGCACATCACCTTGGGGTGACCCAGTGTGGAGACCTTTGCTAAATGGACCTGGCGGGCCCACATCTTAGGGGATCCCAGCATGGGGGGCCAGATATCCCTCTCCTCCTTGCCAGCAGAGCCTCCTCACGCTTTTGGCTACACCTGTCCTGAGGATAAACAGATAATATCTTTTTGCCTGTAAAAAATCTCCTTACAAATGACTAGGTGGTTATTATGCTGGCTGCCAGTGAGTTCACCCAGGCCAAACTCTTTGGATCATTTTTGACCTCTGCATGAACCATGTCTTCAGGTCCTGCTGCTTCCTCCTCCTCAATGCTGGAGGTTGTTTCTCCTGCTCTCAGCTTGCCACATCTCAGCAAACTTGCCATCTTTTCCCAATTCAGTTCTTCTTTCCTGCTTTCCCAAAGGCCAGCTGTGGCTGCCTGGGCAAAGAGAAGTTTATAGGGTCTCAGCGCCCTCAGTGGCCCCAGTACCATCTCCTCCACCAATGCTACCAGGCACCACTGCCCCCCCCACATGTCCTCCAGACCTGGCATGGGGCTGGAGCTGGACTTGCTGCCCTCTGCAAGCTGCAACCTATCCGCACTTTCACTGGGATATCTCTTGGGGTATTTAACTAATGTAGATCTAGTCTATCCAGAAAACACAACCCACCTCCAAGCAAGGGGGTTGAGTTCAGATCCACACAGCTGGCTGGGAGGAGTATCTTGGGTCTATCTCCTTCCTTGCTTCCCGTTGTTTGATATGCTCACCTGCTGCATCTCATTTCTCAGCCCTCAGTGGGAGGATAGGGTAGGCCAGTCTGCACGCCAATATCTGATCTTGTTGGCAAAATACCGATGTGCCAGTCATAAGCAGAACCACTGCACCTAAGAGAGGTTTGTGTGTGCTGCCTGGAAACCATTCTGCTGCAGAGACAAAAATGTGTGTGTGTGTGCGCGCACACACATTAAATGTTCGCGCGGGTGTGCATGGGCATGTGAACACAGGTACATGTGTGCGTACCTTCACTTGCATATCTTTCCTGTGCATATTAGCCCTACTGCTCTGCAGCCCACATCGAGGGGCGCATGTGTTGCAGCCAAATTCTCCATTTATGTCTGACATTGAACTTGCACTACTAAGTGCTTGGTAAAAAAACAGGCAGGATTTGCTGTGCCATGGGCCCTTTTATCTACCCTGTAACTTAGCATGGGTGAAACGAGCAGCAACTGTTCTTAGTCACTTGCTTTGCTGAGCAGAGGAGAACAAGCCCCAGAGGGGCTGAGGTTCCTGCCTTCCTTCCCAGACTGCTCCCAGGCTTTCCAGTTTGGGTGAAGAACGCTGGGAACTGCCAGTGCTGTAACAACTCCAGCAGCTGCTCCTGCATCTGCAACGTTTTCTGACCCAGCATGAGTAAAACTTCCAGTGGACGTTAGGAGGAAGCAGAGCACCATGCTCTGTGCGAGGCAGCACCCGCTTGCTGCATCTCCTCCTCTCCTTCCTCCCCAGCTGCCGCGACACACGTGTGCCAAACTGTGCGACAAAAGAACCCGGGGGCTCTCTTGAAGCTGGCACAAAATGCACTGAGGCTCTCCTACCCCCTTCTTCCGAGCCTGAGGGGACACCTCACCCTGCATTCATGCAAATGCTTCCGGTCGCACACAACTCTGCTCACGCTGCTGACGCTGACCTGCCAAAACCGTGACGGTCAATTGGGCACAGGATGCTGGTGCTTAAATATTGACGCGAGAGGAAACGCAGCCTTTCTGCAGCATCCCCCAGGTTTGTGGAAGCTCTCATTTAAGGCCAGCCTCTGTTCTCTGCTGCAGCAGTGCCGGCTCTGGAGGGGTGCCCTTCGTTCACCTGGAGGGGGTCCAGGCTGACAGTGCTGTGTGGGAGCTTGGGACCAGCTCTATCACTCATGCACGCACGCACACACAGAGCCACGTCTTTTCTCCAGTGAACTCTGCTGGCACCCGACAGGAATTTCATTTGGATCAACTACTTAATATTCTCCCTCCTTCCTTAGAAACCAGGCTGCTGAAAAATCTTTCCAGCCAAGGCCCCTCCTTTCCTGTTTGAACCACCCCATCCCTCCCTCCCCCGTACACACACACACCACAGAAACCCAGCTCTCTTGCTGGCATCTGATAGATTTCACCCTCGTTTTTTTAAAAAAATATATAGTTATTACTGTTGAAACTTCAGATCAAAAGAGAAATGGAGATTTTCCTGTTCCAGATCTGAGGCTTTGCAGGCCTGTTGCTACTAGCTTTTTGCCTTGACTGCTCAAGAGCTGCTTTACACAAAGAACCTGCTGCTTGCACCAGCCGGGTCCCTCCCTGAGCGACACATGTTCACAAGCCAGTGTGTCCCAAGTGCCCTGCTCCCACGACCCCTGCCCTAACCCTCACCCTTACCCTGGACCTCATCATGGGGCTGCCCACCTGTCCCATCGCTTGCCCCTGAAACCCCACATGCCTGAACAGGGAGCAGAAGAGCACAGGAAGGAGAAAAATGGTGGTGGGGAATATGTCAGAGAGGGATAAAGGACTGCACCGAACACAAGCTGCAGGAAACTTGGGCTCTGCAGCACTCCTCCTCCGCCTACTTCCAGCTGACGCAGCAAAGACGATTTTCTTAGGGCTAATACTATAACACGTCCCCCCGTCCCCCCCCTTTCCCCTCCTGGTTATCGTTGGCTCACGGTTTCGCAAGGAAACTTGCCAAGTCTTGCTCGCTTTCTAGAAAGAGAGCAGGAATGAGAAAGGAGAAGGAAATATTTGACAACCTTTGTTTTTCCATGAGCCTTTCTAGGGCAGCAGGCTCCAATCTGTACCCTTCGCTCCCCAGTGCTCAGCCTGACCCTGCTGTCTCAGCAGGAGGAAGTCTGGCGGGAGCACGGGGGAGAAAAATGGAAAGACGTGGTGCAGTTCAAAGGAAACCTAAACAAAACAGAGAAAACCCAGAATCCTGCAGCCTGTGCCATAAATGAAGCTCATTCATGTTTTTTTACCAGGAACAGTCAATTACAGCAGTGATGTTTGGCTTTCGGTAAAGGACAGTGTCTGACTGTTGTGCCAGGAAGGACTACAGGGACTGTCCTGTCAGTACCTACACATCCATCTACTTAAAATGAGCCTTACCAAAGCCCTTTAATCCCACACTTGCTTTCATTTCTAACTTCTCAGCAAACCAGGAGCACACTCTGCCCAGTAGCTCCAGCATTTCCCAGTACCACTGTGCCCAGCTTCCAGAAGAGGAAACTGAGGCACGGTACCCAGGAGCATCTTGTCCCCAGGCAAAACATCTGGTCTACAGGAGAGCCAAGCCTGGCCTCCCAGGCTTGGGTTCTTGCAATACCACTTGTTGCATCTCCACATCGACTATAAGGAGGAAAGCATCTGCGATTTTAAACTTGGCCAGCGCAAGAGCAGAAATAGATGGAAATGCAGTTTGATCTAGTCCTCGCCGCTGTCACATAGTTTATTTTGCAGAGTGCCGATTCTTTCCCAGTGGTTCGCAGCTCAGGGCCAATTTTGGTCATTGATAGATGGGAGGGCCAGGCCAGCTTCCCCAGCTCACGGTCCCTGCACTGCTGGCCAAACTGGCAGAGGCCAGAAAGTTCAAGTCAAACTTCATTTCTTTCCTTGCCCCGTTGCTTAGAAACACGCCTATGAAAATATACTTTGTTCTCACATGCTACCAGTTGAATGCCAAGAGTTTTTCCCTTCTCCCATCCTCAGGAATTCCTGATTTATTTTTTATTTCTTTTTTGCAATCTCACATATCTCAAGAGGAGCCTGCCTGTCTCCTGTGACTTCTCGCAGCAGCCTTTCCGATCCAGGCTCATCTCCTGGCTGTGAACAAAACCCGTCAAAAAGAGCCCCCTGTGGCACTTGGGGAGTCCAAACTGGAAGTGCAGGTAGTGCCAGGGGGTTGGTTTTGCAACAGACCTGCAACGTCTTTCCTGTCCCTCTCCTTCTCAATTCAGTAGGTGTTCCCCATCCCAAGAAAACCAAAAGCACTGATATTACAAAGGGACTGGCCAAAGTTTTCATGCAAAGCACCTGTTAAAGGACCAGTTTCCCTGGGAAGAGCGAGGCAGGTGGAACAAAAGGACATTCACAATTGGAGCCAAGTGCCAAAGCTTTTTCGGGTGCCTTCTGTCTGCATGGTGCACCCTCGCCACAGGCCCAAGGATTGGCCCCACTCTCTCAGCCACTGTTGGGTTTCAGCTGCATAGCTTTGCCTTCCTGACCACACCACCTGCCCCGGCCGTGCACACATACACACGCAGAGTAAATAAACACTGAGCATGATGAGCTCTGGGATGCTTCACATAGCTCGTCTGCCAGTGGGTTATTGCCCAGCTTCCTAGGCTCCACGGCAGGAATGCTGCTCCTGGCTTCGCCCTGCACTCCCCACACAGGTCCCCTCCCAGCCCTCACCCCCTGAAGCTCCCCTTCAGAAAACCAAGCTCAGCTTTGCTGTTTCTGGCAGATTTTAAGGGAGTTTGGACATTCGTTGTCATTTGAGGGAGGGGGGAACTTATACACAGAATTTGGTTTTGCTCTGAAGGATGGAGCATAGCAACACAACCACTGCCTGCAAGCAGCGAAGGGGAAAAAAATAAAAGCATCAAGATTTATTAGGTGCTAGAAAGGAGAAACGGATTCCCATTGTGTGGGTATAAGCAGAAGCTTGCTAACTTTCATGGACCAAAAAAAGTGGGGGGCATGTTTCTGGGTTTTTTTTGCCAAGTGATTGCCCAGTCCCCCAGACTGGCAGACACCCTCCCCTTCACGCCATGGCAGAAATACAGATGTAATTGGAGAAGTATAGGGAAAGTATCCTTGCACAAGCTACAGGATCCAGAAACGAGAGTTAAGCATGTGCCAAAGTGAAGGAGCGCTTTCTTTCGTGCTTTTGTCACGTGCAAGGTGCAAACATTTCAGAAGCTTGTCTTTGCACTGGTGCTACCATGCCAGCCTTCATGCTTGCTTTTAACCTATTCTTTCAGATTATTAGCAATACAATCATTATTTTTTGCAATTGTAAATTCCCTGTCCCTAACGCACCTGCTCTCTTCACCTCCCTGCACTAAAACCCATTGCCCAACAAAGAAGTCCAGCAGCAGGCAGCCAGGAGGGGCAGGCTGCAACGATGGCAAGGAGAAAGCGGGAGGCTGAGCAACAAACCTGGGGATAGCTGAGGATTTTGGGAATGGGGCAGATGGTTGCAAGGAGGTGCCCTGCCGTCCCCTGCGTCTCAAGCTGCAGAGGTCAGCTTGGGCCCCAGAGCAAGGTGGAGGATATGGTGAAAGAAAGGGGTCAGGGAGAGCGTGAAGACGGAGATGCAGGAAAGATGTAAAGGATGCAACTGGGGAAGGACTGGGATGCAGCTGTGACTAAGAAGGTGCAGCTGTGACTCAGAAGGTGCATCTGGGAGGTGGGGGAAGAAAAGGTTTCCACTGTGTATGGGACAATCCAGAGGTGATGATGGAAGGGGGGGTGGGGGAGGCTGTGAGATGATGCAACAGGCGGTTGGCCTAAGGCATGGATGGAAAGAAGGATGAGAAAAGTGGCAGGGGGCATGGAAGAACAGCTAGGGGGTTGGAAGAGTACCCGCAAAGGTGGAAAAGCAACTAGGGGGTGGAAGAGCAGCTGGAAAGGCGGAAACGTAGCTGGAAAGGGGATGGCAAAGCAGCCAGGGGAAGTGGTAGTGGTGAAGCACCTGAAAAAGATGGAAAAGCAACCAAGGGCTTGGAAAAGATGTTGGTGGAGGGGGTGTGGAGGGGAAGGAACAGGGAAATAGCTGGAAAGATGGAAAAGCAGCCGGGGTGCATATACGTGTGTGTGAGAGAGAAAAATCATGCAAAAGGATGTAAAAGTAGCCAGAAAGATCGAAAAGCAGCTGCTGGTGGTGGAGACGAATGGAAGAGCAGCAGAGAAGGCAAAAGAGCACACGGCGGGGGAGGGGGGATGGAAGAGCAGCTGGGGAGGGTGGGGATGGAAAAGCAGCCGGGAAGACAGAGAAGCAAGTAGGGGCATGGAAGAGCACCTGGGAAGATGGAAAAGAGGCTGGAAGGATGGGAAAGCAGCCGGGGAGGGCAGGGAAGAGCAGCCAGTGGGAGGGAGTAGAAAAGCAAGCGGCAAGATGGAAAGGCAGCCGGAAAGGAGGAAAAGCAAGCGGAGGGGCATGGAAGAGCACCCGGAAAGAGGGAAAATGCGGCCGGGAGACGGTGGCGGGCTGGAAAAAGTAGGCGCAAAGATGGAAGAGGCGCCGGCAAAGCGGAAAAGCGTGAGGGAAAGATGAGGATGGGAGAAGCTGGGGTCACTCACCGGCCTTGGCTTGCTCGCGGTAGCTCTTCTCGCTGAGGCAGACGGCGGTGCCGTGGAGCAGGGCGTGCAGCGGCTTCTCCTCGCCCTGGCGCGGGAGGCAGCGCAGCCCGCGGGCGCAGCGCTCGGTGTAGACGCCGCAGGGCTGCCCGGCGGGCAGGGCGCAGGTGAGGCAGCAGCCGCAGCCGGGCTCCTTCACCAGCTCGCAGCCCAGCGGCGGCGGCGGGCAGAGCGACAGCGCCTTGCCGTCGCAGGGCTCGCACTGCACGAAGGAGCCCAGGCACCGCGACAGCCCCGGGCAGGCGCCCAGCAGCACCAGGAGCCGCAGCAGCATCGCGGCGGGGATGCTGCGGGACGGGGCGCGGGGGGCTGCCGCCGGCGGGGCGGGGGGGGGCGGGCGGGCTGCGCTTGTTTTCCGCTTGCCCCTTCGGGGGCAAAAAAAAAAAAAAAAAGAAAAAAAAAAAGAAAGAAAAATCAAAAAGGAAAAGGGGCGGAGAGCGCAGCTCCTGTTTGCAGACGCCCCACTCTGGGGTTTATTCTCGGGGTGCGAGACCCTCCTGCTTTTCTTTTGGCTTTGGGAGAGGGGGAGCGTCTAGGTTTGCTTTTTGGCTTTTTTGATTTTTTGTTGTTGTTGTTATTTGCTTTTGCTTTTTCTCGCCTCGAAAGGGGGAATTCTCGCTGCGATCCGCGGGAGCGCAAAAAGAGAGGGGGAGGGAAGGAGGGGGGAAAGGGAGAAAAGCCTGCAGGGGTTGCACAGCCTACAGGTTGCAGGGGGAGGCGTGGGGAGCAGGGGGGTTCGGGGAGGTGGGACGGCGATTTCACACACACGCGCGCACGTACACACACACACACACACACTTCCCAAAGGGCTGGGAGGAGGCAGGTTGAGAAGGGAGCAAAGTTCCTTGAAAACCAGTGTCCTGCTATTAATGCATCAAAGCAGTCAAGACGGGGGGTAAAAAAAAAAACAACACAAAAAACACCGCAGGAGAAGGAAGAGGGGATGCAAAGCTCCCCTTCCCCCTATCTTCTTCTGCAGGAGGAGAAAAAGTCTCTCCCGACGCAGTGAGCTGCTGTGAAGCTTGGAATGAAGCAAAGCTGTGTTTCGATCGGCTCTGTTCAACCCTCCCGCTTTCCTCTTCCAAGATTTGCAAAGGCAAAAAAAGCGGAAAAAAATAAAAAACCCGCCAAAAAAAGTCAAAAAAGAAATAAAAGAAAAAAGGAGAAGTTTTCGGCAAAGTTGGAGTGTTTTGTTGCAAAGTCTGCAGAGGAGCGGTATAAAACAGGGGGAAGGGGAAAAAAAAAAAAAAAAAGAAAAGAGAGGAAAAAAAAATCCACTTTGTAGATCTCCCAACACTTTTCCCCTGGAGAAGTTTCTAAAGAGACTGAATACTGCAGAACAGGCTGTCTTTTAAATAGACTGCCTCTGGCTGCCTGCCAGCCCCTAGCTGCAATTTGAGATCCCAATGACACCTCAGCTTGACTAGGTGCCAGCAGCCAGGGCCCTATCAGTGCGCACTCGAGGCGGTGGGGGTTGGGTGCACAGCTTCTGACTTCTGGGCTTCAAACCCCGGGTAGTGATCAAGTATAATATTATGAGGAGAGACAAGGGGAGGAGGAGGGGGATGGGGAGAGGGAAGTTCAGATCTTCATGGTTTAAGAAAAAAAAAGAAAAAAAAAAAGGGGTGGGGGAAAAAGTGGTTGCAATTGGGTTGCACGGAGCCTGGGCTGCAGGCAGCCTGGGAGGGAAAGGTTAGGGCTCTGTCTCAGTTTGGGGAGGAAAGGGAGGATTGAGTTAGCAGGGCCTGATCCTGCATGCTGTACCCTGTGATGGTGGTGCAGGGACCCCCATCGGCTGCCTGGGTAGCTGGCGAGCTGGGGACTCTCAGAGGGGGCAGCTGGTGCACACATCTACCCATAAGCACCAAAGGTGAGTGCAGGAGGGAGATGGCTGGGTGCACGCCAGGGAGCCACTCTCCAGCCCTGGTCCAGGAAGGAGCCTTTGTGTGTGCAGTGTGCCCACCCGCCCTGCCCTGCCCCTCTGCCCCTGGGCGAGGTGTAAAAATGCAGTGAGGCTTTACCCAGTGCTGGGGTGCACCTCTGACACACCAAACAGCAAGGGTTAATGCAGCCGGACAGTGAGCTGGAGGGAGGGCTGGGCTGCTTGTAAGAACTTTGTTAGATTCCTCTTTGGAAAAGTTCGCTGTTGCTTAGGGCATGCCAGAAAACAAGGGGAATTTTGCCATGTGAAGTCCAATTTGCACGTTTTAGCTCATTCTTCTGCCTCTTGCCCTGCACAAAGTGGGGAGTGAGAATTAAAAAAAACCCAACAACCAAAACCGCTTTGCAATGCTCATCCTCTGTCCTGGACAGCTTGGGGTTTGTTCTTTTGTTCCACCGCTGCATTCCTAAGGGTTACAGCTCTCCGGCCGTGGTCCTTTGCACTTGCCTGCCTTAGTGCTCATTCATTGCCAGGAGCGTGGGGAAGGGAATCTCCACAACGGCAGTGTGCAGACCCGTGGCCCGCCCGGGCAGCTGTGCACCGCGCTGTTTCACCTGGAGCAGCAGGATGAGCTGAGCCCGGCAGGAATGGCTGAGCCAAGGGGCGGGAGTTCGCGCAGGACCGCAAGCCCACGGTTATCTAGGGGAATGGGAAATTAAAAGGGAGCAGCCAGTTCTGGGTGAGGGTTACGCGCGATTCGAGTCAACCCCCCTTCCACATATGCACACACTCCTCCAAAGCCTCATATTCCCCAGGTTTTCTTTTAGATCAGTCATATATGCAGCTGCATTGCATGGATTTTGCCACTAGAATGCACCCTTATCTATGGTAAGAGGACGGATTGTTGCTTAAAAGCATTAACTCCTTCTTCTCCAAAATTTCCAAGCTTAAAGCTTTTTTTTTGCACCTCTCAGGTGTTCCTTGTTTTACTGCCTTCCTACCATGCCATGTGGACTATATCGCAAAAATCAACTCCCTTCTGTTCTTCCCCCCTCCACCCTTCAAAGACAGAAGCATTTCTAAACCCTTCAGAAAAGACAGAAGCATTTCTAAGGTTCTTTTTTTTGTTTGTTTGTTTTTCTTTTTGTATGTTTGGTTTTTTGGGGAGGGTGGGGTGGGCTTTTCTTTCTATCAAGTGGTTTTCCAGAGGTTTTAATTAATACTACCTGATTCTTTGCTTAGATCACAGTGAACTGCAAAAAAATAGGCACCCTTAAGTTAAGAGAAGCAACCCTTTAGGATTTTATCTAGAAGTGTTTTAAAATGGTTTCTCCAGTTGACACTTAGTACTTTTACAGCATATTAATTGCATCCCGCAGCTGATTTTTATGAGACTCTGCCACTGATGTGAATGGGTGCTTTGTAGACGAGAGCACCAGGCAGAGAGTGAGCACTGTTCACCTGGAGATCTGGAAGCACTTTGTGAGAGGGCTTAGGGCAGGAGAGAATTTGCTTGCCTTGTTCTCTCCTCCACCCTTTAAGGAATAGCATGCTTTGTATATTAATACCTGGTACAGAGACAGCGAGAGCATCTAGAGGGGTGCAGGAGAGGTTTCATTCCCACTGCAACCTGTGAGACACAAAATGGTGAGGCATGTAGAGAAATGCCTCCATCAAGCCCAGCTGCAAGCCCTGGCATAGGAGGCTTGGGCACGGCTGGAATGCCATGGGGCAGAGATCCTACAAGGGATCCCTAGGGAAGCTGCTCTAATTTAGGGCTGTCCGGGAAATTTTTCCTGGGTTTTGAAAGCAGGCCAAAAGCAGGTGTGAAGCTGTCTTGCAGCCACCCTCATTTCACTCCTATGCTGTGTCACAAGGACATTCATCCACAGAAGTGTGCCTGGAAAATCAGTCATATCCTTACCCAGAAGATGACAAGACTTTAGCGGTGAGATGTGCCCTGATGGCAGGTTTTCTCCCACGTTAAGAAGGTAGTCTCAGCCATGAGGATCTTGGGGCTACCACCCATATTGAACCGCTGAGCCCAGCAGCTGGGATGAAATTGCTAATGACCACTTGGTGTGTACCATCCAAGCTCCTCACAAGGGCTGTCTTTTTGGCATCTTTTGCTGACACCAAAAAACCCCACCACCCTGGGAAAGTAAGACAACAACCGGGCAATGCGCAGCGTACGGCTGGTTGTGAGCTGTAGGAGAGCCTGCAGCTAACAGATCACATTTCTCCTGGCTTGTGCTCTTTCAAGGGAGATCACAATCATGTTTTATGTTTATAAGACATGCTTTCTTATTTTGGGGGAGTGAACAGAGAGCATTCAGAGGAAATCAAGGTTTCTATTAGCATCTTCTAATATACTCCATTGCTATAGGCTCCATGTGTTACATATGGCTCTGTTGCAAAGAGAGAAATAATTATTTGGAAAGTTGCTGTTCTTTACATCTCAGATACATCACACTTCATTACGATCTTCTCTTTAATGTGCAAAAGCACTGACTTTCCTGGGTATGATAAAGAAGATGGAACATATGCTTTAATGAGTTTGGGCTAATCTGTGTGTTTTGGAGGCACTTAGAACATCAAACAAGTTCAGGCAATCTAGAAAGATTGAGAGCTGAATCACAGATATGAGAGTGAGATTTTTTTTCTTCTCCCTCCAAAACCACCGTCCAGTTTGTGTAGACCTGAATCTCATTAGCAAAATAATGCTTATACAGGAGACCGTATTCTATTTTTTTTTTCATATGCAAGTATTATAAAACACCAACAGGTTGTGAAATCAGGCGGCTGAAGCATCATTATGGAAAACAGCCAATATTTCATCCTTGGAGGGAAAAAAAGTGGAAGTGATGGGGCAAGTCTGAGACAGAAATGCAGGAAGGAAAGATGAGCAACAGCAGGTGGTGCAGATATTGACATGATATTTCACTTTGCATGGAGACTGGGTTGAGTGTCAGAAGTAAAATGCAAATTCTTCCCAAGATGTTTGCCCTTCCCTTGGACAGTGCCTTCTTACTTTGGATGATAACCCCAACAATTGTTCACAGCTTCATGCTGGGAGCCCCTTTCCAGCAGGAGCAAGCGGTGAGTGTAGTAGAGCTAGCGAGGGCTAGGTGGCATACTGGATACGTTGGTGAGTCACCTCTAAGGACTTCCTTCCACATCCAGCAAAGGCTAGGCTGAATGAAATTATCTCCTTGCAAGCAGCTTTCTGTGTCATTAAAAAAACAAAGCGACTGATGCTTCCAGTGAAGACAGCATCAATGTTTTGCTTTCTAACATGCCTCATGGGGGTATCAATTTTAAACCGCATGTAGAAATGGAGTCTCCCCTCAACAGATCAGTGCCTGGGTGTTCTGCAGGGCTGTGTTGGCTCTGTTTCACATTATCAAGGCTCGGCTGCCAAGATTTCCAGCAGTGACTGGTGACTGGTGTGCCTCCATCTCCTCGTGGCCCACCTGAGTTAGCTTGCAAGGTGGGGGGGATTTGGTAAGTGAGGAACATCAGATCTTGAGCATCAGGAGGTCCTCAGAGTCTTTTACAAGGACTGAAGCATAAAGGCTGCACTGGATGTTTAAATGATAGAGGCAGGAGTGGCTCAGGGGACAAATTCCCCTTGCCTGACCACAGATTAAATTCATTTCTTCTGCTGGGAGGGATAAGACAGACATGTCATCATGAGCAGACAACAAAGATTCCCCTTCACACCTTCCTAGCCAGTGTGGAGAGTAGAGGTCATGCATTGCTGATGGCTCTCGAATGATGTGAGAGCGATCCCTGAGCGCAGAGTGAGCAGCTCAGTGTCCCGTCCAGCACACATATGGAGTGCAGGAACCAGTGGGTGCTGCAAGTCTCCCACCGCCTCCCAACCACATCTGCCATGAGCATGGGCCTGTGTATGGGGTCATGCTTCCCTGGGCCATCGGGAAAGTGCAGTCTGGGTGATCAAAGTGACTTCAGTTTTCCCTATCTGCACAACAGGGCTGATGGGACTTCTGTATCTCGAAGGGGACTTGGTGGGTTTAAAGGACTGCCTTTAAAAGTGGTTGGAGATCTTGCTGAGGTGCTCTGCAAGCTGGAAATATCCCTGTGATTTGCTCACTTTCCACCTCCACTTTCCTCGGCTCCATGCTGCCCACATTGGTTTTTTGTTATTAATTGTTTTAGATTCAGACAATGCCTCTCCTTTGGCCTCAGGGAGGCACACTGACTGAATCACTAAGACACTTTAACACACATCTGCTGAGGCAGCAAAAAAGAGTATCTCTCTTTTTTTTCCTCTCTCTTTCTCTGCCTCTCCAGTATCACAGTCAAAAGGTGACCAAGACACAAAGTAGATCTGGAATTAGCTGAAAAGGGAAAGTGCTCCCAGCTGAAGTGCAGAAAACACCTGCATCTAATAAAAACAAATGAGAAACATCATCAATAACCAGAAGAAAAAATGGTGTAAATAAAAGGAAGAGTATAAAGTCAGATGGTCTCTGGGAAACTTGAACAGATGCCCCAGCCTGCTGTCTTCTGGAGGTATTGTCTAATTATTTACCTTGCAGTGCAATAAAATACAGGGGGTTGCTGTGTCTCTCTAGCAGTAGACTAAGAAGCTTTAGAAACTTTGCTGTGCAGATGGGTGCCATGGTGATGAGTGACTCAGAAATACAATAGATTGTTGCTGTGGCAGGAGAGGGGCATCTCCTGGAAGATGCAGTTGTCCTCAGAAGGATGCTCCTTTCTGTTCTTGTAAGGTCTTGCAGGTTCTGCTGTGAACATTAGGATAATGACTTTGGATAGAAAATATGCTTGGAGTTGACTGAAAATCCAGAGGTCCTTTACAGGGTGTGCTGGGTGTGATGTGGGGATGCCCTTTGCCTCTGTGATCACGTACCTGCTGCCTGGCCCCGTGAACTGGCAGTAAACCAGAGCTTTACCTGGAAGAGATGACTCCTGACTGTGACCATCACCTCCCTCCAAGTCTGCTGTGCACATTCATACCTGAACCTTTGCATAGTGCCTGAGGAATTGGCATGAAAATAATCTCTTGGGCCCTGCTCATTTTATTTTTTCTTTTTTCATCTTTCAACCACTCTGGATTCCCTCCTGCTCTGTGCATGAGCCAAGATGGATTTGGGCTTTTCATCTTCTTTTACATTGCCACGTGTCTGGAAATTTTCTTGTCTGAATCAAGATCACCACCAGGAACACACCAAAACCCCTCTCCAAAGGGCAGGGAGGTGTAATTTTCATGGAGAGCCCCATGGAGGGGTGTCTGGCTGCACCACTGACAAGCATGGTTTATGGGTGGTTTCGAGACTTTCTAGAGATGAGGTGACATGATCTCTACAGCCTGACTCTGAAGAGTGCTCAGAAATCAGGCGCTCTCTTCAGCTGAGGTACCACAGAAGTTCCCAGGGACATGCAAACTACTGTGGGATGTGGGGATGGGGAGAACTGGCTGTTCCCATTTATAGCCCTTTTGACTAGGGAAAACTCTCCTTTCTCCTTCTTTTAATGATCACACCTTGATTTCTTGCAAAGCTTTCTCCTGGTGGGATGCCTGTGTACAGCCTCCTTCATTAAATACCCACAATAAGTAAAGAGTAAAGCGGTCGTATCATTCAAAGGACAGTTAAGATTCTCATCAGTCAAATCCAGGCTGCAGTGTAGACCCTCAGCTTTCCTGCTGTGAAAGGAAAATATCCTGTCTCCATCCCGTCCCAGGCACATCCGTGGAGCTTCCTCCCTGAAGGTCTGTAGAGTACTGTAAGGTCACGAATACGTGTAGTGTTTCGGGGTCCTGCTGAGACACTGGGGACAACAGGTTCTGTGATGGGGATGCAGGCTCATGCAAGACTGGATGGAGACGGACCCAAACCAGACGGGCCGTCAAACACTGCTGGGATACATCCTCTTCTTAGCTGCCAGTAACTGGCCTGGATGTGGGCTCATGATTACATCCCTGAAGTAATTCTTTGGACTTCCCCTTACCCCCACTCTATAATTATTCATAGTTATTTTCTAATGGCTGCCCTGCCACTTGTTTTCTTTCTGGCTTTCTTCTTTCTTCCCAGTAATGAAAACACATCAGTGGCCTTTCTCCAAGAACAGTTATTAAAGCAATCACCCCTGCCTATCCCCCCTCCCCTCATTTAAAGCCTATCAAGCTCCATTGGATTTGTGGCCAGAGTCTGCATCAAATTACTATTTTGGGGTTGCCAAAAAAAGCACAACCAGAAAGTTTGGAGGGGAGGAGGGGAAGAAGAAGAGAGAGAGGTTATAATCTTCCCAGATCACTATTAATTACATTTACAATAATTATACTTTTCTGGACTGTTACACTGCTGACAAGCAGGAGAATCAGCTCTTGCAGAGGAACCTGTGTGCGCATTTCAGCCTTTGCTTTTCCTCTAGAACAAGTCCTTTGTGACTCACAGCTGCTGCTGGGACACCTCCACCCCCAGTGGGATGGAAAGGAAAATGTGCATGTGCAATGAGGGCAGATGGCTTCAACCCCTCTATGGCGGAGCTTGCTCCTGCAACTGGGTCCTGGCTCGGCTTGCCAGTTTGCCGTCTCCTCTGAGGCCAAATTTCAGTGCCATGTTTCGTTAGCTCAGTGCCCTAACACTCCGGAGCTCAGCAGAGGCGGGGTGCAGGGCTGGAGGTGACTGTCTGAAGCTGTAACTCAAGGCAAAGAAGAATGAAGGGATGCTGTCTCCTGGCCATGGGCTGAGCTGTGCCTCGTTCAGATCTGAGATTGTGCCCTTGTGTGGATGGGTCTAATGGATAGATGCAGCGATCTGGAGCAGCCCCTGCAAGTCAGACTGTTCCTGATTTATCCAGAGGGGTGTAGCAATTAGGGAAGAGAGCAGAGATCTCAAAAGGTGCTTGGCTGTCCTCCAACCAGCCCCTTCTTCTGGTGTCTCTTTCTGAATCTCTGAATCTCTTGCAGTGCTGAGATCCCTGACAAGTCTCTCCCTTGCATCGTGGCACATGTTATTAACTCCTCTCATTTCTTGACATTGCCTGCTTGAAACTCCCTCTCCTATCCTAAGCCAGAGGTGTGGGGACCCAAACGCTCATCAGAAGGAAAACCTCAAAGGCATTAAAATAACACATTTTGTCATTGACCCAGTTATCTGCATGTTCAGAGCTGTCTCACTTCAGACCCATCAAAAGTTTTGGATCCCACATATTCTCACCTGTAATGTGATATATTTTATGCCTTATACAAAATGCCCTCCATAAAACTGCATATCACGCAGACCACTCAGTGAAAAGCAGAAACACCCACTTACCAGTGGGGAAACATTTTTATACAACATCTACTTCATCTCCAGCCTGTGAATCCTGATCCTCAAGGGTAAGCTAAAATAATACCAACTCTTGAACTAAAATTCATAACTCTCCTGGCTGTGACAAATCATAGTCTCAACAAGAGGTATTTGTTTTATGGCATATTACAGCTTCTCTTACAATTTACCTGTCCCCCAGGATCCTAAAGGCAACAATAATCTGTCTGTCCATTCACAACCAACAGCCTTCCCGCCCCCTCTTTTCCATCCTCCTCCTCTGCTCTCCAGTTGTCAGCTCCTTCAACATTAGACAAACATAATCATCGCAGCAGAGAGCCACGGGTGGTGTTTTTCAGCCAGGGACAGATCTCCCTGGCCCTCCTGGGAGATGGTGTGCGATGGTGGTCCCCCTTGTCCCGCTTGTGCAGTAGTAGCAAAAGTACGTAGAGTGAGAGCTGCAGGGCCTCGCTACCATTCTGCTGCCCTAACTCCCCTTGCCTCACTGGTGAGGGGAGGCATTTTCACCCTGTGAACACAACATCCTTTCTCTTGCACTTTGTCTTCCCTAGGAAGCATCCTGACTCCCATTTCTGCCCTGCTCAGCCCTCCTGGTGGAACAGAGCATTGCTCACAGATGACCCAGCAAGAGACCTTGCCACCCTCTGATGAACAGCTCTGGGACACAATGGTCCATAGGGTTGAGACTGGCCCATAAAACCTATCATTTCACTCAAAAGAAATAACAAAAAAGTGGTATGAAAGCATATGCATAAAAAAGGTAGCTGAAATAGGATCAGATGCAATCCAGGAGGTGGTGAGGGAAAACAGAGTCTGTTCCCAGTACAGAAATAGTGGGGCAACTTACAACTGTCTCTTGGGCTTCCAGACTCAAAGCGCACATCAAAGGCCTGAACTTGATCCAAACCATCATTTCTTTTTTTCTTGACCCCCTCCCCTTTTTTTTTGGAGGGGGGAATCTCCACAGCCCCATGTGAACCGAGTTTCACAACCTGGGGCAGGCATGTAGCTTTCCCTGGAATCTTCCTATTTTCCTTTCACAGCCACGCCGTGGTTGGCTAAGAGAGAGGGAGAGGGAAAGGCGGACCCACTTGTGGCTTGCGTTGGTGCTAAAATCCTCAGAAAAAAATGTTGGAAAGTCAAGCAGAGCACACAGGTCTCTCAGCAGGAGCCAGCACCCTCGTGGGTCTGTGCTGGGAAATGGTTATAATTCTTGTGCTTTTGCAGCCTGGGGAAATGTGACTCAACATGCTCAAGCCAGTGGGTGACATCTTTGTGTTGTGATGCATGTAACAGCATCAGGAATTAATTCAGTATTCCCCCCACACATCAGGCTGACAGGGACTCACTCAGACCGGAGGCATGCTGTGGCACACGTGACATCGCATCTTTGAAGGCACTTCTTGCAACGGTCTCAGGGAAATGCCAGCCAACTGTGTGCCGCTTGGCAAGAGAGTAATGGGAACAGGGCAAGGAAGCCAAGCCCTCCTATGAAAGGAAATTTCAGGAGAGCTTCTCCATAGCTGTGGGTTTCACGTTCCACTGGGACCCATGGACCTTTGGTCACCATCCCTCTGTCTGGAGCAAGTGTGGTATAAATGATGCCTTAAGACACTGGGCTTCCTCTAGGGCAGTTAAGTTTTACAGTTTAGATGGGAGCCTGGGGTGGAACCAGTGTGTGCAAAATAGGCAACAGAGGGTTAAGGGCTTGAGAAATGTGGATGAACTTGACAGGGTAGACGTAGAGGACCTAGTGCAATGAAGAGCAAGCAATTTACAATAGAGTTAGGAAAAGGAGCAGAGATCTCCCTCTTCTGCAGCATAAGAAAGCTGGAGAGCCCTTTCCTGGTGTTAAAATGTCACATTAAGAAATAGCACAGTAACCAAGCATCCTGGCAATGATGCCAACTCTGCCAACATTCATATATCAGAGTGATGGGTTCTTCCTCAGGACAAGAACTTCATCTGCGAACAAAAACCTATGCACAAATTTAGGCCAAAGGAAAAAAACTTACGCCTCCCACTTGCCTTCATTTTTATGGCCCATTTGCACTCTTTTTCCGGAGTTTTCAGCAGCCTCTTCAATCTTCCTGCAGAAATCCCTCAGGGCAGCCCGATCCAATATAAACTTTACTGTAGCAGC
Source organism: Falco cherrug (assembly GCF_023634085.1). Taxonomy (NCBI): domain Eukaryota; kingdom Metazoa; phylum Chordata; class Aves; order Falconiformes; family Falconidae; genus Falco; species Falco cherrug. Next base: position 26,870,829 of record NC_073704.1, on the reverse strand, counting down.
TTTCCCAGGTGACTGGCTCCTGTAGCTATTCTCTCTGCCCTAGCTCTGCCTGAAGCCACTACTTGTTGCCAGATCCTCGATTCTTTTCTGAGGTCTCCAAGTCTGTGAATAGCACATTGCCTGATTTCCCATCTCTTCCTTGAAGACCTTCTTGTCTGCCTCTTAAAATCTCATCTTTTCAAAGTGCAGGCAAAGTTATCAGACCTTGCACTGTATGCATCACAGTCCACTGAAACCTTCCTAAATCTGAACATATTTCAGGTGCAGTGGTGCAAGGTGTTAGAGGGGTCACAGTGAGAGTTCTGTAAGACCTTCATCTCCATCCTTCCACCATCTCATCCTCAGCTTTACCTACACTCTTCCAAATCAATGTGATAGCCTGTACACCCTAAATAGCTATGCTTGCAGACTCCATCCCACCTCTCTTTACACATCTAAAAGCTGGTTGTCTGGTTGAAGCTAGTTGTTGAGCTCTTTCATGGTTAAAGATAGGTGCAAAGGATCAGAGAAGTCCCCAGACCTAAGAGTTTTGGTGGGTGTTGAGAAATCCTGTTCTTTTCAGGGTCAATTGACTGAGCTGTGACTGCTCCAGTGCTCACAGGGCTAATGCCTTCAGTCCTTCCTTCAAAACAGCCTGGCTTTCATGCCTTGGACTCTGCTGCTTTTCCAGCAGGCTCAGGAGCCCCTTGGCTGACAGCCACCTGCTTTTCCAGGACCAGGCAGGGGCAGACGGCTGCACTCACCCTGGTACAGCTGCAGCCTGCACGGGATGTCTTAGGTTCAGTCATGCCTGCATCCGTTCCAGCTGGTGGACGAGCCAGAAAGGCTGCTCTTTTAGCTGAAAGGGTGGCTGGAGAGTGGCCTTAGACAAAGTTTGGACTCAGGACTTCTGTTCCTGGAGCTGCCTGGATACAGTTTTGACTGAGCATGATGTATGTGGCTGCTGAGTTGCCATCCCTAACCTTTTTTCCCTCTACCATAACCAATTTCCATAGGCATTGTGAGGCCAGCTCTAAAAAAAGCCAAACCAACCAACCAAACAAAAAATAATCCCAACAAACCTCTGCCGAGGAAAAAGATTAGTTAAGAAACTACATTTCCTGTACATCAAATGGCTGAAGATATACAGGTTTCCCAGTTTCCAGGGCATTGTAAAATGAAACACAATAGGAAGGGGAATGAGATTAATGGGAAAAATGTCACAGTCTGCTCTCAGCCAGAGCAGCGCACCAGAAAGGATGGGGCTGTGCCAGTGAAGGTATGATCAGGATTTGGCCTTGAATCTGTTCAGTGAGGACATTACCAGAGTACCAGATTACACAGCCTGGTTCTTTGAAACAAATCCTGCTAAAGTAGAAAGGATTTGTTAGGAGGCTGCAAGGTCAGGAAAGCAAGATTATTGGTTTAGCAGCCTTCTGCTGTACTGGAGACCCCAGGCGATGGCAAGCACAGCTCTGTCCAGCATTTCACATCTTTTGCTTTGTCATTTGAAAACTTGTAAAAAGGAGAATGAGACATTCTCCTTTCTTTCTCTTCAATATTTGCAGTTGGAGTAATTCTTACACTGTACTTTTTTTTTTCTCCCTCAGAAAACAAGTGCTTCAATGGCCTTATTTTCTAAATAAACTGAACATGCCCACACAAGTGCACCCACGAATATTAGCAGCCCAGAGCGCATGACCACAACAACGAACCATTTTGTAGCGCAGTCTTCATGAATATCCTGTTCAGACCAGCCAAGCCCCCTGTTCATAAACAGCTCTATAGTTTCTGTTAACCAGCAGCCCTCCAGTAATGATCTGTTCTGTTCAGCCCCATACCCTTTGGTGACCTCCCAATAAAAGACTCCACTATCGCTGCACAACTTGGCCACAATTAATCAGTGTAGCTCAGGGCTTGCAAATTACTTTCACCCTTGCCAGCCATTACTTTCGAGTGACCCTACAATAACAAATCGAGAACCACTGCTGGCGAAATAGTTTGGTATTTTTATTTTTTTGCAAATACCTCAGAAAAGCTCTCTAAATATTTTTTTGTTTTTAGCCATTTCAGAAGTTAAAACTTATGGCCAGAACTTTGATTCACATGAACATAAAGAAATAGTAATTTGGAGGAAAAGGCAGAGATCACTTTTAGTAGGTTAATTGCCTAATCACGAAAAAGAAGGAACACCCAGTGTCAGTCTGGGGGATCCAAGCCCTGTGGCACAGCATAGATGACATCTATGTGATGCATTCTGTGTGTCCCCCATGCCCCCCAAAGAGGAGGATGACACCCATCTTATGCCTGGGCATGTCCCAAGGCTTAGAAGATGCTATGACAGCTGTGAAAAGGAGTGTATTAGCAGTTACATACTGCAGACAGTCACATGCTGGTACTTGAGCCTCTGTCTTCTTTAATTTGCTTGTGCAAGTGCAGCCACAGCCTCTGGTTTGTGCTCCCCTGCTTTCTCAGGTGGCTTTGCTGGTGGCTAATGCTGTGGCTAAGTCACCTTTTCCTATAGCAGGTATTTAATTTCTCCCCTTTATCTGGTTGCCAGTTTTCATGAAAACTGTAGAAATGTTACATCTTGGAGGACCCTGCAGTGCTGTCAGATTGGGTTGAAATGGACCAGTGGGTTATAAAGCTATTGCAAAGTCATGGGGACACAGAAATGCCCATGCCCCTAAGCGTAAATATGACTAAGCACCGTTCAGTCTGTGGTGTCTGGTGTCACAGCGCTGTGGTGGCATTTTCACTGTGTCCTTCGTAAGCCTCTGCTGAAGTCACAGTCTGGAATTTGCTCTGTTTCACCTTGTTTTAGCACCTGGGGTTGAAATGAATTTTAAAAGCAGAGGGAAGCACAAAGAGCTGGCACACAGTGGGGTCCTGGCTCTGATCTCTCCAGAGCCACTGACTCACTCTGTGATCTTCAGCAAGGCTGTTGACCTGCCTGTGCTTTGCGCTACACAGCTGGAAAATTGAGTGAAAAAAAAAAAAGAAAAAGAAAAAGAAAAGAAAAAGCAATGGGAACTTCACTCAGAAGAGCAGATGCAAAGATTTTCTGGATAAACAAATCATCCAAGCCTGGCACTCCAGCGCTGCTCCCCACACAACCCCCCCCCTCCCCCAAGTCCTCCTCTCTCCTTTGTACCTTATAGTTCAAGCAAGAAGCAGTTTAAAGTGGAAAGTCTGGGGCTGTTTTCTTACATGATCTGGATCCTCCTTTAACTGTGAAAATGTTCAAAGTGAAAACTTGACCTGGCAACAGTTTCTGAATGACCCCGCTTTGGCTGTGAAATCCACTTCAGCTTTGCAAGAGCAGATTTTCATAGTCTTCCCTGGTGGGGGAACCAAAAGATGATGATGATGATGATTATTATTATTATTTAAAAAGAGGAAACTTTATGCAGACTGTGTGTTATGCTTTCTCCCAGCAATCAAAGTCAAATCAGCAGTTCTGTTCTCACTGTTCCCCACTCACTTTATATCACCCAGAAAAACAAATCCCTTCCCCACTCTCTCACTGCAGATACTCCACACAGCAAAGGACAGAAGCACAAGCGGACAGCATGACATTTTTGCCATTGCAGCCATGTACAGTAAAGCTTCACGTCTAGGCAAAGTGATCCTGTAGCTTAAAGTTGCTGATTATAATTGCTTAACAGAGGTGTGACAAATGCTAACTCCTAATTCAAAGGAGTAGGGATTCTTGGGAACCCTAAGCTATCCAGGACTCCCAGATCCAAGTTCCTTATACGACAAGCCATGGCACTGGAGATGAACACTTCCATGCCTTAACTTCAAGCTCAAAAGTGGCCAATGACACCGCTGGTGAAGATTTGATAACTGCTCTCTGGCTTGGTAGTGAGTGCAGGATCAGAAGCTGTGGCTGAACATCTGGGGCTCAGCTGGAGCTAACTTGATCCTTCTCAAGTACCCGATGCCAGAAGCCCTCTGTTGATCACTGCAATAACTTGCTGCAGGCCATTTTTGCCAGCACCAACCATGTACTGGTTGAGAAAGAGCATTTGTATTTGCTGAAAAGGCTTCACTGTGTGGCAGCGGTTGCTTGCATGTGCAACCAATACGCCTCACACCTCGGCGACACCCACAAGTGCACACAGCACAGGACACTAGGATTTATGTGTCTGTACACTCTTTCAAAGTTGAGCCTTAGGTGACAACTAATTCTGAACACTGTGTTAAAAAAAGCAACAGGTATGCAAAAAGGGCTAATCCTAACCTGAAAAAATGCTTCACTGTCTCCTGGTCTGACCCCTGGAACCGAAAGCCAGGTCTCTGATATTGCCTTTCCCCATGGCCACAGGCAAGTCTTAGCCTCAACTTCTTAGCCTTACACACTGAGCATAAGAAACATTTCTTCTTAGTTGGCCAGCTGATACCTGTGTTTCCTAGGCTTGGCCTGGGGAATAACATGTTCCAGGGCCATTCTCAATAAGGATTGTGGCAGTGGCTACCACAGCATGGAGGAGGGAAGGGAAGAGAATTTATTTATGAGCCAAGCTGAGCTGACTTGTGCCAGGCAGACTGTGGAGTACGGTGCCTGATCTCTTAGTTACAAGGATATATGTGGCCTGTGTTTCCAGAATTGTAAATGAGACATCACATCATCAGGGTTGAGAGAGTAACACACTGAGGAAAGGGAGACAGGCCAAGGACATATTACAGTATTATCTTATTATTCCTTTACACTCTCTTTCAATCAAACTGTGCTCCCCATCCACCATTTTACACATGATTATGGGCTCTCTGGGGGCAGAGACCATCTTTTAGCTGCATTTGTGCAGCCGCTGAAACAATGAGGTCATGTCCTTGATGAGGATTTCTGCACACTAGGGTTGCTAATGATGCCTGGATGCTCACGGGAAGGGCAAAGGAGCACTCCCCTGCTGAGATGCTGCTTGACAGCATAGTCAAAAGTCTATTTGCTTGTCTCACTCGTTCCAAGTTGGCAGGGGTTTGGTCATGGCTATCTAAGGGATACCTGCATGATATTTTGCAACCAGACAGTTCATTCCTCTGCCAAAGATGTTCCTATAATGGGAAATGCTCACCAATAGCCTCACTTGCATAAGAATTGCCCCTGCAACCAGGTTTTGTGCCTATGTGTAATTGAAACGTGAGGTCTAGGGAGTATTGTCAGAAGTCTCTTTAAGTCAATTTTTATTAGGTGTTGGATGTCCAAGTTGAGGGTTATTTTCCCTCTTAAAGGGTAATGTAGGAAAGAATCACACCATCAGCTCAGCCCTCCCATGAACTGCAGGCAAACTCCGTCCACAAGGGGAATGGAGGTGGTGGGATGAGCCACACTAGATTACAGAGTGTGGCCAGATGTGCTGAGGAGTTGATGAAACCTGTTCCTTGCTACAGGTTTGACATGAGTGAGGGGACTGCTGTAGCTGATCCTCCTGTGGAGCTGGAGCTCGCTGTTGCTTTGAAATCTCCTCCTCCTCCTCCTTGCTCGCTTGCTGTGGGAGGCACGGCTCCACCACTGCAACATCGATGGCTTTTGGGGCACTCTCTTTGCTCTCCCCACACTTCCAAGCAAGCATTTCTTCTGCAACATTTCCAGTGTCCACTGTTGTCTTTCTGTTCATCTGGATGTTGTACTATAGCTTTTCCTTCTGCCCAACGTTTGCCCCGTCACTGTGGTCCAGGCTGCCTCAACCAGAGAAGCCAAGGTGGGGTCAGGAGGGAGGGAAGCAGAGGGAGATGGAAGTTGTAGTGGCCTCAAAGGGCCATTCAAAGGCACCCAGGAGAAGTCACTTCTCTGTGTGCCCATGCTTTACCGCCATGGGCAGACAATGATGCAGAAGTTCCCACGGGGAGATGTAAGCTGCTCTGAGCTCAAGCTTTCCTATGCATCACCCCCAGCAGAGTGGAGCAGAGCAGAACAGTGCATGGATGTTACGTAGCTCTGAGAAGCAGGTGATAAAAATGGGTCATTACGCATTACCCTGTGGCACATACTATGCTTATTCACCCCTGGTACTCAGGGACTTGGCAGAGGGGGTGAGCTGGTAGGAGAAACATAGCCATCCCTACTCTAAATCCACTTGCATCCTTGTCCTGTGGATTGGAGACTTCTTGGGTCACATTTCTGTACACGCTGTGTCACCCTGCTGCCCTGAGCAGATAGGGTAAGATCCTTGAAAAGCTACCAGTGTGTTTGACCGTACAGCTACAGACTGCCCAGCAGGCCAAGCAAATAGAGGCACTAATGAAAGCCTCATCCACCAGCCCTCCAGTTCTGCCTGGTAACTTCTTACAAAACCCCTTGAAATCAAAGAGAAAGAAATCAGGCAGCCCCTGCCCAAGACAAGCCCCAGTGACTAGATAGAAAGGAACAATCCCCAATTAGCAGACAGTGCAGAGCCATCTGTGCTTATACATAATCCGCTGGATGTGGACCATGTGAGGAGAGGAGAGCCTGGTGTCAGCTTCTTGTAAAACCTACTGTGATGGCAGGACAAGGGGAAAAACATCTGGGATGTTTATGGCACGATAAGGGTGGCCAGTCCCATGTGGGCAGCATCATGTCAGGCAAAGCAGGAAGGGTGGGGGGGAAGGAGGCGGTGGGAAAATTTAGGAGATGTATTGGTGTGTTAATGACTGTGGCAGGGTTATTTGCTCAGCTGAGAACTGGAGAAGCTGTCACATTTGTTACATCACATGTGACCAGGATGGTAGAGTGGGGAATGAGAAGTCCATTTAAACTATAGCAGACAGTAACTCAGGGTTATATCCAGGATGGAGCAGGTGGGAGTAGTCTCCCTTGTGAGCAGTCCTGCAGTTCAGTGCTTCTCTTTTCCTTTCCCTGAGAAAAAGAAAACCTGGTTGAAGGGGGCTTTGGCTTCTGTTTTGGACAGAGTTGGATATTTTACCCGCTTTATCTAAACCAGTCCACATTTTACAGCGTCTCTTCCTGTAGCAGCATTTCCCCATCACTAATCAGAGTTTTGTTTTGATTTTTGTTGTTGTTGCACAGATCTGGTTTTGCTTTTCCCAGAGGGAGAAATAAATGCATACTATTGTATTGATGAAGAGGTGAAGTTTGCACTGCATCCAGATGTGCCTGTGTGTTATGTTTCTGTCTAGCATTATCTTTCAGGTTTTGACCCCAGTGGTGCAAAGTAGAATTCCTCAGCAAACAGCACACTTCGGCAGAGGGACAGAGAGAGCAGTAACCCAGGCAAATGATGCTTCTCTACATCAAGCATTGGGTGATTGCATGGGACAACTCCAGATTTTGATACTTTTTATTTCCAGTAGTGCCTGGAGTTTTGGCCCATTGCAGCCTTCTGCACTTACATTGATTTTGGTGCTGGCTCCTAAGTTGCCCTTCCAGCAATCAGATCTCCTCCTGCCTGAGGTCACACTCAGGGCTGAGTGGTAATACCACACTCACATGTTTTTCAAGGGCTGGAATGAACTGTAGAGGTGGTTGAACCTGGGAACAATGTCCTGTTATGCATAGAAACACTTGGGCTGATTTTTGATACACCCACTTTGTGCAGCTGAGAAGCTGTCAGACAGTCCATGCTTAGTTGCCTGCAGTGCAGAGGGGCATTTATGGGACCGCAATGGAGTATGCAAAGCTGTGGGAGGTTGGTTCTCTTGCTGAGAGCACCATTTGAGGCTAAAGCCCATAAAGTGACCAAAGATTGTCATCTTTTTTTAGTACGAGATACACATCCAGCCAGGAAAAGGTAGTAGCTGCCAACTCTGCCATTTTGCTAAGCTGTTTACATCTTCCAGCTGGCTGTTAGCTCTCACAGTCATGTTGTTCTCCAAGCTCAGCTAGATTAGTTGTCTTAGGAGACCCAGCATCAGCTGCTTTATTGTAACACAAACTTGCGACAAGTAATTAATTTTCTCTTGCTGTAATTGCTAGTAATAAAACAACATTTCCACCCATCAGAAGGTCTCAGTGCAAGATGCAGGCACTCTTGGGTGCAATTGTAGTAGCCCATCGGAGGAGGACCTAGTGCTTGAGACTTGACGTGCACCTGGATTTTGGTGATGCCAAAACCAGCACATGATAACATAGAAAGATGGGAGTTGACATCTCTTAGCAAAGACTTGTAAAGAAACGGGCCGTGGCTCCTAGCAGAGGCAATTTCAAACAGATCTCTAGCTGTACAGGAGCCAACTCTCCCCAGATTGTCAGTCCTCTTTTCATACCCCATCTGATGTCCATTTTTCTGCTGGGTTTCTGTGCTGCGCTTAGGCTCGGTGAGTTCCCCCAACCATGCGGAGCTGAGTGATTTAGCAGCATGTGCATGTAGTTTGTAGTTTTTAAGTTGCAAGATTTGTAAGCTATTACAGACAGAAAGGCCCAGCCAAATCTTGCTGCCTGACTGAGCTATCAGCATCTCTAGATGTGCAGGAGAGGCCATCCTTCCTGCATGTTTATTTGTAACACAAGGGAAAAGAAAGAAGCGTAGTAAAGCTTAGTACCACATAACTTACTGAAGAGTGACAGCTAACCTGCATTTTAGCTAAGACATTCAACAGTAAAATGAAATCGCTTTCACACACTCTCCAGGATTCCTTCTACAGGATCTTGGACACATGGATTTGATGGACAATGAGTTTTGCTGAAGCCCATTACAAATAAGGAAGAAATGTAATGAGGCTCCAAGGAAGTCTTGAGTGTTTGTGAGAAGGTTCGTATTACAAAAGAATCCTGCAAAAGGTATCCCTATATGAGCTCAGTATTTCTCCACCAAAATGTTTGTCTGTGCCCCTCCTGTAAGGTGGCCAGCTGAACAGGTCCATAGTGGATGTTAAGAGATGAACAAGGGGAAGCTGGCTGAGAATAAGACTCCTGAAAAGAGGAGTGACTCCAGAATGAAGGATCAGGCAACTGGGACAAGGACTGTGCTCATTTTACTCTGGTAACCCCACTTCAAAATCCAGACTTGCTGTTAATTTTAACTCTTGCTAGTCATAAGTATGGGGTTTTAAATTTGTCTTTCCATAGTATCTAGAGAAACTGACATAGTACTTTCTGCCTTTTTTTTTTCCTGCAGACAGAAAAACTATGCTAATGCAGAGATGTATTTCTGGTGTGTTATCAGCCAAGCATGACAGTGGAAATGTCTGTGTTTTGCTATCTGCTTTACTCTCCCACTACCAGGAGCAGTCTGTGACCTGAGTGTGCTACTGCCAGACCAGGGGGCTCAGTGCCTCCGGTTGCTGGTAGTCAGCATGACACCTGACCATTAATCATGGCCATTCCTTGGGCTGAGGTTCAGGCTCAAGATCCTTCTGCTGGAAAAAAAAGCCCTGCATCTCGCTCCAAAGACCATCACCTGATTTTCCTCACCACCAGCTAACTCAAACAAATCCTTGCATTTCCTCCTTCTGAGCTCTTGTGAGCTGGGGTGTGCAGCTCTGTGCCATCTCTCCAAACTAGCTGCAACAGGGACACAGCCTGCTTTCATTTCCTAGGTCCAAAAGCCAAGCTCCACTGGAGGAGGAAAGCAATGTGGGCAGACAACAAGACCAGCATCTCAGTGCTGCCATCCACACAAGCACAGCAGGTGAAGTGCAAGATGCTACTACAGACCTACCTTCAGGCTGGGGAATTCAGATCCAAGCTGCTCTTTCATATGTCCCTCCCCTTCCTTCTCTTTTGTCAGCTTATAAAGAGCAAAATCAGGGCTCACACACCTCATGCAAGGCTGTAGTGTCTACTTTCAGCTGCCACTCACAGGGTGGGTTTGTGTTCAGGGTGTCTGCCCTGGCTTGAGGTGGAGGCACACCCTCCTGAAGACATGATGGGACTAGTGGGCTGCACCTGGGACTGTAACTAGTCACAGCCGGATGGGTTTCTGCTTTCAGACCAGCCTGCTCCAGCCAGCTACATGCATCCTCTAGGCAATTTTAATGTTCCTGGAAAGTCCTCCCAAAAACAATCACGTCATCCAGATCAGCTGAACATGTGGCCCACTGAACAGCTGCCAAAATCAGATCCATGCGCCTTTGAGAGGTGCTAGGGGAATTGCAGAGACCAAAAGGCGTCATGTTGAACTCAGAGAGCAAGACGCTGTCTTTGGACAAGCTTGTCGATGAGTCTGCCCTTGGCAGAAGCCACCAAGCCCATTTGGAGAGGAACACTGCTCCATGTTGCGGGTGAGTGCCTTGGGCAGCTCCTCTGCCTGGTTGCTTTTCCATTTGCTTTTGCTTTTAGTACTCAGGCGCTCGAAGAAATGCTGGCCACTCAAGCCCAGTCTCCCCAGAATAGTGCAAGCTCTGCTGAGACCACCCAGTGGAGGGGCTGGATGTGAGGGAGCCCCTCTCCTGCTGGGCTTGGTTACCAGAGTTCATCTCATGCTTATTCTGTTAATGCCATGCTGAGAACAATGGGACCTCAATCCCTGCTTTGGATCTTAAAATAATGAATAATAGCATCATCAGCTGAGGCAATCAGGCCATATTTGGGGAGGATGCACTCTTTCCTTCTAGGAAATGAGCCTGTGGTGCAGTTCAGCCCCAGTGGGCAGCCTGAATGTGAAACCTGTGTGACAATAATGTGTTGAAGACGACCATCCCCATTCTGCCTTTCCTCTGCACTATACCTGCTGCATTGCCCTTGACATTCATGAAATTTTTTTCAATTACCAAGAATATCAGTGACCCTCAAGGATATTTTGGAGGATGTATCATTCCTACCTTCTTACAAACAACAAAACTAAACCCAGAGTTTCCCCTAGTTGCTTTACCAAACAGGCTTTTCCTTGCTGATTCCTGAGAAATGTGGTGGTATGTTGCCATTGAAGTCTTAAAAGAAGTGCATGAAAAACAACATGACCCTGTATCCTTGCAAAGGACTTACCTGATAACAATCTTCTCCTGTTGCTCATTTGTCAGACTTACAAGCCAAAGGAATGTTAGAAAAGGGGAGAAGGGATGAGATGTCAAATCTCTGGTCTCCCCCTGCCAACCTCCCTTTCTACCTAACATCTGCCAACACAGGGCTGGATGCAGAAAAAATAGAGGCTATGCCTGCCAGATGGCTGATGGATAATGGCACCATTGTAAAAATTGGCCAGAGCAGCTCAGACAGCAGCCTTGCCACCCATCACAGCATGGGACAAGGGCTCAGATGGCTGTCATTCATCTCCAGCCATAAAGGAGATTCCCTCCAAGACCCAAAAGACCTCATCCTGCCAGGTGGAAAGCTCTCTGAAATCTCCTGATTTAAGTAGGAGTGGAGGGCTGCTTGGCATCTCTCAGGAACAAACATTAATCCTTCGGGTTTCTTGTTGTGGGATGTCAGGAAAGGCATAGCTCTGACTTTGCCAGGGCAGGCTGTTGCAGAGAGAAAGTGCTGAGATACCTCCTATAAGTTCTTCTCCAGGGCTGTCAGCCCTGATACATTCCTAGCTTTTTTTTTTTTGTTTTGTTTTTTTTTTTGGTTTTTTTTTTTTAATCTTCTATCTCTTCTGCTCATTTGTGCTTTTTTTGGATTGCTGTCAAGGAGGAAGGTTTTTATATTGGTTGAATTTATACCTCAGTGACTCAGCACTGGGCTTAACCAGAAACTCAGTTGCCTCAAGGAGATATGGATGGAAGCAACAATCACAATTGTGTGTGTATGTGTGTTGGCAGGGGGCAACTTCTCCCCCAACCTCAGCTATTCACACACTTTGATTTAAGAAAGCCTGAAGAAAGCTTTCTTGCTTCCTCCTTACTTGTGCCGGGCAGAAGCAGGACCAGGCATTGTGCTCTGACATGCTGAGCTGTTTTCTTCCTTCGTGCTCAGCAGCTTTTCTCCTGCTGTAGTCGAGGAGGTCTCAGAGCACAGCACTCCCAGCCGGTTTGTAACTCTGAAATGCGTCAGTTGATCGCTATCTTGTCTCACATACCTGTCTAGTACAGGCCATGTGTGGAGTGTTAGCTCTGCAAAAGGGGCTGGAGCACTGGAGAAGAACGGCTGAGGAGCTGAGCTTCAAATCTTTCACTGCAAAGGTCCCTGCTCACTGGTCACAGCTGTCATACATTAGCAGTACCCGTGCAGGGGGATGCAGAGCTGCCTATGGGCACCAAGGTGGGAACTCATGGGGTGGGCACCAAATGGAACTGGGGGGGGCTGGGTCAGAACCAGCCACAGGAGGCAGTTCCTCCTGTGGCGTGTAGTCGATCTGTCACATGCATGGCCAGAAGATGTCATGGATGGAGTAAAGCTTCCAGGGGATACTGGATGAGTTCATGAAGAACAAATTCACTGAGGATTACTCAATATGCAGAGACTAAACATGTGTAGGTAGTCCTTGGGGAAACGGCATATATACTTGTCCTGTTCTTACTGTCCCCCAGGCTGCAGGGCTAGATGTACATGTGGTCAGACCCAGCTCAGCTGCCCTCATGTCCTTTTATGATCTTGCTCCTTGGCAGCTGTCTTAAGCTGAACATTGCTTGGGATGGGCCACAGACCCTAAGTACGCCCTTCCTGGAACTGCCATGAATGTTCATCGCGAATACCAAATACTTCCCTCTCAGTCTTCCTTAAGAGAATGAAGGGAGAAATGTTACTTGATGATAAGCCAAGATGTTTATGCACAGCTGCTGGTCCACAAAACAACGTTGCTTAAGAGCTAAATGCTCTCCCATGGTTCTTCACGTGCAAAGTGTGTGCAGTAAAGCCTGCTTTCCTGCTATAGGCTACATGGCACTGGGTGACCATACAGCCTCACTACCTTCTTGACATTTTGTTCCTACCAGACTAGATGTGGCCAGTGTCCTGTCACCTGCATCTAATTCAGAGCCTTCTGCTTCACAGTAGGTGTGGAGGAAGGCACAAACGAATAAGCTTACCCTGGCTCATTTACTGGACCTGGCACTGCCATGCAAAGACACCGCATGGATTGTCAGAGGTGCAGGGAGAACATCCAGGGGACACAGCAAGGGTTTTATGGGATGGGAAGTGTGACCTGCCTCAAGCAAGCGTCTGGAGCGACTCATCTGTAAGGTTACTGGAGTGGCAGCTAGAAGATGCTTCTGGCAGTACCTCCAGGTGTACCCTGACTGTTAGCTGGGAAGTTAGTATTAAAATGATCTCCTTTTAGTACTTTCAGGCATTTCTGAGCTTCTTCCTCCTGTTCTGTAATCCCACATAAGGTTGAACTGTAATCACTTGGAAATGGAGAGGCCAAAGAGCCCCTTCCAGTGCACCAGAGGAAGCAGGCTGGTGTTTCTGCTCCCACAGAGGATCTTTGTTGTCTCCGTGCTCTGGAGGAAACCCACAAGGCTGAACCTTTTGCATAAGGTTTCACATTTGGCAAATGAGGCTGTGGTGGGATCGTGGCTTTATGACCACATGAAGTGACACAGGGTGGGAAAGTCCCCAGAACTCGCACCAAGAGCAGAAGAGAAAGATGTAGAAAGAAGACTGCTGTGGTGGTGACATGAAACAAGAACTACCAACACAGTGATAGGCTGTGAGGGGTAAAATATCACACTGGGAGCAACAAAATCACTCTGCTGTCCCATAGGGGTCTGGCAGAGCTTTGCTGGAGAGGGAATGACCCAGCAGGTTAGAGAAACAGGATAAAATGAAGGAATTAATCCAGCGAGTGGTATGGCTAATGCTACATAGGAGGCCAGTCTCAAGATGGGGTTGAACTCATCTCATTTTAAGCTGTCTAGTATTTAGGTATTTGTCACAGCAAGCTGCATAGATCCCAGTTTGGGAAATGAAGAAAGATGTGTATCTCTAAAGAATATTCATCCCAGCCTGTCCCAGAGGTGGAGGATACTCCTGGTTGGAAATGCCTACTTCTTTTCATTAACTGAATAATCTAGACAACTACTTAATTTAGGCACCTAATTTACAAATGTTAAAGTTGGTGGGATGAACATCAGTGTAGATAAGAATGAGTCCTTCCAGCCTTCTTCACCTGATTCATTACATATATATTCTGCACAAGACGCAAAAGGTTTTTTGGTTTTTTTTTTCACCATGTGAGTAACAACAAGAAGCACATGACAAGACTGCAGAGGACCCCAAGGCCTTTGTACTGTATTGTAGAGAAAAGAATTACCAGTGTGGACTATTTTCTTATTTCCTTTGCAACTAACAGAAGAAGAAACAGATTTCCAAGAATTCTGGTTTTAATATAAATGTGTTGGCATCTTTTTGGAGATGACAGAGCCTTTTATGACACTGAGATTTTAAAGGCAGCTTGCATATACAACGATCTCACCACAAACTACTTTTGTATAACTTCTACAGCATGTATCAGGCTCCTCTGAATAAAAATCACCATTTTCTCTGTGTAAATGTTCCTTGTATTAGTGACGGGGATCACTGTGGGGTCAGGAGCAACTGAGGGCAATTAGTTTGCTTAATGTAGCACGGCTAGATAGAGCTTCAGTCTTTGGTCTAAAACACTTTTCAGGGAAGGGCAGAGAGAGTCACCCCCAGGGTACACAGGCTGAAGCCAATGTCATAGAGATTGAATTAATCTGAAGGAAGAACAGTCTCTGGAATGAAGAAACTAAGGCTTCAAGGATGAAGGTAGGATGAGTCAGTTGCTGGTCTGGAACTGGAAATCACAACTGCTGCTTTGCAGTCACTGTGGTGGCTGGGGCAGTCCTGTCACAGAATCACAGAATGGTCAGGGTTAGAAGGGACCTCTGGAAATCATCTAGTCCAACCCCCTGCTAAAGCACGTTCTCCTAGGGCAGGTTGTACAGAATCATGTTCAGGCAAGTTTTGAACATCTCCAGAGAAGGAGACTCCACAGCCTCTCTGGGCAGCCTGTCCCAGTGCTCTGTCACCCTCAAGGTAAAGTAGTTCTTCCTCATATTCAGATGGAACTTCCTGAGTTTCAGCTTGTGCCTGTTGCCCCTTGTCCTGTGGCTGGGCACCACTGAAAAGAGCCTGGGCCTGTCCTCCCGACATTCACCATTCAGATATTTGTAGATGTTGATAAAATCCCCTCTCAGTCTTCTCCAGGCTAAACAGGCCCAGTTCCCTCAGCCTTTTCTCATAAGGGAGGTGCTCCAGTCCTCTCATCATCTTCATAGCTCTCCACTGGACCCTTTCCAGTAGTTCCCTGTCTCTCTTGAACCGGGGAGCCCAGAACTGGACACAGCGCTCCAGATGTGGCCTCACCAGGGCAGAGCAGAGGGGCAGGGTCACCTCCCTCCACCTGCTGGCCATGGTTCTCCTCATGCACCCCAGGATCCCACCTCGTTGCTACCCTGCATGTTCTGACAACATGCCTATAACCCTCCCAAGTGGTCTGTCCCTTTTTCCTCATCTGTTAACTTCTTTCTTCTGTTTGAGGTTTGCCAGAAGCTCCTTGCTCATCCATGCAGGCCTCCTGCCCTATGTCCACTGGCTGTTCTTCAAACTGGGTCATTGACTCAGCAACAACCTGAGGCAGGTGCCAAAATTTAAATCTTATGAGTAACCCAAGGGGTTCACATGAAGATGTTACAAGAGCAGCTCGTGTATTTCAAACTAGGCATGTGCTTCTGAAAGAGGTGAAAGTCCCTCATTCTGGGAGTATGAGGAGGGCATTAGGGATTGCCATGTTTCAGTCATGGTTTTATATTCCTTTCCTATATTTTATTTGTTAATGATCTACATCAGAGGGCTCCTTTCTAAGTCTTTTCTATGTGGAAACTTTTCCATGTTTCTGCTCTGGATCTTTTTTGTTTATGTTATAAATTTTCTGAGGGCTGGTGATTCAAACTATGTTTGAGGTCAGGGAGTGACACTGTGTACACAATGGCATTTTAGCACTTTCAGTCATGTTTTCTAGCTTCTTCCTAAGAGCAATGTCGTCCCAGTTGGCCACCAAGTCCTTGAGGCTACAAAGGAATTTGGCACAAGACTCGGGGAACAACTCTCTGAATTTCCCTTTAGAGGTGTTCTTTTCTAAGCACACCTCATTTCTGTCTCACTGAGAAGCCAGTTTGCTTTCACCGAGATCTGCAGAACTTTTTACAGTTTCCTTAGGGATTTACATATATAATATATAAAAAATGTGACTATAGGTAGGATAGAAGGTGGTATGGAACAACACTGCCTAAGTATTTCTGTTGCAGAAAGAAGGATGCTCTGTCAATCTCAAACCACAAATGGAATTCAGGAAGAAGAATGCAATTTCTCTGCAGTAATTCAGCCAGAAAACCAAGGCTAATGAGTTTTTTCCCTCTAAATGCAGGCTGAAATCCTCCGCTGCACAGACTGATGTGGTCTTCGCTTAAGTCCTGCATCCTCAGGGTGCTATCAGGCAGAGGCAGGGTGTGCATTTCCTCACACTTCATGAAAAAATAGAGAAGATAAAAGAATGTTTTATCATATTCACTGCATGTATATCCTTATAGCACCTGATTGCTTCTTGACCATTTCAGGGTAGCCAAAGGAATTAAAGAAGACTGATTCTTCCAGTAGAATACTTGAACACTTTTGGGCCTCACACACAGAAGAATCTCCTGAGACTTTCTTTTCTGGCAGATGTGGATGTCCTAAGCTCTAAGAATCTCACTGGGGAAAAGAGTGCTCCTAATTATCTTCCACTCCAGTACAATCTGGCTTCAAAGAGGTCCATTGCTCTTTGCAGGGTGGAGTAGAACTCTGGAGGTGGGGAGCAGCCTTTTTCCCACTTGCTTTTTTGCAGGGATATATGCAACTCTCTTAGGAACACTGTGCTCTGACTCAGGCAGATGAAGTGGTGGTGTCTCTGAGGAGCTGTGATGAGGTATCATCAGGGACAGAAGATACTGACACAGAATGTTTTAAATGCAACCAGTCTGTATGACTTAAACAAAAAACATCATTCACACTCACACACATCCAATTGGCAAAGCCTGCCAATACCCATTGAACAACCAATATAGTTGGATCCTTTCTCAACCACTGAAAACATACCAATAAGAAAAGAACGTCATTTCTTGTGTTAGCCTGAAAACACATGAGTTTTTAGAGGGACTATTAGTATCCTGAACATATGGCAACTCCTTGCATTGCCTGGGGAAGCTCTTGGCTTTCCAGTAGAAAAGCTGTTAAACCAGTAATGGGAGACTGAGCATATCAGGTGTTTATGAGTCTCCCATCTGTAGGCCAGACAGAAACATCTCATACTGAGTGTTTTGCAGTATCATCAACCCTCTGCAGAACTGTCTGGTTGACCCCAGGTACATGATGGACTTGGCAAGAAACAAGAAAGAAATAAGTATGGCAGGGGGGAAGGGGAGAGGTGAAGAT
The DNA here is from genome assembly GCF_023634085.1 of Falco cherrug. Lineage (NCBI taxonomy): Eukaryota > Metazoa > Chordata > Aves > Falconiformes > Falconidae > Falco > Falco cherrug. The sequence goes on along the minus strand of NC_073704.1, from coordinate 26,853,596 downwards.
AGGAAGATAGGTGCAAAAGGAAAAGATATAAGGTGAGGAATGTAAATAAGCCTATTCAAATATCACAGAACTGACATCATTACATTTCTTCACCCAAGTCCTTCACTCTTAAACTGATAAACTAATTGGAGAGATGCATTTTACAACTCCTTCAGCCTGCTGCATTAAAATCCATTTTTTCAGCTGGTCTGGTCAAATTCTGAGGACTCCAACCATGTTTTGAAGGGAAAATGTTAGTTCATGGTATGATCAACTGCATGACTGGGGGGGGACCCAATTTTTGCTGGTGAATGAAATAAACAGCAAGGTCTTTTTTTGTTTGTTTGTTTTGTTTGTTTGTTTGTTTTAAAAAAAAATATCTTCTTTTTGGCTTAGGCCAGTGCTGAACTTCCCACCCTTTGCAATGCTGTCAGCCTGAACCATACAGACATCTGGTATGCAAACAGATTGCAGCCCAGGCAAATTTTATCTTGTAGTTAAGTTTGTCAGTCTCTCCATCTTGCTTGCTTCCTTTCTCTTGTTCTTTCTTCCTTGATTGCTTTCTCTCTTCCTCTCACACTCCTTATTTCTTATTTCTTGCTTCTATTCTGCTGTCTCCAGCACCTGTCTTTGTAATAAATCAATGGTTCAGCCACCTTCAATTCATCCCAGAGGGAAAGAATTGGAAGGTTACAGCGTGATGATCCCCGCCCCCAGCTAACAGCTAGACTCATAAAGCATGTTCTCATTAAAGCATTTCACTTTTTATGATGGAAACCAATCCATCACAGTCAGCCATGGAGTCTTAAATACATTTTCATTTCTGCTAAAAAGGCACTGACCATGACAGTCTATGGTTAATATATTCTCAACACACTTCATGATCTTTAAGTGGCAGGGATGTTTACAACAGTTCATGAAATCACTGGCAGCTGTAAATACCACACAAGGTTCTCACTCTTTTCTGGTTACTGAAACAATGATTCTGGGTGGAACAGATATGTAGATCCAATGGGTTTTAATTATTTTGGACAGAACTGGCCTGAAATTATACAGTAGGAGGACAGTTCAGAGCCCCCCTTCACATTTCATTTTCTTTCACACTTCATTTGTGTGTCACAGCTCTACTAAAAAGAGAGGTGATGTGGGCAATCAAAGGCCTCTTTTTATTGAACTGTAGCTCCAGTGCCAACACTAGTGCCTTTTAAAGACCATTTCCAGGAAAAAAGGAATCACTTGTGACTGCTTCCCAGCCTGCTTTCCCCCATCTTATTCTTTAAAGAACATTTTCCCAGCCTCAGCTTTTCCACAGAACAATATTTTTGTCTTTGAAAGTGAGGAAGAGGATAAATGCATCACATTTAAAATGCTTGCTGTGAATGGGCTTTATTTATACTCACTGGTGTTCATGAAGTTAATTCATAACCCAGCACTAGATTATTCAATAAACTATATAAGCAAAAGATAGCCCTCTGTAAGAGAGGGGATAGAAAAATGAATACAGAGATGCTGAACAATGACAACAATGAAACATAATGATCAGGTGTCTCAGGATATAGAGATCTAACAAGTGCCAAGACTGCCTTCCCACGTAATAAAGAAGGGAACTTCTAAAGATGGATTTCAAAGAAGATAACATTGTAACTTTGTAGATATTCATACTGGATTCCTTTAAAGCATCTGGGAACAAAATATGAAAGGAGTTGTCTTAAAATGTAAAAAAAAGTTTTATATAGAAGTTGATCCTCTTTCATAATTTTTTTTTTATACACCCCCCACCCCCACCCCCCTCCCTCAATTAATTTTAAGCCATGATTGCTGTCAGGCTCACGGCTGGCCCTCCCGTGTGCCCAGTGTATCATTGCATTTTCGGCTTGGCCATGCATTCCAGCTGAGCTGGGGAATGGCAAGAGCTGGGTGGTGTGCACAGTGCGACCAAGAGAAATACGGATTTTATCAGCCTTCCAGATCTTCAAAGTACGGCATGAACTGAGTTTGATGCTGATGATTGGTTTGGGCGCAAGTCTGAATCACCATTAGCAGGGTTCCTGACTGGAACTGAGGAAAATTGGTGAAATGTGAGTGTTCAGAAATGATTGTTAATGGAAGAGGAAGAGCAGATGGTACCAAGAGAGACTCCATGGCCTTGGGATGACTGCTTAAGAGATCAGGAGCACAAATCATAGAGTCATAGAAGCATAGAATAATTTATATTGGAAAAGACCTTCAAGATCATAAAGTCCAACTGTTAACTCAGGGCTGCCAAGTCCACCACTACACCATGTGCCTAAGCACTGCATCTCAGCGTTATTTAAACACCTCCAGGGATGGTGATTCCACTGTAGAATCGTAGAATCTGTTACATTGGAAAAAGCCTTTAAAATTGTTGATTCCAATCTTTAACCTAACACCATCAAGTCCACACTAAACCACATCCCTAAGTGCCATGTCTACATGTCTTTTAAATACCTGCAGGGATGGTGACTCAGCCACCTCCCTGGGCAGCCTGTTCAAATGCTTGACCACTGTTTTGGTGAAGAAATTTTTCCTAATATCCAATCTAAATCTCCCCTGGAGCAACTTGACACTATTTCTTCCTGTCCTGTCAGTTGTTATCTGGGAGAAGAGACTGACACACACCTTGCTACAACCTCCTTACAGGTAGTTGTAGAGAGCAATAAGGTTTCCTCCAAGACTCCTTTTCTCCAGGCTAAACAACCTTATTCTCTCAGCTGCTCCTCATAAGACTTGTGCTCTAGACACCTCACCAGCTTTGTTGCCCTTCTCTGGACACATTCCAGCACCTCAATGTTTTCCTCAACAAGAAGAAGTGCCAGGTCATGCACTTGGGCCACAACAACCCCACACAATGCTACAAGCTTGGGGAAGAGCAGCTGGAAAGCTGCCTGGTGGAAAAAGGACCTGAGGGTGCTGGTTGACAGCCAGCTGAACATGAGCCAGCAGTGTGCCCAGGTGCCCAAGAAGGCCAACAGCATCCTGGCTTGCAGCCAAAACAGTGTGGCCAGCAGGACTAGGGAGGTGATGGTTCCCCTGTACTTGGCACTGGTGAGGCTGTACCTCAAATACTGTGTTCAGTTTTGGGCCCCTCACTACAAGAAAGACATTGAAGTGCTGGAGCGTGTCCAGAGAAGGGCAATGAAGCTCGTGAAGGCTCTGGAGCACAAGTCATATGAGGAGCAGCTGAGGGAAGTGGGGTTGTTTAGCTTGGAGAAAAGGAGGCTTGGGAGAGACCTTATAGCTCTCTACAGCTACCTGTAAGGAGGTTGTAGCAAGGTGGATGCCGGTCTCTTCTGCCAGATAACAAGCAATAAGACAAAAGTAAATAACCTCAAGTTGCTCCAGGGGAGGTTTAGATTGGATATTAGGAAAAATTTCTTCACTGAAAGGGTTGTCAAGCATTGGAACAGGCTGCCCAGGGAAGTGGTTGAGTCACTGTCCCTGGAGGCATTTAAAAAAATGCATAGGGATATGGTTCAGTGGTGGACTTGTTCATGTTAGCTTAATGGTTGGACTCGATGATCTTAAGGGTCTTTTCCAGCCTAAATGATTCTAAATGATCTAATCCAAAGAGGGTGAGCAAGACTAGCACAGATCTGCCTTTTCTTCTAAGTTGTCACTTTTATTGATTGCAACAGCAGAAGAGCTAACTTTTGGTCATGGAGACTGAACTTTATTTGCTCTTCTTTTTGCTGAGGTTCCAAGCTGAGGTCTTGTTGCCAGTGGGTGGAGTGATGAAACATACACTGCATCTACTATGGCTAAGCAGAGGACCTCCATTTCCAGGGCTGTCAAGTGAACATTCTTCACACTACAGAGAGCACTTTATAAATGCAAAAAAGTAAGTGAAATGTGATCTTGCTGGAATGGGGATGTATCCAAAAGAACTGTGCTTTGGGTTGTACAGCCTTCACAAGGAGTCAGAACAAATATCCAGACTTCAATGCAAGACCAATCAGAGTTGCTCAGTCCCTGTGGAGATGAGATGTAGAACTGGAGAATGTAAACAGATGGGGAGACATTTTGATGCATTTCTGAAAAGGCGAATGACTTTTGTGCTGCTATATTTTAGGGTTAGCTCCATCTCTTTATCAAAAATATGATGCAAAAAGCAATAGTCAGTTCGTTTTCATTTCTCAATCTGTTTGGAGAGCAAAAGGCACAATCATCTAGTAGATGAGGTAACAACAGTGCCTAACAACTGTTGGGAAAGAACTGGAGTGATTAAGACACTGAAGAAAAAGGAAAGAATCCTCAAGAGTGTAAGAGTCTCAAGGTAATCACTATGATAGACCGAAATAGCATGTATTTATTTATTATTGCAGGCAGGTTGATTAGTATATGAGAGATTCCAGCACAGCCTCATCCAGCTGGAATATAGAATGCAAATGATGAGTATCCAATTAACCCTGTATGGATAAAACGATTTCACAGAAACAAGAAACTATAGGATACAAAATAGGTGGAACTTCAGCTTCCTAGTCTTGTCCCCCCTTTTTCTGCAGGGGAGAACCACACTGTGAAAAAGGTAAGGCTGGAGCAATGAAAGGCTGAAATTTTCTCAGCATCTGTGAAGCTGACTTCTGTGGGTGCACAGATCACGTGCCAACAGCCAAGAGCATCTCTACAGCTAAGGGTATTGAAATAGCAAGGTTCGTTGTTCAAGGATATCTCAACCAATTTCAACTAACCAGCGTGGCCTGCTCAGACCACTGTTATGGATAGCAATAAACAAGAGGACACTGTGTCTCATCAGTCTCATGGGTATAACTTTCTGCTTACAGCTGTATTTGGCAAAGGCCTGTACGTGGTTATGGACTTTGAGTCAGTGGCTGGGCTTGGACAGAAGCCTCCTGGCTTACAGTCCTGCGCTCTAACCAGCTAATCTCCCAGCCCAAAGGAAATTGTGGTGTCCCTGTGGGCCCTTGGTAAGACACCACAGCTTTGTTTGTTGAGTGCTTAGCTTTTGATGGGGATATTTGAAAGTTTCACAGATGGCAGTCAATGACTCTCCCCTTTTTCTACCTGGAGGCTGCCAAAGGATGGCAGCAGAGGCAGACATTAGAGGGACATCAGGATGTGAATAGAAGGGGTATGTGCAATAGAAGAAGTGGTAGAATTACTTCTTCTGTGAAAGAAAAGCATGTGATCCTGGAAAACAAACTATCTAGAATACAATATTTTCTGCAGTTTGGTGCTGCTAAAAAATGCTGCACTGGCATCTCTGCAACATGATACTCCAAAGCAAGAATCTGGTTTATTACATCTGCGGCCAGTAGGACTTCGTGGTGGTGGAGTAGACATCCTCAGCTATGGCTGAGTGCTTAGTTTCCATGTCCCTTCTGTCCTAGGATGGCAGTCAGCAATAATTACTTCAGTGGTTTCTACCCTGCAATTCATAACCTCTAGGGACTATACACAGCTCCACAAATTCGTTCCATGCAAGCCCCTTTTAGCAGGATGATGACTTCTAGTCTCTGCTGAACTGGATGTAGATTCACATGGGAAAGCTAGAGAAAAAACACCAGTTCATTGGAGTAGCAAGTGCCAAGCCAGCTTTCTGTAATGAGCCTCCTACTTTTGGAGACAATCCTGAACTGACAGAGAAACAAACATAATGATTGATCTGAGACATATGATCTGATGAACTACCAGCCACCAAATCTAGACAGGAGAGGAAAACTGATCACTGATAACAACTGTTATACACAGGAGTGTTAAGAATGTCTCCTGATGACACAAGAAGATGGGCTTGTGTCCTTTAAATCTGTCTCAAATTCCTGTTACCTAAGCATGCTTTTCTGCAGAACAAGAGAAGAGGCACTTTCTTTTTGTTTTCTTGTTTAACAGAGCTTCTGTGCCTGACATAATCTTTACACTTGCCTCTCCAGTTAAGACTCTTTTTTCTTTTCCTTCCCTGGTGTTTGCATGAACTTGGTGAACCCTCATCACGTGTGGCAGTGTTTATATTTGCACAGGCTGTTCTGCGTGTCTCTGTTTGTGTTGCCACCACATCTATATGGCTTGGCAGCAGCCCCACGGCTGTGTTTCAGCTGCATATAAATCAGCTTCCCTTCATCCTCTTGTGTTTCCATCTGTCTGTCTTCCGTGATTGCTCTGAAATGTTACAGGGCATGGGGGTTAGCCCATGGCTGAACCTTCAAACAAAGATGGTACAAAATCAAGTATGGAGGTGTGGGGTGTTTATGTTTTTGAAGGGAGAGAAGAGGCCTCAAAACAGGGACTAACCCCTGATAATGTAGTTTTCAAGTCTGTTCTTTCCCAGAGAAATTGGTGCAGAAGATCTGAGGTCACCACTGGACTGTGGAGCAAATAACCGCTTAGACTTTAATTATACGAAGATTTTCGCTTCCTCACTCAAATTTAATTTCTGCTCTTTCATTAGTTATCATCTCTAATTTCGTTAGCTATAATATCATTAGTTCACCTCTTTCATTGGAGAAAGAGATGTGAAATGGGTCCAAAGACTGGTGGCATGGGGAAATGGAGGTACTTGGTCATCCAGGGAAAAGGGTGTCGGGCAGAAACTGTAGACCTTGATACTCTCCATTTACAAAGACATTTCTACAGAGATGTCCTCTCAGACAGAGTTCACAAAGGGGTTAATCACATATGCAGCTGACTGAATTGCTCTGAACCCTGGAAATAAACTAGCTTACAGTGTCCACGCTTATCTTTTGGCTATGTCTCTTCTCTCACTGAATGGATACTCCAGGGGAACAGAAAAAGGAGCATGTCGCCCTTTGGCCATTGGCATTAACTGGGCAATGCAACAGAGATTACAAGGACTAAATGGGGAGACTATACCTCTCTCAAATATTAGAATTGCCTATTTAAAGAAAACTGAGAAATACTAACAGGACAAAATAGATAGGAGATGAACAAGACCCTCCTGTTGTCTTGGTGTACTTCTGTCAGGTGTCATATCTAAAAAGCAACATTTTCTCACCGTATTTGTATTGGTTTGGTATTCTGGCTTCCTCCTGAGCATAAAACTGAAAACAGGCTCTTCTCTTTTGCATTTAAGTGCTAGGAGGGCTTTGCAGGGACACTCTATCTCTAGAAGAAAGAAAGTACCAACAACCTGTCTCAGAAACATTGCAGACTAAGTGAGAATAATAGTGAATAAACATAAAATGGCTTCCCAAACCACCTATATTCTACTACACAAAGGAGATAATGTATCCTTACCTAGGAGAAATTGATTAAAAATCACCTATGACTGTGGGTTGGTATGTCTTTCCAGCCTCCTCTCAAACTCAGAGATGTTTGGGCTTAGTGCTCTAGTTTTGCTTAGCTCTCTGGCTCCAAATTTGAAATCTTCAAAAGTTATGTAACGTTGGATCTAATGCTTAATTTTAATAGATTCCAGAGAATGGTGGGTAATGCCTGTTTTGCTACACAGATAAATCCTTAGTAATAAGATTTACCCTATTACTACATCTGTCTAGTAGTGCTTTGTTACTAAATCTTTGTTGGTGTGGGAGTGGCTGTGATTTCATTTTTGATGGGAGTAACTGATTCACAAATTTAGAAAAGGCAGATATCCCTGTGACGTGAACATTCTTTCCTGTTGCTCTTCTAGCTAAAAGAGAGAATCTCTAGACTGTTTTTCAACATTGCTGATGTCAAGTGATGAGTAGATATCATTAAAAATCAGACTTTCAAGAAACCTTGGACAGTATCTATCCATGGCAATCTCATAGTATCAGAATGGTTTCAATGTTCATCAGAGTATTTCCATGAAAGTTCCTAGGATGCTAGGGAAAGCACTGACTGACCACAGAAAACAGATATGAGAAAGGCCAGTGACAGCATGCATTTTTTTTTTTTTTTTAGGGAAAAGATATTAAGGATCCAGCTGAGAACTATACTGACATATCTATATTTACATAACTTTTTAAAAAAACCCTGACGGTAAATTTTAAGTCTGTGTTGTCCAGTCTGGAAAACAGTGCAAATACAGGACATGACTGGTGGTACAGGGCTAGATCCATTTGGATTCAGCATTTAGAGAGCAGAAGAGAAGCAATCAGGTGTCAAAAGACAACAGTAGGTTAGATCACAATGAGGAGACATCCTTCCCACCCATTGGGAACTTCTTTGCTCCTTAGAATGAGATGCAGCTGTTCATGCCTTAGGACAGAAAAAAAGAAAAGATCGATCTGGACACAAATCCCTGGCAGAGACTGGTGAGGATAGAAGTCTGGAGAGTAACAGAGCTGCACTATAGCCAGGTTGGAGGTTGGGGGAAACATCCCCTATGAAAGGGATCCAGAGATCACTACTGAGGTGCTGAGATTGAAGATTTTGCCAGGGGTGGGAAAAAACCAGTGGTTCATGCCCCTCAGGCTAACTCCAAGAGCCTCACTCATGCCTGAGAGCATTAGTCTGTGTGCAGAGTTTTTTCAGCTGGAGATGTGTTTATGGCTTTGACTTTTTCATGTTCGTGCACTTTATAAAGCCACGATCATATTTTATTGGGCTTTTATAAAAAGGCCGCTTAGGTCTAGCAAAATTCCAGCTTAACAGAAGAGGTCGAGATAAAGAGACAAGCAAGCAGGGAGAGACAAGAAAAGGAGCTTGTGACGAGTAAATACAGAAGGGCAGGCTGAGGGTAAAACAGATATGAATGCCCCAGAGAACTTCTTGGGCAGAGCTGAAGAGGAGTCAAAGCATGTATCTGATTTAGACAACTTAAATTTATCCATCAGACTAAAGGCAAATGTACAGCTTGATTAACCCCTCAAAACTCACTCAACTAGCCCCTGCTTGGACCTGAAGCAGGATGCAATACCAATCCACCATGCCAGCTATCCCACTAGAGGCATCTTGTTAGCATTGCTGTGGCTGAGAAACAGGAGGGAGGTGCAATGCAACTAAAGGTCACAGGGAAGAAAATCCATTTCCCTTTCTATCCAACCCAGGGAATTCAGTACTGCAGAAAATTGCTGAAACACCTTCCGAAACAGGAGAGGTTCTAACAAGAGAGGCTATTCCTCTGCATTTAGATATCACTAATGGTATAGGTAGTGTCCCTAGTGAGATACACTGTCATAGGGGAGGGAGTGTACATTACTATCCACTATGCTTAGAGAAGACTTTCCCCTCTCCTGCAGAATCTGGCAACAGATATTAGATTCCTTCTCCTTCATTTTGAGGTCCTATAGCCGAAATTTAAAGGAGATGTGCAGTTCTCTAAAACAGTCCTTCTAGTTAGCAGTGACTCTGAAGGTATCCTTCAACTCACATCAAGACTGCTGGTGGGGTGTGGGTGCATCCCACATCAGCAGCAGATGACCTTGTACCCAGGAAGAGAAACACCAGAGCAGCCAGGTCACTGATGCCAGACTCTAGAAAACTAAATTTGCTCTTATAGTGGGCCATACAGAAACCACACCATTGCATATATCTGCCTTGAACAATTCCCAAGCCCCTGGAACAAACGTGACTCCTTTGCAAAAGAGCAAGCAAAAAACTGCCAAAACAACCAAACAAACCTAAAAGCTACAATTTGCAACACGTCAAAAAACAGGAGACATCTGGAATGTAATTTTTGTTACTTGTCCTTCCTATAGCAGGAAATGTTAGATGAAATGTTCTGGTCCTCCAGAGAAGTGGGGCATGCTTTGTATGAAAGGCAGACCCTCCAGCCCCCTCATGATCCCCAAGCCTTCAGTGCTGGGATCAGCACAAGGAAGGATGCCAGAGAAAAAGTATGAGATTACCTCTCAGAAAAACCCTTTGGCCTGAATCACTGACATCTTTGATTTAAACAGTAATTTAAAACACGCATGATGAGAAGTCAGGGAAGGGATCCAGGAAGGCCTGGGGTCCAGCCAACCTGGCGTGTCTGCCAATTTGCTGTTCAGAAGGTAGGTTTGCTAGGAAGGGACAGGATCATGGCTGAAACCTGTCATTGCCTCAGCTAGGGCACAAGACCCTTATTCAGAAACGATCAGTGGTTGGCTGTGCCAGCACTGCTTTGCTGGATGCCTATAGCTCTGCTTAGATGCTCTGAAGCAGTGTATAGAAGGATCTGGGGAAAATCCTACCATACTCTCTCCCGCTGATTGGAAAGCCCAGCTAATGTGTGGCCCAGGCATTCTTCTCCAGGCTGCTAAGCCAATGGTAGATTCGGTGATGCAGGTTGAGGGTGAGGAGGCATGCAGCAGAAGGGAACCGAGGAAATCTGGATGAAGGAAAGGACATAAAGGACATGTATCTCAGGTGGCTTCTTTCCACTCTTCTGTGTCTCCCAGACCTCTGGTTTTCCTCAACAACACTGCTGGTACCTGTCTCTTGCCATGAGGAGACAGAAGAGAGCAGGGTAAATCCATTAACTGATGTGTCCTAATTGCTTGATCTGAAACAAAGCATGTGACTTTAGATAAAGGTTTCCTGGGTGGAACGCTATGCGAAATTGACTCAGGCCCATCACCAGTGGGAGCCCAGATTTAGAAAAATCAGTGGTTTCACTTTGATGAAGGGAGAGGTGAGGTCTGATCCATCTCTGAGTCCAGACTCTGTGGCTCTGGTCCACTGTGAGTCTCTGGTGACTAACTGCCTGTTGGGGTTAGATGTCAGTAGGTTGTTCTCACACAAATTATCTTCTTCCCCACTAAGCAATTTCAGGTTCTGTCCTGATATTGATTGTGTCACTTTTTCTCTCTCTCCTGGGTCTGGTTCAGGTTGGAAACTCATTTCTTGGAGAGGGCAGATAGACAAGGAGGCTTCTCTGACTTTGAAACAAATTCTGTATGATCATGACTCGATGATCATAAATCCTTCAGGGCCTGAAACCTAACAAGGGAATAAAGGAGGAAGCTCTGTGTCTCTTAGATCAAAGGGAGAAAAAAAGGTTGAGATGTAAAGGAGACAAAACATGCTGCAGGGTATGTGAAAATCAGAGCTCCCATGCAGCTTGCTGAAGACTGCCAAAATAGGGTTCTCCACAGCCATCCTATACCTACGCAACATAGCGATGGGAGCGTTTTTAGATAAGATCAGCCCCAGAGAGAGCATGCCTGGCTCTGTTTCTTCCAGCAGAGCAATATGGAAACCCAGTGCTGGGAAACCATTTTTCTGTGCCAGGAAGGAGGCAGGGAGTTGTGTGCAACCATTTGGGAGCCTCCGCTCCCATGCATCCTCCCGCTTGCTCAAACCCTGCCAGGACAGCAAAGGAGGAATTGATTTATGTGCAGTAAGTCAAATAAATAGATAAAAAAATAAATAAATTATGCCCTTCCTTTCTTGCTTAGCTAAAGAAAGAGGGAGGGACTGGAATAAAATTCAGGAGGAAGTCATCTGCAGGTGTGCAGAGCTGGGCATTGAGTGCTGACAGCACTGCTAAACACGATATTTATTCCCTAGGAGAGAATTTCAGACTGCTTTTTGTGAGACCTGTCACTCACTCTCTCCTGCTCTCGCTAGTGAAATCTCTCTGCTGCGTGAGCTCACCAGGGTCAAACAGTATTGGATGGGTCCAGCTTGAGTTTCCACAGTGTTCTAGTTCTCATTTTGATGAGTTTGCTCCTGAAAGGATTCAGATTCACTGCAGAAAGATATCCCCTTGGCTGAATGCAGCCCACTGGCAGTCAATTTGCTTTCTCATTTGTCTGTGCCAGTGGCACTCCAGATCCCAAGCGTTTTGTCAAATGTCCTCTGCAAATGTCAGTCTGAATGTCCACCCAGCTGAGCAGGCTCTTCAAGTGTGGTCAGTGGCAAATTGCCTGGGGAAAGAGCATAGGAAAGAAAGTTACAGCGCCATCCATTCTTTAGCTGGGACTTTCCAGCTCCTGTTAATCAGCTCCTTAAAGAGCTTGCCGAGAAGGCTTCCCTGTAGACCATTGTGTTTAATAGGCACCATCCCCAGTGAATCCTCCTCTTTCTTGCTTCTGGCATCCTCAGCATTCAGTGGCAAATAAACTTCTTATGGAAAGTGAATGTAATGTGAGAAAATACTACTATGCTTTCCAGCAGCAACTTTGAGCTTCCCCAGAGTGACCCTCCTGTTTGGGAGCTGGTCTCCCACAACCATGTACCATTCCTTCCTCCTTTGTCATGTCCTCAGCTGCCCACACACGTGCAAAAACGCAGAGAACAGGTCTGTAACGCATGATTTGTTCTCACAAAATCTCTCCAAATAAAATAAGCAGAGATCTAGTGATTGCATTAGCCTAACTACTCCTGGGAATTCAGGAGGGAGCTCAGTGTCCAGAATTGGCCTGTGGACCCAAACATGACAGCAGAGAGGGTCTTTCTTTGCCACTCTCCCCAGGCATTCAGGTCCCACTCTATTCAAACACAAATGCCCTTTTCCTCGCTGCACCACCAGTAGCAGAACTAAGCTGTCCAAGTGAACAGCTGCTTTTCACTCTGTCACATAAGTTGCTCAAGTGACGTTTTGACAGAGGTAAATTCACCTTGTCCTGCTACCAGGCTCCCACAGAAGGTAAAGCAAGGTCTGGGAATGGAGAAGAGTCAGGGTCAGGAGATTTCCATATACCAGCTAGTTCAGTTTAACGCAATGACCAATAGCAAACTGCAGCTGGAATAAAACTGAGGGTAGCTCTAGTTGCTTTAACACCTCTTATGGGGGCCACACAGGCTTCCCTAGCCTTCAGAGAAAGGAGAAAAAATATTCTGTACTGTCTGTTCTTATGCCAGCATTTTCCTGTCTTCTCCCAGAGCAGCAGACTTGTTGCTCTTTAATCCCAGTGTAGCATAGGAGCTAAGACTAAGGATTCCTGTACCTGGAAAGGTTCCAGAATTGCCGCAAGAGCAAAAGAATAATTAAAAAAATGCAAAAAAAAAAAAAAAAAAGGATACAAAAGCTGGAGATAAAAAGTGTGGATTGAACAGAGACATACAGGTTCAGCTACCTGTACCTCTCTTTGTCTCACACTATTACCTTGACCCCACTCTCTTTGTCTCACACTATTACCTTGATCCCCCTCTCTTTGCTAATATCTCTTTCCCTCATACCCCGGAGGCTGATTGCTCTTTCCTCGAATTGTTTAAACAACTGACATGGAGATGTTAAATCAAGAACAAGTGTTTCCCACCTGTGTGCAGCTGAAACCGTGCACTACAATTTCAGACCTGAAGAAGGGCCGGTGAGCCTGAAGGTGCATCTGTTTTTCTAACTCTCCTAGTTAGTCTAAGGAGAGATATTCCCTCTATTTGAAAAACCCACTTCTAATAAAAATAATTCATGCTACCTCTGAGTGAAACCTCAAAACGTCCAAATTCTCTGGAAGTGGGTTTCTGACCTTTCGATGTGAAAGATGAGCTGGCACATTTCCCTGGGAAACCTTGCTTTCAGGCAGATAGTTTGACAAAGTCAACCTGTTCCCGCAGAACCTCTCCAATCTGGCTGGTGGTGTTTCCAGCCAAAACCCTACTCCTGTCCCGCTCCAGCCCTCTCCATTACAGCCGGAGAAGAAAGCATTAGTGAAACAGAAGGATCCCTTCTTGCTTTCAGAGTGGAAATAAAACCATTATTAGCCTATTTACAGAGGATCTTCATGTGAAGGCTCAGGCCAACATCAAATGCCAAACAGGCCTGGGGTTAGCTTTTCTAAGCAGCAACAAAGCTATAAACGTGGCCCTAAAAGAAAAGGGGGGGCAGGGTAGGGTGGGGTGGGGTGGGGAGAAAAAGAAAAGAGAGAGAGAAAGAAAAGAAGGCAGATTGGGGCGGGGGGGGGGGGGGAGGGGGGGGGAGAGGGAAGGCAGGTGCTATTTCAGCAGAGTTCCCGACTCAGCAACTTTCTTTCAAAGCTTTCCAGTACCACTGTTTGCTGAGTTACCCTGGGCTCAGCTGCAAGGCAGGGCAGAAAGTACATGTACGGGTCATTATTGCTGGGCTGGCTCTGAATGGCTTCTAACCATGTTTGGATGCTGTTGCATTGTCTGAGCCTCCTGGCACGCTCCCAAGGGGGGTTCTTGTTTGCTCTGCCACATCTGTGTGAAATTCTGGCATATCTCAGCCTGAGAAATATGGTTTGCCGTGTCATAGCAACCACTTTTTCTTCATCTGACAGGCAAGGCAAGGTTATGGAGGCCTGGAAGTGCTTCTTGCAGATCTGGTTGCAATAGACAGAAAGCTCCTGAGGCTACTGATCGCATGTATAACCTGTGATATTTTTTTTTTCTGGCTTGCCATTTCCCACCCTATCATGCCTTAAATCACCGTACTTGTGGCAGTGGGTTGGTTCAGAAGTCTTGATGAGACCTTCAAACCTGCTCTTAAAACTTCAGAGATGTCCAGCGTGGACCTGTGTTGCTGAGCTGAAAAATGAAAAGGCATTGCAGCTCCCCAGATCAAAACCATCTTGGGTACTAGGGGATCTCGACAGAAATTTGCCTTTCTGTTCCTGTGGTAAGCATATTAAGTTATCTAAGGGAGACCTGCTAAGCATGTCTGTCCTTTCTCCTGAGGAGGGGTGTGAGGTGGAAGGTGCTGCATATGCTTCTCCAGCAACCCTTTATTGGAGCAATATGGGCAGAGCCACCAAATTTGTCCTTGACCGTCTTCAGTGCAATCTGCAGTGAAGGAAAGATCCCAAAGCTCTGACCAGAAGATAGATGGGGATTTTAGTTAATCACTGCCATCGTGAATGAGTCAAGGAATCCTCTACCTTTGGGCTGGGCAGTGTTGCTAATTAGCATGTAGTCACCAGTATGAAATGTGCTTGCTGGGTCTCCTAGCGGAAGCCACGCGAATTGGTCCTTTCTCAGTTGCTCCATGCCCTGTGCCATGTAACTACAGCCAAGGAGAGGAGGCCAGGTTCTCCTGCCAGTGGTCCAGCCTGCGACACTGCTATCCTGCGGTGTCAGCAGGAATGTAAATGTTTGGCAAAGACAAAGGGAATGAAGCCACCTGAATCTTTTCCCCTGGAAAGGAGCCTGGCAGGAACCACAGGAATGTTCCTCGAAGCAAACAGTACCAAAGAGAAACTGAAAACGATGAAATCCTTGACACCACTGCCTGCCTTCAGGCTTGGGTTGCTGCAAAGAAGGCATTGCAGGGGTTATGAAAGGAAAGCTGAGCACCCATGAGGGGCATCTCTGAATGTTGGTACTGTTGGGATGGGTGAGTGATTTCCCTCAGTGGAAGCCCCTAGCCTTCCTGAAGAGACCAGTTGCTAAAAGTGACTTTCCTTCGCTCTCCTGCAGGTGCACAAATGATGGCTGAGCGATACGGATTTGAACAGTAGTAGGCTGATCTGAGAGCAGAGCATTTGTTGTATAACTGACAAGTAGGTCAGAGCCAGGTTATCCCCAAGAAACAGACTTGGCTTGGCAAAGAAGAACGAGTATTTGTAGGGCTGTTAAAAACTTGTGCTTCCCCAAAGAAAAGCATTAGCAAACAGAGGAGTAACAGCAGTGGATCCAATTAAAAACACATGCCAAGGCGAAAAAAAAGAAAGAAAAAAGAAAACAGAGTTTTTTCAAAATGTTTTAAAAATATACAGTGGGAGAATCCAGATTTGTTTGCCATAAATGAGGAGGCAATCATGGTGCAACACAGGTGTCCGGGCCCGGAGGGAAGGCAGGGGAGAGGGCAGCCAGGCAGCAAAGAGAATAATTGCAAACTCCATTGAGGGTATCGTCACTTATTTCGGGGTATGAGTCCAGCTTTGCTATGAGGACTCCATTTGGAGGCATGCCATGGAGGAAACTCTGAGGAAATATTGGCTGTCACTACCCACAAGGGTAGGAGGAATGGGAGTCTCTTCCCAGTTCTGACACCAACCTGCAGGGTAGAGCGTACCCCAGTAAACCAGTGCCTCAGTTTCCCCACTGAGATTCTCCCCTGACAATAATGCTCCTGATCAACTTTGTCAGATGTTCTGAGAGCTCTGTAGGGAAAGCAAACATAAAAGTAGGAAAGATACATTGTTGAATATGCTAAAATAGCTACCTAGTTTTCAGATCTTCTTTTATGAAATTCCTTGCTCAAGAAGCACCACCCTCTGATCTGATCATCCCAAGGACTGCAAAGGCACCAGACAGTCAGTCATGGCTACAAATGTGCCCACTGAGGAGCGATGCTTTTATGCATTTTTTAAAAAATTGCAAAAGCTTCCCAAACCAAGTCCAAACCAGATCATACTCCAATGACTTGGCACAACACAGACTCAATGAATTTTAAGGTGTGGGTTGTTTGGTTTGCATCCTTTTTCTTCTGTGTTATGTCATGCTTCCCTATCAAAAAATGTTGTTTCAGAATGAAATGATAACTATCTGGGAGCAAGGACTCCTGATGTCCTGGTGCCTCCTGCTGAATCATCACCATAACATACCTTCCGAGCTTGGCTGGGGCTTCCATAAATTCTTCTTCTTTCTGCCAAGGGTTTCAAGGAAACTGACTGAACCCTAGGTTACTTAGGTGGGGTCTGTGTCTGGGACAACCCAATTAAATGGCAAGTCCACTGCTAAGAGAGGGGGTCTCACTGCTGTCCTTGAGATGGCGTACACAGGTTCTGAAATAGTCTTCTAAGTGAAGAAAATTAAGATGAAATGGTAGTTGTTCTGAGAACAAATATGGCAGTGTCTGTGAGATGAGAGTTAGAAATGGGTAAGTGTTGACTGGGCTCTCTTAGCATGAAATAGACAAAATCTTAGAGTCTTCGTTGGCCTGATGCAATAAAAAGGTGAATGCAGAGAAAGAGGAGGAAGAAGAGGATTTTGCATGGGAAAAAAAATCTGCCTATCCCTTGGATGCAATAAAGGACTTACCCAACTTGACTTTAGCTCTCTGTGATGTGGAGGTTACCATCTGAACTAGTCTCTCCAGCCACATTTAGGGAGGAGAAATGGGGACTTTCAGATACAATTCACCTGTATGAATGTAGACAGTTACTTTTGGATGTGATGCTCCATGCCCACATCTCCGCTGACTCCAGTGATTACATCCCAGTGGGCTGTAGAGAACACTTAACGTGATTAATTGAGATGGGGCTGTCAGCACCATGTCAGATGAGTCCCATTCAAATTCTGTCAGTCCTTGGGCTGACAGCCAATGCCAGCCCCCCACCAGCTGGGATTGCAGCTTAGGACAGAACTGTGATGGAGCTGCAGGATCCCCTGCATTGCAATCAGGGCAGAGCTGCAGCAGGGACGGAGGGAGAGGGGTATGCCCAGAAAAGGAGCCGAGCATGACCCAAGCCTCTGCTTGCCGGCGCTGTCATCAGAGAAAAGCTGTGATTCTGAGCCAGAAGGAATTTCTGGGGGCTGCATGTAGCTTGGGGTAGGGCAGTGCTCTGAGGTGAGCTGTGAATGAAAGGGGAATAAACTGGTTATGCCCTAGGGATTAGGTGTCTTGCAAATGAGCTGGTTAAGATTTTTTTTTCTTCTGAACTTACCTGACATCAGCCACTCTCAAGATACTTGCAAGGTACTTGGCTAGGAAAAGTGCAGGTGTGTTCCAATGCAGCTGTGCCTATCCTGCTCAGTTAGGGGCTTGGAAAGGTTATTACCTCTTCCAAGAAGAAAGCCGTTTGCTCTGGGATAGGAGAGATTGATGGAATTGAGGAGGGGTTTGACCTAGAGGGCTCGTATGGTCAAAGCTGAGCCAGGAGCCAACAGTATTGAGGGTTTTCCAAGATCCTGACTCAGCTTTTGACCTTTGGCAGATCATTGACCCGAGTCAGAGCAGCTGGAAAGTCAAATAAAACTTAGTCTGGCAGGAAAAGTAAAGATGCTGCATTGAGCTGATCTGTCATCCTTCTGTATTTGGGCAAATTTTGGTTTAAAGATACACACACCCTGAACTGACATGCCTTCCTTAGGGAATTATGTGACTTTGGACCAGCCCCTCTGTTGATACACTGGACTGACATAAGGAAGGAATGGGAGATGAAACGAACTGTGGTTAGCTCTGTGTTCAAGACATACGTAATTTAATAAAGCAGAAATCTTGAAGGATTTGTTTTTTAACTATCCAGTTAAGATTTCTCATGGGGAGGTAGAAGAAATTCTGAAGAGAAGTTGCAAAAAATAATTTAGCCTTGTTTCTTTTAACTAGGTTTTAGAAAGGAATGTTCTGTTAAGGACGGATGGGGCTGGAGGAGCAGTAGCAGGAATAAAGCAAGGGCAGGCATTCTGTGCCTGGTGTTATTGCTGATTTTTTAGGTGGATTGGGGCAGGATGCCCAGTCTCTTCCTGTTCCCATACTCCAGCTGTAAAATAAGGCAACCATACTTGCTTGGAAAAGCGTTGACTGTCCATTCACATATATGTTGTAAAATAATCCAGCTAATCCATGTAGTCCAATCATGTGGCTGCCCTGAGGCTATTGCAAAAGGAATCAAAAGCTCCAAAAATGGAAGGAAATAATTTCTTTTCTCCTAATTTTCTTCTCTCAAGCACTGCACAAACAAGAATGAAAATTAGGCCTTCCTACAGCCGTATTTCCTTCACTGTTTTCCAGCTTTAAGTGAAGGTTTGCATCAGCTGTTATTTGATTCACTCCCTTGCCTTGGATTATACAGGAATATCAGGTATAGAAAGACATCTGTGGTCTCGAACACTTCTGAGTTCTCCTTTTTGCTGCTCCTCATATCAAGTCCAGTGGTGTTAAATGTGAGAAGTTATGTCTGTCTGAAAACCAAGATAACTCTTAATTTGTGTTGATCATCTACAAGGCTGTGGAATGGGACTCAGAGTTACTCAGCAGAACTGTGCTGAAGAGTAAAGATATAGTGTTTCTAATTAAGAGGTCTGATAGTAAAAGAAGATTCATGGAAGAGATGGGAAATTAACAGAAAAATGCTGGTCTAAGAATTTTGAGGGCATTGACTCAGAGACAGACATCTCCAGGCTTTCTTGATTTCATCAGGGTCCCTAAGCACCTGGTACTCATTAGGAAGCCCTGAAAGCAAGTGTTTGGCCCATAAATGTGGGACTGCCTTCCCTTCTTCACTGACCCTTTAAACAGTTAACTGTGCTCTATATCTTCCCTGCAGCAGAAGCAATTCCCAGACATTGAAGCATTTTCATTGCAAAACACAGCTTGGGATTCTGGACTCGGTTATTTGTTTGGAAGATGTAGACAAAATGAAAAGTGTAGCAAACTCATACCAGATTGGATCCACTTCAGAAGCTGCCAAACAGCTGCCAGTGCTGTCGGGTCAGAAGAGCTTGCCAGGCTGTTCCCTGGGGCAGGGGGTAGGTTTTAATGGGTGAACTTGGGATCTGGAGATGAACTGTACAGCTAGCCTGGAAAAAGAATATGCTGTCTACTGCATTTTCCCACCCACAAGTATATAAACATGCCCCCTACTCCTGTTTCCAGGCTGAAATGCAGCTGATCTAGAGCACATCCACAGCAAAAATGCTACTGGGCAATTAGCAGCTGCTGCAGCATCGCTTCAGACAAAAGAATATATGCAAGTTAGGGACTTAAGGAAGAAAAAGAAAAAAGAATAGAAAGAAAGAAAAGTTTGTGCAATGCCACATAGCTCAATGCTCTGCTAAAGAATACACAGTTCTCAACCTCTGGGTCACCTCTTTCAGTCTTACTCTGCTTAGAAACACTGGAGAGTGAGTGCAAGCTGCTGCCTGATAGTCTGGGAAGAAGGAAGGTCTTACTAGCCTAGGTGAATGGGCTTACCAGCTCACTAAAATGGTAAGGTAGATGTTTACTGTAAAAGTAAACTTTTGAAAGCATGTGCAATGTCTGGTCAGTTGGGGGTCTTCAGCTAGAGCATGGGACTTTTCTCTTGCTTCTGTCTTAAAAAAAAACTTAAAAAAATCCCTACAAAACAAACCAAAACAAAAAAGCCAACCAAACAAGCAAGATCTCTGGCTCAGGCAGTTTGGCATTTTTCACCAGCCTGAAATGAGTTAAAAAGAAAGAAAATACCAAACAAGTTGAGTGCGATATTGAGGTTCAAAACTCTTTGCAAAGAAATACAAAAAAGAGGGGACCTTTATTTGCTGGATTTAGATCTGGAAGGATTTTTGTTTTATTGTTAATACATACAAAAGACAGGGAAACATCTTCCTCTCTTCAGGGACGTAGGGGAGCTCACCTTGTAAATCTGCCAATTTGGAAAGGTACAAACCCTTCCATATGTTGTTAGTCAGATATGTCAACTTCCCCTGATCTCACATTTGTGTGAAAGGGAGCTCTCCCTCCGTTATCAGAGATTAAGCAGAGACAACAGAAAAGAAATCCAACAAAAATGAGATTAAGTTGGTAAACTACAGCGCAGACGGTGTTGGAAAGAACTTCCTCTGGGGTTGCTTGAAATTTTCCATCAGAATATTTTTCAGTGGAAAATTTGCCTTTCAATAAAAGCAAAATTGTTTTGTGTTAAGACCAATCTCTCAACGAGGCTTCAGAGTGTGGCGGGAGTCCTGGAGATTCAGCTGGAAAATCTTCGGACAGTGTCTCCTAGAGGCTGTCATTGCAAAGCTTTGTGACCCCATCCTGGTCTAGCATGGCAGCTGGGCTTGCCATGTGAAGTGTGTTTCTCACAAAGCATTGTGGTGTTACAGCTTCCATGGTGCATAACATTGTCTCAGCAAGAGAGGAGACCACGCTGCACCATGAGAGATGTGGGCAAGCCAGGAACGTCAGCTCACAGGGAAGGACAGGGAGACAAAGCATACTAGCTACAGGTCCCACGGGGGAACATTTCTGAACTGAAATGAAGAGCTCTTGGCCAAACATTTTCATTGTTTGGTGAAATCACAACATTTTCCATGGGAAAATAAAACAAACCCACAATAGTCATAATAATAACAACGACAATAATAATATTATTATTATTAATAACAACAATAACAACAACAATGCCTAACCCTGCTTTATCCAGTCAGGGTTTGAAAAACCCCAAGGACTGAGTTTCTATTAAGAGAAACCTTCCAGGAATGCACAGAAATTGAGAGTGGAAACCACATATTGCTTGGGACTAATCAGACCATTAGACTAGGACCACAGGAGAGGTCAGGGAAGCCCATCCATGTGTGGTTCAGGCTTGGATTGGATTAGCAATTATCAAGCAATGTCAAACCACATAAGGCAGGGGCAGCCAAAAGCTTACAGTGGACAAGTCAATATATGTGTGTTTAAGGCAGAGACGTATGGTGGTTCTAACAAAGCCCAGCACAAAGAATGAGATAGTAAGTGTCTTTATAGTAGAATAACTCATACTGATCTGGCTCCTTTTAGATGCTGCTGTCTCTGAGAGACTTTCTCCTCTTTCTAGCCCCAGCAAGTCCTTGTTAAGCTACCTATTTCAAAGGCTGAACAGGTCTTGAGCATGAACAGTTAACACTGCAAGTCCTCAGCAAGGCAAGAGTGACCAAGAGAGAGGGATTTGTGTCTCTGAATTGTGAAGAGATACAATACCCTCCTTGCACTCATGCTCAGTGTCAAGTTTCTGTTGAATAGCATCCGATACCTCCCATTTTCCATAGGCAAATTAACCAAACAACAGACAGACAATAGAGACAAATTGGCTAAGTCAGTGAACATGTTCAATGGGAATGAACTGGCCATGGGAGGGAGGGGAAATGTTGAGGAAGAGTTTACAAGTAAGTGATCCTTCCTTGGTTTACTTACCTGTGTTCCAAGTAAGCTTAGGAACAGACAAATGAAGGCAGTGCCCTGGGAATTCTTCACAAGAGATTATATTTTCTGTGACCGTTTACACCTGTACTGTGTCATTTCAGTCTCCTTGGGTGGAGTCTGTATTGTGGTGTATTTTCCTTCAGCACCAGTAAATAATCACTTTCCTTTTAGGCTGTTACTTGTGGTGCTGAAGGAAAAGACTTTCTTTCCCTCTTTCTCCCTTTCTATTCTAAGAAGAGAAAGCAAAGCAGACCAATTAGTGTTGAGTGTCAGTGTCAAGATGAAAGGGTCCCTACCAAAACTCAACTGAAACAAAGCTTTGCTAAAAGTTGTGTTATGCTCAGGCCTGATTCTAAGACATAGCAGTTATGCCAAGAGTGATACCTTTAACTCTTCTCCCACAGAAGAAACATGTTAAGTGTCTCCTGGAAGGTTATTCTCAAGGGACTTAGCCTTATGAATTACAAAAGAGAAGGTTAATGTTAGGCGTTTCAAAAGGCTTTCCAACCCGCCTATCAGAAGAAGGAAAAGCATGCCCTTGATAGTATAAACTCGGAAAAAGGGTGGGAATGGAGCCAAATCATAGGGAAGAGTAAATATATATTTATGCCTTTAGTATGCTACAAGTTTTTGGTATTTTGTTATTTGCTGGCTGGTGATGTTGAGATTCATTAGCGATGGACGTGATAGACATATCTGAAAGAAAGGGATTAATGTAGTCAACATATAGACAAATCTATTCCATGTGAGATACAACCAGAGACCTTGAGATCTTGATATTTTTTGATATGAGGTAATATTCATAAGAAAGTTCATCATTGCAGAGGTCCCTAACTGCACTAAGTCAGGATCTCAAAGATAAAAGGGAAGCCAAAAAAAGTACTAACAGGTATTAAAGCAGAAAGCCCTCATCTCCATCTCTGGAAGTCCTGAAGCTGCAGACTGCTGGAAGAATGAAACACTCCCTATTCACTCGGTTCATAATCTTTCCCCTTGGCATCTGCTATTAGCCACTGTCAGCAGTAGCGTTAGGGAACAGAAGGACCCAGTCTGACATGGATTGTCTGTTCATATCTTCCTGCAATACAAAAACCCCACTGTGCTGTTTGGAGAAAAATGTCATATATGACAACCGCAGCTGCTTTAGAAACATGCTAACCACTCATGAGTGTAGAAGAAACATGAAACAGTGAAGACCAATTAGACCTCCCTCTCCAGTCTGTTCTTCGAGGAAAGCAGATCATGCCATATGGTCTCTACTCCAGATCCCATCTCCATTGCGGTGTTTATACACTTCAAAAATAGTGTAATGTTTTCCCTGTGTCTTTGGGGAGGCATCTCAGTGGAGCAGTTGTCACCATAAGGCACATTTTCTTGGTTATTGACTTCCTTTCTCCCTCTGTTAGCTCTATGTCCTTACAGTAGTTCAGTACTTCTCTCTTCTCTGGTTCAACTGCTGAGCGCAGAGGGGGCGCGTATCCAGCACAGTTGTCACTGAATAACACCAAGACCTCCCTCCCTGAGGATACAACTGCCTTGCAGCTAAAGGCAGGACTGCAGCTCAAGATGAACAAACTTGAAACTGAATCAAGCTCATTGGGATCCTGCTTTGTAGGATATCCGTCAAACTCTGCGGTCCACTTTTACAGCCTGAGCTCCCAGCTGAAACTCCTTGCATCACACTGATATTCCCCTCTGGAATAAAGCTAGTTGAGATGTGAATTCCAAAGCCACAAGCACCACTAGATTGCTGTGGGGATGTCCTCTCCAAAATGCAACTCAGCACAAAGAAGCTGAACTGAGGCATCCATCCAATGGAGTTAAATGGTCTCCATATTCCAGTTCATGCCTGAACAAGCCAACCTAAAACTTTCTGACCCCAGCAGATATGTAGGGTAGGTGCCTTCCAAGCCTCAGTAGTTGGCAAGCAGTAAAACCATAGGAGAAAAAGCAGTTCAAGTGCCTGTTGGTGTTGCTTGAGCTGACTAAGCTCACTATTGTCCGACTGTTCAGCTGAACTCCCCTGCCTGTCCATCTGCACTGACTGGTTGTCTCTTACCTCAGACCACAAAAGCCCCAAAACCTTGCAGTTTGTTTGGCTGCAAGGTAATAACATTTCTTTGTGAGAATTATCCCTTCTTGGGAAGGATCTGCTACACTCAGTTTCCTAAGGAAACTAGGCTTGAGCAACTGTATTTTCTGTATTTGTATGTGCCAATCTGTTCCCCTCCAAACAACTGTCAAACTTGTTGGCCAAGTGATAGACTTCTTAGAGATTTTCTGAGATATAAGCAAAAATAAACACCCAGAGAAAGATACAGAGAGGTATGTGGTAGCACAAGTTCATGCGTTTAGAGTTCTGAGAACAGGAAAAGTTTCAAACAGAGGTCTTCATTAATCACCAGACACAAATCAGTGGGAAAGCAACATCAGTAGTACTACATGAACAAACAGTTTGTTTGTCCAGTGTTTCTTCTTTTCTTTTTCGGTTTGAATCTGTACGGCACCTAGCATGGTGGTGTACAGAAATACACTTGTAATAACACAGTAGGAGAGCTGGCATGCGGGAGGGATCATGAAGAGAGAAGAAACCGTCCTAACAGGCAGCTTCTTCTTTTCACATCAGTTTCTAATCAGGCCAATCCAGGGTGGAGGGGTGAGGGAGCAGAAAGTGAAAAGTAAAAAAAAAAAAAAAAGAAAATCCCACAACCCCAACAACAAAAACCTCAGGGAAACCAAGAAAACAGCAGCATGTCCAGAGACTGCTTGCTCCTCAGCTGAAGGGCCTGTTTTCTTACCCAGCTGTCTTCTGTCCCAGACAATCGTCACCTCTGAGGCTGAAATACTGGTTCCTTGTAATGAAGATCAAGTCTCCTGGGCTTTGGTAACATTTTCTGGCCTTTCTAAGGTGTCTGCTTTAATGAATAAGGAAGTAAGACAGACTGACTCTGTGGGCTAGGAGATTGGTTACCACTTACTTCATAGTGACTATCCAGACAGAATGAGAAGAAATGAAGCAGGGATTAATTGACCTAGATTGCCTTTGTAAACAAAGGTGGGAGGGATCAGTTAGCAATTTCCCAAGCGTTGCCCAAGGAGGAGGCATAAGTAGGCAGGCAGTGTGAACAGCCCACACTAGGGCTTGAAATCCTCTTCAAAATCCCCTTACCCTTCTGCTGTTTCTCTGCTCTCTTTCAGCAGCTCCGTCCTTCCTGTTCTCACCTTCCCCGAGACCCCCTCAGTTTTAGCTTTGTGCACTGCTGAAGGATGTCATGCATGCCAGGAGACAAAACAGCCCCTAAAGTCTGGGCTTCAAAATGCTTTCACAAACCTTGCCTTACATAGATTGATTCAGCTCTGTTACTTCCCACTTCTTTTATTTTCTTTTTAATCCTGTTTCTCCTTTCTGTCCCTTACGTCCCTCCCTCTCACATTTATCCCTTAAATTGCTATATGCTCTTCTCAGCAGTTCTTCTCTAAATCCCTCAGGGGGGTTAGAAGCACCCTGAGGAAAGAATTTTTTTTGGCAACTGAATTGAGATAGGAAAGAGGTCCTTGACAGAAGCATATTCCATCCCAGAAAGTTTTTAATCCTTCCAGATGCTTTGTCACAAACTGTGCTTTTATGCCGGTGCACTTTTAAAGGCAGCCAGGATATGTGCAGAGGTCAGATCTCGGAGCTGGGCTGGAAAACTCTAAATTGCTCTTGCCTTTGATTCTTCTGTTTTAAAACCACTCTGAAGTTTAAATAAATGGATTAAAAACGAGTTAAAGAGAAGGGTGCTTAATGCTTCTGCTTAAATCTATAGCCTCAAACCACAGCACTTTGGGTGGTGAGATCCTGTTAAATCTCACCAGCTCAGCAGGCTCTGAACAAGTCAAGGCTTGGAAGCAGATGTCTGGGGAGAAGCAAGGTGAGAGAGACCAGACAGGTGGCACTGGTCCTTCTACATCACCACAGAAGCAAGCCCAAAGGTGGTGAAACAAGCAGTGGAGCATACACTGGACCATCTTCGGCGAAGGCATCAGCACTGCAGCTATTTGCTGTTAATACTAAAGCTCCAACATCATACATATCTTTTATTTTATTTTGGTTTAGGACTTGTGATTTCCAGACTTGTTTCCAGCTGGGGAAAAGGGGGAGAAATGATAATGTGGTGGGCTAGACCCTCTCAGGAGACTCAGCTGCCTTGAAGCCCGTTCTGCTTCCCTTTGTTTATTATTGTTGGATTGCAATAGCACAGCTGCTATGTTACATCCTAGAGGTAGCTGCACTTCCAGGGCTGGGTGAAATTATTGCTGTAAATGCCAGCTTGGCAGCTGTTCTGGCCCTCCTTGGGGCAGGCCTTTACCCCCTACCTCTCATATGGCTTTGTTCTGCGAAAGAAGAGCAAAGCATTTTGTAGCTGCTATTGAAAGAAGTTTCTCAACCTTTTAGGATAAACCCTGCTTTAAAAAGGAGGAGTTGAGTCAACGAGAGAGTAAATCACTTGTACAGAGCACAGGGTGAGCCCGCCTGTTTATTGCTGAATTTCTTGCTGTCTCTCAACACTGCCCTACCTGAATGTAACACCCTTACTCATTACTCCATTTTTTTTGCAATATGAGGCCAATTATATTTATTTCCAGTTCATACTGAGACACCATGATGTGAAAGAAACCCAGCCACAGTGACCCAGGTAAACCTGTGGAAGGAGACACTGATGATTAAAATCCTGAACGTTGGATGCCCAGCATACACTTCATCACATGCATAAGAACAGCCCAACTATGGAGCGAGCAAAGAATGGGTTAGTTCAGCTTCCACAGCTCACACGCTCTTGTCTTTGCAGCAGGCTATAAATTATGCAGCATTTAAAGATGACTTTCTAAAACCCTGGCTTTAAAGCTTTTATTTATAACTCCCACACTGATATTTTTCAGACTCGTGACAGCTTCCACCTTCACAAGCTGGGGACATGCCAGGCACCTGGCCTTTTCTATAATGGCCCACTTCCCCCCAGCAAGCTCCCCCCATCTCTTTTTTAAGCAATGCTTTGGATATCTCAGGAAGCTTTTTATTTATAGGAGAGACATAAAAAGCGAGTGGACGAGAGCAAGGATGGTCAAAGGGAGAAGTAGCAACTGTACTAAATGGCTGACAAACGCTGTAGGACCATCTCAAGCCAGAAAATATAAGGCTCTGGGAGCAGTCAAGATCTCTTAGTGATAATTAATATAACAGCAGCATGATCCCATGCAAAGCGGGTTAAACTCAACCTAGCCAAGATGGAAACTGATGGATAATGGGAAGCACTTCAGGGAGATGATGATGGATGTGGTACTTGTCCTGCCCAGGAGGGGCTAAGCTCACCATTGGCAGAACTGGGGGTATGTGTGTGAGAAGATGGCAGCCTTGTGCTGGCAGATACCTACCAATGGCAGAACCCTGGTGGCATCTGTGCAAAATACACCTGCTAGCAGGATATTTTTTTCTTATTTACTTATTTATTCAATCTTGCAGTGTTTGAGAGCTCAGCCATAATGGAAGGGCCATATCTTGAGCTGTAGCTTACGTAATAGGACCCCCCATGATGTCTCCTGAAGTGAAATAACTGCAGCCACAGGTCAGTCCTCTCTTTGGGATCTGGCTTACCCAGTCACAGTTATGCCTGGCTCTGGAATTCCCTGTATGAAACAGAAGCTAGGGTACTGAATTGTAAATAGGACAACCAAATCCTAGCATATGGGAAAAAAGCCTCATGTCAGTCTCCTTTTTGGTAGGTGAGGTTGTTCTAGACCCATGCTGTTGCTTCCACCTTCAGAAGCATATCTAGGTGTCACAGTGGAGACATCTGCCCAGGGCACCCCAGCAGCTTGCAGGAGGAAGATGACTCCTGGGAACTGAATATAGCCAGGAAGGAGCAGCATCTTATGACAATCCAATTCTTCAGGATTTGCTTGTAGAAGAGAGCCATTTTCCCCCTGTTGATACCCTTGGCTTCAAAGCTTTGTGCTGTCTTTGGTGCTGGGTGCGGTACTGCCAGGCAGAGCCCTGCACTCTTGTCCCAGCCTGAGGAGCACTTCCGCACCCTTGGGCAAGCACACTTGCGTTGCCAGAGGAAGACAATTCAGCTTTGCAAAATCTTTCAAGGTTTTGAAATTTAGTTTTTTGGTTCACCCTGGAGCAGGATCAGCATTAAAAAAACCCAACACCCAAACCAAAACACAACATGCATGTGAAGCATAACTGTGTCAGAACATCTGTTTTCAGCTTTATGCTTTTATTCAGATTTCTCCTCCTCTCTTGTCTGAAGTGACCAGCAGGTCTCAGAGTTCAGGAATCTGGCCAGAGGAAAAACTTGCTTGAAATTGCTCTGTCCTCCCCCCAAAAATGTGCAGGCTTTGAGGGAATGGTACTTTTCAGCAAAAGTAAATTTAGTCAAAATGCTCTGACCACCTCCAGACTATTCTCAGTGGCACCAAGCATTGCAGGCAAAACAAAGACATCTTGACAAAATTACACCATAGAAATTGCCGGCTGAAGAGCTCAATTTAATACCCACTAATTGTTGCACAATAGTTACAGGAATAAACGGAATTTGTTAATTAGATGCATGCCAATGAGTAATTCAAGACTGGTTTAAATAATTATTCCTATCTTCCCAATAGGCTGTGGTGGTGATTAGCTTGCTGGCTGTTTCTCTTGACTGTTCTGCTTCAAATAAAAAGGAGGTGAGAGACACCCATGCGCTGAGCCACGGCACTCCTTAATGAAAACCTGCTCCTGGGATGCTGAGACCCACTTGCCCGTGACTGCTGTTCGTTGTTGCTTTTGACCACAGAAACGTCAGAGACGGCGAGGGGGGCTGCCAGAAAGCTCTTGGATCAATGCTGTGCCAAAGAAATGAAATTAATACTCTTTAGTGTGTTTAATTCCTGAAGGAAGATGTAAGGATGACAAGTGCCACAGATTCAAATCCTCCATTATAACCACAGGAAAAAAACAAATGGTTGGAGAACAAAACTCTCCTCCCTGGGACATAGCAAAGCTCCTTGTCCCCCAGCCTGGAGAAATGCCCTCTACTGGCTCAGGAAGACTGTATTATTTTTTTTTTTTTCTCCAGTTTCACCACAAAATTGCTTATTTGCCACCTTCAGATCTCCCAATAGTTTCTCAGCCTCCTGCAGTTAGCTGGCTATGCCCCTGCTGTTTGGTTCATGTCATGCCTTTTTGTTGGACCATGCTGAAGAGATGCCTCAAGAAGGCATGTGAATAGGGTGGTGGAAGAGAATTAGTTTAACTAGTCTTCTGAATGTTAGACAGTAAAAGTTGCAGCCCAAACACAAAGATGGGAACTCCGCTGAAAACAGAGCCAAATTGCATTCCATTGCATGATCTGCTCATCTAAAAGGACTAGCTTTGTGAAGGAAGCAAGAGAAATGCCCAAATATTAAAGAATTAAGATGGTTTGTGCTGGGAACATAATTCATTTTCAAGTCATTAGAAGTCACAAGTGCTTAATATTTCTGACAGTCCTCATGGGCTCAAGGGAACTGTTGCTACTGAAACAGCCACCTGATGGCTGTCCAATGGAGAACAGCAGTAGTACAAACTGGTTCTGGGGTGGAGGGAGGGAATAATATCATCTGTGGGATTTTCTGAAGGAGTTAAGGAAGGCAACACAAAAACAGGAACCAGGAAACATGAACACTGGTTTTCTTGACAAAAAGGTAGGTGAATGGCTTCAAGTTCGAAGACCTTACTTTTGTATCTCCCCTCATAAAACAGCAGCTCTAAGCACTCCAGAAGCCCCTTGTCTACCCTGCACTAAAGCAGTTGTTCATTTGGTAGGATGTGGGAGCTGGGAAAATAAAGGACAGAGATGCAAGAAGGCAAGTTAATGGTTGCTTGATATGCCACCCCTCTGTGGAGGAGGCAATTCTGCTGCACCAGCAGAGATGGTAACAGTTTGTGAAAAACATATGAACACGAGTGATTCATTGCTTGTCCTTCATGTTTCATGTTACTGAGATAAGTTAGAGCCCCACAAATTACTCTGAAGTTGACTGCTATCCCCTGCTACTTTTCCCCATTACCTGTTTTCTTTCCTCGTGTTCTCAGGTGGCTCCTTTTTCTGTCTCCTGTCTTGCAGCAAGGGAACCAAGGTATTTGAAAATGCCTTCTCTCTTCTTGAGCCCTAAGCAGGGATACAAATCCTTTTCCAGTCTCAGTGCATCTCACTGTTTTGACAGAAGTACTTCGTCTCTCAGCTACTCACTGTTCATTTACACCCCTTACATCATGCTTTCCCTGAATTACAAGTGGTAACTGAGCTGCCTAGGCCAAGAGCACACACAAGATGAGCTCCCCGTTCAGTCAATTGAGAGAGACCAGGGCCTTCTGGCTGCGCCACAGGTGACCTGTGTAACCCTCAGATGGTTTCTCTTTCTGTTAACTGCAGAGGGAGCTGAAAGCTAGCAGGATCCTGATTTATATGCCTGAGGTGAGAGGGAGCTGGACCATTGCTTGGGCAGGACTGGACACTTCAAGCCAAGCCATCCAACACAGCAACATTTGAACAGCTTACAAGAATTCAACTGTTCCAAGCAACCAGCAGAGAAGAGGACATACGAAACAGACTGAAAGTGGGGAAAACCCAGGCAAACAATTGCCCCCTTGTTGAAATTTACTCTTCTCTCCCTACATTTATGTGAGGAATCTGAAGACAGCCAAGGGCATGGAAGGTAGAGGTTCCCCAGAGACAAAGGAACTGGGACTATCTCAATTCATGAAGCTTCAGAGGATTTCACTAACCCTGAACTTACCACCATGGGACTCAAACCTCTCCTTTTTTATTCATCTGTACTACAAGAAAAGAAACGTAACTTTCTAGTTGTCTTATGGCTCCTTGTATTGCCATCTACTGCTTCCTCACTATCATTACAGAAACACATTTGACCAAAACTACCAAATGGAGGAGACACTTAAGGGTTCCCACATGACACTAAAGCTTCAAAGGTTTTCTCCAGCCTGGTCCTCCTCTCAGTCCAAAGGGTTATTTTTCTGCAGAGCCCAAAGACCAAAACTTCTTCCCCACACCCAATCAAATAAGAAAGTGTATCAGCAGCCTGGCCCACCTTTTATGGGATGTAGGGGAGATTGCCTGCTCACTTCAGCTGCTCTAGCCCTGCCACTTGAGAATCCAACCATTCCTGGATATAGCTGTGGCCTTGCTCCTGCTCAGTGCTAACTCCCAGGCTCTCACCTCCCACCAGGGATCTCCTTGCCCTATAAGCATCAGGTTGTTCTCAATTCCTGCCTGTTATAATGCAGAAAGCTTAGAAAACGTGAGGAGCATTGTCAAGGTCTGCCCTTCTCTGCCAGCTGAGAGGATAGGTGTATGAATCCTATGGGGAGGACCCCAAGGAGTTTCTAGTCCTACAATGACTTTTTCCTGACCTTAGAAAACTGAATGCATGAGTTGTCCTGTAGTATGCAAAGAAACTCTCCCTTAAGCATCCTGCTTCCTCCATCTTCATTCAAATTTCAAGCTAGATGGAATGAAAATTAAAATAAAACAGGCATCAACTATTCACTGGCCAGATAATGAACAAATTTCTCAAGCATCCTGAGAGGGACAGAAACAATTCCAGTGGACGAGAAGGCTGATTGACAGAAACTGGCTAATACTGAATGGTCTGAAGATATTTTGTAGACCAGCAGGGAACAGGACTTTTTTCTTCCATGAATCAGCTTGAGAGCTTTGGTACAGCTGTCAACATAAAATGTGCTTCGTCTAAATACCCCACAGGCTTCTTTAATTTCTGATTTCTATGATCTAGATGCATAAACTTGCTTGTTGTTCTCTTCTGTTTGATCTGAGATGGCCAGCTCTTTCCTGCAGTGTGTGATTGTCTTGACTTTCTGCCTCTAGTTTAAGTGGCTACAATAATCCTGAACAGAGCTTTTTACATTTCGGCAGACACAGGTCATGCAGTAGTGACATTTTTGATAATTGTTTTTAAGTTTGTTAGTCTGAGAATCGAGGGACGTCAAGGGATTTTGCACCTGAGATTTCCCCACCTTCCCCAAAATTACTTTGGATGGAAAGAAGCAACAAAATCCAGCATAAATATAAAGCACATTTTTGGCTAACATCTGAAATGCCTTCAGATATCATCTAAAGTTACACGCACATGTCCCCAGTGAAGCCTGAAACAAAGCTCTTGGAGAAGACAGGATTAATTCGAGGTCAGAAGGGCTTTGCTTTCTGTCATAACATTGCCATGATGTAGTACCAAACTCATTACTTACTGTGACATGAAGCTAAGAGACTGAGGAATGGTTTAGAGTATGTTAGTTCATTCTCCCCTTCCACAGCAATATTTTCTCTCGAGGATGGCAGCAAACAATCTAAACAAGCACTCATGTGTATGGAACAACTTAGTCCCCATGCAAACAATATGGGGACATGAGGGATTTCTGTGAGATGTTATTTTTTTGTTGTAACCAAATTGCCCACAGATTTTCTATGTTGCAGCCTCGGCTTGCAGAGGGCTGTACTCTGTAATTAAGCCAAGCTGATTAGACAGTTTCACAGAAGGGAAACTAGTCCACAATATGTCATCTGACCTTTTCTGCCTTTTTCTTCAGCTCTGATCAATTGTGAAGCAATTCTGAATTTTTCAAAACAATTTGTTCTTCAATTTGGAATAATGACAGTATATAGTTCTTTAAATAGCCTCATTTGTCAGCTGTCCACTGGGATTAGTTAACATTAAAGAGCTGATCTCCTTTACCTGGATATTTAAGCTGTCTACTGCTCACCTTCCATATGATCCCAGGTAGATGTTGCTCTTGGAGAGTCTTGGATTCACCAATTATAAAGTTGGGAGGGATGTCTCTATTTAGTTCTGCAACACTGAGACTTGAGGATTTCCATGAATTCAACCCTGTTTCAGTATACCACCTAGAAAAGAACACCTCCTCCTCCTCAGCAAAATATTTCCCATGCTGGAGGTTGTACCATGAACTAAAATTTGATTGCCTCAGGGATAAGTCCTACTTTTGACTGATCGTTTGCCCCTTCTTTTTGTCCTGGCTGCGTGTTACTTCTACACATGAGCTGCTGTTATCTGTGAATTCTGTGTCTAGTTTTTCCTGTCTAAAAAAATAAAGCCTGAGAATCAAAGTTATGCTGGTGAGCCATCTATGAATGAGCACACCCTGCTGACAATGGGAGATTAAAAAACCTACAAGGTTCAAGTCATTTTGAGTATAATGCTCATGTGTAATAGCTCCCCAGAAAATTCAGGACTTCTGTAGACAGCCCTGTGACTGTGTCACACTTACTAAGTCCACACAGAGCTCCATATCCACTGTCTAATTAATACAAGCATATGCTACAGATGCTTCTGACATTTTGGGAGGTAAAGCCGCCTCTGTGGAGCAACAGAGATCCAACAAAAGACTTCAAAATCCACCTATAGTAGAAGTCCAGATGAGAAAAGGGAGCTTAGCCAGGAAAAAAACCTGTTATTTATATATCTTTCTGTACAGAAACTATCTTTTACTGATGTCACTGGCCCTTAGCAAAGCTGGATGTCTTGAACAATGCCTCAGTATATTGGATACAAGCTCTGTTCTCTCTCCACTTCAGCTATCCTTGATCGCACACTTCCAGGTACTGATTTCCAGATTAAGGGAGCCTTTATTTTAGACTTTTCACACGCTGTCAACGTGGTGTTTGATTACATCAATAGAGGCAAAATATCAGTGCTTAGTGCAAATAAAGAGATTTTTTAAGCAGGGAGATCTATTTTTGTCACTTCCTCCTGTGGGGCAGGTTATCAAGATGACCTGCAAACAGCATTGTGGCAAAGAACAGCTCACTGTTTCAGGAGGCGAGGGGAGACAGATGGTATTTATGGTGTGTCATAAACAGTGAAGGACTCTTTGGCCAATATCCTAATAAATACTCTAAAAAGAAACTCATCCTTTCCCTCCTGCTCTGTGATCTAGTTGAGCTTTGCCTTGTAGTATTGCCATAGTGAACTCAGCTCCTAAGGACAAACTTTGAAGGCACAGATGAAAGATGCTGCAAGACTCTTTATGGCAGGACCCAAGCAGAAATCCAGGGAAGGAATATGCTTGCCTTCTTAAGTCTGGGGTACCTTACCAGGCCTGGACCTGCCTCTCAGGGTCATCTTTTCAACTGTGGTGTCAATCATGGAAACAGCAGGTCCCATGGGCCCTGCCTTAGCATAGTGCAGTCTCTAAAATCAGAATTTGGCCATAAATCTGGGTTTGATGACATCTCACAGATAGAGATGGACTCTAGTGGTGCAATGTTTGGCTCCAGGTTCGGACTTCTTTCAGACTGGAATCAGGTTTTCATTCAGCTCTGTGTGATGGATGCAGAAGTATGAGTGTTTGGAGGACAGTTCCCCTCAGGAAGCCCCCAGGGATCTGGGGGCCTGTGCCCCCAGTTATCAGTGCCTCTCAGCAGAATTGGAAGGAAGGGAGAGGGAAGATGCTGGAGAGCTCACCAGATAAAAGCAGTGAGCACCAACACCTGGAAGACAACCCATGCTTTGTCCTGAGGAAATGGTTCCTTTCACCCAGCACTGGGGGCTGCCATCATCCCCCTCCTCATTTCTGGGTTTGCTGGTGCCAGTCCAGCCTCTAGCCTGACAAAACCCACTCTGTGTTGTCGCCTAAGTCCCTCAGGGGGAAAAAGCACTATCACCTTCTTGAAAGAATGGTCACCTTCCTCCCAGACCCGATCAGCTCCAGGAATGGAGCCTTGAGACTGCCTTCTCACTTGGACTTACTCCAGGGAGACCACTAGGCCAGACAGCGACTGTTGCCATGAGCAGGGTGTTTCTACCAGCAGTGCTGACAGCCTGTTTTCATCAGCTCTGAATGGAAAAATTGTTTGGGAAAAGGCCTGAAATGTTTATCAAAAAACCATGGCATTTAGTGTAAATGATAAAATGACGGCAAATTAATCTAAACCCCACCATCACCATTATCAGGAATCATGGGCTGTAATAGCTGTGATATGGTCAGTGGGAGTCCCACCCCCAGGGCTGTGTGTAGTCATTTCATGGGCAACTTTTGTCTTTCAGCTGAAATGGAGCTGCTTCTGCGGTGGATCACAGGCTGTGTAGCGCACCAGCTCCACTGTGGAGTGGGGACTTCAAAGGTGTCCAATGCATTGCATTGGCATGGCTACTCCATGTTGCTGCATCTGCTTGTGGCCTTCAGAAGCTTTTTGACTCACACTGTTAAGTTTCTCATGACAGGGACCAGCCTGTTGTTTTGTGCTGTGATGAGGATTAATAATCCTCATCATGGCTGATGATGTAAACATGAGACTGTCTGGGATGTAAGGATTCAAGGCCACAAGGAGAGTGGCTGTTTGAATGTCTTGTGGTAACCCCAGGGAAATCTTTCCTTTCCTTCAGCTGTCGGCAGTTCAGGCTGTTCCTCTAACAAATAATACCCTTCAGGCCTTTCTGACTCATTCGCAGAGCAATAATTAGGACAGAAGAGTTTCCCCCACCAAATCAGCATCACCATCGCTTGTGATGCCCTTCTGGTAACGTGTGTAACATCTGTGCATAGAAAAAAGGTTTTAATAATACATGGGTTGCAACAATCATATGTAAATAAATGCTTAAATTTTTTAAAGTTATAATTCTAGCTCTCATGGGCCAAGGCATTACTTCTGAACTGGGAACTGAGTGTAATGTTGTGGTGGGATATTTTATTTCAGTTTGCAGACAGGCTGCAACTGTCAGTCCCAGGGCTACACTTTGACCTCACCTTTGGATATCACTGTAGTGACAGTTCTACACACCCCAGAGGCATCACTGACCATTTTCAAGGGCAGAATAGGTGGAGATGAAAAATCATCCAGTGAAGAAAGGAAGAAGAAAGAAAGACTCACCAAGCCTTTTTTGTACCTGTCATCAGGGGACTTCTACAGATGCTTAGGAGGGATGCAACATCCAAATTTGTGGGCTGGGGCTGACCAGCAAATCTAGCCTTTTTTGTCTGGATGAGAAAGACACTTGTGGTTGAAGGAGACAGAAAGAGCTCAGCATTTTGCTTGGAGATTTCCCCAATGCCTAGAGCTGACCAGTGCTGTCTCACCATGCCTTGAGAAGAGCCATGTACAAGCAGAACACCAGCGGCACGGAGGTATCTCTAGCCTCCTCTGCTCAGCCTGTTGCCCTCCACCCATCCCTGCAGACCCATTCACCCCAGAGTTCATTAGTCTTTACCTTTGCTTTGCCTTTGCTGCAAAGCACTTGCCCAGAGAGGAAGATCCTGTGAGGTGCTGGGTCTGAGGTCAGAGGGAGGGCTGGAGGGAAAGCTATTGTTGCTCTTATCGGACTTTGAGATTTGTTGCATTCCAAGGAAACAATCTGGTACTTGGCTTTCCCCACTGTCCTGGCCACCATGAGGCTTCAGGACAATTCCTAGTCTGTTTCCTTGTGAACACTGAGGGCCTTTCTTCTGGGAAACAAGTTCGCAAATTCAGTTGTTTCTATCAAAGATGAGAGAACATCCAAGCAGTGCCAGACAGTACAAGCTTCCCCCACAGGCACTCTGGCTTTGGCATCCCACACTGATCTGTCACCACCAAGACCCACAGCACAAGCCAGCATCCCTGTCCTAAGTGGCCACCTCCTCTGCCTCCCCCTCTGCTCATAGCCTGCGTTCCTGGCTGCCTACCTCCCCTCCTCCCCAGCAGAGCTGCCAGCAAGAAGAAGCACAGTGCAAAGCCTGGGAAAAGCTGGCACTGACTTTCCTCTCCCCTCTCTGCTGCCTGTGCACAAAAGAGCACGTGCAGGCGCACAAGCCCATGGACTTGAACCTGTGACTGGGTCCCATGTCCCACCCAGCATGTCAGCAGCAGGTCCAGCCCTCTGCAGGGCTCTGGGCAGTGGTGGGAGCAGAGCAAGGAGGTGTCTTAGTGGGGAGCAGGAAAGAAGCTGGCACTTGG
Source organism: Falco cherrug (assembly GCF_023634085.1). NCBI lineage: Eukaryota > Metazoa > Chordata > Aves > Falconiformes > Falconidae > Falco > Falco cherrug. The sequence goes on along the minus strand of NC_073704.1, from coordinate 26,816,990 downwards.
GGAGCTGCACAAATCTGAGGTGGCAGCAGGGATCTGGGTCATGATTTCTTCCCCTCAGTCCTCCTTGCCCTCTCCTTCTGCCCCCCACCTAACCCTGCCCTTCCCCTCCTTATCACGCAGTGCCTCGCACACCCACTCCGCCCCAGGGAAGTGGCCACCCAAGAGGCAAGGCAGTGGGGAAGCAGGAGGAGCATCTCACTTGCTTTTGGTGCTGCCAAAATCATTAGCCAGGTTGCTTCTGAAACTTTGGCTTTGGGTGTCAGAGAGTGTTGTTTGCCAGCCCTGCCTCCCCAGGGACTGGTTCTGCTGTCGGCCAGGCCCTCACCTCTTCTTGCGAGGGTTGCTACTGACAAAACCCAAATCTAAAGACCTGGGACACTTCCCACACCCTCCCTATCTCTGCCCTCACATCCTGGTCACAGCTTTGCATCTCAGCGTGCTGCTGCAGGGCAACAAGGGAGTTTGTTCCTACCAACCTTCAAGACAAGTCCTACCCTTTCCTCCTCCTACCTCCCACTCACTGAGCAAACCTCGCCCTCTTGCTCCACTTGCCTCAGAGAAGAGGATCAAAGGGTCCCCCATAGTTCTCTCCCCAAGGTCCCACTGCAACACCACAAGCACATCTGGTCGTGGTTTCCTTTGGGAAGGATCCAGATAGTTGCTGCCTTATCATTCCACCTTCCTCAGCCAGCTCCCCCTCTGCCTTCACCTGGTCCCATCCTCCCTGCCCACCCCTGGCCACAGCATTACTGATGCTCTCCTCCGCCTCCTCCACATGCCACGGTGGTGGCTTGTGGCCACGGAGGGGGCAGAGGAGGTGCTGAGACTGCATGCAGCAAAGGGCTGAAAGATCATGGGTCAGAAGGTAAGAAGAAGATCTTGGGTTTCCCTCACCTCCAACCTGAGGCTCTTGTTGGAGGGGCTGAGGGCATGGGGCACAGCTCCAGACTGAATCACTCCTTGAAGATTCCCCAGTATACCAAAGGATGGAGGGCTATAGCTGGAAGGGGTTGCTCCTTTTTTGCATCCCCTGCTTCTCTTCAGTCTGGATCTGAGCAGACTTCACCGTGCAAACATCAGCAAGCATTCATGAAGTTGCACAGGAGAGGAAAAATGCATGCAGAGTTCCTAATGCTGTGGCAGTTAGCAGGAAACAGGAAGGAAAGTAAACCATCAGGAGTGTTTGTGAGAAGAACAAGGCTTAGGAGAGTGGGTAGTAGTTGATTGTTTGCTGGTAAATCACACCAGGTTTCATGGTGCAGCACCTAGGGCAGCCTTAAAACCCACCCATTAGTTCAGTGGGATTTAATGTCTTCCAGTAAGTAAATACCACCTCGTTTCATTAGCGCAAAGTGTTCCTCATCAAAGTATTGGCAAGATTACAACATTTTTTCATAAATCCAGCAAATTGCAGTCTGCCTACAGCCATCCACTGGAGTCTTCCTTGTCTCACTTTAATTGAACTTCATTGTGGGGGAGGGAAAGGGGATTACATTTTTTATTGCTAGGTGTGTTTTGTGGGAGATCTGTCAGCTGGAATTGACAGTGCCAATTAAGGTTGTGTGTTTTCGTGCAAGTTGCAGAGTCTTAGAAAGCACAAAAAAGAAGGAGAGGAGAGCAAGCCGAGCTATTTACAGTGATAGACCTGGAGAAGACCAAGATGGGAAATATCTCAGTTGCTACCTGCAGCTGTGAGACTTGCCCTCCATCCTTCTTCCCTGCTGCCAAAACACATGCACACACACATGTGCATTCCTCGAGATGTGCTTGGAGATGACTGGAGGTTTATTTCCCATTGCCCTAATTACACCTTTCCCTAGCCACCCATGCAAGGCCTGTGGCCGCACACAAACTATTGTGTGGTCTTTTGCTACGTGTTTCCATAGGTGTGAACCAAATGCCTCCTGAAGGGAGCTCGTTAGGGTTGGTATGCTTCAGGTGGCTCTCTGTGATGGAGGTAATTTGAAAAGACAATGTTTTGGGAGGGAAAGGTACAAAAGCCTGAAGCAGTCCAGACTCCCTGGTAATGTCTCATAATCAAGTGACTTTAATTCACACAGCAAAGGATGAAGAGAATGATGGGGGCTTGGTTTGGAGGCATCTTCATTTTATCAGCAAAGGGACAAGGGAAAAAGGAGAGGGCAAAATACTGTATTCCCAGGCAATCTTACTCCCTGGGATTTACTCTCCTGAGCCAAATGCCTGATGGCAAAAGCAGCAGCAACCTCTTACAATTCAGAGGCAAAGCTTTACTTCTGAATTTGTGAGCATCCCAGGTGCTCACTGAGACTACTGGCAGACTCTCCCTCCTGCTGTGTCTCCACAGTCAGCATCTCTGCCTCTCACCACAAACACCCTTCAGACCCCTCACATGAGGGCTATCAGCCAGCTTCGTGGGCTAGGTGGCAAATCCAGCCAGCTCAGAACAGGGATAGGCGGGATGGAGGATGGTGGTGTGTGTTGAGAGCCAGGCTGCTCCCCTTCAGGGGAGGGATGGGTGCTTGGGGTTTATGCTGCTGTACCTGAAAAATAAACACTTGTCCTCCACGTACTTTGCTAGTTGGCTTGTGCTACCTGGCTAATTCAAACATCCATCCATCAACCCTCCCTTGACTCATCACAATATCTAAGTGCATGAGGGAGTAAGCACTCCCACATGGGGATGAGAGAAGGTCCCATTTGCCACGAGATGTCAAAATACCCCTCTGAGCCAGCCGCTAATATAGGTGGTTGGATACAGCATTGCCTTGCTGCTGTGAACCATTGCTTCCAACTCTGAGTTAAATGCCCATTTTTTATGTCTTTTCCCTGTGACACAGCCTGTCTCTCTCCTTTGGCAGGCTCAGCTTGCTATAAGCCAGCGCAGGGATTTGCCTTTACCAGGCAGATGGGACATTCTCCTTGGCAGGTCTTCAGAGCTGCTGGCTATCATGAGTGGTGGAGAGGGAGTCCCTGTTGGCAAACTGGGGGTGACGCCAGCTCACCCATCACCCCTTGCTTGGCTTTTTCTCTGCATTTCCATTGGAGCACTCTATTAATAGTTCTGTTTCTAAACAACGCTGGCACTAATAATGATTTATTGGGACTTAAATGACATGTCTGACAATGACACTGACTGCTGGTGTTTGAGCACCGGGCAGGAATTTTAATAAGGAAGGGAGCAGAATGAATAATGTGTTAAAGGGGAGATGGACTTTACCAAGCCTGTGTTTAAACAAGATGATTAAAAGTCTGATGAAAACTTATCTGCATGGTAAGATAGATGAATTACCTGATTCCCTTGAAGGCCAGGTGGCCCAAAGTATTCACTCTTGCTTTCTGGGCCTCAACAGCTCTGAACCTGTGCCTTTGGGAAAGTAGTGAAAGATGAAACATGGGCTCTGGGATTGAGTGCACCCTCAGTAAATTTGCCGATAACACCAGGTTGTGTGGTGCAGTCAACATGCTGGAGGGAAGGGATGCCATCCAGAGGGACCTTGACAGGCTTGAGAGGTGGGCCTGTGTGAACCTCATGAAGATCAACAAGGCCAAGTGCAAGGTCCTGCATGTGGGTTGGAGCAATGCCAAGCACAAATACAGGCTGGGCAGAATGGATTGAGAGCAGTCCTGAGGAGAAGGACTTGGGGGTGTTGATTGATGAGAAGCTCAACATGACCCAGAAATGTGTGCTTGCAGCCCAGAAAGCCAACCATACCCTGGACTGCACCAAAAGAAAGGTGGCTGGCAGGTCAAGGGAGTGATTCTCCCCCTCTGCTCTGCTCTCGTGAGACCCCACCTGGAGTACTGCATTCAGCTGTGGGGCATCCAACATAAGAAGGACATAGACCTGCTGAAGCGAGTCCAGAGGAGGGCCACAAAGATGATCAGAGGGCTGGAGCTCCCCTCTATGAAGACAGGCTGAGAGAGTTGGGGTTGTTCAGCCTGGAGAAGAGGAGGCTCTGGGAAGGCCTTTCAAAACTTGAAGGAGGCTTACAAGAAAGGTGGGGACAGACTTTTTAGTAGGGTGTGTAGTGATATGACAAAGGGGAATGGCTTTAGACTGAAAGAGGGTAGATTTAGATGAGATATAAGGAAGAACTTCTTTACTGTGAGGGTGGTGAGACACTGGAACTGGCTGCCCAGAGAAGCTGTGGATGCCCCATCCCTGGAAGTGTTCAAAGCCAGGTTGGATGTGGCTTTGAGCAACCTGGTCTAGTGGAAGGTGTCCCTGCCCATGGCAGGGGGGTTGGAACTAGATGATCTTTAAGGTGGTTTCCAACAAAAACCATTCTATAATCTAATTCTATGAAATGGGAAGGCAGTCTCCATCAAACTGCCCTTATCTTTGGCTGGGTGTCGTTTCTCTGACATAGTAGCTACATTTGTACACAGATGCCCATAAGCACAACCCTGCCTTGATCCTGTCTCCTCAAGGATGCTGTGTGAACAGTTTTGTGGGGACCCAGCTTGACAGCAAACTTGGGATGCAGCAGATTGGAGGTCATTCTGGTCTAGAGGATGGTTCTGGGACCACAGAGATCACATACAACACAGATATCTCCAGTGGCACTTCTTGAAGCTGGTGGAGAGTAGCTGCTACCAGTATCTTCTATATAGAGATGATGAATTGGCAAATAGCGTAACACCAGAAAGACCAGGGAATGGCTGGGACATTGGGCTGGGGGTGCCCTTGTTTTCCATGAAGCTGTATCTCTGGTGGTGACAACACAACACTTGCAATGTGTGTGGGACTAGGCTGCCTAAACAGAAGAAGCAGTGTCATTTTAGGACCAGTGGATGTCCCTCCTGGCCTCTGTTGGATATGCAGAAAAAGGGGAGTGGGACGTGTGTCGTGCCATCTATCTGGCATGTCTGTGAGGATGCTGAGGATAACCTAAAGCATCTAAAATGGCTTAGGCAGTTGGCTCCTGCCTATGTTTCAAGTCAGTGTCTCCCTGCTGACTATCTTTTTTCAGGTCCTGCTGGATAACAGAGAGAGGGCAAAAGCTGGAGATGATATCTTTGGCTAGAAACTTAAAATACTCCCGTGACAGGAATATTAAAGAGGTCAGAATAGAACATGCCAAGGTTCAGCTCAATCGTATCTCTCTCTCTCATCATCTAACAGATGATTCAGGAAAGTGTGACCCTTCCCTTGCCCCTAATCTTCTTTTGGGACTATTTCCAAACCTTTTCTCATCCCACAAAGGCTGCTCTGTGTAAATACATTGAAGCAGATTCCCCAGAAATAGGGCTACCTATTCCCATCCAAATAAACATACTCTTAAAAAAATATATGGTTACCCAGATTTAGCAAATAAATCAATCCAAGCATACAACTCCAGCAACTTCTTTGCGTTTAGTGGTGCAGCTTCAGAAACTTATTCCTTCTGCCCTCAGAATAATGGCATGTGCACACAGATCCCCAAACAAGCATGGAGCATCTCCTTCAAAAGTGCCTCTGGTAAAATTTTGCTGGAAACATTCCGGGGGCAAAGTGCTTGCCATGTGTTTTACGTCCCATGCAGCATGCGAGCTGGAGTTATTTGTTTGTTGCTGCTTTGCCTTTGTTTGTGCAAACTGACGCCGCAGGGACTTCTTTTGAGGGCATTTTTCAGCCAAGAAGATTATCCCATATAAAAACAGTTAAATAAATAGATTTATCACTAGAATGACTTCAGGCTGTTCTATCTATCTATTTATCTATCTAATATCTGCCTGCCTTTGTAGATAACAGAATAACAGAATTAAGTTCCTATCACTGACTAAAACAGACACATTGGGTTTATCTTATTTTGAGTCTACACTGAAACTGTGAGCAAGAGCTGAGCTAATTAAATTGGGCAGATTTACCTGCCTCATGTACACCTTGGAGTTACTGACACAGTCGATCATCCTGCTTCTTTGCCAAAGGGCATTGCTGCTTTAGCTCAGGGATAGAGAGGCAGCTGCAATCCGTAAGCCTTTCAATATCTAACCTTGGTATAAAGAAGAATGTGATTCAGAGCGATGAGCTGCTAGCCCAGAGGGGAAACTTCCATCAGCTCTGAGGCACTGTGGGCTTTTGTCACCTTTCCCAAAGTACTTGCAACAGTGAAGCGGATTCCCTTTATTTGTATGTTCTTACCTGTTATCACAAATTATTTCTGAAGTGCACCATGGTTTTTGCACTTTTGGGAACAGCTAGCATGAAGGTCATCAGAGCAATGATAGGAAAGATTTTTCAGTCCTGAAGCTGTTAGGATAGCCTCTATCAGAAACTGATGCAGGTGTAGGTGCTGCTGGTATGTGACCCTGGATAAACCACTTAGAAGAATGTTTGAAGACTGATCCATCAGAAGGTGGCCCCCAAATGACTGAGAATTAGTACCAAAACGAATACCTGCTTCCAAGCTTACACATCCAGTTCCATACAGGCAAGCAAACAAGCAAAGTGGGACAAAATAAAGGTAGTGCTTGAACACGAAGGCCCGCCTGATCTATAATGGTCTAGTAAATAGTAAAACTACACAAGCAGGCCTATGGATTAGTTTTTTTCCCCAGACTGATTGCATGTCCCTTCCATTGAAAGGTTCTTAAAGTTTAATATGAGAGTGCAGCTACATGTGCCAAGGGAATGGATTCATTGCCCACAAGCTGATGCACCCAACAGTGTTTGACCTCGTCCGAACCGTGAGGTGAAAGGGGTTACCTTAAGCCTCAGAGAAGAGGTGGCAACTTGCTAAGCTGCCATAATTATGTGCCCGGGCCCCCAGTGCACTTAACAGCTTTGCTTTCATGGAAATCAGTGGGATTTTTATATTTAAATAAATGTCAGATACCTAAGAAAGATCTGGGCTTTGGGACAGCCTTATTCTGATTCCTAGCTAAGAAGACTTTTCCCAGAGATACTGGGAAAATAAATTGAGGGAGGACTGTGAGACACTCAGACAATTTGGCAATAAGTTTATATAAGTATCTCAGACGAAAGACAGTCCTTAGTTCTGTCTGGAAACAGGGACTATAGGAAGTTTCATGAGCATTTTGGGACCAATCAAAGTTGAGGCTGCAGTCTCCTAGCTTGAGAGAGCTAGGAAATAAAGGACAATCCAGGTCTCTGGCTCCAAAACGGTAAAATCATTTTCATGCCTATTTCTTTGCTACAGTAACTGCAAGTGTAGGAAGAAGCTAACTGGGGACTTACATTAGATAAATGAGCAGCTGGATTCCAACTCATAAGGGGTGGAAGGTGCAAGGGAGAGAAAGGATGGTGGCTGGCACAGGTCTGCTGGCTTTCCCCACTACACCATGCATGCACATGGACCTGTATTTTAAGTCAGCTGAATCACTGAAAACTGGAAAGTCTCAATTTTTGTTTGTACAAGTACATGAATAAAATTAAAGATTGGGTTATTACAGACATCAGTCATGCTTTAAACAAAATAATAAATTGGCTGAAAATGAGGCAGAGACAAAATGAATAGCTAAGAAGATACAGTGTTACCATGATCTGTTTTTCCATCACTCTTTTTGCACTTATCAGAGTCAAAACTATTCATTTGCCTTTGTTAGACAAATACATGTCTATGAAAGAAACTCTTTTCTTAAGGATTTTTTTGAGGTTTTTGAACTTTTTTTCATTTTTCCTCTCTTGAATTGGCAAAAATGATGTGAAATGAACAATCCCTTTAGACTGAGAAACTAAAAAATCACATCAGTGAATCAGAATTTTGAAATGCTCTTTTTAGATTTTAACCTTTAAATAAAATTGTTCTACAGTTTACAGTTTCAAATAAAAAGGCATTTTGAATAAAAAGAAAAAAAACTCAGAACACATACTTTTGGCAGTTATGACTTTCAAAGCAAAATGTGTTAGTATTAACTCTTTCTTTTGAACAATCTAAGTTGAGATAAATTGACATTTTCCTATTAAAAAAAAGAAATTACCCAGCCTGCTTTGATATATTCTTCTTGTACCAAAATCTTCAGTGATCTGTACCCCAACCCCTGTGAAAATTATGATGTGAGGGGAAAGGAGAACCAGAGGATCCTTAATGTCTTGAGCTGACTACCAGGTGGGTTGCCTAGGCCACCCCTACAGAGGCCACCTTAATCCTGTTTTTCTTAGACAAGACTGTGCCCCCTCCTCCCACCCCTGCCATGGGTTTCAAGAGAAGGTATCTGGACATGAAGAGACTATAGCTTTTGTTATAATATCCACCCCCATGGATCCCCTGCAGGTAGAGCTCGGTTGGTGATCCCAGAGGAGATTAGCTGTTGCTGATGATGCTGAAGTACAGGAGGTGCACATGGCTTATCTCGGTCATTCAGTTTGTGTCTGAGATGAAGCACCAGATAAGGATACAGAATTTGTGCAGACAGAGCTGAGCAACTGCATCATTAATAACCAGAGAGGAGGAGCTGACATTTATTTGCTCAAATATCCATAAACAAAGACTCCTAGAAAATGGTTGTTTGCAAATGAGTCATTGAACGGACATGGCAGCTGGGTCTGCAGCAAATCCTCTGTGAGACACCCAGGTTCTCAGTTAAGAACCTCTTTTTCTCTAGGGAGAAAGAGGAGCTCCAGATTTAACACAGTACACCCCCATATCGTCAGGGATTTTATTTCTCCCCACTATGACGCACTATGGATCTGGTCTGGAACTATCTCTGCTCCTCAGATTCATGGTCTCTATAATCTTTTTGAAATTCAAAATGGAAATGTTTGAAAATGGAAATGTCGGGCAGTGCTATCTCCTGACACATTTCCTGTGGTGTTTACATAGCTGCATCAGTGGACATTTGTTATTTTAGACTATCCCAGGATTCCACGTAGACTTTCTCATCCCACTGGCAAGACAGACAAAATCTGTTCCTTAAACCAATCCCTCTCCATTCATTCTTGATATAATTTCTTTCCAGTTTAGCTGCCACCCCCAGGGAAGAACAGCAGGTAGCTATGTTAGAAGGGACTCTCGCTTGCTCCCTGCATGTTCTTTCCTCTCATTAACATTGCATTTGGAGCCCAACCGTCAAAACCAAAGTATTGTGAACAGTGTACATGTAACCTTATGGCTTTGCATGGCTATCCAGAGAGCACAGGAACAGTTACTCAAGAGCCTGGATCAGACCCAAGAGTGCTGGCAAAAAAAAAAAAAATAGTTTTTGATTTGCTCCTACTCTCCGTGTTCCAAGCTTCCCTCTGAAAACAAAGAGAGGTATATATGGGCTCTTGGCTTTGTACAAAATATAAAAGCATTTTCATTTCTGCAAAGCCTCTGCTGTAGAGTTGAAGAAAGGATGCTTTGTGAGCAATTGATTGGTGAATGTTCTTATAAACAAAACCTCAGAGAAAAGTTGGCTTCCATGAAATATAGGTAGGACCAACAGATCCCAATCTGTCCAGCACAGGTGAAGGGGAGTGATCTCATCAGGAGGGCTTTTTATTCCTTTTGAGACATCAGTCTGGTTCTTAAATGTCCCTCTATCTGGCAAGCTTCAGCAGGTTATGAAGCATCTAGGTTTTTAAGAAGAGCCCTCAGGGTCCAGCTATGATGCCTCAAGTACTTGTACTGGCAATCCTGGTGATGACAATCTACCCTTTGTGGAACAGGGCCACCATAAAAATGTGTGGTCCTACAGGGACTGCTGGCTGGTAGAGGAAACATCACAAAAATGTCTGGCAGCTGATGACTGTAACATGCAGGTTATCTTGCTGGTTTACTAGGTAGATCCTTCTCCATAAGGTACTTTCTTTGCTGCAGCACCTGCTATCTCAGGAAATCAGGCTCAATTCAGGGATGAATCCCTTGGGAGTTAAGACCACACTACAGTCAGAGGTGTGACTACAGCTCATGTAGATACACCTGCCTGGGATTTGTACAACCTTGGTGAATGTTGCTAGCATTATTTAGAAAAAGGGAAGCTCAGGAATGGCTGTAGAGCAAGAAGGACTTAAGAGGAAACCTCAGGTAGTGAAATATATGCCATATCCTGCTTGCATTCTTATCGTCTCCACAGTGCCCAGGTGAGCTTGTGTGAAACTTACTGGATCTACCCAAGGAATCCATTATCTCTCATTTGCCTGCCATGTAACCCAGCATAAGCTCATGTTTAAAAAACAGAAGGCATGAGTAAATCAAATCACAGTTACGGGGCACGCTGGTTTTGTAGACATGAAATGCACAATAGTTTGTTGTTCTCCTCTACAGGTGTGTCTGAAGCTTGCTACAAAATTAAAACAGGAGATGTAAAGAACATTCTACTGTACCTACCTCTCTCTGTGAGTGGAGAAAATTTTATTCAAAATAGCTAAAGGTTTGGACCAAGCTTCAGTGTAGTATTGCATGCAGCTACATGGGTGCATTAGTCTGGGTCAGGAAATTTGTAAGCCATGCTCATTTACCCACTTTTCCACAAGAAAGCTTTGGTTTACATCACAGAGTGGTCTCAGATGAAGCTAAGCAGAAGTGAACCTATTGCTGTCCATCCACACTATAAGATTTTTGTCCATGGAGCCAAGCTAGATGTAGTCAGAGAAAAAACATTAACTATGTGTATAGCATGGATGATGTATAGTGTGGGTGCTGGCTTCTCTGCATCAACTGTTGCATGCTACAGATTTGCTCTTAGTGTGCCACTCTACCCAGATGTAGACAGACTATGCAGCATTCTTGGTAAAAGCATTGCCTTATTTCCTTAGAAATATGTCTATGATCTGAAGTTTTGATCCTGATTCCACATTTCAGTTTCTGGGAATACATCAATCCCAATCTCTTCATTCAAACCATTTCAGTGAGTGGAAATAAAGATGAATTGGTCTGATGATAGCCAGACCTGAGGTGTTAGACATAACTATAGACTTACCGCTGACCCTGCATGGCTTCATTGTCGATTTGCATTGACCCACCATCTGTCTCAGCAGTATAGAGGACTTAAATAACTGGAGAATTCAAGCCTAAACAAAGTTTTATTGCTCCTGATTTTAGAAGTCCAGTGTTCAGATACTAGACAAACAGACAGCATCATGAATAAAAGTGGTTTGGAAATTTCCCAAGGAAACATCTTTTTTCTCATAAAATAACAATGTACAGAAAGATAAAAACTGCAGGCACACACATGGATTTTGGTGAATGTCTATTTCATGCTAAGTTTTTGGTAAAGCTCACATGTTCTGGTTAGAAACTAAATATTAAGATGCCCTATTTTTGAAAAATGTAACATATTTTTATAATACAAGCTATAAGAAGAATATCAAACCTACAAAAAATAAAACTCTTTTTTTTTTCTCAGAAGTAGAATACTTTGACTTCTCTGAAAGATATTTGAGTACCTTGCCTCAGAATTTCATGTGATGTGGAATTTCTTTTTTGTCTGATGCTGTCCTGCCAGTTAAAATATGTTGGGCTGCAAGACCTCTTCTCCAGAAGAAACTTCCTAATCTTACTTCTTCCTTTAAAACCCCAAAGAGAAAAATGTCTTTTCCAGCAACCATGGAAACACCTTTATTTAGTCCTCAATTAGCAACTGCTGACTCCCCTCTTACAGCAGAAGGATGATATGTTCATTGGCCTAGAAGCTTATGGCTGGGTGGAGCATGAACTGGTATATGAAATATTTGACTCACATCATTTAAGAAAAGTGCCAAATATAGGAGAAGGTGCTGGTGATGCCAACCAAGGCTCCCATTTACAGATCAGCTGCTCGCAGAGCATGCAGTGTTTCTTCAAGGAAATATGGAGAGTAAAGAAATGGATGCAAACTCTGCAAGAGAAGAAAGAGTTACCTGATGACACAGAATTGGACTGGATCCAAGAGGATTACCAGCAAGAAAAAGGAGCTCCAGTATGGTCTTGCTATCTTTGTTCCAACTTTTGCTCTGAAAACAAAAAGACAAAATACACAGGCTCATGGCTATGTGCAACATATAAAAGCATTTTCACGTCTGCAAAGCCCTCACTGCAGAATTAAATAATGAAGGCTTTGTGAGCAATTACGTGGTATGTGTTCTTAAAAATAGCTGCATCACAGACAAATCTGCTTTTGTTCAGAAATTGGGCAGGCTACATGGTCAAGTCAGCCAGGACAGGTGATGACAAGGATGGCGGCTCATTATTGTGTTGTGAAACTTCATGCAATATTGCCATGCTCTGTTCTGGGACCTCAGCAAGTCTTTAGCTAAAAAGAACCAGGTTTGGTCAGGTACATTGGATATTTTTTCTCCCAGGACAGGAAGAGAAAGGACCAAGTTGGATATGTTCCCATCCTTCCGCAATAAGAATGTTCAAGGAGTTAAGCACTCTTTGGTCCCCATACTTCAGCATTACGTCTTCCCTCCTGTTCATACCACAATCCATTTTAACAGCCTTCTTGTCTTGTTTATAAGAGATAGCAAAATAGATCTCAAATGCCATGTTCTGCCCAGGTAGTTAATGCACTAGCAATGATCTTAAAGTCTACAGAAATACAGCTTAGCTCAGAGAGGAAGGATAATGTCAATTCATGTGCTCCTAGGAAACACAGTTTCGAAGGTTCCTCTGCCCATTTTAACACTACACAGCTGGGCTGGCAATTTTATGAATATCTGTCTTGCGACCACATGAATCTGTTCTCCATTTGACTTTCTGATGGATGAGGTATATTCTGGCATCTATTCTGATAGTTACTGAGCAGAAGAGATGATGCCTAGCCAAATATCTGCTTTACAGAAATGCCCAGGAGGGTTTGAATAAGAGTGAGCACAAGCAGCAGAGTCTACATGGGGAGTCTTGCTCTCAGTTTCTTCTAATGAGCTTGTATCTCCTGCTCTTACCCAGTTCTTGGTGTTTGGCTGCAGTGAAGTCCATGGCCACTAACCAGCCTGTTGCACAAACAAGGATTTATGATGTTTCTTCCTCCTTGGACATGTGATTTATTCCGAGGAACTAACTTGGATCCTGACTGAGGATCTGTGGAGTAGTCCACAGCTGAGATTTTGTTTCTCAGTCAGAACTCCTCTTCCACTGTTACACCTTTGCTCCAGGCTGTAACAATGCTAGGACTAGTAGCATGGAGGGGTATATGTGTGTAATACCTATGTGTGTGTTAATGTTGGTGGTTGTGGATGATATCACAGCCACAAGCAAAAATCTAAGAATGGATGGCCTATTACTTTTGTTGGGTTTTTCCTGTTTCTATGAAAGTGTGTTAGACATTTTCAAATTTAATTTAGTATAATTTAATTTATTAAAATTAGGAAATTCACCTTGTGCCTGACAGTAGCAACACTCCGGTGGAACGTGACCCGAAAGCCATTCCTGGATAAAGCACGAATGCAGAGCATGTGAAACGGGGCTTCGTTGCCTGTTGACTGCTGGCTTAGGTTCTTCATTGTTTTGTCTTGTGATGGGTGCAGTAAGGAGGCCAGGAAGTTTCATCAGTCCCGGATCCTGGATCCTACTTTTGAGAAACTCTATTAGATGATGTTCCAATTTATACCTCATCTACATATGAGGCTACATAGGGTGGCAGGTCAGCTTGCCTAAAGAGCTTCTCTCTCCAGAGGCAGCTGGGCCTTTGCTTTGGGTGCCCACTCAGCTTGACAGGAAGATGAATGAGAACATTTGTAAATTTTTGTCTTGTACAATGTATTCCCGGCTTCCTTCCAGCCCTGATTTTGAAACTGGCATGTGACTGGTTCAGTTGAGTCTTCCCATGTCTTTCTAACATTCCTTTTCAATTTGGGCATATTGTTCTGCTTGGTGATAGTGGCTCTGATAATTGCGTGAGTCAGCCATTTTGCGCAGTTTGGCAATATACTGACCTATTGTTTTTTCAGCTCCTTGGACAACGTTCCTGATTCTGTGGGTTGAAAAGCACTTCTAGGATTTTACAGAATCCTTCCTGCTCTGTTCTTGTCCCTACCAAACACTATAAATGCATATGGTGGACCTTATCTCAGAGAACTAAAATCATGCCTGCTTGCATTTCATTTTCTTCTGCATTCACTACCAGCTATTTTCAGTCCTATCTTGTAACCAAAAGGGCACTGAGTTACTGACCACAGCCCCTTTCACATTTATCTGTCAGATCTGAGACAGCACTGTGTCCTTGCCCTTGCCCTTTTTTCCTTCTTGTCTTTCTTTCTTTCCCATTGTTAGTTTCTTGTGCTTGCAAGTCCCATTTCCTCACTCCACCACCTTTCATGATCCGGCAGAAAAGGCAGCTGCTTACAGAGGAGTGAAGGAGTTGCTCATGGCTGTTTAAGTGTGTCCTTAATTATTGCAGAAGTGCTCCCTTGAACTAAGTATTTTGCAGTTATTAATTCATGCTATTAAGGTAGCGGTGAAGAAAGGATGACTCTCTGTTATTTTGCATTTGTTTGATTGGCACCTTGTTTGAATGTAGGCTTTATCAAGTTTAATCTTGAGCTGAGTGACACAGCTAATTATACCTGTTTTCACAAGCTTCAAGCTCCAGTCTGAAGAAAAGAAGCATATAAAGCACCAGTGTCTTAATTCTTAGAGATAAATGTTTGGTTTCACAAAATGTTTGAGCACATGGGTTTGAAATGTGACTTCTGCTAGTACAACTCACATCACAGGAAGACTCAGTGAGCAGTCAACAGTTTTTTGTGCCTATTACATTTAACAATCCAGGGAGAAAGAAGAAGCAATTCCACTGGGACACAGAGGAGAGAGCGCTGAGTGTTTATGGGATGTTTTGCAGGAGATGCTGTATTTTTTCTCTTCCCTCCATGGAGCCTGGAGGACCCAGGTGTCTAGGGTTACACTGGCTGTTGGAAGGGTGATCTGAGGAGTCCAGGTCAAATGTGTCCAAAGAGACTAAAATAATAATAGAGAAGAGTTTATGTAGGAAGTTAACTTCTTGCTACACAGCCTGGTCAGGGCCATTGGAGAATCTGGGGTAGGGAACTGCTTCTTAGAAGATGATCCAGGCAAATATGTGTCCACCGTTAGATTATATCTAGGATTAAACCAACATGTAAATCTACAGAAAAAGTTTAACATCATAAAAGGCTGCATTTTTTTCTATGCCTGTGTGCCAGGTCATGTAATGGCAGGTGTTAACTGATAAGAAGGATAATTTTCAGTCAATGCATGGACGACTCACCAGCACAGCAGCTCAGAGAGCTAAGGTCTGTAGATCGGCTTTAAGAAGGGCTGAGACAATTTTATGACCTGTGAAAGCATTTGCCTGACTGTTCCTGTGTAATCAGTAAGAGGAGGGCAATCAAAGCTCGTTCCTTGGGGCACCAGCTAATGATACTAATTAGCACACAGACAAGGCTTTGCTGAAAGCATTACAACCAGGCATGTGCTAATTAATTAGCTGATTGTCTGAAGGAAGGAGTTCCCCTTGCCCTCTCCCTCTCCTGCAAGATTATGCTTTGGAAAGGAAGGAGGGTTTTATGCTTGCTTATAAAATAGATGCCACTCTGGAGTAGTTCAGCATGGTGGGTTTGGGCAGTTTCTCCAGGAATGAAAAACTGTGCTGAATTTAAAGAGATCCCACGGACTACAACTACTTCAGTTTGTATCTCAGTGCACTGGGGGACAAAGGTAGTGTTATTAGACTTTTTGGTCTGTTTATCCTCTAGAAAAGGACTTGTGCCAAAGCCAGCTATGTCCAGCCCCCTGTGTATATGCAGGCTATAGCAATGATACTCAAGTCACAGTGCTGAGCTTCTGGGAAGAGAGGTATGCGTGGAAAACAATTCCTGCTAGTTTCTATGACGCAAGAGCATTGCTGCTTGTAGCCAAAACCAGGCAGTGGTACAGGCTCCTGGCACCACCACAGGCTCTCGTGAAACTTTGAAGATCAAAGATCACCCCCTCTGATGGGCTGTGTGTCTGGCTGCCTTTCCCAAGCAGGGCTCCTCGCAACAAAGTCAGATCTGATGAAATCCAAAGTCCTGACATTAGTGACTGCTTTGGCTCCAAGGAGCTCAAGTCAGAGGCACTGGAGTCTGGCAGTGACCAAGTGTTTTTTCTTATTGGTTTTCTATTTCTAGGAGACTGTTGGACAGGATCCCAAGTGATATATCTGGCTTCTTTTTCAGGCTGGTTTGTGTGTGTGTGTGTGTGTGTGATGTGACTAGGCAGAAAATATCCCCTCCATTGTTATATGGGAGAGAAGCAAAGAAAGACCAGTTTAAAAGAGCAATGTAAGGCAGAATATATTTTTCTTTTAACTCTGTACAAATCCCTGCCTGGCCAGACCTCCATAACGCTCAATGTTCTGCCCAACCAAGACACAGCCAAGTTTTGCAGCTGCATCCAGCACTTCTCACTCCCTTTCCTCTCCCCTGCGCTTGCAGAGAAAAGTTGTGTCTGGAAGCACGTGATATACAGGTTGGCTGGACCTACAGTGGATGGAAGAAAGACAGCAAGTTGTTCCTTGTAATTTCATAGGTCCTGCATAAAAGCTTCCATGTGGGAAGAGCTTTTAATTATTAGAATGACTTCCTGGTCAAGTCTTGAGGAGCTATTGAGTGGTCATTCTTTCTGGAAAGGGTGGGTCATGAGAAGTCCCTCATGAGAAGCGCCTCTTCTTCTACAGAGGAGCACTGGTAATTTGCAGGTCTGAGCCAGGTCTTTCCAAGTTAGATAAAATCAGTGTTTTGTGAGCAGATTTGGAAGCAAGAGGGAAGCAGCCTTGTGCCCTCAGTTCCTTTAGATGTGTGCTTTCCCTGTCTCATGGGATATGAATGCACTATGAAGCAACCCTTCCTTTAATTTGCTTTAGGCTTGTGTCTGCCCCAGTTCCAGTGTGGCTTGCCTGCTTTTGGATTTGACTTGGTACCCAGACCAGCCACTGCTGCTCCTTGGAGGGTGGTTTAACCCATAGTACTCTTAGCAGGACTGTGGTGAGCGCCTCCAACATCTTCCCTGGGTGGACCACTAAGACAAAGCCTAGCAGTCTGACGTCCAGTGCATATTCCACAAATATGAGCTGCTCCTCCCATCACCTGAGTTTGTATAACCATACCCGCCACAAGCAGTCGTAAACATTGTCCACACGGGTATGTGACTCAGCGAGTGCCTATGGGGCTGACTTTTACAGACCTCAGATTACCAGGAGGGGATAGCTGTTCTCAATGCCTGAGCCATTTGCTTAATGTGCCTTATTTTTAAATGAAGGAGGAAGAGGTGGCAGTGTTACTAGGAAGGAAGATAACTCCCATCTTTGCTGTGACACTGGGAGTGTTAAACAATGTCCATTCTTCCTAAGGTGGTACTCGATCCTCAGGCAAAGGGAGAGTCCACATTGCTTCTGCTTATTTAAGGGCAGAGAAAAGTGCATGTAAAGTGGAAGATTAAACACAAAACATTGCATTTTTGGTTATACAGGATCTGTAAAAAAGTTGGTAATGTGTCGAAAGTCAGAAGCTCGGATCTTCTTGGATGTCTTCCCGAAATGCTGAGTAACATATTTCAGAATCGTGCATTTGGGCATGTGCAAGTTACCATGTGTGGCAGAAATAAAGTGCCTTCCCTTTTCTTATTCATTTTGCGTACAGACACAACCGCGTCATTCACGTAAATCAGGCACAATTAGCCAGAGGGCTCAAATTTACAGCGTTTCTGATAAACCAGATGCCTCAGAAATTCTGTGATGGGAAAAGCCTGCACTCTGCAAGAACACAGCAGGTAACAGTAGCCTTGTGAATGATAGCCCAAAGCCTCAGCTTTCGCCCCGGTACCTGAACATCTCACTGTCCTGAGGGAAACATCTGCGGAGCAATTATTATCTTGGAAAGAGCCATGGGAAAATAAAGCAGTCGGTAACACTTGAAAAGCGTCCCAGATTCCCACTGAAAGGCTTTGTCAGAGCTGTGAACCTTCACTTTATTTAGCTGTATGCATTTTTTTTTCGGAGTGGGTAGTAAACCAAAAAAGTATCCTGTAAGTTGCTGCGGTGGGAAATCTCAGCCGTGATAACATTCAGCTCAAGGTTGTTATCTAGTGGGTTGTAACCTGGGAATATGGGAATATTTCTCAAAGGAAAAGCAGGGCTTGTTACTTTCTGCTCTTTAGGGGCTTAACTATTTGTGTCTTGGTAGGTCCCAGCTGGGCAAGCCATTTAACACACAGAAGGACAACCACTACTTCGTGCTAGCCTGCAGGAAGATTGGATGTGTTTGTCCCCTCTCTGCAGGACACAAAAAATCTTCTTTTTTCCCCTGAGTTTTTCTTTTTATGCAAGAAAAAAGGGAGACTGGGACTTCAGCCTGCACAAACCTCTCTTCTTCTGCCTCTGCTGACATATACAAACTAGCGTGGCAGGCCCTTAAGTACGTGCCTGTCACAGCAGGAGTAATGACAGGGCTGCCACTGAGTGTGGTGTTTTCTAGCAGGACAAGCTGGATGGCACAGTCCAGACATGCTGCTCCGTGCTCTAGCATCCCTCCTGCTCATGAGTCTTATGCAGCAGGGACAGGGTAACGGCCCTGGCTGTGTTGGCATGGCCAGCGGCAGTGGTCCAGAGAGACATGGAAGAGCCTCAGGGAGCCTGCAGAGATTCACTGAGCTGTGGAGGAGCCCGTGTGTGCATGGGGAGGAAAGGTGTGGGGCATACCACCTGCCTGCATGCAATCCCATGTGGAAATGGCATGTGAGGCTGAGCAACAGTGCTGGGCACTTGTCTTCAGAGGCTATCAAAGGCCTTCAGGCAGGAACCAGTAACACTCCCCCCATTTTCACAGATGGCAAAATTGAAGCACAGGGCAGTGAAATAACTTAGCTAAGGTCACCCAAGGAGGCAGTGGAGGAGCTGGGAATAAAACCCAGGTTTCATGAATCACTAAACCACACTGCTTCCCCTTAGGGCTATGGATGTATTATAATAGAGCAAGATCCAGATGTGGTTTTTAACTGTCATTCAATACTCTGTGTGATATTACTCTGCCTAAGAAAATATACAAATTTGGACTCCCTGGAGGTTTGACTAGTTCAGGGAAGTTTGATTAAGCTTGTTTGGCATGACATTGTTAGGCAGAACAGCACAGAAGGAGACGGGGGGCAATTCTCAAACACACTGTCAGGGCCAGTGAAGTTGCTGAGCCCTTTCTGTACCCAAGAGGATGCATAAAAATTTCAGAAACACAATCTCTGAAAATGAAGGAAGGAGCAGAATCAGGGCAAAGAAGCTGAACCACATCAGGAGGTAGCAAGAAAACAGATGCTTGGCAACAAATCTGTGATCAGACGTGCTGTTCCACTGGCAGCCGATTCCCTTAGAAAGTTACTACTCTCCAGCTGTTCATCTCTCTTCCCTCCTTTCCCTTCCCAACCCACCAGCTCAACTGCTTGTTAACTGCTCCAAAAAGCAACCCAGGCTGTTCTGAGGGAGCTGGGTTTGAAGGTAGTTGCAGAGCTGCCTGTGCTGGCCATTCTGCAGAGGTAGTCAGTAGTGGTGGCGAGGAGGAGACAGGACAAGGGTCCAGGGATGGCCAGCTTTCCACCCAGCTCTGTCATATCTCAGCAGTTCATCTAGTTGCAGCCAGAGAAGACTAGCTGAGTGAAAAAATATTTCTCTGCATGTAAAACTCTTCATGCTTTGATATTAACAGTAAACACTGAGCAGGCCAAAACCCCATAGCTTGAAGCCATGATTTAAATTGATCTGTGTTCACATTTCTGCCTCCAGGTTTGGGCTGGGGGCATGGGGAGAATGGAAGAATTGCATCCTTTCATCAAATTTCTTCATTAACATTTCCCTCCACCTCATCCTGACAAACTGCAGGTGTTTTTCCAAAAGGCCTGTTCTTGGGAGTCAGATGATTGTGTACCATCTCCATTTTAGCTAATAATAATAATAATGATAATGATAATGAGTTCTTTAACTTTTGAAGTTGGCCTATACAATTAGAAAGTTGTATTTAACAGACTGAAAAACTTGAAATCAAACACCATCTCTTTTGTACTTCTTCATACTAAGTAAATGTTTGTGATTTAAAGTTTAATTCCTGATTTCTGCAGCAGAACTCATGCTTTTGAGTGTTTAGTCTTAGAAATGCAGATTTCATACTGGCTTAAACTGGAAGCAACATTCTTCCTTTCCCTCCTGATAGGGATATATGATGCTCCTGAGTCATGTAAGAAAACATTAACCCGTCTGAAGGTAATGGAGACACCTTTGTGCCTGGATGGACAGAGCCATCCTCATCTGGTGTATAGACTACAGAGTACATCTGTGTCAGAAACAAGAGTCTCATCCTGCCATGGAGTATTTGTATTCAAGTCCTAGATGAGGTGATTGCTGTGGATACTGTGTTTTAAAAGCATTCAAGGGGCTTTGGTGATGAGAAGTGCCAGTCTAACCCACCGATGAGACCTTGTGCGAGGCTCCTGGCTTTGTTGAGGGTCCAAAGTGGTAGAGAGAGGCTGATTCTGGGGAGAAGCAGTGCAAATTCATGGCTTTTACTCTGCAAGGTTCCAGTCCAGCCCCTGTGAACTAAACAAGACAACAGCTGTCATGTCTACTGATGGCAGCTCATACTCATTAGATACAGATGAACTGAACAAAAGTTTGATGCGAACTGATGGTGGAAAGTGCTAATTTGATACTGGCATTAAACCTTCCTAATGATCTAGTCATATCAAGCCATCCTTCTTAAAAATGAAAAAATCCCAAAGCTTCCTGTGTGTTTATGCTTATTTAAGAAGGTGAGCAGGAAGCTATAGGAGAAAATTAATCTTTGAGTTCTCTGAAGACAGGGGCAGGAGTCATCTCACCATGTTCTGGTTACCTAAAAATGGGTGGTTTACATAAATGAAATTTGCTCTACAGCTGCTGGAGAGATAGTGGCAACTCCAGGAGATTTCTGCCAGTCTAACCAAGAAATCAAAATGAGAGGAGAAGATCGGTCTTCTGGAGTGTCTCTTTCTCCATCAGCTGTAGCAGTTTAGATCACTAGTTTAGCACAGATGCTTAAAATTTAGGTTCAGTGAGCTGAAGCCACAGCCTGGTGGCCATATTACAGAGAGGGAAACTGCCTGGTCAGAAGAAGAAAAATAAGAGCTGAAAAAGGGAAGCAGAGAATAGCACCAGAGAAAGTAAAAAGAGACGGAAAGTTGAAGAGTAACAGACAAAGGACAGAACTTTTAAAACAAAGCCAGTTCAGAGGCTGTAATGCAATGTGTCCTTCAATATCAGGTTAGCTGTTCAGTGGCTGGCATTTTGCACCGTGTGAAAAGATCTCAGCTGAAGATCTTTGATAATCCAGCCAGCCGCTGCATACTCAGGGGCATTATTCCCATATGCCCAGCAGGCAACTGTGAGGAGAGGGAGGCAGAGTTTTCCCACCACTGACAGACACCCTTGCTGTCCCCTGCTCCCACCCGCAGTGAGTCATGACTCTGAAGACACTGCCCTGGGCGCTGGAGAAAGCCACAAACCACTACAACGTGATATTATGGACAGGATGGAAGTGATGCTCTTCTCTCGAGCCTCATGGGGGGAAACTGCCAGGGTCACGGGACCAGGAGGTGCTGGGAGTCTGTGGTCAGGAGAGTGCCCTGAGGATGGGACACACAAAAGGTATGTTGGATCTGGGTAGTGGATATGGCATGCTCCAGGAGCCAGGTCTTGATGGAGAGACTGAAACTGGAAGCTTGCTGCATCTTATCTGCCATAGCTAGCATCTGGCTGCACACCTCTTTGCAATCCAAATAAACTTTCATATTGCAATAAATGCAACCTAGCCAGCCAGGTGTTTTCTTGTTCCTCAGCTGTTGATAACCAGGGCCTTTACTGCAATATCATGATGCTAATGCTTCTGCCCATGGCCATGCTTGGCTGCAGTGCTCTGTGAAATCAGTTTGGGCTCAACTCCTCAGTCAGTGGCAATTAGCCTGACTCCCCAGGAGACAGGTGGGGGGATGCCGCATGAGTGTATTTACAGAGGGCTGGAAATATTACACCTTCCCCCTGCTTGTAAATTAAATACACTGTTAAAGCTCACGGAACCACCCTGCCATCTCCTCTGATATATCTCAGCAGCAGATGCCGGACCACACTTTGCTGGTGAGCACTGCCAGTAACAAAACAAATCTATTACTCATCCTCCTCTTTGCCCAGGAAAATGAAAACTCAGGTATGTGGAGCCCTTTGGAGGGGGAAGAGAGAGCAGCATGGTATCGTGGCATAGTAGAAAGACAATTTATCTTTGCTAAGCTCATGCCTGACCTATCAACGTGAGGTTGAATGGGTTGTGTGGGATGGCAGCCAGCCAGTGAGCAACAAGCCCCAAAGAAGCCCACAGCCTGCTGCAGCAGGAACCCTGCACATCTCCAGCTCTCTCATGTGTCCCAGCAGTGCCGGTTGTAGGACATCATGTGGTGAGACATCTGTTCCTCCAGCCACTCTCCTTCCTCTCCTGGCGGGCTGGATGACCGTCTGCTACCGTCACTGATGGGATCGGTCTTCACTGGGCTAGCTGAGCACACATTTGGATAGAGACTTCAGGAAAGTCTGTGTCCTCTTTAAAATCTGGAAATACAACTTTGTATATGAGTTTCAACTCTGTCTGTCGCTCAAGTCCTCTGCATGCTGCAAGTTGGTATTATATTGCCAGAGTCTCTTGATTTACTGTTTTTCTCTTCTGTCTTCCCTTCTTTTCTCTGCACTCCCCATTCTTCCTTCTACTGCTTTTTCTGTTGCAGAAATGAGTAAGGAAGCAGATTTTCATGGTGTGAGATGTTAAGAGGAACCTTATGCCACACTAGCATGGATACTGTGTCAGGGAGAAATGTGTATGTCTGCATGTTTGAGACCAGTTGCACAGGACAGCAACCACAGGATCGTGGGGATAGGAAAGCCTGATGTCTTGAATACTGCAGGAAAAACAGCCAGCCTTGATCCTCATTCTGGGAAACAACAGCTGCTGCCAGGATAATTTTATCCTCTTGCTTACACAAGAGAGAAGATCTATTTTACAAACATCCCGTGATCTCCTGGACCCATATACACGGTCATTCCAGGTCAGAGTTGCATCACTGGAGAGGCAGGTCCATATTCTGACCTGCTTTTTTGCTCTCATCCAGAAGACTCTTCCTGCCTTGAATGCTCTGAGCCTAGGGACCATATTCTTTCCTCGCCTGATTGAGCTGGTTATCACTGCATCCTCTCTGTGACTTGCAGGACACTAGGTTTTGCACACACTCAGTGTAGTGACTCACTTAACATTGAACAATAAACAATCATGGAAGAAAAGAGCTGGTTTCCCTACTCGGGGGATGCAAGGCACTACAGATAAGAAGGAATTCTCATGGCCTTATCAATTCCTATGCTGAAGTATTTGGCTTTTCCTGGAATTATAGTTATTACTGTCTGCCTGAGTGCAAAGGAAGAGACACAAATTAATTAAAAAGAGAGTGATTTCCCAGGTCGCTGTCCTTCCACAGCAACTAGCTGCCCTTCTGCACCTGTAATCTGCACAGTACCTCTGATTAGCTCCCAGAAACACTTCCCAAATGAAAGTTTCTCTAATGAAAAAAACATGGAGCGAGAGAAATCTCAAAATTGTTCTTAATTTTTTTTGGGGGTGGCAAGAGAAGAAAACCCAAAATTTCATTTTATAATCAGATACTTTGTTATTTTCTTATTTGTTTGTTTGTTTGAAATAACTTTCTGGCTCCACATTTTCTTTTGAAAACATTCAGAAGACAAAAAAATCCCCAAGCCTTTCAGAGAAGCCAAAAATGAAAACTGTTGGCATTTCTGCAGAAGCAAATTAGCTTCAAAAGGGACAGAAAGTGGCTTAAAGTTGAAAAAAATCTTTGTATTTCAAGAAACTGAATTCCCTTGAAAATGTAATTTCCTTCAGATTCTTCCAGCACCAAAATTTCTCCACCACCACCACCCCCGTTTTAAAAAAACACTTTTTCCTTGAAATTGTCAATGAGTTCAATCACACATTTTGCTCAAACTGTAATTACCAGATTGGAAGTGCGGTGTAGCACAGCCAAAAGCAAAAGCGCTCCTGATTGCCTGCTGAGGCTGCCCTGCAGCATGGAGGGTGCCTGGGAGGGTGGCTTTCACGGCGGTCACTTGGCATCTGTGCAAGCAAAGTATTCCCATATTTAACACCGAGCTCTGAATGCTGGCAGTCAGTGGGTTAATCGTTATGGAAATACTGACTGATTCTTGAGTCAAATGTCAGGTGGTGCCAAAAAGCAGAGCCCCTGGACAAAAGACAGGGAAATTCAGCTCTGACTAATGCTGCAGATAAAATGGCTGTTATACAAAAATGTGTCTTCCAATGTAACACTTGGGTCACAGCAACATCTGAACCACAAAGTCCACTCTCCTTCCACATGAAGAACAGCAAATGTTGTTAGTTGTGCCAGAGTCTGGGGTTCTTAAAGCCTTCAATGGGGGACAACTTATAGCCCTGCTAACAAACTGTCCAGGCTACTGGGGGTTATTTATATACAGATTAGGGTGAGAGTGTGTGCGTGTGTGTGTGGGGGGTAAGGTTCAGAATTAACCATGAATGAACTTAGAAACTAGAAATTAGAAGTTTTCTAAGCAGCAGAAAGGAGGAGGTCTGCAGCATGTCAACCATGGGTATAGAACTGATAAAAAAAAAGTATCAGGTTTTAAGATGATCTGCATCAGCTAATGAATGACACAAATGGCTGTGAAGTCAGGGGCCAGGCCTCTTGATTTATCTCTGCCTTTCTATAGTCCTGTTTATTGAGGTCTGAAGAACCAAAAATAGAGGCAACAGTCACCGCAACCAATGCTTGCAGTCCCTCCCTGAAGTATTTAAAATAAAGACTGCCATCTTCAACAATCACTCAGGATTTTGAAGGCTTCCAGTTTTGGCTGTCCGATGTAACAGAGAGTAAGAGGAACATGATTTCTCACAGGATGGTCCTCTCTCAGCACCAGCAAGCTGGATGCAGCACCAGGCCCTTTGGAAAGTCTTGGTACGCCCATCAACTAATGCTCACAGATGTTTGCCCGTAATCAGCCCTTTCAGTCTGGCCTAGGGCAGCAGAGAGTGGAACACACTCAGTAGCATTTTTTGGAGAGAGGGAAAGGCAATTTACAGGGCAAAGAATTGTCAAATATTATTTTCCTGAGCCTAACGTTGGTTGCAAATATATGAATCTTAAAGGGTAGGGAGAACAATATGCAACATGCAGTTGGGGTTGTGTTTCTGATCCTGTGGGACTGTGTGTATCTATCGTTCACCAGCGTTAACAATGGCATTCCCATCATCCAATTTTGACTTGGTTTCTGACTCTGGGACAGTTCATGTTATTTTTTTCAAATCCTTGGCCATGGCAGGAGAGAGTGACTGTTGCTTAAGGGATGATTGCAAGGCACAGCTGCGATGGAGCTTGGATGTGCTGCTACAGCACGTGGAAGGAGGCTGACAGCTCTGGATGGCAGTCCATCCTCTCTGTCATAGAGAGCATTCTTGGAGAGAGACAGGTCTCCTGCCCTTCAGCAGAGGGGAATCCTAAATGACCAGCTAAGACTAGATGCTAAATTTTTAAATAGAGAAAGGGCAGTGTGATGAATCCCATCTGAATAGAATATGATCATTAACACATCATTAAAAATGCCTAGCATCTTACAAATGCAAACAATAAAATCCTTCCGGGAGTGTCAGTCTTCCCTTTCTCTTTAAATGCAGCTATATTTTTTTAGTACATGGTGACTTTTCAATACTCAGCCTGCTTCTTTTCCTTTGCAGCTACTGCTGTTCCCCAGCTGGATAAGATCAGGATGTTTGCTCTTTGTGCTCTATAAGCAGTGGCATATACTTACCTTGTCCTCCATAAGGTTTTACCCTTCAGGACCCAATGCAAAGCAAATCCTTCTTCATACTCTGACTCTTCCTCGGTGGCTCAAAGAGGACTAAAGCTTATGACTTAACAAGGGATAATGTAATCCGAGAGAAAGGTGGGTGCCTTCCAGTTTGTGCCGCTAGCCAAAGAGGAGGTGGGAAACTAGGATTTGACCTCAACCCTGGGGAGCATGTGGAGCCCAAGGGTAGCAGGTTCATACTGGCTGCAGTTGTTGCAGGACAGCTGACCTGTCTTGGTAGAGTGGGATGATGTCATCCAGTTTGAAGTCAGGGGTCTGGGCAAACTATGGTGAGAAGTACCAAGCCAGGAATAAAGCAATGAATTGGTTAGTAGCCTTGACTATCTATCCAAACCATGGAACCACAATGCAAAAACCAGGACTGTGACAGCAATAACATCCCGCTACTTCTGCTACTAGAAAATTCTGTTATAGTGGTGTTCCTTTTCCCACCAATCACTGTTTCTCTTTGCATCCAATTCAACTCCAGCTTCAACAGGGTAAATTTCCCTTTAGACAATATTTTTTGGGCAGTAAGTCCTGGCAGGACTACCATAATGTCATCAGTGTTAAAGAAAGGTCCTGCAACAGCCCAGAGAAGAGCGTACTCATGTTGCAGACGACTGGAAGAGTTCAGCTTGTTGAATTTAGTGAAATGAAGGCTGAAAAGGGTAGGATTAGCTGCCACGGTTACATTAGGGACCTAAATACTGAGAAGGAAAGAGAGCTATTTAACTGAAGTACAATGTTGGCACAAGAACAGCTGGGTACAGGCTGCCCATGAATGCATCTAGACAATGGGAATAGATGGAAAACAGCAATACAAAAGTTGGAGGAAAAAAAACCCAAAACCCCAAACTCAAGTAATTTTCAGATTATAAAGTCATAGAAATGGAGCTGAGAAAGACCTCTGGAGACCTGCTCATTTTGGGCTTTTTAACCTTCGGTAATATGGCAACTGCTCCTAAAAGAGAAAAGCCAGAGACAGTGGCCACAGCCATTGTGGCCACAATATTTTTCATTCACAGCTTACTAAAAAGAAGACTGTCCCCTTCATGTTCCTCTTATTATTTTCCCCATTTTGGCTATATGTTTGCATGTGAGAAAATGAAATACTACAATCAAAAATCTGTAGTCATTTCACATTTCACAGCCCTTCAATCTGACAGTGCTTCATGCGTAATTGGGTGAGAAATACCGCTCTACTGCAATCCTCCACTCCAAAGCCCTGTCACAAGCAGCTAAAGCATCCCTCATTCTTGATACACTCATGACAGAGGTTGTAGGGATGTGGTTGCTGCTAACAGCAGGACTCAGACTTTATGATTTCTCCTAGCATCAGGCAAGGAAGGAGGCTTGAAGGAATTTGAGACCTATGAGTGTGATGGTGGTAGCGGTCAAGAGTTTTCAGCTAGCCCCACCACCAAGCAAAAGGGATGTGAGATGGTGGATGGGGAGGCCAGGAAGTTTTCCCTGGAACTGTCTCAGCTGGCTGTTGGGTGCTGCATGGAAGACCCACACCAGATCCACAGGAAGGTGGCAGCTGACACCAATGGGTCATCAGGGACTGTGGGGCAGTGGGTAAGGCTGAGGAAAATGCAGGCTGCACCTCCCCTCACCCCCTGGCAACAGAAGAAGCAGCTATGCTCACCCTGGCTCCCAGTCCCAGCTCTGCTGCTCCTCATCCCCACACTCCTGCCTCAGGACATCGGCAGCAACAGCCAATTCCCCATGCTGCTGAGAAGTCTTGAGCCCCTGCTGGGTTCGACCATCCCTGTCCCTCTTTATTCCACCTGCTTGTCTTACCTGTTTAGTAGTCATGCTTTTCCAGAGCTGGGACTCCCTTTTGGCATTGGGTAAAGAAAGGTGCCAAATAACAACAAAGTCCTCCACCCACTTGGAGACTAGAGGTGCTACTTTCCTACAAATAAATATCATAGGGAGTTGTTTTTGGCTTCATGTCTCTGCCTCTGCATAGGAACCTGTGTCACCAGTGGCTCTCCAGACTGGGGTGAGCTTAAGGGTCAAGTCCTTATATTTCAAATATCCATGCATGCATTCTTTCCACAGGCTGTGAAAATACCCCTGAAAAGCTCTTCTGGGGCTTAGAGCATTACTGTTCCAGTCTACACTGTCGTTTAGTTCCCTGGGTAGCAGAGAAATTGGGAGTGGAGAATGCCAGATCTGGCTTTACTTTGGCCATACAAATGTATTACCGAGTACTGAAAAGTCAGGGAAAAGCATAAATCTCACTGCCGTGCTCCAGTGCTCTGGGAGTTTTTCAAGTCCCTCTGGAATCCAGAGGCAGTTTTCAGTTTGGAAGTCTAAATGTACTTTACTGACAGGGCCAAATCCAGACTTAAGGCAAGACCATGGAAGTTGGGGGAGTTTCATTAGGAATGCATTAGGAATTGCATCTCTGCTTTAGGAGCTGTATATTAGGGGAGCTGCTGAGCCAGCCTGCCTTTATAAAATGTCAGAAGTAATAAAGAACAAGCCTTGGTACCAGTGTGTTTTCACTCCTCACCCTGAGATTATCAGATCACCACAGACACCAAATCACTCCTGCAAGACAACAGTAAAACTGTTTTGCTCTGCTCTGCTGTCTGCTGCAGTGTATGTCAAAACTCCTGCAGACTGTTCCTGCAACTTTATCACTTTTACCTCCTAATTAGCAAAGCAATGTTCAGTCCATTTCACTAAAAAGTAGAGCATAGGACTGAACTATATGCATTCCACAAAGGAGCACTCCCTGAGCCTGCTCACTTCTGCATAATGTGAGGGTCCAAATATCCCACAGAAAACCCTTAACAGGCAAGACAAAACTGTAGGTGCAGAAATGCACTGAGGATTCATCCTGCTGCACCCTGCTGACTTCTGCATGGGTGGAACGGGTGTGTATACTTTAAAATGTCTGCATATGTGATTTACTCATTCAAGGTCATACTGACAGCTCTTGCAAAGCTTGAAAGGAAGAGAATGAAATTGCCCTAACAGACCATCCTCCACTGAGAAAGCAGAAAGCCAGGCTGGGCAGCTGGCAGCCTCCAGAATTTGTGAGCATTTTCCCACTCAGGCAGAGCTGTGTTGCTGGTGGACAGGTAACAGCTGTCCCATCGCACCAGTTCTTCCTTGCACTGGTTGTGACAAGCTCCTGGCCCTGCAGAGGTTGGGACCCTGGTGAACTGCAGCAGGGACACTAAATTATATTCAAGGCTCCTGCAAAGTTGCAGCATCTCAGACTTCCCAACTATTTTAAATTTAAAACACAACTTTCGAAGTCATGTCTCTCCTGCAACATTCTTCCCATTGCACCCATGTGCACAGGCTTGGCTTTCCAAACAACAGCTCTGCTGAGGAGCTAGCTTTGTTTTTAATAAGATGGCTGTGTTTATGTAGTTTAAGTGATGTTAAAATTAAAGTGAAGTTATGATTCAGCTGACTTCAAGTTTTCTCAGCTCCCTTCCTTTGCACACACAGTTTTCCCTGCACTTGTTTGCCTTGGCAGGGCCCGGACTTAATAGTAACAATTTCATCTTCCATTTATAGCCATCTGCATGCCATGTTATTCTTTTAAAGCAGAACACTTCTCAGAGCTGAGCAAGGGGGACATGTGAAGCCATGCAAAGGCAAAAATCTTTTCAAGATCTCAGCTTCTTCACATAAGGAATAACTTTGTCTCTTCCCTCTGGGAAAAATAAATAGAAAAGGAAAAAAGTCCCATCCCTGATTTTGGATCTTGAGAAAGAAAGGAAAACAGTCACAAGCCTGCAATGTTGTACGTTCAGTGTACACTGCTTGGCAAACTTCCAGAGCAAATGTAGGAAAGCTGTAAACTGGTGGAGTTGGATATATCAGCAAAGATAGTTTCTGCATGGAGAGATGCATTAATTTTATTTATTTTTTTAATTTATTTAGACTTCAAGCAACGGCTGTACCAGCAACTGTATTTTCCAAGAGACTGTGCTTCAGTTCCCACCCAGACTTCCTAGCACCTAAGCACTGTACAGCCCACGGAGAATTGCCTCCTTCCTGTTAATCACTAACCAGCACTTCTTGCAGGTTTAGCCTTTGAATTAGTGCTTGTGCTGGAACTGCTGGATGATTTTGTTTTTTAAATAGAATTTAATATTTTTAAAGATTTAACATTTAAAGGAGGGTTGTAGCAGGGGTCTGATATTTTGGAAACCAAGATTCCAGGGGGATCCTTCAGCTTTGCCTTAAAGGTCCATAAAAAAAAAAGAAAGAAACATGAATGAGATCCTGGCTGCAGCATGGCCAAGGGGAACTGGAGCCACAGCATCA
This sequence comes from Falco cherrug, assembly GCF_023634085.1. NCBI lineage: Eukaryota > Metazoa > Chordata > Aves > Falconiformes > Falconidae > Falco > Falco cherrug. Next base: position 26,786,897 of record NC_073704.1, on the reverse strand, counting down.
CCTGGTGAGAGCAACCTGATGCTCATAAAAATGAGATTTGTCCTCCTTCAGTGCCACTGAGTTCCCTCTGCTTTGCCTCAGCACAAGTGGAAAGGAGCCAAACATGATAAGCCTGGAGCTTAACTGATCAAATGAGGTGGACAGGAATGATGGTGTGAGGGGGAGGTAGTTTTGCTTCAGCTAGAACCTAATTGCCTGTGCACTGCAAGCGTCCCTCCCTTTCTGCAAGCTGTGCTCCCCACCACCCTGTCCCCTACCCACAGGGCCCCAGATGCTGCCAGCTCCTTGGCTTAGCGTTGGTTAATGAGTCTCCTGGCTCCCCAGCATGACTTGGCTGAGAGGCTCTTGCCTCCAGGAGCTCCTAGGCAAGGTCTGCTCGGACAGCACCCCTCTTGCAGGATCTCAGCCTGCACGGGACTGCAAGTGACAGTTAACAAAGCTCATCACAGGCATTTTTCACCATGAGGGACAACCAGAGTGGCCATCACACACCTTATGCATGAGGACCTCCAACTTCTGATGTCCCTGTGACCAATTCTGGACTCCAAACTCAGGCTAACAGCACCTCTGGCTTGCTGAGACTCTGGATCCTCAGCAAAGTGAACATGGGCTTGTCCTTTCTCTTCACTCACAAACACGGGCCAGTGCTGCTCCTCTCAGCTCCTGGGGTGGGCAGTAAAGCCACAACAGCAAGCTGGGAGATGATAAAGAAATTACCAGATTTTGCAGCCATGGGGAGGACAGAGAAAGTGTAATATTCTGGGTAGCAGCATGTGACTGGATGGGGTCCAGATGCACAGACAGAGCTCATGGTGAAGAGCTCCTTCCCCCCACTATCCATTCCCAGCAATGTGTCCAGCCTTAGCATGTCTTTTTTGCTAGGCGCCATTTGACTCCTGTGCCTGTCTGTGTGTCTGTTGTGTGACTCCATGTCTGTGTCATGTCCCTGTCCCAAATCTGCTTCCCATTTGCCAGGAACCAGATTCCCTGCTGTTTCTGGGGGACTTTCTCTGAGCTGTTCAGCCATGACCCAAGCCTGAGGCGTATTGGATGGCAGCTTGTGAATCTCACACTGCAAAGACTGACCACAAACTGAAAACCTCCCAGTGAAAGACTGCTCTTTAGGAGTGTGTAATGCTCCCTTCCCAAAATTACTGGTTACTCAGTCACTTCTGCATAAACAGGAACTTTGTCCTCAGCTCCTTTCCAAGCGCTGCAAGGCCAGCAGCTGGCGTGCTATCCTATCATCTTTAAACCAGCATCATCCCCTGAAACATCAGAAACGTGTATTGTGTCCTGGCTTTCCAGTTACCAGATTCACTTGCACTTTCACTGATGTTGCAGTCCCGGGAGTAAAACTGCCTACATTTTGCACAAAATTGGCAAGCCAGGACTGCAGCTCTCCTCTGCTCACCCCCAGCAGATGATCTGCTTGACTCCGACTAGAAGCTCAGTAAGAGCAGAGGCAGTAATAATTGTGCAGTGATGAAGTCACACAGAGTCTGTTTTAATTAAAGATATTGCTTTTCCTTAAAGGCTTTGCCTCCTCCTTGGCACTGCTTGCTGAGGGACTGGCTGGGAGACAGGCTGTGTCACTGCTTCAGGGTCCCTCAGCAGTAGGTGCCCAGCTGCTCCCCAGAGCTGCAGTGGTGCTGGTGGGTCCATAATCTGGTTCCCTGGAGCTGCTGCTACTGTGAGTTCTGAATGCACAGTGCTCTTCTGTTTGCCTAAAAGCTGGGCTTGAAGGTTGAGGACTGATCTCTACACCCAGAGTAAGCCCTGGGGGCTCCTTGACATGGCCTGGCAGCAGCCCTTCCTGACCCAAGCACATCTTGGAAAGCACACACCCTCATCCCAAACAGCTGCCTTTTGCTTTTGCTGTGAGGCTGTTACATTTAGGCATTTGGGGATTGGAAAAACACCTGATGCAGTCTGGAAGTTACTTCCCAGGGGTATCTGGGCCTTTGTGAGCATCTGCCAAGTTCTGGGTGAGTAGTTAAATGGTTTTTCTCTGCTGTTTCTATAGGTCCAGATAAAGATACGCTCAGTGTCCTATTCATTTTGTCTGAGGCAAGGGCGTGGGGCAGGCAGGTGAGTGACTCTGTAATTCCTAATCTGGGTGTAGCTAGCAGGAGGATAGTCCTTTCACCCTCCCGTGCCTGCCTCACCTGCTTTCCTCCCTTTTAGTCAGCACTTTCCACCTCAACTTTTCCCCTCCTTCCATCATCCCAAACCTCCTCTGTCCTCACTCTCTCCTTTAAATCTCCTGCCCCTCTCTTCTTCCACCCCCAAATGCTTTTGTGCCTTCTCACTTCACCTCTGGTGTGCTCTCTGGATATGCCAAGCCACTGTCTCCTTGTTCAGCAGCAACCTCTGCAGCTGCTCTGGCTTTCTTGGCTTTCTTTACTTTCTTTTCTTTGGGTCTCCCCCTGAACACCTGGAGGTGGCAAACCTCCCCAAGACCCCCCAGCAGAAAGATTTCTGACCCACTGTTCCCTCAAAGTGAGGAGTTCAGGTGCTCTAAGGAAAGTTTGGGGATGTTCTGTCAGCAGAGGGGATGCAGAGGCCCACAGTACTACCCTGGGAAATCATTAACTCCTCGTCTGAACTGAGCAAGATGCTATGAAGAAAGTGTGTGAGCACAATGCTCTCCATGAAATGCCTTGCAAGGGATGATGGAAGTTGCAGGGGGAAGAGAAATGGACTAGAAAGGAGAGAGAAACTCAGGAAGAGCTGAGTGTCCAGGAGAGGGATAAGTAAGTGCAAAGAGGGGCAGAGGCCTGGTGAGACCTGTCGTGGAAGGGTTTTGGTGTCCAAATGAGAAGCAAAGGTGGTAGGGGGGAGTCTGAGTGAACAGAAGAACAGATGGATGGCACCCCTTCATCCCCAAATTGTGACAGGATGTTCTATTTAGAAGGCATTAACAGGAAGCAAACAAAAGGCTGGGGTTTCTTTTGGGGCGGTATTGTTTTGGTGAGCTCAGCTGGGTTTGAACTACATACTTCAGCTCCACTGCAAATTAGAGAAAATAATTGCTCTGGCCTTTGACAGCTGGATCTGAGGCACCAGAGATGGACTTTAGTTGACCAAGGCCTGACAGTGAATCTGTGGGAGACCAGGGAACTGAGCAACATGAAGCTCAGAAATCCTAAACAGCAGCCTCTGTCCTTGGGAAACAAGACCTCTTTCCAGCTGGTGTCATGTGAAAAAGTGGTAAGAAGACAACTTGGTTTCAGGTCACTGCCAGGAAGAGAGAGACATGGAGGCTGTTCAGAGGAAGGATGACCAAAATGACCAGAGGAGGCTGAGCTAGCCTGGTTTTTGAGCTGCAGCTGAGAAAGTGAAATCTGCCTGGCTTGGCCAAATGACAGTGAAGAGCTCAGACTCACAATCAAGTTGCCATGGCTTCATGAATAACTGTAAATTGTTGGAGAGAGGCAGTGGCAGAGTTTTGATAAACCTCCAGATTGCTGAAGGGCGTAAATACCAAGACTAGAGAGGAAACTGCCTTGGCCCTGGACCAGGTCCTGGCTCAGGCTCGTGGTTCTCTTTTTGACTTTACCACTGCAGATGGCCATACTGAAAATGAGTCCCCTGCACGTCTGTAGCTGTAGTACAGGCTGCCCTTTACCTCATTACCATTGGAGCCACATGAAACATGAGAGCTCTTGTTCAGTGTCATTTCCTCTTCTTCAGCTTCTGAACTGTAATCAATGTGTGTTGGCATTGCCTGCGAACCAGAACTTTGAATGCAAATCCTTGAAAGGAACAGCAAAATGATGTTTTTGCAAAATGATATAGCAGCACTGGGATTGAATGTTGACCAGGGAATGGATGGTCTTGGTACCCCATAGGACACAGGAATAGGGTTACCCATGGTGAGTAGATTTTTCTTCCTGATGTACCCTAGTGGGTCAACTGAGGGGATAAACCAAATCCTTCTGAGTTCAAAGCATCTGGTCCTATGCAAGCTCTCCATGAGTGATGCTGGTGGAGCCTCATAAGTGAGCTGTGGCATTAATATTGTCTTAATAAACTTGGAACAGACTTTTCTACATAAAACTTTGGTTTCCGGATGTGTGGAGGCTCAAGTAGACGTCACAGTGTTTGTTATGCTTAAAACACATTTTCAAGATCTCCTTCCAAACCACAAGGGCAAGAAATGTCAAAAGCAACCAAACTAAGCTTCCAACATAATGACCTGACTCCGGGAGATGGGGCTCTAAACCTCAGCTGATAACAAAAGGATTTGTAAATAGCAAATGTTTCAAGTTTTACATCTGACCTCAGTAATAGGGAATAGACTTGTTTCTGTTCTACAGAGGATTTTTCACTCCTTCAATCTGAAATGAAACAAGCCATTTTGATTTTAGATGATTTTTTTTTTTAATGCTACCTTACAAAAAGGTGAATTTCAAAATGAAAGGAATCATTTGGGAACACAAAGTCAAAGTAATGTGGGAACACATTTTGTTTCCAAAAAGTAAAAGAATAATCTTGGAGGGGGCAATTTTTTTCCCCCTACCTGTCAAGTTGAACTTCACAAATTGTTTCTGTGATTCCTACTGTTGCATCTCCAGCAAATTCCTCTCTGTGGGCTCATCAGCATGATATTCCCAAAGGGAAGCCGAGATCCAGTCCCTCCTGCTGAAGTGTCCCTGAGCAGGGAAAGATGTGGTATGTTATCTGCCAGTACCTCCTCTCCTACTCAGAAACTTGCAGGGCTGCCTTTTCTTTTTCAGGAAGATCTCTTTCTTCTTGGAATCTGGCACTGCTTTCTCAGCCCAGCTGCCTTCCATCAGCACAGGAGTGTGGGGCAGAGCAGGCATTGTAAACAAGGTGGTGATGCACTACAGAAGGAGAAGGCTGACCTCAGAAACATTTGAATTTCCAAAGTGTCTGGTCTGATGAGCTGAGCTAGCTGAAGCTATAAGGCAGACAGCAGTAACACTGTATTCAGCTGTCTTGCACCCGGCCTTCTCAGTGGGGAGAGAAATCAGAAAACAGTTACCGCCATCAAGAGAAAAAAAAAATGTGTCCTGTCTTGCAGCAGTGAAATTTATGGGAATAAATAGAATGATGCTGTTCCAACAGATGGTGTCTCAATAAAGTGAGCCTTACCTGGCCTCAAATCTTTGGTATTTTAATGTATTTCCTGGTCCTGTAAATTACAGCTGCCCTGTTGCATATATATGCACATAGCATTTAATGATGCACAGGAGAGACAGAACAGTATCCCCTCATTGCCAATTCCCCCTTTATCTTTGTTTTAAAGGCTTGATTCAGCCCTGAGAAATGTCCTTCCCCTGATCTTGCTACAAGTCAAACTAAAAGCATCCCCTAAAAGAGGAATCCATTCATATTTATTTTAGTTAATTGCTTGTTTGCGTAATTAGTCATTCCTAAATCCAATTTACAATAAAATCTTCCCTCCCATCAATACAGCTATTGTTACAGCTTCCAGCATGCCTGTCCCAACAGCCATTTGCTGGGGCTGGGAAGGCTGCTTTGTAAAGGTGAGCTTTATATCTAGCTTTGAAGGTCAGTATGTCTGACCTACAGAAACCAGGTCAGCTATCTTCCCGGTCGGATCAAGACCCAATTTTCTTCCAAGTCCTTCATTGTAATCGACAGTAATAAAGAAAGGGGAAAAGGAATGATGAGGATTTGAGGTTGGTGAATGTAAAACAAGGATGGCTTGTAGAAGTAAGTGTCTGTTTTTTGCCTTTGACATCTCTAGCACAAGTGTATGGCAGTGTGGGCCCCTGCATATTAAAAACAAACCAAAGCAGTACACTGTTGGAGTGTGGGAGAACAGCCACATCAAAGATGTTCTTTACCATACAGCAGAAAGTGCTCAGACAAGACTGGGACCAGGGCAGGTGACGTGTCTTTTTGAATCAGAGTTTTTAAAAAAGGTAGAGGAAAAGAATCCCTTGCACAGCCTCCTTAAACAAGAGTTTATTTTCCCAAGCTAATTTCCCATCATCTTTTTTTTTTTTTTTTAAATATGTGTAAACAGGAGAACATCATAAAAACCTGCTCAGATCTGTGGGGCTTTGGAAGCCCTTGGCAATGCTTACAGTGCATCTTAGTGCTTCAAGATGGAGAAGTTTTTTCCTAGCACTGAAGAAACATGAGTCTCTGTTTTGAATGTTCACTCCAAATCAATGATGAGATGTGTCCTGTTAGGTTAAGACAACAGAGAGGGCATGGAGTACAGCCCTTGAAAGTTAAGATGAAAGTGAACAAAAGGTTTTCTAAGCTGCCTTACACATCATGTTAGTCTTTCACCCATTCCAAGCTATTAGGTGTGACCCGGCCTGAACTGGCAGAGTCTGCCAAAGGACCAGGTTCTGACCAAGTTGGTTTTTTTTCTTTGGGTAGCTCTCTACCCAGAGACAGAGCTGGAAGCCCACCCTCACCCCAAGTACCCTTTGGCATACACCCTCCCCGGGCCAAGCTGAGCCAGACTGCTGGGAGACTGTTTATGGATGCATGCACATCGAGAAGACCTAGCTCAGGGACAGCCCAAGTTCTGCTTGTTTTCTAAACATAACCAGAAGGTGTCTTAGAAAGTCAGCAAGGGCCCCAGTTTTAACGAAATGATGGTCAGTGCATGCAGGACATGGTCAAGTTACTGACCTGCTGGAGCTGGCCTTCAGATGAGGAGGTGGAACTTATAGAAGGATCTGAGATTTTAAATTGGTAATAGCTGTAGCTGCTCAGGTTTTGTGGTCCTCTCCATTTTGCCTGGGGGCTTGTGTCTTTCCTTGTTGGCAATATGCAACACCCTGGTGCCCTCCAGTTTCCCTTCTATCAAAGACATCTGTTTGTGTCAAAGATATTTGAGAAAAAACCTGGATGAAATGACAGGACAGTTTGCTTTGGGATCAGCTCCAACGTGCACCTGAACTGGGAACTGGACAGGGCAAATGCATTGTCCAAACAGAAGAGGAGATGACACTGTCCAGGTGACTAGTTGGATGTCTGTCAGCATGTCCCTGGAGTTTTATAGGATAAGCACAGTGGTTGTCTCTTAACTGGCAGAAATGACTCATATCTCCTAGGTGGTTTCTGCCCCCATGTTTCCCGACATCTCTTCAAAACCTAGAGGTATCCCAAGAAGGAGCCAGCGCCTGCGATAGTTTGGGAGGGGGAGGAGGGAGAGGGGAACAAGACTCATGTCCTTGTAAGCTAATAGTTTAGTCTTTGCTCTCAGGGACACAAGCTGGCAGTTGGCTTTGTAGTAACCCACATGACAACAGGAATAACATCAGGCATAATTAGATGAAATGATGGTATAAGTTCAACTCCTTCCCGCCAAAGCACCCAGCCCCCTCAACCCATTTTGAAACAATGCACCTTTTGTGGGCTCCAAGTAGCTTTTAAAAACACAATCGATTTCTTTCTTCCCCATGGCAGAAAAGAGATTGCTGCTTGGATAACGAATGATGAAATGTCTCAGGGAGGATGGAAGCTGGGGCAGGGAGGGGATGAGACATCTCATCCCTCCCCCAGCTTCTTCTGATGTGCTCTGCCAGCCCGCCTCTACCTCCCACCACCCCACAGATAATCATTGCTTCTTGTTACTACAACTTTAAATGCTCTTCCTTGCCACCCCTGCAGCCCACAGCAGTGTCCCCTCTTGTCCTGGCATTGGAGGTATATGTTGTGTAGTCGTGATTCTGCTTTTTCCAAGACCTTGACAGGTTATGGATCATGCTTCATACACCCGATGAAGCCCATCAAAGAATGGCACAAAATTTTCCCCTGCTGCCTCCTTCCCCTAAGTGTGACTTGGCTGAGAGGACTACTGTGCTGCATTTGAATGGAAATTATCTAAGTGTGTGGCTCCAGCTCCCCCCGCTAGCTCCCCTCTCTCTAAAAAAATGAGACTGAAATGTAATCAGATTTACTTTAATGAGGGGGGACCGAGAAAATGAATCCCATGAAAAAAAAAAACCTTTCTGGGCAGTCCAGATCCCACACCATAAACAAAATCAAGTCACTCTATATTAGTGTAGGGAAAGCTTCAACACAGGAGAAACACTGTTTATACCCCCTCCTTATCACAATTCTCTAGCCAGCCCATTAAACTGCTTTGTACCCACTCCTGTGTCCCACCCCCATGTAGATGTATGTGTACGTGACTTTTATCGGGTAGAGATTTGGATGTGGAAAGGCAGCACCAGGTCAAAAATGGACCAGATTCTGAGTGCTATGATTTCAGTTTGAGATGATTTGGGGTTCTTTGCTGAAATATTAATAATTTTAAGAGTACTAAGCTAGGAACTGTGGGGGTTTATATTGGTTTGGCTGTTTGGTTTTGTGCATCTTTAAGGGATTTATACATGAAGTGTAATGCCAACCACTACAGTATTATTAACATAGAAGAAGCATGGCAACTGCAAGTAACTGTGTAATGCTAAGTAATACATCCATATATGTGTGTGCATGTGTGTATTGTCTATACCTTCAAAACTGGTTTATAACTCTATTGAATTTATTCAAACATAGTTTCATTTTAAGGTCCCAGTGAGATTCCCAAGCAATCAAGTTTGAAGACTTGCAGTGCAGTGATATAAACAAAACTTGTGAACAGTGGAGTCTGACAAAGCAGTCCTGAGAACTATTCATCTAGTTAATAGGCACAGGAAAATTTCTTCCAGAAATGACCCAATAGCTGTACATGTAAGAAAAAGAGAATAAAACATTAAATTTTCATCATTTTTTTTTTTTTCAGAGCCCCCAATTTTGGGATAGCCATGCATGTTCTTTCCTCAAGCAAGACAGTAATTATTTCTGCAAAATACACCTGCCCTGGCAAATTTTACTCCCAAGCTGATGCACATTTATTTTAGCACTAGCTTGGAGATATTGAAGCTGAATTTTTGGGAAGCTGTACTCTTCCCCCTGCTCATGTAAGATTTGATTTTGTCACCCTAAAATTTTTGGGAAGTTTCAGGCCAACAAGTGAATGTTCCAGAACTTACAAGTTTGTGGCAACAGGGGATTGATCACAAATCTTTTCCAAACATAACTGCTAGGTTAACTGTTGACCAGCTCCTACCCAGAGAGTATACTTTATTGGTTGTGAATTCATTAATAGTTAACTGCTGTGCAGATACTGAAACAATGCGCTGATTCTCCATATTGAATAATATCTCAGACAAACCCAATAAGATGTCATGGTCTGTCGCTTTCTCCGCTCAACATTGCTTAGTGTTGATGTCAGGGAAGAGTCTTACTCAGTTGACAGCATTCCTAGAGCACTCTGTGGAACTGAAGGAGCTACAGAAAGCTCAGAGGCTTCCTTGAGATGCAAAAGCTGAACCTTCAAAACAGTACAGGACTAAACAAAAAAAGAAGAAAAAAAAAAAGAAAAAAAGAAGAAGAAAAAAAAAAAGAAAAAAAGAAAAAGAAAAAAAAGAAAAAGATGATGGATCTCTGGAATTAAAAAATGTCAGTAGGGTTCCCAAGTCATGCTAGGAAAGACACAGGCAGACAAAGGATCAAACCTGCCTGCTGTGCTCCAGCACTAAGCAAGGGTTTCCTGCTATGAAATATTACCTCTGCCAGAAAGGTTCCTTGGATGCCTTTTAAATGGTTACCTGTTTATATGTTTGGTTACCTGTTTATGTGACTAGGTTTTTCTCCTGCAACCTGGAGCTTTTCATTTCTCAGCTTTCTTCCCCAGAAGTGTGGACAGTCATTTGTAAACTTTATTGCCTTGCAAGACAGAGAGAGCATGAATTCATGTGTCTGCAGAGATTTGAAAATGTTGAGTGCTGGATGTGACTGCTGCTCATAAAGGAGTTTGGTTTATGAATGCTGATGTACCCAGAAACACATGAAAAAGTGTTTATGATTTAAAGCCCTATTGAACACCAGGAGGACAAACACTCTGTATCTGTTGAAGGCCAGGATCATTGCTGTAAGATTAACTAGAAAGGAAAAACACATGGCAGCCATCCAGGAAACACAGCTATCGGAAGGTAAACAGGCATAATCAACCAGGGACTCCAAAAAGTTGCCCTACTAACAAAATGAAAGATATGACCCCCTCTGAAATCCCTGTTTCCTCAAAGCATGTATCTAAATAGAAAACAAATGGAAATATTTAGGGATAAGGAATAACTTTAAGGCCATGGATGAGGCCAAGAAATAGAACCAGCCACAGCTGAAGTTTGAGGGTGGTGGCACACTGAGCATGGCACTTTTGAAAGGCCAGACAGTGCATTTCTGCTCATGCCAACCCCTCAAAAGAGGGACACTGACTGTCCCTGTCCTTTTCTGCAAGAAGTAATTTTTTTCTGGCAAGATGTATACAATACTGAGGACAGTAGGACTTTTCCACCCCTGTTTCTGAGATTGTCTTTTCTGGCTTTATTGTGTTCCTATGCCAACCATACCCCACTGGCTGGACTACCTGGGCAGAAATGTATCTGTGTGGTTTTGATAGATTTTGTCCTAGGGTTCATCAAATTGCTTTATCGCATGTACCTGTTAGCATCCCCAATGACTACAACTGAAAAGACTTGACTTCATTCTCTTGCACAATGCATATTTATCTCCTATCCATTTTGAGCCTGACATCCACAAACAGCAAGGAAATATTTCCATTTTATGGACTTCTATTGTTTTACCTCCTCAGTCATAGCCAGCAAGTTGCACTTCATCGTGCATGCTTTTTGGGTAGCCTTGAAAATGAAGCAGGAGTATGAAAGTCAATGAGAAACCATCTTTTACCTACAAAAATGTAAACCTCTGTCCTTGTTTTAATGTACTTGCTCTTTCTACAAAAGACCAAGTGCATTTTTTCTTTCGTAATGAGGAGCCTTCCTTAACAGTAAAATGCAACAAGTTAAAAAAAAAAGAAAAGTGATTTTATAAGAATGACTGTACTGTAAACAAAGGAGATTTTTGCCCCGAGCCACTCTGAAAAAAATGCCTAAGGAATTGTAATGTCATCTTTTACTAAAGCATAAAAACCTTTAGGCATTATCAAACTTCTCTTATGATGGCCCTTAAGGCTATAAACTGACGCCCCTGCCCCAAACAAAAGGTGGGGTGATAGTGAGGAACAACCTTTTTCCTTGTGTCTTTCTTTGGCTTAGAAGGGGAAAAGGCAAAAGAAGAGTTCAGCCCGTTGGATCAATCATACAAGCAAGGTGGCTTAATGTCACAAATCACAACATTTAGGAAAGCCAAAGAACCCAGATGCTAGTGGATTGCATGTGATCTCATGCCTGTTTTGCAGCTGTGTGTACTGGGTAGTTGTCGATGGCAAGGAACTGGCTCTTGATTTACAAGCACGTTAGCAGAGAGCTGACTTGCTTTATGTGGATAGGGACCTGCAGTTTCACTACACACATTTAATAACCATGGGACACCTCAATAACAGTTTTAAGGACAAAATACCACAAGGTTTTGGTGCTGTGTCTACTCTGTTCATTCATCTGTCCCCTTTCCATTGACAGTCTCCCAAATTTGCACTAATGAACAAAGGAAGGATTTGTGAAGAATCTGCAGCTGTATCAAGCTGATTTACTCTTCCAAACAAGTTTGTCTCTGGATAATTTGTGGAGCAGTTAAGCTCTCAGTTCTTCTCAGTCTTTTCTCTTCTTTGGAACAGGTTATAGATAGACTGATCTGATGTTATCAGTAGACCTTATTCAGCATATTGGGATGGCTGTGTTGAACTGAGGTGCTGTGATCTAATTCTGTGAATGTTCACATGCTGTGGGCTTAGCTATTAGGTTGGGCACAATGCAATATTGCAGACATAATTATAAAAAATCACGCCTCTTGTCGGCTGCATTATTGAAATTAATATCAATCACACAATGCATTTTACCTGCAACTAATAAAAACATGATTCATTAAGCCACTGTGCTTTTCTGATTTTCTGGCTTTGAGAGAAAAGCAAGGTCTTTATCTACAGCTGTTGTGGAGTCATTGCTATGGTATCTATACCCTGGTGTAGGACTTTGGGTTGTAAGAAACTATGCCTGCTACATCTTTGACTTTAAATACCAGATGCTTTGGACTGTTTGAAAATGTTGGGTTTGGTTTTAGTACTGCATTGGGTCTGGCTGAGCCCTGTATTGGTTGTTATAGTGTCATTGGTGTATTGATATAGTGTATTGGTGTCATAGTGCTGTGCTTGTATTGGTTGTTAGAAAGGTGGTGATAACACAGCAGTGTTTTGACTACTGCTGAGCAGTGCTCATACAACATCAAGGCTGTCTCTCCAACCTACTTTGCCCACACCCCCATACCAGTAGGCTAGGGGTGGGCAAGATCTTGGGAGGGGACATAGCCAGGACAGCTGGCCGAGAGTGACCAATGGGATTTTCCATACCATATGATATCTGCTCAGATATAAAGGCTAAAAGAAAAGAGGAGGAACAGAGGACATCCGTTATTTACAACGTTTGTCTTCTGAGGTGACGGCTAAGCATGCTGAAGCCCTGCTTCCCAGGAAGTGGCCAAACATTGCTGATGGGAAGTAGAGAATGACATCTTCTGTTTTCCATTGCTTCTATGTGTGGGACTTTTGTTATTTCTTCATTAAACTGCCTTTATTGTGACCCACAATTTTTTTTGCCATCTTATTTTCTCCCTCTCTGTTCTGTTGAGGAAGGCAGTGATAGAGTGGCTTGGTGGGCACCTGGCATCCAGCCAGGGTCAACCCACTACAAGTACTTACTTTGATATTTCCCAGACAGAGTGAGACCTGTGTGCAAGATGAATGATGTTTTACTTCAAAAAACAGTGTGACTGCATGATGTTTATATTCTGTGTACAAAGGCCAACCAATGTGATAAACATAATGGAAGTTCTTTGTGGAGCTCAAGGTTTTACACATCTAGTTCTGGAAATCAGACCAGTGGTGCAGGCCTGGGGAAAGCTGCAGCTCTAGACCACATCCTTCTGCCTACCTAGCTCCAGATCAGTAGTCTGATTTTTTTGCCATTGACTCTGTCCAAACATCCTTTTGGAAGTGACACATCCTGATACTGAAGGACCTTCCCCGGGAAGTTTCAGCAGGGAGGAAATGGGAGAATTTAACATCCCATAAACTCCCTATGACTCCAGAACGAGGCCCAAAGGCTATCATTACTGAGACGCATACTGTTAGCGTCATTTCCAAAAGAAGATCTCAATGTATTGTGTGTTGGGAGTGTCTAGGGTCAGCTCCATCCTGCTATGTGGTATAACAATGCATCAGTTGCACAATAGAAGCAACCTCATAGTATTCATATGTCACTTCACCAAGAGAGCAGAAAAAAGTACTCTTGTAGTTACAGGGTGGTTTGGGTTTTCTGATATTTAATTCTTACATGGCAGGCATCAGTGCTTTAATGGGAAAGATTTCTGGAGTGAAAACAAAATAATTAATAGAAACCAATTATGAGTCTGTGTTTCCTATCCTTGACAAACTTCCTTGTTTCTTTCTTTTATTCCCTTTCATTGTCATGTCATGTCAGAACTGATTATAATGGATTTGCCTCATAGAAGGCAGCACTACATGGGTGGTCTCCTGGACCACTGAGCTTCAGTTCTGTTCTGAAAATCACAAACCTCAGTTTCAGCGTTTGCCCTCCTCCCCCTAACACAGTGAAAACCCTGATGTGAAAACTCAGTGGTAAATTTGAAACAAAAAGTTCAATTCTATTGTGGTGGAAAACCAAATGGCCAAATCTTGCTACTTCCATATATGGCAAAAGTGACTCTTGCATCACCAATACCCAATATGTCACTGTGGCTGACCGCTAAAGACAGGTCAGATAGGTCTTCATTCACCATCTGATGCAGATCAGTGAAACAGGCAGTTCTATCAGGTGGCTGCCATCCTGTTACTGAGATCTTCGAAGCAGAAATGGTGAGATACAGGCAATATCAGAAGCGACACAACAGGGAACACTCCCGGCGGAGGACAAGAGACAGAGGCAGGAGGCAAAGAAGGAGACAGGGGCTAAGGAGGAGAAGGACAAGAGGTACTGACTTCCAGGCTGAATGGTGGAAAGGTTGTCAAGGGATGAGACTTTCTGAAAAATCAATGCTTCAAGGACTGCCTTACAACCAGAAATGGAAACCTCTTTCTGGCTCAAAGATGATGCATTTTTGAGGGTAAATGGGTTTAAGATCTTGGCTGTGGAGCCAATATGAAACTTGGAATGGTCACATTGGCTGCAACCATAAGGACATCCATGCCATTTGAGGTGGCTGCAGACTCGCAGGCTGTTATATATAAATACCTTATGATAACTACTCAATGTAGGTTAGGGAATTTGGGGAAATCAGAAATAGTACAGCAAAATCACAGCCCCTAGTCACTAGCTGCCAACATGTACCAGGTAGTTAGCATAAAAAAACCTCTGACTGCACAGGAGCAATCAGGAGACATTTGTGTGTACTCCTACAATTCAGTATAGCATAACCAGGGGTAAAGCGGAAGTTTATAGGGCTTGATAAATACTTGGCTTACCAAGATAGATCAAATGGAACATTTTCTGAAAAGACACGTGTCTCTGTTGCCTAAAGAGGCAACCTTGATTACCCAGTTAAACTATTAGATTATCATATTTAGGCAAACATAAACCCACAGTGATGCTTTCCCCTACGCCCTGCAAAATTTTTAGTTCCAGAGGTACTTGGGGACATTATGTGAACTGAAATTAAACCCCATCAAATTAACAGGTGCCATGAGCAGACTGGACAATTAACTCTTGCCATTAATGCCCTTAGTAGCTTTTTGACTAAGGAGGGTGTTTCTCAGCCTTGCTTTCCTACCTTCCCTTGTACAGGGGGCAAAAAGTACCATTACAGGAGGTGAGTGTTGTATTGAGACCCTGACTGCCTTCTCTGCCATGTCTTGTATAAACAACCTACCACAACAACTGCACCATGAACAACTCCACTTTCTGGGAAGAGTCTGGCATAAGAGCAGCCTGACATAACAACTGACTTGCAATAAACAGGGCTGGATGCATTTTGTTCCTTGTTTTTTGTGGTATCCCTATGTGAACTGAGAGACCTTTTTGCTGGTGCACATGAAGATTTTCTGGATTGTCCAGGACTGGGAGGATTTATCAAAACAGGGGAAGCAGATAGTTAAAGCTTGTCTTAGAGTATCAATTCCACCTTAGTCTGAGAACAAAACTCCCTCCTAAGTTGCTGGAAATCTTTAGCTGTTAACCTGTTGCTCAGCTGATCATTGTACATAGTATAAACGCCTGAGACTCGTTGCTGCTTTAATTGTCCTTATCCAGGAAAGACCATCTTTTGCTGCCTAGAGAATGGCTTTCAAGTTCATGCAACAACATATGATTGGAGCAGGCTAATGGTAGATTGCAGCAGACTAGACAGATTGGAGCAAGCTAGTGATTTACCTTCTGGGTAAACTGAAACCACGGCTGGGGCAGACAGGGTGCCAGAAGAGGTGTGGGTGGAACTGATCACTCAAAATAAATCAGAATCTAAATTTCTTCCTCTACTCATGCCTTTCCCATGTAGAGCAAGGGATACCTGAGCAGCTGTTGTCCTCTCTGCTTCACAGGAACCATCGCTAGAAATTCCTTAGCTTTCTGAGGAATACAATTTGTGGCCTTGTGAATCATGAGGCCACTGCAATAGGATAGTCAAAGCAGGCATTTCCAAATCCTTCTGATCACAAAGAGTTGACCTAATAAAACACTAGTTTAAATAACAGAGAACAGCAACTGAGTAGTTTTGAGCAAATAAGTTCCCTGTCACTTCCCGTTGTCACCTGTGATCTATCAGCCTCAAGACGTTCAGAAGTTCATTCATAATCTGCAGGAGGGCAGGACTGTGGGCTCAGATGCACGGGACTGAGCACGGCTCTGAGCTGTTTCTCTGCATCTGTGAGGCTCCATACGCCAACAAAGGTCTCCAAGGATGTGGCCCAGGTGAGTGAACATGCATGTCTTGTCATGGATCTGCAAGCTGTTGCTTTCAGTTGCTTGTGGGGCTTCTCTGATGAGGCAGGAGAGGGGTGTGCTGGGTGTGTGAGGGAAGTCATTGTGCCCGCAGCAACTCATTCAAGGCACATTTTGTCCAGAAGTGATACTGTGGCCCATATTCTTCCAAACAATTGCAACAGGAAAGCCCTGCCTATCGTCTCTTACTCTATTTCCTCTTCCTTCGCTCTCCCCGGATTGGGGACCACTGCCCCAGAGCAGGAGGACATGCTGGTGTGGATATCCTGTTGGGAGAGTCCATGTTACGCCCCGCTGAGGTCACAGGGAGACCACAATCACTCCACAAACATTTTGCACCACTGGTGGAGCCCTTGAAGGTCAGGTAGGGTCAGAGCACAGATGGCACTCCTATCCCATTCCTAGCTAGTCTTCAGTGTCAGTCTTTTGGCTATTCTGTCCTTGTGAGTGTATATGTGTGTGTGTAGGGAGCAAGTCATACTGGTGTTTTTTGGAACTGCGAAGTTTCTTGCCTTTTTTTTTCCTCACTTTTCATAGCATTATTACTCCATTAATATTCCTGAAAGCCAAGCCTTACTCCAATGGGCTCTCATGATTAAAGACTAAATGTTGCAGAGATGACAGTCCTCACATGTGCCAATGAGTCAGTGAATTCCGTTGTGAAGCTTAAGTCCATCCAGATGTTGACCTCAGCTCTGATGTTATGTTCTTTCCCTATTTTTCTCTAATATTGCTGGGTCTACTTAAGATGGGTATGACGTGACCATCAATGAGGAAAGACATGCTCTCTATGAGGGTAAAACACTTTGTTTCTTCATACAATAGTATTGTGAAGCTCTTTCTGCTGCCATAATTCTTGGTCGTTGCCTTACAAATGCTTGTGTTACAAATATTGCTCACTTGGTACTATTTGCATTACAAAGACGTAGATGTCTAAAGGCAATCTAGGTATGAGACAGTCACTTTGTGTGGGTCTAACTTGGGGTTTCAGGCTTTTTCTACAGAGCCAAAGAGTGACATGGGACTGTGCTGGTAGGCACAAAGAATGCAGAAGCAAGGACCTATCTGCATGTAGCTGCTAGAATGTTCTGTTTGCACAGTCTAAAACCAGTACTTTCACTAAATACAAAGGGAGGAAATAGTATTCCATCTAGCTAGATTCTCCCACTGGTTTTGCTGTTTCTTTACTTTTATTTGCAAGCCATTTCTTAGAAACTGGACTCTGAGTTGGGCTAGATTTTTCTTTGCTGTGAATCAGGGCAGTTCCACCATCTCCCAGTGCAAGCTACACTGCAGCAGGCCAGGAAGGGTGCTGCTCCTGAAAGGCACTCACGACAGAGTACCGGAGGTAGGCACACAGCCCTGCCTGCTGCACAGGTTTTAGTGAGGCTTCAACGGAGGAAAGGAGGATAATGCCAAGTGAATCATGTTCTAGGCTCTTCCTTTGCCTTCCCCACCCCTCTGGGTGACACAAGCCACCTTTTCATGATGCAGATCAGCAGACCTGGATATTTTTCCAGGACTTCACTTTAACCAGATTTCTGGAATCTGACCTTTGGAAACATTTACTCTGCCAAGTCCCCTCCCACATCTGGGACATTTTTTTAAGCGGTCCTTTGCTTTCCTGTGTGGGATTCAGCCTGGGGATGCAGAGACTATAAATGGGGACTCCCTCATCCCAGCCTGTCCAGCTACATCCAGCAAAAAAGGAACTCTCTCAGGAAGTTCCTCGCCAGCTGTCATAACATACCTGCACTGTGCTGACCTGCCACAGTGTTGTTTCCTGCTAAAACTTAACTGGGCAGTTGACGAGGGGGACTTCAGCTATGGGAGCCGAGTGAGCAGAGCAGTGCCGTGCTATACCTTTGGCAATGTTTAGTCCGGATCCCCATATTCCTTTGCTACTGGGATTTGCCTATGGCTAGTTAGGGTGATAGACACATAGTTAAGATGCTTAACACCTGGTTGCCCATGCACACATGAAGCGTATGCCTGCTCTCTACCCTTTAGGCTCCTGACCCCTTTTCCAGGTTGTGATAGCCTTCAGGCTCTGCTCCAAACCTTTCCACTTCTGTGTTTGCACCAGGCATTGCCTTCTCAAGCTTCAGCAGCAGAGGCATAGCCTGTTCTGGACATGCAGCTTTCTGGTCTTTGAGGTAGCTCTGGTCCGTTCCCCAAATTGTCCCAAATATTGCCCTTTAAATAGAGGAAAGGTAGGAGAAGTGCCAAGGGCAGAGACAGCTGGAGAGACAGTGGCAAGTCTGAGTCAGATGCAAAACCAGGATTCAAGTCTCTAGAGTCTCTGTGCCGAGCCCCTTCCACCTGGTGGTGCTGAATACATCGGAAGGCAGCTGTCAATAGGCTGGAGCACTACTGACTTGAAATCTATGATACAGTTAACACAAACTGGCATCTCTCTCCTCTGTTTAGTTTCCTCTTAAAACTCTATTCTGCTCTTCTCTCCCTTTCTCTCCTTTTTCTTTTCCTTTTTTTTTTTTTCTTTCTTTCTTTTTTTTTGGGGGGGTTTTATGATGTCTGCCAAAAATGTACTGATTTACTCATAACAAATCATGCCAGGATCAGAACAGCTATATCTAAATTTATGGTCTAATTTTCAAACAGACTCATTTCCTGCTATTTTGCCTGTCTCCTGAGTCAGAACAGTATATTTCTACATACTGCCAGACATGGGCAATTCTTATTTAAAGATGAAGCCATTCCAAACCAGAGCCCATATGCCTTTCAAAAGCCAAATCTTTCAGTTCTTACTCAGGGTTTTAACTATAATGATCCAGACACGCGTTTTCTCATGACCTGTACGTTACAGCTCTCATGATGCTCTTGATTGCATTTCAGAGATTCACAAAGAGTGACAGGGACTACTTTGTAGTGCTTTTTTAGAGCTGTTGTTGGGATGAGTTTGAATTATTCATTTGTGAGATTAGTTTATACTGAGCTGCTGCAGAGCTGGTAACAATTTTCATTATGTGCTAGCTAGCTGTAGAGCATCCTGCAAAGGGGATCTGCTCTGTCTCATGGCAAAAAGCAGCACAGGTATGAAAGGAACTCAAAATACTTTGAAAAGCAGCACACAAATAGACTTTGTCCCTCCTCTTCAACATCCCGCCTTGACAGTACTGGTTTGAGACTCAGCAGCTTCTATGTATTAAGCCAGCACCATCTGGCTTAGCAACTCATGAATGCAAGGCAGGAGGGAGGGCTTCTTCTTTCAGCCAACTCTCTGGCTGTTTATTTTTAGTCTCAGAGGGCCATATCACATCTGGAGCTTGCCCAGTCCTTGGTTTTGGTTTTGGATTTGCAGTACATGAGTATAGGGAGTGTTATTTTACCATCCCAAATTTCCAGTAGTGGACTGTGGCATTCAAAATGAAAACAAACGAACAAACAAACAAATACAATTGTCATCCTTCCTGTAAAGGGACATCTCCTCTTAGGGATAGAAGAGAAGAAAAAAAAAAACCAACCATAAAAACTTCACCATTACTATAGGTAAAATTCCAGAGGGGCAGGCAGTATAGCAGCCTGATATTCCAGGTGAGTATGAAGTAAATGTAGCTTTGCAGACACACATATGTAAGATGCTGAGTTCTTAATTCAGTGAGAGCCCTGAAATCCTCTGGGACAGCAAGTCCCAGTTTCCTCACTAGAAGAAAACACACTGAGGGACAGTCACAATTTACTGTGTCCAGTGCAGGTGGCAGATCAAACTGTGGAATCCTGTGTAATCCCTGCTGAATGGCAAAGCGAAAAGCTAACTGGAGGACCTCCAAGGCACTGGATAAGAGGCATCCTCTCAAACAAAGGTCAGCCAGCATTGAGGGAAGGCCACAAATCCATGCTAGGTGGTAAGATAGGAAGGAAGGAAATAGCTTTCTCTTAGAGGTCCTTCTGAAGCAAAAGTAGAATGGGTTAGGATGGGGGAGAAACCCAGCCTGGCTATACTTTTTACTGAAGTAGAGCAAGAATTGAACCCCTCACCGTTTTTTACTTAGGATGTTTTCTGAAGGCTTCCAAGTGTTTCTGTTTCCTTGCTGTTTCCTTTCTAGGAGTGATGATCCACAGGTCTCAGGGAAAGTTTTGCACACTCTTGGGTGTCATCAGCCCCTGACAACAGGCTGCAGGCTGGTGCTCTGCACCTTTGGATTTTCCCACTGACCTCATTTTTCAAGGCTGCACTTTCCACCTCTGATGGTTTCAGGCCTGATCTTCAAATGAGTGCACCTTGCAGTGATCCACACACACCTAAGGGTTGGGTTTCTTGGCCTCTTCTGAGTCAGGGTGTGTTTTGTTGCTCCCCACTGACCACTACTCAGTTTGCCTCAAGGAGGGCCTTTTGGCCATGCTGTGATCAGCTTTTTTCTACCCCAGTCATATTGAAATCTCTTTCACACCTAATATCTGTCATCAAGGGGAGCAAACTAAGGATATCACGGCAGGCTTTGACTTGGAAAGGTTTAGTTGTAGGTGCTTATACATTTTCTGAAACAGGTACAACACTGCATTGCCATGGTGACAAAGCCCTTCTTAATTCTGCTTAGCAACAGAAAATAGGGAACACAGAGGCCGGGGAAGGGCAGTATGAACCCAGGGGCTCTGGAGATGGCGTATGTTTCTTCATGACCTTGGACATCCACCTAGTCCAGGGAGAGAAAACATCATTCAGAAATTGCTAACCACTGACATCCAAAAGCAGGATTTAGATTTACAAAAAATTATGAGTTGTAATCAATAGAATCAACACAATCAATCCTATGTAGTTGATTGGATTTTGTGTGTGTGTGTATTTATTTCTCACCTATGTTCTGGTTTCTAAGCAAGAAAGGAAGACCTGCCTCCTCTTTACCACCCGTGTATGTATAGAACAAGGTTAAAATGTATTAATCAGTGAATTTTAACTGATAGAAAATTTCTACCTGCTCAGACAATGAGCCTATTTTACTTCTTCCTAAACCCTGACATTGACTGGCTTCAAACACCTTGTCTAGCATTGTGCAGTTACAGGATGCAATGGCACCAGGTATCATGAATTTATATATTGGTGAGATACAGAGGGTCTATGTCTTTCTTTTGGTGAATTCACCAGGATTCCTGCCAGCTCATCATCTCCCTAATGTTGTCAAGTAATAAGTGATTAATTGCCATGAGGCAGACCAGCAAAAATCACATGATTTGACAGAAAAAGAAACACAGTTTTTTAAATGAGCCTATTCAAGATATGTTTGCCTGCACTTTGAAATTTGAATCATCTTTGCTTACATTATCTGGCTTTTGACAAAAATCCTGATGTCTGTGTGCGTGCCCAATTTATAAAAAAAATAAAACAGACTGTCTGTTAATATTGAGGAGTCCAAGAGCTGAGATTTTAAGGAAAACACCATCTATAACAGAAATTGACAACCTACTGGTCCTTTAAAGCAGTAATGCCTAAACTGTGGGCTGCTGTCAAAGGCCATATCACCTGGTTCATCTTTTCAGCTGAGATTGAGATCAGAAGGTGGGATGGCCTTTCATGAGGAAATTTTAGGAGCTGACACTGGCTAGTGGTCCGAAATCACTTGTTGTTACCTAGTTAGGAGCATGATGTGGGACGAGATGGTTCATTACCATGACTTTGGCATGACCCCTCCCTTCCTCCAGGGACATAGCCTATGTTCATTGTAAGCAAGGAGAACATAGAGAAGAGATGGATGGGCAGGAGGGCTTGTCTGGTCCTGCATAATGCTATGTTATCTCCTTTTTAAAAGTATTCCTCAGAAGACAGTTTATCTGCCAAGTTTCAGCCTGGGGTGAAATATGTACAGCCACATAACCCTCTGCCCTGTTCCCAAAAATGGAGAGGTGCTAGGAAAAGGCCAATTCAGGTTTAGCTATCACATCACAGAGGTTCTGAACGTTGGCTGGGGCAGCCTGTGAATTTACCATTACATTGCAGCTGCAAAGGTCCCTCTTGTGCCAAGACCTGAGAAGGAGGTAGGTGGGAAGGGAAAAGAAAGGACAAGACAGCTAAAGCAGAAGGCAAAGAGGAAGAAAGCATGGGAGAAGGAGGGCACTGGCAAAGGTTGGGGATAAGTGAAGCCTTTCAGCCCATCACCAACAGTGGCACCTGTCCCAGTCATGGACTTGCTTGTGTTTCAGTGGCTTGTCTTACAGCCACAGCTTTGGGAACAGCAGCTTGTTTACAGGAAACAAGCTGGCTGTGCTTCCCGTAGCCTCACTGGGCTGGGGTGGAGGTGAAAGCTGGCTTTTTCTGCTGCTGAGAAAGCCTCAGCTTGCTTGGGGTGTGTGAGTCCTGCAAATCATTTCTTCCCACCCCTACCTCCTTCCCTTGACGCCAGCCCTTCCCACCCCAGCCTCCACTGCATGGGCGTTTGGGGGGGTTTATGGTTCCCAGAAGGGCTGCAGTATCCCTGGAAGCTGCTGAGGCCATGCTGTGGCTAAATCCCTGGAGACCAACCCCCACCCAATGTTACCCTCCCTTGCATCCTTAGGCTGCACAGAAGATGTTTAATGAACATAAGCAGGCTTCTTGTAATGGATGGTAGCAATGACAAGAAAAATAAGTTGTTGCACCACATCTTGGCAAAAGTGGCTCAAAAGGACAGCTCAGGCAGCCGTCTGTCCCCCCCAGACTTCTTCTTCTGTGTTCCCATGCATGCTTGCCTCTGGGTCATGCTGAGGGATGAAGAAAAACCCGTGCACTGTCTTCTTAATAGCAGACACCAGGGTTATCATTCCAGCCTTGAAAACCAGGGCTACACACAAGGGAAGGGGAGGGGACATATTTTGGGAGAAATGAGTATTTAAAATACATCATATTTGTTCTATTGGCCTCTTCCTTACCTCCCTTGCAGCTTGTAAAACTCCCTCTGCCTCCCTTCCTTTTTAGGCAAATGCTTGGCTCATTATTGCTCCTAGCACATGGCATTCCCGTCACCCTGTCCCTGTGGCTACTAACCCACCTCCTGAAGCTTAAAGAGGAGCTTGTGGGCTAGCTTCTGGCCCCGTCCTCGTCGTGGCTGTTGCTTGACTTGTATGCAGCAGTATGTGTTGGATGGAGCTCCTGCTCTTGATGAACAGAGGGTGCCAAACCGCATGAATCTGGGGTTTGGCAAACCCCAGCTGCTTCCAGCTGGAGAGGCAGGGAACACTGGGGGCAGCAGCCCCAGCACAGCGGGTTCGTCACTGGCAAGGAGGGGCTGGTCCTGGAAAAAGGGACATGTCCCAGTTAGTCATCACCCACCCACTGGTAGCTGGGAGGCACTCTTGTAGCATCTGCTGCTCAACAAGGCACAGCGGAGGTCAAGAGTGGTGAGGGGTATTCCCCAAAGAGCAAAGGGCCACTGCTCAAACCTAGCTAGTCTGTTCTGCCAGTTCTTCACGACCCACGAGCCCATGAGGCAGCTGCCAAGAGTCAGTAGTCAGTAAGCTCAGTGTTGTAATGATGTTTATTTAGTGCATGTCTGAAGACATTGGGGAGGGCGAAAGCACAGGTAATATATGGACCCAGATACACGTTTCAATATGTGGCTGTGCAAAAGGTATGAGACGCTGACGGGAGGCAAAGGGTGTCTGGGGTGGGTGTCCTTAGTTGCGTTTTGCATGCCTTGCCATACCTCCATGTTCCAGTTATTTCCAGGAGTTTCACTTTTAATAATAAACAAAAAACATTGAAAGCACATTGGATTTAATTAATAATACACAAAATGGTGAGCTTCCCCCTTCCCAAAAGTGAAGGACAGCAGAAAGGGATCAAAAGCCTCTCAGGTATTACAGAAGTATATCCCACAGGCGAGAGGTACATAAGGAAGATGTTGTTTTCCACCAGCTGTTGTCATGTTCCTTATCTTTATCTCTCAAATACATTTTGGAAACATCTTTCTGAGGAAATGCAGTATCAAGAATGCTTTGAGGTGAGAGTTCATAGATATGAAGAGAATGAAATCTGCAGGAATTTAGTTTCATTAGGAACTGATCCAAAGTGACTTAAGAAACCAGCCACCTGCCTGGGATTCCTGGGACACTGCTGCTTCAGCTGTCTATAGATGAGCTCTCCAGAGCAGAGGTATCTCTGTGATAACTGCAACGATACTAATAACAGCTAATAATTAGCTAACTGGAAGTTCATACGGCAGCCTAGAGAACAGCTATACAAGTTTTGATCTCATGTCACACATTTACCCTTAATGGGAAAAAAATGTAAACCAAAAGTCACGAGATAAAAAGAGCGAGGAACACATCACTAGAGCCAGGCGCTTGCAACTTGCTTTGGGATTGCATTTGTGCGTTGAACCATACAGGTTGCAGATGCCTGCCAATGTCTGTCTCGCTTTCCCCTCCACCTCCAGTTCACAAAAAAAGGTCTACAGTACCCTCTTTTATTTGAAAGCCTTTTAAAATCACCCAGAATACCATGGCTGCAGACCTAATCCGTCCTTCCCTTGGGAAAGTGCTAGATACGTTGTATGTAACCCTGGCAAGATACATTGTACTACAGTTGCCTAACTTTGACCCTTTCATATATCCTTTTATTGCCCCCAAGAAAAACAGACTCATAAAATGCAACTCATTAAATGCCCAAGCACTGTGGGACACTACTACTAAGCCTCTGCTGTTAAGACTTTCAAATTTCACATGGTATTAAAGTTTACTGGACACTTGGTCCTCTTTAAGTTTGCAAAACAACCTTTTGGGTCCCAGCATTATAAACTAGCAGTGAAAGTGAACTAAAGAAAGTCAGATTTTATTGTAATCCATGTTACTAGGAGTTGTGCTTTAACACTTCAAGACTTGGCCTGAAGGTAAAGAAGCAGTAGCTTTTACAGACTTTTTTTGCAGCTGAGAGAGAGACTGGCAAGGTACAGAATTAAATAATCCAAAGAATTCCACCCCAAAATGCACTGGATCCCATGGAGAATTGGAGGCAGGTTGCTTAGAAACCTCCTGTCATTTTTTTCCCCGAAGTCCAGATCAGGAAAAGTGAGAGAAAGGTCTTGCCAGTTTAGTCTTAAGGGTCCCATTTTGAGGCAGTTTACAATATCAGAATGGATAGTATTTTCTTCTGCTGTTCCAAAAGTGTGGAGGCAGGCACTACAAATACCTTTTCCACACGCAGAATCCATCTGGGGTATCACAGATTTCTCCAGAGCTCGTACAATCCATAGCGTTTCTGCAAAGACTGCTCAAAAACCTCATTTGTACAAACAAGAACATCTGATGTCATCGTAGCTGAGAGAACTTCAGAAAAGATGTGATCTATCTGTCATCAGAAAACCTTTAATCTGTTTGTTTCCTTTTATCACCTGGTTTCAATGCCTCACCCAACTGATCTCTGTGGAGAAGAAAATGGTAAAAGCAGTTACAAGCCATTTGTGAGGGACTTGGCCCATGTGAGGGTGAGACTTGGAAAATGTCCTGAAAGCCATCATTAGAAACCTTCAGGGAAGAAGGTACTACCTACCAACTAGTTCTTACATTCAGAGCTTTCTGATCATAGGTAGGTTGAGTCCAGAAAGTTAACCAGAAGTGTTGGGTGGACATGGGGCAAAAAGGGGGCATTGTAAGAACAATAGCTTTTGAATCAGTACCAGGTGCTGAAGATCTGACATCTACGCAAAATGACTGTGTGTGAACTCCTTCATTTGTTCATCCTCCTTACTTGAAAGACATGACTTTACTTGCTGACTTGTGTCAAAACAGGTGTTGAGCAGCTTGATGCATTTAATGCCATAAGATCCTCAGAGAGCAGGTGCACAAAGACTGCTGAGAAATATGTGCCCAAGGCTTTGGAGGAGTCTCAGCTCATCAGATGTTAACTCCTCCTCACGACAGAGGCTTTACAGCAGAAGGTACACATAATGTCATGATTCCTGGACATGGTCCTGGGTTGATTTGGGACCAGCCTAGGTCCCAAAGATGCTGTACATCTGAGCAGGTGGGAGACAGGCAGTAGTGTAAATGATGGTGTACATGCCTCCAGCTGTCCAAGCTTGTGGCATAATAACAGTAAGGCAATACACAATAGAGTAGTATGGAGATGCTATTTATAAGCTTGAGGAACTTGGTGACATAAGTCAACAATCTGTCTGGGTGAATGTACAAGCCATTCATATTCTGTCCTGTGCATACCTAACAAAACTGTAGAAGTCTGAAACAGACAAAACCTTAAACCATTCAATTTAATAATAATAATAAAAAATATTTGGAGAGGTTTAAAAATACTTATTGCATCGTGTTCCTGAACCAAACAGAAAGTGCAGTTTTCTAGTGCCCTTATGCCCAAAGAGACCAGGGCTGCTTAATTAAGTTAGGTTGCTGATTTTTATTAGTATTTGTTAAACACGTGCAGTATGATCTAAAAGACACAATGCTTAAGGCAGTCCCTGACCTCAGTTTCCAGTTCAAAACTTGGACAGCAAATGACAAGGAGCTGAGAGAAGTTCAGAAGAAGTTAAGCTTTTTTTAGGAGTGGAAGGGATTGCATTGTCTGTGGTGGGCTGGGCCGGGAGTTCTTTGTTGCTTTGTTCTGGTTCTAGGAGGTTTGTACCAATGGCACAAAGCTTGTGCTGGTGCCAGAAAGATTTTGATAGGGAAACATATGGGAACTTGCCACCCTGGGATATGGAGGTTGATCCTTGGCTGCAGAGCAAGGAACTGGAGAGGAAAAGGAAAGTGGCAAGTAGTAAATCTTTGCTTAAGGTTGCAGCAATGCCCAAACATGGAACAAATGAGGGTAGCTTTTCCCTAATTTCTACTGTCAGAGGCTTAGAAGGGTTTTGCCTTTTTGGCATGAGGTGTACGACTGAAGCAGAGTCATTATTTCATAGCCCACTTCATTTGCTCACTGCTATCACAAAGCCCAACACTGCGGACAAACTTTTGGGTTGTGGTTTCTTCCTAGAGCGCCCAATATTTTTAACATCTGAAACAGCTGGCCTAACAAAAATGTTTGGACTGTATTTAAGAAATTCTTGTGAGAGGTACTGGCTGGTGATACAAAAGAGACAGGCTTTTGATGATCTGTCAGGGCTAAATCAATGTACCTGTTGGTATTGTCACATGTTACAGGTGGAGGGACAAGATAGTGTGAGATTTCAAAGACTGAAAGCCAGATGTAAAGCAAAAATCAGTACCTTGAAATCTTTAATCCAGGTCCTGCTTTTTAAGCACAAAACTGGCCTTCAGGAAAGGTTCTGAAGATAGAAAGGTTCTGAAGTTTTAGTTATCCTGTCGAAGTACCTGCATGTTAGCACCCTCCCTTTGTGCTTTTAGATATGATGAATACCTCCCATGCTCTATCACAGCCTGAGCCTTATGTGCATTCATCCACATCCCACGGGAGGCCGTGGTTCATACTCCCACATTCAGTGTGTTTCTCTTTGTACTGTAAAAACAGTACAAAAGTGCCCTGAACAAATGCAGTAAATATCAGAGTCATGGTTCAATGGGGTAATTCAGCAACAGCACAGAGAGAAGACAGTTTCAGGTCATCAGGATGTCCATGCAACATGGGTTACCAAACTTGGGAGTACAGGCTTACTTGGGACTGAGCCCTAAAATATCCAGAGGAAAGAGGGGTCACAGCATGGAGGAAGCTTTTCTGCTGGAAAGTGTGAGAACCTTTCCCTGAGGAACCCCTATCCCAGATCCACATGAGGACAAAAGAGAAAAGTCAGGCCTGGAGGTGTTGCCAGAATGGTAACAGACCTCATGTAAAGCACATTACAAAAGCTAATGCTGAACTAGCAACAACCTCGCTCTAGTAGCAGTGGGAACCCCCTCCTGCTTTATTTTGTAAAGTATCTTTCATATCTTCTGCCAAACACTTTAGGCGACAGCAAGTTTTGCAAGGAGGCGAGTAATAATACAGCCAAATCTTGGTTCAGAGACTGCCAATAAAGAGTCACTGTAGCCTGTAACAGTGAAAGGTCATCCATAAAGACATTATGAACACTCATTTTTTGCCCCAAATTCTGGACCAAATGTTCTGAGGAAGAATCCGACTATTGGGCTGGGTCCAAAGCATGGGGAGAACTTGTAATTAATCTTTTTGTAATTCTTTTCCCACCCTAAATCTTTCACATTTCCTGCCTCACTTTAACTCTTTCCAAAGTATCCTGCAATATCACAGCTGCTGAGGCTCGATACAGACCAGAGGCTACTGGCAGGAGTCCTCTGTGTAAGCCAGATGGCCTCCTGAATACCACCCTTAGGCACCTATTATGGGTGACTGGTTTTGGTCTCACAACTGCCACTTTCCAACACTGCTCTGGAGGCTTGGTCTGAAATATTCGTCTTGCCCTTGAGCTTCAATAATTGGCTGATAGTCACTTGATTCACCTTTACTGGGCACCTAGGATACCAACCTCTTACACAGATGCACATTTTTAGAAACAGGTTCAACAAGATGGTGCAATAAGGTTCACCAGTGCACAGCAGTACACATAAACCTGTCTTCAGGGGTATCTAGCAGGCACACGCATCACGGAGTGTTTTGAATTTAAAAAGTGTAAACATATTTCCAAGTTTAAAATTTTATCACCATCTGCTTTTCTTTGCAGAGATGAAGGTTGAGTTTCATTTCATTTCCTCACTTTCTGTATGCCTCTGTTTTCCTCACTCTAGCAGGGACATCAGAAAAGAAGACATCATCAAAAGACAGCATCCCCCACTCTGATCCTCTGCTATAGCTTGGATGCCTGCCCCTTGGTCCTCAGGTTATGGGTTCTGTTAGTGCTTTAAAAGTTCAAGAAAGAAGGAAAGGAAAAAAAAATAATAAAAAAAAAGAGCCTGTCCTGGTTTGAACTGCAACCACACCTCTGGCTCCCCCAGAGCAGCAAGCCAAACAGCCAGGGGTGCCGCAAGCTCATCTCTCAGTTTGTCCCTTTCTGTGGTTTTGAAGCAGTTTAAACTGATCTGTTCACAAAGGAAAATGGTTTATGATGCTACTGTGGAGGCTGGAAATGAGACTTTATGGTCTGTCCTGGTCTATATGTAGGACTTTTATGAATGTGATGGTAGCTGTGAAACCAAAGAGACCAAAGGCTGGAAGACTGCTGTGATGAAGCCTAGAAGATGAAGCTGCCCATCTCCCTCTACTTCCTGCATCTTTTTGTTTCAGGAAACTTTTTTCAGGGTCATGGTTCCCTAGTTACAGGTGGGCCCAGGGTGTCCTGTGGATCTGCTGTTCTCAGTAAGCAACTGCCCAAGCCTTTCTCAACACCAGATGCACTTGCAGTACAGGGCCTGGAAAACTCAGAAGACACGGAGTGAGGATGCCATGGCCGTGTTCATCAAGCTCATGAGCCTGTATAGCTCCACAGAGCTGAAGTTTGCTCTGCTCTGGACTGGGCTGCTGAAATGTCCTCTGCATGATCCAGCACACAGGCAAACAGTCTTCTCATTCCCCAAGTATCTGCACTGTGTGCCTCTACAGTATTGTTGGTGTTGGACCAAGACCCAAACAGGAGCCTGAGTTCTTGTCCTCTTTAGACACATGCAGGTCAAAGAGAGGGATGGGGATGGAGTCAGGGCTAGAATATTCTATGTTGGGCCTCTCTTCATGACAAACCCAAAGAAAGTCAAAACCTGCTGATCTTTCGTGATGTTCAGGTTTAAGTCAAAGACTGATCCAAATTCTGCAAAGATGACCTGCCATTGTTGTCTGGAACAAACTCAGGTAGTTCAGACATGTGCAAGACAGGAGCTAACAGATGTTTTTGGAAGATAAAGAAGGGTATGATCTTTCAACAGAGTCAAGAGGTATGAGCTATACAGGTGATATGGCCTCTGCATATTATGGTGATGAGTGTAGCAGCAGATAGAGGTGGATATCTTTATTATAAATTTCTTTTTTAATCCTAACTACTATTCTTGTCCATCCTAAGTTATTGCTCAAAACCACTGAAGACCTTGTTGCAGAATTGTCTTCCTCATAATTTGGTAAATAGACTTTGTACAGGACTGAACAGTTAGACTAGCCTGTTGCCAAGCCCAGCAAATTCCTTTCTCTTAAACATGGCCCATCCCATGATGAATAGCTAAGATGATCTATTCAATGAGTCGTTTGCAAAGTGCAGTCTCCTTTTAAAGCACAAGCTGCTACAGGAATTGTTTCTATTATAACTGTTCTGAGCTATAAATACACAGTAAATTATTAGTCAGGTATTTTCTACATGGCTGCACAGAATTCCTAACTTTGCATATAGACATATTATTTAACCCTTTCTTTTCTGCTTTCTGGCAATTATTCACAAGACAGAAGGGAGGACCTACCATGCTAGTCAAACTCTTCAGGTGAAGTTAGCAGAGCTAGAAGACTGAGGAGAGGCTGACAATGTGATTTGGAAAAGGTGACACTAAAAGAGCCTTCCTCTATTTGTTAGTAAGCATCGGGATCTGTGCATGTTATATATCACCATGATGCTAAGTTTTGGTGAGTTCTCTTAACCCTTTTGACAGCTTTCTGAATAACAACAGATGCAAACACAGTATTTAATCTGATTCTGCTTATCTATATGAGAAATCACGGATTAGAGCTCTCTGCACTGGGCCTGTCTTTGTGATGGGACCGAACAAATCTGCATCAAGGAAAGCAAAAGCATGAATTCAGAGGAAAATCACCATTACAAGGGAAAAATAAAATTCACCAAAATGGCAGAGTGGTTTCTCAGGTTGGGAAATCCCCATGTGACTGTTGATGATAATTTTTAACTGAAAAAAAGAGGACTGATTATTTTTAAAAATAAGTATGAACAAAAAGATACCAAATGCATAACCTCACACTGAATTTTAATCATGCAGAAACAGAATGAAGATTTCCTGGGTTTGTATGTAGGACTCCAAAAAAGAAACAAATCTGCAATAGAAGATGGTGCATCTGGCTGCAAAAATTTGTTTTAGTTGCTTTAATTTTTTATTTCTGCAATCTTCGAGCATTCAGAAAGGAAAACCATCCTGAAACTTTAAAAAGATGTATTTCCAGGACCAGTCACCAAAATCCAGAACTGAACACTGAAATAAAGCTTGCTGACTCTTTTTAGTAATATTTGTTAGAAAGATTGTCACTTTCCAAACAAAACCTGGGCCCCTGTTGAAGTGTTACATCCAATATAGGATAGTCGTTCTTCCAAACCACTTAAAGACTAGTGCAATTACAGAGATGAAGAATGGGAGTGGAGTTGAGCATAGACACATGCATGGAGATCAACAGCACTATGACACTTCAAAAAGTTAAATATATTCAGGACCGGCAGATCTGATCTTGGTACAAATTTGGCAAGAAGACATTCATTGCTTTTGGATTCCAAAGCTCAGAGCTCAAGATTCTGCCTCTACCTCTCAAGAAATATCTGTTCACGTACCCTGCTCGTTACTGGCTGCTGTTTGCTGCTGTGGTGGCTGATAGTCACAGGTGGGTGCAGAACAACTTGGTGTCACCTTTTCCCACCTTCATAGGTGACTGCCATTGCTGAGGACCAGAAAGTAGGTATTATTCTGGGAGGTGCCTTATTGGCCTTTCACCTTAAGAAAACCCTTCTGCACAGAGAAGCTTTTCCACTGCTTTGTTAAGGTGATTTGCTCTAGAGTGTTAAAACGAAACATTCAAAGGGTCATGAATTTGACTGAAAGAACCTACACAGTAGCACAGACCTGATGGAAAGCTGCCAGAATGCATAGACATATGCAAGTGCTGTGCAAATCTGAAGTACAAACCCCCCAACATCTCTAAGCACCACCAATAACTCTTTCACTTTCAGGAGTCTGTATACCCCTCAAAGCATGGCACCTAAATCTCAGTTTGACTGTCAAATTCAACTGGTTGTGGTCCAGAGTTTGAAATTCAAAGCCCCAGGATGTGTATGTGGCAAAAGACTTTCTGCCAACAAGTCTGGAAATCTAAAATTATTTATTTTGAAATATAAGTAGCCTGAGAGTTGAGATACTTAATAACAATCAGAAGAGTCTGAGCATTTCTGGTTTGGAAAAGAACAAGAATAACTTTTTGAACTATATTCAGGAGTGAAATCAACTATAGAAAGTGGTTGCCTCAGTATGAGATTCCAAGTTTAGAGACAAACAATAGCCATTTTACTGTTGGATTTCTTTAGGGCAAGGAGAATACAGTAAGTAGGTCAGGAGGACTTTATTTCTCAACTTCAGATTAAATTAGAGCTGCTCCAAAACCACGTTGCTTTAGAAGCGACAGATACATTTGCTCCTACGGAAAGCCCAGTGTGAGTCTTGGCAAAGAGAGAGGGCTTTTGCTACATCCATGAAAACATCTACACAGGTTTCCTGGATGGACCCTGAACGTGCTAGCAATGGGGATCCAGCTGGTACTGAGGGGAGGGAGTGGAAATTAACATCCTCCTGGGATGGAAGGTAAATCAGGTTGCGTGGCTCACACCAGCTTTGCATTGACAAACAGCACTAACTGGAGTCCCAGAGTCACTAGAGAGTTTGTTTTTCACAAGGTCGTGCAAGGTTCACTCACATCCTTCTTGCCTGTTGGTCCTGAAACTACATGTTAACCCTGTGCTTCTGTCACTGTGTCTGTGCACATTTTCAATTGTTTAGTAAGCAATTGTCAATACTTAACTGGAATTAGTTTTGCAGCTAGAGATTTATTTTCTGCTTGGGTTGTTTTCCTTTAAAAGCTGGCTATATCTAGTGCTGCTCATGTGATTTTTCTACATGGAAGTTATCTACAACAGCTTGTTCAGGCTGCATCACAAATTTTGTCTCAGAAGGCTTCTTCACACCTGAAATAAAATTCACACTTTGTAAATGACGATGTGAGTTTCCAGTACATACTTATGACAATGTGCTTTGGTCCGAAAAGTCTTCTCTTTAGGTTAAAAAAGGAGGGTGGTGTTCTGTCACCCCAACAGAGACATGGACACTGACCATTTGGTATGTTTTGGCTGATGGAGTATTGAGACAACCTGTCAAGTCTTTACAAGGGACAGTAATGCCTACAGCCTGATAGGACCGTGCTATAGACAGTAAATCAAATTTCTGCAATCTGAAGGTGCTAATGACCATTTCACTGCTGTTTTTTCTTGGCCATAGCTGTGGGGGTTAGGAATAACAGAGAAAATACTTTGGGAAGCCAGAGAAAGGAGGAAGAATACCTTGTGGACCAGAACTGGACACATTCTGGTTGAAGTGTTGTTCGACATCCCTTTGGATCCAAGAAATAATGACTTGAGCAATGCAGATGGGACATTGTGAGACTGTATAAAACCTTTCATTCACTGAATCCCAACTAACCACAGCACAGTTTTATCTTCAGTGTTACTTGGAATTGTGTCAAGGAGGCTTTTTTCTCCCTATCCTTTTTCTTTCTTTCTTTTGTCCCCGTCCCCTGCCCTGCCCCCCCCTCTTTTTTTTTTAAACCTCAAGGTCAAACAAAACGTATGTTTAAAAATAAAGCTTATCAAGAGAGATGGAGGACTAAAGGGCTTCCTATTTTTAGTAAGGGCAATCTAATCTAAGCAGAAGTTGTTTTGGGCCTCTCTGTTTTCCATGAAAGGTAGGTGCTCCTAGGATGATTCCCAGGGCTTTCTGTGGCTTCTGTTTTCAGATGCAACCCAAGCCACTGAGTTTTATTGAGCAAGTATCCTGGAAAGTCCTGAGCAAAACGAGAGGCAGCTGATAGTCCTAGAATACCAGTACTTTTAGTAAGGTCCCGCAGCTGTATCTCTGGGTTTTGAATTCTCATAGGCTTTAAGCCAAGCTCTTTTCCCCAATCCTCCCCCAGCTACTGATACGGTCCTTGACAGGGAAGAGCATCTGTCCAACTCAAAGCACAGAAAGTGATTAAGTGCTTTCTTAATCAGGGCCTTGTATCTCTTATATTTGACTCTTGGCTTAGTTGAAGCAAGCGTTTTAAGTAAATTTCATGTGGAATTGGACGGAAATGGTAATGAGACAGGGAACTTTTCACTTCTGAAAAAGTGAAATCATCACTGAACAATTTTTCAGGAAGGAAAACCCTATAAAATTATTGTTTGAAGGCAGTCAAGAGTGTATTTGGAACACTGAAGCACAAATATCTTGGCTGGCCTGACTGTTTTGTATCGCCAGAGCTATGGGAATTAGCTTGTGAGTTTACTGTGCTGAGACAAGACAATTACTTTTGAAACACCCAACAGATGGCTGATATAAAGCCCAAAGATGGAGAAAAAAATAAAACTTAATTCTGCTTTTCAAACCAGGACAAAAAAAAAAAAAATCCTTTCCAAATGACCTGAGATTTTAACCTGTGTCCCATATATACTGAAAAATAGCAAAAATGTCACTAAGAAATCTAGCTGATCAGTTTTGACTGGTGGTGCCTGGATCTGTGGGGTCTGCACACTACTTCATGTAGGAGGCTATTGAACAAGACGACAAATTATTTGATTGCCAGAGGATTAAAGTACTGAACAGGAAAAAATATAACAGTTTGAAAAATCTGAAGACCTCTGCTTCAATAAGCAACAAAATTATCACCAGAATGTTCAAACTTATAAAGAAAAGAAAAGAAATAAAGCCAGATTTCTGGGTAACTCAATGGTTTTATGCTTTGGGAAAGGACTGATCACTGAGCAGAATGAGATATCTGGGAGTGGGGAGGTAACACAGAGCCAGGGCTGCAAACCATCCTTTTTTTGGATCCTAATACAAGAGCCAATCTCATCTGAGTTTGCAGGAAACTTTGCCATGCCTGGGTCATGTGGAAATCTGAAACAGGCTGCTCTCCTTTCCACCTCTCCAGTTCTAAGCAATGATCTGCATCCCTTGAAGTTTGGAGAGGAAATATATATAAAGCCTGTAAGTATTTACGAGAGCTATAAAAAAACTTTGCGGTAGTTGACAAGGGAAGTGATTAAAGTACCTTATAAGCAAAGATTGCAGAAAAGAGGGAGAGAAGTGATGCCAGAAGGGAACCTGGGAGCA
Organism: Falco cherrug; assembly: GCF_023634085.1. Classification (NCBI taxonomy): domain Eukaryota; kingdom Metazoa; phylum Chordata; class Aves; order Falconiformes; family Falconidae; genus Falco; species Falco cherrug. The sequence continues at coordinate 26,751,966 of NC_073704.1, read as the reverse complement.
ATCCTGAGGTACCGATAAGTGACTTCCAGAGGGAGGAGTCGTGGGAGAAAAAGTAAAAAATTTAAACTGAGGCAGATCGCAAGACTTTTGTCTTTGGGGACTAAGCCATGGAGACTGCTCAACACTGAACTCACAGACACAAGAGGAAGGTGATGTCTCACCCTGTTCCTAACTCAGAGTTTACTGATCAAATCCTGCAAAGCATTTCATCCAGATTTGCTTAAATTTGAAAGGACTCCATTTCCCAGGCATCTCAGCTTTCTCCATCTGCATTTACACAAATGGGTCATGGGTCTCTCCAGGGCTTGGGAAAAAGCTACTCTGAACAGAAACACACACATGGGCCATGTTGCCAGAGAGGACCTCTCCAAATGACTATTTCTTGGTTTCCTATTTAACAGGTGGAGCAAGTGTCCAGACCTGTCCCTAGACAGCAGCTTGTGACATGAACATTCACAGGTGAAAAGACAGCTGAAGAGCACTCAGTTATCATGATCAACCATGAGTGTAAAAGTCCAGCTTGTGAAGTCTCCGTCTGAGAGTCTTGAAAAAATGTTATGGAGAATTGCTCTTCATATCTCAAATGGGACAGAAAAGGTTTCTGACCAGATGCCCTGTAAATGGTACATTCTACAGGAAAGTGGTGTACAGAAAGGGAGTGCAATAGAAAGATATAGACAAATCTCAAATCTCTTTTAGGAAATAGTTGTGAGTAAAGCGTACATTTGCTGAAATTGGACCAACTACAGGAGAAGAAAGTAAAGTCTGAATTCATCAGGACATACTGAATGACACTAGGAGTTGGTTTATGTCCTCCTTAAAGGTTAATGATCTGCTACCTTGCTTTCATCAGGGTTTACTTATGGCATTTTAGTTTATATACAACAGCTGCACCACTGTGAAGTCTGTCTTCTATTGCATTACTGTGTTGCAGAGATGAAGTACAATGACATGGAATAAACTTATTGATCTATGAATATAAAACATATATGTCTTGATAGGCAGTGGTATTGATGGCTTGATCTTTGGCACTTTTGAGCTTCCTTCAGTTCATACCAATGTCAGGAAGAACTTGAGGTGCCAAAGCATGCTGAGACTCAATGTGTAGCTGTAGGTTCATGTTCAAATTCAGATATCAACAAACTGGGTTCCGATCATCATCATCTTGCTGGCACACAGTTGGTAAGACTCTGCAGTGATGTTCTCTGAACCTGTTACCATTCAGGATTTTTATTAATTACCTAGGTAGAATGAATGGAGAATATGTTAATTAAATTAGCAGACAACATAAATTTGAAAAGAGCTGCTTTGGATAGAACTTCGGATTTAACAAATAAAATGTAATAGTAATCCAGGGGGTTGGGAAGGGAAAGGATGAAATTAAACAAAGGCAAATGTAAGATACACAGTTCTATACTTAGGCAAGAACAATCAAATGTACAAATATGGGATTTAAAATTACCAACAGAGAAAGATCTGGGGTAACTGTGAAGCTCAAGCTGAAGAGAAGTCAGAAGAGTTGAGTGCCATGAGAAAAGCAAACACCATACTGGGATATACAAACTGGAGTACCATCTGCATGACTCGGGATGTGATTTTTCTGCTGTACTCTTCTCTCCAATTTTGGGCACCATGGTTCAAGAGGGATGGGACTAGTTGGACAATGTCCAGAAGAGACCAACAAGGATGATCAGAAGTCCAGAGAACATGACTAATGAGGAGAGATTGAAATAGGGGGGTTGTTTAGTCTGGAGAAGATCAGACTGAGAATATCAGGCATATGATAACAGTCTTTAAATACATAAAAGACAGATGAAGAAGAAGAGAACAATTTGTTCTTTGTGTTCAGGGTGCAGAGGAGAAAGTTTAAAGTATAGCAAGGGTCATGTAGGTTAGATATCATGAAAAAAAAACACTTCCTAGTAAGAAAGATAATGAAACCCTGGAATAGCTTGAGATTTGGATTTTACTGGAGAATTGTAAGGACAGGTTGAACACAGCATGCCTCAGGAATGAATGGGGGGGGACAGATTTTGTCTATGAGCAGTCAGGCAGAGTTGATGGCACCGAAGAAAGTAACTTCCAGCTCTATTTTGTAAAATGTTTACAATCAATTGTAGCAAGTTCTTGCTAAGGTATGACAATCACAGTGGTATGTAAGTTCAGAGGAGTAATGGGTAGTTCAGGCTGCTGGGCAACAAAACTTTGCCCTCCTGTACAAACTATCTAATGTCATAATCACAACACCAAACTGATGCACCTCCTCAAGTCCCCAGACTTAGTCCATAAATAAGTAAAGTTAAATAGAAGTACCCAAAGAGCTTCCTTCTGTGCTTGGATAAATGAGACATTGAGCAAAGCAATAATTTTATCTGGACCTTAATCCAAAACTTCGCCTCAACACAACTTGAATTTCTTTTGCTATCTGAAAAAAAATTACTGCATTTTCATGATACTAAGTTCTAGTAGGAAGAAGGAGAACAAAAGAGTGCAAAAAAAATATGTATCTGTTTGTGGCTAGAAACCTATATTTCCTTAATCTTGGGAAGGACCTTCTTCATAGCTTCCTACCCTATGGTAGCTAACATTGGAAGAGTCACCAGACTATGGACAGAATCTTGAAAGGTGCACAGGTTCTCAGCATTGACAACAGTTATGGCAGCCTGTATACCATACCACGTCTGGGCTAAAGACAATATAACGAGTTGGAGAGGAACTACAAAATCTACATCTAGGCTTCCAGCCTAGGTATTTATTTGATTTACTCCATGAAAATAACCTTTGCTGCTATATTGCATGTAATGACATATGTTATGTAAGAACCATTGAAATACATGCTGGAGACTTCTCAGGACTGCTGTGACTTGGAGGCAGGTCCTTGCTGACAGGTGTGGGTTTCATCTATATATTTTTTTCTGAACTGCGGGAACCTCTAGGTCTCCAAGAAGGTTCTTCCCACCCTTTTTGAAGGAGTGTATCCCCTCACACAGACTGTTTACCACAGGCTGCAGTGACTGGCTGCTCCCCACCCCCTGCAACAGCCAGAGGAGAAGAGCAGACCTCCCACCATTCCAGCATGACTTGGGGAGGCGAAATCTCAGCCTGCCACCACAAATAGAAATAATCTAAATTATGCTTCAGGTAAAGAGAGAAAGAAGAATGCTTCAAGTCCTCTGCAGGTAAGCAGAAGTGAGCTATCCCATGGGATAACTTCAGTTTCAGTTTGCCTCTGCTCTGTGGGCAGGGGTCAGCTATGATACACCATTTTGTCACATGAGCCCAGGAAAGCAGTTTTGTCAGTATCAGTGATGAATGTGAGCTCTGTTATAACAGCCCCAGAAGGAGAAAAGACAGACTTGCTGTGCACAGAGAGACCAAATTTTCCATAATTTTTTTCCCCCCCTCCTCTGTGCACCATCCTCCCCTCTGCTGCCAAAGAAAAGAGCCCCTCAGAGGTTACCCTCCGCCTTTCTTGAACTTGCATGACTTTGCCCCTTTGGATCCTTCACCCCCTGCGTTTAACCGAGGTTATGAAAACCAAGCTGTTAGCTCTCTGTTTATTTTCAGTGATCTCCTCTGTGTGTTGCCAGCAGCCGAAGCCATGGCCTTTCCCAATACAGGGCATCACAGTGAGCTCGGAGTGCACCCAGGGTTGATGAGAGAGGTGCACGAGTCAGCAGCCAAGCTGTGCTTATGTAAAATTTAAGATCGAGGTCTCGCCAAGATTTACATGCTTGTGTTCAAGGTACCGGTGATGCAGCTAAGGACATGTTTTTCTTGCTGCTCCAAGGCAGGGACCATCTGCAGGGTACAATGCAGTTCAGGACACAGGGGATTTCAAAGAACATGACCAAGCCAGCTCTGCAGCTGCACCAGTCTGAACCAGGGGCTCGAGGACTAGCAGCAGCTGAGCTTTGCATGAGAGCAATTGCCATAACCCTGGGGCACGCTACAGGTGTGTGACAGTGGTGGTTGAAGAATCCCAGTGGGCCAGCTCTTGAGAGTGGGGTCGGCTGGGTAAACCCCCGGTGTGTTGGAAAGCAGTATTTTCAAAGTGTGCTTAGGTGACTTAGAAACCTAGGTCCCATCTTCAGGCATGATGGGCTCATATCTGCAAAACATTTCAGTTGGGAAACAGGATTCTAAAGCTTTTGATGCTCAGCATTGAGTTAATATAAATCACACTGATTTTAGTGTTAATGAGACATGTTTCCATCTACAGCAGCTTTAAAAGGAGTTCTTGTAAGAAGGAATAGTGGGTGAAAAAGTAAAAAAAAAATCTTAGAGGGGGGCTAGTCTATAGAAGCATTTCAGGGTGAGATCAGAAAAGCATCTTTTTATCTCTGCTGTTTCACTGGTTTCTCTTTTGCTTTTGCTTTTTGTGGAATATATTTAATCACTCTTGAATGTAAAGCACTAATGTGGGTGATGCTGTTCCAGATGGGGGGCATGGGCTTCTCACACAAAGCAGGAGGACATGTGAGAATTCCAGGAGGAGATTATTGAGTTCCAGGAGGGATTTCTGCACTGATCCTATTTCATGACTTCCTTTGAGACCTCCAAGTTGTGCATAAGAGTCCTCATTTGTACTTTTTTGCTCAGCAGTGTCTTGAAAGCTACTAGCACACTTCCAAGGGAAGATCCCCTAACTTGGCTCTGTGATGTAAGATACTAGTCTTCTGTGGCAGGATGGGCTCCTCTGCCAGCGAATCTCTGGAGCTGGAGGTGAATGAGACCATAGGGAGCAATTCACGTCAGCTAGTCCTGAGTGGCAGCAGCTACTCAGTTCTCTCATGCTCTGCATGAAAGACCAAGCTGTGCCTTGCATCTTGACAAACAGTTCAATAAAAGAAACCAAGAAAGCTTGTTTTTCCAGGGCTGGATATCCAGCTTTGATTTGGGGGGAATCTAAAGCTCATAACACAGCTTCTATAGATTTTTAGTGCCTCTGTTCCTCACCAGGCCACAAACCCAGTGGAAAATGGAAGACTTTGCAAAAAGGGATTGAAAGTGGCCAGTACAGAAAGACAGACTGAATACATGCACAAACCAAGATGGAATGCTTGTCCTTGTTTCACTAGGAAAGGAGGCTAAAGCCAGACCTCAGGCTAAGTTTTGAAATACAGGGTCCCATGCAAATGAGCCGCCCTACAGATGAAGCAAGCTTTATTTTCTTCTCTCTTCTTTTCTTCCCTACAGTTTTTTGTTGAAGTCATGGGAGTTGCCCTGGGCAACACAAGGGTAAAGCTATCTATGACTCATCCTGTGTCACTGTAAGAGTCTTGCCCTTCTCCCTTGGGGGAGGTTGGTCACACCAAGCAGATCTCATTTGACTGAAAATAGTTATTAATACCTTTTTTCCCCTTCTGTTTTTTCTTCTGCTGTTTCCATCTTACTTAACTCAGAGAAAAATAGCAGACAGATGAAGTACCTGTGGGTCATTCTTTTTTCTTTCTTTTGCTTTTGACAGAAGTCCGTGGTACTATTACCCCAACTCCCCAGCTAAACATAAGACTGGCACAAAAACTCCGGAGTCAAGTGATTGCCATGTGACCACATCTGTAAATCAATGATCCACACCAGTTTTGTACCCTGAGTCCTTTCTTGCTTCATCATCTAAACCACAGAATCATGTGGCTTCTGCTCAATAACAAATGCAACACCCTCTAATAAGCTCCTTTGTATATGTCAGGCTATCCACCTGCTTTGATTACTGTTATAACCCTTCAAGGGTTAAGAGGCTTTGAAGAAATCAAGGATTGTATTCATGCTCTTTTCCTTTTATTTGTTTTCCTGTCTTTTATGAGTCAAAGCTGAGTTGCTTTGAGGTTTCTTGCACCTTCTCATTGTGAGCTTTGATAGAGAAATGTTGACATACCTGATCCATAATGCCAGTGATCTATAGGGAGATATTTGCCTTTATTGAAAAGCATCACTCCAGGCCAGGAATTTGGATTAGAATGTGGCCAAGCATTAAGGAAGCATCTGGTGGCACATGAACTAGATTAATCTGCCATAGCCTACATAGATGGTACCTGCTTTGGTACAAAGATTATGTTCAAATTTCTGTTTATATTTCATTCAGCATGCTGATGCCAGTGCCAGTATGAGCCTGTAGGTATTACAGGAATGCAGGTCCTAAAAAAAAGTGGGTTTAGCATTCATTCTTAGGATCCTTCATGCTAAAGTTTCATTTTCTGCTGACCAGGAACAGTTCAGACTGTCTTTCTACATTTTCTACACCAAAGAACTTCACCAAGTCTTTCAGTCAAGCTAAATTATCTGTTCTTGAAAGACAGAGGGCTTGAAATGTAAAGAATTCAAGTGACAGATGTTCCAAATTTCCTATCAACTGTTTTGTTCCACTACAGTTATTGTCAGAAAGAGCCATGGATCAGATAGGGAAGGTCTTGGTTTACCTAGAGATCTTGGAATAGATTTTGTGCTTATGCTTTCTAGGGGAGAGGCACTCCTGACTGCTCACCATTCTGTCATCATTGTCATTGCCAGCTTATCATCATCACCAACTCCTCATACACTAGGAAAACCCCAAAACTTTGATTTCTGGACATGCTATTGTATTGCCTGGATATGCCATATAAGCCCATTTTCTCCTCCTGTGGCCAGCCCTGGAGAAGAGAAAGACCTTCTCCAAAAAGATAATAGAGTTGCTGGTTTCGTTCCTAAAAGAAAGGCTTGTGTTTTTTGTCGTCATCGCTGCCACGTTTTGTTCCCATAGCACTGTCTGTGTGTATGTGGATGTGATTCATTACCTACAGACACTAAAGCCTATACCCTGTGCTACAGTTTGTACTTGAGCTGCTTCCCTGTAATAGAACGAATAAATATCTCAGATCTGCCTCTCAGTGGGTTCAAGTTAGTGTCCAAATTGTTTGGCTTTCGCCCATCTCCAAGGACCTATCAATTAATTTAGAAAAACAGTGTTGACAAAAACATGGAATATTCCATTGTGAGCAGCAGTCAATGCATGTTCTATATTTTAACGAAGACTGATGTCTTACATTTCCATGTTATACAAGGAAGCATCCACAAATGTATGGTCTTAGAAGTTATATAGGAAAAGCAGAGGAATAGATCATTCCCATCAAGATAAAAGAGCAAAATTTTAAAAATGCCAGCTGTCTGTTGTACAGTTGGAATATGGTTTGCCTGATGTTTTCCTGCAAATCCTGAGTGACTGGAGTGCCACACACAAAATCAAATAACAAAACAGTTAGTAAGCTTATATATTTTCTACATTGTCTATGCAAACAAGGCATGATCATTTCAATTTTTTTGCACATGCAAATCTTACAGCATAATAAAACCCCAAAAGAAATGAATGTAAAATATATTGGCTGCAAGCAGTTGTGTATCAGATTTAGACATTACCTGTGAACAAGATATTTAATGGAAAATTTCTTGTAAATCCACTCTTTTATTATGTAAGTTCATTAATTAGTTCCAGAATCTCTCAGGATTGGTCTCTGTTTCATCAGCTTTCACAAGTATAAAACAGAACCCTCAGTATTCAAATCAAACCCCGTTTTGCCACTAAACCATCCCCACTTGAATTTCCTCGACAATTCTTTTTTTTTTTTTGTCATCTTTTTTTTTCCCTGCTTATCTGTTCTGCTACTGGTTCCTTTCTCCTCCCCCTTTTCCCCAATACCCCAAAGAGCAATACTCTCTCAGTGTTTCTGCAGAATCTCACAAACCATGTTAAAACTCTCAGATCTGCCAAGGTTTCTTTTTCTTTTTTTAAAAGGCAAACAACTCCCCTTCCCTTTTTTACCAGTGATGATGAACACTCATTTTACAGAATTAGCCTCTGAAAAAGCCAGAACTCCCCTGACTCTGGCTTTTGAGGGAGACAAACTGTGCCCCTCCATGGAAAGAGCTCCCTTGAATGTACCACTCTAGACAAAGAAATTTGGGAAGATTTGCCATATTTCCTGTGATTGAAGCTGAGTGCTTGTCTTTTCTGGTATTATATGGCAATAAAGTCCATACACTATTGTGGTAACGGAGGACTTTTCAGTCAAGCAGCAACAAGTATGACAAGGTATAATGAGATAGTAAGGAATAATTTAAAAGAGAAGAGAAGATGCAATTTTTTTTTTTTTTGCCACAGAAGTAGAACATTTAAAGGCTGAGGACGGTCATTGGGAAAGTTTAATTCAAGGCTGGATGTTTGCCTGAAGAATAAGTATTTCAAACTGGAATTAGATGAGAAGACCCCTACAGGCTGTATTAGGACAGAATAGCCTGTTCCAACACCTCGTGTAGGAAGTATGCTGGTTTTCCCGAACTATATCATGGCTTTCAGCTTTCTTTGGCTGCTATATGGCTAGATGCCAGCACAGCGGAAGAAAGGAAAAATATGTTCTTTTTCTTTCACTCTAGCTAGAAATCTGGTTTTGAGGAAAAGATCTGCTCCGCCTTTCATCAGGCTTGGTGTTGGGCCAGTTGATATGTGAGGGATGGTGGTATTCCATGTAGTGGCCTAGAGCAGAGGCCAACAAGGACATGTGCTCATTTGACTCTCATGGAGCAGATGTCCTCTGTGGGGCCTCATGGGATGATCAACTCTCAGGTGGCCTTTTCAGAAAACAGTGTGTTTTCCTTTGCTGATGCAAAGGTTTGGGTTCTTCTCTGTTCATCTCTTTCAGGTTCCCTCTACAAGGTCAGAGTCCAAGATGCAAGGGTCATTCACAGCTTTGCAGCAAAGTTAACATACAGGACCTGCTCATAAACAGCTCATTATCTGCATGATGATTTTCTGAATCATCACATCCAGCTTGGAATGGGAATCCTGTCTGAACTGGTTGTTTTTGGCAAATTGGAGGATCCCTTGTGACCAGGAGTGACTGGTTTCTTCCCTTTATTGCCCCCCACCCTATTGAACATAATACAAGATACTTTCCACCTTCCATTGTGTGGGGGGGTAAAGACGTGAAACCAAAGGGACTGGGAACTCTAGCCAGCAGCAACCCTAACAGAGCATAGCTCCAAGCAAAGTGATGTGGAGAAAGGACAGAAAATCTGCCGTTTGGGCAGCTCCCTTTCAGAGTGGCAACAACAGCAAAGAAGAAGCCAGATGAAGGGGCTGGGGTGGGAGAGATGGGCAAGAAGCCATGATGTTGGCTGGAGTGCATCCACCAAGTGTTCAAAACAGAGGCAGTTTTCAGATAGATCTTGAAAGGCACTGCAGTCCAGCAAACGTGTGTGTCAGTGGCAAAGGCTCTGGGAAACTGGGGATTTTATTTCCCGGAGGTTCTGAGAAACAGAAAAACAGTACAGGAAAGAAGAAAGAGACCCACCTGACGGTTTCTTTGCAAAATGTGGGAAAACACACTTTGTATCGAAGAAATACTTTATCTGTTCTGCAGTAGGCTAACTTGTGTCATTCTTGAGTTTTAAAAAATAAGAAAAGCTGGAAAATTCAAAATGAAGGGCTCTTTTGAACAGGAGAATCTTAATGTTTCAAATAATACTCATTTTTATCTTCTCAGATTTTTCATTAATACACAATGAGCACAAATGAACAGTGTGGTAAGGCCAAAAAGAAATGTGTAAACTTGCAAAAAAATCCCATGTCAAAAGGAAGGAGTCATTTTCTCTGAGGAAAAAAGAAATACAACATTTCCACAGTTAAAAAATGAAAAAGTTGATAAGGCAGTGTTTTAATCCTTCTTTGTATAACTGAAAAAGGGGGTGTTGGCAACACTATTTTTTCCCTTCTTGGATCCCAATGGGTGCCACAAGAAGCAATTTGCCTAGCCATGCTGAGAGGTGATAAATGAAACAGAGGAATTTCTTCAGATTTTGAGCCAGTGCTCTGTCATAACATGGACAATGCCATGGAGGTGCTGAAGTACTAATAAAAGAAGAGGAGATTCAGGCCTGCAGATGGTTCCCAGGATACAGTGAGCCAAGACGACTCAGTCCCATCAGAGACAAGCAGGAGATCTGAGTCAGTGAGGGTGGTAGAAAAGAATGACTACATCAGAGCCTCCCAATCACATGTGATGAGCCAGTTGGCAATATCAGCACAATTCGTCCTTTCCCTCCAAATACAGACACTTTGTGCATCCCTCACTGTGCAGGGGAGATGGACTGTTCTCCATCAAATACAGAGGAACAACATGAAAGTCCAGCTCTGTCAGAGCTGCTGCTGCCCACCTCCTTCCCATCACTTGCTCATCACCCCATGGGCAGGACTGGAGATGAAATAGCAATGGGAAGCAATAGACAGGGCTGCCTGAATGGAAACTGAGTGGCTGCTGGAGCTTCAGAGTGACCTTGGAGTAAAATCTTGTGTCTGTAATGAAGAGGTGCTTAATTAATACAAGCTCTCCAGAGTCATAGATATGACAGACAGTGGGTCCCTCCATGTTGTGGACATATGGGAACCAACACGTTCAATTAACCCCATGTTTCTGGACCTCATTGTGTGTGTAGAGCAGTTCCAGTGCAGAGGGTGGAAGGCCTTGGAGCAACCACTGCTGTCTTTCAAGGAGTACGTCCAAACCTCTGAAAATATTCACTGTGGAATGTTTGCTTCAGATATTGTCCTCCAACGCAGACTGCCTTACAGCATGGACCTGGAATAGTGGAAGGAAAAAAGAATTCTTTATTATATTGGGCTCAGATTGACGTCCCAGAAGCCAAGCCTATGTTTTGGTGCAGTAGGGAACATCCCCACTCATCATGAGGAAGATCACATGGGCAATGAATGGAATAACTGCCTAATATATGTCCTGCTCTTCTCAAAATTTAGGGAAAAGGTGACTGAGTGAGGAGGCATCATCATGAGGGAAAATTCCTGGCGTGTGGTTGTGTTCAGCCACCACTGGCAGCAGAAGCAGCCACCCACCCCATCAATCTAACTTGGAATGAGTCTGTATCATGTAACTTCCTTTCTCAGTGACAGTTCCAGGGTGAAAATCTGTAAGATTTCTGTGGACTACAGCAGAATCTTCAGCAACACCTAAATACTTTCAACAGGAGCCAAGCAATGCTCCAAGCATCCAAGAGTGTGAAACACCTTTGCAGTGGTACAAGTTTTTTGGGTGTAGAGGAATGAAGTCCATGTGTCTCATCAGCTGACACCCAGCAGGGGACAGGTAGTTTGCTGCAGAATTCTCCTTTGCTGATGATGAACCTGTGTAGCTGTGATACCACCATGTTTCACTGGAGGTGAAACACATCTGACGATGGAAAGAGTTGTAGGAAATACCTAGTGGGGAGAAGGTGGCCTGAACAGCACATTGAACTTCTGTAGGGGAGGAGCAAGAAGCAGCACATCCAAGCAAAACTATAAATTACACTTTGTGTAATAAATTATACTTTTGCTGACTCAAAACAGTCAAATAATTACAGAACTTATAACAATTCCCTCTCAAGGTCATGTTACTTAGCAGCTGGCAAAGTGGAGGCCCATTCTTGAAGCTTTGGTTCCCAGATATGACATCTGCCTTATTAACGCTAACTTCTTTTCTACGTGATACATTGAAAATATTGAGGATCCTCAGCCAGAATGTGCTGATTAAAAACTGAAGGGGCATTTTGCACGGTATGATTCACTATGCTTGGACAGTGACTAATAGTACATGTTGGCAGAACGTATGCAATTTGACAACAAAAAAGAATTTGCACCCATGATATCTTCCTCCAAGAATTCTCAAATTCAGGAAGGTCAGAAGTGGCAGAAATAGAGAATTCTTTTTAAGATGACACATAATCAGAAAAAGTGATTTGGTCCAGCATTACAGTATACTTTCAGCAGGACCAGGTGATCTGCTAGCTCAGGGACCACCGAGCCAGAAAGCCAACATTCTGTATCCCATGAAAAGGGGGTTGTCCCAGCCTGAAGAGAGACGGGTACACTACCCATTTCAGAGATTGCCAAGCTAAATGGACAGGCTGCTGCAATGAAGGCACCAAAGTTAGAAGAAATTATAGGGAGATAGCAATGAAGATGAAAATACACACACAAGAAGAAAAAACTTGTAGCCGAGGCCAAAATCAGGACACCAAGAGTTTTTCAGCTGATGGAGGAGTCAGATACAAGAGATGTTGAATGCTGAGATACCAGAGACCAGGCTGCTATTCAAAAGCATGAAGACAGGAACTGGATGGAAACAAATTCTTCACCTACAGTTACAAAGCAGCCAGCCACTAGAAGATGGTTAAAGAAACCCCCAGGATATTTGAAGCTGAACCATTCACAACAGGACTATTTGACTGGGTTTGTCTCCATCTTCTAGAGCTGGTGCTAGTGACAATGACTCATAAGCCAATACTGGGGCAAAGCACAACTGTAGCAGTTAAAAAGGAAAGATGGAGCAATCTGTGTGAAGCTTTGCAGGTGAAGTGCAGGCTGGAGCACAGTGGAAAAGATACGGGGAAGGTAACAAGAAAGAACACTTGGCTTGAGTGTAGCTTTGCTTGTGGTACCTCCGGGCTGCATTATATTAACAAACCATCACTTTCTTCTTGACATCAGTGGAACACTCTTGTGTTATTTTTCTCAAAATTTGGTGTATAAAGCCCATCCTCTAGCCTTCACAGACAGAAATCCTATACATCAGGGTCAAGAGTTCCAACAAGATATAGGTAGGATACTTCTCTGGGATGAGCTGGTTCTCCAACAGGTTAACACTGAATCCCCAGCTGGTAGGTAAGTCAGTAGATGAAGGTGAGAACATGTCTTTCATTAGACAAATACACTTTTTTCCAGGGACAAGGAAAGACCAGAAGTAATGCCCAGCACCCAGTGAGATCAACGGCAGCTTTGCCATAGACTTCATTGGTGCAAGATTTTCAGTCTTACTGTCCATCTGGACCTTGTTCCAGGCAGTTCCTCCTGGTCTCCAACCCAAAGCCCTTCCATGCAAACCATTCCATCAATCCTTTTTTGATCATTGCAGGCAACTAAGCAGAAGACTAGGCCATGTAATCTATGGCTTCTTTTCTATGGGGACATCTTTGTTATCCTGGCTGAGGTACCTGTGAGTGTCCTATCTCCTCATTCCTTCAGTGATCCCCACTAAACTGATGCCTATTCCTTTCCCATACCTGTCAAAAACTTCTCTGAACTGACTCTTTAGATGTATAGGGCCAGGTTAATCCAAGGCCAGACAAGGAAAGAAACTGGTAGAGCCTCCAGACACAACATGGTGCACTTGGGCAGAGTGGTGTTGGCAGGAGGAGATGAGGAGAACAGTCTTAGTCTTTTCCAGAAAATTCATACCTAAAGTATAGAGACACTTCTTGCTGATAGAGCAGTTTGTGCAGCACCAGACAGAATAAAAGCCTGGTCAAGGCTGGAACATACCCCTCACCTGCAGCTATCTTGGAACTTCTCTTTTCCTTTCTATAGCTTCACACACACTGGCACCAGAGATAATCAGAAGACAATGTCTTTTTGAGATTGATGGTTCCTCCTCCTTTCTGGTTAAAGGCCTAGGCTTATGGCTGGAGGTCAGCTGGGATCCAAGGGCAGCCAAGTAGCTCTTTCAATCCACAATGGGATGCAGCACCCATTTTAATAAAAGGGAGAAAGAACCTTTTCCTCTGTGGCTACAAAAGTTCGTAATTTATCTGACAGAGCACACAAACCCTGGTTTGCATGGGAAATGCTCTTTTCCCTTACACACGTGTTCCTTGTAATACTGCTGGGAGCTGCTATGTGTCTCCCTGAAATATCTATCTCTTATTTAAGTGCGGCAGGCTCTGTCAACACAGTGAGACAGAATGGAAGATGACTGGTAAAGCCCTCACCAAAGACAGCTGAGACAATGCAGCCAAACCTGGAGGAAGATAAAGAAGCTAAAACAGAATCCCACCTCCCCACCCCCCAGCATGATCGACTCAGACTGAGAAATCCCTGGCTACAAATCCCACTCCCCTTTTGCTCCACTTGTGACCTGGAAAATACACGTCTCCCTAGATCAGGCTCCAAAAGTGTCTCATAAAAAGCTCGGATCAAGGTGAATACTACTGCTAGAAGAGGAACTGTTTGCATGACTTTCATGTTATCATCAGCCCTCTGCTATGCTCCCCTCCCATTTGTCCCACAGGCTGCACAGACACAGATTCAAAAAAACGGATCATATCCCAAGAGCAAAGTATAGCAGACAGGTGTATACAGAAATAGAGGGACACAAGGATTACAGCTGGTTTTGTAGCTGTGGTTTTAATGAAATTCAGCTTCAATAAAAAGCTTAAGTGAACTGAAGTGGGGATGGAGGATGGAGCAAAAATTCTCAGTGTGTTTATGGATTACCTGTTAAAGGTACACTAACTGTGCCAACCCAGCATTAGCCGCTCACTCACTCTTCCACGAAGGTGGCTGGCTCAAAGGAGGGGGATCTAAAATGTTTCTTGAATCAGTGTGTTAAAATTCAGTATTAATTATATCCTGGCTTTGCTGACTCTCTTAGTTGTGGGGAGAGGCACCACTGCTTTGCTTCCAAATTCTAGTCAGAAATCTAATTTCCAACCATTTGTTCTTCCTCCTCAGTTATTTTTCTCTGGTGCCACACTTCCTCCTCAGTTCCTCTCTGATTTCCTTTCTCACCATCTGTCCCCAAACAGTACTGTTTGCCTCCTGTAAAAAAGATGCAAGTATTACCAATTTATGCTTAAATATCTTTTCTTCCTCTCTCTTTATAATATACTGAGTCATGGAAAACAGAGTTGGGAGTTGCCTTAAGGCAAGATTGCTTTTGCCTAAATGATTTGTCTAACCTCCTATTAAAACCATGCAGACATGGAGATTCCACAACTTCCCAAGGCAAATTTATTGCCTAAAAATAGACCCCTGTTTATCAAATAGTCTGAAACTATAATCTGTAGCAAAGGATTATATTATGTGCTCTACAGTACCAAGGCTGGGACAAAGAAAGAGGCCAAAATAATCTTCTGTATTCATTCCGGGGTCAGAAGAAGTCCTTAGAGCACAATCTTCTGGGTTTAGTCACAGCAAGTCTCCTGGCAGCTCTGGGTACTGAAGTGAAGCTGCTTGAGTTGGTTCTGATATGTATATGCAAGGCCCCACAGTAAACGAAAAAGTCAGTATCTTAGTTGCTGAGATTACAGCTCTGAGTTGTGGCTACCTCTTTCCACACTCAGACATCTACAACCCACACCTTCCTTGGAAATGAACTTGGGTTTCAGTTCCAGAGGAACAAAATCTGGGACAAGATGAGATAGGTTTTCTTGGAGATGACTGGCTTTGGTGGGCGGTTGGGATTACTTTTGCCTTAGCATAGAGAATTAGAAAACTTCAGATGATTTAGGAGTAAAACCAAAGCATTTTCTCTCTCCAGTGTTACAGTCAACTGAACTTTTCCCAGGTGAACACATTTCTAATGCCTCCTCCCACACCACACTGCTGGTTGAAAGCCCCAGCACTCCATGCACCATGGATCTTTGACCTTCATAGCAGCACTGGGGTTTTTTGTGCCTAGCATGAAGCAAGTCAAGAGTCAACCAAGGAAATGTGTACTCTGGTTGCATGTGCTATGAGGATATCAGCCCTCAGATCTGGTGTTCTGGCTTCTTCTTCTAAAAGAAGTTAAACCCAGATGCATATTTTCATAGAAAATGTAAATTACTCTAGCTCCTTTGTATACAATCCATGCCTTGCTTAGCCCAGGCTTGTGCGGCAGATCTAAAGAGCTTAGAAACATCTCCTCAGTTGGTGCCTGGGTCAAATAGACAACATGATAAAATGAAATCAAGTCCTGTCCTGTTCATTGGTCATAGCTGTGGTTCTGGAACAGAAAGTGTTGCATAGTCAATGGAAGTGAGCTGAGAGTGAAAAGGAAACATAGAGTCCCACCTTGCTTTCCTACCCACTATGTTGCTGCTGAATGGTACAATTTATTTGCTTGCATTACTCTCTTCTCCTCTGACTGCGATCCCCTCTGATCTTCAGACAGAAGACTGATGACTAATCAGGCGCACATGTTCCCCAGAGGAACATGTCACTTCTGTCTCTGGGTAATCTGGAGGTCTACTGAGGACAGAGAAGCTGGAAGCCATTTTGCACTGAACCGCCTAACCTTAGAGGATGTTCAGCAGTGGTGGCTCTAGACAATGGGTGACCAATGAGATCACAACAAGCCTCTAACTTAAAGGGTCTTTGCTGCCATCCAAGTGCTTCAAAAAGCTGTATGGCAGTCTGTACTGTTTATGAACGTATTTCTGTTTAAACAGAAGCTCTATGCTTATTAAAAATAATAGCTTTTGTCCTGTAAGCCATGCTTACCTCTTTGGCAAAGTCACTTAACCCACCCTCAATGAGGTGCAGGATTGCCTTTGGCTAGCTTACTTTATACCTTTTGGCTATGGAATGAGTGTAGGTTTCTAAGATAAAAATGATTAATACTTTCTTTGCACATACCTACCCAGGCTTTATTGCAACAATCAGTGATAGTGGAACCATTGACCTCAGTGGAGCTTTTTCCCATTTACTTCAGCCGTGAATTTGGCTTTCTCTTTCTATGCATGTAGAGTTACAAACCCGAGTTGCCTGAATTCACCTTGACTTTCATTGCTCTTAAATGAGCATCCATAAAGTGAATTTAGAGGAGTCAGTACATTGTTCTATCCAGAATAAATAATTAGGTCCTTTCACACAAAGGATCCGAAGAGATGGCAAGAGCTTAATGCTGCCTGCCTAGTAACAATTGTAACACATGCTGTCAAATGGTAATGATTTTTAGAATCACAAATTGAAGTTTCCATCCAGGAATTTCCTTTTCCAAACAAACACAGGATTCACTAGATAAATACTAGAGAATCAAAATTTTCATTCTTGTAATGATTATCCATCATTCCCAGACCACATCTTGCCATCAGTGCTGCTAAATCTCTAGCCTCCTGTCCCAACATGAAGTTGGATGAGAATATTTATGGCAGCTGTTAAGATAAGGCAAAAGGCGTCCAGCTGTGATTCTGAATGGCTCTTTGCAGCTGTACATGGCAGTGCTGAGATGGCCTTGATATGCTGCTTAGTGTTCCCAAATTAGCTCCCAGCAAAGAATCTAAGCCTGTAAGCTGAATGATGGTGAGTGTCTCAGTGTTCTAACTTTTACTTATCCTGGGAATTGAGGCAAATGTGCCTGGCTGCTTGGACTGTGAAAAAAACAATTTGCCATTGAAATGCGTCTGGCCTAATTATCTTGAGGCCAACATTCCTAGCTCCAGAGCGATGTGATCCTCCTAAGGGTGTGATCTCAGACATATCTCCTTCCCCATGAAAGGGGTACTGAGGATCTGAGCCTTATATAAATAACTGTGTACCACCCTATGCCTAATGCTGCTGGAAGGGGCTCTTTGGTATCTGAGAACCTGAACTCCATGAGGAAAAGCTGGCTGTCTGGCTGATGCCCAGTGCCAATCAAGCTTGCACAGGCTGGGAGGAATCTGGCACAGCTCATGACTGACCCTGAAGAGGAAGATTATTGCCTAGGAAAGGATGCTGTGTTGGGCCAATGATACATGGCCAAGTTTGATGAATTAATAGAATGAACAGGAGTTTATTTGGGTCTCTCTGGAATATTTTCACTCTGCAGACTAAGGTAGTTGCTTTCCATGGTGCTCTCAGCCTGTAAATTCCTTCTGGCTTGAACAATATTTTTATTATTATTATTTTTAATCACGTAGACTAAACACGATCCATACATCTCAGGGCTGCCCAATGAGGCCTTTCCCTTGCATTGGGAAAACAGGGCCCTTTGGACTGTTTATAGCCAGCTCAGTGCTTCAGTTCACTGAAATTAGCAGTGTTATTTTGGATCGGGGCTGCAGAGAATGTAGCTTAAGGTCAAAATCTGAGTGGAACAATCCTCAGAAGCTACAAAGACTAGACGGTATTTATTTGGAACGACAAGGCATATCTGAACATATTCAGACTTGAGCTGTCTGATCTGACACAGCTGAAAAATGTTCTTGTTCTTTAACTCCTGTCTGACAAAAGACTTACAGCTTCTCTGGCTTATCAACAAGGACATTGAGCTGTCTCCCTCCAATGACTCTTCTAATGACTTTCACAGGGTCACTGGGAACGTCTTCTGGTTACAGTAGTGGGACCAGCACAGGACATGTTCAATGATGAATAACTAGAACCTTAGGTAGAGAAACAGGGACTGAACATAGATGAATGAATAAATGGAAGCATGGGAGGTGAAGAGGAATGGAAGGAACAAGAGAGAAGTCAGTCCCCTCCACAATGCCTTCAAAAGGCTCTTTTTCTGCATAAAGCTAATGCCTCTGCCCCTCGCCCCCCACACTCCAAACAGCAACAAACAATGGAGGGAAGGATTTTCTATTCTATGATGCATGATACACATGGGTAAGAAATCATCAACAGAGTTTTACCTTGACATTATTATTCCTTGCCAGGTACTCCTCTGTGTTGTAATAAGGTCCCTGTATTTGATTCGGCACCATTTGTATAACTTCTGGGTATTATTCCAGCTCTGTAGCCAGAACACCTTAACAAGGACACATTAATTTCAGCTGCAGAAAACCTAACTTGGCTTCAAACTCTGTCCCTCTTCTTCACAGTGAATGGTCACAGACTGTTTGAAATAAGTGGAGAAGGTAGTCATTAGAAATACATCATATGTATGCATATGCATTAAATTCATAGTTACATACACCCACACACAATACATACCCTTGATAAGAAGTTAAACTACAGAACACCGATTTGTTCTCAACATCAGTTCAAGCACATCTTCTTCAGCACCAGTGATTCTGCCCTTTAAGTTTAGGATTCCAGAAATCCTACATCAGTCTTAGCTCCACCACAGTTTTACCAGACGACCTCAGAAAAACATTTTAATCTACAAGAATCTGCTTCCCCATCTGTGACACTTATTCCCAGCCTCCTGGGAGGTTTGCCAGGATACTGGATGTGCAAGAGTTGTTTAGTTTTTGTATGGGTACAGGATGCAGAGACCACTGTGACCTGCACCTCTCAGGGCTTTGCAGGTGAAACTTGGCTATGTTCACACCTCGTGGGAACTTCCAAACAGGGTGACGTTAGGTAAATTCTGAGTTCAGAACTGAATGGCAAAGGGGTTTCCTTCTTGTGGTCCATTATACATCCTTCAGCGCTCACTCCTACATTTTCCAGAGCTGTTCCCAGACTTTTATGAAAAACTCATGAAGTGGAAAGTGACACAGCAAAGCCGGCTGAATGATTTAATTTAAAAGCCCTTTAAAAACTCTATTACGTTAGAAACAGTCAGCAAGACAAGACTGCAGAAACTTTTTTTAAAGCTTTTCCTCTCCTCCTCTTCATTACCAGGAACCCTTCTTTCTCATATATTAACCCTCTCTGGTCCAGAAAAGCCTGGGCTAGAAACTCACAGGAAAGGAAAAACCAGGTCAGTGGGGAGAGGCAGACATCCTTTCTCAGCAAGTACCTGCCTAGTTCCAAATAAAAAGAATATTTCAGATGTTTTTTAAGTAAAATGGTTTGAATGACCACAAACTACCCTTACATTATTTTTCAAACATTGTTAATAATAATTCATTAGTAAGGAATTTTTTTTCTAGAAAAAAATGCTGACCTTTTTGTTCAAGTTTTGAGTGTAAAACTAACTAAAAAGCCTCCTTTCAAGTAAAAGTCATTCTTTTTCCTGTTCTGCTGGGGAAGTTTGGTTCAGATTCTTATGGTACCACTGCAAATCCCTATTTAGTTAAGCTAATATTTTTTTTCATTGTCTAGGAATATTCTTAATGACATAATAAAAAGAAGTACCAAAAAAGACTTGAATAGAAACAGGCTTCATTTGCACCTAAATATCAGGCCTTTACATTTTGGCTCAGAGGTTCAAAACAAAATGCTTGCAGCTTGATTTCTAGATTCATATCAAACACAACTGGCACATAATTAGTAGATGTTGTATTTTTGTATGTCAGGCAACTTTTGTAGTCATTCAAATATGGACACAAATGCCTATTTGAAACTCACATCTTAGAAACGTGTCTGTATCACTATACTCAAGCTGAAAAACAGTTCCCTAGAATTTATGTAAAAACCAAAATGTTTTCTCTTCCATACCAGTTAGGAAAGTACCAAAGAAATTAAAGCAGAGGGATGATTTACATCAGTTTTGTAAGGGCCAAAAGGTAAAGAGTGAAGTCTAATCTAGACATTTGATATCCATTCTATTTCAAAGGTGAAGATAAAGTTCACTCAGCTTTGCTTAAAAATTATTATTTCTTTTTAATAAAATCCATTCACTCATTGGCCTGTTGGCTTGGCAGCCGCTGCTTAATGCTGTCAGCTGGAACATCTGAGTTTGGGAATAAACTCAAGTTCCCAGGACCTGGGCTGGCAGAGGGTAGGGGCATTTGGAGATGCTGCATTTGAGTCCCTGGAGGAGGGAAAATGCCTATAAAGCTCTTCAGGGATAGGAGATTCATGGGGTCTTGTTAGAGCAGGCTCCCTTATGTCTCATTTATGTGCCTTTCTGGCTGGGGGGAATGGCACGAGTGGATGGAGCCATAAAGGGAAATGAGGGCAAGGAATTAGGTTTTTTTCTGTGCAGCAGAGATCAGGCTTTAGATGCTGGGCTTTTTATGCCAGACTATGGGAAAGAAAGAATAGTTCTTAAAAGAGGGAAATGAGTTAGAGCTACAAATAACTCTGGGATGACTGGTGTCTTAACCCTGTGGGTGCTGTCATCATTGGAAACACCTAGCTGAACTATGGCTCCTGCTCTCTGTTACCACAGGTAGTGGAAAGATTTTAAGAAATTCAGTATTTTGAATGATACTGTGTGATATGAGGTTACCCATCCCTTAGGAACCCAATCAAGGTTCACTGCCTCGTTATGTTGAGGACTCCCTTGAGTCCTTAGGTGGAAATGTGATTGGCTTACATTGAACACAGGACTAAAGTGAAATATTGCATTCAATTTACCCAGATTGCATTGAACCACTCTTCAGTAAGCTGTGAAATTCTTGCTGGATTCTTCTCATGAATGGGACTTTGGTCCAACCACAAGAAACTCTCTGAAAAGAGAGATTTCTCTGCCTTTTTCTAGGTCATTCAGCTAATTGCATTAATTTTCATCTGCAGTCCTATTTGTAAAGGGGCAGCAAAGACAGGGATTTTTTTTTATTTTTTTTTTTTCCTTTTGCCAGTAAGGTTTCCAAGTGTCTCTTTTGGGAGAGCCATCTGGACTCCGGTTTGTATTTTCAGTGTTATTTTTCCCGGGCGTCTTACCTATACCTACTGTTGGGTTTCTGTCACAGTGAAAATCTCTGGCATGACTCTCATAATGTTAACATTAAACCCATCAATTGTACTTGGGACAACCCACGCATCTTCCTTTCTGATATTGAATTGGTTTCCTCTCTGGAAGTCTGAAGTATCAAAGCCAGTCCTTTGCCTTTCTTCAGAACAGGCTATTCTAAAAAAGGGCTGGACACCATTTCTTTCCACTTTCTAGTGCTGATGTTCTAGGTTACCTATTGTCTCTCTGCCCCCCTTCCCCGCCACCACCCCCTTCCCCCCAATAGACAAATAAAGTCTTTAAAATAGTTGAAAAGAATCCAAATATCCTTGAGGCCAGCTATAAAAAATGAAAGTCTGGTTGAAACCAGGTAACTCCTTTCCTATCACATTCAAGGCCTCCCTTCTGCAAGGATCTGGTCTTGCTCTCTCTGTTTCTATGCTTGTAACCTACAGCTACACCCTCTGACCTCAGGCTCCTTGAGAGAAGTGAAACCAGAAGGGACATCTTGCCTGAAATTCTGTAGCACTGAGGTCAGTGGCTTCAGGCCTTAATGGAATATCTCAAAACCATTTTGGCTATTTAGTGGCAGGAGCCAAGTTTCTGAGGTGGATGGGAGAAGTAAAATAATTTCCTATGAAAGCCAGCCTTTGAGGCAGGAGGCAGGAGAAGGGCTGGGTGTTCTGCAGCATTGTGCTGTGGGATTTGGTTGGGTTACCCAGGAGGAATTGGCCTCAAAATTGGCCCTATGCTTCTTGCTGAAAGATTTCGCCACTAACACTTTGCAGAGTTACATCTACCGATAATTGGCTGGTATTTCCTTGCAGAAGCAATTTGTACTTGTTTTTTCCCCTTTTAAAAAAAGGAAAAACCATTGCCTTTCCAAGGGAACATCAGAGTGCTTAACAAATAAAAAAAATTATTTCCTTCAGGGGAAAAACAGCATCCTTCTATTTCATATAGATTTTACATGCATTGCAACACCCTTTTAACTTTTCCAGGCTTAGATTACAGTGCCTGCAGTCCTGGCATTAAAGCCGATTTACACCCCAGAGTAAAGGAAAATACTGTCAGACTAAGAGCTTTGAAGGCCTTGACTTCATTGGGGTTAATGGAGTACATCCCGTTAATGTCAGCTCAAGGATGGCTCAAGGGAAAATGGAATAATGTCAAAACTAAGCAAATTACAGGAAAAGTGACATTTAGTAGTGTTGTGAGGCTTATTCTTGGGACAAATATCAAAACCTGCCCTTTGCCATATATGCTACGCATTCCTTCAATTTTATTCTGCCATAACAGGAGATTAAGCCTCCATGTAAATCTTCCATTCAAATACCCTTAGTAATTGCAGTTCTGAGAGTTCACTGAGGACTTTGGTCAAGAAAAGACATACCCAAATGAGGAATCAGTTCATTTGATATAAACACAGATTTTGCCCATGCTGAGGAACTGAGATGTGAGGATTTTGCTTAAAAAGCCTTGGAGTGAACACTGCATTATTAGCAGTGGATGGCTCTACTACAGTCAATAAGTTAACCTTCTGAGAAAGGATTCTGTCATGGACACTTCAGATCCTCATCACATTCAGTATTTGCTTCTTGTGTAAACAAAACCATGTTCCTGTCTCCCAGTTTTTCACCACTTTTTTTTAGGTTTTTGGCTCAGAATAGAGCCTGAGAACCAATCCTGGCCAAAAGCTATGTATTTATTTGTCTCTTACCTCCTATAATATGTGCAACCATCTTACAACTGAAGAAATGGCATCACTGGAGAGTGACATCTTCAGATTTGGTGAAAATTTCCATTTGAGTTATTGTTAGAGAAGAGGGAGGAGGGAAAGACTTGGAATTATTGTGACCACAGGACCCCTTCTTTCAACATGGCCTTTCCATGCAAGTAGTTTGAGCTGTTTCAACTGCCAGACAATAAACATGTTACAGTCCTTGGACAAGTTGTACACATTGTGCCAAGTACAGATTCTAAAGTGTAGAAAAGGATGGCTTTCTCCATGTTTATGTCATGTTCTAGCCCTCACTTCTTCCTTCCCCTGCCCCTATAGCTTTGATGTCACTCTCCAGTGATGCCATTTCTTGAATTATAATGTGGCTGACAGCAGAAGGCTGAGAAATGCCCATTTGGATCAAAATTTCCAAGCAAACTGAGCAGTCAAGGTGCTAGCAAGACCAGCTACCTTCTTCCTCCTCACACACTCTAAAGGTTGTCTTAAGAAATTATTAGGTGATTCAGATACTTTTCAGTATCATGGTACACACCTTTGCTGCTTAAATGGGCCTGAAAACAGAGTTTAGGTAGTATCTACATCTCTATCTCCCAGTACATTTATCTTTTATTATTCATGGGCAAGTTTGCAAATGACAAATTCTTTTCAGTACTGCAAGCCAACTGTTTCTAGTGCATCCATGCTGTAGCATCTGCTGCTGTCTCTAGTGTTCTTGAGGTCTTCAACAGTGTGTGAAATCCTTGTTGTCCAGTGGGACTAAAGACTGTCTCATATTGCCTTGTTCTTATTATTTATTCAGCAAGGACACTGAATGGATGATCTGGGCATTGGCAGGTCCTGGTCTTTAAGCACTCTCCACACCACGTTCTTTCGATGCACTTAAGGAGTAGCTATATAAGCAGGAAGGCTGTAAAATTAAGTAGTGTATGGAAGGCGAGTTTCCAACATTTCCCACAAAGCCTCAGCAGATGGTGGGAGTCCGATTGCTCTAGATGGATCAGGAGAAAGATGACTGTAAGATTATTTTCCAGGAAAGTTCTCCAAATTTTCACTTTACAGTGAGCAAGTCTGATTTATCTGGGGCCTCTCTCTCTTGGATGAGTCATACACATGGATTTTTGTGCATACACTTTTGTATTAATCAGCAATTTTACTTTGACTCACTCCCTTTCTGTTTGCTCCTCATTAAACGTTCCAGCAAATGACTTTGTGTTCAGTCCTGTGCTTATCCAATCCCACAAGTTTTGGCATTCTTTTATATGCTGAAAGGATGAAACCCATTTCAGGCTGGAAACAAGTGCATTTAGAGAGAACACTTATAAAGAGTGAATTTAAAATGAACCATGTGGCCAAACTGCCCAATCAGAATGGATAAATCCCAGCAACAAATCGTCCATGAACAGACAACGGAAAAGGACTATTTATTTGAATGACTTCATAGCTGGACTCACACAATATGTACATTTGAAAGCAAAAAATGAAATATAAGTCATCCAAGAAACAACCTGCTATGAATCATAGAATAATTTAGGTTGGAAAAGATCTTTGAGATCATCAAGTCCAACTGTTAACACAGGACTGCCAAGTCCATCACTAAACCACGTCCCTAAGCACCCATCTACATGTTTTTTAAACACCTCCAGGGATGCTAACTCCACCACCACCCTGGATAGCCTGTTCCAGTGCTTGACCACCCTTTTGGTGACAAAGTTTTTCCTAATATCCAACCTAAACCTCCCCTGACTCAACTTGAGGCAGTTTCCTCTCGTCCTGTCAGTTGTTATCTGGGAGAAGAGATTGACATCCACCTCCCTACAACCTCCTTCAGGTAGTTGTAGAGAGTGATAAGGTCCCCCCCTTGAGTCTCCTCTCCTCCAGACTAAACAACCCCAGTTCCCTCAGCTGCTCCTCATAAGACTTGTGCTCCAGACTCTTCACCAGCTTCATTGCCCTTCTCTGGACACGTTGCAGCACCTCTACATCCCTCATTAAGCAAGGGTCTCCAAACTGAACATGGTATTCAAGGTGCTGCCTCACCAGTGCTGAGTTCAGAGGGACAATCATTTCCCTAGTCCTGCTGGCCACACCATTTTGGACACAAATCAGGATGTTATTGGCCTTCTCGGCCACCTGGGCACACTGCTGGCTCATGTTCAGCTGGCTGTCGACCAGCATCCCCAGGTCCTTTTCCATGGGCCAGCTTTCCAGCCGCTCCTCCCCAAGTCTGTAGAGTTATCTGGGGTTGCTGTGACCCAAGTGCAGGATCCGGCACTTCTTGTTAAACCTCATACAACTGGCCTCAGCACATGGGTCCAGCCTGTCCAGATCCTGCTGCAGGGCCTTCCTACCCTCCAGCAGATCAACGTTCTCTCCCAACTTGGTGTTACCTGCAAACTTAATGAGAGTGCACCCAATCTCTTAATCCAGATTATTGATAAAGATATTAAACAGGACCAGCCCTAATACTGAGCCCTGGGGAACACCACTTGTGACCGGCCACCAGAGGGATGTAATTACATTTACTACCACTCATTGGGCTTGGCTGTCCAGTCAGCTTTTAATTCAGAGTAGAGTACACCCCTCCGAGCCATGAGCAGTCATTGACAAAGAAATGCATTTGCAACAAGAAGTCTCAAATAGCAAAGTTCTTGCATGAGGCAGTATGCTTCAGGTCAAGTCTTACATGAGACCAAGGCTTCCAAATAGACCATTAATGTAAAATACAGAAAAAAAACCCTCGTATACCCTTACCTGGTTTATATTTTGGGCAAGACGTGGGTATTAACTCCTTCCTTTCCCTGAACTGTCTGACCATTTTTTTTGGAATGTTGACAGTTTTGCAGAATCAATGTCCTTTTTTCTTCTTGAGGAAGGCCTAGGCAAAGGTGACCAATGCAGCCCAAGCAGTGCAAGCAGAATGGCCCAAATCCTTGTACGTAGCTCTGAACACATAATCTAGGCTAAGTCACAGAGCTGATTTGCCAAAAGGACACGAATGAAAACCAACTTCAGTTCCTGCTGGCGGCAAGCTTGGAGGAAAGATGATCTGTTTAAGTCTAGTCTCTTTCCTTGGGCAGTCCCTTGTTCAAAATGAGAACTAAAATAATATCAGAGTGCCAATATGTTTACTGAAAAGCCCTGCATGGCGTAAGCACTGTGCGGTCCAGGTGACTGTCTGCCAGAGAGTCTGCACAGAGAGGCACGGCAGAGTTTTCCAACACGATGTGTTTCTTGCACACTCTTCTTCTAAAGTCTCTGTACTTCTGCAGTCTATTGTGCTTCAGTAGTAATGGCCCTAAGGACCTGAAAACTTCCAGTTTATATTTCAACCAAACACATTTCTCCCGGAAAAACAAAATGTGGAGCAATTCAAAGCCAATTTGTCCTTTTCAGTTATTTTTTAAGGAGGCAGTCTCTCTGGCAGGGGCAACAGTTCAGCTTGAAAGAAGGATGGGATTGAGGCTGGGTCTCATTTCAGGTCCATTTCTAAAATCTGATGGTCACTGTGAAACCCAGTAAGCTTTTTTCCTGCACTGGGAGAAGGCAATGTTTTTTTTCCCAGCAGCTTAGAGGACTTTTCTGGGAATAAGAGGGCATGGGGTGAAATGTCACAGCTTTAATGGCAAGTTACCCAGGCTTTCTTTGTTAGCGATATGTGATATATTTGCATGTCTACAAAATATTTGCCACACTCTTTCATAAGGCAATGAAGCCAGGCTTTGAAATGCTGAGTAAATCTTTATTCCTTTTTCATGCCCAGTTTAATTTATTCCATCAGCACTGGCTACATAAAGACATAAATCTTCCCATGGAACAGTACAAAACAACCAGCATCAATTTGTAATTTCTAATGATTGAGCTGCAACTGGCAGGTGGCCAGGAATTAGTGCACTTCATCTTTTCCTTAGGTTTCATATAATAAAGTGAATAATTGGAGTAATCAATTTGGGGGGGGGGGGGGGGGGGGGGGGAGGCGGGACATGGACGGACACACACCAAAAAAAAGACCAAACCAAAAAACTGCACCTGTTTTGCTCACAGCAGAATTTGGAGAGTAGAACCTACCAGTTAGAGACTACAGCATCCTGGCTGGTAAGAGGCCTTGATTCAGGCAGAAACAAAGAGAGGTCCTGAAGTTCATGGGGAAAGCAAACACCTTGAATGTTCAGCCATATCTCCAGAGCTGCCCAGTCATTTGTCACTGGATATCTACAGAAGGTCATGAGGTTGCCAGCTCCACTGACTGCGAAGTGTGACAGAAAAGCATGGAAAGAATCAAGTGTCATCCTTCCTAGCCCCAGTCTTCAAACTCTCATAGTGCTATTGACTTCAGCTAGTCTAAACATTTGCTTCAGCAGAGAGTAAGATTTGAAGAATTTAGGGTGTTCAAGGGAAGATATGTTTCTAAAATAAGCATCTTAACAAAAGTGCTCTTGAAGTAGTATGGATTATCTCCTTCCTCCTCGCCTTTCATGTCTTCCTACGAGAAAACACACTGAAGGGAACAAGCCTGCACTGGGAGTGGCTTCCTCATGGTTTTCAGGCAGTGGCTGTGGGTAACCAGTAGCTTGAAAGAGAGAAGCCCATGGATAAAGTGCTTGAGGAACTAATCCAGGACGGATGTGGGAGCACATTCAGACTCCTCTTCCATAATGGCTGGCAGACTCAACAAGCTACAGTGAACTCTGCAGTAGACTTGGATCTGTAATTACTCTGGTTAGGTGCATGCTAGTGAGGGAGAGGGGAGGAAGAGGTGGCATAAGCCTCATGCACCAGTCAGAGCCCACTACCTTTGAATGCACGTTGCTATCTGAACTGAAGGAGCAACTGGCAGAGGTAGTATGTTGTTACTGTACAAGAACAGATGGTTAAAGGGAGATGAGATACATTTCTGTCTCTGCTAGCCAGCAAAAATACACGGATATTCAAAATCCTGGCTTCTCTTCCTGATTCTGGGAGGAAATGTGGCCTAAGCCAGTACACTCAACACAATCAATCACTTAGTTTTAGTATGCAATCTTTCTAAAAGGCAGATTGTCATAAAAGGGATCTTAGCTCTGTATACATCTCTTGTAAAACCTTTCCACAAACTTATTTTTTAGATGTATAAATGGTCCCTATCTGTTTCCTCAGGCAGTGATACAGGGCTGACTTAAATGGAAAACTGAAAAACTGGGTAGCTGAGACTAATAACCATGACCTTCCATGAGGCTGGTAGCTCACTGCGCTTTTCTGTAGCTCAAAGAACAAATACTGTTGTGACCACTTATACCGCTGGTTTTTTGCAGTTATGCCCTTCAGTTTAGGATTTCAACTTATCTGCCTGCCATGTAAAAACTTATAAACTGGCATTTTTCAGACACAGCATGCAAAGACTTTGGTCGCTGGACCACGTTCAACTCTTACCAGGTGTAAGAACCTCATGTGCATTGCCATGTCCAGGGGTTTAACCCCAACATAAAAGCACCTTCTTTCTCAGTTCATTCCCTTTCAGGTTTTCTCCTGAAAGCCTTAAGATTTCAAACTGGTTCAAGAAAAAACAGTTAGGGAAAAAATGTCTGGTTTAGAAGAGTAATCTATTTTCCTCCATCTCTTTTTCAGAAATGGTCAGACTGTTAAAACATTAATTACAAAAAAAAAACCAAACCACAAAAAAACCAAAAAACCCAACAAAACCTCCACACACACACACACACACACACAAAACAAAACAAACCAGAAACAATAAAAAACCCAAAACAGAAAAAAAGCCAGCCTGAGGCAGAGCATGAACATGGAAAGTTTCAGTCCAAATGATTAAAATTTGACAAAGCTATAAATCCATGAAAAGAAGAACTTACACTGGAGAGTGTTAAGAAAATTTAATACCCACATTGTTATTCTTAACGTTAATTACATAATGCATTAATAAATGGGTAGGGGTTGTTATTCACAGAGGTGCATTTGGCCAGTACAGCACTTACTGCCCCTTAGGAATTCACTCTCTCACAGCAGCTGCTGGAAGAAACGTTATCTGCTGGGCAGGCACTGCTGTGTTGTTTGGAACTGCGAGAAAGGAGTAAGATCCCATGTAAGGTTATGAACCCCTTTTCAACTTGTGCTATGTATCATTAATCTTTAAACATGATGTTCCTGTTCACATTCAAGCAAATACCATACTGCCATAAAAGTTTCTTAAAAAAAATAATCATCGAACTAATTATAAAGGTAGTGAACAGAGAAGCTGATTCATTTTAATAGGCTCAAATAAGAGATAATGATCTAAATACCTCCACATTTTAGGAAAATGTGTACCTGGAACCTACCCAGGGCTTTCACAATGGGCTGAACCAGCTCCTTCAGACTCTGGGAAAGTTCAGACCCACATTCCCACTCTCTGGCTCGGAACCATCTCAGCTTTGATCTTGTGTGTATTTCATCAAGTTGCACACCACTGGTTCCCCATTGCGGCTCAGGTCGATTGCATCATTCAAGAAAAGTGCTACGGAAGGTGTGGGGCAAATAACCATTTTTGGTCCACACTTACAACACACACACGCACACACACAAAGAAAGAAAAAATAAGAAAAGAAAGAAAAGACAGAGAGAGAAGGAGGAGGTGGCACGTGATATTGTAGGAGCCATTTTCACTAAGATGTGTTGCTGCGAGGGTGAAATGCTGCTATCATGAGGTTTATTCACTCTCAGCCAGAAGTTGTGAGCCTGAAAAGGGGATTTCCCAATGAAATTTTGTGGTTTGTGTTACGCAGAAAGTAAGAGCCTATGAGTCTTAATGGCCACTGAAAGCTTTAAAGACATATCAGCATGCTTGATACACGGACAGGCGACTGAGCAGACAACTGCAACTGACTTCCCAGCAGATGGATAATTTCCATGGGCTTCACATTTGCTTAGGAAAAAATCAAGACTTGAGCTCCTGATTCCTGCCTCAGACTGGAACCAGTTTGAGTCTGTGGCGATGTTTCCAACAACATATTTGTTTGGTTCTCTCCATGAGCTCAGCCTGAATCCTACTGATTCGGAAAAATGAGCCAGAGCAAATGGCCCAGCTTGGGAGTGTTTCATAAGTACTGATATGACACATAGAAACCAGAGTTTGCATGCCTGGAGGAGTGCTGGCACCATAAGGGATCTTTAAGCAAATTTGCCTTCTATTTGTTCAGGGCACCAACATAATGTTTCACAAGGCTCTACTCGCAACCTCTAAATTGCTCGGTTAACCTAGACTTAATCCCACCAGAAAAAAAAAAAAAAAACAACCAGGAAAAGAAAAGAAAAAAATCTCCTTAATCCATTACATTCTTCAACTCAAATATTTTACTGAAGAAGTGGCTTTTAGACCCGGTTACCCAGCTTACGATGAATTTAAGAAACACTTTGTGTCAATGTTTTCAACAGACACCAGAACAGATAGACTGTTCACTGGTGAGCACTGAACAAATGAAACAGCTGCATCTGCCCTGCACCACTGTTCCTGCAAATGAGGCCATAAATGCTTACTAATCTCTAAGGAGCTTGTGCAGCTATTCAGGGAAGGGCCACAGAGAGCAGGAGACCTCCTCTTTCTCATTTCATTTATCTTAATGCCATCATAAAGCAATAAGTGAGGGCAGTAGGCTCCCTGACTTGTGATTTCAAAGGAAGGTAGCCCTATATCCATAGTACAACCTGGTTCTAAATGAATCCTTAGTAAAAAAAGCAACAAGAGATTCTTAGCGGTAAACAGTATTAATCACCATTTCCCATTGGTGAAGCCTAATATGAAGTGATTAAAGACTGTTTACAATGAGGGAGGGAGGGTGTCATGGGGGTGGTATTTGGTTTGACAACCATTCATTTCCCAAAATCCCTGGGAACCATATTCTTGGTTTAACTCATGGAAATACCTGAAGTCAAAGGATTAAGACAAAGTATTATTCCTTTCTCACTCCCTTGTGCCACAGTCTCCTTTCTCTGCCTCTGTCAGCCAGTGTCCAAAAGTATCACTGTCTGCAAAGACCCTTAACCCTCCCCCCGAAGGTGGTTGCTGTCTGCTGCTCAGACCCCACAGCCTGTGAGAAGGTTTTTGGAATCTGGATGAGCAATTGGTTTCTGCAAGACCTGTTTACCAAAGTCCATTTAATTCTTTTGGCTTTGGGCACAATCTTGTGTTACTGCTGTCATTTTTTTCACTGATATTTGGAGGCAGTTTCTTTGCAGAATAAAATGCCTACAAGCACTGCAGGTTGGTTGCCTCATGCCTGGCAAATCTCCAGCAGCTAACCCATGTCCTGCTTATATTCCAGGAACCTTCCTTAAATAAAATTAATTTTTGCTTAGGTGGACTTTTATCATCAAGCCAAAAATATAGGGATCAGAGCCAATTAATTATTAGAGATAAACAGAGCCAAGGTGATTATTAAGTCCACTTTACCATTCTTTGGAATTTTCTGGTTGCTGCAATACTGAATCAAAGGGATTTTCCAGCCTTCCTAGCCCTGAGTAAATTTTCCTTCTTTGCAAATATCTAAGCTCTACAGTTTGGTTTTTTTCTGAAAAGGAAAAAGATGTAAAAGTACATGAATGCATTTCTCTTCTCCAAATATGAAATGTAGCAGTTTGGGTGTGGTGATATTTGGCACTTCGACAGGGTTTTGGCAATAGAGGTACTTATCAGTGCTTGCAAGCAACTTGGTATAACCAAGACTCTGTGTGATGGCTATCCCACTGTGGCACTAGGATGTATTCAGAGTACAAAACCATTCACTGTGCAGGAGAAGTTGTCTTACTAGACATGCTGGGGAAACAAAAGGGAAAAGGGAGACAAAAATACTATTTTAATCTCACAAAAGCGCAAACTAGACAGGAATGTGATATAAGATGTCTGAAACAGAGCTTAAATACCACAGTTTAGAACTCATGGAATATAAGAAAAGACATGATCCACACATGCACTCTTCCTCTGGGATCTCCTGCCAACAGCAGGAGCTGAGGATAGTCAGCATGTTATAGGATTTAGCTCAGACTCTCTCTTCCAGCGAAGTAAAAAGGATTAAATTTAAGATTTGTAATACATGTTCTACCACTGCAGGAAAAGCACCGAGGGAAGTGCAGTGCTGTGCTAATTCCAGGTCTTGCAAGAGAGCACCTTGTCTGCAGAAGAAAAAAATGTGACTGTGAATAGGTACAAGAAGCAACATCAGGAACAATTAACTGCAGGGGCACAATTTAATGGCTTTTTAAAGTTTCCATCACTCAGTCATAGGGAGGGGTGGGTTTTTTTGACATAAACCAGTGACAAATTGCTGGTGAGAACAGAGCCAAAGGAATGGTTCTGTTTTAACATCAGGAGTTAATCGACCCAGCATAATCACACACTTTGGTTATATTTATCTAATATAATTCACTGAGAAAAATTCTTGAGTCAAAATAGCAGGTTTCCAGAGTCAGTCAGGGAGCCTGTTAAATAAATACCACGTTTTGAGGGGGAATATATCAAAAGGAAGTTTCACGTTTCTCAAGCAAAAGGTCTGAGCCCTGGCATTTTTCTCTCTGCTGTTCAATTCCACAAACATCTGAAATAAGGCAGTCTGCCTGCTACTGAAAACTCCCAATGAAACCAGAAACTGAGGGAATATCCCAAAAGGAAAAGACTGGATGCTCTGGTGAGGCACTGCACAAGAGCTGTCCCTTGCATGGCCGCCTTCAGAAAATGTCAATGCCAAATTACTGAGTTTAGCAGTTGTCTTCACTCCAGCTAGGCCAAACTAGGGATAAGAAAACATTTTAAAGATAAAATGGCTTAGTCAAGAAAGATTGTCCTTTAGATATTATGCTGGAATGCTAAGTTTTTATTCCCAAACGTTCAGCACTCATCATGTCTGCATCTAAGGCAAACAAGCTATTTCTGAGAAAACCTGACCAGATACTGAGAGAATTATTGCAGGGGCTATAAGAAACTTGGTGTGGTAATTTGCACTCTTGCTCTCAGGCACCTGAGCTAGTATGAATATCTCATTCCTGCACCAGATGATATGTCAGCTTTGAGTCTCCCAGGTAGAGATATATGACCTCTTTTCAACCAGGCATATTTTTAGATAAATTTATCTTCAAAAATAAGATGCCAAAAAGAAAAACTTCTCTGGATATTATTAATGTAGGAGAGCAGTATTTATTATGAGAGTATTTTTGGTGGCTGGTTGCTTTCCACTACTTG
This sequence comes from Falco cherrug, assembly GCF_023634085.1. NCBI lineage: Eukaryota > Metazoa > Chordata > Aves > Falconiformes > Falconidae > Falco > Falco cherrug. The sequence goes on along the minus strand of NC_073704.1, from coordinate 26,718,758 downwards.
GTCCAATGAAGCGGGCTTGTCAAGATTGCCATTTCATTAGTCCCTGTGCTGCCAGTGAATGAAAGGGAACATCCAAAGACAAACACTTCACTGCAGCCTATCTTTCTTTTACTTTTTTAGTGAACCTCAGTTTACGACCAGCTTTAGAGAAGGGACTCAGGGGTCATGGATCTTAAATTTGGCCATTATGTTTTTAGGCATGGTAAGTTCTTGTTAAGGACGGCAGTGAAGGAAAGCACCTTTGCTGGGATTTCTGATCTAAGGCTATATGCAAGGAATGTTTGAAGCTGAGATGTTTTTACGTAGGTATTAATTGAAAGATTTCCCGAAACATCTCTTCCACCTTGAACCCAAGGCAGTGCCTAAAATTAGGGACCATTTTTCTCTGCTGGTAAGGATTCACATCCAGGATAAATATGAACACCTGCACAGAGCCTTTTCTAGGAGCAATGCAAGTGTAAGGTGAGCAGATGATTATTTCCAATGGTGGCTTAGACCCTGCACAAAACAGAATAACACAGCAAAAGGAACTTTGGAGAGATTAGGAAAGAGGTATTGGAAAGGGCTCTGAATAAAGACAAATGGAGTGGGTAAAAGTGCTAATTGGGAGACTGACAAGGATAGCAGAGAGGATGGGAAAAAAGAGAGCTGGCCAAATCAAGTAACAAAGAGAGTATGCAACTGATGATCCAAGGACTTTGTTAAAAGGCAGCCAAGGTCAGGGAGACCTCGAGCAAAGGGACCCGGGGAAGACCCTTCCAAAGTGCTGACAAGAGGGGGAGAGGTCAGGAAATGGAGACACTACTGGAATCCTCGCATTGGACCTTGCAGTGAGGATCCAAACGATGTCTAGTTCTTTGAAGAGATGGAAGAAAACTGTTCTGAGGGGAGAAGAGAACTACACACAAGGTTTCTTGAAAAAACAAAGGAGAAAAGTAGTTTTGTCAGAGAGGACCCTTGAAAAATTTGCCTTTTAGAAAGATCTGCAAAGAATTTTTTCTCTCTCCTGGACTCTTACATAGTGTGTTCTGCTCAGGAAGCTTTTTGCAAATCAGCCATGTCTCTGTATTTTCACACATTCTGTGGCTTTGTTCCCCAACACACAGCTGAAGCGGAGACTGGAGGATGGAGTGCAGAGACTTTGTAATAGGGGCTTATCCCTCAGCCTCAGGTGGGTATTAATCATTCTGCCTGGCCCAGCTTGATGCCAATGGCAAATAAACACAACGCATTGATCTGTGCTCAGAGGGACTGTTGGATTTGACACTAATCCCTTTTGATTTAAAATTCTTTACACTATGGAGGAGGTGAGTGCATTTTGTCAAAACCAAGAAACACTGCAGGCTGGAGAAAACATTGGAGCATCTTACAACAGGCAATTTTTATTTTGCCAAAACCTCCAGAGAGCTTGAAGTGTTTTCCTGGGCCCTTTCGCAGCATTCTTCTAAATGTTAATCCAATTCCTACTACTTGGATATCTCTGAGCTACTGCCCCTTCCTAATGTCCATGCTTCTGGAGAAAGATTCTCAGGGGTTTTGTACAATTCCTGCAGCAATCAACCTGAAGGAACACCTTCATACCTTTTGCAATAAGGCCTGCATCTTGGTCAATACACATTTCCTTTAGCAGAAAATGGATGTTTTCTCCTCCCTTCTCAGTTATCTTGGTAGGTTTATTACTATGAAGGGACTGAAGCACATGACTTTTCAACCTCTACTTAATTTTGCACTTGCTACGATGCTGTTTGAGAGCTTGTTGCATGAGTAGACATTTGAAAGCCAAGGGGCCTTGACCCAGACTAGGCCCATTGCCCTTTTTGGTATGGTGGAAATCTACATGGTATGCAAAGGGTTACTTAGGTCTTCTGGCTGACACTGCCTCTTCCCTCAATAAAAGCTGCAGAGGGTTAAATACATAATAAACCCAGTGGGGAAGGAGAAGAGAAGAGAGGCTAGCCAAGCTGTTTCTTGTGCAGCAGTGCCAAACTGGTTATTTATAGCACCCGGGACCAGAGGCTGCCATTTTCTCTTTTCTCACTCCCTGTGAGGTGAGAGGCATTTTCACTCTCCCCTGCTCCCTCTCTCATAATTTTGGCAGCTCTTCTCCTTGAACTTGACCAAACGCAGCCAACCTCAACACAGCTGTTTGATAAACAGAAACAGGGGCAGCAGGCCGGGCTTTGAAGAGGCTTTTGCAAAGCAATAACTGAAGGTTTGAATAATGGTGCGCAGTTGGCTGAAAGCTCTTCTCATTTGGAAGGACATCAGGCACAAGCAAGAGTCCGTCGAATAATTAACAAAAATGGAGAGGAAAAAGATGCCAAGACAAACAGGGGCTTTTGAAATTATTACTTCATGGCCTCTCTTCCAAGCATTCAGTTATATACATGCACACATACTAAAGGAATAGCCTTATACGTGTGTTTGAGCAAGCTTGGTACCATGATGAGATGTCGGAGGAAGCTTTTGACACATCCAGGAAGAAGAGAAAATATGACACAGGTGAGACAAATTAGCACTTCACCCAGAAACCAGAACATTTCACCCACCTTTTTGCTTCCACATTTTGCTTCCATGTGCAACTTACAGATGCAAAATGGGGGTAACAGTAATAAATAAAAAAAAAATAGATTAATGAACATTCAAAGTTAGAGGAAAGTGATAAAAATAGACAGACTATCTGCTGCCATCTGAACCCCCCTTGGAAATACAAAAGACTGGCAAGAGGCTTTGCTGACCTAACTGTACCTGTGCAAGTTCCCATCCTCTGAGGTGTGAGTGTTCAAGAAAAGGAAACTTCTTCCAAATGGGATGGGCAGAGGGAAGTATCATTGTTTTGTTTTCTTTTTAAAAGATATTCTGCCTGGACTTTTAGGATTGGATCAGGATGTGGAAAAGGTTTAAGAGAAAAGACCGGTGCTCTCAAGATGGGTTAACACCCAAATTCAGAGTCGTGGACATCTACCTCAGAGCTCAGTTCTAATTTGCCTTTTGTGTCAGAGCTGGCCCTGGACATCTGGTGGTAAACAAGTTTCAGTTTATTTAGACATCATGCCTTAAAAGGGAAAAACATCTGATGAAACCCAAAGCTCGTCTTAAGACATATTACCCCCAAATTTTATGTAAGCCATATTGCCCCAGTGAAAGCTTGGTCCTAAATACCCACTCTTGTACATTGCCTAGTCATGTTTTCAGTATCTCAGGAAGTGGGTTTCCATTCTTCCCTTTATAGCATTTCCCACTGACCTGGGAACCCCACACCAGAAGCTTTGGCATGCTCTTTTTTTCCCTGTCCACCTGTAATTTTTTCACTGGGAGGGAGGAATGAAGTAATGAAGGACCATCCCATGACTATATTTTTTCCTTAGCTTCTAGCACAAGCAAGACATTGAGGTTCCACAAGCAGCTAGAACAATTGCCTTCTGTGAACTTGACAGGGGATTAATTTTGCACAAGGTGTTTCTGAAGGCTTGCAAATAGTTCCTGAATTTCAGTGTCAGTGAGTGCCTCTGGCAATAGGTTAACAAGAGTGTTAAAGAGAGAAGGCTTGTCTTTCTTCAACCAGCTGACAGACTATGGTCGTTAGCAGTCCCCGCTTTCCACCTACACAGCCCTGGCCTGGAGATCTGTCTCCATCATGTGATCAGCCCCAGTCCCTCTGAAGGCATTTATTTCTGCACTCACACTGGGCCATGCCAGGTCTGTGGAAGTCTGTTCATGATGCAAACATTTTACTTAGGACCCAGGCTCCCCTCTGTCTCATGCTATGTGCTTCCCTTGCTGAGGAAGCACATGCTAATGCATAGCAGGCCCTGGGATCAGGCTGTGTGGATGACAGCTTCATAGCTAGGCTTCCATTTGCTCCACGCAGTGATATTTAAAGATGTGATCAGACCTTGAAAACATTTGGGACCCGATGTGATTAGTGGAGGCTTGCTCCAGCACTGTTTAGACTGGCAGGGGAAACACAGCATCTACCATCTGCACTGGTGGCATGGAGCCAGGAAAGGGGGTTTTGGGTGGTGCTTAAGAGAAGGACAAAGTTTTACCCCCTTCCAGGCCTCAGCATTGGTTGTGGACACTGGCTGTGCTGACAGAAGGCAGCTTTTACTGGCACAACAGGTTGTGCAGTCCAGGCCTAGCACTGGCAGAAAAGATCTGAATTAATGCCAGCAACAAAGGTGGTTTCTTGGACAGTCATCTCAAAGGAAGGGGACTGGAGACCAGTGATTTGCTGAGCAGCCGCCAGATGCTAACCACTTTAAGCACCTCCAGGAATGAACTGGATTTAGCCTGCTAATTTCTGAAGTAAAGCACTCCAAAACCCATTACCTCCTTTCTTCACAAAGTCACCCATAAAGGTCAACTGGAGGTGCAACCCCAAATGAGGGACCAAGCTCATGACATGCAAGAAGGGGCTGCTGTTTCAGAGTCATGACAAGTCTGACAGTGCTGCATTCTTGGATTGCCTCCATGAATTTGACAGGGGACTAGGAAAAAGGATATCTAGGTGCTTTCCCTCTTTGCAGGATTTGTCCTGGGGGTAAATTGTTTCATCCACGAGGTCCTTGTCTGTGAAAACAAGTGAAACTAATGTGTCATTTTTCTCTTTTCTCTCTTCTTAATCCATCACTCTCTCTAGTTTGGCAAATGTGTTTTCAGGCATCTGAAAAACCATTGCTGCAATTCTTTGGAACTACTTTTATAAGCAGAGATTCCTTCCAGAGCAGGTGCCCTACAGCACAGAATTTTCAGCATGATTTCTTCTTCCTCTTAGCACAAAGAAAACTAGACTCCCAGGCATCTACAGAGGTGTTGATCTTCTGTCTTTGCAGTGTATAAAATAACAATTCTTTGCAAATTTTCTCTTCAGGGGGTGGTAGATCCAGGCCTAGTGTTTAACCAGAATGGGTTCCAGTGTGGCATACAGTAAATGAACAAGGCAGTTGGGAAATTTGGATGGAGAGAGGGAATTCATGAGCAAAAGCATTGGACAGAGATCTTATGACTTCTGAAATATGCTGGCTTTTGAGCCTCCTCAGCAGAGAAACAAAGGTAGACACCTAGTGTATACTCCTCTAGAAAGGTATGTTGGAGAACCTATAGATGACAGCCAGCCATGGAGGACAAGTGTAAAAACCCCCACCTGTCCATAAGTCATGAGGTGGGTATGTTGTATTCAGCACTGCCAAGAGACCAGTCCAAGTGTGGTTCTCTGTTAATGTACACAAACAAATAGAAATCAGAGTTGTGAAGCTATGAAAATATAATTAAGAGATTTGGTTCTGTCCCCTGTGTGACCTAGTAGCTCTAATGTAGAAGGAAGATCTCTAAGCCTTTCACCCTCAAACTGTTGGAGCCAACGTGGTGCAACTTCTGTGAAGTCACAACCATTGACAAACATAATCTGAATCAGACCTGTATTTGTGTCCCCTGCAATGACTGAGGTGGTTGTCCTGAAGGAAGAGATGCTAACATGAATTCACCTGTTTATGGGCAGGTCAGGAACCTGCTAAGGAACACAGCAGGGACACACTATCTTCTTCTGTCTCAATGGCATGACAAGTTCATCTGGAGAGGACAGGCTATAAAATGCTGCTATGTGCATGGGAAACATCCTATTAATAGGCAAGGGACACCAAAAGCTAATGTGCCCCACTACTCCTGGAGCCTTGAACTACAGGATAAAATCCTTTGGCATTTCTCTGCCTCCATGCAGGTTATCTAAACCTGCCAAATGGTGAACTAAGCGTCTGTACAGAACTGGAAATGTTTGCTGAATTCTGACTCATGACTTCAGATGTCTGTTGACAAACAGAGAACTGTGATTCCCTCCGTGTGAAATGATAGGAGCAGAGAGATTTATACTGTGGCTGCTTCTTTGACCAAGTCAACTAAATAACCTAGCATGGCTGTGTTTTCTCCTGTGGATGAGCCTAAATCATATTAATAAACCATTTTTTGGGTAACCAAGACCAGCTAACATCTTCTGCTCCTCGTTGACCTCTGTCTGAACACTGATTGTACATATATGCCCAGATCTCATATAACAAACATGACCAGGAAGTTTCTTGATGTCATTCCTGGTTTATGTAGAGCACAGCACCACAGTAGTCCATTTCTAACCAGTCTGCATCAGATATGTATGCTTTACCCTTATTGCTAATGATTCTTTAAAATGACCATGTGTGTATGCAACAAAAAATCAGGGAACAGTGACAGTAAGATGTTTGTAGTACACCTCCTGCCCCAAAGGATCTGGTAGATGGTTTGGAGGGCTTTTTTAACTGTGATCTAAAAGAAAAAAACCACAAACCTAAAACCCCAACAAATGAAACAAAAAATACCCCATATTATAGGCAACTCCTCCAGTCACCTGGGGACATATGCAGCAATCCATTGAAACTCATGGAGGGGGCGATGGAACAAAATGATTCATTTTTGGGCTTTGACTAGTCTAGCAGAGATAATGTTGTTATTCAAACATGACCAACACTTCTGTCCAGCAGACAAAGGCTGCGGCACTGGAGTCAGAAGGGCTGGGTTGCTCTCCTAGTGCTGGTGTTGGCTTGCTGCTGGATTCTGGGCAAGTCCTTCTCCATTTGGAAAGAAAAAGAAAAAGGAAAATAATAGCATGGGTACGGAGAGCTTGGAAATCACATAAAGTAAGAGGAGCTGAGTGTAACTGCTACGCAGCAGTGTCTATGGAACCACTGTGGTATGTTTGCATGGGCCCAAGCCCATGTGCGTGGGCATGGACATAGGCTGACTGCCAGGGAAGGAACTTGCTTGTTGCCTTAAATTGGGCCCAAGCTCTTGGACACATGAGTCTGCACAAATGGGAATTGTAGATGATGCCTTAGGCTATGATCCATGCCATCAAGAATTATTCCAGGTTTAGCCCCATCCTAAGCCCAAGCACAGGCATTTTAAGCTTGAGATACAGCCAGCAGTGCAATGAAGCTATAAGCTATAGGGTGCTTAATTCTGTTCTCAAACCCCTCTTCACCCTGTGGTGTAGACCTAACTCCTTCTTAGAGACTGCTTTCTCAGAACATCTGCAGGAGACTCCCTGGCACCAATGGGATGAAGAAATTGCAAAACACAAGGGGTGTGTGTGTGATGGGGGAGCAGCAGCGCAGCTCTGGCCAGACTGGCACTTCCTTCAGGTCAGTGTCGAGAATGTGGCTACAATGTGCGTTGGAGACCCACCAGCTGGGCTGTGAGTAGTCATTCTCAGGTGGAACTGTGCATGGTGTTAGTTGCACTGCACAGTGGGGCTGCTGGCCACAGAAAGAGCCAGCCTTAGGCAGGGTCATCCAACTGGCTGTTCAGCAGAGCCAGCTCTTGGAGCAGAGGTTTCCTCAGAGAACAGCCCATGCTGGGGAAATTTATCTGATTTTGCTTGCTCTGGATAAACACTGAACCTGGATTTCAGGTTGGAGAACTTGTTTCCCATTGAATTTGTTCTGTCTTGTGCTTTCCTACAGGAATGACATTGCAAAAGGTACCTCTTTCTCCTTTCTCTTAAATGCCTTTCCAGATTTACACCCTCCCAGCCCTACAGGCAGGCTGCCTACTCATATTTAAAGGCACAGTACACAGAAACCAGAATTACAGCTGTGCAGCCCATGCAGTCATGTCTGCAGGACAAACACGTGCATCAGCAGAGTACGGGAGGCAATGAACAACTTTTTTCCTTCCTTTTTTTTTTTCTTTCTTTCTTTCTTTTCTTTTCTTTCAGGTGCTATATGATGGAATGGAGATATGTAAGAACCACAGGAAGCATTTATTTTAAGTACAGGCTAATGCTGTGAATGCTATTTGCATTACATGACAGCCCTATGAACCACAATATGAATAAGGAAAGGAAAAACTAGTGCTTTCCTGACCAGTAAATCTCTGTGTTCCTTTCTCAGGTTTCCTATCAATGCCAATTTGCATTTCCTTGCAGACTATTAGGGACGTCAATAAGTTACAGAGAGCATCACTGAGGGTTCATAATTGCGTTAGGGCTTTTGTGTAGATGCTGACATATTTCTGGGGGGCCAGAGGTGGGTGGATGCAGGAGCTAAAAAAAGAGATGTTGGTCTGGCTGATATGTATTTCCCTTGATATACAGCAGGTAATTTAAAGCCATCAAAGTGAAATCAGTTTTGATATCCTGAAAACAATGCTCTCTTTGTTCAGCTGCAGAAGAAAGACAAGCAGGCAGGCAAAAGCAAAATATTCTAGCACAAATATCCTGCTGGTTATCAGGCAGATAGAAGGAATCAGGCAGAGGATAACCTCTGTTTGAAATGGTCAGTGTCCTGGCAAATATCAGCATGAGTAACTGGAGTTCATCAGCCTGTACTTACACTTGGATACAGAACACCATACCCGGACACAGTGTTATCTTGCATTAAACTCTCAACCACCTGAGCACCTCAAGTGAAGTGTGATTAAGTGTCCTGCTGACCAGCTGCTCTGTCCAGCTGAGAGTAGGCTGCTTTTCAGTAGTGGGTAAAATCCCTTCTATACAAGTTGGTGTCCTGCCAGGAGATAGCCATCCCTGCTTTTCCTTGGTGAGTCACAAACCACTCATATGGCTGGGAGGCTCACTTGGTCTTGCTTCTCATCTGAAAGCTGCTGCCTCCCAGCCATGCTTCAGGAATGTCTCCAGCTGATTTGGTCATAAGCTCCTACTCTCTAGGATGTCTGTGAAGGGCTGCCTGATTGTCTGCTCACACTTTGCTCCAGCTTCACTCAGCCAATACCTGCCGAGGGAATGCAGAGATCCCAAGTGGCTGGTGTCTCCATAAGGAGCATGAGGAAAATGAGCCAAGGGCGGCCACCAATTCTGCTAACTAGCCCACAGTGGGAGGCAATTTGGAAGGCCCAAAGGTACCTCCATGGTAGCATGTCAAAAACTGAAAGGTGAGTTCACTCTCTACAGGATAGGCACACAAGGAAGTAAAAAGTGACCTCTCAAAAAGATGTAACATGAGCAGCAATCACTTGTTCTCTCCCTATTAAGAAAAGGCCACCCACAGAGAAACAGCAGTCATAATTTTCATTAACCAGAGGGCTAGTTTAGTCTCTACTGTTCAAATTGGATGACAATTTCATCTGCATCCTAAATTACAGAGAGGATACAACTTCTGGGGTAACTGGATTTTGACATCCCCACCCCATTTCTCACCCCTTCCTTCCAGGCAAGAAGACAGCAACAAGCACCACCCAACTCTTGCATTAAGGGTTATCGGATATAGGCAACGTCTGTGGCTGTATGAACGTGGTTTCTCTGGTATGAGAGAAGAGGCCCATTTAGATTCAAGCCAGAGTCAACATGACTCACTGGCTAATACATCCTTCACTGCAGGGCTCAGAAGGTCACTGTAGGTTCAAATCTCACACTGGGACTTGGACTGGTGCTTCACGCTGCGTGGAAGGGAGGGGAGATACTGAGCTCCTGGAGGAGCTTCCTATTGGAGGAGACAGAGATTTTAATCTGAGATCCCTGCTGGCAACTCTTCCAAAGGGGAATTAATTACACAAGGGCAAATTCATCTGTGGTGGGGCTCCTTTAGCTTCTATGGGGCTGTCATGGGGCTGATTCTGTTGTTACTTTGGAGGAGGACTGTGTGCTATTTCTTTCTTTTTGTTGTTGGTTTTGGGTGCTTTTTTATTTTTGGGTTTTTTTGGGTGACCTGGTCTTCTGGCTCATGTCCCCTCTGGCAGTCAAACAGCTTCCAGCTGCCAAAGGTGTGTGTCTTTGTATGAGCCCTTGCAGAGTTGCTGCTCAAGCTTCTGGCCTGGCTAAATCACTACTTTGTTGCTTTGTAGACCTCTTTCTTTCACCTTTCTGCTAGGACCAGGAGAGCAGGGAAAGGGGTATACAGTCCCTCTGTCTCTCTCTCTCTTCATTTCCCAGCCATGCAAATCCCTAACACAAAAGGACTGATGGAAGAGCCACATCTGTCCCCGCTTCCCTACATATCTAGCTTTTTGCTGCTCTTCCACCAGCAGCTCTGATTTTAACATTGCACTCCCTTTGCAGAGAAATGCATGAAGCTGCAACAGTTTGGGGAACTGTTCACCAACAGCTACAGTCTCAGCAGGGGACAAGGGCTGAACAGGTAGATGCTTCCTTTCTGTCATTTCAAAGGTCTTGCTGGAGCTTGGTTCAATGGTCATTTGCAGAGTGATGACAACTAACAAATACATAGAAAAGACAAGAGTTCTTCCGCAGCCAGATTCTGATGGCTTAAGCCTCTTTCTTGATGAAGCAGAGGGAGTATTCATCCCTCTGGGTCAGTAGCAGTGAAATGCAACCAAATCTGGGTGAAACCCAGGACTATGTACAAGGAAGGGAGGAAAGTCCTCATTTCTGAACAAAAGGGGTGACAAATTTAAGGAAAGGTGGATGTCAGGGTTGTCTCAGCGCAGCTGGGATACCTCTGCTTTGGGAAAAGGGTCTCCGTGGAGTTCTTTAATTCCAAATGTTTTGCAGCACCCAGTCTTAGAGCATCATCTAAAAATGAGAGAAAAGTGGAAGCTGTCAGAATCCCTCTTTGTAGAAATACGCTAAAGTATGAAACAGTCTTCCTTACAGACACAACATCTGGGTGTAGAGTAACCAATAAAAAGTATCCAGCTCTCAGCTCCTGCTGCTTCTCTGTCCCAGGTGGCCCCTTCTATCTATCCCCTTGAAATTATCCCAGTGAGCTGCCTCCATGATCACTTTGAATTTTTTTCCTTACTCTTTCTCAAGCAAATGGGAATTGCCATTCACTCCCTGTGTCAGTCACCCACTAATAACCTTGAATCTGTTTGCTGATCAAAATTGACAGAGGGTGAAAAGAAGTATTGTGTTCCTACTATTGCTGTGAAAATAAGCAACTAGGGCAGAAGGAAGAGAAACCCTCTGAAGGGAAATTAACAGCAGGGAAAACACTATTTTTAAACACCAGGATATCCAGCCAAATAACATTATGACCCAGAGTCCACACTCGGTCAGTTCTGGTCTTCACAGGACTGATCGTTTCTGAAGAAGCAGTTGCACAGCAGATTTGACTGGTTGCTGCCTGACTGTCTCATTCCCCATTTTCCTCTGAAAAATCACTGTTTCAGACCCATGGGAACAGAAACAGTTCAAGAGAGCAACCCCAGAGACTACCACTTTGGGAGACACCTTGTGCTAACCTGGCTGCCTGTTCATTTCAAAGGACAATGAAGTAGGTCAAAATCATCAGCTCTGAGGCCATTTGAATAGGGAGGAGTAAAGATGGGTCAAGTAATTTGTTTGCATTAAGTGCATCAGCACTCACAGATGATGCTGACTGAATGTTTTTAAAGTTTCCATTCTAAATCCTCAGAACTGAGGCTGGATGTGAAACCTGGTGATGTTAGTGAGACCCTGCTGTCCTGTCTGATTTGCCACAGAATGGATAAAAAAGGATCTCCAGCAAGGTTTGCTCTGAAAGAGTTAATGTATTTTACAAGGCAAGCTGCCATCCCTCAAGGTCATTTTATCTCTTAGTTACATGAATTCTAGGAAACCAAAGATTCCTTCCAAGTAAGTTGCTGGTTTATCCAAGTGATGCTGTTACAGAAATTGTTGTATAAGATCCAGGTTTTTCCAGGGTATAGTGAGTGTGTGTGGTGTTTAGATTTAGGCTGTGTGCTGCCAAGCTACTGACTCCCTTTTGTCTTCCCTTTTTCTTCCTCCCACCCTCTCTCCCCCAAATCACAAGCCTAAGAATAATTAATAAGAATAATAAATAAACAGACGAAAGTGGAAACATTCCCAAAACCTGTTATCACACAAGCAGTTTCAGTCTAAACCATACTAGTTTCACATCAAGCCTTGGAATTGTCAATTCTCATTATTTGCCCGTGTTGAGTGCAGAAGGAGGAATTTCAAACTCTGTTTTCCAGAATCAAACTCTCTTTTTAATGCGGTGGGGAAAGTTGAGATGAAATATAGGTCTCAGGGGACTTTCCCTGTGTGAAAGCTTATTACAGCTGTAACAAAACCTTCTAATCGGAACAGATTCTATTACATGCATGATATTCTGGTCTTGGGCAGGGGGTTAAATGAGAAAAAGATGACAAAAAGCTTTAAAAGCAATTAAATGAGAACGGCATTCATTCCCCACCTCCTCCTCCTCACTACTTGCATTTGCTGTTTACACAGAACATTTTCTCTTCTGTATTTTGTCAGGGGTCTTCTGAGATCTGTAGGAGTTTTGCTCAGGTTGTTGAATGACATTGTGCAGCAAAGCAAAATTTACAGACTTGGATTCACCCACAGGAACGGAAAACAGTTTAGTGGTGTTTGAAATATAGAAGCCATATTACCATACCAAGAGAGCCTAATGGGCCATCTAAATGCAACATTCAGTTACAGCTGAAGACAGGGAACCACTTAAAATGTGTTGTTGTGTCCAATGTAATAATAAAGTCACAACAGAATAAACCCAAAGGCACAGTTCCTGCCCAAATCAAGGTGTCTCTGGGCCTATGTTGGTGATGTAAATGGCTTTACTAAAACAACTGAGAGGGGAAAAAAAAATAATTAGTGCCAGCTTCTAATGTAGATACGTACAAGTTGTTTTCTTGTGGTTTGGGTTCAATTGATTATATTTGCTATAAAAGAGATGCAGAGAAAGTGAGAGGGGAGAAAGAGAAATATATAAAAAGATGAAGTAGCTTGCTCAGACTCAGAGATTCAGTCATTTTTCTGTGCTACGTCCACTGCACTGTACTACCTCAGTTTCTTGTTGTTTGTGATGGTCTAACAGGATATGTCCACCTGGACTGGTGCCTTTGGGCATCTTACCAGGCTATGGGTGCTCTGCAGCAGGGTGGGCCACAGAACAGAAATAACATCTCTTCAGCTAGGTGAGCATGGAAAGGGACTGCACTATGCAGGGGCTCATTTTAAGACGTGGAGAAAAGACCTGGGAGACAGGCCTTTGGGAGACAGGCCTTTGGTTCTGTTTCCCTCCCTGCCTATGATTTTTTGCCGGGTGAGGCTGGGTGTACTTTCACTTGCTAGTGGTGAAGTAACTACTCAGTGGTCACAATCCAAGGTGCTGGGAATTTTGAACACCATGGGGGCACTAGGTGAAGAGGGCTAGATTATGAACGTACTTATCAAATTCTGATCTTACTGTGCCAATGGCTCAATGAGCTGTTTCAGCTGGTGACAAAGACATCTGAGAGAAAGATGATCCAGGGTTTTATTTCCATGAACCAGTCAGTTTGTATCCTCAAGAGAGGCTTGTCAGGATAGGACAAAGGCTGGCACAGAGTCTGTCACTGTCAGATGCCCTTTTGGAAGAGGCTGGTACTCAGTTCTTGTGCCCAAATCTTAGCAAATAAGAAACAAGTTATCAAGCTTGATACTCCTGGAGTAAAAATCTTTCCTCCTCTGTTACTTGTCTTAATGTGATCTTCATCTGAACCTCCTGGATGATTCACCAGAGCTTTTCTGGGGCAGTTCCACCTCCCTACTCTTTCTTTGTTTAGACATTTACTTGGGAAAAAACCAACATACTGCAGTATGCAACACTAGTAATGTTAAACCCTTCTGGTCTGTAGGTAGATGAAGAGCAATGAAAAGATGCTTCCTGCCTCTCAAGATTTGGATTCCCCTCTGACACTACTCTCTGTCTATTGTAAGCTCTTCTGGGTATGGATCATCTCTTGTTTCGTGTAAGTCTATTGGTTGGCATTTGGGGAAAGATTCGGAAGGTCCCTCTATGAGGGCTACTGTAACATTACTAAAATATTACTAAAATAAAAACAGCAAATGCTGTGGTGTTCAGAGGTAATCCTGCAATGATGATGATCCAGGGAGGAGATCAAAAATCATCTGATCCTCTTTGTTATTCATGTCAAACACTACCTGCATGCTGGGGCTTGAAGGAAGCAATCTCATTTTCCTTCAGCTCTCCCATGGATAGCTCCCTCTTTTCTATCCTCTCCTTCCCCCTAAAAAATACAGGGTAGGGGTGGTCAAATTATAAAGATGCCTTTTAAAGCTGCTCCATGCTGTGAAATGAAACTGAGATAATGAACATTTCCAGCCCAGCCAGAGCACTCTCTGAGGCATACTTTTATCTCCACAGTGCCAGAGATTAACTGTACATTTGTCTTAATGGTATCACCCTTTAGTGTTAATGGAAGTTATGTGTGTAAATCCCTGACCATCCAAATGAGAATACATTTTGAATGATCACAATAAATCAAAGTAAATGGAAGACCCCTACAGGCCAAATTCGTCCCCAGAGCAACTCCTGAGGCTTTTAGGAAGCTTATGCCAAGCAGGCACAGCAAGAACAAACACAGTAGATCATGTCACCTGCTTTATGTTTTCAAAGTAGTCATGATGATGATACTTGCAGTTGTAAAAGGGTAGTTTGCTCCTTAAAAATTACTTGCAAAGGGAAACATCACTGGGTTTCATCATTTGGAGATCTCTATAGTACTTGGAGAAATGGACTCAGTTGTTTCTTTTTAGAAGAAGGTTTATTTATTTACATGTTTGTGATTTATAAATGCATGTTCTTTCTGGTCTGCTTATCTCTCAAAAATGGAAAACTGGCAAGATTACAACAATGAAGGTATCAAAAAAATAATACCTACTGGAGAAGGGAAAATACATTTATTTTCAGCTGCTTAGATCTCTTTGGACTGATGAAATTTTGTGAAAATGTGTCCATTTTAAACACAAAACCTATTAAATTCTCAGCAACAACTCCAATTCCCTTTTCCAAGAAATACATGCAAGAGAGACACAGAAGAATAGAGACATAGTGTTCCTGAGCCTGTAAAGCAGAAACAAGTATCATAGTATAATATATTTTGTCTTTTGTGTTTCATTTAGGCACTATGAAAGCAACAGGCAGACAAACCATTGTCCTTTTCTAATTTGTACATTTATTTTTTTTAGGTGAGAGACAGTGTGACTTAAAGGACACTGATGAGAACTGGGGTAAGCATAAGACAAGAAAGGAGTTTCTTCTTCCAAAAGAGTCTGCAACTATCCATATGTAGAAATGACCCAGAATTATATTTCAGACTTCATCAGCAACTCAGCATTTCTTGAAAAATGCATTAATTCCTATTGCCCACAGTTCCCACATAGAACTGCTTGAGCAGAAAAATGAGAACTAGGAAGTTATACCTTTTTTCCAGTTTTCATTGTGAAACACAACAAAATGCAGAAGGGGAGACAGATCATTGAAGAGAAAATATCAGTACTTAGATTGTTTGATGGGTACACAGAAAATGTATCCTTTTGAGAAAATGGCTTTAAAGTCCTCCTTCAATTTGGCTGATGCAGTGATCTCATTCTCTTCCAATGTTGCTTGTCTCTGAGGATTGCTGTGTCTTCTAGGTGACAAAGTCAATGCATATCAGCTTCCCCCTGCTGTGCAGGATACATCCAGCTTGGTGGCAGCATCCTTAAATAATTCATCATTACAGCTTTGCAAGGAAGAAAGAGAAAAACCCAGCTCTCAATGTCTCCATCCAAGGTCTCATGGTTCTGATAGATCAGATATAGTGCAAGCTGTTAGGGTGTTAGGAAATCACCTAGTCATCTCTGATCATTTTAATGAACCTGGTGTTCCTACGCTGAGTAAGTCTCAGCTGGAATAATGCATTAGGACATGAGAAGTATGTGCAAGGCAAAAGAAAAGTCAGGCTGTTTTCAGTTGGTGTAACCTGCTATACAGATTCTCTTTTCCTCTATGGATATTGATTAGAGATTTGCAGGCTAATGAAGATGGAATCTCCCCCAGAAACATTCACTTTTCTTGTATTCATACTTTCTTTCAAAACCCTCTCTTCCAATGGATGGGAAGAGGGCTTGGAGATAAATTTGCCAATTTCAAATCTAGTTTTCTGTTCAGCTGTGCTCCAATGTAACTCTAAAATTAATTTGTGTGCTACTGACTGCTCTTCAGAAAGATTGTGGTCATTTTCCATACTCAGAGCTTCTCCATTCTTGTTCCTTCAAGAACTTCTATGGGCTTTGTGTCATTAAATCCCTCCTGTTCTGTGTAGAAACCTTTTATGCATTTCTTTATTTATCTAGGCAACCCTGGGCCACCAAGCAGTCCACAGCTACCTGATTCCAGGAGGAATGTAAAGTTGCTATCAAGAGCAATAGGAAACTCTTTTGCACTTTCGAACAATACTCCCTGAGTTACATCACTGCAGAAGTGAAGCAAGCCATTGAGTTAAGATCTACATCTAAAACACACCCACGTTGCAAACTGTTCAAATCTGACCTACTATTTTGAGTTAAATAGAAGTCCCTCCCTCCAATATCTATTTCTGGAAATCAAAACATTTTGTTAGTTTGTAGCTGTTTCCGTCCTCTTTCTCCACTCCCTGAGTGCAACCAAGACTGAAAGCCCAAGAGCCAACAGCCAAAAAGAACAGTTCCTGGCTCAAGTGATAATCAGGAAGCACTGAATTTGTGGTAAGACTAATTAAATTTCTGACCTTTTTCTGCAGTGGTGAGAGGATCACAGAAGTCAGCTGTGAGTTTGACAAGGACCTGCGTTTAAACAGAAAGAGGCTGTGCTGGAAATTAAGCTAGGCAAGTGCTCTTGGTGTCTTTCCATTGACTCCAGTGGTATTGAACTTAAAAAAATGCACTTACACAAAACTTTTCTGAAAAACCCAAGACCCTGGGGACAAAGCTGGGGGAGTGAACAAATGGGGCCTTTTTATCCCCTCTGAGGAGGAGGGCATGCAGCTAAAAAGCAGGTCTTCCATCCTGCCCTCCCCCTTTGAGCTGGCAGCTCCACCTGTTATGA
This sequence comes from Falco cherrug, assembly GCF_023634085.1. Lineage (NCBI taxonomy): Eukaryota > Metazoa > Chordata > Aves > Falconiformes > Falconidae > Falco > Falco cherrug. The sequence continues at coordinate 26,701,935 of NC_073704.1, read as the reverse complement.
GCCAGGAGTAATCAGAGAGATGAACAGCACAAGCAGTATTTTTACAGGATGAACCCGCCAGGTCAGCTGGAGGCCTGCTGTAACCCAATACCAAGTTGTGACCGCAGACAGGCACGATGCAAGGCTTGGGGGAGGAGGGTGGTGAAGGATGGGTGGAGGGAAAGCAGGGCAGTCCCAAAGGAGGCAGAACTTCACTTAGGAGACTTCTGTTTCCCTTTGGTGCCCCTGAAAAATGAATAGTGGGGATTGTTGATGAAATGTGTGAGCCAGGGCTTGTTTAAGGGGGAGGATAAGGGAAAGTGGTGGGGCAGGGACAGGGGCAATGGGAACACCATTTGCAGGAACAAAGAGCACATGTGTACGCAGGCAATGTGTGCCCAGTCCACAGGGGAAGGGGGTCACACAGAGGTATCTGTTTCGTTCATTCACCTGCTTCTCTCTTCTTTTGTGCGTAGTAAACAGAGACCCATATCACTTCAGACTTCCCCCTCCCCACCCCTCCTGACACCGCCAGCGCCGGACCAGCCCGTTTCTTCCAGGGAAGCCTATTGTCTGACCATGACAGAGTTTCCCCTATGCCTCTCATGCAGAGTCACAGACTTGCTGCCGAAGGGGCTGCCTGGGGAAGAAACACCTGCAAGGCGCCACAGCTGTGGTGCGAGCTGCTCTCCTAATGCTCTGTTTAGGATTACAGCACTCCAGAGCATCACATTACTCCAGTGGCTGCACTGAAACCTGGTATTAATTCACATTAGCAAGGATCAGATTTAGCATGTTGGGAGAGGGAGGGCTGTTGTTATTGTTTCTAAAACTGCTGGAGCAAACTAGGACTGGTCTTGCAGTAATCCTGGCAATGGTTAGAGGAGCTTCTTTGTTCCTCCACACCACCGGCCACTCACCCTGTCTCCTCTTGCAGGAATGCCTCTAAACACAGGCACTCATTTTCATGATGGGGTTACTTATATTTATTTTTGATGTGCCGAAGTTAGTAACCTTCAAAGGAAATTTCTGAATGTCATGGAATTGTTTTGGATTGCATTGCAACAGAACAGGGTCTTCCAATACTGGGAGGACAGCTACAGTGTGGTGAGGGATCACCTCTTGCCTGTGCCCGTGATGGAATATCTCAAGATCAGAAATAAAGAAAAAGGGTCTAAGCAGTAAGAACAAGGAAACTCTGGAACAGATTTGCACAAGGACGGTATGGAGTCTTCATTGACGAGTAAATTTAAGAATATCTCTTGAGTAGATCTGATTTTGGCTTCTGGTAGGGACATTCCATGTGCCCTTCAAGGTCTCTTTCAACCTGTTTTTTAACACAGCTATTATAAGGGTGAGGTGGAGTTATTTTTCTAACCTGAAAATTTCTGGTAGGATGCTTTTCTTCCCTTTCCCTACCCACACCACCTCTTCTTTACTGACTGTTGCTTGGGCTGTTTCTATCTGAGGAGTATAGGCATTCCCCAGACTAATGGGTTGCACTTAGAGTGGTGTGTTCAGTTGTCCCTGAAGGGCCTCATGATATCACCCTGGTGTTTTTCCAAGCCAAGGGCTATTCCACATCTGTACAAGTGATCCCTAATTTCAGGTGATGCCTGTTGAATCCAAGGGAACATAACCATCAGTAGCAGCAACTACTGCTCAGTACAGCCTAGTGTTAAATATCACCTGAATGTCCTTGTAGAGCCTTGGAACGGATAGGAAAAAGAAAGTGAAAAAAAGTATTTGAACTGAAGCCTTCAGAGGCTGCAAATCCAACCATGTTTGTTAATTTTATTTACAGTTTCAGAATTATCTTGAAATGTCATTGATATCTTCTGTCTACAAAATTTGAAAACATACCAATGCTTAGCGAGAGAAGGATGGACTAGAACAATAGAGATGGAGATGAGACATGAGGTCCCATGCTCTATGCAGCGCCAGGGGTGAAGAATGAGGTCTAGCACATTGTCTACTGACTCCTGCATGACATATCTTCGTGTAGAGCAGAGAATACTTCTGCCATTTTCTAGAATGTCAACCTTGTGCACAGAAATCTTTGACAGATTTGTAAAGCCAGAAGAGGACATCTGAATATCAGATTTCATCTCCTGTACAAACACATCAAATTTCACCTTATTACTTCTCTACTGAGCCTGAATATTTTGCTCCAGAAAAGCAGACAGGAGATGGGAAATCAAGTGTTTTGTGTGGTGCATTATTCCACTTAAGCTGGTGAACCCCGATTCCCTTCCCCCGTCACCCTACTGCAGTCCCACTGTCCTGATGGGAACTGTACACGCTGCAGAGGATACTCATCTTCAGAGGTCTATTGGCACCTCAAGATCAAAATACTGTAGGATTGACCATCCATCTTCTCTCATACATGCCATGCTGCTGCTCTCAGATGGCAAATATTGCAGGCAGCTTTGTCATCAGTCAGTTTGGGATCGTATTTAGCAAGTTACAGTGATGGACTGTCAGAGCCTAGCTCCCTCTGGAATCAGTGGAGAAAAGTAGCTGCTGCCTGTATGTTAGGGCATCTGTTGTGGCCAGTCTGGATATAGCTCTCTATCTTTATTCTTCTGGTAGATCTCCTGAGACATAGGTAGGTCTCCTGCTGCTGCTGATTTCAGCATTATTGCTTTCTCTTCCTTTCTGTGCTCTGACACCCAAATTTATTGATGTTCACTTTAATTCTCTGGGAAGAGAAAAAAGGAAGAAGAAAATCCTGCCTTCAATATATGCATGTGTTTTTCTGAGGGGTCCCAGGATTACACTGTTCTGTGTGCAAGCTGAAGGCAAAGCTCTGCCAAACTGATTTATCACTTCAGCATGTTATCACTCTCTGGACAACATGATTTCATGCAGGGCAGAATTAATGAGCTCCTCACAGAGTCACAATGCAGCTTCTCAAAGGCCACTCTGGGAAACTCCAAATATTTCTGAGAAACCCCTGGAAGCAATTAGGTGGCTCCAGGAAAACACAAGAGTTCTCTAACTCTGTTAGGGCTGTCCAGGCATCTTCTTCTAACCTGGGTTTGGATATATCAAAACATTCATACCTACCTCTCCTCTCTGAAGATCTAGGGGTTTAAGTACAATGATTTTTTGGAGGGCAAGGAAGGAGCAACAGAAGAGGCTTAGACACTAGTGGGGACTACTTTTCTCTCAGACAACATCGGACACAACAGGGTGTTAAGCTGTCCTGACTGTGGATCTTGATGTCTTTGTAAGAACAGAAAGTATTTCCATGACAGGAGGGGAGGTTCAGCAGAGAGCGCTGAGGGAGCTTTTGCGATGAGACGTAACCACAGCTCCAGTTGCTCCTGATCATTTAAGATCACTTGGCGTTTTCTGCAAGAACAGTAGATGATCAATGTCTGGATAGGGTTCTTGTCAGATCAGTTACTTTGCTTCTGCTTGAATTTTCTTTCACTGTTGGCTTTAGGCACGTGCTTTTTCTACTTTCTTTTTTGAGCTTTTGTAAACATTGTGCTGTGAAAGAGCTACTTCCACTGCTCTCTCCATTTCATTAGGGAGGAAATATCTTCCTGATACTCCTCTTGGCTGGATTTGCTCAGAACGAAAGGTGTTGATGCATTGTCTCATACCAAGCAATACTAACAAACCAAACAAAGAGGAATTTCTCTAAAGACAGTACAGAAAATAAACTACTGCAGAAATAGTGAGCATCATCTAAAAATGACAAAAGTCAAAATAAAGTCAGTTTGTTCTTTTCATCAGGACATACACAATCAAGTAAGTCGCCTGATGTCATTATGGCATAGAAAATCCAACATCTGTATAAGTGATGAAATTTCATAACCTCCCCTGTATAACCTTGCTCAATTTTGACACTTGTGACTTATGATAGGTTTAGAGGTCAGCCCTGAAGCATGAGTATTTTTTCAATCATGCTGCTCCCTCTCATGAATTACGTTAGCAAGGGCTTGGTCACAGTTATCTCTGCAACAAAGAAATATTGTAGTAGAAGCTGTAGCATGGTAGGATATTTACTGTGGTGATGTAGTTAAAATGCCTGGGAGAGAGATTTTCGTTGTTGAAAAGTCTACATAATAAAGTTTAATGTAGTCCATGGGACACATTTTTTCCTTAGAATTTATGAGCGGAGCTTGGTGAGTGATATATATTTTGGTCTGGTCACCAAAATGGAAAATCAGAAGGGGAAAAAAGGCTCAACCAATATAATAATCTTTTGAGTTTTTGGATGAAAAGGATTATTTTGGATCTGAATGAAATGTTTAATTAGACTGACACTGAAATGCTTTTTACAATTATTAGTTACTTAGATCATTTAGAGAGTTAGGGTTTTTTCTTTTGTTGCTTTTAAATGCAATGCCTATTTTTAGTTGTAAAGTATCATTTCAAAACCTCTCTAAAAGTTCTGTTTTTAAAATGCCTGAGAGATTTTGAAAGATGTCAACACTGATATGGTCCTTGGCCAAAAACATTCACCACCCTCTGCTTAGTTTGGTGATCTCCTTTAGTCCTACCCTAACACCAGCTTTTGGCACATTAGCTATTATTATTATTATCAATAATAATAATAATAACCATAATATCATCACCCAGCTGTGCTTAGAAGGCCTGGGCACCAGTCCCAGATCTGCTATGACAAATCTTTTCAACTCTCTGGGCTTCTGTTTCACCTCCCACTCTTTGGCGCTCTTATCTAGTCAGATTTAAAGTCATAGGGTCAGGAATTCTCATATACCGGGTCTCTTATGTACGCACTGATGGTTGCATTACTGCTTCTGCTGCAGTAGTGTGATGGCAGATTCTATTCTCCATCCTCTCCCATCTACCAGACCCTTACAGAGAATCTTGAAGTGTCTCAGCCTCCTAAGACAGCTAGCTCCATGATAGAAGGGAAACAGAGGGAGCAAAATTGAATTAGAAACAGGTTTTGTTTGCACTCTTTATGTGGAGACTAAGTTGTTAGTTTGGGGGAGCAGGTAAAACTAAACTGTGACTAAAAGCTCTGCAGGCAATCTTTGCTCAGGTGTGACTAACTTAAGTGTGAAACAATATAGTATACACCCAAGGAAGATCAGCAAAGATCTGAGGAAGCTGAATGTAAATATGAAATAAAACTGTGAGAAGGGGAATGAAAATGACGCCTTTATTTTTTAAAAACAGGATGCCTATTTTAAGAGGCCTTATTACAGGACAGCCTTTTAATAGGTAGAGGGATGGACCACCACTTTTTTTCCTCTACATCTATTGCTGTGCTCCTGACTAGGAGGTAGGCTGGGGAGTCAGATATATGGAAGAGAGAACCAGCAGTAAACAAGGCACAGATCATTAGAGGCAGTTTGAAAGCCAGCTCTTGCAGCCTGCAGGGGTGCTGGTAGAGAACCAATACACTTTGGAGGCAAGATGGTGTGGAGAGAGTCTCAGAAAGTACTCAAAGAACCTGTCTCATATTGCTTAATTTTATTCTGCACCTGAGCCACCAGGGCTTCATGTATATTCTTAGTAAAACCATTAGAATAGCATCAGAGATACCTAACTGCATCATTTCTTCTTTCCATAGTATTTGACTGCTTGGCAACATGTTTCCAGAAGGGGCTTGGACCTGCTGGGTAACATGCGCTGGAGCAGGGTGCCTTAGCAAAAAACTGCAAGAAGCTTATGCAGAGCAGGAGAGTCTGGGTTTAATAGCAGACAGCAGGGCTGACCTGCCCTGTGTTTCAGGTCTTTTTTTTCCTGACCGTGCTTCCCAGACTACAGGACTAAAGAGAGGTTTTTTGATGCCAAACCACACGGAGGGTCCGTTTCCATGGGTTCTGTGACTTATTCCAGCTGCCTGGAGTGACAGCTTTTGAATCCTGCTTCCTATGTTGCCTCCGAAGCTCTGGACTCTTAAAATCAGCAGAGCTCATTTAGGGATCCTCAGTGCTGGCTTTGCAGGGGAGGAGGGAAGGGGGGCTGCCTCTCCAGAAAGGTTGCTGTCCAAGGGGCTGGGAACGGAAGCAGGTTCACCGTGGTGTGAACAAAGGCCTCCAGGCACACCAGAGAGCATCTGCTCACCAGCTGAGGGTAGTGCACCTGCTGAACAAGTGCAGCCATGGTGCTCCCCTCCCTACCCCGCTCTCTGCAGACCCACGACCTGGTTATTCACACTTCCCTGTGTGACATTGCTGAATGCCTGTCCCAGCACACTGAAGAAACACCTTGCAGGAGGGACTGCAAGGGACTCTGCTGGCAGTGATGTGGAAACTGAGTCAGAAGCTGGTTCTAGCACAGGCCTACACTGTCGGCCCTGACGAAGAGGTTTTTACTGAGTCTTCGTGAAAGCTTCTACATCTGTACTGAAGCTCAGACCTAAATCCTACTGCGTCAGAGGGCGACTTTTTTCTTAATTGTTGCAATATTTCTTCTGGGATTGGTCACCAGGCCTGGCATCAAAAGGGTGATTTTGAGTTGTAGAAAACCCTTTTGAGGGTTTTGTGCTAAGAGTGGCTGAAACTTGCTACCGGTTCATTTCAACTACATCCACTGAACCGTAACTCACTACTGCATACAAGTTCAGCAGGAACGTTCCCAAAACCCCCATAGAAGAAATTTACGGTTGCTCAATGCTCTGTTACTGGCGGCCACAACTGTGTGTGCTCCACATGTCTTTGTAATCACTTAATGACTCATTTCCTTAATCTCTCATTTCCTATAGCCTTATTACAAGCAATTCATAAACCCAGATCCATAGCTGGTCTCTGGCTGTAGTCAGGAAGCACTGAACTGCCTCTGCATCTGGTTGGTTGGCTGAATGACCCCTCTCTATTCCCCTCTGAAACCTTCCAATGGACTCTGTCTTTTGCTGCAGTGACATCTACTGATGAGGTAAGAGTGTATTAACTACATGTTCCCTTGTTGCCAAACCCAGCCAGCAACCACTTCCTGGCTCTAACCAGATGTTTCTGCTCTTCTGGAGCAAATTTCACACTACACCGGGAGAAGTTTTGCACGGTCTTGACTGTAATGTGCTGGTGGCCAGCAGACCTGAAGTGAAATCACTGCAGTGGGAGGAAATGGCTCTTAGTGTCCAGGCTTCTCATTCAGCCATCAACCAACTGATGGTCTTGGGAAGCAAACCTTGCAAAGCAGTGTTCCCTGGGGCTCTGCGTGGCATTGACTTGGGAAGCTGCTGAGCAGCCAACATGACTTTGCTTTCCTCTGCATGTTATTTTTTTCTAAAGAAATAACTACTGACAGAAAGTCATATCCTTGATACTTCCTCATAACACCCTGTGGTGACTGGGAGATGGGGAGTGACAGCCTGAGCCCTTTTGCTAGCTGCAGCCAGGCCAAGGATTTCTCTTTTAGTGAAAAATATTTTCCTTTCAAACCCCAGCCTTTTCCCTAAACAGTTATTTGGAAAATTTAAGCTTCAGTTAACACACTACAAAAAAATACCTGCAGCACCTCAAGAAGAGGTGGAATGTCAATACTCCAGCAGGGCAAAAGGAGAGTCAAGGAAAGGAGGAAGGAAATAAGGACACTTTCTCACCGCAGACGTTGGTTTTAACCCACTTCACCATAAAGGTTACTTGTTCTCCAATATATCTAAACATTGATTCACAAGAGAGAGAGCATGATAAAAGAATGAGGATAGGATAGAATAAGAATTGTCAATGCATTCCTTAATCTCCCCCCTGCTTTGAGATCCTATCTGACTTTCACTGCAGGTTAACATCTTAAAACTGAGGCCAATGAGCCAGGGCCAACAGATAAGCATTGTGAAACAGCGCTGTAAATCCATGATCTCTGAGCCTGTCTGTGAAGGAAAGTGCTGCAATAATTGTATGGAGGCTTTGGGACATAACAGGTCTGCCCCAAAGAAGGGTACTGGAGAGGCTCTATCTCCCACTAGAAAACCTGGCTGCATTTTAGCCATTGCTTTGTAGGATCTGAGTGCCTGAACATTAACTCCCCTTGTCACTTTGGTGCAGGAGAGGTGCAACTTCACCATCATCATGGCACAAATGGGGCAAATACACTAAGAAGCTAAATGACTGACTTACCCAATGTATCAATGTGGGGCTTGCTGAGATGCAGCAAAGTAAAGCAGAATCTGCCTATAGCCCACAGTAAGGCTTTTGTCAACAGGTCCTTTTATTAGAAAGTACCTCAGTTGCTTTTTATTAGCTATTGGCTGCAGTATGTCAGGTACTGTATATAGCACCACCTCCTTCTGGATGGATTCTGCACACCTCTGCTGCCCACTTTCCAAGTAAATTTAGAGTCTTCTGGGCAGCAATCTGAATTCTCATTGTTTTCCTACTGTCACTTTCCCTGTAGGACTGTCCAGAAAAGCAGCCCTGTCTTGAAGACTTGAGCCCTTCTGAGGATGAGAGGTGCTACTAAAAGAGAGCAATTGTGGATGCAAATCCCTTCATGTTGGTGAAGCTCCATGTTGAGAGGCTTGGAGTCAGCAGCTTGAAAAGGTCTTCAGCATTTTAAAAAATTCTGTCACAGCTGATAGAGACATGAGCGAGGGTCATGGAACCACAGGGTTTCCACAGAGCCCACAAACACAAACAAGATCGTTCACAGATACCAGGTTTGTCCCAAGTAAATCAGAGCTGCCAGAGTTCAGGGGAAGAGAGACATGTCCTCAGGGTGGTGCATAAACAGACAGATGGACAGCAGAGCATCTTTCTAGTGTCTAATTTGTTAGAATAATGTACCAAGATAGATCACATAACATGAAAACCTTATCTAACTTCCCCTGTACACAGCCTGACCTGGCAGTACAAAGAGCTCCAGTGTTGCTGGCTGAGAAACCACAGTGTTTGCACTGAGATCTCGCAGTCTCCAAGCGCAAGCAGCCATGGCTTCACAGCAGATTATCTGTGATTCCCAGTTTTTGCAGGCACAAGAGGTCAGTACCACAGCGCCTGCAGGGAATGTGACTTTTCAGCTGTCTTGCTCTACCCAGTACACTTTGACCTTTGTGCAATCTAATATCAAAGAACCAATTATTCTCAACACTCATATATTTTCCTCCATAGACTCAATGCCACATGGTTGCTGGGGGCAAGACATCACGCTAATCAAGGCAATAATTCAAGGGAAGGCAGTGGGGGGGCTGTCATGATCAGGAGCCCTGGCTTCTACTTCTGACTTTCAGCCATGAATATGGACTCAATCATGCCTGCTCCTTCCTTCCCTCTCTCCCCAGTCTTTGCCCTGGCCCTCTCCTGATGCAAGTTATATCAGAAATCAAGAGAGATACACCAGTGTACACCAGTATCTCTTGCCATGCTCAGGTTTCGCTATCATCTACAGCTTTCCTCTTAATAAAGTGGCTCCATTGTCCAGTGCTTATTTTGCTTTCCATTCTGCAGCACCCAGAATTAGTTCCCCTCTCTCCTTGTGGCTGCAGCAACAGCAACCGTTGGAACTGTGACACTAGGAAAGGACTACTGCCTTGATCATACAGGGGAGAAAGGAGGAGGCTGCAGTCCCACCAGACAGACCCATCCAAGCATTGCAGTGCTCACTTAGTGTCTACAGCCTTGTCTGATCTCACCTGCCACTGCTACATACTGCAAGCTGCCACCATCAGGATTACTGAAAGATCAAAGGCCCATCCAAGAAAGGATCTTGCCTCCAACAGCAGCCATAGCTGCCTATAGTTTTCCCACCCATAAAAGGCAGTTAATGTGCAAGAAAATATGTTAAATATCACAAAGTACTGACAAATTGGTTAACTATGATCACCAAAATCTTAACACTAAGAAACAAACTGACTTCCCAGTTGTGCTGAGTATTGGCCCTACCCATGGTTGGTTGGTCTCTCTCTCTCTCTCTCTCTCCCCCCTACACCACCCCCCCACCCCAGATATACCAGAGCCCAAAGAGGTTAAAAATTCAGTTTCAAGTGTATGAGGACACCCACTTCCCCAAGCTAATGTGGTACCACAACACAGACTCAAATGGAGCAAGAAGAAGAGAACCCACCCTGTCAGCTCCTGGGAGGAAGATGTTTTACAGACATTTTATATGCTTTAATAGCATTGTTGACTGTTCTGTCACTAAGTCTCAAGGGCTTTTTCAGTGGAAAGTGTGGAGTGCTGAGTGAGTGCACTGGAAATTTATTCATCCCCTGCAGACAGGTGGGGTTAATTCTGACTAGCAGCAACTTAATGAGGGGGTGGGGAAAGAAAATAAACACATGGAAGAAATAGAAGTTTAAAGACTTACAACACAGTTAAGCCAGACAGGTGGAATTGTTCTTTAGCATCATTTGTTTTCCTATAATTGTTCCAGATTTCTTTTTTACAAACTAAAAACACCCACAAAGACCTACAAGCTTCAAATCCCACTTGTGCTGCATGGAGGCGGTGGCTGCTCTTTAAAAGAGCTCAGGATTATTCAGTGGCACCTCCTGGGGTGCAAATCAGCTGAAATGTAACCTTAATCACTATGGGTAATGAGGGGAAAGGGCTTGGTTCAGGCTACAAGAATAAACACAGATGAAGCTGAAAACACTCAAAGCCTCTTAAGGAGGAAAAGTATGAGGCAGGGATGTTTTTGGGTAATACAAAAACATATTTCCAAAAAAAAAAAAAAAGACCAAATGTTCAGATTATTGAGCAGTCAGACATGTATATGTGAATTGTCTTCTTCTTTCACAGCAGGATGCAAATGCTTCCTTTCTTTTTGCAAACATAAGAGACAATTTCAACCTGAGTAAGTTTGATTTTTAAATCAACAAAAAGTCAATACTCACCCTCCCAAAAGGAACTGGCAAAATACGAGAGCAGAAAAGAAAACACTACCACTGAAATGCCTGCTTGTCTCCTTGAACATTAGAATCCTTAGAGAGTTAGAGCTGTAGTTAGATCTACAGCAAAAGTAAAAGCACTACATACCAGTGCTCAAAAAAAAAAAAAAAAAGTGGAGAAAGTTAGAGGCTCAGGTGTCTTTTTTGCAACTGGAGCTCTGAAAAGACAGAAAACATATGCTTGGTCTTGTTGATACATGTGTGCTTTTTTAAAGAAAATAAACTACTGGAGAAATTGAACAGGATGACTCCTGGTACCTAAGTGGAAGATGGAAGCTAAACTCCATCTGATCAGGACTCTGAAATGGGTGTGTGGGGAAAGAGAAGAGGAGAGGGAAACTTTTCTTACCTGGACACACATACCCGAGCAACCACTGCACAGGAGCCAACGTTTCCATGATGCGGCTGTACTGGTGCAGGTCCTATGGGGTAATCAGATCCTCTAACCAATAAAGGAAACGAACTGTCAGTCCTGGCCCACAAGACCTCAGCTCTCTGGGTCCATGGTCTTGCTTGTCCAAGGACTGATGGATCCCTGTGGAGCTCTGGTTCTGTCTCACCAGTTTCACCATCATTGATGCTCCCCAGTCTCCAGCTTTCTGATCTAAATTCTGCATGGCCTGGGGCTCTGCATGTCTGAACGGCTTGGAAGGTCAGGAAAGTTAGCCCCATGTGATTTATATTGAATACCTTCAAACCCCACCCTTTTCTACACCTGTCTCATACTTCTTTGTCTTTAATTATTACACTTTATTAAGTACTTTGCTTTTCATTGGAGGCCTAGGGAAGAACGAAGCAAGTGAAGCACTTCCCATGGAAACAACAAGTGTCTCGAAGTTGCCCCATGAGATGGATCATTCATCTTATACCCAGATTTAGGAAGAGACAGTGAGCATATCCTTGCTTGTGCTGAGGGTGCTGCAGGGGCTGAGTCTCTCCTAATTAATTCACACCCCAAGAACTTCTCTCCTGTCTGGATCAAACCTTCAGACCACGCAAGAGAGAAACTGTTGAAAGGTGGAGGTGGATGAGGAGGATGTGTTTCTTACTTTGTTTCAGAGGCAACTCCATAAATCTCCACACATCAAGATCTTCCATATGCTGTTTTTCAATAGTAGCTTGTCACTTCAAGCTGTCTGACATGAACTGTTGGATGGGTCTGCTGCCTTGTCCAGGACTCATTCACATCCCACCCAGATGCCAGAAAAGGTTGAAAAAAATATGCAAAAGATGACAGTTCAGAGCATAGATGTTTCCCAGAGTTGCAGCCTATTGACCCATTTTTATCAGGCTCAGTGGCATAGCCTTTATATCAGGATCAGTGAACTCCACCAGAAGGTGGTAAAGGAGAGTCTAAAAACAAATAAAGATCAAACAGTTCTCCTGATATGTTTAAAGCAGCTGGATACTACCTCCCTCAGGTCTCCCAGATCTTCCTGGCGATCTAGCATCCACCTAAGACTTGGAGATTTCGACCTCATTTTACAAAATGCTTTGGAGTTCAGCAGGAGGCTAACATCTCTTATCAGACCCTTTTTTTTTTTTTTATATAGGGGGAAAATATGAATGTGTATGGGTCTATAAACCATTCTGCTCTTACTACATCCCTTGTTATACGCACATGCTCAAGTGCAAGAGTTACAGAAGCAGGCAGGGACAGAGCCAGCAATGGGAGAAAAGCAGCATTGCAAACCTGAAGTAGGCTGTGAGTTCCACTTAAATCCCAGTGGCATAAGTCTCAGAAAGTTTGCAAATTCACATCTGAAGCTCAGCTTTGCAGCTGCTTCTGCTCTTCATGAGATGCAAAGAACTGCTAAATCCTGGATCCTAAAATTGAACATTGGCTCTCCTGGATCCCAGTACACAGCTTGGGTTGATCTAAGCTCTTGGGGGTTGGGGGACAAGGTAGACCACTGGATATGCAAATATCTAATTGTTTATAAGCACTGGGCACCACCAAAGCAATTTATTTTTTAATTTTTTTTCCAATTTTCTGGGTTTCTGGAAACAGGTGTTTAAAATTAATGCTGTGGGAATTGTCACAGTTTACATTGGAAATCAAAGGCAGGAGTGGATTAAAAATCAGATAAATTTTGGAAGAACAGATCTATTGGTAATCAATCCAACCTCCAGCTTGAAAGGTTCCTAAACAAGTGATTGCTGAGAGGGTATCGTGGGGAAATACTACCTTATGTATCACCCGATTTTATGCTCTCCTTTTATATATACACTATGGGTCATATTGCTGAAGATTGTCCTGGGAGAGATGGCTCATCTTATCTGAAACTTGGAGAAAAGTGGGGAGAAAAAGTGAAATACACCTTGTTTTTTACCCTTTCAAATGTTCTGCCTGAAGAAGCTTGATTCAAATTGGAAGCTAGTCAAGTTCAAACTGGAATGTTAGGGAAAACTCTAGCTTCCTCCAAATAGCTGTATGTAGGGTTAGGGAAAAAAAATCAAACGTCCTTCCACAGGGTTTTGTTGTTTTGGTACTGTCATGGGAGCATTGCTGTGATATTTGAGAACCTATTGCTCCTGCAACTAAGATCCAGCTGTGAAAGTGATAATATGCAGTAGTGCCTAGGAATAACGGGGAACTAGGCTTCAGTGACCCAACTGTCTCATCTAGTCCTCACTTCTTTGTCTGCCTACTACATTAACGGTTAAATATTTCCATTCAGTACCAACGGGGTGTATCAGGGGTAGTGTGGGACTTGTACCTGGGGATAGATGTCTATTTTAAATCAAATTTTCTGGGTTTATAAAAGTTCTTTTGCGCTTTTCTCAGCACTTGGTTTCTGCCAACTACTATCAGTCGGGAAGAAAAAAAACAACCAAAAAAAGCATCTTACTTTGTTCCAGTTGGCCTTAGCCCACCAACCCATTCCGCACAGAGTCAAATCCAGCTGTCAAGCAGTAATTATTTTTTCTCCCCCCCTTTCCTTGATCATTCCTGGGCTGAAGTTGAACTGATAACCTCAGAGACTGTCTTTTTGGGCTGGCTGCAGACCAAGAATGTCATTTCACAAAAAAGTGCTGAGGTTTCAGAAACAAGGTTTTGCTGTAATGTGGAAAGAAGCCTGGGACATTTTAAACACTGTCAAGAGACAGCAAGTGCCCCCTCCACCTTCTACCCCTCACCAAATTCCCCACCTTCCTCCTGGAGAGCAGAGCACCAATCTGCATTGTGGAAAACACAGGTTCAGATGGCTCCTAAGCCAGTTCCTACTCACATTTAAATTTAGCATGCCTGGAAATTTATTGGATCATGGAACTGAGTGAGTAAAATGTCTAATTGCTTGCATGCCAGGACAGAATAGTGGAGTGACCACCCAGCACAACCTCCATTTGGCAACAGGGGTGAGACTCCCTGGAGCAGGGGCACCACTGTGCTGTCTCTAAGGAAGTAACCAGCTGCTTTAGCAGTCTCTGGCCTCTAAAACTCATCCTATCCCTGTGCCACAGACTTTTACCTCTTCAGCTGAGTCTGCTCTTTATGTGGTCTTGCTCAGCTGAGGGGGCAGAGCTGCCTAACAGGAGCTGTCAGTGAACAGGGACAATGTTTAAGAGCACCAAGGTGAAATGACCCTGGTTTGCCCTAGAAAACCAGAAAAACACAGCCAGAATCTGAGGCTGAACCTCCCCACTTCAAATGGGCACCTATTCCCTCTTTTGATCACATCTCCCACTGCAGGTGAGAGATGCTTTTCTCTGAAATCAATACATTTCCACAAAACCTTTCTGTTTTAATAAAAACAATCAACAATGAAATTGTCACAAGACCCCAAGCAAAATCCACTGTCATGCATGGCAAGATGGATCCATCACTTCCATGGAATTTGCTTTAATACTGCCAGAAAATACGCACCCTGATGTTTAGTTAGCAACAAAACCAGTTGGGCCCCATTGCAGAGAACTAGACTGAGTGGCAACCCAGCCTAACAAGACCAGAGCCATTTATAACATTAATATCCATTCCAAAAACATGCAGAAAGTCCCCATCTGAATTGTTCTGAGCCTTGGATGTCCCTATCAGCCCCACAGCACCTCCTGTTTCCTCTTGCAACATTTGAGATGGCCCTCAAAACTTGCACCTTCTTTCAGCAGGGAACAAAGGTGCAGCAGAGCATAGTCTATGCCTCCCTATTTTCCCTCCATGGTGTCAAATGGTACAAGGGAAAAGCCAAACATTGCAAATTACCAGTTTAACCAGAAAGGCATGCTCCTACCTCTGTTGAGGGCTCCTCTAACCTCCCAAGTATAGTGCAGCTGAAAGGGATACTGGAGCTGCTAGAAAGCCAGGTGCTAAAGGGCTTCTGTATTTTATCTGGATGCATAGCTGAGTGGCTTGTGTATGTTCCCTGCTGCCAATCTGCAGTCTATTAGTCTGCTTAGAGGATCTGTACAACAGCCAGCCTTGCGTGGTATTGCCACATTTCCAGACAAGTGAAAATGCAGCTAAAACTTTGAAGGTTTGTTTATAGCTTGAATTTTCCTTTAGTGCATTTGTTCCTTTGTTTGTGTGCACGAGAATGCATGTCAAGGGGGAAGGGGATGGTTCCTAAAAGAAATAGAAATCTTTGTCAAATGGTGTCTGCTGTTTTATCTGACAGTAGTACATGAGTGCCAATGGAGAAACCCAGGTCTAGACATCATGTGTGTGTATGTGTGGGGGGTGTGAGGGAGAGGGAGAAAAAAGAAAAAATGTAATATTGTTCTTATTTCCTTCCTCTCAGATACCAAACAAAATTTTAATGATGAAACCTGCTAACAGCTGGGGCTAATTTGGAGGTTATTTTTATGTCAAAAGCAAGAAGACAATAAAAGGCCAGCCCCAAATGTGGCTCAACTCAAACATTTGTCCCAGCAGACCCTCTAAAATAGTTGTGATTTGACCTCCTTCATCCCCATTGCATTACCCCTGCTTTGTAGCTGTGTGTCATGGGAATGCCATCACATGCTACATCTTTTTCTAAAGGATATGGAGGCCTCTGTAGCCCCTTGCTTAGCAAATTGCAAGGCAGGGCAGTCTGGGGACTCCCTGGAAATGTTGTCAGTGCTTACATTTGTATGTCACTGGATTTTGAAAACTTGTTCACTTTGCTGCTGGTTGGCCCCTCCCTATCCAGGGCCTTCCCCATCTACAGTGGAGGAAGGCTTGTTGTCCCAAGGTTGCTCAGAGCTCATGGGTGTTTCGGAGCCGTTTGTTACTGTAGGATGCATGGCTCTTGCTGCACAATGACAGGCAATACAACTCGCTGCTGGGACACGCAGTTGAGAAGGACTGGGCTGCACTCATCAGTCTGTTTTGTAGGATTACCTCCATGTGGACCTCAGCTTCGGGTGTTGATAAGGTCGGGTTGTTTGGGAAAGCCAATTCTCTAGCCCTGACTCTAGCTGTACCCAGCTCTCCCAGGAGCGCCCATGGTGGGGCATGGAGTGGAGCGGGAGTCCCATCAGTCATCAAGGGAGTCCCTCACCCCAGGACCCACCTTTGGCAGTGGGGAAGGAACGTGACAGACACAAGCTTAGCCTTCTGGTGCTGCTTGCAGCTTAAATAATCACCATAGGTTGTTAAACTAAAGACATCGGCTCTGGGGGTAGAGGAGAGCACCAGCTGAAGGGCAAAGAAAGCCTCCTTTCATGAGTGAGAACCAGCGCCTCCTGTGACGCTGCCATATAAAATCACACAGCACCTGTTAGATCTTTTCTTGCTCTGCTCTCAAGACACAGGAACAGCTTGGCTCTATAAAAGCCCTGATGTGTTTGTTTTCACTCTGAAGAGCTAATCCAAACCCCTCTCTTCCCAAAGGGAAGGGAGGGAGGGGCTGGAGGGGGTATTTTTATTTTTTTCCTTCTGCTGGGGAAACAGGTTGGAGCTGTTAAAATAATTGGCAGCAGTAGATTTCTGCAGATTCCTTTGGCTGCATCTTAAAATAGAGACGTTTTCTTCTTCTCCCTCTCTCCTCTTGTTTTTTTGTCTTCTGATTTACCCATAAAATTGCCAGTTATTACATTAGCAGTTGCAGAAAGCAGGAGTTTTCCTCATTAGAGCAGCTCTGCTCACGGGCTCTGGTAATATCATTTGGTGGGAAGGACCTTGCCAAAAGGCTATAAAACCAGCTGAGGACTCACACAGCAGTGTCAGGAGGTTGCTTTCTTGGTTACTTTGGTAACATGCAAGCAAAGCTTCCCTTTCTGTTCAGGACAGGGAGATGAGTTTCGTTTCAGAACTATTTCCACCTCCTCTGTCTTGTGAAGGACTTTGCAAGCAAGCAGGAGCGGGAGACGCAGCAGGATAGGGAAAGGCACACAGCATGCATCAAGCCCATCTCTGAAGGCTGTGGTTTTCAGGGCAGCTCAGCTATATGCATTCCCACCTGCCTTCTCCTGAAGTCCATCAGGGACTAGTGGCATGCAAGCCTGCACCTTTCCCTGTCCTCAGAGCACACATCACATACTGCAGACCCAGATGCTGCCCACCTAAGGCAGCAAGCGAGTGTCCCCTCCCAGCTGGGACTAGACCCCTTCAGCAGTGGGCAGTCAGCAGGGTGTATTGCCTTCACAGCCTTTGAGCAGCTTTTTGGCAGCAGTAGTGAGCAGTCCCTGTCTCCTTGCAGGTGCAATCAGCCAGGCAGCTCAAAAAAACACCAGCTTTCAGCTTACCAAATTGTCCCTACAGCCCTTTTACCCAGATTAGAGTCTCGGCAGAGACCTCATCTTCATGGGATTTCCCCAGCAGTTTTATGGCTCTTTTTCTTTAATACAAAAGATTGGAAAGGGTGCTTCAGTCCTCAACAAATCAAAAGCTGTATTGCCAGTGAAGATTAGATCTTGTTCCGAGTTTGTTGAGTCCTACCTGCAACACCCCCACCTAACCCTGCAAAATAATTCAGGGGGAAAAAAGAAGGGCAAGATAGAGTCCTGCCCAGGTGCACTGCCAGCCTGCTAAAACTTTTCTTGCAGAGATAAACATGCCTTGCAAAGCTCAAGAAAAAAAACCACATCTGGAAGCTATTGTAACAGTGCAACTCCTGCAAAGATATGTCCTTATCAAAGCTGTCTGGCCAGAATTACTGGAATTTCTGCCTCACTTTTTACCTCCATGGAGTTCAACCTGGCCAGCCAAACATATGCTGTACTGCAATTCAACAAGTCTTCCTGTGAAATGGACCTAATTTTGACTCTGAGAGCTGAACATGTTCTGCTTTGGGGCCAGACTTGGTTGAAATGCCATGCTCCTTAGTGGGGTCCTCTCCTCACTGAGGCAACTTGGGGTGGAGCCCAAGAGCTGCAGGTGGCCAGAGCTGCAAAGCCCAGGAATGCCTCTGCTTCATTCCTTGCTGTGAAATTATAGGAAATCCCTTGCTGGGGAAGAACATGTGTGGGAGTCCCGATTTAAAGAGCAGCTAGATATTTGCTCATCATTAGAGATGGCACAGCACATTCGGTGGTTGTGTTTGGAACCGGAGCACAATAAGCAGGCAAAGGACAGTCATTTGGTTGTACACCCGCAAGAGTCAACCCTCTCTCTCCCAAACAGGGCAAACTCATATCAGACGGTGCAAAACCAACTGAAGCTTTCACTCTGATGCTGTATTCAGTGTGGCCATTGTAAACCTCCATTTGTTACAGCCCAGTTAGGAGCAGTCCTCATACCACCTCCATAAGATCAACCATTCAGTCAATCTTCTAAAAATCAAGCTCTTAGCAAAAATTCTCAGTAAAGGGGCCAGGAAGACTGGAGAGTCCTCTGCCCTTTCCTCCACCAGCTCCTACCCTCCCTTGAACTTTCCGCCTCTTTGGCAAGAAATTTCAAAAGTCAGTTCCATGATTTTATGGTCAGATCTATATAAAACAGTGACTCAGTCTGCACTCACTTACTGGCAGAGTTGTATCAGTTGCAAGCTACTTAAAAATGGTGAAATAGAAAAATAACAATTAAACAGAAAAAAGAAAACATTCTGGGCCAAACCTTTTGGGTGTAAAGTCTTCCATATGTGTCAGCAGTTTCTGCCATTTAACTTTAGAGATGCACCCAAAGTTTCTTTGGTTTCTTTATGAGTCTCTTCTCCCTCAAAGCTTGAAGACTGACTCTGAAGAGTCAGTTCAGAACGCATTCCTACCTACTTTCACAGTAAAGCTCATGTCAAAATAAAAAGACCGTGGTGGGGTGGTTGGGTGGCAAAGGTATAATCAACCCAGATATTTCTCAGCACCAAATTCACAGCTGCAAGCAGGTATCTTGGTTCAGGATGGTCCAGAAATGTTCCTGTCCCAAATGTCTGGAGGATATTGTTCTGCTCACTGTCAAAGAATGCAATCATTTTTGGTCACTTTAAGTAACAAGTCTCAGGAAAAAAAGAAAACTGGTAGTGATTTCAGATGTTTTTTTCTCCTCCCAGAAATTAAAACCAGTGCCTGGACTGGTGCCTTTGAATTTATTTATCTTTTTAAAATTAAAACAACCACTTTAAAAAAAAAGCAACAACAACAACAAAAAAAAGCAGCAGCTACTGGCTTTTACTTTAGCTAGAATTTTCTGGCAAGTGTAATGCCAGGATTATTACTTTTTTTTTTTTTTTTTTTTTTTTTTTTTGTATGGGAACTTAGGGGCAAGTTGGTGTGAGAAACTTTCCCCAAGAATCTGTATAAACCACACCAAAACCTGACAAACTCAACCAGTCTGGAGAGGTCCAGGAGTAAGAGGAAGGCACATCTGCAGACAGGCTGGGGACATCAGCAGTTTTCAGCTGGCTGCTGGCAACAACAACGGCTTCTGCATCCCCTCAGGCAACACGGGGTTGGATTTGAGGGTACTGGAGCCAGCAGGACACCTGGCCTGGCCAGCCTTTGGCTTCTTACTGGAGAATCTGAAGGGAGCCTGAGGAACTGAGGCACTCCTCCCTTGCAGGCAGTCTGGGCACCTGACTCCTGCGGGCTGCTGGGGAAATCCCAGCCAGTGCCTCTTAGTACTGCAGGCAGGTGTCCAAACCCTTGGGCTAGAGGGCAAGTGAATCCTTGAAACTTTACTGCAGACACAGGAGAAATCCCCATGGAGGACAAGACTAGAATTTCTCCACAACCGCAGGTGAACATGTCTCCAGAGGGAAGAGGACAAACTGGGACAGAACAGTACAAGCATCTTCAGTGATGTGAATTAGGCAGCAGCAGGCACAGGGTTGGAGACCACAACCTCCCTCTTAAAACACGGCTTTTTGGCAGGGGGGATTCACAAAAATGGGCAATTCTCATTGGGCATCTACTCACTGCATGCCTTTGGGCAACAGGCTCTGCTCGGAGCTCCTGTGTCCTCATCCCAGCAACAAGGGCATTTCGTGCAATACTTGGTGAGTTACAGAATAGCCTTCCTTCAGGCTTGGGCAGGGTGCCGAGTGCTTCCACCTGCCCCTGCAGAGAGTTTTGAAGCCTAAATGCTCCCAACATTAGCCTTGTAGGCACCATCACATGTCTTTTCTCTCCTGCTCCAGGCTGGAGAAGGAAGCGTGGTCCTACCTGTTCACACCAGGGCAAAACCAGGTTCAACACCTTTCTCTTCGAGGTTTTGGTACCTCAACTGGCTGCCAGTTTTCTGCAAATTCTCCGTACACACAACCCCTGCACCCTTCCCCCACCCCCCCTTCAACTAATTTCCTGTTCTCAGTCATTTACAGCAAATGTGCATCTCTTGCTTTGTCCTGTAAACTCCATGTGACCATGGTAATAGTTCAAGACCCAGCTGGCAGCCTGTGAGCTCTTCTCATTAAACTTTGGCTCTCACCTCAACTGTATCTTTAGGCAACATCCAGGTGACCACAGCTGGGAAAGCACTTTCATCCACCTCAAGGATGCACACAGCATCACTTCCCAGCCTTCCTTTCACCGGGGAAGCTTAACGTCAGTCTCTGCTGAAACACTGTCCCTCTCCCCTCTCCACTGTCCCTCCTCAGATCGGTCCCATCTAAACAGCTGCCTCCCCAAATCCTTTTTTTAAGGGCATGCAACTAGAGCAAAACCAGAGTAGATCTGCTGCAAAGTGGCTGGTGCAGGGAAAGCCTGTACCAAATTAGAGAAAGTCAGAATTCACAGGCGATGGTATTTTGTGGAGCCTGAGCTTCTTATTGAACCTGTCAGAGCACCTGAAATATTTTTGTTGGTCAGAACCAGTGGTGCACAGGGTCCTGGTTCCTGTATTTGTGCAGAAAACTTCAAAGCACTGTTACGTGGCTCGAAGGGCCACATGGATCCCACCTGTTTCTTAGCCCAGCCAGGTGGTTTAGTGCTCCTCGGACATCTCCCTCACAGCAGCTGGAAGCTCACAGCTCCAGCAAGCGAGCAGCACTGATTGCGATCAGCACCTACCTCTTTGTGTTTGCACCTTCTTGGGGCAATGAGGAGGGGCTACGGTGACTGGTGCAGTGCAGCCCCTACCTATGTCCCCCCAGCTGCTCCAATGGCACAGCCTCCATGCTATCCCACCAGGAGAGGGACGGGGAATGCGGCAGGAGGGCTGGTAAGCCAGCCCCATGCTATCTATGGTTATACCCTGTGTCTGACAGAGGTGCAGGGCAGCCTTCAGCCCTTCCTGTGAGCAGGAAGCAAGCTGGGGAGCCCACCTGAGGGGGCTGGCACCAGGTCATCTTGAGGCTCAGCCCCACACTCCCAAGGTGCCATGGTCACCTGTGAATTTTCACAAGCCTCCCTGTCATCCAGACCCCTGGAGTACCTGGTGGAGGTGGCCCATCATGTCAAGAGGGCAGACCACTTTGAAACCATTGCTTTCTGGCAAAAGCTTACAAATCTTCCCTCGAACATGTGGGAGAGGAGGTGAGTCATTTGCCTGGCCCTCCCAGCCTACTTAGTGTATCCAGCCCAGGGCTGCAGTGAGTAAAGAGGGTGGAAGATGACACAGAGGGAACGGTTTTGACCAAGGAAATGCGTATCTCTTGTTGCTTTCGAAGGGTGCTGGCATTAGCCTAGAAGGAGGATCCAAAACCTGAGAGGGGCTCTGGGAGCCGTTCTTTAGGCACCTTATGAGAGTTACTGTAAAATAAACTCTTATGGCTGTCCCCAGGGAGGACTGAGCAGCAAGCTGCTGTGTGCATGTGCACGTGCGGGCATGAACAGAGCACACTGCAAAGTGTTGACTGTGTTTTGAAGAATGTGGTTTAAGGCCATTCTGGGGATTTCCCAGCTCTGACAAAGAATTTAATTTCCCTCTGCAGGGTGGGAAAATTCAGCAGGGGGCTGCTCAGGATGCTTAACAGAACAGCTACAACATGGAGGCAGGGTCTCCCACCATCAGCAGCTGCATTGGGTCCAGGCACAGCAAGGTATTTAGGCACACGGAGAGTACTTAGGATCCCGACTTCCGTGAGTTTCACCTCTGTAGATCTGGTCCTGACAGAGCTGGAGCCAGGCCTGTCTGCTTTATGTGCAGTAACAGCCCCCAAATCTCAGGCTAAAGGAAGGAGAGTGTGGCAGAAGGTCATGTCCATGGTTAAGTCGGAAGCACAAGAGCTTTCACTGACAGGGCAGATGGCAAGACCAAGCTTGCCAGACCTCTACCCATTCCTAACAGAAGAGAAAATATGCTTTTCAAATCAGAAATCTTCCAGATTTACAGTGAAAAAAAGCAGAAACAGAAAATATGCAGAGAAGGGAGGAGAGAGGGAAAGCATGTCCTAACTCTTGTGAAAGTTAATTTCCCAGGGGAAAAAAAAAAAAAAAAAAAAAAAGAAAAGAAAAAAAGAAAGAAAGAGAGAAAGAAAGAATATCTCAAAACATGAAAAATCCTTGGCACCAGTTCTTACAGTCCAGTTCATTGGGTGAGTTCTGAAAAGAATTTCACTTGGTTTGCAGAGTGAGGAGATAATTGGAGAGGCTTTGAAGAGAAGGGTGAGTCCTGGTTCATGCACTTTCCTGCAATACCCTAGGACTGGGAGATCTCCATGCAGCTCTCTGTCACCAGTGCCCTTTCTGACATTAGGTAAGGAATGTAAATCACCTATGCCACAACTCTCATTGATCTAATAGGTGATAATGGGAAAAAAATGTTTTGCTTTCTAAGCAAAGCTTAAAAATCTACATTAAAAATACATAGACTGGGATTCATCTGAAATGTTTCCAGTAAAGCATCAACAACAAAAAGCAGTTTGTTTTATTGGGAGGTCAAATATAAATACTCCATCCAGTCCAAAATAAGCCTTTTTGTTGAATTTTCATGCTTTGGAAAAAGGTGGGGAGAAGTGAAAACTATTATCTCTATTTAAGAAAAGTTAAATATAGATACATCTGTGTAATGTTTCAAAACAAAAAGAGGAATAATTTTTTGAGATGTCAGACCGATTTACTTTTTTACATAAGAAATTCAACATGAATTATGTTAGTTGAAATTAGTGAGTATTTTTGGAGGAAATTAATAAGTAAGTATACTTACTGGGAAGAATTCATCAGTGCAAAAAACCAACAGTGCCTCCCAACCTTGCAGGAGTTTGGGGAAGGTAAAATCAGACATATGAAATCCTCAGAAACTGTGTGACGAGATGCCAGATAAGTATTTCAGAAAGACAGGATTTGATTGTCAGGGGCCTGTTCTCATGGAAAATAAAAGGCTCCAGTTTCTGTACAATTATGTACAGACAAGACATGTGTTTTCACTGCATGGCACCAAGCCTGGAGTATATTTTTTGCTCCTGATTTACAAGGAAAACTTGGCACAAGGATGACCCACACAGCAAGAAGTGGGCAGATTTAATACAGATGCATGGAATAGCCTCTCAAATTCAAAAACCTTTAGTGTCAGGCAAATTGGTTTTGCTCCAACCTATCTACATGATACCTTCCATAGGTATACCCAAGCCTTCTGAGATTGGGCTGGGGCATTTAGGTGTCACTACCATGAAACTGTAAAGGAGAAACAATCTATCTTCATGCCTTTCCACCTATGCCTGGGATTTTGCAATAGCAGGTCTTTTTGACTACCATAGTTTGCAAGAGAAGGTGAGATTGGGCTGGGAAAGAAGACAGTCTGCCTCTGCCTGTGATCACAGCAGCTGTCAAGGTTTCTGCTTTGGATGCTTTATCACATGTGTTGTCTCCACTTCCTTCCAAGGCTACAGGAGCAGAAGAGTGGAGATCTCATCTCAGTCCTCTTGGGAATAGTGGGAATTCAGAGAGTTGGGGAGTAATTCTGCTTCTCAGCAGCACCTACATGTCTGTGCAGCCTGTGCAGCCATTCAGAGCATTCACCAGGCTCAGGGAGTATCAGAAATGGCAGTTTTGAACTTCTCTCCACTGGTCCTCCTTCTCCTGCTTTTGATGCTGAGTCCCTCAGGACCATTTTCCAGCTAAGTTAGCCAGATCACAGTCAGCACATGACCAGCAGCACCTCAAGGCCCTGAGGGCTCTTCTCCCTCACAGACTGGCTTCTTCAAGACATGCTGCAGAGTGTTTGCACCACCAGTCGTCATGTTTGTGGACCTCTGTTGGCAAGCAGCCCATTCACCATCTTTCATGAGCGGTAACATAACCAACGCAGAATTAATGTTGCTCATTTAAAGAGGAGGTTGGCAGTTAGTACCAGGAACAGCTGTGCCCCTTTCAAGATTTAATCAAGGTCTACAAACAAGCCAGAAGATGAGACAACAGGCTTCGAGTAACAAGCTGACTCGTCTGACATTTTCCTTCTGTATTCCCAAGAAAGACCGTCCCCTCAGGGAAAGCAGACAGCACAGTTGCACAGTGCTACAGGTATCATTTGAAACCATAAAATGAAAAAAATCTCCCTTTTCAAGAAGGTCTCCAGGTGATCTTTCCTTGTGAAGGTCACACAAAGCCATATCACACAGAAATGTGTCCTTTGAGAGTGAAAAGTACCAAGTCTGTCACACTGAGGACAAAAGTCCTAATTTAATTTGAGTGCCAAAACATTGCTAGTAGTAGCGTTGCTCTGTCCTGGCATATGAAGTTTCCAAGGACAGCATGAAAAGTTTGCTTGTGTGCATTCAGGGTGGCCATGGGTGTGAAGTATCACATGCATAAGCACATATCTGTGCACATATATATATATGTACATACATATATACATATACATATATATATACACACACACTGCAACTGTGATGGGCTGAAAAATCAAGCAAAACTTTGGCTCACATCCCAAGCAAAGCAGCCCTATTGCAGAAGCTCTATTTGTGGCAATGGGATCTACACACTCCATTTTAGTTCTAATCCTAGGCAAGCTGGCAGACATAAGGTTTTATGGGAAGCAGAACAACTAATCCGTGTTGAAGTGCAACGCAGAAAGTTTCCTAAGTATAGTGTCCCCTCAGAAATATGAAGACTCATATTAACCCCCTAAATCCTCTTTATCAAAGTCAGCCAAGCTTGGGGATGGTAAATTGATTATGTGGCCAACTCCAGCAGCCAGGCTCTTAGAGCAGATGGAGTACTTATGGGAGAGGGCTCTGAGGGAAGTGTAGAAAAAGGACCAAATTAGCAAAACTACTGACATGGAAATCTCCCGGAGCTCACAGTCTGAGCACTGTTCTGCTGAATCCACAACATTCACATCAGAATTTGGGAAGACTTGGGTCTCACTTGAAGACCCTGATTCAGCTATGAAGCGCAGAAAGGTGGGTCCTCGGCTGAAGTAGACCCTTGGGTTTTCCCTGAGCAGAAATAATTATGACCCTGGAATGTTGTTCACTGCCCCTTGGTGTTATTGCCCAGTGTGGGCTGTACTCTTTGGCCCCTGATATTCCCATCCAAAACCATGGCTGTGTCCATCTGTGCTCTAGTTCCCGGGCTGCATTAAACAATCAAACAGGGGTTTCATTCTGCTTTGTGAGTACTGGCTCAGGGCCAGCTGTAGAGTGGAGGTCTGGTTACAGACTTTCTTACAATACAGAAGTATGGCCAGGTTCAGGCTTTATGTTTAGACACATTTCTCCCCGTCAAGGAGAAATTTCTAGTTGTTTGGATGCTGAGTCGGCAGAAATGTTGGGAATTAGTAAAGATTTTTTTGTTTTCCTTCCCCTTTGAACCTTGAAACTGGCTCAATTTTTTATTTTTTTTTTTTCAGCTTTGGCCTTTGGTTCACATGGCCTCCCAGCTGAGATCTCCAGCAGGAGATTGCCAACTGTACTGGCAGTTTTCTGCGACCCTGACAACTGGCCCAGTAAGGAGGGAACTAACACCTATCATGCTCATTTCACATGAGATCCTGGAGGGACTTAAAACCAAAGGTCCTTTTACCAAAGTGCAACCCACAGAGTCAAAGCAGCAGAGTGGGGAGAACAACACAATGAAAACATCTAATATAAAGGAGCTCTTGGATAATATTTCTCTGCTGAACAATCAGTAGTTTGTGGGATTTTTTTCTTTAATGAGTAATTCTGGGAGAATGAATATTATCTAGAGGAAAATTTTCCAATAATGAAAAACACAGGTTTTGGCACACAAATTCAGCCTCGTGAAACCTAAAGTAGGAACAGGTTCACCAGCTTTTCCCTTCCTAATGCCCATGGAGTAAAGAAGAAAAACTATAGAGCTGGCACTTGAAAATTCAGTCTTTTCACTACTGATAGCTGCTGCAGGAACCTCTATAGTACTGATCCAGAACTGACGGCCTGACCCAGGGAACAGCTATGTACTGACAAATATGCCCATTTATCCCATGACTCTTCTGACAGTGTCTCAGTGAAGACTCAGAGTAGTCCCAAACTAGCCTAAAACTGGTGTCATTTGAAAGCTAGGAAAAAGATACTTCAGACAAAGTATCTGACTTGGGGGCTACAAATAAAATACCCCCAAAACTAACAAGCTATAGTATGTTATTATTCATTATACGACAATCATTAATGATCCCAGACAAAACCCCTCGTCCCCCTGACCCTAACAGCTGAGCACCTAAATGTCTAGGAAGACTGGTTGTACTTTCCTTTAAACTCAGGTAATGAGATGAGAAAAGGATAAAAATATGGATTCATTTTACCCTGTTTTTTTCTTTCCCTTTCTTTTTTCATATGTGGGACTTTTCAAGAGAAAGTGATGTCTCAAGAATCCTGGGAACAAAGTAGGAGCTGGGGCAAAAAATGTGGTGAAGAATTTCCCAGGTCTCTGGTGGGGTAGATGTTCTGTGAACTGCAGCCCAAACAATTTTCATGCACCCTCAGAAACCTATAAATGTTTTCAAAGAATATTTACTAGCAACCTTTTCACTAACATTTGCCAAACTCATTTGAAAAGGGGAGCGAATTTTCTGTCAGAGGAACAATTCCTAGTAAGGGAGCCACAAGCCCCTTTGAGCTGCCTTGGGGAAAAAAAAAAAAAAAAAGAGAGAGAGAAAGAAAGAAAAAGGAAAAGGAGGAGGAGAGGGAAAAGCATCTGTAAACCATAGTCTGCAATTTTGGCTTTGGAGCTCAAGATAATAAGACCACTGACTGACAAATTCCAAGAGTATTTTTCTATTTATATTAGCTTATATTTATTTGTTCAATATGTGAGGATGTGATTCCTTGCATTAATCATTAGCTTGGTAGAGCTTTTCCTGCTTCCTTGCCAAGATTAAAAAAGAAAAAAAAAAGCAAAAAAAAAAAAAAAAAAAAGAAAAGAAAAGATGTTTCCATGTTGGTATAAGTAGTTTTACATGGAATAAACCCCCCATTGTAGGAAAGGGCAGGACAAGTTGTCAGGACAGCCCTGTAGCCCAGGGTTTTATTTATATCATTGTTGCTGGGAGATTTGCAAAAAGGCATACAGATGCTTTCCTCATGGAAACAAACAGGCCAAGTTTGAGCCAGATCTCAGAGGTCTGAATCAACCTCTCTGAGCCATGTGACCCTTGAACTCAGTCCTCCATGTGGAATAACCCAAACTACCACTTTGGTTTCTCTTCAAGGTTTAGAGTGTTTGAGACCCCAGCCTTCCAACCTGCACTACAATGGCCATCATCATGACATATGCCCTGGCTCACCTGTCTTCGATACCTATAGCAGCTTCTGTGAAGATTCCCACTGACCTAATAAGGTGCTTAGTACCATACCAGGGTCCTAAGCCCTGGAGTATATTGGGGCATGCTCCAGTGTACATGGATGCTGATCCCATTCAAACCTCAAAGTGTCATTCTTGTATGGAAGTATAACTGAGATGTGTAATAGGAATCTATCCCCATTTCCTGAAGAATTTGCCCTTTCTGTGTTTAGTGCTGGAATTAATAAGTATGTCCACTCAGTGCAAACATGAGCAATTGTTTCCACCAGTTGCCAGCACCAGTAGGAGGAAGCGAGCAGCTGGAGAGATGCCTTCCAAGAAGCTGTTAATGAAAAGGGAGGGAGAAAGTGAAGGTCCTATACTGGGATCAGTTTTTATACTGGCTGAATTACAGCAGAGCCTTCAAAGAAAAGACAACTCTGCCTTGCACCTAGAAAAACTCATAGGCCAGGAGCAGGACCAGGCTTGGATTAAATAGTCAAGAGCAGCTACAAGAGCTAGTAACTTAAGAGTCAATGAAAAGATAGGGTTTACCTGGGCTGAGTAAGCAGAGAAGACTCCTCTCCTGAGCAATACATAAGGCAACTGCAGGGAGAAAGAAAGCGAGATCTATAGACGTGACTCGGTCTGCTGAATGGAGAAGCTTTTGAAAATGGTTTTTGGGTTTCTTACAATGCTGTATAGGACTGTTAAAAGTTGCACTCTCGACCTTCCCAGGCACTGAACCATTCCCATGTATTTTATGGCCTCAAACAGCCTCTTCTGCACCATAAACATTCATCAGCTGCCAGGGTTGGAAGGAGGGAAGATCATTTTTTCTGTATTTCTTCCATGCTGGTGGGTAGAGATGTCTTAACAACTGATGATTTCTGGTATGCTTGTGGAGCAGGTGAAACTTTAGCACTATCTAAGCAACAAAATCTTCCTCTCATAGCAGAGACACGTGTCCTGGCAAGCATTGCTCAGGCAGTTAACCCACCAACTTAAAATTCATCCTGCACTTTGAAGTGAGTCATCCAAGTGGGGAACTGAAATCTCCAAGGTACACAGGCTTCTCCCTGCCCATGTAGGATAGCTCACCACAACAGCTCTTCAGAAACAGGGCCAGTCCAGAACTGTGTGACTCAACAATCAGGTTTCCATCTCCTGCCTTGGGAGACTAGTCCACTCGTAGGAAAGTTTTCCTCAAGCTAATTTTTCCTTTGCTCAGCCTTAACCCAGTGCTCTTAATTCTCTACATCTTGCGTTAGCCCCCCTCCACCCTGGACCTCCCTGAATGACTGATCTTTCTTCTTGGATGATCTTCAGATATTTGCACATCATTATTTTTCTTTCCTTCTAAGTGGTCTTGTAGCTTTTGTGTCATAATGGTTTGGGTCTTGTGTTTATCTGGAGTAATTTTCTTGTCTTCTTTTTAAGAAAAAGAATGTAAAAAAATGTAAATGGAAAGCAAAATCAACAGATTCACTCACGAGTCAGGATGCCATCTGCCAAAGTGTCTTCCAGAGTACTTTTATTTATGGCTGACTTTCAAAACTTTGCAAACGAAGCAGCATAATGGAAATGTTGGCACCACCTTATCTTTCTTCTACACTAACAGAGACATATGAATACACCAGGGATTCATGGGTGTGATACTTTGACCCTGTGGAAGCCCAGCTGGGAATAAACAAACATCCTTTTGTCTTAACTTTCTTTTTTATAACTTCCTTGAGTTCATTAGTAATTATCGTCACCATTAACTTATACACCTAGAGTGTCAGGCATCCCAAAGGATACTTATGTCCTGGACAAAGTACCATTTTGTTTTCCTACTAGCAGCAGCAAATGTTATAGCAGAGGAGCCTCACATCCCATTTGACAAATATCAGCTCCTTGAACAGGAAGATGCATTAACAAGAAGGTGTAAAAAATCATGACAAGGCCAATGAAGGCATCTCCAGGGAAATATTTTGGAACTGGTTAAACACTATAAATTTAAACAGAGGAATCACCTTCCGATAATGACTTCTCTCCATTCCTTGCAAACAAGCTTGGATAACTAGTTTAGCCTGTAGTATCTCCCTTGCAGACATTTAAAATTAGGGTAGGAAGAAACACTGATGTGTGAGAGTTACACTTCAACTGTCCTCTGTAAAATGGGAAATTAACAGCAATGCATACTAAGAGGAGAAATATCTTACAAACATTCTGAAATGCTCAGATACTCCAGACATGGAGGCTGCAGAAGTAGCTGCATTAGATGAATTGGATTGTAGTTCATTTCCTCTTTCTCTCTATGGGGCTTTCAACTTAAGTCACTCACACCCAAAAGGTAGGACGCCACTATGGAAGCATTCCATTCCTTCCTCTGGAGTGGATCATAATGCCTATTTCACAATGAACACTGAGGCTATGCACGAGCTCTGAAGTGCAGTGCTGCAAGTACAGGTCCGTGATTTCCAGCCCTGGTTCTGTGGATTAATCCTAAGAGGGGCATGAATGATGACTGCAATAAAACAGTTCATCTTTGCCATAAGACAACCATCTCATGTGCCTTCATTGGAAAACCCATAAAATAATCCACAAACTGAAAGGGACATCACTAGTAGGAGGGGTGGCGAGGTGGCAGTGACATGGAAGTTGGCCAGGATCTGAGAATTAATGATGCTGACAACTTAGAATTTAAATTTTCAGGAAGAAAGTTTATCTCCATTTCTCCCCATTGGCTGCAGTGGCCATACACATAGCATAAGGCTCCAGGCCCCAATGGCTTAGACATTTATCATTTGATGTCTTTTTTTCCCTGCAACATATTACATTCTTTCTAAACATCTGTTTGCACAGAGAGATGTGTTGAAAAGACTGCGGTTATTAATTTACTCACATTTTGACATGGCATCGCTGAGTGATTATATTAGCAAGGATGATGAGTTTTCTTTGCAAAGGGAAGCCCCATGGAACAACATGAAACAGGCATTGTTGCAATTTTGCTGGAAAGAAAGATGGGAAAAATTCAAACCCAAGAAGAGCCCTAGCTCATGACATGTTCTCCACCCAGCAACAGAAAGGCAAGCCAGAGATCTCTGAACAAGTCCTAATTAAGGCAGTAATTTCACGGAGCAACAGGCTCTAGGGGGGACAGGCTGCTGGGTCTAAGAGTAGCATGGCTGAATTCATGTGCCTGATGGTGTAAAACCCCATTATTCCTTTGGAGCAGAAGTGGCTTGGCCACAGCACTGCATGTTCACAACTGGGTGACTTCTGCACTCGCATCAGGTGGAGGGAGAGGCTGTGAGTTATGCAGTGACCTGGACTTCGGGAAACCTGTGTTCTGCTCCAGGTCTGGTAACCGATTTGCTATACGCAAAAACCCCCCAGCTGTGTACAGTTCCAGTATGTGTTCAGTACTTCAGTCTTCTTTCTTGTACAGAGGCAAGGAGGGTGATTTGAGGCAAATTCCTAAAGATGTTGTACTGTGAGGATCTTGTGGCCACAGCCAATGTGAACGACTGCTCGACTGATTGTAGAACTGGCTATTGTTTGAGGTGAGGTCTGCAGCCTTTCTGTGGCCTTCAAGCTCTGTATCTCTAGGAAGCATGTTTTCAGAGCATTTTCCTACCATTACAATGAAGGTTCAGAAGAAATCCTTTTAAAGCTAAGCCTCCTTTTTCTTTATTTTTTCTCTTTTTTTTGGGTTGAAAAGTAAAGCAGATTTAGAAGAGCTTTGTTTCTGCTGCTTCCACTGTGCATTTATTGCTCATGAAAGGGACTAGGCTGATAGCTCCAACAGCTTCATTTCATTTTCAGAAGAGCAACTGCAGAGGTGGGCATTGGCCTGTCCCCCTAGGGCTGGGCTTCAGCACTCGTGCAGAAAGTCAGCAGGTGCCCATCCTCACCACAAACCCAGCTCTCCTTCTGAGCTGGCAGCTGGGACAGTCACGTCAATGCTACGTGCCATGGCACAAACAGGATCATCTCCCCTGCAGTTGTCACTAGGAGGGTTAGAGGTGGGGGGGCTGCTTTATGTGTGATGAAATCTACTTTAAATCCAGTTCCTGGAGGGTAGATGGCCCTCCAGGGCCAAAATCTGAGACTCTGTGAAGCCAAGACTATCTTGAAAACTTGTCCCCAGTTCAACCATAAGTTATCAAATTCTTTTCTGTTCTCTCCTTCAGAAGGAGAGGTAAATATGCTCTCTGAGAGCATTTCAGGCTAAAAACCATGACTTATATAGTGCCAGAAGCCACAGCAGATAATCTGCTGGCTTTCAGAGGAGTGAACTGCTTCTTCCCCACAGCACCCCACTGACAATCCCAGTAGAGATTAATGGTGCAGACAGATGTGCCCTCTGCCAGCAGCTGTACTGATGGGAGAAATCACTTCCCCTTGTACTTGTCACACCTCTCCTGCCAACAACTTCTCCCATTGCATGTTCCCTTACCCATTTCAGCCACAACGTGCTGGATTTGTTAACTACTCAAATACGCTCAGGGCCAATCAGATTGGAAACAAGTTGGGGAACTTTTACACATGCAGCTCTACTGTTGGGTGGCTCAAAACAGACAGCATGTGCCCACAACCCGGACACTTTTTCTCCTCCAAGGGGCTCATTCTCAAATAGTACAATGGACACAGGTGCCTGGGAAGTATATCAGGGGAAAGCTGCTCTGCTACTGATTGCTTTGTGTCTTCCTGTGGCTAAAATCAGAAGACTTTGCTGGACTGCAAATCCCAGCCCTCCTCCCTTTTGGAGACTAACTGAATAGAAAGGTTCCCCATGAGAACAATTCTGATGTTAACCTTACAACCTTTAGGGGGTGACCTCATAGCAATCCTGGATTATTTATCTTTTTTTTTTTTAATTTCCAGCAACAGGAGAGCCTTCAGGAGCAAGGATCACCTGAAGTCACAGATTTGCACCAGAATCTGTGTGTTGAGTTGCTTGCTGTAGTGTGGAAAAGCATTTATGGAAGACACACTGAGCAGAAGGGAATTTGTGTGCACACAAGGGTGCCCCGTGCAGCCCCATATTCACACAGCAGTGACAGCAGGGAAATGTGTGTAAGCCAGTGGGCAGCGCTCATGGTAAGAAAACCATTAGTTTGTATTTGATGCAATGGTCTGTCCTGTTCCTTTAGCCTGTGGGTCAGGCAGACCTGTGACTGGGACACTGGATACACAGTTCCAGACTGGGAGAGAAGACATGTAACTGAAGGTGTGTTAGATCCATTAAAAGCAATTTTCTTCCCTCCTTTCTTAGCACCCCAATTCTTTCTCTGTCACATGCCTTGAAAAAATACTGTTTCATGTGTTGAAGTGGAACAATTATTCTACACATATATTCATCTTCAAGGACAGCTTGAGTCACTCGAGGTTTCCTCAAGGTGCTGAGGTAGCAGCTAATATCTCACAGAAGAGCTCCAGCTTGCAAACATAGCGCTGGGCAAGTCAATATACTCACGTCTCTTGGATGCATGTCAGGAGCTCAGTGCTTTGTGAGGCTTGGCTAAGGCTCCCAAGCTCTCTCCCAGGGAATTCATCAGTACAGATAGGATCTCTCTTCTTTGTGTGTGCAAGTTTATATTTTGCTTTGGCCCCAGCATCCATACTGTTATCATATTTGATTTTTCACAAATCAACACCCCATAGGTGAATGGATGAATCAGAAGGAAGCTAATCGCATCATTTACCTCCCTTTCCTTCTCAGCTGTCAATCACATCTCTGCTTCTGTGACCCAGAGTTCAGTTGTCTCAAGGTTTATTTTTATTTTAATTTCTGTGCTAATTAAATTCGGATTCCAGGCTTAACAAAAGCAAAAATGGTATTGGTGAGGCTGGGAATCAGGGGTTGCATTGCTGTTATCTGAGTCCAGCCAGGGGGCAAGTGATACCAACTTTGCTAGAGGCTCAACAGGACAAAAACCAAAAAGGGAGAGAAAACACAAGATCCCTCCCAGCTTGCAGTTTGCCTGAGTTGCCTGTTTCATTTTTGGGGGAGGGTCTCTGTGTGCTCTGGTGCTTTGCAAGGTTTATTTAAATCAGCATATGTTTCCCCACATCTGTGTGTATCTTACAGTATATGTGCCAGCATAGCAAGAGAAAAGCCATGTGTTCACATCATTGGTCTACTGTTTCTTTACATGCCTGTGAATGTAATACTGGATGTATGAGGCACAGAAAAGAAATGGGGAAATATGATCAAACTACTCTTTTCTGGTGTACTATAGAAGCAGTTAAAGGAACTGGATAAGGTTTGGACCAGCTGTCATATGTGTTATACACATACAGGATAAAGGCTTGCTCCAAATGACCTCCCTGCAAAAGTGCCTGCTCACTTTTTTT
Source organism: Falco cherrug (assembly GCF_023634085.1). Lineage (NCBI taxonomy): Eukaryota > Metazoa > Chordata > Aves > Falconiformes > Falconidae > Falco > Falco cherrug. Next base: position 26,667,821 of record NC_073704.1, on the reverse strand, counting down.
CTGCTCATCATAGATTTACAGGTGCTCTTCCATTGTGTTACATACTGCACAAGCCATAGTAAAAGGGAAATTCCTGCACAAGAATTATCATCCAGACTAAAGAGGAAAGAGAGAAGGTTACAGGAGCCCTGAAATCATTAGAAACTTGGTGGCTGAACAAAAGCTCCTGACTACATGTTCTAGCTTCTTATCACACAACCTTCTTTTTGAGCATGCAAAACAAGCACATGTCTTTCCGTGCACACATGTAGGTCAGAGCAAGGCAAGACATTTTCCTCCAGATCTCGTTGTGCTACCTGGAAGATGTCTGGCCCCTGGTCTCTACCAAACAGAAGGATCATGTGAGCACTCCCTAATCTGCTCCTGTGCAGAGTCAGCCAGCACTGCTTAGGCAGCTGATCCAGGTGGTATAAGCTAATACAGATGACTTTTACTTGAAGCAGAGCTGACTGCCAGCAAAGCTGTGGGAGAGGTAATCTTTGGCTAGAGATCTGCGCCAAGCATCTGCGAGCTATAATGGCTTCAACTGACACAGCCACTCGCTGGCTGAACATCTGCTCACAGCTATATATAAAGGATAATTGGTACATTGGCATGGTCATGTGCCTGGCTGTGCATGACACAGAGCTCCACTTGCGACTCTGCTCCCTGAAACCAGGGTCCCAACCCTTCCCCTCCCCTTCCCTTCCCTTTCCCCAGCCTTCACAGTCAGCTTTGCTGTGGGAAAACCACTGGCTGAGCTCAAGGTGGAGTGGGATGGAGTGGAGAGGGGAGGATTACACTGGGGAGTTTCTCACCCTGTTCTCTCTTTCTCGCTGTGCTTCACATGTACCCATATGGCCTCATGTGCTACCAGCTGGGGTGAGGCTGCAGGCAGGGAGAGCTTCAGATGGAGCTGATCATTGGAGCACGGTTCCACGGGAAACTTCATGTTCAACTGCAGGCTGCTCCTCTTAGGTAATTGCTCAAGCCCCAGCCAAGTCCCTATCTGCAGGGAGCTGCACTTCCAGTCCATAACACCTTGGCATTATTCTGCTCTCATGAGTCAAACCATTGAGTAAGTCAAAAGTGCATAAGCATGGAACAAATTATCTTTGTAGATCAGCTTGTTCAATACCTCCAGCTTCCCTGACTTTTCCTTGTGGGATGTTTCCCATTCAAAATGATGAAGATTATTAGGCCTGTGGGCAAGCCATGATAGCTCTCTTTAGAGAGGGCTGGGAGTGATGGATGACTTTTCTGTCTTCCCCCTCCTCCAAATTAATAATAGTATCCCATAATTTCCTTCCCCAGATCTTTTTTCCAGTCTTTGCTTGATCTCAAAGAAATGTCTTTGCACTAGAGGAAAAAGGAAGCCCTTTCTGAGAAGGCGGCATCTAAAGAATAACAATAATAAAACATTATCTGTTACTGAGTAGTCCTTCTAGGCACAATAATGACCACTGTTGGGGTTGAAACTCTTCAGGAAGGGGTTAATCAACACAGTGTCTTGATTCCTTGGAATATTTTGGAAGAAAATGACCGTTCATGCAAGGAGACCATATGGGAGCTGGTTGTTGGATGGTAACAACACATGGCTCACATAGCGTTAAGCTTGCATCACTCTTTCCGTTATAAATCCTTAGCCCGTCTGGGCTCCAAACTATCGGCTCAAGGATGAGCAATATTTATTTTCAAACATTGTGCAAAATACTTCAAGTCTTTCTGGAATCCCAGGGTGGTGGTTGGGGGGGGGGGGGGGGGAGGCGGAGGCAAGGCATGCTGGATCCTTTCCTCTTTTGCGGAGTGTCCAAACTGTTTTGTTGCTGAAGTTCCAGACCGAAATAGGCTTAATTTTAAGCAAATATTTATTCTTTCTTCAGTCAGGAGGGCTGAGGCAGAAATAAAAGCATCAGTGTTTGACCTCGAGCAAGCAAGTTCAGGCTGTGCAAAAAATGCATGTGGTGGATCAACCAGACTCCAGAGAGAAGCACAGAGAGAAAGATAGGGGAGTACACTGTAGTGGCCTGGAGCTTAAACTAACAGCAATATTATTTTGTAAAAGTCCTTAAGGACGCCCTCAGATTGTGTTTGGTCTTTATAGGGGTGCAGGAAGTGACAGCTTCTCTTCCAAACCAAGCATCTAATTCTGATGTCTAACTGAACATAGTTCAGGCAAGCCTCAGTTTCTTTAGCAGGACAAGGAGCCAGTGGAAATGGGAAGCTGACATGTTGAGGAAGAACGTGAAGGCAAGGGATTCTTTGCTCCTTCTGTTCTATTTCACAAGAGGAACCATTAAGAGCAAATAATTACCCAAGAGCACCTGGGTAAGGTGGCTCCTTGCAAAACATTTCATAAAATGATTAAACACTTGTAATACAAATATTAAAGCCATTACTACTTCTAAAGATTCCAACTTTCTTAGACTACCAAGTGAAGACAACCACCTTCTGGGGAAGTGGTTGCTGTTTCTTACTCAGACTTGGCACTGTGTTACTCATGTTACTATCCTGCCTCTTAAAATTGCCCACTGCTCTCTGATTTGAACATTCCATTTTATGCCACTGTTTCCTGTGGAAGACCAGGAGAAAAGCTGGTCCTATGCATCACAGAGAATATAATTTCTCTTGAAATGTTATGATTTCCAAAAGATTTGCCATAGTTAATAGTGTTTACTTGCATAAGGATCAAACCTCAGCCTCAGGCTTATTTGAAATCTGTGGGATGATCCCCAAGTTCCTCTTGAGTATCTGTTGCTTCTGGTGATCATTTTGAGTAGAAGCAACAAGGAATATTTATCCTTCCTCTTGTACAATATCCCTACTACCTGGTACCGTATAGCTGTTGATTACTACTAAAGCTAGGTCCCCAGCCTCTGGAGCCAACTGTGGACACAAGCACCCCAAGCCTTCACACTAACACTGGGTATACTGCAGTGAGTAGCAACCTGATTTTTACCCTGACAACAGCTGAACACCTACAGTCTACACAGCTGTAACAGAAAGTTGGTCAGTACTCCTATTCTCCAACCAGAGAAATCACCACTAGAGTAATGCACAATTTCTTTGAAATTCAGAAGTCTTCCCTTTGGAGTCACGGTGGGATTATGGACATTTTTCAAAGAGACACAAAGAACAGAAGAAATTGCCCAGCTCTGTATCCATTTCTCAGGGAAATGGGACAATCTGAAGGCAATGGGGTCTGGTTCAAAGTCACAAGGCTTACTCTGGGAGCCTGCACTTCTTACAAGCAGAAGCAACATTAGTTTTTTTCACTTGAACAAAATTCTTCACTTTCATTACGCCCATTATACCTACATAAACAATTCTGCTGCCTAACTCCATTCACCTTTGGAAACTTTCTAGAAACTTGAAGAGATTTCGATCACACCTACAAAGCCTCCCCCTGGAGCTTGATTCGAGTCCATCAGTTCAGATTTCAGTCTCAGATGAGATATCATACCTCGGGCAGTGACCCACACACAGACAGCAACAGATCTCACAGTCAGCAGCTGGCCTGTGCTAATCATCAGTATCTACTGACACAGACCTCGGTACAGCTCCCTTTACTGACCTGATCTGGATATAATGCAGTCGTGGTAACAACAAATGTATTGCCATTTGGGGAACTGCTCGATAGTTCTGCTCTTGATTGCATGATTCACGTAAACACAGAAAGAAATATAATTAAGGATATCAAAAGATAAATGTTGTAAATAATAATATATTTTAGAGACTGTATTTATAAAGAAAGCCCCTATTACAGTGAGAGAGGAAAAAGCCCTCACTCACTCCTTCCCTCTTTGCCACAAAAGTAAACTGCTTAACTTTGTTGTCCTGGCTTGCTTTCATTTACAACAAGGTTTGCTGATATACCAAGCCCCCTACCTACCTCCTTCTCTTTTTCCTTACAAACACTGTCCCTCTTTTCTGTATTAAACACCATTGTGTAGCACTAAGGACACATTGTACTGCTAACAATTTTTCTCCCCAAGTTTTCTGTGGCATCGCATGTCCTTACTGCTCTGTTTGTACTATAGGAGCTGTGAACAGTATATCCACCTTTTTTTTTCTGTTTGTGAGCTAGAGACAGTTGCAGGAGGCAGCTGACAGGACAGATCTGCAGTAAGGCTGAAGCCACTGGAGTACTATTCCACGTTGCAGCCTGGGTTTAACCTCTGATCCCCCTATAGGCTTTTGTTCAATTGCTATCTATGGTTAGCATGCTTCATTTTGGCATTAAACAGTCCAAGTTTAATAAAACAGCTTTTTCCTTCTTGATGAGAGAGGCAAAGTGTATATGATACTTCAGGGTTTCACTATTTAGGAGACACTGTAGGACCAGAGAGTTAAAAAAAAAAGTCTCTGAAACTGGGATATTTATCCTGGCAAGGGGAAGATGAATTTCTCTGTTTTATAGCTTAGGAACTGCTGCCTGTCCTTATGAGGCAGAGAGCTGGTGGCACACAAGTGCACCCCAATTCCACCTTCTCCTCACACAGGGTATTTGTTGGAAGAGGTTTTTATTTGCAGTGGGGGTGGTTTGGTTTTTAAGGGAAATAATATTTTGGAAGAGTGTAGACCTAATTCTTTCCCTTTGAGATACCAGTAGTAGAATTCATGTCTCTTTCTGAATGGTTTTTTTGTAATCGCACAGGGAAAGAACAATGTCCTTAGTGGGATTTTTTTCCCCTGACAATTCTTTCTCCTTCCCTAGACCATCTTCTCTTCCAAGCTGAGAAGCTGGAAGCAAAATTTTGGGGCACATAGAGTACAACACTCATTATTCTGGTTTCTTGTTTCTCTCTCCTGCAGGAGCTGGGAGAACAGGCTGCAACATCCAGCAATTACAGAAAAATAAATGTGAGACTGGTTTTAAGATGATCACATACTCTGTCTTACACATGCTTCTACCAGGATCTGCAAATATTTGTGTGATCAGGCTCCACAGGGTTTAGAGCAATAAGGACTGAGTTGTTCTCCCACAACCCCCTTTTTCCCTCCCTTTCTGTTACTCCTCCACCCCTGATGTTTCTCAGTCCTCCCAGGTTTCAGGATAAGACGCACAACATTTTATTATTCAGTCAAAACACTTGGGTGACCTCGGAGGTAGAAGCGTCTGGCCAAATGACATCCTAGCATTTGCTCAAGCACACCCTTCCCTATTCCACAGCTCCTGTCGATCCTGTGGGTTGCAGTTATGTTTTTAATATTATTATTTTCTTTTCTCTCCCCACCCCTCCACCTGGGAGCAGTTAAATTAATTTTTGTTCCCTTTCAAGGTTTGTGTCAATGAACAGTCAAAGAGTGAGATGTGAACCTGCGTAGAGGAATCTCTGGCAAAACCTTTGAATGCTGTGCATCTGTGTGAGAAATGTCAGCAGTAGTTAGCAAAAAATGAATAGCCCTGATCCAACCCTGTGATTCTTCTCCTGCCAAGTTCTCCAGTACTCGCTGGATGATCCAGCAGAGCTTTGACAAGGCTCTCTGTTAAAGCTTTTTTCCTCTTGTTTACCTGCTGTCTGGCTTAATTGGGAAACTTTGAGTTCAATAGGAAATGGTCATTAAGGCTTCAGATCACGGTAGCAGCAACAGGCTGGAGTCAAAACAGACCTAGGCCCACCACTACAACAAGGTGGTGTGGCCCTGATCCAGGAGAGACCAGGGCGCCAGGGGGGAAATCACTGCTCTGAGCTTCCCCGGAGCTGCTCTTGTCCCTGTCTGTTGGATGTGGAGCTCTGCCTCTGCACAGCGAGGAGAGGATCTGGCACTTGGGAATGGTGAAAGCAGGCTCCCCTCCAGCTGTGCAATGACCACTTTTTCATCTCCTGGCCTAGAGTTGACTATCATGTCCATGGACAGTTTCACCACTGTTCAGTCCCGTTGCAGGAAACCAAGCAGCTTTGCCAATGCATATCTCACCTCATCTGTAATATCCCTCAGTCTCCTGCTCATCTTCTCCTGTGACCTGAGTTACGCCACTCGTTCCCAGCTAACTGGACCCGATGCAACCTACATACAGGTCAGCCTGCATACAGCTGCCATTTCCTTGAATTTTCTTACACATCTGGCAGCCCAGCTGCTGACTTACTAGTGCCACCTAAAAGATGTGCTGTTTGGGAAGAAAGGAGATATATGTATGTATACATTTAGGTGAACTGACTTATCCCAAGTCTTTCTCAGACACTTGACAGTACATGCCTTTTTTTCCCCAAGGGGCTCATGCTGACCTACTAAGAAGTCTCTATTTAACACTCTCCAAAGAGGGGCACATTGCTGATGTTTAGCTGGGATGAAGCAATGACAGCCAAGTCAAAGTGCAGCAAGGAGTTCACACGTGGAAAGAAAAGGTGCTGCTCAGTCTATGATAAACTTGTGGTGCAGGAGAAGCAGACAAAGGTCATAACATTTCTGCCTGCCCTCCACCCCATTTAAACACTCCCCCCTCTTCCTTTCATCACATCTAATTGGAGCTGCAGAGGGAGGCAGCAACAGCCAGCAAGCAGTATTTTACCAACTTCTTATTCCAAGTGCTGCTCCTACATTACAAAGCATTTAGGCACTCCAGGCTTACCTTGAGACTTGACTCAGTGTTCCAAGTTACCTCAGTTCCAGGGAATAAACTCAGGTGGTGGGAACTATCCCAGCTTCTAAATTAGGTAGACAGATTGAGTCTTTAATGTGTAGTGGAGACACAGAGCTGAGCTTAACTCCTCACTCGCTGGAGATGAGGCAAAGTGCTTCTGAAGTCTGGGCTCAGATTTTGATTGTGAGATGTCCTCTCCCTCATCCCAAGCCCTCTTGAGCAAGGCAGAGCATGGCTAAGAAAAATCAACACCCATAGTTAAGTGAAGGACTTATTATGCATCACTTTTTTAGGCATTTTCTTTGCTCATTTTCTCTCTCCTCTCCCTCTAGGTAGCAAAAACATTATGTAAGGCACAGCCCCATTTGGTATCTTTGGAACACGCCTAATAAGCTCCAAACCCTACAGCAACCTTAAAACACACAGTGGGAGAATATGTTTAGTGGGGGAGAGTTTTCTGACCTAGTCAGCAAAGGCAGGAGACCCAGTGGTTGCAAGGTAAAGTCAGAAGGCAAACTAGAAAATGAGCAGCAAGTCTCTGACTTTCAGCATAAGGATAATTAACTGCTGCAAGAGATTCACTAAACACTTGGTGAAATCAAGGCAGGGAGTTGTCTTAAAATTTGCATGCTGGTTCAACCACAAAATTACAAGCATAAAAGTGGGAATTACTGAGTGAGGCTTTGTAGCCCATGAGAGGGAATAGAACAATTAGAAAATAACTTCATTTTCTTGTCTTTTTTTTTTTTCCCTGCCTGTAGAATACACCAATATTCCAAGGAAATAGGAATAAAATACTTTCAAAATGTAATTTAAAAACAAAGTCAGTTTAAAGCAGCAATTCTAGAATATCTCTGGCTTTCTGAAAGATTAGGGGAGAGGCTATTGAAGGACATCTCAGAAAACTCCCAGCTCAAAAAATGTGAAGATGGGGGCTGAGGTGGAGAGAGTGGATGGGCAACTTCTCTTTCTTCTTCAGCTTGTGTATAAATTGCTCACCCAGACTCACCATTTCGCTAACATACATTTAAAAAAATATGGTGGACTTCTTTACCCTCCTTTTCTCATCTCCCAGTTCAATGGTATACATCATATGCTAAGAAAGGAAGGGAGAGGGGAGGGTAGGGTAGGGTAGGGTAGGGTAGGGTAGGGTAGGGGAAGGGAAGGGAAGGGAAGGGAAGGGAAGGGAAGGGAAGGGAAGGGAAGGGAAGGGAAGGGAAGGGAAGGGAAGGGAAGGGAAGGGAAGGGAAGGGAAGGGAAGGGAAGGGAAGGGAAGGGAAGGGAAGGGAAGGGAAGGGAAGGGAAGGGAAGGGAAAAGAAAATGCATAATTGGCAAATAGTCTTGCAAGCTCCTTCCACTCTTAAACTCTTTTTTCACACAGATATACAGCGAAGGATTTCCAAAGGGCGGAAATTATGAATAATCATTCCAGTCTCTTCATCACTCAGATGATGTTGCTTATGCCATTCCCTAGGAACCATACATTCTTGAGTTTGCTTTGGAGTTTTTTCCCAAAGAGACCAAACTAAGATCCATTCAGCTCTTCCAGCTCTTGCACGCCTGCTCTAATTTTGTGGTTTTGTACATGTGGATGCTAATGCAGCTTTCCAGGGCTCATGGCCTGTCAGGGTGCATAAGAGTCATCACGGTCTGACCTAGGGAGAGGAATGACTTTGCATTGATCAGATCTAGGGCAGGGATTAGATCAGCTGCACAGTGAGAATTCACTTCCCCCTAGGTTCTGGGGTAGCGATGACTGGTTGTCTTCAGAGTAACTGTTATTACTGTCTAGTTTCTTGCCAGATAATTTGGCTGTACCTCCAGATTTCTGTAGGGGATAAGTTGAGGGTGTTCATGCTGCTATACTGGGAGTATCAGCTAGATTGCACCACAATTAGCTCTAAGGCCTTCATGCAGACAAGTAATGTGGACAGACTGCATATTTGAACTCAGGATCTCTCCTGCACCTTAGCATAAACACAATCACTGTGACCTTGATGATGTCCTTCAAGAAGGCTCTTACACAGGCTCCTCAGATCTGAGGGATCTTGTTCACCTCAAGTTATACATTGCACTGCATTCACACCATCCTCTATGATACATCATGTTTTATACCAAACCCCTGCACGAGTTCTTTAACTTCTGAGCTGAAGGCTTGAACCAGTCGCATCCACAGTCCAGAGGTTTCAGGACTCCTTGCAGAGCATCCACTGGACCCAAAGAGGGGTGCAACACAAGAACACTCCACTCCCTCCTTGGGCTAGCCAAGAGGCCACTGGGGAGCTATTTCAGGGCAGAGATAGGAGGATGCAGACAGCACACAGAGAACCAGGGCAGACACGTGCCCACAGCTGTGCCACCCCTGTGTCTTGGGACTGCCATGCAATAAGACAGTCTGTGGAGAAACACAATCCATTTAACTCCATGCCAGCACATCCTGCAGGTTTAAAACAGATTTATAGCTATTAAAGACAATAATTTGTAGAGAGATATTAAAGCATTTTTTTTTCAAGTTCAGGACAGTTGTAGGGAATACTGAGCTCAGAATCATAGATAATTTTTTTTTTTTTTTTTTAGTTACAAAATCGAGGCATGAGACTGAAAATCAATGTGAGATTGAAATTAATTCTCTTCAGGTGAGCAGTGGAAGCTGTCAGCTTCCCCAGTAAATAGCCATGTGAACAAACTCAAAAAAAAAAAACCAAAAAGACAGAATGAAAATGGGGATGGTGTGAGAGGAAACAAACCCGGGGGGCTGGATTTATAGAAGGAGGGGGGTGTATGTCTGATGGTGTGTCTGAAACACAGGATCAGTTTCCCAGAGTGAAAGAGCTAGGAAAAGTGGGGACCTTAATTATCAGTACAGAGTGGTCCTGAGCAGAATCACAGCAAAGGTGAGGTGTGATAGATACCAAAAAGAGGCAAATATGCACAAGTCCTGGAGAGTGCTGTGACTGTACCAGAACAGGAGCTGCAGACCCAGTCTGGTGATGACTGAAAGGAGGAACATGACTGTGTGCATGCTGTAGGTGCTGAAGTTCCTCCTTGTGGCTCTGTTTCACAGCTACACAATTGAGATGCTTTTGCAGAGGAAATGGTTACATCTGAATCCCCTGAGACACAGATGAGCTAGAAGGAAATATGGAGTGAGTGAAGCTGTTCTAGTCTACGGAGGAGTTCATGTGTCACCACCCTTCTAGGAGTGCTGAGCTTCTACTTTTTACTGGAAGTTATCCTCGCAGTGTCCTGATGAAGTAGGGAAGCATTTGCTGTATTTTTCCAGACAAACAAAGCAGTGAGTAGATTCAGTAATTACCCTGGGGAATTTCCTTTGTCGCTACCCACAGGTGTTTTCAACGTGATGTTGGTTTCTGGCTGGCCTTGGTTTTACTTTGATCCACCAGACCATCTTCTTCAGCTTGCACTAACCAAGAGCTGGGATCTTTCTTCAGTGGGTAAGTCTGCAAGTTACTAGTGCAGCAAAATCTTTATTACTGGATGTTAGTGGATCTTTCTGTGAAATTCTGAGTAAAGGGAAGGAAATTCCAAACCAATTATGTAGCACAGAAAAAGAGTAAATTTCATCAAAGATACAAAGCCTTGTAAATTAATCACTCAACTGATGGTCTTTTTTGTTTTTTCTCCACTCATGTGGACAGGACCATACGTGGCTAGAGGAAAAAAATCCCAATAAAAAGCTTTGGTTTTGCCTACACAGCACAGACTGATTAAAGGCCTTTTGCTGGATTGTTATCCTTTTATTAGCATGAATCTAATAATAATAATATCACCACAAGTATATTTACTTTGCTGATGCCAGAGGTCCTCCAGGCAACTTAATAAAATGCAGCTCAAAGAGTGCTTGATCATTAATAGGACAACGTGCTGAAATAAAACTGAGAGCAAGGGTGAACTAAAAGCCAAGGATCCATCTACAGTGCATGTACGCTGATAATAAGCCAGCTAAAATGTCTGTCCTCTTTTAGCAGCAGCTTCAGAGCACTGTGTATGTTGAACACAATGGATGTGTTAGCTATTGGCATCTGCAAAATAAACAGATCCATATATCCCGGTCTTAGGCTTCTGAAAACAAGATGCTAATCTGTCTCTGCTCACAGCTTTCTGGCTCTGGGATATATCATGAGGCCAAACCCACAAAAGGGCAGAGAGAAGACCAAAGCTAAAGCTGTGGAAGGCATCAGAAATGCTTCCAAGTTTTCAGGTGGGTTTTGGTCAAATCTACTTCTCTCTTGCCTTTCCCTCTTACTCCAGCATGAAGACAAACCTTTGACATGGGATGTTTTTGAAGGCAACCCCAGTTCCTTAATCACATTGAGAGGTTTCATCTGACAACCCTGGGGACTGAATGTGACCTTCTGTTGTTACCGCATGACACAGAGAGTAAATTTCCAGGCTTTATTTCCCCCATTTTCAGCCCTCATTCACTGCTGTTGTCACTTCACAACCCTTGAAATATTCCTGCTTAGACAAGGAGGAGGAGCTACATGGACTGAATTCTCCAGCTGCATCTAGTTGGCATCTGCCACTGGGAAAATTAAATAAATGTTTCTATTCTAATGGTTTGAGCAGGATGTGTCATTTTGCACCTATGTGCCTTTTCTGCTGTGTCCACTGGGGTGTGTTCCCAGTGATCCACACTGGTAACAACCTGCTGTGGAAGTCTGCATCCAGAAAAGAGCTCATTTGGAGGCAAAGGAGATGGAGGAGGTAATCTACATTTTCAGAAATAACAGAGAAGTGGATGGGCGAAACATGCTGAAGAGGCAGACACTCACAGAGCTGACTGGAGAGAAGGGAAAAGGACATTGCTCCTGTGGAGATTCGGTTCTGTCTTAACCTCCACCTGCTGTGGACTTTCCCAGCTTGTTCTCCATTTCCCCTTGCCTTTTGGATCCCATCCCTATCCTCTGTGGGAAAGCACTGGCAGCAGACAGCTGCTAGGGATCAGATCCAAGAAGTGGCTCCATGCTCAAAGCCAGATGTGTGGCAACAGAACGTGGATGAGGAGGCGGAGAGGAAAGAAGCTGGGAAGGATAACTTTGAACAGCTGGGAGAGAAGTACGGAGCTGTTTGTCCCATGCCCATGACACAAGCAGCGGAAGGACAAGAACTTTCTGAAGCTGAGCTCTGATATCAGGAAGAGCCTCCGTGTGCTGCTGGGTTAGATGTGATGGCTGTCCAGGAGCTGAATGGACTCTTCACTGAAACCTCTCGCATTATACATTCTGAAGGATGGGGAAGTAGGAGGTGGCCTTTCTCAACTGGCATTTTTCCAAAACAGAAGAACAATACAAATCCATAAACATTCTCATGTGCTGCCACAGAGTTGCTAACTGGATCACGTGCCCGATCCTTCAACACTGCAGTATGTGGAGCACAGAAGAGGGACTGCATTTCATGGTACAGTCTTGAGCGTATCGCGTAAGTGCTATTTAGTGAACCCACAGGCTTGTTCTGGACATGCTGTTGGGGAGTATTGCTAAAACCCAAGAACATTTACCTCCACATTGATTTTCAGAAGCCATTTTTGCAATATGTCAAGACAAAAATCACTGCCAAAACATCCTCTCTGTCCATCCAGTCAGACGTTTAGGATGATGGACATTTAAGAGTCTTTACTTGGCACCAGGCTAATGATTTGAGGTTGCTGCCACGCACAAAGAGATACCACCACCAGGTTCAAAAACAATAGAAGAGGGATTTTTTTCAATAAGTGAATTGATTCCTAATTAAATCAGGTATAATTACCAAATGACTGGTGAGTTTTCTGTGATGAAATTCTCCTTGGCTGCAAGCATGTAAAGTTGCTAGCTCAAAAACCTCAAACTGTGCATGGAAACACAGTACATGTAATTAGATTACAGATTCAAAGAGATTTTATCAAAACATTTGTGAGAACCAAATAAAAAGCTGAAATTTGGAAAAAGTAAAAATAAACACAATAAAAAAATTTAAATCAGAATAGTAGCTGTAAAATGTTTACCATTTGGACAGTGCACAAATGCATGGTGGGGAAGTGTTATATGAACTCCAGATGTAACAAGTGTGGGGCACACCATATTGAGTCATACATGCTCTGCTATGTGACAAAGATGAAGCTAGGTTCTGCGATGATGAATTTTAAGGTATGGGCATGTGATGAAAAAGGGCAGACTTAAGGCTTAAGTTTTCCGCCATCCTTCTAAATTACCTTGATTAGTGTTACATAGACAATGGCTGTTTTGCACAGGATGTTTTATTTTAGCATTAATCTCAACTCTCTCCCTCCTCTTCACCTCTCTGGATCTCTGGGAATGAGAGTGGTTCTCACAGGAGTGCTTTCCTGTGACCCAATTATCTAAACAAATAAAATAACATAAAAGGGTCCCCACCTAAGTCATGTCATGCTAACTTAAACTGTTTTTTATCTTCTGAAAGGAGAAGCTAAAAATACACATTGTTTGTTTGTGACCAGTGATAAATGGACCATGCCTCCTGCCCTCAGGGACTAAGAAGCCAAATCACAAATGAACTAAATATCACTGCGTATATCCCTGTCTTCAGCACTCTCAGCAGAAAATCTGGATTTTTTTTGATTAAGAAGAGATGTGCTTCTCTCCTCTCAAACTCTACATGCCCTTACCTATATAGCAGTAAGGCCTCTGTGTTGCAAACAAAAGGGGCCTGAGAAGAGATCAGTTTTAGGGAAAATTAACCTAGGTGCTTATGTGGGATCCAGGTCATGGCAAGGGACACTGGTATCAGTGTGTTTTACTTCATATGATTCGGTAGATGTACAGAAAGAAAGAAAGGTGGTGGGTTCTTCTCTGCCCAGTGAGTTACCTCCCTGCCTTAGATACATAGGAAGAGTAGCTGAACTCCATTTACCCCTATTTACTCTCTATCACACCCATTTATAGTCAGTATCTCAAAACTTCAGGGAACAGAAATGAAGCTACAAAGTCCTCGGGGCAGGGACTTCAGCAGCTCCTGTGCCTCTGACACACAAAAGGTGCAGTAAAATGGAATATTACTGGATCACTGCTGAAAATCTTGAGCTACGATTTGATTCTGTGTGAGATTTTATATACCGATATTTGCCTCAGGGCCAGTCTGCTATTTATGAGATTAATTTCACAGTCAATTCACAAGGAAGATCATGAATGTCAGATATTCAGGACTCTCCTCATGCCATCTATTCCATTGTTTATTTGGAGAGTTTTATATATTGTATTTGTTATTCCATATCAGCTATTCTCTAGTTTTTAAGACTGTGGCCAATCGGTCAGGAAGAGGTTGCAGATCCTGTAACTCTGGGTCTGGATTGGCAACCTAGTCAATCCACTGCCAGAAACTGTCAGACATCGCCAGGTGATAATTCATCAAAATCATGGGCCGAAAGGAACAGAAACAGACAGACAAGAGCAATTCAGTTCTTCCCCCATCCCAAATCCCCTTGTTCCTCCCAAATTCTAACACTGTTTTTGGACAGAAGATCTTCTGAGGTTAGAGAAAGGGATTTATGGAACTGCTCTGCAGTGATCTAGCAATAAAATAAATTTGCTTGTAACATCATTCATTTTCCCCATTTTAAAAAAAATTCCTCCCCCTCACTGCAGTTAATTAGTACTGTAGTTTCCCCTGGAAGCAAGCAACATCCAAACCAAACCCTTTGTGTAACCACCGACCACTCTGAACTCCATCAGCTCCCTCACCCCACCTGCCTTTTTCATCTTCCCTGTGGGAAGACTTTCCCATTAGCCAAAAGGAAGTTTTTTTCTTTCTTTTCATATGTCAGCATCAGAATTAAGTGCAGCAGGGAGACTGCCATGTTAAAGGTCAGTTGCATAAGTTCTCTTAAATGGCAATTAAACGATTCTATGACAAACAGGATGCACTCGGAGTGCAGACATCAGCTCCGACCTTGGGACCTGGGATAGTCTGGGAAAGAAAAAAACACTTTGGGAAAATAAACATAACACCCAAAACTGTAAAAGCAGATGAATCAGCAGAGAAACTCTATAATTTTCCCTATGTCGCTAGGGAAATGCAAAATGTAGTAACACTTTAATTTCTTGCAAACAGGCTGTCTTAAGATCAGCTGTTCATCCTACACTGTTAAAAACAACCTGTCAAATTACCCATTGCCAGCCCTGCGAGTGATCAGGCATTTCAGCAATTTGAGGGTAGAAGAGTCATATTAAGGCCACATCTGGTAAAAGATGCCTAAGACCCTTCAGCTCTGCTGGACACCATTGAAGGAGGTTAAGGTCTGCATGTAGAAAGGGCTACAGTGGGATGCAGGGTGGATGCATAAGGACCAGATGTCCTGGATGTATTGTATTTTCTGCCTGGGTAAAACAATGCACAAGGCAAAGCAAACGGGAGTTGGAGGACCCCAAGGAAGACTTCAGTTAGTCTAGGCATAACCTGATTCACAGCACAAATCTGGAAAGTGTCAGTAAGCCAGGTGTTTTTCTGACAATGAGCTGTTGACCTGCCTTACAAAGCTCATTGGGCACAGTATGATATGGAAAGGAAGCAAGCAATAAAAAGTACCATGAATGAGGAGAGAAAAAAAGACATGCTTGCCAGCTAGTTCCAGATCTACAAGATCTGGAGTGGATTTCACTGAGGAGAAATTGAGTCAAAAGATATTCTCTTGAGAGCCATTTTCCTGAGAAAGCAGAAAGCAGAGAAATGCAGCGCAGTTTGGTCTAGGGTGTACCTCCTTGGAAGACTGCTCTGAGTTTGGGATAAGAACAGGACAGAAGTGGGGAAAGGGCAAGGTAGGTTCAGTTGAGCAAAAAAGAGGAAAAGGAAAAATAAAACAAAGAGGAAGAGTTCCTTGGTCTTTCAGTCAAAAAAAAAAAAAAGGAAAAAAAAAAAAAAGAAGAAAAGATTTCCTCATGAAGGACAAGGAAAAGATTTCCTCATGAAGGACAAGGAAAATCCCAAAAACCTGAGGACAACTCAACACACTGGCCTGGGAAGTGCCAACAGGTTGGGATGTAGCACATCATACTGCACTGACAAAACGATCTCAGGGTGAGAAGGGGAGTCTGAAATCACAGTGGGAAAGAGGCAGTCCAGGCCTGGACTCTTCCCGCTGTCTCTCTCTCCTCTCCAAGTCTTTCCTTGCCAGTGAGAAGTGACTTTGGAAAATATGAAGAATGGGATGGGGAAGCAAAATTCATTTGGCAACATCCGATTTCAGGGGCTAGAAGGGAGAACCAAAGAGGATCCAGAGGCTGAGTTCACGACCTCAAGGAGAATCCTGAGGGATATTTCAGCCACATTAATTCCAGCAGGCAGTGGGACATCCTGGCAGGAGATGCTGTGGGGAGGGAAAGATTGAAATGAAGGGAAATGCTCTTGTCTAAATTAGGGCTGATTAATTCCTTAGGAACCAAGGGCCTGCTCTCTGGTTTTGCAGTGTGCAGTTATTCACCAGTCTGTCCATGGCAACAGATAAAAAATAGGCAGTAGACAACAACTGTAGGAACTTGCAAGGAAAACTCAGACCTGTCATGAATAACCTATTCCAAATTTTAAAGAACAACTGGTGTAAAAACTCTTCTGTATTCCCTTCCCTCTGGTCTTATTTTTTAGATCCCAGCTCGAGAACAGAAACAGAAATGCTAAAGAAGAGCTTGCTCTTGTGTTTTTCACAAAGGCATCGCATTCCTAGTTTGCTAGCAGAGCTGGGGGCTCTGCATGCAAACCTCAGGACTGAGCAGAACCACGCCAGATCATGATAATGTACCGCACCAGACGACACTTTGATCTTGACACCTGGCTCTACACTTGAGCCCTTTGGCTGACTGGAGCATCCTGGCAGCAGCAAGTGTACAACTGAGGCCCCATACCCTAGGGATCTCAGGCCATGGTCAAGATCCTGTAGCCCAGGAGGTCAGATTTCGCCTGGGATTAAAGATGTGAGGCCCCAGCAAGAACAAACAGCAGATTCACCTTTCTGTGGCACTGTTAATCAAAAACACCCTAGAATAAATGTAAGAATCACTTTATTTTGGCTAGGGAGAAACAATGTTCATCCACACTAGACAGAAGCTTAAGAGCTGAAGAAGAGCACAGTCTGAAACAGGAGAGAATCTAAGTCAGAAAAGTGTAAATCAGCAGAGCTGGAATACAGCCAGGACACTGGCATTTGCACCAGAGCGGCAATCAAATGTACAAGAGAATTTCTAAAGACCAGAGCTGGTCAGGAGCTCAGATTTATATCTATCAACCCACAGCAACCTTAATACCAGGCAAGGGTGTTGGCTGACAGTTGATTCAAGAAATAAAAATGCCACCTTTGGTTACACTGCCTATAGCAACCAGGCAGTGCTCTGTAGGTCTCCCATCCAAGCAGCCATCCAGTTTTCTTTGTGGGCTTTGACAGGATTTGAAGACGAGGATAAGGGTAAAGGTCTCCTCTGAATCATGTTGGTGGAGTTCTTGGTCCTAAATTGTCGGCAGAGGTAGTGCTTTCTACGTGGGATGACCAGGCTACCTGGAAAAGAAAATTAAACAAGTTTCAGGGGTGAGGCTTTCTTCAGATCGAAGAGATTCTGCGGCCTCCAGACATGCTTACCGGTCCAGAGCAGGAAACTGAAAACCCTGTTTTAGTTATTTTCTGTTCAGTAGTTTTAATTAGGGGCTGTTTTGGAATGGCAGGTGTTATCTTTCAAGCTTTAAACATAGTTAGCATCGCCTAAGTTTCATGGTTATGGGATAGAGAGGATTTAGAAGGAGAGACTATTTATTCTGAGACAGATACAAGATTATCACTAAGAATTTTGTGCATACCTATATGATCTCCTTGGGTGCATTAGCTAATCATCTCTCCTTCATTAAGGGATTTTAACTGCCCAGCGCCAGTGTCAGACAGAAAAACTCACTATGCAGATGGGAAACTGAGGTAAAGGTCAAATTAAAGTAGCATTTTCCAGGCTGTCCACAAAAAAGAAAATGCTTGTATTAATTTTGGAGAATAACTCCTCTTCACCTTAGTAGAGTTAATGCTGTCCTGTAAGATCTCACCCTGTGAGCTGTTGCAGTTTCTTCTGGGTCTATGAAATGGTGACAACAGCAGAACAAGAATTATCTCTCCGTAACAGGGAGGGAGGGTACTGTATTTACTGTATTTGCTGATACACATCAAGAGAAGAGAAGGCAGAGTGGGTAGAAAGAGAAAGAGGAAGCTTTGTTCTTGCAGCAGTTTGCTCAACAAAGCTCAGACTGTTTCAGTGATAGTGGATGCTGCATGTTTATTCTGAAAATTTATGGTTTAATTAATTTTGGGGTGAGATAGCGAGCATGGTTCAGTGCCAGATCAGGTGAAATATGATCCTAGCATTTCAAGAATTCAAGCAGCTAAGGGGGTTGACTGAATGGCACCTGAAATCCAATAAAAGCCGGCACAATGGGAAGCCCTGGTATCTGAAAGGAAGATCTTTGGAGATTTAAATATGTCTAGCAGGGTGGCAGGGGGGAGGGGAGGGGGCTAGATTCATCCAGGAGTTCAGACTGCCACACTGCCTGATGAAAACATGCTGGTTTGTCCTTCCCTGCAGTTCTGCAACTGAGCTCATGCTTCAGAGAAAAACTTTGGAAAAGCACAAACCTCACAGAGTACAAAAGCCACCAAAACACTCAGTTGCAGGGTGAGGGGTTTAGGGGTGGGAGGAATAATTGAAGTTTCTTATTTGCTTTCCAGTTTGAGGAACAGTCACATTCAGTCATTGTTCATAACTTTCCCTCCTGTGCCAGAAAGGCTGGGAACATACCTCTGGCTTATTGATACGTATGTTTAAAGGCCAGATCTTCAGTTAGGGAATACAAGAATCCTGAGATTTAAGAAACAACTCAACTGTTGGAAGACTGATTCTCACATTCCTTGTGCAAGTAACACTGTATGAATATATTTTACACACGAACATGGCAACATTTCACAGCTGCGGTACTCCATGGTTTCCACGGCTGTATCAGAGCATCTCATAGTGTTTGTTCTCCATCTTTTTCAGAACAAGGAAGCGGTATTTTTCACTGTTTATGAACGAGGAACCATGTCACAGGACACGAAGGATTTGAACAATAAAAATACAGGCTGAATCCCATACCTTCTGCAGTGTAAGTTACTGCTCTAAATACTGCACAGCTCTTCCCCTGGGCAGAGTGGGAGGAACCTGCAGCGATGGTGCTGAAATGGGACCAGCGTCCCTGAGTCAGACCCTGGGCTTTTGCAGTGTGAACATAGATAAGGAAAGAGCAGGAACGTAAATCGCTTTTCAGAAATGCCCAGCTTTTTAGAGGAAAGTGGGAGGAAACAGAAAGTGTGGGATTAGCTATAGCATATCCCTTTATGCTGGAAGGGAATAGATGGATCACTCTGGTCAGTTCCAGCATCTTATCTCCCTTGTACCCTGCTGCCTTCATTTCTGTGGTAACCACCCCAGCCTGTCTCTCACAGAAGCAGGCACTGCAGCCAGGTGTTCCAGGCCTGTTCTACAAGGAACACTGATTTCAATAGATGCTGTGGCCCTCAGAGACGCCTCAGCCTTAACTGGCAGCCTCAGAGCAGGGATGTAAGAACTTGGTCTCTGGAGAGTCTGTTCTGTTATCCACAGAGCTTGTCCCAGCTAATGACCCACAGTATTTGGCGGGGGGGGGGGAGGAAAGTAAATAAAAAAATATTTCCTTTCTCATCTCCTTGTGGATTTTCCCATAAGCTCGTTAAGTTACAGCTTCTGCTGCATCACACATGTACCTTTTCATTTTACTGTTTGGTCCTGACCTTTGCTCATGGCACTCATTCTCCCATGCACACCCTGCTTACTCTCCTTTTGTAATTTATGGCACATACTGTACACCCATTTCCTTCTGCTCTTAACTCTTCTGCGTGTGTTCTTGTTATCTCAGCTGTTCAATAGATTTGTCATATTCTAGCTAGCTTCCAAGCCTGTTCTCATGGTGGCCTGTCAGACAATATTCCACTATTTATGAGGGATTTAGCCCAACCTATGAATTCACACAGCTTGCTGTGACTTCTCAGCCTGTCCCATAGTCTTCCCTCTTGAGCAAGGGGCAGTGATATCCATGCAGTACTCAGGTCTTACTTGGCCTTTGGGGTGTATAGGATTCATCTACTTTTTGAGGCTGTCAGTCAGATTTCCGTGTTGACCCTTTCCAAATTGAAAAATCAGCCCTGAACATGGCTTTTCCTCAAACATCTGCTCCTCCACTGGAGGGAGGTGATATGTGCCTTTCTTTGGTTAAGGTTTCTCCTATTATTTTGGGCTATAAAAGGGAATACTGCACAGACTGCAGGCTCTAGTCAGCCTGTGAATCTTCTGTGCAAATTTATTCCTCCTCCATGCTGGCTTTGTAGAAAATCATCGCAATGCTGCAATTATTTCTACTGAACTTCAGTTTCCCACTCTCCCAGTAGACTCTTCCTTTGCCTCCTAGAGCCGATGAACACCCCATACTGCTTCCTTCCTCGTGGGAGAGACAAGACATGAGGAGAGATCTGGAAATCCCTCAGCTCATGCTGAAGGTCTGGGCAGCAGGGTAAGAGGCAGCCAGGAGAGATGTGGGGACACAGGGCTGCTGCATAAGGACAGGTGATGCAGGGTGGTCAGCCAATGACTCCAGCAGGTTAAAAGCAGCTTTTAGCTGAGCAGCAGCAGGGTTGAGCTGTAGGAAGATGGTGAGTCCTTCAGTGATACCTAGCCTTGGCTTGTTTAGCAGTGGAGAAGTTGGAGAAAATGGGAGTCCGCAGGTGGACTTCTTAAGAATCCTGCTTCCCCATTTCTCTTGGTCTTATGTCTCCTGGTCACATAATCCTTGCTCTGACCGACTTCCAGTTACAAGTCTCATGTGTGATGTAAGGGATCTGATGAAGGAAGCCCAGTGCTCACTCTCTTTGCTGCTAGCCTCAGAAATCCCAGTCTGTGCTTTCTTCCCCCATGGTCTCCTATTCTCTCTGCCCACCGATGAAGCTTTGTGTTACACATCTGCCTTTCTACAACTGGCCAGAAAGGGATGAGGATCTGCACAATGGTTGTGTAACTCTGCCCTTGTTTATCCAGATGGCTTTTCTGTGGCAGAAGTTATCTGAATGATGAATGCATTTTCCTCTTAGGACAGGATCCATTTCCTGGGATGCATCACCTGGCTCTTTCTTCTCAGGTCATTTCTTTGAGCAGCTGTCTCACATTTCTGGTGTCTTCTGGCATTTAACTGAGGTTGACTGCAAGCTCTGAGGTGCGGGGGAGGAATGAGAGAGGAAGAGGAAGGAACTCCCAGAAGCAAATCAAGACGTAAATATGTCTCTACTTCAGCCATAGGTGTAACTGGAACCTACAGAATGGTGCTCAAGGTAGCTTTGATCTTACTGCCTTATATCCCTACGTGAATAAAGCCAGAGTGATGCTGGTATCAGTTGATAGAGGGCTGAGCATCCAAGGTGGGCTGAGGCAGAAAACAGTGAAGACCAAGCTCTTGTAGCCTTGCTACAATGCATCTTTTCCCCCAGCCTCCTTCAAGCTTCTGGCCAGTTACCTTCTAATGCAGCTCAGGAGGCAATTTGCCTTATTTGCAGTGCACTGCTGGCACATCAGCCTGGCATCCACCATAACTCCCAAGTCCTTCTGGGGAAGGCTGCTGCTCAGCCCATCGCTTCCCCAGTAGTACCAAAGCATGGGCTTATTCTGCTTTATGGGTACTTGTCCTTCCTGAGTTTTGTAAAGTTCCTGTCAGTTCAGCCCTCAATTTTCTACATCTTACTGAAAAGTTCTATTATTTGAAACATCAACCATTCCCTCTAATTTAGCGTCACCTGCACATATAACAGGCATTCACTCTGTGTCACCTTCCAGGTCATTGATGAAAATATTGACCACAGTACAGATCCCGGTGGTGCTCCTCTAGCTACCAGCCACCATTGGTGGACTCCAAGCTATTGGATGTTACTCTCTGAACTCAGCACTCCAGAAAATTCTTTTACCTAACAGCTTGATCATCTAGCCCATAATTCTTAAGCTTCATAACAGGAATACTCTGACAGACTGTCTCCAAAGCCTTAACAAATCAAGGTATATTACATCCACTGCACTCCTCTTGCTCACATAGTCATTTCATCACAAAGGGCAATTAGGTTGGTTGATCCCAACTTGTGTGTGACAAATCCATGAAGATTGTTCTGATTTCTTAAAACAGAATGTATTAGATCTGATACCAGCTTTAGGGTCTCCATTAACACAGTTCTTAAAGGCAGCAAATTTAATCATTGACACATGTCAAGGAGAACTAGAAACTTCATCTCTCCAAAAGTGGTTGGAGTATCCAGGTTTTGTATTGCTCCCTATCCCATATGGTTATCAGTGGAACAAATTAAGATTTTTTTTCCCTTTCTGAGGCATGTTCTGTTGTCTGTGCAGCATTTACTAAGTACCACTGAATGAAACCTTTCAAATGCCTTAAGAGGTTATAGACAATGGTTCTTATTTCAATACTGTTAAAATAAGCCACTGTAACCCCTTCAGGAATAAAATTCCCTGACTTCCTACAAATATTTAAAAGGTCAGACTGTGTAGGAGAATGGGGATTTAATGAATCTCACTGACAGCAGCCTTTTCCAGTCCATTTCCTGGAGGCATGTGATTGTCATGGTTTCATTTCAGAGCCTGACAGCACCGTAAGGTGACTCACATGAAAGAGGCAAACTTCCTCCTTCCCCATCTCACTCCAGCAGTGGTGATTCAGGCCCCATGCATTGAGTGCTGGAGCACTAGCTCTTCATCCACTGAAATCAAACAGACATCCTGACAACTGTTTCAGAGACCTTAAGCTCTGTGCAGTAGCTGAGAAGCTTGACATTTCTTGTAAGGTCTTGACATGAACAGAAAGATATTTGAAATCCATCAGTACAGGAAGGGTTAATTCAGGCCTATTATTTGGAGGCAATTCCAAGTACAGAAGGCACTGTATGGCAATACTAAAAAAAGGCATCACTTCCCAGTTAGAATAAGCTAGAAACGTATGTGTCAGCTGGTATTATTATTGCAAGTCTTGCCTTTATTTTAATCATTATTCTTCTATGAGATAAATAAAATCACAGAGAAGCTGATAAACATCCCACCACTGCTATGATTACTGCTTGCCTTCTGTTACTGACGGCTCAGGGCAATGGCTTCTGTGGACTATCAAGTTATGAAGCAATTATTTGGAAAAATCTCTTTTGGTTAGGATATTAATCATGGAATGGAATTTACTGGTGACTTCATATCTGTGACTTGGAGAAGATTTCTTACCTCTATGCAAATATATATTTGCCTGTTATTTCATTTGTTGTGGTTAGTTTCAGTCAGGGCAGGAAAATCCAAGATGACTGACAGCACTTCCAAGTTAAAAAGCTTAGAGGAAACCACATTGCAAATGAAGTTTGTGTAATCAAAAAATAGCTCTTTGCAGAAGCCATAGACTGCAGCACCAAACCTTCTACTGCAAGGGTGGCCACTGCTCCCACTAAAGCCATATGGTGATAAAAAGGCCATTCCAAGAATTTATGGTTAGTTCCTCACCATAAACTCATCTTTTCTCTGGTTGGTTCTTGCACAGAGAGGGGAAGAAATGGATCCAGTATCTTCTGTTCATATTGCTAGGCAACACACAGTACAGTTGGGGAGCCAGGTGGCTGCATCCAGGGGCTTGCTTCAAGATTAAAACCAGATATATATCAAAAATAACAGAGCCTGTACCTATGCGGCCTCTGGGAGATGTGCTTATGTTCCGGATCTGGTTTGCAGAGCCAAGTCCCTGGAACCAGTTGAATCCATGCTGTCTGTAGATGCAGAGCGCAGATGGGAACCAGTCATTCTTGCCCTGTACCCATGTTTTCTTGCCCGAACAGACAGCTGACTTGCTCCAGACCAGAGCCAAAGGAGCAGCCATCATGCGGGCAGCGCAGACAAGCAGTGAGTTAAGCTCTCATTTGAATTTCTAGTCTCATCCGCTCAAGAGATTACAGGCAAAGCCAAAATCCGCTGTGATATTCTTGCCAAGGGTGAAGGAAATCAATAGGCTGCAGTATAGGCTTACGCATGGAGACATACCAACTGTGCTTGGATGCATGGTTCCCAAATTAAGCAGGGGAAACAAACAGGTCTCTGTTGCAAGCCTGAGAGCTGTTTGCAACATGCTTCTTTCTGTGCTTGTCAAATTGCCCTGCCTGACTGGAGCAGCAGTCTCTCAGCCTCATCCTTGCCACCGTCTTCCTCTTCTCAGGGAAGGCAAAGCCTGTCCTGCTTCAGGCAGCTTGTCCCCATGCTGCAGCAAGGACAGTTTTTTCAACCTGTCACTAACTCTCTCAGCTGACTAGGAATGAACCTGGTCCTCTGGGCTGAAGCAAAACTGCAGAGGTCTTCATGGTGGTGGTGAAGGGAAAATAGAGCATCCCACTTTCTATGGAGCCATAGCAAATGCAGATGTTTTCTACCACAGGAGAAACCCAGCTCATGGCATGCAGCTTAGGAGTGCAAAACCAATTAATTTTGCTCTTTACAACAGTCCTGGAACAGAGACAGTCAGTAAACTCCCCCCAAAACATTAAGAATTTGAGTGTGAGGAGGAAAACTGCAACAAGAATCGATTCCTGTTGGACAGTTATAGCAAAACAAAATCCCCAAACAAACAAAAACCCCAAAATGACACACACACACACAAACAAATAGAGAGGAAGAAGAGGAGAAAGCTGCTACTTTTTGCAGCTTCCCACTCAGAAGAGGAACTGGCATCTTAAAACTGGCAGAATTTCAGTGTCCCCCTAAAAGACTACACTCTCCTTCCAGGCTAGGAAAAATGTAAAAGGCTATGTGTAATAGCACCCTCTGGTGAACCCTGTCATAAGAGTATCCCTGACCCTATAGATGGAAAGAAGAATACAACTGCAAACCATCCCAGAAGAGACCTATAAGTGTAGGTGACACTTTGGAGATAGGGTAGAACATAGGAAAAAAAAAAAAGACACCCTTGCACAGAAGGAAAGAGCACAGATCTGTTTGATCCTGCCAGGAATCCCCAGCTGTGATGGCCTCCTATGATACAGCAGTTGAGGCATCTACAGTGCAAACCACTGAGTCTCCTGCCTTGGAGAGAGAGGGTATGCTAGTATTTCCAAAGAACTGGCTTGCTCCCCCTTTCCTTCTTGGCCCTTTGCTCCCCAGCCCATGAACTGAGAGACTGCCCAGGTAGAGGGGGAGCATGCAGCACAATGCATTCAGCTGGAGAATCCGTTCCACAGACCGAGGCATTGCTGGAATTACCCAGAGCTAATTTAGGCTCTGGTGAATGCAAAGTGTGTGCCAGCAGGGGAAGAACACATGGAGTTTGCCACCCAAGGTGGATTAAACCAGCTTGGAAAGTTTCACAAGAGAGAGCATTTCTTTGAGACAGGCTGAGTGGCTGGCTGGTAATTCAACCATGAGAAGATCTGGCCTGTATGCAAGACTGCAAATAATACATACTCTTACTTGTACATTTCCATCTCAGAGGGGAGAAGAAAGTGGAGAATGAGGGCAGCTCAGTGCAGGAACAGCAACATTTCCAGCAGTAGAAAAATACTCTTGACTCCATACCATTATCCTGCACTTTCTAAAGGTATTTTAAGGCCACCAAAAATGTGTAGTATGGGAAGGGAAACCAGCCCAATGCCTAATTTATGCAGTCTCTCCCAGTTGCCTTTGCTGAGGCATTGTTTCCAGAAGCAGCAGGAGATTCAGCCCCCAAACACAGGTCTGTTCTGCCGTCTCTGTATTGCTACATCATCATCAGGGCACTTGATCCTGACTCCTCCATGCCCCTTGCAGGCTGCACCAGGTGCTCTGCCCATCTGCTGCCATGCAGAGCTGTAGCATGCACAGCTTTGCTTAGACTACTCATGATAGGAGCACATGAGCTCGCATTTGAACTTTCTCCTCAAGACCACTTCATACCTTGGCTTGTGCCTTCTTCTGGGCAAACAGTGTGCACAATCAATAAGTCCATGGGCTCAAACACACACTTAATCCCTGTTACAGACACAGCCCAGGATCTGGCACCACAACTTTTAAAACACTTTTGTTGTGTTTTATGCCCACTGTTGCTTTTAGAATTTCTCCTCAGCACAGACAAATTCTCTGCATGAAGACAGCTCCATAGCCAAGACAGAAAGAGTAGATGATAATCTGGTGGTTTACAGAGTTCCACAGAAACCTAGATAACTTAGTGCCTAACAGATCAAGCTTTGGATCTGACAAGCTGGCCCTATTGATAGATGCAAGGTGTGCAGAGAGAGGGAGATGGGTTCATGGGTGGTGGCACCAGGAGGCTCAAGGAGTGGACATTCTCAGTGACCTGCTGCCTTCCTCCTCCAGCTGGAACACAGCAGGCAGCTCACGCTGTGTTTCAGGTACTCTCCTGGAGCAGTCTTTAGGGACCCCTCCTCTTCTTGAAACCATGCGATTTTCCCAGGTCTGTGACCTTTTTTCTGGAGGAAAGGCTTTTACTTTCTCTGAGGATAGCCTTAGTCTTGCCTGCACTGAGGGAGACAACAGGGACAGTAGATGGAATAGGTGCTTCAGAGGAAGACACCATCAGCTCGTCCAAGAGAGACACTGATTTCCAGCCTCAAGGAGAAGGGAGAATGTGAAGACTGTCTAATTTTGGGGGGCTTTTAGAGACTACAGTGAAAATGAGAAGGCTAGTGGTTGGGGGTGCTGTACACACAGAGGTCCTCCTGCTGAGAGTTCCAAGCAAATGGGAAACAAGTTCAGAAAGGAAAAGTCTTCTGCAGAGTCCTCCAGGAGGTCAGGGAAAGAAGCAGAAAAAGAAACTAGCTTCCTTGATTCTCAGTGTGATTAGTCTCAAGGGTCATGTCTTCCATAATATCTCATTTTTCCCTGATGCATAGTCCTAACTGTAAATGTTTCTGTTACTTGCTGAAAGATTCATGCTTTCTCAAAAGCTTGTTGTGCTTGGCAAAAAAATTGTAATGGTAGAAAACTCATCACTTACTCCTGATTGCTGTAAAAGCTGCTTGTGTGTACATCTGTCTACAGACTCAAGGAACAAGCAGCACATTCAATTTCCCACTTTTTGTCAGTTTCTCCTCACAAGCAGATCCTCTAGATCAGATCATATTGCCATCTTTTTCCAGTGTCTGTCATTCAAAATACAAGAGGAGGCATAAAGTAGCATATTGATCAGCTTCAATGGTTTTCCCTTGATTCACTGCACAGGACAGTAAGTAAAGCCACAGGAGATCACTTACCTATTTCTAGCATTTTCTTCCCTTATACCTGCAGAAAGAGTAGGTGTGTTTCAGATACCTACAACGATGCTAAGGTGGTTTGCAAAATCCTGTGGTTGACTCGATAACTGTTCTCTATTCAACTAAGTACACCAATGAGTCATGCAGAAATGCCGAAGGGTAGATAATATGAAGACTAACTTTGTTCTTTGAAGAGCTTGACTCCATCTGCAAAGTGAGGACTAGCAAAAGCCAAACCCCTCCCATACCCAACAAAGAAAGTTCCCCACTGAGCTGTGTCTAAAAAGTAGGTGGTATACACCACTAACAAAGTCTTTCTCATCTCCTGCTAACTCCAGCCAGCTGCCAGATGAGCCCGACTGAAAAGAAAGCTTGCTGTCTAACTCTGCCTGCTTTTATAGATGCCCTAGTTGCCTGGCCTCACCTCCCTGTTCCCCTCTGTTTTTAATCAGCCTGCCATTTAACTCACCTGGGATGCAATTAACCAGGAAACTCCACTAAAGAGTTCATTACAGAAAGAAATTCCCTATCTCCGGTTTTGAGCTTACCCAATCACAACACTGAACCCCCCGCCAAAATGTCCTTCCAGCTACAGAACTTCTTGTCCCAGAAAACTGCAAGCCTGCGGTTTGGGTTAACAGCACTTTCCCAGGTGGGAGAAACATTCTAACCTACATGAAATGAGACATGATCAATGACTACATGTTTTAACTCTCAGTGGGATAATTTACAGACACAGAGATCCAATTCAATCTGAGAACCAAACCAAAAAGCTCCATTAAAAATCAATAGAAAGTTAACTAGCCCTTTGCATTTTGCACAGCACAATTTCTAACTGAGCACTTGAGTATTTACTATTCCAAACCAGCTACATCCTTTAAAGCTCAGAATTCCCCACAGAGGTGCAGAGCTTGTAAACTTTTCTACCCAATTTTTGTTCATGAAGGGGGAAGCTGGGGGACAAAGAGGTGAGAAATAGATCTAGGAACAGATCCCTGCCCTGCCAGTCTGTTACCCAGCATCCAAGTTCTCAGACACACTGTGTCCTCTATTTGTTTTCCTTTTAGTAAAATAAAGCATTTTTTGCAAGTAACCAATGGAAGAAAAAAACAGGCCCCAAACCTCAGAAAGCACAGCCTCAGACTCCATTGTATTAAAATAGCTAGGATGGATCCTCCAACTAGAGAAAGGTCATATTGAAGCTGACATAACTCTGCTGATGCTATGCAGAAGTCCTTTTCTGGGCCCTTTGCTTCCATTCAGTAAGAGTGAATTGCATCAGTGTCAGTCACCCATATCAATTTCCATACTCCACACAGCAGAGCTACATGCCATTTTCTTCCTTATGATTATGCTTTATTATTTCTATGACATCAGTGCCTGGAGGCCTTGGGGTAGACCAGGTCTCCATTGTATTCACTGCTGAGCTTACACAATGACGTACAATCATGGCAGCAAAAAAGTTCCTGAAGCACAGTACGCTGTGAGCTGGAAAGGCATTTGGGGTAATAAAAAAGGGAAGTTAATGATAACATGTTCTCAACCAAGGCACAGTGAAATCATTCTAAATTCCATTATGGGTAGGTGATTTAGCTTCGATGGTGCATCACTGCAGGGAACAACCTTGATGTAAGTGTCATAAAGCTTGGCACAGCATCAAACACACACGCAATAAAGCTACAGGGCCAAAGCATTTCGACAGATCCTCTCTGGGCTCTTCCTTCTTCCAAGCTTTTTCTTCATCAACTCCCTATAGTGTAAACTGTGCTTGAACATCATAGCTGTGCTAGAGGTGGGACACCACAGGGTTAGGACAAAGTTTGTTCTTAATCTTTCTTTTTTTTTTTTTTTTTCTTTTTTTCTTTTTTTTCCCCCAGCCTTCTGTTTCCTGGCTCTTGTGGCTTGAAGTCACACCCTTGATGTAACTTCACTGTGGTTCATCTTTCTTGTGGTGTAATTAAATCTGGCTCCAGACAGAGTTGTGTGTTAGCAGCAATGGGAGGAGGAGGCAAGAATCCGGAGATCTAGGAATTGTCAGGAATGTCATGCCCCAAAAAGTGAAAAATCAAAGTGGAAGTAAAGTAGCCCATGGAAAACAGAGGAAGAAAATAAGGAGTGGAGAAATTCCCTAACCAGTCTAAATACCATTGAGTTGCTTATCAGAGTATTGATAATCCAGTGCAGATTTGGGTGTGGTGGAGGAATGTGAGTTCCTGCAGTCTGGAACACAATTGCTGTACACAAGATCCCAGATGAGTCCTTGCCATAACGCCTTTGATATTAACAGGATTACATCAAAGATGTAAATCCCACAAGGGGAAAATCAAATTAAGTTCTATGTGCTTACGAGGTGAAGACTTTGTTAGCAATGGAGATGATGGAAGGGTCAAAAAGGGAGAATCTGAGGGCTATCTCAAGCAATAAGTCTTTCTAAAGTGGTGCAGTGGAAGTTCAAGCAGCTGCTGGGGAGAAAGGAAAGATCATTCAGAGATAGCACTTCCACTTGATTTTGGACCCTGGTTCATAATCCTCTTGTTTCTGGCTGTGAAAGTTCCAAAACCTGGCTAGAGAGAATTGTTGTAAAAACTTAATTTACCAGAATTTTAATGCAGAAAATAGGTCTTCTGTGTCATGAATCTATATCATTAAACCTTTTTAATATTGCTCATCTATGTTACCTTTGTTGAATGTTCAGAGCTTTCCTCCTGTGTCAGTAACTGCTTGGCTCTGCAAAAAAATGTACTCCTAAGAGAACACAGCTAGAGTAAAGCAGGCAAGAGGGAGGAAAGCAATGTATTATGTTGCATTTATGGCTGAATCTCTTTGACTCAAGCTGGTTATTCATAAGATGCAAATGTGTGTATCCACTTCTGTTGGATATGCCTGCACTGTGCAGATTCCTCTGTGCTGTTCTGACTAGCACCCCAGTCCTAGCATGGTGAAATACAGGGTGCAATCCTTATTGACCTGAGGGATGTAGGATTTGTGGTGGCTGAGAATGGAGACGGGAAAAAGTCTCCGTTTCCCTCCTTGTGGTGAACATAAGATGATAAAGTGATTTAAATGCTGAAGTGGGGTTTAAGACCCTTGCTTCTATGCAATTCTCTGTCCTCAGTGTCTGATAATAAGGACTTGAATGGAACACCTCTTGCCTTGGTGAATATTTCTGCTTCTCCATACCTGTCATTATTAATGTTTATTTGTATCCCACTAGTTCCTAGGTGAACTATGAGAAGAAATAAAAAGGTAACTGTCACAGAGTCAGACCTACAATCCATGATCCTGTATCCTGTCTCAGAGAGTGGAAAGAAAAAGAGAGTAAGAAACAAAGTCTGTCTGAGTGATCTGTCCCTTGGGATCTCCTCCCAGCTGCCACACGTGGTAGTTCAGGGATTTCCTGAGCTGCATCTTGCAGCTGAACTTGAGACAACATTCATTACACCTCCTGTTTTCCACAGATACCTGTTGTTGTCAGCCAGCAGAGTAACAAAGCAGTTGTGAAAATCTGGTGCATTCTTGGTCTGTTTTGTTCCCTCTTGTCCTGTGATGGCTGGTAAAGCTGTCACAGATACTGGATACTTGTAGGGAAAAGTAGTAGGCATTACATCAGCCTGAATGTCTAAAATCTAGTTTTTGAAAGCTGAGCTACTCACCCTAGGCTGCCTTTACAGGGGAGAGGGAGGAGGTGAAAGGCGGGGAGAGAAATCGGTGCCTTCAGCCTTTCAGCTGTGTCTGAGACCTGTAGTCCAAGATGAGATGAATTGCTGCCTGAGGGTGTATCTCCATAGATGATAAGTGGAGTCTAGAATCCTAAACTCAGCCTTCAAAGTCAATGCCAGTGAAAATAGGTTGTTCAGTACTAATGAAAATGGGTATTTCTTCACTATCAGCATGGCTAAGCCATCATCACTGCCACAGGTTGTTTAACTGGGTTCAAAACATGACTAGAGAGATTTTAGAAAGAAAATACTTTTTCTGAAATACCAACTCTGACTCACCAGAAGCTACAGACGACTGGAGGCAGTAATGGTGTTCTGAGGAAGGTTCACAACATGTCTGCAGTGTCTTTGATGTCCCTTGACATCTGCTGGTCATGGATGCCAGTACAACTGGACTTGTGATCTGACCTTGATGTTGCTGTTCTTATGTTCATGTTTTAAAGCTTAAGGAGGCACATAAGCATCCTAACCCACAGCCCTGAGCAGGAATGACTTCCTGAACAATAAGAAAATAAGTAGTTTTCTAATTTTGTAAGAAAAGGGCAGGCATGATTTCCCATGCACTGGAGTCTACTGATCGATTTTCCTTATTTCTTTTTAGAGGGGAGAGGGATAGGAGAAATGAAAAGAGCTTTGACTGTTTTCTGAAGTGGAAAAACAAGACCAAAAGAAAAGAACAGGAAAAAAAACACAAACCAGCCAAGTGCCCTGGATTCTGGCAATTCCAGCCTACTGTCTTGGATCCCAGGAAAATGTGTGGAATCCCTGTCATTCAGGGAAATCCCCCACTTCAGAGCAGTTTCCTGGTGGCACTGAGGATGCCTTGAGCATGCAGAGTTGCCAAGAGCTCAGCTGCTTTCTGGCAAGATGCTGATGAGGTTGGGGAGACAGGAGTGTTTCCACCAGCAAACATTCTGGCTGCTCAGAGGACTTCTGTTGAAGTGAGCCACTCCCAGGATATTCTCAACCAAGGAATGTTGTCTCCTTCCCTGCCTCAGAGGTCACAGTTACAGTAGAGAAGACAGGCAAAAAGTAGGAGGAAAGATGCCTCCCAGGAAAGGGGAGGAACTTGCCTGGGGCTACACAGTAAGTAGTAAAGTCAGGAGTAGGACCTTCATCAGTGGAGTCTGAATACAGTACCTTGTCCGCTGTTCCTCTCTGCTTCATGAAGACAGCCTAGTGGGTGACATAAGGCAAAAAAAAGGGACAACAGTTTCCCTTTATACCTTTCTGGTTAGTCATGTTGCATTTCTGCTGCTAATACCTTTCACTAGTTCTCTGTTTCTATTTTCAAGGTATGTTTTATTATCACTATTCTTTCACCACTGTTTTCCTTTTTTTTTCCATGCTACCTTTATGACTCCATTCACTGAGGCAGTCTCCAGACCTCTCCTCCAACATTAGCATATAAAATCATTTCCCTTGTGAGGAAGCTGGGAATATTCAGTCATTCTAGTTGAAGAAAAAGCAGTGGGAATGGAGTAGATTTTTTTAATTATTATTTTTATTCCTTTTGTTGTTTTCTTTCCCCTTGTGGTGGTTAGTTCTGTTGATGTAAGATTGTCCAGTGTTTACTTTTTAATGGAAAATGGGTTGATTGCTCTTCACCAGCTTCCAACATCAGCTTGGAATCCAGCCATCTCAATGCCATGGATCCTCAGTCATCATAGCAACAGGCTTGCTGTGATGATACCTACAGCTTGCAGTTTAGTCTCACAGGAGCTATACGAGGCTCATTGGGAGATGCAGTGTTGTGATGGGTGTTAAACAAGGTTGTGCCAAGTTGAAGCAATGGGTGCTAGAAGATGTCCAGAAGAGCAAACAGCAAAATCCTTCAAAGTCAGCTTTGCCACCTCTTATGGAAAGAGAAAGGTAAAGTCTAATCCAGACTTCTAATTGTTGCCTTTGAGATATGCAAATCCTTAAAAACAATTTTGCATCTTTGGAAGTCGTTTCTGTTCCAGAGGGAAGGGGGAAAGTAAATTTCGCTGTTAGTCAAAGGATTGACATCTTGTATAAATGATTTTCTCTTTATATGCAAGGCATTGGCTCAGCTGTGTTTCACAGACAGTTTCTCTTAGGTTAATGGGAAGGGACTGTCCAGGCTCTGTAACACATTATTTTTGGCACTGAGATGCCCAACTAGCTTGAGTCCTAACTCAATATCTTCAGAGGCATTGTCTGAGTTTTCTACTTGATTTTCTTGATAAGTCTTTACTGTCTGTTAATGCTGGCCTCAAGACTGTGCTTGCCTCCTGCCCACATGCTAAACCTTTGACCATGGCCTCTTGCATAGCTGGAGAGCATCCTTCCAGGCAGGTAGAACTCAGCATGGTCAAATCTTCCATCTGGATAGAACAGGACTCATCATGCCTGTGGAGGCACTCTGCAGGCAGGCTGGAGGTATCTGTGAGACAGCCCAGGGTTCAGAGCAGGAGTGGGACCCAGAGTAGAATGGGCACCAGTTTCTCTCTTCAGGGGTTGCGAGGCCTGAGAACATTGTGATTTTGTCCCAGAGTGAGAGTGGCATTAATGCAAAATAATGAACACTTGGAGACGGTTTCCTGACAGTGAGTTGGCTTGTCAAGCCACGCCTGAGAAATGCAATGGCATTTATGAAATGGTGGTCCATTCCCCATACGGTTAAATTGCTGTAGTAAAGGGACTGGTTTTAGAATGTTAGCTGGACAAGGCAGGGAGTGGAAAGGCAGGTTTCTTTGTTTCTGGAAGTCCCCCTCATCTTCATCTTGGTCCTTGAGTGCAAGTGGGCTCACTCTCTTTTAGCTAGAAAACTGTCTTGATGACTTTCTTTACAAGAACACCTTAAAGCCAGAGTGATATATCAGTCCAAGCCATGGGTATCTGCTGGGGGCAAAGCACAGTACTGTGGAGGTGAAGGAATGCTGGCATTTTTCCATGCCCAGCTGGGATCAATCATCTATTCCTTCAGGAAATCAGTGTCTGGTTGCAAAAATCGTATGCATTACAAGAAGACAAAATTCTTTTTTTTGAAAAAAATTTGTTTTTCCTAATGTGAATGTACAACATTGAACCCACTTTATCCCATATCTCAGAGATATTGGGAAATAAATAATAAGAGTGTAATTCTAGCAGCCTTCACATGGCTTTTAGCACTCATACCTTGTCTGTCAACTTCATTGCACTGTGAAATACACCCTCCACAAATTACTCAAAGAACTGCATGTTCCCTGTGCACTTAAAATTATCTCCTTTGGGACTTCTCTGTTGAAGAGTTTAAAAAAACCAAATCCATCTGGGATGTTGAAAATACCTCAGTCCATCTTTCAGAACCACCTTGTAATGTCTGTGCTAGTTTGAACACTTTTGACTGTACATATTAGAAATTTCTAGATTAGATTGCTCAGATCTTTTCAGATCTGTTAACCCAGTAACACAATAAATTTAGAACAGAAGGTGAGAGCTACCACTTCTTGTTCAATAAAAAGTCAACAACTCTCGAGGGCCCTGGGCCATGAACCTGCTGATCCAGAGAGTTCTGTCCCTGTGGCCAAACAGGGTGGGGATAATTCATGAATGACATGTCCACTGGTGGCTTCCAAGTGTGATGACCTGATCAGAGCTTCCCCCTGCTAACAGCTGGATGTCTGGAGGAGACAGGGAAGAGTTTCTCTGTACATGCTACATTTCCTGGAGTCCTAAACTAGATGTTTACCTTAGGATTCTTGTAGGTAGGGTTCTGGGCTGACTGAAGAAGGATGCTCTTGCATTCATCAACCCTGTGCTTTTCTGCACCTAAACATAGCCTGGCCTTCGGAGCTGGGACATGCTACCACCTTTGGGTGTTCATGTGTAAGAAAGGTTCCAAAGCAGATGTTGGGGTTTTGCCATTGGAACGCTTGAATTATCCAGAGTTAACTGAAAACAATGTCCAGCTCATGTATTTCTTTATTTTTTTAGTTTGAAGTCTGTGTTTGGTCATATAAAAGGTGGCTTTTTAAGAAATCCGTGAAGACAGTAAAACCATAAATCCTATTGTTGTTGTGCCCATTCCCCATAAAGCAATATCCACACATAATTCTCTTGTAACTCATTCCCGCCAATGTATTGGTCAATGCCTGCAGCACCAAATCCCTCTAAGGACGTTTGTACAGAGTGAATCGTGATAGTAATCCAGATTTATATTGCTTAATTGCTTACAGACAAAAGGGCATGTGACCACATTTGCCATACTTGCTGAAATGTCTCCAAATCTTGCATTGGGCCAAGCTGTCCAAGGTTGATTTGGGCTTTTTTTCCCCTTCACCAGACCTCACTCAGGCAACACTCCCAATGACTTCAAGACAAGGGTTTCCAGTTGTTCCTGATTTTCATTAATTAAGCTAACCTGCTTACAGAAGGAGGGAAAACTAAGTCAAAGACAAGAACTTCTATGTTGTATTGTGCTATCACCTTCTTTGAGTTTATTTACATCGATTACCTGTTAATTTCAGTCTTGTAATGATCTAAAACATCACAGGGACTGGAACATGCAGGTTTCTATGCTCTTTTGAACATATGATCCTCTCTTACAAAATTCCTCCCACCATCTGAACATCTGCCCATACTTCAAAGCAAAATGTAAATGCTGGAACCAAGGCATTACACTAAAAATTAGGCAAAATTCAGAATTCTCATCCTGCAGCAAATCCTGACATTTCAATGTTTGTTTTTATCCCACATTGGAACAAAGAGCTGAAATGTCAAAACTTATTCTCTGGGTGGAAATTTGGGTAAAGAAAAACCCAAACAAACTTTATTTTCTGGCAAAGTCAAAGCATTTTGCCTGACATTTTCAAACAAAACAAAACATTTCAACATCCCTGAAATCAAAATGTTTTCTTGTGGATGTTAAAATGACCCCAAAATGCTCTGTTTCAAGTCACTTCAGTGTTCAAACTGTGCTTTCCCCCGTGTTACAGCCTTCTGGGATATGTAGTTTGGAAGTTTGCTCTTTGCAGTCTCCATTCTAAATTGTGTGAGTTATTTCTTGTCTAATTACTCCAAAAACCCGTACAGGTAATCATCCTTGCACTAGGCAAAAAAGAGAAACATCTGCACTGCATTATAGGGTAACAAAGAGTGTCCCATGTACTGAGAAAATGTCCTGAACTGTAACTCCGCACTGTTACTGGAAAGTAATTCATTATTGAACTCATCTAACTCAGAATGTTTTGGGCCAATTCAGAAATAAAATATTCTGTCTCAGGTCAGTGATTTTTTTTTTTTCAAGTGTATACGGATTCTCCTCCAATTCTACCATTTTAACAAAATAGCAATATTTCTGCAGAGGCTGGTTTCAATTTGAGTTAAAAGCGGCACATCTGCTTATATCCAGGAAAGAAAGGAAAGCTGGGAATCCTGGTATTTTCTTTATACTCAGAGCAGGAGGCACGATTTAAGATCACTCCTGGTTTTGGCATTTCTAATAGGAACCTTAAGGCAGTTCATTGGGGATCTAGTTTTTTATTCTCCTTGAGACCACCTGCTTCTAAGAGGAGCCCAGGATGACACAAGTTCCACTTGATGGCTGATTTATCTAAAAATATGTGGATCTACTTCTAAGGAGGCTGTCCACCATTGCATGTGAAAATTGTAATAGCACAAGAACTTCAGTCTGGGTTTCTAAGTTCTAGGCTTAGAAGGGACCAGTCACTCATCACTTTTCCTCCTCAGATCCACCTTTCTTGTTTTCATAGTATACAGTGAGAAGGCAATGCTTGATTAGCTTAACATGGACATATCAAAAACAAAGTAGTCTTGGTAGTCTTTCTCCTGAGATTTCATAAATTACTGCCTTGAGATCTGGAGCACTCACAGTGTTTTCACTCTGACCGTTGCCTAATGATAACTTCCATTCTCTGTAAGGTCTTCACCCTATGAACTGATATAATCCCTCCAGACAGTCCAGCAGAGCAGTGCAAACCAGTAGGGATTACACACCCAGGATAAGACACCCTTACTGCAGGATAAGGCTCTTAAATGGTCTGCTGCTGGATTACAGACCTTAAAATTCAAGTAAACCTCTTGAGCCTGAGCTCTCCATTCTGTTCCAGACTTCTGCTTCAATATTCAGACATATCCCACCTAATTTTGAGCACTCAAAACCCTGCTCTGTAGTCTACGGACAGAATCATAGAATCATTCAGGTTGGAAAGGACCTTTAAGATCATTGAGTCCAACCATTAACCTAACACTGTCAGGTGCACCACAAAACCATATCCCTAAGCACTAAATATACTCGTCTTTTAAATGCCTCCAGGGATGGTGACTCAACTACATCCCTGGGCAGCCTGTTCCAATGCTTGACAACCCTTTCAGTGAATCATTTTTTCCTAATATCCAACCTAAACCTCTCCTGGTGCAACTTGAGGTTGTTTCTTCTTGTCCTATCACTTGTTACTTGGGAGAAGAGACTGACACACACCTTGCTACAACCTCCTTACAGGTAGCTGTAGAGAGCAATAAGGTTTCCTCCAAGACTCCTTTTCTCCAGGCTAAACAACCCCACTTCCCTCAGATGCTCCTCATAGGACTTGTGCTCCAGACCCTTCACCAGCTTTGTTGTCCTTCTCTGGACACACTCCAGCACCTCTATGTCCCTCTTGTAGTGAGGGGCCCAAAACTGAACACAGTATTTGAGGTGCAGCCTCACCAGTGCCGAGTACAAGGTGGCAATCACTGCCCTTGTGCTGCTGGCTGCACTGTAAAGGCAAGGTCCCTCAGAGAGTGCTTCAGGTCTTAGCTGTGATGAACCTTCCTCAGCTGACTATGGAGGGAAGCTCAAAAGATGCTCTCCTAATTTTGCACCTTTGTTAGGAGACTGGAGATAAGTGGGAGGAACAGAAGCATGTGTGCCTTCTTAAGAGTCCATGTTGGGTGTATAGTTGTCAGCTGGCTGAGAGGTGGTGAAGTATAGCTGATGTGTATTTTCTCAGCAGTGTAATAAAATCTAAAACCCCATGGTAAAAAGCCAGTAACATATTGCACGTATATTTAAACACTGAATCTGCACGGAAGTCATTCACATTGTATTTTTCAAATTATGGCCACACGTGTTTGTTGACAACAGGGTACAACTGCATCTTCCCCCATGGAGAGCAAGACAGTAATGCCATAGTTTTCAGACAGACTCTCCTAACAGCTGTACCACAATCTGCTAAGGCAAAACCTGTGGAAAAATCCACAGTATACATTCAGCAAATACTGGTTTTGCACTGTATTGCCCTTTCCCACTCTTTGTATGTTACCAGCCATGGCATATGAGCTTTTGGCAAAGCAGTGAGTGGGTCATATTTTTCCACACATGTGGAGATCACCTAAGACACCCTGTGTACTAGCAGAGCATAAATTACAAATATTAGTAATAATCTCATACTTCCAGTGCCTAGTGTTCCTATGAGTGGCGGGCAGCTAATTAGTCCTTGTCTGGAACCATAATACTGCAGAATCTGTGTAAAGGGAACATTGGCCCTGTTTTGGAAGATGCTGTTTGCATGTCTGTACTTTCATTTTGTTTGTAGCTGACTTTTTATTTATGAGTTAAACACCAGTAACCGAGAGGTTAAGGTACAGCTGGCGGTGAGAGTAGTTTCAAGCAGATTCTTTCTTTGATACAGCAATGATTTTGCTCTAGGTGAGTTGTAGGGGACAGGGCAGGTAACACAGCCAGACTGATGACATGTTCATAATATCTAATGACCACAAAATAGAGATTTCCATGAGATCATAGTTAGTCTCACACATATTCATTACAAGGAAGAATTTGGGCAAGAGATCACTTTTTTTTTTTCCCCCTTTCTCCTCTGGCACAGGTCCTGAGCCAAGGCAGGAGAATACAAAACATTGTGTGTGTCCACTGTGAACTTGACACTGATTTCCAGAGTCCAAAAAATCATATCTTGCTACTGCAAAGGGATTTATGTACACCTATCCAGCAGGAGACACTTTTCACCCCTGGAAATTCCATTTTTTGTCAAATATGCAGTGATTTTGGTAGGATCTCAGACCAGTTTCCAGTGAAATAAATAGATGATTATTACCTGTAAAGTGGAACTGCTCCTGAATGCAGCATGGTCAAGACCTTAAAATGCCCAGAGCATCTGGAGAGAACGGATCTTCATGAATCTTGTGTCTTTGTCAGATCAGTACCCCATGTGGAACAATATTAACAAATATTTGAAAATGAGAAAAACCTAAAAATAATAAATATTTTAACATACTAAATGTTTCCTGGCAAAAATATATCCCTGACCTACAGATGCTATCATCAGAACATATTTATCTGCCTAAATGGCTCTCACTTTTTATTCTGTGTAGGACAGGCAGAAACCAAATTCATCACTGTAAAATAATGTCAAATAATGTCAAATCCAAGGAAATCATGGAAGTTACTCTTTCAAGTTGATCTATTACTCTGATTAGCAGGGTATCTGGCTCCAAACTTCCAGAAAAGAAGAATGTTTTCTAACAAGATTTCTTCTCATAATATCATGGCTGAGGTTTCTTTCTCTAGAAGGCAAGATCTGCCTTCATGAGCAAATCAGGTCTAGGTTTTTACCTAGCAGACAAGACAAGTTCCTAACTCCTTGAAGTGATAGTTAAATCCTGACACAGGAGAAAGCAAAATTCGCAATAGGTGTCAAAATGGAGGGAAAGTATTAGGATGTGTTCATAGATCCTCAGGGATTATCTCCACCACAGAGAAAAACCCTGAATACAGGAAATATTATACAATGAACCCCCCTGTTTCTTCTGCCATGAGCGAGGCAGTATGCCCTTGATGCAGAGCTGTTGAAAAGAATTTCTTTATAGTCAGCGATTATTTTTCTAGCTAAACTCAGATTATGACCCTCTGACAATACAACTTCTTTTTTAGGTCCATTTGTCAAGTCCTAGACCAACCTGACCTTTCTAAGTTAACTTTGGAGCTACAGCATAACTAGTAGTTCTAATTATGCAGACCATAACAATTTAATTTAAAAATCCAGTTGCATTACTTGCCCCAAAGAGCTGTCTTCAACCCAGAGGATGCAAATTCTCCATCCTATTGTTTCCCCCTCCTTAGCATCCATTAGCCAAGACAAACACAGTGGGGCTGTTGTTACCTGGGGTAACAATGTTACCTGGTAGGATGTTATCTGGAACGATGTTACCTGGGGTGGGGCTGGCTGAGGTCTCTTTATTTCTTAATAATCTTGTGGAAAATTGACAAAGAATATGCTCCAAGATTAATTCTGTCAGGGGTCCAAGATGAAGTTTGGTTTTCTTAACCTATCCATCTTCCATAATTAGCTCTCTCACGTGTTTAACCTGGAAGACACTTGTTTAAAAGAAGCTAGGGAAGAAAGAATGGTGGAGCAGGGAGCAAAAGGGTTTTCAGGTCAATTTTTGGTACCTATTTATCTGGTTGCTAACTTTTGTTCTTTTTACAGCAAATTGGTCCAAACAGAGCTCCTCCAAAGGGCAACTAGGAACAGGGTTGTCACTTAGATTATCATTTCTCTGCATTAAAGTCAGAGGTATCTGATTATATTGTCTACCCAAAAATTGGGTGGGTTGCCTACCGGCACAGTACCATCCCTTTCTCCAGCAGGACAAGTGTGTCTTTCTAGGAGAGCATCCAACTTAATTAATTAGTGAGGAGACACATATTAATGAGGGCAGAAATGTAAATGATATCCAGCCCAGGGCCTTTCTCACATGTTATTTTGTGAAAACCAACATGTTGCCTGCTGACTTTCATTCTGCGGTTAAGAACAAGTGTGTGAGCTGCTCTAAAGAGGATTCTGGGGAAGCAGCCATCATTACTGGATTCAGATGACTGGAAGCTGACTGATGTTGCGGTCACTTTGGTATCACTTGAGGAATTGTTTTATGCAGAGATGAGTCATGTTATTGGTGGAGCAGAACCTGACCCTAGGGCCTGCAAGCAGTGGGAAGAACAACCGTTGCACCACCCTCTAATAACACACAGACCCAGGCAAGAGTGCTGGCCAGCCAAAATAAATTAATTGCATCATCTAGTGGATATTGTGTTATATCAAAGCCTCCTTCTCCCTTTAATAAGGATAGTAAAAATGTCTCCATTAATTGCTTTCACTTCAACTAGTCAGCTTGTGCCTTCCAAGCCTGCCGAGGGCTTGGAGAGCTGGTAGGGGGGTGGGATCTCATTCCAGAGGCACTAGCAGAATGAATTCCTTGCTCTTTGAAGTCACAGGAATTTTGTGTTTACCAGAGATGGCTACAGCGTACCTAAGATTTTCTAAGCTTATAGTGATTTGCTTTCTTTATATCTGCTGTTTAGTAGCAGAAGAACCATGAGGCTATGATGGAGAATTAGACATGACAGAAATTTCTCTCCACTTCCATCACCAGTATGTTCCAGAACTGACGGTCCACATCATCATTTGATCTCTCAAGGACAGTAAAGAGACTCAAAAAAAGGACCCTTGGAATTTTAGGCCATCTGGCCCTAAACCAGACAGATCTGAGCAAATTAATAACAACAGGGAGAGAGTCTGTCTAGGGTGAACTGAGAGGTCAATGCTAAACCATTGTGGCATTGGTAGGAGCATGCAGCAAGGCAAGAGGCTGGAAGGCGAGAAGCACAAGTAGGCAAAAGGCTGCAAAATAAGGTGAAGATGGAGGTTCTGGTGCAGGGACAAATGTAGAATTCTGAAGAAGTACAGAGGTAAAGGAGAAGGGAAGACAAACTTCTGTTGGGAAATCTGTCTCTTCCGCCACCCGAAAACCTGCAGAATATGGCTGAACACCCCTCACTGCTCATGGTATTCACCCTTCAAATTTCTTTTATGCCTCTCATAAATCCTTGCCTGGACTTTGATCCACCCAGAAACATTTTCCGTTTTGACTTCATCACCCCTTTCCCAGCTGCCCTCCACCCCACCCAGTCTAGTGGCTTGTCTTACATCTTCCATGCACCC
The DNA here is from genome assembly GCF_023634085.1 of Falco cherrug. NCBI lineage: Eukaryota > Metazoa > Chordata > Aves > Falconiformes > Falconidae > Falco > Falco cherrug. The sequence continues at coordinate 26,626,258 of NC_073704.1, read as the reverse complement.
CTGTACTTTCCTCTCAAATCTCTATATCTGCCTTGAACTAAGATCCCTGATTCTTCCTTTCCAGCCCTGAGACCCAGCCTATTCTACTGACATTTCTGGTGGTTTATTTCTTACTTACTTGTTTGAAGTCATGAGTCAGAAGTTCCCAAAGTTTTGCTCTTAACAGAGATGAGGCATTAGGGTGTGAGATGAACAAAGCTGAACTCATATTTAAGACAATATTTTTAGGTTCAGGAGAGATAACATGACGTTGCTGAACATGTATAATGGTATCACAGGCAGAGTGGGACAGCACATTGGAAATTCATACTGGACTGGGACTGGCACAGCTGGAGTATAGTATATCTATCTATCCAACCATAGTTCCTATGATTGGAAGATCAGCTAATTCTGTCAGTGTTGGTTACAATTTTAAAAGTCCCTTGCTTTGGGAAACCCAGGACTGAGATATATGCTTTCTGTGATGTGTGTAGCTAAACTGTCTCAATGTCTCAGCATATTGGTATCCTCCTCCTGGACTAATTTCTCATTCTCTTTAGGTCTTGGAATAATATTCTCCTTTATATTGTGCTAAATAAGATCCTCCTGCAACTTCTTTCTGCAAGACCTTACAGCAGTTGGTTATTTTAGACCCCTGTGCAATCTCGGCTGGGATGCCTGTTGAGTACAATAGGATGGACCAGGTGCATACATTTGGTTTCCATTAACATAATGCCAGTAGCAAGTCTCTTCTTGCACGGTTCCAATGGGAAACAAATATAAGATGAATTGCAGAAGAATCCTACAGTGATGGAATCAGCTAGGCCAGACACCCAGGACACTACCATCTGCCTCAGAGACCAACAGTTGTGGGCACCAGCATGAGAATCCCTGGGAGCACAGAAAGCAGATGCTTCAAGCCCTTTGAGGTTGACCCATCGCTGAGCAACGTTTCTAGTGTTTGGCTCTGTCTCAAGACAAGCCTTGAGTTTCATGCATTTATAAGGGCAGAAGTCAGCTCTGATAGGATCAGAATGGGTCGCCTGAAATGAAAGCTCAGCACTGGGTGTGTAGCAGAAAACATGCCAGATGTCCAACTGGGCAAAACATGAAAGAGGTGTGAGTGGGTAAGAGGCACAAAACAAGCCTTTCCTCATTGCTTGCTACACAGCTGGTTGAAATGTGTCAATACAGGTATTTCAGGGATTTTGCAACTCATCTTGGTAGGGGCCCTGAGTTTTGGACGCACCTGATTCCCATTCAGACATATATGTGTTAACCGACATCGGAGTTGGAACCATATGGTGTGTGATAGAAGTTAGATTGTCTCAAAATTTGGAAGAATACTTCTCGATGCAGAAGCAAGGGGAAGGGACCCCTGATCATGGCTGTGCAAGACACAGACTTCATGGCAGACCCAATGTTACCCATTCACCTCTGTGACCAGGATAAGGGTGAGCTGGCTCTTTGCAAGTACAACATGAATACTACACACTAGCAGATACAGGTAAGTAAATGAGGGTTTATGTAACTGATTCCCATGTCTCATGAAATGATAGGGTCATACCAAAGGGCTGAGAGCCTTCCAAATGTAAGGTACGCTCACAGAAGCTGTTGAAACCAGAGACCAAACCTGATATACAGACCTGGGCAGGGTATATTCAACAGGAGCTATTTGCCTTGTTTGTCTTCTCAGAGGAGTCAGATGGGGTTCAGCAGGACAGAGATGTTAAAATTGGACTGGAAGAACAGGCCACACAATCCTTCTGCCCCCACCCCCCTAAAAAGAAGCCTGCATCTCCATGATGCATTCATACACAGGCACAGAGTCTTTTCCTCAAATGGACACAGACTCCACGACGCCAGAATAAATGAATTGCATCATTTGATGGATTTTATCTTCAATCAAAGTGCACCTCTCCCTTTAGCAGAAAAGCCATAAAAATGTCTTGATTAAGCATGGAAGCTCCAAGGTGATTCTTCTGACTATGTAGTGAAATGGCTGGAAAGTGACCTCCAGGTTAACTCTGAAGCTGATAAAAGGATCCCCCATGAGAGCAGAGCATTGTTTTTTGAAACCCAATAAAAAAGAAGATAAACACAGATGCTTTCAGTTGTCAGGAGGGAGGTGACTGGTCAGATGGAGAGTGTATACATGATTTTTTTGCGGGGTGGGGGTTAGTCCTAGGCTTTTGAATTGGCATTTTCTTATCAGCAAAGGATGTGAGAAATACGATCCAAGAGGGTTTTTCCCTAGGTGTTTTACCAGTCAAACCACTGCCTTGGTTTACTCACCACAGCGGGTGGTGTTGATACAGCAGCCTTGCAACATGTACTGAGCGGACTGCCTGGCAGGCAGGGTCAAACCTAGACACATGAATGAACCCAGAAGAATAAACTCTGCCTATCTTACCCTCATTTTAAGAACACCCAGATGCTCCTTGTGCCTTGGAGAGGTCCCAGACCTCTGGTGCGTTTTAATGGGTCAGAGAAAGGAATCATGGTCACATCACAACCTTGTGGGCTTGATCTGAGAGTAGGCAGAGAGGCTCATTCCCTCGGGCTGTGAGGGAATTAAAATTCATATGAATATACTGTACGTAGCAGAAGAACACTACAGAAGCTCTTGGCTGAACTGGACTGGGCTCTGTTAGCCAAGCTTGGCATAGCCAAGCCAGAGAAGTCTTCCCCCCAGCATGATGGCTCTCAGGTACATCAAATGGGCCCAGTACGACTAGCAGAGCACATGGTTGCACAAAGTGCTGTGCTGTACTGACCCAGCTTGTCCTTCATTTCCGCACAGCCTCTGTTGACACCTGAACTGCCTTGCCATCACCCAGCAGAAGTGTGGCCAACGGAGGGATTTACCCAAGCTGGAAAAGCTCTTGCTCATCCTCTGCACTCAGCTGACCATGCAAAAGCTCCTCACTCACCCTACTTGCAAAACAGTCGCTCCAGCAGCCTTCCTGAGAGCTGTGGGAAGCAGACAACCTCCAGACCAGCCAGCGGCCTGCTGAAATGGCTGGGTAAACCTTTGTATTTGTCTTTTCTCCTCCTACCCTTTTGTCTGGCTTGTATCTGTAAACCATAACTCCTCAGTGTGGGAAGTCTCTCCTATTAAACACAACAGAGCAGAGTGCAGCCCACAGGTATGACTCGAACAGTAATGCTAGTGTAAAAGCCTGATGACCCCTTTTGAAAAAGACCAAATATTACATCTTTCATCCTAACTGAATTTTAGTCATGCAGTTATTACTTCAAATTGCTCTGTAATTTCAGATGATGGTATTCTGCCCTTTTGGCCTAAAACTGTGAGAATTATGTTGTCAGTTGGTATTTACAAAGTGACCTGCTCCTGCAGATGGACGGACAAGCGACCAAGACCAGACCCATGTGGATGAAAGGTTAGGTCCACTGACAGCTCTCTGGGCAGTAATGCAAGGAAGGCTACATCCACACCTTTACATCACAGGGAGACCATCTCCTCTCGAGGCCTGCTAGGCGTACAGGTACAGATACTAAAAACTGCCACCTGCTACATGCAGAGGTGGCTCTAAGTTTTTTTTTTTGTTTTGTTTTTGGGTTTTGTTGTTGTTGTTGTTTTCAATGATGGCTCTCCCTCATCAGGCTATTGCTCATCCCAGGTGGTAAAGCAGAGTTTAAATATGAAGCTTAATACTGATGAAGAAAAAACAACTCTATCACCTTAAGGAAAAAAAAAAAAAAAAAAAAAAGGTGTGGCAAGGGTCTGCCCACATGTATTCACAGTTCCCGTAGAGCACATGATGTCTTTCCCATTTCCAGTGGTTGACGGGATGTGGAATTCTTTCTCTGGCAGCCCTAGCTGTCAGTATCCAGACAAACAGACCTAGCCCTTTCCTTCACTCCCTCTCCCCGGATGAAGAAGCAGCAACACTATCTGACATAAAATCCTGGAAAGACAAAAGAAAGAAATAGCTGAATTCTGCCTCTCCCAGGCTGTGGTTGAGGGGGCGAGACAGGTAAAATGCATCAGGCCACAACATCTGTGAGATCCTATTCTAGCTCTCATCTGTCTTGGAAGGGCTGACCCTAATGATTCCCTCTGTGCTGGGCTCTATGTAAAGATATTTTATTTGACCACACTTTGTTTTATTTTATGTTAACTCTACTCTCCCTCCCTGGTTAGTAAATGTTCACAGTGAATTTAAGACAGGTCTACAGCTCAGATTTACAGCTGCACAGAAAGCAAAATTGTTACTATTTATAGTCATCTCAAGTTTGTTTCATCTGCCTACACAATCAATTAACTTCAGCTCCAGCTAATTTTGCAATCAGCCCAAGAAAAATGTCTCTGGCATAATAGCTTGTTTTCTCCTCCTTCTCCCTGGAGCTATAAAAAACTCTGTTCCCTTTCCCTATGCAAGTTCTACACCTGAGTACAGCACTAACTGGACTTATCCTCCACGTCTTTTACCTCTTAGAAGCTTCTTCCTGACTGACTTGACAGAAAACCTTTTACTTTGCATGATGGAGACCTTTTTTCCCCTCTCCAGTGGAGGTTTGGAAAGAATACTCCACCGTTTATTTTTCCATCAGCTAATTGCAAATATTGAAAGCGTCTAGACAGGGGGAAAATAGCTTTATAAATCATCACCAAAAGGAATTTCAATGTTATCTTAAATCCCACACAAATAGTTTCGAAAGATGTTCAGTAAATATATATTTGTATATAGAAAAATTATGCTAACCTGGAACTCAGGTTGAGTGCACATCAGGATTTACATGTGCAGGGGAGGGAATCACAGAACAAGGATGTTGTAACCATCCCACAAACAAACAATAAGACACAGTAGATTAAAACTGAAAGGTGTAGTGAAAAGCAGTGAAGACAGTCATTTGGGGATACTCTTCAGTTCCTGGACTTCAGCAAAGCCTCATTGATCTCATCTGAGCCAGGCCAGGGACCTAAGACTAAAAGGGCAGTGTAAACTCACTCAAGTCCCATTGTGTCTATGAACTTATCGTCAATTATACAATAAAGAAAGGAAAGGCAAGGCAAAGGAATGACAGGGAAGACTCTACACCCTTTCAACTGGCCAGTGGTACAAACTAGTAGCTTACAAGTGGTTCAGGTGGTATAACCTGTGGATAATTGTTAGGAGTCTTTGATCAGCAACTGAAATCTGTGTTGATCCTGGCATCAAATCTCCTGTCAGAGTCACAAAGTGGAGGGATGCCTCCTCAAGCCCCAGTAGTGACAAGACAGTGTGAGGGCAAGCTTGTAATTCTACCTAAAACTTAATGCCAATATAACCAACAGGGTTCACGAGGTGTCCCCTAGTCCATCTTCTCCCATTTGGTAGGATCAAAAACATCGAAACCTGTTCTGACAGTTGTTGCATAAATCTGTGCTTTAAAACCTCCAACTATGAATGTATTGCTCTCTCTTCTCCTGAGCCTTAAAATATACCCTGTTGTTACAGATCTAAGTTGAGTTGTAAGCCCAGGACTTTGCACAATTCCAAAGGGTCATGGACTAAAAGCATTGCCATTTGAGAGTCCAGCCTCAAAGGATCTCTCAGCTCAAACATGAGATTCCTGTGGTTTTTCAGTAATTCTACATGTCCAAGACAAATTATTTAGAGAAACAAAAATATTGTTTGTCCTTGTGGGATAAACTATTTACTCAGTTCCTTTAAAACTGTCACATATCTTTCAAAATGCTGGGAGATTGTTTTGTTTTGGTTATGGATTTTTAGTTTCTTTGTTAGCAGAAGATTGTCTTGAGGAGAAAGGCAGGCATGTGTTATATACTCATTCAGGATGGAGGGAGAGGGTTTTTCCCTTAGAGGGGCAACAGCCTCAGGATAGCCTCTCTCCCTTTGGGTTACTGCTCAAGTTTGTGCAGAGCTGAAGGCAAAGTGTGTAGAGAAGGATGGAGAAGAGGCTGTGAGAGTATGGAATACAGGGAACAGAAGAGGGAAGTGTGTCGACAGCATGCAAGAAAAGGTTTAAAACAATGGAACTTTTCACTGATGGTCTAAAGCAGCCCCCACCGACCCGTCTGTGATGTATCCCTGCCTATTTTGGCATCTTGTCTCTCCTTTCAGCTCCTGTCTTCCTTGAACTGTGGCCCATGTGGCTGAAGATACACAAGCATGTGGCTGAAGATACACAAGGCTATTATGAATTATATTCTTCCTTTAAGGTCTGATAAGGTACATCATGGCCTGCAAATGTTTTAGGAATTGTTTAGTTTGCTTGCCTAAAGACATATTTGCCTTTCCTTTCACTGGTAGCAATGCTCTGATTCTTTATGGAACTGGGGATCTGTTTGGCTTCCCTAGAATCAGGATGAGATACTTGCCACACCCTGAAAAGCTTTGCCTTTACTATGTACCAGTGCTAAATAATGCTGTAGAAACTATGACTTCTTCTTCTTCTTCTCCTCCTTCTTCTCCTTATTATTATTAGTATTAATATTAGTATTATTGGTAATGGTAAGCAGGAGCAAACACATTTTATTCCCCAGATCTGCAGGCTCCCAGCAGCAGCCATCACTCCTCAAACATCTGCAACAGCTGTCCTTCCTGCTGGGCTCTATTCCAAGAAGTGACAACTAAGCCCCAGCCCTCAAAGTCTTTTAATTTCAGGGGAAGTTGATACTAACCTCCATACCTATAATGAGCCAGATGGGAATTTCTGACCCTCAAGAAGAAACATATTATGACGCAGATTATATCTGAAGACATGGCTATAGCCCATCTTTTACTCTTGGGATATTTTCTGGCGGGGGGCTGGGGGGAGGGGGGGGAGGAGCATGGTGAGGAGGCAGCTGGGAGATGGGGGTGAAAGAGAGTGAAAGAGAGAGAGAGAGAAAGATGTTCTGAGATCTGAGGATCGCTTTTATCACCAACTTGTGCTGCTGCTAGATTTGGAAGTTAAGACAACACATGAATGGAAGAAACAATGTAAGCTGGAGGAAGAAACAAGAGTCAGTGGGGACTTTGTGGCATTCTTGGAGGAGAACAAGAGGTGTTGGCTGCTGCTTCCCTGACAGTGAGCTGGTAATTTGGCTGCTGGCCTCACTTCTGTGACGTTGTGTTTACAGAGGTTGCTATAGGAGTAGAACATGTTCCTTTGGGCTACAATTGCTTCAGATCTGCCACTGACACATTAGAAAAGCTATGATAGATAGGCTCCCTGGCTGACATCTGTGGAGGATGGAAGAAGTCAGAAGCAACATTTTCTGCTTTGCATCTCAAAGTAGTTTCCAAGCACCATGCCACTAAAGCTGGGAGTCCCTATCCCCTCACCCCCAGCTGCTCACTCCCTTTATCCCTCTTCATGATATGAAAGAAATATGCCTTGAACAGCAACACGAAAAGCTCAGTGCATGGACCTCAACAGCAGTGGTGATACAGCATGGAGGGACCAACATGCTGTGGTTTAGAGACTGGAACGAGCAGCCAAGGCTTCATGGTGCCACAGGAACTCTTACAGCTGATGTATACAATCCTGCCTGTCTTAGCAAACTGCAGGCTTAGCTGCTAATAGCCTCTGAAACCCATTTTTCCTCTACCTCAACTTTACATTGCCCTTTGCAGTTGGATAAAGAGCATTAAAACCAGCTATAAAAGTTGGGGTGAGATGTAGATTTTGTATTTCATTGTCCCAGAATAACAATCTTGCTCAGAGCCACCAGAGATTTGCTTATCCTTTTATATGTCCATGGGCATTATCAGACACAACACACTTGGCAACCGAAAGACCAGTCTGGTTAAACATCTTGATAATCCACAAGGCCAAATGAAGTTGTTCCTGTCCTGATGGTAGAAGAAGCTGATGAAAGGACTCTCCATGACTGTGTACATAATCCTTGCTGGTTTGCATTAAAAGTCTTTGATGTTGATTTTCCTAGATCTTTCCCCAAGTTCAGTCCAGCTCAGAGAAATCTGCCATCTCTGGAAACCGCCTTCTGAGATAACCCCAAATACTGGATTTGGTAAATTAGAAAACCTACATAGCAGATTTGCAAGGCTGTATTGTTTCAGAGTCTGCTGTTCAGCTTTCTACTCTCTAAACCAGTCAGTCGCTTTCTTTAACAGAAGGAAGGAAAGAAGATCAGGTGAAGTGATGTTAACAAATCACCTGAGACAAAGACTTCTTTGGCTGCTGCTGAGCCTTAACTGACTTCAGCTTGCATATGTCTAACAGCCTTGTAGATTAATCCAGGATGAGCTTGCCTAACTCCTTAATGAAAGGCTTCTGAGAAGAACTATGCTGAGTTTTCTGAACTATCTTGGTGTTTATGTAGCATACTTTAAAATGTATTAGGAAACAAAAGCATACTTTTCACAAGGGCTGAAGATGTGCTTCAAAGCCCTGGCTAGTTTGCTAATGTGGTAACTTCTGTCTGCTTCGATTTCCCACCTAGTTTGATCTCGATATAGCATTCTGCTTTGCTTCCTGCTCTGGAGTACAATAAGCATTTATCTCTGCTGTACAAGAGCTGCAGCTTCCCACATGGAAGATAACTGCATGATCCTTACAGAAAATATGTTTCAGGATGAAATGCAGCTACCTCCACAGTACCACATACCTGCCTATCTTCATCCACGTCCAGGACACCTAAGACATGGAAAAATACGGTTTGAAAGAGAATAAGAGTGCCTTGGTGGAAAAGTTGCAAAGGCTCATGGCTAATTCCTGTTCCACTCCTGTAGGCTGCTCATTTTTGTTGTGTAGATGCCTTGTAGAAACTGCTCTTCGATGACATGCTGCTCCCTACAGCATTTCTGTATTTCCCCCCATTTCAAATGCCATCATAATGTCCTTGAGACACCCACCTCATGGAAGAACTTTCCACTGGAAAGTCTGTGATCTAGACAGGAAGACAGCAGTCAGTCAGACCTCTCCCATGGCACTCACCAACACAGACAGACCAGCTCATTCATGTGCCTGAAGAAGACCATGTGATGGCATTTAAATAACAATAATAATAAAAACTAAAAAATCCACTGGGTACTACAGCCTGTGACAGGGGAAAGAAACTCTACACAAAGGCCTCAGGCCATTGGGGATTTAGTCAGCTCTACTACAGCAGGCTGAGCAGGAAGGAAGGATAAAGAGCTCAGTTTTCCCAGGAGGGATTTGTTACATACCTCTATCATTTCTTTCAAAGCGTTCTTTGCTCTACCTGGAGCAGGCACTGGACATGGGCCAGGTGCCCTTTGTGCCCCTGGATGCGAATCAACCAGGAGCTGGGGGAAGCCGAAACTGCAATACAAGCAGAGCTGCCAATGCACTAAGCTGAGCCGCCAGTGTCAGCCCTGAGGATGAAGGTTATTCTTCTAGCATTTGATGCCAACTGGCACAGCCTCCCTCTTCTTCCTTCACACAAGTGTTGCCTACTTCCCCCTCCCTCTCCACGGTATTTTGCCTTTGAAGTCACTTCATCAAGAAATTCTTCCTCTGTCAGAATTAATCTTCCACCTGCCAGGCCACGAATAGCCACCTTTCTGTGTGTCTGCAGCACATTGCCAATGAAAGGGAGCAGAAAGGAGTGGGTAAGCCTGGCAGAGGTAAATGGTAGAAAGGATCACCAAGAAATTCTACCGATACATTTAACCCTGAAGCAACACAAGGTACTTGCCCCTCCAGCACCCAGTCCCATGCAGGGTTTTTATAAGCTGGTTAGACTTCAAAAAGGTCTCCAATCTATAATCCTATGTGGCTAGATGCCTATAGAGGAATTTTCCCTGGCTAAATCCATAGTGAGAGCAAATACCCACATTCCTGACACTTAAAGGAACATGAATACATATTTCCTAGACTAGGAACATGCCTAAACAAGGACCTGGGCTGTCCCAGGGGTTGTTTCCCTCAGTCCTTCACATGGAAGCTGATGTTCTTAGACATCTCTGGTATTCATTGGCGTTCAGAGTAGTGGTTATTGATTTGACAAATCTGTTCCCATGATGCTGAATTCTTTCCTATAACGCTGAACCACCTGCATATGAATTTTGAGGAATATCTGGACCATCTGGACAGTTGATTGCCCTACAACCACGTAGGAGATATCTAAGAAACACTTTGGAGTCATAGGACAGCCCAGCCCTTAGCTGGAGACCTTGACAAACTCAAAGCAGATAGAGTTAAAATCTAATGGTATGGGGTATCTCCTAGGACATGTGGATCCAAGATGTTTCACAAGAAGTAGGAGTTGAACTAATACTTTTCAATCTTTCAGTAAGTATCATAGAGAAAAGACTATTGATTTTTGTGCAAATAAGCTACCATGGGCTCCTAGCACAAAGAGTCTTTAGTGGCAGCATATCCCAAGTAGGACAAGACATTTTCTTGTTTCCTGGTCAGATGCCACATTTCCTCCAACAGGCAGATTAAGTGGCTGTATAATGCATTTCAAAGGCTAGCTTGTCTAGAGGAAAGCAGGAACAGGATGCTCAACAATCCTGAATCAGGTTTACTAAGGTGAATATGTAAGAAATTTTCAGATAAAGGCTCTTTTGCCCTGGATGCAATGGTGTCTTGATTCTTGCTGTCCCTTAGGTGTAGACAGCAAGCAGTGAGGTGTCTTTTAAAAGCCCGAGGGAGATTTCTAATCACAAAGCATCACTCTCTGGTGATTAGAACACTGGGCTAGGATGCAGGGAAACCAGATCCTATTCCTATTCAAACTGCTAGTTTTGACTCTTAAAACATACTGCTTTCACTTCCCATTTTCACCCTTTGCCCTTCTCTTCCTTTTGGAAGGACTTTGTCTTCACTAGGATAACTGACCAATTTTTGGGTGGGGTTTGGGTTTAGGGGTTTTGGGCTTGCTTTTTTTTTTTCTTCCCCCAGAAGCCTCTCAAGGTTCTTTTAGTATTAGTCCTGTACCTTAGTAACCTTTACCTTTGAGGAGCAAGGGAAGCTCAAAGCACCCCCAAGCAGGGGAAATAATAGAGCATTAGACATCAAAATGTCAGACTGAATCTCTTTCCCCTCTCTCTCCCACAACTCCTACATGAAGCCAGACTGCTTCACAGGAAAGACTACGCTGGAAATCTGCCTCCTGTTCCATTTTACATTCCTGCAGCTCTGAATACAGCCAAACCAATTTCATTGTACTCTTAGAAAGGATCTAATTCTAATGCTGTTCCTCTGTGGTATAAACATAGAGATTCATGCCTCCACTTTTTCTATTTTTTTGACACACAAATAAGGAGCTTTTCTGATAGTGTTCTGATGGTGCAAAATCAGGGTAAAGGTTTGAATCCCATCTGTGTATGCCCCAGGCTTCAGACTGGAGGGGGGCAGGAGCTGAGGACTCATGGCAAGCTGAACTGAGAAGCAGGCTTTTATAGCTGAGTAACAAACTCATGAATATTGGGGCTTTATTAACAAAAATGTTGACAGACCTTTAACTTCAGTGGTGCTACTGGGCACCGCTATCTGTAAAAAAAAGAAACCTTACTGGATTTAAAAAAATTATTAGCTATAATTTATTTTTATTTATTTATTTCCACATATAGAATATATGCTAGGGAAAAAGAGCACTTTATGCCCTGTGAAACCAGAAGTGGGGTTTTTGTTTGGTTTTTGGTTGTTGGGTGCTGGTTTTTTCCCTAGAGGACTTAAGGGTATTCTTTTTTAATACATGCTTTATTTCTCAAGTTCTGGCATGTCTGAAAGTCCAACCCACTCCTGCAAAGTTCAGTGAGATTGTTGGCTAATTTCAGTGCAGCCCTACAGCCAGTCTGGAAAGTCATTTGCTGACAAAAGGCACACACCAGAATAACTGGCTCAGACAGAAGGGGAGAGCCTAGTTTCCTTCTTTTTGAAACACAGCTTACTCCATCCCTCCCATCACTTTGTGTGTTTTCCCAAATTAGATCAAATCCTGCCAGCAAAAATGATGGGAGGAGATCAACTAACTTTTATCCATTTACGAACCAAGAAGTTTGCCTCAGGGTCTCAGGAACAAGCTGTTCCCCAAGACTGACTCCCTAATTGTTCCTGTTGTTTCTGCAAACCCTCCTTTGCCTCCGTGGCTCTCCCTGTGACCTGTGACACTTGCCAGTGGTTTGGAGCAGAGACCCAACTGCTCATTCCTGCCCTCTCCAACAGCTTCCTCCTACAGACACATCTACTTTGCTAATTACTCTGGAGTAGGAAGTTCCCTGAGTGAATTACTTTCACCTTTTTGCTGCTCCCTCAACCCTCAGAAGCTGATAGTCCTTGCCATGCAGCAGTTTTCCCCTTTACAATTATATTCTCTTTGCAGGGAAGGAAGAAAGCACTGGGAGGTGTTTTTGCATACTAGCTGCTCACCGGCAGCTTCTTGGCCACTGTTGATTGTAGCCAGCAAATGATAATGCCTGGGAAAACCAGTGTCACCCCTCTGAGATCTCTCCTTCTACACCAACCAAGACAAACTTTTCTCTCCTTCCCTGGCTGTGACCATAGAGGATCTGAGGGATGCAGAGCAGCCTTCCCAGCTTTGGGAAAGTCAACTTTTTCTCTGACCAGTGGTAACAAGCACCACAGGAGACAATAGCTCCCCAGACTATGAACAGGAAGCCATTCATGGTATTTTACCTCTGCTCGCCAAGAAACCTTTTGATTTGCAGGCAGGAGCCCACAGCACAGCCAGGAGGTCACCACCAGCTTAGTCAGAGAAACTTCTTGCTTCAGACTCCAAGAAGAGCATGAAACACAGTGAGACACATGCCTTGAGTCTCACAGGCTTGGTCAGGTCACTGTATGGAACAAATCAGCCTGAAGTAACACAGGCCGCATTGAAGATCTGCAAGTCATTACCCATAATGACTATTCAGAAAGGGAGCTGGCAGCAAAACCCTCTTCCCTCTCCTCCAGTGTAAATCTCTCCCCCTCCCGTTTTCTTCACTCCCCGGTTCTTTCAAGCAACAAAGAGTATCTGAGGACTGTTTCCCTCCTGTTGTGAGTCACCAGAAATCAGCTTAGGAGCAAGGCACAGTGGAGCCACAAAGAAAGGCTGGCAGGATGCAGGGAGCAGAGAGACCTGGTCCCATTCAGCTATGCCCATCCTCCTCCTCTTGTGGAAGCACGCACCTGATTGGGATGGGAAAGCATGCAGGCAAATACACGGGAAGATAGAGCCCAGGAGGGCATCTCTGGTCTGCCTTACTGACACAAGCAAGAGAGAAGGGGAGCACTCCCAAGAGTAAAAACATTTCCTTTCACCCAAGAAAGCAATGCATAGTGTAACATCCAAGGTCTTGCAATTACTTTCTGGTTTGAAAACATCTTAGACCCCTCCCTCTCCTTTTCCCAGGTGGGAAGTATTCACTTGCTGACATCTGCACCACCACCACCCTAATCATTCCTTGCATTTGCAAAAGCAAATATATTCCTTTTCTTTACCATTAAAGCAGGAACATGGATGAATGCATTTTGAAATCTTTACTTCCATTGTAGTGCTATATACACAAGGATATGCAAGAATAAAAGCAGCACACAGCTTGGGGGAGCAGAAATTTTGGCTGGGGGTGATGCAGCGTACAGAAAAGCCTGTAGAAATGTTTGACTGTACCTTTGACTGAGAGAATGAAGAACTCTTCTCTGGGGCTTGTTAGAACTGTAACTGTCTAATTTAGAAGAGCAGGATAGGATGAATATTTTATGAGGGTTTTTCCACAGGGCTGTTAACATTTAGCAAACAAAAGACATCCGTGATTCATTTTCCTTCTCACAGGGAGCAAATGAGTTAACAGATGTAACAAGGGAATTAAAAAGGGATGCACCCAGCACTGAGAACAGCTGTTTGCTTTAACAGGTACTTGGAAAACTGTGAGCACTGAGGTTCATGCAGCACCTATAGGATGAGGTGAGTCTAGGGTAGAGCTTGCAAACTGATTCAAACTTGTTTTCTGCCCTAGGGTCCATGGGTAAGTGCTGCTGGTTGTAGGCCTAGGACTTATGTGTCTAAACACCTTTGACAATCTATGGCTGTGCTCCCTTTCTGTAAAAAGCTGAAGGAAATCTGCTATCTGTCTCCTGATCTAGTTAGAAGGTAACTCTTGGGCTGTGGTCAGCATGGCTCAGCTAGTCATGACCTGACTCCAGCTACTTCCCCAGGTGCTTGTCCTGTAGAGGAAGCATGAGACTGTGTTTCAGGGAGGGCTCTGACCACACTGAGAGAGGGAACACAGCCCTGTCCACAACAGCTGCAGTCTCTGCGGGGTTGTGGGGCACGGGATTAGCACCAGTGGGGATGCAAAGAGGCACTGCCTCTCCCATCTCCTGCTGCAGTGAATCAGCCTCTCTGCAGCACATCCCATCATCCTTGTGGTAGGTTAGTTGGGCAAAGAAATGCTTCCTTTCCACAGGAAGGTGTGCTGCTCCTGAGCAGGCAGCCTTGGGCACCTTGCCCCATCCTGCCAACTCCACCAGCCTACGTAGGTGTCCTGAAATTAGCCCAAACCTTTGAATAGGTTGGTCCACCCTGGGCCTGTTCCTGCTGCATTGTTAATGAATGACTGAGCATGACATGCTCTGTCTCGCTCCTGGCTGCTCAGCTGCCTTGTACAGAGCCTGCAGACAGCCTGCTTAGGCTTTTTCATAATGTATGCTCCAGAAGATGCTCTCCATCAGCTTCAGTTTACAATGCACAGATTACCAAAAATCCAGCTCAACGTACCCCTAGAGATTATTTCTTTTACAAATATACAAGCACCCCCTCCCCCCACACACTTCTTCTGTAAACACATAGATGTGCATATAGTACAACACAGTGCCATAAAAATAATACTAACACTGGCACGTAGCCAGCTCCATCACTGGACTGATGATGAGCGTTTCAAGCCTCACCTTTGCTAAGCTATGTCATGCAAGGTCTGTCTCCAGGAGAATGTGCCCATTGCTGTAGTACTCAGACATTTACAAAACTAAGTAGGAGCCAGATACACTTAAGAGTTCTAAGGGACTGAATGTTGGTTTTTTCCTAGTCCTCCTTCTACATTTTGCCTCCTTGTTCAGAAGTCCATGTCTAGCAAGAGCTGCAAAACCTGTTCTTGCAGTCTTCTCTAGGGAACCATATCAAAGCAGAATAGCAAGATGATGACCAGATATACTGGTGCAACCCTAATCCTTTCCAATCTCTAGGCTTCCCCTCCCTCCCACTAAATCTGACCACAGCTCTCTGCTGTGGGGCCACTACTGCTTAGCCCTATTTTAATCCTATTTTGGAAATCTGTTACTACTGGTTCTAAAACATACACTGGGGACTAAACACAAATTGCAGGCAGGATGAAGCTTTTTGAATCAGTAGCAGGAGACATAATGCAGAGTCTAGGTCTAAAGCAAGGCAAGTTCCTCTTTTGATTGCACTCTTTGTCCCTGGAGTGCACTTCGTATTTCAGCAGGGCTCACACACCTGTCTGTGCTGGCCTCTGCTTTGGTTTTCTCCTGGAGAAAGTTGAATATTCAGGCTTGATTCCTGTTCTGACATGATTCTCTGCAGTGATTTTCTGCAGGCAGCCCACTTCTGATGCTGAAGGTTCAAGGCCGGGCTCCTTCCATGCCTGAAGTCCTAAAGTCATGGCAGAAGTGTCATCATATCATGTCATAACACCACTGTCTTCCAACTGTCACCCCCTTCAACCAGTCTCCCGGATGCCTATAGCTGAAAGCCATGACAATGCTAACTTGCCACTTAACCGTCCTAAACTTTCTTGGAGCTCTGTCTTCAGAGAGCATAATTATCCTGAACTTCCCCTCACCTACAGCCATCTCCTTTTGGCACTTTCTCTGTCCTCCCTGAACAGAAAACTCAGCCCAGAAAGAGATTTTAGTTAAGTTCTGGAGTATAATAGTGGGAGAGCTTGGGCCCTTGTCATCCCTTATGCTGGTCCCAACCATACTTCTGTCTATGCATGACCTCCTCTACCTCCTCACAACTTTAGGAAACCAAAAACAGGCAGGAAAGTTTTCTTGGCTCCTTCCTAAGGGAATCTGATATCACGTGGAGTAGATATGCAGGCAAAGGACTACCGGAAGTCATAATGATGGTGATCTGCTCACACAAAGCGCAGATGAAGAGCGTGCCACATCTCAGCCAGCTGCCTGGCACACTCCTACAGAAAATGCACAGGTAGCTTCCAAGGCTTTGTGCTCAGATTGCACTGGTGGAAGGCATGCAGCCTGCTTCTACATCCAGCAAAAGCAAAAGATGGGAAAGCACCATGAGTCTCAGGTTCAGACTTTCTCAGAAATGTATTAGGTTAGTGACTGAGGGACAAAGGGGAAGAGGACCCAATACGCGCCACAGAAATGCACAAAGAAAAACTCTGGAACATTGATTCATTTTGTGGCTTTGAACCAAATACAAATCTTTTTGTTTCTCAACTGACCCATCTATGAAGGGGGAACAAAAATGTTAAGACTGATGATTTTATTTGGTGGAAAAAGCAGCTACACATGTCACAGAAAGGCAGTGTTTGTACTAACATTTGCACTGATATTTGTACTGACAGTAGAATGTATTATTACAAACTAATTGTCAGGAAGCTGGATGGCATGTGCTGGAATAAATTAGGAGGCTTCAAAAGTAGTATTCCAACAAGACCTCACACAAAAGACTAAATGACAAACAATACCAATGTACTGAAGGCAAAGGTGAGTGGCTTTGTTTGGGTTGGAACATGTTCATCCTTTTTTCGGAGATATACCAAGAAAGAAATTGCTACCATATTCCAGCTTCTGTTCCAGTTCTTTTTATAGAGTGATATTCTTTTATTATTTGTCCTTGGGACATCACCATTGTTGAAAACATTATTGAGTGACTCTCGTGAAAATGAGAGAGCATCAAGATTTGTTAAGGACAGGCCTAATGGAGTGCTGAGCTCTTCTTTCTAAAGCCAGCTCTGCTGAAGCAACTCACTTCTGACTCACAAGATGTATCATACACTGGTGATAACTTACCCTCAGCTCCAGGTTTCCCTGTCATGATTTACCACTCTCCCTAGTATTCTGTGGTTGAATTTTCAAGGCCACTGATGCATAAACAGCTTCTTTAGCCCTGAACTTCCCTGGAGTACAGTCTGCTGTTTACTTAGATATACAAAGAGATATAAATATATATGTATTTATATACATGTATAAGCATATGTATAAATATGTATATGTGCAGCATGTTCTTTTACCAAAGTTCTCCCACATTAGTTAATTAAGTGTATGGCACAATTAATTAAATCATTGTTTGGAAATTCCAGTAGCATTAGATTAATGATTACAGCAGGAGCTTAGCCAGACAAACAATTTCAGAAACTTCTCTCCATGGCTTTGTCATTCTGGGAAACAGGGGTTTTTTTCAAAAAAAAAATTACAGAACAGATGGCTCATGTGAAATACTTGAAATTCCACCAAATCAGAGCTGATAAAAACAGATAGCTTTGCTGAACCTGGTGGGTGCTAGGTAACTTGCAGTGGAAATAAATTGTGTGTGAGGCTGACACTGCTAGTGGTTGTTGCTGTGGTTTTTTGCTGTATCCCTTGTTTGTATGATTTTTAATTAAGCTTAGGCATTTGCCCTATACTGCACTGTGCTGGATACAAGACAGAGCACAGGAGTCTTTCTACTTCATTGCACTAACAGAAGCTCACTAACCATCACAAGCTTCCTTACCTGTTCTGTGATCAAACAGCACAAGGTGACACTCACTGCAAGCGCTTTTGTAAAAGGGGGTGCCCTACCAGTTCCTGTGGCTGAAAAAGGGAGCAGAGCACAATATATCCCTCTGAAACTTGGACTGTGCAGGATTTAGATGAAGAGGGAGGAATTTTCTCTAAGGACCTTCTTTCAGTGAAAAAAAGAGACAGGTCTGGGTCAAGACTGACGTTTTATTGACTTTCTTTCTCTTAACTAGCATTTTCCTGGGAAATTTTAACAGTCTAGTCTCTACATTTTCAGTCTAAAATGAACTTTCGGAACCTCTGAAAGCCAAAATAGAGGGAAAACATTTCCATTTCACATTTCACAACAACAATTTCAAACTCTCTAAAAATCTACACTTTATGAAGAGAAAAAAAAGAAAGAAAGAAAGAGCAAAAGAAAATCAGAACTTTTGTTTCTGTGTTAAACTGGTGTGAAGCTATGGGATTTTCTTTTTGGTTTGAATTCCAAATTTGAAATTAACTTTAAAGACATGTACCTGTCACAGTCTCCTTTTTATATTCAATTCATTCACCCATGCTGGGCTGGTATCAACAAGAACAGATACATTATTGGTGGAAAGTCAATGTGATTAGTTTCTACTTTCGCAGAGTTCAAGAAGAAGTTGTGCTTCTAGGGAATATTTGTCACTTAGAAACATCCCACAAAGACACCAAGCAGCCAACAAAGAGCAAACTGTCCTAGACTGGGAATCAGTGCCAGAGCAGTTATACTGTCTGCCTGAATTACATGTTAACTTCTGATCTTTGATCTAGTAAATGTAAATCTCATCAGTAGGGGTACCTTAAATGCTTGTAGGTCTGAGCACTTGCAGGCACCTACATACAAACTTTAAATGTCCATATCCAAACATGCAAACTGGCATCTCCAAAGGAGAAAATTCAGAACAACCAAGCGTTTGTTGATGGCTCATTCTCTAGGCATTCTTTAATCATAACATACACTACATGTGTGCATTTCCTCTCCCTAAGTACCTATGTCAATCTCTGCTTTCAGAGTTCCTCCACAAAGTCCTGTTTACTTCTATGCTGTAGAAGGAGTCCTGAAGGACAGACAAAGTATCCTCACTAAGAAGGAAGCTAAGCCTGTCACCCAGCTCTTACCAAGTAACACCTGAGTAACCTGGAGGTGAGTTCTCATGGGAAAAGAATACATATTTAGATAAATCCCTTCTAGAGGGATACAGTATGGAAATGTTCTGATCTGCCCAGTTGCTAAGGGAATCAATGAAGAAATGGGCAGAGGCAGGTTTGCAATTGTGCCATGCTGCAGGAACATAACATTTCCTTTTGCTCTGAAGAAATAATATAAATGGGATAGCCAAGGAGCTTTCCTAGCCAGGATTTTACTCAACAAAATGTTTCCAAATGGAAAACAAGCACATCCACTGGGTAGCAGTAGGTATCATAGAGGTTTCCACTGTCAGTCCCTTGCCAAAACCACATGAAATGTCCTTTCCCTCAGTAGATGGTGGCATGCAGACAACTCTTCAGAGACTCTGAATTGCACAAAATATGCAGGAATTCCCTTTCACCCTGGCACTGCAGAAGGAAGGCACTAGATGAGTAAAGGTCTTCACAAATGCTTCTCAAAGGTCTGAAGACATCTTCAGGACAGCAGGGCTATTTTTTTGCCAGTTTACCAGGGATGAGGATTAAGAATAACTAGGTCGGGGGATTTTGCTGTTGCCAAAGAGCCTGGCCAGAGGAGCTGGGAAGTACACCAATTTAATGATGGATCTAGAGGCTGTCAGAGGGTAAGTACAGAAAACATTAATACTGTTCAAGGCCTCCTCTTTACAGAAGACTTGAGTTAGCAAAATCAGCTGCTGCCAGGGCACTGTCTGAGCAGATGAGTATGCTGCTGGACACATATGTTGTGTGAAGGCTGCTGGGATACTCTACACAAAATTCCACAATTTGTGTTTTCTTGCTGGGACATCTGGCCAAACCACTAAAGGTGAGAATTGCCCTTGTATTATTAAAAAGTCTGCCAATTCCAGAAAGATCTGTAAAAAATGGTGGTTCTCTTCCTTGACTGCTCATGGACTATTTTTACAGAGCAGTTCTTCAATGCAGAAGGACACGTTACTTCTTCCGGATCATATGTATATGATTGGGTCCACTTTCCTTGTGCTTCTTTCTTAGGGAGTGACCCTCAATGAATTCCAAATTAATATATTATTTGGTTTCATTTTGTTTTGCTTTGTTATATTTTACCCAAGTGGTCTCCACTGGGGGTTGAAAGATAAGCTGGTAGATCTGTCTTGTATTATCAACCTTTGGAATTTATCTATCTCATTGTTTCAGCTCTCCTCCTTCATATTCACTATTCACTATTCACTATTCACTATTCACTATTCACTATTCACACTATTCAGCAGTGAAATGTGTAAACACACATTCTTTTAAAACTGTTTTAACCCTTTCATATCATGCAAGACCTCAGAGAAAAAGGAAAGAACTCCCTACTCTCTCCTGCTTTAATTACTTACTTTTAGTATTAATTACTAGTGTGTTAGGCCCAGTGAAGAGACATGGCAGGATACAGCCTTTGCCTTTTATAGCTATTTTCAGTCAAAGAGTAGGAAACAGGAATTTAGAGCCAGGTCCAGGTTGAAGAATTGAGATCTCAAAACTCTGCACATCACTCCTGATTGCAATGCTAAGAAGCAATAGGTTCCATCCATACCTAAATTGAAGAGCAATTTAGAAAATTAAAGCTCTGAACACTTTTGTGCCAATATCTATTTCACAGAGGAAGCCTTCAGCTATTACACACCTGATTCAGACATTTCAGTTTGATGTCAAATGTTTAATGGCCTGAACCCTGGCCCATGGGTCTGAGAACTGGCTGCTTTGTTGACTTCACTTGGGTATGTAGGTGTCCCTCAGTTCTCAAAACCAATTATTTAATGGTTTCTTCCAGTTAGATTCTGTAAGGAAAAGGAATTTAATGCAGAGCTCATGAGTCCAGCCTGGAGATGTTTTGACAGCCGGGTCATAGGCTTGGGACTTTCTCCTCTGAACACATGCATCATTTTATGCTCACAGGAGGAGGAATAACTGTGCTTCCCAGAGCTGGACTTGCCTCTGCTAGTTCCAACCAAAGAGGGGAAGGAGAGAGCTGGCTTTTTAAAATGTAATTAATACTAATGGAAAATAAATAGATACATATGTTTCCTTTGGCCCATGATGGCCTTTTCTGAGAATGTTTGTTCATACTTTGGTGCAACAAGCAGAGGGTGGTTTTCTAGTGAGCAATCACCTCAAGCTAGACGCTGGGAGGGGAGGGAAAGGAGAGGAGCCAGATGTCCTTAGCAGAGGGCTGAGCACCAACAAGATCAGAGCCCATCCTTGGTAAAGCCTGTAATACAAGAGACCTCTCAGCACAGTCCCATACATCCCAGGCCCTGTCCAACCATCTGCATCTTAATTCAAAAGTTTGCATGGAACCGGCTCTACCCCTGCCACCCAGCTGAGCTGAACTGGAACTGGGCCACCAGTAGGGTCTGGGTTTGATTAACCTTCTCACTCATGCAGTGTCAACCAGCTTAATTTTTTTATTATTGCTGTGAGAGAGAAAAATTAAAGAAGGAGCTGCCTGGCATGGTGCGGCCTGCAGCTGTTTCATCTGTATTTCAGAGAGCGAGAGCGGAAGTGTGGAGAGACTTGGCTAAAATGGAAAATGTTAAGGGGGGATCGGGTACATAAAACACAGCTGCTACTGGGCAAGGGTCTGACTCCTGGTCCAGAAGTCTGGATTGCAATACCCTCTCGGAAGCTTGGAAATAACATCTGTATTGATTGATGTTTGTCCTTTTCCTTTTAGCCAAATCCTGTTTCCAGCTGCTTGGATGTTTTGACAGAGCCTGAAATTCAGCCTTTCTTTCTTTGCTCTCTTTGCCACCATTTTCAATGTACTTTCTTCTTGACACAAGCAAAGCCCACCAACAACCCACCAAGATCACAGCCTCTTGCCCTTGATCCTCTTGTACCGAGGTGTTGCACATGGGAGCAAACCCCCTCTGTTCTACACAGTATTTCTCCCTGCACTGAAAAGGACAGACTCCGTTTAGATTGCCCTGGACTTGACACTGCATCACCATAGGGAGCTGAAAGTCTAAAGTTATTGTAAAATAAGAGTCATTATTGTGTCCTCTGGTTTATGCTGATATACATCTAGCTTATAGCAGCCAGTTGTGCCAGCCACACAAAACAGTTTTGCAAGAAGGGCTGATGCAGGTCCTCAGAAGACTCTTCGTAATGTTGATGGAGCTGTCCCAGAGCCCAGGCTTGGTGAGTGATGTAATCTTTCACCTCCAAGTTCAACCTGGAATATTGCTTTCAGGGCTATAACTTTGGCATCTTTTATGTGCTTGAAATTCCAGAATGATGAAAATAAGGAAAAGAAATAAACAGCTACATATATGTTAAAAGGAAAAAAAAAAAAAAAAAAAAGACAGAGAGAAAAAAAAGGATTAAAAAGGCAATATTATGATTCCTACATTGAGTCTTGTTTCCTAAGTAATTGCAAGAAATGAAAAAGGGCCAGTTTCCCAGGTGAACACTGCAGAAGTGTACACGGACTTTATTAGTTTCCCAGAGGTTTAAGCAGAGCTTGACATTTCACATTTCACTGAACATTACACTCATACAATGGGTTGGGTAGTATATCTTTGAGCCAAAAGTTCTCAAACAAGGGCGTCTAACTCTCTGAAGCCAAATCCCTGTTTGGGCACCTAAAATTTCTGAACACCCACAGCTTTTTCTGATTTTGATTACATTTGTTTGTGCTCAGCACTTCTGAAAAATCCCTCCAATTTTATTTAGGTGCCTGTTGGCAGGGATTTCTACACTTCAAAGAGGAAAAAAATAGAGAGAGGAAGAAAATGGAAAATAAGCAGTATTCTTAACTTGAGATGACTTACAACAGGGGTTCAAATTCAACTTCAGGATCCTTTACTGGCCTAACCCAAACCATTCTGAATTATTTTGGCTTCCCTACTGCTCTAAATGATGTTGAATAACTTAGGCTAGCTATGCCAAATTACAAACATTTCTAAAATGTATTTTTTTGCATAGGCTTACTCTGTTGATATCTGTTTGTTAACTTAAGGACCACAACTGGAACATTTTGCCCCAGGACCTTACCCATTGCACTCCAAGCAAAAATATGACCAAGAATGGGGAACATTGTTCTCTCAAATAATTTCTCCTGCTAGTACCGAAGACCAATTCCCAGCACAATCTGCATACAGGACAGCAGATAGCAGGCAGAACCAGAAACCCTTTACAGAAGGGCTTGTGCCATACCTTTTGGTACCTGCATGAAGAGCAACAGGCAACAAAATTGGTTTAGTGTGGGTCTAAGAATTATATCCAAAGGCAGCTTTTTGGAAGAGAGGCCAGATCAAGATAAGAAAAACAGCAGGAAGTTTTCCAGTGCCCAGCAAGGGGTGTCCCAAGGAGCAAAGCTGCTGGGACAGGTCATCATGGGTCAGTCATAAATGAGGTAAGACATTCTTTCTCATTCTAGTTTCTATGTCTCAGTTCCTCATCTTCTGCCATTTTCACTCAATCCCTAGTCTTCCTTCAGGCAAATTTCCATTGGTTTTGCCAAAGGAAGTACTGAGTAACAGCTGAGTCAGGTTCTGAAGACTTGAATGTGTGAGCTTATAGACAGCATACTGCAGAAATAGACTCCACTGAGTGATGGCTTTGGGACCTAGGGAAAGGAAAACCCCAGCTGCAGGTGCACCCCTTTCTCCTCAAAATCAAAGGACTTTAAAATCTCTCATAATATTTAGTTTAATTCTTTTCAAGGGGGAGGGGGGAAGCTGAGCATCAGATTATGTAACTTTAAAAAATGTGTTTCTACTTAAAAGTTAATCAACATCTCCCACATCAGACAGTAAACGTGGTGCTGTTGAGCAGGATTATTCCTGATCTCTGCTTTGTCTCAGTTGTGGATTAAAATGTGTAATGTTATCCTGTTTAATGTTTTAACCGTATGGGCTGCAATTTCATGGACAATTATATTACAGGGGAAGTGCTAAGCAAGTCAGTCACAACACAAAAAAAAATTTATTTCCCTAAAAGCTACACTGAAACCTTTGCCAATGGTAACAGGGGTCAGTCTCATCACCTCTCTCTTTTACAAAACTCTTTTTTTTCATTCTTCCTTTACACCTTTACTAAGGCACTTTTTTGCCCAGTGGTGCAGGGAAGACTAGAACTGGGATTTGTCCCTGCAGACTGGGTGCTCAGCACCAGATGCACACAGCTGCGCATATGAAACCATTCTCAACACATCAAGATAACAACTATATCCCACTCCACAGGCCTAGCCAATGCTGTCAATTTGAATCAGCTAGTGGATTGTTCTTTTTCCTATTTGGTATATCTTGCATTCACACTGCAATGAGGTTGAACACTGAGGAAAGACTAAGATGAATGTTTAGCTTGGTGTCAAGAAACAGTCTTGTACAGAGCATATGGATGGGTTCTCTCAGCCCCTTGCATGTACAAGAATAGAATAGAATAGAACAGAACAGAACAGAACAGAATAATTTCAGTTGGAAGGGACCTAAAACGATCATCTAGTCTAACTGCCTGACAGGCAGTGAACAATACTGTTGGTGTATTACCCAGTGCAGTCCTAAAGGACACTGCAAAGCCAAAATCTGTCCTGTGATGAACTTATTTTCAGCCTCAAATTGAAACTTCTATTTCTCTATCAGTGGCCTGCTCTGAGCAACTTTGGTATATTGTGCAAAGCTGGGCTCATTTAGTGTTGGTATCAAGATGAAACATTACTAAACTCTGCATACAGATGCTTTCCCAGCATAACTTGATTCTTTTTATCCAAACTTTCACCAAAGGTGTAATGATGTTTGTTTCCTGTCATATCTCACAGTGAAATTTGCTGTGCAGTCTTTCAAATGACTTGCAGCTCATCCCACTCATCGTGGCATTTCACCTGTGATGTATACCTAGTAGCTAGATCTAACTAGTATTTAAAATACTTTGCAACGAATTATATGAAAGTTGGAGTTACACAAGGGCTAAAATCTGACGTCTTCACTCAGACAAAACTGACATACAAGCCAATAGGAATTTGGCTTAAGAAAGGAATTCAGAAACTGACTCAACAGTAAATTATTTTAATAACACTAATACTACATTAATACAGTTCATGCAGAATACAGACTGAATTAGCATTTTATTAGAAAGAGTCAGAAGATTTGTATAAGCAATTAGATTAAAAGTTTTCATCCTAAATGGGAAATATACTGAGCTACACTCTTGTTTTCAATATATACATATATATTTGTGCTATTGAAGATAAGAAGCATTTGAACTTTGTTCTGGCACCTGCAAACTCACAAAGCAATGAAGATAAAATAGCATGTATGCTGGCTAGTGTTTGAGTTCCTGGTGATTCACTGCGATCAAGGCCAGGAAGACTGAGTTGTCCTGAAAAAAGGGGAAAGATGCAATGGTAGCAAGTGAAAAAAATAATCAATTATTTCATATGTACCAAAGCACACAGCTAATCAAGTCCTGGACTTTGTTGTCCAAGCTGGCTGTTTCCTAATGTCCTGGTTTAGAGATCTAATAGGAACCCTCTGTATGTTTTAATGTTACCAAATAAATGTAAATACAATTGCATTAAGTATAATCCATGGTGTGCTGTATTTGAGCCTATGAGTTCCACGTGGCTATAGGAATCTGGTTTATTCACTATAAAATACTAACAGTCTATGGATCATCTTTGTTTCCTTATTGTTTTTCTGGGTGCAATGTATATAATTTCACATTTGGATGGATTTCAAAACAAAAGTGAATAAAAACACAGCATGAATGTAGTTTATGTGACTTCCTAGTGAATGTGTTCTTAAGCAAATGTACATAATCCTCATCTATAATTTGGAAACAAGTTAAGTACCTGTGAAATTAAAAATATTATGATGTAATTTTTTCATTTTGGTAAGAGAAACTGGTGTTCTCTACATGGACCAGTCAGAGGAAATGTGAGTTTCTAAAGACACAGGGAAGATGATGGCATTTTAATTAGGTTATAACCAAAAACAAGACTGCAGAGATTTTAGTGACTAGACTGTAAGACTGATCTGCCCATAAGCTCCACGAAGGGAAGCTCTTATTTGGGTGCAGAGACAAAATTTGATGAGAGGCCAGGGGAAACAGCTCTGCTCCTAGGGAAGATGCACAATAGGATATTGCTCAAGTTTCTGCACAGCATGTGTTCCCACTGAGTGAGGCATGAGGACTTGCACACCACATTTGCCACATCTCACCAGCACAATTTTGGAGATGGCTGAGCTGTTCTCTGGTGCGTGGTGTTTAAGTAGTTCAATGGTTACTGTCCAGAGCTGGTCCCAAATCCTTGGCTCCTCACCAAAAGTACCTATGTGCTAGGAGGGAAAGACTGGCCAGCAAAAACAGAAGCCATCTGCACAACTGGAACCTATCACATACAGCTGGGCAGTTATTTTTCTGATGGTCACAGAAAACTGAAGTCAAGGTAGGGCAAAACATCTTTGCTCTCAGGTTACAATTAGGACTTTCTATCCACGTCTCAGGCTATTGAAGAACATTTCATGCATAAAAGGGACTTTTAACTACACAGAAGCTTTTGCAAAGGAGGGTTTTAGGGACTTTTAGCTACACAGAAGCTTTTGCAAAGGAGGGTTTTAGGGACTTTTAGCTACACAGATGCTTTTGCAAAGGAGGATTTCAAAGAAAAGGAAGGTTAAATCAAGCCAACCAACTCTATTCAGTGTTACTAGAAAAGGGAGATGATATCGCAAGCCAGAAACCCTGCTAATGGCATTTATACCAGAACACAGGCTTCTGGGCATGTGGCTGTAGGGAGGTGCTGAAGTCTTTGCTGGAATAGCTAAGCACCCTGTGAGCTGGAAATTGTACCAGCATCTAATCTTCACATCTTCAAATTCTTGGCAACATAGGATCCATGACAATTAACTGATAATTATGAGGAACTCACCACAAAAGTCTGTCTTGCAAGAGCAGGCAGAATATGCTGATTTTTTAGTTTGCATAGATTTTGTAGTTTGCATAGATATCAATGTGGGATGTGAGTCTTACATAGATAGGTCTCATTCTGAACTGAGCTTGCAGCTTGCATGCCTTTCTAGAACAGGCAGAAGTTATAGGTAAAATTCAGGAATCACTGCATACAGTGCACACAGCCAGTTTAAAGAGGGGAAAAAAAAAAAAAAAGAAGGTGGAGAGAAACTTCATAAATTGTCTTTCAATATGTGGCAAGTTGTTATAAAGAGGTGGATGGTGACTCTTTTACTATACCAACTGATGAAAAGATGAGGGGAAAAAATTCCCAATTTACAGCAAAGAAAATTTGGGTTGGAAATTAATAGCATAACTGTAATGGGAACAAGAAATTTAGGAGGACATATACTCTTTTTCACTGAAGCCTTTTGAGGCTTGACTGCTGTCTGTACAATATGTTCTGCATATACTTATGCCTCATTGGGGCTGGTAAAATAGCATTTTCTTAAGACCCCTTTCTGTTACACAATACTGCAATCTCCAGTATTTTACAGAAAATAAATACCTGTGACTATGTGGGTATCTAAACTGAGGTCTTGATTTGGCCCAAAAAATACCAGACAGAAAGCAGTAATTGTGAAGATTAAGTCCAGAACAAAACCTCCCAGGAGTTAAGATTAATTCAGATATGGGACTTTGATTCCACAGGTATTTTGGCTGGCTAGGAAATTAGGTCATTAACTATCATTATCATTTTAAAAGTTGTTTATGGAAGCTCCCTAGGTGCTTTCCAGGGATTCAGCAACTCCTGCACATTGCTTAGAATAGCTGACATGCTGGGATGCAGTCTTCCCAAAGTCTGCGGAGGTCTAGCTCTGTGGATTTGACTATAACCACGTTCTGAGTAACGATAGTTCAAAAAATGGGAAATTAAGAATTCTTACAGCCTCCCCCATCCTAGTAACAGACTGGGAGAATGACTTAGGACTTAACTCCCTACGCTCCACAAGCCCATGACATTTCAGCTTTTCGGAGTGTTGGCTGGGAAGGAGGCAAAGCCATGCTTAGGTTCACCCCACCAGTAGATGCATTTCAGCAAACATTAAAATCCAAAGGGAAGGGAAAGAACTCGCCCTGGGTATGAAAATCCCAGATGTGAGAGCCAGCCTTGGTGTCAGGTAGAATTTGCCTTACCTTTTACACACTTCCCATAATTGCTTTTACCACATCAGATAATTACCTGGTCCTCCTGTGTTTCAGCTAGTTGTGGGAAGGGCTGCCAAAAGCTTGGAGGTTATCTTTGCTTAAGCATCCAAGTATTAAAAGGCTTAGCCAAAGCTTATCTCAGATTCTGGAGGCTTCTATGCTGGCCTCTCCATCACCTTCCTTTGCAGGATCCAAAGCCTTTTCTCTCCTCTGTCAAAGGTGGCCACTGACTTCGAGGAAATCCAGATATATTCTATCCTTACATTACCCAATTATTTTCAAAACACTGCTGATTACAGTAGCAGTACTATTGCTAGAGATGGGCTTTACCTCTTCATGTGAGGCCTGAATTGAGCCTTCCTGTAGATGTAGAACCTGATTTTGGTTTGATTTAAATGGATTACATAGCAGTACCTCAGCAGCATTCACATCTGTATCTGAACTCTGCAACAGTTCAGAGCTGTTCATTTCTGGCTCTATCCTCAACACTTGTGTTCCTGCACCAGCCACTGAATCATACAGTCTTTATTTTTCACCGTCTCTATCTTCTCGGTTAACTGATAAAATAGTCAAAATGGAACTTTACTAAATTTCCTGGCTTGAAACCATTTTTCAGGTGAGAATGCACCAGGCACTTATCTTCATCAACTAACAGTTTTGGAATTGTTTAAGAAGAAAAACGCAGCTGCCCGAGGATAGTGGGAGGTGAGCCAAAGTGAGCTGAGTTTAGGTGGGAAAAAGAAATTATCAGCAGGGTACCAGAAAGCAGAGGCACGTCCAAATTTGTTTCTGGGCCTTCAGTCCTGCCATCCTTCCTGCATGAAATTTAGTATTGTGAAGTCCAAAGAAGAGTTACAGAGCTGTAATTCCTCCGATCACTGCAAATATCTCCTGTTTTGAAACTGTTGCAGGTTCCGCTTCTCGGTAATACATTCCTTGTGTAGCAGCATGAATCCATAGAAATACACAGAAACAAAGCTGGATTCCTTAAAACGTTCAAATAATATTAGTCTGAAAGTACTAGAGAAGAAGTTAAAATACTTGTTAGGGTGGGTTTGTTTGTTGGGTTTCCTTTTTCTTCTTTTGTTTTTTTTCCCTCCCTGGACTTCTTATGCTTCCTTTTCAATGTTATCTTAAGCTTTCAGGTTCCCTTTCCCAATCCTCTTCTTGGAAAATGGGCTGTCGTTTCTAAGCCATCTCCCCAACGATCAGTGGTTTAGAAATGTTTGTTTTTCAAATACCTTAATTGTATGGTCTACCCAGAAGTGATCAGCGCTGAAAATTATATTTCAGAGCTAAAAACAACCAGATGGAAAGAGAACAGCCAGCCATTTGAAAAAGTCTAAAAAACCTTTCTGAGCTCCCCATGTGGTTTGGTTGATCACTGGTTAATTTCATAATGATTTCTCTTGCAGATGGGTGAAAATAATCTGGGTTTATATTTATCTATCAGAAGAAAGAGCCAGGCTTTCAAAGATGACTCAGACATATCAATATCAGACAGGCTGTGGAGCTGGTACAAAATGCAGCTACTCCTGGCTTCAGGGAAACATAAAACCCTTTTCAGAGGCAAAGTTTTTCTTTGTAACACACTCACACTGGAATCTTGGTTTTCATTAGCACTCACTCATCCTGTTTGAAGACAGAGGTTCCTTGCACCTTGCTTTTGCTCTCAGGTGGATTGAATTACTTGCTTTTTTAATTCAGAGAGAAATGGAACAGCACACGGTGTCATAGGAATTATAAATTATATTAGGAAGATACATTCTGTGCCATCTACTGTATTCACATAGACTTTATAATGAAAGATATATAATGAAACCCTGTCCAGTGTCAGATTCATCCTCAGGAATCTTTTTCGCTGGCCTGGGTGACTGTTCTTTCCTCTTGAAGCCCTTCCGAAGGACAATTTATGCCCCACTTTACTCAAGCAGAGTTTTACTTCACTGTCACAACTGGCCTGTGAGATCCCTGGACAATTCAACAAGGTGATGGAGGGCAGGTAGACAAAGTGGTCCTGCCATCATCCAAAATCATCCATATTCTTTTGTGGTTGAGAGTGGGACATGTCTTCCAGAAAACAGTGCTGATGGCAGGAAATAACCTTGATGATCTGATACCAGTTCCTTCTGCTCTGGACAGTCAAAGGTATTTGTTCATTCTTGTGTCTTAGCGTGGCTGCACTACGGGAGAGAAAGAAGCTTCAGGGCCCAGCACCTTAATCAGGAATCCAAACAAAACTCACACTGTGGAAACACTCAGGTGCAGCAAGAGGCAGTGAAGTCAGGAGAGGGGATGAAGGGCAACAAAGAGTCTCTGGGACTGCCAGTCGTTGCAGATGCTTGGATAGGAGGTTCGTCTGCAGTTGAGACCCTGTTGGCCACCAGAACAGGTTATTTCCATGCCCTGAGCTTGGAGAAATCACTCAGAAAACACAGCTCTTGAAAGCTCCCTGCACTGGACCTCAGAGTGGGCTTCTTCTTAGAAGCCTTCAAAACTATATGCTTTCCATAACTAGCTGAGACAATCTAAAATGTATTGGGGTCATTGAATAAACAGGCCACAGAATTAAATGACAACTGCAGAATGGTTTAAAGACAAATAATTGTATTAATATCCCTTGCCTGTAGAAAAGAAGCCATGGCCATAAAGCACTGGAAGAGGAATGTAAGCTTTACAGATTTGCTTGGGAAGGGGATACAGAGAAATTTTGTAAATACTCCTTTTTCTATTCAGCCTGGTAAGATATCTAGAAATGTACGGTGCATGGATCTGAGCATGTTTACATTGGTTTGATACCCCTAGAGCTTCACAGCTGCTGTCAATGAGCCCTGGTGCAAGCAAGACTTAACTCAGACATTTGATTTTACATGTGTTGCCTGAGAGAAGACAGGCAACTTGTACTTCAAAAAAACAAAAATAAATAAATCAACTACAAAGACGTTGCCTCAAGCAGGAGCCTTCTTCAAGGCTTATGTTTAAAGGCACAAGTGAGCAACTGCAGAAATAAAATAGGCCCCCAAATACAGAGGCAACGCCCCACAGGGTTTCTTACCAGAAAGTGTCCTTCAGAGTCTGTGCAGCTGTTGGACAAATTCTGGTACCCTCACTTCAAAAGGAAGTTCTTGCCTGATTGAGAAGGTGGTTTGGAGGAGATGAGAACGGGCAAGCAGAGGGATCGGGGAGGAGAGAGCTCAAAAACCCCATAAGCCCTGTGAGACTCACTGATTTAAGTGCAAAGAGCAGGCTGTGGAGTGAGTGGATAGGACTGGTCAGAGAAGAGGAAGGGAGCTTGGTGAGGCTGCTCACCACAATCCTGCTTACAGGCAGAGGGGAGAGTTTTGCTCCTCACCAAAGGGTTGGTGGAACACAAGGCAAATTAAATCTCACTTGACAGGAGACATCGTCCACAAGATGTGTAAGTTAGGAAAGAAGGGAAAAAGTTTGTTGAAAAATCATAGATTCATTCAGCTTGAGATCTAAAGACAGTATCACCATGCTTTCCTAGGTATCAGGCACCACCACATTTCATCTGCTGTCTCTTTCATTGGGCCATCAAGGACCTTGTCTTCACCCTTTAAAATTTTTCTTTGCTTTTTATGCCTCTGTGTGATATTAAGGTGTAGAGGAATATACTAGCTATCTCCCTGGCTGCTGCAAATTAATAGGTGAGAGAGAAATTCTGCAGTCTAAAGGAGAGGGAATAGTCTTAATCAAGACTGCCCTGAGAGATGTAGTTGAAATGAGCTGCTGCACAGCTGCTATGAATCAAGGCTCTCCCAGGTCTCAAAAGCTTGACAAATAGAACTAGGGAATAACAAGCTTTTTCTGTTTCATCACCAAACAAAATATTGCTGGAAAAAACCACATTTTATTTTGGACTCTGATATTTTTTTATTATTTTATTGAGAACAAAATCCTAAAATTAATTCTGGAGCAAGGAAAAATATTAGGCTTTGTTTTGAAATGATTCCACACTTAAATCTATGAAACTTCTGTCTTTAAAAAGAGCAATTTTAAAATAAAACATAATTTCAAAACAAGAAATAAGGTATTTTTATTTGATGATGTCAAACCAATTTTTTTCATTAATTTCAAAAATATTCCCACTTCCTTTGACTGAAACTACTACCTAAATAAGAATCAAGTTCACAGATACCTTGCATTTACCTCTGCAAACCTTAGGCCTCCATGAATGTTTTCTCCATCACAGTTTACATCATTCTGCTGAAAAAACCAAGAGCAGTGGCACCATTTGCATAGAAAGCTCATCCCTGTATTAAGTCATGACTCTACTTCTAATTAGCATGCCTTTCTACACTATTGTAACATTTATTGTATTCTTTCATTAAAATGTTCATAAACTAAACAGATTTTAAGATCCTTTTCCAGCCCATCTCCCTGCGTTAATTCAGGATCAATTCCAGCTGGTTTATCCCTTCAGATGTTTCTCTGATTTGTTCTTAAAGACCTCCAGTAATCCTCCCAGAGGAACAACACCCCATGCAATGCACTGGAGTGATTCACTACCTTCTGTTTAGAAAACATTTTTTCCTTATTCCTTTCCTGGATCCTCTCCTGTTAAGCCTTAACTTTGGTCTATCATGAGCATGGAGAAACAGAGCATCCATTTCCTTTCTGCAGCATCCTATTATGTACCACAGTCTAGGATAAATGACTTCTCTTTCTCCAGGTCATGTTTTCCAGACCTCCGTCATTATCATTTGCCTCTCAACTTCCTCCAGTCAATCTGCATCTTGTTTAACATCACAGGTCTAAAATTACCCATAGGACTTAGGGGAAAAGCCTCCAGCTAAGGCTTTATCAATGTTGAACTAAAGGAAAGGATTACTGCACATATTTTGCAGGCGACATTTGTGTTTATACATTCCCCCATGCTGTTTGTCTTTTTTCCAGTATTATGAAACTGTTGACTCATTTTCAGATTATGGTCCACTGTGACCCCAAATCCCCATTACCCAGAGAGCATTACCCACCCTGTATTTGGGAAAATGTTAATTACTGCCTAAGGAATGAACATTTGTACATATTCCTATAAAGGAGCACCTTTTTTTTTTTTCAGATCTTGTCTCCAATTTGTCATAATCATACTATATTGTCCTCCTGCCATCCAGCATTTAAAATTACTCCCAGCTTGGTGTCATCTTCAGACT
The DNA here is from genome assembly GCF_023634085.1 of Falco cherrug. NCBI lineage: Eukaryota > Metazoa > Chordata > Aves > Falconiformes > Falconidae > Falco > Falco cherrug. The sequence continues at coordinate 26,593,145 of NC_073704.1, read as the reverse complement.
TAGTAACAAATCTCTGTATTCTATCATTCTGTCATTAATGAAAATATTGAATAGCACAGGAAGCAGGAACAAATGCCTGTAGAATTTTACTCCTATATCTTTCTATTTTGTCATGAACCATTGATAACTGCTTTCTGAGCACAATTTTCTCACATGTTCACTTGGCCACTATGACCCCTTCAGAGCCATCACATCAGAAAACAGTCCTCTTTTTCAAGGGTACCTCCAAAATTATTTCTTTGTTCCCATGTATACACTTTACTTGAATAGATTCAGTTTATCAAGCATCTTAATCACTACATCTCTACCTTTTTAATCAACATCTCATTTCATTTTCAAGAAAAAAATATCACCAGGACATGTCATGAGGGACTGAAATACTGGGTTTGTTCTCAACCAAGTTAAAATTAGGGTAAGATTCAGATTTTTACCTATTTTTCCATTGCTTCCTTGCATGGCAGGAATGTTTGTGTATGGGAGGATTGTTCTGTGCTTTTTAAAAAATAATAAAAATAAAAATAAAAATAAAAATAAAAATAAAAATAAAAATAAAAATAAAAATAAAAAAAATAAAAATAAAAAAACAGTGAACACTCCTGCTTTTTCTTTGCAGTTTTATCTGATCAAGCTATTGGATAACACAAGAAAATATTTGATTCCCACATCTCTTCTAGCTTCTTCAGAAAACCTTCATTTGTAAAAGTGCCCTAATTCATAAGTTTTTGTTGTACAGCTGTTTAATCAGCTTCCATTTAGTGTGGAATTTGTTGAAATTAGACAGGGGATTTGGTTTTGAAATAAGCATGTTGGGCAAATATAAAGTCCTTACAATGGTCCATTATCTTTCCAGAGTGACATTTGCTAACGAAACTTGTGATCTCACCAGAGAATGAAACTGTGTTGGTTCTACATGGTCCATTTCTATTAAACCATGTTGATTGACATTAAGTAGATTTGTTCTCTAATTTTTAATTATTTGACTCCTGGTTTTGTGGTTTTTTATTTTGCTTCAGGCTGGTGTCAAGCTGACTTACTATTAGTTGGGTCATCTTACTTGGCCTTTTTGAATATTGGCACAAAATTAGCTACTCTGATCTACTGGAATTTACTGGGTAGGCCAAGAGTTTTTCAAAACTAAAATGATTTCACTAGAGAACTCTTCAGACAACCTTTTTAGGACTCTTGGGTGCAAGTAACCCAGGCCTACTGATTTCAAAATGTTTATCCCTCACTGAAGTTGTTTAAAACCATGCTTAGCTACTAATGGACTGGAATCTGAGTTCGCTATTCTCATGTCATAGGAGTATAACATCCCACTTCTTTCTAAATGTAGAAACATTTTGAAAAAATGTTTGATTTTTTCCACATTGCTGCTAGCAAAAAATTTTACTACTCTGTTCTAACCATAGGCCTCTATCCCTGTGATGAATCAGACCTGATGTTGCAAAAATGCTGCAGGAGGGGAAAGGGAAAGGGAAAGGGAAAGGGAAAGGGAAAGGGAAAGGGAAAGGGAAAGGGAAAGGGAAAGGGAAAGGGAAAGGGAAAGGGAAAGGGAAAGGGAAAGGGAAAGGGAAAGGGAGGAAGAAGAAAAGAAAAGAAAAGAAAAGAAAAGAAAAGAAAAGAAAAGAAAAGAAAAGAAAAGAAAAGAAAAGAAAAGAAAAGAAAAGAAAAGAAAAGAAAAGAAAAGAAAAGAAAAGAAAAGAAAAGAAAAGAAAAGAAAAGAAAAGAGAAAAGGAAAGGAAAGAAAAGGAAAGAAAAGAAAAGAAAAGAAAAGAAAAGAAAAGAAAAGAAAAGAAAAAAGAAAAGAAAAGAAAAGAAAAGAAAAGAAAAGAAAAGAAAAGAAAAGAAAAGAAAAGAAAAGAAAAGAAAAGAAAAGAAAAGAAAAGAAAAGAAAAGAAAAGAAAAGAAAAGAAAAGAAAGGAGATTGTTGTTTTGTTCAATAAGTAAAATTTACATCTACTTACCTTTTCTCCATTGCTGCTTGTCCTTTCATTGTATGTCTAAACAGAGAGAGGTGCTGGATCCACACTGTAAACACACCACCTGCCTAGAAAGTGACTTTTCCAACTCAGAGCATAAATGCAGTAACAGGGAGCAGTACTGTGCTACTGTTGCCTGCAAGTGCCTTTCATAAATAGATATGCACAATCAGTAATATCCAAGATCCAGATAATTTGTGGATATAGCAGTTACTGTAGGGACTGAATTTCTCCTCTCTTCAGCCAACTTGACCTCATGAAGGCACTCAGCTCCCTTGTATCTTTCAGCAACTGAGCTGTTAGGACAAATGTTTTTTGTGGACAGATGTCTCTTTCCATGTTGCAAGATGCAGATCAAAGCAGCTCTTCTCAGGGAGACTGCTCTGTGTTGACTTGTGTTTTCCTACTCTGACCGTTATAATCCAAACTTAAAGCCTTAGGCAAAAAGGACAATATGCTGAGGAGAACCAGAAAGCAGAGAAACTAAATTGACCTCTGCATATAAAGGACCTTGCAAGAACCTGATGGGTGTCACAATTTAGTGCTGGAAACTAAGTAAAAAAAGTTGTGAAACCAAGCTAAAAAAGATCTGCTGATGAATTTGCACAGTCAGACTAGCTCATGTAAAATTAGTAGCATCTGTCCATGGGCTATGTATGGCCATGGCAAACATGAAAGAGGTGTGTGCAGCCCTTTTGTTAGTCCGGAAAGGGTGGATGGCATTCACTGGTTTTACACACTCCCTAGTCTTGGGAGATACTTTACCCCCAGTGACTGTCACCCCGAATGCAAGCCATTCCTCAGCCTTTCCAAAGTTACACTAGCTGATGAGACTTTCTAGGGGCATGATGTTACTGAAAGCAGATCAGAATACAGTGTCTTGTATTCTTTGTATGCCTTGCATATCCCTATTACTCTTTTATATTCTGGATGTTCTTCTACCTCAGGAACAACTCCTGGTGATATCTCAGGGCAAACTGCCAAGCATTTTGTGCTGTCTGGGCACCATAGGCAGGGCTGGAGATTTTGTCCAAGAGCTGTTATTCTCTATGGGGAAAGGAAGAGGTCTCTCTGAATTTGGACTTCACATTAAAGCTGATGCTGAAGGCTCCCCTGGCTTTTTTCAGCCAGCCACACTGTTTTTGCAGGTGCAGAGTACTGAGCCCTTCAGGGTGGAAGGATAAACAGTCATGGCTTTGAGCAGGGGAGCCACTGCCTCATAGGGATGAAAGGGTTAAACCAAGCAAATTCCCACGGGGAGGAGGGAAAGAAAAAGGAAGCTGCATGCTGCGAAATTTTCTCTTGGTGTTTTATACATGAATAATGGGTCCCCCTGGGGTTAGCTCCTGGGTTCAGAGAAGGATGTTATCTCGTCTAGACACAGGATCTGAACATCCCCAAAGAGCTGGCGCCTGAATCTCACAGGAGACAACGTTTACCCCACTGACTCCCATGGGATGCATCCAAAAGATTTCTATTTCAGAAGCACCTGCAGGTAGATTAGAGGAGAAAGGGGATGTGGGAGTAAGAATTCAGACTGTCTTCTATGGGTGTCATTGCTTTTTAATGTAATAGTTGAACTCTGGGATCTCTGCATGCAGGGAGCGTGAAGTTCTAGTAGCCTCCCAGATGCATAATAGAGGAAATACAACCAGGATGTCCTCTAGGGAGCCTGGTGCCAACTTCATATGAGATCAGTTCATGTTTTGGGTGACCTTGGGACAAACTTTAAGTGACTTTCAGACAGTTTATGATGTCAGGAGGACAGAATGCAACCCTCCATGGATCAGGTATGTCCTAGTGTTTCTCAGGATCACCTTTACTTAGTAGATAGCAAAACCAGGGACTAGGAACCCCTGTGTGTGATTTCAGACCTACACTGTTACCTAGGCAAGATCACTCCATGCAGCACTCTGTGCTTCTAATTACTAATTTTTAAATTTACGTGAACCTATAAATCAATTTATTTGAGCACTACTCACAACTGGAATTATTTCACTCTCTTTCTGCTCAGTCCACTTCAAAAAAAATTTACAGGAACAATTACTCTTGCAACTTCACAGATGCATTTGAGAGGATGACATTTAAGCAACATACCAGAAATATGGAAAAGAAAATGCAATATTCCCCTAGCTTTCTTACAGTAGTTTTCCTCCACCAACTTGGCTTAACAGAAAGACTCCTTGGTGCTGTGAGGCTCATAGAGTTAAAGGATTTTCCTTGTTCAGCCAGTCTTTAACACTGGCTTTGATCTTACTGTAACACTAGCATCCTGTATCTGTCCAGCTATACGTAGAAGAGAGTTACTCTGATTTTGGTGGATATTGAGTCCTCCTTTGTCTTGCCACCATCAAAGCTTCTTCGCAGATACTTGGTTGCTCCGTATACAAGAAGATGATTGGATATTTGAAGCAGAATTCTGATTAAATCAGCTAGGACCATGCAAGAAACATGTCATTCATGATTTGCTGAACAGAAGGAAATCTTGGTGGTTAGGTTTAGAGTATCCTGTGACTTTACAGATGTGAGCTTGATGTCCTGCTGTCTTTGGGTGACTTGTGTAGACAGCTGTACTCTCATTCACTCCCTCTCTCTGCCTCAGTTTCCTAAAATGAATGTAAGAACACTTCCTTGCCAGTATCCTGCTTTGTTGCCAGACAACAGACCCTCAAAAAAGGCCAACAGAAAGACTGATAGCCTTTAAAAGAAAAATAAGTCAGGCAGGTTATCTGTATTCAGGTCATAGAACCACATCAGAAAGGTCAAAAAACCCAAACTTTTTGATACTGGGTTGAGAAAAAAGTTCCAATGGACATGACAGGATGATGCCACAGGGATATAAAAAAGCAACAAACTGAAGTGAAAGTTGTAGTACAACAGAGAGTTAGAATACAATGTGTAAGTCTCAGAAGTAAGGATCCAGGAAGGATACTATAGAGATATTAACTGAGTAAGTCCAAGAAGAATAAGAATGTTCTCAGATATGATGGACAAATGGCGAAGTGCTTAGAGATTTCAGGGTGTCTCACTCCCGTTGAAATTAATACCACTTGGCTAGCTGAATACCTCTAAAATTCTGGGCTGTTATGTCTATGATTTTGCATCTGCCTGCTGACTGAACCAGGCAGTTTATCAACCAGGTACTCTTGCTGTGACAACCCCTTTTAGCAAAAACAAAATTCAAAAAAAGCCCAAAATAAAACCAACAGCAAAACCCCCAAACAAACAAAAGAAAAAAAAATAAAAAAAGTCAGCTCAGTGTGATTGTATCTGAACATCATCCCCAAAGTCTTTTCTCAGCAATGAACCCAGCATCTGGCCCAACACACAGCCTGGGCTGTGTTACATAGCTACCCACCAATGATGCTGTGAAATGAATTAGTGAGCTCAGCACAGTTCCCACTGAGCAGGTGTCCATATTGGAAGATGAACCATTAGGATAGAATGACCTTAAAGGCAGGTAGAATCTGACCTGACAAAAAAATTTTATCCTTTTTTTTTTTTTTGGTCTTTTTGCTTCCTTCTTGATAGTGCAAACAGATTTAAATTTTTCACCTCATAATCTCACAGCAAGATTAAGTCTGACCTTCCTTGATTTTCCCCACGTTTTAGGTGACTGTAAGTTGCTCAACCTCCATCAGAAATGCAGAGACATTAGTTCTTTAACATTGCTTTCTCCATTCAGTTGAAAACAAGAGTATTTAAACATTCTTGTCAAGTCCACTCTTAGATGACTTCTCAGTGACCAAAGCAACTCTTTGGGGAGAAGCGTATTCACAGAGTTGATTGCTGCGAAGCATTCTGCATAGCCTCCTGAAACAGTGTAAGGGGTAGTTTTTGCTGTACAGTAAAACCTTTTTCTTCTATCTTTAATATGTACAATTCTCTACATAACCTTGCATATACATTTGTGGCTTTTTGCCATTCATTCCCAGCTCTGTTGACTTTTCTTTTTTTTCAGTTTCTTACAGTTGTAGGCTTCCCTTACAGCCATTGTTTTTAATAATGAGGGTACAACAATTTTCCCCAGTAATACATCTTTTACCTTCATAAGCCATATATATTCAGGAAGGTCAGTTCTTTATGTGTTTGAAAGATATGGACACAAAAACAAGGAGCATGTCTGCAACTTGTGCATGAAAGATCATTCTGGCTCGATGTGCCATTCACCTGAGTATCATAACCAGTCCCAGGGGAGATATGTAGCTACAAATTCTTCTTCCTTCTACCTCCTCTAGGTTTCTAACCAATCACTGCAGTCTCTTTGTCTGTATCCAGAATATTTGTATTTTCTAACAACGTGGCTGGGGAGCCTTCTCTGGTAGCAAAGAAGAATATGCAAGCAATCCATGACTCCCAGACCCATAGAAACACTTAGGAGGGCTCTTGGAGGAAAAAAAGCAAGCAAACAAACAAAAAAAACCCAAACCAAACATTGCCATTTATTTGTTTTGCAGGACAACTCTCTCTGTTATGATTTTTGCTCTTTTCTTTTTCTCCTCCCCTCTTTGCTTGATCAAACAAAGCCTTGCATTGCAAGAAGATTTCTTCCTACCTATTTTTTGGAGATTTTACAGCACAAATGCAGATAGGATTTAAGTAAGGGAAAAATTCACTGTGATGAGGCTATTTTGCAGGAGTGGGTTTTCTTAATCTGTTTATGGTTTACAAATGCAATCCCTGGAGAAGCCATTCACTAAACCCATGGCCCCAGTCTAACTTTGGACTCTGCAAGGATATTGAATTTCCTGTCTTTGTTGCAAGAGGGATTATTACTGAATGGCTATTTTACTTCTGCATTGCAGGATTAGTCTCTAATTTTACCAATTATTGCTTGCCAATTAATGCTGTCATATAGTCCACAAAACCTGAAAGCTTAGTTGCTCAGTTGGAAAATGAATGTCTTCGTATTTTGCAAAGGCGTCTTCCCACATCTTCCATCCCTTCTAGGTTCTCTGGGTGGTGGTTAACATTTTTACCCTGTAAAAGGTCAAAATCTGGGCCGGATTGATTTATTTACTAAGAAAATGAAAACAGCAAATGATTCTTCCTGGTGAGAGTAGAAACTAATACCCTGGATGTCAAGTTCAAAACAGACTTACTAGAAGACAGTGTAAGTAGCCATCTTGTTGTGCCACACATCAACCCCTGTGTAGAGCTGTCTCTGATCCAAGCACATGTGACTCTGTGAATGCATCTCATCACCGCTTAGAAGCACTGAGGGAAAATTTTCTATTGGAGTTTATGAAAGGAGGTCATTTATGAATGGACCTCATTCCCAGGGAGGATTGCTTTTTTCCTGTATGCAGCTCATGCTGGAAAGGAGAGGCTGGGCAGGTGTCAAGTTAAAGTAGTAGAAGGCAGATTCAAAACAAAAAAAAGGTGGCTCCTCTCATAACAGGTAACTCAGCTGTGGAACTCTTTGCCTCAGGACACCAAATTCAACAAGTGATTGGATCAGTTCATGAGGGAGAAATCCATGTAAAGTTATTATATACAAAGTCATCCATGTGACTGGAAACTGAGAACAGTCAGGGCAACAACAGCTACAGGATTGCCTTCTGTCCATGCTCTCCTCCAGGTGCCCACTGGTGTCTAGTGCCAGGGGAGAGCTTCTGTGGATGGGGTCAGTGGCTTGGCCTGAGCAGCAACAGCTGTTCCTATTTTCAGTTTATTCCCTTGAGCAATAGATCAAAAGATCAACAGCAGCAATCCCAATCCCCCAAAGCACAAATCCTCCAGTTTACACCCAGTAGGTAAAGACCAAGGTGGAAATGGTTGTAGCAATAACATCCTTGTAGTAGCCCAGCTGCATTTTAATGGGCCAGGAGAGGAAAGCTCATCTGGCATAGACCTTTGACCTCAAGAGGGTGGACTTCTGTTCAGAAGGATGATTAAATGCATCAAAGTATTACAAGTACGCGTGTCTCATGGTTTTCAGTGCACCCTATCTACCACCAATTTTCTTTTCTTACCAATCACTGCAAAGGCATAAAACAAGGAGCAACCTGGGTTGGAAGCACTAAAAAAAAAAAACAAACCCCACACTAAAAAAAGAGAGCAACAAAAAAAACCCTTAAATAAATGAGGCAATGCAGAGCAGTTCTTTTTTTCATGTTTTGCCAAAGCCACACTAGTGTTCAAGCTTTCCCCCTAGACTACCCAATCTTCTAAATCCTCTTCCTTAAACACTGCAAGGGATACTGTCATAAAGCACAGAACCAGCCACAAAACTAACCAGCCACCACCTTCACTACTGGTTTATTCAAGAAGGATATGGAGTTATTACTAGAAAATAATTGAAACTTGTGGAGCTTGAAACAAGATTTTACTCCAAAGCTGAAATATCCCAAGTGGGCCAGGAAGTTTCAGTTTAGCAGCCTGGTTCAGACCCCTTATTAAAACAAGCCTGAACCTGGGAAAGTCTAATCTTGATTGAAATCTCAAGGTGACCTTTATTTTTACTATTTTTTTTTTCCTGGCAGAGGCTGAATTTGGGTGCCCTGGCTCTGAATCCTGAATCACCCTGCAGCTTCCTTTGCCTTGACAGGCAGTGCGTCCTTTCCAAGGTGGGCTGGACATTTGTTCTCCAAGGGAGAGATCCAGAGAGCTGGGTCACTGTGTTTATCACACAGCAAAGCTATGTTGCTCATTGTGCTGGGGATTGATGAAATGTCTCAGCAACAAGGAAATCAAGGCACCAGATCCAATATAAAAGTGGGGAGGGGCTTTCCCACTGGGAAAAAAAAAACCAAACAGACACACAAAGGAAAAAAAATAAAAGAAAAAGGAGAGATCATTAATATTTTAAAAATGTACTTGGCAGGAATTTCTCTGCATCCCCTCCACTGTTATTGCTAATCTGCGTGTGTGAATAATTTGCTTTTTCTCCCTTGGGCCTGGTGTGTCTTTTTGCTGAATTCTGTGCTGAAGTTTCAATTCAAGATGGGCCCAAACCCAACCCCACCACCCCCGAGCTCTGGATACAGATTCTGCTCTTGTGGCTCAGGCCCCATCTCTTGCTATAATCCTAGGCTAATGATTTCACCATCTACTGTCATCACGCCCGTGCCTCGAGCTCCCTTCCTCGCTTAGCGTGCCAGACACACATACTCCTTCTCCTTGTCACAGCCCTCCGGCCATAAAGCCCACACAGGCAAAGAAGTGACAGTAAAATCATTGTCACCTACACCCTGGCCCTGTGCTCAAGCTGGGAGGGGTGGGGGGCTGCATTGCACCAGGCCAACAAATTGAACCAGCATCTCTGGAGGTGGGAAGATGACACCGCCTCTCTGTGGTACTGGGTTGCCCCTTGCCGACCTCCCCGCCTGCCTGCAGCTACAGTAAGGAGCAGGATTAGGACACAGAGGGTGTGATCAGGGCTTCGATGTGCCCCAGGATCTCAGATTACTTTAGCGTCGCCTGGTGGATATTGCTAGCCAGTATAAATTAAAGTTAAATTCAGGCAGGAAAAATTCAGGTTATGGTGCTCTCTTGGAACATATAACATGTTTCCCAAGTATGGCTGAAGACCAGATTTAAATGCAAAACCTGTGCTGTCCTTCTGTTCCAGAATTTTTTTTTTTATTTTTTTTTTTTTATGGTATGTCCCTGTATATGACCATCTAAGCAAGGTAAGCAAACATATGCCATGTCATGACTGCTCTTTGGAACTTAGAAAACAGACTGCAGGTGAAAATGAGAACTTCTATAGTAATAGAGGCAGTCACATCACAAAAAATCATCATGACAGTATTGTTTTATTACACTAGGTCTCTAGTGCACTACTGGTAGGGGAACTAAAAGGCTGTTTTATAGATGAGGAAATTGAGGCAGAGTAAAAGACTGAGTCTCCAGCTCCTCACAGCTTGCACAGGCATGTGTAGAAGCTGAACAGCAGGTGATGAGAGCCATTCAAGGTATTTCTTCTCACTCCAAAGCAGCCAGAGGATGATGGGCTCATTTTGATATTGGCAAAGCATCACAGGGCTGGGGAAGTCCATGGAGACAACAGCTGGCTGACCGCCCTGTGAAGAACATCTCAGCCTGCCATTGGGGCCAAGGGTAGAAGAGCCTTACACAGGTGAGTCCCACATATGTCTCATCCCAGAGGATGGACTTGAGCTGTGAGGGACAAGGGGCTCTTAACCTTCTAATCCTTGTCGTCATTTTATTCTTTGCTGACCTTACTCTGCCCGTTATTGTCACACCTTAGGAAAGGTCTGTTTCCTGATGAGCCTTGAATCTGGTGTCCTGCAGTGTCCTTTTTGGCAAGGAGCTCCACAAGATGTCCAAGGAGAATGAAAACGGCATGGCTTTCTATACTATAATCAAGAAATAAATGTCACCACCCGATCTGACTTTTCTTTGCATTTTGTGCAGCCTGTCTCTGCATGAGTCCCTGGTCCTGTCAGGACCAAATCTCCAATAGTCAGTGTACCAAACCCTGGCAGAGGGGTGTTTCCTGCCAGCAAAGGATGAGGCAGGTAATGACCTGGGGAACTGGGCCTCACTGAGTTGTAGTTACACAAGTGGGCATGGAGTTTGACTGCAACATCACAGTGCCTTAGTGTATTACAATAAACTAGTGATGTGCTGACAAGTCAAGCAAGAGGTGCCCACAGATGTGTCCCCTCTTTGCCTGGGGTAAACACCAGCCAACAGGGTTGTGTATAAAACACCAGACACTGCAAAGTTTATGGGATCCATCATCTTGAAAGCTTCACCTTAGGTATGAGAAGTCAGAAGGGTCTCTAGAGGGGCCCTTCTACAATGTTGTATTTACAATTCTTCATGTGGAGACAGCTCTCCTGCTTGGATCCTCTGAAAAGCATTGTTCACTGCTAGGCCACCAGTTCAGCTTCTTCTGGGCCAGAGTGAGTCAAATTTCTCATAACTGAAACACAAATGAACTGGAATCACAGCCCCGTTCTGAGAGTACAAGTATTCATCATCTCAGCTGGCCCCCAGGCTGTTAGGCCAAGGAAGATGATTTCCCTAGCTTTCAGCCTGACACATGGAGAAAGTTCCCATTGTTTTGCTCTGCAGATAAAATTGGCCAAATCTGCAGGATTTGGGGGTAAGATCTACCAGAAACCAGATGTGCTGTGCCTGACAACAAAATGCTCAAAGCTCTGGACTGCCATTTTGTGCATGTGTGAAGGAGACATTCTGCCTCCACAGGCAATCCCTCCACAGACATCCCCCAGGTAAAAAAGTGAGATACTTCCAGATGCTAGAATAGCTATGGGGTTAGGCAGGGCTGTTGTGAATTCCTTGCTAACATTTGGAAACCGGAGAACATGAAAACCGTCCAGGGATCTCACCCATCTCATGAGTCCTGTACCAGACTTAACTGAAGTCCTACAATACCCTTATCTAAGTCTGGACTGAGATCCTGTGAAAATGCAGGGAGAGGAGGTGTTGAGGACTAGAGTACTGTTTAAAAAAAAACAAACCTGTAAATAACATTAAGCATGTTAATCAAGAAATAAAATTTTAAAAGGGACATACAGGGACTGCTTATCCTAGTTCCGGCTTTGCAGTTCTGCTCCAAGGAACAATGCACACTTTCATACGTATATGTTTACTTATGCATGATACTTATTTGCTTATTTGTATAGCTAGATGGACAGTTACCCTGCTGTGCCTGTTGGTAGCAATTCAAGAGGCTACCAGCTTCAAATGTCTTTCTAAATCTGCTCTTCCAGCTGAAGAGGTTTTGGAGAATGCCTTGCCTGATGCATGCATGTTTGCATCTGTTTCTCATGCCTTTCCAAAATGAAATTCCATTCATTTCATTCTTTGTTAAGGAGGGGGTAGAAAGAAACAAAGAGGAATAAAATAAAAATAAGTGTAGAAACCCATTCAAAAATAGCACTTCAGCCTTTGACTTGTCCTTAGGGCTGCATGTGTATTTTAGAAAGGGAAAGAAACAATTGCTGAGGCTTTGGAAAAAGTCAGTAATAAAAAATAATCCTGCAGATCCCATCAGCTGCCACTTTCTGCCTCCTCCATGAAAAGAAAAAGGAGAAGGAGAAGGGATTGCAAATCAGCTCTCAAACTTTGGGAGGAATAACAATAATCATAATATTGTCCAGCTCTTATACAGTGTATTGTGTCAGCAGATCTCACAACAGACTTGCAGAGGAGATTCCAAAATAATTACATTTATTTTCCAGAGGAGGATACATCTTGGCACAATATCACCAGCCTGGTGGCAGAGATAGGAATAAAATGACAATCTTTGAAGGCTGAAAGCACGTCTGAGCCAGGAGGGCACAGTGTCATATTTGCCATTTCTAACCCTGGTTTGCTATAGGAAAATTACTGAAAAGGAGGCAAGATTAGTGGAAAAAAGGCTCCTTTGTCATTGTAAGTATTTTGACAGTTTGTGGGGAAAGGCTGAGAAGTTGATAAGAGACATAATGGCAGGAGCATTATTATCACAGAAAAGCAATGCAACTGACCCTTCTTTCTTTTATCCCTTCTCCAAAAATACACTATGCCAGCTCTTTCTGTGACAGCTGTAATGTTGTCCTGTAAAACATCTTTTCCTCATACTTTAAAATCAAGTACCTGTTGAGCTGGGCTCTGTGCAAACCAGTACCAAACAGGGCAGTCCCTGATACAGAATTTCAATGGCTGCAGAAAGTATGTCAGTATGAGGAAGCAATACAGTGAAGGATAACCAAAACAATTTCTACTTAAATTAATACCTAATCCTACAGAGGAATGTTTTGTATCCATACAGTGATCTAGATTTTCAGAAGAAAGTTTAGAGGAGCTGGTGATTTCATGAATGTGGCTGCATGCTTAAAACAGGCATAAGAAAAGGGAAGAGGCTAAAGAGAAAAGGAGGTGGGAAAGAACTGAAGCCACCAAGAAATGGCAGAATGAAGGCTCTGATCCATGTATTGACAAGTGCAAAGACCTGCTTAACTTTCCAGATCTCGAGATGTCCAGGGAATGCACTCCTGCTAGGAAGAAGACTGCAAGATAAGATTTTCCTGGCAATTTCAATCCTTTGCCTTTTTTTGAGAAGATTGCCCATGTTGCTGGGGCAGTGCTGCTCCCATCTGGACATGAAGTTGGCCTTGGTTCAGTTATAAACCATCTACATTATGCTACAAAGTGCCTAGCAAATAATTGCCAGATTCAAATTAAAAAAAAGGTGAAAAATTACCTTAGCTTTACATGTAAAATGCAGTTGTAGATAGCTATATCAATGAATTAAGAATCACTAATCTGTTCGGTGACAACAGTTCTGACTGTGGTTAAAATAGCTCTGCATTACCAGATGAGTTGCTTCTCTGCTGCTAAGTTACTAATGAAACTGAGTGATCAGGGATTTCAATTTCATAAATACAGTTTTGATGAATGCAAAGTAACATGCGTAGGGGTGTGGGGAGAATCACTATTCAGATGAGCTATAATTTAGCTATTCACAAAGAGATCTTGGAGCCATGACGGTTGGTTGTCTGAAACATCAGCTCAGTGCCTACTGGCAGTCACAGAGGCCTACAGAACATCAGGAACACAACTGAGACCAAATCAGAGAATATAGTTTCACCATGGTATAGACCGAGGGTGTATGAGTGGAACATCACAGTGCCTTAGTGTATTACAATAAACTAGTGATGTGCTGACAAGTCAAGCAAGAGATGCCCACAGATGTGTCCCCTCTTTGCCTGGGGTAAACACCAGCCAACAGGGTTGTGTATAAAACACCAGACACTGCAAAGTTTATGGGATCCATCATCTTGAAAGCTTCACCTTAGGTATGAGAAGTCAGAAGGGTCTCTAGAGGGGCCCTTCTACAATGTTGTATTTACAATTCTTCATGTGGAGACATGTTTCACCCCACTAAGAAAAGGTACTATAAAGCTGGAAAAGGAACAGTATTACAGTTTTGCCAGAAGGCATTGAACAGGCTAGAGAGCTTCTACCTAGAGAAGAGGTGGCTGAGGGGAGTATGATAGAACCCTACAGAATTATGAATGATGCAAAGTAAGTGAATAGGGAACAATTAGTAATTACTTCTCTATTATAATAAAGTTAGGAGAATACCAGTGAAGTTAACAGGCAGTGGATTGCCATTGAACTCATGGAAGTGCCTTTTTACACAATGTGTATTTAAATCAAAGAACACATTCCCACAGGGTATTATGGAACCTAACTTACACAAGGGCTCAAAATGTGATTAGTCCACCAGTGACATGTCTTGGTGACCACTAATCCCATCAACCTGAGAAATAACCTTTAGTCCAGGATGACTTTAAGTTACACAGAGGCAACAAGAGGACTGCTAGGAGGAGGATCATGCTATATCTACCTTGTCTTCTATACTTCTTCCCCAGATTTCCTTAAGTCCCTTTGCCAGAGGTAAGGCATTGGGCTGGACAGGGTCTGGTGATTTAATTTTATATGACTGTTGCTCTGTGTTGTATTAAATGCATGCTGTCGGTTCCAGGTGGCACCTTGGCATGAACCCAAGGCCTGTGCCAAAGTTATGTCAGTGCAAAACTATTAATGCACATGACCCACATTATTTGCTGTCTCTCCAGGAAGAGAAGCCGGTGGGGGATTTTTTTTAGTTCATGTGCAAAGGGTGCTTACAGTTAGTTAACTTTATCTTTTTGTCAGAAAGCACAATTGTTGATGGCATTTCAGAGACCTCTTGGCAGCAGTTATACTTGGTATCCAAGTGGAAGATTGCTTTAGGAGAAGGGATCATATAATTAACATGGTAACCACTCAGCAGTGCCCATGCTTTCAATTACAAGTCCCTTTTGCTTACAGTTTACTGTAACATCAACTTCTTGCTTGATGTTTCCTGTCCATCACCTATTCTGGAAGATAGCAACTAGTGGAAAATGTCTAGATAGACCATTTTGTCACGTTCAAAGCTGGCAATGAAATGAAAGTAAATTTATCCTAATTTTAAATGCCTAACTTACTGTTTCTATTTCTAACTGGTGCAATTTTAAGTGTTCTCTAGTCATAGAGCTAGAGGGAATTTAGGGTGACTGAGTCTTTGTTATTCGTGCTTAAAGTCAGGTGTGAAATGACCACTCAAAATCAGGTTCCATTGCTTACTCTGAGAATTTTTTTAAAAACTGTTTTTGAACTAATTTGGCTGTGACTACTTAAAGAATGAACAACAATCTGGTGCAGTTGAATGTGGTTTTGCAGTCACATTATAAAGAGGCTTTGAGGACACGTGTGTCTATTTAAGATTGCACTTTCTGGAGAGGCAAAAGCTTTGAGGATCTTTTGAGCCCCTGCTTTTGCAGACAAAGATGATCAGCACTGCGCTATTGGAACTGTTAACCAGCACTTGTTTATGATCTAAGCCATTGAATCTGGAAATCTATGCAAAGATTCTCCGTGCCTGCATGAGGTTTTGAATTAAGTCCTTTTGCTAACTTGCACTAGCTCAAGGAGCTCTAGAGATACCACCTAGACAGAAGTGAAGAAAGGAACTTGTTAGCCTCAGGTAAACAGAGCAAAATGAATAGTTGTTCCAAGGCAAAGATCCAGCAAAGAATCTTTGTTTCTTCTTATCTGCTTAAATACCTACAAAATTAAAAACAAATGATTAGAATTCCAGCAATCAAGAATGTGATCTCCTTTACTGCTGGAGGTGCTTCCCTGTCATTGTAATTATCAAGGCTAATGTGAGCTTTTGGCTTTGGAAGTCTCACATATTCATAATGGTGACAACAAAGGGGACAGCTGCGCCATAAGTTTTCCCTGATTGAACACACCTCATTTTCCTCACATTTTTCTTTAACCTACTGCTTTTTGTTGAAAATGCAAACAGCAAAGCAAATGGGAGATGAATATCTGATGGTTCACATTACCAGAGGAACCTTTGGTTTAGGAGTTAGACTTTGGAGCCAATGACCTCGTAAAGCTGACATTGCATTAAATATGGTTCAAACTCATATTGAGAGCAAGAAGAGAAATGCACATGTCTCAGACTTTCCAGTCTCAAGTTTTGGAACCTCTCCCCTTCTTCTCCATTCCTGGACGTTCCCCTAATGGAGCAGCTGAACTAGTAATCTGAGAATGACAAGACCAATTCTACTAAATCTGAATGTGAACCAGGAAGCTTCTCTCCAGCAAGAAAAAATCAGCCAAGAATAATCAATCTTTTGCTCTCTCTGGCCAAGGGAAGCTTCTGTGATAGATGATGAGGAAATAGCGCATGCTGTGTGTGACGGTACTGGTTATAGGGCAGAAGCCATCTGGGCAAGTTTTCTTGGTCTTTACACCCAATGGCTCTGTGCCATTACCTTAGTGCCAGGCAGTCATGTCTGGGTTCCAGGCTGTCCTCAGAGCAATGTGTCTCATGACTTTGTATGAGATGTGTCATTCTTGGTGTGCTTGCTGGTAGTTTAGCAGCTGTTACTCTCTTATCAGTTACGCTTGGATGCTACCCATCAGCTAGTATATTGTTTCCAAATTCAATCCTCCTTCTCCATGATGCTTCTCCTGCACCTTTTGGAATAGTTCACCTCATAACAGCAAGGGTTGCATGTCTTGGTGAGTGGATTATGCAGTGGGATGCATTCCCTCCTAGATGAATCATTCAAATCCAGCCTACCTTATTAATAAATGCAATCAGATAAGGCTTTTGCAGTGGCTTTCCTAGTGGGGCCTCCTTTGCTGGCAGTATCAGTGAGATCAAAGGATGAACAATGTCGTTCAGAATGAACTCCCTGGTAGACCCTCCAGGCTGGAGCAGAATATATTTGTAAGTGACTGTGCGTGTGTTTCACTAGGTACTCTTGCTGTTCTAGCTGTGAGGACAAACAGAGGCCTCTAGGTCCTGTACCAGCATGAATGCAGATACTAAGACAGACCAAAAGCTACCAATCTTTCCTTCTCCCTACAGGGTGATGAAGGCTCTGTCAGAAATTGCTGCTATAACCTAATTTAGCATTGGGAAAGGATTGTTAAAGGCAAATGGCTTAGTAGAACAAGTTAATTTGAAGTGTAACACCAAGGAAGAAGTTTGGCCCATTTTCACTGTTGTAGCTTCAGCAGATAAGAAGAGAGGACTCGTGCTGGGGGCACTGTGAATACGATCTCACATGTCCTCCTGGAGGACAATCCAGTGGCAAATAAACTGACTAATTAACAGAAATAAGGGAGGGCAGCAACAGAAAAGAAACATTTGGGCAGAGTTTGAATCACAGCTTCAGAACCTCCCCTGCCCTTGCAGAAAATCCCTCCAGCATCAGTTTCTGTTAACATTTGTCTCTCAAGTTTGCAGGGGACTGGCATTCTTTCTGTCCCAGCAGAAGCTGCCCTTTTGAAAAAGGAGTTTGGCTTAGCCAGTTGTTGCTGAAAAGGTTTTTCTCTAGGAGAATGCTTCTGTCTCCCAAGGCAAATGATATTCCGTCTGTGGATCATTGATGAACAGCCCTTCCAGCTACACAGAACACAGGCAGTAGTACAACCCCTGAAGCCAGACCCCTAACGAACCTCCCCAAACTTTTTTCGTGATATTTCACCAGCAACAAGTCTTATCACTAACATATTAACTTTGGCATCCTTAAAGGTCCTTTCTAAAGCTCTTTGGTTGCTCTTTCAGAGCTTTGGAGTATGGCACAACACCTGCTTCATTTTGCATTCCTTCTGATGCAGTGATGGAGCCCCCAACTGACTCCCTCTTGGCCAAACCATCTCTTGGCTCTCTTCCATTAAAGGATTGTCCCCACTAACAGCTGTTGCAGTAATGTATGAACAAGACAAACTCAGGTTTAGTGCAAGAAGTGTCTCAAGGACCTTTACAACAGCCACATATTCACCCGTTATCTATAGCACAGTAGTCTTGATCCCTAGTGTAGACATACACAAAATATTATTTAATCCAACCACTATTCCAAACTGTACACTGACCCCATGAAGGCTTTTGGTACCCATGAAGAGTTCCTTATGCCCTGGGAGTGGCTGCTGTAAAGGAAACTAATTCTGTTTGACAAAGACAGTCTGATGCAGCAGATCTTACTTGCTGATCTACATACAGCTTCTCAAGGTTCACAGGCTGTACTCCAGCCCTTCTCCCTCAGCCAGTCCCATACTTTTGGGTACTGGCTTATTTGAGCCTATTCTCACGGCACTTCTCCCAACTATGCCCTCCAGGTCAGACAACCACCCTGACGCCAACCAAATGGCCTGAAATCCCTCCAGTCTGGATTCCTGTCTGGAACCACACTTTTCTACTACATCAGTCTTTAAGGACATTCACTGTGCCTGGCCCAGCTGCCTCCGCATTTCCCAGCTGCTCTTTTGGCAACCAATGTTGGACAAATAAGCCCACCCCAGAATCCACTTTAGAAGAAGCTTGAGATCATGTGCCCCAGAGGCAGATGGGATTTGCGGGCTGTATGAGCTCAGACTACACTTCTACAGTCATAGGCTATCTATCAGCAAGAGGATGGATATCTAGACATGGATCAGAGGAGAACACCAGAACCCAACCCACTCCTTGGCTTAGTATCCCCAAAGAAAGTGTTGATGCAACTTCACTTCTTTCAGTGGCATCTTGTGAACCTTCTCCATTTTGTGTCTGTGCTTTGCCAGCTGGGAAGACACCACATGGACACTCAAATGATCCACTACAACTCTGCCAGCATGGTGTAAAGGAACTGGGTAAAACCAACCTTTCTGTTCCATTCTGGACTGTGGTATGACAGGAGGTATATACACCAAAACTGAATGAAAAATGTGTGTACTTCTCTGCAAGGTTTACATTTGCACAGCTGAACTTTCAATGGAATATGAGCTCAAAATCCTTTCTGTTCCCTCTCTCTCTGCAAACATTGTTTCTTCTGCTTTTCCTCCTATATTTTTTCTGGTTTTCCTCTATGTCTTCTTTAACATCCTAAAGAAAGTGGATTTGGATTTAACATGAGGGTGTGGACGTTGCTGGTGCCTTTGATCCCCTACCCACCCTTTCCTTTCCCCTCCCCAGAAATCAAAGCTGGAGAGTATCAAATGAAAAATTGCACAGCACAGGCCCTGATCTGTCAGCGTTTGGGTTCAGATCAAACTTGTCCAAAGCCATAGATGCAGCTGGAGATTGCTGGTGGTTTCAGCCACTTTTTCTCTTCCTCTCTGAGATCATTAGGTCGAAGCTGTTTAGAGGATACAGTTCAGCTCTGAAACTTCCCTGCCTAGCAACCATTTTAAAAAGTATTAATCCAAGTAATTAAAACAATGAAATAACAACAACAAAAGGGAGTGCAAAAACTCTTGCTGAACTGCACTTTACCTCCTGTCTATTTTACTTTTGCTAAGATATGTATTTTGTGCCCAATTCACCGAAACGGTAGACCACAAAAGTCTGCTGTTTTAACTGAGTTAACATTTGTTAGTACAATAAAAGCCAACATGAAACCGGAAATCTTTGGGGAACAGTTTTGATGCCAGTGGAAGATAAAACTTTAAGGGCATCCATGTCGATGCCTAAACAGACATGAAAAACAAAAGACAGGAGGAAGGCTTGATTCACGCCAGATCCTGTCCCACAATAAAATTGGGTCAGTCCCTTGGTCATCACAAATTTTCTATAACTGCCTGTGTTATAAAGGCCTTCAAGTCAGAGGACTAAACCTGAAGTCTTCCAGCATCACCCTGTCCAAGACTTCACAGACAGAGTTCCCAAAGGGTGCATGTTTCTTGCATGCCCATGTAAATGCACAGCTGCACACCCAGGCTCCTCACCTGCAGAGCACTAAATGGAGGTCTTTCTTCTTGGCAGGGAGTGAGGCAAAGTGATCCCTTAAGGGGATCTCAGACCCTTGAGGCCTGAGAAGATTTGTAACCTGGGCTCCCAGGTGAAGTTGAATTTGGAAAAGGCCCCTGCACGGGAGCAAATGAGCCAGCTTCCACACTGCAGCTCCCCACTGAAGGTGTGTTCAAAGGCCTGCACCAGCCCAGCAGCCTCGCTCCTCTCACTCCTGCTCTATTTTCATTCATTATTTCAGGTGTGCAAATGAAACCACAAGAGGAGGGAGAGAAGTCCCTGCCAGTAGGGAAATTAATTAGGATTTGGGAGATAATGCTTCAAATCACAGCTCTCTTCGATGATTTTCCCCGCAACCTCAGGCAAAACACTTTGGACTCCACCCAGGCTCTGCACCACAGTGATTACGGCAGACTTAGGTAGCTGCAAACGGTGCACGCACTGAACTGAGCTGTGGGCAGGGGAGCCCAGACTGCCAGACAAGGTCACTGGACGCAGACATGTATGGAGCTTCAGGTCAATACCTATATGAGGTGGCCTAGACCCAGCCCCCTCCTCTCCATTATTGTTTATTGAACAGTCTGTACCTGCCACACACCACACTTGGAAGATCACACTGGCATCCCAGATGCAGGTGTGAGTCTGAAATGTGGCAAGTCTCACTTGCTTTGCCTGCCCCAGGCCATGCAGTCAGCACTTAATAAACAAACAAAAACATGTGGGGGTGTGATTAAAGGAACTGCTAGCATGAATTTGGGAAGTGAGACTGCATGACAACAAATAAAGGGAAGGCTTGTAGATCATATGAAGGGGATTCTGCATAAAGTTCGTTCTCCCCTTATAGCTCTTAGGTGCCCCACACTAGCCCCATTTGCTGCAAGAGTAAAGACAAGTGTATGCACAATATACGTGCCCATAGACATCTATAACCAAGTGTTTCTGGGAGAGCTTGTTTCAGAAACAGATATTCCAAATTTCTACCACTGTGGCTGTTATGATGACATTCTCATTTGCTGAAATGAAATGCTGAACTGTTGGAAAGGAAATTATGAGAAACTATTTGGAGAGGAAATTAGGAAAAACTATTTGATTTTGTTCTGTTCTGGATCTTATGCATTTTCACTGCCATGGTTTCTAAGCCCCTGCCATTAGGGCAGAAAATAACATAGCTGCTATCTGCCTGGTGCTGTGCTTTATCCTTTTCCCTACAGGAGATGCACATAGAGTGGAAAGCTTTGTCTGTGTGGGTTTGTTTTGCTATGAGATTTTTTTGGGGTGAGGAGGAGTACATTGGTTGTTTGGACAGCAAAAGTCACAAGTAGCTATCATGATGGAAGGGTGGATAAGCAGAGCTCAGATAATTTAGTCAAAGAATTGCTAATGCAATCTATCCCTTGGTGGGGCTAGATAGTATCATTCAATGTCCTGGCAGTAAGTGGTACCCTAAGCTATTCACAAACCAATGAACACCTGCTTGTAGAAGACTGAAGCAGGAGAAGGAAAACCAGCCCTAGTTTGGTATGGCCTTTGACGCTCCACATTAACAGCACTTGCTAGTACTGCAATATCCCTGAGAAGTAACTCTGAGTGGATGATACATTTTTGGCTTTTCAGAAATTATTTCCTGAGATTCTACTCCAAAAATCATTGCAGCTGGCTTAGCTATAAACATTGTTTCATGGAGACAGATGTGCCTGCTTGGATTCCGCAACAGTCTCATTTAACATCTTCGTTAATCTCTGGAAATGGAAATAATCAGGCGCTTGATGAAATTTACAAACAGCAATAATTTGGGAGGAGTCACAAAAACAACCGTGGCAGAAAAGTAGAAGAAAGGCAATTTGGGGAGTATAATTTGGGAGTAAATGACATAAAGGAAGGATGCAGTCTAATTCTATTGATTGGTGCCCATAAGAAAAGAAAACACCACAAAGAACTAATGGGAAAGTAAGATTTAGAAGGCAGATAAAGCAAAAAGAGCTGAGGGTTTATGGTAAATGTTGGTTTACAACATGAACTAGCAACAAGACAGATCAATAGGATCAAGTCACTGACCCATAAAATCTAGAAAAATCAAAACTCTCAGCAATGGATTTTATTCTTGAAAGGAAGACAATGACAAGACCATGAAATGCAAAGAAAACATCTTTAAATGATTAAAGAACTGGAAGGAAGGTATAATGTATGGGGAAAGCATAAAGATCTGAAGATGCAAAAAACCCATGAAAAAAACCAGAAAAATAGGCACTGAGCAAGCAGGGAGGGGACATAAAACATCCAGACTGCAGAAAATAGAAATATATTTGTTATGAATAATGAAAAAAAAAACCAAACCAAAAAAAACCAACCAAAGAACAAAACATAAACAAAGGAGAAATTTGGAGCCAGTTTTTTTCCTGACAGTGAGATCAGTGGCACTATCATAAAGTCTTCTAGGAGGGCACTGGAAAACCCAGAATTTAGGGCAGTCATATCCAGCCCTGAGAAAAAGCATGGGTAATATCTATGTACCAAACAGTCCTCCGAAGGCAGGGAAGCTGCCAGACACCCAGTGCTGGTTTTCTAACTTCTGTGACTTTTTTTATTTGCATGGAGCAGCCCTCACCTGTGTATTTGAATGACTTGCAGGAATATTTCCTCCTCAATGTATTGTAAAGAAGGGTCATATCTTGGTAGGGACAACCTGGTATTCATACATAGTTCCCTAACTAACCAGTGACAAATCTAGTCCTGTTGGCCTTACCTAAAAATGGGTTCTCCACACTTGAATCTCTTTGGCCACACCTTTGTCATAGCTCACTACACCTTCTGATATGGGTAACCATACATTAGACTAAAAGCTTTCATTAAAGTTACAATTCACACATTTGTACGATTTATGGCTAGAGGAGACCATGATAATTATCTGTCTGTTGTGTTGCGCAACACTGACCAATTCATTTCTCCCATTAACTCAAGCCTGTCTTCCCAGTTTGAGCCAACTCATATTTGTATGTATTAAATATGGCCATGATAGATGCAACTTTGTTAAGTGCCTAAAAAGGGTATTAGGTAGATAGTGTTCAGAATTGCCACAGACAAGGCATTTATATTTTACTGAACCTTTCTGTATAAACACTGGGCTTTGTGCTGTCTTTCTGTCAAGGACATACAATAAACTCTAATTTGGCTTGAGAATTGTTAGACAAATAGCAAGCCATTTCCTCCTGAAAGTGTCTATTTCTTGATTATGTGTATGTCATTGTGAGTATGTGAGCATGCATTTTATTTTGTCGGGGTTTTTATGCTTTAAACTTCCAAAGCTCTTCCCCCCTCCCCTTTTTCCTTTTGGACAGAGGCTCAACATTTCAGTTGCTTGTTTTATAAGGCAATGCATCATCTCTTCTCATTGCCATTAATTAGCCAGTGTAATATTTTCCATGTGAAGTCACAGGACTTGAAATGAACATATTTCGGCATCAATTAGGTCTCTGCTCATGTGAGGGCCCAGCTGCACTTTAAATACTATTTATATAATGGTAATGAGCCAGTCATCACCACTGCTGGCTTCCAGCAGGTTTTGTGCAGTGCCTACTTTAATATGATTAGAAGTGTGTGAATCCTCCACCCCCCACGTTTGGTGTTTTTTTTCCTTCCCAGAAACTCTGGTGAATAAAACTGACTGGTTTTTAAAATAATAAAATGGGCTGGCAGCAGAAAATTGGACGTTATTCTTGGTGTATGTTATATTTTCTTCTATTTTCCTCGGAAAATGCACCCATCAAAGGCAGTTTTTACTTTTAATATTCCTCAGTCTTCCCCCCACCACCTCACCCTTTTGAGGGGATAGGGGTGTTTGTATTTGGCATCTTTCCTCTCACAGACATATTATTTTAGGGTAAAAAACCTTAAGACATCTGAACAACTGGTAGATGATGTTATCAGAGAGATCCAAAGGAAAAAACTGAGGTTAGAGAAGCTCTGGCAGTACTCAATGAGGATTAGGTAAAATCCACAGGGATAAAAAAAGGCCTGACCTTGATCCTGAGCTCTGTACTCAGCCAGTCATACTGGGAGTTCAGAGAAGTTTCTTTTGAAAGAAAACTCTGCCTTGTGTACACAGAAACCCTGCCTGCTGCAGTTGAAGGTAATCGTGATCATTGCTAGGTAATGCAATCAGACTGAACCATGTGGTCTCTGTGTGGGTCCTGCAGATTTAAAAAAAAAAAAAAAAGGCCCTACAGTTACGCTATGATAGTCCTATCTCTTACCTCCCTTGCTCTCTAATAACTAGATTCCCCCTCAGCATGATATTCTTGTTCCTCCCAAGCATTCCTAAGGAGGAGTGTTAGCTGCTACTCCATCGGTACTTTCACTGCACAGGAGAAGTATCAAGTCTGCTTGCCTGTGTCATTGTGTGTGAGCAGCTGATTAGGGGAAAGGCAAGTCACGAACTGTACTTTGCTTCTTGGCATAGTGAGGTTCCCTGTTTCAGGTGTCTAACAAGGAGCTCTGGATCTTCAGTTCAGTTTCCAGGAAAGTTTTGCCTCCAGGGGCCCTATCCTGTGAAGTGACAATGCCATGATCCTGATGAACAACAGCACGGAGGTGGGATGAATAATCAGGCTGAAGTAGCTCAAATGCCCTGGGCAACTTTAAATACTGGGCAAGACAGAAATGGGCTCATGGTCTTAGCCATTCCCTCTGCTGGCTGGGTCCTAGGAATCCTACTGTCCTGGCAATCACCTGTGTATCGTTTGCTCTCAGATAAACCACACAACCTAGCTGCTCCTGTGGGAGAGAGTATCAAGTCCTTTCTTTTGTGTAAGGGACAAGACCTTCATAAGAAGGAGCCTCATAATCTTTTCCGATTAATGTGATCAGAAGTAGACAGTCTAGCTAGATGCTGCACAAAACCCAGATCCTGTCAACCCCTGGTGAAGGTGATGGAAAAGCAGCTGGTGTGCTATGAGGTTTCCCCGGGGTATATTAGCAGGATTGCAGAGAGTCTTTCCTCAAAGGCAAATTCTCACAGGCTAGCAAATAGAGGCTGGACACCATGTCATCACCAAAAATATTCAGGGCATACTTTTTAGAAGCCGAGCAAATCTGTAGCCCAGTTCAGGTCTGGAAGTCAGTACCAGACTGGTTGGGCTCCAAAGCAGTTGTCAGGACAGGAAAAATGTGGTTTTATTCTCCTGTAATTGGAGCCTTTCCCAAGGAAATCTGCTATCCAGTCTCCCAGTCAGCATCTCCACTTGTGGAGACACAAGCAAGCACTGAGGCCAAGAGGAAATAATGTCTAAATGTGGCCTCCCAACATCTTCTTGGTTATTGCCTCCAAGTGTTTCATCTGCCTGTAATGAAAACAAATAAACAAAGAAAAATTGCTTCCTAAATCCCAGCCGTTGGCCATCAAAATCCAAATGGTAGGGTTTAGAGAAGCTGAGGACACTCAGGTTTTGCCTTTTTTTTCCCTCCTGATCTCACACATTTTTTGTTTTCATTTTCATGCAGCTTCCTTAATTTCAATAAAGTCTGCTTTTTAGCAAGGGAGAGGTTTAAGGCCTCAGATGTGCAAGGAACGTGATTGTTACTGAACAACAAAGGCAGCTGAAAACATGGGGGCTGGGGGATGAGACCTTTGCTGGTTGTGTATCAGAAATAGCTGCTGGCTGTGATTCCCACAGGGAGGGAGTGAAGTCTGTGCTATTTTATCAGGTTACATTTGCCAAACTGCAATTTCAGCTTGATCTGTTCTCAAGGCTTTAATCATCAAATTCACAACAGCAAGAGTATCAAACTCCTCTTTCTTGTCCTCCTTGTCTCTCAGCCCAGTTCCCAGGATAAAAACCACAAAGGCCAACGTGAGATACAGAAAAAGAACATCTTTGAGATGGAACAGACCCAGTGCAAATTCTTAGAAAGCATAAGGGAGTTTAAAAAAAAAAAAAAAAAGAGTTGTTTTATCCAGCTCTAGCTGAACAGTTTTCTGGGCAGATGTTTGAGCTGGTGAAACCAACCCACATCACTGACTAAGAACAGCACTGGTGACCATCTTCCTACCCCCCAAAAGAAGAAAAACAGAGGGCAACAACAGGAAAGAGGCCAATCTGGCAACCATTTTGTGGCTCTGCTCAGAGGAACAAACTTGAAAGAAAAGCCAACATTTTGGGATGGGTTTGACCAATGTCCAAAATATCATGATGTGGACCAAGCTCTATCAACCGCTCATCTGAATAGCACTGGTGGTTTTTTGTCAGAGCTCTCCAGCCCCGCCAGTGTCTCAGAGAAACACCACAATTTGGTGGTATTTAAGGGTAGGCAGTTTATTTGTCTATTACCAACCACTGGAAGGAAGATATTTACATCAGTTTGGCTGTGATTCTGTTGCCTTTCCTTTTCTCTCATTCCACAGTCCCTCCATCCATAAACAGTATTTTAAACCTCTATCAGTTACAAAAAAATTTGTGTGAGAGATCTCTTTGGCTTGAGAGATCACCAACTCTAGGAGATCTGCAAAGCATCAAAAAGCAGAAAGCAAAAGAAGTCTTTTATAGATCCCTGTGAAAACTAGAGGAACTTCATCTCATGGTGGTGCAGGTCCATAGGGTATTAGACCTAGCAGCAGGAACAAAACATAGAGCCTCAACTTCTCAGCTGGAGGACAAAAAAACCCTGAACGACCTAGACTGAAAACAGCTGTTTCATAGATCCCACCTCCTTTGGACCTCTTTTACACTGTGGTATAATCAATGTTAGTCTTATAAGGAAGATGGTCTTGAGGTGGGGAACAGCGAAAGTTGACACAGTATCATTTTGTGCCCAAAGGACCATGAAACGAGCAATAATCAATACTAATGAAAAGTATTGAAGTCCCCAAAGCGTAGCAATTCATAAGCAAGACAGCAAGAAGGAAATGTTATGCAAGTATAAGAAAAGTATGGAAGGAAACCAAGTGCCTTTTTCATTCTGTCAATTCTGTTCTTTCACTAGAAAGAACAAAGGAGTCTGAGTAGCTGTATTGCTTAAAAGCTTGGGAAGGAAACACATTTCTAAAATATGCCCCAACATGGCCTTTAATCAATAGAAACAAAATAAAATATTCTACATGAAAAAACATATATTGTATGAAAATATAATTTACAGTTCTTAGTTTTCCTACTACAGGGCTGCTCTAGCTGTAGTTTATCATAGAGGATAATCAGATAGTTACATGATTTCACTTTGTTCTATGTACAGTCACAGCTCTATTTAACTAGGGCAGAACGTTTAAGGATGATTTGGTCAGGCATTTTGGTTGGGAGTTACAAAATTCATAGGTTTTAAAGTAGGGTGGAACCATTATAAGCTCCAAGGATTTCTAACTTTTGACTTCAGTAAGGTTTCTTGGTTACCTTGCTTTTCCATAATGCTAAGTGGGAAAGAGATCCTGGGTAGATTGAGGAGAATTTCCTGTAACAGGCTGAGCATGACTGAGCTGCTCTGACCTGTAGAGGTCCACAGTGAGATTGCCTCTGTGTGTGTGTGTGTGTGTGCGCATGCGTGCGTGCACACACACATATGTGCTTATGTGTTCATAGTCATATAAAGGCAATATATGTATGAGTATATAAACAGATTTTTATGTATTCAATGCTTCAAATGTACCAGTTCCACCAAGCCAAAACTAATTCTTAGTCAAGCCAGTAGAGATGGAGAATTTAAAGCGGTGGCAAATATAGGAATGCTAATCTGAAACTTCTAAAAGCAATCTGTTAGATTCCCCCAAACTGAAATGATGTAATTCTAGAAAGAGGACATGCTGATTATAAAACCATGCTGCTTCACTTTGAAGGTCTCATACAGTCACTTACAAACATATATACAGGCATGCATACACACTGGCATGTCTATATTATATAAAGCAAATAAAAGACTGGAGAAGCTAACAGTAGTTGTCATAAATCAGAAGATATGAGGAAGGGGAGTAGAAAGCTTCAAGGAGAAACATGCAGCAATGAGCACTATGGACAACACAGATCGCTTGTTTTAAAATAAGCAGCACTAAAAGAAAGCTGACAAAGGATCTGGTACTGGAGAGGATGTGGCAATTCAGGGTAGGAAAAAGTATTCAGGAAATAATTCTCTCCTGTACTTGAGAAAAATCTGTATTGTACAAGGACTACACATTACATTCTAGCAAGAATAAGAAGGATGCTAAATACCATGGGTAAAGGGTAGATATAATTAAACAACATACTTCGATAAGATTTGAAGGAGCTAGCCAATGCATGTGCTCTTTTGATGGGATTATTCTCACCTCATTTCAGACATCCAAAAGCTAGGATTCTTGTTGAAACCAACCTTTGAGACTCTCTCTGTGGCAACAAATGGTACAGCTAAGGTGATTTATGACATCCGAAGGTAGGTGTAATAAGCCTCCCTCAAAGCTGTTTGTCAATCTTCATTTATAGCAGGGCATATAGGAGATGTAGCCTAGGATGCATTCCCAGTTGTTAAAATACCAAGGTATGTGACACAAACAACAACTTTTACTGTTGCAGTTTTCAGTGACGTTGGTGCTTCAATGAGCTTTTGGGGACTGGAGCAGATAATGTACAGTGGGAAGCAGAGCAAGATGGATTTGTTCATCCTGGAGAAGAGAAGGCAAAGCAGGGAACGTATTTCTGTCTTCAGCTGTCTAATGGAGTCTTACAGAGAAGATAGATCTAGAAAACTCTCAGAGATGTGCAGCAAAAGGATGAGAAGCAATGGGCCTAGTTTGCCTCTTGGGAAATTCAGATTGCAAATCAAGAACAAAATCTTTACAACGTCTGTGTTGAAGCACTGGGAGCGGTTCCCAGAGAGAGTGTGGAATCTCTGTCCTCATAGAGACTCAAAATTGGACTGGACAAGGCCCTGAGAAGACTTGGAAGCTAGCCCTCCTCTGAGTTGTGGGTATTGGAGAAGATGACATCTAGAGGTCCCTTCCAAACAAAATTTCATGATTCTGTGTTTTCCCATTATAGCTGTAAGTCTGACAGCTTGACATACATCCCAAGAGAAATCATGACATGACATGGGCTCAGCTAATAAACAATTACATTAGGAAATATAAGTTAGGGTAATCAACGGGGGTTTATGGGAAACAGATCCTGTCAAACTGACTTGATATCTTCATTTGATAAAATTACCAGTTTGGTGGCTAAAGATAATCTTGTTGATGTAACAGACTTCTGTAAGGCATCTGACTTTGCCCTGCAAGATGTTTTAATTAAAAAATTAGAAAGACACAAAATGCATTTGGCCTTCATTCACTAGCTCAGAAATGGCTGACTTGTGGGACTCAAATGAAACTGTAAAAGAGGGAACTCTTATGAAGCAAAAGCATCTGTGGAAAGGCTCAGCTGGCATCCATTCCTGTCCCACTGCTCTTCAAGATTCTCAATAACTTGGGAGAAACTGTAATACCAATACCTACAAAGTTTTCATAGTGTACATAGTCTTTATCAGAACAGAAGTGGGCTGGGGAAACAGAAGATGGTACATAGTGATGGTTGTTCATTGCTGCAGATTGCCTTGGGTCAGCCAGCAAGCTCAATGTAAGAAAACACAACGCAACACAGGTTAGATGCATCCAGCTGTAAAGCCATCCATCTAGGCACAAAAAGTGTAATGGAGTTTATGTATAGGGTAAAGGACTCCACACTCAGCAGCTGCAGTTCTGATAATTATTTCAGGGCTTCTGTGGACATGGTGTCAAGAAGAGAAAATGTGAATTGTGGAAGTATAAAAAAGATATACTGAAAAGAAACAGAAGAGGTAACAGAAAACTGTATTTGTCATTGGTGTGACCACTGCTGAAGTGTAGCATTCATATCTAGCATTAACAATTCAGGCAGCATATAGATAATTTGCAGAGGATTAATGATAGAGCTGCTTGATCAGTTACATTGGAAAACATTCCTCAGAAGGGAATAATTAAGATTAGCACATCATAAGAGTTCCAGAATCCCATCGAAGAGGTGGCATGACCCTTCAGAGACATCCTCATCTGTTCCCTGCCCACTGGGGGATCAACAACAGACATGTCACTTCTGATGATGCTGTATGATCTGCTCTTAAAAACCTGGCATCTGTCACATCAACAACATCAATACATGAAAGGCAACTGCAGTGAAGAAGGAAATTATCTGTGCTATTTATGTGCTGAGGCAAAACAAGAAAGCATGGTTTAAAGACAGTTATGCAGCCTCTCCACTGACTTCTCCAGACTGAAAAAAACAATTTTCTCAACTCTTTTCCCCATAACTCTTGTTTTTGAACACTCTGACAGCCTCAGTACTCATCTCTGGGCTCTCTAAACATTATTCACTTCTTCGAACTGTGATGCCCCAGAGGAGACAAAGACTGCTGTGTGGCTTTACCAATTAAGCAGAACAGAGTTTTTATTCCACACACTTTTAAGGTAATAAACCTCTCTACACAGCCTAGTATAATGCTTGCATTTTTCTTAGTGACCCGCCATTGACTTGTGATGACTAAAGACTGTGGTGTCATCTCCATCAGCAGAAAAAACTCATCACAAGTGAACTCTTTCTATTTTCCTTTCTTTTTTTTTTTTCCTCAGTGATGTTATTTAGTACAAATGATACTTAACTCAGGCAACTCAATGATATATATTAAATAACATGTGGATAATAACATGAGAGGATAACAGTGACCAGTCATGCCCACAAAAATGAGAAGTCTTCTTTACCCATGAACTGATAGATGTACTAATAGCACAATCTCTCATTGCTCCAAGAGCTTGGGCACACAGGATAACACCCATTTGCTTAACCAGTGACAACACTTAAAACCTCAGG
Organism: Falco cherrug; assembly: GCF_023634085.1. Lineage (NCBI taxonomy): Eukaryota > Metazoa > Chordata > Aves > Falconiformes > Falconidae > Falco > Falco cherrug. The sequence goes on along the minus strand of NC_073704.1, from coordinate 26,562,576 downwards.
GCTAGTGTATCTCTAATCCATGAACAAGAGCAGCAGCACATAAGGATCATGACCTAGTTCACATTGCTTCTGAGCAGCCAGATAAAGAAGCAAAGGCCACACAGTCAGTCCTTTATGAGCTGTTCTTCTTTAATGCACTTTTCACTAGGAAATCCTTTCCTCTATGCTTCCTGTGCTTTCTTGGCCCTAGGTGTGTTACAAAGCAGAATGGAAAATTCATATGACGAAGGGAAGATATACAGGCTTTTCTGCTTCCAGCAGTCCACCCAAAATTACAACTCAGGGACAGGAAAGGGATGATATCATGAAAAAGAAAGACTGATACTTCTGAAGGTACGGAAAAAAGGGAAGGAGTTATTATTTTATCAGATCCAAATGCATGGTGCAGGCTCAAAAGCCATAAAGCAAATTAAAAAAAAAAAAAGAAAAAATGCATTTCTAGCTCATAAGCATATATATATTTTTTTCTTCCCCCCGCCCTGCCCCCCCCCTCCCCCCCCCGTCAGGAAATTGGGACAAGCTGGGGCCATTCTTTCCCCTCCTGCTTCTACAACATTTTTATCTGCCTGATAAAATCTATGTCAGAGCTGCTTAACCTATGAGGTTGCTTCTTAAGGGGCACAGTCACCCCTATTTCTTCAAGCGCAGAAGAGGGGGATTTCTCCTCATCTTACTTACTATCTGATGTGCAAATGTGTGTCCCCCCAATAGAGACACACACATAGCTGCTTCCTTCAGCAGATTCTGCCTCTTCCTTGCACGTCGGTAATGTGGGAGAGCTAACGCAATGGCTCTGACACATACCTCGGTTCTTCCACTGCTGCAGCATCAGCAGCGCTGGCATGGAAATCACACAGGAAGGAGGGAGCAGGATTTGGGTGTGAATTCAGTGTGGAGGAAATGTGGTCAAGGTGATTCAGGGAGGAGTAAGTCATGACAGTCTGTCTGTCTGTGTGACTGATGCTGTGGACATCAGGAAGGTTCTTCAGCACTTCCGACTGTGGAAATCTGCTTGCAATTTTGCCAGATTTTCATCATTGGTAAAGTAATTGCCAATGGATGTCCTACCTCAGGCTTCTTACCTATATATGTATGTATATCTGTATGTATGTAAATGCTTATTTATGTATATATATGTGCATGTGTTGGCCAAAACATCTTTCTTACTTGCAAGACAGGGACTTGGTGGATTAAATGCTTAGACTCACAGCATTGATTTGTAATGTGTCATTTCTTCTAAGTTGTATGACTTAGACTAAGCTATTCTAAAAGTCTCTCTTAAAATTATTGAAGGCAGTACTGGCAATAACTAATGACAGAAACGCACTGATATATAACACCCTATCATTGACAATGTTAGTGTCAAAGACAAAATGGCAATTGTTCTTTTGAAAGGCATCACTTGCTATGCTACCCATCAAACATCTGATGTGTAGGAGGAGAGATGATTGTTTGTCAACCAACAGCTGTGTCATTTTTTATACCTGTGAACATCTGCTCAAATTTGCCACATTATCGTAAAATAAAACCTGGACTTCATCAATGCTTTGTCAAGATTTCTTAGATTTTATCATCTAAAATTTCCCCAGAGTCATTCCTCCCTGAACTCAGGTCTTTCACAGCTCTCAGGATGACTCTGTTTTTCACATGCCGTCCCCATCAATCAGTAGTATGTTTCACCTCCCTCCCACATACTCCTCATTCGTAGCTGAACTGCATGTGTGTTGTCTTCCTGGAGAGCACAGACTCAGTAAGACATGCCTGGAAGTCCACCACTCAAATGCAGCTGTTACAGGGAAAAAACCATGAAGCAAGTAAAATAGGGTTTGGATGTCATGCAGTCAATAATGACCGATAAAGTAAAAAAGGATAAGGATAAACCCAATACTGAGCTGTTGTCTGTATACAAGAGAAGCATGGTATACCAGAAGGCAAGGATCATACTATAAAAGACCATGCTGTAAGGCAAGTCCATAAAAGGAGGCCTGAAGCTGGCTGTCCACTCCTTAGATCTCAAGTGGTGGACCTTAAAGACCCCTTACTATAGCTGGTATGCTCATAGAGAGCAAGGCGTGTCATTTGTCTGAATGCAAAGCCTAAAGGACAGTTCCCCCGGCCCTAGTTCCTGCTTGCCTCAAGTAGTAAAATCTTAGATCTTCTACGCTTACTGGAAATAAAAAATGTAGTCCTAGTGGATGAATTAAGCAGTTATTAAACAGCTTGGGTAACTCTTTCAGAGCACTGATTTATATTTATAAAACCCAGACTCGCTACTGGAATCCTCCATTGGGTTATTTCCGTTGGCCTGAAACCTCCCTTGGCGGTGCATGCTTTGAGCCCTCTGCATTTCTACTGGTGATATAGGACCCACCATCTGTAGGCATTTAGAAAAGTGTAATAGTCCAGCAAGGCACAGAGAAATTACACCTTTGACTTACTTGCATCCCCTCCCGAAATTACTAGTGAAAGTATCATATACATTAGGATTTGAGGCTTGGATCTCATCTTGCTCAGGTTTGGAGACTGTTCAGATCCGAGCAGCTGCAGAGTGGAGAGAGGGGAATGCTGCCCACCAAAACCAGCACGTAGGAGAGGGGACTCATGCAAGAGAAGCACAGGATTGCACAGGACAGAGAGCAGACCAGAACAGCTCCTTTGACCAACTCACCTTCAGACTAGTCCAGATTTTAGCACATTTCTTGAAAATGTGGCCAATAGGCATCTGAAATCCATTAGGACAGAAAAACTGTATTTGTGATTCACTTAAATCTATTTGTGTAAGATTTCTGCACACTACAATTCCCAGTGCACTAACCTGACAGGCTAAAACTCTGATTACTGTCTCTAAACAGACGTTTGCTTCTCTAAGGCTCAGCTAGCTTAACTAAATTACCCTGAGTTTCCCATCACCTTCAGGGAGAAGGCAAGGACACAGCACAAACCATCTCAGAAGCTGGGTTGTGTTCATGGCATAGATAACCCTGCCATCGCTGGTTGCAATCACCCTAGCCCAGACTAGCTGCTTCGAGTGATTCATCTCCTTTCCAGGATCTAGTGCAGAAGAGGGCCGTGTGTTCACAGCTTTCTCATGATCTACAAAGAATGGATTGTCCTGTGACAAGCTGATGTTTGTTCCAGGCTATAGATTTTTGTGACTGACTCTGTGCTACCATCTTAACTTCACCAGAAAATATCCCAGTTCCTGGCAATCACAAATACTTGTTTTATAAACCTCACTGCCTGCAGACCAGACCAGAGATACCGACAGTTGCTTAAACAATGCACAAAGGATTTCAGTTCCTTGCTAAGCAATCCACAACCTCTCCCCCTAAAAAAAGTCATACCTTTTCCATATGTGTGTTACGTGTTTCATATAATTTATTGCACACATGGTAAAAATATATCTGACAATATATAAAATGCAATTTTTAAATGAAGAAAAAAAAAGAATTGGCCCATTGTTCTGCTGCTTAAAATATGGGACACCACACGATATACGTTAAAATTATAAGAATATGTTGAAAATATTTTATGTCATTCCATGTAATATATTTGAAATATCATGACAGCTGCTATAGACTGTAATATGTTCCATATTGTCTGATATATTCTAAATGTCTGTGTAATACATTTCATGAAATACACGGCAAATGAAAAAATGAACAAAAAATTTCCCTTTGCTTAAGCTGAGTGTGTATAATAAACAAATATACTTGTACATTCATGAAAGAAACAAAGAAAAAAAATGTTTATTCCTAACACCTTTTATGTTCTTATTTATTGACACACAGGTAAACAAACTTATTTATAGCAAACAAGAATTTCACAGAAACTATGAATTTACCCCGGTACACAAATTCTTCAATTACGGGTTTGAAATGATCAAATGCAGTGTATACATAATACTCAATGATTTACATAACCCAATGAAAACAGGAAATAGAACGAAACTGAACAATCAGTCACACTTGCAGAAGCCACTTTACAAATATTTCATTGAAGTCATAAAACTGTTTGATGAAAATCATCCTTCACACGGATGCCACAAAAGATCATCCCCCACCCAAAAGCCCAACGTATTGTTACCAATTGCCTGACATATTGTGCTGAAGGACTTAGAATATTCTGTTCTGTTCCAATGCAAATATAGAAAACCATAGGATTGAGAGATGGAAAAGATTTATTAGCTTGCCTTTCTTCTCTTTCCTAGCAGCCCAGTCAGGATGATTTCCCATTGTATAAAACACTGAAAAAATTCCCTGTGTTCTTATGCTTGCAGTGGTATACAATGTGAGCAGAGAAAGGAGGACCAACTCCAGGCATGGAGAAGGCGGCATCTTCTCCCTCTGGCCCATTCAGTGATTAGGTGATTATCAAAATGCAATAATTGCTATGTCAGGAGAATATCTTAGGCACCTTAATATGCAGAAAGCCATTTCCATAGCTATGGTTTTAGACTAGGCATGTAATCAAATCTGCAGCAGCCAGACATGATGCAGAAAAGCTGCTGGATGTGAATGGAAATAACCACTCCCATCAAGAGCAAAGATGGTTTTGAGGCTTATGCATTTGCCAATATACATTTGCTCATTACTTGCTTGCTTACTTGCTCTTTAAAATGCAGTTCTAGTCTCTGCCTAACTGAACTATCAGCACAAGGACTTTTCTTTACAATGCTAACAGGCAGAGTCGGCAACTGGGCTCTGGATCTGACTGGATGTTCTCATACTCCATTGCAACACAGTTGTCCATTTGACTTTTCATCCAGCTCAGCTTCCTCCCAGCCCCCAGTCTTCCTGGGTGTTTTTTAAGCATGTCAGTTAGGTTAAAAATCTGCTACTCATATGTCTTCAGATCAGTACCTAAACCCACATGTATGCTCCTGAGCCTTTGCTGATGCTGGAAATGGACTGTTGTGGGACTTTTGTCACTTTGGCACCTACAGGTCTGCAACGAGTTTGAAAAAGTGACCCATAATGACTTTGTGCCTCAGTTTCCCTACATATGCCATAAAATAAGAATGCCTACGATCCAAGTGGTGAGGTGAAATTGTAGGATCATTTGTTATTTCATGGTCTAATGCTTATTTCATGGACAGAACCAACACAAATTAGCCACCTACATGCAAAATATGCTAATGTCTGAAAAAGACAAATATCACAATTCTTTCTGCAATGCAGTCAAAACCCACTGCTGAATTTTGTCCATATTTAATACAGTTTTATGTGCTTGTAGCTCATGAAAAGTAACAGGGATTATGCACATGTTTAAATGCTTTGCAAGATAGAGGTGAGTTTATGCACATGTGGTGGTACTTTGGTGATAGCCCTTCCCTGTATGGGTTATGATAGAAGAGTTAGGGTTAAGCAACTTTGAACCAATTCACATTTTAGGGGCTGGGATATATTTATCTGCCCAGTGAGTCATTATTTCCTTGCTGTTAGCTATTAATAACCCTTGGAGGAACTTTTCAAGCTGATAACCATTTCCTATCATTTTTGGCATTCTGGATATGTTTTTATTTTATTTTCCCATTTCTCCCAGTCCCCCAAAGGCAGCCAGATTCCCAGAACCCTTGCGGAGTGAAGAGATCGCTTCCTGCCCTTCCCATCCTCCTGCTTCCTCCACCCTTTCCAGGCCAATAAAAGGACTTTGGATTATTGAGATCATCTTTTTCTTTTTTGGTTTTGTTCTGTTATTTTTAATGTGGTCATTTACCTAGTACTTTCTCATTTTCTGGCCCAGAGCTTCCTTTATCTTCTCAGTAGAGTGGATGTAATATGAACCAGTGAACTTTAAACATTTGGGGCCAGTAATAGCCCTTAAAGCAATGCCTATTTAGTGAAGCAGTACATACTTAATTATATTTAAATGCTGCCTTCCCCTGCCCCCCTCCTCCTTCAGGGTTAGAGTTCAAACACTGGCTGATGAGAAAGTTGCCCCTCTAGCTTACTCAAGTGCTGATTTTGTTAGGTCTTGTGATGCACTTGCCTCTTTATATCAGAAAGGGAGCATAGGCAGCAAGTGGAAGGAACAGTCCTTGAACAGAGAATGGAGAGTGATTTCACTTTGCAACTCCACTTCCAAACCAAGCAGAAAAGATGCTTGGAACTAGGGTAATCCTCAATACACTTTGTTCCTGCTGAAGATAAACTTGCCTCCTGGAGGTGACATTCTTTTTTATTATTATTTTTTTTTAAGCAGAATTTCAGCTTGTGGACATGTTTAGAGTAAGGAAAAATCTCCACTATTTCATGCAGCCTTTGAAAAAACCAGTGATGTCTCATTTGTCTAGAGCAAAAGTGGAAAACATGTGAGCACAGATGCGCCTGAAAGATGCAAATAGGGGAGAAGAAGATCTAGAGGGATTATCAGGATTGTGCTTTAAACACATTCCACCTCACAGATGTACAAGAGAGAGAATGGGGGAAAAGACAGGGAAAGCCCAAGATGAAATAACTTCCAGATGCAGGCCTTGCCCTGATGCAGCCAGATCCCTGCTGCCTCTCCAACAGAGCATCTCAGCCTCTCAGAGCTCATTAGGATCTAAAAAGAGGGTCATAGACAATAACTGTGTGCCTTAAATCTTGTCCATCTTACAGGCATCTTGTCTCAAGCAATCAAAGGCAGGCTATGCTGGCACGGCCCAGTAATTAGCCGGCTGTGCTTCCAGCTGGTTTGCAGGCACATGGCAGGTTAAACAATAAATAAATCAGATTAGGCTGAAATCTCCTAAGCAAGAGTGGTCCTGGCATTCAAAGCCATTTCTTCAAAGCATTGCACATCAGTGCTCAGGTTTTATTTTCCAAAGCCTGTTATCATGGCTATGACTACATGGTACTTTGCAAACAGACGCAAGACCATTTTGGCTGAGCTTTCAGTACGACCCATGGATTGGCTTTAGACCAGAAGCAATATAACCTTCTGAGAAGGCAGGTATATGAGCTCTGGTTGGCTTGTGGCTGATCCAAGGTCTGAATAGAGCAATCTGCTATCTTGTGTGGAAGGAATTTTCCTTGCATGACCTGGGGAAATACTTGTGCTCACTTGAAAACCTCACAGCTTCCATCCAAACGAACAGTTACCAGTTCTAACTGCTCCATGGACTTTCCTGTCTGATGCAAAAGTGTTTCATCAGGAGCTCAAGGTCTATGCACAAAAAAATATGGGTTATTTCTTTGTTAAAGTAAAAGTCATTGCAACTTTTGTGTAATGAGAAGAGGGAAAGTAAGATATACCAGGCTATTTTTAGTAAATAAAATAAGTGTTGCCTGTTTCTCTGTGTTGCCTATTTCTCTGGGATCTAGTAATTTAGGAGCAAGTGGACAGGAAGCTTTGTCTCCATTCCAATGGAGCAGACTCCTGATCTCTGACATGGCTCTGCCCATCCTAGTGCAAATGCTTCACCTTGAAGAACAGCCCCAAACCACCTTCACCCTGTTTCTCGTAACAGTTCCTCCAGAAGTCTCTGCCCATGGTCCTTTATGTCTACACCTTCCACCACGGTAAGGAAGTAGTCTGAGATGTCCCAGTTGGGCATATCAGTGAGCAGCAAAGGACAGGGAAAACTATCAAGTCACCAGGGTTTCTGGAGAAAAACACTGTGTACAAAGAATATCTTGGGGAAATCCATGGGTTACATTAAGTGGAAAGGGAACACTATTTCTGGAAATGTTTAGGAAAGTCTAAGTCATAGTAAATGCCTTTTTACTCTGCTTCTACATAGTTTTCACTGTGGTAACGTCTACCAGTCCCAGACCTTGACTTCTTGCGCTCAGTGCTGTATCAACATAGCTGAGAAAGCTGGTCCCTGGCCACAAAGCTTACAAAGCCATAACACCACAGAAAAAGGGACAAGCAACAATGCAGTGAAAGGGATCATAGGCAACCCACCTGACTTCTTGATCCTGCTTCCCATCTAAGCCTGACTGGAGAAGCAAGCAAAAAATTTAGAAAGGGGACCTGATGATGAAGGTTGCATACCTCTTCCCTGACACAGTCAGTGAAGGATTGTTTCTGTAGCAAAGATGCTGTCTGTCTTAGCCCACGTCTCTCATGGTTTTTTCCCATGAAGGCTTTAATGAAACTCTCATAAAAAATGACTAATTCTCAGCAAGGCTAAATGACTGTTATGAAGCACAGATTTTTCAATGTCCAGGCTCCAAGCCATTCAGTTTCTTTCCCCATACCTCCTGGCTGCCTCTTTGGTTCAGGGGAAGAAATCAAGAATCTGCCCAAATCAAAACATGCAGTGCACTTTCCGCAGAGAAAATATATATGTCACAGTTAGCGGGTTGCTTATAGAAGCACTTTTCAACCTTTTCAGGCTATGTCGTACCTCCCAGGGTGGAGGGATCTTCTTTCCCTCTTCATAGTACTTCACTGGCCAGGCACATTGCTTTAGTTAAGACTTGTTCTACCCAGTGGGGTAAATATCCCCCTTAAATTCAGATGGAAATAATGGGTTCTCTCTCACTCTCCCTTCTCCCTCCCTCCTCCGTCACCCCTGAAGAATATTCACCATAGGCTTCATCTAGAGACAGTGAAAATTTGTCATGTTTTTATCTTGTTGGAAATCTGTCAGAAATCCCAACTCCAAGATTTATTTTTTTTCCCATACAAAAGCTCCAGAGTTCTTCCCTCCCTCCCTCCTCCCCCCCACCCCTCCCCTTCAAAAAACAAACAAAATAGTTTCCTTGGAGGAGGAAAGGTCAAATCTCAGCTGTTTCAAAAGCCTATCTTCCATCTGTGCCAGGGTGGCTGTAGTCTTCCCCAACAAGTGCAGGAAAGGTTTGCTGTCAGCAGGGACGCGCCCAAAGGCACAAGGCCATCCTGACATCACTGCCACTTGGCAGCTGGGGAGCTGGTGCCTTAGTTGGTCTTGCTGCACTGATAACTAGTGACAGTTTGGGATCCTGCCCTTCCTTCTTATCATCAGTCGATTCTGCACTTATCTGGCCGCGTTCAGGATGGGTCCTTAAACTATCTTTATCCACGACAGATCTAGCAGGGGTTGATGGAGATATTTTATGGGTTTGGCAGTGAGAGCTGGGGCGGTGCTAAATCTCGTCTCACTCAGCTGACCCCAAAAAATAAAACTGGTGAAGCACACACAAATCCCTTAATTAGCCAATGCTGACATATCACATTGCAAGTGTTAAGAGGAAGATGTTAAATAAGGTTGTCTTTCATCCACTGAAGCAAAAGAAACAATGCTCAAATTTTCAATTTACCCTGGCTCTTAGACATTAAGTTAAATTCCCAGAGATACATAAAAACCTGTATCTAGCCATATAACCATTTCTGTTTATAGATTGTTTAAAATCTGTGACATAATACTATACTGCTCTGATTTCCTTTTGTTTCCCCAAGTCCTTGAAGCGAACATACTAAATTTGGATTGCATTTGGCTAGAGGCTGTACTTGCAAGAAGCCAGACTCACTGTCCAAACAACTGGGCCAAAGATTAAGGACAGAAAACTTAGTAATGTCATATCAGATCTGTTCTTTCTCATTTTCCCCTTTACCTTCTTCTGTGATCTTCCAATCCAAGATGAAAAGCAGCCTCTAACCCTGACTTCTTGTAGGAAAGAATAGGATGGATTCCTTTCCTGATACCAGACCACTTTTGCGCATCAGCCAGCAGGAATGGTATACAGTATATCTCCCTTGCCTATTCTGGCTCTCTTCTCTGCCATTTTCTCCAGGTGTTTGTCTCTGCCAACTTTTGGGAGGACTCAAGAAGGTGAGAAACTCTGCAGTGGAAGGAGCACTCCACTATGGCATCATTATTGCATTGTACTAAGAAACCATATGTTGCCCCATGGATATCCCCAGAATTATTGCCAGGAGTTAGAGCCCACGAGGGCTTCTTTCCCTGGCAAGCTCTGTTTCAGCTTTTGCTTTGACCATGGTCCTACATTCACAGCAGAGGGATTCCCCTTTAAGCCTGACTGAAATGGGAATGAGGAGAGTTTTCAATTTAATTCCTTGCTCAGAGAGCTTCAGGACAAAACTCCAAACTCCGTTGGGAAGGTGGCTCAAATGGCTTTTGCTTCGGGTTTTTTTCCCTCCCGACATGAAGCAAACCTCCACATCTCAGCACAGCATATGTAGCAAGAAATTTTAAGGAGTTTCATGTCAGAATCCATCAGCCAGAGACAATTAAAATCCCTCGTCATTGTTGACAGCCATGCCCAGAGCACACTTCTAGGATGCAGAAGCAGTGGCTAGCTCAATAAGATTCATGTTTCTTCAGCAACTAGGCACATTGCAATAGCTGCTAGAAATAAATGAACCCCTCCTTTTCATTTTTTATTCTTCTTTTAAAGAGAAAATAATATTTGGAGATTTTGCCAATGACAAAACACTTTTTTTCAGAGGCTCTTTGCAATTTCCCAGCCTGCAATTGAATAGCACAATATTATTTAGAGCTAGTTAGTGAGTAAAATAAATAAATAATCATTACCACAAGCATGTATCTCCCCATCTATGCTGCCCCAGTGACCCATCGCTGAGAACAAAACCGTAGTTGTTCTGTGTCATCTGACTGATCCTCTCCTTTCACCTCCATCTCTCTTGAATGCATGTGTAACATGGCTCTATTCGAAACCCTGTCAGCCTAAGCAAGATTAATGTTTGCATGGGGGTGCAAAGCTGGCTCAGAACAATATCAGCTTTGAAAGCCCTGCCTTGTCCCCACTCTAGAGATAGGTGCAGAAGCTACTTGGTACATTATTCCTTTATTTATTTATTTTTATTTGAATGTCTCTGTTCTTCTGAAGCAAGCATTGGCTGCAGGCCCACAGCCAGATGGAACTGAACTGCTTTCTAAGAAAAACACGAACAAGGGAATTGCATTTTGATGTTGTAATTTCTTCATAGGGGTATTTATTTCCAGTGCTCTTTTTTCCCCTATTGCTCCTCTCCCACCTCTGGAATTTGCCATACAAAAGTCAAAGAAGCTATCAAACTTCTGTTGTTGCCGGTTTGGTTTGCATCTGGTTTAAATACTGAACGATTTGGGACAGACAGCTCCAGAAAGGGAAATCCACAGCTTGGGACGTGAAAGCAAGCAGTGGCAGATTGCATCATGGTGTTCTGATCCAGTGAGGAAGATGAGATGTGTCTTTTGAGTGGCTCTGTTCTCACAGCTTCACGGTCCTTTCACTTCTGGTGAGCCTGTACACCAGCTCTGCATGCACTGCAAGGGGCTGGTTGGGCTCCATTAACTCGTTTCATCCACCTAAACTAATAAAGAGCCACCAAGTGGTAACTTTATGTCATTACGATGTAGGCTAAAGTGGAAGTGGACATCGAGGGCTCTGTATGGAGTTCTACATCCTAAAGAACCAATTCCAATTTAGCAGAGACCAGCTCCATTCAAGCCAACCATACTAGCCTGAGTAGCGTCCTCTAAAGATTTCACCTAATGTATCTGTTTTTCTTAGTCAGTAAACATATGTCAAAAGCCCAAGCAAGCCAGCTGTGCTTTCTGAGAGTCAACTGTTCCACTTTCTAGTTGAAAAATCCCAGAACATGCCCAAAAGCCCACTATTCAGTTCCCTCAGCATAAAAGCTGGATGAGGAAGGATGCAGTTGTTTTAGTATTTTTCCCTTCCAGAGCATGAATGCAGAAGTTATTTTGTTTATAATCAGCTTGAAGACATATCTTCATTCCAACAATTATACAAAAAACCCCAAACCATGAAGACCAAACGCTTCTGGTTTTGCAACCAATGATGATTATGAAATACACCTTTTCATTCTTTGGTACTGCTTGAAAAGTGATTATTGGTTAAATAAAATATTGTGCCTTTAAGGTGTACTTTATCAAAACTTACTGCATGAGCAGGCATTTCTTCAGAATTTCAACGTGTCCAGATTTTGCAGGACCAATAAATCTTGAGCATTAAAAAAATCATTCTCTCACTCATTTGTACATCTCTCCAGATAGCGGGGAGTAAAGATTAAACATGCATGATGGGTTGATTTATCTGATTTCCATCAATTTCCATCATGCTGAACAGAGAAAGAGAAGGAACAACTTTGCCTCTAAAAGTGATACAATGTATTTATGAGCCCTACAAAGTACCTTCTGACTGTCTCAGGGAGGAAGAGCAGAGACATCATGGAGCAGCAAATTTCTTTGCAAATGGTTAAACAAACTTAGCTTGATGTTTTTCTGCAGTTATTTCTGAAATTGAGATTGTCAAAACCGTCAGCTGAGCTGATCACCACAGCTTACAAAATATTGCAAGCAGAATAAACAGTCATTTTCTTTACTGAAAAGAGCTGAGCAATGCATGAACCTCATGCTCACACAGATTAGCTGGCTGATCTCTAATTATCCAGAGATTGTACAAGAAAATCGATAGCGTTCCCTTCACAGCTTCAGGAGCACTGACCTTAAAATCTCATCCCCTACTGATTTTGAGAGAGTTCAGAGGCTGCAGCACACCCACTGTTATAGGATGCTACAGTCCCAGGCCAGGCTGCTCTCTCCCAAGCTATTGCTCCTTCTGAGTCATCAAGTTGCAGGAATACAAGCACAAGAGATTGTTTTAGTTTTGATTCGGGCACAAGGTATTTGCTGTTGCAAAGTGCATGACCCCAACGAATGCTCCCCACCACTGCTGTCAGCTTCTATGCTAAAGAGTGACAATACAGTCTGTAAACATGTTGGAGGGTAGATGCCTTGTCAGAAGAGAACTGGAGGCATTCATTTTGTAAAGGTTCTCCATTTCCAAAGGTCACCTTTTGCATACCATTTGTTTCTAATCTCTTGGTTGCTGGTTTAGAAACAAACAAGTGCCAGGAAAGAATAAGGAGAAAGAGCAGTTTCAAGGTAAAAGGGCAGAATGATGTCATGCACCTGGAACTGATAATGGTCTCTGGTGCTGAGCAGTTAATTTTGGGGTTGGGGTTCATCCAAGTAGTTTCTGTAGAATGGAGAGGCACACTGTGTATTTGTGTACCATCCGAACACCAGATGCATTTAGGGCAAATGTGACTGAGAAGGCAGTTTCTCATAGATCTGCTTTGAATGTAGCATTTGTGACTTTTTCCATGCTTGGCCAAATAACACTATTACATGTAGCCAAACTCCTCAAAGCCTTTCTGATGTAAGAGAAATCTGGAAAGCCTCCATAATACTGCCTTATAATACAGCACAATTTAACCTGGAGAAGCCTTTTTTCAAAGACAATGACTTCTTCATGTGTTTGGCTTCTCTGCTGAGACTATCAGAGAGTGAATAAAGCAGTATTGTTTAATATGTTCAATTATAATGTTCATTTCTGTAACATAGATATCTCCCCTACAGTCTTTTAGCTCCATCCATTTAAGAGCAGAGTCTAAGCAAGGGTGAAGAAATGGGATTATTTTGAAATGAGAGGAAGACAGAGAGAGACATATGGAAGATCAGCACACAGAGTTAGTTACCTGTGCATGTACTGTCCTCAACAACAAATAAGAAAATGACACACCAGAAGAAAAAAATCCAAAATAGTTTCTCAGTAGTATTTCCTCTGACTCAAAAAAAAAAAAAAAAAAAAAAAGGTGCGGGGTTTTCTTTCCCATCTATCTGATCTTTGTGATATTTGGGACAGAAAAGCAACCGTTCTCCAGGGATGCATAAGCAGTTGTAGGATCAGTGGTGCTCCTTCTCCAGCAAAAAGCCTAGTTGCCCCTAGGTCTCCAAATTCAGCAAAATAATTCACGAAAAACGAAAACAGGGAGCACAAAGCATACAACATTGGTAATTAAAACTTTTTTCCTTGAGGAAGCTTGAGAAAAATGAAGCATTCTTAGCACTGGGCTTGACTTTCTCTAAGAAGGAGTGAAAAAGCAGATTTCAGCAGAGCCCTTTTGGGTATAAAGAAAAAGGTTTGTAAAGTGGTTTGGCCAGTGGCTGATACCAATAGCAAGCATTTAGGATAGTAATGATCTAGTCTAGGTACATCTTGGTGTCCTAGTTTATGCCTGTGTACCAATAAGTGAATAATAGCACTAGAAAGAATATAACCTGTATGATTTACATACAACATTTTGTCCCCAGGAGATTACATGTAATTGAAGGATCTGCATATAATCTACAGTCCTGTGAAAACAATTGTGGACATTGGATTAACTAAAGTTTTTGACAAAACAAAGGAAAACTGATAGAAGAATTTGAAGTTTACAGATGTCCACTCTAAAACAGATTCTCAGTGCCTAAGACTAGCAAGGTGAGACTTCACATCCAGAGTCTCACAGACTTTTCCCTCTGGAAACAGCGTGGTACTTTATCATCTCCTCCCAAATGAGCTGGGTGAGACTTCCCCACTGCCTGCTAGCAACTGCAGCAGTGCAGTGTTTTACCTGCAGCAGCCAACTCTACTACAGCCCCCTTCTTGCAGATGTAACCCATCACCGCTTTTTCCAAACCAAGTGCCAGATTTAACCCTGCCATCTCCTTGTGCTGCTTTGTCTCCTGATGTTTTCCTTCAGGATATTAGATGATGAGTGCTCATTCATCTAACAGCCTTGTCCAAGAGCTAGCACTTCTCTGCCCACAACAGATAGCAGAGAAATCACCTGTCACTAGCCCTGTCTTCCCATGGTGGAACCCCATTGCAGTTTGAGCCTCACACGGGGCACCAATTGTTGCAGCATGAGCAAACTAGCAAGCAGCAAAAAGACTTTATCATTAGTCAAATTCTACTGGCCAAGCTGTTTCTCCATCCTCCCAAGACCAGACCACACTCCTCCTCCTCCTCTCTGCTTCATCTCGGTTCTCCTCCACCTAACTACTCTCTCCCATCTTCCTCAGAGCTATTTAACCACTTTGCAGGAACAAGCAACAGCTGCACATCATCCATGTCAATCAACCCACTGCTGTCAAAGCAAGGCCACAGCTGCATCTTATCAATGTTAGTGAACCCACTGCCTTCACTCCTCTACAGAACCCCACTTTTGTGTGAGAGGTAAGCTATGGATCCACCAGGTTAGAGGTTGTTTCTCATGGAGATGCAAAGTCTCATTTTCTTGCTCAGGTAAGAGGAGTCTTTCTCCACCTTCTGAGGACTTCAGGACACAAGTCGGTCTGTCTGCAAACTTCCCACTCACCTCTGCACTAAACAAAAATAAAATAGTGAATGTGAATACCTTAACTTGCACTTAGAAGAAATTTGTTTTCTGAATGTCCTCACAGCCACATCTCTAACATGAATTTCCTGAGACATCACAATGTACCAAGAGCACCATGGTGGATTGAGTAGTTAGTCCCTCCAAGCCTTCTTTTTTATAATTATTTTACATCTTCCATAGAATCATAGAATCACAGGGTCATAGAATGTTTTGGGTTGGAAGGGACCTTAGACATCATCTAGTTCCAACCCCCCTGCCATGGGCAGGGACACCTTCCACTAGACCACGCTTCTCAAAACCACATCCAACCTGGCCTTGAACACTTCCAGGGACGGGGCATCCACAACTTCCCTGGGCAACTTGCTCCAGTGTCTCACCACCCTCACAGTAAAGAATTTCTTTGTTATATATAATCTAAATCTACCCTCTTTCAGTTTAAAGCCATTATCCCTTGTCCTATTGCTACAGGCCCAACTAAAAAAGTCTGTCCTCACCTTTCTTGTAAGCCCTGACACTTAAGGAAGTTTTGAAAGGCCACCATAAGGACTTCCCAGACCCTTCTCTTTTCCAGGCCAAACAACCCTTACTCTCTCTGCCTGTCTTCATAGGAGAGGTGCTCCAGCCCTCTGATCACCTTTGCGGCCCTCCTCTGGACTCACTCCAGCAGGTCCATGTCCTTCTTATGCTGGGGGCCCCAGAGCTGCACGTAGTACTTCACATGGGGTGTCACAAGAGCTGAGTAGAGTAGGAAAATTGCCTCTTTCAGCCTGCTGGCCACCTTTCTTTTGATGCAGCCCAGGATTCAGATAGCTTTCTGGGCTGCATGTGCACATTGTTGGGCCATGTTGAGCTTTTCATCTACTAGCACCCCTAAGTCCTTCTCCTCAGGGCTGCTCTCAATCCATCCCCCACCCAGCTTGTATTGATACTGGGGTTTGCTCTCAACCATTTGCAGGACTTTGCACTTGGCCTTGTTGGACTTTGAGGTTCACACAGGCCCACCCCTCAAGCCTGTCAAGGTCCCTCTGGATGGCATCTCTTCCCTCCAGCGTGTCAACTGCACCACTCAGCTTGCTGTCATCAGCAAACTTGCTGAGGGTGCACTCAGTCCCACTGTCCATGTCTCTGACAAAGATGTTGAACAGCACTGGTCCCAGTACGGACCCCTGAGGAATGGCCACTCATCACCAGTCTCCACCTGGACATCTAACTGTTGACCGCAACTCTCTGAGTGTGACTATCCAGCCAATTTGTTACTCACTGAGTGGTCCACCCATCATATCCATGTTTCTCCAGTTTAGAGACAAGGGTGTCATGTGAGACAGTGTCAAATTCTTTGCACAAGTCCAGGTAGATGACATCAGTTTCTCTTCCCTCATCCATCAACACTGTAACTCCATCATAGAAGGCCACCAAGTTTGTCAGGCATGACTTGCCTTTAGTGAAGCCATGTTGGCTGTCACCAATCACCTTGATTTCCATATGCCTTAGCATAGTTTCCAGGAGGATCTTTTCCATGATCTTGCTGGGCCCAAAATATCCTATCAGTTGTTTGAAACAATACTTTATATCAGGGGCAAGGTTAGTTTATTATTGATGACTGAAATCTACATAGAAGTTGTCATACTATAACCTGAACTTGCTTTGAAGTTTCAGAAGCTGTAAATGTCAACAACTGAGGTAGCTAGGAAGCTAAAATAAATGACAGATCTTTTCAGTCTCAAAATGAAGGTGGCCTTGAAGTAGAAAACTCAAAGTGTCTATGAATATGACTCTTCTCTTCAGTGTACTATCCCAATGGCAAGCACTTTAAAGGACAGCTGGTTGTTGAATTTTAAGGATGGCATCACTGCTACTATCCAAATTGCACTATAACTTTCCAATGTGTGAATTCTGCTGTGAGAGTTTTGTACATTAATGACAGAAATAGATATATTAAGGGAACAAATCCACAAAGATTAGTATTGGATTTTGTCCCTTAAATTACATTTCACTGATCCTTCTCTACTGTTTTTGTCTACCTAAAAATGAAGAACTGAGATTGAAGTCTGAAAGTTTTCCTGCTCTTGGTTATGAGAAATATTCTGGTAGTAATTAAAGTGGGTACTTCTTTTTAAATGTCTTTTGAAAAGGGGCAGAAAGCTTGCTTTAATTTGTGTGTGTGTGTATTTAAAACTGTGATAGTCTTCTCTATGAATGTCTTTTCCTTCATTTTTATTGATTTTCTGAACTCCAGTAGCAAATCACCTGTGGGAAAATATGTTGGGGCTTTTGGACTAAACATCATGAAGAGATTTGTTGATGCTATTCCAATAACAGGAACGTATTCTACCTTCTTTTTCTCCACTGAAGACAGCTGATATATATGGGAGTCAGTGGGATTCCACAAGAGACCTGTACTTGACATCTAGACTTTCTGTTGATGCCAAAACAAATACAGCAGAAGACAAATTAAATTCAAAATTGAACAATATATATGCACACTTGCAAACTGAGAAAACAACGTTATGCCATCAGTAAGACATACTAGATAAGGAATACCATTAGGCTTTTTTTAGCATAATATTTTAGAACACCTAAAAGATCAAACTGCTCAAAGAGAAAAAAATCATAAAGCTAAACTATTCTAAAATAGAAAAAAAAAAAAGAACCTTTGAGTAGATTTTAACCATTAAAGCTGATGTTTCTGACTGAAGCTAATATTGTAGGGAAATAGGGGAGTACCATGCAAGTTCTCCCAAGTTTTTTCCCAAAGCTGGTAGTTCTGGCACATGTTTCTTCCATTTTTCTAGTTGTAGGTTTATTCTTTGTAGATTCCTGTCCATGAAAACATATAAAAGTTGTACGGAAACAACTGAAATGTTGGTGAAGTAATCAGTTAAATGACAAATGTAGACTCAGCAATTGTTACCCTTTCCATAGTGGGGTTAGTCCACTTTCTGTAAAATGTACTGATCTCTTTTGTTTCAATATTAGTAATATTTGTTTAAAGAATGTCTGTGATTTCTTACTGAATACATGGGCATTCAGTCTTTTCAGGTTTCCTGCCTTTTAGTGATTAGCGTGTCATCATTTCTGTCTCTTCTATTTCCACTAATGTGTGTGGTTCCAGGCCCCTATTCACACTCTTCTAACATGCTATTTAGCTCTGACAAAAATAATTTATTTTATTTTGCTCTTATTACCAAAATTCAGGGTAGCACCCTTCCCTGCCATATTAAATAACACTTGGAAAACCATGTTTCTAATTCATCTACCATGTTATCTATTGTTTGCATTTATCAGCCCCAGAAACTTTCTTTCCTTCATCTTTGTGCTAGGGAATTCTCAATATGTTTTTTTCTCTGAACGCAAATTTCCATCACTTTCTGTCTCAGCATTATTCAGTGCATCTCTGACCATATTTCCAGTGTTTCATTTTAAAATTATTCCATCCTTCTTTTTATTAATTTCCTCTTTTTTTCTCTTCTTTTTTTTTTTTTTTTTTGACAAGTCTCTGAGAAAAAAAACCACATAACCCCTCTATTTTTGGTCTCAGAAACATCCAGCTCAGTTCATGCTTTCAAGATTTATCCCATCTCATGCCCTCTATCTTGGTAATTTCTTTCAGTACCTTGTAAACGTGCAGATCAATCTTTATCATCTTTCTCCTACTTAAACAGATTCTCTAATTTTCTTCCAGCATTAGCTTTTTAAAAAATACTTTATAATACAATTCAAAACACTAAAGATCATTCTTCCTGGTAAAACAAAACAAAACAAAAAAACCAAAACCCCAAATCCTGTCAAGGTCAGGAAGAAAAACTTAGGAATAAATGCAGAGGCTTGTGTGACTCAAATAAGCTTTATTTAATAGTGATATTGGTCAAAGATAACAAAACTAAACAGCAAGTACAGTACTTTTAAACTGAAGTAATGTATCTGAAGGAAACTTTCAAATGCTTGGTTATTAAAGTACATTTTAAACCTTGGCTGTGTTCCAGATGCCTGCAGTGCTTCCATCTTCTCATCCCTCCCTGGACTCTGTTTTGTACTTACTTTTTAATGGTGCTTCCTTCAGAGTGAGATATTTCATTTTCTTTAATTATTTCAAGTGTCTAATCATTTTGTTTCAAATTATTTTTTAATTTATTTGCCAAGAGGAAATCGTGACTGAGATACTTCTAAGGCAGTTGGTAAGTGCTCCTGCTAGGAGTGTCTCAGCAGGGCTCCTTCAGTACCTTTGCAGGATTCCTGGAGTAGGTCTACAGATGAAAATAGAAGGGAAGAGGCTGGTGGATCATTAGAAGCTGAATACTAAAGACGAATTCCATACATCAATAATGGGTGGAACAGGTAGTGAAGAAACGGGCTCATCCAGATGAGATATGGGAAGGAACTTTCTAATGGAGATGGTAGTAAAGAGCTTCAATAGAGTGTCAGAGGAATCTAGTACTGAGGTTTGAAGCAGTTGCTGCTCCTTCTTTTCTTGGGTCTGTGACCACAAAATGCCACATTAGTTCCTTTCCTGTGATCTGTCTGTACATCACATCCAGGAAACAGCTTCCAGCATCCTGGTGTGATAGAGATAAGCGAGGTGTGAGCATACAGACCACATTTCCTTAGTTCTGGCCGGGAGAAATCTCCCTGGATTCAAGGCTCTATTTTGATTTATTTCCTTTCAGATGAGAAGTGGCAAAAGAGCTGTCATTGAAAATCACTCTATGGTGAATTGACCGTAGTAGCTTTATTCTGGCAACTTACCTCAGCCTGTGGATAAAGTTTTTTCACACTTACATTGTATTTTTTGAGCCAGTTCAGAAGGAGAGGAATCTGACGTTGCAGTTGAATATGTAATTTACCACCTATGGCAGAAGCAGCCATGGGCAGCATAGGCTGGAGGGAGGAGATGCAGGAAGGTGTAAGTCCAGCAGGAAAAGGCAGAGAACAGGCAGCAGAAGTTTGGGGACCAAGAGAAGAATAGCCTTTGCCATCTGGTGAAGAACTCCAGAAACAGCCACCCTTGGGGCCATGTCACCATGCTATAATTTCTTTTTTCCTGCAAGGTAGCACAAGTTACTTCTGTAACTTTTTATGGATGATAATGTCTTTTCAATAATGGTATATATTGAACCTGATCTTTCTCAAGCTCATTATGACATAGTCTTTCAGATAAATTCTGCCAGCTGTATTAGGCCCTAGATATAATTTACAATAAAGAAAAAAATTTTCACATTTCCTTAAGAAAAAAACCCAGACAAACAAACAAACAAAACATACTTTGATTTCTAAAGACAGGGAGTGTGTGGTGTTACCCATTCAGAAAGAGGTTTCACATGCTGGCTTTCTGAACACACAAATGGAAAATGCCAAACTAGAACTCTTAAAAATGCGACTCACCCAGAGAAGAGTGAGGGAGATATATAGATATATAGATATAGATATAATGCAAAGTCAGTGTTATAAATTGTTGTCATTCCTTCATGATTATTTGCAATACTGAGTCCTTGTTTAAAAAAAAAAAAAAAAAAAAAAGAAAGAAATTTCCCGGAAACAAGCAATTAAGAGAGAAACACCAGTAAAAGAACCCCCTATATTTTAGTCCTCATAGTCACAGAGAAAATCCTGCAACTGTGTGGCCTCAGGACAGCTTAATGATTCAAAACTCAGATTAAATAATACAATCATTATTATTGTTGTTGTTGTTATTATTATTATTATTGTTAATGTTGAGATGTGAATTTCAGTCAATGTCATGATTTTGGAGCAATGCTGCATGTTTTTTGAATGTTTGAGGTTGTCAGACCTTTATTATCTATGGAATGCATTGTTTTGAGACAGGGAAGAAAACCTTTAAATTGCTTCTTTATTGCTTTTTTGGAGTTGTTACTAAAACAGGAAAGGATTTTTCAATGCAGGATGTTTATCCAAAGTACCCTTTTTAATCTCTTTCACAAAGAAATACTCACAGCTCTCAGCTCCAACCAAGCTCACACATATGGTTATTTCAGTTGTAGTACTCTTTATGGAAACATCTCTTGCTCCCAGCACCACTGCCACCAATAAAATTGAGAGCAATCCAACGTCACTTTCAGTAGGGGAAAAAAAAGGTACGGGTACAAATTGGTAAAGGTGGTACAAATGTCCTCTGGATTCCAGTGCCAGGTCCAAGCTCTAGAATCACTTGTAGAAGAATAAAATGAGAGAAAGAAATTAAAAGGAGAGGTCACTGTTGCTGTTGACTAGTACCAGTCATCGTGTTCCAGATGTGAGTCGTCCACGAGTACAACCACCAGGAGAAAAGAAACGAAAGTCACCGTGAAGTTGTCAAATCTCCTCAAATGGTTTGCCTTCAGTTTTCAGGTATGATACTGTCATTTCACATGAGTTGTCTTTTGAGAGTAAACTTCTGGAACTGATTTGAGTTCATTTAATAACGGTTTAGATCCAAACTCATGGTTCTGGCAGAATTTGTTGCACTTTAAGCATTTTCTTTAAGAACACAAAAGACAAATCTGTCATTTAGCACAATGGATCATTTCACTGTCTACAAAGCAGAAAAGAGGTTTCAGAACAGTGGTTTGTAGTTTCTGCCTTGTCTGTCAGTTCCATACGACTCTCACATCAATGCATTTCTTTCTTTCCCTGTGGGTGAAGTGCTGGGCATTTAGTACTGTGATTACTATGACTTCTAACCACACATTGCATGAAAATTCGTAGCTATTGCCCAGAGGCAGTCAGACTCGTTTTGACAAGCATAAATTCACAACATCAGACAGAAACTAAATTGGAGGCAGATATTTGCCAGCTTTTCCCTCTGCTTCACCCTTTTTGACCAGCTGTGCTATTGATCCAGCCTCCCTGGAGCTGTCCACAGCTGCATTTCCCACATAGCCTTTACCTGGGTGATATTTATGATACGCCTTGGAACCGTTGCTTACCAGAGGGAGTGATTTGACCGACTCTGTGTGGCAGGTCTGTGGACTATGACAGGTGCATTCAACACAAGATGGCTTTCTTAGCAGGACTGATTTACTACTAAGTTTTAGTTCATGACTGTTTAACAAATTAATTTGAAGGTCTTTTTTTTTTTTTTTTTTTTTTTTTTCCACTATTGCTCAAGTGCAGCCTTGTGGACAGAGAAACTGGTGACTGAAATCTTTCCAAGAGGAGTGTTTCTTGTTACATGTGGGGCAAAGCTGATAACATGGGCCTGGATCTGTGCTCTCACAACAACTGTGGTTTGCAAATGTTGAATAATACCCTTTTGTCTGGGCTGTATTTGTGGTGTTCCTGACACCCATTCCTAGGTCAAAAACCATCTAGTTGTCTCTGGATGCTTCCCAGACACCAAGCCCACCTTGAAAATGGCAGCCTACAACTAACCTTATAGATAGAAAAAAACAAGGACCAACACACCTGCCTCCAGAAACATAGCAGCGATCCAAAACACTCCCTGAAATGTATAACATGTAGCCAAACCTCCAGACGCTATCAGATTGGCAGTGAAGAGACTATTCTTGATAACCCCAGTACCAGCCCCAAAACATTCAGTAAACAAGGCTACTCCTCCAGAGACAGAGATCACAGATGTAAATAAGCCTCCTGAAGAACATATGTAAAACACACTACAATATAAAAAGAAAAACCCTATTAACAGCACACTTAGCTATCACATTTCATGAGAGATTGGAACATGTCCAGAACATCCCGAAACTACAGCCTTCACTAGCAGATGATCATTTGAGAGAAATTGTCCTCAAAGTTTCCCTTTGAATTATCCAAATTGCCCTTGCCTCACCAAATACTTTATTACAAGCAAAATTTCTCATGGCGAGCGTATCCCAAGTGGAGTGGGGCCATGCCAAGGCAATAGATTTAAAACTTGCTGACACATGTACATGCCCCATAGAGTAGGAGCCCCATTCCCATCCAAAAGAAACCATCAAAGCTTTGCATCCTACATGTACTCATTCCAGAACGTGATCTATTCTATCCAAAGCACCAAATGCCCTCATGGAAAGTATGTGGGTGAAACCCATCAACCACTGTGCACCACAACATTTTCACGCAGACACTGCAAAAGACAGGAACAGCCGGTGGGAGAACATTTCTCACAATATAACCACTCTCTGTTTGACTTCTTAGTCTTGATCTTCAAAGGCATTCCACAAAACATCTTCAAAAGATGAGCTTTGGATGTCAAATTCCTAGCCCTACTTCATCCTAAAAATCACAGCACAATAGAGATGATGGTTTTCTATCACAATTTTCTCTACGCTATAGCCAAAGCACTTTCCCATCTGTCTCTGTGACACAGAAATTATTAAACTTACCACTTTTGTTAACATATCTTTCATTTCCATAGATCCCAAATACCTTTTTCTCACTAAAAACCAAGCTGACTAACACAATTCAGTTCAAGCTGCAGAGCAAGTTCCCCCATCTTTATTAGCTGGAATGCAGCTTCTTCAGTTTCAGGCCCAAGAAATGCCTTCTCTTTGCTTCTTATCAGTTGTTCTAACCAGGGATGTCATCTCTCACTACAAATGCCTCCTTGCTTATTTCATTAATGACAGAGTTATTGTAGCTATGGGGCTAGTCACACTACCTACACAAACAAGAAGCAGACAGCTAACAGGCTTGAGTCAGTCTATTTCTCCACAAAACACATGTATCACAGACGGCTCATATTTTCACGGAATGGCTGGTTCAACCCTCCATGGGTCTGCTAGCAAGAATGACACTTTCCCCAGAAATTCTCTCCTCCAGTGGGCTAACATCTCACAAGAATGGCTAAGGAGGTATCCTTGCTGCTAGACACCAAAATCCAGAACTGAATGAGGGAGGAAGCAAGAAGTGCAGTGTCAATCCTAACCTTCAATGATGCTCCACCTACACCACAAAGTAACCCTGCTTGATTAAACACAAGTGTTGGTCAGTGATGAGTCAGCTTTCGTTTTGTTGCTGTTTCCAGTCCCTGTTAGTAGACGTGAGCTCAAACTTACCACAGTTTTAATAGGACAAAAGAGGGGAACATAACTAACCACAGTGACACTGATCCACTTATCAGCACACAGAAAGAGCAAACAAGGCTGAGAGCAAATCTTTTGAGCTGCAGTTTGGCTGGACTAATGGGTGATTACCTTTCATAGATTGAAAGAACCAATATGATTAGACATATTGGAAAAAGATGGTTTTAATTTATGTTATATAGTCAGGTAATCAGAGAGAAGTCTGCATGTATGTGGGAATTATTATGAGACAATTCTTGGAAGCTTGCTAATCATGTCATTGCTTTTCAGAAATTGGCTTATGCTCTAAACCCTCCTGGAATTTATTAAGACGGACACTTCGATGCTTCAGGTTTCTCCACTGCAAGACAAACACAGAAATTGCTACACCAGGGAATTCTGACAACACATCTCTCTCGATAGCTTTAGTTTAAGAGTGGCTGGATGATTCAAGGGAAGGAATAAACTTCCCTGTACAACACTAACTCTAGGAAAGGTTTTTTCCAGCCCATCATACATGTTATGTATGCTGCAGCACAGGGCTATGGCTCCCTTATAATTTTTCCAAAGCATACAAAATGTACAGTCTAGAGTTTTAGACTATAAAAGCTATCTTGTTTTCCTCTGTGTGGGCCAGGTGGGACTCTAGGATGCTTCTCAATGCGAAAGACTGAGTAATTTCAACTACCTGTGAATGTCACAGATGCAATGTACTCACTAGGATACCTGAATCATTGGCTGCTTTAGACACTTCATTAAGCCTACATCATGGGTGGCTGCTAAAGAGGGTACCCCCTTTCCAGAACCAGAATCTTGACAAGTTGGCTAATCCATGATCTGTCCAGTCTTATATCCTCAAAAAGGTTCCTTAGAGTACCTGGAAATAGTTTTGAATTTACATATTTATACAGTTGGCAGGCTCAAACTCCTCCTCTCTGCTGTGGAATCATACATCTCCATGCTACATGGATAAAGTGTGTTATTCCCATTTTAAAGCTGGGTGAAATGAGGAAGAAGAGATCATTTGCCCCAGGGAATCAAAAATTTCCAGTTAAACGCAACTTGTCACCTTGAGTTGCAGAATTTAGTTGTATTTTTTTCTCCAGGGTTGGAAAGATGACAGAAAGACTCCTATATTCAGCACAGCAGAGAGAACACTGCTTTATTCTTCATCTATTGCCTGCAATAAAGATAACCATTGAAGCAGAGCTGTCTGCATATAGAGAGGGATTTTATGGACTCATGATCTCTGCTTCTAGCAGGTGCAGTCCAGGCTCCTAGGAAGGGTAGGAAGGGTTAAAGCAGCACTTGGTTCTGGAAGATGTACAGGAATTGAAGACAGAGGAATTTGCTGGATCCCAGAGTGCATGAATTTAATAAATTACCCCGTTCTACCTAGAGAGGACAGGACCTGAAGTATGCACGCAAGAGAAGAGGGAAGAGCCGAGTTACCCCAGGCTCAAAGTGGACAAAGGTGCACTAGAGAATTGCAGTTGATCTGGGGAAGTGAACTAAGCTTTTCTTAAGCCCCAATTCAGTCCCAAGAAAGAAACATCTCAAAAATCTTCCACATGGAAACAAAACTTTTACTCCACCTGCTGCAAGGGGTAGAGAAGAGAGCAGGGGGGTGTTTCTCCTGCTCTCTATCCCTTTCTTTTGCTTTGTAGGTTCGTGTGACTTCAGCTAGCCCAAAGGCAGACACCATGCAGAAATAAAGGTATCTTTTTTTGTTTTGTTTCCTGCACACTGCAACGAGTGACATAACGTTGTAGAAAGAAGCCCAGTGAGGCTATTACAAAAGCCCAAGAGGCAACAAGATCTTCACTGTATTATTAGTTATCATTTAGAAATTTTCTCCTAGCAGCAGAAAAAAACCAACAGCAACAGGATCTCACTGGAAAGATTTGAAAAAACACAAAGGGATAGATCAACTGAATTAGTTTTGGGTTTTGTTAATTATCTCCAAATCTTTTAGGGTTAAAAGAAGCCTAGAGGCCTTTGCATCCAACCTCTCTCTAAACTCATGCTTAGCTAATCCATGTCAGCTGCATCTTCCCTTGCCAATACAGAGGTGAGTGTGAGGAATTTCTGCATGTTACTTCTTTAACCATTACCTTTTATGGGTCTCTATCTCCCACTGACTTTCTGGCTGCAGACGGGTTGGCAAGAGGAAAACCTCACACAATCCTCTTCTGAAAGTTTTAAAACTTATGCAGAGGGAAAGAACAGTCTGACAAAAGAAGCAGACACCTGTGAAGTCTGTGCTTGGATCTGGGCTGCTACTTTCAGGGCTGCATCTAACACAGGGTATTGTCTCTGTTTAAAGCAGCATCTGCTTATCTCATTAGAATTTTTGAGTCCACTGATCCTTTTTCTTTCTTTTTTATGTGATTTTTTTACATGATTTTCAGTCCTTACTTGCATGTTTGTTATGAGGCTTATGTACGGACAATGCGGGGGTGGGGGTGGGGGATCTCATTTTTCCACGTAGTGTTCAAAACCAAAGGTGGAACCAGATCCTGCTTTTGTGGAGACTGTCTGCGCAGCTGAAGAATAGCCATGAAAGGGGGAGAAAAAAGTTCCCACTTAGCAGTGAGCAGTGACTCTCCAGAGAGAGGCAGGAAGTGATGCGGCCAGTGATCTACTAACAGATGAGGGAAGGGTTGCAGCAGTAAGTAAGGCAGGAGCTGAGAGGACAGGACTGAAGTGAACAAGCTGTGAAGGAACTGACTGGAGTAGGAGACCAGTTACTCGGCACAGGGCAGGGAGAGTCCAAAATCAAATTCTCTAAATTCCTGAAGCAACTAGTTATGGCTGGAGCATGGTTGGCTCAGTGTTCAGCCTCCTGCACATGCACATAGAATAGTCCTCCTGCTGAGCTAGGCTCCTCCAGGAAACCAATCTATGCTCGTGGATTCTGGTTGTGTTTGTGAAGTTACTACTAAATTGTTACTTCTGTGCTGTGAATGCTTCTTTGTCAGTGTTTATTAACCTTGGCCAAGAAGCATCCATCAGTCTGGGAACAATGAGGAGCACTTAAATTTAATGATGACAATGAACATGCTAAGGAGGTGATTACAACCAGAAGAGCCTGATTTTTTTATTTACTTGCAGAAGAAGGGTTCAGACCAGTGGAAAGACTGAAAGAGGTGTCATGTTATAGGAAAGCTGCACATGACAGGAAGGGAAGAAGAAACTTCATGGAAAGCCATGTCAGAAGGAGAAAGTGATAGACAGGATTATTTTGTCATGGAGAACCTGGATCAGCTGTCCAGAAAAGAAACCACAGGAGACCAGCAACAGATAAATATGCAGAGGAAGAACTTGAATGGGGTCAGGAACTGCCAGGATAGACACTGTTCAGGAAGTTAATTCTCATAGAAATGTTAAGCATTTCATGCTGCTTGAAAGTAAAGAGCAATGCTCAGTTCTGAAACCTTGTGCTCAGTAGATTTCTGTGAGTCCATTTCTTCGCAATTATCAACAGAAAGGCAAGAACCAAACTTGTAACTTCAGTAGCAAGTTGGTTTCTGCAAAAATGCACATTTCAAGTACAGAGGAAATCTGGAGGTTTCTAATGGGAATAAGAGCCCTGACAAATGGACCTCAAGATTATATAATTTGTTATATTTTATATAATAAAAAGCAGGATAAGATGAGATGCAGATCATCAGTACCTGTTAAGGGCCCTAAAACAGAGGAATTGCTGGAGACTGCTCAGACCTAGCGGCATAAAGATACTTCCATGCCCCACCAGCAGGACAACAAGGACCTGCAGGAAGCTTTTGCAAAACTAAGACACCTTGATCCTCCACTGTCTCCTGCCCGGCTGCAATGGACACCTCTAAAAAGTCTTCTCACAGCCCTTCTTGGCAATGTTGGCTCCAGGAGAAACACTCCTCACATCAGATCTCAGGCTTTTCAGAGCCATTTTTATAATTCCAGCTATTTCAGTATTTTAGCATGAGATGTCTGAGAGGTGAAGATTGTATCCAGCACAATGACTCATGTGGGTTACAATCAATACATCCTTCATGTGGGCCAGAAAAAGCCATGTGTTCTTTTCATTGACAACAGCTTGTCAGCACAACTGATGTCTTGGTTACCAATCCCAGCACAGAGGCACAGAGCAAATGGGCCAGAAACTGAAACTGCAGAAGAAGCCTGTCTGCATGGATCTGGGATCTGACCTATGTTCTTAGTGAACAGGTCCAGAGCATACTTCTCCAAGGAATTCACAACACAGTTGTTGCTTTTCCCGGTGAGCACCATCCTGCCCAACATTTACAGACCTCCTAAAAAGAAAGAGTGTCTTAGAAAGACCAGGATGAAGGATGGTGAAAGAATAAAGATGACTTGCATTGCTGTCTGTTTCTGTGCAAAGAAGTAAGAGCAAGCACTTTGTTTACAGCATTCATTGATGTGATACCATGGCTGCACACAACTAGAAAAGACTGCACCACTCCTGACTTTGTATTTTGACTCTGTATGCTCACAGAAAAACTTGCTGGCTATTTCTGTTTTTCCTGGAAGCTCCAAGCAGTGAGGAAATTCAAATGTGTGGAAGCACACCCAAGAACTGACGATCTCTTGAAGTAGAGACTGGCTACAAAACTAGAGGCTCGGTTTGGCCAAACCTCATCAATCAGACTTTGTTTTTGCCAAACCAAACCCCACACCAGAAATTAGTTTGGAGTCAGCTTCCGTTTTCTTGAAGCCACCAAAGTCCTGAGGTTATTCAAAGGTCTCTCTATTACCCGTCTGCAATCTAATCTTTTTTTCTTGAACGTCTTTTCTGCAGATTGCCTTGATATGCCAAAAAAGGGTGAGAGGCCAAGGTTGTCTGCAAGTTTTTCAGTGTTCCCCAGCTCTGGACATGCCCAGATACTTCAGGAATAGTCTTTCGAGTGGTGGTTTGGCCCTTGTAGGTACAGGCAGTTCTGGGAGGAAGAGAGTCTCATGTTCGTAGAAAATAAGATTAAGAAACAAAAATATTGAACAAATGGCTTTAAATCTGGAAAAATATGCTCAAGTTGGGGTGAAAATTCCAGTTGTTTTTAAATGAGATAATTTGTTCTTTCCTGTACATCAATGTGGAAAGAAAAGGGGGGGGAAGAGAATAAAAACAAAACAAAAAAACTTTGCTTTTTAATCTGACAGCTGCTCCTTCTGGAAAAAAATTTGGTTTTGTGCTTAAAGTGTTAGACTGGGACATAAGATGGCTGGGTTCAGTTTGCTGATGTGCCAAAAAATCCCTGCATGACCTTGGGCAAGTCACTTAGCCTTTCCCAGTTCCCTTTGCAAATACTGGGGCTAGGACAACATCCCTTCTGTGTGTCTGCTCTCACTTCAAGGTCTTTGGGGGAACAGGCCTGACTTCCTATATGTTTGCTCAACACATAGCAGAAAATGTGGCTACCCTTCTAGTTGGAGCTCAAGAGCAAGTCTGTGATCCAAGTCATGCTAATATCCATTATAAATTCTGCAAAGTCCAGTTCTGGACTACAGTTTTCAGCTCAGGCCACTCTTAAAGCAGTAGGGAATTATGTCACATAAACAAGGCTGTAGATGTCACTCTCCCCTAAGAGGCTTTCCTTCTATCTGCCTTGAGCTGTGTTGTTGGTTTAGGCTATTGTCAGAATGCACTTGCTCACACTTGTGGGATGTTTAGTTTAAGAAAACCCGCAGGTGGCCCCAGGTTATTTTGCATTCAGAATACATGAAATCCCAGGATGTGAAAGGGACTGTATACCAAGCACCATTGTGATTTCACATGAGGTGCAGGTCAAGCCTTTACCTGGAATTCAGGATTTACAAAAAGGTTTTTGTGTTGGTTTGTTGTGTTTGTGTGTTTTTTTAGAAAAACACTTGAGTGTGAATCCGGGAGACCACACACATGCAGCAGTTTCTCACCACCCATGATCTGACATGCCGCTTAACCCTTGTGGTTTACAACCAGCGCTCACCACACTGTTCATTGAGAGCACTGAGTCTCTGCTCATGCTAGGGGGAAAAAAAAGCCCCAAGGAATTCCCCAGCTGATGAGATCTTGCCTATCAAAATTCAAGTGAAGGACTGGAGTACTGAGTTTTAGGAATGAGCAGGCATCAGGTGGGAAAGAGAAGGTCCATTGCCTTCACTGAACCAGAAGCCCTATGTTTTCCAGGGCTGTCTTCCAAACCAAGCACAGCCTGAAGCAAGAAGCAGAAAGGACCACAGAAGAAAGCCAGCCAAGCTTTGCAGGCACCAGTGGTTTTGACAATTCAGGAACAAGGAACTCAAGATGAGACAGGGTTGCTTCAGTCATCACAGCCATTCCTTCCAAACACAGACAACCCAGGGAGGAAATTTATTCTGGGAGTATCCTCTGACCATGCACTGTGAACATACATTTCTCGGTACCTCCTAATAAACTGCAAGACCTCTAATTAAAGGCCAAAAGACACACAGTGCACCATGCCACCAGCAGAGAGAGGGAATGATAATGAAGATCACCAGCCATTCCTGCAACTTCTGAGAACTTTATGTGTAATTTCTGTAAAAAGCAGATGAGTCTGCAACTGGTTGTCTGGGCTGTGCTGAAATTTGCCCACTGTTGATGATAACATTATTGGAATCCTCTTTTCCAAAGTCCATATCGGTGTCTCTTCAGACAGAAGTAGGAAAGGTTTCTTAGGACTGCTGGTCCAGAAGCTGCTTCTATTTCCTGAGCTGCTACAAACTCCAAAGAGAGACACATAACAGTTTGGACCTTGTGGCAGTAGCAGTGCTCACAGCTAGGATTTACGCAGTCCTTGGAGGCAAGAACCTCATGATTGTGAATACAGAGGAACCTTTCATTGACACTGTTGGTGACAGCCACGCTGGATCTAGCCGTGTGTGTAAGTGAACATTAACACAATTTAACACAATTGAATAGGTGTAGGACTCAGCCTGCTTTGTCTCAGATCAAGGGGAAACACAAACAACTGCCCCAGTCTCTTGACAGAAGTTAGCTGGTCAACATCTGCAACACAAGGCTGGCTCTCATGCCCTGGAGATGCCTGAAGGTCACATACACAGCTAACGGTGAATGAAAAAAGTTTCTCCTTTTTCCTCTTCAGTCTTTTTTCCTCTTGTGTACCCAGTGAAGCAGGATTTGCAAAAAGAGGCAATGTCTTTGTTGAAACCAACTGATACAGCTGGGGAAAAATCCACCATGCTTTCGGGCCTGCTAGGCCTTCATCAGTCTCCAGCAAGGTGGATCAGCCTAGGCCTCCTGAAGGTGTAAAACAGTGATAACAGGGTGAGTGCACTGAGTGCTGCGGAGACTTGAGGATCACACCCTGACCCTGACGTCAGCTAGGGGTGTTTGGGACTGGAATATGATCCCTTTTTCCTCCCAGCCTGGTTTTAGGCTGGGTGGCTAAATTAGCAATGGCTCACGGCTGTTACCATGAGATCACTTAGCAGTTAATCTTTTATTTGGAAAGCTGTTCCTTCCCACAGAAGTAAACACCCACCTTATCAGGCATGCCACTGCAAAGGATGTTGTCCAGCTCCCCACCTGCTGTCCTTCCTCTCATTAGTGGCTTCCCTCCCTTTTGCAGCCATTCCCACCCACCATCTGCCAGAACATGCTGCACGCCCACAGCCCCCGCCAGTGACGCTCACGGACGCGCGGTGGTCCCACCAGCTCAGCCTTTCTCAGGAAACAGCCTGTTCCCTCCAGGGGTGGGAGCATGCCTGGCAGACATGCAGTGTGTCTGAGCCACCTCCTCCATGGCAGTGCAGTGCCTGGCCACCCTCCGGAGCCCCTTAAAGCTCTGAAGGGCCATTAATGAAACAACAGTTGATTCCTACCAGTCACATTAAAAAAAGCAAGGAAAAACAGAGCCTCTAGGCCAAGGATAGCCTTTCCTTGTCACAGGAGGAGACCGTTGTGTATGTCCCTTTACTGCATCTCCACTGTCAAGTCCTTTTTCACCTTCTCACATTAAATCTCTGAGGGCATCCTCAAAGACACCTGCTGAGAGGAATGCACCTGATCTGATTATAATTCCTCTTCCCTGCTGATGAAACCTAGGGCCTATTGCTGTTTTTAATATGGTAGAGACGGTCCAGATATTAGAGATGGGCCAGATCCACCGATTGTGTAAAAACCATGTAAGTCCCATTGAAAAGGTTTCCTGTTTAGCTCCAGCAAATGCACAGAACATGCCGTGATGCTGTTTCCTTCCCCACTGACTGCTGCACACTGTACAGAGGGAAAATTATCTGCTAGGAAAACTCCTTTCTGACAGAGGTGCAGAGATGTACATTGTCTGAGGACCTGCCCAAAAAACTGCAGAAGAAAGAGCCACAGCAGTGCCTGCACTGAAAAATATAACAGGCTTTCTTCCTGCTCAGCAAAGGTGATGTGCACTATTAGGCTTAATAACTCTCATATAATCCTGTGTACAACCTCAAAACACCTTGCACAGTAGATCCTGTGCTTGTCTCACAGAGGGTCTACCACAACATTAAATATAATGCTCAGTTCCTATTTTTTGTATGGTCAGTGCTGAAGCCATAAAGGAGTCCCTCTCTCCCACTGCTTGACCGTGTCCCATCACTCTGACCCAGCGATATGGACACAATTAAATGTCTTCCTCCAAAGTCTGACAGAGGCACTTCAACCTTTTACTGTTACAATTTCCTGTTACTTTCCCAACATTTGCACCCTAATCTTTGCATCTTTTCTAAGGCAGAGGCTAAGGCAGTGAATCATTGCGAGAGGTCACAGACTCCCTGCCATCATGCATGGCTCTCAAGGTCTCCAGGAGCAGTGAAGCTGGTTTTTTCCAGCCTCATTTTACCACATAAGCCCCAAATTCCCATGCATCATTGTGGATTTATTCTCCCCATCCTCATTTTCACTCTCTTTTTCTGAAGCTCTGCTCAGATCATTGAGCTTCACCCTTGTTCTCCCATTCTCCTCTGGGTACATACAAATCCCTCCTTCATCCCAGATTTGCCCCAACACAAAGGGACAAAGTGTTCCTCTGAGCAGTGGGAAGCAGTCTTTGGCTCATTCAAAATCTCTATGCGACTTTCTAGTGCACCTGATGCCACAACCATCCCTGTCCCATGCGCAAAGCGAACTTAGGAGGGTGGGTGTGACCTACAGTGTGCTACTTGCTCAGTGTTGTTGTCTGGGGACAGCAAAGACTGAGGACCACTGATCTCAGTAGGAGAGTGGTCAGCTTGTGGTAGCAATACACAGACTGCAAAAAGGAGTGGCATAAAGTTTCAGGTCCTTCTTCCCCCAGCATATTCCCACCCAGGACTGCTTGGCTAAACTATCATCCACCCTAAGGTATCCCATGCTCTGTTAATAATATGTTCCTGCTTCGTAGAAATATTAGTTACTTTTTTTTTTTTTTCCTCTTCTTCTTCTTCTTTGTACCATCACCATTCTGTGTGATAGAAAAGGCTGAAAACCTTACAGAGTGCTTTTTCCATCCTTGATAAAATCAGTGCTGCAAATCCTGGACATTTTCTGCAGTCACTTTTTGGTTTAAATGATACATATCAGCTCTAGGGCATAGGTAGCTGCAGATGTCCCTTAGGGAAAATGCTCTTTTAGAAGACTCAACGTTTACCCTTCATGCCCTCTGTGCAATCTCCAAGGAATTAAATTCTCCAGCAAATTCCTAGGAAGTAACTGTCCAAAATTCATCAGTGTTTAAAAGATCATTGGAAGATCTATCTAAAAATCCTGAAAACAGAAAATAACCCACGGCATTTCATTTGGTTGTTTTCATAGCAAAACCAACAGTGTATTTCACAAGAGGTTACTGTTCCAGAAGAAATATCAAGAATTGATTTAAATACATTAGGCTAGATAGGTTACAGCATGACACAAATGCTCCTGGTATTTGCAAGAGCTCTTTTAAATACAACATGCATCAGAAAGCAAACAGCAACTCTGTGTCTGTCTGATTTTTCCATGTTTTGAGAGATTACATCTCACTGTCCGATTTAGCAGCTTTCACTATAAACACTCACTGTTTTTCTACAACACAGAGAAAGTCTCTCTCAAGTAACCAGTACCACACTACCAGAGCTAGCAATGTCAAAGCAAACAGCAGCAAACTTTTCCCAAGGACACCTTCATATCTTATGAACACAAACAATGAGTTCTGGAAAAAAGACAGTCAGGGAAAAAACAAATGAACCACTGTGATCAGAAAAGCTCATATTGCTTATGGATGAAATCACTACATCAACATTTTAAGAATTGGCCGTAACCAGTTTTGATATTAGAAATTCTGTGCCATTGTGATCACCTAAAAATAAGGAGCTCATCAATATCTATGGATCTCAAACCTCACAACTTCATTGCACCAATATTGAGATTCAATCTGGCAATCTGGATTACCCAGGCACTGAATTGAACAGTGTTGGTTAGGGACATCTGCAGGCAGAACACTTTGCACTGCAAGTTTCACACACAAAAAAGCCTGCTCTTTGAAAAAGAGCCTAGATTACAAATATGCAATTTTCTTTGATTAAGCAGACAAATACAATCACCACCACCCTTCTCCTGATTCCTTCTTCAGAAATTAAAAGCAACTAAGGTTTTGTTAACACAAGTAAATATATCCCTAAAGAATAGTCACAGCATGGACTACATCTAAACCAATAATGAATCTACTAAAAAATTCCTTTCTCAAAAATCCCAGCCTGTCCAATTTCAATTGGTGAGCAGAGCTGTGTCAATGGATTTATGATGTGACGTCAGTCCCAAGGCTCAAGTGGCAACTTTTGTATTTTCATGCGTTGTTTAATAAGCTGCTCACTTCCCTTCTCTAACCCAAACTTTATTAAAATCAGGAAGATGCACTTGAGTGTTTTTCCAGAGAAGACAGCCTATTTAGACTTGATAGTGAAAAGTGATTCCCCATGGTATGGAAATGAAGAACTGCAAAGTGCTTAGAGAGACATATTTAATACCTTAAACTCTTATATTGAGTTAACAACTAGCATGGTCTTGGCTTTAAGGAAATAAATCGATTCTCAGCCTCACTTCTTTCAATAATCCCCAAACAGAAACTCAGCTGCAGCTTTTTTCTCTCCAGCAGATGATACATGGAGGATTGCTTCTTTTAATTATTTGATTTATTTTCATTATATAGTACAATGGCTACAAGATACCAAGGTGTTTTACAGGGTCATGCATAGCAGAGTACCCTCAGCCTCATGAGAGCACATAGGTGTGCACTGTACCATGAGGAGAAAGCAAAAGACTATGAGGAGGTTACTGCTCCTGTAAGGGGGGCAATTATGATGCTCAGAGAAGGAGAGGTGCCAGAGCAGCAGGCATCCCCTGCAACACAACAAGGCAATAGGAGGTGTTGAGGACAGGGGCGGGTATGACTCTTGGGAGCAGGACAGACCAGACAGGTATTGGGAAATACCTTTTTTGATTTTAGTGTACATTCTTCCATTCCTGGTCCTTTCTTGAATGATCCTGGGTGTAAGGAATGGCAACAAGACCCCAACCCTGCAAATATATGTCCATCACAGGTGATTTCTATGAGTATCCAACTCATTCTTGCTCCTTACATGACAAGCTGGCATCAGCCATGTGAACAGCCTCTACCAAGCTGATCCCCTCATTGCTGGGTTCAGCTGCTTGGAAGCAAAATGGGAAGGCCAGAGTGGTTGCTTTGTTCCTGGGCTAAACAAAGCACAGGAAATATGTGAGCACGCCCTCCACCACCTACGGACACTCTGCCCCAGCAGATCTAGCCACATGTTTGGCTTCCAGATGCAGAGGGAGACAGTCCTTCAGAGTGCACACTTTCACAGCCTCCAAGCAGATGCACATGTGCTGATACCTCCAAAGCCTATTCAACTCTCCCTGCCAGGGCTCCCCACAGAGAGCTGAGCCCCTGTCTGAACTTTAAAAAGAAAAAAAAAAAAGTGCAGCTGTTTCTGGGAGAAGGCTCTGAGAGTACAGGGACAGTGGATGGCACACTGGGTTTTACAGGCATGCCTTGCCCAGGTTCCTGGCCAGTATCTTGCACTAGACATGTAGTGAGGCTTTGAAGGCTGGACTTCCACCAGAACTACTTTTTTAGCATCTCTAGCAAAGGACAGGTCCTTTAGGTAGGAGGTAGGAGGAACCAATAGGTTCCTCCCCTGACTATGAGTGTATGCTTACTCATGCAACAGCAACACGGTGGAGTCATCAAACAGCAAGATTTGGACTGTCCCCCAAAGATGACTGAAGGTGTAGAGAACAAGACCTTTGAAAGCACTGAGTTCACTTAGTTTAGAAAAGAGAAAGGACTGGGAGTTGTCATTAAAATTTGCTGCAAAGAGGAAGGAAAAAGGCTTTTCTTCAGGCCCCTGGAAGCATTTTCAACTCAGGTTAGTCATTAAGAAAAAAGTCTCTTATTGCCAGGAGCTCTAGGAAGACGTTATGGAGGAGGAAGGTGAAAATTAGAGTGGCATCTGCCAGGAGCAGGTTAGGGAGAGGAAATCTGGCCATGAGCCAACAAGATACACCGTATAGCTTCTTTAAGTCCCTGTCAGCCCTGTTTCCCAGGGCTTCCTGCTTTGGACCACCCATGGACACATTCAGAACCACCTAAGTAAACTATGCAAAGCACAACCCTAAAGACTATGCTTATTAGAGATGAGGATATTTTGAGAAAGAATTTGTATAGGGTGGAGGCAAAAACAGTCACCCTTGCCTGAATTAAATTTGGGGGAAAACTCTGATCCTTCATTTCTGACTGCAACATGTTGGAGTTGCACTTTTCTTACTGAAAGTACAACCCACCCTTCTAGAAAAGCCATAGACAGAGATAAGACATGGGAGACTTGCTCCAACTTGTTCTATTTACCTTGGTGAATTTGAGAAAACATTCAGCTATCCAAACAAAATATATCAAGGACAACACTGGCAATAGCTTTAGAGTTATACTCACCCACAGATACTAATCTAGAAGGTACATAGGGAGTTCATAAATAAGTAACAATAGGCTTCATACTCAGTATAGATAAAGATTTCATACCAGAAGTGAAAACATAAGCAAGTTGGCATAAGCTGAAGTCAACAAGGGCTTAGATCAACTGAATAATTGTGAATTTTAAAATCAGAAGGGAGTCTATGAGCTCTTATCTGAAGTCCTGTGTGTACAGGCCAAAGAATTCAAATGAAGCTTTTAGCATCCAGCTAGTAAGTTCTATTGAAACTAAGGCAGAGGTTTTAAGAAGACATTCATAAAAGATTGCAAGGTTGGGAAATCCCAACACAAGCCCAAGGAATTTCTTATTATGATTAATCACCTTGCATTGTTTAAAAAAGTAGTAATCTGAAATTTATTTCTAGACTAAATTTGTGTCAAATTTACTTCCAGCAGCTGCTAAATCTCATCATGCCTTTTCTGCTATATCAGGATTATCCTAAGTCAATTGTGGTCAAGAAAGCACTCAACAGCTTAATAGGGCTATAATGTTAAAAAAAAAAAAAAAAAAGGTAACATTAAAGAGAAAAATTACACTTCTTATCCAACCCACTTGGGTGTGTTGCCTGTGGCTGCAAGCTACCCCAAGGACTTGACCAGATAGGCAAAACACCTCACATGGCCAAGGGGGAGTTGCCCCAGAATGATTTATAGAGGAGAATTGTTTCATCAACACTGCACGTGATGAGCTTCAAGCAGCCTGCCAGTAGTCTGCATTTACACTAGTCTGATCTCTCATTCTTCATGTCCAGCAGGGGCTTTTGGAGGGAAACACCACTGTGGTGTTTTATGGCTTTAGAAATGCTATTTCCCAGTGTCTTCCTCCCCATCCGCAACCTGACTACTATTCTCCACAGTCTCACTTCTGGCTCGGCCTGATAAGATGCTGGTTATTTCCTGCTCTATGGGACAGAAAGCAGTGGAGGATGGTTTGGTTTTCCAGAGATTTCCCCCAGAGGGAGGAGTTACAGCAATCCCCAAGGCAGTGTGGGAAAACCCAAGGTGCCAGAATTCTGATAAATTGGACTACTTATTAATTTAACCCCTTATTCTCTTCAGTGTTTTGCTTTGAATAAAATGACTGGGAAGGCTGCTTGGGACTGGCTACCCACCATCAGTACAAAGGAGGGACACATATAGCTTGAATTGGCTCACATTACCACAGCAAACCTCACTTATGCTATAGCCCTTTAGCAGGCAAGAAGAGGGGTGGAGAAGTATGCAGGTATAGACCTGCATACACCTGGAGGTGACAAGGGCTTGTAGCTGGACTGAGCAGAGCAGAAGGGGAAATGACTGTTCAGCTGCAACAACACCATTACCAGGTGACCCTTTTCTGGGCTGATGCCGTCATCTCTTAAAAACTCCCTTGAAAACACTTGTTGATGAAAAAGTCATAAGGAATGACAGCTGGGTGTGGAATACAGTGATGGCAGTGCAACTATAACATGGTGAGGGTGTACCTGCTAGGAGCTCTTGTAATATTGACAATTTAAACAAAAGCATATCTATATATTGTCTAATCAAAGACAGTAGAGTTCATAAAGGGCAAGTGGTAGGTTGCAATCCTACAGCATGCCCTACCCAGGACATCTCAGCGTTGCTTTCAGTTTCAGTCTTTGCTTTTAGAATTGGGGCAGCATTTCCCCACCACTGAAGATGCCTAGCCCCTGCCTGTGTTCAGAGTTGCACCTGCTCTGAGCTACCACACAACACTGTTACTGGCTGCCTGCAGTAGCTTCCCTGCAGGGGGATGTCCATTCATCCATCCTCTCAAGGAATCGGCTGATTCACTGGGATGGATCACTTCTTTCCCTCATCAGAAGGCAAGGGAAGCAGGAATGATGCAAGAAGGCTAGGAGAAAAAACTAAGGGTATTGGCTAATCAGTATTTAGGGAGGATCGTACAAGTAACTAAAATAGGATATTATGTTAATATTTTAATTTAGAAAGACAAGTTCTGGGAAAGGGATGAGTGTGTCTTTTAGATCACATGGAAAATCCATCTTCCCTGGGTGCCCCAAGGGATATGAGATTAGCAGAAGAGATCTACCCTGCTCCAGAGTTTGGCATCTATCTGAGTGCAGGTTTGGACTGTGCTGATCCCTGCCAATGACACTTGAGTCACACCAGACTCAGCTTGATCTATGCCTCCCAAAGCAACACTCTCTGCAAAGGCTGTGAGCATTCATACTCTGACTTGTAAATGGAACAAATTTCCTCTAAAATCATGAAGTAAGAAGAACTGGGGGGTTGTCCCTGCCTGCATCCCCTTCATGTCATTTTAACAGAGTTGCTTTTAAGAGCATAACACCCTCTCAAAATTAGTACAAACATTTCCTTCATCGCCTTGCTCTGACACTAATGACTAAAACATATTTCTACAGTGCACATCCAACATTCTCACTGCACAGCTCTCCTGTCACTAACAGCAGCTGATGCGTTCAAATGAACAATTGGCAATAAATAAAAATTACAAAAGCAGATTACAAAAGCAGGAGCTGTGGCCTGGGAGTACTCACAAACCAGAGAGGCATTACAGTCCTTTCCCCTTTAGGTCACTAGTATCTACTAACACCCAGTTTGTCAAGCTAGGCTGACTCTTTGTCTTTGGGCCTGGAGGACTCCTATAGAAATGTAGGGCTTGTAGCCAGCAGATCCCCCTCCCCTTTCCGTGGGCTGGTGTTTACTTCTTTCCTACAGGTCTACTCCCCACACATACTTTTTTCCTCACAGTTTTCTCATCTGACCTAATTTGTAAAAATTGGAATGATATTCAGTGCAATCAACTCTTGAGCTGTCTGTATAAGCAACTTTGCAGTACTGTGCAGACTATCCATATCTATATGGTAATATTTCCAATTGGTGGTGTTTGGCTTTATGCATTAATAAAACTGTACTACCTTCCAATACTCCAACCAGCACACTCACCAAGAGAACTTTCCATTCAGTCCTTCCGAGCTCCGTGCAAAAGCTATCTAAAACAGAGGTGAATTTAATATTGTCATAACAGAAGCTTTCAGCCTTTATGGTTGTTTTGAGTACTGAGGTATGTGGAAGATCAGAGTAGGTGTTCTTGTGAACGAGTTTGGACTCAGCTTCTAAAAAAAGGGTTTGCTACTCTGAGCCTGAGCTGAAGAACCGAGGTGTTCCCATCTATCCCTCCATTGTGGCCAACAGTTCCCAGATAAGCAAATATTTTGCATCATCCCAAAACAATCGGCTTTCAGCTGCATGTCCCAGGATCTGTTTTCTCTCTAGCTGTCTTTGGGGAAGTAACATTTCTGTTAGGACAGGCTGTCTGCACATACATTTTTTTGTATATAGTGTTGATGATGTCAATATTCATCATGCAGGGATAAACTGAGCACTGCATGTGTGACTCTGCAAGGCCATCTCTTAACTTTCTTCAGGTTCATTATGGTAAGTCTCCCTTTTCATAACGCATATATAAACAGGGGAATAGGCAGCTGAAGCACTAAGATTATTCACCTTAGTAAAGGACTAGTATTATCCTTGCATCCTTTCTCTTTTTGGAAAATCCAGTTGTCTCTTGTAGTAGGTTGGAAACATATGGACTGATTTGTTCTGCTTTCCTGGGGGGGAAAAAAACCCAACAAAACACAAGCCTGTGTGTAGCTTTCAGAGGCCACAGTGTGCTATCTGTCATTGACAACAAGAAGAGTGGTGGTAGGAAATAAGAATAAGCTACTAAGATCTAGACTCACACAGACATATGAGTACCCGTATTTAGATGCTCATGTCAAGCAATATTAAGTGCCTAATGATAGCCAGGATAGTTTTAAGAAGAAACATTTTAATGAGACTTGATATCTGGATGGAAGGTGTTAAGTCAGCGCTTGCCATTGTAGCGGGGAAAAAAATCAAGAACCAGTTGAAACAGCTTTAATGTTCTCAACAAGAAACTCATTATGATATTCTGCATATATATTGTAAATGCAGTTACTTATCAAGATCCCAGCGGAGATCAGCTTTTCATTCCTATTTCTGTGTAAATCACTTGACTGTTGCATTCTATTAAAGCAGTACTGAAGTAATTTTAACTTGTCAAATTTTGGCATAGCATTTCGATGACATTAAGCAAGATTCTTCTAAGACTAATGTGCCTTGGTATGTCTTCAGCGCCCAAGATTTGTGATTTTTAATTATGCCATATGCAGCCAAATCTTTCAAAAGAAGTGTGAAAATGTACTAATTAACAGGGAGGTGGAGGGGGAAAGATAAACAACTAGTCAGAAGATAATACCTCTATGCATCAGTACATTGCAGGGTAAATTAGCTCCTGTTAAGGTTGGTAAGTCTTTACAGAGGGTTATTTCACCTCTGGGAGATGTCACTGAGGCCTCAATGGAAAATGTCAAGGGGTGAAGTCAAGAAGCATCCTAGGAGGCTAGACTATGCCTCATGTCCTGGAGTTCTGCCTGGCTTGAATAACTCTTCCTTGACTCCTTTCTGGGAAAAGGTTACAAGGAAACATCAAGTTTGGACACATTTATTATCATACCTTGAAAGTGAACTCACCAAGCAAGAAGCAAGAAGAAGGGAAGACTAATTTGCTCTCAAAGACTCATGATTAACACAGATATTTTCAATTATGTGTGATTGTTTTATCTGAACATTATATGGATCAAAGTCATTTAATCTGTCAGTCAGATCAGGTCTTCATCTCACATCTGGAAGGAGAAAAACAAACAAGAAAATGGAAGGTGCTGTTCTCAATTACAGTCCTCTAGGCAAATGATAATTATTGGATTTGTTATTGTTAAGGGAGAAACTTCAGAATGATCCACAGAAATGGTCGGTTCGAAACACTGGTCTGTGAATTTCAGTTTAGATATCAATAAGTTACATTTCCTAAGAGAAACACCCTGGCAGAACTGCTTGTGGGTTTTTTTCCACTTTGTTTTGAAAATAAAAAAAAAGTGGGAAAAAAAACCAAACCACCATCACCCTCCCCAATAAAATCTCATATTATTCTTTTATTCTCTACCTTTTATTTTTAGAAAAGAAACAAATGTTTCTACCAGAAAATAACTTTGGGATTGTAATTTTTTTTGCCAGTAATTGATGTATAGGTTTTGATTATGCCTAATAAGCATAGCTTTTAAGAACATTTCTGCCATGGATCTTCAGTCCACCAGAAGAACCTTTACAGATAATCTTCAGATTTCTGGGTTGTAAATTAATTTCAGCTTTGCCCATGATCAGGCCTTAAGATAATAGGATGCGACTGCTGGCATTTAGAGAAGGTGCCAGCTTACAGAAATAGTTTCTGCTACATTGCATAGAAAGAGTGAAAGCTGGCAAGAGTTCTAGGCTAGCAAGCATGGAGCAGAGATGAGTTCCAGCACAAAACTCTAGAGGAGGAGGGTTTTTAGGTCACTTTCATAACACTTAAGCATTTAATGAAACGGAGATTTGCAGGGCTCTAGCAGCTTTCAACCAACGAGTAGGTTCAATGGATGACTTTTAAGAAATCAATAAAACATAACTAAGAAAAACTAGCCATTATCATTAGAGTTAAGTAGTTATCCAGAAGCCTGTATTAGCAAGGGAAAATCTATATGGGTCCACAAATTCATACGGCTGAGGATCTGAGCAAAAGGCTCTTGTGTCAGAGTAGAAGAAACAGTGCAGCCTCCTGGAGCTACATGAGTTGCAGCTTTCCACAACTGAAGCCTTCTGCTCCCTCCTCTTCTTCCACGTTCCTGCAGCACAGACTTCTCTGGCCTGCTGCCAGAAAGCCAGAGACTTTGCCATGAAATACTTTCCTTCTACCATGGCAGAGATCTGCTGAGCAACCTCTCCAAACCATGTGTGTTGGCAAAGCAACTTCGACAACCCCAGTCAGCTGACTGGGAAACCCACGTCAAGCCTTTGTTCTGCCCTTATCTCACTGGAATGAACAAACCAGCCCTTGCTTCTGCATAAATTACTGGGGGATTATGCAGGCTTTTGGGTACACCCATTCTTCACATCACACAGTCCAGCTAAGGAGGGCAGCCTGGTGGAAAAGAAAATAAAATCAAGCCCTCCACCATTTAATGAAATTAAAAGGTTTAAATGTGCCCACCCACAATGGGACCAATACAAACTTGTCTGAGTTCAGAGCTGATGTTGGCCTTAGACACGATGAGTAGGTAAACTTGGCGCTTTGCTACTCTTCAAAGACTTAGGGTATATCAGCTGGATGCTCTGTTGGGAGACAATACAGCCTCTTTGAACTCATATGTTGGAGCACAGCATCTTGATATGTAAATAGCCTTTCCTGTCTTTCAGAGGTGCTCTGTCCCAACTTCTTTAAATAGAAGTGAAAGGTCCTTTTTTGATCGTTTACTCTATCACACAGCAGAACACAGGCTGTTCAGCTTCTCCACTGCTGCTGCTGTCAAGCCCACAAACTTCAAAACTGGGTTGGGCGGTTACTAAACTTTCCGTACGGATGCCAAGTGATGGAGGATTTGCCACATCCTTTGGCATATAACTACTTTATCAAACTTTCTAAGGAAAAAAAACTTAAAAAAAAACCCCAACAACTGCAATTCAATATTCACAGACTTCTATGTCTGGGACTGGATACTGCAATTTCTTCAACTGCTTAGTTAAACATTCAATTTTTCTGCCTGCACATCTGTTTATAGGCAGTGCTCAAGTCACCCCTTAATCTTTTGTCATAAAATAAGTTTATCTAGCTCCTGTATTATCTGGCTGCAAGGCATGTTTTCCATATGTGAAACTGATACCAACCTTAAACTATGGGTATAATGGTCAGTGCCACCATAAATTAGGTCGTTCATATGTAAGATGCTTTGAATGGTTTAAAACTGGCCAGATTTAAATAATGACACAGAAAAA
Organism: Falco cherrug; assembly: GCF_023634085.1. Taxonomy (NCBI): domain Eukaryota; kingdom Metazoa; phylum Chordata; class Aves; order Falconiformes; family Falconidae; genus Falco; species Falco cherrug. The sequence goes on along the minus strand of NC_073704.1, from coordinate 26,518,577 downwards.
AAAACTGCTTAGCCATGCAGATTCCTGCGGCAAAGTTTGTAGGAAGACGTAAGGTTTTTAATTAGACCAACTGATATAGCTGGGAAACATGGGAAACGGCAGGCACGTGCTTCTAGTCAAGTGAGCCCTTTGTCAGGCCTGAGATACAAGAAAAATACTTCAGGCTAAATACAGGTTAAGAACAAGCTGCTTTGAGTTTTACTTTATTATGTTAATCAGTCAATTTGAGAGAAAGGTGTGCTTTGTGTTGTAATTCCTCAGCTCATTACATGTAGAAGAGTTCTTAAATTCCAGTTTGCTGATATGCTTAGGACATATTTTATTGCACAATTTGCCCATCATTCAGCCTAGTAAGGAAAACACCTAGGAAGTGAAACTGAGTAGGAGCAAAATTCACTCGATGCCTATCGTAATTCTGCAGTGTCTGTTCACTGACACTGTATTTGGGAATGTAGACCTCTTCAGTGGCTCCAGATACCTCCCTTTCCCTCCCATAACAAAACTGTATTCATTGAAAATCCAAGGGAGATCAGGGAAGCTGTTCCACCAAATACTAGTTTCATTATAATCTAAATAGACAAGCCTAAGTTCACTTTACTGGCTTCACAGATGCTAATTTTAAAGCAACACAGTCTATATTTCAAGGGCAGGAAGACCCATTAGATTATCTGCTCTGACCTCCTGCAGACTTGCACATTGTATTGTTTAATAAAAGCAAACTGTACAGAGCAGGTGCTCCAAGCCAATCCCCTTCATTTCTCAGTCAGTTTTGAAGTCCCCTGTCCTTTTTCACAGTCACTTAAATCTTGGCATGTTGTAATGCTACAAAATATGCAGATAATGTCCTGAGCTGAACTCCTTCAGGGCGGCAGTATCAGAAAAGCAAATATACAAATGTTTGTGATAGTTAGTGTAAATAATGAGGCAATGACAGTGGAGCAGAGAGAAATTTCCTGGAGGTTTAATGCCTAGCCAGGAGGAGCTGATGCTCTGAACTGATTTTGTTCAGTTATTAAATGTCTTGACATGGTCCATAAATAGATCATTGTTGCTATTGTTATATAAGGAAAAAGGAAAATTAAGTATACATTTAGAGCCCTGTGGCATACAGCTTTGTTTCTGGGTCTCAATTACCACATACATTTACGCAGAATAAATGTTTGCAAGACTCTGGACCTGAGTGGTCAAATCATTTCTCCAAAATCCACCATTTCATGTCAAAATTCCTCATTGGCTCGTGAGCCTCTGGTTCTGCATGACCTGCTGCTTTCCTGAAAACAGGAAAAAAGACTGAAGGAAGGGCTTTGTCTTGAGGTCCCATTTCTATCTCTCTGAATAATGTTACTGCAGGACCTACAGGTCACCTGGCAACATTACGGGAGTATTTAATTATCCCTGGGAAATGCTGTGTCCCATAGCTGTGACACTGGTGAGCAAACCACATAAAACTCAAAGATGAATTTGAAAAGCAAATTCTTAAAGGCTTGGACATTTCTCTGAGCATAGTCTGGAGAAATCTTTTGTGCCTCTGCCAGTAAAACTGTTTCACAAATTTTCAGTGTTCTGCCTACTGCTTTGATCTCTTTTTTCCCCATCTCTGCCTAATCTTGCAGGTCACAGAAAGGAATGAAACCAAAAAATTGTTATCTATAAAAGGGTCACGAACCACAACAGTTACAAATCCCTGTCATATTTCTGGAACCAGTGCATTCTCACACTTAACTCAAGAAGCAGTCTTTGAAAGTCTGATAATTTCAGATTCATTTGGATCAAGATTGGGCAGAGCTTTTCCACACCTTGACCTGAAGCAATACGCACATCACAATTTGGAAGGACAAGAGTCCTTTTTCTATGCACGACTTCCTTTCTTTTGTGTCAGACCACTGGAGGATTTGTGTAATAACCAGAGAATTGTGAGACCATTTCTTGTCCTATTTTTCCCCACAATCTGCCCGTACAGCTCCAGAGCTCAAAAGCAGAAGCAGAAGAGATGGAAAAGAGATGCAGACAACACTCATCTCTCAACATCAAGTCAGACGTTCTCAGTTTAATTTCAGGATGGTGCAACTGAGCTCTTGGAAACATGTATGCACATACCCTATGGGCATAGAGAGATTTGTCAGTTTTTGTAGAAGGCTGAAATATATTTGGAAGCTGTAAGACCACGGCCATTCTATATCAAAGGCAATTTCACAACAAAACACTGTAGCGGTCCATTTATAGAAACAGCATACTGCGCTCTAGCTGCTGTGGGTAAAACCAAATACCCTCCCTGCCTTCCTAAAACAGCACAAACAACACAACCTTCCCCCAGAAGGGCCATTTCCATAAAATAAATAAAAATAAAGAGGAAAACATTGTCCTGGAGGAACAAGTTGGGAACACAGAAGCAATGTTTCCAACCCAAAGTTGTCACATGAAGGGGTGGTGGACAGGAGAAGGCAGTAACCAGCGGGAATACTTTGTGGCTATGTAATTTGCTAAGCTGAGGCAGACAGGAAGAAGGCTGATGGAGGACAGGCATTTATTTTAGAAAGGAAATCTGAATCCCAGTGGAACGACCACAGTGGAATGAATCCAGCCAAGAGAAGTGGAACAGGGGTCATAAACAACAGAAATCAAGGTCAAGAAGCAAGGGACTGCTGCGAAACCTATCTGAATAGTAGGAGGAGGCTTCCAAAAAGAACATAACTATGAGCCCACAAGGTCTCCAGACTCCCAGGACCACCAAGGATGTCTGTAGCTATCTAACTTACTCTCAAGACAGTACTTGACATCTCTTCCAGCTTTCTTCTGATCTTCTCATTTGATCTGTGACCAGCAGGGGTGTCCAGATCTGCCTCTCTGGAGACTTTACCTCTCTGTGTTTTACAGCTGTTACCACCACACCTTGCCATCTCCACGGGACACAAACTCTTCAATGCACCCCTCCTTTCCACTATGGTAATTATACTGTCTCCCTTCCACTCACACTAACATTCTCAGTAGACAGCAGTATTGAGTATGTTAAAATATAACAAATTAATTCTCCATATGACACCCAGAGAGAAATCTGTGTTGCCTGGTTCAATCTCCCTGATACAGGAAAGTATTTCTTTTTTGGTGAGAAGAGACAAGCATTAAAATATCACAGCATCATTAGAACACTTACCGAATTTTGTTACACAGACAGGAGAAAGTATGTTGAGTATTTACACAAATATGTGAAGTTTTAAGTGAAGCTAATTTTCCCAACTGCAATCACACATGAGTATATTACTTCCACACCAATCCATTTGAAACTTTGTGGATATACAGTTGGCCAATTAATTTCAACAAGATTGAATCAATAAGATGCCTGGTGGCATGTAGCTGCTATACTGCCTTTATGTTTACATGAGTGGATCCGCTGGGTCCACTGCAGAATGTCACTGATGGGAATAATAATTATATGTATATGAACACACCTACTATGCACTTCAAGGTGTAGCTGTTTTTCCAGATTTCTGTCTTTCAGATTCAAAAATAATGCAAGGAAGTTAGTACTTTCATAATGCTTCCAATACTTCTGTACCAACAGAAAAAAATTAACACAATAAATATATTAACAGGGTTGAATGTAAAGACCATGGTGATTTGGCTACCCTCAGCTGGTTTTTGGGATGGTCCATTCTTCATCCATTCCAAAGTCGTAACACAAACATCACTGAGATCATCTATGTCAATAACAAGATTTGCCAAGAATAAAATTAAACACAACATATAGGTTTCCCATGGCATCTTTTACTGAGAGATATCCCTTTTTGAAGAAGCCTAAACTGCTAAAGGCCTGAAAGGCGTTATTATTCTTACAAGAACTTCCAATCTGAGAAGCCATCCTTCATCTTGGGAATTTATTTCAGATGGGGACCAGGCAATAATTGCCGTCCTTCTACACAGACTTGTCTTATAATAAGAAACATGTGCACAGCTGGAAGGGTGTGAGGTTGGGATAGAACTGGCACTGGAGATGTGCACGTTCAAGAGCAGATGGAGCACTGCTTTTTATTAAGAAGGGTAGAAGAAGTAGATTCGAAACACCTGGCAGAAAGGTGCTTGCTTTTCCCTTCAGTCTCCTGGAAGCCATTGTGGCAGTGGAGGAACTTACGTGCAAATGCAAAACAACTCAAAAATAAAGGGGAAAAGTGTAAATAGGAAAAAAGATTAGAAACTGAAGAACTTTCTGTAATAACTATGAGGGACTGCGTAATTCAGAAGCAGACTGATGCTTCTCAGCTGCACTGCAAATATCAAATTTTGAAATATAAAAAGTTAAGATTAACTTTATTTGGAAAAGATGTATCATATTACTATCTTGGAAGTAATCTAACATAATTTTAGAAAAATCCATTAGTCATTTCAGAGACTGCAGCTTACCAATATCTACACCTACAGAGTGACCCTACATTTTTCACTCCATATACCTAGAGATAGCCCAAATAAAAGAGAGCAAATATAAAACAGCCACCTGGCCAATCCTTTGCATAACAGAGTCTGTGAGAAGCTGTGCACCAGTTTCCTGAGGCAGAATATCGTTTATCATCAGAAAACAGAACAGACTTTTATCAACCGTTTGAAATAACTGGGAAGAAGTTGTAATAGAGATAATGAGCTACAACTCCATAGAAAAGGCTGAGTCAGAAATTCTCACTTTTACAGAAACTTCTGTCATATAAAGATTTCCATAAAATGGCAAACACACCCCAAAAGGAAGCTCTGAGCAGAGCCCCTTTGATGAAAATGGAATTGACAGAAAGAAAAAAGGAAAAAAAAAAAAAACAACAACGAACAAATTCTGAAAATAAGCTTTTTTTCCAAGTTTTTCATCAGATTGCCTTGATTTTTTTAAAGATCTATCCAAAACCACTGTACTTTGTGAGCTGATCCCCAAATACTGAAGAATACAACAGCATTACAAATAGAAAGTATTCAGCATGATTTGTTCTTACCCTTTTTCTACCCTGGGTAAAAAGACACGCACAGTGAAGAAGCGATCACAGTAATGGCATAAGATTGCTTCAGGGACAGGTGTGAAGAATAGATGGATGTTGCTTCCACATCAATACTCCTGTAACCTCAGAGACAGTTGCCTGAGCTAACTCTGGTTCATGCACTCATAACTTGCTGTGATTGATATTGCACATTTCTTTGTCCCTATTACTGACCAAGGCCATAAATCCCAATTATGGAAGACAGTAGAGTTCAAGCTGCTGCTATATTTCACAGCAACACTAACGCAGAGGTTACCAAAGGTCACCTTGGCCAGAAAGCAGGACTACAGCACAGTAAGCCTATATCTTCACTATTCAGCTGCAACATCTTTCAGGCTGAATGAGCTTTGATTACCCTCTATCAGACCCCTAAGCCACATTCTTCTCTCAGAGCCAGGGACAGAGTCAAGATACACGATCTCCTGTCTTGTGAAACACACTGGCAAAGTGTGTCAGCCCGTTCTCCAGAGGTTAAATGAAATGGGAGCCATTCCTACAGCTGAGGCAGCTGAGGGGTGAGCTGTGGTACAGGGAGAGGGAGCCCTCTGAATATATAGTTCAGCCCAACAGCTGGCCTGTACAAGACTACAGATATTTTTTTAAATTTGAAAAATATAAATAATTCTGTTATTTTATGCAAAATCTGAAGACCTACCCATTTAAATGCGCTCAGCCTGTATTTAAAGCTTACTGATGTAAGAACTCCAAAGCTCTGGTTAACGATAGATAAAATTGCTTTAAGAAACACAATATATAACTTTTAACTTGTTATTTCCAAAACACAGAAAGAACACAGCCTAAACAAAAAAAATTAAAAAAATCTGAATTCTTCTACGTCTTTGTCTTTCAGGGCAATATCCTGACACTGTTTCAGAATTTGGTGTGCATCAGAGGCAGATACCAAAAGGTTTACCATCCCTCAGCTGCTTCACAGCAGCCTCAGAAGCCAATTTCCCTGATGGCTGTGGGGTAAAGATGCAATTCCTCCATTTGTGCTGCATTATGTGGCATGTGCTCACATAAAGGGAATGTTACCAAACCTTTTTCCGTTTCGGAACACCCCACCAAAGGTCAGTCAGTATGCTCAGGAGACTGAGCACATGCAGTCTGGAAAGGCTTCTTCCATCATAACTAGAAACTGAAAGCACCTCCATTCATGCATACAGGCACATTTCATATACACTGGCTACTGGCTGAATCAAGTTTCTGCTTGGGAATTTGATCAGAAATATGGGATATGCAAGTTTGGGTTTCACATTACGTGACACATTCAATGAATTTCAAGTGTGAAGAAGTACTTTCTTACTAGACAGCGTCCAGTCTAGAGTTGAATGTCTCAGATGAGAAATCCTTATAACAGATTTATAACAATGCTGTGGAGTAAGGAATGATCTTCTTCTTGTCCCCAAGCACACAGGGCATCTATGATCTAGAAAGGCTTCTACTCTTGAATGAAGAGTCAAAATGAATCATCAAACAAGCATACAGGCATATTACATGCCCTGGATGCAGGATGAATCAAGTTATTTACCAGGTCATCTAAAGCTCTGTAAGTGTAAGACTATAGCGGACCATGTGCCTGCTTTATAGATTTGGCTGGTATTCAAACTATGTATCCCACCTCGTTTCATCCCTTTTGCTCTATTTATATGCCTTGAAGCAGAAGGCTTAGCATGCCCTACAGTCTCTAGAGATCTGGAGATAGGAGGGAATATTCCCTTAATTATCCCGTATCCCAGTGGTATATGTCACAAGCCAAAGTGCATAAAACTCCTGGCCTGATTATCATTCACATGCTGTGTGGAATTTATTAAATTCCTCATCCCACAGCCATTTAATCAGTGGTATTAGTGGAATGAGATATTTACCCCACTGGGTGGTATGGACTGGGGCAGGAAAACATGCCAGGAACAGCTTTGCTGATGCCTATTTATAAAGACAGTGTAATTTTCTCTCCCCCTCCCTTTCCTTAGTAGAATCAGTTAGAGCTCCGGCAACAGAGCAGGGTTTATTTGGTGTCTTGTTTTCTGCAATAAATCTCTGCTCCTGATGCTTTTTGAGCCACAGCCAGTTTAATTTGCCTATTGACTATTAAACTCTGTTTATTGTTTGCACGGGATCTTTAAGAATTAAGCCTTTCTTTCTCCCTCTCCCAGATCCAGGTTGGATTTTTTTTTTTAAAGGGATTTGGAGTTGGGCTGAGAACCTGAGAAAGCCATTTCCTCTTAAAAATAAAGCTCTCAGGGCATTACCCCATGAGCACTGCCCCCAGCCTGGCTGGCTGTATCTGCTTTAGACAGAGCGTATCATTCAGTCTCCTTGCTTGGACAGTCTTCAGATTCCCATTCAGTCTCTTTGCCCAGACAGTCTTCAGATTCCTTGCTGAGATTGCAAATTGCAACCAGCTATTGTTCTTACATTTCAGCCATGCCATTAGCTGTGACTTGGACTCCAGAGCACTACAAATTGTTTCTGTGCACAGTGAGTGACAGTTTCCATTCCAAACATTGAAGGACTGTGTCCATTCCAACTTACTAAGCCCCTAAAATAGAGGGATAAGTCATGTGAATGGGTCTTTCTCCCTACTGATGTGCAGCTTACCTTACAGCTGACTTTCCAGAAAGATGTCCCAGCCTCCATTCCCATTTTCTGTAGTCTAAATTGAAGCTCTGGAAGTATCCAGCGTCTTTGCTCTTTTTCCCTGAAGGACTTGCATGACTATACGGCTTTCTGCAGTATGCTGTGTTAGATGTGTCTCCATACAGGACAGATCTCTGGAGCATGGCTAAGTTGCTGTCCTGAAAGTTCATTTACCTTCATAAAGCCATAAGGGAACAGTACAGAGTAATAGAGGGATGGAGAAACATCTGGTTAGCCAACAAGTGGGCCACAGGAGTAATGAACCCTGTGTTTTAATAGGTAAGTCTGCACCTGCACACGATTTCCAGCTTCTGCACCAGCAACAGCTCCAGAGAAGGATAAATAATTAAGACAATAAGGCTGAGGTGGAAAATGGCTATGATATTTGCCTCCCTTAAAAGCACAATAGGGACGTGCCTAAAACCAAACACAGTTGAGTTTCTCTAACTGAACTTTGACTGACCCCAGAAGCCCTCTTAACTGAACAGACTGGTGAATCTACCCTCTGTAATCTGAATAAGCACTGATTATTTTTCGGTTGGTCTAAGGACTTGTGACTCTGCCTTATCCGGAACACAAGAACCCTAAAACCCCATGATTACATGACTAAAAACTACGTGGGCCATGACCCCTGTGTTGCACAGCCATCCCACAAGAGCCTGCTATGCTCCTATGGCTATTTCCACATGGAGCCACTTGCTACTCCAACATACAAACATGGTGCAAAGGTGACTTGAATCTGGGTTCTGGAAGAGCTTGATCACGATTACACCAAACCATACATGATTCCTCTTGCTGTACTTTATTTTTAGAGAAAAACATCAAATTTCCATTAAAATAGCCTTCTCCATGTGAAAAATAGTATAGTTGACATTAGTCAACAGTTCAGTGGGTAACATCTTTAATTTCAAAGGCAAGCAAGTTTGAGGAGAGCCAAGACCGCGGGACAAGGTCTTGAAGGGCAGACAAACTGTTTGCTGAAATGCACACTAAAATTGAGTTTTCTCCAAGAACAATATGGTATGTTGTATTCAAGGGATCTTGTTCAATTTGGAAATCAACTGGTGCTAAAGCCCTTCTTCTCCTTCTGTGGAGCTAAACTCAAGTTAAACTTCTGACTCTCCTGCTGTCAAAGAGCCCAGCTGAGAAAAAGCACATCAAAAGCCCGTGTGCTTTTCACCAGTAACATCCCTTTGTACAGAGACACCAACACTGATCAGCTTTCACACCCATAAGAAACAGGCTGGAAGACATTTAAGAGCTCAGAAAAGCACTTCAGAGGACATGTTATTATAAAGGTGCAGTGTAGCTGGAAAAGTGATGATGAGGACCTCTTGAAAGATGTTCACACTATTGTAGCTTCTAACCTGTTTTAGCCTTGGGTCAAAATCTTGCTCTAGGCAAACACATATGAGAGAGTTTATGTACAGGGGAGTCCAGGATAAAGAGCAACAGGCAAAAATAAACAAGGAGAAGCAGTAAATATTGCATCAGCATTTAACTGCAGTTCCACAGCTACCACGAATGCAAAAATTAAAGTAAACCTCAGTGTTTTACCTAGATGCTTCCCAAGCAGGGAATTATAAGACCTACGTTTTATATGATCCTCTTCCATAACTATATAACATACTTTCATTTCAGGAGCTCTGGTTCTATTTCCCATACTTGACAATAATTATACATATGATGGTGGACAAGTTAATTGCTTTCTGTCTCAGTTTACCCATGTTTTAAATAGCTTTAGGACTAAAACTCAGAACCACATTTGCACATGATCCTTTGCATATGTGCCCTCATCACTGACAGTAATGAAGAACATCCAACATAAACTAACCAAGCTCTACCCCAACAGAAGCAAAATAGATAAAGTGTACCACAGAGTATGTACTTAATTTATGAATCCTGCATTCATGTTTTAAGACACTCTGTGTGTGACTGGATCTTGAAAAGAAAATGGTACTGAATATAAACTGTGAGAAAAAGCAAATAATAATTAACAATAATAATAGTAATAATAACAACAACAGTAGCAGAAATAATACCATAAATAACCTCTCCGATTTCAAGCAAAACAGGAGAGAGTAAAAGAAGTGTTTATGATATTCTTTCCATCAATATTCAAGGTACCAAAGATCTAACTTAATACCCTCCTGCAATGTCAAACTGCATAACCTGATGAAATGTGTGGTTACCTTACTCTACTAGGAAGATGTTTACAGGTGAAAAGAAGAGCCATGTTAGTAATTTTCAGCTTTAAGATTTCAGGATGGGCACATTGGCCACTCACACTCAAATATGGGCAGATATTTTTTTTGAGGTTTTCACAATACTTTTGCCATGTTCTCATAGAATTTAATATAGTGCCTTCCAGGCTTTAACAGACTACTTCAATGTATGCTAATGAAAATCCAGAGGTGTGACAGTGGCCACAGATCTATTGCATCAGTGAAGTGACAAATATTTTCTTGCTTGCTTACAAACAACCAACAAAATAATTTCCTTCAAATTTTGCATGCTTTTATGAATATCCAAATGGCCAAGTTTGCTTTAACCAACAGTTTCCAAGACTAATGCTGCTGATTCTGTTACCTCAAATGATAAACTGTGCACAGAAATGATTCATATTCTTTACTGCAGCTCTTGGCCTATATTTGCTGAGAAAATAATTGTAAACATCTGTCCTGACGGGTCACTGACTGACGGATCCACACTAACGTTCAGACATATTTACAGCTAAGGAGGTTTCCAAATGTAAAGTGGTGTTCTGGGAGTGAATAGGCTGGCCAACTGCTGGTGAGTCATAGCTAAGAAATGCAGTACAGGTATGAGCTCATAAAACCCTCCACGACCTGCAGAATGTAGACGTGGAAACCATATCACAGAAAAACCCCAGTGCCACATAAACGCTGCCTGAATAGCACCAGCTAATTACAGATCAGAACTAGCCACTGAAAGAGAAAGCGTCTTTGTACAGTACCATTGTGTGCAAATGAAATGGAAAACTGTAAGCTGTGAGGCTGAAGAACCCTCGAACAGAACCACCGTGGGACTACTGCTCCTGCTGATAAAGGACAGGAAAGCGAAGGTGGCCTTGCTTGTAGGAGGGAGTTTGGAATTTGGAAACCAATGTTTGGGTCCTGGTCTTGCTGACAGATTTCCTCTCCTAAGTCTGAGCAAGTTCCTCTGAGAGAGCATGTGGCACATTCAAAATGGAGCTGTTAGCCCTTTTCTACCTCTCAGATACAACACTATCAAGGTTAGAGAGAGGCTTGAGCATCATTGCAGCAAGCCCAGAGAAACCCCATCACATTCAGACAATCTATGTGTTCCAAAACTGAATTAAAACTCTTGGCTTTTAAACGAACAAATGTTCTTGCCAGGCTGTTTCAGCAAAATGGAAACCCTCAGAGTGAGGCAGAGTTGGAACCAGTCAGAGAGGTGTGAAGAGAGTTTGTAAACATGTTCTCCCAATTATATTGCCATTTATAGAGAGCCTAACAGAGTGACTTGGGTAGCTGGCCAGCATAAATACGTATCATTCATATTATAAAAGCACAACACCATACTATGAAATGCCAGCTTGGATTAGGAAACCCAAATTAGTTTCATATATTGCTTTAGGAAGACTTTGACTGAGATCTGGAGTTCAGCTCTGATACCCATATTTTAATAATGACTGTTAAACAATAGCCTCCAAGAGGGATCTCAAATCAGGAAAACCTGCTTTAAAGTGAAAGGAATGCAGGTTTCTTTTTTTTCATACATGGTGACTTGATCCCATAGAATGCAGAGAACAAAGGGCATAGGACAATATCAGAAGATGCCTTACTTCAGTTAATAGAGTCACAGGCACAGCATGGATGTTTACACCTTCCTCCTCCTCCTTATACTCCATCATCTTTTCCTCCTCCTCCTCCCCTCCCCATTGCTTTGGCCAATCTAGACTAGAGAAGAAGCACCCTGGTTTTGTTTTCTCTTTTTCTAGCAGGGAGAGTCAAGCATTCCATGGCTACAAAGGGGTCAGTTCTCTGCCCCTTGAAACCACTGCACTGAGGTTAGCTGTCTTTGTAACAAATGTTTCCCAACTTGTGCATTGCAAAACAAGGGTAGATAGGGGAGGAGAAGGGAGTGAGGGGTCAGAAAGGCAATCAAGGGGGTTTGTGAGGCATTGGAATGTTATTACAATCTCAGGCCAAGAAAATCCTGCTATTCTCCTCCCTGTACCACCTTCATCTCCAAGGTCAAGTATTCCCTGCCAAGATCTCAGAAAACCTGAGCACAAATATGTCAAAGAGACTTCACCATGTTATCACCAGTAGATTTTTCACTCTTACTTTTACGGGGAATCACAAAAATGATTGACTTCTAGAAAGGGGTTATGACCTAAGGAGGCTGACAATCCTTATACTTACTGAACCAGGAATTAGGGGCTAGTCTGAGCACTAACACAGTGAAATGCCACTGAATAAAAAGTATAGATATGACAGCTGAGGTGTTAATTCCATACTTAAACTTTCATATAACTTTTTAACAGGACTAATCATTGAGATGAAATTGCACAGGCAATTAACTAATTTTCTGAATCAGAGTTTACTTTTTTGATGCTGGATGTTTGGAGAGTATTTTTAATTATGTACCCCATTCTTAGTCAGACCAATGCAACCACATGGACAAAGCTCTGCTAAATATAAATGTAACTAAAAGAAAGTATATGCCTCCATTTTCTAAGCAACTGAATTCCAGGACAGAGTGGTATAAAAACTTGTCTATTCTAATTTAGTAAAAGTCTGCACATTCACAAATAGTTGTTGCTTGCTGGTGGCATCCCATTCTGACTTCTAAGAAGTCTTGGAAATGAATGTCTAAAATACATCTGTCACAACCCTGGATTTGTCATATCAAATACAAATGGCACTGAAAGGTCTGCACCAGCTTCTCAGCATCTTTCTCAAGAGAAGTGAAGAAATGTAATGAATCTTTTTCAGATTTTCTTCAGAATTTGGGTTTGTTTCTCACGACCTTTTGTGATTTTTTGTTTTAATGATATGATGTTCCCTTTCCTTTACAGTATGTTTCTTACAGACAAGACTGTGAAGTAGTCTGGAGAAGCACATTCTCGTATGGATGAAAATGCAGGTTACTTTTTTTGCAGTCTATACTTAGTATACCACAAATAGCAATGCATGGAGTATCTTCCTACCTATCTGGCATTGACAGGAGTCCTTCAGGACTGGTTTCTCAGTCATCTCTGTGCTCACAGAGATGCCCTATAAGGTCCATTTCTTGACTTCCTGGAGCAACCATGAAGCTGGAATCCTCTAAGACAGACAAACCAAAGCAAGAGGAAGGTTTCTTAATGACTAACAATTTAAAAGGATGTAGAGACTTAATTTAGGGCCAGGAGCTGATTAGGTTTTATCCCCTGACAATTCCTGATTGAAGAGTGCAAATGCAATGCAAGGTATTAGTGATAACCTCCTCCCATTCTGAGAGGGGTGATCTTTGTGCAGCTCACCCTTCTTCCTAGACAGATGCCTGGCTCTGACAGGTCTCCATGAAGTACCTCAGGGGTCTTTCCACAGCTATGCAACGAGCACAGTGGGTCATGCAATTCAGCCCCGGAGGTGGCTCAAAGTGGAGGAGGTAGGAATTTTCAAAGGCTTTTTCTTCCTTACTTGCAGCTTCCCCTCCCCTGAGTGTCAGCTGAGAAAATTTTACATGCTGCTCTGTTATTCCTTTTGCAGAGGCTTTAAATAGCTTAAAGTGCTTGCATTCAAAGATGGTAAGAGCACTGTAGGAGCCTGTTGAATCCCTACCTCAAAGGACCTAAAACAGAAGTTTAAATCAATTTAGAGTACGAGCCTCTCCCAAAGCCCCCTCCCACTTCTTCACCCACATTTCTACCCTGGAGTCAATCCAGTTTCCTACTCTTTGTGCTGTATCATTTCAACTTTGAAAGAAAGGGAGGGGATACCAGGCAAGGGAGGCATCACTGCCTTCATGTATGGGCAGCTGGCACTTTCAAAGAGGGAGGTGGATGCATGGAAGTCCATGGTGGCATTTGTTGCGGCCTCTCCTACAGCAGCCTTCAGCTTGCCCCAGGTTTGGCAAAATGTGGGGCAGAAGACAACAGATTTGCTTCTCTCCCTGCTGAAACAGATAAAACAAGGATCCTCGTGTGCTTCCCAATCTGCTGGCCCTTTTGTACAATTCCTTCAGAAACCTGTGGCACCTGCTGCACATCTGTGAAGGGTTGCACTCAAGTCATTGTCAACAGATGGCAAAACATGCAAAAGCCAGTATTGTCTTCTGGGTTGCTCAGTTCAAGAGCTGGGAGGCTTCTTGACTGTGCTCATCTTCCTAAAACTATAAAAACTGACAGTGTAAAGATAGGCAGAATGATTTCATTAGGGCAACACACAAAGCAATTTCTGGCTGTACCCAGCAAGTTACCGGGGGATAGGTAAGAGTATCAGAAGAGTCCCTCCATTCACTTTTCCAGTATCTGGAGATCTTAGAAATATGTAAGTGTGAAAGCTCAGCCCAGCTCTTTCCTCCCCAGTCTCCCTGAACTGATATAGTGAAGCAGTCCTCCCTTGCCCCACCTTTAAGTCATACCCATCCTCTTCCAGCCATGCACATAAATTGGATGATAACTCATCACTTTCTCTTCACATGTTGTGACCCTCTGGGAGAGCAGCTTTAGGCAGATGCCAGAAACCACAAACTAGCTGCTGGGTGAATTTGCTTGTAAAACTTAGCAGCACATTATCTCTGTGGTATTTACTGTTAAATGTGTGACTCTCCAGGTAAACATGGACCAAATCCAGGCCCTTTATCTTCTGTGTTGAAAGTAATTTTCAAAGAAGGGCTGTCAGTGTCAATGTCACTGTCAGTCTTTAAAGCCTGGGGTTTGGAGACAAGGGCAGGAAGAGGTTTGGTGTAACAGGTATGCTTGGCAAGTAGAAAAAAGGTTCCTATACACCAAAGTGAGTATCATGAACACTAGCATTTGTGGTTTTGACAGAAATGGGCTCCAGAAAGGAGAGCAGGTGAATTTATTTCTTCTGATTCGATCCACAGGTAGTACCTGCAGCCTGAAAAGAACAAGCTGGTGCCGCTGACTTTGTCCCATCTCATGGATTACTACATGCTGGGAAAGATGATGGGAAGGTCTGCCTTAAGGTCATTCTCACGTCTGATACTAATGTTCCTAGACAGCAAAACTTCAGCCATGAAGAAGCATCCAGCTTTGCCCCTCATGGGCAGGAGAAGAAATGTCAATGGAGAATGGTGATTAAGACAGGGTGTCTGATACCCAGCGGCAATGGGAACTGCCCAGTAAAACTAATTTCCGAGAAATTAAGTAACACTCCACCAATGAAAAGGAACAGGACCACTGAAATGAGGTTTAACACCATGGAGGGAATCAGCCAGCTACAAGCACCTTGTAAACATCCAGTTGGAGAGAGCAAAACTGATGGGGGAGTTTCTTTTTGCCTAGGGAAATTTGACCACAAGCTTTAATAATGTCTTCACATTTCACAAGTCCTAATAACAACAACTTGTGTTCACATAACGTCTTTCATCCTGGAGGAACCCAAAGTACTTTAGAAGTGACTTAGCAAACTATACAACAATATTCATCCCCTCATCCCCCTTGAGGCTGAAAACTGATTGCAATTGGCAGGCTTTCCCTTTTGGTTTTTCAGTGTTTCATGACTATTCTCTAGGCCATTGTTGTTATTTCTTTGTTTTGTTTTAATAGCGGGGGGGGGGGGGGGGGGGGGGGGGGGGAGGGGAAGGCAGCACTTTCTCAAGGACAGGGGATCTTATTGCTCTCTACAACTAACTGAAAGGAGGTTGTAAGCAGGTGCGGATAGGTCTCTTCTCCCAGATAAGTAGGGAAAGGCAAGAGGAAACAGCCTCAGGTTATGCCAGGGGATGTTTAGAATGGATATTAGGAAAAAAATTTTCACTGAAAGGGTAGTCAAGCATTGGAACAGACTGCCCAGGGAGGTGGTGAAATTACCATCCCTGGAGGTGCTTAGAAAACATGTAGAAGCAGTGCTTAGGGACATGGTTTAGTGATAGACTTGGCAGTCCTGAGTTAACAGTTAGACTTGATGATCTCAAAGGTCTTTCCCAACCTAAATGATTCTACGATTCTATAACAGATGCATGAATATGATCAGTTTTGGGGGGTGAAGAAAGAAAAAGCGAAGTTTCATGTCACCCGCAATACAAAAATGTCAGTGTTGCTTTCCAAAAGGGGAAAAAAATCCAAAAATCACACTTGAAGAAAACATAGAATGTTTCATTTGCTGTGAAATAAAACCTTTTTTAATGTTTTCTGAAGACTGAAGTTGACTTAGTTGTAAAACAAATCAGATTTAAGTTGGCACATGGAAATGAAACATTTTGACTTTCAAAATCTAATTTTTCTTTTGGACACAACTTTAAGAAAATAAGGAAATCCATCTCACCTAGTGTTTTTCTTTGCCAGGAACTCACAGCAGTGCCTAGGAACAGCTTAAGGAGAGAACAAGTACCCCAGTTCCTGCTATCTTTCCTTCGCCATCCACCTGAACTAGCAGCAGCACCTTGAACAGCCCAAGACAGATTTTTCCTCTATTAATTCATTCAGTTCAACTCTCCCTGAAGCTGTGTAAGTTTTATCATCCACAGCATCTGGTGGCCACAGGTTACACAGCTTCTGCATTGTGCGCAGAAGTACCTTGTTTTGATTCTTTCAATTTGCCTTTTGGTAATTTACTAGAAGCAGAAGACATTCAATGAAAGAGGGCACAATCATTCCTTATTCACAATCACCACACCAATAACTGCTTCTCTCTTTCTGCATGGAAGAACTTTGGTGTACATTGTCTGTGCTCCTAGGAAACTACAGTTTTGTAGTAGGCTAAACCGTATAACCAAATGTGTACAGGGGGCTCTGTGCCTGAGCATTTTCTGTTTATGCACCCTAGACTGACATTTCTACACCACTGGAATGGCTCAGGTGCCTAAAACATAGACATTGTAATTTACTTGGCCTCCTACAGTAGCAAACACATCCTCTTGTGGATCATGGATATGATTAAGGACTACAGAAGACGCGCACTTCAGAAAATATACTGTAGCATCCAAAATGTACCACATACCTATGTGCAGGCACATGATTCCATCTCGCATAGTTTCCTTTTAGTACATGTAATACCTGAGTGTATCAGAGATGCCCACATTTTGTCCCCTTGCTACAATCAGGACTAATGAAAATTACAACCTTCAGGTGAATTCCTCTGGTGAACTTACAAGAGACTGCAATATACCTTAAAAGGCTTGTCGGATCACCAGATACTGAGCTCGAGAGATGCACCCTCACACTTCTGGAACAGACCTGATGAAAGGTGACCTATAAAATGAAAAGAAAAATCCTGTTCAATTCCTCCTTTAAAAAAATAATAATATTAAATTCAGAGGTGTTGAGAAACACACTGAGCAGAGTGCGAAGGAAAAACAGCTCATTCATCCAGCCTTTACAAGCAGCTGGGCTTGAGCTGAATGGGCTTTTGCTGTGTTCTTTGTGTAATGGTATATTATAAAAATGTTATTAGAAGGCCAATTTTAGGCATAGCAGGAGAACAGGGGAAAAAAAAATCCTGAAACCTTGAAAGATAGATCAGCTTCTTTAGGAATGAGATTTTAAGCCTCCCTTTGCACATTGCTCTGAAATTTTGGATCTTTTCCTCTACTGATTGAGCAGTTTAGAGCAACAGGAAAAAGAAAAACAAAACCCAAAAGACCCACCTTAATTCTTTTGAGTGCTACATTCTCTTGCATCCTCTTCTGAACTCAGTCTGCTCAGACAGACCTCAGTTACAGGACAGCCAGAGCACAGGGGGGAGAGGGCTAGGTGCTGGAAGAGGGTCTCCACAAAATGATCTTCCTCTGACTTTGTTCATGTTTTTGTGTTGATACAGAATTGATGGGAAGAGATTCAGTTTGAAGGGGCAACCACTAGCACGAAAAGTAAGCCGCAAACATAGAAAGAAAGCATGCACCAATACTGCAAAAACTGCTGCAAAACAAGTCAGATGATCTTTTTTGCTTCAGTCACAACTCTTTGTTTCAAATCTGATATACAGATGAAAGAAGGTCTGCTACTTAAAGCTTTAGATGGCCAATTTAAGACACCTGCTCTTGTTTTCACAGATGATAATTATTCAAAAGGCAAATCAGCACTTAGGATGGTTAGAGGTTTAAACAAATCTTAAGACACTGGGTAACCACTTAAAATCCAAAATCTTATGTAATTCCAAAAAATCTGAGTTTCATTTCATTATTCCCTGTATTTATCTGTCACAAAAACAACAATTATGTTAATTAGTTACTTTTAGCTGCAAAATGTAAGTGTTAAGATAATTTTTCCCAAACAGCTGCATTTTAGAAATTAGTATGTCTACCATGTACAAGCATAAACCTGGTCTGGTTACAAAGCATGGAGTTACTAAACCCTCCATTTCCATTAAGCTTTTGTCTTGGTAGAAAAAAAGCTTTGGTGGGTGTTTCAAGTTGACTTGTTAATTTAATTTTGTCTTTTTTTGACTTATTTGACCTGAGGAAAAACAGATCGTGATTTTTTTTTTTCCCCCTGAAGTTAGGAACAGAGACCTCAGATGGATTGCCTGGGTTACCAAGTCCTGCCTCCATGATTGCAGCAGCTCTTCAATAGCTTTTTTTCTTAGGAGGACTACAAATCTTCTACTTCTTATGTTCCCACACAGCAGAGGCTGCAGATTATTCCAAGGCACAGCAAAGTGGAGACCATAGGAAAAGCTGGGAAGCAGCCACAACAGCTAACAGAAGCTATGAAGGACATTGCAAACATCCTGTTCTAAAAAAGAAATTTGTCATATGATACTCAGAAAATAGGCCTTGTCCCTTTCTACAGAAGAACACAAAGGCAAATTTGAGTTGGGGAAAAATTCACCTCTGTCCCCAGTCCCAGCAACTTGATTAACTCTGAGCATCTGAGCCAGACATAGCCAAAACACAACGAGATTGATACAAATAGAGCATGTACATCTGCCCAGGAATGTTCTCTGGCACTAAAATCAACTGGCACCGAACAACTGGCTTGCAGCCTCTCTCAGACCCCCAAAATAGCCTGGCTACCTGAAAGCTGCCTCCTGCAAAAAGTTTGTGGATCAGTCCCTGAACCACACCTGGAAATAAATTTTGGAGAGTATTAGTTGGCATGAACAAAATGCTGACAGGCACCATGTAAGGCATTACATTATCTAGCAGTGTAAGAATATGGACAACTGCATTACAGTGCCTGAAAATATTTCCAGCCATTCTTCACTTTTCTGGCATAGATGTGATCTAAGTGGACTCTTGGAAAGCTTTTAATGGACTTAATTGTGCAATTAATTTGATTTTGTGCACCTTATTAGTAGACTTTTTTTTTTCCCCCATGAAACCTGCTCACTACCAGTACTTGAGGTTGGAGCTGCTTTATAATTCAGTATATATGTTTTGTGGCAGTGCTTGTGTGTGGCCCATAGGATTAGCCACCAAACATAAACATGAATAATCATAACAAATTTTCACTCAGTGGCTATTCTGCAATATTTGTGTAAAATTTCATTGACCTATAAAATGTTTCTCAGTAAGTAAAACTAATGCCTTTGAATATGCAGGAAGTAGAGCCCAAGCAGAGTTGGAGAAAAATTCAACAGCTAAGTCATTCAGGCACCTCCCTCTAGTAAACACCAACCAGTTCCATGTGATTTGACCAATATCAAATACTTAACATGGCTCAAATGAGATAAATATGGATTTGGCTTTCCTTGTACAGTTATTAGTCCCATGCTCTGTAAGACTTCAGCAAAGCCATTTTCAGACTCTGTGCTCTGGTCTGTATGTTTTATCTTCTCTTTGACTCAAAGACTTTGTGGCCTGCAGAGTTTTAGTATATACAGCAATTAGCAAAAGAGAGTTTTTGCCTAGAGGCTTCAGACATTGTTAGAATACCAATAACAATAGCTGCCAAAACGCCTGGAGGTTTCAGGATGGGAGTTCCCTGAGAAATGAAACAAATAGTCTCATAGGTGCCAAATTGAAATAAACGACATCTGATTTCTTCCAGGTGTGTGTCCTCCACCTCCAAATCCTTCTGCTAACAACACCATTTGTCCCCTTTCTTCTCCCCCTTTCCAAGTCCCCAGAGTACCTTCACGTTGTCACATCCTTGAAGTCCACCACACCTTCAAGTTCATTCCTGTGTCTATTAACTCTCTTCCATATACCTTCATCTTCCTCCTGTGCTCTTTAATTACCAGTGGAAAGAAAATCAGTACATTGTGGATGGTTCTGAGTATGTTCTAACAGTCCAGTCAGGAAAAAAAAAAAAAAGGAAGAAACTGAATACACACAGACAGGGACACACACACACCCCCCAGTAGATAACTGTTGAACTGTATTACGACCTTTTTCATAGGGTCTTGGTTATATGTGACAGCAGATTTTCACTAAACTTGATGGAACTTTTCTCTGAGACCTCCACCTCCGTCAAATTTCATTTATATTTGTTAATGGGTTAAAACTGTTGTGAGAATATAAAGGTGAAAGGGCAGACAAGCAGAACAAAAGCATTAATAGCTTATTTCTTTATGGTTATTTATTCAAAACCTTCTTGAAATTTTAAATAGGAGTTTATTTTTCAGACATTCAGCAGTGGTAAGAGGAAAAGCAATTGTTACACATTCACCAGGTCTCCAAGTAGTGTAAGTGTGTATGCTTGTGTGCGTTCACACCCAACAGGGGACACCTCTCTCATGAGTGGGATTAACCTCTATGTCAGATGGAAATTGCAGATGCAGTGAAAAAAAATCAGGTCTCAAACAGATCTCTGTCTTCCGTGCTGCTGTCTCTACCTTCAGTTAACTCTGGGTACAGCCTCCTGCTACATATCCCTGGTTATCAATTACAAGTAGAAGTCCATTAATTTTCTGGGAAGAAAAATATTTTGGATACAACAACAAGGCTCCCTGAAGAGATGACACATAAGGGCAAGTCACCATGTAGAATATAGACCTCTAGCATTTGCTGTGACAGGTTTCAATTGCCCAGGTAAGATGGATGGTTTGTTTTGCCGAGCTGTACTTTCCGGTGCTGAAATAGGTCTTTGCTAGTCATGGTACATAACTTCATTAAGTATATTTTTCTTGGCTGGGCCCACAGAGAAGAATGCTCTCTCTTTCTTCATTTTTCCCCAATCTCTGCCACCCCTGTCAATGAATAATAAAGTGCCGCAATTAGAAAGTTTGGGTCCTTCGTTGCCTGTGCATCAAAGCCTATAGGATTTGTGCCTCTGAAAATGGAGGGACATCAGAAACAAGCATCTTTGTGCCTAAAGCATTAAACATACTCTTCAGTTATTCCTGACTATGAAATAGATAATTTTTGTGACCCAGGGAAAATTATGGGACTCTCTGTGAATTTATCTGGTTCTCAGTTGCAAAGTAGAAGTAATAAATGCTAATATGACAGATGGGAAGATCCCTGGGTCACATGACCTTTAGCATTGGGATTGTCTCTTACAAAGCTGTGTACACAAGCTACCAGAATAATCACTTCTACAATTCTTATATTAACATCTAGAGTTACAATAAATTTTGGTTTAAATCCGGGAAGGAGCATTATTTTGCAGCTTTAACTCTGGAAGACATTCATGGAGCCATCCCTGCCTGAGCTTCAGTCTGATGCCCTGTAACACGTGACCTTCACCAATGTTATTCATGACCATCCAGGAGGTGTCGAGTTATCCACCAATAGTAGTTCCAATTTAATTCACTGTATTTAGATCTAGATGTCTTGGTCTCTGTCCTCAACAAATGCTGCACTCCATACCATTTCCTTGAGGAAGCTTTTCAGGAAAATGATAGAAAACCAGGAGTCCTTGCTACTGAGATCTGCAGTCTTCCTAATTTCATTTTATTGGGGGGGGGGGGGGGAAACACGGTGAAAATATGAATGGAAAATGAAAGGTAGTAAGAGTGAAAGAAAGGCAAAACAAACATAAATAAAAATTTCTTTTACATTGATCTAGAAATCAAACAACCTTGGGAAACCTTTATAGTAAATACACTTTGTTTTCAAAGACCTCCTAATGGAATCTGGAGTGGGGCAGAATTTATTTTGCAATTTATTTTGCTTAGTCTGGAGGAAAAAGAAAATGCTAACGTCAATATATATCAATGGAACAAGCCTGTCATGGTTGTAACAACACACATCCCAGAGAGCACAGCTGATCACATCTTCTCTGCTTAAAGTAAGTAACCCACTGTACATTAGGCTTTGACAAAAGAGGTTCAATAGTAATGCATTCCACTCATTTAAAGATTCATTTTCAAAGGCCCTCCACAAATTTTCCCAGCTCTGCCTGAAGATAATTTAACTGGGGAAGCTTACCATCTGACTGAAAGCACTACTGTCCTCCTCTGGTGCTGGAAGAGCGCTGTAATAAAGAAGGATGGAGTCTGCTTTTTTGGGAGGCATTTGCTGCTTAAAACACACCAAAACAGTACAGAGATCTTGTGACCTCAGGATAAGGACCTCAGTCTTTCTTTGCCTTTTTTTAGCCTATCTCAAAATCACAAAAAGAACTTACAGACCCTTTTAGGACTGAATATCCCCCTCTCTTCTCTATGGCAAACTGGGGTGTTATCATGTCTGTCCTTATGAATGACCCATAACTTTGTCACCGTTGATTGCTAGCTCCTGTGTGCAAACAGGACAAGCAACATGTAAAACAGTGGTCTTTGAAAAACACACTTCATTTTGCTGGTGTAAAGCACTGTAGAGGACTATGCTAACATCGCAAACACCCCCTCTTGGCTTTATGCAGTGGTCTTTTACTCACGAGCATTGCTGAGATGCAGGCTCGGCTGGAACCTGTTTGCTACAGAGCAGCCTCACATAGACTGACATAGTTGTGCCTGATACAAGAAATGTTTGTTAGGTCTGGTTGTAATTTTCTATCAAAACTGTTTGTTACTCCCTCTGTGAGAAAATGGAGGGTTTACCTCAATGGAAAACTGATTTGTGAAAGAATCGTTTGCTTTCTGTAGAGAATATCAACTGCAAGCCTGCCATAAAGACATTTTCAGTGGACAGCCAGAGCTTCCAACCAAAACAAAGTACATCCACATTCCTTAAATGAAGCTTTTGATTTTATTTCATTGGCTTTATTAAATATTCAGCCAATGTTTCTTCAGATGCCATGGTGTCTTGTGATAACTGTGGTTTCAGAGCTTCACACACACCCCTCCACTTTCCAACAGACTGTCCAGCTAGGCCATCACCTGGTACGCAGCCAGGGCTGTACCAAGAAAAGGAGTCTGTGCATCTTGAGACAGACAAGGTGTTGATAAAGGGCCTCACCCTGAGGAAGACTGAGTCCAGTTTCTAAAATACTGAAGATTTTGTGGATATATCCCAACCAGCTACTGATGTGAGGTCATCAGAATCAAAGCTGGGACAAAGGTTCTAGTTTGTTATCTGCAAACTCTTAAGCTACTCAGCAATATCTTGACTTCAGAGCAGAGCTGGAAATCTCTTAGGGGAAGCTTCAAACAAGCAATACCCTCACACCCCAAAGATGTCATAGTTTGTTGCTTTGTCCAAAAAACTGGGAGAGTGAAAGGGAAACTGATGCTGAAAACAAGAGAGAAAAAAAAAATGTTTCTGGAAAGATGTTCATAGCTTTACAGTCCAAATACCTCTTCCTTCTTTTGACAAACACCAAGTTTGTGGCACTTATCATTGCTGGGCACTGCTTTCTTTCCGCACACTACTGATTAGACGCTAATAAAATGAGTGATGACATGTGCATCTTTATGGAAATATCTCCCTTACTACAGCTCTCCCACAAGGAGAGAGTGGAACATGCCAGGGGTTTGACTTTATTTTTCAGGTTCATAGGGAGTGGGAGGGTTACTTCTCTGAAAGCAAAAATCTGCTCCCTCCCCTGAAAAATATCTCCCCTTTTCTAAGCCAATTCTGCTGATTTTTTGGCTCAATGCCTTGTTCCATTTGGAAGCCATATTGCAGTGTGAGCAAGGAAACAGCCAATAAACAGGGGCTCTGGTATTTGCTTTTCTGGAAGTCCCAGGCACGACCCATAGCTAAAGCACTGTGTTCAGGATCCCAGAAACATCTGCTTTCTTTTCAAAGCTGGAATATTTTTTTATTTGATTTTTTGCTCCACTCCCTTTCAAACCCCCATAAGCACCTTTGTGCTGGGAGGGAGCTGCGGAGGGAATGGGGGGAGGAAGGGGAACTCTCAACTGTATAAGCAGAGCAGAGTGAAAACTGAACTCTGCAATCTCTAGATAATTATGCCTGGCACCTGAAGACTGGGGCAGTAATCCTTACATTTCTTTCACACTCCATTGATGGATGGCGTGCTGGGGGTGTGAAGTCTATTTCCCTTTTCCCATCGCTGTCCAAGTGCTGGAACTGCAGGATGGGCTTTTGTAAGCTCAGTCCCTCTTACCAGATGTTGCTTTTTTTTTTGGCCGTCCCCCCCCCCCCCCCCCCTTTTTTTTTTTAATATTAGCATACAGCTTTAAATTGAAGGGCCACAACGTGGGTATGGAGTGGAGTGCAGTTTTCAGGCTGCCTCCAAAGCCTCTTGCATATGTTGACCTGGCAGAGAGCAGCTGCAAGTTTAAGATTAGAAACATTTCAGGAGCCTGAAGAAGTTTGTTGAGTTTGATACGTTCTCCTGGTTTACTGAGCTGTTGTCAGAGTTTTTAAGGCACTTACGTGAGTGTACCTATTTATATACATTTACATCTATACACATAAGAGTACCCAGACACTGTAAAAAACAGGGCTTCGCAAAGGTTTCCTCACCATCAATTTTGAAGTCAGGACTGAATTGACTTTTAAAATGTATTTTACATGCCTGTTCTTGTTTTAGAGAGCTCTTGACTTGTGCTAGGAACACATGGATTATATAATCAATCACAAAGGTCTCTTCCAGCTCTGCACTTTATGATTTTAAAGAAATTTACATTTCTGCATTAATATATATGTGTCTCTGTGTGTATGTATATATGTTTATCTAAAAGCCTTATATATGAAAGTATGCAGTTTGAAAGGTGGTTTGGGCTTCACTATATTCTGTTGCTGAGTAGAAAATTCTAATTAATCTAGTTTTAGGAAACAGGGACATTAAGGTAACTGAGATGGAACTGAGATGGGCATTTTGTATATAAAGAAATAAAATTTGCTATAAGGAACATTGCAAGGATGAGCCTTTGAAAGCAACAAATACACACAGCAGTCATTTGTGCTGAACACAAAGCAACAGAAGGTTTCTTCCCAACACTTGCCCACGCCACGTCAAACGACAGCTATGATATTGGCAACGTGTGTTTTTCCAAACATTAAGAGCAACATCCCTACCCCACTCCAGAATTTCATCTGAAGCTGTCGTTACACTAGCATTTGTCCTTCAGACTGATAAACTTCCTTGTTGAATTTTTCCTAAGCCTGTTTTGTGCAAGGGACCACAGTATTATGTGATGGATTGCTGATGTGCAGAAATGATCCAATACGCTGGAAGTAGATTCATGAAATTAAATTTTACACTTCAGCCTAAATAACCTTTTGAACTCGGGTTTCAAGCACTGCTTTATTATTATTATTTCTCAAAATACATTTGGGGGGTTTTAAGAGGAAAGAAGAAAGAACTTCCACGCAACATTTTTCTTCTGTTTTGGTCTACAGTTTCCAACTTTTTCAGTGAAAAAGGTCAAGTTTCAATATTTTAAAAATTTATTAATAAATACTTACACACACGTATATAAAATCTCATACACCTACATACATACATATTTCTCAATTTAGTAACTGTTTTTTCCTCATAATCAGACAAACTGAAACTGTTGGGCTATTTATCAATCTTAAAAGGACAGGGTTCATTTTTTAGCCAGTAAAGAGGAGTCACACTATTTTTTGAAAGAAGCACACGGGCAAATAATACATGGAATGAAGTTTTACAAATAAAACAGTGATTTCAACCCAAAACCTGGAAGCTTCTTCTCAGACAAAGAGCAGGAACACATACTGAAAAAATTACTTGACTACATTCAAGGTTCAAACTCTTAAACACTGCACTGGTAATAAATAAACAAATGAAATCAAAGTCACAGTGCATTACTTTGGGAAAACTTACACTGTATAAAGAAAATAAGAAATAAAAAAAATAAAAAAACCCAGCCCTTTATCAAAAACCCATGAGGTACAGGAAGAAAAATTACAAGGAAGAAGAATCCCAGCATACTTTCTCCTGAAAAGTTCCCTGACACTGTTTTTCCTCTTTGGATAGCAGCACTAAGGTGAAGCTTGATGCCACTGCAGGGCTCTGAGGCCCAAGGAATATAGGTTTTTATCTGATTAGCGATGAGCCCCCTGAAGAATACCCCTCTTTCTTCAAATATGAACCCCAAATAGGAAGGATGATGTAGCTGAAGCTGCACCTCGGAACATGCAGCCTTAGATAGCCATACTCAAGACCTTCAAATGGTAGGAAAGATGGAGATCAACCCTTTGTGAGATGTTTTGCCATGATCTTCATCTCAAAGTTTTAACTGGAGAATTATTTTCCTGATTAAATATTTGATCCTTTTGGATTTTAATTATAACTGGTCAGAAATGAGAATTTCCCTTCCTTAGGATACTCTCCATTTGAAATAGGAAAGTTTATATTCAAAATTGGAATAGAAGGACAACATTGTGAAATTTCTTGTGAAAAGAACACACTGAAAAATTCAACAGGGGGCCACTGAAAGTTTTCATTGTCACAATATCAAAGTATTCTGTCCAGTAAAGGAAAGCACGTTTTGGTGAGGTAAAAATAAAAATTGTGTTTCAGATGAATCATTTGATTCATTTAGACATTCATAAAGGTATATCTGATAATGGTAAAAAAAATAAAAGCTCACATTAATGCTTTGTACATAAAAGTGAAAGGAAACAACACAAGGAAGAGCAGTTATCAAATTCTCATTTATAACCACTCCAATAGAAAGAACCATTGTTTTTCCTATGGCAATTAGCTTTATAAGCAATCATTTCCCCTAGATTGATCAGAATGCAAAAATCGTACCTTTCTGACTTTTTCAAGGCACACTGCATTAGCCTCAGTGCATATTGTCTCTTGCCAGGTGGAAAGGACATAAGAAACATGAGGTTATTATGGAGGAGGTAGAAGAAAGGAACATCTGGAAAAGAGGACATGATTCCACAGGAAATCTGGCTTCAATAGTTCGGCTACTCATGCAGCAACTTATTATTTCTGGAGATACTGGCTTAGCATGAGAAACACTGGCTGCGGTTTTCTGCTCCTCTAAGAGGCGATGAAGAGGGTAAGAACAGTTATCTTTAAGGCTGACACCTGAAGCTGGCATACCGGTAAAGCAGGAAGATTGAAGAAGACCTGGAAATTGCATTAACGCAGCCTTGAGCAGGAAATTTAGCCTTCATGATGAGACTATCCTGTGCTCTGGTAAATTCTAGTCAGTTTAAGTGTCCTCTGGAGGCAACCAAAGCTTTTATGAGTTCCCAGGCATTGACATCAAATTTAGACTCCAGCTGCTTTGGGGGATGGGGGGTCTTTTGTCAGCCAGAATATAATTGGATGGAAAAGTCTGGTCTGAGCTTCTGCGGACATTTGATTCTGCTTTCAGCAAGGGTATGCCTGATGTTACCCATCAAAGATACAAGGACAGCTAGCGCAGTTTCTCTGTTTACTAATAATACTACTCCCAGCATTTCCTTTGGAAGACTATGCTGACAAGCAAATTGTGCTGTTGGGGAGTTGTCCTCATATGTGTAACTCCCAGTTCCCAGAAACTGCATGACCCACTTGTCTAGGCTTAGTCTGATGCTTTGTGCCAGCAGGCCTGTGCTGCTTCAACATAGCACAAGTCTGTACGATTTTGAAGACCAATAGCTCTATCCTTTCCACTGCCCGCTAGCACAGCTGATGTCTGGAGGATTACTGTAGATCACATAGATCTGGGCCAAGCTGAAATGGCTGTAGAACATCACGGGGCAAAACCATTCTGCTCACAAGCCATCAAAAATCAAAGCTCAATAGAAAAAGGAATTACTTAAAGATTATGCTGCAGGTCAGCGTATGGGCTGAGACCAGCCTCAAGACCCCAAACACCACCTCCTCCTCATTCTTCTGACCGGCTAATGCTGTGTGCATGTGGAGCAGACGCAACCCAACCTCAGAGCCCCAGAAGGATGGCTAGGCCTCAGTGTCAAATGTGCTGCTGCATTTTGAAGTGGGATGCATTCAAGTGAGCCAACAGCTACACAGACAGCTCCCTTGCTGGACCGATAGTTTTGATGGAAAGTTTAGCTCATGGAAGGGGATGGTTTTCTTCATGTGGAGGTGTTACAGACAGATGTCAGGTAACTACCAAGAGGATGTGAGGGAAGAGGCTGCGAAATAAATCTCAGTGTCTTCTGGTTCGGTATAAGCCTTGAGCAACTCCTGACTGCTGAGGAGTTCATCCAGAATGGCAAGAGCACGACTGAGATCACATCCTGAACCTTAACGGCAGAAAGAAAATGGCTGCTATTCTAACCAAGAAGGGAGATAGAAACTACATTAGCACATTATTAATGACTGTATTTACCAATCTTTTTTAAAATATTTTTTTTTCTTCCATTCCTGATATTTTCACCTCAAAACATCACCTTTTATTAATGTTTTTTTTCTCCCTCCTTTTGTCAGTTGTCACAGCAAAGAGATCTTGTAAGGGCCTGGTAAGAACAAAGTAAATACTGTTCCACTCACCCTTAAGGTGTGTCTGTATGTTCTGATCTTGCTTTTATCAAGCAGGCTGCCGGAGGAAACTCTACTCATCATCATGGGCTGCAGCATCAAGTTCTAAATGGGCAGGCTGCCCAGTGGGGCTTGAGGTGTGCCTGTGTGCCTCTGTGTGTGTGTGTGTGTGCACGCTTGCATGCACACATTTCTTTGCCTGCTTATGATCACGTCGCAAGCTGCCATGCAGAAGATGCTATGCATTCCAAAGCAGTACAGCCTGTTTCCAAACATCCATCACAGAATAAAAACTCAAATGACACCCACTCTTCCCTGCCTCCCAAACCAGGGAAAGATTGTCCTCTTAAATTGGACCCAGTCCTCAGCTGGTGTAAAGTGGCATCACTGCCTGGGCTGCTGTGCTGAGATCACTAACTGTCTCAGAGTAGTCAGTCAGTTGCTGATATCTTTTCTGTACGGATTGGGTTTGCATGGCAAGGTTTTGGTAGCTGTAGGGCTACAGGGGTGACTTCTGTGGGAAGATGCCAGAAGTTTCCCCCATGTCCAATGGAGCCAGTGACAGCCATCTCCAAGATAGACTTGCTGCTGGTGAAGGCCGAGCCCACCAGTGACAGCGGCAGTGCCTCTGGGATAGTATATTAAGAAGCGGTGAAAATAAATTAATAAATCTACACCAGCAGAAGAGATGAGTGAGAGGAACAACTCTGCAGGCAGCAAGGCCATGAAGGAGTGCAGGAGGGGCTTCATGTGCCGAAGCAGATGCCCCAGCAGCCTGCTGTGAAGCCCTCAGTGAGGTGGGCTGTCACGTCAGCCCACGGAGGCTACCAGGGAGCAGATCCCCCTGCTGCAGCCCGGGGAGGGACCCACGCCGGGGCAGGGGGTGCCAGCAGGAGGCTGTGGCCCTCCCGCGGTGAAGCCTCCGGTGAGGTGGGCTGTCCCCTCAGCCCATGGAGGGTACCGGAGAAGCAGATGCCCCCCCACAGCCCGGGGAGGGACCCTGAGGAACAGCCTGTGGGAAGGACTCATGTTGGAGAAGTTCATGGAGAAATGTCTCCCATGGGAGGGACCCAACGCTGGAGAGTGTGAGGAGGTAGGAGCAGCAGAAAAAACATGTGATGAACTGACTGTAACCCCCATTCCCCTGCACCGCTCTGAAGGAGATAGAGAAATCAGGAATTAAATTAAGCCTGGGAAGGAGGGAGGGGAGGTGGAAGGGTTTTTTTTTTAATTTGAATGGTAATAATTTAAACTAGTTTCCCCAAGTCAAGTCTGTTTGTCCATGATGGTAATCTCCCTGTCCTTGTCTTGACCCACAAACCTTTAGCTAAATTTTCTCTCCTCTGTCCAGTTGAGGAGGGGAGTGATAAAGCAGCTTTGCTGGACACTGGCTTTCATCCAGATTCAAAACACCACACTGTACCAAAGCTCTGTCTTTCTAAATAAATTCTGATTGTAAGCAAAAATAGCAAAGACATGCACAAGGCTGAGTAAAGAACCACTGAGGAAACTTCACATTGGTGAGCTGAGGCCACATGGAAATGAAGTGCTCTTACACTGGCAAGCAAATTTTCACAAAATTTTCACTCATGCTCATTTGACCTACCTGAGCTACCAAATCGGGAGCATAATTCTCCCAGATTCCTTCTCCAGGCTAAAAGAGAGGAGAGGCACTTGCAGGGGATAACTGAGTCTACTCTGGAACTGAAATCTCTGTCTGGATCTATCAGTCTGCCTCTCACAGACACTGATGAAAGTTGCCCTTGGTGGGTCACTGAGTTAAAGGGAGGCTCTACTTTGCCTCATTGCTTTTGAATGTCACATAACTAGGGGAAAGGCCTAAGGACAGATTCAAATTAGTCTTGTAGACCAGCATATTCCCTTTGGCTGTATTTTCCCCTATTATCTCTTTGCAAGTGGAAGCAGATTTCAGAACTATCTAAACCCAGCTTCTCACATGATACAACACACCAGTGATATGGAATCACAAATTATTGCAATTTGTTCATTTCCTAGGTACACACCAGTCCTGTTTCCTGGAACAGTAGTTGTAACAAGCTGTATGTGAGCACGTAATTCACTGTAGCAATATCTACAAGTAATGAGAAGTGTTCCCTCTTTCCACCATGGTAGTGTTCAGTCATCTTTTAAAATAGCCCAACCAATACCTCATCCACCACTTATCTCCAGAGACCGTTCTGCCGCCTGGCACCTCTTGCAATTAGGAAATGATGTGACACAAATGTCCCTTTCCAAATTAAGTTTTCTCCACATCATACCCCTTCCCAGGTTCAAATTTTCTTTAACTCCCTGCAGCTATTTGACTAACACACTTAACCAGACACTGTCCTGGAACTTCAAAACCTGGCTCTGCTGCTTCAGAATATCAGAGATGTATCCTTTCCACTTGCTGTAGAAGAAAGATCCAGGTCTGATCAAGAGTGCAGGGTAGGTGAAATTTTCAGGACTAGTTAAAAAATTTGGCACAAACTCCACAGTCTATCCTTTGCTCTTCAAATGCCTCTCCAAGGTCTGCAGTTTAAAAGCACAAAAATATGTGCCTGTAGGAGTCTATTTGAAGCTCATCATTTAAATGTTTTTCAGTATGGTGGCAAGGTTGGAAAAGTTAATGTAGCTTTCAATTAAAGCAGTTTCTTTCCTGAATTTTTTTCTTCTTTTGGCAGAGACCAGGGAATATCTACAAAATAATAGTAATAGCCTGAGTCAACAGTGTGTCCCTCAGTGAATTGTAAGTCATGCTCAATGAAAGCTTTTGCCTGGGTCAGTACGTGATGGAAAATGATAGACTCTAACACAGATATACTGGTAGTCCCACAATAACAGTTCTATATGTACACAGATGCTGATCTGTTAAAAAAGACAGTGTGTTTTTCATTTTCCAACATTTGGCAAAGGAAATCGTGTTATGGATTGGGTGACTATCACCCTGGTCAGCAAGGCAGGTATGATTTATTTATCAGCTTTCCAGCTTTCCACAGAGGGTAGGGGGGAGGGGGAGGTCTAGAGGGGGCTGCAGAGTGAAAAGAAGAGGAGAGTGGGGGAAGGGGACAGGGAAAGGCAAGATTTATATCCAGATGGGAATGTTGAGACAGGGGTGGGAGCCACGGCAGGGAAGGAGCGTCCACAATGAAGGCTATTCATCAACTCTTGCAGCAACACCGCTCTGAAATGTAAAGGGCTAGAAAGTATTCCTTAGCTCTTTCCCTGGGGGGGCGGGGCTGGGGTTCCAGCAAGGAAGTGGCTACACACCAGTAGCTGCACAGTGTTGGGTTCAAATATCTCTTACTGTGATTGCATCTGGCTTTGAGGATCACAGAGAGGCTTTTTTTTCCTTTCTGCAACTCCTTGTACATCAGTTAGTACGTTCAGCATCTCTTTCATCATCTGTCTCTGAGCAAGGTGGGCTGCAGCAAGAGCAACAGAGTAATGAAATAAAAGCACAGGAGGTACAAAGGCGGCATGGTACTTAAATTTTTAGGATCACAGCAACACAGAACAATTTAAGCTCAAACAAATCTTAAGAGGGCTCTGTTCCAACCCCCTGCTGAAAGCAGGGTCTGCAATGAGACCCCTCTGCTTTAAGATCACAGACTGTAGTCCCAGCACAACAAATTATCTCATTTTCTGATACCTTAGGTCAATTCAATTGTTTGTTATCAGTGGAGGAAAATTTTACCTAAAACCTTTGATGATTCAGATTTTTCTGAATTATAAAATCATAAAAAGAATTGCAATACAAGCAAACCATACTAGAATAACATAGACATTAAAATTCATACTTTATCTTGAGCAAGTCTTAAGAGTTTTCAGAGGAAGACACAATTAATCTGGAAATTTTCCTAATTTATTGCCACTGTCACCATATGTATTTGTGATGCTGGAATCTGTGGGTGCTGAGATCTGCGATGGTATAAATTGCCAGAGTTTCATGCGTTTCAGTAGGATGAGGCCAGTTTGATAATCAGCCAAACATCAGTTCCAAATTTTCTTTTTCTCCTGTTGTTCATGTAATTAATTTATAATCTGGCCAGGCTAGCAAAAAAGCAATGGCTTCCAAAGAAAACAGTAACACAGAACAATGACCTGTCTCTTGGAGAGATCAGAGGCTTATCATTTTTTGTAATACCCTAGTGCCAGTATCTATTTGTAATCAAAATCTTGCCCTGCTTGCCTAAGCTAGGTTTTCCCTACCCATGCAGTGACACAATGAACAGATGAGTTGGGTGGAGTGCTGGAGATTTCTTTGATCCCATACCACACTGCTTGGTAGCCTTCATACCTCCATTGCAAACAACCAATTTTACCTTGCGACAAGAAAATCCTGTCTGTGTTCTTATTAAAATGTCTCTCTAAATCATTCCTCAGTTTATTTCATCCTACTTGTACATCCGTTAAAAGCCAAACTATCCAGCTGGGCCAAAATCTTACATAAACATTTGCTAGGTTTCCCATGGGCATCCTGGTAACACTGGTGGAAGCAATGCATACATCTGCATCATCTGATGTAGTCAGGGTACTGTAGACACGCAGTTCCTGCCATTTAGTTTGGGGCAGCACCCACCCCTACTATCTTGTTAATGCAAGCTGAAGAGATCTTGCTCACAATTGCCCTTCTGCAGCCCCACAGGAATGCCAATGGCTGTTGCATAAGCTATAAAATCTTTTTCTTTCTTATTTTCTTTAATGAAAAGTCCAGCCTGAACCCCTAAAGTGGGCACAATGTTCCAGTATCATTTCTACTATGATAATACCACTTCCTCCTTTTCCTTGGCACTTTTATTTATCTCCTTCAGAGCCTAAGCTATTTGACCACAGAGACCATAACACCAATATGCTGGTAGTATATCTGATAATCTCTCTCAGAGCCACCACTTTCTAGGATGCAATCCCCTTGGCCAGATATCTTTTCTCCCCACGACCAAGGCTTTGGTTTCCCTGTTGCAGCTAATGATAAACTCCTGTTTCCTGTAAGTATTGTGTGATTCAACCCCAAAACCTCGGTTCAGTTAGAACAGCCAAGACATGCATTTCTCTCTAAGCATGGTAAGTTTTGTGGGCCTAATACTATGTTTAAAAGTTTTTGTGACTTTCAGTATGATATGATATCGTCAGAGTAGGTCTACGTGTTTCTAAAGAGCTCTCTGAGGAAAGGTGAAAAAGAAAAGAACAGAAATGCTGGCTGAAAAGAACCCTTTGAGGGCAGGATGGCTAAAGGGGTTTTATGTTTCTCAACTTTATCTCATAATGCACTAATGGATCCAAGGTTAGGCATGTAGGCTAAGCCGCTCAGCTAGGCTCCCTGAGAAGTCAAAGGAAGAGATTATTCTCTCAAGATAATGACTCATCTCAACCTGAAAGAGGCAGGTTTATTTGTCCTGCTGAGAAACCCCATAGACTAGAGCGGCATGAATTGCCCAGAGTTAAACTCTAGAGAGAGGACTCTCCCCTTTACAAAGAAGGCTTCCTTGGTTTTCTGTCTGTCCATGCTAGCCTAGAAAGACCACTAGGCTCAGTGCATTAACTCATAGACCTTGGGTAGCAGTGGGACAACCTCATACATAATCCTGAGGACCTCTGTTAGAGGAACAGGAGGTTGTCCTGGGAGCAGGAATAAAATCCTCCCTAGACGTGTGGTCAAGACTCCTTGAAATGCTCCCATAAAGCCTGTCAAATCAAATCTCAGTAACTTGGAACAAAAGGCTTGAGTTGAAGACATCTGGAGAGCACTGCACTGTGACTCAGACCTTGGAGGTAACACACTAGGCCAGGGCAGTGACCCCAGCAGAAAAGGAGGTGAAAGAGAAAAAGTCATAGAAAGTGCACATGGCCACCTTATAACCTTACCTGTTGGTTACAGATTGCTCATGTGAATGCTTTCACAGATAATGACAGCAAATGGCTATCTGTCATTGAAGAAATGGCCACTGTTTACTCAGATATGGATGAAGTAGATTGATCTGAACAAAAGCAAGTTAAATACTAGCAACTTAACTACTTTTAGTAGTGTCTACTTTTTGGACAAACTGTTTTAAGCATCACAATAAGTCATTTATAGGATGAATGCTCTGCAAAAACCCATTATATATATCTTCAGTGGTGGGCTCCTGTTTTTAAGCAATGTTTGGTCATTATCTGAGCATTCTGCAAGACATGTTTTAGAAGTATTTAATGTCTATGCTGTCTATGAGCAGAGAATGGAATTTTCTCTCCCCAAAACTCTCAAGATTTTTAATTTTCTCCTTCCCACTCTAAACGAGAATGAAGCCAAAAATCTCATGCTCAAAAAACAATTATTTAAGAAGTATTCATGTTGCATCAGTTGAAACATTTCAAAGTTGGTTCTACTCCAATTTTAAACCCTGTTTTTCTTTTAATATATAAAAACAGCTCAGCCAGAGAGTAGTTTTGAACCAAAAAAACCCTCCAACCTTCTTTTCATCTTGAAAATGCTGGGATGGGATGTTTCAACAAATCTCTGAAGTATTTTTTACTTTCAAATGCCGAACATGGTCAAAACTAGCTCTTTCTCCCAAAATTCTTTAATTTGGATGAACCTACTAATTCCAATAGTAATCGATGCTTTTGAGGAAATTCCCTGAGCATCTTTTCTTGAGCTTAAAAAAACCTTAAAAAATATTACAACTGTTTCTCTCTCTCTGCACTTGTAACAGAGCAGCACAAGCCTACATAAGCAGTTTGGGTCTCAAGCTCAGCTATGTTGATTCATAGCAATTTTTGTTTAAAAACACATTCTCGTTGCTGAACAGAATGTAATGACAGTGCCTGCTGCATGGCATCTCAGTTGGAGTCTTCATTTGGTATTGCTTCTCTTGGGTTTGCTGGTGAAGGCCATGCATTCAGCAATGGTGTAGGAAGGGATGAACTCTGGTTTCTCTGTCTCTGGAGAGCTGCATATGGTGCTACTAGATCACAAATGCCCTGGGTGGTCTCTCATTAACCCCCACGTGCATTTTCCCATTACAGAATTATCATTCAGATAATTTCTCTGATGGTTGAACTTCCTGATACCTAAAGAACCCTCATAAGGGACCCCAAATGAGCTTAGAAATAGACTCATCTGGGCAAACACAAATGAAATACCTCACTCTCGGTATTTGTAGGGCTGTATATTTCCCTGTAACCACTTTTGATACCTCAGTGAGTTATGCACAGGGAGAAAAGGAGACGAAGTCTAATCACCTCATGGCATTTCCAGCACCCAGGTATTAGAACGCAAGGAAAAAGCTGACTCCCTCAGCTCAGTGAGTAATCCTCAGAGCTCATTTAGGCATGAACTTTTAATATAATAAACACAGAAAACAGAACAAAACAAGTTTAAAATGAGTTGTGTGCTACCACCCTTCCTTTGAAAAGAGAACTCAGGTGCCAAAGGAGGATTTCAGCAGATCCAACTAGGACATGTTTTAAGCTTGGCTGTGGATCAAAAGTCACCCTGATAATGACACAGGGAAGCATCCATGCCTTCTGATCTTGTATAGGGTAACTGTTAGACATGAGGGCTCATGATGCTTCCATGGAAATGAGGCCATAACCTGTGAGGAATCCTACTCAGTTCATGCCATCAGCAGACTTTGCTCAAGGTAGTGAAAACTGGGAGGGACAGGATGCAGCCTCCAACGTCAAGCACATGAGAGGCTCCTCCACTGATGGTCACCTGGTTTGTCTCCATCTGTCCCTCCTTTTCCCCTGGACAAATGGGCAGTAATAGCAGTCCTTAGCAGCCCTTTACGACTTTCAGATATCTCCTGAAAAGGAAGGGAGGTCCAATTCCAGAGTTGTAGCTATGCTAATTTGGCTGGACATTGACTACACATATCTTGTGCCTTATCTCTGTAAAAGCTAAAGTCTTTCATGTGGTCACAATGCCTGTAGCCCCAGCAGCCTTAGCAGTGTGCTGTCATCAAGGGGAAAAAAAAAAAATGTCAGGCTTAGTGCCATGCACTTTCCCCTTTTAAATAGTACCTATGGACGAGCAAGAAACTTCAGGATGCATCCAGCCGCAGCTGGCAACTGCAGCAAGAAGGTAAATCATGGAAAACAGATGGAAAATTAGACAGGAGTGTCAAATGGATCACCACAGGTTTAAACAAGACCTTGTGATGGAGCTGAGTAGATAATAACTGTAGATGGAAGCTGATTCCCAGACTATCACTGAAAGACTGTTAGTAACTTTCCAGGTCATGCTGAGTGATCTGCAGATTCCAGGGATCCTATTGCCTTTACTATGCAATGAGAAATTTGAAAAGATGATTCATGACAGGCCAAATGATACTTTGAGTATTAACAAGTGTCCGTGGCCAGAAGCTGAGAAGCCAAAATCATGTGACTTTCCACTGACTCACCTAGTGATTTTTTTCTGAATTCTACATTACCTTCATATAAAATGTTCAATTACAAAGTTTATTGGAGAAAAAGAAAAAAACAAACAAAACCCAAACCAAAACGAAACAAAATAAACCCTACCATTCTTGGGAATCTGAAGATATCAATTCTAGCCCTTTCTGGTGACAATTTCCACATTTTTTCTGCAGCACTAAGACAAATGAAAATCCAGTCTCTGCCTTGAAGAGTTTATAAATTGCACTACACTAATCTTGTGAAAGGCATGAAAGGGTCAAGAAAGAAAGGAATTACTTAGGGTAGCCCAGGGGAGCAGAGCTCCTAGTGAAAAGGTGAAACTAAGAAGTGGAATTTGTGGCTTAAACTTTATCATACTGCTTCTTGATATGTATTTGCCCTTTAAGTGGTCTCCCAAGAGATAAGAGGAGATCTTAAAGGCTTGGAACATTTCTGTTAGATTGGACTAAAATCCTAAAAATTGTTTGGCAAGAAGTTAGCCTTCAAAGGAGATAGGTGAGCTAATTAGCTTCTTCCCCATCTCCAACTATCATGGCTTTGTGTGTTGCCAGTGACCTTAGAAAGGAAAGTGTGGGACATATCTGTGGTGATGTACTATACATAGTGTTGTGTTTCCATACTCAGCGTCAGGACCTCTGGCACTAAGCTGGATTAAAAAAAAAAAAAAAAAAAAAAAAAAGGATACTTAAAATAAAGTACTTAAGAATAGCAAGACTAACCTTTCCAAAGGGAGCTGATGCAACTATCATTCCTCAGTCACCAGCATGTCAAATTTCTAAAATACCATTAAAAAATAGCAACACATTTTCACCCTGCTACTTACTACTGGTTAACAGAATGATCCCAGCACATAACCACTTGGTAGCCTAAGAAAATATGGAAACACTTCACATCCAATATCTCCCTGTTGATCCCTTGCTGTTTGTGTCACTGTGCTCTTCACATGATAAATCATCTTGTCTGAAGTGAGTCACTTACCAAAAAGATTCCTCTGCCTTCCTCCTGCCTTGATATGTTTGTTCTTAAATTTCCAAATGGATCCAGGACTGAAGGAAGCAGAGTTTGAAATGTGGTTATGGCCATGATCAGAAAAAAATTATTACCTCCAAAAAGTGACATTGCATGATTTTTTATTTATTTCTTCTCAGTTGTTTCCAGTCCAAATCTTCTCAACCTGCATATCAAAAAGTAGGATGTTTTCAGCTTCTAATGTCACAAAAAACTGAGTTACAATCTTCATCTGTCCTGCCTTAATACAAGTCAAGAAGGAGCATGAGAACATTGCCATTCTAGGTTTTCATGAATATTTTGTTTTAAAACAAAACTTGCAAGATCTTAATCTAAATTTGCTCAGTCCAAATCCAGACCTGAACCCACTATCTGAATATCTCTAAATTCACATGTGGATGAATCCATCCCAAAGAACAGGCTGTTGAGGCTAAACTAAGACCAAAGTGAGGGTAAGAAACAAGAAATAACTGCTGTTTGCAGCCTCCATGCTGATTTTCTGCACCTGAAACTTCATATTTACCAATAAACAACTCATTGGGAACAATTTGGACAGATAGGTTGCAAGCTTCATATGGCAGTAAATGTTAGTAATGGTTTCAACTACCAATAATTGTCCAGGAGATGCAAGCTCCTGGCAGAAAACAACCTGGTGTTTTTCATTCCTGCAGCATATATCAGATGGATTGCTGCAAAGCAATATACCTGGATATGAAGGCTTCATCATTTTGAAAATTTCAGACAAAAGAAGTTCATCTTCTGTATGTGCAAGCCATTATCTTTTTGGAAAAACTGTATAAGGTAGGCAGTGACCTGAACAGCTGGAAATGAAAATTGTCACCATATCTTCAGAAATGCTGATGATTTCCTAAACACCAAGAGGACATGTAATTTCTTTGGGCCATTACTACATGCTAGTCAGGATTGATTAGACACTCTGAGGGAGAGGAACCTTCAGGTCTTGAAGGAAAGATGATGTTCACAAAATGAGAGTTGGTTAGGTGGCACTGGTATTTGCTGGTTCCCTAGCATGCAATTATAGCTTATGAGGTACTAAAGTCTTACACCAAGAGTATGCAGGTTAAAATATTATTTTATTTATGTATATTATGTGGCACACCAAGAAACTCTTCTGGAGTCACCATTTTTGGTATACAGTAGAATTATGGATTTTAGCTTTGCTGCACAGATTTCTGAGGTATTTTGCAAGTCATCCTGGAGGACTGGGGCTGAGAAACCAGATGTGGCATCAGGTAGTAGTTATAGTTGGAAAATCTCTCCTTCTCTGGACAAAACTTGTCTCAATTATCTCCTTTTGCCATCAGAGCCACAGCAACACTACCAGCAAAAGATCAAAGATGTCTGACAACTTTATTCCCCTGGAACCACAGAGATTTCTACCATAGGGATAACTTTCATGTGGAAGAGAGACAGAACTTTTTTCCAGGAGTGGGTCCAACACTTTGAAACAAATCCTTACAGGACAGCAGAACTCTCCCAAACCTCACCACCTTCAGGTCCATTTGCACGTCAAGTGATTTCCTTCTTGCCTCCTGCAGTGTAAACATGCAGAAATGCATTCATATTTATTTAAGCCTTCCCCAGCTAAGAAGTTCCACTACTCCCATCTCTCCTCCTGCTCTTTGCAATGCTTACTCATAACTGGAAAGAGTGTCAACACTTACAAACATTAACATGAATACAAGAATAAAAGTAGACAACAGGAATATGTTCCCTTAGCTCAGTTGATGGTAGGAGTATGGGAAGGAAGAGAGAGTGGAAAGGAGGGAGGAAAGGAGGGAAAGTCTAGGGCACATCAACTCATAAATGAAAAAAACATGAAAAGCAGCCAGTGAAGATCTAGTTTGATACAGCAGGTTTATGCACAGATCAAGCACTCAGAACTGACACCACCATGAAGGCTGAGACAAGGACATGTTTGACAATTTTCAATAAACCACAGCCCAAAAGCAGAAAAATGGCCCCTTCCTTCTTCAACAGAGAAAAATTATCAGGACAATGCAGGTCTTTGGAAATGAAGGATGAAAAATAAGGTTATTTACTTCTTTTTTAACTCGGTGTATTCTACAGCAGCAAGAAGTCCTTGGGTGTAAAAAGACAGGGCACTGCATCTGAAACCAGGGAAAATGTAGTAGTTTTGGATTAACCAGCACCTACTGTTCTCCTGACCGAAGAAACACAGATGTCTTCCAAAATTACTTGTTTTGGTGAAATTTTCAGCTACATGGAGCACTGACTCTTACTTGTTTGTTTGTTTGTTTGTTTGTTTTTTCTTTCTTGTCGGTGGAGTGCTTGATACTTACTTTACCATTCTAAAAAACAATTCAGGCACTTTGTGCATCTACAGTCCAGTTCCTGGATACCTGTGACCCATTCACCCTGGCTACAGGCTATTCACAATTTCACAGCTCCTGCTGTGTCTCCTACTTGTCTCCCCTCACGGATTTTCTGAGAGGATCCTCAGAGCACTGACAGCGGTAACCTTTCAGAAGATACTTGCCCAAAGACATGCAAAATGCCTGCTAGTGACGACAATCCTGGCTTGCAGCAGGACTACTAGGAGGAACTACGGGGAAACTCATCTGGGATGGTGGTTTTAGTCCTGCCAGACTCAGCATCAGAGTCATGCTGGAAGAACCACATCAGGCTTCCTAGGTTCTGTTCTCCACCCAGCTCTGCGCATACCCTGACTGGACCAGCAGATACCTGGATTTTTAATTTTTTTTATTTTTCCTGAATGGGTACAGCTCCACCTCATGCCATTAAAACTTGCCTGCCATTGGCAACCGTTCCCTCCATCAGCGCCAGTGCCAGCAGGAGGGTGGTGTACATCAGCCCTGTGATCTGAGCGGGCTGTAATGGATGGCAGGGCAGGGGGGAGGGGCTGGTACAGGCAGGAGCTGACTGTGCTGCACTTACCCTAAGGAGCTGAGAGCTGGGGCGCTGCAGATAGCAGCCGGGGAAGTGCTGAGTGACTGTGCAGCTGAGAGAGAACAGACCCTGCCTTATCCTGAAGTGGGAAGTTCAACCAGAAGGGATTTTGCTGTTTCAAATTACAAGCTGGTGGCTCCAGGCTTACGTGCAGGGGGCTGCCACGTCCTGAAATAGCAGCAGCAGCAGCAGCAAGGGCAGCATGTTCAGACCAGGAGCATTAAAGTGACATTTAGGAGTGAAGGTTGCTGCAAGATGCCCTGTGAGTGCCAAGGTCACAGCCCATCAAGATGCTGCTCATCACTGCCTGACCTTTTTCTCCATCCTCTCCCCACCTCCATCAGGAGCTAGGGGAAAGCATGTAGGGACTGAGGCCCATTGCATCAAGAATTAAGTCAAATCTTGCTGTCAGGAGCCCTTCCCTCCTAACTGCTCCCCCTTTTCTCACTGAACCCAAAGCCTTTAGCTATGTGGGAGCTTAAATATTTTGTTGCCACCCTGATCACTTACAAGAACGCAGCGACTTGCCCTAATGCCTTAATCCTCCCATTGTGTTTAAAAGGTTTTTTATGTCGTCACCAATAAAGATTGCCTGTCTCAAGGGTTTTCCTGCTTCCTTGGCTGGGTTATGGCAGTGGGGTGGAGGTAGAGGAAGGGGGGTATGGGGAAGGGAAGGCGGCTGGATCATTGCCAGGCTTTAAAGGGCTGCTTAAGCATTTTTCTGTGGCTTGCAGGGTTTTACTCAGCAAAGTCTCCCAAGCCACAGAATGTGCCCCTGCTTGTATAACATTACAAAGTCAAGATGATTAGAATATAAGCCTCAGCCCTCTGGAAGCTGCCCTTTTGTCTCTGGGGTGTAACGATACATTATTCATCCTTGTCTAGTTCTTATCTCATTAATGTACTGTGTTATTTCTGCTTTCCCTCCCTTCCCCACTCTGTACACACATCTCCCTTTTCTGTACTTCAGTTAATGGAACAAGCATGTGTCTTTCTTTAATCCTTTCCAAAGCTCAGGACTGTAACAGGGGCATGTGTGCATTGCAGATGCATGTTGGAGTGAAGCCTTCCCTCTCCTCTTCCTGCCTTCCTTGCTCAGCTTGGCACACTGTTGTACCCAACACTTGCAAAATCTCCCAGCACTCCAGGTCTGTGCCTCAGTTTTAATCTGGCCTAGCACACTGTCACATTAGCTTAGGGCTCAAACCCTGCCTGTCCACAGTGCAAAGATCCACGGATACTCAACAGTACATTTAATTTGATCTTTTTCATCTTCACACCTCCTTCTCACAACATGCCATTGTTCTCCCATCCCGGGAATTGCCTCCATCTTGTATTATGCTCTCCTGACCTGGAGGAGAGGCATCCCTTCTTATACCTGGGGTTACAGAAAGCACCATGGAGAACCAGGTTAACGGAGGTGGCCTGTGACCTCTCAGTGTTTTCATGCATGTAAGAATTGCTTGCAAAGGTTTGGAAAGAGGATGTTTTGTCCAGATAGGAATCACTGGAATGGTCCAGGAATATCTACAAGATGCTGACCGGGGAAATGGCTCCAGTTGGACTGGAAAAAAAAAAATCTTCACAGCTTTAGAAAAGCTAAACCCTATGGTTAAAAGAAATCCCAGGATGTAAGAAAGGGAGGAGACTCACTTTGGAGTTAAAGTGAAAGGAGGAGTGAGGGTATCCAGACTCCATTTTTAGCTCTCCCAGTGGCTTTTATTATATCTTTGTAAATATCACATCCTGCCAAGTATGATGTTGAGCAATATCCAGCATGCAGTTCCTTGGTTTGCGCTTAGTCCCCATCTATCTATACAACATATTAACCGTTGCCTCCTGCTTCAATCATAAACTCCTTGGGGCGTGGTGTGCCTTTTTTCCTGTAGCATTTCTACAGCATCTGGCACACAATGGTCCATGGCTGAGCAGCCTCTGGGCCCTATACAAATTCAAGCCAGCCACTGCAATAAATAGCACTGCAGCAAAGCAACGGAGGTTAGGATCTAAATTTTCATCACTGTGCTGCACATCCTGGCCACTGAACTGGAAAAGAAATGGTGGAGCCTTTCTGCTGGTGGGCAGCAATTTACGGATGTCAGTGGAGTTTGCTGACTGGGTAAAATACTCCAGCATCACTTACTAGAAGCGCTGGGAGTCACAGACTTAACAGACTACAAAGAGATACTAGATCATGCTGCTGTCCTCACTGCAGTCTCTCCCAGATGCTCCCTCTGATCTTTAGTGGTGGCATCCCTATTATTTGACTCCTAGAATTTCCAGGGCCCAGTGTGGGGCCTGCAAACAAGGCTTTGATTGGTATCATTAACATTTCTGAGGAAGCACTGCCAATTCCTGGCAATATAACCCCCAAAGCACCTCAGCAGGGAAAGAAAAAGGGACAGAATGGCGTTTTGTTGTGCAGGCATGCAAGAAAGGACAGATTGAGCCTGTTTGTGACAGACTAGCTTTAAGGTGTGTGGTAGGAACGTGCTCCAGAGCAAGAAGGTGAAAAAGTTTGTCGCCCAGTGCTCTGTCTGTAGTAACTGAACACCACTGGCAGGGTTCTCCTCACAGTCTCTCTTTTCCTCTTCCAGGAACTATTACCCCCTTCCTGATTTCATTAGAAATTACAGTATTTATTTTGTCCTGACTGGGGAGGAGGGAGAAGATGCAATAAAAAAAGGACAAACTTTAC
The DNA here is from genome assembly GCF_023634085.1 of Falco cherrug. NCBI lineage: Eukaryota > Metazoa > Chordata > Aves > Falconiformes > Falconidae > Falco > Falco cherrug. The sequence continues at coordinate 26,474,995 of NC_073704.1, read as the reverse complement.
CCAAGTTTTTTCCCTTAACTTCAATGGATCTCCTATGTCTACTATTCACAGTCTGCACTGCTATGCAAAACACACAAAAACTGTTACGTTCAATATTTTGAATGATAGCAATGCATAGTCATATTACACAAGGGAAAATGGTGCAGAGGAGAAAAAAAAAAAACAAACCAACAACCAAAACAAACCATGCACCTGAAAGATCCTCAGTACCAGCTTAAACAAAAGTAGTTTTTCCTTCTCCTCCATAACGTCCCTGTAAACTGATGCTGATTTTATTGCCATTTTCATATTCATAAATGTGAGAGTCTATAAAACCCAGAATAACTCTAGATAATCACAGATAAATTCAGACAGGCTGCAATTACTGTAAGTTTGCGTATCGTTTAATGTTCATCAAAAATAGAGTATGTTCAATTTTGTTTTTTCTTTTTGCATTCATGGAAAAATATGTTTTGTGATATTCAAATATTTGACTTCTGAACGTTTGTAAATATTTGAGTTGAATGTATCACTTGGGAGCAAAAATATTCCTGGTACTAACTTATGCTATAGCACTTGCCATGGGTAGATCATACAATGCTTTAGAAAGGAGGTGAGGAACAGGATCGTGATTTGCAGATGGGGAAATCGAAGTCAGAAGAAGGAAGACAATCATCGCAAGTACGTGTAGGCATTAGTACAGTTAGGAATAGAGTCATGATTCCTGGGGGCTATGTCTCCATAATGCTGTGGCTATCCCCAGAAACTTCACAATGAAAAGCAATTCCCCACCTACAAGTCTCATTGCAATTCCCAGCACTTCCTCACCTCTCTGTTGAGAGAAATTCCAGCTACAGATCCTGACCCACAAAGCCCCTTCTGCAATCTTCCAGTGGTTATACACCTGAAAGTGACTTGTGTCATCAATGGCTTAATACAATTAATAGGGTTTTTTTGCTGCGGTTTTATATGCATTTGTTATTGTTTAATCCAAAATTTGAACATTGGGAAGAAGGCTTGAAGCTGCCTGACAGCAAAGATAGCCCAATAGCTGTGCACAACAAGGGATACTGGGACCTGTTCATTTACCTTACTGGTCTAAATATTTGTTGAGACACTGCATACTGTGTTTGAACAGAAGACACGTGACCCAGGCCTAGAAACAGTTTGTCAAAAGGAACAGAGCCACACAAACATATGGGCTAATATCAGCCTCTGTGTTTGCTCAAGGTAAAAAGCTCTTGAGCTTTTTTATAAAAGCAAACAAAAAACATAAATAATTATCTCAGGAAAGCCTTCAAAAGTCCACTGGGCACAAAAGCTTTTGCACCAAGCATTCAAACCTGTTGTCAACAGCAGTCCTCCGAGAGACCTAGTGTGTGTGTGTGTGTATTTGGTTGCTTAGTCAATAAAGGACAGATTTCCTGGCTATTACAAAGAGAGGTAATGCTGAGCTATGCTAATCAGCATCATCTGGTGAGCCTACCCTCCCTGGCCATTCGAATGAAATCCCAGTGGATTCCCTATGCCCCGTCCTCCATGTGAGACAGCCTGGTTTCAAACCGGTCTCCTTGCTGCAGTCCAGATTCTGGTTGGCAGCCAGTTGCAGATCTTGCCAAGAATTTTCTCTTTCTTCAGTGCATTTTTCCCTAGCTCTAAAATGAAGATCTCAGAAGCGGAGGGAGGGGTGTTGTTTGCATCAGGGTTGAGCAAACTGTTTCAGGTTCTTTGCTAACTGCACTTCAGCAGTGGGGTAGGACTGTAGCTTTCAATTTGCAGCGCTTGAAGCATCTTGTGCAGTTCACCAGTCTGTAAGGCACATGCAAGTGATTCTTGCTAATTGCACAGGCAGCAGGGGAAGCTGCAACTTCCTACCAGCTGTAAAACACATCTTTCCTGCTGGATGTGTTAAAGCTTTTTAGTGCATGAGAGTGCTTAGCTGCATAACACCCTTATGTTCACAGGAGAGACCAGTAATGAGGCACAAGGCCTTAATTAACCACTTAATTAACCTTCAGGGATCAGTAAGCAATGATTAGTCCTTCTTCATCAGACGGAGGGTCATATTTTGCCAGCCTGGGCTGCTGACACCTGTTTGAGACCAATCTGTAGCTTCTGGGAAGGCCAAAATGGAGGGCCTGTGTAGGAGAGCTTGTGTCCCCTCTCCTGCTCCCCAGTGCGGGAGTATCATGTGCTGGGGGGGCTCATCACAGCATGTCTGAGAGGAGCTGGCAAATGCATATGGATGGCACCTGCTCCCTCTCCTTTGTGCTTCTTCCCCCTTGCTATGGGGAGAGTTTGTATCTCTGTTCCCTTCCATTTTCCTGGTGGAAGGTGCTGGCTTATATGTAGGTAGAAGCTCTCAGGGGTAAGAACATCTGCCTGTCTGTCAGGCCAGTCCTAAAAGTTCCTGCTTTGTCAGTGATCGATAACAACGAACGGACCACAAACATGCAAGGGTTACATCCTGCTTCCTCGCTGTGCTCCTGCCGATGCATGGATAAACTGCATGGGAGTCACGGCATGCCTGATGATATTTGACTGTATCTTGAGTGCATCCTTATCATTGTTTTAACTACGTAAGTCACTTGTTGAGCAGGAAAATGTTTTGTAATTACAGGCAGTGCTGGGGTTGCCAACCTCCCTGTGACACACACTTGCAAGTACAGGCTGAGTTTGCCACTGCCTTGCTCACAAAAATGTGATGGCAAATTACAAAGGCAGAATGCAGCTGGAAGATAATTCTCATGTGTTCTGGGGCAGGAGAAGCGGTAGTATGGAGTGGTTGAAAAGCTAGGATTTCTTGGGCAGGTTCCTTCTGGAGTTTTGTTAGCAATGAGAGGGAGAAAATCTCCCTGGCTAGGCTGACAGAGACAGGTGGAGACACATCGACAGTAAAATCCCTCTTTGCTTCCCCAGAGTGTGGGACTCAGTTTTGCCAGTCATGTCACTCAACAGTTTTCCACCCCTGGGGGAATTCAGGGTTGTGATTTCCTGTTGTGCCACTTTGAGAACCACATTGGCATGGGGCAGCGAAGGAGCCAGCACAGCAGCAAAAGGGACAAGTAAGGACTTTGGAGGGTTGTAACCTGCAGTCCTGGGCTTCCCTGAGTGTCTGGAAATAGGCTTTCTGTTTCAAGAGCTGCCTTCAGGGAACAGGTCACCTTCACAAGTGCTAAAACCTCTCACAGGTACAGCACATGGCCAGGCCAAGCCAGTTCTGAAAGAAATGAGCCACAGAGGTGGGAGTTTACCGGTCGACCCTGGAGAGAAACTCCAGTCTTAGAAACACTAGTTTGACTTTCACCTGAATCTCAGAAATCAATCTGAGAATTGCAGCAGAAGTGGGTGTATCCCTTTGTTTTCCTTTTTTAACTGTGTCACTGGAGAAATGGCAACTTTTACCTCAGTGGAGAAATGAAGGATGCAAATCTCATGGCAATGGGTGTCAAGCCCTCCTTTCCAGAATCAGAATCAGAATCAGAATAATCATAATAATAATAATCATAATAATAATAATAATAATAATAATAATAATAATAATAAATAATAATGATGATGATGATGATGATGATGGAGGGTGAAGCCCTTCGCATCTACCCACTGGGTAGCTACACTGGGGCTTGTGTTCTGATATCAGGGGAGGGTGCCGGTATAGAGACTTGCAGGGGGAGAGAGGTGAAGAAGGAGGGAGGAGCAGGGAAAGGAGAGATCAGTTCCTCTCTCCTGCACACCTGAGCCATGTTTTCTGATGCTAGTGGGACTGTGGCGCCACAGCCAAATTACTCTCTGATACCTGGCAAATCACATTCCTGGTCTACAAACCAGTCACTCTCAAGATCAGTCCAAGGCACTGACAGAAAACTGTACATTAGCTACTGTACCTCAATGTCATTTACCACAGTTTTCAATCTGAGCATTTTAACACTCTGGGGGACCACCAGAATGAGTTCTATTGCATAATGCTGAATTAAAAAAAAAATAATTTCCTTTTCCCCTTCTCCTTTGCTGCCTACAGGGCAGGTGCAGGCTTACAGCACCATGAGTATAAATTGCTGCTGTAGCCATTTAAGCCTTCTCTTCAAACCAGATGCTCCTCTTTTCTGCATAAGGAGCAGAACACGTGCCCTGACTGTCTCATATATTTTTAAAAGATTGATTTCTTCATCACCTGTTTATAACTTTATGTGTCAGAAAAAAACTTAAAAGAGAAAAATAATGTGAGTCAACTTGCATCATATGGAGACACTGGGGAGATCTGTAGATAAAAAATATCTGGTTTGTTGCATGAAACCATAAAGCCAAATTCAAGAGTTAAAAGTAAAAAAAGTCCTGGAGAGACCTTTGAGTTTAAAGTAAAGAAGAATGCTAACAGAGAAAAGCTACCCCAGTAAAAAGTTTCAGAAGCTTTCAGAAGTTATCCTGCAGCTGCAATTTTCCTAACAACAGTCATGTCTGTGCTCGTCAGCTATGTAGGAGCTCAGTCCTTCCCAGGTCACCCAAGGATAATGTCCTGAGATTTTGGACTCCGTTTTAAGAAATGATTTCACAGGCACTGTCCTTCCTACCACAGATTCATTCCTCCTGCTTGCCTGTGAAGATGCCCCAAGTTTTGCATCTGTAAGGAAGAAAATGAAAACCAGAAGAAGCCCCCATCAATGGCCTGTCATGAATCTGGGAGCTTTGATACAAACAGCATCTCCCCAAAGAAAGAATGACAAAAATATGGTTCTCAGAGCTGGAGAACTTCCTGTTGCTTTTTAGCTCACACACTGAAGAGGGAGGAAATATGTGACATTGCAATATAATTATTCTTTTTCCACTGCCAGAGACCTAGGACAACCGCATTATTCAGGCAGAGCCATGAGCAAGATGCACAGGTCCTCCCAAAACAAGTGGCAATAAAACTTTGCTCCTCACCATGCCATCTCCAGAGCTGATGACACATCTTTGTTTTCTTCCATTCAGATTTATGTCAATTTCCTAGGCCTCTCTTCCCTTTCTTTTATGTTGATCACAGACAAAATGATGTTACTCTTGGCCAGAAACTGGGACCACGCACAAGTGCAACAAGGCACAACCAGGCACAAGTGGATTTTATCAGTAATTAATGACACACTGGCAGTGGATGGTTGATCCTGGGAACCCCTTTGCCCAGGCCTGTGGCCAGGCTGGAGGCATCTTAAGCCCAGTTCAATGGCACTTCATCCAGTTGTCTTTTTCCTCTCTAGTCCCATGTTGCCCCCTGTCCTCCTCATCAACCCTCTGCATACCCACTGTTTCAGAGTCACACACCTGAATCCACTGTTCATCTATAGGCTCATGTCTACCTGTCATGATAGGATAGATAAAATAGATAGGTTTAGAATTGGCCAAAATCTGGAAATATTTTGAATGTTTGGATCAACCAAGTGCATATAACTGTTCCCCGTCATCATGTTTGGTATTAACATTCATTATTTCAAGATTTACTAAGAAAGCTATCATAGTATATAATATAAACCTTTTTTTAGAATTGTGAAGCTCCTTCTGCTAGTGGTATAGAGATCTCAGCAATACCTGCAACACAAAGGAACTTTAGGTCATCATTACTCCTGAACCCAGCTTTGATCGCCTGGGCATTTGCCCAGAAGTTTGCACTTCAACATAAAAAAAACCCCAAACAGTACTGGGTGCTTCCTTGTCCTACTGGGTGCTCAGTGTCATGGTGGAGAGGTCCCAAGACCATGCATGTGCAGCAACGCACATGTTCTGCACGCAAATGTGTCCCCTTCACCTCCTGCAGTGACTGCCACAGATCTCATCTGGACCAAACCATTGCCATTCAGCAGCATTGGGCCTTAATTTCAGTTTCTTTAGCTCACTGGATAGGCTCCAAGAGCTTGTCACACTGCCATAGCTTTGCTGGGGAAGTTGCATTTCTTCCCCTGTGCCACCTTTATCTCAAAGCTTTTTTTCTGTATATATATTTGCAGTGATTTAAGAAGTAGATGAGGAGGAGGCAGAGGACTCAGAGTACTCACATGCTGTGTGCAGCATCAGTGGATAAGAAGCGTGAAGGAAGTGAGTTACCCACCCACACACAATCAAGGCAGGGATTTTACTTCACTGTTCCCACCCTCTTTTCCCTCTAGCCCAGGACTTGCTATTGTAATGAAACATTTTTGCACTGACTTCATCTCCAAGTCCCCCTATCCTCTTCTCTATGTGTCTCCATGTGGCTGGGTCCCTAGAATGTTTATTCTGAAGTGCAATAATTTCTGGGCAGGATGTCGAAAGATAAATCTGGTTTGTGGCAAGAGTTAAAAAGATTACAGTAAGGCCTTGTTTACAAAACTGAAGGATCAGTCGCTGTTCTTGGAGTTTGTTTAAAAATTCTTTTTTTAACCATCCTTCTTTGTGTTTAGGTTTGTTTCCTTTGTTAAATAAATAACTTGTAAGGTCTCCATTGATCACCTCCATCCTGTGTGTGTGCGTGAGCAGAGGAGACGGAGAGGATTTCGTACCTGGTAATTGACTTTCCGGAGAGGCCAGAAAATTTCTAGGAAAACGTTGTTAAGCATCAGGGAGATGCAGAGTTAAATGTATTCTGGAGCTACTAATAAGGCTTAGCTGCAAAAAGGTAAGAGAGGGGTCACTTATGATAAATAATATATTTATGAGGATATTCACACCTACTTTTTTCATCTTTCTGCCTTGCTTGGGCTCTTCCAGAAGGTGGCCTGAGCAGCAGCTAATAACGTGACCTGCCTGTGGAGCAGAGCCATCTTCCTCCTTCCCACAACATCAGCCCCAGGACCAAACAAGGTCTCTGGTACACAAAACAGGCTGGCCAAACAAAAGGGTCTTCCCAGCCTTTTCAACCTTGTTACCTTGAAGGGCTGATGAAACCTCTAGGAGAAAATAAGGATGAAGAGGAAACTAGTGCTTAGCTCTGTTGACAAATTAATAGAAGAAACATTCAAAAACAGCTTCTGACTCAATCATTCCTTAGTCTGTAGATCACTTCCCAGTGTAACCTTCCATCCTCCTGCATGCTTGTCCTTCCCTAGGTTCACACTTTGCAGGGACTGACAGGAATGCCTGGTGTTTGTCCTGCTCAGAGAGTGCTCATTACTGTTGCCTCCATGGGCACACAAGCACATCTTTCCCATTCATTTCCCTAACTGTATAGTGAAGAGATTCATGTTCTGGGGTTCAGTCCAGTTCTTCAGGACGACCTTAAAATAAAGCACACAGGACCATATGTCTCTTCCCAATGCTAGAATCCATTTTCTTACAACACACAAAGAAGCTGTCTGTGAATTCAGGCAGCTAAATCTGTGATTTTACACAGGAGAGAACAAACTGTATCTCAATGCAACCCTGTTTGAAGGAAAAAAACAGTGCTTTGCTCAGCTTAGATTTCCTAAAATAAATTAAAAGCAAGGAAGAAGGTGAGTAGAATTCATTTTAGGAGCACAGCATGAATGCATTTGAAGGTGAAGTAGGTGTTGTTTTTCAAGAAAGCAGTGATGCATTTCAGGACCTTGAAGGCTGGTTCCTTGTTAGAGCCATAATTAATTGCAGAGACCTGAATGCATTCATCAGTGTATATGACCTCTTTACCAATGCTTACTAGGAAATAATAAGCAACAGGATGCAGGTCCTAAACGAAACAGAAGCTGCCAATATAGAAATTCCTCTCTGGAACAACAGCAAAAGACTTAATTCTGCAGTGTCTCTCTCCTAAAAAACAGAACTGCAAAATAAGAGACAATCCTACATGAAGCTGACTTGCACTACATTTTTTGCAAGTTAAGAAAAAGCACTGGAAAGACTGGGAAGTCCTTATACAAAATCATCTAGTCACATAACAGGATCTTTAAGCTGACAGTTTAAACCATGAGACTTAATGTGCTTTGGTCAAGTCCTTCTTTCATTTTGAGGTAATAATTTGTTCAATTAACCAATTATTCATCATTCAGTGCCTACAACAGTTATATATGCAGATAATTTTAATAGCTTCAAGTTGAAAAAATCAAAGTGTAGTCAAATATTTTGTTATCCATTCCTTCTCGTGTAACCTACAGACAGTTTTTTATCCTGTTCTATAATGTCCTTGTAATGGCAAAGTGGTCAAATCAAGACATGCCTAAAGTGCTGCTTTAGGGTCGTGGCACTTCAGACCAACAAAATGAAATTTTCCCAGGAAGCCTAAGGCAAGAAGACTGAAGCAATGTGTTTGCCTCATGCCAGACCTTCACCTGGGATCAACATCAACCCCTAGATTTCCTCACTCAGTCCCAGCAATGACCAATCAGTCCCCTACTTGTGATCTCCTTTCACAGTGTTGCCAAACTGTTTTTGCACAACTACTTGTGAGATCCATTAGAAATATAGTAGCTTGGGTTTTCCAGCTCACCTCTATCCTTCTTCCCCACGAGTTAGGACAGGTGCGGGAGGGAGGCAGATGCTCAGAGCACTTTCTAGTTTTCTATCTCTAACGGCACCGTAATGAAGCTGACAGAACCGTTAGGATTAGCATAGTGGTGGAATTAAGCATCTGGACAAAAATTGGATATAATGGATTTTCCCCATTAAGGTTTTTGGTCTGAGCCCAAGATAAATGATTATCAGTGTAATTACAGGGTGATTATACTAAGTTAATTAATGGTATGTGGCTTTATTTACAACATATTCTCTTTCTCCAAAGATTCAGAGAGCTCCTTCCCCTCTCCTTCTTTAGCAGGATATTTCTGCACAGACATGGGCATGCTCCAGAGGAGTTAATCAGTTCCTTACTTACAGAAGCTATAAGCAGATGTAGGGACTTGAGAACTTACTCCTCTGGCCTCTGATCTGGAAACCAGTTATCTGTTCAGAGCACCTGAGGATGTGGCCCTGAGGTACTTCTCATGGTTCAGAGCTGATCAGCATATGGACCCCAATGCAGCTGCCGTGCTGGTGGGGACGGACATGTCATGACCCAGGCTCTCCTTCCCTTTCATAGGAGAGAACATGGATAGTCCCAGGCTGACAGTGAAGACCTAAAGACAGTGTGTAACGAAGATGCCCTGTTCCCCAGTGAATCTGTTCTTTGTATAAACATTAAGAGGGAATAAAACAGACATACATGAGCCAAAGTGCTCAAGAGGGAAGAAAAAAGAAGCAAAACCAAATAACAAATCAGCCAAAAAATTGTGCTGCAGTCACATTTGAAAACTCTATGGGTATTTAGGTCAGCAAAGGCATGCAAATTAAGTCTGAAAGATAGTCCCAGCAAAAGGTATCCTACCTACCAAGAAATCTTACACAAAAGGAGGGTTGAGAAGGCAGCAGTCATATATGTGCTTTCACATGTAGAAGGACACCTCCTATACAATTGCACTGCAGCTCAGAGGAGGCACCAAGAGCCCCATGTGTACCGCATTGCTGCAGGGTGAATTCAGGGCACACTGCTCCCACTGTGCACTCGGGAAGGAAGCCAGAGCCTGGGCTGTGAAGGTAATCTTTTAACCATGCAGCAGTCTCATTTAAGCACAGGCAATGCAGAGGGATGACAAAGGACCTTTCTTGTAAAGCACTCATCTTCCCCCTTTATTTTGATGGCTCGTATCACTGGTATGAGTACCCAGCTCATAATTTCAGGCTCCACCACACAAGAACAGGAGCTGAGTCTGACCTTTATTAGGCACTGACTTTATCCCTCTGCAGGTCTTGGTGGATTTCTGGCCTCTTTTCAGATCCTGAAGGCTAAGAGCAGTCAAATACATACATAAATATTTACCTCCTTTCACTAAGGAGACAAGACTTACATGATTGAACTGTGTCCCCTTTGGTCAATTATTAGAGACATTGAACAACTGAAACCAGTAAGCAAAGGTCTCAAAACACTTGAAGCTGAATGAAAATAGGTGACCCATTAGAGAAGAGATACTTAGTCAATGCTAAGATATGTAAGCATAACACTGTATTAGGCATCAGAAAAACCACTTGCACAAACAGTGTTCAAGTTTGCGAAAGGGATTATATCATGAGTCATGACTTCTTCGCCATGCATATTTCCTGGTATCTAGCAGGGGAGGTTGGAAGCCTGTCATTACTTAGCTGTTATGGAAAAACAAGCATCAGATAAAAAGTATTAAAAAATAAACCTTGCTGGAAGCTCATCAAAGGAACTTCTATCTTAAAAAGGCCACTTAGGTGATTTCAGGCCTTTGGTCATCCCAATCCATCATGGTTCCCTAGCAAAGGTGTCAAGCTTCCTCCTTTATTTAGAAAGTCTCTTCATACCTTGTTGCCTTCGGACTTAAAGAAGTGCAAACCCTCTCTGTCAGCTGCCCCCTAAGCAAGCCAGCTCCCACTTTAAATGGGTGGGGACATTGCCATTTTGAGCTGCTCTCCCTCCTTCTTTGTTAATTGCTTCTGAAAGTCTTGGCCTAAGTGACTTGCCTGCATATGTGGCAAAACTAGAAGAGAGTCCAAGGGGTCCCATCCAAATGCCTGCCCTATAAAATCATCCTTCCTCTATGAAGGTCAACAAATCCCTTTCCTGTGCTCCAGAAATGATGGGGTATTCCATTAGCCTTTGCATTGCCCAGCAACCCAGCTCCATTAGGAAAATATGTTTATTAAAGCAATAATCCTGAAACTAGTTCGGACACAAAGCTGCAGTGCCTCCATCAACCACTCAGTCAGTTCTCTTATGAATGTGTTACCTGACTTCCCTGGGAGGGCACTGTTTTCTCTCTAGTCTGCAGGCATTCACCCATGTCTGATTTCTCCTGTGCTTGGGAAACATCCAGGTTTCCCCTGCAGAGCAAAGGGGTATCACAGCCCAGAGGCAAGGGAGAAATGACGTACAGTACTCTGCATCCTTTCCTGGATGCAAAGACCTCAAAGGCCTTTAGCTGCTGGGAACATGCAGGGGGAATTACACCTCTTGTCACCTTGGATTTGGATCAGGAGAAAAGCACACATGTGACTCTTCCAGACATTACTGGAAATTGTGTCCAGTGCTCTTGAACACAAGGAAGGAGCACAAATCTCTGAGGCAGAAATTGTGGCATTGGTGTGTAAAGAAATGTGGATTTGGTGTGTAAAGAAAGGAGCAGATGGTCACAAACATGTCTCAGACCAGGCAAATCCTGTACATTAAATGTCCCTAACTCACTCAGAGGAACAAACTCATTTCCAGTATATGAGGATCTGGCTTGATGTTATGTATTTGATTCACATTTCTGGAGTGACGTCTCTTGTGCTATACTGTTCCTGTCTCACAGGGAGCATCCAGAAACCATTATAGCTAAATGACCAAGGGGCACAACATAAGGGCAGAGGACATGCAGAGCAGGTGTGGGCAGGTGAACTGGAGCCCCCAGGCCTTTGGATGGAGCACCATGATTCATGCAATATCGATTTGGATACATCAGATTCCTGCAAGGTGGATGATGGAGAGGATGGCAGAAAAAAATAATCAGTATCTGTCGAAGGACTGTGTGAGCTATAACCACCTTTTCGGGTAGGCAGATATATATCTAATAGCAAGCATAACTCTTGGATGGTGACAATTGTTGAGCCAGCTCTGGAGCAAATGGCAAGGTGTTTCAGGTTCCTCTGGAGTCAGGGGGTAAAAGTGGACTCATTTCTCTATAGGTGTGAAATACACAGTACTATCATGCTGCTGCTAGACTTCTGCTTTGCCTGGCTTCAACCTCACACTTTGCTTCTTTTCCATCTGAGCTACATAGCTGGGAAATATTTCAGAGCACAAGACAGGTTGGTGTCTTTTGTGTGCCTCAGATTTCCTTTCCAAAAAACTCAGATGAAATAAACCCCTCTTCCAAGAATTAAGTCTCAAGAAGTCAAAAAAGACTAAACATTTCTTAAATGTGTTTGACAGGTCTCTCTATGGGGAAACTATAAAAGCTTTAATGGTACATAATATTCTGATTTGTATTCACCTGGATAAAGGAATACTACATCACATCTTTAAAACCTTGAAGAACCTGGCTAGATATGTGCATAAGTAAGCACAGGCGATAAGTATAACAATTGTATCTATGGCTTTTCAATTTTCTGTGAATGTCTCTGCACTTCATTGAAGATGGTATGTGATATTTCAGGTATCTCCCTTTTCCCTGGGCGGAAATGGTACACTTGTCAGAGGCTGGAAAGGCAGGCTGTTGAATTTCATCTGAGGATACACCTTAAGGTTTTGACCTAAGGGACTTCCTAACAGCAGATTTACCAAGAAGCTAAGATTCAAGTTATTCGTCTTGTTTCCAGACTGTCAATCACACCAATGAACAGTCCTTTCTCTCACAGGGCTCATGAGCATAAGTATTACCAAGGCTCAAATTATCATGCGTCAATAGAGCCATGGTGATGAACCGCATGAGTGCTGCTAGGATCAGAGAAATGAGGACTGGAATGGACCTCAGGAGGTCACTACAGCCAGCATTCTTCAGTCTGTGGTCCATGGTCTGGTAGGCATCAGGCAGTAGCCAGGAAACTTTGCAACAACTTAATTTTCCAGCATATACACTCATTTCCACATGTGGGAGCAAGCAAGGAAGTCGGGCGGGGTGGGGGGAGGGATGACGACAGTAACACAGTTCAGTTTGCAGTAAGCTGGAAGTGCAATCTATTATAGAAACATTACACTAGGTGAACTGTAGTTCCTCCCGGATCAGAAAGGTGAAGTCATCCTTGGATGAATTGGGAGAGGAGAAGCAAGGACTGAGGAATATCAGTTGAGTCCAATCCCCTGTCCTAAGGCAGGATTCAGCTCTATTAAAGCATTTCTGCCAAATACTTTTCTAACTTCTTCTTAAAAATTTCTAATAACATGGATTCCACCCCTTCCCTAGGCAATGTATTCCAATATTTAACTATCCTGACTGTGAAAAAGTGTTTCCTGATGCCTAACCTGACTCTGCCTCAGTGAAATTTAATTCCATTACATCTTATCCAATCCATAGGAGACCCAGAAAGCAATTTACTCCCTTTCTTAGCCCCAGGCAGCACAAGGTAAAACATGTTAGCATAAACCTTGCTAAAAAGTGTACAGTACGCAACATAGAGAAGCTCAGAGTACTTAGCCCAGGGAAATCTGTGTTGATGTTGGGAACACAAAGCAACATCCTTCTCCTCTTCAGAAAAGAGAATATACTTGGCCCATGATAAAGAGGAGTAAGCTGTCCTAAGACATCCTTGACTATCCCCTGAAATCCTCCTTAGGGGAAAAAAACACCTACTTGTCCCTACAATGGCCTACATTAAAAAAAAAAAAAAAAAAGGTACTGAAAGCAAGATGTTCCCAAGAGGATCCCACTGTCTCTAGAGTTCTCTTATTCCTCCTTTGCTGTGCCAAGGAATCAGGAGGACCAATAAGAAGAAAAGAAGAGGAAAAAAAAGAGAGAGAGTTAAGAAAGGAACCTTTGTGGGCAGCTGTTAAAAGAAGGTCAAACACTTTTATTTATTTATTTTTCTAGGGGGGAACATTGATGGGAAGAGAGAACAACAAAGAATTGCTTTTGGAGTAGTCCAAAAGCTCCCCGCTGACAGGTTGGCCCCACCCTCCTCTCCCCAGCACACAAGGACTCTTTTCAAAGAGAATCACCTGGCCCATAAATTCCAATTTATGGTAATTTAAGAAAACAAATGACCAACTCCAGCCTTTGACAGTGTTTAGGAAAGGGAGGATTAAGCAGAGCGATTAAAAAAGAAAAGCCTTTCCTTGCCGCTCAGCTTTGCAGGTGGGGTTTCCTCCAGTCCTCCCAGTATTGTGGCTTCACTATCCAGAGTCTTCAAGAGGTTAAACTGGCACAGCTCTGGTTTACAAACACTGTGAGCTGGGGGAAGGGCAAGAGGAAATTCAGTGGCTTCTTTCTTTTCACCTTCCTTTTTCCAGTTATCTCTAGCAAGCCTTCAGAGCACCTATATTTAGACTAGGATATATAAAGAGGCACAGATGCACACTTGACCCAGGAACATTTCCCATTTTCTATTAAATTGACTCATTTTTAGCTTCTGTGCTGCTTTCTTCAGTAAGCTGGGATTTGGCCAAGGACATTAAAAAAAAAAAAAAAAAAAGGCTTTTTAGGGCCACTTACTGAATAAAGATCTTGCCTGAGACTTAATTACAAATGTGGTGTTCCAATTTAGGTAGGCAATGATGCTGTATTCTGCAGGGAGATGGCTCAGAAGTCAGGGCCAAACACTTTGGCTTTGTGGGACAGAAGAACAAAAAGCATGGGGACATTACATCCCCTTCAGCCATCCTGGGACCTCACATCTACTGGTAACGAGCATGTTATCCTCTTCTTACATAGAGGAAAGCTGCACCAGAGGGCAGGCTGGATTCTTTATGCCTATTCCTCTTTTGGGGAAGCCAGCAGTTTACTCCTCAAATGGTCAGAAACCCTCTCCTTCTCTCCAGTTTCAGTTTATTCCTGGCCACATTTATCTTTGTGTCTTCTGGTATGAAACATTTTTACTTCAACTTAAATAGCTCCTCCCCATTTCTGGCATCTTGCTCTCTCCAACTTCAGCATAGTCACAGAAAGTTAAGCCATCCTTTCTCAACCCTTGTTTTCCTTCAAAAAGCCAGCAAAGTTTCCTGCCTTCTCGTATGAAACAGGATCTCCAATGCCCTCTTTCTTCACAGAGTCCTGCCATTTTATTCTTGTGCTAACCTCATGCCCTATGTGCACAGAAATAGTCTGGTTGTGAAACAAAAGCTCTGGCTACAGGTACCCACTCAAGGTCAGAGCATCAAGGCTGAGGTACCATGGATGACCTGGCAGCAAGCCCTGGGGGAAAAGCTCAGAAGGAGCTTCTGGCCCATAGCATTTTCCCTGGATCCACACCAAGGAACAGCAACCTAAGCCTGTCAACATGCACCCTCCCAGGCTAAGCTCCATGCTTCTTCCTAACCTCCACGGCACAGGCAGGGAGTACACATCTCACCTTGTCACGTCAGCAATGAGATGGCTTTCCTAGCAAGAAAATCCCATGGAAGACCCTGTACAGACACACATGGGAAAGGAGCCAAGCCGCCTTCACCTCTCATGGGGATGACCAAAGCTCCCCATACCAGCCAGAATGTCTGTAGCATCCGCATCCTCCCTACCCCTCCCAGCCGCTTCCCCACCTCAGAAGCCTGTTCCTGTGCCACTACACAAAATCTGCCACTAGCTCAGAGCCCAGGAGCATGTTCCTCTACCTGCATTGTGTCCTAACCACTCCTGACCCAGGCTATGTCCCAATTTCTACCACAGCCTAGCATGACTGGTTTTCAGATCGTGCAGAACCTCCCAGAAAGGACTGGACAAGTTCAATGGAAGCATTTGGGGAGTGGCAGGCTGGCCAGGGTTGGGGCAACAGGGAGGACTCAGTCAATGTTTCTTGGTGCTGCTGTGACTAGGGTGGTGAAGGAAAGCTGTGGGCTTCTCTGATTTTAGAAAGACTAGAAAATGGTGATGTTGCATGATGGAAAGTGCAGTCAAGCCAAGGCTGAACTTGGCCATAGCAGCACCCTGACACCGTTTCCATTGTGTTTTTCTTGCCATTTCCAAGTACAATTGTCTTTTTCCTGGGAGAGAGGAAGTGTTAAACACGTAATTTTTTCATTTCCCACCTGGAATGTATATGGGTTTCTTCTGAAAACTGGAGACATGAGGGGACATCTGCTTGCTTGCTTGCTTTTCTTTCTTTTTTTGATATATCTCTTTCTTTCAAATGTATTTTTTTTTCCCTGAGGGACGTATGTCTCTCTCCTCCCTTTTCACTTCCTAACCAGAGCTGTTTTACTTTCATATTTTCTGAGGGATTGGTTAAGAACTTCAGATGTCAAAACCTATTTTCCAGAAGACAAAGGTACGGCATTTTTTGAAAAACTGGTTCCTGGGTTCTCTCTCTCAAGATGTCCCACATTAGTCTGTCCATAATAAAAAGAGCCAAAATCTCCAGTAATTTCAGAAAATTTTGGTCATTATCTTTGTGTAGTGAAGACAGCAATCAGAGCTTCAAAACAAACAAAAAAATAATTAAAAAAACCCCACCCAAACCAAAAAAAATACCTTAAGGGATGCTAGCATATTTACTCCTAAACAAAACTTCTCTAGCACAACCCTGGGCTTCCCAACAAGCAGTTTTGCGAGTGAACTTCATAGTATGACATCAGTGAACAGATGGCAGGCAAAGCTGTTGGCAGGGTGATGAGAAAGCTGGCCATTTATAATGGAAAATGTCCTGATAAAATGGAATGCACTTCTTTTATTCCACGGTAATGTTTATAAAATTCCTTTCCTGAGGCTTCTTCTAGGATCATTTCATCATTATTGTATTATTATTAATAATAAAATATGTAAAGGGAAAAATGCACATAGAAAATGATATTTTAAATGCCCCAGAGGAAAAGGGAAAGGTTTTCAGCACTGGTAAGGTTGATTGCATTGTGATGATTTGTTACAAACTTTACAGTTACAATCCACGACGGCACGGACATTTCTCCCAACAGGGTTAATTGTATAATAACACTCAATAACTGGCAGGCCTTCACCCTTCAAGGGAGGATACTGGAGTGTGAAGGCATGCACAGATGCTGCCAAATTTCTGTACCTTGAGGATCTCTGAATGCTGGTGTGCATCAAGTCTTTCAAAGGCAGACTTTCAGCTGGATGTAATTCAGGATGGGTCCGTTATGTAAGCAGTGGGAACAAAGCTGGGCCTTTTAAAAATAATTGGTACTGTTGAGGAGTTGTTTATGTATTGAAAAGCCAAATCCAGGTGTTGCAAGAACTAGTAGCTATTTTAAGTACAATTCATTCTAATAACATCTTCTGGAAATTTCCAAGGATGGGGCAGGACACAAAGCTGAACAGGAAGATTCCTCTTACAGATAACCATTGGAAATTCTGCACTAGTGCAGGACAGGAGGAGAGAAAGGACAAGTTGAGGGTGGGACTCCTCAACTCACAGCACTGCTGAGTCATGGCACAGAGAAAGGAGACATTTCCTCCTACCCCTTCACTTCCCACCCCACCCCACCCCCAGGCAAAATTATTTCCAGGAGCTCAAAACCAAATACATCTTGCTGAACCCAAAACTTCTTACAAAGTGGTTTCACTTTGATAAGACAGGATGAAGACATGTATGGTTTGGATTAATCCCAATACATTTCCTCCATACACAGCCCCACCAAACCAAGAGAGAAAAAAGTAACACTGCTTAAGAGAGTTTAAAAGAAAATCAAGCAGGGGAGCAATTCATAATAGTAATTGAAGGATTATTACCAGGTAGTCCTTATCAGTCATTGTCTCCCAGCTGTTTATAAAAGCAGCTGATATCATTATTGCCATTGTACAGACAGAGAAACTGAGGTCAAGGGAGATCAAACAACTGGCCTATGGTTGCCTTGCCAGGCAATGATAGAGCTACAAAGGAATACTAGCTGTCCCACCTTTACCTGTTACACACTGATGCACTGTGACCAAAAGGTAGGAGCCAAAAAGTTTGCTGTCTTTCAGAGAAAAACCACCTGGGTAGCTAGAGTCCCTTTCTAATCTATTTAGCAATAAAGGATGGAGAGGGCAGCTATGATCCCATGCTATCCACTCATGACTAACAGCCAAGGACCTTCTGGTGTGCTACAGCAACATAGCTAAACAAACAACTTACTGTTCCAGCTCCCCTCAGGGCACATTCCTTGGTGGGGACAATCTATTTCCAGCATTTCCATATCTGGATCTGGAAGTCATTATATCCACCTATTCCTACAGTGAGCCACCATGAGTATATCTGAAGTCTCTATCTCATCCTGAACAACATGCCAGAGACCAGCTGTGGTGGAGAGAACTTGTTTTCTAGTAGAGTCTCAAACTAAAATCTTCTTAGGCACAGAAGACCGGCTTGTCTGGGTGAACCTTGACTGGATGCTGAATTCACAACAAGCTCCAGGGCCATACCTGAAATCCAGCATATCACCATTTCTCATTGCTTCCTGCTTCCACCTTTTCATGAATCTGAGATGTCCTCAATTTACCTGCAGATACATTAACAAAGTTCTTATCTTTCGGGCAAAATCTCAACTTGGAAAAGCCACGGGAACTATAAACTATACTTCAGCAAATTGCCTTAAGCTCTCCAGCTCACTGTGGTTTGATACCCTGCCTAGTGGACCATTCCTAGCCCTTAAATTAATCTGCACAGTATTTTTTTTTTTTTTTCAAATTTCCTTTCATCTGCAGTGTTTTCTGTTCTACCTCCTCTGTACAGGTCTGCTGCCCTGGGACAACAAAATGTAACAAAATAAAAACTCACAGCAACAACAGTGTAATTTCAGGCTCCACTGTGGTCACTTTCCTGCTGAACATGGTAGAGAGACATGGACATGGGCACTGGGTTCCGTCTCCCCCACCAAGGATCCAATATCCTGTTCTCAGCTCATACATTTTGGATCCGCCACTGTTTCTGCCAAAAGAGCTTAATTTTACAGGAGAGGAAAGAGAAAGAATAAGAAAGGAAGAAGATGACAAAGGGAGATTTTCAAAGGGCAGCCAAGATAATTCCTCCTGGATGTTTTGATCTTTTAAATAACTTGTTCTTGAAGAAACTATATTCTGATGGCCTTCTGCAGGAGAATACTTACAGGAACAAAATCCTATCACCACAGGAAGAAAGAAGATGTAAGATAATATTATTCTTTTCTGACTCTAAGGACAAAGGAATTGTTAGATGAGAAAACCCCACTAGGAGCAAGAGGAGATTGATCCTCTTTCAGGTGCAGTGCAGTGCTGTTGCTTTCTCTCAGATACAGGTCAGACATATAGGAGATACAAAACAAGTTAAAAAACAGGTTCAGGTGAAACAACTTACAGGTGGATCCAGAACCAGCTACTGGAAATCACTTTCCCAGCAATTTGCTGATGCTTTTATCCCCTTTGCCAGGAGTCACATAACAAATTTAGGGCACTGCAGTGGCTCCGCCTTTGTTCTCTGCTTACTCAGATCCACCTCCAAACATCCCATGTTCATACCTAAAATCTCCTTTGTGCATGATCCAAATTCAGTTAGTCGTCCTTTAGCAGCACAGTCTTCTTCTCCTGTCTCCTTTCTGCTGGGGTGGACATGTAGCTTGAGTACTCAGTAAACAAAGTTCACACTTTGAATATGAAAAGCCAACCACAGCCACGACTTCCATTTAGTTTGCCAAGGTATTCCTAGTCTGAGCCCTTCTAACCTGTGCCAGTGTTTGGCTGCTGCTCTGGTATGCAGGGAGGTAGCCCTGAGATGCAAGTGAAAGCCCTAAAGACTCTTTAACACCAAAGCTTTCCTGGAATAATTCCACATTTACACCAGGGTTGATGAGAGCAAATTGGGCCTTCTTTCTTTCATTTTCCTTTCTTGAATTTAGCACTACTTAAAGCTCATACTCCCCAGTTTGTACCCTACTAAAATCTCTAGACCTTTAAGTTCTGTTTTCTGTACAGCTCTCTTATTTTAATCCGCTCCAGTGGGGCCATTTCTGTAAAGGTCTGACTTGGTTTGTACCATTCTCCTACTTCCAGTTTGTTTTGGAAGTAGAAAGTCTCAAACTATGAAACTCATTTTGGGTTATAGAAAGCTCAGAAAACTCCTCTTTCATGTTTGGTGGGTTTCTAAAATAGAGACAGGCCTCATACCGATTTTTTCTACCTGAAGTGATTACACTAAGGTTTTAGGTCCTACAGCTGGCCTGAATTTAACCTGCATTGCAATGACAACCTACAAGAAGGATGGAATGAAATACCAATTGCAAAATACCCTAATTTTCTGTCTTTGCTGAACAATTCAAGTGACGTTCTGTATAACAAAGGTGCAGTAACAATTCTGCAGCAGCCTCCATATCCATAGGCACTCACACCCCATTACCAGGTAGTTATGTTTAGAAAAACCCATGTGGTATTTTTATGTAGTATTGGAGTACATTTAGTAAATATCCTGATCATTCTGAGACTGTGTTACTTATTGGCAACAAATTTAAGAATGTTCCTTCAGAAAATTAAATTAATTTTAAAAGTCCATCTTTATTGAAGCAGCAGCTGAAGAGCTTGCAATCCAAATAGCATCTCCTGAAACTGAAAAAGAAGCAGAGCTGTGATTTTGATCATGTTACTCTGACAGCTGAGCCAGTAACAAAAAATTCAGAAATTAGTGTAAAATGATGCCACTAGACTATGAAATTCAACTGTTCTGCTGTTGACATTTTCTTGCCATTTTGATCTGAAAAGAATCAACATGCCTTTAGTCATTTAGACTGTACTTCAAACACAGTCCTATTTTCATTTCAATGTTGGTGATGCATGTACTTGTAATATTCTCCACGCATGTTTCTTGTCAATATCATTAAGAAAAAAACTATTTATAGATTTCCCCTACTAAAAAACATTGCATAAAAACTGAGTTATTTGGTTAGAATGATAATACAAATGACTCCACTCTCCAGCTAAGTTCCAGCTTGTAAAGTTTAGAACCTTAACTCTATCAGGTTCAGTCACCTAACAATAATATTCTGCTCTGCTTCTCAGCATGCAGCCAGCACTGACTGGCAACACCTGACATACCCTTATTTAGGCAGTATAGGAACAGCCCAGAGATAATCATGCCCCCAAGTCTCAGACCAGATGAAAGGTTCTGATATGAGACTTCTACCCTGGGAGCCCAAGTAACACAGACAGTCACTGTGCCTGGAGAGGATTTGCATGTCTTGCATGGTAGATTAACTTCTTGTCTCTTTAAACAGGGATGTTGTGTTACTCCTTGGCCAGGTAATGAGCTGTACACCAGGATTTGATATGTACAGGCTTTAACCATTGGTCCAGAGTGTGTTTGCTATTTGTAAGCAGGCATTCAGAAGTTTACCAACAGGATTTAGCACAAGATCTGGTGCTCTGGCTTATTGGAGCGTACAGTTGATCATTCACCAAATCAAACAGAAAATAACTCCATTTGCATCTTACAGGGTGTAGAAAAAACATGATTACTTTCCTAACAGTGATTGCCTCCTTCTCCATGTGAGACTGCAAAGTGCCTCACCACAAATGAAAGTATGATCTATCATATCTCACTTCCTTCAATTTTCCTTCTTACACTTCTCCCTAGAGCTATTTTTTTTTTCTTGGCTCCAGTGATAAGATGACTTCATTAGACTTGCATTCAGGCTTTACATGATTCAGCCAGGTGTTACTCATATGCCTACATCAAAGCCACACAAAAGAGGAGAGAAATCCCTACTTCTCCAGGGAGTGCTTTTATGCCCTCTTCCACCAAATCAGCACTGTTGAAGGCAGTGACATACTTGACCATACTGTGTCTGCTAAGTGAGTGTGTATCTAAACCCTCATTAGAGTCTTTTGCCCTGTAATTACACCATGGCTTGATCCAGCATTAGCAAGCTAATGTGGCTGAAATTAAGACAAGACCCTTTTCAATCCTAATTCAGCAATTCTAGTGGAGTCAGCCTAGCAGGATTTTATACAGACCATGAGGTTTCTCAGTAGGCTTCAGAAGGTCAAACCCAAAGAGGCAAATCTACCACTTCAGAGCAGGCCTCCACTGAAACTGAATGTTCATCCCAGCTGGATGCTGTAGAAACTGCTTCTCTATCCCACCATTCCTCTATTACCTTCTGTGTATATAATAGGCAATATAACCTTCATTTCCAAGGGGGATTGTTCTTTCCATATTTGTCTCTGTAATTGCATTATTCCAGTTATACACCAGACTGTAGGACTGTGGTAGATCCTTTATTTTGAAGCCCACCGAGTTTGAGAGCTCCCTGCAATTTCCAAGTGTGTTTTTTTTTTTTATCCCCACACATCCCTTTCTAGGCTATTAGTATAACATAGCAGACATGGGTAACTTGGGACCCCCACAACACTGTCTTGTACAAACACAAGTGTAAGAGCTGGACTTCCAATCATTTTCTGTTATCAGTTCTCAAGACGAAACTTGGCCAACATGCAGCCTTTTCCCTTTTAAATGAATTGGAATGAAATGGATAGTCTGTTCCATTGTTCTTGCTAATACTTCAAGTGTTCCTCCATCCTTCAAACAGCTTTGATGTCATCTAGCTCCACTTGAAGGGGAAAGAATGTGTTTGGGAATAATTAACAAGCTAAAAATGACTTTGTCAGAACATTTGTGTTATTGAATTACTTGCATCTACTAGCTTTAGAGAGCTGAGGCAGTGGTTGGGCACAATTAGAGCCCTTTAAAGGGGAAAAAACCCAGTAGTCTTTTGGTGAAGCACACAAAGTTGGACATATAAGACAAGCAGGTTAATCTCCTGATTCTGCCTTAAAAATTCTCATGTAACCTCAGGCACATCATTTAGTCTACCTACACTTCAGCCCCTCGCACAAAATCCCCCTGGTGACTCTTACCTCATTATAGCATAAGCAAATATTAACATTACAACAGAGCTGTCTCTTATCCTACGTTCCTACCTCATCCAGCATAAGAGTCCTGGATTTTGTCAGTGCCTCTGGGCACTGCGTTAATACAAATAATACGCTAGTCAGAAGTCTTTTTCTTCCTTGTTATGTAGAGCATTGTTATTTTGAGGAGAGGCAATAATAAAACTGCCAGCCTTTATAACAAGGACTGCGAGCAATCAATACAAAAAAAAAGTCAACTAACATATGGCTCTTTCTTCTGTCACTACAAAGCAGAAATAAAGACACTTCTGTTGTCCCTCTACAGCAGATTTAGAAACTCAGATTGCTAAGTCTCCTGTTTCATAGGGAAAACCAGCACATGTTGTATAGAGTGCTGCTTTAAAACTACTCTTTGGTATGGGATAACTTAACAGAAAAGAAAAAGTTCTGACCTTCATAAATTGTATTTCATGCCTGGATTTCTAAGTATTTGAGCTATCTCACCCCTGCAACTAAGATAGCTGTTCCGTCAGCTGTGCCAGGATCTAGCTTGAGACTCATGTAGACTTAACCTTTTCAAGCCACAGTGAAGAACCAAAGATTAAATTTAGACACCCAGTTTTCCCCTCAGGTCTTCTTTAAATTTGTCCTTTAGTGGATTAGACTAGTTGTTCTGTGCCCAAGCAACTTTACAGACCAGAGCCTATATATACCAGATCAGACTTATTCAATATAAAATCAGGCTTGATAGTAAAAGAGTAGACTGCAGGAGGAGGAAGAAAGGAAAATAGAGAAAAAAATCCAACAAAAACTTTTAGCACAGCCCTCTGTCTAGTAGAAAGAGCCTCCATTTTCTTTTCAAGCCCCAAAAGCTCACTACCCCCTATCTCACCCCTTTAAAATCAAAGCTGGACCTGGCAACATCTGTGGCTTGTTAATGTTATCTCCAGCGTCTGTGGTTCATAGCTCTTACATAAACCCTCATCTGAGGCTAGCTTATGTCTTATGAGGTGCTTTGCTGAAGAGGAAGGTTGGTAGTATTGGAAGGAGGGAAAGTGCTCCACTTAGGGAGAAAATATGATTTTTAATTTTTTTTTCCTTTTTGTGGAGCTGCTATGAATAGCCTGCTGTAGCAAAAGCAAGGCTTTCTGTTAAAAAAAAAAAAAAAGAAGTCAGATCTGTCCTAGATGTCTAAAAGCCTAGGTAGGCAAATTTTGTCTGTTACTATTGTATTGCTAACTTAGTCTCTGCTGTATGACTTCAGAGGGGGGGTCATGCAGGAACCTGATTATCAATGGGAGGCTGCTCACCTACTAACGAGAAGGCTTTCTCAGATTAGCTTTTGTTTCTCTTCTGATATATTTTAGCATTAAAAAAATATTTTTGTACCTGTCTATCTGATGCCTGTTTAGTGTCCCTATTTCAACTTTGAGTTGAAAGGGAATGCACAGCACACAATGTGAAGGAGCAACATAGATTAAAATCCATGAGGAGCCAGTAAAGGAGCTTTTGGTTACAGTGGGTGGAGAAGGATGGGTTGTCCTTGACAACTGATGTAGCCCAGCCTGGTATGCGTAAAAGCTAATTGCCTGTCCTTGAGCTCCCCAAAAGAAATATCTTGTGTTTGAACAGAGAAGCACCCAAAACAATGCATCATGACTCAGCACTCTTATTTTTCCCCTTCTGCAGAGAACTGTAGGCTCTGAACACAGATCATGCTGCTAAACAAGATTGCTGTAAGTATTAAATCCTGTAGTGAACACACTTGTAATACAGTCACCTGTGTTGTATTTATGCTGCTGAAAAACAAAGGAATGTTGTGCCTTCCTAAAAAGTTAATCCACTACCTGTGACCCTGTGGTCTGCTTCAGAAAGTATATTTAAAAGCTCTGCTTTTAACCACATCCTCTGTGTGCTGTGTGTTTGGTTTATGCTGCTTTGTGGGTTTTTTTCTGTCCCGATTGTGGAAAGAATAAAAGGTGAGAGGGAAGCCATTGGGAAGTGTGGCTAAGGAAGGGAAAATACAACATATCAGCCAGACCACCCAGTTGTCACTAACTTAGAAGGTGTCAGAATGTGAGTATGGGCTACTGTCACTGTGCAGGCTAAAACAAAACTGGAAATTCAATTCACTGTGTAGGGAGAAAACAATCCTGATGGTTAAAGCATTTGATGGGATCTGAAAACTTTGAGGGCCAGACGTTGTAGCAGGATGTATAAACATGAATTTCTAAATAATGCCTGTCAAGTGCTGATGTCCTGATTTGAACCTGTAATGCTAGCTGAGCAGGCAGCACAAGATGTTTGCTGCACACCCCCCAACCAGCATACATGCACCCCTGTGATGCCCCCACTGCCTGGTATGGATGTTCCCTCTTTCTACTCCCGTTTAGATTTCTTCTTTGAACTTTAGTTCTCATTATTTTTGGACTTGTCACTTTGTTTGGAAAGATTTATTTCCACTGTTCCTTCTCTGTTCTTTCCTTGCTTCTTCTCCTCTGGATGCTTTTTTGGCAAAGCCCATTGCTATTTTTTATGACTTTGTGTACTGTTTCAAAACAGTAAAATGTTTTTGAAGCAAGATGATCCTGTGTTGCTATGTTCATGCGGTAGTTCCTCCACCTCTGCTCCTTTTTAAAGGGTTTGTGCTGTACTTCTGGTTTTCAGTGTTCATTAAGAAAACAAGTCACCCTGAATTGTATAACTCAAACCAAAAATCCATTCTAGTGTGTATTTTGATGGTTTTGAGTTTTTTACTTCCCTCCATGACAGCAAGCCAGGTGTCTTTCTGTGTTCACATGCTGGTTTTCACAGATATGAGTGA
The DNA here is from genome assembly GCF_023634085.1 of Falco cherrug. Classification (NCBI taxonomy): domain Eukaryota; kingdom Metazoa; phylum Chordata; class Aves; order Falconiformes; family Falconidae; genus Falco; species Falco cherrug. The sequence goes on along the minus strand of NC_073704.1, from coordinate 26,449,786 downwards.
AAAGGAGCAGTCCTGATATTTCTGTCAAGTGATGTTGAAATTGGCTGAAATTGGTGGTGGAATGGGGAGAGCTGCCCAGTGTGATCACTGAATTGCCACTTCCTTTGGACACAAGGACTAAAACTAAAATGTTTGGATCATGTTGTACCATCCTAGCGACAAGTGAACTGATTTCACTTGGAAGTTGGAGGCTAAGATCTAAACCTAATTTTAGTAGCTCAAAAATCATGCCAGTTTATAAATACACACTTAAATAGATTTGATTGATTGAAATGGTTTTCTGTTAATTCTCTGGGGTGAGGTTCCTCTTGTGTCTACAGGCCCCTACAAGAAGCTTTTGAAGAGTTTTCACTTTATTCAATACACTGATAGCAATAGAATTTTGATATTGAGAATTATGTGAAGAAACATCTCTGTGCATAGTTAACTGGTATAGCTTGAATGTCAATTTTATATTGCATGGAACACAATAAAAAGAGTGATTAAAGTCAGGTTTCTAGAGCTAACACTTCTGCTTCTCAACTCATTTTTTTTTTCCTAAATTGAGGATTCTTTAAAAAAAGTTTCTCACTTTTTTGCCAGTTGATCTTTATTTTTGTGTTTGCAGAACTGCTCTTTGAGGTGATGAGGTAAACAACAAAATGTTGGTCCATGGTAAGGGTTTAAACACTCCCCGATAAGGAAGATGAGACATGAACATCACTTAAAAATTGGAAAAATAGTCATAGGATGAGCTCTTCAAGGCCAAACAAGCTATAAGAGAAGTACTGTTCTGTTTTATGCTAGGGGGATAGCTTACCTCCCAGAGTGCAAACTTACCACTAATACAAGAGATCTGTCCCTGATGGAACCTTTACTGACTTAGAGCCTCAGTTTTCCCACCATTAGAAGAGAAGGCTCTTAACCTGTATTACAATGGCCTCCACCAACACTTTTCCTATTTTATTTGATGCTCTAGACACTTTCACTGCTGATTTCACTTTTATAAGGTTGAAAAAGAACTTTCTATTGATGCTACATGAATGGTATAAAAAAAAAAAAAAATCTCTTCCTAAATGTACTCCATGGAGTCCAAATCTAGATGAAAAAAAAACAGTGATGGAGGCTTCAGTTTCCCTGCTGAATAGCTTGAATGTCTATAAAAACCCTTATCAGTAGACCTAGGTGCAGTCTGCTGGCTAGTAGATAGACAGTTTGCTGGAAATACATATCCATAACTTTCAGGAAATATGGAACTGAGAGATCAATGTGACACTGAGGAGGATTGCGACAGCATTGTCCAGAAGGAAAGGAACTGCCTGATCTGTAATGGTAATGGATATCAGTGAAGGACAGCTGGTGTCAGCTCATCACAAGTAGTTCTCTACAGATAGCATCATACAGTCCTATCTGAGAAGATCTAATGCTTTTTCTTGTGCATCGTAATAATGTACAAGAATTGTAACATTTTCTTGCATCTTTTTCTTCTGTTAGAAAACTTTACAGAGACCTTATTCCTCTCAGTTATTTTTAAAATTTCTCCACACTTTCCACCTGACACTGTCTTGTGAGCTAGTTTATCCCTATACCTTTCTCTGAGCCAACGCTGGCCGAAATGACTTTTTTTTTTCTTTCCCCTCCTGATGAATGACTTCAGTGTACTACCAAATAAAAGCTTAATTCCACTTTTAGTAGGCTATCTCCTGCACCTGTTTCATCTTTCTTGAAGAGTACTAGCCAGAACTGTACACTTGGGTGTGACAAGTGTACAGTTTAAGAAGAGGGGACTAGGGACAACTTGGTAGAAAATGGTGGATTCATCCCCTTTTGGTGGAAAGGGATATCTCAAAATCAGAGCAACTCTGTCAACAGTTGTAGTGCTGTTGCAATTTGAACCAGACCCATGTACATCTGCAAAAATAATTTGTGCAGTGGCCACTGGAGGGGTAATAAAGATATTTTTTCTTTAATCCAGTCATTGGTAGAATGAATGGATGTTGTCAAAAGAATCCCTTATATCCTGTATTAAAAATAAGCATGTCTCACTTCAGCTTCTGCAAGACACAAATGCTCCAATCATTTCCCCTTCCTTTTTGGAGCTCAGAGCAGGCTTTCAAGGGCAAAACAAAAGTCCAGATTCTAGTGAGACCTGTGGAATGCAGTTTGCAGTGGTTTTTATACGGAGGGTCTTCAGGCAACCAGGAATTTCCTCTAAAAAGTGAAAAACAACTTTCCTCTGAAGAAATAAATTAAAGTAAGCTGAAGGTGAAAGTGTTGGAGTTTGGAATGGGCTGTTTTAATGGTCTACAGGGAGACAAGCTGTGAAAGGGGGGAGGAACTGCTGTCCATCACTGCTGTTAAGGCATTCTCCTGCTATTTTGCCTTGTGGTGTGGAGTTTGCAGCTCAACCGGCTCCAAACCAAAGGGAATGGCTCTATTCCCTGCACCAAATAGGACTGTCTGTGTCTCTGGAGAAACATCTATGGGGCTCAGACTGCAAATGGTGTGGCTGCCTGTGCTGCAAGTGAATAACTAATGCGAGATCAGGCAGAGTCACCATCTGCTGCGGCACATGCTTTCCACACGCTACTGATGGCTGTCACTTGGGCTCAAAGGATCCTGCTGTGGCACAGAGGGAAAGGAACATGTCTGGCTTTACCCACAAAGCATCTGCACTGCATAAGCTAAAGCTTTGGGACTGAATTCCCAGTTCAAGAACTTCAGGGATCAGGTGTGTGATCTCTTCCAAGACTTTTACTGCAGAGGAGGTGTAACTCTTGTCCTGAAGGAAGGTTTGGACTTGTAGCTAATTGTTATGGTAGCTTACCTCTGAACACCACACAGATTGTTCTGATCAGTTTGACTTGCTCTGTCTGTGTAGACCAAAAGGAAGGGGAGACTTGAGATGGTACTGTTTGGGCTCTGACATCATCGGTCTCAGGTCTTCTAACAGATATCCATTTTTTGTGTTTGCAGCATGGGAAGTTTGCATGTTAAAGCTCTTGCCATAACCCTCATCACACTAAAACAGCAAGATTGTGGATGTTAGTAGAAACGTTTTTTAAAAGGTTGTTATATATCAAAGATGCTTTGGAGAGACAGAAAAGGTTTTCCTGGGAAGAACCTTTTCTTGAGCGTCATCTGCAAGTTATTCCCTGTTGTGCTGTGTTTTGAGCTCTGTAGAAGATGTGTGGGTTTGCCCGTATAACCATTGGCTGCATGTTTGCCCTCCATGCCCAGTCTCTCCTCTTGTGTTCAGGGCAGGATCTGCCATTCTCTCATCCAGACACCCTCTCTTCAGTTTATTTTTAATCAGCTGCAGGGAGAAGGGAATCCTGTCCGTTAGCTTGTGTTTGGCAGAGCTTGTTTCAATTCTGTTTGATTTTTCTTAGCTCTTGTAAAGTTGATCCCGAAGGACCCTGTCCATTGCATCAGCTTGCTTCTTGCTTTCAGCTTCCATGCTTTTTCTTGCTTGCAGGCAGGCAGTCACCCAAGAGCAAAGTCAAACAAACTAGGCTACCAGGAGGCCAGCCAGAGGCTGTTCTTGCAAAAGAAATTTCGCCCATCTTACCCAGAAAAGGGTGGGGAATGAGACAAATTCTCTTTTAAACTGCTGGCAAAGAGACACTTTGCATAGTCCCCTCTCCCTTTTGAAAACAAATAGAAATATTTCCTTTGTGCTGTGGGGTTGGAGGGACCTGTTATGGACACAAAGATTTTGCTGCTTGCAGTTTCAATCTAAATTTTAGCTGCCAGTGTTTCAGGGCTATGAAACAGCCAAAACAAAACAAAAAAACAAAACAAAACAAAAAAACCAACCAAACAAAAAAAAAAAAAAGATGAAAAAACAAAACCAAAACCCAACAAAAACACCCCAGACCATTTAACTGAAGCTGTATAATTGTAACATTAATAAGTTAAAGAAAACCAGATGTAAAGGTGTACTGGTCAAGCATTATTCAATTTTTTTTTTTCTGTCATACATTATCACAGCCTTCACTTAATGAAATAAGACACATCATTTTAATTTCTATTTCTCCAATGTGTGGAGCCTGCTCCTCTTCTGGTCTGGGTAGATCATAGCAGAAAAAGAAGTGGGAGCACAGAAGATGCAGTCCACCTGCAATACAGTGCCACAATGTTCTCCAGCAGCCTGTGTCAGAGAGCCCCACTCAGCTGTTGGCACACAAAGCAGAAGCATGCTGCATGCATAAGAGCAGTAAGGGGATCAGAGCATGCTCATTGCATGTTGATCTGCCTGAGAATTTAGCTGCCAAACATTGACAAATTTTCTATTAAGCCTGTGGTTTCTTTGAAGTTTACAACTTGACCATATTTGTGTAGATTTTTGTTTTTCACATTGATGCTACCAGTGCCATCTTTGAGAGCAGGGCAGTCCTGTCAAATTTTACATTCCTATTCTAAGCAAAGGCACTACAGTTTTTCACTGGAACTGTTTGTTTCTTTTTACACTTGGACAAAAAGATGCCTTTTTTCACTTTTCCTTGGGAGTGGAAATATTCTAGCTGAAACTTCAAAGAAAATCATTCTGCAACAGATGCTGTATCATGGAAAATTTCAGGTTGAGCCATTTCAGTCTAATAGCTTTAAAAGCAATGATGAAGCAGAGGCCTTTCTGCAAGGAAGAAATGTTAAATACTGTCTGTATTGTCTACATTTACAAAACATGAGTTGAGAGGGGTTTTTAGGGAACCATGTGCAAGTGTTCTCCCATTCTTTGTGGGAGCAGCATCAATTTCACCTCAGATCCTACCATTAATTTGTATGGAGGGTCCAGAGCTCAAGAACCCTCAACTTCTTCAGGGGTACTGAGCACATTTTTATAGAGACAACCTTGCTGCTGCTTGCAATTGCAGGAAAGACAAAGGTCTGTATTCATCCCTCAGTTCCCACGAGGCACCAAAGCATGGTGTTAGGATGGGAATACCCAAGTGCTCTCTTCTGACCTCGGCTGTGACTCAGTGACCTCCAGCATGTCCTATAAAAGCAACGTGCCTGAGCAACCCCTGTCAGCAACCCAGATTTCTATGCAGTCCTGTCATCTCCGCTTGGAAAATTGCTTTGGCTTTGCTTCCTCAGCAACTTTAAAAGCTCCATAGAGACTGTAATCCCAATGGCTCAAGTCAGCAAACCTGCGCTGCTCATCTATTCCCAAACACATTGCTCAGTTTGAGTCAGAAAATGGAATTAAGAGTTTTCATTTAATATATGTATATATAAAAAAGAAAAATGAAGGAAAAAGTCGTTTGAGGGAAGCTGAAGATGGTTTTTGCCTTTTATTGCCTCTGCTTGAATCAAACCATTTAGACTAACATTATTCTTTCCAATATATTTATGAGTATGCTACTGCCGTGACTCATTTATGACACAGGAAGCGTGTGAGGGTCACATGCCTTAGAGCCCATCGCCCATTGGGCCTCTGCTGTCCGACACAAAGAAAAGGCTAACAGCCATTATTTTCTTTGTCTTTATTCTCATGGAAACAGAAAGTGGATTTGAGGTGAAACATCTGGTTTGTTTTGGGTAAATGTTATTTATCTCTTCTTTCCCCTTGGCTTTTTTATGTTTTATTCTTTTTTTTCTAAACTCTTTCCCCTTTTTGGAATAAGGGCCTTATTTGAAGCTCATTGGATTTTTCCATCGGCTCCAGCAAGACCTTGGATCAGGCCCTAGATACAGATACAGATTTTTTTTCCACACTCCTTTGTATCTGTCCTCTTGTGATCCCCAGTGAAAATGCCTTGTGCATTTGCTGAAGTGTTGTTGTATTCCTGCCTACTGCATTTGAAGGTGTGTTTCCTCTTTTATTCTTACTATGTTCCATTTGTGCCAACATCCTAGGTATACTAACATTTTGGGGAGCAGGGAAGGGAGGTGAAGTCTTTTCCCCAGTAGACAAAGATCATGGTGGACTGAGGGAAAAGGGCTATGACAATGACTCTAACATATTGCAACAATGCCAGGGATGTGTCAGTTGCATGCAGAAATATAAATGAGCCTGCGTTTTATTAAAATCTCTACCAGAACATTAAGAGCTCAAGTATGTGAGAAATTCTCTCTTCCAAACCTGCATGTGATCTACCACTTGAACAAGTTCCCAAAGGATGTGCTTATGGTCCAAGTGACCAGGACACCAGCATTACAGACTGAACTTCTTCCTTCCTAAACAGCAGGGTTTGGACAGAGGTTTTAGGGTTTAATACCAGCACCACTGGCTGACAGTCTCTGGCATCTGATGTGCCTACAAACCTAGGACTGAAGAATTTTTTTTTTGTTTTTTTGCTGGAAACAATGGCATCCTCTATGTATTAGCAAAAATAAGTCTTGCATGTGTGGTATTCGGAAAGGCTTTCTACATCCATTATTTCTACTGAAAGACACTGATTCTACTCAGATGCTAGCCTCCAGCCAAATCTGGCTTAAATTGGCCTTGGCATTCAGTAGGTAGTAGAGCAGATGGACACTCTCTTAGGCATGTATCACTGACCACACAAGCATTCATTCTTTGAGGGAAAAAAAGGCTTGAAATACAGGTATCTCACTGGATATGTTAGTTTGATACCCAGTGTTGTTAAGCACATTTTACATCTCAGTGAAGTTTTCCATCTGCCCTGTGCCCACACACTCTAACACCTGACTCACTCTCTGTGTTCTAAGAAAGGGTCTGCAGCCGAGAAGTTCACCTCTGCCCTCCCTCCCTTCCTTTTTTATTTATGAACCTGCAGAGCAGCTGATGTTATCTAAAAAGTCATGTTGCTTGACTTTGATTACGCTAGTTCTTTCACTGTCTGAGAACTGAGCTTCGGGTGTAACCCTACATTTACACACATTACTCTTATTCTGCTTTCACTTGATCTGTGCAAGTTCTCATGTCTGTGTTCTTTCCCATTAGTTGGATCCTCATTGTCTCTTCTCCCTGAACACCAAAGCAAAGTGTCCATATGGTTTCTGGTTCCTCCTTACTTTCAGAACTGACATCGGGGCAATTTGCTTTAATTTAGTAGAACTGACTGTCAAAATCAAACTCGGTGTCCAAATAAGTTGTTAAAATTCTCTTCCAGGAGGCTTTGCTCTCTGTGCTGGTTGGCTCACGTGGTATCTCTTCCTCTTTCTACTTACTGGTAGCTCTGAAGCCTTGATCCCTACTCCACCAGCTCCAGCTTTTAGCCTTGTTCCCATATCCCACCATCTCCTGGTGAGTCAGATACTTGACTGATGTAAACCCACATACAGTCTTTCTTCAGTCATCTGCACACAGTGCAGCCTTTCTTTTTCTTCTTTATGTAGTCAAGGAACTATTCCCTATCTGTGCTAGCTTTATTCAGGGGTCTAGCTTACATGGCTTCTCTGGAGGTTTAACTAACCAGAACAGTCCCTTGTAGCCTTTAAAGAAATTTGTTGATCATATAACTACTCCTGGTTTCACAGACACGTTCCTGAAAGCAGCATTGGGACAAATAGCCAGTAGGACTACTTGCAGCTTTTGCTACTGTTCTCCTCTATTGCCAGGCTACCAGTGTACAAAAAAGGAAAATTATGATGAACGTCAAAGTGAGTTAATTCAGCAGGAGTAAACATTTGAGGAAAATTCTGTCCTCTCTTCCTTGCCTGTCAGCATAAATGAAGCCTGCATGAAATTTCTACATGGAAATCTAGCTGTAAGGTCTATGTGGAAAGATCAGTTATGTTTTCACATGAACCTTTGGTTTATTCACCAATTTCTTTGCAGAGACTGCAGGGTTTCCCTGCCTTTCTTTGTTTTGACCCAGGTAGACTAGATGGCAATGGTTGAACCCTAGGTTATGAAAGCTCATAAATTATTGTAAAAGACGTTATCACCAGAAAGCAATGGCTGGAGCTGCCTTGTCAGCCACAGTGATAGAAAAGTGTTGCAGCACTCTCCAAACTATCAGGCTGCAACAAGGTCTTTTACCATCTCATACCAACATACTCTTCATGCCAATCGCTCTGCTGCCTTCTCCTAGTCTCTCCTCATCCAGAGCACGTGCACTCACACTCTTTCTCTGCTGCTTCCTCCTCTCTCTTCCTTGGCTGCTCATTCTTCGTTGGCTGCCCACCTTCTTAACAGAACTAGTCACAGCTGTACCCTGCCTACATCAGCAAACCTGTAGCCCCTGAAGCCAGCTCACAGTTGTATATTATCAGTGCCAATTAACGCAGCTTCATTCCTCTACAGGAAAGTCCTTTCTCTGGGCAATGCTATTTGATTGCCTTGAACAAAGCACTATATCCCTGCAGCCCCTGAGGTGAGGCATCCTCTGGAGTGCTCATGAGCATATGGTTTTAGGAAACTAGCAATTTCCATCTTGTTATTGTCAGTCAAGACACTTATTTTTAAATAACTTCCTCTTTCTCATCTTTAAATCCATCTGCTTTTTTTCCTACATTCAAAGGATCTTATAGGAGGAAGTGAGTGGTCATCCAGCAAGAAATACCTCCAAGCCCTCACACCATCTAGCTGTTTCCTGAGGTCCTCCCAAATATCTTGCCCAACAGTGACCTCCAGAATGCTTACGTGCTGGTGGCAATTAAATGTTCTGACAAAATGTGTGAGCAATAGATGAGACTGTACTGTATGAAGCTGTTCTCCAAGGACATTCTTCCACTTCTCCCTTGAACAAGATCTGAAACAACATGTGGACCAGAATTTTTGTCACATGACTTGAAACACACTGACATTTTACGTCAGTGACACATTCTGATACTCTTTCAAAATGAAGCACCTAACAAATGAGGATTTAATTTAGATTTAAGATTGTATTTATTGTTTATTAATAAAGTACTACGTAATAACTCAAACCACATTTATTGAGGCTGTTATGATTATCTAACAGGCTGTTATGTTTCTAAGAATTAGCTGGCACCATACAATTACATATGAATTAAAGACATTTTCTAGTTTGCTAAGAAGCCAGGAGTTGTTCTCAGCATGGATTTGGTGTTGGTAACCAGAGAAACCTCATGCTCTGGAAATGAGGTGTATCCTAGGTGACAGCCCCACATTTTTGCCTTATGTTCTCATTCTTGACTTACAAAGATCACCTTGAAAAGAGACCAGGAAAGGTAGAGTGCAGGCATTCAGGAACAGGAGGCTGAAGGGACTGGCTCAAGGTAACACAGCAGGAAGTCTAAGGTGGACCAACATGTGAATGTGGGTCTCCTTAAGTTATTCTCTCATTTCACATAGCTTCATATTGCAGGTGGAAATCCTGCCCCTACTGCTATTCCATACCTCAGGGGAATCTCTTAACCACACGGTTAGTGTTCCCCTGTGCTGTGGGGCTCTGTTTTTACAAAATGAATCAAAAACTTTGAAAGGTCTTTTTTTTTCATCAAAATGTGGAAAGGGAGCATTTATGAAATCTCTGTTTCATGGGGTGGGAAAATTGTTTCCCTTTCTACTCTAGAGCAGATTGATAAAAGACGCATGATAGCAATTGAACACTGAGGGGATTTTTGATCTGTGCAGCTGTGCATAATCATTATTTTTACAAGTCACTGGAGGTGCTTGGTAGGGTCAACATGGTAAGAAATATGGACCTGAAAGTGAAACAAAGTGTCTGTCACAGAGGCCAGCTTTTAATTGGAAGCTAAATTTAATTTCAGAGGAAGAGGAAAATACCACACTTCTAATGAGATCCAGGGCATTCCAGAAAGCGGCCTGCAAAGACTATTTAAATAAAAAAGTCCTGTTTAGAAAAACCTGTTGTAAATGACTTCTTGATATTGAAGGTAGGTAAATGCACTTGAGCTCATGCCTCACAAATGAGAAACCATATCTAAAACATGCTGATGACTTTAAAAGTATTTTTAACTTTAACTGGGAAAAAACTTATTATTATTTTTTGAACTGGAACTGTCAGAGAAGGTAAAGGCTTCCTTCTCTTTCCCTTCCCTCTCCCTTCCCTTTAATATTTGGAAGAGGATTATTTTTAATTGAAAGTGGAAAGCAAGAATCAAATTCATTGTAAGTGAAAATTTCCCATTTTCATGAGATGCTTTCAATTAAAAGACAAATTGAGAAGACTTTTTTTGTTTGTTTGTATTTCATTTTTCCTTTTTTTTTTTTTTTTTTTTTTAGGTTTGGATTCCTGCACCTTGAAATAATTCAGGCTGTTTAAAATATAGTACAAATATTGATACTTATACATGAGCTTTTAGAAGTGGTAGTGTTGATTTTTTTAGGCAGTCTGCTCAAATGAGTTGAAACCTTGAGGTCAGGTTTTGATCCTTAGACAGTCATCCGAGGAGGAAGGAGTTTTTGTTTTGTGCATGGTGACAGCCAGAGGACAAGGGCAGAGGAAGAAAGGATGGTAGGTTCCTGCCTCTGTCTCTTGCAGTATGCAAGACCTTAGAGACAACCTGGGAGGTGGAGAGGGATGCAATGACCCTAAGAGGTCCAAAGTCAGGCTTCACTCCCTCAGGGAAAAAGGGAAGCAAAACCAAGGGGGTTCACTTTCCTACTTCACCAAGTGTACTTCAATCCCTTAAGAAAGCTGAAAATTATTTTGGATGAGGGAGGAGGAAGATGTTCCTTCCTCCCTCCCTGGATTTTATTCTTAACCTATGGTCTTAACTGATTTGCTCAATGTAGCAAAGCCTGGAAGTCAGACATCTCAGCAACAAAATGATGGCATGTGAAAGGATGCAGACACCCCTGTAGCATCCTTGTGTGGGAATCAAAATTAAGTCAGGGCTAAATAGATTAGGAACCAAGTAGAAAAGGGAAAAGCTGCGTGAGGAAGAGTTAAAAATTCTTTTTCTTGGGCTGCAACTGCAAGACTGAACAAAATAACCAAGTCTGTTGAAATCAGACATTTCAAGCCAGAGACTGGCTCTCCAGGGAATAAGGGTAATACCTGTCTCCATACCACACATCAGATCACACTTGGATTTTTTAGATGCACTGCTTTTGAGTCCAGTTTGAGTGGATTATCTTCATATGAAGGAACATGGTACAACCACAAAATCCCTGAACTAACAGATTCACAGTCACTTCTTCTGCAGCTGGGTTGACTTTGTTCCTGCTCTGAGCATATAAGGAGAAGCTTAAATATGGGGGAGGACAGGGAAGGAAATGATACACGAAGAAACCATTTTTTTTCCCTTCCCTCCAGCATGTATCAGTGGATAATGAAATTTTTCAAATGATTAGATGCCCCATTGGTTGGAAAATTTGGAAGCAATCATGCAATTATATCGCAAAACCTCAGAGTCATGTACATTCAGCCAAGTAGAGAAACCAAACTATTAGCAAAAGGGGGGGGGGGGCGGGGGGGGAGGGGGGCAGAGAATAACAGAAAAAAGACTATTTATATTGCAATACTGGTCCTAAAAAATGGAAAAGAAAACACAATGGAAACTTTTCTGCAAACAATTAAAGGAGGGGGAGAAAGGCTCAGGATGGGGCTGGTATTTCAGGATAAATATAGAATTTATAACATAGTAAGAGCTGTTTTTAGTGGGCCTTAATTGAAACTACATTGCTTGCCCCTCTGCTGCTGCATCCCAGTGCTACAGTCCGTGAGAAAAAGAAGGACTGGGTGACTTTCCTAGTAAGGGACTGATACATCTCACTAGAGAAAACAATGATTGGCAATGCTTTTTGCCAGCACTTGGGGCACTTTTGTAAACAGGGGCATGGACTTGTGCTCTCTTCCACGCCATAGCGTCTCTGCTCCCAGCAGACACTGTTCAGCCCCCATCTGCTCCAGAAGCCGTTAGACACAGATACAGTTTTACTAAATGAAGCCATTTGCCTGAACTAATACTTTTTCTCTTTCCTTTTTCTAATAGGGGAATTTCTTGCTCCTCTTGGTACCAGGATGAAGGAAAGTACTGCTTTTGTGCACCCCAAATCATCTAGATAAGGACTCGGAAACACAGTGTTTTCATTAGTAGGAAAACGGAGCAGTTTTGGGGGTGAAATCCAAGCCCACTGAAATCTCAACAGCATCTTTTTGGTCTTGGGGGTTAGAATCTGACCTCAGCATTAACAGCATCTCTGTCAACAGCTTCCTTCCTCTTCAGCTGCCCACCCTCTTTCCAGGATGCCACTAAAATGTGGCATCTCTGGGGATGACCTTGCATGTGGAAGCTGAGGTGACATTTAAAAGGGAGCATCTGCACAGCAGTGGTTGAAGGGTGTGTATAGCCAGATGATCAGAGGAGGATCAGCTGCAATTAAAGAAGGGGCAGGTGCCTGCAGCATGCTCTGTAACAAGCTGAGGACTTCATCAGCTTCCCAGAATCCAGGATCCTGGATTAACCTATTAGCCAATAATGGAGCCAAACACAGATGAAGATCTGAGATCCAGAATCTGGTCCAATTCCACCTTTTTAGTCTTCTTTTCTGCCTTTGAATGGACTTCAAATTAATTTTAAATCTGGTTCCACTGAGGGACAAGTAGGAAGAGATAGGCCAGGATGGAGTGGGCAGAGAAATTAAAATAAATATTAGCATATTGCTGGCATATAGGAATAGGGGAAAAAATGTTGAGGTGATCCAAAACATAAATTGAATCTCAGCTAGCCACTTACCTAATTTCTTTGCCTTGTCCCCATCCTGATTGTGATAATTGGTCTCTTCCCACAGAGGGACTCCATCCCACCTTTCCTGTTGCCATTTCGAATGCCTCACTAGTTTTGATGTCTCGGTACCTTGCTATTAATGGAAGGAAAGTATCCCTTCCCCTTGGCATGACAAATGTGAAATTCAGTAAGACGTAGAAATGGTTTTATTATTTAATTTTCTTTTTTTCCAAGATAAAAAGGAAATATTTTGCAATTCCATGCTTGTTTGGTGCTGTGGTTTGATCTAGTTCCCCAGAAAAGTGGGGACTGTTCTTTGGATTCTGCAAAGCCTCCCGGGGTGAGGGGAAATTAGTGGCTCTTCGGGAGCTTCCTGGAATTTGAAATGCCATTTAACACTGGCTTTATGGCTTCAGATGCTTGGGATCTCTGGAGTCTCAAAGGCACAGGGAGTGCCAGGGTAGGATGGACAATTAGATGGGTTAAAAAGGGGAACTCATTAGGAGCATATTCAGAGCAGAAACTGCAAGAGAACAGTTACATTCTTTGCCTTATTCTTTACATAAATTTTGAAAGCCAATGGAAAAAACAGACTGTCACAGGGCTGGATCCAGGCCTGGTAGAGGCAGGGTTGTATTTTTGTTTTGCTTTCCATCAAACACTCAACACCCCAATTTTCTCTTCTTCCCTTGCAGGGAAAAAAATTGGATTCAATAAAGAGCTCTTCACCCACCAGCTCTCACTGTCCTACTGAGTCTTTTACAAAATTTAGGTGCCAGCAGGAGCACATCTTTTTTAGAATTATTTGCCTGGTCTCCAGATGCTTGTGAGCCAAATCTGTCCCATGACATGGAAAATCAGTGCTGATCCACTCTACGCTGAAGAACCAGGACCCTTACCAGACAATTGATTGGTAGCAGAGCAAGGTTTACAGTGGGAATAGCTCTGTGAAAATGCAATCCCAGGTATCTGCAAGGTGTAGTAGTGATAGTTATAACTATCAAGATGGAAAAATTTTTGCAGGGACATCAAAATGAGAGTGCTTTTCCCATATGTTGAAGGTCCTGTCACTGTCCTCTGTAACTCTATGAGGCTGACTTTAAAATGATCTGTTGCAAAAAAAGGGGAAGTATATTTATTTGGGGCTTTCAGCCAAATACAATTCTTTAGTGAAAAGTGAACACCTGTCTTGAATCTGTCCTACTTCTCATGAAAGCACCAGAATGCTTCCCTTTTTGACAGGAATTATTATTTTTTTTATATAGAAAAATGCATTCATTTTTATAGGAAATCAAGAAATTTATTTTCTGTCTTCCTCTTTTGTGTGGATTTCCCCCTATGTTTCCTATAGGCTGGTCACAGAATCACAGAATAGCCATGGTTGGAAGGGACCTCTGGAGATCTTTTACTCTAACCCCCCGATAAAGCAGGTTCACCTAGAACAGGTTACAGAATCACATCCAGGCAGGTTTTGAATGTCTCTAAAGAAGAAGACTCCACAGCCTCTCTGGGCAGCCTGTTCCAGTGCTCTGTCACCCTCAAGGTAAAGAGGTTCTTCCTCATATTCAGATGGAACTTCTTGTGTTTCAGTTTGTGCCCGTTGTCCCTTCTTATCCTGTGGCTGGCCACCACTGCAAAGAACCTGGCCCCATCCTCCTGACACTCACCCTTCAGATATTTATGGACATTGATAAGACCCCTCTGTCTTCTCTTCTCCAGGCTGAACAGGCCCAGCTCCCTCAGCCTTTCCTTATCACAGAGCTGCTCCAGTCTCCTCATCATCCTCCACTGGACCCTCTCCAGTAGTTCCCTGTCTCTCTTGAACCGGGGAGCCCAGAACTGGACACAGCGCTCCAGATGTGGCCTCACCAGGGCAGAGCAGAGGGGCAGGGTCACCTCCCTCCGCCTGCCGGCCACGGTCCTCCTCATGCACCCCAGGATCCCACTGGCCGCCTTGGCCACAGGGCACACCGCTGGCCCGTGGGCAACTTACTGTCCCCCAGCACTCCCAGGGCCTTCTCCCAGCAGGTCACCCCCAGCCTGTGCTGGTGCCTGGGGCTGTCGCTCCCCAGGGGCAGGACCCTGCACTGGCCTGTGTTAAACTCCACCAGGTCCCCCCCTGCCCAACTCTGCGGCCTGCCCAGGCCTCGCTGGATGGCAGCGCAGCCTCTGGTGTGTCACCCGCTCCTCCCAGCTCTGTGTCATCAGCAAACGTGCTGAGGGGACACTGTGCCTTCACCCGGGTCACCGATAGATAAGTTGCACAGGACTGGGCCCAGCACAGACCCCTGGGGAACACCGTTGGCTCTAGGCCTCCAGCTCGACCCTGCGCTGCTGGTCACAGCCCCCTGAGCTCCGCCACGCAGCAGGCGCTCAGCCCACCTGGCTGCCCGCGCAGCCACCGCTCTGCCTGCGCCTGCCCGGGAGGGCTGTGGGAGACTGTCAGAAGCCTTGCTGAGCTCAAGGTCAACAACACCTACCACTCTCCCCTCATCTTCTCAGCCAGTTATTCCATCATAAAAGGCTATTATGTTGGTCAGGTATGATTTCCTCTTAGTGAATCCATGTTGGCTGTTACTGATGACCTTCTTTTCTTCCACGTGCTTTGAGATGACCTCCAGGATCATCTTTCCAGAGGTGGAGGTGAGGCTGACTGACCTGTTGTTTCTTGGGTCCTTCTTGCCTTTTTTGAAGACATGAGTGACACTGGCTTTCCTCCAGTCCTCAGGCACCTCTCCTGTTCTCCATGACCTTTCAAAGATGATGGAGGGTGGCTTAGCAATAACATCTGCCAGCTTCTTTGGCACTCATGGGTGCATCCCATGAAGCCTATGGATTTGTGGGTGTTGCTTAAGTGATCTCCAAACTGATGCTCCTCGACCAAGGAAAAGTCTTTCTCCAGGCTTCCTCTCTTGCCTGCAGGTTCTGGGAAACCAGGGGGCCAGCCTTGGCAGTCATTGGCTTTGTCTCCACTAAGACATGAAGGATAAATTTGAGCTCATGAAAATCACTGAATTGTGTTCGCTATTTGCATAATGAACAAAGAATAAACTTTGGCCTTCTCTTGCTTGGTCTGGAAGAGTTTGACTCCTGTGCAGAGAATTGCATGCCATTTTCGACATACATTATAGACTCGATTATCGCCTCTCGCAAAATGTATTCCTCAAGATTTGGTCTTCACGGTTTTTATCCAGAAGAATCCTCATGTCTTCTGATATGGATGTTTTCCTTTTTTTTTTTTTTTTTTTTTTTTTTCCCCCTGTTCTCTTTAGTGCAGTCTCCACTCCCAGGATCCCAATTGCAGCTGTGAAGGGAGCCCTTGGACAGTCCTTCATGTCCTAGACAAAGGTGTCTAAAATAAATGGAGGGACAGTGTTCTGAGCCTGCCAGTTCAACTGTTTCACTGCTTTGTCCTCAACGTCATCTAAACTATGATTGTTTTAATATCCAAAACCCAAACTAGTAAAACAAGAAGCCTGGCAAAGAACTGTTGAGCTTTATCTTACTAATTTCTCAATCACTTAATTCTGTTGGAATTATTTAAATTGTTGACTGGAGTTTGAAGGCAGATCAGCTCTTATAGCTTCAAAATCCTTTGACTTCCCATGCAGAAAAGGAACTACCCAAAGTTAAATTGTCCACAGTTACTAAATTTGTGTCCATTGCTGTATCTCTGAAGGTCTTTAGAGGGCTGATCTGAAATCAATGTTATTTCACATAAAACCAAATCTGAAGGTGGAACAGCTTAGTTAGTCTGGGGACTTCAGGCTCATATTAAGCAGAATGGGAATCAGTTCTTGACATTGTTTAAACTCTCTGGAGTTTTTTTGGTGATCAAAGGGGTTACTTCTGCAATATGGAAACAGATCTGTTGACGGGAAAAAACCCACATGCCTGCAAAAGAGAGCAAAAGTCCCACAACAATGCACACACAAAATGTTTTTTTTCTTTACATATTCAAAATCTAGCCATGAAACCAGTCTGAACTGACAATTTTGCACGAGAAGCCTGTGCCACTAATCACTTGCAGCATAAAACTAAAAAAAGGTTGTAGAGGAGTCCAAACTCTGCTCCATTACAGACGTTGGTGGTTCTTTCATCCATTTACATTGATTTTTGTGGGATCACTTCAGTACAATTAAGAACACTTCCTTTGACCTATGCAATTTATATCAATTTTTTTTTGGTTATAAACCCAAACTGAGCACAATTCCACTTTTAAGAATTAAATCCTTCAATTGCCTATGTACAAATCCTCAGTAAAGGTTTTGGCTTTACTGCTCAAGCCTTTATAACCCACAGAGGAGAGCCTGCACATAAAAACCCATGAAAATTAATGAACATGGACTTGCAGGAGTGAGAAAGTTGGAATTCCTGCTCTTTGGGAACTTCCAGTGTGTCAAAACTTATTATTCTAACTGAAGCAAGTACTTCCAATGTAATAAATCTGCACAAAACCTGAAATTTCTTATAATTTCTATTAAAAATTGCCAATACTTTCATTGTTCTTGAATAGAAATGAGAATGGAGAATTACCTATATTGAAATGTTTCCTTTTGTTTGCTGGATTTGACACACATGTTCAATTTGCCTGAAATTTGGTTAATACTGAACTTCACATTTTGTAAGGGTCTCTATTTTGGCTTTGTAGCTAAAAGGCCAGAACCCCCAAATTTCCCTGTGGACTAAACTTTTCTGTCCAAATTATATTTCTCATACAGCACTGAAGTCACATAAGAATCCAACACAACACATAATTCAGGCCGAGTGCATGCTATTTCTTGGGAGCTGCAGTCCTCCAAAGGGTTATGGGCTCACAGTACAGAGAACAGTTGTGAACTAAAACTCCCACAAGGCAATGCTAAAATAAGGAAATTAAGCTGAATGCCATGGTGAATCAAGACAAAAATTAATTATTTTGTATAAATAATAAGGAAAACCAAGTTTTCTGAACTTGGATTGCATTTCATTTGGATTGCAACACTTCATTTTGCATCATTCCCATTGTGATTTTGAAAATTCTTCACTTTGGAAAATCAATTGGGTGGAAATTGCCATTCCTTTTGGAAACTTGCACCAGTGTGTCTCTTGACCATCTCTGCTGTTGGTAGCTATTTCCTCCACTCTGGCAATGACAAGCACAATCCAGCATTTTTGGTGAATCAACACATGCTGGAAAAAAGGAGCCAGAGGAAGTTAGTTGCTATAGCCAAACATCACCAGTAAAAGTATGTAGGACTGTTAGTTATCTAAAATGACTTTTCTTTCTCACCCTCTCCCCACTAGCCCTATGTCTTTTCTGCTGACAGATAACTGCTATCCTAAATATTCTCTTACTCCACAGCACATCAGCAGGAGTTCCACTGATGTAAGGGGAGGATGCTCTTGTGTAAAGAGAGAGTAGACTGAAACCAGAGATTTCTAAGAAAGAATTTAGCTTCCTAATGCACTTGTTCTCTTACAGAGCAACAGACTGCAGTTGCAGTAGACACATATTAGCCAGAATTTAATTTTCCTGTTGCAGCTCAGTGATGGTCTTGGCACCAGATCCTCAGCAGGTACAAAACAGAATAGCTCCTGCTGGTTACACTGATTGAAATGAGAGAAGTGTCCCCTCTCCTGTGCCATTAATTGCATTTGATCCCGTCATGCATTACACCCCCAAAGCATCAGGCATTGCCTTAAACACCACCCATAAGGCTTCCTGTCCTAATCCAGCCCACAAAGTCAAGAGCTCGGGAAGTAAGTAAAACCAACTCTGCAAATGCATTTTGTAGGCCACAAGGAAGAAAAACAGTGTTCGTGGAGCACACTTCAGTTTTCGTTGGTGCTTCTGGCAACCTTCTTCTCCTACACATCATCATCATCGAAGAGACAAAACCCAGGCTCCCTGTTACGTACACAAGAAAGGGAGACTTCTCTAATGCTTGTCTGTGAATTGTAAATTTCTGAAGAGCTCTGCTATAATCTTTTACAGTTTGCAATCCCACCCTTCAGCTTAATGAAATGGAATGGTACAAATGCTCTCTGGACATTTCACTGCTGACAGTTACCCAAGGCTTGCCTCAGCTGTTACAATATGGCTAGTTTATTGTCTTTTTTTTTTATTATTTCTGTTGTACAATTTCATGACTAACTATGCGTAAAATGGAAGGAATTTCACTACGCTTTCTTCATCCAGTTGGACACAAACTGGGCTGGTTCCTTTAACTCACTTTTCAGCTGGCAGGGCTTGCTTTCTGTTTTCTTTTAAATGTCAAAAAAGGTTAAATAGTCTTTTCAAATCTGCAATAGATCTTGAAGATCTCTGGGGGTAAAACCTTCACAAAGGAAACCGTTTATACAAGTTCAAACAACAAGCTCGGGTTCAGAACCTAGAAGGCAAGAAAAACAAGCCTAAAACATGTCTCAAGTAAAAATCACAAGAATGGTGGGTTTTTTTGTTTGTTTACCTGATCTCCCAATATACTGAAAAGGAGGGTTTGAATCTCTTTGACTGTCTTGATCTTTTTCTATTTTTATTTATATTACAGTTATACATTGCAGCTTTGAAATACACATGCAGATCAAGGAGCTGGACATCAGGTGATTCCTACCATTTTCCTGTGTTTGCCTGGTATCCTTCTTTGCTGCAGGACTTTCAGAGGGACTGAGACCCTAGCTAGCCTGCCACATCTCTCGTCACCTGAAACAGAAAGCAAATGCAAACACTGGGTCTAAAAAGCTTAATGGAAAGTTGGCAAGAACTTTGGCTTTCACAACTTGCTGAAAAATTCAGTATTCCTCATACCAGCATAATGCTACCATCCCAACTCAGCATTTGCCTGGTAGATACAATATTAACTCAGGAAAAGGACAGGAGAGGAGACAGTAAAGAAGCATTTGGATTCATAGAGCTGGCTATTAGACAGATCATCTCAAGTCACTTTTATTTTGAGGTCTGTAAGACAGGTACAAGACCAAGTGAAGATATACAGAGATTTTGAAGACCAATGGTGTGTGCTATGTGACTAAGGCTTTCAAAGTCCAAACATAGTCCACACTAGCATACAAACACACTAGTACCAAACTCCTGCTGATTCAAACACAGTCTGCCCTGTGCTACTTAGAGCTATATGCAAGGGCCTTACAATTCAGGGTGACCATAGTTTTAAGCTTCTTTGGATGCATCTTCTTTTGTTTCTCACTGGTAATATTGCTCAGGAGGAAAAAGACAAATTTTGGCCAGCCAGGTGAAACATTTTGTTCAAAACAGTAACGAGTCTGGATTTGTTGCACATACACTGGGGTACTCCAAGTCAGACAGAGGCTCAGAACATGTCAGGCATCTTGTGAGGTAATGCTTCCCCAATAACTTGGCCATGTGCAAGTGTACCCCAAAGCAGATGGACTTCTGTTTCTGCTTCAGATTTCCCACTGCAAATGGAAAAGTTGAGGTGGAACATTAAAACTGGAAAATTCCTTGACACCGTCATCAGTAACTGAGGTTTCTCATAACTGGTAACTCCTGCCTGCTCTGTCCTCACCTTGCTACAGAGAAGCCAAACTCCGCATCCGAGCTCCAGACAGGAGCATGGGTAGCATGCAGTGGAGGGGAGCACAGGAGTGTCTGAGCAGAGAGAGATCACATTACCACAGCACTAAGCCCCTCACCTCAGCACTTTGGCTGATGCCAGGATCCCTTCCCAGCACTCCCCTGCTTTGAGAAAAATGTGAAAAGTGGTTTAATTGCCCTCAGGCCTGTTATCACTTGTGACAGCAGTGATCAGAATCAGGGTCCATTAACAGCCTCGGTATTTAATACATGCATTAACTTATGAGTAGAGGGTTCCCTGTCTGTATGATTAATGTCATCTCAACATATTCCATTAACAAAAAATATGAGGCACTTTGATTTTTTTTCCCCCTATGTGACTGACAACATAAACACATTGTCAAAAGCACTGAACAGATGGTAAGGCACTTAGGAAAGTGCTGCATTTAAACAAGTCACTGGCCTTCAGCAAGTAGTTAAACCATCATGGGCAGTAACAGAAAGAAGGCTGTCCTTTATTTCCAGAATGAGATGGAGCGAAACACAGTCACACTTCGCATCTTTCACGCAGTAATTCTGCATTCCCATAGTGGTCTCTAATTGTAAGCCAGCCTTTTATCTCTGGTGGTCTATCAGTAGAGAACGGCACAAGGAACAGAGGATGGGTATTTGGTATGGGACAGCAGAAGGCAGGGAACAGAGCTTCAGTACATATAGGAGGGATGCTTGCCACAGTGTCAGCATTGTCATGTACAGTTGCCTTCTACATCCTTCTTTGCTGGGAAGCATTCTCAACTTGCATCTCCCTTTGGCTACACAGCAAGCCATAAATGCTCACCTGCCAGAATCTTTGAGGCTGGCTGTCTTGGCCATCAAAACACTCTTTCTCATAATTTCCTAGAAATCATTACCAGTTTCACGCTCCCCAGTGTCTTGTTTCACTTTGGGGTCTTTCAACAGCTTGAGTAATGAGTATTGATCAACATCAGCTTTACTCCCACAACATGAATTAATTATTTCTGCAGAGACCTCTTGTCATGAAGACAAATCTGCAGGGGACTTTGTCTTCCTTTCTGCTGAGGGAGTTTCAGTAGTTCTTGTTCTCCTTGACTTTCAATGGCATGGATTGCCTTGTGCAGCCTTTCTCTCTAGCAGGTAGTATAGCTTGCATTATATCTAGGGCTAAAAGCTGGTAGGGTTTACTAAAAACTGGAAAGGAATAAACTACTTCGAGAAATATGAAACATCCCTTTTCCCTCTTCTGTTTTTTACTGTGTAAACTGGACTATCCTCATTCCTCAAGCTTTAAAACCATGATATCATTAATCACTTTGGACAATAGGTCTTGTCAAACTTTATGCCATTCTGTAGGGCAAGTTAGTGTTTAAGTCTGATTCTAAGGCATAAGATAGGCCAAGTCAGTGCAAAAAACTATTACTGATCCCACCTACGTAACCTTTCACTGTCATTCCAAATCTTCTGTTAGAACATGGTGGTGAACATTTGTGATTTGGTATTTGACACAACTGAAAGCCAGACATGGTTATGGAGGGTAAGGTGTGGGACTCTCCAGAAATATAGCTATTGATGCAACATCCCCATCCTGAGAAAGGAGTCATGTCCCCACTGAGGACACAGAAATTCTTTAAAAACTTAGTAAAACTTCTAAGTTAGTATCGCTTCTGAAAACAGCAATAGCTATCCAGCTACTGCTTAGCAACATTAATTAAACATAACTCATTAGAGAGCTCATTAGGGAGTCATTAGAAATGTTATATGTTTGGATTACTGTCATTAGTTTTACTGAATTGTTAGGGCTCCATATTTTGATTTAAAACAAATGAGTACGGAACAATATATAGAGCAGGAATAAATTAAAAACTGACTGATAGATCTCCAAATTTCAATCCATGGAAAAAGCCTGAATAACAGTATTTTCAGTGCTGCTGTTCTAGGATAAGGCTCATTTTGGATCTGCACTTTCATCACTGATTTATTAATAGGTATAAAATCCCTGCTGATAAACACTACTGGGTGACACAAGCATTGCTGGATAAATGGTTTATAATCAAAGCAATCAGATGATAAATTCAAATTAATTATTTCAGTAAAAGCTTCTGCCTAATGGAAAGGCAGTATGTCATACCTACAGAAAGACTGGCCCTCACACAAATGTGTTAAAAAGAGAGGATTTAGCAAAGGGTGCTCATTCTGGCTATGAAGATGAGTGAAACAGGGGTGCTGAGGTCATAGGATAAGTTGAAAGAAATAATAACCTGACAAATGACATCATTACCTCTGCAGATGATGCCAGCTTGTTGCATTTAGCTCTGAATCCGCACCTGAGTAAGTATAAAGCCACAATATTTTGTAGAACAGAACCACATGGTTATTCTGGGTTTGGAGAAATCCCCTCACCATGGGAGAGTTAAAGAAATCAATCTGTTTAACTAATCATGAAGACAACTGGGGAGACAAGAGGTGACTTGATTACTCTATAATTACCTTCCCAAGGAAAAAATATCAGTTGCTAAAGAAGTCTTTAATTCAGCAGAGAAATGCAGAACAAGAGTCAGTAGCTTGGAGTTCAATTAAAACTTGGCACGTTATTTAACAAAGGGGGCGAGGGAGAAGAATCAGCTATTTGGAGTAATCTGCCTGCAGAAACAATGAACTGTCTTTCATGCCTTGTCTTCTCCAAATAAGACCTGAGTATCTCTCTAGAAAACACATTTTCACTGAGCAGTGTTAATGGATTTTATTAGATGGCGACCGGGAGAAAAACTGCATCTAGTATTCATGAACTACACAGGCAGTCAAATCAGATAACCCTAATGGTCTGGCCTAGATTCAGAGAATTTAAAACTAAGAACTGCCTGGTACTGACCAGGGCTATGTGAGATGTTTTAATTTCACGGTAGTACAGTAACCTTCTGAACAAATTATATTGGACCTCTGCATCCTAGTTGTGGATAACCCTCTTGGGAAAATGCTTTAAAAGGCATTCATTGAAAGTTTGGCTGCCAGTATATTGATTCACTTACTGGTAGTTAAACAGGCTGAGACAAACCTTACAAAGTCATCTAGTATGACTAACACATATTCATATGCTCTTTTTTCTTATTTCCAGGTGAAAAAAGAAAGTCTGAAATGACACAAAGTCAGCTGGTTCTGCTGTAACAGTCTTCATGGGGCTGTGGCACGCTGGACTACTGTGGCAACTACCAAATAGTCAGCAATTCTAGTGGCATCTACCCAGATCATATTTTTTTGGCTGTTGTCTTTTCTTAGCTACATTTTTGGCTGTATATACTAATAGTGGCCTCCTGCAGTGGAGGAATAAGATGTCTTGGATTTATCTCATGTAAGAAAAGCTGTAGAAAGTGAATGGCTTTCTCAATACTCTTGCAGTAAAATCACCATATTAGCTTGGCCCATGTTTTATTGCCTTCCACAGACCCCCCTCTTTCGCAACTTACTAATATTTTTAGAGTAGTCACATCAGATGTGCTTATGTTGACCATTGAAAATTTTCTATATATTCTATGGAATTTCTTGAATGCTCATACCAAGATACATGTGCACGTCTCATCACCAAAATCCTCAAAGTGTTATTCATGACCTACTACTTTCCAAGGCATATGGGAGAAATAAAATGACTGATTTCACTGATGTTGTTCCTTCCTAATCCATTCAGAACATTATGAATTTGAGAGGAGTTGTTTTCTTGAGCAATTTAGTTTTTTCTGGTTGCTTTCCAAAAACTAGGCAATGTTGGATAATCATTCATTTTCCAAGCACATCAGTGCATGGTCAGGCTGTGACCTGTCTCTCTGGAATAACTTGCAGGATGCGTTTTTCTATTTTATCCAGCAGATGTGACACTGAGACATGTCTTCCATTTGCACTTGTTTATGCACAGAGATACACAGATAAAACTAACCAACTAAATCACTTTATTCTGAGCAGTCACGCATGGATGAGTAGACTACTTAGCACCTGTTACTTCAGGAGATTTGGAGCTAAGAAGACTTCTAATACACAGGAAAAACAAGTTCTGATTTCCAAAACTCTGATAGCTTACAACCAGTGAGCATACTCCCAAACATCTGAGTCTTATCATGACTGACCGAACTTGTGATTGAGAAATGGACAAGATGAAGTCTGCTGATCTCTTCCTTTGTGATACGCATCCTATCAATGTAAATTGTTTGAAAATACATTACAATTTATACACACTAGAAATGCATTCAACTCATGCATCTTCTGCTATTAACACTATTATCCCCACCCAGCTATTAAAATTAAATTTTCTTTCAGCCAAATGTCATAGATCTTGGCATTCTTCTAAACAGACCATATCCATTTTCTGGTGAATGTCTTGTAATTATCATTGGCTCTTTTGTTGTTGCTTTGGTACTTTAGATTTCTGGAGGAGCATGTTTCTGAAGAAATGCAGTGAAATTTTTTTGCTTTATTTCTCTGGAAAGGTCAATGAACCAAGGTAAAATCGGTGTAGTTGATTTGTGAAGCAAGTGAGATATTTTGGCCCTGAAAAACACTGAGCGGGACTGAAAACACCACAAAAGTCTGCAGCCTCAGGTTTGAGAAGTAAGGGCAGTCAGTTGAGCTAGTAAATAATTCAGCCATGCTTTAAAAGGTAAAATCAAAGATTTCTGTGTGCCATATAAAGTTGAAAGGGAAGCAGAATCCAGAAGGGTTGGGTGACCAGTTTTGAAATACTTTTTGAAGAAGATGGATGGTTTGGAGCTTGCCATACTTGGTTTGAGGCCAGGAACAATCTTTTGAAAGCTAGAAGTACTTTTGATCTCTGCCTACTCCTCCTCATCACTGTGAATCTCCAGGGATACAACCCTACCATGCAATACAAGGGAAAGAAAATGTGCTTCAGAAGAGGGAGAGGAAAAAGGAGAAGGAAGCCAATGAAACAGTATCTGAGAACAACATCACTGCCTGTAATGACACTGACCTGCTGGTGCCAGTGGAAGAGTTTTGTAATATTTTTCCAGGTCTGCTCTTGTTTTTGATACTAGGCTGTGGAGCTGGCTTTGTGGCTCTATACCACCCTCCGCATGCTTCCAAGGGTATTGGGAACGATTCCTATGGGCCTGTGACTTGAAAGTATACCCAAAATGTTTTACAGGCCAAAAGTCCCATCAGGCAAAATTGAGCCAAATTGATCTGACATTGGTGGGAGTAGATACGTTGAGGAGCAGGGGTGTCCGCATCGCCATCTCTACCCCAGTTAGGAGGTGGCTGTGTTGGAAGTGGAATGCAATGGGTTTATAATGTGCACCAAACACAGGGAATGATTTGGGAAGAAATGAAGGGTAATAATCCATCAAATTAGTACAACAGAAGACTCAAGGGGAACATGGTATTGTTTATAATGGAATTCACACAGCTTAGCTGGAATGGCATCGCAACTCTAGTTTAAAAAAAATAAGCATCTTCTCTTTCAAGGACCATCAGACCTCTTAGCTACACATTGACTCCAAAACCACCTTAGCATTCATTATGGCTCAGCCTTAACTTGTGGAGAAGCATGTGTCCATGGAATTACTGAAGCCATATCTCTAACGCAGACCTCTCCCTGGTGGTTTGTTGTTGTAGTCTGTAAATGCTAGGAAATTAGAAGGTCCTGCTGGGAGCGTATAGTCATTTCTCAACACCTCTCTTCTTCTCTACAACTTAGATGCCACTAAGACTGAGAAAGAATCACTACCTCCTATTGGGTGGCATATCTTATGATGCATGGGAGGCTTTAATAAGCTTTTTCTGTGAGTAATATAATCCCCTGGGACTGTGGATACAGGCTTGAGCCATGGAATAAATGTGGCTTTTTGGGCTTACAGTTGTCCTGAGCAAGATTCTCCACTCAAAACCGCACCCTGCACTTGCTGGCGGGAGAGTATAAACAGTCAGTTGGAAACTTCCTCTGGTTTCTTCCTATCCGATTCAGAAATCCCCAGTATGGAGGTAGCCAACAGCACCTCCAGCTGTGACCACCATATAGACCATTTCTGAAAGTCACCATGGTCATGGCTTCAAAGAAGCCTGCAGACTGCTGGCATCCCTGAAGCCTTGCCAGGGAGCCAGGCCCTTGGGGGCTGGGGGGCTGGGCAAACCCAAGAGAGCCACAGATCATACATGCCAGCAGAGCTGGGTGCCTGCCTCCTGAGTAGCTGAAGGGCGGCCCATGCCCCACTCAGACCCCACATTCATATAATTTTTTATGCAAAGCTGTTCTCTTTTGTTCACCACCCTGCCTCACACACGCACTTACTCGTGTCATGTAATTTCTGGAGTGCCCAGACAGATGTGTACTGCCTAGTGTTCCCTTCACTTCTCTTCTGCGTGCACCCAGCCTCACAACTCCTGTCAATTCACCTTCACCTGCTGTTTGTCAGAGCATTATTAATTCTTTAGAAATGGTATCCTCTAGTGTTTGTCATCCTTTTGTGCACAGAAAAAAATGTAATTTTTTCTGAAAAGAACTGAATAAAGAATCAGTTTGTGCAAAGGAAAAGGCAGGGGGAAAGGGGACAGAAGAAAAGATGAAAGAAACCTTGTCTTTGCCCTCAAAGGCTTTTCTTTTAAAGATTTTATTACTTTTCTGTCAATGTTAACTTACTGGCATCTCGATCAACACTCCATCCACTCCACAGATTCTTTAGCCAACTTTTAAAACCAAACTGAATTCTAGGGAAAACTCACAGGATGCACAGAGAAGTAAATTTCAGCTTGTCAAGCTTTATACTGATCAGTGGTAGTGTAAAACAAAATGTCAAAGAACAACCTTCCCTCTCACTCTTCTTGTCAAAACCCACACCCTCCCGTTCTGCTTCCCCACCACCACTCTCACCTTAAAAATAAATGCAATAAAAAGGAAAATAAAAAAAACCTCTTTCTAACCACTTTGGAGAACGAAAGCTTTGAAAGCAAAACAATTCCATAAAATGATCCAACTGCAATTCAAAACAAGCTGGTCACACAGAGTAAGTTGGGTTGCAATATTTGGAAAAACCACTGCATACGTTCCTACCCAAGGTCTGGTAAAGGACAGCCACAAATTGTCTGATCACAAAGAAGGAATTTCCCCCTCACTGGTTTGTGGCAAGTATACGTGAGGCTAAGAGTGATGTTCAAATGAGACGAGCTGAGCGCAGCTTCTGCTGAGTGATCCCTTCTCAGTCTCCAGATACAGTAGCAGTAAAAATGAAGTAGGGAGGAGGAGACAGTACCATACCTCAACTGAGATGGGAGCCAGCATAGACACCAGATGCTTAGGACCAGCACTGAGCAGGAGGCAATCCTTACATTTTCAAGTGTCTTGATTATGTCTGATAGGAACAGGATGTGCAGACTTTAGCATGAAGAAATGTCCCATCCCCTGCAGCTCTGAGGACCTAACTCAGCACAAGAACTCACAGTGCAAGGCCCCTTTTGTGTATGCTCAGATACAGAAGGCACTGGGTATCTTCTATCCCCACTAACAATGCACTGTGTCAAGGGGAACTCAGCAGCAAACAGGAGATCCTCAGGTTCTCACTGAAATTTTTAGCATTGGAAACATTCATTATCTTTCGAGTCCATTCACCACATGGAAAACAGTAAAAGAAGTCACTGTGCTGTCTTAAAGATCTGTGTGCAACCCCAAAAGCCTTCTAGAGCTTGTGTGGAATCAACCTATAAAGCAGAAATGAAGTCAAGTAAAACAAAAGCTAAGGAGAAGCATCATATGCATTGCAGTTGTAATCCTCTGCTGTTTTGACTGCTAAATAGGAGATGCTGTGATTAATCTGTGATTATGTGACTCACCATAATTATTGTTGAAGTTGAGTTTATTGAAGCACGAATCATTCCACTCAAAGTGGAACCTAGTTGCTCCATCGCTGTGGTAGCCATTTAGGGTTTAGAGGAGAAGTTGATACTTGGGTGCAGCCTTCACCTTGATTCAAGCAATGAAAAAAAATTGCCTTGTCATTTGCAAAAGGGTGAAACTTCCTTTGAAATGAAAATAGAAGAATCCATCCCACTTCTGTTTGAAGTTCTTGGAACTGTTCAGCCAACATAATGGTGAAAAGCTTCCTTAGGCTGAGAAGGTACGTTAATGATCAGTTTGGGTCTGTGAGGTTGCTGTCAGTATTTGAATGCTGTATCACTCAAGCTACAGACCTCCCACTGCTTGTTTCTGGTCACATGCTCAGCAGGGCTAGTATATATCCACAATAAACCTGTAGTTTCATCAGTAAGAGTAGACTAGAGAAATACAGCAAAGATGAGCCCGGCACTTCTGCTTTTGATGACATGTGCGAGGTTGGAGTATGTGGCGTGTCTGTGGCGTGTCTCTCAACCAGAAGCCCTGTATAACAGAGAGAAAACTAAGGTCAACTTGGATTTTCTTGCCTCTTTTTAAAGAAGAGATCTGCATTTTATATTCAGTTGTTTGGATTTTTGGATGGAAAAGCCTTTTTTCAAATGGGAATTTTTATGGGTAGACTTTTTGTTCCACTTTTTTACCAAAAAGCCACATTTAATGAAACAGTCTTTGTATTCAGTTTGGGAGGGGAAAAAAATTTACATTTTCTCCTCTGATG
Organism: Falco cherrug; assembly: GCF_023634085.1. Lineage (NCBI taxonomy): Eukaryota > Metazoa > Chordata > Aves > Falconiformes > Falconidae > Falco > Falco cherrug. Next base: position 26,421,079 of record NC_073704.1, on the reverse strand, counting down.
TAAAATGGACCCTTTTTCCTAACCAGACTTTAGTACAATTATTGCTAGCATACATGAAGGAGCATAAACAATGGCTCTCTGGGGTAAGGAGTTTTGTTAAATTGTTAAATTTCCTGCTCTATTTTTAAAATTCCTGCTGCTGCTTCTGCTGTTGTCTATAACACAGCAGTAGCAAAGGCCCACAATAGCAGTTAAGGTTGAAATTGGGATGAAAATTGCAAGTAAAAACAAAACCAAAGCTAGGAAATACTTTGCAGTGCATAATGCTCAACCAGGCAGAAGAATTATGCAGGGCAAAAAAGGGGGAAATTTACTCTTTGATTTCCCACTTTTAATGCCCATTCAGAGATCCATCACTAGGTGCTGAAATGAAGGAAACAGTCCTGCCTCACATCACTTGACCTCAGTGCTCTGTGTTGGTACTGTTGTTACCCCCCAACTACATTTAGCCAATGGGAAAGTGATGCAGTCCCATCTGGTACATCAGAGGATGTCTTTTTGTTGGGATCACATCTGGTTTATGTTCACACTGAATCTTGGAAAGGAGACATGGAGTCAGGGTATTTGCTTGGCTATTACAAATTTGTTACTGATTTCTAGCAATGCACCCTTGAAAACGAATATTCAGTGCAAAATAGCTGGGCTTTATGGACAGTGAAAAGGAAATAAACATGTCTTTTTTTGGAGAGAAACTATATGTGATTAATTATTTATCAAAAATGTCTCTTCCTTAAAAGGAGACACTGTGTAAGGTATTTGTGTCAGTCATTCTCTTCTAGATCTGCCCCTCCAGAGAAGGCTTCCATTGACCCTGTCAAACAGCCTTCCAGTTATCAGTCTGATACTAGGAACACCGGTTCTTGTGTTGGTCATACATGATCCTTTTATTGTTTTAAAAGTTTGTTAACATCTATGTTTAAATGTTTGTTAACATCTATGGCAATCTTTTTATTCTCAGACTTCCTGAGATCTGCTGCGGAAGAGATTCCTCTTGGTCATGGTTTCTTGTAGAATCTTCGCTTTTGTTTACTCTTGTTTTTTAGGAATGGAGAGATGGAGTCACTTCTTGTTTTTCATTGCCAAAAATATGCTTTCTGAGGTCCATCAATTCATGGTACAAAAGACTTTTGAAACTAATCTCAATCACAATGCTAAATCAGTCCTGTTCGCACCTTCACATGTTCATTTCTGGCTTGACATTGCTGAATGCTTCATGTCTCAGGGAAGGTATGTGAACAGCCTTGCTCCAGAACAATGTATGACTTCTCTTCTGGGGCTTAGAAGCCAGGCCCTGCACTCTCCTGTGCATGGAGTGGCACACAGTCCCTGTGTGAATGGACAGCTGAGACTTGCACCAGGGCAAGCCACAGAAATAAGCCCCCAGGACTGGGAGGAACACGTCTTTACCTTGGCACAGCACTTGATTTGCTTGAGCTGCAGAGAGGAATGGATGCACATGTGTATGGACCCACAGGTAGTACAAGTATTAGCAGCATTGCAGGCCACAGACTTAGAGGGGCAAGGATGGTAGTAAAGCAGGATTTCTAAAGTCGTTCCACTGCTTCATCCTCAGGCAGATTTCTGGATGTCTGCCCTTTCCAGAGTGGGAGGAGCGGAAAAGACAGTGATACTTAAAGGTCAAGATAGCCACAATCATTTTGCTGTGCCATTCATTGATGGCTCTGGCCCTTTAGCTAAGACCACTAGAGTATGAGTCTTGTCCTTTTCCTAGCAGTCTGTCCCCCATCCACCACAGAAGGTCTGAACACCAGCAGAATTGGTCCTCCTTTCCCAGAATGTGGAGCCAGTCTTGATTAGATGGTTAAATGCTACCTGACCAAGAACTGTCTGCTGTCTCCACTTCCACAGGAGCCAATCTGCTGATCTGCCAACCAGATTCCAGTTATTGGCATAACTTTCATCCTTTCTCTTTGTTAATTTTTTTGTCTCTCTTGCATCCAGAATAAACTGTCATTTTTGTAGTTCTTGAGTTTCATGCTAGTTAAATGACACCATGGGTGTCACAGAACATTTGTCCACTTGCTGAAGCATTGGTCACAGAGGAACAGGGTTACCAGCCTAAGAAGCATATGCCTCCCTGAAGGTAAAGTAAGAGTAGGGGAGATTACTTCATGGGGATAGCTATACTCCTGAATGAATTCTTGTTAAAGCTAAATGGTTCATATAATGCTCCAGCATTTCTCTGAGCTTTGACCATCTAGGGTCAGCAGTCAGGCACTAAGGATGCTTGCTCTTCTGGGGGATGGCTTGTGCAGTCTTTTCCAGGTGCAAATACAAGACAAACACTTTCTGAATAATTCCACTCTTCAGGTTTGAGCAATGACTTTTCATTTTAAAAAATACTTAGGTATTTCTATCTATCTGTCTGTCTGTCTGTTTATTTATCTATCTATTTGTCCATCTGCATTTGCTGAGAAATGTATAACCAAACATTTTGATGAGTGTTTTGCTGATTTTATCTGCTTTCCCTTCTTCTTCCCTCTGGAAGATATCTAAAGACAAAAAAAGAAACTTCATATTCTCTTTAAGTCCCTACCATTATTTATCTGAATGTTGCTACCCTCCTCTTCCACCCCTGCAGATGTCTGCACCAAATCAAAACTTTTACCTAGAGTGGCTTCCCCAGGAAACAGAGTTCAATGTGATCATGTTGTTTATGTATCAGCCCATACAACTTACAGCTTTGTAACCTGACAGGCAGGAGAGGATGCCTAAAAATATTGTGACTATCATATTTCATCAAAATAAGCAAGTGGAGAAAGGAGAGAGACTTTCTTATTCAGGGATCACACCTTTTATTGAACACTAGAGAATCCATGCAAGTGAGAGCCTTTGGAATAACCTTTCATTTCTTCCCCTGCTTAAGGAAACACTTTGTCTGTGGGTTGTCACTGCTCTCCCTAATTACAGCCCCCTCCCCTGAGCTGTATCACTTTTTCAGCAAGTGTGAAATATTGCCTTGGAACCTATCATCTCACAATTCACCTTGGGTCTGGCCTGAAGGATTGTGCAATTTCTGCGGTCTGCTCCAGTGCAAACAGGAAAAAGAATCCAAGCCTCAGTTTTTACAATGTGCAGCTTGCGTGCAGGAAACGGACTGACTCGGCAACATCTCTGAGATGTTTATTGCTCTGTACTCCCGCCAGCAAGGCCCAGGCCACTAGCTCTGCTGGCAGAGGGCTCAGAGCTGTCAGCATTCACAGGGCCTCTGGTGGCCCATCATCCTGCTGGAGGTCATCTGGAAAAGTCCTGGAGAAGTTCTCAGGTACTGCCTGGGGAAGAGGGGAAGGTTTCTTCCTCTTCCAGAGAGGTGATGTGAAGAAGTGCAATGCTCCCACCTCCCCAACCTCAAAAACAACCAGCTCCAAGTTACGAACCTGATCCATTAACTTATTATCAATAGCAATTTACAGGTGATGGCACAGCCCACTGCAGTACAGTTGAGACCATATGTGAATCCATCTCTGCCCAAGGGACCCGCTTTCCTTATCCACCTGTTACATTTTCCATCCAGCTCAGCTGCTCTGTGCTACTTTGGTCTTGGAACCTTCTAGGGATGAAGTTTCTCCCTCTGGAATAGAAATGGAGCCTTGGGACACTGGGTTAAAATCTTCAGCCTTTTTATTAATTCTTCCTATTTATAGTCCAGTGGGATGAAGCCCCATCCTGTGTGCAGTTGTGTTTCTACAGTCATTAATACTACACAAATCAATCCTACAGCTCACTAGTGAGTAGTTCATGCCAGCCAAAACAGACAAGTTCTAAAAAGTATTTCTCCCACACTTTTCTTGTTGCCTAAATCCCTCAAGGAATCATTTCTTTTTCTGCATGAATTTTAATCTCCATTGACATGTTTTCTCCTCAGTTAACTTTACTCAAAGGAGAAAATGGCCTAGTCCTTGCTATACACTGAAGACAAAGAATTTGCATTCTCTCCTCTAATCTTTCACACCATGAAGATAGAGATGAAGATGGGGCACTGATACTTCGGGATTCCCCCTTCTAGCTTTCTAGATTCCATGCCTTCTCACTGGGCTGCTGAACTGGGCCATTCCTTCTGAGTAAGTCACATTCTCCCTCTCTAGGCCTTGGTTTCTCTACCTTTTATAAACTCCACTGAGGTTCCTGGATGACAAGGAAGACCCAGAGAAGATGATATAGTAGCACGGCAAAGGCTACTGGCAGGTATGTACTTGAATTCAGGAGATTCTTAACCTTGCCCTGGTTAAAGCAACCTTTGTGGTTTGCAATTTCCACCTATGTGTTCTTTTGACCCTTGGACAACCCTGGGAGATCCATGTGTATTGGGACAGAAAACTGCTTTCTGTGTGTCTCAAGCATGTAATTCAGTCCTGAGGAACAGAGTGGGCCACCACAAATATTTGTGGAAAGTGAGTACTCCTATGCAGAGCAACAGCAGATGTGTTCCTGCCTGAGGGCAGGACCTGATGTCTGGGCATCACTGCCTCAGGGCTTTAGGATACACAACAAAACTCAACCAGAGAGGCAATGAGCCCCAAGAGGGGTTAGGAGGTGAAGAAGTTTGAGACATGCAGATCCTTTCCTCAAACAGGTACTGGAGAACCTACAGGAAAACTTGCAATCAATGGAAGAGTTGAGCTATGTCAAACCTTGAAACCCAGGTTTATGCAGGAATTAGAGCGATTGCTAGAAAAGCAACAAGCTCTGCCAAAGGCCAATAAAGGGGCAAAGTCTAGTGTGTGGCTGGCTTGGCTGTGGACTGCTTCATGTCACTGAGCAAATGTCTTCTCTAAACCATAGTGTTGACTCAAGGAATGAGGCAAACAGATCTTCCTTGCTTCCCCTCTTCCATCCCCAGTTTAAGTATTGGATGACCAGAAGCAGCTGAAGAGTAGCTGTGCATTTACTAGCACAAGGTATGGAATGCTGCAGTGAAAGCTTACCTGGGGTTTCCCACTGGGATACGTGAATATCAAAAGTTTCTGTGGAAAAATGTTTTTTAGAGCTAGGGAGAAAATCCAACTGGATTTCAGTTGTTTCAACTCCAGCCCAACTGCGTTCTCCTTTACGTGATCTCAAAGTGCTTTATTTTAAATCTGTGCAACAAAACAGGAATTTCACATTTCTTTATGGTATGTTTCTGTATGGTACTTTGCAGAAGACCAGATGCCCATGTTTCCTCTTCAGAGTACAGGTTTCCTAGAAAACTACATATCCCACAAGGCAAACAAATATTGCAGCTTTTGGGGGCACATGATGCCACTTCTGTTTAGTTTCATGGGAGATGTAGTGTGCAGAAGAAAATACAGGCTGGAACAACAACTCCTAGAAGGCAAACATTGCTGAAGCGTAAAACTGAATGCTGAAATTAACTCGGAGGAAGGGATCCTCTTCAGGCTGTCTCAGGGATGAAGTGCTTCCATTATTTACATTTTAAATGTCAAAACAAGATGTTTTGACATTTACTGCTAATAAAAAAAAGCTTTTGACATTTTCTGCAGATTAGAAATTATGGCATTTTTTTCTCTTTTTCTTTAACCTCATGTTTTGGAACCTAAAGCAAATTTTAAAATGTCAGATTTTCCCATGGGATGGAGATTCAGAATTTTTTCTCAGCTGTAGTTATGATGCTTTTAGTTACTTCTGATAGCCAGAAGACCTACAGTCCAAACAGTGAGACAGTCTGCAGGCTCGGGCAGAGAAGGAGCATTTCCTCCCTTTGTTCTGTATTTTGAAACAATGTTCATTTTTAATTACATTCCTCCATTCTCTGATACAATTTTGCAAAGTAGGCAATTCCATCTAATAGCTTTCTTCTTTACTATAAAGCAACCCCCTTGTTGCTTAACCCTGCCTAAATCAACAGTGTAAATTTCTTTGGGGACAAAATGAGCTTAGTGTCCCAGTTGGGACCAGCTGATGATATTTCTCCTTCTACAGTTCAGGCTAGGTTGTGTTCATCCTGTGGCCCTACCCTGTTTAACCAACAAAGATCTGAATTCTGAAAACTGACAACATTTTTCCTGGGTATCTCACATCCTCCCTCAATAGAAGACCAGGGGTTGACCCCCAGAATCTCCCCTGTCAGCAGAAAATGCATTACATCTGGGAAAACCCAAAAAGCAATGAAAATCTGCTGACTATTGCACAGTAACCAAGACATGAGTGGCACACATCTTTATCCAAAGACTCTACTAATATAGTCAGGTGTCAAGACCCTGTTAAACAAAATTTGGATTTGACACTAGAGGCCCAAAGGAGCCTGTATCTGACCAAGCTTTGCATTTTTATAGAAAAGGAGGTTAGATGGGGGAGCAGAGTGTGTTGTTGGGACTACTTAAAAAAGAGGGTATGAGTTCGCTTGGGCTAGCAAGCTAGGGGACTGAGCTGATTGCCTTTAGATTTGGCAGTGTAAGCAAGCTGTGTCTGAGCCTTGTGATACAGGCCCATGAGGGACTGTTCAAAATCATTCATGCGCCTTTGCAAATAGGCTGTTCCTCTAAGATGTGCCACATAAAGGGTAAGTGCACTTCACTGTAGTGTTATCATTGAACATGAAATAAGACAGGCCACTCACATGCACAACAAAAAGCTCTTGATCCTGATGACTGTTCTGCCTGATGATGCTGACTAGTGGCAGCTGCTCTAGGATAAGTGCAAGAAACACCATGAGCAAAATCCATGGGTTATGGGGAGACTTTTGTATCCTGCAGCTATAGATCTATTACATTTTTGATTTAGGATTCACTGTTGCAAACCCAGATGTTCAAGCTCTTGCTGAAAATGACAAAACTTTCGTTGACAATAGTACCTCTGTGCCAGTGAGCTACACAGAGTCATGTTCTGCAGAACAGATATCCTAAACAGACATCCTAAATAAATCTGGCAAGGTATATATGATAAAGAAAAAGTTAGTAAAGGTAATGTAGGTCTGATGGCATGCCAAAAAGCAAGTAGGGTATCATCAGAAAGGTGAGCAGAGGCACAAGAGTTGCCACCATCTTCCCTTAAAGAATAGAGGCTGCAAACAAGAATCTGATGTGATTTTGCATACTACTTAATAACTTACTAGTGTTGGCTCCAGAGCACATTCCCTGCAGGGTATAAACAGGAAAGGATGTTTTTGGACTTCCGTAGTCGTGTCAGAAACTCCCAGAACAGCTTTGCCTACATGGGGGCATGCAGCATTGCTCATTTGAATTAAGCAGTGGGGTGAATTTAAAGCTGATGTTTAAACTACAATGAACCAACCCCTGGTTAGACTATCTCATTTAGAATTAATGTGGCTTCAGTGTGATTTACTTTAATTCACTTTAGGAGTGAGAACGATGACTTAAATCTTAGAATAAAGTGTCTGTAGGATGGTATTTTAATGACCTTAGGGACAAATGGACTTGTCCTAGTTACTTTGAGTTAAATAATTGCTTGAAAAAAGCTAATTCAGATTCCTCTTTTTTCCTTCAATGTTTCTTTGCAAATAAATCTGTGCAGATAATGGTTTTCTCATCCTGTGAAGCTTTCTGAGACTTCAGAAATTTTTAATGTCCTACCACAGGATAAACCCAAACTCTTTTGTAGTGGTTTGAGTTCATTTAGCTGGGATTTTTGCGGGGGGGGGGGGATTCTCTCTTCCCTTCCTCATCCTGGACAAACAAGCAAAAACTATCTCTCCCTGGAAGAGAGTCAGCTGACTAAAATAGCAAAGAGATCAGCTGAGGAGGGAGCCATTACCCCCTTGAATTTAACACAAGCTTAAGACAATCTTTCAACTTTTTATGGTTATGAATGAGGTGGTAATACCCCAAAACATCATTCTCCTAGTCTGAGACTTGGTCATACTTATTCTAAGACATATATATTCTATATTAGCAGCTGCTCTGAGGTGAAAGCGTCTACATGTAATCAAAAATTTCATCATCAAGCTAGAAAACCCAACTTTATTGAATTTTTGGGTTTGTTTTATTTTACAATGATGCTTTTTTGTAAAAAGATGTGTAGGAGGAAGGTTGCAAAAGCAACATTTTCTAATGACAACACCTTTAGCCAGCAGTCCTGTCTGTCTGCAAGCTACTGTTTCCTGGTTTGTGACCTTTGTATGCTGCTACTGTGTATCTCCAGGGCTGTGCTTATGTGTCTGCTTTTTTTGCCCCCTTTGGCTGCACAGCCTAAACAATCCCACTCTCTAGCAAGTTTAGAAATTACCACATCCAAGGGGCTCAATGGTTACACTCTTCAACAGACCTGGGCCTAAAGGAAGAAGGTAACAAAAGTCCAAGGAAACCCAAGATAAGGAATGAAGTAATGCTGAGTCTACACAAAGGTCATCTGAATCCTTAGGCTTGTTTAAGACTGTTAGGGTTAGGACTTGAAGAGTCTCATTCCTAAATGGCCACTGATTTCTGCAGGACTAATGCACCCAAAAGCCTTTGGGGGTTTTATTTCTGATTGCAAGGTTATTCCTGTCAAGAAACACGTAGCCAAAAGCACTTAATGCCAAGGCTTTAGCGTGAGTTTTATGCCATAAATGAAGAGAAGTAATATGGTCTTTAGTAATCAAAGTTATTTTGCTATCTACAGTTACAAAGGAAAGAAAATTGTCAGCATTTTAATTTAAAACTTGAATCTGAGAGTAACTAGCAAAAAGAACATATCCAATACAATTCATGGCAAGTTATGCCAAGTTGAAGCTTGATGAATGAGGCTGTAGAAACTCGGTTTCTCTTCCCAGTGTGTAAAGAAGCAAAGGTGTAAGCATACATGTTTAAGGAGTAGCTTCTCAATAAAGATGACCAAGCAGAGCAGGTAGCCAAAGCCACTTGGCTTGCCAAAGCGAATAGCTTGAGGTCAGATGAGAACAGACAGCAGGACAGTTCCTTGGGTTTGTGATTTTGGGTTATTTGGATTGTTATCTTGAGGAAGGACTATTACTGCAACCTCACTGCTTTGAGCTGGTTGGTCTTTTCAAAAGGATTGAGAAATGACTAATCACTGCTCTGAAACTAGTTTAGTGACAAAACTACAAATTGTCCCAGTAAGGGAAATCAGTAGAAATTTGATCAGCTAACACTTCTGCTTGTTTCGAGGAAGGAAAAAATGCCTTCTCTCCAGCAACATCCCAACAGTAATGAGGCACCTTAATGCCATTACTCTGATCAAGTCCAGCTGCAGATTCCCCAGGTAGTAATGCCTGTGTGGTGTGTCTTTACATGGTACCCCTTGGTACTATTGGATAAAGCCCCTTCTGCATCCTGAGCTTCAGGAATATGGGTCCAAAAAAAGACCAAGACAACTGTGCAAGAGTGACAACCAAAACCACCTACATCCATGGTGAGAGGTTCACCCAGCCAAGTATATTTCAGGGATGCAAACACATTTACATTATGTCACATTGCACCATCACCATGTCCTCACTCAGTCATCTTCTAAATTAGCCTATGACTACATCCAGCTGTGTGTTTTTCTGTGAATTTTCAGTGGAAGAGAAGTCTTTGAGTCACTGAAAATTCAACCAGAATACTGCATGAGAGTGCCTGTAGTCATGAGGCAAACCCAAAGGGTCCCAGCATGGGTTGAGAAAGGGGAAGCTTGTTTGGATAGCTGGGGAAATTGCTTATTCAATGCATTCCTCTGTGTCCATGGCCAGTTTGTAGTGTGCTCAAAGACCCTTAGTAAACTTGATGAGGAAGCAGGAATAGAAGAAACAAGGCTGGAACTCCCAAGTAGGTCAGGAAGGGTAAAATTTCAATCTGCCTACATTATTGGAGAACACATGAAGGGACGGGACAATCTTCATGAGACAGAATTGGCAAAGTAAGAGCCAAATTAACAACATGAAGTTGGGGGGGGGGGGTTCCTTTTTTTTTTTAAGGAACATTTGGAACCAAACTTCTAGGAAGGAACGTAGAGAATTAGCTTTGCAATTCCTGCTAATAGGAGTCTGGAGACCCTTCCATATGTATTCTCATCTTCTCCCCCCCATCTATGCTGAAAACCTACCCTCTGAGGGTTATCTGAATGCTGCTAACAGGAAGGCAGCTAAACATGTGTCTTGCAGCAAAGACAGAAACAAAAACGAACCAAGGTTTTTCTTCTTCCCATAAAACTTGAGCATTCATACTCGGAATGAATGCAGACAGCCCTGGGACCTGTATAAAAGACTAGCAACTGGCTGTAAGCACTGTAACTTAGAGCACATTCCACACTAAAATGAGGAGAACTCGGGAATAACAGGAACAGAATAATAGAAAGTGCCTCATCGAGCAAATTCCCAGCACCCAGCTCAGGGAGAGGTGAAAAGTAAAGGCAATTAATTGGAGAGGATGGATTGAGATCTCTGTGACCAGATGAGGGAAGGGAATATGTAAGGGGAAAATGGGAGTATGTAAAAGTAGTTGATGCCTTCCAATAAATCTTGCAATGTTTGCGCATCAGGAGCAGTCCTGTTCTGCACAGACTATAACCTCCCCCTTTCTCTTGATGCTTCCTGCTAGGGATGCTCACTGAATGAGCTCTTTTGTTTTCCATTGGCTTATGCTCAAGGAGGAAAGGAAATATATCTTCCTTATATTCAGTGGTGGGGAAGGAGAAAGAGAGGAGTATCTTTGCCCAGATGAGACCTCTCCTGGGTGTAAATTATTTGCCCAGCTTTACTTGGATCTCAGGTGTTTTCCAGTTCCATATCCAACTCTGACTGCCTATGCAAGCACAACTGAGTGACCTTTGGAGTGTGATCATGAATCTTAACCCTCTGCAATTTGAGCTCATGGAAACTGAAACCCATCATCTGAAAATCTGGTACTTTCAGATCAGCTGCAGCTTCTTGGAGCCCCTAGAGCACACATCTTTAGGGCATCAGATCCAAATTTCTCTGAATTTCTAGCAGAAAGGTTTGGATTCAAGGCTGCGGAAGAATGATTGTGCCTCATAAAGAGTATGTACTTAAAGATCTCAAAGGCAGAAATGTCCTGTGGGTGGTCATTCACTCTCCCATATGCCACTGAGTTTGAAGAAGAGAGAGATTATTCCACACTCTGTGGAAATTTTGCTATGGATCTGAGAAAAGATGCTCAGGTTCTGCTTAATCACACACAATTTTTCCAAAATTTTTCCCACAGTTTTTGTAACTGCCAAAAATCTGATTCTGCCTTTGATTTTTTTGTTTTCCTGTGAGTGTGTATTAACCTGAAGAGCTTAAATCCAATAGCCCCTGCTAGGGATTCCCTCTAATAATTACACAGTCCTACAAAGGAGACTATCCGTTCCTGCTTAATGCAGTCCCAGCAATGTTTTCTCAGCATTGTTTGCAGGTCACTTTCTTTACCAGAAAAATCACTGCAACTTGTTTAAAAAGAGAAGGAATGAGAGGTCCTTCTTGAACCACCTTATTTGCTAAATAAGAGCAACTAACTATGTGTCTATATGGCCCGCTTGTGCCTTCTCCCTTCATAAATAAAAATATTCTAAGCCACGTTTCTATAGGAAAGTTGCAATACAGACTTTTGCACCCTGCAGTCAGACCATGCAAACAAATAAGATCTCTCAGGCTATCGTCACCTCCAGCTAAAATTATAATGACTGAATTATTTCCAATTTACTCAAAGGCAATGTTAGTTGGAAAGACAAAAAGGGGTTATTTTTGTCTTTTGCTTTTTTTTATTTAAGCTTTTTCAAAGAATAAATCTTCGGCTAGGGGGGTGGGGGTGGTGGTGGAAATTCTTCCTAGCACTTGGTTCAGAAGACACAAGGAAAAAAACCCACTTTATCTATTTTTATTTTTAAATAATTAATGTGGTTTAATTGGTCACTTCACAGGAATGCTTCGGCGTGTTTGGTGCTGATGAAACTGTGGTGAGGTTAAAGAAAAGAGGAGGTTCAGTGCTTACACAAACTGTCCAGTTTCTAAAGCATCTGGCACTGGTATGAAAATTAAATATGGCTATCATGCATCATGCATGATGGGACCCAGTTTTACTGTTGTGAATCCAGATGCTATAAACCAGCCACGTCCTGAGAGCTGATTAAGCACCACTTGGTGAGCTTAAATCCAATGAAGAAATCCATAACCTTGTCAGAGCAGGAGCCAGATATATCTCCTGTTGTCATTTTTCAGTTCCTTTTGAGAAAGGAATGGTGTTGGAGATTACATCAGGCAGAAAGAGGACACACAGTTGCATAAACATGTGAAAATACATCTTTTTGCATCATTTATAGCTTGAGAGTAGCATGATAAGGCAGAGCCAAGAAGTCATTGAAGAGTGAGGGAAAACACGGGAAAGGTGTATCTAGCACAGCCAGGTTGCAGGGTGGTGGGTCTGACAGACTGGTGTCCAGATGTGAGATGTGAGCCTTCTTCTCACAGGGGCGTGATCCAGCTGTGCACCATTAGTCTTGCCTGTGAATACGTGCCCAAAGCCAGGAACGCTTATACCCCAGAAGCAGAGTCTGGTGGTTGAACACCTCCAGATGGTTCATTTAAGTAAATTTCTTCCAGTTGAGACTTGACCTGGGCCAGGTTTTAAGCACTTTCTTGTGTAAGCACAGTTTGTAAGCAGAAATGTGTGTGTTGGGCATACTGTGTTGGATGCACATGCGCTCTGCTTGAACACATGGGACCTTTTGGGGCCAGACCTTTTAATTGCTGCATTTCCTTCTAATGGGTCTGTTGCTTCCCAAGTAGCATTTACATCTGTCCTACAAACTCTCAGCCAGAGTCCTGTTCTGAAACAATGTGCTTGTTGCAGGGCTAGAGTCTCTTCTCAGACAATAAGCCAACAAGTCCTGAGTGCTTTTTAACCCGTGCATCATTGTGTACCGAAAGATGACTGATGCCTGCACAGTCCATGAGGTGATTTAGTGACCTGGAAGGCAGAAATAGGTGCAATCTGAAGTTTGTCCGTAAGGAAGGCAAGCAGGTGAAAGGGAGAACATTCTCTTCTCATTCTGGCCTCCTGCACGAGAAGAGTGCAGATATAGCCGAAACAGGATGGGGGAAAATCTGAAACAGAAAGCTGACTACCACCCCATGTGGAATGAGAAGCTCAGATACCAAGATGGGGTATCTGCAGCCCCATCAACACAAAGAGAAGCTGAACCAGAGATCAACCCATCACCTGTCTGTCCTAATGAAAACATGAGGGAATTAGCACTTAGTGTGCTCTTCAGAGTCATTTCAGGCTGGTGCTTCTGATCTCGACATCTTTTTCTTTAGTTCATCTTTTCCTTTACAATATCATCAATGAGAATCTAGTAATGGCAGTATCCTTTTGTGTAGTTAGGATATCCTGAAAGGTTCCTGGAATTTCAGCAGGTAGTAAATTGCTGTAATATTCAAAGGCAATTTTTCATCAGCATTGTATTTTTTCCTCATCTTTATGTCTCACTTTCTTACCATCAGTATTTTCTTGCTTAATCATATGAGACTCATGTATATTTATTGTTGTTGGGTAGATATGGTGCATTTACCTTGAAGCATTTCCTTATTTTTCAGACAAGTCCAAGAGTGTCCATCAGATTTCACAAAGGTGCTTTTGGGTTCTCGGGTAAAATCTGTTCTTCCACAGCTTTATAATTCCAGTTTGTTTGTGGTTTAGTGCAGGAGGGCCAGCAAAATAAAGAACCAAGCCAACAAACAAAAATATACACACTCGCAAACAACCTTCCCAGTGATATGCCTGGAGATGAGGAACACCCATCCCTCTGGTCCTCTAGTCTCCTTCTAAAACAGCAGTAGGCTCAAACACAGTTGTCAGCTTTACTCTGTTGCAGCGACAGCTCAGGGATTTCATGTGGCATCATATTTCTGGTAGCTGGTTCCTGGAGAGTGGCCCTGATGTCCTGAGAGAAAATATTGCATTGTGTGCTGTCTGTGCTGCAGAGACGGTTATCTGCATGGTTATATGCAGAGTGGACCTGGTGTCCTGAGAGAAATTATTGCATTGTGTGCTGTCTGTGCTGCAGAGATGGTTATCTGCATGGCAGTGATCCAGATGTGCATCTGTGCTCAGACTCCCTGCTCCATAGGCCATTGTCTCCCTGGTTTCAGAAGATGAAAGCTGGATGCCTCTGTGAAGACCACACTGTGTATACCTGTAAACTAAGCACCTTTTGTCTCATTTTACAGGCAGGTGTTACTGACTTTTCTGCCTGGCTCACACACTCAGAGACCCACATGGCTGGTACCATGCCCAGCTGCCGCTGGCCAGCCATCCAACGTGAGTCGTGTGGGACGTCCAGCACTGGCTTTGACCACAGGCAAGCCCAGCCAGCCCTGGTAAGCCTTCCTTGTTGCAGTTCTTGTGGCAATGGGCTCTTGCTGCAGAAGTGTTCAAAATCTAATTTAATGTGTGTCCATCTCTCAAGGGCTAGGAAGGCAAATAACCACACTGGTTCGGCTGACAAGGGGTAGCTCTTTTACATGAACACTGCACCATTTTGCAGAAGTGATGCAGAACAGGAGTTTTCATCCATGGGATCCTTTCAGGACCGCATTGTAGTTAGGCTGGCTTTATGTGTATGCTATGAACAGAAACCATCCTTATTCCAAAAACTGCCTGTTTTTATGCTGCCGTGGTACAAAAGGGTTGTTTTTTTCCTGCAGCCTGATTCCATTTTAAACCCAACTTTTATAGCTCCTATCTGTATCGGCTTCCAGTAAGACTATTCTCATCTGAGAAAAAATTGGTTTGAGGAAGTTTTACCACAAACCCTTAAATACTTTGATATGACAGTATCCATTGCACTGACAAAGTCCAGGTTAAAAATAGAGTTTACAGGCTTGAGTTTGGCATTCAAGTTGACTGCAATACTGCAAAATGATTTTAAAGTCAGCAAAATAATGTTTAACATGTCCCGGATCCCAGATCTCCTTGGAGGAGCAAGAAAAAAAAAAAAAGAAAAAGAAAAAGCTAAACAACCACAACATCAGGTCAGATGGTAATTTACTGCTGCCAAGCCTCCTCCATACAAAATCATTGCAGATGCTTCCTGGTCAGTGACAGTCTAAACAAGCAGTGAAACATTTACAGCTGTAAGCTTGCATGCCTATTCAAAAAAGCCTTCTGGAAGGGAAGGTGCATGGTTTCAGAGAGGGTGAACTTAGGATCTTGTGGCAGGATCAGGGCAAACCTGGAGTTAAGAGAAAGGTTTCAATGAGGAGACAGATGGGTCTTTTGTGTCTTCCTGCAAGGGAGGGTGGGAGTACTTTATTGACACCTTGCTGACCCTATTTGCACTTTGCTTAACAGAGGTTGTAGGGGACCACATCAGCTAGACAAAGGGAAAAGGAGGATTTTATTTCCCATGATTCATAGTCCCAGTTCTGTCTATTTTATTTCCCATGATTCATAGTCCCAGTTCTGTCTATTTTTACCCATTTTTCTCCTGGTGTTTTGAGACTGAGCTGTACCTAGAGACAGGGTGTGGGGCAAGCATCCTGGTGCTGCTAGAGGTAGTGAGAGTTTTCCCTGGAGCACAGCAGTGTGAGGTACTCATGCCATCCAGATTAATCCCATTGCCAGATTTGGCTTTGGGAAGGTATTTCTTTTTTTTCCCCCCATTGCCCAGATCTGGCATGGATTATTTTAGAGATTTTACTTTTCTCTATGAAGCAGGGGTATAATCTGTTCTTCCAGACTACTACCATAATAACCTCCTCTCTGAAAGTGAAGGAACACATGAGCACACTCTGTGCTAGCTCTCACCCTGAGTGCATGGTGGTCCTCATACCCTTTCAGCATTTTACAACAGGTCTTATGATTCAAAAGGGCACGTGTGGATTGTGCTGGGAGAAAAGCAGTGATTCTAAGGATACTTTTTGACTACAAGTTTCTACATGGTGGCTTGAAACTATCAAGATGGGGAGGTTTTTGCCACCTAGTGTGCTTTTTTCTGTCCACAATTTATTGTAGATTGTGATGACTGACATCACACCATCACTGAAAAGCCTCAGCAAAAACCAGGTTGATGATGTGTTTGAAACTCAGTGGCTTTATTAGAGGCTGACTTGGAAGCACTGGCCGCTCGTAAGGCTCCCCAGTGCCTTCTATTACAACACATGCTGCCTTCAGTTGTTCATCATTTTGCCAAAGCTGAATGTTTGAGTTCAGGTTTTCCATGTTGGATGTATGCCTTTGTGTTGAACTGCTTTTTGGGTTTCATTTTCCACCCTCCAAATACCTTTCTCATCTAAGTTGACCTGACAAATATCTAAAAGAAGAAAAGTCACACAGTCCCTGTTTTCCAGGCCTGAGTCTGAGCAATACTGAGGAGAGTCTGTCAATAAGCATTGCTCCACAGAAGGAATGAAACCACTTGGAAAAGGTCAGGAAGGAAGTTATTGGAGGAGCCAAGAATCGCAGTCAGGTTTCCCAAACTTACAAACTGTATCTAACTCTCAGGCTATTTGTTCTCTTTGTCCTTTGCTGTAGGACTGATGATTTAAAAGGCAGGATGGGACTGGTGTTCAGAGGAGTCAGAAACTCTGGGTCAATTGGGTTAGAGGGTCTCTGTTCTCCAAAGAGTTTCCCTTGAGGGTCTTGGGTCGGAAATGTCTCGCACCGCAGTATTTCTGTACACCAGCCCTGTTCTCGTATGCTGCCCTACAGGCATCTGTGGTAACTACTCTCCCTGCAGAATTTCTCAATGATTAGCCCAGAGCCTGCCCAAACAAGAAAAAATAATAAAATCCCTTTCACAGGAAAGAGTGACTTGGCAGCAGGTAGGGGACAAAACCAGAAAAAAGAAGGGTGGCATGAGAACAGCAGAACAGAGCCCCCACACAGCACCTAACCTCCCCTCAAAGAGGTTCAAGGTGTCTGCCAGTACTACCAGGTGGTGTTTAGTCTGAGTCAGGAAAATTGATAAGGTAGACCCCATGGTTGCCCCACTTTCTCCTCCTCCCTGCTCTGGGGATTCCCAGCTCAGACCTGGCCTTACAGCTCTTGAAGGAAAGATTCCGTGTCTCTCCAGGAATGAGACAGAGGGAAAAACACATCCAGAACCTGAGTAAGGTCTCAGGGAGCTTCATGGGACCTACAAAAACCCTTTTGTGGTACAGCTCAGGCCTCAGCTACCTACATATCTAGATGGAGGGCTTTGGGCATGGCAAACCAGCTGCTGGAATGAGGTCTCAAAACCTTGGGGGTCTCAGAAGAGATCTCTCCAATGTGTGAGGAAAATACCGCCAGCTGAAAAGTTTTTCACATGGGAAAGTTGACCAAAACTGGCTTTTTTCTCTTCCAAACACACAAGGTATTGTTTGGTTTAAAAATCTGCAAGGACTCACCGTTCTTTGAAACCAAAGCAGAAGTTCCTTTAGAGGATGACTCAGAGCAGGAGCTTAATTTCCTGGGCTCTGGATCACCAGTCTCCCCACTGCATCTGACAGAGACAAAGGCAACTAGACAGATAAGTTACATGTCTGTAGCTGGATGCTGGGACATGAATGCTCCATGCAGGTTATGTAGGTACCTTTCTAATACACTTCCCACCAGATTATGTTCTTCTTGAGGCTGCAGTACCTTCCTGCTCACAAAAGTGGTTGTAATTCACACGTAAGTGAAGTGTAGAGGCAGGCAGACAGTTCAGTTGTTTCAGACACATTAAATAAACCCTTTTCCTGGGGTAATATGATTATTGTTGTCAGGTAGCCCTGAGGGCTCATGGACAAGGATTGCACAAGGATACCTGAGTCTGTACACCACTGCACAAAGCAAGGAGGCTTTGGACAGAGCAAGGGATTGCCCTTAAACTAGAGCAGATGACTGTTTTATGTGATTGCAGTCTCTGGCTTGTGTCTTTTGCCTGGTACACCAGGTCTGAGGGGGTGTTGGATACATCTCCCTGTGATCTAGTGGTGATGTAGCATTAGCAGACATAGGGAAAACTTCAGCCTAGCTCCTAGTCGGAATCACCCAGCGCAAACTGCTGCTACTGAAGAAGACAGTCCTGCTCCAGCCACATGATAATGAAGACTGGAAAGTTCAGCCAACTGAAACTGAACTACCCTTATACTTCACTAGTTTTCAACAAGATCAGTTCCCTGACCCCATTCATCATCAGACTACAAGGATGCCACTGCTGCTATAAGAGCAGAGAAGGGAATGGGAGAAATGGGTAGATGGATTTACCCCTCCAGATTAATGCTGGCTTTGCTTACCCTGACTCAGGGTAGTAGTTACAAACAGACACATCTCTGTGACGTGTTCTGGCTCCAGAACAATATACTTCTGTGAAATTTCCTTATTTTGAAGATACACAAATGAGCTCTAGTTCAAAATTAAAGTGATACATAAATCACAGCAGATTTTGGCTTAAAATACAATGCCTTACCAAAAAAAAAAAAAAAAAAAAAAAAAAAAAAAAAAGTATGTGTATGTTTGCTAATCCAGCCAAGAACTGCAATAAACTGTCAACATCAGTCTTGTTCACTTCATTTTGGGGTCTTGCTAGTCCTTACAGAAAGGTTCTTCAGCTATGACCTCCAGGCTGGTGGTCTGTGGAGATTTTTCTGTTCCTGTGATTCTGTTTTTTCTATCTGAATCTGATAAACCTCATTAAAAGAAGTCAGTACCCTATGGGATGAAATGTCAGGTCTGTCTTTATGAAATATTGTGTTCTGAATTGATCCAGCACAAGCCAGCTCCATGTGGGAAGTAATGCAGTCATTTTAGTGCATTGCTGAACCCAGCTAATAAGCACTTTTGAAAAGTAGGTTATATTAGTTGTCACTCAGCACCTTGTGATTGCATTTCTGTGGCTGTTGGACCAGTTTGGAGTGTGGGCAAAACATGTCCTGTCTGCTTGCAGACGACTCTGTGGATCTATGTGGATGTATATCTAAGCACATAAATGATTCTCTAGGTGACATGAAAATCCTTGCCCAGAGTACAGGAAGGATATAAGAAGCTGTATCGACTTTGCTTTCCAAAAGTGCTGAGGTTACTGTGAATAGAAACCTGAACATGAGAAATTTGCCTGAGGGAAGGCCGGGACAAGTCAGAGTATTTTAGAGTTACACAAGTAATATAAAACAGAAGGAAACCCATAAAGATTTATGGACAGAGTGTCCTCTGTTCCCAGGTAAAGGAAAACAGGACTTCCACAAGAAAAGGAGGAGGCAGGGAAAAAGTATAAGTCTTGCTGTAAATTTCACTTAAATCAGGAGTGCAATATAGAGGCGGTACATGTTGCAACTCAGCTTGGTGTCCCATACCTTGTTTGTTCTGTTTTGGTGCGGTTTTTTTCTAAGATGCTGTTCTCTCCTGAACCATCCATGCCCTAATCAGCCCTCTGTCATGCTGTTTGCTGTGTTAATCAGTAGTTGTCATGCCACATATTTGTGCCTGCTTCCTGCATCCTGTGCCAAGCCTGCCTTGGTTTTGCTGCTACGTGGTTTCAGCCTTCACTCAGCTACACCAGTTTTTGCCAGTACAACTTGTCATCAGCTCTAAGGTCAGTTCCTCACCGACATCCCGTTCACACGTCATCAGGCAGCCATGGGCTCTGAGCTAAATCCAACACAAAAGAAAGGGCTTAGCAGCACTATAAAAATTAAAGAGGTGCCTTTGTTTGTGTTCATCACCTCCCAGGTGACACTCTATGGAGACCAGCAGTTCCTGGTCTGAGGCTTGTGCCCATCATGAGCACTATGTAGCAGGCAGATCTAGCCCAGGAGGCAAACAGCATGGAGTGAAAAGTGCACAGTGGCAGCTGCAGTTGCAAGACACTAATTTCTGTTCAGGTTTTTTTCTTGCAGCAGGCTGTGTCCATCCAGTGATACTTTATTTACCAGTTCTTAATTGTCTTGGGAATGCTTCAGACGGGTACAGTTGGATGCCAAAGAAGACACCAAAGCCATTTTCCCCTTGCCAAGGTTTGACTCCATCCCAGCAGACTTGACATGTTGCCCAAAGTGAACGACACATTTTGTTTGCTGTTCCCACTGACAAGGGGTTGTGGCCACCCCAAGGTAATCCCTGACTTGCAGGAGCAGGGGAGGCGAGAGGAGATGGTGACAGGGAAAAGATAAAGCACAGGTTTTGGTCACAGCCATCAGACTCTCCAGGATGCAGTTTACTGGCTGAGGGAGTCTACAGCAATGTTTTCTTCCTGCTTGCTCCTACAGGAGAATATCTTGGTCGGAACAGGCATTCACATGACCACACAGCACCGAAGGGTTTCGGGTATTCTGAGACAGCAAATTGATTTTACCTCCAGAACACTCATCCTTTTGGGTTAGAGGGAGATATTCGTTTCAACACACAGAACCACACAGAGGAGAAACGAAGGACTGCCTCACCGAGATTTTGGATACAGATTAGGAGCTAAAGGAAGATCTCTCAAGGTGCTGGTCTTCCATCACCCCAGGACCCACTAGCTACATGTCTCACCTGGTCAGCAGGGAGGTATCCAGCCTCTGCTACTATATGTGTGGTTCTGATGGGGTGCAAATTCCTAATACCATCACCTCACAGGTCTGCCTGAAACAAGTACCAAGACTCATGGAAAGCCAGTGGGAGTAACAGAGCAGCCCTTCTTTTCTCCTCCTCTTTCCTTGAGCCCCAGGTAACAGACCTCATGGCAGGGCCCCCCAGCTCAAGCCATGAAGGGTTTCCTCTCTTCTGCTGCTTATTTGTGAGATCTACCAGTGGTGTGGATAGCCCCTTCTGGAATGGAGAAGTGACTTTTACTCCTTACAGTTTAATCAAACCTCAGATGTGACATCAGCCCTAGAGATGGGGCATCTATTCTCGTGGCTAAAGACTAGAGACTTTGGCTGTGTCCCCCTCTGGAGGCAGTCCCCGCAGATGACCTCCTTACATCCACCAGCTGGTGAGAGTTAACCAAGCTCTGCACTCAGATGCATGTTTTTGTCATGCAGGCCTGTGTATGCCTGCCCTGTGCAGCCCTTTCCAGCTGAGTCTGCAGGGCAGACAAGCAGGTCTGACCTTCTGAGTGACCCAATGGTCACATTTGGTGATGTGTTGTGCCTCTCGCTCATATACCATTGACCAAGTCACCTTAATCTCATCTGGAGGATGAGAGCAATTTCCTAGTTTCCAGGCTTGCTTGGGAATGACATATACCTGGAAAACTGACTTGAAAACTGCAGCAATCTGAGTAAAATACAAGACCCCAGAACCTGAAGGAGATGGAACCTGCTGAATCAGTCTTCTTTGTTCTTCGCAGAAGGGGGTGGCCTTTTACTGCTGGCCTACAAGCACCAGTCCTCCATGATGCAAGGGGGTTGTTGCTTCTGTGTGTAGTTGTCTGTCACTGCTGAGCTCTCTGTGGGAGTGTGGCTGTAAACGTGCTGAAAAGCCAGCTTGTACTCAGGAAGTACAGGAATGCCTGCAGAATAAATAACAATGTAAATTAGACAGGACTGGAGCTCACCAGCCTCAGCAGGAGTTATTCCCTTGTCCAAACATCCAGCCAGCAGCTGATGAGCTTCCTTGTGTGCTCAGCAGTGCTCCTGCCAAGCTGAAAAGATTAAGAAGGAAAACTTGCCCCAGCTGAACAAATAGCTCAAAGGTCTGCCTGAGGATCAGTGGATGATTGGGGCGGCATGGTTAGGCACTAATTTCTGTAGCCTGAGAGACAGATGCAACTAGCATCACGTCCAGCAGCAGCTGCCATGCTAGCCTGCAGGACCTGCAACACACCTGAAATTGTGCCCCCTTTCTTCACACAGCAGGCGAGAGCGAGGTTGAATTCCAAAGACAGAAGTTCAGATACCATCAACTCTTAGTCATCTTGTCCTTTGAACCACAGGAACAAATACCTGGGAA
Organism: Falco cherrug; assembly: GCF_023634085.1. Lineage (NCBI taxonomy): Eukaryota > Metazoa > Chordata > Aves > Falconiformes > Falconidae > Falco > Falco cherrug. The sequence continues at coordinate 26,399,288 of NC_073704.1, read as the reverse complement.
ACTAAATGCTTCCTGCCTTCCTTGTCTGCCCAAGAACAGGGACACATCTAATCTGTAAAAGAGAAATCATATCTTCCAGAAATGTTGACAGTCCTGTGTGTTTCACCACTGTTGCTGAGCCCAGGAGTCAGGTTCTGCTTGGCTTATCTCCCCTAGGATGGTTGATGGCTCAGCAGGGACTGCAAATCTATGGCTTCCAGCTAGTGAAGCACTGCTCAAAAACATCTTCTAATTTACAGCCAAGCATTTATGCAAACACCATAAATCTAGGGATGATCCGTAGGGACTAGTGTAATCATACTTTAAGAATAACAGAGCATTTTGAAACACTCATGACAGGTTCAACCCCACCTGCCTTAAATCACCTTTAATGGTCTTGGCCTCATCTTAGTCCCCAGCTGAAATCAAACCTGCTGTCATACTACTTTTTCTGAGTGCTGGCTGCACCTGAACTCATCAGCAGGGACTGAAAGCAAGGAAGAGAGGGGCTGGAGAACCCAATGAATGTTATCATCACAGAGGGAACTTTTAATAGGTTTTCCATCATAGCCATAAACTGAATGATCCAGGGACTTTTATGATGATCTCCCTATGGAGCCCCAAAGGACAGAAAATAAAACACATTTTTATTAAGCCTTCTGAAAGATATAGCCACTCATTTTTCTCTGATGAAACCCTACAGATGGGACACTTCACAATCATTTTGCTTTCTGAATGCAAGAAAGTCTGTTGGGTGGTCAAACCGAATATTATTGTCGTGGCTCAACACCAGGACAGCCCAAAACAATGTAGGCAGGGTTTGGCACCCTCTTAGATGTGTTTTCCTATCCAGTCCTGAGGTGTTTCCATCAGAGCATCTACAACCCATCTTAACAGTCTTGTTGATACCACTGCCTCTATGTGAGAAGCAGTAAAAAACATTATCCATGGACACCAAGAGATTTACGGTTACAGAATGCAGAAAGCAGGACAGTGGTATGGAGCTGAATATATAGCACCCAAGAATAGGAGGTGATTTAAAGGGACCTATGAATATCCAGGCACTTGTCACTGAGCATGGTTTGAATGTGTCACGTCTGATGCCTTCAACAAATCACATGAATAGGGAGGTTACACAAACAAATGCAAATGGAAAAGTGTTTTATTAATCAGATACTGTGAAAAGGCCTCCAATGTGGTGGAAAGTTAGGATTACAAGGTTTGAGAATATTAACTTGGCAAAAAGAGAAAAAAATTGTACTTTTCTCCCACTGTGCAGTTCTTTTTCTTTGTCCTGGCGTCAAGCCACAAGCTGCATAAATCTTTGGAGGCATCTCCTAGTACAGACATGGCTTCTGGACTAAGAATGGTGTAAGTGCGTCTCAAATAACAGAAGTGTCCTTTGCTCCACTATAAAGGGTACAATAGAGAAGTGTCAGCAACAGGAACGGACTTTGGGAAGGAATGACTCCATAGCAGTCACTGGGGCTCACTGTGAGCAGCTCCCCTTGGGAAGGTTGTTGAAGTGCATATACCTTGCCTGTATCACTGCTCACAGATTATCTGTCTATATAATTAATTTGCCGTTATAGGCCTTCAGCTCTGGACACACCCCAGTTTACCAGGCAGGCAGGTCAGAGCTTCACTGCCCTTGCTATTCTCCCAGTGCAAAGCTGACATTTCCCTTGCCTATTTAAGCCTGCAATTTCTCTTCTTGCTCACCACAGAACCCAAGAGCTGTTCATCATCCTCCTCTATATCCATTCCTTTTTAAAACATGAAGACAGATTGTGTGTTGAACACTGTAAAGTTTTCAGTCTTTCTTTTAGAATTCTCCAGACCTTCAGTCAGCCACTTCTTTTTCCTCTGGATCTCACCATTTGCTTTGTCCCTTCGTTAAAGGGTGATGCCCATAAAACAGCACTGTACTTCACCTAAGACTTTATTGATGCTGAGTTAGAGATTATTGTTTTAGACACCTTGCAAAGCAATGTTCCCCTTTATGCATCCAATTTTCATAGCAGCCTGAGATCCTGTCTCCCATTTTATCTGGACCCACCTCAAAACTCATACTGGGGAATGCAGAACTGCTGCCATGCTATTTATTCCCTATCTTATGTATTCCCCATTTGAGCCATTGAATATTCCTTCATAAGCAGAGAATTTTATTCCTTCCTTTGCGGAAGGAAATCACATTTATTTCAGTCTGCTGCTCCAACTGGGAAAGACCTCTGCAAATTCCTATCCCAGTCTCCATCTCATCATCAACAGTCAGAGTTTTCAGATCCTCAAGGTTCAAGCTAAACTCACTTTTAACCTTTTGACCATTGGAAAAGATGCTTGAATTTTATGCTCTGTTCTCCAGCTGTCTTCCCATACACTTAAAAAACGTGGCACATTCCCATAATTAAGCACGTCCTTGACTTCCATGGGGTTCAAACCAGTCCCTTCTTAAGAAAATAATAATTTAAAGGATCCTCTGTGTCTGTTATTGAACCACACTGGACAACTTCTTTTTCTTTTCTGAATAGTAGATTAATATTTAAAGACTATTCTGGTGCTTCCAGTATCTTGTGTGTAGTTATTATGGCCTATAGATCAAACCTAATGATTCCTGATAAATATCTTAAGTTCCCCTGGCTGCTTACATAGCAGTAATAAAATTGCCAGGCAAAGGTACCTGGCAAGAATCACTTCAGTTCCTGACCTCATTACTCATGAATCTGCATACAGCTGCCTCTTACCTCCATCAAATGCAAACCCTAGAGGCCTGAGCAATGATTGTACACACTTGAACATGCCAAACTCCCAGTAGAATAGCTCACACCCCCACCCACCCACCCCCCGCTCCATGCACCACATCACAGTGCTTTAGCCATGCTTTAAAGGAATCGCTTCCTTAAAATGCCTCTGGTTTAAAGCAACAGGATGAGTTCATGCCTGTGGCCTAGTCTTGGCCCCCTTTCTCTGCTGAGGCTGACATTTTACACTCAAGATGATGTCTTGCAAAGGCTGTAAGGGTTGCAAGAACTTCCCCAATTGTCCTTCATGATGTACCCATACTTCACCCGTGCCCCCTTAGATGAACACTTGTGGTCACTTGCCCACGGAGCTGGGTTCTGCCTGCCTCTTTCATTTTCAGGTGCTTCTAGACCAAACGCTTTGTGGCTCACTGACCTCCTGAGGCAAGATGTTATTTTTTGTTAAAGCCTTTTGATAGATTTTACACCTGTGAATTTGTCTAGATATTTTTGAACCCAAATAAACTTTCTACAGCTGCAGAAACCTGCAGCAAGAAGTTCCACAGCTGAATTGCAGAATGTGTGAAAAAGCATCTTCTCTTCATTTCTTTGTCCTGCCACTTAGTTTCTTCTGATGTCTCCTAGTTCTTGAACAGTAAAAAACAGTGGGAAATCATTCCCTATCCGTCCTTTCACAGACATTCATAACTCTACAGATTTCTACCATACCTTTCTTGATTACCTTTTTTTCTGGGGATCTCATTAGCTTCACACAGATAGACAAATTGTTCTACTTCTACTTCTTTCATCAGGATTTCTCTGATGAACACGTATCCTCCAGAAGTGAACTGAGAACCATCATCCTTATTGTACATGATCAAATGGTCATTTCAGTCACTACCTGAATTTGGACTATCTTCTTAGATCAGTAAATGGTCAGACACCTGTAGAAGAATGCGGCAGATCTGCTAAGCACCAGTTGTTTCCCATTCCCAGCATAGTGAAAGGGCTCAGACTCCTCATGTAACCAGGGCTGTGAGTTATCCTGTCTTTCCTCAGCTGGGGCAACTGCCTACATCTCTTCTCTTTGCCTGTGGCAAACACAAAGCGATTCAGTTTAGCTTAGTCTGAAGTGTTAAATTACATTATTCTACATTTGCCCAGGGATAAATTGACTCAGCATCTAGGCTAAGCATTTACTGTAAGGTTTGCATCCAGACAATTACCTCAGCTTCGCTGATGCTTGATAACTTGTTAAGCCACACTATCTTAATTACAGGACCTAAGGCTCTCATAAGACAGACTGGGATGTTAAGATAACTTCAGCTTCTATTTTGGAAATCTGGAATAAATTCCAGGGGAAAAGTGTTCTACAGCAAAGCTATGCATTACAATCTCCCATCATGTAGTCAAAAGAGTTTTGTATATAAAATGGGAGTTGCAGCCATTTTTTTTCTGATCCAAACTGTCCACCAAATACAGAAATAAGATGAAAAACTACCTTTGGCATAGCTAATTGTAATTAGAGACTTTTGAAAATTCAAACACTCATTCCCTACTTTAAACATAATTCAGCGAAGTATTTAAGCTCTGACTTGAATGGGATGACTTAAGTGATTAGAATTAACCACATGCTAAAGCATTTTGCTGAACCAAGACCTAAGGGGGAGAATAATGTCTTAAAACTATGCCAATTCTTCAGCTGAAAGAACACAGAAGACCCTTGCTCCGGGTACCAAAATTATGTTTCTTATGCATTTTTGATCTCCAGAAACAAAAGACCACTTTAATATGGTCTATGCCACAGCTACTGGATATGGATGAGTCTGGTCCTTTGCAAGCTGCAAAATAACTTCTTCAGGAAAATGTTTCCCCTTAGCAGTTAAGAGATAGCACATTATCTTTGATGACTCTGCAATACTGACAGCAACAATTTAACCCGGATATTTTGCAATTTGATTTAACTTGTTCCCAAAGGTGTGTGCACAACAAGGAATCCTGAAATTGTTTTTTATATTTTGCTCATTAGGATCAATCCTGACAGCAGCATAATCTGAGCAACTTCATCACTTACTGATAAATGACATGATATAATTTAGAGTATTTTTTTACACAATATAGGTCTTAACTCACAGGCACTAAAGTCACTCATATTATGTACCAAGATTCATTCCCGTATCTTGCCACTGGATTTGTTAATATTCTGTACTTAAACAAAGCACAGATACATGGAATAGGCCTTTAATTAGTTTGAATCAGTCTGCAAGACTTGGCCATGATGTTCTGGTGCTGTAACATCAGAGAATGGGCTTTCTTCTCCCCAACCATTCACCACACATAACATATACATCCATGATTTTTATGACCTTACAAATTCTTCTCCCACTCATTTACCATGGTAAATGGCAGTCATTTACCACGGTAAATGTGACTACAATACCAAGGAAAGAAACTGGGAAGACTGCAGTACAAATTCAGTTCTTGTAAATATTCCAGGCATTCATGTTAGGCATCAGCTGTGGTTGAAATATGGGGATTTGGGGTTTTTTTGTTTTGCTAGACGATTGCTCTGCTTGGGATAATTACTGAAGCATGGCCTTGAAAGAAACGCCTTAACTCTGGATCTGGGAGAACAACCTTGCCAGTTACAGTCCATCAGTTTAAAGGTGACATGTAAAGTCCTGGTTTTGGCAGAGAAAGTGGTAAGGGGAGCATTTTTGTCCCAGCCAACTTTCCTGTGCTTTTTATGTTCTGTAGTAAAGGCAAGTTGGCTTCCTCAGTCTATCTAGTCTAGTGTCTTTCTGATACAATCTCTTCATGGTCCTACTATCAGCAATTAATTAATCCAGGCCAATAATCCACTTGAAGATCAAAATTAAACCCCAACTGCGCATTAGAAGACCAGACCTCTTGTATCTTGTGTCAAGCTCATACTGGTGTCAAGCTACCACATAACTATCAGTATGCTATCTATTCTTAACTTAGGCATCAGGCAAAAGGGAACCAAGGCCACTCCTAGATAAACCGTTCCACTGTTAAAAAACATGCAATTTATTTCTGCCCTAAATTTGTCACACTCATCTTAAGTGTCTGGCTATGTAAAGTCTTTGTTCAGTCGATCAGAGTTTTGTACTAACAAAGCACTTAGCAAACAGAGATAGAAGAAACTCCAAGAGATCCTCTAGCCCATTTCCCTGCCCTAAGGTAAGACCCAACTCTGCCTGTGCCCTTCCTAAGATCTCCTGCAGTGATAACTGCACCATCTCCCAAGGCCTGTAAGCAAGATCTCTGTTTACCATGTTGGTCATAATCTTTCAGGGAGTTTTACATATTTCAGCTGTTTTGATGTGTGGTGGCTCTTCATGGAGGAAGCACTGCCTCACATGGTAGATGCCCCAGTAGCGCTGTGATGTGCATCCGTCTTAGCTATCTAAGCGAGGTTCCTGCTTTTTGGTCTTTGGGACTTGACTGTATAACTTCTCACAGAGATACCTCCTCAAGAACATTCTCCTAAATGGCACTGACAGACACCTACATACAAAATGTTTGGAAACCTTCAGTTTGTAACCCCCTCTGCCAGTGGGTGGGCTTCTGTGGGGTATCCCGTTGTTTTGCCCTGGGTATTGAACTCTGTAAACTGCTTCATTTTTAAAGGAGCTGAAAATGTCTGGCACATCCAGCCCTTGAGCGTGAGGTCTGGCAAATGCCACAGATGATGAGGTTTCTCACTCAAAGGAAAACACTGCAATTAACACTACATTAATTAACAGAATAAAAAGCAAGTTATTTTTGGAAGTAGGCGCCTGCCCACTCAGAAGCATCCACGAGACCCATTGTAAGCTTCTAACAAAGTCATGTTAGCCTCCCAGACTAACCAGTCCAGAGATGGGGAAAGATGGTTTAAACTGGGGCTACACACTGTGCAGATCCATATTTTGAGAATCCATTTTCTGGCACCCTGACCCAAAATTCTGCTGGCATGGAAAAGGAAACCCTGGGATGCCAGTAGAAGCAGAAGCTAAAAAGTAGCAGGGACTGCCCGGCTTTTTATAATTCTGCTGTCATGGGATAGAAAAACCAAAGCTTCAGCACGTGCTTGGCTGAGAGAACTGTCTGCTTTTAGAAATCCATACTTGGCTCTTTTTGGACAGATAAAGTCTCTTTGAAGCAGCAAAAAAAAGTGTTTACAGAACCTGGCTTGTCTTACTCAACAGTGTAAGAAGAGGCAGGGCTCTGCCTGATGTCACTTTTTGCACCCAGATAAGAGGAGCATGCCAGGACAGCTTTCTAGTTGTCTGTGGTCAGTGGCATGGTGATCTTACATGAAGGATTCCTTGGGGAAAGAGATATATAATATATAAAGGTAAATCACAGGATAATAGATTATAATGGAGGAGGATGAAGCTGTATGCTAAAAAAAAATCAACAAAAAAACAAAACAGAAATGCTAACTGCTTGAATTTAGTCAGACCTGTTTATGAAGCTGGTTCAGGTGGTGTTTTCATGATTTAATGACCTCTATGTAAGCTCATCAGAGGTGCAAGTCAGGAGTAACAACAGTGTTACACTCACGTACCCGTAGCACAAAGCCAGATTGCTGCCGTTCACGAGTCTCAGTGTGGGTGTTGTCTTACCAGCCACATTCTGGGTATTGCTGACTCTGTGAGCAGCACTGAGGACTCAGAGAAGGAATAAATTAATGCTCATCATTGAGAACTGGGGAGGAATTTTCCAATGGAAGTGTTTGTTGTCGGAAAATGTGGGTTCATTGACAGCTGTACACGTGGCAAGGGACTGACTTCAGTGACACACTTTTTTTTTTTTTTTTTTGACAAGAACATTTTTCAGGTCCAGCATAGAATTTTTACTCAAAAACAGAGCAGAAAACAGCAACTCTGGAGTGTTTATTTCTCCAGTGATCAGCGTGTGAACTTGGAGATGGAAAGCATGCGTTAAGCCCCTGTTGCATCTGATTTGTCTTTCATGTCCCTTCATCTCTAGCAAGTCCCTCACTCTAGAGGTGGTTATGTGGGGAGAAGAACATGAGCCCTCTTGCTGGGGAGGGCTGTCTCTGTCTTTGTTTTGCTTTGTTTGTTTGTTAAGAATACAGCATTATTTCATGTAGTAAGAGAAAAAAGAAAAACAAAGTTCTTGAAATCTCAAGTGATGCCAGGACATATTTTCTACCCAGCTACTTGCCATAAATAAAACTGACATTTTATATCTTGGCCATTACAACTAAATGACTGCCATGGGTTTTTTTTCCTTCTTCTTAATAAAGTAGAAGCCATGTTAACACACACTCGCTACCAGAAAATATGGGTTTTTTTCAGTTGGTGCAAAACTGAAATACTGAAATATCAATTTAGAAAGATACACAAGGGGCACTTCTTTTTTTCCTTTGCCAAGCTTAATTTTCATTCGGGGGAGTTGTCTGCAATCCAGATGGTATCTATGAGGGGGGATAAAGACAGGCGCCATTTTTTCTTCCTCTCTTTTCCTTCCAGGAATCACATTGCAAACAAATTTGAAAAAGGAGCCATTTAGAGAAGACCTGTTTCAATTCTGCAAAGGTGACTAGCACAGCTTTTCTTCCATACAGTTATTTTAATTTTTCTAAGTCCTCCACTGGACATTAAGTGATTCACCAGCTTTCAGAATATTTTATTTCAGCTGAAACTTTTCTCACTGTGCCCTTTGGCAATGGATTCTTATGCTGCAGTTTTGTCAATAAGTTTGCGTGAGGAACTGCAAAATTAAGAAATAAAAAAGTCTTATGTCTCCATCTATAACTGCCTAGCTCTGCATATCTGGAGAGTACCTGGGGATGGGATCTTTCCTGGCAAAGATCTGAGTTTGATCCTATGCTTCCATTGAATTGAATTACACATTTTAATGCATTTCTCTGCATTCTCAGTGATTTTTATGAGTAAATAACATCAACAATGAATAGCTTAGAATGTCAAGCTCTTGAACTCAGAACTGGATTGCACAGTGAACAGTAGAGTTCACTGTCTCAGGATGAAAATAACAGGCTTATATCTGACAGAACCAAGTTAAATTCCTGCCATGGACTCTTTCAGTCTTTGTGATGCCTCTGGAGCCAAGATTAGGTTTTGCACATATATACAAACACACTCAATGGTATATTGCTTTTAGTAAGACCCTTTTATTTCCTCTGAGTCCTGGACTCTGTTCATGTAATGACTCATGAGCAAACAGCTTTGCAGAACATATCCTTTGATTTGTAATGCTCCCTGCTGTGCTTCTGCAAAGTCTTTTATTTCTTTGTGAAGTTTGCACAGAACATTTTCATAAACATAATCTTCCAAAAGCTGCAATCAATGGGAGCCATATCCATTACACTAGGGATGCATTTGTCTTGTCATTTGGGACTTTTAAAATCAGAAGCTTTAAAGCATTCATCGTTGAAGATAAGAACACTTAGGAGCACAAATCCTGTCAGCTTTCAGTGGAGATCAGGTACTAATGGCAGATTCTTAAACAATGTTTTTCAGATATCTAGCAACAGCCTAAGGTGCTTAAGCCTCCTTTTTAAATCCAAGCTCTCCAGCTATGTTTGTGCTTCCTCCAGTAGAGAAGTACTTGAGTTCAGAGCAAGCCAAATGCCTTGAGATGGCGGCACCTGTACTTAAGGTGGGACCACAAGTCTCAGCCAGGTTTCACCACCTCAGAAATGCATTCACCTGACTGAAAATTCTGAATTCAGCTCAGAAGTCAGACCTGGCCTTTTAGCTTAAACGTCTAGCAAGCAAAGGAAGGCTGACAAACCAATGGTGAAGGGGGATGGCTTAGCTAACATGTCAGGTAAGAGGTAGCTTTAGCTGCTCCCCATAATGTTCACCCATCTTTTCTCCCCAGCTCCCATTTCAGTGGCATTTGCACATCTAAATCTCTTAGATACCCTAGGCAAACCTGTTAGTTGCAAACAGCACTGGCAGCAACATATTTCCCCCCATTCTACCCAACGACATCTGAACACTTTGTAAATGCTGAGGGATCTGGGCTTTGCAATACCTCTGCGGAGAGCAGGCCGGTAATGCTTGCTTTTATTGACAGATGCAGGGCTGAAAGATGCAATTATTTAGCAGAGGTTGTCACAAAGATCTCCAGCTAAGAAAGGATGGATATAAATTATTTTATATTTCCTTGGAAGCCTCCTTTCCTTCTTGCCTCAGAGTTAAGGGACAACTAAAATGTTGACTGGACAGTGAGAGCTAGATGGGAAATTTTGTCCCAGTCATGTTTTGTTCTCTCTTCTTACAGGACACTTCATCGTGTTGGGGACTTCAAAAGACTGCACCAGATAAGCAGAGGAGAAACACAGATTAGCTGAGACATCAACAAACATTGGATGAGGTCAATTAAAGCCAAATTAAACAAATGAAGCTTTCAACTGCGATCCAGACAGGAAGAAGCAGTCGAGTTGCAAGGGCTGGAGATGAAAAGAATTCCAAAGGGCTGATGCAGAACAGGAGCATGGGGGTTGGGAAGGGCAGGAGGAGCAGGTCGAGGGGAGGGAGAAGAAGTACCTTCCACCTATTGTCTTCAGACAGGACCAAAACTCACCTGGATCCACCCCACCTGGAGAAGCTGGAAAGCAAAAGCCCTGTCGAAGCTAAGAACCACTTTAGTGTCTGCAGAAAGGAAGGTGAAGCAGAGTCCCAGAGTAAGGGTTGGGGTGAGTGAGGGCAAGGACAAGCTCTACTGCAGCAAGCAGAGCAGTGGCCTAGCAGTGAGAAGAGGCAGATTTTGTGCCAAGTGGATTCTGGGTCACATAACTGAAGCCGAGCTGCTGAGTCACTCTGCAGAGCCTTCCAAAAGCCACTTTGTTCACCTCCTGTTACCACAGTCAAATCCATCTTGAAACAGGGGTCAGGACAGCTGGAAACTGTGCTGTAGAAACAAGGTGCTGCCTGAATATGCCAGAGGTGACCCTGTAAAGGGCTTGGTGCTGAGCCCACAAGGCCCTCTGAGTCAACAGCTGAGTACCCCTGAAATGCTGGAACAAAAAGACTGGGTTTGTTTCATAGTGGAGTTTTTTCGTATCTCGGCATTTTGCTTTGCCCATCCAATCCACTGACTTGTATGAGAGATCAGACTCAAGCTGTGTAGAAATATTGACATGAAAGGAACTGTGAGGAGGTAATATATGTGCATGGAGCAATAAATATTCTTCTTTTGGGGGGCTGTTGACAACTCTGCCTCTAGGTCATATATGTAGGACATGGCAAACATCCTATTTGTTTATATCAGAAAATTTGTTTACATCAGAAGCAAATTCAGCTGGGTTGAAGGACAGGCAGCTCTCTCCCCTGTACGCTCCAGCATCCATCAACTTTTGGTATAAGTTTGTCTTGTGGCTTCTAGGTCTTCTTTTGCTCTGTTTTTTCCTATATCAGAGAGCTATTTTCTCTCTGGAACATAATCCTCATACAGGTATTTGAAAGTCATGTTTGCTCGTTTATGGATCACCTAATCAGACAGCATCCACCTGCTTTCTCATTTAGAGCAGGCTTCTCAGATTCTGAGTCAAACAGCGGCTGTTTTCTGAATTCTTCTTTCTATTCTTCAAGGCCCTTTTTGATGTGTGGACAACTGAAGCAAAAGCTGTCCTTGTAGCAGTGGTAGGTGAGAATGATTTGTAAGCAGGTCATACCCTTCCCCTAGGCTGTCTTGATGATATTTTTTGCTAACATCTCCAGGGTTTAGTCCCCTGGGCATTAAAAATAAAGGTACTTTTATTCAAATGACTATTCCAAACCACTCTCCAGAGTCATTGCTTTCTTGCTTTGGTTTTCCAGCTCCCAATTTTGCCATACACTTGTATCCTTGCTTTCTAAATGGGAATAATATTAATGATCTCAAAATTACTATCTTCCAGGCTATGCTTCCATGTGGGCCATCTGACTACATCAAGAAACTTCAACAAGCAGAGTATAATCTCAAAGACATCATGTTCCCCTATAAGCAACGGCAGATTAGAGCAGCTAGAGGACAACTAATACTCTCTTGCCAAGGGTAAAGCTACAGTGCGATCCCAGTGATTATCTATTGTGGTGGCCAGAAGGTCCAGAGTTTGGAACCAGCTATGGGTATGTGACTACCTGCCAAGATCTAGGAACAAGAGAGGAGATGACAAAGGGGCTAGGGCACGTAGGAACATGGCAAGCAGTCATACAGCAGAAAGAGAGTTGTTGCATGGTAAGGAATGACAGGGGAGCTACTGGGGCAAATCCACAGGGAAAGAGCTTCCATGACTTTCTGTGTCCACGGGACATTTCACTTGCCTGGACCAGAACACAATCTACTTGAACAAAACTTTTCCTTGCAAAGCAATCTAGTTCCAGTAAGGTGCACAGCGTTCCTTTTGCTGCCTATTTACGGTCCTTGCAAAGACCAGAACTTGGAGGCAGAGGCCCATCCAACCATTTCCCCTCAGTATCTGAGTTTATCTTCCTTTTATTCTTAAGAACTACAGGACAAGGCTGATGTCAAACTCTTTCCTTCAGGCTGATTTCCATCACTCCCAGAATTATGTTCAAACACACATATAGCCCAGTAATTAACACAAACTATCATGAGCTGACATGCATCTCTGTCTGTGTATCAGTATCCTCCACACCTCCAGAAGATGGATGGATTCAAATAGTATCTTTGAAGACAGCTGAAGCAAGTTAATTAGGGATTGACTAACACAGTAAAGTTATTTTTAGCAGTCAATTTATATCTGGTTACCTTGTTACGGGAAGCTTATGCAATGCTAGTAAATTCTTAACTAAGGAGATAGGTTGGACACCAAAATTATTTCACTGTTAACTCTTTGAGTGTTTCTTTAGAATAACATAGGACTTCAAAAAGTAATACATTTGACACAGAGAGATTTATTTGCCTTCTGCTGTTAAAGTTGCCAGGGGGTTATTTTTCTCCTCAAGGTTTCCTCTGAAGCTATGCAGGCTACCAATAAAAAAATGGAAATTTGTGATGAAACACCTGCTTCCAGGAGCAATTTATTGAAATAAACTTCCAAATCTCACAATCCTCACCAATATTTTATGTGACTTAGTAGTACCAGCATTTTGGAGCATGCATTTTTAACAGACTGGTGTTTTAACATACATGCATAAAAAAAACTTTTCTGTGCAACAGGGGAGCATTGATATGGCCACGCTGATCTGAACAGTCCTGGGCTGACAGTCCCAGTAAGTTAATAGCTTTTCACAGAATGAAAACACCAGTCAAAGCAAGTTCCCATCAATCTTCTGCCTCTCCAGGGAGGAAAGGAGGATGGAAGAGGAGGACCAATTCTAACTTTGTTTTTACCTTTGCAACTCTGCTAAGATTGTCCCTGGATCCAAGTAAGGACAGAGTTTGGCCCACTGACTACTGAGCAGGAGTAGGGGCTGATGCAATTGAACCCAAATGCAGAGGCAGCTGGCCAGTAAGACAAACTGTCTTGGGAGCCAGGGCACGATGCCGTGAAATGCTTGATCCAGCACAGCAAGATGTTTTCCTTCTTTGCAAGCCCTAATATGAGAACAAGGCACACCGAGTATATATAGCTCTGGGGATCTGGATGGAGAGCTTTTGTGTCCTCAAAAAAAAAAAAAAAAAAAAAAAGTAATTTGCTGGACAAAGGGGGACAGCATTGCCCAGCTTGGAAGGAATCTCTTTTTTTGGAAGGCTCAAGGGAGGGCAAATGGCACTGAGCCACTTCTAAAAATTGATTTGGAGGGCAAAGCATGTGCATGTTTCCAAGCAATGAGTAAGCACCATGACATCAAGGAAAGGTTTTGTCAGTGGGATGAAGAATTCCCACTGGTGATGTGTCTTGGAGATGCAGAGCCAGGTAAATGGTAGAAGCTCCCTGGGGAGGGACTCTTGAAAGGTGATATCACATAACCCTAGAAGATTCAGTTTAGACTTCTCTAGAGAAGCATGGCAGATTATTTCCTAGGATCACAGATAAGGGCAGAACCAAGGTCTATCTAATGCCATGTCAGCAGTACCAGCAGAGCCCCAGAAAGGAGTACAATGTTAGAATCATCCTCATGGGATGAAACAAGCCCAGATCCTAAGATAGGTCTTTGCCTGACATTTAATAACCAAAAATGGCCTGCGCTAGGTAGCAATGAGTGTAACATCCCTTTCAAAATCACAGTAATTGATTCCAGTAACTGTGAAAAAGCTTGTATTTAACAGAAATAGCAGAAACATTTTGTTTTCCCTTTAACTTTGCTAATTTTTTTGTAGATACATCCATGGCATAAAGTTCTACGTTCGCCTATCTTCTGTGTTAAAAAATAAACACACACACATATTTACTCTGTCCCAGTTCTGAACCTGTGTTGCTACTTAATGTCACTGAAAGGAGGAATCCACTGCTGTTCTCAGATTCTTAGCTCCTTTGATCTGTTCAGGTGTGGAGGCAGGATCAGTCCTGTACCCATCAATGGCAGAGATTACCCTGCTGGAATAGACTCACGTCCCATTTTCTGGCCTCCAGCTGCAGTGCTCAACTCTTTTCCAAGAAAGCAGCCCTGCCTGCAGCACCTCACTAATTGTGCACCAGTGTGGGTGTGTGGAAGTAACTTGACTCATGCTGCCAGTTGCAGGAGGCACAAGGTTTGACAGCCCTTGTAACTATCATCTTATCTGCTGGAGCTGATGGGTGCTGTTCTTACAAGTGAAGTACATAATCCTCTTTTATCTCTCCTAAGCACTGGGCCTCCATGTTAGCCTCAAGCAAGCCCAATCCCTGTATTAATTATTGGTTGCATTTTCTTAAAGCCATTCTTCTTCCTTTCTTTTCTATTTTTTAGAATCAGTCACTCCTAAGTGAAATCCTGTCACTCACCCTTCCCTCATAACGGGCTCACATGTGCTTCTGTAGCCTTTCAGCATCACAGCAAGGGGGTCTGAGGGTGTTTTCAGGAGCAGGGGGACGGCAGATAAAAAGAGGCAGAACTTGTGATTAACAAACTGAACAAACCTTCATGACGGCATCAGACTACAAGCCAAATTCTCAGGGAGCAAATCTCAGCTCCACACCTCCAGTCTTGTTTCTCACCTGTTTATACTGGTTCCACTCCACAGTGCTACTGTATTTACATGTGCATCCTGGAGCTTTACATAGCAAAATGAACAAGAAGAAAAAACCAGGTATGTAACTGGCCCAGAAAACACCTCCTCAGTGCCCCTTTGCTGTTCTACTCCCAGCAGCTTCAAAAACAGGAGATGGTAAGCACTGGTAGAGTGTTCACAAGCCTGCTAAAGGTATACCATACTACTTTCTACACAGCATAGCACAGGTGTGAGTAAGAAAACCTCAGGCATGTGCGTTTCTTCTTTTCCAAATGTAAATCATACTTTTGTAATAACCCCAGGCCCAAGCCTATAACAGTTCCTGGGAATGAATGTCTTTTGCTGTGCTTGCCTCCCTGTCTGCCCCGTCAGCATACAGGATCCCTCAGCTTTACATCTCCTGCATGTTTCCTATCACTTTCCAGCCACCCTCAGGAGGTGTAACCTCAAGTTATATCACAGCACTCACTACAGTAGGGCCGTTTTTTCCAGGTTTGGGATGGATTCTTGCCCAATTTCCCCCCACCTGCAGAACAGGCATCTGGTGTCACCTTGGTTGTTCCCAGCTGGAGCTGGATTTCCAAGGGTAACCTTCACATGAAGGCTTTGATTAAAGCATCTGGGTCAACCCCTCTCCCCTGCTTCCAAGGTGAAGAAGTTGGAAAGTTCTGAGGCTCTTGAAAATGCCCTCAAGTTCTGGAGGAGCAACCCCACCTCTCCTCAGCTCCCTTGTGCCTGACATGGGTGGACCACAGCAGAAGAAGTTCTCCTGGACAGAGGTAGCAGTCCTGATTTCCCCCCATCATTTACGCCTACAAAGAGACTCACTGATACTATCTGCTGCTTCTACTGTTGAAACGGCCTCAACTTGACCTCCCTCTGACAGCCGCTCTTGTGCTGAGTCACAGCTCTGCGCATCCCTGCCCTTACATATCTGCAGGGAGGTTACATGAGGCAAAGGAGTCTGTCTATCCTCCATCTCCAGAGAACTTCTCAGTGACATGGTGGAGAGGAATAAGGGGTGAAAGTGTCCAAACCTTTACAACTTTTACAGAACAACTTCAAGAATATATTCTTAGTCATTCCACAAGACAGGCTGTAAGAGAGCACAAACATTAGATGTCAGAAAATCTAGGTGACGCGAGACTTCGGGAAAGTCACAAACACAGATCAGACCAACACAGACTTCCTTAACACAGAATTCAAGTAGCCTCCCTTACAAAGGCTTCATGTCCTTGAGTTGGCTAATTAGACTGCTCAAAACTTCTTTTATTTAGTCTCCTCCAAAGCTTTGTTTCACGGTTCAGTCCCACTAGAATTGCACTGGTTCTTGAGATGTCAAGACCTCAGTATCAGCATGTGCCTAAGGTTTTGGAGAGCAGTGCTGACAAATGTTCTCAGAATACCCTGGCATTCTACTGAAACAATGCCAAAAAAAAAAAAATAATAATCATCTTCCTCTTCATTTTTGCAGCAGAGATGTTGGGTCCCATTCTTAATGTTGCCTATTCTTAATCTGTAGCACCACCTTTTGAGGGGATGCTGTACTCCCAAGCAAATACACTGAGCTCTCCCCAGAGGATCCCCATGGGGCCTTACAGGCCACAGTCAAAGCTGGCTGAAAAAAATTGTGACAGTAGCTGTTTTCCATTGGAAAGGGACATTTCAAGGCAAAATGTTTCTTGGGAACGTGTGACGCTGAGTAAATTTGTGACTGAAAAACGCCGAGCTGCTACAACAGCAAGAAAGACTTACTTCGTTTCTAGTTTCTCAAGTTGTTTGGCCCCAGCTTGGTTTTGTCCAGCTCACATTTATATTTAGGCAAAGGGTGCTCTGTATATTGATACTTTCTATGCAACATTTGCATTGCTATATTTAATGTTTTAGTATAATATTCTGGTATTGCTAAACGGTGTCATTTTCATGTTTTCAAATTATTTTTTTTTCCTCAGGGGGTGGGGCAGGGAAATAGAGAAATGTTGACTTTCCATATCCATTCTTTCTCTCTGTTGTTAATGGCATCACCATCCATACAAAGACAGCTTCACTGTCCTGAACCTGCTATGGTTAATAGCAAATAATTGCTTTATGTCACACTTAAGCTCTGAAGGACTTTGCAGGGAAGTGAGTGAATGTCTCTGGGCAGCATGTGCCTCCCTTCACTTCAGCCTGGATTTCAACCAAGGCTGGGTGAAGGGAAGACACAGTAATATTTACAGTGATGTGTTAGTAACCTGCAATGAGACTGCTCTGCAGCTAGTGACTTTTCTATCCACACAGTGCTCTGGGGTGAAATATTCACACCCAACAAATAATGGGGAAACCAAAGCATGGGGAAGGGAAGTGATCCTTTTATAGTTACTGTCCAATATCTTCACTTTCCTTTCAAAACTTCATGAAAAGCCATGAGATAGAAGAGGCCTGTTTCAGAGGATTCATTGCTCACTCCCATTTAGGTAGGCACTGGGTATCTGCTCAGCAGTGCTGCTCTGAGCCACCTGCAAAGTGCTACACGGCATGTGGAACGGATGGTCACCCACTGAGCCGTAAGTGATGGGTAAGATCACTGAAGCCATAAACCAAAGCTTGGCATGAGGGAAGCTCATGGTCCCCATGGTGCAGATAGTAATGGAAGCATCTTCCAAATGCTAGCCATGTCTAGAGAGGAATATAAGCAAGGAAAAGTTTTCCACTTTCCTTTTATTTTTATTTCAACTCCTTTTATCTGTCTTGTTTTATAGCTTTACATTGGAAGGAAGCCTATTTCCTGGTACGTACAGCAGCTTGACTGAGCATAGCTTGGCAACAGTGCCTGTTGCTTTAGGGAAGAACAGAGCATATTCTCATTGTGCATGTTTTCCCTTGGAAACATTTCATCCTGTCTATATAATTCTATATATGGCTCCCAGCCATGCCACTACAAGCTGCAAAAACACCAGTTCTTATATACTAACAATGTCAGGACTATTTAATGACTGGATCCAGGGCCATCAAAAAATTACCTGTGATTCTGTACACTGTCTTTCTCAGATTTGGGTTTTTTTCTGGCTCAGCATAGAGAAGGGACTTATTTTGCCTTTTTGGAGGAGACTCTCAAAATCCTCATTTCTTCCATGCTCATCACATACCTCCTTTGCTGTTTTTCACAATGGTAAGAAAATTAATTTGTGGTGTCCCAGCTAAAATCCAGTATTACTAATTCATGCAGTTCTCCCTGCTCTGAAGAGTTTATTGCGCCCATCTCAAACAGGTCATGCAGAATGCCTAGGTCCCTCTCCCACGATGCAAGCTGCACACTTCTTTGGAGTTGAACTGGCTATGCCTGCACTGAAAGACCTAATTCAGTCCTGTTCTTCTGCTGACAAACTAAATGGAAATAAAACAAAAATACTATCCCTCAAGAGCTGCCCAGCAGATGAGATTCTTTGGAGTCCTTTCTCTGTAAAATGAAAAAGTAAAATGTTACAGGTTCAGTTCAGGCCTTGTTTCAGGTCTGCCCTAAATGCATGTCAATTTTGCTGGTAATAACCATCTCAATGTTAAACAAGAAAGAGAAAGTTTGCAAACTTTCTTAGTGTTGAAGACATAGCAATGCTCTTGTCCGTATGAGCATGGATTCCATCTTTCGTTGAAAACAGCTGCACTACTCCAGGAAGTGCTGTTTCTCTGAATACTTTCTGGCCCACATCATCTGAAGTCACTCACAGAGCTGAGACCTTTTATTTGGGTTCTTTACTGTATCATACTGAGTGCCCTCAGCTCCCAGGGTTAGCAATGGGAACTCCATGCTACTCCAGAGGTGATCTACATAGGACCTGTCACCACAGAGGATGATGGCTGTGGTCACAAGGGGGATGATTTCTCCAGAAACGGGCAGCTTCAGCTCCACCTCTGCCCTTGACACTGCAACCCTTGATTGACTCATGCCATCCTCAGGCATAGCCTCAAGAGCCTGAGACCTCGTCTCTCTGGTTTCTTCTCTGCTGAGTGGAAGAGTGTTTTTTCTTCTGAGGTTAGTGTGATTTTTATTTTTTTTTCAGCTTCTCAACTGATATGTCTCCCCAAACAGCGTGTGCGAGAGGAAGGGACCCCTTGAACTTTTCCTTGATGTGCTCACTGATGTCTCTTTGCCCTGTCTGTGGATGCTATACTGTTCTCTAGGACATCTTGTTTGGCTGGAGAACACCCTGGCAAGAAGGGATTTTGAAAAATAGCAGTAGCAGCAACAGTAGCAACAGATGGGACTAGCAACATTTCCCTGGGTGGGTATCAGATCTGTTACTCTTCTCAGCTGTTTGGTGGGTCATTGCTGGATTAGGTATCCAGTGATGTTTGTGCTGTGTTCTGGCCTGGCGATATATATGCCAGATTCTTCTGGTTCTCCTCATTGCTTTGCTTTAGAGCAACAGCAGTGCACTCAAACGCTCAGCAGAGGTTTTGCAGACTCTGAACTGGAGCAGCCAAAAAATGGAATGTCCTAAAGTTTGAAACAACTCGTTTGTTTCAGAGACATGTATGCGTATATACTGCACAGTTTCTCATTATTCAGCTTTGGTTACTGCTGTCTGTAGCCATCAGAAGCCTCTACATGAAATTCTGTTTCCTCCTCAGCATCATTGGTTGTTATCTCAGGGGTGAGTCATTATCTGCCTGCATTGGTTACCAGAGGGCTTTTTTCAGTGTGAAATCTTTCTATACTGGAGTCATGGACTAAAAAGCCAAGAAGGACCATTTTGGAGCACCTGAAATAACCTCTGAGCTGTTCATGTATTGAGCTGCGAGCATTGGCTGGTGATTGTAAGTGTTTTGCGTACAGAAATGGATGTTTCCATTTTCAGTGCAAGTTTGTACTTGTTTGCCTTCCCTCAGTAACATTTACCATGCTTTCGTAATAAGATGGATCATAACAGTCCTTCTGCGGCCTAACAGCTATGAACTGGAAGTCCTTTTCCCGGATGGTCATCAAAGACAATGGGCAATAAACAATAAGCTGTCATGGAATTTGAATGGCTTTTGTTCTTGAGAAGGACACCTTAAGATGATGTTCACATTGTACAAACAAGTGAAGGACAGGGATACTTTGACTAGAGCCCCCAGGTGTGACATCCACATTGCATAAGTCACTGCAGAAACATTGCCTTTTCATGCACTGCACTATTAGCACAGTCATTCCCAAAACTGTAAGTCCAGTTTTTCAGTAAAACTCCATCCAAGATTTTGCACATATTTCTGAATCCATATTCCTTTCTTGTCACTATTTATCACCTAGTGCCATTGATCAGTGTAGAAATGCCACAAAGAACCTTGCTTGTCCTTGCAGCCTGCTCTGGGATAAAGAAGTTCCTTCCCTACAGTTATACGAAAGTTTGATACCCATGTCATTAGACTTCCTTTTTAAGGCAGAAGTCCTTGGAGAATGAGCCCTTATAATAACAGTTCCAGGTGGCAACTCATGCTTAGGCTGAGGACTGAGTAGCGGGACAGGAGAGGAGATCTGTCCACGAGAATATCACACTGGACATATTAGGTCAGAGTAATGGTGTGTTTGGATACGTTGTCTTTAATAATATTAAAAAGCAGATGCCTAGGGAAGTATATTAGAACAGAAGAAACATCACGACTTCCCCTCTACGCGTCTAGCCTCCAGCCATGGGAGATCACATGGGACCCCATGGGAGCTAAAAATGCCATGGACCAAAAGTGAACTGAACACCGATACATACAGGCAAGTCAAACTCAAAGAGGACACCTGACTGGTCTTAGGCCACCCAGTGATCCTTACACACCTGCAAACAGAGCAGAAAAAACAGTAGACCTAACTCAAAGGTGAACAAAAGTGGTAGAATGCAATGGCAGGACAGGGAAATTTTTCATCAAATATATCAGTAAGGAACAAGTGTGGTATGATGCTGGAAGGAACAGAAGACACAACCCGCTCTCCCAGCCATGCTGCAACCTCTCCCATCCATGGCACAAGTGTTTACACTTTACAGTGTTTCCAATGGAAGATTTTTCCTGTGGGCAATGTCCCCAGCTGTCCAATTATGTTATTCCATTGGTCTCTTAGCTGTTAGAGATAAAATGGTGTGTGTTACAAAGAGGAGAGACAGCTCTAGAGTATGGCCACTGCCAGGTGGGACAGACCTGTTTCCTTAGCAACTGCAATTTCTACTCTTCACACTAGAGGAATAAAATTGTGTTATTCTGAAGAGCTTATTGGCAAGCGGGACAAAATGGGCACAGTATGGAAGACCTCCCTCAGTTTTACAAGAGGGTAATAGAGGCAGCAGTGCTAATAAGACACATCCACATTCATCCAGGGTTATCTGAGACATGAAGCCATGTTGCAGCTCTTGCTGTCCTTGGTGTGTGTCCTGCCTCAGGGGCAAGGTGATGTTCCTCTGCCAAGGTGACCTGCCTGAACACTTGATCTCACCACCTCAAGCCTGCTTCCATAAACCGCACAGTCTTTCCATGGCTTACTGCTCTCTATCAAACTTAGCTCTTTCATAGCATAAATGCCTGTTTGAAGACTGACTTGTGCCCTGAACTAAAAGTGTAGTCAATCCCCACACATCTGGATGCCATACCGCATGGCTGAAAATGTTTCTTTTGACCATGATTCATCCCTCTTCATTTTTTCACTCTTTGAGCTTCTGTGAGTGACTCAAATCTGACACCCATGAAAGGCCTTTGTTTCTTTATAATTCCTGTCAGACCACTAATTAATTGCTGTGTATGTTCTTTAATACCTGACCAATTAGCGTAAGTAAATAACATGGGTAGAACAAGATGGCATGCAGGGCTAATAAAACTGCTGCAGTGGTTTTAATTGCCAGCTTAAAACCTTGTGGAGTCTTTAGCACAAAAGGAGGAGAACAAGAAGGAAATAGGCTGAGTGTCTAAATTAAGAGCTACCTCTGTGGGCTACCCTTCCAATGTGTGGACTACTTCTAAGAGATTTATAAATAATAATATTTTTAAAAAATAGCCATGTTTCAACAGATATGAAATCAGGAGGGCTGAT
Organism: Falco cherrug; assembly: GCF_023634085.1. Lineage (NCBI taxonomy): Eukaryota > Metazoa > Chordata > Aves > Falconiformes > Falconidae > Falco > Falco cherrug. Next base: position 26,377,436 of record NC_073704.1, on the reverse strand, counting down.
GAGTCCACAAAAGTTGAAGACCAGTCCCTAAGCAAGACCCCTGGCTGGGTCCAGATCCTCAGAACTGGGATCACTGTATTTCCAAGCAGATTGCTATGTCTGCTGTTCGTTTATTTTACTGGCTCACTATATAAAATTACAGGGTGGAAAGAGCAGGAATGTCTAGGGAAACCTAAGATGTCACTGTAACAGCCCAGCTAAATTTCTAAAGCTGTATATATGCATTAACACAGTATTGCTTTCAAACTAAACCATATCCTGCCTCCTAGCTTGGCTTCTTACCCCAAACTCGGGTTCAGCAATGCAGGTACATGGTTTCTGGAATAGAACCATCATGTGGCCAAACTGCTTGGACTAGCAGTAAAGCTGTTCAGATGTCTCTGTGTAGAAATGCCCTAAGTGGTGGGAAAAGGTAATAAAAATCCGGAAGCTACTTGGAGACATTAGAAAAGAGAGGGTGAGATTTTTGATGTGTTCAGTGAGAGCCAGGAAAATGGAGGGGCACAGGTTTAGGTTAATCATTAAATAAAAGGCAGGTCAAACATGAAGGTGACGTTTCCTACAGCAAGAGCTATGAAGCACAGAGCCAGCTTGAGGGAAGCACCATCACTGACTCATTTCAAACTAGTCCGAACAAATTAATAGAGAGAGCAGAGATGCAGGCGAGCCTGGCAACAAGATTGGAGCTGATGATACTGCTTGATCCAAGAAACTGTTGGCCCTTCTCATCTTGAGTTTTCTTTGATTCTGCAGAAGCTTTTAATAATTTTATGGATTTTTGCATAAAACAGCTACAGTGTTGCATAAGGTCTCTATTAGCAGCTCCAGCTCTAAAGATGTGTCAGCAGTTCTAGTGTTGCTCCACTCGAAGGGGCTGGGGGTGCAAGCATTTCATATGCTGTGGAGATATCTCCCATCAACACCCTTTTTTGACGATGGGCTCAAAAATGAGATTTATTAATTTGCTCTTCTTTTAATGTGGGTTGTCTTTCTCTATAAACTATCTAAAAGCAGGCATAGCTGTTAGAGACTCTGATTCATGGTTCTTTTAAACTCACACTTTGCAGCTGCTACAATGCCTAGCTTAGGTGTTGAGGTATAGTTCTCCTGGCCACAATTTTAGTGGCTTTGAGAGTTAAGCATCTCAAAGTCTTTAATGGCTCTGCAGATTGCTTTGTGAGCTAAATCCACCATTTAGCATGGAAATTCCCAGGTGTGAATCTGTGGTCTTTCCTTAAGCTGGGGATTTCTGGAACTCATGGAGTGCCTTTGGGATGTGTCGCTGGGCATTAGCCATGGTCTTGTACTCTTCCTTCAGCATTACCTGCCTACATGGATACTTGCCTGAATCTGCATGGCTATTCTTATGTTCCCAGGGAAACCTGGCAACTATAGGATCTGGCAACTAAAGCAAAGCACAGCAGGCTTTATACACTTGTGAGGAGCATCTTACAGGCACATGGTCTTCATGCTTATGTACGTGTATAGACCTCATATGAAAGGTTAACATCAGGTTTGACCCCTCAGTTATAGGACACAAGAAAGGCTGTTGGAAGCAGCAGGGCAGTTGCAAGGAACATTTGGTATGAATTTTCCTCTGTTTTGCAGTTAATGAATCATTCCTGAGCCTGCCCTTCCACTGTTCTCATTATTCCAGTTCAGACTGTTGGGAAAAGAGCTCTTTAGACGGAGCAGAGTCCATTTTTATGTATTTAATTTGGTTGGCCAGGGACAGAGGGAAGATGGACTGCGTGCCATTTCTTAACTGACTACCTTCTTGTCCAGTACAAGTTTAAGCTTGCTTTCAAAGCAGTCCACAGTTTATCTCTAAATTCATAGGCTACTGTGAAGCTATATTGCTTGAAGGAGTCCCAGAAGATCTTTTCCTTTGCTGTGACCTAGGCACCCCACCTCTGAATGCACCCTGCAAGGAGCTGCAAGTATGGCTATTCAAACATGGTACAGTGCACAAGGGTCTTCTCTTTAGCTTGTCCTGCTGGGGCCCACAAATGCAATGAGGCTGATTCAAATAAAGCCATATGGCAAAATTTCTTTCTTCTTACTAGTCAGTTAAAAAAAAAAAAAAAAAAAAAAAAAGACAAGCTAAGGCAGCTGAAAAATAAATTAGGCATTTTGGTAGTGAGGCAAGGTACCTGGATTTTCCCTAGGTCTTCTGGGAGCATGGTACACATGGGACTCTCTGTGCTGTTGTTACCTCTATCTTGGGTTACTGTGAGGGGGATGCAGAGAAGGAAGACAACTCCGTGGTCATTGTAGTAACTGTTGTGTTCTGTAGGGTTAACTCATCTCAGGTTTAAAAATCCCAAGTGCAGAACATCACCAGGGCATGTAAAAGTGCCTTTTGGTAAATTGCACTTTTTTTTCCACAGCAAAAATGAAACCACTGAAACACTAGCAGAACTTTAGCTGACATACGTATGTGTATGTTTGAAAGCCAATTGAGGACACAAGCCCACAATCCAAGAAAGGGTTAACTTCAGAGAACTGTCAGGCTAGGCAGGACCTTTTATGCTGGCCGCCTTCTAGGAAATTCCCTGCAAAAAAATTAGAGGGAGAGGACAGTGTGTAGCCATAATCAAACCTTGTTTAGTTTGGCACGTTCTCTATCTATCCCATCTTTACCAATCTGACTTGCTCCACTGTTTTTCTTGGCTGTATCACTGGAGTAGTTATTCCATAGATATATGTAATATTTTAATGTATACAGCTAGCACAGTTTCTGCTTTGTCCATCCTTTGTGAAGCAAACCTCAGGGAATGATTCTGAGTGAGATGAATTTCCAGGGTTTGCTGGAATTCTGCTCCAGGGCTGTGCAGATACCCAGAGCAGAGGTTCTTCTAGACTTGGCACGAGAGAGGAGGGAAGAGATTTTTTCCTTCATGTGCCTCAGGCATTTGAGCTCTCAGACACTTGCTGGGCACCCCTGAGATATGTCTGAGATTTCAGTACAGGAGAATCTGAAAATACTTTCATACTTCATGCTGCATAATTGGCCCATCATAGGGAGTTTATTCTAAACCAGAATTCTGCCTTATCTATGCATGCATCACTATCCCAATAAGACTGAATTGCACCTAGCCAAGGTAGCAAAGAACCTCTTTAATGTGTGAAAAGGTGTCCCATAGGCAGGTATCTCACCAAAACCAGCTGAGAAGAGAATCTAGGGTATGACAGAGTTTTTCTCCTGTTAATGAGCAATCTTTATATTTTAATATCTTCCTTTTCTTTTCCAGAAACGATTGCCAAACCCCATAAATAAACATAGTATTCTATACGCTAAGGAACTGGATTGACGTTCAATGGTATTTCATAGCATGTACACTTTAATTAAGACATGATGACCTGGCTTCAGTGGGTTGACACAAGGGAGCATTAACTCTCCATTCTAACAGTTCTGCTGCCAAGGACAAATTCTCTGTTGCATCGGTGTGACTCAGTTCAAACAACAAACAGTCTTGCAATTTAAAATCCCTACAGGCCCTGGTCAAGTTTCCCCAGTTCTTGGATAACTTCCTCTTTTCTCCTTGATGTTTTTCTTAAAGTGAGATATTCTGTTGCTTTGTCCTGATTTTCCAAGTAACGGGTGGGTCTTTATACTCCTGACAATAAAGTTGCCTTCCAAATATTTATCACATCAAATAACATACTTTTCCATGTTATTAATCCTGGAGAACCTCCATCTTTCCATTTGGTGAACTGTGTTGTCTAATATGGACAGATATTTCCAGAATTAATGTTTCTGGGATTTAACATTTGTAACGTACATTGAGAAGTGTATGAGGAAAAGAAATAGGGTTAAATTCTGTTTTGTTTACTTTTAGTTGTTAACATTCATGTGCTTCTGCTCGAGTCAGTGGGTGTAACTTAGAACAGAACTGGGACATATTTGTATGAAACTGAGTGTTTTAAACTGGAGATGGATGAACCTCCAGAGAAGCCATAGGCATAGTCTCCTGAGAGACGGAAGTGAAGTTTTCCTGGATTCTGGCTTCATAGAGGAACTATCCATTGAGCTCCATCATACAGACTCACATAAGCTTGTACCATCATTGTGCTTCAGATGCCTTCAGCACAGTATGGAAAAACAAACCAAAAATAAACTTATTCAGAGTTGAGCAAGTTTCTCTACTACAACTCCGTGTTACTGAGGCCTGAGGTCACCTCCACAAATCTCCCAGTTTACCCTGAAATCTGCCCTTACCTTCCTCTGAGAGCACCAGTAATGGACTCTGCAGTCCTTTACTGAAAATAAAGTAGGATGAAGTTCAGTGAAGAACTTTGAGAGACAGCAATGATGAACTTTTGCAGTTGTCCCAGGTCCTGATGTTGCAGCAATCCAGGAAACCAGAGTCTTTTCCCCAGTCCTTCAGTCTTTATCATACAAGCCTCAGTTTGGTCCATAAAGCATAAACACATGGAGAGAAGATGAAAACTGAATCAGGACAGCAGAGTCCTTGTAATGTGTCCAGCTCCCAGTGTTAGGCAGAAGGTCCCAAGGAAATGTGAGCAATCTGGTGACTTGGCTTACAATGCATGCCTACCAACTTTCGTGAGACCATGCCTACTGCTGCAGAAGTTACTGGGGAAAAGCTGCTGTCTGTAATAGGAGCCTGGCTTTGCTGACCTGGAGAGTTTATAGGTTTTGACCTTTCTGGAAAGCTTTCAATCCACCTGTGTGGCAATGCCACCACTAATAGTATAACAATGGCATCCACCCACAGCAGCTGGCTCCATGTTTCCTAACTGCTGTTAGTAGCAGGGTTTGGATAATTCTGCATGCAAAGAGCTTTTAAACCAGGCCTGTTCATAGCCTCTGGAGCTGGCCAAGAGGTAGGGCTGCTGTCTGTGCTGAGATGGGTGAGGACAGTACTCCTCCATAGCATTACCACAGGTAAATTCCTTGATCCCAGGCTTTCCTCATCTGCACAGAGCAGAAGCTTTGGGGATACTTTTATTTTGTTCTTGTGTTTTAAAGACATGAACTTTGCAGAGCCCTTTTCTTCTTGGCAGGTTCCTTAAAAAAGGCATATTCCTGAAGCTTGTGTAACCCTTACTGTACCTCTCCAGGCACAGAGATGGAGAGCTTGTGTGTGCACACAGCTTCCCCTCTGCTGGAGATGTTTTTCATACGGCTCTGAATACCACAGGAGCTGGCTGCTTCTAAAGGCGCAAGCTGGCTTGCAGTCCTTCCCGACAGATACAGCTCATGTGCAGTACAACAGCTCCTGTGAAGAGTACCAGTAGCTCTGCCCAGCCAGTCTTCTGTTATCCTGCCTCAGCCAGGTCCAAGGAGTTCGTGACAGCTGATATCAGGGAGTCTGTGGTGCTCTGGAAGATGCAGAGAGAATAAATTCTGTGGAATGCACTTGTCTCTCTTCTCCATCGATAGCTTCAGACCACACACTGGTCATCCGTTCAGGACAGCTGTAAACACTGCCTGTGATAGAGCTCTGGCAAAGAGGCCAGTGGTCCTCCAGTGAATGCAGATGGGTCTCGGAGGAGAACAGCTGTGTGTGAACAGGAAGGCAGAGCTTCCTCCTGACTCTTCCAAAACCTACCACTCAACCACTAAATAAATCAACGTCAGCAGTGACTCTTCGTAAGACAGAGTGAGCCAAGCCCAGAATGGGAGTTTACCTCAGCACGTAGTGAAAGGAGAGGAGCTGTCTGCAGCAAATCGGGGTTTTCCCAACACAAAGCTTTAGAGCATCACCAATCCAATTTTACTTGTTTTCATATAGCTTCTTTCCTAATGCTGTTCGTGCTCCCTGAAGTTACAGCAATGACATGGTGTGTATCACCAGATGGAGACAAGGCATCCGGAATGTAGAACAGGTGAACTAAAAATTACTTTCAGCTATACAACAGTAAAAATATCAAGCAGCAGCTCAGAAAGATGTGGTTTGGGTAACACTGTCACTGTTGAGAGCTGTGGAAGAAAACCTGTCCTACCTTTGGATAGAACATGAGACATGGTTTATAGGTTGCAAACAGTTTTTATTTCTGCAAGGGCACGTTCTTGAAAGAAAAAAAAAAAAGCAAGACTCAAGAAACTAGACTGCTTGGATCTGCTATTCTCACAGCAGTCGAACAGAAATGTCCAGTCTGGCATTAGACAACAGCTGAAGTGACAAAAGAAACTGCAGTTCTTGTGGTATCTTCACAGAGCACTGTACTGATCATTCATCATTTTAAAACAGCGCTTGAGGTCCTTTTAACATGAGTGTCTTGTAACACTTCAAGCCTCATATCTGATAGTCTCAACTTCATCCTAGGGTGTGTAATTACAGGTACTTAGTTCTCATCATCATGTATATAGTTAAATTACAGTATAAATTAATTGATGGATTTCCTATGTGTTGTGTATGGTATGCTGTGCTTGGGACAAGAGTCATTTGGATTGGAAGGGACATGGCTCATGTTCTGGTCCAGCTCCTATAGTTTAGGACACACATACAGCGTACCAAGGAAGAATTGTGCAATGTACAAAGCAAGGATTGAATTGTGTAATACCATATTCGCTAAGCTGTCTGGAGGCAACCATATGAGTGGCTGGATAGGACAACCTGGCCTTTCTAATGTTGTATGAAATGGCCACTCTTGTCTGAAGAGGAGATCAGGACACATTTTTGCCAAGAAGATAATTTCCTGTTATAAAACTTCATTGAGAAGAAATACATTTTCCTAGAAATATGTTGGTTTGGACAGATGTGTGTTTAGAAAGAATAGTGTGAAATGCAGAATTTTAAAGCCAAGTGTTCTCAAAATATGTCATTTTAGTGTGTTTGGTTTAGGGGTGTTTTTACATCTTGAAACAACATTTTACCCCTTTTCTTCTAGGGTGATTATTATATTATTAGACATAATTGAGAGCTGGAGATAAAAAAAAAATAATAACCCAAAGAAATTTTTGACTTCCTGAAAAGAAACCAGTTTGCTTTACCCAGAGGAAAACATTTGTGGAAGAAGCTTTCAAATGTACTTGTGTTTAGTCCTACTCCCAATGCATCTTGGTGTGGATTCACAAGGTTTCATCCTTGCTGGGAAGACGAGCTGCAGCAGCTCAAAAGACAAGGTTTCCTAGCTGGGTACCTCTCAGTCTTTGTATTGGGTTCAAAAAGGAAGACTGCAACTTCCAGCTAGGAGAGGGGTTTACGCTGATGTTTCTTAATCCTACCTAAGATCTATCCTGAGCCAAGGTGGTCCATCAGGGCCACAGGGAAATACTACAGCTGGTATCACACCTGGTTTTGGTTTCCCAGTTAGAAAGTCAGGTTCCCACTCATAGCTGGATGAACTTGGGCAAGATCAAAGCCAGGCTTGAGCACAGGCACCTGGCTTCAAAGGAGCTCAGGCCATACAGTGCTCTGGTACCCTTTCTCCAGCAGCTGAATTTCACCCCTGCAGAGTATATTCAGGATTTCGGGTACCTAAAAATTTAAAATATTTCTAGTGTGGTTTTGATTTTGAAACCTCACCAAATTTCATTATCCCTGACTCCTTGTAGGACAACTCAGCAAATGAAATTTTAGGCCTTTCTCATTTGTTTAGATAAAGGGGCAAGAAAGAGGCAGGAAGAGGCTTGGACTGTTTTGTGTAAGGGAAAACATAGTTTTCCAGCTAGGCTGAAACTGTTCTTCCTCATGCACCCCTGTAAAATTCCCATTCAGGGATGGACTATGTTTGGAAAAATTCAGCTGAAAATGTGAATGCTCTGAAACAGAAAAAAAAATAATTATAAGAATGAATAAAAGAGAGGTTTAGCATGGAAACTGCTCTGCAGCCTTCACTATAAAGCACTGCCAGATGCTTTCTCTAAAAGAACTCAAACAAGGTATTGCTCACATGGCAGTTCCATTGTCCCCTTTGAGTCTATGAAAATAAATTAGGGTTACTCATGTGAGTAAAGCATTGTGGGATCAGAGTCCTCTTTTGCCCAACTGTGAGCATCTGTAAAAAACCTTTTGGAATAAAAGACACGGAAGAACCGTAAGACCCTTATGGTTGTCAAATACAATTCCCCTTATTTGCATTTTTTTCTTCCATTTGGGCTCCGACCTCCATCTGTTTATGGAAATATTTAGATCCCTTTGGTGTATTTTTAGCAGATCATTTTGCTTTTGCTGCTGCAATATCATTGCATCATCATTCTTCTGTTGCTCAGCTCTGATTCCTTCGCATTCTTTCTTTCTTTTTTTTTTTATTTTTATTCTTAAGCTTCCATCATTCCAGCAGACACACACACAAAAACAGTAAATGCTATGTTGTGTTTACACTCTGAGTGCTCACACAAACATGCTGGCAAAGCACACACAGAGACATACACACAGAGCATGGTCCTGAGTGTTAGTGTTGGGCTTTTTTCAATGATATTTCCATTTGTGAATCATCCTGCCTGAGACATTATGGGATGGTTGCCCTGGCAGCTGAGATCTCAGGCTCTTAGGGGTACTGCCCATAAACAGCTGAAGCCTGAAGGTACGCATAGCTGTCACTGTCCTTTGAAATGTTTGGTGTCATGTTCAGTCAGCCATAAATGCGCCAGTCCTGGCACATTTCCTTTACCAGTGTTCAGACCTGCACACATATATGTATATGAATCATCTTCTCTATTGTCTGAATGCTCTTCCTCACACAGATATGGACCTTCCTTTGACAGGGAAGGGTTCTTAATCCTTCCCCACCACCCCTGTCTATTTTGTCTGCAGGCATGTCACAGCTTTAAATGGTTTCAAAAATCAGGAGCCATTTGGGCCTAGTTACTTACAAAGGCGGGAGAGCCTCAGCCTGCTGGCAGACATTAAGTAGAAAACCTGCAGTATGGAAATTCAGCTGAGACCAAACAACTTATTAAGTAAACTCTTTTGTCCCTCTTCATCAGATAGCACTCATTGGGGTTTACAGTGTCATTACCTGCAGCCTGAAGTGACCAGGCACAAGTCAAATCCTGGAAGAAGTGTATAGGTAGACCCTGATGAAGGTCTAAGATCCTCAGGGATACAATTAGAGCTAACTTCTCCATGGATGTTTGGGAAATGCCAAGAATTATGTCTCCTGGGAGAAAAGCTACCCTGTTTCTGTGATAACCTTGGGGAAGCAAATATATGACTTGTCCCATGGATTTGATTTCATAACCCTGTATTAGGTAACAAGGTGGAAAAGAGGAATATTATGTCACTGGGAGGCTATGTCATTCTTTGGCTGAGCTGTGTTAGTTTTAGGAGACACAGTGATTTGTGACTCATACATAAACAGACCTGCACTCAGGAGAGGTCAGGCTCCTTTTCCACACCTGAAGAGTCTCTGACTAGGCGCTAATGAGAAAACCCACAAAAACCCAAGCCATGCTCAACATCTGCTCTTCCTAAATGCCTCAAAATTGTGTTGCCATTTGCAAAATTTCAAACCACAGCAGTCTATTTATCCTTCTTAGCCCAGACAGAGAGTGTGTGATGCTTGCTCTGGACAAATCAAACCATTGTGCCTTTCAAAATGCTTTCATCATCATCATTATTTATTATTATTTATCATCCCTGCCATGTGTTATGTTTTTTCCACACACAAAGAACAGGCAGATGTTTTCCATCTGCATGATTTCTTAATTTTAGATCTTGGGGGGAGCTGGGGGGGAAGAAAAAAGAAACTGTCAAGAATGAAGAAATGCATAGCGTGTCTGGGAGTGGCACTGACCCTCACGTACAGGTATGTGCATGCATGAGGTCTCTGGAACCAGAGCCAACAGCTTCGCCTTTCCTCTGGCTCTCAGCTGCCTTGGAGAAAAGGCTCCCGGGACTGCGATGGGTAAGTTCATCAGTGCATGGGTCCTAGGGGAGCAGTACACCAGATGAACAAAAGACCTGCTCAGGAGGTTACTCTCACCCAGAATGTCGGGATGAAGTGGCGCTGACCCAGGCCAGTGTGCAGGCCTGCTTCCTTCCACACGAATCCTTTTTCATCCCTTGGCCTCTTCCCTTTAGCCAATTACTCCTCTGCCCATAAGCTCTACTGAGTCTCCAACTCCTTCTCAGCTTCTTCCCCCATACACATGTGATGTTTTTTCTTATTACCTGACAGCTCAGACAAGCAGAACTTTTTACTTTCTTCTCTCCGCTGTGTGAGACCCATGGATCAGGCTAAGTGGCCCAGGACCGTGCCCTGGCAGGGGAGGTGGTATTGCCCAGCACTCTCGCTCAGCTTTGCACAGCTGTAGTCAACACTGGCTTTGCTGGGAAACTAGAGTTCTGATTAAATGTACGTTTTCTTGAAAAGTGTCTTCTTTCCACAGGAATTTTGACTTTTTGATGAAGACCAAAAAAGTTTTGGCCTAAACATTTGGGGGTTTTGAGTCTTTTTTTGGAGCATATGAAAGGCAAGACATTCAAAAATTGCCACAACCAGATTCCAGGGGGAATGGATTTATTTTGGTTTTCCTTCAGAGTTTTCCCAGAATCTCCCTCTCTTTTCTGAGAAACTTGAGTGTTTGATGTGAACACATAGCTATGCCATACAACCTACCAGCAAGTGAGCAGGCAGGATACCAAAGTGGGCTGACAGAAAGGTGAAAAGACTTGTATGTTACATCAGTCCCCAGAGCAATCCAGTTGCCCAAGAGGAAATAATGCATGAATAATAACAAAACAATGATGGGAACAGGAGCTATATTAATAATAATACACCATAAATGCACATGGCTTTTTACAACCATATTACTAACAGACCATATCAAAGACCATGCAAGAACAGCTCAGTGCCTCTAGGGCATTTGGAACACAGACCAAGATTTTGCCCATAGAAACTGATGTGATACGTGAGGTGACAGTTTAAATTCAGACATCTGGTGGGTTGTGGGGAATGGGGCGCTGTGGCTCTGGTATTAATAGCATGTTCCCTCCATTCACTAGTTCAAACAAGTTGCAGTGTTGTTGTTAACTTCAGAAAGCAACCAGGCTTGTGAAAAATTAAGCTGTTTTCTTTCTGCTTGACATATTGTCGAAGAACTGAACAGACACAGTAACAAGTTCAGGCACTCTGAAGTGTTTTGGTTAGTGATTATTGCTATGAAGTCCTCTGTTTTTTCACCCCCACCACCCTGCTTGCCAAAATAAGAATTTGATGACAAGGTAACTTGACTCTGCCTCGCCCTGAAAAAGATAGAAAGATTCAAAAATAGCTGTAGGCTTCAGGCTACACAGAAAGCTTGCAAAGAAAATTTGGTTGAATTAGCAAAATTAAAATTTGTTGCATAGAAACTCCCAAATATATGGTTGACTTGAAAATCGTGAGAAATATTTGGGGTGGTGGGGTGATGGAAGAGTGGGGAGAGGAGGGGGTTGGGAAGGGTTGGATGGTTCCTGCTGTTGGTTGTCTTTTTGGTGGTAATCCACCACCTTGGGGATTTCTTATTATTATTTTTCTCCCCATTAAAAATGTAATGAGTATATTTCCAGCCTCAAGAAGTGAGGAAAAGAAAAAATCATATGAAAAATTTTATAGAAGTGTAGGAAAAAAGGGGTAGGGGGAACATCTCGGTCAAGGTGCAAATGACAGCAGAAGAAGCCAAAAAGAGGGGGGGGGGGGGTGGTGGTGAAGTAAGAACTGCTTTCAAGAACAATTTGTTTCATGGGAATTGAAATGATCCATCAACTATTGTGTTAATTTGCATATGTTGGGATTATTTTTCTCCCAAGGAACTTCTGGAGAGACAGACTGCTGTGAGGTACTAACAGGCCTGACCAGAAATCTCTGACTTCAGGTCTGTTTTGCCAGGTTTCTGTGACAAGATGAGCCCACACTCCTCTCCTGTAATGTTTGCCTAATCTCTTACATGCCTCCCAGCCAGAATCTGCTGGTACCATCATGCCCAATGCACCAGGAATAGCACTGGGCACGCTGGCAGCATTGCCTGTGTGCAGAGCCCAAATACAACTGAATCAGAGCATCGCATCTCCAGCACCACTTCACTGAACCAAGTCTGGGGCTCATTTCTGTCTTCTCTCTGCCCCACCTTCTCCAACAAGTAGAGATACATGTGCCAGGTGATCTGATGGAGAACACCTGTTTGTCACCTGCTGCATGAACACAACAAACCGGTAAGAAAGCCTCTTCAATGCAACCCTGAAGACCTTGGTCTCTTGGTGTTCCCATTCCCTTGTGCAGCCACCTGAAGGCAACAGTTCTAGGAAAAAGGAGAAGGGTTTATACACTGAACTTGGGTTGGATACTCGGGCTTGATTAGTTTGCTCTAAGATGCAGTGAGACCATTGTTTCACAACAGAAGACAATGGCAGTAAAAACAGGATTTGGAAATAAATTCACAGTGTCTACCACTCTGCTCTTCTGTGTGGAACAGCCTCCCCACTTGTCTGTTTCATTATCCTCCCACGAAACTCCCTTCTAAGCTTCCTCCTGCACTGTGGTGATCAGGACTTCCTTGACAAGATGAAACAGCAGGTGAACTGTGAGCCCTGCAGGACCAGCAGGTCTGAAACCTTTCAAAACCAAACTCATCTGCCCTACTGTGTTACAAACCTTCAAGCCTGCCCTGAGAAGATGCCTCAGCCCAAGAGTCAGAGCTTTCTAAAGGGTCCAAGTGAGGTTAGGCATGGCAGGGGGTAGGCCAATGACAGAGGAAAAGAGCAAGACCCTGGTCATAAGTTGAGCACGTTCAAGGCCAGACCTCCACCTTGTAGCATTGGTCTTGGCAGATGCACCGGGTCACTCAGCACAGCAGTTCTGGGATAGAGCAGGGAAGTGACCCTGGAAAGTGGAAAGCCAATGTTTCAACAGGTGGCTCATCCTGTCCCACTAGAAAGAAAATCCTTGCATTCAATGTCTGTGAAGCTGTGTTCAGAAGAGGATGACAAGTATCATATGCCTGCACCCCTTTCTTTGATTATCCCAACCAACATTTAGAAAACTCTTTCCCTCCCATCCTTAATCCAGCCCTGTCTGTTTCTTGATTTTTACTTCCTTTGGGACTGCTGCTTCTGATTCCTTGTGAATGGGCTGTGTGGAGAGGCTCAAGAGAACTTCTTCTCAGCCACTGAAAAGGAAAAGAATTGCCTTGTGTAATATATGTTGCTTATTTTTATTTCCTCCCTTCAAATTGGGAGTACTGGTCCCCACTCCCAGCCTTTTGACATGACAGTTTAACACTGTCCATGAAGTAGAAATTTGTTCATCACATGGAATTTCCCACTTCAGTTTACCTTAGAAAATGTGGGAGGCTAAGAAGATAGAATTCTATTAAGTCTTTCCAAGTGGTGCTATGATGCTGTTTAACCTTTCCCCACGGATGTATAATGCCAGAGCTGTCAACCTGGATACAGCGAGTCTCTGCATGTACTTAATGCATGGACAGAGACCAGATCTTTACAAGAAAATGTCTGCATAAGCAACTTTGCATTCACCTACCTTGGTTAATTTAACTCTTTCTCTCCTGAGATGCATTTTGCCATCCATCTACAGCAGAGTGTGTGTGTGTGTGTAATATTTATATAACACCATGTTCCCATTACACTGGTTGGGTCACCTAAGGATAACAAATATTGTAGATCATTCCTTAATTCTAATGATGGAGCCCAGGCTTTAGTGTTGAAGGCCACAGGTTCATCCCTTTGATACAATGTTGGTAATATGCAGTGGCATGTGAAAAACATCTCATCTCCTAATGTACCAAGTACAATGAAACTATAAAGCTAAAATTACTTTTTGGGTTGGTAGGTTTTCTTTTTTTTATTGTGCAGAGACTCATTTTCCAGAACAGAGTCCCATTGATCAATTTTTTAATTTTATAAATATAACTCACATTAACATGATTGATTCTGGGGAGACAGGTGGGCTGGATTTGTCCTCCCACACATCCCCTGACAAGAAACTAAAATATCCCCTAATGGCACAGTTCTGGGCTGAGTTTCAGAAGTCCTGAAATCCAATCCTGATCTTGATACTATTCCTGGTGTGAATATGGATATGTCATTTCACTTCTCTGTGCATCTTCTTTTCCTGCTGACCTCTGTTTCATCTAGTCTTAGCTTGTCTCGTGTTTTGTACAGCAGCTATCAAGACCACAGTCCTGATACCATCACCACTCAGCAGATAATGATATAGAGCTTCCCAATAGATACTAGAGTCTCAGCTGGGATCAATGACAGTGGAGGCTGAAGACCATTTTGAGGGAGTCTATTTGCTTTGCTTGAACCATTTGTGCCTTTAAGGGGAAAATCAAGGTGTGTAAAAATTAAATCTGAAGCTCCTCAGTTAACATGTATCTGAGGCAACTAGATGTTCGTGAGTCATTATCTGACCAGAAGTCACTGTTAGGCCAGCGGATTACTTGGGAAACAACTAAAACCAACCAGAACTAAAAAGAAGATTAATTCCATTCTCAAGGAAATCTCAGGATCTCTTTTCCTTTGCAAAATAGAATGATTTTTTTTTTTTCAAATGGCATTACTGGATTTCTCTAAAATGAGCATTCCTGAAGGTATTTGGTTCAGAAACATAGGAATAGGAAAGCTTGTTACAAAAACATAAATTATTTCATATGGAATGTTTCCCAACCAAACTAATTTAAGCAAACTAATTTCTGTGCATAAAAAAATGCCACTCAGTGCTGACGAAACTCCATGTATGCTAAGAGCACCTACCTGAATAACTGTTTTTGCAGTTATCCACTGCTACACAAAGAAGAGAAACCCTTCTCTTATATATCATCCCCCTTCCCATTCAATGCAGAGATCGTATGGAACCCTGATTACCTACAGATTCACTGAAGGAGGTGGACAGGTAGGAGCTGGGGGGTGGCAGAGTAGAAGGAAAAAAATCTTTGGAGAAGAAATCCTAAAGAAATTCCATGCTTCTGGACCACAGGTATGGTATGCATTACTTTCCATATCTCAAACAGTTATGATTTTTTTTTTTTTTTTAACCAAAAGAGGAGATAGAATAAGGCAAGGAGCAAAACTACAATTTTTCAGGAAAGGATAAAAGATAGAAGTTCTTGACACAAGGAATTAGTTTGGCACATTGACTTGAAGGCAGGCAACCTAGGCCAAGGAATGAGAAAGAGAGAAAGAAGAAAAGCCATGCAAAAGCCAGCACACCACCAGGATGCAGCTGGGAATTGGCTGGCAGTGATGCCACTGCACTCCCTCCAATGACCAACTGCGGGTGATGTCATCTCCTTTCCCATAATACATTCTAACAAACAACATGGTGCAGAGGGAGGTTGTCCCTTTTTCTTCCTATTATTATTATTATTATTTTAATTTCAAAATTAATTCTGTAATAACAGCAATTAGACCCTCCTGCCAGCCTGTCCCTGGGGGGTGATTCTAGTTCTTGTGCAGCAAAAGTTTGCTTCTAAAGAACGTCATAGCAGGCATGCAATAATCACCCAGAAATGCACAGCCTGTCGTGTCTTATTCCTTAATTATCCATCTTACCTTCTCTCAACCCTCCTCTTACTGTACTTTGTTTGATGCCTGTTTATTTTATATAATTTCACCCTGTTGCCCTCCCTCCCTGCCTTAACATTATGAGAGCTGAAAACATTTTTCCTTTTTATTCTGCTCCCCTGAGATTCCTCCTGCTTGGTCACCGCTGATTGCTCCCATGAGGGATTATAAGCTCAACAATCCCTGAAAGCTTCTCCCACTTTTAAGTTCTGGGGGACCAATTCTACCAGCTGTAACATCACTGCATTTCACCAGACGTGAATGTGGCCTTTTGGGTTTATGCCCTTAGAATACAACTGACTATGACCTGGTTCCTGAGAGGAACTTCTCTTGAAAGAAAGGGAGATGAACCCAAAGAAACCTAACACGCAGCAGCCAAAAATACTGTATGAAACAGGGGCTAGGAGTTTCTCACCTGGATATCCTGGGATTGGCTTGGTAGGACATGCACAAAAGTGTACAAAAAATCTACGTAATGTTTATTACGGTGTGCCTTGAGATCCCTTGCATTAAAAGTTGCTCTGGTTTAAGATAGTTGTTAACCTCTGCTAAATTTTGAAATCACAGCTGAACACCTGAGTGGTATCAGGGTGGAACAGTCCCTGCCCCTTCCACCCGACCCCACTGAGCCAAAAAAATAATCTGTTCAGTTTGAATCATTTTGCTCTGCTAGTCTAGAGAGATGTTCTTTACAGAGCAAAATCTGGGCCTCTATATCACATATCAAAAAGATTCTCAAGAGAGTCTGAGTGGCTTAGAAACCTAAGTCTGAAGATGAAGAGAGGAAAAAGCTGAATGTTTCACTGGAAAGCAGTAGCATTTACATCTCTCTTGAAAATAGGAATCAGTCTGTGAAGCTGCTGGGGTAAAACTAACAAAATTGGTCAATTTTGTATCCACATTCCAAACTCTCCTTTTTCCTTGATACTCTCATTTCTTGTGCTATGTCTCTTGAACTGAACTAGGATCAGGATGAGCTGTGAGCAGCAGCTCGTGAGCAGTTCAGCTGAGATACCCATGCCCAGGTGACAAGAGGGGGCTCATCCCGGGCTGACAGAACAAATGTGCCAAAGGGAGCTGGGGAAAGCTAGGTCACTCAGAGATCCTGCTAGAAGCCTCACAGATGGGCTTCATAACAGGTGAGGAGATTTAGAGAGTATTCAATTTTTCCCTTTCTGCTTTTTTGGTGCTTTTTTTAGATTGATAAAACAAAACAAAGTCAGGACTGGGAGAGAGTTCCTTTTTGGTTTAAATTAATTTTTAAGAAGATTTTTACCAAGCAAAAATGAAAACAAATAGGCATTTTTATATTGACATTTTAAATTCAGTGTTAGCCATCTTTAAACACATGTGAAAATACAGAAAGGTAAATTAACTAATTTATTTTTAAGTGAGGACCTATTTCCAAGGCAAATAATGGAAAACATTTATTTTCCAACCTATTGGAATGAAACGATTGGACGGGAAGGGGCTTTGGTATTATTATTGGGTGCTTTTTCCTTGCCTAAATGAACTGCTCAGGGGAAAAGGCATGAATTCATAAAACATTTTGGTACTACTAAATCAGGAGGGGATTTTTTTTTTCTTTTTTTCTCCTGGTATAAAAAGCATTAGACAAAAAATATCACCTAGCTCAATTTTGGCACAGTGGCTGTATAGTATTTGCTGGGGTTTATACCTCAAACATTACCCACCATGTTTACCCATCTTGAGAGCCGGGAGGGAAGTCCATTACTGTCCTTGGCAAGTCCCCGCCTGGCCCCCTTGAAGACCAGGTTTGCTGTTGCCGGTGCAGAACACAGGGCTACACAGACGGCTGCTCGCATGTGGCCTCCTGCCTGCCGGGGCGCTGGCAGTGGCGCGGCAGACCCGGCATGTAGCCAGGCACACGGCAGCTGGGTGGCCAGCCCTGGGTGGGTCAGGCAGTTCCTGGTGCTCACATCTGCACCCAAGGTGGCACTTTATGAACAGTGTGGACACAAGACCAGCCAAGGAACATCACTGGTAATTCCTCCCTCCAACCTACCAACTTTATTTTTTTCCCTAAGATATGCAAGATACGTCAAGGCTCGGCTTAGGAAGGGCTTTTAAGAGATCTTTACCGTTCAAGGCAGGCTGTGGTTTCATTGTTTTTATTATTTTGGTAGAATGAGTAACAGGAATAATAGTAGCTGAGGGTTGTTTCTCTTCATTGACTCTGTGTTAGGCTTGGAAGCTGTTCGACCAGGACAGTCAAAACACAGACAGGAAATAATCTGTGATAATGTCCAACTGGGGTATCAATTACGGCTTTAGAGTTTCATGTTAAAGGGATATTGTGAGATCAAATTTAAACCAAAAGTTGAGGGTTGCATTTTTCAAATACATATATAAACATATAGATACGTATATATATATATGAGAGAGAAAAAAGAATGGAGACTGCTAGAAATATTTCCAATTCTCTTTAAGTAAAAAACAAAAATTTCTAAAGCAAACAGTCTCCTCCCTGTTATGTGTGAAACTTGACTACTGTCCTCGGCCTAGTCTGACCTTAAGAGCTTGCTGGGGATTTTTTAACATCCTCTCTTAAAAGACTCCGGTGGGTGAAGCAACTTTTTCCCCAGAGACTAGAAGAGACAAAGGGTTAAGCTGTCACAGTGGCCCCATGGCAATTTCCAGAGCAGGAGTGGACGCGTGCCCGTGTGGAGGCTTGACAAGTGCATCTCTGACAAGGGTACGGTGCATCCAAGCAGAGTCGATGGAGCCTTTCCCCAATTCATGGGACCTGAAAGATGTGTCTCATGGAGAAAGCCACACAGGGTAATTGGGAGGGCAGCATTTCAACCCAGCCTTGCTCAGTACAGTCAACCTTTCTTTTGGTCAGGCTGGGAGAAATAGGTGGGACTGATGCTGATTCTGTTCAAAAACAGCTTCTTTCTGGACATCTGCTGTCAAGTCTCATAAAGATAAGACTGTAATTGCTGCTTGGTGTTATACCAAAAGTCACTGGGTGGTCCCCAGAAAACCATGAAAGATTCCTCCATGTTAGGATCACATAGTTAAAAGAAACATCATATGCTATCACTTTCCTTCTCAGTCTCCCTTTTGTCACCCAGAACTGGCAGAAATAAATAAAGGGGGATATGTTCACAAACCAACCTCTGGCAAACACATGAGAATGAAATCCTCTGTCCAGTCCCAGAGTTGGTACTTTAAAAAGAAAACTTGGAGAAAGCTCAAAGAAGAGCTGCCAGAAAGATTTACAGCCTGGCAAACGTGCTTACCGGTGAGAGAGGAAAGGAGAGCAATTTGTGAGATGGCATATGGACTAACAGGTTAATAAGTGATTAGAGGAATTATGGAGTGAAAAATTCTGATATAAAATGGATCTTTGATCTAGCAGCCTGAGGCATGAGTGACTCCACGGACTGCAATTTGGAAATCAACAAAACCCACAGAGGAAATTCATGGCACATTTCTGCGCAGAAGAGTAATGCATCGTGGGGAGAGCTGCACCCCAAGGGACAGGGTGGATTTACCATCATTTAGAGCCATGGGATGACATCCCTGGTCCTGACCCAAATGAACATAAAATATTACATCCCTGCTAAGCACAGGGCCAGATAAACGGGTGAGAAAGATGTCTTCCAGATCATCAGCCTGGAAGGTCTTCTGGGAAGTAACCATCACTGCCCTGGTGTCTTAGTTATGTGACCTATGCAATGCTGGAGCAAAGTTATTTTCTACATGTATGGACAGAAAGGGATTTTTGCATATGTGAACACAGGGAAGGGACTGAGAGTCCACAGGTAATTCCTCCATCCCCAATGGGTCACAGCTGGATCTTGCCTGCACACCATCATGACTGATTGAGCCTAAGGAAGCTTCACAAATGTGTCAGGCACAGAGGCCAAATGGGAGGCTGCAAAGAGAGAAACTGCATGTAAAGCCTTCCTGGTAGCTGCTAAATATGGCTAAGCATGAGCCTCTTGGCTCACAGAGAAGGGACCTGAGGCACTGTTCAAGTGAGGTCCTGTGCTGGCCAGGTAGAAGTCTTTGGCCTCACATAGTGATTTGCATGGATCTGGGACCCTGTTGAAGGAAATGAGAGTCATCTTTTAGCCCAGGGGTTTGAGGTACAGAAAGAAGTTAGCAGGCTCAAGGTCAACACTAGAATGAAGGAGGTTTTATGTATATAGCCACATGCATAAGGCAGTGATTTTCAAGTAGGAAAAAACATCAAAATGAGCTTTTTCTGCTCTTCTGTTCTTTGAGAGAGCTTTCACTAATGTTTTCATTAGATCTCATTCTTTATAAAGGTCAGGCTAAAAAAGACCAGTAGCTGGAGCAGACTTCTCTCTCGCACACATCCGTCAAGTTCTGGTGAGGGCCTTCCATCCTTAGGAAACCTTTAAGTCCAGCATCGTTGCAAAGCTTGCTCAGCCTTTAAAAGGAAT
Organism: Falco cherrug; assembly: GCF_023634085.1. NCBI lineage: Eukaryota > Metazoa > Chordata > Aves > Falconiformes > Falconidae > Falco > Falco cherrug. The sequence goes on along the minus strand of NC_073704.1, from coordinate 26,357,518 downwards.
GTGTGAAATTCCAGGAGCATTCCAGAAAAGCTGAATTGTGTGGAGCCAGGTTTTGACCCCAGGATTTGATTAAGCCTGAGGATAAGGGAAAGAATTCTTTATACTGGGGAAATATGAAGGAAGAAAAATTTCCAGACTCCAAAAAAGTCGAGTTGGTTCTGAGTAAGTTCTTTCCCATCCCCTCTTCTCACAGGTAATGTTAAAAATCACTGTTACTGTAAAAAGTTACTGTCTGCAGACAAATCACCCGGGAGTGGCACACTGGGAGGTTTTATGTAGATGATGACTGAAACCCAGAAATGTGTTCCAGGATCTCAGTGTAAGTAATTGGGCCAAGATGTAGAGACTGGACCCAGAGTATAAAGGGCAGGTGTCATCCATTCCATACCCTTCTCGGTCTAAGGGAACAACCTCCCAAAGCCACAAACTGATGGGTGCATTGGAAACCCTGACCTCAAAGCGGAAGATCCCTGTTCCATTGCCTTGCTTTTCCTGTCCCCAGTGAGGAAGCTTTTTGTCTAAGCTCCCCTCCTTTCTGCCATATTCTGTCTCCTCAAGCTCTCTTAGGCAGTTCATGTTCCATGTGACTAGAAACTGGAATGATTAAAAAGGGAGCCTCTGATTACAACAAAACAAAAAAGCCAGAGTTTGTTTTGTTTTCTCTGCAAGAAGATCTGGTGATTGGCCATTCTTCAGAGTTACAGTTTTGAGAACTTGTCAGGTGTACAGGGCAGAGGAAAGCATATGACAATGGATTCAGGGACCATGACCACAGCTTGGGACAGTGAGAGGATACACAGTTGGCTGATCCTGACAGCCTATTCTGTCTTTCTCCAGAGCTGATAAACAGTCCCCAGTGATAATTAAGCAACAAGTACCAAAGACACATTTTAAACTATGTGGGTGGCTTTTTTTTCCCCTCATTCTCGGCTCAGGTAAAGCTTTATGCCAGATACCTAATTATAGGTGCTTGTGCTGTTTCACACAACCTTAAGGATCACCCCAGACAACTCACCTGCTAAACAGGAACATATCCCAGAACTGGCCGACAGAACGTCCTGTATTTGACCTTTTCCCCAGAGCCAGGGTGCCTGTAGGATAGGTTCCTTCTCCCTCAGTTTAGCAACTAAAACTCAGGCTTCTAGCCCAGGCTGAGCACCTCTGGAAGCAATTCATCCTGCCTGGGGTTATCTAAGGAAAATGAAACACTGCTTTCCATTGTTTTGCTCAAAAACATGGCATCCAACTTTAGGTGGCTGAAGTGTAATTCCACATTATTGGGATGTATGCATCTACATGCATAGATGTGTGCATTGTTGGGTGCATACATCTACTCTAGGTACCAGGAAAGAGGAACTAAAGATGTCTGAAATACAAGTTTCATGATAAATACAATTACATTATATTTAGAACATCTTCTGGACCGTAGTTGTGACCTAAATTTCCAAGATAAGGTACATAACCTGCAATTTCCACATGTAAACAACAGGTTCAAAAATGCTGAGAATACCTGGGTCTCACAGAGGTCACGCAAAAAGAAAGTTAAGAGAACAGGGTCGCTTGTCACAAAGAAGAGCTTAATTAAAATAATACTTTTAAAAACTAAGGACAAATCTGAGAGAGAGAATCTGTCTCTCTTTCTGACGATAAGGGAAGGCTCAGCCAGAAGAACAGAAAAGTGACAAATTCCATCTTTATGAAAAGAAATTAATGTTTGGTTTTCATGGGACGGTGGGAGTCATTGCCACAGGAAGACGGGGATGCTGAGAGCTGAAAGTTTAAGCCATTGCCTGGTTAAGAACAGTTGGGAATTTTCCCAGAGGGAAGAAAGGGCTGGACAGACCATCCAACAGCTCTCTGCTTTGGATGGCATGACCTCCCTTCTGAAACACCTGTGTCAATTGTCACTGAACACAACCTCATATTCAAATGAACCAGGAGTACCTTGTATCACCCTGATTTCAGCAAGAGGCGCACGCTAATGACCTGATAGACAAACACAGGGAGAAAAGCTCTGCAAGAGACTTTCAGATGTCCCTGTTTTACCCACCCCATGTTCACCACTTTCTTACTGTCAGCACCAGATCCTAAAGCTGGGATCATGTTCCCAGAGTACAAAAGCAAGTAAAAAATGGCAGTATCTCCTAAAGGAAGGCATAAGGGTGGGAGATGGACCTAGCATCAATAGAAAACTATACACAAATTTTCAAGGAGCTCCAGAAACAGCAGACATGCTGTCATTGAAATGTAAGAAGAGGAGGGCAGAGCAAAAATATATAGGTTTTATGGGGGATTTGGAAGATTAGAAGAACAAATAAGTAACACAATAGCTGGATATTGACTCAAAGAATACTTGAACTAGATATGACTGGCAAACAGTCCCAGTCTCTATTTGCCAACTGCTTGGAATTGTTTGAGCAATGACCTTGAAAAACAGACCAGATTCAGAGACTGGGAAGCCAGAAGGCCACACTACTGGTCTGATCCAATCCTCAGCACAGCAGCATCCATCCAATGTCACCTAGTCTCAACTCTGCTAACTTTTTAAGCCAGCAAAAGTGGCTCAGCCACTTTAAGACATTAAACTGGTTTAAAGAACTAAGTCCTCCTAAATCTTGAAAGCAGTTTAGCAGATCATACTGCTTTTAAGACACTAAATTCTTAAACCACCTTAACTCTGATGGAAGAGATGGGTGCTTATTACACCAGAGCTGTGCCAACTTAAGAGTTTAAACTCTTAGAACACTTTTCACAGTATAAGCCAAATTCAGGATCAAGCATAGTGCCCACATTCTTGCCTGGTGTCAGTTCAAATGTTCAGCATCCAGCTGTGTCACCGCACACCAGGTCGAGAGACTCAGGGCTAAATGCCTGTTTTAACTCATTGCCTGCTTTGCCAAATCACTTGACTTGTCTTCCAAGAGCTTTTGTTCATATCAGTCAGTCTTAATCTATAAAGTTTATCTCTCTCTGCAGATGGTTTTGATGTGGTGTAAGAATGTAGTGGGTAAGGCTTTTTAAGTTCAACTCATGTTGAAATTTTCTGATGATAAATACAAATACAAGATCATATCCAGATCAGCTCTAAAATCCTAAGAAAGAGGCCTGACCCCAACATATTTTAAAAGAAGGCTTTTGCTATATTTTTGCAACTGGAGAGGCACATATACAATTAGGTTTAAAGAATGGAAGGAGACGATAGGGTAGTTAGGAAATCAATTTGATTCTTTAGCAAACACCAGTCCAGCAAATTCATCTTTCAGCAAAAAGTTTTATGACTGGTCACAAACAACCTTTCCCCTGGATAGAGAGTGTCTATATTTGCAGCTCCAGAGCTGATCTTTCTTGTGCAGGGGTGGGGGCATGCAAAAGAATTTAGAATCCAATTTTCTCCATAGAAATGGGCTCACTTGGGATAAGAAAACCTCCTGTGGTTTAGTGGGATATGACAACTTCTGAAACAGTAACTAATTGTGGTAAAGAACAAAAAAAAAAGTCATTTACCAAGCAGGTAATATATAAGAACACTGAATGCACAAAAAATGCTTGTATTGCATTTTTGAGGTCTCCATGTTATTTAGAGTGAATGACTTGAGGAGGAGAAAAAGGGACTCTCTGAAAGGGTGGTTCAAAGCAGAAGTGTACTCAGGTAATATTTAAATTGGGGGATGCAAAAGTACACCCAGACAAATCTGGACTGTGTGGTTTGGAGACAGATTTGTGTGTGCATCAGTCCCCACTGCAACTCCAGTGCCATCATTTCCACAGGGAGAAAAACAGCCATATGGGCCAGAAGGGACAAACAGTGTTCTCCATTTGGACCATCAAGGAACAAGGACCCCTGTGTGTGTACTCCTCACACAGTGCCCCAGAGTACGCCATGCACACACTGTGTATAGCATCAAGACCACCCTCTGAAATGTTTCACTGTCAAAGGATCTTTCGACTTAAGATCAAATGAAGACTGCTCTTCTCCAGGCTGGCAGTGAGTCCCTCAGAGTGGCTCAGCCCTAGACCATTTTTCAGCTTGTTCCTGCTGCACTGGGGTCAGTGGTACAGAGCTAATGATCTGGCTGGCCATTCCTTTGACTCATATACTTTACAGATTTGCTTAAGAGGAAAGTTAAAGCAAGCCACAGTTAAAAGCAGCTTTGTTTTCTTGAGGTAACAGGTTTGCTCTGTACAAACAGTTTGTCTTATCTAATAGCCCTAGAAAGGCATGTAGCGTCAAGCTGATACTGTCTTCATGCTTGGCTTATTTTTGCATTTCAGGCCTGAGATATGCAGGCAACTTGCCATCAGCTGTAAAACCACAAACCCCGATCTGTGATGGGGACTGATAAGAGAAAATATATGAAAACAGACTCCTTAGAGCTTGACTCCTTTCCAGGAGGCTCTGGACTGAGATCTGGTATTTGAAAGTGATTGTTCATGCATAAGAAGCAGCATTTTTTATGTTTCCTTTTTAAGGCTGTAGAAAGGCTAAAAGAAATGTGACTGAGTCGGGGGGAAATCAATATGACGTTGTTAAGCTCCTGTCATGACATTAGCAAGTGCAAGATCCAGTAGAACAATGGCTTTGACCTGTGCAGCCCCCTGGGCTCCCAAGAGCCTTCTCCTCACTTCAAAATGAGAGGAAACATCATGTCAGTGGGTTGGCACGATTCACAGGGACAGAAAACAGAGCACAAAGCTGACAGCTTCCACTGATGGATTGTTTATCAGTCCATCTTTCCCTTGCTTGCTTAGTCTAAACAGCCATTTACTGACCTTAAACTTTGAAGTCTTCTAGTTTTCTCAGACTTCCTGCTCCCAAATACTTTTGAATATAGGAATTAGGTGGCATCGCTTAAATGTAGGTGTTTGCTTGTGATGCTGTTTGGTTTGTAATATTTCAAGACCAAGATACCTGGAGTACCTGTGATGGACATGATACAATAGAGTGCATGCTCCAGGCCAAGGGCACAACCACAACTGCCTGCTTCCTTCATGTTGTTTGTCAAACCCTGCTCTTCCTTGCAGGATTTCTGCCTAACAACAGAACCGAGGTAATGGAAGAACTCCTCCTCTGGATCTGTCTGAGTCTGAAAGTGGAAACAGCAGCTACTGCTGCCACTGATGTGTGAAATCTACTGCCCAGAAGGAAGTCTTTGTAGCTGTTATTTAGCCTGCCTCCATCTCAAAACACCAGATTCCCCTGCAACTTGAGCTAAGACAGTATTTCACCACCTGCTTCCAGAGCCGGGCCTGAGAAACACTGCCAAGCTGTTGTGCTGCTACCTCCTAGCAGGCAACACCACCCCCACACTCTCCCCCGCCTAATAAGCATTATCAGTCCTTGCATTTTTTTCTGGGAGCAAGCCCCAGCCATGTGTCGGGAGCAGATCTTCCTTGTCGAACTCATGGCATTGACCTCTCCCAATACTTTGCCTTTCCAAAGTCCTTGGGAGAAGCACCCAGCTGCAAAGCAATTTAGATGGATGGGGAGCCAACAAGTATACTAAATGGCTTATCTGATTCTCTGAGGAATCCATCTGGAGCCAAGAGCTTTTCCCCATCTGTGTAACAGCGATTACACTGCCTTCTCACCCTCATCCTCCATAAACTCTCATAATCCCCTGCCCTCTACCCAGACAAGGGCAGCGATTCTCCCTGGAGCAAAATGAGCTCACCAAGGGAGAGCTTCACATTATCAGGAGCACACCAGTCCCTGGCATTCAGTTAAAGGGCAGCCATCCAAACAAAACCTCCAAGGAGAGCTCTTTCTACCTCTCACCAGGTAAAGGAATGAAGCAGAACTTTGCTTTGAGGATGCTCCTGTTGCACAAAAATGTTCTGAAGATTATCAGTATCCTGTGACAGCTGCACTTACCTGGCACCATTCTGGACCATCTTTTCTGCACACCCTGAAAGCTTGAATTTGTCGCTGCATATGGCTATATTGGGACCAGCGCAGAGGACTGGCACCTTCTTCCTACCATGTACTCCTTATAGGTATTAAGGACATGTTCTTGACCTCCACTGCACCAGGGAGAAGTGGTTAGTGGCATCCTGGCCCACGTGGCTCCATTTGGTGGTTCTCTGTTGAACCTGTCCACTTACAACAACTCTGAAGAAAGCAAAATGTAAGCAAGAGCCAGATTTAAAGTGAGGAAATCAGGGTTGAGGATAGCATCAATGTACAGAGCCTAAAAGGGCTTTTTTCTTTGTGGACCATTTGTGGGAATGGCTGGAGCTGTCCAGTGCCAGCTGTGGGCTACTCTCCAGCAGGGCATGAGCAATGAAAAAACCCAATAAGAGTCACAAGAAGAGAGCAAGCATGTCCTGACACCTTCCCAGAACACTTCTCTAGGCCTCCAACATTTCAGGCTTGTTGACTTCCCAAGTTATCTTTGGCACCTTCATACTGAACAGCTCTTGATGGATTCAGACCAGTTGAAGAGATTAGTGGAAGAAAAATCTTTAGCACAGGTCATCATGCAGCAAGGAATTCCACAGTTTAGCAACTTAATGTGAAAAAATACTTCTGTTTGGTTTATACTTGCCTTTGAATTTTGTGTGATGCCCTCCAATTTTTCCACATTTTGAGTAACTCCTCTTTTACTTGTGATGCTTGACACAAGTGGGTTGCAGAAGATTTTTTAAATTAGTTTATGTAGAATGACAATCTTTATTTGAATGAGGAAGTTGCAAATAAAGACAAGATCTGGACTGATTTCCTCCTGAAAAGCCTATGGTTGCCCAAACATACCTAATCACTTACCTTCATCTAGCCCATATTTTTCTTATTATAATGATTTTCTCTCTTTGACTGTATAAGACTTTATTTTTGTATCCTGGGGTAGCTAAATGAATTTGAAATGAATATGGATTTCCTGCTGATCTCATTTAGTTTTGGTCTTCACCCTAGAATTGAAAACATCAATGCCAGGGTGTGTTAGAGGTACACTTCTGGAAAGGCAATTATCCTATAAACACTCAGCTGTAACTTATATAATAATTATTTCTTCAACTGAAGTGCCTTTTGAAGTACTTTCCAAAAACTTACAATAGCTCTAACCCATAAGCATTTTGGTGGGGCAGGGAGACCAAATTCTGCACTCCATCTGAAACCATTCTGCAGAAACTGTGTCTGAAGTGCACTGGCATTGGGTATAGCTGGATCTCTAACATTAGGTGTTTGGAAATCTGTCCGCAAAGACATATGCCCTGCAATGTTTACTTTTCAAATATTACTTGGAAATGATATGATGGATGACTGATCCTTCTTTTCTTTTTTTCATTCCCTCTTGGCTGAGGGTTTCCCTGGAACCTGAGACATGTCTCTGCTGAAAAAAATCACTCAACATTTATGAAGAACAAAAGAAAGCAGAAGGTTATTGAGTGTGTCATGTAGTTTCACCTGAACCCCAGTGGTTTCAGGGTGTATGAGACCTACCAAGCATCTTGTCCAAGTCAAAAGCAGACTGCTTGTAAAACCTAAATTAATTCTTGTGACGCCAGACGTCTGCATTAGCTGGTTAAATAACTTCTCTCTAATACAGCCATTAACCGAGGGGAGAAGTGTATGGGCTGAGAATCAGCAGATTGGGGGGTCAGTAGTCTTTGGTGATTCAAGTAATCTTGGGAGCCTCCCTTCATTTCCCTGGAGCCCTTCCTTTCTCTCCTTGTCTGAAGCTTCTTCCAGTCAGGGATTTGTACGCCTTGTTCTCACACAGCACATGGTACAGGGAGCCCTCAACTGTTGTTGGGATCCATTGTAGGCACTGACTTAATTTAGAAATGGTATTAGGCTATTGGGATGAATTCATTTGGATGAATGGTGAAGAGCAGCCATCGGGGAGGCTGGGCTGCAGCATGAAGCTGAACAGCTGGAGCAAAGTAGTGTCTGGTGTTTTGAGAAAAGGCCTTTTAAAACCAGTACGTGCTTAGGATTCAGAAAATAGTCACAGAGGGGCAAATTCACCCTTGGCAAAACCCCGGCCCTGGGTCACATCGGAGGTAAGCGTGCTTCCCTTCTATCAGAGGGATTTGCAAGCAGAAAGAATTTTAACAAGGTCTCCAGACGTGACTAAAGACCCTGTTTGTTTTAGATCAAACTCCCTCCACACCAGAGCCCTGAGTATATCTTTTGTTCATAAAATATCACAAGCTCGGATATATGTTTGTTTTCAGGGATGACTCCTCCCCACAGCTCAGCCTGGTTCACCTGTTAAAAGCTCATGAGAAATTGTAACCACAGCATTCCTGTCCCTGTAATACTGGCGCGTGGTGGAAGCCAGCAAGCTGGTTCTCCTCAGACTATGCGAAAACACTGTCTTTCAAGCCTCCCTTCATCTGAAACACGCTGACTCCTTTTCAGGGCAGGCATACAATATTGAGTTCGTGCATCTCAAAACATTGAAAAACTTTTTCAGAGGCTCTTTAAGAAATAGAAACATAACCATGATGACGATGATAATGATGATAGTAATAATAATAATAATAATAATAATAATAGCCTTTGAGTCTGCTTCTGTACCCCCCGCAGCTCCTTCTGTTGGAGGGAATCTTATTTCATTGGCTCAAACAGAGGAGTCACAACCAATTCAATTACTCAAGAGTAATATCCTTCATAAAGAAGAGCCCCTGCCGCTGTTCCTTTGGAGGGTTCCCCTTTCCTGCTCCAAGCAGCTGTGTTGGTATTTAGACACAGGATACCAGCTCAGCCTCTACTTCCAGCACAACCTCGACTCATATCCTGCAGGCTTTATAAGTCCCCAGATGGTCCATAATGCTTGTGTAGTAGTTAGCCAGCCAAACAGTGCTTGCTGCTTATCTGGTGTATAACTCCCTGGAATGCGTGTGTGGGGAGAATGAGAAAAAATGCCAGATCATCTTCCCACAGAACATTTCCTTTCTTGTCCTCAGCCTCCCCTCTCTAAGCCCAGACAGAAACAAAACACCAGCTAGGGAATCGGCCACATTTGCGTCGCAATGGACTTGATCCTCGCATCTTTTCAGAAGCAGCCTGGTGTATTGTGGCTGTGAACCTTTGATGCCAGGGCATTTATGCTGATCTCTGAGCGCGTGACAACCCATTTAGCTCTAGCTTAAATGACAGCACCAAATGGAAGTTAGTAACAAAGCATGTCCAAAGCTAGCCGTTTCCAAAATAATGGAAATTCAGAGGATTCCTGCTAGCAGCAGAAGGAGGACAGAAAGGTAAGAAGAAAGGAAGAAGTTATGGAGAAAAGTCCATCATACTGCTGACGTTCAGAAATCTTTGTGAGGGTTTTGTGCTAGATTACCCTTCAACCTCAGCTCTAGCTTGGCTCTTCCTTCACCGTGTGAAGAGCCACACTGGTAGCTCCCAAAGTCCCTGGTTCAGCCCTTGAGACTGGCCAGCAGACATGCCCACAGTGAAAGAAATGTACCAGACAAATTAATAAACCAGAGATACCTACAGTGAGTAAGAAAATAACTGAAGGTGTCTCCAGGGCCAGCTTACTCTGCTCTCCCAGCAAAGACCTGGGTTTGCCTGCTTGTTTGTGTTGTTATTGACTTAACCAGTATTGGCAACATTTGGATGATCCACACCCTAACACTATGGGCAAACAAGGCATTCATTTCTTTTGCCAGTGCTGATCTGTTCTGATATTCAGCTACCCTGGAGCAGAGTAGGGAGGCCAGGGGAACACACGGAGGCACAGATGGAGGTTTTCATTTCAGATTCACAGCTTCAGAGATTCCATTTTAATGTGGAAAGGGAATCTTCTGTTTAGTGTGAAAAACAAATTAGTAAATGTTGCTGTTGTTGCTCAGATTTTTGTTGTCATGAATAACTGCTGAATATAGGAAGTGCTGGCCCTCAATGTCACTTGTGGCTGGGCAAGTGGGGTGAGCAGTGTGGGTACTTCAGGAGAAGGAAGAGATTGTCATATATCCCAGTTCTTTTTATTTTGTTAAACCTAAATGAAAACAGCCAGGGTCAACACCCTTGCCCGGAGTTCCAGAATTACTGCCACATTCCTGAGTAGGAACTCTGGACACTGAAGGGCATGACAACAATTAATAAAAAATACAAAGGCATTGAACAGAGGACAGCAGTGGCAAAAGACAAGTTTCATATTCTCTTGGTGTGATGGTGACAACATATGCTGTAACACTTCAGCAGGTAGCCATCCGCAGCCTCATTACCAGGTATTAAATAAACAAACGGACGTGTATTCAGCCTTCTGTTTCTTAATGGGAGCTCCTAAGGTTCTTTCTAACCTTACCTTCTGTGATTAAGACCTTACATAACAAAGACTGTGGACAAGGGTAAGTTGGAACTGAAGATGAGTCACAGAAAAACCATTGAAATATTTTGGTTTCTTTTTTCCTGTGCTTTCAAAGGACCTCAGGAGAACACTGACCTGGTACAGGATGCTGAAACCCCCAGATGCAGGTCAACAAAGATATTTAGTCATCTAGCTCTCAATTCACTCAGTGCCTGAGTCTCCCTGTGTTTTGTTACCCAGAGCCTGAATGATGTTATGATGGCCATCTAACTTCCACTATTGTTAATTGTTCCCTGACGGCTGAATGAGCACATTGAAAGAGTAAATTCAAAACATATCCCATTGTCTTGATGTTTTCATCTTTTATTGTAACTTTTTCTTAGTGCCTCCTCAGGCTTTACATACAGTCACTTCTCTTCCACATATCACCCATACCTAAGACACCAGACAGCTGAGCTAGCCAATGACTGCTGTCTCCCAGCAACACAGAACTCACCTAAATATATGAGGCTTGCATGACCATACAGCAATCCTCTTGCCATGTTCTGCTGTCACGCTTTGGAGGTGGCATGTTACTTCTCCATTTCTTCTGAAAAGATTCCACAAGCATTAAGCATCCACCAGGAAAATGCAAAGGGGGGGGGGGGGGGGGGGAGGCAAAAAGCATGACATTAAAATTCAGATGCCAGGCTCAGTAGCATGAATTAAAATTGTCTTAACCTCTGAGGTCAGGAGGTCACCAGCTGGAAGTGGAAAATCGCCACCAGTAAATTGCTGTGGGTTGGAGTGATGAATGCTAGTTAGTACCAGTGAATTTCAGAAGAATCTCAGCTGTAGGGCGACAGGGCATCTTGGAACAAGGCTGAACAATTCCCGACTGTGTTTTCTTTCTTCTTTAGTCTGTCTTGTGCTCTTTCTGCTTCCACAGATTTCTCAGTTGAGGCAGCAAAAGATTAAACCCTTGTGGGAAAGTCTTGCGGCACATAATAGGGGTGAAAGCAGTGAGATTCCATAGGGATTGAGTGGTATTGTAAGAAAATTGCTCTCAGGTCCTATGGATGTCAAGAGGGAGGGAAAGTGCCCCAGTACTTGAGATGTGCAAAGCTGACTGGAGCACAGAGGTGCATCCATTGCCCTAGTAAGCTAAGATCATTGCCACTTATTTCAAATTACAGCCCAGTCCAGCAGCAGGCACCCTGTACTATGTATGTTCTGCTTATTTGAACTCAAGCTATGAACAGCCCAAGCTGGGAAAATGCTGAATTCATCTTTCTGTGCTAGTCCACCTTTTTCTTACAGGGTGAACATAAACATATTTTGCCTGGGTTCCCCATTGGCTTACCATCATTCATCCATCCATTGCCATGTACGTCAGCTTATAGCCTTGTCTGTCTCTGCTCAGCCACCATCTAGAATAACAGGTTCTTACTCTGTTCATAGGACATAAAGCAGTGAAGTAATACAAATTAATAAATGTCTATATGAGTGAATAGAAGTTGTGTCCAAATCACTTTGTCTAGTCCAAAATTCTAGGGTGGGGAAGGTTTCAGGTTGAAGAGGTTGGACCACACCACAAAATGCTCCAATGATGATACAATTCTCTACAACACTTTACGGGACACTTGAATATAAGCCCTACTATTAAATTTGGTTTGAGGTTTCCATACCGGAAAGGGGCCAGCTTGCATTTCAGATGTCATTTGTGTAGGGGAAGCTGGACAAAAAGCAGAATGTTGGCAGCAAAAAGTACCAGGCTCTTTTCTCCTTCCATCCACCCCTCTCCAACCTCTTTGGCTAACACCCAAACCATGGCAGGAGCTGAACACTGCTTTTCATTGAGTGACATACCTGGCTCTAGAAGAACACACCCTTGTGGAATTGGCACCCGGGCAACATTTCCATTCCCTCTGCACAACAGTTTTCTTTAATGCCTTCCAAACTAAAACAAAATCCAGAGGATTTGCTACCATATTCCGCTCATTATATTGGTTTTATGAGGGTGTGGAGTTTTCTTGCGTGATGGCAGGATGGATTTGTCCCTGAAACTTAAAATACAGCAAGAAAATATAATAGATGGGGAGCTTTTCCTTTTTCTCCATTGGTCTTTCTATGGTTTTGGTTTGTTTCTTGAATATTTACCAATTCAGCCCAAATCAATCCACAATCATTTCATGTCTTTTTTCAGGAATGTGTTCACCCTTTAGAACTAGAACAGCAGTGGGAAAATCAGACATCCTGGACTCATTATGTGGAAAACACAAAGGTTCATAGCAAACAGGTCTGCCAGGGACCTCCAAAAGTCACCAGAAAAAATCACTCCAGTGCACGATGGTTATACCTGGACCATTTCTAACCTCCTCTTCCAGCTTTTAGGGCCTGTGATTCCACAAGTCCTGATGGACACATCTCCCCCAACCTGCTAATGATGTTTGCTTCGGTTTTAATCCATTGCCTTTCACCTTGTCTGCATTGACAGGTGAAACAAGTTGTTCCTTTTTCTTTGCAGCTTTGTGTGTGCACAAAGACATCTATCATAGATCACTTCAGTTTCTCTTCCCAGACTAAACAACCCTACTTCTTTCAATCTTTCTAAGTCAGATCTTCAATCATTTGTGTTACTTTCCAGCTGGTCTACATCTTTCCTGAAAAGCAGTAACCAAAACTGCACACAGTATTAAAACTGAGTCCCTGCTAATGGCAAGAAGAGTGGAAGAATTTTCTCATACTTACAGGCAGTTCTCCCACTTAGCCATCACAGTATAGCATTTGTCTCTTTCCCAACACCATGACTGTGTTGGATTATACCCAATATTCAACCTGCTCTAGGCAATCCTACTCCATCCTCTGGCAACTCAACCAATCATTCTGCTTAAGGGCAACATCCTGCATGTTTCTTTATTGAAATGCATCTTATTTTCCCCATAAAAGTGGACCTGACTCAATCCTCTCTGAAGCCAATAGAAAGAATACACTCTGTACTGACATTACAATGTGTAATTAGGCTGTGATGCATCTTCTGCACAAAATACATGCTAGTTAGATCACACCATTTACCAATTGGACATTAGAGGAGGATTTAGAGACATAGGTAGGAAAGCCATGTTCTTGACCAGGACACACCACTCTGCTCTTCCATGGCACTTCATTCTGTTATCCTGCTCATGAACTTCTGAAGCCTGATCCAGCCGCAGGGAGATTAGAGTCCATAGGGATATAAGGAAATTGCTTTCAGATATTATGGACTGAAAGAGGGACTGAAATAGTCCCTTGGGCTAGTTGAGGGAATCTCTCTAGTAAATCCATGAAATGTGGGTCTCAAAGGACACCTATTGAGACCATGAATTTTGAAAATAAACCCATAGTTCCACATACGGATTCTGTTGACTTTGCCACTTCCCACACTGTGCAAAGGGCTTTGAGATCCCTGGGTAGGAGGTTGATGTGGGAAACCAAGAAGTTCTTTTTCCTTCATCTGGCTAAAGGCCTGGGATTTTGGTGGAAAGGCGTTTACGGTACATGTACTGCATGGTACATTTGTTTTTCAGGGGTGGGCAGATTATTCCAACCTCCTGAGAAGGCAGGAGTAGAAGCAAATTGAGGCAGATGGTTTGTTTCCCTAAACTGGCATTCCTAAAAAACAGCTGTTTTCTGCTTGAATAGACACATGGATGGGGAATATGGCTGGAAAGTCATCATATCAATACTGCCACCTTCCACCTCTTCCATGGGTTAAAGAGTCCAGCATGGTCCATTGCTCCTCCTTCTTCCCTCTCTTCCTAAAAGTCTTGTAATGTGTTTCACAGAAAGTACCTTTCCTCTTCCTTTTGGTGTAATATTAATCTTGGGGGGAAGGGAGGAGGGGCTGAGGGAAGGGACGTAGCATTTTGAGGTTAATATTCCCCTTGCAGTTAATCTCTTTAACAAACCCCTTTAACAAATGAAAGGTCTGACAGGAGGCAGAATCATTAAAATGAATTAAAGTGCATCCAGGAGAGAGATTAGTACAAAGTCACTCACCAGACAATGCCCCTTTTCTTCTCTGTATGGACTGCTAGGAAATATCCCAAATAACAAAAGGTTTTACAATTGAAAATGCCGATCCTTCAAAGATGCACCATGTTGTCTTCTCCTCGCTCCACAAGTACATCTGCAGCCAAGGGATCCAAGAGTAATTTCCTCAGGGGAAGGGTCAGAGGGATTGGTTTTAAGCACCATTGAGCCTGCAAACCCTCACATACAATGAGAACATGTCAGCAGACAGTGACTGTGGGCCCAGTGGTGCAGGATGGTGTCTACCATGCTGGCGTGGTGAGATATCCAAACACATCCACTCCTATTGGGTACCAGAGGAGTTTGGACCAGGTCCACAGGATAAATCTGGAGAGTATGGCACAGGAGGAGGACCAGGATGGGATCAGCAGTGAATGCTGCACACATGCAGCAGGTGAGAATTTGGCCGGGGAGGGGGGAAATTAGGCAGGGGAGGAACAAGAGCAGTCACCAGTGCACTGGTGACGGAGATGGGAATAGACAGTCTTCAGGAGAAACACAGCTGTAGAGAGATAAACTAACTGGATTTTGAAAGTAGGTCTTAACCCATACAATGGTCATTCGATATTTCAAGGGAGGCCACACAGATCCTCTTTCCTTCAAGAAATCCATTGTTTAGTTGATTTAGCTGAAACTATGCTGCTCTGTGGTCTGTCATGGAAAGAGTCCCAAAAGATAAAGCTACCATATGTGACAATGCCATGGTATGCCTGGATGATGTTTTCCTCCAGCTCCTGGTGAAGTAAGAGCCATATGACTTGTGTGAGAGTGTGGTCTGTGCTATCAGTTGTAAGTCAGTCAACCTGTGATCCACATGTGCATCTTAGCATGAGCGACAATAGAGACAAGCCAAAATCCAGCGGGCTAAAGCTGCACTGTGAGGTTCAACCCTTCACTGAAAGTGTTGAGAGATCAGTAAATCAACCGGAGGTTAAAAACAACTCCTCGAAGTGACGGAGAAGACAATAGATAAATAAAAACTGGATGGCTGGAGAGAAAGAAATCAGATTTTAAAATCTCCTAAGCTTTTTAAAGTATTATTCTTATGGGAGGTGGGGGCGGAAAGAGTCCCTCCACCAGTGCTGTATCTGAATTCTTTCAGATCTTTTCTGTTTTTCTTTTCAATGCGAAAAGGGTGTTTCCCAAAGAAGTTTCCCAAAGTGCCACACACCACATTTGCAGTTTCTGCATGCCAAAGCAAAACAACTTTCTACTTTCTAAGGTGGCAAACAATTAATCTTTAAACACAGCAAGAAAAATGTGTTTTGTTTTGAACAGTTGATTTCAGTTGATAGAGCCTCAATTTCCCAACTAGCCCACATATCTGCCTGGAAAATGACAGCTTCTGTATCTCAGGTCAAATTTATTGGTGAGCGAAGGTTCCCATCTGCAGATGGAAACTCAGCAAAACTTCCAGGGAAATAAGAAGGCATAATAACCTACTCCACTGACATGAATGAAACTCTGTGCTGCATCAGCTCAGACTATATCCCAAAGTTTGCTGATGACAGAAAAACAATGAGGTAGTGAATTGGTGGGGGACCCATTTCATTTGTAGTCTGCAGAGTTACTACATCAAAACATGTCCGGCAAAGTTTAATAGTGTCAGCATTTAATGTTCAGTATAATGTCATTCCTACAGACCACGACAGACACTTCCCATAAGTAATTAATCTTGTACAAGTAATTTAGCCATCGTAAGCAAAAGTGGATGAAATGTATTAATGGGGGAAAAGGTTGGGGGCAAACCATGCATGGAGAAATATTTCTCTGCATTAGTCTCACAAAATTACAAGTGAGTTACAGCCGATAGATTTAGGACAGTTCCTGTTGAGTAATTGTATTCCATGAGGCTTTTCAATACAATGTGATATTCATTTTCACTTTATACAGTAGAGACAATAATGGCTACAGGTGCACAGACTGTCTTGCTGGGAGGAATAAAAGTGTGATTGTTTAACATCTGATTTTTCTCACACAGTTACAGCCCTCAGAGTCAAGCTATATTTTGCACATATCTCAGACTTGGGTTGTTCTTTTTTTTTTATACTTCAGGAGTCTAGCTCTGAAAAATACAGGGTCTAAAGATCCATTGTCAAATGAAGCACACTTCCCTCATTTGATTTGTTTTTTCCTCTCTTGCAATATCAGCTTTCACTACAGAAATGCAGACAACACTGTGTTTGGGTAGAGAAATGAAACTGCCAGCTCATGCAGGATGCACGGCTGCCAGGCCAAGCTCTCAAAACCCAAGTCCCAAAACAGGAACTTTTTTATGCACTTCTGAAAACCTGGACATCCCTGTAAACGTCTCTCCGTTCTGCAGGACTTTATACCATTGCTTTTTGCTTTGGCATCTGATCACAGCTCCACTGTGTCCTTCTGGGACTTTCCTGGTCTCTCAAACAAGAATAACAACAACAAACCCAACGAGCCAAGCAAAGAGAGAGCCTGAACTTTCTCCTGGAGAAGATGGTATGGCTATTCCTGGATTTTGCCTGCCAGCTGCCTTTCGTCTCAGAAATGAACTTTCCTTCCTTCTGCTCCCCAGAGACACACTAAGTTTGCTTATGACGTGACTGCAGCTAACCACATCCACCTGCCAGGGTGACTCTGCTTCCTTTCGAAGGACTCAGTACCTGAGCTGAAGGTGGGACACAAGAGAAGCCCAGCAGTGTCTAGAAAAAACTGTACAGTTTTCTCTCCAGCAGAAAAGCTGTATGTTCAGTCTGATCAGGAAGTGATTTGGGGCTTTCTTATGTGAAAAACGTGCATCTTTTTATTATGTTTATATCCTATATTTTAGTTTAGGTAAAAACTTATTGCCCCTAAAATTGTTGTGGTTTCCTGCTATGAAACACTGAATTATTTCTTCCTTCATACTTCAGAAAATTAAAATACAGATTTAAACACTAACTTCTATTTTGCTGGGGGAAAAAACAGATTAAGATGATCTTCATTTTTTTAAACAAGAAGTTGCACTGTTTTGGCAAAATGGATTATTTTTTTTCCAAAAAAATAAAGTCCCTCCCTCAAGTTCTTTGACTTAGGGAATTACTGACTTTCAACAGACTTACCTTTTCTAAGTGTCTCCAGGTTAACTGCCTCTGGACTTTGCTCTCTTCCATCTCTCCAGGAAGAAAATAAATCCTGGCAGTTTTGCTTCTGGACTTGTAGTGACCGTCAATAAAACTTTCCCAACCATCTTGGTGGCCTGGGAACCTAAGCTGCCCACCCGCTCCCTGGGCTGAGTACCTGGACTGCCCATTTGACCATTTTCTTTGTATTCTTGTTATTTCTGCTACGTGCTGTTCACAGCAGCTCTATAAGAGCTGGCACTAGTGTTGATTTCATGTAATTTTGCTCTCCATCACTGTCCCTTAAGATGCAAGTTCCCGTGGCAATTTTCCCCTTGGATGAAACAAAATGTCTTTGTGGTTTGTAAGAACAGGCATCCTCATGCTCCCGCCTGCACCACAGTGAGAGCCCTGGGCTCATTAGCTCCCTAGTTTTCTCAAAGCCTTTAGGAAGGTAACATTGTTGGTAGCTGTGCTGGTCTCACAGACAGGAGACAAACTGGGACTCAGAAAGTCCTGGGAATGGCACAGATAGACGGGCACACACACAGCCATGCATGCACAGACAGAAACACATAGAAGAGGCTTCACTTCTTTAGGAAGCAAGGCTTAAAACAACCAGGAAAACCCATGCAGCCAGTGTAAATCATGCAACAGCTTCCACTCATGCAAGGATTTCTGAACCTGGTTTTAGAGCATTCTGCTTGCGCCCACCATTAGCTGAGGGCCTTGTTGTTCATCTGAAACCGTTACGCTATTCCCCTTGTGAACTCTAATCAACATCTGAACCCAGGTATTCTGAACATAATGTGTCACCTTCCCCACTCTTGGGAAATGAAGTCCTCCAACGAGCACTACAGGGATGAAATATGGGTTGCAGATGTTGAACCGGGCACAGAAACAAGTTTGCAGGGCTGAAATACAACTTCCAAAACCTGTATCCCTTTGACGTTTCAGTCAGCTGTTCCACAAGTCTTTGAGGAAAAAAGGACTTCTGTTTCTTCCTTTCTCCTTCTTCCCTCCCTTTTTAATGTTGTATATTTGGACTATTACTTATTCACTTTTATCTTTAATTATTTTTACTGAGTGTTTAACATCTGCATACATTTTGGAAGTGATCTCCAAAGTTTAGCTTTGTCCTCACTTGTTGAAATGGGTCAACCTTAAATAGATCTGCTGCAGTGCAGGCAGAGAAATTGCTGGGCTCTTCTAGACCCTATGCATTTGTTTAACTGAAATACGTGGTTTATAGAGAATAATTCTAGTGGACACTGACGGACACAATTGGGCAGGTGTGGCATCTATCCAGGGCAGAAGGCTACTGAGCCAGTCAGGTATGCCCACTCCTGCGGTCCAAAAGCAGGAGTCAAATTGAAGCCATATTGAGCAGAGCAGGCTCTGGAGCCCAAGCAAGTCATTAGCAGTCTTTCAACTGACTTTGAAACAGGTCTTTGAGACCCGGTCTGTTTTATATGGTGGAATGTGGAATAACAACCACTACAGCTTGTAAAACAGAGGGGAACAAAGCAGTGTTCCTGTGCGCCTGCCAGCCCCGGCTTCCCCAGCCCCTTCCGTGCCTGCAACTGGCCAGACTGCACCCCTTCCCCACTTGACTCCTATAATTTTCTGACCAATTTAAGCACGACCTGTAACTTCCCCTTTTACATCATTCATGAATTCAAATGCCTCCTAATTTTAGCTGCACCTCATAAATCCAGTGGAAGTGATTGTGTGATCGAAAAGCCTTGGACTGGCTCCCAAAGGAGCTACTCATGTCATGAGCAATACAGCTGACATCAAAAGTGGGTTTCTTTGGAATAAACTCACAGGCACACATCCCATACGCTCTGTACATGAGGACACACTCACATGCACACCCGCATGAGCTAAAGCTACACAGAAAACTGAAGTTGCAGGTATGAACCATGATTGCGCACATGCAGCTTCCATATCATACACACACATTTTTCAGACTCTGTCCATTTCACAGCCAGCTCTCTCTGGACAACTTCACACTTTTCTAAATAAAAAGCATTTCAAAACAGCTCTCCTGAAGGCTTCCCTGAATAAAAAATACCAGGTCCAAGGACTGATATGTATCAGAGGAGTGGAGGGAGAAGGCGCTGCCTTTCCAGCCTCGTGGCCCATGACACACACAGAAGTGTCAGCAGTCGGTACAGGTAGCTGGAGGCTGATGTTTATTTTGGCACCTGCCAAGGTGACTTTGTTGTTGGGATCAGGGCTTGGCCGGCAAACTGTGCTGGTAGGACGACATCCAGACCAATGCAATAAGCCGTGTCTTGAGGGAAGCCAAAAGAAAAGACAAAAAAGACCACACACAACTCAGGGCTGGTGCCTGGATTTTACAGGAGAGTGTGTGTGGGGTTTCTTCCTTTTTTCCTTAAAACCTCTTTCCTTATTTTTTTTCCTTTTTGTGAAAATACTTAAGGACTTGAGAAAAGATTTGAGTCATTATGAAAATATAATTCTATCTCATGATACAGCTGTAGTGAGCAGGGCAGCTAGGTCTGGAGGAGTCAGCAAATCGGGCTCTCTGATTAGGAAGCAGGGAGGCCTTTGGTCAAATTTAATAAAAATAGACTTGTTATATTTGGAACATTTTATCTGAGAACATGTCATCTCTTTAATGCTGTCTTTTATCTGCTTGTCAGGCAGTAGGACACTTCCTGCAAAAGGGGCAGGCTCTCAAGAAAACTCAGAGCTGTGGCTGGGAGGGATCTGTGGCTGCTGTGGGCAGAAAGGGCCATTAAGATGATTTCTGGCTATCACAAAGTTTTGCCCAGACTGAGGGTAAAGGTTAACTTTTACATGGTATGAGTTGCCTGTATGAATCTCTCTCCCTCCAATGACATACAGGGAAAAAATCCTTTTACTTGTCTCATCTGTCAGCTAAAAGCAAAGCAAAACACACCCCATGATAGGTTAGGTTTTAGACAACTGGCTAGTCTCTCTCTTCCCTGGTGAATCACTGCTATTCATTTAACGAGCTTTAAAGCAGCATGCAAACAGCAAAAGTCAGCCCAGCCAAAACCATTGAAACCACTGGGAAATCCTCAGGTCTTTGCAGTGGTGTTGTCAGCCTGTAACAATGATAGACAGAGGCTCTTTGGCAGCCCAGTTCAGGGGCAAATAAGAAGAGATTTGCACAGTATTTAGCAGCTCTAAATGACTATCTATGGAAAGGAGCAACAGCCGAGGAGACAGTGAGGCAGTGGGCTTTAAATTATTAGAGAAGTAATTGTTTCCCTTCATTCTTTACCCAGGAGGCTCCATCTGAACTCTTTTGGACAGTTATGGGCCCCCAGTATAAGAGAAATTTAGGGCAGAGAGCCACTGAGATGGTCAGAGGGCATGAACACAATGTTCAAGGAAAAGCTGAGGCAGGAGGTTGGGCTTGAGACCTCCACTAGCTTCAGGGCATAAGAAGACTGGTGAACAGTGTCCTTTACTAGAAGGAATCTGTCTTCCTGGACCCCAAAGCTCCCATTGAACATATTGTGCTGGATTCCAACAGAGAACTGACAAAAAGGAGGATTTCGGTGATCTGGTTCTGTTTTCTTTATAATCCCTTGCTAGGGTTTGACCTGCTGTGGGGCAGCTCTGTGGAGAAGGACCTGGGAGTGCTGGTGGACAGAAAATTGCCCATGAGCCAGCGGTGTGCCTTGTGGCCAAGGCGGCCAGTGGGATCCTGGGGTGCATGAGGAGGACCGTGGCCGGCAGGTGGAGGGAGGTGACCCTGCCCCTCTGCTCTGCCCTGGTGAGGCCACATCTGGAGCGCTGTGTCCAGTGCTGGGCTCCCTGGTTCGAGACAGGGAACTACTGGAGAGGGTCCAGTGGAGGGCTACAAAGATGATTAGGGGACAGGAGCACCTCCCTTATAAGGAAAGGCTGAGGGAACTGGGCCTGTTTAGCCTGGAGAAGACTGAGATGGGATCTTATCAATGTATACAAGCATCTTAAGGGTGAGTGTCAGGAGGATGGGGCCAGGCTCTTTTCAGTGGTGCCTGGTGACAGGACAAGGGGCAATGGACACAAAGTGCAACACAAGAAGTTCCACCTGTATATGAGGAAGAACTTTACCTTGAGGGTGACAGAACACTGGAACAGGCTGTCCAGAGAGGCTGTGGAGTCTCCTTCTCTGGAGACATTCAAAACCTGCCTGGATGTGACTCTGTACAACCTGCTCTAAGTGAACCTACTTTAGCAGGAGATTGGACTAGATGATCTCCAGAGGTCCCTTCCAACCCTTGCCATTCTGTGATTCCTTGTCTCTCAATGACATAACCTCAGGGAGTCTGTACCTCCCAGGTCTCAGTCTTGTGTTTAGCCAGGAGCCATGTCTCTAGACTTGCCATCCACTTTGATCTCAACAACTACAGCAGGCCTCCTTTCAGAAGTGTCCTTAGAGAAACTTTCCTGTGAAGACTTCTTTGACTAGGATAAAACTCTGATCAGCAACTGCTCTATGTTCCTCAGAAAACAAGACTAAGCTAAATGAGGAAAAACAAACAGTGTTTTCATCTGACAATAGATAGCATCCACTGTAGGGAGCTGCTTTATTGTCACTTTGGTTTAAAGGACAGGTGTCCCAAAATGCAAAGAATGAGAAACACAATAAAGCCCAGGATGAGGAAGGCAGAGGAATCCACTGACTTTTTAATTTCTCTGTATACAATTACATTTGATAGCAGAAGTTTCAGACTGAATCTCTCAGCATTTCACTGCTCAGGGGCTACCTCATCTCCAGGCACAAACCACAGGACTTCTCTTGGAATTTGGGACTTTCTCTAATCCGTAGTTTCAATTGCCTGCTTGGTTCTTAACACCCTGCATGACTAGACTGAGATACCAACAGCTTCCCCATCCTTCTCTTTCCTGTCTCATTTCATCTAAGTAGCCTGAAATGTACATGACCTGAGGGGTATAAGAAAGGTTGCTGATAAAGCCAGCTGTACATATTTCCATCTGTTGTTGTTTCTTGCACTCAAACATTCTGCCTCAATTGTACCTTGGCTTTACTTCTCATAAAGGACCCAAAGGACCTTGACCTTTGGCCCTTACACAGCTTTTTTAGCATAGACTTGTGCACATGGATTATGCAGTGTGTATGGAGAGGAAGTAGCTGGCTGAACCTGGCTTTGGAAGTCATAAGCTCCAGAGCATGTACTGGGATCTGAGGAGATCCTAACAATTTAGCATTTCCATCTCGTCTTGCAACATGTGTATCACCATTTTGATACAAAACACCTACAGACTTAATCTACCCTTGGGTGAAATGAATTCTCTCATAACCGTAGCTTAGCCCAAATAATTGTATGCACTGTAGGCACTTGACACGGTGGGGTAGATTTAATAAACCAGAGTTGCATAGACCATTCCTGTGGTTTAGCTTTAGAACCTCTCTATCAAAAACTTAGGAAATGAAGAGTTAAAAAGGAAATCCACATGTGTTTATAGCCAAATGGACTATAATGAACGTGTGAAATGAATTACCAAGAAAAGCCATTGGTGAATTATGGCTGAATGAGAAAATGAAAGACATAAAGTTCAGAAGGTGTTAGTTAAAGGCAGCTGATGGGCTTGTCAGAACCAGCATCCTTCTTCCCTACAGTGACTCATGGTTTTCATCTCTGTTACTACATGTATCCTCTCAGAAAGAGAGCAGACCACCTATGTGATGCTGAGCTTCCCCTCCACATGCATAGATGTGCCCGTACACTTAGAAGCAGAAAGCTGTGTGGTCTAGGATTTCAAGGGGGAAATAAAAGTTGGATTCAGGATCCTGAGTTTTAATCCCAGTGCTTCCCAAAGGCTCATTGCACCAAACCTGAGAAAGTCACTTGCTTCTAGCTGCAATTAAGGAATATGAGACCTTTGGGGAACCTTGTTTTCTATTGAGATCTTTCTTGCTTCCTTGCTTCTTTCTAAGGAGTATAATAAATGTAAAATAGGCCTCTTTAGATGGTCTATCATTACGTTTTCATTCATTTGCTTGTTTGTTTGCTTGCTTTGTCAAGTGTCCAGGCTGAATGTAGACCCATTAAGAACAGCTTGTTCCTGAGGGACTAAGAATAATTTCAAAAAAAATTATTTAAGAGTTGCCCAGATCCATGTATAAAAGTTATCCCTGAATATTTGGTTGTTGCTTCTTGTGATCCAGCCCCAGATCTCACAACTGCCACAGCCATGTATCTTTGCCCTACTTGCCTGACTCTCCTGGAGTCAATCATATCTGCTCACCCGAAGTCCTAGTTTCCTTTTAGTTGCTGATAGTTAAAACCTTGTGCAAGTCCCAGCAAAAGCAGCATAAGAGACATCTATTACACTTTTCTGTTAAGGCAAGTTTGTTCCCCTTCAGTGCTTTCTCCAGACTAGTTTTGAATAGCTGAGAAATAAGGAATTTTCATCTCTGCAGATTGTAGAGCTGCAGACTGATTGGAATCTTCTTCCCCTGGCTTAGCAACCCAGACCTGTTATTCCAAGCTATCCTTACTCCAGTTTTACCTAATTTTCTTGAAACTGATGGCCTCCAGAAATATACAGGTGGCTTGCCTGACCAACAGACGTTGGTGGCTCTTGGACATACTGAGGCTTATAATATGTGGGAGTCATACTGGAGGCCGAGATGGTGCCAGGCTTGTATCTCCAGTAGAAAGGACAATTGTTTCTCAGGGCACTCTCTTGTATCACGCAAAATACAAATTTCTTCAAAACTTCCAGTCATGGAAGAAAGTTTTTTCCAACTGAAAACATGAAAACTTTCCATTAAATACCAGATTGTGTGATACAAAGCACTGATGGCCCTCTGGCCACAGCTGCTTCTGTTTAGTCACAGTGTGAGCAAAGAGACACTCAAATAACACATTTGCACTGGAACAGCCCTTGCTGTAACTTGCGTTACTGCAGCTGGACTCACATCAAAACCCAACGCACCGTGTGGAAAGCAATTATCCACTGCAAAATGGTGGAATGAAAAGCACTTTTCAATATCCCCTTTCTTAATGGTGCTGAACCAGATCCGGCAACTCAACAAAATACTTGAGACACTTTCTCCCCACCCCCTCTCTCTTTCTTTCCTTCTTTTCCTCTGTTGTTCAAGCTGCATTGCAAAGATCTATCAGACATACTAAGCTGAGAGCAATTTTACCAGAGCTTTTATCAGCCCATCCAGGTTCTCAACTGGCCTGGCAAGACTTGTGTTGCTGCTTGTAAAACTGTGAGGATCCTGGTTAGGGGCCACATTGCACTAATTTACAGGATATAAACAGATATTGTGAGACCAACCATGAGATATGGTGAGGATTCAGCTAAGCTTCTTGCACGGACTTTGGGGCCCAGCTGGTGGCCAGACATAACCCAGCACATAGTTTTGAATCTGGGAAGGGATGAGTGGGGGAGCTGTGGGAGCAAAGGACTGCAGAACCCACAGCAGAAAAATCCATGATGTGCAGCCTATTAAAAGAGGCAAGTAAATTAAACATTAGAAGTCCTGTTTCACAAAACAGGTGCTTGTTTTTCTCCAGCAATATACATCCTTGAGAAATCAAATCACTGGGGACAAAAATGACAGCCTTGTGATGCAAAGGAGGGAGTTTGCCGAAACAGCTTTGCATTTTCAAGTGTGTCCAATGCTGTGCCTTATTTGGGAGATGCAGCCTGTCAAGTTCAAGTGAAATTGGATCATTGATTTTCTGCTGCAGGAAGCAAAGCAAGATTTCCCGGCAGCCTGGAGAGTGGTTTGGTTTGGGTTTTTTTATTATTGTTATCATTCATATTTTTCCAAGCTCTTAAAATTTATGTCTAAGTACAGAGCCATTTGTAATCCAAATAATTCATAGTATTTTTTTTAATTGTTCCCTTTGTTTTGTTTCCCACCAGTCTGTGGGAAAGAACTCCACCTTTGGAATAAAGCATCTCCGTTCAGTAGCTTGGAGTCTTATGCGCTTCTTTTGCCACCTTTAATACTTCTCTGTCACCTACTAGCAGGCTAGAGAGCCAGCACCCCATCAAAAACCTACACCTCATTCTAGATGATACATGACGTCAACTGAAAAGGTAATCCCTGCTTCAAAGAGGTTTCTACCTACCCCCACAATAAAAAATGCTTATGGGTGGGCACGAACAAGGCAAAGAGAATGCAGAAGTAGTACTCCACTATGGGAAGATATTTAGGTCACCCCATTTTAGACACTGCTCCTTGATGTCCCTTCACTGCTGTCATCTCAGCATGCACCATGAAAACACTCAAATTCTTATGGCAACTGCTGGTTTGCCAAAGGTGTACTGCCTTGATGCAGTCTTCCCCCAAAGGGTAATAATACCTGTAGCACACCAACCCAATGGGTGAGTCAAATTATGTGCCACCCATCACTAGTGATAACCTGGGGTGGTAATTTGTAGGGCATGCAAATT
Organism: Falco cherrug; assembly: GCF_023634085.1. Taxonomy (NCBI): domain Eukaryota; kingdom Metazoa; phylum Chordata; class Aves; order Falconiformes; family Falconidae; genus Falco; species Falco cherrug. The sequence goes on along the minus strand of NC_073704.1, from coordinate 26,331,696 downwards.
ATTCCTCACCAGCTGAGCTGTGGTAACTACCTAGTGCATATGAAGTGGATCTGTTTTTTCTGAGCCACTGCGAAGGCTGTGGCTACTTGACATCATGGGGTATCTCCCCACTGAGAAGCCACTATGTGACAGGTTAGGCAAGGGCCAGAGACAGTGAGGATCCAACTAGTCTGTGGAAGTTGCTAAAGGCCTTTTAAATGAGCAGGACATGAAGACTATATCTCTGCACCCGGGAGGTGGATACTCAGCAGTTTTGGGGACAGGGCACAGAAGGAAGAAGAGGAGCTGTGTCTCGAAAGCTGCATCTGAGAAGCCCTATTGTAGTGAGAGCACAAGGAGTCAGGGGAGGTTAAAAGGGGAGTGTGCTGGGAAAGCAGAAAGAGCTAGCAAGAAGAGCAGTGAACAAGCACGCTAATTGCAGGAACAGCAAGGAAAATATGACAGGGAAAGGAGTCAAGGGGAAGCTGGAGGGGCCCCATCAGCCTGCTGCTGCTGGGTCGGGTGCAAATGGTTTCAGCAGAGGCAGCTCGCAGCTGTAGGGAACAGGTGCAAGGGCAGACGGATGCTGCCCTAAACCTGGGGAGAAGGCTGTAGGCAGGAAGGAAACCAGTTTTCCCAAGCTCCAAACAACAGCACTCGAAAGAGGGTGAAGGAGGGAGAGCAGCATTCAGAAAGAGGAGAAACAGCTCTGTCACTCTCCACTTCAGGAGCGTGATGGGCAGATGAAAGATGAATTTACTTCAGCCAGTCCTGTCAGATGTTTCTGAGCTGTGGGACTTATCAGCTGTCAGACCAGAAAAGAATAAGCTAAACAAAAAGCTTTCACAACCCTCATTCCCAAATCTGTGCGTCATAGTGTGCCAGGAAAAATGATTTCTGGCTTTTTCTTTTTCTTTTTTTTTTATTTCCCTTTTCTCTGCTACCACTAAATGCTTTTCCCTTTCTTTCACTGGACAGCTGGAGGGAATCCAGACGGCTGCTGTTCTTGTGGCTGCACACTGAATGCAAAGGGGAGAGGCTTGCAAATGGCTTTCCAAGTAGCCAAACACAATGGTGATGAGGGGCAGCCTGTGTGTGGGAAGCAGAGGGCTTTCTCTGAAATGGCAGGGGCAATGGCAGTGTGGGCATTCAGGGCTTCCTGTCCCTTCATTCTCCCATTATGCACCTCAAAACCTTCCGCTCCTCTTCCCCTGCTCTGCCTCCCTTCAAGGGCCAGCTTATTCAGATGGGTGCCACCACACAAAGCCCCGGATGTCTCCACACAGTGGTCTCACTGGTGGATTCAGTTGGTGGCTTGTTCTAATTAATTCCTTTTAAGCTGGAGTTTGGAGGTAATTGCCAGTCCAGATACTCTTGACTAACTCAGATGAATACCCAGGACTGGGCTGGAAGAGAAGCAGGTAAGAGGAGCTATGCTGTGCCAAACCAACACTCTACTGACGCCCCAGAATCAACAAGTAGATCCACAGGACTCCTGAGGACTCTTCCAGTTGGATTATCTGATGATCCGTTGTGGTGCTTCTCCACAACAGAGGGTCAGAGCAGGTCACTGGGGAATAAGGCTGGCATAGAGTGGTCCTTCTCTTGCATGGTTCGTGTCTCAGCAGATAAAACTCATACAAGCACCTCTGAACCACAGGCTACTCAGCCTTTCAATCATTCCTGACTCTTCTGATGACATTTTAAGGTGTGTCTATGTTATTTTCTAGGATATCCCTCTTTTACTTTTCAAGATGCTCGGAAGAACAGAGTCAGAAGAGGAGAAAATAGGTTAACAGCTTGAACTAACAGTGAGACTGGCTTGAAGAAAGAAACCAAGCCTCACATTCTTTATCTACCAGAGACAAAGGGGTCATGCTTCTTGCCAAGTTATCATGACTTAATGGGTTACCAAGCATCAGCTAAGCTATTATAGCAGTCTACATCAGCAGTCTCAGCTGTAACAAACAGAAGGGAATATGGCAGGACATAATATGTAAAATAAGGGTCTAAGCTTAGTTGCATTACTCTGTGCTTGTTTCAGGCCAACAGGAAACACCCAGGTGGTTCCTTTAGATCTGCTGATGCCTGGTAACTTGCTGTGCTCTTTGTCATTTGATTATGACCATCACACTCTCCCTATGGACTTGGTTGACATTTTTCCCTCCCTTGTGTTTCTCTGCACTTTGGCCGTGTCTTTGCATCCTGTCCCTGGTTTGTTTCTGTCAATTCTTTAAACAGCTGCCGGGTTCTGCTCTAGAGGTGGCTGCATTCCAGCAGTGGGGAATGTGACTCCTGACATATGGGAGAGCTGGTGCTGTGCGTCAGGAACTGTGAAACTGAGAGATGCAACACATCCAGGGTCAGCTTATCAGCACTGTGCAGCCCCAGGAGAGGTCCTAGTTCGGACATCCATTTTATTATCTTCACATGCTTCAGCTTGGTTTCTAGCAACAGTTTCTTGTGTTCATTTCCTGGCCCATAACTGAGTCACCCCTTCTGAAAGCCTCAGCAGTTGCCATACACTGAATCGGCTTCACATGTGAAATCCCATGCTGGAAATGACCCTCAGTCATCAACTGCAAGCAGCACCAGGGAATGGAACTGCCGCGCATGATCCTGGTGTCGAGTATCGAAGCAGCTGGGCTGCTTTTGGCTTTCCCCATGCTGTGTTAGGGAGGGTCATGCTGCATTTGCCACGCTGGGTTGGGTCCCCATTTTCAAAATACTTTCTGGGCTTCTCAGGAATCTCCCTCTGGCTCCCTCACTCATTGGCAGGCACTTCCCCACATCCCTTTTGTTTCTCTCTTGTGGTCAGCTGGTGTCAATGCCCTCCACAAAAAAGGGCACCTTGACCCATTCACTGCTTCCCCCTGTGTCCAGCAGGCTCCAGTGAGTCTGAAGCCTCCTCTGCTTTTTTCCAGGACAGAAACTGGATGTTGGCTGTGCAAGAAGGCATCTGTGGGTTTGCTGTATTCATTTTTTTCTGTGCTATTTCACAGATCATTGGGTTCTCATGGACCAGCAGTGGTCCCTGAGCCATCAGCTGGGAGAGTCAGCAGCAGAGAATATAGCCTATGACTCAGTTTCCCACAAACCAATTCCTTTCATGCTAGTACTAACCAGTATCGGTATCACGAGCTCCAAAGCTCCACACGCTCCTCACAGGCTGTGCACAGTGATGCTATTGGCATGGAGGAACATCCCAGTACGGTGAAGAGGCCAAGAACATGGCAAGTACAGCAGAGCTGAAGCCACTTATCTAACAGGAACTTTTCATCTCCCCACTGACAGCAGAACATGAATCCATAGAGTTTCACCCTTTCCAGCTGAGAGGCATCTGCCACAACCCTTTTCCTTTAGCCAATATACTGCCTCTTCTTCCACTTCCTCCCAGAAGACTTCTTTTCAACAACTGACTCCAAGGACCTTCTGCTCGGTCCTTTCTCCAAGCACCTTCTGCCCGGTCCTTTCTCCAAGCCATTCACTCCAGTTCCCATAAAGCTCCTCTGTTAAGCCTCAGAGAGCCTTATCTGCTTCTCCCCAGAAGCTTCATGGCCATTTCCATGGATAAATAGCCCCACTTCCTGAAAGATCAGCCTATAATCAGGACACTTAGGGCACACTTTGTAGCAGACTCTCATGAAAGCTTGTTGCTGGCTTGAGGAAAGAGGAGCAAGAGGATCTCCAGCTCAGCCCACTGAACAGATTGCACTGCCATTCCCCAGAGCCAGGAGCAGATTTTGCTCAGATGATCCCAATGCCAGGACACATAGCAGAGAAACAAGCTTCTACAGCAGGGTCAAACCAGGATCTAAGCTCTGTGCACCTGAAACATGCCCTAAATTGCTGGAAGCCCAACAAGGACTACCTTGCTGGCCAAGAAGGATTGCCATCCCCAAGCAATAGGGTGGCAACCCACAGAAATTATGTGGGGTGGGGATCCAGTTATCCAGAATGGAAGAATATAATTTTTCTTTCTTTTTGTGAGAGCAAGATTTCTTAGCATGTTCCCTATGCTTCACTTCTGTCCCTTAGCTGCAATAAGGCAGAATGGGACAGCCTGTGTGTACTTTGTTATAACAATGGGGGCATTTCCTTGGGGATGAGAGAGAAATTCACATCAAGTTACAAAGGAGAGACCTTTGGGATAGCCCAAAGTACAGCTGTAAGCCAGAGGTGTAAACATGTTTGCAGCCTCCAGAAGCAAAGAAGAGGGGGGGAAAGGCAGGCACAGAACCAGGAGTTGCACATGGGCACTCTGCAGTTAGTTATCCACTGCCTACAAGTACCACTAAAACGTAGTTCCCCAAACTTCTATAGCAGGAAGATGTCACCCATGCCTAGCCAGAACCATTCCTTGGGAAATTTCCGTGACCCTCTCACCCAGTGAACCAGCACATCCTCCTCATCATCATCATTATTCACTCATGTAATACCTCTACAAACTCTGCTCCTTACTTACTTCAGTCCCCTCTGTTTGTTCCGCTGCAAGATGGGTGGCAAAGTCCTAAGCTCCAAAGATAATGCTGTGCCAAGGCATTTAGACACGGCTATGTCTGAAGACAGAACATTTCTCTCTGATTCTCAGCACTATTGCTTGAATATACCACCACTTGCACAGAGATAGAAGTTCTCAACCCCCTTATGAGATAAGACAGGTTTTTGCTCACCCAGGGAAGCTGAGGCACAATACAACCTGTCCAAACTGCCTTCAACAGCACCTAAATTAGACTCAAAAGCCTGCTATGATGACAAAGTTCAAGACAGCAAAAGAGAGTTTCTGCCATCAAGGGTTTTGGGGAACCTGAATCATGTCTGGGGTTGCTGAAAGGGCTGAGGATTGTATTCAAGGCCCTCACTTGGCCCTGCTGTCTCAAATGAGAGCTGGAAGGTTATTACCATCTCCTGAACATTGTTATATACAAAGAAAGGCACAACTTCAAGATGTCCACAAAGCCAAACAGAAGCACCTCTGACACAAGCAGACATGGAAAAGAAATATAAAATCAGTCAAAATTAGCTGGAAGCTCTTCTGGGCTAAAAGGCTGGGTGGAGGACGCCAAAAAACAAAGAAAGTGAGTAGTGACACCTGTGGCTTATCTTAACATTGTCTTTATACTACTGGAGTGTATGCAGATAAAACACAGTTCAGTATCACAAACTAGCAACAGAGATGTTGGTAATACAAACAAGATAGCATTATACCTACAGGAAGAACAAGAGGCTGAAACTATTAAAGGAAAAGTGTAAATTGAATCTCTCAGCACAAGCCACAAACTGCTGATTGGTGTTCCCTACAGCAACAACAAAAGCATCACTACTGGGGTCACTGGTTAATATGTGCAAACCCTTGCCAGAGGTAAAGGTGGTGCTGTAGAGTGATGCACCTGTAGTGGTGTCAGTGCTATACAGTTTTCTCACCCATGAAGGAACACGTATTTTACTCCAAAGGATCAGAAGATTAACTATGTACAGTTATTGCAGAGTCTATGTGAAAACAATAAACTGTAGCATAATGCTATTCTTGTTGTGGAGCCAAGTGGCAGCAACTTCTTTGCTTGCCAGTGCATTCAGTCCTACATCTGCAGGACTGCTTTCTTGGGTCAGAAACTTCAAGCATGATATTAAACAACCACAGATATTTAGGGGGGGAGAGGTGTGTGTGTGTGCGCAATGTTCTTGCACTGCGCCGATACAAGAATATATTGCAGCTTATGCATTGTTTTTCCTGGCCCGACTTTACATTGGCTTATCAAATTGTGAACATCACCACCTGCCAGGTTGGAGAAGATGTTTTCACAGACAGATCATCTAATTTATGTTATTTCCTACATTCATGGATTTTAGGACCTCTGCAATAAACTATTCTAGTTTCATGATAGTACAGACTAGAATTAAGAAGGCTATAAAATTTCAATACCATCACAAGCAGGGCAAGAGCACATTTCTACAACTGCAAGATGGTATTACAGAGGTCTAAACAGAGAAGATGAATAGGAGGTGATTGTAGCTTGGCCCTCATAATGTAAGGCTAAAAGGAGACAGGCTAATAATAAAGGAAACAAAGCACTTTGCGTAATGCATCATTCAACAGTTCAAGTCTTACACCAGATGTTGAGGAAGCAGAAAGCTTGCATGGACTTAATACATGAATGGACAGTTTAATGGAAAAACAGACCATCAGGGGCTCCTAACCACAGAAACGGCACTTCTGAGCCATCAGATGCCAGGAGAGTTACCTGTAAAGCTGTAAAGCATCATCCTTCCCCAGGAACCTGCTGCTGGCCTCTGTCAGAGGGAGGGTTTGGGGCAGCTGGACTTCTGGTTTGATGTGGGTCAGCCTGTCCTAGACAGAAACTATGGCCAGGCCACACGGAATTTTCAGGACTGTTGTGAGCCTGACACCAGTCTTTTCATCTGGGCATGCAAGCAGTAGATCTGCCAGCACGGCCATCACCGAATCTGGGGCTTTATGTGCTCCAGTAGGCTTGATCCCTGCTTCCCTAGGAAGCGACAGAACAGATGCAAAGTGGGTTGGTCGGGGAGTTCTTCATGCTCCCTATCGTTCCCAAAACCACAGCTCAGAGCAGTGTAGACACAACCCTGGAGACCTGTGCTCCTCTGAAGTACAAACCCTTCACATCAGTTGTGTTCTAGCCTTGGAAAAATACTTAAGGCACTTAAGTGTGAAACCAAGCGAGTCTCCCCCTTCGTCCCTGCCAGGAAGCACTCCAGAGGGGTGGAATTTGTTTTTCCGATTAGACTTCACGCAGCACGACCTTTGCCATCTCCAAGCCAGGTCGGGCTGATTAATGGGCTGTCATCCCACCACAATGAGGTCCAGAGGGGTGTGGGGTTGCTAGGACATTCTCCTAACAGCTTCTGCAGGAGAATCACTTTTGGGTTGCTCTGCACCATTAAGCAAAGAACCTGGGGGTCTTTAATTTATCAGGTGGGAAGTGAGGATAATTACTTTTCAAGCAGCTGATATACCCAACATGCACTCACAGCGGAAGCAAAGTGGGGAAGTTGGGGGATTTAGACACTGTTTACATTCCACTGAAACTGGATCTCAGTGCTACACACCAAGCTTGGAAAGGGAGTGTCGGACCAGGATGGAGAGGAGGACAGGCTGTTATATAGAGTGACTGACAGATTAATCTAATAGTCTGGACTCTGAGGCTCCACAGGTGTTCAGACCAGGGGTCGGACCAACCAAATTTGCAGACAATAAATCCAAAACCTACATGGGGCCATAGTGACTAATTCTGCTAGGGTAACATCAGGTATGTAATAGGATGCTGGTCCCCCCCTGCAAGGGCCGATAAGATCAAGTGAATATTGAGAGCATTTTGAAAAAATAATTTCTTGCTCCTTTCCTACCTCTCTCTGGTTTTGATATTACACTTTATTGTCAGGATCTTCGGTCATTACATAAACATGAAGAGAATCAAAGCCCAAAGGGAAAGGACACTTTCCCCTCTCCTGAGCAGAAGGCTGGAATTGTTTCCTGCCACAACAGGACTGTGGTTACTGTTTATTTAACTTTCAGGGGAGAGGTTGAAAGCATCGATGTTAGATGATGGTCTCGCCCAAGAAAAGCTTGTTTTATATCTTAGCCTGGGGTGCAGGACCTCTCTGTGTTCTTTTCAAAAGGTGAAGCAGTGGTTTGACCAGTGACTGGTCTCTGGAACAAGGATGGGTCAGCTGTACCCGACCTGGGAAATCATTTGGGACGAGCACAGACACTGAGGGATAATGGATTCCCCCCAGATAACCAAGGCTGTCTGAGATGCAGGACCAGCAAGGCTTACTGTCATGCCCAGGAACAGAACAGTTGGGAAGGAAACAGCTGAAAAAGAGATAATCTAGATGTGCTTTCAAATCCCTAAGAAAAAATATTGGGAGCTGACATCTTTAGCAAGTAGGCAGATCTCTGTAGGAGGCACAGAAGGAATGGGGCAAACACAGATCCTTTATCTGAGAGGAAAAGTGACTGAATCTTGCTGTGAGTGATGCTGGTGAGCCTACCATACAGCTTTTCTCACATCCAGTGCAACCAGAAGACAGAAGACTCAGTATTTTGAGAGTCTGGAATCTCTCTGTGTGCCATCCCTCCCTTGGACATGGAGAGCTATCACTGAGCAACAGCCTTTTCCCCTGCTCTATGCCATCCCACAGGAGCCATGTAGACGTCATACCTCTTCCAGCCTTTAGGTGAAACCAACTCATCAATGATATCTTAATAATATTTAACAGATGCACACACCTCCCCTGGGCTCAATAAATACTTTCTGGGCTCATCTCCTATCCCTCTTAAAAACACTAGTTAAAAGAACAGAAGGGAGGGGGAAAATAACCCCAGATGCAGCACAGTGCCCTGTGGGATGAGACTTGGGTCTCAGAGCCTTCCTCACACTGAAACCCCCCGTGAGTGAAATATGTCTCATTTGGGGCAAGAGGTAAAGAGATGGTGATCTATCAGCTGCTAAAAGGCGTCAGCATGAAGCAAGGACAGGGAGAAGCAGGCCCTGGGGGGACATGCAGGGATCATTCAGCAGCACAGGCAGCAGCACTAGCAGCAAAGGCATTTACAGAGGCCATCAATCCTCGTATTTCTAAGTCTGGGCGGCCCATCAGCTGGGATAAGGTAAGAGTTTCCTCCCCTGCATCATGCTGCACTGGTGCCAAGGACCTGAATTATGATGCTGAGTAGTGTAGAGGAAAAGGGCTCCGTCTTTTGAAATATCCAGTGTTGGCTCACCATCAAAAACAGTATAACAGGCTGCATGGAGCACTGGACTGGGACCTCCAAGTCTTGAAGCAGCAGGACAGCTGCAGGTGGCTGCAGGACAGTTGTATCTAAACACATCGCATTTGTGTTTCCAGCACCATGGGAGGAAAGATGTGATGGTATCATTACCCCTTTATCTAGAGTGGCAGCAGCCATCCACAGGGATCACAGGAGGCCCCTGAATGCCAAGGGAGCCCCCTAATTTCTAGGCTTTCCCACCTCCTTTTCCCAGGGTGGTGGAGGGTGTTCCTTATCTGTGATGAAGAATGGGCTGCAGGTGCCCCTTTCACCCATTGCTCTGTTTCCCCCTGTCTTCCATGACTGCCCTGTGACCCAAACGCTGTATTAAATGTGAGATATTTAGGCAGAGGGTCATGGTTTTGCTCTTTGCTTGTACAATGTCTAGCAGCTAAAGCCATTCCCCATGCAGAGCTTAGAGGCATTAGCTCAACAGTACCAGAAATAGTAAAATACCACAAGCACAGCATAGTTTCAGTAAAGAAATCTAACCACACATGAGCAGGGGGACTTCAGCTTTCTGGTGGAAAGAAAAGGGTAAAGCAAAGCTCTAAAGGCTAATGAAATTTTCCTGGCTGTCATCAGGGCTGCAAAAAAAATGGGCTTCTCCTGTTGATTTTGCTGTTTCCTCAAGCCAGTAATTGTTTCCTTCATTTGCTTTAAGCTCTTACACCTTATCCTAGTAATCTCAGACGCTACAAGGATCCCACTCTGTATTTACTGGAGACATTTTGACAAGGTCCATTTAGACACAGGAAACTTCTCTGTACTTTTATATGGGCAAATCGTATGGGCAAACTGTCGCATCCTTTGGGAATTTATATGGGCAAATAGTCAATTACTGGTACAATGGCACTAGACAGGCATCTTTAACTTCCTCAGGTTTTCTTCTTACTTAACAGTGAACTGTCATGTTTTCACATCACTAGGAAGAGATGAGCACCTCTCCTCCTTTTACACACACATACACATGCAGTTTGTTAGCCTGTGAATTTAACTGAATCATGAACTTACCTGCATCTGATAAAATGGGATCCTGACTTAGGACAGGGATCTTCCAAGGACCTTGAGACATGCTACATGAAGCTTTGGAGATTCAGTGCACTAAATAACCAGTTATCTGCTTATTATCTTAGCCATTTACAGATCCTCACCAGCTGTGAAGGGTATAATTGGGTAAGACTGAAGATAACCTCTTGGCACTTTGTCTTCTGAACTGAGCGGCTAGCTAGTCAAGGTAGAACTGTGACCTCTGCAAGAGCATTGAGAATAGGCATTAACAGGACTAAACAGCACTTGACAAGTCAGAGAGAAAGATTCTGTGTTAAAAACGGTGCAGAATGTTTGTAGCCTAGTCAAGAGCTTTGAGCGAGCAGATGGCTTGACTGCAGCACTACCAAGTCAGTTGAAATGGTTTCATGGCTGTCAACATTAGAGGAACCTGTTTGCAACACCCACTATGGTACATATGCTTAAATAACACCCTCTGACCTGACAACTACACAAACAGAATCCCCTTTAGAGGACCGTCTTGTAGCACCTGTCAAAGATCCTCCTGATCCTCTAACACGAGGTCTAAATGAAGAGATGGGGAATCTAACACCGCACCCACATGCTGTCTAACCCCACAGAGAAAACACAGGCAAAGTGAAATCCTTCCCAATCTGTCATCCACAACCAATCTGCCAGAAAGCAGCACGTATCTGTAAATATACTGTGGGAAGGAAAATGCATTGTTACTACACATAAAAACATCCTTCCGCTAGGAGAGAGGACCAAAATCTGTTCAGGGCTAGCCAGCAGCAAGAGGGTCTCTGAAGTACGTGCTTCCTCAAAGCCCTCAATCCTTTCCACTGTAAGTATTCGGCATGGCTTGAATCAATATTGCCAGTGCAAAATCTGTTCTTCATCAATGTCACAGTGTTAAGATGAGCCTATACTTTGCCTTGCCTTTCTGTTGGGATGGTCGTCAATCGTCAGCTGCTAGGATCATGATCTAATTCTCTGGAAGACAGCAGTGAGGTTATTGGGGGCAGTTCATTCATGTGGGAGTTTTCCTGCATTCATCACTGGACGGGGGTAGGTTTTCACAATAGGTCATATCTTTTACAACCTTTTTGTTCCACAGATAAATGTTGTTCTGATTGGAGAGGCAGAATTTGACAGTACCCCTCTGAAACACTTTCCCTCCAGCTCCACCAGTTTAATTAGCAAATACCAAGATGCACATTCCAGTTTCTTTCCCTAGGTATGTCCAGAGTCTAGCACAGTGGGACTTTGCTGATCACAAGAGTTTCTAAGTGCTATGTCAGTTGAAAATACTGTAATACTTTATTATGGTCTGGGTGTTTTCAGGCTGCTGCTTACAGATGTGGAGCCCAAGTAGAGTGTCTACATGCAAGCCATCGGACTAAGCTCCTGAATTATTAATGGACATACAACAAGTACTGTCAATACATGACCAGAGAGCTGGCCAGATGACTGAATTTAGGTGTCTAATCTATCTGTTTATAAAACATACAAATTCACCGCTTAGAGAAAAGAAAGAGAGAATGTGATGTGCAGGATATCTCACAGATCTGTGAAACAAAAATATTGGCTAGATAGAGAGATGGCAGCAGAATAATTCTTTCTCACAGAGAAGTGGTTCACCTGGGTCGGTATGAATGGAAGATGAGGTATACTGTCACACTAAATAAGGGGAAGATGAGACATCCTGGGATAAGAGAATTTTGCCCATATATTTGTCTTTAGTGCAATGCACCTCAAAAACTCAGCTGTATTGTTGATCTGAAAGTGCAGGACAGACAGAGTTCACTGGGGGGACAGTTAATTCATAGCAAAGGATGTTAAATCACTGCTCTGAATTAGCCAGTAATGGAAAGAGGTCCCCAGTAAAGACTGTTTGTAGGCAGGGAAGAGATGGAAGAGATTGCTCAGTCCAAATCACAGGCATCTCCATCACCAAAGTTACCAAACCAAACCTGTGAGCTCAGCCTAGGAAGGTGATCTACCCTTCCTTTCTCGAGGCTCCCCACTGTGATGGGGGAAAGCCATTTCCTTTTCGAGTCTTTGCCTGGTCTATGAATTAAGACACTGCTCTCTGGAGATATCCATCTGGAATGCATCTGACATATTTCTCCGGTGTTGCATTTGGCTCATGGGAATTGCTGTCCTCCTGAATAAGATCAGGGGTCCATCTACCCCATCTGCCTGTCTCCAAGAACAGACAACACCAGATGCTGGAGGTGAAGCTGCAGGAAACCCCTGTGGTCAGGGGTTATAGGATAGCCTACCTAGGGAGACATTTTGTTTCAAAAATCCTATTGCTGAATGTTAACGAATGGACTGGAACGTGAGGTTTCTGCCTTCTCTAAGAATATGTGCCTGTGAGCGAACACAAGAAGTTGCTATTTATGGGTAACCCTCCCTCAGCTGAGCTGCTGTAAATAACCATATACACCGATGGCCTGCTCCTGCTGAGAGAGAAAATGTGTTAGCTTAAAACTCATTGAACTCCTAGTTCAACCCTGACTCTTCCTAAAGAAATAAACTGCAGTAAAATAAGAGTTTGGCTCATGTTTGATCAGCTCTATCCATCTGAACACACCCCACTGTTCCTGAATCAAGTATGCATTGAAGCAAGATCGTACTGGAATAGCACAGCAAGTGAAACTGTGAGAGCTGGCTGTGTTAGGTACAGAGCTTTCACAACAGGGCATAAATCTTCTCTGAGAGCAGGAGGACAAAGGGAAGGTGAAAAGAAGAGGAAAAACAAGGTGCTGCTCTTATTTTCTATAAAAGACCCAGACAGAAAATGCAAACTTGAAGTTTTGACATGAGTGCTTAGATTCATATTTTTGTTTTACAGACTGAAAAAAATAGTAAAAGTCTTGCATTCCACAGCAGCAAGTCAGGACAAAGACAAGACTGAAACCATGTCTGCAGGAGGAGAAACTGCGAAGATGCAAGGCAGTTACCAAGAGAGAAAAGGAGCCAGTACTGTGGGAATGTGAGCGATACCTCCAGGGCTGACTAGTGGGAGACTGAAAGTAGCCTTCCAGTAAGGGCCTGGTCTGCAAAGCAATGGGGGTGCCTGAATGCATGGGTTTCCACTGATTAATTCCTTGCTCTGCAAAAAGAGTTGAGTGAAGGTAATGTTTAGGAAACAGAGGGAAAATGCACCTTCTGCAACTTTGTGGACTCCAGCACTGAACAATGTGGAAATCAGCACAGTGACTGTTTGCATCTACTGTAGGGCATTAAATGGTTGAAATCTTGTCAGCAGCAGTAAGAGCAACAGCCAGCGTTTCAGAGGGAGAGGTGTTACATACTTGATGAGAAAAGGTTAGAACTGATACAGTGGTGTTGGACTCAATCATGATTAACTACCTTGTACCAGTTCTGATCAGGAAAAAAACAAACAACAAAACCCTGTGGATTTCTGGATCCAAGTGTCCTATTCTTGGCTTTGCTGGATGGAGTCAGGCTAGCTTAGCCAGCAGGTAATGAGTAGCTAAGCAGGTCATTTGGCAGCCAGGATGACTGATGAATCCTGGGTTCCTATGGCTTTGTGCCTTGTGAGCCATCCCAGTTACCTGGTGTTAGAAAAAGGCTAGGCCCATGGCCTGGCTTTCCCTGGACACAGGCACTGAAGGAGTTTCCTTCCTCCAGCCAGTTGCTCATGTCATGCCATAATATGATCCAGTACACATGAGATGATGTTATGGGGGAAGAAAGACAAACCCACACAGTGTAGTCTCGTTGCTTTAGGAATCAGGGTGAACAAGATAACAGCCCTCCCTGAAATGTCTGCCTCTGAGAAATCACCCACTCCTGGTCTGCATCTGAGACACACTCAACCCTACCAACCCCCACCAGATGAACTCCCCATCCTGTTCTTAGGGAGTCCCAGACTTGACACATTTCCAGCCTTTCCCAGTAGCTTGTAAGGTTTCAGTGTTATCCTGCTCACCTTAGCAAAAATCCAAGACTGAATGGGATAAGACCCTTGAGCAACCTGACCTAACTTTGAAGTTAGCCCTGCTTTGAGCAGCAGTTTGGATTAGGGATCTCCCGCGGTGCCTTTCAACCTAAACTGTCCCAACCTAAACTGCCCTCCCAAGGGGACAGCCACCATTGGAGATGTGCCACACTGTTCCTGCTATCTGGACACAATCAGGCAATGATATGCTGAGCTGCCACAGCAATGCACTGGTTTGATTGCTGAAAGACAGCTGCCTCCAGCAAAGGTGGAAAAGGCAGTCTCCATTTGTTGGCTTTATTTAATCCTTCCCAAGCTTGTGCCAATCAACACAAAAGAGCTTCTCTCAGCAGAAAGACAGAAAGAAGGAACGAAGGAAGGAAAGAAAAATTAAATAAGCCCTCATTCAAGGAGCTAACCATCCTGTCAGCATAACACTTGAAGCTCCTGAGGGCTACCTTGTATCTCATCTCTCTGGCCTTTCAGATTCTCCTTTTCAGATTTCTCCTCCCCCTCCAAAAACAACCCAGCCTTCAAGCCAGTCCTGGCATCTCTCTCCCTCTTGTGCAATGTTTGCCTACTCCACGATCCCCTCTCCAGCAAGAAGTTTCTCCTGCTGTAATGAAAGCTGACAGCAAACAGGAACCAAGGCTCTTTTTCTGCAGAAATGCACACACCTCACAGATTCCTACATGCTTCTTGCTGTTGGCCATAATAAACTCTCCTGGCAGTGGTAAGCAGAATTAATGCATGTTTGAGTCCCCAGCTGGGGGGGCTGATGGCACAGCAGATAAAACAAAAATTACTATTGTATTTCCAAAACAGCACCAGGGGAGATGTCTTTCCATGTGACACCACATCGCAAGAAATCACATGGATTTTTGCTAATGTGAAGCTTCAGGGGATGGTTGTGTGAAGCAGAGACGCAATGGCTTTCTGCAGCTCTGCATCTGAGTCATTTCCAATTGACTATGCCCTCACACATATCAAAGGCTAAATCTGGAAAAATCTAGGCAGGATATGGGGCATTCAGGAAGAAGATACCTCCAGGATAAGATCTAACAGGTATCATCTCTGACACCAAATCGTTACAGGATACCACAGCACAGAGCTTATTAAGTAAGTCCAGTTGGGTCCGAGATTGCTTTATGTGCTGTGCACTCACGGCCAAGTTGAACATGAGGCAGGAGGAGTCTTCCTCTCCCTCTCCCTTCTCCTTCCAGCTTGGAGAATGAACTGAGCTCCCACGACAACCTCCCTTCCAAGACATCCCACACACATTGTCGATAGCAACCCCCTCCTCCCTGCTGCATACCAGCTATTTCATGGTGGTAAAACATGGTGCCTGTTTAACCACAGCCTCAAACTTATACAGCAGATTTAACACAAGGGGTCAGAAGTACTTCCTCCAGCCAAACAAGCAGTATGTCTCTGGAAAGAGCAGCATGTAGTTACCCAGGCAGGAATTAGGTAAAGGCAACAGAATCCTTTCCTGCAACACAGTTCCATGATGCTTTTAGTGACTGAAAGGACCTCTGTGTCCCTTTGCTATGTGTGGGTATGTGCCTTTAAGGCAAAGATCCATCTCTCTTTTTCATCCATTGCATGAACAGCTGAGTCTGCACTAGGAGGCCATATCAACCCAAACTCCAGAGCTCTGCAGGCTGCAGTGAGATGCTGAGCACTCATCTGGATGAACTAGATGCAGAAAAACTATAAACTAAGCTTGGACTTCCTAGAGATACCTCCCGTTCAGTATCCAGCTGAAGAACTGACTGCTTTCCTTGCAGTCTAGACTGCAAACATTTGTCCAGCTTGGGATGCTCAGGCCATTTGCATTGCCATACAGATACTATACTACAAGACTCTTTAGAGGCAGCTTCTCTTTTCCACACCGCTAAGCTGGTGATGTGTAGATCTACAGGATAGTCCAGCCAGACAGATTTAGCGCTCTTGTGTCTAGTAGATTTTAGAGAAGTAATGGCAAAATGCCATCAAATATCCAGGATCTAAATGAGTTGTGCACTGAGTAGGCCCACTGAGAGACTATCCTCGCACTGAAGACATTATCGCAATACAGAGAGGATAATGCCGTGAAAAGAGGGTGGTATTACCACAAGGAAAATGCCCCACCACAGGAACAGTGGTGAGGGCAGGTTCTGCAAGTACCTGTCTCTCTCCATTAGCTTGAATCTCAGAGGTCCCTTCCAACCTCAGCCACACTACAATTCTATAAGGAATCCACACTACTGGCTTAATCTGTAGACAGCAAATCCCATGGCTAAGTGACTTCCCTAAGCTCAGATGAAGTCCCTGGCTGAATCAGGAACTGAACCACTCTTTTTCATATCTTTCCACATCTAGCCATCCCTCCCATCACTTGAATTTGCCACTTTTGTCAAAGCCTCTTGAAAACTAACAAAACTTCAGCATTTAAAGCCCTGTCTCTTTAAACACCACAGTGTCCCTAAAGGATGAAAGCCAGTCCCACACAAATTGCTGGTACCAGGAGTTAAATGGGTTGCTGAAATTCTGCTGCTTCTGTCTTTGTGCCTGACTTCCACCCTCCAAAAGCTGAGCTCACACAGGTCTCTGTTTCTGCTCACAGTGCCAACACTTTGCCCTTCTCCTTTTGTTCAAAACTGCTGGAAAAGGAGGACTGTTTCTTCAGCAGTTATTTGAAACCTTGGTGATTGTATTTTTCATTGCACAAGAGGATGGAGGGGGTGGAGATTAGACATTGCCTATAGCAAACTAGCAGTATTTCACTACCTCTGTGATGAGAGAGTTTCCAAAACCTTCGTAATCTGCTCATGAAAGAACACACTGACCGTGAACTTATTTCTTCCAACCTCATTTGCTAGCTTTGACCCTAGACCTTCCTCCTGGTTTAGGATATTGGCTGAAATCTTGCTGTTGGGATTAATCTCTCTCTCTCTCTCTAACTGACCTCTGGAAGGGAAAACAAGTTTTGCCTTCCAGGGAATTAAGAAAAGGTTTGCAAAGCACCCAGAAGGTAATTAGCAAGCCTTTTCTTTATGCACAGCAGTGTCAGTGAAATCAAGATTTATCACATGACGACTTGGACCCAAAAGGAGTAGGAAGCGTGAAGTAGTTTTCCTGTTGGAATCAGTTTTCTCATCCCTATGTTTTATCAGTTTGGCTGGGAGAGGAGAATGGGAGCCACAAATGATGCATCTGTAACCACAGAGTGACTCAGCTCCGGATCTGATACTACGAATGCCCCTTCTTCTCTTAGCCTCTTGCCTTAGTCAAGACCACACAATGTCCTTAGGCTGCTGACAGTTCCTCGGCAGCTGAGTTCCAGTTTATTCCTATAGACTTTTATGGCTACATATATAATCCTGAGACAATTTAATCTTTAAGTATCATCAAGTTTATGCTCTTTGATCTGGCAAATCCGGCCTCTTTTTTTCTTTTCTTTTCAACAGTCTTTGTGGTTAATCTTTTGCCTGCTGCAATGTTGTTGCTCTGCAACTGTAGCAGGTCAGGGAACTCAGCTGCTGACTCTGCAAATATTGTTCTTAATCACGGTTTGATGGCTTTTCATCCATAATGACAGCCAAACAACCTTGAGCAGGGGTCCTGTTCCATACGTGAGTTAGCTGAGTTTTGATAGTTAGACACAAAAAAAAAAAACCAACCCAAAACGAAAAAACACAACCACACACACACAAACCCTACAGCAAGCACCTAAGTGGCTGTAAAAGCAAGTCACTTTTTACACAGCAGCACCCAACCAGGGAGGTTATGGCCAACTGGTCAGCTGAATTCCCTTCTTTTCAATGACCCAATTCACTCCTTTCACTTGTGAATCAGAGGTATCCTTCAGAATTTGGCAAGAGGAGGGGTGCCAGATTCTTGGTCCAATCCCATCTGACGGACCCACAGTCCATTCTTCCCTCTGTAGGCCCCATCCAGTAAAGCCCTTAAGCACGTGCAAAAAACCCCTTGACTTCAGTGGAATTTCTCACTGGCTTAACACTAAGCATATGGTTGCATTCATACCATTGCCTCAGCATGCTTCTCCAATGGCTGTGTAACATGCCCGTGACCTGGTAAGCGGCTGACACATTCCACCTACAACAGTTCTCCACTCTGCAAAGTGATTTCTGCATCCAGAGAGTGGGAGGTTACAGAATCATAAAATCATTTAGATTGGAAAAGGCTCTTAAAATCATCAAATCTAACTGTTAACCTAGCATTGCCAAGTCCACCACTAAACCATGTCCCCAAGTGCCACGTCTACACATCTTTTAAATATCTCCAGGGATGGTGACACAGCCACGTCCCTGGGCAGCCTGTTCCAATGCTTCACCCTTTTGGTGAAGAAGTTTTTCCTAATATCCAATCTAAACCTCCCCTGGAGCAACTCAAGGCTGTTTCCATTTGTCCTATGACTTGTTACATGGGACACCTCCACCTCACTACAATCTCCTTTCAGGTAGCTGTAGAGAGGGGTAAGATCTCCCCTGAGTCTCCTTTTCTCCAGGCTAAACAATCCCAGCTCCCTCAGCCACTCCTCATAAGACTTGTGCTCCAGACCCTTCACCAGCTTCATTGCCATTCTTTGGCACATGTTCCAGCACCTTCTTCCAGCATGTTCTTGTCATGAGGGGCCCAAAACTGAACACAGTATTCCAGGTGCAGCCTCACCAGTGCCACATACAGGGGGACCATCACTGCCTCAGTCTTGCTGGCCACACCATTTTGGATAAAAGCCAGATGCTATTGGCCTTCTTGGCCACCTGGGCACACTGCTGGCTCACATTCAGCTGACCATCAGCCAGCACACCCAGGTCCCTTTACACCATGCAACTTTACAGCCACTCTTCCCCAAGCCTGTAGCGTTACGTGGGGTTGCTGTGACACAAGCACAGGACCTGGCATGTCTCCTTGTTGAACCTCATACAACTGACCTCAGTTCACCGATCCAGCCTGTCCCGATCCCTCTGAAGACCCTTCCTGCCCTCCAGCAGATCAACATTTCTGCCCAACTTGGTGTTATCTACAAGCTTACTGAGAGTGCACTTGATCCCCCATCCAGATCGTTGATAAAGATATTAAAAAAAACTGGCCCCAGTACTGAGCCCTGGGGAACACCACTTGTGACCAGCTACCAATTGGATTTAATTCCATTCACCACAGCTCTTTGGGTTCAGCCATCCAGTCAGTGTTTTACCCAGCAAACCGTAAACTTGTCTAAGCCATGAGCAGCCACCTTCAGCACAAGAAATGCCTAATCGCTAAATATCCTTTTATTTATTTCTTATCTTTGTGCTCAGCACTCAGCAATGCATTAAGCTGTCAGAAGGGCAGGGAAAGGGGGGAAATTCCTGTTTAGTTTGCTTCTTATCAATCACTGAAACAGGCTATAAGAGAAAAAGGAGTATGAGGACCTGAGTAAAACAGACCCAAGCAGGCCCACTACCTGCAAGGATCGCAATATTACATGACAGGGAGAAAAACTTAATACCTTGAGGAAAAGATACTGACTTTAAAGAGAGCTGGAAGCAGGCAGTAATCTGCCCATAGACTTGCCAGACAGGTAAGAAAATTCTCTCTGTGGATGATAAACCCATGGCCAATACTTCATGCCCTTTTACTCTTCTCTTTTAAGAACAACCATGCTTTCTCCAGCTGCTTTTCTTCATCTCTTTCATATGGCCAAAAAAGCTTGGCCAGAGATTTTCTCACCTGTAGGGCTTGTCCTTCTCTCCTCTCCTCTCCTCTCCCATGGCTGTGGTGGACCTACAAAAACTACAGTTTAGAGGCTAGCTACAGAGATGCCTAAGGAAGCATTGCATGGAAACTGTAGCTGGGACAGGATAGATGGAGCAGGATTCAGAATTTGCTGTAAAGAAAAAGACTAAAAAGTTCTTCTAGGAACATTTTATTTAAGAAGTTGGTCCGCCTACAATTTAAGTCCGTGTCTGTTCTGTCACAATTCCAGCTCCATCTCACCAATGCAAACACACTGAGGAGGATCTTTAGAAACCCAGTCTAATGAGATTTGTTCACGTCTCCCATGAGACTGAGCTGAACCAGGCCAACTTCTATTGATCTTTCACCTGTCCCTGCACCAAAGGACTTAGCAAAAGACACTGACTTTGTGTTGGTTTTGTTTGTTGACCTCACTGGATTTTACTGCTACAGTTCTGCTGCCCCAGTCATGTGTGTGCTTTGGCAGAGGGTGAATAACTTCAGAAATGTTGACATCTGCCCCATGTTTCTTTAGCAGGGTTTGGAGCTCATGGGGGATCTTTACTTTTGGAAAGCTGGGGGGAGAAAGTTGTTGACTGAGACACAAGTGACTCAACAAAAAAAAACTTGAGCTAGAAATGTGCATTATAAAGAATTCTTCTCCTTGCTAGAAGGGCTACAGTTAACTTTGAAGAGATAAGAAAGCAGGTAAACTTGTACAACCCATCCCCACCCTCCTTCTATTTGCTTTGCAATATTCAGGTTTAGAGTACTTAAAGTACTTTGTGTTGCAAGAGCAGTCACCTGGCTTCAATCCTTCAAAGCCTTTCTGACTTCCCACTGACCAGTTCATCTGGGAATTACTTTGCCTAGTAAAGAAGCATCTGTCATTGGCCAGAATTGGCAAAGTGATGACATGAAGACTGAATTTGGTATGGTGCTTCTACAGACCCTGGAAGCAGAGGTCTTGAAGGAAAAGAACAAGAGTAGGATAGGAAACATTCCCTTAATCTTCTCCTTCCTACAGTCTCAGAAATTGTGGGACACCTTTAATTACATGAAACCTCTTGACTGAGATCAAAGATAAGTCAGGTTTATAAAAAGCCCTGATCTTGGCCGGGACCAGATTCCAAATACATTTTCTGATGCTTCTTCCACCTTTTTTCCAATCCCCAAACTACAGAGGACAAAGTCTGTGTTGCCTTTCAAGATGTGACTCTCCCACACCCAACTCATTCAGACAAATAGATACAACAGATGTCTTTATGTCATGACATCCTTAAGCAGTTAGCATCCCTCTAGAATGTGGGATCTTACCCACCCATCCACTCATCCATCCATCCATCAAAAATGCCATGCTACCTTTTGTCAGGTCTCTGCATACGTGGTCCAGAGATCCACTACTGTTACGAGGGACACTGAATGGGACTGAGCTTCTGCTTGAGTAGATACCCATGAGAAATATGTATTTCAGATCCTATCTCAGGGTGCTAAATTAAGACGTTCCAGCTGAAGACTTTGGTATATAAAATTTGACAAAACAAAGGAGGTGTTTGCCCTGTGTAGGTTACTGGCTACAGCTCACATGATGGACTGAAAGTTGCTGAGAGAAGATAGGTCTGACTGTTTCTGCCATAAATGTGTGTCTGAGCTGGCAAGAAAATAACTTTTTCTGCAGTATAAAAGCATATAAAAGAATATTTTGCCATAATCTCTGCACCAGGATGGAAATAACTAGAAATAAATCCAAATGGAAATTGCCAACCGGTCACAGTTTACAAGGAAAATTTTGGAGAAGAAAAATGGTTCTGTTGGCTTTTCAATTCCTTATTTCTTCAAATAAAACCAAGTTGAGAGCGTGCAATGGACTAGTGGAAGATTCAAAAGTGTAATGTTGGCCTTCATAAGAATCCCCTTCTCTGAAAGAAATATTTTCATCTGTCCCACTTACTTACAAAATGGATCAACCAGAAGTAGTATAGTGTGCCTTCTGGTAAAAGATCTAAGACAAACATCCTTAGACTTAATGACTCGGCCTTAGATTAGTCTCCCAGGAGGGAAAAAAAACCACTGGTCCCATTTTCTAAATCATTCCAAACTAAACTAATCATATAGCTGTGATAATTAATGATTTATCCTTTCAATAGACAGAGAGAACAAATGAGAATATTAATAGCTTTATTGCATCTCTACTTTGATATCTGTAATTTCATAAACACAGTACTCATGTTGAGTGTTCAAAGTAAATAATAATGCAGTTTGAATTCATGTAGAAAAATGGGTAAATGTTCCATGACCACAGGTCTTCAGGGGATGGCAGAAAGCAGCTTGCTTTCAAGGGCTAGCTACATATAATAGAAGTTCAAATGATGCACAAGAGATTTACTTGGTGACTGCGGCTTTTTCTCTCAGCAAATGGTCATGACCAAGACTTCAGTATTCTCAGAAGTGTTCATTATGGGGGATTTATTTGTGAATTTCCTAAGCAAGCAAATTGCTTTCCACAAATTATTAATACCTCCAACTACTTTAGACTACTGATATTTTTTGACTGTTTGAATAGCCTGACATCAGTGTATGGGAAGCGTTGTAATTTTTGCAAGTCTGTAATGGTAAAACAAAAGAAAATAGATGGGAAGTGACCTTATTTTGCTCCCACTACCACCTAACTAAACCATTCACTTTAGAACAGAGAAACAGATCCTCCAGAGGCACCAGTCCTTCACCTTTGACTATAGCATGAGCCTAGAGAACTAGAAAAGATTATGTTTGTTTAAAGCTTAGGATAAAGAGTTGTGAAATGAATTCCACCTCTAATTTCATCCTCTGCTGCATTTTCTCACTCCTAGCCATAAGTGGATTTGCATTGAAGGAAAATTTTATTTTGTGGCTGTCATCAAACATGATTGCCCCTAACCAATTTGAGATCTTCGTGGAGCACCTTTCCAAGAAAGTCTGAGCCTCCACAACTCTCGTGGAGATCCCCAGCACCTCGCCACACTTGTCCTTTCACCAGCTGGTGTCCTCGCTGCCAGCAGCATTGCATTTCAGTGGCACGTCCATTTCCACACGGAGAAATGCTGGTGCACACAAAGCATATTAAGCCTGTCTCCAAATCAGCATACAGATGCAACACACAGCACTGAGTTATTATTTACTAATTATTGTGCAGATTCGCACAATGGAGGAAGAAAACCCCTTTATCTTTGGTGACTGATTAGCCAAGAGCCATGAGGGACGAGGAATGTAATCCAGATACACCACCAAAGCAAGAGCAGCGAAATTCTGGAACAGATGGTCTGGAAAGTTTGTGAAATCTCCATTACTAAGGGATTTTAAGAGCAGTCCAGGCAAAGACTGCTTTCAGTTGAGTTGCTGTTTTCCTGGGGAAGGTCAGTGCAGTGAATCACCTCCCAGGATCCCTCCCATCTCTTTTCTGTGGCTCTAAAAATTCCCTTTTCTCTGAAACATTCTAAGTGTATTTGCACACAAGAGCTGCCATGCACCGAGGTGTTCCAGAGGTGAGCAGCACATCGAATACACACTTTCTTGACAGATTGCCTTGCCTGAGTGAAAGGTGAATGGTTTTCTGGAGACTGAAACATAGACATTATAATGAAGGGAGCAGCAAAATCCACCACAGGTAGGGTTTTCACCTACTGCAGCACTCCTTGGAGCAGATATCCACAGAAAAGGTGTGACTTGCTAGGACAAGAGTTTGATGGGGATGAGTCCCCGTGGATAAGGGTCTTTGTACTTCCTTCTCTCAGGGAAGCAAAAGCCCAGTGCAGGAGAGCCTCCACTGACACTGGTCTCAGCCCCAGCCTGGGGAAGAGACAGCAGCTCTCCCGCTGGGCACACAGCAGCCAGATGCGCATCACCTTTGCGCCCAGCAGCTAGAAATGCTGAGGCACCCCCAGGCTGCTTTAATAAAAACCCTGGCCCAAGTCTAGTTAAGAAACAGCCCATTTCTCCTCTAGAACAGCATGCTGGACCTCCCCAGGGTACAGCAGCAATACAATGACAACACAACCTGAGGAGACTCAGTCCCAAATCTGAGCTGCCAGCTCAAGGTCTCCAGCAGAGCCCTTCTGTCCCAGGCCAGAAGTGAGGGAACAGCAACTCTATTTTTGTCTGCCACCACTGCTGACAGCATTTCTCTCCGGTGCAGATTACAACAAGCAGCCTCTTGCCCTCCCTACCTGGCCCGTCATCTGCACAGCCCCTTAAATTCTGCCATAAAACTGAAAAAACCTGGTTAAGCAGAGGAGGGGAATGTTTTGAAATAGCTCTTCACCGTTGACTCCTTGGTTCTAACGCAGAGTTCAGGTCGCAGCAGACTCACTTGTTTGCTTATATTTAAAAGGAAGGGGGTGGAAGGGAGGAAAGGAGGAGGAGATGGGACAGGAGACGTGCAAACCTTTTGTTTTCAGGCAGAGCAAGAGCACCCTCTGCAGCTTACTGCACAAAGCACAGACAGGCTGGGAAGGGAGGGTGGATTACCTTACTGTCTCAGGAAGAAAGGATAGAAAGCGGCAAAGTACCAACTGACCCTCAGGTCACGAGTGTTTCCTGGGTCCTAATGGCCTCCAGGCCCTTTGCAGTGCTCTCAGACCTCTTAAGCAGACCAGCTTAGCCTGTCAAGGCACATACAGGCTTGCAAGTGTCTCCACAGCCAGATGACCTGGGGTTTAGGGGAGAGTGAAGGTCACTTTGGTTCATTGCAGTTCCGATCTGGAAAGGCATTTGAACCAGCTTCAAGGGCTGAGATCAGAGAAAGGCTGATCTGACTCTTCGATTGTTGCAGTGTTTCCAGACATAAGTATTGGAGCACCACTACATCAACAGGATCAGAAAATCCCCGGATTTCTTGGTTGTCAAGAGACTTCACAAGAATGCAAAATGATGCTTCATTTTTTTATTGGACTCTAGGTGCTTTTTGTCATTAACTCAGGTTTTCCTTCCTGATTGTGGAAGTTAGAAATTTGTTCTCTTTCTCAGAAAGTAAAAACTAAGAGTCCTGCCTTATGAAGAGCACATGAATCTCAAAGCTGCACCTTCATGGCAACAACCAAAACCTGTTGGACTGAGGAATGAAGTATACAGCTTTTAGTCTCCACCCCACCCCTTCCCATCTTCACTTATGAATACAGTTTTGTATCCTGCTTGTATTAAAGATTAGATTATTTTGTGTTTAGAAACAAAAAGAAAAGCCCTTCCTCCATCTTCTATCTGACCTTAGAGACAGTGAGGCACCTCTGCTCCTGCAGGTCCACAGAGCCTCTGTCGATTGTCACAAGAAAATACTGTGAATTTCACACCCAGGGCCACCCTGGATATCTGCAGTAGCACAAGGATGTGAAGGGACCTATTGTGTTGCAGAACCAAGATCTCTGTCATGGCAGGCCATTGAGTCCTACCTTCTCCATAGAATCATCAGCATCCGTCACGCAAGAACATCCTAGCTGAGATGAGGGAGTTAAAACTTTTTATGACCCTAGTGCAACCCTTTCTACAGATTTTCCTGACAACAGGTGAGCATAGGGCAGTTAATAAAACAGACTAGGGTGGAGTGTGGCCAATATGGGCTAAGGATGACTAGAAAAGAGTATTTATTTGAAGGGGTTGGGGGACAGGAGAGAGAGTTACATCATTTAATATTTTAATTAAATGCACTGTAGATATGGCTAATGATACTACAATAGGAAAGTGGCAGAACATCTCCTTATTTGTATTTAAAACACTTCACAGGACAGGTCTCCAAGAAGCTGATGTTCAACCTCTTGATTCAACTCTTGCTCCTAGAGAAGGTTAAAAGGAAAATCCTCTACAGAAATCTAGAGAGCTTAAACGTCTCCTTGGCATGTATATTCATTGAAATGGCTTGGCTTTTCCCATTGAATTCCAAGAATTAAATGATTTAGGGTTGGTAAGGAAAGAAGAACAGACAACCATTACCTTTTGGCTTAGAACAGAATTGGTAGGTTTTTCCATTTTCCAACAACAAAAAGAGGTAAAGTGGCACTTTCCAAAACTCCAGCTCCAGCTCCTCACTATGAACGGACCAAAGCCATTTTGCCATTGTTTTAAAGTACACTTGTTGAGTCATCCAACATCTCTGTGATCAGCTGCATGCCACTAGAGCACCAAAAAGAAGCCAAGTTCCTTGTCAGCAAGCACCAGCATCTTGTTGCACCTGATGACTTGTGCAAAAGTCCCATAAAAGTCGATGAGCTATTTCTTGTGAAGTTTTGCATTATTTCACATCTATTTCTGAAGGGCAGGCAAGCTAATGAAATAATAACCAGGAAACCAATTCTGTGGCTTTCCACAGGATTTGATCCAGTTTTTCTCTCTCATTGTAACAGACATTTGCAAATGGATTGATTGTCCCTGGATTTTTCTTCAGCAGAAATATAAGCTGAATTTTGCTGAAAGCTGGAGCCCATTTGGCTTCTTTGGAGATCTGAACCATATTATATTAACTAGAAGTGACACAGCTACACCCAGGCACTCCAAAGCTTCTAAATTCTGGAATCAGACCTGACTCATGAGTTGGCTGGTCTCATGTCCAAAACTATGAACAACGCTTGCTTTCTCCCAGCTGAAAGGATAGGTTGACTTGAAAATGGACCAGATTCATTAGGTCCCTTTGTTTTTCCTCGGGCATATCCGCAAACCTAAACTGCTGGCACTTGTCTTCTCTCCCAGCTGCAAAACCCCTGGATCTCAGCATGTACTGAAAGGCCTGACTTCTTTTGCATCTTGCCTCTACACACAGATTTTGTCTTCATAACAGGTCTTGGAAAGATGGACCATGCTCCCTGCAGTATAGGTGCACTTGAAAGAAACCCTTGTGGTACTGCTGTGATACAGGGATGCATCTGCAGAACATGGCAATATCTCTACATCCGTTTGAGGCCAGGAACCTCACCCACATCCTATAGGTGTTCTTGCACCTCTCCCACTGTAGTCCCCAGAAATGCAGAAGTCAAGCCAGGAGGAACAGAGAAGATGACCTGGAGACAGTCATCTTCTTGCTGGGGCAAAAGCACCAGGTTTTCTGAAGGGACACAACACCTGGTGCTGCTGGAAAAGTCAGGAGGCTGCTACTATTTGAGAGCTAGTAGAAAAGCATCCCGAGATTTTTCAGTGCTGCAGAGAGTCTGAAACTGTTTCATTCAAGCAAGGTTCCTAGGTGCCCTGCTCATCTCTTGCACACACAGCTAGCTCCTTGCCCCTAGTTAGTTTTTTATGCAACTTATCCCTTGAGCAGGTACTGTGGTCACAGCCCAGGCCAGACAAAGCCTCTCATCCCAACAGGGAGCAGTCCAGACAATTCAAGCAGAGAAAAGTGCCCCTCAAACCACAGGGATCTTCTGACTTTTCTTCTGACTTAAATCCTGTATTCTTTTTGCATAATGCTTCATTTTGCATTTCAAAAGCCAAGCCCTAGCCTTTCTTCTTGCACGTAATTAGCTGGAGAAATGCCAATACCCCCCAGTGTCTTTTTCAGGGCCCATAAAGAGTTAGGATATTCCTGATGCAATTCTCTGTACCTCCACCTCCTCATTAAAGTCAAAGGCATCCTCAGCAGCTTACCTTGAACACTTCATAGGGCAAGTTCTTCTTGATGTATGCTTTAAAGTCTTAAACTGGGACTCATGCATTGGTGATGCTCTACCCATGGTTAGGTGGAGGAGCACCATCAAGGAAAGTCATAGAATCCCAATGACACCACCCCCTAGTCAAAATGAGACAGTAGTCCTGAGTGCTCACCCACGAAGTATCATGTGCAAACACCAGGCATCGTCCATCTGAGTTTCAGCGTGTGCCTCCAAATAGGCTTGAGTTACGGTGCTGCCTGTGCGGCCTCAGAGGCAGCTGCTGGGGTCACAGAGAGCACCTTAAAATCAAGGGTGGCTACAGCTAAACAGTGGCCACATGAACCTCAGCTGCAACAAAAGAGGTTTGTAAATTCAAGAGAAATAAACCCTTTCCAAAGGGAAAACACAATATTTCACTCACGTTTAGTCTGTGCCTACCTGACAAGGATAGTTAGGCATAATTACCCTCAATTTCCAAAAAAGGGAGGAAAACATGGAGGTTAAGTTTTTTGCCCAAGGGCCTTTTATGTTGCAGTGTTTCAAAGACCAGCATTTTGAGTATGGACTCTAAACCACCGGTTTCAAAGCTGGGATTTGAAAGGGTTTCCAGGCAAATATCTTTGGCAAACCAAAGAACATCACAGCACAGAAAACCAGCCCAGTCTTTCTCACTCCCAACAAACAGTGCAATGCTTTGGACCAACCAGACCTTGTCTGAGATGTCTAAAGTTGGGCACAACTGAACATCTAGCATAGCTGAGCCACTACTACAAGTGCAATGACAAAGAGTAAAGTCTCTGTTTGTTGCCCATTTTATGCAACTTTGATAGCTTCACAGCAATTAGTTGAGCAATTAGACATTTTGCATTTGCATGCACAATTTCACATCTATATAGTCTGAGAATCTGGCTCCAGGCTAATGCTTGCCAACAATATCAGGCCATCAGTGTTTGAGCAGGATGCAGTGTGGCCCATATTCAAACAATATGTCTCATTTCTATATGGATGGTCTCTTTTAAATGTTCCAATCCAAACAGCAGGATTGTCAGCTCCCTGCAGCCCCCACTGTCCAAGATCTAATGTGTCTCCTGGTCACCCAAGGCAAGAAACCTCTCTCTCACTCCAAAGCCAACTTACATGCCTCAAAATTTTGCCCTTATTTCCTTAATCAAACTGGTGATGGGTTTGGATATGATTTCTTCAGTCTGAAGACCCTCCTGTCATGGCCACATGCTCCTCATTTTGCATAACATTTTTGCTTGCACAGACAATCCTTTGTACGTGCAAAAGCTCGCATTTGTGCTTGCCAGTCAAGCAAACCATTGTCTGCTTAGCCTGTCTTTGTGCCTGCAAAAATTCTAGGGCAAATGCAAAGGCTGGACAGAAGAGCCTTTGGGACTCCAATTTTCTTAGCAGCCAAAGCCAAACACATTTCTAACTCACAACGACCATATCACAGTGAATGCAAGCACACATCCATCCATCCCAGCACAAAGACTGAAGTCCTGGTCCTGTCCAAACTGATGGGAGCCTTGCCTCTGATTTCCAAAAGATGCCTGAATTTCCCTTCTGTGTTTGGTTTTTTTTTCCAAGTCTTCCCCTTAGCAGAAACGATGCTCCTCAGTTGCATGTGCTCTGCCACTTGCAGCAGTGGAGGCAGCCACATGACCCAAAGTAATTAAGGCACCGAGAGCTCCGGCCGGCTTGTTCTTGCATTCTGTTTGGTCACAAAAGAGCAGTCATGGACCGTTTCAACCGAAAATAGACCTGAACACAGAGACTTCATTGTCCTGAGGCCAGAAGAGATGGCTGCTGGGAAGAATTTGAAAGGCATAGGTTTCGGTATATATGTTGCTTTTCCATGAAACTATATACACTTTTGCAAATTATAAGCCGTTTCCTGTCTATGTTCCAGCACTTTGGGCTCAAATTAAAATCTCCTTAAAATCAGACCAGCAGGGGAGGGGGAAGAAGGAGGAGGTGTTTGCAGGAGTTCTTGAGCAAATGGCAGGAATTCAAGGTCTTGTCCTCTCTAATTCCTCCCCTATAAAGGAACGTACTTCACCAGGTTGCCACATACTGAAATAAACTTGGCAGTGGTGAGAGAAGAGATGTTTTCCTTTGCATTTTTTAATGCTTTTGGCTTGGACTGCATTCTCATTGCTTCTTCCTATTGCATTCTCCTGCCTTTCCATCCAGGTGCCACTTAGCACACTGGCCCTTTTGCCTGGGGACACGGCAATAAAAGAAACCATTCCACTAGGCTGTGATGTTTTCCTTCCCCTTTGCCACTGGCGACCAGCAGGCCTCCAGGCAGGAGGCATTGGCCAAGGGATAGGAAATGTTTTATATGCCCCTTGCATGGGGCTTGCTTGCATACCAATTACAGCCTGGCTCGCCTCTGTGTCCCCCCTGAGGGCTGAGAACATCTGGAAGCATTCACAGTCCAAGCACAATCCGGGCCAAGTCTCAAATTGGAGGGAAAACAAACCAGGGAGCCCGGGAAGTCAGCAGAGCGAGGTTCACTGAGGCACACCAGGGACCTGCCTCTGATGTCTCTGCTCCTCTCTCTGCTGCGTGATGGGAGTGCTACGGAGTGAAGATATCCACCTGTCTGCTGACCCCATGCCACGCCTCTTTGCTGTCTCTAGGGATCTTCTCATCAGTATGAAGGATCTATCTCACAGGCTGCTTTCCTGCTGTTCTTGAGAAGGACTTGGTGTTCCAGTCTCAAACTCAATATTCACAGATTTCAAGCCTTGATCTTTTCCAGCCTCCTTAAACTGGTCTCCTGTTTCCCTGGATCAGGTTTTCCAGTGCATCTTGGGTGCCTTGAGAGAGCACACAGCCCCACCGAGACATGGGCAGGCACTTCAGCTCCCAGGAGAGCTGTTTTCTCTCACACTAGTGCTCAGTCATGGCTCATCTTCAGGCACCTCTTTCAGCCAGTGAAAACAGCTCAGCACCTGCCAGAGGACAATTTGGCCCATGCACTTTACACACTGACCCAAGGTTGGTGTGGTGACCAGAGGAACCAGTCTGATTTTGCTGATGTTGCTCTGCAGGGATGAACACCATCTTCCTTGAGTGTAGTGTTGTGCAGGGGTAGAGTGCTCAGTGTCAGTTGGCTGTGCCAGCACAGAGCTCACTGTAAGGTAACTTATCCTACTTCTCAGGTGGGTTTTCTAGGCTGTGTTCAGTTCCATGTTGCCCTGGCTGAGTCAATACTGTGGTCTAGACACCTCTTTTAAAAGCTGAAACTCAAAGTGAAGAAACCAAAGAGAATGATTTGGTGTGGAAGAGAATATGGACTGGCCTTCATGGTTTTTTTCCTGATAGTTGTGTTTATAATAAAAGATAATGCCATACCAGAGACATCTATGGACCAAATACATGCATGATTTGTAGTCCAACATTAGCTCCCAGTCCAGGTTTTCATCCAATATCACAGAAACCAAGAACAGTCTTTCTAGTTGTATCCTTGGTGGAGAAAGGTAGGGAAAAAAAATGTGGAGTAAGCTTTTGGACTATTATTTTCTTTGGCTTCTGTTCCATTCCACATACACATAAAGACAAAGACATAAAGACAGAAGGTAGGCAGTTAATATGTTGGTTTGCTACACTAATTGGAGTTTCAGAGCCCTACAAGGCAGGCAGCACAACTGTGATCCTATCCCACCTCAGCTTTCTAATGTTTGGCTGCAACAGACCATTCCTTTATTTGCAGATGGCTCAGAGTAAGGTACATTTCAGAGGAGCAGCAGCAGAATCTATGTCCTCCTAACCTGGAGTCGGGAGAGGAGACTGACTTTGCAGTGCCTGATGCCTACAGCTCATGTTCCCACAGGATGCTGGCCTTGGTAATTCCAAATCTCGAGTAAGGTCCTTGGCTCTTCAACACGGTAGGAATGGCAATCTGTGTTTTAAGTCATGGGGGTATGGAGCTGTCTCTGCCAGTTCTGTTTGACCTTTGCCGATTTACTCCCCTCACACAGCCTTGTTCACATCTAAATATTGTTCCTTTCTCTTTTGACATACATGCAACTTTGAAGGCAGAGTGGATGGTTGCTATCATGAATCCAGCCCAAGTCAGAACCAAGGAAAGAAACAGGCAATCTGGTGGGGAGACCATGGTTTAGCAAGAGTAAAGGGAATAAAAGATCCTCCACTGGGACACAGGTAGCCTGGCAGACAAGGACATGTATTCATTTCAGACAATATAAATCAGGATTCAATTGTGGCTTAACATTTTATGTGGGGAATCTCATGGCAGCAGATAGATCTGTAGTCAAGTCTGTTTAGGTGGTCATCACAAGCAGGTACAGAACCAGCAAGAACAGCATTTCCCTTCTTGTGCTCTCAACTTGCTTCAGCTCTGCTGCTAAGGCCAAGCAATGCTGAGAACAAAGAAATTCCTTCATTTTTGCCAGCTTCAGCTGGAAGACCCAGAGGTCTGAACTCAGCTAAATAAGCAAATTTTTCTAAATCTGAATTTTATGAAGGAGGAAAAAATAATACAGAGAGCACAATAATGCAGAAAGCATGCTGTATCTCCTCCATGCCCATGGTGTGCCTTCTGCTTGAGGGTGCAGAGTCAATGTGCAGAGCTCAGAGGAGGATCTTTCCTACTCACCCACAAGCAATTGCCTTGGGAAGAGTATGTCTGTAGGCACAAGCCTGCTCTGCCCTCACCTCCATGCTGAACGCAAAGGAAGTTGTAGCTGCAGTGGGCAATTTCCAGATCTACCCAGTCCCCAGCTGCTCTTGGAGCCATCTTGCTGCTCTGCTCCCCCTGTCCACCATCAGCTCCTTGAGATGTGGTATGCAGGTTCCTTTGCTTTGCACGTCATCACAACCTGATACATCACTCAGTCCCAAAAGAGTTAACAGCTCTGCAGTGTTGCTGTGGGTTCTTTTCCCCATACAAAGCAAAACACAAAAGCCTGTGTTGAAAGGCCTGTGGACGACAGGTATATTTTGTCTCTCCTTAGGGTGCTCGGAAGTACTGAGAAGGTAGATTTTTGCCTAACGAGGGGAAGAAAGAGAGGGAGGAAAAAAACCCTGGGGAATCCCCTTCCATTATATTTTCCACACAAGCAAATGAAACAAGGTAGGGTTTGGTACAGCATTTGGGGTTTTTCTAATCAAGATGGTTAAGTGATGTCTGAAACCCACGTAGACAGGGATTCCCTTTGGTCTTGCGGCAATGCTCTGTGTGCTGGTCTCGTAATCCTACAAAGCAACAGTGGGTTTTAAGAGTGCGGTTGTATTTGT
Organism: Falco cherrug; assembly: GCF_023634085.1. NCBI lineage: Eukaryota > Metazoa > Chordata > Aves > Falconiformes > Falconidae > Falco > Falco cherrug. The sequence goes on along the minus strand of NC_073704.1, from coordinate 26,299,313 downwards.
CCATGCCCTTCTCCCCATTTACTGAGAGTTCCAGGGTAAAGCCTGGTCTGTGGACACCCTGTGCATGCTAGAGAAGGAGGAACCTCTAGGTGTTCTAGTAGAGGCTGAAGATGAGAGACATATAAGCTGATTAGACCTGTTCTAGGTCCTTGATGATGCTAGGACCCCAGAGACCTACCATCACCCAAGGCAGAACTGATTAATGTTATACCTGGCTGCCCAAGCTGTTTGTAGGCAGGGAAATCAGCACCTCCGGAGACCAGTTTATCCAACTTTTCATGCTTCATTCCTTAAAGGTGATGAATCCTTCCAGTCTAAATGATCTGTTTTCTATTCAATGATCCCAAGATTTCTTATGCTAAGCATCACATCTCTATATACTCTTAATTTTGGGTCAAAAACCAACCAATCAACCAACACACCAGTGGATGCAAATATTGACTTTATCTTATTCCTGATTCACCAGTGTGGCAAGACTTCTTCAATATAGCTCCTTTCCTCATGGAAAAGAGGAGCACAACTTGTACATATCAAGTTCCAACCCACAGGGAGAGTTTATGAGCCAGCCGTAAGAGCCTGAAATGCGACTCCAAGATGTGTCTTTGAGAATATTGCCACTGAAAGCCCCTCAGCTGAAAACCTTTCATATAAAACCCTTCATTGGAGCAGCCAAAGAAGAATGCTGGTGTCTGAGTACAGACTAAGAAATCAGCAAATTCATTTGAAATTCAGATGCCAGCACTAAGACACATATGGAAACAGGCCCTACCCCTTCTAATATAGATGATCATGGGGATCAGGTTCCTTGCAGGACCCAGGCCTCAGACAGACAGGGATTTAGGCAATGGATGACCTTGAAAATGCCGCAGCATAAATCACCATGCAAACCCAGGAGGGTGGGTCTGTTTTCCCCATATAAGTATTTAAAGAACACTTTTTTTTTTTCTAAGTGATAGATGACAAGCAGGTGGCCTGAAAACTGGAAATATTCTTGCCATTTGTTCAGGGAGTTTTCTACACAGGTTTTGCATTTACTTCTTTACCTATTTATTTATTTATTGGTGGTTTGCCATGTTATTCTCTAAGGCCAGGAGTTGCTTTTGGAAACTTTCCTGGAGAATGGTGCTCCTGCTTTGGGATTGCTTTCTAAGCCTGGTTTTGATTTTAAGCAAGCAAGATCTGATTTCCCTGCTTTACTGCAAGCTACCTTGCAGGCCACACTTTGGGTCAGACCCTCAGCACTTGTTCCATGGTCAGGGCTGTGCTGATTACATTAGCTCATGACTACAGCCAGATCTGATCAGCCCAGAGGGCCCAATCTCTTTTCTTTGACGTTATGCAGTAACAGGTGCCCAGTGAAGAATATAAGGGCAAGGCAAGTGCACAGTGATGGAGCACTTGCCCACCCTCCAATGATCAAAGACAGTAGCTTTGTGCTCAAAAGCACTTTAATTATCCAGTTAGTTTTTGAACCCATGCCAAGTTTTAGCCTTCACAGCCTCCTGTAGCAAGGAGCTCCTTTGGTTAAGTCTTGGTGGTTTATATTTGTTTCCTTACTTGTTTGCATCCTCAGTACTTTTCCTGCCTTTACAGGTATCTGTAAAATCCTCCATTAGCAATTTTGTTTCCCAGCTAACAGTTCCAGTCTGCTTATTTCTCTTATAGAAGCTCTTCCCTGCTTCTGACTATCCTTGTCAAAGGAGCATGAGACACAGGTATGAAATCCATGAGGAAGTCCCACCACCCGATGGGCCCAGGAAGTGGGGCAAGGCTGTTTGTACTTCTACTGTGGCAGAGCTTGTATCTATACATACACAACACATCTCTGTTTAGCACAAACGTATCTGTAAAGGGGAATCTCTACCTCAGGGGTTTTACAACACAGATAGGAACTGGAGGGAATGAGGCAAGATGCAAACCATAGGGCAGAGGGTGAGATATTTTCTCCGATAACCTCATGACTTCAGAGTCCATTTGCAAGGTAGATTAATGACACAAATACCCTGAGATACATTATCTGAGCATTAATGAAGCCATCCACCAAGGCAGTTTCCCAGACCCAAGCACAGTTTTAACAGGGGGTAGCACTATAAAAGCACTCTCTGCATGGACCAGAGTGGTGCTGGGACAGGGCCTAGAGAGAGACTGATAGGGAGACAGCAGTTCATGAGCCTCAGTCTGCCCTAGTTTATTTCCTCCCCCCCTTGTTAGCGTGAATAACACAAGGAGGGTTGCTGGCAAGGGTGGTGACCGGACTCCTGAGTCCCTAAGGAAAGCATATGTAATTATCTGAATGAGTTAAGACTGAAGCCAGAGATAACCAGCACGAATAAATGAGCAGAGATGAGATCAGGCTGATGTCATTCACCCCAGGCAAATTTTGGATGTCTCTCCGGGTGGAAGTTTCGCTAACCAGCGCAGTGGAAATAGGAAATTAAAAACAAGCCTCTGAACCATGAATTTCACCATTGAGTGCTAACACAACTCTCCCCAAAGCCAAGGAGGCAGCCAAGTGGGGGAGAAAAGATCAGGTTCCCATTTATCTCAGATCTATCTCCCAGTCCCCAGCAGTGCTTTGACATGGTTGAGTGGCTTCCGATGAGTCACTTCCCTCCAGCCTCCCCTTCCAACTTCCCTCCACCTTGCGTAGTGCAATGCTGGGCTTGTGGAGGTAAGATACAACCCCCTTTCCAGCAGTCAGACCTAACAGTCATGGCATTTGCCAAGGCTTCAGCAATTGTGCTAGCAATTGTTTTTGGAAGTGTTAAGCACCACTTGACAGCAACAGGAGTCAAAGAGACTCGACAAGCTTTCAAAACAAAGCCAGAGAGAAAAAAAAAGAAAAAAAAAAAAAATCAAGCTACTGCTGTCTTCTTTTTCAGTGGAAGCACATGTATTGAGAGGGGAGCTGCTGATTTTTCTCCCAATGACTGACATGCGACCACTTGGTGAAGCCACTGGCTATGGATGAACAATGGTTGTTTCTTTCTTTTATCTCAGCAGACATATTTATAGATTTGCAGAATACTCTCTACAGTTTGCAAATGACTGCCTCATACAGCTCTCTCCATCTTTAAGATTTTTATCATATGGAGCCAATCCAGCGTCTAGACCAATAATGATAGCCCACATCTCAGCCAAACCTTTTCTTAATTGTCCACAGGGCTAGCGAGGAAATATAAACATTCATACAAACAGTGACATTACTAAAAAGGCTTTGACCAGCAGGCATCTTTCCCTGCCAGTCCTGGGACAGCTTCTTACTGTATATTTCCTAGAGCTCAATCCAGTCTGGTCTTAAAATAGCTCAGATGGTGGTTGTTCCCTGAAAAAAAGTTTCTGCAGAAAATGTAATGGCTGGAGACTTGCCTTCTGATCCTGTCCTTTGGGGTAAAGCTTGGTTACTCCTTTACTCACCTGCAGGCCCCTCAAGCTTCTTTGTGACACAGTGTGGTAGAGCCAGGTTTTTTTGGTGTATTTGTTCAGAAGGCATAGCCTCCTCCCTCCCCCATCCTTCTCCCATGTTGACGAGGCCAAATGTCACACATTGGAGCACCAGAGCTGTGAGTGGTGCCAGTGTCAGCTCGGAGTGCCCTAGTCCCACATAGGGTCTACAGGTGCTACCATAGTGCAAGAATATCATTGTCTCAACAGATGGTAGTTTGTATTGGAGGAAGTTTGGCTGGGCCACCAAGGCATACGTCTATGCCATCCTTTTCTTCTGGACCCTCAGCACCTCCTGAACAAGGTTATGTCCCTTGCTTGCAACACAGCTTTCTAGCAGTTCTTTTCCCAGGCACTTGTCCTGAAGTTTGGTGATGGTGTTATCATTCTTCCACAGTTTTTCCAGTTCATTTCCAGATTTTTTGATTGTCTGTCCTCCCACTTTGGCTATACACCTTCACCAAAAGCATGCCCAAAGCCAAGTGTTGTGATCCAGGTGTGGGTGGACCAGGAACGCGCTTCCCTAAATTTCTCCAAGACTGAAATGCTCACAAAGATGGTTATGAAACCTTGAGACCACATGGTCTTGTGTCTTTGTGTTCATATCTATATATCCACCTAGTTAGTTTTGCTTGAGACCGTAAACTTGCTGGTATGGGATCTTACTTTTCATTTTGTGGTTTCAATAGCACCAGGCAAAAGGAGAGATGAGTGAGAATGGGAATGAGTCAGGTTCCTCAGTGTTCCCTCCAGATCAATGAATATTAAGAACCCTAAAACTGCCCATCTCTCTTGCGCTTACAGGAAGAACCCCACCTCACCAGCCCAGACCATGCATATCCCATCCCAGCAGGGCCTAAGCTTCATTTGAAGTCCAACTCAAGCTATACTTTGTGGCATTAAATTGGAGTTAAGTACTGAGCAGGCTTTATGCAAACTCTGGGCAGAGGGAAGCTTCACCACAAAAGCATTATCAGAGATTGCTGACTCAACCGCTGCAGCACCTCATTTTCAATTGCATGGAAGCTGCAGGATCCAGACTCCAATGTCAGGGGGCCAGGGGCTTCAGGGTTTGGGTTGGGGCCTATGTCCCCTTGCAAATTACCCACTGAAGACACAAGCAAAGCTGTGGGCTGTCATGTAATAAGAGGCATTTTACAGCAGCTGGATTGGGGTTTTAAAATAACATGATACCATGCATTGAGCAGCTGGGGAACCCAGCTACCGAGTGCCACTCCAAGCCTTGCCCGCTGGGAGCCAATGGCAAAGCCAGGAAATAAACCCACAGCTCTCAAGACCCAGACTAGCGGCTGAGCCACAGGATCATTCCTCTCCCCCTCCTGCAATCACAGCAACTGCCCCACCCAAGGGCCTGCAAGCTCCCCAGCATACCAGGACCCCACAGGCAGAGTAGGCTTCCAAAACATCCCTACAAAGGCTGAAGTGAGGCTGTGCCTTCTCATGGCGTAGAAAGGGCTCTCGCTGCTATCCAGGATATAATCATTCTGCACCTCTGTGCCAGCAGAGCCCAAGGAAGTTGCAGTTTCTTCCACCTTCCAAGTATTCAGCTTCTTTTCTTGATACTAGAAACCCAGGAAGCCCAGGTTCCTCCATCCTGTATGAGGATTCTTCCCACTAAAAATTACAGCCATCTGATTTCATCCACACGCTCAAAGGAGGAACATATCAGCCCTGCACACCATCAGGTTGTCAATGCCATGGAGTAGGAAGTGCAACTGGAAGTTGAAATGCATGGTACCCTGGATAGGAAAGCATCAAGCTGGGAAAGTCCATCAAAAAGAGCATTCACCAGCAGTCACCATGTGTTGTCTTTGGTTCTTGACAATCCCTTGGAAACACTCAGGTGCTGGGTTAGTGCAATGCCAAGCATTCACTCTGCAGCTGAACTCAAGTGGAGGTGGGCATCAAATGTACACCAGTGAGCCACATCCACTGTGCACCAAGACGTTCAGGGACCTCACAGAAAGCAGACAAGCAAATTAAAAACATATGCCACCAAGTCCAAATGAATGTTGCACAGAAGCCTATTTGCAGGTATTTCTGATCTCCTGACCTTGAGTCTGCAAGCAGAGCACTCCATTCACCTCATTTTTATTTGGTGTAATATCAGCAGAATTCCTTCATGCCTCTGTTACTCAAAGGATTGTGTCAGCTCTTCTAACCATATCATTGCACTAGGAATATATATTCAGCTGGACATTCACTGTAAACGGTCTTCTGCATGACTGTCTTTTGCATAGTCACCATCTTTGGGAGAACAGCTTTCCTTTTCCCCCCCCCCAATTTGACTTTCCCCTTTGTTCATAGATAATATGCATGTGGCCCTGTTAAAACCCACTTCCACGTGCAGCCAACTATCACTGTTCCACTGGTTATTAGCAGCCAAGGGGCTGAGCCAGATGGACATATCACTGCAAACTTGTGGTAATGACAACATTGCCCTGGCACACAAATGATAGGGTTTCCCGTCTCCTCTGCTTCATTGTACCCTAGAAGCCTAGGTCTTCCAGATTGCAACCTGGTGCTCTAGGTTACTAGGGCCATTGGTACTATAGAAACAAAATAGATGGGTAGCTAGGTGGTTGGAGACTCGCCAAGCCAACAGAAATAGCTGAGTAATGCCACAGCTTAAGCCAATGGCTAACTTCTAAATTCTTGAGAAACTCTTCTATTCCTAGCCAGGTGTTCAGGGACCAGGCAGATGCAGCTTAATGCTGCAGCTTTCATAATAAATCCTACCAGACCTAACCTGGGTCTGCACTGCTCCCACAACAAACACATCCCCAGGGTGGTAGATCTACCTGTGAACTGGATACTAGGGCCTGCATCCAGTTTTGCCTTAGTCAACCTTAAACAATCTAAACTGAGAAAGTGAGCATAAGATATAGCCCCCTCTCTTGTGCTGACGATGCCCTTTATCATGGATAAAAACATCAAGTCTTCCCAGCTCTGTAAGTCCTTTCCAGTTGTAAGGACACAAGGAAAATAACGCACATTAAGTAGACCATGAACTGCTCTAGACACTGATTCTACACAAAAAAAATCTCGCATTTGGAGCATGACATTGATTTGGCCTAGTGGTCACATGAATTCCCAAGACTGTATATCTCCTTTTTGCTTCTTGTGTTGCTGCTTACACACAAACTCACATTGTCCCTGTTCCCCAAAGACTGCAGAGATAGCCAGAGCAAGGGCAGGAATGCTTCTTCCCTGAGGCTAGAGGAAGCTCCAGAAGTGCGATGTAGAATTGGCAAGTCCATCTTCAAGTGGAGGTGGGGGGGAGAAGACAACAATTGCTTTGGGACAAACCTGGCATAGCTATTTTTCGCTTGCCACCTGGTGCCCAGCCTACCTGGCCTAGCCAGGACCTTCCTGCAGAAGGATTTCATTATCTCTCTGCTCACTCCATATGCTGCAGTCCTGGATCATGGGTCACCTGGTTCTAGGAACATAGGACTGAGGTTTAGTGAATCCATTCCTCACTGGGCCACAAATATTTTGGAGGATGTAAATAAATTGCATTTCCATTTGCACACTGTAGATAATATTTCTTTTCAGGCCTTCTTTGCCTGTTAAATTTATAATCCTTTTATGATCAGAACTATGCCCATAGAACACTCCACACCATGTGTACCAAATTTCATGTAGAATCATATAGATTGGAAAAGGTCTTTAAAATCAAGTCTGTTAACTTAGCACTACCAAGTCCACCACTAAACCATGTCCCTAAGTGCCATGTCTACACATCTTTTAAATACCTCTGGGGATGGTGACTAGCCATCTCCCTGGGCAGCCTGTTCCAATGCTTGACAATCCTTTTGGTGAAGAAAATTTTCCTAATATCCACCTAAACCTCCCTTGGAGCAACTTGAGGCTGTTTCCTCTTGTTCTGTCACTTGTTACATGGGAGAAGAGACCAACCCCACCTCATTACAACCTCCTTTCAGGTAGTTGTAGAGAGCAAAGAGGTCTCCCCTGAGTGTCCTTTTCGTTAGCCTAAAGAACCCCAGCTCCCTCAGCCAATCCTCATAAGACACATCATCCCCACCATTTCTGACCTTCCCAGTCAGAGCAACAAGGTCCCTTTTTTGCTCAGTTTGGCAGGAAGCCTTTGCCATAAGTGTGAAAGAAAAATTGAACTCACAGTCCTGGACTTGCAGCAAAATAGTTTAGTTGCTTTAGTATCTCATTCCAGCTGGAAATAACGAATTACAGATGAGACAAAGAACAATGTCAATTCTAGTCCACATACATGCTTGGAGAAATGTAACTCATAGGTCTTCAACAAGTGTAACTCCACCTAAAGTGGCAGTGATGTCCGCTGTGGGTAACTCTGAACCCACCAGAGCTCTTAAAGAAATGCTATGGTAAGCAGCAGAATAGGACAGTTATTCCTAGAGCCAACAGCAGGAAATTAAATTTGACACCTTTCTGGACATAAAATGCAAATTTTGGATACTGTGCCCTCACTTTTGGAGTAACTTCATTGGGAATATAGATTTTCCATCCTTTGAAGTCTTCAGAGCAAGACTGGGACCATATTCAGATGGCCTACTCTTGATGCCTCACTTAATCACTGCACATGCTATGCACTCAAAAAACCCAAGAAATCTTGGTTGTTTTCTCTCCAGAGCTATAAGATCATTGGATCCCTATGCAGTCAGTGAAGAGAGATAGTCATGACATCGAAGTTAGCTTCCTAGAATTGTTGGCCTGCAGTTGCTTGTAGTCTCCTTTCTGCACAACAGGTTATAGCTTCACCTCAAACAGGTAAATTAAAAAAAATCATTAGAAAAAAACTTTCCAGGTTTTGGCTTATCTGTCACATGTCAGGATTCATAGTCCTAATTGTCCTTTCCAACCTTACTGCTCAGAGACCACCACAGAAAGCTTTTGGGAAGAACCAAGGAACATCATAGATATTTTCAGCTAGATAAATGACAACCAGCTGAAACTTAGTCTGTTTGGGGACTTTCTGGTGAGGCTACAGCTTTAAGTTTTCAGTCAGCTATAACAGATGAAGGGAGAAAAAAATCACAACAGTCACTTCCCCCTTTTGTGGGATGAACATATCCAACAGATCCCTGATCTCTCCCCATTGGGGACCACCCCTCTACTCCATCTCTGTTATGCACGAGCACTGTAACAGGAGTAACACAATCACAAACCGTCTTCAGCAAAGAAGGGGTTAAGTGGGACCAAGAATGCCTTGTAAACAGACTGAAAGCATAACCTTTGCTTATAAATCATGTGTTCAGCCCCAGAACATGCCTTTAATCCTGTAATTACATTCAGAACTTGCTGTTTTAGTTAAAGAAATATGAGCTCCTCTCCAAATGGCACCAGGGCTGACCTTAAATGATATGTTAGCTCCCCGAAACGGCCGCAGAGCCCCACTGCTTCCAGCACCCCATTCCCAGGCGGCGATGCAGGGAGGCGCATGGGCCAGGCTGCGTTACCCTGGGTTTCGTGAAACTCGCCTGCTGGGGCCCTGCCTCCAGCCAGCAGTTCCCCAAGAGAGAAAACCTGCCCGCAGGCGTCAGGTTGGCTTTGCAGCTGTGGCTGATGGCAGTCCAGGTCCCTGCTGGATTGCAAGCACACAGAACCTCAGCCGTTGGCAGCAGGGCAAGAGGATAGGCATTACTGGTGGAGCACAGCATCCCCTCTCTTGCAGCTCTCCTCCTTCTGTGGGCAAAGCCTGTCCCCACAACCCTGGGGAGCAAGCAACGGTCAAGAGAAGGCTAAGGTCAACCAGGCAGCTCCTTTCTGGTCCCAGCTCTGCTTCTGCACCAGCCTCTCCCTGGTCACTGCACAGCTGCAGCTCACCAGACCATCCTGAGGAAGGCTCCCAGTCAGGGTCCTGCCTATACCTCTCAACTCTTATTCACAAATGAAAGGCTGGAAACTCAGGTTTCCACCAAAACAGCAATGTGCAGGCAGCTGGCCAGCCCTGCACAAAGCCAGAGCAAGGCTTCTAGGTGGTGTTGCCTGCAGTTGCTGGACCCAGCTGGAACAGGTCAGACTGCACAGGTAACTCCACAGGGCACAACTCCCAGCACAGACACCCACCCAGACAGTGTCAGCTGCAGACCAGAAGTATTCCCAGGAACAAGACTGGATCAGTCCCCTCTTCTCTGGAGGGAAGAGAGCTCAGCTGCACAAACACATGCTGTACCATTTGGATGCAGGGCTCAAGTCCATTCCCCAGCCCATTTTAGTACCCATACAGGCTGGGAAGAGGAGTTGGAAGACCTTGCTTTGTTGCAGACATCCTGCAGAACCTGAAGCTAGACCCAAGGCCCCTGAAAGACATTTTCTCCTGCCAAGCATGCAGAGACATTTTCCTACCATGGTGGGGTGGCCACCTGCTCTTGGGTAGCTGTAAAAAAACTGTGCAACCAAGGTTTTAATTTATTCCCAGGACATCTATATTATCTTTCAGTTAACCACAGGATTGTTTTTGCCCCCATTCACCTCCTCTCCATATCCATTTCCTGCAGAAAGTATACACCAGTATCTTCAACATACTTGGGAAGGTCTTTCGTATCTTATCAGGAACCTTCCACAGGTGCGTTTTCTCCAGCACTTTCAGAGTTTCTGTGGGTGGATCAGCAAGAAAAAAAAAAAACCAAAAAAACCCCTAACCATAATGGTAGTATGACCCCTGGCTCTCAGCTCGTCTGCACTGGCATAATTACTTGTTGAAAGTTCCGCAGAGCTTTCAGTTTCCATTGCAAAGTGAAGCAGAGCTGCTTCTTCCTAGACCCATTTAGCCTTCCTTCAGATATAACAATGTGCTGTTTCCAAGAGATCTCAAATGGACAGACGAAGCACAGAGCTAGTACCTCCAAAAAGAGTGGCTGGCAAGATCCTGCAATAAGCAGATGTTCTGCCAATACCTCCTGAATTTCTGGAGCTCTTAAAGTAGTAAACAAGGTTATCACATTGCAATGAACTCCCAAGATCTTTCTGGATTGGATTCATTTTCCATCCCCTTCATGGGAGTAATCCAGGAACTGGATGACTCATTAGCGGTGGCTGGCCAGAGCATGCAGCAATAGCACACCTCCTGGGTTTTTATGGGAGCAGTTGTATTGTCCTCCCTGGAGAAACACTGGTGTGTTTCAATTCACAGCTGCCTTGCTGCCTTCCTTATATTTGCTTTTCCAAGCATCTAAAGGACAAGGAATGCCAAAGGCAAAGCTGGACCAGCAGATCACGGTCTGTTGGTGGTGACATCAAAAAAACAGAGTTTCAAATGTCATTTTGTAAAACACGCACCCATGGTTCCCCTTTAAATCACATCTGTATCCTTCACACTGGGCAAGAAATTCCGATATTCACACTCCTATCCCCAATACCTACCACATCTGCAGGGATGATGCGCTGTCCTGACCATCTATCTGATGTTAGATTACCAATGTCTCATCCAGGGTCTGTAGGTAGTATGCATTTCATTGTTTGTATCTGTTGGGACACCACAGTAGCCTTTTGGCCTAGATGGAAAACCAAGTTCCTAGGCTATTCTGCTTTGGAAATGTAATGAAATCAGTAAGGGCAGAGAGTAACACAGGCAGCACAATGCTGGTCAGTGCAGTCCTGTAGAACTGGCTGCTGAAGTGATGATACGTGGTTTTCAGACTTGCTGTTGAAAACACTTCTTGCAATTGAGCCAGTTCATATCAAATTCTTGAATCCTAACCTCTAACTCAGCAACTAGGAATTTACTCCCTTTCTCTTAGGAAGCCTGAGCATAGCAGTTCTGCAAGGACCCTGAATGTGTAATCTTCCAATTTTGTTCAGTCAATTAATTCCTAGCTTGAAAAAACCTCCGTTTTTACAACCCATCTCCCCAAATATGTCTTTCTTTCCTCCCTCCTCCCATTGCAAAGCGTTAGCATCTATGCTAGACCTGTGCCTTCCCAGCAACACATGGCTGATAGCCTTTGAGGCTTGGCTCCCTCTTTGGGCAAGATTGCCTAGAGCTGATCTGTCCCCCAGTGCTGAGGAACAGGGACTGCAGCTACACAGCTTTTTTCAGAGTTACAACCCAATTTTTTTCAGGCGAGAAGTATTCAGTCTTGCCCGAAGCACCAGAGAAATCTTCCATCTTACACACATGATACATGCCACCAAGTTTTACCACGTCTTTAATTCCTTCTAAGCCCATATTCCTGGTGACAGAAAGGCAGATCCATTCGTTTTAGTGCAGTGAAAGGAAGAAAGAACAACCTCCTTTTATTCTAGGGTCTCCATCCTATTACTACTGCTCCCACAGAATGCATTTGGACAGGTCAAACTGTCCTCCATTAGTGCCCTGTGCTTCTGAGAGAATACCACAATACCATATCCATTTAGATTGTCAAACTTCGGCTACAGTAGTATGGCAGGACTGTTGCAGAACTGATTTATGTGACCAAATGGATGTGGTGTGGTTGAATCTGGCTTCAGAAATCACAGCTTTTCCACAAGACCTCTTCACTTCCCTGTAAGTCTGCTGTGATATTTTTAGCACAGACAGCTCCAGGACAAGAGGAAGGGGACCTCACGTAATGGGATTTTTCTGCCATGCATTTTGGGGAGGGCTGAACCAAGGAAAAGGAGAGCTCAGCCTCCACCTTTTGTGGATGGGAGCAGAAAATTGGCTGCAGAGCAAGAACCATTGGATAATTCTCAGTGGGATCCTTTCTAAGCGGGAAGGAGTTGCTTGTGGAATACCACAAGGATTAGCACTGGGTCTGCACAGTTTTTAATTACTTATATTGCATAAATTCCCCAAGTACTTGGGGAGGGGAAGCAGGGGGAACTACATCTTACCTGGCAAGACAACTCTTCTTCCTCCAAATCCACCTTTCACTCTATTTCATGCCTACTATCTCCCTTCTCCCTTTCAGCCCTCTACTCTCCATCATTACCCACCTTTTTTTTTCCCTCTCCTCTTTTTACCTTCCTTCACTCTAAGATTTATGACATTTTGCTATGCTCTGATACAGTCTGTTATATATGGCATTCCACCAGATTGTGAAGTCAGAGGGAGACACAGTCAACGCTGTGCTGGCATTTTGACTTTTAACCTAATAGCAGTCAGTGATATGTAATTGATTAGATCCTTGCTGCAGTAGGGCACTGTGCCTTCCTACAACAGAAGACAGTTTCTGCCCCAGAAAGCCACAGAGCCATGAGCCAGGTCTACACAGAATCCTCACACTGCAGTCGATCTCTGTCCCAAGTTTTCTCTAGTTATATCCTCATGGTACCTTAGCATGACACAGTCCAGACAGGAGTTTTACTGACTGCTGGCCTGGCCAGCCAGAAGCTTGATGCCTGCCCAGCCCAGAAGGCATTGATGGAAGTGGATCTGGTAACCTACTATATTTCATGTCCAGTCTACCAACGGGCAACATTTTGGATGATGGGGGTGTCAAGCCTGAATGGGACCAGACCCAGGAGCAGGCAATTCTCAGACCTGCTATGCCAACATCCCTGATGCAGTGACACCTGGGAGGTGACAGAGCACAAGCCCACTTCATGCCACCATCACTTCCACACTGTTGATTCCAGGTTGTGCAGAATGATGTTTCCATCACTTTCAAGGGGCATTTTTATTTCCAGTCCCACTGAAACAGGGGTTTGGGCTTTGTTCTTTAATTAAGTGACAGGGAACAGTTAGCCCCTTTGCTTTGTAGGGGTGGAACCTGAGCTTTTCTCTAGTGCTGTCTGGCTTCAATGGATCAGCTGGCTGCAGAGGTGGAGGGCTGAACATGAGGCACCTGCAGAGTCTGATTTCTAGTGTTTGCTCTTTTCTTTCTTTATTCAGGCAATATGACTATTCAGTGAGCAAACCAACTCAGTATGCAGCTTCATAGGGTGAACAGGCAATTGGGAAGAAAAGTCAGGAACCATGATTTTGTAATGAAATCATCTGAGCACCCACCTGACTCATCTCGCATTTTCCCAGCAAAACTTTTTTTTTTTTAAGGGCTGAACTAAAACACATTAGAAAGATACATAGCCTCAAGTTAGGGGCACATGAACTGCTTTCTTCAGATAAGACTAAAGAAATAAATGTTCAGCCTGGCAGTAACTTCATCAGCTCCTACAGAGTCACACCAAGTCTGCATCTGATTCACAGAACAGAAGAAAACAAACTAACTAACTCCAAGAAGGTCAAACAGCCAAAGAAAATTAGAAGAGTGGAATGGGAAACCCAGTCACTGGTTTCCCTTATGTCATGAACTACTCTTAGGCCTGAACCATGAGCACACAACATAAGCACAGACATTTTTCATTACAATAGAGGTATTTCAAAGCATTGGGATCTTTGGCAATCAAGCTTAACTCTCTATACAGCCCCTGCCAGGAGCCAGAGGGGATCAGTTTCATAGCTAGGGTGGCTAACTAGGATCAGATGAGGACTGAGGTTTGGGATTGCTTGTCACTAAGCTCTAAAACCACTCATCCAGCAGCAAGGCAGGTAAAAATTGATTGGGGTAGAAATGGATGTTCCCCTCAGACTGACCTTTCCTATGAAAAGCAAAAGCTTTTCTGGCCCCAGTACCTTCTTATTCAATGATATATTGACACTTCCACTTACAGGAATGGAGATTTCCATCACAAACCAGTGTGCTGATATCTTTTCTCTGATGGCAGCCAAAACTTAAAGCCTCAGAGGAAAGCAATAAACTGCCACAACGCACCTGGCCAATTTTGCGTGGCTGAGAGGAGCAGAGGAAAGGGCTAATTCCTTCCTGGCTCCCAGGATGATCCCTCTGCTGATGCCTGAGATCTCATTACTTTCCTCTTTCCTTACATGGCTCCAAATGTTTCTGACCCATTGTTTATCCTGCCACACTGCTGAGATTGCAGCAGGAGTGTTGGGCTAAATGAAATGAATGATCTCTTTGCTCCAAGCATGGGAGCCTTTGGGGGGGACAGATTCAACTGAACTGTACCTTCCACCCAGAGACTTAAGCTCAATTCAAAACTAAGGCTGGCACTCTCCAGACCCATGACAAGGTTTCCTATCAGTGTCCTTGTGATCTTGCAGTCATCTAGTCCTGGATAGGGTCCCAGCAGAGGAAGCACATGTGATCAGACAAGGCCCAGGAACAGAATCAGAGCATCTGAGGACCTATGAGAGCCAGCTAGTCCTTGGTATGTGCAACATTTTTCAAGGGCTTGGGGAATGGCTTTCTGGATCCCTTCCAGGAATAGCTGAAGTCCCTCTGAGAATAACATGTTGCCCATTTCCCCTCTAAAAGGTATGCTGAGCTAAGGATGCAAACAGAGGCCATCTGAGGTGCCTGCCAGCAGACCACCAGCTATCCTGATTGTCACCACCAGTAAGGGAGGCCGTCAATACAGTTGTGATTTGACCATGGGGATGGTAGACCAGGGAGAACGGAGGCAAGGCATGTTTTAAAACAAGAAGTATTTCCAATAAGATTGGAAGAATAGCCAGACCAAGAACACAACCCAGCTCTCCAGAGCTTCCCCAGTCCAGTTCTGGAGCCAGAAGCTTTTATGACTTCCTGTTCATACGTGTATATCAAAATCTGTCTCAAGAACCTGCCATGCTTGTCCATACAAACTCCAGTCCTCCCTACGTACTAAATATTTGTTAGCTGCATCTCCCAGGTGTGCTCCATCCCAGTGGTCACAACATAGGCATCAGCTGACCTACAGTCACAGAGAGACTCAAGGTTACAAATATAGACATGCTGCGGTGTATTTGCAAGTCCCCTCAGGTGATACAACAAACACGTACATCTGCACGTCACTGTGTTGCAAGCCACTGTGTTCCTGAAAGTTTCTGGTCTCTGTTCCACCCTGCACACAATACAAACACAGCCCCAGCTGTCATGACTAGCTGCTCCAGCCAAACCTCTTGTGTAATCATTGAAGTAGGACCCAAAGCATCCCATCTGTCCCTGTGGACACAAAGTAAACAAAAATCTCTATGGCTTTGCTCTGCTTGGACACAGAGGACACCACCTTGAAACCCACAGAAGGGTCGTACAGGGATCTCAGAGTGGCACTCACCTTGTGCCATGCAGCCACAGACCATAACCTGTTCTTTGCCTGCCACCTCCTGTTACCTTGACTTCCTAAGAAACACAACTAGTGTCCTGCATGTTTGCTCTGCCATAGGTAATTTTTTATCCAGTTGGTTACTTTTGAGATCTTATTATGGAAGCTGGTTGGAGTTTTATCTAGACAGAAGCATTCAGGAGTGTTCATCCTGAACTGAATCCTACTCTTACAAGGAAAACGTGGCTGAGGGGAGCACAACCATAATTATTTATCAGAACATCTACATGAGATACCACATTTCCTTTGAAGAACCTCAGCCATGGGACAAGTTTTAGCAGGAACCCATGCCTTCTAAGAAACCAAGATGAACCAGCTGTGAGACAGTTCTGCAGGTGCTCAGGTACCCATCATCCTGCCCTGCCCCTTTCTGACACAGAGCAGAGTGACCTCTTAAAAGGAAGTAGGATGAGGCAGAGCATGGAAAGCAGCAGTAGCACCAGAGCATACCCAAAGAGGAGAAGAGGGGGGGGGGGGGGGCGGGGAAAAAAAACAGACACATACAAAAAACCCTGCATGGGAAGATACTCAGCCTGCCCTCAAGTGGCTCAGCCCAAAGGCAGGGCAGAAAGGCTTCTTCCAGTCAAGTCAAGCTGCAGTGGAAAAGCTAAGAAAGGAAAAAGCTTTTGTGTGATTTAATTACATGCATGATGCATCTTTCCAATGAAGGTTGAAGGGGCAAAATGTTTCCATTGAAACAATAACAGAAAGAGAAAGTTTCCACAACCCTGTTCTCAGGATAAACAGAGGGTGGGTGACAAGGGCTTTTAATCTATTGTTTGTTGACAACTTGGCTTTGTATTTCTGAAGCCAAGCAATCAAGGACCCAGATGGCTGCCAGGCTGCCTGCAAACCCCATCTTCTAGTCCCTCCTATTTTACAAAGTGCCTTTTATTTTTAACGTGGTTCCCTAAATGAACAGGCTTATGCAGCCTCACTGTCTGCGTGTCACACTCATCTGTCCCCACCCTTAGCAGTTCTGGAACCCGTATGTCCTTTCCACTGACTTTGAGTAAAGGGAGATATTTCAAAGATAGGAAACTGCTACCAGATTCATGAAAAGAAGCATCCAGACAGATGATACAGCCTGTATTAGGGATCCCATTCCATAGCAGGGTGAGAGATGAACTCAGCCATACCAATCCACGTGCAGGTGCACCATTCACTTATCACATTTAGGCTCCAAGACCAGGCTGCCTAAGGGTCACAGCCATGATCAAAGAGTAGCAACAGCTAGTATGCAACAAGCCAAAACCAAACCATACTCACCACAGCATCTGAGGTGCTGCACTCTAAACCCAGACACTGCTGAGTTTGGAGATGCCTCTGGGCCACCCATGGGAACACAAGAAGGTTTGCTGGAGGAAAACAGCTGGCAGAACCTTGCCAGCAGCCACAGGCAGGACTTGAACTCAGTGCCAAAGCAGTCACAGACTGCAAGACTTCACCTTGAGCATCTCAACTACCCTGCTAGGGCTGTTCCTTCCCACAGAGGACAGGAAGATCCATCTATGCCTTCTTACAAAGACCCTGGCAGAAGCTGGTGGCTGTATTTGGGTGGCCTCACTCTTTGCAAGTAGGTCATCTCCAGCAGAGCAGAATCAAAGGCATTACAAAGCTGAGGCTGAAAATGGGTGTGCTGCTCTGGGGTTTGTTTCTAGTGCAAGTCCTTGGACAAGGGAAATAAAGACTATCCACTGAGATTTCTGACCTGGCCCCTAGGAAACAGATCATAGTAATGTCCCTCACAGACTGGTTTAATGTGCTTGTACCTCAGGGCTGTGTCTGGTGGTCTCTGTCTCTCTGATGGGAAACTGGTTGCCCTCTTCCCACAAGCAAGATATGATGGTGCAATGTTTCCATCGTCATGGAAAGGGAAAAAAACCCAAGCTGCCACATGGATCTATGGCATGGCTGGACTCTGAGCCACCCGGCCAGAGGTCCTGTATTGTTAGCAACAATTCCTTGCCAGCCCCTCTGTGGCTCATTTTCCAGTGCAGCCCTCTGAATCCTATTGCTCTGGCAGCTGCAATGCTCATGTCCCAGCAACACTGAGATTGACATCACTAGATTTGTTACAGCCTCCCTCATTTTGCAAGACTGTTTCAGGCACTCTTGTTTGCCTTGGAGACATTACTGATGTGCCCAAACAGAATCACCAGCCGAGACCAACAGTTTCTCAAGCTGCCACCCTCTCTTGCAGCAGCAAGAAGTTAGATGAACAAGCCTTGGCTTCAGGGAAGGGACTAAGCCCATCAGCTCTATCTTGCACAAACATGGGAGTGCAAAGCTGAGCAGCCCAGCCCTTTCTTTGGCACCACCCCAGGGATGGGTGCTGTGGCTATGGTGCCGGTCTCTGGTTCAGGGAAGCCAACCTGCTGGCAAGGGGTACCCCCAGTGGGATGGCATCCTAACCTTTTCCCACTTCAGCCTCTTTGTCATCCAAACTCTATCTTCCTAGTGGCTGCTGTCTCACGTGTGTCATTGCCAGCTGTGCTGAGGATTCTGCATCCACTATCAGGCAGCGGAGCTCACCACAAATTACTGACTCCATGTGTCTGCAGGAAACATGTCCATCACTGCGGGGTGGGTGAGAAGATGTTAGCTCTGTGCCAGACATATGCAGTGCTCCCTCCAGCTGCCATTGTTTTCCCTGCAAGGCTGCCACGGCTCCAGAGAAAGGTCCCTGAACCCACAGAGCAACTACCGGATCAGACAACATGGCTTCAGGGCCCCGAGCCCAGCTGTGGCTCTGAGCCCCAGCCCCTGCACTCATGCACACTTTCCACTTCACACAGATGCTGCTTAGCTAACCAAAGACCAGGCTACAGGAGTCAGCAAACCCTCCAGAGGGGGGGCCACGAAGGAAAAAGGAGGCACTGCTATTTGCTCCAGGGGGAGCAGCACTGCATGCAAAGTGCCTTTGCAGGGGGTACCTCTCATCATCTTGCTGATGGTGTGGCTCAAGAACAAACCTCTGTCTGCAGCCACTTTACCTCCCCACTAGCTGCAGAGCCATTTTCAATCACTGCCAGTATTTCTTTTTCCTTCCCTGGGATAACTCTGCAACCCGACTAAACCCCATCAGCCCTTTCCTGGGACTGCAGGCACCCATTGGCCTCTCTAGGCTGGAGAAAACCATTGCTTGCTCCTGCTTCACCAGAGACCTGTGAGAAGATTCAGATCTTGAAGCTTTGCTTCTTTCCCATTTCCTCAAAGAAATGTCAGTGGAATTGAGGATGGGGGCAGAGGCTTCAGCTGGGAGCCTTGGAAAGCCAACAACCATTAGCCATCAATGACTGATCTGCTAGAAATGCTGTCTATTCTATCCAGAGGTTATCTGGGAAGATCTGGCACGTTTATCCTACTTACCAGGCTAAAACTGAGCAGCATCAGTGACTCCAGACTCCTTTTCTTCCTACTGTGAGGGACCAGGTAAAAGGACTTGTCCATAAGTTTGGCATAAGGAAGGAGGGATGCTAGGAGAGCTCTATGTTGTTAGTGTGCTCATGGCCTGCTTCAAAATAGATACAATGCAAAAGCTGGTACCTCCCCCAAAACCATGGAAACCTTCTTTATACATGTACTGCTGTCAAGCCCAGCCCAGAATAGTCAAGGCTGGTGTTAAATAGACCTTTACTATTCACACCCCAGCTCTTCCTGCCTGGATTGTTGTACCCGCCATTGCTCAGAGCTGAATCAGCAAAGCCCAGTTTCTCCAAGAGAGCACCCAATAACTTAGGCTCTATGCTGAGACTTGAGATGTAAGTACACAGTGTCCACCTGTGCCACATTTGTTAGTGTGATCAAAGTCACATTTGGACTTAAACTCCTCAGTAGATAATCCCTTACAGTCTATTCTCTGCTCTCTTGTTTTATTCCTTACACAAGATGGGCTTCTTGGTGCCTCCCAGTGTCTACCCACAGGAGTTCTTAAATACAGAAGAACTGCTAAGCCAACAGGGTTATGTCTGGTGCAAGGGCAAGATGTATTTTGCTGGAGCTGATCGAGTGAACTACTTCAAGTTCAGGAAACGCTGTGAATGTCCCCCAGACCTCAGTGTCATTCACCAGCATGCCTCCCCTACCCTACTGTTAAGTGTTCGAGTTTAAAGCTGCTGGAAGGTAACTGGGTAAACATGCAAAATACCCTGGGAAAAACTGAAAGCCAAACAAAAAACAAATAACATTTTGAAACATGATGATGTCATTTAACCAACACAGTCACAGCCTCAGTGTAAGCTGCGCCAAAGGGCAATCAAGACTCCAGGAAGGAAAGCAGAGCTTGGTCTCGTCTGCAGTTTCACAGAGCGTCTGACACCAACAGGAAAAATGAAATCCCCAGATAGGCAAGAGGTGAAAGTCATGCGTTGTTTTGTCCAATGTTTGCTGATGCATGAGAGTAGGACAGGCAGGAAAGGACCCCAAAGATACTACATGAGAGCTGCCTCGTCAAGGAAAAAACAAAAATAATTTTTGAGCACTGACAGCAGGCTTTTCGCTCTGCCTGGCTGCAAACTGGTTTCTTACAGCAGGGTATTTTTTCATTATTGGACTGAGCACCAAAGGGAAGAACAAGTCATGTTGATCTCTACTGGGAAGGCCATGGAAGATTTGGCTAGCTGGAGGGCTGCTGCAGATTGTAAAGGTGAACAGCAGGAACCTACGGGCCTCACACTGAGGAGAAGCAGGGGAGCTGCAGTCTGCTCCAGCTCTGCTCACCTAGGATTGTCATCAGGCCGTGTTTCCCAGTTCTCCCTCCATCTGTCCTCTCCCTGCCCAGATGAGTGAGCAATGCTCCAGCCAGGACAGTCTGTCCAATGGATAACTGGGCATCGGATTATTGTAATGCAGCTCCCAGAGATGAGACAAGCTACCTGTGCTATCCAGGACCTAACTTGGTAGGCAGAGCGTAGAACAGCAAGAAACCTGGGTATCTGCATTGTTCTCACACAGTGGACAGGTAGCTCACCTCTGTGTCCCCACCTAAGGGGTGCAGATGATCTGCTGGCATCCTGTGCAGTTACACCCCCCTCCTGAAGTGAAAATACAGCAGGGGGTTTGCATATTTTCTAAGTGATTCCTCATGGCTTATCACCATCAAAGCGTCTGCTCTATGTCTGGGCTCTCAGACATCCTCTGCAGCATGGCCACCCGGTGCTACCCAGGGGATTTAGAGGCATTGTTCCAAAGCGAACGCTTGCTTGGCTTCATAAGAGTATCTTTGCAAGACAAATCACCCCACTCCCTGCCTGCCCCATCTAAAAGAAATATTTATAATCAGAGCTCTTATTTTGTGAGGCAGAGCTGTACCCTAACCTCCGAGTATGGAGGGAGAAGATGCTTTCTCTCTCCTGAAAGGAGGTCTGTCCGTCTCAGTCTGGAATAGCACAGATGAGTTCAGCAGGGTCATCACCCAGTGCTGGAAGGAACAGTCCCTTTGACAGAGCACATTTGAGGTTTGGGGTGAGAGGCAGCAGTGGGAAGGCATTAAATATCATAAAAATATATAAGGAGTGCTAAAGACATACACTGCCATTTAAATAGGTCAGTGTGATTAAAACCCGATGTGTTGTAAGATCTTATGGGCATCTCATTAAAAACCTATTACTTAAAAAACACAGCTTAGATGGGAATGTTGTTAAAGGGCAACTTAAAATAAAACTGACCATCTGGTCCTCATTAGGCAATTGTCTATAACCACCATGTTATTATAAAATCCACTGTGTGCTTCACATCTGCTTATCTCCCGCCTGCCCCTAAAAGGGCAACATCTGCTGAGACTCAGAGTCTAGAAGAGGCATAGTCTGGGGGAGGCATAGAGGGTCTACGCTGGTGTAGGATTTCTAGGTGATAGCAATCAGCTCTTCCCACACTGCCCATCTGTCCATGCACCCCCTTATTTGATTTATCCCCATGCCTTCTATCCATCCCTGCGTGGTATTTGCAGTATTTACTTTGTCTGTCTTTCACTGTAAACCACTCATCTTTCTACCTCATCCCTACTTTCAGCCTTGCCCAGTGCCCACAGCATACCTAAAGCACACACAGTTAGCAACTCCAGTTGGACCAGGGACTCCAGGCTTTTTAACCCCAACCCACAACAGTGTTATTCCAAGACCAATGCCCCATGTTGCAGCCCAGACCACCCACACTGCAAAAGCATGGAGGGTAGCAGCATCACAGCAGGAAGATGAAAGACAAGAACCCATCCCCAATAAATACTAGCCTGATGAGTCCAGCACTTCTTAGAGGTGTTGGACTCATGCATGGTATCTAGCCACCAAGCACAGACTCTACCAGGGATCCCTTGTCCCAAGGCAGCTGCAGTGGAATAACATAACCACATTGTCAGTAACAAACCTACATACAGAGCCATCAAGATTTTTATCAAAAATATTGCAGGAAATTCCATTCCAACACAGGAAATCCTCCAAATATGCCCAGAAAATACAAACAATCAACACCACCTAAAGACAAACAAGTATGACTAGGCTTTGTGTTTGTTAATTGCAAAGTTTAGGAGAAAGGGACTTTGTAGGAACAGCTGAAGGAATTTTCACCTAAGGAAGGCATACACTGAAGAGTCCCAGAAAAGTTTGTCCTCCGGATGATGCCTGGGAGCAGGGCCACATGCTGATTATGGGGTCCAACAACAACCCCAGATGAGGTGAACGATGACCCAGTCCAGGATTCATCTAAAGAGCCCAGTCAGGATCAAAAGCATACAAGGCCAAAGACAGGATACAACCCACATCAGAGGGACATATATAGGAGACAAGTTACCTGGAACAAAGGTCTGAGGTCTGTCTAGGAAGCAGGATCAGAGGCAAGGCTGCAGCCAGGCATACCAACAACACAGCTCAGGAAAGGATTTAATACCCGGGGCTGAGCTGAAAGGTGGGTGGAGGTCTCAGGTGAGGCTAGTTAGGGCAATTAATGCCTATTAGTACACTGACAGAAGAGCTGCTGTACCAAGGGACGTCAGAGATGGGGGTGTTGTGAGAGGAGGGGTGATTTCAGTAAAGCATTGAGCCTGCACTGGATTACTTACAGAATCTTCCTTCATCTCAGTGTAATCTCCAAGGTCTCCAGCTAGACCTGCAAGAGGGGCCCTGCCTGTGACTTTCCTACAGGTCAAAACAACCCCGGGACACTGAGCCACACAGCTTAAACACATCCAGAATGTTACAGCCCATCTAGACATGGCAGAAGAAATTGGTTTCTCTCTGTGGTTGCCTTATTTTTACAAGGAGAATAACTGAAACTAAGGCATAACATCTCTGTGTCAACATTAGCACTTCAGCTGCCACCTGGAATAGAGTGCATTATCTATTGCTATCTTATCTATCTCGTTATCTCATGTCTCCTATGAAACAAAAGGGGACACACAAGGTGCACTATCCATAGCCATGGCTTCATCTACACATTACACCAGTAAAGGCCACCTGCTTAACTTGTGTAGTGGCTTCATTAACCTGCATCAGACCTCTGTAACATACCTGCTCTTTAGAGGCAAGTGGCCTTCCCTTTAAACTGGCTCCCACAGTAATGAATTAGCCTGAATTCTTCTTTCCTGAAAGGCGTTGCAGTAAAGTTAACTTCCCCCTCCAAGCTCAGGCTTACATTTGGATAAACAAAACCATGGGCAGATGTGAACATCTCTCACGTCACCATGGCAAGACAGATGTATTGTAACTATGCCACCCTTCCATAAAGAGCAGTCACCTTTACCTCCACCTCGAGCAAGAAGAAGCCTTCTGGACTTTGGAAAGTGATGTGTGATATATGTGCCTCCCTACATGCCAGCTGGAGGAAGAGGATGACTGAGCATACCTGAGAAGTGCTTACAAGAGGTGTTCTCCAAGAGCATCTTCCACTGCAGGAAACTGAACTTTAATAGCACGGGTGACCTGGTAAGGTTTACTCTTCACTTTCTTCTTCCCCGTTTCCATCAGTCTGCATACTCCAGAGAGCCAGCTTGCTTGATGCAGAATGAATTTGGGCCCATAGTGTCTTCTAGTCTTCAAGCACAACAGTGAGAACAACTGTGTCCTTCCATTCAGTTTCTCTGAACCCACAGCTGGCTCCAAATATTGCAGAAGCATGGACATGGCTGCATGTTGCCACTCCAAGGACTTGGCTGCTTCAGCTGAAAGAGGAGGTGCAGAGACATATAAAGACAGGTTGCAGAACTGAGGACAAAACACAGAGAGATAACTCTTGCTCTTGCTGTCCTGGGAGGCAGAAGGTATGGTCAGTGCCTTCCCTTCTGGGAAGAGATGTGCTGCAGAAAAACCTCAAGCACAGAAGCCTCATTATTTCTCCAGACACAGCCAGCCTGGGATTCCTGCTCTGCACAACTCCCTGCCTTAGGCAACCACTTGCTTGACTTGTCATTAGAGTCTGCCTTGTCTGACCCTCCGCACAGCATCCAGCTAGCATACTCCTCCACACAGAAGATGTGGGGCCACACTTTTCTGGTACAGTACATTCATCCATCCAGCATACACAGAACCAAACCAATGGGCACTCCACCATGCATAGACCTTGGGCTCAGGAAGCAGACAGGACTGCTCTGAGTGTCCAAACCATCTTTCCACACCCAAGGATGGGGCTTTTTACAAGAGGCAAGGTTCAGAGGAACCATTTGGCAGACTCTCAGCACTTCCAATATAAAGCACGGGCAGTTCTGACCAGAGGAACACACAAGTAGCCTACAGTCATGGCATGTGAGTTCACGACCCCTGAGACACACCACCTGTCAATCCCACATGAAGCGGTGGAGAGAAAGGTTTCCAGGAAAGAGCTAACACCATTGGAGAAATTGCTTTCAGCTTGGTCACAGAGAAGGAAGGAAGGAAAAGGAGGTGAAGGAAACGGGCGCTGGTCCAGTAGGAAATGACAACTTCAGGAACAACATCCTGACCTCATTCTGTTATAGAGGAGCTGGATCCATGAAAAAGGTTTTGCTGGAGTTTTCCTCTTACCTCCCTAGGGAAGAAGTCAGTGATTTGCAGTTTGCTCCAAGTATTCACCCTGAAACAAGTGCTCTGTGTTTATCACCAAGGTACACCTCCTGTCCCCAGGCTCTGGAGATGAGGGTCAAATGCCATTTCAGGAACATGGGTGGGGGGAGTGCTTGTTTGCTTGCTTGTTTGTCATTGGGATGTTGTGAGGGCTGCTTGGTTTGTTTGTTTGTTTCTTAAATCTCCCAGGGGAAGTTTCTGGCAGAAAGCACCTCCTGAGCAAGCTTGGACCAGGGTGTGCTTTGGCTGGGAACTGAGGCGATCTGTGTATGAGGAAACAAGGGGTGAAGAGGAGAATTGTCAGGCCAGGGGGCTCCAGAAGGCTGAGGATTTGGCTTTGCTATGTAATGTGGTCATCAGGCAGGGACAAAACCAATCAGAAAATCAGAAACAAGCTTTGCCCACAACACAACTCAAACCTCAGCAAAAGACATTTGAAATATTTCCATTTTAATTTTTTGCAATTGTTAGGCCTCCTGTGTGTTTTATGTGACAGGGGCTACTCTGGTTCCTATTGAGATTGAGTGAAAAGCTGCCTACTTTAGGATGGAGCCATGTGAACCCCCTGCCTGGAGAGAAATCAAGCAATGTTAATGCAGCCTAACATGTCTCAGAGATGTCAGAGATAGTTTTTCTTGGAGTTGCATCCAAGGCCGTTACAATTCCCTAAAGGGGCACCTGTCAGCCAGCCTTACCTTTGCCACTTGTTGAACTACTTCTGCAGGGCTTTTCCCACAAAGAAATCCACAGAGCTCCAAAATATGCCTGATGGAGAAATCTCCAGACACAAGAGAGAGCCAGAGGGATGGCTCACTGGTTTCACAACAAAGAAACATGTCCTGTGGCTGCTGAGCTATCACAAAGCCATAGGAGCTCTGGGGAGCTGCAGCAGTTTTCACGTAGGCTGGTTCTGCAAGCTACCTTAGCTGACTATATCACTGCCTTTAAAGTAGCTGGACACATGGAAAATAGAGCTACCTTTCCATTTCCTGCTTCTCTTGGGATAAACAAATATTGCACAGGTCACTACAAAGAAATCTTTCTAACAAGATGCCAGGGCCCATCTGCTCTGGGAGAAATCACAGTCCTGCATTCAAAAATTGCTGATGGAAGTAACAGATGATGTACTAATGATCCTTGGGGCTTTTAGACAGGTTTACTTATGAAACCAGGCATGTGAGACCACAGTGTCTTTTAGTCTGCCAATACATTTGTCTGGGTCCTTCGTAAAAGCTTTTTAGCTCATGGGTCAGTTTTAAGAAAATATAACAGAAGAGTATGAGTCTCCAAAATAGGAACCTTGTATGAGTTTAGTGAAAATTATTGGCCAAGCGGAAGAAAAAAAAATATAGGTCTAATAAAAACACACACTGCTACATGAGCTCAACCCTTTACAAGGCTTCAGAGAATCCACAGAGGTGCTCACCTTTAAGTTCCATGAGAAACAAAGCTTCCTTGGTTTTGCTGTTCACACAATGATTTAGGACATCTTCAGGCTTCAGATTCTGAATAAATGGGTGCCCTTGTCCCCTTTATCATGCAATGCAGCTGTCTGTTCAGATCAGGACAGAGATAGATCAAGAATGCCCAAAAGATGTTGCAATGCAGGACATGTAAGGTCACAAGCAGGTAAGACTTACAGAGCTTGTGTTCAGAAAGTGGCAAGGGAAAAATCTATATAATTCTTAAACCCCAAAAGAATGATGCAGATTTGGGCACACTCATCTCATTTTTGTGTTTGAACTTTGTTTGCTTTCCTTCCCACAGCTCTAACGTAAAGGAATGTGTTTGCCTAAAAAACATGTACTTACACATTCAGGGAAATTTCCTTTGGAACAAAAAGCAGTGCTTCAAAAAAAAGCAATCTAAATAAGATTGAAAAGGGATCTCAAAATGGGTGCTGCAGATCATCATTTGCAGAACTTCCATGCTGTCCTGCCACAAGCACACACGTGAACACACGCACACCAGCACACGCTCATTGCTATAAACGGTGCTCTGGCTAGTGAGGAAAGAAACATGGAAAGGTGAGCAAAAGCTGCAGGCCCCTGCACCCAAGGGATCAGCATGGTGTTAATTACTGAAGCTGGTGCTAACGCAGGAGCACTAAAGCACAACTCTCATGGTAGCATCTGGCACTACATGCCTGGATCAGAGCACTGATGCCAAACAAAACTCTTTCCTTGTTTTTAAAATAGTCACAATCCTCTCTCTCCACTGCTTAGCACCCCTTTCTCCACTGATCACATCATTGTTTTGGAGGACTGATTTCCCCAGTTTGCCTCCAGAGGCGAAGCCACCAGAGTTAGCATGTGGCCATATACAGCAAAGGACTTGATCTCCTCACCCCACCTGCTGCTTCTCATCACACAACCGATACTCCTTACATATTAATGCCTGGAATGCCACCTTTGCTACTTTATCCTGGTCTTCCTTACCCAACTATGTTCAAATGCAAAAGGCCTTTTCCTTTCCCAGTCTCCTTCTGGACCTGGCACAAATGTGTGGAAAGGCAAGCAGGGATGGAAAGATATTTTCTTTTTCCTATAACATTTATTGGTCACCCATGCTCTGTCACCTCCCCCTTCCCATTTACCCCATCGTCCAGCTGCTGGCTTTCATCTTTTAGATCTCTGGGACATGGAGATTCAATTAGGATGGTTATAACCATGCAGGAACCTTCAGCTGCCTCCTGACATACATATCTGTAATAATATTTACATGCTTATTTCTATCCAAAGGCACTGTCAAACTTGACTTCATATGTTGATACACATAAGCAGAAAGTTAGAGATCTACCCAAGACTCCGCAGCCCAAGGAAAATGGAGTTAAGGAACTATCAAGTACAGATTCACACCATCGGCAGTGATGTACCTTGAGATATTTTGGGCACATCCAGAGTATCTGATGATGAATGGATCAGCCTGCATATGTTTTAGAAAACCCTTTGAATTCTAACAATGTTATACATCAAAATCAGATGTTATTCTTCTTCAGTAAGCAAATTCCTAGAAAAACTCAAGAAAAAACCAAACTCATTCAGCTTGTTACAAGATCTATAAATAACATAGAAAAGCATAGTGCATATTTTTTCCCTTTACACCCAAACAATTAACAACATGGAGGACATTTTATGATTGTCTCCATTAGAAAAACTGATGATACAAGAGCAGTTTGATGACATCTTGTAAACACTTTTTTGCTGAAAATTTATTTTTAAAAGTCTAGTTTCCCTTAATAACAGTGGCATCCCATTTATTTCCTATGTTCCTGTGAAATCCATTTCTAGAAAACCACATCTTTCTTTTCTTCCTTACAAGTTGTGTCCTCATTGCACAAGTAATTCAGAACTTGTCTCAATTTTAGCTTATTATCTCTATTTCATTTCTAAAGAAAAAAAGTCCTGGACTTAGGTTTGGAGATGGCTTGAACCTGGACAGCCTTAGCTGGCCTGAAGTATATCCATCAGAGCTCTCCCATTTTGAAGCAAAGGACCTGACAAAATCACAAGGGTGCTCATAGTCCTCCTCTCCATATTTTCCCACAGCTGTTGTGAAGGACACACTAAATTCATCTGAAACCAATAGAAGAGATGGGAAAAGAAACATAGCAGAGATACTGGTGGGAATTCACCCCTCCACATAGTTATGAAGAAGTAGGGGTGATGTGAGCTGTATATTTCACTGTGATTGACATGCCATCAAAAGTTGGAAGACTTTTCCCCAAGGCAGCCAGCCTTCTGGCATACCCAAATCTCCACATGACCAAGATATGCAGACTAAATCTCTGAGGGCTGAAGTGCAAGACAGCTTCCAGAGAAATCTGCAGTCAGGAGATGGTAATAGCTGTCCAAAGGCATACTCCACTCCATAGTTGGGGAAAAAGCTGAAGAGGATGTGACGCTGGGTCCATGGCAATCCAAAGATCTCTGGGTTAAAATATCTAGAGGTATTTCTCTCTGGTTGTCTTCACTCCAAGATTTCACATCACCATCATAGCCCAAAGACAGGTCATGCTAAACCTCCATCACTTCAAATGCCACCTCCTGCAAGACATGCAAGAAACAAAGCAGGTGACCTTTTAACAGTCACTGGAACACCTCAGCCTGCATGTGTCTGAGCACTCGGGAGTTGTGTGGGTGTCTGTGAGAAGGAGAAGGCAGGAGACAGCCTGATTTAGAAAAGAAGTGAAGTGTTGAAGAGATGCTCGGGTGCACTGGAATCTGAAGGAAGAGTATCTGGAGCAAGAGCCAAGCACTCTTCTTCTACAGTACTCAAGTGTGGAAGTCCCTCAGCCTAGACCCAGCTTGTACAACCTGTCTGTGATGCATCAGGATGTGTTTGAGCCCATGGTAGAAGCACACCTTATTTTCCCAAGCTCACTTCAGGGATTGCGTGGTCACAAAGAGAACAGTCAGCATTTGGCCATACATTAACATATTCTAGAAAATCAGCAGTACAGGAGCAGCCAGACATTATCTGTCTCTGTGACTGCTTTTTGCTGTGCTCATAGAACAGCCCAGGTGTTACTCATCCTATTCTCCCATGCCATTCCTTTTCAGGAACTACCCAAGTTGCTTCTGCAAGTTGCCTCCTATTTGCCTTCTCCCTGTCTCTTCCCCTCCCACTGGAAGCCTCTTTCCATCTCTTATTGCCCACACAGCAGTTTGCCTTTGAGCAAAGTGGCCAGGCATGAGCTTGGCAGAACACAGATCTAATCCAGGTGCAAAAGAACCTTCCTTTTGGGCAGCATCTCATCCATGTTTGACCCTTTGGGCCCAGCTGTCCCTTTTTGCTTCTGGACCCACTGTATTCCTGCAGCTTCCTCTCTCCATCCTGAAAGAGGTGGAGGAGAAAAGGAAGGTGTTTTCTTCTGACAGTCATGCTTTGGAAGATGTGCCCATGCACGGCATTCCCCTCCCGCTCTGCCATCCCTTCCCCAGGGTTGCTCCTGGTGGCCACAATAAGAGGTTAGCCAGCCTAGTTCAATTAGTGGCAAACCGTGTGGCGTGACTCCAGGGCCTCCATATGTTCATAAGTATATGCAACCGCGCTTTCCTTGACGCATTCCTCATTCCAGGGAAAGGCCACATCTCCACAGCTTCCTGGCACAAGTCACACAGGCAACTGCAGAAGAGATGGGATAATAAATACACGCTCACATACATATACACATACACATACGTAGGAAAACTTGGCACCCTACCACCCTCTCCCGTGTTGATGGCCACATGGTCCCCATCAATTTTTGTCAGAGCCAGCAAGTCAGCCAACTGCTCACAGATGCTGACAAGGCAATTTCAACAGCTGAAGGGACTTCTCTGCTTTCCTCCACCAACCCGTAGGATTTTGGTTTGGGTTTTTTTCTTCAAAGTCATCTGCTTCTGAGAGACATTTCTCAGCCATGGCATTGCCAGCTTCCTAGGTATTCCTTGGCTAGGGTGCTCCTCTCTGCAGCTGTGGGTCAGCAGGTTCCACTTTGTCCTGTGTGGCGATGGGATGGGGTCTGAAAACAAAGAAGTTCTCATAATGTGCCACCTCTACTATCTCAAGCATTCCCAGAGGAGACATTTTCTGCCATTTTCCCATATTGGCCGCGAGAATGCAGATTCCATCTACTCCTCCTCTGCCCCAAACACAACTGCTGCCTTCACATTACTCCAATCCCACGGCTTTCACCAGCCATCCTTCCCCTTCCCTAAAGCTGTTCCCCACCTCTCACTCTCCTTTCTTCTACCCACAGCTTTCTTTGCACCCATCCCTCTCTCCCTCCTTTGACACTGATCTTTCCATCATTTCTTGACTGCCAGTTCTCCTTTACACCATGCCATGCCCTGATAAGGTTGCTTTTACCCATGAGCTCGTTACCTTCACTCATCCATGTATATCTAGTGATCCTTCCTTAATTTATAGTGTGGCTTCCAGTAATGCCTAAGAGAGCAATGGAGATATGATTTTCTTCAGCAATTTGAACGCTCTAAGGTTCTTCCTCTTGCAGGTACTATACACTCCTTGACTCCAAAGAGCACCCTATGCTCTAATCTGCCTGGAGCCTGCTGCATTCAGGATAAATGGGCTGTGCTCAGCACCTGTCCTTTGAAGGCCTCACACTTGTGCTTGGCCATGCAATGGTGAAGTGTCCAAAAAATTACAATTCCTTTGGCATTAATAGCTTGAATCCTTAACCCTTGAGGACCCTGGAGAGATTAATCCAACTCTCAGCTTTGCAACTGTATTAATGCAATGGTCAAAGACTTTGACGGGAGTTGAGGACACATCTTAGTGTTCAGGATGTTCTCCTGCGACAGGCTTCTCCTTCCATGTGATGTTTTCAGAGTTTTCTGCAGGTGAGCAGGAGTTTGTGTTTGGAGTCAAAGTCAGGCCTGAAAGATATTTGACACATGCCAACAAGTTTGCTAATACCTAATGACACAACAAATACTGTAATGGCCCCTAGGCTAAGCTGAAGGGCAGGAACTGTGCTCCAGAGAAAGGGCTACAGTAGTATTTGGGGAAGGAAGCAGAAAGCAGTGGTGGCAGAATGAGGATTTGCAATCTCAGTGAAATCCTGGTCCCACTGAAACCCTGGAAAAACCTCTCATGGTTGCTCACCCCAACCCTATCCTGGGTGAAGCTCAAGAACGTCAGTCTGGTGCCATATAGGCTGGTGTTTTCAGTCCCATGAGAAGAAGCATTTTCGTGTCCTAGGCCTGGAGGCTCCCACCCATCACCTGTGCAAATCCTCCGTATCTGACCCTTCTTTCTTCACTCAGTCCTACCCCAGGTCAGGAGAGGGGTCTTTGTTTGAAATGTGGTTTAACACAGAGAGAAATCCCCCAGTCAGGCACCACTTTCCAGCCAGCTGTTTGCAATACAGCTGTGGGGCTGAATTTTGCAGGCAGGAATGTGTTGCTCGCTCAGATGCCCAAAAACATCTGTGCAGACAGTGAGACCAGCAGGCACGTGGTGGAATGGGAAGCAGGGGGAGAGCAGGCCTGGGAGGACTGGGAAAGAACTGAAGGGAATTGTTTCAGATGAGCAAGCAAAGTTCAGCAAATCTTCACAACCAGGGTGTCCAATCAGGTCTGGCAGAAGTATCCAGCTAGCACAGGAGCACTCTTCTTCCTCTGCCCCAGCCATCATGTCCATAATGGACAGGACAACTGAAACCCCTCCTGCATTGCTGAATGCCAGGTCATGTCAGCCCTTGCCATGCAGTGAAGAAACCACATCGCACGAGCAGCCCCATTTCTCAGAGCTGGAGGCAGCTGGGTTGAGGAGATGCTTCAGGAAATATGGAATTCAGTGAGCAGCTCTGGCCTGGATGGGGTCATGAGTAGAGTCAAGTCAATTATGAGGAAGTGCTCTGACCACAAGACCACACTGCCTGTCACTTCCACCAAAAGACACATCTTCTGACATGAACGCAAAAGAGACCCTGAAAGCCATCCAAAGCTGACAAACCTTTTCCAAACCACTAGCCTGGGCTCAACATGCAGCATCATGGGATTTCCCTATACCTATATTATGGTGCTGCTCAATTATATGCATTATGGTATTTTTATATCTCTCTCTGAAGCCCTGGGTGTTGATCACAAGTGATGACAGGAGAGTGGGCAAGGGTAACCCTCAACTTGGAGCTTGAGACTACAAGTTTTAGGAAGCAGGCTAGGCCTCACAGAGCAAAATATCACCATTTCCAAGAATGTTCAAAATGAAAGACGCAATAAAGTGCTGGGATGAGCTGAGGAATTAAGAGCCCTTACAACATTGCATTTTGCCTCAGTCGTCTGTCTTGGACTAATGTGGGTTGTAGAAACTTGGCCATGTCAGGGACAGGGGCTACAACTGGAAAAGCAGCTGGAGGGTGAGAGCCGTGGAGACTGTCAATGTACAGGACTGAGGCAGCTCTCCCAAGCTCTCTGTTGGACTTCCCACTGCAACTGCAGCTGTCTCATCAAGACAAAATCAGGTGTATCAGCTGTGATTTGAGGTAGATGCGAAGGACAGAGGAATTTAACAGCTGTCTCAAATTGTCTTGGCAAGTCACCATGGGAAGTACTGTTTTGTCCTGCAGCTAACTATGAGATCCATGCTAGAAGAGACTTGTTGCTCCCAGTCCTCTTCCTGAGCATGGATCCTGCACTGGAAATGAGAGAGATCCCAGACTAACCCAGAGAGTCTTTTAAAGATAAAATTAAGACGTGACATGGAATCAGTCCCCTGTATTGCTCTCTCAAGATGTTCTTCTTCCATATTCCTGCCTATACATCTGGGAAGGTCAGAAAAAAAACAGAGAAACTAGAGAAAGTTTCAGAGAAAGTACAGTTTCTACAGATTCCTCAGTTGTTTCAACTGAAATGCGTAGGGAAATCTGTCCTGTTTCCAGATGACCAGTGATTTCAAGAGGTCACTGCCGTCTCGATGCCTGACGTGAATGCTTTCTTCCCCATTGCTCCTCTGCAGGTAACAGCAGAAACACACTTGGTCCAAGAGAGCATGGATGTGAAAATTTTACTGCTACTGGTCCAAATATTTCTCCAATCAGCCCTGAAACACCCACATCCTTCTGGATCACAGTTGACAGCAACAAATATCATCTGCAGGGAAGGAGGCAGAAGAGAAGGAATAATTTGATTTGTCAACTTTGCCAAACTGCTCTAAGGCTAATTGCTCCTGTATCTGCCTAGGTCAGAGCTAAACCTCATCAACAGTTTGAAATCTCACTTGCTGGCCACCCCTGGGTGGCTGGAGCCAGGCAGAGAATGGGGGCATGCAGACAGTTGGAACGACCTCCAAGCAGAGCTCAAGGAAAGATCTAGAATTTCACTGCTGGTTGAACAAAATAAGCTGATTTTGCCAGTTGTCAGGCAGCAATCACAGCCCTGATGAATGACAGAACAAACCAAGTTCCTTCTGCAGCCAAATTCCATTGACACCTCCACAGAATTGGCTTTCACCATCCATCACAATATCTGCTAAGGTCCACAGGAAGGGGAGAGGGTGTAGCTCTCCATCCCATCCTGGGTTATTTTTACAGCTGGGAAAGGAGATTGGTGAACCTGGACGAGAAGGTTGGAGGCTTTTCCAAGGCAGCTCACAAAAGCTGTGAAATCAGACCCAGAGCTTACAAGGCCCCAGATTTCCAGATCAGCAGCTCCAAATGTGTCACTGGTAATGAACCTGGAAGGGCCATGTGCCCCAGAAAGGAATTTCCCTAGTTCTGCCCAAGCAGAATTTTTCTGCACACAAATGAAATGTCCCAGCCAAGTACCTGTCTCCCCCATTGGTGTAGAAACCTGAAATAGATGCTTAGAACTCATAAGCATCTCCAGCCCTCCTGGAGGGCACAGACTCCGGGGGTACAGGCAGGACATTGGGACAGAAAGGCCATCTAGGACTTGCAAACTTTTTGCCTGCCCAAATGCAAGACTTTTGGAAAATACCCAGCCAAGCAAAGGCCATGAAGCTGTGCTGATTTCCATCATATTAAGATGGGTCCCTTGAAAATCAATTCCAGGTGAGCTGAGTGGAGCTGCCCAGAAGTTGCTTGCTAATTTCTCTCTCCCCATTCCTTATTGCCAAAACATGTTGAAGCTGAGGATTCACAGGCAATGCAGAACAGTTCCCCTCAGGAGGAGTCATTCCACACATGCCTTCCCAATAAGCTATCCCAGCAGAGTGGCAATGTTTAGAAACCAAATCAGTCATCTCTGGCAACTGTAGAAATGGACAAAAATAGCAGAAAAAAATTTCACAATTTCCTGCACATTTTTTCTGATTGTTCTACAAAAAAATGTTGAGTTATCCAAAAAAGAAGAATGGTTTAAGCAAGCAAAACAACAGTAATCACCTGCTTTGCTAAGTGTTTGCAAATACCATAAACTGTTTTTCTTAGCCAAATGTCATTCCTTTCCACAACCATCACCCCCTTCTCCCAGTTACTCACTGTGACTAATGGGAGGGGAAAGGATTGTTGCCTTTTTTCCTAATGGATTTTAACTCAAAAACTTTAATTTTAGTTGGAAACTGCACTCCTCACCTCCTCTTTGCACACACACCCCCTCAGGATGGGGGACAGCATTGTATCTGTGGCACAAAATCCTTTGGCTTTGGACACTTAAACATTCAGCAGTAGAAGATAACAGCTAGCTAGGTCTTCTCTGGCAAACTGGGAGTGGTGGGACGAGACCTCTAAGTTTGTAACACTTCTCCAAGACAGGCAAGGTTCCTCCGACACATCCTTCATCAAATTCTCAATTCTGCTATCAAAGTCGTGTTGGAAGGGAGAATTGTTTATATTTATTTCTTTCTGGGTTGTAGACATTGCCAGCAGAGTCTTCAAAATAAGAAAAGAAAAACCCTCTGACTCGCTGCCCAGAAACTCAATCCCAAAAGCCTCCTCCCAACCTCTGTTTACAAAATTATAAGCTTTCTTTGTCCTAACCATTTTCCTGTTACAATAATATTCTTCATTTTCTATCTGACTATTTTTTGGTGCATGGAAAATATGATTTCATTGTGAAAGGATTTCTTATGAATCAATACAGCAAAGGGAACACAGAGATGTTTGCAGTAAATCACCCTCGAGCAGAGACATGTAGAAAACGAGTTACAAGAAAAAGTAGATAATCCCAAGCCATTTCCAGATGGAAGGAGGTTATATTTTCCATACACTGTATCTGGTTTTTGTGTCACAAAACACACTGGTATTTATTTAAAGTATTTTTTTCTTGTACTGTAAAGTTATGATTACATGAAATGAGTTTCCAAAAATTACAAAAATTGGCCTGCTTTAGGTAACAAATGGAAGAACTGAGATACTAAGTTCAAACCAGCTAGGGCTCAGCCCCTTTTGAAGTTAAGAGCCGAGTCCAACAGCAGAAGGCTGACTTCCATCCAGCGAGGTTCCCTCCTGCCGGAACGGTCATGACCAGTACAGAGGTCTGATTTTCCAGCGTTTTGCAATTTCTTTCACCTACTTCTCCATAGCTGGCTGGGACAACACTTGGAGGTAGGCTTGCTTCTCCCCTTCTGTAAAGTGAACTCTGTCATCACCATATCCTTAGAGAAGGTTTGGCAGGACTGGACGCCTGGCGACTTGAGGAAGCCACTGGATCACTGAGTTCTTGGAAGCACTGGACAGGGAGCAGCCTGTCTGAGCCATGCATCAACTGGGTGTTAGGTACCAAGCCATTCTCCTAAAAGAGAGACATCTGAAAGCCATTTAGAGAGCATCTGGATGGAATCAGTTCTGGCTGCTACCCAGGGGACTGAGGCACATCCTCTGAGTGGTTCACTCCTGCAGTGACCTAAAACTTAGACAGGTAAATGAGGGAACTACATCCCCCTTTCAGCAATTCCCTGACACCTGAAAATCTGGTGAAAAATCATCCCATGGGCTCTTCATGGAACGTGGTTCATCGACACTGTGGGTGTGTAGCATCCTGCAAGACAACTGAGAAACCGATGATCACAATAGATACAACCTCAGACATGCAAGCAAACAAGCAACCTGTGAAGAAATAAAAGTAAAACCAGACTTCTCTAAGCTGAGTCTAGCTGTGGGCAGACAGCACAGGAAAGCCCCTGTGCAGACATTTGGAGTGAAATGTTCTTGAAAGTGGAAAGAGTCCTTGAATTTTAAAAACTGTTGAGAAAGATTATTGTGATGTCCACATAAGCAAAGTAGTGTGGGTCTGGGCTGCCTATGGCAGTACCTTGTCTCCAAACAGCTTGGAAGGCAGCGGGGTCCTGGCCCAAGAAGCCACTCGTGCTGTTGCTGGAGTTTTCTGCCTCAGTGTACTTTAATCTCTGGCTCACACAAGAGCAATGCAGCTGTGTTGGGCCTGTCTCATGTGTTATTTGGATAAAGCACCAACAAGAAGAGCCGGGGTCACACAAACCAGCCAGGCAGGAGGACCACACAAAAGGTGGTTTCAGGGGGAGTACCTGATATACCAAAGCTCCTGTCCTTCATTATCCAGTTCATGCAACATTCACAACAAACCTGTCACCTGCTGTCCACAGATTTCCTGAAGTGAAGAAGTACTCCAAATAATACCTGCAGTGTAATTGCAACCTACCTTCTCCAGGTACACTAGGCCAGCCTCTTCCCTTGCTCTATAGGCGACAGAACTGAGCAAAGGAGGAACTGGATCTTCACTAAAGCCCCTGGCTGTTACCCTGCTATGTCCTAATCCTAATTGCGCTGACGAGGGTGGGACCCAGACATGGTTATTATAAGGGTCTGATGCTCAATCAGAGGGCCTGACCAGGTCCTGAGCTCCTGCAGCTCACTGAGCAATAGAGGAGTGCAACCAGAGCTGAGACAGCTCTCCATGAGGTTGACTGTCTTCACTTTTCTGGTGGCTGGAGCTGCCCCTGAGGCTGCCAGAGGTCTGTGTGCACCGGCTGCCTGCTTGAAAAAAATTTTTTTTCCAGGAAAAGCTCACACTCCAGCTATTCCAGCACTCCCCTGCCCTTAAAGACCTGATTTTTTTTCTGGCATGTCAAACACACCGATCTATACGAGGAGCAGTACCAAGCCTGGAAAGCTGGCCCGGGGCCGGGAGAAATGTCAATACGACAGGAAGTGTCTGTCGCATGCACACACACAAACACACGAGGTTCCGTCAGCCAAGCTGATTGAAGTCATCCCTGGCTGGCTGCCCCCCGCGCCTGCCGGCCGCGCTCCCATCGGTGGGGCGCGGGCGGCCTCTAGCGGTGCGAACCCGCAGTGCTACCAACGCGGCTCCCGCGGGCGGGGCAGCAGGCTGCGCCCGGGGCAGAGCATCTGACCTGCGCATGGGTTTCTCCCCTGCATAATAAAAAGATCCCACATGACTGGAGAAACCAATAAGGGAGGAAAAGGGTGGGAGAGCATCTAGGGAGCCAGAGGGAAGCAGCCACCAGAGCTCAGATTATCAGATATCCCTGGGATTTGCATTATCCAACCCTTCAGCATCTCCACCAGAGATGTTCCCCCGGGGCTGGGGGCTCTGAGAATACATTTGGTCAAAACGAAGTAGAGAGAGAGAGAGAGCAGAGATGGGACAGCAGGGTGCTGACCTCGAAGGGGGCTTGTGAGGCCAGGTGGAATATGGTTAGGGTCCCTGGGTTCATGCCCCAATATCTGCACATTTTTCTTTCCCTCATGCAGCAGTTTCTGAAGTATCTAAAGAGAGGGTGTCTCCCTGTTCCCCAGCAGCGTGAAGAGAAGGTAAGGCAGGAATGAGTAGCAGAGCTCAAGAAGCTCACAGCCAAGCACTTTCCCCTTGCTAGAAGGTATTATCTCCACCTGAGTGGGGCTGAGGCTGGAGCTGGGGCCCCTTGGGAGTGAAGGACAGCCATCGCTTGCAACGCAGCAAGCCGAGGCTGACAGCAGCCTGCCTGAGCAAGGCTGAGGTTTCTCTCACGTGGAAGTGTGAGCTGTAAAGACATGTGAAACCCTATCTCCAGTGCTATCCATATCAAAGCGTTCAAGGGAGGGCTGCTTTAAAATAGGACCTTGGCACAGGTTCCTGCTTCTCCTCACGTCCTACCAAGCGGCACCCTGCCAAAATGTCAGCTTGGCTGCTCCACATGTCCCAGGCATCCCACGCATGTCCTACAAACCTTTCCGGTGCTCCCAGGGAGATCGCTGCCTCCACAAACAGCCTCTATTCTCAGCTGTGGAGGGTCCCAGTGACCCCTGAGCACCATGTCCCCAGCTGAGGAGCATCTTTCCTGAAACACCAGAAACAAGAACTGGGGAAATGCATGAAGAGGTCTCTGAAGACAGTGTGGAGGGACCCCCTTTTTCCCTCCCACCCTGAGCAAGTGCAAAGAATCCATGGGGAACCAAATTTGCACAAGGCAAATCTGGTGGGAGTGAACCTGACTTTCTAGTACAAGCAGAAGAAATTTCAGCTGTAATCAGGGGCATAGATGTCCAAGGACCCTGAATGCTCATGAGGAGCCACAGGCTGGCAAAGCTGTGGTATTTTAGAAACTGTTCCAGACACATAAACCATGGAGCCATCTCCCAGGGGTCACCCAAACACCACAGTAAAACCCTAGAGGGACAAGACAGAGTCCCCTTATACTGTCCTGGGATATTGGCTCAATCCAAGCTGTCTCAAAGGGAGAACTGAGTTACCATAATCATTTTCTCCCACTCCACCCAGGCTTTCCTCCTTGTTTTTGCCCTTCTCGGTACAGCGCCCTTGCAAAGTCCCAGCCCAGAGAGGGAGCCCACATAAGTAGAGGCCTTTTGAGATTACCCCGAGGCTGGTGGGTATTTTCTCCCTGCTCTCCTAGCTGGAGGAACAGGCAGGGGTGGCTCAGCCGAGATACCCAGCAGCACTGGAAAAACTGAGACCTCAGTAAAGCCAAAGGCATTTGCTGAACATCTGTGAAGACGGATTGCTCTCACACAAGCTACCCCATAGACAGCCAGGACAATGAGGTGCTGCAGCAATAAACCACTCCTCTCCTCCCCAGCCCTCTTGAGTGACTGCAGTGCATCCCAGCAGAGCCCCGCTACACCAGGGCCGAGGTCACTGGTGCACTCCACTCTGATTTAATGCAACCTTCCCTCCCACATGCTGTTTTCATTACAGCCTGGCTCTTCTGGCAAGGGCACTGTGCACAGTCACGAAAAGCTGTTCACTGGTGGCTTGTTTTATCCAGTTGTTGGAGGCTTAAAACAATGAGCTTGCAAATATTTCATTCCTTCCCTGCGCTTTTTCTTTCTTTCTTTTTCTGGTATGTGGTTGGGTTTGGGTTGTGGTGGTGGTTTCTTGGGGGGGCGTGGGGGAGGTTACATAGTGGATAGCACCGGAGCTTGGGGTTAGAAGGGATGGGAGAAAAGAGATCAGAAAGGTATTCCTGTCCTGTCCTGTTGTGAGAGAGAGAAAGAAAGTGTGTCAGAGACATGGAAAGGAGGGAGCCTGGAGTCCAAAAGGATGACCCCTATTTTGGAGCCAAACACTCTCTTCCCTGCCATTGACTGTGAATCTTTTGCTGGGACGATTTGCCATCAGGACATACTGATGCCTTGAGACCCAGGTGACTTTTGAGGAAGGCTTGGTTTTAACTGGAGAGGAACTGCATGCCTGTTGCTGCCAGGCACTGCCTGAGATCCATGTAGGGATGAGGGGTGCAAGCAATGGGACAGTGCAAATATGGGGTGGCAGCCAAGAGGCAGGAGGGTGTGAGTCACCCTGGGACTACCAAGGCATGAGGAGGCAGAGGACAGTGCCACTTTGGTTATAGCACCATAAGGACAGCCAGGTGAAGGCCATCAGCGCTGTAGCTTGAAGCAGACACAAGGCAAGGTGTGAATGAGGTGGGAAATGAAGAACCAGTGAGCATTTTAGAAGAACCCCCTTGTTCTGGGCTGGGGTGGACAGGTTGTGAACAAGGTGCTACACATCCCTTTTCTAACCCACATTGCTTGCTTTAGCCTGTCTGTAGCATGCTGGGACAGTCTGGACTCCTGTCCTCTTGTCTTCATGCCTGTCTAAAACTGCTAGCATAAGAGGCATCCAAGGAAGGACAGTGACATGGTGAGCACCAACTAACTGGGGAGAAGAGACCTGGATAATGCTGCTTTTTACTCACCTGGGCTTTTGAATTAGGCTGCCTGCCTGATTTGCTTGGACTACATGGTCCCATGGGAGCCAAAGTTGCACAGTATTGCCGTGGGGGTGGAAAGAGTCGCTGGCACTGCAGGTCTGCACCAGGGCACCTCTGGGATGTGCTCATGTGAAAGACAGGCAGGGTCTGGCAGAGGCTGTGCAGCACATGCGAGTCTGGGACCACCAGTGCAGGGAGCGTTCCGCACCCACCTCAGGGTGCCCCTGCTGCACCCTGGTCCTGCAGTCACCCAGCAGGCTCCCGGCCCCTTTATATCAGGAATGGATGAACCGAACTGCATCTGAGCTTGTCTGTCCATCGCAGAGCAGCAGGAGCACAGCTCAGAGGTCCACTGTGGGAGAGGAGCCGCAGGAGAAGCTGGCAGCAGGCAAGGTGACATCACCTCCTCCTGCCCAGCCTGCTTTGGGCGTGCATCAGTACAAGGCCTCCATCACTTGGAGACACATCCCTGTAGATGGAGCCAGAACCTCACAAGGCAAAAGGACAGCCATGTCCAACCCATCACCCTTCTCCGAGGGGCAGACCGGACCTCCTACAGATCACTCTGTTCCGAAGAGGATCTAGCCCTCAAACACCCCCAGAGTTTTGACTCCACTCCTCTCCAGACAAACCATTCCAGAGTGTCACGTTGTCCCTTTTTATTCAATATTTAACCCAAATCCCTTTCTGTTGCCTTTTCCTGTCCACCATGGCCATGGAGAGTGGGTAACTCCTACACTGCAGGTTGCATGTTGATGCCCCTCTTCAAGCAGTAATATCCCCCTGGGATGATAATGAAGTCCCTAGAGACATTTCTGGGATGGCTTTTCTCATGAGCAGCCCCTTTGATGGACTTCCCCAGGCCCTGCTGGGCTAGATGGTGTCACTCAACACATTGTGTACCCTACAACTGCCTTGGTCCCCTCCCAGGAAAGAGCTGAGGGTCTGACCCAGAGAACAAAGAGAGCTCCGAGTGGGTTGCTGGGGCAAGGGAAACCGACTGACCCCTCTTTTTTACCTCTAAAGCTCCTGATCTGGTGCTGCTTAGCCCCAGTCATCAATAGGAGCACCCACAAGGGTGACACAGGATGTCCCCATCGCACACAGTGGCCGAGCAGCTCAGGGATGCAGTAGCTCAGCAGCAGCAGCCAGACACCACAGTGGGGTTTGCAACCTGCAAAGAGCCACTGTCATTCCCATGTGTGCAGACCCCTGAGCGAGCGGGTGTGTGTGTGTTGCACAAGGGTACATGCATGCGTGGCAGGCAGCACTCTGCCCAGCACACCCGCATCCCCAGAGAGGAGCATCAACCAAAGCTTCTAGCATGCTTGAGTGACTTCAATACCCAGAGACTGTTTCACTTCAGGTCCTAGTCTGTGCTGCCTACAACACTACAGAGCCTGAACTGGTCTGGGAAATGGGACTCGAGTGCTTGGCAGGCAGCATTGCGGCATCTGTCAGGCCTGGCTCCACGTGGACAAATCCCTCCCTTGTGCGGCAACAGGGCAAAGGCAGGTTCAGACCAGCAGGGAGAACATGGCTGGGGTGGTTTGACATCAATGGTTGAGCAGGGCAAGGGACAGGGACACTGTTTGCTGAAGAGGGTGCAGACATGAGCACAGCTCACCCCAGCCCTGGGGTGGCTTTTGCCCACATCAGGTCTGCTCTACCCTTCCCACCCTGCGAGACTGGCTGGCTTCTGATCTTTGTCCAGGCACAACGCTCAGGAAAAGCCAGGTTGTGTTATGCTTTCTGTCCCTTGGTGACATTTTTGAGGGGTCCCCAGCACCACTGAGAAGCCTGGAAAAGAGTAAAAGTGAAGGAAGATGAAACTGGCCTATACCCATCACTGTGACCTGTTTCATTTCAGACCTGAAGGTTGTTTCTAGCTTAGTCAATGGAAAATGATGGTAGGGAGGGGACACACACACCTCCAGGGTTTCTCCCCAGGAACACTCTTACTTTTTAGGTTCCCCCCTGGACTTAGGGCATGGCTTTCCAGCTAGATTTTATCTGCCAACAGCACCCCACAACCCAATAACCCAGGTCCCAGGGCCTGGGCTTTAAAATCTGTTAAAGGTTCCTTGGGGTCTGACCACATTTGCCAGGCAGTTGGCTAGGAATACTTGCCCCTCATGTAGGCTTGGTGCCCTGGCCTCAACCCAGGGTTTCCTGACTGTGTGACAGCATGGACACCCTTTTCTCCTGGAGCAGGAGGCAGAGAGGAGTGAGAAACTTTGCTACCTTTCACGGCCCCAAAAGAAATACTCTATGGGTGGCCCAGAGTGTCCAGAGCAGAGGCTGAAATTAGAAAAAAAATGCTGATTTGGGAACCTGAAGGTAGGAACTCAATAGGCACAGGGAGATGCAATGGGGGCAAGGTCTCCTGGCACGGAGCTGGTGGGACCTACCTTTCCTGATGGTCACACCAGAGCCTCCAGCCTGGCCTGGAGACAGCAGCAAGTTGCAAAAGAGGGAGACCCTGAAAAGCCTGTGCTGTCAGAGGCAGCAAGGGGAAGTGGGTGACAGATAAGAACATGTTGAGGAAAAACACAAACCAGAAGCTCCCGAGGAATTTTGGAAAGGAAATGGGGAATTAACTGCAGAAAAGGAGCACGGTGGTGGCGGGGTTAGGGTAATGCACAGCAGTTTATGGCTCACAACAGTCTGTCCATGCCACCTTGCCAGGCACTCGCTGCCTCTCCTTCCTTCGGAGGGATCACCCACCAGCAGCTGCCTCAGCTGGGCAGGAGCACTGGGAACCAGCAGGTGGCTGGTGCCAGCTGTGGAGGGGCCAATTCCAGCAGGAATCAGGGAAAAAACCAAAACCAAGAGAAGCTGGCAAGAAAACACCATCCCCATCGTGTCAGATAGGGAGAGGAGGCTGCAGGTCCTGTCTTGCTGGCGGGTAGATCAGGGATGACTGAGGCTGAGGCCAAGGCTGGCAGACGCCAGGTACCTCCCGAGGTCCCATGGTGCAGGCTGCCTGGCTCAGAGGGCACATCACTTGGGTGCCCACCCACAGCCCCACAGCTATTTCTGGGCCAGAAACCATCCCATCTCCTCTTCGTTCTTTTTTTACCCCTCTCGTCTTTGCCTCCCAGCACAAGCCCCGCAGCATGGGGTCCCCATGAAGCAGCCCCCTCAATCCGCCCCTCACCCTGCAGCTATTTTAGGGAAAGGCAGGAGGTATTTTTAGTGCTGCTGGCTCCCAGGAGAAACTCTGAGCCTCTGAGCCGCAGCAGTGCTGGCGCCAGAGAAACTGCCGCTGCTCTGGCTGATATTTCTTGTATAATTAAACTCAATCCATGCCGGGGGCCAGGCCTTGGCCACCAGCTCAGCAAGGAGGGGAAGGAGCAGAGCCAGAGAGCTGGGGGCTGAAGGGTCTGACAGATGCTGGGAATTGCTCTGCAAATGCTGGAACAGCCAGGCCTGAGACTTTGGGGGAAGTTTTGCCAGGCATGGGGGAGCAGGATGGCTCCAAGAGGGGCAGGGAGTGGGATTTAACGTGAGCAGAACCCAAACTATCACCTCGACAAAGGCAAAAGACCCCATATCGGCATCGTCCCATCCTGCTCCTCTGCAGGAGATGGACTCAAAAGGGGACGTCCAAGGCTGCGCAGACAGCACCTAAAGTCAACCTGGGAAAAAGCAACCGAATTTGAAGAGCACCCAGTGCCTGCAGGGCAAGCGGAGAGATCCCTCCTGGTAAACAAAAGCCCAGGCTGGAGCTGGAGCTGGAGCCACGTAGGAAGCCCGGGGGCTGCCTGGTTAGCGCGCATCTGGCGCGCACCCGCCGCGACGGGAGGCTGGCGAGGCGCAGCGCAGCCCCGGCTCCTTCCCACGCCCACCGGCGCCTGTCCGGGGGCCCCAGCGTGCCATCGAGGAACGGGGCGAACGACAGCCCAGAGAAAACACAGCACCCGCTGAGGTTTAGGGTTTTTTTTTTCTTTTTTTTTTTTTTTCCCTGTGCAAAAAGAACAGAGCATTTATTCCTGCGCTCCCTTAAATTTCAAGATACATTTCCAGCGATCCAGACACCAAGCTGGCATTCCAAGCAACAGTATATTTTATATAACTGATTTTTTTTGTTGTTTTTACCACTTTATAAAGCCATACAATGAACTGCAAAGAATCTGATATCTGTACAACGGGAAGACAACAGCGGAGTCACATTCACACATGGACATGGTGTGACCAAAGTCGTTCTTACACACGCGACATTATGGGCACAAAGATACAAAATATAATGCATTTTTTTCCAACTATATAAATACACAGAAATGGGCGAGTCTAAAAGTTTG
The DNA here is from genome assembly GCF_023634085.1 of Falco cherrug. Taxonomy (NCBI): domain Eukaryota; kingdom Metazoa; phylum Chordata; class Aves; order Falconiformes; family Falconidae; genus Falco; species Falco cherrug. Next base: position 26,254,804 of record NC_073704.1, on the reverse strand, counting down.
AAACTGTTCATTAACACTGATTAGCAAATAAATCTGTAACGTTCCCAAAGTAACAAAGACAACAACAACCAAAAAAAAAAAACCCCACGCATAACACGGCGGCACAGGATCCACCAACAGAAACGTCGGGTTGCTTCCTTTTTTCTTCCTTTTTTTTTTTTTCTTTCCTTTTTAAGGAGAAAAAAAAAAAAAAAAGAAAAAGAGTAACCCCAAACCAACCTCACAATTTGCAAAACAAACGAACGAAATGAAACAAGCCCCTGCGGGCTCCTTTGCTGTCTGATCCTCCTGCCTGCTCCAACGGGAAGGGTTGCCTTTTGTTGATGCCGATGTCTGGGGTTTTTGGGGCAACTGGTTTCTTTACCTGCCCGACCTGCTGGGTGGGGATTTACTTTGCGCTTAGGTTCAGGTGGTTGAACTCGCTAGAAAATAGATGCCCGGAGGCTGGGTTGGGTTTTTCTCCCTACCTGGTTTGTTTTCTATATGTGGTTTGACCAGGGGCAGCCAGCAAATGTTGCATCCAGAGCAACCCCAAACCTTGCTCAATTCCTCTGCTTAAACCCATGAGCTCCCCCATCTCCACTGGTGATGAGGGGCTGGCAAAGACCGTAAGATGGGTGCATTCCATCTGCAGATCATCCCCCAAAATAGCTCCTGGTGGGGTGCAGAGCCGGAGGCAGCCCAGCTGAACAGGAACCCCACATTTTGCACATTGCAGGTGCTACCATTTGGGACAGGCAGCAAACAAACCCCTGGGGAGCATTTCCCAAGAGACAGCAACATCGACAGCAAAGGGAGGATGGGTGGGAAGGGGCTTCTCCAAAGAACAAACCAACACAAAAAGGACATGTACAATAAATTTACACACGAAAAAAAAAAAAATATATATATAATGTGTGGGGCAAAGTGCGTTTTTAAGGATATCTTTGGCAAGAATATATGCAGTTCTTTGTGCAGGAAGGAGGGATGCATTTGTGTGTGTGTGTGTGTGTGTGTGTGTGTGTGAGCAAGAGAGAGAGAGATACCATCCGGCTGCTGACAACGGCAGTGTGATTACAACAAAACATATGCTGGGCTTAACTCGCACAAGCTTGAATCTCAAATACCATGACTGCATTAAAAAAAAAAAAAAAGAAACAAGAAAAAAAGCAAAGAGTCTTTTCTGTCCCTTTCATAAGGAAAGATATATCAACACTAGGTCCCCACCACTCCCAGGACCTGGGCAATCCTCAGCACTGGCTGACAGTCTCTCCAAGGGACAGAAAGGGTAGTTACACCTAAAAATGTAACTTAAAAAAAGGAGATAAAAGGGGAAAAAAGTGCCTTTAAAGGGAGTTGACAAAACACCTGGCTACATCATTGGAAGGTGATTAGCTGTGTGTTAAAAAAATAATATAATCATCAGACGATTTTGTTAGTGTTCAAGATTTGGATACGGTCTAAATCTTCAGCTAGTGGGTTAATGAGGAAGCCGTGAGCGGCTCAGGACCCAAAGGTATCAGGACCCATAGGCATGATGCTATCGGCAGGTATCTACTGGGTTCAGCTTCTATGCAACATCTCTGTGGTGCTTAGATCTGCTTCATTTGTATGGGGAGAAAAAAAAGGAATGAGAGTTTCAAGCACCAGTTTCCGAGGCAGCAGATTAAAATAAAATTACATTATTATAATCTCTTTTCTGAGCAGTGAGAAAACAAAGTCTGAAAAATAGAGGCTTTCAAAAATATATCTTTATATATCTATAAACACAGTGTTTTCTCTAATCAGTGAACGGCGGGGTGAGGAGATTACGGGTGAGATCGTTTCTCATCTCACTTGAATTTCGCAGAAGGAGAGAATCGCTTTTTGGAAACATTGGAAATGAAAAGGTCTCTGCATCCGTGCAGCCAGGGAGCCGGGGAGGGGGAAAGCCCTCCCCAGAGCCCCCCATCCTGCCACCGTCTCACAACCAGCTCCTCGCTATGCATTCTTTCACTCTCGCTTCAGTACATCAGTATAGCCTCCGGCCATGCCAGCCCTCTCTGGGCACCCACTCGGCTCGCTCACACACGCACACGCACATGCACACCGGTCACACGCACGCCACCCCAACATGGGGGGGCCCCCCGCGCATCTTCCACCATCCATATTTTTCCTTGCTCTGGATTTTCTTTTAACATGCAGGTGTTTCCCCGGGGCAGGGGAAGGCGGGGCAGATATAATGGGGGAGATAGGATGCGCAGAAAGCAATATGGCAAAAATAAATATTTTCGGAGTGTAAATTTAACCTTTTTTTCCTCCTTAAAATTTCATTAGCTTACAGTATTCCATCAGTATAGCTCAGATATATATATATATTATCGCTATCAAGGCAAGGGCGGTCTGAGGGAGACAAGCTCTCCGGAGGAGGGGGGCTGCAGTGCTATGTTTCTGATTTTTGCCCCCAGTAGACTAGCATCTAGGCCACTTTGCACTAAAAACTTCTCACAAAAATCTCTCAGGGGTGGGGGGGAGCGGGGATGTAGATTTTCAGCAGACGGCTCAGCAACAAGCCCACAGCTCCAACCAGACCGTTCCCCCTGCCCCAAACCTGCACGTCTGACCAAAGCATCCTCTGCCCCCTCCCCAGCACCGCAGGGCTGTGACCTCTGCCTGCTGCCCCGCAAACATGATGGCCCCCCACCAGCAGCACAGGGGCCTTTTGCCCCTCTTGCCCTCCTACTGGCCCTCCTCATCTCCCAAAGTGAAGGGAAAAGCCAACAGCACCAAAGCCACTTGCCAAACTATGGTGCACTTGGGGCGCACAAGCCTCCAGCCAGCCGGTTTTGGGTGTACATGTGTGCCAAGCAGGGTGGCTCTCAGAGGACCTGTTACCTCCCCACTGAGCCAAAGCTGCCCAGCGACTGCAGATCCTTTCCCTTTTTCTTTTCTTTTTAAATTTTCTTCCTTCTTTTTCTTTATTTTAACGTGGCCTCCAAAATAAAAGGAGAAAAAAGCGCCTGAGTTACCTGTAGTCATTCGCCTTTCGTGCAACTTGAACGTCCATGCAATTTAAAAACCGCTTGCGTGTCTCCGAAGAGTGAGATAGGGGTAGCCACGGGTCCGCTGCTTCGCACAGAGAACCCATCTGTGCCAGCATCCACTATTATTATAATTACTATTATTATTGCAATGTTTTTCTTTCCTTTGTTTTGTTTTTTTTTTGTGTGTTAAGAGAACACGTGACAGGCCACAGGAGAACCCTGCCAAAGAGGACCAGTGATGGGAGGGAAAAGGGGAAGACGGGAGAGGAGGCAACTTTCTGCATCCTCCAAGGAGGTTCCTGGGGAGCTTCTGCCTACCCCAGGTGCAGGGTAGCAGCAGCCCCCCCCCCCCACCTCCTCGCAGGCTGGAGGGCACAAGCACCCTGGGGAGGTGGGAAATGCCATGACCCACCTCTCCGTGTGGACCCACAGCAGCTCACCTGTGACCGGCGCTGGGCTCTGGGTCAGCACAGAGGTTAGCCCATGGTCAAGCTCCCCAGGGACAGGAGGGTTCAGAACCAACCCCCACCACATCCCCAGCAATTTGCCAGGTGGCTGGCAGGTTTCAGGAGAAGCGTGGGGGCCAGTGAGGACCCTTGGCTCCAGCCGGGCAAGGGAAGGTTTCTGGGGGGTATCTCTTCCAGTATCCCACGGACCCAGCCCATGTCGTTATCTCTTACAGGTTGTTTCAAACACACAGCAGACATTCACTGATGGAGCTGCTGGGATGGAGTTTCTTCCATGGGTTTTGCTAGTTGTCTCTTTTTTTCCAGACGGAAAACACCATTCATGTTCCCGTATTCAGTCCCAAGTGGATGTCAGCACTCAGAATCATGATGGTAAAAGCTGGGAACATCCATCTCACTGCTGCCTTCACTTTGGTCACCTTCCCTGCGATGGGACATGCATCCTGTCTGGCATGACTTTGTGGCTCTCTTACGTAGGTGCTTTTGGTTCCTCTGTGTGTGTGTTTGGCTTGTGTTGAGTTTTTAGGGGTTTCGTTGGGGTTTTTTTGTTGTTTGCTGTTTTCCTCCAAAATTCCAACCCTTCCCCCCCAATTCACTTCCCTCTCCCACAATGCACTTCCTCACACTCCTTCTCGGATCAGCTCCAAGTCCTTCTCCAAAATTCAAGAATCACCCGCAAGCGCCAGCTCATCTTTTCTGTCCAGAGCCAAGCATGACCCTGGAGACAAAGTTGACAATGGCTGCAGCTGGCTGGTCTGGGTCCAGCTCAGCAAAGAGGTGACAGATGTTGTCTGTGGTGCTCCCTTGCTTCCTGGCCACAAAGCCGAAGAGCCTGGGTGGGGAGAAGGCAAGAGGCTCAGTAAGGTTTGCCAGCATTGCTCACCCAAGGAACACCACCACCCTCTTCCATCACAGTCTTGTCCACCTTCCCCTCTTCAACATGTACCTCACACAACAGAGGGGGACATCCCAAACCAGCCTGCATGACCCATCTACTCTTCCCTTTACTGCAGTTTCTTTGAAGGCCAGCATTGTGTCTCCATCATCTCTTGGCCCAGCCCTCCTTGCTCTGACCATCCCTGTCACTCTCCCCTAGACCGTCCCTGAGACGGGACCTTCCAGACGATCATAGCATTGCCTTGGTTTGGGTGATGACTCAAAGACACAGAGGTGTGATGGATGGGCTGGGGTAGACCCTGTATGAGAGGAAGGCCATGTGGGGACACAAGGAGCTGGGTGAGACCATACAGTTATTTCTGTCTCTCCCGTGATGAATAAAATCTCCCTCCCCTTTTTTTTTCCCCCCTTTTTTTTTTTTTTTTTTTTAATTAGAATGTGCAAACTGAAGTTATAAATATGGGGGAACAGAATGTGAGACAGGCTCAGGCCATGGCATTTCTAGTTAGGGAAGGGAAATATCCCAGCAGCTGGACAACCTAATAAAAACCCATTCGCTAACACAATGGCTAAAATTAGTGGGAACTGGTCCCTGGAAATGGGCTCAGCCAGCAGCTCTGCACTCCCATGGGCCAGGACATGGAGTACAGGAGGAACAGAGAGAGTCAGCCGGTGGCTCGCACGCCATCAGCATAACCCCCAGCTCTGATCCATAAGCTGGCTCCTGCTGATTCTGCTGGGAGAGTTTCCAGTAAAGCCAGTTCTGCAAGGGCCATGCCTGCTCTGACCAGGAATTTGGGGTTGAAAGATGCCTCCTGAGTCCCCAGAACCGTGGTCTCATGCTTGGGTGAAACGTTCCTGCAGCAAACAGCTCAGCCCATTTCACACGTGGCTAAGAGGCTGCCCTGCATGGGGCATCTCTTAGCCAGTGCTCAAGCACAAGTGGGAGCCACCCCAACAGTGGCTGGGAGGAACTGGCTGGGAAGCACAGAAAGCACTTACTTGGCTGGGCCACTGTCATCAGTTTTAGTCCACCTGCAAGGAGAAGAGGAAGTGTGAGGGATTCCTGCACCCCACAAAGAGACAGGGCCATGATGGGGGCCACTGCACCAACACTGGAGGGTCAGCCTGGCTTTGCACAGGCTTGGCTCTATGAGGAAAAAAATGATGCACCTCTCCCCCAGCATGAAGAGGCTTGGAGACACCAAGTCACCAGGAGAAGCTGGTGTTGCCCCACAAAATCTAAGGGAACCTTCCATCCCTGCCCTCTGAAGGAGGAAGGGGGACAGAGCTAGCAAAGACCCTGCTCCAAGCAGCCCAGGGGAAGGAAAAGGGGCAGGGGACATGTGCTCCCCCCAGGTTAGGGCACTCACTTTCGTTCCTGGGGGTCCAAGTCACAGAAGGTGACAGTGTTGAGGGGGTAGTGTCGCCGGAAGAACAATCTGAAACACAAGGCAGGGAGCGTCAGGGCCAGGGAAGCACCACCTCTGCCCCACCACAGCCCAGCCCCACCAGCACAGGGGACACTCCCGTGGGTCTCCCCTAGGATGCTCCAGGAGTCAAGGACAAAGCACAGCCCTGCCCATGACCAGCTTCATGCCACCCCAGGGACATCCTTCATCAACACACTCCCTGGATCACAGCCTCACTGGCTTTGGGGACCCAGGGACGTGGCCATGGGGGCTCTTACTTCCTCTGGTTGTCCGTTAAGGTGATGCCTTGTGCAGAGACTTTGAAGTGGACGATGGTAGCAGTGGGTGTGGGATCAGCCACCAGCGTCTCGCCAACAGCCTTTGCGATGGCCTGGGGGCCTGTCAGTGACTCCATCTCCACAGAATTGATGAAGAGGACATTGCAGGCTAGAAAGGGAGACAGCAGCCATGGGATCAACCACTGCTCTGAGCCACATTTACGCTGGAACAGCCCCTCTCTACTCACCCGCACCCTGTTTGAGGAGGTCTGTGGCTGAGTTGGTGGCAGACGCAGTGTCTTTCTTTTCCTCCATGGGATCTGGAAGACATGTGATGGTTACTGTTGCTCCCTGCTTGGAAACCTACTCTGTTCCTGCAGGCTGTGAGGGTGGATGCAATCCCTTTTGGTCCTGGCTCTTACCTCGGTCAGGAATGACCAGCTTGCAGGGCAGGGCCAAGGGCATAATGGAGTGCTGGTACACCAGAGCCGAGAGACAGCCTGGGGACAGAGAGGAGATGGTCAGTGCAGGGCTGGGGGGACAGGCTTCCCCAGCGTTAGGTTGTTGTTGCTCCGGGTGGATGGAAGCAGGCTTTCAGTAGGTTTCTTCGCTGTGGTCCTAATGCCACATGTGGCGATTTGTCTTGCTGAAACTACCATGCCTGCCCACGGACGGCTCAGGGAGGGGGAAGAGATGCCAGGGCCTCCTTAGGAACAACAAATGGGACAGAGCTCCTTGTGCAGCACCTCAGAGCACATTAGCCATGGGATAAATAAAACAAGGAGAGCCCCTGCCCTCCACCCTGCCCAGTAGCATCATTTGTCCGGCATCTATGTGCAGAAAGGTATGTACCTGTGCACACAAGCACATTTGTGTGCACTCATGAGTGTGCATGACTCCAGAGGCTCCAAATGCGCACAGGACTCAGCTACACAAGGACAAGAGGCAGTAACAGAGGCAGAGCTCTCCCAGACACCTGACAGCTCTGCTTTGATAGTCCAGCAAAGGCAAGGCTCTCCCCACCCAGCCCCGCATGTGGAGAGCACACTGGGGCCACTCACCAAAATTGGGCTCATTGGGGCATCCTTTTAGTTTCACACCCCGTGGGCTAGTCTCGATGAGGAAGTGCCTTACCAGTTCGTTGGTGATGTCTCCTGGAAAGAAACAGTATGTTCTCACACCAGAGCCACCCTCCTCCTCCTGCTTCTCTGCAGTCCCATGGGGAAACCAGTGCTCCAGCTCAAGGAAGGGGTCCCTACCACCCTGCATACCCTCCTCAAATCCAGCCCTTTGTACAGGGTCAACCCCAAGCCAGGCTCCCCAGTGGTGTCGATGGGCTGGGGAGGCTGTGCCCATTTTACCATGCCAAAGCCCAAGATGCAGATGAGCTCAGGGCAGAGGTTGTCTGGTGCTTCCCTGTGCCCTGGGAGGGAGGGATCCTGCCACATCAGCACATACCCAAGGGCATGACTGGCTCAGCAGACCCAGCTGCCCGCTCACCCCGGCTGAATGATGGAAGGCATCTTGGCGTGGGATGGAGAAGGGCATACAATACCTTTCTTGTTCTGCTGCATGACTGTGGGAGGCGGAGAAGCTACTTTCATGGCAAGGCCGTAGGCTCCCCGGAAGGAGTGGCTGTCTCGGATGATGAAAGCCCCTGGCTCCCTGTCCTTCAGCAGTGCAATGGCTGCAGGACAGAATGGCAGACCTCAGAGCCAGCATAGCAAGAGCCAATGCGCCTTCTAAAGCCACAAGGTTTGGGTCAGGACTGGGCACCCCCGTTCCACAGCCTCGCAGCTGGGCACTGCAATATTACCATCCCCCCTGCACATCTGCATGGCGGTCTCAAGTGGGTCTTCAGCCAGGCAGGGGCTCATCTCCCCCTGGCCTCCACTGCCCTGTGTGGGCATCTCAGAGCATCCATTCCCACCCAGCCCACCTCTGAGCAACTAAGCACTGGAGAGCAGGCAGGGACCAAATGCTGGGACATTGCCCCTGAAGGCACCTTGCCCTCTCCTTGTTCTCCCCACTTATTTTAGCTATGTCTCCAATACCCCTCTGAAGACTCTGAACTCAAGATCTGGGTGCTTTGCACCCCAAACTGCATAGATCCACTGCACACTGCAGGGACCAGTGCTCCTCCATGAAGGGGAAGGTTTGGGGAGCCCATGTCATGCAAGCCTGCAGCTGAGCTGGGCTTCAACCCCCCTTCTGCAATGGTCTGAGCATGCACAATTCACCTTCACTCCTAACTCAGCCTCTCAGGGAAATTCTTGCTAATCCCTGTGATCCAAAATACACACCAACTCCCAACCACGGCTCACTCAACTGCATCCTTCGCACTGTGCCATCTACCCACCCTGCTCCCTGGAGATCTCCGGTTTATACCAGTACTTGGAAGTGTCCTGCACAAACTTGACATTGGCACGAGTCTCGGGGCTGACATCTGCAAGGAAAGGAAAAGAAGACAAGGAAAAAGTTAAAAGATGCTGTATCTAAAATTCCATATGAGTTTTTAGCAAATCTGGCTAAAGCATTAACACCTCCACCTCCTTTCAGCCCCAGCACATTGCTTTAACCTCAACCCAATCCTCCATACCCAGGCAGGCTGATCATCACCTGGAGCTTAAGGGGCTGCTGGGCACCTGAAGCTAAATCCAAGCACAAGAGCCCTCAAAGGGCTGTGCATCGAATGAGCCTCTTGGCCACAGAGCCAGAAACAAAATGGGAACTCATCATTTAAAAGGGAGCTGGCTGGGTGAAATGAAAGCTGTTGGAGGAAAGAGAGATGTCCAGAGGGTGGTAGAGAAATCCTCTGACTTCAGAAGACCTTCACTGCTCTCCAGTATTTAAGATTTGGCTTGTCCACTGTAAAAATAAATTCCTTCCCTTACCTGTGCCCTGTGCAAAGGAACTGGGCAGGTTGACCTACCCTGGGAAAAGCTACGTACGCAGCCCCAGCCCGACCCTGCCTCGCTCAGTGCCTATCAGTAACATAGCCCTGATGGGACCCGGTCCTCTGGCCATGAAACTTGTCACTTCACTTGGGTAACATTTCCAACCACCTGCCTTCCAAAAACAACTGATCAAACAAGCCAGAGGGCTGGACAGCATCTCTGCTGGAGACATATTAACAATCCTTTGCAATCTGGTCACCTCTGGAGAGGCAGGGGTCTCACTAATTGTTATGTGTTTTATTTGCTCATGCTTCCCTGCTGGGAAGGGTCCCCAGCCACAGCGAGTCACAGGGCCAGGGCGGGCACCAGCATGCCCACAAAGGGCTGCCTGCTCGGCAGCAAAACCAGCCCAGCAGCCAGAGCCAGGAGCCACTGCGGCCCCACGGCTTTATTCCCCTGTCCTATCAATCCAATCTTGGCGTCACCGAGGTGTCCAGTAACTGGAGCCAGTGAAGGCATTCCAGGCACAGTGGCACCCAGGGCACGGCACACCATTTGAAGTGAGGAGGCAGTGCCCCAGCAGGGTCCCAGCGGGGTAAAGCCTGCCAGGAATGGGGCCGGGAGGTCAGCACATCCCCACAGCAAAGAAAAGCCACCTCCGGGTGCTTTGATCTCCCTGTACACAACTCTGGGTGCTGTTTACGTCAGTGACGCCAGCTCGGTGCTTTTCCTGTTTGGATTTGCCAGAAAGTGGAGGAAATGGCCCAAGCCCCAGCGGTGCCGTCAGTTTGCAGATGGTGCAGGAGGGGTAAATCAGGACACGGCTGCAACCCCTTCCCCGCCGGCCAGCAAGGAGGAGGAAGGGAGAGTCCTGGGCACGGCAGGGGGATGCAGAGACCTCCAAGGGCATCCCTTACCTGGCATGGAGAACTTGGAGAAGTCTGGCAGCGTGTGGGAGAAGGTGACAGCACTCCCACTGCTGGGGCTGGACATGCCACTGGAGAGGGGGGAGGATGCCTTGCCATTGACGGTGGCATAGTTGGGGAGGCTGTTGGAGCGGTCCCCGGCCGACATCCGCCGCTTCTCAGGCAGTGCAGGCTGTGGCGTGGGGCTGCCCTGGCGGTAGGCGGCCGAGTCCGGGGAAGAGGAGTGCGGCGTGCTCGTGCCAGGGTAGTACGCCGGCGAGACAGGGAAGGATGGCGTGGAAGGAGGCTGGTAACCAGAGGAGCTGCTCTGCCGAGACAGTGTCGGGCGCCTCTCCTCTGGGCTGGAGTAGCCATACAGGGGGCTGCCAGGGGGGACGGCTGCCGCAGCTTGATGCCTGGCCAGGCTGGGGCTCCCTGGTGGGGCCACCAGGTTGCCATGGGCCACTACAGTGTGTCTGCCCAGTCCAGGGCTGCCGGGAGTGCCGCTTACGCTGGGGTTGACGGCTCTTCGCCCGAAGCTGGGGCTGGATGGCGTGTTGGTAGCCACTGTCCGGTGCAGGGTGCGGGGGCTCCCTGGCAGGACATGGACCCCCACCACATTGACCTGTGCCTGCGGCCGAGCTTGGGGGTCTGGCTGGAGGCTGGCTCGGCCATCGGGATAGTCGGGGCTGGTATATGCTGAGCCCGGGACCCCACCTTGGACCATTGCAAAGGAAGATGGAGACGAGTTCTGGTAGCTGCTGTTAGCAGAGGGTGTCTGCGAGCTGACAGGTGACCGGCAAACAGGCTCAGCCAAGGCATGGGAAGGTGTAACTGTGCTGTGGGGGCTGCCCTCTGATGGGTAGCTGCGGAGGGAGGCCCTGAGGAGAGATGAGAAGGAGGATTCAGCTCCACTGCTCATTCCTGCTGCTGGCTAGCACCCTTCTGTGAGTGGCGCACAGGGAAACTGAGGCACAGCAGCAGCAAGCTGCTCAGCTTTCAGAGGCAATGGTGGGATGGGTCCTGCCAGCTGCATGAAAGCAACCAGAGGCAGCTTTAGTTCTACCATGCATCCTAATTCCCTCTCAAGGTACGATTTTCTGGGAGACAGAGCCTTTTACCAGCTCCTCTTGCAGCAAACCACCTGATGCGCTCCTCTCTGCCAGCCTTGCCAGGCTGGGATGGTGCAGGACACCTCACAGGCTGGGGTGGGACATGACACAGGGACAATGGCTCCATTGCACCACAGGGGACCAATGCTCAGCCTAACCCAGGGCTAGGGGTTAGCATTGACCCCATGCTTCCTCCCACCCCAGGGGGTTCCCTGTGAGGTTCCCTCTCCCTCTGGCAAGATGCTACTTAGGTGCAGTGACCACAAAGTGACCACCAGTGACTCAGCTTTGTGTTCTCAAGGTAGTGAGTGACATGGTTGGCCAGGACCCCCAAACCCTGTGTGGGGAGATGGGGGTCCTTGCAAAGGCAACTTCAATGTGGGAGCAAGCCTGTGCACCTGGCGCTGACCCCAGCCGCACCAGCCCCTGGGACCTGCACCACTGCCTTACCCGTCCACACTGTGAATGGGGCTGCTGGTGGAGACAGGGCTGGGGGTAGTGAAGGAGTTGGTGAAGGTGCCATTCCTGGCAGGCACCTCCAGGCCCGCAGGCTGGGTGGTGGGCAGGCTCCCTCCCCTGCCTGTCGTGGCCGTGCGTGCCACCGACTCGACGTAGCTCCTGGGCTCTGTGGCAAAAAAAAAGGGGAAAACGGATGAGCCTGCCGCTTGCATGGGAAGGAGGTATCCCTGTTTCAGCCAGTGAAGATGTTTGAGCTCAGCTTCTCCAGTGGCACATTCCTACCCTGTCCCTCTTTCCCCAGGGCTTGTGCAAAAGCATCTCTGGCTCATCTGGGCCTTTAGATTACTCCAAGAGATGCTGCAGACCCCAGCCAGTGCACAGGCAGGGGGCCATGCTCACCCCTTTCCCTGAGGGGGCCACAGCACATGGGACCACAGTCCCTTTGCACACCATAGCCCCTCCGCCCTGCTCTGAGTCAGCGTCCCTCCCCACCCAGGATGCCAAATAGCACATGTCGTGCTCCCTGCTCATCCTCAGCCCCTAAAAATAGAGCCAGTGACTGTCCAGCCTGTGCTGACTCACACGGGACTGATGACGATGCCCTGTGGTCCCTGCCCTGTGTGGCCCACCTATGCCAGCCATCTCCAGCAGCAGACCAGAGAGCAGCTCCAACTATTTCCACTGCAGCATCCAACACTCTCACTCCCAGCCCGCCTTGAAACCAGAGCCCGTGAGCACGACCAAGAAAAGCAATTTTCCTTTGGAGCCACCAAGCAGTCCTGTGCCAGAAGCAGCGGGCTGGGCTGGCCGTTACCAGCCACGGCAGCTGCCAGACCCAGCCCTTCCTCCTCCCTTTCCACCCTGCCTCCTGCTCCATCCAGACTGGTCCCCATCCCTACAATAGCCCCCACAGCCCCCAGGCCCCCCACCAAAAGCTGTGCTGGAGGGAGGGGCTGCAGCTTCAGTCCCACCCCTCTGTGCCCCTGCAGCCATTACACCTCAGCTGGCATGTGCCACCAACTGACTCCATGCTGGGGCACAGCGCCCTAAGTGACACCCACCAGCATCAAACACTATGGGCTGGGCACCCTTGCAGGTCCCTGGCTCCATGCTGGCCATGCCTGAGGCAGCTCCGCAGCAGTAATTAGCATGGCAAACATTATCATTATTATTATTATTATTAGTCATAACAGCCAGGCTCCAGCTAAGGCTGCCAGCAACCCAGCCTGCTCACAGCCAGCAATGCCGATGCACAGCTCCATGTTCAGTGTCAGACCAGGGAGTTGCAAGGAAAAAGACTGTCACAGGTCCCCCTCCTTCCCCCACAGCATCTCTGTGCCCCATCCGCCTGCACACAGGGAAGGAGGAGTTCATCCCTTGGGCTGATCTCCCTGCCCAGCCCTGCCCAACCATCCTAGGGAAGATATGAGCCAAAACCAGACCAAGGACCTTAACACGGGCTGGGTACCAGCATCCAAGGCAGGACACATGACAGGGTCGAGGCACTGCCCAGAAGGACACCCAGGGCAGCTGTGAGAAACTCATCGCCACTTAGGTAATTAAATTAATTTCACAGCTACTCAGTTTCCCCCCAGCTCCCCACTCCAGACTAAAATTAGCCAGACTGTACATATGAGTCAGCCTGCAAGAGGTTAAGACCAAAGGGCTGCAAAAATGCCAGCCCCTCCTGCAAAGGTGGGGGCTGAATGGAGGCAGGCTTGGGGAGGGGGGACAGCACACATGTGCCACAGTGAGGTGTGTCACCATGGGCATGAGTTCAAGTCGTTTGGTTCAATATGGGGGAAAAAAAGAAGAAAAAAAAGGTGGGAGTTTCAGACGGGATTTTTTTAGGTTGAAAAATCTGATCTTGCCTCCTGTTTTTTTCTTGGAAGAGGCTCCAGAGATGGGAAGATGGTGGGAGAATAGAGAGGCTGTGAGTCACCAGGGAGGTGGAAAGTCATTTGAGAATCCCAAATCCAAGCAGGACTGCACTCCAGCCAGAAATCCCCAGCACTGCAACTGTGCCTGTTTTAAAGCCTCCTCGGAGGTGGCAGGCAGGACCTGAGCTCCTGGGCTGCTAGAGCATCCCTTAGCCCCAGGCACAGTCCGGCCACACAGGCGGGGATCTGCTGAGCAGAGCCTGGAGGGCAGGGATCCTTGTGGGGTGTGCAGCTGAGTGCAGAGGGTGCTAAGCCAAAGTTTTGTTTAGCCAAAACACCAGTCCCTTCTTAGGACTACAGGTTCAAACCCCCAGAAACCTTCAGGTTATCAGAGAGGAGGAAGAAGAAGGGCAAGAGGCTGGCGGTGGCCAATCTGCCTTGCCAGCGTGGGGTCACTGGACATCCTTGCTCCGAGTCAGCCATAACACAAGTGGCCTGAACACCACAGGAACAGACAAGCAGCGCAGCTTGAGCTCCTGAGGGTTTGGTGGGAAAGAGAGGAGAGGTGACGTTCACATCTTTGTAGAGTTAAAGCTGGACAGAAATGGTAAAGCTGGGGGGTGGGGGGAACAGGGACTTAAGAGGGAAAAAACTGGTTTTATCCCAGCTTTTCTTCCTTTAATGTATCCAAGAAGCCATCGCTGAAAAATCAGCTCTGGAAGCAGAACGTTTTCTTCAAGCACTTTCTCCAAGATCACACAATGTTCAGGTTTGGGTTATGTACATTTTGAGGAACTCACAGAGGGAAATTCTGACAGCTCTCAGCACCACGGGAAGAATCACAAACTTGCCAAGAAGAGATACCCTTTCTCCAAAACCCATCCTGAACACAATTCCCCATCCTGGCCCCGAGGGCCCAAAGTTTCATTAAAGAAAACAAAACCACCCAACCACTGTTAGATAGCAGGTGGCACTCCAGGGAACCACAGCCACTCCTGAAGCCTCTGTCCCCCCAGGAGACATGCCACCCCAGAGCCTGCAGTGCCTCCTCCATCAGCACAGCCACTCCTGAGCTGACATCCCAGCTCAGCCCCATCCTTGGCATCCCCAAAGAGGTGCAGCACAGGGACAGGAGACGGGGGCGGAATCTGAGCAGACTCCCAGCCAGCAGAAGATGCACACCGGCTGCCGGCGCTGTGCTGCTGCCCAGCCAGCTGAGCCAGCAGCCCACTGGTGGCCTCTGCGCCTGCTGACCTTTTGTGCTGCACTTTGGTTTATTTTTGCTCCAAACAGCAGTGGCAAAGCCAGATCAGGAAGGCAGGAGCCCCAAACCGGGACTGCTTCTCCCAGCTCCCCCCACAAGGCTCATACAAGGCTTGCCACAGCATGCCAGCATCCCCAGCACCCTCTGGCATGGGTGACACACTGGCATGGGTCAGCACACACTGACAAAGAGCTCTCAGCCCCTATGGATGACTGATACCCAACGTTGACAGACCTCCAGGTCCAATTTGGACATCAGGGAATCCAACACAACACAAGGCACAATGCTCCCTTCCTCGAAAGGGAGCAGGATGGGCAAGACTCAGGCTCCTACATCCCTGAGGGACAGTGCGAGGGAAGGCTGCTGGCACAGACAGTTGGAGCCTGCTCTGAGCAACAGTTCCGACAGCGGGGATGAGCAGGGAGGAGACAGAGAAAGAAAAGCCTTTCTTACCTTCTTCAGAGTCACCACCCGCCTCCCCTTCTAGCTCTGAGAGATGAAGGAGCAGGGGAGCAATGGGAGCAGGAAGAGGAGGAAGAAGGGAGGTGCGAGACAGAAAGAAAAAGAAATCAGAGTTAAGCAGCTTTGCCTTGCTCAGGGAGGGACACACAGAGCACAAAGCAGAACGCCACACCTCCCCGACACTGTGCCCCAAACGGGACACCCAGCCTCAGACACCCCCAGGGTCCACCAGGGTATTCCAGAGATGATGTCTAAAACCCAGGAGGCTGGTTGCAGGTGGGGAAGAGGGAACAGCCCAGCAGGGAGCCACCACAAAGTACTGCTCCAAAAAGCCCAGCAAGGGCAAAAAAAGCATCAGTTCTCCCTTGGGGTCAGAACGAGAAGGGTCTCGCTGGGTGGGCTCAGCCAGGCCATGCCCCCCAGGCTCAGCCAGGTTTTGGGGAGGTTGCACTCAGCCCTGAGATGGCCCAGGAAGGGGCCCTGGGTGCTGGGGAGCAGTGAGGTCTGGCTTGGCAGACTGCTCTGGGGTGCATCCCCAGGACAGCAGGGCCTTTGCACCCAAGGACCACTCTCCAGGATAGAGAGGGCTCTGGATACTGTTCTGGCTGACAGGCTCGACTCCCAGAGAGCAAACCCTTTCCAGCTGTGCTGGGGAGAAGGGACGGAGGGAGGGAAAAACACAGCGCTGGCCAGGAGGCAGGACCGTGGGGTTTTCCAGCCTCCACCACTGAAGACCCTGCTGGGCTGAGGCCCCCCCAGAGCCGTACCACATCCCCCCATCCTCACACAGTCCCAGAGTCCCCACAAGAGGTGACAAGGACCCCAAGGCCACCTGGGCCCAAAAGGGATGCAGAAGTACCTTCCCCAGCCAGGGGGCCCTTCCAAGGGTATCCCCACAGATGCCTCCACACACAAACCGCCCGCAGCCCCAGTGCCCACACTCACCTCCCACCGGATGCAGCAGGATCTCAGCCGGGTTGTGGGGTTTCAGCCCCAGTGCTGAGAGTGGGGTCTTGGCCAGGCCGGGGGGAGAACGCACTGTCAGAACAGGGCACACAAGCATTAGTGGAGGGGTTGGAGGTAAAACTTCAGAAAGGCTGTAACTGCCCAGGGGTTCAGAGCCCCCTGACCCACCCCACCCACCCGCTGCAATGGCAGGCTGCTGGGAAGAGAAGATGCCACGGATGAAGCAGCACCTCAGGGAAGGGCCCCAATCCTCCTCTCCATTTTGGGAGAGGGCACAGGGCAGGAGGCACCTGAAAACAAGCAGCCTGCCCCATCGCGGGGCTGGCAGGACGGAAAAAGGGGGCAACTCCCACCAGGGCAGTCCCAGACCCCATCTCCAAGCGCTGTCTCTGTAAGCAAATGGTCCCACCATACAGGCATGAAGCCTCTTTCATTGCCCCTGTGAGAGCTGCCATCCCCCCAACACAGCTCTCCCAAACCTCAACCCCCCTCTGCTGATGCCCACGTCTGGCTGAGCTGGGACCAGGCTGTCCCGGAGCAGTCATCATCCCCATGAAAAGGACAGCAGGACTGCCAAAACCCTCCCACCCTCTAGACCAGCTTGATGGGTGGGTGAGGATGTTCACACAGAGCATGTTCCCCCAGGGGTGGAAATGCACACATGAGGTCTGTACCCCTGTGCCCATACGTACATACCAGGAGAAGCTGCATATGTACATATGGCTATGGTATGGATGCACCAGCAGTGTGGGGTGGCAGGGTTTTATGGGGCAGGGCAGACCTCCCTGAGCTGAATGTGCCTCCTCTTCCCTCCTGCCCCCTGGGTTTGGCCCATTTCCCCAGTGCTGCATTTTCCCACACCAGGGGGGACCTCCTGGCCTCATCTCCAGCAGGAGGGCCCGGAGGGCACATTCCTCCAGCAGCATCTGAATGTCCCTGACGGTCAGTGCAGGCACGGGCCCACAGCGAGGCCGGGAGGCGGCGGGTGGTGGGAGCTCCAGAGGAAAGCCAGACCTTTGCCCTGATGCCGGGTCCCCCGGCAGCCTGGGGCTGCAGCAGCCAAGCAGCGAGTCCCTGGGAAACCAAGACGGCAGCGCCTTCCCCAGCGGGTGTCCAATTTCCCCAAATCTTGTCAGCCACAAGCCGCAATGTCAGCTCGCACCTCCGCTGGCTGACAAGCAGCAGGGTAGGGTCCCTCCCTGGCCTGGGAATTCCCCCGGGACCAACCTCTCCCCGTGGAGAGGAACTGCTCCCGTATCCCCCGGGGGTCACTTTGGCGAAGCCTGCAAGCTGCAGCTTCAAACTTCCCAGGCCTCCCGGGCTGGCGTGTGACAAAAAGCATTGCCTCCGGGCCACGTCCCCAGTCAGACTGTTCCCGTCACCTCTTCGAGTGACTCATCCCGCAAAACGAGCCACTGTCCCACAGCCAGGGAGCTGCTGCCTCTGGAACAAGCTCTCCAGTGCCCCAAAACAACAGGGCCATTCCCAAGCTGCCAAGTGCCCTGGGGATGCTCCCACACTCCAGTCACTGCATCCCACGAGATGGGGCTCAAACATCAGTGGGTTGCAGGGGAGAAACAGCAACGGTGCAGGAGAAAACAGTCTCGAGCCCCATCGGCTGAGCTATGGGGGGCAGGACGTGGCATCAGAGGGGGCTGGGCCCAGCCTGAGCATCCCCAGCCCTAAAGCATCCATCAGCCTTGATCCCTCAAAAATGTTTTGGAGGAGGTAGGGGGCTGCTGTCGTTTTGATCGGTTTCCCAGTTGACCAGCTGCTCCGTTGCACTGGTCCAGCCTGAGTCATGCTGTGCCGACGTGAGGCTGCTCATCAGGTTCATCGCTCGAGCCAGCCACACACCAGTCCACACAAACCCACTGTGACTGCGCAGTCAGGGTTAGTCAGAAAGGAGGCATGCTGCACTGGAGGAGCCGAGACAAGCTGCATGCAAACGGCTGGCATCTCCCAGCCATTTCCCCCTCCTGCCCTGGAAACAGTGAGAAGTGGTATGGTGTGTGAGAGTCTGCTCTGAGTCCCCTCCTATTCTTCAGTCCCTCCTGCCTTCCCTCCACTCGCTTGCTACTGCAGTCTTGCTGCCCTTCTTGCCATGCTGGTAGGAAAGATGGGGAGATGCAGAACCAGAACAGAGTGAAAGGATGCTGTCTTTCGGACCCTGCTTCTCTCTTTATCCTGCCTTGGGATCCCATGCAAGAAACACCCAGTAAGGGCGAGAAAAAGCCAACAGGAGGGTGCTGAGCATGGGATGCTGGTGGCAGTGCAAAGCGGCGAGATGTGGAGGAAAGGAGGATGGAGAGAAAGAGTGATTAACATGGCAGTGGGTGTCTGGAGACCAGAGCTGTCTGACCCTTGACAAATTTCTGGCCTACCAAGCCCCGCCGCCTCCCGGAGCCGCAGCACTTACAGGGACTGGAGTAAGGGGGTTGTGGTGAGACGGGGAAGGCTGGGGTGGGGGGAGAAATCTCACCGCCGCTGGAGGGTGGGCTGGTGGGGGAGGCACCCTCCATCTCTTCAAAGGCTTCTTTGTAGCTGTGGAGGTGAGGCTGGGGAGGACAGGAGAAAGGGTCAGTCCCATCCTTATGATGGGCACAAACCTCCAGCATACCCCAAGGAAGGAGCAGAGGGGGCAAAGGGAAGGTTTTCACCTCCTCCCTGCTAACCACCACCACAGAGAGCATCATTGACCCCCAGCCCTCCAGGGTGCTGCAGATGCCAACCAAGCCTTCTCCCTCCCCAGAGGTGTCTACCCCCTATCAGCCACCTACCCACGCAAGCACCCCCTGATCCCAGCACACCTCTTTGGGCCTCCCTCCAGGGTTGGCCGCAATGGTGCTGACCACCTCGGGCGAGAGGATGGTGGGGCTGCGGGGTGAACTAGGCTCCGGCGAGCTCTTCTCATAGTGGCTGTTGCTGGGGGTCCGCTTGCGGGCAGGCACAGCGCTCTCCTCTGGGGGCTTCTCCCGGGACTGCACCCCTGTGGGGCAAGCACAGGGTGGGAGGCGGGTGAGGAGCTGCTGGCCAAGATGAGGACCAGCAGGAGATGCTCTGGGCTGATCTGAGAGGTGTCCCCAGGGCCATGTGCCATGGAGGGAGCTCTGCCCAGCCGAGATGGCAGCTTCAGCACTCACCTGCATCTAACCCCTGGACCAGCATCAACAGTTTTGAGCTGAGGCAGATACACCCTACAGCAGTGGCCTGGGGACAAGCAATAAAGCAATGCAGAGTTGTGGCTACTGGCTGGATTGCTGCACCAGCCCTCCCAAGCATCACGAGACTTGGGCTCAGGGACGACAACCCCCAGCAGTGGGTGCAAGGGGCATGAGCATCCTCTGAGCAGCCCAGCCAGCACAGCCCTGCAGAGCTCCAAGGATCTGGACCTCCCAACAGCATCACGGTGGGAAAAGGCCAAATCCCCAGCACCAGGGCAGCTGCATCCCTGCTCCCACAGCCAGATGTGGCTTCAACCACAGTGGCAGAAAAAGCCTGGTTTTTTGAATCCCCAAGGCAGAGGGAGCATCAGGTCCAAAGGAAGGACTCCAACAGAGGGATGGTGCAGGGAACCCCAACAAACCACTGCTGATCTCCTACTCCCAGCACAAAGCCTTCCTAAAACGGGTGACTGGCATCTCCTCTCCATCTCCCCCCAAACCTCCTTTCCAGACCCCAGAACCATGAGCCACCAGTGACTACAGCCTGGGGAGAAGGAGCAAGCAAGTCACTGTGGGAGAATGTGTTTCTCCAGGCTGTCGGGGTCTGGTAGATCCCACTGCGATCCCTACAGGCTGCGATAAAGCCCAGAAACAGGGACAAAGCCAGCACAGGGCAAGTGGTCATGAGGCGCTGGGATGAGAGGTGTGACCCCAACTCTCCCAGCACCCAAACACACTCTCCACTCCAACTTGCCTGATGAAGAGGTTAATTAGGGCTCACAGATGATAGTGCCAGGTTCAGTGCAGGGCAACTGCACAGAGCACCACTGGCGCCGCTCGGAGCCCTGCAGGAATCCCATTCTTCCCAGGGACCCACACGGCAGTGGGGTGACCTCTGCTCTCAGACCCACTACTAGCACAGGTGACAGGACCACCCCCTCCACCTTTCCCACAGAGGCAGGGAGCACTCTCGCTCCCCTTGGCCAGCACGCTGGGGGGGGTGGTAGAAGAGGGGGGTGGGGGGGTGGGGGGGAAGAGGCCAGCATCACGCTCCAGGAAATGCACTTTTCAAACACCAACTCCTTTCCCACGGGCTGGCGGAGGAAAACCAGCCATCAGCTGCTTCCCCTCACTCCCTGGGGCTCCACGCGGGACCCACGCCTCACGCCCGCTGACCTCCCCTCTTCACCGCCCTGGCACCCACACCAGAGCTTCCCCGGCCCTGGCCCCGGGAGAGGGCTGGGAGCACGGGAGGGAGGGAGGTGGCCGGGGTGCATTTCTAAATAACCAGCCCAGTGAATGGCAACAACAATAAAATCGCAGCTCAGGGGGAGAGGCGGCCAGGCTGCAAGGCAGGGGACATGAGCCAACGGGGCCGGCTCCAGCCGCGGAGGCGGCCTGGAAAATTCCACTAAGAGCAGCTTTGAAACCCAACTCCCGATCCCTTCTGCAGGTGCTCGCCGGCGCGGGGGACAGCCATGAAAAAGGCCTGTGGAGGAGCGGGAGGGAGGAGAGGGTCCCTAGGAAGCTACCCTGCAGGCATGGGCAGCATCGCATAGAGCCACCCTGTATCTTCTGCCCTGCTCTTCACTTGAAGGGAATGAAGCCCTGAGTTGTGAGCCCAGGGAGAAACAAATTTTGGGGGAAAAACAAAGTAAAATCTTATATTTTCTGTTTGTCTTTCCACCTTGTGTGCCATGGGGTGTCCTGCACGCTGTAGGAGCATTACCAGGAGCATCCCTTGGCCCATCCCAAAGTGAGCTGCACCAACCAAGCACTGCAAAGAGGCAGGGACTGGCTCCTTGAGTCATGCATGCCTGCCTTGCTTTGTTTTCCATTTGGGAAGCACAAACAGCAGCTCGCTAGGACCCTGCTGTCAGTGCACATCCCACATTTGCAGCGTGGGACTCCCTGCATGTCACCCAGCTGCAGGGTGCTGGATCTGGCCCATTGGGACACCCAGGAGCTCACTGGGCTTTGGCTGCTCCACCCCCCAGACATGGAGAGCAGCCGGGGCCATGGGGAGGGGAGGGAGGAGAAGGGAAAAAAGGGACTCATTGTTAGGGAGCAAAGAGTGGGAAACTTCACAGGCTGCCCAGAGCAAAGCCTGGAGGAAACCCAGGCTCTGAGCACGGCTCCCCCAACCCCCTGGGTGATTTATGGGCTGGAAACTACACTTGAAAAACAAACTCTCCTTTCCCCAGCTCGCTGTGCCCCCTTGGCAGACATACAGCCTCCCTTAGCCACAGTACTTCCACCGGCCCCCCAAGGGATGCCCAGCTCAGCTGCAGGAGGGAGGGAGTCCCAACCACAGGGAGGGAACAGCAGCCTGCACCCCGCTCCCCACCCCAGCCTCCACCACCTCTGGCACTACTACCCTTTCTATTGCCCATTTAACTCCCTAACCTGACAGCAACTCTCCCCCAGCAAGGTCCTGCCCTTGGACTCAGCACAGCTCTAGGACTGGGGAAAGGCAGGAGCACAACAGCCAGGCAAGGAGGAAACAGGAGGGATTTAAACCCAGGTGGTTTTGCGGCTGGGAAGCTGGGTTTTGGGGCCAAATCAGGAGGCAGTGCTTTTTGGGCATGAGATGTTGGAGCTACTGCCAGACAGGAGCTGGGCAACACCCCCAAGGTGAGAAGGCAAAGCAGCATCCTATGGCCCTTGGGATGTGGCACCCAGCAGTTAAAGCCAGACTGGGATACACAACGCCCAGAGAAAAGAGAGATGCAAACTTGCTCCCTGATTGCACAAGGAACAGCAGCAGATGTTGCCATGTACCGCTCTCCACCAGAGCCCAACTCACCCTGTCCCACCAGGCACAGACACATCTACTGCTCCCCACCTCCCAGCCTGATCACTGCAAACGGGCATGACAAAATACCTTACTCTGTGCTGAGGAATGGGAGGGTTCAAACCTCTTCGGTCCTCCTGGGGAGAAACCCGAGGTGCCAGCAGAGAGAGAAAGGTCATCCAGAAAGCTGGTGACTCCCCAGCCCACTCTTTCTTCCCAGCCCCTCTCCATACCCTTCCTCCTGCTCACCCCAGGACAAGTGGGTGCAAACCAAGCACCAAGTAGGTCCCCAGCACCTGTCACCCAGGGCAGACTCACCTCCAGGGAGCACAAGTCACATCGCCTAAACCCCAGCCTCAGCAACTCACATTCTGTGGCTGCAAACAGACCCACGGGGAACCCCTGGCTGAAGCAGGTGAGACCCTGCTGGGCCAGGAACTGGCTGAACCTGGGATCTGTGGAGCTGCACCCCAGCCCTTGTCTCCCCGAGGAGTGAGCCACATCCAGGACAAAGCTCAGAGGGGCTGGTGTAAGCACCTAGGCCAGCAGTGAAACCCCACCAGAGAGCAGTGCCAGGCTTGGATGAGATGCAAAACCAAGTGTGGACAGGGGAGTCTGTACCCAGGGCCAGGGGCTCCTCCATGACCAGAGGAGGTCAAGGTGGGCCCTGAGCATTACTCTGCTGAGAAAGGGGATCAGTTCTGCATGGGGAGGGTCTCCCAAGCCTCCCTCCATCCCACATCCATGCAACACACAGAGCACTCAGCATGCAAGGATAGGGGAGGAAGAAGGGAGGGGTGGAAGGAGGGAGGAGAGAGAAGGGAAAAGGAAGAAAGGATGTGATGGAGGAATGGACAAGAGGGAAGAAGGATGGATGGGGAAGGCTGGAGGACAAGAAAGGAGGGAGGTGGAATGAACAAACCGGAGGAGAAGGACCGTTGCTGGTTCAGAGAAGGACGGGGGGCTTTGGTGCTCTTGTTGAGGTCCCTGAGCTTGGCGTTGTACTCTGCCAGCGTACCAGGACAGGGAGCGCAAGGAGGGGGGAAAGTCACACGGGACAGACACGGTTCCCCATGGGGAAAGGAAGGGGCAGACAGGACAAGTGTCACAAGATACAATAGGGAGAGAGAGAGAGAAAACAAGAGAAAATATTAGTTGGGCTCCAACAGATGAGCCTGGGGTCACCTGGGGGGTCCGAGGGAGCTCAGACCCTGCTTGGAGCTGCTTCCCCATCACCCAAATTGCCTGTCTTCAGGCACCACTTAAACCCATATGGGAAATCAGTGGTGGCTCCCAGCCACACATGGCCTTGTGCAACGCCACAAACATCCCATCACTATCACCTTGGGAATGGCCCTGTGCAGATCCCTTCCATCAGGGGATGCCCAGGGCTGGGACAAGAAGGGATGACCCCAGACACCTCACTGGGAGATGAAGGGGACTTGAAGGATGGCAGGACCGGCTCCTCTCTGCAGGGAGGTGCTAGGGATGCCAGTGCTGCCCTGTTCCATCTCTTTCCCTCCATCACCAGTGGGAAGTGGGAACAGAAGCACTCCCCTGCAGGCCATGGAGGAGGTGTGAGATGCTCCTCGTTGCTCTGCTGGAACACGCAGGCAATTTATAGCAGCAGGGAATGTAAACAAACCCATCCGTGCCCCACCATCCCCATCGGCTGTCCCCTCCCAGCACTGGCTTCAGGACACCTTGTTCCCGCCGGAGGTCAGGCTGCCCACCAGCACTGTCCCTGCCTCAGCATAGACGGCCCAGCTCCAGCAGGGACAGGTGGCCACAGGCTTGGGACGACCCCAGGACGCCTCTCCCCCCCCAGGAAGCCCAGTGGCTGCAGGGGGATGAGAGTGACCCCAGCCCAGCCTTGAGAACCTGATCCCAGGGTTGGGGGGGACGGATTTTTCGGTAGGCACCATCAAACATTCATTTCCTACCCACTCCAAAAACTGTTCCTCCTCTCCTGAGGACTCTGCTCTTTTCCACCCTATATTTTCCCCTCCATGTTTTTGGGGAGGCATCTGCTCCTTATAATATTCAGTCCAGACATACAGCATGGTTTGGGCATCTGTGTGCCAAGCCCTGGGACCCTCTGTGGATCTGGCCTGCACCACCGAGGTCAGGTTCAGATAGATGCAAAGTTCCCCCAACACCTCTGCAACCCCCTCTGTCCCTCTCCCTGCTGCTGGCACCCTTCTTGCCCCCAACCTCCCTTGGTGCCGCAGTGACTCAGCCCCCATGACTGGGAGGTTGGTGCTGTTGGATTTTTCCAGCCAGGCCTTTTCCCCCTCCCTCTAATGCCAGGCGAGTTTCTGGACTGAGCGCAGAGCTGGAAGGGACGGAGCTGCCAAGCCCCAGCATCACAAGCTGGCCCCCAGCCCGGCCGCAACCCCAAACCCTTCCCAAATGTCACTCCGCAACTCAACAACTGCAGCTGAAGCAGCAGGGAGGGAGGGCACTGAGCTGCCACAAGGCCATGGCACCTTCCTCCTGGGAGGCTGGGTCCCTCTGCATCCCCAAAGCCCCCAAGCCGGAGCTACAGGAGGGCAGGGAACTGGAGGACACAGTTTCCCCTCTGTGGCACAGAACAAATGCCTTCATCCAGCCATGGCACCAACATCCAGTGCTGCGCCCAGCCAAGCACTGCACCAAACCCTGTTGGCAGGGCTGGGAAATGCCTTCCCAGCCCCGACCGCTGCCCCGAGGCCAGGGCCAGCTTCAGACAACCCCAGGCCAAACTGGCTGGGCAGAAATGCTGCTGCCAGCCTGCAGCCTGTCCCCTACTCCAGCAGCACCCCAGCTGCCTGGGGAGGAGGTCTGAGCACCAGACCCAGCACTCCCAGGGGGTAAGCAGGGCCTGAAATGAGGGAGCAGCCCAGCTACATTAAACACAAGGCAAATGCTCTGCTGGGACCTTATACCAGAGCACACTCCAGGCAGGGACAGCATCTTGTCTAAAGTGGGGTCCAGGCAGGACACCTCAGCCAGAGATGAAAACACCTTCCCAAACATGGCCATATTCTCCCCAAAGGGCAGAAATTCCTCCAGGATCCAGTGAGCGGCCCTGCTGCAGGTGACAGACCAGCCTCATATCCCAAAGGGGTGAGGATGGGGGCGGGGGCCAACCCCCTCGGCCACCCCTTCTCCCCACCTCTGGGTGATGCTGACGGTCTCAGATGGCAAAGACGGTCTCAGCAAAGGAGAGTGGCACAGGCTGCCCCCCTGCCCGGTGTGCCCCCACGGCGGGTGGCTCAGTCCCAAACCCAGATCCAGCACGGATGAGTAGTCGCTGCATCTCCCGTCCCCGGCTCCACCATGCATACCAACCCCGCAGGCTCCGGCTTCTTGGGACATGTGGTCCCCCCCGTCCCCCCGAGGAATCAAAGCATCCTACCTGCCACCCTGTGGGCCACCAGGCCCTCCAGATTCAAGGGCTCTTCTGCTGACCTCGACAGGTCTTCATAGCTCTCTGGTCCCTTGAAGGGCGTCTGGGTTTGTGCTGGGACGGTGGGGGAAGGTGGGGAGGAGACAAGGAGCTGCTGAGACCCGACGGGGCTGTAGGAAGTGCTGAGTGGGAGGATGCCCATCGGTGTTCCAGGTGAGGCATGGCTGTAGCTCCTCGGCTCCGGCACTGGTGCTGGCTGGTAGCTGTACGGCGAATACGTTTCCTGGTACTCATGCACCCCGTAGTCTGGCTCTCCAGGAGAATAGCCTTTGCCCCCGGGCTCAGAGACCACGGGGCTCACAGAGGTGCTGAATGACCTTGGCTGGGCCACCTGCGGAGCTGGCCGGCTGTAGATGCCAGCAATGGGCTGGGCCGAGAGGGAGGAGAGCAGGGGTCCCACCGGCTTGTCCTGGCGGGAGGTGGCAGGCACACTCTGTGACTTGTGGACGGCAGGCGCGAGGTCCAGCATGAGGACATCGAGGGCTTCAATGGACTGCTCGATCTCCCGGCAGGAGGGTGCCCGGGGAAATTCAGGCATGCTGTGGCTGTGTGGGGGCACCGGCTGCAGTGGGCTGGGCTGGGGGCTGCAGCTGGAGACACTGGGGCTGTGGCTCTCCACACTGCCCTCCTGCAGCCGGGAAGGCGGCCGGCTCCCTCCTTGCTGCTGCCAGGAATTCAAGCCCCTTTGCACAGCCTCCCGGCTGCTGGTGCTGCGAGCCGGGGCCTGGGGCAGTGCCGGGGTCGCATCGTACTTGGCCGTGTCCACCGCTGGGAAAGACCGGGAGCGGTAGGTGCCAGGGGGGTCATAGCCATACAGGTAGGGCTGGGAGCCAGGCAGTGGCTGGGGCTGGAGCCAGCCCAAGGTGTGGGATCCCGGCGGGCGCTGCGGGTAACCAGCCAGGTGCTCCTGAGCAGATGCTGAGGGCCGCAAGGGAGGCAGCGGGTCACGGACGTGGTGGCCCATCAGGGCGTTCTGGTTGTTGTAGGGGTAGCCACCGTTGGAGAGTGGCTCACCGTCGTACAGCCCCTCCTTCGGCAGCTTCTCAGCCCCATTGCAGCTCGAGGGGCCATTGGGCAGGGAGGAGAGACTGCCCACCCGGGGTGCCTCCTGGTAGCCGGCCTCGCTGGCAGTGGTGCCATCCAAGGAGGAGAGTGTGCCCAGGCTGCCCACACTGTGCTCATCCTGGTTGGGCAGCTCGTCGTCCAAGATATCTGTCTCCCGCTCAGCCACCAGCGCCGCGGCATTCCCATTGACGTGCACCTGAGCTGGCACCACGTGGCGGCCCAGCATGGTGGGCAGGCGCGCCGGTACAGAGCTGGGCACGTGGTTGTGCATGGGTGGTGCGCTCTCCAAGCCAAAGCCAACAAGCAGACGATCCAGCTCCCGCTTCTCCTCGGGGCTCAGCACCGCCTGGCCACCAGGCGCCCTGGGCACCCCCGGCTCATCGGTCCGGTCGGTCTTGGTGGAGGCAGTGGAGTTGCCTGAGTCGCTGCTCACCGAGAGCGTGTGCTCAACGTGGTTGGGCGCTGCTGAGAGGGGGAGGCGGGTGGCGTTGACAGCACCAGTGCTGCCGTGGAGGGAGTCTTTCTTCTTCACTTTAGCGTAGAGGCTCCCGTCCAGGGGCCCTTGTGTGTGCCCAACCTCTGCAAGGGGAGAAACGAACACGAGACCCCAGATCAATTGCTGGCTTTCTGCATGGAGCTAATGGGTCCCATTAGCCGGTGGTTTCGATCTCTTCCATGCCGCCGGAATGCTTAACAACCAGCATCACTGTCTCCTCAGCACCCTCCGCAATCCCACGGGCGCCACCATGCAGAGACACCGGAGCCAGACCCCCCCATCCCCATGCACCTACGGCCTCCCGCCCTGCATGCTGTCCGGCCCTGCCCTGCAAGCACCACCTGCTCCACTGGGATTCACCAAATATCCCCACCCTGGTTCTAGGCATCCTTCCTGGCAACTCCCCTCCACGGCAGGCAAGGGCTGGGGCTGCCCACACAGTCAGCCATCATTGCTCCACAGGGCTCACCCGACCTCAAAGGGCCACATAGCACCAGGGAGGCGAACAAGGAGGTGGGGGAGATGCACCACAGCCCGTAGGAGGATGGGCTGAGGCAGTAAGGATCTGGCCTTGTAGCTCTGTGTATCTCCAGCTGGATGAATGTACTCAGCCCACGGGTGAAGGACAGATGAACCACGGACCCATCTTCCCTCTCTCTGCCCTCTCTCCCTCCCAGATGATGCAAAGACCCAGCCAGCTGCCCATCCCTGACATTTTCTTCCCTGGCTACACACAGACTCCCACCCTTTCTGTCCTTCCCCTTCCCTCTCTCAGGCCAGGTGGATCTGCCTCAAATCATTCCTCACTGCCCTGAAGCTCCCTCGCAGGCAGTACCTCTGCCCAACCCCAAACATGCAGCATCTCCTCCCCAGGAGGTGCCGAGCACCCTGGCACCACGATTCAAGGTCGGTGTGAGCAGCTGGCTCCACCCCACAGCCCCAAAAGGCTGGGAGGCAGTCAGGGCACAGCAGCATCACCACCAGCAACCCTGCACCCCAGCTCCAAGCCCTCTCCTCCCACAACCCCCAGCATCCCCAACACCACCACCAGCTGCACCCTTTAAACCTTTCCAAATGGGGCAGCCAGATTTTGGGGGCACAGAGGGATGTCAGTCACCAAGACAGCAATGCGGACAGCCCTCAGGCCGTGTCCCCCCCTGCCAGAGTGTGTGCAGCACCGGCCAGGCTTCAGACTCTTTGTTTTTCCAGCTCCCTGCCGAGGTTTCCTGGAAGGGCCCACGAGCAGCATTAAACACTTTCTTTTGGAGGAAAAAATGACTCTTCCTTGGCAGGGAGCCAGGCGGCTGACTCAGGAACGGAAGACGGCCCTAACGCGATAGTGTGAAATCAGAGCGCTCCTATCTGCAAGCAAAACACTTCCGAAAGCCAGCCCTGAGCAGGGACGGCTTAACCAGTCCCACGCCACCACACCCGTGCCCCAGCAGCTCCTGCACCACCAATCCCCCTCACTGTAAAAGAGGAGGGCAGTAATACCCAGCATGAGTCTTATCAAGTCAGGGTCCCCTCCTCACCACTCATTTTCTACTCTCAAATCCCCATCGGCAGCATCCTAAGGACACAGCCAAGCCCCAAGCTCCCCTTGCATTGGAGATGCCCCAGGACTGTACAGGAGGGTCCTCTCTGGGCACTCGGTGCAGGAAAGGATGAGGATGGGGTCCACAAATTCTCTGAGAGTCTCAGAGCTCCTTCAACCAGCTAGTGTAGCCAGGAACCGGGAGTGTTTGACTCCACAACACCTCCCGTACCAGGGAAACAGGGGAAAGAGGGAGGGAATCTCATCCCGTGGAGGCAGAAAGGAAAAAGCAGCATGTCCAGGGACAGCATCAATGCCAGAGAGGCTGAGACATTGCCTGGAGCTGAGGAAAAGGCCCAGCCCTCCTGTCTGATGGCAGCGATGGGTGCCGGCCTGTCCAGGAAACAGGGCAAGAGCCAGGATGGGGGCTGGGATAAATAGGGCAGGGGAATAGAAAGAGAAAGGGACTAAATAAATATAAATGAAAGCACGTGGCACCAAGGGAGAAAATAGATGGGAAAGGCTTTAATTAGACTGTGGCCTGGGTACTGCCCCATGGCTGGTAGAAAAGTCTTGAAGCAGGGTCAGGATGGGGCACGACGCAGTTCACAGAAAAGCCAGAAAGCCCCGAGTGCCCCATCCCACCCCACCTTCCCCAGATGCTCCAGCCAGGCGGGGACATGGGGGGTCTGGTGGCCCCCACTCTAAGAGCAGTACCAGGGTAGTAAGCAAGGATGGCATCATGACACCTCCACCGTCAGCCAAGCCCTCATCCCATGGCTCCTCTGCCCCAGCTCTGACTGTCCACCCTGTCCTTATCCCCAAACATTCCCTGGGCTCTGACACCAAGAGCCAAATTCTGCTGTTCCCCACCACTCTCAGGCCCCCTCCACCACCCCTGGGCTATGCCATCACTCACATGACTTTCACCTGAGAAGGTGAATAAAATCCCCCAAAAAAAGACAAAGGGAAGGAGGGACAGGCTGCCTTAACTGAAGCAGCCATCCCCAAAGCAGCAGGCTCCAAGGTCCCAGTTTGCAAAGTGTTTGCAGGTCCCAGCAAGGTCAGATTTTGTCCCTGAAGGTCAGAGCAGCTCCAGCCTGCCAGGCTGTGCCATCCCAGCGTGGGCTGGGTTTGCCCAGGGCTCAGCCCCAGACGCAGCTCTGCTCCAGCTCTATCTGCTCCAGCTGTATCGAGGCAGCTGGGGGAAGCACTGTGCCCAGTCTGGTCCCACCACTGCGGCCAGGCTCACTGCCCTGGCAGGGCAATACTCTGCCCTCTCCCTCCCCAGCACCATGCGGCTACACCCAGGAGAAAAACTGGTCCAGGGCACTTGTGACAATGGGAAGGGGGGTCAGCTTGCATCCCCAAAATCCCAGCCATCTGCCTCATGCCCAGTGGGGTGCACCATACAGCATCATGCACCAGCATAAATCCTGGCTGGGGCTCTGCACCAGTGCAGAGGAAAAGGCTGGGGCACCACCAGGTCTCCCCTTGTCCTGTCCCCAGCAGCATCCCACCTGCTGCCTTCATGCCCCACCACCCAGAGCCCAGGCCTCAGGGCATCTCTGGAGCATCAGCTGGCAGGGAAGATCCTGGGGTCCCAGGACCCTTTGTAGAGTGAAGGATGAGGGCTGAGTCCCATGGGGAAGAGCTCAGCCCCCTTCCCAGCTCTGGTTTTATCCTGTGCCCAAATATGATGGCAAGAAGTAACCCCAGCCCCTGAGCTGTGAGTCACCACAGCCATGAATTCCCCACCCACCCCCAGCCCTTACCCTCATCCCCTCTGGCTCAAATAAAAGCAAAGTCAGGACTTACCAAAGGGGACCGGGAAGAAAAGATCCCAGGTGAAGAGAACAAGCGGGCAGCCAATATCCCTTTCCTTTGCCCCTTCCAGCCCCAGAGCCTTCCAGGGGACCCGCTGCGGTGGCAGCTCAAACGGCGTCCGCAGCCGGCTCCGTGTATCCGTCCAGGACAGGAGCCGACGGCCCGGAGCTGGCTTTGGTTGGCGTTTGTCCCTTTCGCTTTGCTTTCCCTCTGGCAAAGGGAGCTACTCCCTCGCCAGCGCCATGTCCCACGGGGCCAGCGAGAGGGGCACCCCGAGGGCTGCGGGGCGCCGGAGGGGCTCGGATGCGGGGTACCCCCGGGGCACCGGGTGCCGGAGGGGAGGATGGAGGAGAGGAAGGCGGCAGAGGCAGGAGATGGGCTGGAGGCTGGAGGTACGGCTGTGCTCCCCTCCGCCCCAGACCACACAGGGACTAGTGGGAGGGGAAGGGCAGAAGCAGCAAGGCGGCGGGGGGCCGCCCCAGCCTAAGCCCCCGCCCGGGTTAACCCCAGCGAGGTGCCGGGACAGCCGTGGAGGGAGGACAGCCAGACAGACAGCTCCTAGCGATGCATATTAACTACTTCCTCCACAGGCAGGGCTGCGCCGGGTTAACTGTTTCCTAGGCACGACAGACAGACGGACGGACCGACAAGCTGGACAGCCCACTCACCCCGCACCGCGTGCTGAGCATCACCCCACTGGACGACCCCCCCAGCTCCAGACCCCCAGCCTTGCTCAGCTCCTGAGTGCACGCATCACACCTGTCCCCCAAAAGCGGTGACACATTCGGGGTGAGGATGTCCTTTCGGGCCACACATGATGATGCTGTAACCCAGCCGGGTCTGCAAACCCAAATGTCTTGCTGGAGACTTGAGTTTCTCCATCTTAAATAAATACGCAGCCGAAGAGGAGTGGAAATCTGCTGTGGCCAAGCCACCGACCCTTCCAGTGCCAAACCCAACCTGTTTTCACAACCCCCCCTCGCTGCCCACCCAGCACCATGGCACAGCGTGGATGCACCAGCACTGGTTTCAGGATGGCACATGCCGCCCTGTCCCATGGCAGGAGGCACAGCACAGACTCCACCCGCCCTGGAGCTGCCTGCCCTCATGCTGCTCCATTCCCAGGCAAAACCTGTGCTGGGATGGTGCTGTCAATTCGCTGGTCCAGGTAACAGTGAGTCCACCCCACGTTCGGGCCCCTGCTTGAACCTGTGCTCAAGCCTCCACTCCTCGATTGATTCAGTGTAATCGGCAAAATGCGAGGCTCCCTCCACTCTAATCCCCCAAATCGTGCGTTTCCCACATCCCCACAGATGACGGCAGGGGATGAGAGCAGCACTTCTAGCCAGCCCACTGACTCACAACCTCGTCTGCTCCCACATGGCGGTGCACACCAAGTCAGCATCCTCCCAAAACCTCTGAAGTTTGCTTGCTTCTCTGACTTCTAATTTTTTGCCCCAATTGCACAGCTGCAGGCAGTCTGCATGAGGGCAGGCCAAGAGCTCCCCGCTCCAGCAAGGCTGCCCGGGGACAGCCCCAGTCCCACACACGCACTCCAGCAGGTTTTGACTTTAAGGACAGTTTAAAGGGGGAAGAGAAGGGACTGAGCTTCCACCAGCCCACCCCTCTCTCCCTGCATCTTAGCCCTGCCTGGTTCCCAGTCCCAATGGGACCAAATCCCATCACCCTGCTACATCACAACCCCAAATACCAGGTCAGAGGACAGACTCTGCCCTGGGAGCAGCCACCCTCCAGCCGAAATGTCTAGCCAAACCCGTAGATGCTCCAGCATTTCTCCCATGGGGAATTACCAGAAGCAAGGGGAAGAACACTCCTTATGGATCCCCATGTAGCCCAGCCAGGTCCCCACTGCCCCCCAAAATGCGCGCTCCACCAAGCCTTTACCTTGCCGCGGCTGGAGTGGAGAGCGATGGAGAGGGGCGGGATGGGGAGGGGGAAGCAGATTCTTTCAGCTTTAGTCAGCTGGCGAAGGCGAGAGGAGAGCCAGCGGCTCCCCTCCCTGCAGAGCCCAGCCAGGAGACGGATCCAGCCACGGCGGGGGGAGCAGCAGCCCGCCGGCAGCTCCAGCAATGGATTTAACAGCTCTGGCCTGGCCCATTTGGCTCTCCGCCTCTGCACAGCCTGGCTCACCCTCCTGGGCAGCATCAGCCCTAGATAAGTGGGGCAGGATTTGACCCCACTAAGAAGGATGTACCCCACAAGATGCCCACCCTCCTGGGGGACAAAGGGTGACAGCAACCCCATCTAGGGTCTTGCCTCCCCATGGAAAGGTGCAGGATCAGCATCCAGCTAGATCTGGGAGGCTCTGGAACCCCCCAACTTTTGCCACATGGGGTTCAGGCTCTGCTGTGACCTCCCATCCCCAAAGGGGTGGGATGCTCATCCCACGCCCCACCCCAGCCAGCCCTGCCCTGTGCGCGGGCCTGAGCTGCAGGGACGCCCTGCGCCAGAACCATGACTCAGGTGGGGATTTAGCAAGTCTCCTGCAGATGTTGGATTTGGCCAGGCCCCAGCGACCCCACTTCCAGCCCCGGTAAGAAGGGATGGCGGGCAGGGCCAGCCTGCGGTGGGGACTGGGATGGTACAGAGCTGGGAGGTGAGGAGTGGGGATGGATGTTGGGTGTGGCAGGACCAGCCACAGTGGGTCCAAGGGCAGGTCATTACAGGGAGCTCCTGTGTTGGGCACCCATTTGTCTCACACCACACCAGGATAGCAGAGGCTGGTGTCCCCTGGCCACGGTCACATATCCAGTCCCTGGGGACAACCCCTCCACCCGCTCCATGCCGGCCCCAGCACTCTGATCTCCACCAGTATTGTTTTTCTAGGAAAAACCAAACCGGGCCATAGATGTTCCCCATCCAGACTTGCCCACCCGCCTCTGCAGTACCCCAAAAATTTCTCTACAGCAACCCTCCAACCAGCTCAAAACCCAGCAGTGCCGCATCCAGCCACAGGTCTCTTCCCTTCCTGCCTCCCTGGAGGTAGCCTAGCCCCCCAAGAAGAGCCACCACAGTGCTGACAAAGCTGAACACCCTGGATAAAGGACATCTGAACCTCAAAAACAGCCAAAGGAAGAAGTGCCTCATCACCACCCTTCAGCCCTCAAACACCCTCTCACCCAACAGATGGCTATGGGGACTGCAGCAGGAACCTACCACACAGACAGCACCAACTCCAAAGCAACCTCCAAGGAGGACAATGGAGAGCATTGGAGAGCTGCTTGCCTCCCCCACTCCACGTGGGGATGGATGATGAGCAGTGAGACAGGGCTGTGGGGGTATCCCAGAACACCCCACTCTTACTAAGGACCATGGAGCAGCCTGAGCTTGGCAGACAGCAGGGACCCTGCCTGGGTAAGGCGGGTGGGTGAGCTTCCTGACGGGACCAGCCTTGGCCTTGGGGGTGGTTCGCAGAACAACCCCCGTCTTCTGGGTACCCTCAGCCAGAGAGCAAGATGTGGGGGTTCAGATCCCCCTCTCATGCCCCCTGGCTTGGGTGAGCTCGGTCAGGTGGCAAACCTGCTGCAACTCAGTTTCCCCTTTCCCAAGCCCCCATGGATAGGGACAACAGAGGCAAGGGGAACACGAGGACAGGACCATGCCCAGCCATCCACCTGCTCATCCAGGTTTGGGGTCCCACAGGGTCATTCCACTCCATCAGGCACCCCCCCAGCCCATATGTGTGCCCCACACTGAGACAAAGCTGCCGGAGAAAGGGCATCCACCTCCACTGAGAGCAGCTGCAACCAGCAGAGACGCGGCGCAGGGGGGACCCACCGTTTGGCAGGCGATCCCGATCCCGACGGCCCGGTCTGCGGCGCCAGTCTGCAGGGAGCCTTCGCGGAGCAGCCGGGACAGGCAATGGCAGGGATGAGGAGCAGCGGCTGATCCCACCCCGGCGTGGGTGCTGGTGCCAGCCTCACCCCCCTCCGCCCCCGGCTGCCGCTCGCTCGCGCCTGGTGGTGCCAAAAATGTGGCGTGCAATTCCCTGACCAAATAAGGCGAGAACAACCACAAACAGGGACCCCCCTCGCACAGCCAGGCACCAGGGTCCCCATCCCAGCCTGGAACAGGCTGGAGAAAAGGAAAAGTGCCGACAGAGAGGGAGGAAGATGAAAGCCCCCTGAGCCCGTGCTGGCTCTCTCCACCACTGCTCAAGGTGCCCCATGGGGCAGCCAGGGGAGACCCCAATAGATGGGCTGTCTTGCAGCTGCCTGTGCTGGCATGGCTCAGAGGGCAGCCTCCCGTCTGCCACTTCATCCTCTGGCAGTCCCAGCTCATCCCCAAACTGGTGCAGTGTCTGCAAATCCAAGGTGCCCTCATTCCCCATCACCACCATCCCTCCAAGGAGGACAGCCCAGGCAGCGCATGGAGGGACCTCTGGAGCCCTGACACCTGCCAAGACCCCCAGGAGGCAATGAAGAGGACCCCTGGGGTACCTCTGCAGCCCTGCAAGGGGCTGGGAGTGCGGCAGCTCTGCCCTGGGGGCCAGAGGGGAACACACAGGCACTCAGGTCTCTACATGCAGAAGGGGACTGCCAGCCTGTCCTGCCAGCTCGGGGCAGGGGCAGAGTCATGGTCTGAGCTCACGGTGGGGACACATGTCCCCTCCCCTTGGGCTGGACCCACAGCTCCCTGCTGCATAGCTGAGCCCATGTGTCACCAGCTGCCTGTTTACTGCCCTGTGCCAAGGCAGGTGCCCGTGCCAGTGCCACACAGCCACCTGGGGTCTAGCCCCAAGTCCTCACTGTGAACAGAGACCCCCTCACCCACCCCAGAGACCCAGAGACCCCACCCTCCCCAGCAAGCCCAGCTGCCCACAGCTCTCCCTCAGAGCAGCCGGTGACCTTCAGGGACATCGGGGATCGCAGCTGTCCTCACTACTGGGATGCCTGTCCGGACCAGGCCAGGAAAGCTCAGGCATCTGCTCAGCCACAGGTGGCTTCACTGCCGGGACAGGGGCCCACCACCCTTTGACATAAAAGTACTGCCTGTTCCTGCCAAGCGGGTGAGAGTGGCCAATTTGCTGCATCCGGATGGGTGCTCAAGGGGCTTTTCTCAGCTTCAAGCAATGGTGCAGACCCTCCAGGGCCAGTGAGGCATCCTCATCCCCCAGGGGAAACTGAGGCACAGCTATGTCCTGCCATGCTTGCACTGTGAAAAAGGACCTGGGAGATCCGTTAGGTCCTGCTCCCAACAGACCTGAGGTTTGGGTTTCCCAAAGCTTTGAGACATAAACCAGGGCTGGAACCTGCTCTGTGCAAAAAGGGCTTTGAGAGCAAAAGCAGCAAAAAAAGAGCCTGTGCTCCCTGGCACCACAGCAGGAGGGGAAGTCCACCAGGATCGTCCTCTCCCATCCTGTGGGCATGCTCCTCCCAGCAGCAGCCATTCACCTACAGCTCTGCTGCACATCAGCATCCCCTTCCCTCAGGGCGGGGGCACGGGTTTCCCATGGGGACACTGGCCACAACCGCCCGTGAGCCCTAACCTTTCTCCAGGTTCTTGCCGGGCAGGGGTGGCTCAGCCCAGGTACCCTCCGCATTGTCCTCACGCTGAATGTTGAAGTTCTCGTAGGAGTCCCACCGGATGAGCGGATCAGATGTGTTATAGTCCACAGAAACGCTGGGCCCATTCTCCAGGTGTTCCATGCCTGGGAAGAGGCAGGACAGTCAGTCAGGGTGATGATGGAGCCACCATGGGTGGGACAGGGGGAGAAGATGGAGGGAAGGTGCAGGCAAGGGGAAAAGGGCAGCAGTTGTAGGGCAAGGCAGGAGTGTCAGGTAGGAACAGGACCACCAAGAGAGATGGATCGTTATGGGATGTACACCAAGACCCACAAATAAGACATGCAAAGCTGGCTGGGGCTTTTGGAATTGCCTAGGGACAGGCAGACAGCAAGTGTGACTAGGTCTGTGCTTTTTGGGCAGGGGGTCCTGTGTTTCCAAGCACCCCCTCGCTCTCTCCCAGGCCAGCAAGCATTGCAGAGAGCAGCCTCCTGGGGAAGAGAGC
Source organism: Falco cherrug (assembly GCF_023634085.1). Lineage (NCBI taxonomy): Eukaryota > Metazoa > Chordata > Aves > Falconiformes > Falconidae > Falco > Falco cherrug. Next base: position 26,218,442 of record NC_073704.1, on the reverse strand, counting down.
GAAAGCGATAGGGCACCCATGGGTGCCCCTAGGTCAGCATCATTGCCTGGACCCCTCATCCCACCCTGGTGACAAAGGGACTGCAAATGGGACAAGGGAAGGTTGCAAGGAAGGCAGCAAGGGATAGAGCTGGGGAGTGGGAAAGGAACGAGCATCCAGCTCCGAATCACGCAGCAGTATATCAGCCATACCTTGGATCTTCTCAGGGCCATAGGAGAACACAAACTCCACCTTCCCGTACTCAGGGAAGCGCTCATCTGCCAGGGAGAGAGCAGAGCAAAGGGACCGTCTCCATCCATCCTCCCAACAGCACCCAGATAGCAACCCCAAACAGGCCTGCAGGCCAACTCAAGGCTGAGAGCTGGTAGAGGACATCCCAGCATGCAGCAGTGCATCTCAGCCCCCAAACCAACCCTGAGGCAGCCCTTCCACATCAATACCAGTTTTGGCAGTGAAGGGGATGATGCTGCCACCGGTCCCTGAGTAGCACCACACCCTGCCAATGGAGAAGGGGTGCCCTGCTTTGTCAGGGGCGGATTTGGGGTGGGTGCCCAGATGTCCTCTGATGGGAGCAGCATCAGAGGGGTGGGAGGAGGAGGGAGTTTGGAATGAGGAGGTGGTGGGGCGGCTACCTCTGAAGGCCTCATCCAGGTCCTCCTTGCCAAAGACGACATCAAGGTCATGCACAGCGCATGTGTGGAACTGCACGCGGAAAATCACATCACGGGTTGGGCTGCGAAATTTCTTGTGGTAACACTTCAGCTGCAGAGGGGAGTGGGGACAGGCTATCAGGATGAGCTCCCAGAGCTGAGCAAAGAGGAACCAGAGGGTCCCGAGGCACGAGGACCACCCAACCCCTGGCTGCTCCCTGTGCAGGGGGCTGAGCCAAGGCTCCTTACCAAGATATCACCCTTGAGAAGCAAGCCAGGTTCAATGGTGATGCAGATGCCCGTCTGGCTGTCTCCTTGCACATTGCTGCAGAGAGGGATGGCAGGAGGATGTAAGCTGTGGTGCAGAGCTTCCCCAGAGGTCCCAGCACCACCTCAACCAGTCCTTCCACCCAAACCCAGCCAGGAAAGGTGCAAAGCCCAGAGTCAGCCCTCTTGGCGACAGAGGGGGGTCCCATCTAACAACCCAAGGGGCACCCATTCCCTGGGAGAGGAGGACAGGAAGGGGAAACTGAGGCACAGCTCAATGAGGGTGCTAAAAATGCTGGGTGGGTGGGTGGGTGGGTTTGACCAGGGTCGGAGTGCTGAGGCTGGGCTGTCAGCCATCTGCCCGGCTACCACGAGTCGAGAGGGGCACAGGACATGGAGGGAGGGCTCTCAGGGAAGGCTCTCATCCCTGCCTCTATTTCCCTGATGGAAGCCCTCCCCTCCCCAGGGCGCCAAGGGGCTGCCTTTGGGTGGTGGCACTGGCAGCAGGGGATGAGTGAAGAAAGGAGTGGGGATTTCACAGGCAACATAAACCTGGAGTTTATTACTGGCATCCCATAAACAATCTATTAAAAGCTGAAAGGTAAAGCTGAGTCGGCACTAAATCTCAGCTAACAGGGATGCCCAGCTGTAGGGAAGGGAGATTCTGGTTCAGGAGGGTGAAGTGGGAATATCCCTGAAACAAAGGGCTCTGTTCCCTCCAGGGGAGCCAGGATTGGTCCCAGACTGGGATATGGCCCCAGCAGAGCATCTGGGCAGCTGGAGAAATTGGCTCCTGCCTTGCCTTCACCATTGCCTGCTCCTGGGAACAGTGTCTGAAAATGGTGTTGGGTAAACCGTGGGGTGGTTAAAATGGGGGGAAACTTTTTCTGGGCAAAGAAAGAGCGTTTTTAAGACTAATCTCTGGTAAGAGGAGCAGCTCTTTGGGCAGGGAGAGGAGAAACGCCTCCATCTCCCAGGGAGGTGTCCCCACCCCAGTTCTCGCTCCCTCCAGGGACACCCAGCCCCAGGCTCTGCGCAGCCCCAGGCTCCCTCTGCTGATACACAGAGTCACTACAGCCCTCCCAGCAGAAGGGCCCAGTACGGCCCAGTATAGCCAGTTACCACCTCCAAGGAAAAGGAAGCCCCTTTTTTTTCAGTTCCCTGGACCCCAAACAGACTAAGCACAGGGCAGGGGACCGCTGGGGTCTTGGCCTTGACCCTCTCCATCTCTCTCCACTTGCCAAGCCCCCCGTGCTGGGGAAGACAAAAGCCCCATGGTGAGGAGATAGTTACTAGATCCCCGAGGTGTAGACGGGCTGCATGGCCTGGTAGATTTTCAGGAAGGGCCGACAACCTGGAAGACATCAAGGCAGGGAGAGAAGGCGCACTGCTGTTAGCCGGCAGGGCGGAGGGGCCAGGGCAGGGATTAGTCACGGGGGAGAAATCCAAACAGGGAAGGAGCCAAGGCAAACAGCCACTCCCCACACCGGCCACGGGCAACATCTGGGATGGGCAAAAAGGGATGCTCTAGATGGGGTGGGAAAGAGGGAAAGACCCTGTAGTGCAGCTTGGCTCCTGTAAGACCTGGGGTAATTGCTAGGCTGGGAACAGAGGTGAGATGATGGTCCCTGAGCAAGGAACCACTTCTGGGTTCCGGCACCAGATGTGGTACCGCATCCCAAACCCCAACCCCAATCTGGTGCCATCCTCCCAAAAGCCATCGGAAAAAGCCTTGCCACTCTGCAGCTCAGGTTAGGGCCCAGAGGTGGGGGGGCAGCTCCCCGAGGGCATCACTGTGGGAAAGAGTAGCACCCTGCTAATAAGAGTGCACAGTCCCTGAGAAGGAAAGAGAAATTCAGATTGCTGAGGTAACTGCGGAAAATATCCCCCACGGAGAGCAAGCCTGGCCAGGCAGCACGGAGCAGGGGTGTGAGTGTGGGACCAGGCTGGGGGAGGTGTGGGGGCACCTACCGCCTTTCGACTCAAAGTTGGGGATGCCGTGCATGATGACATGATGGAGGAAGAGAGGCTTGTTGTTCATCTTGATGCTGCCAGAGAGGAGCCCACTGAAGTAATGGATGTACCTGGAGGGCAGACAGGCAGCTCAGGGGCAGGACCCACAGCAAAGCACCCACCTTGGCCCCCTGCATCCAACCACTGGGGCCACAGGGTCAAAACCCAACCTGTAAACACATGCCAGGACCCACCTCTTCTGGGATGGCTGTCCCACCGGCACCACCTTGTCCTCGTAGAAGCGCTTCATGGCAAATCTGTCCAGAGCCTGGTCAGCACTGTGGGGACAAAAGGGCAGGTGAGATTGAAGGAAAGCATTAGCACCAGCACCCCAGCACTGCCACGATGGAGGTCGGCAGTGTGCTCCAGGGCCAACCCAGGACCACATGTCCCTCTCACCTGGCTGAGATGTTGCTGTAGTGCATGTAGGCAGCCACCACCACCCCCAGCCGGCCACGGTTCCCCTGTGGGTACACAGCAGAAGGGGTGTCACAGGGGTAGCAGTGTCTGCAGGCACCCGGGCACAGCCAGTCCCTAACCCCCACACACACATACACCGGTTCTTACAGGCACACACATGCTGACACTTACCCACACCCCAGGCCACAAACCACCACATTCCCTACATCTCTAAGCCCTGTCCCTGCAGCCCCACAGCCCTGCCCAGCCCCCCATCACTGTGTGCCCCAGGGTGCAGCCCACCTTGTTGTGCAGCACCACCACGTTGTGTGCCGCCGCGTTCAGCCACGTGTCCATGGCTTTGCAAATGCTGCAGATCTTCTCCAGTGCTGGAGTGTGCAGGTCAGGCCACCCAAAATCCAGCACCTGGGCAGGGGGAACAGCCAGGGGTCACATCATGCTGGGCTCTGCCCCCTCTGTAGTCCCCAGCCTGCCAGTGTGCAAAGCCTAGGGCACATACCCAGTGTGGGCACCACCATTTTGCCCAGACATACCTCTCCCAGCCTCTCCCCAACCCTGCATCCCACTGCCCAGACCCCTGCCCTGGGAAGGGCATTGGGGTCCCAGATCTCAGCCCACTCCAGGTCACTTGGCTCAGCTGCCCAGGGCTCCCCCACAGTCACAGGGATGGGGATGACACCTTAGGGAGGTCTCCAAGAGGCCCCAACAGCTAGGTTTGGGCTGGGGACTGGGGGAGTGTTTTAAGCTGAGACCCCACAATTCACTGGGAAGTCCCGGTGCTTTCCTCTGGGCTTTCCCCCCTCTGCTCCTCCACCATCTGGGTGGGATAGAAAGGGTGGCTGTTCCTCCCCAAAACAGCTTGCAGCAAGGAGCTGGTCCCGCAGACAGCCCTGAGCCCCTCTGCAACCCACAACTGTGGCCCACCTTTGGGTGAAGTTTGCTGATATCATTTCTCCGCTCAGAGAGGTTGAAAAGCTTCAGGGAAGAGAAAAGACAGGGTAATGGGTCATTTTCCTCCCTCGCTGCCACCTCTCACCTCTTCCTTAGCATAAAGCCCCCACAAATCACCCCATGACAGGCTTCCCTGGACACATTAACCTAAGTAATGTCTTGCCACAGGGCAATGCAATGGTCAAAAACTCCCAGGAGGTCCAAAACGGACTGGAAAGCTTCAAGGAAGGAAAAAAATCCATCAATTTTGATGCAAAGACGCCCATCACCAGAGTCAAGCCCAGCCAGAGGCAAGGATGCAGCACCCCTCCCCTGCAGGGCACCAGCCCCAGGGCCTGAGCACCCCAGCCCCTTCCCCAGCCTGGTGGGTACTGGGCCACATCCCTCACCACATAATTGTCCCCATGCTTGGACTTCAGCATGTGGGCCACTTCACGAAGGTTGCTGCAGAAGCTCTGCTCCTCGGCCGTGCTGGGGTAGGAGACGGCAATGATCCGCTCCGTGATGTACACCAGGTCCAGCTCACAGCTGCTCTCCATGGCTGTGGCAAGGCTCATGCTCCTGGGTTAAGGAAGAGACTGCTGTCAGGACACAGCATGGGGAGGGGATGCTGTGACCCTTCCCCACCTTGCACAGCCCCTGAGGTTAAGCAAGGCAGGCTGGGACACATGGGGATGCAGCGGCAAGGCTGCCTGCAGACTTTCCCCCGTTCCCAGCCCCATTTGGGTCCTTGGGGACCCCAAGCCGGGGGTAGTGGGTCATAACCCCTGTGTCTTCTCCACTGGGAATGTCTCCCAGATGTAGCACATCTACATTGGCAGGGTGAGTGAGTTTCAGGGAGGGCAGCTATGGTCACCAGAAGGGGAAACTGAGGCATTTACCTGGATGTTTTGCGGCGTGACTGCCCACTCCTCGGGGATTTTGTGGCATCCTAGGGAACCAAAGAGGGAAAGCAAGTTACTGCTCTGACCCAGCCCACAGCCAACACAGAGGTCCTGCTAAAGCCAGGTGCGATGGTGCTGCTAGAGCATCCCACTCCCACCACACTGCACCACACACTGTAACACCTCCAAAATATCACTGTCTCCAAATCCTACCCACTAAGCATTCCGGTGGCACCAAACACCTCGATGATGCCATCGTCCCCCCACCATGGCCACAAGTAAAACCCAGCTCTCATAACTCCAGCACAGCTGGGATCTGCCACCTTGGGAACTGCAGGGCCAGTGCCTCGGCACAGGGTCCCAGAGGAGCTTTGAGGAGGATGTCATGGGTTGGGGGACAGTCTCAGGCATGTCACAAGTCCCTTGGTTTCAGCCAGGCTGTGGGCACACACCTAGAAGGACAGAGCGGCTTTGGCCCTGCCCAAAGCAGGGGCAGGTTTGCTGCCTGAGCAGCGGTGAGGAGCCAGCCAGGCACGACGGTTTGCTTTGGCCCCAGCTCTGCAGAGCCGAACGCCAGGAGGAAATGTTTGAGCTCTCGGAGCAGGAAACTTCTATTTATGCATGTTCTCCGGCCTCGAGAATTTCATCTGCAGCCGGTTTGCTCAGTGACTTCATGACCTCAGCCGAAAAACAAAGCAGGGTTTCCAAAAAAAACCGCTAAGGAAAAACACACTCACACCTCATTAGTTTTAGTATCTCCAGCTAATAAGCAGGAGTCATTTAAAAACTCATCTCGCACAGGCAGCATGTCCCAAGCCCCTGGAAGGATCCAGCAACAAGAGATGTGCCCACAGCTGGCTCCCAGGATGCCCCTTTTGTCCCCGGAGCTGTGAGACCTGCTGCCACCCTTCTCAGGGCTGCAGCATCCAGCAAACAACCCACACACTGGAGGTGACAAGATGAGGTGGTAGAGCCTTCCCCGGCACCCTTCGCCTGCCATCTCCTACTCTGCATGGTCCCAGGGCTGCTCCCGCAGGCAGCTGGCGTCACCCTCCATCAGCCTCACGTCCCCTTTTCAAGGTCAGGCTGCCCGGCAGAGCGGAGCCAGGCTCGGCAGCCTGCGAGGCCGGGGGACAACGGTCTCCCCTCCCAGCTGAAGCCACTCTGGGAGGTGGCAGCCCTGCCCGAGTGCCCAGGGGTGCTCAGGCAGCAGTAACAATCCCCTCCCAGGGCCCCAAATTGCTCGCTCACCCCAGAAACCCCCCAGCATTGCTGCGGGAAAGGAGTTAAAACACAGCAAAAAGAGAGGTACGACCTTTCCTGGGCAAAGCCAGGGTGCACGGAGCAAGCTTGACCCTGACTATGGGCTTGTCCCTGCCTTACCGACCAGTGACTGAGATGGGATCCCCACCGCAGGCTCTGCTCGGCCCCAAACTTTTGTAGCAGAAGAGGTCTGGGGTCCCCCACCCACACCTGCCTGCCAGGGGAGCCCCATTAGCCCCTGTCACCTCACCCAGTCGCAGCAGCCTCCACTGCAGCCTTGCCCAACAGAGGAGCTGACACGGGGCAACCAGGACTCACCCCCCTCTCCCACACGGAGAAACTGAGGCACAGAAGGTGAGCAAGGCAGGGACACCACAGCTCCTCTCCCTCCCTCTTCTCCATACCTTGATGGCAGCAAGACCCTTGTTAATCCATTTCCACGGCATGGTGTCTCCATTCCTGGCAGCCTCCCAGCCCCGGGGAGCGGGTGCCTGCAGCCAGGGCCCTTCAGTGTCCCCCGCCCCCACAGGAGCCCTTCGGCTCTGCCCTGCTGCCCGCCACCGATCTAACCGCAGCCACGCTGCTGTCTCTGCTGCCAACCCCTGCACAAGGAAGAGTCAGCCCACGATCAGCTGATAGGAGCAAGCACTCACATTATTAAACACTTCTGCCCGCTACCAGTCTGGGCAACCCTGCAAAGGTCCCCTCTGGAGCAGAGATCTCAGCCAAACCAGTATGTCCCAGTCCAGCCAGCATGTGGTCCCCACCACGCTGGGCTGAAGACGCCCCTGCCAGCCCCATTGAGCATCTGCCTCCCAGCCCCAGGCTGGCTCAAGAGTGTCCCCAGGCTCTGGGCAGCATCCAAAACCTGCAATTCCCTTCTGCTTGGAAACGGTGATGCGAGGCACAAGAGAGCCTGCAGAAATACCAGGAAACTTCCACAAAAGAGAGCAAAGCTGGCAAAAGGGGCTCCTGACTGTCTCACTGGATTTTTCTAGCTGTGTATGCTCTTCCTGCAGTTTGAAGAGAGGCTGGAAACATGGCCTGGACAACCAAAAGGATGGGGCAAAGCCAGCTCCCAGGTGAGGAAGGTTTTCACCCTCTTCCTTGTGGGAACCACTCTGCCTCCATCCCTTGGGTCCTAGCCCCAGCACGCAGGGAGGCCAGCAAACTAGCTGCGGGCAGGGGGAAGCCATCCACGTTGACTTTGGCAATGCGTTTGTCTACACTGTCTTAGCAATTTCATGTCCACAGATTAAATAACATATCCCCAGCTTTGAGACAGGAAAGACGGCTTTGCAGCAAAAGCCCCAGCCCCCTCCCCGCTGGGCTGTGCCACTGCCTCTGCCACTGATCCTGGGCACCTCACCTGGCCTGTGGCATGGCCACCATCACCTTGACTGGCAGGGAGGGAGGGCTGGCGGATCCCAGGGATGTTGGGCGACCACAAGGGCATCCCAGGCTGAGGGATTTTGGCTGGGGGGGCGGTGCTTGCAGCAATGGGACAGGCACAAGTGACCCCCCCGCAGTCTCTAAGCAGAGATCAGCCTCAACTGGTAGCACTTACCAAGGCATCTACCTGCTTCGTGATGCTCTCCCCCGGTGATGGCTGCAGACAGGCAATCAGAAGGAAGGGGAAGGTGAGAAAAAGGCAAGCGAGACAGAAGGAGAAAAATAGTGAGAGAGAAACACACACACATAGCAGGGACCGGGGTCAAAAGTTCCCCCCTGACTATTTCTGGCCCTTCCTAGGAAATGCGCCACAGTCCCGTTTCCTTCCCTGCCTGCCAACATGTCCACTCTTCCTAAAGGTCGGGAATCCCTCGAAACCCAAGCACAGAGGCGGGGCAATGCTTGGGTACCAAGGATGCTGCAGTCCTGCCTCCCAGCAGTCAACCCCCAAACTGGACTGCTGCCATAGATGGGGAGTGCTTGGCCAAACCTTGCACCCACCCTATGACAGGCACCTGGTGCCCCCAACACCTCTGGGATCCCATATGGATCCTCCATGGTCAGACCTCACAGCCAGGAGGTAAACAACAGGGCGAGCCCAGCACAGCCCCACACCCAGCCTGGCCGCCAGCCACCAGCAAGCCCAGCTCCCAGAGAAAAACCTGACGCCACAGGGCCAGTGAAGGACCCCAGTGGGAGCGGAGTGGGGATTCAAGATGCTCCAAAAAGGGGCGAATTTGGTGACATGCCACTGGAGTCCACGGAGAGCTTTGAAATGGGGTTGGGGACAGGAATTAACTTCCTGGAGTAGGAAGAGTGTCCGGACCCCAAATATACGGAGCAGGGTACTGATGTCTCTGCCAAGGGACAGCTGGTTGGGATCCCTGGGGGTGGCATGGCAAAGGGACCCAGCTGGGTGGCCTTTGGGGGTCTTGAGACCAGGGGGACTGATGGGACCCCCGAGACTGGGCTGCTCCGGTCCTGGCAGCAAGGCCAGGCCTGCCATTTCCAGCCATAGGACAGGGCAAACCCCTTTCAATTTCCTCCTAAAGCCGCAGTAACGGTCCCAGCTCTAAATCAACACGTTTTTGCTGGTGATAAGTGCCCGAGGAGGCTGGCAGGGGTGGGGGGTGCAGGCAGAGATTAAACTTGGGTCAGATAACCACTGCGGGGCCCTGGGGCGGGCAGCACACGCTGCTCTCACCCCATCCCCTCGCTCGCTCAGGCTCATGCACTGACCCCATGAGCTAGCAGGGGGCCATCCCCTAAACCCACTTTATAGGTGAGCCCCCTGCCCGGCTATGGGGTGCCCAGCCCAGGGCTCCTGTATAGGGCACAGCCACCCCAGCACTGCCACGCTGCCAAACCCAGAGCTGAAAACCTGCCAGGGCCTCCTCTCCCCAGCGCCTGCCCCAGCAAGCCTTGGCACACGTCTGGAGCAAGAAGGAAAGGCAGCTGCGCTGGCCCCGGGCAATGCCAGCCTCCCTGCCACCACGTGCCCACTCTGCCCACTGCCATGGGCACAGCCAGGCTGGGGATGGCGCAGCAGGGCTGCTCTGCTGGCAAGATGCTGTCTGGTGGCCACCGCTGTGCCACGGTTCCCAAACCTCTGCCCCAGGCATGGTCCTGCTTCCCAGTGCCATCCCAGTGCCCTGCCATGCCCAGAGCCCTGCTGTGGCCCAGCTGGAGCAGCACAGCAAGAGAGCAGGGCTGCCCACCCAGCACCCCTGTGCCCAGCCTCCCCAGGATGGCGTGAACAGAGATGGGGCACCCAGCTGTTTTCCCGGTATCCAGAGAGGACAGGGTGGGCAGGGCTGTGCATCGCCCTGGCCCCAGCTGCTCATTAAAGGTCCCCAGGTGGGACAAAAGAAGAGGGTGACAACAACAAGGGCTGCAAATGCACAGCCTTGAGCCAAAGGCACATCTGGTAGAGTCATCTCCGGGCGTGCAAGAAACCGCCCCAGCTTTGGCCAGGGAGGGGAAGCCCTTGGCGCCGGGGGACCCCAGCACCCAGGCTGGTCACGTCCCACCTGCCTGTCCCTCCCAGCAGCCCTGCAAGCCCCTCTTTCTTGAAAGCTCCAGCTCCAGAAATCCTGTGATGGCTGAGCTTCCCCAACTCATGCTGCTCAGACATGGGATGCCCTGCAGCCAGCCACGCTGGGGGGCACAGCACCAAAATGGAGAGTGCCATTGTCCCCAGCACAGGACCCCTGTGGTTTTGGGGGAAGAGGACTAAAACCCTGAAGCCCCCAGGCAGAGAAAGCCCCACATCCAGTAGAGAACAGGGTGTCTGGTCCCACCTAGTGCACTCAGAGCCCTGCCTGACACCCATGGCTCACGGCGAGGGCTCACTTACCAGCTCATAGTTGACAGCAGGGGAGCAGGGGGTCACAGCCTGCAAGAAAGCAGAAGAGGGCCAGGTTTAGTCTCTGCAGCCCCCAGGCCAGCAAGGGGCATGGGAAGGGGCTGGGTTGCCGCATCCACACCCCTACCACGAGCAAACCCAGTGCCCACCCAAGGGAGTGACAGGGGCACTCGTGACCCGTGGCCCTGCCACTCTGGGCAGGAACACAGGCAGCATCCCAAGGTCAAGGCTGGGCTCCCTGGTAACAGGAGCGGGCTCAGGGCCATGGCGGCCGTGTCATTCAGACTCAGCCAGGGATCCCGGGCAGCCCCAGCCCTGGGTGGGCACAGCGGGCACGGCACAGGGCAGCTGCCTGGTGCCAAGAGCAGCTCCTGGAACAAACCCCAGCACGGCCTCGTGAGCGCTCCTGCAGCCGCCAGCTGAACAGCCCAGCTATTGTTACCTTAATTACCAGCGGCAATTACTGACAATTAACCTTGGGTTTTGTGTGCACCCCAGTCCGCCCAGGAAGCAGCAGCACGCCAGGGTGGGAGAGGCAGCGCCCTGTTTGCTGGTGCCGGGGGCAGCAGGAACAGCCGCCCCAACCCCACACTGGCCCAGAGATGCCGGCAGTAGCAGGAGGGTGTGATTCAGGGCACTCTGTCCCCTCCAAATGCCCCCCGTGTCCCCAGGAGCAGTGATCCCCAGCCAGCCATCTCCTGCCTGGTCCCAGGATTGAGCCAACATACCAAAAACAACTCAAGGCTCGGTCCTCCACCATGGCAGCACAGGGACACCTCCCCATGCTGCTCAAGACTCCCCTGCCCTGGGCTATAAAAAGCAGGATTTGTCCCAAGCACCCCACTCGGAGCACCTGGGTCCCACCCCATCCTGGTCCTCACAGGGTGATGCCCAGTGCCTGCCCCCTCCCGAGCCACCGGCCAGTTCCCATCCTGCCTCCCTGTTTTCTTCAGGGATTGTTGTTGTTCCTCCTCCCGCTCCCTTCCCCTGCACATTATTATTATGATTTTATTCTAATGCAGAAATGCTTCCATAAAAGGCCCCTTTCCCTGCCCCGCGGCGCTGGCCCTGCGCCAGCCTCCCTGGAATGTTCTCCGGCAGTGAGCCGCTACGGACGGGGCCAGCAAGGGCCGTGCAGTACTATGCTGCACCGTGCCCTGCACACCACCACGCTCCTCCCCATGGGATGCTCAACTGAGGGTCCCCAGCCCCCACTCAACCCCCACTCCCGACGCCAGTGACAGAGGGAGATGTGCAGCTCCCCCACCATGGGACACACCAGTCCCACAGACAGGTAGGGTCCATACCCAGCCCTCCTCTGCAGTCAGCACCTGGAGGTTTGCAGGCTATGAAAGCTCCTTCAGCTGGAGAAAGGAGAAAACCGGGGTGCCTGTGGTTGCATCTCCCTGTCCTAGCAGATTCTGATGTCTAACGTGGGCTTGTGCTCACCCAGTACTGCTCCTCCCATCCACAGGAGACACCATCCCAGGCTGTATGGCACTCTCTCATCCCAGAAAAGCAGTTTTACAAGGACTGAAGGCACATAACACTGTTTTCAGCTTCCATCCCTCTCTAAACTTTGGCTCACACACACACTGGGTTCAAGAAGAAGAGGGAAGAACCCTGTCTCAGGCAACAGACTCCTTCCTAGGGAAGCTGAGCCCCTGACTCATGGGTGCAGGAACATCCCTTCTGCCCCATGGGACTGGTGAGAGCTTCACCCCACACAGGACTGTGGCAACCCCCAGGGGCTGCCGCCACTTCTGCCCTCAGGGACCCCCACGTTCCCCAGTGCAGGGAGGGGTGGGAAAGTAAGCGGGACCTGCACACCCCTGGTCCAGGCTTTGCTTCACCACGGCAGACACAGCAGCCTTTCTTCTCCCCCCCACACCGGTGTTTGCATTCCTGCCGCCAAGCTCCCACTGCCACGACCCTGCTGCCCGGCAGCCCTGCCCAGGAATGTGAGGAACGAGGCGCAGCAGGGCTGCCGCCCACCCTACCAGCCCCCCACGGCCCCCTGCCCGCCCACCCGGCCCCCCAGGTTGCAGCCCCATCCTTCCCAGCAGCCACATCCTGCAAACCGCTGCCTTGAGACCCGGGTTTTGCCAAGCAGCAACATCAGTTTCCCAGGAAACAAGGTTCCATGGCCACAAGTGGTGGGGACTCTCTGATGTCTCCTAAAGGGTTGGGCACTCCCAGCAGTCTTCCCCTGGAAAGCAGTGATGGGCTTGCTCTCTTATAGCGAGCTGTCACCATACCTAGAGAAACTCGATACCCTCGAGATGTCCAAGCCCAGAAGTAAACACCTGGCTGGCAAACCCTTGCTGGCTGGCAAACTCCTGACAGCCCCTGACCACACTGCCCCAGGGCAGAGTAGCGCATGGGAGCCCTCCTCCGCTAAAGCCTACCAGCTGCAGCTCAGGGACCAGCCTCTGCAGCCCAGGTCCCCTCCGGGACTTCAGCACCAGTTCACAAGCACTGAGCAAGGCCAGAAGAATGCAAACATCCACCACATACTGGGAATGAGACACCCCAGAGCCTTCTTCTCTTGCATCTCCCCTCCTCCTAAAGCCTTCCTCTCCCTCCTCCTCCCTCAGCAAAACAAACCCTGCAGCTACGGAGGTGCTCAAGGGCATCATCAGGTCCTGCTCCAGGCAGAGCTTCCCCGCGGGTTGTAGCCCCAGCCCATGGGATGCCAGCAGGGCTGGGGGGAGACAAACCTCCATGGAGGGGCCCTTCAGTTCAGCAGCGGGCTAGGTCGGCACAGAGCTGGGCACAGGGTGGGCTGGGGGAACGCAGGGGTCCCCCCAGCCAGGCTGCCAGAGCCGGGCGAGTGCTGGCCCACAGCCCACAGCATGGCCTGCCCGGCTGCCGGTGGACGACACGGGCCCATCTCTGACGCATATCCCTTCCTTTCGGCGGTGGTTTTTGTTTTTCCCTTCCCCAGGAGCTCCGATAAACATTCCCGAGCCGGCCAATATCCGGGCCAGTGCTGACCCTTACGATGCCGGGAACAGACGCAGCATTAGCCACCCTGGCGCTCCCACGGACCCCAGGCACGCCTGCTTCCCATAGCCAGGCACTGAAAGGCCAGCAAGCCAGCCCAGCTGGCGTGGTCAGAGTCAGAGACTTGCTGCCAAAAGGGACACCCCCAGCATCCTGGACCCCTGGCAGCAAGCCCACATCAGGCAGGCACAGCCCTCCTGGCCTCCCTACCCAGAAGGGATTTGGACCCCAAAAGAGGGGAGGAAGGCACCCTCCTCTCTCCAGCCCCCAGGGAGGGGGTCCCCTACCCAAACCACCCTGCAGGATGGAAACGTGGCTGTGAAAGAGGATGGTGACTCAGTGGCCAGATTGGCATCCTGCAGGATGACTCTGGGGTGGCATTGATACCAGCCCAGCCCACGTCACCCCACGGGGAACCTCATGGGGTCCCACATCACCCCATGGAGGACCTCTTCCTCCCTAGCAAGGTCACCTGAACTTTGTGTCATCCACATCCCAGCCAAGGCTGCGTCATCACCTCCCCACGCACCCCATGGCTCTGCTCACCCTGAGACCCTGCCCCAGGCAGGGAGGGGGTCTCAAGGACAGCCATGGGCCACAGCAACCTCCCAGCTGGCCCCAGAGCCCTTCCCCTGCCTGCCAGCCCCTCCAGCCCTGCTGCAGCCACCAAGTCCTGCCAAACCCCTTCTTAGCCATGATGTGGGGCAGAGCAGGAGCCCTGCTCTGGCACCCCACAGTAGAAAGCACTTTAAAGGGACTTGTTTGGGCCAGCAAGTTGGGGACACCAGGGAAGGTTTTCCCCTCTCCAGCACCCCTGTTTGCCCCTCCCTGGCGGGACCAGCTGCAGCATCCTTCCCCACAGCTAACTATAAGGGACTACAGGGTTCAGGCTCAGAGAGGGCCCCTCCAGCCACCCCCCCGCCCAGCACAGGGGGCACGTCCCCCCTGACCAACACCACGTGCTGCCTGCTCCTGCCCTCAGATTTCACACAGCTCTAGTAAATCTGTTTATGCAACAAGTCCCCGGCAGGAGGACAGCATGTTTCCATCCACACCCTCTCCCCCCTTGCCCCAGCTCCACCCTGCCCAGCACAGCCCGAGCATGCAAAGCACGGGGCAGCCACATAGAGCCCCAGCCCCCTGGCACGGGGGTCCTGGGGAGCAGGCAGCACCCCTGCACCATGCAGCCCCTCTCTGCCCCCACCAGTGCACAGGGGTTCTGCTGCTTTTGGGGGTTCTCCTCTCAGGCGGCGGTAACTGGCGGCTGTGCCGAAGGGCAGGGGAGCGGCTTGGCCAGCAGCTCGGCCAGCAGCTCAGGGTGAGTCAGGCTAGGCTGATGCTGGGGCACAGAGGTCTTGCCACTCCCAGGCTTCCCTCTGAGCATCCCCGGACCGCCTCGCAGCTGGGCCAGGGACTGTCACCGTGCCATCCCCTCTGTGCCAGGATGCTGGGAAGCACCCAAGCCAAGGCAGAGGCCACCAGGCTGCCACATCCCTGCATTGCCCAAGAGATGCTGATGGTACCTGGGGAGGGTACTGCACAGCAAAGAGCCACCACCACGGCAGGGATGTCCCCCAAGCTGTGACAGACCCCATCCCCTCTGTCTCCCCGTGTGTGTGTGTGTCCCGTCCCTGGTATGTCCCCAGGGAGCCGCCTCATGGCCCGTCCCCGCCAGGAAGGCGGCAGCAGAGACAGAATAGAGGTTACCTGGTGCACCCAGCCCTGCAGATCAGGGCTGAGATACCATGGGGGACACCAGCCACCCCACCCTGCCCTGGGGGCCACCACTGGCACCTTGATGCATCCCAGGACCCACGGCATAGCCAGGAGGGTGAGGGCCCCCAGCAGCCCACAGCTGGCCAGGCCAGCAGCCCCGGCACTGGGACACAGCACAGGACAGCAAAGGCAATGCGCAGGGAAGTTCCAAGGGGTTGCAATGGAGGCAGCAGCACCAAAATAACCTTGGTTTCAACCCAAATAAGGGCAGGTCCCAGCTCCAGGGGAGTTTGAGCAATCAGCCCCAAGATTGCCAAGTGCCTACTAGGGGAAGGGGGAGAAGACAGCATCCCTGGGCCTGTTTAGGGGGAAAAGGAGTTTCGGGGCTCAGGAAGGGGACAGAGGTGCCACCACACACCCAGTACAGGGGCTGGCCCGCTCTGCCAGTGAGCACTGGCTCGGCACGGGGCCGGCCACAGGCAGGGATGTGCTGTGCTCCAGTGCCTAAAAAAGGCAACATCTGCAGGCAGCGGGTCTGGATCCAGCCCCACGGGTCAGCGCCTGCCTGGCGCTAGCCCCACAGCCCTGGCCATGCCCTGCCACCGGCACCCACCCATGGCTGCTGCGACCCCACAGTGGGGACAACCCTCACCCTGGTCCCACAGGGACCCCACAACCACCCTGCCCCCAGGGAGCACACGGGGTCACGGTACCCTGCCTGCCCCAGGGAGGGCACGGAGGTCCCCCTGCCCCAAATAGGCCATTGGCCAGGGAGCATCTTCTGCCTCAGGGATTGGCTGGGAGCAGAGTGACACTGGGATTGGCTGGGACAGGGTCTGCTGCAGGGGGCTTCACCGGGATTGGTCCATGCCCAGGTTCTTACATGTGATTGGTCAGTGCATGGATTCTTACATGGGATTGGGCAGCAACTGGATTCTCACCTGAGATTGGTCAGCACATGGATTCTCACACAGGACTGGCCAGCACATGGGTTCCTAAATGTGATTAATCAGTGCATAGATTCTCCCATGGGATTGGTCAATACATGGATTCTGACATGGGATTGGTCAGAGCACTGATTCTCACGCAGGATTGGTCAGAGCAGCGATCCCAGCACAGGATTGGCCAGGGCACAGATTCTCCTATGGGAGACTGGTCAGTAAATGGATTCCGACCTGGGCTGGCTGGCACAGGGCCGGCGAGCGGGCAGGCTGGCTGCGCCCTGCGGGAGCCCTGTGCGGGACCCTGCCCCACAGGCCCCCTCTGCCCTTGGCCATGCTGGGGGGCGCCAGGCGAGCCCCATCCCTGAGAGCAGAGGCTCTGCCGCAGGCTCTGGGCTGCCCCAGGGCATCGGGTCACTCACAGTGCCCATGGGGCTGTGACTCATCTCCTGTGTGGTCAAGGCACCAGAACAAGCCCTGGCTGCCCCAGGGGGTGTGTGCCCCCCAGCACTGAAACTGGGGGCTCCCCTCATGGGGGAAAGCCCTGAACAGATGGAGACTGAGGTCAGTGCTGTGTCCCCACCCCATGGGACGGAGCTGGATCTGCTGCAGTGAAAGTGAACTGCTGAGCAGCACCCCAAAACCAGTGTCCCCCATCTGTCAGGGGGAACAGCACAGAACAGAAGGGGGAAGCAGAGATAGAGCTGTGGGGCTGCTCTCCCTGCCCCCCAACACCCAGCGGGGCGGCTCCCGCGCTGACCCAGGGCTGCCGGCACTGTGATGGGATGCACTGGAGATGGGCTGCACGAGGCTGGGCACGGGACAGTGGCAAAGCAAGCAGGAGGGTGGCCCAGGGCAGGGCACAGCTCTGCTCCACAGGCCCCCCAAAACAGGTCAGGGTGCAAACAGACCTCTTGGCTTGGGACCCCAAAAGCGGGGACAGGGAGTGGCACAGCCCCAAGGCGCAGTGCCCAGCCTGGGGGGAAGCAGCAGCCCCGCGGGGCAGCAGGAGCCCTGCCCTTCCTGAAACAGCGGCCAGCGGCACTGCTAACAGAGAAGCTTCATTAGAGAAGGCATGGGCTGGGGGCTCATTTTCTCCTGACCCGCTTTCCTCGGGGGTGTCACCCCCAGGGATGGCTACGGACTGCAGGCAGGATGCACGCAGCCCTCCCAGTGCCACCATGCTGTAGGGACAGGGGTGCCTGCTTGGGGGCCCCCCAAGCACCACCGAACTCCTCACGCAGCAGATGCCACCCCCAGCACTGTCCGAGGACCCGGGGCGGTGCTGCCACTGTCACCCCCTTGTCCCTGCCCGCTGCCCGCCAGCACCCACACCGCGGTCACCGGTCCCGCACCGGTGGCTGACCCCGACGCCGAGCGGGATCAGGCGCCCCGGGAACGGAGCAGTTCCCTTTTTTTTCTTGTTTTCCCCTTAAAACCAAGAGGGCTGATGCCTCGCTTGGCCGTTTCCTCTCCCAGGAGCACAGCCCAAAAACATCTGCGCCGGGACCTGCCCTGCCGGATTTAACCCTCTGCGGGCCCGGCGGCGCGGAGGGGCCGTGGGTCCCTGCCGGGGGGGGTGGCACCCGCCGGGGCTGCCGGACTCCTCGCCACTCATTAACCCGGGGTTTAACCATTGCCGGTCCCGCGGCGGGACAGGGGAGGGGGGTTAACCCATGTGCTGCCACAGCTCCCAGCCAAGGGACTGCCCCTCCCGTGTCCCCCGCCCCGGGGTGACAGGCACCCGCCCGGCATCGCCCACCCGACCGCGGGGCGGGAGCGGGGTGCCGGGGCAGGACCCCGCTTTCCCGCGCAGCCCCCGCTCCCCAGGGACAGGTCCCTACGCACTTCGGAGGGGACGCAAACCCCAGCGCCTGTGTTCTGCCCCCCCCTTCCCGGGGCACCCCGCGGGTCACCGCCCCGGCGAGGCGGGGAGGTGGGCACGGGGGTCACGGCCCCCCGGCGCCGCTCCCAGCCGGCAGCAAGCCGGCCCTCACCCCCTCCCCAAATCCTCCTCCCTGCGAGCACCGCATTGTCCCCCCCAAGCCCCCCCCGCACCGCCAGACCCCCTCTGGGGACCGACAACTGGGGACCCCCCAATACGGGGCGGGCAGCACTCCCCCAGCCACGCAGCACCCCATCACCGCTCGGATGTCACGCGTGGCCCCCGCCCCCCGATGAGATGCCACCCCTCGCAGCACCCCCCTGCGCGGGGGGGCTGCGAACCCCCGTGCCCTCGCAGCCTGCCCGTACCTGGTTCATGACGCTCCCGAAATCCATCCGGGGTCTCGGCTGCCTACATCCGAAAGGGACGGCAGCGCAGCCTCACCTGGCCCCGGGGGCGCGGGGGGCGGCCGGGGGCGGCCAGAGGGGCCGGGGGGGGCAGGCGGGAGCCCGGCGTCGCCCGGGCGGGCAGGCGTGAAGACAGACTGCAGGCAGAGCCCCCCTCCCTCCCCGGGCCAAGCCTAGAGAAGGAAGGAAGGAAGGAGGGAGGGAGGGAGGGAGGTGGGAGGGGAGGGAAGGAGGGGGAGAGCCGAAGGGTTTCGCTCCCCGCAAGCGGGACCCCGGCGATGGAGGGGCGCAGAGGGGTCCCGCTGCCCCCCCCGCTCCCCTCCACACCCCCGGGGCGTCCGGGGGCTTGGGAGCCCGGGAGCGCCGGCCCCGGCCCTAGGGAGGAAGGGGGTCCCGGGCAGCTTTTTCCACCACTCCCCTCCCTCCTCTCGCTCCTTCTCCCTCTTTCTTCTCTTCCCTCTCTCCCCAGCTGCACGTCGTGCTCCAAGTCCAGCCCCGCTCCGCTCCCCTCGCCTCCCCCCAAAACGCCCTTAAAGGCAACCAGGAGCCCGGCTCAGGCAGCTGGCCCTGGGCAAGGGGTGCTGGCCAGTGGGCAGACGCCCCCAAACACATACACCCCCACACACCTCTGCCACCTCCCCCTGCCAAGCGCCTCGCACCCAGTGCTGAGAGGCCATGGTGGGGCGTAGCAGGGTCGGGGCCTTATCGCCCCGCGTGACGCCACTGGTGTCCCTGTGCCCTTGGCGAGGGGGGGGGGGTAGCAGGGATAAGGGTGTGGGGCCCTTCTTGGGGCCTTTATCTGCCTGGCACCCCCTGGTACGACTTGGTCCCCCTTGACACTTGCAGGACAAGGTGCCCAATTAATGGTCCTTGGGTGCCCCGCACCCCCGGTGTTGGGGGGATGTGAAGATATAGCAGCCCACCCTCCAATTAAAAAGGAAACCCAAAACACTGGAAGAGTCCCAGCTGTCCCTCAGCACATGGAGCCACGCCAGTCCTTGCTTGCCTGTCCCAAATCCAGGGTGTGCCCAGCATCGACCTCGCCTTCCTCCCATCTCCCTTCCTCCTCCTCCTCAGGGGCTCTGTGTGGCGATGGATGGAGCCCTGCTCTCCCCAGCCACACCTGGGGTATCCCAGCCCTGGCTCTGCTGGGCAGGCAAGTGCTCAGCGCCGGGAGACCAAGGAGTGATGGGGGGAAGCCCCCAGCAGTGTGAAGCACTGGGGAGCCCACCAGTGGTAGCCCACAGAGTGGCGAGCCAGCCGAGGAGGCAGGGAGCCAGGCACCCGGCCCAGTGCTGTTGACATTTTCTCGCCCAACACCTCCCCGTTCCTGTTTGCGTTTCCGTCCTTGCACTGCGGGCTCAGCCAGAAGGCTGGGGCTGGCTCTGCTGGCACAGGGCAGGACCCCAGGGACCCCTCCGGCCTTGCCACCCCCCCAAAAAGCAGCAGGGAGGGGCTAGTGGTTAGGAGCTCTCCTTCTGCCCTCCTTCAAGACTCCCATAAGATGCACTACCCCTGGAGTGCAATCCCACTCCAGCAGATCCTGCCCAGCCTCTCTGTGCCTCAGTTTCCCCAGCAGCCGGATGGTGCTGTGGGATGGGAGCACTGAGAGGCACCAGAAGACCCTTCCCACTGAGGGACAAAGCACCAGAACCCAAACATTCCTAGGGGGCACCTGCTCATCCCCCTCCTGAGCAAGCGCCAGACCCACTGCGCTCCCCAGCACCCAAGGGCATGGGGCTGGACCCCAACAGACACCACTCTGGGGCCAAAACCCCCCCACCAGGATTCATGGGCACCCCCAAACAAGCCCCCCAGCACCCAAAAAGCAGGCATTCCAAAAAGAGGGGAGTGCTGCAACTGCGATAGAGGGGCAGTAAAGGTCCTGTGCCAGAGAGCTGGGCATGGATGCCAGCTTGGCTCCAGCGCAGACCCCCGCACCGACACCCCCCCAGCCCCAGCGCCTTGGGAGGCAGCTGCAGGACAGCTCCTGGACCCTGGGAAACAGCAGCAGCAGCAGCGCCGGGGCTAGATGGGAAAGTATCAGCATCTGAGCAGGGTGGAAATGAATGAGTGAGTCAAGGGCACTGACAGCACGTCCCCATCCCCAGGGAGGTGATGAGAGCTGGCCCCTGGGGAGATGATGTGTTCCCTTCACAGGACACAGCCAGAGAAGTCCTGACAACATCCCTGAACTCCAGCCCCCTACGTACCTCCCAGAGCCATCGGGTCAAAAAGCCAGTGGGAGCAGGTCCGATGGTTGGCTCAGCACCCCACGGGGTCCCACCAGCACCCCCAGAGAAACCACCCGCATATGAACCAGCTGCTCCACAACCCAAAACAATCCTTGAGCATCACCACCCCAAAATGTCAGCAGAAGAAGGGGGACCTGGGGACCAGGGACCCAGCGGGATCATCTCCAGAGGTGAAAGCACACAGGAGATAAAGCCCCAGTGTGGGGTCTGTAAAGTCCCTCTTGAGTCGGATCTTTCAGCTGGTTTAGGGTTGATGCCACCCCTTGGAGCATGCTGGGGGTCCCCAGCCACCCAACACCCTTCCTGGGGCAGGTCCCAGGAGAAGTGGCCATGGGGGACGCAAAGTGGTCTGGGAACGAATAAAGTGAATGAGAAAAGAGACAGAGACGCTCCACAGGAGCTCCCATCCAGCCCAGACCCTGTGTCCCACCACCACAGGCCCCTGAGGGGGCTGGATCCAGCCCTGGAAGCCCCTGAGGAGGGAGGCCGGTGGTCCCCACTGTCTCAGCTAACACCTCCCAGGCAGTGCTCACCAGTGCAGCGAGCATGGGCGGTCTCAGCACCCCCACTCCCCTGCCTGCCCTCCCTGCACACAGCAGCACCCAGAGGGTGCAGGGAAGGGCCCCGGCTCCTGTGAGCAGCCAAGCCGACCCCCCTAACCCCCCACCCCCCCACCCCACCCCCGCCACCTTGGAACTGAGAGAGGCTGAATATTTGGGCAGTGACGTAAAGAAGAGGAAAAAGGAAAGAGGGAGGAAAAAAGAAAACCAGAACCCCCTCCAGGACCCGCTGCACAAACACGACCTGGCAGGGCTGATCCCCACAGCCCCCCATCCCGCCACCCCAGCTGGGCCCGTGCCAGGGCCAAGGACACATTCCTGCGGCATTCCTCCCCCTCTCCGCCTTCTCAGAGGAGGGATGTTACTAATTACTTGTCCTGAAGCAGTGGCAGGGTGGCTTTTAACGGGGCATCAGGGACAGGGACTGGATGGGCAGCTCCCTGTGTGACTGGCACATCATTCCCTGCACTGCACTGGGAGGAGGCAGCTGGGCAGAGTGGCTGGGGCAGTGAGCACGGACAGGACAGCCACATGTGCCCTAGCATGACCCTGCTCCAGCTGGGACATGGATGTCCCCTCCTTGCAGCCCCCATTCCCGGCACAGCCACAGGGAGCCTGCAGTGCACCACCTGGCCATGCTCCCCAGCACTGCCCATGCCCCTGGCCATGTCATGGCTGCAGGGTGCCCACCACCACAAGTCAAGCCTGCCCAGAAGGGTCCAACCACTCCCTGCCTCAGTTTCCCCTCCTGGCTCTGACTTGCTTTACAAGCAGGGGAGCCCCCAGCACCAGCTGAAGACAGGAGATGCACATCCCCTTTGCCACCACCGTATGTCCCAGCATGGGTCCCACTGCATCCCCAGCGCCACCAAGGGCCCAAGGCACTGGGAGCGATTGCTCTGGCCAGGACGTGCCTCACTGCCCAGCTCTGGCCCTGCTCCAGCCCCCGGTTTAATGATGGACAAACACCCCCCCCGGCCAGAGTCCCATCGCAGGGGGCCACTCGACAAACAAGCCGGGCCTGGCATGAGGCCAGTAGGAATGGATGGCACTGAGCTGGGAGCACACGCATGTGACCACCTGCCCATGTGCAAGCACACGTGCACACGGATAGATATTCTTGCACGCACATGCATTGCCCTGAAGGCTCACGCACACATTCATGCACCTGTGAGTGGACATGATCATGCACACATATGATCATGTAAATGTGTTCATGGTCAGGCACACACATGCACACACACTCACACAGACACGTTCACATGCACAGACACACACGTACTCACACACATGGCCCAGCAGCCCAGCAAAGTTCCATCACCCAGTGACAGCTCACCAGGGGACAAGGCAGCCCCCAGAT
Source organism: Falco cherrug (assembly GCF_023634085.1). Lineage (NCBI taxonomy): Eukaryota > Metazoa > Chordata > Aves > Falconiformes > Falconidae > Falco > Falco cherrug. Next base: position 26,196,047 of record NC_073704.1, on the reverse strand, counting down.
GCCTCTGCCCCATGCACTGTGCTGTGCCTCAGTTTCCCCTCTTGGCACAGCCCAGCACCCCCACTCCCCCAGGACCTGCGGGCCCTGGTGTGGCACAGGGTGACTGGGGCAGGCTGGAGCCCCACCAGGCCCAGCTGCCAGCACAGTCGCCACTTCCCAGAACCACTCTCCCATCCCCCAGCCAAACCAGCCATCACTGGGCTGGCTCTCGCCACCAGGAGAAGCATTGTCCCCTGTCTTTTCTCAGATTCTCCAAGCAGCGTCATGGCAAAATCCAGCCCCAGTTGGAGGGAGCACATCCTGGGGGACGCACATGCCCCCAGCACCTCCCTTGCTCCATGATTTGGGACATGCCTGCCTAGCTCCACTGCCTGGAGCATCCTCAGGCTCATTCCCCCCACCCCAGCCAGGATGTCAGTGACACCACCAGATCCTGGCAGTGCCACAACTGGCACATGCCAACGCACAGGCTCACCCAGCCTGACCACTTCCACGGAAAGCACTGCGCCCCACGCCATGTCCCCTACCTCTGTCTGCCCCCAGGCAGGGCTCTGTGACTCAGTTTCCCCACTTTTCAAAGGGAGCTACACGCCCCCTGCCTTGGGCAGGCAGTTTTGGTGCAGGGAGGGAGGGACCAGACAGGCTGGGGGGGTCACGTACATGCCAGTGTCCATCCATCCATCCCCCTCAGAGGGAGGGAGGGAGGTTTGCTAAGCGAGGAAAAATCCCTGAGTGGAGGCGCTGAGCACGAGAAGGGCCTTACATGGGCATGGGAACGGCGTGCTTCCCAGCTGATGCGTGTGTGGCTGCCCCAGCCCCCCCAGAGCCGCCCACGGACACTGGGCACCCTGCCAGCATTGCTGCCACCGCGGGGCACGGGTCCCACCACTGTCCCCCACGCTGTCCCTCAATGGGTGCAAGTCACTCCTGGGGCACAGATCCTGCCTGCCCTGGCACAGCTATACTGCTCACTGTCTCCTCAGGAACTTGGCACTCAGCAGCATCCCAAAACGTCCCTGGTGTCCCCACATACACCCCAGTGCTCCCCCCCATCCCCATCACACCTGTGATACCCCTTGGCACCCACACCCATCACCCCCAGGACAACCCTTCACACCCAGCCAGCCCCTCTACCCACCCCTCTTTTGCTCCCCTCTCCCCCCCCCCCCCCGCTCACCATACCCAGTCCATTTGGGGTTTGTAAGGGGGGCGTCCCCCCAGCTGGGCCAGGAGCCAGCTATTCCAGGGGCAGCCGGTGGGGCAGAACAAGGGGTCAGGGCAGGTCCCAAGGGGGTAAATAAGGGGACCAAGGGGAAGATGTTGCCAATAGCACTGTGTGACAGGCTCCAGGGCCGGAAACCGCCAGGGAGGGGGACACAGGGTCCTTGCAGCATCTCCAGGGCAGGAGGAAGAAGGGTTGCGGGGGGGCAGCTGCCAGCACTTTGGGGGTGAACCCATCTTCCTGCTCCAAAGTATCCTAGGGGTGCAGGGGTTAAACGTAAGGGGCTTCAGGTAGACAAGAGGCCGTTTTTGCTCCATGCCAAGCCCCCTCCCCACAGCGCCCTCCCTGGAGACCCTACAATAACAAGCCGGCGTGTGAGTCAGCTGGCCGCTTGCCCAGCCGAAGGAGCCCCTCCCTGGGCGCTGGCCCAAAGGAGCTCCGCAGAAGGCCCCTGGCCCTGGCCCCACGCACGCACCCCCCTAGCAGCACACCCCTCAGCTAGCCGGCCCCACTGAGGGGGCTCCAGCTTCCAAAGAGTGTGGGAAGGGTGATGGAGGCTAATGAAACACAGCCGGCTGCAGGAGCAAGCCATGGGTTGCCCCTGCACACAGGCTACCCAGATGCTGGGACCCTGGTGTGACCCTCCTCTTAGTGCACTCCGTATCAGACATCAGAGAATCCCCACTGGGCGAACGCCCAGACGCATGTGCTTCCCGACACTCCCTCCTGCCTGGAAACCACTGGCAGATGCACCCTGCCACCACCTGCCATACTGCAGACATCCCCCCACCCCGTGCCCCCCTCGCCTCCCTCTGCGGCATCCCAGCATCAAGGCAAAGCCACCTCCTCTGGCCCCAGCCCCTGGGCGTCTTCAGAACAGGGTCCCAAGGCTGACACAGGGTCCTGGGATGGCAAAGTCCCCAAGATGGCATAGGGTTCCCCAGGGCGGCACAGGGTCTCCAGGGTGGCACAGCCCCACCAAACCTCCTGGCCACCTCTGTCTTGCCCACTCAGGGCCCAGGGTTCCAGGCATGTCCCCAAGGTGCCCCCATAGCCCCCACCTCCTCCAACACCCTGGCCAGGGCTTGGTGCCTGGGCTGCTCCCAGCGCCTGCCCCACACCGCCACCCACGCCGCAGCACCCGGCAAAGCCCAACGCGTGCCTGGCCCGCGGCACAGCTCCCCCCTTCCCCGCCCCCCCCTCCCCAGGCCTTTCCTCTCCCTCCCTGCCCAGCCCGGCATGGGCACGGACACGTCCCAGCCTACGCCGCTGCCTGCCCGGGGTGCGCCAGCCTCTTCCCGCCTGAGATGCCAGCCCCAGAGCCGGCTGGCACACATGCCTCCCCAGGGATTCAGGAAAGCACAGCCTCCCCTGCCCTGGCAGCTTGGTGGCAGGCACCGTGCCCACCTCTGTCTCCCTGGAGAACCTGGGTTGCCGTAGGGTCCCCCTCCACTGGCGCAGCAGCCGGACAGCCGGACATCACCACCGGGCATCCTTGGCTCCACTCCCTCCTGCCAGTGAGATCCGCCCCTGCCGGCGCTGGGTATCAGGAGAGGTGCCCAGCCTGCGTGCGTGCTGCCAGCAGTGCTCAGCCACGGCGCATGGCGCCCACATGCAGCAAGCAGCCACCCTGGCAAAGGGTATCCTGCTCCAGGCGCTGGGGCACAGATCCCTGCCACCTCTGAGCTGGGCTGCACCCCAAAACCCAGCCCTGTACCTAGACAGGTATGTGTCATCAGCAGCCAGGCAGCATAATGGCACCGCCAACCTTACCCACTGGTGACACCAGTGCCACCATGACTAGCTCACAGACACCAGCCCATCTGGGTGCCCATCCAGTGGGGTCAGCTGGGTGGAAAGTGGCATCCCCCCTCCGAGTCCCCAGTGCTCCCCAAGCAGGGAAGGGCACACCTGAGGGTGCTGGCCTTACCTTGGCTTGGCACTTGGTGTGGCAGGAAAGCTTGCAGCCTGGGGGAGGGACAAGGGAGAGAGGGTTAGTGGGGGCAGGAGAGGGAGTATTTCTGGGGTCAGCCTGTGAGCACCCCACATGCTGCAGGGCATGGAGCCCCTTGGCACTGGGCACAGGCTGCTGGGACATGCACACATGCACACAGATGCCTACAACTTGCACACACACATGCACACTCTGGGTGGCACCAGCACAGCATCATGTGCACATGCACGTGGCACTCGGGCACACACCCACACGCACGAGCCATCCTCCCTGGTGCCAACGTGCCAGGAAGCATGTGTGTGTGCAAACCCCAGTGCCCAGGGGTTAATGGTATGAAGGGGAGGCTGTGCACAAACACGTCTCCCAAGGCCTCGCATGTGCACCAGCGTGCACGGGAGCACCATGGGGGTGCAGCCAGTGCAATTGCCCCTCCTGCCCGCTTGCTGCTGTTGCACGCTCACACCCACGCCCCTGCTGATGGTATGTGCACATGGTCAGCACAGGCCTGTGTTTGCCACTGCTGGGGACAGATGCTTATTATACAGGGCACCATGCCTGGGCAGCCCTGCAAAGCCACATGTCCCATCCCCAGGGTACACCAGGGTTCCTGTGCAGCGTGGCCCCCGCCACAGTCACCCCCCCGGCCCTGTTCCCCCTTGGGGCTGTTTCCTGCAGCGCAGGAAGCTGCATTGTTCCCACAGCAGCAGGGTTTCCGACCGCCACCCCTTGCACGGGGCTTGGCAACACCACACACGTGCGAGAGGCCGCAGCACCGCCTGTGTCCCACCAGGCACCACAGGCAGTGAGCACAACAGAGGGCACGAGCACCCGCCCGTGCACACAGACCTGCATGTATGCACCGACGCATGACATGACAGTTGCACACTCGCTGCATGTGCATGCAGCTGGCACATGGCCACACGCACGCAGGCAAGTGCCTCCACAGGCCCCCCCTACTTTCCAGCCACCTTCGCACCCACAAAGGCACCACGCACACTCTTGCACACCCACAGGCTCCCCCGCTAACACACGTGCACACAGGTTAGCATAGGCAGGTGTTCCCACCTTCACACCTTTGTGCACACAGCTGTACGCGCAGGCACACACATGCACCCCCCGATGGCCTGACCCCTCAGCACACCCCCTTCCACACGTGCATGCCCACGCCCCCGGCTCACCTCGGCAGGTGCTGCCCTGGCGCGTGATGGCCTGCCGGCAGATCCCACATGCCTTCACCTTCTTGAAGCTCGTCATCTCGAAGCTGTGTTCCAGGGGGGCCTCCAGGTCCTGAGGCTGGGGGAGACACAGGGCTTTGTCAGCGGGACCGAGGTGGCACGGAGACTGGGGAACTCAGTCCTACCCTGCCTCAGTTTCCCTCTGGGCAAGGGGTCATCCTCCACCCCCCCTCCCCGGAAGAAACGTGCCCTCCCCTTGCACACCATCACCCGAGGCCGCGCCTTCTGCGGCAGGACCGGGGCCGTGGGGCGGTGGGCACGGCGGGGATGGGACCTGGGCTCGCGCCCCGGTGGGCAAGGGCTAGTGCCCCGTCCCGCGCTGCGGCGGCCCCTTTAAATAGTCTCTGCCGCCCCCTGGCGGTGCGCGCCGGAGGGCCGTGCGCGTGTGCGTGCACGCGCACGCGCCTGTGTATACCATGCGCACAGCTAAGCACCGCCACACCTGCGTGCACGCGTGTCCACCGGTGTCTGAGCACGTGTGCGTGCACATACGTGTGTGTGTGCACGCGCGGTGTGTGCATTTGCGCATCCCTGCATGTTGGTGCATTTGCACACGTGTCCCTGTGAATGCCTGCCTACGCATAAGCGTTTCTGTGAGCACGTGTGCAGGCACAAGTGTGTATGTACGCACACACGGGGAGGTGCACATGCTTGTATGCACGTATGTGTGTGCAAACTTGTATGCACATAAGCACATGAATGCACCTACGTAAACGTGTCCGTGCATGGATGTGTTTGCATGTATGTGTGTGAATACACAGATAAGTGTGCAAACACACATGTACATACCCTGTTATGTGCAGGGGCTGCCAGAAGGGTGGCAGGGGGAGGCTGATGCTGCAAGTGTGAGTGCAGAATGGATCCAGACTTGTGCAGGCACTGGGGTATGAGCGTGCAAGCATGTACGTGTGCTCATGCATGGGTGCTGAGGGCGGAGCAGGGGGCCTGGCATAGCTGCAAGCAGCCAGTACCCCTCCTGACACCCCCCACCCCCCTGCAGTGTTTGGGAGGAGGGGACCTCCTGGCAGTGTGCCTGCCCTGCCCACTCACCCGCCGCCAGATGAAGACATGAGCCCCCATAAATCCGCCTTTTCATGCCAAGACTAATGAGATTAAGCAGAGGCCCGGCAGCCTCCCCTCACTCGGGCACCCCGCTCTCCTCTGGCCTCAACACTGCACCAGAGCCAGGGGGGGATGGTGCCAAAGTCAAAGTGTTGGGGTGCCAGGTATCTCCCTGCAAAACCTCCCTGCCTCAGTTTCCCCAGTGCACTCATGGACAGGCAGAAGGACCACACACAGGCCAGCATGCATGCATGCAAACACCCCTGGAGCTGTGAGGGTGCTGCGCCTGCTACACACAGCCTTGTGTACATGTGTCAGGGCACTGCATGTACATGCACACCGGTGAGTGTGCAAGTGTGTGCAAGCATGCACATCGCAACCAGCCACAGCAGCAGCACACACGTGGGCTGAGTTCCACGTTCCCACATGCAAATCCATGTGCAATTGTATGCACACTCATAAGTTTCTACACACACCTGCTCCCACAGGGCCACTCTCTGGTTCCTCAGCAGCCCCCAGCACTTGTGCCACCCTACAAAGTGGTGGTGGTGGTAGTCACCACCCCTACGACGAGGGGCACACAGCTATATGTATACGCATGCATGCACATGCATGTGCACAGGCGTGTCGTCACCCATCCAGCAGACGTGGGAAAAGCTCCCCGGGCTGAGAGCTCCCACGCCACAGTTGCTGGGTGACAGAGAGGCCAAACGATGCCATGAGCTCGTTTGCATATGCAAAGCAGCATCTTTGCTGCGGGGTGCCCCGGGAAGAGGCCTTGGCCCCCCGCTCCCAGGAACCCAGCCGGGATGCCCGTCTCCCACGCATTTACCCCCCACCCTGCCCTGGCACCACGTTAGCATGGGCCTGCTTCATTAACAGCAATTATCCTCGCTAGATGAAGAGCTGCCTCCCCCCTGTTCCCAACCCAAAGAGCCCCCTCTGCTTGTCCTATTGCCAACACCATCCCCATGCCAGGGGGCTGCCAACCCAGAAGCCAACTTTACGCCCCCAACTCCCTGCTGCCAGGGGGGCACCTTGCCCACCCAATGCCTTCCTGCTGGCCAGGGAACCAGCTCATCCTATGAAAAAACCCTGTCCCAGCTCCATACTGGCAGGATCCCAGTTAGCTTCCCTGCCCCCAGGGCTGGGAACTGCTGGTGGGACACATGGGGAGGCCAGGGGGCTTCTTGGGGATGTGACCTGGGTACCCAACCATGGGCACCCACCTCCAGGAGCCAGCCCCCACACGGTGCAGAGGGGGGGGTGGCACAGACATCTCTGGCCATGGGCCCTCCAACTTGCAGACACAAGGAGGCTGGAAGGGGACCCAGGTGTCCTGGGCTGGAAGAGGCACTGGGGAGAGATGCCAGATTAATCAGGAGCTGGGAGGCCTGGGTTCATTGCCCAGCACTGCAGAGAGGTGCAGCGGGGCGGGGGGCGATAACGGGGGACGGGGACGGACGGACTGGGACACCCAGTTCCCCTGAGGCTGCAAAGCTGGGGTGGGTGGGGGACACTGGGACACCTGGGTCTAGTCCTGTGGGCTTGGGGCCACTCAGCACTTCACCCCGCACTGTGCCCCGGGGCCCAGCTCATCCTGGTGACAGGGAGGGGGGATGCAGAGCCCCAAACCCCCAGCACTAACTGGACCCCCTCCCCAGTTTGCCCAGTTTCCCTCCCCTCCTGTGGGGTAGCAGAGCCTCAAACCGGGGGACTGGTGGGGGCCCCCGGCTGGTGCCGCAGGCTGGGTGGCATGGGGGACCAGCCCCCCACCCTCCCCATCCCCAACCCCACACACCCCCTCCACAGCCGCCACCACCACCCCCGGTCCAACGTCCTTGTCCTGCATCCCATTCCGGTCGCCCCCTTCATGCACCCCCAGCCCGGTGCCCACCGCCACCGCCTTCCCGGGCTGGGTCCCGCTCCGCTCCCCCCGCTCCCTGGGGCTCCTCCCGGCCCCTCTCCCGGTCCGGTCCCCCCAGCCCCACCCCGTCCGTCCGTCCCTTCTCCTCTCCGCTCGGTCCTGGTCCCCCCCCGAGCCGGTCCTGGTCCCGGTCCCGGTCCCGATCCAGCACAGCCGGCTCCCCTCGCTCCCGCTCCGCCCCGGCCCCGTGCAAACGCCCCCGCTCTGTCCCGGTCCCCCCGCAACCAGCCCCATCCACCGCCCGTCCCCGGGACCAGCCCCGCTGCCGGGCCCCACCGCGCTGCTGTTCCGCTCCCCCCGGTGCCCCCGGTGCTCCCGGTGCGGGCGCGGCGGGCCGTACCCAGAGCAGGCAGGAGAGGCACAGCCCGGTCATGCTGCCCGCGGCGCGGCCCCCCGGCCGGCCGAGCCCCCCGGCCCCCTCGCTCCGCCCGCCCGCCCCGCCCCGCCCCGGCCCGCCCCGGCCCCTGGCCGCCCCTCCAGCCGGGGGGAGAAGGGGCACGGCAAAGCCCCCCACCGACATCCCGGCCGAGGTGGCCCAGGGGGCGGCCGGGACCCCCTCACCGCAGCAGAGAGGCTGCGGGACTGGGGGGGTCAGAGCGGGCTGTGCCTTGTCCCGGCCCCCCTCTTCCCCCGCACACATTTGGGATCCATTTCCTCCGCTGACCCGGGGGGCACCCGCCACCCCCTCACTCCATCCCTCCTCAGGCCTCCAGCGGGTCCTGAGGCAGGGTGTCCTGTCCCCCCCATCCCCCCCAGCTGTGTCCCCTGGGTGGTCCCAGGATAGGAGACAGGGAGGGATGGGCGGACATCCATGCACCGAGCCGGGGGGGCCTCAGCCAGGGGGAACAACTTCCAAGCAGGATGGACAGTGGCTTGGCTTGGCTTGGCTTGGCTTGGCTTGGCTTGGCTTGGCTTGGCTTGGCTTGGCAGTCCGTGGCCCTGACGGGGGTGGGTTCTGCAGGGGAGTACCCCAGCCCTTCCTGGGGTGGCTTGGCCAGGCAGCACACGGTCCCCCCACACCAGCACTGACTCCAGCTCCAGCGTGGAAACTTGTGCTCAACTGGCCATGACCACGAGGGAGTGAGTCAGGGTGGGGGATGCGCCGGCGGGAAGGACACGCAAGCAGGACAAGCCACAGCCGGTATGGGGACCTGGGCACGGTGGGGACGTGGGCACTGTAATGCCCCCGCTCCTCATGCCTCAGTTTCCCATCTATAAATTGCATACAGCTGCCAGCCCGGAGAGGAAGGGCAGGGTGGGATGGGGGAGCTGCCCTTCCCAGGCACTGGGGTGGTAATCTGACCCCCTCAAACTGCAGCATCCCCCCCCAAAATATCCCCAGCCCAACACTCTCTGCACCACTGCTTCAATATGCCCATGGTAGGAGTACCCCTGTGGGAATGTGCTAGCTTGGACAGGGGACAGATGGGGACAGCACCCCCGTTCCCCCATGACAACCAGGCCCAGGGAGAGAGGCTGGGGGGCCTGATCCTGCTCACAGCACTAAACAGGCAGAGAGTGCCCATCCATGCACACAGGCACAAGGCGCACGCATGCACGCACGCACACACGTCATTATAGCTGTCATTAATCAAACCTCGTTACTGCCCACAAATGAAAGCCCCAGTGGAGAGGGGTGTCCCCACCCCCCCCATAAATCACCCCCTCTCGTTCAGTGCCATGACAAGCCCGGGCCCCTCAGAAGGGCAGGGACAAGGGTCATGCAACAGGGACAGGGTAGCCACAAGGGACACTGCCAGTGAGCATCATTTAGGGCTTGTTTTCTCAGCAGGGTGTGGGGGGACACAGACAAGGGCACTTAGCCCAGGGATACCCCCCCATGGGTACCACTGGTGTGGGCATGTACCCCCAGTGCAAGGCCAGCCTTGGCAGCAGTCTTTTGTGTGTCCCCTCCTGGAGCTACCATGTCCCCAGAGGCCCCCACACCTTCCAGCAGAGCTGTCCCCACACTGCCCTTGGGTGCACAGGGCACACACATGTTGCAGACACACCCTCATTGTGTACACACTGGGGCACACTCACACACACCACACATACAGCCCATGTCACGTGTGGCAGGTGGGCACCCGTGGAGGGGGCCATCTGGGCGCAGGATGGGCTGGGGAGCACCCCTCTAACAGCTCACACCAGCGCCAAGCCCCACTGCCACTGCACCCAGCACACACACATATGCCGGGGGCACGCACACGCACCCACGCAGGGACACACACCCCATGGCAGCTCCCCAGAGACCTGCTGTGCACCCACACCCACACGAGCTGCAGTTCGCTTTCACGCTTGTCCCACCTGCACACTTGTGAACACACACATGCACAAGCAGGCATGTGTTACACATGAGTCCCTGTTCTCAGACCATATCGGGGACACATGGACACAGGGCCACACAACTGCCTCCCCACACCTCATCAGTGCCACCCACAGCCCTGAGCACACACACACACCCCCCATGCTCCCAGCAGCTCACGGTCCTACATCCCCAGCATGTGCTGGGGTGCCCAGGCAGCCAGGGGCCTCTCCCTCCTCCAGGCTGGGTCCCTGCCTTGGCACATACTGGCCTGCAGTGACACTCCCCCAGGCACTGTCCAGAGGTGGCTTTGGCACCTGCCTTGCTGGCACAGTGCAGCCGGAGCGGCCCATGCCATCCCACCAGCCATGGGGCAGCTTCCCAAAGGTTAAGGAACAAAGTGAGGGTGGTGCAGTGGGAGCCCCGCGTCCTCCACCAGCCTCTCCCCTCCCTGCCTCAGTTTCCCCAGCATGGGTAGCAGAGCAGGATGGGTCCCCACACCAGGCACTGCATGGGCACAGGGATCTCCCATGTGGGACAGTCCTTTGGCACAGGGATCCCACACACACCAGGTGCCGATGGGCACAGAGATGCCCCATGCCAGTTGCTTGTGGACATGGGGGTCCCTCATGCTGGGCGCTTCTCTGGGCACAGGGATCCCACCCAAACTGATGACTTTACGGGCACAGAGCTTTCCAGTGCCAAGTGCTTACAGGCACAGTGATCCCACATGCTGGGCACTTTATGGGCACAGGGATCCCACATGCTGGGTCCTTTATGGGCACAGGGGTCCCCCTGTTGTGAGTGCTGTAAAGACACAGGGACACCCCCCACCTCTGCATTCACTCTGTAAGGACACTGGAGGAGCCCAGCAGATCCCTTCTCATGAAATGCTGTACAGCAGATCCCAGCAGACCCCCTCCAGCTGGGCACTGCAAGGGCCCGCAGGTGCGGGTTACATGGGACAGGGCTGGGGGCAGAGGGTCACAGTGCCACGCTGTGGGGGGACACAAGGAGGGACAAAGGACATGCCCAGCACCCTGGCATGCATATGCTCGGTTTAACCCACCGCTGCCCACACGAGGCAGGGCCAGTGCCAGCCTGTACCCCCCTCCCCCTGCACCCACCGGAGCCCACCCCATCTCCATGCCCCCCCTGCAGACCCTAACCCTAACGCAGTGCCCGGCGGTGCCTGCTTACCTCCCGGCGGCGGCAGGCACGGAGGGGCAGGAGGCAGGACACCAAGGACTTCCCCCAGCGAACCAAGGTGACAAAGCACCAGCTCAGCCGGGTCATGGTGCCCCTGCCCGGGGGTCACCCGGCCGGTGGGGTGCGCAGGGCCGACCCCTGCCCACGGCGCACTCGGGGGGACGGCCGAACCCAGCCGTGCCTCTCCCCGGCTGCAACAAGGTCCGGTGCCCGGGCAGTGCCCAGGAGGTGCCCGGCGGTGGGCACGGGGCCGCGCGGCGACGGGCTGGGGGGCTGCGGTCCCACCGGGCCCTCTCCCCCCGCCGGTCCCCCAGCGTCGCCTGCGCGCTGGCAGCCAGGCAGGGAGCACCGTGCCCGCCCATGTCCTGCAGTGCTTGGGTAGGAGCCAGCTCCGCCACGCTCCCCCTCCTCCGCCGCCTCCTCCTCCTCTCTGCACACGGGGCTCGGCGCCCCCCGGGCTCCCCTGCCTGCCCCCGGGCACGGCATCCCCTGGGGTGGACGCCAGACCCCAACAGCTGCCCCCTCTCCAGCCCCCTCTGGTTTGGAGCTGGAGGAGCCCGGACACCTGGGTTCGGTCACAGCTCAACCCGCGACTCCCCACCCCGACACTGCCTCAGTTTCCATGCAGAACCCCCTGCCCACCCTAAACCCTAAATGGCAGTGCTTGCACATGGAGGGACTTCCCTGCCCCTCTGCCAGCCCCCCTGGCACCCCACTAAGCCTCTCTCCTTCCCAAGAAGCCTGAGGACACATTCAGGGACCCCCCATCCAGCCCCCTCCATTGGGGTCCCCTCTCCAAAGGGTGCCTGGCTGATGGACCACGCCGTGGGCACGGTGTTATCCAGGGGACCCCCTTGCCACAGGACACCCCCACACAGCTGTGGGCACCCCCACCCTACCACAAGGTTTACACAGGGCAGGGGGACAAGGTGCACCCACACAGACACCCATTGCAGTGGTGCCAAGGGGGGCTGGCGGCAGCATCCCCAGATGCCACTGCGATGCGGCAGTGATGCTGGGCAAGGACCTGTCCCTGTGGGGTGGCTGCCAGTGCCAGCGCCCAAGCGTGGGCAGCAGCCATGCCAGGCCTGAGTACTAATTGCGTTTGACTCAGGAAGGCTCCTAACGAGCAGCAGTGCCAGGGAGAGACATGGCAGGCAGGGAATTCTGGGGGTCCCACACACTTCATGGCTGTCCTCCACACCCTGCCTGGCACCCTGGGGCTGGCAGAGGGCTGGCGGGCAGGGGGTGCCAGTGTATGCCAGGGTACAGCCCCCCACCCTGAGCACCAATGAGGTGACATCACTGCTGGCTCCATTGTCCCCCACCCCCATTTAATTAGCAGATGGCCCCCCAAACCCCCCCGCCGGGCAGCGCCAGGCCTGTGCAGGGCCATTAGCTTTATTGGCTGTGCTGAACAAGGGCCAGGCCTCGTTAATTGAATTGCACCCGCGCCAAGGACGGGCAGGCGTCTTCTCCCCTCCCCAGCCCCCGGCACCCTGGCCCTGGCCCTTGGCTGGGGCAAGGACAGGGGATCCTGCTGCCAGGGTGCTGCAGTGGGGTGGCACCCACCCCAGCAAGGGGTGGGCAGGGGCACAGCCCCCCTGTGGGTATCAGTGTCCTGCCCGTGGGGTGCCTGGCATGGAGCAGGTAGGTGCAACCGTGGGCATATGCATGTGTGCACATGCACACATGGGTGCCCTCAGCCCCATGCCCGTGCCTGCCACATGTATACTGCCTGCACCTACATGTGCACGCACATAGCTGTGCACACGCAGCCTGCACACAGATGCAATCTTACACATGTGTGCACACACATATGCATCTCCCTGGCACAGTGAGGTGATGCTCCACCACCCTGCCTCCATCTACCCATCCACCCCACCCCCATCCAACGTGGGGTGCTGTGCTCCATGCCCGCAGCACCACCCACTGCGGGGTGGCATGGAGCAAGGGGGTGCTGGGGAGGCTGGGGTCACCCAGAGCACTGCCACCAGTTCCCTCGTGCCCTCTAGCTGCTCAGGGGCACCCCACGGCCCAACATAACCCCCCGCCCCCAGGAGCTGGGAGGGTGTGTGGAGGCCCAGGCTCCCGCTCAGCATCACTTCCTACTTTCGCTTTGGAGCTGAGCCGAGGCCTGGCCTGGGGGAGGCGGGTACCCCCCTGGCCCCCCGGGTGGCACAGGTAGGGGCAGTGGGTGCTGTGAGGTGGGTGCAGTGGGCAGCAGGATGTGGGGGCAGCTGGGTGTCACTGAGGGCATCCAGCAAGTTAGACAGTGCTGGGGAGCAGGATGGCAGTGGGTCCCCATGCGGGGCACTGGCAGGGTGAGCTGGCATCCCACCTGCCCCCCTGCCAGCAGATTTAGTCCCCACCGCAGAAGAAACTCACAGGACAGGGCTGGCACAACAAAGGGGGACGGGCATGGTGGCTGAGAGGCATTGCCAGGCTGGGGGCCCCCCAGGCATACATTGCAAGGGGGGGCCTTGGGTGCCCCGGGAAGAGTTTACACCCAGGCTTTGGGCTTAGGGGCATAGCCCCGATGTGGGGGCAGATGTCCAAGGGGGGCTGTGGGCCTTGCTGGAATGGGCTGCAGCTTCTGGAAGGGGGTATCTCTGTGACTAGGGGCTGTTGCCCCTGGGGGCTGTTGTGCATGGGAGGGGGAATACTGTGCTAGGGGCTGCTGCTAGCTGGGTATGGGTCCCAGACCCTGTCCCCAAAAACTGCAGAGGGGTCCCTCAAAGCACTCTCAAGCCCCATTTGCGTGCAAGGGCATCAGGGTCACCCCCAGGCCTGGCACTGTCCTTCCCCCACACCATGGGGCTACACGGAGGGACCAGCCTCACTGGACTCCTCCCCAAGACTGGCACCTCCCAAACCAGGGAGCTGGGTGTTGGGGGACCAAGCCGCGGTGCCTGATGTGATGTGGAGCTCGTTGGGGGTGGCTCCTGCAGCCCCCCCAGCCTCCCACACTTCCTCCTGGCTGAGGTACAAAAGGAGAAGCAGGCAGGCACGGCGTGGGCACAGGCACACTGCAGCGTCCCCCCTGGCACCCAGCAAACACCTTGGGGCATCCCACAGCTCCCAGCCACAGGTAAGGGGCTCCTCTTCCAGGGGAAACTGAAGCATGGGCAGGGTGGGCTGGTGGGTAGATGGCTTGTCCAAGGTCATCCAAGGGCACCAGGACGGGAACTCAGGCATCAGGAGTCCCGTGTCCTGCTCTGCCTGCTGAGCCACTCTGCCATGGGGGGGTGTGGGGGGGTGGGGGTACAGAGCACTCATGCATGCTTGTGCACACTTGTGCACACACGCTCCTGCGAGCACACACGGCCCCTGCCCTGCACACACACGTGTACTCCCCCAGCCCTGTGCCCAGCCACCACCTGCTGCGGTGACAAGCCCCGGACCTGCCACCTCCATGGGCACTGTCCCTTGCCCTATCTCCAGGTTGCCACCCACCACCCCTCAAAAACACCCTACTGCATTGTGCCACCTGCCCCCCCACCCCATGGCCACAACACTCCCAAACCCCGTGCCAGCCCTATAGGCAGCATGCTGTGCCAGGGGGCTCTGCCTGGGGGGAAGATCAGTTTGGGGGGCTTCATGCTGGGGGCTGTGTGCCCCCCTTCCTCAGCCCCCCAGGATCCCCACACACTGTTCATGGTGTAAGTAAGGGAAGCGAGAGCAGAAGCAAAGGCAGTGCTTCCCCCATGCCAAACCCACATCCTGGATCCTGGGGGCTGGGGTGGAGACTCAGCCTCAGGAACCCCCTAAGGAATGGGGGCAGAGGCTGGCATCATTTTGGGACAGGGAACGTGGACAACTAAGGGGGTATGGGATGGGACACCTTTGCCCACCCCATACCCCCTACCCCATGTAGTGGGGAAGATGTGGGCAGGGAAAGGGGGTGTCTGAGCTCACCACCTCTTACCTTAAGCAGGCAGCTCTGGGGTGGAGCTGGGGGGCAGACCCTTTTCTTGGGGCAGAGAGTTTGGGGGTGCCAGGTGAGTGCCAGCCTGGCACTTCTCAGTGCTGCCCCTGCCTTTGCAGACCCCCGGGGACAGCCATGGCAGGAGACGGGGAGCTCAACCGTATCATCAAGGACCTGCACAGTAAGTGTGCCAGCCTGTCCCCTGACAGTGTGTCCCCTGCATGGCACATCCCACCCTGGCTGTGCCGGGTCCCTCCTCACATCCAGCCCATGGAGCAGCAGAGCGGTCACTGCCAGGGGTGCTCCAGAGCCCCCCAGTGCCAGCCCTGCTACTGCCACCTGCTCCCATCCTCGCCATCAGCCCCAGGAGACCAGCAGTGCCCAGTGGGTACCTGTGTCCCTCGCTCCCCAGTTTCATCCCAGGGCAGTTCCTCTTTCACCCGCTGGCAGAAATCCCCAGGGCTGGGAGCTGGGAGGTGACGAGGAGCTGGGGTGGGATGGGGCAGGGTGCCCACTGCCTGGGCAGGGCTGTGCCAGCTCAGCTCTGCCATCCTGCAGAGACTGTGGACGAGCTGAACCGCAGCTACCGGGAGCAGAACCTGCCAGTGACAGACGGGAGCCGGGAGTTGCACAGCCTCTGTGCCCAGCTGGAGTTCCTCCTTCAGGTACTGCTGCTCATCTGTCCCTGTCACTCCCTGCCTCAGTTTCCCCTGGGGCACAGTTGAGAGCAGACGGGTCCCCATGCTGGCTGTTTCAGGGGGCTGAGATGACCCCAGCTGGCTTTGTCCAGCCCTGGGCATCCCCAGCCATGTAAGCACCTGGATCAGGCTCATCCATGTCTGCATGTGTAATTGCACATACTGCAAAAGGGAAACTGAGGCACAGAGCCAGCAAAGAGGAGACAGCCAGGGGACACTGAGACTCATTCTGCTGGGGAAGCTGGCTGGATCCCAGCCCCACAGGGGACACATTGAGGGGACAGGGGACTCCCCCAAATAAGCAAGCCCAAGTTTGTGTCTCTGCCAGTTTGACCTCAAGGAGAAGAAGAGCTTCTTTGGGCAGCGCAAGGACTATTGGGATTTCTTGTGCCAGGGCCTGGCACAGCGCCGGCAGGAGCACGAGGGCATTCGCTTCGTCACCTCCCTGGACAAGGTGGGCATGGGCTGGCAGGGCACCTGGGGGCTTGCACACGCACACGTGTGTGCGCTTCTGCTTGTGGGTGCATATGCGTTTGTGCACCAGCACACACTCACTTGGGTACCAAGGGTTCACCCACTGGCACTATAATGGGTTTTCTCCCCTCTGGGGTCTCCGCTGCCCCCCAGCCCTGTCCCTGGAGGCCCTGTTCCCCCCAGTAGGCTGGGGGGGTTGGCGTGGAGGGGGCAGACTGGCATGGCAGTGCTGGATAACCCCTTCTCCCCGCAGCTGAAGACCCCCGTGGGCAGGGGCCGAGCCTTCCTGCGGTACTGCCTGGTGCACCAGCAGCTGGCAGAGTCCCTGCAGCTCTGCCTCCTCGACACTGAGAACCTCCGGTGAGAGCAGGGGCACAGGCAGGAGATGTTCATGGTGCTGGTGGGCACAGCCAGGGCGGGCAGCACCCTGCAGCATCCAGTCAGTAAGGGTGCTGCAAGGTGCATGTGCTCGCCCGGGGCACAGAGGAGTTCATGAGCTCATTTTGTGTATGCAGTGAGTGGTACTACGCCCGCAGTCCCTTCCTGAGCCCCCAGCGCCGGGCCGAGATCCTGGGCAGCCTCTACGAGCTGGACTGTGTCACCTTCCACCTGGCCCTGCACAGGGCTGACCTGGACACTGCTTGGCCCATGTTCTCTGAGTGAGCCTGGGGACACAGGGGGCA
This sequence comes from Falco cherrug, assembly GCF_023634085.1. NCBI lineage: Eukaryota > Metazoa > Chordata > Aves > Falconiformes > Falconidae > Falco > Falco cherrug. Next base: position 26,179,350 of record NC_073704.1, on the reverse strand, counting down.
CCGGGGACATCAAGGGTGCTGGGGATGTCAGGGGCACCTGGGGTTCAGCATAACGAAGCAGCACGCAGGCGTTGCCCCACCATCTGGGACCCCATGTGCCACCCTAGCTGTGCCAGCCCTCCATACATGGCCCCAGGCAGGCACAGACACTTGTGCCAGCATGCATGCTATGCCTGTGCCTATGAACATGTCACATGTGCCTGCACACACACACACCCCCCCTGTCCTCTGCCAAGTACATGCCCAGGCACAGATCTGCTGCAACACCGTGACACTGTGACATCTGAGACATGGGGGCATATGTGTATGTGTGCACACCTTTGCCCCCAGGCACACTTGCAGGAGGGCATTCGCAGATGCAGCCACTCCAGCACACTCACACCTGTTCTGCTGCTTACACACTCATGTGCATGCGCTGCCAAAAGCACACATGCAGCCCCCAATTTCCCACTGCAGCCTCCATGGGGTCTCTGGGTGCCACCTGTTCTGTGGGTGCCCAGGCTGGTAGCACCAGCATCCCTGATCCCCTGTCACCAGGTGCCACCCAGCGTCACCAGCCCTGCTGCACTCCCCATCCCCAATGCCTGGCTCATGCCCAGGGAGCTCGAAGGGAGGGTGGTGGCGCCCTGCTCAGCCTGGGAGTGACCTGGTGGCCCTGAGCCCTATGTCCCCTCTAGGACACTGGTACGGCCCAGCCCGGTGGCCGGGAGCAGCCTGGCAAAGACGGCCCTGCAGACAGATGATACTTGCACCGGGATGCATGGATGGCCCAATGGCATTACCCATCCCACCGTGGCACACGGTGGGGTGCCAGCCCACCCATGCCCACCTGCCTTGGCTGCCCTGCAGGTAGGGGATGCAGAGGCGGAGGATGCGGAGGAGGATGTGGAGGTGAAGAAGGATGTGAAAGAGGAGGTGGAGAAGGAGGATGATGATGAGGAGGAGGTAAAGGATGTGAACGTGGAGGTGAAGAAGGATGTGGAAGAGGATGAAGAAGAGGAGGTGGAGAAGGATGAGGAGGAGGATGGGGAGGAGGTAGAGGAGGTGGAGGTGGAGGAGGGCATGGAAGAGGAGGTGGAGGAGGATGAGGAAGAGAAGGTAGAGGACGTGGATGTGGAGGAGGAAGAGGAGGTGGACGAGGATGTGGAAGAGGAGGTGGAGGAGGAGGTAGAGGACATGGAAGAGGAGGATGAAGAGGACATGGAGGAGGAGGAGGTTGAGGACGTGGATGTGGAGGAGGACGTGGCAGAGGAGGAGGATGTGGAAGAGGACGATGAAGAGGAGGACGAGAAGGAGCTGGAGGACACGGGTGCAGAGGAGCTGGAGGCCGCCCGTGGCGCTGGCCGCGCACCCCAGCCTGACGGTGACTGGGAGCCCGGCACGTCCCCGCCGCCCGGCACGGGGTGCGCGCCGGGCTCCACGCCACCGGTGCCCGGGCAGGACGGCAGGACGGCGGCGTCCCTGCGGGCGCTGGTGTCGCGGCTGCGGGCCGAGCTGGGGCAGCGGGAGGCAGCGGCGCGGGCGCTGGCGGCCCGGCTGGCGCGGGCGGAGCGGCGGCACCAGCGGCGGGAGCGGGGCAGCGCCCGGCGGGCCCAGCTGCGGGCGCGGGAGGCCGAGGCGCTGCGGGAGACCAACGCCTTCCTGGGGCGGGCGCTGGCGGCGGCGGGGCCGGGCGGCGGCGCGGGGGCGCTGGCGCGGGCGCAGGAGGAGGCGCGGCGCTGGCGGGAGGTGGCGGAGGCGCGGGGCGCCCGGCTGGCCGCGGCGCTGGCGGAGGCGGCGGCGCTGGCGTCGCGCCTGCGGGAGTGCCGGGCGGCGCTGGCGGCGGCGGGGCGGCCGGCCGTGCTGGAGGGTGCCGGTGCCCCGGCCGAGGTGGCCGCCGTGGAGGAGGCGCTGCGGCGGGCGCTGGAGCTCGCCCGAGGCCCCCAGGAACCCCCCCCGGAGCCCCAGGTGGAGGGGGAGCCCGGCACGGCCGCCGACATGGCCATGGTATGGGGCAAGCCCGAGGGGACCCCACGGGGGGTGTGGGGGGTGGGGTTGGCAAGGGTTGAGCCCCCACTCTCCCACAGCGCCTGGCCACCTTGGCCACCGCGGCGCGCGAGGAGGCCCGGCAGAGCCGGGAGCAAGTCCAGGCGCAGCGGCAGGAGGTGGCGCAGCTGCGGGAGCAGCTCGGCAGGTCAGGCGGGGACCCCCTGCTCCCATCACCCCGCAGCAGGTCCCCCCCATCCGCACCGGCCACAAAGTTTCCCCTGGGACGCCCACCGTACCCCACTTGGACCCAGGGGAGCAGCAGCTGGGGATGGGCAGGGGAAGGGAGGGAAGGATTTGGGGAGGGAGGGCTGGAGAGAGGAGGGCACTGTGGGCCTGCTACATAGGTGGGTGCACAGAGGGGTAGAAGAATGAACTTGGCATGAGTAGGTGGATGGAGGGATGTATTTGGGGTGAATAACTTGATGGGCGGGTACACGGGGGGATGAAGTTGGGACTAGTAGGATGGAGGAACAGAGGAATGAATCTGGGGTGTGTAGATGGATGGGTGGGTGGGCAGAAGGCCAGAGGGATGGATGTGGGGAAGGACAGATGAGCAGCTGGGAAACAGATGGGTGGCTGGCCCTGCAGATGGCAAGGTGGCTGTGGGGATAGGAAGCCAGCTTGGGGATGGATAGGCAGCAGATACAGGGAGGGAGGGATGCGAGTATGGATGGAGAGATGGTCAGCTGTGTGACAGGGAGACGATCTCCCCGCTGCCCTGCCCCAGGGCTCGGCAGGATGGTGAGCGCTGGGCATCGGCGCTGCAGCGGGCGCAGAGGGAGGCCCTGGAGCGGGAGGCCACACGGGGTGCCGAGCAGGCACGGCAGCAGGAGCTCATCCGCGACATGAAGGGACGGCTGCTGGAGCTGCTGCGGTGAGAGCCCCAGGGATCCCACTGGTGTAGGGCCATGTGTGGGCAGGGGAGTCCAGACCCCTTTGCCCAGAGGAGGGCACCAGAGCCCAGGCAAATTCATTCTGCTCACCACCTCAGGAGACTTACGTGCCCACCTTGGGTCTGGGGTGCCAGGGCGTGCTCCTGGACCTCCACCACCTGGCGTGTTCCTGCCAGGGCTGATTTGTTGCCTCCCGCAGGGAGAAGGATGCCCTGTGGCAGAAGACGGAAGGCATCAACACCCCAAAGCCCAGCCCGGCACCCCATGATGCAGGGCTGTGCGCCCGCTGCCACAAGGATTTCCGACTCCTCTCCCGGCGGTACAACTGCAGGTGGGCTGTGGCAGGCACCAGGAGGGGGGCACCAGCATGGCACCACGGTGGCAGAGCTCTCACCACCCACTCTCTCAACAGGTTGTGCCAGGGCAAGGTGTGCCACACATGCTCCGTGGACGTGGGCAAGCAGGGGCGCTGCTGCCTGCTTTGTTACCAGCAAAGGCACCCACAGGCTACATGAGTCAAGCCCTTGCACCGTGCCTGGGACACCCCCTGCCCTGGCTGCCTCGTCTCAGGCTTACCAGGTACCTAGGTGTCTGGGGCCTGCAGGCAGGTCCTGCTGCCTGACATTTTGGGTTTGAGATAGGTCTTTCTTGTGGCTGGTCCACAAAAAAGAAAACAACCCATTCCTGCTACCCCTGTGCCTCCTGTGTTGTCTATCAGTCTTCATCGGATTGACCCCCAGGCTGGGCATGGGGTGGGGGAGTGCTGGCGTGGGTGTGTCTGAGCACTCCTGGGGGGAACCGTCCCCATAAGGAGTGTCCCAGCTGCAGCCAGGCTGAGCCACCATCTGCCCTGTCTGCTTCTGCCTCCCTGCTACGGGACAGGGCAGATGGCTCTTGGCCAACAGCCCTGGCTTCCTGCTGGGCTGTGAGGAACCGCTTGGGCAAGAGGTTTCCCAGCTGCAAAGGTAACGGGCAGTCCCTGTCCAGCACCCCTGCTGCTGCTGCCCAGCCCTGAGTCCCCAGGGCTCCCGGCCTGGGTTCTGGGGCACTCCAGTAGCCACCCATGAGCCAGCGCATGGATGGCTGGCACCTACTGATGCCCACATTGTTAGGGCCCCCAAGATCCTGGATCAGGGGCAATGGAGGAGCAGTATGAGACCCCTACACAGAGATGCTTGGGCACAGTGGGGCAGACACCCTGCTGCCTGGCACACAGGGTGGCAGGAGAGACCCCAGCAGGGTCACAGCCCCCTCTTCAGCTCTTCTGCCCCATGCTGGTGCCAGCCCCCATTGCCCAAGCTGGGGCGGAAGCATCCTGGTTGTGTAATGGACAGGTTCCCAGCCTTTTGCACAATGATGTCCTGGCACTGCAGTGTCAGGGGGGGCAGGGAGCACCCTGGCTGCTAGCACCCTTCAGGCAGGCGTCACAGGGCTGGCTCAGTGTCAAGAAGGGGTGCTCAGGCATCTTGCAGTGATTTGCTCCACTGTGGCTCTGATTGGGGTCAAGAAGGAGTGGCTTTGTCCCCAGGTGGGACAGATGCCACACAAGAGACCCCACACTGGGGAAATGCCAAGACCTGGCTGGGTGGATGCAGGGAGTGAGACCCGGGTCTGGGTCCCCTCTGGCCATGCACAAGATGCCGAACCCTCTGCAACAGCCTCTAAGGCAACAGCCCTTCTCTGGCTGGGCAGTGGGGTTACCCACAGCCCGCCAGGCTCAGCTGGCACCACCGCTTTGGCACTGAGGTAGAGAGCCCAGCACCCACTGTCCCTAGAGATGTGTCCCGACCCCATCCCACCATCTCACTCCCAATGGCAAAGAGGAGCCAGACCTGGGTGACCAACATGCCAACTCCTTTATTGCTGGATGGCTGTCGGCCACGAACACTGTCCCCACAGCAGGGTCGCAGAATCCCCGGAGTCACAGGCTCTGCTCCAAAGAGCAAGGAGGGTGTGCAGTGCTTGGCATCACTCCCCTGGCAATGGGGTCCTACCCCCTTGCTGCCCAAGCCCACTTCCAGCCAGGGTCCAGCATCCAGTGGTGGTCCTGCCAATCCCTGTGGCATTGCTACCTGCATCCAAGGGCGCTGGGCAAGGATACTGGGGTGTGTGGGGTGCTGAGACCTGCTGGGAGCTGTGAGGGTTGGGTCCCAGCAGGGCTCAGAGGGTGGTGGAGGTGTTGCCAGAGGTGGAGGCATAGGATGTGCGGCCATAGCGGGCCACGGCATCCTTGCTGATGAACCCACGCTGCGCAAGGATCTTGAGGAAGCTGTTGCGAAACTTCTGCCCAATAAAGGCATATATGATGGGGTTGATGCAGCTGTGAGCGAAGCCCAGAACCTGTGTGACGGAGAGGGCCGTGTCGATGCGGTTCCTCCTCTCGCAAGTCTCAGCGATGGCCCGTGTCCTCATGAGGGTATCGCTCACCAACGTGATGTTGTAGGGCAGCCAGCAGATGAGGAAGACCAGCACCACAGCGAAGATGACCTTCATGGCCCGCTGCTTCTGGGCATTCTTGGTCTGCAGGAGGGTGTGGATGGTGACACCATAGCAGAAGAGCATCACCAGGAGGGGCAGGGCAAAGCCGAAGGTCTGTGGCAGGACCCGCAGCACCACCCGCCACTTGGCCGTGTCCTCACCGCCAATGCGCTCGTAGCACACGGTGCCATTGCTGGGTGAGGGGAAAGCCTCACGGAAGAGCAGCACAGGCAGGGAGAGCAGCACGGAGAAGACCCAGATGCCCAAGCAGACAAACTTCACCCAGTGCCTCTTTTCAGTGGCAGCCCGGGTGGCGTAGACGATGGCCAGGTAGCGGTCCACACTGATGCAGGCCAGCAGCAGTATGCCGCTGTAGAAGTTGGCCTCCTGCAGCACAGAGATGGCTTTGCACATCACAGTGCCAAAGACCCACTCATGGGCTCGGTAAGCAGCCCAGAGCGGCAGGGTGAGGGCAAAGAGCAGGTCTGCCACAGCCAGGTTGAGCAGGTAGACATCGGTGACGGAGCGGCTGGTGTGGCTGGAGGTCACCACCAGTACCACCAGCCCATTTCCCACCACGCTGAGGATGAAGACGAGGCAGTAGATCACTACCACCAGGTACTTGTTGAGGACAGAGCCATCGGGCCGGCATGGGGCAGAGGAGATAGCAGTGTCAGGCATGGCTGTGTAGTCATAGGTATAGTTGTAGAGGGTGAAGAAGTTGGAGAAATCCCCATTGAAGGAGAAGGACTCCATTTAGCCTGTGGAGCACAAAGCAGCTTGAGGGTGGGGTGGGAGGATGGCATGGGCCAGGGGTGACAGTGTCTCTGGGTCCCCTGGCATTTCCATTGCCCCCCAGGTCCCTTCCCAGCCAGTGGGCAGCCCCTCTCTATCACTCTACTGCAGGTGCACACTGACCCTCATATGTCTTTTTGTACAACACCCCCAGCACCCCTCAGTCTGCCGCACTTCACTCCAACTCTGTCCCTTCATTGTCCCCCACAGAGGAAAGGGGACCCCACAGACCAGCCACCTCTTCCTGAGTTGGAGGGCTCCCTTATCAATGCAGCATCACATCCCTCCAGGAGACACCTGGCCCCTCCATCATCCCTGGGTCCCCCTGGATTGTGTGGGTCCTTCAAAATCCTCTGAGCTCTTTGAGCATCTCAGGGTCCCTCAGGCACCTCCAAAATCCTCCAAGCACCTCTGGGTCCCTCCAGCTTCTCCATCCCCTCAAGCATCACTGCTGGAGCTGCCCCTCCTGCCAGCCCAGCTGGTGGTGAGGCTGCAGTCACAGTGCATGGGGCTGGCAGCACTGAAGAATGTCTGAAGGTGGTTTCATGCCCTTCTTCCCCTGCCCTAATCCTGTCCCTGTGCGGGTGGTTTCACTGCCGGATGGAGAGACATGTCACCCTTTGCGGCTTTGAAAATATTTCACATCTCTGGTTTTCCTGTTGCTCAGCCGGGCGCTGCCAGGTGTCCCCATGTCCCCTGTGCTCAGCCACGATGTGGAAATCACAGGTGACAGTCACTCTTCCTGTCTCCTCACACGTAGGACATCCTGCTTTGTCCCTGCCTCCCCAAAGACCATTGGGTTTCAGCCTTCTTCCAGTATGGATCCAGACTCATTTCACCCCTCTGCCCCATCTCTGAGGCCCCGAGCCCCTCCAGGGCTTGGCAATGCTAGGGCTGCTTGGGAATGCCGATGGGTCAAGGTCCCCCCCGAGTGGGGCTGCCACAGGCACGGGGCACAGCCAGACACCAGTGCTTCCCCTCGGTCTATTTTTGGCTGCTTCTTTCTGCCTCCCCACTCCAAAATCACAGTGGTTCCTGCAGGACCGGGTATCCCTCAACCACTGGTACCCCACAGCCAGCCCAGCCAGGAGAACCAGCAGCACCCCATTTCCCCTCCTGACCCTGGAAGGGTTGGAGGACACTGGTGTGGCCCTGGGGGTCCCACGGGGAGGAAGGAGGGATACACCATGAGGAAGCACCCTTCCATTTCATGGCTGTGCAAGGAAATGGGAGCGGGCGCTTCTCCCCTGCAGCACCCACAGCTGATGTCCCTGGGGACCACAAGAGGTTTGCACCCCAAATGAGCTCTAAGCACAGTCCCAGGTGGCCCCACCTGCTGCCTCCCACTCCCCCTGCACCAGGCAGACCCTCAGGCAGCCAGAGCAGCCACTGTGACCCCCAGCCCAGCTGGCTCCCCACATGTGAGGGGGCTCAGCCGGGTGCTGGGGGAGCCAGCACAGCCCAAGGAAAGCCCAGATCTCCAGTGGAACACACCAGGGACTCACCACTCGCTGCCCTCACCGTTCTCCCAAATCTGGGGTCTTCTCTTGGTCCCAAGTTGGTTCTCACCGGGAAGCACCCGGGCACAGGGAAAAATCCAGGCGTCACTCCCAAAGGGCTCCGGTGCAGAGTGTGGGAGGACGTGGAGCAGCACCAGACCTGGGGGTCCTGCCAGGCCAGTCAGAAGGTCCCTCACCTGCAGCCACCACTGTGCTGCCTCCTGGCACCCCTTCCCTCCGCTGTCCGATTTATGCCACCCAGGGAGGAAGCGAGGTTGCAAAACCTTCTCCTAGCATGAAGGGGAAGTGGCAGTCAGCAGGGACCCTTCCCCGGCCCCCCCCAGGATGCTTTTGTCAGGGCCGGGGGGAGTCTGCAGCACACCCACCCACCCTACCTCAGGGTGTCCGAGCCACCCGGCAGCAGGTGACACCGGGGCACATCCAGGGGTGCCTCTCTCCCCCTGCAGCGGTGCACCCCCTGGGGGTCTCCAGCCAGGGGTCCCCACTTTGTTCCCTGGCCCCCAGTCGATGTGGAGCTCCCCTGCGAGGACTCCCTGGGTGCTGCAGCCCCCCTCGGGAGGGTGGAGGCCCTCTGGGACTGGGGGGCTTTGGTGGGCAGGCCAGTGGGCAAAGACAGGCCAGGGCTCTGTGCCTCAGTTTCCCAATGGTTGGGTCGTGCTATTCCCCATTGAGGGGGCTGGTGTTGGCGTTTTGGGGGCACAGGGGGACCCCCATTGCGGGGCTGGCTTCCTCCCCATTGAGGGGTGCAGCAGGGGACCAGAGCAGAGGAGCCCCACCCGCGTCCCTCCTGCCCTGGCTGTGCTGCGCAGAGCCGAGCCAAGTGGCGCCGTGCCACCAGGCGGAGCTGTGCCCCCATGCCAGCCCCGCAGATTCGGGGGACCCTCCCTGGCACCCCCATAACCCTGGGGCACCCTCACACCTCCGAGCACCCCTGCTGCCTTCGGGGGAAACCTGCACCGAGGGCACTCCCCGGGTACCTCTGTTCCTCCGGGGCACCCCCAAACCCTTGAGGCACCTCCATCCTCACACCTTTGGGGTGCTTGTCGGTCTTAGGGGTCCCACACTTTTGGGGCACCTCCCTTCCCTGGGGGCACACGGACAGTTGTAGTTGCACCATCATACCCCTGGGGCATCACGAGGTCACTCATATTCCCTCGGAACATCCCCAAAGGTTTGGGCACCTCCCCAGCTCCAGGGCACCCTCACAGCCCCCTTAGGGTGTCCCCACTCCCTGGGGGCACCCCACATTTTTATGGCCCTGTAACCCTGGAATCATCCAGTTCGCAGGACACACTTTTCCCCTGTGAGCACCCCCACATCCCTGGAGCACCCAGTTCTTGTGCAGACCTTCATACTCTGGGGCACGTCCACTACTTCCTGAGTTACCCCTCTATCCCTGGGGTCACCCCACACCTTTGGGGACCCCTCATACCCTAGGAACACCCCATATCCCTGGGAGCACCCCACACCTTTGGGAACCCACTCACCCCAGGCACAGCCCGTATCCCTGGGGGCACCCAGCACTTTCGGGGTCCTCCATCCTCCAGGCGCACCCCATATCCCTGGGCCCCCAAGGGGGGGCGCCCACACAGAGGATCAGCCTCAGCCCCCCGGGGCACCCCTCTGCCCCTGCCCCACGACATCGGCGGACGCCCGAGGTACCCGGTTCCCCTGACGCACTCCCCTCCCCTTCGCCCCCCCTTCCCGTCTGTCCCCCGCCGCTGGTGGGCGGGGCATCCCGTGACGTCAGCGAGGCGGGCGAGGGCGGGGCGGGAGGCGCGGGCACGCTAGCTCTGCCGCCTGTCGGCCCGCCGGGGCCGGAAGTGACGTGCGGGCGCGAGAGCGGAAGCGGCGGCGCAGGCTCGGGCGGGTCCCCGGTGCGCGCAGCGGGCTCGGCTCCCTCCGGCCTCGGTGCCCTGAGAGCCCCTCCCCTCCCCGGCACCGACATGATCCTGCTCGAGGTCAACAACCGCATCATCGAGGAGACCCTCACGCTGAAGTTCGAGGGCGCGGCCGCCGGGTAGGATCGGGGGCGCTGGGACGGGACGGGCTTGACGGGCACGGGGGCGGCGGGGCTGGGCCGGGCCGGGGCTGCGGCCTGAGGGAAGGGCGGACGGCGGCTGGCGGGGGCAGGGCTGTGCCAGAGGCCCGGGCAGAGGGGAGGGCCTGGCGGGTGGTGGGGCGGGTGGTGCCTGTGTGGGATGGGGGCCCGTGGGAGGACAGGGCTGAGCGGGGCCGGGGGGAGCGCCGAGGCAGGGTGGAGGTCGGGGGATGGAGGGGCTGAGCTGGAGGAGGTGGTACGGGGGCGGGATGGGGGCTGGAGGAATGGTGACAAGGCAGGATGGGGGCCTGGAGAATGACGAGGGGTTGGCGCTGAGGTGGGGTGGGGGTCTGGGGAGCCAGAAGGGCAGAGCTGAGACAGGGTAGGGGTCTGCGAGGTGAGAGTGCTGGGAGGAGGGTCTGTACTGGGGGAGGGTGGTCTGGGCTGGGGTAACTGAGCTGGGGGCCGTGGAGTTGATCATAGCTTGGGCAGAGTGAAGGGCTGGGGGACGAGGGAGCAAAGTCAGACAGGCATAATCAGAGGGCAGAGTGGGGCTTGAACAGGTTGGTTAGTGCTGGGGTAGTGTGGCGGCCCAGGGAGGGAGGAGGCAGCTGGGGAGGGTATTGGAGATGGCGGTGCTGAGGTGGGCTGAGGGAGCAGAGCTGGAGAAGAGGGCCTGGGCAAGGAGGGAGTTGGGAAGGGGGAAAGGTAGTTTTCCAGGGATGTTTGCTTTGGGTAAAGCCGCATTTATAAGAACAGGCCCAGCATAGTGCCAGCACTGGTACAGAATGTGTGTGGGGAGCTGAGGAACAGGAAGCCTGTGTGTGGAGTTGTGGCCTCAGCCTTCTGCTTTGTGGGTGGGGAGCAGATTCCAGCCTGACCCCCTTTGCTTTCCAGAGCAGGAGGGATGTAGGCCCACAGCCCCTGGTGCCAGCCTGGTGGATGTCCTGGCCTAGGGGCATGGTTGGAGGTGCTGGTTTGCACCTGCATGTCTGGCTGGGACAGTTGAGTCCCTGGGGAGCTAGTGATTGTTTACTGCGAGTGTTGCACCAGGGCTATAAAGGTGCTTGTCTGAGCACAGCTTAGCTTGGAAGAGAGTCCCTTTCATATAAATGTCCTTATCTGTAGCCAAGCTCACTGTGCTGTCTGCTGGCGTGAGTAACACCAGGCACCTTTGTACGGAGACAAAGCCTTGAGAAGCAAAGCACAGTGGTGTTATCTCTAGGGTGGAGCCTGCCCTGGCACCTCAAATAGCATGGGCCAGGCTGCTCTGGGAAGGGACCCCACACACAGGCAGGTGCCTTTTTGTGTGTCACCTTTTCCTTCAGCGGCTTTTGAAGCTCTCAGCCTTTTATGTGCAGAACTTTGACAGAGGCCATTTCCTCTGCTTTCTCTTCTCAGTTGACTTGTTGCTTGAGTTTGGTTTTTTTTTCATAAAATAACCTCACAGACTGCACTGCCTTGCAGGATAGCTGAGCTGCTTGCAGGCTTCTTACTCTTCTTGAGCTTGATCATTTAATGCAACAAGTTTCCTTTCCCCAGAGCGCAGGCACCATGCTGGGAAGAGAGAGCTCCTGGGTGACTACTATGGTATTGCAGCTGCATCCATTAGAAAATATTATATGTACAGAGGTTAATAGTGTGCGTCAAAAATGCTCATTCATCACTAGTCTATACCAAGGCATTCTTCCTGCTGGAGAGAGAAGAATGTGCATGTGTCCCTGTGTTGGTGATGTGTAGGTGGTAGTCTGCAGCATTTAAATGCACCTTAAAACCCCAACTCTGTGTGACCAAAGCTGGACTTGCTCACTCTGCACCAGCCCACAGGCCCCCAAAATTTCCATTTCACAGTACAGCAAAGCCTCCTTGCTTCTGCATTGGCATGCTTGCATGACATACTGATTGTTCCTGGATCAATTCATAGTGCTGCTGATGGTGCTCTGCTTCTGCCTCTTACTCATCTATGGCGTGTTCTTTTCTTTAGATGTCATTTCTAGATAAGTTTTCTGTCTTGAGTGTGTTGCTGGAGGAGAGGAAGTTATTTACTTCTGCATTTTCTTCTCTGCTTATGCTGGGGCCCTCCTGTTCAGGCAAGCACAGGGTGGAGACAAAGTTCCAAGATGTGCAGGGAGGTGTATTTTTTTTTCTGTCCTGGTTTCAAGTCTTCTAGGGAATGGGTGTTACGCAGTGTTTATTCATATTAAATTTCTTTTCCCTCTGGCCACAGTTCTGGGGTCATTCCTGTGGCACCGAGCCTGGAGAAAGGAGGGGATTTCCTGTATTTCATGATTTTGGTGATGCCTTTCCCAAGGCTTGTCTTAGGAATGGACACAGGACAGTCAGGGCAAGGTCAGGCTTTGAGGGATTCGGCAACTGGGAGGAGTGAGTCTAGACACTGACAGAATTGGTTTTGCATTATTTGCTCTAAACCAAGACTGGGGCAGATGCACAGATTTGGCTGTAGCGGTTGTCTCAGAGCCAGGTGTGCCTGGTGGCTTCAGCACCAGGCTGGGAGTCAGGCAAGGTGAGGCTTATTTCCAAATCCTTTGCCAGAGGCTTGTTCTGTGACATGGGCTGTGTTGCTCCCCTCTGCTTCCCATGGCTGCATTGTGGCCATGATTCAGCGGGCTCCCTGCAGAACTCTTCTGGATGATCAGATGAGAGGCACTTCATATTTCACCTTATCGTATAGAATGAGGTCAAATTTAGAAGTTGGAGCTAATAACTGCTCATAATATTATTGTCGTATATTATATGTCAAAATCCACTCTGCGTGGAGGTCCATCAGCTGTCTCTGGAGTTCCCAGTGTGGAAGGTGCCTCGGCAGGGCTGCAGGGATCAGGCCTCGAGGCAGGGCCTAATCTATGTCTTGAGAGTCCTCCCTTGACAAGGTCCTTGGGGCTTGGCAGCATCCACCTGTAAACAGGGTAATTCCAAATTTATTTTGTTTTTGTGGGTAAACCCCATGGAAATATTACATCCTTGGACAGCCACCATTGAATGGTGGTATTTAGATCAAGGTAGTGACAGGTAATGGACTTCAATGCATCTGATTTTTTTCTTTATTTAATATTGTAATTTCTTGTTTTAAATCCATTTCCTTAAAACAACCACATTTTTAAATAAAAGGCCTAAAGCTACCAGAATCTGTTGAAATAACTGGAGTTAGAAATTTGCTGCTGAAACTTCCAAGCATTGAACTGCTGCAGTACCTGGGAACAAGCGTGTTAAAATGAGGCAGCTTGTGAGCTTTTGTAGGTGTCAAGAGAATAAAATGTTCCATAAGCTTTTGGCTAATTTATTTGGACTTAAGAAGTCACCTAGAAGCTGAAGTCATACTTGGGTTTTCCCATTTCTGATAGAAACCTGATGTGAGGGGATGAGCTCTACCAGTTGGAAGATTTTGTTTCTCATCATTGCTTCCCTTTGCTAACCACAAAGGAAAAAACCCACAACAAACAATTTAAGTATAAAACATTTTCATGCTTGTTCTCTGTACCTGGTACTTGTTCTGTTTAACACATGGGGAGGAACTGCCTCCCAAAACAGATTTGCTGTCCCATTTTGTCCTGCTCTAATTTAACTGACTCCAGTGAAAGTGTGGCACAAGGCTGCTTCACAGGGTGTTTGGTTTTCCAGCCATACATAGCTTGCTATAAATCTCTGATAAATTAATCACCTGCCTCAAACTGTTACTTAGTATTTATCTGCTGTGCAAAAGAAAACAAATTTGCATAGCTGGGGAACAGTGTGCTTTTTCCCTTGGTCGGGGTGGAGGGAAGAGAATCCTGAATTAAACCATTGGTTTCTTAATAGGTACAAATCTGCAGGGCTTCATGACTATTAGCTACATAGGAACACAGCTGAAGCTTGAACTTCCCTGATGTAGAGCAGTTCCTGTGAGATAGCTGGAGAGCTGGGCTGAAGCTGCACCCACGTGCTTTTTGGTATTTCCCATCTGTGGTCTCTTTGGTGCTAGTCAACTGTAGAGCTGAGCCTTTCAGACCAGCAGGCTGAGTGCTGGGTTGAAACGAGGTAGTGTGAACTTTGTGTTCATGATGTGACGTGTGTAAGTTCATTGTGGGGAGACCAAGTAGCATCTGGAGGCTGTCAGGCACGTTGGGAGGGTAGAGGAGCTTTGTGTCCTGCTAGGTATGACTGAGAAACATCCTGCAGGAGTGGCTGTGGTGATCTGTCGCTGTGGCACTTCAGGGGAGATCAGCAGCCCCACTGAAAAGAGAGGTTGCTCTTTGCCACCCCCTCCTTCTTGCTGACACAGGCATTGTTGTGGCTTCAGGGGAAGCAGGATTGGGGAAGTGACCTAGGCTAAAATTAAACAGGCAAAACTGGGTATTTTTAGCCCAGATGAGTTTTCTCATCTCATTCATTGTGTGAAGGCTGCGCAGCTGAGGAGCAGGGATCAGCCCTCCCTCCTTCAGCAGCAGTGGCAGGTGCTGGCTCAGTGTCCTCACAAGCCCAGCCTGGAGCTGCACACCTCCCCTAGCACATCCTCGCCTGCTGAAACAGCCTGCCTGACTCTGAGGAGCACTTGGATGATGTGGCTGGCAGAAAGCAGTATCCTTGGGTTCAGCATGGCATAGGTGGCACTAGTGGTAAACCTTGGCCATCCACATTGAGCATGTTGTAGGTGTTTGAGAGTAGCTCCTGGGCTGCCACAGCACATCTGGCTTCAGCCACCAGTGAAAGTGACTTTGCATTAATGATGGATTGTGAGCCACCTCTGTCCGGAACTAGGCAGTGCTCTGCTTTCAAGGAGTAGCACAAGGAACAGCATGGGAGAGCAGCCCAGATCTGCAGTGTTATGTTTTGCAAGTTGTTCTGTCATTGCTCCAGCCTCAGTTTTCATCTCAGGTTCCCAAGAGAGGCCTGCTCTGTATTATCCTCTGAGAATGGTTCTCACTACAGCCACTGGTGTTTGACACCAGAGAAAAGTGGGTATCAGTTGCTATACCAAAGAAGTGTAGTGAATGGTGTGTGCAAAATGAGGCTTTTCCCCAGAGACCTGCTGAGCGCTGGATCACCCTGGTGGGGAACTGTGGGCTACGTACCCGCAGCTGGAACGGAGATGTACAGGGCACAGACCTGGCTGGAAGTGGACCTGCCTGGACCTGCGTGCTGCAGCACCAGCTCGTGCCTTGTCCACTGGGAATCCCAATGCCTTCCTACCAGCCAGCCTCCTCCAGGCTGCCAGGCCCTCAGCGAGGGAGAAGCTTGAGCACGGAGGGGTCACCGAACCAAGAGAGGAGAAGTAGCAGGTATGGGGGCTGCCATACGCTACTTGGTGTTGCTCGCCTGACAGAGCACTCCTGTTCAAGTTCGTGGTGGGTGTGCTGCCAGAGCTATGGGAGCTCTTTGATTACATACGCTCCCGCAGCTTATGCAGAGTAGCTTTTGTTAGCTGAGCAGGGTCCGTGAATAGAAGAACTGTTCAGATAATTTTAGACATTGCTCATAATTTTTTTATTGGGGTGACCTTTCTCTGGTGAGAGCCTGCAGTCTGTCACTGAATCTGGCATGCTCTTGCCAAACTGTGTGTTGACTCTGGTGATCTGAAAGCTCTGCTCAGGGCTTTAAGCTTTGAAATACCCCCTTTCTTTCCCCCAGCCCCTCTCCTCTGGGGCAAGAGATTAGAATATCTGCATGCCTGCAGCTTTTAAAATAATTGCCATCCTCCTTTATTTGATACAGGTATTAACTGTGATGTGGGAGGTGCTTCAATATGGTTGTTGGCCTGTATAATTAGAGTCTTTGTTCTTCTGTACTTAGATTTGTTGTAACATTGGGCTAAGAGCCTCTGTGGCCTGAGAGTGAAGCGGGGGAGTCTGGAAGTTGTTTGAGTCAAAACTGAGGAAATGCTGTCAGAGAAAAAAAAAAAAAAGGTTTGCTGTTGCTCTAAAGTGCTCACTGGTGTCTCTCTGTGGGCAGTGTGGCTTTTCATGGATGTTCTGCTGGGGTGAAAAATCTGATCTAGAGCTGGCTCTGTATTAGATAGACAGACCATAGGAACCATTTGGAGACAAGTAGGAGGAATGTGGGCAAGAAGACATAAAACCTGTCAGGGTCTTCTATTGTTAAAAGCAGAGAGTAGGTGGGATTTGGTGTGGATTTTTACTTCAGACCTGGTAAGTGTTATCAGAAAGCAGACCGCTGCTGCTGCTTAGAACAGCTGCCATTTTAGCATCTGAGTTCAGGCAGGGTTTTGCAGAAAGGCCTGGTCTGGATTTGGTGTTTAGCGCAGAGAGGAGCCATCTCAGTTATTCCCTATGTGAGCTGGTTTTATTGTCCATTTGGGACAGAGGGTAGCAAACAGGGAAGGTCGCTGGGGGAGGCTATGTTTCAGGTAGCATTGGCGGTAAGGAGCTTGCAGGAGTCGCAGCAGTTCTCTGCCCAAGGAGCGGATGGGCTGTACTGTCTGAGATCCTCTGAGCTTAACCAGGCTTAGTCTGGTTCTCAGAGAGACTTGAATCAGGGGTGGAAGTGAACCCCAAATGAGGTCCTGGCTGCCCAGAACCCTGCTTCAAAGTAAACCACAAAAAGGATGGCTGGGGTTTACAGTCACTCTGCACAGAGCTGCTAAACTGCTAATTCTCACCATAGGTGTGGATGGGTCTCATCACTGAGGCAGGGGACACTGGAGCATGCTAAATGTTGTGAAATTGCTTGGAGGGGGGAATTACAGATTTAATATTATAACAGCGCTTTGGGGAAAAATACAGCACTGGACCAGGCAGAGCCCTTTGGGATCGTGCCAGTAACCTGATGGTAACCAGTACCCAGCCTGCAGTGGTGCAGCCCTGGTGCCAGGCCTACTGCATCCCCTGCTCCAAGCCTTCACCTGCCCAAGAGCAGGGTGGGCTGGGAGGGCTAAACACCAAGAGGACATGCTGTGCCTCTGCGGGGTGTTCAGCACGTTCCTGCTGCTGTTTCTGTTGGTGGAAGGTCAAGGGGAAGTGATGACATGCGCAAGTCTGCTGTGAGTCCAGAAGCCGCGGGAGGCTGGAGGTGAGAGCTCCTCTCTCTTCTGCCTGGGGAATTCTTGATGGGGGAACAATTCAGGTAGCAAAATGGGTGATTTTTCTGTTGTACAAACGTTTTAAGTAGCCAGGATAGCTTTGGTAAGGTGAGCCAGAGAGATAAATAGAAGCACTTTAAACTTTGGGCTTATAAGACTGCTGAACTGTGAAGGGCTACGAGAGCTCGCTTTGCTCCCAGTCACACTTCTGATACTCTTACCTGTCCTCCCCTGGGCCAGGCCAGGCCTGGGTTACTTAAGCGTGTGCCAGGCAAGGCAGAAAAAACACCCTGCAGTAGATGACAGGGCCAGCGCGGCTGCAAGGAGCTCTGTATGCAGCTCACGTGAGCACTCGCTTCACTGATGCTGTGCCGGGAAGCAGTTGAATATTCAGCACACCAAAGTTCTGCCCAGTTACCTGCTTTTCCTTTAAATATCTCCCCTCCTCAAAATCCCCCAGTACAAGAATTGAGCTACTTGGGAAATCAGTGTTACAGTAACTTCTTTAAGAAATCATGCTTGCACGATGAAAGGTTCAAAAATGGGGCTGTGTTAGAGGTAGGCTTTTGTGTGCAGAACAAAGGCTCTCCTGCAGAGCCATTAACCGACTTTGGGTACATGGTCTCACACAGCTTCTTAAATAATGTGACCAGTGATCTTCTGCCTTCCCCTGGGGTACTGGGTGAGTGAGCAGGGGAATCGTTGTCCTTCCTAGGTAAAACTACTTCAGTGCGCTGGCTGTCAGTCTTCCCTGTGTTGCTGAGAGGGAGGTGCTGTGTTTAGGGGCTCTGCTGGGAGCTGGGGCTCTGGGAGGCGTCAGCTCCATGTGCATGGGGAATGGGGTTTGAATGGTGTAATTCTGAGAAAATGGAACAATGATTTAAGGATGTGTCCTCTTTAATATTCCTAGCTCTCGTGTGCCTGACTGTGCTATCTTTAAAGCTTCCTACATAGGTTTCTTTTTTTATAAAAATTTATACTGCCATCCAAGCTGATTCCCAAGTCTGAGTGTGGTACTCTAAAAGAAGAAACATGTCTGCATTGACTGACCTAGTGGGATCAGCAGGATTTTCTTTTATTTCTGCTCTGAGCAGTACTCGGTGAGCTGAACTGACTTGGATGTGGCTTGGGGAATTGCTCCCCTTTCCAAGAGCCTGGGTTAAACATGCAGCCAGGGATGCCTGCTAAGCCTCTGTCTCAGGCCCAGCTGGGAAGGGGAGATGACAGAAGAGAGGTCACAAGTAGCTGGCACAGCTCTTAAACTAAAGGACCTGCCTTGGGTGCACTCGCTCAGCTTCTTTCAAGCGTGTGGTTTTTGTCTTCAGCAGTGCTGCACAAAAGACAGAGGCTCTCCAGCCTCCCGACAAAAAGGTCTGTTGCTTTTCACAGCTAATAACTTTCAAGAAGCAGCCACACCTCATCGTTTCCACTTAGGATCTCTGGCTGGAAGTTAATTCCTCCCTTTCCACCTGAGTAAAATGTTGCTAACACAATGCATGGTCTGGGATCAGTGCTGTTCTGTGCCTTGGTCTCCCTGCATTGCCCATCTTGAGATTTAGCACATCACGGTCATTCCTGGCTTCCAGGAATGAGGCTGTCTGCAAAAAAGCTGATGGAAGAATAGTGCTTTCTGCTGGGGGCGGGGGGGAAGTCATTAAAACCTTTCCAGAATATGGTGAGGGAAATTAGAGTCATTGCTCCCCCGCCTTTCTCTGTGTATGTACTGAGGTGTAGCTAGTACCTAGCAGCATGTACGTGTGTGGACAGAGCAATATTTGGTGAAAAGGTTGAAGCTGGTCTCTGGGAAGCAGCAGCATAGTTGAGGCCACAAGGCTGTCTCAACACACTGGCTTTGGTTTGAGGAGTTATTTCAGTACATTGGTTCAGGTGGGTGTGAATGAACTGCTTTAGAGGCTAGATTTGTTAGCAACAGCCATTAGCCTGTACTTTGTTTAATGTCAACTGCTTTTGAAAAGTAAGTGGAGATACACAGTGAAACAGCTGCATTTTTATCCTATTCTCATTTTTCCACCCCTGCTGTCATTGATGGAGACCTTTGCATTGCTCCCTGTTGGAGAATGGCCTATTAATACTAGTCCCCTCAGAGCTGCTGAAGCAGTTTATAGTGCCAGTTCCAACAAAATCACTTTTCAGAAGCAGTTACATCTTTCACAGGATCCTAATCTACAAATCGTGGACAAACTGGCAAATAGGGTCTGTTAAGATGTTGTGAAATCTTCATACCCACAACATAAGACATGATGTGCCTTTGGCTTGCAAGGTGCTCTTGTTGCTGATGAGAGGATCCCAAAGACCACACTGGGCAGTGTTACAGCAAACCCAGATGTACAGTTTTCCTGCAGAGGTAGTTGGCATAGTATTGGGGTATTTTGGAAGGGATGTGCTGGGTGCGGGATGAAATGCACATCTGGAAAGTTTCCTTCTGTGGTTCACTCCTAGCCCCAAACTTGCAGAAGGGTCCTCTCTGTGAGTGAGTTATATCAGTGTGTTTGTAGAGTTGCTGTTGATGGCAAAGGTGGCACTGCGTCTGGAAGGATTGTTCAGTCTCTAAGGCCCTTCCATGAACTAGTATCGCAGGAACTTACAAAGGAGCCTCTGTCCCCAAACCTGGATTGTGGCTGTTCTCTGTGGAGAATGTGCTTGTTAAACTCCATAGTGACAATTAGCTTTTTCAAACATTCCTAACTGGAAATCTGCTATCTCAAAATCTATTAATAAGCTACAAATAATAACAGTCTCTGCCAGCTTCAAGACCTATTTCCTATCATCTAAGGTAGAACTGGTGGGTACAGGAATGAGGAGAATTTGAAGATCCCTTGTTGAAGGTTACCTGCTGGTTGAACAGCAGGAGACAGAGGGGTTTTCAGGTAGAGCTGCTTGTGAGAAATAAAGCATTGGAAATTAATCCTCTTTTCTTCACAGCTTGGAGGCTGCTGTTTGCATTCTCATTTACCTCCTTTGTTTTCTTTGCTTTTTAGAAATAAACCAGAGGCAGTAGAAGTAACATTTGCAGGTAAGCTCTGCAGCTCTCTTGACTTCTCTGAAAAAAAGGGCTGGCTCAAGTAGTCTGCCCACGGTTATGCCTGCTGTGGGGCACTGCAGCAGGGGGCGGAGAGCCATGCAGGGACAGATGGTGTGGGCACCCCGCAGCCTTCCCAGAGCTGGGGCTTTGTCAGCGTCCCCACAATTTTCTCTGTCCATTCACCTTCCCTGGGACTTTCTCCACAGCAGTGAGTTCAGTGGTGGCAGAGCTATCTTTGGTGTGGTTTTGTTACCTAGCTCTTCTTTTTTACCTCGTGTATTCTCCAGTCCTGCCCTTGATGCTACTTGTCATTAGGTCTTTAGCACCATCTGGTTTGGGTTGTTAGAAAGCTGGCTCAGGGTGACAGGCAAGATGAATTCATCACCTGAAGTTTACTCTCCAGGACAAGAAGTGCCAAGGAATTTCAAGTGCTCCTTCAGCAACCGATTTTTTGCTTCTGTTATCAAAAATCTTTGTAAGCTGCAGAGCTCCATGGGGAAGTAGAGCTTGCTAGGTAGCTGGAGGGTTGCCTTTCCCTGCCTCCTGCCCTCTCTGCCCAGTCTGCAGTGAAGTGGAAGCTGTCTCAGCAGGCAGCAGCTGAGATGCCTTTGCTGGCAGAGATGTTTTCCCCTCCAGGCTGCAGCTCTGGCCCGGTGGCCTTGTCAGTTACTTTCTGTGCTGGCCATCCAGAAGGCTCCAATCTCTGTGTGTCTGTATCCTCGTGTGTTGAGCATAAGCAGATTTTCCAGGGATACTAAATGACAGTAGACTAAAACTTTAGATGATGGACAGGTGTCAAAACTGTTTCAGCTCTTTCAATGGTAACAGGTCTCCCTACATGACATTACCGCTTTCTTTAATTATGGGTTTCTCTCTTGGTGTATGTGTGAGGGCTGGAGCAGGGGGAACAGTGTCTCTTTATGCAGTTCCTGGAACATGTAGGGAAAACCTTCCTCAGAAATAGGAATTGGCTCCTGTTCCCTCACATTTCTTTTGCTTGCTTCATAGACTTTGATGGAGTCCTTTACCATATTTCAAACCCCAATGGAGACAAGACAAAAGTGATGGTCAGTATTTCTCTGAAATTCTACAAGGAACTCCAGGAACATGGTGCTGATGAGGTGAGCATCTCTGGGTCTTGAGCCTACAAATACTGTCTTTAGTGTAGCCAATGTCTTTGCAATGTTGATGGATCTAACATCCAACCCTTAGAGAAGCACCTGTGCTCCCATCTCACAGTGGTCAAAGGAGCAGCCCTGGGCCAACCAGGAGTCCCACTTTGCTGGAAGACAAGGGCAGAGTGTGTTCACACACTCTCATGAATAAAAAGCCATCTTATATGACCCTGCAGCCTGAAAGTCAAAAGACATCACAAGTTTTGAAAGTCCAAATGAATGTGAGGCCTGGGCACATAGAAATAGTTTCCCTGACTGATGTGCTGAGTCCACAAGTTGAAGGCAGGCACCAAGGCAAATCCTTGCTGCTGTTCCTACTCTAACCATGTTTGAGAGCAAGTGATGGGCTCCTGCTGTGTGTGGCAGATCATGATCTGCAGACTGGTTCCCTTTTGTCTGCTGCTGTGTGAAGCAGTTGGTTCAGTTCCTGTTGAATGGGCCGGGGCTGTGGAGAGCCATTTATGGTAGAAAGACGGAGCCTGTCTGAGCTGTGGTTGGGTGCTGAGGCAGGAAGTATGACTCAGTTCCTGAGTCAGTTTTCAAATCTCCACATAGTAGCAAATGAGGTTCACCCAAGGCTCTTAAGCAGGCTTTTGCCTCTGGGTGCCTGTCCTTGGAGGAAAACAAGGAAACTGCTCCATGAGTTTGAGTCTGGTGGAAAACAGGTGGTTTGAACCCGAAGTAAATTCCTGTGAGTTGCTGCAAGACATACCGAAGTCAGAATAAATACGTTTGAGTGTCCTCCTTTCCTGGTTCCTTGTGCAGAGCTTTCTAGGAGCAGCATTGCCTGCTACTGAAAGGTACCGCTGCTGGCAAACAAGAGAGTCAAGCAGCCCAAATGGTGGAACTCCCACAACATATTTAGTGAGGATCAATATGGATTGATCCCAAGATAACTGCTGTGGTGGGTGAGTGGCCGATGCCACTATGCACCAGCAGCCATCATGGTGGTTGGTTGAAGGCAACTTCCCAGGTTTTTAGGGTGAAAATGGGATCTCTGTAGAACTGCCTTGGGAGTGCTGACTAAATAGAAATTACACTTTTAAATTGCCAGTTAGCAAACTGTTGCTTTCTGTGCTTCCCTGGAGATGATGGAGCTTGCTTCTGCTCCATCTTTGGTGAAACTCCACTGTGAGGAGCGCAAAGTGGGGTTCCTGCTAAGAGCATCTCCCTGGGCTGCAGCAGGCAGGCAGGCTCTCTGCTGAAAGAAGGTTTTTGACATGCAGAGAACCTGTGCATCCTCTCTGCATGGTGGTGGGTGTCATCCCAGGAGAGCCAGTTCTGCCACAGCATTATTGTGTTCTCTGTGAAATATCTCCTGTTCCCAGCCCCCTCATTGACACAGAGCTATGGCTCAGTTGAAAATTGCCATTGATGTAAAATTCAGCAGTGATTACGTTTGAATAAAGGTTTTTGCTGTGCTGTAGGCGGCTCTGCTTCTGGGAGGCATCCAAGCTGCTTGGCAGTCTCCTCTCCATCCCCATCTGTCCCTTGCAGTAGGCTGAGACAGGGTGGGTGATCGCCCAGCCATGCGGTACATGACCCCCGCTCTGAATTTGCCTTCCCACAAGGAGAGGGACGGGGCACACTTTGCATCTGCCTTTGAATGGGAAGAAGGGTTTGTAGCCCTTAGATCTGTTGTGTCAAGCTCTGCTACAGTTCTCCTTTGAAGTTATGGGGTGTATGGAGGGGTTTTCTACCCCATACAAGTTCAAGACTAGCAAGAACTTTAAAAAGTTCCAGCTCTCAGTCCTGTCCTGCAGTGCATCCCCTGTCAGTGGCGGTTTAGGGAGCTACACCTAGAGCAGGAGCAGCCAGTAATACTAGAAGCAGATGACTTAGTATTTGTCCAAGTTCACTTAGACTAAGAGAGGCAGATGCTGTAATTTGATGTTTCTAAATGAAGACCGCACATGGCCTGGGCTTTGCAGGAGGAAACAACCCTGACAGCTTATGCTTTCAATGTTTAATTTCTTTCCTAGGTATTGAAGAAAGTCTATGGAAGCTACTTGGTAAATCCTGAATCAGGTAACCCTGGGGTAACATTTACTCTTCATGTGTGTGAATGCAATTCCAAAATTACTTCAGTCACTTCAGAAATGCTCAAATGAAGGCTGCACTTCAAGAGCTTGGTATCTGGGGCTCTCTGTACCATGAATGACAATATAAAAGGTGGCTCAAGTAAGTCAGGGCTGCAGTAGCTTGCAGCACAGGCTGTAATTCGTGATGCAGTCCTCCTCTGGGAAGCCTCTGTTCCTCACAGTTGGGGTCTTTGTTCTTCTCAAAGACGCTTTGTGAGACACAGGAAAACCATGGTTACCTGTGACAGCATCTCTTCCTACTCACTGCAAAAACTTGGGAGCAGCTGAGCTGGCACTTGTGTCTGGGAGCTCAGGAAGGAGCTCCAGGTGTGTTGCCATGGCTTCTGATGATACTTGGGGTAGGAAACACTCACTCCTGGGGCTTCTGGGAGGGCTTAAGGCAAAGGTGGGACTATATATGTCTCTTTTGGAAAATGTCTCTGACTTCATTAAGGCCTTGCGTAGATAATTAAGGTTAGTGGCTGTCCCTCCTAGGTTACAATGTCTCTTTGCTCTACGACCTGGAGAACCTTCCCGCAGACAAGGATGCTATCGTGCACCAAGCTGGCATGTTGAAGCGCAACTGCTTTGCTTCAGTCTTTGAGAAGTATTTCAAATTCCAGGAAGAGGGCAAAGAAGGAGAAAAAAGGGCTGTCATCCACTACAGGGACGATGAGACAATGTAAGTGTTCAAACCAAGCAGTACAGGAGTTTGCCAGCTGTAGGTTGTGGTGGAAAGTCAGGAAATCATACTGCTCTGTACTTTGTCAGGGTAATAAGGGCCTGTCCTAGGCTGTCAGAATTATCCAGTGAGGGCAGTGCTCATCCCTCAGGCTGCAGGGTGTTAAACAAGAGTCTCTTGTTAGTGCCAGCACTTGTGGCTGCATGCAGGAGAGGAATTGGCCGCTCCCAACAGAAATGTTTTGCTCCCTGTAAATACTGTCTTGAGGGAGGGGAAATTTTCAGCAGCCAGGCCTGTGAATGATTGTTGTATCTGCTTGACCTCGTCACACGGTTGCTTCCTCATCCAGTTGTACTTCTTGGCTCTGGTTCACAGCTCGATTCTCCTCTCTCACTCATCTGCAGGTATGTTGAGGCAAAAAAGGACCGTGTCACAGTTGTGTTCAGCACAGTATTTAAGGATGACGATGATGTGGTGATCGGAAAGGTGTTTATGCAGGTATGGAAACTGAATTGTGGGGAAAGGGTCTGGTCCTCAGTTCAGATGTCTTGTTGCTTGAAAGAAGCATTGCCAAAACAAGCAGATGTTAGGCTGAAGTGAGCTCACAGGCAGCTTAACGCACATAAATGCTTTCTTTGCAGGGCTCCAAGCTGCACTGGGATGGCATAGGCAGTGTATTTTCAAATCCAGACACATGCATTGGCATCTTTTATTATCAATGGTCTTGTTCATGTGGGCAATTAAAGATATTACCTGTTACAGATGAGAAACACCGTGGTGAATACTTCAGTATCCACCTTGAGGCCCTGTAGTGCAGCTGGCTGTGGTGTGGGGATTGCCAGCCAGCTGAGGAGCTGAGCATGGTGGGGAGGCTGTAGAGGCAGAAGAAGGGGTGAGATGGTGCTGAGAGTTGTCTTCACCTTGAAGTTTGTTCCTGCTAATGTTCAAACGCTGTAGAGAGACTCCACAGCTCAGTGTGGCTGCTCTCACGTGCCATGATGGTCTCTTGAATCCAAGCTTTGCAAAGCTATGAATTTGCTTAGTTTGCAAATAGATTGCTTTAATCTGTCATGATAATGCCAAGTACCTCTGGATTCAGCTACTCTTTGCAATTGCCATTCAGCCAGGAAGCATTCAGAAGCCCGTAGTAAACGCTTTGCATGTCTCTTAGTGACTGCGTGCAGCCTGTGGTGATTGAGACGTTTGTTTACAGCTGAGGAAGGTTCAGTGCATGTTGGTGCATGTGTTCATCCATGTCGCTGGCCCACCTAGCTCACTTGTGTCTGCTGAAGCACCTGAGCAGCTTCCTGCGCAGTCATGGCCACGGAGCAGGGCCCTGCAGGGTGTTCCCAGGGCTAGAGGAGCTTTATTTAGCCTATCCATTCAGGGGTACAAGGCTGTACTGCTGACAGGCTTGTGGACAGCAAGTTACTGTCCCAGTTTGCTGGATACCAGTTTACCTGTACTGGGAATCACTAGGGCGGTGTCTGTTGTGATGGGAGTCTCATCTTGCAGTTCTGCTCTCTGTGTTCTTTAGCCATGGGCAAGGCATCTTCTCTGGCTTTGAGGTTTTCCCCACCAGCATATCCCACAGCCTGGAATTTAGCTTTTAAAACACTGAAGGAGGATGAGGTGAACAAAACAGGGTTTGTGAGGCTCCCGGGGAGGTGGCAGGGTTTCAAGGCAGCAGCTGTCCCAGAGTATCCATGTCCCAAGTTCTTAGTTTTTACAACAGCAAACCCTGCTCCTGCCCAGCCACAAGAATTTCCACTCTGAGTCACGCTGCCTCCTTCCCTCCAGCTATTGCTCTTGCGTAACGCAGCCCAGTCGCACATGGTGGCTGCTTATCTGGGCTGTCATGGAGAAAATCTGACCATTAACTAACCAGTGAAGCCATTTGAAGTACTTCACCCTCTGGCATAAGTAGGCGAAGTGCAAGCTAAGCATTTTGTTAAGGAAACCACAGTGAACTACTCAGTTCTCTAAAAAGGGCACAGATGCTCCTGCCCTTCCCAGGGTGAGCTGTGCTCAGAAGGGAGGAGAGGCCAAGGTGGCTGATGTGTAGCTTGGGCTGGGGGTCTGTGAGGCAGAGGAGAGGCTGCCCTGTCTTGGGGCAGGAGAATGGTGTCTGGACTTTCCCAGCCCGGCATAGGGACAGTCCTGTAAGTCCTGAAATGCGGAGCCAGTTCATTTCATGTGAGGTGGGGTCATGCTGCTGTCAGGTTCCCTGGCAGAAGTGATCTGTTGTTTCAAGGTGTGGAGAAGCGTTAGGAAGAGCAGGCTTTGCACATAATCTTCAAACCCTATAGGTGCCTTCTAATGCCTAGACAAAGACTCCTGGTGGGAGATGCTTTCTCACATGGAAGAGTCTTTACACTAGGTGCAATGGAGACCTTGCAGCCCTTTCTGAGAATTTCCTTTCCTTTGGGATGATGGGCACTGCCTGCTTTCCCTGGAAGCATTGATGGTCTTGACTTTCTGGCAGGAGCTGTGCTGTCTCATGCGTTTGCTGAGACGGGGGTGTCCCTTCCACAAAACACCCGTGGCAGGAAGTGCAAGGCTGAAAGTCACCCCAACTGAGGGGCTGTGCTAGGGCCACGTGCAAACCCAGGACAGCTGTGCATTTTGGTCTGGTTTAGCTGGGAAAAAGGATTGTTTTCCCAAGGTTTGGCCTGATGGATTAATCCCATTCAGGGAAAACAGGGAAACCTCCTGCTCAGCTGCCCTGCAGGAGTGTCCAGTGGGCATGGGGAAATCCCATTTGCTTTCCTAGTGTGTTGCTGGACTGTCACAGTGGGACTCACCTTCAACTTTGTCTTGTTCAGGAGTTCAAGGAGGGTCGCCGGGCCAGTCACACAGCCCCACAAGTGCTCTTCAGCCACAGGGAGCCGCCCTTGGAGCTGAAAGACACAGACGCAGCTGTTGGCGACAATATTGGCTACATCACCTTTGGTAAGCAGGCAGCTCTGAGGCCTGGGAACACTCGGGGAGGAGAGAGGTTCCTGCTGCCGCATGAAGGAATTCACCTTCCCTGAGTGTTCAAGTTGGTCATTGAAGGCTGAAGGGACTCTGGAGTTGGATTCTGTGTTGTCTGTCCCCTTTGGTGTGTCCCTTTGCTGTACTGGGTCACCTCAGCTCTGCTCAAGGTGTGGAAGTAGACAGTGAGCTATTTAGTGTCTGCCTACAAAATAAATTCAGCATTTGGAAGCAAGGGAAGAGTAGCTTTGCTGCAGTACTGTGGAAACTGGATGTTTCCTGTGGGAGGTTTCATGTGAGTGTATTTGTAGCTTGTCCAGCTGCAGGCATCTGTGTGGTGCTTGATAAGCAATCGGAGAGTGGGACAGTGAGTTCTGCTTCTCCAGCTGTGCCTCTTTGCTCTGGGTCAAACACTTCCATCTCTTAAAGAGCCACTTTCCCCTGCCTGCGGAGGTGCTGGCCAGCAGTCACCACTTCCTCCTGGGCAGCAGTGCTGAAGGCTGAGCCAATTCCAAACCCTGCCCTGTTCAAAGGAAAAGGTCTTTTCCAGAGAAACTGGAGATCGTCATCCAGACAAAAAGGTCTTTCAGGCCTTGGATCTGAGTTGCTTAGCACAGCAGCAGCCTCTGGAAAGAGCAAGCCACCAGGCCCCTGCAGTAATCGAGTCTGGTTCTGTCATGGGGCCAGCAAGCTGGTCAAGGGTAGACTGGATCTTGAAATCAGTTGAGCAGCCTGGCTGCCCTTGTCTGCCTCTTAACTCTCTCCTCCATTTGCTGCTCCAAAGTACTGAAGTAGCATCATGCAGTTTCCTACAGTGCCATCATCTCTGGGCACTTGGCCTTGCCGGCATCCTCCAGAGTGCACAGCTGTGTCCAGGCTGCTGCGGGAGACATGGAAAAGTGCTGCTAAGCCCTGTGTTTAAAATCACAAGTGCTGCTTAATCTTTATATTGTGTCATAGTAAAGGGCTCTTTGTAGAGAGCCAAGTAGGTGTTCAGAGCAGCACACCCTGAAGCCTCCAGTACTGGAGGAACGTGAAGCCCTTTGGTAGCCTCAGGAGGCACTAACAGTTTGTATCGCTCTCTTTTAGTGCTGTTCCCCCGTCACACCAATGCTGCTGCCAGAGACAACACCATAAACCTGATCCACACATTCCGGGACTACCTGCACTATCACATCAAGTGCTCAAAGGTACTGAGGGGATGGGGGATACAGGGTAGCTTCAGCCCATCCAACCGGGGTGCTGCAGCGGAGGAGCCACAGGGCAGAGGTGCCCCCCTGAGAACTCACTGGGGTCTGGCATTGCCCTCCCCAGTCATGCAGGGGGGGCAAGTGATGCATTATCCCCTTCTCCCTGCTCTTTGGCACAGGCAGTGCCTGTTTGCTTCCCATCGTAGCAGCGAAGTAGAATTTTTTTTTTTCCCCTTTTTGGATCTGGTTTCCTTTCTGAGAACAGGAGGGCAGTTGTTCAGAGAGACCTGGCTTTGACCAGGGCTCAGGCAGCCATTTTCACCGTTGCCTCCTGAACTCCCCTCACAGCACCATGGCCATGCAAAGCTAGGTGCTTTCCCAGCAAGCAGAAAGATAGCTCCTGCCCTGTGTCCTGAAATCTCAGCTATGAATACAGGATCCTGACAGGTCCCCATTTTGTCCTTACAAAACGCAGGCCTATATTCACACACGTATGAGGGCAAAAACATCGGATTTCCTCAAGGTGCTGAACCGTGCCCGTCCAGATGCAGAGAAAAAAGAAATGAAAACAATCACGTGAGTAGCACAGCGAGGCCCAGCTCCCTGGGCTTCTCAGCCAGCCATGAGCTTGCTCCTTCTCAGCTTGACGTAATCCGGTCTGGGGAGGACTGGGATGCTGTGGGGGTCACCAGACCAGGGCTTGATGTGCTGGGACCCCATCTGAGAGAGAAGGAGGGTGTTTCACAGTCAAGTGCTTGCTTGGGTGTCTTGAGGTGACTGGACTCCCAGGACCCCTGGTGCTCCCTCCGCCACAGTCACTTACTGCCTCACATGTCCTTTGAGGAGCTGGGGCTGTGGCGAATCCTGTACGGGCAGGTGCTATGTGAAAGGCTTGTACACAGCTCTGCGAGCCCCAGTGTCTCCGCTGCGTGTGTGTCCCCGGGCCTGTCCATGTGGCATTCGTGGGGCTTTTCCCCTGTTGTGTTAAACATGGTTGAACAGCTCTGGGGGCAGCTCCAGCTCACGGCGGGGCCGGGGGAGGGTGGCCCCGTGCTTCCCGGGGGTTTGTGGGCACTGGAACAGGTTCCTCCTGCCTGGTGCGTGTGCAGCTCCTTGGAGCCCCTGGCCAGCAGGTGGTTGGGGCCAGGAGCGCTCCCAGGCCACCACGCTGACTGGCCAGCTGGCTCCCTCTTGTGAATAAAACAGCCCAGAGGGAAGTGGGCGGAGAAGAGTTGTGTGAACGTGTTTCCCTCGGGTCCTTTACCCTTTGCTCATCCCAGAGGCCCCCTGGTGTCCTTTCGCTGTGTGTCCTGGCATGTCCCCTTAGTTGTTCTGCTCTGGGGCCACGGGGTTGTCCCCTCTGTGAAAGCCAGCCCTTCCCCATAGCCCCGTGACCTGGTTCCGCAGCTATAAACGCCTGTGAGCTCTGAACCAGCGGTGCCTGCCTGGCTTTGAGAGCTCGGTGCAAGTATATGCCCCACCAAAAGCCCTGTAGCTGCCCTGGGGGACCCCAAAACAGCTGGGGACTGTGCTGACCTCTTTCTGCATTCTTTCAGGGGGAAGACGTTCACAACCCGTTAACGCCAGGGTCACTGAAGCTGCCGTGGAGGACAAAGGTTGGGGCACTTGCTACCCGATAATCGTAGCTTTTAATGTTGCACCTCTGTGGGCTCATAAGGAATTCAAGCAATCGGGGTCTGTTTGTACGACAGTTTGGGGAGTAATCTGCAGAAACGAGCTGTGCTTGCGAGGACTCGATCGTTCCAAGAAACAAAACCTTAATTCCAGTTTGATTGACTTAATTTCTTTTCTTTTTTAATTTTTTTTTTTCTTTTCAAGCTGTTTCGCTTTGCAATATGTTACCGGAAATAAGTTGCAGTATTTCTTATGAGAATAATGCAATATTAACTTGTTTTCTTCTGAGTATTTGAGTTCAAAACTCCTGTATCTGAAGAAATACTGTTGGGGTTCATTAATAAAGGAGATCTTTCTATCTTAAGGGGCTGTGGGGCTTTGGCTTGTCAATGCATGTGGCCTTGCCCCCAGAAGGGGTATTTGGATAATTACTGTATTGTAGAGCAAATTACTTCTGGTGATCTCTGTCTTGAGGGCTGAAGTGGGGGTGCTGTGCCCAGGTCTAGGAGTGAGTAGCCTGTTGTGTTAGGGAACTCCTGGACTGCACAGAAGAGGATTGTCCTACCCTCAGTGAGCAATCTGCACCCTTCCCTCCTCCCCTGACGCCTTTGTTTCTCTTCCCTCCCAACAAGCAGAGTGGATGGCATACAGTTAAGTGAAATAATTTATATAATTAAAAGACGTTTTCATACAAAACCCCACACTTGGCCCCCAGATGGTGAGGGCAAAGCAGGGCAGGCGGGAAAATTACAAAGCACACAGTGGAGAAGGGCATGAAACCCATCTCCCTCATTCCTCTGTACACAAGTCCCCTGGCAGAGCCAGGACACCATCCCTCAGCACAGTTCCTAGCGATCAGGGCGCTGGACACAGAACACTTTGGCTTGGTGGTCACCAGAGGTCGTCACCACAATGGAGGCATCCCTGGGGGAGACAGGACTCAGAGATGGGGCTTTGAGCATCCCTCACCGACACCCTTAACCCAGCTCTGATCTGCCCTACTCGCCCTTGAGACCCTCAAGTCTCAGCATGGACCTGGTTTGTGCCCCACCCGCCCACCCCCCCCCTTGGGACCAGACCCCAGGGGCACCCAAAGGAGAGAGCTCATGATTGAAGTTCCTGAGGCTGGAGGCCCCTGCCACCCCTGGTCTACTCTACCCCTCAGGGAAAGGGTCTAGGAGTTTTCTGCTCACTTGTTGACGGCGAAGTCAAGGATTTCAGCTGAGTGCCCTCGGTACTCGCTGATCATCTTCCCCGAGCGGGCATCCCAGAGCCGCACAGCCCCATCCAGGCTGCAGGTGTACACCACGGCTGAGCTCTCCTCCCACAGCAACTGCACAATCCCTGACTGGGGCAGGAGGACACCACAGGGTAAACACTGGGGATCCCCAGAAAGTCTCTGCTCCCCCCACATGCCCCACCCAGTGTTGTCTGCCATCCCCACAGACAGGAGAGCCAGCCTCCAGGGCCAGGCTCTGGGGCACATCCTGTGTGCAGGGACTGCGGCTGCCTTTGGGGAAGCCCAAGGGGCTGAGGGAGAAGTGCAAATTGGGAACTGGCCCCAGGAAAGCCCCTGGCCTCCAAGGGAGATCTCGGAAGGGCCCAAAGCCCACCCCCCAGGCCTAGGAAGAGGGGGCAGGGCAGTACCTCATGCTGGCACTTATGCCTCAAGCTCTGTGTAGAGAGGTCGTAGATAGCCAGCGTGCCATCCAGGTAGCCTACAGCAGCCAGTGGCATCCTGCAGAGAGGGGAACAGGCACTATGTGGGCCTGGCAGAAACCGGGATGGAAGCATGTGGAGAATCAAGGCTGAAGGCAAACTCTGTGCTAAAGACTACAGTATATCAAGAAGATGAGGGACAACCCAGTGGCCAGACCATGAAACTCCCTGATCAGGAAACCTGACAGGACAGTCAAGAGTCAGCAACCAACCCAAGGTTTACAAGGGAGAAGATAATGTCCTGGTAGGAAAGATCCCCAGCAGCCATGTCTAGAGGGTATCCTGGCCAAACAGTGGTCCATCAGGCTAGCCCAGACACCCCAACGTGGTGGGGGCAGGACTGGGCAGCTGGTGTCCCTTGTCCTCTGTGTCACACCCAAGTGACTCGGGATGTCCACAGCCAGCTGGGGAGGACGGAGGTGAGAGAAATGGCAGCAGAATGAGCACAAGAGGTGGAAATGGATGTTTGTAACAACCCCTGTTAGATCTAGCATTGAAAAGCAGCTGTCCCCACACTCACACGTTACAAAAGCCCAGCGACTCCACCGAGTTGGACTCTGCCTCCTCGCCTTCGCCGGCAGGGGCCTTGGGGGCCATGCTCTCCATCTTGAACACACACACCACCTGGGTGGAGGGAGGCGGACTAGTCCCCGAGGGGAGGGAAAGGGGACCCCCAGCCACACCGAGGTCCCCTTCCGTACCCGGGATCACGCCTACGTTCCCTGGACACCAAGGCCCAGCCCGACCCCAAAAAAAACGCAGGTCCTCAGCGCTAACAAGGGGGAAGCTCTTCCAGGAGCCCAGCGGAACCGCCCTGGGGGAAGCGGTTGTGTTGGCGAAGGGCGCCTCCTGCTGGCTGCCGCTGGGCACCACAGGGCTGCTGGGGCCGGCAGCGCACCGATGCGGCCCGGCGCACGACAGGGGCTCGGGAGGCCGGTCCCCCGGGGTTCCGGGCTCTGCCCCCACTCACACGGACCCACCTTGCCCGTAGCGGAGTTGACCAGCTTGGCGTGACAGTCCACAGAGCCCGTCATGATCAAACTGCCGTCCTGGTTGCTAGCTACACACGTCAAGGGGTCCTGGTGGCCATCCTGGCCTGGGGGGCGAGGAGGAGGGGCATGAGCTCCACGTGGCCTCTCTGCTGCGACCCTGTGGGCCTCGAAACCCACCCTCCTGCAGCCTCCACCCTGCCTGGCTCCAGGCTCTGCCCAACAGCACCTGGACTCAGAGGGTTCCACCACTCCACCTGGCAGGCACTGAAAGAGGCGGTTCCCCAATTAAGGAGCATCCCAGGTGATTAACCTCTTCCCTACCTTTCAGAACATGCAGTGAGGTTCCCTGCTTCAGGTCCCAGATGCGCATGGTCCCATCCTCATACCCCACCACCGCTCGCTTCCCTGGGTGAGACAGAGCCAGCAGATAGAGCCAGAGCTCCCCTTGTCCCTCCACCTCCTGGCTCAGCAACAGACTGGCAGAAGCAGGAGGGCAGATGATGACAGCTGGGATCAGTCACAGAGCTGCTGACATTCCCCACCCAACAGCTCCTGTGCCTCACCATCAGGCAGGATCCTGCCACATGTGGCTGGGCATGCAGGGCCCTGGAACGTTTTGCAGTCTCCGCTAGGGATCTTCCACATCCAGGAGTTCCCATCAGCTGTGCCCGCCAGAAGCACATGGGCTTGAGGGTGCCACTCCATCCACTGGGCAGAGAGAGGGACAGACAGCATCATGGGGGTGGCATCCCCCCTGCCACCCAGGTGAGTCCCAGATGCCAGACCAGGAGCTCCCCACAGCACCAGAGGTCCCACCACTCACCTCCAAGTCTCCCACCTCAAAGGACCACACTTCTTCCTTGGCATCCACCCGCCATACTTTGATAAGACCAGACATGTCACCCGTGGCCACAAACACAGAGTCGTGACTGAAGCCGGCACAGGTGACCGAGTCCTTGTGTCCTGAAGACATGGGGGACAGAGACTGCTCAGGCCAAGCCATGAAGGACAGCCAGGAGCCTGACTCCAGCAGAGCATCAGCTGGGAAAGAGCACGTCCAGAGAGACACGGCTGGGAGGAGACACAGCCTCTCACTTGGACAATTTCAAGTGCCTCACCTGAGCATTCAAACAGGAGCTCTCCATCGCTCACACGCCACACAAAAGCCTTGTCGTCCTCCCCACCTGTCACCGCCAACGTGTTGGTCTTGGGGTCGAGGCTCACACAGAAAACAGAAGCTTCACAGAAGAATAAAGACAGGCTGCATGGCCTGGATGCCACTCATGCCCCACCTGACATTCCCAGGGGATCCAAACCCCACATAGCACTGGGTCTGGGCAGGATATCAGCAAGCTGAACCTCCCAACCCAAACCAGTGGGAATCAATTCTTCCCATGGAGGAAAAGCAGCACAGGCTGTCTGCTGAGCCCAGGGCGAGCTGCCACGGTAAGCGGCCCAAATGGCTTCTCTACCAGAACGTACGGTAGAAACAAGCGCAGCTGAAGGCAGCACTGAGTCAGGACGGCTGTCCCAAGAATGGCTAGGAGACAACTGCCTGGCAGACACCTGCTGCACCCCCTTACCCTGGGGAATGCCAGGGAGGGAGCAGGCCCTGAGGGAGACCCCCAGCTGCGGCTACCTGTGCCCATCACTCACCCGAGTGGAGGGAGAACGTGACCTCGCTGTCATCCTGTGCCTCCATGCTGTCCTCCACCCCCTCATCGTCCTCCGTCTCCCAGGCCTCAGCGCTGGGCTCTTCCGCCCCCTCGTCATCAAAGTCTACGTCCTCCATCTCGTCAGCCAGGTCATCTGCAGAGAGCAAAGGTGAGAAGGCAGCTCGAGGCCTGCCCGGCTCGGCCCTTCCAGGGCAGGCGGCTGCGGCCACGAGGGACCTGAGGGACGGGGCAGCGCGGGGGGGACGCGCGATCCCGATGCCGCCGCGGCCAGGAGCCCCGGAGCAGAGGAGCTGCAAAGGAGCGAGGCGCCACCCGGGGAGAGGCCGCGGGCTGAACGGGTCGGGGCCCGTGGCCCGGCCTGGCGCAGGGGCGGGGCCGGAGCGGGCCCGGTGCCCCGGCGGGAGGCCGGAGCCCCCGCAAGTCCTGCCCGGTGCGCAGCGCGGTGCGCCCCGTCTCACCCGGCCCGGGCGGGCCCAGCTCCACCACCTCGATGATCTCCTCATCGCCGTGGAAGCTCAGCGCCCCCGGGCCCTCGGCGGGCTCCATGCCGGCCTGCCCGCGCACCCCACCCCGCCGCCGCCGCTGCCGCCGCTTCCGCCGGTCGCCCCGCCCCGGCCAATCCCCGCCCGCCGCCCTCCCGCCTCAGCCAACTCCGACCCGCGTCCTTACCCGGGCCCCGCCCTTTCCGCCAGCCGGGTAGCCCGCCCCCGCCCCACGCGGTGTGCTCTGGGAGCTGTAGTTTCCCGCGCGCCGCCCGGGCAGCTCCGCCCCCCGGCAGCCCAGCGCGCGGGCGCCAGCTCCCGGCATGCAGCGCAGGGGCCGCGCGCCTGCCCGACCCGCCATGGCGGCGTTGCTCGGCGGACTGCGGGGTAACGGCGGGCGGAGCGCGGGGGGGCGGAGCGCGGTTGGGGCCCCGGGAGCATCTCGCCACCACCCTCAAGGCACGGCCCCGCGGCCCCCGGCGCACAGCCTCGGGGCGCCCCCAGGGCCGGCCCCGCCCCGCCCGCCTGAGGAGAGGCCCTGCGGTCCCGCCCCCCGCGCGTGGCCCCGCCCCTCAGCCTTGCCCCCACCCGGCGCGGCTCTAGCCCCGCCCCCCCGCCGCGGGGGCACGAAAGGGGCTAGGACAGGGGCAGAGGCGGGAGCCTCAGGCAGCTTGGGCTGCGCCCCCTACAGGCTGCCACATGGCTGCCCCTCACTAACACCTCTCTCACACCTCTCTCCCCACAGGGCTGCTGGTGGCGGTAGGACCAGCAGCGGGTCCTTCCAGGCCTTGGGCGTCGCTGGCACCTCCG
Source organism: Falco cherrug (assembly GCF_023634085.1). Classification (NCBI taxonomy): domain Eukaryota; kingdom Metazoa; phylum Chordata; class Aves; order Falconiformes; family Falconidae; genus Falco; species Falco cherrug. The sequence goes on along the minus strand of NC_073704.1, from coordinate 26,144,101 downwards.
GGCACACGGCTGTTCAGGCAGAGCTGCCACCGGCTAGTGGGGCCACAGGCCAGCCCGGAGCCTGGCCGTAGCAGGCTCCCCGAGGGGGTGGAGTACATCCCCACACGCAAGGCCAAGAACCCAATGAAGCCAGTGGGGGTGGCCTGGTGAGTGGTTTGGGCAGCGGGAGAGGCTCAGCACTGGGAGGCTCCACTATTCTGTGGGGTCTGGTTTGGGACCAAGGGGGCCCCAGACAGCTGCGGTGCCAAGCAGGGGGGTGTCCATGCCACTCTAGGGTGGCACAGAGCCCTTGTTTCCCCAGCAGCTCCCTCCATCTCCTGCCTACTGGCTGTCCTGCAGGGCCATCGGATTGCCCTCTGGCATCATCCTCTTCCTCCTGGCCAAGCGCGAAGTGGACAAAAAACGTCTGGAGCAGCTCAAAATCCGCCAAAAGATGATGGAAGCCAACCAGGGCGAGTACGAAACAGAGCGATACAAGAGGGTGGCCAGGGGAGCATAGCCAGGTTGCCCCTGCCCCCAGCCTGGCACCTGTGATACCTTGAGGGGATGTCAGCCTCGTGTGACATGCAGCACTGGCACCTGCCCTCCCTGTCGACCCAGCAGGCTGGGTGTGGGGCTGGGTAGGGACAAATAAACCTTATCCTCAGTGAGTGGAACAACTTGGTGCCGCTGCGGTCACTCCCTCAGTGCTCAGCCTGCCCCCACAGCGCAGGGGCCCAGCTCCTCTGCCACCAAGGTTCTGCCCACAAGGGCAGACGGGTACAGGCAGGGGAGGGAGGCCAGGCCTGGAGCAGCTTGACCTTGTTTTTTCCACCCCAAAGTCAGGTTTGCACTGCCCCACACCACAGCCTCCACTGAGGCTGCCCACGGGTTTTTTGGGGGAGTCGCCACACCAGTAAGACTGGGACTGTCTGGAAAATTAAAGTGTTTTATTTAGCAAGTGCAACTTTGCCCATGTCCGTGGCTCCAGGGCATCTGCAACGTGAGCTCTGCCACGAGTCCCTCCACGGGTGTCCCAGCTGCCCCCTGCCCACGCTAGGCACTGCCACAGCACAGGAAAGGGGGCATGGCCAGAGCAGTGTTTAAGGCACCAAGTGGTGACACCAAACGGGCTCTGTCAAAAAAATCCCAACACAATCCCAGCGGACACTGTCAGTTCCCCACACCCCAGCAGGACTGTGGCAGTCCACTGCCAGCCTGGCACTGCCAGCAGGGCCTCAGCAAGCAGTGCTGAGGCTGGGCATTGCCTAAACACTGGCAGCCAGTCTCCCCCACCGCCCTTGGAGGCTTGTGGCAGGGTGATCAAGGGAAGCAGTTTCCTTAGCAGCCTACGGGTAGGGATGCTAAAGCATTAGGAGTCATGGGAAGTGGCCATATCCTGTACAGAGGCCAGAGGAGGGGTGAGGGGTAGTGGGGGTTGACAGGAGTGGTCCCAGGGCTAATCCCGGCCCACGATCTGCAGGAGGAACGTGAAGATGTAGATGATGTCAGTGTAGATAGTGAGGGCACCGTAGACATACTCCTCGGGGCTCAGTGTGTTCTTCCTGTTCCCCAGCACAAGTTGGGTGTCATAGGCAAGGAACTGGGGGGGCAGAGGGTGTCTCAAGACAGGAACCAAGGCAGGGGGATTCCCCCCTACCCAGTCCTTACCTGATACCCTCTGCCCATCCCAGCCATCAACTCACCAGGGTGAAGGCAATGGCACCAATGGCCGCGTACAGCATATGGAGCCAGGGCACCTGCGCGGGGAAGGGGACATGGGCAGGGTGAGCCAGGTTGCTGGCACGCAGCAGACACGGCAGGGCAGGTCCTGCCCGCACCTGGCTACCGAGGAGCTGCTGCTGATGCCGACGCACCCTCTCCCTGCAGGCAAACTGCCTCTGCCGTGGCCAGCACCACACCCTGCTTCCTGGCAAAGAAGGACCACCCAGCCCCCCCTGCCCATACCACCCCTGGGGACACCTGTGGCACCCCACAGCCCCTCTGTCCTCCCCACTCACATATTTGAAGGAGAGGACGATGGCTGTGACAATCCCAGTCACCATGACCACGATGCCCAGCACGCAGAAGAGCCCAGGACATGATGTAAAATCAACCTGCCGGGGCAGGGGGACACATATGTCACAGGAGAGCCCAGGTGTCCCCACCACCCACCTCCCTGCGCCTGGACCTCCACAGGGCAGGGCACATCCCCCTACTTGCCTTGGTCTGGAAGCAGAAGATGGTGACAATGATGGCCACAATGGCAGTGATGAGCATGGCGATCAGGACGGCATTGGTTCGGTACATGCTGCAGATGGAGGGGACACCAGAGTCACCCCACACTTAGGCATCCTCCTGCCAGGGGGGTGTTGGTGACACCCCCCCCAGCCCTGATCCTGGATAGGGGCCCCTCCATCCCCAAGCCCAGGGGACCAGAATGTCCCCCAGCTCCTGGCAACCTCTCATTTGAGCCAGCTGCATGGCCAGGACAGGAGGGCCCCAGTTCCTGTCACTGCAGCGTCCCCGGGGCGTACCTGGCGATCGTGCCTGTCATCAGCCCCATGGCCAGCGTCTGTGGGAGAAGAGAGAAGCGTGGGCTCAGCAGACTGAGCGGCACCATGGTGGCCAGCAGTTCCTGGCTGCCCCCCACCTGCCCACGCACCCCCCTGTCCCTCCCAGCCCGCCTGGGGAGCTGGGATGCCACGGGGGCACCCCCAGGCCCCCCCTGCCAGCCCCAGCCCACTCACGAAGATGCTCAGCAGGATGATGTTCCAGGGGAAGCGTCTCCTGGGGATGAAACAAGGAGAGAGAGGTGAGCTGGTGACAGGGGCCACGTTACGTCCCCCTGATCCTCATGCCTCAGGGGCAGCGCCAGGCAGGGACACCCCCTCCTGATGACCTGGAGACACCCCCCATATCCACTGTGTGGGTATGCCGCTGGGACACCCCCAACCCCAGGGGTCCCAGCCACCAGCAACTCACCGGGGACCCTGGCAGCAGGCCAGCACCAGGTAGGTCACCAGGAACACACCACTGCAGAGAGAGATGGCAGGGGTCAGCCCTCTGACCCCCCACCAGGACCCCTCCTGGGCTGGGAGTCTGTGATTGTGGGGTGCCAGCTAACAGATGGCACCCCAGAGGGGGCAGGAGCTGGCAGACCCCCTACTCACTACGAGGCATAGTAGATGGCAACGTTCCTCTGGACAAAAGAGCGGACAGGGGAGCTGTGGGATGGGAGAGACGAGCGTGAGGGAAGGGGGACAGCAACTACTGTCCCCCCAGAACCCCACCCCAGGGGCCAGGCTCTCCCTTTTTGGGGGCAAAGCTAAGGAAGGACCTTCCACTCACACAAAGGTGAACACGGCAATGATCCCCACCGTCACCAGCAGCTGCAGGGAGATGATAGCGTAGACCTGCAAGAGATAGGGCGGTGAGCACCCAGCCCCCCACCCTGACAGGCACCCCCCACCCTGACGGGTGTCCCCAGCTGCCCAGGACTCACCTTGCGGATGAAGGTGTGCCGGACTTTCTTGTCATCCCAGTCAACCGATTGGAAGGGGGAATCATCCCCGATGGCACTGTCGCCTGCAGTGGGGGACACCTCTCAGCACCAGAGTGGGCTGCACAGCTCCCCCATAGCATCCCTGTTTCTAGTGCCCCCCCAAAAAATACCCAAGCTGCCCCCACTTACCAAACCGAATAGGCATGGTGGGCATGGCCATCCCCGGCTGGGGGTACCCCCCTGGCTGTGCATACCCCCCTGCTGCAGGGTACCCCCCTGGCTGTGCATACCCCCCTGCTGCAGGGTATCCCCCAGGCTGCGGGTACCCCCCAGCGTAGTGGGAGGGCTGGGGGTACCCCCCTGGTGGTGGGGGGTAGAGGGGGTTCTTGTCGTCGTAGGGAGGGGGTGCGTTGGGCTGCGCCATGCTGGCTCCCAGTCTCCCACAGGCACCTGGAGGCGAGAGAAGGTGGTGGGGAGGGGGGTGTCAGTGCAGGTCCCCCTCCCTGGGCAGTACGCATTCCCAGCAAGTGAAGCTGCAAGTGCAGGGACACAAGGGACAGTGGAGCCACAAAACCTCCGCCTCCCACTTTAATAGCAGCTTCTAACTAATGACAAGCTGGCCTCAATGCCAGCAGGTCAGTGAGACACAAGGGACATTCGGCCAGCTGGGGCCACCAGCATTCCTGTGCCCTGAGTCCTGCGTCAGTAGCCAGCCACCGGCAGGGCAAGGCCACGAACTGACTCAAGCTGTAGCAGGGACATGACCTCTCTGGTGAGGGTATGACCCCTCTGGGCTCTGCAGCCCACCCCGCCATCGCTGACCCACGCAGATCCCCCACTGCCCACCCCTCCATTTTGGGGGTGCCCCCCACCCAGCAGCCCAGTGGGTCACGCAGGGGCTCCGGAACTCCTGAGTCCCCCCAGGGAGTTACAGGGACAACTGCCACCCACGTCACCTCAGATGGAGGTGGACACGTCCCCGGGGAGGGGAGCCAGGACCCCCCTGAAGCTGAACTCTCCACGCCAGCTGCACTGGGCCCCCTTGCAGAGCCCCCGGCAGCCATGAGCAGCCAGCCTGGGCCCAGGGCCAGCTGCTGGGATTAGCCCTTGGAGGAGGAGGAGAGGGAGAAAGAGGAAGAAGACAGGATCTCCAAGGCCAGGAAAACAATGGCACTGCCAGGAGCCGGTGCCAGGCCTTTACCCGTCTGCCACCCCCCGGCACTGCCACTGGCGGATGCCCACCCCAAGCCCCAGGCAGATGCCAGAACCCGCCACGTCCCCTCTGCCTGCAACAGTGACGTCCCCTCTGCCTGCAACAGTGATGTGACCCCAGGACCATCCCTGGGAAGGAACCAGGACTGGACTCCTCTGGGAGTGGGCTGGGAGACGACTGGGTGCTTCCTCCAGCATGACGTCAGTGCTTCCCATGGCTGGGCTGGGCGGGTGGCAGAGCAGGGGGGCACACCCGAGCCAGCCATGCCAGACCAGGGGGAGCAGCTCAGGGTCCATCCCTCCATCCTTCCCACCGTCTGTCCTAGCCACAGCAGAGCTGTCACGGCTGTGCCGCCCTTCTGCCATCACGAGGATGGCGGTGCTGAAAATAACCAGCACGGCACTGACCACCTGACCAGGAAGTTTCAATTCCACTGTTCTGCGGTTTCCCAAAAAACAGCCGGTGCCCCCCAGCACTGCTTCATCTGTAGCGCCTGGGAAGGGCCCAAAATAGGAGCCTGACCCCAGGAAAACCCCTGTGGCTGGCACCTGGTTAAGGGGAACCAGAGTCCCTAGGAGAGAACCCACGCACCTAGGGAAAGCGGGACTTACCTGGCCAGCACATGGTCACTGTGCAGGTCCCACCCTGGAGGCGTCCTACCCTATGCCCATGGCCAGCACCCTGTGGCCAGGGTCTGCCAGTTGCCCCAGTCCCCCCTGACCCCACGCCACTGGGGTAGCCTTGGGAACAGGGAAGGAACCAGCCTGACGGGTCCCTGTGGCCGCCGCACCCAGAGAGGCAGGCAGCACCCTGCACCCTCCCGGGGCTACAGCACAGCACAGCCCCAAAAGCAGAGGTCACCAGCTCAGTGGCCCTGGCATGACGTGCTGTCCCCGGGGACAGGGTGCTGTTCTGCACTGGCACTGTGACTCAGCACAGATAAGGCACACGTGGTGGGGACCAGGGGCGCAGGCGGGTGTCACCCCCGGCACAGCCCCATCAGGCAGCGTCTCCGCTGGCTGCCTTGGCCTTCCTGCCAGGCTCAGGCTCCTGCCACCAGCTCTGCGGGGACCCTGGGGCACCAAGGGCCACCTTGGGGGGGGATCAGCGTTTGGGGGGGGGGGCAGGGGAGGGGGCGGCCAGGGCTCCCCACTTTCCCCATGGCTCCCCACAGTGAGGCTGCCTGGGAAAGCATTTGACTTCCCAGAAGAGCCTGGAAGCTCCCACCAGTATGGCACTGCTTGGGAAGGCACGGCTTGGGACAGCACAGCCCGGGATGGCACAGCCTGGGACAGCACGGCACGGCCTGGGACGGCACGGCACGGCTCAGTACAGCACAACTCCGTACAGCACGGCCCAACAGAGCACAGCACAACTTGGCCCAGCCCGGCCCAGCTCAGCTCGGCAGGGCTCACGCCGGGGGGGTCAGTGCGGCCCCCCCCCCCCCCGCTCACACGACACGAGTTTGCAGGAGCTCAGCATCGCCACCGCGCCTCTGTCCGCGCCCCCTGCCCGCCTCCGCGGGGGACGGCGGTGCCCCCCTGTGCCCCACGCCAGGAGCCCTCACACCGTCCACAGCCGGTCCCCACGCACCCCCCGCGGTGCCACGCCGCACCCTGCCGGGCACCGACCCGTGCCACCACCACGGGCTCCGTGGGGGACACCCTGCACGGCATAAAAGGGCGCTGCCACCCCTGTCCCGCCCCGAACCACCCCACACCGCGCCCCTCCGCGATCCCGTGGGGTCTGGAAAACGGCATCAGATCCCGCCCGTGGGGGTCCCGTCCCCCCGCGTCCATGCCCGCGGGGTCCCACCCCGTCCCCGCGCTCACCCGCCGCGCCGCACCTCGCCCCGAAGTGCCCCACCCGCCCCGGGGACGGGGCTGGGGGGGTCGCAGCGCGTTCCCGCCGTTCAGGGACCAGCCTCCCACCCTCGCCCGGACCCCGCCGCCCGCCGGGACGCTCGGTGCGGCGCTGGGACACCCCCCCGCACCGGCTGCGGGCCCGGAGGGGGCCGGGACAGGGGGGTGGGGGGGGGGCAAAGGCGGCCGGAACCGGGCCGGGGGGGAGCCGGGGGAACGAGAGGAACCGCGGGGTGGGGGACGGGGGTCTCCGTGCCCCACCCGTGTCAGCGGCCCTACCTGGGAACCGGGAATGGCGGGGGGAGCGGAGCGGGGCCGGGCCGCCCTACCTGCTGCGCGCTGCTCCGCCGGGCTGTGGCCGCGACGAGCCGGGACGGGGCGGACGGGGCGGGGGAAGGCACCGCCCGCCGCGCCCCCCTGCGGCGACTCCGCGCCGCTGCGCCCCGGGGTGCCGCGGAGGCCGGGCGGGGGGCGCTCCCCTCCTGTTGCTGCCCGGGACGGACCCCCTCGACCCCCGCCCGCCGAACGAGGCGCCAACCGCCCCGCCCGCGCCCTCCCTCCTGCTGGCCCTGACGTCACTTAGGGACCCCCTCCTCCGCTCAGTGACGTCACTGGGGGGACACCTTTTGCGGCGCTGGGGAGAGGGGAATCCCCTCCTCTCTCTGCCGGTGACGCGGCCGGTGTGTCCCCCCTCCCCGGTCCCCGCGGCAGTGACGCAGCGTGACCAGCAGGGGGCGCGGCGGGTGCGGCGGCGGGGGGCGGTGGCGTGACGCGCGGGGAGGCGGGGCGGGGCGGCATGGCCGCGGGGCGCGGGGGGCGGCACCCGGGCGATGGCGGGGCCGCGCTGCGGGTGGCGGTGGCCGGTGCCCGCGGGCTGGGGGCTGCCTGCCTGCGCCGCTACCTGCCCCTCCGCCGCCTGGCCCGCCGCGCCGCCGCCGCCCTCATGGCCCTGGCCGGCCCGCTGCTGTTCCGCGTGGGGTGAGTGTCCGCCGGTGCGCCCCGCCGGGAGGGAGCCACCGCCGCCCGCCTTTGTTCTGCCTGCGGCAGGAAGGGCCCGTTCTCCGCTGCTTGTGCAGAGCTCCCCGGCGATGCCAGCGGGGCCAGCCCGGCGTGCCCCGGCCCCGCTGGCATCGGGAGGCCGGGCTGGGGCTGGGGGTGGGCAGCCGGCCAGCCCTCCACGGGTGCTCAGCCCGCCCAGGTCGGCGGGGCGAGGGCAGGCGGTGTCAGCCCGGCTACCGGGGGGGCTTTGCGGGGCCGGGAATCACCCACCGGCTCTCCGAGCACGGTGGCGGTCACCCTCGTCTCTGACGCCCTTCCCCGCCCCGGGGCTCCTTTCCTCGGGTCTGATCATTAACCCACCCCGGTGCCCAGCCGTGGCCCTGCTGCCCGGTGCTGCAGGAGCACCCGCTGCCCGGCTTCGGGCTCCCACCACCCCCTAGATGCAGGAGACCCCCAGCTTCTGCCAGGATCCCTCCTGCCATGTACCTGCTGGTGCTGGTGCGGAGGGTGTAACCGCCCAGGGGGATGCCTTTGGCCCAGAGACGGGCTTTACAGCCCGGGGCTTTGCATGTCCTTCTTGGCACTGGTTTCCAGCCCCAGCCCAAAATGCTGCTGTATAAACAGGGGGTCCCCCTGGACCCCCAGCCTGCGTCCGTTGCACCCCTGCATGGCACATGCCATGGGGCATTTGTAGCTTCCCTTTTCCCCAACCACTTCGGCCCCCGCTTCCCTTTTTCCCAGGGCTGTGGCACCCAGGGCCAGCCCTCAGAGCAGGGTCAGCCCTGGGCATGGCCCTTCTGGCAAGGAAGGGGACACACCGCACAACACACCCGGGGATGCCTGGCTGTCAGAGTGCTGCTGCAGGCAAATCCCTGAAGCTCCAGCCCTTCCTAGCGAGCAGAGCCCTCCTGGACAAAGTGACGGACACCCCCGCGGTGGTGACGGACACCCCCGCGGTGATGTCACCCCTGGCCCTTGCTGCCCAGAGCAGCTGGGGGGACATGCCTGAGGAACTGATTCTGCCCTTGCTGTAGATCAGGGACAGGGGAGGGGGAACGGATGCCACCTTCAGCCCCCACGCATGGGAAGGTGACCTCGTATGTGTGCCCTGTGGGGGTCATGGCCCTGGCAGCAGCTCCCCCCGCAGCTGGACTCCTTGGAGGGGCTGGGGTTTAACGCCAGGCGGTGTCTGCCCTCCCCAGGTACAGCCTGTACGCCCGCACACGGCTGGGCTACCTCTTCTACCAGCGGCAGGTGAAGAAGGCCCGGGAGCGGTACCCACATGGCCACTCTGTGCCCCAGCCCTGCCGCTTCCCTGGTGAGTCCTGGCAAGCCCCACCACTGCCGTGACCCCGTCGTGTCCCCCCACACTGGCACTTCAGGGTGGAGAGGGGTTGCCATTGCCAAATTGCCCAAAGCATGTTTAACTGAGAATTTGATTTAAGGTGTGGGGAGTTTGGCCTGTCCTCCCCTTTCCTGGGCAGGGGCGTCGTGCCCTGATGTCTGTCTGCCTGTCCATCTATCTATTCATCTCCTCCACCCCCAGGGTTGAAAATCCTGCCCATTCCCGTGCTCTCCAACAACTACAGCTACCTGGTCATTGACACTGGCTCTGGCCGGGCGGCCGTCGTCGACCCCTCAGACCCGCTGGCTGTGCAGGTGAGACCCCCACAGCCCCCCCAACCCAGTGTTCGGGTGTCCCCAGGTGAGGGTTGGCATCTCTGGCTTTTTTGGGGGGAAAATCTGTCCCTAATCTTCAGCCTTTAGTGCCTGGGACAAGGTTGGAGGGTGGCAGGGCTTGTTCAGTCTCTGGGGAGCTGGGGGAGGGTTAAGGGTCTGTGTCCCCCCAAGATCTGTCTGTCTGTTCCCTCCCCCCATTCCCAGGCTGCCATTGAAGAAGAGGGGGTGATGCTGGAGGCCATATTCTGCACACACAAACACTGGTAAGGGGCAAGAGGGGGCCCTGAGGGCGTTGGTGGCTGCTGTGGAGGGTGCCCGAGCTGAGGCAGCCCCCAGCCCTACCCCCCAGGTTGCAAGGGGTGGGGGAATATGGGGGGCAGCACATTTAGGGGCGCTGATCTCCCTGTCTGCAGGGACCACAGTGGGGGTAATGCAGCACTCTGCCAGCAGCATGGATCCTGCAAGGTATATGGCAGCGCCCTCGATGCCATCCCAGAGCTCACCAAGTAAGTCCTGCACCCCACATCCCCCACAGCACCCCTGTAATTTTGGGGGAGTGTGCGTCAGCCCAATCACCATTGTCTGCTTCACCCACCCACCAGTCCCTGTAGTACCACGTTGTCCTCTTCATGGGCAGAGACCTGACACACTTATGACACTAGTGCACCAGGAAAGGGTTGTATGGGGAGGTGGGTGTTTTGAGGTGCTGGGGCGGGGGGCACCCTGACCATGCACCCTGTGCCTGGTGCAGCCCACTTGCAGACCGGGAGAAGGTGAGCGTGGGCTGCCTGACCTTCGAGGCGCTCACCACGCCTGGCCACACTGTGGGCCATATGGTGTACGTGCTGGATGGCGGGCCCTTCGGCGGCCCCCCCTGCCTCTTCTCTGGGGACCTCCTCTTCCTTGCTGGCTGTGGTGAGTGTGCCCAACCCCAGACCTGGGTGGCTGGGCCGGGGGGATCAGTCCTGCCCTGGGAAGGGCTTGGGGGGACCTCCCCAATCCCCTCCCCATGACAGGTGGTTGTGTGGTGGTCCAGGCAGGCTGTTTGAGGGCTCCCCTGAGACCATGCTGGCCTCCCTGGACGTGGCTGTGGGCTTGGGTGAGGACACACTGCTGTGGCCGGGTGAGTGTCCCCAGCAGTGAAGCAGAGCTGTCAGCGTCCCCCCCAGCCCCTGCTGCCAAGCTGGGATGCCAGACAGGAGCAATGCTAAAGGGTACAGGGGTCCACAGGCCATGAGTACGCGCTGGAGTGCCTGACCTTCGCCAGCCTCCTGGAGCTGGACAACCCCGCGCTGGAGCAGAAGCTGCGGTGGGCAATGCAGCAGCGTCAGGAGAAGAGGAGCACGGTGAGGCTGGGGGGGTCCCCTCGCTGCAGCCCCTACACCCCAGCACCTTGTGGGATTCCCCATCCCTTGGCTGGAATGCTGCACCCCAGCACCCCCTGCATGGCAGGGTGCGTAGGGGAAGGTGGTGTTGGGGGGGGGTCCCATGCTCTGGCAGGGGTCTGAGCGGCTGCCCCCACAGTGCCCCTCCACGCTGGGGGAGGAGCAGACCTACAACCCCTTCCTGCGGACCCACCGGCCGGAGCTGCAGGCGGCGCTGGGGCTGCGGCAGGGCAGGGGGGAGCACCCCGACGCCTTCCGTGCCCGTGTCCTCAAGGAGGTGCGGCAGCGCAAGGACCTCTACAAAGCCACCTAGACCCACCCCCCCATCTTTCCATGGGGCCGGGTGCTGCTTGGACACAGGGGGCCTGAAGACTGTGTGGTTTGATTTGCTGTATATCTCCCTCCTGGGGTGCTGAGCTGGGGAGGGAGTGGAGTGCACACCCCCACCCCATGGGCACCCACCTCCATGGGCACCCCATAAGTGATCCCTGCCTTTGCTCCCCCAGACTTGGGGGTCACCAGCTACCACGTGGAAGCACCTCGATGCCCCTTCTGGGTGTCTGTAGCCCCCCACCCCACTGCTGGGACTGTAGGGATGGCACCAAGGGCTTTTCCTGACCCACTCAGCCCCGTTTTTCTAGGAGCCTCCAATTCACACAGACACTGCTTCCCCCCAGCCAGCACTCAGGGAGCCCCCCCCTTCCCCTGCCAGCCCCCAGTGCCGTGCATCTCCTTTGGGGGCAGGGGCTGGGATGGAGCCAGCAAGGGGAGGGGGGGGCAGCACTACCTCCAGGCAAGGGGCTCTTCTCCAGCACCCCATGCTTGGTGCCGGAGCCCCCCCTGCACACACACACGCACAGATAAATGGGGCCATGGGGGCACGCTGGTGGGGTGCTGCTGTACTGGGGACTGGATACCCACCCAACACCCCCACCCCACCCCCAATAAAAGACTGGATCGGATTTGTACCTGTTTGGTCTTTTCTCTGCGCGGCCGGTGCCCCCCCCCCCCCCCGCGAAACCCCACTGCGAGGTGGCTGCCCCTTTAAGAGGCGGGGCCAGGCCGTTGCTATAGAAACGGCTGAGGCGTCGCAGAGGGGTACCTGGGTCCGGTCCGGGCAGGTCTGGGGGCCGGGGGGAGCCCCGGGGCTCGGCCGGGGGACTCGGGGGTGTTGGGGAGGCTGCGGAGGGCCGGGGGTGAGGATTGGGGGGCGACGGGGGCTGGGAGGGGCGGTCACTATGTGCCCCCCAGGGTTACACATGTGGGCACGGGGGGTGTACCGCGGTCTGGGGGAGACGTGCAGCCCCCTTACCGGGGGGTCCGGCAGCAGGAGCCCCCAGGCTGGGCATGGAGCCCCCCCGCGAGTGCCGGCAGGAGACCCCAGCCATCAGGGAGGCAGCCGCCGAGTTCCTGAGCCTCATCGGTGGGTCCCCGGCCCCGCGCTCCCCCGCGTCCCCCTACGCCGTGCCCTGGGGATCCTCGGTGCAGGGGTGGGGGCCGTCGGGTCCGGCAGGAGGAGGACGGGGCGGGGGGGCTTAAGCTGGATAACACGGTGAGGGGCTCAGCCCGGGCTGCAGGGCGGGGGGAAACTGAGGCAGGGGGTGCCCCGGGCAGGGGTGACGGCCCCCCCCGCGCAGGGCCGGAGGAGCTGGAGCGCTGCCTGTTCGCCGAGACGCTGGCGGTGGTGGCCGCGGAGGGACAGGCGGCGGGGCAGCGGTGGGCGGCAGCCCGGTGGGCGCCCTACGAGCGGGAGGGCGCGCCGGCACGGCGCTGCCTGCTGGTGCAGGCCGGCTCCCGCAGCAGGCGGCACGGCGTGCCCGCCTCCAGCACGCTCAAAGGTGAGCCGGGGTGGGGCGTGTGCCCCCCCGTCCCCAGGGCTGGAGCATCCCCGTCCCACCGGCCCCCAGGGCTGGGGTGGTGGGCACTGCTGCAGCGCCAGCAGGGTGGACTGAGTGTGGCTCTACTCTGCCAGCCTATGTGACCCTGCAGCTGGAGACCCTGGAGCAGGAGGAGCAGGAGCGCCTGGAGGTGACTGGTGTGGCAGTGGCTGTCCCCTTGCATGTGTCGTTCCCCCCCTGCCCTGGGGTGTGCCCTGCAGCTATGCCCTCCTGGGGGCTGTACCCTATGCAAGGTCGTTGCGGGCAGCTGGGTGTCCCCTCCCCAGCTGGGATACCACCTCTGTCCCACCAGCTTGGTCCCCACCCCCTCCTCTGGGTGGCAGCTGGGGCAGAGAGTTTCCCATAATGCATCTGGTGTGGTACCCTGATTGAAAGGGGTGCTGGGATGTGCCACCTCAGAGAGGGGGTGCCCTGGCTCTACCCTCCACCCTGTGTGTGTCCCGTCCCCCTCCATTCTGCAGCTCAGAGCACACCCCATAGTGAGAAGGACCCACATGGTGAGCCACCAGCATGGGATGACTGTCACAAAGAACTTCCAGGAAGGAAAGGTGAGGGGGGGGGGGGGGGGCGGGGAGTGGAATGTCTCACTCCTCTACCCACCAGATGGGTCACATCCTGGGGTGGGATGCGGTGCATGGGGCTGGTGAGGCTGTAGCTGTCCCATGAGGTGGCCAGGTCTCTCCACAGGCAGAGCCACACTGCTGGAGCTTCTCCTACAGCTGGGCCGAGCTGCAGGGGCTGGTGCTGGAGGGGGCCAACCTGCTGCTGCTGCGGGTGATGGCGTGCCGACAGATAGTGCCTCCTGGTCTCGTCTTCCCGACCATTGACACCGAGGGCCACCTCTGCACCTCCAGCTACGTGAGCTGCTGGCCAAGGGGGGCCTGTGGGATGGGGAGGTCTGGAGCAGCTTGGGGTGCCAGGGTGGGAAGTGGGAGATGGGAGTGAGTAGAGTGTGGCTGACAGCATGGGGGGACTTGGGGATGGCACCCAGGGCCAGAGGTGACTCCAGGACAGGGGTGACCCCTGTCTGTGCCCCCCAGTGCCCCCTGGGCATCCAGCAGCAGGCAGTGGGCTCAGCGGAGGCAGAGGTGTTTGTGATCAAGCGAGCTGTGCACACCAGCACTGGCGTCTCCACCATCTGGCACAGCAGCTTCCTCCCCAGCGGGTATGGATGGGAGTCCGGCCGGGGGCAACCCCAGCCCTGTGGAGACCCAGGAGAGGGGGTCACCAGCTCTTCCTCCTGCAGGCGTTTGGCCCGGATGGAGCAGGTCGGCTGCCCGATGCTGGTGCTTCTGCAAGATGAGTCTGTCCTTGGCAAGACAGGTACTGAGGGGGAGGCTTCTGCCCCCCAGCATGGGCAGCCCCAGCCCGCTGTCTGGCAGCCAAGTGGGGAACACCCTGTCCTGCCTTTCTGCTGCCAGATGGGGTCGAGCCTCAGCCCCCCTTCCCCAAACAGCCCCTGGACTGGGAGGAGGACATCCAGCTCTGGTCCTGGTTCATGGACAGGAAGGTGAAATGGGGGAATGGGGACAGGGAGACATGGGGCTGTGCCACTCCCTAGCAGCGTCTCCCCCCGGGGTGCCCAGGAGGTACAGTGTGGGGGGCAGGCTGGCCAGCATCCTCTCCCACACCTCCTCAACTGTGGGAGAGGACTCAGGCATCCTGCCCTCCCCACCCTGGCACAGCACACAGGGTGGGGACACTGGTGCCTGTGCCCACCCTGGCCACCCCACCACAGGAGGAGCTGCAAGCGTCCCATGCCGCCTATGTCCAGCAGCACCCCGAGCTCCGGGCGCTGCTGTCTGACTTCCTCCAGGCCCTGCTCCTCCAGCAGCCCTGTGACCCCATCTCCTTCGCTGCCCAATTCTTCGCCCACCAGCAGCGCCCCAGGACCCCCTTCACCTCTACTGGGGCTGCCAGCCCCAGCCCCCCACCTCACCGCCCCCTGGCTAACAGGGAATAAAGCTGAGAGCGGTGCCTGTCCAGGCTTGTTTGCTTTGGGGAAACTGAGGCACGGGGAGGGCAGGGGGTGCTGAGTTGCATGCTAACGCGCCCCCATGCCAGTCTGGGGAGGACCCTGTCCACCTCCCAGCTGTTCTAGCCATTAATTGGGGTGGGGGGTGTCTGGGTCATACCCTGGAGCAGGGCCAGGCTCACATCCCTGTGCCCACCCCACCCCCACATCTCCTTGGGGGTAGACCCCGATGCCCACTTCTCTATGGGGCACAGCCTGTCTGGCAGAGGGGTGCCCCAGAAAGTCAGCTGGTGCTCCCCAGGCACCCATAGGTGCACCTGGGGTGCTCTCTCTCCCATCTCAACAGCCATGAGGGTCCTGGGGATGGGGTGCCTCACTTTTGTAGGCACAGCCTGACCTGCAATGACACTGAGCACCCCATCTTTGGGTGAAGGCCCCCCCACCCAGGGGTGGTGTGAGCACCCTGTGCCACAGAGCCTGCCTGCTGGGTGCTCCCCCCCCCCCAGCAGCTGAGGGTGCATTTTGACCTGCTCACGCGCTTATGCAACACTCCTGCTTCCTCCTCGCTCCTACTCCTCCGGCCTTTCCCCTACTCCCGTGGGGCCAGCCCTCCCTCCCCACGCGGTGGGACACTGTCCCCGGTCCCTCCAGCCGCCCATGGAGCAGGACCCCTGGCAGGTGATGGAGGCCGACATGCAGACATGCTCCGACACCCCTGGGCACACTGGTGTGGGTGCCCCGGGCTTGCACATGCCTGTGCATGCCAGGGGGGAGGGAGGTGCTGGGTGTCCCCCCCCCGCCTGACAGAGGGTGGGGGAACTGAGACCGTGCACATTCATAGCACCCAGCCCGCACTAGGCAGGGCCCCTTTCCCACCCCAGGTCTGCGGATAGGGAAGGAGCACTTCCTCCTCCTCCTCCTCCTCGCGGGGGCTGCAGCTGGGGGTGTCCTTTAAAAGCTGGACGGCAGGCATTGCACGCAGTGTTGAAAAAGGGGCCTCCCAGCACCATGTCCAGATCAGACCCAGCCACGGCATCGCTGGAGGCAGGTGAGTCCCATGACACTTGGGTCCCCTTGCACCTCCTTCCCTCCCCTAGATCCCCTTCCCTCCGCCCCAGAACACCACCTGGCTCTGCTCCCCCCACCCACCCACTGCCCCAGTGGGCACCATCCCCCTTAACCTGTCCTGGCTTCCCCACTTGGCCCATCCTCTGTTCCCCCAAACCACCAGTGATTTACCCACGCTCCCAGGACATAAGTGGGCTGGGGAAGGGGGCGGTTGGGACCAGTATGAGCCTCTTGTCCCAGTCTGCCCATCCAGCAGCAAGACCCAGAGCACGGTCCCCTCCTGTCCCTCCTGCCCAGAAATGCACTTATCTCTTGGACTTGTGAAAGCTGCGTGCGACCAGGGGGCTTTAGGGACACATGAGCTGGAGGTGGCATCTTACCCCTCTGGGTAGCCACTGACAGCCCTCATATACCACCCTCAGAGCCCCCCTGGGAAAATGGGGCTTGTCCCTCATGGGGCTCACTGGGCAGCGGCAGGGGGGACTGAGGGGAAGCTGGTTTCAGGGCTGCCAGCCCACCAGTGTCCTTGTCCTCCTCTCCTCTTCCTTGCCCTCCCTCCAGGCCTCACTGGGTCCCTGAACCGGGACAAAGCCCAGATTTACAGCACCGGCTGGAGCCCCATGCCCCCCCAGCACCCTGGTACCCGGGATCAGACCTACCTGGATGAACTCATAAGCATCCCCAAGGGCGGCGGGGTAGGTGCTGCCAGGCTGGCACCTCTGGTTGAGGGTGGGAAGAGACAGGGTGGGGGGCCAGTACCACAGGGATCTTGAGGTGGGGAGGCAAAGGGCCACCGCAGAGGGGGACACATGCCTGGGACTTGCCCTGGGGACCTCAGTGTCTCCAGACCTGGCTCAAGCAAATCCCAGCCCCAGGCTGAGTGTTTCCACATAAAGGTTTCCAGATTGGGAAACTGAGGCACAAGGCAAGGTGCTACCCAGCCGCAGGGATCACCCTGCTGCTTACGCACTGTCTGAGCTCCCCGGGGGGGCCCGTGGGGGTCCCCAGGGCTGCCTGCACCCCACCAGCTCCCCCATCCTCGGCTGGTCCCAGAGGCGGAAGGGAGAAGGGGAGGGAATGGGGGTTCCCCTGCCGGGAGGAGTGGTGAAAGCATGGCCCAGCAGCAGGAAACCACGAAGTGCAATTAACGGTGCCTGACAGCCCCGGGACCCCCTCCTTGTCCCAGCCTGGTTTCAGCTTTAGGAAACTCTGGGCTTTCACTGGTCCCGGCTTCCTCATGAGCATCGCATACCTGGACCCGGGCAACGTGGAGTCGGACCTGCAGTGTGGGGCTGTGGCGGGGTTCAAGGTGAGCCCTGGGCCCCCCCAGCCCCGGCATCAGGAAGCAGACGAGGGTTTTGTAACCTCTCCCACGCTAACGGCCGCCCAGCCCCATGGCAAGCCAGCCTCCCCAGCCTGAACAGCGGGAAGGGCATGGGTGGGGGGCCTTGGTGCTGGGGGAGGGCACCCAGGGGTGGGAGAGGGCCACCCCTCTGCCTGGGCTGGGGACCACCTCTAGCCCCTCCAGGCTTCTCTTCCCCATGTCCCTGGGCTGGTTGATAACCTTGCTGGGATCCCGGGAAGCCAGATCCTGCCTGGTGCTCAGCCCCTGCTACCTCCCTCCCTCCTGCCCCCCCAGCTGCTGTGGGTGCTGCTGTGGGCCACCATCCTAGGGCTGCTGTGCCAGCGCCTGGCCATCCGGCTGGGTGTCGTGACAGGGAAGGACCTGGGTGAGATTTGCTACCTCTACTACCCCAAGGTGAGCAACCACTGGGAATCCCCCAGGGGGTCACAGCCTGGGGGAGGTGCTGCATTTGGGCTGATGACAGTCCTGGCAGTGACTTGGGGGGCTGGAGAGGAGCAAGAAGATACTGTGACAGCCCCACCTTCCCCAGGGGCTCCCCAAAGCACCCCCAGCCCCAGTGCCCACACACTCCTGCAGTATAGGGGCCCAGGGTGTTGGAGGGAAGAAGCTGCCTCGGTGTCCTGGTCCCATCTGGGGACATGTGAACGCGTCCTCGGTGGGGGGGTGAGCCCAGGCGTCGAGGCAGCAACGCGCAGCTGAGACGCGGGATAAGCCTGGGCGTGTTGGTGCAGGGAGATGGGGGAGCTCAGGGAGGGGCAAACAGCAAAGGAGAGGGGGAGCTAGGGGTCCCTTCTAGGCAGCAAGGTCCTGAGGGGGGGGAATAAGTGATGGCTGATGTTGGCTGAACGACAGGTCCCCAGAAGGACGGCTGGATATGCCTCTCTGCCCTGGTGTGCCCCCTGAGCATCATATCTAGACAGCTGGGTCCTATCCTCAGCTCCCACTGGGGCAGGTATGGGGGTGGGGGAGGCAGGCTGGGATTTAGGATCCATCTTGCGCCCTGAGACTGTGTCATGGGACAGGCTGGTGGGGTGTCTCCTGGTGTCCCCATGCTGCTCTGGGTGGCTTGCTGCAGCCTGGGGACAGGGATCTCCACCCTGGAGGCTGTGCCAGTTCACCTGGGGCCAAGCTCCTCTGCGAGCTCTGGCACCTCATGGCACCCTGGCCCTGGCCCCTCCAGGTGCCCCGTGTGCTGCTTTGGCTCATGATCGAGATCGCCATCATCGGCTCTGACATGCAGGAGGTGATTGGGACAGCCATTGCCTTCAGCCTGCTCTCAGCCGGCCGGTGAGCTGCTCCATGGGGACTCCCACCCTCCCCCATGGCCCTGCTCTGTCGAGGGGGACATGTCTAATGCCCCCCCTTGCCATCCTGCAGAATCCCCCTCTGGGGTGGGGTCCTCATCACCATCGTGGACACCCTCTTCTTTCTCTTCCTCGACAAGTATGGTAAGTGCCAGGGTGGGGGGACAGGGGAGACGCTCACCTGGGAAGCCCTGGTGCCCATGTGGCACTGGTGTCCCCTGCTCTGCCCCACTCCATCTCTCGACCTCTCTAGGGCTCCGAAAACTGGAGGCTTTCTTCGGCCTCCTGATCACCATTATGGCCCTGACCTTTGGCTACGAGGTGAAGGGGGGAGCTGGGGATACCCCTTTCCCTGCAGGGCGCTGGCAGGGGACCCCTGTGGGGCATCCACACTGGCACTGGCCTGTAGTGGGCAGGCAGGGCAGCTCACACTGCCCCTTCCCACCGGTCCCCAGTATGTGGTGGTGAGGCCAGGGCAGGTGGAGGTACTGAAGGGCATTTTCCTGCCCTATTGCCTGGGCTGCGGGCGAGAGGAGCTGCTCCAGGCCGTGGGCATCATTGGCGCCATCATTATGCCCCATAACATCTTCCTCCACTCCTCCTTGGTGAAGGTGAGATAAAGGCACTGCCATGGGCACTGCCACCCCAGGAGTGTCTCAGGGGACACTTGATGGGGATCAGCTGGTCCTGGATGTGGGACAGGGGTGCTCACCTGACCCTGTGGCACCCATGTCACCCGCCATGCTCAGACACGGGCAATCGACCGATCCAAGAAGGAGGCGGTGCAGGAGGCCAACACGTATTTCCTGATCGAGTCCTGCCTAGCCCTTTTTGTCTCCTTCCTCATCAACCTCTTTGTCATGGCTGTCTTTGGCGAGGCTTTCTACCACCAGCGAAACGAGGATGTGGTGAGTGTCACTTCATGCCTATGGGGAGGTGATGGCTGTGCTAGCTGTGGAGACGGGCAGGGCGAGCATCTCTCGGAGAGTGGGTATCCTCCTGCCCCAAGTCATGGTGTGGCGGGGTCCCCCCATGCCTGTGGAGACTACTGGGTGGCCGTCACGCTCACGCCCACTGTGCCTTGCAGCACAACAAATGCATCAACAGCAGCGTCCGCCAGTATGCCAGCATCTTCCCCACCAACAATGAGACGGTCTCTGTGGATATCTACCAGGGGGTGAGTGACCCTGGGCTGTGCCCAGTGGGCATCTGTACCCACTGGGGGAACATAGTGCTCCCCTCATTGACCCCTGGGGCTGGGAGCTGCCGCAACCCTGCTGGAAGGCTGGGAGCTGATGGAAGTACCCAGGGTGGGGGTGATTTGGGATCCCCATGGGACTGTCTCTCCACAGGGTGTTATCCTGGGCTGCTATTTCGGGACAGCGGCACTGTACATCTGGGCCATCGGGATCCTGGCGGCGGGACAGAGCTCCACAATGACTGGGACATATGCGGGGCAGTTTGTCATGGAGGTGAGGGACAGGGATGCTGGCCCTTGCCCCCACAGGTAGCACGTGGGAGCGGCGGCAGGAAACACAGCTGGGCCCTGGGTGAGGGGTCCAGTTTGGCAGAGTTAATTGCCCCCCATGCCTGCAGGGAGCTGGGCATACAGCGATGCCCACCTGGTGGGTGGCAGCTTGCTCTGGCACCAAGGTCCTGGGTCCCCAGGAGGTGGGATGGGGACAGTGCCCACCCATTGCTGCTGCATGGCCACCCCCATTCCCTGTGACACCCTCCCCGAGGCACTCTGTGGATGCCCCACACAGTATTTCCCTGAGATCTTTCGCTTAATGAGCTGGAGCTGACATCTAGTGGGGCCCAGCAGCCCTGCAAAGGCTTGCTCAGTGCCCTGGCATGGAGGAAGGGGTGATGCCCCACATGTTCCTCCAACCCAGATTTGGGGGGTCCACCCTAGCATGGTGCCCCAGGCACAGCAAGGGGTGAGGGCACAGATTTTTCCTTGTCCCCAGGGCTTCCTGCAGCTCCGCTGGTCCCGCTTCGCCCGGGTGCTCTTCACCCGCTCCTTTGCTATCTTGCCCACTGTCTTTGTGGCTGCCTTCAAGGATGTCAGCCACCTCACAGGCATGAATGACCTGCTCAATGTCCTGCAGAGCATCCTGGTAAGGTAGTGGTGGGGGAGCACCACCTTCCCCCCAACACCCCAGCCTGATGGCTATGCCCCCTTCATCCCCCTCTCCTTCCAGCTGCCGTTCGCTGTCCTGCCCGTCCTCACCTTCACCAGCCTGCACCCACTCATGCAGGATTTCACCAACAGCCTGTGAGTGCTGGGGCACGGGGGAGGTGCGGGGTGGGTAGAATGGAGTGCTCCAGCCACAGGCACCCTCCTTTTGGCTCATCCTGTCCCCCAAAACCATGCCATGGGGTCAGTTGGTGTATGGGTATTGGGATGGTCTAATTCCTGCCTGTTCGCTCCCACCTGTTCAGGGCATCCAGAGTGGGACAGACCCATCACTGACCTCTCCATCCTCATCCAAATGCCAAGTGTGGCCCCCTCAGGCATCCCTGGGTCCTCAGCATCCTCCTAGCAACTGCCAGCCCTGCATTCAGAGGGTGGCCAAAGCCCACACCCAGACCCCCATTGTAGGGGTGTAGTATGGCCATGGGGTGCAGAAATGTTCTAGTTGGGGTTTTGCTCACCCACAAACCCAGATCCCCCAGTCCGCTGTGCCTGGTGGCATGCAGCTGGTGTGTGTGTGTGTGTGTGCTCTGCCCTGGCACTGATGCCCACTCCCCTGCCCGCAGCCTGGGGAAGGTGCTGATGACCCTCATCACGGGGCTGGTCTGCGCCATCAACGTCTACTTCGTGGTGGACTTTCTGCCCACACTGCAGGGGCTGGGGTACTACATCCCCCTGGGACTGCTGCTGGCTGCCTACGTGGCCTTCATCGCCTACCTGGTAAGGCTGGCGCTGTGGGGAGGGGCAGTGGGTGGGGGGCGGCATCCCTGGTGGGTGCCCATCAACCTGCCCGCTTTGCCCCCACAGATCTGGACATGCAGCATCGCACACGGAGCCTGGTTCCTAGCCCGGGGCCACCATAGCCGGTTCAACTTCGGCATCTCCTTCGACCCAGCGGCAGTGGCAGGGACCCGGTGACAGACCCCATCAGTCCTTGCTGCCCCGCAGTCCCTGCCCAGCACCGTCTCCCACACCAGGCACCCACCAGATGCCACGCCAAGCCCAGGGATGATGCTCTGGCCAGAAACACACCCAGTAAGGAAGGGGTTAACAGCCGGGCAGCCCTCCCCCCAAGTTTTTAGAGCCTCTTCTTCTTTCCCCCCCCCCCCCCCCCCCCCCCCCCCCCCAGTTCAGGTCTGGGTGCTGGGGGGGGTGTGGATGGCAGCAGGATGTGCCAAGGGCTGGTGAGCGAGCCGCCCCGGAGACCTCCCCCCCTCCTCATTAGTGCCGGGAACCGCCGGCCCCCGGGACCGCTAATCACCTCCCGGGACCGCTAACCATCCCTCACCGCCCGCCTCCCGGGGCCACCGGGGCAGCCCCGGGGGGGCGGGGCCGCCAGCGCCGCTGCCCGGCACCGGCCCCAGCCCCCGGCCCGGCCGGAGCCCCACGTGGGGCTCCCAAACTCGGGGGGATTGGGGTGCGTGTGCTGATAAATGGCGTGTTTGTAACCTGGCCTCAGCCTCGCTGCTGCTGCGCGCCGCGGCGGCGGGCGGGGACCCCCACGGCACCCGCATCCCCCGGGCCCGACCCTTTGCCCCAGGCTGGGGGGCTCGGCGGGGGGGTGGCGTGGGGTGTTGCTTACACCTACGCGGGGCCGCGGGAGGAGGGGCTCAGCACCAGCTCCTTGCATTCCCCCGGGGGGAGCGGGGGCCCACCGTGCCCTCTCCGCGCCGGATGCCCCGTTTCCCGCCCGCCGGCACCGCCGGATGCGGAGCCGCTCGGGCCTTCCCCGGCTGCGGCCGTGCCCCCTCGCCTGCTCCGCACCCCGGGCCGGGGGTGGGGGGGGGGGTGTCCCGCCGCGCTTCGCCCCCCGCCGCGGCCCGCACTTGCGAGACGCTCCCTGGCTGTTTCAAGGCTCCCCCCTCTCCCCAGCACCCCCTACCCCAAAATCCCCGTTCCCAAACCACCCCGGCCGGGAGGTGGAGGGAGGGAATTGGGGGGCCCGGCCCCCCTGGCCCTGGCCCCCCCCCGCCCCCGGGAAGCGGACCCCCAGCTCCCGGGGGCCGCGCTTGTTTATGTGAAGAATTTCCCCTTCCTTAAAAGGGCGATGCCGGCCGGGGTGGGGCGGTGCCTCCCCCCGCCTTCGCGTTGGCCCGGCCTCGGGCTGTTTGAAGGAGGAGCCAGACCGGTGGGGCCCACCAAAATGCGGGGTCGTGCCGCCCCCCTCCCCAAGGGGCGCAGCCGACACCAGCCGCCGGGGCTGCCACTGGCCCCGGGGAGGAGGAGCAGGGACCACCCCGCACCCCCCTCGGCGATGAGAAGCACCCGCAGAACGGGGCGCATCTCCCCGGGGGTACAGGGCTGGGGGGTCTCGGGGTTGTCCCCAGCGGGCGCGGGGCCGGGGCCGGGGGCTGGGGTCTGTGGGGTCCAGGGACAGCCCCACGGCTCGTCGAGGGGCAGGGGGTCCCCAGGGCTGTGCCTTTGGGGATTGCCCTGCTCCGGCTGGGACCTGCACCCTGGGGGCAGCCGCAGCGGGGGGCAACTGCCTGGGCCCAGCTTTAGCAGGAGGCATGCGGCCTGGGCTGTGGGGCAGCACGCCGTGGGGCAAAGTGCCCAGCGCTGTGGCTGGCTGGTGGAACAGGGGACAGGATGCAGGACCCTAGCCTGGGGACAGTGGGGTGGCACAGAGGGGTCCCTTGGTGCCTGGCTGCTGGGAGCCGGGTGCCACTCTGCCCTGTGCCCGCACCCCACAGCATTCACATCCAGGTGGGATTCGCCTGGGCTGGGGGTGCAGGATGAGTCCCCTGTCCCCACCAGCTTGGTGTCCCCAGGATGGGTATGACCGCCCTCCCCAGCTTCCCGATCTGGCCGCAAGCAAGCAGCAAAGCTAGAAGTGATGCTCCAAGTGCTGCTGCAGGTATCTGGCCTGGAGACGTTCCTAACTGCATTAATTAAGAGGACTGGCAGGGCCTGGCTAAGCTGGGGCTGTAGCCTGCGCATGGCTCATCAGGGAGGGAAGAGAAGGATTTGGCCAGAGGCACAGGGATGCTGGAAAGGATGCTGTGTGGTCTCCACTGCTGCCCCACGGTGAGCAGCATCCCCTCGCACCCACCAGCAGCCCAGCCAGCCAGCAGGCATCCTGCCCCACTCCACCTGGGCTGAGGGAGCCGCACAGGTCAGCCCAAAACAGAGAGTGGAAGAAGCACGGTCTCTTCCTTCCTCCTCCTCCTGC
The DNA here is from genome assembly GCF_023634085.1 of Falco cherrug. Taxonomy (NCBI): domain Eukaryota; kingdom Metazoa; phylum Chordata; class Aves; order Falconiformes; family Falconidae; genus Falco; species Falco cherrug. The sequence goes on along the minus strand of NC_073704.1, from coordinate 26,120,498 downwards.
CAGGCAGCGGGGCAGTGCCGGCTGCCTCCCTGCCCAGTGCGGCAGAGGGGCAGAGAAACCGAGGCATGGCTGCTGCCTGCTGCCGGAGCACGCGGAGGGGATGGCAGGTTGCAGCGTCCCGGTTCCCCCTGGGGCTTGTGGTGCCAGGATGCCCCACGTGGAGCCGGGAGCACGGGAGCCACGGGCACGAACTGGCTTTTGCTTCACCAGTGTTTCCAGTGCCTGCCTGGTCCCGCCGTCATCACAGCATTCTAATTCTTCAGGAAGGCACGTCCTGATGCCAGACCCCATTTCCCCGAGGGGTCCCTGTGGGCATGTGTTGTGGCCCACACTGGCCGCGGGGAGCACAGGTCCCCTCCCAGCCCTGTTTCCTAGGGGCTGTTCCTGCCGTATCAGGATGGCTCAGCCCTGTGCAGCTGCAAGGGCAGAGCTGTACCCGGTGTGTGCCACCACGGGCATGGCAACCTTGCCTGTGCCCCTGCACCCCCCCGGGCCAGAAAGGACGATCTCGACCCCTGAAGTCCCCACACTGCAGCTGGGAGAGATGGAAAGACCCCTAACAAGCTTAGACAGAGAATTTCCAACCTGCTCTGTCCCTGGGGCAGTGCTGACAGTGGCCATAGCATCTCCTGCCACCGAGATGGCAAGGGAGGGAGTGACTGGGACCAGCCAGACCACGGGGTCAGATGCTGGGCAGTGTGGGGTGAAGCTGCCCTGGCAGGGCCCGGACGGGCTTGCCAGGGGGAAGAGGTTGGGGCTGGAGGATGCCAGCACATGGGGGGCTTGGGCAGTGGGGCAGGAGTGGCTCCTGAGGGGATTGGTGCATCCTCAAGCTGCTGGTAAGAGCCGTTTCTCGGAGAGCACCTGGAAACAGCCCTGCTTCCCTGCCGCCCCCCCGAAGTAGGAGGGGAGGAATTGCAGGGGGAGGTATATGTATTGCTTACATATATATATGTGTATATATATTTTCCCAAAATAACTGGGGAATTGCAGGGGAAAGAGGGAAAGAAAGAAAAAAGCAGGCAGCTACTGGCGCAGCCCCCCAGCACCTGCTGACCCGTATGCTGGCCTGCCCTGGCAATGGGGAACGTGTTCCTGGGGCAGGGGGGAACGGGGACAACGGGGACCACCCAGCCTTGAGCCACCAGATCCAGGGGTCTCTGCTTCGGGGCAAACCCAGCACTGGGGAGGGGCTTCATCTGCTGCAGGAGTCCCTTCCCCAGGGACTGCCAGCTGGACGGGGGGTGACAGCAGGGCTGATCCCCCTCTCCATTATCCCTGAGCCGGGAGAAGGGGGCGGGGGTTGGTTCCGTACGACCACCGTGGCACAAGGTGGTGATGTTCTTCCCAACCAAACCTGCGGCGCAGGCGCCCCCACAGAGACCGCCAGCCCCTGTACCCCCGGTCCCAGCGGCGGCTCGCCGGGGACCCCCGCTCCTCCCCCGCGGGGCGGGTGCCGGGAGGCGGAGGTGAGAGGAGGAGGAGGAGGAGGGGGTCACCCCCCCCCCCCCGGCGTTGCCCTTTTAAGGGGTTCCTTGAAACCGCGCCCGGGTTCCATGTTTGCAGCCCCAGCCCGGGCGGAGGAAACTCCATGTTGTAACAAAGTTTCCTCCGCGGCGCCGCTCCCGCGCCCGCCGCCCCGCGCCGCCGCCGGCCCCCGCCCCGCCTCCCCCCCCGGGGGCCGCGCCGGGGGGGGCCGCCCCCTTCCCCCCCCCTCCCCGGCGCCCATGGAGCACCAGTCCATCATCGCCCAGGTTAGCAGGGAGGAGGGGAGCGCCCCGCTGCAGGAGAAAGGTAACGCGGCGGGGGTGTCCGCCCCCGCCCCCGGTGCGGGAGAGGGCGTGGGGGGGGAGGTCCCCGGGGGGGGTGTCTCAGACATCGAGGGGGCTGGGGGCCTGCGGGTGGCTGCGCCCTGAGGGTGTGATGAGCTGCGGGCCGTCTCAGCCTGCCCCCGTGCGTCCCGCTGCCCCAGGGCTGGAGGGGGATGCGCTGGGGCACGGGGGGGCCGCGGCTGGGAGGGAACGGAGTTGTCCGCACCCGCCGGGGCGCGGGGGGCCGGGCTCCGTCCCTTCCCGAATACCGCCGGTTACCCCGGGGTGTTCGGGGCGCTGCTCGGGCCCCGGTGCTCGGCGTGTCTGCGCCGTTTCCTTCGGAGCCGGGCGGGGGTGCGCGCCGCGCCGGGGGGAAACTGAGGCAGGGAGGGGGCCGGGCACCCCGCCGCAGCCCGGCGTCCCATCTGCTGTGCTCCATCCGCTGCGCTCCGTCCGCCGGCGCAGGGGGTCTGGCGGGGAGCGCTGCCCGTCCCGCTGCCTGACGCGCGGGTGCTGCCCGCCGGCCGGGGGAGCGGGCAGGGCCGGGGGGAGCAAGCGTGGGAACGGACCCCGTCCCCAGCGGGCAGCTTCTGCCCCACGGGCTCCCTGCCGTGGGGCGCCCCACGGGGTCGCCAGGGCGCAGCGCTCCAGCCCAGCTGCTGGGGGGCGCGACCAGGGGCAGCCGCGGCTCCCGGCCCCGCTCCCAGCCCAGGGGCAGGATCCGGTGGGGAAGGGGCTGGAGCCGCCGCGCTGCCCCCGGGGCGGGCGGGAGCGGCCCCTCTGCCTCAGTTTCCCCTTGATCCGCCAATGGGGGCCGCGGGCACGGCGCCCAGGGGCGGGCGGTTCGCCCTGATTGGGCTCTCGCCTCTGGTACGCCTGAGTCGGCCAATGAGAGGGGGGCAGGCTGGGGGCGGGGAAAGGAGTGGCTGTAAGCCCCGCCTCCCCCGGCGAGGCCCCGCGCGCGGGGCCACATAACCGCGTGAGTCTGTGCCCCCTGCGGAGGGACGGCGGGGCCGCCCGGGACACCGGCACCGCGACGGCCACAGCCCCTCCCCTGGGGCAGAGCTCCGCTCTGTTACTGTAGGGTCTACAGCCGCGCGGGGGGCCCCACGGGGGTCACCCGTGGTGGGGGACGCGCCCCAGCAAGGGGCTGTGGGTGGTCTCCAAACGCGCGTGTCCGCGGTGCTGCCCGGCGCCGGCGCTTGGCGGGGCAGGAAGGGCGGCCGGAAGAGTGCTGGGGGCCGATAAGGGCACGGGGGGCTCCGGGGCCCCCCCTCCACCACTCTGGTCCAGCATCAGCACCCCGAACCCGGCTGAGCCACCCCTTCCTCGGCGGGCTGGGGCCGGCCCCGGGGGTGCCCCTGCCCCCTTACCCCCCTTCCCCCCCCGCCACAACCCCCCCGCAGGTACCCAGGCCCCGGCCAAGAAGCCACGGAGCCGCAGCATCCTCCAGTCCCTCTTCTGTTGCCTGTGCCGCGATGAGGGGGAGCCCTGCGCCAGCACCACCAGTGCCCCGCTCCTGGTGGAGGAGAACGGGGCCCTGCCCAAGGTACCCCCCAGCCCCCCGCCTGGCACTGGAGGGTGGGGGCAGCACTTGGAGGGCAGGGCAGCCCATCCCCAGAGCTCCTCTTGTGCCAGTATAGTGGGGTTAAATGGGCTCCCCCCTGCCATGCCCCTGCTCTGGGTGGGCAGGGGGGGAGGGAGTGCCCCTTGCCACCCCGCTGATCCCTGGGTTTGCCCATCCTGCCCCGCCGCAGGCTGCCGTCAAACACCTCCTGCCCGAGATCAAGCCGCAGGACGCCAGCAAGCTGTGTGTGGTCATCGACCTGGACGAGACGCTGGTGCACAGCTCCTTCAAGGTGGGGGATACCCTGGCCAACCCCCATCCCTACTGCCCCATGCCCCCCACGCTGCCCTGCTCCCCCCCCTCATCCCTCCAGGCGATGCCCAGCACCCAGGCACCCGTGGCCAGCACCTGGCACAGCCCTGCGGGGTGGGATGAAGTGTCCCTGCGAGGGGGCTGCGGGGCTGGCAGGAGGTGCATACTGGGCAGAGGGCAGGCAGCGTGTGGGCAGGGGGCGCCTGCCTGGCGCTGACCCTGCTGTGCCCTCCCCAGCCGGTGAACAATGCCGACTTCATCATTCCTGTTGAAATCGACGGCATCATGCACCAGGTAACAGCGTGGGGCTATGCCCATTGGGCAGAGGCCACAACCCTCTCTGCCCCCCCCGCGCCCCCCCCCGGGACCCGGAGCCATCCCAGTGCTCTGCACCAAGGGGCAGTCAGGGGCATCAGGGTGCCAGGGCTGGCACCCTGGGGGGCAGAGGTGGGTGCCCCTCTTCCCAGCAGGGTGGGGAGGTGAGGGGGCGGTCCTGGCACGGTGCCCTCCTGCAGTGGCTGGCCCCGGGTTCAAGTAATCCAGGATAGGCTGTGGTCTGGGCAGTCAGCCTGTTCTCGGTTACTTGGCTCTGGAGCCGGCCAGATGCTTCGCCCTGGACGTGCCAGCAGGGCCGTGGTATCCCCCAGCCCACATGGGGCAGCCCCCACGGCATGGGGCACAGGCAGCTCTCTGCTCCCCTGCCCCAGCAGGGAGCTGTGGGCTGGGCTTGGGGACACGGGTGTCCCCTGGGGTGGGCGTGTGGGTGCTGAGTGGGGTTACTGGTGCCCGCGGCACGCTGCCCTCTGCCCCGTGCCCACAGGTGTATGTGCTCAAGCGGCCGCATGTGGATGAATTCCTGCAGCGCATGGGTGAGCTTTTCGAGTGCGTGCTCTTCACTGCCAGCCTGGCCAAGGTGGGTGCCCCCACCGCCCCCCGCCATCGCCCTCCCCTTCCCAGCCACCCCTCGGGTGGCACGACTCCCCCTCCCTCCCCACTTGTGGGCATACCTGGCCCCTTGTCCCCTGCCTACCTGCAGGCAGCGCCAGCATCAGGCAGCACTGCCTGCCTGCGCCTCCAGGGTGCTGGTCAAGGAGAGGCATGGGGCGAGCTGGGTGCCATGGTCACCATGGAGTGGGCACAGTAGCACAGCGTGGTGACCCCTCTTTTGTGCCTGCAGTATGCAGACCCTGTGGCTGACCTGCTGGATAAATGGGGAGCTTTCCGGGCACGGCTTTTCCGGGAATCCTGCGTCTTCCATCGCGGCAACTACGTGAAGGACCTGAGCCGCCTGGGCCGCGACCTGCGCCGCATCATCATCGTGGACAACTCTCCTGCATCCTACATCTTCCACCCCGATAACGCCGTACGTACCCCGGGGGTGAGGCTGCAGGGGGAGCACAGTGGGGAGGTGGCGGGGGGCCCACCCTCAGCTGCTGCCCGCTGCGCTGCCTGCAGGTGCCGGTGGCCTCCTGGTTCGATAACATGGCAGACACGGAGCTGCTGGACCTGCTGCCCTTCTTCGAGAGGCTCAGCAAGGTGGAGGACGTGTACGCAGTGCTCAAGAAGCAGCGGACTAACAGCTAGTGGCCCCCCACCCCGCCGGTTGCTGCCGAGGGGCACCGCTGTGGCAGCCGGGTGCCTTATTTGGGGGGGGGGGAGTATGTCCCAGTGTGCCCCTCATCATCCTCCCCAGCCCTGGTGGGCGCGGGTGCCCTCCCTGCCTGCCGGTGGTGGGAGATGTGGGTGCCCCCTCTGGGGGACCTGGGTGTCCCCCTCCCTGTGGAGGAGGGGTGGCCATGGGTGACCCGCTACCTTGCTGTGCTGAGGACCTGTTGGGGGGGTCCTGTCCTCCCCCACTGCCCCGTCCCCACCGTCCCCACCCCAACCTGCATCCCCCCTCCCCGAAACAGTTCTCAGGTCCTTTTCCCCTCCATGTCCCCCCAAGTGGGGAGGGGGGGTCAGCAGCTGCTGCTTTCCACTGCCTTTGGGGGGAGTCTAGATCCCCCGCATCCAGGCTCTGCCTGCTGCAGGGGCTGACGGCCCTTGGCCCCTATTGCAGGGAGTGCGGGACTGGTTAAGCCCTTGCCACCCCCCAGAAATGGGGGAGTTTTATTGGTCTTGGTGCACAGGGGTGCCGCCGTACCCTTAACTCTGCCTTGGGTGCAGCTCATCACCTCGGGGGGGTGGGGGTGGGGGACATGCCCCTACCCCCTGCCTTGTGCCTTCTACCCCCTGCCTTGGGGGTGTGTTTTGGGGGGCAGCCTGGCCTCAGGGCTGAGCCCCTGGCCACGAATGCCCCCCACGTGCCTTGGGACACTGTGTCTCCGTGCCCCCCCAATTCCTGCAAGGGGTGTGCCTGGTGGGGGGGGCATTCTTAATGCACTCCCTCCAGCCTCGGTTTCTTCCCATGGGGGGAATCTGGTGGCTTCCCCCACCTCCAGCTATACTGTGCCAGTGGGAGCCACTCCAGTCACCGACGGGGGGGTTACCTCCCTTGTGTGCGGGGGGTGGTGGGGGTGGTGGTCCTGCGCCCCGTCCCCATCCATCTGCAGCTTCATCAAAGGCTGCAGCTCCTAGGGGGAGGAATCCCCGTACCAGCCTTAGTGTAGCCCAGCCCCCCAGCTGGGGCAGGGTTGGGGGGAACTCTGGGGTTCCCCCCCCTGCAGCATGGGGTTACCCTGACCCCTGTGGGTTTGGGCTTGTGCCAGGATGTCCCCCAGCCTTGAGGCACTGGGGGCTCTCAGGGAGGGTTGGGGGGCAGGGGGCGGGAGCTGAGCTCAGCCAGGCCTTTTTTAGCGTTTCAGCATGGACAATGTCTCAGATCTCTTCAGGGGGAAAAGCAACGGTTTCCCAAAAAATCATGGATGCCTTCTTACCGCTGTGCCAGGGAAGGGGAGGGGGCAGTATTTGGGGGGCGGGATGCGAGGGGTTTTAGCTCTCCAGTGCGGTCTAGCCAGCTCCTGCTGGCACTGCCCTTATCCCAGCACTGGGTGCCGGGGCAGGCAGGGGTCCCCCCAGGCCTGTCTGCACTCCGGTGGGGAGGCGGGGTGAGTGGTGCTGTGGTACACGCACCCCCTTGGACCCCTGCCTGCCCCGGGCCTGATCCTGCCCCTCCGGGAGGGTTGAACTCAGCACTTTATATTAGACAAGTCAAACGGCACCAGCAAAGCCTGCTGCCCAGCAAGCACCCATGGGTGCTGCAGCACCCGAGGAGTGCAGCCCCCGTGCTGGGCACCCTTGGGGGGGTCCGGGGAGGGGGGGAGGTGGCACTGGGGGGGTTGGGGAGGGCTGGGGGACCAGATCGAAGTGCCTTCATGTGATTAAAGCTGTCAAACCATCTTGGAAAGGGGAGTCCTGTGAGTGTGTGCACGTGTGGGTGTGGGCACATGCCACCTGTGTGTCACTAGTGCGTGTGCACAGCGGGGAGGCAGAGAGCCCCCGGGATCCCTTAAATTCCCCCTGGGAAGGGGGTTGCTGCAGGTCAGTGCTGTGGGAGCACCCTTGGGCTGCAGGGTCAGGGGAGTCACCCCTTGTCTGGTGCCAAGGGGGCACCCTCATGCTCCAGGGCAACCCCCCCTCCCCCAGCTGTCCTGGCACCCCCTTCCCCCTCCTCCTGGCAAAAGGACCCTGATGCCATGGGGATGGGTATCCTGCCCCATAACAAGGGGGGGCTGAATTTACTGTGGTAATTTACTATCAGATTTACCAAATTTACCCAGCTTTGGGGCTTGGGGGGGGGCTGGGGGCACGAGTCACAAGTGCTCCCTTCCTTGGTTTGCTCTGAATAAGGTGTCAGACACACCCCCCACCACCCCCACCCCCACCCCAGGCAGCCTGCTGCCAACGTGTAGGCAGTGGGGTGCTGCCCCCACCCCCTCCCCGTGCCCTCATTGGCCCTGTGCCTCTCCTCATTAGCAAAGTCTCTGTCCTTCCCGATGGTTGCACTAATTATTGAGTTCATTAGTGGCCCAGGCTGTTCAGCTGGGGGGCCCTGGGAGGGGGCGAGCCCTCTGGGCTGGCGTGGGGTCCCTCACCCCCGTGCGGCACTGGCAGTCTCAGCCCTGGAACGTGACCACCGAGCGGAGAGCAGCCCCCCAAAACGCAGCCCTGCACCCCTGCTGGCGGCTCTGCACCCAGGTAAGGGTCCCGCGGGGGACAGTGGCATGGGGTGCAGGGGGTTGGAGCTGGGTGCTGTGCTAGGAGCGTTTGAGGGTTTTGAGGGCCAGGGGAGCAGAGGGCGGCAGCAGAGCCCATCCCTGTGGCATCAGGGAGCCCTCCTTGTTTGTGGCCAGTACACTCTTGGTCTGGTTGAGCCCGATGCCATCACTTTGGGGATCCTTGGCAGGTGAGCAGTCAGGACTTGAGGCTCACTGTAGCCCAGGCCTGGTGCCAGGGTAACAGCTGGGGTGTGGGATGCCGGTGGCACTTGTGGCAGGGGCTGCTGGCCCAGCAGGGCAGCCGAGATAAGGCTGCAGCAAGCCTGCAGGGCTGGGGGAGAGATAGGAGCAGGATGGAGAGCCCGGGGGGCTGCCTGCTGTAGTGAACACCAGCCCTCCCTGCCCAGCTTTATGTATCCCCAAAACCACTTCAGGGCTGGGAGCCACTGGGCAGGACTCCAGTCCTTTCTCCTCTTTGCCAGCACCAGCCGCATCATCAGGTACTACCCCTTGGGGCTGGGGGCTGGAAGCACGGGACAAGGCATAGGGTTTAGTTGTGCCACCACTGTGTGCCCTGCCCCCCACCCCCAAACCCCAGCCCCATGCCCCATCCCTGTGCCCCTTTCCCATCCTTAAGGCTGGAGCTGCAGAGATGCCCAGCACAGGGAGGCAAAGCCCATCGGGGAGTGGGCAGTCATCTGGCCTGCAGCTGGGGCGGTGGCACAGCATGGGGACAGTACCATGGGCAGGGAAACGATGTACCAGGTAGGGGACGTGAGGACACGTGAGGTGGGAAGGGGATGTGCTGGGAAGGTGGTGCTGCATTGCTGGTGGCACCAAAAACCCAGTTGCCACGGGACAAAGGGGATGGAGGGCAGCAGTGTAGACTGGCCCTGTGGCATCAGCCTGTTGCTGTCACTTTGGGGAACCTTTTGGCAGGGGGGAGATGCCAAAAAAACCCATTGCCACAGGCTTAGTGCTCCATGGCTGGGAGGGTTTGGGGGTTTTGGAGAGTGGAGGGCAGTGGCAGAGCGCATCCCTGTGGCATCAGGGCACCTCTGTGGCTGACACCCCCTTGGCCTGGTTCAGCCCATTGCTATCACTTCGGGGAATCTTTTGGTGGGGGGCAGGCATCAAAACCCCCATCACGGTGCCAAGGGCCAAGAGGGGAGCAGGCATGGGAAGGGCACAGGTACCACCATGGGCACAACAAGCCTGTGTGCAGGGTGCCTGGGGTTGCCTGTGCTGCCATAGTACCTCGGGGGGGAGGGGGGGCAATTACCCCATGAGTAATGGGGCTCCTCAGGTACTGTGAAGCCTTGGAGGGCCGTGGGGACCTTGGCTCTGGGCTGTTCCTGCCCTTATATGGTGAACGTAGGCTGGGACAGGAGGGGACAAAGGTCTCCTGGGTGCTGGCACCTGAGCACTTTGCCTAGGTACGCTCACCTGTGCCCAGCTCTGCAGGGAAGGTGAGAGGCTGGGGTGGGGGGCTGGAAGGTGGGCATGGTGGGGGGCAGCACATCCCACAGCCACCCCTGCTCCTGGCACGGGGGTGGCCTGAGGATGGGGCCTGGGGACCCATTGCCCCACCTTGGGGCTGCACTTGGGGGGACATCACCCCCTGGATCTGAGGGCAGGATGTGGGTGCTTTCAGGAGAGCACGGTGGGACCAGGCAGAGGTTTGTGGGGCTGGGGCAGCAAAGGCCTCTCCGTTGGGCACTGCTGGCTCTCCCTGCCAGCCCCCTGCCGGGGCACACGGCGGGGGAGGGGGGGGCTTCGCCCAACGCCGGCTGCCTGACCTTCCTGCCTGCCTGCTGGGAAGCACTGCCAGCCTGGCAGGGATGGCTGTGGGCAGCCTCGGCAGCACCGGGGCTGAGCCCTGGCACGCTCAGCACCTCTGCGGGGCTGGGCTGTGCCCTGCCGGGGGCACATGGATCCGGTGGTGGATTCAGGAGCGGGGGAGGCTGAAGCAAGGAGTGGGTGCTTACACACATGTGTATGTGTATGTGCATGCATGTGAATGAACGTGCGAGGCCATGTCATGCCGTGCCATCTCGTGCCAAGCCGTGCCAGGAGCAGGCTGAGCAAGGCCGGTTCCTGCTGGTCCTGGGGAGGAGCAGGCTGCTGCACAGCTGTGTCACCCAGCTGTGGCTGCTGTGCTGGGGATGCCTTGCACAGCCCAGCCCCGTACCGGGGCACTGGGGCACGCAGGGGACCCAGCTCCTGCCCGCTGCAGAGCCTAGTACAGAGCTGTGACAGCCCCCAGCAGCTGCAGTGCCAGTCAGGCTAAGGGGGACAGTAGTCCCGCTTGTGTGCCCCCAGCCCTGGCACCAGAGTGCCAGGGGGTCCCCTCACCCTTGCAGCTCCAGGTAGGGGGTTTATGGCCTGGCTTGCTGCAGACTGGGCAAGGCAGCAGATGGCACGGCAGGTTGGCTCTGTCCCAGCTCTTAATGACACCACCTGCCATTAACAAGGGCGTTGCCAATGCCCCAGCAGGTCCCCTTGCCTGCCTGCAGCACTCATCACCATGGTGGAGCTCAGCACCAAAGTCAGCGGGACACTCAACAAGACCACGCCGGGCCTCCAGATATGGCGAATCGAGGTGGGGACACGGGCGCAGTCTGGGCACCCATCACCCAGGCACCCATCACTGGGCTGTTTGGTGGGGCTGCGGGAGGGGAGATCCTCCTTGGTGTCCTCAGTGCCTAGGTTTGGGGGTATCAGTGCAGCATCCTGGGTTAAACCCACCCAGGTTTTGGGGACGGGGTCAGTGGGGCTGTGTGGGGCTGGGGTGGGGGGTCTCCACCAGGGCTGACATTTTTGTTCCTTCTGCAGAGCATGGAGATGGTGCCAGTGCCCACCAAAAGCTACGGCAACTTCTACGAGGGAGATTGCTACATCCTGCTGTCGGTAGGGCAGCCTGCGGTCCCACGGGGGACTGGGGACAGGCTCTGTCCTGGGATGGGGCTAGGGGGCAGGGAGGGGTGTCCCTGGTCAGAGTGGCCTGCGGGCATGGCGGGTCTTCTAAGTGGGGGCTGGTGTCCTGCAGACACGCAAGACTGGGAGCAGCTTCAGCTACAACATCCACTACTGGCTGGGGGAGAAGTCAAGCCAGGATGAGCAGGGGGCGGCCACCATCTACACCACCCAGATGGATGACCACCTGGGCATGGTGGCTGTGCAGCACCGTGAGGTCCAGGGCTACGAGAGCGAGACCTTCCGTGCCTACTTCAAGCAGGGACTCATGTATGTCAGTCACCCCTGGGCACCTGCTGCCACAGTGGGTTATGGTGAGGGGGGGTCCTCTGCATGCCCCCCATGGGGCTGTGTCCCAGTGGGGTGGGGGTGGCAGGAGGAGGATCTGGAGCTGGTCTCACTCCATCCATCACCCACGTGGGTGGGTGGGTGTTCCTGAACTGTCCACAGAGGTGGGAAGGGGGACCCCACTGGAGCGAGAAGGGGGGGCCCAGGGCTGACACTGTGTTCATTGCCCCCAGCTATAAGAAGGGTGGGGTGGCCTCAGGCATGAAGCATGTGGAGACGAACACCTACAAAGTTCAGCGCTTGCTGCACGTGAAGGGCAAGAAGAATGTGGTGGCAGGAGAGGTAGGTTATGGGATGTGGTGGGGTCCCCAGCCACCAACCTGTGCAGAGGTGCTGTTTGTGGTAAGGATCAGGCCAGAGCACACAGCCCCCTGCCACCCCCTCTCCCTGAGCCCACTGCCCTCAAGCAGGGGATAGAATGGGTGTGGGGCCATGTGGCCTTGCCTCAGGAGCAAACTTACCTCCAAAAGCCTCTCTTGGGGCAGGGAGGAGGAACACTGGCTGGGAGCATCAGCACTGAGCTAGGGCAGGTGGGGGCTGCAGAGCCAGGGGAACCCAGGTATCCTGCTGCTTGACACACAGCCCCCTCCCCACAATCCCCCCCCCCCCCCCCCCAGGTGGAGGTGAGTTGGAAAAGCTTCAACCGAGGGGATGTGTTCCTTCTGGACCTGGGCCAGCTCATCATCCAGTGGAATGGCCCTGAGAGTAACCGAAATGAGAGGTTGAAGGTATGGCCAGGGAGTCCCAGGGTCTCCCCCTGGAGGAAGGGGGTGATCGGCCACCCCCTTCCCAATCCAAGCTGACCCTTTCTCCCCTGGATGCAGGCAATGACCCTGGCCAAGGACATCCGGGACCGGGAGCGTGGGGGCCGTGCCAAGGTGGGTGTAGTGGATGGTGAGGACGAGGGCGCCTCGCCGAAGCTCATGCAGGTACTCACACACGTGCTGGGCGAGAAGAGGGACATCAAGGCAGCCACCCCTGATGACAAAGTGGATCAGAAGCTTAAGTCCTCCCTCAAGCTCTACCAGTGAGTTGCCAGGAATGGGTCACCCGTGGGGGCATCTCACAGGGTGCCAGAGGGACCCAGCACCCCTCTCTGCTATGTCCCACAACTCCCATATCACCATGGACAGCCACAAAGAGGGGTCAAGGGCACTGCAGGGGTGGGGACAGGTCCTTTGAATGCTGTTGGAGCAAGGGGTTGGTACCTGGTAGAGAGATGCTCATGCAAGTCTGACCTTTACATATGGTGGCAATGTTCCTGGGTGTTCCCATCACATCTGACACCCCTTTGCCCCTCCCCATGGCCACAAGTGAGCTGCATGGCAGGGCAAGCTGCAAACCAGGTTGCCACTATGGGCAGGGAAAGAGGGTCCCTGGGTACCACCTCTGCCATGATCATGGTGGGGATGGAGAGGGGACACCCCAACCCAACCCTGCCATCCCAAGGTGAGGATGGGGACGGGGCTTTTCAGCTCTACTTCTAACTCCTTCTCCTCTCTTTTCCCCTGCCAGTGTCTCTAATGCCAGTGGGAACCTGGTTGTACAGGAGGTGGCAGTCCGACCACTGACTCAAGACATGCTCCTGCATGAGGTGTGTCACCCATGGGATGCTTGGGGGTGCCCAATTTCCTTGGCAGCTTTAACCCTTCAAAAACTGATTTGGTGGGCACCAAAAGCTCTTTTGAAGGGTTAAAGCTGCCCAAAGTCCTAATTTCTGCTGTTGTCCCTCCTCCAAGGACTGCTACATCCTTGATCAAGGAGGTCTCAAGATCTTTGTGTGGAAGGGCAAGAACGCCAACAAGGAGGAGAAGCAGCAGGCCATGAACAGGGCGCTGGTGGGTGTGCTGGCTTAGAGGTTGGTTATGGGACAGCCTGGCTGCTCCCTAGGGAGCCAGGTACCCCATGCCCATGCTCTGGGTCTGAATCCCTCCAGAGCTTCATCAAAGCCAAGAACTACCCAGACAGCACCAGTGTGGAGACAGAGAACGACGGGTCTGAGTCAACCCTCTTCAGGCAGCTCTTCCAAAAATGGACTGTCCCCAACCAAACCAGTGGCCTGGGCAAGACCCACACTGTGGGCAAAGTGGGTGAGTGTCTCCTTCTGATGCTGCAGGACTCCTCGGATTGGGATGGGGGGGCTGTGGGGACCCCCACTATCAGTGGGATGTGGCTCAGCCCTCTGCCCTCCCACACAGCCAAGGTGGAGCAGGTGAAGTTTGATGCCACCACGCTGCATGCCAAGCCCCAGATGGCCGCCCAGCAGAAAATGGTGGATGATGGATCTGGGGAGGTAGAGGTAAGGATGGCTAAGGCAGAATGTAGGACCCTCTCAGGGCACCCTCTGGGCTGTGCCAGGGGATGTCGTGACACCCAGGGGCTGCAGGGTAGGGGGATGCACCAGCCCTGGCAGCAGCACATCCCTGTCCCCCCAGGTCTGGCGTGTGGAGAACAAGGAGCTGGTGCCTGTGGAGAAGAGATGGCTGGGCCACTTCTATGGTGGGGACTGCTACCTGGTGCTCTACACCTATTTTGTGGGGCCCAAGGTGAACCGCATCATCTACCTCTGGCAGGTGAGACCCCTTAGGTCACTGACCCGTCGCAGGGGGGAGGATGACAGGGGCACCTCCCTGGCGTGGGGGTGCTCTGCCCCTACGCGTGACTCCATGGAAATAGCACGAGGGTTCCCCCTTTCCAAGAGGGAAAAGGGGGGCCATGGTGGCCACTGACCCCCTCTCTGCCCTGCCCAGGGCCGCCAAGCCAGCACAGATGAGCTGGCTGCCTCTGCCTACCAAACTGTCATCCTGGACCAGAAGTACAACAACGAGCCTGTGCAGGTCCGTGTCACCATGGGCAAGGAGCCAGCCCACCTGATGGCCATCTTCAAGGGCAAGATGGTGGTGTATGCGGTGAGTGCGGTGCTGCTGGGGAGGGGTGGGCAGTGGGCAGGCGGGTGAGCCTGTGGCACTGGTAGTGACCTCCTGTGCTGGTCCCCCTCAGAGTGGCACCTCGCGGGCAGGCAGCACGGATCCCACACCCTCCACCCGTCTCTTCCATGTTCATGGCACCAATGAGTACAACACCAAGGCCTTTGAGGTGCCAGTCCGCGCCTCCTCCCTCAACTCCAATGATGTCTTTGTGCTCAAGACCCCCAGCTGCTGCTACCTCTGGTATGGGAAGGTGGGTACTGCCAGGCACTGAGGTGGGTGCTGCCACCCCCAAGAGAAATGTCCCCATCTCCTCTTCCTCCTCCTTGGCTGGGGCTGGTGATGCAGCTGCTGGGCTTGCTTGGCAGGGCTGCAGCGGGGATGAGCGTGAGATGGCCAAGACTGTGGCTGACATCATCTCCAAGACAGAGAAGCCAGTGATCGCAGAGGGACAGGAGCCACCTGAGTTCTGGCTGGCCCTGGGGGGCAAGTCCCAGTATGCCAACAGCAAGAGGTACCAGCCCTATGCCCAGGGGCCCCTTGTCCCACAACCCCCACTGTCAGGGGTAAGATGGGCCAAGCTCCATCCCCACCACCACTGCCATATTGCCCCCTGCCAGGCTGCAGGAGGAGAACCCCTCCGTGTCCCCCCGACTCTTTGAGTGCTCCAACAAGACAGGCACCTTCTTGGCCACGGAGATTGTAGACTTCACCCAAGATGACCTGGAGGAGGATGATGTTTATCTGCTGGACACCTGGGACCAGGTGACTTGGGAGGGCATAGGGTGGGGGACATGTTTGTTCCCACAAATGTCCTGGAGTGGTGCAGGACCTGCAGCAGCCAGAGGTGGGATGAGAGGTTGAAACCCCACGTCCCTGGCCCCATGGTGTTTTTTTCCAGCCCCCCTGCTCCAGGGATGGCTGAGGATGGACCCCAGTGCCCTTTGCTGCAGGCAGATCCTGTGTGCTCCCAACCATGTGTCGGGCACGGCCCCAGAGGGCCCTGTCTCACCCCAGTGGTAGACACAGTGACCTCATTGCAGGTTTTCTTCTGGATTGGGAAAGGTGCCAATGAGTCTGAGAAGGAGGCGGCAGCGGTGATGGTGCAGGAGTACCTGTGGAGCCACCCCAGTGGGCGTGACCTTGACACCCCCATCATTGTGGTGAAGCAGGGCCATGAGCCCCCCACCTTCACTGGCTGGTTCCTGGCCTGGGACCCTCTCAACTGGGCTGTGAGTCATGGAGGTGGCTGGAAAGACCAGGGAGGCCCTTTGCAGATGGGACCAGATGTGGATCTGGCCCCAGCCAGCATCTCCGTGGTGCAGGCAGCGGTTTGCCTGATCCCTGCCTGTGCCAAGGGGCTGAGTGCTTTTGTCCCCTTCACCAGGACAAGAAATCCTACGAGGCACTGAGAGCTGAGCTAGGGGATGACAGCAGCTTCGGGCAGCTCACCTCAGTAAGTGGCACAGGGAGAGGGGGCAGCCAGGGGCAGAGAAAGGTCCTCTGTCCCCTTGGAGGTGGTGCAAGGACACATCCTCCTGTGAGTGGACACCTGGAGCCAGCCTGCTGCCTCTGTCCCTGGGGCAGCCCCCGATGTGACCCTATCCATTGCCATCCAGGTGCTCACATCCAGGCAAGAGGTCTTCACCGCAACCACCACCCTCTTTGCTGACAAACTGGAGACCTTCCCACTGGACGTGCTGGTGAACACCTCGGCCACGGACCTCCCAAAGGGTGTGGACCCCAGCAAGAAGGAGGTGAGACAAGACCAGGGGGCTGCTGGGGCAGGGGGACCAGACTGGGAGAAGTCCCCAGCTTCAGCTCAGCCTTCTCTCTTCTCCCCCAGTGCCACCTCTCTGACCGGGACTTCCAGGATGTTTTTGGCATGAGCCGCTCTGCCTTCGGCAACCTGCCCTTGTGGAAACAGCAGCAGCTCAAGAAGGACAAAGGACTCTTCTAGTGCAGGAGCCTGGGCACAGGGACAATGTCAGCTCATTATTTTTATTAAATAAAATGGAGTTGGAGAGCAGGTCTGCTTCTTCACCCCAGCCCCCTACTTATTTAGCAGAGATGGCATGCAGGGGGACATGGGTCTCCATCAGGCACCAAGGCAGTGCAGGGAAGGACCCTCAGCTCATTTTCCTCAAACCCTTCATTTGCCCCGCTATGCTCAGAGGCAACGCGCAAGCTGCCCAGCCCCTGGGGCACCCTATCCCACCCCGGCAGCTGCAGCTCAGGGCTAAAGGTCTGCTATACAGCTGGAGCTGCTCCCTCCGCTATCACAGGAACCTCAGCAAACACGTGCGGTACCAAAGGTAAATGCAACCAGCCCAGTGGCTGATGGGATGGCACGTGTGTGGGGACAGAGACCTGGGATCACTTGTCCTTGCCCTGGGAGGGGAGGAGGACATCCCTCCTGCTTGGGATGCTGGGAGAGGGGCGGGGCAGGAGGCATAGAACCATATACATGCTATTCCCAGACAACTGAGCCAGGTCCCAATGCCAAATGGGGGGCTGAGGTGCAGTGCCCAGTGCCTGCGGCACCCACGAGGCATCAGCTCAGGCAGCATGGAAATAAGATCCCAAACCAAGAGAGGGTTAATAAAGATATTTTAATTTCACAAAAATCTATCTACACATCGTTTAAAAAGGGGCTGGGAGAACCCAAGAGCAAAAACTGTAAAGAATAGAGAGGAACAGGTCTGCTAAAACACAGAGAAAAGTGCTGCTCCACATCGACAGTGTAAAGAACCAGAAAGCTGGGGTGCAGGCAGAAACTGGCAGCAGCCACCCTGTGGCAGGCAAGGCTGGAGGCCAGCAGCAGAGCTACACGGACAGCAGCTGCCAGGGGTCCTGCAGCCCTGATTTTTTCTCTTTGGTGGGTGATTACAGGGATAATTAGCTCCATTAAAAAGAAAACAAAGCAGATGAGTTATTTCCAGCCCCCACCAAAGCACAGCACTCCCCACATGCCTGGTGCTAGGGTGAACCGAAGCGGGAAACGCTGGGCTGGCCGCCAGCCCTTCCTCGGGATGCGGGTGGGAAGATGCACGGCGGATGGTTATCTGTGCCGCACTGAGCAGGAGGTGGAAGGCGAGGCCTGGCCACAGGCACGGGAGAGCCCCGTGCTCCTCCTCCTGCTCAGGTTCTCACTTTGGGTCTCAGGCTGGGAAACCGGCCCTCGCTTTTCAAAGGCTCTTTGTGCAGCCCTGCCGCCAAGGCCCCCCAGGGACCCACGCACACAAGCTCCAGTTCATTGACAGGAGCTGGTTTGCACCTCTTGGAATAAGGGAAAAAACCGAGACCAAATTATCGCAGTCAAACAACAAAGGGGTGGGAGGAACGGCAAGATGGGAGTTCCTTGTGTTTATATGCTGAATCACACTTGGACTAAAACTAGGCTGATTCAGGAGCAGGTAAATGTTTAACCGTGACTGTCCATCGGAGGAAGAGCCTGCACATGTTCAGGGACTGTCAACTGAACTTCACCTCCCTATACCCCAGGATGGGTATCCACCTGGAAGGGATGATCTTACTGAACTTGCTGCTGCAACAGCATGAGCACTGGGAATATTACAGCTGGTGGGCAGCACACACCTTGAGGATTACACATCTGTCTTCCCACTGTTCTCAGACAGGGAGAAAGCTGGCTTCTGCAAGGAAGGGGCTCCACCAACACTCCTACCAGGGTGGAGGTGCAACTGAGCTGCTGTATACCGAACAAAAAAGCTTAATTAAATTATTTAATAGATGTCTGCAATTCTTAATGGATAGAATAATAAGCAAGAGCTTTTCATAAAACAAGGAACACTGGTTTCAAACATCACCTTTCATGTGTTGATCCAAACAAAAACTGGTTTTAAACAAAAGTTACTGCACTGAGAAATCAGGCAATGTTTGCTTTTATTATAAATTAACTGGAGTGCAGCACCTTGCAAAAACAAACTTGCCACCCCAAAAAGCAGAGCTGACTTCTGATACTACAGGAATACCAGTTATTTACAACACTAGCACAGGATGCACTTGGGGAAAACCAGATTTGCTCTCTGGACAGAGCAGCCTCTTCATCACATTCACAGGGGCCATCAGTTCGAAGGACAACTCCCATGTCACTGCCTGTTCCCATTGCCCCAGAATTCTACCAAAATTAGTATCGACAATAGAAAAGTATAATGCTTTGTAATAAATTAACATATAGACCCACTCTGGCTGCATCTTACAAGATAAAATGCTCTGTCATGTTTACAACCATTCACTCCTAGCTCGGAAACCAGAAAGGTGTCACCCTGACCAGGTCCACCAAGCTCATCTGACACGTGGACTGGAAAGTCAGTCAGTCTTTTCACCACACTGGGGTCCCCAAAGTACTCTGCTTGGGGAGGACTACCGATGGCTGTCACTCACTGCTGCGCAGAGGTGTGAAGAGACCATTGAGGAAGCATCCCCCTGCCAGCCGGCTAGGAGAAACTCTAGCGTGGAAGTGCCCATGAAAGAGGTGCCTGCTGTCTCCTAAATTGATGGTTTTGTCTGCTTTGCTTCAGCTGATTTATTCCTGAGAAACTCCTAACAATAGTTTAAAAACCCCAGAAAATATCTTGACAGCAAAAAAAGGCATTTTTTTTTAATTTAGAAAAAAAAAAGTAATCTTTCACCTCTAAAATTCAAGTTGCAAAAATCAGAACTAGAGGCCAAAACAAGAGCAACTACTCTGTTTAACAGTAACAACTTCTCTGAAACAAATGCCAGCAAAAGGAAACATCTGTCCCTGCCAAGTAAGTGCCAAGATGCTGAAAAAATTAAGTCACTAGGCTTTCCTCCCCTGCTGAAACAAGCTATAAAAGGAGCATCATGCCTCTAAATCCAATAAAACGCAACACTTCTTAACTGTGTTGTTACTGCTGAGCGTGGCCTTTCTGAAAGCTTTCCACCTGGTTTAGTTTCACAGTTTGAATGCTCTGCACTCCTCAGAAAGGAGAACAGAGGCATAGCTGTAGTAAAAACCTTCTCACCCTGGGATACAAGAAGACCAAGGCAAGACCATGGTTTGATCAAAGAGCAATTCAAGCGCCAAGCCTACCCTGCAGACCCTTTTCTCGCCATTCCCATTTCACAATGACTGAGGCCTGTGCAGAAAGGGTAATGCTAGAATGCTGCTTCCCTCCCAGAAGATACAAAGTGGCTGTTGCTCACCTTTTGCTACTGCTCTCAGCCTGCTCAAGGTGTTCACCTACCCCCAGAGTTATATCAAAGCAGCCCTAAGCAATATAACTTCAGTGCGAAATACTGTGCATCCAAAGAGAGACCTTTCCTCTCCAATTGGTACTTATGCAACAACCTTATGAATAAAATGCAGTCAAATAATAGAACTTGCAAAACAAAAGAAATCACATATATAATCTCACATCTAAATGACGATGACCGTGAATGGTGAAAAAAACCAACAGAGCTGCCACCAGGTATGCAATACATTCCACAGCACCAGACAGTTTGTTTCCTGGAACCGCATGTAAATAGCAGAGTGCTTACAAACCCATGAATGTCGAAACGCATCAGCTTGAGTGATTCCAAAACGCCTGTTAGAGAGATGACTGGCAAGAATATACTCAGTGATCTGGGTTTCCAGTGAATATTACTAAACACAACACACGCCAGGTTACAGAATCTATTGCTTAAACTGCTCTTGGAGGAAAAAAAAAAAAAAAAAAAAAAAAAGCAAAAAAAGCCAAGTGATATGTAAATCCTTTCCACTCACATCTCACAGGTGAATGGGCTTTTAAAATTAAGTCTCTTTTTGCACTGTTTTTTTTTTTTTTTTTAAAAATCAGTTTATGAGCAGCTGTAGTCTTGTGGCTTGATGCAACTCTTTAAGGCTCCATGCTGACGAAATTATTTGAGGAACAATAAAAACTTAACCACAGGAGGATCGCTCTGGGATGTCAAGGTTTAAACACGTGCTTCAGGCCCAGGACTTGCACAGATGGTTCAGGAAACCAAGCGTCCCATATTTCTACCTTTTTCCTCTTGTTTTGGCCCTGAGCTGTTTGATACTCCTGCATGTCTGGCCCAAGTTCAGAATCTTCCTCGTTCCTCAGGAGGAACAAGGTGTTTTACTCTTCACAGAGGCTGACGAACTGATCTTCCTACTTCCACGCTAAGTGGCTGTGCATTTTTTTCTGTTTCTAGTAACTCATCGAAGATATCCCTAAAACAGAGAGAAAGACCAACAGTGAAACTTACGTACAACAACAAACTGCTATGAAAGATAGCTCTGAGGGAATCAGCCACTGGATTTCATCTACTAACTCAAGCATCACAGATCCTGGTACAGAAAGGTGTCTTTAACTGGCATCTCTAAGCAAGGCTCCTTGAATCCCACAGGACTTTTTTTTTTTTTTTTTTTTCCATTATTACAATGAATAAGGTCAGTGGTAAGCCTCAGAGAGCAGTAACAATAGTGAAAATAACTCCTGGCTGGTAAAAGGATCAGAAGCAACACAGGACCAAATCTGTAGATGAAGTAATATCCTTTTTTAGAGCAACCAGTAAAGACAGAAGGAGGGGACAAACTGAGGCACAAACCCCCTTCTTCAGTTCTTATGCCTGAAAAGATACCTCTTCTACCTACAAACCTCACCTTCCTCATGTCCTGAGATGACCACAGCTGCAACAACACAACCACTAGGAGCAGGGATAAAGGCATTTACAAGTATCACAGCACTTCAGGAAAAAATCCAAGCTCCATTATGATTCCTGATGCAAGTATATACAGCTGAGACACTGAACCCCCTCCTTAAAATATGATTTAATGTGTCTTGTTAAAACCCTATGTATTACTGACATACAATTCCATGCCTCTGAACTCTTGAGGACTTCAGTTTTGTCATCCTTGCATACAATTCTGACAAATACATGGAGATACTTTTCATCCTAGCAAAGAGGACTAGAGGAGAGGAGGTAATAATTACTAGCACTGAAATTTCCCAAGACACCTACTTGTGCATGTAGAAGAAGATGTACCCGCTTCTGTCTCTGTCACACTGAACGGTGGCCTCTAGAGTTCTAGACACTTCTAGGTCATTGTAGGTGAACCAGGATTGCTTCTTGATATCATAGACATCACTGATATAATGACCTTAAACACAGAGAACACACCTTTCTTTTCATGCTGCAGTTCAACCAGTAAGCTGTTTAGCTAGACACCCTGGTCCAGCAACCTATGTCAGATTTAAATGCTAGAAGACTCTTAAGATCGTGGTCCCTGGATCATACCTGGTCCACGAATGGGTAAGAAGCACAAGCAATTCCATGGACCCCATAAGCAGTACACTGCCCACATGCTGCAGTTAGGCACCATGACATCCCCAGCCTGCACCCCCACCAGCAGCAAGGCACGATGGAAGACTTGCTTTGCTGCCTGAACTCTTCTCTGCAAATAATCCTCCTACGGTAATTCTGTATTACAGATTTTTTTAAGATAGATAAGAGATGAAGGATAAATTATGGTATCTTTTACCTGAAGATGATGTGCTTCCGATATGGCTAACTATGCTGATGAGACGATAGGAGTGAGGAAGCTCTCCTGTCTGAAAACAAAGTTCAATTAAAGCTTTTAGGCATTCACTTTTGTCCCACGTAGCTTATGGACAAGAAGATTTATAGCCCAGATACCAGCTTTGGCTACTATATTCAAAGCTGCAACCCAATCAAGGATTACAGAGACACACCCTGCTTCAGACCAAACAAGGAGTTCTTCCAGAAGTGGGAAAAAGCCTTCCATCTTCTTCAGTCTTTCAGCAAGCCAATGAACATGCAAAAAAAAGGAGCCACTCTGACCTCAGAACAGATGCTCACACAAACTCTACGCCGCAAGTTTTCTAAACAATCATTTCCTGAGCAACTTCCACTGATGTCAGAATTAATCCACCAAATAAACATAGAAAAGCAAAAAGGAAACAGCATGCTCTTACTTCTGAAATATCAGAGAAATACCCTTCATAATGGCAAAGACACTTAACAGTTAATACTAGATGTGTAGCCCAGATTCTCTTGTCCTGCACCTGTAACGTCAGCAGACAGTGCCCTCTCTGCATGCAGGAAATATGCTCTGTCTATTCACTGACAATAAAACTAAACAACAGTAATTGGCTTTTGACAATTATTTTTTAATCCTCTCTGACCAGGAAATGTTACCGATACCATTCACTAACAACACTCTTAAAACGTAACTCTTGGTTTAAGGGTAAGGAAATTGGTGAAGGATTGTAAGAAAATAAAAACTACTCAAAGAAACTCCAATTATTTCCACTCTACACAGTACTCCTTCCGCTGAGGCAAGCAGGCAACTTTCACAACACTGCTATGTGGAGCCTGAGCGTGCAAGTGGCTGGCAGCACAGCCTAGGTTACAGTTACATTTCACCTAATGGGAATACAATCCTGCCACAACATCTCAGTTCTGGTGGTGCAAGATCTAGAAGCCCATGATGCTGCAACTAAACTACCACGCTGGCTGAAGTCCTCTCTCTCTGCAAGTAAAAATTTCAAGCCCACTGCTTTATATGCACTGGGACATTTCTGCTATAAAATTACTGTTTCCTTTTCACCATTGTCCACATCTCAGAGAAACTCAGAGACCCTCTGCAACCACTTAGTTTTGTTTCTTTAAAATTAAAATAACACAATAGGACAGACTCTTAAGGACAGAAATTTTCACTCTCTTAACTTTTGAACACAAGACCTTTCTAGACTCTATACCTGCTCTGTAAAACTACCTCCAACACTAAACTGATGGTCAAGATCGGGTATATTTCTCAGCTGGCTTTTGAAATCATAGATCACACCTCAGCATTTCTTTTCAGCTCTTCTGCTTCAGCTTCTGAATACTCCATGTCAAGAACATCCTCATTCCCAGAGTCTTCATCAGAACCAATGCTGTCCAGGAGTGAGCTGTTAAACTCTAGATAGCATGGAAACAATGACACTGTGTGAGAAGCTGTGGCACGCGCAGGAATTCACAACAGGTTGAGGTATATCTACCCACATAAACAAGCATAGTAAAATCCTAACGCAAGGAAAGCAGGAGATATTGGAATTTCCAAATAAAACCTCTCTCCCTTCCCAACTTGTCAGAGCAATAATTAAGGAAAGTATCTTGGACTACAGAATTAATTTTAGCATCATCTGTCTCATACTTTTACAAAAGGGCATGATGGCAAATGACAGCTGGGTGATAAAAGAGCATTTAAACACCCAATTCACTCCAGAGCACCAGTGGTCTGCAGCCAGGACTGACATTAAAAGAAGTACAGCCAGTCTGGTCAGTGAACTGTAAGTTTCTGCAACGAGAAGCTATGAATTACAGTTTTAACTATAAGTTCCAATAACAAAGTGCATCTTTCAATTAAAACTGGCATCAAAACGCTACTGCTGGCAGCAGGCATCTTTTCATTGTTTTCAATGGTAAGAAGGCTGCTCACCGCAGGAACTTCCAGTTTGCTTGGCTGAGCAAAATGCAGGCAGCTTTCTGTAAAGAGCCGGAAGGCACCACTACTCCCTGTACACACTGTTCCAAACTTCCTGGGATTCTGCAGCTACCCAACTAATTTAAGATTTTGTACAGTACTCATTAGGAGAAGTAGCTATGCTTTCACCAGCTAAATTAAAGCTATGAAGTCCTGTGGGTGAGAAGTTGAGATTAACAGGACACACTCAGGACTGTGTTTTTTTATGAGACTTATCATGCCAGTTGTGATGGAGATGTTTTGCCAAAAACAAAACGCACTGTTTGCCCTGTTAAATCATCACATTCTGGATTAGTATAGTCTTCTTGGGAAGTTTATAGACAAATCCCTTTAACTGAGAATATTTTCCTGCTGATTTCTATACTAATTTGGGCTGTGGCAAGCTAGACTTACAGCCAAGAAATGCAGCCACTTCAGTAGGTATCTGCATGAAGCGCTTGCCATGGGTACTGCTAAACACCACTTCACCAACAGCCCCTGGATGATGAGCAGTTCATTGATTGCAGCACTACTAGGAACCTTACTTAGACAAATACTACCAGTTATAAGGCTCAAGATTATTAGCACCTCCTTGAATGACTGCTGGCTGATGCCTTACAAATGAGTCAGTAGGAAGTTGAGAAGCACAAGGCAACGCTCATGTTTAAGTCAAGCAACTGCAAATCAGGAGGAGGAAGGATTTCTAGCCTTGAATTCTTCCTGGACACAAATCAAGGAAGACTTGGGAAGGACTGGGCATTCAGTCTACCACAGCTTATCAGGGAACAGAACTCAGGTCGAGGGATGCTTAAACAGCATTCAGCTTCTCTTCAGAAGCATACACAGGTTCATCCAGTAATAACCGAGGGCCTTTAAAGGTGCCTGAGCAACTATGAGTATTTTAACACAATAATTTATCCCCCCTGCCTCTCCCTCTTCAGAGCAGGAAATTTCTCTTGGTTATGCTTTGCCCTGCCAGATTGTATGAAATCACTTGCATGCCAGCCTCACACAAATGTTAAACAGTGCCTGAGGCTCACCACACTGTCTGGATTTGGAGAAGACAGTGAATTTTGGGTTTCTTTTTTCACCCCCAACAGCTATACCTTGCAGTGAGGTCTCCCTCCCTCCCATCCTGTACAGACAGATACAGCACTTGCACTGAAATACCAATGCAAGTAAGAAATAATCCTTACACTCTGAGTAGAGCCATTAGCATGCTGGCTTTTGATGGGACTGCAAAATTTCAAGGTCCATTTTGGTCCCTCTAGATTAATATTATGTATTAAATATATAATATATATTTAATATCATATATATATAGATGTATACATCTAAGTAAAAACTCAAGAGACTGAAATAAGTAATTGAAAAATTAAGTTTTTTCCTGGCATTTGCTTTCGCAACTAAGAGCAAGAAAAGCTGACCTGAGCAAAGCCAAACACAACAAAGCACACACCAGAAGAACATGAAATCCCAGCTGACTTACAGACACTCAGGAGCTGCACTCATACATACAGATCTATTTTCCCTCAAAAGCAACATCCTGGAAGAAGTTAAATAAGTTTCACCTTGTAGACTTAATTCCGTGGCTCGTTTGAGGTCATCATCCTCTTTTTGCTCTCGTGCCTCCTAATGGGAAGAGAACAAAACTTAGCTCATTGAGACACTTCACTGTTTAAAATTCTTGTGGTGCTCTTTTTCCATTGAAACTGTGCTGCTCTGGTTTCTACAACAAACCTGACATTGTAAATTAAAGGTTCTGTGTGAAGGAATGTTTGCAACCAGTGAGAGTCCAATGTTCCCGTGCAACAGAACCTGGGACAAACCTTCATTAAGGCTTGTCAAAGCTCCTGAAGTTTGGTATGCAGCAGAGCAAGTCTCTAGTAAGACCAAACGCTTTCTTTGGATCATTAATTTGAAAAGCATCTGAATGAATTTGCAACTCTTCGCTAAGGAAAGCTGTCACTTACACACAAAGCTCCTCACACTTCGGCAAAATTTAGACGACTTCTGCCCAAAGCCAGCTGAGGACAGAGTTGTTAAATTCTGACATACTTTATTATTTTTAAGCCATTTGAAAGTAGAGCCAGTGGTTTCATGTTAACAGGTGTAATTCACAAAGGCAGGATGCAAAAAAGAGACACCACTAAACAACCAGGTATTAAAAATAATACCATGAACAAGTAGCAAAGAAACCTCAAGTCAACAAACCTTTCTAATCTTTGGATAATATCATGCTCCTGTTCCTCCCACCACTCTTGAAAGCTCAGAGCTACAGCAAGCCAGTCAATAATATTTAATGAGCTGGCTTCTTAATTCAGGGTTTGAATGCTTTCATGCACCTGAACGCAGAACCCTAACTACATATTTCAAATCAAGATAACCACAGCTACTACATTTCCATGCCTGAATCATTAGAATAGCAGATTTTTGCTTCAGAACTGTAGCAGAACAACGCTCAAAGGGCAGTTTTACATTATTAGCATGAGGCCTTTTTATCTCGCTATTTCTAAAGCATTTGGGAATCTTTGTTAAACTACTCAGCACTGCTGAATCAAAGCTACATCTGGCATGGAACATACCAACCAGCACCTCATAATGAGCAATGGGAGAGAAAAATCCAAGAGCCATGGAAACATCAGATCTCATAAGGAAAACCATGACAGCTTTAGTATTAATAGAGAGCAGACAAGGGCACCTATTTAAAGAAAGACGTGGCTAAGCACTTGCTTCACTCTCAGCAGCTCGGTTAAACTTGTGGAAATCAGTTACAGGTCTTGAAATTCAAGTGGAATACAGATGGTGAGCATACAACCGAAGATCCCAATTCTTTCCAAGTCTAATTTAAAGGACTTACTTTAGATTAAATTATTCGGGATCCTTTTTCCAATTTTCTAACAAGGAAGGGTCACATAAATGTTCAGTTCCTATATTTTTGCTAAGCATCCCCCTCCTTGGTAGTACCAGAAACAAGACACTGGGACAGACAGATCTTTAACCTGACCTGCCACGGCCGTTCTTAGCTTTTGCTTTGAAACCTGCCTCTCTCACTGAGTCTCGACATGACACACTGCAGGAAGCAACTTTCAGGGAAGCTAAAGGTGGGTTTGGTTCTTGGTGATAGATACTAAGAGTTTTGTTCAGTTTATAACTGGTTTTTATGTGATTTTACAAGACAGTGTATAAATGTGCACAGAAGGCTTTGAGAAATCCACAGGTCTGTGATGTGATATATGGCTTCCAAAGCACATACAAAATGTACCCAGACGTATTCAGTGCCATGACTACTGACACTGAAGCTAGAAGAAACCCAAACCTTTTTTCATCTGGTTCTCTAAAAAAAAGCAGCAGAATCCCTTTGCAGTTACTGTTGGAACACAAGTTTTTCCTTTAGCCATCAGGTTTCCAGTGTGGGGAAGATAAGGAAGCAAACTTTATTTCTTACTTGCTCTTGAAGGCTTTGAGCCAGTGCCTGCTGAAGTTCTTGTTCTTCCCTCTCTCTCTCCATATCATACTGCTGTAGCCAGTCAACGTCCCCCTGGGAGCCCTCCGGAGTTTTGTTTTCCTTATTCTCATCAAAATCTTTAGTTATCTCAGTGAAATTGGCAGGACCTGAGGAATCAGAAATTACAGTTATGCTTTCCTGGGTCTTCATTATGTTACCAGCTAAATCCCCTTTAAATCACCACAATCCTTGTAGCACAGTGACATCTATTGACAGGGAGAGTTCACCAGCCATAAAAAACCTCACAGAGTCAAATGGAAAAAGCTCCAAAGTGCAGTCTTGCATTTATTTTAACAGGTGTAAGATGAACCATTTGATTATCCCCTGATCCTGTTCTCTTAGCCTTTGATGTTCACTCAGAAACAGCAACTTTTAACTGAAGTAAGATGTCACACTCCACTAGGTTTCTGCAGCCATGAAGCCGACACTTGAATTTCTCTAGAAGGAACTATGGATTACAAAAATTTGCATTGCATATTATACCTTGGAGTACTACAGATGAAGCCACAATTAAAGCCAAACCATATGCAAGGCGGAGGGAATACAAATCTCAAGTACTGTTTAAATTGTGTCAACTCGTTTCCTCAGGTAAGAGCCTCAATTTTGTGAGCACTGTCTACTGCTTTGAAAGTGCAAGAAGATTATAACTTTTCAGTTCACCTTTAAAGAGAACACACTATGGCAGAAATATTTCACAAAACTTCTGGAATGAACATCCATTCAACTATCACATACATCTCCCTGCAGTTGCAGGACACTTTGATTATCCCATTTGCTGGCAGCTGAGAGTCAGGACTTGCTCCAACAGCTATCACACAGCAACATGTGAAACTTTATACTTTTGCCCTACGCCGACTTCGACATCTGCTCATTAGTTATTAGCAAGGATTATACAAGGCAGACTCTGGTATCTGTGACCTCTTAAACACAAGACCACCAGAACCAGCACTATAATCCATCAGTCTAATCCTCTTACCATGAAAAACAAACCAGAATTTATTACACGACCTTTGAGAACTTGCAGTGCAAGAAGTACTCACTCGACTCACACAACTGTTATTTGAGGCTCATGTAGCAGAAAAGACATCTTCTGTCATATCCAAATTAGCCTTTTTTGAAAGCACCACAAATTATTCAGTGTTTACAAGAAAAATTATTACTAGCAGTAACAAGGAATGGACCAAGTTAAATCCATCACGTTTAGAATCATCTTGCCTGATATAGCAAAGTATCCTTTGCAATTAAGTTTCCTTTAAATAGGATATAGGATTGTGAACTCATGGCATGCCACATTCTGCTGCCATAACTGGTAACTCAGTGTACATGCATAATCTCATCTGAATGCCAAACCGTATGCTTTGAGTAGTACTTCTGTCTTTTTGGTCATGCACAGCCAAATGCAGAAAGCAGAATGCAACACTGAGTGTTTAACTCCATTCTTAATCAGAAAATAGAGAAACTTTTATTAAACATATTTTTTGCTTAAGTGTCACAATAGAGTCTTCAAAAAATTACATTATACTTTGCAAAGAAAACCTGGAGAGAGATACATTCATGTGGCTGGCCACACTCTCACAACTCTTTCACACACCCATAAGCAACATCAGCGTATATAAAGGAGGGTAACAACAAGGCTGATTACGGATTTAGTTTTCTTAACATACTTTCCCAACACAAAAGCTGTCAAGAGCTTTACGTTGAAACAAGTGTAATTTTTGGTAAGAGTGGTTTTGGTTTTTTTTTTCCCCAATATTTAAACTCCTGGCTCTTAAAAGAGTAGGAGAGCATACTGTTGGCCTGTTTTTCCAGGCTAGTGGAATTAAAAATGTAACAAATTATAAAGACTTAAATTTCCTTCAGCCAATTAAAGGAAGACACTCAACTTCCTCACACTGACATCAAACAGGCTCCTTGTTGTACTTAACTGTGTTTCTGGGTTAGAGGCTGTAATTCACATGCTCAAGGGTCTACACTCTCATATAAGAAAAAGTATTAGAAAAATTACAGAGATAAATTAATTAGTAACAAAATAACTACATTTATGAAAGCATTCTAGTCTTATGCACCCCAGACATTGCTCTTGCACACCAGCAGTGTGAACAGTGCTACATGCTGCCCGGCCTGCAATAGCTACAGAAACAACAATACTTTCTGATTATGGAAGGTTAAGTTCCAGATGCTGCCAAAACTTAGTAAATTGAATTGTCTGCTATGGGAACCAGTGGAAGCACGTGTTAATCAGGAGAGAAAAAAAATGGAAATTAACGCTGAAGGATGACTTTACCTTTATCAGAGAGGTGACAGACATACAAGAATACATATTTTCACAGTTCAATGAATTAATTAAATGCTTTATACACAGGTAAACTGGAAAAAGAACTCTGAGGAAGTCAAGCAGTTTCAGTAGTGCACTTGCACCTAGATTTTGCCACCATACATTACTAATCTGCTGCTGTCAGTAATTTGCTTTAGCTTGCCCTAGTCCAGCCAAGATGGTTACTTTGCCTTACCTGAGTCTAATGCTGCTTTGGGTTTCTCCATCTCCATAGATTCCAGGTTTTCTGGCAATTCCTGAATTTCATCATCTCCAAAACCAGTGTCTGGGCTGCTTGTGGGCTTATCTTCGTCATGGCTCAGAGACAGAGAAGCTTCCCTTTTGCTAATCTCCAAGACAGCTGCTAGCAGCTCATCTTCGCTCATCCCATCAAAACCAGCATTACCCAGCTCAGGTTTATCACCCTCCATTTTACTTCTTTTTGAACCCTAGAATGGAGTTATGATAAGTGCTTAAATAAACAGGTATATAAAACCACCACAGAAATGTAAAGCTGATGTATTTTATTTATTAACTCCAGGGAGTGGGAGCTTGGCTCTGTCAACATTAAACAGATAATTATGAGACTCAATGGAGAGACAACCTTTGTAGCTACATTCACTCCAAGGAACAACATTTAAATATAAATTACAACCCAGTTTTTACAGGCCCTGTGGATTAACATACACAAGGTAACTCTTCCCTTCTTCCTTTCCTTCAACACATGGGTTCCACATTTAGGTTCTGATGAACCCTCAAGCCTCTGGCAAGTCAGTGCTGAGGCACAACTAGCAAAATCGCAAGTTTGTTAACAAAGGCTGAAGCAGCAACATGAGAGTAATTGCACACATGGACGGAAGAATAGAAACTGAAATGAGGCTGGTATGAAGAGCAATTAAAATTAGGTTTGGTGCTGTAGACTTGCCATATGAAAGATAGGGGGATGGTGGTGAGCAGGACTCTGCAAACCTAGTAAGAAAATAGTTAACCAAAGAAAGGGAGGAATTTTCTTCCTACAAACAACAGAATGACTTTAAAGTGCTTTTTCTTTCTTCCAATTTAGCCTTAATCTGAATTTTTCCCTCTCTAGCTATTTCCCTAAAACTGACACTCATCAACTCCTACACCATACTGATTTGCAACTAATATAGTAATTTCAATCATTTTGATATTAGCTGTTAATCAGGAGCTTAACCTCCATGTACACATATTTACACAATTACATTACTTACCATATGCTTAGATTTATTTTTTCTATTTTATGTTAAAAATGGGGGGAAACAGTTTCTATCAGAATGCACTTATCCAGGTCTCATTCCCAACTGCATTTGGCTGGATCTCAGAACTTGGTTAAAATGAACAAAAATACATTTGCACTGCTGCTTTTTACTTAAATACAGCAAGCCTTTGATGAGCAAGACTAATTTTACATAGTAAACATTTTGTATTAAAACTGGCTTATCAAACAAGATTAGCAAATGAATTAGCCAATTAAATTGCTTGTTCAAGACATCATGCCCTCCAAGATTTAGAACTGACAAATTTAAACCTCTCTCCTCAATCACGTTCATGCTGAATAAGGGAAGCAGGGTACCTGTTTTATAAGCTTTCTGATTTCTCTCTCTACACCTGTAGGCTACTAACATCAAAACTGGTTTAGCTCTTCAGCAAACCCTAGTTCCAGGCACTTTGCCAACAACTACCATTAATTCAGTGGCTGGACTGTAAAGACTTGGCAGCACCTCTGTGTTATTTGAATATAACTTTTCTACAAGAAATTATTTGCGTAGATTTTAAGTAGCTTAGGCTTTAAGACAGGCTGCTTTAGGTAAGTATTTTTTAAAAGTACTTCAAATATCACTTCATCTGCAGAGGCAGAAATCACAGGAATTGCAGTCCTGCCCACTTTAGATGGATAACTGCTATTTGCCCCTACAACCCAGTGTTATATAGCCCCGCTGTGCCGGCAGTGCCTAACAGGGGATATACCGGCTGTGTGGGGTGACTGCTGAATTCCTAATGCCGCTATGAGAAGCACACCAAGGGAAACGGTGCAGCGGCAGTAATGCCACTTCCAAGGACCAGGGCCAGGTCCTCCCAGGACAACACTGAGAAAGACAGATGATCTGAGTGATAACAGATAGCTGGTGAAGCCTGTGGTTGAGGAGTGCCCAATGTGCATGGCCACAAAGAATAAAGTCACTTATGTGGAATCATCACCGCTACCGTCTCATTCCCACAACAGGCCAGAAAGCCTGTAATTAATTTGCTATTCAAATTAATAGACTTTATTCCCACAACAATATTTATGCGATAGAGACTACCTACACTTCCTCGCAAACAAAACTTGAGGAAGAATCATGTAGGACACTTTGGAAAACTTCTATACATAAGAGGGATTTCAAAGGCAAGCTAGTTTCCTTCTCCTACCTGCAGCCAGCTATAGACGTGCCATGCAGGACAGCAGTTGCCTATCTTGTTCCCGAGACCTTCAGCAAAGAGTTATCTGCTTTCTCCCAAGGCACCACATTCTATCCCTACGAGCATCAGAAAAATTTCCCTAATATTGAATCTAAAAATTACTGTCTGCTATTTAGTCTATTACTTCTTGTTCTATCCACCAAGGGCACAGAAAACAGCTCAAGTGTTCCTATTCATTTTTTTCCCCTTCCTTGAAGACACAAACCCTGCTTAGGTTTCTACTTAAACTATTAAGACCCAAGTTCATTTGCCTGCTCTTTCCCCCAAAATCTTCCTTTCTAGATCTCCGACCATTCATGTTCCTCTCCTCTGGTGCCACTCCAGTTAATCTACAACTCTTTTCAGTCCCAAAGCTGAACACATAAGTCCATCTAAAGCTCAATGCTGAAGAAAAAAGGAGGGTTACATCACACAACCTGCAGGCTATGCCTCTGTCTATACACTTCTGTTTTCAACCAGCCTGACCTTGTGACCGTTACCTTTCACACCCTTTCTGAAGGCCCACTACTTTCCCAGCTGTTTCCGTCCCACATTTACAGTTGATTAGTCCTGCTAAGATTAGCACCTTTAGCCTGTTCCTACTGAACCACCCTCCTATTTTTATGCAGTCTCTCAGATTTGTCAAGATCATTCTAAATTGTAGTTCTGAGATTCATCATAACGGCAGCCCTTCCCAGCTCCGGGTCTTCTGAAAATTTAATACTCATTATTTATTTTATTATTTCTTAAATAGTGAGTGGATGAGGATCCTCGCATCAGATTAGAAACTGTAGATATCTTCCTCTTGTTACCTACTGCTATTCAGCCAGCTTTACACTTGTCCTTTAATGCCATAATCAAGACCCCAAGTCCTGCTTGATTAAAATAACCCCATGAACACCGTCAAAACCTTTAAAGAAGTAGAGATGCAGGACACTTGTCCTAAGCACTAGACCTGCACTACTCTTAATAGAAGAAAGTGGACTGCAAGATAATCCTCTAAGCTTCTTGTTTTCCCTTGGGGGTCATCACTCCTTCCCACACAACTCACCTACCTGCTACACTGCCGTGACAGAGGCAAAAAAAATAATCTTGGTAACTTTAACACTAGTCACAATGAATAGCTCAAAGGCAATTAGAAATTAACTGTGCCTTTACATCAATTAACTTGATCTCTACACAATTCTACGTGTCCTCCAAGGACTGATAGCTTCAGTTTCTGAAAGTTTTAAAAAGCCACACTTGAAAGGGGACACAGATTGAATATGCAAGAAGTTGTCTCAATTGAATATTTTGCTTAGCCCAACTTGTACTGGATCTAATTTAATCAAGGGATTTACTGCATAATTTTATTACTGACAGCCCATTACATTTCAGCCTGGGAACGTTATTAGTGAAAGTTACCCAAAGGACTGACAAAACTGCTAAGCAGCTGGTATACATAACCTGAAAACTCAAGTGCAGTTGCAACACAATTACCTCTGTTCCCAGTGGGAACCCAAGACAACTGTACAGAGAGGTCAATTAGCAAAGCACTCCCCTCCAGCATTGTAGTGCTAACTAGGAGAAAAACCCCCACCTTTCAATCTTACATCAGTTTTACTCACAATCTGTGCTAAGAAAAGCACAACAGGCCAGACAAGTACATATAGGAACTAATACATAAAAGTTGTGTTTTTTTCCCTTACCTTTTCTGGCTCTTCTTGCAGTTGTTGCTGATCTCTACTCTGTATGTTACACAACCTTTGGCTATGGCCAACAGAGCGTTTCAACGGCTCGTCATCACTGTCAGAATCTACATAGAGGGCTGCAGAGCTTTTTGACTTGAAAGTGTATTTTCTGTAAATTAAAAAAACATGGCTATAAAACTTTATAGCATTATACAAATCTGTTTCGAAGCAACCATTAACAAAACATTACACCTAACTTTCACACTGCAGGGCAGTGCAATTTGGGGAACAAAATGCAACAACTGACAATGACAATTTATTAACATAGCAGGCAGGGTTTTCAGAAAAAGTGTATTTACTAGGTTAACTGACCTACCTACTTCAAGCATGCAATAGCAACTTACAGTGTTAAAAGTTACTAAGTGTATGGCTCTTGCTTCTAAGGCCAAGGATTCTGCACTTTATTACCTAGCAATCCTAGACACTACGCATTTGAGTCGAGTCCACAGTAACATGTAGAACTCGACACAAACCATTTGACTTCCAAATTTTACTAAGCTGGACACATGACTTCTTACATCATTACTAGAACATATAAAGTGCAAATCTGCACTGGTTTTCAGTTTTCCTGTTTGCTCTCTCATTAAGATAAATTCTTGCTTCTTTAGAACAGAAGACAAGGGAGTCTGGGGAAGTTGCAGTTTCTGCTTGATTACAAAAACTGGTGTTTTAAGTATTCCACAACGCAAAACTATCCAGTGCAATATCGGTTTTCACTATATCAAAAACTAGCCTTTCAAAACAGCCTATAAAAACAATGCCCTCTCATCTTCGCAAATAAACTTAAGGCACTAACCACCTGTTCCCACAACACACATGGGGGCTCCATAGAGCCTGAACAGAGCTAGACTGCAGAATTAGAAACCATTTTGCTTCTTATATATGTGACTTGCAACTACAAATGCAAGCTAGTTTAAGATATCTGGCACTGACAAATCATCTGTACCAACTAAATCCAGTTCTCATTCTGATGCTCAGCCTTCTGTCTGAAAAAAAAAAAAAAAAAAATCTTTGCTTGCTTACAAGTTCCCAAAGGCTCTCAAAATAAATGCTAAGGTCATCATGTCAACTAGGCAAATTGTACCACTGATACTAATTTCAGCTAGCACGTAACACAACAAAACTCAGATATGAAAATAGTTGAAATAATTTACTACAATATAAAAAATAGGAAGAAAAGAAAACAAATAGCAAAAGTGGAATGATTAAAGAAAAAAATTTGAAAATTTTAAAATGCATTAAAAATTATCCCATGAAACTCCAGGCCATGGGCATTTCAGAGCTATAACTCACCTACAAGGCGTGGAAGTGCTTATAGCACAGGAATTCACCATTTGGGAGGCTTTCAATGGACGGGAACTATTAAAAAAGCAAAGTATTTATTGCAGCAGTTACAGTCCTTAAAAAAATGTTTACTTGTCTGCTATGCATGCAAATCCACCACCAAAGAAACAAGTAGAGTATCAGCATGTACCTGCTAACTGCTTAGATTTAGAGTAATAAATCCATCACACTATAAATATACAACAGTTGTTCAAAACCATATATAATACTTTTAACTTGATTCACTTAGTGATGCACCCTTAGGGACAAGCTCACAAATTAAAGGCTTTGGGCTCCCATCTCAAGACAGCCCATTCCTTTATTTTTTTATTCCCACCAGCACTTAAGTTCCTGCTCCCAAACCGCAGTCTCCTGCTACTATCTGGATCAGCTGGTTTTCTGGAATGTCCCATGTCTGTTTCTCCTCCCTTACCTACGTTCTTCAAAACAACTTCCTGCTCCATTTAATCCTTTCATGGGCTCCTCCATCACTATGTATCTATCCACCAGATGGCTGCTAATGCAGAAATCTTTTTCTAATCTTCCTCTCAAACCAGGGCTGCTTCTCTCCAGCCCAGTTACCCTTCCAATCTCTGGTCAATCAGAATGGTTTCAATGACTAAAGAAGCCATTGAAAAGCTATTTCAAACATATTTTCAAGTATTTGTGCTCTGGTTAGCTTAAGCTGTTTGTTGTGTTTAAGATTTCTATTGTTAAAGCAAACTCTTGGAAAACATCCATGTAAATCTCAAATGCCACCAAACATTCAGCACAAAACATATGCCACATGACTGAACACATACACCAGATGTGTCCTAACTCACAACGGCTACCATGGTTAGGTAGGGACCACAAGAGGCCTGAGGGTTTCTTTTCTTTATTCTGCCACAGACTTCCTATGTAACAAGTGGCACATTTAATCTCTGTGTCTCAGGACAAGCAGCTGTACAGAAATAACTGTCACAGGGAAAAGGATATAGTATTTTTGCATGTGTAGTGCTCAGATACTACAGTGGCACAGGAAAGACAGTAAAAAATGAATGATAGCACAGGAGGTATGAGAGGAAATTAGCAAAAAAAGGTAGGATTTACATGTCCTAAGCAGAATTAACTGTGCTGTGAAAAGTAATCTAGATTATTTTGGATCGAGGCATAAATTTTAGGACAAAACAAACTCTTAACAAGGACAGAAAGTTGTTTTCGAAGACAGAGAAGAATATTATCTGACCAAATATTACATAGATAATGCCCCACCAACTCTTTCTACTGTTTCTATCATGCTTCCTTTCCACACATGTTCTCATGATGGCATCATTACAAAGTAGCAGTGCACATATGAAGCTGCATAATTTTAATGTTTCCTTGCCCAGGTGTCTTCTGGAAAAGATCTGACAACTGCCTACCTTGTGGCATATGTGCTTAACATGGCGTGAATCAACCACAAGTTGTTTACTTACACTGCAGAATGGATGCTCCATCCCAGCATCAGCGGCGGCCTAGTGTTTTCTGTGCAGTGTGAAAGCAGGGTTAAATATCTTGGAATAACCACCTGCTGCCCGACTTTATGATTGAGAGACAATGCTACATTGAAGCTGTATCGTTTCAGATGAAGAATCAGGACCCTGGGAGAGATGACAGAAGGACAAATGTTAATCTCAAGACAGAAGTCAGAGAAAACCTATTCCGAATCCAAGTAGCCCTGCTTACAAAATGCATTCACCTAACTCTAAAACAGATTATTACTTCAGGGTGGTAGGGAAACACTATCCATCTCTTACCTGGCAAGAGACAGCTAATTACTCTCCTGTCCATCATTCAAATTTGTTCCAGGTGCAGAGTGCAAATTCTGCCGACTCAAGAGCATTCCTGCTTTGATCCACATCATCTTGCTCTTCAGTCAAGCATAAGCAAGCAGCTCTTAGCAAATTTGTTGTTTTTATTATGCAGTGAGACGCAGGAAACAATCAAAATACCATTACAGGCCAGAATGCTAGTATATTAGTCCCAGATATTCATGACACTGATGGAGGGATCACACAGATGTCCATAACGGAGGAGCAATTGTGCCCAATGCAAGATGTGTATTTGGTTTATCTGTCACGACACTTTTTCTTTGAAAGAGCTTTTGATCACAACAGTATAAAAAGCCTGAAAAGGCCTCCTTATACTGAGTCTTCTCCCTTACGCTGCATTTTGTGCTCCCTATTTTGATCATGCAGCTGTATCATCACTTATATTGTAATAATATTCAAAAACTTTGACAAGAATTTTGCAGAGCTAGCACAAATACACTATCCAAGCAAAATGCAAACTAACTATCAAGTTACTGGGTTCAGTATAAGTACACCTGGGACAAGGACATAGACCAGGTAAAGTCATCCAACAGACTTTTAGCTTTACGTCCCATGAGAAAATGGGAAGCACTTCCTCTCTAAATAATGAACTAAACCCAACCACGAGGTCAGAAACTATCAAGCATGCCATTAACCCTCAAAGTGTCTGCCGTCTTCCTCAAAGTGCCATGCTTACTGAGAGAGAAAACAGGGTGAAACAGAGAAATCTACATGGGAAGAATTAACTGATCAGAGTAAAACCCTCTATACAACTTCTGGCACTAATGCCTCCAGCGCAGTCCCGCCCATCACGTCAGCTGAGCACAAAATATTAACTTCCAGAATATATTTACTGTTTCTGTTTCCTTCAGATCGCAGGAACCCCATGAAAAGGGGAAAACTCAGCCCTCCTTGTGTACCAACAGGGAAGAAGAAAAAAGTGTTGCAGAGGGTGCCAAAGAGAAGCTTCTTTAGAGGGAAACTCAAGAACAGCAAGAAGACTACTGTCTGCATGTGCATCTTTCTCACATGCTGACCACCTCTATCGGGTTTGCGTGGCAAGGTTTTGGTAGTGGTGGAGCTACAGGGCTGGCTTCTGTGAGAAGCTGCCAGAAGCTTCCCCTGTGTCCAGTGGAGCCAATGCCAGCCAGCTCCAAGACTGACCTGTTGCTGGCCAAGGCTGATCCAATCAGCAACAGTGGTAGCACCTCTGTGATAACACAGTTAAGAAGGTGAATAAAGCACCTGCGCAACAAATTGCAGCAGAAGAGAGGAGAGAGAATACACAAGAACAACAACTCTGCAAACACTAACATCAGTGAAGAAGGTGGGGGAGGAGGTGCTCCAGGTGGTGGAGCAGATTCCCCTGCAGCCTGTGGTGAAGACGACAGCGAGGCAGGTTGTGCCCCTGCAGCCCATGGAGGTTAATCGAGGAGCAGATCCCCACCTGCAGCCTGGGGAGGGCCCCATGCCAGAGCAGATGGATGCCCAAAGAAGGCTGTGACCCCGTGGGAAGCTCAGGGTGGAGCAGGTTTGCTGGCAGGACTTGTGACCCTGTGGAGGACTCATACTGAAGCAGCCTGCTCCTGAGGGACTGCACTGCATGGAAGGGACCCATGCTGAAGCAGTTCATGAAGAACTGTAGCCTGCAGGAAGGATTCATGTTGGAGAAGTTCATGGAGGATTGCCTCCTGTGCGAGGAACCTTACTGGAGCAGGGGAAGAGTGGGAGAAGTCCACCCCCTGAGGAGGAAGAAGTGGAAGAGACAAGGTGTGATGAACTGACCACAACCCCTATTCCCCATTCCCCTGCACTGCTGATGGGGAGGAGGTAGAGTTGTGCCCAGGAAGAAGGGAGGAGTGGAGGGAAGATGTTTTTAAGATTTGGCTTTTCTTATTATCCTACTCTGATTTGAACTTGAACTAATTTCCTGAAGTCAAGTCTGTTTTGCCCTTGACAGTAATTGGTGAGTGATCTCCCTGTCCCCATCTTGACCAACAGGCTTTTCATTGTATTTTCTCTCCCCTGCCCAGTTGAGGAGGGGAGCGATAGAGCGACTCTGGTGGGCACCTGGTGTCCAGCCAGGGTCGAACCTCCACACCACCGTACATGCTGTCCTACCCATCCTCCCAGCTTTACTCTTCAAGTGACTTCTGCTTGCACTTTTGTAATGTGTGCTTTCAAGGGAAGAGACGAACACATGTCAGCGTTTACCTGGGAAGCTTGTTGAACTTGTGTGTGACAACAGCAGACTTTCCATTGCACTTCTCACAGGAATACTCGATCTCCTCTGCCTGTTTAAGACAACAGAAAAATGACTAGTGGAGGAAAAGACACATCAAACAGATCTCAACAGAACGCACATCGCTTTTGCTGTCACAGAAGCTCTTCAAAACAGCAGTTACACTTAAAATTAGAATCACCTTCAACATGACCTGACAAGAAGGCATCTAGTAAGAGAACAGGTAGCAGAACTTACAATTTGACAACATATCCACTAATACAGGTGGAATTTTTCCTGCAAGTCTATTGCAGACCAGTGAATTAGCTACAGTTGAGACATATTAGCTTCCAGAGAGAGGGAACTGTCTTACAAGGTTTATAGTTTTCTCTTCCACACACAGGGTTGGTTTGTTGTTTTTTTTCCTAATAATCATTGGTGGAGGATAATTTGCCATAAAGTTTTCTCTCCCTTGTTCAAAACCTCAGCTTTGTTCCTGAAAAGTTATCCTCATCTAAACTTGTCAAGGATGTGTTACACCAGAGTAGAGTTTTG
Organism: Falco cherrug; assembly: GCF_023634085.1. Taxonomy (NCBI): domain Eukaryota; kingdom Metazoa; phylum Chordata; class Aves; order Falconiformes; family Falconidae; genus Falco; species Falco cherrug. The sequence continues at coordinate 26,080,958 of NC_073704.1, read as the reverse complement.
AACAGACAGCAAAAGGGGAAGCATCACTGTGATTAAGTTACATGACTCATCCATCAAGCATTTCTACAGCCCATTTTTTTTAAAATGAGGTCAAGTGACACCACTATAATTTTAAGAATCTTTTAAAATCATAAGACGTCCACCAGCTTTTAGAAGAATAAGCACGTCAATTACTCTACCTGTTGAAAACACCATCTGTAAATGGAGAAAACACACAGGTCTGTCCCAAGATACAACAAAATACTACACTAATTCACAGGTGTAAGGCTCATCTTCAGCTTTCAGAAACCTCACCTTGAAGCTCTACTTGCAAGATGAGCACTCACATATAAAAATTATTTTTTAAATTACTGCATCTGCATGACCTTTTCCCTCCCTGCTAATTTAGGCCAATACATAAGCTGTTGAAGCATCCTAACCCAGAAGAGGAAGTAGCAATTCCTGAGCAACTGTCTCAATTTGACAGCCTCCCTTCTCTCCCGTGTATTTATTTATGCCTCAACTCTTCCACCACAAAATGGGGAAGTTTACCTATCTCACAGCAGTATTGTAAAGATCATTAATTTCTGCACAGCATTTTACAATAAAAACTTCTGTATACTGTTAAGGTATATACCTAAAAAAAGCGCAAAGTTTATTATTTCACATGCCGGCAACCCCTGTCATACAATCTACTAATCAGCCATACAATCAAAATTTCCGTAGGGTACATAACCTACACATAACTCTACAGTGAATAAAAAAACCCTCCAAAACTATGTACCCGAAAAAAGAGGTCAAGGGAATCCTGGATCGATCGGGAAGGAAGCAATTTCTTTCTTCGAGGAAGATCAATGGAGAGGTCATTAAACTGTTCTCGTTTAGTGACTGTTTCACCACACCTAAGAAGGAAACATGCTTACGTAAGTCTGATGAAAAAAATATTTGAAATTAATGACAACTTACATTTTTTAGGCTAAAGTAACTTCCCAGTAAATGTATGACTCTTGATCCGTCTATTTTTACTCATAAAAAAGAAACTGTTTGATGCTTATGACAAAGCTGAACTTTGGGGTTTCACTTTGATGCTTTAGAAGTTGAAAGAAACATTTGTGTAAGGGTGAGGACAAAAACCCACGGACTGCTTTGGATAGGCAAGTGATCAAGTATAAAGGAAATCAAAGTGACTGCCATGTGGCTGAACACACCTTCTTCATTCAGCATTCTTAGAAAAAAAGAAGTCAGCCCAGCCCAGAAGAAAGGAAAGCCTAGAAATACTTTCAAACAGTTTTTAGAAACAAAATAGTAGACTTAATCTTAAAAAAAAAAAAAATAATCTCAAATTTCTTGTGCTTTTGGGGTGGGGGGAAACCCTACAAGTCATTTGTCTTCAATAATTATTACCTGCACGGAATGTACATTTAATTATTTTAGGGAACCTGTGCAGTACACACAAAGTAATATTCCCAATTATCTGTGTTCAAGAAAACTCCGTGGAATTGCAAGCATCCCATAGGGGAATCTATGCACAGGTCATACACAATGAATGCCCACACATACCGGTTTACATCTTTTTTTGCAATAACCTAGAGAGACAGAAGAAAATGCCATTGCCTGGAAACCCTTAGAAACAACAAATTAAAAACATGGGTTCCAATTTTTTTGAAAGAAAACATTATTTGGCTGAACGCCCCTTTTCTCTCTATTCTCGTACAACTGGTACACAAAAAGCAAAGCACAGAGGCTTTCCACTGGATACATAATGAAGAACTAGATGGTATGACACTGTTTAAAGAAGGCCTGTAGCAGCAGGTAGTGTGGTGTAAGGTTTACAGCATTTCTAGACCACAGAATATTTTCTAAATATCTAGCTTTGGAAAAAACACAGCTCTAAGTTCTAGTTATAACCTGCAGAAGTTTTGTAACATGGAAACACTTCCCAGTCTTTTAAGGTAAGTATGAGAAAAAGCTCTCAAGCATACTTACATTTTGCAAATGATAGAATGCTGAACCTCAAACTCTAAGTTACTGACAACTGGACACGTATAAACTTTGGTGGCTGAGAGATCATCAGAAGCCCGTCCAGGTGAGTTATCCTCGTTAGGGACTGGCTCACTCTTCCAAGTTTTGTTTAACTTTTCCATGTCTTCCTTCAGCTGATCCAGACACTGGCTCAAGAACTCATGTGCATCCTAGAAAGGGGGTAAACTCAAAAGTGATATTGTACAACTTCATTCAGTATCTTTCAAACACACACAGACTGGGGAAATTATGTTTTAGTTCACTGCAATACTGAGGCAGTTCTGCTCTAACAAACAGCAGGTAATCATCATTCAAATGCAGTCCAAATACTGAACAAATTACACATAACTATTTCTAGACAATATGGTACTTACATTCTGCATGTACCCAGAAAATCTCTCTGCAGTAGCTGAAATGGCACTTTTCACCTTCTTGAGCAGCTCTTTCTTAACCTCAGGGCTGCAGACATCCTTTTTAGCAAGCAGATGGGCAAAGCGTCTGTAATGAAACACTGATTGACTATCCAGGACTTTAGAGAAACAAAACAAAACTCCTGATACCTCATTTTAAGAGTCTCTAAAAGCTTTTCTCCTGTGATAAGTGGTTTAGGGGTTCTATATAAAAATATCTCATATATAATTAACCTTTTCCATTTCAAGTACTTCGAAATCTCATTTAAGGCCATCATTGGAACAGGACCCAAATGAACCAAAAAATTCCACAATCTTTGAAGGTAAAAAGAAGAGCCTTATAAAATTCTATAAACTTATTTCTGCTATATCTTTTATGAGAAAAAAAATTAACAAAAACCACAATGCTTTTTGAAACCATTTGTATTGATAGGAGACATGAAATCACAAGGCACCAAAATAAGCAATACAAAATCATTAAACTCAACTTGTGTGGCCAGACTGGTTTCTATGTTGGGTTTGTTGGGGGTTTTTTTTTGGTTTTTTTGGGGTTTTTTTGTGTTTTTTTTTTTCTTACTTTTTAGACTTTCAGTCAGTTTCAAGCCTTACTTCTTTTGGCAGTAAAACATTAGAACAGAGTAGAAAAAAGCTGTAACAAGAAGAGTCATGAGGAGTTCCCTGGTTCAAGCTACATGTAGTGTTACTGGCAACTTAACTGTTGAAAATTACTTTACCTGTGCCTATCCGTTACTGTGATTTAGTGATCTTTTACAACTGCTTGACAATTTCACAGGAAATACATGCCTAATATATTCCAAGCACAACAGTTTTGGTCATAGTATATGCCTGGCAGGCGATGGGAAGATGTCATGTTCCAAGACACACAGACACACAAAAAAAAACCCACAGAAAAGACCTATGCAATTCCCCTCCCACCCCAAATCAACAAGCTAACACTTTACTGAGACTCAAGAAGTTTCTGCTATTCTGCTGAGCCACAGTAACAGTGTGTGCCCTCCTAACCCTCTACAACTGCTCAGTGAAGCATGTCAGGAAACACTCCTTTTTCACCACAAAGCAGTCCATAGGCAATGGCTTTTCAACCAGAAAAACATTCACCATGTTAGATCAAACCAATAGAAGCCAAAGTAGATGCTACTGAGTATCAACTCTGACTTCTACTAAGGCACAGGATCACACACAGCTCTCCATCAAAGGTACTAGGGCACAAGCTCTACCCACACAGTTTACCATTTAGGTGTACAGGATACAAGCTTCAGAGGTCTTTCTACAAAAATTAGGTAAAGGATGTTTCAAGAGGCACATGGAACAACCTCTGATCCCGAGTAGTGTAGGAAGACTTCAAGAAGACACAGCAAAAATAGAAATGACCCCAAAAAGATATAACACACTATGACACGGAAACTGAAATGGTTCTAATTATCCTGAACCTTGTTTAGTGAGTGAAAAGAAACAAGGGACACAGAAGCACATATAATAAAAATCCCAAATGGCACAGAGTGCAGTACATAGAACAAACAGCAGTTAGTCCTTCTGGGAGAGATACAATAGAATCTGAATGGCACAGGAATTCAAAATTTCAAAGAAAAAGTGTTTTACATACTAGAGAAATCTCTGGAGTTTCCTGACATGAGGTTTGACTGAACTGAGTTCAGCTGAATTTAGAAAAAGACTAACTATGCAGAACTTGAACACCCTCCACAGCTACTAGACAAAGGATATTTTCCAAAAAGGCACAGGCCCTTGCATATCAGGTGAAGTTAGTGACCAGCTTAAACCCTAGCTGGTAATGTTTTAAAAAGAAGTAATTCTGCATTATTTCTCTTGCAGTTTCTTGCATTTTCTTCTGAACCATTTCAATCTGCTAGAAGTACTAGAAATACAGCAGAAGATATAAAACACTGCCTGTAACTCGGCATTGCAATTTTTAAGAGCCTACTTCCAATTTCTAAAGTAAAACTCCAGAGTGCTCTAAGATTTATTATCTACACATGCAAATCACCCTCTGCAAAGCTGCTTCAGTACTACAAAACTAGTTTCTCAGTAATGAAAGAGAAAATATCCTTCCCAGAAAGTGAATTTTACCTGATAAGTGCATTGATTGGAATTTTTTTCCATGGGATACCCTGCTTGAGCAAATCATTAGCAAAAGACTGAATTGAAAACAAGGACTGTAGAATGGCATTCATATAGCAGGTGTTTCCCAAGTTTGAAAATCTGAAAAGAAGAAGATTGAACATGGTGTGTATGTCAATGTGTAAACATGCCAGTGTTAAACATAGACACATAACACAGACATTGTCCCCAGCTGTTCCCCGCAGTTTCTTATTGGAACTGTCCTTCTGCCCTTCAGACTAATCTGAAAACTCACAGGAGGCAGCATTTCTCAGGACAGCACCCATGAGTTTCTACAATCAAAATTTTAAAAAATGTATGTATATACACAAGATAGAGAAATGAATCATGGAAGTGTATGAAAGGAGCATGAGTTACCTGACATTATTATATATCTCAAATTCTCAGGAAGTTAATTTAAGAATATGTATTTTCCAAAACAGGAAAAGTGTTCCCTGTCTCAGTGTTCATTAATTTCAGATTTTTTTTTCTCCTTAAATAATTATAACAAGAATGTGCATGTTCTGATGATCAAAGTGTGTGTGCTAGATAAAGAAAATTAAATTTACCCTTGTAATTGTTGTTGAGGATGGGTGGAAAGGGGAACTCGGGGCTTGTTCCACCCTGTGTAATCTTGATTAGATCTCATTTTTTTAACAGAAAGAGGAGCAGGCTGAGAAAGAAATCCCAGGGTTCTTTTGGCTGAAGGGGTCTGGCTGGATACACTAGACCTAAAACCACAAAAGGATAACAAGGGTAAGATATCTAATGCTCTTCCTTAAATAAATGTAGTCCATGACACTGCAATGTGTAACTATAGAAGACAAGGGCTGGTAAAGTCACACAAGGTAACTGGCATGTATTATAATACCAAAGAGGTGTGAGAGAGAGAGCTTCTTTGCAGAGCACTTAAATATTTTGGTTAAATTCTCTTACATCCACAGGTGTGCATGCAGTGTAACCAAGCCTTTTGTCTTTAAGATACTTAATTCCCCACACTGTATGACAATAGGAAGAAAAACTGTGTAGCATGAGATCACCACTCCTAAGATATGCTTAAAATTCACATCTGGGCCAGACTCTTTGTTTTCAGCCTTTTGGTTTTATAACCTAATCACTATGGACCTCAGTTCCTCACGTGTAAAGCATGGACAATGCTTCTTTTCTTCCTTTATCTTGTATCTCATCTATCTAGGGCAGAGACCGGCAGTTTGATTGCACAGCACTAACACAGAAGAATCCCAACCTCAGCAAGATTCAGTATTACTATAGTTTCAGGCCATTTATCTACTTGGGAAAAACAAAGTAAGGATTCAGTCTAAAATTCTGGAGTTTATCTAGAATTTGAACCATCTAGAGTTTATATATCATCTGGATCAGTCATTCACAATGACTATACTTGAGTGATTTTAGAAAGTCTATCTATTGCAAGCAGTAACTGGAGCTTGTAGCCACGCTGAATACCTAGATTGTACTCCGGGGGGTGGGGGGGGAAATATATATCTATATGTATACACACACACACATTTTATCCCTAAAAGCTATACACCACATGATAAACACACATGAAACTGAAGAACCTAATTCCTGGGAAAGAATTGTCTTTTACAGTTGTCCTACCTGTCCAGGGTGGAACTACCAGTGGAGTACTCTTTTGATGAGGACCGACTACCATAAAAGGATGATGACTGCAGTGGTAAAATACCTTGAAAAACAGAAAGAGAGGCAGGTCATTTTGTTCCAGGTAACTCAGCTATTTATATAGTATACAACTGGGTTAAAAGTATTTAGTCAAAAGGTTTAAAAATCCTCAAATAGTGTTTTCCAGAATTGGTTGGGAAAGTACTAACACACATACTTGGAGGTACTAATGCAAATATCTGTAAATAAAGACATGCTGGGAATTTTAATTGAATTGAATACCATAATTTCCCTCAAATTCAAACTGCAATAGAAAATATTAAAAAATTATTGAATGGTCTTAAACTATCTGAAAGACAATAAATACCTACCTCTTGTTCAAATATACAAGATATATGTAACAGAAAACTCACAAATGATTTCCAATACAGTGCTCTCAAAGTTCAAGGTAAATATGCAAAAACGAAAACATTTTCTTCCCACTCCAAATTCCCCAGTCAACTACTATATGCTTAGGACAAAATATGACTGTTGCATTGTTCTGATATCATTGTGTCAAATCCTGAGACTCTAATGCCTCAGATGGTGCCACATAAAAAAATCCCATACTCCCAAGAGTAAAAACCCCCACCTATTACAGTGAATCACAGTATAATTTAGTTCGGATAATGAATAAACATTTGCTTCTATCCCAGCCTGAAGTGGTTTGAGCCATGCAATGTTCAGAAATGCAGATGTATGAAGGAAGTTCACAATACTGTTACCTGAACTTGCAGGTATACACTCACAGATTCTAACTGTGACTCTAAAGAGCAAACCAGATTTTCATTCAGAGATAAACATTCACCCTACTGGCTCCTCCAGTAACATGTTTGTGCCATCAGAGCTGCACTAAAAAAAGACTGCAATCAGCAACATTCCCCATAACAAGATCTTGAATACATTCTCCTTTATGGTGAAAGAGGTTCAGTATTTATTAGTAAAACTGAAGAACAGTGCTGCTTACTAGCTTATGTACATATTTTCAATATTTCAGTATTGTCTGTAAAACCTGTCACACAACAGTATCCAATAGAACTTTGCTAAAAACAGAACAAAAATCCTGGCCCCAGATAGTTCCCCCTCTAAGTTCTGGGGAAGAGATACAGACACAAAAGCAAACAGTACACATTTTCAGCACAAAACCCAGCCTACAATTCATGTGGGCATTAACAGCAAAGAACAGTTTTAAAAATAAACAAGAAAGCAAGTAAAAAGGAAATCCTTAGGTGTTTATAGGCATCCCCTCCCAAGGGGAAGAGCAACTTGTAGCGAAGTTTGAAGCTGCTTGTTGAATTTTCAAACAAGCTGGCACAAGGCTGGCATCAGCACACAAGTATAAAGGTCAGGGTCACATTAGAGCAGGATAGGCTTTGAAAACAAAGGCAAGTTGTTTGCATCTCATATATGGCTCTGTAGGAAGCAAGGAAGTTAGTGGTACAGGGAAAGCAGAAGAGGAAAATCACCTCTGCAGCAACTTCCTAAACTAAAATCAAACGGGTAAAATTGTACTGGTCAAACACAGGTACTATTTGGCTTCACTTTTATTTTTTTACCTGATGACCTATTTTCCTCTCCTTGCTTCAGATTCAACTGTTTCTCTCTGCTACTGTTCAAGTACTTCCATGCTGGATCACTCAAGGCTTTATTATTCCTACAGATAAACAAGAGTGGAAGTCAGTGCAGTTATAGAAGATAAGAGGATATTCCTGCTTGATATTTACAACTTTTTTGAAGCATTTCCCTCCTACCACCTTTAATACTTGACTGCGGAACAGTTAAAGTTTATTTGCAGGTAAGTTTAACCAATTCATTTAAATGAGCCTTCTTACTTATGCTTAAATGTGATTTCAAACACATGGAGCTCATTCTCCAAATGGCAATTTTCTTTTATGAATTTTGTTTCGAAAAGGGTCAAAGCAAGTTCAATAAAGAAGGTACCTATAGCTACACACATAGAATATGTGGCAATCTTGACTAAACTGACAAAAGGAAGAAGACAAAATTTACATGTGTCAGTTCCTGCAAATCAACTGCTAGAGCAGGTTGTATTTCTCTCACTAATCCTGAATGCAAACCCCATTTCAAGCGCTCAGTGCGTTCACAAGTTGACTATTGGTTAGCCTGTACCATGTTGCTGAGACAGGAAGCACCCAAGCATTCTTTTCAGAAAAAATTACCTTTACAAATGAACAAAGAATTTCAAATCAGAAAGTAGAAACAATGGTTACTTACGTTGAAGAATCATTCTCTTTGGGATAATCTTCACTCATTTCTGAACCAGGAGGTTGTGGTCTTTTCCTCTTTTCACTGATGACAGAAAATTTTTGAAGTGGTCACTCTTTCAGAATGGCTAGTAAATGATCCTCTTCCAACTGAACTCCTCAATGCTTTCTGTGCATTTTGCACCTATCTTCCACAATCTTCACTTTTATAATATAGCATATAGAGAAGAATTTGGTTTGCCCAACTCTTAAGTTGTTCATAAAGCTCTAGTGCTAGTACCAGCCAGAGGCTAGAAAAGCACATATTAACATCCTGTTAAAAGTAACAGCAAAACCAGAGGAAGAAACATATTCCTTTCTTACTTTTAGGTGCACCGAGTTCCACCTGCAGCTCTATAAAGAGCAAAATTTTAACAATATCATAAATAAGAGGATAACACTCCTACCGATTCTCCAACAAGCCTGTTCTGTGAGGGGTCGATGATGCAGGAGATGCTGAAATGTTCACCCTGTTGCTAGGTGTTCCAGTTCCAGCAGAATTCTTAACAGATGCTCTCGCTGGGGTACCCAGCACCTTGCGAAATGGATTTTCCTCCTTACTTTCCACGGTCACTCTTTTGGGAGGAGTCTGCAAAATTCAAGTGGAGGGGGGCAGGGAAACATCCAAACCAGTGAAAAACATGACCATCTTTAGTGTAACCTAGCATTTACACTACCGCTTTACTTACTACGGTGTAGCATCCAAAAGCAGAAAAATGCTACTTGTAATACATTGAAAGAGTTTAACAATAATTAGACATAGGTAAAATTTTTACTGTATCGATGCAAGTCAAACATGAAACTTTACTGCAGTAACCAATTTTCCTTCTTATTTTCCAATGCTAAGTCAGTTGAAGTTCAGTCTTTAAAATCTCCTTTACAAGCTTTGCCATTAAAAACCCAAGGCATGATTCTTAACTATCCCCAGATCAATACTGGGTGGTATTAAAAAAACCCAAACCAAACCGGGTATTAAAACCCACACAATTACAACAGCGTCCTGACAGCCTTAGGCCAAGCAAGCACCACACGTAATGCAATGGAAAGAGCTAATAGTTGGTTAACTAAGGAATGTTGGCTAATTTTAGACTAAAAACTGAACATGTCTAACCTGACTACTATATACAAAACCTTATACTTTTTACTGTGAGACTGCCTTTAAGCAACATGTATAATTTGTTTTGGGACAACATCAAAAATGTTCTCCTATATTCACAGAGATAAAGTAAATTAAAGCCAGTAGACACACCATGAAATCTATGTTATGCAGGAAGAACAAAAATATTTTGAAGGAAAACCACTTTTGGGGAAGAGTCTGCAAAATTTACACAAAAATCTGAGAATGCCACAAACTTCATTCTGATACAAAATTGGGTCAGCAGCTTTTCAATATATACATTTGGCTGAAGTCTGCTAATCTCATTAAGATCTGTGCTGACTATAACATGTTCAGTTGCCATGTAAGGTGTTCAGTATAAACAAAGAGATATTCAGAACTCAGTGAGAAGCAAGTCTTAATCATGTACTTTCCCCACTGTTTCTGCTTCTTCTTCACTTGCCTGATAGCTCAGCGTGAAGAACATATTCTGTCTTCCACAGCCAGATGCTGATTTTTCTTATTCATACAGAATATATGGCTCCTCATGAGCAAGACACATCACTGCCAACAAGTGTTGCATACATCTATTCCAGGCCCTCTAGATTACAAAGGCATTACAAAGGCTTTGGATGCAAATTAAGTATTTACAGTACTATTACAACATACAATAAGAGAATGAGAGGAGAAAGTGAATGAAATAAAATTAAAGGAGAGGAAAATTTGAACAATTAAACAAACCTGGTTCTCTGTATAAGAGAATTGCCTGTTAGCTTCCTTCTGTGTGGTCCTGCTGCCCAGCACACCTCCAAAGCTGCCAGATCCCTGAGAGGGTTTCCCAGCTGACGGGAAAAGCACACAACATTTGATTTGATTGTCATTTAACTGATTATCATTCTTTTTTGTAATATAATATTTAGCTGGACTGAGTTGATTTTGGAAGGGACACTAGATTTCCTGCCAACAGGCAGTGCAATATTCTGAGTGCACAAACATAAGCATATGTTTATGGATATCCCTTATATTGGTCATTTACTCGGTTGGCAAGAGTTCCTATCCTTAAAAAGGACAAAATAAAGAGGTAAAATAAAAAGAAAAGACTACGCATGTGTGATAAACAGACAAGTTTTTCAAATACCAGCACACTTACAATATAAACAGTTTCTACATGTTTAATCTCTATTTTTATCATCTCTATTGTTCAGCATGACAAAGGTAGATTAATAGAAGGGTATATAACAAAAATTGGGGTTCTGGGCCAGAAAGAAGCATTTACACAAATGCAAAGAAAGTCAGTAACACAAGGAAGACAAAATGGCTAAAGATGAAAAAAAGAAAATACAGCATCAACCCCTCTCCAAACTGTTACTAACATGATTTACAATCGCACTTACCAGTATGAACTCTGTCTTGATGAACTGCATCCAAATACATCCGCATTTCATTTGCGTCTTTCAATGGTACCTTATCAATTGTCAGGAAGCTGGTATCCTTTAGTGTTAGCATCAGACAGCACAGTTTTCTACCATTTGGTCGTAAGGTCACAGTTTTAATGTTATGGCTTAGCTGAAAACAAGAAAATTACTATAAACATAAATCCATTTTAAAAAAGGCCAAAATACTTGGAAATTCAAACAAAACACTTCAAACACAGAGGGTAAGAGGCACTCACACCAAAATACTACTTCTTGCTCCACTCTGACCAAACATTAAACCTCACAGAATTAATGCAATCTGTGATCTTGGAAGCAGACAGAACTGAAAGGACAGTATCACTATAGCTCAACAGGCTCTATATTCCTGGATAAGCTTTCTAAAACTTGCTTTGCTACCAAGTGTGACATTTTTGAACATAAAGGAAGAGCTTCATACAGTCCCATTTAACTGTCTGAAACTTCCACATCAAGTCTGAAACAATTTAAGAAGGGGACAGTTTAAATGTTAAGTACAACCTGCTACTCACTTTATAATTTGCTCTCAGGGAAGACAGGTTTGACATTGCTTAAAAAACTTGCTGACAGAGTAAGCCAATAAGAAGCGTGCTTAGTCTAAATGCAACATTATAACAAGTGCATCAAAACTTTCAATATTACGGTCAAGCACAAGAATAATTTTACTAAAAATTTGTGCTCCCTAACAATGCCGCTGCTACTTTATTACACCATTACTTAACTGTTATTTCATGCTAAGTCACCTATGAGAACTGGCTGTTCAGCAAAGGCTCTACTATCCACACAGGTTGAGGGTAACTCTTAAAGCAGAGGAAGCAAAAGAATCTCTTGCACCTGCAGACTGCATGGAAGTTTGACAATAGATACCTAGGCATACTTTCATTTTCAATTCCCTTGTCCTTTTTTGCTGAATTTTTCACTTTATTGCCACTTCTTCAGCCTTGCCTAAGATCAGGCACCAGATACACAATAACCTCCGTGCCAGTACACTGCTATATATGCTGTATATATACATATGTACACAGAGTGCTTCATACAAGATCGGAAACTGTAACCATGGTCACCAGACACTACAAGACAGAGTAAAATACTGCCCATCAGACTGGAGTCTTTCTCCTAAGTTGGCCTGACCTGCATACTGCCACACTACCAATCTAAGTATAACAATAATTAATAGACACGAACACTAATTACACTCTAACACCAAAGTTTCACTATACATTGCTCTAGAAGATATAAAAGACTAAGATAGTAAAAGGCACTCCATGTCCATCAGTGAGATTTCTTCTTTTCCATGCAGATATTTAGCTTCTTGGAAAGCCAACCTAGACACAACAGCAGTTTATAAGAGAGGCTGAAAAAACACCTTAATTGGAAACTAAGGGTTTATTTTGCTGGCAAAATTACACTTCTGAAATACTTTGTGCTCAATCCTTGTGTTCTGGGATTGGTTGCTTTTTTTGTTTAATATAATCTAAAAAATCTTCAAAGACCTAAGAATTTAAAAGGGGACTCCAGATTTTTCATCCTCTCTTAAAACACTGAGCCCAGTGCAAAGATATTACAGTTACTTCACCATCTTGGTGCAAAACAACCTATTTCAACCCAAACCACTACCATAAGAAAGCTCCATCCATACTCTCCATGCACCTGTTATGACCCAGTCAGAGTCACAGAGTCCTGCAAAGTGGGAGTAAATGAAATATTTCTTAATATATATCTAGCATCTAGGACAACTTAGTCAAGGCTCTGAAACATCAGTAAAACATATCATCCAATATAAGAAGTTTGGTGATGCACCAGTCACCACAGAAAGAAGTATAACCCTGGATCCATCCAAGTGTTCTATTATAGGGAAGTAAAAAAAAAATAATGGAGAAATCACCCACAGTTCTCCCAGAGCAACTTGTCAAGAAACAGGGAATGCTACTTCTAAAGCAAAATTATCAGGAACTTGTCATGCCTGAAGTTGCACACAAGAGCACTGTGACAGACTGGGGTCAGCTCACACAAACTGCACTCAAGCCCAATCCTGCAGCAGAAGGGCCAGGCAGCTCTCCCTGCCTGCTGCTCACTCCCACCAATGCTCTTGTGCTGGTGTCTCTGTTGCTTCACAATGAACAGGACCAGAAAGCAGATCCTGCTGAGAGATAACCACCATCCAAACAAAAATAACTGATCTAAAGATGCGGCATTTCCTCCATTGCTGCAGTCCTAGCTGCATGGTGCCCTATCACCCTCTCCACCAGATCTCGCATTCTGTCTTTTCCCTGAATTAATGCACATGAAAACCCTCCAACTGAGCTCACAGAGAGCTAGTGAGTGGCAGAGCCAGCAGATGTGAAAGGCTAGGAGCAAAACCTGCCCCTTTAGGCCATGGTTAGCTGTTCTATAGGCTCATCATCCCCATGCAACCACCTTTTGAGTCACTGTCATACCACATTAACACTTGTCCAGGCAGAAAAGAGCACTTGAGAGCAAGCACCCAGGGAAGAGACTACTCTTCTTATGAAGCAGCATGGTCCAATGCTGGATTAAATCAAACAGCATCATGCATGAGAAGCAAATGATTCTTTTCAAGTCTACAATAACAGAGGTAGGAACTATCCACAGCTCATGATTTTCCCATGCCTTGACTCCAAGGCAACACAGGCCGCCAGATTCTTTGCTGTGACTTTTCAGCACACTAAGGTGGCAAAACCTCATCTTTCTAAAATAAAGTGAACGTTTTTTCATTGAGTCCATCCAGAGAAATAAATGGCTCAGAGAAAGGTCTCGTGACCACCACTGATGAAAAACAACTGTGGCACAAAAAGGCAGAAGCCAATGTTTAGATCAAGTTTATGCTGTTACAAAGATGCTAAACAGGATACAATTTTTTTTCCTTGCAAGTGCTCTTACATGCTCTACATACTTTTAAATCAGAAGTTTCTTACAGTAAAACACTCCTTGCACTCTTTCAGTTAAGGGCATTTTGCACAAAAAAAACTAGGAAGATAACTAGAATGAGCTATAGAATGAAAGAAAGGCTGAATATTGCAAGAGAATCTTTAACAGTGATCTGCATCAGCCTCCCAGTGAGGAGACCACGTTGCCTGGCATATTTAAAACCTAGAGCCTATGCAAAAGGCTATACAAGTTAACACCGTTCCTCTTCAGCTGGGAAAAATTGCTAGTACAATGTGTTCAGAATCTTCACCTCTAGATTCTGCAACTGTAACAGTGACAGAAAGGTTACATGTTCCAAAAATCTGAGCACCTGAGCCACCATCTGTATACCCTGGTAACTTTCCTCTGCTTTTTGGTTCTTCCCATTCAGTGGTATCTCTATGCCGACCAGGGCTGATCGTTTAATGATACATGTGAATAATTTATAGGAGAGTTATACAAAGGGATAAGTGTTCAGGAAACAAGGAACAAGAAACAGTGACAGAGGGAAGTTTGCATGACACTTAATAGCCTTGAAGAGCACACCTGTTCACAAAGAAGCACAAACCATGCACTGATCAAACAAAACCCTTAATATTTGGTGTACCTGAAATGTCTTTGGAATTCCTCCAACATTGTAGTGAACCACTAGACTCACTTTGTTGTCCTTCTCCACAATTTCAAAGCTCCCTTCTTTCCATTTTGTAATCCCAGTCTGCATGCTGCGCATCCGGACAGGTCCATGCACCTTTAGTAGAGCCATGCTTTCTCACAGAAAAGAGCTAACAAGAGTAAACGTACTCCACCTTAAACACCTGTTAAAAAGGAGAAATTTGTAACTAGGCAGGCCAAATAATCTCTACAGAAAGATGTAACTGTGGCTTAAAGCTCCTGTAGAATTTTGGTAGAACCATTTGGCTGCTGTTTTTAAATACAGCGAAAGTGAGCTAGACACCAGCTAAGGAAACGCAGATTAATAAAATCTCTCCCAGCTCGGGCAGCAACGTGCTGATTCCTCACTGTTGAAAAGCAAGCAGACCCAGTCCAGACATTGCTAAGCCTTAAAGAAACTTCAGCAGAATCAAGGGGGAAAAAAATCCAATCAAAAACCTGAGGAAAACCGGTAAGAGATGGACACCAAAGTTTTGGACGAAATCTAAGAGGGGAAACCTGCTCGCTTCTGACGGGACGCGAGCCACGGCCACTCGGAGGGGCCTGGCGAGGGTCCCCGTGGCGGCGGTGCTCCCCTGTGCTGCCGGCTGCCCCTCGGCACTCCGCCCGGCAAAGCCACCGGCCCAGCGCTAGGAGAAACCGCACCGCACCGCCGGGGGCTCCCGCTCGGTATGGCAGGATGTATTGTAAATAAAAATTAGAATAAATGAATGAAACAGCCCCCGCGCGCAGCCCGGGAGGCGCCGCCGAGCACGGTGCCCCCTCGCAGCCCGCGTCCAGCCGCCGCCGCTCCGCCCCTCCCGCCGCTCCATGGCCGCCCTGGGCCGGGCCGCTGCGAGGGGAGGCGCCGCGCAGCGGCGGGGGGGGGGCGGGGGCACCCGGCCGGGCGTTGCGGGTGGGGTAGGAAGCGCGGGGTGGTGGGGGAGAAGGGGGTGCGAGCCCCGGTACCTGCGTCCCGGCGCGTCCCCGGCGCCGCTGGGCAGGTTGAGGCCCGGGGGGAGGGGGAAGGGGGGCGGCGGCGGTGGCGGATGGCGGGAACCGGCCAGCAGCGCCAGACGCCGCGCAACGCACGCACGCACGCGCGCGCGCGCCCGTTTACGTCAGCGCGGCGGCGCCCTTCCCGGCGCACCCCGCGGCCGTTCGCGCGCATGAGCCCAAGCGACTCGCCAGCCCCCTCAGCCCCGCCAGCCCCGCCCCGCCGGCGCCCGCGCGCATGCGCACAGCGCCCGCCTCGGCGCCCCGCCCCTGTCCCAGCCTCACTCGCGGCGGCCGGGCGGCGGGGTGAAGGGTCGGGGCGGCCTCCTAAGCCGGGCCCGGCGGCAGTACCGGCACCGCTCCCACCATGCACAGCTTGGCTACTGCCGCGGTGAGGCGCGGCTCCGGGGCGCGGCGGGGCTGGGGACGGGGCCCTGCGGCGCAGGCCGCGCGGGGAGCGGGGCGGGAGGCGAGGCGGGCCGCTCGTGGCTGCGAGGGAACGTTTCCCCTCGGCCCCCCGCGGTGGAGGGAGTGTGAGCCGCGCGGTGGCGGAGCCCTGGTGAGCTGCCTCCCCTCGGTGCTCCCCGGTGGCCGGCTGTGGCGGCGGCCGGGCGGCGGGGTGCCTTTGGTAGACGGGGAGGCGCCGAGTGAGCGCTGTCTTGCTCCAGCTGACTCTGCCTCCCCGAGGCGGCCGTGCCTTGCTCTGCTGCTCCTGGGGACGAGGTGGCTCGCCCAGGGGCCAGGAGGGCTTCCCTGATGGGTACCCCGGCTGTACGCCTTCTGCCTAGTCTGTGTCACGTAGAGTTTTCCCCTCTTCCCTCCTCTTCCGCGCTGCGCTTCCTCCTTGCACCTGGATGCTCCTGCATTCCCAGCCACCTACTCTGTCCTCAGCAAACTCTAAAAGAAGTAAAACTTCTGGCCTTAACTGCAGAGGAAAAGAGGAGACAGCAAAAAGTTCCTCAGGGCAGCACACAAGCAGGAGGGAAAACAGAAGGCTGCCTGTTCCTCCCTTTTCCCCCAATACCTTGCAGTGCTGTCTGTAGTTGGTGCTTGCCCTCTTCCCCCTCAGAAAGCTGCGATGGTGAGATGGCATGCCTGACATTCCGCCTGCTGGGAGTGGAGCAGGACCTCGGCCTGGTTGGGTTCAAAAATTGAAATTGGGTTCAAACTCAGAACGATGCGGTTATTGCATCTTATCTCCTGTCTGAGCGGGTTTGTGTTGTCATTTTCACTTATCCAAATGCATGTTCGTCGTGTGTATAAGATGTCCTAGAGCTGATTGAGTCTCTAGTGTGTATTGAGTTTGGGAGCTGTACTGCAAGACCAGCAGTCAGCTGTTTTCACACGAACTTGGCTAAAGGATCTGTTTGGGCTAACAAGCAAACAAGAGTAAAGTACTTAGGAGCAGGAGCTGAGAGATCATTTTAAGTCTTCCCACTTTGTTTAAGTGCTCCTGACTTTAAATTGGTTCTTGGAGTGCTGGCAAATACTTCTGATTTAAAGTGGCACTTTCTGGAGGATAGAAGGGTGTGCAGGATCATAGAGAACTCTCTTAATTAGCATTTACATTTTTGTAGAAGTGTAATTCCTGAGCACTTGGTGAAACATGTGAGGGACTATTATAATCTCACATTAATCATCTATCTGTGTTCTAGTCACCTCTCTCTAAAACGATCTTTTTTTAAAGACAATTTTAACAAAATCTCTTTAAAGAATTGAAATCAACTTTATTTTGTGATTCATATGAAAGTATATTTAATTTATATATAATTTGGGCTACCTGGTAGTTCTGTATTGAAATGTTTCCTACCTCAGTCAGTATGCTTACACTAAAGGTGACAGGGAAAGGTGTTTGGCTCTGGAGATGTGCTTGGGAGCTGCAGAAAACAACATTACCTCTTAGTAGGGTCGTGACTTGGCTCAGGAATCCCTTTGAGTGTTTTGAATGCTGTTGTGATAAAGCTGTGGTAAGCAAGAACACTAATTTTTATACAGTGATGCTGGTGGCAGAAGAAACATTTCAATTTCAGATCTGAAGACAGCATAACATGCTAGAGGCTCAAGAATAGGCTAAAGACAATAAATGTAACTGTAAGGCATTGAAAGGCCAATTCAGATAAGCTAATTTACTGTTACTGAAATTCAAAGCTCATTTTGGTATTTTGAGTGGTGGTCTATCAAAACAGTATAAAAAGCACATGTATCCAGTTAGTCAATGTTCTGCTTTGGTCGACCAGTACTCTTACCAGTGTGTGTAGCAGCAACTGCTCAGTTAGGAAGAGAAAGCCAGTGGCTAAACCCAGTTCGTTACGTGATTGTTGGAGATATAATTGGTCATGTTTGAGGTAATGCTGTTTCCCTTGAGGAAGGTGTTACACGATCTTTCATGATGCAAAGGTGGCTAGTTTGTGCTGTGTTGAGATGCTGTTTGTAACTTGCTTTCCCTGTGTGCAAAAGAAAATCTGCCTAGCAGGGTTCCGTCTTAGAGGTTGCAGGATTTGTGTATAGCACTTCGGGCTCCCCAGAATTTTTGGGTTTAGAGGGTGAAGAGGGAAAAACAATAAAGTAGGAGACTAGCAAAAATATGTCATTCAGTTTAAACTAAAACGAGAGCAACAGCTGTAGAGCCTGTGAAAAGCAGTTGGTTCTGGCTAAGACAGGTATTGGACATCATAAACTTAATTGTGTGGAAAAATCTGCTTAGTGTTCTCTAGGGATCACAAGCACATGATTGTGCTTTTAAAGGGTCGATGTATTTAAGCTTACAGGAAATGAAACTTGCAGTGAGTCTAGAAAAATAGATGGAAGCTTTAGATAACACAATTATAACAACATTATTGCTACGCTGCTTGTCACTCTACCATCCCAAATAATAACAAATGAGCTCTGTTTATTCTCCCTCTTTTTCTGAGCTCCAGTATAAGAGTTGCCATTAGAATTGCACTCACAGTTGCAAGAACAGAATAAATTTGTCAGGATTACTAATTTAGTGTGAGGTTCTGGAAAAAAAAAAAGAAGGTAGACAAGAGAAAAAAAGAGGATAGGAGGAAAGATGAACAACTAAAAAGTATTTGAGCCCTAGTACAGGGTCTGATAACAGCACATTGGCTTATATATTGTCCTGGGTTTGGCTGGGATAGAATTAATGTTCTTCTCAGTAGCTGGTATAATGCTGTGTTTTGGATTTGGTATGAGAATAATGTAGATAACACACTGGTGGTTTTGTTGTTGCTAAGTACTGCTTACTCTAAGTTGAAGACTTTTCAAGTTTCCCATGCTCTGCCAGTGAGCAGGTGCACAAGGAGCTGGGAGGGAGCAGAGCCAGGACAGCTGACCCAAACTTGCCGAAGGGGTGTTCCATACCATAGAAATGTCATGTTCAGCATATAAAGCCGGGGGAAGAAGGAGGAAGGGAGGGATGTTCAGAGTGATGGCATTTGTCTTCCCAAGTAACCATTATGCACGATGGAGTTCTGTTTTCCTGGAGATGGCTGAACACCTGCCTGCTGATGGGGAGCGATGAATGAATTCCTTGTTTTGCTTTGCTTGCATGTGTAGCTTTTGCTTTACCCATTAAACTGTCTTTATCTCAACCCATGAGTTTTCTCGCTTTTACTCTTCTGATTCTCTCCCTCATCCCACTGCAGGAGGAGTAGGCAAGTGGCTGTGTGGTGCTTAGTTGCTGGCCAGTGTTAAACCCTGACATACATAGACATTTAAGTTAATATGATGGAGGTGGCTGGAGGAGAAGGAATCGCACAGCTAGGGAAGGATCTCTCTGGATGTGACTATGGCTATAATGTGTGGATGAATGGAGGAGGGAAACCTTTGCAGACATAGAAACAGACAGCTCTGGAGGTGTCTGCCAAAGGTTAAGTCTCCCTTCATCCCTCCTGCAGTTCTGGGAGCCTGCCTCCAGCATATGGTTTCAGGTTTGGTTGCAGCCACTTTCAGTTCCTGAACTCCTTTGTATTCTCTTCACTGCTTTAGTGATGAGCTGCTTAGCAGTAGTGTTGCTGTTGGTGCGGTACAGGCAGTGCTCACAGCTGTTGTAGTAAGCACATGAAGAGTTTCAGTCTGGGTTTAAAAAGGAGAAAAAAAAAAAAAATACAATCTGTTCTCTGTTCCCAGCTGTGATTGCTGTACACATGGGGATGCTGAGCTGGTTGCATACAGGCTAGCTCAGGAGCAACAGTATATGAGTGGGGCTGTGCTTTATTTGAATAGTAAGCACTGCAGCAGAATGTTTAAATAGGTTCTGAACTGGCTTTTGGAAGTGTTCACGCAGGAGGTGTTAATGCTGATGTTTGTCTTCCTCAAAATTTTGTACCTGAATCACTAAACTGTCTACTTGGGAAGCCTGCTGAGCATTTGCACCTTGAGTACTAGTTGTGCCAGCAGAGGCATGAGGCAAACTTGCATTGAAAGACTTGAGTCTTGCCCTTGCCACAGAAACTGTGCTACAGTTCTACAGTTCCTGCTTCTCTTCCTTTCCTTCCCAGCTCTTCCTCATTTTTTTGGCTTGAAGACTTGTTGGCCCTGATGCTGCTGTTTCCCTGATGTTCCAAGAAAGGCAGAGGAGAAATCCTACATTTCTGCTGAGTAGTAGAAAATGTGCCTTGACTGTGAATACAAATCTACCCTTTTCTGGGTTTATTTTAAACAGGAGTTTTTGTACAAAACCAGTCTGGAAAAATTCCTTTTTAGCTCCATGCATGTAAACAAGATACATGGGACGAGTGAAATGTCTCTAACAGCAGGTGTTACTGGCTGCAGACAGTGTCATGCTGATGTTGGAGTACTGAGGATTTTTCTAGTATTTGAATATTTTTCTCATGTCTGAATCCCATTGACAGTTTCCAATGTAATAGATGTTTTTGGAGATACAGGTAGAGTCTGCCTTTGAATTTGTGGAAGCTTGCACTTGAAGCATGAAATGAATGTGTGTTAAATACAGGTGGAGCAAATGATAGCTGGCTAAAGTATGTGTGACCTCCCTGGGAGCTCTGCTGGCACAGACAGGAAGCAGCGTGGCTCTCTTGTATTGCTGGTGAAGTTATAAGGTACTGCTTGACCAGTGGATTAGGAGACTGTCCTAACAAGTCAGGCCAGTTGTGTTTCAAGTAGGTGAAATAGTAAGACTAATCTAAGGGAGGGATCCATATCCAGAGCGTTGTAATGTAGCTTTAGTTCCTCCCTCCCCCAGTCAGGAGTTTCTTGAGCACTTTTTTGCTTACCTGCCAGGTTGTGGGAAGGGTTTAGGGTGAGACTTGGATAAAATGTTTGGACTGAAGTTTCCTTGTTTCCCACCCAGCCTGTGCCAACAGCCCTGGCTCAGGTTGACCGTGAAAAGATCTACCAGTGGATCAATGAGCTGTCCAGCCCTGAGACGCGGGAGAATGCACTGCTGGAGCTGAGCAAGAAGCGTGAGTCTGTGCCTGACCTTGCCCCAATGCTGTGGCACTCATTTGGCACAATTGCGGCGCTCCTTCAGGTGGGTAGGATTGGCAGCCTCTTTATTCAGTGGTGCAGCACCAGAACATTGCAGAGCTTGTGTGTACATGGGGCAGATCTGGGGAGGCACTGGTGGGGTCCCTTATTGCCGTTGCTGGAAATACGATGTATGTTGGATCATGTGGTGAGGGGAGCAGATGTGGGAAGCCCATTTGGCATTAATCATCACTAGCAAGGCAATGTGTGCAGAGGCTGTAAGATTTCTAATTAGCTTACATACTTGGAAGGGGAACGGGCAAGTTTTTGGGTGTATGAGCTCCCTGTGGATCATGTTCTACTTATTTTCATACAGTGTCATAGCAGAGCCACAACAGTCTTACTCTTAAGATCTCTGGTGTGATTTGTTTTGCATGAACTTGCGCGCTTCCTGGTCAGAAGGTTGCCTTGCAGGGAGCCTGTTGGAAGGGCAGCATGGGAATACTGCTCACTCCCTGCTCCTGAGACACTTGCAAGGGAATATACCTGCATTTCGTGTGAGACTGAGCAGCTCTGCTTGTCTCTGGGCAAACTATGGCTGATGACTGGCTGTCTCTTAGTGCCAAATCTAGTCATTTCTTTCAAAGAAGGAAGGAAAAGAGTGCAGGATTGCCAATGTCAAACTGCTCTTGGAGTGGCCCTGAAACAAGTGAAGAAAATTAGAAGGGAGCTATAGTTGGAAGCAAGCAGATTTCTGAATTGGATTTCTTGCCCTCAGCTGCTTTCCCTGCATTGAGTTAGAAGAGTACCAGCAGCCACATTTTGAATAAGAGTGGGTGTGCTCTGCCTCTAGGCACAGGAGCAACACTCCTCTTCGATCTGGAAGTTAAAAACAAAGCAGTCCCTACACTAGTAAAGAGCCAAGAAATCAAATGAACTCTTTTATTTTAACTGAAATTAAGGATGGAATGCATTCCTGTGATTCAGTGTCAAATTGATTCTGACCCAGCTCTGCCCTTGCCTGGGTGTCATGGTGGCTGCCATGTAACTTCAAAATGATGCCTGGTGAAAGCAGACTGTCATCTGCTGTCACCATAGCTCCTTGCTGGGCAAGTGCTTTGGTACAGCTTTCTCTAACTTTTCTTTACCTGTTAATTTTTAGGAAATTGTAAATATTTATCCATCAATCAACCCTCCGACCTTGACAGCCCATCAGTCCAACAGAGTTTGCAATGCTTTAGCTCTACTACAGTGTGTTGCGTCACATCCTGAAACAAGGTAAGTGTTTCCGGGTGTGTGAGTTTTCTGAGGTGTTGAGGTTGACAGCTCAGCCTGTTTGACTCCACAAGTATGTAAGCTTCTTTCTTCATTTTTACCAAGAGAAGTGGAGCAGAGGACAGAGCTGGAAGATAGGAAGTTGCCTGCTGCTTTCACTTGTTTGCTGGGATTATTAGGATGACAGCTTTATGGTGGTCCTAAATGCACTGCATTCCCTGGATCATCCTGAGATCCTGCAAATTCCCAAAACACTGGGTTGCGGCAGCTCCTTGAAGCTCAGCCAGAGATGCCATGTGCAGGATCCTTGTTTTAATGAGCTTACAATTATTTAGACCAACAGCTTACGGTTAGTTAGACTAGCTGTCCAAAGGGTGGGATGGGCAGGGCTGTCCTTCCCAGAGACCGTGTGTGGCAAGGGAGCAATAGCAGAGCTGTGTCTGGAGTCCTCAGCCAGTGCCTGACTTCAGGTTTTCTCAATCGTGTGTCCAGCCTGTATCAGCAAGGGAAAAGATGATGTTGGTTCAGCTGAAATCAGTAGCTAAAACTCAAAGAAAACTGTCCTGAGATCCATGATCTCATGCTTCTGTTCCTGCGGAGAAGAAAGTGCTACATAGCTGAAGTTGTTTTTCAGCTGCTGCAAAGTAATACTAAGCTGCAACCCTCCACGAGGTGATATCCAAAAAAATAGGGTAGTTTTACACCACACACACTTACATTTAAAGTTTGAAAACTGAGAACAGAGGAGGAACATTGGATGATTGTGCAAGGGAGCTTCCCTCTGCTATCAGAACAATCTCTAGGCTTCTCCTTGCAATCTGTATTTTTCCCCGTTGTCAGAAGGCAGTGTGACGACTCTTGGGGAAAAGTGGCTGTGCACATTTAAACTGTGGTAATGCCTAGAGATCAGCCAGTCTGGATTTCTGTCATGCAAAAGCTTTGCACATGCACTGTGGCTGACTGTCCCTTCCCATGGGAGCCTGCAAGGTGAAAGGCAACAGTGAATGTACAAAGCAGAGGTAATAAAAGCAACAGGAAGTGCTTTGTTCCTGGTCAGCTGGAAACAGCAATGCAGGTAACTGACAGTTCAGGTGTTAGGTTTTGTGCTGTACCCAGTGCAGAATTTACTTCATACTGTTCCATCAGAGAACAAACTGTTAACCTCTTTTGAGGAGTGGTAGCAATGGTGTCTGTCAGCAATAGTCTTAGGTTCTGCATGGTAACACTGGATTGTATGCTCACTTTGTTTTCCTTGTCTCTCATGTTGGGTGTTCTCCCTTTCCTACAGGTCAGCTTTTCTGGCAGCTCATATCCCTCTCTTCCTGTACCCCTTCTTGCACACAGTTAGCAAGACACGTCCATTTGAGTACTTGCGTCTCACAAGCCTTGGAGTGATTGGTAAGCAGCCAGACTAATGCTGGAGCACTGTTTTTTCACTCACTTTGATGCAGTTCATTCTGTGGGTGGAGAGACCTGCACGACCAAAATCACAGGTCTCTTTACTGGGATCTTCTGAGTCCCGTAGTATTAACAAGAGGAGCTGCTTACGCATTATGGAATCTGGCAGTGAACTCCCCAAAACGGTACCTACTCTTTTTGTCTTAATTAAGACTTATTGCTGTTTATCTCTGACTGACCAGGCAGCTGGTAACCTGCAGAGTTGGCTTGTGTCCTGTTGCAAATACTGGGGCAACTCTGAGTGGAGTTTTTACTTCCTCAAAACCCACCAATCCAAGCCAGAGTTCCTGAGCTTGATAGTTTTTCTGGGAAAGATCTTGCCACTCTCATCACCGTTCCCTCCTTTGCAGCCCTGCAGAGTAACTTTCAGGGCTGAGCTGGATCAGTTATGAAGCAGGTTCCCCTTAGTGTGTAGGAACTGGGCTCTTCACTAATAAGAAAACACTGAAGTTTGGGTGCATTGCCAAAAATGTGTTTCCTGCGAGTACAAGCACCTGCAGGCTTGTGCCTTTGCCCTCAGCCCAGCCAGTGAGACCCTAGGATGGTTGGGTGCAGGCTGGGCTTTCTTTGGGTTTTTGTCATTAATTGACTTGTGTGTATTTGCCCTATCTTTGCCTTATCCTGTTTTTTTTGTCTTCTGCCCAAAACATTTCTCTCTCAATGCATAAAGTAAGAGGGTCTTAAAATGCATTTCTTCTTCCCAGAGGTTGCTGTGGGTGGCATGATCCTCTTGTGTTTGTTACTACTGGAGGAGAGCCACGAATACATCCACTTTCTGAAAAACAACCCCCAAACCCTGCTTGATTACTTTTATGCTGCCAAAACAATTTCTTCTCCAGCTGCAACATATTTAGGATGACAGTTGTGCTGCCTGCCATTCAGACTTAATGATTCCTGGGAGGACATAGCACAGGCAGTCTTTGAAAGGTGAGATATTTTTGAAACCATTTATCATTTATTGATTTTTCTATTTTCTCTTCAAGGGGCCTTGGTGAAAACTGATGAGCAAGAAGTGATAAACTTCTTATTGACAACAGAAATTATCCCCCTGTGCTTACGCATTATGGAATCTGGCAGTGAACTCTCCAAAACGGTACCTACTCTTTTTGTCTTAATTAAGACTTATTGCTATTTATCTCTGACTGACCAGGCAGCTGGTAACCTGCAGAGTTGGCTTGTGTCCTGTTGCAAATACTGGGGCAACTCTGAGTGGAGTTTTTACTTCCTCAAAACCCACCAATCCAAGCCAGAGTTCCTGAGCTTGATAGTTTTTCTGGGAAAGATCTTGCTGCTCTCATCACCCGTTCCCTCCTTTGCAGCCCTGCAGAGTAACTTTTGGGGCTGAGCTGGATCAGGTTTCCCTGACCTGAGAAAACAAATGCTGTAAATACACGGAGCAGAGTTTGGGTGGTAGCTGTTAGTGTTGGTTATGGGAATGTTCATTGCACTGGACTAATTTGTTGTCTCCTCTGATCAGGGGCCCCTTTCCCCCATGAGCTCAGATGAGGTCAGACTGGTCTGATGACCCAGGTGGGCAGGCCACAGGTTTTAGTCTGTGTGTGCTTCTCTGGTGAAGCCTGCTGACATAGCTGGCTGAGGTTCTTCCAGAAAGTGGTGTCTTGTGATGAATCGATAATGCTAAAGATGAAAACTGAAATCAGCTTGCCATCTAGATGGCAGGGCCAAGGGACAGATCCTTCTCCTGCTTCCTGCTCTGTGACTGCAGTAGTCTGACTGTAATCTTGAGGCTGTCCTGAGTGGCCCAGCAGTAGTTGCCATCTTACGCAACCTGCATCCAGTCACCTTGCACACACTGCTTTGTGTCCATCTCTTTTCTTTAACCAGAGATGCCAGGTATTGTGTAGAGACCTGCATTTTCTTTTGGCTTTAAACTTTTACTGACTAAAATGTTTATTGGCTGCTGAAAGGCCTTTCAGTTCTGAGGCTGACTTGAAAAGAACACAGCACAAAGGCTGTCCCTTTTCAGGATAGGTAAGTTGTTTCAACACTTTTTCTGTGTTCTCCCCATTCTAGGTTGCTACATTTATTCTTCAGAAAATCCTCCTGGATGACACAGGGCTGGCATATATCTGTCAGACTTATGAGCGGTTTTCCCATGTTGCCATGATACTGGTAAGATTATTTGGTTTTAAAATATCTGGGTTTAAGAAAATAGTGCTCCAGCAGCTACTTTTACTGCCCTCTGGCTGGAGCACAGGATGAGGGAGGCAAATGGTTCTTGGGCATTATTGCTTGCGACACTGTAGCACTCTGCTTCCGCATGTTTCCTTTGTGTATCTGGTTTGCATGTCAGGAGAACACACACCAGTTTTAATGTACCAAGTCCTCAAGATAGACCAAACATCTCTAGAGAAGAAAAACTTTTCAGGGTTGTTGTTTGGATGTGAATTGATTTAATTTTATGTAAGAATGATAACACAGCTCAGACCATTGATCCATTTTCCCATCTCTGCCTCCCACAACCTGGCTCCTATTAGCTGCTGCTTATGACTCTAATTTTGTGTTGGGACACAGAGAGAGCAGGCAATATTTGTCCATTCCCTGTCCCCTGTGAAGGAGAACTTTGGGTACTCATAATCTCTTCATCCCAGGAGTAATAGCCCCAACTTGAGCTTTATTATCTTTGAGCTCACCAAGGGGAATACGTCTGCCCTGAAACAGCTATTGTCCTGCTTTCGTGTTTGGTCGTTTGTTTGCTTTTTAAAGAGCAGTCTCAGGAGGAGAAAATGCAGCATTAAGTGCTTTGCAATGCTGGTTCTGTGCCTAGATGTTGATGCGTTCACTGGGAATATTTATTTTTCTGTCTGTTTTCCCAAACATGAATAAAATGTCACCTCCTAATTCACCCACAAACAGCAAAACATGAATGATTGTGAGCTGATACCCATAATACCCAATGTGACGTGATTTTGCATTCCAGAAAAGAATGGACTTTGATGAAAGTACATCAGGGTTGGGGCCAAAGTGAAGGATGTAATTAGAAACCCTGGAGTAGAGGAGGGAAGGAGACAAAGGAAGAATCTGTAGCTGGGAATGGTATGAACATGAAGGGATGTGGGCATGTAAAACTCCGTTAGCGTGGAAGAAATCCTAGCTGTGGTGTAACCCCACCACCAGGTGAAGCACTGACATGATTAATACTCCATAGCACTACTGAGAGAGATGAAAATGTTCATCGACATTTCTGTTCTCTATTTCAAAAATTGAGATGGTGTACTGCTGTTTGATGAGGGTGATGATTTACTACTTTGTCTACTGATAACCAAGTAAGATGTTACACAAGCATTAGATGCTTTCAAAAGGGTAAGTTAGTATTTCCTATGCAGGAGCTGTCTGAGGAATTCTCTGACTTGTTCTTCATTGTGAAGAAACTTGGTATCCTGGGGAATTGCTGAGAACAGGAAGTGTGCAAAAGGGCAGATGAGGGAGACCTACTAATTTCTAACTGCCAGAATATCCAAATACAGGTGAATTTGAGGAAAATGGTTAGGAGGGCTAGCCAGTGTAGTTTTACAGGAAAAAAACCCAACTTGTTGGACAGATCTGAAGATTTGATTGACTCCTAAGTACAAGGAAGCAGTCTGTTCAGACTCCTTCAGAGCGGGCATGTGAAGGCATCCACACTGCTTGCTGGGCTGGTGCGTTCCAAGGTGCAGCCATGTGCGAAGTCCTACATAGTGTGAGAAATGGAGGCTGGGCCAGAGACATCTGCCCTGATCTTGTTTCCCAGTAATGGGTTAATGAGGGATGTAGCACAAAGAGAAAATACAACTCCTGGGTGCATGGTAAGACCAGATGTGGATCTTGCTATACGTGGTATGGGTGAGCCCAGTCCTTCGGCATGGCTTCCCAGGCTATATTAATGTTTTAAAAGGGTGTTGAAATGAAGGCAGTGCAGATGAGAACACGGAGCGTTACAGATCTTGGGAACACACCTCACAGGGTGACTCAGCCTGAGCTTATCAAAAGGTTGGGGATACATTCACCTTCTTCCACAGGGGGGAAACCCCAGGTTCAGTTTAATCTACCAGCGAGTTGGATCACTAAGGAGTCCTGGGGATGTAAAAACCAAATAGGGATAAGACAGGCTTTCCCTGAGCTGCTGAGAGAATCCTTTCCAAGTTGTGACTGGCTGCTCTTCTCAAAGACATCTTGGCAAGCAGACCACCGGACTTCATGCAGGGGTATCTAGATGAAAGGTAATGGGCTGTGATGCGTGGGAAGCCAGAGTGAGCGATTCAGCAGTCTTTCCTAAGTCTCTGCTGATTGTGAACCTGTTCTTACAAAGACTTTTAACTGATGGCACTGGCCTCTATAAAACAGGGTAAAATGGTCCTGCAGCTCTCCAAGGAGCCATCAGCACGGCTACTGAAGCATGTTGTCCGCTGCTACCTTCGTCTTTCCGATAACCCCAGGTAAACATTTTAAGAGTTTGGGCAGGGGCTTCTTCTGCTCCCTTGGAAGTGCAGTTCTTTGCCACAGTGCCCACTCAGGGAAAGTCAAGTTTCCTTGTCTGCCTTTAAGTTAGCCTTAGTTCAGTGTGGAAAGTGGGTGGGTTTTTTGGTTTGTTCTGTTTTTTTTAACTGCTACTTCTGGGAGCTTTTATGGTACATGAGAGAAACAGTGACTGTTTGGGGCTTGAGCAGACTCAGGCTGTACAGGTTATGACTGCCTGAGGTCAAATGTAGCTGGAACTAGATATGAGGGAGGGGCTGAGGTGGAAGGTATGCTGTGCTTTCCCTCTTCTGCGTCATGTGGGCTGTTAGCAGTAAAAGCCAACAGATAAAATTCAGGTGAGGGAATAGAAACTGATTTCATGCTGATCAGCAGCTCTGCCCAAAGCCACTGAGAATGTATTTGTTGTCTCTGCCTCTCCTGGCATTGCATTGCTTTTGACTGAGGGGTGTCAGGGCACAGGGGTTGGTGTGGTGGGGTCTAGCATGAGGGATGGGAGCCATGGTGGCTGGCCAAGCACCACGTGCTGCAATGCTGCTGCTCAATGCTTTGCTTGGCTGGTCCTGCCAGGGAGACCCCCAGGCAAAGGAGTGTTGTGTCCCCAGTGGGGTTTGCTCCCCTCTTGCCCCTGTGAGTTTATTTGTTGGGCCCCGTTTCTTGTCTCTTGATGTAGGGCACGTGAAGCTCTCAGGCAGTGCCTTCCTGACCAACTGAAGGACACCACCTTCGCCCAGGTCCTGAAGGATGACACCACCACAAAACGCTGGCTGGCTCAGCTCGTCAAGAACCTGCAAGAGGGTCAAGTCACTGACCCACGGGGCATCCCTCTTCCTCCGCAATGACTGCTGGGGGAGGTGGGGGACCGGGGAAGAAACAGCTCAGGTTTACAAAGAACCAGGAACAGGTGACCTCTTCCGCAACAAACGAACTGGGCACGCCAGCTGACTGTCGGCTTGGCAGCCAACGGGCTGCTGTGTAGCAGTGCAGGATGCCTCTGGGGATCGCAACACCAGCAAACGCTGATACTACAGCTTAAAAAAAAAAAATCAATAAAGACAATCTGTAAAGATCCCCATCTCTCCAGGAGGCTTGGCTGGCATCTCTTCCCCCACTGCCAAGCAGGGGGTAGTGCAGATGTCTGCCCTTCCAGCTAGCTCAGCCTCCACCCAAGTGGTGCGTGACAAGGGGTGTGTGCACCACCACCACGTCCTTCCAGTTCCTTGTCACTCCTTGTTTATATGTCTCTTTAGATGAGTGAGCTGAATAAAAGGTGATCGAGTTGCTTTATCCTCTCTTAAGACTGCTGCTCAGCTGCAGGTAGCCCAGAGACAGCTTGCTTCCCTGTCAGCACATTCTTGCTCTCCATCCGGCTGGTGCAGTGAGCTTTTCTCTTCTTTTTCTTTGGCATGGAGGTAGCAGCTGGAGCCAGGCCGTCGTGGTGCTTGCCCCAAGAGGAGGGGTGGATTACTCAAGATGAGCCCACATGTCATCAGCTTGCTTCCCAGAGCTCTTGGGAAGGACAAGGCAGCAGGACTGTGACTCTTGTGCTGTAAATACTGTGCTCATGCAGCTAAACCAGCAGCTGGGGGCTGATGTGTGCTGGCCTCCTGTCTAGCTCACCTCTTGCCTGGCGGGGCTGCTGGCTGGCTTGTCAAACGGAGCTCAGCGTTGGGGAGCCTGCCTTGTGGTGGTGGGCAGGCCACCGGCCAATGATCCCTGCTGCAGGACAGCTGGGAGCGACGTCCTGCGGGCTCCAGGTATGCCAGCTTCCACAGCCGCTGCTGCCTGCCAGACGCCTCAGTCCTGGCCCCCTTCCCTTTCCTCCCTCACCAGCTCATCTCTGGCGGTCGGGTGGATCCATTTCAGCTTTCAGACCTGCCTTGGCGCCTGCCTCGGCTGTTGCAATTGAACTGGAGTAGCAGCTGCTTACCTGTGTTCTGTGCTGAGCGGTTAGTGCGGCCACGGCAGGCTCCCAGAAGCAGCCATGGAGCTCCCAGCTCTGCTGCAGCAGAGCCTGCTCTGCCTGCTCTTGGCTGCAGGCAGGCCTGGGCAGCTTACTCGACTTCTCCCCCCTCCTCCAGTAGCCCATTTTGCTGATCATCTGCGGTGTCGTGCCAACAGTGTCTTAAATCCCATCTCTTTTTTCCCCCTTCCCTCCCCTCCTCTCGCTGCCTTGCATAACAAGGGCAGAGCGTGGCCTCTTCCTTACCCCGGGGTCCTGTTTTATAACCATCGCCTTCTTTTCCCTCCCCTCCACCCTGACCTTAATAGGGTGTGAAAATGCTTCTGTTTGGGGGTGGTTTTTTTGTTGTTGTTTGGGGTGGGTTTTTTTTTGTAAGTTCAGATTAGTAAATAATAAAACCCCAGCCAGCACAGATTGGTCCTGGTCTGGTCTCTTGGGGAGGGCAAGGGGCAAGGAGGGGAACTCATTGCAGGTGGGACGGAAGGGGGATCAGTGCCAGCTTGGGGATATGAGCTGGGGAGAGAGTGTGGCTTTTTCTAGTGGGAGCTGTGGAAGCTGTCCGCATCCCTGCGGCACCCCATCTCTCCTGGAGCAGATAACGTTGAGGGGTGTTGGTGGGGAGGTGCTGGTCTATCCTGCTTTGTGGGAAGGCAGCAAGTGCAAGTACTGACCCCGGCTCCATTCAGACCCTGCCAGGGAGAGCACTCGCTGCCACACTTGCCCAGGGTCCACATCTGCTGGAGCATCGGCCACCGCAAGTTTGGTCCCTGCCCTGCTGTCCTTGCACCCAGCTTGGATCCCTGTGGGCGTTTTGCACCAGGATGCTCAAACTGTGCCCTGCTCTTCGGGTCCTGCAGCTCTCCCAGCCCTGGGAGTGCCCGTGGGCCACTGTGTCCTGTGACGGGGACAGCGACACGCTGGGGATGCTCTGTGCCCTGTGGATGGGGAGGTCAGGCTGTGCTGGGTGCAAGCGGGTCTGGGGAGGGACAGGATGGGAACGGGTGCCCTGTACGGTGCTCCCACCCCTGCCGGCCCCGCCACCCCCCCCGGCTCCGGGAGACGCGTGACCTTAATCCGAGGCGACCTTGAGAGGCGGTGGCTGCTGGGCGTGCGGGGCCGGGGGCGTCCCGGGGGGCGGGGGGGCCGGGGGCGGGCTCGCCGCCCTGCCGCTGCCGAGGGGCGGGCAGCCGGGGCAGCCCCGGCCCCGTGCGGCCGCTGGCGGTGGAGCACCGGCGGAGCGGAGCGGAGCGGCACGGCACCGGAGAGCGGGTACGGGGCGGGGGCCCGGTCCTTGGCGGGGCAACTGGGCGTCCTGCGGGGGGACAAGGGTGGCGGGGCGGGCTGGGACCCCGGGCTCGGGCAGCGCTGCCCCACAGGCGGCTGCACGGGTGGGGGCCAGAAGAGCTGGCGGTTTTGTCTCCTTCGCTTTCAGGCGTCACTTGTCCCCCCTCCCCGAGCCCTGAATCCCCCGGGCTTTGCTAGCCCATCCCGGGGCCCCCTGTCTGACCTCCGCCCCGAGCCCCTCTGGCCCCGGCAGCTGCCCCCCGGCACGGGTGATGCTCCCGGCCCCTGCCCTGGGGCGGTGGGAGCGCTGTGCGGGGCTGAGCCGAGCCCCGGGGCGCGGGCAGGCTGTGTGCGCACCGGAGCAGCAAGAAGGGGCGGGGGGGCGAGGGGAGGCATGTCCCTTCCAGCTCCGGCACGGCCACCCCCATGGCGGCGTTTAATTCTGCTGGGGAGCTCCGCGCTGGAGTGGCTGGGGAGCGCTCACACCCACCGGCCCTCCGGTTCTGCTGGGGGACTGTCACCTCCAGGAGAGGAGCTGCAGTGGCTCAGCGTGTGCTCGGGCAGCTGGGACTGTCCCTGGCAGGAGGCGGCTGTGCTGCGGGAAGCTCTCGGGTTGGATTTCTCTGTGCCCTGGCTCCTGTCCCGCTCCACTCGACAGCGTAACTCAGACCAGGGTGAGGGGGGCTGCATGGGGCCCTGGGCTCGGGGCATCTCTCATGCTCTGGGGAGAGCCAACAGCTGTGTCTTTGCATCCATGCTTCTGGGATCTTCCCCGTGCTGGCAGGGATTGTCTCTTCTTTGCTCTGTGTGTGCGGAAGGCACAGCTCCACGGCTGGGGCAGGGCTGGATGTGCCCAGTCTGTGCCGGGAGCCTGGAAGGGCTGGCACTGGGGGAGATCAGTTTAGCTCCAAAATCTGAGTGGTTACAGGCCTGGGGGCTGCAAGCAGCTCCCTTGCATGCTGCCACCTTGCACACATGCATGGCGGGGTGCAGAGAGGGCAGATCGGTGCAGGCAGCCCAAGCCCTGGGCCAGTGGGTTGGTGCCCCCTGGCACGTTGGATGTGGGGGGATGCAGGCACTGCAGCGAGTCCTTGTGGTCTGAGCCCTGCAACAAGGGCTGCTGCTGGGGACGTGCAGCCCTGCACTGGGCACTGCTGGGAGGTAGCTGGCATGGCACCTTAGCTGCTCCGTGTCTCCTGCAACATGTGAGGTTCCCAAGAGTGGGGACAGGGGGTCCTTATGTGCCCTGGGTACAGCTGAACAGCCACTGCCAGCCCCATGTCTGGCATGTCCCCCAGGAGCAGGGCCACAGCTAGGGATCTACCTGCCTGGCCATCCCCACACTGAGCCGGGGACGGCCATCATCTGGCCCCAGAGCCTGTGAGGGTCTGGCAGCTGGGCTTGGCAGCTGTCTGCACACTGACAGCACCGGCTATTCTCGGCCCCGAACGGCCGGTGCCTGTGCTGAGTCAGAGGCCTGGGGTACAACTGCCACCCCTGTGCCCTGGCACAGGGTCCTCTGCCCCCAGGGACCCCTGGATCCCCTCCTGCACCTAAATCCTAGCCCACCAGCTGAGGCCTCCGCTCCTCGAGGGCCCAGCTCCAGCACCCAGGTGACAGGCACATGCAGCAATTTGTCAGTCTAATTGAAGTCTTAACAGCCTAATCAAAGCCTTATTGTCAGTCCAGTCGTATTTATAGTCCCACTCATCGCAGTGCGCTCCCTGTATGGCCACTGGTGCAGTCACAGCCCCTGGGTGCTGGTGTTCTCTGGGGAGAACGGGCTGGGGGAGCTGCGGGTCATTTCTCTGCACCCACTTCCTTGCTCTCACAGCCTCGCCCCTCCCTTGCTGCCAAATCTGTTGGCTGGGGGCTGTTTCCCAGGTAGTGGGGGCTGTTCTTGGTCACCCCCACAACAGTTTTTCCTGGCTTCCAGGGCTGCTTCTCCCCTGGGAGCAGTGACCTGGGAGCACTAGGGCTCCAGTACCTGCTGGGCTGTTGGTTGGCCATGCTCTCAAGTATTTCTGTTTTCCTCCAACACCTTTCGAGCTCCGGCTTCCTGGTAACACTAATTAATATTTCATGAGCACAGTGGGGTGAACTCGACACTTAAGGAACCCAGCAGGAGACAGGCGCAGGTGTGCTTGCACACAGACAGGCGCACATGCACCTCCTACACATGTGGAATGGTTGGAGCCCACCAGTGCAGTGCGGGGGTCCGTCCTGTTCCCACCAGCTGTCCTCTCTCTTCCTTCCCCAGCAGCCACCAGCGTGGAAGAGGCACAGCCATGGCATCGCTGCTGTGCAACGCCCGTGAGTGCCCCGGCGGTGGGGAGGGGCAGGGGCAGGGTACCACCATCCAGATTTACGCCATGGCAGATCTGGACGGTGGGTTGAGCTCTCAGCTCAGCCACACTCAGGAGCATCCGTACCCCCCATGGACATTGAGATTTGGGATTGGCAGCACTGAGGGTGGATGGGAAGGGTCGATGGGGAATTACCTTCTGCCCCTCTTGTGGCAAAGGGAGTTTGTTTGGGGTCCATCCCTCCTCCATCCCAAACTGAGGGACCACATGGGGTTCCAGAGGCAAGAGGGAGCAAGGTACCAGGGCACAGTGCCCAGGTACCCTTGCCCTCAGTGATGTAGCCCATGCTGCCCCCAGGCATCCAGCTCACTGACACGCTGGAGCAGATGCAGCAAGGGACACTGATGCGCAAAGTCAAGTCCAAGAGCTGGAAGAAGCAGCGTTACTTCAAGCTGCAGGATGACTGCATGACCATCTGGTACCAGTCCAAGAGGACAGGCAAAACTGAGTCTGCCTGTGAGTACCAGTTGCTGTGTGTTGGCTGTGGGGCCATCAGTAGGGTTCAGAGTGAACAGGGATGTGAATGTATGAAGATCCTTGGAGCCATGCTTGCAAATGGTGCTGGGGCATTCAAGACAGGCTCTGTGTGCGTGCTTCTCTCACCCATACTGCTCCTGCCCTCAGCATGGGTCACAAGGGCTGAGTCGAAATTGCAGCTGGTACAAGTGGAAGCTCTGGCGTGCCACTTGTACATGCCTACAGAGGAGTAGGCAGGCAAACAGAGGAGCAGGTGGATAAGTAGCTGGATGGATGGAAGAAGGGATGGATGGAAGGACAGGTTGTCTGTGGGCAGTGCCCCCTGCCCTCGTCCCCCTCAGACAGGCCTCCCCTCCATCTGCCCCAGTCTCCATCAGTGATGTGGAGACGGTGCGGGAAGGGCACCAGTCGGAGGTGCTGCAGAGCCTGGCTGAGGAATTCCCCCCTGAGCGCTGCTTCACCATTGTCTTCTACGGCCGTCGGGGCAACCTGGACCTCATTGCTGGCTCAGCAGAGGAGGCACAGTGCTGGGTCCAGGGCCTGCGCCAGCTCATCGAGGTGGCCACCAGCATGGACCAAAGGGAGAAGATAGACCAATATCCTTTCTGCAGGCACCATTTTGCACTTCACACCCAGTCCTTCTCCCATGTCTGGCCATTCCCCAGGCCCTGCATCTCCAGCCTTGCCCCAGCATGTGCTTACGTCTTCTGGGTCTCACCATCTGCATCAGGGCAGGGAGAGCCCACAGAAAAAGGAAAAGAGGCCATCTGATGCTCCCCAGAGCCATCTCTCTTAGCCAAGGTCCTTTCCCTTAACATCTGCCCTGGTTTCTTTCACATGGATTCGTGACTGGTTCCAGAAAGCCGACAAGAATAAGGATGGACGCATGAACTTCAAGGAGGTGCAGCGTCTCCTCAAGATGATGAATGTGGACATGAACGAGGATCATGCCCTGCGGCTCTTCCAGGCAAGCACTGCACCTGAGGGCCTGGAGGGGCTGGGGAGGGGCTAGAACAAGCTGCACAACACCTTCCTGCAGAAGGATGTGATCACTTCCTTCTGTCCGTCCGTCTGACCATCCATCCATCCATCCATTCATCCATTTGTTCACTTAACTACCTGTTTACCTAAAGAAACATCCATTTGTTCATTTATCTGTCAACCCAAGCAGCCAATGCAGCTGTTCCTCCCCGCATTCATATGTCTGTCCAGCAGCTTATCTGTCCACCCAGCTAACCAGCCATCTATTTATTTACCCATCAACCCAACCATCCACCCATCCATCCATCCATCTGTTCTTCCACCTGTTTGTCCATCTCTCCATCCACGGACCCATCCATCTATCATCCCACCCCACCAACCCTCCATCTGCCAATCCATCCATCCATTCATGCATCAATTGATGCCTACCACTGCTGCTGGCGTGGAGTCTCTGTGCCCTCTGTTGGGGGTGGGTGAATCCCCCACAGCCCCTTGGTGTGGCCAGGACACCCCATTTTACACTGGCTAGATGCTGAGTGAGCTCCCTTGCAGGCTGCTGACAAGTCGGAGTCAGGGACGCTGGAAGGGGAGGAGTTTGTGCTCTTCTACAAGGCCCTCACACAGCGTGAGGAGGTGCTGAGCCTCTTCCAGGACTTCTCCGAGGATGGGAAGAAGCTGACACTGCTGGAGCTGGTGGATTTCCTGCGGCAGGAGCAGCTGGAGGATGAGGACACAGAGGACCTGGCCATGGAGCTCATCGACAAGTATGAACCATCGGAGACAGGTGAGAGCCAGCCCAGACATCATTGTGCTCTGCATGGGGGGAAGAAGGGGGCTGAGACCCACAGCCCCATGGCAGGGTCACCCCCATCCCCATCCTGCTGTGGATGGGCACAGGGGGAAGACTTACTGTGGTGTGATCTGGGTGCAGTTTCCCTTTTTTTGGTCCATTCCTGGACCATTTTGGTGTAGAAGGTTGACCATCCATGGGGTGCAAGCTCTGGCTTTGGGGTCTGCTGCTCACCTTCCCAAGGTTTCTGTCCTGAGGCATCTCTCCCTGTGCCCCAGCCTCTGGCAGAAGCTGTGCCCACCATGCTGGGGATGCCAGGAGCCACCAGCAGCCCTGTTTGCCCCCATCCTGTTCCCTCCGGGTCCCTGGCTGTCACTGAGCCTCCCACTCCACCTGCAGCCCGGGCTCGCCACGTGCTGAGTGCTGATGGGTTCCTCATGTACCTCTGCTCTCCGGAGGGCTCCATCTTCAACCCCCAACACCGGGCACTGTGGCAGGACATGAGCCAGCCACTCTGTCACTACTTCATCTCCTCCTCCCACAACACCTACCTGATAGAGGACCAGATCCGGGGCCAGAGCAGCATTGAGGGCTACATCAGGTAAAGGGGCTGGTCCCTACTGGCTGCTGCCCAGTACCCTCCTGCCCCAGTGCCATGCCACGGGCAGCTCCATGGGGCAAACCCAGAACCTCCTTTGCCTCCTCCATGGCCCAGCACCCATGCAGCCATGCCATGTGGTGCTTAGCAAGGGGGATGCTGAGTCGATCTCTACCAGCCCTGCATGCAGCAGCATCCCCACCCTTGATGGTTGTCCCCTGGTCCCTGTAGGGGTGACAACCACAGGCATAGGGGAGGGCAGGGGGCTGGTGCCCTGGCTGAGTGCAGGGTCCCAGGGGTGACAACACAACCCTAGGGCTCTGAAACGGGGCTGCCGGTGCCTGGAGGTGGATTGCTGGGACGGGCCGAATGGGGAGCCCATGGTGTACCACGGCCACACCTTCACCTCCAAGATCCCGTTCCGGGAGGTGGTGAGCACCCTAGGGAAGTACGCCTTCAAGGTAGGGCATTCTTCCTCAGGTGCCGGGTATCATGAGTGTCCCTCAGCGGGTCAGGGGGGACATGGCTGCAATTCGGGGCAGTGATAGGTCTCTCGAGGGCTCATGGTTCTAAGATTCACATGCCTGGTGCTGCAGCAGGATTCACCCCACCACAGGCAAGAAGGGTGGCTGTGTCCCTTCCTAGGGGACAGCACTGGGGAGTCTGACCCACAGCCCTGCGCCATGCCATGCGAGGGCACATGGGTGCATGCAGACATGGTCTGCTGGGGGTGCAGGGGTGAGATGGAGCCTGGTGGATGCGGGGATGAGATGGGATATGGGGGATGCTGGGGGATTGGTGGGGTATAAAGGTCTCGAGGGGATATAAAGACACACAAGGGGCTCCATCCGGGCACTGATCATGCCTGGGCAAAGCCCTTGTGAGAGCTCCCCAACCCCACCAAGTCTGATCTCCAGCTGTGCATGTTGCTCCCCAGACCTCAGACTACCCGGTGATCCTGTCCCTGGAGAACCACTGCAGCATGGAGCAGCAGGAGG
Organism: Falco cherrug; assembly: GCF_023634085.1. Lineage (NCBI taxonomy): Eukaryota > Metazoa > Chordata > Aves > Falconiformes > Falconidae > Falco > Falco cherrug. The sequence goes on along the minus strand of NC_073704.1, from coordinate 26,043,249 downwards.
TCCTGGCCCAGCAGCTCAAGTCCATCCTGGGGGAACAGCTCCTCACCACCACCACGGATGGGCATGTCCCCAGCCAGCTTCCGTCCCCAGAGGTAGGAACAGAGTGCGTCCGTGCTGGGCATCAGTGTCCTGCCTGGGAGTGGGGTGAGGAGGTGGCTCTGCTGTCCAGAGGAAAGGCCACCCCTGCCCCAGCATTGTCCTGCTCTACTGGAGCACTTGGGAACACTGGGGATACTGTGTCCTCATGTTCACCATGGTCCCAAAGTTGTCCCCAAGGTTGTCTTCCCATGTCCTGCACAGCCAGGCAGCAGGGCAGAGCCCTCCTACCTCATCCCCTCCTGCATGCTGAACGGAGCTGGTGGTGCTGGCACCTAACAGTGTGGGGTCCCAGGGGACAGCAAGTCCCATGGAGGAGATGGGCACCCCAAGGTGCCTACCTGTCTATACCCAACCCCACAGGAACTGAAGCACAAGATCCTGCTGAAGGGGAAGAAGATTGGGCGTCTGGAGGACATGCTGGATGGGCCAGGGGATGAGGCACCTGATGTATCTGATGATGACAATGGGGCAGAGGCAGAGGAGGAGAGGCGGAGGGCAAAGGTGAGTGGCCTGGGCTGGGGACCATCTGGGAGCAGTGAGCCCCTGGACACAGCTATGGGCTGTGGTGACATCCCAGTGCCAAGAGGAGAGGCAGAGACTGCAGGGACATCACCAGGCAGGGCGGACAGCCATTTCTGCCCCTGGTCACACCAGTCTCCTCTTTGCATAGCATCCCTGTGGTGGCAATATGTTGGGTGCCACTCAACATGTTGGGTGGGTCCCCTGCTTGCTCTGTTCCTGGCAGGAAGGCTACCCATGGTGGGGATGCTGCCACCCTAGCACATCCCTGGATGTTCTTGGCTGCCCTGGGCTCTACAGCCCCTGTCCTGGGTGAGTGCTGGAGGATGGTGCTCCCATCAGGAGGGACTCAACGTGGCTCTGCCTTGCAGAAGGACAAAGAGAGCCTGGCACAGGCATTGTCTGACTGCGTTGTCTACTGCAAGAACGTGTCCTTCCGGGGCTTCCAGGAGGCCCGCAGCCATTCCCGGCCTTCCGAGATCTCCTCCCTTGCTGAGGCCAAGGCCAGGAAGCTCATCCGGGATGCAGGTGAGATGGAGGGGGCAGTGGCACCAGTGGACTGGGCCAAGTGGAGGCGGCAGGAGGCTTCCTCAGCTGTAGGGCTAGAGCCTCCAGACACCAGGGTTCCCTCCCTGCCCAGGGCGAAGGGGGGTCCAGTGGGGCTGTACCCTGGGCTTTAACTCTAGTGCGTGAGGGGGGTTTATGGGCTTAGGAAGCAAGGCAGGATGCCTGCATTCCTGGGAGGGGAAAGGGATGAGAATTAGTGGGTGAGTGGATGATGTTTGGATGGGCAGCACACATGGGTGGCTGTGCAAGCCAAGGAATGACCCCACAAGTAGCCCCTCACGCTCCATCCCTAGGGAATGAGTTTGTCCGCCACAATGCCTGGCAATTGACACGCATCTACCCCAGCGGGATGCGGACTGACTCCTCCAACTACAGCCCACAGGAGATGTGGAACGTGGGGTGCCAGATCGGTATGGCCAGGGGGCTTCAGGGATGTGGGCTGGGGAGATGCCCTGGGTCCCATGCACCATCAACACTCATGTTGGTGCTAGCTGCAACCCCAGCTGGAACCCGGTCTGGCCGCATGCTCTTGCTCTTGCTCTGCCCTGGGAATAACCCGGGCATTGGTGCCTTGTCCCGCTGTGCAGCCCCGCATCTCTGGCTACGGGGACAGGCTGGTTCTCAGCTCCAAGCAGGTCATGGTTTCTCCAAGCTGCCCTGAACTCTTTCCCTGCCACCTTCTCCCAGTGGCCCTGAACTTCCAGACAGCTGGCATGGAGATGGACCTGTGTGATGGGCTCTTTAGCCAGAACGGCCGCTGCGGCTATGTGCTCAAACCACCCTTCATGAGGGATGAGGAGACTCCCTTCAATCCCAGTGACCCCAACAGCTGGGAGGGCCCTGGCCCCATCACCTTGACAATCCAGGTACAGGACCAAGGAGACCCCGGGGAGCCATGACAGTGTCCTTGGTTGGTCCCAGATGAGTAGGTACACCACTGGGCAGCGTGCTGGAGCCATGCAGCCTCCAAGCAGATCAGTTCAGCTGCTCCCTGGCTCATGGGGTCCGTGCCCCTTTGCACAGGTGATCAGCGGGCAACAGCTGCCCAAAGTGGCCAACAGCAAGGACGGAGCTATCATCGACCCACTGGTGCGCGTGGAGATCCACGGGGTCCCTGCAGACCAGGCACGCCAGGAGACCAAGTACATCGAGAACAATGGTGAGGCCCACGGTGGTGCCAGGGACCCCGCTGTGCCCATGTGGCCAGTCCCTGCCCTCCCTCACCCTCCCAGCACACACTCTCCCTTCCCAGGGTTTAACCCCCGCTGGGATGAGACACTCCAGTTCCAGCTCCACGTGCCCGAGCTGGCCCTCGTCCGCTTTGTGGTGGAGGATTATGACAAAACCTCCAGGAATGATTTTGTGGGCCAGTTCACCCTAGCCTTTGCCAACATCAAACCAGGTGAGTGGCTGCTGCCTGGTGGTGGTGGTGGGGCCGGCAGGGCAGCCCCACGAGGGTGTCGGGCTCAGCTGGGTGCTAGAGGGTCAGGTCAAGGGCAAAAGTCAGCCAGAGCCTTGCTGTCCCCCCTGCAGGCTACCGCCACATCCATCTGCTCTCCAAGGATGGCACCAGCATCCCACCCTCTTCACTCTTTGTCCACATCCGCATCACCGAGCCGCCTGGCCCTGAGCAGGACTGAGCTCGTGGGGTGAGCCCGACCTGGATGGAAGCCATAGAGCAGGCCCCACGTGGCTGGGGCTGCGAAGCCAACTGCATTCATCCTCTTTTGAGCCATTTGTATTGTCATTGCTGCTGTGCCCCGCTTTGCAGTAGCTTCTGAGGGCTAGGAAAGGTGCTGACCTCCCCTTCCTGGGTTTGGGATGCTGTCTCCCATGCATGAGCACGTGGTCTGTGCTGATGCAGCACCCTGTGCCCCCAACATGTATCCTGCCCTGGCCCACAGGCATAGCTTCGCTGCAGGGAGGAGGAAAGAGAGTGCACGGTGCCCTGGCTCTGCTTCAGGGGCTGGTCCCCTGCAGCCAGGGGAGCAAGGCTGGAACCCAGCAAACCCCAGGGCTGGGCAAAGCTGGGAGCAGAATTGGTCCTCACTAACCCCCCAACCCTGCAGGACCCCATCACAGCCCCAACTAACCCTTGCCCTGTCCTTTCTCTGTGAGCAACCTAATAAATTGTTTGGTGACAGGCAGTCTGGGTGTGGTGGTGCTGGGGAGAGATGGAGAGCTGGATTTGTGCTTGCACTCTTTCCCTGTGGGCACCTGGCCCACTGTTCGTGCTGGGCTCCAAACAGCCCCAAGAAACAGTATTAAAAGGAGCTGAGAGATTCCTTTTATACAGCTGCATATTTTACAACCCATATACATATATGCCTATACACACACATCGCCGCAGCAGGTCTGTGCCACCAGGGCCTTAAAGCAGTCAGGATTCAGCCTCAATGCAAAGTGTCATCCTTCCCCCCAGAGCACCCTCCTTCATGCTCCATCCTGGGGGGCCCCTCAGCCCGGTTCTCTCTCTGCACAGCATGGAGGTGGACGGTAGGCGTGCTAGGGTCCTTGCCCACCCCCTGGCTGGGGTCGCCAGCCCCATGCTCGGGGTGATGCCGCTGGATGTGTTTGATGACCTGGAACTTCTGCTTGGCCTTATAGGGGCAGTAGCGGCAGAAGAAGGGGTGCTCGTTGGTGTGGGTCAGGTAATGGTGGCGCAGGCCCGCCGCCCAGCGGAAAGCCCGCCCGCAGGCATTGCAGACATAAGGCTTCTCCTCACTGTGCTTCTTCAAGTGGGTCTTGAGGAGGAAGCGGGTCTTGAAGGCCTTGCCACACTGCTCGCAGATGAAGGAACGGGCCTCCTGATGCCGCGTCTCCTTGTGCACCCGCAGGGCATCTGCCCGATTCGTGCGGTACTCACACTCATTGCAGTGGTATGGCTTCAGGCCTGTGGCAACAGGGAAGGAGATGGCACCGGGATCAGGGGCACAGTGCCCTCCATCCCACAGGTCTCACCATCCCTGTAACAGAGTGTCAGCCCCCAGGGACCATCCCCTACATCCCATGTCAGAAGGCAACCCAAGACCCCCCATTTCCAAGGCACCACACGGTGCCTGGGGTTCGTACCACCCCACCTTCCCTCCCAACCCACCAGCACACAAGAATGTCCTGCCGCCCAACTGCTAGAAGTCCTCCCCCACCTCCAGCTGGGCCACCATAGCAAAGAAAGCACAGAAATGGGGCTCCCACAGCCTCAACACCCTCAACGGTGCCCCATGGCCTGTCCTCAGTGGGCAGCACTCACCCGTGTGCTTTGTCATGTGGTACTTGAGCTGATTCACCCACTTGCACTTGTAGCCGCAGTCAGGGCAGAGGTATTTCCGCTCCTCCTTGTGGATCCGCATGTGGTACTGGGTACAGGGCAAGAGGACAGGGTCAGGATGAGGCCATGTCCCCTGTCCTGAGAATGTGCAGGGTGCTGGCGTACCAGCAAGGGGCTTAAAGACAGCTCTGACATCTCAAACTGCATGAGGCAAGGAGGGCTGTCTGCTTACCTGGCAGACTACGGGCAGGGGGAATCCACAGCAGGGTCAGGATGAGACGCCTGTACTGCTAAGCTTGCTCTGTCCCAGCCTGTGGTTGGCACAGGCATTTCTCCCCAGTTTGGTATTTAGGGCAAAGTCTGGGCTAAAACCCAGCCCAACAGAGCCAGCCCTGAGCTAAGCACATTGTGCAGCCTCACCCCAGGCAGTCCCAGAGGGCTCCAGCTCAGCCTGGCCATTAAAAAAAGTCAATATTTCTTTTAGCAGGATGAGACCATTTTCCCCTCCATTACCCCATGGCTGGCCCTCCAGTACTAGCAAAGGCCCTTTACCATGCATAAGGATTCCGCTAATCACCTACAGAAATGAGGGCAGGGTCTGGCTCTGCTTGCAGGGAAGCTGAGCTTTCCCTGCACCGTGTCTAACTGGTGCCTCAGAGCACGCTGCATGCCAGCAGGCAGACAAACTTGGCTTTGAGTGGTGCAAGGCTGCATCCAGAGGCCACCAGAGATGTCAGCGGGAAGAGGAGTGAACTTGGGCAGCTGCCCACATTCTTGCCCCTTCCCCTTAATCTGCAACAGCAGGAAGCAGGGAAGAAACATACTGTACCCTCATGAGTTTTATCCACTCGTCTCATGAGCCACAGAAGAGGATGGAGGACAAAACTCCCCTTGGGAGTTTCTTCTTCCCCAAATCCCCGTCTGGATCCCCCTCAACCCATGTAGATGCAGCAGGGTATAACCCCAAGCAGGGCGCTCACCTTGAGACGTGAGGGGTCGGCACAGGCGTATTTACAAAGGTGGCACTTGTAGGGTTTCTCGCCGGTGTGGATGCGGATATGCCACGTGATCTTCTGCCTGTTCTTGGTGGTGTACTCACAGTCTGAGCACTTGTACACGCGGGTGCCCCCATGACCTTTCATGTGCTGGTCAAAGACAAGCTGGTGGCAGCAGGCAAAGTCGCAGAAGGGACACCGCAGGGGTTTGTCCTGGGGGGCAGCCGGCTCGTGGCTCTCCACGTAATGCCGCACTAGCTGCTGCCGCTCCTTGGCCGCAAAGCTGCACAGCTCACAGCGGTGGCTGAAATGCTGTGTCTTGTGCTCCTCCAGCGCCTCCCGGGTGGTGAAGGTCTCCTTGCAAGTGCTGCACTCCAGGTGCGGGTGCTGCTTCTGCAGGTGGCACTTGAGCGTGGCCTCGCTGTGGCACACAAAGCCGCAGCGCGGGCAGCCATAGGACACCTTCTCCTCGTGCCGTCGCAGGATGTGCTGCTTGAGGGCCGTCTCAGAGCTGAAGCGAGCCTCACAGCGGGAGCAGCCGAAGTTGAGCTCGCCACGGTGGCAGCTGTTGACGTGGCGGGTGATGTCATTCTGCAGGTAGCTGCTGTAGTCACAGAGTGGGCAGAAGTGGGTGGGTGTCTTTTCATGCACCCGCAGGCGGTGGATGCGCAGCTTGGAGTTGGTGCCAAAGGTCTGGCTGCAGATGCCGCAGGCGATGCGCCCCACGCCAGTGTGCAGGGACTGGTGGGCCTCCAGGCGGTAGCGCCGCGTGGTGCTGAACTCACAGTAGCAGCACTTGTGTGGCTTTACTCCCTCGTGTTTGATGCGGATGTGCTGCCGCAGGCAGCGGGCTTGCTTGCAGGTGAACTCACACTGGCGGCACTGCAGCTGCGGCCGCTTGCTGTAGTGCTTGCGGTGCAGTTTGCGGTGCAGCCGCAGGGCTTTGGCTGCCTTGGAGGTGAAGGGGCAGGAGGTGCAGCGAAACTCACCCAAGGTCACACAGCCCCTCTTCTTGTGTGTCTTCATGGCCCGTTCCTGGTGGCAGGTGAAGGGGCAGGTGGGGCAGGAGAAACGCCTCCTCTTGGGCAGGGTGGCTTTTGGGGGGGTCACATCCAGCAGGAGCTTGCTGGGCTGGCCTGTCTCAGTGCTGGCTGGGTCCCCCTCAAGGAGCTCGGTGCTTTGTGGTCCGTCATCTTCAGGATGCATGATGTGCTTCTCGGCACAGTGGCTCTTGAGGGCCCGCCGGGAGCGGAAGGCCTCAGGGCACAGGGAGCACCAGAACTGCTCTAGGCTCCGGCACCCATCCTCCACATGGGAGGTGATGGTGGAGACACGGGAGCACACAAAGGAGCAGGCATTGCAGTGCAGCTTCCCTCCCTCCCGCCGGTATTTCTCCGATGGTTTTCCAGGGTGGGGAGGACAAGTGGCTCTACCTGGCTCAGCCCCATCCCCTTGCTGGGGAGGCTCTTCTGCCACCTCTGTGCTGTCACCCAGCACGGATTTCTCAGGAGCAGGAGAGCCCGATGCCTGCTCCCCATCCAAAGGACTACCTGCTGTCTGCATTTTATCAGGCAGCAATTCAGCTTCCCAAGGGCTCTTGGCATGCCCTGACTCCTCTGAGCCTCCCTTCTCGCTCTCCGCTGTTTCTTCTGTATCATTACCACCAGGCTGGTCAGCAGGTTGGCACAATCCAGGTGGCTCCTGACCAGCTGGTTTGATGATCTTGTTCTTCTTCAGGAGAACTGGGCACTTCTTGAGTAGGTGGGTGTTGAGCCCCCTTTGCTGCTTAAAGCTGGCACCACACTCATGGCACACGAGTGGGGCCCGGCGGCTCTGACAGCTGGCTTTAGAGTGCAGGGACATGGACTTCTCCTTCCGCGTGACGTATGAGCACTTCTCGCACTTAAAGATCTGACTCTCTGACTGCACCACCAGCATCTGCACCCTGCCCTCCAGCACCAGCGTCTCTGCCTGCTCCTTGTCCTGCTTCCGTAGAGCCTTCAGCACTGACTCTGAGCCACCCCTGGCATCATCACTGGAGGTGGCCACGTCCTCTGGGACAGGTGCGTGGCTCTGTTCAGCTGTCTTCAGCACGCTGAGCCAGGCCTCTGGCAGCTCGGCTTGGCTGGTCTCTCTCATCTCTGTGTCTGGTACCAGATTATTGTGGTCTGAGCACGACCCCTGAAGGTGGCCTGTGGCCTGCCTCAGGGCATCTTTTTGCTGGCTGTCTCCTCCTGCTACACTGCCCTCCAGCCTCGCTGCCTTGTGTTCCCCTACATCTGCCGCCTCTTCTTCAAAGTCTGGGATGTCTTCGAGTGCATTGTCATTGTCATCCAAACCCAGGTCCTCCTGGGAGCTCAGCATCTCATAGGCTGCAGGAGGCTCCTTGCAGGACAGCATTTCCACACCCTCTGGCCCTGCCGCACAAGATTCTCCAGCCAAATGCTCCAGGAGGGGGTCAGATGAGACATTCAGTGCCTCCAAATGCAAAGTGCAACTCTCTGCCACATCCCCAGGAGCAGCGAGCTCAGTTGAGCCTGCAGCAGCATCTCCTTGCACGCAGTCATCTCCCAGGGCATTGCCAGCAGTGGGACAGCCCTGCTCCCCCTGGTCCACACCTCTCTCCACCTCGCTGCTGCTCTCAGGTGGAGCGGCATCCTGCCTAAGGAGGGGCACCACAAACGCTTGCTGGTAGCCCTCTTCCCCCTGGGATTCCAGCTGGGATGGCTTTGCCTTTGCTTTTGCCCACTGCTCCTTGCCAGGAAGGGGGGAGCTGGCATCCACATGCAGGGCTGTGCCGAGGTCATAGCTGAAAAGCACCTCAGATGAGCTGATTTCCAGCTCCTTGTTGGCATAGTTTTCCAGCCAGTCCTTGTCACCGGGTACGTAGCCATGAATCTTGCGCTTGTGGAAGAAAAGGCTGGTGTTGCTGAAGGTGCAGTAGGAACAGAGGGCGCAGCGGAACTCCTTCTGCTTGGTGTGTTTGCAGTTCTCATGGTTCAGCAGTGCCTGCTTGTACTTGGTCTGGTACGTGCAGTACTGACACTGGAAGACGGGCACCTGGTAGTTCTGTGAGTGCTTGGCCTGCATGTGCTTCTGCAGCTCGTACTTGCGCTTACAGGTGAAGCCACACACCTCACAGATCAGACTTTTGCCCTGGTGCCGCAGCTTGTGGCTGCTCAGCTGGTCAGCACGGTGGCACCGGTATGAGCACTGGTTGCATTGGTACCTGGGGAGAAAGCAGAATCAGTCAAACAGTATGAGGAACTGGGGCAGCCTGAGCCCCATCAGGCACGTTGAGCTCTGATTCCTTGTCCCGGACACATGGGGAAGGGGTACCACTTGGTTTGCCAGATCTGACCTTTGCCATGCAGACAGCTCTTACCGCAGGCAATTCCTCCCTGCTGCAGCCCTTGGCACTGCTGGTACTTTACAGCCCCGGCTGGGGACAGGAGATAGATTCCCTGAGTATTCCATACAGTGACTGCATCACCCCCACATACATCACACCAGCAGCAACCCCGGCATCCCTGGAGGCACACTAGACCCAACGGAGGTGATAATACAGAGGTGAAAAACATGTTTTGGCAGAGTCCTGCACATGCCCAAGCTGGCCTTGGCCCACAGTCATCAGCAGAACCCATGAACCCAAGCTCAGAGCTGCACTGATATGTTAATACACCTCCTTGACCAAAAATAGCCTTGCCTCCACAGCACCATGCTGGCAACAACCTGCAAGCTCAAAGACCACATTTTTTACATGCCAGAGTAGGCTGTAGCCATCCCCCAGGCATGAGAGTCTGGCACACAATGCAGCCTGGGAGCAGCAGACTCCTGGAGCAGGATTTGGGGAGCCCTGACTATGCTGCCAGGCCAGCAGAGACGGGTGTCATACCGGAGATCTCCAGTGTGCTTGCGCATGTGGACATTCAGGTAGTGCTTCCACTTGGTGATGTACCCACACTCGGTGCACATGAAGTTCTTGTCATCGGAGTGGGTCAGCATGTGTTTGGACAGGTAGCTCACATCCCGGCATGTGAAGTTGCAAAGTTCACACTTGTGAGGTTTCTCTCCTACACACAACACAGGAACACCCTCACCATGACAGCCAGATAAAGCAATACTGTTTGCCTCCCTCTGCAGGTAAACTAGATCAGCAGGAGCTGGGGGTAACAGCAGGGACAGGGACACGCCCTGACTTCAGCCAAGTGATGACAGGGTGACAGGGCCAGCAATGGGACCCAGGAGCCCTGACCCAGCCCTCCCTGCCCACCGGGAGCTGGACAGGATCCCTCCATCCCAGCTCGGGACCCCTGCAGCGGACACCCACCAGTGTGCAGCAGCATGTGTCGGATGAGCACCCTCTTGTGTGCAGTGGCAAAGGCGCACTCAGTGCACTTGTGGATCTTCTCGTTGGCGTGCATCTTGCCCACATGGTCGTGAAACTCCACGGGGTTGAAAGTGGCGTACGGGCAGAAGCTGCACTGGAGCTGCTCACTGCCTGGGTGCCCCTGCTTCTTGTGCTTGCGGAAAACATGCTTGTTGGAGCAGATGAAGTCGCACTGCTGGCAGTGGAAGGCATAGTGGGTTTTTCGGTGAGCCTCCATGGCCTCAGCTGTGCCAAAGAGCAGCGAGCAGGCATGGTACTTGCACTCCACTGCCTTAATGCCATGAGCATCCTTGAGATGACGGACAAACTCTTTCCGGTCCTCCACGCAGTAGTCGCAGCCCCCCTGGAAGCAGCTCAGCTTCTTGGGCTCAGCTTTGTGAGTCTTCAAGTGCTCTTTGAGGGCCTGGCTGAGCCGAAACTTCTCCTCACAGACAGGGCAGGAATAAACATCAGAGTAGAAGTTGGAGATGTCCTCGTGCATGCTGGCCATGTGACGATTGAGGGCATTCTTCTCCACCGAGCTGTAGTGGCAGAGCGGGCAGCGATGGGCCTTCTCTCCTGTCTCCCGCATCATGTGGATTTTCAGTTTACTTTTGCTGGTGAAGTACTTGTGGCAGTTGGGGCACTGCAGGCTGGGGTCAGGGAAGTGCAGGTTGAGGTGCTCCACCAGGTGCGTCCGCTTCTTGAAGCACCGCTTGCATTCAGGGCACATGTGGGTTTTGTAGAGGTACTCAGAGCCTTCCACGACATCTCCTGTGAAAGCAGAGTAGGGGGAGCCGTCAGCAGAGAAGAGACAGAAAGCATGGGCAGATGTTCTCTCCCAGATCCAGCTGTGTCAAGGCACGGGCTTATACGCATATGTGGTCACACAGCAGCCATCTACTTGGAGGTACTGTCCCCAACCCAAGCCACCAGCACAGTTCAGGTGAGCTCTTTCCAGCCTAACAGTGGTAAAGCACAGCCTATATCAGGCCTGCCTGCACATCCCCAAAGCCAGGCAGAATTTTGCCTGCTTTTGTCTGAGCCCGGCAGCAGTTGTGGACATGCAAAAGGAGGGACGCGTTTGCTTGGGTAGAGGGCAGGGGGAACAGTGCACTGGTACATGCAGGAGATGTGGGTCCTGAATGGGGACCCCCAGGACCCACAAGCCCAGCCCACGTTCCTTCGCCAGTCTTGAGGCTGTGCTGCTTGATCATAATACAAACCAGAGCAGCTCCTGGTAGGGCCCCACATCCTACCTTTAAAGTGCTGCACCCGCAGCACTCTGGCTTTCTCGGGAGCTGCCTTCCCATCCTCTTTGGCCTCGCCTTCACAGGGGCTCTCACCATCCTCATCCCGTGACTCGTCCCCACTGCTGTCTGAGTCCTCTTCTCCAGCTGACACTTTCTGCCCCTCCAAGGAGCCCTCCCTGGTCCCTGTGGGCTTTGCAGGCCTGGCTTCTGCTGCAGTGGCTTCCCAGCCAGCGTGGCAATTCCCTGCCTCCTCCTGTCCTTCTTCTGCTGCTTCAGTGGGGCAAGACAGAGATCATCATGCTCCAGGCAAGAGGGAGCCACCCTCCTCACCCACACACATGCAAAAAACTTGCTGGCCAAGATGGGGGGCACAAACCGTGCCACAGGGAGGAAGGAATGCAGGGCTCCATGGCCCTCCAGCAGCACAGCCTCAGCCCTTGCTCCTCCCAGTTGTAACTGGGATGCATGGACAGTCAGCCTCTGCAGCACCCACAGGCCCTGACCCTCCCACCCAGCCATACCTGATGGCAGGATGCAGTGCTGCTCCAGGCTGTTGGGGGCTGAGCCAGGGGGGCTACCTGTTGCAGGCATCTCAGCAGGGGGCTCTGTGGTGTGGCCCTTCCTGTGCTGCCAGAATAGCTTAGCATTGGCTGTGATGAAGTCACAGCGGCCACAGTGGAAGGGAAAGTGGGTGCGGTGGTGCTGCTCCATGGCTGGGCGGCTGGGGAAGAGCAGCGGGCAGGCACGGTAAGCACAGGACACGGGGGAGGCCCCATGCAGGCGGCACAGGTGGCTGCGCAGTTGCTTGCGGTCCTCTGTGGTGAAATGGCAGCCCTTCTCCGGGCAAGGCAGGGCTCCTGGTGGCGTGCGGTGTGTCTTGAAGTGCTCCTTGAGTTCGCCGGGCTGCATGAACACTTCCCGGCAGATGGGGCACAGTAGGTGCTCAGGAGTGGAGCTCTCCTGCATGCCAGCTCCAGGTGGCTCCGAGCCCCCAGGCTCACTCTGGCCCTCGTTGGCAGAAGCCAACAGTGCCCCAGAGAGCTCCAGGTGCCTGGGGGGGGTCAGCAGCAGGCACTGGTGCAGTGACAGCAGGGAGGCCTCTGGGAAGCTCTGTCCACACCTCTCGCAGAAATACAGCTCCACTACTTTGACCAGCACCTCTGCAGAGAGCAAGGGGCAAGCATTAGGAAGGGCTTTTGCCAGGCCCAGAGCTTGGAGCTGGTGGTTCAGTTCCAGCTCTGGACAAGGAGGATAAACCTGTTGCCACAAACTACAGTTTGGAGAACTGCAGCCCTCCACCTGCCCAGGGTATTCCAGGACACCTCCCATAAGAGAGGGGACACCACCACCAGGGTAACCACAATGACCAGGTCTGTCCCTTAGCACCTTTGAGGCATGCAGAGATGTGAGGCTGGCTCAGCCCCGTTCCTAGCAGTATGTGCCCATGCTGGACCTGGGTGAGAAGTGTGCTGGGGGTGGCAGTCTGGGGCGGACATCTCTGCCTGGTCCCCACTGACAGCACAGAGCAACCCCCTCACCCGACATGCAACTCCCACAGCCACCCCTCCCCATCCACACTCCCAGCTTGTGCCAGGTCTGCGCTTGATGGTAGCACTACACTCATGATGCACACAGGGTCAGAGACACAAGGGCACTGTGGTGTCCCCAGGGTGCCAGCTGGTAGGGACAGGGGCCCCGGCCAGACCTCTGTCCCTCTGTTGAGCGCTGTGGGGCCCATGTTGCCCTCCCTGCACCCCATACCTGTGGCATTGGCTGCGTTGCTCAGTGTCACATTGCCAGCCACTGCCTCGATGAATATTTCCACGTTGCTTCCTTCAGCATGAGCCCCTTCCCCAGACATCGACGCCTCTGCCAGCAGCAAGTCCTGGCTGGCAGACAATGGGGGTGTCCCAGCCAGGTCAGTGCTGGCCACATCAGGGCTTTCCATGGCTCCTGCCTCTCCTGGCGGGGGCAGGAGCAGCTCCGAGCACAGGGCCTCCATCTCCCTGCCGGCACCCTCAGACACAGCCACTTCTGCACTCATTGCCAGTGGGCACTGGTGCTGGGCAGGAGGGCCTCTCACTCTGAAACAGAAGAAAGTGCTTTAAATGAGGGAGAACCCAGAGGCTCAGGGGTCCTACAGGATTTTGGGGGTCAGCCTGCTGTGCCAGTCCCCAGGCAGGGGTATCTCGACACTGGCTCCCTTCTGCTGTCCCCAAGCAGGCTGGTGACAAAACCCACTGCCATGGAGCAGATGGGGTGTGAGGACCCCTGTACCCTCCCCAAAGATGCCCAGGGGCCTCTACCTGAGCCCAACAGCCAGACTTGCTCCCTGGGCACGGGTGGGCCCAGACCCGGGCCTAGCCTCTGGATCCAGGTCCAAGTGGGCCCGAGCCCGAGTCCAACCCCCAGACCTGGGCCCAGCCGCCAGTGAGGAGGTGCCCACGGCGAGTCCCCGCACGGCCGGGGCCGTCCCAGCCACCTCGCACTGCAGCCCCGGCCTGTCCCCCCCGGGCCGGGGACTCAAGCAGGACCCCGGTGCCTCCGGCCCTGGCACATCTCGGTGGCGCGCGCCGGGCGAGAGGGAGCGTCACCCTTTGTGCAGCTCGCCCGGCCGCTCTGCTCTGCCCCGCCGCCCGCCCCGGCCCCGCTCTATGGTGCCAGCCGGCAGCCGACCGGAAGCGGCGCCGGGCGGAAGTGAGGCTGGGGCCATAGAGAGCGGCGTGGCGCGGGCCAGAGCGGCGCCGCGCGGAGGTGAGGGGCGGCGGGGCCGGGGGCCGCAGGAGGCCGGCTCCTGGTGCGGGGCGCGGCCGGGGGCTGGGCCCCTGCCGTGGGGAAAGCCGGTGTGGGGCTGGGTCTCCTGCCGGGGAAGGTGGGCTCCTGCCGCGGGGCTGAGGCTGGCTGCGGCGGGGGAAGGCCCCACTGCGGAGCGGCGACCGTGCCGTGGGCCCGAGCCGTCCTGCGGGGCAGGGGACACCCTGCCCTGGGAAGGAGCCTTGCTGTGGCGTCAGACCCTGTTCTGGGGGAGGCGGGGTGCTGCTTGAGGGGGCAGAGCGGGTCTGTGTATCTGTCAAGAGAGGCGCCTCCTCATCCCCTATATCTGACAGACCCCTGCTGAGAGCTGGAGAAACTTCAAGCCCCCTGTGTGTGCGACCGGTGCCCTTTATCCACACGCGGAGGTGCTGCTTCCACCACATTTGTGCACCCGTTGCCAACAGCAAAGAACCAGCTCTTGGCTCAGCTGGCCGAGGCACTTCAGCTTTTTCAAACAATAAACCTTAAATAATTGCAGTACTTGTGATTTCTAGCTGCTTAAAGAATAAAACTGTGCAAAACTGTTGTAATGGCTGACGAAACAACAGAGTGCTCCTGTGCTTGCTTGAGAGCCTACAGCTCCTGGCCCTTTCCTGCCTGTCTCGCCCAGTGGCCTGCAGAGAGCAGGGAGGCTCCTGCAGCCGGTGGCAGTCTGAACCTCCAGTAGTAAGATAAGCATGGATGTGGGAGATCGGTATGTGCCAGGCAGCCTTTCACGTTGAGAGCTGGCTAAAATAAAGCCCAGGGAACTGTGGGCAATCCATTGTGTCCCTTGCTGCCATTCAGTCCTTCTTTTTCCATGCAGATTTGTTTCTGGAGTGCGGAGATGGTGCTGTGGAAAGAGCCTTCTTAACCTCCCACAATGCCCTTTTCTGACTTTGTCTTAGCACTGAAGGACAACCCGTACTTTGGGGCTGGGTTCGGCCTCGTTGGGGTGGGCACAGCCCTGGCATTAGCTCGGAAGGGGGCCCAGTTTGGGCTGGTGGCTTTCAGGCGTCATTATATGATTACCTTGGAGGTGCCCAGCAAGGATAAGAGCTACCACTGGCTGCTGAACTGGATCTCCCACCACGCCAAGCACACGCAGCACCTCAGTGTTGAGACATCATACCTGCAGCACGAAAGCGGGCGCGTCAGCACCAAGTTTGACTTTGTCCCCAGCCCTGGGAACCATTTCATCTGGTAAGAGAGGGCAAGGAAAAACAGTCTGGGGATTGGCCCTCACTTTGGCAAGGGAACTTCAACCTGGGGGATCCATGGAGGCAGCAGAGAGGATCCTGCCTCCTCCTTGGGTCTGGGTTAGTGCAGGAGGTTGAGAGATGCGAGAGGAGTCTGTATTCACCACTGTGAGGTGATATCTTTACCAGAAATGAGTGTTCTTGATGCACAAACTGGGCTGGGCGCAGCTGAGTGGTGCTGGACCGCTGTTGCCCAACCCCATCTTCTCGCCCCAGGTATCGCAGGAAGTGGATTCGCATCGAGCGCAACCGGGAGAAGCAGATGATTGACCTGCACACAGGGACGCCATGGGAGTCTGTCACCTTCACTGCACTGGGCACCAACCGGGAGATCTTCTTCAGCATCCTCCGGGAAGGTCTGTAGGGGAGCTTCATGGGGTCCTGCTGGGAACAGCCTGCTTCCTGGAGACACCCAGGGCTTCACAGGAGATCCTTTTCCCTGCCAGCTGTCCCCTCTGCCTCTCTCTGCAGCCCGGGAGCTGGCGCTGCAGCAGCAGGAGGGGAGAACGATCATGTACACAGCCATGGGAGCCGAGTGGCGGCAGTTTGGCTTCCCCCGCCGCCGGCGGCCTCTCAGCTCTGTGGTGCTGGAGGAAGGTGTGTCGGAGAAGCTGGTCCAGGATGTGAAGGAGTTCATCGACAACCCCAAGTGGTACAGTGAGAGAGGCAAGGCTCCAGTGTTGTGTCCGCTGTACTGTGCCCAGCATGGCTCCTTACCTTCCTGCAGCCACGGCTGTGGGACACCACCCTCAGCACATCCTGCAAATGAACAAGCCCAGGCAGTGATGTCAGTCCTGGGTCTGCAAAGGGACACACTCCCCTTGGTTCAGTCCAGTCCTGGAAACTGCAATAAGCCATGAAGTTCATTGCTCCTGCAGTGCTGCTGTGGGGTGGGGCAGGATGCCTGTGGTCCTCTCTGGAGATGGCTGCAGAGAGGTTTTTCCCTGCTGCTTGCCTTCCCCTGGTGTGTCCTCTGTGCATGCTCAGCACAACCCCATGGCTCTAGTGGGGAGAGCTCAGAGCATCCCAGCTGGTTCCTAAAAGGTCACTGTCTTCCTAGGGATCCCCTACCGAAGAGGCTACCTGCTGTATGGTCCTCCTGGCTGTGGGAAAAGCAGTTTCATGTGAGTATTGCCAATTGGCTAATGGCATTTTTACTGCTAGCTGCCTGCTCTGGGGCACAGCAGTCTCTGGTGAGAGGGTGTGGGTGAGTCTGGGTTTGAAATGCAGGAGTGGGCTGTGCCACCTGTGTGATGCCTGGTGTAAGCATTTGCGTTGCTGGCACCGTGACAGGTCTGGGTGATGAGCCCATTGCTTTTCACAGTGCTGCATAGCACCAACGGGCTGAGCAGGTGCTCCCACTCACTCCCCATGTCTGATCCCCACCAGGGGAGGGTGCCTATGTCCTCTCCTCTGCTGCTGGGCAGGGAGCTCTGGTTCTTCCTCTGCTCTGGGCTTTCTCACTGTGATTCCACCCCTGTGGTTTGTGTCCTTCCCAGCACAGCTTTGGCCGGGGAGCTGCAGTACAGTATCTGCCTGCTTAGCCTCAGTGACCGCAGCCTCTCTGATGACCGGCTCAATCATCTCCTGAGTGTGGCACCGCAGCAGAGCATCATCTTGCTGGAAGATGTGGATGCTGCCTTCATCAGCCGGGACCTCGCTGCTGAGAGTGAGTGGTGCCCTGTTCCTGGGCCAGGAGTGGGAGGGATGTTTGTTGGCTGTGCTGGGGGAAAGTTTGAACTCTGGGCTGCTCTGCTGCACCAGCAGAGACCATGAGTGGGCAGCTCTCAGGGGCCTCAGGGCCCAAGCTGCACCTTGCCCAGTTTTGGCTAGGCTATATAAAGAGGAATTTGGGTCCTTTATTCTCAGAGACACTTCTCCTGCCCAGTTGTTTTCAGCATGAAGGAGGAGGTGGCTTTCCCCCTTGTTCTCTTTTTGGGTTCCCATGGGTGCAGGTGGGTAGGGAAAGTGAATATGCTGCCAGCCAAGGAGACGCAGGGGGCCAGCCTCGGGACGGGGAGCTTGGCTTAAGCCTTAGGTGATAGGGAGGTGGCCTGCAAGACTACACGGGGTTAGTGGCCAATGGATATGATCTCAGACACCTCTGTCTCCAGACCCAGCTGTGTACCAAGGCATGGGGCGCCTGACCTTCAGCGGCCTCCTCAATGCGCTGGACGGTGTGGCATCCACAGAGGCCCGGATTGTCTTCATGACCACCAACTATGTGGACAGGTCAGAGCTGCCCCCTGGGAGGGAACAGGGAAGGTAGCAGGGGAAAAACCTTGCTCTCTTTTGATGGGCTTTATGGAGGGCTATTTGCATCCTTCAGCTTGACAACTGGAGGTTTCCCAAATCCTCCCTTGAGATGCAAATCCTTTGATTGCTAATCAGGATCCTTTTTGATGGAGCCTCGGGTGCTTCTTTGCTGTTCAGACCACAGTTGTGCCCTTCAGGAGCAGTACCAGCTTCCTGCCTGTGGGACCTGCAGGTTTTGGGGTTCTGACTGTGCTGCGAGTGGAAACACTGGCCCCACGCACAGCCCACTGGGTTGGCAGGATGCAATGTGGGCTCATGGCACCTGGCCAGACACTGCACTGTGGCAGGCTTGGCTCGCTCCAGACCATGCTGGCCTAGAGGGTTGTTTAGAGGTTGCCCATGGGACAGAGATGGGCAGAGCTGTTTCCAGGACACGCTTGTCCTCCTCCGGAGCCAGCCCTTCCCCAGCTCTCTTGCTTTTGAGTTGATTTTCCCCCTCAACCTTCCCAGGGACAAACCTGTTCCTCATCTTCATCGTCTCACAGTGCAGAGCACATTGCAGATAGTGCTGTGCTGGTGTGGAGGGGGGCCTCCTGCAGGACCCACCCTGCAGAGACACTTTGATCAGGTTTTCAAGTCACCTGTGTCTCTCAACAGGCTGGACCCAGCCCTGGTGCGTCCTGGCCGTGTGGATCTCAAGCAGTACGTGGGCCATTGCTCCCGCTGGCAGCTTGCCTGCATGTTCCAGCGCTTCTACCCTGAGCAACCCATGGCTGCAGCCGAGCGGTTTGCAGAGCAGGCACTGGCAGTCTCCAAACAGATCAGTGCTGCCCAGGTGCAGGGTCACTTCATGCTCTACAAGACAGACCCTGAAGGAGCCATTTCAAACATACGCTCCATCCTGCTGTGACCAGGGGCCCAGCTTTCCCTGGCCACGCTAAGAGGACTGGGACAAGGATGTGACCATCTCAGGGATGCCATGAAGCTGCCCAGCCATGCATGCCAGGTTTCTGTTCACCTCTACTCCTCCAAGGCCTTGACTTTTTATTAAAACACATGGAGAGTCAGAACTGCCAGCCTTGCAGTGTGGAGAGGGAGTCAGCTCTTGCTGCTCCCCAGACTTTGGTGCTACTGCACCGTCCCTGTGTGTGCCTCGTGCTGGGATTGCTGTAAGCTGCCAAGGCTTCTGGATGTGAATCACCTTCCTTGCAGGACAGCCTGGGGGTGCACTAGAAGGGCATTTCCTTGGGGCAGGACATTGGGGTGCTGCACTACTAAAGAGCTGCTGGCCTTTGAAGGGACAGCGGTCTTCACTGGTTTGTGAATATCCTCTGAAATACACAGCGTGGCTCTTGGCTTTCCAGTCCCTTCACCTGTTAGTAGCCCCAGTATCCAGCTGCTGGTCCAGAGCCCTGCTGACCAGGTCCTGGCCACTGCCAGTACTGGAAATCCAGAGTGTTTTAGAAAAAAGCAGCTACCAAGAGACAGCTCGTTGCCCATTGGGCTGTAGGCTGGTGCCACAGCTCCTCCCCTGCTGGGCTGTGATGCCAAGTCACAGATCTGCTTGGACATCGTTCCTGGGTGGGCTTGACTGTCCCTCCTACCAGCAATGTGGGGCTGGAGCTACTGCAGACCTCGGGGCAGGGCAGATGAGAGGCTTTGGCTGGTTACAGAATATCTTCCCAAGAGCCTGATATTAATACCAACATGAATTTTTGCAGCCAGGCCAGCCTGGTACAAGGTGCAGAAATCCCTGCTGGAGGTGACTATTTGTGTCTTTTCCAGCAGGAGAGGCCCTGCATGGTTGAAGGAGGGATGTGGCCTGCTGCTGGTAGTCTCGCAGCCTTTTTCCTGTCATTGGGCTTCTTTCCTGCCAGGAGTCAAAGTCCTGGATGGGCTGGTAGAGCCACAGGTGCCTGAAATGCAATCAAAAAGCAGGCAGGTTCTGCACCTCCTTCCCCACACCACAGAACCAAGTGTCAGCATGTGCGTGCTGACCCACAGAACAAGCCAGCCAGAGCCTCTCCGCTCCCCTGTCCCTGTTTCAGAGTCCCTAAATCTGGTTCCCCAGAGCCAGCCCCTTGTTCATATCCTCAGTTTGGGAGCTGTGTCACCTTGGTGGGGCTGGGGGAGCTGGTTCCAGGCCACGCTCAAGCTGTTAGGTTGCTGCTCAGCCCTCCTCTTGGCCCTGTCCTGCAGGGCCAAGGGTGAAGCTGAGAGCACATGGGGATGGGAAGGGGCCCAGCTGGTGCCACCCAGCTGAATTTCAGTGTAAAGAGGCACAGCTGTGATGCAACCCCCAGACTCGCGCAGATGTCTCTGCAAGTGAAGGGTTGATCCTGTAGGCACGGCAGGGGTCTCTAGTGACTCAAGGTGGCTCCTGGAGCAGGCTGCTGCTGTTGGCATCTCAGACCCTGTACTTGGCCATCCCACTGAGGTTGACTGCTCAGATCCAGCCTCTTCAGTAAAAGCTGACCAGTGTCTGGCGAATGCCTCACAGCAGTTTGAGAGGATGGGGGAGTGGTGAGGGGGAGCGAGAGGGGCAAGATACCACTACATGACAGCACAGGTGACATCTTTCACTGTTTGCTTTTAATAGTGTTAATGCTACAGACACCACCGATGTCCTTCTGCCCAGCCTGACTGCTTTTGCCAGTTAAGCCTCACAATAGCCTTGTGAGGTAGGTGGGTGACACAGGTGGACACCAGGCAAGGAGCCCCAGGGCAGGGTGCAGGCTCCATTCCTCCCCTCTGGCCTGGAGGTTTGTTTTGTTTAGCCCAGATTCATTTCCATGCACTTGCAAAATGTTCTCTGCTCCAGGCTGATGGCAGTGAGTCAGAAAGGTGAGCGGCCTTCCTAAATCCTTACTCCTGGGAAAAAATCCTCCCTCTAACATGTCTGGCATTTGATTGAATTTACTGAAGTCCTTGCTCACCTCCCATTTCCATGGTTGAATTCCCATGCTCCAAACACTATGCACAGCAGCTTTCCTACTGAGAGTAAGCCTGGCTTACTGGAGGAAGCCACGGAGCTTCAGCAAGGGGCACAGATCTTCTGTGTTTCTTTCAGGACATAATCGGTCACCTTTCTTGGAGCGCAGCAAATTCACAGTGAAGGCAGGAGGTCACAGAACAAGCACCAATGTCAGATAAAGTTTACATCATTTCACCCAACTGTGGGCAGGCCGTTCACCCAGAAACCAGCTGGAACAAGGACAGAGTGAGCACTGAAGTAAAATTAGGGCTCTCTTCAGGGAGTGAGTGCTCAGCCTGCGTCCCCAGCAGGGCACAAGGTCTGACTGTTGCTGTTGAAGTGGACACAACACACAAAGAGTTGTGCACAAAAGCCAAAAGGCCAAGGCCGCCATTTATTGTTCTAACAAACCTTTTTCTATATTTCTCAGGAATAGGTGTCTATACATGATCGGTTCACAGAGACAAAGGGCATGGCCAAATGTCTAGAGGCAACCCAACCAAGCAGATAGAAAAAGGATTTTCAGGGGTAGCGACAGAAAGACATAAAGCTTCTTGATGCATTATGTTTGCCAAAGTTATCCATACATTCTGCTTTGGTTGTCAGACCATCCATTCTTCACCTGCATGAATCATCCATAACAGGCCGAATACAGCGAGCAGGAACCCACCAGGGGCTGCTGTCTGTGGAGACACAAGCATACCCTCTTCCCCAGGTTAATAAATCACATGGAGGTGACCATTGACCGCTCTGCAGGTCCTTCACCCTAACATTAACACCAGGGGAAACAGTGGTCATTTTACGTAGGGACTCAAAGTAGAAAACCAAAGGTGGCTCGTGCAAATCCTCTGTTACATTAACAAAATTCAGCACATAAGTGGCTTCATTTAACTGTGCTTCAGGGGGTTCACCAGTCATTCCCCCTTCTTGTTTTTGAAGAAGGCGTTTGAATGTGCCATGTGCACATTCCACAGTGCTTTGTCTGGTGGAAGAATGAGGGATACTGGTGACATGGGTAACCCCCAAAAGCTGTAAAAAAGCTTTCACTCAGCTGGAAACAAGCAGGACCATTATTGGTCTTAATTTGATGCGGAACACCACATACAGCAAAAGCTCATTGCCAATGTCGAATGACATCCTGAGCTGTTTCCCCTGTGTGTGCAGTAGCTACCATGACTGATGAAAATGTGTCAATAGACACATGCACGCATTTAAATTTACCAAACTCTCCAATGTGGGTAACATCAGATTGCCAAATCTGCCAAGCTTTTAGACCTCTGGGGTTCATACCATAATAGGCAGGTATGTGCTGGCCCCGACAGTCAGGGCAGGCTGCAACAACAGAACGGGCCTCTGCAGTTGTTAAATGAAATTGACATTTCAAGGCACGAAAGCCTTGATGCAAAAAACCTATGGGATTCAATTGCTTGCTGTTTCACGTTAGGCACCGGTCCTGTTGCCACAGCTGAGACCAACTGGTCTGCCTGCGCATTACCAGCTGCCAGGAATTCAGGCAAAGTGGTATGGCTTTTAATATGCAAAACACAATATGGTTGCAATCTTTTTTGAATTGTCAGCTGTAATAGCTGTAGCACACCAACTAACCAGGTGTTACTCACATCCCCCAAGACTGCCTTATCCAGTTGTTGTAGCAGCCCCGCTACATGTGCTGAGTCCATAACAACATTCATTGCACAAGTAAATCCTTGGAATGCCAAAGTAACAACACAAAGTTCAACAGTTCGAGGGGAGCCTTCTTGTTGCTTGAGTATGTGTTGCCACTGATGACCATCATACCAGACAACAGCTGCCTTTCCAGTCCTTCCTGACCCATCTGTAAATACTGTGGGACCTGTTACAGATTCCTTTTGGCTTAATTGTTTCTGGCCAATATGTATCTGACTTCCTAATTTACATAATGGATGAGAGGGAAGATGATACTCAGTTTGTCCCGTATAATTCGTTAATGTGGCTTGCAATGCTGAACTTTTAGCTAGACACCACTCAAAACAGTCCACTGCACAGGCAATACAGTTCTTTCCGGGTCCCTTGCCAACAGCTCTGAGCGTGTCATTCGGGTCTTAATGATGATTTGTGCCAATAATTCAAATAGGCCAGGAACAGTTTTTCTGTTACGACAAGACAAGAAAGCCCATTCCAATACATGAAGTGGGTCTTCCCAACCAGAGTTCCATTGTATGATCATTGCAAATGGTATCATGTCATCAATTAAAACAAATACCTGTACCACAACAGTCATCTCAATTCTCCAAACATGCTTTTCCTGTATTGCCCGTTCCACCATCTCAATTGTTTGCCTTGCTTCAGGGATTAAGGACCGTGGTGCTGCAATACCAGTGTCCCCTTTTAATAATTCTAAAAGAGGCCTCAAGTGTGATGAAGTCAAGTCTAAATAAGGCCGTATCAAATTAAAAATTCCTGCTAATTTTTGTACATCATTCAAGGTTTTCACCTCCATCATTAACTGGATTGCTTGTGGCTGCACAGTTCGATCAAGCACCTGCACGCCTAAATAAAGCCACGGCTGGGTGCGCTGTACCTTCTCTGGCACCAGGCCATACTGTTCAGTGAAACTCGTGTGTCGGATTCCATTGCCGACAACACTTGAGATGTAGGAGCAGCCAAAAGGATATCATCCATATAATGATAACAGTACCCTGCTGAATATTTTTCTCTAATTGGGCTCAAGGCCTGAGCAACAAACCATTGACAAATGGCAGGTGAATTTTTCATTCCTTGTGGAAGCAGTTTCCAGTGATACCTTTGTGTTGGTTCAGCATGATTAATCGATGGAACTGTAAAAGCAAGCTTTTCCATATCATCCATATCTAATGTAATTGTAAAAAACCAGTACTTTCGATCCATCACAACAATTTCCCATTGCATGGGGATCATTGTGGGTGAAGGCAATCCTGGTTGCAGTGCTCCCATTATTGCCATCACCTCATTGATCCGACGCAAATCATGTAATAATCACCATTTTCCTGATATTTTCTTAATTACAAACACTGGGGTGTTCCACTGCAGCTAATTGTTCTGCTACCAAATTTTGCAGGGCTACACTCTTTTCATGATTGAGGGGCCACTGATACACCCAGACCAGCTTTTCCGTTAACCATTTCAAAGCCATTGTGGGTCTTTTCATGCCCTGCAACACAGTGACCCCTACTGAAAATCCGTAGTTATCCGAACACCTCATTGTGACAAACAGTCTCTTCCCCATAAATTTAGAAGGGCCACAGCCACATAAGGTCGAACAGTAGCCTTTTGCCCTTCTGGGTTGGTGATAAGTACTGGTTTCTCTGCTATGAGACCAGTGGCAATTCCCCCCAAGCCCACAACTCCTTGGGTGGTGGAGATGACAGGCCAAGAGGAAGGCCAGTCTCACTGAGAAATAATAGTGACATCTGCACCTGTATCCAATAGTCCAGTTACCTTCAACGATGTTGGTGATGCCTGATCCATAGACAGCGCACACACCATTTGTGGCCGACTGTCAGACAGTGTCTGTGTCCAAAACACTTGCAGTTGTCCAGTGGATCCAAACCCTCCAGTGCCCTGGGTGACCTGTTCAGTCCTAGGAACACAACTCATAAAAGGTACAAGTTGAGCAATGCGAGTGCCTTTGTCTATTGTAACAGTGGAGTGAGTGTTGAACCATAGCACAGATTTGTCCCTCATAGTGAGCATCAATGACTCCTACATGTACCATAAATCCTTGTACAGTAGCACTTGACGGTCCAATTCATAATGCACTTAGCCCTTCCCCAGTAGGTCCCCAAGTATCCAAGAGGACTTTATGTACCCTGTGTGTTGTTATAGT
Organism: Falco cherrug; assembly: GCF_023634085.1. NCBI lineage: Eukaryota > Metazoa > Chordata > Aves > Falconiformes > Falconidae > Falco > Falco cherrug. The sequence continues at coordinate 26,019,053 of NC_073704.1, read as the reverse complement.
TACTGTGTCGGCAGTGGATAGTGCCGGCTGATCCACTGGTTTTCCCTGATAACCAGTCACAAAGGCTCGTGTTTGAGGATGGCCGAGAAATGGATTGTTTGCTGATGTGGCAGGCACTTGTGTCTTCGCACAACCCCTCGCACTCTTCTTGCCGTTCCCCTGTGGCAAGGGCTGGCCATTTAAGTGAAATTTAGACTGACACTTTGCAAAATGCAAATGCACGGTCTTTGCAAAATGACCGTTTTTTCCACATTTATGACATGTAACCACTGCTGCTCCTGCTGCTCTACCCGTGCCACCCTTTTTATTTTCATTAGAACATGCTACTTTAATGTGCCCACTCTGGCAGCAACTAAAGCATTTCTCGTCTTTTGTTTTCAAAGCAGTCATGGTTGTGGCCAGGGTCACCACTTTATGCTCTACAGATCCCACTTTGGCACAAGCCTGTATCATCGTGTCCTGGGTGGGGTCCCCTGGCAACGCCTCAATAATTTTTTGGCAATTGGCATTTGCATTGTCTCTCACGAATTACTAACACAGTCCTTAAATTCCCATCAAATACTTGTTTTTCCACTGCAGCTTGCAACTTTTCGACCAACTGCAAAAATGGTTCTCTAGCCCCCTGTTGAATCATGGTATATTTGGATATTTTTGGTTCAGCTAATTCGGCCATCTGTATTAAGGCTTCAATACCCACAGCCTTAACCTGTTCTAAAATCAATAGATGCTACTGTGCCTGACGTTGTGGATTAGAAAACCGTCCTGTTCCTGTTAGCACATCTGAACCATTACCAAAGTGCACATCATCTTGTGGAAACTGTACATTTCTAAGTGCTTGGGCATCAGCCTTCTGCACCCATATTGTTTTAAAAACAGCATATTGCTCCGGTTGAAACATGACCTGCACTAACATAGCAATATAATAAGGTGTAATTTCTTCCATAGTTAATAGTCTAATTAATTGAAGAGTCGCTGGAGAATTCAGACCATATTGTGCTACACATTTCTGCAAATCTTGGATTACCTTCCATGAACATGCTTTGTGTTCGTTCATTATCCCTTGTGCTGGGTCCCCCCTTGCAACAGGAGATGCCATTGTTACAGAAGTGTCGGCAGCAGGCTCTGACATTGAGATGTCTATCACCTCAGATAAATCCCAATTCATTTCCTGCAAAGCCTGTGCTTTTACCTTCTGCCAAAAAGTTAGAGGATTATATGGACAAACAGTAATACATACAGGAGGTAAATCACATGACTGCAGCATCTTTCTACAAGAGGGACCCCCAAGAGGTTTCTCCAATTGTTGTTTTGCTTTCTGGCCCTGTTCATTCTTTCTCTCCCCACCCCTATTCATCGGATTATCCCAATCATCAGGCCCTCCACCTGGGAGTGGAGGATACAGAGTTACTCCTTCATCTGAAAGAGGAGATGGTGGAGCCGATGGCTCTACTGGAATTGAATTATTGGAGTCAACTGATTCTGGCTCATTTAACAGCTCTGCAGGTGTTTTATAAGTTTTATCACCAGCTGTCAGAAAGCTTTTTGTGTACATCTCATCACCAGAGTCCTCCCAAAGCTTCACCCTCCTTCGCGGTTCATGGGTTTTAGGGTGTGCTCCAGAACCTACAATCTTTTCTCCTTCCAACATTACATCCCCCGTTGTCCCCTTAGCGTCCATAATTTGTGCATTCCTCTGAGTCTCTTCCTTTGAAGGAAGCGGCACGGGGGGGTACAAGACTTTGCGTGGTTTTAGAAGCTGAAGCAGTGCCCTGTCTGATCTCGCTGCACTTTAAAGTCTTTCAAAGTTTCATAAAGCAGACGCCATGTCGTTAAAAATGCTGCAGTCTTTGCCCCCACTTCCCCCCGTGTGGCACAGTCAGTTTATCGCCTAACTCTTTCCAAGTAGAAACACTAAAAGATTTGTTTCATATCCTTGTTCTTTTACTCCGTAACATTTTTCGCAATAACAACTCCTCCAACTGAACTCCTCGTTTTTGCAAAATCATTTTCCACATAGTAACGATAATAGTCTCTTCCTTACTTAATGAAGTACCCATGTTCCCAGCAGCTCACCTTATCCAGGTGTCTCTTCCAAAGCCGGCTCCGGCAGCTCTGCCCGCTGCTCTGCCGTGCTGGGCTCCGTCCCCGCGGGCCGCCCGCCGCCCGCGCAGTGCCATTGCTGTGATCGCGTCGGGGTCACCAGGTGGCGCTGTTGAGACGGACCACGACACACAAAGAATTGTGCACAAAAGCCAAAAGGCCAAAGGCCCCCGTTTATTGTTCTAACAAGCCTTTTTAAGTATTTCTTAAGAACAGGTGTCTATACACGATGGGTTCACTCACAGACCATCAGTTCATGACCGGATGGCCTTTTCTTTGCTACATCTTTGATACACTTCTCGTACATGCGCATCTGGAGGTTCCTTATCTTGTTGACTCAGCTCTTCTCAGGTCTTTCCCAGGCTCTTCAAGGATACACGGGTATCTGTTCAAGGCTAATGTTAAGCTCGCATTCCGATCCCTCGGACCAGCCGAGGTTTCCCACAACCCTCGGATCCCCAAGCCCAGGACAGGTAGTGTAGGCTCAGAGCAAGGAGGGCAAAAAATGCTTTTAGAGCATTAGAGTTGAAAATAGGCCCATGATGGAAATTTAAGCACATAAGGTTCTTGGGCAGCAGGTTAAACAAGCCCCTTCAGGACCAGGCTGGGCATGGACAGAATGGGGCAGCAGGTGAGGAGGACCCACTCAAAAGAGCTTTTGTGCACCCTTCATGTGCCAAAGGATCAGCCAGGCAGATGCAGCACAAATGCCCTCCTGACCAGCATGCAGCCCTTGGCTTCTGAGGCACCTCACACAAAGCTCTGTCAAGTCCGTGGAGGCATGGCCATTTTTGCATTTAGCAGGAGAAAGAAAACAGTAACAACACATGTGTGGCCAAAAGAGAGGTGGGGGCAAAAGGCACGAACAAGTGTGAAAGAATCAGCTGTCCGGGTGAGCCAGACAGCTTACAGTGAGCCAGGCAAAGCAGGGACTGGGAAGACCTCCTGCCAGCCACCCAGGAGTGCCAGGGGAAGGTCTCTGCCCCGGCTCTGGATGTAGGGAGCAGGGAGGGGAGCAAGCAGTATGAGGGATCAATGTCTTTGCTCCAAACAGCAAAGAAGAGGAGCAAGAGTGCAAAGAAAACAAAGGGAGCAGGCATGGAGAAGACTCAATGAATTAATTTAATAGCAGTGTCCCACTTCAGAGGTTTGGGATCACCTGTTCACAGCTCTGAAGTGGGACGCTGTTTAAATCCGTGAAGCAGCAGCAGCAGGATTGGCACCAAGGTAAACCCAAATCCTCATTTCTTTGAGGCAAGATCAGCTTAAGGAAAGGAGGGTAAGAGTATCCAAAGTACTAGGGCATGTCTTCAGGCTGCTGGAAGCTCCAAGATACAGCCTGGCCTTAGAGGGGGATCCCAAGAGATACATGTCACAAAGCAGAGTGCTCTTCCCAGGTCTCCCCTATCAGCTTCTGCCTGCGTGAAAGCAGCTGAAGGACAGTGCAGGAGCTCCACCTAAATTCAGGCTTCCTGGGGGAATAGGAGCCAACCCAAAGCCTCAGTCACCAGACAGCCCTGACCTGCCAATGTGTTGACTTAAGCTTAGTTTAGGTCTCCTGGCTGGGACTGGGAAATGTCCTGTCATCCAAAGGAACTTGCCTGGCCAAGCCCATCAGCTGAACAGTGGTCAGGGCTGCAGGAGAAGGAATGTTGTCTTCAAGGGACAGGGACAGCAGTTGAGAAGGTATGCTGAGAAGGGATGGGCGACATAGCAAGCTGAGCTCCAGACTGCTGTCCTGGTACAGCCTCATCGCTTGGCACTACCACGGCTCCACTGGGATGCTGGCTTCCAGGAAAGGTCCTGCCACAACTCTGGCTCTGCCTTAGCACCGCACGGGGCTCATTCCATTTGCTCTATAGGTGTGCATGTTTCTTGGTCGCTCACAAACAGGGATGATGGCTGCGGGTCCCCAGTCAAGGCTTCCTTTGTCCCCTGGGTCCTCTGAGACCGAGGTTGACGTGATCTGTCAGGAGTCAGCTTCTCCAATGCTGGTGACAGCCAGTCATTCATGCCAGGATGCTCTACTATGCACATACCTTGGAGACACTGCCTGTCCCAAGCTGTGCCACATGCCAACTGCCTTCTTCCTCCCAAGGGGTACGGTGCCTGCTTGCTACTGCTCCACCAAAGCCTTTACTGTTCCCCCCATAAACAGCTCTTCCCTCCCCCAGCTCAGCCACTCCCCACTCCTGCTAGGAGCCACTCTCCTTCTCAAGGAGATGGGCTTCTCGTTGTCCACTGGGCCTGAACGCTCCTCGCCCTCTTGGCGCTCTGGGGTAGGAACCACGCTCCTGGACTCTGGACCTCTCCCACCTCCCGCAGTCCCAGGGCCTGTGGTGGCCCTGCCAGCTGGGAGCTGCTCTGTGCTCACTGCGGTTGAATGCCAGGTTTTCCATCTCCCTGCCCTGGGCCTCAGCCCCCTCCTCCGGGGACCATCTCTCCACATCACGGTGCTCTGCTTTCAAGTCCGCTGCTTCAGTTACTGGTGAGGGATCTTCAGGACACAACTCCTTTCTTTCAGCCAAAGCAGCAGCCCTGCTTCTGTTGTGAGGCTTTGGAAACTCCTGGCTGTGTCTCCCACCAAGTCTCCGCTCTGGTCTCTGGCTGAAGCCTCTGGCCCCCCTGGAGCCATGGAGCGGATGACAGGCTTCCTCTGCCGGTTCCTGCAAGCCACTGCATGACTGCCTGCCCTGGCCTCTGGGGGCTGGCCTCTCCCCTCTGTGCTTCTCCCTCTTGCTCTGTTGCTGTCTGGGCACAGAAGGCCTCTCGGGCCGCCTGGGCTCTGCCCTGGTCTCCAGCACCCCGGCTGGCTCTGTAGCTGAGGCTTGACTGGGCAGCTGGGGCACGTTCACAGCACTTGCGCTCACCGGCATTTCAGAGGCAGTGGCTGCTTGGCCTGGATCAACAGCAGCTGGAGGCTGAAAGAAAGAAGTCACCAGTGAAGAAAGGGACAGGGTCACAGCAGATGTCCCACAGCAGATGACAGTGCTCAGTCCTGCAGTCCAGGGCCCCCCTTGCCAGCTCTCTGTCCCCAGTGCCATACCACCTGGAGGCTGATGAAGTAACGGTTCCTCTCTGCTTCAGGGTCAATGATGCCCCCTTTCTCTTGCTGTTTCTTGAAAATTAAGCGTAGTTCCTCCTGGTGCTGCAGTGTCTTGGCATCTGGCCTGTATGGCTCCTGAGTAGCAGAAAGCAAGGTGGGTTAAGGACTCTCAACATCTATCAAGGACAGGCAGCTGGCAGCACTAAGGGCTGCTCCCCAAATGCTCCTTTGATCATACAGCGCCCAGGCAACCTGCTTCCCTTTGCCACATTTGGCCAGGCCTACAGATGCACGTGAAATCCCTAGATGCAGACCCACTGTTCCTGCAGTGACTACCTTGGGACACCCTGCTGTGGAGCAAGATGCAGAGCAGCTACAATCAGGTCACTCTCCTGACCCTGGTGATATCCCAGTGAGTACGCCCCATGGCAGAATCACCTCTTCCCTAGCACATCTGCTCAAGACTCAGGGCTATACAACTAAGCCTGCTCTTCGTGGACACATCAAAGTCAGGAGAAACCCTGCTAGGTTTTGTGAACTGCCCTTTGGATGGGCCATCTAGGAGGACCTGAGAGCATGCACTCATTCATGCATTATAATGTCCCAGTCGAAGCTAGCCAGCAACCAGGCACGGCTGCACAGGTGAGCCCCTCATCTCTTACCAGCGGGTGCTGCGGGGGTGGTGCCGCCTTCAGAGCACAGAGATCGTAGACCAGGGTCTCCCGGCAGACAGGGCACTGCACACCGACTTCCTGAAGGGAGGCAAGAGGTGATACCAAACCCTGGCTGTGACCCAGCTCACATGCTGCTGGATAACACCAGCCGGGAAGTGGAACAGGGTGGCCTTATTCACACTTCTGCCAGGGTAGGGAAGACCATGAGGGTTCTGGCAGCATGAAAACAGCCTGGTGTCTCAAAAACTGCTATGGAAGGCGTCTCCACCATAAGGCATGCTGGTATTTGTGCTCCAAACCTCCTCTGTTAGCACATATGGCTTCAGTCCTCCTTAGTCTAGGATCTATTTTTCTCCACTCCAAAGTGGAGCATGTCATCTAGGCAGCACCTCTTTGTAAGGGTTTTGCAGGAAGGAGCTTTTGACTTGTTTCATGCTCAGCTGCGCTATTTGCTCTGTGGCTGACAACTGTTCCAACACTTGCTCAGGCAGATTTTATCACCCCAGAACACAGGTCATCACATTTATCCTGCTGCAAACCCCTGCAGTTCAAAAACTAGAGAAGGAGCTCTCTTTCCTAACTCTTTTGGTTCCAGAAGTCAAAAAACGCAACTCTCCCCTGCCCCCTCACACAGCAGACTCTGATCCAGAGATCCAATAAACCAACTGTTAAAGTACTAAAAAACTCATGGGGTAATTTTGCTCGGAAAGGGCCCTTGGAGATCACTTGGTCTAATCCTCACTTTGCTTCTCAGGGCAGGCACAACATTGACTGTGCTGCTGGGTCACGCTAACCCTTGCTCCATGTCCCAGAGTGGGTGACAGAGATGCCATGAGGGCCTCTGTAGGTAGCCAGGAGAGAGAGCCCAGGGCCTAATACCTGTTTGGGGGATGGCACCAGGTGCTGGTCTCTCTCCTCCTGCTGCATGAGGATCTCCTCCTCCATGTGCTGGGCATAGCGGGCCAGGCAGTGAGAGTGGAAGTAGTGGTAGCACTTGGTCTTGGTGAAGGCTTCTCTTTCCTGTGGAGGAGAAAGGGCAGCTTTAAAAGGTTTCCGAGCACAGGGTTGTGTAGCCTCCGCAGCTGAGGTGGGTTTTTACTCCCATGTCAGTACTGGCAGTGGGGAACTAGTGCTACTGCTGGCAGAGCCACATAACATCTTCTGCTGGGCTTCATCTCTAATTCCTCAGCTCTTACTGGGATACTGCTCCCTGTTCCAAGTGTTAGAAATACTCCTAATGTCAAGATGCAAAGTTTTTCTGGACGGTTTCTCTGCATGTGTTCCTGGGTAAGCAGCAATCTTCCCACCTGATGTGCTCTTCCTAGGTAGGCACTGCCTCTCCTTGCAGCCCAGGCAAAGCAAGCTCCCCTGTCTTCAGAGACATCAACACCTGCACAGATGTGTTTCAGTCCCTCCCGAACACAGGTTTGTTGAACTCCAGGTGAGGTCTCACCAACACAGGGAAGCTGAGATGCACCAGCAACTATACCCACACCCCACCCACTCCTTCGCAGATGAGATGCTCTGGCATCATTTGCTGTCCCTACACCCAGTTTCTGTAGATGGTTATCTTCAGGCTGACAAGGAGAGCAGCACACATTGCCTCAGCAAGGTTCATGCTCAGTAGTATCACCTACAGACGAAGGGGGTACAGCTGAGGCACACCCCGGTCCCAGGCTGGCATCCCAAGCTTTGAGCCACAGGCTCCCTGTTCTCTTGCCTCACTTCCCAGCCCACTTGTGGGGCCAGGAGACACACCTACCTGGAATCCATAGAGGCAGATCACACACTGGCCATGAGGAATGTTATTGTCAGTGAGAATCTCCTTCCCCTTCTGCAGAAGCATTAAAGCAAACATTTTACTTACTGGCCTGCCCACAGGCTCAGGGCTGTCCCACCTCTTGGGCAGTCAGGGACCAGTGTCTGTGGTTCGTCACCCTCAACCTCCCTGAGCTCTCACCTCGATCAGTTCGTAGAGCACTTCTGTTCCCAGCCTGGCTTCAGCAATGCTTATAAGAGTCTGGGAGATCCTACAGCAAAGCATCAGAAATACTTAACACAAATTTAGCCCCACCTTTTCACTGTCCCACATACCTGCTACCCCACCACGATGAAAAAAGGAAGAAAGAGAGCATTGGCCTTCCGGCTTTGCCTGCAGCAGGGGATGGGCACATACATATTCACGTGCTCTCCTGGCTCCCTACAAGCTGGTGTACTGGAAGCCTTTGTCCTCACTGCCTTACTTGAGCTCACCCAGCAACCTTTGGTTTTGGTGAATCTCAGGTTTTGTTTATCTGATGGCAGACCCTGAGCAGGTCTGGTGGGAGCTTTGTTACTCTTGTGCTGCTGGCAGGTACCAGTGTCTTTCTGCACACACTCTGCTGCACCAAGGACAGGAGCACAAATGCAATAACAGGCTGCCCAAGGACTTTGTTCAGTCCCACCTCTGTCAAAGCAGGACCAACAGCTTCAAAGGCCCAGAGGATTTAGATTACATTTCAAGGGGACCACAGGGGAACAACCATCAAGTGGGCCCCTCAGTGTCAAACTCAGCACCAGCGGCTCCTATAACATTTAAGACAAGGTGACTTAAGGACCTGTATCTGACTGTTAACCAGACATGGGGAGCCACGTGAATCTGAAAAGCTTTTTCACTGGTTCTGCCTCCTGGATCTCCAAAGCGAAGGATCACCCTCTCCCCACCCTCTCAGCACTCACTTTTGAATTTGCTCATCTGACAGCCCCCGCGGGTTTCTGATTGAGATTTCTGGAGCTTTATCGGGATACTAGGAAAAGAAGGAGAAACACACAAAGCACAACAAGGAAGGCAGAGAGGCCCAGGGTGGGGACAACGGGGGGCGCGGGGGGCCGACAGCCTACCTGGGGGGGCACAGACAGCACCAGAGTGAAGCGGACATACTGGGAGTCCTGGTCCTGGGCCGTGGCGGGGTGCAGGGTGATGCTGATCTCCCAGGGCTCCCACCTGCGGGGCAGGCCGAGGTGAGGGGCGGCGGAGCGGAGCCGAGCCGGGCCGGGCCCGGGGGGGGTGCGGGCCGCGGTACGTACCTGTCGTGGCCCCGCGTCACCCGCAGCTCCTCCAGGTAGATGGACTCCAGCACCTCCACCTCCGGCGGCAGCGCCCTGCGGAAACCGGGCTGCGGTCAGACGGCAGCAGCGCCGCCGGCCCCGCTAGGCTGTTGGTGCGGGGCACCGGGGCAGGGGAAGGGTGGAGGAGGGGAGAATGTTACCAGTCCGTCGTCTCCTCCTCCTCACCGGCCGCCGCCATGTTCCCGCGCGCCCCGGAACCGGAAGCTCGGCGAGGGCGCACGCGCGGGGAGGGGTTGCTAGGCGACGCCGCGGCGGCGGCGGGCCCGGGGCGCGACGGGAGCGGAGCGGGGCGAGGTTAATGTCACCGGACGGCCGCCGGGGGCTTCTCCCAGGGCTTGCGCCTCGCCCTGCCGTGGGGCGCGGAGGTGGAGCCCGTGGGTGGGGACAGAGCCCGGCGGGGGCCCCGGGGGACAGGTGCCTGGCATCGGGCCCCGGGTGGAGCCCGCGGGGCGGGGAAGGCCCGGCCCTTGGGAGAAGCGAAGGCCTGCTGTCCCCAGCGCTGGCACTGCCTGTCCTCATCGCAGCCGGGGTTGGGGCTTGGCGCCCCATGGCAGCTGGTGGTGGAGTGGGAGACTAGGGGAGAGAGGGTGAAGTTTGTCTCCTCACCGGCCACTTTTCCTCGGCAGCTCGGCGGCCCCCTCCCCGAACGCCTGTGATGGAGAAGTACCATGTCCTGGAAGTGATTGGGGAAGGCTCCTTCGGGCGCGTGTACAAGGGGCGCAGGAAACACAGCGCCCAGGTGAGCAGAGAGGTGGCAGGGGAGAGGGCCAGGGGTCTGTTGTGTGGTGCCAGAGACTGGTTTCTGGTGGCTGTTGGGTTCCAGGCCCTGCCAAGTGTTTGGGACTCAGCACTCACTCACTTTTACGCTGATGCTCCGGACCACCTCTTGCTGGCACAGAGTCGTTCAAGTGCAGGGGACCTCAGGAGGTCTCTAGTCCATCCCCTGCTAAAAGCAGAGCCAGCACTAAATGCAGAGCCTGTGAAACCTCAAGTACAAACACCCCACAGCTAGCGCTTGGCTGTACTTGAGGTGAATGGTGTTTCCTCATATCAAGTTGAAGTTCCCATGTTTCAATTTGTAATCCCTGTGTCATCCTCCCATGTGCTTCTGCCCCCTCACCATCCTGTTTGCCTCCGCTATACCCACTCCAGCCTACTGATGTCTTTCTGGGCCCAAAACTGGCCGCAGTATTGCCGATGTGGTCTGAGAAGTTCCAAATAAAGGGCAATAATCACTTCCCTCTTAACTCCTGCCTGTCAGTACATCCCAGGGTGCTGCTAGTGCTCCTCACTGCCAAGCCACACTGCTGGATCGTGTTAGGCTTGCTGCCCACCAGCATCTCTAGGTCCTGTCCCATGTTTCTGGCAATCCTACTTTTGTCTGTGCTCACTGAGTAAATTGCTTTAGATACCAGTGTGCAAAATACTGTGAGCACCTGTATCAATGTTCAAGAGCCTGGGACGAGCCCCAGCTCCAAGGGATCCAGTGAACAAATGTCTTGTTCTGTGTGCTCAGCTGGAGAATCCTGAGTCTTGTTTGGGTTAAACATGGCCTCTGCTAGGGTGGGTAGGAGCCTGATCTGATACCAGCTTTGCCTGCTTTGAAAGGTGGTGGCCTTGAAGTTCATCCCCAAGGTGGGGCGATCTGAGAAGGAGATGAAGAACCTGCAGCGGGAAATTGAGATCATGAGAGGCCTCTATCACCCCAACATCATCCAGATGCTTGACAGCTTCGAGACTGACAAGGAGGTGAAGAGGACGGCGCCAGGCATACGCTTTTGCTTGACTGGGGCAGGAAAACAAGGATGGGTCCATGCTGTCATAGGGACCTCTTTCTCAGGAGATGCTGTTGACACCCTCCCAGGGCCTGTCAGTGTTGTTCAGAGCCCTCCAGTATGTGCTGTGTAGGGAGTCAACAGCTACCTGGGCTGTGTGGGGTGCACTAGGTCATATGCAGAGGTAGAGGAGCTGGACGAGGAGTATGTGATGCAGGAGTGGTTTGGGATCACAAGATGAGGGTGACTCTTCAGTCACCTCATCAGTGTCTTTAGAGACTGATTTTTGACTGATTTAAGCTCTCATGGAGAGTGTATAAGAAAAGACTGAAGACTGTGCTATGGGACATAGGGGCATGAAATTAATTGGACAGCAGATTCAGAAGAAGCTCAGGGGAGCAGTTCTACCCACTGGGTTTGGAAGTACCATTCTGGACTTGTCCTGTCTTTGCTTCTTCCCTGGTTTCTGCTGTCTGTTTGAGATAAGAACAGCCACAAAGCCTCTGCTAAGTGTCAGGCCCTTGCTGCAGTGCAGCCACGGGGGCTTTCTCCCATCCCAGCTCCCAACCCATGCTGATGGACTGTGCATGATGATTTCCCAGCATCTCCCTCAGATTTCCTACCGTGCTCTGTACTGGTTCCTAGGGCATGGTGGGGATGCAGCTGGGTGAGTGCCTGATCTCACCACACTCCCCTTCCCTCCAGGTAGTGGTGGTGACTGACTACGCAGAGGGGGAACTCTTCCAGATCCTGGAGGATGATGGGAGTTTGCCCGAGGACCAGGTGACTGTCAAGATGATGGCCATGCAGTGTTTGCTGCAGAATGGAGAGAATGGGGCTTGTCTGCTTGCAGGCAGTTTTCTGCTGTGGGCCAGGAGACATCAGGAAGGCAAGGGTGTCTCTGGGGCTTTACCTTGCAGAACTTCTGAAGGGCATGGAGAGGGGGGCCAAGTTTCACTGGGAGACAGTGAGGTCCAGCAGGGACATCAGTTTCCCTGTTTCCTCTCCAAAGACCACAGTGCCAGGCTGCTGTCTCAGCCATTGGCCTACTCCAGGGAACTACTGCCCATGCTGGGGCTGGTCCCTGCTCCAAACAGGGCAAGGGCAGGAGCTGGAGGTACTGGGGGAGCCAGGCCATAAGGGACCCCATGGTTGTGCCAGCTGGTGGCACCATGGGACACAGGGTGAGGCTTCCATCTCTCTGGCAGGTCCAGACCATAGCTGCCCAACTGGTCTCTGCTCTCTATTACCTGCACTCACACCGCATCCTGCACCGTGACATGAAACCCCAGAACATCCTGCTGGGCAAAGACGGCGTGGTCAAGCTCTGTGACTTCGGGTAGGTGCTGGGGACCAGCTTGAGGGGGACAGTTGGCCTTGGGGCACCCAAGGGGTGCTGTAGAGGAAGAGGGGGGGAGTGTGGAAGGGGATCTGGATTCTGTGTATTTTTAGAGGTTGAGCAAGGATGAGGGATTTTTGACTCTGGGGGGAGGTGTTGGTAAACTTGTAGGGATCTTGGTGGGAGTTGCAGTGGATGTTTCAGCCTGAGCTGGCCATCTGTGCTTTGCTCTGAGCAGCTTTGCCCGTGCCATGAGCATCCACACCATGGTGCTGACCTCTATCAAGGGCACCCCACTGTACATGTCCCCTGAGCTGGTGGAGGAGCGGCCATACGACCACACGGCGGATCTGTGGTCTGTGGGCTGCATCCTGTATGAGCTGTTCGTGGGCACACCTCCCTTCTACACCAGCAGCATCTTCCAGCTCGTCAGTATTATCGTCAAGGACCCCATCAAATGGCCTGCGGCCATAAGCCCAGACTTCAAGGTAAGGGCGAAGGCACTGTCTGTGGGATGAGATCCATTAATGCAGTAGCAGCTTTGGCCTCACCTGCCCTGGTGGGTCACTTTTAGGTTTTATGTCCCTAATGTGGATTTCAGAACATAAAGAAGGGATGAGAGCTGGGCCTCGGGGGAGGGGGACCCTTATGACTGCTGTCCATAATCTGGGAAACTCAGGCCAACAGTGGAGGAGTGATTTACTGAGCTGGAAAGGGAAGTGTCTTCCTGTCTGCCCTAAGCACTAGAACCACTCCTTTCCGAGAGCCAGGCAGGGAATGAGCTGCCCTCACTGTGGGAGGCTGGTAGGCTCACTGGTGGGTGCTGAGCATGTGTCAGTGATGCTGGTGCTGTGCTGCCCTGTAGAGCTTCCTGCAAGGACTACTAATGAAGGACCCCTGTCAGCGCCTGTCATGGCCAGAGCTGCTCTCTCACCCCTTCATTGCTGGACGGGTTACTGGTGAGTACCAGCTCTTTTTCCAGTGTGGCCAGGTCTGTTTCCTCCGCCACCTGCCTGGAGGCTGGGAGGACCACCCGGGTCTTGGCCTCTCTCCTCTCAGCTTTCTCCAAGCCCTGAACCCTAGTTCCTGCCCCTGGGATTCCCCTGGGGTCCCAGAGCTGATCACTCTCCCTGCCTCCCAAAGGAGAGCTGCTGGTAAAGTTCTCCCCTCACCTTCCTAGTGATTGATGACACAGAAGAGCATGGGATCTCAAACCCCTTTACCACCAAGCTGTCCCCAGAACTGCAGGCCCTGAAGGAGCATCAAGCCCATTCCATGGCCCCCAGGAGTGGTCAGTCCAGGATCCTGAGAAAGGCCCGGCAGAAGATGGTTGAGGACGCACAGAAAAAGGTGAAGGAAAGTGTGAGTTTCCCCTGGCTTGTGTCCCACAGGCAGGGCAATGGAGGGACACTGAAATGGAACCTGGGGGGAAGGTACATGGGTTAGGCTGGGGTGTCAGCCAACATACAAGGCAGGATGTGGGATTCTCAGGGTGGTGGGGTCTAGAGAACTCATCTGGCTGGCTGAGTAATCCTGCTTTGACCAAACTTCTCTGCCATCACGCAGGGGCAACTGAAGGCACGTGATGCATCTACAAAGGTCTCTAGCAAAGGATGCTCTGGGCATAGACCCAGAGCAGCTCCTGGGAAAGCAGCCCTTAGGGAGGGGGAGCTGCCGGCTGCTTCCAACAAGAACCCCAGCGTCCTGCAAGGAAAGAGCAGCATGGCAGAATGGGAGTTGGAGGAGCCTCCTCCCAACCCATGGTGAGGGGTGGCTGAGGCTGGGACAGGAGGAAGAGGAGAAGGCGGGGTGGTTCACTGACTGTGCTGTTTCCTTGGCCAGGGAGCACAACATCACTCAAGACTATGAGAGGGAGTTTCCTGGAGTAGATGCCCCTCTGCAGCCTGGTGCTGGCAGGAACGAGACCCAGGGCAAGCACAGCATTGAGACTGTGGACCTGGAGAGTGAGGTAAGACAGTGTCTTGTGGTGAGGACAGCAGGGTCCATTCCCTAGGGGCTGGTACGGAGACCCGGGGGCAGGCAGAGTCTGTGGCACCAGTCCTTTCTTCTCTGTGGCTAGGAGCCGGAGAGCGATGAGGAGTGGCAGCACCTGATTGAGGCCACTGAGCCCTCGGCCATGCAGCTGAGCACACCACTGAGCCTCCTGAAGGACCCAGCTTTCCAGCATCGTGTCCAGGCCCGCCTGGCAGACTCTACTCAGCAGGTGAGTTGGCTTGCCCAGGCAACTATGACTGGGGACATGGATGCTGCCTTCTTCCCCAGGATTGGGTTGGGAGCATTGGGAGTGTCCTCAGTCCAGCCAGCAAGAAGATCCTCTGCTTCTCCAGGAGCTGGAGCTGTGTCATGCACTTAGCTTGCCATCTGCTCCCCTGCCGTCCCTTGCCTGAATGGGTTGAAGGGCGGACCCATGGCTGATGGAGAAGCCAAAACCACTGCTGATCATGAGCTCTTCTGGTTTCTTTGTGTCCAGGTGCTGGAAGGGATGCTGGAGGGAGCCTCCCGTCTCCGTCCTGTGCTCCGTGTCATGGGCAACCTCCTGGCTACCCAATGTGACTCTGAGCTGCTGGGCCACTTCTGCAGAGAGCTGAATGTGCCTCTGTCCCTGCTGTGTCTAACCAAGCAGATCCTGGAGAGTGGTAGCATCAAGCAGGTAGGTGTAGGACCCCAGGTGCTGAGGAGGCTCTGATGTCCTGCTGGAGCTCGCTCACAGGATTGGTGCCTCTTCCAGGCACCCTTGAGAAGGCGGAGGTCCTGGCAGGGAAGCATCCCACTATGGTGGTGGTGGTGGGATGGCCAGCAGACCATCCCCACTTGCTGTTTCCTTTCTGGATCCTGCAGCAGCCCTGGGGTATCACAGTGCTGACAGACCTCCTAATGGTGACCACAGTTTATTTCAGCTGTGAATGCAGCCTGGAGGATAGTGGGCAAAAGGACAGGTAGGGACAACCTTCTATGCTCTGAGGTCTCTTGTGACTGCTTTGGGGACTTGGCAGTAGGGTAGTGTTCATACTCTGTGGCTGGAGCTGTCTCCTTGGGGAAGCATTGTGGACTAAGTGCTTTGTGCTGTATTGCTGTGCTCACAGAGGACTGCTTTCCACGAGCAGGACTAATTAAGGGGAAGGCACAGCTGACTAGAGTCCAATTGTGCTGCCTGCTGACAGTAGCTCACAGTGCTACTGTGTGCTGCCTGCTCCATTGGCCAGGGTCGTATGGGCCTGGCCGTATCCTGTCCTCACAACTAGGGCCATGTTTCTCTGCTTTCCTCTGCCCCTGCTGCCTCCCTCAGCCTGCAGGTCTTCCAGGAGAGTGCTGGCTGCTTCCTAGCCCTGCTGCCAGAGCTGCTGGCTGAGCCAGCGGACAGCAAGATGAGGCTCTGCCAGCAAAGCCTCCTGGTAAGGGTGCCCCTGTCTGCCTTCTCCCCACCCTCTCCGCCAGCTTCGTGAGTGTGTGTCAGGGAGAGTGCAGGCTGTGCGCTCTGTTCCCAGCTGTGGGTTCTGATGCATTCTTGTCTGGGCAAGCTGTCTCACCCACTGGGTTTTTTTGAGGCGATCATGTGCAGAATGGAGGTCTCTGAGGGGACACCTTCCCTGGCTGTGCCTCCAGCCAGCATGCAGCTGCATGTGGCTCCCACACATTAACCTGGCTGGAGAGGACACTTGGAGGTCCCTGAAGCTCCAGGATGACTCCTCCCCTCTCTGCTGTGCCCCCCAGCCTCCTCCCCCATGTTCCTTCTCTCTCCTCCCACCCTCAGTCCGTAGTGATGGCAACCCCTGTGTCTCCCTCAGTGCTTCACTCTGCTCTGTGAGAGCCTGGATGCAACATACCCCTCTGTCTCTGCCCCCTTCTATGCCAGCCTTCGAGAGGAGGATCAGCCACTGCTGAACAGACTGCTTCAGGGATCCACCTCAGAGCAGCCTGCTCTGCAAGGTAGCAGTGGTAGAAGCTTACCACCTCCTTGGGTTTCCCCTCTCCCTCCTGCCCTTGGGCTCTCTCAGAGCACTGACTGCCATTGCAGTGCTGTTAGCCAGAGGAGGTGTCTGTAGCTTATGTGCCCAACACCTTGCTAACCAGGGCTCTCCCTCAATCCCAGATCTTGCCCTCCTCATGTTACATGCCTGACTTTTCCTCTCTTGGCCTCCAACTCCATCCTGCTGCCCCTCAGCATCCCCCACCCTTAGCACGTGTCTCCCAAGTTCTGTCCCTGTGCAGGTGCAGCGATGGAGGCCGAGTCAGCCCATGACCAGAGCCCATCTGTGGCAGACCTCTTCATAGCTGCATTGGCTGCTGCTTGCAGCATCCCTCTGGAGAGGAATGGCTGTCGGGAAGCCAAGCAGCAGGTCAGGCCAGATGTCTTTGCAGGGTGAGAAGGTGTGGTCTCCACAGGGGCAGCAACCCTTTGCAGGAGGATCTTTTTCAGCCTTTGAGTGAAGGGCTGGGGTCCCCTGGCTTTGGTGGCTGCAGGGCTGGCATTTGCAGACTGTTCCTCCCCAGCCAACAGCTGAGCTTTAGGAGTCTAAGGACTCCTAAATCAATTAAGAGACTCACACTTAGGATCTGAGCTGTGGGATGGGCTAAGTAAAGAACTAGGCAATGCAGAGCAAATATGAAGAATTCTTATAGTGATATGAACTGTAGGAAATCTGAAATTGGATGGACAATGAATAAGAGGGAAAACAAAACTGCAGATTTACATTTGATCCTTTAACTCAACTCCGGGATCAACAAGGAGGGAAGCGGAGGAGGAATTTCACCTCACTCATTTTGGCTCTGGGACTGTGCAGCAAAGCCATGCTGGGTGGTGGCAGATGGGCATCCCTTTGTGAATGCAGGCAACACGTAGGAAGCAGATGCCTTTTTTTATTTATTTGTTGCTAGCATTAAACTCCTAAGTCTGTACAGTACTTCAGGTGCTCAGGGTGCAAAACAGGCTGATTTTTGCAGGTTGCTCAGGAGGTAGCTGGAAAGCTTATGGAGAGGGAGAGCCAGCAGCTTGGGAGACTGCTGGGGAGACTGGAGCACCCAAGCTGCTCCTTGAATGTGCTGAAGGTAATGGTCCCGTCCGTTTATGTGGCTGTGCCCAGAGGTGCCTGGATCTTTTGGTCTGGGATTAGGAGCTTGGGAAAGGAGGAACTGTAGGCTTAGTCCTCAATGACTCCCATCTCCCTGGTGTCAGTTGTTGAATAAATGAGCCCATGGTAGCCATGGGTGTGACTGGGATGGGCCTGGTCATTGAGTCCCTATCCCCAGGAGCTGGTATGCATCTCTCTGCCTCACAGATCCTCTATGCTGGCTGCCATGCCAGCCTGAGCCTGTGTCAGCACTTGGGAAGGAGCCAACAACTCTGCAGTTCCCTCATGCAGCTCTTGAAGGGCGAGGTAGGACTGACCACAGCCCAGGTGGTGGGGTAGGATTGTGGGCAAGGAGGACACATTCCTCCGAGTGCTGCTTAGACCAAGCTGGGGAATGTGTAGGGAGAAGAGTTTGGGGGAGCATAGTCTGGAGAGTGCAGTTCTCATTCAGGGCCCCAAAACATCCCTTCCTCCCCTCCCAGCCTTGCTGTCCCACTGTGACTCCTGCTTCCTTGGCAGGTCCCCATGGTGGAGGTGGCCCAGGGGGCAGCCTGTGAGGCCTCTCTGTACCTGCTGGCCTTGCTCACCCTGCAGCTCCAGGCCTCCCCTCCCAGGTAAGCACCTGCTTTCACTCATGGGTGGGAGAGGAACATGTCCTGCCCTGAACAGCCCTCTGTCCCACACCCTGCCCAGAGTTGGGCTTCTGCTCCCACTGATCCCTCCAATCCAGACACACTAGCAGAGTGCTGGGCAGCATGGGTGGCTGCTAGGGATGCACTGAGGACCCAGTGTGGACAAGGAGGTGCTGTGAACCAGGGCTTATTCCTCCTGGGAGCTTGCTTCCCAGTCCTGGGGGTATTTGGATGCTGCTGTTCTGTGGGATGCGAAGCTGTGGGAACAGTGCCTCTCTTCTGATCTCTGTGTTTCAGGCCTGAGGAGTTCGTTACCCTGGCTATGGATCTCATCACCCAATCTCCTGTTGTCTCTCTTGTGGTGAGTCTGCCCACCCTGCCAGAGCTGCCACTAAGAGCCCTGCAGAGCCCTACATCCCATTTGGGTCTTACTGTTGCTCACTCAGGGTGCGATGAGGGGCAGGCACAGCCTGGCTGTCTCTGTTGGCCAAGGGATGGAGTCAGCACTGAGTGGGCAGATGGCAAAGTCCCAAAGGTACTGAACTCTCCCTGTCCCACAGGGTGCTGCAGCATTATTCCTGACACAGCTCAGTCAGCATGGGGTAGCCTTGGAGCTCGGAGGAGAAGAGATCCTACTGGTGATGACAGATGTGCTGGCAGCACCTGCTGAGGTATGGGATGGGGACAGAGGAGCAGGGGAGTGATGCTGTCACCACACCGTGGAGGTGTGCAAAGATGGACTCAGAAGGGTGCAGGTGTGGTGCTGCTGGCCTCAGACCCAGCACCTAGCTCCAGCCTGTCCCCCACTCTGTCTTACAGCTGCAGTTCTCCCCACCAATGGGCGCTGGTCTGTACGATGGGCTTTTTTTCCTCCTGCTGAAGCTCCTTTCCCAGGTACCAGTCTGCCAATCTCCCTTTGCCTGGTTCCTGCCAAAAGGTGCAGTGGCAAAAAGGTCTGAATGTAGATCACTAGTGGAGGCTTAGGCAAACTGGGGAACCTGGCAGCTTTTGCTGAGCTGTACAACCTCATGAAAGTCACTTCATGTCCCTGGGTTGTCTGCGGAGCTCTGGAGGGTTTGTGGGAGAGTGGTGGGCAGGGAGGGGTGGTTCATGGACACACTGGAGTGAGAGAGGGAAGATATGCCCTGGGGCTGCCACTCAGCAGGCGCAGCAGGGCTGCCAGCTGCCTGGCGCTCTCTCTTGCCCCTTGGCCATGTTCATCCAGCCTTGACCTCATGACCTCAGGACTACGGAGCTGGCAGAGCCATGGACCAGAACTCTGGGGAGCCATGGAGGACCATGAAGCCCTCTGACATCTGCTTCCCCACCTCTAGGAGGATGTGGCCACGGGACAGGGCTTTGCCACCACAGAGCTGTGGAGTGTGGTGTGGCATTGTGTTGCTGTGGTGCTTCGTGTGGGCAGCAACAGGGCAGCACTGGAGGGAGACCCCCCAGAGGCAGGTCACCCCGCTGCGGAGCCAGACTGGAACCTCCTTTCCCCTCAAGGTAGGAGCTGCGGGATGGCAAGGCATCTGCCCTGGACCCAGCTACACATCCTGCCCCTCAGACTTGCCCACATCTGTCTGCAGTCACATCTGGTCCCTGAGGCCAGAGGGCTCAGGGGGCTTTTCCTGAGGATTGCTGTTGTCCTCTGGGGAGACAGGGCTGGGCTGGCCCATGCTTTGCCCAGTCAGCAGCAGCTCAGCTGAGCCTGGCTGTGGAGGAAGAAAAAAGGGTGACCACCATGGGTGGACATTGGTCTGGTTTTGGGCAGGGAAGCACAGAAGCAATCCTGGAGCAGCCTTGAGGCAGTATAAGCAGACAGAAGAGAGGAGACTTTTCAGCCTTCCCTAGCTTTGCCCCTCTGCCATGCTGTTCCCGCTGCAGGCACTCTGCTCTTCCTCAGCCTGGCCCTCTTTGTCTTCACTCGTGAGTCCCACCGGTGCCTGCCTCAGCTCACCCAGTCCCACGGTGTTCTCATGGTGACACTGAAGAGGCTGCTGTCCCCTGATTTCCTGGCATGCCTGGCACAGACGTGAGTTGTGGGGGCGGCTGAAGCAGGCAGAGCTCAGCTGCTGAACAGGGCTTGGACATGAGCACACAGAGGGCTGAGAAGTTTCTGACCCAGCACTTGCAGAGCACAGCTCATCTGCAGAGCTTCTCCTTAGTGCCTGGCGTGGGGAATGCTCTCTGCCTCTTGCCCTGATATTCTTCTGATCACCTCTGTGTTAAGCCCTCTCTCTCTAACAAATTCAGGCAAGCAGGAGACGATGGGGACCCTGAGCTTGTCCCAGCTGTGGTAATCCAGGCCTGCCAGCTCCTCTGTTTCCCTTTTGCCCTGGATGTGGATGGAGACACCTTAGCATTGGTCATGGAGGCTGTGAGAGACACGCAGATCCCTGCCCGGCTGCTGCAGGTACCCTCTTGGCCCTGTGTTTCTCTTGCCCACCATACTGTGGAGACACCGCAGCAGCCCCTGATGTGTGGCACCACTTCACACTGTGCTGGTGGTTTCTGCCCACACAGGGATGTCACTCAAGTGCCATGCAGGCCTCAGAGCAGTTTGACTGGCAGCTGAGCTCTGCACCAACCTGCTGGCAGGCTTTGGCCGCTGCTTGACTTGGCCCACACGTGAGCAAAGCACACTCAGCGCTGCCGTCTCTCCTTTCTCCTTAGGTCTGCTCTCGCCATTTGCCCTTTTCATACACTGAGCTCCCCATGAGCCTTCTGTGCCACCTCGTTGTGTGTGATGAGCAAGTTATAGACCAAATGGTGAGGGAAGCTGCCACCTCAGAGCACATCATTGCCTTCTTGACATCTGCCTTGTTTTCAGACAGCCTCACACTCACAACTGACCTCCTGTCTCTCTTGACCCATGTGGCCCGGGCCTGTCCGGAGCACCTGCCCTTTCTCCAGAGGATCCTGAGGGGCTCAGATGTGGCCAGCCAACCACTGACCCACCTGCTTGGCCACGAGCAGCACCTGATACGGGCCAAAACCTGCAACCTACTGGGCAACCTGCTCCGACATGACCACGGCTTTCCCCAGGCACTGCAGAGCCAGCCTGACTTGCTGGAGAGCCTGCTGGGGTGCCTGGTGGACCAGGAGGAGAGCGTGCGCAAGGCAGCCAGCTTCGCAGTGGGCAACGCCGCCTACCATGAGTCCTCCCCGGCTGGGACCCTGGGCAGGGCTGTGCCCAGGCTGACGTGGCTGTTGAGTGACACACAGACCAGGACACGCTGCAACGCGGCCCTGGCCCTGGGCAACCTGGGCCAGCGCTGGGCAGAGCTGGGGGGCCTGCTGATCGAGAGCCGGGCCCCCCATGTCCTGCTGGAGGTGGCCTGCCAGGACCCACAGGAGAGCGTGCGGGAGGGAGCCCTCATTGCGCTGCGGGCCCTCAGCCAGCACCCCGGGACACAGCAGGTACTGCGTGGGGACCTCGGCTCCTTTGTGGGACCTGATGGTGCTTTGGGGACAAGGGGCCAGGCAGGCAGGTGACTCCTGTCCCTGTCTTTGCTCTGCAGGTCCTGCTGTCCCTCGGAGCCACTGAGAAGCTGGCTGCGCTGGCCAGCGGCGACCCGCAGCCCGCTGGTGGCGGAAACCCCCGGCCACCTTCCGCTCGGCACTACGAGGAGCTCCTGCGCCTCCTCGTACCCCTGCGCAGCACCGACGGGAGCGGCCCCCCGGATCCCGGCAAACCTGCTGCCCCCCGCCAGCGCTGAGGGCGCCGGGGCTCGGCCTGACGCTGCCTCCAGCGGGACGGGACAGGCGCTTTCTTCCTCTTCCTCTTCCTCCTCCTCGGGCTCCAGCCCCGACCTGCCGTCGCACCCCCTCGGTCCGCCCGAGGGGGACCCTGCCCGGCCAGCCTTCCCCGTGGGAAGCCGTTCCTGGAAAAGTCCCTGCAGCCCCCAAGACACCACCTCTTTCCAAGCGGCCTCCCGTGCCGTGCCGGCCCACCGGAACCTTCGCGCCTCCGCCTCGGGGCAGCCCCGCGGCGGGCGCCCGCGCGCGCCACGCCAGGCCGCCAGGGGGCGCCGCGGGAGGGGCAGCCCGCCGGCGCGGGGGCTGCTGGGAGGTGTAGTCACGTGGCGCCGCCGCCCCGGATCCCTATGGTAACGGCGGGGGGTGCGGCGGCGCCGGGAGCGGCGGGGCCCGGGGGCGCCGGGCGGGCGGTGAGTACGGGAGGGGCGGGCCCGCGTATGCCTCCCCTTTAGGGAGCGTGGGCCCCTTGGTCCCCTCCGCTGCCTCCCTGGGCTTCCGGCCCTCCCTGCCCCGCCGCCGTGCCCCCGGCACCCGCCCGGCCCGGGCCCGAGGAGGTGCCTTGCCCAGCCTCGGGCCTGCCCGCGGGGGCTCGCCGCGGCCTCGCCCTCTGTCCCCTCGGGGCGCGCCGGGCTGTGCCCCGCGGGGCTGGGGAGACGGTGCGTGGGTGCGCGGCGGCGGCGGGGTGGGCTGGGGTCGGCCAGGCCGGCGTGTCTGGGGCAGGTCGGAGCGTCTCGGTAGCGCCTTTGGCCTCAGAGACCTTCACCTGAAGAAACGAGAAACAGTGTGTGCCCTGGGCAAGCGCCAGGGAGGAAGAAGAGCTGGCTTCCTGCGAGCCACGGCCCCAGTGAGCCTCCGGTGGCACTTGGAGCCGCAGTGGGGATGGAGCGGGTCTTGACTGGACCCGAGTGGGGCGCTGGGGCCCAGCCTGGCTGTTAATCTTTCTGCCGGGGGCTTGGCTGCTCTGGTGGTGTAAAAAGGAGCCATTGGGTCTGAAAGGTGAACGGCAGAGGTGTGAGAAGAGTTGAGACGAGTCTGGAGTGTTTCCTGAATGCCTCCAGGGTCCAGCCTGGGAATGAATGGCACAGGAGTAGGGAAGCCCTGTGGTGCCGTGCCAGCCTGCGGTCTCCCTGCCCGGCTGGGCTGCTGGGTATCTCGTGGAGGCAGAGTTCAGCCCCACAGCTACACATCAGAACCCTCCTCCCTACATGACTCCCTGCAAAGTGGTTTCTCATTGCTGTGTGCTCCTCACTGAACGTGCCTGGGACATCTAGTGGCTCCTAGGCAGTTTGGGGGAATTAACAGCAAATTGTTGGTCTGATTACAGTTTTATCTAGTAGTTTTTCCTTGACTCTTACTGGATGTACCCAGCAGATAATGGTACTTGTCTGTCTTGCGTTGCTGTCTTGCTGCAGTCCTTAAGTTCTGTATTGGCAGGTTTTTATGACAGATCTGCCTCTCCTGCTCTTTGGTTGTGCCTGGGGCCCTTCTCAGCACAGCAGGGAGCACATTGCGAGGATGACACTGATGGGGGCCAAATGCCACCGGCCCCAGATAATTATGCCTGCATGGAGATGTTGTGTCACCGATGCAGGTCAGGCAGGGGCTTTGGCTGCCCTACTGGCCTGGCTGGGTGCCATTCCTTGGCATTTCCCAGGTTCCTTCTCTGCAGCAAGTCTGTGGGAGTTTTTGGCAGCTTCTTCCCAACTTGAATCTCTGTTTCTGCTCCACTCCTGAGCTCTGAGAGACTGCTGTATGGAGTGAGGTGGTTGCAGTGACTCCAGAAGAATCTTTCCCACCCCGGTCGAGACATGGAAGGATCCTCATCACATACTGAAGGACAGACCTGGGAACTTTTTCTTCCAGTTCCTGACATGTTTCAGGAAAAAAGGACAGACAAAGAATTGATGCGTTTTGAACTAATTAGGTAGTTCTTGTCTCCTTGCTATGTGTTGGTACTTTATACTTGTTCCATTCACCCCAAGTCTTCTGCCTTTATTTTATTTCTCTGCCAAAGGCTGAGAGTGTGGTCAGGCTACCTAAAACCAGACCAAGCTGTGCTGACCACCTGTCAGTTCCTGTGCTGGTGGCCAAGCTCTCCCCAGGTCTCACTGCATAATTCTCCTGTACCTTTTCTCCCATTGTGAAGCTCAGTTGAGACTGCTACCCCTTTGGTTCACTGTATGCTTGGCTCTTCAGGAAGGTGCTTTAGACTTCCTTGCTGAAAGGCTGTAAAACACCCCATGCTTTAGCTGGTTGCTTTTAACCCAGGCTCATTTTCCTGCTCTAATTTATGCTGCAATACAACTCCTCCTGTAGCACGGAAGTTGAGGAAGTATGAATCGGGGATGGGAGCGAGGATGGGGACTTCCCTGCTTCCCTGCTGGGGAAACAGAGCTGGGCAGTCTGCTGTCAGTGTGTGGCAGGTTCCCTTCGGTGGCCTGGGGACTCTCAGGGTGGAAGAGCTGATATCCCTTAGTAACTATGGGGAGTCCATGCACTTGACCTTTCGCCCTTTGGTGAGGCACTCTCACTCTCTGGTCACAGCCAGGTCAGCCTGCCTGGGGCGAGCACAGAGGCAGCCCTTTATTTTAGATGTCTCTGGTGCGCTCTCTCCATGGCAAAGCTGTGGCCCTGGATTTTCTGCCTAGCCATGCTGGAGTCCCTCACCTGATCTGACACTGTGCTCCCATGCCCTGAGAGTGGTCTGAAAGTCGTGAACTTGAATGTGTGAGCCTTCAGTCCTCAGCACAGCCTGTGTGTGTGTGGAGGGAGGCATTTTCTGCCTCGCAGAGCGAGACAGTTACTGGATTCCAGCTCTCCCGTGGCTTGGTCCGGTGCCCTGCTGCCCGTAAGGTCTGCCTCCCTCCTTGCCACCCTGGAAACAGAGGTGTGCACTAGAGCTGCCCTGCTCTTCTTGCAGGGTAGCACTCTGCTTAATTAAAGGATCATTTTGGGTAGCCATGCACTTCTCATGCCTTCTCTGTTCAGTGCAGAGTGGAGTTCAGCACCACAGCTGTTGAATTGAAATGACTAGCCCCAGCACAAATGCCAGGCACAAATGTAATCCCGGGAGGCAGGTGGAATTTGCTGACGCATCCCCATGGTGGGTGGTTTCTCACTGGTATCTTTCTGACCTGAGTGGCCAAGCAAAAGCTTGCAGTCTTGATTAAAAGAGAAACTGGCTGTCATCCTGTGCCTCCAGTTTTGTACCCAAAACCTAGTGCTACAGGACAATACTATAGCTGAGAGAGAGCAGCAACGCTTAACTGTGTGGCAAAGCAGCACACCAGGCTGTTGGTCCCATTGCTGCTGGCATTTCTGTGGTGGCTGAGCTGTCTTGTCCTCATAGACTCCTTCTGATGGCCAGCAGGACCCTCTGCTCTTCGGCTTGAACTTGTGGGTAGCCTTGGGTGCTGCTTTGCCTCCTTGTGTGACTGCACTTGAGGCCTCTTGTTTCCTGGATCTGATGTAGGTGAGGGTTGTTTCCGTGCTGTTGAAACCCGAGAGTTTATATCTAGCTACCAGGTGTAAGAGCAGCTTTAGGTGCTCTCAGTCAGTTGGTTTCAGATCAATGTGCCTGATCTTGTTGAAAGTTTTTACATTTTTGTAAGGGGTACAAACCCTTATTTTGAAATATCTGATTGAAGTATATTGATTTTAAAACCTGTTTATTTTGTTAACTTGCTTATTCAAGCTTTAATCGAAAGCCCCAGAACTGCAAGTGAGGAACTTGGTGTGAACTCAGGTCTCATTTAGAAAAAGATGTTATCCTTTCTATTCATAAAGAACAGAAATTGCGCCCTGCAACGGCACAGAAAACAATAGCAAATCACAGTTGTCTGACACACACGCACACACCCCCTTTGTGACTTTGGGCTGCATGAGGCTGATGGTACTTTATCAGGTCGGCTAGCAGCTCATACATTTGCAAGCTCTTGTTATTTTAAGTGTGTCACCACAGCTGCATTTAAAATAATCTCTCCAGCCAAACTCACATGATGGAGGGATGATGTGCACACTGGGCTCTTACTCTCTTATCCTTTCCTGTTAGAAACGGGTCTGTGAGGAGCTGCTGTGCTGCTGTTGAAGGAGCACATGCTGCAGGGAGGCTCAGGCTGGAGGAAGGGACTTCTGCTGATGCTCACTGGGGTATGCATGGTGGCCTTACGTGCCTGTGATGTGACATTTATAAAGGCTGTGGCAGTGCTCCAGCTGACGTCCTGAAGCTTGTGAGCAGGCTGTGTGATAATAAAAGGTGCTAGCAAAATAATTGTGAGTGCAGCTGTAGCGTCACTCCAACAGTGACAGCTTTGGCCTCTATATCGTGTGTAAGTAAGTCCAAGCCAAAATCCATTGATTACTAGTAATGATGTTTGTGTTTGACTTGCAGCGTGAACAGTTCACCCTGGGCTTTTCCCAGCTCATGTTTCTACAATAAAATTTCCAAGTGTAGTTTTATTACTGTTGTGACCAGCAGAATGGACTCCTGCTCCTTTCCCATATGGTAGAACTAGGGCAGAGCTAGGGATTGCATCAAGCTGTGACCTTCCTCCACCCCAAAACAGACCGAGTTAAATGTAAAAGGGAAACTTCCCTACTGGTAACCTTGGGGCAGGTCACTTGGTTCATGGCCAGAGGCTCAGGGGCACGGCAGCTGCTGTCCTGTTGTGCCCACAACCTGGCATATGAAGGTGCCTTCACCTCTGCCAGTTCTCCTGGATGTTCAGCCGCTGCTTTGCTGAGCTGCCCTTGCAGGGAGGACAGGAGCTGGTTTGCAGGCAGATATCAGAGGTGGCTGTAGTGGCATGCAGGAGGTGGGACAGGAATGTGGATGGGGGGAAGGACAGGCAGTATAAGCTGCTGCTGCCAGTCTGGATGCGTCCTGACCTGCCCTATGCAGGGGCACGTTCTTACTTTCATCTTTGCTGCCACTATCTGTGAGCTCCTCTCTCCACAGGGAAACAGCAGTGGTTACTAGCCATCGACTGGCACAGTCCTTGTCTGGAAGCTGTACGAAAGGCCCTGCTGCTTCCTTCTGCAGCCACTGCTTCCAGTGCACCCCTGTTCTGTACTGGCTCAGCTGCTTCTGCGGCTCCATGGGAAAACTGTTCCGGAGAGGGGCAAGTAGCACATTCTCCCTTTGGCACTGCAGGGCTGGGGTCTGGCCCCGGCTGAGCAGGCACTGGCAGCTAATGCTGTGCTGTGGCCAGACCTCCAGCCTGGCAGCCATGACTGCTGGCAGTACCCCCATGTCTGTCCTGGTCGTGTCTGTGCCACCATTGTTACTTACTGCAGAGCAGGGTCACACAGGGCTTCTGCTGGCCTACTCATGCCTGTGTCTAAGCCAGCTGTAGGATTTGTGTCCCTTGCTAGAGCTTCATTAGTCCAAATCACTTTTATTTTTATAGCTGGATGATCCACTGATAGCTGTAAAGCCAGGTGGAGATGAGGCAAAGGTGGCTTTCACTGCAGGCTGGTTTTGCAAGGTCACTCGCAGTGGGGCGAGAGCACTGGCAATGGCCAAGCCGGCAGCACGCATGGTGATGCTGCAGTGAGAGTCCCCTCTAGGCAGGGATGTTGGGGACATTCACCTCCTTGTATTTTTATTTTGCTTTTTCACATCTGCGTTTGCTGGTGTGCTAGGGTCACTTTGTGGTTTGAGCACGCTTGCAACCTGGGTACATCTGAGGGGATGGTGTGTGGAAGCCAAGCTTTGCTCACTTGTTTACTGGGAGAAACTTGGGCTGGGCAGCGGTGGCAGGTGAGCCACAGCCTCTTCACTCTGTGCTGATAGCTCTGAATGTCACAACACAGCCAGGTTTGCTGCTGGGCACAGGTTGGGTGGTAATCAGGTAGCATGGTACAGTTTGGTTGTGTATGGTGCATGGAATTCCCTTCCCTGGGGCTTGGAGCTCACAGAGGGAAGGAGCCACCCCCCGTCTTTGGGAGTGCTCAGTGTGACTGTACAAGTGCTAACATGTAGTGCAGCCATTGGGCATGGAGTGGACTGACCCCTTCCATGCTCGTTTGCAGAGTTTGGCAGGGCAGCAGCTCTCCTTGAGGACGTACAGCTCCTAAGGGATCCTGTGTGGGATGTTCCCACCTTGTACAGCCTCTGTTTGGGATGCTGTTGCCCTGATGAGTGCTGGAGACTGGAGCCTGATTCACAGGCTGAGGAGGCAGTGTAGGTCTGTGTGGGTGTTGGTCTGTCTGACCCAGTCCTGTGGTGGGTGTGAGCTGCTGTCGTGGTGCTACAGAGCCACGCTGGGGACGCCTAGCTACACTTTAAGTGCTGCAGCAGAGGCTGCATTTTCAGGTGAGAAAGCAGTGTGAATGTGTATTGCAGGAAAACAGAGTCATGGTTGATACTCTGCTTACCCTTCTTTTTGTACCTTTTTTTTTTTTTTTTTTTTTTTTTTTTTTTAAACATGCAAGCTCGTGAGAGCTGGAAGGTAGAAGAGCCAGCCAGTCAGGCTGCTTGGGATACAAATTCCTATCATGTCCGTATCCAGGGGCCCTCCAGGCATGTGTTAAAGCAAGACAAATACCTGGCACATGGTTTGTTTTCTTTTTACTTTCTGCCCAGGCAAGAGGATCTTACAGGTGCAATAGTTCATTTTAGGAGGATTCAGGACACCTATGTCTGCAGCTCTGTGGTCTGCCAGTTGCTCCTTGCAAGAGACTTTTCTGTAGGACTGCAATGAGGAGGAATGTGTATGTGCAGTACTGCCAGTCTCTGCTGGAAACCAAGATGTTAATGTTAGAACAGCCCTGTGTTTGCTGCTTGCTACCTTCTCACTCCTGAGTTCTTTAGGATGCCCTCAGCCCTTGCTGAGCTTTTCTATGAGGTTACAAAAGCGAGAAACACGTTGCTTTTAAAAGGAAGGGCTGAGGTTCTTACCTAGTTTTGTGACCTTGGAAGCTGAAGCTTTAAGGAGTGGGGAGAAGAAAAAGAAGCAGACATTTTGGGGCTTGCACTGGAGTCGGCAGAGCTGGTAGTGGAGTGCACTGTGTGGTTTAGAGACATAGACCCATGGGAATGGGCTCTGGCTGCTGTGCTGGCTCCAAGGTGGGCAGGCAGGTGGCCTTTCCTTGCAGCTGGGGCTGCTGCCCCCCGGCCCTGGCTGGCACCCCTGCCCATTTGCAGGGTACAAGCTTTCCTGTGGACAGCACTTTTCCCAGGGCCCTCTCTTAAGCTGTCCTTCGCATCCTCTGGTTTCAGACAAGATGCCAGCTCTTCTTTTGAATTGGTCCCAGGAGACTCTCGGGGATCTTAGCAGATGGAGATGCAGATTTTCATCCTGCAGGAAAGCAATTTGCCCTGCTCCCCTCCTGTTGTAGTGGGCTGGGTACTTAGTCCTGCCACAGTAACGGCACCTTTCATGCTGTCATCTTCTTTCAGGTCAGTAAAGATGCTGCTGTAGGTGACTTGACTCGCCCGTGCCTCATGTGCTATGGGTCTACATGGCCTCTGCAGGACCGGAATGTGCTAATCTGGGCCCCAAACAGGAGAAGAGTGTTGAGCTCAAGTCAGGCACCCTTCTGGCAGGGAGAGCTCAGTCTCACCAGGCCTGGCACCTTGCTCAGCAGCAGGCAAAGCCCATCTGGAATTTAGAGAAGTATGTGAGTGCTTTCCAGGATCACAGCCTGCTGCCCTCAGGGATCCCTCTGCAGCAATCCTGCTTCTTGTGCCCACCATCGCTATGCCATGCACACCCTGCTGAAGACACCCTCACGAACCTGCCCTTGGCCCAGCCCTGCCTGGACCTGGGTGGGAGTGCTCTGCTCTACCGACACTCCTGCCTCAGACCCAAGCCCTACGGGTTTCCTTTCCGAAGCCTTCCAGACACTAGTTTTGCCACAGGAAGAGTGATGTCTTCCTTGCTGATGGAGCCCTGCCGGCTGCCTGCGCTGGTGGAGGAGCACTCTGGGACTGGTATCAAAGGCTCTGCCCTCAGCTCAGGTCAGCAGGCTTCCAGCTCCTGTAGACCGGTGCCCAATAACAACTCCTTCCTACGGCCAAGCAGTGCTAAAGTGCCTTTGCTGCAGTCACTGGAGATCAAGAAGGTAAAAAACACCCACAGTTTCCCCACTGCCTCGTGGCCCCACTCCAGGGATGATGAAGGCATCTCCTCCAGGAACTTCATCAGTGGAGCAGTGAAAAGCAATGACCTTGTGTTGGAGCAAACCACAGTCTCCTCCCTCAGCCTTGTGCCCAGCAGTGCGATCCTCAGGAAGGACTGTTTGCAGGAGGACACTGAGAGGCGAGCGTGCCGCTTAAAAGAGAAGGAGGCAGAGATCAGCCTCACAGAGGCCGTGCAGCAGCTGGCCGGACAGACTGCCACATGCAACAGCTTTGGATGCGAAGTTGAAAGCTCCGGCCCTACAAATGCAGGCAGCCTATCCAACTGGAACGGCAGGTGGAGGCAGCCCGTCATAGCACAGGTCACCCGGAAAGAAACCATCACTCCTCTGAACTTGGAGCTGAGTAGCCATCGCCTTAACAGCAACTTGAGCCTTATAGGCACTGATGGTGCCGTTGTCCGTACTGAGTGTATCAGTGTCCCTCACTTGGCCTCGTGTGCTGGCTCTCCCAACTGCGACGCTGACTGCCGGCTTGTGAGCATGCTGAGCCCGTGTGGTGAGGACTGGGTAGTAAGACCAGAGCCTCCACACCTTGCCACCGTCTCTGAAGTGACAACTCAAATATCCACTATCCAACTGGAGAAAGAGGAGAAATGGACCCAGGCTGTGCTCCCGGGAAAGCTTGAGTGAGTAGAGCCAGGAGGAGCGAGGCTGTGGTGAGCTGGGCTGGCTGCTGTGTTGGGAGTGTTGGGAGAGGATGCGCTGTGGGCACTACCGTGGTGGCTGTAAGGGTAACCATGGGCTGTGTCCCTGAGCAAAATCCATCTACGGCATCCTGGTGTGGGGGGGAGCCTTCCTGTCACCCCAAGCTTGATGCAGGCACGAAGGCTGGCTGCGAGCCCTTCCATCTTCTCCTTCAGCCACAGCATGTAATTGCTGAGTGGCATTTCTAGCTCGCTTTCCACACAGTCACAGGGCCCTGCCTGCTGTGGCAGGCTCTGTGTGTATGTTGGGTGAAGCCTGCTGTCAAGCCAGGCCCAGCAAGGCTTTCCTGGGCAGAGGCATGGGTTCTTTAAGGAATGTGGAGCCAATGTAGGACAGAGAGGGTGGAAGGACATGGAGCTCCTGCTCTTGTGCTGGGAGAGGGTGTCCTTGTGCCTCTTTCTTTCTGGCTGCTCTGGAAAAATGTTCCCTCTCAAGGTGTCCTGGGGCCTCTCCATCTTGCTAGCTTGGGATAAGCGCTTGTACATCAGCACTGGGGAGGGCAGTGCTGTCACTCCCCTGCCCGTGTTATCTCATGCTGCCTTGTGGGCTTCTGGGTCTTTTGGCCCTGGAAAGCACATGCCACTCCTTCTGACATCATGTCCTTTATCCCAGTGTCACTGCTGAGCATTTGCCACTGGAGCTGAGCCATCCCCAGGATGAAGTGGAGGAAGAACTTCCTGATGGCCTGGATGAGAGCTGCAGTCAGGAGGATGATGAGGACAGTGAGTGCTGGTTCCCCTGGGAAGACTGCCCTGAGGTGGGGAGTGTGTGGGCTGTGTGGGACCTGGGGTTGAGCACAGCTGTCCTCCTGTCTTATATTCGTGCTGTCATTTCAGGATGACCTAGAGATTGGGCTGAATCCAAAAGCAATGTAACAGCAAGGAGGAACTGCATGGGTTCCTCTGGGGAGCAGGTTTGGGTTTACCACTGTCCTGCACTAAAACTTACCCATCTCTTCTTCTCTGTGCAGGGCTGTCAGTTCCCCTCCCTGCCCTTTTATGCCACCAGTTAGTGGGCAAAACCCAGGATCCAAGGGTTCAGGGCAGCTGGGAAGGGTTTGTCACCTGGAGCATTTCTTTTTAGTCTTCCCTTACTAACTCTGTGTGTGTTCACAACACATGGAGACAACACTTGCGTCTGTCCCCTCCTGCAGGTGACTCTGATGCTTCCTCTGTGGCTGGTGTGTCATCTGTGACTTTTGTATCCAGGTTAGTAGCTGTAAATAGTGCATTGAACTTGGCGTCTTCATCCAAACTTGTCTGTCTTTGCCCTCCCTGGTGACAGAGGAGAGCTGTACCATGTATGGGAATGGAGCGAAGGTAGTAAACAGGCTCCCCAACCAAAATGAGCTTCCTTGCTACCCTGCAGACCAAAGTTACCTCTCTTGCTACAGATAGTAGCCTGCAAAGTGCTGAGGGTGCATTCATCACAGCAAAACAGGGGTCTTAATTTCACTGCCACTGCCAGTTGCTGGGTTAGGTTTACTGGAATAAATGGTGCTCTTGCAGTGTTTGCCTTGCAGATGAAGCAGAGTGGAGGCGTCTGGGGCCAGAGACTGCAAAAGCTCCTTGGGGTGTTGTGACTCAGCATTGCATCCTAGGGACAAGTCCTGGATCATGGGTTTTTCTTGAGCTGTTGGAAGGAGGTTTCTTCTGGGGAGGATTGGTCAGCTTGTGGTCGTCTGAGCCCTGCCTCTTTGACTCCTGGCAGGCCTTTGTGGGACCTGGTTTTGCCCATCCAGCAATGGCAGCTGGTCCTTGCAGCTGTGCTGCCCCTTGCACAAGGGCTGCCTTGGGCTTTGCTGTCTGCTTTCTTGCTGCTTTCTATCATGCCACAACTCACCTGGGAGATGAGGAAGGCATCCTGCAAGCAAGTGTTGAACCTAGGGGTGCTGCAGAGCTCTGGGTATGCACATGTGGTGTGAAAGTCCTGTAGAGGTGACATAAATTGGACCAGAAGCTGTTGCTGGCAGGATATGGCTGGTTGGCCTCTTGGGGCAGATGGGGGGAAGTGATGCTGGGGCCAAATGCTTCCTGCAGCAGGGAGAGAAGCATGTTGGCCACTTGTGTGGGCTGTGTGTTGGGCTGGCCTTGAAGCCTTTGCAGCTTCTCCTGCCTTCAGATGTTGCAGGCAAAACCAGTTTTATGCCAGGGAATGCTAATGAATATAGTTTATTGCCAGTTAACAAACTTTTAGTTACCAATTCTGGTATTGAAAAAAACCCCATGTATATACAAGGACTCAGGGAAAAACACCTCTTCTCCCCCTGTCCTGGTCTCCAACCCCCTTGCTACGCTCAGTCTCTTCAGAGAGGCAAGGGGTTGCTTGGGAGATTAGGGTCAATGTATTGTGTTTCCTTTTCTTTTGCTGCTCTTTGTTCCGTAGTGGATTGCTCTGGTATGGCTTTTTCCACTGGCTACAGTGGCATATATTTGAATATATGTTCATATTAAACTCTACTTTTAGTGTCATCGCAACCTTAATAGATACGTTATAAATTCTACCCTTCCTCCCAGGTGTTAGAGATTGCTGTGTTAAGGCGGAATACTTACAGCTGGTAAAACTCCAGCCCTCTTCTCTGTAATACACCAAACCCAAGAGGTTTACAACAGCTGAATCATATATGCATTACAGCCTCCACCCCTTGTTCCTATGGACTAGGTTATAGGGTTTGTCACATAACAAATGCTACCCCTTGCCCCTGCAAAATACAACACCCACAGGGGTTACAACACTTATATGTGCAATCATTACAAGCTTGCCGCCTCATCACTGCAGACTGGGTTACTGACCTTAGTGCCCATTGCTTGCACCACATTGCAACGATGCAAATTCCCAACACCAGGATCAAGGCTCCTTTCAGCTTCCCCCTTCCTCCCTGTGCTACCTTTCACCCTTAGCCAACTGCCTACTGCTTCATTTCTCCTAGGAACTGCACTGAGTGCCTGACCCAGCCCACTGAGGCTCAGGAGAAAGTCCTCAAACCAGCTCTTGTCTGCAGTTTATTCCCTAATGTGCCTCCAACTATCTACTTCGGTACTCGGGATGAGAGAGGTGAGCCAGGGTCCGTGGCTGTGCAGGGTGAGAGCAACCAGCTCATTATTAGCAAGGGCTGGAGTAAAATGATGGCTGGGGCATGACTCAGGCTGCCACCAAACGTTTCAGTGTCTTGGATCTTCCCCAGCTGTGGTGTCTTCTGCTCTGTGCTAGTTCTGCAAAGGGGGTATGCACCCTCCTCCGCAGGCCTGGTGCCTGTGCAGCAAACCAGCAAAATTTCCCTGGGTGCAGCTGTAGAAAATCCGCGTATTGTGCTTGTTTTCCTTCTGTCCTTATCTTTTTGTCCTCCTAGTGGAAAAGCTGCCTTGGGAACAGAGGAAGCTGCTGCGATGGAAAATGTGCACAGTCACACCAAACATAGTGAAGCAAACCGTTGGCAGGTCCCACTTCAGAATCAGCAAAAGTAAGTTGTTGGGAGGCTGGCAGCATCTGACACGTTGTGTCCTCTGTCACCTGCAGCCCATCGGCATGAGAAGGCACATTGCCTGTGAAAAGCAGAGCAGGAGCGATTCAGGCTTAGCACTGCAGAATGCAGCAGAATGCCTGTCTGCCCGCCTGCCCTGTGATATCTAGGCTCTGTGGGTCCTGGCAGGGCCTGATCTCCCTCTTGGCTTGTCACTGGCATGGACTACGAGTCCATGGCTTGTCAGGAGCTGAGGCAGCACGTGGGGCAGCAGAGCTGTGCTCTGGCTTGTTTGAGCTGTACCTCTAGATGGTGCTGCCACTCTAAGGAGGTGTCTGGTGCCAACCCCAACACTGCTGTCCCTTGTCCCCATGTGCTGAGGAAGAAGCCATTCTCTCTGACCATAGCCAGAGAGTTCTCGGGATTGGGATCTTATTGCTGAAGAGATGTGTAGCAGAGGGCTGGGGCTGGGGAAGCACTGAGCATTTGCAGCTATGATCCATACCCTGGAGTGTGATCTCTCAGCAGTATTTACAGGACTTCTGTGTATATCTCCTGATATCTCCTGTGATATCTCCTGACCTGTCTCCAGACCATTTTGGGGCTGTAATGGGGCACACAGGGCAGAGCAAGACCTAGGAAGTCTTGAAATCCTACATCTCTCTGAAGCGCAGTGCTGATTAGCCAACTGCTTCATTCACCTGTTGTAAAGAAGGGAAGTCAGGGTGTTGGGGGATTAAAGCCATCCTTTGACCCTGCACCTGCCCAGATCCCTGCAACAATCATGTTTGCAAGGACATGACCCATCTGGTTAAGTGGATCCTGCTCACAGCCCTTGGTTTGGCAGCTTCACAGTACCCAGTATGAGTCCTTTGTGCTAGTGCTGTGCAGCATCCCAGGCATACTTCTGCTGGCTCCAGGAGATGGGGTGCTGGTGGATTGAGAGAGCTTTGTGGGTGGTGGTTTACTCTGTCATGGATTTTTCTGTTTTTATTGCAGAAAGCAATGACTGGCTGGGTTGCTGGGGCCACCACATGAAATCCCCCAGCTTCAGAGCCATCAGAGAGCACCAGAAGGTAGGGCACGTTTTGGGCTGACCTTCTTCATGTGCATGGAGAGCATGTTTGGAGCAGTTTGGGTGCCCCTCTATTCAGGGGCAGGTGTTTGCTGTGCAGACTGTCCCTGCAGCGTCCCTCCCAGAGCATGGCAACTAGCATTCCTGTGCCGGGAGATGAGTCCAGGAGACAGGCGCAGCTGGGTGAGCATCCCCACTGTGAGGGTGGCTCTTGCACAGACTGAGGCTGTAGCCATCACACATACCTGTTTGTTCTAGAGAACCATGATGTTCCAAACTCCTTGGTCTTGAGGCAGCATCCAGGTTTGGAAGCTAGCAGCCTCCAGCCCTGTTCCTATCCTGCTGTGGGGTCTTTCTGTCCCCAGTGCTTGTGTTGCACGGGCAGGACTCTGGCATACAGTGTAGAAGCAAGTGGGAAACAGCTGAGGTGGAGGATTGTGCCAGAGGAAGCTCAAAAGCTGGGGGGCTAGTGCCCTGTAGCTGCTCAGACTTCAGAAGGGATGAGGTGGCAGCTGCTGGCTTTGTAGCTGGTGTGGGTTACCATGTGGGTGTTTGTCCCTGCAGAGCTTCAGGAGCAGGTGGGTCTTGTCTTGGTGCAGTCCTGAGAGGGGAGCAAAGAGCATTACCCTGCACTGTATTCAGAAAGGTTATATCCTCTGGCCAGGGAACAGCAAGGGGTGGACAGGGAGGCAGGGAAGCAGGAAGATCTCACCAGCATCTGAGTTCCTTTTCAGCTAAACCACTTCCCTGGTTCATTTCAAATTGGGAGGAAGGACCGTCTGTGGCGCAACCTGTTGAAGATGCAGGCTCGCTGTGGGAAGAAGGAGTTTAACTTCTTCCCCCAGTCCTTCATCCTGCCCCAGGACATCAAATTACTCAGGAAAGCATGGGAGGAAGGAGCTAGCTGCCAGAAATGGATTGTAAAACCAGTAAGTCCAAAGCAGAGCTCAATCTTCTGTCCCATTGTAGCTGCAGGAAGAAGATCTGATCCTTTCTTGTTTGCATTTTGTAGCCAGCATCAGCAAGAGGCATTGGTATCCAGGTCATCCACAAATGGAGCCAGCTTCCCAAAAGGAGACCGCTGCTGGTACAGAGGTGAGTGACGGACTTGACACAGCCTGGGATCTCCTAGTGTCTAGTCTCTCTGGCCAGGTCTGGGCCACTGCCACCATGTGGCAGAGCAGAAGCACCTGATCTACATCTGGAAGCTTACCGACTGCCTGGGTGTAATGCTGCTGCTGGAAGTCAGGCCCTGTCAGCTGCAACTGGGCTTACTGGAGTGCTGCTGTCTCTGTGTAGAGTTTTGAGGTCTTGGGTACAAACTGGCTCCATGGGCTTTTTGGAGCTTCTGGCAGGTGATCAGCTTCAGCTCTGCTGTGATCCAGCTTCTACTGCTTCGTACTCTGGTGTTTAGCATCTTTGGAGGCAAACAAACCTTATCCAGTGGCCACAGGCCCAGTGGGAAGAGGTGACAAATGTGAAAGATTTTTTCTTACCCAAGTTAGAATGAGTCAGTAAAAGCCTGTCTGTGTGGATGTTGGTCAAAGAGATTTCTTGAAATAACAGATTTTCAGAATCTCCTTCCCCTTCTGCAGAAAAATTCAATAGCTCATCTTGCATTGAGGCTGCTTTCTGGGAAGGTTCTTGTGAGGGCAGGAAAACTGTCTGGTGTTTGGCAGACGGGGAACTGTTGTGTTGGCTTGTCTCTTCTCCCTGTCTGCTTCCCATGCAAAGTGATACGCTTTCCTATAGAACATGATGAAGTTCTGGTGTGACTAATCAAATGATTTGGATTAAAATTGCCAACTGTTTCTGCTCACTGAATCAAACCATCTGTGGCTCAGTGCGTGTCTTAGATGTTCCTGAATATTGTGATCAGTCTTGTGGGTGTGGAGAAGCTACCGTGCCTTAGAGCTGGAGAAAATGTCTTCAAAATGGAACTGAGCTGAAAGAAATACAGCTTGTATCTCTGCAGGATCTCCCCTTGCATGGGAGACCTTTTTTCTCTCTTATTTTGACTGTGATGCACTTAACATGGAAATGCTGTGGAAAAGGGCTTCTGCATTGATCCCTGGTTTTGCCAAGCCTTCTGAGGTGGGGGCTAGAGATGTTCCTGCATACATAAATCATAACCCTCCTCCGGTGCTTGCTTCCCTCTGCAGATATCTGCACAAACCCTACCTCATCGGCGGAAAGAAGTTTGACCTGAGGATCTACGTTTATGTCACCTGCTACGATCCCCTCAGGGTCTACCTGTTCAAGGATGGATTGGTTCGCTTTGCTAGCTGCAAGTAGGTTGCGAGGGAGAGAAGTGCTGGGGGGCTGTCTCAGTGCTGAGGCATGTGTGGCTGTGGTACCTGCCTGGGCTGGAGCAGGGAGGGAGTCATCCTGTATACAGTAATGCTTAAAGCTGTAGCTTACTTGCTTAAGGAGCAATCTGGAAGCGCACGGGGTCACTGCAGGTGACGGTGTTGAAAGAGAATGTGAGAGGATGCTTCATTCATCCACCTTTCCCAAGGCAAGAGCAGTTCTTGAAACATGTTGTCTGTGCTTCATACTGCATAAGAGCTGGCATACCAGAAACTGAGATGTTTCTTCCAGTTTGGGCTATATTGCCTTGGGCTGTTGCAGTTCCATCAGTGCTTTTGCTTACTTCTTTTTTTTTTTTTTTTCTTCCCTCTGGTCTTTTTGTAAGGACATGCTCTGAGGGTGGGATTGCATCCCACTGCCCCAAGGCAGCCTGTTCTGTGTCTTATGCTTTGTCCCGTCAGCTTTGGGCCCATGGGGAGAGATTGCTCCAGGTGGCCTGGGAAAGAGAGGCAGTAGGGCTGATGGGTGGCTGAGAGTGGTGTGAGAAAAGAACAGTTTCTGCCTGCCCCATGGGCCTGGGGGCAGCCAGTTCAAGCTCAGATTGTTTGTGCTCTTATTGCTTCCTCCAGGTACTCCTCCTCGATGAAGAGCCTCAGCAATAAGTTTGTGCATTTGACCAACTACAGTGTGAACAAGAAGAACACAAAGTACAAGTCCAACTCGGATGAGACTGCTTGTCAGGGACACAAATGGTAGGTATCACTTTTAGGGCACAAGGCAGCTCTTTCTACTCCCCATTAAGTCATCCTTTTTTCACTATTCCTACCCAAAACTTGAAGGTGCTTCCTGTATCGTCTGCTCCCCCTTGGAGAAACTGGAAGAGCAGAGTGATTTTAGCATAGGTTAGTGTCAATGGAATCTGGACCATCTCCCGGGCTTGTGATTCATCCTGTCGGCTGCTGCTTGGGCTGTGGTTGCTGTTCATCCTGCCTGTGTCTGTCCCATTCCCTGCTTCCAATGCTGCTCTCATCTGTGCTCATTCATCCCCTTGCCCAATTGCAGGGGCAGTGGGATGTGGTGAAAGCAGAATCTAATTTTTTGCTGTTAAAACTTGAATGGGTAATTATGATGCTTAAATTGGCTAGATGGGAGCTTCTGCCCATCTCACTCTTGACTTCCCTGTGGAGGCAGAGAAAAGTACGGTCCTGGTGCAAAACTGATAATTTATGTGTTGCTAGGTGTGAATAGGAGCAGCGGTGCCATTTCTAGGCATTTGGGAGGAGGGCTGCAGTCTTGCAGGAGTTCCTGTTCGCTGCTGTTCCATGGGTGGACTGATCCAAGGCCCCAGGCACTTGTCTCTGATTCCACAGTGGTGTTTAAACTCTTAAAAATAGTGCAGGATAGAGTTCTCAATTCATGGGCCTGAGCAGGGCTATTTCACTTCAAAGGGAGCTGCAAAAGGTGGTTTGCTGTGGTAGGATTGCTTTCTCAGACCTGTACCTGCTGCACAGTGGTCTGTTCCTCCACTGGGACTTTGAGAAGGGTCTGCTGTCCTCCAGCAGTTTAAATCCCACAGAGGTGGGATTGTGTGGCTTTTTGATACCACCATGCAAGTCAAAGCTAGCTGCTCCCACATTAGAGATGAGAGTGGCTGTAATATACTCCATCTCGTGTGCAGGAAGCATGACCTTTGGATTCCTGGCCATTAGCCACACAGTCTCACTTGAGCAACATCTGAGCATCCTTGGCTCAGTGTCAGGGTTACTTGCAGCACTTAGTGTGGTGTGGGAAACTCCTGTAAAAGCTGGGATGCTCCCCCCTACCATCTTGTTCTCCACATTTTTTTAAAAATCCACATACCCCACCCCAAGCCTCGGTGAAATGGCTCTAGCTAAAAGATTTATGGGACTCTTGCTGGATTCCTGCATTCCTGCTGAGCTGCTTTGCAGTGCTGCCGGGGAAGGCCTGCAGGAAGGGGAGGTTTGCTGAGGACACAGAGTGGGAGGGAAGAGAAGACCTGGGCCTGAGTTCCCTTGCTCATGTGCTAATTTGGGACCTATTATTCCAGTGCTGGGACAAGTCTGTGACAGATTTATGTTCCCAGTACCTTGGGCCTACAAGACCAGGGGCCAGGCTGGGGAGGGTAGCAACCAGTAGCTGAGGGGTCTGAAGATAAGCAGAAAAGGATGGCTGTGCCAGGGAAGAGCTTTGTCAAGGCTCCTCTCTGCTGCTTTCACTCCCCTGGCAGGACTGAGCAGTAAGGGACTACAGAGCTACCTCCTTTGCTTTCTCTCTCCCAGGGCACTCAAAGCTCTCTGGAGTTACCTGACGCAGAAGGGAGTTAATAGTGAAGCCATCTGGGAGAAGATTAAGGACATCGTTATCAAAACCATCATTGCGTGAGTCCCGGCACCCCTTGCTCTGTTCCTGGCTGTGGGGTACACCCTGGCCCTCTGGCTCTCCAGTCTGCTCTCAGCCCAGTCCTTTTGCTTTTAATCTGAATGCTGCCACTGCTGTTGGCTTCAGTATTTCTCTCTGGATCCTTCCTTTTCATCCTGTTACTTAAGCTCATGCTGCAGTAGCTTCAATGGGTACGTAGACCTTATGTTTTCTGGGTCTACCTGCAGTGCAGGGGAGGAGGCCAGGAGGGTGCAGTGTAACTCACACTTAGCCCAACTTGCCATCTGTTCCCGTGCTTGGCCAGGGTGCCCGAGAAAAAAGGTCCCCTGGTGCAGGATGGATATTGTGTTCGGAGGTGGATCCTGCCCGACAGAGCAGGGATGCTCAGGATGCAATGCTGTATCCATGCGCAGTGCAGCAGCAGCGGCTCACAGGCCTGCATGGTCTCTCAGCCCACCTGATCCCACAGCATGTGGTTGCATACACTTTCAGAACCAGCAGCATGTGCTTTGAGCAGCCAGAGCTCTGCTGTCTGACTGTTGGAAATGTGCATTTTTTCCTTGGCTTGCAGATCTGAGCCCTACGTGAACAGCCTGGTGAAGATGTATGTGCGGCGGCCGTATTGTTGCCATGAGCTGTTTGGGTTTGACATCATGCTGGATGAAAACCTCAAGCCCTGGATCTTAGAGGTCAACATTTCCCCAAGGTAAAGCAGATTCTGAGCCACAGCAGACTGGATAATGGCCTTTCTTTTACCACAAAATGAATTTGGCTTGTGATGTCTCCTGCACCCTGTGCTGAAAGACTGTGGGCTTTGAAGCCTCCCTCTCCAGATTGCAGGAATCAAAGTCCTCCCTGTCTGTGAAAGCAACATCCATCTGCAGCTCAGAAAGCTTCGCTGGGCATGCTCCAGTTAGAGCCAGGGAAGAGTACATTAAAAAAGGAAGGCCAAGGAGGGATGTGTCATGTGGGGAATGGGTGATGGCAGAGATTTCTTCTTTGTGTGGGCAGACGTGATCAGCAGCTCCACTGTCTCATGTGCTGTTCCTTGCTTGCTGATGGCACGCGGCTGCGTGGTGTCAGCTATGCAGGCAGGGCTGGGAGCTGCAGTGTACCTGAGCACAGCCACTCCTGCCTGCGAGAGAGAATGGGCATGAGCTGGATGCAGAGCCGTGGTCCCACACAGGGCTCTGAGGATGGGTTTGCTGGTTCCCTGCAAATCTGGGAAGAGGTGGATAAATGAACCACTTCTGGTGGGGAGCCCCCCTTCAAAGAGCTGTTGTCAGGATTTTTCTCTCAATGTCTCATGTCTGTCTGTAATGAGGTGAGGGACAGGCTGTGTTTTGTATTTCGGTCAGTATTAATCCAGGGAGTGATCCTGGGGCCATGGGACTCGGCACCTCCATTCTGGGACTCAGACTTCTGTGATGCTTCCTCTCCCACAGTCTCCATTCCAGCTCCCCACTGGACGTGAGCATCAAAGGCCAGATGATTCGCGATCTCCTCAACCTCGCTGGCTTTGTTCTGCCCAGCATGGACAGCATGGCCTCAAGACCACAGACAAGAAGTGGCTCTACCTGCAGGTCAGCCCCCTTCTCTGCCAGAGAGGCAGGCTTTTGTCTTGGAGGATTTAATCTGGGGGCTGCTTGCAGTCCAGCAAATGCTGGTTTCTATGTCGTTGAGAGCCTTTGCTGGCTGGTCCTCAGCTATGGGTCTGAGGGACTTGCATCATTGCCTGGGTATCCGATTCCTGTGGTCTCTTCAGGGCAGAAGGATTTATGCCCTTTCTGCAGGTCCATAGTTGGAAGTGAGGCCAGCATAATTTGTGCTTGCTCTTTGGTTAGTAGAGTCGTGTTCTCTCCTTCCCGCTGCCAGCACTAAGGCAATGCTGAGCTGCACTGCCTCTCTGTTTGCTTAGAGGGCTGGCTGGCTGTGTTGGGGCTGGAGCTGGTTTCCCTCTACCCTAGGACTGATGTGCTGCTGCTTTGAGCAAGAGGAGCACCTGTTGTTTTGCAAAGGCTGGAGTGATCTATCTGTTCCTTAGGCAGGAATGTAGGTGCCAGAGGTTGTAGACCTATGGATAGGAGTGTGCACAGTCTTACCTGGCAGCTAACATGACTGTTTCTTACATAAGGCTAATTCCTGGGCATGTGTTAACCCAGGCCCCTGCTCCTTCTGTGTTTCACCACTGCTTGGGCTTATACTGTTTTCAAACCTGATGGTAGGGGAAACCAGTCCCATTCCCAGCAGCAGAGCGGCTGCTGGCTGTATGTCACTGCTTGTCAAACTGTACAAAAGGCCAGGATTTCCTGTGACATATGGAGCTGGAACTGAGGTCATTTAGAGAGTTCTTGGATGTTGCAGGAGGAAGTTGTTGATCTGTGAGTTCTCTCCTTCCTTGTATACTGGCAGTACCAAGTACTCATACTCCCAGCCCTGTGGTTACAGTTAGGAAGCTGTGTTGTGAGCGGGATGTAAGCATAAGATCCCACCAGGCTTCCAGTGCTGTGAATTGTGTCATGGTGTGTCTTTGGCCCTCTTGAATCCTATGTGGATGTGAGGTGATGGTTCACCTATTGGACAAAGGAATGCTGAAATGCCTTGGCAAGGAGCTGGCAGGGCCCTCCCCGTTCCCCTGCCCATATACTTCCTGGGTCCTGTGCTGATGCACAAGGC
Source organism: Falco cherrug (assembly GCF_023634085.1). NCBI lineage: Eukaryota > Metazoa > Chordata > Aves > Falconiformes > Falconidae > Falco > Falco cherrug. The sequence continues at coordinate 25,976,756 of NC_073704.1, read as the reverse complement.
TGTGGGTGCATCACTGATCTTGGAACTAGTGACATCCTCGGAGAAAGTGTTCTCTCCTCCATGGCATCTTCCTGAGTGTGTCACCGCTCTCACAGAAGTTGCTGGGAGCAGCTTTGCTATGACAGGACATTGTCTTCTCTGCCTAAATGCTCTACTACCTCTTCTTGTGTCCTCAGTCTGGGCAGTGATTTGAAGGAGAAGCCCAAGCCAGCATCTGAGCATTTCATAGCAGAGAAGATGAAGAAGGCCTATTACTTGACGCAGAAGACACCTGACCAGGTATGACACAATCTCCGATGCTTGCGCTATCCTGCCAAGCCACTGTCCCAACCAGTCCCACCTATCACTTGTCCCTCTCCAGGTTGTACTCTGGAGCTGGGGACAGACAGATGATGGAGTACTTGGGCTCCCGTGGGTTACAAGACAGCTGGTCAGAAATAAATCAGTTTGCTTAAGCCACTGCTGCACTGGCTCATCTTTACATTAAAATAGGCATGTGTGGAGGGGCACGTTACCTACCGGTCCCCAAACAGGGTCTGAGCTCCCACTGGAGCACTGGAACACTGCCTGTTCCTCCTTGTGTCTCTGTGCAGCTCTGGTAGCCTTTGCCTGCTGACCCCGTGCAGGTTAGCAGGGATGCTTGTCTTGTGTGCCACCTGGCAGTGTCTGTAAGAGAGGTTGGGCTGCAGAACTGGGGATCTCCTCAGCTCTGTGTTGCATTGATGTCACCACTGAGCTTAGAATTCTTCCTTTTCCATGTGGCCTGTGTCCCAGAGATCTCAAAGATCTCAGACACATGAAGACCTATGCCTGAGAGACTTTGAGGAGTGGGGAGGTGGGAAGGAGAACTGACAAAATGCAGTTCACTTCTCCCTGACCCTGGATTGCTCTTCTCTGCAGGATTTTTATTCTTCTGTCTTGGACGTCCTGACCCCAGATGATGTTCGGATCCTGGTGGAGACAGAGGATGAGTATTCCCGACGTGGGCAGTTCGAGCGGGTGTTCCCCACCCACATCTCCATGCGGTACCTGCGCTTCTTCGAGCAGCCTCGTTACTTCAACATCCTGGTGACCCAGTGGGAGCTCAAATACTACCTGAATAAACACAAAGGTAACTGCCATCCGAGAGTCAGGCGCAGTCACCTGAGTCACACAGGCTGCCTGCTGGCGGTCGTGGGAGACTTCTGAGCTATGCCTGTTGAGGGGGAGCTGCCTGCCTGCACACTCACCATAGGAAATGTGTTACCCTCCCAGACTGTTTCAAATGTCACAAAAAGCTAATTCTGAGTTGGTCAGAGGTGCTGACTGTTCTGGTAAACGCAGCACGAGCACTTCTGGGTGCCCTGGGGCTGAAGCAGGCTGGGATTCTTCCATCACCCTGTAGCTCTGGCCTCTTATAGCATTCCTCTGCCCCCTTTTGAGGAACAGCTGGAGTCACTGGGCTTTGCTCCTCACAGGTGATCTGTGAAGTGAAGGAAAAATTGGGCCTATTCCCTGGTCTCCTGCTGCTTTCTAATTGATGAAAAACTGCCAGTGTGCACACAGAGGAATTTTTCCTGAACACTAAAACTCTATCTATCATTTCCACCTTTCCAGGACACAACTCTATTTTAATAAAAAGCACGCTTTAATGAGGCATAGCTGGGCTGGACCATTTCCTTCTCACCCAGGGCTGTCTCTATCAGGGCAGCAGTAGAGGCTACTTAGAAGAGAGAACCAGTGAGATCTAGTGAGAAGGGTTAGTGAACGTAAAAACCTGTGGCTCAGGGCTCTCCATCCAGCATCTGATCTAGCCAGAGAGGCTTCTGCAGGAACTGGCCCTCCACTGAGACAACTGTATGTGTGCTGCTAGCCTGGCTGTCATGCAGAGAAAAAACAAAACACTTTTGTCACTTTTCACTGGTGTTAAAGCAAGTATCAAAGGGGTTGGTAACAGTCTTTCACAGAGAGACAGTAACCTCATAGCCCTCTCCAGCTGCGCTGTCGGCATGTGTCATCCTTTGACTCGCTAATACCTTTGCTGGATGCTCTCCTGTCAGCTGGAGAAAGATTCTGTCATCATCTGCACTGAAGTGCTGCCCTGAACTTTCCCACTCAAGCCAGGGTCCTGGTTTGGTGCTTCAGCTTCCCTGAAGTAGCCCAGCAAGCAGATTTGCTCTGTCCTCTCATTACTCTTCACCTCTGAGCAAAAACCAAATTTCCCAGCCCCCTCCTATTCACATATGTTCCATGCAGCCCTCCTCTCTCCCTGGCCAGCAAGGTGCAAAGCCCAGGCTGGTGCACAGAGCCAGGACAGGGCTGCCGAGCTGCCTTGCTCCCCTCAGCCCCCAGTACGTGGGGTTTTTTTCCCAAGGTCCTGGGGCTTGCTGAAAGGTCACTGAGGAGCAGAGTTTGTTGGACAGCAAGGATTCCTCCTATAACCAGGTCTGGTATCATATAGCGAACCACAGTAACCCCAGCTGGACAGCATCAAGTTCCTGGCCATTGCTCTGCTGGTTCTTAAATCTCAAGGCACCTTATCTTGTGCTATGGCTCTAGGGCTCTTAAAAAAGAAAACAGGAAGGGAGCAATCCTAGATTTCCCAGAAATACTGGGAATATTTCTGGGCCAGCAAAAAGCAAGAAGCTTGGCTGCACTCGGGACAGCTAGCAGGAGGCCTTGGAGTAAGTGGAGCCAGTTCAGTGCAGTCAGACACATGGCTGTGCTTCAAGGTGACCTCCCTGTGCTCTGAAGCAGCGTGTCTTGTGTGTGGCTGGAGGAATGGTTGCTTTCAGTCGCACCACCGGTGAGCTTGGTCGATGCCAGCCTCACCCTCTGACAGGAATCAAGACCAGGTCTCGGCCCACGTCAAGCTCCAGATGGATCCATGCAGGGAGGAGATGATGCGCTGGGATGCTGCAGCTGATCGTTACTGTGCAAGGAGGAGGTTGCCTGAGCTGCCCTCCTCTGGGAAAGGGGACAGTAGCAGCAAAGCTGCTCTACATTTGCACTGTAGGAACTTTCACCAGTGCAGCCCAAATCAGGCGCTGCTGTTGGCAGGCACCTGGCTCAGGGGGACAGCCAGTCTGGTCTAATTCGGCAAATCCCATGTTGCCCCAGTTTCCCTGCTTAGCTGAGCGTGCTGCATGGTGCGTCTGGCTCCCTGGGAGGAAGGCAGGCACTGCGGCAGCCCACATGCTGGCACTCGCTCCAGTGTTTGCTCATACAAAGGGTGAACACCCTTGGTTTACTCCATGTTTGCTGGGGCTCAGGCACGTGTTCAAGTAGTTATTGCATAGCATGTACTTCATGGTCAGTTCACTCTGTGCAGCATATTTGTGTGCTGCAAGCTGGGAAGACTTAACTCTCTGCAAACCTGGTTATTCATTCTTGCTTCTTTTCTGTCGCTTCCCAGGTTTGGAGCTACTGAAGAACTGGTGTGTCAAAGGGTACCTCACTGGGGCAGGGGTGGATTTGGCGCAGATGGTGCGTATGGCTGTGGGTGAGCTAGGGGAGAGGTGGGTGGCTGCCTGGGCAGAGTTAGGCAGAGCAGCTGCTTATTCTGTTTCCTGTGGTTCCTGCCCTACCTGTTTGCCCTCTTCTTCCCTCTCTGTCAAGGCCTTCAGGAGTCTGGAAAAACCCACACTTCTCTGTCTCCCACCAACATAAAGTCCACCCAGTATATCAGATCTGCAGGTATTTTGCATCTGAATATTCTTGGGTGGACTGGGCACAGCCCTACGTATTTGGTACCTGGCCTGCCCTTTATTCCTCTCTGTGAGGGAGCCATCTCTGTCTGTCACTCCTGTGCCTCACAGCAGGCTGATCCATTAAAAGAAACCCGCTCTTCGACCTCAAGATGCTCTGCTCCCACTTACAGCAGAGGGATTCATTAAGCAGAGAGCAAAGACTGCTCTGTTTGCTGTTCTGGGAACAGTCTGGTGGCAGTGACGCTGCACAGCAATGTGAGGCAGTTCAAGCTGAAGCACACTAGGGCAGCCTACGGCAGAGCACAGCAGGCTTGAGGGATTTTTGCCACGACTTAAATAGCCATGTTGTTGTCTTTCTCTCCTCCTGCAGTGGTCATTGCCAAAATCTTTCTTCCTCCAGAGGAGCAGTGTTCAGTCAAATGGCTTCAGCAAACTGGAAATGGGCAGACTGGGGTGAGTTTGCACTGGCTGTGACACGTATGATGTTCGCTGCATGGCTTTAGTACTGGTGTCCTGAGAAAGAACTGGCAGCAGGGAAAGCAACTTCATGTAAGGGGAGAGGAACAGGTTGGCTTGCAGGCTCTGAAGCCAGTCGTCGCTCTCTGGAGAGCTTCTGGTGGGGCTGGCATGATGTCTACGCAATGGGGTGTGTGTCCTTGGCACTGTACAGTCAGCTTGGATGGGAATGAGGCCTGGAATAGCTGAACTGGGTGATGTGTGGGGTTGTCATGCTCAGGACATGCTGACAAGATGTTTCTCACTGAGACCTGCACCACTTTGATGTGGCTAGCAGTGAGCAGAGGCTCTCAGCTGCAGCGTGGGGCTGGAGGAGCAGTGTCACCTCCAGGTCTGCTGCACTCTGCCAGCTTCCCTGAGCAAAGCTGGGCTGCAAGATGGGTGCTGCTGGCCCCAACAGCTTCCTGCAGAGTGGTGGAGGATGGGGGTTCATCTAGGTGAGCCTAAGTGGAAAGCAGGCACACCCCTGGTCTCTGATGTTAAGGGAAGGGGCATCCCTGCTCCTGTGCCCAGACCAAGGGTCCTCAAACTACGTTCCGCGGGCTGGATACGGCCCCCCAGGGTCCTCAATCCGGCCCCCGGTATTTACAGAACCCCCCCGCCGGGGGTTGCAGGGGGAAACCGAGCAGCCGCAGATGACTGCCTGCCACTTCATCCGCGCGCCGGCCCCCTGTTTAAAAAGTTTGAGGACCCCTGGCCCAGACCATGGTGGAGCTGGATTTATGTGCAGGCAGGGAGATCAAGCTGTGACCCTGAAGTCCCGTCAATGTCTTGGATGTCTTTTGGGGTGAGTGCTGCTGCCTGGGATGGGAAATGGAGTAGGTGAGCGTGGCAGCCCTGTCTCTCAAGTCTGTGTATGATACTGCAGATGAGTGTTGGTTGCACCATGGACCTTTTTGATCCTTTCTCACTGTCCCTAAGAAGTATGGGGTCTCCTTTCTCCTGCAGCACACTCCTTCCTTTAGCTGGTGAGGACCTCACAAGATGCCTGGAGCCCAGCCCTACTCAGAGCTTACCTCTCAACAAGTGTACTGGTGGAGCTGATCAGAAACCTGCGGGCTGCCTCTCAGACACTGCCCTGGTGATTTGACCAGGCAGCTGCCGTCCCTCCCCAGGGACACCTCAACCTACCTCAAAGGAAGACAGGAGCTGGCTCCAGAGAGCAAGGACTGTGGGAGCCCACTGTGCTGCATACTTGCTTGTGGGGTTGTTTTTAGAGTGATGTCTTACTTGGCAAAGAGGAGAGCTGTGTGACTTCCATTTTTAAAACAAATGGCAAAGCCTGGGGAAGTGGGGTTTGGCCTTTGTCCTAGACTGCTCTGAAAGCTCGATGTGGTGGTTTCTTTGCTGGGGGAGTGTGGGAGCTGTCTGAGCTTGGAGTCAGCCTGGCCTTTCTGTCCCCGAGCAGCATGGGCTGAACCCTTGCTCACCTCTGTCTCCTTCTGCTTGTCCTGAGCCACCTGGAGCTGAGTCTGCTTCTGCCCTGCCGCAGCCTGGCCCCTGGAGAAAACTGCCCAGCCACCACCCTGCTCCTCGGGAAGGAACAGGGCTTGGGGCTTTCAGCTGACCCCTTTCATCCTTTCTGAATGCCTGTGCCAACATCCTGCCCTTCCCGAGACTCGGGGCGTGGGGGGGAACCTCGGGTGTGCATATAACTGCACGAGAAAGACCTACCAGTGTAGCTCCGGTTTGTTGTGGGGACAGTAGGGCTGCTGGGGAGGGAGCATCCTCTTGAGGCTATCTGCTCTCCTGGGTGACCTGCACCATGCATGCAGAGACTGCAGGCTGGTGCTCTTCTGGGCTCTGCTCTCTATTTTCCCTTTGTTTCTCAAGGATTTCTATTAAAGTTTGACACTCAGCTGCTCTTCTGGCTTCCATCTGCCTCTATTTCCCTGACCTGTTTGGGTCTGCAGTGCGCCTTGGCTCTCCACATGCTTTGCTGGGCTCCGGTACAGGAAGGGTTGGTGCCACCACCCTGCCATTCTGTTTTCCTGTCCTTCGCAGAGCTGGGGGCTGTTCTTGCTGCCCCAGAGCAGGTAAATGTGCCCTCTTGTGTGGGGGAGCAGCTCCCAGTGTGGCTGTATGTCCTGGGGGCTCTCCCGCAGATTGCTAGCCTTGCAGCAGGGGAAGGGAAGGGTTGGGTCCCCTGAGCTGTCCCCTGCCCATTTTGGGTTATGTCCCCCAAGCATGGCAGGGGCATGCTGGGCACTTGAGTGGGATGCTTGAGGTGCTGAGCCCTCTGTGTGGGTCGTGGGGCTTGCAGAAAACCCTTCCCTCCCCACAGCCCCAGCTGCCCGGAGCTGGGCCCTGTTTCTCCGGTCTCCTTGGTGACAATCTCATCGCTCCTCGGCTTCTCTCCAGCACCTGAAAATAGCCTCCGAAAGTGGAGATGCCTGCTGCCTTGCCTGCTGCCAGCACCCAGCCGTGGCCAGGCTGGAGCCAGGCTGCCCAGCTCAACGCAGCTGTAAGGGCTTGGGCCCATCCAGCCCCTTGCACCACTGTGTGGCTGGGGCCACCCAGGATCTGGGTAGCCACTGTGTCCTTGTGTCACCCCACCCTTGCTGGCTTGTCCCCAGCAGCAAGCCACCTGCCCCTTCCCTCCTTTTCCTGCCTGCCTTGGGGTAGCACCAGGGGACAGGGGCTTCGCTCCTTGCACCCCACCATGGGCTGGGGTCCAGCTGTCCCGGGGGAGTCAGCTAGAGCCACTTTGAACCCGTGGCTGGGCAGCCACCAGTCTGCTCGCCCACGGCTGCTCCCGGGCTGGCCCGGCAGCCAGCCAAGGGGTTATTTGAATCTTCCTGAAATAGAAATGGAGCTGGGAATGAGCGGAGGGCGGCAAGACTGGGTGGCCCTGTGGGCGAGGAAGTTGGTTCCCCAGCAGGCGCGGGCTGCCCCGCCGTGAGGCCTGGGGTGGCCGGGCACGGCTGAGCCGCGGTGGGACCCCGGGCAGGGCCAGGCAGGGCCAGGGCAGCGTCGGGGTCAGAGGGATCCAGCTGGATCCGCGGCTGGATGCAGCCCTCCCCCAGCATCCCCGGTGGAGCGGGGGGATGCTGTGCCCCCCCTGCTCCCCGGCTCCTGCTGCAGGACGGCTGGGGTGGCACCTGGGCAGGCAGGGCCGCATACCTGGCAGGAGCCGAGCACCGCTCCGGGAGGACAGAGGGGTCGGTGGAGCGGGGCGACGGGTTTTCTGCTCCCAGCCATCTCTCCATCGCTCCCTCCCTCGAGTCCCCAGGCCCGGCGCTGTCCCCGGGGCCACGGCCACCCCCTCCCGGCCGCCGCGGCGGGGTGACGCCGTGGCTGCAGGCGCTGCCCGGCTGTGGCGGTGTCCCCCCCCCGCGGCGGTGGCGGGGGCATGGCTGGCATTGCTCGGTGACACCCTATCTGCCAGGCCCCCACCAGCCGCGGGCCCAGAATAGCAGCGCTGCCCCGCAGTCAGCATGGAGCGGCTCCCCGGCCCCGCTGCGTCCCAGGTACGGCCGTGACGGGCGGGGGGCCCGGCCCGACAGCCCCCCGCTTGGGGACAGGCCACCTCCGGGGTGGGGGGACGCGAGGGACTGGCAGTCCCCTTCCCGCGGCCGGGCAGCCGTGGGGACAAGGACGCGGAGCGCAGCCCGGCCAGCCCGCCTGCCTCGGCTGCCCCCAGTCCCCTGGGAAGGGCTGGGGGCGTTGGTGCAGGGTCGCTTCCTTCCCGGGGCTGCCTGCGGGAGCCGTGCCTGCGCCTTTGGTATTGTAGGGTGGCTCGTAAACACCGGCTCTGGCGGCGGGCTGGTGGCCCGGGCTGGTGGCCCGGACTTGCCCTGCCCGCCGCACGTGCCGCCGCATTACGGCAGGGTCTCCCGGGGACCGGGGGCACGGGGCCGACCGGCCGTGCTCGCCTCCCGCCCGCCTGGGGCTGCTCCCCGAGTTACTGCGGGGTGTCCCGGGGCGGACCGGGTCCCGGGGGGCAGGTGGGGCTGGCGGGGCTCCCGGCGCGGGAGGAAGCAGGACCGGAATTTACACCTTGGGCTTGGGAGAGGGAGAGGATGGGCGCGGAGCGGCTGCGGGACGCGCCGGGCTCCCACGGCAGAGGGAGGCGCCGGGGGGTCCTGACCCCTGCCCTGACCCACTGAACCCCGGTGTCCCCCGCATCCCCCAACCCCCGCGCAGGGCGACAAGCTGGGCGTCCCGGGCTGGAGCCACTGCAGGCTCTGGGGGTCCTGGGCGGGCACGGGGCTCCCCGGGGGGGCTGGAGGCTAAGCCCAGCCCGCATCCCCACCCTGAAAGGACTGTCGCCTCTGCTCGGCTTGGGGGGCGGGCGGCTCGGGGCAGCCGGTGGATGCAGGCAGAAGCCGTGGGTGGGGGAGAGACAGGGCTGGCTCCTGCCGACCCTCCCCCTCGCTGTGTGCCCCCTCAGGTGGCGCTGCTGGACGCTGCTGCCTGCCCTGAGGATGAAGGTGGGTAGGAGGCAGGGCCAAGGCTTGGGGGGGGTGGGGGGGCCGGCAGGCTCACTCATGCACCCTGCCCATACCCCCTTTTGCTCCGTTCAGCTCCTTCCCAGCAACTCCCAGTGCTCCTCAGGCTGGAGAGCTGCAGCGCTGTGTGCTGCTCCCTGCGGAGTGTGGAAAAGAGGGGGGTTTGTGGGGAGCATCCCTTCCCACAGCATCTTCCCGCTCCCCCCAGGCAGGAGGGGGCTGAGACCCAGCAGCTCAGCTCACCGGCCAGGGCTGGGGCGGGTTTGCCTGCAGGGTGCCTGGAGGCCCTGTGCCCCAGGAAGGAGGGGGAGGAAGAAGAGAAGGAAGAGGACAGGAGAAGGAGCCCAAGACCCGTCACCTTCACACTGGGCAATGAGGTGCTGGGGATGAGTCCAGAGAGTGAGTTTCAGAGCCCCGATGCCGAAGTCTACATGCACTTCATGAGGAGCCACTGCTGCTACGACGCCATCCCCACCAGCTGCAAGCTTGTCATCTTTGATGTCTCCCTGGAGGTGACAAAGCTGAGGATTTGTGGGGACGGACAGGGGAGGAGTGGGATAGAGGACCCTCTGACACCCTCCCCATTCTGCCAGCAGATCAAGAAAGCCTTCTTGGCACTGGTGGCCAACGGAGTGCGTGCTGCCCCACTCTGGGACAGCAAGACACAGAGCTTTGTGGGTGAGTGCCAGGAGCACTGCCTGGCCCCTTATCCTGCCTGGCAGTGAGGGTGCGGGCAGTGCTGCCAGCCCCACGTGTCTCCGCAGGGATGCTCACCATCACTGACTTCATCAACATCCTCCACCGCTACTACCGTTCGCCCCTGGTGAGTGCAGCAGGGAGGGCACAGTGGGTAGAGGCAGGCACGGGGCAGGGAAGGGCTGTCCCCACCTCTCCTAGTCCCCCCTTCATCACTAGACCATGACCAGGGGATGCTCTGGGCCAGCCCAGTGTCCGCTTGGTGCCCCTCTGCCTGGCACCCAAGATATGATCCCTGTGCTTAGGGTGGTGGCTGAGGTGGGATGTCTGGGGAAGAGGATAGTGCCCCAGAGTCCCCTCAGTCCCCTGTGGGGCCACCATGACCATGTAATTTCACTGCCCTCAGGTTCAGATCTACGAGGTGGAGGAGCACAAGATTGAGACCTGGAGAGGTAAAAAGTGGCGGGCAATGGGGGTGGCTGGACTGGGGATGTCGTGGAGGGCATGGAGGTGGGCTCTGGGGGTGTGGGGCTGCAGGAGTGGGCTGGGGGACCCCTTCTCCTACCTTTCTCCCTTGGCAGAGTTGTACCTGCAGGGCTCCTTCAAGCCACTGGTCTACATCTCCCCGAGTAATAGGTGAGCACCTGCCCACTGAGGGAGAGCACACCCTGCGGGGGGGCACCGGGATGCAGCCCTATCCCCCCACGGTGTCCCCGTCACCTGCAGCCTCTTCGATGCTGTCTACTCCCTGATCAAGCACAAGATCCACCGCCTGCCCGTCATCGAGCCCATCTCGGGCAATGTCCTGCACATCCTGACCCACAAGCGCATCCTCAAGTTCCTCCACATTTTTGTGAGTGCCGGGGCTGCATGTGCACACACATGGCGAGTGTGCAGGGGCACAAGCAAGGGTGTTGGGGTGTGTGCAGGTGCCAGCCCAGCCCTGTCCTGCCCCACCACAGGGCTCCACCATTCCCAAGCCACGCTTCCTGAAGAAAACGGTGCAGGAGCTGTGCATCGGCACCTTCCGTGATGTGGCTGTCGTGCCCGAGACCGCCCCCATCTACACTGCCCTGGAGATCTTCGTGGACCGCCGTGTCTCTGCCCTGCCCGTCATCAATGATGCCGGTACCTGGGGAGGGAACCAGCGACCCCCGCCATCTCCCTCAGCCAGTGGCTCTGGCCTCATCTACACACAAAACCCCCCTCCTGACCTGTGGGCTGCCCCTTGGGGTGCAGGGAGAGCATGGTGTGTGGTCGCCAGGGCCCCCTCCCCAGCCCCTGTACTGTCTCTCCTTGCAGGGAAGGTGGTAGGCCTCTACTCCCGGTTTGATGTCATTGTGAGTACCCTGTGTGCTTGCATGCCCGGGTGTGAGTTTGGCCCCTTGCATGCCACTGGTGGGGTGCTCACACCTGCCTGTACCTGTGTAAATCCACCCCATGTGCAGTGACATGCACATCCCAGTGCAGATCTGCCCTGTGCATCCCCGGGACTTGGTGTCCCCTGCTGTGCCAGCATAACAGGGTGTGAGGACACGCTGAGGCACTGAGCAGACTCCTCTCCCACAGCACCTGGCAGCTCAGAAGACCTACAACAACCTGGACATCAGTGTGCGGGAGGCATTGCAGCAACGCAGCATCTGCTTGGAGGGTGTCATCACCTGCTACCCACATGAAACCATGGAGGACATCATTGACCGCATCGCCAAGGAGCAGGTGAGCGGCTGGGGTGCCTCGTGCCCACGCCAGCCCCTCCGCCTGCTGGCCAACCTGCCTGTGATGCTCTGCCTGCACCCCACAGGTCCATCGTCTGGTTCTGGTGGATGAGAACCAGTACCCACGGGGCATCATCTCCCTCTCCGACATCCTCCAGGCCCTTGTACTCACTCCCGCAGGTATCGATGCTCTTAACTCTTAGCCCGCGACGCTCCATCTTTCTCCACTTGCACCCTCCATTTCTCTCCACTTCAGGTAGGCGCTGTCCCCTGTCACTGTGTGCCTGTTCCCTCCCCACTGCTGGGTCACCTGCACTTTATGACCTTCCTGCTCTGTCCACCTGCCTCCACCACAGCCAAACTGGCCATGGAGGACAAATGAGGATGGGGCTGGGGACTGGCAGTGCTGCGTGCCCAGGTGGGGACAGCAGGACCTGGATGCTGTTTGTCCCAGGGGACACAAAAATCACAGGGGACCCCTTCTGGGGTCCTGATCCCTGGCATCTGTGAGGAAGAATGGGGGCACCTGCCACAGAGACACCCCCACATCTCCATCCAGGCAGTGCATGGGATGCACATTTTGCAGGTCTCTGGGCTTTGGGCTGGATGAGATGTTTTGGGGTGTGACGCACCCCAAGATAAAAGCCCTTTTTTGACATTACCTCAAAGCCCCCCCTGAGACCTGAAGCCCCTTCAGTACCATTCTCAGGGGACAAAGAAGGGACAGACCTGCACTCACACGCCCTGGATATGCTGGCCACCACTAGCCACGTGCACACCATGGCTGATGCACAGGCCATGGGTGGCAGAGCCCTCCAGCCCCTCTACCCGCTGCAGCCCCAAAACTGCTTGCTCCAGGGACGGGACTCACTCCTGGGCTGCACCGGGACCACACTGCCCGGCTGCCTGCATCTGGCTCTGCTCTCCCACTGCCTGGTGAGTCCTGACTGGCAACGGGTGGCACAGCACTGGCATCCACTGTGGCACCCATTTAGGGGTGAACTGGGAAGGGTGGAGCTGGCCCCAGTGCCCAGCTGCTTCCCAAATGTTTTTTTGGGGTGGTGTTAGGGAATGGGCTTGGGACAGCCCCATGCCCACCAGTTACCCCAGCAGTGCCCAGTTCCTCCACACAGAAGGGTACTGGGCATGGTGTGTGTGTTAACCACACCAGACATGGGACAGCTACCCCCTCCCTTCCCCATCACGGTGCCTTAGCTCAGCTCATCCCTGGCCTATGGGGTGGCCATCCAGATGTCCCACTCCAGGACAGTCCCTTCCACCCCTACCCCAGGGCTGGCATCCAAGCCAGGGACAGAGGTGAGACCCCACTGTCTGCGGGAGCAGATCAGAGGGCCACGCCACCGGGTGCCCAGCCCAGCACCTGTCCCTGCCAGGGAGTTATGGCCTTGCACACTCTCTCATCCTGCAGGCATTGACCAATCCTTGCTCTGAAGACACCAGGGAAGTCCCGCCATCTCATGAGACTCAGGGGCATCTTGCGTGGCCCTGGAGCCGTGGAAGGATGTTTGGGCCCTGGAAGCTCTCCATGAGGAGGACCTGCCTGCCCAACCCAGTCCTGGGGCTCGTCTTGAGTCCAGGGCCAGGTGCTGCTGGCTACGGGGAAGCAGGGAGCAGGGAAAAGGGGGCCTGGCAGTGCCTCCCATCAGCAAGCACAGTTATGTTTGATGGGTATTGTGCCATGCCCGCAGGTGGACACCGAGACCCACACAGCCCAGGGGACTCGGCCACCCCGTTCCCATCCTGCTGCCACATTTGAGGGCTTTGGCCGTGGCTCCCCACCCAGCGAGCATGGTTCTGCCAGCGGTGCCTGGTGCCGGTAGCATAGGCTCAGCTGCACACACGGGCTTGTTTATTGTCAGGTCACACGGGGCTGGAGGTTCCTGGCAAAGGCGCAGCCTGCACCGGGGCTGGCGCCAGGACGGGCACTTGCACGGGGACCCTGTGCACGTTTCGGGGTGGGTGGGGTGTATTTATTTATTTGCTGGTCTGTTCAGCCTTGTTGTAACAAAGCAGCCTGTTCCAGGAACCGTGCCTTGCATTTCTGGGGTGCAGCTGGGCATGGCTCCTCTGGAGAGACCTGGGCTGGAGAGGGGGTGCCGGTGGCTTGGCAGGGCTGGGGGAGCCAGCGTGGGATGCCAGTGAGGCATGGCACATGCCATGGGCACAGGGTGGCACCTCAACCCATGTGGGTAGAGTCAGGGGGATGGGGACGTGGGGCATGTAGCCTCAGTAGCGCCACTATGGCACTAGTGTGCAGGTCCCCTCGGGGACACCCCAGGGATGGCAGCCTTGGTGCCAGCCAGGTTTCTGCCTGCTGCTTACTGCAGCCCAGCTAGGATCCCCAAGCAGCAGGAAGGTGAAGGGGGTTCACTCTTAGGGTGCCCCACACCCCAGCCTTCCAGGAGCCTGGGTCTGAGCCCCTGCAATGGCCCTGGGTATCAGCCTCATGTCCCTGCCTGGGCACAGGGGGAGCTGAGCCGATCCTCCCCTGCCTGCTTCCCTGGGAGTGAGTCCTGTCCCCATTCCCATGACCCCGTATCAGCATCTTGGCGAAATAACGGCTGATAGCGAAAGGTCCCGGGTGCTGAACACCCCTCCTGCGCTGGCTGGCCCTGCCAGGGCACACGATACCAGAGCTGGGTGGTGACAGGCCCCTTCCCCATCACAGGGACATGCTGTGCTACTGCTCTGCTAGCCTGGGACCAGTGCTGGCTCCCCCCCTCGGGACGAGGCGCAAACCCCAAACCCCGGACAGCGCTTGACCTGCCCCTGGGAGGCAGGGGGAAACTGAGGCACAGAGAAATGGCTGAGGCCAAGGTCAGCTGTTCAGAGAGGACCCAGATGTCCTGGCTCCAGGCACAGATCCACACGCAGCTACACAAGAACAGGACGAAGGAGACACAGAACGGCTGCAAGCCCCCTCCCCACCTCCCCCCCGCCCCAGCACAGGTCCCAGGTTCCTGACACAGCCCAAGTGGGCACGGGATGGGGGGACACAACCCCTCGTGATGTGTGAAAGGCACAGCAGTTCCCCAAGCCTCCTGCTGATTTGGGGTAGGGAGATACTAGTGCCCCAGGGGCAATTTGGGGGCATCCCTCATCCCCCCACACTTCCCCACAGTGGGGCTGGAAGCCCCCTGGCCCAGGCTGGGCAGGGGATGGGTGCTGGGGTGGGTTTGCCTTCCTGCCCCTCCTCATGGGGCAGCAAGGGTCCCCACTTGGCACCTAGGGTGGGGGGGTGAACACGCGTTCAAGGGGCCCCTGGGCGAGCAATGAACTCCAGGTTGATGGGCTTGTCGGCCACCAGGACGATGCGGGACACAGATGTCACCTCCACACCGCGGGGGTCTGGCCGCACCTCGAATGCCTGGATGATCTGTGGGGAGAAGCAGGGTGGCAGTGCCTCGAGGACTCCGCAGGGCCCCCATCCCAGCTTGTGGCGAGTTACCCAGGGTGGGGGGCCCCTACTCACCCTAGCGAGGGCCAGGTGCATCTCCAGCTCGGCGATGCGGCGGCCGACGCAAGCGCGGACCCCATAGCCAAAGGGGATGGAGCTGAAGGGGTGGTGGGGGGAGCCGTGGCCCCGGAGCCAGCGCTGGGGCAGGAACCGCTCAGGCTCAGGGAAGTAGGTCTCGTCGTGGGACATTGCGTAGTGTGCCAGGACGAAGAGGGTCTGCAGGGCAAGAAGCGAGGGAATTAATGACCCCCGTCTGGCCCCCACTGAGCACAGAAGGGGTCCCCACATCACGGTCCCCACTCACGTTTTTGGGGAAGAGGTAGTCTCCGATGACAATGTCCTTCTCATAGAAGACCCTGGCATTGGTGGGCACCACGGGGTAGACCCTGGGATATGGGGAGAGTGAGTGGGGAAGCAGGACCCATTTGGGGACCCCAGAGGGAGAGGACCACAGGCAGGACAAGGAGGAGCATCTCCCGCTGCTCAGCAGCTCTGTCTCTCTCCCCAGGGAGCAGGTGGATGGATGTGGCCCCGAGGGACTGAATCCAGCCCTGCACTCTGCTTGGCTGGTGCATCTCTGAAGAGTGGGGGAGAAAGGACTGCCCCTGGGGAAGGGGTCAGTGACCAGGACCCTGGGGCAGGGGCAAGGCTAGGCTGTACCTCAGTGTCTCCTTGATAACAGCCCGAAGCATCGGCATCTTGGGGATATCCTCAGCACCAGGAAACCGGTCAGCAGGCACGACGGCTTTCAGCTCCTGGTACAGGGTCTCCTGGATGCCCGGGTCCCGAGAGAGGTGGTACAGGGCCCAGGACAGTGTGTTGGAAGTCTGGAGGAGTGGAGCACCAAGGGGAGTGAGGGAGATGGGGCTGGCACCCGAGGAGCCTTGTGCCAAGCGTGGCACCAGTGTGGCACCACACAGCTCCTGCTTTGGTGCTCAAGGAAGCCAGGGGTGAGGGGCAGTGAGCACAGAGGAAACTGAGGCAGGGAGCACAACAGAGGACAGGGTCTGTATTGACCAGTCCCTGAGGGTTTGCCCCTGTGGGGCACCAGCTCCCCAGCCACCAGCCCAGAGCTCGCAGGGGCTGGGGAGCACGGCTGAGCCCCATGGCTCACCCTGGCACAGAGCTCAGTGAAGATCGCCTGGCAGTAGATGCCTGGCCCTCACCGTGTCCACGCCAGCCAGCAGCAGCTCAGCCACGCTGCCATAGACCTCGTCCAGGCTGAGCCTGCCGCTGGCCAACAGGTAGCTCAGGTAGCCAGACACCTCCTTGCCTCGCTCCACCTGCCCCTCCAGCTCCTCCATCTTTCGGTCAATCAGGTTCTTGCCTGCAGGGACAGATAGCAGGACCCAGCGCTAATGGAGCGAGGGTGGCCAAAAGGACTCATGGCTGTTGACTGCCCCACTTTTGAAGGTCCTTAGGGAGTCTGATCCCACTGTGCTGGGCCCCCATCATCACTGCTCACCGAAGGCAAAGATGGTGTCCCAGCTGTCCAGGTAGCGGTCCCAGAAGGGCAGCACCTTGCGGCTCCATCGGGGCAGTACGGTGGCAAAGATGGAGTTCTTGAACATGAGGTTGATGGAGTCAATGAAGCGCTGGGTCTCAGCTGGGACCTGCTGCTTCAGGCACCCAATGCGGGTCTCAAAGAGGATGTAGGAGATCCCTGTGGAAGACAGGCTGCATCCAGACACCCGTGGGGATGGGAAGAGCGAGGCAGGGCAGGGGTGAGGGGGAGGACCCCCCTACCTTCCAGGGCAAAGCGGTACAGCAGGTTGGCCACGTCCCCCACCAGCACCCCGGAGGGGCTGAGGCTCCGCTCAGCCCGCAGCCGCACCATCAGGTCCGACACCACCTCCCCGATGGCATCCGCATACAGCACGGCCTCCGAGGGCTTCAGCAGCCGCTTGTTGAGGACCTGGCGCAAGCGGTACCAGCGCTCCCCTTCCCTGTGTGAGGATGGGGCTCAGTGCTGGGGGCACAGTCGGGCAGAGGGCAGTGGCTGGCAGCAGTTTCCCAGTCCCCGGGTGCATCCTCCTAATGCCAGGCTGAAACCACCCCGGAGGTCTTTCCACCCACCATGGCCATGCCCTTCTGCTTGGGGGAGCACATGCTGCTTGCAGGAGAGGGAGCAATGCGAGCTGCCACCTGGGCCCTACACCTGAGGAAGGGACAGGAGCCACCTGCTGCCCTGCAGAGCGCAGCCCGGGCAGGACTCACTCGGTGAAGGGTCCGTAGGGCAGGCGCCGCGTGTCCCGGTGCTCCTTCCACAGGGCCATGTCGCTCCGCATGGGGTACTTGCCCTCCTGCCGTAGCAGCTGCTCCAGCACCACTGGGCTCCCAATGTTGATGTTCTCGTAATGCCCGAAGGTTGACCTCCATATAGGGCCATAAATGCGCCGGGACATCAGCTGTGATGCACCAGAGCACAGCAGGGTGAATGGGACAGGGCCAGCACTGGGGCTTGATCACCTCTCCCTGCCCCAGTGCTGCCCTGCATGTGTCCAGCATGCTCTGCACCTACCCTAGGGACCCCTCAGCGCCAACTGGGCCCAAGCACCCGCCTCTGAGCCCCCAAGCTGGCACCATCCTTGAAGAGCTTTGCAGATGGCTTGAGCTGGTGTCTCCAGGCACGTGTCCTCTGCCAGCACTATGCACACTAGGCACCGACCCCTGGCACAGGCTGACACATCCCTCACCCACCCCAGAGATGCACAGAGGGTCTGGCAGGTCTTCTGGGGAAGCAACACCAAGAGGGGACAGCAGGGACAGGGGCAACTTCCAGGCACAGGGCTTTGCTGAGATGCAAGGCTGTTGCAGTCGCTGTCAGCAGGTCCAAGCCCTGCTGCTTCCAGCATAGCCCCAGCTCTGATCAACCCAGGGACAAGAGTACCTGCATGCGTCCCTGAACCCGCCACCTGATAAAGGTGGTTAATGATCAGCAGTGGGAGGGCAGTGTCAGGCTGGGGCAGGACCGGGCTGCTCCAAGGGCAGGCTACCACCCCCGGGGCATGGCCCTGGGGCCACAGGCTCACAAGCCAGTTAGGGGACATCCACCAGCATCAGACCTGCTCTGGGCTCTGCCAGCTGCATCTTCCCCCTCCTTGGCTGCACCCAAGAGAGCCATGCCTGCCTCCCCACTGGGGAGCACTGTGACCCCCAAGCGTACGCCTCAGGTGCAGCTGGGCACCCTTTTGCAAGCAGATCTGCACAGGGCCATGTCTAAGGGCTGCTGTCCATCCTACCCGGCACTGCCAGAGCCCCTGCAGAGCGGGGCCAAGCCTGGGGAGCTGTGGGGGACCAAGCAGGGAAGCCCTGGTCCCCATTCCCCGCGGCTACGGGGATGCACGTGGTACAATCTCCCTTGGTGACTGACTGCATCGCAGCCTGCGCCCGGATTCAGCTGGATTCGTCACCGCGGGGAGATGTTCCTCGCGCATGGTGGCAGGAAGAGGGGGAGGGATGGCTGCCCCGGTGCCGCAGGCAGCTCGCCGGGCGAACATGCTGTGTGGGGCCGCGGGCAGCCATGGCTCAGGTTGAAGCCTGCCCACCAGCATCTGCTAGCAGCCGGGACCCGACACGGCACAGGCCTTGGAGAGCAGGGCTGAGAGAAGCCAGAGCTGCCGGGACCTGGGGAAAGGCACCTCCAGAACATGCAGGCATCTGTCCGCAAAGCTGGGCTGTGCTCAGGGCCCCAAGGGCAGCAGGGAGCAGCAGGAAGCTCCCGTGTCCGCTCCTTGGGACCCCGCTGCCCTCAGCCCCTTCTCCAAACAGCAGTGCCTGGTGCTCTGCGGTGCTGGGGAGGCCTCATCCTGCATGCTCCTCCGGCCGGTCAGAGCTCCAGGGTGCTGGAAGATGCTGCCTGGCTCACAGCCAGCCAAGCCCGTTTCTTGCTTCATCCGATGTATGAGGAAATGTTGACAGAAGAGAACAAACACCTCTGCCTGTTCCTCCCCTGCCTGCCTGGGTACCATCTGCCCAAACATCTGCTGGCTGCCTGCCCCCCAAGCCATGGCCCCTCCAGCTTGTCACAGCCAGGGCAGCCAGGGCTGCTCGGGGATGCCAGGGCCCCATGAGCTGCCTCTGAACCTCTGCCCTCGGCTGCCTGGCCAGCTTAGGGATGGTGAAGTGGCCAGCTTAGTGATGGTGGAGCAGCCCTGGGCTGGCAGGACCCTCCTGGGGCCACCCTGTTCCACTGCTGGCCCCAGCATCACCCCACGGTGCAGGGGTGCTCCCCACCACCCAGCCCCTCTTCTCCCCTGGCCTGCCGCCCCCGCTCAGCTCCCCGCTATCACTCGTAGGCTGCTCCCCCACCCCGGAGCCCATCTCACCCTGCCCCCGGCAAGCACCCACTCCCCCTTCTCGCAAAGCCCCCCGCCCCCGCGCACAGCACCCTCCCTGCAGCCCACCCGGGAGCCCCCCTACCCCCACGCACCCGTGCAGGGCCCCCGCGCTCCCCCTCCCCCCGCAGCCCCCGGGCCGGGCTGCCCCGGCGCACCTGGAGCCGGTGCGTGTGCAGCAGGTAGCCCCGCAGGAATAGCCAGACGAAAGTCCGGAGCAGCCCCGGCCCCGGTAGCTCCTCCGGTCCCTTCAGCCGCGCCGGTCCCGCCGCCGCCGCCGCTGAGCCCCCGGTCCTGCGCGGCAGCCCCGGGGTGCTGCGCGGCGGCGGCGGCGGGCGGGGGCGCAGCAGCAGCGGCAGCAGCGGCCGCCGGGCCCCGCCGCTCGGGCCCGCCATGCTCCGTCGGCAGCGCACGGGACGGGGCGGGGCGGGGAGCCACCGGGGGCGGTGGGGGGCGGCACCGGGGGCGGCGCGGGGGGCGGTGTGGGGGCGGCAACCGGGCAACCGGCGCCGGGCACCGCGCACCGGCAACTGAGCATCGCGCACCGGGTGCTGCGCACTGGGTACCGGCCCTGGTGCCGGCTGCTGCGCAATGGGTACGGGATACCGGCTGCTGCACAGCAAGGACCGGGCACCGGGCAGCGCGTACCGGGCACCTTCTGCTAGTTGCTGCACACCTGCTGCTGGACCATGGATACCGGCTGCAGTACCGAGTACCCGTTACGGCACACTGGATACCAGGTACAGCACACCAGGCGCCACATGCCGTACACCAAGTACTGGACACTGGACCCTGCCCAGCAGCATCACACACCGTGCACCGGGTGATACGTACTTGGAACTGGCATCAGCAGTACGCAGTGCCGTGTGTCAGGTACTGGATGCCATGCACTGTGCACTGCACAATGGCACCGTGCACCCGGCAGCTGGCAGCCGGCGCTGGCAAGGTGTGGTAGTGCAGCACCGCAGCACCCTGGGCACATTGTAGTGTGTGGCACCAGCACCCGTACCAGCATCAGGTGCTGCACGCCAAGCACTGCAAATGGGCAGCGGGTGCTGGGCTCTGCTCACCAGGCACCAGCACCAGGCACCGTGCATCATGTGAACAGCGGTGGCATTGCCCTCTGGCACTGGGTAGTGCATCCCAAACACTGCACACCCTACAGCGGCACCAGGCTCACCACTGGACCTGCTCTTTAGGGCTGCTGCCCCTCCTGATCGGAGCCCTTCTGCCCTTTCTCCATCCCCTGCCTGTCTTACCCCTGTCCTTGCCTTGATCCCCTGCAGTACAGGATGGTGCCCTGGGAAGCTGGGTCCAAGCTGTCCCATGGGTCTCTCAAGCACTTCCTCTGGGCACTGCCAGCCAGGAGCCCAGCTAGGGAGACCTTGGCATGCCCAGTGCAGCTGGCTGGCAGCCCACCTGGAGGCAGGTTTGGTTTGTCTTCACACCAGGGAGAGCATGGCACCAGCTCCTGCCTCAGCCTGGTGCAGTCAAGCTGTCTAGACCACAAGCCGGGCTCTGCTGTGGCAGTGGGCAGGGCCATGGGTGCAGGGCATGTCCCCTCTGTCCAGCCTGGCACTGCCAGGCCTTGGGGCCGTGGGGTAGGTCACTGTTCTGCCCGGGTGCCACTCCCGGGGCAGCTGGCACCGTGCGTCTGGCTGGGACATCCCAGTGCTGATCATTAACCACCCTTATCGGGTGGCGGGTTCAATGTCCTGGACAGGGAGGTTTTGTCCCCAGGCTGGGTAGGTATCTCAGAGCCCCATGCGTGGCTGTTGTCCCCATTGGCCTTGCCGCACTGTGGCACGGGGCTGTCCCGGGCTGGGCTCCAGGCACGATGTGCCTGCCAGCGGGGCCGGGGCTGGCAGTGCAGGGGCCGGGCACCCCTGTACCCGTGGCACCCCAGGCTGGGACAGCCAAGCGCGAGCGCCTGCCGCCATCTCATGGCTGCTCCCAGCCAGCTCCGCAGCTGTCCCTGCCGCAGCGAGGCCCAGAGCCGCGAGCAGCTGGAGACCCCAGGCCCAGGCGGGCTGGGGGCTGTGCAGCCGGCACCCGGGCGCCTGGCGCCCTTGCTCCCCGCGGCAGGACACCCCTCGGCCTCTCCGGCCATGCTGTGGCAGCGGTTCCCCTTGCTGAGGGGTGGGATCCCACCACCTCTTTCAGTTTAAATCCATCGCCCCTTACAAAAACCACAGGCCCTGCTAAAGTGTCTCTTCATTTTTCTTATAAACCCCTTTACAGACTGGAAGGCTATGACAAGGGCTCCTTGAGCCTTCTTTTCTCAGGTTGAACAACCCCAGCTCTTCATGGGAGAGGTGTTCCAGCCCTCTGGTCATTTTTGTGTCCCTCCTCTGGACCTGCTTTAACAAGTCCATGCTTCTCTTGTACTGAGGACCTCAGAGCCGAATGCAGTACTCCAGGTGAGTCCCACGACAGCAGAGTGGAGGGGGAGCATCACCTCCTCGGCCGTGTTTGCCTCAGTGCTGTTTTGTGATCCCAGATACAGTCGGCTTTCTGGGCTGCAAGCACACATTGCCAGCTCATATACTATCTTTCATCCACCAGTATCCCCGGGTCCTTCTATGCAGGGCTGCTCTCCATCCATCCATCCATCCATCCATCCATCCATCCATCCATCCATCCATCCATCCATCCATCCATCCATCCATCCATCCATCCCCCAGTCTGTACTGCTGCTGGGGTTGCCCCGACTCGGGTGTAGCACCTCGCACTTGACTTTATGGAAGGACAGGCTTTACCATCCCAGCTCCGACCGGAGCGGTCCACGGGCCGGTCCCCGCTGCCTCGGCAGCCCGGCTCCTTCCAGCTCCCGCCGCTAGGCTGTGCTCCCCGCCCTCGGACCGCGGGCGGCGGAGGGGGCCGGCCGGGGGCTCCGCCGGGGCCGGCCGCTAGGGCCGTGGGGGTGGCCGTGCAGGAGGGGGGGGTCGCGTGAGTCACCCCCCTCCCCGCCCCCGAGCCGCCCGGCGGGGACTTCCGAGGGGAAGCGGCTGGGCCATGACACATCCGCAGCCGGAGGATGCCGCGGGGAGCCGGGGGCATTGCCAGCTCCTGGGAAGTCCCCCAGTGCCGGGCCAGCCCTCGCCCCAGCTTGGTGACAAATGGGGCAGAGGCAGGAGAGCAACTGCTGTGTTTATGCATGGGAATGAGGAACTGGGGGTGGCAGGTCCCATCCTGCGTGTCCTTCTGCCCCAGAGATGCTATGACTACACTCATCCCACAGCCACGTCATCAGGTCCGACCTCACCTGGCCTGTGGGACTTGTGGGTGCAGAGACAGGCACCGTGGGACCCCCAGCTGCTCTGCCCCTCAACCCATCCACCACACACTGCTCATGGAGTGCTGCCTCCAACGTGGAGAGTCCTGGCTGCTGGGACAGAGGGACAGCTTCCTTACGTGACTTGTGCAGCGTCACCCACAAGCTGGAAACTTTTCCCAGGGCTGTGTCCACTAACCCCCATTTGCTCTCCCACAGCTGCTGGCAGGGGGGAAGCAGGGTGTCCCAGGGGAGGGCATCCCCTGACTCACCCCCAGGAAAACCTAGGCTGTGAGAAGGCTGAGCGTGGGGGCCCAGAGACACTTTTTCTACAGAGAGTAAATAGTCACAGCATTTAATTGGAGATGGCCCATGACACCAGCTGTGTGTCACCACACTGTCACTGCCTGAGTCATGAACCATGCTGGGGCCAGTGAGGCTGCACAAGGGGGTCATGGGAGATCCAGAGGGATGGGGACAGATGCCAGGCCTGGAGATAGCTGCTCTTCTCCCACATAGAGGGTTCAAGTGGGATCCTCTTATCCCTCTCTCAAAGGTCCCCATCCCCTCATTTCCCTCTGTCTGACCTCTTGGACCTGGCCCGGGGCTTGGCGACAGCACAAAGCTTTTGAAACAAGAGGTAAATTGACCAGCACATGATGGTCCCCCCCTCACATACTACATGGGACTCAGCACCTGGTGGCAAGCTCTGCTCCAGGCTCCCTCCCCCTTTGTGCCCCACAGGACCCCGGTGGGCTGACACCTTTCCCTGAGGACGTGGGAGCGGGATGCCAGAGCAAGCCCAGAGCTGGCGGCCCCTTATCGTGGGAGACAGGAGGCAGCCCTGGGCTGCTCTCAAGTGGTCACAGCTGATTAGTGACTTCAAGTGCCTATGGAGTTATTCTAAGTCAAGTAGGCGCAAAGGGAGCCGACCTGGGACCTGCGAGACTAGCACCGGGCTTTGCTGGGGCATCCTCCATCACCTCTGCTCCGTGCCAAGCCCTCTGAGGCAGGGAGGTGCCTCCCCTCCCTCCAGCCGCACTCCCTGTCCGTTACTCCTCCTGCAAAATGTTGTTTGCTCCAGCCCAAAGCAAACTGATTTTATCTCTCAACTCCAGTTCCCTTGGCTGTGGGCCATGGTCGATGCCTCCCACGCAGAACTTGTGAAGCCCATTCGGGGACCCGCGCACAGAGCGGGCTGTGTATGCGGCCACATGACATCATGTTTACAGCCTGCAGGGGCCCAAGGACACCCCCTCGCAGCGGCATCACTCCCAGCCCAAGCACGGTGTGCCCTTCCCGTGGCCAGACAGATGGATGTGCGGGGAGCTGGAGGGAGCCACAGCACCGCGCCTGGCTGGAGAGGGGTGGTTTCAGCTTTGCTGCACTGCAGGCCGGTCCCCCCTGCCCTGTTTCCCCTCTGGGCAGTGGAGAGCAGATCCTGCGCTAGCAGCGAGGGTGCACTGCTGCAGCGGCACAAGGTCAGGCCCTGGAGTTGTTGCCCAGAGAGAAAGGCAAGTTTTCACCCCTTGGGATGTGGATGTTCCCTACTGTCCCAGGACAGAGCTGGGCCTTTGCTGCTGCTGCATTAAATTAAGAATGTTGGGAAAGAGCAACAATGTCCACAGCCACAAAAGCTCACCAGGGAGGGCTGGGGCCACCCTTTCTCCCATCCATCCATCCGTCCATCCATCCACACTTGCATGCAGCCTTCTATCTCACAGCCATCTCCCCACCCACCTACTGTGCACTCGCCCATCCATCCATCGACAAACGCACGCGTCACTCTTCCCACCCATCCCCACACGTACCCACCCACCCGTTCAGCTAGCCACCCATCCCTCTGTCCACCCTCCTGTTCACCCCTCCATCCATCCATCACGCTTGTTGATGCCTGCATGATGCCCAACCACCTAACAGCCCTCCTTGTAGGTATGTGTTCATGCATGTACACACGTGTCTGTGTGGGGCATGCTGGCCACACAAAGCAATGCGGGCAGGGATGTCCTGGGTTGTGTCCGGCCACGGAGCAGGGGCCAGGATCGACAGTTGGGGGGAGGCAGGAGACCTGTCTAATTTAAGAACGGGCCCTGTGGTCGCTGTCAGCACCGGGCGGCTCTGATCTGGGGACAGGTCCTCATCAGCTCTGCTTGCCGCCCGCCAGCCTGACATGAAAGGGCTCTGTGCCCCGATAAGGCCCCAGACACTTGGCCTCAGAGGTGGGCAGTGCTGCAGCTGAGCCTGGGAGACCCCCAAGCAATAATCCTTGGCATGGCTGTCCCCAGATTCATTGTCACCCCAGCAGCACGGGGCTTGTGTGTTTGACTGGTCAGGGAGCTCAGCTCTGGGGGCTGCCCTCTGCTTTGGGCACTGGATCATGCCCTGTGTCACCACCAGCTCCCACTGGTGACACAGCCCCAGGGTGGGCCCCGTCCTCAGTGTCCCACTGGCTGCCACCAGCCCCTCCACCGGCTGTTACTCTGCATCAGAGTCCCCTGGCCGCAAGCGGCCACGGATGGGGACCGTGTTGTTTTAATAAGATCATTCTTCTCCTGCCGTGAGGTCTCAACCCTGGGCTTATGACATCACAGCACGCTGCCATGGAGACACCGGGATGTCACAAACACAGCTCGATGACCTCACTGCAGGAGCAGGAGATGGGGCCATCCTGGGTTTGATCGCCAATGTCCTCGGGAATAAAGGAGGGGAGGGACGCTGGGAAAGTATGTGGCTGCTGAGCGCCAGGGTGTTTGGGTTGGAAATCGTCGTGCTTTCCCCACAGCAGGAAAGGCCTGTTCCTTCCTCCCCCCATCCGCTCCCTCCCAGCGGCCAGAGCCCCCACAGCCTTGTGGCTGTGGGGCAGGGGGCTGGGGGAGTGGGGCACCCCCATCCCTGCCCTTGGGGCCATGCAGTGGGGAGCAAGAACTGGAGCTCAGTCCAGCACTAAGGCACCAGCTTAGGGGCAGAGGGTGCAGTGTCCCCAGGAAGGATGGGGCACTTGGGGGGTGCTTTGTCCCAGGAGCAGAATGGGGACCACTAGGGATGCTCTCGCACAGGGCAGAATGGGTTGGTGTCGGGGGGGAGGTGTCCTCTTCCCTAAGGGAATCCCAGCGCTGTGCTGCTACATGGGAACATGATTCCCCATCACAGCACCCTGCAGCTGGACCCCAAAGCACTCTTGGCCCTGCCCAGCCACGCAGCAGCTGTCCCTTCCCCAGCCCATAGCCAGCAGCATCTCCTGGGGTCCAGCCCCCACTGCCCCATGATCCTTTCCTGCCACAGTCCAGTTCTCCATCCTCTGCACTCAAACCTTGCCACTGTAGAAACCACAGCTGGCTGGGGGGACACCCGTCCCCCTGCCTCTCTGCTGCTCTCCCCCTGCATCCCCCATCATTAATTTCCATCAGTGGCCAAGCAAGGCCAGGGCTGCCCGGGGGTGGCCGAGGAACACGGCGCTTTCCCCTGATAGCAAAAATAAATACATTAAAATTCTTGCAGGAGGCAGAAGAATGTGGGACGGCAGGAAAAAATTGTTTTATAATTTGTAATAACACAAAAGCTTGGGGGGGGGAGTTGAGCTGCGAAAGGCAAGGGAAGGCAAAGACAAAGGATCAGCTACGGCAGAGAAGGTTGCTTCATGATGGTGGTGGCATCCCTGTCACCCATAGTCCTGGCTCGGTGTCACCACTGTGGCCTTGTGTCCTGAAGGATGTGGCCCTTTGGGTCTTGTTGCAGAAGGGGGGTAAGCAAAATCCTGTGGCTGGGGGAGCAGGCAATCACCCCCTGGATGCTTGAGCAAGTCTCAGCAGCTCTGTGCCTCAGTTTCCTCTTTCCTAAAAGCAGATTTTTATGCAACTGGGAGAAAAGCTGGGAGGCAGGGGCAAACCCTGTGCATCCACAGGGCAAACCAGGGGAGCTGGTACAGGCACAAGGGAAGGAGCTCATCTTTGCCCACCCTGCTCCACCAGCCCCTCTTGGGCGGGAAGGGGGGTTTGCAGCAGGACTCAGGTGGTGGAAACCATTCCCATATACGTGCTGGGGGCATCACACACACCCCTGGCCCCTTCCAGCCTTGCACAGAGCTGGGACATGATAAGGCGAGTCACTGTGCACCAGCCGCACCTGCTCGCCAGGACAGGGCTCCCCCTCCTCCCGCTCCCCTCTTCGGGGCAAAATCAAAGGGATTTTTCTGCCCTTAGGAAATCAGATAAAGGCTTCTCACCTGCCTTGCGCTGCCTTTGCGAGGAGGCCGGGTGCTCACGGGGGGGGGGACGGGGGGGACAGAGGGGACAACAGGCACTTTCAACACACTGGCAGATGAGCTGTGCATTGCAGCGAGCTGCCGTGGAGCTCTGCCCACAGGGGCTGGGGCCCTGGGCACAGTGTCAGCGTGCCCCCAGCCTTGGCAGGGATGTCTCCTCTCCAAAAGCTGCCCATTGCTGACTTTCTCCCTAGATTCGAGGTGATGGGGCTCCTGTAGGGCAGGTAAGATGGAGGCTGGTGGGTGAAAGCAAAAGGCACCGGGGACTGTAGTGCAGCAGCCCAGATGCAATGCCCAGCTCAGAGAAGGTCCCCATGTCCCCGTGCTGCAGCCAGGACAGCTCAGTCCTAGTCACCATGCCAAGGGTGCAGACTGTGAACCCAGTACCCGTGTGGGAGGGTAGGGAAGGAGCAGGTGGGAAACCTCTGGAGGTGGTGGGTGTCTTACCTCCTGCACCCAGGAGGGAAAGGAGAATCGTGTCAAGTCACAGATAAAACCTGAGTCATTCACCATCAAATGCTGCTAGCAAGGGATGAACGTACCTGGGTTAAGGAGAGAAGCTGCTGGTGATGGGGGGAAGAGGAGCAGCGATGGGCAATCCAGGGGCTAGAGATGGACAGGAGATGGGGGGTGGTACCCTCCCAGGAAGCAGGGCAGAGCCTGAATCGCTGCTGGAGGGAGGGGTGAGCTCACCAGCAGCAAGGTTGCTTTGCTTTGCCCATCACTGGTGGCACAGGCTCCATTTGTCTCAGGGTAACCCAGTGGGCTGGCTGGGTGCTCAGCAGAGGTGAGTGCAGAGATGGACCAGGACCCCCCATGGCCTGGATACTGCAGGGCTGGGAGCTGCATCCCCAAGCTCTGCTGTGTCACGAGCGGTGCAAGAAGCAGAGACCCAGGGCCCTGGGCTGAGCCCGGGGAAACTATTCTTGGGGCTGCTCAAGGGGGACAAAATTGGGGTGGCACCTTACTGGCACCAGCTCCTTCTGTCCCCAGCCGTCCAGCCCTGGTGTGGACCACCACTACCTCCTCCCAGGCCCCTCAGCTTCCTCCTGCCCCAGGCAGCTCCTACTGCCTGCAGTGATCTGGTGCTGGGGGCTGTCGGGCTGTCTCCCTCCTGGGTCCCGGCTGCACCTGAGATGAGATCACTACAAACAAGCCGGCTCTCCCTGCACTCTTTTTCCACACTCTTTGCTCCTGGGGCTTGCTCCCATCATCCATCTGCATGCCCCCCTGCCCCAGGGATGTCTCTATGGCAGAGCTGGAGCCAAATGATGCTTGGTGGGGGTCATTCCTCCAGTGTCCTCAGGCAGGACAGACTGGTCCGAGGGCAGGCAGGGCCACGGAACCAGGCTTGTGCCAGGTGGACCCAGTCCAGGGGCAGGGGCCAGGCAGGGCTGTGCTGGGGGGCAACACAGGGATGCCAGGTTTGGGCAAGACCATGCCAGGGGTATCAGGGTCGGGCAGGAGAGCAATAAGCAGGTACCAGCGGGAGCCTTGAGGCCAGGCTGGTTTTGTCAGTGCCACACCAGGACCCTGAGTGGAGCCACGCAGGGCTGTGCCATGTCAGGTCCCCCGGGGCTGTGGGGGACAGGGCTGTGCCAGCCGGACCCCGCTAAAAGGGGTGCACGTCCAAGCGCGGCGCCGGGACGCGGGGCCGGGCGGGCTGCGGCCACCGTCCCGCTGCCGGAGCGTGCCCGTGCCCGTGGCCGTGGCCGTGCCCGCGCCGTGGCCGTGGCTGGGCGCCGGGAGCCGAGCCTGGCACCCAGGAGTCCCCCCGCCTGGCCCGCCCTGTCCGTCCCCCCGGGCTCCGGTTTCCCAGTCGGAGGCAGATGCTTTCGCAGCCCCGTCCCTCCTCCTCCTCCTTCTCCGGAGCAGCCGCCGCGCCGCGCTCCAGCCGCCCGGAGGTGCCTGCCCAGCCCAGCCCCAGCCCAGCCCCGCCGGCCGCGGTGCCCGCCCGCCCCGGCCCGGCGGAGGGAGGCAGCGGGCACCCACCCGCCGGGGCCCCGGCCGGACCCTCGGGCGGCGGCGAGCCCGGCTGCCTGGCTCTCCGCGGGGGGCGCGGAGGGGGCTCGGCGCTCCCCTCAGCCCTGGCAGGATGCTGCCTTCCTCCCGGACCCAGCTGGGGCTCTTCTTCATCCTCCTCTGCCCCGCCAACATCATCGGGCTCTGGTGGTGAGTAGGACATCCCGGGGTGAATGCCGAGGGGGTGCTCAGGGTCCCTCGGTCTTCGGGGGTGGTCCCCCCACGCCAGCTGGGGGACAACAGAGCCCTTACACCCAGGGCACCCCTTGGGTGTGGACTGCTGCTCGCTGGCCAGGCGGATCCAGTTGGGGACACCCCCAAACTGTCGGGGATCAGGCACACGAGCGCGTCGAGGACAGCAGGCTGGGGGACCCCCAGGGGTTTGGGGCACCCAGGTCCTGCAGAGAGAGCTGCAACCTGCCTCCCTGCACCCCAGGCCCACAGCTTGGGAGGGTTGTATGCCTGAGGGGAGTGGAAGGGGGGATAGGGGCCTCAAAACCCCTCCAATAAGTCAACTTTAATTAAAAGCCCGAGGGTCCCTACAGTGTCCCCTCCTGAGCAGTGGCCTGGACATGGCGGGGACAAAACCCCTGTTTGTAATGGTGCCTTCATCAAAGGCAGAGACGGTGCCTTGCAGGATACTGGAGGGGGTGGGGGATTCATTACAGGCACAGAGCTGGGACCCAGCCTTGGAAAGCCCAGGTATCTGTCGAAACATGAACTATTTAAATCTATTAAGAATTTCACCCAGCCTGTCTTTATCCGGTTTTAAGTGCTTAGATTCCAGCTCCCCAGCGTGCCGTCCGGGCTATCATTCATTATCTGAGGCTATTCGTCTCCACATTGTCACACTCTTTTGACCCCTAAAATAAAGCTCTCCATAAGCCTTTCCCCTCCTGGTCCCCTGCCCGCCTGCCAGTGATTTATTCTGTGGCTCCATTACCTTCTCTAGCCCTGGCTCCAGGGGTGCAGGGCGAAAGGGGGGGCCTTGGTGGGTATAAATGGCGCTGTTACAATCAGTTGTACACCAGCTGAGAGTTTGGCACCGGAGCCCAAGCTCTGTGTTTATTGCCGGGGAAGGGGTTAACACAGGTCTGAGAGGAGTTTGTCTTGGTTTTTTTGCCAGAGGAGGGGAGAGCAAGGTAGGGGGAGCCCTGGCTGGGACAGGGTTCAGGGGGCTGCTCCCTGCCACCACCTCGGGGTAGCTGTGCCAGCTTGGGGCGCAGTCCCTCTTGCTGCCCAAGAGCTGCTCATTTTCCCTGGCTAATTCTCAGACTGCTGCCCTGCACACATGGCTGTCCCTTCAGCTCTCCCTGCTTCCTCTGCCCCATCCTCATCAACACCTGCCCAGTGGGCCCTCACTCCCAAGCTTCTGGGGACATGGGTGCCATCCTGCCCATGGCTGGAGCAGGCAGGGGTGAAGTGGGAACTCACTTTGTCTCCAGTTTGGGGGCAGGCAGATGACACCAACAGGGGCAGGGTGCTGGAGTACCGCTGCCCCCTCCCTGGCTGCTCGGAGCTGTGTCTCACCACTGAGCCTGGGCCGTGCGTGTGCTGGCAGTGCCGGCTTGGGGGAGATTAGCAGGATTTGGCAGAGGAGGGCAAGGGGTCAAACTTGTTTTTTCTTCTCTTAAAAAAGAAGAAAAGGAACCTTTAATTTAAGAATAATAACCCAGTTGCACACAGCATGGCCATATACACCAGGCATCAGAGTGGCAGCAGGGGGATCACCAGCAGACACTCTGCTTTGCTCTGGAGCCTGGAGCCAGTGAGCCAGGAGGAGGTGATGTGTGGATGAGGCCACCAGCACCACCAAACAAACATGCTGGGCTTCCTGGGATGGAGCACTGGAGCAGCCAGCTGATTCACAAGCTGCTTCGCCCAGAGCCTGGGATCTCTGGCCCCCGGGGCTGAGATCATCCCTCATTTCCAGGGAGCTGTTTCCACGCGGGGGAGAGAGGTCTGGGTGCTGCCTGGCCCTTTGAGCCAGCTCAAGACAGGCATCTTCCCACGTGCCTGCTCCCAGTATCCATCCCCTCTCCCAGGTCTTGGTAGCACTGATGTCTGTGAGTTTTGCTTCTGGTGAGGATGGGTTCAGGGGTGCAGCCATGTGTTGTGCCAGGGCTCCTGGAAGCCCCAGGCCTGGTGGGATTAGTAGAGCTGTTCCTTGTCCCTGTCACTGATATATAGGGACTTCAGTGTCATGCTTTCACCCATGAACCTCTGGGCACCTGTGGGTGCTCAGCTGAGGGCGCATGTTTCCCTGAGCAGGAAAGGAAGGTCTATACTGCCTCCCCTGTCCCCACCCCTGGGTGCATTGGCTGTGCAGTGCAGAGGGACACAGGGACTGCCTGTTTGAAGCATTTTTTCCCCACACTGGCAACAAACTGATTTGTGAGAGTGACATGGCAGGGTGATGTGGGACTGGGTCCCCAGCCCAAGCACACAGCTGGGCTGGGCCACTCGTGGGCAGTAACTGTACTCATTAGGATCCTGGCAGACAGCTGTATCTACAGAGAAAGGTTCATGTGTGATGTACAAGCAGTGACATCATGCTGAGGACATCATAGCCTGAGAAAGAGCATCCTCACTGTGGTAGGATGTCCCCAGAGGGCTCACTGAAGATACAGTCACCCTTGTCCTACACCCCCTGTGCCTCTGTGTCTAAGAAGAGGCAGAATGATGGGCAGACACACCTTTCCATGACAGAGGGGAGCAGGCTGTGGTCAGTGCTGATGGGAAGATGTGTCATTCAGATGCTGCCAGTCCCTTGGTTAGTGTCAGGCTGCAGGGAAGAGGCTCCCCTTGCTCCCACCAGCTCTGTAAAATACCTTTCTTCCTCCTCCCCTCATCTTTTCATGTTTCTTATCTGTGCCCTTGTGCAACAGTGATTCCTCCCTGAGCAGGACAGATAGGGACCGCCTGGGGCTCCTAGGATGGCCCGGAGAGTGCAGGGATACAGGGCAGGCAAACCTGGTGTCTCAGGAGCTCTGGGCAGGTTCAGGACAGGATTTCAACTGAGCTGGTTTGTGGTTGAGCTGTGCTCGCAGGGATGGAGGCACTGCGGAGATGGGAGTGAGCAAAGGTGGGCTTCCCCAGTGCCCCAGTGTCCATCGGCTCTCTATGGGCACGACTGAGAGCAATCAGGAGGTGGAAGAGAGAGCAAGGGTTTAAACCATCCCAGGTGAGACGTGCTCCACTCCAGCTGTGAGTCTGAGGGGGATGTCTGCCCTGTGTCCCCTTCCCATGCATGCATGTGGGCAGTGCATCTCTAGGTTTTCATGGGGCTCCTTCAGAGGAGCTCAGGGGAAGACCTATCTGCCAGCACCCATGGCTGCACCCTTGCTTGAAGGGGTCCCAGGCTTGTGCCCCCCAAAGCCACACCTTCTCCACTGCTTCCCTGACCAGCACCCACACTGTGCAGAGCCTGTAAGGGCAGGCTGCCGGGCTGTGGGCCCTGCCTGCGTGCCTTGGGGTGAGCATCATGAGTCACCCCCCGGGCTTGCTGACCAGCAGCCCACGGCCCCCCACAGCGCCCAGTAGACAGGGCTGCCCAGCCATCCCAGGCATGCCTTCACCCCCGGAGCAGTGTACAGCAAAGCACCTCCCAGTGTGGGAGCTCCTTCCCGGTGCCACCTCCTTGTGCCCCTTCTAGGGCAGCCACTGACCCGTGGGGTTTTTCAAAGGGAAAATGTTTCCCTTGCACTCTTTGGGATGGTACTGGTTCCAGAATTGGGCTACTTGTGTCCTCTGCTGAAGACAACTGAGCTTTCCTCCATGCTATCCCTCATCTCTGCTCCTGGTCACTTCCACTCTCCCCCAGTGACACCCAGGCTGCCCAGCCCTGCCCTACACATGCCCCAGGCTGGAGGGCTCGGTTGGCATTTGCATCAGAGGCTTGACCCCTTCAAATCCCCCTCATGCAGGAGGGTGCTGGGCAGAACTGGGCATACCTCCATACTTGCTCAGGATGTGCAGGGTCCTGCCATCACATGTGGCACCCACATTTGGGCATATGCTAACCCAGCCCTCGTGCTACCCTAGCTCCAGCCTCCACCATCACCCAGAGAAAGGACACGGTGACCACAGGTGGGTGGACCCCTTTCTTCTCACTCCAGCCCTTCCAGGGCTTGGACACGGCTTTGGGACTGCCACCTCTGTGGTCACATTCTCCCTCCATCCCCTCCCAGTACCTGCAGCACAAGCTTGGACAGCTCCTGGCCACGAGCGCCTGGCCTCGGTGTGACCCTGCAGCCAGCAGATCCGTGGGCTGATGCCATGCCACGCCAAAGCCTCTTTCCTTTGGGCAGTTTCCCAGCTGTTTGCATGTGGTCCTTGCCGAGGAGGTACGAGGAGGAGGGCAGGGAACAGGCTCCCACTGCATTTTCTTCTCCCTGGGTGCCCCCAGTGCTGTTCAGCAGCCAAGCCCCAGCTGTGCCCCCAAGGGCAGTGACTTGCTGCTTACTCACCCCCCCCCTCCATGCGCCTCCTGCTCTGCTTTCCGTGCCTGGCTGCCCTGGTTAGTGGCAGCACCCACGCATTGCCCCCGGTGAGGGGCCGGGTACCCGCTGTGTGCTTGCGTGGGTTGAAGGGAAAGCTCAAGGGTGAAAATTCATGTCGTCCCCACTCCTTGCCCTGTTTGCACAGCTTGGAAAGAGATGGGCTCCGATCGGGTCCAATTTCATTGCAGGGCTGTCACTGAGTGTGACACTGTTAGGTGGGATGCGGGGTGACCTGTCTTCCCAGGGATGGAGCTCAGCTTTCCAGGGCTGGAATCCTGTGGCTCTCACCTCTCCAAGCAGGTGGAGAAGTGCCTGTGGGCTCCAAGTGATGGGCTGCGTACCCTGGCAACCTGTATCCCTCTCCTGAAGGCATCCAGGGTCTAGAACGCAGACCTGGATGCAAGACAAGCCATGCCCTTGCTACCTACCCCACAGCAGGGTCCTCTTGCCGCATGGGAATGCCCAGGCAGCAGTACTCAATGGGTACAGACCCGGCTAGTGCCACATGGAGCTGGCATGGCACAACTGTCATTCTCCCTCAGGGTTTCAGGGCTGTCAGGACCAAAGGAGACATTTTTCCACCCAAAATGCATGTGCCATTTTGCTAAGTCTGACCATCCTTTTCCTCGCCCCATGGCTCTTCAGCCCCTCTCCATCAGCTCCCTGCAAACTGGGAACCCACCGGCTCCCCTCAGTCATGGTCTTCTGGCAGGCACCAGGAGAAGCCCTACTCCATATCATACCCATGTCTAAGAGGAAGCTGGTGACTTGTGCTCCTTGGTCTACGATTTTGGCTGGGAACAAGACAGGGACATACTGGAACCTCTGTGACCCTAATCTGGGCTGGAAAATCTGGTGATTATGGCTCTTAGGAGCCCATGGCTCTGTTGCAGTGAGGACAGCATCCAGAGCACAGGGGTTGCATCAGAAGCCTCGGTGACTCCTGTTTCCTGTGCGTCACTGGGACGGGGCTCAGGCTGCGGCTATGGCAGACAAAGGGGTGACAGCAGTGGGTTGCAGCTCCTCTTCTGTGCCTCAGTTTCCTCTTTCAGCAATGGAGTTTGTTTGCCTTACACAGGGGTGCTGGGAATCAGGTGGGAAAGCAGGGCTCATTGTCCTGGCTCCTCTCAGGGTGAGGCAGCAGCCACCCGGCGGCAGTTTCGGCAGCAGGCAAAGGGCACTGGGGGCAGGTGGGAGGGATGCTGCTGAGGCGCTGAGCCCGGCTGGGGGCTGCCAGGCAGGAGGTGCCGGGGGTCCGGGGTGCCCCAGGCAGGTTATGGGGAGCTGGGCTGGCGACCTGGTTCCTTCACCAGGGCAGGGGGAGGAGTGCCCGGCAGCAGAGGTGGGGTACCTTAATTGTAGATGCGGGAGGCCTTGGAGCAGGACAAGCTCAGGCAGATCTGGGCCCTGCGCCGGAGCCCTTGCCAAAGCGGTAGCAGTTTGGCAGCATTTTTCTTGCCCTTGTCTCCCCCCTGCCCCCCCGCCCCAAACCCTCCAAAGGAAAACAGCTTTTGGGCTCCCAGAAGCCTCCCCGCGCCAGAAAGCAGAGCCCAGCGGAAATTAATATTGCACTGGACTTAGGCAGCCCACCCCATGCCTCGCCGGCGTGACTGGTGAGCTCCTGTGCGCTGCCGCTGGCCCTGCCGCTACCCGGGCCATGGGTGGGGACCCCTGCGGTGCCGGCGAGCCACCCGCCGCCCCCCAGCCCTGCGGGGCTGCGCTCTTCTTCCCGGCCTGATCTGGTGGGCCGGGGTGAGCCGCAGTTCAGCATTTGATCTGACGGCCCCGGGGGGCTGGCGCATCGTTTTTATATGAGTACAAAGAGTCGTCTCTTAATGAAAGTCCTGTCCCGGCTCCCCTTCTTCCCCACCCCACCAGAGCAGGAGGCCAAACCTCTGCCATCCTGTTGAGGATGTCAGGAGCCCACGGTCCCCAAGGGGGGTGTGCTGGAAGCCTGGCATGGAGGCTTGAATCCTCATGTGTGTGGTCATCGTGGGATAGGACCGGCCAGGCTTGCTGGTGACTTTCCATGTGGGCCTTAATGTCCCCATCGATGGGGGACCTGCACCAACCCAGCCACAGTCCTGATATGCTTCCCCAGCTGCCCCATCCCTTTGCAGAGGTGCCTGTGCCTCACGCAGCAAATGGAAACCAAGCTGTGGGGAGAAAAGGGAGATGGGTGCTCCCCAGCAGTGGTGTGGGCTTGCCTCAGTTTCCCTGCTGGAGGTCACCTTTACAGCCTGTGCCTCTCAGTTGAGCTGTTTAACCCTTTAAACCTCCAGCCAAAACATAAAGGTTCCTTTTCCAGGCTGTGTGAGAGGGCACATCCTCCCCAAACCCAGCTGGGGAGGAGATGCAGGAAGCTTGGGAGCCTGATGTGGGGCAGGGGGATCCTGGCAGGACCTTGAGCTTCTAACAAGGGGCTTAGAGGGGGTTTGCAGCAGGGGCAGGATGGCAAAGTGAAGTCCTGCAGCCTGGTGTCTTGAACACAGACCCCCAGCTGTGCAAGAACGAAAAGGAAACCCAGAACATAGTTAAACAACGAGAATCAGCTTGTGATTTTTGAGCCCCTGGGACTTGGCCAGACTATAAAGGTCTGGGTTTGGAAGCTGCAGCACAGCTGGTGCTCCCCAGTGAGTGGGGCTGCTGGTAGCACAGGCTGCCTGGGTGCTGCTCCCCAGGGGACCCCAGGGGATGTGATTTCACGTTTTTTGGACATTCCAAAATACTGGGGGATTCTGAGTCCAGCCCTGGGGTCCTGTGGGCATCCACAGCCAGGAAAATAATGCTGTTGAGCAGTACGAGCTCTGAGCCCACAGGAGCAGCGTTAGAGGTGTGGGGGAGCTGGGTGGGGCCGTGTTTGGGGTGTGCTAAATTCTGGTGGTCCGTGGCTGCGCAGTCTCCATGCCACAGGACCAGCAGTGTGGCATGCCTGCCCACTGTGGCTCTGGTGTTGCCCACGGCAGAGCTGGAGCATTGCCCTCGCCAGCACAGGGCATGGCACTGGCAGGCTGTGCAGCTGCATGAGCCGTGCCGTGGAGGGCACTCCAGGCAAAATGTGTGGGGAAAGTACAGGAGTTTCTGTAGCCAGCGGCATGCTGGGGAGCACAGCGTCATGCTCAGACTCTGCCTCCCAGCCCAGCCAGGCACCTCGCTCCAGCTGTGCTGGCAAGGAGGAGCTGCTTCTGACAAGGGCCCAGCTGAGACTTGCCCTCCTGTGCTGGCACCAACAGGGTTGGCAATGCCACCTGCATCCCTCCCTCACGCGCTCGTGCCCGCCTGCGGCTCTCTTCCCCCAGGGCCAGTGCCTGGGTAGGGGGAGGCAAGCAAGGGAGCCTGGCCAACAGCCAAGGGGTTTTATCACTGGCAAGGCCACTCAGCTCGTCTCCCACGGGTAAAGCAGCGAGCTCCCCAGAGAGGGGGAGGCACACCAAGGGTGCTGGCTGGGCTCCCTGCTGTGCCCGTGGGGCTCCGGGAGCTACAGCTGCGCCAGGCATTGGTCACACCATGATGCCAGGGCTGTGCTGGGTCAGCACCAGACTCAAAGAGCAGGTGCTGAGCAGCACAGCATCTCTGCCATCTCCCACTGGGGACACTGCCATGACCCCCAGGGATGTCCCCAAAGGCTTTGGGTGTGGAGTGGCATGGGCTAGCATCTTCCCCCAGCCAGTCCCACAGTTGGGGGTCTCTCCCATTCCCCAACTGGCTGGGCAGGGCAAGATATCCCCTGGGTGCTGGCATGCAGATGCCACCCATACCTTTTGTCCTGCCTTCCCTACATACCTCTCCCTGTCCCCTTGTCACCTAGGCTCAGTGCTGAGCCGGCACTGTCCCACAGCCACGCTCTGTCCCTGGGAGCAGGTCTGGCCATGCTCCATCCCCACCCTCGTTCCCCCTGGGCTCGGGTGCTGGTTTTGCTCTGCTCGCTGTCCCCTCCTGCAGGGCAGTGGGGAGCCCCCTGGTCATGGACCCCAACAGCATCTGCCGCAAGACGAAGCGGCTGGCAGGGAAGCAGGCGGAGCTGTGCCAGCTGGAGCCAGAGATCGTGCAGGAGGTGGCTAAGGGCACCAAGCTGGGCGTCCGGGAGTGCCAGTACCAATTCCGCTTCCGTCGCTGGAACTGCACCAGCCACAGCAAGTACTTCGGCAAGATCCTGCAGCAGGGTAAGGCCAGCGCTTCCTCGGCCTCCCATCTCCCAAAAAGCCTCCAGCCACCCGGTCAAGCACCTCCCCGGGACCCCTGGAGCAGAGTCTGGGCGTGCAAACCTGTGAGTGTGTGTGTGTAGGGGGTTGCTCAGTGCTCCCCGGTGCAGTCAGGCTGAGGTTTTACTGCTGGGACATGTCTCCCGGTGTTGTAATGAAGCAATTACCGATGCTCCCAGACAGCGCGGGGCTTCACAAAGCCCAAGAATGCACCCTCGTCTGGCAGTGATTTACTGCTCCCTCGGGACCCCGGGGTGTGCTGGGGGAAGGGGCCCGGGTGGGATGCAGTATGCAGCCACTGGGAGCTGCCCCTCGCCCCATGGGTGCCCTGCAGATCCCTCCTCCTGGCCTTACAGGGGGCAGAAGAGAGGAATGCTTGCTCCCATCCTTGCATCCCTGGGTGGGCACCCTGATGTCACCCCGAGAGACAGGGGCGGGGTGACAGGGAGGGATGGGCACGTCCCAGCCAGGT
Organism: Falco cherrug; assembly: GCF_023634085.1. Classification (NCBI taxonomy): domain Eukaryota; kingdom Metazoa; phylum Chordata; class Aves; order Falconiformes; family Falconidae; genus Falco; species Falco cherrug. Next base: position 25,939,141 of record NC_073704.1, on the reverse strand, counting down.
GGCTACAACGGTGCAAGCACAGCCCAGCTGCATCAAAGCCAGAATAGGAGCAGAGCAAGGGAGCACCTGTGAGCCTGTAAGAGACAGGAAAGCCCTGCCATACTCCTCGGGGAGAGAGGCTGGGAGGTGGATGGGGAAGGGGGGATACTTGAAGCACCTTGGGCTGGTAGGGCCACTTAATGGATGGTGAGTTTAGTCTTGCCCTTTTTCCCATGTTGGTCCCTGTGCCGGGGCAGATGAAGATGCTGAAGCAAGCCCTGGTCTCCTCAGCCATCACATCTCCTGCTGGTGCATCTGCTGGGCCAAGGCAGAGTGGGTATGCCCTTGGGCCTTGCAGGGAGGTCAGGGTGGCCTCCATGGGGACATTGGCAAGAGCAGAGTTCCCAGGGTACTCAGCAGCTGCAGGTACCAGTGAGGGCAGAGCTGGGGCCCCAAGGGAGACATGGGCCCATGACAGAAGGGCAGGCTCATTTAAGATGCTGATTTGTAAGTGTGGGTTCCCCCAATGCAGGAAGGTGTATTCAGTTGAAGGGCAGAGAGCCAAGGCACATGAGGGACACTCCTGCCTCTGGAGTCACCTATTTTCACACCAACCTGACAGCGAAGCAGGTGGGATCTGTGCCAGGCAGGGCTCCAGGCTGTAAGTGGGGTGGTGCCAGCATGCCAGGGCCAGACCAGTGGTGTGTGGGTGATGCTGGCAGATAAACTGTCAGGTGCCCAAGGTCAGCTTGGGTTGGAGGAGACACAAACACATCCCGCATGGGGATACCAAAGGAGCCACCATGCTGTTTGACCCAGCCTCGTTGCTGGGGTGGTGGGGATGACCAATGTCATCTGAGGTCCTCAAACCTGAGGACAGTGGTGAGTTTGGGGGCCTCTGGCACTCTGAGGACATGGGACATGCCAGCTAGAGGCATGGAGGTCCCCAGGGCTGCATCATGGGTGCCAGAAGCAGAGAGCTTGCCCTGCACTAAAAGATGCCAGCAGGCACCATCCTCTCTGTAAGCCTGTGGGGACTGCATAAATGATCCCAGCATTTCTGAGGTTCCCAGCTGCCATCAGATAGGCACCTCCCATCCGACAGCCTCCTCTTTCCAAGGATGCTGCAGTGGGCTCTGGTTCCTGGCCATGCCCTCCCCGCTGCAGTTGTGGCCACCCCCCCTTCCCTCTCTGCTGCCTGGTGCCAGGCATGGCATGCCAGGGCAGGCTGGCTTGGGGGCAGCCACGTGTCTGGAGGAGCTGTCAGAGGAGCAGCATCCCCCGGGGGCCCTGGCTGGCAGGGTGGCATGGGGACCTCTGCCAGCGGCAGGCTGCCTGCCGAGGGTTCTGCCAGCCCCAGGCAGGAGCAGGTGGGTGGTCGTGTGTGTTGGGGGGGCAGGAGGGCCAGGGCAGGGAAAATCTGTCCCGAGGGTGGCACTGCTGGAAAGGCACTGGTGTGCCCAGTTCCTACCAACGTCGGTGGGAATCAGGTGCTGCCTGGGCTTGTGGAGGAGCCACTCGTGGAGCTGGTGCCCAGGAACCCCTCTTCGCACATTCTCCCCAAGCCAAAGTGCTGGGGATGGGGCACCCCCCAAAACACACCTTTCCCATCCATCCCCATGCCCCAGGCACCTGCTGTGTGTCACCACCTTGGGCTAGCCCTGCCCTGGCATTCGGGTGGGCAGGGGTCCACCTGGCACAGGGCAGAGAGAGTGCGGGAGCCCCCTGAGCAAGGCGCCGCACCCCCTGCTGCCAGAATCCCCCGCTGGCTGTGGCTGTGAGCGGCAGGTCCGGGCAGGGGAAAGATGCTTGGAATTTGTGTCCCGGAGCAGAGAGAGACAGGAGCAAATACTAATAATAAATAATCCTGCAGGGTGGAGTCTGTGCTGGCGGAGGGAGGGGGGCAGGCAGTGCCCTGTGGCAAAGTGGGTATGGAGGGAGAGAGGGCAGCACAGCTTCATCTCTGCCACCCTGCAGAGGGGTGAGCGGCACCCATAGTGTCCCTTGCAGCACTTCTTCCCAGGTGCCAGCTTGCAGCTGGGCATGGGGGTTTCACTGCTTGGAGGTACATTGCAGGGTAGTGTGAAGAAGCTGTGGGTACCACCTTGTCACTCAGGACCTCCCCCCCCTGCTCTCCAAGCTCCCCTCTTTCCTCCAGGACCCTACAGCTGGGGTGGAGGAACACTGGTAGGGCCTGGCCATCCCCCAAATTATGCATATCTGCTTGCAAGAGACAGCTCTTGCCCCAGGCAGCCTGATCCAGGGAGGGTGCATCAACCAGGGAATGGCACCAAGCACAGGCAAAGGGGGAGAACGAGCAGTCTGAGCCCTCATGGGATGTCGTCAGGGGGATGCCTTGCTTGCAGAGTCTTTGCCAGAGCTGATGCTGCATCCTGGCCCTGTCTGTTCTCCTGCAGATATCCGGGAGACAGCCTTCGTGTATGCCATCACGGCAGCTGGGGTGAGCCATGCCATCACACAGGCCTGCAGCATGGGTGAGCTGCTGCAGTGCGGCTGTGAGCTGACGCGGAGCCGGGCTCCCCCCTCGCCCACGGTGGGTCCGGGCATGGAGGGCACGGCCTGGGAGTGGGGGGGCTGCGGGGACGACGTGCAGTTCGGCTATGAGAAATCCCAGCAGTTCATGGATGCCAAGAGCAAGAAAGGCAAAAATGACATCCGAGCTCTTATCGACCTGCACAACAACGAAGCTGGCCGCTTGGTAAGGCCCCTGCGCGCCCTGCCCTCTGCAAGAATCATCCCCATGTGCCCCTACCCAGCTCAGCCCTCCACTTTCATCTCCCACAAGCCATGTAACTGCACCAATTTTGAGTGAAATATGAATCAAATATCTTCCAGTAGCCCTTTGCAGGTGCTTTGGAACCCCCCCGTGCCCCACCCCAGCACCCTCCCCTGGGCCAGGGCAGCACCAAGAGGCAGGGTTTTGGCTGGGGGTGCTGGGCAGGAAGGTGGGGGACTGAGGGCTGAGTATCGCTGTCTCTTCCCCAGGCGGTGCGCAGCTACATGAGGACAGAGTGCAAATGCCACGGGCTGTCGGGCTCCTGCACCCTGCGGACCTGCTGGCGGAAGATGCCCCATTTCCGTGAGGTGGGGGACCGCCTGCTCGAGCGCTTCAATGGCGCTTTCAAGGTGATGGGAGGCAATGATGGGAAAACCCTCATCCCTGTGGGCGACAACATCAAGCCTCCTGACAAGCAGGACCTCATCTACTCGGCTGACTCGCCCGATTTCTGCTCAGCTAACCGTAAGACAGGCTCGCTGGGCACCCGGGGCCGCATCTGCAACAGCACAGCCATGGACACGAGCGGGTGCGACCTGCTGTGCTGTGGACGAGGCCACCGGGACGAGACAGTGGTGCTGGAGGAGAACTGCCTTTGCCGCTTCCACTGGTGCTGCGTGGTGCAGTGTCGCAAGTGCTCTGTCCGTCAGGAGCTCAGCCTCTGCATCTGACAGCCTGGGGTCAGGCTAGGACAATCTGTGGGGCCACCCCCAGGCTCATGCTGCTGCCCCACCGGGACAGAGACAGGCTGAGCCAGTGGCAGGGACAGTGTGGGTGAGCCCAGCTCTGCGTCCTGGGAAGCCCCAGCTTCCCCAAGGGACAGCGTGGGGCTGCCTGACATCCCCACAGGCCCCGAGGTGCGGGCTGCGGGCACAGAGCTTCCACTAATAAAGCTATTTAAAGCTATTTGAAGCTGGTGTGCCACACAGCTTCCTGGGGAGGTCTGGGAAGCACTGACTGCGGTACCAGGACAGGACCAACTGAAAAGCTGTCCAGCCCTGGCCATGAGTCCCCATCAGCCAGACTCCCTCCAGCCTCCCATTCCTGCTGGCCGTGCTGGGACACATGGTCATTTTTTATCCACTCTCTTCTTTTCTCTGTGGTTGTGGAGCCAGGAGATGAGTGTAGATGAGGGCGAGCCCTCTCCTTCCCTGCTCTGCAGCCCTCAGGCGTGGTGGATGCTCTACTCCCATCATCCATGGCCACCATCAGTTGGAGATGCTAGTTTGTATCCCAACACCACCTGACCTGGGATGTTTGTGGTGACCTGCAGTCCATGGTCCCTCCACTTACACCTCATGCAAGAGATATGGCTAGCTGCCCTGACACTGTGGTGATGGGCTATGAGTGTCCTGAAGGTATCTTCTATACTTTTCACTCCATCTTCAGCCACCATTGCTGCAGTCCCTACTGTAAGATCTGGCACGGAGAAGCCCTGTGGGTGCTGACACTGTTGGCTTGGTGGCATGCAAGGCATTCGCTTGGCATGCCATGGTCCACGTGCAGCCTCACCTGGCTGGCAAGGTGCCAGGCATGTCTTGGTAACCTGATCAGCCTGTGCCCATTGTGGGCAAACACACAGTGAGGAGCAGCCTGCCTGGCTGCCCAGCAGGGCAGACTGCCATCCCTCTTCTCCAGAGGTTCCAGGGGTCTCTCCCATGCTGCAAGGTGCCCGTAGAAATTGTTTTCTCCAGCCTTATGCAGCATGGGGGTTTAGGTAACTGAAGAAGGGAACATGTATGTTTGGTGCCTGCTTGGTTGGCAATGCCCCACTGGGCAGAGGAGCTCTCATGGAATGTCAGCAGACCCAGCACCTGGGCTGAGAGGTTCACACTCCTGTGCCTGCCCTCCACACTGTAGCAATGCAGGGCATGGGAATTTTGCCCATCCTCCCCTGCCAAAGGGCTACCAGGGCTCTCAATCGAGGTGGGCAATGCCCTGCATGCTGGGTACTGCCAGGCAGGGCAGGAGCAGAGCTTGCAGTGCTGGGCATGCTACAAGGCAAGGGGAGCTGCAGCGGTGTGTTAGTGATGCCCACCAGCAGGATCGTCCTCGCTTGCCCCAGGCACCCACTGAACCATTAACTCAGCCCAGCAAGTGCTGGGGTGGGAGCATCTGAATCTGTCAGCTACAGCTCTGCAGCTGGAAATTCCCTCTTGGCTTGCCCACAGCAGCACTGGGAGATGGGAGGCACATGGGGCTCCTGGGAACTTCCAGCCACACACCCACCCATGGGAATGCACGGGTGGGTGCGAGCAGGGCTGGGCAGGTGCAGGTGAAGGTACCCGTGCATGCAAGCAGGTTGATGTCCATGTGTGTGCATGCACAGGTAACAGGTCTACCTGTGTTCATGACCATATGTGTGCATGTGAGCTTGTGTGCATATCAATCAGTGTGCGTGTGAGCCCCTCATGGGTGTACAAACTGTTTTGCATGTCTGCATATAAGTCGATGAATACACAGCAAATTGTCAGCATGTTTGTGGCAGTGACACTGTCCTTGTGTGTGCCTGTGTGTGAGCATGCTTGTTTGCACATGTCTTACTGTGTTTCTGCAGGTGTGTCTGGGACAGAGAGGACATGCATGGAGGCAGGAGGGCCCTGCAGGATGGGAGATGCGGAGATGCAGGATCTGTGTGCTGGGAGTTGTGGGGAGCCATTTCATAGGCTGAGCTGGTCCCTTTGAATTAGAAACACCAGGGCACACTGCAAGCCCTGGGCTGCACATCAGGGGAGCTCAGTCCAGGCAGGTCCTGTGAAACTTTGGGTCACCCCTGCTCTCTCCCAGAGCCATCCCAGGCTGAGGCCGGTTATGGTGAGGGATTCTGAATTTTTCTGTGGCGTCAGAATCCTAGCTCTGACTCTCAGCAAGTTCCTTTTCTGGAGCGTGCCTCAGTTTCCCCACAATGAGCTACTTTCATACTCCTTAGTGCATGGACGTGGCTCTGGAGGTCTGGATCATGGATAAACCCTAGGGAAGATAGGTAGTTCTTTTGAGTAACGGATCTGACCACTGTCCTCTCTGACATTGTCCCAAATCACAGCTTCTGAAAGCTGGACACTACAAAAGCCAAAAATGTGGAGGGGGAAGAAGATGGAAAATGGAGCTAGTGCAGGGGCAAGAGGTTCTTATCTGGGGAGAGGCAAGTGGCTACTGATTGTGGGGTGACTGGTTTGCACCCCCAGGATATCTCATCACTTGGTCCATGTGTCTTGCGCCCTGCCCAACTGGGTTAGCTCTTGTGGGGGCTGCCAACTCACTACCACTGCTCCCTGCTGTCCCTGAGCTGAAAGAGCCAAATTCATTCCCTTGGTAGCCAGGAGAGGTCCTGACATAGGCAGGTGGTGCTGGTAGCCAGGCAGGGGCTGGGCTTGTCACAGTGGTCTGGAGAAGGCTGAACAGCTAGCAGAGTCCCCTACCAATGTCCCAGCTCCTCAGACACCTAGTAACCACCTCCCAGCTCCCCAGACTTTCAGGAGCTCCCCAAGAGCTCCCTATCCATTAGGACCCCACCCCAGACTCTTAGAAGCACCTCAGCAGTCCCTAGGGGCCTCTCATCCCCTTAGTAACTCCCCAGGTCCCCAGAAAAGTCCTAGGAGCTCCCCAGATTTCTAGAATTCCCCCAGCTCTCCAGACCCCTGGGAGCCCTCTGAACCCCCTCTCAAGACCCCGCAGCTCCCAGCCCCGGGGGGCGCAGCATCCCCGCCGTCGCCGTGGCAACCCGGGATGCGGAGCAAGGCGGCCGGCGCGGCGCCGACCGGCCGCCAGGGGGAGCTGCGGCACGGCACGGCACGGCACGGCACGGCACGGCACGGCACGGCACGGCACGGCACGGCACGGCACGGCGGGGGTATCCCGGGGGAGGGGGGGCGGGGGGGGACATGGGGAGTGTGCAGGGGCGATGGAGTGTGCATGGGGAACATGAGAAGTGAGCATGTGGTGTGTATGGGGGCATGGGGGAGGTGTGTGTATGGGGGGCATGGGGGAGTGCGTGGCGGGGGGGCGTACGGGGCTGTGCATGGGGATGAACGGGGAGGTGGCGCGGGGGGGTGTGTAGGAGGGCTTGGAGTGGGAATGTATTGGTGTGCACGGGGGAATGTGCGTGGGGCCGAATGAACGGGGGTGTGCGTGGGAGCTGGTGGAGGCTCACAGGGGTGTGCAGGTGGCTGTGCTGGGGAAGCTGTATGTGGGGACTTGTGTGCACGGGGGTGTACGTGTGTGGGTGTGCATGGAATTGTACTGGGGCAAAAGTGCATGGGACTGTGCACGTGTGTATGTATGAGCTCCCCGATTCCTCCCCCCAAACTCTCGGCCACATGCTTCTGGGGTAAGTGCTCAGGCAGGACCCAGCTCGGGGGGACTGCTGTGAGCCAGGGGTGCACAACTGTGGCTCTGTGGGAGCCACGTGTAGCTGGGGAGTCTGGGGGGTGTAGCTGTACGTGCGTGTGTAGCCCAGATCCCTGGTGCTGAGCAGTTTACATTGCAAAACTTGTAGGAACTTCCCAAGGGAAAAAGAGGAAGTTTATAATATTTGGGTTAAAAAAAAAAACAACAAAACCATCCCAAACCGCTGTAACATTAATGGCTTTGGTTTATTTTTTTTTTTCAAATGGGAAGAGCGCATTTTCCCTTCAGTTGCCCAAGTTGAAAACAGCCGGACAGATTAATTAAATCACACTTGAAAAATAGTCCCTCTGGACCGAGACCAAAAATAGAATGTTTTTGCCAAAAAAAGAAGCTTTTTAGGAAAATATGGAGTTACAGAGATAGGTCTATGAGGGGGAGGCTGAGAAACCCAGATATCAGCTCAGCTGAGGGAAGGCTCGGACAGCAGTGCCTGAAACCTCTGACAAACCCATTTCTCACAGTTGTGGTCCCTCTGCCTGCTCATGGCTGGGCGCTGCGCAGGGGCTGCCCGGCAGCAGAGCCAGGTCCCAGCCTGGGCTCCTGCCTGCCCGGCCCTGCTGTCCCGGGAGGACTCTAACTCTCCTCCAGGCTCTGCTGCTCCCTCCAGGGAGCTGCCTGCAACTTTCCTCCTCTGTCCTCACTCCAGCTCCCAGTGACAGATGTCACCCATGCAGCCATGGGGTCACATCCACCCTGACCTGCCGAGGAGGGTCTGGCTCATCCCTGCCTGTCGTTGGGGCTCTGCTGACCCACCCCAGCCTGCTGCTCCTGGCTCTGCCCTATTGCTGGGACTCAGGTGTGCACGGTGGCTGGCTCTGGCCAGGGGGAGATGGGTGCTGAGGGAGATGTCCAGGCCAGCCCTGCTGCAGCATCTCCAAGCACAAGGGCAAGGGGATGTGCTGGGATGCGGGGCATTCAAAGCAGGGTGCAGACAGTGGGCATGAGCCCTCAAGGGGCAGTAGATGGGGTGCACAAGGACCCCTAGATGTGCTGTTTAGGGACACTGCCTGTGAGTGTGAGGGATATGTGCCCTTCATTTTCCTTGACCCTTTGACATTGGTGTCTGACCCCCACTCTGTCCATGCAATACCAACATCCCTGGGCCAGCTGTGCTGGCATGGCGCACACTAAGCAGCATCTGCGAGGGTGGTGGGCTCTGAAGGGTGACCCCCACCTCAGCCCCACCCAGCAGAAGGGCAGGGCAGAGACCCCCTCACTCCTGGGTCCTGTTTCTGACTGCCAGCATCTCACATTATCCAAATCTCCTCCACACCCACAGCCACATTACTTACCCTGTAATAAAGGCAGCAGCCATCTTCCACCTCTGGGGAGGGGGCCCTCACTATGCATATCCCCGAGTGTGAAGCTGTGGGAGAAACGGCTGCTGAGGTGGCTCCATGCCCTGCTCACCCCGTATGGGGACCAGCACTCTCCACCCATCCCTGGGGTTGTGCATCTCCTGCAGGGGAGAGGCACCCAGGGCAGCACCACACAGATGTGCTTGGACAGTCCCATCCAGTCACCTCCCCCCAACCCCAGCCAGCAGCTTGGCCCTTTGGGAGCACTGCCAGAGGCAATGCAGGGTCTGGGATTCCCCATCCTGGTCAGACCAGCACCCAAACTAGCTCAGAGGCTGCTCTGTCATGGGGTGTCCCCCTGCATGGCCAGTCTCTGTGGTATGGGGGAGCCAGTGTGGGTGGGAGCCTGCCCCAGTGTGGGCATTTGAGGCTCCGAAGGGATGATACCCACAACAGGGCTTCAGCCCCTCTCCTGCGCCCTGCTGCCACTGTGGCACCCACTGCCAGGTGCTTGAAGGAGGACGAAGAGGGAAAGCCTGCCTCACCACAAGGATGCTCGCAGGGATGGCCAGAGGCAGCCGGATCCTGCCTCTCCGCCCAGACGTGAGGGGCACCATAGCTGAATGACAGCGCTGGGGCTGGCGTGCACCCACTGCCCCAGGCCCTGCCAGCGCCCCAGCCCTGGGCAGCCAGAGGACTGGCCGGGCCGGCCGGGTGGCCATGCAGTTGGCTCCTGAGTCACGGCAAGCAGACTCAGGCAGGTCGTGGGGTGTGTGCCAGCGGGAGGGCAGTGATGCTGGGGGCTCTGGTGCTGCCAGGCTGGGGCAGCTTGGCACGGTGACTAACGTTGCCGTAAAAGGCAGGGTGACCCCGACCCCACGCCCAGCCCTGACTCACGCAGCCGTCGCTCTGGTCCTGTGGGTGCTGCTGGGCAGGGGAGCAAGGAGAGCTGCACTGCAGGATGGTGAGGGCTGGGTGCATTGCTGACTACACGGGCTCCTGGCAAACTTCTCTTTCCTCCTCCTCCTCCTCCTCCTCTAAACCAGCCCCACTGCAGACTGCAAGCCACACAGTTCTCAGTATCCTTCTCCTTTGGCTTCCAGGTCCTCCAGGTCCTGTCTGCATCAGACTAAGTGTCTGTCCTGGTGCTTCTCCATCTCTGTCCATCCTCCTGCTTCTCCACAGTTTTAAGGTTCCCCAAAGCTTCCCCCTGCATCCCTTCAGCCCCACTCTGTGTCAGCAGAGCTGCCCCATCCTCCCATACCTGCACACACAGACTGGCTGGACCTGGTGGTCCTAGGGGCCGTTAGCCCCGCCAAGGCTGCAGAATGGCCAGGACTGAGCTTGGCTGGAGCAGGCTGGTCTCTCCTTGTGCTGCCTTCTGGTCCCATCTGTGGGCCTGAAGCCAGACTGTAAGATCAAGTGGAAGCAGCATGATATAGCACAGAGATCTCAACCCCTGCCTTTCCCTGCTGTGGGTGTCTAGGGCGTCATCCTTGGACAGCCCAAAGACCCAGAGAGATGACCAAGATCCTCTGTCCAGCGCCTATGAAGACCCTGCACAATTGTCCATGGCACAGGGCTTGGAAGTTGCTTAACCCAAGGCAGAAGGGGCTAAAGAAGAGCATCTGCCAAGAGGGAAGCGGGGAATGGAGCCAGAGAGCCATGGGCTGCATGCAAAGATGCTGGAAAGAAGTCCTGATGGACATGACAACAGAAGAGTCAGCCCCATTCCCTTGGGATTGTGGAGCCTGTGGTATGGGGTGCTGGCAGGACCTGCTCCTGCACGAGGGAAGAGGAGAGGAGCAGAGAAAGTGCAGACAGCCTGTGGGCTGGGCAGGAGGATATGGAGTGCAGACATGGAGGGATGGAGGGACAGAAGGATAGAAGGATGGAGGGAATGGAGGATGGAGATGAAGAGGAATGGATGCTCCTTCAATACCCTGCACAGAGCACACCCTGAGGCACCATGTAACCTGTTGAAGGAAGGGACCTGCCTGGATGCTTTAGCCTGGGAAGGGGAGGTCCAAGGGGTGTCCTTATGGTGCCCTGTGACAGAGAACCCTCCATCACCTTTCCTACCCTGGCTCTGGGGAAAAACACTCATCATTCCAGCTCTGAGAGCTTCCCACATCCCTGCCTCGCCTCTGTAGAGTGTGGAGCTGCTGAGGGGTGCTGGAGGTGGGAGAGAAGCTGGGAGGTGGCAGGTCCCATGGCTGCGTGGCCCTGTGTCCCCAACCAGGGGGCTGCAGCAGTGACAAGGACAGACGTGGTGCTCACAGAAGGCCCAGCTTTTGCCCTAAGTCTTGATGCTCCCATCAGACCAAAGCATCCCCTACCAGTCTCGCATGCCTGCCTGCACCCATCCCTGCTCAGAGGGGCCAGACCCTGTCCCATAGGCCCCCCAGTTCCCGAAGCCACAACATATGTTTAACCTTGTGCTTAAGGGCTTTGTCTGTGTGACGCAGAAGAGAGGCTGGAGGAAAGGCTTCACCTGGCTCTTCTTCAGCCCCAGGACGTTGCTGGGACATGAGGAAACAGGTCCCCCCCTGCCTGCCCCTGCTGTGAGCACCAAGACAGTGGGACGCAGCGGCCAGCCTCCTCCCCAAGTCAGCAGGAGCATGAGTGAGACACCCGCCCTTGGAAGCTATTATGTCATTAAGGGCTGGAGGAGGATGAAAGCATTTCCCCTCTGATTTGCCCAGGCATTTATTTGTGTGCAGGATCCTAATGAACACACAAACATCTGCGCTCCTGGAGCCCGAGCGCCAGGGTCCCCAGAACCGTGGGAGTTGTCTTCTGGTGGGACGGAGCCCCACTTTCACCAGGGGATCCCCAAAAGGAGCCCTCAGAACGTCCTCTGGTGGGTCCAGCTCAAAGGTAGTGCATGCTTGGGGTGGCCCGAGAAAGGAGGAGGTGGTGAGGATCTGCTGGGGACACCGGAGCCAGGGTGCTGCTTGGCAGAGGAAAGCTGCTCCTCTGCCTCTCCTCTGCCTGCTAAGGTGGGGGTCCAGCCAGCCTGTACCAGGATGCCAAGGGGAAATGGAGCATGGAAGCCAGGTCTTGGGTGGAAGGAGGCAGGGAGGGCAGGAGCAATGGCCTCTACATGGGGGTCCAGTGTGCGTCCCACTCATGAGTCCCCTGGTGTGCTCTGCCCAGCCCTGACATTGCACCTCCCATCAGCCAAATTCTGCAGCAAGGGGACAGACATCCTCTAGCCCCTTTGGTGGCAGGTTGGCTGACAGGAGTTCCTGATAGCACTACCAACCTCCTGTGGGACATCCCACATCACCTGCTTGGTGCTGGGTGGGGATCCAGGAGGGCAGCAGCTATGGAAAAAGTGGGATGGGTGCCAGAGAGATGCTGTGTGAGGTACCTCTCTGTGCACTCAGGGCATTGACCAAGGGACAGAAGGGTCTGTGATCCCACCTCCTGCCGAGCTGCATGGACAGAGAAGTTGGAGGACAGATGCTGGCCCTGTGTTAGTTCTCCCACCTGCCCACAGGCTAAGACCACTCTAGAGCACAGCCAAGGGCAGGAGAACAGCCAGCACCTCCAAGAACTGCAAAAGGGACCTCAGTGGGGATGACAACTCCCCTGCACCCAGGGTACCTGGGAGGGGACAGCACAGCCTTTGGGCCCAACTCCAGATTACAATTCATTTTCTGAAGGAAACACATCTTCCTCCCCAGTGCAAATAGAAACCAACACACAAGCAGCACTGGCAGCTCCCACTGGTGTGGAGACAAGGGGTGCCCGCCCCAGAGGAGAGCACTTTGCCAGGTGAGCTGCCGCCCAGCTGTTTATGGCATGAACACCACTGTGGTGTGGGCCATGGCAGCTGGGGACACCCGGGAGCTGCGGGGGCACTGCCTCCACCCCCCAGCCACCAGCAGCCAAAAGGAGCCCCCTTAGCTCCAGGTTGGGCACCCAAACTAAGGGGACACCAAGTATCCCCATGACCAGGAAGGGGCTGCATTGGGACAGACGGTGTTCACTGAAAGCCCCGTTATTCCAGGCTTTCCCAGGACACTTTTCTGTCCCCAAGGGAGCTGCAGGAGGACACAGGGACAGCCTGCAAGGCCACCGCACAGCTCCCAGATGGATGGGAGACTCCTTTGCTCAGCAGGACCCCATGAAGGTAAGTGGTGCCTAGGTGTTGGGGTGATGGTGCCAAGGACGTGCGCGCAATCTGGGTGCCCAGCTTGGGAGGGCTCATGGGGAAACTGAGCCAGGGAGTGCTTGGTGGTCCTGTCGAGGGAAGCTAGAGCCACATCCACAGCTCCTCCAAACATATCAGCCCTGCAGCGCTTCTTCCCTGACTCTGGGCTGGGGGAGCACAAAACAGGGCTGGCACCTGCACAGGATGTATGCAGCCACGCTCTGTGCCCACACACACAGAGTCACACCCTCAGCACGTGCTCCTCACACTCACATCCCTGTGCACAGAGACAGGTACCCATGTGCCTCACACCAGCCGGGACACTTTCCTGCACACCTGCAGTTCACGCTATGCCCTCATGCGCATGCCCTGATACCTCCATGCACCCCATGCACGCCCTACACCATGGACACACTCATCCCCATTCCTTGTATATCTCATGCCATGCACACCTCTCTCCCTGTGCACACTCACTCCATGCCCCATGTATTTACTTTCTGCCATGCACACTCACTCCTTACACACCCCACACCATGCACACTCTCTCTATACCCCACGCACATTACCCGTGCCATGCACACTCGCCCCACATGCTCCATACTGTCCCTATGTCCCAACCACACTCAACTCACATGGTTCACACTCACCCACATTGCATACACTTGCCTTGTGCACATTCACCCCACAAGCACTGCACACTCACACCAGGCTGCACAGTCACCTCACACTCCATGCATGCTCATTCTCACCACTCACACTTTCTTCATACTCCACGCACACTCACCCTGCTATGCATACTCACCCCACGCCATGCACCTTCTCTCCATACCTAGTGGGCACTCAACCACACCATGCACACTCACCCATGCAGTGTACACACACCCTGTGCCGCACACACTCCCCCATACTCCTGGACGCTGTGCACACACCCCCACGCCCCACGCACACTCACCCATGCCATGCACAATCATCCCACACCCTGTGCACTCACCAACAGCTGGAGCACGCTCAGGCTGTGCACATTCACCCCACACCTCGTGTATACTTATCCCATGCCATGCACTGACCCGTATTGTGTGCACTCACCCTGTGCCCTGTGCACGCTCCCCTACCCTGCGCACACTCACCCCGTGCCCACAGCATCCCTCTTCCGTGCCCTGCGCATGCTGCCCCACGCTGTGCACACTCCCCCAAGTCCCGGTGGATATCCCCCCACACCATGCACGCTCCCCTCACACCCCACGTACACCACCACCCCCCGCACACGCTTGCCCCCGAGGCCACGCACACCCGCCTTCACCAGCTCACCCCCCACGCCACGCACGCTCCCCGCACTCACCCACTCCCTGCGCGCACCGCTCCACGCCGCGCACACCCACCGCACACACTTCTCCACGCTGTGCACGCTCAACCCCCAGCCCGTGCCCACTCCCCCGCGCCGTGCCCACTCCCCCTGCTTCCCGTGCGCACTCCCCCACGCCGCCCCTACTCCCCCCCGCACCCCTGTCCTCCCCGTGCGCACCCCCCGCCCCGCGCCCGATCCCCCGCCGGCCGTGCCCGCTCCCCCCGGCCGCCGCTCGCCCCCCCGGCGCCCGCTCCCTCCCCGGCAGGCTGCGTGCGACACGCCGGCTCCCCGCCCCGCTGCCACCCTCTGCCCCGTCCTTCCCCCGCGGGCTCCTGTCTGGACGTGTCGGGACTCGGGCTCCGGGCGCTGAGTAATGCTCGGCGCAGCGCGATCCCAGGCAGAGCCGCCGCCGCTGCCGCTCCGCGCCCAGCGCTCCCGGGGCGCTCCGGCCGCGACCCTGCCCGCTCCGCCGGCGGCCCGGCGACACCGGCGGCAGGGGGCGGCGGGGGGGCCGCGGCTCCCCATGTGCCTGCGGGCCCCGCGGGAGCCGCAGAGCCGCTCGCCCGGCGAGCCCTGCCCAAGCCCGCTGCGGCCCCGGAGCCCCGGGGCGCCCTGGGGAGCGGCGGGGGAGCGCGCCCCGCGGGACGAGGGCCCCCCCGGCCCCCCGGCGCGTCCCGCCATGGGGGGCTGAGCCGGGGGGCTGAGCGCGGCGGGGCGGCTGCGGGCAGGGCGGGGGGCGCGCAGCTATCGCCGGGCTCGGCGGGCGCCGGGGCGGCGGGAGGCGGGGGGGGCATCCCGGGAGGATGGCAGAGCCGCCCCGGCGAGCCGAGCCCCGGCGCGCAGGGAGCCAGTGAGAGGGAGGAGAGGGGAAAACACAAACAAGCAAACAACCCACAACAAACAAAGCGGGCAGAGAGCAGCGCCGAGCCCCGCCGCCCCTGCCCCAAAGGCGCCCGCCCGCCCGCAGCCCGCACAGCCGCTGCCCCAGCGAAGATGCGCCCGGCCCTGGCCCACGGACTCTGCTCGCTGCTGCTCAGCCTCTGGGTACCCAGGTAGGAGCTTCCCCCCACCCCAGCCCCGCCGCCGCCGAGCGCCCCGGCCCTGCGGGGAGGGCGCCGGGAAGCCGCCGCGCCCAGCCCCGCTCCGGGGGCGGGCTGCCAGGGGGGCTCCGGGGTTGCCCCGCCACCCCGACCCGGCCCCGCACGGCTGCGGGCCCCCGCTCACGGCCGCTGTCAGGGCCGCTGCCCGCCCCTCCGCCATCCCCCCGGCCCGGCGGAGCGCCGGCGGGATGCGCGGCTCCCCCCGCTCCGGGAGGTCGTCCCCTTGCCTCCCCGGCCGGAGCCGCCCCGGCGCACGCCCTGTCTGCCTCAGTTTCCCTGCTCTCTTCGGGAGGAGAACGGGCCTCGCTGCCGGGCCCCCCCGCGGAGGCCGGGGGGATGCCGGCGGGGATGCCACTGTCGTGGGGGACGGTGGTCACGGGATGGGTGTCTTTGGGCTCCGCATCCCAGGGGCGCACACCGGGGCGGGGGATCCACCTGCGTCTCTTCCCCGGCTCCACTGATCCTAAAGCCGGGGGGGTAAGAGGGGGCCTCCTGCCTCCCAGAAAACGTCCCCCAACACTCACCACCCCGGTCCATCTCCATCTCCCCCGGGTGGCTGGCAGCTCCCCTCTGCCTGCTCCCAAACTTGTGCGCTGCAGGCAGCCAGGGGTTAACCCTCGTGCTGGTGTGAGTGTGTGGGGGGGTCCCCCGCCCTTCCCCCTCCCTCTAGCCCCTTTAAATATAATTTGTTAACGTTAGGACTTGTATTAATTAAAGCAGCAGCCGCTGCAGCCTGTGACCTGGGGGCTTGTCACCGTGAAATCAAGTTTAAATCCAGATTTCAAGGGGGAAGAGAGCTGGGGGGAGCGTTGTGTCCTCCTAGGGAGGGTGACAGTGACAGCTTCTTGCCAGTCCCTGGTCCCCCTGAGCCCTGGGTGGAGCAAAAGGCAGAAGGACCTGCCCTCCGCTCTCTGGGCCCTAGACAAGGGCCCCTGCCTCAGTTTCCCAGCTGTGCAATGGGGAGAACAACCATAACACCCTCCCCCTGCCCCCCTCCCTAGGATGCCCTGGGAGAAGATGGCAGGCACTGTGGCTGGCTCAGAACAGGCAGGGGACAAAGTCCTTGCAGTGCTTGGGCTAGGAGCTGCTGGGCTTGGGGGTGGTAGTAGCTGTGGACCTGCTTTGCATCTCGTGTCAGCCAGGGCTTGCTTCAACAGCCTGAATGAGTGCAGGAGCCGGGCAGAAGATTGCCCCTCCTGTGTAGGGGCTTTGGAGGGATGCACCCGCTGCCACTCTCCTCTCTGCTTTCCCTCCACCTCAGTTCTCCCTGTTTGAGCCACTGTGGATTTGCACTGGGGCAGACCCACATATCGCTTGTGGAAGTGGTGGGATGGGTATAAACACACTTGGAAAGCTGGAGAAAGCAGTAGCCTGGCCGTGACAGCTCCCCTTCCCCCCTGAGCAAGCTGTAATTCAGCAGGGGCCTTGGGACTGAGCCCCTGAGGTGGGCAAGCGCTTGAGCTGGGGAATTCAGTCCCTCACCCCTGACAGCTGCTTCTGTCCGTGTACTGCACCAGGCTTGCAGGATTTGTGTGAGCAGAAGGGGAGTAAGCCTTCTCCCTGAGAACTGGCTGCTCTGTAAGGCAGCTGCAGTCCATCCTCCAGCATCCTCCAAGTCTCATCTTTGTAATCAAGGTTCAAAAGGCTCCAAGGTCCTTGCTCCTCCTAGGGACCCAGCCCTTGGCTGTCCCAGGGAAGAGGGAGCCTGGCATGGAGAGAGCTCTCAGCAGGGACTGAGCTGTCCTGAGCAAGGAGTGGGGCGGTGCTGAGCTCCTGATGGACTCTGCTGCAAGATGCAGGATGCTGCTGGGCATCCCGCTGCCTGCTGCTCGCTTTGCAAGTCCTCTGCTTGGACACTGGGGATCCCAGGGTTCTTCAAGACATTCCCTGGAGCTGGGCAAACACTTCCTCCCCTTTCAGCTACCTTTCCGCATCTCTCTGCCCTGTGTACCACCTAGGCACCTCTGTACTGCCTACAGAGTACCTACACAGAGGTACGTAGGCACCTCTCTCTGGACATGCTTTGTTCAACTACACTCTGTCTACCTCCCTGTTTCCTCAGGCAGCATCTCTACTTGTATAAGTACCTGCACCTTACTAAGGACCATGTGCCTCCCCTTGCACCCATCCATCCAATGGTCTCTGTGCTTCTGTGGTGACAGGCATCAGGTCCAGTGGGGCTGGGATGTGACGGTGGAGTTGGGATTGTTGCTGGGAGCTTGAGGATGTTCAGCAGGGTGCTTGGCTCCATATTTCCCAGCTGAGCTGGCAGGAAAAGGCTGGTCCCTCTGGTTTCCTCCCTTGTGAGGACCAGCAGTGACAGGGGCATATGGGAGATGCAGAGAGGGGATCAGCCAGCAACGCAGATGGAGCTGGACCTGGGATGGGTCTCCTGCTCTGTGGTCTCTGGATTCTCCTGGGGGAAACCTATGCTCTCTGGGGAAGGTGAGCTGGGGCAGTCTGCACTGCATGGCCAGGGCAGGAGATCTCTGGGGGAGCACACAGAGGGGGTGCAGCCCCAGGGGATGCTGGGTGGTAGAGGCAGGAGGGGCAAATTTGGCTGCTGCTGGGTCCAGGCTGCCGGGATGTCCAGGCTGTGCCGATATGGCTGGAGAGGACTGTGGCCCCAGTGCTGCTGGGGCATCTCTGTCTGGCTGAGTTGCCATTGTGCTCAGGTGTTTCCCACCCTTCTGTATTGGCACAGTGTGGGCTGAGGAGCATCTCCCCTCCCCATGTATGTCCCCCGCCAAGCTCTTCCGCCTCCCTGAAGGGAAAGCAAGCAGTTGGCACATTGCTTGCTCTGAGTTCACCGGCTTCCCTTTCTCTCCCAGCTCCTGCTCCAATGAGATCCTGGGACTGAAGCTGCCATCGGAGCCGGTGCTGAACGCCAACACGGTGTGCCTGACCCTGCCAGGTCTGACACGGAGGCAGCTGGAGGTGTGCGTGCGCCACCCTGACGTCACTGCCTCGGCCATCCAGGGCATCCAGATTGCCATCCACGAGTGCCAGCATCAGTTCCGGGACCAGCGCTGGAACTGCTCCAGCCTCGAGACCAAGAACAAGATCCCTTATGAGAGCATCATCTTCAGCAGAGGTAAGGATGGTCTCCCTCCTTTACCTCTTCCTCTGCCCAGCCCTTGCTGTCAGGATCCCTCTTGGGCTCCCCACGGGCCTTTGCACAGCTCTTTTCTGGCCAAGGGCACCAGGCCAGTTCTTCAGCATCCCCATGGATGGAGGCAGACAGAGCTTGAGAAACCCCAGGGTCTGCCAGACCAAGCAGCACTGTGCTGTGGCAAAGCTGGGCTCTTCTCCATGCACCTTTGTACCTATGCTGGCTTCTCTCTGCCCAGCCCCAGCTGTGCTCAAGGCTCCTTCCAAGCCCCACTGCTTTCTGGCACCTTACCCACCCTGTGCAGTAGGCCCATGTTTGGAGCAGTGCCATGGGCGTATAGTACAGGTGGTGGTTCTGAAGGTAGATGCTGCGCTCTGGAATTTGGTTTGGTGGATGCAGCGAGCATCTTGGTTCGTCCCTGCTCTGGGGATGGTATTTCAGTGCATCACAGTGAGCAGAAATGCCCCTAGCTAATGGGACATAGCTCTGCAAACCCATCACCCTGGCGTCCTGCCTTTGTGCCTGCTCCCCAATGCCAGAGCTGAGGGCTCTCTGTTTTATGGGACCCTAGGGCATGGTGGCATGCAGGGGCGGGAAGGTAGGTTGTCCTGGGAGCTCACCTGCCCACAGACCCCCAACCTGTGCTGCTTGGAGGGCTCTCCTAGCTCTCCATAGTCTGCCAAGCCCTGGTGCCAGGGTCTCCACATCTCCCTTGCAGGCATGGCCAGCACTGCCTGTATCGGAGCCTCCCCGGCTGATACTCTTTCCCTCAGAAGCAGACTCTGGGGGTGCAGAGGGGCTTCTCTGCACGGTCCAGATCAGGGTTGTGACCTGATGGGACATTCTGTAGGACTGGAATGTATCTTTTCACCTAAGTATCCTGCTTGAAGCCTGGGCCTCAGTACATTTCTAGAGTGCCTGTTGCCCCAGATTGTGGGCAGGAGAGAATAATATAGTGCCAGTGGCAGGCAGGCAGGGTGCTGAGGGCAGGCAAGGTGCCCGGCAAACACAGTGCTCCTCCAGCTCCTGAAGAAGGTGAAAACTACAAAAGATGCTGCTCACCTACCCACTTTAGGAGTCTCCTAGCCTGGTGCCCAGCAGAGAGATGCCTCTTGTCTCTCCTTCCTGGAACATCCTTCCACATCATGCACCATCTTTCCCTGGGACTGTGAGGAGAGACTGACAGCTTGAGGGTTACGTGCCTTTGAAGGGATGGGGTGGCAGGAGCCTCCAGGCAGCTGTAGCAGGTGGGGAGATGGCTGGATATGAAAGCACAGAAGTGTTTTGGTACTGGGACATCCCTTGTGTCCAGGGCAGATGGGCAAAGCTTCACTGGAGGGGATGCTACCTTGGAACACACTGTGGCATCAGGGCTGTGGTGGGATGGAGCAGCCATGGTCCCTCTGAGCATGCTGGTGCCTGGAGAAGGGCAGTGTCTCTTCCCTCCAGGAGTAGTGCCCAGGTTAGGGCCTGACAGGGAGGGTGGGGACCATCAGCCCTGATAAGCATCGAGGTATTTCCAGGTCCTCTGAGGAATGCAGTTCACTTCTAGTCTCCTCGGGCAGCAGGAGACACTGACTTGCTGGCTCAAGCCTCTCACACACCCAGGTGAGCTTTCTTGCTCTGGGTCCCACCAGGCTGGGTGAGAAGCTGCAGCTGCAGGGAGCATTGACACTCTGCTCCCTGCCTCAGCCCACCAGGCATGGTGGTGGTCAGTGACTTGGAGCTCACTTGTGTCTCAGGTGCCACAGCAGCCCTTCCCGCAGCTGTCCGGGCTGTGACCGATGGCTGTGGGGACTGCTGCAGCCCCTGGACTCTTGCCCCAGTCCTGAGCTCTTGGATATGGCTCAGCCCAGGCTCCCAGCACCAGTGGGATCTCATTTCCTGGGATGGAGACCTAGCACCCAGCACCAGGGAAGGATGGAGGTAGGGCTGGAGCAGCAGAGCAGATGGGCACCTCATGGCACTCCTGTTTTGGCAGCAGAGGGTGCAGGATGAATCCCAAGCACCTAGGCCATCCCTTGCGGTTGCTCGGAGCTGTTCTGGCATGGTTGAGACTGGTGTCCTGGCCTGCTTCCAGCCCACTCGTGACCCTCAATAATGGAGCTGGAGCTCTGAGCTGTGCCTTGCAGCTGTTATGGACACAGCCATCAGAGTTTGCTGGGTGCATCTCCTGAGCCTGGTGCTGGAGGCGAGGCGAGTGGTGGAAGCAAGGGGTGCAGGCTTTGCGCCACAGGCATTAATGCATCTGACCCCCAGGGACCAGGTCTCTGCTCAGCGCCCTGCCTCATCCTTGCTGTGCCTGGGAACACAACGTACTTGTAGGATCGTTGTTTGTAACCCGAAGTGACAGACCCCTTTAATCTTTCATTCCTTTTCCCACTTCTTCTGCCATCAGTTCAGCCGTGCGTGAATCTCACTTTAAATTATTTGTAGCTGGCTTCTCCCTCCTGCTCTCCCCGCTTGGCTCCATTCCCCACCTCCGCCCCGTCCTCCTGCATCTCTTGCATCTTCGCCAGCATGAGCATGAGCCATCTGGGTGCAGCACCAGTACCTGTCCCATGCTCTGCCAGGCATCCAGGCACTTGGTGGAGCCAGGGAAATCATCCCCTGGGAACAGAGCAGGGGACAGTGGCAAATGAATGCCTGTGTTCCCATCCCACTCATCTGATCCTGGAAGTTTGAGTGCAAGCCCTGGGGAACGAGGAATGAGCAAGAAGGCTTCAAATCACACAGGACTAGGAGTCTGGGGTGGCTTCTGTGCAGCATAGCTGGGGACAGGGATGCTGACAGCATCCTGGGCAGAGAACAGACCTGCCAGAGGTAGCAGGGAGATGCAGCCATCCCTGGGATGCAGGGCACAGCATCTACGAGGTACAACAACAGGTTAGCTGAGGACAAACAGAGGGGGTGCGGAGGGATTTACAATCCCTGGTCTCACAGAGCCCCTGGGGTCTTTTGACACCCCCATAGGCTGTGAGTTTTTCAGGTTTGGTCTATTGATGCTGCACCCTAGGGATGTGGGGTGTCTCTTGTACCCCTTGCTGAGGCTGCGGTGCCATCTGCATCCCCCATCCTCCTTGGCCCATGTCCCCTCCACATGCATCCAGGCTTGCATTGCCATTGCAAGTTCTTCTCCCATCTTCCCTGGCTTCTCAGCTGGCTGCCTGTGTTCTTGCCACCCTCTTGCCCATTCCCTGGCACTGTCACCCCTGCTAGCACCCTCCAGTCCTGCCCCTGGTCCCATCCCTCTCTGCTGTCCCTCCCTCTCCCTCCATGTGCTGGCCCAGCCAGCAGAGACATCCTTTCCTGGCCCCAGGGGCAGATGTAGGAGGATGGAACAGTGAGGTGGAGGCAGATGGCTGCAGCTGCACCAGCAATAGAGACAGGTCCCTTGCTCCTGCTCCAAGTGTGAACAGCACAATTGTGTCCACCTCGCTGGAGTGGGTGGCCTGCTGCCCGCAGTATGTGATCCTTCCACAACATCTGCGGGCTTCCAGGCACTGTGGCTTGGTTAGGCTGAACTGTGCCTGGGTGCCTGCCAAAAAGAAAGCTGCAGATGGTGATGGGTCACCGAGCCTTTGTCTTTGTCTGGTACACACGCACCCATGGGTGGGTACAATGCCAGCAGGACTGGGACTGTCCAGCTGCTGGGTAGGGGCTGTCTGAAGTGTGGTAAGGGATCCCTCCTCCCTAGGTATTCCTCTTTGCTCATCACAACCCCATCTATATGGAGCTCTGAAAGAAATGGGACTCCCACGGAGGAGCTGGGTGTCTTTGAACCTCGAGGGTGCATGGCTGGAGGGGATGTGGCTCTGGAGTACAATATCCCCCGGTTCCTTTTGCAGCCATTGGAGGGACAGGTGATGCTTGCATGCCCTGTGTCTTCCTTAGAAGGGCTCCCTGGTACCAAGGGGTCTGCATGGCCATGGCCAAACCTTTATTTCTTACAGCAAGGAGGGGGGAGCTCCTTGCAAGGCTGGAAACGCCAGGTGCTGGGACCCAGCCAGCTGTGAACTGGAGCTTGGGGAGGCCTTGCTGTGGGCTGAGGGAAGGCAGGTGCTGTTACAGCCATCCAGGGAGATGCTACCAAGCCCAGGACCCCAGCTCCCAGCTCTGCAGAGCCCCAGCCAAACTCTGGTGCCCGCAGACCACAGCGCCTGGCCCAGTGCAGCTGCAGCTGGGTTGCTGGCAGGGTTTTTGGTACCCCCAGGCAAGCCAAGGGCTTTGCCCACCCAGCCCCGAAGCACACGTGGGTGCTTTGGATGCTTGGCTTCATCCCTGTGAGTGCCCCCATCCCTGGACCTTCCTTCCCCCAGCTGATGAGCGCAAGCGAGACCCTTGGGCCAGGGCATCACTGCCGGAGGTGTGGGGCTGAGGCCAGCTCCCTGCAGCCTGCAGAGCCCCGAGAGCTGCCGGCTTGGAGCACTGTGGGCGGATGGGGAGCAAGGGCTGCCGGCTGCCCCTGGCACGCTCAAGGAGGAGCAGGGAGGCAAGTCGGGATCTGCAGGGAGGCGTTTAGCGCCTGGCGCCGGGCCAGACCCTGGCAGGTTCACCTGCAGTTTAATTAGGGAGAGGGAAGGAGAGGGGGGGGAGCAGGGCCGGGGGAGAGGCGGCGTGTTGGGACTGGCCGTCTCCCCGGGCCTTGCAGGAGGTGGCGGGAGCAGCTCTCCTCCGCCTCACCAGCCAGCAGGGCTGGGGCAATGTGCCCGCAGCTCCTGGCAGCTGCCTCCCACTTCTGGGGGGTACTGCCCATGGCGGTGGCAGCTGAGCATCCCTGGGGTACCCCAGGGGTGTGCCCAGACCAGGCTGTCCTACCTGCCTCCTTGATGCCACCCAGGCACCGCAGTGATGGGTGCCAGCAGGGTGTCGCTGCCTGGATGTGATGGCGAGCTGTGGAAGGAAGGCCGTAACTCCAGCTCTCCTCTGTCCCCAGACATGGAGCCCACAGCTCTGCCTGAGCTGGCCTCATTGCCTTCATCCCACGTGGGCATGAGAGATGAAGAAAGTGCCGCATCCATGGCAAAGCCAGCGCCAGCTGGGACTGGGGGTCCTGCTAAATTCCCCCCAGTCTCCTAGGTGCATCTTGACAGGGAAATTTTTCCCCTGCTAAGAAAGCTGCATTGGCATCTGACCTGAGACCAAGATTTCAGATCCATCCTCTGCCCAGCACAGTCCTTTAAGTACACGGCAGGCTGGATGCCGGCGGTGGTGTCAGGGTGGTGTCCTCCATTTCTTCCTCCCTGCAGGATGCAATACTTTGTACCTCCCACAGCTACAACCTCTTCAGCGGTCTCTGGAGGGATCTGGTGATTCAAACATCACCACTGAGGGCTTAGGTGTCTGGGGCAGCTGGAGAGCCTCCCTTCCAAAGGGCTCAGGGCCGGCTGCTGCACGCCATGCTCCGCTGCGGTTCCTGGAAGCTCCCACCCTCACCGAACCCATGAGGCTGGTGGTTGTCGCCTGCAGCCACATTGCTCGCTGTTTTGCTGCAATCCTCTGGGCTCTGGCATGGCTGGGGTAGAGTGAGGAATGTAAACTGAATCTCCAAGCAGAAATGCGCTGGCATGGCTGCTGTGGTCCTGGTGCTGCCCTGGCCCCCTCCTCCCCATTGCTCACAGCTCCCCATGAGGGCAGGTAAGGGAAGGAGGGGAGAAGGCAGGGAGGAGCAGTGGGGCCAGGTGGAGTGATACTGAGTGGGGAAATGGCCAGGGTGGTATGTGGACAAGACTCCCAGAGCGCTGGGATGTCGAGTCCTGGGGACCAGCCCACCTCTGTCTGCAGCCTAGGAGATGGTAGCTCCAGGGACAAGGATCAGTGCCTCAGCCATCAGCTTGCACATGGCTGGAGAGCAGCAGAGGAAAGAGGAGGAGGAGGGCTAGGGCTTGACCCCAGGGGTTTCCCAGCAATGGAGGGCACCAAACGAACCTAGCCTCTTTCCCTGTAAGGAAGCAAGCTTGCTAGACGGACTGGGTGGGGTAGAGCTTCTGTCTGGGCTCCAGAAAGGATTTTAAGGAGATGCCACATAGGAAATTATTTGTTAGGCTGGAGAAATGTGTGAGAAAGAGGCTAACGGAAAGGCAGGGCCGAGGAGAGTGTTGTGCCTGGTGGAGGGTTTGCTGCTGCCATCCCCTGGCACTGGCTGCATGAGGAGCCAGGGATGCCAAGCAAGGTGGCAGTGACAAGTCCCTGCTCTTGAGCTATGCCTGGGTTTGGCTCATGAAGGGCTGGAGCTGGCCCAGGCTGTGGGGATGGAGAACTGATATGGGGAGGATCTGGAGATCCTGGAGACTTTCCTGTGCTGGTTCTCCATCTGACATCATTCACCTGGGGGCTGAAGTTCCCCAGATTTGGGCTGCCCCACTCTAACAGTGATGTGGGTGTGTTGCAGGCGCTGCCTGCCAGCGCTCTCCCCAGGGAGGCTGCACAGTGTACGCACCAGCAGCCCCATTACCTGCCTGCTGAAAAATGTTGTTCAACTTGTGCATGGAAAGAGGCAGGCTGAGAGCAAGCTTGTCCCACACCAAGGGGAAGCTGGGAGAGGCTCCCACTGGCTTTTAAGCAGCGCCTCGTTAATTTTTTAAATGCACCAGTGTCAAATTAACACACAAAAGAGCAGCATGACTTTAAATGCAGGTTTCCGAGCTGCGTTTCATTTCCCTTTAATAAGATCATAGCGTTTGCTCAGCGGGTGGCAGCGAACCACTGCGTGATGGGGAGCATCGCCAAGGACTGGCAACGGCAGCAGAGAGCAGTTGTACTCTCACCTCTCATGACTCTACGGTACAAGCAGGGAGCTGGCAGAGTCCCTGCCCAAGATCTGTGCTTTGGGGTGCTCACCCAAGTCCCCCATTTGTTGGCATGGATCTGCTGGAGAAAAAGACCCAAAACTTTTCAGCTGTGGCAAGGCCAGGGTTGATCAAGCTGCTCTTGTACAACAGTGAGAGAGAGGCTGGTGAACTCCAACTATTTATTTAGTCACGTGTGAAGCCACAGCACGAAATCTGGCTCTCTCTCCTTCCCTCCTTGTGCTGGGGTTGGTCACTGTGCACCAAAGCAAAGGGCACTGCATGCTCTCTGCTTGGCCTGGGAACCACAAATAAAAATATTACTTTGCATTTAAAATGAAATAGAAGTTCCCAGGTAGGGGAGACTTTTCACCTGGCTGCAGCAAAGCCAAGTGGCTCTTGGGGAGCCCCTGCTTGCAGCTCCATGGAGCCACTGCCATGGGACCTGTCCTTGTCCCCATCCGCCCCATCCCCAGCTAATGACACTTGCAAATGTCCTCGTTCCCCAGCGTTTAATGACAACCAGCTGCTGGCCCTGGCAGCGTGCGCTGTGGTCACAGCATGCTCTAACTAACCAGGGATGCTCGATTTTTCCAGTGCAGTATCACATTTAGAGCTTCTTGCGGGAGCTGGCGGGGCTTGGGGAGGGAAGGGCCATGGGCAGATGTATGTGGCTGGCAGGCAGTGCTGCCTGCTCCTGTTATTGTCTGATCCTGCACCCTGTGGGTAGGCAGAAATGGCCCATTCCCCAGCACAAGTATTCCTCAACCAGCATTCTATTTTATAGTAGGAAACTCTTGAGTGGATGGGGGAGCACATACTGGCCCATTCCTCAGCACAAGTATTCCTCAACCAGCATTCTATTTTATAGTAGGAAACTCTTGAGTGGATGGGGGAGCACATACTGCCTTTCCCATCCGAGCCATAACGCTGATGCCTGAGCAATGCAGTGGCGGCATCTCCCGGGGCAATGTGAGGGCAGGGTGTTGGAGGGAGCTGGGATCCTGGCCAGGACAAGGCTGGGCTTCAGGGCAGCAATGTGTCCTCGTGGGGATGGGGATGGAGAGCACCAAATGAGGATTAGCTCATGGTCCAGGTGGGAGCTGGTACATCAAGGCAAAGCAAGGCACAAACCAAACCTCTGGCTTCCTACACCCTAGCATGATGCTAGGCTCATTCAGCTCCCTGCAGGGGTCACACCACCCAGCCTGAGCCCTGCTCTCTTCTTCCTCACAGGCTTTCGGGAGAGCGCCTTTGCCTATGCCATTGCAGCCGCCGGCGTGGTGCACGCCGTGTCCAACGCCTGTGCCCTTGGCAAGCTGCAGGCCTGTGGCTGCGACCAGAAGCGCCGGGGCGATGAGGAGGCTTTTCGGCGCAAGCTGCATCGTCTCCAGCTGGAGGCCATGAACCGCGGCAAAGGCATGGTGCACGGGGTGCACATGGAGCATATGCCAGCCGAGACCCCTGGCCTCCAGGACTCCTGGGAATGGGGAGGGTGCAGCCCTGATGTGGACTATGGGGAGAAGTTTTCCAAGGATTTCCTCGATTCCCGGGAAACCTACAGGGACATCCACTCCCGCATGAGGCTGCACAACAACCGTGTGGGCCGGCAGGTGAGCGGGGCACCGGACAGGGGGGCAGGGTGATGGTGGTGGGGACAGGGTCACCGGGACGTGCATGGGAGGGCTGCAAGCGGCTCGTGCTGGCTGCAGTGGTACACGCGTGTGAGGCTGGGATTGCCCCTGAGGCACCCCCTCTCCCTGCTTTTGCCCAGAGAAAAGGTGCAGCCCAGCTGCTGAGCATCTCTGCCGGGGAGGGCACCTCTGAGCATTGCTGCTGCCCCCATGCCAAGGGACACTTGCTCAGGCCACTGTCACCTGCCTGTGCTGCAGTGGTGCTACAGGGGTGGCACAGCAATGAGGCCAGCTCCTGCCTCTTAGGGACTGGGTAAACTGGTGTCAGGCAGCTGCACTGGGAGGGAGCTATGGACAAGGAGGAGAAAGGCACAGGCATCTTGAGGACATGGTACAGGCTGTGCAACACCCAGCTGCGGCTCTGCCCCTGGAGAGGGAGCCAGTGTCCCGAGGGGGCAGATGTGAGCGGGACTGAGGCAGGCAGCAAGCCTGTACCAGCTGGGAAGTGCGGAGGGAGTGGAGGTGACAGCCCACAGCCTCATCTGCTGGCTCTGAGGGGGTGCTGGAGCCTGTCCAGGCGAGCAGGGCAGCCTCCCCTCTGTTTTCATGATGTCAGGCCTCGTTAAAGGTGCTAATTAGTAGCTCACTCTGTCTGGAAGCTGATGTTTAAAAGCAGCCGGACATTGGAGACAAGAAGCGTGCAGGCAGAAGAGGCTGGGAGAATGGCTTCGTTTCCCTGCCTGCCTTTGTTCCTAGCAGGTGCCAGGGAGACCCCATCCCATGAATTCAGCGGGACATTTGTCCCCAAGGCACCAGTCACATGCTGCCAAGGCAGTGCAGGGGTGTGTGTAGTAGCTGCAGGAATAAGCAATTAAAGATCAGAATTCCACAGGGAGTGTTTCCTTCGGATGGCTCAGATGTTTGGATGTACCTCTTGCTTTGAGCATGTTTAAAGCCAGCTGTGAGATGGGGACGCTGCAGAGCAGGACCTTGATGTGTGCCCTTCCCTGGTGCTGGAGCTGAGCTTTACCACCCCAAAGAAGCTGTCCCAGTTTGGCCAAACTGTAAATGCCTGGGGAAAGCTGAAGCTTTTTGCTTGTTTGGATTTGTTTGCTTGCACATGGTGAAGGCTCGGTCAGCATTAGGCAGCTAAATCCTTCACAAGCTACTCTGCCCCAAGCCAAGCAAGATCCCCCATCCCAATTCTGGATGCAGGGCTTATCCTAGTTCCCCTCCAGCTCTGCGTGACCTAAACCACTGGGACTCGGCAGTGCTCAGAAATTTGGGGTCTATATTGCCCGCTTACCAAGGAAGGTCCCACAGCCCCCTGCAGAAGGAGGGGAAGGTGAGAGAGGAATATTTGCATGTGGGGGATGTCACCACATGGTGCCTGTGGGATCCGGCAACAGCAAAAATGCCTGAGCTCTGCTTGTCCGCAAGGGCAGGCAGGCACAGGACTGGCAATGTTGGCTCTTGGTGTTTTCAGAGACAAGAGCTGGACTGATGGAAGAAGCCTGGAAGCTGGAAGCAGAGGCAGAGGAGGGCCAAAGGGATGAAAGGAGGGAGTGGTACCAGTGCAGGTGGGGAAGCACTGGCTGGAATGGCTGCCCAGCTCAGGGACCCTCTTGAGATGAGGGTGTGAGCCTGTGTGTGGGTCAGGTTGTGATGGTTGTGGGTGCCATGCACTGGAGCAAGGAGGCAATGCTGTGCTTGGTCTGTGCCTGTTGGTGCCATCCTTATTGCCGGAGCTGGACCTGGCCATCCACACTGCCTGGGGATGAGTCCTCCAGCTCCCCACCTGCTCTTTTAGCAATGCCGTGGGTCCCCTGTCCACCCAAGCTCTCCTCACTCCTAGGACTACCTTTCTGCTGTAATAAGGAGCAATCTGCTGGGATTTCCCAGGAAAGTGAGTAGCCGTGCTGGATGCAGCAGCTCTGTGGTCCTCCCCTTCAAGTCCCAAGGCTTGAAACCTTTGAGCAGAGCAGTGATGTGGACACACATGCCACTTGCTGTGCCCTGCCACACACCATCTCTCTCCATGCACTGAGCAGCTGCAGTACCCAGGGCTCTCTAGCATCTCACTGATTCTGAGCATCCTCTCTGCGGTCCCTGTGTGTCCCAAGGGTGCTCTGCACATGGGTGAGCCTGTCTCCTAGCTTAGACCCTGCAATGCCAGGGGGAGGTGGCAATCCCACCAAGAGCCACATGCAGTGACCATGGACTGAGGGTTTCTGTAGTGTAGTGGTTATCACATTCGCCTGATACACGGAAGGTCCCTGGTTCGAAACCAGGCAGAAACATGCTGATTCTTTGCTCTTTTGCAGTCCAACTGTGAAGCTAGGAAGGGGGTTGCAGCTGCAGGGGATGCGCAGCATCCTCGAATGGTGGCAATGGTCATCTTGGTCTTGAGTTGGGTGTCCTGCAACTCTGGGAGGGAGCATGTTCCCCAGCAAAGAGTAGAAGAAGCATGCAAGAGGCTTTGCAGGTCCTCCTAACCAGATCAGAGAGCAAGAGAGGATGAAAGGCAGCCAGGAACTACCCATTACCCTCACAACAAAGACCTACGATAAAGCTCTTATGAGCGTGTCTGGGAGGAGCTGGGAATGTGTGAAAGAAAGCACCAGCAAGTCCGGGCATGTGCCTAACCTGGGTGTCTGTGAGACAGGAGGACGTGGCCGGGTAGGGGTGCGTTGTGCAGATCTGATGGCAAAAGCATGGGGCCGAGGCTTAGACAGGTCCTTCTTGGGTGTCCCAGCTCTATAAGGGTCCTGTCCCTGCTGTGATGCCCATGCAGGAGGAAGAACTAGCCATCCCTGGGCAGCGATGGGTGTGTGCTTTGGTGCTGGACCTTGGGATGCTCAGTGGTGATGACTTGGGTGATGGAGATGGCACACAGACGCTGCCTTCTCCAGCCCCTGCTGCAGCCAGCTGTAGCCCCAAATAAGCCCCCGTCCAACTGTCATGCCACTGTCCCCTCCGTCCTGGTGGTGATCATTCCAGCCACAGCCCTTATATGCAGATTTTCCCTGGTCCAGCTAAGAGAGCAGGGAGGGGATGTGGGAAAGGTTGGGGTCCCAGTGCCAGTGTGTTCCCATGGATGGTGGCAAGGACAAATGTGGTGAGCAGCCAGTGTTCCCAGTCAGCACACCCAGGGCATGGTGGAGAAGCCAGGCAGCTCATTACCTGTGAGGTGGAGGCTGTTCCCGGCAGGAGACGGGACTCTCAGCAGGATGAAAGCCAAGCTCCAGCCCAGCCCAGACCTCTCTGCTGTGTGCTCCGAGCTCCAGGCGTGTTTTCCTGACCTGCCTGCATTACCATGACTGCTTAGCAACGGGGAGATTTACTCAAAAACAAGAAAACAAGGAGTAAAAACTACCCAACTCCTACGAAAACAGGGCACTCCTCACACACGCATCCCCCCCAGGGAGCAGGCAGGAACAGGCAGCGCGTGTCAGGCGTGAAGCCGGGCAGTCAGGCAGGGCTGGCATTGTGCGATGGGACCTTGCGCAGGGCCACATGCCCCCTGGGCTCCCCTTGAGCCCTGGAGCGTGGCCCTGGATGTGGGCATCAGCCTGCAATAGTCTTTGCAAGCCCCAGCCTGGCTCCCTGTGGGGCTTGGGTCCCCCCATGGGAAGGGAACTTGCTGGAGCCTGTGCAAGCACGTGGGCATGGGGGCATGCGACCCAGCAGGGAATCCCTTTTGGGTCAGAACAGAGGATGGTATAAACTCCCTCTTTCCAGGCTGTTCAGGGATGTGCAGCCATTCTGTGCCCCTGGAGATTGCTGGGCATGAGCTGTTTCCCCTGGCACAGCAACAACAGCATCCCTTGCAGGGGTGGGGGTCATAGGGGGACCCCAGCATGCAGCCTGGGGCCTCAGCAGCACCGCACAGGGAGCCCAAGGTCCTCCTTGCCCCAGCACTGGCCTCTGGCCCCTGCATGAGCTGTGCTCCCTGGCCAGCCCAAACCATGTCCACAGCCCAGCCCACGCACCCTAGTGCTCATGTGGAGTGGGTCTGTAGCACTGGCCTCACTGCAGCCTCCCCAAACCACAAGTCAGGGCTGTGAGCATCTCTGCTCCCTGCTTGAAATTTGGGTGATGGTGGGAGGCAGCACCTCAGCCCCCTGATGCTGTGCACAGGGCTCCTGTGAGAAAGCAAGCAAGAGCTGAAAGTGGAGCTGCTCCCAGGACTCCTGGAGCTGGGGCTTTATGGGAAAGAAAGCTCTGGGGAGGGGAAAGCATCCCTCCCACCTGCCCTGCTTCCAGTGCTCCTGGACAGTGAGGTGTGTGGGATATCCCAGCACTGGGGGTTCCCAGTAGGGCTGCAAAGATACAGCCACACCAGCTTTTAACTGGGGTCCATGGTCAGGTTGATGATAGTGGAGCCAAGCAGCAGTGGAAGGTGAGATCCAGGCTCCTCCTCCCTGTGGTCAGGGAGCTCACCCTCTCCTTTAGGTGCTGATCCCTTGCTGGAGTGTAAAAGCCAGTTGGTACTGCCAGGATGGGAAGGAAGAGGGTGGGGTACATGGGTGACACTGGGCACAGCAACAGGGTGAAGCCTCACTGACTTTACTGCGCCGGGGCTCTGGAGGTGCTCATGCCAGCTCTCGGTGTTCCCATAGTGCCAGCCCACAGAGAGCTCCATCTATAATGGCTTCTCCGGTCCCCAAAAAATGTCTCTTCCATGCTAACCCCTCTGTCCTTCCTTCCCCACCCAGGTGGTGATGGACAACATGAGGAGGAAGTGCAAATGCCATGGCACCTCGGGGAGCTGCCAGCTGAAGACGTGCTGGCAGGTGACGCCTGAGTTTCGCCTGGTGGGGTCCCTGCTCAAGGACCGCTTCTACGGGGCCACCCTCATCCGACCTCACAACCGCAACGCCGGGCAACTGGAGCCAGGTCACGCTCGGCATCGCCGCCGGGCCGGCATCAGTGAGCTGGTTTACTTTGAGAAGTCACCTGACTTCTGCGAGCGGGAACCAGCCCTGGACTCCTTGGGCACCCAAGGGCGCCTGTGCAACAAGACCAGCCCGGGCATGGACAACTGCGAGAGCCTGTGCTGCGGCCGTGGGCACAACATCCTGCGGCAGACGCGCAGCGAGCGCTGCAACTGCAAGTTCCACTGGTGCTGCTTTGTAGCCTGCGAGGAGTGTCGCATCACCGAGTGGGTCAGTGTCTGCAAGTAGCTGGGCAGGGATGGGTGCCCACCCCAGGGTGCCAGGGACAAGCATGCCTGCCCATGGTGTGGGAGGGAGACAGGGATCAGCGCTGGGGGTGATATGGAGCCACGGTACCCGCTTCCTTCCACTCTGAGGGGAGCAGGAGAGGAGATGCTCGGCACCCTCCAAAATCAGCACTTTGTCGTCACCTGGGGAGGGCAGGGCTGCCCACTGCCTGCCGCCCACCTGGCCCCACACAGAGCACCAAGGCTCCCGGCCCCGGGGAGCGCATGGCCATGCTGTACAGACCGCCGACACCAGCACTGCTCAGGGGGGCGGAGGGTGGGCATGGGGGTAGGGGAGGACCCGCTGGCACCCAGTGGGACGTGGCAGGGTGGGGTGGGGGAACAGCAGGGCATGGGGAGCCCAGGGTGGGAGGGGAGGGGTAGGACACATGCACTTGGCACTGTGCACACATTCTTCCGGCCACGTGCGAGGCTGTGCTCTGCACAGGATGGGGATGGAGCATCCTGTGGGATGGAGAGGGGACACAGCTCCCTGGGCTGGGGCTCACCTGTGCCAGGGCAGAGCTTGGGCCAGCTTGGGCTGTAGTATTGTGGCCAGAGGGGAGGGTGCCCAGGGCTGTGCTGTGCGTGCCTGTGTTATTGTATGGTAAGTTATTTTCTCATTGTGAATAAAAGTGGATTGGAGACAGCATGGGGTATTTCGGATTGCAGCACCCTGCTATTCCTGCTGCCCAGGGCGCTCTGCTCCTGCAGAGTGCCAGAAGGCTGAAAGGGGACCCTCAGCGCTTCCTACCCACTGGTGCAAGACACTGTCCCCGGTGCTCTGCTGCCATCTCACTAGGAGCTGTTTGCAGACTGGCAGCAGGTGGAGATGCCCCGCAGGCACCCCAGACCTTTGTAAGGTGGCTGCTGGGAGGCTTCTGCCCAGCTGGATGCACTCTGGACCCCATCCATACTGTGGGAATCCTGGCTGTTGGCCCCACGTGGCTGTGCCAGGGCTAGGGGCTGCGCCACTGCCCCCCATGCTCCTGGGGAGGGATGGTGGGGCCAGAGAGCAGCGAGGATGGGCCAGGTGATGAGGGTCTGCAAGCGGCACCTCGCTGCCGTGGCAGGGAGGGCACCCATCTGGCTGCAGCAGCCTGCGGGGGCCAGGCAGTGAATCATGCTGCTGGTATCTGCCGGCTGATAAACTTCCCCGCTCCTCCCACGGCTGCATGCCCCTTGGGGCTACACAAAAAACCATGAATAATAATAAAAAAAAACCAACAAAACCCAAATCGAGGAGGAAAATACCAGGCTGGAAGGAAGCAAGTGCCCTGGGCCCAGTGGGGAGTGGCCTGTGTCCTTGTTTCATAACGTTCCTGCAGGCAGTGGGGAGCTGGGGGAGCTGGGATGGATGCTCTGCCCTTCACCACCCCTGACCCTGGGCTGACTTTGTCCCTGCGGGAGGGACTGGGTGAATGGGGTCCTTGCCCCTGGACCCAGCTGTGTTTTGGGAGCTGAGGAGAAGGGTAGGGTGCTGGAGGCGATGGAGGGAAGCATGGGGGCTCCTGTGACCTTGTGGTACCTGTGTGGGTCTGTCTGTGGAACAGCAGGGCACGTGGCCACCACAGGGGCTGCCAGCATCAAAGACCTGGGGCTGGTGACCTCACAGGGGTGGGATCTCTGCTTGGAGCTCAGGGCACCCAGGCTCACCCTGCGGGGCATGAAAGTGGTGCTGCCTCTGTGGGGCAAGTTTTCTCTGGCAGAGCGTGCTCTAGCAGTTCATTTTCCCTTCTGAGGTCCTGCTTTTCCATTGCCAATATCCATCCCCAATACCAGGGCCCTTTTTCCAATTCCCCAAGCCCTTTGACTTTCACTCTTTGCTCCAAGCACTAGTTGGAACCCCTGATGTCCCCAGGCCATCCCATCTCTCCCCTCCCTCCCAGGCTGGCCAAACCCATGGGCCCCCAGGGCTGTGCTGCCCAGGGCAGTGGGGCTCTGCACATCCATCATGCTTTGGCACTTTGTAGGTGGCATTGGCTTCCCACCTCCCAGGGGCTGCTTTGCAGGCGCCTGTGATCTCAGGGCTGCCTGGGGTGATGACTGACTCGCGGCCAAGCTCTCCCTGCAATTCGCCAGCCCCTTTGCTCCCCTTGTTTGCTAATCCCATGCCACCTGTGCTGCAGCAGCTGGATCCCAGCACATGGCTTCCCTGTCTGGGCAGAGCTGGGGAGGGGAGTGGAGTGGGGACAAAGTGTGTTTGATGATGCAGAGAGAGGATGCAGGGCAGGGCTGTTCTTCCCCTGAAGCACATCTCACATCCCCCACCCAGGGACCAGGCTCTGATCATCCTGGGGCTGCAAAGACTGCAGCTTGCTCTCCCTGTACACACACACACACCCACACACACACCCACCCCATTTTGGGAACATAGCATTGTGAAATGGCACACCAGTAATGCCAGCACAGCCGGGGCAAGACTCCCAACACAGCCTGGCCACTGTGTCCGGCAAGCCACAGTGCCTGATGCTGTTTGGTTCTGCAGAAACCCTGTCTGAGCTTGGGACCCTGGGACATTCAGCAGAAAACATAAAAATATCCCTTGATCTTGGTGGGTCTGCAGGTGGCATGGTCAGGGGTGCAAGTGCTGTGCTGTAGGGGTGCTTTGGGCTGCAGGCAGCATGCTTTGGGTGCAGGCAGCTCCAGGGCACATGCTTCCTGATCGCAGGAGCTCATTCCCTCCCGGGGCCAGCTGGCTCCCAATGCAATACCAGCCTTCAAGATCTGCTCTGTGGCTTCCCTCGCTGAGTGTCTGGGAGCCACAGGCAAGATGCCAGTGTGCCTGTGGTTATGAAAACAGTGTCCTCATGCTTCCCTAACTGGGAAGCAGCCACTGCGTAGCTATCCTAACTACCACACTACTGGGCACAGAGAGCATGCAGGACACCTCCTCTCCCCACAGCCACTGCTGAGCCTCCAGAGCCAGTTGCCAGTGAGGGCTTGGCTCCCCAAGGTCTGGACATCCCAAACCTCTTCTCTTCCATAAGGCTGAGTGCAGCCTCCTTGACCCACAGGTGGGATCTGTCCCAGTCCCACCAGAGTCATGTTTCCTCACATGGAGGGGCTGTCTGAGCCTTCTGAGCTGCTCCAGTCTTGCACCTCTGCACCATTTCTGGTGCACCCTGCGGGGTACCACACACAGAGCTGGGCTGAAATGGGAAGGTTCAAGGTGCTTTACCCAAGAGAGAGGAATGACCATTGGGGTAGAAGTGCCCAGGTAGATGATGGAGGTAGTTTCCAGCAAAGGGTACCAGATTTTCCTAACACTCTTCCATCATCTTCCCGCAGAGGCAAATCAGTAAGTTCCAAAACTAAAAAAGAAATAGCTATTTCTTCACCTGCATGTCACAAAAAGAGCAGTGAAGGCTTCTAAAAACGGCAGCAAGTCCATGTTGGCAAAAATAGGTGGAACTTACTCTAGTTTCATCATATATTTTGACCCAGGCTCTAGAGATTCCTTCATCCCTGAGTGTCCCTGCTGCAGAGGGGACCACCAGCCTGATGGCTTTGTTAGAGTCATGTGAAGTCCGGTGGTTTTCTCAAGGTTTTAACCTCCCAGTCCCAAGGGCAGGAGAGCTTTTTAGCTCCTGCCAGTAAACCAAAAGTAAATTTCACTTCTTGCCCCTGCAGTTGTGGACAGAGATGGGAAAACCTGACCTGAGTGTGACCGCCAAAAAGGCAATAGAGAGACCTGAGCTGACCCAATCGGTTTGCACTTCTGCCAGGTCCGAAGCCAGATGTGTGGCTGTCCAGATATGGATACCCCAGGCTGGTGCTCTCTCAGACCTTGGCCTTGTGCCCATCACGAGACACAGCATGGAAGAGCCAAGGGGACATTGGATTCCCTCCAGCGTGGCAGGTCACTGGGTCCTTTCTCCTCTCACCCAAAGCCCCAGCTAATCTCTTGCTTCTGGAAAGTTCCAGCAAGGGTGGGGAAGGTCTCTGGGGGTGGCAGGGGGGGAGTGTGTGTGGGGGGGGGGGGCTGGGACTTTCCCCAGGAGATCACAGGAGGAACTTTGGCTGCAGGGTGGGGGGAACCGGTGAGGAGTTGCTACATCATGCCCCAATGAGCCGTGAGTAACTCCTCTGGTATTTATTCCCCGCACAGAACAGTCATCAGAGCCAGATCCTGCCTGGGGGAATCGCTACGCAGAAACGCCCAGCCCCATCCAAATTCCATTCCTGCTCCCAGCAGAGCAGACATGAAGCAGAACCATGAGGGGACAGTTCCCTGGTACCCTCCCCGTCCCATCACACTTGCTGGGGTGGCATGAGCATGGCCATGGGCAGGGCTGGCAGTGTTGGCTAGCAGAGCCTGGTGAGCTGCTGACCCACAAAAGCGGCCAGATGCACCTGGGCTACTGGAAGTCATTGGTGAGCAAAACTTCATTGCATTTACTGGTCCAAGGGGAGCAGAGGGCAGATCCTTCCTTGTCTTGGTCTGGGCAACTGGCCTCTGTGTTTCCTCTGATGTAGAAGCAGATGTCCATGGCTTGAGACCCTTCCAGAGAGCCTGGCTGGCACAGCACTGCAACCTGAGCTGCAGAGAGGTGCTCCGAGGCTTTCCTGAAGTTCAGCCCCAACATGTCATGCTTGGCATCAGTACCTGTGCAAGCCCCCGAAAAAGATAAAAAAAGAGTTTGGCCCTAACTGACCTGCTTGGCAAGGCAGCGTACCTACAGCAAGGCAGCAGCTGGCTGAGGAGAGGAGCCCAGGAGTCCTGTGCTCCCCCTGCCAAGCCCAGCTCCTGCCCACCACTCCCTGGCACAGCATCCCGGTGGCATTGCCCTCCATGATGAGGAGGATCATGTGGGTCACCTACCAGGTGAGGAGGCTGTAGCCACCACTGCGTTGAGTGGACAGACAGGCTGGCAGCAGCCCGACTCTGCAGGAGCGCCCCCACTATCTGGGAGGACTGGAGCATCCTTGCTCAGTCACAGCTGCACCAGCCCTTGGTGATCCATGACTGGGTGCCCCTGGGCTGCCACATGATTGCAGAAGGGCAAGCTGTGTCTGGAAACAAGTGGGATGTGGAGATGGAGAGTGGAGGGAGGGCTTGGGCTGAAGGCTGTGTGAGCCAGGGCAGCTCCAAGGGCTGGAGCAGGAAGAGCTCCTGGGGGAGGCTGGACAAGGGATGGGGAAGGTGGGGGCTGAGCAAGCTGAAAGCAGAGTTTGGGGTGCACTGAGCCCCTTAGGCAGAAGACCAGAGTGGAGGCAGTGGGTGCAGAGGAGGAGGGTGGGCAGGCACTGGAGTGAGAGCAGGCAGGGGAGATGCACGAGAAAGGACGCTGATGGTGTGTCTGGGAAGGGAGTGATGTGGAGGTCCTCCACAGCCCAAACTGTGATGGATGAGATCCCCACCAAGCAGATGAGCATCAAGTCTCCCCAGGGAGCTTGCAGACTCAGAGGGAATTCTCTAACCAATAGACCACCTTGCTCATGATGTGCCCCCTGCTGCAATGGCTGCAGGTAGGTTTGGACCCAACTGTTCTTTACTCTCACAGCCCTGCATGTGATCCCCTGCCCCAGGAAACACCGGGGGCAACGCAGGCCTCTTGGGGAGCATATGAGGGTGGCACAGGCCTGTGAACCATGAGAATAGGACACCACCACCTCCCTTTATCCCTTGACAAAAGACCTCTCACAGGGAGTGCCCAGCCCTGGCTGCAGCATGAGCAGGTGCCTTTTCTCTTTCCCCCTGCCGGAGCTGAAGAAGAGGAAAGTGGGTGCCAGTGACAGGGAGGGGCATCAGGGTCCACCAGCATCCCTAGCTTGTTGTTCCCATGAGGTAGGTGGAGGAGGTAGGAGGATGCCTTGGCTGTGACAGCACAGGACACACCTGAGGAGGGGTGTGACCCTGGAAGCAGTCTGATCAGGACAACAGGACTGATGAGAGAAAGGGGGAAAAGCATTTTGGATACGGATGGAGAACACCTGGGGGTACTTTGTTCCACCCTTCTCCTTGCCCCCATGGCAATGGGAGGCTTTGGGCTGGGGCGGGGGATGACAGAAGGGCAGGGCTGGCGTGGGGGCAGGACGCCAGTGCAGGGGTGGTGGGAGCAGGCAGCTGGGGGTCGGGGGATGAAAGCACAGGGTACTGGCGGGAGGTGACAGGGTTGGTGCAGAGGCAGCCAGCACAACCAGGTGCAGCAGGAAGGGCTGGGGGGAAGGCAGGGAAAAGAGGCCAAGTGCAAAGAGAGCAAAGGCAGCAGAGGAAAAGAGAGCGTGGCCAGAGAGGCAGACATGAAAGGGGGAGTGAGGCAGGGGAGAGATGAAAGGGCCACAGGGCGGGCGCTCCTGCCTCCTCCCCAGGCTCCTGGGGCTCTGTAATCCCCGGGGAGCTGGCTCCTCTCATGTGGTGGCCCGCAGCTGTGTGCGGTCGGCTCAGCCCCACCACTCCGCACTGGGACTTTCCAGAAGGGGGAGAAACCCAACACAAAACACATGACTTAACCAGCGCCTGCCAGGCCTCGATGCATGCGGGGTCTGGGGGCACCCCAGTACATGGCATGCCCTGGGATGCTGTGATCCACTGAGGCCAGGGCCAGCTGGCAGGCATCATCCCTTCTGCTCTGCGGAGAGATGGCCCAGAGCAGGGTGAAAGGGGTATGAGCCCCACCATTCGATGGGCAGAACTCCAAAGTGGTTCACACACACACAAGAGCCAGGCTGAGCTGGGGAGAGCCTGGACCAAACAGCACCTGCGGCAGCATGGGGCCAGACCCTTAGGGGCACCCCCTGAAGGAACAAAGGTGTGGGGGTGCAGGGGCTATATGGCCTTGTCCCTCTCCCCTGCTTTCCCTGTTGAGTGTCATACCACCCCCTCCTGCCTGCTGGGCTTGGCTCTGGGTACCAGGGATGCAGCAGGACTTGGCAGACGAAGTTGGCACCCATCCTGGTGGCTCACTGGGTCACTTATTCTACTGCTCAAAAGCAAACTAAGAACCGGCCACAGTGGATACTGAAACGGCACTTCCAAGGCACTTGTGACTTGGGATGTATCTGCTCTCTGTGCCCAGCTCAGGCAGCCAGAGGGTGGCTCTTTTCCATAGCAGATGACCTTGCTTATGGACAGTCTCCAGTTCACCACTGCTGACTGCAGGGATGCTGGGCTCTGCAGGGATGCTGGGCTCTCTTCTCAGCTTTGGGGCAGGTGGGGCAGCAGAGCTGGTACCCATGGGGGAGTCCCCCATATGTCTCCCTTCCTCCTCATCTCAGTTTTGCCAGTGTCAACCTTCTCTTGTGTTCCTATGGAACCTGGCGGGCTCAGGTAGAAGTGAACTGACTGAGCTGGGGCAGCACCAGAACCTGCCTTTGCCCTTCTGTCTCAGGGCTTTTCTTCTCCCCAACCCCACTTTCAAGACAAGAGGACTGGTGCTTGGCAGCACAGCCAGGGACCTCCTCTGAACCTCTGGTGAGTGTCACTCTGTAGGACCTTCCCCTTCCAAAGGCTGTCACAGAGCAGGTTTGTGTCAGCTCCACAGGTGTCACCCCTCTGGGGAGATCCCATCTAACTCCAACTTTTTGGCTACATCTGGAAGTACTCTGACTTCCTCCAGAATACCTATCCACCCTCAGCAAGGAGCTGAAAGGGGACTCTCCGTGGGCCAAGGAGGTCCCAGCCCTAATGCACTGTTCCTGCCCCTGCCACATCTGGCGCCTACTCTGCACTGGTCAGGGAGGGTCCTACCACCCTCAGCCACACAGACACAAAAGAAGGGGCACAGCTGTCCCAGGGTGCTCCCTATGCCTGCACAGCAGCCCTAAAATTGCTCCCGGGAACATCTCTCCAGGCTGGCCAGGAGTGATGCCTCCGTGGCCGCAGTGGGCTTTCGCTGCAGGGACCAAGCTGAAGAGGTGACAAGCGTGTTGCAGTGGGGAAGAGCCCAGCACACTTGGGGAACAGGGGTAGGCCATCTGCAGCCCCTCATCCCTCCCGGTACAAGCCAGCCCTCCCCAGAGGAATGCTCCGGCACGGCTGCAGCTGCAGGGAGGGGAGGCGTTTGCCGAGCGCCGTGGCATGAAGGCATGATAGGGCACGCTTCGCCGGACCATGAATACCTGTCCCAGGCAGTTAGAGGCACCCAAGGTGTGTACGGGTGGCGCAGGAGCACACGCCTCATCAAGCCTGGGTGGTGGTTCTCCACCAGGAGAGGAGGCTCTTTCCAGTTCGCCCTCCCACTTGCACTGGTGAATGGCAAGCTCCCCCCCAGCAGTGACCCGCTTCCCCATCACACTCTGCATGTAGCATACGGGTCTTGTAGCGAGGGGAATACCCCTTCTGTCACTGGCAAAGGGGGTGCAGGTGGGCCAGGTCTGGGGCTGCGGGCAGACTGGGTGGCCTCGCTGGGTACCTCCAGCCTTAGCATTGGTTCTTGAGTGAATTGCCAAGGGAGCTGCTGAGCAAGGATCAGAAACCAGGAGATGTGCAAGGCAGCGAAAGAATAAAGAAAAGCACAGGCAGCGGTGCCTGGTGACTTGCTCTCATTTGCTGCTTGCGTGGACATGGACAGCATGCCTGTCACATGCATGGGGATACATCCATGTGAGTCTTGTCCCTGCTTCTCACGCACAGCTCACTGTGCCCCTGCTGCTGCAGGATCCTGTTGCTCAGGACAGGCTGCACCACCTCTGCCACTCCACTGAGCACACTGCCTGCACCAGACCAGGAGCACATGTCATCCCAAAAGTCCCCCAGATGCTCTGCTTGCTCGTGCTCTCAGCCCAGGTACTGTTGCACATATCCCTGGGGGGAACCTAAAAGGCTGACTCCAAGCAGAGAATGAGGAAATAGGCCAGAGCCAAAGTCTCCAGCTGTTTGCAACAGCTGCCTAATAATAAGAATGCACTGCACCATGATACTGCCAGTGCAAATCCTCTGCCATGACCAGTTGGGGTAAATACTGGTGATGAAAAAGATGACATCTCAGAGCAAAGCCAGGTCTGGACTGGTGTTGGTAGCTCTGTGCTGGCTAAAGGTGTGCTCTAGTCCTCCTGGGAGCCAAGGGCTGGAAGTTCAC
The DNA here is from genome assembly GCF_023634085.1 of Falco cherrug. Taxonomy (NCBI): domain Eukaryota; kingdom Metazoa; phylum Chordata; class Aves; order Falconiformes; family Falconidae; genus Falco; species Falco cherrug. Next base: position 25,898,272 of record NC_073704.1, on the reverse strand, counting down.
TCTGTACATTCAGGCTAGCAAGGAGGCATATTTCTAGCAGCCAGAATGCTGAAGTGCTTTTGGCCAGGACTGGGGAGTCTGCCGTAATGGAGGCATTTGAGCCAGGTGAGTTGGTAGACTTGAGGACACTTGTCCTCAGAAGGTGTGGGCTGTGACAGGAGAGGTACAAAATCAGGAGAGGATTTCTGCCACATTCCTCCAGCCATAGGACGCAGACCAAGGCAAAGGGGGCTGTGAAGTAGAAGGCGGCAGCACTGTTTTTAACCCTCACATCTCCCGCCCCCTGCACCCCTGCATACACTGCCTGCCCAGCCTTACAAGGAGAATCTGTGCTGTCATGATGCGTCATGCTCACTGTTCATGGGTGCTGAAGCCTGTGGTGGGATGGAGTGTCCTGGAGTGGCTGCCTGCTAAAATCACTCCTGCAAGGTCTTTGGGCAGCAGCCCTGGCCGCAGGGCAGATATCCCTGATACTGCAGGGGCTCCCCTTCAGGTGATGTTGGTTGGGCTGAAAGAGGAGCCTGGCAGCAACGGGAAACTCAGGATGTGCTAGATGATAAGCAGTTTTCCCCTGGAAGCACTTTGCAGCCAGCAGCTCAGCCTTGCAACCTGCCTGCAAGATGGATGCTGTCACCTCTGGTGCCAGTGCACAACCACTCCTGTGGATAACACAGCAAGAAGCAGCCAAACTGGGAATAGGACCAGAAGTCATGTTCCTGGTGCCACTTCCATGCCACATGTCACCCAGACTGAGAGGGAGCCTGGTCCTTGTGCTGCCTCTGTAGCCTGGTGCTGCTGCTGGAGGAAGTCAGAGGAGATGCCTGGAAGAGACATACCCAGAGGCATCTCAGGATGTGAATCCCTCACCGTGGGTGAGCCCTGCAGCAAAGCATAGTGCTAAATCAAGGCAGTGAATGCAGGCAGGGATGTGAGGCACTTTTGTTGCTTGACTTGGGGACCAGAAGCTGGAGAGGGGATGAGAGAGGAGGTTTGTCCTTGCTCAGCCTGTGCACACTTCAGGGGTGCTCAGGCTGTAAGCAGAGTTGCAGCTGCAGTCAGTCTGTGGTGGTGGTTCCCAGAGCCTCCTGCCTCCCCATCCCTGCTGTGGGCTTCCTCTTGCCACAGTCACAGCGCTATAGGATTTGGGGATTCAGCTCCACCCATGCCCTTCTGGGGAGATGCGCTTTCCCACCAGGCACCTTTCTCCCCTGTGTCACTGTGAAGCCCAGGGCTGACCTGGCCCCATGCTCACTGGGGACCAAAGTATCCCTCAGCCAGGCAGCCAGGCTTGGCGGGAGCCCAGCTTTCCAGCTGCCAGCAGAGCAGCTCTCCCTCACCAGCTGCCCCAGTCTGGGGCTGCAAACAAACAAACAAACAAACACCCCAGCACCAAGCCCCAGCAACTCATCCCCTTCTAACGACCATAATTACAGTGAGGCAGCTGGCGAGCGGGTGCTTGAAACCTGGTGTGTAAACATGGCTTTCTCCTCCGCTGTTCAGGCGAAAGCAACCTCCTTCAGGGAAGCCGTAATTTCAGGAGGGGGGTCCACGTTGTTGTGGCGAGGGCCGTGGCCGGAGACTTTCATCTCAGCCTTTTGATGCAAGGCAGGAATAATAAATGGCAGCTGGCAACACCCCACCTTGCTGTGCTGCCTGCTCCGGGTCATTTTCCACCTCCCAGTGGGTAGCTGAGTCTCCTTGCCCTTCCCAGCCCCTGGGCCAGCTGCTGGCTCCCTCTTACTTGCCAGGATGGGTGCCAGGAGGGCACAGGGAATCTCAAAGACCTGGGCCAGTGCTGAACCAGCCATCCAGCAGCTAAAAGAGCCGTCTCGTACCCAAAAGGTCTGTCAGCTGGAGGCTCGAAGGGGTGGCTGGACCACATCAGCACCCTGGGCCACATCACTACCCATCTTGCTCCCTTGCACTACCACTTCAAGGGCTGCAGCTGCTCCAGAGCCAACAGACCAAGAGCAAACACTCAGATACCTTGGTGATGGGCACCCTTTGAGACCAATCAGAGAGCTGTGGCTGTCCACAAGAAGAGGTGACCAGAAGATCCCCAACGTTGTCACATCTTGCAGAGTGAGCCCAGACTATCACATGTGGGATGTCCCGCCCTGTGCACAAGGATGCTACATCCCTGCAGTATCCCCCTATCCTGGCCCTGCTCCTGTCTCTCAGCTCTACCCAGAGGTCCCTTGGGTACCACTGTAGAGGAGAGGAGGTGTGTGGGGAGTAGAGGGCAGGGGCTGGAGAGGCTGCGTGGGTGGAAGAAGGTTGGGAGAGGTGATGGAGTGAAGGAGGATTGTCCCAGTTGGGAGAGGTGGGTGCAGGAGACCCTTGATTCCTGCCTTGCCTCCTAGCCCCTCCAGTGCAGCCCTGAACACAGATGCTCCTGAGCTTGGGGCATCTCTGCCCAAGTGCTGACTCACCATCACCATGCGCCTCCTTGGCTCCCCTCCGTGCCTCTCTCCTGCTGCTCACCCAGCCCAGTGTCACCAGAAGCCTCATACGCCAAGCCTGACACAGCTGGGTCCCTCTGGGGAAGGAGGTGGTGCATGTCCTGCTGGCGTGGAGGAGTGCTGCTCTCTCCCATGGTGCCAGCGCAGTGTCTATGCAAGGAGAGGGAGGGATGGCACAGCCTGCACCACCACAGTCACCCCACAGCGATGCCAGGCTGAGCACTGGTGAGTCCAGTGCCATGGCACTCCAGATGGGCACGGCTCCAGGCATGGCTTTCCCAGGACACACAGTGGCAATGCTTCCAGAAACACTTGGTTTTGTGGGAGTGATTCCTGTTGGCTGTAACACCCAGATACCACGCGCCAAGCTGTGCGTGCTGGCAGCAAGGGGACAGGACTGGGCACATGGGTGGTGGCTTCTAGGCACTTCAGACTGACTCTTTGCACAGTGCCAGGCTGTTAGCCAAGGGCAGGCATACTATGGCTGGGTCAGACTATTTCAGCACACCCTGGCAAGGGCATTGACCTCTGTTGGGATCATTACTGGAAACACTAGATGCAAAACGCTGCCTTATTCCCTGATGGCTTGATGCCTTCCTACATCCAGAGCCAGAGTGTTAAATCCACCACCCGGACCACTTCCAGCTCAGGTAACTGCCCCTGCCAGAACCCCTTTCCCTTCAATTCAAGGGAAGGGCACTGTCTGGGGGTGAGAAGGGATGATGTTGCCTCCCAGGGGTGCTCAGCCAATGCCCAGCATCAGCCCTGGCAGGCCCAGGGAGGTGCTGGCTGCCACACTGCCAGGTGCTGCACAGAGGATGTGCATGGTCCAACTCCCCACTGATGTAACTCCTGGGAGGCAGCCTGGAGTTGCCAGCGGGGAATTGGCCCACATCACTCAGAACACTTGGGGAGCTGTGTGGAGAGGAGGTAATTGTTAAATGTGGGCTGAGATAGGCTGAACGGGGGAGGGCAGGAGGCCAGGAGGTGGCAGACACCTCACCAGGGCTGGCTTGGCTTACACAAGTTGGGCTTTGTTCAGTATCTCCCTCGGGTTTTGTGGCTGGGACGTACCACCTTGTCATCAGAGTGGATAGGGATCCAGGTGGCTGCTTTGTGGAGCCTTGCAAAATCTTCCCTAGCAGCCATGCCTCAGCAGGACACAGTGGGAGAGGGGCACAGCAGGGCTGTGCCTCAGGTCTATCCCAAGCCCTCTATGAAACAGCAGCCTCAAAAACCCCTGGGAGAGCAGCATGGGGTGTGGGGGCTATGGAGGGGGTGAAGCTTCCCTATCTGAACTGGGGCATAGTGGTCACAGCTTGGCCATGTCCTGGGCAGCCTTTGTCTGGAAGCCAGACTAAAGGCAGAAGCAGTGGGCTGGAGGCTGTAACCCTTCCATCTTGATCATGGTCCTGACTATCAGCAGAAGCATCACCTGGGGCAGAAGTTTTGGTCCATGTTGGCTTCTTACCCAGGGCACAGGGCTGCTGAGAGCTAACAGCATTTGCTGGGCAAGCCCACAGTCCCCACAGTCCCCTGGAAGGACACTGGGCAGGTGAGAGATGCCCCTAGTCTAGTAGGAAACAGACCCTGGCTGCTGGGACAAGAATCTTTAGCCTTCAAGCCTCCAGGTGCATGCCCATGCCCTCTAGAGATGATGTCCTGATGGCTAATGGTGCTGAAACATGGCCCCTCCCTGCTAGGGGAAGCCTGCAGTGCTACCAGCCAAGAAGTGAAGACCCATCACTGCCTTGGGAAAACAGATCAGGTCTCTCTCGTGCCAAATTTCCTTGGTACTGGGGTCTAGCAGACACCTGGATTATCCACTAAAGCACATCTGCTCCCTGTGGGCAGCCTCAGGTCCCCCATGTGTGCCCCAGCTGGGTCCATGGGATGCCCATGGTGCAGAGCTGGCTCCTGGGCACCTGTAGCCTTTTCCACTGTCATGTATTGCTGAAGTAGAGCCTCCAGTCCTGCAGGTATAACTGGCCTTTGTGCTTTGTCCTGGTGCTGCCTCGCACACACTGTGCTCAGCCACACAGCCAGGCTCTATGTTGCTCACCTCCAGCACGCTCCAGCCCGTGCGTCACCTGCAAACCTGGTTGGTAGTGATGCCACCTCCCTGCTTGCTGATGTCTCAATCAAACTGGCAAGTGTCTTCAGGACTCAGCAGCATGTCCCTGCCCACACTGCCCTGCCTTCTGCCTTGCTGACCTCTCCTTGAGCTGCACATCCCCAGCACCACCCTGGCCCATCCCCAGGACATCCCCTGCCACCAACCAGACTTAGTGCATTTCTCTGCACTAAAACCCTGCAAAAAAAGGGAAGGACCATACCTTCTCATATGCTTACCCCTGTCAAGCTAGGCTGGGGCTCAGGTTCACAACAACACAGCTCCTTTCTCAACCTGGGTCCATCCCACCAGTCCTCATCTGCTCCTCAGCTGTGTCCACACAAGGGAGGTCCCAGTGTGGGAGAGACGGCCCTGGTGTCTTCTGATGACCAGGGTCCTGTGCTCAAAGCCAGCCTGAGTCAGGCTCCTTGTTTGGCTTCAGGGGAGTATGTTAGCCCCTCCGAGCCCACCTGCCCTGAGGCTCTACTAGCTCACATGGAGTAGAGGAGAAACACTAAGGTCTGGCTGTGCTGTGCAATGGTGTCAGTTTGCCAGAGGCTGCACAGCATCCTCATGCCTTCCAGACACCTCCCTAAGCTGCTGCTGTGAGTCCCAGGGTCTCTGACCATCCCCACTTCTGTGAGCACAGCCCCTTGGCCTCTTCACTGCCTGTTGCATATCTCTGCCTGGCCCCCAGCGCTGGTCCCTGAGTGGGACAGGCTGTTCTGCAGGTCTTCTGCCTGCTGGTCCTTCCCAACACACTCAGCCCCCAGTTTCAGGCTGGCTGTCGGGGGCGAACAGGTCTCCCCAGCCCTGCAGTCCTGTTCCCCCCTCTACTGAGTGCTTCCAGTCCAGGACAACCTCCTCCCCAACACCACTGCAAAGCCCTCTGTGAAAGTCATGGGTGGGAAAAATAAAATACATCCAAGGCTGGAAGTGCCTTGCACTTCCCACAGCCAAATACCACCTGGCAGAGTAGGAGCAAGGAGCCTGGGAGAGGTGGCTCCCTACCGGCTCGCTTCCCTGGCCACGGCTCCATGGCTGAGCTGGCTCCCCAGCACCTGCCTCCCCTCAGCCTGCAAGCCCCAGGGCAGCGTGCAAGGAGTGACAGGTGAGTTGGCAGCAACTGGGCTTTGGCATCCCTTGGTGCTCCTTCAAAACCAAGCCCTTTGCATGCCGTGTTTCTGCCATGACGAACCGGCAGACATCAAGGAGAAGTAATTTGCTGGGATTCTTCTGGCCAGGTGTGTCCCAACACCCACACGCTGCTCTCGCCTGTGCGGACGGGAGACACGTGCTCTGATGTTTCCCGACATCCGGCATCATTGCAGGCTTGTGGTCACTGGAAACACTGGCAAGGAGGTTGGGTTGGTTTCTCTCTGAGACCTTAGAGTCCATGGGTGGGTATCAGCTCAGGGTTTGCCCTTCCCAGGACACAGGTCACGAGACACCAAATACACAGTGTTTTTGCAAATGTGACCAAAGCAGCTTTACTCTGGACAGGACAAAACCAGCTCCAAAGGGAGCAGCAATGCTCTGTCCTTCCCTCTGTCCCGCCACTCCAGAGCATCCTTTGGCTTTAGGCAAGCCCTATCGTATACCCAAGCTGTTGTTGCTCTGAATCACTGAGTCTGCCTCCAGCTGCCGCTCTGGTAGCCTTCCTCAGCAGAGCCAGGAACAAACCCTCTGGTCTACTTTCCAGGTTTTCCTGGTCTCTGCAAAGCCCTCTGAGCATTTCTAATTCCTGGCTCTGAAGCTAAACCACTCTGTCCCATCTCTGGTATCCCCTGCCTCACTTCATGGCAGGGATTTGGGTGAGCACTGAGCAGGACTCGGGGAGGAGGATCCTGAGCAGGGCTGGCAGAGCAGCTTGGTTCCCCTGCAGCACGGTCCCTTAGTGGGGAAACCACTCCTGGAGGCTCAGTGCTGGCTGTGCCAGTTGCAGAGCTGGGCTGATGGGCCAGGCTCTGGGCACTGGGACATGCCCAGCTCTCACTGACTTAGCAGAAGCTCTGCTGGGCAGTGAGCAGGGACAGAGGGCATGTCCCATCCCTAGAGTGGCTCAGTGCCATGCCCCGAGTGGGGACTCTTCTACCCAGCTAGGGTGTCAGGACCTTGGGCCAGGGCAGGGGCCTCTCTCAGGAGTGTTTCCCAAGGAAGGGATGCTGAACCAAGCTTCTCAAACCAGACCTCTCCTGGCGAGGCAGACAGCAGCCCCCATTGGGATGGGCTGGGAATCTCTTCCAGCCAGCACTGACACAAGCTTCCCCATCACCCAGGAAAGCTGCGAGGGAACAGCCAGAGAAGGCGCATGTACCCCAGCATCTGGTGAGGCTCTGGCATGCTCAGCCATAGCCTGGGCTCGGTGACAGCAGGCTCAGCCCAAAGCGCTGAGTTGGCTGAATCCAGGCCAGGGTGGCTCCTGCCCTTGCAGCAAGCTGAGAGGCTGAGAGCGACCCAGAGTTGGGGATCAGATGGCAAAGGCAGCATCCCACAAGATCCCTGCCCAGCTCCCACCACCTTTCCTGGGGCGAGCCTGGCCTGTGGAGGGGGTGTGTGGGGCTGGGGGCTGGGAACACCCTCTCTGTGGCTTCCCTCCTAATAACGAGGGGATGACGCCATGTGTGGAAGCTGTTCCTAAGGGTGGAATGTCCTTTCTTCCTGTGCCATGTCGTGGCCGGATAAGTACAGGTCTCTATCTCTGCAGCCTCCACATAGCTTGCTGTCGCAAAGTGTACCTTCCACATCTGGCCTGAATGCTCCACAGCTGCTGGGGCTACCCTCTCCCTCTTTCCAGCACATCTGGGCCAGGCAGAACCAAGATGGTGAAACCAGCGATATTGGGAGAGGCTGGGATGCACTGGGAGGTGACTGTGTTTCATCTCCCACAGGGAGGGGCTGGCACCAGGGACCCTCCAGCAGCTGGAGGAGGGATCCTGTGGCTGTGGGTCATGTGCCTTACACCACTGTAGTAGCTCCTGCTTATATGGTGATAGTGCCCCTCCTGATATAACTGCAGGGATCCCCACTTACTACAGGGGACTCTTTCATGCTCTGACAGGGACTGCTCTGACCTGGGAGGCTGCCCACGTGCACACAGGCACTCCTTTGCCTGCCCCTGCCCAGCGATAGAGATGGGGTCCCAGTTAAACGGCCCACAGTACGGCACGGACACTTCCCCTGTGTCTCCAGGCCTCAGGGCTGCCTTTATAACCTTGTCCCTGCTCCCCAGGGCTCGGAATTGCGGCTGTGCTAAATGCCTGTGAGAATAAGCCAGAGGAGACAGCTTCCAGCATCCCAGCGAGCAGGGGAGCCTCAGAGGGCAGGCAGGGATCTTCAGTCTGGGGCTAGCATCAGGGGTGAACAGAGCGGTGCTGGGCTCACCCACCTGGGCTGGAGACAGCGTGTCCTCTTCTGGGAACGTGTCCTCTTCTGGGAACGAGAGAGAGGACAGGGAGTAGGGTCGGGGCTGGGGACTGGGTCAGAGCGTGGGGAAGGGCTGGGGGTCGTGCAGGCAGAGACCCTTGCTGGTCAACGGTCCCCATTCAGGCCGCCCCAGGGATGCGTTGCAGGGCCAGCGCTCACGCCGCTGCCACCCCTCGAGGGGTGCCAGGCTCTTGCTTCCACACACCGGCAGCATCGGGACCACCGAGCCCCGGTCCCCGCCGCCGTGTCCCTCCGTGCCCTGGGCTCGCAGGGCTGGGTGGCCACGGGCTCGCAGCGCAGGTGTGCGGGCGTGTGCGTGTGCATCCACTGCCCTCTGCTGAGGGAGGCCGGGCAGCTCACCCGGCGTGGCGCGGGGACCCGCCGCGGGCGCAGGCGGCTGCGGGAGAGGCTGCGGGCAGGGCCACCTGCCAGCTCTCACCGCGTGCTGTTCGCTGGCCCTAGTCGCCTGACCCCTGGCTCTGAGGTCTTGACCCTATGCCGAGAGGTCCCCAGCTGCTCCCAGGCTTTCCGCCCCATAGCTTTCCCAGTTTCTCACTGAGCTGGGTCCCTCTCTTTTCCCCTGCCCATTATTTGCTTGGGGGTATATGTGCAATTATCCACTCCTTTTTATTTCCCCCCACCCCAGCCAATCAGACCAATATGAATTAATAACCAGGAGCCGGGAGGTACCGTGGAGCTGGCTGTCAGCAGCCGGCTATGGTGGGGTAGCAGTGCGCCGTGCCAAATGGTGCCGGAGCTGCCTTCAGCAGCGGTGCTCCCCTCCACCCTGCCCCAAAGGCAGGGTGCAGCACCCCTTCTCAGCCCTCATGCCCAACTGATATGGCAGTTGATTGCAACAAGCCAGCCAGGTCTAGCCAGGCATGGCCCCCACATGATGCTGACACAGGGCAGGAAGGTGTCAGCAGGGCCCGATCCAGCCTCTCTCTGCAGCACCTCTATTTTCCTGGGGGGCTGCAAGCAAATGTTTCACTGCCTGGAGGACCCTCTGGTCTCTGGTGGGTCTAGAGGTACATCCAGCTGCCAGATGTGTTGGGGAGGAGCTGCTCCCCCTCCCCACATGCCATCTATTCCCTTGCTGCCTCCATAAATGGGCCACTTAATTCAAAGCCTCACAAGGAAAGGAGGGGGGAATCTCTGGTTATGTTGGCACTTGTAAAGCAAACAGTCCCAGGGCGTTCCCAGGGACAGCAGCAGGACTGTCCCCATGGGAATTTTTAACACTGCCCTGGTGTGATTTTGGCTTGGGCCAGCTTGCACTGATCCAGGCAATTTTTGCTTGTGGTGTACAAGTTAGCCTGGGACAGGGACAGTCCCAGCAAGATCTGGCACACAGGCCCATTTTCAGGATGTGTTTCACAGCCTGAAGGTGGGCTGGTCCATGGCAGAGGTCCTCAGGACCAGAGAACAGCCCTGGGATTGTTTAACTTAGTACAGGGCTGTAAAGCATCCTTCCCAGAGAGCCTGGTGATGGGCACTTTGGAAATACAGCCCCACTGACCCTGGCATGTCTGCTCCAGGCATGTGGAAGGTTCTCTGGGTAGAGGAGCTCCAGGCAGAGGACAGCAGTGGGACTCTACTGCAGATATTGTGCAGTCAGGGCTGGGCTGAGGGTTAAGAAGAGGTTCAAGGGCTGGGCTGTGGGACAGCAGGCAGGTGAAGGGCTTGGGACAGACACCGTGGGTGGGATGGGATGGTAGTCCACCCACCTATGGCACGAGAGAGCCTCAGCCCATCTCCCCTCAACCTGCCTCCCCATACATCAATAGCAACGAGGTTTATTCACATATTTACTGAAACACAGCAGTGATCCCAAAGGGATTCTGCCCCAGGAAGTAATGCCTGCTGGGCATCACTTGCCCTCTCCCACCATGGCTGTGTTTGCACAGCCGCCAGGCCTGAGGATGGGGAAAGGACACACGCACACGTGTGTGTATGATGTGTGCGTGCGTGTGCGCACGCACCCATGTGGGGCAGGCACCCTTGGCGTGCCGCACGCCTGTGTTTGTGCTGCGCTTGCCATGTGCATTTCAGGGCACGTGTGGGATCTGGCAGCCCGGCACGGGTGCTTTGCGTGGGCACGGGGTGTTTTGCTCAACATATGCCTTCATCTATGGTTGTGGCTTTGATGCAAAGACTGGGCTTTTGATGTCAGTGTGTGTGTGCTCTGCAGGTATTTCGCACACGCTGTGTGCAGCCTGCACAGATGCGTATGTTTGTACATGCGTGTGTGTGTGTGCGCGTGTGTGCGAAGTGTGAGATCAGTGTCACAGCTGGCCACCACTCCGGCTGCTGGAATCCCTGCCTCCCAGGCCATGTTATAGATGAATACACTTAAAAGCATTTTTTCCCCCTTAGCCACCAGATTTCACTGGGAGAAGAAAAGGAACCGGGTACTTTATCTTCATTAGCAGCTGGGGGCCTCTTGAGGCGGCTTTTGTCTGGACAATACTCCCTCTGCCCCTGCTCTTATCCCCTGTCCTCACTCATTAGCCCTTTCCAGGGAGGAAAGAGGCTGGCTGGCAGGGTCCTGTGGCTCTGCTGTGCCCCCATTCCTCCCAGCCACATGGGGGACATGGGTGTCCCCCAGCCCTGAGGCCTTCTCCAGCCCCCTCTAGGAGGCAGGGCTGGGAGGAGAGGGGACAAGTCCCCTTCCTTATTTGCTCTGGGGGACCCCAGAGTCACTTTAGGCCCAAAGAAGCTCCTCTAGTTACAAGCTGCTGCCACCTCTGGGTCTGAAGCTGGCTTTCGCCAGCACTGGCTCAGGGTCTGGAGGGGTTGGGGAGGGGGATGGACGTGGCTCCACAGCCAAGCCCCTTCGGGAGGGCTGGAGCTGGGTGGGCTTAGGGCAGCCTTTCCCTTTGGGAGCTGCTTATCACTGAGAAGCGCTCATGCCCACATCCGTTAATACCCAGTAACCATGACAACTGCTGGGGAGCTGTCATCCTGTCCCCAGGCCAGCCAGCACAGGCGTTCTCGCAGAGCAGGGCAGAGGGGTCTCAAGGCAAAAGCTTTCCTTGAATCGCTGCTATGTGTGGGGTGGCACGTGGGCTGCATGTTGCCCCACTGCTGAGGCCTGGGGCAGTTTGGAGGGGATACAGCACCGCTCCCCCAGGGTGCCAGGTTGTCCCTGGGCAGCGCCAGGGCTGCTGCTGCCAGGAATGGGGTCACGCTTCAGGGGAAGATGGGGGCAGAACAGTCGCTGCTCCACTCCTGCTAGCCCAGATGCTGGGGGTTCAGTGAGACGGTGAGGCGGGGGTGTTGGGGGCAGATTGCCTTAGGTAACATTCCTTCCCACTTAAAAGGAGCCATAAATCAATCACTCTTTATTAAAAGCTCTGCCCGACCAGGAGAGAAATGTCAGGAGCATAAATCAACTCCATGGCTCTTTTGCAAGGTCCTGGCTTGCCAAGGACTGCTCCCTCCGCTGTCCCCAGGTAGGGCATGGTATGGCTGTGCACTTTGAGTCCATCCCCAAGGATGAGGGACAGGGATTGCAGGTCAGGGTTTGATGATGTGAGCTCTTAAAAACCCAGCCTCCCTGTGCAAATCCTTGCTCCAGGGTGTTGTAAGGAATAAAAGCAGGGCCCATCCAGGGGACACAGGCTTTTTTGGCCCAAGTCCTCTGTTTCCACCACTCCTCAGGGCTGTGGGGGAAGTGGGGCAGCAGCCCCGTCAGCCAGATGTGGGGATGCTGTGGAGGTGCTGGTGTGGGTGCAGTGCACCCACAGGCAAAGACCACCCTTTCCTGGGGCCACTGAGAAGGAGAACCCCTTCTCCCTCTACCTGCCAGTGGTGAAGGGGGCTGGCCTTCCCCAAACACTCACCCTTTGCTCAGAAACCCAAAGACCCCAGCTGAAGCTAAACACTCCCCACAAATCCCCTGATATCCTGCTGCCAGCAAGGATTTTGCCCTAAAAGATGTGGACTTGCCCCATTTTGAAGTTCCTGCCCATCCCAGGAGCAGGGCTGGGAGAAGGGGGCTGCAGCAGGTGGAAAGAAACTGCATCCCAAAGTCCAAGGGCCAGCTGTGCATGGCAGGGTGCCCATGCCTGCCTTTTGCCTGCACAGAGCAGGGCCGGACAGGAGGACAGAGATAGAAGAGAGCCTGAGCAGGAGAAGAACTCACTTAAGGAGCATTAAAGCAGCCGGCACTGAGGTAGCTGCGCTTGCCTTGCTGTCTCCTGTTTTTCCAGTTAGATACATGGCTTAATATAGCAGCACTTATGTTGTAAAACATCGCTCATAAAACACAGAGGATGTGCTGTGTGGGAGCATTTGCAAGCCAGTCCCCAGCTGCTTTTTGATGTCAGCTTGGAAATTGCAGCGTCCTGGCAACGGCTGCTCACTGGAGCTTGCGTGCAGCTGGGCCAAACCTTCCCTGGGTGTAAGCCTGCAGAGACCTCCAGGCTCTGGATGAGCTTTGAGGATTTCCATCCACTCCAGGTACTCTGTCCAGGGTGGAGGGGATGGGAGCTACTGGGAAATGTGTATGCAATCCACCCGCATATCTCAGCCCATGCCTGGTACCGTGAAGCTTGGTGTCATGGGAGCCTTTCCTTACTGGGGAACAGCAGGTATGGCAAACCCCAGGACCCAGGGGATGGGCAGCAACCAGCAGCACCCATTGGCACTGCCAGCACTGGCTGTGAGTATCAAAGATACAACAAGTGTTTCTGTGATGGGTTTGGTGTCCCCACACACTCAGCTCCATCAGCTGTGTTGGTGGGAGAAATCACTGCCTTGGCTGCTCCCAGCAGCGCTGGCCTTTCTCAAACAACATCCCCAGAGAGGGAGCAGGCTGATAAAGAAGCTGTTCAGGCAAAATGAGGCCAGGCTCAGGCAGTTTGCATGCAGCCAGGCATCCCCACGTGGGAAAGCTGAGCACTGGGGACCTCATCCTGCACGGAGAGAAGGGCTTGGCTCTGTGGGGTACCACCAGGCTGGAAGAGGCAGCCAAGGATAGCTCATCTTCCTTTCACAGCCCAGGCCTCAGCAGGAGACTGAATGGGCTGGGGGGAGAAGGAGCCGGGATCTTCTTGCTTGGGAAACCGCTGGGACTCTTCCATCAAAGGGAAGGAAGCTCCAGGCACAGGGCCGCAGGCTTTCATGAACCACTCACTGCAAAACCCAGTCCCTGCGGGTCTGTTTATCCTGGCACGGGAGAGCCCATGAACTGTAGTCCTGAGCCAGCCCACGGAGCACAGCTTTCCTCCCTGCTGCACTGCTGGCAGTGGGGCCGGTGGAGGGGGGGTCACTGCCTGGGCATGGCTGCCAAGCCTGGCCAGTGCGTGGCCACCACCCAGCTGGGCTGTGGAGAAGGTGTCCCCATCCCTGTGTCCCTGGAGCTGGCAGCAAGCTCTTCTGCTCCCATCAGCTGTCCGGGGCCATGCTCAGTCCCCACGCAGCATCCCTGGAGCACCTGAGGGTCACCAGGGCACAGGGGTCTTGGGGTCCCATCTTAGCTACTCCTGGACTGGAAAGCAGGTCCCAGCCCAAGGGCAGGTCCCAGCAGTGCTGGGAGCTTGTCACCACGGCTGGCTGGCATCCCCAAAGGGTCTGCCCCGTTAAATGTCTTTCCCAGCTGGGCTGACCCAAGGTGTCCTGTAGTTTCCCACGTTCCCTCCTGCCTGCCACCCGTCATATTTTGCATTTCTCCCTCTATCTTATCTCCCTGCCAGCTCACCCCTTTGCAGCTGGTCTCTTGTTTTCCCTCTGCCCTCTCCCTTGCTCCTTGGCCCCACCTGCTCCAGCTCCAGCCCAGCTCCTGTGCTGAAGGACCTCGAGGCAGGTTCCTGATAAGGGCCAGACCAAACAAGAACCTTTTGTGCCACACTGAGCTCATCCAGAGGAACTAGGCAAAGTCCTGGCCTGGATAAAGCAAAAACAATGCATGGAGGGACAGAACAGTTCAGTTCCTCCATGCAGTACCAGACATGCAGCACGATCCTGCTTCAGTTTCCCCACTTCTCCAAAAATCCTTCCTCTGTCCCTGCTCACAGCAGCATCCCTTCCTTGAGCAGCGAACGAAGAAGGGCCTGTGTCGAGGGCTGAGCCAGGGAGGGAAGGCACATGTTCCGCTGAGAGATGCTGTCAGTGCTGAGCCCTGGGTGCGCAGTGGGCCTGGCAGCCAGCAAGTGCAGGAAATAAAATTCTCCCCCCCTCCCGGCCCGCTGCCGGGTTAATATTCCCTGTAATGACAGACGGTTCCTTTTATCCTCTCTCGAGCTCCCGCCAGTGATTTAATCTTGGAACAAGCCATGATTATTTCCTGTACAGCTGCCTCCCTCACTTCCACCGCAGACCAGGCTTGACAGCATGCCACCAGTCAAGGAGCAGACCCTTCTCCGGAGCCCCATGCCTCACCATGACCAAGGGCAGAGAGGCTCTTTCCCAGCCCTCTGCCTGCCCAGCCCTCTTGCCCCTGCCTGTCATGCCTGGGGGTGCCACAGGGAGAGGAGGGACAGTCTGTGATGGGACACCTGCATGGCGCTGGCAAGCATCAAGGGAGAAAAGGGGCTAGGGAAGGCAGTGGAGTGCTTGACCAGGGGGTCTCCCAAGTCCCAGCTTCATGGGGCAGGTCTAGGGCTGTAAGAGGAGGCCAGTGGGTCTCAGACGGGCTCCCTGGAGTTAGCACGGTATCAGCACAGAAACATCTACCCCTGGATCCCTCCAAGCTGAGGTACAGGGCAGCTGTGTGTCAGGCAGCCAGTCCTCAGCAGCCCTGAACCAAGGCCCACAGAGGCAGCGACAAGGCAGGTGAAGGATTTATCCTCTGGCCCTTTGCATCTCACAGGGCTGCAGTGCTTGAGCAGATGCACCCCAAGCTCAGGGCCAGATAGCACAAATCCTGGGATGCCATCAACAGTCACAGCAGAGCCAGTGGCATGGACTGCAGCAGCTCCAGAAGGTCAGGGGTCCTTGGGGACCCACATACAGCTAGAACAAACGAGATCTGCTATACATGGGGACCTTAGCAGGGGCTGGGACTGACTCCATCCTCACCTGTGCAGTGAATGCAATTAGCCTCAAGCACCAGAAAAACATGAGGCCAGAACACCACGGAGGACAATCTCCTGAGTTTCCCCTTGTGTGGCTGTTGGGGACAAGGCTTCCAAAATACTGGGTCGATATCCACGGTCTACCTGGAAGTAGGCAACTTCCCTGTGCTGCTGGGCAGGTGGGGTTAGTGGGTGTCAGCACTTGTCACCAGAGCATGTGTAAGGACATCCGTCCTTGACCTTCATGCATGCACTACCTGGAGGGCCGGGGAAGGCCAGGATCCCACTTCGCCAGGGCAGGGAAAAGCAGCAGGAGACCAGGGCTGGCCCAGGGCCACCCCAGCTGCAGCAAAACGTGGGGTGCAGCTCCACCTGGTGGGCAGCGAGGCCCCCATCCCCCCTAAGTGCCACCACGTCCCTTTGGCCACCACACGGGGACAAGGCGCCCCAGGAGCTGGAGCCTATCGCCCTGCCTTCCCTGTCACCACTAGGAAACAGAGCTGGGGATGGCAACCTCACCTGGGGTTTGGGCGGCTCCAGCACTTAGAGATGCTGGGGCAGCATCAGCCTGTGGATGCACGTGCTGCTGCATGCACACAAATGCATCTCCCCACACACACAGCGAGCACTGGGACAGCTGGTGCAGAGCCAGCCATATCCCCGTGACCTGGCCTTTGCGTGCTGAGGCTCCCATGTGTCTGCAGGAGGAGGTTAAATGAAGGGAGCTCCCTCCCTGCCAGATGGAAGCAATTCTGAGGGGCTGGACTGCTCAGCACCTGCCAGCCAGGCCGTTGGGGGAACAAGTGACCTGCAAACCAGGAGCCCTGGGCTCAGCACGCAGCATTCTACATGATCTCAGACAAATCCTTACTGCCTGCCATGAAGGAGCACTTGCAGAGATGCTTTCCTTGCCCTGTGCTTCCTTTTGCCCTCTCCCCCCTGCTCTGGGGTGCCCCTCCCACACAGCGCTCTGTAGCACCCCTTCCACCCCAGCCCAGAGACCTCAGTCACTACACCCACAGCCCTTTCGATGCCGGGAGGCCCCAGAGATGCCCCCTCCCTCTGCGCAGGCTGCAGATTCGGAGCTGTTGGGTCTTCACAGGCAGGCAACGGGTGGCGGGGAGGAACCACCACCACCGGGGCAGCAGCTACACACTTTCCCTCAGACAAGTGGCAGCTTCCTCCAGCTGTGCCAGTGCCCCTGACAGCCAGAGTCTCTCTAAAGCGGATGTGGGGTAAAGAGTGGTGGTGATGGGCTGGGCAGGGAGCCGCCGGAGCGAGCCTGCGCTCAGCTCCATTCAGCCCGGAGGCGGGGAGGGACCCACGCAGGGCCCGCCCGGGGCGCTCCGGGGGCGGCTGCCGCCAGAGGGCAGCACAGCCCCGGCACGGGGCACCGGCAGCCCGGAGCGCCCACCCGCCTGCCCGGGCGGTGCGGCAGCTCCACAGCCCTGCCTCACCCCTCTAGGGACTCCAGCTCAAACAGCACTTGCCACCTCCCCGCGCTGAGCTGACAGGGGCTCTCCTAACAGAGCCCTAATTGTCTGCAGGGGGGGATAATTATTATCATTATCCTCTACCAGCCTGCGGCTGTGTGGGGTTTCCTCCCGCCACAGGACCGTGGGGATGTGCTGGCAGGCATTTAAGCAGCCCATGGCTACGCTTGGGACTTCCCAGTTACATCTCCCTGCCTCGGTCTAGTGCTCAGGCCTTCTTCCCTTAAGGGCTCTAATGGCAGCAGTCCTGAAAGGGATGTGGCCCGTGAGGATAACCCTGATAGCAATTCCCATCCTTGGCCCCATACCAGCAAGATACTTGCCTCCCCACCAGAAATTGGGGGCTGCCCAGTGCCAGGATCCCTCCCTCTCTATGCTCCAGGATCAGGAAGCAGACATGTGTTTCCGTGTTGATTCAAAGCCTGGCTTTGCCTTGCACAGTTTCCACCCAGAGGAGCTGTGTTTCTCTGGCTCTCTGAGCCATTCGGCAAATGGCAGGACAAAAATAGCTTCTCTCCAGGGGCTGCAACCGGGCTGCTCGACTCAGCTGTGCTGTGCTCTGCTGTGTGAACCCAAAGCTGGCTTCTGAGCAGGGGCTTGCACAAGTTCCTCCAGCCCCTCACCCGGAGCCCCACTAAGGGGGTGTCACGCGTTAAGCCTGGATCTGCTTTTATGTCTATAGAGCCACAGCTGAAGCCCCTCTCCCTTGAGAACTGGGAATGGGAGAGATGGAGGGGGACCAGCAATGGAGAAGGGAGAGGTGCCTGGGCTGGAGCACTTGGAAGCACAAGCAGGTTTCTCCTCACTGGGTGCTGCAGACAACCTGCCAGCCAGGTCCTCTGGGTCTTCCCAGCCCCAGGGCTCCCAGCTCAGGCAGGAGCTCTGCTGGAGGTTGTCTGCCTGCTGTATGGGCTTGGGAGGGGGAGCAGCAGAGCTGTCAGACCTGCTCACTGAGACTGCAAGCTCTGTCTCCACTGGTAAAGCAGCACAGCGCAGGAGTTGGCTGGCCAGCCGCTGCCTGGGAGACAGTCCTCTTCCCTGCCTGTCTTTGCCAGTGCAGACAGATCACGGCACAGCAAGTGAGCTATTAAAGAACAGCTCCAGCCAGCCAGCAAACATGCTCTCATTCATCATTCTGGAGCAGGCAGGGGGACGTGCCAGCTGCTTTCAGCCAGGACCCCTCACAAAGTCCATGCCCAATAGCTTGGCAGCCTGGAGGGGAGCTGGGATCAGATCAGGGGGCCCAGGATCCTCCCAAATGCCTTTTCATGTCCTGGGAGAGCTGCCTTGCCCTAGGCTGGGACCTTGTGCATTTCTGAGCCACAGCCACAGCCCTAGCTTGGCAGCATCATGCAGAGACAGCTTGGGGAGGATGTGAGGGTCATCACGGGCTTCACCAAGGTCTGACCTGTCCCCATGTTCCCACCTGCACCGGGCAGGCAGAGCTGTGCAGCTCTGTGCAGTGGGAGGCTTAACTCAGGTGGAGCAGAGTTGGAGACTGGCTGCCAGGCACCCACAGGGAACTGTGTGGTTCCTACAGGTTAACAGTACTTCTTTTTAGAGCCTTTGCACAGTACTACCTGGTTTTACCCGTGTTTCTCTGGTGCTGCTGTCTCCCTGCTTCTCTCCATCCCTGGAGCCCACCCAGCTGTGCTGGGTACTAGAGTGCTCCAACTCCCCATCTGGAACGTGCCTGATTCAGGACAGGGATACCCTTTACACAGCCCAAATTAGGGGCTTGGTCAAGAAACCATCCCTTTGTTGGTGCTAGCATGTAGCTGAGGTGTGTGTTGTCCTGGCTAGAGTGACCCTTAGTAGCAGGGGATCAATGTATGCCAATATCGTCCCAGCAAAACCATGCCACTGGCAGCCAAAGGTTTGGCCGCAGGCAGGAGCCTGAGAACAGCTTTGAGATTGACCGTGCCTGGAGCCCTACTCCATTCCTCCCTTGCATCCAAGGGCATGTCATTCCAGCTGCCTGGGGCAGGAGCCTCAATTCCCTAGGGAAAGGAAAAGCTGCCCTGCCCTCCTGCTTTGTGCCTTTCCCTGCCAGCTGAGTGGTTACAACCAGGACCTAAAGGCAGAGCGAAGCAGAGATGGCCCAAAGAATGTAGCTTGTGCTATATTGTTTCCTGCCAGCCTCAGGGCTAGAGCCTGAAGAGTAGAACTGAGCAGGGGGGAAAGATCCTCCTCTTTCACGTGGAAGAGCAGCTGCCTTCCAAGTAAGCTACAAAGCTGCTGCTTTACCTGCATAAGAAACATCCTGCTGTTCTTGTAGGGCTTGTGTAATTCCCTAATGCTTGCAGAATGCCCTTGATGCTGCCAGCAGCACTGGCCTGGAGAAGGACTATGGGCTCACTGACCTCCTCTACCCTAGAGCTGCTCCTGCAGCGGGGGACAGGCTGCAGGCAGGAAAGGAATAACTGGCCTTGAGGCTCTTCTGCTGCTCATAGCCAAGGCCTCAAGCTGCATAGCTGAAGAGCCCTGGGCTGGATTTTTAAACAGGCTTCAGCCAAATCTCCCCTCTTGGGAATGGTAGGAGGTGCACACACACTGAGCTGCTCAGTGCCGGTAACCGCAAGCCCAGCTGCGGGATGCAGGGGAGCTCTGTGGCCCAGTGCTCTCTGCAGAAGGCCACAAAGCCTAACTCATCACTGCCAAGTACAAATAGCCCTTCTTAATGAGTTCGGGGAAGCCAATTTGGGAGAGCTTACATGGGGTGGGGGCGGCTTCATGTGTTTCAGATGAAGCAATTTGAGAGCAATTTTACTCTGGCAGGAGCAAGCAGTATGCAGGAAGGTCTCTGCTTCCTTACTTGCAAAAATCAGCTGTGGGTTTCTGATGAGACCCTGTTTGCACAACGGAAAGATCAGTCCATCCTCAAACATGTAAGGAGAACAAATACAAGCTCCTTCCTATCAACTCCCTAGGGCTCCTCCATCTTCTCAACTAGGTTGAAGCCAGCTCTGTATATCTAAAGTTGCTGAATTAATCTTCATCAGGAACCTTGTCCTGATTTTCTTCCTCTGTATTTGTACCCCTTTACCAAATCCTCCTGGTTACTTCAGCCCAGCCTAGGCTGGCCCTGGGTAGGTGACGCTGGCCCAGATCCACTTTGATTCTGTCTGCTCCCAAAGCAAACCTCTGTGTCTGGGGGGTCTATGTGCACATGTGCATGTTCTTTGCAGATGGCCACAGTGCAGAATATGGGCAAACGGGACCTTGCCCCTCTTCCCTGCCATGGAACAGAGGGCATAGCCTCTGCCCTGCCCCCAGATGTGGCACATCGGCCCCAGACACCAGGAGGCCTGTCTGGAAGCCTGAAAGCCGGCTCCGAGCCTGCGCTTTCATTGCAAACACCTCCAGCATCAGCAGTGCAGGAGGAAGCAGGGGGGCTGGCTTAGCTCCTCCCGGTTGGTAATTCATTGCTGCCTGTTAGCCCGGATCCATCTGGCAACAGCTACATCCTGGCACCGACATGTGTTCATTTCACACATAAAATGCTGTATCAAAATGCATCATTGAAACATTCTCCCTGAAACCTTTCCCAGCTGCCTCTCCCAGCGCTTTACTTGCAGGAGCAGTCCTGGCAATTGGGGCATTTTATTCCTAATGGACACCTGGTGCCCACCGTAGCAATCAAAGCTGCAGGATCTGTCCTCCAGCTGATGAGATATACAAGGAGGATCTTCCTACAAGGGGCAGGGAGGCAGCAAGCAGAGGGTGCAGGGTTCATCTATAGCATGCTTGGATCCAGAGTGGGAGAAGCAGCCTGTGTGCACATGGCTGGTTTATCACATACCCTTTTGCAACGATGCAGAAGTGCAGCATCTCTTCCCTCCTCCCCTGAGGGCTCTGGGAGCCCTGGGCAGCAGGGCTGGCTGGTCTTGCCTTGCAGACCTGGAGGAGGCCACTTCCCCTTTCTCCGAGGTCCCTGACTTTGGCCTAATGCTGGTGACTCTCAGCATGGTGGTAAATCTCCCCTTCAGGGCTGAGTGGGAAGAGGTGGGGTGGGTGAGGGACCTAATTCTTGTCCAGCAGGTGCTGGGCGTGCTTCCACCAGGCTGGGGGACCTGACAGAGCCATGTCTAGGACTGGGCTGGTTCTCACAAGAGCTGGGGCTCTCCCACCAAGCCTAGGCCCTTCATGGCAGCTATCAAGTCACAACCAGCCTTTCTCCAGCCCCAAGCCTTCTTCAGCTTCCCCCCCAGGACACACTCAGTCTTCTTAACCTTCACCCCTCCTCATCCCTCCCCTCTGGCATTTCCTAGGGCTCTTCTTCCCCAGTGTCCCCTTGGCACCATGTTGGGGGTGGCTTTGCTGGTTTAGGAAGGTTCATCCCTCACCTGGTCGGTAAGAATACAGAGCAACCAAGTTCAGAAGACCCCCCCAGACCCTTCCTGCGCCCCTTGTCCTCCAGGCTCCCCGCGGCAGGGCCCCGCCACCTCCTTGCATCCCCAGCAGCGAGGGCTGAAGGGCTGGGACCTGCCGTGCCGCCGCGCCGGGAGCACGGGGCGAGCCCTGCTTGGTGAAGGTCACGCCGGGTCGGCGACCGCCCGACAGAGCCGCGCCGGGCGCCCCCCCCCCACTCCTCGCCGGCGAGGGGCGGGCCGCACCGGGAGCGCGTGCGGCGGCGATTGGCTGGCGGCGGGGTAGGCGGGGAGCGGCGGGGCCGCGGCTGGCTGCAGCGGCGGGCGCGGAGCCCAGAGCGGGCGCGGCGGAGCATCCTCGGGCACCGTGGCCCCGGTGCGGGCCGCCTCCCCCGCAGCCCCCGGCCTCCTATGGGCGGTGCCGGCGCCCCGGCCCCCGCACGCCTGTCCCGCTCGTCGTTAGCATGGGCACGGTGCTCTCCCTCTCCCCCGCCGCCTCCTCGGGCAAGGGCGGCGGCGGCGGCGGGGGGCTGCTGGCCGACAAGGCGCCGGGAAGAGTGCCGGGCAAGGGCGAGAGCCGGCTGAAGCGCCCCAGCGTGCTCATCTCGGCGCTCACTTGGAAGCGGCTGGTGGCCGCCTCGGCCAAGAAGAAGAAGAGCACCAAGAAGGTGACGCCGAAGCCCGGCGGCGGGGCCCCGGGGGGGGGCCCGGGCCAGCCCGACCCGCTGGTGGTGCAGCGCAATCGCGAGAACTTGCGCAAGTCGGTGGTGGGGCCGGCCGACGGCGCCAAGCAGGGCCCGCTGGCCGTGCCGGTGCCCACCGTGCCCTCGGCGCCGCAGGAGCTGCACCCGGGCTCCGGCGGGGGCAAGCCGCCGCCGCCACCGCCGCCGGCCGGCAGCCGCGCCCCGGGGTCCCCGCGCCGCGTGGTAGTGCAGGCGTCCACCGGTGAGCTGCTGCGCTGCTTGGGGGACTTCGTGTGCCGCCGCTGCTACCGGCTGAAGGAGCTGAGCCCCGGCGAGCTCATCTCCTGGTTTCGCAGCGTGGACCGCTCGCTGCTGCTGCAGGGCTGGCAGGACCAGGGCTTCATCACCCCGGCCAACCTGGTGTTCGTCTACCTGCTGTGCCGGGAAGCGCTGCGGGGTGAAGACATCGGGAGCCAGGCCGAGCTGCAGGCCGCCTTCCTCACCTGCCTCTATCTCGCCTACTCCTACATGGGCAACGAGATCTCCTACCCGCTCAAGCCCTTCCTGGTGGAGGGCGACAAGGGGCGCTTCTGGGAGCGCTGTCTGGGCATCATCCAGCGCCTCAGCGCCAAGATGCTACGAATCAACGCGGACCCGCACTACTTCACGCAACTCTTCCAGGACCTCAAGAGCGAGGGCGAGGGCGGAGACGGGTCCAAGCACTGGACGATCAGCCTGGACCGCTAGGGAGGTACCAGGCCCCCGGCGCCGGGGGCGGAAAGGGCCGCGCACCGAGGGGCGGGGGAGGCGAAGAACTGCCGGATCCCCCCACCCCCCCCACCCCCGCATCCTCCTCGCCTTCCCCCCACCCCTCCCCGGCCGCCAGCTCCACGGAGACGCTGTCTTGGACCCTCCCTGCTTCGGATCCGGCCGCTCTCCCCCCCCGCTTCTGATCCCAGCTGGGGGCTGCGCTTTGGGATACCGAGACGGCGGCGAAGACTGGGGGGTGGGTGGGGGAAGCGGGGGGCGGGGGGCTGTCGAGGAGCAGAGGCTCCAGGATGTGTTTTCTCTAGAAAAAAGGGGGGAGGGGGGGACGACGACACGAAATGGAGCTGGGAGTACGGGGAAGGAGGGTAAGGGGCAGGGGGTGCCCCCTGGGTGCTGCGGGGGCCTCGGGCAGCAGATGATGCATGTGAGCGACCCCCCCCACGGCGGGCAGAGCCGGGCCCCGCGCCGCCGGCCCCGGAGCTGTCCGTGGTGCTGGAACCGCCGCGCTGAGCAGACAAAGGCTGGCGGGGGGGGGGGCGGGCAAGGCCGGGGGGCCGCGGGCTACCGTGTCGTGGGCGCTGCCTCCCCCCATCCCCGCCCGCCCCGCGTGGGGGGTACGGACCCACCCGGGCATGGGCGACGCTGCCCCTCACCCCGCGGGAGCCGCCCGCTTGCCCCTTTGTTCGAGCCGCGGGGGGGGGGGGCACATTCCCTCGCGGGTAACCTCTCCTCCCCGCTGCGCCTCTCGGAACAGGGTCCCGGTGAGATGGTGAGGTGATGCCTCCCCCCAGCACCACCTGGGCTTGCTGTGGGAAAAGGGGTATGTACCAGAGGAGGCCTAGGGAGCCTGGAGGGAGGGGGCTTGCTATGGGGAGGGTGTCCCCTCTCCTATTGCTTTGCTTCACTGGAGAATAAAGAGGCGGCCTGGATGGGCCTGGTGGTGGCTCCCTGGACTTGCTGGGCTGTGGGGTGCAAGGGGGACTAGGGTGCACCCCAAGCTCCCAGTCATGCCCCCTCTCCTCCCCAAGAGGGATGGGAGGGGGGTTGGTTCTCAGAGGGGGTTTTACTCCCCAGTGTAAGTTGGGGGTCAGATCTTCACCCTGTTTGTTGTGCCCAAGGCCAGTCCTGGTCTACCTGAGTGCCTCTTGGCTCCCTGTGAGCTCTCCTGGCCTCCTCCATTCCAGATGGAAATGCCTGATGCCTGCCTGCTGCAATGAATCTAACCAGGATCCCACAGCCCGTGTGACCTCCACTATTAATTGGGTTTAATTTCCTAAAGCTAGCCCCTGTCTCACCTCCTTCCTCCCTATCTGTGCTCTGCAGGGCTAGGCTCCTTCCCCTGGCACAAGCAGGCAGTGGGAGCTGTGTTGCTGGCCCAGTTACCAGCCCTGTGCTTCTGCAGACCCCCAGGGAGAAGGGGAAAACTTCGCCTTTCTCATAGCTGGTTGCTACGCTTCAAGCTACTGAATGTGCCAGGGCTTCTTTAGCAGAATCCACAGCATGTGTTCTCTGGTTGGTGTCTGCATCCAGTGCTTCCCAGCCCCTCTGAGCCAGGCAGCCAAGCTCCCCTCAGCCAGGAAGAGCTGTGCTGGCTCTGCAGGTCATGGAGGGTAAGCTGGATTCTCTCTACCTTTGTGTGCATCAGCAGAGCTGCTAATTAGGCCCAATCTGGCTCATTCAGGCAAAGCTGTGCAGCCAGGAAGACAGCACAGATGTCCCTGTGACGGGGACTGACCTGGCAGGGTGCTGTGCAAGGCTTTTCTGCGGCTGCATAAACCCACTAAGACCTGTTTTGGTCCCCTCCTCCCTGCCCCTAATGGGTGTTCTTGTCCCCGCCTTTATATTGACATTCATGTGACTTTGTGGTGAGCTATCTGGGCCAAAATGTACTCACGACCCACTGCAAATTTGGCCATATCCAGCTCTTGTGCTGGGAAGAGTAGTAGCTCTGACTTACTCTGGTTTAAACAGGAGTGGAATTGGATCCTTAGAGCTCCTATGGAGCTGCTGGGGGAGCCCTGACTCTCCCCATCAGCATTTTGCAGGGTGGGAAACTGAAGCATGGTGAGATGAAGCAGCATGCCACAAGTCAGCAAGAACAGTCTGCAGCATCACAGGGTAACAACCAAGTTATTGGTGCCAGCTGTCTCCACCCTGAGCCTGGGGTGTTTGTCCAGTGACCCCCCTAGCCCCAGCTGTGTGGCTTTATACAGTCTTATCTCCAGAGCCAAGCAACCTGCCAGCACTAGTGGAGGTTTCCCACCCCTTACAGACACTCTCAGGATTCTTACAGCCTAAAGCCCCAGCATTCTAAAATGCTTCCAGCTGCAGCAAGGCCATGTCCTTCCCCTCCTCACTTGTGTTTCATTGATTAAGAGTGCTAGGCCTTACTGGGGGATTTGGGAAGAGCTAATTGCAGACTGGTAATTGAAGACAGCTCAGAGTCTCTGGAAATGTCAAGGAATGAGAGACGAGTTTAGATGCTCCTGTGCATTTAAATATGCACCGTTGGCTCAGCCAGAGCCTTACTGAGGGGAGAGATGTCTGGTTTTCCTTCCCCCAGAGGACGTTGTACAGCTGCTGGGGGGAGCAAGGCAGGAGAAACACTGATCTTACCTTGCCTGGGAGCCTCCTGCTCCCTGCAAGGCAAAGGGGAAGTTGTGGGGGGATGCAAGCAGGGGTGGGAATCCTCTGACAGGCTTGGGAGCTTGGCATTTTCCCCTCTCAAAAGCTCTGTGCTTTAACTTGCCAGATGCCTGCACTGCTGCATGATGCCATGGGGATCTGGCTCAGGAGCCAGCTATGGGGCAGCTCCTGCTGGTAGGGGGATGGATTGAGCTTGTCCACAAGCTTATGATCCCTGCAGCCACCCAGTGCTCCCTGAGGAGCAGTGAAGGGCTGAGACCCTCTCTGGGAGGACTGGGAAGCCCCCTCTCACTGCCAGCTGCAGGGCCCAGTAGTGTCTGGGGTTGCAGGGACGGTGGATTCACAATGGTTTGGGGCTCAGAGGTAGAGCAGCAGGGCCAAGTCAAGGATCCATCACCACAAGGCCTTGGTGAAGGATCCCAGCTCTTTCCTAGTTTGAAATTCCTCCAGCAGCAACACATCTCTCTATGCCTTGCAGTGGATGTCCCATCTGCTCCACCCCATGTTGCAGCAGGGCAGGTGGGCACAAGCTACATGGTGCAGCCTGTGGTGAGTTCAGGCCCTCCTGTCCCAGAGAGGTCTCTTCTCAGGCCACAGCACCCTTCTCTTGCTTCCCAAAGGATGTGCGGGGTTGCTGGAGGCACACTGGGTGTCAGTGGGTCCCTGGGATGTATAGTCACCCATGAAAGGAGGAGTTTCTGCCCAGAGCTTGTGGAGCAACAGCTCTGCAGGACTCCCCTTGCCCTGTTGCTCTGCCTGCAGAACAAAATCCATGCATGTGCTGGCTGTGGCACTGGGGTATGGAGGAGCAATAGGTGGCTGGAGCAGCCAGCCTGGCAAGCCATGCCTCCCCCTGCCAGACAAACAGCAGGGAAGCTGTGTACTTGCTATTAAGACTTGGCAGCATCCCCCAGAGTGACTCGGAGCTGCTCTGTGGGGTGGAAACTGCTTTGGATGATGCAGATCCAGCACCCACGTGGCTGGTGAAGGACCTGCCTCAGCCCAGCTTTCTGCGCAAGCCTTTCTCCTCGTTTGGCTGTGAGGATGATGGATAGCATGTTCCTCAAGGCAGATGGAAGTGGGAGGTCTCTCTTCTGCCTCTGTGGGAGTTACTTGGACACTGGCTCCATTGCAGCTTCAGGCTGCAGGTTTCTGGTTCCCTCCTTGCTCTATGACACTTCAGTCACAGGTGCTGGTGGGATGTCTAGGGGGGAAGATGTGGATGATGTGATGCAAGGAGATGGCAGCAAATGGCAGAGGGATCATGGGGGGTCCTAGACTAAATCGGCTGATGAGGTATTTATACCCAGGGAGGGGCAGGACAGCCACCATGGGGTCTTAGCTGATAGGGGATGCATCCAGGCTGAGGTGGAAATGTGCAAGAGACTTTGAGCTCTGCCTGTGCCCAGGGTAGCCCAGTGGCAGGCATGAGACCAAGGGAGGCAGGACAGCAGGCTGTTTGATCCTTGCCATAGCCAAAACATGGCCTGTGGCATTGCCTGGCTGGTGGGTATGGCACTGATGAGCACAGATCAGGGACAGCTCAGTGCCAAGAACTGGGGCAGGTGGAGAAGCCCCAGCCTAGGCAGCGGCATTACCTCCAGTCCACTGAGAGCTGAGAATGGAGGTTACCCTGTGCTGTCCCCCCTGCCTGTCTCATGGTCCTGTGCCACCCCTGAGGACGGAGCTCCTTGGGATACAGCCAAGCAGCACCAAACTGTGGCCCAGGGCAGTCCTGGGGAGCCTGCTCCAGGGTGTTAGTGCCTCCTGGGCTGGACCGGGTGCCACTCCCTCATCAGGAGTCCTGCATTAAAGCATAATCTGGCATTAGCACATTAATCCAGTCCTCCCTGCTGCCCAGCCCCTGTCCTCAGCAGAGTCTGGCCAAGGTCTCAGTGTACAGCTGGGCAGGGGCAGCAGCAGGACACTGTCTCCCCAGCAGCCCTTGCCTGGACACCAGAGAGCAGGCAGCAGCAGGGGCAACGTTTGGGGCTCTATCCAGAGCATCCCTGTGTCTGGGGAGGACAGCGAGCAGGGAGAAACCCAAAGTGCACAAAGATCCCCCCAGGTGCATCCAGGACCTGGGGGAAGAAAATTCCAGGCTGGGGGTGTTTTATGGTGGCAGGACAGCCCTAGCCCTAGCCCCAGCCCCGAGCACACTGGCAAGGGAGAAAGCCGCACCTTTTGGAAGCATCATGATTGGTACCTTGGAGGGGTTTTACGAGGGGTTTTGGAGCCTGACTACCTGCACCTGTGGGCTCCAGCTGAGCCACACGAAGTCACGAAGCACTTTGCAGGGAGCCAGGCCAAGGGAAGGTGGTGTCTGGAGAGAGGATGTGAGTCAGCAGCTTTGTGGGGGGTGAGCCGAGGAGCCAGCACCGTGGGGACGCAGAGAGGTGGAAATAAGTGGAAACTGGGAGAGCTGGAAGGGGATCAGGGGTGGGCAGGGAGGCAGCCCGCGTCTCCCGGGGCAGACGTGACCTGGCTGGGCTGCGAAGGCTCTTCCCAGTGTGAGAAATTAAGCAAGTGGCGACGTGGCTCTGCTAAACTCGGAGAGGGGATACTCCACCCTCCTTCTGATCCCTTGCTGTGGGGCTGGGAGGCTTTGAGGGAGTTGGAGGGGGCCCCCCACCATCCTGGCAAGAGGCTGAGGCCAGGGCAGGGCTTGGTCCTGTCCTCTTGCCAGCTAAGCAAAGCCAGAGACAAAGATACATTTTTTATTTTTTTTTAAGTAGGGAAAAAAACCCCTGCCTTTAATCACAAGGCAGCAGAAGAAGCTGTCAGGCCACGTGCTCCTTTGCTCTTCCCAGCCCAGGCTGAGGCCCTCTGGGGCTGTGTTCCCCCATCTGACCCTGGGCAGAGCACTCGAGGACTCCCCGCAGGTAGGTCTGGAGCCCGTGGGTGCACTGGGCCCATGCAGCCTGCTGCCTGCCACCCCGGACAGGCTCCCCACCCAGCTGGTGCACCCCAGTGCCAGGAACGGTGCTCCCCCACCAGCCCCCCGAGCCAGGCACCCCCGGCCGGGGCAGGGGAGGATGCTCCGCTGGGAGCTGTGCTGGGCTCGGCCCTGCTCGCCCATTGGCAGGATTTTGCTGCAGTCTGCTCCAAGCCGGCAGTTTTGGTGACTGAAGAAAGCAGCACTGCTGGCGGGCTGGGTCAGACAGGGCTCTGGGTGGGGGCTGATGCTCTGTCCCGCGCTCCAGTAATCACAGCGGGGGCGGGGTGGGGGTGGGGGGTGAGGGGGGCGCTGCTGCCAGCGGGGCTTGGGGATGGGAGCATCCCGAGTTGCCATGGTGACACCAGCTGCTGCCTCAGGCAGGCGAAAGCATCCCTGGTGCAGTCCTGCGTGGTTGTCCCCCACCCTTCCCTCCCGGTTGCCATCCTTGGGGAGTACGGGGCTGGTTCCTGGCTTTTGGGGTGGCACTCTAGGGACAGAGCAAGGGGACTGTGCCAGGTGAGCTCAGAGCAGAGTGAAGCAACCCCTCAGCAGCAGCCTGTTGCACTGGGGGTGTGCAGTGCTCCTCCCTTCCGCGAAAAGGTAACTCACCACTTTCCCCAGCATGTCCAGCCTCCAATCCAGCAGGGACCCAGATTGCAGGGCTGGGAATGAGCAGGGAACTGGGCTTGCCTTGTCTTCCCTGGTGCAGGCACTGGCAGAGGGACAGGAAGGATAGGGGCAGAATGGCAGGGGGGAGCTACTAGTCACCCACATCCCTTAATCCATGTCCTGCCCTGCATGATGCAGTCACCTAAGCCCCAAAGCAGACTCCTCCTGAGGGGTCACAGCCCCTGCTCTGCCTCCGAGGGAGCCAGCTGTGGCAGATACCCCCTGCATTTGTCCCTTACAAGGCCATGCTTGGGGTGTGTGGGTGTGCGTCCAGCCTGAGTGCTGGTTGCATGGGGGTAACTACTCCCACCCCCCTGCCCCCACTTCACCTCCTGCCATCCTTGGGGACCGGGCTGTGCAACGCTCAGGTCCAGAGGAAGGCAGCCTCCCAGCCCCTGCAGCTCCTTTCCTACACATGGGCTCCTCACTGGCAGCATCAGGCCCCGTACCCAGCAGCCTGAGCCCTCCCCGGAAGAGTCATTGACATCAGATCCCCCTTCCTTAAGCTGATTAGGGCAGTGAGGACGCATCAGTGCAGATGTCACCAAGGCCATGAGAGTGACCAGACCCTGGAGTGATGCAGAGGGTGCAGCACAGATCCCCCAGAGCTGGGGGCTGCTTTCATCTGGGGGATGCAAGGGAGAGGAGCTGGGAGCTGACCACCATCTCCATGGGCTGAGTAATTGCACAGCACCCCCTACACAGCTAGTCTGATCCCTGCCATAAGCCTAGCCCTCAGCCCTGATACCTTGGATTTCCGATGGGGCTGGGATGGGGAACACAGCCCCAAGGGGAGAAGCAGGCAGAGGGAAGCCCCTGAGCTCACACTAGCCACCATGGGCACCAGTGGATCTGTGGGCATGTTGCTGAATCCAGGCAATCGGTGCTTTCTCACTTACCCCTGCATCAATGTCACATGCAAGTCTGGCCCCATGGCTCAGGACCTCCCTGCTTCTGGCACAGCCCAACCTAGCAGGGACACCCACTATCGGATCAGGCCATGCTGGGCCCAGTGCATTGTCCTGAGCTGGTTGCACAGCGTTCTGTGGGTTGTGAGCGATCTGGCTCCTGGCATTGCAAATTCCTGTGGATGATGTCAGGATGGCAGAATTCCACCAGACTGACTGCATCTCCTCCTTGCCTCCAGTTACCATATCCCCTTGCCAGCCTGGGAACAGGGTATGTGGCTTCCCTGAAAGGGTGTCTTAAAAAGCCTAAAGGTTTCCAACTCTGCCCTGTTTTGTGGGGGCTGTAAGAGCCAGAGGTGATGCCTGGAGAAAAGATGATGCAGCAGGATGGCTGTGTCCTCCCCACCCCAGCCCTGCAGGTGCTCTGGCTCAGATGGGAGGGGATTTGCTGGGTAGTTTCCTCTCTCACCAGCCCCCTGCAGACAAGAGAGGACACAAGTCACAGCACCTCTCTGTTTTATTGAAGACCAATCCCTCCCCCCAGCTAGTGCAGAGCCCAGCACGCCCACCTTTTCTGCATCCACTGGGCCAAAGTCCTGCTCCTGAGGATGGGGGCACCTTGGACCCAGGAGGAGAGACCCAGGGCTGCCCCTTAGTGCCCAGGGCTCCCAGCCCTGCTGTCATACCTTCCGCTCCACCTCCCACTCAGCCTTGTTCCTGGGGATGTCCCTACCCACCGAGGGTGTCCTACCAAGCCCTGTGTACAAGGGGCTAAAGCCACAGTAAAACTGGAGCATTAAACTTGGAAGTGACCAGCAAGACATGGGCTCATGTGTAAGGTGTTGGGGTCCATCCTGCTCTGTGGCGTGGTCCTCAGGCACTGGGGAGAGGGCAGAGTTGCAGGGGCCACGGTCTGCTGCCTCCAGCCTTTGGCCTTGCCTTGAAGGCTGGCAGTGTCCCCCACACCTGCCAGTGACACCTCCAACCCCCGAGCCCTGCCCTGGACAGTAGTTAACCCGAGGAGGGCATCTGCTCTCCAGACCAAGGCTTCTCCTGAGGTCTGGAGGAAGCCACCATCAGCAGGAGGTGTAGGATGGATGAAGGAAAGGAAGGCTTTGGAGACAAGGTGGGGGACCAAGGAGCTGCAGGGAGGCTTCCCTTTCCCTGCCCGTGCCCAGTGGGATCGTCACCCATGGATACAGCTGCCCTGGGGCCCAGCTCCCGACTCCCCTCTGCAGGGAGAGGGGAGGGCAGGCACAGGCTGGGGGCAGAACTAAGGATGCTCACTGGGTGGGCAGCATGTTGCAAAGGAAGGGCTGGGGGCACAGTCCCTGCTAGGAGGAGAGCCTGGGTTTTTTCCTTCCATTCACACCTTGCTTTAAGTACCATTTCTATTCCCAGGTTCATGGATCCCTCTTCAGCCTAAATTTAGATGGCTTCTCTCCTCCAGCCACCCATGTCAGGGAACCAACCCAGCTACCCTGCAAGTACCCCTCGCCCCCCACACCACTCTTCAAACTAAAAGGGGGCAACTGAGAGCAGGGCAGGATCCCACCCCCCATCCCTCCCTGCTGAGCTCCCCAGCTCCACAGCCCCACGCTTCTGGGGACGGGAAGGTCCACCCGGTGCAGCCAAGCCTCTAATGGTAATGGTTGTTCATGTTGTTGAGGTGGGAGGCTGCCATGGTGCTGAATGGGGCAGAGGGTTGGAGCCCATGCCCAGGGTAGAGGGATGGGCTGGAGCCAGGCCAGTAGGAGAAGCCAGCAGGAGTCACCCCTGAGGTCATGAGGTTGAGTTTGGAGATGCCTGAGAAGGGCAGCGGGGCCAGGTTGCCCTGAAATTTGTAGAGGCTATGATCAGGGGCAGCCGGCTGGCACACCTGCGCCAGCCCGTGGAAGTCGAACTTGTAGGCGTAGCGCTTGCCGTGGACCTTGGTCATGATGTTCTTGTCATAGTAGTAGCGCAGTGCCCGGCTCAGCTTGTCATAATTCATGTTGGGTTTGCTCTTCCGCTCGCCCCAGCGCCGTGCCACCTCGTCGGGGTCGATCAGCTTGAACTCGCCATTCGTGCCTTCCCAGGCGATGCAGTTCAGGTTGGCGCGATCCGAGAGCAGCTCCAGCAGGAACTGCCACAGCTGGATCTGCCCACTGCCTGTAAGGCCGGGCCCCGGAGAGGTTAAAGCTCCTTCTCAGGGCACAAGGAGAGGGGCAGGATGTGCCCCAGTCTCCTTGATCCCCTGCTATGTTGTCCCCTCCCAGACCCAGGTTTCAGGTGTACCTCATTGTGTGTTCCTTACTCTAGAGACACAGAAAATGGTAACAGGGTTGTGTCTCCTTTGCAGCATCCCTACCCCCTCCTACCCACCAAGCAAGAGGAGGAGAGGACACCCCTGCACCTTGGGACATGGATAGGAGTGCTCAGAGGTCAACACAGACTGCAATGGGTCTGTATCCAGGGTCCCCACATCCCTCCTGCCCTCATTCATACCCCACTGAAGATGAATACCTGCTCATTTGCTTTGGTGTGAGGATCTGGCCTGATTCTTTCATCTGCAACCCCAAGAAGGAAGGATCTAGACAGTACCCAGATCTATCCCAGCACCAATATTCCTCACTACCGCCTCTGCTTGGAACTGGACTGGTGTCACAGCCCCTGCCTGTCTCTAGGGAACTGTGCCCTGCAAGGATATCTCCGTGGTTAGCAGAAGTCAGGGTGCAACACTGCTCTGACCTGCACCCCTGGCAGCCACAGGCAGGTATGGGGTAAGGGGAGGCCAGGACAGGGGAGGACCTGCTCTGGCTTTGAATCAGCACCGATATTCTTTATTTCCAGAGGAATATCGTCCTCTCTGAGCCATGGCCATTGCACCCACAGATTGCACTGAAGAGCACCCTTGGTGAATGCCCAAGATGCCCCTGTGCCAGGCTGCGCACACACAGGAGTGTGGCACACCTTGTCATGCACGTGGTGAGGCACAAGGACAGGCTCCACTGGGTCTGGCCAGAGGTCATGAGAGGAGAGTGTCCCTGGACCTTAGGGTGATGAGCAATCCTATCTCTGGGACCCAGCCACCCTGAAGAGCAGCCCTGCACTTACCTAGACCCCATCTCCCACACTCCCTCCCAAGCAGCACGCTCTGCGCATCGCTGCTTCTGATCCCAGCCCTGGCAACACAGGCTCTTCTCACAGCAGGGGAAGCGTCTTCCCGTTTCATCCTTGTCCTTGTGCTTTTCTGCCACTATTTTGTCTAAAGATGCTTGGATCCTGTATAGAGGTTTAGCACCCACAACCCCTGCAGCAGGCAGTCCCACAGCTCAGCTACGTTTCCCACAAAGAACCACCTTGTCCTGCTTGCTTTGAATCCACTGATTTTATTTGCTGCACCCAATTCTTGCTCTGGAAAAAGCAGGGAACACCCGTTCCCCATTCCACCAAACCCTGCTCAGAAATCCTAATCCAGGCAGACAAGCCCAGGTCCTTCCAAGGTATTGTCTTCCCAAATTCCCCATCCTGGGACTGAGGTGGGGGATCTCTTCTCCTTAGGGTACATCTGCAGCCCTTGCCTCTTCATCCCCATAGACCCCACTATGGGGTCTTGCTATCCCTCACACCATGCAAGGAGGGCAGGGAGGTGTTGGGGGTGCAGCTGGGTGGGGCAGCAAGGCTCAATCCTGCCTGCTGCAGGGTGCTATGCTGCAGCACCTGGCAGCTCCCTGAAGAAACCCCTCCAGGGACCCCCAAAGGTCCTTCTCACTGCAGCGCAGTAAGGGGAGTACAGCTGGGCAGAGTCCGCAGTGCAGAGGCAAAAGGGCTGCCCCTGCAGTCACAGCTTTGCCTCTTTTCCTGCTCACCCCCTGGTCCCTGTCTCCTTGCCAGACAGGCAGGCTACGTGGCCCAAACATCACAGCTCCGGCCCCGCGGCTGCCCAGTGCCCAGTCTGCTGCACCCCTCAGCAGGCTCCAGGCTGCTCCCTGGCCAGCCCTTGGCTGATCCCCGAGACCCCTGGATGGTTTGCACCAGACGGATGGCTCTGGCTCCCAGGGATCCATCATCTCCCAGCCGACCCATGCCCTGCCGGAGCCCCAGCCCTTCACCGGCAGCTCCTTCCAGGTGGTATGGCACCTCATTGTCCCGCTCGCAGGATCGGGTCCCCCGAGCCCGGATTAGCTCCCCCAGCTCCCGGGCTGGCTGGCAGCTCCCTCCCCATCGGATGTCCCTGGAGCACCGGCAGGACCCGAGCTGGCACCCCACACCTGCCCCGCTGCGGGGCTCCGGTGGGAGGGCCTGGGGTGCTGGGCACCCCGCTCCTCTCCGCTGCAACGGGACGGCGGCTCCCACCGTCGGGGCTCGGCTGCTTTCCCCGTGGGCTTTGGCGGCGGGATGCCCCCAGCCCCAGCCGCCCGCAGCAGCAGGGAGCGGGGCTCCGCAGCCGCCGTGTCCTGCGTGGACAGTGCCCGCGACGCGGACCGGAGCGGGTCCCCGATGGCTGCGGGGCCGGGGAGGGTGGGGGCGCCCCGCGGAGCTCCCGCTGCGTGCGGAACGGGGGGAGCGGGGCCGGTCCAGGGGAAGGGGCAGCGGTGCTCTTACCTTTCTGCACTCCGGGGCTGAGAGACCCCCACGCCTGGCTCTTCCCGTCTTTGAACAAAGTTTCCCCGACTGGATCTGGGGGAAAAAAAGGGGCGCGGGTGGGGGTGGAGGGGGGGGCTGGAGCCAGGCGGGACCGCGACCCCCTGCGCCCACCCGCGGGCAGCCTCCCTGCAGCCCCCGGCCGCTCCCCCTCGCCTGCCCCGCCGCCGCGGCGAAGCCAGGAAACGCGTCCAGGAAAAAGGAAATCGGATTTCCGACCGAGCCGGGGAAGCTTTTAAATAGGAATAGAAAATCCCGCGGGCTGGGGTAGGGAGGAGAGAGGGAGAGAGCTGTGGGGCAGGGGTAGAGGGGGAGGAGGCGTGTGTGGTGGAAGGATGGGTGGCAGGAGCGGCGGGTGGAAGGAAGGATGAGTGTTGGTGTTTGGAGAGCGGGTGGCTGGGGAAACGAGAGATAGGTGGAGAGTTAGATGGAAGGAAGGAGAGATGGGTGAATGGATGGCAGGACAGAAGGGAGGATGGATGGGTGGGTGGATGGAGGGAAGGATAAGAAGAAGGAGGGAAGGAAAGGCTAGAGGTGGACAGATGGAAGGAAGGGCAGGTAATGGGTAAGACGGTGGAAGAACAGGCTGATGGAAGGGACAGAGGGTAGGTGGAGGGGATGGCTGGTAGAAGGGGCAGAAAGAAGGATGGAGGGACAAGTGGATGGGGTGGAAGGATGAGTGGAAGCACGGGGAACGGCGGGTGGGTGGAAGGATGGGTTGGAAGGAGAGAAGGGTGGATGAAAGATGGAAGGGAGGACGGGTGTGCAGGCGTGGAAGGCTGTGAGTGCGGCTGGAAAGGAGGAGGAAGGGATAGTTATGGGGCTGGAAGGCAGGAAGGGAGGAGGACAGAGGGAGAGGAGAAGGCAGGCTGGGCGCTGGAGGGAGCGGGGCAGAGAAGGGCGCTGGGGCAGGGCGGGTGGGGGCCGGGTGCTGTGCAGTGCACGGCGCTGCGGTGGGGCAGCAGCCGGGGGTTCCGCCCGTACCTGGCAGGTACATGTTGAGCAGCAGTGGCACTGCTCCGGCGCCGTGTCTCATGGCAGCTGTGGGGGCGGCCCGCAGGCTGCATGTTTTAATATTCCTGCCCCTATTATTATTATTATTATTATTCCACTTTATCAGGGAGCAGCTGATGGCGAATAAATGGCAGCGGGACGGGCAGGGGACGGGCAGGGGACGGGGGAGGCGGGGGAGTGGGGGGGGAGTTTCCAGGCAACTCGCAGGGGCTCGGGGCCCCGGCTCCAGCAATTTCCTCCGCTGTAATTAAAGCGGGCACTGCCCCCCCCAACCCCCTCCACCCCCCCCTCCACCCCCCACCCCCACACACACCCCCGCTATCGGGCCCGCATCAGACTTTAATCACGGCCGC
The DNA here is from genome assembly GCF_023634085.1 of Falco cherrug. Lineage (NCBI taxonomy): Eukaryota > Metazoa > Chordata > Aves > Falconiformes > Falconidae > Falco > Falco cherrug. The sequence continues at coordinate 25,862,784 of NC_073704.1, read as the reverse complement.
GGGTTTCTATGGAGAGCTGCTCGGGCCGCTTCCTGCCTCTTCCGCCTCCTTAACTCTTCGCAAACACGGCGCTGCCATCCCAGCTGGGAGCGGGGCTCGGACACTGCCTGGAGACCGCCTGGGCCCGGCCTCCCACCACCACCAGCAGCATCCCGCTCCCTGACCTGCACAGCCGGATGGCGGGCACAGCGGTCCCTCTGCTGCCAGCATCACCTGGGGCCTCTACATCTCACTGCACGGCATCAGCATCGTCCCGGTTGCCTCTGTCCTCTGAAGCCACCCATGCGGCCAGCCATGGGGCTCTGTGCCTGCCCCTTCTCCAAATCCGGGCTCCACAGTAAAGTTCTGGGGTCCCCATGCACCTGCCAGAGCCCTGGGGTGGGTCAGCTGGGTCCCCACAATGTCCCTCCAGCTCCAGGACACTGGTGATGGAATCCCTTTGCAGTGCCCAGATATCCAGGGTAAGTGCATCTCCAATGGCTGGTGGCACCAAGACATACCACGCGTCTGCCACCTCCCTGGCTTCTCTGTGCCTTTCTGGACAGTCCCTGCCTTGGGGACGATTAAGCCTGTGACCACCATGGGGTCCCCCAGCCCTGTCCCAGTCTCTTGCCCATCTTTATTAGGACCTGTAGAAGCTGGATGACCCCCAACACCCAGCCAAACCTGAATGGCCCCATCTCCACAAGCTTCTCCTGAGCAGCCCTGGGCTTTGTGAAGATGGGAGGGCAATTTGGGGAGAAACTTGTAACAGGGAAAGGATCTGGGGTGATGTCAGCTCCCAAAAGACACATCTGGCCAGGTTTTTCCCCCCATCACCCATGGTTCCAGCTGCTACATGCAGCTGTCAGGTGCTGGCAGAGGATCTGAACCCCAGGCCAAGAGCAGACCCTCCACCAGCACCCCATGACTTGAGGCAGCCAGGCAGCGTGCCAGCAGCGGGCATGAGCTCTGCTCCATGAGGCCAATACCGTACAGCCAAGCCGTCCATCAGCCCACAACATCTCCTGCAGTGTTTCATTGATGTCCAGTAAAAGTATGAGCTCTCACACTGAACTTAGTGAATTTCTTGAAAATAGTCATCATGAGACATGAATCCAATGGAAACCAGGATACGGCCATGCAAGACCCATGGTTATTATTTATACTGCAGCCAAAAGGTGCCCTGCATAAGAAGCTGCAGCCCATGGGGAGCAATGCTCGGCCAGGCGTGAGTGTCCACAGTGGGTGTCCCAGCTCTGTACAGCCCAACAGCCCTGGCTGCTCCCCCGCCCGCCTCCTCCCCAGCCCCCCAAGTGTAGCTTTCCCAGCAGCTGCTCCGCAGCCTCCCAGACTTGCTTTCGCTGCCTGAGTCCCTGGAACAAACCGCAGGCAACAGAAAACAAGCCCCGGCAGCAGCAGGGTGAGGTAAGGAGGGGGCCAGACCCACTGAGCCCCTCTCTCCCAAGCAGCCCCAGTGACCAGGATCTTCCCTCAGCAAACCTGCATGGTGTAGAGCATGGAGGAAGGGGGTCTGGGCTGAGGGACAGCACATCAGTCCAGACTGGGGGAAGCAGTTTGGAAACAGCCTGAGAAACAGGGTTAGGGCTGTGGAAGCTGGAGATGGTGGGGGGTGGGGGTGGGCACTGGGAATAGGGACTCCTGGGCCCCTGAGAAAGCCAGTGCGTGGGGATGCTTACAGTGTGGTGTGAGGGGACTGGGGACTTTGGGTGAGCTGGGGGCTGCAAGGCACAGAGGGGCAGGGAGTGTGGGGTCCCAGGGGCGGGGGAGCCTGGTGCCCATGTGGAGCTTTGGGGACCTGAATGATGTGACCCCAGGTACATGGGGGAGCTGGGGCAGGCCCATAGAATGGGGGCGGGGGGGCAAGGTACACACAGAATCCAAGGAACAGGGGCTCATGTCCAGGGGGGAGCCAGGGCATGGGGCTTTGGTCTGTGGAGGATTTGGAAGATGAGGTTTCAGGTCTGTGGGGCTCCAGGGGATAGAGCCCGGACACGTGGAGCACCCAGCTGGCAGCCGCCGAAGGTCCCTCTGGCTGCAAGCTGCCAGTTTGCCCCCCGCCCCCCAGCACAGTGCTCTCTCCCCTCCCCAGGATGGAGCAATAAGGACCCCACATTTTGCTGTGACCCCCACAGCTCCCCCCGGCCCCCTCCCCCCCCCCCCCCCCCCCCAAACACAGCCCTATGCGCAGGTGCCCAGGACAACTTCACCTGTGTGCTGGTGGTGGCACGGAGCGGAGCCGAGCTGACGTGGCCCTGGGCTGGCTGCAGCCCGGCCGGGTGTGCAGGAATGTGTTTGTGCAGGGGGAGAGGCTGGCTGCCGTGGGGCTGTGGCGGGGTGGGGCCAGCAGGGACACGAGAGGACAGGGGAGGGCTGGAGGGCACTCCACAGCTGGGACACCCTGTGGGATAGGGATGCACAAGGTGCTGGGGGCTTTTGCAAGGTGCATGTTGAGGTGCAAGGGGAGAGGGAGCAGGAACATGCAGGGTGTGCATGGACACGCTTGTCTGCAAGCTCATGTGTGCAGTGCCCTTGGTGCATGGAGTGCACCCACCAACCCCCAGCCCAGTCCCTCCCTGTCTCCCAGCACCGTTCTGGGGTGCCCACAGCTCCAAGGCCAGGAGTGCTTGTAGCAGAGTGGGCATCCGTGGACCCAGGTGTCCAAGCCACCCAGCGCTGTTCCACTGTCTTGTGGGCTTTATAGAGGATGTCCTGGGTGTGGGGACCACCTCAGGACTGGAGGCCTGTGCCCTGGGAGGGCTCAGCATGCCAGAGCAGGATGGAAAAGGAGGAGGAAGAGGCCGGGAAAGGGTGCTGGAGAAGGAGGAGGAGGCTGGGTGGGGCTGCCCATGTGCCCGGCTGAGCTGGAGCCGGATGCTGGCACGGATGTGCTGGCGTGGCCAGGCTGGGGGTGGGGGAACACAGACCCTAAGGGTGCTGGGAGCAGGTAGCAGAGCCCCCCTGACAGCTGCAGGACACTACCCCAAGGACCTCTTGCCCCTGTCCCTCGCACACCCACACAAACCCTGCATGCTCCCTCTATAAGCTAGTGCCCCCAGCACTGCCCCAGCTGTGGGCATCCCAGTTGTGGCAGCCCCCACCCACCTGCAAATGACCACAATGCTCCTCCTCCTCCCCAGGCCCACAGCAGGCAGCCCCCCCCGCCCTCCTCCAAACCAGTACAGAGAGGGGCCATCGTGTTCACAGACTTTGTAGCAATCACCTCCCCTAGCACCAAGCCTGGGAGGAGGACCCAGGGCACAACCCTCCGGATGCCACCTCTCAGCTCCAGCCCCTTCTTTGCCCAGTAAGGCCAGTAAGTTTCTAGTAAAAGTTCCCGTTTCCCCAACTGGAGCATCACGGTGGTGGGAACTGTTCTGCATCCCCTCTACTTGCTGTGAATGGACCAGAGGTGGGGTGCAGAGAGCTCAGCTCAGGGTGGAGGTGGCCATGGGTCCAAAAACACCTGGGGAAGGGGAAACCCTTTCCATCTGCTGAGAGCTGGGGGGCAGCAGGGCTGGGGCAAGCACACTGCCTCCCACCCCACAGAGGGTCCCCCAGACCTGGCAGTCCCCCGAGGAGTAGAGCAGAGGCAGGAGCACCCTTTTTTTGACAAATGCCTTTATTTGCTACCAGATAGAGGTCTATTGCACAGCAGCCCAGAGGCTGCGGGGCATGTGGCCCTGCCCCTGCTCAGTGCTGGACACGGCGGATGGATTGGATCTGGTTGGTGTGGGCCTGGCTGCTGTATTCATTGTACTTCTTGAACTCGCCGTTCTGTCTGTCCCGCTCCAGCACGTACTGGTAGCCCCTGTATCCTGGGTACTGGTATGCCACCCATCTGCAGGCAGACCTCTGCTTCAGAGCCATGGGCCAAACATCCCCCTCCCCTTCCCCTCCCTCTGCTTCCCTCCCCTCCCCTCCCCTCCCCTCCAATCCCATCCCATCCCATCCCATCCCATCCCATCCCATCCCATCCCATCCCATCCCATCCCTCTGCTTGCCCTGGGAGGGGAGGGACAGAAAACACCCCATGACTTGGAGTTTCAAGGGAAGTGGAGCAGGCAAGCACTCCTCCTTTTTGAGGTCCCCCTTCCCCATCTCTGGGGCTATGCAGAAGGGAGGTACTTGCTGAACCCCTACTCTCAGCCCCCACCACCCCCATCTTTGCCAGCGGGACTCACGCTCCAGCGTTCACTTTGATGGATGCCACCTCCTTGTTGCCCCAGCCCATGGCCTGCAGTGAGGGGTAGTCGTCGCTCAGCTCAAACTTGTGCCCCTGGAAGTTCTCAGCCTCATAGAGGATGACTTTGCTGTCATTGTGGTTCTGCAGAAGGAGAGCATTGCGGCTCAGCGGGGATGGGGCGGCTTGTGCAGGAATAGGGGATATAGCATCAGGGGGACATGCACCAGGGCACCATGGGAGGCCTGGGACCATGCCCAGCTTTGGTATAAGGCATGAGGATGTCCTTCAGCCTGGCACCCCCTCACCAGGACATCCCAGGGCTGCCTGGAGAATGCAACTTTCATGTCCTTGTGGTCAGCTGCTGCTGAAGGTGACAATGGCTACATCCTCTGCACCCACACGGGCTCCTGCCCTCGGCATCCTCTCACTCCTCGAGGCTGCGGGAGGGTTGCAGGGCAAAGCAGGCTGCTGAGAGCAGTCACCCCAGCTCTGTGGGGCTTTGCAGGGTGCTAGGCACCAAGGGGTTAATTGCTGGGACACTGAGCGATGCGGCACTGTCCCCCGTGCCCAGCCCCCACACGCATCTATCTGCACCGAGGAGCAGTCCTGCCAGTAAGGAGTGATCTTATCACATCCCCTTTATTAAAGCCCAAGCATATCTGCCTGGTGATTATTAAAAGTTGGGGGGGGGACCCCCCGCTCAGAGGCACAGACGTGCCGCTATTGCGAGCACCAGTGTCTCTGCAGATGGAGCGATAGAGGCTGCATCTGCCTGGGCACGGCTTGGGTACCCCAGGTGGGAGGGGGACAGACACTGCACCCCAAGCATCCCTGCAGTCCTGCCAGCTCCTCTCTGCTCATCCCATCCCCGGGTAGGGGCACAACACCTGGGGACCCCAGCCGGGCAGGTGGCTTTCCAATGTACAAAGCAGAAGGAACTGGGATGATGTTTCAGGCTAAATTTTAGCCCTAAAAAGCATCCCAGGATCCTTGCAGGGAAGTGGGAGCCGGTGTGTGCAGCTACCCCCTCCAACCCACGACACCTCCATTCATGCCTCACCCCTCCACTCTACATCCCATGTAATTGTCCTCCTGTCTGTCCCTCATCACCCTTCGTGCCAGGCTGCCGGGGGGAGGCTCTGCCTGCCCCCAGCGTACCGCGGTGCTGTGTCCTTCACTCACTGCGCACTTGACGGGCCGGAAGGAGAGGAGGTGCTCGGTCCGGTATCCACTGTTCCCGCTCCAGGCCTCCCACCGGGGGTAGTCACCTTTCTCCAGGATAAACTGCTGCCCTTGGTACTCGGGGTACTCGAAGCCCACCCAGCTGGAGGGGAGAGGAGGAAAGCCCTCAGGGATGCATGGTGCAGCCCCCAGGCTCAGCCCAGGGCCAGCTTCTCCCTCTCGCACAGGGCATGGAGACGTCCTGGCAAGGCATGGGACTGTCACAGAGGTCAGGGTCCTTGCTAGCAGCAAACATCCCTTCTGAGAGTGGGACCCCTCTCCCCAAGGCCCCACTTGCCTCCGACCCGTGCCTGGGCTTGGCAGGATCTCCCTGCTATGCAGGTGGGGAAACTGAGGCACCATGCAAGGAATGCAGAGAGGGAAGTCGCATGATGAGGCTGTCTCTGAGCTGAGGAAGGACCCAGGTGTCCTGGCTCCCCACCAGCTCCTGACAGCTCCCTGGAAGCAGTGGGTTTGCCAGAGTGGGGTGTGCCACGGGGCCGCGGGGCTGGCGGGGCACTTACGGGCCAGACTCCACCTTGATGGAGCGGATCTTGCGGAAGCCGCGCTCCATGATGCTGGGGCACTCCATGAGGAACTCGCAGCGCTTGCCCTGGAAGCTCTCCTCCTCCCACACCGTGATCTTGTACTGCCCCAGCGTGTCCATGGCTTCACTGCTGGTCATGCGGGTCGCTTGGCTGCTGGCAGAGCCCCACGCATCACCCCGGGCAGGTGCCCACCATCAGCCCCCATCCACCCCACTGCCTGCCACCAAGCCTAGGTTGCTGTCGGTGCTGTCCTCACACATCCCTTGTCACCAGACCCTTGCCCTCCCAGGCTGGCATGGGGGATGCTTCCCATTCCCCTTCCCTTGGTGCTGGGGGATCTCCATCCAGTAACCCCCTAAAGTTGCAGGGGGCCCTTGCAATGCCCCATCTCTCTATGTGGTGTACCCGGGGCTGCCTCGGTTTCTCTGCCCCCAAGCTCCTTGGCAATGGCTCCTGGGGTCGGCCAGGTGTGGTGGCATTGTACCCAGTGCAGGGGGGTGGCAGTGACCCCGACTCAGACACGGGTGTGGGGTGCAGCCCGGGGCAGAGCAGCCCAGCTCCTGCAAAGATGGGTGCTAGCATCCCCCCTTCCTGCACAGGGTACCCCTGCTGTGCCATGCAGCACCCCGCAGCTTCCCCTTCCCCAGAGTGTGCATTGGGTGGGAGGGCTTGGTGTGGGGGGTCGAAGGGAGCGTGGCAGCGCCTGTGCAGTGGGGGGGGCTTGGGGGCTCACAGCCTGGTACTTACTTGGTCGGCAGGGCACAGAGGCGAAGGTGGTGGTGCCGGCGCCGGCTTTTCCCCTCGCCCTTTATAGGCGGGCGCCGAAGTGCCGATGGTGCAGGCGGGCAGGGCGCTGTGTCAGCAGGCAGGGGGTGGGGGGGGGGGGAGCGGGGTGTGCACCCACCCCAGACTCTGGCTGTCCATTCCACTTAGGCAGTGTGGCGAGAGCAGCCCCCCCGTGCCCCTCGGGGCTGACAATGAAAATGCTGGGCTGTGTTTGCGCAGGGGCTCAGGGCACAATGGGCAAAGGGCCTGACGCGCCGCTTTCCTTTCTGCCCCTGGACAATGTCACTGCTTGGCCCGGGGATTAGGGACCCAGCCTTTCCCAGGGCACCCACAGCCTTTGCCAGGGTTGAGGCTGGTGGGAAGGAGGGTGCCAGGGTGAAGCGGGGATTTGCCAGCTGGGAGCTGAGGGGCACTGATGTCCTCGCCCTGGGATGCTGGGCTCGCCTGGGGCTCTGCCACCACAGGTCCCTCCTCTGTCTAGGCTCTGCTTGCACGTCCCAAGCTGGCAGGGCAGGGCAGGGACTCAGTCTGCATGGGCAGGGCTCCATGTGGGGTGGGAGAAGGTTGCGGTGAGTGAGAGGGGTGGAGGAGGTATTGGCACAGCCACAGCTTGGTCCGTCCATGCTCTGGGAGATGTGCAAGACTGTTTCTGTGTTGCACTGGGTTTCTGTGTTGACTCCAGACTGGGCACCGATGGACCCCAGTTACATGCTCTTCGCTTGCAATGCCCTGGGCATGTCCCCTGGCCTGGCAAAGGGCTCTCTGTGCTCCCTGCACACCTGCGACGCCAAGCACAGAGGCAAGGGATCAGCTTTGGGGGCAGAGCTGTGTCCTCCACCTGGGCAGCAGGACCAGCCCTGCCTGGGACTGCACCGTGCCATGCATATATCCCCAGTGACTCCCACCAGGACCTGGGCTGGATGAGGCCAACGCAAGCTGGAGAGGAAGAAGAGTGCCCTGCTGGGCTGTGAGGTTTCTTGGCAGCAGCATTTCTTGCAACATCCCTGGGTAGCATGCGGTGAGGCCAGGCATTCCTCACCTTCAGCTGGGCAGGAACCACCCTGGCCTCTGGGCCAGGGCTGGAACAGAGCACCCCAAACATTCCCAAGAAAACCCCAGCCCTCCTGGGGGTCCTGAGCACAGAGTCAGCATCCCGGGAGAGCCCAGCAGTGCCAGTGATGGAGCGTGCAGTGTGGGCAGCTGGGGGGGTTGTCAGGATGCCTGGCATCTCTGTCCCGTTCTCATCAAGAACTGGGGACTAAGGACTGACAGCAGGGACGGGCTGGGGGCTCTCGGGTCCTCTTCGTGTGTCCCACCCACACGCCCCTCGGCAGCGCTCCGGGCAGCGCCCCCTCCCCGCCCGGGGCTGCGCGGTGCCGGCCGGGCCCAGCAGGGGGCGCAGCCTGGCAGCGGTTGGGGCCGGCTCCAGCCGAGGGACAGAGTGGCCCTAAAAAGCAGCCACCGCCAGCTTGCGACGGCCTGGGTGCCCGTGGCGGGGGGCTGGGGGGGGGGGGGGCACACTCCGGGAGCTGCCTGGGGGAGCAGAGGATGGGGTTGCTCTCCGGCGAGGGAAGGGGATGCATGGGGGGGTAAGCAGATCCCCGAGTTGCAGCCCGGTGGCCTGGGGACATCCCTGAAAGTGCTGGGGGACAGGTCTGGGCACCCTTAGGGAAGCCAACACCTTGCAGAAGGTAGGGCAAGGTGTGGAGCTAGCACACTGCAGGGTCCTGTCCCGTCCCGTCGTCCCCCATCCTGTGTCCGTCCCCCCCCCCTGCGCTGCTGCCCCTCGCCTGCGCTGCGTGAGCAGAGCCATGGGGCACAGGTTCGGCTGGGGTGCTATGAGGCGTGAGGGCAGTCTGGAGGGCTGCAGTCTGTTATGGGGTGTGCGTGTGGGGTGTGCGTGGCACTGCATAGTGTGCTGCCAGATCTATGGGGCATTGGTGGTGTGCCATGAGGGGCACGCAGGCAGCTCAGCTACCCCCATACAACCCTTGGGATAAAAGCATTGGGAGGGCACAGGGGAGACACCCACCCCCAGATGAAAGGTGTGCCCCTCCTTACTTCTCAGTGTGTCCCACACCTCACCCCCTGCTTGGCACATTGGGGGAGCTACGTGGGAGGCACAGCCACGTCTGGGAACAGTAGATGAGGGGGGGTTACCCACAAAAGGCCGTGACAAGGGCCTTCCCCACTGCACCCCAGGATGCACAGCCTGGCCTCCCAGGACATCTCCCAGAGCCCAGGCTGTCCCTGTCACCAGCCAGCAACCCCGTGGCTGTCACCTGCCAGTCCCCAGCCACACCTGTCCAGCTGAGGACAGGGGCAAGGAGGGGCTGGTGTGGGGGCAGGCAGTGACTGCTCAAGGGCAGCTGCTAATACTGGCTCTGGGAGCTGGTTAGCGCTTGCCCAGGGCCTCCTGCATAGGCTAATTTAATAAGAGCCCCACGTCGCTCCCGGCTCAGCCTGTTCCTGCGCTAGCAAAACAGATCGTGTTTCTCCGTGCCACCAGGCACAGTGCAGGCGGGTGGCCGGCAGCCCTGGGGTGTGGGGGGAGAACAGGGGTGCCCAGGTGCTCCATGCCATGCCCACACCATGCTGCCGTGGCCTCCAGCCATGGGGTTACACCCTGTGCCTTGTGCAGGTGCTGGTCCTGGGACGGTGCACAGCCTGGGGAGCTGAGCAGGCTGAAAGGCAGCACCAAGGGAGGTGAGGCAGGCACTGCCTAGGCTTCGTGATGCTGATGCCACATCTGGGACACATCTGGGGCTCATGGCAGCATGCTGTCTTTCCCACTGCTGTTATGAGTACTGAGGCTAGCTGACCAGGCTAGCACAGCTGTGTGCAGTCCTGCATCTGGCTGATGCGGTGGGATGAGCCCTGGCCACCCTCCCCAAGCCTTTCTAGCCCCTCTCTTCTTGCCCCCAACCCCACTGGGGGCTGCACCATCACACCCCAAGGGGCTGGAGGTCCAGGGGCTGAGCTGAGCAGGAGCAGATGGAGCTGGTGCCGGCCCCTGTTTGTCTTTCTCCTAGTTGCCTGGTGCTCTGTTTGTTCTGAGGATGGCTTCCTGCTGCTAGGGCCAAAACAGGTGGCTTTTATTTGCAGGGTCTGGCTGATTAGATCGGGGCAGTGTATTGTTCCCCCCACCCAGCCCCATTGCTCTTTTTTTTCCCCGTTTCTCCCCCAGCCTCATTTCCCTGGGAAATCATCCACTTCGGCAAGGATGCAAACCCTCTCCTTCCCTCCCCACGCATCTCACTTCGGGGCTGCTCTGAATATGGACACACCAGGATTCATATATCCCAGCCAAAACACCCACTTGCACCTGCTGGGTCCCCATATCCTAGAGGTGAGGGGCTCGCTGGGGTCTGCAATACCACCTGTCCCCTCCTGGGGCCTTGCTGGCCACCGAGGCTACACGTGTGCAGGCACATACTCGCCACAGAAGCCTCCTTGCACAGGGAGCCCTGGCACACAAAAGCCACCTCGCACGCACGTGTCCCCTGTGCACCCGGCCACAGCCGGAAACTCCCGGGATTGCAAACAGCCTGGCAGATGTTGCTGGGATTAGCTCCCACACAGGCACACACGCACACCGTGGGCTGCCAGCTGTTTCATGCCCGGAGAGGTCTCAGGCCTTTGGGCTCCCCCCAGGGCAGAGCTCAGTGGGTACCTGCCTCAGCTCCTGTTGCACCCAGAGCAGGATGAATCCTCAGGGTGAGCAGGCAGTGGGAGAGGAACCCCGATGTGAACTGGGGACCAAGATGCTGATTCATCTCTGGGTACCATCACTAATGGATGGAGAAGGGCAAAGGACGCAGAGGAGGGTGCAGCCACTTGCAGTACAAGGGGTACCCGCACATTCCTACTCACAACTGGGTCGTGCCAACAGCCTGCTGAGATGGCTTCCACACAGCACTCCTCACCCCAGCCTCCGCTCTCCCCATGCACCTGTGGCCCTCAGCCAGGCACCAGTACCCCCACTGCGATTGACTCTCCAGACCTGCCCCTGCACTGTCCCCACTGGCACCCTGGCCACCCCCAGGCATGCTGCTCACCCCCTTCCTGTGGGACCATGGGTGCCCACTCTGCCCTGTGGCACCCACAGCTCCAGAGAGGCACCCGCAAAGACCCACCAAGACAAGGATACTCCCAGGGACACATGCTCACCCCCTGCCACCCACCCAGGACCTGCCTGCATGGTCCCTGCCTGGCCCTGGCTGCAGGCTGCTGCCGGTGTGGGGGTGTGCTCAGTCCCACAGCTCTGCCAGCCTTGCTCAGTCCTCAGGAGCTGCTGGGGAGCCGTGGCCTCACCTGCCTGCTCCCCACTGTTCCCATGGGGACTAATCCCACCTGAAGGTCAGGAAGGCTCCGCCAGCTGCTCACCTCCTGCCTGTGGATTACAGCCTGTGTGTGAGCAGGTGGCAACGGCTGCATCCCCAGGCTGGCCCAGCCCTGGCATGGGGCAGACAGTGGGACAAAACCCATCTGGGCTCTTCAAAAAAGGGCACCAGGGTAGCAGGTCCCTTGCAGCCTCAGGTGTCCCTCCCCACATCTGTCGTACACTACCCAGATGGGGATGCCAGCCACCAAGGCAGAGGAGGTGGTATCTGGTCCTTGGGTCCAGATCCTGACCTGAAATGGAGCCTGCTGGTGCCAGTCCCTGTGACCTCCTGCCTGTTGCCCCAAATAACCCCAGCCTGACACCCCCAGGGCACCCCACAGCTACAGTGTCCTGGAGGAATATACTGGTCCCCGCAGAGTGCCCAGTGCAGTTGAATCCCAGGGGAGTGGCGATGAAGGCAGGGGGAATGTCCAGCCGCGCACCCAGCTTGATGCAGTTGCAGGTACGTCTCCTTCAATACATCCTATCATATTTGGAGGGGCACCATGGGCTGAGCACAGCTTCCTGGGTCCCAGCTTTACATATAGCACCTAAAGTGTTGCCATGGGGGTGCAGGGTGTAAGGACAGGGCTGGGGTGGGATGGTCCTTGGTCCTCCCCTCCCCAGCTCCCTCAGCCCCACAGCCAGAGGATGCCGGCTCAGCCAGCATCTGGCCAAGGCCCTACTCCACCCCAGTGCTTCTTCACTCCTCTGTTGGCAACCCTCACAGTGCCAGGTGCCCTGAGCCAGGGTGATGCTCACCCAGGAGGCAGATGAAAAGCCTGGTAGCAGTGGCTCCCCTCCTCCAGCAGCTCTGAGGAGGCAGCGCGGGCGGGGGCTGAGCCAGGTGCTGCAGCAAGAACAGAACATCCTGCCTCTAGGCTCCCAAAGCCAGCAACAGCTGGGTCAGGAGCAGCGGCCCTGGCACCCTGCTCAACATCCATCCCCTGTGCATGCTGCCCATGTGTTTCAAGGGGCCACCAGCTGGCCTGGGAGAGGGGACTCCCATTGCTCACTCCTTCCCTGGAGGCCCTGTAGGAGGATGGGTCTGATGTACTCCGAGATGCAGGACTAGTACAAGCGCTCTGGGTTTTTCCCCCAGCACCTTGAGTCTGTCAGCAGGGCCCCCCCTTACCTCCTTCACTTATGGGGGTTCAGAGGCCGTTCCTGGGGTAGTGCAAAACCCCATCCCTCCACCTCAGTAGCCTGTGGGTGCAGGGGGGAGGATGCCAGGCTCTACCCACTCTATGCCTGATGCTCCCCATGGCCAGGGAATGGGCTGGGGGTGGGCAGAGCTGCCTGTTGTTTCACCATGGCAGGATGCAGCTTCATGCCTGGGACCCACCTCTCACTTCCACTCTGCCTGCCAAATAGCAGTAATCTTGTCCCAGAGGCAGCTGGGCTGAAGGCTGCTTCTCTCTATGGTGCCCAGGTTGGGGCAAAAGTGTGAGATGGACTCATTGCCTGGGGAAAGTGTCTCCATGGGGAGTTCAGGACCCCAGCACACAGCTAGGACAGTCCTTTATGCTCCCTGCCCCAATCCTTGCCTTAGCCAGGAGCAGGCTGGGGGGCTGCAGACAGCCACAGGGTGCTCAGCAACACCCTGACCTCCAACATTATCCCAGCCCAAGGGACACAAGCAGCCTGTCTCCTTGTGCAAGCTGGCTGGGTACCCACAGTGGTGCTGGGACCGAGTGACCTTCAGGGGCAGGGAGCCCCTGCTCAGCCTGGACATCTCCTCCTGGCACACCAGAGCCACAGCAAATAGGCTGGGCAGGAGACAGATGGGTCTAGGTGTGCCCGCACAGCCCTGTGTGTACCGGCAGCTGCCTGAGCTGGTCCCCCTGGGAAGCTACGGTGCAGAGGGCACCAGCTGGCTCTGCCACAGGATGTGGCAGAGCAGTGCCTGCCCTGGGATGGCACACCCCAACACCCCACCGGGGCTGGGCCCGACACGCAGGCAGTGGTGACAGGGTGACAGTGCATGCCTCTGCTCACACACACACCTTTATTCAACGCGCACACCAGGACACAGAGCAGCGAGTGTGGCAAGGGTATGGCCAGTGACACACATTCACCTCCGCAGGAGCACACGCACAGGGAAGTGAATGCAACAACGGGATGTACCAGCTCTGCACTGCCTGCTCGACCCAGGGAGGGCACACACACACACGTACACAGCCATGCACACAAATGCACACACATGAAAACACATATGCAAATACACACACATGCATGTATGCATATACACACCTGTATGAAACTACACCTATATGCAAATGCAGACCTGGGTTGCTCATGCCTCCCCAGCGCTCCTCCTGCACCGTGCCCTCCCCATACAAAGCCTCTCTGTGCAGAGCTGCATCATGCAAATCCCCAGCCCAGGTCCCCAAGTCCCAAAGCCATGCAAATGTCCGTGCAGGGCCCAGGCGTGGGGAGCCAGCACCACGCAGCACGGGCAGCAGCACCCCCTCGCGCCGTCATCCCCTGCCAGCTTGGCACAGCCCTTGGCACCAGTTCTGGCTCCTATGTGGGAGACATGGGTGTTTAAAGCCCTGGGCTCTGCCTGGCTTGGGGATCAGCTCACTCTTGGGTGCCAACCCTGCCAGAGGGGCAGTCCCCAGCCAACACAGCTTGTAGGGCAACCTGGCTTCCTGGGGCCACCCCCAGCTTTGAACAGTGTTCACAGCCTCCCAGTGCCACCGGGCTAGCAGAACCGGGGCAGGGAGAGCAGGCTGGCAAGATGGCAGGGAAAGCAATTTCTAGTGCTGCTGCTTGTGGCTGTCCCCTTTTCCTGCTGGGACACATGCTGTCCTGTGCACAGACCTCCTGCTGGTGCCAGCACAGGGTCTGGCTTCCTGGCTGCTGCCCAGATACCATGAAAAGCCAAAATAATGCTCTTCTGGAGCATCTGGGCCATCTACAGGGTGCAACACGGGTCCCACGGGGAGCCAGGTTGTGCCAGGGCACAAAGCAGCTCAGCAGTGTGTGGAGTCACTGAGGGAGAGCAAGGCAGTAAGGCAGCATCTCCACAGCCCTGCTGTGCCAGATACCATCTCTGCTGGGCTCTGCCCCCGCAGGGACGCACGTGTGGCGGCTGGAGCAGCACGAGCAGCAGGGTCTGGCTTTACTCAGAGTTATTAATCATGCTGTGTTTGATCCCAGCCTAAGCAGGGCACCTGCAGGAGGGTGGGGTGCGTATCGGGGGGATGTGTTGTGCTTTCTTGGCCTTTCAACTTTGCCAGGCTTGGTGGCAGGAGACAGCCTGGTGACATGGCCCAAAGGGGCCTGTGGCCACTGTGATGGGGTGTCACTGCACCAGCTGGTGGCTGTTCCCAGGCTAGGATGTGCACTTGGCTCTGAAGAGATGCGGTGAGCTCAGCACCCTGGAAATGCAATTTGATGTTGATGCTTTCCCACACCACCTGTTGGAAACTCTTTGAGCATCTGCCTAGGCAGGGAGCCCAGGAGGTACCTTATCTCCATCTGTTGCAGGAGCACTCCAGGGAAGGAACAGGGCTCTCCTGCTCCAGGGCAGGGGCTGCTATGCATGGATCAGATCGGGGCGAGGAAAAGCAGCAGGAATCATCCTGTCCCTTGGCACACTCCTGGGCTCCTTTGCCTGCAGCCTTTCCTCCATCCACACTGCAGGGCTGGGCTCAGCCTTCACAGCGTTTGCAGAAAGGCTGCAAGAAGGGTTCAGGACCCACCTGTAAACTCAGAGCATCCCTGAGCATGGCACAGCCAGAGCTGGATCCTGTGCTACAAGAGAAGTGCCTATGCCCTGGGGCTTGGCAGGAGTGTGCTCAGAACTCAGAGAAATCGCAGACAGCCAGGCATAGCCAGGCAGGGAAGAACAGGGTTCTTTCCACTCCCAAACAACATCTCGGGGGGAGAGGAAAGCAGATCCATTGCTGTCCCATCTCCCACATCTCCAGGACTCCCTTCTGTCTCCAAGGCACTAGGAGCAGCCCCAGGCTCTGAATGTCGCTGTGCTGGCTGTGGAGGGACAGGACAGGACAGGACACAAGTTGGGACAGGAATCCAGGTCAAGCACTGCACTGTGCTTTGAAAGCAGGGCAGGCAGTGGGCAGGACAGTCCTGAAAGGGACCTGCTGGCTTGCCAGAGCCACCCCTCATACCTTTCCACAGCAAGCATAGGCAGAGGGACTGCCACCAGGAGCTGGTACCTGGCCCGCAGGGTGAGGGTTTGCAGCAGGTGACACCCAGGCAGCCCAGTGCACAAGCAGATGGACTCTGTAAGGGCTGGGAAGTGCAGCTACTGGGACTGAACCGGGTCAGAGGTGTGTAGGAAAGGATGTGACATCCCCCCATCCTCTGCCCTGCTCCCCCCTGCCTGCTTCTGCCCTCCCTCCCCACTGCCTGCCCTGTGTCAGCAGCTAAAGCTCCCTTGGTGCCAGCAGACCATTGAGACCTACCTGTGCATTTGGCAGAGCCCGGTGAGCTCCACCCTGGGCCAGCTCTGTGCCAGGGCAGGGCAGCGCTGCCAGGGATCCCCACACCTGCCCCAGCTCTGCAGCACTGCCGGGGCGCAAGGGCCAGGCTGCCCTTCCCCGGCAGGCTGCCACAGGCAGTGGTCAGACATGCAGATGGGATGCATGTGCCTTGTGTGTTACACGTGCCCGTCATGCCGTGGGCATATGGATAGGGGTCCTGCACATCACAGCCTGCAAAACCATGTCAGAAACGCCATGTGTACCAATGCCACGTGGGTCCCATGTCCCACACATGTGCAGGTCCCGCGGCGTTCATGCATGCTGCATGTGGATTGCATTGCCTGTGTGCACTGCCTGTCCATCACTTTCATGCATGTGCCGCCACGCACAGGTCATATGCTGCATGCATGTGTAGGTGAAGATTGCATGTTGTGCATGTCCCTTGTGCACTCCGCACACGGGCTGCATGTTGATCCTGGCACACGTGCTGCAAACCAGCTTGCGTGTCCTGCCTGAGTTGCAAGCAAGCGTGCGCTTCCTATGTGAGCTGCAGGTGACAGGTACACAGGACATGCGGCAATGGTGTGCGGGTGATGTGGCGCATCTGCGTGCCAGCCGCATGCTTGCAGATGGGCTGGACCTGCCTAACGCGAGCCGAACGAACAAAACGTTCAGGTCAGGTCTTGCACGTGGGGCTCGACGCCAGGCAAGTGCAGAGTTGCTCCGGCTTGGATGGTGTGGGCTGGAGGGGTCCTCTGTTGTGGACTGTCGGCAGCCCCTTCCCCGTCCTTCCTCCTGAGCCAGGTCCCTCCAGGCTGGGAGCCACTGTCCTTGCTGCACCCGCTGCTGTGAACCAGCTCCTCCGGGGGTAAAGTCCGGAAGGTGGATGCTTGACACCTGCTGCCTGGGAAAGCCAAACAGAGCAGAGGCGGGTTAAACTGGCATGGCAAGGTAGAAAAACCGGGAAGGAAGGGAGGAAGTAAATGGAGGAGGGGAACAGAAAGAATTGGAAAATACATGTGAGAGAAGGGAAGAGTGAAGGGAGCGAACAGCCAGGACAGTGTCCTCCAAGCCCATGCCCTTCCCTCCCAGGAGTTCAGGGGTGCTACTGGACTCCTAGTGCTTGTCCCACAGGAGTCCCCAGAGCGTTATCCAAGCCCAGCACCCTGCTCCCCGCCAGGCTGGCAGGACCCTGGCCCAGGTGTGCTGGGCTACAGCAGCTCACCTGGCTCCGGTGACACGCTGGCAGCTGGCAGGTGAGCAGCTTCACCTTCCCCCGCTGGCTCACGAGCAGAAAATGAGGGTGACGCTGGCTGGATGGGGCTTTTATAGCCCTGATAAAAATAGCGCTGGCTGGCCGGTGATCGGGGGGCCGGAGAGATGTGACTGAGCAGAGACAGGCGAGAGGGCTGGGCTGGCGGCGGCGAGCCTTCTCCCCAGCACACCTGTCACAGCTCTGTGTTTGCTCAGAGCAAATATTGACCCAGGGAAGGCAGGCTGGGCAAGGGAGGCGATTAGCCCACCTAGATTAGAGGCAGAGCAGGTCTCTATGCAAACTCTCCAGGGCTGCCTTTGATAATGGGAGCCTGATGGGCTGATAGGAGCCAGGAGCCTGGGTGCTGGGGTGTGGAGAGGGGGGGTAGTGGTGGTGGTGGTGGTGGTGGTGTAGGAGGAGACATTCATTAACCTGCACTGGAACAACACCAGCTGTCACTTTTCCACCCACCTGCCTGGCTCACTTTGCAGCTGGGGGTGAGGGGAGAGCGGGGGGCCAGGGGAGGCAGGTGTGGGGGTATCCTGCCTGGGCAGCTCAGGGGTGGGGGCTGCTTGCTTGCAATGCTTTGGGCTGCTGAAAGGTGAGGGAGCGGTAAGGTCCCAGGGCAGGAAAGCAAAGCTTATGCCTACCCCAAGCAGCCTGATGCTGAGTGCCAGTGATGGCAAGGACTCCCTTACCCTCACGCCAATGCCCTTGCTCATGCTGAACCCGCCCTGGGTACACCAAGGCAATGCACACTTTGTTTAGAGGAGCCCATCAACCTCTGAGCCAGGCAGCAAAACAGAGCTCGACAAAACCACCACTGCTTGCTCTTTTTGGGACCATTCCCAGCATGGCCACATGGGCCAGAAGCCAGCTGTCCTAACGCAGCCGCAAGAACAGGATGTGTTTCACTTCATGTGCACGCACCTCCCGTGGGGTCACTGCATCCCAGAGTCCCAGCACTCTCCTGCATCCTGTCTGTGTCGCTACCCAGCAGGGTAACTGGTGCAGATACCTCCATGGTCGCTCTGGGGGCAGCCTGCAGAGCCCATGGGGGCCAGGAGAAATTAAGACAGGCTCCCACAGCACGGAGCCGCAGTACTCAGCCCTGACAGTCCTCAGCTGATCTCAGCTGGAGCCAGCAGGAGCTGGGCTATCTCTCCGGGTTACTCTGGCACCCACAGCTCCCTGGATAACAGAGCATGAAGTGCAGCTGCGGTGCCAGGAGAAGCTCCTTTGTGCAAGTGCACTGGCCTGTTCGTTTGTGTAGATGGGTGTGTTTGTGGGTGGGAAAGCGGGTAACGCTGCCTTAACTCCCACAGCAGATACCTGCAGGTGTCATGGTCCTGGGAATGCTCTAGAAACCACCGCCATCACTCTCTCCAGAGCTGGAGTGTACTTACAGGTTGCAGTAAATGGATTCCCAAATGTAAGTAGATAGCGGCAGATTCTTATCAGTCATTGCCACCCAAGTCTTCTTCCTTGGAGATTTGGCCCTCTCAGGGTCAGGACTTCGAAAGGCAGGTTCCATCTCTCCTGCCTGCTGCTGCCTCTGCAGGCTGGGGTCCCCCAAGCCTGGCACAGGGAGGAGCTGGAGTGATGCCAACCTGCTGTCTTTGGCCATTCTGATCCTCTTTTCCAGTAGTTCTGCCAGCAAAGGAAAGGCAGAACCACTGTTGCCCTGGGTTGTGGTGCTAAGAAGCAATGTGATATTCCTCCTCTATTTGATGCTATACAAGCCATTTCACTTGGGCTTGCACACTTCTTTCCTGATGTGGGAAATGCACCGGGCAGGACTCTCACCTCTCCCAGCTGGGATGAGAGGGGCAGCAACTCCTGGTGTAAGCTGCCTGGCTGCCCCTCCTTCTGGAGAAGCCAGAAAAACCCCAAACACCACAATGGGGCCACTGTAGTTCCAGCAGACGTCTCCAGGCCTATGTGCTGTGTCAAAATCCTTTCTCTTCTGCAAGGGCAGGGCTGCACTATGCACACAATGACAGCAAAGACTGCCCTTGTAGGGCTGTCCTACAGAAAACAGGAGAAAAGCAGGTCTCAAGCTTGCAGAGTACCCTGAACCAGGCAACTATCCCAGGGAACATCTTCCACCTGCCCCGGCATCTCCAGAGCAGCTACCGGCATGTGCTCTTCCCTGGCATGCAGGCAGGGCTGGGACTAAGCCCCAGTTCACGCACTGGGCAAGGCTGGCCCCAGCACAGGCAGGCGCAGCCCTTCGCAGCAGCCAAGGGGTTGTGCTGCCTTGCTGTCCCATGAGGACTGACTAGCTCACATCAGAGCACCTCTCACAGCCACCATCGTGCCCTGGCCTGACCCCGAGCACGGACTAAAAAGTCCCCATTCCCAAATACCACGGTAGCACAGCTGAGCCAGCACAGCCTGCTATTTCAGACATGGGAGGCCAAGGGTGAAGGGTCTTTGCCCAGCTCTGCCAAGGGTTTTGGGAGGATCACCGTCATGTTTTTGCTCTCCAGACTTTGCCCTGCCTGTGCAGACACTGCAGGCTGGTCAGGGCAGGACCTTTCCAGGTTCCCATCGAATACTCAGTACAGGGGGGAGGAGAGGGAGAAGGGACTGATTCCAACCAGGGGCTGTGCACACCTGCAGCAGGGGTCCCAAGGGACTGTCCCCTAACGCTGCCATCTTCCCATCATGAACACAGAGCCACACCAAGTGGGTCTTTGCTGGGGATCCAGGCTCCCCAGCTGCAATGGGACTGCAGAGCCGTGCAGGCTGCCTGTTAGGGAAGACCAAGAGCAGCTTTGTTCCCTTTCCTTTATCTCCCAGACAATGGCGCGATTCAGCAGGTGTTAAATGTTTTAATGGGATTCAGGATGGCTTCTGTTGCCCTCCTGCCCCAAGGCCATTACACCCCTCCCTAGGTGCCAGGACTATCAGCCCAAGAAGAAAAGGCCTGTTCCGTGTTGCACCAACTGCCTGATGACGGAGCACTCCGGATAACCAGCACTAGGAGGAGGGGAAGCCCCCTGAGCTTGCCAGGCTCACACCAGCCATCCTCACGCTGGCCGTCTACCTGCTGGCAGCCTGACCTGGCCACCAACCCCAGCCCCATCGAAACATCACCCCGCCAACACCAGTGGGAAGGAGCAGGACCTGGATCAACAATATCTCCATTTGGGAGATGTGCTTTAGAAACGTGGCTGGGGATAAATCCAGCCCTGGAAGTCTGTACAGCAGGATGAGACCTCCTCCTGCCTGCGACCCAGCCGCGGTTAGCAGGCAGGGCTCCTCCTCCCCCTTCTGCGAGCGGGGCTGTGGGTCAGGCTCTGCTACAGCTCCATGGTTCGTTGCCTTCACCCTTGGCAGAGGGTAGCAACAAAGCCTCTTGCTGAGCCTCTCCACCAGCGCCGCACATCTGTGCCCACCCTCCACCTCACCGCTGCACCCAAGACCCGAGCGTGGGCAGGAGCAGCAGGGAAGCACTGAAGCCCCCGGGTGAGGGCATTGCTGTAGGCTCCCCGCTCTGCAGAGCTTGCCCTGAGCGGTGCCTGGGGGTGCTGCTGTCTCCCACTCCCTTTGCCAAAGGGACAGGGTTGTGGCTCAGCCACTCTAGCGTTTTCCAAAACCAGGGCCAAGGTCTAGTTCCCAGCTTGAAAAGAGGAAGCTGGAATTTCCCCAGCCTGGGAAAGGGGCTGTCCCTGGTGTATTTTTAACTTAGGATGAGGATAAAAGAAGACAAGAGTGTGACAGCTGCTAATGGCTTTGCTTAGTGCACTCTGGGGTGGTTCTGGTTGACAGGCAACAGAGAAGACCTAGAACAGAGGTGACACACCACCATCTCACATCCCCTGCAAGGAGCTGAGGGAAGAAAGACTTATTTCCCAAAGGTTTAGGTAGCTCTCAAACCTCTTGTTCCCTAACTCACCTGTTGCTGAAGACACTATCTCAGGTCTCTCGTAGTCCTACTAGAGAGACGCTAATCAGAGAAGTGGATTTACCTCTTGAGAGCATTTCAACAGGCAAGTACAGTGTGAGTTCCATTTTCTTCAGGTCCAGGCTGTGTTCAGCACAGGAGAGTGGGGAGCATAGGAGCTTTAATGACAAAAAAATCATCCCCTACACGTATCTGCACTCATGCTCCATCCATTCATTCTTGGGTGTTACACCAGCCTAACACACAGCATTTCCCATGTCGATCCATCTGTCCCACAAGGCAGAGGAGTTAACGCTGATGCAGTCTGGAAAGCGTCAGATCATACAGCAGATCTGAGGATGTACAAACTCGCTGACCTGTCTCCACTGCTCCTGGCTGCCCTTGGGCTCCAGCAGGCAGCTGGATTCAGCCTGCTTTGGGACAGTGGCAAGGCTCCTGCCCCTGCCTGTTACCCATTTGGGAAGCCTGTCACAGGACTACAGAACATCTGTAGTGAGCAAATCCTAGCGAGGAGCCTGGGCCAGGCAGAGTCATCCCAACTGGACCGGACAGCCTGGCCCCACAGCTGCCTTGAGCTGGGGAAGATGGAGGTGGTACCCATTGCCTGTTCAGCACCAGCCAAAGCCCAGAGGAAGACAGAAAAGCTGCCATGACATAGGAGACCTGGCACTCGGAGTGCTGGGGATAGAGGAGCGGGTCTGCGCTTATCATGAGAAGGATCCAGGACCCACGTGAAGGCCCCAGGCACCCAGGCTGAGCTCAGGAGCTGGCAGTGCCTTTGCTGTATCTCTGACAACAGGAACAGCTCAGCCCTGGGGCTTAGCAAGGGTTATGCACGCAGGGCTCCTGCACAGAGTGGAGAGCTGGAGTGGTGCTGGGTGAGCTGCAGCAGCCCCAGGCACAGCAGGCACCTGCCTCCTGCCAAGCAGGTCCAACACCCTCCGCAGCTCCTTGTGCATGGTCTTCTCTTGTGCTGCAAGGGGCAAAGGTGCAGCTGTGGTCTTGGCTGTGCACTGGCACTGGGAACAGAGGGCAGGAGGGTTTGGAGGGGGACAGCAGCTGCATCCCCACCAGAGCAGGGTGGCTGGTGAGCACCACGTCTCGACCCTGTAGGATGGCAGCAGAAGGGAGATGCTGCAAACCCAGCCCCCCAGCCCCGCTGCCTGGCACGGCCAGCCTGCAGCCCCTGCCAGGGAGCAGGCAGCCGGTGCCCAGCCCCAGCCCCGGCTCTGCGCTGGCACCCAGGATTTCTTACAACTAACACTGCCACCTCCCGGCTGTGACAAACCCCGCTCCTTCACAGTGACACCCTCCTGCAGCCTGCCGGACCCCTATGCCAGGCCAAGGCTCAAAGCATCCCCTTGCCCAGGTGACAGCCTTGCAGTTTGAAATAGGAAGAGCTTGTCCAGGATGCTCCCAAATCCAGATGCATAGATCACGTACGTCACACACCAGTGCCTGTGTGCCCAGAGGCCAAGCTGCTTTTATTGGGCTGCCAAGTGTGCTAGACGGCGCTCCAGCTGCTCGCTAGGTCTGGGTCACTGTATGTGGGACCTGCGGCAGCCACTGGAGCAAGGAGAGGAGGTGGATTCAGTACCTGTGTCCTACCGCTGTCGGCAGGGGCTCACCACCTCAGTGCCCAGCTGTCAGTCCTTCCTCAGCTACATTTCAAAGCGGATTCCACTCCTCTCCCAGCCAGTACAGACTGGGGGCAGGGGGAACAGCCACAGAGGTTGGCCATGTGCTCTCTGTAGCATAGGGAGGCTCTTCTTGGATGATGTGGCCAGCCACAAAGAGGAGAGATCTCATGAAATCTGCTGTGGAGTTGGCAGAGGATTCAAACTGGAGCTGAGGATATGATCAGGACATACCTCCTCAGAGGCAGCCAGCATGCTGGTCATGGTGTGGAGGATCAGAGCTGCTCTGGACATCACAGGGATGGGATGAAGAGTGGAGACAGTTGATGTGTTTGAAGAGGTCAAGCAGCACAGTGCACAGCAGTTACGCTCTTGAGGGTGGGGGTGCTGGATTGATGATTCTGAAGAAGAAGAGATTGCTTTTGGCATGGGGAGAGTGCTGCCTGCTTCCAGCTCCCCACAGGCAACCATCCCTCCCTGAGGAATCGCAGGAAACAGCCATCACCTATCTAGACAAGACTCCTGCAGCTCTGGTTCAAACAACTCTTCCCCATCCTCCCTCAGTCCCACCTCCCTGCACATCTCCCCAGGCTGAGGCAAATCCTCATGCTTTGCCCTCAGCCCCAAACCTATGCCCCCACCAATGGCTACTGCCTCAACCTAACTAGATCCCACATCATTTTGGACTGTGAAAGCTTTGCCCCCTGCTGCTGTCAGAGGCTGTGCTGCCTGCTCCTTGACCCTTTTCCCCCAGGAGACCCTCTTTGTGCTGGGCTCTCCAGTGCCTCGGATCAGCCTCTTCTTCCAGCTGTTCACTCGTAGGGCCCTGCCCCAGAGCTGTGTGATGGTCTTGGGTGTTGTTACCACCTCTGCTCTGTGATTCGGGACAAACCAAGAAGGGGCCGAGGCTTTGCGACTGGATTCCCCCTTTTGCACAAGCAGCCTTGGCATTGATAGGCAGGGATCCAGCTAATCCACGTGGTCTAGAAAATGGGCTGTACTTCAGCCGGACATACTAAGGACAGGTCCTGTCCCTGGCCACAACACAGATAGGCTCTGCTACCTTCGGGAAGGGCTGGGGGGTAGAGCAATGACCCTGGGCCGGGCTGTCAGCACCACCTCCCCACGGCTGGCTTCGATCAGGATATTCTGCAGTGTGTTTTCCAGCACCAACTCCACAAGGGTCTCAAAGGCCGCCTGCCTGGAGGGGCAAAAGTACAGGCAGAGAACAGCTATCAGCAAGCAGATAAGGCAGGCTGCTTGCTGTGACTCCCCCAGGACACATCAGGCACAGCAATGGAGCACACACTTTTTCCTACACACTGAGGCCAATGAACCAAAAGACTTGAGCAATGGGGTGCTGACCCTTCTCCCAGAACTGCCACCAGCTTGTATCAGGCCCTGACCTCTGACAGAGCTGAGTGACTCTGGTTTTACTGGTTTCTCTTTCCAAGCTGTGCTGTAGCTAGTATTTGTGTACATGCTTGTGGCCTGCAGAAGTGTGCAAGGGAGCAGCCACAGCACATGCAAGGTGATGAAATAACTTCAGTGAAAATAAAAGGTAAGGTAAACACACATCACACTCCAATGTCTAATACAGCCAGGACTGTCCAAGCACAAAGCAGACTTCACTCACTAGCCGCATCCTGGCACTGCCCATGGCTCAACTTCAAGACACAGCAAACCTGCACTCTTCACAAATCACGCTCGGGAGCGGGTGGCTAGGTGGGCTAGCATTGATTTCCACTCAGAGCACACAGAACACCCCAGCAGAAATGCCACAGGGCTGAAGGACAGATGGGTTTCTGGCCAGGCAGTGTGCTACCATGGCTCTCCTGCCTGTACAGCTCTTGCCTTTTGCGTGAGCATTTCCTCACCGGCTCAGCATCTCCTTCTGCTCTCTCAGCTGGTGAAAAATCTCCCAGGACTCCAGCAAATCTTTGTTGGGAGAGGTTTCCTGCCTCATTTCTTTCCTCTCTCCATCCTTCTCAGGGCAAAGATCTTGTGAAGCAGAGACGCTGGAAGGGACCGTGGAGCATTGTCTCCTGTCTTGGCGCTCTGCTGATTCTGCACACCGGAACTGGGAGAAATATGGAATGGGTTCATTGAGGATTCTTCTCACTGCATCATGGAACTGGGTGTCTTCCAAGAGGCCTCTGGGAGGAGGAAAATAAGGGATGAGTCCCAGCAAATCAGATATCTGTATGATTGCAGAGGATCATTACCAGACAGTACAAATCAGAGGAAAACCCCAACTGATATCAATGTTTAGTCTGTCCCTTCTTGATTTCTGGGCCTAAGAGAGGCAGCAAGATGGCTTAAACTAAGGAAAATACCTTTGCCTCCCCAGCACTAGTTCTTTACATTTCTGCAGCTGGCAGACAAAATAGATGAATCCCAATGCAGCCTGTTCCCAAGATCATGGCAGGCAGTGTCCTGGTTCCTGGGCAGTGACACTCTTTAGTATGCAGAGATGGGACCAGCCCCTAGCTGAGGAGCAAGACCCTGCCTTTGGCTGTCACACCAGGACTCCTGAGCTTCTAGTCCCCAGGGCAGCCTCCGGAAGGCTGGATCCCCCATTCTGGTGCAGCAGGAGTGCACAAACTTCTTGGAATTAGCAGAAGGCTGGCCATGCTGCACACACTCCCCTAGAGGACAGGGGCTCCAAACTGGGTAAGGGTAAAGGGGCACGCACCTGATCACACCTGTAAGCATGTCACTCACTGTCTGCCACTCCTGTTTGGAAGCAGCAGCCAGGGACAGCCATGTGGCCTCCATGTCCATCTTGTCTCTGTCCCTACTCCCATCCACCTTGCTCTCCAAGGGCTGGTCGCTGAAGGGGCTGGGAAAGAAGGAGTTGTTCCATCAGTGGCAGCACTACTCAACCAAACTACCAAAGACCTGCATCATCCTGGCTGAGCAGCAGCACTGCAAGCAAGCAGGGAGCAAGGCAGGGGACCAGAGGAAGGAGAGTGGGAAGTGCTGCATTTCTGACAGCAGCAGGGACACTGTCATAAGAGAGGAGCACTGAGTTCTGGCAGTATCTCCCTTTTGAGAGAAACAGGTCACGTCAGCTAATGCTGGGGAAAGCAAGGCACTTCTGGCCTACTACTGAGGCACTGGAGAGGAGCAGAGCAGAGCTCCAAGTTCAGTGTGTATCGCAGCACGGGCAGCCCTGGCTCAGATGAAGATGCCAATCCAAAAAGACGGATCTCTTACCGGGACAAGAAGTATTTAGGGGACTCTGAGGTAAAGTTACTGAAGAAGTCCTCAGTAGAGTAGGACCTAGCTGTCACACCAAGGTGTAAGAGGATGGGCTTGGGAGGTTCTGGTTTGACCCACACCCGGCTGGCTTCTTTTTCCAACAGCAGCCTCCTCTGACAATGTCCAGCTGGCAGATTTGGCGTAGGGTGGTTTTTAATAGGGGGTAATGTCTGTTGGAGAGAAAGAAATGGCAGGTACTTAGTTGCTCCTTTGGCTGCAGGTAGGCTGGTGTAGGTGTGAGCACAGGCATGAGAACTGGAAAGCCCAGCAGCCAGAGCCTCCAGGTCCTGGAGTGAGGACCACATCAGAATGATCTTGGCACTGCAGTACTGCTGTCAGGCACAAGCAACCATGCTGGAAATCAGGTCTGCTCCCTCCTCACTGCCTAGTGTGCCAGCCCCAAGTGTCAGCAGGGCTTCAGGGTCTCCCCAAGACATTCAGGGCTGATGTACTCCAGTCCATCCCTGTAGAACTCCAGGAGATCATCTCTGCTCTTTCGAGCACACCAGGAGTGCTGTGGAAGAAGTTATGTGCAGGAATGCATGTGGAAATTGTCTTCCAAGCCTGGAAGGAAACCAGAAACTGAGTCCAACCACACTACATGGGCATGTTTGGGGCTGCAGTACCAGCAGCCAGTTTGGGGGACACTTCTTAGGGCAGGAGTAGTTCAGAAGCCTGGCCCAGAAGGAGACCACCCAGCTCTGGAGAAGCCCTCAGACATCACAGGACCTCAATGACCTCTGAAACAGAGTTGTCCAGCCTCTGGGAATGAGGCCAGAGGCCTTCACCGTTCCTGAGACAGACACAGCAGGTGACTGCAGTCTCCGAATTATCACTAGGAGCTAAAACCCTAGAGGACTAAACAAAACTGTTTTTACTTTTCCCCAGCCTCCTTATGTTCATCCCTTGACCTTCATTACTGATAACACCTAACAGCACAGGGCAGACAGTCCAAGCTGATACCTTCGCCCAGGACAGCACAGGGCACTCTGTGGGGTCTCACGAGCACTGCTACAGCCTTACTATGGTGGCAGTCCTAAGGTAAAAAGCTGTGTCTCCTAGCTGAGTCGCAGCTTCCCTTAACCCTTCCACATCTTACGTTAGCTGGTCCTCCACAAGCCCTGTCATTCCCGCAGCACATCCTGCTGATGGCTGTAGATGCAGAGTGGCTCTGCCTTTGGGCCCAGGCTGTTCTGCAGAGCATTTGCTGGGACCTTGTCTCATATCTTGCCACTACTGCTGGAAAAGCTGTCCTTTCCAGCAGTGCACAGAGTTGCGCAAGCTTGAGGGGAAACAGAGATGAACCAGGCAAACTGAGCTTTAAAATTTTCTGCATATTTAAATCAAGGCAGTTCCTACCTGCAGCTTCTCCAGAGGCACAGAACACAGCTCTTTTAGCAGTGAGGACAAAGTCTGTACCATGTCACACCAAGGTCCTACTGCTTTCTGTTGTGGCACACATTCCTTCATGGCCCCAGCATGAAATCAGTCCAGGTACCGACTGCCCTGCCTGTGCCCATCTTTTCTGCTTATTCAAAACCTTTCCCTCTTTCTCCAGTCATGGCTGCACATTTGGTTCCAATTTCACTTCCCTTTCACCTCAGCTGGAAAGTTACTGCCCACAGGACACAGCCAGACAGTCTGATTCTTCTGGCTCCTCCAAACAGTCTGCCTCCCAAAGCCTTGAAGCTACAAATCTGGCTGTGCTCTCTGTGCAGGCTCCCACGCTGTGATATCCAGCATCTGCCTCTTCTCTAAAGCAGTCAGTTTGATTCTACTACGGGTGAGAGGCCTGACTTACCTTGTATTTCCTGATCACAGCTGAGGATTCAGGAAGATTTTCAGAATCTGATGACCTCTGAAAAGAAAAAGAGAGAAAGAAAGAAAGAAAAAAAAAGAGAAGGAAGAGAAACTGCTATATAGGAGAGGTATGGAGCAGAACAAGACTCCAAGATTCTAGGACTTTGTTTTATTTTGTCCCAGCTAAGAGTCAATGATATCCTCCCATTCTTCACTTGGGCTACATTCTCACTGGTAGTTACAGATTTCTCTCCAGTGTTTACTCATGGTTAAAAATCCAACCGTCAGCTTCCAGAGCCACTGGCTTTGTTTTTCCTAAGACTTCTCACGCACTTCTAAATTTCAAATGATCATTAGCAATTTCAGAGTTTGTAAGGTGATTCTTGGCTAGAAACCAAGATCTCATTTTCCACTATCCACAGACCAACCATGAGATCTTGAGTAGATCAGAGCCTCATATCCTTTTGCCAACTTGCCTAGATTTTCTTAAAGAATGTTTCTTGTTGACACTGGTTGCTGTTTCTGAACTGAGCTAAGTTGGTGTGAAGTTCTGGAAGCACTTACCCCTGCATGTGACTTTGGCTTCTTCTTAGTTCCAAGGTCCTTCTCTGTGATGGTGAATTCCACAGCCTGCCGTTCTTTCTCCTTTTCCCACTCCTGCAGGTCCCTCTCATACTGAACCAGGGACTCCTGGATGTATACCTATGAAGCAAACCATGACTGGAGAGAGCAGAGCTACAAAGGAGCTGCACATAACACAGTTTCTGGCTAGAGTCCACACCTGTCACTAATTCCTCCCTCCCAGAAGGTCCCAGCCAGAAGCCCACTCCCTTTCTGTGTATCCCAGTGGCAGGCAGGGGAGAGGACAGTGCTATTATGAGACTACTTGGCAAGAGAAGACACAGTCTCTTGCCAAAGGACACCTGGAAAATGGCCAGAGGGGCACTACTGCAAGTCTATGCCCCCACTAATACTGCAGAAGCAAGACTTGCTTTTTACATATATTTAAGTCTCTGACATCCACTGAAAGCCACGCCCATTCAAACTGTGATTTCTAATAGCTGAGATCAACTCAAAGCCATGTGTTGCACAATTGCACCTCATCCAGTGAGCCACAGAGAGAGAGACACTTAAAACATCAGGAGAGATGAAGCTTAGTATCTTTAAGAATGAGAAGTGCTGGCCAGCATCATGGAACAAAGAAGGATTTCTTCAACAGGAAGCAGCAGGCAGCTGACTTCTGGGGCTAGTCATTTGGGAACTGCAGTGACATGCCCAAGTGGTGGTGATACACAGGTACTTCTTGGGTCTCACCTCACACACCAGATCTGTGCTGCAGAAGGAAGCACTCCATGAAGGTTGCAGCGTGATGAAGCAGGGGATGCTCTCTCCAGGCTGCACAACCCCTGACTCTGGAGCAATCTGCAACACCTGGGGGGGAAAACCCCCCAAAAAAACAAAAAGCCAAGCCATAGAGGAGCTGTTTCGCTGTCCTAGGACCTTCCTATGTACCTTCTTTTTGCAGTAAACACAGGACTGTAGGATTCTCCCCCCTCCTCTTCTCAAAGGTATGTGGCATGAGAGAGAAGAAGCTGATACATTCAAAGAACAACTGTGGACTTTGCTGGTAGACAGGGTCCTGATGTTCATTATTGCATCCTGTAGTTCCAGGATGTGATAATGTATCCTCACTGAAGTCTTCACATTCCCCTTCTGTATTTCTGTCTCCCCACCCCATCCTAATCCTTGCCTTCACTTTTCTCTGCCCTTTCCAGTCTCTAGCTAGTACAAAAGCCAATTCCCTAGGATCGTTTCTGAGTGTCTGGTTAAAAAGGAGTTGTAAGGTCTTTTCGTGGCACAACAGAGATGGGCAAGAAGGCTGTAGAGGAAAGAGAAGGACTCACCCTTTTGTCTTTACAAGTGTTTATTCGCCAGGCAAACACAACAGCCTTGCTTTCAGAGATATTGTTGAGAAAGACAAGTCTACTGGCTTTGGTGGAGTTGGGGATATTTCCAAAGCAAATCATGTGGTGTGACAAGGTGGCTGCCTGCAGGAAGAAAGGTGAAACCAGGAGGAACAGCAGGGAAGGAAGACAGGATGTCGTCGCTGGGGAAGGACAGTCACACAGCTATCTTTAATTGATTCAGCAATTCATAGATAATATTTGCAGTTACCTTTATCATAAGAACTTGAAGGAGTGTTACATTTCTCTCATTTTTGCTCTGTTTACAATGACTCTTTACAGCAAGAGGACAACCCTGTTCCAGTGGGATTGAGTGAGCAGTGAATAGAACATAATGCTGGTGCTGAGCAGGAGAGGATCTCAGGAGCACGGAGGACCAATAGCACTCAGATTCTCCCTGCAGTACTTGCAATTCAGGCCTTTTCCTACTTCAGCTGGCAAACATGTGAGCAGTTGCTTGTGCAAAATCCTCATCAATCTGAATGCAAGTTAGGGAAACTGCTCCCTACTGCACCTTGCTACTAGTATGCTACTAGTCTGTCCATTCTCCAGGCACAGTGCAAATTCTAATTAATTACACTGATCATCAGAGATGCTAATGACTTTTGGTTACAGACAACAGAGCCTTGTGGAATGGTATCTTTGTTGGCAGCCTGAGACAGGTTTTTAATCATCTTTGCTGTGTCCAGGAATGCAATTGCCCTGCTGGAAGCTAAAGAGCATATGTAGCTGTGGCTGGGCTCCAAGCTATGCATGCTAATGTCACACAGGATGAATCTTTTACCTGCCTGGAGTATGCCTTTGCTGATGTTGTTTAATGCTGATTCAGTACACTGGGATCTGTGGGTGGGTTTAACAACAGATTGTCCAGGCTGGCAGGCCAGCTCTAGCCAGGCCAAACAAGTTCCTGCTGAGCCAGCGACAGGTCAAACAAGTACGTGTCTTGGGATGTCCCTGATTTAGTGACCATCCTGCAGTCTGTGTTCAGGTTATGAATCATCTGCATTTGGCTGTGAAATGGTGGCAGCCGAGCCGTGACAGGGTCAGAAGGATACTGCTCTTTTTGTGAATGAGTTACCAAAGAAAAAGGTGGTGTAGCTGCAAATGAGAAAGGTAGCTATGATGGGGGCAACTTGTAATAGAAAATTCAGAATGTGAACAAACCCTAAAGCCTTTTTGGTTCTAATAGCAGTGGAACCAGCAAGCTGGAAGGCATCTCTCAGAACAACAGCTTTTATAAGTTAAGCTCTAGATGACCTCCTGGAAGGGAAATATCTTGCTCTATCTCATGGCAAAAGAACTCTCCTGCAACACAGGCTACTGCTAGATAAGGCCACTTGCATATTTCAGTCTCTCACACATTTCTAGACTGATCACATTCCTCATATCAGCCTACTTGGACTTACCTGCCCAGGCACAGTTAGCTTGGTAGAACCTGGAAAGATTGAAGGACACAAGACTTCTCTGGATGTGGCAGTCTCTTGTGTGGTATTCGGATCATAGCCTACTCCCTGAAAGGTGATCAGAGCTGATTCACCCCCCAGGATGTGGATGGGAACATCAACCTGCCTTGGACAAGATAAGAGTTATAAGTCCAGAGTCATACTTGGAAGAGATGTGCAATAAGCCAGTATGCTTGCTAATGAACTGGTCTAAATATGTATGCCACATGCATGGATGAAGAGAAATCCAGTCTCTTTTGCTCTTTCAGGCCTTGACCTTCCCTGCTAACCAGGAAAGCTGGTTAAGTAGTTAATCAGCCAGTTACTGTATGAGATGGGCACGGACTCCCTCATGGAGGAAAAGCTGGAGTTTAAAATTTATTTATTTTTTTAACATGCATCCACCACAGAGTGGGGTAATGAGTAGAGCTCCAGCTCTACAGAGGTCTTTGGGAAGGCTGTTTCCAGAGATCTGCAGCAGCATACACTGCAATGATGAAAGACACTGACTTCAGTCTCATTGGTGGGAGTTATTGGAGGCAAACAATGAATGACAAATCTGATCAGATACTGTTGATATCCCCAGTCACTGCTTGATCTTTGAAAAAATGTATACTGGGATGACTCTGGTTGTGGAAGAATTCTGTTCTTTGGGAATAAGAAACTTATGAAATAATTTATCTGCTCCATTTCCTGACCAGACCAGCCATTCCTTTGCTCTCGCTACTCTTGGCTTCTTGGAGGAATGGAATTCAGCTGTAGCATGACAAGGACCAACCATCATTAAGAGGTTTAAAGAATTTTAGGCACGTAACAACAGAAAGAAACTGTTTCTGGCAGTCATGAGGAGGGTCTTACCAAGTATGTTCTAGCTTCCAGTGGTGAGAAGATCCACTCAGTGTGGCCTGTTGTGCCCGGGGGGATTTCTCCTCTAGGAGTTAGGCAGACAAACACAGGATGCTGAAAATTCTTCTCCTGGATTCTCACGTTGTCCAGCTGAACCTCAAACATCACAGGCGTGGAGCCACCATTGTAGAGTTCATAAATCTGAAGTGAGTCAGAGAGCAGTGCTTATTATACCATACACAAGTTAAACTAGTTAACACTTCCCCAGAGGACTCTGATAAGCATTAATAATTAATTAGTCCGCTTGTCTCCTAAGAATGAGGAAACCTCATAGTTTCAAGATTTATCACTGAGGCTCTGATAGGAGACTGCTGAAGGTTTATCACCACACTTGTACATTGATAACAACAGCGCCTCTCAAAGTGGTGCCCTGCAAATTCAGTCTAAGAGAAAATTAATACAAATTAGTTGAAGGGATCACTGTAAAGCGGATTACTTGAAATGCAAAAGCACTCATATTAAAGTGTTCTTAATTCAATTCAGACTTATTCATTTCCCAAATAAATTAGGCAGAGCAGAATCAAAGCTGCCTTTTTGCTGAATAAGTGTTTAAGGAAGTTTAATTAATTTACTAAAAAACTAATTAGGATTTATTTCCAGAATTCCTGGAGCAGCTAGACAAGTTTTCACTCAAAGTCAATGCAAGAGAGTAAGGGAACAGCCCAAAGAACACTTCATAAGCATTCTGGCTAGAGTGAAAGCCAAATCTTGTCAAACTGGAGGCAGCAAAAGGTACTTTCCCTGCTGCCATCCCAGAAGCCATTTCCAGGCTTTGCCTAGTACTAGCCTCAAAGTTCTGCTGTGATGCTTTCCTGTGGAGCTATTTCTTGGGAAACGCCTCAGACAATGCCTGTCCTTGAGACACAGTAACACTAGCTCCTTCCCTCCACTTCCTGCTGGGTTTGGTCCCGGGATACCCACCTGTATGGGTGGGTGGGAGGTCCCAATGGCAATGGGTGCGAAGCGGTGCTTAGTGGATGCAAAATGAATGTACCGCTGGTCCTGTTCCACCGTCACACCACTGAAGTTCAGCTACGGTAGAATGAAATACAGTCACTTTCTCGCAGGGCCTTGGTTCCATCCCTAAAAACTGCACAAAGACTTTGCAAACTGAAGGACTTTGCAAGCTGAGGGCAACACAGTTACAGATTTAAGTTGATAATACCAGGACAATGAGTCCTAAGAAAAAAACCAGGAGATGGGGAGCCTACTTAACTGTTGGCTCTTCTCTGAAAGGTTTGCATCTTGTTCCAGAGAGAAGGTACTTTTCTCTCTGCTATGTCACAACAACAGCCCCAGTGCTTCTCTTTGCAAGTATATGGTAGAAATTCTACATGAATGAATGTGTCTGGACTGTACATAGGACAGTGTAGCTGTGACAGCCAAATCCTTTGGAAAGACAGGATTTTAGGTAAGTAATAGCCTTCTGTTGGGAAGGACCACTCTGTCCTCCAGAGTGAGGACATCCTGCTCCGAGAATATGTCTAACAGTCCAAAAGCTGCAAAAAGATCCCAGCTGAATTTTAAGTGATCAAGTAATAATCAACAGTATCCTGTTAGCAAAGCAGCTGCCAGGCACTTCAAGCAAAGCGGAGAGATTTATAGAGCCATTTCATGGAAAGGAAGAGACAGAGGATTCTGCATTTTGAGAAATCTGCAATTAGGCTGGAGATGAGTCATGATGCACAGTTTCCTGCAAGATCACCCCAAAGCACCCCTGAGCTGTCTCCTTTGAGGCAGAGGCTGCAAAGTGGTCACAGAGCTAGTAATGCCTCTGCATGGGCCAAAGGGAGCTAAGTTGCTGCAATTCACAATTAACTAAGCCTAAAGCATGGCTGTTCTTCAAGTGCATACGCAGAAGATGGAGAGGATGTTTGTGAAGGCAGGTGGATGCCTTCACAAACATCTGCAGGAGATACTGTATCCACTGCTTAACAAAGAGCAGAGAATGCCAATTCCTCCAAAACAAACCGTACCGGTTCAGGTCTGTGGATAACTGGCTAGCTGAAAAGGGTCACATAGACATAGTCCAGCTGGCTGGACAAAAATGCACATCGCTCTCAGCTTATCTGAAGTAAAGCAAAATACACTGTCTTTGGCTGTCCTTGTTACACAGTAACAGGAAGATTTTGGTGGGAAAAGAATGTTGCAGGTGGGAACAGAAAACTACAGAAGAGAAACTAGGGGCGGGCTTGGTATTTAGGCAACTAACCAATAATGAGCTTAACTTTTGTAATATGTATGAGCTAATTATAAGAAGGCATAAAAGGTGACTGTAAGAGACAATAAACGAAGTCTGCTGATCACTCATATTGAGTGACTGTGTCTTCCCTCCGTCGCAACACAGGTCCATAAAGTGAGGAGGGAGAGAGGACTAGAAATACAATGCTAACAAGGTCCCACACGGGATCTATCTTTTTAAAGCATTACATGAGCATTCAGCCTCTTGAGGGCCTCAATAAGTCAGATGAAGTGCAAATTGGAGGACAAAAACTGACACTTTCAAACTGCAAGAGAAAAAGGGACAGGAACCTTCCTGAGCTTTGGGAGTGAAACACCCATTTATATTACTTGAGTCAAAATGCTGACTTGGATTCCACAAGACAACTGCTAAGGAAAAACTGTAATCAGTTTCCATAGACACAGGATGTGACATTTAGAGGACTATCAGTTAAAGGTAGAGAAATGGAGAAAACTGAAGACCTGTGGCAATCAGTTCTCCTTCCAGAGTACATGGACTTAGTCTCACAGCAATGACTTAGAGCATGAGAGGACAGGGATGCCAAATTCCCCAGGGAAGAGAGCTGCCTGGAGAACACATGCTGCAAGTGACATCATCTCACAATACCTAATTAACAGCTATGAAGTGCAAC
Organism: Falco cherrug; assembly: GCF_023634085.1. Taxonomy (NCBI): domain Eukaryota; kingdom Metazoa; phylum Chordata; class Aves; order Falconiformes; family Falconidae; genus Falco; species Falco cherrug. The sequence continues at coordinate 25,828,148 of NC_073704.1, read as the reverse complement.
CACTTCCAGTTTATGATCCTGTGTGCTTGGGGATTCTCCATGGGATCCAGCCCTTCTCTCCAGTGAGTTCTGGGAACCAGCCTATCTCACCCTGCAACACCTGCAGCTGGCTGGGCTTTTCCTACTAGAACTGCTGAAGGCTGCAGATTCTGCTTGGCCAAACGATCCCAGAGCTCTGAGAAGGTGGTCACAGCTGCACAGGCAGGCTGTGGTGATCAGTGGGAGGCCATTTCCTTACTGCACAAGGAATTGGGTAACACGAGTCCCACAGAAGTTTCATCCTGCAGCCAGAAGAAACTGCCAATGGGAAATCAGTTTGGATCCTTCAGAGCACCTATAAATCCAGTTACCGCAGAAGTGAACACTGGCCACTGAGTGGGGAAGGAGTAATGGAGAAGGAGCGGCTCCTGAAGATGAATCAGACAGGCTCTGTTGGGAAAGCAGGGGAGTGGGAGTTCAAAATCCATCCATATGGGTAGAACCATCACAGAGGTCAATTTGACACCCCCCCAAAAAAAAATCAGGCATTAGCTTGCAGCTGACTGACATCACCACCTAAAAGCCGGGAAATTTGGAATTTGGCAGAATGACCAAGCAATACCGCAGCCTGATGGTCTCTACCTCTCCTTATTGTTGTTTTCTCAGATTTCCAAAGCTTAACTTTGGGGGTGACATGACAGCATTTGCTTCCCTTAAGGTTAGCTATGTATTCTGCACATTCCAACAGATTCTCAGGTGAGGATCTGCTCAACCCTGGCATACGATCATGCTTAGGACAGTCTGCCACAGGGTCTGGCAGCTCTGTGCTCTTCATGCCATGACTGAAAGGAAAGAAGGCACACCGTGTTCAGCTCCTCAGCTGCCCTCTCTGCAGAAGGAGAAGCCTCTTCCACTCCTACTTTCTGATATTAGAAGTTCAGCACTGGCACAGTACATTCCTGCAAGTTGCGACTGCTGGATTGGCCTCTGCAGCTCCTATTGCCAGAGCTCCAATGCACCCAGGAATCTTTTATCATCTCCAGGGCCTCCCATGGTTTTTCAGCCCCTTCTGCAATAACAGTATGAGGTAGGGTAGTGGCCTCTGATAGCCGCCAAAGCCACTGGCTATGTGGCAAGGGAGGACATGTGCCCTATAGGCTTCTGGTGCTCCGAAATCTATTGCCTCACTGGCCAGCTGGTGAAATGCTCACAGCTGCTCTCAGGATTGTGCCAGGCAGGCAGAGCACAGGGAGCCTGTCCAAGGGCTTTGAGGGAAGGCACAGTTAAGCCACTGTTTGAACAGCTTGGTCAAAGGGTTGGATTTTCAGCTGACAACAGTCCTGAAAGAAAAGAAAAATAAAAGAGATGTGTGAACACAATGGTCTCATAGGAAACTTCAGAGACAGACAGGAAGGCTCAGCCGGGCATGAGCTGTGCCCGGCAGAGCACAAGGTGACTTTGACTCTAACTGACAGTTTGAAAGAGGGGGAGAGAGAGAATTTATTTCCAAGCCTGAGGAAATGCTCAGGGAAAACACACCACAGATCAGCTCTGGGATGCTTTAGCAAGCTGTGAAGCAGGAAGAATGAGTAGGAAGCTCCTCCATCATTGGCAGGAGAAATAAGCGGGTGGACAAAGGCATCAGGGCTGCAGTGGGAACAGCCAACCAGGAATGCAGGGAGTATCTTCTGGGCCCGAGGAAGCAGCTGCCTCCATACCTCCAGAGCTGGAGGACACTCTGCCACCCTGTGCTAGCATGTGTCTCTCCAGACTGCAGCCAGGTGGCACTTTCAGAGAAAAGCGTTCTGGAGGGTTTTGAAGAGCACAGAGCACCGATGAGATGGAGAGATTCAAGAAAGCTGCATATGAGAGAAGTAGGATGGGCTGCAGGTCTGAAGTCATGGATTACTGCACGGAAGAACTCATGGTGACACAGACAGAATGAGGGGAAGCAAGCACAGAAATCCTGGCCATGAGTTACGCTTGACTGTGGAAAGCATGCAGGGACTACAAAACCCAGGAGGGCTGTTTTGAACTTGGCTTGGAGGAGGAGGAAGGAATTCAGCACTACCACCACCAGTAAAATACAAAGGTTAATAATAAATAAATAAATAATCAAATAAAGAATTCTTTTCCGGGGGAAACAAGCAGATGCTACATCCGAGGGCCATTTTACCAGTGCACTGCCACATCACACTGTCTTGGAACCATGACTTTGTCAGGATGATGGTTTTATGTCTCTCCTTGGCCCTGTGTTACTGCCTGGCCAGTGCACACTCCAGGGGAAGGCCACAGCCCCTGCACACCATCCGGCTTCTGGGGAAAACACCTTTTAATTCAGTTCCTACCTGCTGCTGCAAAGAGAAGCAAAAGACACCTGCTATCTTACCAGAATCTCATGGCCATAGGAAACCTTCAGCAGGACAGGGAGGTGATCAGTGCCGATGAAATCATGTCTAGCAGTGAAAGAGGAGAGAGAGGAAAACATTAGAAACCAACCTTGTGCCCAGGGTGATAGAATCAGGGTCACACAGTACATTAGAGACAATTCACTTCCCAGCTAAAGAGTCACTGTTGCGTAAGGGCCACTGAAAGAAGGAGGGGAACAGTTGTGTTTGGGTGGGAACAAGTGATGCAATGTTGATTTTAGTCATATACCAATTTAGGGACCCAAGTTTCTAGGCCAATGCCATTTGAAATGCCAGTACGTCTCAGATCAGGTCTGCTGTGAAAGGGGAGGTGTTCAGTGCTCTTCATACCCTCCCACAGGCACAGAAGCAGCTCTAGCTGATGACAAAAAAAAAGAATATCACTGTACAATCAAAACGGCAGGAAGTGCGGCATCTTGTTCATCTCGTCAGCTGCGAAGTCAAGGCAGCCCAGTGTCCTCAGCATGAAACATTAAATGCCTTTTGCACTATAGTGTTAAAGAACATTAATAATATTCCCCTGAGGAAGACAAGCTTTGCTGGGTCCAGAAACTGGACATGCTCAGTGACTTTTTACTTGCCCAATCTCTGCTGGGCAAGGGGCATGTTAAAGGAAAGGATCCAGCATGGAAACACAGGGGACTGATAAGCATGTGCTGTCCTGGCACGCAGCATGAGGCTCTGAAGCACAAGTAGTTGCCATCACCTGTGTGAAAGCTGGACAGATTCCTCCTGTCCTGGAAGAAGTTTCCCTGACTTTGGGGAAACACTGAAGAGCTGGTTATCCTGAATTCTCATCTGGTGCAGCTCATGGGAGCTAAACTCAGCATCCTCTGCCCAGCACTCCATGTCCATCTTCTGATCAGAAGGAAACAAGAAGGCCCTAGGGAACCAGTCAACTGGTCAGCAACAGGGACACACGACTTCCTCAAAGCCATGGTTAGCACATTCAGTCCAGCCAAGCCTAGCCCAGCTGGCAGACACATCATGTTTCATCAGGTCTGATCTGCAGAACTCTCTGCCATTCCTTGATTGCTTCCCCTCCCAGACCCACCAACAGATCTCAGTTACAACTCCACAACATAAGCTGCACCTAAAAAATCCACCCTATTGATTTGCAAATGTCTCACAGCTCCTGTAAGCACTTCCACACGCCCAGACAGACCCCAGAAAGAAGGCTGAGCTCCAGCGAGCACTGCTTACCACTCCACAGGCACCGCACCATTGTTTTCCAGCAGGAGCATCACAAGGGTAGGCTCTGAGCCTATTGGGGCAGCCCCAAAGTTGAAATCCAGCAGGAGAGGAGTGTACACTGGAGGGATCAAGCATGTGCTGGTCACAGGAGAGAAAGAGGAGATTAAATTGAGACATGAGGAAGAGTTGGCAGGGCATGACAGGGGAAAGGGTCATTCCACACCAGCTCTCTTCATTATAATTCTTCTCTGACCTTATGTTCTTGGCCCTTTTGGGAGAAAAGATACTGGAAATTAGGCAGGCCTTTTGATTTTCTCTCAAAAAAACTCTTTATATATGCTTAATGATGGTGAGTAGCATAAGATAGTCCTGCTTCGCTAAGGTCTCTTTTCAGCTCCCTAGTACAAGGAAGTCACTGACATACTGGAGCAGGTCCAGTGAAGGTCTACCAAGATGGTTGAGCGCTGGAGCACACTCCTTACAAAGACCGACTAAGAGACCTGGGTTTGCTCAGTCTTATGAAGCAAGGGCTCAAGGATGGTAACTGCACAAGCTGCAACACAAGATATTCCAATTAGACACTAGGGAAAAAGTTTTTTTCCCATGGAAGTGATCAAACACCAGAATCAGGTGCCCAGACAAACTATGGTTTCTTTGTCCTCAGAGATATTCAGCACTGAACTGAACAAGGCTCTGAGCAACCTGATCTAGTTGTCCCTGCTTTGAGCAAGGGGTTAGACCAGTGACTTTTAGAGGTCTATTACCATTAAATTATTCCATGTTTCTGTGGCTCCTTTCTAGGGAAGGTAAGCAGAGAAGCAGAGGTGAGCAACTGCCTGCAGCAGCTAGGATGGAATAACAGAGTGCCACACAGCGGTGCACTACGACACAAGCCAACAGCCACAGCATCTCTGTCTGGCTTGTTCAAAGGAACTGAGCCATGTCCTTATCTCACCTGTGCCTTGTGGGAACTCTGTAGGTGAGCTCACTGGGAGCTGGGTCTCGCTGCAAGTATTCATTCAGCGTGTCCAAGGAAAAAAGCTTCCAGAGGTGCAACTTGCTGATACCACTGGCACTCCCTGCTGAACAGGCATCTGCGATGCGGAAAGTTGGGTAGACGCCTTTTGCTACAATGCAGCAGAGGGGCTGCTGCTCCTCTTTGGTGCTTGCCAGATCTGTAGGTTGCGAGAGAAAGAAACAACAGAAAGTAGTCAGGCACCATTAAGGGGCAGCTGCCTGGGACAGCAAAACAGAGAGAGGCCCTACTCAGACAAAAGAAAGAACGAACAGGACTTAAACATTGTCTTTTCATTGGCAGCTTCTGAAAACCTCTGAACTACTGACTTCTAGTTGTACTTTGACTTCCACATTTAGAAATCACCAAAAGACTATGAATGTAACCCTTTCCAACAGCGTATTTACACAGTTTAGTTCTGTACTATGTGAAAAACCCTTTTTAAAATTTAACCCTACAGCCTAGTCATTTTATGAAGCGTCCCTCGTTTTCACATTGAAAAATCATAAATAGTTGTTTATATCTTGTCTTCTCCATGCCATTCATGTGACATTGTCATTCTCCACTTTCCAAGCTGGAAACTCCTTGTATAATTAGTCTTTCTTGTACAAATGCTGTTCCTCAACTCTGAACATCCCTGTTGCCCCCCTCCATGCCTTTTCTAGTTCAACTGCCTTCTTTCTCATAAGGGACCAATCCAGATCTGCAAAAAGGACCCTAGCTGCATAGGACTAGTCGCAGAAAGCTCTCAGAATCTGTTTCAGGACATGTTGTAAAAGGCCATGATCATGCAGAGGAGCAGGGAATCTTGTGACCACAGCAGCAGGAAACTTGGAGCTCTCCCTGTCTGTGTCCTATGGCTTAATCGTACCTAACCCCAAAAGGTGTAGCAAAAGGAGACAGCACATAGGATCTGGCTCTGGTGAATTGCTCACCTCTGGGATTTCTTCAGGCAGGACTCATACACTGGGAACTGTGCAGCTCAGCATGTTATGGCACAGTCAACTTGGTTGGGAGGGGATAATTTTCCCAAAATACCCATCTCTCACCTGTGGAGGTACAAATAACGTATTTGATTGACCAGGTGTAATGCAGCCGACGGGTCAGCCTGACTGTTATTCGGACAGAAGCTTTTGACCTTGCAGGGATTGTCCCTCTGGAGTGTTCCAGTGCCAGAGCTGTAGGAGAAAAGAGATAGTATGAGTTCTTGGCATCACTGATGTCACACTACAGGTGTTCAGCACACAGCTCCCTAAGCCTACCTGCACTCAAGCCACCGCCACCTCCCCCCATGCCTAATCATTAGGACCAGCTTCAGATGTTGAAGTTGGGATTCCCAGACTACAACTGTAGGCAGCTCACTGGGAGTACCCAGCTTGCCTTTGGCCAGACGAGAACAGGGAAATTCCTCAGAAGGTGTCCTCTAAAAAGGCAGCTAAAGATTGTACTCCACTATTCCTTCCAGGAAGCTCCTTTATTTAACTCACTTCTTTGCTAGGAAATCACATCTAATTTCAAGGTCCACACTAGCGTAACTTCAATTGTCAGGCTTTGGGTTATGCTTTTTACACCAAGATAGAAGAGTCACTTGTGGCAAATCCCTAAGCAAAGAAGCAGACACCTAAAGGCACTTAAGAGAATCAATGCAAGCTAGCCGGCAAGCAGCCCAGCCTCCAAGTTCATGCTAGACTGATTTTGCAGAAAAGAGGAGAAAGCCAAGGCCCCATCCCATGTTAATTCCCTTACAGTACCTAGTGGATCACTGTGGAGCTCTTTGGTGTCACAAGGCCCAGTGATCAGTTGTTCCACACTGAGGACGTACTTCAGAGAACAGATCCCATCATTTAGCAGTACAATGCTGCAGCTTTGCAGGTCACCAACCTGAACATTCCCAAGATCCAGGTGCTCTTTTTGTGCCTAGAATACAAACCCACCAGGCAAAGGTCACTGCTACACATCGAGCGTAGCAGCTGAGCATAGCCACCACTTCTCTGACCACATGCTGATCCCTTGGCATGCACAGTGCTGTGCAAGGGGCTCCCTACTTTGTATAGGACCTGGCATGCCCTGGGAGATATTGGAACAGGGCTGCAAGGGGCTCAATCCCTCCTCCAAATGCTTCCTCCTACTGTTATTTAGGCTGCTTGATGGGTAGGATGTAGCATATTCAGGTCTGTGAGGACATTAGATGGCCAGCTGCACTTGGGACAAGACTGAGATATGTCTGCTGATCCCTCCATGACTGCATTAAGAGTCCTCCTCTCCTCTGGCTAGTTGTTATAGTGACTAAATACCTCCAAGACATTACCACCCATCTGTCCAATGTGATTGACACGAGGCAATGACTTAAAAAGTACTATTTTATTTAGCTCTGGTTCCTTAAGAAACCTGCCTGAAAATGAAGGTGGCCGCACAGACCTGCAGATAGTAGGAGGAAAGCCAGGTGAGTTTGTGCTGGCTACACCACTTTAACAGTTAGGTGCACTACACTTAAAAATCAGACTGAAAGCTGAACAAATGGAGAAAGAAAGCAGACAGAATGAGAGGAGAGAGCTGGGAGTCCCAAGGAGCCAAATGCCTTGCTCAGTTTGTCTGGAACAGGGGATTTCAGAGTGATCCCAGAGGATTTGGGCAGGTCACGTTTGAACTGGAAGGACATCTACATCACGCTGGTGCTATTAGGCTGCCAGAATCGGTTCTGTTATCTCCACTGAAAGCAACATCTGGGAATTTTGCTGTAAATCCTTATTGGTTGCCTCCAGTACAGATTGTGCAGAAAGTGGAAGCCCAAGACCCTCATCGCACCCTAGTACTCCTACTACTACCCAGTGAGCCCCAGTTCCTTACCCTGATGGTGCCCAGCACCCCCTCTCCAACAATCCGTAAGGCATAATGGACATTTTTGGGAGACACTGGGTCTGGGCTCTGCCTCCTCACAAACACCATAGCTCGCAGCAGATACTTGGTCTCCTTGTCAGGAGTAAAAGTCCATGCCTGAGCCTGAAATCACAAGAGGGAAGAAAAGTGCTCACAGGCGCTCCAGACCAGAGGCAAACCTATACACCGCAACAGCTGCGTTCAATGCACAGCCTCTTTTTCCATTACAGCTAACCTAGTCCTCTACAGACAACTCTGAAGACGCTCTCGCTTCAATCCTCCACCATCCCCGCTTGTGTCAAAGGTTCAAATTGGGAACACACATTCAGATATTCAAAGCCAGGCTGCGGAGATGTGCTAGTCCTCACCACTCTCAAAAAACACTCAGGGAATACAGTAGAAGTTTAGAACCTGAATTTACAAGTGGGAGAACAACATCATAAACCCTTTCATGCTTTCATTTGTCCTCTGTCTTTTAACATCTCCTGGTGCACAACAAAGTTGCTGCTATGTTAGTAGCCAATCCCATCCAGGGTATCATTATCTAGTGCCTGTTTAAGACCCATTTGGCCCTGTGGTCAAGCAGGATGTCATCATGTTTGGGCAAATCCACACTGTAGGATCGCAGATGCTGGCTAACAAGCCAAGCTAAGACACTGACTGGTATTCTCCAACTTTGACACTAACAACAAAATGATTGGCAACCCTCACATTTCTGCTCTAAACACTCCACAGCTGTATTGTAGAGAGGAAAATACAACTTTGGGAGAACCTGAACTTACCATGGCTTCACAGGGCTGGAGGATCCCTGCAGTGGGGCTGACAGACAGGATCTTGCTGTCAGACTGACGGATCTTCCATGTGAAAACCATAGGTAGCCTTGTGCCGTTTTTTATGGTATACATTCGTGTAGAGGAGGTTCCTATATAGACAGGCTTGAAGTATAGATTTCCATCACCTTCTAAGAGCAAAAGAAGGGACTCCCCACAACTCTGGAGAGCAATCTCCTGTGGAATTAAGGGAAAAGTAACAGACATTAGCTGCAAGTCTCAGCTGCCTCTAGAGGGATCTTGCCAAGACGTTTCTCCTTCCAAGGGAGAAGCAAGAACAAACTGTGTCTGAAGGAGGAGGGGAAGGACTTAAGGTTGTGCTGTCAAGGAGGGCTCTGAGCACAGTATAGTGCGTTCCATGAGATGGAAACCCAAGGATAAAAAGGGGTACAGGAAGTCTGGTACCACTTCTACCTGAAGTGTTGACCCTGCCTTAAATGTTAAAAATATTCTTTCATTCCTACTTCCAAATGGAAAAATCCAGACTAACCATTAGGAGATACAACAAGGATCACAGCACAAGTCACTGTGAAAAGAAAAGACTACAAGGGAACAAATTTTTGCTCACCACCTGCTACTTCCCTCTCCCTACCTTGGTGTATCCAGGATAAGAGTTCAGCTGCAACGGCAGGACATGCTGCTGCAAGACTGTGTTAACTGGGTGAGTGGAGAGAAAGAAAATTTGGTGGCCTCCTGGAACTACGCATCCTGAGCAGGGCTTGACCAAAACAGAGGGACAGGCAGCTTGGTTCACACTGAAGGTTACCAAAGAGGTGCCCGTGTTCAAGAGCAGCATACTGCAGTAGGTATCAGTGTTAGGAGCCACAGGAGGAAATCTCTGGTGGAGACAAGGAAGAAGGGTTGTTTGCATTGGATTTGGAAAACCAGCTTAAAGAAAAAGCTTGCCCTATGTTGAATTCCAGGTTCCTACAACCATTACCCTGAGTCTATGGAGAACTTTGTAACTGCTTCTTTTCAAGGAAAGAAAGAAAATCACTCAAGGGTATACAAGTCACGATCTTTTCCCTTCCCACAGTGTCCTTCATCTTTCATAGGCTCATGGGACCAGTGAAGATCCTTTCTATTACACAATGCTTTACGTTCAGCCAATAAGAAAGCTGCTTGCTGGGGCCTGCAGTCTCTCTCTGCATGGATAGTGACCTCCAGGATTAAGAATTCCAGCAGGCTGGAATTTGCTCCAGCTCATGCATACCAAATACAGCCTGTGTGTCTTGGACTAGTTGGGGAGATTTTCTAAGAGGTTCTCAAGACTATCCTTACTTCCCAGGGTCAGAGCTCACTTTACCTCACAGGAACAATACTTTCTCATGCTACGGAAACAGCAGGAAGAGTTAGGAAAACTTCCACTCTGCCTCACATCCACTTTTCTTCCAAAAGTGTGGATTCTGTATGCTATTCTCCATTTGCCTAAGTGTATGCAGAGTGTTTGAGGCTCCCAGGAGGGGACTAAGCACCCTTGTCAGTACTTATGTCCACTTAAACAGAAAGGAAGGAGATCCCAACAGTTTCCCTTTCAGAGCTAACAAGATGCTTGGTGCAATCTGACACACTGGAGGCTGGGAAGCTAATACAGGAGAAGAAAGAGCATCCTACTTCTGTACCAAAGCAGAGACTTCTGTACCACCACCAAAAACCACCTAAGCCACATCTCAGCATGGTGCAATGGGAGACAAAGTAAAGACTTCAGATGTAAACACTGGGTGCCTCCACAAAGATTCAAATGTTTATCAGTTACACACCTTGGGGACATCCAGGATGTAATGTGGGATAAAGTGCTCCCGTTCTGCTTCATATGTATGTGCTCTCAGCCTGACAGTCAGGCACCAGGAGGGACAGATGGTGGCATCCTCCTCAATGTTGCTGTAGTGTCTCAGCACCTGCAGGCACACAAGGGACAGGACAGAGAGCATGCAGTAAGAAAGTGGGGCATGGTGACTTCAAGTGCCTGTACCATAACAAGCAGCACTTTGTTTCAATGACATCCCTGGGGCTGAGGCATTTACTTTCTCGGGAAGAAGGGCTGACCAGTGATGGATAAGGAACACGAGTGCTGCTTTCCCAAATAGCTACATTTCAGACCCAAAAGATACTGAGTGACTTTCAAGCAGAAGGACCTAGCCAAACTGTTCTGCAAAAGTACAAGAGTTGCCTTAGCGAAGGAGGGTCTATAGACACTCTAGTGCAGTTTGAGATACTTGCAGATGCTGAAGTGGCACTTAACAGTAAGTCACTGAAAATAATCACCTATCCTTTACCTGAGCCTAAGAAACTCCTGACTCTATGGTTACTCCCAGATATCCTCCACACTGGCTTAAAGGGGAAAAAAATGCAAGAAGAATAATCAACAATGTAATGAAGATCTCTCTCACCTACCAGAATGTTTCTGGGTGCTAAAACTCCTGCAATTGCAGCCTTGTGTGACATAAATCCCACGTCACATGGGAGGAGAAGTTGCAGTCATATACAGTGCCCTCAGCAGCTTTACTTGTAGACGACCAGACACGAAAAACAAGTTATTGCCCATCACCCAGGCCACAACAACCCCGCTTGTGCAGGCTCCCATCTTCACTAATATCGCAGTACTTAATAATAACTCCTCCTTCACTAAGGTGTACATTACTTCACATTCACTGGGGGTAAGAACAAGTGTAACTGCCTTTATGCACGAGCTGTGGCTTGCTTTGCTGATTTATCTTTGCCAGGACGCAGATGAAGGAGAAATTTTGAACCACCAGTGTATCAAAGCAGTGGCCCAAGGAGTTAATAAAGGTGCCAGTTAGCCAAATTCAAACAAAAAGGTTCCATTTTAATTTTAACTTCCTCAGACGCCTTTAGCTTGCAAAAAGTTGCTTGCTAGGCCCTCTCTGGAAACTGGGCTTCATAATTCCTACTAACCTTGTAGAAAGCAAAACCTTCCAGCTCTGCTGCATAGAGACTGTTGAGCTGAGTGGGCTGGAAAAGGACCCAGAAGACTGATGACTTCAAAGGCGGGATGTCACAGATTTCAGGGCTCACTTGGAAGGCACTGCCATGGCTTGGAGTCCAGGCAACTGTGATATTTCCTTTGGTGTGGTTGGTCACACGGAGAGGAAGTGGTTCTGCCTTGTGAAGTGGCACACAGCAACCAAAATCATACTCCCTGGGGCTGACACTAACGTGAGGGGGAAACAAGGCCTGGTCACTGCTTACACCATCGTAGAAATATTCAGTCATGGAGTTGGCTTCAAAATATTCCTTGGGAGGCTTGTCCTGAGGGATCTATGGGATGGAAACATCTCAGTATGAGCAGGGGAAGTGTGCCTGTGGGAGACACCAGGCACTACAGTCCTGATTGCCTTCATGAGCAAGAGGGTGCACAAGGTGCACTTCAGTAACAGTTCCCAGGACAGTTCAAAGTCTAGGCTTCAAGGAAGCTCCTGTTTGTAAGCCAGTCCTGAATCTGAAACTACACAAAGCAAAAGACGACCCCATGCTTGACAGAAAGTAGCTTAGTGGCTGAGCTTGGGTAAGACTCAGCTGACAAAGATAATATTGGGGTGTGGTGGGAACATTAACAGAAGAGATACTAAAGAGATCAGTCTGGCACCTGCAAGTCCCAGATCTATCTGGCCTGTGTAAGAGAGGCCCAACATCTACAGAGAACAACACGGGAGTATCTTAGATGAAAGGGAGGGCATCTCATACCTCAGGGGGCAGCATGAGGGCCCCCTTTTCATCCATCTGCAGCTTCCCATCCCTCAGCATCACACTCAGGATATCAGGGGGGTAGAAGGTCAGTCCCCTCACCATGTTGGTTCGGTACCAGGAGAGGTGTCTTGCCTGAAGGATGGCTGGCTTAGCTGTGTCTGAATGGCAGGTACCAAAAAAGTCCACATACACGGGTTCCTGGGAAAACACCAGAAGGAGTAATAAGAAATAATCTTTCCTTCTGTGATTGCTTTGAGAGTTACAACATCCTAGTATCTCACTTCCAAAACCATGTCTGGGAAAGGTTTAGCATCTGCAGTTCTAGACTGCCATTTAGTTTATGTCTTGCTGTGGCCCAAGAATGTTCTTGAAACTGGAATAAAAATTGAAGGCACTCAGTGCACAGCTGTGCAGCTAAATTTAACTTAGAGACCTAAATGGAAAGGAGCCACTGAGGATGCACCCCACCCTACCCACAGGCATTACTGACTGTTGACATCAGCCCTCTACTGCTCATAGGAACCTGCACCATGGGGATTCTGCTCCACAGGAGCCTGGGTCCTGCACTTGGATTGCAACCCCATGCAATGCTACAAGCTTGGGGAAGAGTGTTTGGACAGCTGCCTGGCAAAAAAGGACCTGGGGGTGTTGGTCGACAGCTGTCTGAATATGAGCCAGCAGTGGGCGCAGGTGGCCCAGGAGGCCAACAGCATCCTGACTTGTTTCAGAAACATGTGGCCAGCAGGACAAGGGAAGTGATTGTCTCCTGTACCTGGCACCAGTGAGGCCACAGCTCAAATATTGTGTTGGGGTTTGAGCCCCTTGCTACAGGAAAAACAGTGAAGTGAAGCTGGTGAAGGATCTAGAGAGCAAGTCTTACAAGGAGCGGCTGAGAGAACTGGAGTTGTTTAGCCTGAAGTGGGAGAAGGCTCAGGAGGGACCTTATTGCTCTCTACAGCTACCTGAAAGGAGGTTGTAGCAAGGTGGGTGTCAGTTTCTTCTCTCAAGTAATAATCAACAGGATGAGAGATATTAGTTATTGGATATTAGGAAAAATTCCTTCATTGAAAGGGTGGTCAACGTTAGAACAGGCTGCCCAGGGAAGGGGTTGAGTCACCATCCCTGGAAGTATTGAAAAGATGTGTAGTTGTGGCACTTCGGGAAATGGTTTAGTGGTGGACTTGGCAGTGCTAAGTTAATGGTTGGACTCAATGATCTCAAAGGTTCTTTCCAATGTAAATGATTCTATGATAAGTAACAACGGCAATGCAGTGGGAAGAGATTTCCAAGGGCTACTAAGAGAGAGGCCAGCCCTGGTGGGTTACACTGGAAGATCCCTCTGACCTATTACAGTGATAAACCCACCCTTTGCCTTTCATACCTGATGGTGGACAAGGCACACCACTCTGCGGTGATAGCTGATGGGGTGAGTAGGTCGAAAGGTCACCTTCAGTGCTAGTGTTGTTGTGCCCTCCAAGACTCCACAGGGGCGATCCAAGGAGAAGACACTCCCTCTGCCATCAATATCAAACTGGTAATAGGCTGGGACATTTGAGGTGTTGCTGATTTTCAACATCTGCACCAAACTTTGCCCAAGATTGATCCAGTCGAAGTCCACAGAATGTTGATGCAGGGACACCAAAGGACCTAGCACAACAACATGCAAAACAAGATCCTGGACCTGTCATAGCTGTTTCTGTCGACACATCATAAGCCACTGCTGCACTTAACTGATCTTCCCAAACTGGAATCACCTCATCAGCAAGCCCACCAGTCCTAGCAAACTGCTGGACAGTCACTTCCAACAGTCTCACATCTGCCTCAAGCAAGTATAAGCCTTGAACGGTGCACCAGGGACAGCCTGGGTCCCCACAGAAGGTAAGTCTATGACTGATGACTGTGGCAACCCCTAGTCCTTCCTCAAGCACTAGCCCTTCCCCTGCAGTGATAAGAAGAAGATGGGGAGAAACTGGGAAGGCTTTCACTCTGGTACCTTTACATGAGCCAACCACCTTCAGCACAGTCTGCAGGAGGCATCCAGCAGATAGGATAGTGAAATAGTCAGTATTGTGCTCTCCTGCTGTCTGAGGCTGAAATCGTATGCACAAGACCAGCTTCCCTCTGGCAGGGACAACACCATGGGACACATCACAGGAGAAAACATGATCTTGAAGCAGAGGAACTTTTGCTCTTTCTATCCTAAATGGTGCATCAACCTGCAAGCAGAAAAGGAATAGGTTAACAAGGAGCCAACAGGAGCCAGGATGGCTCTGAATGCAGGACACTAATTGGTGAAGAACTGCAGTTTTCAGCTGAGTTGACCACCACCACAAACACCAAGACTACTGCAGCCCAGCACAGAAATGCTGTGCAACCTTCTGCAGCCCTGTCCTGCTGGAGCGCTGCTGGCAGCAAGTTCCCACAATATGCTCAGAAGCCAGTGGGCTGCAGCAAAATGTCCTGGTGACCTCTGGGGTTGGAATGCCCCTCCTGGTAGCAGGGAGGCTGGCTCAAGGTGTCCCAAAGGGCCAACATAGCCTAAGTGACTGCTGTGACCAGGGGGACAGGCAGGCAGATAACTTATTTCCCTCCATCCACAGTTCCACCTTGTCTGGGGATCTTTTTCAAAAAACAAGACTGGCGCCCCAAAGCCTCCCTCAAGTCCCTAAAAAAAGGTCCTGATCCTTGCCGGGGGATGCCGAGCACCATTGCAGTGTGAGTAACAGTACAATAAATTAGTAGGTCTTTGCCACTCCCAAGTTGCAGAGCCTGTGGAGGAGTCAGCACTGCTGTCACCCATGTCAGCAGTCTCTGAATACATTCATCTTTTAACAGGCTGGGAGGGGCTGAGCTGGCACAGAGAACAAGGTGCTCAAATGCAGCCTGCCTGACACTGAGAGAAGTCACCAGGCTGAAGTCCACTGAGGAAAGCAGAAGATCCATCAGCTGCCTGGGACACACTCATGCCAAGTTGAGATTGCCACAGCTGCCCCGCAGAACTGATGGGCTTGTACAGGGTGAGCAGAAGAGCTGCAGGATATGAAGGACAACACTGGCTTCCTGATCTGGACCAAGCACAGTAGGAAGCAGGAGGGAACTTCCACCCTGTGCTGCAAATGGATGAGTTGCTAGCACTGTAGCTGGAAGGCAAGGGTCAATGGCCTGGTTGGTAGGAGAAGGCTCATCACATTCCCTGTTTTATTCACATTCCCTCTTGGCTTATTTTCACAGCATCAAGGGAGATACTCATGACCACATATGCCAGGGAAACATGCCAGCATGCCAGCTTCTCACAAGTACTCTCCCTCTCCACATACCACAGACATGTTGAAGATTTCTACACACTTCTCCACAGTTGTCCCCACTGGCACTGATCCAAAGCACAGCACATCTTGAAACTTTCCAGGCTGCACACCTTCATATTCTTCCCCTGTCACACTCACCCGCAGGTAGGGGTATTTGGCTGTTAAAGGGAATAATATACTGGGTCAAGAAAGAGAGGTGGAATGTCCATCCTTGGTATATTCAACACACAACGGGACAAGCCTCTAAAGAACCTCAGCTGGCCCTGCTTTGAACCATATAAGCTCCCCTCCAGCCCTAATTTACTAAATTCAGAGTCACATCTTCTGTCAGTGGCCATACAACAAGGCACTTCAGGCAAGGACTTGCTAATGAAACCCTTGCTTATTCTAGCTTGCATCCAGAAAGCTTTAGAAATTTCCTTCTGGCTCTCTGTCTAGCACGGACAGACAGGAGAGACTGAGTGCAGACAATATCAGGAGTTTCTGGAGGTTTTTGCATTGTGCCAATGAACTTCTCTCATTTCTTCCCCTTGGTCAGCTTAAGCAGGCTCCAGAAATGCTGGTTTGGCCAAAGGACGCCACTGGATTGGATATATTGGACCCTGTGTCTCTTCAGATCACACTTCCAAAATGGCAAAAGTACATTAGAGATTTTCACAGGCCACTTTCAAACTATGGGCTTCACTTGCTCATCAGTGGGTTGAGCCCACTGTGGCACAGCCTCAGAGCACAGCGCTTTCATGTATCCCTGTGGAATGCTATTCCACAGTTAGGGATGATACACACTTCTTTGAGTGTTAAATGCAAGAAAGGCTCACCCAGGGCTTTTAGCTGGATAGTCCTCTTTCGTTTCTCTTCACCTCCAAACCAGCATGTTGCTGCCACATCATACACCACAGCCGCCTTGGGCTGGAAGACCACTTTGACCATGCACTCAGCACCTGGGTTCAGCATGCCACGGTCAGGAACCATGTGGAAAGGGCTTGGTGTCTCCCAGGCAAACGCAGTAACAAGATCACTAGGAAATGGAGATATGTTTTTAAGTAGATGAATGGATCCTTGGCTGCCTGTGCAATCACACATAGGATGGACCTTTCCCAATGGGTTTTTCAGTTAGGATGTGAAGCAAACAATGTTGAATGGCAGAATCCCAAATGCATCTGGCCAAATATGTGATGCTGGGAAGAAATTTGTCTCTAGGCTCTGCAAACACTCCACACTAATGAAATTTAGTTGTTACATCTAAGAACTTTATTAATGGCCATAAAATGTCTCAGCTTCATCATGTGATAGCAAACAAATCAGCTCCAGAATGGAGTATTTGCTTTTCCTGTATCTAAATTTGCTGCTACTTAATTCCAAATGAACGTTTGTTCCTTTTATATGCCCAGGTGAGAAGAGAGAACTGAGCTGTTTTCCTAATGCTTCATTCAGCTCTCCAGAACTCCCTTTGCTTGTTTGATTTGTGCAAAGAACATGACATACCTTTTATAGCTTTTTATATTTTATTGATTCCAAGCTGTGTGTTACTTACCATCCATATCCTCCACTACCCTGGACCTCTTAGTCAGCACAAATGATTTCTTTAAGGGGAGAATAAATCACCTGAATTGGTTTCTGACTGATACCTTGCTCTGCTGAAAGTATACGTGCCCTCTGTCCTTTCCACCCTCCTCCTACATGAGCTGACTGCTTTGGGAAGCACAGGCCATTTTCCAGCTAGTAAAGGTTATTTTGCTCTCACCATGAATAGTTAGAAGTAAACCTCCTCCTTGCCTGCGAATTTCATCACTGCACTCCTTTCTACAATACTACCTGAAGTACTGCCCTTCCCTCATTACAATAACAGTCTGTGGTAACTGGGAGCATCTTCGCTCCTAAATGACAAGTCCAAGACACAAAATACTGCCACTGCTTTGGGCAGCTCCATGAACCTAAAAGCAGGCACTGGAGAGACTCTCTGACTTCTGTATTGCCTGCCTTCAGATCAAAAAGTTCAGCTCGAGCACCAGCAACTCCACTGCCACCCCCATGGTATTCCTGTGCTGAGGGAAGACATGTCGCAACATAGAAAGACTAAAATTTTTCCAGCAAGTAGCTCATCACTCCTTGCTCATGCTGGGCAGGCTGCCTTTGATTTACTAGAAGCCTAGACCTCTCCTGTGAATGTGGGATGTTCTCAGTGGGACAGCACGCTGGTCCCCATCTAGTTTCTGCACAAGAACGGTTCTCAGTGTATGCTGGAAACAGACAGATGTGAGGTGCCAGGATGTGCCCACAGTGAGATCTGACCCACACTACCATTTCTGCTGCCTTTTCAGCCATGACCTCAGAGGAGGCAGAGGTCTGCTGCCTGTTAAGGCAGCCAGTAGATCCAATAACTGGAATGAGCTGCATTCATTGGAGAGTCCAAGAAGGTAGCAAAATACCTGACAAAACAGAAAGACAGTTTGCCCAGCCATGTCCCACTCACCCAACATTGCGCACAGGGAATGTTGTCTCTGTAACGTTGTGGACAGCACAGACAGGCAGCTGGACAGCAGCTGGGAAGAACAGACAGGGGCGTGGAAGCGTAGCACGCAAGGTGACAGAGAACTCACCCTCAGCCTTTTTAAAGCAGATGCTGTCTTCATATTCCCTCTGCACAGAAAAGCAAGGGGAGACAGCAGTTAGGCTGCATCTTGCAGGTACTGCAGTTCTACCCATGGACATCCATCACCTTCACCACAGTAAGAATATTGGGAAAAAAAAAACAGGGGAGGCCTCTGTGCAGGACAGAAAGCATATGAAGCACTTTGAAAAGGCAGTCAATGAGGGAAGTACTCAGGCATACTCCTCACTCTGACAGGGAACACACAAACACCCTCAGAGCGAGCAATTGAAGACCACATTTGTTTCACCTCATTTGTTTCAATGCAGATGGATTTCTTTCAGTGTTTCCAAGATCCCAATTCAGCTAAACTGAAGCATGTACAGCCTTTCCTGGGGCTCCATGAGCACAGAAATATCAGTCTTTAAGTGCTTTGTCAGCTAGAGACCTAAGCAGATAACGCACAACTTAACAAAGCAGTGTTGACAGCACTGTGTATAAATAGCCCCAGGACTTCTGCTAACCAGCTAAGATAGAAGGAATTGCAAGATACGTCTTCCATGCTCCCCAATCATCACCTCTCCTGAGTACCATTTATACAGGTAAGGAGAGACCTTGGGCACTGCAACACGCAGTCCTTGCTCTCTCTAAGAAAGCAAGCCTCCTGCTCTAGCGATTGATGTGGTGCAGACAAACGGTTCTCTGAAAATGGAACAAGGCCAGCAGCTTATTTCATAAAGGGAACAGTGAACAGTCATCAGAAAATCATGATACTAAGAGTGCAGGGTACTGGGAATCCACCCAGTGATCACACTCTATGGCTAGCACTGAGATTCACATGGAAGACATACAGCTGTGGACAAGAGCTAGAGATCAACACTCAGAACCAAGACACACACAAGCTGAAAAATCAAGAAAAGGGTCTGGGTAAAAAGGGGCTGTTAAAGCTTGAAGCAACCCACCCCATCCAAAAAAAGGGAGGCTCTTGGCATAATTACAGAAAAATCAGTAGCCCTTTAATATACAGGCTTTTGGGTCTCCTGTAAGAAAGCAGAGAGCGCAAGTCCCTCGACTCAAGGTTCTGCATTAAAACCACCCAGCTGAGGTTCCCTGGGATCAAACGAGGTATGGATAGTTCAAGCACTTTATCTTACTGATTTCATGGCCAGAAGCAGCACATGAAAAACTGGGAATACTCTTTGTGAGGATCGCTCTCCTAACTGCTGGCAAATTCTGAAGAGAGGCCAGGGGTTAGGCCTCCCTCAGGTGACGAATATGCGGGGAGAGCAGGAAGGTCATGCTGCCCAGTATTTCTATGCTAGAACCTTTCCTAAAGACCGATACATTCAGGTGAATGAAGACAAATCAGAAAGGACAAGAGAGTCAGAGGCCCACTGCCCCTCTGGAAGCCAGCCTGAGCACTGAGAGAGATGTTGCCACTTTACCTTTTCAGTCGGCCGGAAAACGATGGGCAGAGTTAAAGACATACCAGGGCTCAGGGTAATCGGCTGTGGAAAAACAGTGAAGAAGAATCGCGTGGAAGGACATCTAGATAATGAAATCAAAACAAGAGATTTTGTCTGAGCGCATACAGCTGTTAAGTCAGACAGCAGAACAGAGAATAAAGAATCAAAACCTCCAGACCCCACAACTAGAAGGGCTTTACACACCTGACCCCAAGGGTATCTTTGTAGCAAATCAGCAGAAACAGGGGCAGAACCCAGGTGTCCTGAAAACCCATTCCCAGTTCTAAATACCTACCCCTTCCTTGAACAATATTTTACATTCCCAGGCCATGCAGCATGGGCAAAACACATATTTGAGTTTCAGAGCAGGGAGGGTCATGGGGAGTGCTGGAGTGGCTCAACATCCAGTGGGACTCCCGGGACCAATGGTTTTAGGACACACTAGTGACTGGCTGGCATACATCCACAATTAAAATCTCACTAGACTGGAAATGCCTCACAGACAGAAGTATCAGCAAAACAGAATTAAAAAAAAAAAAAAAAAAAAAAAGGCATTTCATTTAAAATATTCCTGCCAGGATCAAGGGCTGTGCTTCTGAATTAGCAGGTTTCTGTCCTGCTACGTAAGTGTTCATATGCTGTCTATAGCACAATGACCAAGGAGAGAGGGGACAGAGGAACCCAAGAAAAGGTGCTAATGTGACTGATACAGCAGAGATAGGATCATAATGCAGCGAAAGCATGAGGAGTACGAAGGAGAAACAAACTCCCCACGCACCTGTAGCTCAGCTTCTGGGTTTTCTCATGAATGTTTTTCAAGATCAGGTGTTTGATCGTCTCTTTTCCAAGCTCCCAGCCATGCCACCTGAGTGTTTCGGCCACCTCGATGCCCCAGAATACGCCTTTCTTCTTCTTTGCCTTTCTTGCAGAAAGCTTAAGGAGTTGCAACAGAGACATTAGCAGTTTGGGAGGGAGGAGAAATCACGCAACAGCTGTTTCTCTAGCTAGAGGTTTGACTCCAGCAAAGGACAGGAGGAGCCACCCTGCGGCAAAGCTCTAAGAGTCACCAAAAGCCCTGTTGCAGGAGTCCAGAGGGGACGCCTCCTGGCCACAGCCCAAACAACAGATACTAAAGGATGTCATGAACGAGGGGAGCAAAGGCTAAAGGGTTTTTTTGTTTTCCTTCTCTCCCTGCCTTGCCAGTAATCCACCCACGATAACTGCATGCTTCGCTCGTCCACTCACCTTCCTGATGCAGCCACAGCGCAGCTTCCGAAAAGAGTCAGAGTTTTGGGGCTCGCCATGCACCTGAGCGAGCATCTGCAAAACAAGAGGGAAAAGTCCTCACGCACGCTGCTCCTGCACCTAGGCAGCCTTTGCTGCCAGGACCTGGGCTCCCCAGAAGCCCAACGGCCCCTCCTCAGGCTCAGGGCGGCACACCTCCCCGCAGGGGCTGCGGTGTCCCCGTTCGTGACCCCATCTTGCCAGCGGAGTCCAGCCCTCCCCACAGCCCCTGCTGTCCCCAGACTGCTGCAGCCCCACACCGCAGCTCCTTGGCACAGGCCGTGACCCCCACCTCCCTCACAGCTCAGCCCCGTGTGGCAGAGCTCTCCTTGGGCCTCTACTGCAAAGCCCTGCCCTGCCCCAGCCCCCTATAGACCCACAGAGCCCAGTATAGCAAGGCCCTGCTCTATAGCCTCGCCCGGCCCCTCAAACCCTATACAGACGACTGTGGCACGGCCCTGTTCCCTACAGCAAGAGCCTGCCCAGCTCCCTAGGGCTCGGCCCAGTCCTTCGCAACCCGGCCTGGGCCCTGAGCCCCGGGCCCCCGCCGCCAGCCCGGCTCCCTATAGCACAGCCCGGCCCCGGGAGCCCGGGCCACCTCGGGTGCCGCCGGCCCCGGCCTCTCAGCGCCACCAGGCGCCGGCCCGTGTTGCCATGGGGACCGGACACCGCCGCGTCCCCCCGAGCAACGACGGCGGCCGCCTCGGGTCAATCCGCGCGGGGCGCTGCCGGGGCGGCCGCCAGGGGGCAGCAGAGGGACGCGCAGAACCGGGGAGGGAGGGTACGGGCGGGAGGGGGCAGCCACGGGGCGGAAGCGCAGGGGCAGCTGGAGGGGTGCAGGGGGGGGCAGCAAGGAGTGCAGGGGCAGATGGGGGCCGGGGGGAGAAGGGGGAGCTGAGGAGCAGGGAGATAGAGAGGGGCGGGGGGCAGACGGGGGGGTGCAGGAGAGAGCTCAGGGTGGAGGGGTGATGGGGGGGTGCGAGGAGGGAGGCAGGCGCAAGGCTGGGTCAGCGAAGGGGGTGCCCGGGGGGATGGGTGGGTGAGGGGGCTGGGGGGCTGAGGTGGAGATGCCGGGGCGAGGGGCGCAGCAGGCTGGAGAGGGCTGGCGTAGGGATGCGGTGGCACCTTAACGCGGCCAGGTCACTCTGGGGTCCTTGCAGCACCGGTGACACAAATAACAACGTGACCATTGCCAAAAGCAATTATGGAGCCGAGACTGGCAGAGGGGAGCCCTGGCTGCAGGAGCCCATCAGGTATCCTGGGCATCATTCCCATGGGGCACCACCACCGCCATAGGACTCTCCTGCATCTTCCCAGTGCCTTGGATGGCTCTACAGGAGGGGAGGACCCCGTGTCCCCAGTGGGGAGGGCCAGAGAGCCCCTCTAGGGTACACAGGCAGCAGCATGGCCAAGTCCCACAGCCTGGGGAGGGTGCCAGGGCAGAGGCAGGAAGCGGATGCAGCTTTAATGGCATTTGTTGGTGTTTACAACATGAGTCATCTGGCTAAGCAGCCATAAATCAGCACCCCAACTCCTCCAGCATCAATTCTGTCCCCTCCTCTGTCCCCCCAGCACTGGATGAGTGGCTGGCTCCTGCAGGAACAACCTCATAAATAACAGCAACAAAACAAACCCTCCTGCAGCCACGGTGGACCCATGTGCACCAGCCGCAAGATGAACGCCTCCCATCCATCACTTTAATGGTTGTACTCTGGAAATTAAACCTGTCACAGTCCATCAAGGTGAACGTTTTAAGTCTGTGACATCCCTTCAGCTCCCTTCCTCCTTCCTGGTACTTTGTTGTTGTTGTTGCTTCCATTCTCTCTTTTTCCTCTCTGCCCCTCCCCATTCCTGTCCCCCCAACCTCACCCCCACCCCAGTGTGCCCAGCTCCAGCCTGTGGTGCTCTCTGTGCTCCCCCACTGCCAGAAGACCAGGTTGTACATCAGGTGGTAGATGTCTTTGGCACTGAGACTCCTGCAGCCATGGGCTGGCATCTGCCAGCATCTCCGTGCCCAGTCCTGCATACCTGCTGGGGGGGTGCACAGCTTCCCTGCGGCAGTGGGTCTCTCCTGCCCTGCTGTCCCTGCAGGGTTATGGCAGGTAGCTGGGTATCATCCTTTCCTATTTCTCTTTCCCTTTCTCCTTTCCTTCCCTGTCTTTTTTTCCCCCTTCTCCCCATTCATTCCTCTCCTGCTCCATGTTACACCAACCATCACAGGCTCCTGGCACCTGACCCCTACCCTGGCTCACATCTCCCTTGGAGCAAAAGCTGCACCCTCCCCACGACCAGAGCTCCCGTCTGGGCAGTGCCAGGGTCTGGACACCTCCTACGTGAGTAGTGGGGTCCTGCTGTGCCCTGGGATGTGTTGCCTGGAGACAGTGGACCTGGGCACCGAGAATGCCATGCATCCAGGAGAAAGCTGCTGAGCTGCCAGCAGCCACTGTGGGTCACTGTCACTCCACACGGGACCATCGTTTGTCTGTCCGTTCACCCATCCGTCAGTCCGTCCATCCATCCATCCTCCCTCCCATCATCTGCTTCCCCTGCCTATCCCTCTGTCCCAAAAGGGTCGCATCTGCTCCCCTGCCCGGGGTGCTGCCCACCAGCCCCACTGCAGCCCCAGCTGCAGCCAGGTGTTACCCAGACCTAGTCCCACTGCAGCCCCAGCTGCAGCCAGGTGTTACCCAGCCCTGCGAGGTGTGACAGACCCTTACCTGTCCTGTCCATCACTGACCAGCTGCTGGAGGTGACCCGGGGCTCCCCAGGGGCTGCTGCCCCTCAGCAGCTCCCAGCCCCACCGCAGGTCCTGGGAGCGGACAGCCCTCCCTGCCACATCCAGGCAGGAACAGTGAGAAGAGAGGAGGGGACAGCAAGATGTGAGGCAGGAGGGAAACACCACAGGCTGCCTGGGAATGAGATATTCCAGCCCACCCTGCCCTGCCCCTGCAGCCCTATGTGCACTGTGGTGGTGAAG
The DNA here is from genome assembly GCF_023634085.1 of Falco cherrug. Taxonomy (NCBI): domain Eukaryota; kingdom Metazoa; phylum Chordata; class Aves; order Falconiformes; family Falconidae; genus Falco; species Falco cherrug. The sequence continues at coordinate 25,804,494 of NC_073704.1, read as the reverse complement.
CTGCCCCCTCAGGCGGGGGGGGGGTGGGGAGGTTGGACATTGCCAGGTTGGTCCCTCTGCCTTCATGGCCATCTCAGCATCCCCAAGGGGAGGCCCAAAAAGTGTGCAGGAGGCATGGGAGGTCTATAGTGTCTGCCTAGTGCTTCTAGGGAGGTGGCAGAGTTTCTGTTGTCATCCCGCTACCAGGGGTTGATTTGAGCGCAGCCAGAGTGACCAGGGTCCGAAGAAGATCATGAAATGAGCCCATAAAGTGGCTGAGCGGGATTCAGACATTGGCACAGGAAAAGGGGGATTCACCACAGCACTGAACCCTCACAAACAGCCTGAGCATCTCTCTCAACCTAGGAGGCCTCTGTCCCCGCCTTACTTTGGGGCAATGCCACACTGATGCAACCAGGCTAATTGCAGCATGGAAACCAGCACTGCTGCATTAGCTGATGAACCAGCTCGGCTTCACAGGAGAGGTTAATTTTGTCCTGCAAAGCACAGATCCCACCAGGGATGCTGCAGGTGCAGGAGGAGGCAGGGCAGGCTGGCAACATCCTGGGCATCCTCATTCCCAGCCCTTCATGCAACCAAGGGGAAGGGCAGCTGGCACCACGCAGGGATACACTGCTCCAGGCACTGTCATACCCAACAAGGAAGGGGCAGTGCACAGTCGAAGGAGGGTTTGGGGGTCTCTCCCTTCCAGCCATGCTGGTGGGCTGCCAGCTGTGCAAGTCTGCTGTCCCCACCCAGTTCCCCAGGTACCCTGGTAAGACAGTGCAGTGGCAGGAGTGGGGCAGAACCTTCTGTCCCCTAAGGAAGAGCACAGGCATCCAGATAACAGCTTTATAGGGGAGGGATGTGGGGACTCCCTCAGATACACACAGAGGAATAATTATGAGTTAAATAGGATCCAAACACACATAAGTTAAAGGGAGGCAGGTGCCCTGCAGCCCCCCAGCTCTGCCCAGGCACAGTCTGTGTCTGCCAGCAGGGAGATCCCTGCCACTGCAGCCCAGCCCCTCTCCCCAGCTGGCTCCGTCTGCCTTTCACAACACAGAGCTGATCTTCCTCTCCATGGCACCCATCTCCTCCTCCTCCTCTTCCTCTTCCTCCTCGCCTCCTGAGCAAGAGGAGTCTGGGCCGTAGCCCAGCTTGGCGGTGCTGCAGTGCAGAAAGCCGGAGCCAGGGCTGTGCCCCAACAACTCGTGGCTTTTGGCAGCTTGTCCCTGGGGCTCGCCTGGCAGCAGCTTCTCACAGGCTTTGCTGAGCCCTCGTTGCTTCTCAGCCTCTGCCTGTGCCCCCTGTTCCTTGGCTTTGCGGCTCCGCTTCCACTTCATGCGGCGGTTCTGGAACCAGATCTTCACCTGCCAAAGGAGAGACCCCAGGGGAGAGCATGTCCCCCTGCCCCATCCTGTCCCCACTCACCCCCTCACCTTCCCTGCATGGAGGGCATCCCCCAAAACCTCTTTGTTGCAGGGCATCCCGTGGTGCTGCGGGTCTCTGGAAGGAGGCTGAGGTTGTCGTGGGGAGAGGAGTCCATAGCGGGCTGCTTTCCCCTGCCCAGCTTCTGCAGGATGCCCAAGGACATGCACAGGGAGGTTTTAATTTTAGCCCCACAGAAAGCCCCCTCCCACAGTGTACCAAGGGATGGGAAAGCTCTGAAACCCAAGCTGGGGGTGCCAGGTGAAGAGGAGCAGTATTTCTGGGTGCCCTTCACAAGAGAAGGGCCTGGAGCCCACCAGGCAGGTCTCTGCAGAAGACGCTCCAGAAGGGCTGCTGGTGGGGACAGAGGTGTGTGGCGCTGATGGCAGCCAAGTGAGGGGCATCAGCATTGCCCATGACCTTGACTTCCCTCCCTGGAAGCTGTCTGGTGCTATGCTCCTTCCCTCCAGGACCAAGGTACCTGTGTCTCGGTGAGCATCAGTGATGTGGCCACCTCAAAACGCTTGGGTCTGGACAGGTACTTGTTGAGCTTGAACTGGTTCTCCAGCTCCAGGAGCTGCTGGCTGGTGAAGGCTGTGCGGGGCCGACGACACTTCCCCATCAAGCCCGACTGTGGGGCAGCTGTGGAGCAGACAGTGGGCAGGGGTCAGGGGATAGCAGGGGTGTAGGGGGACACCCCCTCAGCAAGTCCGGGATGAGGAGGAAGGCAAGTGTCTCTTCCATCATCTCCCGCCCCAATAATGGCTTTATTGCCTGGCTGATAGGAACCAGTGAGATATGTTATCAGGCCTCGGTGTGCAACTGGGATCAGTCCTGTGACTGAAATTAATCCTCCTTTTTTATTGCTGGGCCATGCAGGTGGCTGCCCAACTGCCAGGGGTTGTGGCGGCAGGGCTGCCCAAGAGCCCCGCTATCTTGCCTGCAGCCCTTGAAGGCAGCACGGCGCTGAATCAGGAGGCAGCAGGAACAAAGGGACCTTTGAGAGTGCAGTGTGGGTTGGCTGCTGCGCTGTGTTTGATCCCTGCTTATCTCCTCTCTGCTGGCTTTATTGTCCTGATGAGTTCAGCTTTTACTGCTTCTCCTAGCACTGCAGCAGCAATCAAACCCAGAGGTTTGCAGCTGGGAGTAAAGTGCCAGAGCGGCACCAGAGGGGGCATTAACAGGAAAGGTCCTTGGCACATCCCCACCACTGCATCTCAGGGGGGTCTAGATGGAGCATCGTGGCCCCAGAGAGGTGCCCTGCTTGGCAAGGGTTGCTCTGGCTGGCCCGCTTTCCAGGACATGGGGCACCATCCATGTTATCTCCCTGAGATTCCAGCTTTGATCCCGACCTGCCCATCTCCCAAGGTGTCCACCAAGCCCTTCACAAACACAGCTGTGACACATGAGGCAAGAATTTATGGAGCAGGAATTAACTGATCGCAATCCAGGTTTGATCCCAAGTACCTGGATGCTGGGTGGGATGAGTCAAACAGGCAGAGCCCAGGCTGGCTGGGGCTCTGCAAACTCCTCATGGGAGTGGAGATGGACATGACCCTGCCTGGGCCTGCAGCCTCACATTGCCAGGAGAGACAGCCCATGGGACCCACCTTGCAGCCACTGGCCGGTTAAACTAGGGACTGAATAGAGGCACGCTGTGCCGACAGCTCTGACACACATACATGGTGTGTTACTTTGCACACAAAACATATTCAAGGCTAAAACCAAATGAGAGGCTCAAAGGATTTCTGGGACAAATACAAATGTCAGATTAAAGATGTCTCAGCTCCGCAGAGTTTGGCTGCTGTCTGGGCTCTGGCTGGCCGTGGGTGCTCTGGCTGTACAAATCCTCAGTAGAGACATGGGACCAAACAGACCTGAGAGGCTCTACTCCGCTAAGGAAAGGAGGTACCACAGGGACCAGCATCTGCAGGGACAGGGCAGCCCATGCTAACACTCCTTGAAGCTTCTTGGCGGGGAAGGCCAGAGATGCATCAGAAAGAACCGGTGGGGAAATTCATTCAGCCAGTGTTGGTGGGGAGCACAACACAAAGCAGCCCCAGACAGCATCTGGCAGCCTGAGGGCTCTGGCACCTGGCAAGCCCCCTTTGCTGCCAGAGACCGGGGGTGCACTGGGGCACCCAGTGCCTCAGTCCTGCCCTGAAGCAGGGGCTGCATTGCCCAGGCTGGCTATACCAGGTCGAGGAAGGGTCCCTCTGCGCAGGTCCTCTTTCTGGGCATGGTCTGTAAAGGATGCTTCAGGTAAAGAAAAGGGAAGAGGGTATGCCCACATCCCAGCATTCAGTGATCCAGGACTTCTGTGCTGTCTGAAGCTGGAGGCTGTTTTGCCAGAGGTGAAGTAATACCATATTCCCAGGCTGAATTCCCCACCCCAAAGCAGAGAGCCGAGGACTTGGCTTCTAGGGCACTGCATCCTGGCTCTGTGGAGCACAGACCACTCTGAAAGGCTCCTCTGTGCCTACTCCTATAAGGTCAGATGTGGCCAGCCTAAAAACAGATGTGGGAAGAGTGGTGGCACAGAAGTGAGTCTCAGCCCCAAAAGCAGCGGGAGTTTGGTCTGTCCAGCTTCAGAGGATACTGGAAGGCAGCTTGCTTTAACACACACCACCATGCCCCCCGGCAAGGGGTTCACTGTTCCCTGGGTAAGATGCTGAGGACTGCTTGGTCTAGCAGGGAAAAGAAGAATAGAATGTTTGCCCAAAAGCCAAATAAATCCAAATGGGATATATGCCAGATGACTACCAATGCAAGGGACCAACCGCTGGAGCATGATCCCTCTGTCAGCCCCAGCTTCTTCATCTCGGTGTCTCCAATTCGGGCTCAGTGCGGTGGTGTCCATTACAAACCTTGTACAGACCCTTACTTCCCTGGGAGCCCACCCTGCCTCCTGCCCCAGTGCTGACAAAAAAACCCCAACTCTCAAACCCCTCTGTGGTGGTGTTATACAGTTCAAGCCACCACCAGTCCAAAGCCCAGCCTACACAGGCACAGCTGGCCACCTAACCTGTGACGTCCTCTGACAATATGCCCTTCAGCAGCTACTATTACCCATCACCACCATTCCCCACTGTGACTTGTTCAAGATTTGGCTGCAGACAAAACGGGGTGAGCCCAAACTGACATAGCTTTAAGGTCCACCTGACCTTCAGCCACCCAAAGCAGCAGGTCAGCATGGACCTGAGCAACCAAAATCTCTGGTCTCAGAGCTGCTGTTAGCTTCCTGGAAGGGCCCTGGCTTCTTTGCATGGGGAGAATATGGAGGAAAAGGATCTGCTGTTTCTCACTGAGGAAGGAGCAAAGGGAGGAGGAGGAAGTGGAGCCTGAGGATATGAAGAGGGTTTAATTTTCCCATGCAAAGAAATGATGTCTTATGGGTACTGGCAGCTCCAGCCTGTCCTGCCAGTGTGCTTAGTGGAGTCCTGCCCCCACTTGTCCTGTGGCAATCTGTCACATGGGCATGGAGAGCATTGTCCCAGGGGATGCATAGCAAGCATCCCCCCAGGGATCACCTCCCCCAGCCTGTACCAGCTGAGCTATGAACCCATCCTCATCACAACTGGCATCCCATAGATGGGGTGCCTTCCCTTTGGGAAGGCTCTCCCCATTATCCAGCTCCTACCAGAAGACCAGCGACTGCCTCAGCATCACACCTTTGCTTGCCAAAGGATTTCCTATCTTCCCAGCCATCTCCTCTAGTGCTACATCTAGGATCAGAATTTGTCTCAATGTCCCTTCAGCCTGGCAGGGCTTGGACCCCCTGATGGGTACCCAGCATTTGGCTGCAACATCAGTAAATTAATTGCTTGGCCTGGAGCCGGGAATGTCCTCTGAGTCTGAGGTCAGGAGCTCTACAAGGCAGCTGCCTCCTGGATAATTAGATAAAGCTTATAAAAAATTGTTGGTTTATTTGATACATTTCCGTCTACTTGATAACAAAGGTAATCCTAGGTTGATATTAACCCACTTGGTTTTAATTTGGTTTGTTTAGCTATAGTTCACTTAACTTTGTGGGCTGGCAAATAAAGGAGAGGAAATTAGCACCCTGACTGCTTTGGAGGTGTTTCTGCAGATGTCAGGGATGGGAGGGAGAGATGTGGTCTCACCAGCATCAGGGCCATCACCAGAGGCTTCTCCTGGTCTGCTGGCAGCCCTAACCATTGTCCGTGGGCAGCCTGTGTAAGGGCACTTGCTACTTCTGTTAGCTCCTTACTTGCTCCACCTTTGACCCCTGACTGCTGCTTGCCAGCTGTTTTCCAGCCCATGCTTCCTGCTGACAATGGACCAGTGTGCACCTGGTGAGCCTTGGAAAGTGGTGATTTTTTAAACAGTTTGATATGACCTGTCTTGCCTGCTCTCCTAGCCCAGCACAGCCCATCAGCCAGGTCTCTGCTGCTGTGGGCAAGATCTGGCCAGAGCTCCAAGCCATCAAGGTGGTAAGTAGATGATGCAGAGAAGCAGCATCCCAGGAAAGCCATCTGAACACCAGGTCCCCTGCAGGGAATCCTTTGCTCTTCCTGAGAGTCTGCAGCTGTATGTCACCACTCCACCCCCTGCTCCTACAGCTCTCTGCCAAGGCAGGTCCACCACCACTGCATTTCCATGCTGATACCTGGGGCAAACAAATCACAGCTCCCAGAAATACTAATAGGCACGGCACCCTGGTGCAAAACGCTCCTCCTGTGCAGTTCAGGAGTGCTCAAAGCCCTAGGACAAGGACCCAGGCTGGAGACAGGCAGCTGCAGCAAGGGCATGCCTGCTCCTATGCTCAGGCCTCCCCACCCAGCCCTCTCACTCCGCATTGCAGCAGAGGCAGCCAGGCACTGCCTGTGACTCTGCAGAGGCAGATAGTGAGGAAGGCATGGTACCCACTTGCACTGCAGCAGGAGCACTTTTCTGAGCAATCCCAGCACCCAAGACCAGGCCAGGTTCCTAAGGGTACCCACAGTCTCAGACCATCTCCCCAGCACCCTACCTCCCTCATATACAGGTGAGAGCAGGGCGAGTGTGTGCAATGCATCCCCGCAGAGCTTGTGGCTTCATTTCAGGGGCTGTCCCACTCCTTCTCCTACCCTGACCGTTCCCAGGAGACCAAACTAGACCATACCTGCAAAACACCTCTATGCATGCAGCTGAAGAAGGAATTTATTCCAGGATTTAGTCCTGGAATCCCCTATAAATAAATCACAAAGGTGATCTCCCTCTGGGATGCCCCAGAACATGTCCTAGGAGGCTTTCAGATTCATCTCTTCCAGTTATCTATGTCGGCTGCTACCCAGATAGCTAAACATGACCAGCACCAGTAGCATGGACACTTGTGCTCAGTCACTGTGGAAACCTCAGCCAGGCAGGTCCATCTGTCTGTCTAGGCTAGGTGTTGGGACAGGGCACCCAGCCCACCACCACCCTCAGAGGAATGAGGATGGGCTATGCAGGCAGCATGTCCTAAGCAAGTGCCCCTTCCTGTCCCTGCATACCCATGCCACTGTCCCTGTCCCCACACCATGGCCAGCACACTGGGGCAATATGAGCCCAGACACAGCCCTAACATGCAGCTGGAGCCAGTGCTAGTGACTACAAGGACAAGGCACACTGCAAAGGGACCTGCTTTCAGAGCCTGCAACGAGCCCACAAGAGGAAAGGCTGAGGACACACTTGAGAACCCAAATGTTCCCAGTGGACTGAAACAAGGATCTGAAGATGCGTGAAGAGCAGGGTCTGACGATGCAGTCTACATGGCATTGGGAATAACACCAAGCAAGGACCAGGGGAGCAGGATCCTCGGGAGAACAAGTGTGGAGAGAAGAATAGACCCCAAGCTAAGCATAAGCCCCTCAGGTCAGAAGTGATGTCTGTGGGGAAGTACGGGCAGGTAGAACAGCTGCAAATGCACAAAGCTTCATCCTTCTGCCTCAGGGAGGCATCAGCTCACACTCTGCACCCAGCTTGGCCCCTGTGCTTTGAGACAGGGGGACATTTGGAAGAAAACCCTGAAAGCAGTCAGGATGGAAACTGGCTTGGAGGAGATGGAAGCAGTTGGGCTGTGTAGTGGGGGGAGGAGAAAGCTGAAAGGGACCTACAGAACCTTACCTTGCCATGTGCAGACCAGGCAAGCAAAGAGAATGGATAGTGATTTGCTGTGTTTGGTGTGATAAATCTTGGGAGCAAACCGGAGCACAAAAACCTTCACAGCAGGAGAATTGCTGAAATATTAAATGGGACAGTCTGTGGAAAAAAGAATCCCCCCCTGCAAAAGGCTCCCCAGAATTGGGAGCAGACACATTTAGGCAAGGATATGGATTGAAGGTGGTCACTGGTTTAAAAATCAGCAGATCTGGCAGCTTTTGCTGCATCCCTGTTAAACCTACATGTACCTTTCTTTGGCTCTACCCTGCTTTGGGCTCTCCAGGGTTCCCGTGCATCCTAGCACAGCCCAAAAGCTCTTTGCACAAGCTGTTCTCGCACCCATGATTTGGCCTTTGTGTCCTTTCAGCAGGGTTTTGGACACAACCAGCTCTGGAGTGCATCTTGCACTTGAGAGGTATGGAGCTGATGCACAAATGCAAATTTGATGCACAAATATCTCTACATTATTCCAGCCAGAAGCTGTGCTCAAGGCCACAGGGACAGATGCAGTGGTGTGATCCCACCCTGGTGAAACACAATCCTGCGTGAAACTGTTGGGATGCCGAGATACACTGACAGACTCAGACCCTGTGAGGACAATGTGGCCTCTGCAGAGGAGTAGGAAGGTGCTTCACCACCCAACAAATAGAAATATTTACACACACACACCCGCTCTTAACAACATGCTGGAAGAGTGCACACAGCCCATAGCACTGGAGGCTTATTCTACACCTTTAGGTGCCACCACCACTTCACGGCTGGACCTACCCTACAGTCCAGGGAGAGCCAGGGAAAGGGAGACAGCCCAGTGAAGGGAACAGACTCTTTCCCTTCAACCTGCCCAGGTATAATTTGAGGAAGGAACAATGAATGGGATGTTTCATGTTAATTCTCCATTTTTGTACTATTATTCATGCAGCCAGTTTATTAATTAACTGACTTAGGCAGCTTTTTTCTTTTTAGCGGGCTCCCAGATTATTAAGACCCTAAACTCAGCTAATCAGTCTGGATACTCTGCTGGTGGTTTATTCAAACCACTCCGAGTTTATTGCCCACTGGCCTCATCTTTGCAGTGACCAGACCTCCGCTCACCCCACGCACAGGGCAGGGGCCGGGTCACACTGCCAGGGGTGCCAGTGCCCGGCGGGGCAAGAGCCCGAGGTCGGTCCATGCGCCGTCCACGCCCTGCAGGACCCTCCCCACCCGTGGCCCATCGCTGCAGTGCAGGAGCCGGTGCCTGCCCGCAGCCCTGCCCGTGCCCGCCGTGCCAGGGGCTGTGCACGGAGCCGGCGCCCGCTTTGCGTGCCCGAAGGGACCGGCGCTGAGCGGGAGCCGAGCGCGCTGCCGGGCTGACCGATCTCTGCATCTCCCGTCGGCACCGGGCTCAGCGGCCCCTCGCCCCCACGAGCCGAGCGCGGCGGAGGGCGGTGCCGGGAGCCCCGGCCCTTCCCCGGCCCAGGGGCCGGGTCCCGCCGCGCACCTTTCGGTGTCGAGCCGCAGGGATCCGGACGGTTCGTTCCCAAGTACACCGGGCGGGAGTTATTCGTTTCCCAGTGTGGGTTCCCGCCGCCGCTTCTTTATTTTCGTTTCCTTCCCGCCGCGGCCGAGCTCAACGAGCCCGCGACGGCCGTGCGGGACCGGCAGCTGGGGCCGGCGCGCCTGGCCCGGCCCTGGAGCAGCTCTGCTCCGGCGGCACCGGGGCGGGCAGTGCCCCTCGGGGCCGTCCCGAAGCACCGGGCCGGCGTAGGGCGAGACTTTGCCCTTCGGATCGGGTTGCCGGGGCCCCGCAACCCTCGAAGGTCTCCGAAGCGCGGGTCTTGCTTCCCCCCGTCAATGGGACCCCTGCACATGCCCTGGCTGGGGAGCGGGTCTGGGCGCAGCAAAAGCCCCGCGTTGGGGTCAGCTCCGAGGGCTCACCGCCCCCGCGGGGCTCCCGACCAGGACCGCCGGGGAGCTGCGAAGAGGCGGCCTCGGAAACCCTCAGCCCTCCGTCCCCGAGGGCACCTGCACCCCGCTGTGCCGGCGGGGGCCTCCGGGGTTTGGAAGGGGCAAGAGCCGCGTCCCGCCCGACAGGAGGGTGGGTCCCCGGGGTCACTCACCGTGGAAGTCGGAGAGCCTCGGCACCAGCATCCCGGCTCGGATCCAGTGCTCCAGCGGGAAAGAGCCGGCCACGGCCGCCTTCAGATGCTCTGCGCCGGGCGGCGGCAAGTGTGGGATGCCGGTGTAGGCGAAAGCGGGGTGCTGGCCCCCCAGGGCTGGGAGCGGGTACACGGCGGGCGGGTAGAGGGCCGGCAGGGCGCCGAGCCCGGGGCCGGGGAGGTGCAACAAGCCGGGCTTGGGGACGAAGCCGGCCGGGGCGAGGGGCGCAGCAGCCGCGGGCGCCCGCGGCGAGGGCGTGTCGGAGCGCCCGGCGGGGCCGGGGCTCGCCGCGGGGCTCCCGGGGCTCAGCCCCGGCGGGGAGCCGCTCCGTGCCGGCTCTTCAGCCAGGAGCGCCTCGATGCGGAAGTTTTGGGACTTCTCCATGGGCTTGTGCATGACCCAGCCCCTTGCAGAGCCGCCGGGCCCCCCAGCACCCCGCCGCTCCCCTGCCAGGGCACAGCCCGGCCGGGCAGCCCCGGGCCAGCACTGGCGGGCATCCACCGGCGGGGCCCCGCCGCACCGCGCTCCGCGGGGCTGCCCTCGGGGGCAGCCCTCCTCTCCGCTCCTCCTCCCGGGCACTCGCTCGCCCGCCGGCACAGGGGGGGTTTTAACCCCCCCTCCATCTGCCCCAGCTCCCCATTGGCTCCGCGCCGGCCCCCCGCCCCGTCGGTCCGGCCTGCCTCCCCGCGGGCCCCAGCCGGGCTCCCCGTCGGTCAGCCTCCCTCCTCCGGCTTCCTCATCCCCGCGCCGCAGCCGCGGGGACGTGCCGGGGCCTGACCCGGACCGCTCTGCCTCTTCCCAAGCCTGGCAACCCAGCTCAGTCCCGGTCCACAGCCAGAGGGTCCCCAGCCTGCAGGACCCACCGCCCAGGGCGCTGAGCCCATCGTCCTGACCCTGAGCCAGTCTTACTTTCCTTAGAGCCGCTCAGCGGGGCAGTGGGTCCGTGGCTGCAGGGGAGCCGTCTGTGGGCTGCAGGAGCCCTGGAGAGACTAAACAGACCTGGGCACATGCAGGCGAAGCATTGCTGGGCTCCAGTGCAGCCCTGGCTCTGCGGAGCCCCCAGGCACTTAGGGGGCAGAGTGCCTGGCTGGCAGGGCAGGAGAGGTGCTAGCTCAGCAGCAGGCTCGTCGGGATCACTGGCAACACCCAGCTGTGCCACTTCCCTTGGCACCACTCTGGGCCAGGGAGATCAGTGGACCTCAGCTGGACACACACATCTGCCTCCCTGGGAGGGAAGAGGGCAGGGATTAGCCCCATGGACGGCCCAGAGCTGGATTTGCTCAGAAAGGGATTTGCTGTAGATGTCACCCTGCAGTAACACATCCTACTTGGACAGAGGGTGCTGGGGGTGGAACACTGCCCCCTTCCACCCGCAGCACCCCTGTGCCTGCTGCTATACCATCTTCCCACCATCAGGGAGTCTGTAGCCACCCACCCCCACCCTCCCAAAGCCGCATCCACCCCTCCACTTTCCCACCATTCGAGTAGCCAGCCCTGCCAAGCGGCAGGCATGGGCAGGACAAGATTTGGGGAGGAATGGAGCAGCCCTCACTCCCAAGCGCAGGCAAAAAACACAGTAAGTATTCAAGGAATAGAGGGCACAACGAAGACAGGACAACTCTTCTGCTGCGGGTCAACAGCCTGCAGTGGTGACAGCAGCAAGGGGAGGAGCCACTGCTTCCTTATCTGAGTCCCCAGGACTGGCTCCAAGGGTTGCAATGGCTTGTTAGCTTTGCACAGGGAACATGCCTTGAGACCTGGGGCAGAGACTGAGGCTGCTGCACTGGGGCACAACAGAGAAGTCACCACCACAGTGACCACCATGGGGTGGCAGACAAGTAGATAGCCAGCCCAGGAGAGCCTGTGTAACCCCTGCCAAGCCTCAAGAACATTTGAGGCTGTAGCCGCAGTACCTTGGGCAGTGGGAGCAGGGCTTGAGTGGGGCTTGCTTGAGGGTCTGGGTCACAGCCTTACTGTCCTCACGAAAGTTCCCTGCACTACCCAAGAAGGCTCTCCAAAGACAAGCAGCTCCTCCAAGGATCAGCAGCCCAGGCTGGTGCCCAATTCACAAATCCCAAGGTGATGTGAGTACGAGCAGCCAAACCACAGCCTTTGAATTGCACAAGCAAGAAATCTTTGCAGACACCAGCCATAAAACCTAGGAAAATCACAGAGAGGGTTCCCTCCTCCACATGAGTCAAAGCCAGACACTGGGACCCTTGCAAGAGGGTAGTCCAGGGCTGGAGCAGCTGGCACACAGCCCACACCATGCAGGGCAGAAAGCTGGAGCCCAGGGCTGCACACAGGAGAGCTGTGCTGGGCAGTGACTGGCAGAAGGGGAGGGATGCAGGCAGTGATAGATGCCAGGGTGCTGATGAGTTCACAGTCTTCAGGGTCATTAATCAGATCAGAGCTGGATTAAGGTGTCTGAAGTCTGATTAGCTTCATTTCCCACCTCAGGAAGGAGGGAACCCTCTTCCCCATCCATCATGACTTCTGGTGACAGCTCACCTGGTTGCTAACTAGATCGGAGAACTGTAATAAGTGAATGTGACTGTGGCCTGGCCCCTCACCTCCGCCCAGCATCTTTCCTCCATAGAGGATCTAAGGCAACCCTGACAGCCACAGGTAGCAGACTCCTGGATATCAACCAGAGAGACAGTTTGTTCCCGATAGCCTGGGGGTACATGGCACTATGGACAGGAGCTGCCCCAGGAAACTACCCCAGTTCAGGAGGAGGTGCAGTTTAGGGTGTGAATGTTCCCAGCCAGCACCACACTGCTTCCAGTTGCCCCACAGCTTACCCTGTGCTATTACCCCAGGGCCTCCTTTGCTCACCCAGTGATAGCACAGCCCTCCCAAGGTGACAGACTCTGTGAAACAGGCCAGCAAACACTACCTTGCTGCTGTGGAAGACCTTGAACCCATCCAGAACAGATCTCCTAAGCCCCATAGAGACCTAGATGGACCATTTCAAATCCCTGAACCAGCCAAGGTGCTACTCCCATCTCCACAGCCCTTGCTGTCTCAAACCCACCCCATCAGCATCTCCATTTGTCCCCTGCCTGATGCACCTCACGTTGACTGTGCCCTAAAAGTTCCTCCACACCTAATCACTTAGTCTACTCTTGGCCAGCAAGTGCGGACCAGGGAGAGGTCCATGCTGCCCAGGAAGCAGTGAGGTTCCTCAGCTCCCTCACTTCTCCAGGAGGGCCCTGATCACAACATCCCTCACTGGGCAATGGGCAGCACCAGAAGCATTCACACAGCCCAGAGCTTCCTGAGACTCTGTCATTTGCCCAGGCATTTGGGGGCGATTTTCTGGGTGTGCCTCAGCTGGATGTTCAGAGCCCAGTCTTTCTTCAGCCACCTGAAAGCAGCAGTCACAGCAGTACCTATGCAGGTGTACCTAAGCCCTGAAAAGCCTTTTATTGCTGATGTGAAGGTGCCTAGCTAGACAACTGGAGCCCTCTTTGCTGTGTCCATAGCCTCAAATGGATTGTCTCCATGCAACTTCCATCCACGTGAGGTCAAGCAGCAAGAGTAAAACTAGAAGAGCAAACACCCACATGGCCACCAAAGACACCCAGCTCTGGTGCACACAAGTTTTTGGCATCAGTAGAGACCCACAACACTCCCTACAGCAGTTCACAGACTTCCCCAAACTGTCACCAGCAGCGCCTGAGCTCTCAGAAACGAGCCAGGGGAGTCACAGGTAGTGTTTGGGAGCACAGTTCAGTTTTACAGCTCCTCCACTTCCTCAGTGTCACCTTGGGAAGCAATGTAACATCCCCTGAGCAAACCCAATTGCCCCAAGATCAAAGTGAAGGGTGCCGAGGAAAATCCATACCCTGATAAAAAAATTACCGACTGGGACCAGACTTTCATTTTCCCAGGATCAAGTCCTTATCCCAAGCATCAGATGAACACATGACCCATGCTGGGGCTGTGTCTTGATTGCCACCTAACCTGTCATTTTTGCTATTCCTAAATGCACAATTTAGCACCAGGTCCTTCTGGTGGGTTTGGGTCACCTCCTGCCTTCAGTCAATAGATGGTACCATTGAAACAGGGACTGGTACAGGAACAGATGTGCTTAGATCGTCCCAGAGAGGTGGCAGGCACCCTCATTTCTGCCCAGGCTATACAGCTTTTAAGCCTTGAAAAAGCTCCCTATCCCCAAGATGGCTGCACCCGCTTTGCTAAGCATTAACTTCTCCCCAGGTCACAGTTATCAGAGCTTTCCGTCTTTAGAAATTACTTGCCTATAAGAGACCTACAGTGCAACAACCTCATTTAAAGTATCTCTCAGGAAGCAGTCGATCTTGCTGCTCTGGCCCTGGTGCCTCAGGTCACCTTGCAGCACTCTGAAGGCCCAAGCCAGCTAGTGAAGAAATATAGCCCAGAAACATCACCAATGCTTCAGACACAGGCTGTGAGACTGCTCTCAGCTGTTTTCCCAGCTGTTTCCCCATGACAGGGGCTGTAGAAGTGTCCCACCCTGATCTGTGCTCTGCAGCCTCCAGCCCAGAGCAGGCTGAGCCCCTGGTGAGAAGCACTAGGTGTAAAATTTTCTGGTCTGCTCCTGTTTGGGGGGAGCCCCAGGTTTTGTAGGAGCCCTAACTACTACCTGCAGCAGGATGCTGCCCTTTCCCTGCCCCTTACAGCAGGGCCACCCGCTATCTCTGGAGTCTGGGAAGCCACAGGAGGCTGGTGGGGAAGGTAAATAAACTGCCAGCCCTGTGGTGATTTGTAGCTAAATGAACAGTTGAAGTCACCTGTGAGTGGCCCAGGGGCCGTTAACCAACCAGATAATGGGTCTTAATCAGCCTCACAGTGGTAGGAGCTGACTTTAGTCTGTGTCAGACCTGGCTGTGCCAGGTCTGAGGTCTTAGGCTGCTTAGTGGCCATCCCTTCTGCAGAAACACTAGCAAAGGCATCCACACTGTGGGGACAGATTGGTTGTCTACAGAGCCCTACAGAAATGCACACAGGGCCCCTCATATGTTTTTAGGGGTCTCCCCTACTGTGGTGATGGCAGGAGACAAGTGCCAGGTAAGACCCTAAAGCCACCTCCCTGTCTGCTTCCAGGGGTGCTGTGCTCAGTCACTACTGCTGTGCCCTCCCTGCATCCCCTCCTGTGTGGGTCTGCCTGCTCCTGCTCACCCCAGGGACTTCCAAGTCAGGCACAGGCTCCTGAGCAATTCTCCATCCTGGCATATCAGCAGGCAGGGATCTATCCTCGAAGGCAGAAATCCCCATGCCACTATCCCCCTGCCACTGTGTGGCCTTGGTGGGGGACACTGGTCCCCCTGCCACCTTAGACAGCCTTCGCGCCTCTCTCCACACTGAGCTCCATGTACCTGCCCTGAGCGAAAGGGTTAACAGGCAAAGCAAATATGGCTCAGTCTGTCCTAGACAGGCCTCCTGCAGGGATTTTGGAGCAGCTGTTTATTTAGCCAAGCAATTCCTCAAATAAGCAGTCCCATTTCTGATGGGACATGGCAAGGCTGAGCAGAAAAACATGTTAACAGCTCCCATCCTGGAGCAGCGGGATGGCAAACTGGCACAGGAAGGCTTGCAGGGCAGGGAGGGTGCCTATCTCCAGCAGAAACATCCAGAGTGGCTCTGAAGTGCCACACCTGTCCTAGCGTACTGCCGCTGTGAATGGCTGGGGCACCAGCACCCTGCAGGATCAGACCATATGGCTGCATGGGACAGGCAGGGGATGCCCTAGGGTTCCCCTCTATCAGCTGTTGGTTCAGCTTTCTGGGACGCAGCTATACCCTGCAGAGGTGGGGACAGATGGCTTGTCCCATTGGAAATGCATGCCTTAGAGACAGGGGCACACAGTCAGCTCGGATCTGTTTCTAGCAAGAACCCAGGGTCTGACTGCTACATTTCCAGTCCCATTAGCCCCTGACCCCTTTCCCCTTAGAGCCTGATACACCATGAGGCCAGAGCCAGAACTGTCCAGCCTGTTGCCCCCAAAATGAGCTCTGGTAGCATCTGGGCTCACTCTCAACCTCTGCCTTCACCCAGACATTGGCTTCTTGGGGGGAGAGGCTAAACAGCCAGCATCTCACATTAGCCCGGTATTGTCCAGAGAAGTGACTGAACACACAGCATCCTTCCTGCTGCTTCCCTATGCTCCTGCTCCCACAGCCCTTGCCCAGCACGTTGTGCCCAGTGTCACACATCCCTGGCACAGCCAGGCTCTCCTTCCACCTGGTTTGCCATCCCTCTGCTCCCCCACCCATCACTGGGCACACTGGGGGATCTCCCAGCCCTGCCTTTTCTTGTCATCTCCAGGATCTTCTGTTTTTTGCTTCACTGGGTCTTGTCCCAAGGCCAGAGCTGCTCCCTGGGAGGGAAGAGAGCCAGGGCTCAGCTCCAGGGGAGGGGGCAGCGCAGGGATGGCTGCAGAGTGACACCCCCCCAGCAGCACAGCCTCACCTCTTCCCTGTTAATAGCCTTTCCATGGAGTCAGCTCCTAACCTGCTCCCAGGGTGACAGGATAAATCAGCTGCTCCTCCCGGGACCTTGGGCTCTAATTAATGTCAGCTCATTAACAAGATAACGGCCATTTATTACCTTGTCTCCCTGGCTGCTGATTAACCCTTTCCCAAGGTGGGGGCAGGAGGTGGCAATGCCGTGGGACAGGGGTGGCAGGAGTGTGTGATGTCTGTGCAGTGAGACCTAGGGACACCTCAATAAGGGGGCTACAGATGGAGGGACAGGCAAGCAGGACTGCAGAAGGGCCTGACTGAGGGACAGATGGGACAAGGGGGAGGTCAGGACACTTGGGCTTTCTTCCTAGTAGGAAGGATTAAAGCCTTGAAGGAGCTGCCAAGACTCATGGGCTCCCCCTGGGTTGTCACTGTGACCTCCAGTGCATCCCTGTGCCTCAGTGTCCCCAAGAGTTCCTATCCCAGCTCATGGGGGAGGGTATGGCCAAGACCTAGAGCTCAGCACAAAACCTCTGTGCAACACTGGCCCTCAGTCTCTATTTTGAGGAGCTGCCCCACAGCCGGTGGGAACCCACCAGCATGTCTTTGCCTCTAGAGGAAAAAGCAGCCCCAGCTCCATCTCCCAGAGCACTGCATACACCACAGAGTGGTGGGGCAGGATGATCTGCCCTGGGGCAAGAGGGAGCCTTTGACTTGACCTTGACCTGGGCCTGGGTATGGAGGGCAGGAGCAAGGAGGCTGGGGCGGGCACGATGCCCCCGCTCAGCTGCCCAGCGCCAGGCTGCAGGGGCTAATGCTCTCTGTACATCAATCATGCTGCTCGGCGGCTCCCTATTAGTGGGAGCAGCGGCTGGTTAATCAGGCTGAGGGCTTCGGCTCGTTAAGCTGACACCTCGGTTGTGAGAGTGAGACATGGGGGCATGCAAGGTGCCACTTATTTATTTTCTTCTTTCCCAGGGAATATATTAAACAAATTAAATTCCTGGAGTGTTAGGTCAGCACAGCCAGCTCTGTGCCTGTCCCAGCTCTACCTAGCTCAGCTGTGGGGAGGGGACTGTGCTTCCTAGCCTGCAGCAAGCCCCTGGCACCACTGCAGGGCCCCAACCCCTCCCTCCATGCCTCCCCAGCCCCTTGCGATAAGACACAGCACCCCTATTTCCCTCCCTGGGCTGTGCTGCCACCATGGTTGCTTGGTGGTGCTGAGTGTGGTTGGGAGAGCAGGAGAGCTTGTGAGAAAATGCAGACCATGATTTCATATAGAAAGTCCCCTGGGAACCTGCCTGCTGTCCCTAAACGGGCTTCCCTGGCCCCACTGTGCAGGGAGCTGTGGGGCAGCCTTGAATGCTTTCAGGGCAGCTTGTAATGCTCCGTGCTCCAGGGAGAGCCAGGGACTGGTTTCAGCCATAGCACCAAGATTTTTTCTTTGCACTCTGGTGTTAAGGACATCTGGGCTAGTGGCAGGTTGGCACTACAGGGTCCCTCTGTGAGCAGGAGTGCTGGGAGGAAACTTGCTGCAAAATAGTTCCTGGAGTTTATTTATTGACTGGTTGCAACTCTTCCCTCCATCACCACCTTCTCCCTCCACATTCTTCCAGCAAAGTTAGTGGCAGCCTGCCCCTCTCCGCTGTCCTACCCCACCCCACCCCATCCTGTCAGCCCCATCCCTTCACAGAGACCGGCCCCTTCCACTCAGCCTCAAGTCCTTCAAGCATCTCTTCTTTTCAGCAAGGGACCCACCTTTTGCTGGTGGAAGGGTGACTCCCTGGAGGTTAGTGAAGAATTAGAAATAATTTAATTTACCTCCCTGTTCAGGCACTTTGATGAGCTGAAAGGCCCCTTGTCAGGCAGCGAATCCATCTTCCTCCAGCCTTACATCAAATTTCATTCACTAATTAGAAACTCCTGCCCCGGAGCGTGCTGCCCCCACCCTGGCCGTCCCTTCTCCCCACCAGCACCATTATGAAAATAAATCGTTCCATTAGCTGCATTGTTGTGGCTGTGAGGCCCAGTGCTGGGAGTTATTAGAGCAGGAGGGAGGGCGTTGGATTGACGAATGATTTATTAAGGAAAAAGATCCTGATTAGATTCTTACTTGTCCCCTGTGCCTGGGTGCATACTCACACAGCCCCTGTCCCAACACCTGGGGCACCCCAGAGCCACTCGTGGAAGTCAGCACTGGATGGCTGCAGGGTTTCCTATGTGTCCGTATCCTGCTAGCTGACCTCGTGGCGCTGGAAGCCCCCCATCTCATACTGGGATAGTGTATGAGGTAATGGCTGATGCCTGCTGCCAGACCCCCGGCGTGGTCCCCAACCACCTCTGCCTTCCCCTTCTTTGTACGGGGGGTGGGGAACCACCAGCATCACCTCCAGCTCTGTCTGCCCTGCAGTGGGGACCCACAGCAGGTGCTGGGTGGGTCCTGCTGACCAAGGCGGGGATACAGGAAGGGAAAGGTGGGCATACAGAGACACATGGGTGCTCCGGGCATTGCCTGGAATATAAAGTATCCAGGCTAGAAAGGCAGTAATTTGGGGGACCAGGTGGCGATACCGAGAACCAGAAGGTGTCCAAACCTGACTGGTGAGATGGTGGGCATGTGTGTGTCCAGGGGATAAAGGTATGTGTAGGAAGTGGATGTGTGTGTGTGTCTGTCTGTGTCTGTACAGGCACAGAGGGCTGTGGTGTGACTCCCAGAGGCTGCTGCCTGCTAAAAGCACCTCCATCTCTGCCCGGGGGCAAGCTGCCAAGTGCAGGCAGAGAGGCTTTGTGGAGGGGCAGTCCCTGTAATGGAGGGGGTGCTCCCAATGCTGTCCCCACACACATGCGGCAGTTGAGAGAGGGACGGGAGGTGGGGGCTTAGGGCAGAGGGGGAGATGCTGGAGGCGTTGGGGGCGTGGGATGAGCTTCACAGCCCACACCACACACCCTCCTGGGGCTCCTGTGGACTTGGGGCCAGAGCACTGCCCCCCCCCCCCCCCCCCCCCGACAACAGCTCTGCAGAGAGCAGGGTCCTGCCCCTGCCCCTGGAGCAGCATCACTCCAAAAAGCCATTAAGCTAATGCGAGTGAGAGTGAGAGGCTTGTATGGGCTCCTTCTGTGGGCACACGCTGGCTGGCAATGTGTGGTGCTGAGCTGGGCTGGGCAGCCTCTCCCGGGCTTTTTTGGGGGGGCAGCTATGGGTTGGTCTGCTCCCACTGGGAGGAGGATCCCCGTAACCTGCTGCATCAATGCTCACAAGCCCAGATATTTTGGGGTGAAGCCCCCATCACCATCACAGCCCAGGCACTGGGGATCTGATTGGACCCAGAGCTCCCAGACAAGCCACCTCCTTGCCCGAAGATATTCCCCCCTCTGTGGGGAAGGTTTTGTCTTAGAGTCCTGCAGGTTCCCCACCCTGCTGTCATCTCCAGCCCATGCTACTCAAGGGTGCAGCTCCCCACAAACATGAGATGCTTTCAGGGTGCTCCATTCCCGCTCTCCGACGCCCCTCGCCTTGCCAGGACCAGAGCACCCAGCATGCCAGCCTGGGGACAGGAGCGGGCTTGGCTGGCGCTGCCACGGCAGAAGGCCACAGGATGAGGGACAGACGGGAGAGGCGGGGACGGGAACAGAGTTCCCCCTTGTTAACAGCGCTGGACCCTGTAGCCTTTTCAAGGCTCTGAATAGGGGGTGGTACGTCTCCTCCCCTGAATTTGGGGCCGGGGGGTATTAGCGCTGGTTTAACATCTCCAGACAGGGCTGGAGGGATGAGGGGGGGCGGCACACTACCCCAGATGGGAGCATGTGGGGGGTTTCTCCTGCCACCACATGCCCTTCCTCTCCCTCCCGCCCACCATTCACATGGTAATGAGGACAAATTGATGGAGAGACCATCCATTGTGGTACCCTCCAGCGTGTCCCTTCTGCCGGCCACCCACCAACATCCCCATCCATCACCACCCAGCCGGGACCCTGGTGAGACCTCCCCACCCGGGACTGGCACCCTGGGAGATGGGGCTGCTTCAGGTGCCCACAAGCAGTGGGGCAGCCCCCAGGCTGACCTGGCTCTCCTGGGGCAGAGTGACAAAAGAGGGAGGGACGTTCAGTGAAGGAAGAGCCCCCCATAAGTCCTGTCTGTCAGCTGGACATTATTTTGTCCTCACCATCCTCGTCATGGGGCTTTATGGAGCCAGGGGAAAGTTAATGAGGCTTCAGAAAGACCCCAGAATCTTATTTATGGGTGTCCACCCTTCCCCTCACTGCCCTGGGCAGGATCCCCCCATTTTCCCTGCTTCCACCCCAAAGCAGCCCCCTAATAGCCTGCAGCATCCTCCTAATGGGGCGAAGAACTGTTCCCCCATTCTCACCGATACCCTAAAAACCTGGGCCTGGAGATGGGCTTCCCACAGCACCATGGGGCACCCCAAAGGGCACATCCTCCCCACACGCATCCCCTGCCTTTGGCTCCCCCTGCCGTGCCAGCGACGGCAGCCTGATTGAAATTTCACTCCATAAAGCGCCTCTCGAAAGCCTGACCCCGTGGCCCCCCCAGGGACCAATTTGTCCTTCTCTGTAATAAGAACCTAATTAAATTAGCTCAGCCGCCTCGCAGAGCCCTTAAATTAGCCACGGTGAGGAGGGCTCTTGCTGACAGCTTGCTGCCGAATTGCTCTGCACTCACCATGCTGTGGGGTCCAGGGAAAGCCCTGGTGGGACCCCACTGCCAGCCCCCCGCCCCAGGAGACCAGGGCAGGACAGCCTGCAGATGGGGCAGGGAGTTCACAGAGAGGCGCGTGGGTGGGATGGGTATGGGGATGTTGTGTGGGGTGCTGGCTGGTGGTCTTGCCTTCTGCTGGCTTGGGTATGGGGTGGAGGGGGGACAGGGCTGGCAAGGGGTGAGGGGACACAGCCAGCAGTGACTAGTGCTAACGGCATTGGAAACCCAGTGTACAGGGTAAGGGGAACACCTTCTCCAGAAGCGCTGGGTTAGTGGGTGTTGTGGTGATGGAGATGGTGGGCAAGGATGTCCCAGCACAACCAGGTGCTGGGGTGATGGAGACTGCGACGGAGAGTTGTCCCTGGCAGTCCCATGGTGACTGTCCCTCCTACATCCTGCCCTGCTTGCCCTAGTTTCAAGGCAGCCCCAATGACAGCTTGGTCCCTTATAGGCTGGGTCACTCCCACAGCCTCCAGCTGCCCACTTCCCCCAAGTATGGGGCAGTGGGTAGGGAGAGCTTGCCCCTTACACGTGGGGGGCACCAGGATGGCCAAATCTTGCCAGAGAAAGATTCCTAGACAAATGCAAGATGCCCTCTAGGCCTGCCTGCCCTGTTTATGATGGGCAGTAAGTGTTTCCAATCCCTGCCTGCCCTCCCCACACCAGAGGTCAGAGCTCCCACCTAGGAGACGATGGATTTATTGGGCTGTGTCTCCAACCAGGAAAAGTACATCCAGTGAAGACAAAAATATACCTGCCATTGGCTGTGCTCACACTCTCACTTCGCCCTGGACAACAATCACCATAAAAACTGTGCTTTAAAATAATCTTTAAATAATTTCTGCTTTTGTTTAAAAAAAAAATATCACCCCCCCCAAAACAGCTTTCCCCCCACCCACTCCCGTCTTACCCTGTACGTGCCCACGCTGCCTCCCATCTATGGTACATACAAAGAGCAGATAAATAAATAAAGATGCGTGATGCTGCAGGAGGGACATGGGTCACACTCCCCCCACAATGCCCTCACCTCTGCTAACATGGAGCCAGGGGAGGCTGAGGGTCTAGCTAGGATTCTGGGGGGGACGACTGTGGCTGCAGCTCTGATGGGACTCCCCCCAGGTCCCGGGAGCAGATGAGCAGCAATGAGTTACCCTGAGGGTTTGCGGTGCTGGGGGGGTCTGGGAGGTCAGGCCAGGGAGGGTCTGGAGCTTGGGGAACGTTTTAGCTTTGGGGTGGGAAAGGCATGTCTTTGGGCTGAGCCAGCTCAGGGCAGGACGTTGGGAAGGCAAGGGAGGGAACACTTTCTACCCAGCAGCTTTCCTTCCCCTGGCTCTGGCAGGCTGGAGCTGCAGCCCTGGCTCTCCCCACCCTTGCTCCCACCAGTGTATGCCCATGCTTGGCTGGCACTCACATCCTCCTGCCTGCATGCCCGCCTCCATAGCCCCCCATGCCATCACAGTGTCCCCATGGGCGTGCCTGGCCAGGTGGCTATGGTGCTGGCTTTGGACAGAGCTTGGGGTCCCGCTCCCCAGTCTCTTGCTCCAGCAGCACTCATGTCATCAAGCCAGGGGTCTCGTGCCAGAGCCATGTAAGCCCCTCCAGCCCTGCCACTGCTTGGGCACCCCAAGCATACAGGGGCTGGTTTTGGGTGCCTCCTGCACCCACAGTCAGGGCTAAGGGCAAGGCACAGTCCCAGTACCTGGGTCACCCTCCTCCCAGTTGCCACGTCCTTGGGATGGTAATGGCATTGCCTACCCTTCCACCCAGGCTGCCCAGCAAAGGGTCCTGCTTGGGTGCAGGCAGACTGGGAGCCCCGCGGGAGCAGCCTGCAGCTAGGGGCTCCCTTCCCGCTCCCCTTTATCTATCAGACCTCTGTCATTAGCTGATTCTGCACACGCACACGCACATTACACACACACACACAAATAGCAGCATGTGGATCCAGCCGGGGGCACCCCCATGTCCATGGGGGAACCCTTCGTGCCTCCTCCCTGCCCCCAGGAACAGAGGGTGAGGAGGGGGCGGTGGGCATGGAGGAGGCACACCGGGGAACCCCAGTGCCCCCCAACCAGGAGGTGGCTGTGCCTCGAGCAGGCAGGGCTGGAGGCAGGTCCCCATGGGCACCCAGGTTTGGGAGGGGGTGCTGGCCCCTGGTGAGCCGCCCCGCAGCCACCACCTCCACCAGCAGCACTGGCTGCAGCTGGGGTGCACCCTCAGCTCTCCATCTGGGGTACCCCCAGTGGGTGGAAGCTGTCAGGGGGCAGAAGCAGTCTGCCCAAGCGGTAAAGCAGCCCCGAGTACCAGTGCACACCGTCCCCCTGCACCCCTGGCCACCCCACTAGGCTATGGTAGAGCCGGAGTGGCCAGAAGGCCAGCTGCGCCAGATGTTGCTCCTGCACTAGGGCAAAGCACGAGGCCACCACGCCATCCACCACCAGCGTCCCATGGCGTGTCAGCGGGGCATAGGCTCCCACGTCCCTCCGGTCCCACACCTCTACCACCTCAGCAGGCTGCAAGCCGCCCCCCACCACTGCCACTAGCACAAAATGTCCAGGGTGCACACAGCTGGCAAAGGTGGGACGGAAGTGGGTGGCAGGCGCCGAGGCATTCTCGGCCACAAAGAGCAGGTGGGTGGGTGTCAGGACCAGGCGTCGGGGTGGCTCCCGCGTCTCGATGACATGGAAGGAGGTGAGGGTATGGGGGTCCTTGTCCAGGAAAGCCAGGAAGTCGCTGTATGTGGGCCTGCCGGTCCCGTCCATTGCCAGCACCCGCTGGCCTGGGCGCAGTGCCCACAGTGGAGTCTGGGCACCATCCTCTAGCGTCGCCAGTGCCCGCCCAGGGAAGCAGCCCCCCGTCTTCGCAGCGGCTGAGTGCTCTGCATGGGGAGAGAGAGGACAGGAGGGTTACCCATCTGCCAGACCCCCAGTATCACCCTTCCACAATGCAGAGACCCTCCCAGGCTGTCCACCCAGGGGTAACCCATTCCTGGCATCACCAACGTGCATGTACTCTACACACTCCCAGCCACCAATCCAGCCTGCTTTGGTGCCTGCTCCCCCAGCCACTGTCTCACTGGGGGTGGCAGCTGGGGGCTCGAGCCTTGCACAGCAGCACCTACTCCCCACTCTGGTGCCACAGTGCTGGGACTGCTCTGCAGAGCCAGGTCCCGAAATCTGCCTGGCAGGGGGAGCGGGGCACAGCCACAGCCTCAAATGTGCAAGGCAGTGCCAGGGGGCACCCAAAGCTCCAAAGAGAGGAGGCAGAGCCTTGAGCTGGTGCAAGGCTGAGGAGCAGAGTGCCTGGTCGCACTCTGCATGCTCCCAGAATCCCTTTTCTCTGCAGTGGTGGGCTTGGGTACTCCTGGGGAGGATGCTACAAGGAACGGCGCAGGGTGTAGCACCCTCCCCCAGCATCACAGCACGCCTCCACTCCATGCTGCAGCCCTGCTCCTTTCTCTCGCCTGCTCGTCCCTGGACTGATAATGCCAGCCAACCCCCTCTCTGAGCTGCAGGGAGATTTCACAGCTTGTGGCCATCATCAGGCAAAGGCCACCAGCTTCCTGGGCAGGGCTTCACTAGTGTTTGTCACAGGGTAAAGCACCCAAACTCTCTGGGGCTTTTCCCTTGGGATGGTGGCACAGTGCTCTTACTCCTCCCCAGATGAAAAGATGCAGCAAGTCACCAAGTGTATCCAGGGGCCCATCCTGGCACTTAGTAGGTGAACCCTGGCTTCCCAAGCAATGATGTTCAGCTTCCACAGCAGCCCTGGTCCCCCAAGCCCCAGCAACACCCATCTCCGTGTCTATATGATGCCCTCCCACCATCTGCCAAGGACACCTCATGTATGGTCCTGCTCCTGGCCCTGCATGCTCCCAGCCTCGAGCTCCCAGCCGTTCTCTGGGCCCTCATCTAATTCCTGAGTGTCCCCACCCAGATGGCACTGCCCCCCATCACTCCCCCACTTTGGTTAGAGCCAAACCCCAGCCCCCAGGCCCATGAAGAGAGGCATCCATCTCTCGGACAGAATCCTTTTATTGCTCAGATGAGGTGCAGTGCCCGCCCCATGCCTGCCCCAGAGGCAGGTCCCAAATCCTGCACCCCGTATCCCCAGGCAGGTGGCAGAGCTGTGGGGAGGGGCTGGCAGAAGGACAAGAGGGCACCTGGCAGAAGTGGGGGGCACAGGCACTGGGCAAGGAGGGGTGCGCGGGTGCCAGGGGGGAACCCGAGGAGACGCAACACATACAACAGGCCATGTGGCCATCTATACAAAAATAAAAGCCATTTACTAAGAGGCAGGGGCAGCCCGGCTGCCCTCTGTACATAGCTCTGTGGGGGTCTGGATATGTGCCACACAGCCTCCACCATGCACCCTTGGGCTCCCCATGGCCTTGGGGATAAATACAGAGGACTCAGAGCCCCAGGGAGTTGCTGTGGAGCAAGGGGGCTGTGGCTGGTCTCCAGAAGCCCTCCAGGGCCTCAGGGCCCCAGTCTGCTTCCTGGGCCACCGCATCCCTCTTCAGTTGGTCCAGGGAAGCATCCCAGGATTCAAGAGCCTCCATCCTTCTCCAGGGGCACTGCCCCACTCCTCTGGCCAGCCCCAAGAGGTTCTGGGGTTATGGTCCTTGCTTCAGAGCCTGGCCCCACTCCTCTGGCCACCCCCTCAGGGTGCCCTGGGACATGGGAGCCCTGGTCCTTCGCCCATGCTTTGTCTCTCTTCTTTTGGGGCGCGTTGCTCCCTCTCTGCGGCGCAGTCGCCCCACCTCCATCACCGGCTGGCGTTGCGCCCGTCCTGGCATCGGCACGGGGAGCGGGTCAGCGCGGGGGGGCAGGCTGGCGTCGAGGGGTGTCAGGCCGCTGGCCGCGGGCTAGGGCGGTAGGACAGGCAGAGTGTGGTGGGAGCCGAGCCCGGGGACAAAAGACGCGTGACAGCACCAGCCCCGGCACCGCCACGGCACGGCGTGTGACCCATGGGTGCGAGGGCATGGGCGGGCAGCGCAGCCTCTCCCTGTGCGTGTGTGCGCGTGTGCAAGGGCTCTGTGTGCCCGCACCGCTCTCCGCACGGTGCCGGTGTGTGTGTGTATAGCCGCTGAGGCCGCCGCTGTGCCCACGCAAGCCCACGCACCAGCAGAGCCCTCCCTCCCTGCCGCCACACGGGTCCGCAGGCGGCGGCAGCAGCGCGGCCCCTTGGGCGTGCGGCCGCGGCGGGAGCGCGGCGGGGCCGGTGCGGTGCGCGGGGCGCTGCTGCCCTCTGCCGCCCGGCTGCGCGGGGCCCGGCGCTGCGGCAGCCCAGGCAGGGCGGCTGCTCCCCGGGCCGGGGGCGACCCTTGCACCCCACGCAGTCCCGGCCCCGAGCAGGGCCTGAACGCGGCCCCCCCACCCCCGCACTGCACCGCGAACACCCCGGCGACGATAGCAACCCTCATTCCAGTCCGGCTGCCGCTGCCCCCAGCACCCCCCAGCTCTGCTCCCCTCCGCGCAGAGCTGATCCCAGGGCACCCTGGCGCGTGTCCCTGCCCCCAGCCCCTGCCAGCCAGGGCCCGACAGATGCAGGAGCTCAAGAGCAGCTGGCGGTGGAGGACACGGCTGGATGGGGCTGAGCATGAGCAGCTGGGCACTGAGGGAGAGCAAGGGCAGAGGCAGGGGAGACAGATGAGATGGGCAGACTGGGGGGACAGCCATGGGGAGAAGAGGATGTGGGGCAGGAAAAGGAGGGTAGAGAGGGTAGGTCTGGATGCAAGCCTGTGCAAGATAGATGGGGAATTTGCCCCATGGCACTGCTGGCCACAGGTTGCGTGACTCACTCCCCACCTGACTGCCCCAGATAGGGAAATCTTGCTGGGAGAGCCAGCACCCCCCAGGAGCACCCTACCCAGCCAGTCAGGCTCCCCAGGCATACTGCAACGGGGGCCCTGCTCACTGCTCCCACTGGCCTTACCTGACTTGACGGAGCAGTGGATGTGCGCTTTGGACTCATAGTAGACCCAATCGAAGCCAGCCTCCACGGCCAGGCGAGCCAGCATGCCGTACTTGTTGCGGTCCCGATCCGATGTCGTGATGTCCACGGCTCGGCCCTCGTAATGCAGTGACTCCTCTGAGTGGTGCCCATCCTCGTCCCAGCCCTCTGTCACCCTCAGCTTCACCCCTGGCCACTGATTCATAACGGAGATGGCCAGGGAATTCAAGCGGTCCTTGCAGCGCTGCAGGGCAGAGGAGCAGAGTCAGTAAAAGCCTTTTGGAGTTGGGGGTTAGCTGCCTGGTTGGCAGGTATCCCACCATGCTTCCATGAAGCCTCTCTGGGTCCTCAAACCCTCTGGGGGCTGGTCCAGCAGAGGAAGATCTGAGAACATGAAGTGCTTTGTCCTTCCCATGCCCCACAGATTCCCCACAGTGCCTGATACCCCACCATTTCTCACAGCATCTCCCAGCAGGGTACCCATCGCCTCCATCTCTCCCCCAGTTCCTGGCTCACTGGAGAGCCTGTTGGGCAGCACAGCCTGGGCTGGGGTGAAACACCCATTCTGCTCAAAGGACATCTGCCCTGTGCTAGCACTGCCCCAAGGGCTCCCAGCTCACAGAAGGAGGATTCACGAGCTGAGACCCTGCTGCCTCCTGGCTGGGAGGATTCCTCAGGGTGCCCAGCACTGTCCCCAAGCACAAATGAAACAACCTGCCCAGTCCTCGGCACAGCTCTGCTTGGTATCACTCCTCAAGTCCTGAGGCACAAGGACATGGTACTGGGCAGTCTCACAGCTTCATCCAGTCCCTGCTGACGTAGGAAGTGCAAAACCCGCCCAAGAGCTCTGGGACACTGGAGCAAAAAGGATGTGGGGTGAAGCCCCCTCCACCTCTCCCTGCCACAAGGGCTGAAAAGCCAGGGCTGAAGAACAGCAGCAGATCCTAAAAGCCCCACACCCAGTGGTCCCAGAGGTCACACAAGCAAGGAAACTGCCCTGCCTTGTCCACCCTGCCGCAGTGCTCCCCAGCAACCAGAGGGATGCCAGCCACAGCCTGTGCCACAGCCCTCCCTGCCTCGCCTTGCGCTGCCTGCTTCCCCCAGCCACAGCAGCATCTCAAGGAGGGACCAAGCCCTTGCATGCTTGGCTTGCAAAAGTACAGCCCACACTTCTGGGTCCCTTCCCGTGCTGCAGAAGGGACGGAGGAGAGCTAGAAAAGGTGTATGGAAAGCAATACGGGAGCTTCTATGCAAAACCAGGTGAATGGATTAGGACTGTGCAGCCTGGAAAGGAGACGCTGGGGAGTCCTGGAGAGCACTACAAAATCAGAGTGAAGGACAGAATATTCACGGTCACACATGAGGCTAGCCCTGGGAAACATTAAATGAAATAGCTGGGCAGCAGCCTGAAAACCATCCACTGCAGGGGACATTTTTGTGTGATGCCCACCCCAGTGCTGGAACTTCCCACCATAGGATGTGAGAAACAGTCATGCTGAGCATGAGCCAGGGCTATAAAACTGATGCCAGGTACACCTCCAGGCTCAGAAATGCTCCAGCACTGCTTCCAACAGGAAACTGCCCAACTGCTCCCCAAAAACATAGGCCTTCACCCCATCCCCAGGCACCTGCTCCCATCCCAGGAAGGTGGATGCTACTGCTCTCAGGAAAACTCGCTTGCACTTGGCAGAGTTCAGGCCCTGGGAAGTGCCAGGCAAGCCTTTGCCCTGCATGAGGTGGTGGAGCACCTCTGCCCTCAGCCCAGGGCTCCCTGGGTGTGGGGAGATAAGCCAGGAAGGTGTTGGACAAATAGTTGCCAGGGGAGGGAAGGAGAAGGAGGGAAGGGAGTGACTTTTGTCCCCATCCAACACCACCATGGTGCCACTTGGCACATGGCACAAGCAGCTCTCAAGGTCCCCAGCCCCACGAGGACCCCACAGAGAAGGGTAGTAAGGGGTTTCAGGGCTGGAGGCAGGCAGGGAGTCCCCTATGGTCCCCTGCATCCTTCAGCCATCATTCCAGGTGTCCCCTTGCCGCTCCCACACCAGCACCCTGCTCTGGGCACCCCTCATGCCCTCACTGCCGGCCCCTTCTGCCCTCCAAGGGCACCCTGCCCACACACAGACTGCGAGATCCTCCAACCCCTGTCCCACTGCCTGCCACCAGACGCCGGGGCAGGGCCACCCTTTCCTAGTGGGACCCACCTGGGCTACCGCGTCCCTTGCATGTGCGTTCCCCAGCGCAACCCCATCCCAAGGGTCCCACCTCCCCCTCCCGTGCCCGGCCGGGCGCACAGCGGCGGGCAGGGCCCGGGGCACCCTGCCCCCGGGCTGCCGGTACCGGCGGCAATGCCTGTGCCTTCGGTGGCCAGCAGGTGTCAGAGCGCGGGCAGGGACCGGCAGGGACCGGCAGGGAGCAGGTACCAGCGCGAGGGGAGCAGGCACGGGTGGGCAGGGAGCAGGCAGCGACGGGCAGTAAGCAGGCAGGGACAGGCACGGAGGGTCGGGAAGGGAGCAAGTACTAACGGGTAGGGAGCAGGCGCGAGTGGACCGGGCAGCAGCGAGCAGGGAGCAGGCATGGATGGGCAAACAGGCAAGTATGAGGAGGGAGCAGGGAGGGATGAGCACGATAAGCAGGGAGCAGACATGGATGAGCAAAGAACAGGCAAGTATGAGGAGGGAGCAGGGAGGGATGAGCAACGATAAATAGGGAGCAGGCAGTGATAGGCAAGGGCAAACAGGTGGGAATGGGCAGGGAGCTGGCACTGGAGGCAGGGGGAAGACAACAACAGGCAGGCATGGCCAGGGATGGGCCAGGAGCAGGCAGCAATGGACAAGGAGCAGGCACAGGTGGCAGGGAGTAGGCACAGATGGGCAGGGAGCAGACAGGCATGGACACTGCCTGCCCAGGGGCACTGCTGCCTGCACAGACAGGTAGGCAGGGACCAAGAAACCTGTGGGCATGGGCTGGCCATAGGGTCTGTGCTTGCTGGGTGCTGCAGGGAGATCCCACCTCATCCTCACGCACAGCCCAAAATGGCTACAGCATCCTCAGGGACCAGTGTGACCATGCCTGCCTGCATGGCATAGTCCCCCCTCCTGCCTGGGGGTGAAGGGGTGACAAGGTGACAGCAAAGATGTGGAAATGCCACCATGACCCATGGGCCCTCCAGGGCCCAGGCTGGAGTGAGATGTCCAAGCATGTGGCACTGAGCCCTGGCCATGGCTCAGTGCCCCCAGCACTGTTCTGGTGCCAAGCTAGGAGCTGAAACCCGTGCAACAGGCGTATTACAGGGTTTAGAGGGAAGGTGGCTGGTGACAGTGTGTGTGTGGGGTCACAGCTTGTCCCTGTAGTAGCGTGGTTGACTGGGCACCCCAGGCCACATGCAGACTATGCTGACCTGGGTGGCTCTATGCTGTCCCACGCACATCATGGTGGAGACGATGGGAATGTTGGGCTGGGTTCTCCCCGCTGACCAACACTGGCATCTCCCTTCTTGTCCAGACCGGGGACAGGATCATGTCCTGTGGAGGAAGCCAAATGCCTTTAGGGAAGGCAGCAGGTCTGGAAGGAAGGGCACAGCTCTAGGATGGGGCACAGTCAGCAAGAACTCCAGGGCCACCTCAGGGGAGGTATGCAGGACACTCAGGTGTAACCACAGTCTCAGCAGAGGCTTTGTGGATAGAGTGTGCTTGGCCACAGCTACCTCCATGTCCAGAGCCTGGCCAGAAGAAGAGGGTTCCCACTAGCATCTCCCCTCCCCCAGGTAAGGTTTCTCCCAGAGGAAGCCAAGAGTCCTATCCAAGGTCTCCATGAGAAATTCCTCACCACTCTAAGTAAGGTCTCCATGCCAGTTGGGCCAACAGTGGCTGCAAGGGGTGATGGCTGGGTTAGGGAGAGGCTTGGGGCTGGGACTTCATGGGGGCAGGGGGCCCGGGACATTCCTGGGCCAGGCTGCTAGGGAGAGGTAAGGCGGGCTCTGCCTCCAGCCTTATCTCAGCACCTCCGAGTGGGACCAGTGAGAGCAAACACACTGGAATTCTTGAGGAAGATGAAACGATAAAGGAAAGGCGGGCAGAGAGCAGCACTACCCACCCCCCAACCAGGCGGCATCTTCCGGCTGCCTCGGACACCCAGACCCTTGGACTTGGGGAAAGAAAACAGGTTTGAAGTGAGTCAACAGCAGTAAAAGCCAGTGCACTGGGGGAAGGGACAAGGAGTTGGGTCAATGGCCTTTCCCAACCCATAGCAACACAGGACATGGTGCCAGAGCCAGAGCTCCTGTGTCTGTGGGCATGTCCCACAGCCAGGGGCCACAGGACAAGCCTAGAGGGCCGTGGGATGGCAGCAGGCTACCAGAACTCATGCCACCTCCACAGCAGTGGGGACAATTCCTTGCAGAGCTGTCCAAGGCACCATGATATCCATCTGTGCACAGATGCATTGTGGCCAGGGTAAGAGCCCTCACTTGGGCACCCCAAGAAGACAAGGGAGCTTCCAGGTACCCTGCCAACGAGGCAGCAGGACAGCAAGAAGTGTGGGGCTGACAGCTGTGGCTGGGTTAGGGCTGGTGGTGGGAGCACTCTCAAGAGCAAATGCAGCCAGAAACCCTCTCCTGTCTCCAACTCGAGCAAGACGATGTCAACCACTTCCCCAATGCACAGACCAGCAGAGCTCACAGCTTCTTCAAGTATCCCTGAAGCTGTTCCCCAGGGGATGCAGGCTCCAGCCCAGCCCCAGGGCTCCAGTCACCAGCAACCATGCTTTATGCAACTCCCCAAGCTTGGTGCTGCCTCACAGGGGGTCTTGGTCCCTCTGCTGCAGTCCCCAGCCTGAGAACCACCCTGGACCACGGCCCCTGCCCTCAGGGACCTGCCCCTGGGCATGTGGGGTTGCAGAGCTGTCAAGCCAGCACCCAAGCAACTCCTCCTCCCGCTGTTAGCAACATTTCAGTCAGAAACCATGGCCAGAGCCCCCGCTCAGTGCCTACCACCACAGACACCTGTGCTCACTCACCCACCAGCCCCAGACCGGGGGGTGCAGTGGTCAGCAGAGCAGCCCTGGCTCCCCTCCACCTCCCCCAGGAGCTCACTCAGGCTGTAACCCAGTGCTGAGGCTGGTGGCCAGTTTTCTTAGCAAGGCCGTGCAGCTCCTTATCTGCATTCCTGAAACCCTCAGGCATTCTCCTGGCAATATTAAAACACAGAGTAACCTTCGTTCAGCATCACCCCCTCCTCCGCTGCCGTCCTCTGTCCCCCCCACCCCTCCTTCCCACTGGCCCAGGGCACTTGTAAACTGACTGCAACAGGGCATTTGCAGTAACAGGTTGTTCCCGTCCCTGTGCGCAGCAAGCAGCCCACACTGGGCACCCTTCCCCATCCCACCTGAGACACACAGGGAAAGGGGGCACTGAGGCATGGCACAGGGTTCCGGCGACAGAGTGGGGACAAGGTCAGCTAGGGTGCTCCTGGATGCCAGCTCGCGGCTCTGCCTGCTCGCCTCCCGGCCAGCACACCGGGCTCTGCGCCGTCCCTCCGTGCTAACAGGCAGGCTGCTTCCCTGCCAGCCCCTAGGCAGAGCGGAGGGACACGGGCAGGATGGGTGCAGCGGGGCAGGGTGCTGCCCGATGGGGGAACGATGCGGTGCTGCACTGCCAGCTCGGGGGTGGTTTGGCAAGGTGCTGCCAGGTCGGGAGCAGCGTGGCATGGCTCGGAGGGCACCAGGGCAGGCTGCTGCCAGCTTAGAGGGCAGGCTGCTGCCAGCTCGGGAGGCACAAGGGCACACGTCGGGGTGCAGCAGACACGGGTGCTACAGGCGCCGTGGGGCAGCGGGGCAGGGTGCTGCCCTCCCGGGCACAGGGTGCTGCCGTATCGAGGAGCAGCGCGCTGCCAGCTCCGGCTCCAACGCGCCCAGCCCAGCCGAAGGGGCAGAGGCTTTGCAGCGCCCGGCAAAGGGCGATGCCCGCGCCGCACAGCCGGCAGCCCGAGCCGGGCACCGGGATGCCCGGGGCAGGACGGGGAAACCGCAGCGCCGGGTCCCCCGCTGCTGCCTGCGCTGCCGCAGGACAGCGGGACGCAGGGCGCTCCCGGGCAGCTCCGGTGCCCGCCGATGCCCGGTGCGGGGGTAGAAGCGGGCGGCGGCGGGGCCGTACCTGGGTCATGAGCCGGTCGGCGCCGGTGTTCTCCTCGTCCTTGAAGATGATGTCGGGGTTGTAGTTGGGCGTGAGCTCCTTGAAGCGCTCCGAGTTACGCGCTATCTTGCCCTCGTAGCGGCCGCTGGCCCCCAGCGTCTTCTCGGGGACGTTAGGGCTGAACTGCTTGTAGGCGAGCGGGATGAGCTTGCGGGGCGGGCGGCGGCGGCTGCCCACCACCCTGCCCGGCCCGCAGCCGCGCACGGCCGGCGCCAGCAGCAGCGCGCACCCGCTCAGCAGCAGCAGCAGCCGCGCCGGCTTCATGGCGCGCCCGGCGGCCCCGGGGCGGCCCGGGGGACCGGCGGCTCCGGGGGCCCCGCTAGGCTCGGCCGCCGCTCCCACCGCCCGCCCCGGGGCTCCCCATGCGGCGCGCAGCCGGCGGGCAGGTGCCGGTGTCGGTGGCGGCGGCGGCGGGGCGCGGCGGCTGCCCGGCGCGGGTGCGCTCCGGCTGCCCGGTGCGGCGGGCTGGCGTCGGCCCGCTCTGAGCTGCCGTGGCCCGGCGGCGGCAATAAATAGCGAAGGGCCGTTTGTTTTGGCAGGCGAGCGGCCGCTTGCGGGGCGCGGGGAGCGGGGCTCGGCGCTGCCGGAGCCCCCCGCGGTTTGCGCCCCGGCGGTCAGCGCGGCGGGGCTGGAGCCGGAGCCGGAGCCACCGCTGCCTCCGCTCCCCGGGCAGGAGTGAGAGGGGAAATTGAAGAGATCCGGGACCGGGAACCGCCAGGACCGCACCCTGCCCGTGTCCCAGCCTCCCAGCGCCCTCCCTCTCTCGCCTCCTCCCCGCGGAACCTGCCCCGGGCCGCCCGCAGCCTCCTCCCCCCGGCCGAGCCCCGCGGCCCGCAGCCCACCCCGCCGGGGGTGCCCACCGCCACCTGCCCCCCGGGGCAGCCCCGCCGCCGCCCCGAGGCGCGCCCAGCCCGCCGCACACTCTACACCCCGCGGGGGGTCCCTCGCGGCGGCGTGGGCGCGGGGTGGCACCCCCGGGGCTCCGGCCCCTGCCGCGCCGCCTGCTCGCCAGGGGCCCGGGCCTACGGGCGGGGATCAAACAGAGCAGGGAGGCAGCTGGTTGAAATTTAACCACAATATTCTCGCTCCCCATTGTTTCCAGGGAGGCCCGATATTTCCACAACAGGATTATGGCATCTGATTAACTCGCTGAGACAACAATGAGGGGCTGGGATGGGCTTCCCCTTCTAGCTGCCAAAAGGGGAAAGTAAATACAACACCCTGATTTCAGGAGCGAGGACTTGCAGTGCCCCCCCCCCCAGTTCTCCCCCAGCTGTGTGCCAGGGAGGGGTCCAGCATGGTTCTGCTTGCACCCCTTCTGGATCCCTAGCACCTTCCCAGGTGAGGAAGTGGCTTGGGATGCCCCCCCTCTCCCCCAACTCTCTTTAGGGATGTCCCCTTGCCACCTTTTCGGTGGGCACAGGGCACGGGGTCACTCCTAGGGATACACAGAGAGGCCAGGCTGGAATAGCTGCCAGATGCCCAGCTCTGGCTGCAGGGCTGTGCTGGCCTCAGAAGGACCAAGCAACCCGTCAGAGGGATGCAGGCTGGGGAACCAGCAGCACCCATGGGCTTGAGATTCTGCTATCCAGTGGCTCCAGTGGACCATTTTCCTTGCAGGAGCTGCAGGCAACGTCCAACAGGCCAGAGGCATCCCCATGAAGTTTTTGTATTTGCTTTGGGTGCCCAGAGCCTCTGTGAAGTCCTGCCACTGTGCAGGTGAGGCTGTCCTGCTGCTCCTGTACATGATAGAGCAAGATGGTCTGGCCAGCAGCCTGGGACCACCCCACTTCCACATCTCCTCAGCTGATCC
This sequence comes from Falco cherrug, assembly GCF_023634085.1. Classification (NCBI taxonomy): domain Eukaryota; kingdom Metazoa; phylum Chordata; class Aves; order Falconiformes; family Falconidae; genus Falco; species Falco cherrug. The sequence goes on along the minus strand of NC_073704.1, from coordinate 25,769,680 downwards.
TTCCAGTGGAGCATCCCAAGAGCATCAGCAGAGAGAATAGAGGTGATGTGTCACAGCACTGCTCCTCATCCCTGCCCCTGACTTCCCAGGGCTGCCAAAGGGACACAGCTATCTGTGCATCACTGGCACAGGAAAATCAGAGCCTGGACTAGGTTCACAGGGTTCTCCAGGCTAGTTCGTACTCCCACCAAAGGAATGAGTGCAGCTTTCCACTTTGTCCTTCACTGCCACAAGGGAGTGGGGAACAGGATTGTCTGCATTGGTGCTAAGTCTAGGGGGTGCAGCACATCCAGGGGGTGCAGAAGTGCCCTGTGGCTGCCAATGTCCCAAACCCAGACCTCCAAATAACTTCTGCAGCCTGCCAGCACGCAGCGTGCATGTCACAGGTGTCTGTCCCCCTCCCAGCAGCTCCAGGCTGACAGCAAGCAGCCTAGCCCTGCCCTCGTTCATACACTCATGTTCCACAGAGGCCCAGGCAGACAGGGAGCTGAGTTTGTCCATGACAGCCCCTCCTACCCATGCAGGGGCCCCGGTATCCTGGCCACAGCGAGCAGTGACAGTGTCCTGTCACTGGGTGCAGAGTCCGTCACCTCTCCTTGCAGCATTTCCAGTGCCAGCCTGTGTCACTACCAGGCAAAGCCCACCGGCACATGTGGCCAGGTGGGACAGGAGCCCCCAGCATGACAGGGCAGCCAGAGCTCAGTGTGTGGGGAGACGGCTGGAGGCTGTGACAGGGTCCACTTAACCAGGGGGTGACGGGAGATTTCTACTTGGGATGGGAGGGGACACACACAACATATTTCTGCTCAAGGAGCTGGTGGGAAGGGATGCTTGCTGCCACAACACTAAGTCACAGGGAGAAATTACCTCCAGTGGAGGTGGGAGAGATGCAGCGTCCATCCCTGTATCACATGGCATCTCCCACAGCACTCAGCCACCCTCAGGCACCACTGGGACACCCGGCCACCACACACTGCTCATGCCTGCGTCCCGACTGTGCCCAAGTCCCTCCTTCCTCTGCACCGCAGCTCTCCCCACCACCGCATCCCTCTACCCCTGGCCCGAGCAGGACGGCAGCATCCCGCAGACCCCTCGCTGGGCTACCAAGGCTGCCCGGGGTGGGGGCACGGGGCTGGCACAAGGCCCCGGGGGGCTGCCCGGAGCCTGGCGCTGCGCAGGGCGAGCGGGCAAGCGGGCGGTGGAGCCAGGCGATGCAGTCTAGGTGGTGCTATTTCTCTATTTTTGCACTGGACGGGTTTGGGATTTTCCTCTCCCTATTCGCTGCCTTGGTCGTCTTCTTCTCCTCTCTCTCTCTCTCTATTTTTTTTTCTTTTCCTTTTCTAAAAATACTTGACAGCGATTGAAAGGTCCCTTTAATCGAGGCCACAGAGCCCTTATTAAGGGCACGGGTCGGGGTGCTGGGCCGTGCCCGGCATAACGGCTTCATTAAACCCTGCGAAAACTAATATTTATGGAATCAAATTTATGGAGGCCGAGGCCGAACTTGTGGCCTTTAATGTGTGTCGGGAGCTCAAATCCAGCCGGCTCCAGGGAGGAGGGGGTGGGGACAGGGAAGGAGACCCCAGCGGGACAGGATGGGACAATAGGTGGTGACATTCCCTAGAGCAACTTGGCCAGGGAGGCACTGGCAGCCCCACACTGGAGTCCTGGGGGCCACGGTCCCTGCAGTGGCCTGGGGGGTATCAGCAGAAGTCTTTCCCACTGATGTCTTCACTCTCCTGCTTTTATTTACCCTGCATCCATGCTCCTGCATCTCCACCTTCCCTTGCCTTGGGAGCAGGGTAAGTGGAGCAGGATCAATCTCTGCAGCTGGTCTTTACCACCAGTCCATGCCCACTGCGGTGCTTGCCCATCCCTGGGGCACAGGGCCACAGGGCACTCTGGGGGAACTTACTCTGCAGCATGACAGAGCTCTTGAGCAACACGCCTGCAGCATCCCTGGGACTGGCTCCCCTGAGCTAAGCACTCCAGAGAGAAGCAGAGACACAGCCCAGGTGCAGCGGGTAGCCAGGACAACCTGGGGGTGCAGGTGCTGGTTTGTACACCCACTCCCCTATAAAGTCCACCAGCCACTGGCATAGCCGGGATGGGAATGTGCCCTCACCACGCAATGTCCCCTCAGCCCCAAAGGGAGCAGACAAGCCAGATGCCCTCACTGGGGTGATATACTCTCCTCCTGCACATGCTGGACTGCATGGAGGAGCAGCACAAACCCCAGACCCAGCACGGAGCTGAGGGACATGGCTTGGAACAGAGCAGCTCCCAGGCCAGGAGATGGAGCTCACATGGATGGAGCAGGGGTTGCACCAGGGGACAGCCTGGTAACGGAAGACACATGAAACGGAGAGCTGCTAAACTCCTGCTGCCCCCAGTCCTACCCCTCTTCCCAGCTGTGCCTGGCAGGCAGATCCAAAGCAGCTAGGGTAAGATCCTGGCAGATGGGAGAAGGCAGGATACATAGTTAAGGCTGTCAGTACAAGCTCCCCATCCCATGGCTTCCCCTTCTCACCACCCACCCTGCCTCGTATGCTGCTCCCTCGGAGAGGAAATATAAAAAGCAACCAGCTGCTCTCGCCCTGGGACTGGCCGGCTGTGGCCCAGCAAAGGCCCTTTCATTCCCCTTCCACAGACACAGGGGCTGCTCCGGATGTTTTTGTTTCCCCCTTGCCGCCCAGGAGAGCCGGCAGCACGACTGTGGCCGGCCCAGCCCAGGGGAGCAGGGCAGCCAGGGGCACAGGTCCCTATCCCAGGAGAGCAGCACCATGGGCTGCAGCCTACCTGCAGCAGTGCTGCCTCACTCTGCCTGCTGTTTTAGGACTTGGCTGGGACGCAGGAGTAGAGTCCCAGCCCCAAAGGAAGCATGTAGGCACAAGGGCTGGAAAAGGAGAGCAGGGGTTAATGGATGGATGGGTGGGTGTGTAGATGGATGGATGGATGGATGGGGTGTGGGTTGTGCTCGGTGTCCAGGGAGCATCCACAACCTGCTCCAGGGCTGCTCCCAAGCCTGGGAGCTTTCAGCATGTCAGTGGCTTGGTTGTCCCCTGCTCCTTGGAGGTCAGAGCATGGATTAACCCCCTATCACCTGCCCACTAACTCTGGGGGAGCTGCCTGCAAATGGAGGGTGCCCCTCAGCCCGGCCAGGATGCCTTTGCCAACCTGCTACTACAAGGGCTTCACCTGGCTCCAGGCACCAGCACGTGGTGTGTCCCCAGCATGGGACAAGGAGAATGTGGGCCCCAGCCCCCTCCAGTATGCTGTGCCCCCAGGATCTCGGGGTTCCCCTCCTGTACACCCCACCCCACATACTGCTGCTCAGGATGAGGCACAGCATGGTCTGGGAGCTGCCAACCTGCCCCCCAACAATGAGCTGCTGTCACCTCCTCACTGTCCAGAGCTGCTGCAAGCCCCTGGAACATCAGGACTGACCTCAGCAGGACCCAGCCACAACAAGGGTTGCACCCTTGCCTGGACATTACAGGCCTAGGGGGGACAGAGCAAGAGGAGAGGGAATCTCACCCACAGTCCTTTATTGCAAACCCACATAAGAGCATCCAAACCCCATAGTCCTGCCAGAGTCCCAGCTGTCCCAACCTGCCCAGCAGCATCCCTCCCACTCACCCCAGGTCCATCACTGGCTCAACCACAAGGCAGCCTGGGCAAGTTCTGCTCCAGGGAAGAGGTAGAAAAGTTTCTGAGACAATGGTGAAGAAAGGAGACACCCCATCTCCCCAGCTGGAGACACCTCAGGAGGGGACCATGACCAGGACAAGGTCCACCAGGAAATGCAGGAGAGGAGGCAGAAGATGCATGGGTGCTCTGCACTGCTTCTCTTGGATGCTGGGGGGAGCAGAGACCCTCAGGGTGGGTGGCAGCGGTCTTTCAGCTAAAAAGCCCCTTCGCCTTCTTTGGCTTGGCCTTGGCCACAGGCTGCCTGGGTTTCTGAGCTGGGGAGGAGGCCAGCTGGAAGCAAAGGGGAGGCAGTGTCAGTCCCCCCCAAGGGGGTTACACAGGATGGGTGTACATCTGCAAGCAGTGACACCCCCATCATCCCTGTGGGGGAATGCGTACCATTCACAGGAGTGCAAACCACATGTGCTCCCCAGCCAGAGTGCATGGGCTAGGATGGGCTAGGAATCAAGCTGAGACACCCAGCCCATCCCGGAGAGGCATGGGGCTGGGATGCGAGCAGGGAATCAAGGTGCAAGCCCCATCCTGCCATTGGTATGGAGAGGCTATTTCTATAGCTGCACTCACCGTGGTTGCCTTGCTGGAAGATGCTGTTTCATCCTCCTGGGATGGAGGCAGCAGGTGGGGGTGCCCTGTGGTTTCTGCAGTGGGTGCTGGGCCCTCAGCATCTTCTGGTACCAGCAGAAAGAGACACAATTTGGGACTGAAATGAGGGAGCACAGGGCATTGCCCAAACCCACACCAGGAAGGGTGCCTGGGTTGGGGAGCTCAGCCCACGGGGAGAAAGCAAAGGGGGAGACTGTTGCATGGGGTAAGCTGTGCCCAGGGCCCCTCTCCCCTTTCCCTGGGATGGGTGCTCAGCTGCAGGGGGCTGGGTGCTTCACACACTCCCCATCCCACAGCCAAAGAGCTTCTCACCTGAATGCTGCCGTTTCAGAGCCTGCTTGGCCTCCTGCTGCATCACTGCCATGTAGAGCTGCCGCAGAGTGGAGGCGAATGCCTGCCCTTCTCCCACACCACAGATCAGGGGCAGGCTCTGTGGGAGAGAGCAGAGGCACCATCACCCTGCCAGGAAATCACTCGCCAGGGGCTGGCTCCTGCCAGGACACCCTGCCACGGTGCCACAGAGGGGCAGAGAAGGGGCTGTGCATCCCTCTGCCCATCAGACTCCATCTGCTTCACCCCAGGCACTGTGGCACAGCTTGCGGGGCCAGCCAGCTCTGGCACTGGGCAGGACGTGGCTGCTCCCCAGCCTTGCACACATACACATACAGATGCATGTGTGCACGCACCCGCACACCTGCTCCAGCCAGTGGGCTGCCTTCCCATTCAGAGGCAGACTGTGGAGGCTTGCAAATCATTCATGAAACGCAGGAGATAAGATCACACGGGGGAAGGGCTATGGCTTCCCTGGCAGGAGCAGCGCTGGGGCTGCCAATAAGGACAGCAAGCCTTTGGCAGGGGCAGGACCTCGCCATGAGGTTGGTAGGGAGCCCTGCCTGCCATTACTGCTTCCAGCAATATCTATGCAGGCAGCCCAAGCCATCCCTGGTGGCCCCATGGCGAGTGAGGGCAATGTGACTGTGAGATGAGGGATGCCAAAGTTTGCTCCCAGGCTGCCAAAGCAGTTCCTGCCTCCTGCCCGCCCACATTTTTTTCTGCAGTCCAGGCTTCTTCCACCCAGGGATGCCCTGCTCCTCCTGCCCCCCCCCATCAGGTCTGTGGGATGCCGCCCTCACTCTCTGGACCATGCTGCTGTGCATGGGGGACCTTGGCTCTCATGACGGCGGGCTGGGCAAGCACCATGCTCCACTGGGAACCTAATGCAGCACACAGCCAGCAAACACACACAGGCTGGGATGGGGAAACGTGTGTGTGCCCTGAAGGGGGTGCCTGCGCAGGGGTGCGTGAGGCAGAGTATGGGTGCACACGTGCAGGCAAATGTGAGTATGCTTGCATGCATGGGGGCTGTGTGTAGATGAGCCTGGCCCTGTGTGCATGCATCGCTGGTTGTGTGGCAGTGTGCCTGTGCGTGTGTGTGTGCCAAAGGTCTACACACTAATCTCTGCTCCACTCCACACCCAGACAGCAGAACAAAGTGTAACAGATAAAGCTGGATCCTCTCTGGGGCAGGGGAGTGGGGAGGGGATGGGGACGCACAGACCCACTCAAGGCCAGAGTCCAAAGCCTGGCCCCAGCTTCTCAGTGGCAGAAAGGGTAGGTTGAGCGCCCCCCCCCGCCCCCCCCCCCCCCCGGCGCTGCTCCCTGCGGGATGCGAGGAGGGGGCAAAGCTGATGCCAGGATGGGTTGGCTGGTGCCCACAACGGGCCTTCTGTGCAGGTCTCATCCCGCCTCCGGAGCTGCGGGCATGAAAAGCCCATCAGCTGTAGGACATGCATGGCACCGGCGTCTGCTTTTTGGCCAGCTTCTGTGCAGGATCTCCTGTGTCCCTGCCCACCACCACAGGAGGGAGTGGTGCTCTGGTCCCAGCGCCCTGCAAGCATCCCCAGGATTGCTTGCCACCGGGCAAACACCTCTCTCAATGACTCCTTGCCCGGCATCTGAGCCATGAGCTATGCTGGCCTATCACAAGGTCCCAGGGGAGGAGGAGGGATGCTGAGCACCTTAAACACCCTGGGGATGCTCTTGCCCTGGGTGTCTCGCTCCATGGGGCCTGGGTTGCACCTGAGGTTGCAAAAGCAGCATCCGAGGCTGGGAAGGTGACTGCACTTCAAAGGCAGGAGAGGGGCTGGCAACGGATGGCTGACACAGCTCAGATCAAAGGCACAAGCTGGAGTCATAATTCAGAGAAAAGCAAACAGCAGCTCCCAGGAAAGCCAGGAACAGTGGCGGAGTGAGCAAAGTGTACTAGATAGCAATGCATGGGTCAATGCCCTGGGGAGGGCAAGAGAGTCCCCCGCAGGGCCACCTGGGCCTGGGTGCCACTAGTCTGCTGCCCACCTCCTCTTCCTGCCACCAAGGGGTCTCCAGGGGGTTCCAGGGCTATGGGGCAGTCTGTGCATCCAGGTGTAGGGTGCTGCCCACCCCCTTCTGCTCCAGCCCAGCCAGGCTGCAGGCTGCAGTGCAGGGTGACCTGGGACATGCCCTGAGCCCCAGGGCTGCTCAGGCTGCTCCTCTTCCCAGCATCCAGGTGACAATCCAGGCAGGGCAGCTGCTCTCTTGGTGCTTAGGCCCAGCTGCCCAGAGCCAGCACAGTGTTCCCATGGTGACCCTGGGGACAGGGGAATGCTGTGGAGTTCCCACCATGCTTGCAACCACTCGGTGTCCCCGAGACTGGCACGCACACACACACTGACCGGGGTACCACCCTGAGGAGGTGCTGGGAGAAGGGTACCCGGCACCACAAGTATCCCCCGGGGTAAGATGGGAATCCGGGATGGCACAGGGGTCTGCAGGTGCAGGGCACCCGCTGCCCATGTTTCCAGGAAGGTCACAGCTTTGGCAAGCCTGGGGTGGAATGTGGGAGTCACCGGCTGCCCCCTGACACTGCCCTTCCCGGTGGCTCAAGCCCAGACAGAGGTTCAGAGCCATCGGGCCGCCGGAGCTGGCCAATGCCGGGATGGGAGGGCTGCTCTTCACAATCCCGAAGGGAAATGGGTTTATAACTAGAGCTGGAAGCATTTCCCTGCAGAGCCGTGACTCAGCAGGCAACAGAGCGTGCTGTGCCAGCCACCGGCCACCTGATGGCCCCGGAGGCTGAGAGGGACAAGGAGGTGTCCTCAGAAGGGGCTGCAGGGGGGACAAGCCCTGGGTACCGGTGACTCTCCTCTCCCTCCTTGCCCCACTGCCCCAGCACATCCCTGAACTCAACGCCACTGCAGCCAACTTGTTGCCCCCGCTCCAACATCAGCCCTGGCCTCCAGTGACTTGTTTTTCTCAGATTACCCATCTCCAGGATAAACATGATGCCTGAGGTCCGGGGAGCGGCACAAGCAGCGAGCTGGCACCTGGGGGAGTGATGGCCACGACGTGGCTCACCGGGCACTGGGGAGCGATGCCCAGGGAGCTGGCACGACTTGCCCCGTGTGTTATGACTACCTGGCCACAAGGCCAAGAGGGATGCCCTGCTATCAGGAGTGACTCAAGGCTGCAGCAGCGGCATGGGAAGCTCAGAAGCACACCCTGAACTGCGATTAGCCCAGCTTGGGGGAGCTGCCCCAGCGAAGCAGAGCAGGCACCTGACCTTGCACCCGGAGCAAGCTGTGCTCACCAGCAGCCCCGCAGCTGTGGAGGCTGCTCATGGAGAGCTGGACTGCAGCCTTTCTCAATGCCCCCCATCCCAGAGGGCTCTGCTATGGGGCTGTACCCCAGTGCAGGGGGGTGGCAGGGCCAGTGGTGGGCAAGGTACAGCACCCAGCTTCCAGCCATCCTGCCTTCACCCACCCCTGACCAGACTCCCTTCTCAAGAGGCCATAAAGGACGGTGCTTTAGATGCCCTCTTACAGTGTGAGCAGGAGGGGCACGTCACCCAACCCAGCACTGTGCCACCAGTGCAGAAGCATCACCTTCCCCTGGCCCAGGCCCGAGGTGGGGTTGCAGGCAGGATGGACTGTGCTGGGCCCCCACACCGGTGCCAAGCACCAGAGTCTAAATCGGTCCTGCTCAAAGCTGGGGACTGACCCTTTCATTATCACACCAGACGTTCGAAGCGGTTACCAACATTCTTTGCTACAAACCCCACATTCCTATTTTTTAATATATTTTTAACTGGAAAACAGAGCGAATGGGGCCTGTTTGGAAATTACAGCCTGGCTGCTGTGGCTTGTATGTCAGATCTGCCCACATTCCCGTGGCCAGCCTCAGCACATGCTCCACAGGGGCACACTTAATAATTCCTGCCAGGGCTGGGAGCCAAGGGGTGTGGGCTGGGGGGGGGGCATGGCTTCCCTGGGCTCCCCCCACCAGCAGGCTCTGCGGAAGCAGCGTAGTGGAGCAGCAGCCCAGGAACTGTGCACCACCTCTCTGGTGATGGGCACAGCTGCTGCCATGCCAGCATGGGCGAAGCCTGGCGATGCTGCAGCAGCCCACGGTGGGCAGGGGAAGTGCTCCATGGCCATGGCATTCCTGTGCCTTGTGGACAGGCTACCCTCGGTGCTTTCCCCTGCCGTGAGCTTTGTCCACGCTCCTGGCAACAGGGCTGGCATGGCTCACTGGATGCACGCTGGGCGTTCCTACTCATGGCTGTGCCAGTGTCAGTCAGGCTGGGGATCCACCCTGGGATCCAGGTAGGTAAGCACAGATCTGTGCTAGCTGCTCACCCAGCCTCTGCCAACAGCACTGGACTATGGGATCCTGCCAGGATCTGCCTGTGGGAGGATACAGATGGAGGGGGTTGAACTACTCTCTTCCAGCTGGGATCAAGGGCAAGGAAAGGGGCAGCTCATCCCCCCAGGATGGAGCAGGACATATCAGCCTGGTGTCCCACCCCAGCTCCCTAGGGAGGGACCCTCTCCCTGGGGCCAGATCTGCCCCAAAGCACCCTGAGCTGCCTCACACTGATCACCGATGCCTTTCCTCAGCTCCTCCAGTCCTTGGATCTGCTTGCAGATGCTCACCTCAGCCTGGAGCAGTCCCTGGTGGTGCACTTCGTACTCCAACCACAGATGACTGAGTAACCTGGCCTCAGCTTGCACTGTCCCCATCACCCCATACCATGCATGCTCCTGGGGACGTGCAGCAGCAGCAGCTAGGAGAGCTGGCGGTGCTGCCAGCCCGCCTGTGGAGCAGACAGGGGCAGGATGGCCAGGGCTTCCCAGGCAGGGAGCCAGGCTGAGCACACCTGGCAGGAAGCGGTGGTGCCGGCAGGGAAAGGCAGCCGGAGAGCTGCCGAGAGGTGAAGGGGTCACCCCGGGGAAGAGCGGGTGGTGAGGCCAGGACGGCCAAGCATCCCAGCCCAACTCAGCCCAGCTCAGCACGGCACGGCACTCCTCCCAGTGCCGCTCTGGCCCTGCTGCAGGCAATGTTTTCCTTTCCCCCTGACTTTCGGGGCCTTTCCAGCAAGCAAATGTCAGGCGCATAAAGAGCGGCACTGTGAGCGGAAGATGGAGCGAGAATGCCTGCCCGCGTCCCTCCGTAAGTGCTGTCTCACACTTCATCAAGGCAGCCTTTGCAAGCAAGGCACCCGCTTAACAACCAGCAGTCTATGCTGGCTGGTGACCGCAGCAGCCCCGCCACTCAATACCCTTTTCTTTTCTCCTTGTGCTGTTTTAGCAGCTTGGGTTACAGCTTTTCTCGCAGACACTGAGCAGAGGGGTGCAGTGGCAGCAGGGGCTCTGCATTGTGCTGCTGCTCTGCTGGGGTGGATGCGGGTCCCCCTGATGCGGGCATGCTGGGGCGGGTGTCCTGCCCTGCCGACCCACTGCTGCTTCCAGCTTCCAGGGATAAATCCCAGAGAAAGGAGGGTCAGCGGCAGTGCAGAGGTAGCGCAGGAGGCTGCAGCATCTCCTCCTCAGCCACGTGGGGACCAGCCCACCAGCAGCAGCCTGGGGCTTGGCAGAGGTCTGGGGGACATGAGGGGTTCCAGCCCGCAGTGGGCACAGCCCCTACCCCATCACATTTGGAGAGAGGCCATCCCACAGCAAACCCATAGGCATCTGAGCCGTCCCACTGTCCAAGTGCCAACAAACTCCCTGAAAAAGAGTGGGGTCCAGCAGAGCAGCCCTTGTTATAGGCTTGCCTCCCTACCTGGGTGACCCTGCAAGGAGCTGAACATGGCTACCCAGGGGCTGAATGCCGCTGCCGGTGGCACCCCCAGCTCCAGCCTGATCATGGGCACTTGTCATCCTGTCCAGCAGTCTGTAGGGTGACAGCAGCAGAGCCTCTGGAGCAGCTGACATTGGGTGCCAATTTGGGAAGGGAGCTGGGCAACGAGGATGCCCTGAAGAGCAGCAGGTCCCAGCATGCCAGGACTTGTGAGGACTTGATGCTGGCTTCCAGGAAGGCAAAGCCGCAGGCTGATGGCACCTACTGGCATCACCTCTGCCATCCTGACCCAACACTGGCATGGGGTGCCTCCTCCAGGGGCCAATGCAGGCAGGAGAGGGCCTGGGCAAGCCCAGGAGCAGAAGACATGAAGACCTGGTGGCCAGGGTCCCTCCTGTCCCATGGGGACAGCTCAGGGACCCCTCTTCTCTGCGAGGAAGTTGGGTGGCTTGCACTGTCTTGTTATTGTAGGGTGGCTCGATGGATATGGACACATCACACAGGCTTATTATTGTAGGGTTCCTCTGCAAAGCATGCCAGCTCATGAGGGTTTATTATTGTCTGTCCAGGAAAGCTGGACACATCGCGCTGGTTTGTTATTCTAGGGTTGCTCAGGAAGACCGGCCAGCTCATCCCAGCTTGTTATTATTGCACAGGGCTTGTGGGGGGCTGGCCGGGAAACTTCCTGCAAAGTGGGATGATGGAAAGGGAGCCACACCTAGTGAATCACAAGGATGCTGTGTGGTGATAAGGAACAGAGAGGGGTGGGATCCAGCACCCAGTCTCCACCCGGTGAGGACAGGCCACTCATTCATGGGCACACTTGCGGCTCCCCTGGGACCCATGGGGCAGCGGGGCTGGTAGAGGCGGCAGGAGCATGGGTCATGGCTGGGGACTGGCAGAGCAGCCTGTAGACCCCTTGAGAAGTGAAATCTTGGGATGGCAGGGGAGACCCAGGGGGATGCTGCACCCAGCACATCCCTAAACCCAGCACACAAAGGATTAGCTGAGCTAACAGGGCCCAGAGCGGAAGCTGGAGCTGAGCCAGGAGGGATTAGGGGTTTGGGGGGGAATCTGGGTGCGTTCAGGACTGGGCTAATCAGGAGGCAACAACTGCTCCACCCCAGTGGCTTTGCAGTTCCTCCCAAATACAGGTGCAGCCGAAGAGACAGCTCCTGGGGATGCTGCCCCACCATCACCCGAAACCGCAGCAGAAAGCATTGCTGCATGGGGCAGGGGGGCAGCAGGCCTCACCCCTGGGCTGGTGCAGGTGGCTCCCCTGGCACACGGCCCTGGCAGGGCTGGCTCTGACATGCCCCAGTGGCCCTGGTACTGTCACTGGCACAGCCACTGAGTCACTATCGCTTCCCCCTGCTCCATGACAGCCCGTGTTTCCCAGCCCCGGCAGCCTGTCAGTGTCCCTGCAGGCAGTGCCCAGCTGTGCTGGTGCCCAGGTGTCCCTCCGACAGTGCCCAGCTGTGCCGGTGCCCAGGTGTCCCGCGGGCAGTACCCAGCTGCTCAGCACAGATGTTGGTCCCTGGCCAGGCAACAGGATTGAGTGTCAGGCGAGCTCTCCGTGCAGAGCAGCAGCGGCAGGAGGCCAGGCTGCCCTGCGAGCACACAGCCCTTTCATTCATGGCAAAAAATAGCCCCCCGGGGTGTGGTCCTCCTGGAAAAGCCCCCTCCAGCCTTGGCCAGCCCATGTTTATTCAGTACGAAGGGGGGACACACTGCCCTCCCCCGCCCGCCAGCCCTGTGCACCATCTCCCTGCCAGAACGGCTGCTCTTGGACTTGGTTCCCCAGGCCTCCCCGCCCCCCCCCCCCCCCGAGCCAAAACACACAGGCTGGGGCGGGGGGTGGGGGGGTGGGAATGGCAAACCCCTAAAAAGCACTGGGTTTGTCTCCAGGAGGAGCAGCCTCTGGTGATGTCATGAGAATTTGCGAGTGGCCACATAAAAGGGACTCGCTGCCCAGGAAATCCACAGGTCCATGCTCCACCAGACAAGCCAGTGATTCTTCAGTGGGCCAGGAAGGAAACCTCGGGGAGCCTGAGCCAAGCCTGCCGTTGTCCCAGGGATAGATCCTGCTCCCAGCCCCACATGCCCCCAGGGTCCCCAACCCTGCCCTGAAGTCCCCCTGTATCCCATTCTCAGCATCTACAGTTCACAGCAACCCAGTCCTTGCCCCCAAATTGGTAGCCCTCCATACAAGTCCCTGCCCTGTGGTCCCCAAGGCACCAAGACTCACCCTGTTAGGCTCCCAGCATTCTAATCCCTGTTCTGCAGCCTCCAGAGTCCAGACCCCTGCCCCACAGACCCCAGACCCTCTCCCTCCGCTGGCCTGGGGGACAGCACCCCCATTTCCATGGTGATCTATCAGGCTGGGAGAGGCAGGTGATTTAGGGCCAGGCAGCACTGCCACCAGACAACAGGGATGCAGCAGGGCAGGGGATTCTCTTTCGTGAGGGATTACACTCAGGACAGCTGGGAACACACAGACACAGCTGCCCAAGCCCCCTCCCCAAGAGTCAGCCTGGATCTCGCCCCGCTCTTGCAGGCACTGCAGACATGGGCTCTGAAACTGAATCCGCTGCCCAGGGCTTCCCCTCCCCATTTCCCACGAGCCCAGGACACAGTGGCTGGAGTCATGGGGAAGCTCTGCCTTCCTCCTCCCCGTGCAGGAGACATCCCTGGGCTCCCACCCAAGCCCAGGGTCCCAGGTCTCTAACCCACTCTGCCCTGCATGTCCCAGCCCCACCATGGATACTGCATCACATAGGAATTGGTGACAGACCAGCCCCATCGCCAGCTGCAGCCCAGAAGGAACTGAGCGGCAAGTGAAGATCAGGGTGGCTTTGACTTCCTGCTCCCAGTGCCTCCCATGCATCATTTTAGGAGGCTGCAAGCATCCAGCCTGTCCACCTGCAACCTGCCCGTGGAGACACTCTCCTGCTCCACTTGCTCCATCTCCCCTTGCACAGGTGCAAGGTGACAAAACCTCTCTGCATCCCCAAAGATGCCTGGTGGCCAGTGCGTACCCCAAGGTGGTGTCGTGGCACATGGGGACACTGGCTGCAAAATCCTCTGGGGAGCAATGGTCACAGGCATCTTCACAGCATGGTGCTGGGGTGGAGGGCTCTCTGAGGCCAGCTGAGCGGCGACAAAGGATCCTGTGACTGAGACCTCACACTGCCCTCAGCAGACAGAGGCTCTTTGCAAAAGGGCCAGCTGCGAGCAGACCACAGCCTGGGACATCTAGGATGTGGGACATCTCCATCCTGATGGTACCCAAATCTGTCCATGACAGTGCTGGCCTCACAGAGGTGACTGGGCCAGTGGAGAGGAGACAGGAGCCTCCAGAGTCAGTGCAAGGCTTGCAGGGCTGTTCCCTCTTCCCCGGGGAGCAGGGTTGGATGTTTGCTCCCACTGTCCCTATCCTAGCAAAGACAGGAGACTTAGTCTCTGGGACTGTCAATCAGGCACTTTTTACCAGAGCTAAAAATGCACTCACAGAAGAAAAACAAAATACAAACACAAAACAAAACAGAGAGGTGAAAAATTCCTTGACATTTCTCTCCTGGAGTCCCCAGGGCCGGCAGAGAGGCGAGAGCCCCCAGCGTTTGTCAAGCAAACACTTTCACACCCTTGGCCGTGCTCGGCACGCTGCCGCTGGAATGCCAAATATATATTTAAGCCCTGCTCATCAAAGGAGTCTGTTCGGAGTTGGTCTCGGGCAACGTGCATGTGGGTTTGGCCTGCAGAGAAAACCAGAGACGCTGAGAACATTTCTTGGGGATGGGAGACAGCTCGCGCGCGCACACACACGAGATAAATGACAACCTCCAAGGTCATGTGGCTGTAAGGTCGCGGGCTGGGCACGAGATACCTGCCTGCAACGGCACTCACCCTTATCAGCTCCTGTCGCACCACAGGGTGGGGATGTTTAGGCTGGAGGGAGGCCAGCAGCCATTCTGCATTCCAGCGTGCTCTAAACTTTGTCAAAGCTAAATGAGCTCAGCCAACAAAGCCAGAGTCTGGGAAGACGAGCAGGAAGCGACACTCTGGGAGAGGACAAGCTTGCGGGCTCATGGAGGGCTGGTTGGGGCTGTGCACCCCGCGAGGAGGTGATGAGTATCCTCAGCTTGGGCACAGCACTGTGCAACAGCGAGGCGCAGATACAGTGCTCCTGCAAGTCCAGGGCTGGTGCTTGCTAGGGTGCCATGGCATCCCTGGCTGCTGCACAAATCCTGCTCTGCATACCCCCCGGCACTAGTTGCTCCAGGCAACCAGCACCAGCCCTCCCGCAGGGCACTACTGCTCATCTGCTGCCGAACCAGCCCCGGCCCCTTGCTTGGAGGTGCCGAGGGCAGGGGGCTGCCGGCTGTCTGCCCCACAGCTCTTCCTCCCAGCTATGACTTTGCTGGAACAAGCTTTCTGCAGACAGCAAGGAGCACTTTGGGAGCAAGGCTGCAGGCAACAAAGGGGAGAGCCTTTCTGCAGGGACCACTCCTGCCCCTCAGGTCCCTTCCTCAGGAGCATCTGATGGCCCGGCGACCTATGTCCATCTCATGGATTATCTCAGAGTCAGAGAGATACAGGAGTCTCTGCCTCCCTCCTCTTCTGCACGGAGTTTGCTCCCAGCCATGGGGATGCTGTGACATTTGAAAAGACCCAGTGCTGGCTGCAGCCAGGAGTAGAGATGCTCCTGCCCCACCTCTGAAGGCAGGTCTGGGAGCTGCCACACTTGGGCTGGAGGGCAGGGCAGAAGCTCCATCTCCAGAGATGATGGACTGGGCTTTCCCTCCTCTGTCATCGCTCCATCCAAGAGCAAAGAGGTTTTAGCCTAAATCTTATACCTAATCCCAGCTGACAGAGCTGCAGGTCGGGGTCTAGCCAGGGGCTGGAGCCAGCCAGGGCAGGAGAGATCATTGCCACAACCAAACAGAGCACACCAGTGCTGTGAAATCAGGCATTACGCGCCTGTCACCTGCGGCAGGACCAGCCCGTCAGGCTGCCAGGGAGCCGCTCTGGTTACGGCAGGGGTAATCCCGGCACTGGTGGGGCCTGACCCTGCACAGCCGTGCCCCCCAAGATGGGTTCATCTCCAGGTGAGGGGAGGGATTGCTGGGCCCCGGGTTGGATTTCAGGCACCTGCTGCTAATAAAACACTCTGTCAGGGCACCTTCGCCTTCTCAGCCCTTGGAGAGAGGGATGGGGTCCCTGAGGTGCTGGGCAGGGGGTCACAGAGGGCTGGAGGAGCCAGGAGCCATGGCCCTGACCCTGGCCCATGCTGCGCCCTTCCACCCGGGCGAGCAGACCTCCCCTTGCCGCTTCAGCCCCATCCATCTCTGTCCTGCCAGGTTCATCTGCTGCAGCTTGCGTCGCTCCCTGTTTTTGAGGGCAGGGACCCCAGCCTGTGCTGGCAGCATGATGCTCCAAGCCCCACCATCCTCCGTGGGCAATGAAGAGCAAAGACCTCCCTGGCTCCAGAGACTGCTGCTTCTTACAGCCCCCTGCCCACTCGTCACACCGCTCTTTCCATTCAGGTGTGCCTTGCTCCAAAGGGTTCACTCACCCTTGCCATCTCCAGACAGCAAAACCATGCCCTTTGGCTAAATACAGGGATTTTTAAAAGCCTCACCATTTTCATCACTGTTTTTCTAGGCATTTTCTTCCATGCAGCACTATCTGTCAGCAGCAGCACTGGAAAACAAGGTACCCAGAACACCTGCTTGCAGCTCCCCTCTGCTCATGCCAAATCTCATCTGTTTGCAGTCACTCTCTCCTGGACCACCATCCTCTTCAAGTCTAAAAACTGGTTTATCTTTAACCTTGTCCATAATAACATGCTCCAATATATTGTCTCCTATATGGTGCCAGGCTAGAAAATTCTCCTCCATAACTTCAGCTCCTGCCATCCCCACGGCCCTGCTCTTTGCCAGCCTTAAAGACATCAGAGGGCTTGGCAAGCCAGACTATGCTGACTCCTTGTGCCCCTGCCCTGCCTTGCTGGACCCCAGCCTTTGATGGGGCTGCTGGTTGGCTGGAGGGGGCAATTTCCAGAGCTGCTGGGGCACTGTGCAGGAGGACCTTCTTCCTCCCCAGCCAGGTCTTTCTGCAGCTTCAGGAGAATGAGGGAACTCTAGAACCACACCACCCCACCACCCCCCCTGCCGCCAGCTGCCATCGTCTCAGAACATGAGCCTGTCACCAGCAGACACAACAGTGATACTTGGGGAGCTGTTTCTTTGCTCCCCAACAACCCCAGCTCCTCCAGCAGCCCCAATACAGGGGGAGAAGGGTCCCCCCGAATCTCCTATGTTCACAGGAGCCAAGGCTGGGAGACAACCTCTCCAAACACATGGAAATTCAAAAGACAGCTCTCTAAGTAGACACCAGAGCCAAGGCGAGAACTGGGATGTTCCTCACCCTGCCTGGGCTGGCTCCTGGAGCTGGTACCCACAGCCCACTGCCTCCTACCAGGCTGCACATCTGCAGCCTCCACTCGTGCAGGAGAGCAGGAATCAATTACGGGGCTGGCAAAGGCAGGGCTGCTCTGGGGCTGGCAGGCGGCACCAGCTCCAGCGGCCACAGAGCACGTGGCATGGCACTGGAGGCAGCCCACTGACTGGCCCCGGCACAGATGTGCCACTGGCTCATGGGGAAGAAGCAGGGGAACCACTTGAAAGCCATGGTATGAAAGTGCTGGTAAACCAGGGCCACTCCTCTGCTCTTCTGGCTCCATGCATTATTTACCGTGCTCCAAGTGCCCACCCTGGGGGAGTTCAACCTCTGGGGTGCACACTTTTGCCAAGTCAGTCCTCCTGTCTGCCATGCAGCTCCCCGGACCCCCAGCAAGGTCTGAAAAAGGTCCTGGACTCACTTGATAGCTAAGGTGCTCTAAGGTGGGCTCTCCCAGCTGAGCCTAGGACCCAGCCAGCCACAGGGGCTCACAGCATAGCCACATCAGCCTGCACTGGAGGGATCAGCCTTGCATGCAGCACCCACAGACAACCAGCATGTGCAGCAGAAACATATGGACAAGCTCCACCAGACTGGTCTGGTGGCAAGGAGAGATCCAGCCAAGCCATGGTCACCCCTTGGAACCCCACTGTCAGTAACCCCAGGTGGCTGCAGCTGAGCTGGGGGTAGATGTCCCTGCTCTCTCCAGGGCTGGGTGGAAAGGCTGTGGGGAGGCTCCCCTCAAGCTTGTAGGCTGGTTTCCTTGTTGCATGGGAGGGTGTCAGGCCTTGGCCCCATGTCTCAGCACCCAGCACTTCCTGGGCATTTGCAAGGGCCTCCTGAGTCACTGCAGGCAGAGGACAATGGAGCTATGGAGCTTGCACTGGTGAAATGTGATTCTGCCAACACACACCTTGCAGGGGCTGCTGGAGTGCTGCAAGGAAGGCAGGCAGCAAAGAAGAATATTGTGAAGCAAAGAGTGCTTCAAAGAAAGCAGCAGCGTCATGCCCTCAGTGTCTCCTGAAGCACTGGCCCCACATCTTTGCTTCCTGCCAAGCAGCACGTGCAGGCACAGCTCTGCACCTAACCCCAGCTCTGTTGGCTGCAGCGTGGCAAGAGCAAGACATGGGGAGAGATGGTGGCACTCCCTGCGATGTAGCTGTGGGGTCACAGCCATCAGTGACTGCAGGACAGGGGACAAGGCAGACCCCTCCAACAGCCTCTGCAGCAAAGACACCCACCGCTGGCAGCCCCATGGGGCAGGACAACCATTGCAGTGGTGGCAGCAGCTGGGCGATGAGCCACGAGAACACCAGAGCACCAGGTCACACCGTGACAGCCAGGATGAGGACCCAGGCACTTGGAGGAGCAAATATGGCTGTAGCCCCATGCCTCCTCACCCCCCAAGCAGAGGTGCCAGGGCTCCCAGCATCTCCTGAGGGCTGCAGGGTGAGGATGCTGCTTCCTCAGTCCAGAACCCAATGGTGACCCCTGGGGCGGGGGGGGTAGGACCACGCTGACTGGGAGCAGGTGTCTGCTGCTGGTGCTCGCCCAGTCAGCGGCCAAGGAAGAGCTAAATTTATTCCACCAATATGTGGGCAGCAGGAGGGGACAGGGGGGATCCTCCAGCCCGTCTGCCCCATGCATGGCTCATGTCCCACTGCCCTCCTCGGCACTGGTGTGGCCGACTCTGCCCTGACACCAGTGACGGGAACAGAGCCCTTCTGGACTGTCTCTTTGGCACCCGCATGTCCTGATGACTGGCCCCGAGCGGACCCAAGTGCTTCCTCCCCCGACCACAGAGAGGAAAGTTTCCAAATTAAAAACCTAAAACTGGCAACAAGGTGCCCATGGCAGGAACCTTTTAAACTGGCCATTAAAGTTTATAAGTTAGACGGGCACCAGGAGCGAGTGGCGGAGCTGCAGGAAAACAGCCGCCCCTCCTTGAGCAGCCTAACCACGGCTGTCCCCAAAGCCGCAGGGCTGACGTCACGGCATGACTTCACCTCCATCACCCACCGCCTGGCCGGCCCCAGCCCCGTGTTTACCCCTGCCCGTCCCGCCACTGTCCCTCGCAGCCCGCTTTACCCTTTGAGGTTGGTCGGCAGCCCCGGGGCCTGGCGAGGAAAAGAGCAAAGAGAAGGAAACCAAACTCAGCGCCCACAAGGCGGGCTGCAAAACACGGAGCCCCAGCAGCTGCGCTGCGGGGATGGTGGGCTCCGTCCCAGCCCTCCCGTCTCTCCCCGGGCTCGTCTCCCCCTTCCTGTCCCCAAGCTGCTGGGAAAACTCTGGCAGCCATGGCTGTGCCCGCTGTTAGTCTCCCATTTCCCCGCAGATAACACATTCTGTGTGGTAGCAGGGCAGGCAGGGGGAGGGTATCGGACCCAGCCTGGTGTCCTGTCCTGCCCTGCCCTGGGATGCTGGGATGCACTGCAGGTACCTGAGAGGACCCAGCCTCCATCCCAAGGGGCGAGATGCTGTGGGGTAGGTGAGATGCACAGCCTGACCCTGATCCCAGCTGGGAACACATGTCGAGCCCCAGGGTAAAGCACAGCACAGAGTTTCAGCTAGAAAAACTTTGGGAGCAGCAGAAACAAGGAGCCTCAGGTGCCTGGGCACAGATTAGGGCAGCACCGCTCCCCTCTCCACTGCCAGCGTGGGGGCAATTCAGCTCTAGACCTCTCAAAGAGAAGCCACCAGCCTCGGTGAGGTGTTGCAGGAGTGTGTGGGATGCAGGTTTGCTTTGCACAGCAGGGTGGGAGGGCAGACAGAGTGGGATAAAACACCATGGGTAGTGATGCTGGAAGAGCCCTGTAAGAAACAACCCAGCTGTTTTCAGAGTGGCTGTGCATGGGGGCCTGTGCTGAGCACTCTGAACCCTGTGCAAAGCCAGCACTGTGCGCTGGAACTGGCCTGAACAATGTGCTCAGCTCAGAGACACACATTGCCAGAACAAGGGTGAGAGCCACAAAGCCACATGGGTTCAGGAGGGGCAAGGCCGGGGGCTGTGCGGCCGCAGAGCTGCCTGCAGCAAGCCCAGGGCACCAGTCAGAACAGGCTGGGAAAGCCACCATCCCTATCGGCTGCTGTTTGGAGCCTCACGGGGCACATTTTGCCTGCTGTCACCTCCTGGAGAGGTCTGTGGGTTGCATTTATAGACTTGGCCATAGACCCTGGTCCTTGTCCTCTGGGTTGCACAGTGCTGTCCCTGCATCCGGAGCATCACTGGGAGCAGGGAGCTGCACCAACCCCCTCTGTGCCCCAGTGAGTTGGTGCATGTACGCAAGCTGCTCGCACGCCTCCCCACAAGCATTGATCCATGGGAAAGCGTGCACACATGCACACACACACACAAAAACACGGCAGCCTCTGCAAACAACTGCTTGTTAAGTTAAAATTAAACTCTGCACAAATATTGACCTTTGGAGGGGACACAAACTCTGCCGATATATTTACCAGCTTTATAAATGGGCCTGACCACAGTGCCCTATACGCTGAGATGGAGGAGATGAGGACTGTGGAGGCGCTCAAACATCAAACGAGGTGCATCTTCCCCCTTCCCTGAATGGGGATCTCCCCAGAAAATGTCACTGTGCTTCCCAGCTGCACCCCACCCTCCCCAGAGTCCCCACTCGAGCCTGAAGGAGGATGGATGGTGGGCACGAGGATGAGCTGGATCTACTTTTCACCCCAGATCATGGTTTCTCGGGGGAGCAGCCAGCAGCTCATGGACAGCCCTGGAGCACCCCAGGGAAGCTCTTGTCCCCTCTGGGCTTGTGAAGTTGGTCCAGCAGAGCAGTCCTGAAGCTGCCCCTCCTCTTCCAACCCTTCCATACTTCACTGACCAAAGCCTTAATGTCTGGCACCCCCTGCCAAACCCCAGCTGCCCAGCATCTGGGCAGGCTGCTCTGCCCATGAGTCCATGCTCCCTCCACAGAGTGCCCAGCACATCCTGGGGGCTCCCATCTCTTGAGGGGGACCCAGAGCTCAGGGCTCGGTCCTCTATCTGGGAAGGCTTTGGGAGCTACAGAAATGCCAGCAGCCTGCAGCCAAGGGGACAAAAAGCACTTGGCAACTGAAATGATGCAAAGAGAAGGCACAGCACTGCTCTGTGGTGGAAAGTCACCCCTTGCAAACCCACCAGATTTCTCAGGAGGGGTCAGCGTTCCCAGCTGAGCATACTGGGGGATGCAGTGGGACTGGAAAAATACTTAGGGCAAGGTGTTTCCCCAAGGATGGCTAAATCAGCTCGGCTGTCATGGGAGAAGAGGCAAGCTCTTCTCACAGCCTACACCTAGGGTAAAGCACAGGAGGCAAGTTGGAATAAAGGGTGGCTTTTGTAGGCAGAAGATACAAATGGGGTAGCATAGGAGGCAAGAGCATTTCCTAATTATATTAAACTCTTCAGGGCAGTTGGAAAGACTTTTGAGCGCAACAAGTTGCTGTTGAACAGCTGGGCAATGAAGGAGGCATGAAATCAGTGCTGATAAATGCAGCACAAAGGACATGGGGAGCAACCCCAGCTAGGCAGCGCACAGCACAGGGGAGACATCCAGACATGCAAGGGGAACACACCAGTCCAGGGCTCGCAAGAGAGAAGAGGACCCCGCACACCTTGAGGAGACCAGGATGAGGCCAGCGTGCGTGGGCTGCCACTGCCCCTCAGTCCTTGGCCAAAGGGGATGACAGGGCAGTGGGCACAGGGTCCCACTGAGCATGGATCAGCAGGCAGCAATGCTCAGCATGTGAGAGGGATGATGGAGGGTGGATTTAGAAGATGGCATGATGGTAGCTGAGCATGCAAACCTAAGGCTATGCATAGCCAGGAGAGGGATGCAAACAGGGTGTGCATGCAGCAGGCACAACTCCTGCACCAAAAACAATGTGTGCGCTGGCTGGGCAGTGGGAGGAAGGCTTGTACCCGCATCAGCCTGGCCCTAAGGATGCAGGGAGGAGAGCACGACACATACAGCAGGGGATGCCCAAGTTCCAGCTCTCGGAAATACTGAATAGAGTCTTATTCAGGCTAATGTAAAACACTGTTAAAACACACAAAAATCCTTTGAGTAATGGGCGAGCGGGAAAGAGGCATCTATAATTAACAGTAACTGTTCGAGACGGTCGCTGCCCAGAGACGTGTACTGTGCAAAACCACTTGAAAAGGCCTCGTCTGCAAGGCGAAGCCTGGGGTTTTTCAAGAAGCCCGTCATGTAACGATCCTGGCCCTTCCAAAATAATTTTGCCATATTAAAAAAACGCAAAACCTCAGCTTAATCGCCCTGCAGCACTGGGACTGGAGAGCTCTGAGAAGAGGGGAAGGGAAGCACAACCGGCTTCCAATTAGAGCCTCGTTAGAAAGGAAAGCTGGGGAGCTATTAGAGAGCCATCCAGCAGTGAGCTGAGTGAGCTGCCTGGAGACCCACTGCAGGAGGGGTGTCCCCACCAGTCTTGCTCCTTCTGCACCCTTGGTGGGGTGCTCTGGGACCCCAAGGGTGGCATGGTCCCCACTGTGAGCACTTGGCCTGAGCAGATGGAGAAGAGGTTGCTGTAGTTGCATGCCTAAAAGTCCCCTGGGAAGTTCTGGCCCTACACAGGGCAGGGTTTGGGGATGCTCATGGAGCTGTGCAGGAGACACCAGGGAGGGGAGAAAGGAGAATTGGTTAGAAGGATGCTACAGCGGGAGAGGGGAAGTGAAACAGGAGTCTGTGGGCTTCACTGCTTCCTCCCACCCTTGGAGGCACAGAGCTGGGGCCAGAGACAGCCCCAGCATGCCTGGCCCTATGATACCAGAATGAGGTCCCGGCTCTGCCAAGCCCCTGGGTTGCAGCTGTGGGGGGAGAGGATAGTCCCGCTATGAGCACATCCATCCTCCTGCCCTGCACACACACCTTGCCACTTTCCCTGGCACCCTGGGTCTCCATCCCCTCCCACACAGAGCAGTGCCTCCCAGTGCCCGTTGTGCCTGCAGCTGAAGCACGGATCATGCAGTGGCTACAGCCAGTCATTGAGGTGACAGACCCTGGACAGATTAGTGAGAGTGCCAGAGCATCATTGCCCATCGCACTGGTTCATCCACTCCTGGCCTTTTGCTTCACCAGCTCTGGCTTTAATTGTTGTGCCTACCAGCCCTGCCTGCCCAGGCCAGGGCACCAGGCACCCACTTGCTTGCCTGCAGCCTGGCTTTGGGGCCAGGCGGGCAGGAGGCACACACGCTGCCTGGAGCAGTCTCCCCTTCACATCCCACAGCCTGGGACCCATCCAACATAAAGTTAATTTCTAACCATGGGTAACCACCAGTGCCCGAGCTGGGATGATTTATCCCCTATCTGCCTGGGTCAGATTTATGAGCTACACATCCCCTAGGCTGTGATAAAGGCCATGTCTGTGCTCCTCCACCACCACCCCTTCCCATAGCCCCTCCGTGTAGACTCACTGCCCCCCGCCCCCCTCCCCATTTACAAGCCTTCCCCCAGCACGGAAACCTGACAGCCCACAGAAGAACAGTAAACAGCACAGAAAATAGCACATGCTGGAGGCCAAGGAGAGACATGCCGGCTGGGGAAGCCACAAATGGTTCCTGCTTTCAGGACCTGTTCAAGAAAACAGAGTGGGATGTACCCTAGGCTCCCACCAGCCTTCAAAATGGGAGAGGGGAGCTGCTATTAATAGCTGAGCCAGGGCACTGCTCACATGCAGGGCTGGGTTGAATGATGCCACAGCCGTGCTAGGGATGGCCGAGCAGCAAGGAACAGTCCCTGTGGCATTGGCCACAGGCATCACTGGATGGCAGTGAGCATTTGCTCTACAAATGGGAATTCACATGCAGCGTGGAAAATTCCTTAGCCCACCAGTCCAGTGAGAGGCCAGGGAACTGGGTACCCAAAGTGGCACCAGTGCTGCTATGTTTGACCCTGGCAAGCAGCACTTTGCAGGGGGTGCTGAGGGAGGGCTCATCCCTGCACCCATTTGCCCTTATCCACCCTCCCCTACAGTTGGTGCTGGGCAGCCCAGTGCCTGGGCGCGATGTTATGGGGATGCCCCAGATTTGCACTGCAGGCTGCTCCAGGGTCTGATCATGGTGGTGACAAAGGCATGTGTCACCTAGCTTCTTTTTAAACAAGGTCTGATGGTTCTCCGCTTGTACCAGGAACACAATCAGCCCCTGAGCAGTGCTGGGTATTACTGCAGTGCTGGCAGCCTCCACAGCATGCCAAAATGTGTGGAGAGCCATATGTACATGGCTCCATTTTCTGCCTCTCTGCCAGCCAGAGGCTGCTTTGCCAGAGCTCAGATGATCTGCATGCATGGTGCTAGCCAAGCTGCTCCAGAGCCTTGTGCAGCAGTGTCACTGCCCCAACAGCCAGGATGGCATCACCCTTTGCACCACCACCATCTCCGCAGCCAGCTGGATGCACAGACCAACAAGAGAGCAAACAGGCTGGATCCTGGCAACCTGGCCATACAGGTTGTGGTCCTGAGCTGCCCCGAGCAGTCCAGCCCAAAGCAGCCCCCTGTCAGTGGCAGCCAGCTGGGGAGGGAGCAAAGGGCAGCAGTGACAGGGGGTTTGCAGGATGAAGCTAAAGGAGCAGAATTGATAAGGCTGGGGGCAGCATCTCGGCTCCCGGGGCAGGCACTGCCAGCTCCCCACCGTCCCCCAGCCCTCTGCAGCAATGATAGCGGCAGTGCCGGCAAGGGAGAGAAGAGAGCCTTGTTCTGGGGCCAAGACTAAGGCGATTCAGTGCTCTGCTCCCCTGAGGTTTCTCGGGTGAAACCTGGCTCTGTAATGGCTGTGTCTGTAAAACGTATGGAAATGCCCATAAAACCTGTATCAAATGCTATATGGATATATATGGATATATGGAGAGAACTATGAAATTAGGAGCACGCGGGGAATTGGGGCAGGACGGCTCCCTCCGAGCCGTAAAAACACACAAGTGAAAGGCAGGGGAGGCAGCAGCGCCGGGAGCTGTGCAGACAGGCCGGCACGGCCAGGAGCCAGGGGAAGGGCACCCCGGGTCCGCACTGCGTGGCCCTGCAGAGACTTGTGCCCATGGAAAGCCTGTGGGACAGAGAGACCTCTCCATGGGCCTGCATGGGACAGGCCCCTTCACAGGGCTGGGGAAGCCCCACCAGGGTCCCTCAGCAGCCCGAACCCTTGCTGCGGGCAGGGCCAGGGGAGCCTGGCTACAGCAAGACCTCAGTGATACCCCTGAACTGGAAGCAGCTTGAAGGGGGAGATGCACAAAGGTCTTTGCTGTGGATGACAGCAGCCCACTGTGGTATCAATGTCTAGATCCACTGGGGGCCTAAGGCAGGACAGGGAAGAGTGCAGGGGCAGTGGGAAAATAACCACTGATCCCAGTTGGAAAAAAACAGGCAGCACTGGCTGAGCACAGCAGAGCAGATGGTAGCAGCCTCAGAGATGCAGCAATCTGTATGTCCCTTCAGGGATGCCATCAGCATCCTCTCATGTATACCTGCCATGAGCCAGTCAAGCCCCTATGATCCTATATAGCAGACACACATTTTCCTACAATCCCCTCACTTTGAGAGCTGAGCTTTTTGAAAACTCTCTAATATCAACAGGAAAATCATAAACAAATAAGCAGACAGAGGGCCCTTGCCAAGGAGTAAGCATTAAATGATGAGAGAGGTGAGCCATGACAGTTTGCTGTCACCACTGATGCTGCTCCCTGCACTGCATGAGGCAGCACCCAGTTGGCTCCAGTCCTTCTTGCTTTGCCCTAGCAGGGACTGGGGAGCTGGGCCCCTATACCTAGCCCTCTGCCACTCCCAATGAAACCTTTCACTCCTTGTAGCCTTCCTAAAGCAGAAAAAAGGCCCAGAACCCTCAAATCTGTGGCCTAACCCCACTCCCTGCCTTGATCCATTTGCCCTGACAGCAATGAGCATGGAGAGACCTGTGCAGCAGGATCCAGCTCCAGGCATGTCCCTGCTCCTAACCCACACGGGGCTGATGCTGGGGATGGGGGAAAGCTCCTTGGCTGCTCCACTCAGCATCCCTGCTGCATGACAGCCACTGCATGGCTCCCTGCTGTGCCGCTAACCCAGGTGAAAGTGCAATGCTGGTACCAGCCCCACTGCCCAGAAGCATCTCTGTCACAGAGGCTGCAGCCAGGGCGATGCAGAAATGCAGTGCGAGAGCTGCAGACAGATGCAGTGCTGGGGTAGCAGGGTTACAAAGTCAGAA
The DNA here is from genome assembly GCF_023634085.1 of Falco cherrug. NCBI lineage: Eukaryota > Metazoa > Chordata > Aves > Falconiformes > Falconidae > Falco > Falco cherrug. The sequence goes on along the minus strand of NC_073704.1, from coordinate 25,743,576 downwards.
TGCAGAAATGCAGGGCCAAGGCTGCAGTGACACAGTGTCCGGGACGAATTATTGTGGCGCTGATGTTGCAGATGCAATGCTGGGGCTGCACGGTTCCAAAGCCGGGATGCAGGAACGCAATGCCAGGGCTGCGGTGATCGCCGTGCCCGGGACGCCGAGGCGCGGTGCCGGCGGCTGCGGGCAGTGCGGCGGCCGCTGACCGGGGACAGGGCGCCACCTGCCGCGCCCCTGTCACACGCCGGCGCACGGAGTGTCCCCAGACCCTCCAGCACGGAGCCAGCCGCCGTGCCTAGCCAGGAGGGCGCGGGGTCCCAGCTACGGGCAGGGAACGTGCTGCCCGCTCTGCTCACCCCTCTGCCCTTCCACCTGCCGGCGTGACAGCCCGGAGGGGTCCCAGCCCCGCGCAGGATGGGTGCGGGACAAGGCTTGGTGCTTGCGGGGTGCAAGGGCAGCCCGCAGCACTGCATGGTGGGGGGGATGACAGCACTGAGATGTCCTGGGGACTGCAGGCACAGCTTAGACAGCCTCGGCTGACGCGCATTTTGCAGCAGTGTGACGGTGATGAGGATACAAATGCTTCCAGGCTGTCTCCTTTGGGCCCCAAGCCCCTAGCGCCGGGGCTGAGGGGAGTTTGGCTTGTCCTGCAGAATAAATCCAGGAAGCAGGGCAGTTAGGTGCCCATGCAGGGGGACATCAGCAGCAAAACAGTCAGAGAGGGGGAGAGGTATGGAGGGGATGGGATGGAGCATTACAGGGTATGGATGTACCTGAGACCCTCCTGGCTCTCTGCTCCACATCACCAGGTTCAGAGACTGCCCAAGGGCTACCAGAGACACTGGGCAGCTTTGGGGGGTTTAGGAGGTGTCCTACCAAGGCAGGGGTGCCAGGCAGGACAGGGCTGCAGGGGCTGGAGACCATGCCAGACTGCAGCTGGGAGCAGGGACAACAGAGAGTCACTGTTCCCAGGTGCTACCCGTGGGTCTGCTCAGCTCTGAGCTCAACTGGGCAGCCACGAAATGGGGCAGCACCCAGGGAGAGCAGGTCCCCAAATCCCCACAGCTCATCCTGCACCAGCAACCAGGGCCCTCACTCAGCCCTGCCCAGCGGTGAGTTGGCACCTCTGGCTCTGCATGGTACCACCTCCCCAGGCACCACACCACCAAGCAGGTGAAAAACATGCAGGGGCTTCGAAGTCGAGGGATGAGACATGAATATGGATGAGGCCAAGTGGGCTCATGAATACTAATGCTTGTTGTAGCTTTCAGGAACATCAACACGGCACAAAGATCTAATATTACTCTTGGCCATGCAAATGGAGCGATATCCTCACATCAACTCTGCCAGGACCATGCCAGGCATGCCCCAACTGGCAGGGCCAGGGTGGCATGTCAGTTCCCCAGCCCATGTCCTCAGGCTCTGTACTCCAGCTCCTGGCAGCCTGGGGGAGTGGGATGGGAGCCCTGCTCTCTCTGCAACCCTGAGGTCCCGAAACGCAGGGAGCAGGAGCCAGGCAGGCAGGGAGCTGACTGCTTTGTGACTGTGGCACCTGTGCTGTGCCAGGCACGTGTGGCTGCAGCACCCCAGAAGCCAGCCAAGGGATGTTGCCTGACAAGCAGGGATGTCCATGGGGCTGGCACACCCCACGGCTGGGGAAAATTGCACTGACTGGCTCCAGTTCCTCTGGGCAAGGGTCAGCCCACGCTGGCAGGGTCTACATGGACCAGCAATGCTTTAAAAAGTATCATTGATGAGGGTTAAGAGCCAGAGGGAGGATTCCCTAGGGAGGTGGCAGTGCCTGAGCATGCATTCAGCCATGCTACCAGCAGGCTCCAGGGGAAGGGAGGGCAAGCAGGGTCATGAGAGGCATGAGGATGTCAGGTGGGATGTGACCACACTTGGGCAGGACAGGACCTGGGGAGCAGCTGCCCTGGGGTTTCCCAAGGACCAGAGAGCTCCTGGGCTGGGACCTGAAGAGCAGCCATGCTGAGGGCCATGGGGATCTAGGGATGCTCCACCAGACCCATCCATCCTCCCTCTGCCCTGATATTCATCTGCATCTCCACCCAGCAGCCAGAGCACCCAGGACCACAGGGGACAGCCAAGCGCTGCTGCCAGCAGGGACATGATCAGGAAGGATTTTAGGGGTGTAAGCCTTTTGGCTTGGCAGAGCATCCCCACCACATTGCCCCAGCTCCAGGCTGGAGGGTGCTGTGGGCCACCTGATGCCCCTGGCGAGGCTGGCAACCCTGGACCAGCGTGGCAGCCGCGGGCACCGCAGCAGGCTCCCGCGCTCGGCCGGTGCAGTGCGAGGTCACACCCAGGCCCATGAACCCGGGCAGGCACAGGGGAGACCTTCTAGTCGCACAATTACTATATTATGTAGCGCTAATAAAAAAAAAAAAGGGGGGGGGGGAAGGCTTGAAGTTTTCTTAGTGCCACATAGTAAAGTATTTATAGAAAGCCAGGCGTGAATGGGCCGCTCACAGGCCACACTCCTCCTCGGCGTCAGGATCTCCAGGAATTATTCTGTGCAGTCACATTGTTGTATTCACCCAGAGATTGAGTTTAATTACAGACATGCGGGTGAACAGGCTGTCAGTGTTCCAGCCTTGCCGGGGAAAGGGCAACTGAGCTCCCTTTAATGAATGTATTTTAAAAAGACCCAAGGTTGAAATAGAGAGGGGGAGGAGGGGGGCTGGCAGAGGTAGCGCTGGGGATGGCGGGGATGGGGAGAAGGGGCCACTGAGGGATGTGGGGTACCGGCAGAGCTGTGGGAGCTCTCTGGGTGGGGGAACAGGGCTGGGATGCTGGGGAGAGGATGGGGATGATAGGCACAGGGTGTGTGGGGCACACAGATCAAGAGGCGCATGGCCCAGATGTGGCCAGAGCTGCTCACAGGATTCAAGGCCCCGAGCATCCACTCTGCGTGGGATGGCAGATCCCTTCGGAGACCTGGAGGAGCTTCCCAAAGAAAATGGGGGGAGTGGGGAGGGCTCCCAACTTATTACAGAGCAGGGTATAAACAGAACAAATAAATATAGAGCTGCTTTATTACAAGGCTGGCCAGCTCTGGTGGCTGGCTGATTACAGGGCAGGCTGCTCCAGCACTACGCAAGCCCAGACCTCAATAAAGGCCAGATTGGAGCTGCCTTTTGCTCATTGACAACTTCAGCGCACTCCCGCCGTGCCGCTCAGCTCCAGCACGCCGCTGGCTGCCCCCGCACCCCAGCACGGGGTGAAGGGGAAAATAAAAGCTTAAACAAATAGTGAGTAAGCAAGGAGCAGGGGCAGGCAGGATCAGCAGCCTTGCAGACAGGCACTAAAAATACAGTTTATTTTCCTAAGGAGCCAGCAACTTCCAAAACTGGAGATTTAAAAAAAAAAAAAAAAAAAAAAAAAGAATAAAATGCCATAAGAATTATAGATCCATGGCGGGGGTGGGGGAAAGACCCAAGAACAAGGAAAGAAAAACACAGTGATGAGTAAGACACATGCATGACGTACATAAATACACTGAGACGGAAATGCATAAGCCTCCTGCACACAGAGCCACACGCAGGCACACGCAGAGGCACACGTGTGGGGCCGGCTCCCAGCAGGGATGGAGCCAGCCCCCGCTCTCACCTCTTCTCTCGCCGGGGCAGCGGGCATTACCCTCCATACACACACACACATCTTTCCAGGGCTCAATGGACACTTTGTCTCGTAGTCCCCGGCGCTCTCTACACCTGGGCTCACAAGCCACCACCAGTGAGGTGGTGGTCACTGTCCCTGAGGGCTCCCATGACCACCTCGGTGCTGAATCCCTGGCACAAGCTACGGACCCCATGGTGGGGCAGAGGGTCGAGGCACAGACCCAGCCAGGCCAGGAGCCTCCTGGCCAGCAGCCAAGGCAGCCCCATGCCCGGGCAACTGGCCAGCGCGCCAGACCCCAGCATGCCCGCAGGAGATGAGGGAGGGATGAAGACCAGCACGTCTGTGGGCTGCGGGTCGGGAGGCTTTAAAGGAGTTGATTTAGTATTGTCTCACCTGCCCTGAAATGGGCACTTGAGCAAGGGATGGAGGTTGCCTCGGGTCATCATAGTGCTGAACAGAGCCCTTATAGCACAGGGCAGGAGAAAGGAGCTGCTTTGGAATGAGCCAGCTCCCCTGGGCACAGCTGGGTGGGACTGCGTGGTCCCACATGTCCCCCACGCACAGCTCTGCCAGGGAGATGCTCCCCCTCAAACACCTCCCACAGTGATGGATGAACATCACCCTGACCACCAGCTTCACTAAAGTCCCTACAGCACCTCAGCACCACTGCATGCTCCCCAGGGCAAGAACTGGGAGAACGGGCAGAGCTGGAAGGGAAAGCAGGCAGCTCCAGTGCTGCGCAGCCTTCCTCAGTGGTTTGCAAGGTTCCCTTCCCTGAAGGCATCACTGTGTGCCCCAAGGGACCCTGGCCTCCAGCCCTGCACACTGCCCACCCTACTCCACAGCACAGCCTGGTCATGGTGCTCTCGGGGAAGTCACAAGGGGCAAAGCAAGATACAGCAGAGCCCCAAATCTTCTTCCGTGCACCGCACAAGATGGCAACACCCAGACCACACCAAGGCACATGCCACCTCTGCGTTTCTTCTGCCCTCGCCATCCACCATCACCTGCATGGGCAGGTCCTGCACCAGGCACACAGTGCACAGCACACAGTGAGCCCAGGGCTGGCCAGGGCCACCGCGGCAGCCCCCACTGCTGTCTTCCCCCCTAACCCAGGGAGCGGAAAACGGATCTCTGCAAAGGGCAGCTCATGCGGAAGCTGTTCGCATCCCGTAGTGCGGGCTCAACGGGTGAGGAACAGGGCAGCTCCTGGGTCGCCGGGTTATCGGATGATAACAACCCAGCACAGCCTGAGCACGCGACTTCCAGCAATGCAAGGCTGCTTCCTTTGTTTTGGGAAAACAAGAGGGGAACAAGACTTTTTCTGGCACGTTCTTGCCCGGCCTGAAGCTGCCCCCCACTTGCACTGGCTTGGAGAGGAGCCGTTCCCTCTGTCTTGCTCCCGGCAGAAGGAGGGGGCACAGGCCAGCCCTCGCCCTTTTTGCCTTTCCCACCTCTGCGAGGAGCAGGGCTGGAGCCAGTGACCTGCCAAGCAGGTCCAGATGGTCATTCCTTGCATCTAATGGGGGTCCCAGCTGCCTCCCCAGTTTGGCTGTGCCATGGGCTTGCAGACTCACCAGAGACCCCTTGGTCCTGCCTGCACAAGCCCATCTCCCAGGGCTTAGCATCTGTGACAGGGCGATGCTAAGGCTCAGGGAGGCCAAGACACCCACGCTTTGGGCTGTGAGGACCCTACCACAGTAGAGTTAGCCCAATGCCTCCCCCTTTCCCAAATGCAGGGCTGAGCCCTGCATCAAGGCAGGGGAGCGGCACAGGGCAGCACAGGGCTCGGGCAGCCATTCCCACCTTCCCCTTGGCCCCACGGACTTGCTCCATCCCTGCAGTGGTACCCCCTGCTCCCTGGAGAGCTGTGGGTTTGATGGGGGTGTGGAAGCCCCCCCCACCCCTTCCCCAGCGGAGGAGGAAACATAATAAGAAAAATAAAATTTATAAGCAAGGCAGTAATTACAGTGTGGCTACAAAAGGCTGCCTCCTCAGGGCCATCATTATGTGGCTAAATTTAACGCCCTGCGTGGCTGCTGGGGGGTGGGGGGGAAGCCGCGTCCTGGGGCTCTGAGCATCCACACAGACGCCGGCTCTTGCTACCTTCCCTCCGTGCCGGCCAGGGCAGCACAGCTGAACGGCAGCCAAGAAAGCCATAAAGCAGGTCAGAATTTTTTTAATAGTCTATTTACCAAGATGCTGTTTTTACTGCCGAGGTTTCTCTCGTTTTATCTCTGGCTTTCCCCCCCCTCCCCTCGCTCTCTCTTTTCCTGACTCCTGAACAGGCTGGACTGTATTTTCTGTTTTATGTTCCTCTCTCTCACTTGCTCTAAATACTATTTTCAGAACTCTAATTTTATACGGTATGTCCCTTTTTTTTCTTTCTCTCTCTCTTTTTTGGTAAATATTTGCCATGACTAAGCCAGGACACATCCCGTTTAAAAGGCTCCCATCCCACAAAACATCAGCCCTTTAATGACATGAATCTCATTAGCTCTCCCCATGAAAAGAGGTATAGAAAGGAGCATCACTCAGCCCCTCTGAGTTCCTGTATCTGCACAGACATATATTTAGCCGTGTGTACCGTACAGTCACAGGAGGGGACAGTCTGGGCACACGCACACCACCTCATTCAGCCAGAGGGACCCAGAGCTGGGGCCCCTGGGACCAGTGGGTTTTGGGATATCCGTCTGTCTGGGATGGGGTTGGGAAGGGCTCTGGGCCCAGCGGAGCCAGAGCTAGTCCCCAGAAGCTGGTGGCTGGGCACAGAGGAGCCTCAGAGCCCCTCCAAGCTGGGATTTGGGATTCTCTGAAGGACTTTCTCCAGTGGTGGGGGGTGGTTGTGTAGAGCCCATCTGTGCAAGGAGCAGAGCTCAGGCACTGCCCTCTCCAGGTCCTCAGCCCCACCAGCCAGGTTTGGCACAAGGCAGCAGATGTTGGCTGCACACTTGAAGCTTGACCCCAAAGGACCAGCACAAGGTCCCAGGAAAGGTACTGAGTCCAACAGCCCCAAGAGGTTTCCTTACTGAGGTGAGGGTCTGTCTGCACCCACCTACAGATACCCAACACCAGAGCTGGCAGAGAACATCTGCAGCCCAGGTGCAAGCACAGCATCCCTGGGGAGCAAGCAGAGCTCCCAAGAGCTCAGGCTCTTCCAGCCTTCCTCCCAGCAGAGGAGGAGGCTCTGTCTCCATCCATAACAGCATCTTCTGTTGGCAAATGTGTCCATCCACAGTCCCATGGTGGGCATGGTAATTTCTTCTTTGGTGTGGGCTTTCCTTCCTAAGCTTGGTCATCCCTTCTTTGACTTCACCATCCCTTCCTTGGCACAGTCATCCCTCCCTCAGGATGGTCACTCTTTCCTTTTGGTTCAACAGCTGTCTGGTACCAGAGGGTGAAACCCCAGGAGATACCACAGGGTTTCCCATGGCTGAGACCTCACTCACAGAACCTGAAGGACACAGCAGGGAGGTCCATGGAGAAGAATTTGCTCTCTCTTTCCCAGATTCTCTCTCCATTTTCTGTCTCATTTCTAGACCTACCAGGTTACGGTGCTATTCCTCAGCCCCACTACACCCCTACCATGCTGGCGTTAGGTGAGCACATTACCATGACCTCCTCCTCCATAGCTGTCCCCACCAAGCCAGGTGTGAAAGCTGTGCAAACCTACTGCAGAGCCCATAGCATGGGGCATGGCTGTGCTCACTGCATTCACATGGATGCTCCTCCACATTTAGGGGAGACAGCAAGAGAAATAAACCCAAGAAGGGCTGCAGATAGGCAGTGCCGTGCAGAAAGCAGCGCTGCTGCAGACATTGCACTGACTGCGCAGCACAAGCTCTCCAACCCATAAATAAACCTGGGGGGATTTCATTTCCCTGCTGTTTTCTTTAAATTGCTTTAAAGATTTGGTTTCGGCAGCCGAGGAGACCTAGCATTAAGCAATACCACCAGCTCAGGCAGCAGATGCTCACAGTCAAAAGATTAACACGCCCATGCTGGCTACATGCACGCTTTCTGGTGTGGGACCCTCTCCCCCAAAACGGGGCCACATTTCCAAGCATTTCCACAACCTGGAAAGCAAGACACAAATGGAAGGGGAGACTCACACCTCCCCAGATGCATGGCTCCCAGAGCCAGGGCTTTCAGCAGCTGTGCCGGGAGCTGCAGCCCGTGTGCCGGGCAGGGCTCCACACGCGCATGCACCGCTGAGCCAGGCTCCCCCCTGGCCCCCAGCAGCTAACATTAATTCATTAACAGTCCCATTAACACCCAGCTGTGGTTTCCCCCCAAACTCAGGCAGGGACCCGCTCCCCTGTGACAGCTGCTGACAGGCCAAGTTTCCACCTTCAGCCCTTCTGGAGTTCTGTATAAAAATAAGCGGGGCTTTTTTTCAAAAGGAAAACTGTATTTCCCCTATCCACACGCCCGCGCACATGTGCAGGACTCACAGCAGGAATTTGCTCCAATTTCCCCCACCCACAAACACATCACCTTTGGCCAGAGACCAAATGTGGGCATTTTCAGCCCAAAATATCAGGTTTTTCAGCACCCAGAAGACAAGAAGCTGACACGACCCTGAACTGGGCTAAATAGGGCAACCACTCCCTGGCCAAGGTGTGCTGGGAGACCCAGTGGTGCTCCTGCTGGGGCCTCATCCAGCACCCCCAGCAAGGCAGCTGTCAGAACCTCCCAAGGATTTGCCCTCCTGCCATGGCCAACCATCCTGATTGGGATCTGGTACCCAATTTCTGTTTTCTCCTTTTCATCGTCTTTCACAGATAGCCATGAGCACCAGATGCTCCAGCATCCCAAGGAGATGCCCAGCCCAGTATCTACTTGGGACGTGTTACCCAACATCTATTTTCTCATTTTCCACATCATCATCTTTTTCTCAACAGCCGTGAGCACCAGTTGATGTTCAGGAGGCTACCCCTGATTCTCCAGAAGCCCTGGACTACCCTGTGCCCCAGAGGGGCTGATATCCTTGCCCTACTGCATCTGGCTGCACACCAAGCTCTGCAGCCTGTGTCAGCAGCACAGGAGCTGGCTCTCTGGGGCTCTCACCGGGAAACTGGCAACCAGGGAGCAGAGACCTCCATGAATTGCAGCCTCTGAAGGATCAGAGCACTTCTTGGGGATGGCTGGGCATGCTACCTTGGGTACATCATGAACAGGGTGGCTTCAGGTCCCTGGAGAGGACAAAGCAAGGGCCACCTATCTCCCAAGGTGCCTGGCTGCTAGCAGAGTGCCCTGCATCCCTTTGATCTGGAGGTGTTTGCCTTGCCAAGAGCCCTCTAACTACTCCTTCCTTTAAATAGCAAAGCTCACAAATGCCCCATACGGTTCCATGTCTATATGTTGTCTATATATTTGTGTACACACACGCACACAACATACAGAGATTTATTCGTGTTTTCAGAGCGGTTCATGATACATTCCAGGACGAAATTCCAGCCAGCACTGGAGCCAAGAACATCAGTGGCCCTGGCGTTCACTGCCCCCTCTGCCTGCGCACACACTAAATACGGAAAGGGAGAGGTATAAATAGAGAGAGAAATACATGAATGGCTCTGTTTCCTTACGCAGATACATAGGACTTGAAGGTCTGAGCAGAGTGGGAGCAGGCAGCCTCAGGAATCTGATGGCTGTGCCTCCTGGGGTGCAGAGCAACCCCTCCCCAGGCTGCTGCTGCCTGCCCAGATGTGCCCAGCTGTTTGGTACCACCTCTGCATGGGCTGTCATGACTGGCAGAGGCTACGGGGGCATTAGTCCAAGGGACAGGGAAGAAGAAGCTCTCAGAAACACTGAAAAAAGCTGCCTGTGGATGTCACAGGAGAAGGGGCACAGCTGGGGGTATGGGGGGAGCTGTGGAGGGCTCAGAATACGCAGGGACACAGTGAATAAACCTGGCAGCCTGTTTCAGCAGGAGTGCAGGGAGCAGGGGACAGCAGCACCAGCCGTGCAGGCAGCACTGCTCCCCTGCCCTACCTGTGGCCAGCAGAGCCGGCAGGGATGGCAATGCCCCAGTCCAGCCCCCATCAGCTGGGGGCAGAGAAGCCACCACATCCCTTGCTGACACAGAGCAGTGCCTTTAGAGCCCCATCAAAGTCCCCCTTGTTCTCCTCCCCAAAAGGTCCTTTGCTTTTAGGAGCCACTGCCACATCCTGAGCTGAAGGACCAGGACAGGCAGCTGCAGGGCACAGCAGCGTGGGGCAGACTGTGTCCTGCACCTTTCCCCCACCAGCCATCCCTGCATCCCCCCTTTGCCCTCTAACCTAAACACAGCGCCAGCGAGCTCAGCCCAGTGGGGCTGGGACCCCAGGTGCCTGCACTCTCCCCACTGCCCACCGCGTGCTCCTCAGGGCTGGGCAGCTGCCTGCGGCCACGGGGCCAATAATGTCCAAATGTGGAGCAGGGCCGGGAGTGGTGGCGGGGGGATTGCTGCTCTGCTTTCCGGAGGGGGAAGGGGCTCTCCCCCTTCAATGCTCCTGTTTGAGCTGAGGCCTGGCACTGGCTCAAACCACTGCTTGCTGACACGAGATCAATCATCCCCTGAGCTGAGCTGCTCCTCGGCAGCACCGCACAGCCGGTGCCCATGCATGGGCTGGGGCCTCTCCCGAAGGAGCAGGGTCTGGCCCCTTCTGCCAGACAGCCCGTGACGCCTCTCTGCCTGCTTGCAGCAGCACCTGGCACAGCATGGCATGGTGTGGTGTGGCATGGCACAACATGGTACAGCATGGCATGGCACAGCTTTACATGGCATGGCACAGCACGATATGATATGGTATGGCACAGCATGACACAGCATGGAGAAGATGAGGAAGACCCTGACTGCAAAGGATGGTTCTCTGATTGTGCCAGACCATGTGCTACTGCAGAGCTAATGGCTATGTGGTGCCCCAGGGAGGATGGCTGTGACGACGCGTGTCTATCCCTCCATCCCCAAACAAGCCAACAGGTGATGCTGGGCTGAAGTGAGGCTGGGATCAAGCAGGCAGATGCCCGTACCTGGCTCAGGTGCCATCTGCTCTCTGCAGTGGCAGTGCCAGAACTGTGGCCAGGCACAGCACAGTCACCAGGGGGTGGGCTGTGAACAACCCTACAGCCCCAGCAGGAGCATCCCTGGAGGACTCATGAGACAGCAGCCACTGCTGCCGCAGTGCACTCCCATCCCCAGTGGATGCAAGGGCTGGAGCAATCACGGCCAGCCCAGCTGCAGGGGGCTCACGCCTTGCCCACAGTCTGGGCACTATTTTGGGCAGGCTGCTGCCCTGAGGTGCCCATGCCAAGTTTGGTTTTAGCAGCGTGCAGCTCCACTGACTCATTGCTTGTGCAAGTGGCCTGTGGCTACCAGCAGCAGCCCAGAAAGTGTGCTTTGGCCAGGCCCCCCTCACCTGATCATGCCTCAGCAATAAATAAATGACACCACAGCGCTGCCTGCCACGTGCCTCCAGGGCAAACGCTACAGGGGGGGCAGTGTCCATGCAGTGATTGACCCCCCCACCCAGTGATGAGTGCCTGTTCTCCTTCCCAAAAGCCCCACTGTGGGCACGAAGCACTGGCCCCTGGCCCCTCAGCCGTCAGACACGGCACTCTGCCCCTTGTGCCCGTTGGTGCCAGCACACACGCTCCTGCTGTTGTGCACACACTCGTGCTCTCACATACATGCTTACACTGAGCACGAGTGACCCTCTGCTCCTCCTGAGTGCAGCAGCACGCAGGTCCTTGTGTACACATGTGCATGGTGGCGTGTGCCTCACTCCCACCAGCACAGCCGCAGCCCACTGCATTTCTAGCATGGGACCTAGACCCAGGGCAGCAATGAGATGGGGCGACCAAGGCTTGCTCAGGAATGAAGCAAGGACTCCACAAGCGGACCCAATCCAGTACAGGACGCAGGCACCCATGCATCTCACTGGACGAGCACAACACAGATGTGGGCGCACACAAGAGCTTGCTCCACTCATCCGAGCATCCCCAAAAGTCAGCCCCGTGCTGCCGAGCCAGCCTGCGTGGGGCCTTGCAACTTTTGCACTGCTCAGCCCTGCTAGCAACAGCGCCACAGCCACTGGCTCCTTCCCCAGCCCCACACTGAGAGACCCCAGCCTGGCTGAGCACCTGCAGCATCTTTTCCCCCAGGCCATGCACCCTGCGTGTGAGCAGCCCATGTCGCAACCACGCGCCAGCCCTGCTCTGGCCCAGTTGCAGCTGCAAAGCCGCAGCTACCTTGTGCTAATTAAAAACATCCCTCATTGGAAGGAGCCAAAAGGCCGCTTCCTCCCTGCCGCACCAGGCTGGCGCGGGTTTGAGGGATGCCATCCCCACCCTGCAAAACATGCAGCCCACTGCTGCCTTCGCCCTTGGCCGGGCTGCAGCAGAGCCGCTCCCTGGGGCTTATTTTTAGTGCCTGTTAAAAAGGAGAGGCAGAGCACTGGAGGCAGGCAGCGTGCGGGCAGGTGCCCAGCTGGACCCTGCAATGGCAATGGCCAGTGGCTCTGGCGGGTGCCCTGGCCGCCCTCCACCTGCCCCGCTGGCCCACGTCCCCTCGTGGGAGGGGGACAGGCGCCTGGCCCCTGTCCCAGCCCCGGTGGGGAACAATAAGAGGGACGGTGACCCCCGGGCGCCCTGACGTCAGCCGGCACTGCTGCCGGCACCGCCGCCAGCCCTGGCCCTGGGGCTCCCACTCGCCCTTGGCCGGGGCCGTGCTGGAAGCCGCCTGTTTGTTTATCTTCCTCTCCGGCGTTGCTTGTTTTGATGGCACATCCTCCTCCTCCTCGCCGGGCCCTGGGGTCGAGCCATGAACCCGCCGCGTCCTGTTTGCCGAGGTCCCGCGCTCGGCTTGCAGAGGTGCGCAGCAGCCACCCCCGTGCACACCGGCCGCAACAGATAAAAATACGCAAGGCAGAGCATCCTGAGGTGCAGGGGCTATATTTGCACTGATAGTATCAGCATGTTTGCCTCTGGCGTACCTGCTCCTGCTCTCCCCGGGCCAGGGGACACGGCGCTGCATGGACCCGCTGTCCCCCTCCCAGAGCCAGACCGTGGGCTCTGGCACCAGCTGTGTCACAAAACACTGACCTCAGCCAGGCTGGGGCAAGCCCTTAAAACCCACGTGTAGGCACCCCATGCTGCCTCGTGGGGTCACCTCTGCAACCCAAAGGGACACCTGAGGACAAAATACCCCCGACCTGCTGGGTCCTAGGCTGCTGGAAAGGCTGTCGGGGCAGCCCCAAGGGACTGAGCCCTCTCCAGCCGCCTGCTCCTTCAGCTCACGGTGTGAGCCCCTGGGCTTGCCAATAAAAGCTGCTGGCTTTGCCTCGGCTCACGCACAACCACCGCTCTCCCTCCAGCTCTGCCCAAGCCCAGGCAGCTGCTCAGCAGTGAACCCTTGCCAAAACCTGTGTGTGTGAAAGCGTCGTTTCCTAAATGTATAAATATTCCCAGGGCTTTGCTGGAAAACTCCCCATGATTAGTTAAAATGCTCTGGACAGCCAAATGCACACAAGCCCAGGGAAAGGGCATATTTAAGCCAAGAGGCTGTGCAGCTCTGCCCTAGGGGACTGGCAGGTCCTTTCCTCTCCACGAGGAATGCAGCAAAGGTTTGGGAAGTGAGCAAAGCTGCGGAGCACTTTCCCACATCCCACCAGCCCTGTGTCACACCATCACAATCCCAGGAGGTGCTTACTACTACCAAACATCCACAACCTGAAGCCCCATTTCCCAGAAGGAGAGGCTGGAAGGACCATCAGACCTCTCCTCCTGACCTCCTGCCCACTGACATCCAACCACGCACACCCCAAGACTGAGCCCAGCAACTTGGTTTTCTTCCAGGTGGGCTCCCAGCCCACTTTTTGGAGACAACAAGAGATGGAGGATCAACCGCTGCCCTTGGGAGTGTGCCCCGATCGTTAATCGTCCACAGGAGCAAACCCAAGTGCCTCTGCCCTAGCTCGAAATTGCCTGGCTCTGGCTCCCGGTGCCTGGCTTGTGCTCCGCTGCTCTCCGCAAGATTAAAGAGAGCCCTTCACTAACCAGCATTTTCTCCTTGTAAAGACCCTCACGCACTGTAATCAAGGCGCCTCTCAATTTTCTTCCTGATAAGCTAGTCGGAGCTCTTCCCTTCCAAGTCTCTCAATGCCAGGCTCTCTCCTCAGCCCTCAATTCATTCCTGCGACTCCGTGCTGATTGTCCGGCGTCTTTTTGAAAACTCAGACACAGGAGTCAGTTGCAGCATTCCCAGTTCCCCACAGCATGTCCCGAGGGACCCCAGCCCTTCATGCTGCTCTTTTCTGGAGCTGGCAAAGGGAGTACTAAATTTACCAGGGGCTCTGAAATACCTGCCCAGAGACAACGAGATCATCCAGCCCACCCCTTTGCTACAGGAAGAGAGGGGAGACTGGGGTGAATACCCAGTTTTGGTGGTGGAGAGCTGCAAAGCCGTCTTTGGTGCTCCTCTCGAACACAAGACCTAGGAGGCATCAGGAGGAATGACAGGGCACCACACGCAAACCAAAGGCAGCAGCTGCTCACATGTCACATCTCATTGCTGCAGGATGGTGCATCGGCCAAAAGCATCATCAGTGGGTTTATAAAGCAATGGGATGAATGCAGAGAGGACAGATCCCCCCAGGAAGACTGAACGCGCAGCTGCATCCCTCCACCAGCCTCTCCTCCACGGCTGGTGCTCAGACCTGGCTGCCAGGGGATGCAGAGGGGGAGCATCTCCAAAAGCCTCCCATTCCCCATCTGGTGCCCCAGCCACAGGACACTGCTCCTGGATTGTCCTCAGGACACACAGCACCAGCTGCCCTCCCATCTTTTAAGTCTCTGCCAGGTGAGCTCCCCACCAGCTGCTTTTGCAAGGCTTTGCAGGGCTGCGTCACTCCCCTCCTGCCCACCCTGCATCACCAAGCACCTTCCCCCATGCCCCACACTCTACCAGCTCTTGGAGGACTCTCAGTTTCAAGCCTGATGTTCATCTTTAGCAGATGTTGTTCAGATGACCCTTGGACAAAGACACACTTCATCATCCCCCAATCCTGGCACATTTGCCTGCATCCTTCCAGCTATAGCACTGAAACATTTGCCAACTGCTTCTGCCATGTCTGCTCCAGTATCAATCATCTTACCACCTCCATCTACTAAGAAGCTTATCCCGTTGCTGGGAGCTCGGGGTTTTCTCCTACTACACTAAATAAAAGCCTTTCCTTCTGTCCTTCACCATGATTTTTCCCTGATGTCTTTAGCTTCTGTTACCCATTTTCTACACGTCATAATTTCTAATTTATATTGATTGCTATCTACTCCCACTCTCCCATTTGTTATAAACTGCTCTTTTATTTCTAATTGCTGCCTTCACTTCACTGCTGAACCAGAACAGGCTCTTGGCCAGCACTGCCCTCTTTCTTGATTGTGGAATTGTGGCTTTTTGTGGCTTCTGAAATTCTTCTGAAAGAGCTCACCATTTTCATTCACATTTTTCTATCTAAATGTTTCCTCTGAGCTGATTTCACTCATAATTTTCCCCCTGCTTTGGGAAATTAGCCCTTTCAAAGCATGAAGGATATAAATTACTGTTCAGGAATGTCTTTTCTTTGCCCAGGGTGAATGTAATCTGGTCATGATCATCGGTCCCTAGGCAACCTCCAAGTTGCAGTCCAGCAGTGAATTCATCTCTATCCATCATAACCGAGGGGAAACGAAAGTTGCCTGTGCTGGATGCAATGCCTCTCATGTAAAAGAGGGATCACTTCTAATTTTTAGAAACTCTGCAGATTGTTTATTGCTGGCTGTGCAAGAGCATCAGCATGTGTCTCATAAAGCGACGTCCTCTCAAAGCCTGTGTGACACCACAGACACCCCGGCTGACTCCCTGGTCCCCAGCAGACACCACTGCTCCCCACTCTTGTGCCTTCACAGTGAGCACAGGAACACTCTGAAGCATCCTGAGTCTTTTTGCACTGATGGGCATCAATCATTTCTCATCTTGCCACATTGATTTGAATCATTTTAGTGCTTCTGTGATTATTTCCAGTAACAAAAAAGGATCAGAGGAAAGACCCTCTCCTCCAGCCTGTTTCTTCAAAGCACATGCCTGATTTTAGTGCTGAGTTTGCCAAGGGGAAAGCGGTGGGCAGGGCACAGATAACAGGCTGAAAGGTACTTGTCCCCACAGTGTGCCATTGCAAGGCCACCCCCAAAAGCAGCGGAGCAACCAAAAGGAGCAGATAGCCTCTCCTCATTCACCTGCTCTCTGCCATCAGCATCAGTTTTTCAGGTCCACAGCAAGTGTGGGAGGCAGGTGAGGATGCCGCAGTGATGGCATATTCCCATGGAGCAGCCAGCCTGGCTCGCACCCCTGGCAACTCCCAGTAGCAAGAGGGTGACAAAACATGGTGCCATGTCCCCATCCAGCCATGCCAGGCATGCCCCCAGCTCTGCTCACCCTGCAGATGAGGTGCAAGGACACGAGGACATAGGAAAGCCCATGGGCATTACCCCTCTCCAGGCAAGTTCAGCCAACCCCATCAGTGTCCCCACGCAGCCTGGAAAACCTCACACTGGGGCTCCTGGCGCCAGCTCCCCACCACCCTTTGCCAAAGGAGGGAGGACTTGCACCGCTCCTTACCTCAGCCATGGATTTCTGCTGAAATGTCTTCTCCTGGAAGGGCTCTGTCCGCAGGCGGTCTGCAAGGGAGAGCAGTGATCAGCCCTGGCAGGTCTGGCCAGACCTCCCGCCCCAGCTTCCCCTTTCCCTGCCCAGGGAACAAGGGGGCTGCAGGGGAACAGCTCCAGCACACTCATATCAGAGCCAGTGGGAGAGCCCAGCAGGTGTCTTGAGCTAGGGACACATCACCTGGTCAGCAGAAGGCAAGGACCACAGAGAGGTGGGAGAATAAGGCTGAGCCTGCTGGCGCACACAGCAGCTAGGTAGCAGAGCCCAGAGCCCATCCACACTTGTCCCAGACCCTCCTGCACAGAAGAGCAGGGGATAGTGGCAGGACATGCTCAGCGCCATTCCTAGATCTTACAGCTTAAAAAAGCTACCAGGGTCTGAACACTGCGGGACAGGGGACTGCTTGTCTCCAGCTGCTTTTCTAGAGGGGTGAGCCAGCTTGTGTCCTCCTCTTGCAGGACAGGGCCAAACCCCTGTTATGGCCCATTCTGCTCTGCACTTCATTCAAAATACTAATTTTCCCCCATCGTTGCTAAGATGTCGTCTGGAGAAGCACCTGCCCAGCTTTGCTTAACAGCACTGGTGCTAAGCTTCCTCCCAGCTTCCTGTCCCACCCAGGCAAGGGACAAGAGAGGCTGCCTGCCCACCAGCATCAGTCCCCGGACCCAAACTGGGTTGTCCTGACGGCTCCAAGCCCTGCAGAGTCAACACGCAGCGGGGGAGAGGGGAGCACGCCCGGCTGACACAGGTCTAGTGCAGCTGCAGGGCAGACCCAGGCTCCTGTGGTGGGGTACCTGCTGTGGGACGGGGTCTAGGCAACATCACCTTCCTGGCCATAATACATAAGTTCGGGCTGACGTCATCAGAGCTCACATCCCAGGGGGACAATGTTCCTGCAGAAGGGCAAGTATTACCCTGGCAGCAGGACAGAGCATGGCACTAGCAAGGGGCAATCAAAAAAACAGTGCCCAGACAACCTCCATGGGTGGAAGACATGCCTCCCCCTCCAAAGTGGCTCCCCCAGGCAGGTCCTGACCGACGTCCTACCCGAGGGGGCTTCTGCCCACCCATCCCCCAGGATGGCAAGGTGGGCTGGGCGCTGGAGAGGGGCCCACACACATGGCTGCACTTCCCACGGCAGGGAAAGCCAGTAGCCCCTGGTTGCTCTCCAAGTGCTTGGTGAGCTACCGTACTCGGGAAGGGTGCCTGACACCGCTCCAGGGCCAGCCCTCACTGGCATCCCGGCTGGCTCCTGAGGAGCAGCCAGGGGCCCTCGGCAAAGCAGAGAGCCCATTGGCGGCTCCCCAACTCCTCCAGCTACCAGTCAAGGGCCGTTCCTCCCTCAGCTCTCCCCAGGGGATGCTCCCCAGCCTTCTGGCTACTGCCTTGCTGCCGGCATGGCTGAACATGAAACACAAGCCTGGCTGGGTAGTAGCCAGAGGGAGCAGAGCACACCAGCCCTGCACTAAGGAGGAAGCTCGCTCCCTGCTTGCTCCTTTCTTGGCCCCAGGCACCCCTTCTCACCTCTGCTGAGAGCAGCCCCACTCTCCCTGTAGTCTTCGATCTCAGCATCCTTTTGGAGCAGCAGAGAAGTCAGTTCTTGCACCTGGTACTGCAGCACCAGGCTCATCCGAATTAGGGGCTGCACAAGGTGATGGGACACCTAGGATGGAGGAGAAACGCTCCAGGAAAGGTCCAGGGAGGTGCACAGCTGTCCATAGAGCGGTCAAAGCAGGGCAGCCAGCAAGGCCCTAGCAAAAGCTGCATCCCAGGTCACATAGGGTTCCCCAAGACACCCCATGTCCCACCCAAATCCAGTGGGAAGCAGTCAAAAATGTAAGCTGGGAGAAGGGAAGCTAGGTGCTGTGGGACACATCCCTCCATCCCAGCTCCATCCTTTCACAGCTAGGGACAGGACACAGGGGTAGGCAGTGCTCCACCAGCCATTTGGGTGCAGCAGGAGGCAGAGAGTTCCCCATGTGCCACCCCGGCCCTCCCCACAGCTCTGTGCACCCCACGGTGTATTCCTGCACAGGCAACAGGAACAGGGAACCAAGATGTCAAACCGTGGCTTGAGGAACAGGAGAGACTTTCCCAGGGAGGTGAGATCAAAAGCAGAAGGGATGCCAATGCGCAGGACTCATGCAGGCTGCAAGTCCCCATCGCAGCCCACTGGTGCCTGCCCTTAGGTTATGGCTGTACAAGCCCCATGCAGAGCCCTGGGCACGTCCCTTGCCCTGGAGCCTGGCTGGGCCACCCTGGCCCACCAGGCACATGAAGCAGCCTCCTTCCCATCACCTCCCACAGCCCCTGGGAGGGTGTTTGGGATCCTCCTGCCCCAGCATGCCCCTTGTATTTGTGGCCAGGCTGAGCCCCAAGGTGAGAGGGCAGCAAACCCAGCATCGCTCGTGAAGCCTTCTCGCTCCTGCGATGAGCCCACAGTGGGCTCCATGCTCTGCTCACCCCCAAGCACGAGCCACAGAGGTGACGGCCATCACCCACCCAAGCCCTCAGAGGGCACCGGCCCCTGCGGAGCAGGGACAGGGCAAGCAGCGATTTGCCAGGCGGGCTCTGTGCCTGCTTGGAGCCCCTGGCCGGCTGCTGAGTCGAGCTTAGCAGGGCAGAGCCGGCTGCCATTCCCGCATCCACACCAGCCACTCGCAGCGCAGCTGCTTCCCACTTGCCCTGCAGACACCCAGTGCGTTTCCAAGCAGGAGAGGAGCGGGTACCAGCCGAGAGCTCCGGCCGTGCATCTCCTCAGCTCAGCCGCCATGCTTCTTGCCCAGGGAAGGACAGCAAGCCCCTAAGACGAGCCGAGCCGGGACCCCGAGTTTATGTGCTCCCCAGTTCCACCTTGAGAGCGAGGACAGACACCCCCACGGCAGCGGGGGGGGCGCAGCACTCCTCCCGGTGATGCCCAGGCTCGCGGCGGGGGGAGAGGGGACGTGCCTCGTGGCAGGACCCGGCGGGAGGGGGGTGGCGGGGCTGCAGGGCGCTGCCTGCCGCGGCAGCGGAGCCGCGGGGCTCGCCCGGGGCCGGGGCTGCCGCCGTAGGCTCCCGCCGAGGCGGTTACGGCGGGTGCCGGGCGCCCTCTGGTGCGCGCAGGGCCGCAGGGCCCGGCGGGCGGCGGCGGGGGCGAGGGGCGGCCCGGGGAGCCCTGGGCCCGCAGCGCCCCTCCCGCCTGCCGCGGCTCCGGCCGAGGTGCTGCCCCGGGTGCTCAGCCTGCGACACCGGGCTCCGGGGGCTGCTTCCCGAGGCTCAAAATGTTAGGCAACCCCAGGGTAAGAGCAGCCTCTTAAAAGCCAGGGAGACCCTGCTTTGATACCCTCTGTTGCAACAGATGGGCTGCGGGTGCTTTTGGGGTACCTGCCGCTCTGTGTCCCGCTTCATGGTGCGCGCCTGTGGAGAACAGCACCACTCTGCTATGCGGGGCACTGGTGGGGCATCATCCCAAAGTGGGCATCTCCCTGCTGCCCTGGCAGCAGCACGCGCTGGGCCATCCCTGCCTCACTGGGAGGCACCGAACAAGGTGCCAAATCCTCAATGGGAAGAAACAGGGACACTGAACCTCAGGAGGGACAGCAGGCAGAGCCAGGCATCCTACAGCCACCAGTACAGCCCAACACCACCCAAAAGCCTCCCAGCATTAGGAGACAATACTTAATTTTGGCTGACCCCCATCCTAGATTCTCTGCAGCTTTGCTCACCATCTCCACAGGAGCAGGACAGCAGTGGAAGTCCCAGTAGAAGGGCAGTCCCGAGAGCTCGCTCTTCATGTGCAGGCTGAGGCCACTGGCAGTGCGGTGGCAGGAGAAGGAGGTGGCAGTGTCTGGCTTTCCTGCCAGCAAGGGGCACATCAGGTTGCACAGGCGGTGCAGGAAGGCAGGCACAGGGACCATCAGCCGCTTGTTCAGCTCCTGGCGAAAGACAAGGTTAGGGGTACAGCAACACTCCAGGGAGCTTGGCACTGGGAAAAAACGCAGCAGAAACTCCAGCATAGAAGGAGCCAAACTACTTTTGCGTGTCCCAGTGCTGAAAAAGCCGTCCCTGGGCCTTGGCTCCCAGCCTCACAACAGGGCATTCCCCACTGGATCTCCCAGGCCAGCTGAGCTGGGAAGGCTCCCCTGCCCTACCAGCCCAAGAGGGTCTGAGTGGTGGGCAGGGTGCAAAGGTCTCCACTAGCACATCTGCCCCACATGCCACCATGAGTGTCATAGGCTGGCTGAGAGCTGTCACAGCTCAGCTAAAATGCAGAGCTGGGTGATGGCTGCACCACATGCCCACCCATCCTGCTACCAGCCACCCAGCACAGCCACTCTGTGACAGAGGGAGACGGCACACAGGGGTGGCACGTGGGCGCCTGGGCACACAGGCTAGGGTGAGGGGATGAGGCATGTCCCCATGTGTTTTGGAGGACATGTTGGCAGGACAACCCATGGGAGCCTGTGCCTGGCTAAGAACATGAACAGGAGTCTCTCCATCACTGGGAAGGCAGCCTTGTTTCAAGCTCCTCAGTACAGTGGTCCTGGAGAAAACAGCTGCCCATCCAGCCCGCAAGTGAAACGAGTGTGCCAGCCTCAGCACGCAGCCCCTGGCTGCCCTGGGCATGCTAAATAGCCTGGCCCGCTCTCCCAGGAGGAGGGTGCTTAGCCATCTGGGGTAACAGTGCTTGGGCAAAGCTGCCCAGGGACTTCCCGGGCCAGGTGTTTGCACTCAAACCTTGTCGGATCAAACAGCCATTGTGTCACCAAGCAGTTTATACTGGGATGTCAGCTGCTGTGAGGAGAAAAGGAGGTCCCTGGACTTTCCAGACACTCACCTTGGACCTTTGTCCCACAGCCTCAGCGTCTGCACTCTCGTACCAGACGCTGCTGAGGTCGGAGATCAGCAGGATGTAGCCAGTATCCCTGAAGGACGCTTTGGCAAGAAAAGTGGACTCACCAAAGCAGACAGAAGCCCAGGGCTGTGTCAGGAGGCTTCTCTCCAGCTCCTCTGAACCTTCCATCTGCAAGAAAGCAATCAGGTCTCTGCCTCACCGCCCACCCAGGAAGACCCTGGTCCCTAGTGTGGTCTCACAGAGAGACTTGGTCCCTGCCAGCCCTTTCATGACGCCAGCCCCACCTTGTAGCACTGAGGTGAGGATGCTCAGCCAGCCCTGGTCACACACATCCCTGCACATGCACGCAGCTCTGCTGGGGTGTGCATTTGGGGCAGCTCTGTGCAGGGCAGTTCCTACCCCAGCTCACAATCAGCACCCCGAATGCACCAGCACATGCACGGCAACGTAACTGCTGCCTTCCCGGCGTCAGACGGTGCTGGCTGCCATAACAGCAAGACCTCCACGTCCAAATTAACATTTAAGCTGCCCCACTTTTTCGCGGCCGTCCCCGCCAGCCGCTGCGCCTGCCGCTTCCTGCCCTTCCCGGCGCCAGGCTCCCCGCCTCCTGCAAACACCCGGAGACCCACCGTCCCCGGGGTGCCCGAAGGACCGGGGCTCTGCGGAGCCGCGTAGTTACCCGAGGGCAAAAGGAGCAGGTGGGCCGGAGGCTGCGGGGCGAGGGGCTTTGCGGAGCGATCGGTGCGGGGCCGCACTACTAGCGCGCCGCACTACGACTCCCGGCATGCTGTGCTCTTCCGCGGCTGCGGGGCCGGGCACGCCGGGATGTGCAGCGCCGCACGGCGCCCGACATCCGCGGGGGGACAGCTGCAGCCGTCGCTACTGCAGCGCCCGGGGAGCTCCTGCTCCCTTGCCTGCTAGTGAGGATCCCCTGGCGTATCCCTCTCGAGCATCCCCGGGTGTCACAGGAGGTGCCACGTCCAAGACACTGTGCAAAGCGATAGGGACTGAATGCCTGAAGGCTTTGCGTTGTGTTTGCTCCCGTTATGAAACGTTCTGGTGCAAGTGCCTCGGGCTGCAGACACAGCACAGCCTGGAGAGGCAGCAGCAGCAGCCCGGGGCACCCTGCTTATTCCTGCGTACTGCCCCAGCAGCCGCAGGGTGCCCGTGCAGGCACGGCCCAGGGCATGCTGTGGGACCTGGCTGCTGCACCCCAGCGAGCCCCACGGAGCGGGGGCTGCAGGTGCCTGTGTGTCTCATGCCCGGGGACAGGGCTCAAGGCACCACAGAACACGGCTGTGGGCACCGTGCCCCTCCAGCCTCCTCCACGGTGAGGACAGCCGCGTCCTTGCCCTGGGTACTGACCATCCCACCCCCCACTCGCTGATTGTGATCCCCCGCCTGCACCCCATGCACTGAGGACATCCACCCTGCACCCACAAACTACCCTCCGCCCCTGCACTGCCTCTGAGCCCCCCATTTGGACACTATTCACACCCCGACTGACCCCTTCTCCTAGTGTGCAGGCTGCAGCCACTTTTGGGTCAGAGCTGGGAGAGAGAGAGAGTGTGTATCTGTGTCCATGTGTGTGTCTGTGCGTCACCCCAGCAAGTGTGCATCCCAAGGGGGTGGCAGGGGCAGCAGCAGCAGGCAGGGGCTTTGAGCTGCAGGACCAAGTGGGTTGCATGGCCAGGTTAGGGTGCAGGAGGGTTTGGGGTGCAGGACACAGCTGGGCTTTGAGCACAGCTGGAGCACAGGGCCAGGTTAGGGTGCAGGGCCCAGGTGGGGTGCTGGCTGGGCTGTGCATTATATGCTGTGCCCAGTGGGTGCAGCTGTGGGGATCACAGGCAGCTGGGGAAAGGGGGCTCACCCCTGGGGACCTGCCCGCACGGTGGCATCATGTCTACCCCATGCTGCAGCCACCTCTGAGTGTTCCTGGGTGTTGTGGAGCTCCTTGCAGCCAGGTGGAATGGGCAACCACAACGTGGAGCTGTGGTCCAGCCTGAGCACGTCACTCCATTGGACCAGCTCCATTGTCTTCCCAGCCCAAGTCCATCCTTCCTCCAAGCTTGCACCCAGGGCTAGCTTGCATCACCCAAGGGCTGCAAAGCCCCAGACTTTCCTACCCCCCTCCTGGGCTTCTGCAGGCCAGTTCAGACTGGTGGAGGCACCACAGGGCCCTGGCCATGGACTCTGATCTGCTGTCAACACTGGAGCAGTGAGCAAGGCTGGTGCAGGCTCTGCTGCAGCTGATGTAACCAGCCCACAGTGGGAAACAACCCAGGCACTGAGCTTAATTACAGGGGTCAAAGGTGATGTTTTCTTCCCACTGCTGGTTGGTTTAGCAACAACAGCAATACCTAAGGGACATCTAAGTGGGGAGCTAGGACTCATCCACTACAGGTGAAAAGGGGTTCACTGCTTTGAAGAACTGAGCTGAGCTGCGCCCCCAGCTTGGGGCATCCTGATGCGCCACAGCCAGGGCATTAGTATACACCTGGTGCCATGGACATCAAGGGGCCATGGACACAGCTGGGACATGGCAGGGAGGAGGTGGACAGGCAGCCCTCCATGAGCACAGTGCCAGGGGGTGAGCAGAGCCTGGGGCAACAGCCCACTGGGGCTGGCCAAAGCACCAGTCCCTTCCCCAGCCACAGCACCGGTCCCTTCCCCAGCCACGTCCACAGGGTGATGGCGGGTTTTAGGGGTATGGACATCCCCAGCTGCTGTAGCACCAGGTGGCTACAGCCTCTACAGCCACAGTCCTCAGGGCATCAAGGGAGGGTAGGCTAGCAGCTCCTAGGCAAATCCCAGCTGGAAAGGAAAGCCCTAGAAAAGGCAGAGTTGGTTGAAAGTTTTTATAGCTTGCTCCCAAGCAGGGAAATGGGATTTGTGCTGGGAGCGTGGAAGCACAGGTCCCTCCAGTCCACGTGGGCTTCAGAAACAAGGAACAAAGTGGCTTGCAAGCTGCCTTGGGGGCACAGCCCCATTGCCCCATGAGGTGTCACCATGCCATGGGGTCAAGCCATGGTGTGCCATGCAGGCATCTCCATCTCACTCAGCCTCCTGGCCAGCTGCGGCTCCCCTGAGCCAGGTTTGGGGAGCAGGTGTGTCCCTTCTCCTGGGGCAGCAGTGCCCACCTCTGTGGCACGGCTGCCCTCCTCTTCTTCCTCCTTCTCCTCCTCTTCCTCACTCCCTAGGCAGAGGAAGCAGCAGGGAAAGGCTTTGCAGGAAGATGGCAGCAGCCTCTTCAGCCCAGCAGGGAGCCCATATGCCTGGCTGGCTTCTCCTCTCTCTCCATTGGAGTGGCAACTGCCTGTCCTGGCTTTCCACAGCACCAGCTCTGAGAGCAGCCCTCGCTCCTCCAGGGTTCCTGCAAGCAGGGCAATGGGCAGCGAGACGCAAGCCCCTTCCTCCAGCTGCACCCTCCCAGCCCACACCAACCCCGGGACTCTCAGCAGAACTGCCTGGAGGCAGAGCTGGCAGTTTGGGGACAGTCCCATAGCCAGATGCAGCCCTCAGAGCAGGAGCTCATGTAGGCAGAGCACCTAGAGCACCCCCTCACCTGAGACAGTGTTCTCCAGGAAAAATGACAAGAAGCCAGTTAAGAAGACAGGCACCATGAGCAGGGAGAGGAAGAGGAGGTCCAGGGGCACCCAGCCTGCAGAGACAGTGCCAGAATCACTCAGGACATCCCAGCTCAGTGGCAGGGAAGAGGCCAGAGCTGCCATGACAGATCCAGGGGTTGGAGAGGGAACTGCCCACTGCTGTGAGCTAACCCAGCCTCCCAGGACATCAGAGATGCGTGGTCACCATGCCACTGAGCCCGAGCCTTTGCCTTGCCTGGGGAATGTCCCCACTACCTGTGGCCAGGTGAGCCGGAGCTGCACTGAACCACCGCGGCACCAGCAGCGCCATGAACATGGTGAAACCGACGATGAAGATGTTCCTTCCTGAGTCAATGTCCACATACTGGAAGTAGGAGATGCCCATACCCACAGCCACGGCGTAGGTGACACAAAGCACCCCTCCTGTGAGGGGCAGGAGTCAGGCAGAGCCAGGCAGGCTGTGGGCACCACAGTGTGGGTGAAGGACCCGGTACCCACCATGAACAGCCAGTGGGATGCGGGTGAGAAGCCCTGCCAGCCTCGGGGACATGCCCAGCACCACGCACACCAGTGCGCTTACTTGCACTGAGAGGCGAGATCCAGCCTGGCAGAAAGAAGGACAGGAAAGCAAGAGTGGGGAGCATCACCCTCTACTCTGTCCCCCCCATTCTGCCATACAGACCTGCCTTTCCCAGTGCTGGCTCAGTGACAGCCTGGGTACTGCAGGTCCCCCACACCTCCTGTTCCATTGCCTCCTCATCCCCTGCCAACCTTCCTCCCCCACCCTGGGCATACCTGTGTGAGGCCAGTGGCACAGGCGTTGGCGATGCTGGCAGCCGTGCCTCCCGGGGTGCCCAGCAGCCCTGCCAAGAGGCTGCCCAGCCCTTCTGTGCAGAGCCCCCGGTTGCAGGCATAGGGGGGCAGCTGGGGAGCTCGCAGCAGCCTCCCGCACAGCACGTAGCAGCCCACTGAGTTCACGCTGCAGCTGATGGCCATGGCGATGCCCACTGCCAATGCCCGAGGGGTGAGCAGTGGCCACCCCCACTCACCTGCAGCAGAGAGAGAAGGGACAGATGATAGAGGCCCTGGCAGAAGGTGGATGGTTGACCCAGCCCTGCCGTCCCCCACCTGCATAGGGGATGCGGACCCAAGGGGCATGAAAGGTGCTGTTAGCCCAGGACAGCTGTGCCATGTCCAGGTCCAGTGATTCCCAGGGGATGTGGAGGTGGCTGAGGATGGCACAGAGGGTGCCGACACCAGCAAATGGAAGCAGTACCTGCAAGGCAGCAAGGGAACCCTCAGCAGGGGACCCTCCTCCCCACATGCCCTGGCCAGCGCCCCGTCTGCTGTGCCCCAGACCGGACGGGTCCTTGTCCCGTCACCTCTTTCAAAAGGCTGTGCCACATCCCCCTTTACCCCTGCAGTGAGCATCCCAGGCTCTGGTGCTCCAACACTCTCAAGCACAGGTCCCCTCGCAATCCCTCAGCAGTGCCCATGGAGCCCTGGGAGCTGCACCAGGACTTCTCACCCCTGTCTTTGCTCCCAGCACCCAGCTCTGTTCCATGGCCACCAGGTCCCACCTAACCCCACACCAAAGAGCCAGACTCAAAGAAAAGCCTGGGCTCAGCAGAGGGAGAGGGGCAGACAACCCATGGTACCGAGAACATGCGAAGGGTGGGGACAGACAGCCCCATGCAGACCCCCCAAGCCTGGGGCCAGGCACAGAAGGGCAGGCGACAGGATCCCACGTGCTGGGAGAAGGTAACAGCAAGGACCATGAACCTGGGAAAGGGAGCACAGGTCACCATACAACATCACGGCAATAGGGCCCTAAATGCATACTGTGCCCCATTCCTATCCCCATGACACAGGGAAGCCCCAGGGGCTGCACACCGGTGTGGCCCCTGGGGTCACGTACAGCAGTGCTACCCCCCAGTTAGTGGAGCAGAAAAAAGCAGCCTCCTTGTATGCAGACAGCCCAATGATGGAGAGGCTGGGGGCCAGGACCATGGGCCCACAGTGCTGGGCTGCCCACCCGCACACACCGGACACTCCCAGCACCAGCTGAACCAGCCCAGAGACCAGCACGGCTCCAGAGACCTGCAGGAGGAAAGAATGGGACCCATGGAGATCAACCCAACACCTTCCCTTGGCCACACTCCCACCACCCCAGTAGCATCACTTGTTCCCTGTGCTGCACTCACGCCCAAGCTCAGGGGAACACATGCACTCACATTCACCACAATCCTCATTGCCTTTGCAATGGAGACGTGTCCCCACATTCACGGCAATCCCCAGGAGGGCTGGAAAAGGGACTAGGTGTGCAGGGATGCAGGTGGCAACAAGGATTCTGGTGGAGCAGGAGGACAGGGACCCCCAGCTCAGGAGCACTCACCTCTTGCAGCGAGGCAGCTCGGCCCCCTGCAACAGTGCAGTGTGGTGTAGGGCACATGCTGACCATGGCTGTGCCTGGAAGGGAATTTTGGAAGGATATGATGCACACGGATGGATGCTGGGCTCCTGGAGCTGAGTCCAAGAGCATGCAGCACAGAGGCTGCTAGCTGGAGAAGGGCCAGTGTGCCAGCATCCCTGTCCCCTTACGTACTGACCCTAGGGAGGTGACCAGATGTGTTGCAGGCGAGCTCAGGGGCAAGTAGGGTGCTGTGCACTATCACCAGAGGGGCCAGCAGGTGGGATCCCTTACTACCCCCCCATCCCTACTCCATGCACCTCAGCACTGCTGTTCCCCTAGCACTAGCATGGCCCAGGTCCTGTGGGATGCAGTCTCCAGGGCTGCACTCACCATTCCTGTCCACAGTGGCACCAAGGGACAGGTGGGAACTCAGCACTATGGCAGGGATCAGGTACTCGAACGATGGGATTTGAACCAGTGGCAGCCTGGGGAAGGGACAGCAAAGGCACATTAGGGAGGAAAGGGGACAGGGATGCTCCCAAAGCCCTGGCTGCAGGAGGAGCAAGGCGTGGGAAAGGAAGGAGATGAGAACCCCAAAGTGGCCAGATGTCACCCCATGTCCCAAATGTACCCTAGCACATCCCAAGCAGAACCACATGGGATGTGCACAGAGGTCAGGGGCTTTGCCAAAGCACACACCCAGGCCCTGCGTGGGGCGTGGGCAGCACAGGCACCAGCTGGTCTGGAGGAGCTGCATGTGATGCTGTAATAAGGCAGCGAGGAGCTAGAGGGAAAGTACAGCAGTTTTGCTAGAGGAATGCATGAGACAGGAGAAGCAGTAATGGCAGGGAGGGGACAGCTGTGCAGAGATGCAGGGCAAGGGGTTGCCCTCCTGCCCCTTCCCACCTCCAGCAAAGCCTGTCTTCCCACAGCCTAAGAGGGGGCAGAGGCATGCCCTGCCGCAGCATCACCCTCCTCCTGGCAACAGCTGCACCCCTTTCGTCCCCCTTGCTCACCGGCTCCCCAGGGTGGTCTGCAGCACCGTGGAGATGCCACAGGCAAAGAGGCTGCGTGCCAGCAGTTCACCGGTGGCCTGGGTGTGGGATGGCTCCTCAGGCAGGGTGGGCAGCAGGAGGAGGTGGAAGATGCAGAGCAAGGAGGCCTGCACGGCTAGGTGCTGTGCGGGGAAGAGACAGGGTGTTTGCAACTCCCTGTGGCGCTCAGAGCTGTAACCCTCCCATGCCTGGCCTCCCTGAGTGGATGCGTGCTCACTGATACCCCCCTGGGCAGAGCCCACCACTGCACAGTCCCCTCCCAGCACACCATGGCCAGAGTCCTTTGCCTGACAGGATGCGGCCCCCACCCTGCC
Organism: Falco cherrug; assembly: GCF_023634085.1. Taxonomy (NCBI): domain Eukaryota; kingdom Metazoa; phylum Chordata; class Aves; order Falconiformes; family Falconidae; genus Falco; species Falco cherrug. Next base: position 25,715,031 of record NC_073704.1, on the reverse strand, counting down.
ACCTGCAAGGATCTCGGCCCTCTCCCCACCACCCCATCTCTGTGGCTGCTTACCATGGTCCCCCCTTACCTGAAGGGCTAAGCAACAGCTCAGCATCCAGAAGCACATCTTCTGCAGGGAGCAGGATGCAAGCACAGGGCTCCTGGCACCAGGTGCACCACAGTGGCCCCCATTCATGCTGCTGCCTCCCCACACTTCTCCCAGTTTGTGGCACAGAGTGGGTGGGGCAGGCTCCTACACCCCTCAGGGGTCCTCACAGCCCTCACATGGCTGAACTTCCACCTTCTACAGGAGCTGCCCCAGGGTTAGCCATTAACTTGAGTTGGTGAGTAACCTGCCCTTGTGGCCAGGAATGCAAGTGTCACCCTGGGCTGCCACCACAAGGGCCTGGTGACAGCCACCCATGGCCAGGAGACTGGACACTGTTACACTACCAGCTGCCCAGGTTCCACCCACGCCTTTTGTGGTACACAGGGTATTGGGTGTTGGAGCTTGGAGCACCCTCACCAGCAGCATCCTCCAGCTCCAGTGTGCCCTCCTGCCTATGCTTGTTCCTTCCCAGCACAGCATTCCACTGCCCTCCTGGTCCAGCCCTTCCTCACCATCAGGCCCCAAGAAGCCCATTAAAAGCTGCACAGGCTCCCCCCAGGTCCTGCCATTCCCCTCTGTGGGTCTTGTGCCCACACTAGGAGGGTCTCTGATGGGGATCTACCATGTCCCCCATGCTCCTAGGAGGAAAGCACTGAATCCTGCCACTAGACAAAGATGCAAGACTCCAAGGGATCACAGGCAGGGGATGCTTGTTTTTGTCACAGGGCAGAGGTGGCTGTGCCAGCAACCACAACAGTGACCCTGCCAAACCCTTGCCACTCGGGGCTCACTCATTAACTGGAAAGACTTTGGAGAGCAAAGAGCGGTGGAGACCATGCATTCCCCACATTCTCAAGGATGGGGAATCTCCTCACTCCCACTGCCCTTGCCTTCCCCAGGCACCAGACCTGATATCCCTCCTGTCACCAGAAAGCCTGGCCCCTCTTGAGCCCTGCAGGACAGGTCTTACAGTGCTCTTGAGCTCACTTGCAGCACCTAGGATCCGCTTTGCACACCAGCTCAGAGAGCAAGCACAAGCTGCACTGATGGGGCTCCACGCTGGAGTATGCGTGCTGCCAGCATGGAGCAACTCAGCAGGACCAGGCAGGTGCACAGCAAGAATTACTTTTATTGGAAGAGATTTGCATCTACAAAAGAGTGAAAAACAGGTGTAAAATCCACAGTAAAAAGAAGGGGCACAATGAGCCGGGCTGGTCAGCAAGACAAGGTACTTTCTCCCCCACCCAAGGAGCAGTCAGGCACGGTTTGCTCACAGCCGCTGACAGCTGGGGTTTGGGATGGGATCACGCAGCACCGCAGTTTAAAAACACCCAACACAAGCAGGATAAGGAAGCTCAGCCTTAACCACACTTTACCACCTCCAAGCCCAATGGGGTACCACCTTTCCCGGGGGCACAGCGACGTTAGGGTCCCCTTCTGCTGTGACCCTTGCGCCTCCCAAGAAGTGGCCTGGCCTCCAAGGGGAATTGCTGCTATGGCCAGCCAGCTCAGGCTGCTCGCTCCCTGGCTCCTTCAGCCTCCTCTTCCCCAAGCCAGGCACCCCACCCCGCACTGGGGTCACCGCCCCAGCCCCTCCACACACAGCCCCAGCATCCTACATCCCACACACCACCTACCTCTGCCCAGCACCACCAAGGGCCATCCCACTTGCTGTAGGAAGAGGTACAACAACCCTCCTGACCTAGCACCCCAGCCCAAGGGCACCCCATTTCTACCCTCCAGCTAGTAGGTTCCCACCCCAGCACCCCAACAGCAAGTCAACTCTGCCCCAACCTGTCCCAGCAGCCCCCAAAGTGAAGGACACCCCTGCCCTGGGTGGAGGAGACAAAAATGCTGGTTTGGAACTAACGCAGGGGCCTCCAGCCCCGTGCATCCCCAGGGACCAGGGTCCCAGAAGTGCAAGAAGTGAGTTGTGTCACACTAGGAGGAAAGGGGCAAGGGGCTGCTGCCCCATGCTTCTAGCTGGGAAAAATGAAGCTCTTGATTCTACTGAGATCCATGGCAGTATGCAAGGAGCACTGCCTCAGCCCCAGGGGGTCCAGCCAGTCCTTTCGGTTGGGGGCTGCATCCCACGTGGGGCCCACACCAGCAGAGCAGGCATGGCAGTGGAGCACCGGAGAAGCTGGAAGCACAGCAAGTCCGAAGGGGCCAGGCTGGCCTGGGGCTGCAGCAGGGGCGGTACGGTTAGATCTCTCACAGGCAGTGGGTACTCTCTGGAAGTGGCCTTGCAGGGGGCTCCTGTGTTGGGGTGGGAGGTGCTTGTCAGGCACCTTCGGGTAGGATAGAGCCGTCATCACACTGCTCCACAGGTAAAGCGCAGTTGCCGTCACACCCCCACAACGAGGCTCCTCGGTTGTCTTATTCTCTCCCAGGCAATGGGTGCTGCTGGCTAGGGCGATGTCAGGCAGCTCAGGCTGGGGCTGCTCTGGAGCTGGGGCTGGCTGGGCATCCAGCTGGCAGCTGCCCTCCTCGGGGAACAGCGCAGGTCGGGGGCCTGCAGGGCTGACGCTCCTCACGCACACAGACCGGTGCACCACAGTGACAGAGGCGAAGATGGCAGCAAAGCCGGTCAGGTACACCACACCCAGGAGGCAGGCCAGCTGCAGAGAAATCAGCTGTTAACCCAGACTCCCCAGCAGCACCCCACAGCCAGCTGTGACCCAGAATGGCCACACACTGACCCAGCAGCCATGACGACAAGTGGCACCAGCAGCGCCGGGGCTGGATGCCGGGGAGCAGACAGCCACAGTGCTAACAGCAGATGGCACACAGCCTCTTGAAAGCGGGGCCTAAATACCACAAACCAAAGTGCCCCAGCTTAAAACTGAACGGTTCCTGTTTAAATCCCCAGCCGGCACACAGTTCCCTCCATGCCACCACTGCGACCTTGCACCATGACTTGTGGGTACTGCAGTCCAGCACAGGGCACAGACCAACCCAGCACCAGGCTGCAGTGCCTCAGGCAGCATGGCTGCAAATCAGCATCTTCTGGCTTCTGACAGCTTCCCTTTACAACAGGGAATAAACCAAGCTGCTGCTCCCAGTGGAAAAGAGGGTCCTGCTCCAAATCCGTGGCCTGCTGGGTCCCAAGTTCTTGCAAGGAACTGCTATCCCATACCCTTACCTTCACCACTTGCTGGTAGAACTGTCCCAGCACATGCTGCCACATGGACTGCTCCATGAGGACACACAGATCCGTGTAGGTGAACCAGCCACGCCACATGCCCTGCCTTTCTGCCACACTGCAGGAAAAAAAAAAAAAAAAAAGAAAAAAAAAAAGAGGGAATGGTGGATGTGGCATGGACCTTCTCCATCAAAGAAGCTTGAGCCGAGGCAGGCCTGGAGAAGACCCTGCTCAAGGTCTGTAGAAGGGAGCTGCAGAGCCTAGCAAAAGCTCATGGGTACCCTAACCTTTTATTTTGCTGCAGCAGAGTTAGCTCTGAGCAGGGGCAGTGCCAAGGCTGCACGGTGGATGAAATGCTCACCCCTTCCCCACACACCTACCGTCCTTCCAGCCAGCTCAGCACTTCAAACAGCTCCCGGGGATCTGTGTAGAGACTCCAATCCTGTGGGGACAGAAGTGAAAGGTCAGTGCAATCAGGACAGGCCACCCAGCACCCAGACACATCCTTCCCTATTCCTTCATGGGGGGAAAAAACAGAAATCCAGACTCCCCTCAAGGCCTCCTTTCCCCCACCCTGTGAAATAGTTTGCCGCGGTGACAGTGCCACTTACAATGGCGCTTAGGAAGTTCATCTCCAGTGTGTTCATGGTCTGGACATCCACCTTCCCTGCTGCTCCCCACTCGTCGTTGAACACCTCCTCCTCCTCACCCTCATCATACAGGTACTTACTAGCCACCATCTAAAAGCAGCACAAAAGACAGGATCTCAGTCCCCCCTGCACTTCTCCAGGCCTCCCTCCAACCCAGTTACCCCATAGACCACACCACTCACCATGGAGATCAGAAAGAGGTCTGAAGATGAGATCTGCTGGAGGTATTCTGGGTTCCGGTGCCGGAGTCTCTCAATGTAAACCAGCGCCAGCATCATGGAACAGGGTGAGATGCAAGCTTCCCTGTGAGACAAGGCAAGAACCAACCCAAAGGTTATCTGCATGCTACAAACATCCCAGCCACCGCGGCACAACTCGGCTGCTCCGTCCCCAGGTAGGCAGTGGGGAGGTTTAGTAAATAGACAGCTAGATATATCCCAGCCTTGCCAGCTCTATGCCAGCTGTCCTGAGCTGCAGCCAGAGAAAGTGCAGGGGATGCAGGGTGGAGAGCAGAAAACCCTGGCTCCTGTTCCCAGGCGCAGCCAGCTCCAAACTGAGCAGCCCTGCCTGCAGCCAGACACACTGCAAAGGCTCAGCTGCCAAGACCAGACCCAGGGTTCAGACACGGCTACCCAGTGAGCTGCAGAACCATCCAGTACAGACTCCCAATAACAAGAGCACTCCTGCATCCCAGACAGCAGGACCAACTCGAAGTGGGCCTTGCTGTTTCAGGAAGCCACTGTGCCTGCTGTCCTTGCCACCTGCCCCCAGCTCCTCTTTGACGCTAATCAGGCCTAAGCACAAAGCAAGTGCTGGCCAGGGAACAGAAGTGAGTCATAGATGAGACCAGAGCACCCAGTTCTGACACGGGACATGAAGGAGCAGGTTTTGCTTCTTACCGAGATACACGGGACACGTATTTCTTCTGGAGTCTGCGGATAGGGCTGGGAGCCACTTTCTGCAGCAACTCCACGGCAATATCTAGGACAGGAAAGCAGCAAAAAGGGTTTAGCCTCTCATGACACAGTCCACCCCCACCCTTCCCCTTCTTTCCACAAGACCACTGAGTCTTGGTGTTTGCTCAGCCCCTCAAGTTTAAATTAAACTGTAAAGGTGGGACAGGCCTTATCAGAAGTCAGGGATGAGGAAGGAACAAACAAATAGGCAGGACAGCCAGACCAAAGCAGGAATAGGATGCAAATGTCCAAGGCTCAGTGGCAGTACCAGATCCAGATTAGCAGGTTTGCGTCATGGGGAATTACGTGGTCAGCTGCAGGAAGGCTAACACCCTCCCCTCACCCCGCAGGACCTCAGGCAGCCCTTTCAGAGCCTTTCTAGGACCTGATGTCAACACTACGTCTTCCCAGTTCTTTGCTCCCCTCCAACCAGCATCCTCCTCCTCTAGGGCTCATCAGCACGGATTCAGTCTCTCCCACAACACAGTCCTGCTGCTCCCGAGATGATGATGATGGACAATGTATTAACGTGAGCGGGAGTCCACAGGCACTAACAGAGTATGGAAAAAGCAATACAGTATAACTGCAGCTCATCTCAGCCCATTTCCCCCATGCTCACAGATGTGCCTCAGCATTCAAGCACTGAAAAGGCCAGAGACTGACGGATGCTGGCAGATGGCTTCAGCAGCTCCCGTCTCGCTTCTCAATGCAATAGGACCAGCTGGGAGCATCCCAAACAGCACTACAATCTGGTGCTTGGCAAGTGTTTTTGACAGGCAACTGGCTCCACTTTGCTGCCGAGCCCTTGGCTGACAGAAAGCAGATCTCATCCCTGCAGTCTTGTGTTTCCGGTGCCCAGGGAAAGAATCACCACACAACCTCTTCTCTCCACATGCCTTCTTTCCACAACTCTCCAGCAACTAAGGGAACAACTGCAGTCCCAAATGAATCATTTGCCCAACAACAGCCACCAAGGTCAGAAACATGCTCCTTTAACGACCTCCCCAGGTTGTTCTAGCCACATCACTGCTAGGATCCACAGACAGGCAGACACAGCTCTAGCCACCCGCTGGCACTTCCCAGCCTCCCACACTGCTCATGCTCTCTTTCCCCGCTGTTGGGCCACCTTTGTGCCACCACAGAGGCAGAAGCAATTTGAGTGATGGGAAGTACACAAGGGCCCCTAGCCTCTGTCCCGATGTGAAACCTAATTCTTCAGCCCACAAATCCAGCCCATGACAGCATGCCCTGCCCTAGAGGGCCCAAAGCAGCTGATCATCATCCCCATCCCACAGCCACAGCATGCTGAGGGTGGTTATGGTTCTTCCTTTCCAGAAGGAACAAATTTACTTTTCAACCTCTTTCCTCAGCCAGCCCCATACTGCTTCCTGCAACAACCCCCAATGCCAAAGACCTCTTCCAGCTCCTCCTGCTACTCTAGACTCTTCCCACAATTCCCCACCATCTCCTTTGAAGAGCAGTGGCATAAACTCACCATGTAGCAATGGCACAGCTGTACCAAGACAGATGCCATAGTCTGAGGTCCTGTTTTTTTGACAGCAGCTGATAACAGCCGGCTAAAGAAGGCTGTAAGAGTCCATAATCCTGCAGACATATTGTCTGTGTGTCACTCCTGCCCCCAGCTGCTGGAGCAGAGACATTTCCTGGGTGCAAGGAAGTCTTTATAGTTAATAGCCCTCAACAGAGTCCTCTTCCGTGAATGTGCCCTTTGAACTTTCAACACTGGTAGTGTCCTGCGGAACAGCCCCATCCCGCATCCAGGCACAATGCCAACCCTAAAGATGAGCCACATGCTTCCCTCACACTGCCTGTGTCAGAACTCGTGACTACTAGCAGTGCCCTGGCAGCTGGCTGCCCTGCCCAGTCTTGCTCCATCATCACATGCCCAGCATCCCCCTTCTCGCAAAGGTAAAGTCACACACAGCCTCTTGACAACTTCAGACCATTTCCCCAGCACACAGCTAATGGAAATGCTAACATGACCGCACTGTGAAGGCCCTCCAGTAAACCACTGCTTGCCTTCAATCACTCCTTTCCACCCTCACCTGCACCAGCTTCTCAGCCTAAACATGGCTGCATCCTTCTGCTCCCCCAAACACCCCTGATGTGATCCAGACAGACACACAGCAGGAACTCGTTCCCTTGGTGCTCAGTTAGAAGTTAAAGGAACTCCCCAGTACTTTGCAGAGCACAAGAAATTGCTCAGGACACCTCTCGTATGAGACAGGGACACAGCCTTCACTCTCAAGGAATTTGCAAGCCATCTAAAGGACTCTGCACACCAATGAGGTGTCAAAAATGCAGCAGTGAGTCAGACAGGGTAACAAAACATAGACCAGGAGCTATGAGGCTCTGGCATCCTGCCTGCTGTGCGGCGCAAGGAAGGCTGGGCAGGAGTGGGATTTGGCACTGGCAATGGAGCAGGCAACTTGTTGGTCTCAGGCCTTGGGCTACTTCCAACCCCCTTGACTCAGCATTCCCATCTGGGCACGTTCAGCAACCCACCTGCCACGGGGCTAGAGAGATTATCCAGGCTGCAGTCTTTCTCCCAGCCATAATAGAGCCGCTTCCGCACTCTCTCGCTCAGCTGCTGGTGCCTGGGCAAGAACTGCAGGCAGACAGTGGGAACGTGAGAAACGCCCTAAGCGCTCCCCATACCGCACTCCCCACCCCAGCGCGGCTTCGGGGTAACACCGGGCCCGGCAGAGGCCCCAGGAACTCCGCCAGGGGCGAGCGGTCACACGGGGCTCTTCCGGGCCAGGGGTCGAGAAGGAAACGGCCCAGGGGCCTGCGGAGGTGCAGAGCTGGGGACAGGCTGGGCCGGGGACACCAGGCACTACCAGGGGGACTCACCGTGAACTCCTGGAATCCGCTGAGGGAGAAGGTGCCCTCCTCGTCCAGCAGCAGCCCGTCCAGCTCCATCCCGCCCGCCCCCGGGGCGGGGCTGCCGGGTTCCCCTTGGGGCAGCCGGATCCTCTCCGGGGCTACCAGGCCCTCTCCGGCGCCCGACGGGTACCGGAGCCTCTCGGAGGACGCAATGCCGGTCCCCTCCGGGGCCAAGGCCGGGCCCGGTGACCAGAGCGGAGGCCGCGAAGCCGCTGCCAGGCCAAGCGCTGCCGCCCGCCTTCCTCTTCCGGTGCAGGGGGCGTGGCCCGCCGCGCGCCTGCGCCGCGCGCCCCCCCTCGCGCTCCCCGGGGCGCACGCGCGGCCGGTCCCTCCCGCCGCCGGGCGGGGTGCGCATGCGCGCGGCGCCAGCGGCCGCCGGTCCCCTCAGGCGGTGCCGTCCGCCCGGGCCGGTGCAGCGCTCGCCGCACCCCCGCCGGCGGTGACAGCGGCCCCTCCCTCCCCCCCCCCCCCGCAGCCATGGCGAGCGGCCGGGCTGAGGAGGCAGCGGCGGCGGCAGCGGCCGAGGAGGAGGAGGAGGAGGCGGCGGCGGCGGCGGCGGCGCGGTTGGCGGCGGCGCTGCGGCAGCGATTGCGGGGCTGGGAGGCGGCGCTGGCGGCGGCGCAGCGGCTGCTGGTGTGGGAGAGGCCGCTGCACAGCCTGGTGACCGCCGCCGCGCTCGGCGGGGCCCTTTGGTGAGCTGGGGAGGGGCAGGCCGCGGGGCCGGGCCGGGGCCGCGCAGGTTGGGCGGGCGGCGCTCGGGGGCTGCCGGGCCCTCCCGCGGCGGGGGCCGCCCGCGGGCCGCCGGGGCCGGTGGCCGTCCCCACTGGGCTGCCTGCGGCCAGCGGTGCCGCGGCAGAGCTGGGGGCTGCAGCTACCGCAGCCCAGCGCCGCGGGATGCGCCCGGCCGGGAGCAGCCGCGCTGTCCCATCGGACAGGCGTAAGCAGGCCCCTCCCTGCGGGGACAGGGTGCCAGCACCTCGGGCAGGATTTGCCCCGCGATAATAAAACGCAGCTGGGCTCCGCTGGAGGCTCGCCCAGGCACGTTTCTGGGTAATTTTTGCATGCACGCTTTATCGGTTGACTTCAGCCCGGAACCGTGGTCGGTAAGCCCCACAGCCTCCTGCGGCGGCAGGCTGCGGTGTGGTGTTTTATTTAAGCTCTTCTCGTTAATTTTTTCGCGTGAAGGCAGAGGCTGCTCCGTTTGGGCACGAGCATGTGCCCTCTGCCGCGCCTTCCCCTCTCTGCCTCTCAGGCAGGGCAGCAGCACCAGGAGTGAGAGTGGCAGAGCCTAGCTGTGGAGGGGAATGAAAAACATCCTGTGTGTTTGTATAAACAGTGCGTCAGTTTTACTGGCAGAAGCACTCTCAGCCAGTGGCTTTCTCAGCAGAAAAGGTCAAAACTGGCCAGGGAAAGAGTTAAATGTTGTTTGCAGATGAAATAGGAAGGAACGGATTCTGAAGTCAGAGAAGGGAAAAGTATGTGGCCAAACAGCCTTTGAAGTCAGTCTGAAGAGGCCACTGACATCCTGCTCCCTCATCCATATGATTATCGGAGGCATATGTGGTAGCCCAGTATGTAAATGGTTTTGGACTACTCTACCAGCTGGAAAGGTCTCAAAGCAGAGCTTTGAAGTTTGTGGGAGGGGAAGAGGCATGCCATGAGATGGCAGGGAGGGTAGACAATGACAGCTAAGGGACTGTGTTTAAAAAGGTTGAGAACAAAGCACGCCCAGAATATGGGACGGCAGAGGGAGATTTAAATATCACAGAGAGGGAGGAATTTATGGTCCCATGGAGCATTCCGCCAGCATCCTTGGACTGCAATCCATAAGTGAGGTGGAATAGGAAGAAATTCTTCCAAAGCAGACATGTTAAACTACAATATTGTCCTATGAGAAGGGATAAAAACAGTTGATTAGGTCAGTATGGGTCCTGTAAGCCCGTGGAAAGTGTGTAGCACTCATTTTGTGGTGCCTGGTGAGGCAGATCTTGCTACCTCTGACTGTGGCTTCGTTGAAAGCACAGCCCTTCCCTGTGCTGCACAGCAAGATGCTGTCTGGCTCTGATCATTGTTTGGTGCATTTGAGATTAGTTATTTGTAAATAGTCACTGAAGAGGAGCAAGGAAAATAGCAGAGCGGCTCTTCCTTTCTGGAAAGGAGGTTCATTGGAGGGGTGCAGGTGAATCTGTTTCCCAGGCATTTGTTTCTGGAGTAACTTTATAAAAACAGCTCCTCTGAGCTGGAGGGAAGTGCTGATGCTCTTGCTTAGAGGAAAGGAGGAATGCAGACAGCTGCTGGTTGCACAAGTGCTACCCTGGGACTTTTGCTGTTGAATCTGTATGGAGTGGGGAGATAAACTCTTTGACGGTGCGATTGCGTGACTATATGTGAGGAGTGGTGTGTGAGTTGGCGTTTGGCTGAAGCCAGCGTGTTGATGAGAGACATGAAAGGTTTTATGATAGAGTCAAGCGAGCAACTAAATCGTTTCAGTGCTAGGCTCTGATGAAATGGGGAGAGGTTTTTGATAAAAGAACAGGCATCTAGAAGCAGATGCATGATGTGTTTTGGTGCTACCTGTGGGTAATGCTGGACCTTGTGATTACAAATAGGATGTAAGATTTCAGCAAACAGGCTGCTTCTCAACCAGTCTTCTGCTACAGCAAAATCTGTATTTATGTTATCTGCAGCCTCCACCTTGAGAATTTGCAGAGACTTGTACTCGTATGAGGGAGCATTAGCCTTGTTTTACAACCGAAGGAGGAGCTCAGGAGCAGGGGAGGAGAACACTGAGAGATGGCAGGTAGTCAGCTATCTGGTGGTGGGCAAAGGCACCATCTGAGAATCTGCTGTGGGCGGGGGTGGGTGTCTGCAGAGTACAAAGCTTCCTGCAATGGCCGGTAGCAGTCGGATGTTTCTGCTCTGCTGTACCCTGATCCATGTCTGTTTGCTCATCAAGAGCAGTAACTTGCTGCCTTTTTCCTGCCTAACAATTTCTCGTTTGATTTCTAGGTTGTTTTCCTCCACCTCCCTGAGACCTCTCTTTCTCCTCAGCATGTCCCTTCTTGGCATCCTCTTGCTGGAGAGATGGAAGCCCAGGTTCCTCTTTGATTTCTCAGGTATGTGATGAGTAGCGCTGTAGCTAGCGACACAGTTCTGTTGTTATCAGCTGCTGGGCTATGACCACAGACAGTCCTTTCCCAGCTGTTTCATAGGTCATGTAAGTCCTGTCTGCTATAACTGTAGGCTTTGGTACTGGTGCTGCCTCTTACCTATTTGTGTCAGAGTATTGGGATATATCCTTATACTCTGGGCATAGGGAGAATTGCTCCCGGTGCTGAGAAGTTCTGGGAGTGGCTCATTTTGACTGCGGCTAAGGGGGCCCAGCTAGCTTATCAGGGAAGCTGGTAACAGGGATTATGCAGTGTTTCTGCTGTGTTCTTCCTCTCCCGTAAGTGTCATGCGGAAAAGATCATTCCAGGTCTAAGCATATATGGCCAGTGGAGCTGGGGGAAGGAAATGGGGATTGAAGTGTATTGGTTTAAGTACAGTGTGGGTTTGTGCCCTGAAAGTGGCAGAGCAGAAGACAGCCACTTCTCCTTGTGGCGGGTAGCAGAGTGGATGATGAGGTCTGACAGCAGGGACAGTTAGTGTATTGTACCTGTACTGAACAGCATCTGGTCTCCAGTTAATCGGTGAGCCTGATCACTTGGCTTATCTTTCCAATTTATTGAAGAGTCTTTGCCAACGTTAGACGCAAAAGCAACAAGGGGGATAGGCTCGTAATGGTGATAGGCGTGGATTGGCTGCTGTCTGCTTTGAGTGCCTCCTTCATTGGAGTTTATTAAATGACTGAACCCAGACCTGCCTACTGTATCTGCTGCTGCTGTTCAAAGGCAGCTCGGGGGCCCTCCACCCCTGTCCCCCTACTCTAGGGAGGGTTTCTGAATGAAAGCCTCTCTATATGTGTGTTTGTAAGGTGCCCTTTATTTGACCTAAAAGGTACTGACTTAAAGGGTGCTTTCACAGAAGTCCTGATAAGATTAGATATGTTTCAGCTGTAGTCTTGAAACTGTTTGCTTTGTGTGGTTCAGGTAACGAGGCAGCTAAACTGGACTGGCCAATTTAATTTCCTGCTTATTCACGTTGGGTTTGTAAGGAAATAGTTTAGAGCCAACCCAAAACATCTCACTTGAAATTTGTCCAGAAATGCAAAAGTCTGCTCTCCAATACAGAATGGTGTCATTGAGACAGGTGGAGGTAGAATCGCTTCAGCAAGTACCAGGCCTGTAAAAGTTGTGTTATCACAGAAGAAATAGGAAATCCATACTGAAATCAATGTATATGTTGCAGAGCAGTGAGGAATAAAGAATAAAAGCAAACAAAAAACACACCAGGGCTTAGGCTCATGAGTGTCATCAGCTCTGCAAGTTGTCAGTGCACATCCTACTGAGCAGCTCCTCAGTGTTCTTCCCCATATTTCACTCCTTGCTGCTTTTCTGGTGCTGACAGAGACACCTTTCTGATGTGCTTGATTGGGCCACAGCCCTGATTTCGGTATGGTCCGCTGACCATGCTTCCTCAGCCTCTGCAAGGTAGGAGCAGTGCTCTGCATTCTTGAGGGGCCTCTGGTTGAACTGGCACTGCTTTGGGGTTCTTGTGTGCCTCTTGCTTCCTGCTGAAGCAGAGCTGCAGCTTTGTGGCTTTCCTCCTCAGTGCTTCCTGCAAGTCTTTCCTGGAGCTTTTGGAAGTAGGTCAGTACCACACCTTCAAGAGTCGGCACGTATATACACAAACCTCAGCCTGTGGCAGTTCTGTATGTCTCAGGTGACTGCTTATAGCATCGCTTCTGAAGGAATGCTAAAACCTCAGTGTGTATTTTGCAGTTACTCATACACTGTGATCAGGGACACACTAACAGCAGCGAGATTCACAACTTTTTCAGGTCCTGTCAGGAAAGACTGTATATTTTCACCTCCCATGCAGGTTATTTTCTCCATATGTAACCACCTCTACATGGAGTTCCACTTAAATATTGTTTAAGGACTTATGAAGCACCTTCATTTTGTCCTGAAATGGATATCAAGTAGGGATGTTTTCTGTAGCATTGTCAGCTGTGTTTTTGTTAGTGTAGGAGAGTGTAGTATGCAGGAGCTCTTGCAAAGGCTGCATTGCAATTGAATGCTAGTACTTCTTAAAAAGGGCCCCTGCTTTCTAGCTAGTTTACACACAGATGGAGAAAGCCTCTTGGGGAAGCATTGAAAACCTGTGAGAGCCGAGGAATCCATCAGCAATAATTTGTCAGTACAAACATGTAACCTGAACTGGTCTCCCAGAAGAGTCTGGTGTATATTGAGTGGTTTGTATCAATCCACAGCCCAGTGTGAAATGCCGACAGCAAGATTTCAGCCAGTTATTGATGATCTGAGGCCAGCTGTGGGTGTTCTGCTTGCTGGCTTAGTTGTACTGATGCTAGACAGTATTGCAGCACAGGTTGGAGTTAAGCCTTAATTGAGTGTATGTGTCCTGTTGGAAATGCTTCAGGGTTTTTGTGGTTGGGCTGTTCCTCCAACTGGTTTAAGACTCCAGTGCTTTGGGATGGCCAGCAGGCAGACTACTGTGCTACAGGAAGTAAGATACTGTTGATTTTAAAGACAGCTCGTGTTTTGCCAGATAGTTGAAATCACGTGAACGCTCTGCAGCCTGCTGAAATGTTCTGCAGCTCCCCAAAGTATCTCTGAAACCTTCAGAAGCAAGTGAGAATTGTTTCACTCCCTCTGCTGGCATATTTTGGATGGCTTGGATTACTGCGGGCAGTTGGAGCAGAATGGGTTTCGTGTGCCATCCTGCTTACTGTGTTAAGGCACATCTTTCCAGCAGAGTATGGCAAGCATCCCAGCACCTCATTTGGTAGCTGGTACAACCAGTATGGTCAGCCATCACAGACTGGCTAGTGCCAAATGTCATTTATTTGGTGATTTAGTGCAGGTAATAATGAGGCTTTTGAGGTATAGCTGGATTTTTGTGTGCTGTGATTAAGCAGCTTTAGATTCCTGAGCACAGTAACAAAATACAGCAATGACAGTTGCGTGAGAGAAGCAACCACTCTGTGGGGGTGGAGCTGTGTCCGAAATACTCACCGCACGCCGAGCTCCCTTTGTGAGCAGTGCTTGCCAGCTGCCCCAGCCACTGCGCTGAACAGTCATGGGCAGAGGAGCGGATGGGCAGCCCAGCCTGAGAGCAGTTGACTCCTCTTGTCAGGCCTGATTACTGGAAATCTGGGTCATGCTCTCAAAGAATCGCCTCCTCCCCTGAGCGGATGGCCTCCCGCTCCGCTGCACTGTGCAGGGCGGCTGGTGCAGTGCCTGCAGCTGTAGGAGGAGTCTGACATAGTTGGCCCAACATCCTGTGTCTTGGGAGAACAGTGGCAAGGCTGCTACAAGCAGTTGCTTTCTTCTGCAACTTGAACTGGAGGCTGAAGTCTCACTGGGTGTTGGCAGTGACGGATGTTTGCCTCTTCTGTGCATCCCTGGGGGAGTTGTTGCTGCTTTTGGGCTTTGCATCTGGCTGATGACTCCAGGGAGGATTCAACCCCCTTTTTGCTCATGTTGCATTTTTCAGCCCATTTCTAACAATTGGCCTGTACTTAGAGCATAAACACTCTTCATGGATTTTAGTCCTGTTTATGCAGTGACATGTGGTATGGGAGATAGGGTCCTACTGATTTTTAGAACCTCTTGGACCAAGTTTGCTGTTGGCTAGACAACATCAAAGATGTATCCATCCCTACCACCTTTAGGACAGTAGGCTGACTGGTAGAGGAGGGTAGCCCTCGAGGGGCCTTCACAGCATGGTCAGGGCCTTGTTAGACACAAGAGGCTTATTAAGGCTGGAAGAGCTTTGATTGAGGCCTGTACATCCTCAGACACTAGTCAGCTGGCCAGGACACCCAAATCTGTGGGCAGCCAGGCTCATGAGTTCCAGTTGGCATAGAAATATTTGGGATTTTTTTCCTCTATCTATCTAAAGGCAGAGAACAATCACATGTGGCTTCTGCCACTGAAACACCGCTCCTCCCTTCAGTACTGCATGAAGTGCCTGTTCCATCACTGGGTTGGGTGCAGAGAAGAATGGGAGAATTTCCCTTGCTCTTATCCAGACTGCTGGACCTTAGGAGTGTAGTTTTATCTGTGCATGGCAGAGAGGGCTGTCAGGGGACATAAGAGCCCTAAAATTAGAGAATTATACACAAGACTGCTATTTGTTACTTAATTCCATGGGAGACAATAGAGACAGCAGGGAGATCTCTGGCATTTGTACACAGCATCCTGACAGGGACTGTGGTCTGGGCTGGTTGGTGAGAAATGCAGCTCAGACCTGCTGGTGCCACGTTGAGCTCTGAGGTGGGAGCTGAAGCTTTGCCCAGCTCAGAAACCACGCTGGCAGCCCTCTGTGAATGACAAGGGCTAGGCAGCTGCCCTAGGGATGGCACTGCCCACACACATGGGGTGCCAGGGCAAGTTGTGCAATCGCTGCAGCAGAGAGCCCGTGTGCTAGCAGCAGGGTGCACCTCAGATATGAGTGTCCTGCCATGTCTTGTCAACACAGGTTGCAAGTTTGGGGCTGGGGCACTCTGAGACCAGTGCTCTGGGTGCTCTGAGCTTCCTGGCTTCTTGGGCACCTCCGCATTGGCAGAGCCTGGGAAGCTGAAAAGTCCTGGACTTAAAGTAAGCATCAGTGTGTTATCAACATTATTCTCATACAAAAATCAAAAACACAGCATGGTACCAGCTACTAGGAAGAAAATTAACTCCATCTCAGCCAAAATGAGGACACCTGAGCAGCTCAGACTCCAAGCCAGTGATTCCTGCTTGCGTGACAGCATGAAGAAGGTCCCCAGGGTGCATCCCTAGCTAAGGATGATACATCTCCAGCTCTGCTCTGTTCAAGTGATAAAAATGTCGGGTTGTGTTTTTCACTTGGCTGACTAATCTGCTGTGTTCTCTCTACAGCACAGCCATCGGAGGAGCCAGGAGGGGAGAGGTAAGCTCACCGATGTGTTCCGTGGTGAGAGGGGAGAGTGGGGAAGCCTTAATGTAGTGTGGTGATCTCACCTGCCCTTTTTGCTGTTGTCGATAGACTGCATGGCTCCTGCTGTGAAATGTTGGGAGCTGTTTCTACTGCACTGGGAGCTGCTTATCAGCTCAGGAGCCACAGTTTGAGACTCTGGGGAAAGTTAGTGTTCTTTCAGTAGCAATAAAGCTCAAGTAGTTCTGACATTAGGAACTTGGGTTTCTTCCCTGGATCTGTCCTGGACTATTTTAAGAATCGTCCAGAGAGAAGGAAATCCCTGAGACTGACTTTTGCAGGCCATACGTGCTGTCTGTGGTGGCGTAGCTTGCATTCTGTGCTTGGCCGTGGTTATAGGTCTGAGCCCCGCACTGGCTACCTCAAGACTTGGTGCCAGAGGAAGCCACATAACTAGTTCCACCTCCAGCTCTTCTGTCTGTGTGGCTTTGAGTAAACTCCTTTGCATCTTGGGCCTGTGGCACAGGGATGCTGTGGCATGGTGTCTGCTGCTGCTGCTTGGTTCAGGTGGTTTTTGGCTCTCTTCCTGATTAAAGGAAAAAAGTATCTCCAGGTGGCTTCTGTAGTTCAGGTGAAGATGCAGTCAGTATTGTCAAGCCTTTGGTAGGCATCCCTGCTTCCCACTGCAGCTGTTCCCTCCCACAACAAAACAGACCATGTTCAAAGATTGTCTTCTTGCTCTTGTCTGTCTCTAGTGAGGGGGTGACTTCAGGGGCACAACCTCACCTGCTCAGTGTCCCTGAGCTGTGCCACTGTCTGGCAGAGAGCTGGGTCACCTTCAGGCTGTACCTGCAGGAACTGCTACAGTACAAGAGGCAAAATCCTGCCAAGGTAAGCTGGAGATACCTACTCTTCTGTGCAGGGGCTTTTCTTTCCATTACTAGTGGCCTAGGAGATGGAAGAATGTAAAATCATTATTTTTTACAATTGCTGTCCCGATTTAACATTTGCTGTTGATTCCTTTCAAACTCTGTGCCATGGGAAGCGTAAATAGAGTAATTGGCTTCCAGTATTTGTAAGCTGGAGTTGAACTTTAGCCCTCTGTGAATGGCTAGCTATGCTTAATTTTATTTTTTAGCATGCAAAGGAAGCTCTTAGATTGGGACTGAGGAGAAAAAAGGAGCCTGCAGTCTCTGCCCCTTTCACAGGCTCCATTTTTAAGCTGGTCCTACCTATTTTGCTAGCCAAGATCCTAGCTAGCCCAGTCCAAATGCAGCAGTGTTTCTGATTGCATAGAAACTTGTGATTAACCATGCTGTGATGGCTCTGTGTGTTGTTTGGAAAGGGTTTGTAGACAGGAGTTGCCTTAGGATCACAAAAAATAGGACAGGCCAGCCACTGGGTTTGTATCAGGGCTGCTGAGGTCCAGTGTACCAAAAGGTTTCTATGACTGCTGATTACTCCTCCTCTGTGAAAACACTCTCCCAAATACAGGCAGCAGGAGACCAGGACAAAGATGCCCATAAAGCATGAGTTCATTGGGAGCAAAGCCCTCAGAGGGCCCTTGCTTTTGTACACCCTTTCCATTACAAATGAAACTTCATCGTGGGATTTAGTTGATGCCTGAACCTGTGCCCTGGCTTGCAGGGTGTCTGTTCTCACTTCTCTCCCTCCCCAGGAGAATGCAGGACAAGCCATCAGGGCTGCACCATTATACTTCCACTTTTTCCAGGGGCAGAAGGTCCTGGTCTGGTGGGAGCGTGGGTTCTGTTAATGCTTCTGCCAGCTGGTTTATGGCATAGCAGTGGCACAGCATCTGGTGACTCTGTAACAGCTTCCTGTCTCTGTCAGAACAGTACAGGCTTCTCTTAAAATGCTGGGCTCTGCAGGAGAGATGTACTCTAAAATGGCAATTTGCATTATCCCATCCTAACCTCAAGGAACATAATTTACTTCGTAAAGAAGCGTCCAGTAAACTTTTGATTCATTTTATTGGGGTGTTGGGTTATCTTGGTCTTCCTGCACTTGAACCTCTAATGCTAACAGCTTAACCCAACCAAGCTGTCTGAGTTGTGATTGTCAGCATCTGAATGTTACTCAATGCAAAGCTGGTGTACTGACTTTATTAGGAGCGTCCCTCATTTTGCTCTAACTGGGTTTCCTGCACTGGTTGCATAGACGTATCTCTGCCTCTTGTCACTTCTCTTTGTTCCTCTCTCTTCCTTCAGTTCTGCATGAGTGTCTGTTCAGGCTGCCTGATTCTGGCTGTAGTTGGACACTATGTTCCAGGCATAATGATCTCCTACATCATTTGTGAGTATAAGCAGCTCTTCTGTCTGACTTAAGCTGAAACGTGACCTAACTGTGCTGTTGATACACTGGTAGAACCGTATTTGTGATTTTCTTGAGGGAATCTGCGCTAGATGATTAATTAACACGGGTAGTGTGCTCCGGGCAGTCTCTGGCTTTAAGTGCATGAATGCAGTACAACGCCGGAGTCAGGAGGGGGAGCTCTCGCTCCCGGCCGTGCCGGGGAGCTCCAGGGGTGCAGAAAGCCGCAGTCCCTCAGTTCCTAGAGTGGGAAAATCCATATCGAGAGGTGTTAAGCAAGCTGCATGTTTAGTAAATAAGACCTTTTTCACTGCATTGTGAGTCCCTGCTAACTCTGTTCAGGTGGTTGGCTGCTAGCGCATCTCTGTATGAGCTCTATGCTGCTACCCTTATAAAAGTTTTTGTTGATTTTTAGTTTTAATAACCTCATTTCAGGGCCTCTATTGCATGTTGGGGCTGTGATGCAGTGGCTGAAGAGGAGGGCTTTGTATTTTATCTTAACATAAATCCGTATCCTAACAGAGATCTGTGAGGAAAACCTGGTTAATCAAGCAGCTTTGGAATGAGTAAGATTAGCCATGGATGAGGATTTAGACAGAGTCAGATGAGAGAGCAAATGCCATTCAGCTGCGCCTCCCTCAATGCAGACTTTCTTGCTGGGCTGGGTTGTGCTCAGTCTGTCTCTCACATTCCCCACACCTGTGTCCGCAGTGCTCAGCATTCTGCTCTGGCCTCTGGTGGTCTACCACGAGCTGATCCAGAGGATGTACACACGTTTGGAGCCCGTCCTAATGAAATTGGACTACAGTATGAAGGCAGAGACGCTGCACCACAAGCATGAGAAGAAGAGTAAGGACCCACCTTCTCTCTTAACTTTTTCCAGTGCCGTACTCCCTGGGTCGGAGCCCTAGCAAAGGGACAGTGGAGAGCACAGCTGCCAACACTGGTGATAGGCTACAGCAGAGCAGGGGAAAACAGACTGAAAGTTTAGGGTTATGGGGAGAGAAACTGGACAGGTGATCCTGGGAATAACAAATGAAAGCAACAGGTTACACTTGTCTCTGGGAACCTTGGGCTTCTGGGAAACCTGTGCAGTTTCACAGTGTAGTAGGAGTGGAAAAACGACGTATAAAGGCAGGGGTCCTCAAACTTTTTAAACAGGGGACCGGTGCATGGATGAAGTGGCAGGCAGTCATCTGCGGCTGCTTGGTTTCCCCCCGCAACCCCCGGGGCGGGGGGGGGGTGTTCTGTAAATACCGGGGGCCGGATTGAGGACGCTGGGGGGCCGTAGTTTGAGGACCCCTGTATAAAGGCATAAAATTCCTTCAGTCTCATGTAAAGCCTTTGTTCTTTTTCTCATAGAGCGACAAGGGAAGAGTGAGCCTGCAGCAGGTGATGAGCCAACGGCAGAAACAGAGAGTGAGAGTGAGGCAGAGCTGTCAGGCTTCTCCCCAGTGGTAAGAGCACAAAGAGTTGAGCAGGAACCAGTGCCTCCTGTCTGGTCTGTGGTATCTTGAGAGCCAAGGGGTGGTCTGGGTACAGCTGCATTGATAACAAACATCACAGAAACCAGAGACTTCTTTGCAGAATCCCAAGGGAAGAAGGGTATTTGTTTGATGAAGGCTGTTGTCTCCAGTCTGGGTATTGAGAATTCAGTGCCTCAGGGCTGATGATGCAGTAGCAGGACAGGGTGAGCTGTGCTCCATCCTCCTGCTGACCTGTGGTATCACTTTGATGGTTACACTTGATGCTCAGAGAATGTGTCTTGTAAAGAAATCAGCTCTGCTGGTGTTATGTGCAGAGGCTCCCCACCACCGGGAAAGGGAGATGAGCAGCACTAGTGTCTTGTACACAGTTCCCTGATCTGAGTCAGACTGGGTGTGACCTTTCTATATGTGCACCACAGAAATGAACCAAGTGTTACTCTTTACAGGAGCTCTGGGCATGTAGCTAGGCTGTGAGTTGGAAGCTTCAGCTTCCAAAGTAACTTGGATACTTGAACTGCTGCTGCCTGTAGAAGGCTTCATTGGGCTCAGTGTGAATGCAAAAGGGAAGGGCTGTTCCACTCCTTGGTGATCCCAGGAGAGGAAGAAGGATCAGAGCCTTCTGAGACTCCCACAGGCTGATCCCATCTTGTTCTGGCTCTTCCAGGTTCTTCACTGAGAGCAGGCAAAGCTTCAGGCAGTGAATTATTGCAGGAAAGCCAGTGAGCTGAGACTGTCCTTCCCAGCAGTGCGATGAGCACTTTGCCCAGACCGCTCCTGCTTTCATAGCGTCCCTGTGCAGCGTACTGTCCCTCCAGCAAGGACTTCTGCCTGGAACCTCTGGTTTGTGCAGAAGTGCCTGGTAGGCAGCACTGGTAGTCAGGCACCCAGGCATTTGTCCCTCTGCTTTCATCCCATGCAGGTGGATGTGAAGAAGACTGCCCTGGCACTGTCAATAACAGATTCTGAGCTGTCTGATGAGGAGGCTTCCATTCTGGAGAGTGGGGGCTTTTCTGTCTCAAGGGCTACCACCCCACAGCTGACAGACGTTTCTGAAGGTACGTGATGGGACACCTTGCTGCCTTCCTTACCCTGGATGTATTTTTCAAAAACAACTGGTCGTCCAAACGGGAGAACAGGGAGAGAACCCAGGTATTTTCCGGGGGAAGAGCACTGAAAGGAGGAAGCTGTAACAGCAGTGCAGCATGCCCTGGCTTCATGCCTGATCATGAGTTGGTCCTGAGTGGACATCTGCCTCTGATTACTGACCCACGAGGCAATGCTCTCTTGTGACTCCAGCAAGGGAGCAAGGCCATCCACAAAGTCCCATAGAAATAATTGTATAGTATAGTCATACACCCGTAAATGATGCTGGGTGAAACAGGTTGGACACCCCACCCTGTCAGACTTCACAAGCTGAGAGAAAGGCTGGTTAGTGGTGAGGTGAAGGTAACCACTCAGATGTGGTCACTTGAGTGTCTGGGGAGGAACAGGCAGGTGACGTGCAAAATTTACCTGACCTTGTGGGTTTCAGTGGGGTGCTCCAGATGCAGAGAGTGTGAGCTGAAGAAGTAAGTCCTCTCTGAGCACAGAGTATGTAGAACAGGATGAGAAAAGGGACGCTCATCACATGAGTTGTGCCACTAGGTGAAGGGAATAACTACAGATCCTTCCTGCTGCGCTCCGAGAGCTGGGAGGATGCCCAAAAGTGAGCTGTGGTGTGTCACCTGAGGGGAGGTGGGTGGGAGGGGTCAGTGCCCTGGGTCAGGGTGAGGGGACCTGCTTCTTAATGCTGGTGCCTTTCAGACCTAGATCAGCAGAGCCTGCACAGCGAGCCAGAGGAGTCGTTTTCCAAGGACCTGGCAGAGTTTCCCTCCGTAGAAGAGTATCATTCCAGAGACCTGGGACCGCAGAGTGATGAAGACGCGTTTGGTGTGCCTCTAGGTCCTGAGCTTGCCCATGCTGCCCGTGAGCTGGACTCGGCAGAGAAGGAGGCTGCGGACTCTGACCTCTCCATCCTTCGCCTGGCGTCTCCTCTCCATTTTGTAAATACGCACTTCAATGGGAGCGGGCAGGCGGCAGGAGACAGTGCAGAGCCAAAGACTGTCCCTGCCCCGGGCCTGGGCATCTGCATTGACACGCTGAGCGAGGAGATCGTCACCACTGCCATTACCACGGCGGTGCAGAACACCCTCTCCGCCCTGCTGCGGTCCTCCGAGGCCAGCGAGGGACCCTCCCTCTCTGAGTTCCTCCCCACCGAGCCCGAAGAGAAACTGAGTTTCCAAGCACAGCTGTCAGAGAGCGACGTGGTGGAGACAGAGACAGCAGCTTCACCAGAGGACGAGGAGGAAGCAGATGACTTTGAGCTACTGGATCAGGGGGAGCTGGAGCAAATGGATGTAGAGCTGGGGCTTGGAGAGGAGCAGGAGGCACAAGAGTCTCCAGCTGCTCCAGCCCCCCCTTCTCCCACACTTGCTGAGCTGCCAAAGCAAGAAGATGAGGAGGCGGCAGTGATGACAGCAGCATCTATGTCGTAGGTCTTCTTCATGCACCCCCTTTTCCTCCATCGTCACTGGAAAGAAGGAAAAACTCACATGGTGAACGTGCAGTGGGTTTTTAGATGTTTGTGTTGACTGGGATGGAAACGCGTCAGTGTTAATGTGCTGTGTCTGGAATAACGAATCCTTTCCATCCTTCTAGAGCCCGGCCTTTGCTGGCTGAGCAGGAGACGCCCCTGCCCTGTAGCTGGGGAGGAGCCAGCTCCTAGAAGCCTTATGCCACAATCGAAACACCAACCCCAGCAAACGCTTCCTAGTAATGGTGCAGTATTTTGGTCTGTCTTCTGTTTGTCTTTTCGTTTTGCACGCAGAGTACCGAGCTAGCTGTAGCTGCTGCTAATACCCACATCCCCAGTAGGACATATGCAATCTTATTTTATTGGGTTTTTAAATGGCTAAAAGTGTAAATAATTTTAACTTCCATTGGTTTCGTCTGGGGGGGAGGGAGGGGGTGCACAGTCAAACGCAGCTCTCAGGAGCTAGTGGAGGGAAAGGGGTCTTCGGAGGGGGGCGTGGCAGTGAGGGGGCAGAAGCAGGTGGGTGCTGGGCAGTGAAGAGACCCCCTTCTGCAAACCGTTATCACCTCTCGTGTCACTGCTGGAACAGGGTGTTGGGCAATACCTGTTTTTTCCCTGTCTGAGTCGGGTTCTGCTACTGGGTGGCTGTAGAGGTTTTTGCAATCAATGAAGTTTGCTCCTGGCCCTGTTCGGTACTCCCGTTCCTTCCTGCCGGGGTCTCTCCCGGGCATCTCTCGCCGACTGCACCCCCGGCGCTGCAGGCACCCACCCGCGCTGGGTCGGGCGTGGCCGCGTGGCGCCGGAAGGCTCCGCAGTGACTTGCAGGGAGCCGGGAGCTCCGTTATACAGCGGGGGACCCTCGCGCTGTGCCCCTTTTGGGGATGGGAGGGGGGTGGCAGGGGCAGGAGGGGGGACGGGAGAAGGAGGAGGAGGGAGGGAGCCCCCCGCCCCCCGTTTAAGCTGTCCCGCCCGGGCCGTGCCCTCAGCCTCCCCCCGCGCCCGGGAAGGTGCCTCCGCAGCGGGCGCTGGACGTGCCCCC
The DNA here is from genome assembly GCF_023634085.1 of Falco cherrug. Classification (NCBI taxonomy): domain Eukaryota; kingdom Metazoa; phylum Chordata; class Aves; order Falconiformes; family Falconidae; genus Falco; species Falco cherrug. The sequence continues at coordinate 25,691,829 of NC_073704.1, read as the reverse complement.
CGTGGGTCCCGCGGCCGCCGCGCGGGGCGGGGCCGGTGCTGTCCCCGCCCCGTGTGACGCCGTGCCGGAAGCGGGCGCGGCGGGAGCCGCCGCCGGGGCCGCCATGGAGTTCCCGGACCTGGGCGCGCACTGCTCCCGGCCCGCCTGCCAGCGCCTGGGTGAGGGACGGCGGCCGCGCCGGGGGTGGGGGGGTACCTGGCGGCCGGGCCCTGCTCCCCGCCCGGGCAAGGCGGCGCAGGCCGGGGCCTGGGCGGCGCGGCGCGGGTAGCCCGGCCTCCGCAGGGGAGGGGGGCGGCGGGGCGGTGGCCGGCACCCGCCGGTGTGGCGAGGGGTGAAGGGCGGGTCGTGCCGCCCGGCCTGCCCTTGGCGGAGGGCGCGGGGCGGCGGCTATCGGTCAGGGACGGCAAGGCCGGGACCCGGCAGGGAGCCCGGACCCGCCGGCGGTGGGGGGCTCTGAGGGCCCGTCTGCCCCCCGGGGCTCACGGCAGCGGCTGCCCCGGGTGGGGGAGGGCCTCCCGCCTCGGGCTTGAGGCTGGCAGCCCCCGGGGAGCTCGGTGTGGTGTCGGGATGCTGCTCCTGAACCCGGGGAGGGGGTGTTTTAAGGAGGAGCCCGAGGGGTTCCTGGAGATGTAGCTGCGGACCCGCAGCCCTTTTGTTCCCGTGCTGGGAGCTGGGGGCAGAGGGGAGCGGCCCCGGCTTTGCCGTGGCTCCGGGCTGAGCCGTCGGGAAGGCAGAGGCGGGGGGGGGGGCCGGGCCGCAGGCGGCAAGCGCCGGCCTCAACGGGCTGTGTCTGCGGCGTCTCCCTGCTCCCAGACTTCCTCCCCCTGAAGTGCGATGCCTGCGAGCAGATCTTCTGCACCGACCACATCGCCTACGCCCAGCATGACTGCACCTCTGCCTACAAGAAGGTGAGGGCGGAGGGGAGGTCTAATCCAGCCTCCCACACAGAGCTGCTGAGCTTTCCCGGCCAGGGATCAGAATAATTTGCGACTTCTTTTGTCGCTTGGGCAATCCCCCTTGGGACGTGTGCCAAGTCTGAAGGTGTCCCTGAAATCCAGGATACCTATTGGTGCCGCACACTTCCACCCCACCTTGTGCCACTGGGTGAAACGGTTTGGGCATCTCCCAGCCGTGCTGTCTTCCCATCCCAGAGCCTGTGCCCGTGCCTGTCACACCTGCCAGGTCAGAAGCAGCTCAGCTGTTTGGGGGGTGCTGGGTGGGATCTCCCACAGCAGGTGATGCTGTGCAAGCTGTGGCAGGCAGATCCTGAGAAGGAGCGAGGTGACCGCACAGCACTTGAGGTTGCCCAGCTGCCAGCTCCCAGACCCTTTTTTTTGACTCTACAGGATGTGCAGGTCCCTGTGTGTCCCCTCTGCAACACCCCGGTCCCTGTGAGGCGGGGAGAGATGCCCGATGTCGTGGTGGGTGAGCACATTGACCGTGACTGCAAGTCGGACCCCGCACAGCGCAAGCGCAAGGTGGGAACCTGGTGCTCTCCATGTGGCTGCTGAGCTCTGCTGAGTCCCTGCCAAAGCCTGGGGGTGGGACGAAAACCACACACGAGTCAGCCCTGCTCGTGCCGCCTCTGCGCAGGCTGAGGGCAGGAAGGGTTGCTGAGCTGGAGGTGTGTGCATGTGTAGGGCTTTGTGGTGTGAGTCTGGGGCTGAGGTAGTGATGGAGTGGGGCTGGGCAGCCACCTGGGATATGAAGATGGGAAACAGCATGCTGCCGTTAGGAAGATGCAATCAGCTGCCCTGTCTTGCCAGGGGAGGAAATTGCTGCAGGAAGCTGGCCCTGCAGGATTCTAGCCCAGCAACAGCTGGAGGGCTCTGGGCTGCCCCCACTGCCCTGGCAGGGCAGGCAGGAGTCCCTAGGTGAGGTGGTCTCTCTCCTGCTGTGTATTCTGTGGTCGTGGAGACCCTTCGCTATAGAGACTGAAGCACCAGTGAATTACTAATAAACTGTCTGAAGAAAACTAGTATTCAGAGACAAACTCCAGAGCCCCACAGAAGAGGCACTGGTGAGGAAAGCCGGTCACTGCCCAGGGCCTGGCATGGAGGCAAGGGACAGCCCTGGCCTTGCAGGGCATGCTTCTTTTCACCACTGCCGTGTCATCTTTCAGATCTTCACCAACAAGTGTTTGAAGCCTGGCTGCAAGCAGAAGGAGATGATGAAGGTGATCTGCAACCAGTGCCACAAGAACTACTGCCTCAAGCACCGGCACCCCCTGGACCACGACTGCAGTGGAGCAGGGCATCCCCTCTCCAAAGCAGGGTGAGGGCCTGGGGACAGGCTGGCAGGGATGGGGCTGTGCTTGCCAGATGAGTGACGGAAGAATCCTGGCTCCTCCTGACCTGTTGCCTGGGACTGCTGTGTTCTCACACTCCCTGCCCTGTGCGCTGGGGTGTCGTCCAGCAGCATTAAAGTTTTTAGAGTCAGCACAGCTGTATAGACAGTCTGTCCCTCCTGTAGCAAAAGCTGCTGGCACTACCTGCTAGCTGTTTTGCTCTTGCTTCTCTGCCCAGCCCCGTATTCTGTAGCCGGTGGTTTCTGCCTATCCTGGCACAGTGTTCTGAGGAAAGAAACAGCACTTGAAACTCCTGGGTGTAGTTGAGTACCCACAACATGGGTACTCTTAGGAGGAAGAGGAGCAGGGAGCCAGGGAGGTGTCTTGGTCATACAGCTTCATCTCTCTGGTATTCAGTGCCCAGGGATGGCTCGTGATAGTAAAACAGTTGTTCACAGGTGTCCTGTCTGTCCTAGGCATGCTGCAGTGGCCAGAGCCCAGGCATCCTCCTCCAAAACAGTCACCACGATGAGCAGTGGAGCAGCCCGGCCAACAGACAGCCCCTCTTCTCCTGTCCTTGCCGCCAGGTAAGGTGATTGACCCGACTCTTAATTCTGAGGTGGGCACAACCAGGCTCATCTTGGCTCCCTGTGGGATGCAGGACCAACACCTCTCTGCTGCTTGTGCATCAGCAGGGATGTGTACTCCTACCAGGGCTCCCTGCCTTGACAATAATCCAGCTTCTCTCCTGTTTGCAGAGGAGGCAGAGCAGCTGCACCACAGACTCGAAGCATTTCTCCTCCAGCTGTCATGCTGCAGAATGGACTGGTGAGTAGCCTGGCCTGGGCATTTAGGGTGGGTTTTGCATGGTTCCTGTGCCGTGAGGAGCTACTGCAGCAACTGCTTTTTAACCCATGCTTTGCTGGTGGCTGTGGTGCTCCCCAGCTGGTCCTTCCCTGGCAAACAGGGATCCCAGGTGCTTGGAGAGGCATCAGCGTTTGTGCTGATACCTTCGAATGGCACCTCTCAGCTGCGTTTGATGGTCAGCTTTCCCCAAAGGGACAAAACACATTGGCTGTTGACCCTGGGCATTGTCTTGTCTGATCTGCAAACCAAGGGTGGAGGAGGAGGAGACTGCATGCCGCTTCCTGCTGGTATTCTTAGCATGCTCCCTGCTCGGCAGGCAGAGCTGCATTACCTTGGGCAGGGGGAGAGCACTGCCAGTCTGTGCTGAGCCCTAGGCCTTCGCTTTGGCTGTGTCTGGCCTTGGAGAGGGGACATGCACCTACCTCTGGCCAGACAATACGGTACCTGCCGCATGTCCTCAGGGCTGCCTGTTGCCACCCTCAGCCAAGCTGGTGACAAGATGTTTTGTTTCAGAGTGAGGAAGAGGCACTGCAGCGAGCTCTGGAGATGTCCCTGGCAGAGTCAGCATGCAGCTCAGTGCAGCCACCCAGGTATGGCCTGGGGACACGTGGTGTCACGCCCCAAGCCTGTGTATGAGATCTTCCCTGGGGAAGCATCATGTGGCTCTGGGATGACGTTCCTCTCAACATGTGGCTTGGGATGATGCCTCTGTGTGGCTGATGGGGGAGAAAAGGAAGAGTCCAGAGCCATCACAGAGCTCTATTCAGCAAGTAGGCCTCCGGGGTGCTGGGAGGGGAGAGTGACTGACAGCACAGAGCAGGGCAAACCATTGTTTGACCACTTGTCAGCTGATGAGCGTGGTTAGAGCCTGACAGAGGTGGAGTAGGGGTGTTCACAGAGGACACCAGGGAGCCTACACCCTTGGGCACATTGCCTGGTGCTGCTAAAAGCACTGTCTTACAGACGAGTTAATATGGTTCTTCTTGGCCCAGGGTGCTGGCTGCCAGCCCCCAGCTGGATCTTTTGGTCCTTCCCCAGCCCCTGGTCTGTTCAGGGTGATCCTCAGCTGCTCCCTGCCCTTAGCTGTCCTGGGGGGTTGTGGTGACAGGAGATCCTGCCACCCCAAAGGGCTCTGAGTGCTGGGCCACTGAGCTCGGGGGACCCGAGGCACACAATGCACTGCTGTCCCCAGCAGCACACAGGAGGAGGAGGATCTGGCACTGGCCCAAGCGCTGTCAGCGAGCGAAGCAGAGTACCAGCAGTCACAGCGGCAGGTGAGTGAGGCTCCACACTGTGGTGGGGTCGATCCTGTCCTGGCTGTGCCATAGAGAGCCTCCTTGAGTTCTGCTGCTTCTGGCCTCTGTCTAGGGTCACTTCTCTCACCAGGAGAAAAGCAGCCTGGCCTGGGGCAGCGGCAGCATCACTGCTGAACACGCAGCCCTGGGCACTCAGGCACTGGATGTGCCCCCTTACGGGACAGAGGCAGGGGAGGGCATCCCATCTTCCCTTGCTCACTGTGTGCTTCCCATTCCAGGCACACGGTTCAAAGCCATCAAACTGCAGCATGTCATAGGCAGGCGAGGCAGGGTGTGCCAGCGGACATGGGATTCCACTCGTGACCGAAGGAGCAGCTCTGGCCTCCCATGTGGATGCCATGGGGTTCTTGCCTGGACACTGACAACAAGAGTCTCTCACCAGGGACAGTTCATCTCCCTGGAGGCTGTAAGCAAGCCACCAAACACATGCTGACACCTCACCCTAGTACCTGTATAAAATCGGTGCAGCAAATTGCTGATGCTCCTGAAGAGGTGAAGACTGTTGGACGAGGCCAAGCACACAGTGACCAAAGCAAGCAGCAGCCCACGGCGTGCACTTAGCGACAGCTGCCATGGTCACGTCCCAGCACTGCTGGGACTGTGGGGTGAGGGCAGAGCCAGCCTGGACGGAAATGCGGCGTAGGGACATCTCTGCATGCTCATATGTGCAGCCGGGCTGTGGCTGCCTGCTGCAGTAGTGGGAGGCTGGATTTTCATGCTCTGGGGGGGGCCATGCCAGCCCCTCAGCAATGAGCAGCTGGGGCTGGGATGGTCTCACACGGACATGGCACGTCTGAATGTGTGGCTTCCTGGCAATGTGAAGGCAGCCCCTTCCCCACTCCCCATGCCCTCAGTGCCTCCCCCGCTGTTTGCATGCTTAAGAGCACGTTGGGCCTTAGGCTGGTGCCCAGGACCATTCTGAAAGCTGAGTGGAAACATCGTTTTCCTTTCTGGTTTAATTTAACAAGGGCCATTAACTGAGAAGTAACCTTAGCAGTGACTCAATTATAACTGTGTCACTTGCACAGGGGGACTGCAGCTGCCTGTTCTCTGCTGGCCTAAACTCCCAGGGCCCCGTTTTAGTGCTGCTGGGTCAGGAATGCCTCCCTCCTTCCAGCCATACAGTAGGGGAACCCCTCCTGGGTAGCAGCAGCACAGAACCCCTTCGGGCAAACACAGCCCTGAGCCTGCAGCCAGCCCTTCCTTGCTGGTGGTCGGAGGCAGGAGCTGTTGCCTGGGTGGGGGTAGACTTGTCCTGCTGGCTTCTGGTAAGGGGGGTCTGCAGCCACGCGGAGCAGTGCTGCTTTCCCATCTGCTGTCTTGTGCTTCCCTGCGGGGCTGTGCTGTCCTGCTCTGAGCAGCACAGGGCTGAGGGGGTTACCTGCTGGCAGTGCCTCCCTGGGGCTGGAGTTGGGTTCAGGCTGGGCTGAGGGAATGCCAAGACTTGTCAAAGTGCTGCTTGGGAGAAAATAAAAGCATAGCACAAGATGCAGAGGTGCTTTGGGGGAGCAGTCGCTTGGTGTCCAGCCCAGAGCAGTGAATCTCTGCAACTGGGGCACAAGGATGGGGGGCACGTGGGGGTGAAGCAGGTGCCAGCTGTGCTGCTTCTTCCTTTGCTGTTGGAGTGCAGCCTCCTGCCACGCTCAGCCCTTTGTGCAGGGATGGGGCAGGCACCGACAACCTTGCCTCTCCAAGCCCAAGGAGCTCAGCTCTGTGGCAGAGCTGCTGGTTGACCGAAGGGCACAGGCAGTAACTCTGCCTGCCCCTGCCCTGCGCAGCCCCCCGGGGGGAGCCCTGCAGATGTATACCCTGCACACAGCACACAGGCACAGAGCTGGGAAGGACCTGGTTTAAGAAATTACACAACAGCAAAAGAGTACAAATGTAGTGGAGTGTCCAACCCAGCCCCTACAGCTCCCGAGGCGTGTGGGGCCCCAGCTTGCAGCCAGCAAAGGGTTCCCTGATGGTGTGGGGGCCTGGCCCCCGGTGAGTGTCACAGCAGAGCCCTGGCTATGCTCATGGCCCCTTCTTGCTGCCTGAGGGCTTCTCGATGCAGTGCTCCTTGCTGTCGCCCTCATCCCCCACCTGTTGCTGCAGCCACATGCCAGCATACACACCGCCCTTCTGCAGCAGCTCTTCATGCCTGTGGGGAGAGCGGAGGGGTGCAGGGTCCCACGCTGGCCCCAGAGCCAGGGAAGGGTTCCCCATGGGCAGACAGCACCGAGCCCGAGCCCTGTGCTCACCTCCCTCGCTCTGCGATGCGTCCATCCTTGAGCACCAGGATCTGGTCTGCACCCACCACAGTGGAGAGCCTGCAAAGAAAGGCCGGGAGGTAATTCTGGCTTAGAGGGGAAAGGGTCCGAGGGGGTTTGCACAGTGCAAGGAGCTATAATCACAGGGGCTGTCGTCTCCTGAGCAGGAGGACAGGCCTGTGTGCCCGTCTGGGGGGGTTGGCCAGCTCAGAGAGCTCAGCACTTCCTGGATCAGCCCTCTCCCCTTGTCCCTACCTATGTGCAACAACGATGGTGGTGCGGTGAGAGCAGACCTTGGCCAGGGAGGCCTGGATGTTCCTCTCAGTCTCTGTGTCGAGTGCAGACGTGGCCTGCAGGAGAGGCAGAGCGTGGGGAAGGGATGCAGGCAGTGCAGGCAGCCACTGGGGCAGGGGCTGCTGCAGAATGGGGCAAGGATGGGCTGGGAGCTGGTGCCATTACCTCATCCAGCAGGATGATGCGGGGACCCTTCAGGATGGTGCGTGCGATGGCCACGCGCTGCTTCTCCCCGCCACTCAGCTTCAGGCCCCGCTCCCCCACCTGGGTGTTGTATCCTGCAGGCACAAGGGCAGGAAAGTGCTTGTGCTGGTGAGCTCCAAGACAGGAACGGGGACCAGGGCCCTGCTGCATGGGGAGGTCCTACTGAGACCACACAGCTGCCTGGTGCAGCCTCAGCCCATCCCTGCCCACGGGCTGATTTAGCCCTGGAAAGATGGTGGGAAGCGGCAAAGCAAGGCACAGGGTCACACAGGTGTCCCCACAAGGGGTGTACTCAGGAACGACTGTGACGGCAGCTACAAGTCTGGGACAGTAGGGGAGGGCAAAGAGGGGACCGCGGGGTTCTCACCATCAGGGAAGGAAAGGATGCGGTCATGGATGTCAGCAGCCTGGGCTGCTTCCTGCACCTCCTGGTCAGTGGCCAGGATCCGTCCGTAGCGGATGTTGTTGGCGATACTGTCATTGAAGAGCACCGTGTCCTGGGGCACCACCCCGATGTGGGCACGCAGCGATGCCTGCTTCACCTGGGGAGACAGAAAAGGGGGGGCTCAGCCAGACACACAGCCCCTGCAAAGAAAGACCCCCCCCAAAACCTAATCCCACCCCTCAGCCATGAGCCCCCCACCCCACTCCTTGCAGGGTGTTTGCTCCAGCATCCCCCCTGGACCACAGGCTCAGCTGCATCTCCACCCTGCAGTGGGGGGACCCTGCCAGTGCCCTGGCCCTTCCTGGGGAGCCCCAGCCAGTCTCCAGCGTTTCAGCCCAGGGGTCCTGCAGTCACGCCATTCACCCCCCTCCTGGCACAGACATCAGCCTCTAAAGGGGTGTGGGGGCTGCGTGCTCACCCTTGCCCTGAGGAGATGCCAGTGCCCGCACTGAGCAGCGTTGTGAGGCCCATAGGAGCTGGTGTGTCTCCCCTCCTGCTCCCTGGAGGCCTCCCATCCTCACCTGGGAGATGTCCTGCCCATCGATGCGGATGCAGCCACCCCACACATCATAGAAGCGGAAGAGTAGGCGGATGACAGTGCTCTTCCCTGAGCCCGAAGGTCCCACCTGCATGCCAAGGTAAAGGGACTTGGAGACACCAGAGACTCCCAGCTGCTGGAGGCCAGGAGCTGGGCAGGGAAGGGCTGGCCCCATCAGGGGGTCTGTCCTTCTCACCCCCATACTTCCCAGCCCCCCTTCCCCCACTCTCTAGCAGTGAACCCACACCCAAGGTCCTGCTCTCACCAGGGCCAGGGTCTGCCCAGGCATCACAGTGAAGGAGACGTCCTGCAGGATTTCCTTCCTGGGAGAGGGAGATGGAGAGGGGCTCAGGGCTACCTCCGCTGCCCCACGTCCCTGTGCCAGGCCTCAGCCTGACTTGTCCCACCCTGCTCCAGCCACCCCCTACCCATCCACGTAGCTGAAGTGCACATTCTCAAACTCGATCCGCCCAGCCTCCAAGTGCAGGTCACCGGCATTCACCGCATCCTTCACCTGCCGGAGGAGAGATGCAGGCTCAGAGCCAGCCTGTCCCCAGGGCAGGACCACAGGGCCGTGCCATGGAGCGGGGTCCGGAAAGGTGGCACCCACCTCCTGCTCCTCGTGGAAGAGCTCGAACATGTTCTCCATGTCCACAAAGGAGTTCTGGATCATCCTGGAAGGGGGCAAAGACCAGAGGGAAAGGTCTGGGGGGCCACATCCCAGCCCAGGTGCCCATGGGAAGGGGGACCCCAGGCACCCCCACAGCTCCCAGCTTTACCTGTAGTAAGTCCCAAACCAGTTCAGTGGTGTGTAGAGCTGGATGATGTAGGTGCCGAAGAGGACAAAGTCCCCCACCTGGAAGGGACAGGGGAGAGGTGCCCATCACCGCCAGCTGCAGGGCCCCACCTCGGGCAGGGGGCTGCCCAGGCTGGCACCGGTCTTACATGCAGCTTGTTTTCAGTGACGAAGTAAGCGCAGAGCAGGGACCCCGCCAGCAACCCCAGGCCGATGACCAGGTTCTGGGTCTGATTGAGGAGGCCCAGCGAGGCACTGACCTTCCACTCTGAGACCTGGAAGAGGCACGGTTCTCTGGGATGCTGCCACCTCCAAACCAGACCCACAGTGAGCTCCATCCTCCCCACGGGTGCCCATGAGGCTCAGCTCCTTCCCCCCCCAACTCCCCGGGTGCTGTACCTGGTACTTAAGGATGGCATCATTAAAGCGGTTCACCTCGTAGCTCTCTGCATTGTAGTACTTCACCTGCAGGACACAGAGCCAGGGTCAGCACCTGGATCAGCCCCCCCAGTGCCAGGCACTGCTCAGGGACCCCCCACTGGCTACGCTACCGTCTCAAAATTGAGGAGTGAGTCCACAGCCCGGGACTTGGCCTCGTTGTCCCGTGTGTTCATGTCCCGCCGGTACTTGGTCCTCCACTCGGTGATGAAGATGGTCAGAGCTGTGGTCAGGAGGGGGCTGTGTCAGCAGGTGCCTGCTGCCCCACAGCCCGGCACAGCACCCCTGTACCCCAGCCTCCACTCACTCAGGTAGAGGCTCATACACACAAAGATGATGAGGCCAAACCAGGCGCTGAAGACTGAGGTGAAATAAACAATGCCGATAATGATGTCCGCAATGGTGGGGACAATGCTGAAGACGATGTAGCTGGGGGGTGGAAAGGGGGATGGCACATCAGCCTGGCCCGGTGCAGCTGCCTGGCCACCCTCCACCTGCCCTGGGTGTGCTCTGACCTGAGCAGGCTGTTGATGCTGCTGGTGCCCCGGTCCACGCTGCGCAGGACCTCACCAGTGCGGCGCCCCAGGTGCCAGCGCAGGGACAGCCCATGCAGATGGGCAAAGAGCTGCACCTGCACCTGCCGGTTGGTGAACTGCTGCACCCACACCCACAGGAAGGTGCGCAGGTTGCTCACAAAGCCAGTGGAGCCTGCAGGGCACGACGGGATGGTCAGCGGGGACTGGCACCACCGAGGCATGCAGCTAGCTCAGAAAGCCCAGCTGGGAAAGAAAGGCCCCCCAGCTGTTCCCAACCTGGGACCAGCCCTGGTTGCTGCTCCCAAGAGAGAGCAGCAGCGATGGGGGCATAAGGGCATCTCCAGCAACCCCAGTCCCAGCACGATGTGCCCCATGCTGTCTCTCCCTGGCACCCCATCCCTCCCGGCAGGTCCTTACCAGCACCTCCACCCTGCAGGAACTTCAGCCCCACGTAGATGCAGACAGTCCAGGCCAGGGTGTGCCAGGGGGTACCCTCCGTCAGCTCATTCACTGGGGACAGCGTAGCAAGGTCAGGGCAGAGGGGCAGGGAGCATCGCCAGGTGCCCCATGGGAACCAGCCCCAGCACGCAGTGCTGGTCCCTGGGCCCCTGGACCCTGCTCCTGCCAGGTCCCTGCAGCCCCCCAGGTCACTCGTGACAGCCCCCAGCACTTGGTGAGGCTGTGAGCAGCCCCACACTCTGAGCTCCAGGCACCTCACCAATGTTCTTGTAGTAGATGGGGACAAAGACGTTGATGGCCCGCTCCAGCCCCATGAGTGCCATGCAGAACAGCACCAGCCCCTGCAGCAGGTGGTTGCCCCTCGGCCACATGTATGGCACCAGTAGCCGCAGCTTCCTCCGGAAATCCTTCCAGGTAGAGGTGGTCCTGCTGGCATCGGGCAGGAGCGGCTGGGGGAGAGCAGAGAGAGTGGTCATTGGCCTGGCACCCCAGCCCAGCTGGCAATGGCCCTGGGGAACTCCCCACCAAGAAAATCAGCCCCATCCTTCCAGGGTCCCCACTCCATCTTTCCGGCAGGGCCCCATCCTGCTGACAGCAGGGAGCTTGGGGAGCCCTAAACTTTGCTCCTTCCTGGTCTCCTGATGATGCCAATCCCAGGGCAGCTGTATTTCTATTTTGTCCCCAACTCCTCCCTGGCAGTGTCTCAAGCATTGGAACAGGCCACCCATGGAGGCAGTAGAATCACCATCCCCAGAGAAGTTAAAAAAACGCATAGATGTGGTGATACTTAGGGACATGGTTTAGTGATGGACTTGGCAGTCCTGGGTTAACGGTTGGACTTGATGATCTCAAAGGTCTTCTCCAACCTAAATGATTCTATGATTATATGTCCCCAAACTGCTCCAGCCCTGGGACTTACCTGGCTGTTCTCCACGTCCCGCTCCTCCTCGTTGACCAGCAACATGTAGGGCTTGCGCGGCAGCCCCGGGGCCTTCATGCCCAGGATGAAGAGCATGAACGTGCAGATGTAACGCAGCAGCCAGAAGCTGAACTGCACCTGGATGGAGAGCAGGGGGTCAGGTGCCACAGCAGGCCCTTGGCACAGCCCAGCCTGGCACAGGATGGGTATGGGCTGAGGGAGGCAAGGAGTGGGGCATGGGGATGGGGTGCAGTGCACCCAGGGGAGAGGGGAAACCCCATGCCACCCAGCAGGATGCTCTGGCTGAGCACAGAACCTCAGGCAGCACCCAGACTCCTTCATTCCCCCCTGTCACACCTGGCTTTGTTCCCTCTGGCTTGGGGGACCCCTACCCTAGGGGGAGGTGGGGGCTAAAGTGCTGTGGGGAGCAGGCAGACCCCCCACACCTCTGCACGCCTGGGACCAGGCCAGGCAGAAGCGGGAGCTGAGCCAGATGGGGGTGTGGAGGGATGTGCAATTGCTGGGCTAGGGAGCATGCACACCCCAGGTATGGCAGGGCACAGCAGGCACACCACACCCCAGCACTGCGATGCTGCAGCCCCCTGTTCCCCCCCCCCCGCAAAGGGCTTCATCCCCCTTCCCTGTCCACAGCCCCCCAGCCCACCTTCTGGTTGGTGTCCTCCAGCGCCCACCACCACAGCGGGCTCCTCCAGCACACCAGGGTCAGGTTCTCAGCAGCGAAGGCCAGTGCCCAGAAGAGGAGGAGGACGGTGCCGTGGCCCCGAGTCCGATCGTGTGCCAGCACCCGCGTGTGTTCCAGCTGCAGGAGGGCGATGGCACAGCCCCAGCTGAGGGCCCAGAGGCAGGCATGCAGCAACATGTACCCGTAGAGCCGTCCTGGTCCCCCTGCTTGCCACAGCAGCCCACCAAAGGGCTGCAGGGCCAGGAGCAGGGACAGCAGGACCTGGCTGCAGTAGAGACGGGAGCGGGGGATGTACTTGGGCTCCATGGCACGGCCGAAGCGGACGTAACAGGCATACTGCAGGGCACCCAGCAGCAGGCAGACACTCAGCAGCACGGCCGGCACCAGTGTGAAGAAGAAGCAGGGCTGGAAGCCCTGCTGGACCCAGACCTGGGCAATGGAGCTGTTGCCTTCACAGTAGCCCCCCAGCACGGCCATCCTGGCAGGTCACCGGCTGCAGAGAGAAGATGGGCTGCAACAAGGTCTCAGGATGGGCTGTTGGGTATGGCTGCAAGGAGGGACACACAGCGGGCGGGGTGGCATGCTCAAGCTGAGGGGGGCACTAATGGGGACAGGGACACGCAAGGACACCCTGCATGCAGTGCACCCACTGTGCGTGCAAGCATGGGGATGGACACTAGCATCATGCCAGGACCCACTTGGGGGCCCTGGCGATGTCCTGGGAGGGCGGGGTAACGATGCCCTGGGCCCCCCAGAGCCACCTGGGCCCTTGGGGGTGTGCTCAGCCATGGGGGGCAGCGGGGTGCTAGGACCGGGCTTGAGCGGGGGATGGAGCAGTGGGGGGAACGCAGCGGCAGCGCGGGGCGGGGGTAACGCCAGGGGACGCACGGGGAAGAGGAGGGCAGCGCGGGGGAAACGCAAGGGCAAGGGCAAAGGCAGAGACACAGGGGGGCCACGCACGGGGAGACACACGTGCGGGGCGAGGGACACGCGGGGGCGCGGCGGGGCCGTGCCAGGACAATGTCCGGGCGGTGCCGGCGCCGCTCGGCCCCGGTACGGGCGGCCCCGGTACGGGCGGCCTCGGCCCGCTGCCCGCGCAGCCGCCCTGCCGGCCCCGCCGCCCCGCCCGCCGCGCCGCCCGCGCCCCGAGCCCGCTCACCTGCACCGGGCCCGCCGCCCTCGGCCCGCTCCGGGCCCCCCGCGCCACCGCCCGCCGGGCCCCGGCGCCGCTCCGCTCCGCCCCCTCCCCGCCCCCGCCCCGGTACCGCCGGGCTCCCCGCCCTCCCCCGCCCGCATTCCGGTTCTGCGTCCCCCGGTGCGTCCCCGCCCCGGCGCCCAGCCCCGGGCTGCACGGACCTGCGCGGCCCCCCACTTCCGCGGCCCCCTGCCCCGCAGCCGCCACCCCGCAGCGCCGGGGACGGGGTGGCGTCGGTGGTGCGGGACGGACGAACGAACGAACGCACGCCTGGCCCGGGGGCCCGGAGGTCCCGAAGCCGAGACGAGGCGCCCTGCTCCCGCTTATCGCCGCCGCCAGCCCGATCCTGCGGTGCCGAGATAGCCCCCGGGCCCTGCCCGCCGCAGAGGTCAGGCAGGACGGGCGCTGCCCTCCCGGGGACAAATATAGCTCGTGCCTCCCCCCGCGGCCCCGGCCGGCCGGGAACGGGCTCCCGACAGCGCCCAGCTGGGCAGGAGCAGCGGGCAGGCACCCGGCAGCCTCCTGCCGCCACCGCAGCCACCAGCTCCTCCGGCTACCTCGGTTCCCCGCGCCACGGCCGGCTCCGGGCAGGGCGAAGGGACACTCGGACACGGGCAGGGATGATACACCCCATCTTTATTAGATGGCTATACAGCTGTACAGTGAGGGCACGGGGGGCGCGACACTGCGCTCCCCAGGGACCCCTGTGCCCACATGCCCCGGGAGATGAGGAAGAGTGGCTCGCCATGCACATGGGACACCGACGACACAAGCACAACATGCGGCAAGGACTCCGGGCAGCTCCTGCCCAGCCTCTCCCTCCTGCCAGCCCAGGGAAAGGCCCAGACTTCCCGCAGTGCCCCAGGCCGCTGCCAGCCTTCGGCTGTTCCGTTTTCGGAGCAGCAGCAACTCCGCCGGGAAGCCCAGGCGCAGTGTCCCATCCCACCGCCCTGGCGAGGCTCACCTCTGTGCAGGGCGGCAGCCTGGATGGCAGGGGAAGCCACCGGAGAGCTTGGGTTCCCAGGAGATTTTCCAGTTTCCTTTCACCACGCCATAGCAGCCCCAAGCTGGAGCTGCCGTGGGGGCTGTTGCAGCCACTCCTCCACGGGAGGACCCCAGCAGCACCCAGGTCCACGGCCCCCCTGCCTGGCTCAGTCCTGACCCCAGCAGTGAGGAGCTGATCCCCATGCTGAGCTCTGCTTTAGCACACTGCGGTTTCTTATAGACCCCAGAACAGTCACAGCTCTGGTCCCTTCTCCGTTGCAACAGGGAGCCTGGCCACCCCCAAAGAGCCTGCCCCTGTGTGAGCACCTAAGCCCTGCTCATGCCCTGGCTGCCCGGGTGCATGTACCCTGGGAGCAGGTGTCTCAAAGGGCAGCGGGCAATAATCCTGGCAGGGAAAGAGAGGCAGCCCTGGACTCCAGCGACGACAGAGAAGGGGTGGCGGTGCTCCCCAAGGGCACGGCAAAAGCAAGCTAGAGGCAAGGGCAGGGAGGGAGGGGAAAGCAAAGCCCAGCACGGGGTTAGCTGGGGCGCAGATCCTCGCAAGCTGCCGCTGGAAGAGAGCGAAACCAGAACAATGGTGGAAAGGTCTTGTCTGAGGCCATGCTGCCCAGCTGCGATCCTGATCCCCCCCTCACCACCCCAAGGCCACGCTTGGGTTTGCCTCTCCCTTCTGGGTTCAGGGTACCCTCCCTGCCCCGCTAGCACAAGCTGGCAGCAAGCAAAAGGGTCCTTCCAGGAGAGAAGGAAGAGCTGGAAGCCTCCAATGGAGATGTGAGACACTGAAGCCTTTGCTTGGGGAAGAGGAAAGGCTCAATACCACAGAAATGGCTGCATCAGCAGGACAGACCCAATGCACCACAGCCTGGGCATGGGGGAAAGGCCTTTATCATGCCTGCAGGAAGGGAACCAATACACAGGGCACAAGACCTTCAGGGTGGGCTCCAAGGGGGCTGCGAGCACTCCTGGGAGACACCAGGCTACCACGCTCTGGGGTCTCTTTGGCACTGCAGGAGGGCCTACTAGCAGCCCACATCCCATGGGCGCCATGCAGGGGGGAGAATGCCGCTACCCTAGCCCAGAGGCACATCCTGGAGGCTGCCAGCTGGGAGGGATGTCAGGGACCCAGGACTTTCACCCCACTGACCCTTTCTTGTGCACAGGGGACGGGCCAGATGTCATGAGAGTCAGGGAAGAGCTGCAAGCATCCCCGGATCCCAGCCAGAGCTGTCCCCACCAGCTCTAGATCCCACCCTTACTCACAATAGCAGCACCGGGGCCCATCCCTCTGCAGGGTGCTGGGGCAGAGGGGTGGATGACTGCCCCACTGTTGTCCGGCTCCGGGCTGAGGGGCACAACACTGGTCCTCCCCAGGAGGGCGAACACGGTCCTGAGTACCTCCTCAGGGCTACAGGCAGGGCAGGTGTGGTGCTACAAGCTGAGCTAGAGCCCCCTCAACAGCTCCTGCCTTCGTTTTGGAGGCAGGTTGCAGCCCTGGGCGGACATCTGGAGCTGGCGCCATCTCACATCCCTTCCGACAGCAGCTGCTGCCGCCACCTCCAAGCCAGTCCACAGCTTCCCACCACTAGTCCTGTCACGTCAGCTTTCACAGACTCTGCAGTGATCCTCTGACATGGACAACACAGACGTGAACACAGACACATGTAGGTACTCACACACGCATTCACCCCACAAAAGTCAGAGTGGCGTTGACTTGACACACGGCTGGACACAATGTGCCACCACAAATCTGCCAGTTTGGCTGTTTTGTCTCTTCGGCAATTGATGGCAACAAAATGGAGCCCAGGACTATCCTGTCCACTCAGGATGGGAGAAGAATCAGGCTGACGCCACATCCTGCTGCCAAGGAGGCTCCCAGCCTGCAGCTCCCATGAGATCCCCAGTCTACAAGGCTATACCTGCAAGACAGAGAGGGAACGTGGCAGCTACCAGGACCAGCTGCCAGCACCCCAGTCTGACATCCAGAGTACACCTTGCCCCTTTTAGCCACAGCCTTCGCCCTTACCTTGTGGATCTGTGGTGGAAGCTCATCCTCTGAGCTCTCCTCTGGCACAGGCTCTGGGTGTCTGGCCGACTGCCCATCCTCAGCCCAGCCTCCCAGAGGGAGGCGGGAGAAGTGTGATGGAGCTCTGTGTACTGTGCCCGGGTCTGCAAGACAGGTGAGAAGGAAGATGACTTACCTTGGGGACTGTCAGTGTCCAGAAGCTGGCAGGCTGCTTGGGCCAGTCCATAAAGGGCATCGGTTATCGGACTCTGACCTGGAGCTCAGACCTCTGCCCTGGTTCCGGTACCTGTGATCCCACCGTATCGCCGCTGGAAGCCAGTCTGCAGCGTGGCCGTCTCCTCGGCAGGCTGCCGTGGTGAGGAGAAGGGGTAGCTGGCAGAGCGAGGGATGGGGACAGGGGCACCTCGTTGAGCATCCAGCTCCTCGTGGGCACTCTCCCCGCTCTCATCACTCTCTCGCCGGTGCCAAGTGTGCCGCTCAGGCTCCAGCTGGGCGTGCTGCTTGTGCAACTGCAGGCCAAAACATGAGTGAGTCAGCTGTGTGGGAGAGCCCAGACACGCAAACACACCCTCTCCCCAGCATGGCACAGACACTGGTCTCAGCTCTCACTCACACTGGTGTCCCAGTCACTCCAGACAGGGCACCCCGGTCCTGCCTGCCTCGCTCTACACCCCTCTGGCTGGCCCAGCTCCAGATTGCTCACCTCATGCATGTAGAGTGCGTGAAGACTCATCTCGGTGGAAGCGTACTCCGACAGGATCATGCTCTGCAGCTGACCCTCCCAGGCGCTGCTCCCGGAGCTCACGGTCCTCGCATCAGCACTGCCATGGGACATACAAGCGGTGTTTGCTGCCCAGCTGCCTCCCACACTGCCCAGCCCCTCTCTGCTCTAATGTCAGGCCTGCACAGATCTGCTTGCGGCCTGGGTAGGAACAGGCCCTCTGTAGCATCTCTCCAGATGCAGAGTGTCCAGCCCTGCCACGACACTGCCTCTTCCCTACCAGGGGTTTCTCACCACTGTGGTACCTACAGAAGAACACCAGAACCCCACACTGTCATTTGGGACCAGCCTGAGCACCTGGGCCTAACTCTGCTGGTGAATATGCCCCTTGCTGTCCCAGGCTGCAGAGACAAATGCCACTGTGCACCTAGGACAACAGGATGGCAGTTGGGCAAGGTTGAAGGAATCTGCAAGGTGTTCAGCTGCCCCTTTCCAGCCTGCAGCTTACCCGGAGGCTGTCATGGCACTGGCACTGCGAGGCTGGGCTCCCTCTCCATCCCTTCCCGCTGTCTGGAAGCCGCTGGGAGGCTGCTGGGCAGACTGCAGTGGTGAGAAGGAACGCAGGGCAGAGGCCACCTCGGAGAGATGGCGGGAGGCCTGTCCATCCCGGCCCATGTGAAAGCCCAGTACCGAGGAGCCCACTATCACATTGGCAATCAGGCTGTGAGGCTGCAGAGTTGAAAGGGAGAGAATCACTGTCCTGTGCAGACCTGGAGGCCTGATTCCCGCCAGCGACGTAGAGCTGAGGCACCTAAGCTCTCTCAGCCCCTCTCCCACCTCACAGAGCCCCAGGGCAGCCTGCTGTCTTCTCTAGAAACCCAGAAGCATCCCAACTAGTGCTGATCTATCACATTTGCATCCCCAGATACAGCCCAGGCAAGGGCAAAATTGCCCAGAGGTCCTGATCAGCAGGTTTTCAGCACCCAAGAACACCCTGCATCCCCCCCAATCTGGGCACCTCCGACTCCGACTGTAGGGACTGGATGGAGCTGAAGAGGGCATTTTCAGGGAGCACAGCTTGCTGAGCCAGTGCCACGCTGCTGTCCCGGTGCACCCGCTCCTTCAGGAAGCCGATGAAGGCCGTGCTCTCGCGGGGTGGCTGCCATTTGGGGTTGGTGATGGCAAAGTGCATGAGGGACAGTTCCGTCTTGCCATCCTCAGCCTGCTGGTAAATGGAGGCCTCCGTCTTTCCTGCTGACATCCACTGTGGAGCATAGACAGGTAATGAGAGACAGGATCTGCTTTACAACCCTGCCAGGCCCAGGAATCTTGCAATCAGTCTGGGCAAAGCACGCAACACCCAGCATAAGCTGGGTCACAGCTCCACGCATAGCAGGTGCTACACCAAAAGCCCCATACTAATCCAGCCCTCACAGCCTGGGGGAGAAGCAGCAAGCACAGCGTCTTCCACCTCCACCCCAGTGCATCACTGCAAGGAAACTGGAGAGATGGGTGCTAGTCACAAAATACAGAGCTGAAAATCTCTTCTTGCACTCTCCAGCTTGCAGCGGGTGCAAGTACAGCCAACAAATGACTGTTCTTAACAGCTTCCTGCCACAGTGAGACCACCCCCTCTCTAGTTCATCACTCTGTCACTAGGGAGTCTTCCCTGACAAGTAACCTAAACTCCTAGGCACAGGAAATAGATGGATACCCTTTCCCTCCACACTAGATTTTACATAATGGAAAATGCTTCCCATTTCCCTGAGGCTGCCCCTCTCCTGTGCACAAGCAGCCCAGCTTCTTTAAGTCGGTTCTCAGTAGTCATGCTTTCCAAACATCCAGATATCCCCATTCCTCTCTCCTGAGGACATGAGACTCTTGGTTGTGAAAACAGTCAATGACATCAAATAAAGAAATGACAAAGCCTGGTTCACAAAACATCAGGTTAATAATCACAACTGGGCCACAAGAGCTTTCTGGAGCTGCTGAACTGTGTCAGGAGCCCCAGACACCCATCAAAGAGGCAGGTGGCTGGGCTGGGCTGTGAGCTGTGCCAGGATTGGGGAGTTATGGCCTCTCATGGTTCTAAAGGACCAGACATGCTGGTGGGAAACCCAGGCTGCATTCCTACCACCCTCAGGACCTACCGCCGGGTGGCCATGCTGGCGCACATCCATCTGGGCAAAGGAGCAGGTGTCGCCCACGCCCACCACCTCCACAGTGAAGTTGCGGAAGAAGTCAACAATGTCCAAGGACTTGGGCCGCAGGCAGACGATGAGGATCAAGGGGGTAATGATGGGACTGAGGAGCTCCTCCAGGATAAAGACCTGAGCACAGAGATGATGGGCTCAGTACAAGCTTGAGGATGTCAAAAAACCTGCAGTCTCAAAGCCAGCCCCCAGCTCCAGCCCTCCATCTTCTGAGACTGCCTTGTTCCTCTGCCAGCCCAACAGCTGCTCAGCTCTCTGGCAGCTTCTCCTTCCTGCAGAGATGGGGGCGAGTCCCCATTCTAGCCCCATGCAAGCCAAGCTCACCGCTTTGTACTGGAAGAGCTGGGCAAACTCGTCCCTGGTTTCATAGCGGTGGGCATTGCCCTGCCAGTGGTCAGGCATGTAGTGGATGTGTGCCAGGATGACTCGCAGCAGCTGCTCTGGGCAGAACACCAGGTGCTGGTCAGGGATGAAAGACCTGTAGCACAGGACGGGGAAACATCACAACATCACACCTCAGTTCCTGGGAGATCTCATCCTGGGAGGGCAGGGTGACAGGCCCATATCACAACTCTGCCTGCAGCCTTCACGCCCAAGACAAACCTTCCTGCCAGCCCAGCCCTGGGGTGTTGCTGTACAGCTCCAGTAACGCCCCTCATATCACACAACCACTGCACCCAAGATCACCACAATTCCCTTCTCCTGCCAGCCCCTGACCCTTCCCAGCTGTGCCTTTCATTCAGGCAGATTCATATCTACTTGCAACTAAAGAGCATGTTTACATGGATGGTTGTCAGCCCCACTGCTCCTCACAGCGCTGCCAGGAGCACAGGGGCAGCAGAGACCCACCTCACCTGCACACCGTGATGCCCACCCCGAGGAGGGTGACTGTGGTCAGGACATGCTCAACCGCCAGCACATCCTCATCATAGATGGTGAGAGCAATCAGCACAGCCAGGATGGAGCCAGCAAAGAAGGCAACATTCTTGGCCACGATGGTGAGCAGCGGGGAGATAAAGCAGTTCATATACTTGGAAGCTGGCTTGTATCCTTTGCTGAGGCGTGAGTGCAGTTCATGGTCCAGCTCGTTGAAGTGACGGAGGTAACAGCGGCCGTAGAGAGACCAGCAGCGGGCACCCAGGCTGCCGGGCTCCCGCTTCAAGATCTCCGTGTAGCTGAAGAAGGCGTAGAGGATCTGCCAGATGAGGATGAGGGGGCAGAGGAGGAAGTTAGCAATGCCAATCCAGAGAATGCGAGTGCTGAGCTTCTCAGCCAGCTCCAGGCGGTTCCCGGCCCGCTTGTACTCGGCCTTCAGGCTCCACTCATTCTCAAAGAGGGAGCCAGGCCCCCAAAAGAAGATGAGCTCAAAGTTGTACTTGAGCCCACGCGTGTAGAAGACAGTGTCTCCCAGCAGGGGCAGGCGGAAGCGGATGGGTAGCAGTGATTTGTTCACCATGGCCACCATGTAGTTCTTGAAGCGAAGGATGCGGTGGTAGATGTCCAGCTCTGTCAGCTCCTTCTTGTGGATGCAGATCTGATGCTCCTTCTGGATCTGCACGATGCGAGCCTGCACCTCCTGCCAGGTGTAGTATGGCAGAGTGGACTGGAAGGGGGCAAGCAGCAAGGTTAAGGACAGAATGTGCCCAGGGACAGAGGCTGAGCTGAGCCCACTCACACGCCAGGTCCCAGAACACACCTCAGGGTGCTGATGAAGCACGTGCAACACCAGGAAGACGTGAGGCACCTCCCTGCACTGCTTCAGCCTATGGCAAGCAAACCCCATACCTTGCCCTGGTGCCCTTTATTCCTAGATTAGTGCAGATGGCTGTTTCCCAGCCACTCACACACCAGCTACCTTGGAGGCATAAACATAGCTCCAGGCTCCCATGGGTCTCCCAGAGCTGCCATTTGGAGTCAGCAGGGAGAAAGGAACAGAGGAAGGGACTTAAGCAGTATCCCAGAGGAAACCTATGGAAAAACTGGGGACAAATCAAGCCTCTTGGCTCACTCTACTCTTCTCAAGACGCAGTCTCCCCTCAAAGAATGCAGACACATCTTCTGATGTGCATCAGAGCAAGGACTCTGGACTAGGATATATGTCAAACCCCACCTTTGACACCCCAATCTCCAGTGTGATCTTCACCAACTCCATGCCTCAGCTTCCCCCCAGTAAACAAGAAAGATGACTTTGTCCACAACCCAGGGAGGTTATGAGGATATCCTAGCTTATGCCTTCTCTGTTGAAAGGCATCACAGAAAAGGCCGTCAGCAAAGAACAAACATATTGGGTGGCAGATGGCAGAGACATGTGCCAGCAAGCAGAAAAGCACACTGGGCAGAGAAGGGTTAATACGGAATAAGTTGGCTGCTGGAGCAGAGGCTGAAAGGAGACCTGTGTGGTTATGGAGCAGAGGGAAGAGCGCTCAGTACAGGTCTCCCAGAGAAGCTGGCTCTGGATAGGAATGAAGCCAAGCTGTGTCTAACCACCCAGCAAACGCCTCCCACGTCCCTTAGTGGCCCTGCATGTGACCCTTGGCCAAGCTACTTACCATAGGGATTTTGAGGGCATTGATGTAGAAAGAGTGAATCTCCCAATAGCAGCATATGTTGTAGATAAATTTGACAAGTCGGTGGATCCAGAAAACCCCAGCTATCACCAGGATGCAGATGAGGAAGCTGTTTGCTTGGATTCTGCAAGCAAGAAGAGGAAAGCAGTGGGAGACAGGCCCAGGCAGGCACCCTGATTACCTGAAAAAACAAGAGTGGTGGCTAACATGCCCTCCACTGCCCCTACCTTGCACTACAGACATTTGGAGGCAGGAAGGCATCTGGCAGAGTCACCTTAATGGGCTCACTGGGATGCTGGCTGTGATTTACCGCTTTGTTGGCAAACAGGATATCATAATCAACGCAGCTGATAAGAAAGGTGGTGAATGCCACCACAAAGATGAACTGCCTGTGAAAAAAGGGAGCAGGCGTGAGGGAATCACTCTTCTGCCCCTCAAAACGTGAAGCAGCCAGGGTCACACGTCATGGAGACACATTCCCACAGTCAGCCATGGTGGCAGGAAAGCTCATGGGCACCAGTTCTTCAAAATGGAATGCAGGTTCAGCGCATGGAAAACCCCAATGATGGGGAAACTGGACAACTATAAAGGCAGCCCTCCTGCCCACTGTGCTGCAGGAACTCAGCAAACTCCTGTGACTGTTCCTCAGCAGCTGTCACAGCCACAAAAATGGGAAACTGCACTTACATGAGCTCAAAGATCTCTCCAATGAGCATGCAAGTGAAGCCATTCTTCTGATGCAGGTTATAGACGTGAAAGCTACAGTCAAGGAGAACAGCCTGGAGACTCCTTCTCTCTGATGAAGGATGGAGAGGATTCTGTCCCACTGGCATCCCACAGCTCCCCAGCCAAGCCCCTCTCCACCACCAAAGGAAAACCCTCCTACCCCTAGTCATCAGCAAGCTGGTTCTCTGCTGCAGGAAAACACACTCTGCCCAGGTAAAGCACAGCTGGGATAGGAAGACTTGACTCCATCCAAGCTCCTTTCTTACTTCATTCGACACCCAGAGAAGGGTCTGTCCCAACACAGAGCAGAAACTCAGCCTGCCCTCAGGCTGCACAAGGGTGGGCAGGGCAGGGCAGAATAACACAGAGACAGGCAAAAACGCATTTAGTACCCCTCGCACCTGTGACCGGCACACCCTACTTCCAACCCTTGGTAATGTGGTTAGCATAACTAACACCGTTTTAAATGGCAAGCAGCCATTCTCTGTGACCGAGCAGATCACTTTCATTATCAGGCCCTGAAGCTTCCGTGAACCAAGTAGACAAACCAAACAGATTTCTTCTTTTCCCCTCTACTGGCCTCAAGATTCCTAGGTGCCAGGCTGATTACTCCCTTTTGTGCCAGTACCCGGCCAACCTGATGGCGGTGATGACCCTGTCAGAGAACAGGGAAGTGTCACAGCACCCAGAGCGCTGTCCACAAAATCAAGGAGTTATAAGTCCTAAGTGGGAACTTGGACTGGAACTGCTGCTGGACAGTGAGACCCAGGACCCACCAGTAGCCAGGGATGCCCCCACTGTCATCTGATTCCTCCAAGGATTGAGTGACTTGTATTATTAATATATGCATATATATGATTTTTGGGTCTAGATTATGATTACTACACTGATACAGAAAAGTATGTATTAAGATATAAACTAATCTGCAAAGAGTCCAGGTGATTACAAACCATAAGCTAAGTAGTGCTATAGAGTTCTGTACTATGCTACTAATAGAATTGTACTACACTGATTCTGCTTACAGAGACCTACTCCGATTATAAATCCTATGCTATGCTAATAATTGAATCCTGTTAAGAAAATAAAGCTTTAATTGTAATGAGAACTTGGTACCATCATCACTCTGCCGAGGATCTCTAAAAGAAGCTCTCTGTCCCCTCAGTGTCAGGTGACAGCACCCCACAGGCAGGGGGGGTCTGCCATCCCCCAGCCCCTCTGGAGCTGTGTGTGCCCTACGGGACGCAGGAAGGGACAGACGCTGCCCCAGCTCCGAGTTACCCCAAACCCAGTGTCTCCACCAGCACTGAGAGCCCGGGAGCGGCGGGGCGCGTCCCGCCTGAACCCTGCCCGGCCAAAGGATATGCGAGAGAAGAAGAGGTCCAGGTTCTCGATGTGATGCCACGGAGCTGGAGACAGAAGACGCGCAGGGTGAGGGGCCCGCCGGGACGCCCAGCCTTGTGCCGCGACGGGCACAGCCCCACCTCCTCCCCCGTCCCGGGCCCCCGAAACCCCCGCCGGGCCCCACAGCCCCCGTCCGGGCTCCCCCATCGGTCCCTGGATGCTCCCCCATCCCCAGCCACCGGGGCCAGCCCGGACACCGCCGGTTCCCACCGCCTCGGCCGCCTCACGCTTCCCCACTCCGCCCCCAGCTCCCCTCAGGCGCAGGCCGCCGCCCCCCGCCGCCGGCGGTGGCCAGGCCCCAGCCCTCGGTGCCGGTGCTGCCACTCACACTTGGCGCCCTCGGGGACGTGGACAAGCAGGTCGCCGCCGCCGGGGGGGGACTCGGTGGAGGAGCTCTCCAGACGCTGGTACTGCGTCTCGAAGTGGGCCATGGCGGGGCCCCGCGCCGCCGCCACCGGCCCCGGCCCGGCCCGGCCCGCTCGGCCACCGCCCCGCCCGCCACGCGACTGGCGGCCACGAGGCCCAATGGAAGCCGCGGGGCGGGACGGGGGCTGCCAATGGGAAGGCGGGGGGCGGGAGGCCGCGCGGAGCCTAGCGGCGCTCCGTAGCCAGGCGGCTGTGACGCGCCGCAGCTGAGCGGCGCTTCCGGGCCGGGGCAGCCGCGGCCGCACGTGAGTGGCGGGGCGCGGCCCCTGTCACCGGCGGGGGGCAGCGGGTAATGGGGGGCGGGCGGCTTCGGCGGCGGGGGAGGTCGCGGGGGTAACGGCCTGGGAGACTTAACGGCGGGGGGCGAGGACCCCGGGGACAACGGCGGCGGGAGGGTCCCGGCCGCAGGGTGCGCTCGGGTGGGTGGAGGGAGGGGGGTGGGCCCGTGGGGCGGGGCCTGCGGTGGGATCCGGGACGGGCGGGGAGAGGGACCTCGAGATGGGGCAGGGGCCTGTCCGGTCACCCGCGGGTGTTTCCCGCCGCCCGCGGGGCCGGGCCCGGGCCCGGGCCCGTCGCTCAGGCCCTTCCACTGGCAGCAGGAGCGATGGCGGCCCCGGAGGTCAGGTCCGTGTTCGAGGCCGCCCAGGACCCCGGCCTCCTTCGGGGGCTGACCCTCGTCACCGCAGCTGCAGCGGATGCACGGGCCGCCGGGGCGGCTCCAGCGAGCCACGGTGCGTGGGGCTCCACGGGGCCACGGTGCGTGGGGCTGGGGGCGGCGGGTGTTTGGCCCAGGTCGTGTCTGCCAGCCCTAGGTCATGCAGAAGGAGCTCTGTCCTCTGTCCCCAGCACAGCTCGGGCAGCCGCCCTGGAGCTCCGCCATGGGAGCTGCCTGGTGGGTGGGTACGTGGGCTTTCCTTGGTGCCCCCCCACGCTGCTTCTGCAGCCACAGGGCTCTTTGGGTGGCTGAGATGAGACCCAGGAGATGGTGCAGCCTGGGGAGCTGGCAGTGCACAACCCACCCTTCTTCCAGAGAAACCTGCAACCACCAGCAGCGAGGAGAAGGCCCACGGGGTCCCTGAGGTGCCAGAGCGGATGTGCTGCTCGACCTGCGGGCAGGTGTTCGGCAGCCGGGAGGAGCAGGTGAGCCAGTCTGAGGCCCCAGCAGGAGGTGAGAGCAGGCCTGGTATGGCTGGCAGGGTCCTGCTGTGGAGGCTCAACACCAACACAGTGCAGCCCAGCACTGGCTGCTTCCTGGAGCTCCGCTGCCCACATCCTGTTGGGATCTGGTACTCGAATCGTGCATATTATCACTTAAAATGTTATTTACTGAAGGTAAATGGTATGTGCAATACAGGCCTGTGTCTGTTTAGATTAACTGTTATGTGGCTAACTCCCTAATGTACCATGGTCTTCCAGCCGGGATCACTGCAGGGTCCCAGTATCGGTTTAGCTCTCGGGTTCTGTCACCTCAGGCCCTTTGGTGGGGGGAATTTCCATGAACCACCAAGACCCTGCCAGCTGATACCTCTTTCTTCCACAGACAGAACACTACCGTCTTGACTGGCACCGCTTCAACCTGAAGCAGCGACTCCTGGGGCGCCAGACACTGCCAGTAGAAGTGTTTGAAGAGAAGTCTCATGCAGGTGAGGAATGGGGCTTCCCCCAGCTGAGCCCAGGAGCTGGCAGCAGCCTTGCTGGGGCTGTTCTGTGCAGTGATGAAGCCCCTGGCTACCTCTGCCAGTTCAGTGTCCCTTTATTCTGCTCCTATGGAGTCTTCTGGGGGTCCAGCACTGCTCCTGAGCCCTACTGACTTGTTGTGGGGAGAAGGGAATTTTCTTCCTGAGCCCCTGCTTAGACATACCTGGGAGTCCAGAGCCCCAAACCTCTATCTCCCCAGCCCACAGCCCCCTTGTGATATGTAGGTTATTGGACAGGACATTCCTGGGGTCGTGGGCTAGTGCTTGGAGTCACCTGCAAAGTTTTGGGGAGGCTGTTGGTTAAATTTTGCCCTGCTCCACTGCTTCATTTTCTTTCCCTTGCAGGTGATGTTTCCAGCATTTCAGGGTCTGATTCGGAGAGCTCCGATACAAGCAGCGAGTCAGAGTTGCTGCCCTCTGCCAGTGACAGCCCTGGGACTCCCCAGATCCCCCGCTCCCAGAAGGTGCTGCTTCGCAATGCGAAGGGCCAGCTTATCTCCACCTACCGCTGCGTGCTCAGCACTGGGAAGGCAAGTCACAATCAGCTTGTTGGGAGAGGGATCCAAGAGAAGGTGGATGGCACTGGGGTGTAGACATCTGTCTGACATTGCTCCACATCCCATGATGGGAAGGGTGGTCTCTGGGTGTCAGGTCAGAGCCCCAGGCTTGTTGGTGGCCTGGTTTTTGGCTCTGGGGTACTCCCAGAAACCTGCTTCTGATGTCAGCAGAGGTGCTAGTCTATGTCCTGGGGGGTAGCAAGATGTAATGTGGTGATCCCACGGGTGCTAGCAAGGGTGTCTGTGTATCAGGGTGGCAGCAAGGAGCCAGTGGACCTGACAGCATCGCTGCAGAGCCTCAGTGCAAGCACATGCTGGGTTGTGCTGATGATGGGCGGCGGGCATTTTGCAGGAGCTGTGTTCCGGGGGTGAGTACAGGGTGACAGATCTGAGGTTGCCCCTGTGAGCACAGTCAAGTGGGCCAGGCACTGGATGGCCATCCCCTCCCTACTCTTCCACTGCAGTGCTTACCACACCCTGGGCACCCATAGCTCCTAGTCTTTGCTTGAGAGCTGGCTGAGCCAGTTGCACTGCAAGAGAAGTATTAATTTTTAGAGCCCCAAAGGAGCCACAAGCCCTCCAGCGCCCCAGGAGCATCAGCTCACCCCCTCCCCATGCACGGTGTCTGGTTGCTCATGCTTGCTTCTCTCCACAGTCCCCAGGTGCAGGAGCACAAGACTTTCCACCGCTACACAGTGCGAGCCCGGCAGGGCACAGCCCAGGGCCTACGTGATGCCCAGACCCCAGGGTCAGCACCCAGGTCAGCCGGAGCCTCCCTGCGGCGTTACAATGAGGCTGCACTGCTCAAGGTGAGGATGCACCACAGCACTGGGCTCTTGGCAGGGGGACACGGTCATGGCTGGCTCCGTGAGCTGGTACCACACCACTGCCGGAGGCCGTGGGTGGGATGTGAGCTCAGGAAGGGCGTCAGGGCCCAATCAAGACTGTTCTGTCCTGGGACTTCCCTGCTCCAGAGCTACCTGTGTCTACGCAGTGTGCTCAGGACCCCATAGTGCCTCCCCTTTCTCCCCAGAACATTCAGGACCTGCTGGCAGCCTGGGCACAGCACCTGAATGAAGCTCAACGCATCTTCCTCCGGGCCCCTCGTCACAACCGTGCGCTGCTTTTCAGTGGCAGGAACCCACCCCTCACCCGGGGTGACCCTCGCATATGCCACATCCCCTTCAGCACCCGCAGGGCCACCCTGCGAGAGGTGCTGCGAGTCCATGCTGCACTGGCCAGCTTGCAGGTGTATGGTGAGTCAGACCAGCCCTGGTGCCTGTGGGTCAGAGCAGGTGGGGCAGGGTGGTCCCTTGTGCATTAGGGGATGCTGCTCTATGTGGTGGAAGTGCTAGCTCTTCAACTCTCAATCCCTGGCGACACGGGGTGCTTCCTGTCCCCAGGCAATGACAGGAACAACCTTGCTGTCCAGGGAAGGACACTCCACTGGAGGATATCACTGGGTTCCCCCGGAAGGGCTGGCAAAAGAAGCAGCGGAAAGCAGAGATGGATCCCCTGCAGGAGGACAAAAGAGGTGAGTTGAGCGATGGAGGGAGGTGTGACTCAGCAAGCAGGGGGGTCTGATGTTATGGTGCAGGACCAGATTTACAGCCCTGTGACAGAGCCTGGTGCCACAGTGGGGATCTGCAGAGTGTGGCCTTGTGCTGGGCAGAAGGGCAGGGTGTGCTTGGCCAAGAACCCCGACTGATTTGTGCTGCGTGTGGGGCTTCAGGCCCTGTCTTATCACCTCCCTCAGCCACAGAAGAAGAGGAGGAGGAAAGCCCTGCAGGGGAACTGGAAATGGTGGAAGTGACACTGGGGACCTTGGACCTCCGGGAGTTCGAAGTGATGCCCAAGCGAAACCGCCAAAGGAGGAAGAAGAGGGACAAGAAGATGAAGAAAGGTGAGGGGGAAGAACTGGCTGGAGGAGTGTAGGAAGGCATGGGGAAAGGGACTGCCATGGCTGGAGTGCATGCTGGCCCTGGCCCTCTTCCACACCATGTGCTCCCTTGTGCAGGGCCTTGTGCCAAAGAGACAGCATGCCGTGGTACCCAGTGCGGACAGCCCAGCCTGGAGCTGGTGACAGAGCTGCAGGGGGAAGCTGGGGCTGAGCTTCTTCCCTGGAGCAATGGAGGTAAGTGGGGTCTGGAGCTGGGCTGGGTGGATGCCTGCCCCATTTGCTGGTGGCTTTGCAGTGGGGTGAAGGGCATGCTGCCACGCAGGTGCCCAGAGGAGCTGGGTGTGGGATGACTGTAGTGGAGCCACGTGCCTTTAAGTGAGCCATGTGTTCTGAGCAGTAGCTCTGAACTGGGAGGAGCAGACACCACCTGGCTGAGCCAGGTGTGTTGGAGGGGATTGGAGTGGGTCTTCTCTTAGGAGAGGGCTCAGCTGCTGCTAACAGTACCCAGCAATGCCGTGGCACACTGTCACAGACTGAAGGTGCTAGAGATCCTGCAGTGCACAAATCCAGCTAGCAGGATGATGCTTTAACTGTGCCATGTGTGCTTCCTAGTCAGACCAGAGCACAGCTCTGCCCCAGGGGCCATCAGACTCCCCTCCTGTCCTTCCCTTATAGGAGACCCTCAGACCCAGCTCCGCGATGCCCTGTTCACCGCCTGCAAAACGGGGGATGTGGGGACCCTGCAGCACCTCCTGGGTGTGCCAGAGAGCAGGGACCTGCCAGGCAACAGCAAGGATGGGGAGGGTGCACAGCCCCTGGATATGCCTCGTGCACTGCTCAACCAGCCCGTGGATGAGCGCGGCTGCACCCTGCTTCATGTGGCAGCACGGGCAGGGAAGGCTGAGGCTGTGTGCCTGCTGCTGGCAGCAGGGGCGGACCCTGCCCTCAGGTATGGCCACAGGGCACCCAACAGTTGATGAGCACAGCCCCACTGTGGGAGCCTAGCAACTCGTTCCTCTCAGCCATGGAAGACTGGTGCCAGCCTTGTCCTGGGACAGCTGGGATTGGTCTCTACCAGCTGGGATATCTGGATTTGTTACAAGGGGTCTAAGAGCCATTCTCTCTGCCTGCCTGGTCTGGCACAGCAGCAGGCAGGCACTGTCCCAAAGTGCTCCCAGGTTTATTAGTAGGCATTTCCGAGGGTAGGGATGAGACCACCCTTTGCAGGGCATTTGAAATGCAAGAAGGGGAGGATTTGGGGGATTCTGGTGTAGAGACAAAGAACTTTCCCCTCCTAGGCTGCGATCCCCTGGCCTGCAGTAGCCATTGAGCATCTCACAGCCCAGTGGGACACAGGTAGTAAGATGGCAGGGTGAGCTGATCTTCCTCGTCTTGTAGAGATGGGCAAGAGAGGACCCCTTACTGTGTGTCTGCTGACAAACTGACCCGCAACACCTTCCGCAAGTTCATGGTGGACCATCCAGACAAGTATGACTACAGTCGTGCCAAGGTAGGTGCCTGCCCTCTGCCCTCACCTTCTGGAGGCTGGGGGACTCCAGAGCAACGCATTCCTTGCCCATTTGTGCCATTGCCTCTGGCTTAGCGGGAGATGCTGACTGCCCTCTGCCCCCAGGTGCCAGGGCCCCTGACACAGGAGATGGAGGCCAAGAAGCTGGAGAAGAAGCGGGCACAGAAAGCCCAGCGCAAGCAGCGGGAGCAGGCACAGCGGGAGGAGCGGCAGCGCTGGGAGCAGGAACAGGGAGAGAAGCAGCGGTTTGCAGCCCTGTCCGACAGAGAGAAGGTGAGGCCATCTATGGGGGAGGGGATCCAGGTGGGGCAGTGCCAACATGGTGGGCTCTGGCCACAGCAGCTCCCAGGGGCTGGGGGGGCTGAGCTGTCTCTCTGCTCCCCAGAGGGCACTGGCTGCCGAGCGGAGACTGGCTGCGCAGCTGCAGGACACCAGCACAACTCTTGCCAACATCAGGTAACAGCCTGGCAGCATGGCTCTGCAGACAAACTCTCCCATGTCAGCACAGCTGTTCCCTGCCCTTCTTGCTCCATTTCTCATTTTCAGCCTAAAGCTATTTCTGTCCACTCGATTCCCAGTAGTGCTTGTGTAAAAGCTTTGTCCCTCTCTTGCCCTGCCCCCCTGAATATTTTGCAAAGGACAACTTGGTCCACTTGCAGCCAGATCTACAGCAAGCCAACCTCCCAGCCACTCCTGTGCCCCTGTCCTTGACCCCGTATCCCTTCCCTGTGCCACCCCACAGGCTTGTGGGCAGCCAGGCACTCCTGTGCTGATCTGGGCAGGGGCTTTACAAACCCATATGGGGCCAATTTCCCCCATGTTCAGCTTCCCTCTAAGTGCCTCACACCACACTCTCACACAGCATCATCTCCAGGGAACATGTCCTGGCCCAGCTCCTGGGTGAGCACATCAGCCCTGTAGGACCAGAGGAGCCCCAGGTCCCTCATGCTGCTGGTAGCTTATGTCACAGCCCTCTCCTCTAACCCTCCTGCAGCTGTCCCCTTTGCTCAGGGCCACCTCTGTTCTTTCTTTCCTGCAGCCGCTGCTGGCAATGTGGAGAATCCCTGCTGGGCCGGATTCCTTTCCATTATCTCGACTTCTCCTTCTGCTCCACGGCTTGCCTGCAAACCCACCGCCGAGCCCGGGCCAGCCACACGTAAGGCTGGGGACTGCTGCCACCTGCCAAGGACTGGTGTGGTGGAGAAACAGCTGAGGACTGGCTGTGCAGTGCGGGAGAGCCTGTGGAGCAGCACTGGTCAGAGGGACTGAGCTGGCCACGTCACATTCCAGGGCAACCCTGGCAAAGCTCTGGACATGAATGTTACTCTGGGTGGTGACTCGGAACATGACAACTTGGAGGTCCCCATGTGCTAGTGTGAGGTGCCAAGACTGTTTAATGGCCTGGCTACAGCCATGGGTCCTGTTGCCAGCTCTTCTCATGGCTACCTTCTACACTGCTGCCCATGGTGGTGGGACACGTCTGGACCCTGCAGCCCTGAGCCACCTGCAGCCACGCCTGTGGGCACCCTCTAGGCTGTGCTTCTTCCTCTTCTTTCCTGGATATCATCAGCACCTCAGCCATATCATGTTAGCAACTACCTCCTCTGCCTGCATTGTCAATAAAGAGGTGCCTTGACCCCCTAGGAATGGGGGGAGTCAGCATGAGCACTGGAACTATTTGGGACAAGCGTGGGATTAACATGCAAAACAAGCTCAGTCCTGGGCCACTTTCTCTGTAGCACAGACCCCGCCTGGCCCCAGAGGAGGGCAGGAGCTTTGGATGTCCATACCAGGATGTGTGTCCCTTTCCTAGGGCCTGCAGCCCCTCTCCTCACCCCTGTGTTTCACCAGCCCCCTGTCATCTCTGCAACCCTGGTGAGAAGTGCTGCCTGTACCTGGCAGCCCCGTGTTTATTCTGTGGCTGCAGTGCCGTGGCTGAGGGTCCTGTTGAAAAGGGGTCGGTCAAGGAAGAGCAGGAGAGGGGTGGAGGGTGCCCCTTCCAGCTCCAGCACTGTGATGTTGTTGGGGCGGCCAACGTGCAGCACCGAGCCGGGCACGAAGAGGGTCTGCTGTGGCCCACGGCGGGGCCAGTACCGGCCCAGGTTGAAGCCATTTATCCACAGCTGGCCCTGGAAGATGGAGATAGGACAGCTGTGCCCCTCTCCACTCTCACCCCCTCTCCCAGCTACACACCACCTTACCTTGCTCCAACCTGGGAACTTCACGAAGGTGTCCCAGGCGATGCCAGGGGTCTCAAAGGTCCCAGTATAGAAGGCTGGCCCTGCTCTGCCCCCACTGCTTGATTGTGGTGGAGCAGTGTGTGGCCAGCCCTGCTGGACGGCAGTGTCTATGGCCAGGGGATAGATCAGCCAGTTGCTGAGAGGGCTGGAGTCCAAGGAGAGGTTCCCCAGGAAGCCCTGCCGTAGAGCAGGAGGGAAAATGAGTCAGCAGGGTCTGCCAGGAGAAGCAGGCTGCCTGGCCTTCCCCAAGGCACGTCGCCTTCACAGCCAGTGACAGTGGCATGGGATCCCCTCCGAGGGGCTGCACAGCCCAGGCTGCTGTGGCAGCACAAGTGGGAGAGAGGGGTGCCAGCCTCACGGCCTTATCCTGGTCTGGGCAGGTTTGCCAGGGGATGGTGTGGGAATGGCCCTGCTGTGGCTGGGATCTGTCACGAGTGGCAGGAGAGGTGTGTTTGGCCACGCAGGCAGCCGGGCCATCCCTTCTGGAGCCCCAGGGAACCTCTCCCCTCACCTTGAAGTCACTGACGTTGGCCCCGAAGCTGATCCTGCCCATGTTCTCCAGGAGCACATCCAGGGTTTCCCCAGCTCTGCCTGTCACACACAGTGTTGTCTGCCCATCCCGCTCCAGCGTCCCCCGGTACTCCTGCAGGGACAGGGTCAGCACTTGCAGCCCCATGCCCAGATCCCACCATCGCAAACACTGCCGGCAGCCTGCCAGCATAGCGTCCTGCCACCGGTTCCCCCAGAGCTGGCCCACGGATGCCCTTCGTCCCCAAAGGGGGCAAATTTGGGCCAGAGGGCTACCCCACAAGGGCTGAGCGTGGCTCTCAGCACCCTGGCTGTCCCCAAGCCCCTGGCATAGCACAGCCCTGCTGCCAGCAGGGACCCCAGCCCCCATGAGTCCTGGGCTGGGGGCAGGTGTGCTCCCACAGCCCCACCTTCTGCAGCATCACATAGCCACGGTCGCAGACGTGGTGCGGAGGAGTGCCCAGCACAGCTGGGTCCAGGACGTCCCAGGGCAGCTGTGTGCGGTACAGCACGAAGCCATGGGCCTGCAGGACACAGCAGAGTGGCACAGAAAGGGAAACTGGGCTGGAGACAAGCTCTGCTTTTCTACCCTGGGGCCAGGGCACGGCAGACAAGCTCAGGAGCATCTCCCCCAGTGTCCCCCACTGCACCCAGCTCCTCACCTGCTTTATAGCCTCAAAGGTGAGGGGGAACTGGCTCTGAATGGGCCCGGAGGGGCACAGCACATCCAAGAGATCCAGGAGGTCGGCATACTGCAAGGAGAGGGATGGGTGCTGGGCAGCCCAGCAGTGCCAGGCAGGGGCAGCACAGCCCTCGGGGAACTCACCTTCCGCAGAGCCACCCAGCCGTAGGCGTACTTCAGGGTGGCAGGTGGCATCGGACCAACTGGCAGGGACTGGAACTGAACAGCAAACTGTCAGCTGCCCCCCAGGGCAAGCAGGGAGATGTCCCCTGCCCTGCCAGGTCCCTCTGTGTCCCGCTCTTGCCTGGCAAAGGCAGTGGTGCCCAGTACTGTCCCCCTCCTCCTGCTAGGTTCAGCACCTTGCTGATGACTGTGCGGATGGCAAACAGCTTCTCGGTGGGGTCTCCCGCCTCTGAGAGGGGGGCATCATAGTCGTAGCTGGTGGTCACTGGTTTGTACTGGTCCTTGAAGTCAGCACCTACCCGGGAATGCAACAGGAGCTGGAGAAGGGGGCCCTGGCAGAGCCCAGGACACGGAACCCAGGCCCAGGCTGGCTGCAATGCAATGGAGGGGCATGACCCAGAACAGGGAGCCACTGCCTGCGGATAAAAGGACTCCCCATGGGGGAACAAGCTTGGGTTCAGGGGCCCTTGGTATGTGCCAGCCTGCCCCACGGGACAGAACAGAAGCCTCAAATAGGCTCCTTGGGAATGGCCAAGAAAAGACCCCCCAGCCCTGCAGTGTGCCTCCCCTTCCCATTGCAGGGCACTAGGGCCCTACTCACCACTCCAGTAGACAAAGTTCGTTCCCCCATGGAACATGTACCTGCAGGACACCCCAAAGAGCTCTGTCACCACCTCCACGGACCCTGTGGGTGCTCTCCAGGCACCGCTCCCTCCCTGCTGCAGCCACAGTCCCAGCCCTGCCCAAGCCCTGCAGAACAAAGGTGAGCCGTGATGCCCACTCCAGGCATCCCCCCCAGGGATGTGCCCCCCTGCCAGCTGACTACTTGCATGTTGACATTGGCTCCCAGCTGCAACATGTCCTCCAGCCCCCGGGCCACACTAGCCGAGCTGGTGCTGGCATGCGCCTCTCCCCAGTAGTCCAGCCAGCCCGTGTAGTACTCGGAGTTCACCTGGGGGAGAAAGGGACGGCTGCCTGCCTGGAGCTGGGGCTTCTGGCACCCCTCTCTCAGCCACATCGCCCCTGCTCACCCACAGCCTGGCCCCAGCACCCCTCTCTGCATCACCCTCCTGGCTCCTCTGCCTCCCCAAAGCCATCGCAGGTAATTCCCCCCACAGCACGGTGCCCACACCAAACTCACCAGGGGCCCCCTCGGCTCCACCCGGCGCTGGGCACCAAACGCCTCTGTCACATTGGAGTCTGCAGAGGTGGAGGGAGGGAGGTTGGAGCAGGGTGGAGCTGGGACCCCCGGCCCCTCTCCTTCTCCCCCAGAAGGGTACCTGGCCCAAAGTCGATGGTGGCATAGAGCCCCTGCAGCGTGCCACAGCGCAGCTCCTCGGCCTGTATGCTGTCGGTGGTGAAGAGCAGCACCTCACTCCCCAGCAGTGCGCGAAAGGAGCCCAGCAGGTGCCGCAGGTACCCATAGTCACAGGCATAGTAGCTCCCATATTCATTCTCCACCTGTGAGCAGGGCAGGGGCTGGCACCCAGTGTGTACATGGCAGGGCTGCAGCCAGGTCCCACCGCCCACT
Source organism: Falco cherrug (assembly GCF_023634085.1). Taxonomy (NCBI): domain Eukaryota; kingdom Metazoa; phylum Chordata; class Aves; order Falconiformes; family Falconidae; genus Falco; species Falco cherrug. The sequence goes on along the minus strand of NC_073704.1, from coordinate 25,656,652 downwards.
GGGATGAGCATCCAGATCTCCCCTTCCAACATCATCAGATGTTGTGACAGACCCCATCTGGGTCCCGAGAATGACCTTCCAGCCCCACCACAACCCCCAGCTCTGCCAGTGTCCCTCAAACTACAACTGGGGTAGTGGCAGGTGCCCCAGAGTCCCAGCCTTTGGATTTAAACCCAAGTCCAGAGGTCAAGATGGATTTATTTAAGAGCTGTGCCAGAATGTGGTCATGGTGTAAGGGGTAGAGGTGGCTTTTTGGGGTACATCCAAAGATGACCCAGAGCAGGGCAGGGGGTGGGGGCCCACAGCATCCTACCTGCACACTGATGATGTTCCCTCCATGCTGGTACAGGCGTGGCTTGATCTTGGGTAGCAGGACATGGAGCCAGGAGTCCACGGCTGCCAGGTAGTCTGCGGGGACAGAGGGCAACTCAGCCTGGCTGCAGCATCCACCCTAGCCCACCCCCAGCCAACCCGGCCAGGGGGAGGATGGAGCAGACGGGGCAGGGCTGAGCACGATGGGGAAGTGGAGGTGGAGGATGAACTATGGGGCTCCCAAAAGATAGAGGATGGGAGAGACCATGCACACAGGGCTGGCAGGTGTGTGGAGAGACCAGCATGCTGGCACTGGCACCAGGCTGTAAGGACATGGCAGCCGGAGCCCTGTGCCAAAGTTTACCAGGGTCAGAGGAGCGCAGGACAATGTCTGGTTTCCACAGCAGCCAGGCAGGCAGGCCACCCTGGAAAAACATGCACAGCAGAGAGGGAGGCAGAGAAACCACTCAGCAGCCCAGGCTGACAAACAGCCAAAACCGGGCCAGCACAACGCTAATGCTCGGCACTGGAGCGGCACATGCTCTGCAGGGTGGCAGCCTGGGCATGGCTGGCATGGCACCGGGGCCACTGTGCCAGCTGAAAGGACCAACCCTGCTGTGCCCTTCCCAGACCACCCATCACCCCTCTGTGCCATGCTGGGGCTTACCATCTCCCACTCTGCACAGATGTAGGGCCCTGGCCGCAGGATCACCAGAAGCCCCAGCTCAGCTGTCAAGTCGAGGAAGGCTTCCACATCCCGGTCCCCAGCAAAGTCATAAACCCCTGGCAGTGGCTCATGGTAGTTCCAGGGGACATAGCTGGGACAAGAGGGAAGATCAGTACGCAGAGGCTAAGGGCACCCCAGCACAATGGGGAAACATCCCACAGGCTGGTCTCTCTGCCCCTGGGAACTAGCCTCCAGCCTGAGCTGAGGATGGCAACTGGGGCTGGACTGGGACAAAAGCGCAGGCTCATACAGGGGCTGCCAGTGCAAGGGCTGGTCCTCGTTCCCTGTGCTTAGACAACACCCTTGCCCCTGTCCCTACCCCAGGGACCCCAGAGACCCTGAGGGGCTGGATGGCTGTGGGCTGTGTGCCGTCAGGGCTGCCCCCATCACTTACACCTGCACAGCGCTAAGCCCACTCATGTACATCTTGAGGAGCCGGTCCCTCCAGGCAGGGCGTGGGACACGGGCATAGTGGATGCTGCCTGAGATGTAGCGGAAAGGGGCACCATCCTTGCGAAAGCAGTTCTCCTCATAATCCAGCTGGAAGGAGCGTGCCGGAGAGGAGGCCTGCGGGAAAGGGGCAGTGCTGGGGGGCTGCAGACCCTCCCCAAGCTCAGCTGCCCCCTCCTCCACACTCCTTCATGGGACAGGGACTGACAGAGGCTGGTTCCTGGGGGGGACCCTCCCCATCCCCATCCTGGATGCAGGGCCAAGGCAGGAACCACGCTGTCCCAGGAGAGCAGAAGGGACAAGCAGGGCAGCCATTTGCACTGCCTGATCCCCCCCCCCTCGCCTTACTAATCAAACACCCTGCAGCTGATCTGGTGGCATTTTGGGGGACAGGTGCTGCTGGGGACAGGTGCTGGGAAGGCAGGCAAGGAGGTGGGAGTGCAAGTGGGACTTGGGGTGGGACATGAGCTGCAGCAGAAGGAAGCCATAGCAGAAAGAGCAGGGATACGGGGGAGGAAAGCAAAGCAGATCCCAGAGCTGTCCCACCGGATCCTTTGCAGCTCAGCCCCACGCGCTTCTCCCAAGCTTTCCACCCGTGTTTGCTAACCTGCGTGTGCAGCAGCCCCGATGCCAGCAGCAGGGCAAGAGCTGGCAGTCCCATCCTCGCTGGGAGCTCAGCAAGCCCAGGATAGGGGACAAAGGGAGACGTGGACACCACCATCACATGATCCTTCTTGGCCAGCGCCGGGTGCTTCCTCCAGGTCCTAAGTGCAGGCAGCTGGAACAGCTGGAGGGGAAGGAACGAGGGATGAGGGGTGGGTGGCTCAGCCCCTCACACCTGGGCCAGCCACACTTCATTCCCCTCAAAGCCCCCCCAGCAGGGTGCAGGCAGTGCCCCTGCCACCAGAGCCAGCTCCAGCCGGCAGGCACACCCCCGTGCCCCCCGGGGTGGTGGGTGACACACGTAGAGGGACAAGATGACTCATGAAAGTGTCACCACCAGACAAAATGCCTTCGAGGGAGCTCTGCCCACTCGCTTCATCAGGAGAGGTGGTGATGGAGACCTCGGGTATAGCTCCAGCCGGGGTGCTGCTGCTGTCTGAAGGAAAGGAAAATGTCCCTGGACCGAGGGCCAAAGGCTGGTGACAGAGCTGGTGTCAGGGGTGTCGGGGGGCTGCCACAGGGCAGGGCGAGGTGGTGATCCCCTCGGGGACGAGCCCTGCTGGGGTGGCCTCACCACCTCTGTCCCCCGCACCGCCGGCCTGGTCGCCCGGGCGAGGGGCTTGGCTCACCGAGGCCAGCTCCGGGGAGTGCCGAGGCTGCGGGCTGCCGCCGCCACCGCCCGCAGCCGGGAGGTGCCGCGGCGCCGGGGTCACCGCGTTCCACCCGGTCACGGTGCGGGGGCGCGCCTGGGGCTCGACTCGGCGCTGCTCTCCGCTCCGCTCCGCTCCGCCCGCGGCCCGTCAGCTCCGCGGGACGGAGCGTGACATCCCCACCGCGGCGGCACCGGGGCTCGGGAACGCCGCAGCGCCCCGCCCGGCGGGTGACGCGGCGGGTGACGCCATGGGTGACGCGCGGCGGCGGGCGATGACGCGAGCGGGCGATGGGGCAGGCGCTGTGCGTCTGCTCCCGCGGCACCGTCAGCCTGGGGGGCGCGCGGTACCTGCTGCTCCACCGGCTGGCAGAGGGGTCCGCAGGGGGCTGGGGCGCGGGGGGGCTCGGGGGGGTGTCCTCGGGCACGGGGGTGCTCGGGCGTAAGGGGTGCTCGGGCCTGGAGGTGATGCTCGGGCACGGGGGGGCTTGGGCATGGGGGCTTTTGGGCATGGGGGGACGCTCAGGCATGGGGGGAATGCTTGGGGCTTGGAGGTGATGCTCGGGCACGGGGGGTGCTTGTGCAAGGGGGTGATGCTCAGGCATGAGGGATGTTTGGGGGTGGAGGTGATACTCAGGTATGGGGGTGATGCTCTGATACAGGGAGTGTGCAGGCTCGGGGGGATGCTCATATATAGGGGATTTTCAGGCACGATTTTCAGGGGATGCTCAGGTGTGAGGCGGTGCTTGGGCATGGTGTGGGAAGATGCCTGAGCGTAGGATGTGCTTGTGCGTGATGGAGGATTCTCATGCTGGGTGGCAGACGTCAGTCATGCCCTGGATTGGGTGCTTAGACCCATGGGATTGGGGGTGGTTAGGCCAGTAGGATTGTTCATGCATAGGGGGGATGCTTTGGGTGCGTGGCAGGGGAATGTGCATGCCTGGGGGATTCCCATGGAGAGGGGTGCAGGCACCCTCTGTCCCCCTCACCTGGGTGCTTGCAGTTGAGGTTGAGCACAAGGCCCTAGCCCAGTGCGACATCCAGCGCACACTGCACTTGGCTCCTCACAGGGGCTTCAGCTATGTGGACCTGGTGGAGGGGCTGCGGGACGGGCGCTTCTATGCCCTGAAGCGTATCCTGTGCCACGACAAGGAGGACCGTCAGGCTGCCCTGCACGAGGTAGAGATGCATGGCCTCTTCGACCACCCCAACATCCTGCGCCTGGTGGCCCACTGCATGGTGGAGAAGGGTGCCAAGCATGAAGCCTGGCTCCTCCTGCCCTATGTGAAGGTGAGGGGGACTCCCCTGGCTGCCCCCACCCCCTTGCCACCAGGAGTGGCAGTAACTGCTGGCTTGCATTTGCCAGGGGGGGACCCTGTGGAGCGAGGTGGAAGCACTGCGAGAGAAAGGGACTTTCATGCCAGAGCAGCGGATCCTCCTCATCCTCCATGGCATCTGCCGTGGGCTGCAAGCCATCCACAGCAAGGGCTATGCACACAGGTGGGAGGGGTGGCAGCCCCGGCTTGGAGGGGTTGGCAAGGGGCCGAGTGGGCGCTCGGTGATGTCCATCCCCGCAGGGACCTCAAGCCCACGAACGTGCTACTGGATGAGCATGACCAGCCTGTACTGATGGACCTGGGCTCCATGAACCGAGCTCGCATCGAAGTCAACAGCTCTCGGGAGGCCATGGCCGTGCAGGTGGGTGGCCTGGGACATCACCCCACCAGTCTGTCCCTGCCCCAGGCTGTTCATCCCCACCCTCACCTTCCTCCCTGTAGGACTGGGCTGCCCAGCGCTGCACCATCTCCTACCGTGCCCCTGAGCTCTTCATGGTGCCGAGCCAGTGCATCATAGATGAACGCACAGATATCTGGGTAAGGATCCAGCCCCCTGGCCCCCATCCCACCACCGTGGGACTGCCCTGACCCTGCTGTGCTCCAGTCCTTAGGCTGTGTGCTGTACTGCATGATGTTTGGGGAAGGCCCCTATGATGCCATCTTCCAGAAAGGCGACAGCGTGGCTCTGGCAGTGCAGAACCCCATCACCATGCCCCCCACAAGCAGGTGAGGGGCTGGGGAGGGTGACCCTGCTCCCAGACAGCCCCCTGTGCTTTGCACCACATGGACTTCTCCTCACCATCTTCCCTCCAGGTACTCGCCTGGCTTGCAGCGCCTGCTCTCCTCCATGATGACTGTGAACCCCCAGGAGCGACCAAGTATAAATGATGTCCTCCACCAGCTGGAGGGGCTGCAGCCAGCGCCGGCGGGACAGGACACCACGCAGATCTGAGCCTGTCCCACCCCACAGCAGCGATACAGCTGAGCCAGGGGAAAAAGCAGCTGTGCTCGTCCCTGCTCCCCCGGGGAGCTGTTGCAGAGGGCATTGCTGCACGTGAGGGAGAGCTGCTGCTCCATGCCGGAGGTGTGTTGGATTTGGAGTGTTCTGTGCCCTGGATGCTGCTGCCTGAGGCTTGGTCTGTGCCCCAGGACTGCAGATGTGTGACCTGCTGCTAAACACGGGGCCCTCACTGGCTGCTGCCACCCCCAGGAGCAGCAGATGAGGATGCTGTGAGACCTCTCCTGGGTGCTGCTGCTGCATCCCCACAGCTCTGCACCCCAGGAGGGTTGCTCCTGCCTGGGGTAGAGCTGTGGTCTGGGTCCCAGTGCTGTGCTGGAGCAAGGCAGGGGGGAGCCAGCGCCTGCTCCACCACAGCTCTCAGCGCCAACGTTGCCTTGCGTTTGGAGTAAAAGATGTTCTTGCAGAGGTGTGGATGTGTCTGTCTGCTGGGAGGGAGTCCTGCCAGGGGCACAGGGAGAGTAGGGCACGCTGTCTTCAACAAGCAGCCAAGCATTGCCGGAGGGGAAGGGCAGTGGAGGTCAGCCGTGGCAGGGCAGCACAGCCGGAGCATTAGCAGTAAGCAGGGAGAGTTAATCCCCAGCCCCAGAACACTCTTGATGGGAGTTACCATGTCCAACTGCAGTGGGAGCCAGGCTCTGCTGTTCAGAGCCTCTGGGGCTGGACACTGTGGGAAGGGGCTCAGCACAGCACAGGTAGGCAGGCAGGCAGTGGCAGGAGTACAGGCAGAACTTTTCAGCTGCTCAAGGAGCGGGAGATGGCTGCCCAGGCTTGGGAGCTGCTACAGCTTGGGAGGCAGGTGCAGCAGCCCTGTTCTGCTGAGAACAAGCAGAGCCTGGGGACAGCATGACTACCCCTGTGCTGGGGACACCCCCAGCCTGGTGGGCACCCTTGGCTGGAAGGTCTCACCGGGACATGCAGCAGTTGGGCTTCCCACAGAGAGGGGTTAAAAAAAAAAAAAAAAAAAAAAAAGAGATGCAGACAAACAGTTTCACAGGGAGCATTCCCCTCCTTTAATCCTCTCACCACAACATAGCAGTAAAGCAGCTGCGGAGGTTCATGCCGTGCTGGATACCCTTGCAGAGTGCACCTGCTGCACTGCAGAGCCAGGCATGCCCCTTGTCCCATACTGTGGCCACAGAGACACGGGTGCCAGGCTGTTCCCATTGCTTCAACCACTGTCCGTCCACTTGAGCCCACCTACCCTTGGGCTGCACAGGGGGAGAAGTCCCAGCAGCTGCTGATCTTTTCCTGCTCAGGCTAAACCTGCCCCCCTAAGATCCAGGATACAACACAGGGCCACACACCATGGGGCCATACACCACACAAGGAAGCAGCACCCACCCCTGGCTGGAGCAGCAAATGGGGTGGGATGTGTGCCACAGCCCTAGGGAGGGGACCAGGGGCCCTTACCTGCGCAGGGAGCAAGCCAGAGATGGAAGAAAGTGCTGGGAGGAAGCAGAGCAGCACCAGCAGCAGAGCTGAAGCACTCACCACACACCTGACCTGGCAAGGAACTGATACAGCTGGGGGGCTAGTGGGAGACACAGAGGCTCTGAAACGGTTTATTGCAAAGGGTTTCTGCAGGTAACATGGGGAAGGAGCACGGTCCTTTTTGCCAGGGGCTTCTCTACTCCTCGCCCTCCTCTTCGTCTTCGTAGGAGTCCAGGCCCACCTCCTCGTAATCCTTCTCCAGAGCGGCCATGTCTTCCCGTGCCTCGGAGAACTCCCCTTCCTCCATGCCCTCGCCCACGTACCAGTGCACAAAGGCTCGCTTGGCATACATCAGGTCGAACTTGTGGTCCAGGCGAGCCCAGGCCTCAGCGATGGCCGTGGTGTTGCTCAGCATGCAGACAGCGCGCTGCACCTTGGCCAGGTCCCCCCCTGGCACCACCGTGGGTGGCTGGTAGTTGATGCCCACCTTGAAGCCCGTGGGGCACCAGTCCACAAACTGGATGCTGCGCTTGGTCTTGATGGTGGCAATGGCGGCATTGACATCCTTGGGCACCACATCCCCACGGTACAGCAGGCAGCAGGCCATGTACTTGCCATGGCGAGGGTCACACTTCACCATCTGGTTGGCTGGCTCAAAGCAGGAGTTGGTGATCTCAGCCACTGATAGCTGCTCGTGATAAGCCTTCTCTGCAGAGATGACAGGGGCATAGGTGGCCAGGGGGAAGTGAATGCGAGGGTAGGGCACCAGGTTGGTCTGGAACTCAGTCAGGTCAACATTCAGGGCTCCATCAAACCGCAGTGATGCTGTGATGGATGAGACAATTTGGCTGATGAGTCTGTTCAAGTTGGTGTATGTCGGGCGCTCGATATCCAGGTTCCTGCGGCAGATGTCATAGATGGCTTCGTTGTCCACCATAAAGGCGCAGTCCGAGTGCTCCAGGGTGGTATGGGTGGTGAGGATGGAGTTGTAGGGCTCCACCACAGCAGTGGAGACCTGTGGTGCAGGGTAGATGGAGAACTCCAGCTTGGACTTCTTGCCGTAGTCAACCGAGAGTCGCTCCATCAACAGGGAGGTGAACCCAGAGCCGGTGCCGCCTCCAAAGCTATGAAACACAAGGAATCCCTGGAGGCCTGTGCACTGGTCAGCCTGTGGAGAGAGAGAGAGACATGATATTGCTCTGAGATGGATTTCTTTGTGAATGTTTGACTGTTCAGAAGTCCTTCAGGACCTGGTCCATCCCTGCCACGGGCAGCTGCAGATCCCTCCCTCCCAGGGCACAGCAGGGTTTGCAGTGTGCTCTGAGCCCCGGCAGATGCTGGAGCCCAGCCCAGGGGGACACGTCCCCCCACTGCAGTCACCTACCAGCTTCCGGATCCTGTCCAGCACTTGGTCAATGATCTCTTTGCCGATGGTGTAATGCCCACGGGCATAGTTGTTGGCAGCATCCTCCTTGCCAGTGATCAGCTGCTCGGGGTGAAAGAGCTGGCGGTAGATTCCAGCCCGAACTTCATCTAGGGAACAGCAGGGTAGGGTTGAGCCTGGTGGAGGCTGTCGGTTTGAGCCAGCCACCAAGCAGATGAGCCGGTGCAAGCACCCATCCCTTTCCCCGGCTCTGCCTGCCAGTGGCACAGCCAAGGGCCCACACGTCAGCAGGGCCACCACCGGCATCATGTTTCTTTGGCAGGAGGTGACTGCCACCTCCCTGCACGGGAGCTCAGCTTCTCCCATCCATGGGGACCTGCCTGCCAGCAGTGTGCAGCTGCATAGCAGGAGCTGCTGTGCCGGTTGGGCTGGTTTCTCTCTCTGCACATGTGGTAGCGAGACGACCAGCACTGCTGCCTCTAGGACACCTCAAGAACAAAAGCTGGTGCTCAGGTTCGTGGCTTCTCCCAGGGAAAGGAGGGCCCTCGGGTTGAACCCGGTGCAGGATACTGCCAGCAGACCAGGAGCACTAGCTGCTTGCTACTCACCCACAGGTGCACCCCAGGCTGTGCAGATTCCAGCACTCACCAATCACGGTGGGCTCCAGGTCCACGAAGATAGCCCGCGGGACATGCTTCCCAGCCCCCGTCTCACAGAAGAAGGTGGTGAAGGAGTCATCCCCTCCGCCAATGGTTTTGTCACTGGGCATCTGCCCATCGGGCTGGATGCCGTGCTCCAGGCAGTACAGCTCCCAGCAGGTGTTGCCCATCTGGACGCCGGCCTGGCCGACGTGGACGGAGATGCACTCGCGCTGGGGAGGGGGAGGCAGGGTCAGATCCTGACACAGCTCTGTCCTGCCCATGCCGCAGGGAGGACTCTGCCTGGTGCTAGTGTCACACAGCCACCCAAACAGGACCTGCTCTGGCCAGTGGCCCCAGGGAGCACATTTTCCTTTGGATGATCTCCTGCATGCCCCTGAGGGGCCCCATGCAGCTGTCATTGCCCTTGGCCATGCACAGGCACCATGCCGGGTCAGGAGCCAGCTCTGGTGTCCCTCCTGTCCAGCTCTTGCTGTGGGCCACCAGCTCCATGGACTCTGCCCGAGGCTGTCCTCCAGCACTGTGGGGAACAGAGCCTGGCCCAGCCACCCTGCCAGGTTCCCTGGCAGCCTCAGCCCCTTCCCAGTGCCGCAACAGCCCAGTGACACATGCTGAGCTGATAGAGGCACATACTTAACCCACGAGGTGCAACCAGCACGGGGGAGCCCCCCTCCTGCTGCTCCAGAGCCAGGTAAGCACTCAGCTTGCTGGGGCAAGGCGCCTTGGGGATGCAGGGGCAGTGGGTGACAGCTAGGGGAGGGCTGGTGGTGAAGCCCAGCAGCCTCTAAGACAGCACAGAAACTCCCTGGGCTGCGCAGTCCCAACCCTGTGCTGCAAAACCTGCGTGGGCAGAAGTGCCAGGGAGCAGGCTGTGAGCTGAAGTGCCTTCTGCACTCCCATCCTGCAGGTGCAGGCCTGCTCCGCTACCCCCGGCATCCTTCCTCTGCTCCCCCTGGCACTCTTGTTCCCCTGCCCCTGGCATCCCTTCTCTGCTAGCCCTAGCACCCTGCTCTCCCGGGCAGGACACCACTACTCAGCCTGGGGGTCCCAGAGCTCCTTGCTCCCACATTCCCGGACTGCATAACGCTCTGAGCTGCGACGGGGTCCGTGCCCTGCTCCAGCGCCGGGGGAGCACAAGGACTCCTGCCTCCCCCGGGAGGGAGGGCAGCCTCAGCCCGCCGGGAAGGGGGGGCAGCCCGGGGCAGGGTCCCGGCAGAGCCCGGTCAGCGCTGCGGCGGGCGGGGCGCTGCGCCTCCTGGCAGGGCCCCGTCCCCCTCCCGAGCCGCTAAATATAGCCCCGGCCGCAGGCGAGGGCAGCGGCGATTGCCCGGTTTAGAGAGCGGCCCCGGCCCGCTCTGCCGCTGCCAGAACCCCCGCGGGACGGGACGGGAGGGACAGGACCCCCAGACACGTTCGCCGCCGCCAGCCCCGACGGGGCGCCCGCTGCCGCGGGGGGAGCCCCGCCGAGCGACCAGCTCTAGCCCCCGGTGCCCGGCTGGCGCCTCCACCCCCGGCAGCTGTCCCCGTCCGTTCGCGGCCACCGTTCCCCACCGGAGGGGTCACCCTCTCCATCCCCAGCCGCCCCTCCTCCCCCCTCGCTGCGTCAGCGGGGGGACCCAGGCGCCCCGGGACCGGTGGTTGCGGAGGGGACACACACACACACACACACGACGGGGCAGTAGCGGCGGGGGGACACGGTCAGGGGCCGGTAGGGCTGTCCAAGGTCACAGCGGGGAAGGAGGGGGCGTGTCGCGGCTGCTCTGCCGTGCCCGGTGCTCCGGGGTGTTGCGGCGCCCCCCCGCCGCCGTGCCCTCCGCCCCGCCCGCACTCACCATGCTGCGGCTGGGGGTCCGGGCTCTCCCGGCGACTCGGTGCGGCGGGGCTCAGCGCAGAGCTGCGGCTGCTGCAATCCCCTCCGCAGCGCCTCTTATAGGTGGGAGGGGCTTGGTTCCGTCACGCCCCCTCATTTGGGTACATTTGCATGCGGGGCGGGAGTACCCACCTTGGAGGCAGGGGGAGACTGTCTGTGTCCCTCCCGGCTGCGGAGGAACCCTAAGGTGTGGGGGCCGGAGCTGCCCTCCCTCCTCTGCTGGGAGGAAGCGGTGGGCGTCCAGCCAGGCTGCGGGCAGGAGGTCCGGCCTCCAGACCACAGGGGTTACAGGCGGTGCTCAGCCACCAGGATGGGGCCTGGAGCAGGTACAGCAGTCTCTACACTGCTCTGCCACCAGATCCCCTGGGATTTAGGGACACCTCGAGACCACCTAGGCCTCTACAACAGGAAAAAGTAGGAAAAACATGTTAAGAAATATGCATCAGGCTCTGGAGTTCAAGGTGCTTGCAAACCTCCCTCTGCCATCAGTACTTTGGGGACCTCTGGCTGAGGACTGCTTTTCTCTCCTGATGGGGACAGGCAGGCAGTGCCGCACACCTCCACGAGACTGCAGATCAGCACAGCAAATCTGGGCTGGGGAGCTGGCCCAGCTGCAAAAAAAAAGGGTCATTGCAGCCCATTTGCTGTTAACGACTTGTGACTACACTCAGAGAAGCCGCTCAGTTTGAGCCCCAGCTGGCGCAGCCTCCCCTGCCAGAGCCAGGGCTGATGCTGAGGATGCGTGGACCAGCAGCCTGGCTGCTGGCTGGGCAAAAGGCAGAGCCCGGCACCCCCAGCCTTGCACACACCATGCAGCGGGGAAAGGGCTCTGTCCTTGCTGCCAGGGCATGGGTGCACTCACACAGCTGTCCCTGCCCGTGGGGGGTCTGCTGCTCAGTAGACACTGCTGTGTCCCTCTGCGGTGGGGTCCGGATCAGAGGTGCAGGATAACCTTTACAAAAAAAGTAATAGGACACAATTCCCACTCCTGTGTGCTTCCAGCAGCAGAATCAGATCTCTGTGAAGACATGGGGAGAAGGTATCTCTGCAAATGGGGTAACTCCTGGAGGAGCAGGGGTTTTCCTTGCCCCACACTCAGACTTCCGTAAGGAGCGGCTCAGAGTAGCACCTGGCATGAGGGGCAGTGACTCCTGTTTTGGCGCAGCAGCAGGCACCACTCAGTCTGAGCGCAGTGCTCTGGTCACGGGCATGGGAAACAGTGCCAGCAGTCCTGCGCAGTGGGACAAGCACCTGGCCGGGCTCCAGCAATCAGTGCAGCCCGGGGCTGGCTCACACTTTCCCTTCCAGCTGACACGGGAGCATGCTGGGAGGAGGAGGGCAGGGGAGGACAGCCCCTCTGGGTCAACATAGCTGGAGCATTACTGGTAAGCAGGGAAAATTAATCTCTGGACTCAGCGTGCTGGATAATGGGTAACAGAAATCTCCAGTTTGCAGCTGGAGCCAGGAGCTGATGTTTGGACTTCTTGCCATCGGGCAGGGCAGGGACAGGACTCAGCATGGGTACAATGCAGAAGACAAGCTGGGGCTGGCAGAGTGGGGCCACGTGGCCCAGGGCGATGGCAGAGCACCACAGAGTCAGGCAGGGAGCAGGCAGAAGTGCTGCCCAGAAAGAGGACCCCATGCCTGAGCTAGGTACTTCTCCGATCACATCATTAGCACTCCTCTGGATCCCTTTTATGGACGTGCTTGGGCACTTCCCCAGAGCATGCCATGCATCCTGGCCATATCCCCCTGGTACTGGGGCTCTTACATATGTGAGGGGCAAGCCAGAGCTAGAAGAGAGTGCTGGGAGGAAGCAGAGCAGCACCAGCAGCAGAGCTGAAGCACTCACCACACACCTGACCTGGCAAGGAACCGATACAGCTGGGGGGCTAGTGGGAGACACAGAGGCTCTGAAACGGTTTATTGCAAAGGGTTTCTGCAGGTAACATGGGGAAGGAGCACGGTCCTTTTTGCCAGGGGCTTCTCTACTCCTCGCCCTCCTCTTCGTCTTCGTAGGAGTCCAGGCCCACCTCCTCGTAATCCTTCTCCAGAGCGGCCATGTCTTCCCGTGCCTCGGAGAACTCCCCTTCCTCCATGCCCTCGCCCACGTACCAGTGCACAAAGGCTCGCTTGGCATACATCAGGTCGAACTTGTGGTCCAGGCGAGCCCAGGCCTCAGCGATGGCCGTGGTGTTGCTCAGCATGCAGACAGCGCGCTGCACCTTGGCCAGGTCCCCCCCTGGCACCACCGTGGGTGGCTGGTAGTTGATGCCCACCTTGAAGCCCGTGGGGCACCAGTCCACAAACTGGATGCTGCGCTTGGTCTTGATGGTGGCAATGGCGGCATTGACATCCTTGGGCACCACATCCCCACGGTACAGCAGGCAGCAGGCCATGTACTTGCCATGGCGAGGGTCACACTTCACCATCTGGTTGGCTGGCTCAAAGCAGGAGTTGGTGATCTCAGCCACTGATAGCTGCTCATGATAAGCTCTCTCAGCTGAAACCACAGGAGCGTAGGTGGCCAGGGGGAAGTGGATGCGAGGGTAGGGCACCAGGTTGGTCTGGAACTCAGTCAGATCAACATTCAGGGCTCCATCAAACCGCAGTGATGCCGTGATGGATGAGACAACCTGGCTGATGAGTCTGTTCAAGTTGGTGTATGTCGGGCGCTCGATATCCAGGTTCCTGCGGCAGATGTCATAGATGGCTTCGTTGTCCACCATAAAGGCGCAGTCTGAATGCTCCAACGTGCTGTGGGTGGTAAGGATGGAGTTGTAGGGCTCCACCACAGCAGTGGAGACCTGTGGTGCAGGGTAGATGGAGAACTCCAGCTTGGACTTCTTGCCGTAGTCAACCGAGAGTCGCTCCATCAACAGGGAGGTGAATCCAGAGCCGGTGCCGCCTCCAAAGCTACGAAACACAAGGAATCCCTGGAGGCCTGTGCACTGGTCAGCCTGTGGAGAGAGCCAAGTAAGATTCCTCGAAGCACTGACTTTGCTGGAGGGAAGTTTCAAACTTTTGCTTGGGTAGCTGCAGATCCCTCCCAGGACACAGCAGCACTCGCCCCATGCTCCCACTCCCAGCAGATGCTGGAGCCCAGCCCAGGGGGACACATTCCGCCACTGCAGTCACCTACCAGCTTCCGGATCCTGTCCAGCACTTGGTCAATGATCTCTTTGCCGATGGTGTAATGCCCGCGGGCATAGTTGTTGGCAGCATCCTCCTTGCCAGTGATCATCTGTTCAGGGTGGAAGAGCTGGCGGTAGACTCCTCCCCGAACCTCATCTAGGAGATGTTGGCACAATGTCAGAGATTTTCAAACGGGCCCTAGGAAAAGGCAGCAGGAGCCACCCTACAGAGTGTCCTGCAGTGGGTTGTTCCCAGAGATAGTGACCGCTGTCACTGCCCAGCTGAGGTGCACTCACCAATCACGGTGGGCTCCAGGTCCACGAAGATAGCCCGCGGGACATGCTTCCCAGCCCCCGTCTCACAGAAGAAGGTGGTGAAGGAGTCATCCCCTCCGCCAATGGTTTTGTCACTGGGCATCTGCCCATCGGGCTGGATGCCGTGCTCCAGGCAGTACAGCTCCCAGCAGGTGTTGCCCATCTGGACGCCGGCCTGGCCGACGTGGACGGAGATGCACTCGCGCTGGGGAGGGGGAGGCAGGGTCAGATCCAAGACAGGACCACAAATGCAATCACTACAGGTGGTGCACAACCCCAACAGGGCAGCCCAGGCCCTTGCCAGCTTGTTTAAGCGACACTGCCGTGTAGCCTGGGTGCCTTTTGTGTAGCCTGGGCACCTTTTGTCCATCCCCATCTGCTGCCCTCTCCCAAATCAGATGCTCTGCCTCCCATCATTGTACTGCCCACCTCAGGGGCCCAGGGAGATGGAGTTGCATCTGCTGGAGCCCAGGACACCAGACCAGCACATTCCCTGGACTGCCCCGACCCACAGCCCTGAGAAGAACCCAGTAACATCTTCTCCATTCTGAACACCCAGATGGCTTAAGGGCTGGGGCCTTGCAGCAGCTCTTCCACCAGCAGGGTTGGAGGCTGAGATAACGGAGTATCACCTGGACCATGGGAGCTGAGGAAGTGACATCACCGAGGACGGGTGCCTGACAAGGGAGGGATTTGCAGCAGTGAATGGTTGCCATGCTCTGAGGTTTGGCTTCCCTAAATTAGCTCTGGAGGAGGAGGAAGTGTTAGCTGCACTTCTTAACTGAACCACAGTGCTGAGGTGGGAGGGTCCCCTCACCCAGGGCTTCAAGGGCAGCCTCAGGTCCCTCAGGAGAAGCCATGTGGAGGGGGGCTCTGCAGCTTCAATCCCTCCAGGTGAGGCACCTCAGAGCCTGAAGCCCTTTCAACAAGAACCAAAATACTCAGTGCCTCAGCCCTGCTGCTGCCAGGGACTTGGATGTGTCATCAGGCACAACCAAGGCAGAGGAGCATCCAAACCAAACCGGATTTCCAGAGCGATGGGTGCCCTGCTGTGAGTCAGCTGGCAGGACGCCGGTGGAGCCAGCCATTTTGCGCTCGGGAGCACAGCAGTGACTGCCGTCCGAGGAAGTTACAGGGGTTGCAGCAAGTCCTGGCTGTCTGTGTCTATGGTGCTTTTGGTACTGCATTTCAGAGGCAGCAGTGACAGTGAGGGATGACAGAAAAAGAAGCCCTTGATACCCATGGTGAGAGGCAGAAGTCCACCTCCCCATGTTTTCCAAAGCTGAGGTGCAAGGAGCAGCAAAGTGACACCCTGCGTATCCCTCCCAGCAGGTCTATAAAGGTTTTGTAACACAGGGAGCAAACAGTAAGTCCTGAGAAAGCTCCAGGATCTCCAGCAGAAGCGCACAGCGAATGCTTGACACAGCTGCAAGCACCTCTGGATTACCACAAGAAAGACAAAATGAGAAAGGACTTTTCTCTGGTCAAGGAGCTTGTGAACCAGAGCGGGGGTCAGAGTTATGCTGATCACTGCACTTCACCCCACCAACACACTGTGGCCAGGACTGGCTTTGTGGGACGCAGCACTGACAGCAGGCTGGGCAGAGCCCAGCAGCACCAGGGATGCAGCAGTGCTGGTCACCAGCCAGCAGACTCTGTCTTCTTCACGGCAAGGTCTGGCTCAGGAGGGGCAGGGAGCACAGCCCCGCAGGTCAGCAGGCAGGATGGCTGGGCACCCTGGGGCTGGGATGCTCAGCAGAGCAGCTGAGAACTGAGGAGCCGGAGCTTGCAGCAGGGCAGCCCGGAGGCTCACCCACAGCGGTGCCCACCCGTGGGTTGGCCCCCCTCCCCCGAGGCGCGGGGCAGTGGGTGAAGCCACAGCTTGCTGCCGGGGCTCAGCTGTGCGTCTGAAGCACGGGGGGCTGGCAAGCTGGGTGCACTCTCCCCGGCCAGAGGTGTTACCAGGGGAGGCGGGCAGGAACCACCAGAACCACCACTACTAAAAGGCCGAGGAGGAGAGGTGAGAGGGTCAGCCCAAACACCAGCCTCCCTGCACGGCGGGGCTTGGCCGGTGGCCTGCTTGCCTCGGACGGGTGCGAGGGGATGCTCAGAGCAGGGAGGCTCGGACCGCCTGGGAGGGAGCAGCTCAGCAAAGGCTGAAGCCAGGCAGGGACAGGGCGAAGCCCAGCGGGTACTGCCGTCGGCAGCTGCTCGCACCTCTGGGCTTCCAGCAGAGCCCCCGCGGGAAGCTATGGGGGTCGCAGCCTGCTCCGGGGAGGGTCCCGCCGGGGGTCACCCCACTCCAGGGAGTACCCGCAGGGCCGGAGGGAGGGGGCAGCCCGGGGCCGGCACTCACCATGATGCCGCCGCCGCACGACCTGCCTCCCTCGGCTGCCGCAGCTCTGCACGCCGGGACGGCCGCGCCGCCGCCGCCTTATACCGGGGGCGGCACCGACGCTCCGAGGCAGGCCGCCCCGCCCGAGACGGGTCCGTGTGCTTGCATAAATTTGCCTATATTACGCATATTTGCATGCACCTGCATATATGCGGCTGCGCTGCCCGGCAGCCGGCTGGGTGCGTTGGCGGGGACGCGGAGGAGCAGCACCCCTGTCCTGCCATGCAGGGGACACGGGAGACCAGGGGGTCCCCTTGGGGGAAGGGCAGCGGGGCACAAGGGCTGGTCTCGCTTTGCTTGCTGGTCCTGGCGGAGGGGTTCTGCTGTGCAGTGGGACGGTGCCTTCTTGCTGGGTGTCCTGCTGGTGCAAGGCACCGTCCAGGCATTGACCGGGAGAGAAGACTTCAGGAGCTGAGGAAGGAAAGCTAGGGAAGAACCTGGCTCAGGTCTTCCCTCCTGGTGGGAGTGGGTGCTGATGTGATCCCTGGGTGAGCACAGGACTGGGTCTCTGCCAGCCACACAAGGCCCCTGAGGAACACCTGGGAGAGTTTCTGGAGAAAGCATGGGCAGAGGAAACACTGCAGAGACAAGTGCAAGCTTTGCTGGCCTCTTTGGAGATCAGTGAGGACAAAGCAGGAAAACTCTGTCCTGTCCTTTGCCGCAAGCCCCTCAAGGACAGTTGCGCCCCAGAGCTGTACCTGAAAGCCCTGCCTGCTGATAGGCTCCTCCTTCTCCAGCCTGGCTCTGCTGCACCTCCATGGGTTTGATCTGATTTCACACAGTTTTATGAAATTGCCAGTGAGGGGGTGGGCAGAGCTTGGAGTACCTTGAAGGGGGAGTATTGAAGTTTCTTTGCAGTGACTTCACTGATGTCTGCCTTTGCTATGGTGAATAACATGTCCATCCTCTCCTCCCCCCTCCAAAATGCTCACAGCATCCACTCAGGTGTAGAGCCAGCCCTGCCTCTGCCTCTGCCTGAGCCCTCTGGCTTAATGAGTTTTCACTGAAAGGCGCTGTCATCTCTCAGCTCACTCCAAAAGTTGAAAGCTGGACCTAAATTATCCACCCACAATGGCCTTTCTTTGTGCCTGAGTCACCTGGAAAGTGTCACCTTCGCTGATGAACACATGTAAAGTGACTGAAAGCAGTGGTACTGCTGTGAAGCCTGTGCTGGTGTCTAAGCAACACATTTTTGAGACCTGCAGAAATGGCTGAGCCAAGCAATCAGAGCAGGTTTAATCAAGCTGGTGGGGAAAAGGGTTTATTTTTCACAGAGGTGCCCCAGGTTGTGAGTGCTGCTGAACCTGGACAGGATGCTGTTGTGACTAGATAACTCTGGAAATTCCTAAACTCCTCCCTGTGGTATAAATGTCCTTTGAGCGACCTCAGAAATCACTAGATAACACAGGCCATGCTGATGCAGACAGTCCATGAGAGTGAGAGAGTAATTGGTAGCACTGAGGCATCAAAATTTGAGCCCTACAAGTTAATTGGTGTGAAAAGGAGAGATGTGATCATCTTTCCCCATGAAAATCTTTGCCAAGGTGCTCACTGAAATGGGTACTGCATGCCAAGGCGTCACTTCTGGCTGGGTGTCTCCCAGCATCCTCCTTACTTTTATGGTGCTGATTAATTCCGGGGTGTTTATAGCATGAATGCTTTGCAGCAGTGCTTGGAAGCACAATTGTCAGAGCTAGGCAGCAAGAAGGCAGGTAGCTGCACAAGGCTTGAGTGGTTCACCCAACTTCAGAAGATTTGTGTGACAATCTGGTAGCACCTTGGGGTGTAAAATGATGTGATACTTCTCCAAGACATGCCTGGATCTGTTTACATACCATCCTGGTAGAGAGCTGAGGGTGAAACATCCCCAGTTTTTCATTACTGCAAATGCATGCTCACAGTGAAAATAACCGCTCAGATGCTGTGATGTTGAACAAGCAGGGCAGCAATGACTGACAAGAGAGCCATGAGTCATTCAGAGCTATACATCTCCACGTACCTCTGATCTGAAAAGCCCAAACAGATGCCTAAGCTTTTCTGAAATGCTTAAGAACAGCTGGCTAAATCCAGGAAGCACCAATCAGCTGCATCTTGTCAGTGCCTAACTGCTCAGCAGCCTGCCAGATGCTGGTAGCAGCAGCCTGCAAGCACACGATGGAGGCTGAGCCTGCCCTGGCTGGAAGAAGATTCATCCCGAGGCAACCCCTCTCTCATCTCACAGAGATGTTGCCCACATGCCTAAGATGTCTCTAAACATTTTCAGATCATATCAGAAATCACAAGGTTGCAAGAATTGCTCAGGAATCATTTTCATCACCACTCAGAACAAATTTGGACCCTGCACCAGCACCAAGGGGGGTACATAAAGCAAGCAAGGCATATTTTAGGCTCGTGAGTCAGAATTCAACCATCTCTTAACAGAAGAAAGGGAAAACCAGACTGAAGATACCCCAGGGGCAGAGCCCTGCACATTGTAGGGGGAAACCCCTGCTTGCTGCTGCACACAGGGCCCAGGAGATCAGCCAGCTCTCGGACGGGTACCTGCTGCTAACAGGAACCCCTTGTCAGCAGAGCTTGCAGTTACCCAAACAAAGCCTCCAAAATAGCTGTCTTCCAGAAGTATGTTAAGGTCTGCCACACCTAAAAGCACCCAGAGCTGAAAGTGGGGAAGAGATGACCTATTCAGAGTCTAGTCTGGTACATGCCATCCACACCCCGGTTCCCTGCTCCCTTCACTGTGGAAAGCCCAAACTGTTGTTCCCACTTTTCAGACCTCAGTTCCACCCGGGCTGTTCCAGGCAGAGCAAATAGTGTCACGGGGCAGTTTGGGGACATGACTCTCTTGGGAAGCTAGAAGAGACCACAGCTGTGCTGTGGGTTCAGGGAGGAAGTCCAGTGCCCTCCACTTTAAGCCCAGCTTGAGGGGAGCACAAGGCAAGCACCAGGTGATGAGGGGTGCTTCAGGAGCAGGGCTCCTCTCTGTGTCTTTAACCTCAGACAAGAGCTTCCCAAAGAGATTGCATCTGTGCCTGCCCTGCTTACCCCTCGCTCCATCCTTGCACAGTCGCCCTGCCCATAATCCTCTTAGCAGTGTGGTTCAGCGGAGAGGTGGAGGAGCTGGGATATGCCTCCAGCCCATCAGTCCCCTGTGCAGTCTGCTCTCCAGCAGTGCCTGCACTGGATGACATGGCAGCACCCTGAGCCCAGAAGCCACAAGGCAGGAGGGAGCTCCTTCAACCTGACAGCTCCCAGAGCCCCGTACAGCCACACACTGCCTCCTGCTTAGCCAAGGACTTGGGCAGCAAACCCAGCTGCTGGGCTGGTAAGCCCAGAAATCCAGTAGTGCTCTGCTGCACGGTGAGTTGTGAAGACAACTTTCTCAAAGCAGAAAGACAGCTCTGTGTTAACACAGGGCAAACAACATTGGCTGGTAAAACTAATGAGTCTGTTGAAAGCATGAGGCTTGCACTGCATCTTGCAGATGCTGTGAGTTCAAGCTAGTCCCTTGCGATGCTAACTGCCCCAGCAGTATCCCAGCAAGCCACTGTGTAGGGTCCCTAAAGCACAGCTTGCTCCAGCATTGTATGTCTTATTGCTGCTGCATTTCCAGCTTGACAGCGTTAGGGACATGCTTTGCCACCATGAAATGTTCTAGCACAGCATGGAGACAGGCAGAAATGTTCCCTTTGCCATTCCCTAAGATATGCATGCCTTGTTAAAGTCAGAAAGGGCCCCTGAGCACCTCATCCTTCCTCTTGAGTAGATAGAGGGGATCTTCATCAGTGGATGTCTTAAATAACCCAAGTGTGGCATTTACTCCTGAAGACCTGCTGGGATGCAGAGAACGGCAGTGATCTGACAGAAGTTCTCTCTGCTGGAGCTGAGCAACAGCAGAGTAATTGCTGGTTCAGATAAAATGAAGTCAATTGTGAAACGCCCGCTGCATTGCCTGGAGCATGTGCTGTGTTACAGGAACAATAAAGCTAATTCCAGATCTTGCTACAGTCCTAAGCCCTGAATCACCGGGCAGTGGCAAGAGCGGGGAGGCACTCCCAGGGATACAGGCAGCCCCGCACGCATGCTGAGCCCCAACCTGCAAGGCTAAGAGGGACTGGCGGACGAGTTTGGACTAGCTCTTTTTCGGGCACAGCAGCCCTGGCTGAGCAGCCTCCCTGGTTCAGAGTCAGCCTCCCTGGCTGCCAGTGTCATCCACCTTTCCTCACATCCTGGGAAAGGCAGCTACACACCCACGGGAGCAAAATAAAGCCTCAGCTGGCTAATTGCAGTGACTTCATATCAGGGTTCTGAGCATGCCTTGTGTGAGCAAGCTGCCTCTGGGCAGGTGATAGAGGGGCTCAGCCTGCTGAGATGTCCCAGTGCTTGCAGGGGATGCCAGTGTTGCAGCACCGGTGGGCTGTGTGGAGGGGCCAGTGCTGCTTTTCCTCTTCTCCAGGAGCTCTTGGAGCTGGCGGTGGGACAAGCAGTGTAGCAATAACTGCAAGCAGAAGTGCAATGAATTCTGCATGGCTGGGTGATGGTAGATGGTAGGAGCTCCTGGCAAAGCACAGGTTACCCCATCAGGCTGAAGGGGCTCTGCATGGCCCAGGCAAGACCGTAGGTATGGTGATGTCTTTATCCCTGACTCTTTGGGCCTTCCTGTCTTATGGGTTCTCAAGAATTGCAACAAAGCTGTGGTCAGCTCTGTTGCAATGCTGCAGAGCGTGCTTATGTGAGCTGGCAGTGATGGGGCAAGAGGCAGCAATCACTTCCCCTGCTCCCAGGAGTACGTCTCATCTGCAGGACTGTGGCTGAGTGCCCAGCCTCTGGGTAGCAGAGAGGATAGGGCAGATTCATCCTGGGCATCTCTGCAGATGCACCCACTCCTTTGAGGTAGATTAACCACTGGCAGGTGGGCAAGTCCAATGTCCCCTGGGAAAGCAAACAATTCCTGGCACAGGAGCAGCTCTTCTCTGCCCTGGTTTTTGGGAAAGAGTTGAGCTTCTGATGGCTGGACAGATGTGAGCAAGGAGGGTTTTGCTTTTGGAAGTGTGTTGTGTGTAATACGAACAGCTTGCCAGCCTGACGGCACTCTGAGAACAGAGCTGGGCCTGGAGAAACTAGCCTGGAGTCTTGGGGATTGCCATAGAATTGTTAAAAGCAGAAAGGAGGTGCTGGCAGCTGGCCAAGCACTAGTGAATGTCAAAAGGAAATGTTTAATGAGATAAAAGATGCATTTAATAACCCAACCTGGCAATGGCTCCCAGGGTACTCCTGCCTGGAGCTGTTTGTGTGCACACAGAGTGTGGTATGCGAAACCAAGGCTGTCCTCCCTACTCCTCCCAGAGCCCTGGGCACTTCGAGCCAGTGGCCTCAGGTCACTGGGCTGAGAGCTTGTGTTCAGTGGTCATCCTGAGGATGCCTGGCTCGAACACATATATGAGAGATTCCTAGCAGAGTTAAGTTGGATGATGAGGGGCTGTGCATGTAAAGCAACAGCTACTTTGCAGGGTTTCCCTATTGTAAGGACTCAGGAGCCTTGGTTTGCTGAGCTCCTATGCCTAATGTGGTCCTCCTCATTAGCAGGATCCATGTCCAGTCACCCTGTGCACCCCAGGGCTGCTGTGCCCTTCCCTGGGTTGGCGTGGCTCTCACAGTGCCATTTAATAGCCCTGCATGGAACACAACCAGGAAGGCTTTATCACCTCCCGAACAACAGGACACGGAGCCTGGCAAGAGATGCGTACCAAGGGCTCCTGCATGTGTTGGGGGACCCTCAGCATCCTTATCAGGCATCAATTGGCCATGGAAAACCCACCTCAGCAAATAAGCCTGGTTTCCATTCTTGAGATGACAGGTCTGCTCAGGGGGAAGGTAGAGATGTAACTGGCTTGTAGTGCAGAGGGTGTCCCAAGGAGTGAGCAGCAGTGTTAGTGTGGTGCCTGGTGAGGCAGCCTGGGGTACCCAAGTGCTGCTTGACAATGGTGAATCATCAGCAAAGGGCTGCCCGTCTTCTGTGGGGATCCCTGCCAGGCACCTCCAGCTTTAATGATTTAATCAATGGTCTTGAAATAAAACCCAAATTACTGCTGATAAAGTTTGAGGGTGGCAAGTGGATGTGCAGAGTAAAAAGTGACAAGACTGCCCGCCCCTTCCTCCAAATTCCCAAATCAATTACTTTGTATTTCACTGTAAAAAAGCAAATTTTCCTGCAATGTGGCCCTTTAATCGGGCAATTCTAAATCATCCTTAATAGCTAATTGTCCCCTTCACTAGCTATTACCACACTAAGCTTCACATTTTTCGAAATTTTTATTAGTCAACATTTCTTATCACTGTGGGCCTTGCACCCACACCTGGGGGTCCGCAGCACAAAGGCCCTCAGCAGTATAGTTCCTGGCTAACAAGCACACCTTTACTATTGATGCATCTCATATGTCCTTAACAATGTAGTAACATAAACAGGCTGGCTTGGCATGCCGAGGTCAATGTTCTGGGACAATGCAAAAAGTAGATCTGTAAAGACCTTTGGCAGCAGCTATGAGCCTTCTTCTTCCATGGACATGGAAAACAGATTATTCCATCCCTCTTTGCGGCAATATCGTGTTTTATGCAAATGCTGTTATCACTATCTCCTGCCAGCTTCCAAGTAAGGATGTCATGCCGGTGGTGTTGATCTGAATCAGCCAGACATGTAATTGTGCTGAAAGGTGATGACAAGCTTGCATAGCAATACCTGCCTTCCCTGAGACACGGCTGATCAGTACTAAGTGCTTTTTTCAGTTTTAATTCTCCGCTGACAGAATCAAAATTAATTCTTAAGTTATTTTTTTCTGGTATTATCAGTAATCTAGAGTTTTCTGGGTCAACCCGTTTATTTTCTTAACGACTGGAATGATTTCTGTCCTTCAGTCCTTTGGAATTACCCCAGTTTTCCTAGCTGTTAAAAATTACCATCAGCAGCTCAATAAGACCCTGTTAGGTCCATTAATAATCTCAGTGTGGGCCTGATGAACTGAAAGTGTCAATTTTAGCAGGTGATGCTTTACACACTGGTTTGTTACAGATGGCATCCAAATTACAGCCTCCTCCATTGTATCCACAGCCTGGTATTTAAGCACCAATGGCTATGGAAAACAGCAGGAGGCTGCTTACTGGCATACTTTTGTGCTTTTTCTTGTTTTCTTCCAATGCAAAGGAATTGAGTGCATCTCCTTTTTTGTTTCACCCTTTTGTTTCCTTTTTCACCTTTGAGCTACGCCTATTAGCGCAAAGGCAACGGGCAAGGCTGGCCATGTAGCTGAAGGGCATGGTGAAGACCAGACAGTGGGTGACCCCAGTCCTACCGGGCACTGAAGAAAAACCTGGCCAAGCCAGCTGGACACAAGGGTCTTGGTGCTTGGGAGTCTGGTTGGGTTGCACCAGCGTGTTGATGTGCATGAGTGACATCAGGTTTTGCTTCTCAATAAAATTCCTTCTTGTCCTTCGTCAGCCACAACTTCTGCTCCCCTCCATGGCTGAAGGGCTCCCCAGCATTAGGAGGGGGTGTGTGGTATCAGCCTTTTCATGACCCCTGATCTCCCTTCCCTTGGGGTCAGTTCTAGACCATGCAGCCCCCACACTCACCCCCCGGTGGTCATGGGATGCCTGGCTCCTCTGTGTCTTGGGATTGTCCAGGCTCTGCGGCCCACCCTGTTATCAACTATGTGCCAGGGACAGGGTGAAACTTCTTACTGCTGTGAAGCTCAGCTGCTGCCTGGGCCCATGCGAGTGCTCGTCATGGATAACCTATTTAGTCGTGGGCTTCTGCCACCTCTGCCAGCCTCTGACGCTGTTGATTTAAAATCTGCAAGCACCTCAGTTTTGCCTGGGTTTTGGCTGGGGCAGCAGCTTTGTCGTCACCGCAGGCATGCACTGCCATGGGGCGGTGCCTGGGATGCACAGCCTGTGTCTATCACATCCCTAAATCTGTCCCAAAGTCATTGCCCTCCTTGAATGAAAGTCACCCTGACTTTGCTGTTTCTCACTTCTCTGTCCTGCTACACCAACTAAAAGCAGCCAGATGACTTTGCCTCTCTGGATACTCCCCAGCTCCTAGAAGGTGTAATTCTAGAAAAGTCAGCTGGGATGAGAACAGAGCATATTAAGAAAGAGATGGGCAGGTGGCTGAGAGCATGGCCATCGAGACAAACACGAGGAGCATCAAAAACATGAGGGTATGGAGAAATCGACTGTGCAGAGAACTCAGAGGAGCTGAGCAGGGCTGTTTAGATGAGATAGCAGGACTGGGGGTAAAAGAACGAATGTGGATTTTAAAAATGTGTGCTCCACTCAAGTGATGTCCTCAGCTGTCACCAGCTGGTGATGTCCCACCCTGGTGCAGCTCTTCCAGGGGTGAGAAAACCCACTGCTCCTACTGACCCCTTTTCTGGAGGCTTCACCGACCCTGTAGCCATGCCCAGAGGTGAGGAGCATGGTCATGGCTGCTGCTGTTGTCTCTCCTGGGAGCGGGCAGGCAGAGGAAGGTGGCACAGAAATGGCATCCAGCAGCCTGCCTCGCTCTGCTCAGCCACTTCTCACTCCATCCCACCAGCTCCAGCTCCTGTTCCCTCCCTGCTGCATCTCCACATGACTGCCCTGGAATGGGGACCTTCCTTCGGGAAGCAGGGAGAAGGGGAGGGAAGAGATGGCTGGCTGTGGCTCACTGAGCACTTCACAGCTCAAAATTTGCCAAGAATATGATTTTGCAGTATGTCATTTTGAGTAAGCTGTGAAAGGGTTTGTGTTCTCCTGAGGAAACCAAAAGTTGAAATATTGCTCAGCGCTGAAAAAAAAAATCTCTTTTAATATGTGGTTTGCATAATAATATAGCACGAGTTCATGACGCAATTCAGTTGGCTTCCTAAGAGATCAGGTAACTCGGATTAAAAAAAAAAATTGGTCCTTTGGGGTCCTGCTTCACTCACCCCAAAGGTCTTTTCTCAGAAAGCCTCAAGGAATATTTCATGAGCATTTTTGTGACCCTGGAAAGCTAAAAACAGGTTCACAACGCAGCAATCCCCAGAATTTGTGAAGAAACAAGGGTCTTCTTGAGATACACTCAAGATGCCTGTGCTGGGTTCAAAGCTGGTGTGAGCCAGGCTGGCAGGTGGGTGCGCCAGGACTTCGGGCTGACCTAGGAGGAAAGGGCAGGGAAAAGAGGGCAGGGTGCTGTGGCTGAAGGTGTATGCCATGGGAGGCACCAGCAGGTGATGGGCTGCCTCTCTTCGGCTGCTGCGAGGTGGCTGGCTTTGCTGGTTTGAGTAGGGGAGTGACTGTGGCAGCTCTGGGGCAAGGTGTGGTTGGCACCACGTCCTCTCTCCTGCCAGTGCCTCGGTAGGCTACTGCCCAACTCCACACGGCCTCCTATAAGGACATGAGGGAGGTGTAAGTCCTCACTGCATATCCTGATCTCATGGGTGAGGGACACGTGCCATGAAAGCAACAGTAATACATTCCCCTGACTCCAGAGCCCTGGCCAGCATATGGGTCCCTCTCCTTTTCACAGCACGGAAGCCTCCCCATCCGTTGGGCACAGAGTGGGCTGAGACCTGGCAGCTCTGGGACGTCCTTATTCCCACATTAGCTGCAAAAGCATGAGGAAGGAAAGCAACGTGCCGAGACTCGGCTAGGTCCTGGTGGCATATCCTTGGCTTCCCAGTCAGCAGGGTGGGGTCCCTGTGAAGCAGCCTGTGGCTCCATCTAGTGCCCATGCCAGCCGGGCCCGGGCCAGCCCGGCGCCCATTGCTGGGCATAAGCCAAACCAGAGCCCCTGACAGCCAGCGAGGGCACCCTGGCCAGAGGCAGCCACCCCAGGGAGCCCACTCCCTGCTCCTGGTCAGGCAGGTGCCGGAGGGCACTGCTGCAATGGCATCCAGGAGAAAATCCCCAACAGCAGGGAATACTCCAAGCAGTCACTTAAGGAAATCATCAAGTGCTGTCGGATGGCAGGGGACAGGTCTCCCATCCCTTGGGGAGGAGATGCTCCTCGGCACAAGAGATACCCTTGGCATTTCACCTGTGCCGGTTGGTGCTCCCCCAAGCCCACTGCTCGTGGCTGGGGAGGGCTCTTCTCGGGGACGGCTGTCCTGAAACCGTTCCCTGAGGACTGCTGGGAACGGCCTGTCTCAGCACCCAGGTCTCCCCAGCCTGCCGGGTACAGCAGCACTAGGAAAGTTTGCCAGGCTTCCCAGCTAGGGATCTATGGGAGGTGAGGAAGACATCCCAGCTGCAGTGCAGGAGTGGTGGGGCTCCAAAAGGCTCTGGCCCTGCAAAGACCAGGCTTCCTCCTTCTCCCGTGCAGAGAGCCAGAAGGGACAGCATCCCTCTGGCCAAGACACATGCATGGGTGCAGGTGAGTGGCCTCGGGACAGCCCGTGACCCTGCGGATGGGCGAGAACAGCCCCTCTACAGCAGCTGCTGGGCAGGGGCCATGCAGAGAAGAAAGTCCACGTCAAAGCTCCCAGGGGCGGCTGTCCCCTGAGCCCCGGCACCGGGGTGGCTGGCTGCTCCCGGCTCCCCTCGGCCCGGGCAGGGCTGGGAAGGGTGCGGGGCTGGTGATGCTCTGCCGGGGCCGCAGCGGTGCCAGACAGCCCGGGCTCCCGGCGCCCGCCCTCCTGCACGCCCCCGCCGCGGCGGCGGCACGGCCGGGGCAGAGCGCTGAGTCACCCCAGCTGTCCCCTCCCGCGGGCCTTTCCGGCAGGGACCGGCAGGGCAGCTGACCGGGCAGCGGGCCAGGGGCAAGCGGCGCCCGGGTGCCGCCCGGGGAGGAGGGGGTCGGCCGCGGCCCGCAGCGCTCGCAGCACCGGGGGCGGCCGGCGGGGTCAGTGCCCCCCTCGTCGGTGCTGCCCCGGGCGCACACGCAGCCCCTGGGAGCGGAGCCCGGGGCCGCAGGGGGGGCTCCCACCGCCGCCTGATTTTCCCGCGGCGCCTTGCGGGGCCCTGCGGGGGGGGGGGGGGGCGCGGCAGGGCCGGGGGGCAGCGGACCGCGGGGGCCCCGGCCAGGTCCCTCCCCGGGCCGCGGGGACGGAGACCGGGCGGCGGCGAAGGCCCGTGAGCACGCCTCTCTATGACCTCACCCGCCTGAAAAGCGAACGCGTGACGTCACAAGGCGCCGCCGCCGCGGTTGGCTGCAGCTGCCGCTCGTCAGCCGGCGGAGCCCGCCTCCAGGCCCCGCGGCGGCCGGGGGGGGGGGACGTGCAACGCCGGCCGCGGGCGGCCCGGGGCGGGCGGGAAGGGTTCGGCTGCGGCACTCAGGTGGGCACCGGCTCGGGGCGGGGGTGGGGGGGGGTGCGGAGGGAGAGGGGCGCAAGGGGGCACTGGCGGACCGTGGCGCACCGGGGGAGCTGCGCGCCGGGGCGGCGGGGACGGCGCGGCGGGGTCCCTTTCCGTGCTGCCGCCCCCGCCCCTCCCGGTGGCCTAGATCCGCGGTCGGCAGCCCGGGGCTGGCCGCCGGAGGCGGCGGGGGAGGGGGCGGCGCGGAAACTTCCAGCAGCAGCGCCGGGCCGGGCGGCACCGGGAGCGCCGTGTTTACAGCGGGCCGGGGGGGGCGGTCCCCGGCGGCACCGCCCCGCCGCGCTCCCGGTGCCGCGCTGGGGCTGGCGCCAGCGCCGCCCTCCCCGTCAGCTGATCGCCCGAGCGGCGCGGGCGGGCGGCGAGTACCGGCGGGGGGGTGGGGTGTCGCGGCACCCGGGGGTCGGGGGGGCCTGGAGCAGCGGCATCCCGCTCCCATCCTCGGTCCGGAGCGGGCCGGCCGGCTGAAGTGCCCCGAGGTGCCCGGGGCCGCGGAGGGTCCCCGCTGAGCCCTTAATCCGCTCCAGCCGCTAAGCACCTTAGCGGGCTGCTCCCGCTGCCTCCCCCCCGGCCTGGGACAGAGCCTCCCGGGGGGACAGGAGGGGAGCTGTGGCAGCGGGGTGGACACGTCGCGGGGCCGGGCGGCAGGGATCCCTGTCCCCTTGCTTGGGCAAGTTGGGGGGACGCCGGTGCGGCAGCAGCAAGGGTCCCCGGCTGGGGCTGTGGGTGCATGCAGGTGGCCGAGGCGCCGGCAAGGGTGCTGGGGAGCCGTGTGTAGGGCTGCTGCTGAGCTGCTCTCGGGGGGACCTGCGGGGTGGCTGGGGTGCCCAGGGAGGGCAGAGCAGCCCGCCCATGCCCCCTCACAGCCTGTGGACCCCCTGACGTTGCCTTCCCTCCCCGCAGTGACCCCACGGGACAGCCGCACGTCATGGTGGACTACTACGAAGCGCTGGGGGTGAGCCGCAACGCCACTGCCGACGACATCAAGAAGGCGTAAGTGCGCGGCAGGCGTGCCATTGCCTGTCGGGCAGGTCAGCCTGACCCCCCCCACTACCCTGGCACCTGCAAAGCAGGGGCTCCCTATGAGCCGGTGGAGACAGGGACCAGCTCCAGAGGTGACAATCCAGCCTTTGTTTCCTTTGTGCGGAGGCCAGAGCAGGGCCGGGCTTTGCTGCTGCACAAAGGCATCTCTTGGTGGGGTTTAGTCCCTTTGTCCTTGCTCTCTGCCTGGGGCTGAAGGTGGGAGGTGGGTCCTGCTGGTGTCTGGAGGCATCCCCTCTCTCTGCCAGAGGGTGCGGGGATGACAGGGGCTGGGGCGTGGGGGCTCTGCTAGTGACAGGGTCTGGGGGCCGGTGCTCACAGGGTGGGGAGCACCATGTCCCCTGGTAGGGACATGGGCTGTGTTGGTGGGTCACATGCTGTGCCGCAGGCACTGTAGGGGAGGCCTGGGGATGGACAGAGCCTCCCACAGCTGCTGTCTGGCACCCTGCTGAGGTCTCACTGCTCTCACTGGCATGAGGCATCACCAGGGGGAATAGGTGTGGATGGGTGTCACCTGGGGGTGACAGAGCTCCCTGCTGAGGGGGCTTCCAAAGAGTGGGTGAGAGAAGCAGGGCAGCCTGGGTTAACCCCAGCTAGCTGCAGGCAGGAAGAAAGGGCTGTTTGTGCTCACCTGGACCCAGGAGACCCCCAGCAACCCCTCATCCATGCGTGCCCATGGTGGAGCCCAGGAAGGCTCCAGAGCAAACCTGTAAGCATTGTCCGGAGCCATTGCCAAGGGCAGCTAAGGTGGGCACAGGCTGCACCTCTGGGGTCATGCCACAAATATTTGCTCAGGAGGCAGAAGCAGCAGTCCAGGGAGCTCCCATTTGATGCCTGAAGCTGTAGGGTGTGGGGTGAAGCAGCCTTGGGGTGCCCCTGCCTACAGGGTCGGAGGTGTGCGATTAGAAGGGGGTTGCTGGCCCAGGACTCCCCCAGTACCCAAGGGCTGCTACATGCCCATTGCTGCCTGTCTGTGCAGGTACAGGAAGGCTGCACTGAAATGGCACCCAGATAAAAACCCAGACAACAAGGAGTATGCTGAACAGAGGTTCAAGGAGATCGCCGAGGCGTACGAAGTGCTGTCAGACAGTAAGAGGCCATGGTGCTGTCTCATGTGTCCCCCCACCCTTGGGACTGCTCACCCTGGCATGTCCTGCTGCTGGGCTCATCAGGTGGCATCCCTGGACATGCCTGGGAGGCAGCTTTACTGCCTGGCTTGTGGGGCCTGGTTACCTTCCCTCAGAACAGGTCTTGGGAGAGATGCTGGGGTGCTGGCCTCCAGGATGAGGTGTCCCCGGCGGGGCTGAGGCTTGTGCATCCTTGCCTGAGGCCCTGACTTGGGTTTGGGAGCAGTGCTGGCATGGCAGGGGCTCATGGCATCCCCCTTGGCCAGGGGAAGCATCGGTGCCCACGCCTGGCAGCCAGCTTCCCCGCAGCCCCCTTTCTTCTCGTTCCAGAACAGAAGCGCGATGTCTATGACCGCTATGGGAAGGATGGACTCATGGGGGCAGGTGAGTGGGTGAGCAGGGCTGTGGGGGTTACTGCAGCTCTGGATATGGCCCCATCTGAAGATCCAGTGTGGGTCTGTGACCCCAGGGCTCCCCACACTTGGGTGTTCCCATCCAGGGCTCTTCTTAACTCTGAGCCTCTTCCCTCCAGCAGGACCAGGGGGGTCCAGGGCTGATGCTGGGGCCCCTGAATTCACATTCACCTTCCGCAGTGCTCACGACGTCTTCCGGGAGTTCTTCGGCGGGCGAGACCCCTTCGCCGACTTCTTTGGTGTGTGTGGGGCATGGGGGTCCAGGGGTGGGCTCAGGGGCAGAGCACATGGCTGGCCCCAGCTTGGGGGTCCCCACAGCAGCGCCCTGCTTCTGGCTTGCCAAGCCGTGGGAGCAGTGCTGATGGCGGGGGCCCTGCCTTTCAGATGAGATGCTGCCCTTCTCTGAGCTGCGAGGACCTGGCCCCCGGCACCATGGGGGTGGCCACTTCTTTTCCCCCTTCCCAGGATCCTCAGGTAGGAGATGCTGCCAGTCTCTACCCAGCAGAGTAGTCCCAGGACACTGCATCCCCCTCTGCAGGGTCCATCCCCTGTCTTTCTTGTGTCTCCCACCCCCTGGCACTGACCTTGTTGCTTCCTTCTCCAGATTTCTTTGCCTCGTCCTTTGGCTCTGGTACCGATGCAGGGCTGGGCTTCCGCTCCGTCTCAACCTCCACCACCTTTGTTAATGGCAGGCGCATCACCACAAAGCGGTGAGGGCAGTGCTGGCCCACCTCATCCCCGTGGACCCCCTCATCAGCAGATCTTGGACCCTGCAGCATGCCACTGCGATGCTCTAGCTGGCTGGCCCTTGACCATCCACTTGTCTGTCTGCAGGATTATCGAGAACGGGCGGGAGCGGGTGGAAGTGGAGGAGGATGGGGAGCTGAAGTCGATCCACATCGATGGTGAGAAGTGGCATTGCAGACCAACTTGGGATCTGGCAGTGCCACCTCCAAGCACCCTTTCCCTTTGGGGCGTGCTGCATCCAGGCTTGATTTTGGGCTGAGCCCTGGCTGGCCTGGCTTTGGGGATCTGTCAGGGAGGATTCGTGGGGTGGGCAGGAGTTGCTGGGACCTCGTGCCAGCTCTGGAGTGCTGGAGCAGACACGACCCCTGTCCCCTGCCCCTGTTCCCACAGGCGTCCCTGATGACATGGCACTGGGGCTGGAGCTGAGCCGGCGGGAACAGCAAGCCTTCCCCAGCCCACGGCCCCCCTCGCCCCCGCCGCCCACCTCGCACCGACCCCCAAGCTCCTCACCAGTCTGCCTCTACACGGACAGCGAGGACGAGGATGAGGACTTGCAGCTGGCCATGGCCTACAGCCTGTCTGAGATGGAGGCTGCAGGGCACCACCAAGCAGGTGGGCATGGCCCCGGCACCCTGCCGGAACCGGGGGGCAGCCCTGGCACCTCATCCTCCACCCACAGAGCCCGTGGTCCCCAGGGGGGGCCGGAGCGGGAGCTGCGGGGGGCCAGCAGCCCTGCCACAGCGGGGCACGAACCTGCCCCCAAAGCAAAGCAGTGGCACTGCCCCCTGCTCTGAGTGTGGGGCTGGGGTTGTGTCCCCCTCCCCATGGGGCAGGGAGAGGAAAGGGGAGGTGGGGACTTGCTGCCTGGGACTTGGCTCCTGCCTACCCCAGCAAGGGACGAAGTCCCTCCTGCCCTGCCTCCTTGCTGCTGCTCAGGTGGGTGGGTGGCTGGTGGCACCCAGGGGTGGAGGGGCTGCCAGAGTTGGGGGTCATGGCTGGAAGAGCGGCCCTTGGTGGGATCCCGGGAAGAGGGACAGCTCCTTGCCCTGGCTCCTGGAAGCACAGGATGCCCACGGGCAGGTGTGTCCCGGCTCTGCCTGCTCCTCTCTCCCCGCCTGCCCAGCAGAAGGGCAGGGGCCCCAGCTGGTGCCTCCCTGCCCGCTGCCTGCCCCTGCCCAGGCTGGGGAGTACTGGGTCAGGCTCTCCCTCCTTGCCAGAAGGGGTGTGCACGTGGGTTCTGCTTGGTGCCTTGTGTCTGTCTCTCGCCTCTGGATGCTGTCGCTCCTGCCTGTACCCCCTCCTCCTCCTCTGTCCCCCCCGCCATCGCAGAACCTGCCTGGTCACCCCCTTCCCTACGCCTTGCACACCCTGCAGGGCACTGTCCCTCCCTGCTTCCCGCAGCAGTAGTGACCCTCAGTGATGCTCACAGGTGTTCCCACCCTCACCATTGCCCACGGTCCTGCCTTGGCTCTCCTCCTCTTTCTCCTGGGACCTTCCTCCCTCCCTGCCCTCCCCAGCCCTAGTCCAAGGAGGGTTTCACAGGTGCTGTTGTGTCCCCCCCTCCGCTTGTCTCCCCAGGTGTGTTCTGAGGCTGCTGCGCCCAGGGACCGCGCACGCCTGCTCGCCCACGGAGGCTCTCCCAGCCAGGACTCCGCTTTCTCCCTGCACGGCCACCCCCTGCCACCCCCTTCCCCCAGCACCCTCTGGCTCCGTGGGACGCGGCGGGGTGGGGTGGGGGGCATGACAGGGCTTACAGCCAAGCACTACCAGGGGCTGGGGGGAAGATGCCCCAGACATCACGAGGGCAGGGGGAGGGTGGGGATGGGGGGCTGGAGGGGAGGGGGCTGGAGGGGGATTGCGGTAGATTAGGCTGCGGGAGGTGCTGGCAGCAGGCAGCGAGGGGCAGCACTGCTGGGCTCAGCCAGCGGGGCCGGGCTCTGCCCCCCTCCTTGCTGTAGCCCCCGCTCTCCATGACCCCCTTCTGCTGACAGCTGTCAATAAACCTGTTTGCAGTAGCTAGTGCCTGTGGGGTGTCTCTGAGCTGGGGGCTGCAGGGTCCCCCCTATCCTTCCCTGCAGGCAAGGGGGCGGGGGGCGCGGGGGCAGTCCCAGCTGCACGTGTGCAACAGTTGTGGCGTACAGGCTGTGCTCCTGGAGGGATGAGGGGGAAAGGGGGGAACTCCTTGTACACCACCCCCCCCCCGATACATACACAGTCAGAGGCCAGGCCTAGCTGCAGCTGCACGAACGTGACACGAGAACTTTATTCACATCAAGATACAAAATTATATTTCTCTAGAAATTTATCTTCTGCTTGAGTGATGAGGCAGGGAGCACACGGAAGGGACCTGGGCCTGCACCAGGCCCCCCTGCACCCCAGTGCTCCCCCCAACCGTGGGGGACCCCTGCCCGCTCCTGCCCCCTCCCCTCCATGGGCACTGGGAAGGAGCTGACACGGGACCGGCTGGGGGGCCCTACAGCCAGCTCCCAGCTTCAGCACCTGGTCCCCTCCTCCGCAAGGGTAGGGGACACAAGCCCAGTTCCCTCTGCAGTGGCAGCAGGGGCAATAGGCTGTCATGCCCTGCACGCAGAGGGGCTGAGCCCTGTGTCCCTGGGGAGAGGGGCAGGGGGGGCTGGGGCAGGGGGACAGAGCCAGCAGCACAGACAGCATTTTACAGGGAGAGCAGCCCTATGAGCAGGGCAAGGAGAGCGCGAGAAGCCGGGGGTGGGTATGGGAGAAGAAGAGAGGGGAGAGCTTGCTGCCATCACTGCGGCAGTGCCTTCAGGATGGCATTCACTTCCTCAGCCACAGCTGTCAGCGCGAACTCAAACTGGTCCTGGGGGAGCAGAGGAGGGGGGCATGAGCATCCCCACCAGCCTGGCCCTGGGCTGTGCACGCTAAGGGAGGGGATCCCCAGATTGAGGAGGTACCTTTGTCTGCACCATGCCAGGCCGCTGGTCTCGGATGTGCTCCAGCGTAGCAGCTATGTCTATCTCCTTCACCCCTGGGGCAGAGGGGGAGAAGGATGCTAGCAGGGGGCTCCCCAGGCCGAGCACCTGGCCCTGCGCCCCCTCAGCAGAGCAGAAGCAGCGCTGCCCTGCACCTACCTTTGGCCATTCGGTTCAGGACCATGTCAACAAGGATGTATGTCCCGGTCCTGCCTGCACCATCGCTGCAAGACACAGATGCTTGGACCAGGGGGACTGACACCAGGGACCAGTCCTGACCAGCAGATCCCAGCCTTGCAGCCGCCCCCCAGCCCATTCCCCCCTCCCTCCCTGGCAGTACCTGCAGTGCACAATAATAGGGCAGGAGCGACCCCGGTAGCACTTGTTCACTTTCCTGCAAGGACAAGAGGGAGCAGGTCAGTGTCTTGCTTGTCAGGGACACAACCGTGCTAGGTAGGTGCCTCTTGCTGTGCAGAGTCAGAGAGAGGGCAGTGAGCACCCCATGATGTGCCCCTGGAGATGTGGTGCAAGACTCCTCCGGCCTCCCCAGCGGTACCGGGCATGGGATAGGGCTGGGACAGGGAGAGGAGCCCAGCTCCTTGGGTGCCCAGCCCAGGGTGGGGAGCAGTGTCGGGACCCCCAAGGGAGCAGCTCTGGTCCGGTGGGGCGTGAAGCTGGGGCCAGGCGCCGGCAGGGCTCCCGGCATGCTCCATGCAGCAGGCACGGCTGCCAACGATCACTTTTGTGACTATGCAACTGGAGCCAGATTACTAGCTGCAAATCACAAAAATGACGCCGGCAGCTGCGAGAGAGAGACAGAGACAGACAGAGAGACAGAGAGAGAATGAGCAGGGCAGAGAGGAGGGCAACGTGCTCAGGGATCCCCCGCTGCCCTAAGCGGGGTCTCTGGCCCCATATGGCCTGGGGACAGTGACTGGCCAGTCCCTGGCAGGAGCCCACCGCCACCCAGAGTCCCCGAGACCCCAGCAGGCACTGCCTGCAAAGCTCCTGGGAGCAGTCCCAGCCCCACAGCCCTCTCCCCAGGCTAGCCAGGGACCCACCACTGGCTGAAGGGCACAGGGAGCAGCTGGTCACAGCTATCCAAGGCTGGCTCCGGGGGTTTCTTCTTGCACCCATGGCTGGGGAGAGGGCCAGGCAGCGCTGTCCCCCATACCAGCTCCATGGAAGAGCACTTTCCTACCCTGCCCATGAAGGCTAGAGAGCCCTCGTAACTTCAGCTGGACGTTTCTTGCCCACCACGCTCTGCCGAGCCTCATCCCAAGCTGGCCAGAACCCGGTTCTTCCGCTCCTCCCCATGCACGGTGCACAGCAGTCCCCTGCCCCCCCCCGCCGGCCCATGCCACAGCCCTGACCCTCATCACACCAGCAGCGATGTCCTCACCCATCAGTCCCCAGCAGCAGGGACCACCGCCAGCTCCCCGGGGCTGGCAGGGCACCAGGTGGGCCCTCACCTGCGGAAGTCGAGGAGGGGTCGGGTGGTGGTGGGGATGCCCTCGGCCGGCCAGCTAAGGAAGTGGAACTGCGTCAGCGTGCGGGTCTCCTGCGACTGCACGTTCTTCAGGTAGAAGCTGCGCACCAGGAAATCCTCACACCAGATGTGCTCCGACACCAGGTTCACCTGCCCAAGAGAGGCAGCCGGTGGGCGTCAGTGCTGGGCAGGGGGACTGTGCCCAGGGAAACAGGGACTGGAGGATGCTCCTTGCCCCAGGCTACCAGCCACACTTGCCTCATAGATGTGGTAGAGAGAAGAGCCTTCGTCAGGCCAGTAGCGGTCACACTGCTTGACGCTGTCCTCAGCCAGCGGGCTCAGCATGACGATGACAGTGCAGCCGTGCTCCCACACCATCTGCAGGCAAGGCATGGGGGGTGTCACCGCTGAGTGACAGCCCAGGCAGGAGGGCAGCTGAGCCGCTGTGACCCATCTGGTGGGCAGCACCCAGAGGGACCTCGCTGGGCTGACACAGCCAGGTGACGCTCACCTGCCAGAAGTCAGCAATAGTGTGGGACAGCGGCCCCTGCGTGGCGATGTACGCTGGCATCCGTGGGTCATGCTCAATCTGGAGCAGGAAAGGGGGTGTCAGACTGCATGCTCTTCGGCCAGGGGTCAGTGACGCTGGGAGGAGTGAGGGGATACTGCAGGGCGATGGGAGGGCTGGGGAGGGAGCTTCACATGCCACAGCCAGGAGGGAAATGGGTTTTAACCACATCTGAGCAATGGGGCCCGCACATTGCTCACATCCGTAGCCCTCAGGGATGCTAACTCAGTCCAGCTCCACCCCAGAGCCTGGGCTGAGCATATCAGAGAGCGAGGTGGCAGGGCAGAATCCCTCAGTGACCACTCACGATCGGACTGGCGTTGATAAAGTCACTGCGGGATGGGTTGCTCTCAGCTTTCAGCTTGATCCGCACGTGGTCATCTGGGAAATGGAGACCAGAGGATGTTGTAAGTGCCTGGGGCATCTGGGGGCAAACCCAAGCTGCAGCCTGCTGTGGCTCCAAGCATCCCTGTGCCCCACACCTCCCTCCTGCCACAGCCCTGGGAGCGGTTCCTGAGGCAGGGTGACTAGGATGCTCACAGGGCACATAGTCAGGGTTGCGGTTCTTCTTCAAGTTGGCTTCACTCTGGGCAATGGAGCAGACGCTGGGCTCAGCCTGGTAGGCACAGAGAGCCTGCCACTCCTTGGCCAGCCGATCCCGGTTGCGGAGGTGGTCCTCCATATAGGCCTAGGGGTAGAGGGGCAGGGGTCAGCCCAGCACATGGGGAACAAAGAGGGAGGCTGCCACCTTGCCAGGCCAGCTCACCAGGATCATGTGTCCAGTGGAGATGTCCATGTTGGACTGGACGGGCTCCTCACACCAGGAAGGTGTGCTGCTGTGGGAGCTGGGGCTGGGCTGCGGGGCATCACTGAACTGGGATGAGACGCTGCTGACTCGTGAGGTCTCTGCTGGTGCTGCTGGTGCCTCGGCACGGCCGAAGAGAGACTTGGAAGCCATGTGCTGGCGGCACAGCTCCTGGGGGATCCCAGGAAGAGCCCTGTCCCTTGGCCACAGTGATGCTGTAGGGCAGCTCTGTGCACCCCGAGTGGTGCTGCATCCCACAGGATCCCACATCCCGCAGGGTCCTACCTGGTACTCGAAGGTGGTGTCAGCAGCACCCTCAGGCCCCAGGGCAGCCAGGCGCTCCTTCTCCCGCTGCTTGGCATGGCGCCGGAGGCAGAAGGCTGCGGAGGCTGCAATGGCAATGCCTGCTACGCATGCCAGTGTGATGAAGGTCAGCAGCACTGAGTGGAAGCCTTCCCCGAAGCGGGACGGGCGTGAGTAGGCAGCAGCCTCATTTCGCTGGGGGACACAGCCAAGCAGGGGTTAGCAGTGGGGTATCTGCATGGGGCGGAGATGGCTGGGGGAGGGTGTGTGTGTGCAGACAGGGACCCCATTCTGCACCACATTTGGGGCTGTTGGGGGTTAAAACAGAGAAAGGGCACTTGGTGCTGCACTGATGCTCCCAGTACCCTCAGCTGGGCTGAGCTGGCGTCTGTCACTGGGGTGAGGTATGGTGCACCCACTAGCATGTCGCACGGGACATTGATCACACTGGTGTCCCTGGGACTGCAAGAGGAGCAGAACCTGGCCAAGTCCAGGCAGCAGCAGCCTGGTGCTCCCCTGCTCCCAGCACCCAGGGCTGCCCACCTCCAGGGCAGGCAGTAGCTGCATGGAACTTGGGTTCAGTGAGCTCCTGCCCAGCTGGAGATCAACAAAGGCCAGATTCAGCCCAAAGGGTTAATGGCAAAGGATGGGCCACTGCAGTGCTGGGTCCGGGACAGCAATTGCTGCTCTCAAGGGACTCGCTTAAATGGGGCTGGCTCTCCCCTGTAGCCACTGCTCCACAGCAGAACACAAGGGATGTGGTGGCATTGCCAGAGGTCTGGTGGCCTCCCAACTGCAATGGCTGAAGGACAGGTCCTCCTCATCACTCTCCTCAGCTGGGATACAGAGCAGCCCCTGCCACCTTGCAAGTAGTGCCTCCAGGGCTCCCTCCCTCCAGCTGATGGGGGACAGCCCAATCCACACCAGTCCCATGCTGGGATGGTGCTGAGCCCTTGCTGGATGAGACACACACACACACACACACCGCCCCAAGGCTGAGACCCCCCAGGGCCTTGTCCCAGAGCCACCGGTGATCGGTGATGCTGCCATGTCCCCACCTACGGCCAGGTCCTGGGGCAGCACAGGGATGCTGGGGCACCACCAAATACCCCGTGCCCAATGAGGTGCCAGAGCCCAGCATTACCTCACTGCCATGGCCTCCCATTGGCTACGAGCCTGATGAGGTTACCGAGGGAACACTGCATCAGCGTCACCTACGCCATCATCATCATCACCCGGGGATGCCCTGCCCCAGGGGTCCCTGCTGCCGCCTGCACCCCAGCCTTGCCAGCCCCAGCGGCCAGTGTGACTGTCACCAGGGCCCAGCCCTGCAGCCAGGGGCGCCCACCAGGGCCAGCACCCCCCAGCTCCCCAGGGCACCCAAGCAGGAGCGGCCCTGCAGCCCCTGGAGGTGTCAGAAGGTCTGGCGATGTCAGCAGGGCTGGGAGAACAGAAGGGACCTGCCCCCTGCCCGGAGCCCTGCTGTCCATGTGCTGTCCCTACGTTCCTCCTTCCCCTCCTTCCCCAAATCTTGCACTAGCTCCATCAAGTTCAAAGCCTAGGGTGGGTATTGAAGGAAAAACATAAGCTGGTCTCGACTGGGGAGTTCTGTGCAGAAGAGGGCTTGCAAAGCTGCCTCAGCCTCCTCTGAGCTCCAGCTCTGTCATCTCTGCCATCTCTCCAGCTCCTGCCCCTTGCCACATCAAAAGGCATTGCCATAGCGACGCTCCACATGTTGCTGATGGAGACAGGTTGTCTCGGTGGCCAGGCCACCCCTTCTCCATGGCCTCCTCGTTCTCCAAGGTCCCCCTTTCCTTCCTCCCTGCCCATGGCTACGGCCACAGGGCAAGAGGGTGGGAAACAGGGACCCTGGGTCAGAGACGTGCTGCACCACTTCCCCTCCCCAGACCGCAAACCCGGGAGCCAAGCTCTGTATGCCATCTCCAGCCCCTGCTCCCCCCGCAGGAGATTGTTCCCGGGGGTCCCCAGAGAAGCATGGGGAGGAGGTGGCCCTCTCTGAGCAGATGGCTCCTGCTCCATCCCTGCCTTCAGCTGTTTTGCCATTCTCTGGGGGCACGATGGCATTTTGCCTGCCTAGCCACAGTCTCTGGGGTGCTCTAGGCACAGCTCAACACTGGGGTGCGGGCATCGCAGCTAAGATGGGGTACACAGGCTGGAGAGAAGTGAGGGTAAAGATGAGCCCTGCAGGGTTCAGCCTGTAGCCCCCTGGTCTGGGATGGAGGAGAGGAAAGCTTCTGGGAGACACTCCCAAACTGCCTTCGAACCCTGTGGAGCTTTTGTTTTGGGAAGAGCAGAGTGCCCTGGGAGAGCAGGCAGCTGGGCAGCATCATGCTGCCGGGTGGAAGGGGGTCACACAGGAGCAGTCCTGCTCCAGCCTGTCCCAGATAAGCCTGAGTCTGTCTCCAAGACAGCAGCCCAAACACTGCCCAGAGCCCTCTGCTTCTCAGCTGCCACACAGACCCACAGGGGCAGCTCACTCATGAAGACCCCTGCGCCCCGGAGCTGGGGCACAGCATGCTTCCCGGCTCATACCCGGCGGCAGCACCCCCACTGCCCTGTCCCCGGCTGCCCCAGCCCTGAGGGATAGGCATGCTCACTCCTACCTCTCCCACTCCTGTTTGCATGATCTTCAGGCCCAGCTCTGCTTCTAACTCTGCCTTCACTCGCTCTGTGGATGGAGAGGAGATGGTCAGAGGAGCGCTTCCCCTCCACCCAAGAGACCCTCCCAGAGACAGAGCCAATGGATACCCCTGACAGCTGCCCACCCCACACCAGCTTCCCAGTTCAGCCAAAGGCACTGGGATCTATGGTGGGAGCCTTGCCTTCCCTGTCCCTGGGAAGCAGCACCCCACAACTGGCAGGGGGGCATAAGAGGGGAGCAGGCCTGGGAGACCCTTGTCCAACTCACCAGCCTGGCTGGCCACGTCTGCCAGCGAGAGGTTCTGGGGGTTCTGCCGGATGCGGAAGGTGAGTGCAGGGCCCACAACACTGCCAGGGAGTGAGGGGACACCGTGTGAGACCAGGAAGCACAGACACCCCCATCCCCACCACAGCCCAGTCCCTCCAGAACTCCTGCCCAGGGTGGCTGTGCACAGCCAGGGCTGTGGCAGCAGCACCCCACGACCCCACTCCCCTCACCTGATGTTGATGAAGCTGGCCGTGGAGAGGTGGAGGTGCTTGGCGAGGAGCTCCAGCAGCCGCACACCAGCGGCCAGCCCCAGGGGCCTGCAGGGACAGTGGCTGGGTGAGGAGTGGGTGGTGGGTGAGGAGGGAGCCCATGCTCGCCGTGGCTGGGGAAGGGGAACAGGCAGGCTCAGGGAGTCCCACACATGCAGCAAGGGCTGTGCTGGCTGCAGGGGTGTCAGGATAGGCAGAAGGGAAGAGCATGGGAGGTGGTGGTGGTGGTGATGATGGGAGTGAGCTAACCCCGCCGTTGCACATGAGCATGCGGAGGCAGTTGTGCATGCACACTTGACTGAGCCCATCCCAGCCTCCTGTCCTGCAGCAACAAGCTCTGGTCTTAGTGTGAGCTGAGAGACGAAGGCTTTAGGATGGGACAAGGGCTGCAGGTTAAGAAGAGATGGAGGAGCTGACCCTACCGGAGACCTGACCCTACCAGAGGCTCAAACAGGCTCAGCTGAACACGTGGAGCTGCTGCAGCTGGCAGGATACAGACCCTTCCCACATGCACAGCCCCTTGCCCAGCCCCTGGGCTCTCACTTCTGGTCTGTGACGATGTAGCCATACTCGACTGGTGGCCGCATGCCCTGCTGCGCTCCACTGTCCTTTGCTTCTGTGTAGCTCTTCTTCTCCACCGTGATCGACTTCCCAGGGCTGAGCGCATTCCCACTGTGTCCCTGCTGTGGCTCGGCCCAGGGGGCTGGCGAGGACGCTGCCCTGCCCCTCAGCCTGTCCTCTGGGGAGCTGCTGGCTGGGACTTTGAGGGGAGGCACTGTGGAGGAAGGGGGCACTGGCTCCTCTCCGTGCTGCATATCCCCTTCGGTCACCTGGAGGGAGGGAAAGGGAGGAGCTGAGACGTCTGACGGAAGCCCTCGGGCGCTGCCCCTTTTCCCCCCATCCCACCTGTGGCGCGGCACCTCCTCCAGCACCACCCTGCTGCAAACCCACCCGTTTCGCTGTTGGCACTTCGGGGCCAGCAACACCTGGGAAGGAGACAGACAGAGGTCCTGCAGCACTCACCTCAAGAGGCAACAACCCCTACCCCTAAACAGCATGTTGGCACCCACCACTGCCAGTCCCTCCCTGCCCCATTCCTGTGTCCTGCTCACCAGAGCTCTGGAGTAGCTGGAGGAGGGTGGAGAGGCTGCTCAGCTGCTGGGTGCTCAGCTCTGGCAGCCCCAGGCCATAGCTGGCCAGGAGGGAGGCCAGTCTCTTCAGAGCAGCATCTGCAAGAGAGGGAAGCATCAGGTCAGGTGCTTGGCATCCACACAGGGACCACGGGCCAGGGATGCGGCAGTCAGGACAGGTGGGCAAGGGGGATATGCTGCCCGTGGGTGTGAAGCCAAAGAGGAGGGAGAGTCTGAGCCATGAGGAACGTGGCTGTGGGGACAGGATAGGTATGAGGGTTGGTGCCTGGCTGGAGGACATGGTACCTGTCTGTGCAGGGGGTGGCTGGGCGGCCAGAGGTGCTGGCTGCTCCCTCTCCTCCATGTCCATGTAGTCACTGGGGAGCCGCAAGCTGTGTTGGAGCCTGGTGCTGGCAGGGTCTGGGTGACTGGCTTTCTCTCTGGGCAGGGAAAGCATGCCCAAGTCCTGGAAGAGATGCCCCCCATCCGTTCCTGGCTGCCTGCCATAGGAGGATACAGGTCCAGCCCCAAAAAGGGCCTGGGCAGGGACCCGGCCCAGCAGCGAGGAGGTCTCGGGGCTCCGCCTGGCTGAACTGCCGGGGAGCTGGTGAGTGCCGTCCTGGTAGCCAAACTGCAACCAAAACACAGAGCTGCCATGGTCAAACGCCACAGGGCCCCTGCCACCCCATGGCAGGGCACCCCAGAGCCAGGGGACACCCCAGAACTGGCAGGAGGGTGCTGGGAGCGCAGCAGCCCCTTGCCTGTTTCTACCTTTCCACTTGGGAGAAGGGGACTTGCCCCCATGGTTTACCTTGTGGTAAGAGTAAGGGTTGAGCAGAGCCTCTTCATAGCCCAGCTGGGGTGGGGAGGGCAGCAGGAGGTGCTCCAGGTACCGCTGCACCAGCGGGGAGGGCAGCAGTGGTGGGGGCTGCTCCAGATGCTGAGCCACTGGCAAGCTGGGGTCTGCAGGGAGTGGGGGTCTCCGGGGGGAACCACGGAGGGACAGGAACCTCAGAGGCAAACAGTGTTGGGGTGACTCACCTGGGTAAAGGGGAGGTCCCCCCTCCAAAACCTCATTTGGGGGATGAAGCCCTTGTCACCCTGCTGGGCTCTGCCCGCAGGCTGGTGGCTGGTGCTGCCCTACCTGTCCCTGGCCGCCAGCTCCAGCGAGGGTGGAGGGTGGAGGCGGGGGATGCGCTCCATCTCCTGCGAGATCACATACTGGGTGATGCCATCCTGCCAAGAGAGTCCTGCCACAGGAGAGGGCTGTGAGAGACAGAGACGGCCTGGGGACCACAGAGCAAGCAGATGGGAGGCCACCCTGCTGTCCAGGCGCTGTGTCCCATGGCCTGGGTTTGGCCCCACTCATCCCAGAATCAGCTGGACCCCAGGCAGCCCTAGCGCCACTAGGCAATGCAGTCCCCACCAGGCCGCAGTAACTCCCCCTATGCTCCCTCCTTCACCTTGTGCCATGAGATGCCGCAAGACATCCTGCAGGCGCTGGAGCACGGGAGAGGTGACCTGGAAGTAGGGTCTGTCCTGCACGGAGCCCACCTGGCACTGTCCAAAGAGCCCATCTGCAAGAGGGGAGGTGGCACAGCCAGATGAATGAACACCCTAGGGTGAGGGTTTCTGGGCACAGCCCCACTTTTCTCCTTCCATGCCCCCCTGCATTGCACCCCAGAAAGGCAGCCCTGTACCCTCCACACTCCCTTGGGAAAACAGAAGGATCCCTGCACCCCTGCTAGCCACTTACCCTGCACGCACACCTCCTGGGGGGAGCACAGCCTCCGGTCAAACAGGCAGCCTGGGACAGACAGACAGAAAGACCAGTCAGGACAGCATCCAAGGGGGGCTCCAACGGGGTTTGCTCATCACAAGCTGTCTGGGGACACCCACTCTCCAGGAAAGTGCTGTAGCAGTGCAATGTGGTGATGGGGGGAAAGGGGGGGGGGGGGGGGGGGGCACAAGCTGATAACCAAGAGCAGGGCCTCAGTGTCAGCCTTCCCCCCCCCCCCCCAGAAGCCAAGATTTGAGCTGTGTACAGAGCCTGTCTCTGGCTCTAGGGAGCAGGAGGAGGTCTGGAGCTTTTTGGGGTGCTAACAGTTAGGAAGGAAAGACTGAGCAGACAGAGACCTGCAGGACTGCATCTGTTGCCCTCACACATGTAGCACTACAAGGCAGGGACACAGCCCTGCACCCTATGACACCAGGGACCCACTCTCCCTGCAAGAGGGACCCCCAAAGCATGCAGAGGAGGGTGGGGCTGGGGGTGTGGGGGGTGTGTGTCTCTCCACGTCCTTCGGGGGGCAGCACTTAGCCAGGGGGCGGCTTCCCCCTTCCTCTCCCCCCCCCCCCCCCCCTCGGTCCAAGACCGTCAGCAGCGAGACGGCAGCAGGCGATGACTCAGCCCCGGATGGCAAGGAAGGAACGAGAAAACAACCGGGGGGAGGGGAGGGAGGGGCCCGCCGAGCCCGCCGCGGGGAAATCCGGCAAGTGGGGATGGGGGTCCCCGAACCCGGGCACCCACGGGCCAGCTCGCCCCAAGGCGGGGGCCGACGCAGGAGCGGGGCACAGGACACCGCTGCCGAGGGGCGACTCCCGGGGGGCGGCGGGAGCGGGGGCCGGGCCGGGCCGGCGGGGCCGGGCTGGCGCTGTCCGCGGTGCTGAAGCGGCTCCGTCGCCTCCTGCCGGGATGCCCCACACTCCGCCGGGCGGGGCGGCGGCCCCGGGAGCTCCCCCGGGCAGGACGGGGCTCGCCAGCAGCCGCTCCGACACCATCCTCGCCCGCCTGCTCCCGGGAGACGGCGGGGCACCCGCGGTGCGGCCGGACCCGTCCCGGCGCTCCCGGGCCCGCCGGAGGACGAGGGACGCAGCACCCCCAGGCGCCCCGTAGTGAGTCAGCGGCCGCCGGGGCCGTGCCGTACGGTGAGGGGGGGCGCGCGGGAGGGGAGGGGGTGGGGAGGCTGCAGCCCTGCTACCGGCAGCGGCACACGGGCACCCAAGAGCCCCGGGCAGGGGCCGCACGGGCCGAGCTGGAGAAGAGCAAGTACACCAGCCCGCTCTCGTGTCCTGGCCCGAGCCACGCTTACCGGTGGAGGGCGGCTAAAGGGCGCCGGGGTCTCGGGGGGAGCCGGCTCTCAGGGCCGCTGCCCGAGGCTCCCCATCCCTGCGGCAGCCCCAGGCACCCGCTCTGCCCCGGGCAGGGTCTCTAAGCGAGCACCGCCCTGCTCCCGTCCCGTCCAGCCGGCCCCGGGGGGGACAGCAACGCTCCAGTCTAAGGGGCGCCCTGGGGCCAGCACCACCACCGGCCCGGCAGCCACAGGAGAGCGGCGCCCCCCGGTGCCAGTGACGCACTCACGGTGCCGCTACCAGGCTGCCCACTCCTGCTCCCCGGCGGGGTCCAGGCCTGCCGCTGCGCGCCGTGACAGCACCCACGGCAGCGGCAACAGCACCAGCCGCGG
Organism: Falco cherrug; assembly: GCF_023634085.1. Lineage (NCBI taxonomy): Eukaryota > Metazoa > Chordata > Aves > Falconiformes > Falconidae > Falco > Falco cherrug. The sequence continues at coordinate 25,611,744 of NC_073704.1, read as the reverse complement.
AGCTCCCTGCCCCGCCGCTCCCGGGAAGCGCCCCCCGGCCCCTGCGCTGCCCGGGGCGCCGCCCTACCCGGGGTCCCGGTCTCACCATGCGCGGCGGTGACGGTAGCGGAGGCACCTCCGTCCCGCAACAGCCCGCGGCCGGCCAGGAGGAGGAGGCAGAGGAGCGCCCGGAGGAGCCGCCGCCCCATGCTCCGCTCACGGCCGCACCATGGCGCACCCGCCGGCCGCGCCCCCGCTGCCGCCGCCAACCCGCACCCCGCCGCGCCGCGCGCCCCGCCCACCGCTGCCTCCCCGCCAATGGCACGCGGCCCACCGCTGCTGCGCCACGCCCCCCGGCGCCGCAGCCACTCAGAGAGCCGCGCTGCTCTCCCCTGGACGTGAGGCTCACGCCCCCCTGTTATCGAGCGGGGCCAATTACGTCGCGCCCCGGGGGGAAGACGGCCGACTACGGCGCCAATCGCAACCTCCCTGGAGGCGAGCCACGCCTCCCGGGGGTGTGCCATTGCGCCCGCGGCGCCTCCGCCAATCACCGCCTGCCTCTTCCCAGCCTTACGGCCCCACTGGCTCCCGCGCGGACCACGCCCACCAAAAGAGCCCAATGAGCGGCGAGCACCGGGCCACGCCTTCATACCCCCGCCCGGCGGCAGCGCCCCGGGCTGGGCGGGAGGGGGGCGGGCAGCCCCGACCCCCAGCCGCTGCGGGCAGGGCCCACCCCGGCCCCGGGGAGCACCGAGCGGCTGCAGCTTCGGGGCTGGCAGCACCCACGGCAGGGCAGGCTCAGCCCTCCCCTTGCTCTCCTGGGGCTGTAGGCAGCCCCAGCGCTGCTGGAGGCAGGAGACATCCTCCCCTGGGCTTCCCCTGGGGCAGGCTGATCCTCTTCTGGTGTTAGCTGGGACCCCCCACACAATGCGACTCTGAGGGGGCCGCTGTGGGTGGGTGAACAAGTCCCACTCCTGGCCCCAGGGCAGAGAAAAGGCGGGAGCCACAGGAGGCCCCAGGGGACCCAGGTCCGTCAGCCCCACCCGCTACTGAACTCATGGACCACTCGCTGGTGAGACTGAGACAGAGATGCTTTAATGGCCCCAGGGCCGAGCCCACAGCCTCAGCCTCCCCGCTGCACTCAGTCGACCACCAGGCTGCTGCTGATCCCTGGCAGGAGCTCGAAGAAGCCCTGGAACAAGAGAGGCCATCAGGGTGGGGCAGGGGGCCAGGCAGCGGGGGCTGGCAGTGGCTCCCTGTTGGGTTACGTGCATGCGGCGTGCATGCGGCGTCATAGGAGCTACTCGCAGAGAGCAGGACCGCGTCGCCATAGTAACCCATCACTGACTCAAGGCTAGTGCCAGTTGCCATAGGAACCATTTGGGGATGGCAGTCACCAGGGAAGGCTGGGATGCGAGGGGGCACCTCCCGAAGCAGCCAGTACTAGCGCTGCTCCAGAGGGGTAGGGAGCCCAGTGGGATGGCTGGGCTTGGCCCCAAGGTGGGGGTTGGATGGGGACATGAGGATGCAGGAGATGCAGAGCAGCAGGGAGGGGGCTTCGCACAGGATGGGGGAACATGGGGCTCACCTTGAAGAGAGTGATGCTCTGGAGTACCCCTGAGGTACAGCACATCTCCCGGATGGAGTGCATGGCCAGCTGAGGGCAGCCGATGTCCAGCACACGCAGCCCCAGGCGGGAGGCCAGGATGGGGCCGATGGTGGTGCCACAGGGTGTGTCGTTGCGCACCATGAACTCCTGCATGGGGACACAGCCTCAGCAGCTCCCCACGCTGCCCCACAGCCTCCCACATGGGCCCCCAAGCCTGAAGGGAAGCAACCTGGGACAAGAAAGCAGCACCACCCCCAAGCCAGGGTGCAAAATCCTCCAGAGATGGGACACGCTCAGACCAGGCCCCCCTCTCCGGTTCCCAAGCCCGCTCCCCAAGGCAGCCCTGGAGCAGCAGGCAGCGCAGACCCCGGCAGGGACAGACACAGTAACTGAGGGGTGGGCGTCTGGCACAGGCCCCCTCTCCTGAGCCCAGGGGCAGGGCTGTGGCCCAAGCTGGTAACGTTCACAGAGGGCTCGCCCAGCTCTGCTCACCTGCAGAGGGACGCCCACGCGGGCGGCGATGTCCCGGATGACTGCTTCAGTGACAGCTGTGGAGGCATAGCGCTGGTTGCTGTTCACTTTGATGACGGGGCCCTGCAAAGGGAAGGCACCAGTCGGTGGCTCTGGAAAACACACATGTCCAGGCACTGCTGTCTCACCCCAACCCATCAGTCCATTCTCCCCTTCCTGGGTGATCCGTGGGGATGGGGACAGCCCTGCCACAAGGACAGCCCCAGCTCAGAGCAAGGAAGGGCACCAGGACCAATGCTGTGGTTCCAGGTGATTAACACCAGATGTGTGGCACAGCCAAACAGTGCTGCAGGGCAAATGTCTCCCATTTGAGCACTGTTAAGCTGCACCCCGTGACTGTTCTCCAGGGAGGAGCTGGAGGACGGTGCCCGTCCACAGCATTTCATAGCACTGCAGGACAGACAGGCAGTGCCCAGCCCAGAACAAAGGGCTTCCCTCACCTTGTGGAAGGCCGGACGATGATTCTCCTCATGCTTGTCCCTGCAAAAGAGAATCAGGAGTTTCATGCTACAGCCCTCCCTCCCTGCTGCAACAAGGACTGTCCTGTCTGTACTCCCTAGGGAATGACAGGGATAGGTCCCCCCAGCCAGCAGAGCAGACTGCTCTGGCCTGTGACACTTCTCAGACTACTCACACATAGTTAGGGTGCACAGCGTGGGCCATATCAGCACTGATCATGTAGGACTTTGCCACGGCCTCCTCAAAAGCTGTCAGGTTTTGCGGTGATGCTGAGATCCGGCGCAGCACCAGCTCCGTCAGCAAGGACTCTGCACCTTGCGCACTCTCTGACCCCACCTGCCAAGGACCACCATCAGTAACAGCCCATGTGCCATAACCCCTGGCACCACAGGGGCCAGCCGAGTGACAGGATGCTCCCCAAAGGCTGCAGAGCGGCTTCCAACCACACCAGTGCTTCCCACCCCCTGCCTGAGCCATGCTCCACAGAGGGGTAAGCAAAATCCCCCTTGCCCTACTGGGACCTGGGATTTGTCTCCTGCTAGGCAGGGCTCAGGGAGAGCAAAGCACATAGAGCCCCTCCCTGTGCCAGCTACTCCACAGCTGTGCCCCTCACTCACCTCCTCGTTGTCGTAGAGTGCGATGAGACGGACATTGGGCTCCTGGGAGAGGGAGGAGGGCGCTGCACATGAGTCAATCAAGGCCTGCAGGGTCAGAGGAGAAAAGACACCAGCTTGAGTGGTTCCCATCCTGGGAAGGTCAGCACTGAGCTGTCATGAACTTCCCCAGGAGAGCTCAAAGCACCAAGGAAGGGAGCTGTGGACACACACATTGCCCAGTGACAGCCAGAGTCACCCCTGGAAGCTGCTGGAAACCCCACACACCTAGCAAAGGGGCAGCCCCCATCCAGCCCCAGATCTTCAAACAAGCGATCCACCCCACAGGAACAGGCCTCCCTGCAGAGCCTTGGCTCAGCCCACAGCCCTGCTAAGCTGAGCAGAGGTGTGTGGGGGCCATACCGCTGCTTCCAGGCTCCTTTGCCCCTTCAACTCACCTGCAGGGCGCAGTAGCAGCTGTGCAGGTTGTCCAGGCGTGGGGAGAAGATGAACTCATCGAAGGCACCGCCCAGCATCTGCAGGCAGAGAGCCAGGGAGAGCAAGGCACAGGCTCTGGGTCACCAAAAAGCACCTGCCGCTGGGTCCCCATTCCAGTTCCCTCACCTCTGCCCCTCAGGAGCTGCCTCCTCTAATTCCACTCAGCTCCTAGCCCTGGCACGCCCCAGGCAGAGGAAGCGTGCCGGGTAAAACCTGTGCAGTGCCAGCCCACAGGCTGCGTGCGGGCACAGGGACACTCCTGCCCTTACTCACCGCTGGCTGTGTATCCGCCAGGCATAGTTCCAGCTCCACAATCTGCTCTGGTTTCACCCCCAGCTGGGGGCAGAGCAGAGAAAGCAGGACAGGGCTGTGCCGCTCTGTCTGGGAAGAAAGCAGAGCGGCGGGCAGAGCAGGCAGTGGATGGCAGGGGAAACTCCTTCTTTCCCCTGGCAGAGCCGTCCCACACCCCACTCACATTGGCATAGTCCTCCCTCCTACTAACACATCCTGTGTTCATGGCTCCACTTTGCACAGGACAGCAGGGTCGTTTACAGGGTGCAGCGAGGGGCTCTCTGCCCCCTCTTCAATCCCCCCTCCCTGCCCTGTCTCCCCAAGGAGGCTGTGACAGCTTTAGGGAGGTTGCACCCCCTTCTATATGATGGCTACAGACCAGGGCGGGAACAGAGAGATGGCTGAGCAGACACATTGTGTACACAGCTCTGGGGCAGAGTGGAAGGTTACTATCAGTTCACAAGAAGGGGAAAAGGAACCTGCTGGCAGGTCCCTGAGGACTGGAAATCAAAGTCGACAAGTGTGAGGTCCTAGCAATTGCTCCTGGTAGTCCTTGTTACCTGGCTCACCTGGGCTGCAGAGTTGCAAGGTGTGGCCTCCATAAGCACTTCTTTTTCCAGCTCCTCCTGCACAACAGTGGCCAGAATGGGAACCCTGTGGGGAGGTGATGCCATTAGCTCCCAGGGTTTTGGTCACTTCTCTTGCTTGGGTTACATGCAACCAACCCTTCCTGGGGTGCCTGCCTTGCTCCTCCAGGGAGCAACTGCTGTGTCAAATGGAGCAAGGACACACATCATTTCAAGCACAGATCTATCGTGCCACCTCAGGACACCCCAGTGTCCTGTCCCAAGTCCCAAGCTTAGAAGCATCTCCTGGGAGGGCTCTATGGGGCTAAGAAAAGCCATTGCAGACCTCTCCACTGTGATGAGCGGCTGGCAAAGGGAGAGAGCTGAGGCTGGGCACCACTCCAGCTGGGTCCCAGCCCTCCTGAGGGCTGGCCAGGGGTCGGGGACAAGCCAGGCCTTACAGGTGGTGCTCGGTGTTGGGCCCAAAGTTCTCATTGATGCTGCGCTGCAGATGGATGGCCAGGTGGGGAATGCGGAGGATGGGCCGCTCCACATGTACCAGGCGCTGCTCCAGGCGCCCGGTGGCTGGGTCCTGAAACACAAGACTGCTGGGGCCAAGCCTGCAGGGCTGAGACATTGCAGTAGGTCCCACTCTGGGTGAGGGTCATGGACCCAGAGCTAGGGGCAAACAGCTCGCCCAGCTCACCTTTATAATCACCCTCCCGGCCACGGTGAGGTCACGGTCAAACCAGGTGTTCCAGATGCCCCCTCCATAGGTCTCCACGCCGACCTGCACTGTGCCCACCTGCCCCCGTTTAGAGCGTCGCTTCACCTGGGTGAGAGCAGAGGTGTTACCACTGGCACTTACCCAGGGGTAACCAGCGGGGACTGGGCTGAGCCCGCCAGCGCAGGGCACAGCGAGGTGCTCTGCAGGACAGGGCACGCAGAGGCGATAACAGCAGGTGGGCCAGCGCTGGGGGTCTGCATGGGCTGCTCTGGGCAGCGGACGGGGAGGCGCAGGCAGCCGCAGTGCTGTGGGGCACAGGGGGAGCCAGGGCAGTTTTTCATTGTGGAGAGAAACTGGGGGGCGCCGGGGGAAGGCCCCAGCCAAGCGGCCTTACCCTGAGGCAGGGGCTGTCGGTGTGGGCCCCCAGCAGGCTGAACCCATTCCCGGGCTGGAACTGGCCACCGACGGCGAAGGCGATGAGGGTGGAGTAGTTCCTGGTGACAAAGTACTGCGGGCAGAGGGCAGGGGTGAGGGGTCAAGGGTGAGGGCTCAAAGGACCCGGGTGAGGGGTCAAGGGTGAGGGCTGCCCGCTGCCCGCCGCCCCCCGGCCGGGCCCACCTTCTGCGCCGGCCGCACCTCCCAGTGCTCCGTCTCCTTCAGCTCCTGGAAGCCGGCCTGCAGCAGCCGGCTGCGGCACTCTGCCACCACTGCGGGGGGAGAGCCGTCAGGGGGCCGCACCGAGGGGAAGGGAAGGGAAGGGGAAGGGGAAGGGGGTCTGGCGGCTCCTCACCGTGGTAGGGCGAGGGGCTCCGGTTCACGAACTTCACCAGCTCCTGCGCCGCCGCCTGCGCGGCCTGCTTCGAGCCCTGCGCCGCCACCTGCGGGCACCGCCGTCATGGGACAGCGCCGGGACTCCCCCCCCACCCCAGGCCGTGACCCCCGGGGGCCCGGGGACCCCCCCCAACCCCGGCAGAGCCCGCCCCGCGCCGCCCGCCCGGTACCTGCATGGCCGCCGCCCCGCCCCGCCGCTCCGCCCGGCGCGCCCCCTGCTGGCGCGGAGGAATGCGCTCGGGCGGCCCGGGAGCAGCACCCGCACCCTGCGGCCCGCAATCCGCACCCTAGCACCCTGCACCTGCACCCTGCACTCTGCAAATCCGCACTCTGCAAATCCACACCCTGCAACCCGCACCAGGTACCCTGCACCTACACTCTGCAAATCCACACCCTGCAACCCTCACCAGGTACCCTGCACCCTGCACCTGCACCCTGCAAATCCACACCCTGCAACCCACACCAGGTACTCTGCACTCTGCACCTCGCACCCTGCACCCATCACCACGCAATGCACACCCTGTACCCTGGTACGGAGCCAGACAAACCCAGAGCCTGCCAAAGTCAGCGCAGAGCTGGGGGGGACTGGGTGGGTGGAAGCCGGACCCAGCCAGGACGGGCTGGGGTGGGTGCCAAGGGGCAGGGACTGGCTCCCCAGGGATGGTCACCCGGTGCCACCCCGGGATGCCCTGATTCCGGGCACCAGGTGAGTAGGGGCTGCCCTGAAACAGGGTCTGACCTGCATGCGGCTGTCCCTGCACTGCCCAGGGGTGCAAGTGCACGGGAACACACACGCTTCCCAAAGGCTGGGTGGTTTTGAGGCAAGTCACTGGTGTAAGCCGAGCTGCAGCCTGCCACCCACCCCACCCCACCCCACCGCTGCTCCCCTGCCTTGGCACTGCCCAGCCCTCACACAAAACAAGGCACAAGCCCTTGGTGTCATGTTGAGGACTGATGTCCCAGAGCAACAGCAAAGCACAAGAGTGCTGGGAGTTGGCATGGTGGCAGGGCAGTACCCCAGTTGGCTGCCAGCCCCCGCAGGAGTGCAGCCTGGGCACATTGAGGAGATGGTACCCCTGGGCCTCACATGGATTGGGGTGGCTCCTGCCCTTGGCTGGGTCCCCTGCATGGGCTGGGTGCGGCAGTGGGGTTTTGGGTTTCCATCTGTGTTTATGCATCGTTTCCCAGCAGGATCCTGTGTCTTCCCAGCAATGGGTGTGTGGCCTTAGGAGGGACATAGTAGCCTGTGAGTGCTGCATGGGGACCAGGTACTTGGTGCCAACCAGATTCCCAGCTCCTGGGTCACCAGTGTGGATACGCTGTTAGTTGGAGATGCTGCCCGTGTCCTCGGGACTGGAAACTGGCAGTCCTGGTGACCCTGACCCTGGGACCTGTCGTGTTGGGAGCTCGTGACAGCTCTGGATTTATGCTCCCAGCCCCCAGCACCTGCCTCTCCCCCCTGCAAAAGGAAACAAGCACCCCCACCACCTGGCACCCCACAACCAGACAGCTGGAGGGTCTCCATGTCAACCACAGAAAAACACAGGGCCAGTGCCCCAATGAAACGGGAGTAGGCTGGAAGCAGGTGCCCAGCACCCTGGGCTGGAGCTGGGCTACATTTGCCCCCTGCCCGGCACCCTCCTGCTGAAGGGATGTGGGTGCCGAACAGCCACTGCCCTGTTCCTCCTGCCAGCATCAGGGCCGGGTGCTGCTGGCTGGTCCCCAGGCCATGCCTGGGGGATGTCTGGGGACAATTGCAGCGTGGGTGACTGGAGCCTACGGCCCCCACAGCTAGTGGGTACCTGGTGGACATGGATGCCCAGGGCAGATGGGTCCCAGGGTGGGTGGGTGTGCAGGAGCAGGGGGTGACCAGAGCTGGGGTGGCCGGGGCAGGGGGTGAGTGGCAGGGCCGGGTGTGGCCCTTGCCCAGCCCTGCAGGCTCAAAGCAAAGGGCAGTGCCTTGGCATGCCGCAGCTATTCCTGGAGCAGCGGGGCTTCCAGAAAAAGCTCCTGCTGGCTATTTCCGGGTGGGCTCTGAATCACCCCTGGCTGGATGCCAGGGGCTGCACAACACCTGCCGTGGCTGCCCCCCACCCTGTCACCACGCTCCCGGGAAGGCACAGCTCCTGTTCCCGTCCCTCTCTGCCCCACAGACCCCCTGGTGCAGCAGGGAGCCCTCCAAACTGGCACCAGCTCCTCCTTGGGGTGTCTGCAGCGAGCTGCTGGGCTCAGGCGTGTGCCTGGGGATGCCTGGCAGGGGCAGGACCTGTGGGGACAGGGCACCGTGCCCCTTCCCACATCCCCTGCAGCCCAGGGTGGGGTGCTGTGCAGGCTTTGCTGCCGGCAGCCTTCCCTGGGGGGTGGGGGGTGGCTCTGGCGATGGGCAGCCGGAGCTGAGCCCCGCTGGAAGGGGTTAACAAAGATACGAGCCGGGACAGAGCCTGTAAATACAGCCAGAGCTCCAGGAAGTGCCACCCCCTCCACCCGATGCCTTCCAGGCTGCCTGGACCCCCGCCCTGCCAGGAGGAGTGCAGGGATGGCACCCATCGAGGTTGTCTGTCCCCCCCGCTACATCCCGGCCCACGTGTCTGAGCATGGGAAAGTGAAATCACTGCCCGGGCATTGCTGGCGGCTGAGCGAATGGCCACCATGCCTTACATGAGCCGCCAGTGATGCAGCCGGTGATCGCTACCTCATCTCCCTGGCATGAGTGATGCTATCGAGGCCTGCAGGAGAGCAGACAAACACTGCAGCATCCTCAAGGACCTTGAGGGCAGCCAGTCATCCCCACATCCATGTGGACCAGAAGGGCGCCTGGCACCCCAGCATCCCCATGGCCACTGGCACAGGTGAATGTCCCCATGGACCATGAGGACCAATTGCCATCCTCAGCCTGTTCCTGGGCTGCAGGGATGGGTGAACACCCCTAGCACCCCCAACAGATTGCAGGGATAGCTGGAGATGTGTGATGGGGGAGGGTATATGCCTTGAGCACCCATATGGATGTGTGGAGGTAGCTGATCTCTTCCAGCACTTAAATGACCCTGGGAACAACAGGTCAAACCCAGCATCCTTGTGGAGCACAGAGGTAACAGCTCACCCCGAGGACCTATGAAGACCCAGGGGGGCAAGCAAACACCCTGCAGCATCTATACAGGGGATAGCTGGACACCTCCATTATCCACGCATGCCGTGGGGCAGCCAGGCGCCCCCAGCATCCCTGTGCCATTCAGAGACAGGCCATCATCCCCAGCATCCCCATCACCTGGGACACAGGAGTAAGGATCAGGGGCAGCCAGACACGCTGTGTGCCCACATTGCCGGCCCCAAGTCCTGGTGTGGGCAAAGGCATGGGGGCAGCTGGGGTGAGCAGTGGGTGGGAGGCTGCAGCTTGTAGGGCACCCACCAGCTCTCAGGACCCCAGTGGGCCAGGCTGGGCTGCAGTTCAGGCAGAGAAGGAGAACAATCTCCTATTTAGACAATAGCACGTGCCCTGGGTCCGTCAGCACCAGAGAATGGGCCACACAGTCCTTCCCTCTTAGGGTAACGGCGCCTGGGAGGCTCATGGCTGTAAAAGGAGCGGGATGGAAGGAGACGGCTGGGGGCCAGGAGGGAGGAGGATGGATGCCCTTGCTGCCTCATTCCCATCTTTCCGCTCACCCCTGAGCCAGGGCCAGGCATGGGGGGGGCATGGGGGCCCTGGCAGCAGGGTACAGGGCTGAGGAGAGGCTGCCCAGCTCCAAGCCCTGAGAGGTGCATAGCACGGGTAGGCTGTGCCCAGTTCCCCGTGTGGCTTAAATCCTGGGGGAGCAGTGGGGAGGGAGGTCCGGGGAGGAGGGGCAGATGCAGGATGCAGCTGGCTTCCCTCACAGGGATGTCATGACCGGAGGGAGTTGTTTGACGTTCCAGCTCTCCCGACGCCTTCCCGGCAGCAGCCTTATCCCAGGGCTTGGTGGGAGCTGGGGTTGGGCCAGTGTGGGGGCTCAGGGGCCACTTCCCAAGCTCCATTGGTCTGGGTCAGCCCAGCCTGGGATGGAGCCTTGGGGAGGCTGAAGGGGGCTGGGCTGGACAGGAGGCACTCCTGCACCGCTGCTATCTACAGCCTCCGCACTTTTTGCAGCCCCTGGGGTTTTAGTTGGCATGGAGCACTTGGGGCTGCGTCCCTGGGATGGGACTCAGGCAGGGTTCCTGGTTCCTGCTCCTTGTCCCCTGCTTCCTGTGCTGCCAAACTCCACACGCAGATGGGGCTTTCCTAAGAGGCTGCGGAAATTCCAAGGCATTTGTCCACACTCTGCAAGCCGTGGGGCCCCTGCCTGCACAGAGCCATCCCAGAAGGCTGTCACGGCAGCTGTGGAAGAGCCACTTCAGTTTGTCCTAGAGTAGGGTCAGGAGGATGCTCCTGGTTAACCGCTCTTTGCTGCTTCCCTCCTAGCAGCAGTGCCCAAGAGTGCATTTCCCCTCCATGGGGCACCCCAACTCTGCACCTCCCTGCTCTGTGGGGTGAGGATAGGGACAAGGGCTCTCCAGAGTGGGGTCTGCATCATCCTACCTGAAGCACCAGGCCAGGGTTGTCAAGCACCACTGGACACACCACCCCTGGGGGGGTCATCCTTCCCACCCCCCTAGTCAGCAGGGCAGAGGGATGGGGTCACGGGAAGGGACAGCTGAACAGTAGAGCTGCCACTATGCTGGCACACAGCCCTGGGGTACCCTGTGCTGGTGTGGGCACCCACCTGCCCCTCTGCACCCCAGCCAAGGCCTGGCACGCCACCCTGCTGGCCCTCACAGGGCAGGCAGGGCACATGTGTGGGGCTTAAGGATGACAGGGCATGCTGGGAGCAGGGCCAGGAGGAGCAAGGATGCAGTCTTTTTTTCCATCTTCTCCCCCCTCGGCCTCAAACCCTCCTTCCTTCCATCCTCCCCCCTTTGCTGGGATGAAACAACCCCATCTGGAAATACCTTCCCTTTTAAAGGCAGGCTCCACCAGGCAGCGTGCACCCTCTGCGAAGCTGCCACATTACGCTGCCACTAGGCAGGCGGGAGGCGCTCCAGGGATGGGGGGTTTGGGGGGACAGAAGGGGTGCAAGGCATTGAGCTGCATGGCTGTGGGGCCCAGACCTTTGCTGGCCCCCCAGGTGGGAGGGAGCAGGCAGGCAGCAGCCAGGAGTGCCACCCAGAGCCGGGGCAGTTGAGGATGCTGCTGTGACCAAGCCCAAGCCTTTGTCATGCTGATGCTGCCGTGGGTGAGCCCTGGCATCTACTTTGCAGCCAGAGGGCCAGGAGGTGCGGGTCCATGCAGGACTCAGCGTTGCTCCGGCTGCTGAGTCATCCTGTGCCCAGTGGCACGTGGCGGTCCCCTCTGCCATAGCTTCCAGGGACAGAGGTGCTGGGGCTGTGCCAGGCTGATGTCAGCCAAAACAGCCCAGCTTGTAGGGCTGGCGGTCACCAGGTGTGCCAGTGGGCCTGGGGAGGAGGTGGTGCTGCCCATGCGAGGGGCAACCCCCGAGGGGTTCTCCCAGCACAGCCCCCCTCCCTCAGGATGTCTTCTTTGGCTGGCATGGGTTTGTGCATGGCCTCAGGGGTCCCTGCCATAGCCCACTGCCCGTGCAGGAGGTGGGAAGCTTTGGTGGGGGTCCTGGGGTAAACTAGGGTATTCCTCATTCTGGGAAGATTTGGGGAATTGGGCTGGGATTTCTGATCCCCAAAATACTGACAGGCCAAGGCAGAGGCTGAGGAGACTGGGCAGAGCTTGCAGCACCCCAGGATGATCTGGGGACCTTGTCCTGTTCTTGGGGTGATGGGGACCAGAGAGGGACTGGGGCTGCTCCAGGCAGAATCCCTATCCAGCCATACCCTCCACACACCTGGCGCAAGAAGGGTTAACAGGTTGCCTCCCCCGGCTATAAATACCTATGTCCCATGCATATGAGCTCGGGAGGCTATTTTGGTTGGGTGCCTGCTGCTTCGGGAATGTGGAGGACCCGGGGTGGGGGGGTAGGGGGGTGTGATGTCACCCTCACCGGTTGCTGGGCCCCAGCACCTGTTAGGGGTCACTCAGCAGCACCCCGAAAGCACCCAGCCCCAGGCTGGCACCCAGCTCCCCGTATCAGAAAGAGGGGTTTGGGTGGTGGGTCAGCACAAGGGCACTCAGGGCAGGGTCCTACCACATCCCTCACTCCCCAGGGCTCTCCCTTGCCCCCCCCCCGTCTGGGGGTGGGGGCTGGAGTCTGGCACCATATGGAGAACTGAGCCTGGTGTGCTTGCTATGGGGTGGGTCAGGGCATCATCAGGAGCATTTTGGGGTGTTCAAGGCCAGTTTGGGGACTGTGACTACTGGGCATAGGGTCTGGCTCAAGGGGCTCAAAGTAACAGTGTGAAGGGCTGAGTCCCTTTCTTTCCCCCCTCATGCCAGCCCAGGCCGTCGTCTGTTTGTCTGGGCAACCCCAGGTGGCACTGCACCCCGACGGGGGGTGGTGGGGGTGGCGGTGGGGAGCTCACCACCAGCCTGCACCACTTCCTCCCCTAGCACCCCCAGGGCTGGGGCAGTGCAGTGGGGGTCGAGGGGTGGCTGATACACTGGTAGAGTCTGGGAGTGCCCGGGAGTCGACGGGCATCGTCGTCATCTGCCTGGGGTGGGCAGGTGAGGGGCAGTGGGCGGGGGCTGGCGGCTGTCCCCCCTGCAGCAGCATCCCCCAGCTGCCCGGCAGCAGGAGGAGCGGGTGATGTCAGCAGGATACAAATAGCGGCGGCGCGGGTCCCCTCCCGAGCCTCGAGCCTCGCCGAGCTGCCGGCCGCTCGCCAGCCCCGCTGCCTGCTCCCTGCTCCGGCCTCGCCGCCCCACGCCGTCACCATGAGCCAGTCCTACTCCTCCAGCCAGCGGGTCTCTTCCTACCGCCGCACCTTCGGCGGTGCCTCCCCGGTCTTCTCCCGTGCCTCCTTTGGGGGCAAGGGCAGCAGCGGCAGCTCTGTCACCTCCCGCGTCTACCAGGTGTCCCGCACCTCCGCTGTCCCCAGCCTGTCCAGCTTCCGCACCACCCGCGTGACACCCCTCCGCTCCTACCAAAGCACCTACCAAGGTGCCGGTGAGCTGCTGGACTTCAGCCTGGCCGATGCCATGAACCAGGAGTTCCTCCAGACCCGCACCAACGAGAAGGTGGAGCTGCAGGAGCTCAATGACCGCTTCGCCAACTACATCGAGAAGGTGCGCTTCTTGGAGCAGCAGAATGCCATGATGATGGCTGAGGTGAACCGCCTGCGGGGCAAGGAGCCCACCCGCGTGGCTGAGATGTACGAGGAGGAGCTGCGGGAACTCCGGCACCAGGTGGACCTGCTCACCAGCCAGCGGGCCCGTGTTGAAGTTGAGCGTGACAACCTGCTTGATGACCTGCAGAAGCTCAGGCAGAAGTAAGTAGGGGGCCCTGGCATGTCCCTGTGGGCATTTATCCATGCATCTCCATTTCTAGGGTAGGTGGTTGCAGAGCTCCCTCTGGCAGCCCCTCAGGTGCTCACTGCCATCCTTGTACCCCACACTCGGAGCCGATTATGGCCTTACTACTCTGTCCCCCTCGTCCCATCCCCTAGGGTGAGAGAGCACCCCAGCCGTGCTTCTTGCTGGCTGCACCCATGTGCAGGGCACTTTGCAGGTTGCCAGGTCCTGACCTGGTGGCTGTGAGTTTTGGGAGGGAGAAGGGCACCTGCGACCTGCTGCACCAGTGCTGGGTGCTCCCCGACACAGGGCATGGGGCAGGCGGTGGGGAGCTGACCCAGCAGCATGCGGCAGTGCGAGGGAAGTGCCCACAGCCTGGGCATCTCAGCAGGGCAGTCCGGATGGTGCTGCCAGCCCTCGCCAGGTGCCCAGGCAGCACCCAACGGGCAGGCTGGCTCTGGCAGCAGGGGTGTCCTCCATACCGTCTTGCAGTGGGGCTGAGGCCAGGCTGTGATGCCATGGGATCTTGAGAGCTGGGGGATCAGAGTTCCCCCTCCCCAGGGTCCCCATCCCTGCTCACACCAGGGAGGGCTGCCAAGCCCATGGGTGAGCTGAGCCCTGTGGGACAGACAGATGGACAGAGCCAGCCAGGTAGGGCGAAGCAGGGGGGAGGATGGCCCTGGGGGCCACCAGCTCCCCATGTGAAGGAGGGGGAGGAGGAAGCGGCCACACTTCCACAGGCCTGCCGTGGGTGTCCATGGTGCCCCAGGAGCAACAGGGACTCCCCAAGGATGCTGTGGGCCTTGCTGGTGCTGGGGAGGGGTCTGGGGCCAGGGGGTAATAGCCACAAGGGCGGCCAGGCTGAGTGACCCCCCAGGGACTGACCAGCATGGGGGCACCCGGCATCAGGGACAGATGCTCAGGGGAAGCTGCTTGTTTTGATGCTGGTCTGCACCTTCTCTCCTGGCCCCTGTGCCCCAGGAACACAGAGTCCCCATCTCCTGGGGGTGACACCACCTGCTGCCTCCCCCTGCAACCCCAGCCTCTGCCCCAGACAGCCAGCACTTGGGATCCTGGCGGGGCAGAGCCCCTGATGCTGGGAAGCTGGGGGTGGCGGCAAGGAGGACCCCTCAATGTCAGGGGAGCAGCAGGGCCCAGAACAAACGGGTGTTGGGTTCCTGCCACCCCGTGTGCCAGCACTGCCTGGGCACCTCTGCCTCCTCCCTGCTGCCTTCCTCCCGACCCGCACTGCCCCCTCCTGTGGCACAGCCTGGCTCCCCAGCCCTGACCTTGGGCTCACACCCCAGTGGTCCCCACTCCACACCCCATCCCACAGCACCACTAAGAGCTGTCTGTCCTCCTGCTCTCCCCACGATGGCTCAGCCGGTGGCCATCCCTCAGACCCCCCAAGCTGGATCCTGCACCCTGTTGCCCCCGGCTGCCGGCCACTCTCCCCTATAAGGGCCGGGGCAGCTCACGTGGCACCGAGCTGACCTCATGCCTTTGTGCTCTCTCCAGCGTTGACTATAATAGGGAATGGGAGGAAGAGCCCCTGGCCTCTTGCCAGCCCTCCCGCCGCCTGCTGGGACTGCAGGACAATCCGCTGTCTTCTCACCGGACCATGCTGGGCTCAGGGACAGCTCAGGGGGACATCGCCGCTGGGGGATAGGGCTTCCTCTGGACCTCCCTAACCTCCCCTCTTTGCAGGCTGCAAGAGGAGATCCAGCTGAAGGAGGAGGCTGAGAACAACCTGGCTGCTTTCAGAGCTGTGAGTACCTGTCCCTCCAGGGTGGCACAGGGCCTCCACTGCCCTCCCACCCCCATCTCCCCCCTGGCAGCCTGGCCCCAGCACCAGGGCATGGGCCTGGGCACAGCTTTACACCTTCCTTCCCTGGTGCTCACCTGCACCACCCTCTGCTACCTCTCACTCTGTGTCCCCCCAGGACGTGGACGCAGCCACGCTGGCACGCATTGACCTGGAAAGACGCATCGAGTCCCTGCAGGAGGAGATTGCCTTCCTCAAGAAGGTGCATGAGGAGGTAGGTCAAGGGTGTCCCCCTTTCCTGGAGGCACCCATGGGGATGAGGGACAGAGTGGGTGCCCTGAGGTGTCACCTTGTCCCCCCAGGAAATCCGGGAGCTGCAGGCTCAGTTGCAGGAGCAGCACATCCAAGTGGAGATGGACATCTCCAAGCCCGACCTGACGGCCGCACTGCGGGACATCCGTGCTCAGTATGAGAGCATCGCTGCCAAGAACATCGCGGAGGCTGAGGAGTGGTACAAGTCCAAGGTGTGGGAGGCAGCGGGCTCTGGGCTGGCCCTGGCACAGCAGGTCCCAGCCATCCCAGTGGCCATGCCCACTGACCCTGGTCTCTCCACAGGTCTCTGATCTGACACAGGCAGCCAACAAGAACAATGACGCGCTGCGACAGGCAAAACAGGAGATGCTGGAGTACCGGCACCAGATCCAGTCCTACACCTGTGAGATTGATGCCCTCAAGGGCACGGTGAGCTGCGGGCAGTGGTGGGGAGATGACCAGCTTCCCTGCAGGGACCTGCTGCTCCAGGGATGCTCTGGGACATCTCTGGGGTGGGGGGCTCTTCCCAGCAATCTGAGTTGCTGCCATGGGGTGACTTGTACCCAAGATTTGGGCTGCGCCTCTCCCAGTGGAAGCCTGTGCCTCTGTGAGATGTTTTGGCAGAGCCCCAGGGTCAAGGCGCAGATTGCAAAAGGTTCCCCAGCCTTGGAGGCTCCAGGCAGGCGGGCACAGGGTTCAGGGTGTCTGGTTGCAGGCTGGGAAGGTGGCTGCAAACAAACAGGGCACAACAGTCCCATTTTGGCACAGTCACGGTCACAGGAGCCAGCCAGCAGCCACCAGTGTGGCAGTGCCACCCCTGGGCAGCCCTCTGGTGCTTCTGCACCTCTCCATGCCCTCCTGCTGGGGTAGGATGGCTTTGCTGGCAAGCCTGGGCACCTGGGCAGAGGGTTCTGGGGTTGCCCAGCTTGCCCCTGCCAGACCCTACTGCGCAGCGCTGGGCAGACAAAGGGTGACAGCTACCCACCACGGTCCCATATCAGCTGGACCCAGTCCAGGCCTGACCACGGGTCTCCCCTAGGACCCCTGCAGCATTCCCAGCTCCCACCACAGGTGACTCCTGGTCCCTCTGGGTCTCCCCCATTACTGACCCCCCTGTGCCCCCAGAACGACTCGCTGATGCGCCAGATGCGGGAGATGGAGGAGCGCTTTGCAGGGGAGGCTGGAGGGTACCAGGACACCATTGCCCGGCTGGAGGAGGAGATCCGGCACCTGAAGGACGAGATGGCTCGGCACCTGCGTGAGTACCAGGACCTGCTCAACGTCAAGATGGCCCTGGATGTGGAGATCGCCACATACCGCAAGCTGCTGGAGGGCGAGGAGAACCGGTGAGCAGCAGTGGGGCAGGACAAGGTGGGGGGACTAGCAGGGTCAGCTGTTTTTTGGGGCTCCCACTTCAGTGAGCAGCTGCCCAAGGGCTGGGTCTGGCTGGCACTGAGCTCTCCCCTCCTTGTTCCCGCAGGATCAGCATCCCCATGCACCAGACCTTTGCCTCTGCACTCAATTTCCGAGGTCAGTATTGCCCCATGAAGAGGGGGACTTGCGATGAGTCCCCAGGGGTCCCCAGTGTGGGGGCAAATCTCCCTCCTGGGGGGCTGCAGCTAGGCTAGCAGGGCACCCATGGGTGCCACACTGAGCCCCTGCTGTGGGAGCACTCAGTTGGGTGTTGCCATGAGCTGAGGGGGAGTTAAGCCAGGGCTCCTGAAGCCCACCAGTGGCCCCAGCCCCACTGCTGTGCCCCATGCCACATCCCTGTGGTCCTATCTCCTATGTCCTCCTGCCCGCAGAGACCAGCCCAGAGCAGCGTGGCTCCGAGGTGCACACCAAAAAGACCGTGATGATCAAAACCATCGAAACCCGTGATGGAGAGGTGAGCACAGGGTGGCACCAAGGTGGGAGGGGGGTGGGGGGGTGGGGGGGCCGGGCACAGCACCTGTCCCCGTGCTCAGGGACTCCAGTGCTGGCACGGCATGGCGTCTCACGGTGCCTCTCTCCCGGTAGGTGGTGAGCGAGGCAACCCAGCAGCAGCATGAAGTGCTGTAGAGGAGGCTGCTCCAGCAGCCCACTGGCACCTTCTGTCCCTGCCTCCGTCCCGCCGCCAAGCCCCCCTCCTGCTCCCCACCTCGCCCCCCGGCGCTCCCCAGCACTGCCTGAGGGCTACCCCTATGCAGGTGCCTCCAGGCCCCCTGCACCCCCCGGGCTTTCTCCTTTGGCTTCAGAAGGCTTGCTCTGCTTTCGCAGCTTCGCAGCCGCAGTGCCAGCATCAGGATCAGGCCCGGGCCAGGGGGGCGGGGGCGGCAGGAGGGAGGGAGGGGACAGACAGGAGGGGCTGGGGGGAGCAGGTGGTGGCCTGGGCCAGCTCCCCAGAGAGCCGGACGGTCCCAGCAGCGGGTTCTGGATCCCCCTGCAGCCTCCTCCATGCACTGGGCAAGGGCTCTGGGTTCATCCCACAGGAGCGGGGTCCCGTCCCCCCCATGCCGGCACCACTGGCCTCCCTGGAGCTGGCACTTTTCTGGGTGCATGGTGGTGGTGGTGGTGCTGGGGACAAGCGGGTTCTGGGCTGAGCCCCCTGTTCTCTGCCCAGGTCGGAGCCAGGGTGCTCCCAACCTGTGTCCCCACCGGCCCAGGGGTCTGGGGCCCTGTGCTCCCCCTGGCCCAAGAGGCAGCCCCGTGGGGCAGAGGAGGGCAGCACCCAGCTCTCCCTTTGCCCAGCAGCAGGAGGCTGTGTGGGGCCAAGCTCATGAGCCGAGAGGGTACCCGTAGGTGGACACAGGAGAGAGGAGGAGTGAGAGAGTGGGAGAGAGCGGGGAGAGAAGGAGAGGAGCCAGAGAGAGGCCCGGGGGCCAGGGCAGGCACCCCCATCCCTCGCCCCACTGCACCCCCACCCCACTGCATCTACGTGACTCTTCAGGCGGCTGAAATAAACAGCGGAGCATCACTCCTTTCTCCCAGTGCATCTCTGGGGCAGGGATGGGATGGGGTGGCGGAGAGGTGGCACGCGGGGGGGCATCGCATGGGCCCCCAAGGCTGGGCTGGGGTGGATGCAGGGTCAGCATCCTCCTGAGCTGTTTCTTCCCTAGGCTGCTGGTCCCCCCAAAACATGTGTGACCCTCACACTGAAGGTGCCCCAGAGCATTTTGCTGCCTGTGGTGGTGGATTTTCCAGTTGCGCTGTGTCAGGGAGCCCTGCTAGGACTGGGGACAGTGCCAGCCAAGCCCTGAGCAGCTTTGGAGGGGCTCTGGTGTGACTGTCCCTTGTGTCTCCCCCATACACCCTGGGCCTCACACCTTGGTCTGGTGGCTCTCAGCCCCACAGCCACCTTGTTTCTGCCCTCACCCAGGCCAGCCCTGCCCCAGACCCACACTTGCCCGGGACCTCTCCAAGCACGCCCCCATTGCCACCGACCTGCAAGCAGAGCCCCCCTTATCTCAAATCTTTCTCCACCCCAGTATCCCATGGACATCAGCCCCACCACTCCAAGCCTGCCCCCACCTCAGGCTGAAACTCCAGCCTTATCCTACACCCTGTGCCCTCTCCCCGCCAACACACGTGCCCCCCTCCCCATGGCCAGGGTGTGGGGTCCTTGGCTTCAGCTCCTTCAGCCCAGCGATGGGGGAATGCAGCAGGGGAGCCCGGGGTCAAGCATCCCACGGGGGGGAGAGATTCAGGGCTGCTCTGCCCTGGGAGGTGTCAGAGGGTCTGCACCCCACTTGGTGCAGCAGAGCCCTGGGAGAGCAGAGGGCTTGGCAGCAGGTGGCGTTTTAGGGACAAGGCAGGTGCTGCTGCCAGCAGCGGGGAGGGGTCCGGGGGGTCCCTGATGGAGAGGCCAGCGTGGCGAACCCCAGTTTTGGCTGCGGGGCCGGCCTGGGCCAGGGGGGTGTTGGATTTCAAGGACTGTCTCCAGCAGGTGGCCCTGTGACATCGAGGACGGTTGTCAGGTCTGCCCCGGGGAGAGGCGACACCTCCCTCCCTGCCGGGCCCAGGCTGGCGGTGGCAGGGCTGCGCCCCTGGGGCTGAGGGGACAGGCAGGGGACACAGCAGCCCTTTGCCCGCAGGGCAGTGCCGGCAGCGGAGAGCCCCCCAAGCCTCTCGCGGGCTTCTCCAGCCCAGAGACCCCCGTGCTTGCTCAGTTGCTCTGCAGCTGGGCTGCAGGTCTAGCAGGGCAGCAGCTCTGGTGTGCTCCAGCCGCTCAACCTGGGGGGATCCTGGCACCTTCTCCTTGCCGGTGATGCTTCACCGATGCCGGCGCCTTGGCCTGGTAGTGTGCCAAAGCCAGTGGGGCTGGTCTGCAGCTGGAAAGCAGTGTGCCATGTCACTCACATCCTGCTCACTTGGATTTACAGCCCCCAGCGAGGGCGGCTGGGGCCAGGTGCCCAGACGTGTGCCATCACACTGGGAGCTGGAGGAGCCCTGCCTTGCCCGGGGGAAGCGAGGCAGCACACGGCAAAGGCAGTCCCTGCTTGCTCGCTGCCTGGAGCGCAGCAAGTGGGAGCAATCGTGAGACACCCCAAATCCAAAAGCGGGGTGCTCCTGCTCCAAGCAGGGCCTGAATGGGGAGCTGGCTGGGACCCACGCTGTCCAGGGCAGCGAGGCAGGGACTCAGTGAGAGAAATGGGGTTTCACTGTGTTTGCAGCCTCCTGGTAGGGTGGATGTGGGGTGAGCAGCGATGCAGCAATCCCCCCTCTGCTGCCTGCTGGGGATGCGGCAAAGGGGACACGTGGGGCTGGCTCCTGCCTGGGGTCTCTCATTGCAGGAAGCATGAAGGTGTCCTTTCCCTTCACATGCCACCAGGGTCTCTCTGTCCCAGTCTGGTGACACTGCTGGAGAAGGCAAAGCGGGGAGGAAGGCTGGGTCCTTCCCACCCCCCCCCAAGCCTCACTGCTAATATGGAAAGGCTCTGGCCCCTTTTCTATCTTTGCAAGAGGAGCTGGGCTGCAGGGCCGGGGCGGCGGGTGCGAGAGGGGGAGCCCAGCCAAGGAATGTGACATATCAGAGGCAGCTGCCACTTGGAGAGAGGGAGCAGAGGGAGCGCAGCTCACCGGGGGCTGCGCGGGACGGGACGGGTGAGGGGGGGGGACGCCACGGCCCCAGCACCGGGACAGCTCAGCGAGTGGCCAGCATCCGCAGGACTCACACCCAGGCCGGTGGAGAAGCAGGTGCCGAGGTGCTGGGCAGGCTCGGGGTTGCAGCAGAGCATGGGGTGTGGGTGCCGCACTGCACCGGGCACTCGGTGAGTGGTGGCTCAGCGAGTGACAAGCCGAGCCCCAGCCTAAAAATAGGCCCTTGCTTGCCCACGGCGCTGCGACCTTCGGGGCTGCAGCCGGTGGGGGGGAAGCAGTGAACCAGACGGCACCTGGGCCGGGGGGCCACACCTGCCCCGGGACCCCTGGCAGGCACCCAGCACCCCCGGGCTGCAGGCAGGGGGAGAAGAGGGGCACGGTGGTGCCAGCTTGGGGTGGTGGGGGTCACGGGCGTGGGCAGGGGAGCTGCAGACCATGCACCGAGCGCAGGGACGTGGTGGCACGGGTAGGGCCAGTGGGGAGCCTCGGGTGGCCCCACCAAGCCCCGGCATCCCGCCGAAGCGCGCCAAGGTCACGGCGGACCCTGGGGTGCCTGAGGAGGGCCCGGCTCGCCTGGCAGCACCGTGTTTTGTGCGGAAGCTGAAGAATGCAGCTATCGGCACCGGCTGCGACATCCGGCTGCGGGTGGTGGCGGTGGGCAACCCCCGGCCCAGCCTCCGCTGGTACCGAAACAATGAGCTGCTGGCCCCACGTGGGGAGGAGTACGGCACCCTCTGGATCCGGGACAGCAAGAAGGAGGATGCTGGTGTGTACACTTGCATCGCTGAGAACGAGCGGGGAGAGGCCATGACCAGTGCCGTGCTGGCCATCATTGACATGGAAGGTAAGAGTGGTGTAGCCGCTGGTGCGGCCCTGAGCACAGGTTTGTCAAGGGTGGCAGCAGCGCTTTGCAGGCTCTGGCCACAGTGCATGCCTGGGGGCGTCCAGGGCTGGTCTTCGCTGTGCCCACTGCGCTGCAGGCTGGGGTGCCCAGTGCCAGTGCCGGCAGCACTGGGGCAGCTCTCTGGCCTGGAGCTAGCATGTGGCTGCAGTGTCCACTGCCAGGCCGGGCAGGGTGCCAGGGCCAGGCACGGAGGTGTCAGGAGCATGTGATGCCAAGCCTGCTTGGGGCAGGAGGAGAGAGAGAGAGAGCAGGAGAGAGATGTGGCTCAGGTGTGTGGCACTGATGGTGCCACCTTCTGCAGCCACCCACACTGTACCTCGGTACCCCCCAATGCCCCTGCATGTGCCACTCCTGTGCATGACAGAGCCGCCCATAGCATCACCATCGCAGCCGTACCAGGCACTGGGGTTGCACTGGACTGGGGCGAAGGGGCAGGAGCTTAACACTGCAGGGGGTTAAAGTGGGTGGAGCCTATGTCCTGCAGTGGGTGGGGCCTGATTTTAATTGACAGGGGTGGATGCAGCTTTTCCTGGTACCCAGAGCCCCCTAGCAACACCCACTGCCCAGCTCCTCATCCCTGGCTCCTTGGGCGCACAGGGAGTGCATGGGGGCTGCTGCAGGCCCTTGCATGGGTGGGCCTCATCCTGCACAGGGGGCCAGGCAGGTTTGGGGCTCAGCCACCTCTGCCCCAGGATGGATGCTACCTCCCCAGGGTATTGCAGACCTGGGTGTTTGGGAGCATGTGGCGCTGGCCAGTGGCATTGCACTGAGACATGAGCTGTGGTGCCTGTGTGGGGACAGTGAGGGCAGGGAGTGAGGGTGCTGAGCCTGGAGGGTCTGAGGAAGTAGCTGCACCTGGGGCTTTGCAGCACCGGAGGTGTGCTGGAGATGCTGCATCTTGAGTGGTGACTAGGGAGCAGTGGTGGGGGCAGAAGGAGCCTTGGTTGTGCTGAAGGGGAGCAATGCAGGAAAAGGAGGAGTTGCTGTGTGTGAGCTGGAAGGCTGCAGAAGCATGGTGTTCAGAGGATGGAAGAAGTTGTACATGCTGCTTATGGGCCTGGTGTGGGGGCAGGGAGTAGAGAAATGCAGAAGTCTGCCTTGTGGTGGGTCCGTGCAGGGTCACTGTGCATCGCATCTTTGGGGACCGTGGCACTCTGTACTTAGATGCATTGTGCTGTGTATGCAGAAAGAGTGGGAGACATGCACTGCCCCAGGGGCAGGAGCAGCCTGTCCCAGGAGGTGTGTGTGTGTCACCCTGTTCTCCCATTCAGCTGTGTAGCTGCATCTCTCCATGGCACTGTTGGCCTGGGCCCCCCTGCCTCTGCCCAGTGGTGCGGCACCACCTGATTTCCCAAGGTGCCTGTTCCCGTTGTGCTGACGCACTCATCCCTGTTCCCAATTCCCAGCCACCGGCCCTCACCACCGCCTTTCTGGAGCAGCTGAGGGAAGGACAGAGCAGCCAGGATTGCCTAAGGTGCAGGGTGAATATTGCCCTGCCCCAGGTGCTCCTCCCGGTGAGGTGAGCAGCCCGTGGATGCACTGCCATTGAGCAAACAGCTGCCCAAAAAGACAGCCCCAGGGCAGAGATGCCTCTGGAGCCATGAAAGCTCCAGGCTGGGTGAAGATTATGGCAGCCCCCAGTGCGGCTTTGTGCTTGCCCTGGAGCAGAAGGGTCTCCGTGGTGTGGTATGCTGTGGCAGTGCCCAGGGAGCACCATGTCCTGTTGGATGCTGGAGAGCGGTGCTGGTGTGGAGGTGATGGGATGTGGTGGGGGGTCCAGCTGCGTTGCCTGGCCCTGCTGTAGGGTGCTGGTAGTTAGCGTGTTGTTACCCCAAGGCCATTTTCTCCATGCCAGCAGCCAAGCGGTGGGGTGGGTCATTGCGTGAAATGGAGGAGCTGTGCCACTGCTCTGCACCCGCCCGCCCTGACACCCTGCCAGGATGTGTGCCGAGGCTCACCTGTCTCTGGCATGGAGGTTCTGGCTGCTCAGGGGCTCCCCACGTGCCCTGACAAGACTCAGCTCTCAGGGGACTCTGGAAGTTCCGCTGGTGGCTGTGCTGGGCAGGGGCACACCATCCTTGTGCCCTGGGGGGCCCTGAGCTGGGCCATTGGCCAGTTATGGGGCAAGGGGTGTGTATGCAAGGTCCCCAGGCAGGATGAGGCATTTCTTTGGGTTCAGGGTCCTGGCCCCCCAAGTCTGGAGGTGTTGGGGTGCCCTTGCTCTGTTTGCCTCCACTAGGTCAGGGTCTCCAGGGGGCACAGAGCCCAGTCCTCCACCTTCTGTTTCTGGTGAACAGGCCAGGCTGCAGTGCTCTGTGGGACCAATGCTGGCTTTGCCCAAGGTGGCTCAGGTCACTGCTGGTGGGCTGGGGGGGCTCTGTGCTGCCCAGCTCCATGCTCAGCACCAGCAGCTCCTCCTGCACCAGCTCAGCATTCCCCCTTGCTCACACAAGCCCGATTTAGCTCCTCTAATCCCTTGCCCTGAATCTGTCGCTCCACCCCACTAATGATTTTCTCCTGCTCTTCTCCCAGGTCCCCTGAGTGCGTCAGTGCCTGGTGTAGGGAGCGCATGTGTGGGGCTGGCCAGGCAGCTGGGCACAGGGGTTCCCAGGTGCACACCATCCCTACCAAGTCACACTATCCCCGCTGTGTCCCATCACTCTGCCCCTCTCCTGCTGCAGGTTTTCCCTCGTGCCTTGGCTCTATGGGCACAGGTAGGGTGTGTTGGCCCTTATCACGCCAGCACCAGGCTGGTCCAGGGGCTTCCCAGTTCCATCCAGGGACCCTGCAGACCCTTCTAGTCAGCCCTGGTCCGCACTGTGTCTCCACTGCCTCCAGGCTTGCTAAAGCCCGTATCACCTCTCAGCTGCATCTCCTGATTTTTTTCCCCTGTAAACCGGATTAAATCACCTCTTAAGAACCCAAGCTAATCTCCTTTTAGAGCCGAGCCCAGCCCTCCCTTGCCATGCCAACTCTGCCTGATCCTCCCCACCAGGGCTGCCTCTTGTTTCAAGGTTGGATGTGTCCATCTTGGGCTCCCAGTACAGGGTCTTGCTTCACTCGCCTCCACCTGCAGTCAGCAATCAAACCGTCTTGGAGTCTTTCCTCTGCCCAGGGAACAGCCTGCACCCGTCTGGATTTGGGGGCAGGGAAGGGGGCAGGAGCTGCCTGGGCATGGCAGCCCTGCACGGCCCCTTCCTGTCCAGCCCTGAGGTACGGTGGGGCAGTGTGGCCATGCTTTTGTGGCTAGTGCTGCGTGGCGATAGCAGTGGCACCCCAGTGGGGATGGCTGCACTAACTGTCCCTGGAGGGCTCAGTACCTCTGACCATTTATCTTGGTGCCTAATTTTGGTCTGTTACCTTACAGGGCCATGCCTACATTTAATCCCAACTGCCCCTTCCCTCTGGAGCCCCTGCCAGTCCTGCTCAGGGACCACATGGGGCTTAAGGCCTCCTTTTGCTATCTCCTCCCTCCTTTGGGACCCTCTGGGGCTGCTTCAGCTTCCCCTTGCTGTCCCTGGCTGTCTTCGCAGCCCCGGGGCACAGCAGCATCTTGGAGGAGCCCGGGATGCAGCAAGGCTCCAGCCCAGGCTGCCATGCCCTGCCATGGGGTGGGCACCATTCCCGGCTGTGCCAGCAGAGGGGCTGCTTCTGTAGGGCTTCTTGGCCTGTGTCACCCCAGGTGCTGGTCTCAGCTGGTGCCCCTGCTGGACCTGGCCCTCGAGGTGCCCGAAGCCCCCAAGCACAGGCACGTGTTCTGGGGCTGGGCTTGTTCCCTGGGCTCTGAGCTCTGTCTGCAGCCACCTGGGGGCTGGCACAGTGGCCACACATGCTGGGTCCCCGTCCCTGGGGTGCTGCAGACCAGGATGACTGCTTCCCAGTGAGCGGAGCAGCAGGTGCAGCTGTCCAGTCAGTCACCTCCACCCCTGCCCTCTCGCCCGCTGCCGGGGTGTTATTTTTGCTGAGGAATGTGCCGTCCCCTCGATTCTGGCGGGCTGTAGGGCTTGTGTTACAGGCAAGAGGCCGAGACCTGGGCTTGCAGTTGGGTAAATATAGCACTGCCGCTTGGGGCTGTGTGGTGGGGTGGCAGCCTCTTCCTTCTCCTGGGTCTGCTTGGTGCTCCCTGTGCCGCTCCAGCCTCCCAACACCAGGTTGCCAGCTTTTGCCCTGGCACAGTGGCACTGAGAGGGGGCTAGCTGCTTCCACCCTGCTGCCTGCACTCTTGCCTGCTTCCTCCCCCAGCTTCTGCATGCAGCCCCTCAGCCCCCCGCAGGGGGGATGCCAGCAGCAGGGCTGGCAGGTCAGGGACAAAGTGCCTCCTGCCATCCTGCTTTGTGCCTAGGCATCCAAAGCCAAGGTCACATTGCTGTCCTTCATCCCCGCATCCTCTACCTGCAGTGGGCACCATGTGCTTGGGCATCCTTCTAGTGGCGGCAAAGGGAGGGCACCTGGGATGTCCCTAACCCTATGGGAAAGGGGTCCCAGCAGAGCATCGCTTCTTCCCCAGGACGGGAAAGCTGCAGCAGTGCTGCCCTGCCCTGTGATGTGGGGCATTCTGCTGTGTTTATTTACCCCTGGGGACCGGGTTGGGGAGAGCTCCCACCTCTCCAGGCTCCCAGCACAGCCCCATCTCCTGCAGACGATCCCCAGCAGCTCCAGGAGGCACAAACACATGAAAGATTCATGCCCAGACCTCCTCCTACCTGAGACGGCTGCATGCACCCGCTGCCATCAATTATTCAAGCACCGAGACAAGGGGGCTGATGGCTGGGACTGGGTGGCTGGTGCCCAGCCAGTGCTGCGATGCAGGGGCAGCATCCATGCAGAGCTGCCGGGGAGGCCCAGCAAGGCGTGGGGAGCTGCAGCTCTCTGAGCAGCATAATTAATGCTGCATTTTGAGCAGGTGTTTGCTATCTGTTTTGCTCAGGGCCAGTGTGCATCCAGCAAGCAAAGCTGGAGCTGGTGGCAAGGAGGCCACCTGCTCTGGCTCTGCCCCTTGTCCTTGCCACATCCATGCTGTTCCCCATCCCCTGCCCTGTGTCCTTGTCCTGCAGAAGAGCAGGGCAGTGCCAGGGCTGCCCCCAGGCTGGGGAAGGCAGAGGGGCTGCCCTGGGCACAGGCTGCTATCACCTCCCACTGGACACCTTCTGCAAGGACTCTGGCTTTGGCATTGTGGGGGGATTTGCAGGTGCTGCTGCCTCTGCAGAGGACACTTGGGCCCCAAAGCAGACAGTCCCTTGGAGGTGACCCAGCTGCTCCCAGCAGTGCAGCATCTCTGGGGCAGCCCTGAGCCACCCCTGGGGCTTTTGCTGAGGGATGGCCGAGCAGTAGACCCACAGTCGCAGGGAAGAGCTGTGTGCCTGGCCAGGCAGAAGCCATAGCCAATGGGGCAGCAGATGTGGCAGTCAAAGGATACCCGAACGACTGCAATTTGGCTGGGCATATATGGTTCCTCCCTGTGGCCAGCCCTGGGGCTGTCCCTGAAGGTGCTGTGATGGCAGCACCTTTGCCCCAGAACCGCTGTGTACCAAGCCCCAGCCTTGGTGCTCCTCCCTGGCACCCCTGACGAGGCTTTTATCCCACTTGAGTGTGGAAAAAAAGGCACAGGCTGTGCAGGTCTGTGGCAGGACCGCAGGCATGCACAGCCTGGGTGAGAGCACCTGGCAGGGAGACTCTAGGTGCAGGGAACCTGGCCGATGAGCTCCACAGCCTGCCCCTTTACCCAGCTCTGGCTCAGGGGCACCCACCTTTGTCACCACCCAGGGCTGGGGGGCCCAGCAGAGTCCTCTGGCTCTGACAAGAGATTCCCTTAGTGCCAGCTCTGGCATACGTGGGACTTGCCTGACGTGTGGGGTCTCCACGGAAACCCCGCAACATCACTTGAATTGTGGGACTGTCAGAAATGTTGTATAAACAGCTCCTTTTGTACTGGGTAATTTGCAAGTTATTATGGAGCCATGAAAAGCCTCACGTTGGGAGTCAGGATGGGAGGAGAAGCAGAGAAAAGCTGCTGGAGCTGCCAAGCGTTGTGGGGAGTGTGGTGCCTGTGTGTAGCCCTGCATGGGGTGGCCGGCTCCCCAGGGGACAGGTGAGCATCATGGGGACAAGCGCTGGGTGGGGGAGGCCTCCAGCAGCATCCCCACGGATGCTCTGTAGTGGGAGGGGATAGCTGGACAGCTGGTGGGGCTGGGAACTTGGCAGCCTCTCCAGGAGCCTGGGAAGGGGAACGATGCATGTTACAGGGCTCAATGGCTTGGTGAGCTGGTGACACAGGGCACTGAGAGCTGTCAGGGGCACAGCAGACAGGAACAACCCCGGTGAGGCTGTGGGCTGGGACGGCCCCTCTGTCTTATTTGTGGCATCTCCCAGAGAACGGGGACAGGTCATCAGGGTTGGGGACCCTCAGCAGGGGAAGGCATGCCAAGGCCACGTCTGCACCCCAGGAGCTCTAACAGGTCTTAATGGCCCTGACCAGCCCCACCGGGGGCCCCCACTGACAGCTTCTGCCCACACCCCAGGAGCCCCATTCCGACCCCATCCCAGGCACCCAGCCATGCCCTGAGCTGTGCCATGCATCATCACCTCAGCACAAGGGGAGGTTTCATGTCTGTCATGCAGTGTGGAGAAGGACAACGGCCTACCTCTCTGGGTCAAGCTTGCATCCCTGCCAGACACAAAGCAGTGATGGTAGCCCAGGGCTCAGCAGTCCAGCCCTGTCATCCTGTGTGGGTCCTGAGGCACATGGGGGGCAGGGTGCACTGGGTGCCTGGGGCTGAAGGCTGTGTGGTTTGCGAGGAGAGGCTATGTGGTGTGCAGGGGGGCTCGTGCTGTGGCAGGGGGCGGCTGTGAAGGACTGTGCCTGTATTAGCTCTCGTTCATGTGCAGGCAGGTCAGCAGTGCTGGGACCCACACCCTGTCTTGCTAACGGGACCCTTATGCATTGCCGCTGGCTGGAGGACGCAGGGGACTGATGGGAGGCTGGCAGTGCTGGTGAGCCTGGATCTTGGCTGGGCAGTGCCATGGCACGCTGTGGCTGTGCTGCTGTGTGCAGGGTTGTGGCAGCTGTGGCAGTGGAGCTGCCCCGTTTGGGGGCCCTTCGGGGGCAGCGTGTGGAGGGCAGCTGTGTGCAGCGCTGGAGCGGTGCGGTGTGTTATTCATGTCCCCGTCGGGGTGCGGGTGGGAGCTGCGGTGGTGGGATGTGCCCTGTGGTACTGAGCACCGGAGAGAAGAACAGCCCCTGCCCCCGGCGGTGGGGCAGGAGGGACCCGTGGTAGGGGACAGTGGTACAGCTGTATTGCTGAGCCGGGGGCGCGGACCCCCGGGTGCCGTGGAGCTAAAGCCAGCGGGGGGAGGACGTGTTCCCACCCCAGCCGCTCCACCACCACCACCCCCGGCCCCGCGGCTGCCCGCGCCCCCTGCCACCTGTGCCCTGCCTGTCCCCCGCTGCTGTCACTGTGTGCCAGGGCTGGCGGGGAGGCGGAGGCGGAGGCAGGCGGGGGAAGGATGGAGGGAGGAGCACTCCAGTGATGCTTCACGATCACAGCTCCAGCCCTCCCGAGAGCCCAACCTGGCGAGCCCCTTCCTCTCCCTCCACCGTCCCCAGCTGCCGGCGGTGGAGG
Organism: Falco cherrug; assembly: GCF_023634085.1. Classification (NCBI taxonomy): domain Eukaryota; kingdom Metazoa; phylum Chordata; class Aves; order Falconiformes; family Falconidae; genus Falco; species Falco cherrug. The sequence goes on along the minus strand of NC_073704.1, from coordinate 25,582,555 downwards.
ATGCTCGGAGCATCGCTTTTCCCCGCGGCGTGCTGACAGCGGGGACCCCGCCGGGAGCAGGCTGGCGTCCCGCCGGGCCTGAGCCGCTGTGACCGGGCCAGCGGGGCTCTGCAGAAGCATGAAGAAGATCTGGGTGAAGAAGCGTTTCCAGGTAAAGGCTCCGGGCTGCCGCGCCGGCGGGCGCCGGGCGGAGGGGGCAGCGCCGGGAACGGGAGCGCATGGGTGGGTTGGGAAGGGGGGGGTTTGCCCCTCCGGCTCTGCCGCCGCCGCTCGGGGCTTCCCGGGGCTTCGCCCACCGCCGGCTCCAGCCCCGCTTGCAGAGCCGCCAGCTGCCTGCCTGTCCTCGCCAGACCGCGCCGGAGGAGCAGAGGGCAGGTGTTCAGCACTGCCTGTGCCGGCAGCCGGCCTGAGACCCCCGCCGGGGGCTTTTCCCCGTGCCACCCTCTCCCCTCTCTGCCCTCCGGAGCCGGGGCAGCAAATGGAGGCTGCTTCATGGCTCCCCCCAGCTCCGCTGCCGGTGGTCACGGAGCTGGAGACGAGGCTTTGCATGCGTCATCCCCTCCGCGTCAGGAGCATGCCTGGCACAGGCGAGGCTGCTCCGCGGGCCCCGCCGCACGCTCCGCCGCCGAGCAGGGGACAAGGACGTCACTTAGCCTCGGCGACGGGTGGAGGATGGGGGCCATCCTTCCAGGAAGCCCCCACCCCTGCGGCGTGCAAGCCCACCCCACCACTCCACCCAGCATGGCACATAGCCTCCCTGCTGTCACCCAGCCTGGTGGCCCAGCAGGGACCAGGGAGGGGCTGTCACCCGCAGCCCCTTCCCAGGGGTGTGGGGCGCCCCGGGAGACACAGGTCTCCAAGGATGCCAGGAGCCACGCATGGTGGGGGTCTCTTCAGGGCAGGGTGGGTTGCACTGCCTGGCTGCCCCATCTGCCCTTGGGGGCTGCAAGCCCCGCGCGCCCATATGGTGGGGCAGGGTCCTGCTGCGCTGGTCGAGCATGGGAGGGTCAGGACACCCACAGTGGCTGTCCCTTTGCACCAGGCAAGCCACCTGCTACCTCCCCACCTCACTCCATCCCCGCTCCCTGTCTGCCTGTCTCAGACCAGTGGCACCAGTGCTGTGTGGTGCTGGGCTCCACATGTCAGGTGGTGGCAGGCTGCCAGGGCTGTGCTCCATGGTCCCAGGAGACCCTTCTTCCCCTGATTCCCCTTGGCCCCATAGCCATGGTCAAGTATGCCCCATCCCAGAGCTAGGGCAAGACCCCAGCCCGAGCAGGTGGATCTGCACCAGGTATGGGAAGGAGGCAGCACCAGGTGTCACCCAGCTGCCCTGTGGGGATCCCAGATAGCCCTTTTCCCCAGCCTGGGCTGGGTGGGCACAGAGTGGGCTCCTGGGGCTCCTCCACCCCTTTTCCTGGGTGCTGTGCCCAAGGGGGGTCCAGGCTGCGGGGTGCCCCGATCCCACAGTGACCTGTTGCGGGGTAGAGGGGAGTGGGCTCGGCCACCCTGTAGCTCTGGGTGATGGTGCCCAGCCCAGGCCTACTGGGTGTAATCACCATATTTGATGGGGAGCTGATGGCGCCGGTCCCTGGGGAAGCCACAAGAGCACCCGATAATGGCACTCAATTGCATTTTCATTTTTTAATGGGGGAATTATCCGCCGATGGTGCAGTTAATCACTCATCTATTTCCCTGGCCTGGAAGTCGGGCTGCCAGCCAGAACCAGCACAGTCAGCGAGGAGGGGAGGTGAAGCCTGGCTCAGACTGAATACAAATGTGTCTCGTGCAGTTACTGCCCTCTGGTCAGCACCATATGCAGGCAGGGGGCTGCTGGGAGTCCCCAGGTGCTGCCCAGCGGCAGGGGCTGCCGCTGCAGTTGCAGCAGCTTTGAGGCACAGAAAATGAGCCTGCTGCCCTTCCAAGGGCAACTGACTACTGGCCATGCTTGGCTGGCTGTCCCAGGGGGCTGGCTGTCCATGACCCTGCTTGGATGCAGGGGGCAGGCAGGAGGGGATGGCAGAACAGAGGGCTTCAAGAAAGCTGAGTGTCCAGCCCTGGGCTCCACGCTGGGGAGACAGGGCATGGGGTGTCAGTGTCCTGGGGAGACCCTGTTGCCCAGACTGGCTGGGAAGGATTCTCAGCCCTGGCAGCCCAACCCTGCCTGCCTGCACATCGCATCTCTGCTCTTGCCTGCCTTGGAGATCACCCCATCCCTCTGCTTTCCTGGGAGATGGCATCGGTGCACGCCAGGCCTGGCAGCTGGGTTGCCCCCAGCTGGTCCCTCCCTTGGCAAGCGAGGGCTCAGCCCTGGGTTGCAGCGCAGAGGGCAGCCAAGCTGGCAGGGAGCTCCGTGCGCCTCTGCCCCGTGCTGCATCCTGCCTGCCTGCCCAGACGGCGCGAGTGAGTGCAGCCCCCATGCCTCCAGCCCCGCACAGGTGGGCCAGTCCCATGCCGCTTGTGCCGGGCAGTGTCTTTTGCAACTGGCACGGCCTCCAGCAGGGATGGGGGATGCTGTCCCCGTGCTGGGCCGGTGCCCATGATGGTGTCTGGGCCAGCGTCTGGAAGGCACTTTGCTGGCCCAGTCCCCATGCTGGCGCGGGCGGTGGCTTCAAAGGGTCTACGGAGCATTTGGGCACCCACCCAGGCAAAGACCTTGCTGCAGGCAGCGCTGGCTGCAGACAGGGATGCCAGGGCAGCAGGGCTGCCCAGGGCTGTTGCTCCCTGGGCGTGGGCTGCAGCGCAGGGGTGGGGTGCACAGTGTCACCCCACAGCACGGGCAGTGGTGTGGGGCTGGGATGCACAGTGCCATCACCAAGGGGAGTGGTGTGTGCACACAGAGGTGTGTGTGCATGGCTGGGCATGTGCTACACGTGTCCACCTACACCCATCCATTTCTGCGTGCGCGGGGGTGTGTGCCTGTGGGTACCCTGTGGGTGTGCAGCCGGGGGATGGATGTGTGTGTGAGTGTGCGTGTGAGCGGTGCCAGGAGTGCCCTGCCAGTGGGAGGGTGTGAGCGGTGCCATGTCTGCTGTGCCAGTGTGTGTGTGTGTGAGCGATTGTGGGTGTGAGCGGTGCCGCATGTGCTGTGATGATGGGGGTGTGTGCGTGCGGGTGTGCCGTGCCAGCAGTGTGCGTCCGTGCGTGAGCAGGCGCGTGGCGCCATGCCATGGGTAACGCTCTCTTCTCTTTTCCTTTGCAGAAGACTGGCCACTCGCGTCGCTTTGGGCGCTTCACGCATGGTGCGTTGAGTTACCAGGACCTGACTCCCCCTGCCACCCTGAGTGTGCTGGGGTATGGGGTTCAGCCCCACCGCTGCACTGTGTGGGGGGGCATCAAGCAGAGGCTGGGCAGGGCTGGGCTGCATCTTGCCAGCCACAAAACGGGGTCCTGGTCAGCTGGTGGCTCCCGGTGTCCCCCACAAGGCTGGACTGCGCCTGGCCCTGCAGCTCTGGTTCCTCAGGGGCTGCCAGGCTGTTGCAGCTGGGCTGGGAAGCCTGATGTGGTGGCAGTGCACAGGGCAGCTGGCAGTGTGCCAGGCTGTGGAGGGGCGGCTTGGGTTGGGCGGGAGCAGCACAGCTCCTCACTATGCCATGGCAGTGCAGTGAAGGGGAGCGATGGTGGGGCAGGGGACACATCACTTCAGGGGTCTGTTTCAGCAGCTTGTGAGGGCTCAGGCAGTGGCCAGGGAGGAAAGTCTGACCCTCCCTGGCTGCACGGTGTTGGCTTTCCTGAGATGGGACATTAGGGTGGTGCTGATTTCACCTGGCCTCAGACTACCACGTGGGGATGCTCTCATGGATGCCCTGACCTGAGCATCCCTGCTTTGTCAGCTGGGGCCATGCTGTGGGGTGTGGCTGTATCATGCAGCACTTGCTAACTTGGGGTAGGGGGTGTACATGTACCTGCCAGAGGGAGGGTGCTTGCACATGGACGCACATGTCCGTGTGCCCCAGCACCTCCAGGAGCACCCAGCTGGGGCGCAGTCTAGGGGTCAAGCCCCAAGCTGTGGTGCCCTGCAGAGCGCAGGGACATGCAGGTGCTGCAGTGGCAAGGCCAGCCCATGGGGCAGCTCCAGTAGGTCTAGGGACAGAAGGTGGCTGTCCTGCTGGGCAGGAGGTGGCTGTGGCATGGGGAGGGGATGGTGCCGTGCAGGGCACAGGTGGGATGGTGCGTGTGTGAAGAGGGTTTGTGTGCAGCGCTGGGGTGGCATGCAGTGAACATGGGTGCAGAGTGGAGATGTGGTGAGGAAGTCTGGGTCTGCCAGACCTGTTTCCACACCCTGTGGGCGCCTGGCCCCTGCCATGGGGCTGGGCAGGGCAGGGGGTGCTCCTCGTGGGGTCTCAGATGGGCAAATGTCTGGTCCTAGCCTCATCCCTGGCCCCAAAGCCTGTCACAAGGTGCCGTGGTCGCCGAGCCAGCAATACCCACCCAGGTGCTGCCCTGGCAGGTCCCTGCCACATGGCAGCGTGGGGAGATGCTGGGGACAAGGTCCCTCCCCACTGCCCCCCGCGTCTCCGCAGGCTGGGCCGATAACCGTGTGTTGATGTCTCTCTCTCTCTTGCTGCCCCTATGGAAGCGAAGTTTTCCGCTCCTGCAGGAAACAAAGCTACGGTAGGAAGACCCCTGCCCAATGCCAGCCCTGTCCCCAGAGCGGGCCCTGTCCCCGAGCCTGCCACCCTGCCCCCTCGCCGCCACTGTCCCCCTGCCCTGCTTCCCTGCCCCCACATCACCTCCACCAGCCACATTCCCACCATTGGCACCGTCTCCGTTCCTTCCATCATCTAACACTACTCCTGCCTGCTTTGCCTGCCCTCCCCTGCTTGTCCTTGCCCTGGTGGACTTTCCCACCCCTGGTCCTGCTGTTCCCTGCTGGCAGCTTGTCCCTGCAGGTCACAGCCATGCCCCTGCCCTGGTGCTGCCTCCTCCTGGAGCTGCCTGGGTCTCCTGCCCCTGGAGCTGGTGGATCTGCAAGGGGCAGCACCAGCCTGGCCTTCTGTCCTCATGTCCCCTCACCCCCTGCTCTCTCATTCCTCCTCCAGACTCGGAGACAGGCGAGGATGAGCCCAGTGATCCCCAGGTGACACAGCGCAGCGAGCTCCAGGATGAGACGGCCTTCAGCACCCCCACGGGTGAGCAGGGGGCATCCGGTGGGCACCGAGCCCTGGCGCCGGCTGCGGAGCATGGCCCCCTGCAAGGGCTCTGCTGACCCAGCTGTGGGGCTCTCCATGGAGGGGGAGCTGTGACCCACCCGTCCAAAGGGGAGAAGGCTTGGTGCAGGAGGGGGCTGCTTGGGACACCCTGGGACACCCCATGGCAGCTCAGCCCTCTCAGAGCAGGGTGCTGGGTTCATCCCTGCAGGCACCTGGTGTCGGCTCACCCCTCTCCTTCCAGGTGGGTCTGACACCCTCGTGGATGCCTCCATGAACACTACGCCGACCTCTGTGCTGGCCCTGTCACAGGCAGAGGAGCGCTCCAGCTGGTCGGGCAGCCAGCAGACTGTGGTGGAGAAGGAGACGGATGCCAGCCTCCCCGCACGGGGACCCTACCTCCGCCCTGCTGCCTGGCAGCAGCCGCAGGGAACCCCAAGGCAAGCAAACGCGCCGGCCCCATGCGGCGCCGAGGTCCGGCACCTGGGCGTGGAGCCGCTGGTGCGGGCGTCACGGGCTAATCTGGTGGGCACAAGCTGGGGGTCAGAGGATAGCCTTTCAGTGGCCAGCGACCCGTACGGCAGCGCCTTCAGCCTGTACCGAGGACGGGCGCTCTCACTCCATGTGTAAGTAGCCGGGGGAAGCGCGGAGGGGACATTGTGCCGGGGCCATCGCCTTCCAACCCCCGCAGCCATCTCCTCCCCTCCGCCTGGGCTTTCTTTGCCTTCGCCATCCCAGGATGAGGAATGGGGGCTCTGAGCAGTAGGCAGCCTGTTCCTGGTGAGGAGGTGGGAGCAACCCAGGCTGGGGGTGGGGGGGGAACAGGCCCTTGCATGGAGAGGGGATGCGGAACGGAGTCATTTTCTGCTGTGGCCAGGTTGGGGCTGGGGGTAACCCCTGTGCCACTGTGTGAGCTGCAGCATCCCACCTGCAGGTTGTTGGGCTGTGGGTGTCCCCCTGTCCCACCCAGCGGTGGGGGCTCTGCGCAGCCCAGGACACCTGCTGGTAGAGCTCTGCCACCCACAGTCCCCACTGCACAGGGGTGGCAGCAGGGGTCAGGGACATGCTGCCTACCCAGGACCTGCTGACATGCTCAGAGCCCCTGTCTTGCCCCACCACCTTTGGTCCCCATCCCCACAGGCCTGCTCCTTTGACCTCCATCCCACCCCTTTTTTTGTTCAAGGCTGCTTGTTCCACCAGAACCTCATCTCCACCTTATGATTTCTGCACCGTGATCACCAAGCCTGCCCGGGCGCAGCAGGGAGTGGGGACTTGCCCATAGCAGCATGTGCATGGGGAGGGCTTGTAGCCTTGGGGACACCCTCCACCTTGTGGAGGAGCTGGCCTGTGCTGCGCTGCCCTGGCACGCCAGGACACCCTGGTAGACTGGGGCACCCTCCGGCCCCAGGTCCTGTCTGCATGGCAGCCCTAGGGAGGGGACACACTCACTGGGTATCCCAGCATCACCCTGCTGTTCCGCACGGGTACCCGCAGGCGAGAGGACACCACTGTGTCACAGCAGCCTAGGACTCTCACCCAACCCAGCCAGCTCCTGGTGGTGTCAGAGTGGCCAGATGCCCTCACTGAGGCCCCTCGAGGCTCCCCAGTCCTGGGGCTGCCCTGGGCACCTGCCTCCCTTACCATGCCCCGTTGGGTGCCATGGTGCAGGCTGGGAGCTGGGATGCAGATGGGCGGTGAGGGTGGGCTCTGAACCATGCTCCTCTTTCTCTCCCCTTGCAGCAGCATGCCCCAGGGAGGCTACCGGAGAGATGACTCCCACAGCGGCCCTGTGTCTCCAAAGCCTGGTGCTGAGCCTCCAAGGTCCCCTGCTGCCCTGCCACTGACCACCAAGCCACCCATCCTCCGCTCACCATCTCCCCGCGCTGGCCCATGCCTGCTGCTGCCCACTGGAGCTGTGTCCCAGCCTGCTGCCCGTAGCCCTGGCGTCCCCTCCTTCACACCCGTGACCCCTCGCAAGAAGTCCGCGGTGCCGGCCGAGTACCAGGACACTGTCCCTGAGGAGTATGAGGAGAAGATCAAGAAGCCCAAGTCCTCGGGGTACTCACAAGGCAGCACGCAAGAGTCCCGTCCCCAGACACCCATGAGCGATGCCTCCGGGCGTGTCTCGGTCCGGGCATCCCCCAAGCTGGTGCGTGCTGGCTCGAAGATCTTTGAGAGGCTGCAGTACTTCGAGGACCGGCGGAGGAGCCTGGAGCAGGGGGACAGCCCCTTCCCCACACACCCCTGCCTGCCCTTGCGCAAGACACGCTCCTTCGACCAGCCCGGCTCTGGCTCACGCCGTACTAGCATGCTGGGTGGCTCGCGGGAGGATGTTCGGGAAGGAGGCCACTGGGAGCCTGGCAGCACGGCGGCAAGCAGGCGTTTGGCCTTCCGGCAGAAAGCCGCATCCTTTGACGAGCGGGGCAAGTTTGCCAGCCGTGTCTATGCCATTGAGCACAAGTTTGCAGAGGAGCTGACTCGCATCAAGCGGACGGTCTCCAAGCAGCAGCTGCGGCGCTCCCAGGAGCTGTGCAAAGCTGGGCTTCCCCCAGCACCCTTGCCCCCAGCAGCTGCGGAGCCCGCTGCCCACCATGCTCCCCGCACCCCCTCCTCACAGGGCACTGGTGGGCGGAAGGCTCTGCCGCCGAAGACCTTCCCACCAGCGGAGAGCATGCACGTCATCCAGCACCTGGCACTTTCCAGCGTGACGCTGGTAGGACCTGATGGGGAGCTGGAGCCAGGGGGGCTGCGTGGGAAGAAAGCCCCAGTGCGGGGCGGGGCGGCAGCCAGCCAGCCCACTGAGGTGGAGGATGTGACCACCAGGAAGGGTCTGCAGCAAGAAGGCACTGGGGAAGTGAAGAAGAAGGAGCAGTGGCCATTAGCACAAGCCACCCCGCAGGGATGGGTGACCCTTCCACAGGCGGGTCCCACTGAAGGCAGCCCATGCCCAGACGGGAGTCCCGCTGGTGGAGCCCGTGCCCCCGGGGCAGTGAGCGAAGCCTTGGCCACCCGGCTGACCGTGCCCCATGGGCTGTACCGGAGGCCGGAGGCACCCACGGAGGTGCGGTTCCTGCCCTGGGCGAAGCCGGGGATGGAGCAGGAGGCTCGGCTGGAGAGGAGCTGGGCAGGGCAGCACGGCGTGGGCAGGGAGGTGGAGAGAAGGCAGACAAAAGTGTTGGAGAAGAAAGAGAGTGGCCGGATGGCTCAAGAAGGCAGGAGCATGCGGAGCAAGGGGAAGGGGCGCCGAGCCAGGCCCACCTCTCCGGAGCTAGGTAGGGGCATGGCTTTCTGCCCTCTGGGCACAGAGCTGGCCTGGCCAGCCCCTGAGCAGGATCGGGGACCCCCAGCCTGCCCCTGGGAGGCGTGGGGAGTCCAGGCCGTGCCAGAGAGCACAGGGGTGGGGTGACTGGCACAGGTCTGCAGCCTGGGGATGCTGGCACCAACCAGTGCTGTAAGACGGACCAACCTGAGTACCAGTTTACTGGGCCTTGAGAATATAATGCTTGCTGATGTCTCTGTCCCTCCTGCCTGGCACAGAAGGACACAGGGGGCTGACCTCTGGCACCCAGCCCTTGGCTGGGCTGGCCCCCAGGGGCACTGGGCACCCATTGCAGCTTGTCCCTGCTGGACCCTGCTCAGTGCTCCAGGCAGGGTGTGCAGCCCAAGTGTCCCCGGGGGATGCTGTGGTGACTTGGCCAAGGGAGAGGTGCCCTGCCCATCCCAGCATGCCCGGGTGAGACCAGACTGCACCCGGGCTGGGAGCTCCTTCCAGGCTCTGCTCTGGCCGGAGCAGTGCCAGGCCCACGTGCCTGAGGCTCCTGGCGCAGCCCCAGGACCTTTACCCATGTGCTGGGGCCACAGGAGGGGAGGGAGCTGGGAAGCTGATGTTGGTGTGGTGGGTCAGAGCAGCCAGCATCCCCCAGGGGAGCTGGGAGGAGCTGGGAGCAGGGACTGTGGTGGGCTGTATACTACTCTCCTCCTTCCACACCCTGCTGCCACCTCATCCCTTATGCTGTATGGGGATGTACAGCAGGCTGTATGCTCCCGGCCCCACGGTCCCCTGTCTTGTCCCACTGCAGGCACTATGCTGTGGTGGCCCCTGATATGGCCCTTTCCTCCACTGCATGGCCCAGGGACCTGCTAATGCCCCAGCGAGGGTGTGGGGCCTGTGGTGGCAGGGACAGGCAGGGGGTTGCGAAGCCCCTGCTCTGCCTGTGTGCAGCCTGGCGTGGCACAGGACCCACTTGCTCCACCCCACTGACATCCACGGGGCTCATCTTTCCCTGTCCAGAGTCTTCTGACGATTCCTACGTCTCAGCGGGTGAAGACCCCCTGGAAGCCCCCATCTTTGAGATCCCCATCCAGGACATGACAGTGGCCGTGGGGGCAGAGGTGCTGCTCAAGTGCATCGTCACGGCCAACCCTCAGCCTGAAGGTGAGCGACTGCAGGACTGGGGTTTGGGGGTGTGAGCGTGGCAGAGGGGCTATGTGTGCATCTGTGTGTCACCAGCTGAGCTGTCCCTCTGGGCCACCTGAGCTGTGTGGAGTGCACACGCAGCCCGAGCTGGGTGTCTCAGGGAGGTGATGTGCCCACCCCGAGAGCACCCCTTTTGCCCTGACTCCCCCTCAGGCAGCACTGAAGTGCTTGGACACTGCCTGCCAGGGCAGGGTGTGAGGGCAACTTGTAGGCAGCGTGCCTACTGTTCCCCGGCGCTGGGCTGTAGGGACAGCAGAAGGGCGGCTGAGCACTGTGCAGGCAGGGACAGGTGATGCCCTGGGTTGCTGTTGGGACAGTTCAGGTAGTTTCCTGGAGGCAGAGCCCCGATTCCTGGCTCAGGGCTGATGGGCTTTGGGTGTGCTGTAGCCAGGATGTGGGCATGGGCAGCTGGGCAGCCAGAGCTGGTACCCGCCGACACAGCCCAGCAGAAGCGAAGCAGCTTTGATTCCCTCCTCCAGCCTCCGCTGGAGGGCAGGAGGATGCCTGGAATCAGACAGGGGCCAGCCCCACTCCCTCCATCGGGGCCGGGGGAACCTGGGGCAGCTCCCCATGGCAAAGGGGTCCCCAGGCCAGGCAGGGCAGCACCTGGCCTCACCTCGCCCTGCACTCCCCCCGGCGGAGCTTGGGCTCTCCTGCCCACGAGTGACCCTCGCCTCTGCCGCAGTGTCCTGGAGGAAGGACGGGGTCCCACTGCGGAGCAGCACGACGCGGCCCATCAAGGCGGAGGGTGAGCGTCATACTCTGCTGGTCAGGAGTGCCCGGGTAGCCGACGCTGGCCTCTACACTGTCACCGCGACCAACGAGGTGGGGGCGACCTGCTGCAGTGCCATCCTCAGCGTGCGGCCTGGTGAGTGCTGGCGGCCGGCGGCGGGAGGGTGGCCGGCGGTGGGAGGGCTGGCGCCGCGGCAGGCTGCCTGCCAGCTCGGCCGCTGCTGTCACTGGGAAGAAACCGGCTTCCTTACCCTACAAGGCTCTGTCTGAACCAAAGCAGCTGACGTGCTCCCAGAACGCGCGGAGGGATCCTGCCGGGAGCAGGGGGTCAGGCTGTGAGCATCCCCCAGCACCCAGCAAGCAGCCCAGTGTCTGGCGGCCCCCACACCTGCCCCGTGCCCCGCTAGCCATGGGGATACCCCAGTCTGCCCTCCAACCCTCGAACTGCGGGGGTACCCCTGCCTCCAGACTGCAAACCATGGGGATGCCCCTGCCTGCCCTCCAACCTGCGAACTGCAGGGATACCCCTGCCCTCCAACCCGCTAGCCATAGGGGTACCCCTGCCCCACAAGCTATTAGCTGTGGATATCAGCGGGACGCCCTGCCTGCCCACCAAGCTGCAGGCCGCGGGGATGCCCAGCCCGCCGCAGTCCCGGGGCTCTCCTCATCCCTGGGGAGGGTGCGGAGGCTCAGAGCTGCCCTGGGGGCTGGAAGCCCCCAAAAATGTACCCGCTCCGTGGTGCGGCGGGGCCGGGCGCCCAGGGACAGCAGCGGCGGGGCAGAGCCAGCCGGGGGCCAGGCGGCGGGGGGCCGGGAAGGGGCCGGGAAGGGGCCCGGCAGCCCCCGGCCCGGCGGCGGGCCCTCCCCCGCGCTGCTGGCCCAGCCCCGGGGGCCGGGCGGCGCTGGGGCGGGGAGGGCTCAGCGGGCCGGCGGCGCTGCGGGCTGGAGGCGCGCCCGGCACCACCGCACCGGGCCCGGCGGCGGCGGCGGCTCGGCGGTGCGGCCCGGCACGGCGCGGCACGGCTCGGCTCGGGGCGGGGGCTGCCGGGGCCGCGTCCCCGGGTGAGTGCGGGGGGCGGCGGGAGGGCGGGCGGGGGGAGCCGGGGGTCGGGCCCCCCCTCCCAGCTCCCCGCCCTGGGGCTGCCCGCGGGGCCGCGGGGGGGCACGGCGCTCGCCCAGCGCCGGGCAGGGCCTCCAGCAAGGGGAGCGGGGCGGGCCGGGGGGAGAGGGCTGGGGGGGCAGCACCCCCTGCACGGCGGCCGGGCCGGGCCAGCACCCCGCGCCGCGCGCTGCTCCGCACTGGCACCCCCCGCCCCGGCCCCGCGCGCAGCCCGCACCCCGCGGGTCCCCCGTCCCGGCCCCGGGCGGGCTCCCGGTGCGGGCGGGCTCGGTCCCCCGGGGAGCGGGCAGGCGGCCGGCCGGGCTGGCGGGGGAGCGCAGCTGCCAATGTCACCTTCAGTCCTCGCCGGCTCGCGGCAGCGACAGCCATCCCGGGAATCCGGGCGGCTTAAGGATGGGAGCGCGGGCTGCTGCGTAAGAGCCACTTGAGCCCTGCTGTCGCCTTGCGGGATATCGCGTCCCCTTATCGTCCAGCGGAGCGCTGCTCCCTCCCCCTGCGCGGCCCCGCACCCCTTCGCTGCCGGCTGCTGCCGGGCTGGGGTGTGCCGCGGGCTGGGTGTCCCCGGGCATCCCGGGGTGCGGGGCGGTGGGGAGGGGTGCTCGGACCCGCGCGCCCGGCGCTGGCAGCTGCCAGCTGCTTACCCGGCCTCTCCCGTGCCAGCCCCCGCCGTGGAGCGGCATGGGAACCTGGCACCCCCCCTGGGCCAGGCCAGCCCCATCACCTCGGACGAGGAGTACCTGAGCCCCCTGGAAGAGTTCCCAGAGTCTGGCACGCCCCAGCACCGGCCGGCCATGAAGCTCCAGCCTAGAGCCGAGCATGGGGCTGCCCGTGGCTCCCCGGAGAGCACCTTCAAGGCTGCACCCACCTTTGAGGTGAGCTAACAGCTCCCCTGGGACCTGGCAGAGGGAAAGCAGTCAGGCCTTTCTGCCCCCTGATCTGGAGTGGTCCTGGCACCTGGGTAGCCTCCACCCCACCAGCTCCCCTGGTACTCCAGGGCTGCTGTTGTGTTGGGGAACACATAGCCCTGGGTGCAGTGAGTGGGGATGCATGATGCTAAGTGCAGGTGGGTGCTCGCTGCTCTCTGACCCCTGCTTCCACAGGTGTCCTTGTCAGACCAGTCGGTGCTGGAGGGGCAGGATGTCAGCATGAGCGTCCGTGTCCGTGGGGAGCCCAAGCCCATCATTTATTGGTGAGTCCCGGTGCTCGCAGGGGTTGTAGCTGGGCAGGGAAGGAGGGGACAGGCACGGTGACCTCCCCATTTGGGGATGGCCAGCTTGGAGCCCTGGTCCTGAGCAGGGTTGGGGGTGGAGGAGAGGGGTTTTCTGGGGACAGCCAGGTTGGATGTGCAGGGCCAGGCATGACTGTGCTGTTCTGCCCGTGTCCCGAGCAGGTTGAGGAACCGGCAGCCGGTGAAGTACGGCCGCCGGCACCACGTGGAGGAGGCAGAGGGCGTGCGGGGGCTCTTCACACTGCACATCCTGGCAGCAGAGCACACTGACACCGGCTTCTACACCTGCAAGGCTGTCAACGAGTACGGCACCAAGCAGTGCGAGGCCAAGCTGGAGGTCAGAGGTAAAGCTCCCCAAGCACGTCCCCCCTGACCCCGAGGGGCCAGCTGGCTCCAGTGCCCTGCATGAGCTGTGTGGGGAAGGGGCCACTGCAGACTCCCCCTTGGCCATGCTCTGGAAGAAGGGGATGAGCCTGCCTGCCCTTCCTTGTTGCAGGGCAGCAGAAAATTGGAGCTGTGTGGCCTGGGGCTGTCTGCAGAGGCTGGCCCTGCAGCAGAAGGCAGGCTGCCCTGCTGCCCCATCCAGATGTGCAGCCCCATGGCCCTGGATCCCACTGCCCAGCTCTGCCAGGACCCCTGTCAGCCTGACCCAGAGCCTGCTGCTCCCTGCAGCCCAGCTTCACCCCACATCCCCTGTCCTCCCACATACCCACTTCTGGGGCTGGGTGTTGCCCCTGTCTGTGCAGGCAGGGCTTTTGCCCTTGATGGCCCTGCAGGGGACATGTCCCCCCTGCCCCTGCTCCCTCCCTCCTTGCCCCAGGCAGCCTCCAAGCTGCATGTCAGGCACAGGGCAGCTTGGAGAGGTCCACCCCTGTCTGTTTCCAGCAATAGCCCTATGTGTGCACGGGACTGGGTTGTCCAGCCCCCTTCCCCTGCTGTCCCCCCCCCAGCCCTGCTGTGGTCCTCCCAGGACCCCAATATATGTGTGCAAATGGGAAGGGGTGGCTGGGGACTGATAGCCAGGCTCTGCCTGGCATCCCCTGAGATCAGGGAAGGAGCTTGTGGGGATGAGTGATGTTGCCTCTCTCCTTTTGCCTTTTGCTGTGTGTGCCCTGCTCCCCCCAGCCCTCCCCGCTGACAGCTGCCTGAGCTCCCTGGGCTGCGCCCATCCTGCCCCGGCCTTGGCTGCACTGCTTGTACCCTGCCGGGACCCCGCTCCCAGCCTCTGGCAAAGTGTGGTGGCACTGGGGTGGGAGTGGGAGCCGGCCCTGTACCTCACAGCCAGCAGGAGTTGGGCTGCGGGGGTGACGGCCTAAGCCCCAGCCCCTCTTGGGGGGCTCAGTGAGTGGCTCTGCACCTTGGTGGGCACTCACACCCCTTGTGCTGGTGCTGGCATGTGCGTGCGTGTGTGCCGGCCCTGTCGCTGCTGCACTAACCCTTCCGCTTGCTGACTGCAGTTTTTGTCTGTACGCAGGGGGAGTACGATAAGGGGGTGCATCTCTCAGAGCCGCGGCTGCGGGGCTCTTAGTTGGACACCTCTTAGGCAGTGGACCTCACCTTGTGTTATTACCTTCTGCTCCATCCACCGCCTCGTCCTGGATGCACCGCGGGGACGCGCGGGCCCTCGACTGCGGGCAGGGGCTCGCCGGATGGCTGGGGGAGGCGTAACCGAGGCGGGGCGAGGGGAGCAGTGGGGGAGCACCAGGCACCCCCTCAGCTGAGCCAGGGCGGCTGTATGATGCTGTCTTGTCTCTTGCTCCGTCCGTTTGTCCCTGTCTGTGTGTCCTGCTGCTCCTCTCCTTGCTGCCCAGGGAAGGGGAGCAGGGAGCTGAGCCCACGGTCGCCACTGTGCCGGCCGGGGCTGTAGGGAAGGGGCTGCAGTGTGGCAGCAGCTCTGCAATGGCCACCTTGGAGCGTGGGGGACAGGAGACCCTGGGGACCCCCGTGGGGGAGCACTCTGCCCCATCCGCAGGGGGGAGGGAGAGCTTCGGCCCCTTTGGCTTCGCGGCGGCCACCCAGGCACCAGCCTGGCCACCACAAGACGTCCCTTGCAGCCCCAGGGCTCGGGGTCTGTCTGGAACACCCCCTGGCTCCGGGTCTCTTCTCCCCAGGGAGGGGGCTTGGTGGGGGGGGCGGGCTGCGAGGCCGTGACCCTTTTTTTTGTAGCTCTAATAAAATCTGTTTGGTAAAGCGCTGTGTGGTGTGTTCCTGGCACGGACACCTCCCCTCACACCTGGCCCTCTCCCCGGCTCAGCTCTGCTTTCCACATCTTGCCCCCACCTCCTGCCCTTCCCCGCTGCACTCCCTGCCCACTGCGCCGGGCCCCCTCCCTGCATGCCTCCCCTGTCCTGCATGTTCCCTCCCTCCATCCCCACCGCCTCTCATGGTTGCTTTTAAGTTGCTGAGACGCGTCTCTCTTTCTTTCTCTCTCTTCCCCCTTCCCGGGCAGCTCGCCCCGAGTGCCAGTCCCTGGCCATCGTGGTTCCCCTGCAGGACATGGTGGTCGGGGCGGGGGAGCTGGTGCTCTTTGAGTGCCTGGTGGCTGGCCCGCCAGACATGGACGTGGACTGGCTGTCCCGGGGCCGGCTGCTCCAGCCCGCCCTGCTCAAATGCAAGATGCATTTTGACGGGCGCAAGTGCAAGCTGCTGCTCACCTCCGTGCATGAGGACGACAGCGGGATCTACACCTGCAAGCTCAGCACTGCCAAAGGTAAGCAGCGGTCACACAGCTCTCTAGGGGAGGGTCTTGCTCAGGGCTTGACCCTGGGGTGGTGCCTGGGATGGACAGCCCCCTCCCCTGCCCCTGGGTTTGGGGCTCTGGTCCCCCTGGGATGTAGCCGAGTGCTGCAGGTGGGGGACAGAGGAGCAGGGAAGGAGTGGTTACTGCCCCAGGAGCTGAGGAGCTTTCCCTAGCTGGAAACCTGGCGTGCATCAGCCCTCATGCTCCAGCACCCTGAGCCTTGCAGCCCTGTCCCACCTCACTGAGCACCTCAGCCAGTATGCATGCAGCTCCCAGAATCATGAAGAGATGCATTTGCACTGTGGCTGCACCAGCTGGATGCGCCGCACCGGGGTGCCCAGCTGTCCCTGTCCCCCAGCTCCAGAGCCTCTGGGCACCTGGCTGCAGTACCAACCTGTCTCTGCTGGGCTGGGAGGTGGCAGGGGGTCACAGCTGCCCATGCTCTCCCACCAGGCCATCACTGATGGCAGCTGATGAAGAGCAGCAGGAGCCGGCCTCTGTCCCATGGCTGTGACAACCCCTGTGCCTGCACATGCTGCCCAGCCTTTGTCCCCCACAGCAGGGTAGGGACAAGGGTCCCTTTCGTTCCCCAGCCTGCCTGGGCAGCCCCTTGGCGCTAATCCAGGCTGTGGTGGGTGTAGCAGTCAATGGTATTCCCAGCACCCTGAAGCTGGTGCCTGTGCATCCCTCCATAGAGGAGGCTGTATGCCTGCAGGGATTTGAGGGCAGCGGCAGTTTTGGGTGCAGGGAGGTCAGGCTGTGCCTGAGCATGGTGTCAATCCCTGCCCAGGGTGGGCAGCGACACCATCATTGCTAAGCGGTCCCTGCTGCAACCCCCCTCATCTGGAGCATCCAGCCTGTGCCCATCCCCATACTGTGCTTTGGTGCTGCATGCACTGGTGCTGCCTGCTTCAGTGTCACTGCCGTGTCCCCAGGGGGCTAGGCCAGCTGTGACCCCTGCCCTATGGGAAGGACGGGGCATTCTCCCACCCCACCTTGTTGCTGGCATCTGTACTGCTGTGAGGGGAGGGAAGAGGCACCCCACTGCCGGCAGGGACCCAGCCCTGGGCACAGGGACCCTGCACACACTTGTACCCCGCTTGCCCCGTGCAGGGACAGAGCCCAGCACACAGGCCACCCGAGCTCAGCCCCCACTGGGTGTGGGGTAGCTCAGCTACAGATATGTCAGCTGCTGGGGCTGCAGCTGGAGGGGCCACAGGCTGTCTCTTGCCCTGCTCATGCACATGTTATGTGGGGCTTACCCCTGCCCGCTCTCCTTGCAGATGAACTGACCTGCAGTGCCCGGCTGACCGTGCAGCCCTCTGTGCAGCCGCTCTTTACCCGCAAGCTGGAGGACATGGACGTAGTGGAAGGGCGGACGGCGCGTTTTGACTGCATGATCAGCGGGACTCCCCCCCCAGCAGTCACCTGGACCCATTTTGGTAACTCCCAAGCCCAGAGAGCTTGCCCAGGGCACTGCAGGGAGACCACTCCGGATCTCCTTGGGGGTTACAGTCAACGGCTGGTGTCTGGCTGGGGCTGGGAGGGGTGCTGATGCTGATCCTAGAGTGTGTTTCCATGCAGGCCAGCCAGTGCAGGAGGGGGAGAATGTGCGGATTCAGCAGGATGGAGGGCTGCACTCACTGGTCATTGTGCATGTGAGCAGCGAGGACGAAGGGCGGTACATGGTGACTGCCAGGAACACCCATGGACATGTGGAGTGCTCTGCCGACCTCTATGTGGAGGAGCCACGGCCATCTGCCGCCTCCCAGATGTAAGAGTTAGGGGTGCCCAGGATCTGCATCCCCCCTTCTTGCTCCCCACTGGTATTTGGGGGACAACAGATTCGTGCTTGGGCTGGGCTGGGGTCACTGTGCTCCCACTGTAAGTGTGTGTGGGCTCTTGCAGCTCCAAGCTGGAGAAGATGCCATCCATCCCGGAGGAGCCAGAGCAGGCAGAGACAGAGGCAGAGTGCTTCACCATGCCTGATTTCCTGAAGCCACTGCACAACCTGGATGTGGTGGAGTCGAAGGAGGCCGTGCTGGAGTGCCAGGTGGCCGGGCTGCCCTACCCCTCCATCACCTGGTTCCACAACGGTTCCCGCATTGACAGCACTGATGACCGCAAGATGATGCAGTGTAGGGCTCCCTGCCACCCTCCCCTCCCCCTTGAGGTCCCTCCACTGGGGCAGAGGAAGGAGGGACACCCTGGGAAGAGGCATCACCCCCCAGACCTTCACGCCCCGTGAGGCAGGGAGGGAGCTCTGCACCGCTTGGCTGGTGGGGTCTTACCTGTGTCCCCCTGTTCCCCCCCAGACAAGGATGTCCATCGCCTGGTGTTCACATCTGTCAGCCATGCACATGCTGGCGTCTATAAAAGCGTCATCGCCAACAAAGTGGGGAAAGCCACATGCTACGCACACCTCTATGTCACTGGTAAGCAGCAGTGGGCACCATCAGGGATGCGCAGCCACTTGCTGCCACACTCTCAGGCTGTGCCCTGCGGGTCAGTGGCACTACAGCAAGGTCCTAGGGTGATAGGATCACAGGGCAGTTCAGATTGGAGGGGACCTCGAGAGGTCTCTAATCCAACCTAAAAGTGGGGTCAGCTGTGCAGTCCTCACTGTGCAAGGTCAGGACCCATCCCTAGACTCCCAGGTCGCACATGAGACTTGCTGGCAGCACCAGTCCCACAGGGGCTGCCAGACAGACCCCCACTGCGGAACCAGTGAGGGTTGCTGGCCCCATCGTCTCCTCCAGCCTGTGTCTCCCAGGGAATGAGGCAGATGCCCTGAGGAGCTGTGGCAGTGCCCATGCTCACATCTTTGCCTGCCTCCCCATGCAGACGTGGTGCCAACCCCTCCGGATGGGCCCCCCACCGTGGCCTCAGTGACCGGCAGAGCCATCACACTGACCTGGAACAAGCCCAAGTGGCTGGACACTGCCATAGGTGAGGTGGCCAGAGATGGGGAGGGGCTGGGCAGGGAGTGGGCATCGCCGTGATGGGGTGTACAGGCTAGCCCAATGCCAGCAGCTCTGCACTGACCCTCTCCCCTTGCAGACCCCAACTCGGTAACCTACGTGGTGCAAATGCAAGTGCTGGGCACAACACAGTGGCTGGTGCTGGTGGCTGGTGTGCGTGACAACACCTACATAGTGCATGGGCTGACCAAGGGTGCCCAGTATCTCTTCCGTGTCATCACTGCCACCCCCAAGACTAACAGCAAGCCTTCCCCACCTGTGGGGCCTGTGCAGCTCCTGGACCGGGGTGAGAGGAGTGGTGGGGAGGGATCGGGTGGCTGGGGTGGAAGGGTCTCTGTCCCTGGTAGGGTGGTGAGCTGCCCAGGGCTGGGTGATGTGGGGTCCAGAGGTGATGGTGACAATGCGTGTGGCAGGTCCCTACCTGGAGGAGGCCCCAGTCATCCTGGACAAGCCAGATGTGGTGTATGTGGTGGAAGGCCAGCCAGCCTCCATCACCATCACCATCAACCATGTGGAGGCCACCGTCACCTGGAAGAGGTAGGACATGGCGCTGTGCCTGTTGCCTGCCCCATGCCCAGCATCACCCCACGGGATGCACAAAGAGGGGCTCCTGCACCAGCTCCCCATGTAGTCCACAGTGGGTGGGAGGTCTTCCCTAGGGTCTGGGCTGGGTGTGCACCTAAGGGTGATGTCCACAGCTGTGCCGAGCTGCGGGGGTGTGTGTGTGGGGGGTGGGCAGGGCTGGGGGGTGCTGTCTGTGGGATGCCGAGGGTCAAGCGCCATTCAGCAGGCAGAGCTAGCAGTGGGCTGTGAGCCGTTTGTGGGGGCTGCAGGGTGGGAGCTAGGGCTGCCTGTGGGTCAGGAGGTGGCCATGGGGCTGTGGGGTGGGATCTATCAAGAGCACTGCATCTGGGGCTGCCTGTGATGTGGCAGCTGGTGTGTCCGCAGGGGTGGGCAGGTGCTGGGGGAGCCAGAGAGCATGTGTGAGGTGATGATGCCCGATGACGACCAGCACTGCCTGAGGCTGCTGCGTGTGGGCCGGGGGGCTGCAGGGCCACTGACCTGCGAGGTGAGCAACCGCCATGGCACTGCCCGCTGCACCCTCCGCCTCCGCCTCGCAGGTAGGTGTCCCCGCACCGGGGTGCTGTGCCCCTCTGCCGGGGGTGGCATTGCCCTACATGCTCTGGTCTGTGTGCCATGGGGGAGGGCATTGCCCTGCAGGGTGGCACTGCTCCGTGGAATCCCATGTCCATGTGGTGTGGGGGCACTGTCCCACAGCACAGCACTGCTCCTCAGTGCTCCGTACTTATATGCCATAAGGGTGCTGCTCTATAGGGCCGCAATGGCCTGTGGGGCTGAAAACCCATGAAATGCATTGATACTGCTGGCTGGTATCCTGTACCCATATTTGACTTGGGTAGAAGCGTCCTGTGTGCTCCATGACCATGTGCATGGGTTGGCAGTGCCCCATGGTGTCCCTCAGCCATGTGCCATGGGTGGCACAGCTGCAGGGTATCCCATAGCCGGTACAATGTGGTGGTACTGCACCCTGGTGCCCTATAGCCAACAGTCATAGGGGACACCTCCATAATGGCCCACAGAGGTGTCATGGGTGGCACTGCCCTACGGTACCCCACATCCATATGTAATGAGAGATGCAGTACCACAGTGCTGCATGCCCACATGCCATGAGTGGCACTGCCCTGCGGTGCCCCACACCAATGGGGAACTGCCCCATGGTGCTGAGGCATATGCCATTGGTGGCCTGCCCTGTAGTGTCCCAGTGCCTTGTGGGCTGGCACCATCCCGTGGTGTTCCAGGCCCCTATATCATGGGCTGGCGTTTCCCCGTAGTGCCACACAACCATACAACCCGTGTCAGGCAGGGGGTGGCACTGCCCCATGGTGCCCAATGTCCTGTCTCTTGGCAGAGGCACCACGTTTTGAGTCCATCATGGAGGACATAGACACTCAAGAAGGAGAGACACCACGCTTTGCTGTGGTAGTGGAGGGGAAACCACTGCCGGACATCATGTGGTACAAGGTGGGCTGGAACCTCCCAAACCCCTGCCCGTTCCTGACCCACAGCCTCCTCAAACCCACACCCTCCACTGCCCCACCTGGGTTGCTCCATTTGGGCTTTAGGGTTGTGTTCACCCCCCGTGACGCTGCTTGTGCACCATGCCCCATCCATGGGGAAGGGGTGGTGGGAGCTTGTTGGGATGGGATGGGACACCACTGATGCTCCTGCCACCCCCAGGATGGGGAGCTGCTGGAGGAGAGCAGCCACCTGAGCTTTGTGTATGAGGACAACGAGTGCTCTCTGGTGGTGCTGGGTGCCGCCGAGCCTGACAGCGGCGTCTACACCTGCACGGCCAAGAACCTGGCTGGGGAGGTCTCCTGCAAGGCAGAGCTGGTGGTGCAGGCAGGTATGGCTGGCTGACCGCCCAGCCCTGGGGGGCAGAGCCTGGATGCCTGGCTTGCTCCCCGCCAGCGCCTTTCCTTCCCTCAGCCCGGCCCGCTGCCGATGCTGCCATGGAGGAGGAGGCACTGCACAAAGCACGACGCCTGACTGACTACTATGACGTGCATGAGGAGATTGGGAGGTACAGGGCTGCCAGCATGGTGGGCAGCAGGGCACCTTGGGCACCACAGGGACAGGGGTGCTGGAGCCAGGCTTCACCCTGGGGCTCTGACCCAGGGGACTGAGCTCCATAGTACGCCAGATCCTGATGTGCTGGGGCTGCTCTCAGCTGTCAATGGATGCTCTGGTGCCAGCTCAGGGTGGTGAGCTGGGGCAGCCAGAGCAAAGCCAGTGCTGGGGTGTCTCCATGGATGGTCCTGGAGAGCTGCCAGGACTGCGGGCTGCTCCTTGCAGAACAGGTGCCTGTGCCAGGAAAGGGGAGGTCCCCTGCTTGCCCACCTTCTTATCCCCCCCTTGCCCCCATTGCCACATTGCAGGGGGGCTTTCTCCTACCTGCGGAGGGTGACGGAGAAGAGCAGCCGACTGGACTTTGCCGCCAAGTTTGTCCCTGGGAGGACCAAGGCCAAGCAGTCAGCACAGCGGGAGCTGCACATTCTCTCACAGCTGGACCACGAGCGCATCGTCTTCTTCCATGACGCCTTCGAGAAGAAGAATGCCATCATCATGGTCATGGAGCTGTATCCTCTGCACATTGCTCCGGGAGCATGTGGTGTGGGGGATGAGGGGAGGCTTTTGGGGGGCATGGGTGGGCAGAGTGCGTGTGGAGGAGCTGGGTGCCCAGGAGGGGTGCAGGGCACAGTGGGGCATGGAGCTTCTGTGCTTCTTGACTGGGGCCCAGCTGTGCCAAGGAAGAGCTGCTGGACAGGATGGCAAGGAAGCCCTCGGTGTGCGAGTCTGAGGTGGGTGAACCTGGGGGGCAGGGGGGGAAGGAGGGAGCCGGAGGACCCCAGGGTCTGTCCCAGCCCAGGGACATGCAGTGCTCTATTGGGCTACAAAGGGGGCCACAGCCCACACCCTTCTTTGCACAGGGCCAGGGTGGGGCTGACCCAAGCTCAGGGCACCCACCCCCTCCACTCCATCTCTTGCAGGTCCGGTCCTACATGCGGCAAGTCCTGGAGGGGATCTGCTACCTACACCAGCACAGGGTCCTACATCTGGACATCAAAGTGAGTGTGGGGCTCCCTGTCCCCCTCCCGCCCCATGCCCACAGGGACGGGCTTCGGCCACACTGCAGGGCACTTGGTCCTGCTGATGGGGGACATCCCTTCCCTGGGGGGAACCCCTGCCCCCTGCCAAGCTCCCCTCTGCCCTGCACTGTCCTGTAGCCAGAAAACCTCCTGATGGCGGATTCAACCAGTGAGCAGGTCCGGATCTGCGACTTTGGCAATGCGCAGGAGCTGACGCCTGAAGAGCCGCAGTACTGCAAGTACGGCACCCCTGAGTTTGTGGGCCCTGAGATCGTCAACCAGAGCCCTGTCTCCAGCGTCACTGACATCTGGTAAGGGCAGCCCTAGGGTGGATGGTGGGCTCCTTGCTACATTGGGAGGGTCTGGGAGCCCCAGTAACTCTGTGCTGTGCAGTAACTCTGTTCTTCTCTACTCAGGCCCGTGGGGGTCATCGCCTACCTCTGGTAAGTGTCCTGGTGGGCCCTCAGTGGAGGGACACCCTTCCCACACCCTTGCCAGTTGCACTGCTGGGGCTGCAGCCATGCACATCACTCCTTGCAGACAGCCTCCTCCCTGGCTGCTCCTGCCTCCTCCCCATGGCACCAGTTCTGGGGCGCGGGGTCCCATCCTCGGTCCCCCATACTTGCCATGTTGTTCCCTATGTCCCCATGGCCCTATGACAGTGTCCCCTCCTCGGCAGCCTGACGGGGATCTCCCCCTTCGTTGGGGAGAATGACAAGACGACACTTATGAACATCCGCAACTACAATGTGGCCTTCGAGGAGAGGATGTTTCAGGGGCTCACCCGGGAAGCCAAGGGCTTTGTCATCAAAGTGCTGGTCAACGACAGGCTGTGAGTGCTTCGGGGTCCCCAGCGCCTCTGGCATGAGCCTTGTGCTCGAGGGAGGGTGGGAACCCCAGTCACCCCTGTGTATGGGGGTGCCCGAGGCAGGCTGGCTGCACAGCCCTGCTGGGGTGCAGCATGGGCAGCCAGACCCTTCTGCCCTTCCCCCTGGCCAGCCAAAGCCCCCCAGCCCGGGTGGTTCTCACTCAGTGGTGTTGGTTCACAGGAGACCCAATGCAGAGCAGACCCTGGAACATCCCTGGTTCAAGGTGAGCCTGGGCAGGGACCCAGCACCTGGAGGCAGCGGGGTTCCCTGAGCCTGCTGCAGGCTGCATGGGACACCACTGTCCCCTCACCCCACAGACGCTGGCCAAGGGGAAGGTCATCAGCACCGATCACCTAAAGCTCTTCCTCTCCCGTCGGAAATGGCAGGTGAAGGCAGGAGCTGGGGAGGGAGGGAGGGGGGCAGGCAGGGCTGTGTGCTGGGTGGGATGGGGTGATGTGCACTGGGCAGGACGATGCCACACCACCCACCTGGGTCTGACCCAGCCCTCTCCCCTGGCTGCAGCGCTCGCAGATCAGCTACAAGTGCAACATGGTGCTGCGGCCCATCCCGGAGCTGCTGCAGGACACGTCCAACCACCTCTCCATCGCTGTGCCCCGGCACCTCAAGGAGTCACCGGCGCTGTCATCCTCCTCGGACTCAGATGACCTGGATGAGCTGCCCTTCATCCCCATGCCACACCAGGTGGAGTTCTCCGGCTCCCGCATGTCGCTCAATGAGATCCCCACGGATGACGAGGCCATTGGGCCATCCGAGGGGCCACGGATGGAGGGGGTCATGTCAGGGGACGTCTCTGCCATGGAGTGGCAGAGCCAGGGCACAGGGAAGCCTGGAGTGGCCCTGGGGAAGCGGTCGAGGGGCACTGGGCCACGGCGGCCATGCGTGGAGATGGAAGCCCCTGGTTCCTCGGACGAAGAAGCCCCTGAAGCCCAGAAGCGGCCAGAGTACCCCCGCAAAGCCATGAGGAAGGGCTCCAGCCTGGAGTCCCCGGGGAGCACCCGGCGGGGAGAGCTGAAGAGGGGTGGCTCTGCCGACAGTGCCCTGCTGCCCCACCAGCCCCCAGGGACCCAGGAGGGGGCCGAGGTGAGCCAGGACTCTCGCCGGGCGCTGGCCAAGGCAGCATCCATGGAGCTGCCACGGCGGAAGGGGGCCTGGGGGGAAGACGATCATGCCCAGCGCCTGGAGCTGATGCGCCAGCGGCTGCTGCGGGGCAGCTCTGGGGACGGCAAGGTCAGTGGCTTGCGGGGTCCCCTCCTGGAGACCCTGGGGGTTGGCCCTGACAAGAAGGTCCCACGGCCGACCCGGTTGGAGCCACCGGCGGTGCCACGGCTGGTGCGGGCAGCCTCCAGCGAGGCCACCTCGCTGCGTCACCTCCCTGCTGAGCGCCAGCTGCAGAAGAGCAGCTCCTTCAGCCATGGGGACGCCGAGCCTGTTGTCCGGCACCGCCGCTCTGGTGCACCCCTGGAGATCCCGCTGGCCCACCTGGAGGCCCAGCAGCTCAAGGAGTCTCCCTCTCTCTCCGCCCTCTCTGATGCCCGGCCTGCAGCATCACCAGATGCCCCCAGCCCGCTGACACCCCCCACAGCAGATATCACTGTCCCCCGGCCCGCCCTGGCCAAGGCTGCCTTGGGGAGGAGGCACGTCCCCGAGCAGTGTGGCCAGCCCAGGGCCAGCACAGCCACCACCACCATGGGGAAGAAGCCCATGGCCAGGGGGCAAGAAGAGAAGAAGCCCACCAAGGCTGCTGGAGCCAGTGGGGAGAGAGCTTCCAGGACAGGAGCACCTGTTCCACTGCAGCCCCCAGCTCCCAGCACCCAAGCAGTCAAAATGTCTTCCTATGCCAAGGTCATGCAAGCCATGGGAGCCATCCAGGGTGGAGAGCCGGCTGCCGAGGAATCCTCCCAGCCCACATTGGCCACCCCTGTCGAGCCCCCTGCGCCCGCACCAACACCAGCATCAAGGAGGGAGGCGAAACCTGCTGGCTCCTCCAGCTCCCTGCTCATCCAGGACATTGACTCAGAGGAGGTCTTCGAGGCCAAATTCAAGCGAGGCCGGGAGTCATCGCTCAGCCGGGGGCTGAAGCTCCTCACCCGCTCCCGCTCAGAAGACCGGCACCTGGCCAGCCCCCTGGTCCCCGATGAGGGTATCTATCGTCCCATACCAGCCGGTGTGCCCCTGGAGCTGCGCAGGGACAAGCCCACTGGGCTAGCAGCCAAGTCCAAGTCGGTGCAGGACCTGCATGAGGTGGAGAAGGACAGGGGCTTCCTCCGGAGGATGTCTCTGCTCCTCAAGCGGACCCCACCTGCTGAGAGGAAGAAGAGCAGGGGGGAGGATGGAGGCAGTGAGACCCCATCCAGTGGGCGCCGTTTCTCCTGGAGCCTGGCCTTGGGCAGCTCGAAGGAGCGGAGGGACTCGGAGAGCCTCAAGTCGGAGCCGGGGGGCGGCGGAGAGAGTGAGTCGCCAGCAGTGGCCATGCGGAGGAAGATCAGCGCCACAGTGGAGCGGGTCTCCGCGCGGCTGCGCAGCCTGTCAGATGAGCGGCCAGAAGGCGAGGGGCCTGGGGAGCTGCGTCGGGCCAACTCCGAGGGGGAGAGCCTGCGGCCGGCCCCCCCCCCCAGCACCCGCACCCTCCTCTGAGTCCCTGCGTTCTGAGGGCAGCATTGGCTCCTCTGCCTCCACCAAAGGTGAGTGGTGAGGGGGGGTCCCACTGGCATCCCATGGCCCAGCCCAGGTCCAGCCGCCCTGGCCTGGCTCGCTCTCAGCCGCCCCGGGTGCCCGCAGGTGGAGGTGAGAGCCAGAAGCGGTCTCGCTGGGAGCGCTGGGGGCTCTCACGGAGCAAGAAGGAGAAGGTGGCCTCACAGCCCAGCATCCCAACCAGCCTGCTGCAGGAGGAGGGACCCGCTGCTGGCCGGCTACGTGCGCCCAGCGAGTCGGGTAGGTGCAGCCCCAGGACGGACGGTGGGTGTGCATCATTGCCCCAGCTTGACCTCCCCCTCTCTGCTTTCCAGATTTCCCCCCTGTTTTCCACATCAAGCTGAAGGACCAGGTGCTGCTGGAGGGCGAGGCACTGACCCTCTGCTGCCTGCCTGCCGGCAGCCCAACCCCCAGGATCCTCTGGATGAAAGGTGGGGGGCTGCCTGCACTGCCTCGGTGGGTGGGCTCTGGCGGGGCA
Organism: Falco cherrug; assembly: GCF_023634085.1. Taxonomy (NCBI): domain Eukaryota; kingdom Metazoa; phylum Chordata; class Aves; order Falconiformes; family Falconidae; genus Falco; species Falco cherrug. The sequence goes on along the minus strand of NC_073704.1, from coordinate 25,556,400 downwards.
CAGTAGCATCCCTCTTCTCTGCTCCCCCCACAGACAAGAGGTCCCTGCAGCCAGACAATGTACTGAACATCATCTCCTGCAAGGATGGCCGGCAGATGCTCACCATTGCCAAGGTCTCCAGGAAGGATGCAGGGCTGTACGAGTGTGCAGCTGCCAACATCCTGGGCACGGCCATCAGCTCCTGCACACTGGCTGTGGCACGTAAGGAGAGGGGGGGGACACCTCAGGGGACAGAGGTGCTGCCTCACAGGGAGAGAGCATGTGCCAGGCACACACCCTAGGGCTGGAGACCAGTGCAGGTCACTTGGGCCCTGCTTTCCACATCTGCAAGAGACCGGAACTTTTGAGGGGGGATGGGCTGGTTTTGCACAGGCACTTCCAGCATCTCTGAGCCCATGTGTTGTGCTGCCCTTCTGCTGCAGCAGCTCTGCCCTGCCCCTGGCTGGGCACCCAGCCCACCCTGTCTGTCCACTCGCAGGGCTCCCAGGGCGGCCGGGCACCCCAGAGATCCCCCAGAAGTACAAGAACACGGTGCTGGTGCTGTGGAAGCCCGCGGAGAGCAAAGCCCCCTGCACTTACACACTGGAGCGCAGGCTGGATGGTATGTGGGGGCTGTCTCCTGTCCCCTGGGAGCTGCAGCCAGAAAGGTGGTCTTACCTGCAGACACAAAGCCAGGACAAAAATGGCCCAATGTCCTTGCTGTCCCCTGGGGCTTGGTGGGCTCCCAGGAGGGATGGGGGCCGGGGGGGCTGCCCCCTGCCCCTGATCTGCCCTGGCCTCACTTTGCCCCCACGCCGGCAGGGGAGCACGAATGGAAGATTGTCAGCACTGGCATCGCCGACTGCTACTTCAACGTGACAGAGCTGCCCCCTGGGAGCACTGCCAAGTTTCGGGTGGCCTGTGTCAACAAGGCCGGGCAGGGCCCCTACAGCACCCCCTCAGGGAAGGTGCACCTCGAGGCGGCAGGTGAGCCAGCCCTGTCCTGCAGGCTGTGGGGCAGCCATGGGGATGGCTGTGGGGCTGCAGCCTCTGGGATGCTCTGCGGGTCCTTGAGAACAGGGGATCTTCCCCCCAGGACTTTGGGGAACGGAGCGCCACTTGCACCCCACTCCTGGCTTATCCACACCTGGCTCATACCTGACTTTGTTCCCCACAGATGCCCGAGCTGCCCCAGCCAAGGACACCGCTGTCCCCACCGCTGTCCCTGAGAAGGTGGCTTCCAGCCGGTCAACCCAGACACCTGTGGTGCAGCTGGAGCCACCGGCCGCAGGAGCCCCCACCACCACGCCGCCCCACAAGCAGAAGGGAGCGGTGCAGAAGGCAGATGGGGCGGCAGAAGCAGATGTCCCCCTGGGGGCCCTCCAGCCCTCAGCACCCTGTGAAGAGGGTCCGCAGTCAGATCCCGAGCTCCCACCCAACATCACCGTTTGCGTGCCCCCTGAGCTGATGTTCACTCCCCCTCGGACTGTCGCTTCGCCCCACACGGACACCCCCACGCAAGGCTCCTCCACACCCCCTATGGACACAGCCCCTCTGCCCCAGGCTCTGTCTCCTTCCAAGGTTCCCCCTGTTTCCCCAGTGTCAACCACCCCCAGCTCAGCCCCCACACCGTCTCCCACCCCCAACGCTGCACCTGCACGGAAGATGCCCCCCTACATGGTCACCTCCTTTGTCTCCATGCCCCCTGCATCACCCCCTGCACAGGAGCTCCCGCCCACCACCCCAACCTCCAAGGAGTCCCCAGCTGAGAGCAGGGTCCCAGGGACAAAAGACAGCACAGCACTGCGGCAGGGTGTCCCCCAGAAGCCATACACCTTCCTGGATGAGAAGGCAAGGTGAGTAGCACTGGGACAGGACGCTCTGCTGGGGGCGTTCCGCATCCAGCATCCCATGCCAGGGATGCTGAGCGCTGCCCTGTGCCACAGGGGCCGTTTTGGGGTGATCAGGCTGTGCAAGGAGAACGCCACAGGGAAGCACTTCATGGCCAAGATTGTGCCCTACGAGGCGGAGCGGAAGCAGAGCGTACTGCAGGAGTATGAGATCCTCAAGGCGCTGCACCACGAGCGCATCATGGCCCTGCATGAGGCGTACATCACCCCCCGCTACCTGGTGCTCATCTGCGAGAACTGCGCCGGCAAGGAGATCCTCTACAGCATTGTGGACAGGTACAGGTGGGCGTGGGGCCACTGGGGATGGCTGCTGGCATAGGGCCACCTGCTGATGCCACCTGCCCTCAGATTTCGCTACTCAGAGGATGATGTGGTGAGCTACGTGCTGCAGCTCCTGCAGGGCCTCGAGTATCTGCACAGCCGCCGCATCGTGCACCTCGACATCAAGCCGGATAACATCGTCATCTCAGGCATGAATGCCCTCAAGATCATCGATTTTGGCAGTGCCCAGACCTACAACCCCCTCGTGCTGCGGCAGCTGGGGCGGCGTGTTGGCACCCTGGAGTACATGTGTAAGTGGGGCACCAGGGATGTGGTAGCATGGGGACAGGCACAGATCTGGGCACACTTGTGCCCAGGGTGTGCATGCATGTGTGCCCGTGCACTGTGGGGCTTGGGAATGGGGAGGAGTTGAGGTACCCTTGGGGAAGCTAGGGGGTCTTCGGGATGCTGGAGGTGTCTGCTGAGGGTTTCTGTAGGGTTGCTGTGCTCAGTGAGAGAGTTTGGGTGCTGTGGGGCAGCTGGGGTGTACTTGGAGGTGCTGGGCTCTGTCAGGGTATTGGGGTGTCAGGGAGGGGTGCTGGAGGGTGCAGTGGTGGGGTGCTGGTGATGCTGCGGGTGCTGGTGATGCTGTAGGTGCATATGACAGACATGGTTCTCTGCCCACAGCACCTGAGGTGGTGAAGGGGGACCCAGTGGGCTCTGCAGCAGATGTCTGGGGTGTTGGCGTCCTCACCTACATCATGTAAGAGAAGGGGCTGGTGGGACAAGCACCCTGAGGTGTAGTAAGCCTTGCCCAGGTCTTGGTGCCGTGGGGGACACCAGGCTGATGTGGACTGGGGGATGCTGTAGCCCTGCAGACCTTTCCCAGCTGGATGTGGGGATGGAGACACCCTGGGCGGTGTGGCTGTCCCAAACCAGGGACAGGTGGGTGCTCTCCCACCACAGTCTCCGAGCATGTGCCACCCCCTCCACCCTTGCAGGCTCAGTGGGCGGTCGCCATTCTTCGAATTGGACCCCATTGAGACAGAGAACCGCATCCTGGCAGGGCGCTTTGATGCCTTCAAGCTGTACCCCAATGTCTCACAGAGTGCTGCCCTCTTCATCCGCAAGGTCCTTGCTGTCCACCCCTGGTGAGTGCCCAGTCCAGCCAGTGAGGACGCACGGCCCCACACTGCACTTGCAACTGGGCCAGGCAAGCAGCTCCCTGCCCCACGGGGCCCCTCCAGACATCATCAGTGGGACCCTGGGGTCCACCCTTGCTGCCAGAGAGGGCTGGGAGCCTGGGTCTTGCAGGGCAGGGATGGCGGCTGGGTTTGGGGGGTGCAGCAGTGGTGGGCACCCTGTGGCCCCTGACGTGAAACTGCCCTTAACCCAGGAGTCGCCCCACGGTGAAGGACTGCTTTGCCAACACCTGGCTCCAGGATGCCTACCTGATGAAGCTGCGCCGCCAGACCCTGACCTTCACCACCAACCGCCTCAAGGAGTTCCTGGTGGAGCACCAGCGGCGCCGCGGCGAGGCCGTCACCAAGCACAAGGTCTTACTCCGCTCCTACCAGGGCGGTCAGCCACCGGGGCCGCAGTAGCCGGTGCCTTGGCCATGGCCGCAAGGGGCCGAGGAGCCAGAGGAACATTCCAGGGGCCATGGGACAGGGTGGCCGAGGAGGAGCCAGGACGTGTTGGGATGAGCCCATGGACCTCACGTGCCGCTGCCAGGGATGCTGGCGGCCGGCATCATTTTGGCGGTGCTGATGGAAAGGGGAGGTGTGGCCCCCGCTGGGCCAGCAGTGGGGTCTGGCAGCAGGCAGGCGACAGGAAGCCTTGCTGTGAGGAATGAAGAACGTGGCAGAGGGTCAGAAGAAGGATGGGATGGGGATGGGGGGCAAGAGAAGCTCCAGGTGGGAGCGGGAGAGCTGCCAGCATGCCGGCCAGCCCTGGCATTGTGGGTCCTGTCAGCCGTGTGCCTTATGCCGCAGCCTGCAGCTGACCCCGGCCATGGCATGGGGGTCCCTGCATGGCCCTAGGGGTGCATACCAGTGCCCAAGGACTGAGGCTGCTCTAGTGGTTCCTGCAGAGAGGGGTCCACCCACAGCCCCCTGCCCTGCTGCGGCCCTCCACCAGCCGGCACAACCCTGGTCCTCACGGCTGGGAGTGGGGGCCACCAGCCCCCCCTTCCACTCCTCCCAGCCCTGGTCCTGGCAAGCGGGTTTGCAGCCCCAGGACCGATGCCGGTGCCTTCCCTGGGGCTGTCGGCTGCGCTCCACACCAGGGTGGGAGGCTGGCCAGCACCCCCTCTTTGCAGGGGGGACCCACGTGCGATGCACACCTCCTGCACCTGCTCAGGCCCACGCTGCTTGTACTCTGCCGCCCGGCTCTGGCCCTCGCCCTGTGCCCCACCACCATCCCACTCACCTGTCCCCAGACTGCCCCCCCAGCACCTCCCCCCTGTCCCCCCCGGTGCCAAGGCACAGCCTCACAGGTGCCTTGCTGAGCCCTGCATCCCCTCCCCAGCCGGTGGCAGGATGCTCCGGTGTGTCCGAGGTGCCCTGCGCTGGGGAACGGGAGCAGCGGTTGGGCACCCACCTTCCAGATGCTGCTGTAGCAATAGGGCTTTATTTATTAACTGTTGGGAGAAGGCATCTGCCCATCCCTGCCCCCTTCCCCTCCCCTCTGCCGGGCTCCAGAGTTGCCAGCGTCCCCCTGGTTTGGAGCAAGCAATGTGCCAGAGCAGCAATAAAGACCCTGAGCAGCCGGTCCTGTCTCCGTGCCTCGCTGGGAGGGCATGAGGGGGTGGGCAGAGCAGCCCCCCGGGCACCTTGGCAGACTCCTGTCCCAAAATCCAGAGACCCAAAGCCAGGAAGGCTTCCAGGTGGGGCCGGGCTGGCGAAGGGTGTCGGAAACTTGGGGAAGGAGCCAGGAAAGCTGCAAAGCGCCGGGGTGGGTGTAGCGGGGTGGCTCACGGGGCACTGTCGTCATGGAGCAAAAATACCGGGTGCTGGCAGGCCCAGCGGTGGCACGGCCAGCAGGGCACCGGCACCGGGCTCCTGCCAGGGACACAGTGGGTGCAGGTGAGGGGCACCCCGCGGCACAGACCTGCCACCCGGCTATAAATACCCGCTGCCCATAAGAGGCTGGGCTGGCAGTGCTGGCAGGGGCTGCTCTGGTTACAGCCCAGCCTGTCCCTCCCCGAGCAGCACCCACCGGCCCCTGGGTGCACCCCCTACCCGTGTCCCGCGTGCATGCACCGCCGTGCATGGGCACACACGTCATGACTTGTGCCTACGGGCTGCCACGCTCCCACCCACCCTGACACAGGCGCACAGGCCCGTGCACACACACAGGCGCACAGCACCGTGCAGCCTGTCCCACACCCATGTGCCTGAGCACATACCACAGGCCACGGTGTCCCCGCCGTGCACGCCAACGCACCCCGCCCTTCTATAAACACACCCACTTACACGCACCAGGGCATGTGCACATGCATGGCGGCTCTGCTACATGCTCATACTGATGCTCCCCTATGCACAGCCACACACGGAGCCGCTCCCTTGCGCATATGCACACACGCATGCGTGCACAGGCAACCAAGTCCCTGCACAGCTGCTCCTTTGTGTGCCTGCCACGTGCATGTGGCTGCTCCCTTGCAGCTGCACACTGCCGCTCCCTTGCACAAGTACACTGCCACTCCTGGGCACTGCTGCTCCGTTGCACGCACACCAGTGCTCCCCTGCATGCGCGCACTGCCGCTTCCCTGCACGTGCACTAGTGCTCCCTTGCGTGCGTGCATGTCACTCCTTGGCACGTGCACCAGTGTTCCCTTGCATGCGCACACCGCTGCTCCCTTGCACGCGCACTGCCGCTTCCTTGCATGCGCACATCGCTGCTTCCTTGCACGCACACCAGTGCTCCCTTGCATGTGCACACCGCCGCTTGCTTGCACGCGCACGTCGCTCCTTGGCACGCGCACCAGTGCTCCCTTGCACGCGCACCGCCACGCACCCGCCACGCGCCCGGCCGCCGCTCTGCACGCGCACGACTGCTCGGCCCGCACACGCGCACACCGCCGCCCCTGTGCACGCGCGCAGCCCGGCCTCGCGCGCCCGCCGTCGGCCACGCGCAGGCGCGTCCCCCTCCCGCCGCCGCCGCCGCGCCCCCTGGCGGCCGCCCGCAGCAGCGCCGCGCGGCGCGGTGGCGCAGCGTCAGCCCCGCGCAGCTGACGTGTCGCAGCGCCGAGTGCGGAAGCGGCGGCGGGACCGGGCCGAGCGGGGGCCGGCGGGGCGGCGGAGCGGGGCCGCCATGCCGCTGAAGGCGGTCATCCTCATCGGCGGCCCGCAGAAGGGTAAGTGCGGCGGGGCCGCGGGGCGCCACCCCGCGCCGGGCCCCGCCGACCGCGCTCCGCTCCGCAGGGACCCGGTTCCGGCCGCTGTCCTTCGAGGTGCCCAAGCCGCTGTTCCCCGTGGCCGGGGTGCCCATGGTGCAGCACCACATCGAGGCCTGCGCCAAGGTACGGGGGGCCGGGGGCGGGGGGCTGGGGCCCGGGGCCGCGCTGCCCGCACTGCCCCCTCCGTCCGTCCCCAGGTGCCCGGCATGAAGGAGATCCTGCTGATGGGCTTCTACCAGCCCCACGAGGCCCTCAGCCGCTTCCTGGTGTCGGCGCAGCAGGAGTTCAAGATCCCCATCAGGTGGGCGGCAGCCCTCGCACCCCCGGGGTACCCGCGGGGGCCCAGCCCGCCCCCCCCGGGCTGGCAGCCTCCGGCCACCACCTGGCCGATGGGCGGGTGGGCCCTGTCCCGCCGTGGATGGGCACAGCTGTGCTCCCGCGTTCCTCCTGGCACATTTCCCTTGCCCTGCGCCCTGCCCTGGCTGGTTCCTGCTCCGGAGACGCCTCTCCAGCGCAGCTCCAAGCACACCTCCGAGCACACCGCGACCTCCTTCCCCTGTGCCCACAGCTACGTGAGCCCCGGCTCTGCGTGGCAGGATTATGGCTCTCCAGCCCCTGCCAGCCGTTCCCTGCCCTGCCGCCGGCTGGTGCCACCAGACACCCGCTCCCCTAAGTCCTCGCTTCTCCCTGCTTGGCTCGCAGGTATCTCCAGGAGTACGCGGCACTGGGCACTGGTGGTGGAATCTATCACTTTCGAGACCAGATCCTCTCAGGTGGTGCTGAGGCCTTCTTTGTCCTCAACGCAGACGTGTGCTCAGAGTTCCCCTTGCAGGAGATGCTGGAGTTCTGGCAGCGGCACGGGGATGCGCAGAGCTTTGTCATTCTGGGTACCACAGTGAGTGGCAGTGCTGGGGAACAGAGGAGCAGCGGTGCTTTACCATGGGCTTGTCTAGAAACCAGCAGCTCCTATGGTGGATGGGGCCCTGGGTGTGAGCTCTGGGTCTCATCTACGTGCCTGCTGCACTACCATTGCTAACATGTCCTCACTCTGCAGGCCAACAGGACGCAGGCACTGAATTATGGCTGTATCGTGGCGAATGTGGACACGCAGGAGGTACTAGAGGGCCTTGGGGAGCCAGGCATGGCATGGATGCGTGTTCCCAGTGTGCCACAGAGGGCGTGATGCCAGGTGTGGGGGCTGTACCCTGAAACTCATGTCTCTTCCCTCGCCTCCAGGTCCAGCACTACGTGGAGAAGCCCAGCACGTTTGTCAGTGAGATCATTAACTGTGGCATCTACCTGTTCACACCTGCCATCTTCCAGCACATTGGCGAGGTCTTCCAGAGGAACCAGCAGGAGCTAGTGCTGTGAGTGCCTCTCTCTGTCCCGCATCCCGCCCACCTCACTGCTTCCTGGGGCTGCAGTGGCACGCTCATCCTCCATTCTTTATTTATCTTCTCTCTTCCTCTGCCATCACTCACTTGTTTCCTGGTCCTGCACCAGCTGTCCTTACCTTGGGTAAGTCTCCCTCTGTGTCTGCCCTGGCTGTTCTTCGGGCTGGATCATCACTAGTGGTAATGCATGCTTTCCTCTGCTCCAGGCTGCTCTGCAAGGCTGCTCTCCCCTCTGCTCCCCTCCTGGCTAGCTTGAGACTCCCCCTCTTGCATCCTCTCCTCCCACCCCATTCTCATTCAGCTCCAGACAAGGGGCTGAACAAGCCTTTCACTTGGGAATGCTCTGCTCCCCCCTCCAGTTCTCTGCACCAGCTAGTCTGTCACCTGACATCTCTGCCACCACCCAAGCAAAAATCCAGCTGTGCAGGGCCCTGGAATGGGGGCAGGATCTGTTGCATATACACCCACTTGGACTGGGTGGGACTCTTGCACCATCAACTTCTGGCTCAGAGTTTATTGTAGATGGCAGAGCCCCATCCCTCTGCTGCTCTGGGGCTCAGGAGGCCTAGCCTGACAGGTAGGGCTGTCCCCACCTTTGGGGAGAAGCGCATGGTTAGATAGGAATCTAGGATCAGCAGAGGTCCCAGATGTGGGGAGGGTAGCTTCTGGGGTCCCTGGTTGAGGCCGTAACTGGAGTGGGTGCCTAACAGACCTCTCACTTGCAGAGAGGAGAGCTCCAATGGCTGGCAGCGTGCAGAAGTGATCCGGCTAGAGCAGGATGTTTTCACAGCACTGGCTGGGAGCGGCAAACTCTACGTCTACAAAACCGATGGCTTCTGGAGCCAGATCAAGTCAGCTGGGTAAGGGCTGGGGCTAGTGGTGGTGCAAGTGGGAGCATGTAGCAGTCTGTACCAGGGGTGGGAGAAGAGGATGCCCAGGCAAGGCCCTGGGGGTGGGTGGGTAGGGGGGTGCTGAATTCAGACCATTCTCTGTCCCAGTAGATGCCAGAGAGGTGATAATCTTTTGCTTTTCCTCCCCCAGCTCTGCTATTTATGCCAGTCGTCTTTACCTGAACCAGTACAGTAAAAGCCACCCAGAGAGGCTGGCCCAGAACAAACCTGGAGGCCCTATCATCCAAGGTACCTCTCTGACATCCCCTACCACCTTGGGGGCTTCCTGGCAGAGGCAGTGGGACCCATGGGCAGGACCTCCCCACATCTGAGAGGCAGGTGCTCCTGTGGGGTGCCTCCCCTGATGCAGCTGCCTTGTGTTGCAGGGAATGTGTACATCCACCCGACGGCCTCCATCGACAGCACTGCAGTGGTGAGTGCAGCCCTGGGGGCCCCACAGCAGGGTGATGCCTGCAGGTGCTGAGGGCACCATTGTCCTTGACCTCGTTTCCTCCCTCTGTCCTCACAGCTGGGCCCCAATGTCTCCATTGGAGAGGGGGTGACAGTGGGAGCTGGTGTACGTGTGCGAGAGTCCATTGTCCTGCACGGTGCCTCACTTCACGTAAGTATGGTTAGCCTGAGGAGGCAGGTGTCAACTTGCACCCCTTGCGGGGAGGCAGAAGTACCCTTCATACCCCTTTCTTCTGTCCCAGGACCACACTTGCGTCCTCAATACCATTGTGGGCTGGGACAGCACTATCGGGCGCTGGGCCCGGGTTGAAGGAACCCCCAGTGACCCCAACCCCAACGATCCCTATGCCAAGATTGACAGCGAGACCCTTTTTCGGGATGGGCGCCTCACACCATCCATCACAATCCTGGGTATGTCCCACCAGCACCCAGCTGCCCCAGCCCCACACCCTGAGGCAGTCTTTCACCTCCTGCTAACCCCCTCGTGCTCTCCTCACAGGCTGCAGCGTCACCATCCCTGCTGAGGTTGTTATTCTCAATTCCATCGTCCTTCCTCACAAGGAGCTGAGCCGCAGCTACAAAAACCAGATTATCCTGTGATCATCAGGTTAATCCTGCACCAGCCACCCACAGCAAAAGCCCAGGCTGAGGCTTCGTCTCCTGGGAGGTTTGCAGTTAGGGTTAGGTGCAATCCAGGAGCCCTGCAAGTGCCTGACTCCTACTCCAGACTGACATTAAAGCTGGTGAGCATCAGCCTCGTGTGCTGCTTCTCTTGCAGCCCAGGGACCGACCCTGGGGCAGGGTGAAGGCTTCAGGGACAGCATATGGCCCTGGCATCAGCCTGTGTGCCTGCGCAGGGAGCCCTGAACTGAGGCTGTTGAGGGAGCACTTGCTGCCTGCAGCACCTTGGGTCCAGCTTCGAGTGTTTCTCCACCAAAGGGTGCTACCAGCACAGTCTTGGAACCTCTAGCCAGGTTCTCCCTGCATCACTTGCTTTCTGCAACTCCCTGGAAGGTGTTGGCCCACCTCAGAGGCCAGGGAGCTTTGAATCGGCCTATCCTGCACAGGCAGCTCACCCTGCAGGAGCTGGTTGTGAGGATCCCTATTTCAGCAGCGTGATTGCAACAGCCTGAGCTGGGCTTCTGCCTGCTGCTGGGAAAACAGGGCAGCACCAGCCTGTCCTAAGGGCACTGGCACAAGAGCCAGGTTGGACAGGCAAGCTGCTGGCCCTGGAGGGAGCTGCAAAACCACACCTTCCCCCAGCATCACCTCTGCCCCTAAGGGCTCACAGTACAGGGGAGCTGCCAGCCAGCCTTGTTGAGCCTGCTGCAGTCAGGCCAAGACCTGCACAGGGTGCCTAGGCAGGGCTCAGGGTGACGGCAGCAGGCCCCTGCCACGCTGGTGGGCCAACAGCCTTCTCTTCACCAGCATGGGTGTAGCTTGGGTGGTATGCTGCATGTCTCCCCTTGCACCAGCCACATCCACAGGGCACCAGAGCAATCAACTTACACATGTAAGAGACCTACTATCTTGCTCAGTCTCAAAAAAACCCCCCTTTTTATTGAAGGCTGCTCCTTGCTGATACTGCCACAGTCTATGGTAACCAACACTGGCCTTTATCCGCTTACCTCCCCATCTTTGCCTCTGGTTTTGGAGCTCTGTGCTAAAGCCCTGCGGTCCACCGAGGGCCCCACCACTCCTTTCACCTTCAGTGAGGCACCGCATTAGGGATTCTCCATGCATCCAGTACCACCCCAGCCTGATGGATTTGCAGTAAATCCTTGCTCCTAGCCTTGTGCCTTCCTGTGCCAGTTCTTCTGTGGTCCTGGGCGGGGATTAGCTGTTCCCTGGCTTTAAGCACATTAAACTCCTTCAGTTTTGCCTCTGCCTTGGATGTGCTAATTTCCTTGCCCACTGGTGAACACCCCTGCACTGGGGGAAACAACTAAAGTACTTTCTTTCAGGATTGTACGTGAATTTTCTTCTGTGCCCCACCACCTCTGACCTGACTTTTAGTGTGGACAAAGGTTTCTCGGCTGCTGGGCTGCTTAGCCCTTGTTGTGTAATGCCCCTTCTCCCTAGGTGCCCCTTGTAGTGGCTGTCCCTTGTGCAGAGTTATCTGGGGAACAAGTCCTTTCTGGGCTCTTGCTCCATTACAGCCTCACCCAGCTTCCCCCTCTTGGGGGGAGAGCACTGTGCATCCAGCCCTGCTTGGGCTTCACAGCTCCAGTGCCAGGGCTGGAGGGGAGGAAAGAGTTAAAGGGGCTTCCACCGAGGTGCCAGGAAGTCTGGAAACGGTCTAAGGTTGTTCTGCCCTGAGCAGCAGCAGCTCTGATTAGTTGAGGCCAACATCTGGGCTGAAAGAGGGGCCTCCCGAATGCTGGCTCCAGGGCAGGGAGAGGAGGACTTCAGCTAGGGCTGGGGGCGGGGGGCTCTGCTTTGCCCTCCCCCTCTCTGCCCAGCAAAAGCAGGGGATTTGGGAAAGTACTGCTCACCTTGCTGTCAGTACAGCTCTTGACTGCTGCCCAGCCAGGCTTCATCATGCCAGTGAGCCCCAAAACCTGGCACCTGGCAGCAGGAGGGGGGGACAGACAGCAGCCACAGCCAGGCTTGGTTTACTGCAAACATTTAATACAAACTAGGCTGTAAGTACAATGCAGTGTCGCCACCGCGGCGGCTGGGCAGAGACAGCCCTGCTCCACCATCACTGGGGAAGCAAAGCAGGGCCTGGAGCTCAGCACCACCAGTCCACAGGCAGCTAGCTACCTGGTCCTGCAGGCTTCGCTCCTCTGGTGCCAGCTCCACGCCCCCAGGGAGCCACTGCTGCAGGCTACACCAGAGAAGGGAAGAACCGGCCCACCTTCTTCGGGGCTGGCCCCTGCCTGCGTGGGGAGAGAGATGAGTCAGGGGTGCAAAGCAAGCTCCCCTGCCCCCCCCCCCCCCCCAGCAGCACTCACTGGGGCTGGACGGCCGTGCCCATGCAGCTCCGTAGGGTGCCAGGGAGGCAGCAGGTGCTGGCTGGGCTCAGCTGGCCTGGCTTGGGCTCAGAGGCAGTGGTGGGGCAGAATGGCTCTGCAGGACAGAGTGATGGGCTGGCTATCACACCCCAGCCCAGCTGCAGGCACCCAGGACCCTTCGGCAGCCACAGGGCAAGGGCAGGGAGGGGTCAAGGTTCCTGTGCCTCACCACGATCGTCCCCCGGCACTAGCGTCTGCACAGGGTTCTCCTTCTCCATCCCCACAAAGCCTCTCCAGAAGTCGGGTGGTAGAGCGAGGAGCCGAGCCACCACCTGGGCAGGGAGGGATGGAGGATGGGGATTGCTGGCAGCACTCGGGGTACACACCCCATGCCTCTGTGACCCCCCTCACCTTGCACTGCCGCGGTGTGTCCTCCATGATGGCGAGTGGTGTGGGGTTGGCTGAGCCATGTCCCACCAGTGTGGGACCAAACACACGGGACAGGTTGAGCACGTCCATCTTGCAGTCAGGGCTGTGTGACACCCTGCGAGGTGGGACAATGTGAGCCAAGGGGCCTTTCAGCCCACCTTCCCTGCTCTGGGGCACAGAGCCCGGGCAAGGGGCAGAGCGCCAGGAGATGGGGACAGACCCCATGCTAGGATGAGCTCCTCACCTGAGCAGGTGCAGCATGAGGAAAGCCAGGGTGTCCCTGTTGGCTGGGGGCAGCTTGCTCACCATGTGGCGCAGGGCTGTGCCACAGGCAGCATCATCCGGGATGTCTGTGGTAGCACCAGGGAGCTGTGTTAGGGGAGGAGCAGCCCCTTCCCCCCCCACCTCAGGACCCCTGCTCACCAGCAGCCTGAAGGAAGGCAGGATGGAGGCTGAAGGTGACCAGTGGCTCCTTGAGCCCCCGCAGAAAGTCCTTGAGCACCCCGCATACCACGTGGATGTCAGCCACGCTGCTGAGGGCAGGCAGCGTGCCCCCAGCTCGCAGCAGCCTCCGCTTCCACTCCCGCACCTGCTGCTCTGCGCCTGGCACCCGGTACAGCCCTGTCTGGGGCACAGGAAGAGGGGCTTAGTCCTGGAGGGACCCTGCCATCACTGCCCCCACTGCCCTGGGCCTACCTCTGTCAAGCCTCGCGTCTCCACCTCAGTCACACACTGCACCACCAGCGTGGGCACCAGGGGTGGTGTCAGGGGGGCAAAGTCTGCCAGCACACCCTGGGGAGGACAACAGTGACCTGGTCTGTGCCCGCTGCCCAGCCCTGCGGGCAGAGCCCCAGCAATCCAGCTGACAGCCCAGCAGCCCTACAGGGACACGGAGCAGCCCCCAAGCACCACTGTGTCCCACTCACCTCACAGGGCCAGGCGTGGCGGTAAGGCTGGGGCGTGCAGGCGATGGGGCACTGCTCCCGGCACTTGGGGTGCAGCAGCAGCTGGCACTGGCGGCACTTGATGACAGCCCTACCAAAGCGGATACGGGAGCCACAGACACCACATGGCTCCGGACGGATCACCTGGAGAGGGCGAGCAGGGTCAGGAGCCCCCTTTCTTGCAGATACCACTCCACCTCCCCCAAACCAGCCCCCACTGCCTCCATCCATCCCCCATGCAGGCAGAGCTGGGGTGAAGGGGATGAAGGAGAGCTTTGCGCCCCTCCACCCCCACGCCAGAACAACTCCCTCTGCCCAGCTCCTTTTTCCATAGCAGCTAAAAGGAGGGAGACACGCTGGGACACACACCGTTTTGGAGGTGAATTGGTGCTGGGGTGGCGGGAGGCCCTGTGGAGGTAAGGGGAACGAGGCTGGCACTGGCTGTCCCACAGAGCTGCCTTTGGCATGGCTCTCCCGCCCCAGGGCACGGCTGCCCGGATCCTTGCTGGTGTCCCACACAGTGGTCAGCTCTGCAGAGAGAGGAGGCAGTCAAGGGGACCCTGAAAGGCAAACTGGCCCAGCTACTGGCTGGGACATGGGAAGGCTTCCCACCCCGCAGGGAGCCCTGTGGCATCCCAGCTAGGCTGGGACAATGGCATTTGGCATGTCCAGAGGACCCTAGTACCCCCACAGTGGGGACAAGCATCCCCCAGCAGATCCCCTCCCTCCCCGGCGACGATGGCAGCACAAGGCTGGTCCCACACCACCACACCATCCACAAGCCCCCTCCTCAGCCCTTCCCATGACCTGCATGTGTGGAGACACGATGTCCCTGGCGAGAGCGGCGGCATGGCAGCGGAGCAGCAGGCAGGAGGCTGTCAGCAGGGACCTCGGCAGGAGGGGGCACGGGGGGTACACTCACCTGCTGAAATGGGGGGCAGTAAGAACATGCCTGGCTACAGTCCCATGGTGCTTCAACATCTTCCCACAAGCTCTGCTCTGCCCGCTCCCTGTCCCTGAGGTCCTGCACAGCCTGGGATGCTGTCACCATGGGTATGGGGGGATACAGGCTGCAGGCCACCGGTCCAGCACAGAGAGGGACGCTGTCCCCACCAGGACCAGGGTGATACAGGCTGGAGAGCACAGGCACCCAGAGGAGACAACTGAGCATCTCCAGATCCCACAGCACCCACAGACCTGCAGGCCTGAAGGCTGCAGCATTGCCTTCTGACACCAGGGTAGCCCATACACCGCATCCCTGCACAAGGTATGCTGGGGTCTCTACTCACAGTGTTGTGGGGTGCCACGGAAGAACGGTGCCGCTTTGCCACCACTACAGGGCCAATCTGAGGGGCCAGGGACACACGCTGGGAACAAAGAAGATGGGGTGAAGGGTAGGCAGAGACCTCCTCCTGGACTCTGCCCCACATCCCAGAGCGCCCAAGCCAACCGGTCTCAGTTCCGCCAAAGGTCCCAGTCTCACCCTGCCTCCCAGCATTGCCTGCCCCACATCTGGCACCATGGAGAACCCAGGCTCCCCACTTGGGTCAGAGTCAGCCCAAGGGCTGGGGGAGGCCAGGCCTGCAATGCAGAGGTGTGAGTGGAGCAGGGTGTGGGATGCCTGCACATGGGGATGAATTATTGAGGAGCCCAGCTAGGCCACAGTGGAGGGTAATGGAGTTTCTATTGATCGCGGAAGGTTTGCTGAGAGACTATGCTCCCAGCACAGCATCAATAAATTAAACCCCCTGCCAGGCTCCTTGCAACCTCCTGTGCTGAGATGGAGAAGTATCTGGGTATCCTAACCCTGCGTGACCCAGGGCCAGCACCCCAGCCTGGGCCGCATGCTGGGACCTGTGCGGGCAGAGGGTCCCGCAGGCACAGTGCAGGAGAGCAGAGAGGACCTAGGGGAACCTCACCCATGGAGGGGCAGGGACCCCACCGCAGCACCCAGGACTGCCCCATCCCAGCATTTCCCTCATACCTGCCTCTCCTGGGCTTTGCGCTTCAGGGTCCGCACCACCGTCATATCAACACCCTGAAAGGCAGCAGGGAGGCTGGGGGCTGGCAGGGCCAGGGGCATCCCCAGCATCTGTCTGGCTCCGATGGCAGACCAGGGCAGCCCACCCCTAACCATGGCCATGCAAAGGGGCTTCCCCACACACACACAAATGGGGCAAAACTCCCAGCAGGGTCGCTCCTTACCACATCATCCTCAGTGCAGTCATAGCTGATGTCCGAGTGGGACAGGAGGGACTGGCACGACTCATCCACTACAGATGACCTGGGGAGCAAGCTGGGGGTCAGCCCAGCTGGGGCAACCCCTGCCCCAGCCAGCACCTGCTCACACAGCTGCTGCTGGCAGAGCTGAGGGAGAGCAGGGCACAGCCGAGCCCAGGGCTGCCCGAGGACCACCCGCCCCACTCACCTCCTGCCCTGTGCCAGGGCCACCCCGAGGCACCGGCCGGCCAGGGTGCTGAGGACAGAGCACTGCTCCCCACTCAGCACCCCGCTGCCCCATGGCTCCCGCATCAGGATCTCAAAGACCAGCTGAAGTTTGCGCTCCTGCAAGCGAAACAGGGCAGCAGTGAGCAGGTTGGGGTCCCCGCAGCCAGCCCCAGCGGGTAGCCCTGCAGCCAGCCCCCGGACCTGCTTCTCCAGCTCAGCCTCTGCACGGTGCCGCTTCTTCATCTCCACCTCCACCTGCTTGCGGGCGTGCTTGAGCTTCACCTCCAGCGCCGCCCGCTCGGCCTCCACCCGCGCCAGCTGCTCGCGGGCCCGCCGCCCGTCCTGCTCCAGGCAGCAGCATCGCTGGCGCGTCGCCTCGAAGCACTGAGCAATCTGGATGTAGTCTGGGGACAGCACGAGTGGGTGGCCAGGCGGGCCGGGAGCCAGCCCCCCGCTCCCCCAGCCCCCACGGGCAGCATTGCGGGGGTGCTCGGGGTGCCCGGGCCGAGAGGCTGCGCGCACCCACCTTCCTCCGCGCCGCCGCCGAGCTCCAGCAGCTGCAGCGCCCGCTCCAGCCGGGCCAGGAGCCGCCCGCAGCGCTGCCGTAGCATCCCGCCGCCGTGGGACAGGATGGGACCCCCGCAGCCAGGCGGGACGGTCCCCCCGCTTCCCACCCCTCCCGGGCACCCCCAACGCCCGCCGCCGGGGCCCGCCGCGCGCACCCGGGACGGCGCAGGCTCCGGGGGCGAGGGGCCCTCCCGGCCGGCCTATGTGGGCCGGGGGCCGGGGTGGAGCCCGTCCCGGCTCCGCCTCCGCCTCTAGCCGCCACCGGAGCCCGACCCGCCGCCCCGACGGTTGCCGGCGCGGGGGAGCCCTCCGGGAGCCTCGGGCGCGGGGTGCCCCGGGTGCGGGGCGGCAGTGCTGGCTGCGGGGGTTCAGGGCGAGAGCCCGGGGCAGGGTGGGGGGGTCACCTTTGGGGAGGGGGTGCCCAGGCACCGGGGATACCTGATGGGAGCACTTGAGGGGTGCAGGCGCAGCGGGTGCGGGGTGCTGTAGGGGTGCGGGGCCTTCGGGCGGGATGCCCGGGCGTGGGGTGCGCTGGGTGGTGCAGGGGTGCGGGGACGGCAGGGAGCTGGCTGCGACAGCGCTGCCCCCAGCCCCGCTCCGCAGGAGCGGCGTGGGTGGGAGCCGGAGGAGCGGGTGTCCTTGTCCGCTGTCCCCCACCGCTGCGCCCCGCATGCAAAGCGGCTGGCGGCGGGCGGGGGCGGTGGGGAACCCCCGCACCGGGGCTCCCGGCTGGGTCCGTGTCCTGCAGATGGAGCCACCTCCCCGCTTCAAAGCCCGGCCGCTGCCAGGCTGCTGTGCCCCCCGGGCTCCCCGACCCAGGGGCTTCCCGGCGCAGCCCCCAGGCCCGGGCCCCCTCCCTGCTGCAGCCCCAGGCCCTGGGGGCCCTGCGTTCCCGCGGGGGCTCCGGCAGCTCCCCCTCTCCGCTGCCTGCCCCGACCTGCTGCGAATACCGAGAATAGCAGAGGGGCTGGCGGCAGGGCTGGGCACGCAAGCCCCTGCACGCACCCCCACACCCCCACCTACCCCCCACACACATCCACCCCCCAGGTCACTTGCCTGCCTTCACACCTCCCCAGCTGCCTCCGACCTGGAGAAGGGATTTTGCACCCCGTGGGCATGAGGCGGCAGGTCCCCCCCCTCCAGCACCCTGGTACCTCTCGGGGGCTGCTGTGGGTGTAACAGGCTCCTCTCCCCGTGCCAGTCCCTCACAGGGCCCAGGCAGTGACAAGTGAGGGGCGCGGGGGAGCAACCCCCACGTCCCAGGGATGTGTCTGAGGCACTTGGTGAGAATAGCCTGGGTTCATCCTGAGCTATAGGGTCCAGGTGGCACAGACCCCACTCCAAAGGCTGAACCTCATCAGGGCCACTGCTGGGCTGTGTGGTGCTGGGAATACTGGCTGGGATGCTTTCTGATGAGGTGCTGCTGCCCTGCCCCCCCTCCCCCAGTCCCAAGGCAGGGTGCCCCTTGGGGACAGAGCCCGGCAGGGGTTGGGACAGGCTGGCAGCACCCCAGCAGGGCTGAGCTCCATGCTGTGCCGCACGGGGAGCAGAGGGTGTTTCTCAGAGAAGCTCCTTCCTCCCAAGGTTGAATATGAGTCAGGTTTTGGAGCGACTTTAATTACTGCTGGATCAATAGGCTCGGCATGGCCAAGCAAAATCCAATCGCAGCCCCGGGGGCCTGCCTGCTCAGCCCTCCCTGCCTGCTCAGCCCTCCCTGCCTGCTGGTGCTCCCTGGCTGTGGGTGCTCCCCAGCACCTGCCTGCCTGGCACCCAGCCCTGGGAGATGGGACCCCATCCTGCACATGGAGCCAACACCCCATTTGCTCAGCCCTAGCAGAGGACACGCATCCCCGGGGCAAGGCAGCAGATGGAGGTGCCCCAGCCCTGCAGGGCACAGCCGGTGCCACCCCAGGGGACCCACGCACCCCTTCGCCCCTTCGCTCACCATATAACACAGAGCAGATCTGTGGTCCCCAGATCGGTCCTGCACCCTGGGCACAAACCTGGGAGCTCCAAGGAGGGCATAGTGGCCCCAGCAGTGTACAGGCAGGTCCATGCCCGCCCAGGGACAGGAGGGGGGCACTTGCCAACCACCCTGTGTGTGTCCCCCAGCTGCTTCCCCCCTCCCAAGCCACCCTGGCTTGGCCAGGCATTGCATA
Organism: Falco cherrug; assembly: GCF_023634085.1. Classification (NCBI taxonomy): domain Eukaryota; kingdom Metazoa; phylum Chordata; class Aves; order Falconiformes; family Falconidae; genus Falco; species Falco cherrug. The sequence goes on along the minus strand of NC_073704.1, from coordinate 25,537,592 downwards.
AATAGCTGTTTGTGTCTCCACTCGGCCCCTGCGTGGGAAATAATATCGGCTGATGGAACATAATGCCCTGCTTCACATGTTCAATTTTATCATTTTCTGAGGCAGGCAATCTTCGTTTAAAGCTGAATGGGCTGGGGAATGTTAATGAAGCGCCGGCGCTGCTCTGCACCGCGCTTTATCTCTTCGAGAATAATTTGGGTGAGCTCGGAAATAGAGTTCCCAGTCCCAATTCAAGCGGCAGCAGCACCGCGTGCCGATAAAAGTGTAATTCCTGGCCAGCGCATGGCCCTGAATACATGACAACTTAACCCTTGGGGCCCCACAGGGAAGGTGCTGGCCACAGCTGCCTGCCTGCATCAGGCCCAGCTGCCCTGCGTGCCCAGCTCTCAGCCCGGGCAGGATGGGGTCTATCACTCCCGCTCGCCTGGGCCATGGAGCGAAGTGTGCAGCTTGGGGAGGCGAGATAAGAGGGCAGCAGCAGTGCTGGAGGAAATCAGTCTCCCTGGACAGACAGGACCCCACAGGCGGATGGATCTGTCGCAGTGCCAGCCTGCAGGATGCCTGGGGATGGGGGCTCTGCTGGGAGAGGGATGCCCTAGATCGAGGGATACCCAGGCAATGGGGGTCATGGAGGGATGGGGAGAGGCAAGGGGGTAGGAGCTGACCTGGAAGACCAGGCTGGAGGGAGAGGGCAGGGGACATGAGTCCAAGGGAGTAGCCCTGCATGAGCATCCCATCCCAGAGAGACTGGCAGAGCAGGGCAGGTGTTCATGGGCCAAGGGCACACACCTGCCCCAACAGCTGAGTGAGGGGCTCCCCTTTCCTGGACCCAAGTGCTGACTGAGGGGAGCAAGATGAATTTGCAGGAGATGTTTGCTGGTCTGCGGAAGGAGAAATGCAGGTTGGCAGGAGCAGGCACCTTGTGCCCCAAGAAGAAAGTCTTCAGTGGTCTGCCTGGTCCTGTTCTGTGCCTGGCCATGGGGCTCCCACTCCTGCTAGCCGTGGTCAGGACACAGGGTCCCTGTGGTCCCTGCACAGGGTGACTTGGGGCCCTACCCTCCTTGTTGTGTGCATAGCTCCCTTGGGCTCCAGATGCAGTGGATGGGTGTTCCCAGGGTAGCACAGCACCCTCCAAGCAATGGTCCCCCATGTCCTGAATCATCCCACTCCAAATATGCTGGGAAGAGGGTCTTGGCTCAGTGAGGGGTCAGCAGAGCCCTTTGGGCACCAGCCTGGGCCCCCTCTGGCAGGACAGCAAGTGAGTGCTGAGACAGACCCTTCCCCAGGGAATGAGCAGAGTGGGCAGGTTTCCAGCACCGTTAATCAGGGCTGCGAGAGCCGGGATTAATGTGCACTCCAAGGCTCTCCAGTCCCAGCTGTGATCCAGCCCTCTGCTCTCAGCCAGAGCCGCCTCCACCGCTGAATTATCAGCCTGAGTAATTAAGTGGAGAGCTTTGTTTTAATGCAGACATCTGATGCCTTCGCACCGAGGAGCACAACAACTGTCATGGGTGTTTATGCTCTGTGCAACACATCTGGCTCACAGGGAGAAAATCCATCTCTGCTGCTGTGCAAGATTAAAGGGAATGCGGCCTGGGTGCGGAGACAGGAGGGATGGCCTCGCAGCCAGCATGCCAGGCAGGATTTGTCCCTGAACATTGCCCCACCAGCTAGCTCCTCAGACCCTGCCAGCAGGAGACTGTGGTCCAGGGCTGCCCAGCAAAGCACGCATCCCCTCTGCTCCTCAGCACGCAAGGCAGCATAATACATTGTGAGATGAGGGATAATTATGGGCTGGGAGATAAATGGAAATAGGGCAAAATAAAACATGGGTTTATCTGAAGTAGATGGTGCCTGGCTCACCTGATACCTGCTGCTGATAAGAGAGCTGGCTTTCGGGGGAGGAGGGATGCAGATCTCAAACCAGCTGCTGTGCGACGCAGAAAATAGTTGCTTTGCACAGATTAGCGGATTAGCACCAGTGTGAGGAGCTGGAAAGAGGCTGGTGCGGGAAGAAGCCAGGCTGCAGTGGGAGAGGAGATAGCGGGAAGGAGAGGCTGCTGCTGGGACCACTGCGGATGTGCCTCACTTAATAGCTTCCTCTATCACCCCAAAAGTGAGGGCCATGGGGGAATCTGATGATGCCACAAAAACATAGGTCTTTTTCTCTCTGCGTGGTCCCCAAACCACTGGTGCTTTGCTCATCACACCCACTTGGGACATCTGAATGGTCTCACACGTATTTAGTGCCTTTCTTATGGAGCAGCTTGGCTGGCCAGGTGTTGGGGTGAGCTATACCTTCATGAGCCCCTTCTCCATCAGCTTCCCCTGGCACCTCGTGGCTCTGGGGACCCCATCACTTTGTGGACGCTGTTGACAGAAAGACTCCCTCGCTTTCTGCCCCATGGCAAGGCTAATTCCATGAGAGAGCCTGCCATCGCCTCCAGCCCCCAGGTCCTTGGCACTGCTGGGACAGGGGAAGGTGCTGTCAAAGCTGAAGGGGACAGCAAGAAGGACTCCTTGGTGAAGGGAAAGGCGGCTCCAGCCAGGAATGTAACTGCTGCATGTGGTGCTCCCAGTGTGAGCATCAAAGGAACCCTGTCGGGAGAAACTGTTCTCAAGGAGAAACCTTGTGCTCCAGGTGGTTTCCAGGGGAAAAAAAACCCCACTCCGGGCAGCTCCCCTGCTGAGAAAAATATGTCAGTATTTGGCCTGGGACCTCTGATCCTGCGCTGATCCAGGCAAGGAGCAAATGCCATTGCGGTTGAGTGAAGCTGCCTGGCTGAGGCTTGTCCAGCTCCGAACACATGGGCTGGCACAGCTCTGCTCCCAGGCAGGGCTGCCCGGGGCACCGGGCGCTGGGAGATGCTGCTCCTGGGCACAGGGACACTCGAGGGCCTTTGTCAAAATCTGGTGACAGAAATGGAGCTAGGGAAGTTCGGACAAGTGACACAAAATCAGCCAGCTCTCAGGGAGCCCGGGGTAATTTGAGACTGGGAAATTCAAGCTGAAGCAGCAGGAGCCGTACGGCCACCTCCGGGCAAGCAGCCTGATTTATTGCCTGTATGAGCCGAAATTGCAGCCCATGCTGGGCAGAGAGGCAGGACCAGATCCCCCGCCTGGAGGCACTCATGGCAGAAGATCACAAATGCTGTGCAAAGGAGATGGACGGGAATGGCTTGAGACATCCCAGCCAGTCGTGCCTAGCTGGGCATGACAGCTGCTCACCCTCAGTGCCGCTTCCCAGCCAGAGCTCTGAAGGCAGAGCCCACGGCAGGAGCAGGAGAGCCCTGAAGCTGCAGGATGGCCCTGAGCACACAGAGGTGGTGGGCCTGAACAGATGGAGTGGGGGCACTGGGCTCTCTATGGGCCCTGCCCCATAGGGCTGCATCCAGCTTGTCTGGATGCAACCCTGGTGCTCCCAGCACAGCCACCCTGGGAACCAGGTCACAGAGCGGGGGCTGTGGCACATTCACCTGGAGTGGGAGAAGAGGGGCTGCCCCTGCTGGTGCTGTGTACACCCATGTCACAGAATGCCACCATGCTCCTCCTTGTGCCCCAGCACCACCCTCGCTTCCTCAGCTGCACCCAGCCCGGGTGGGGGAAGTCTGTCCCTACCAACTGGAATTAATTCCCTGAGATGCTATATCAAATGATTCAGTAAAAGCCTGATATATCACACTTCTTGTCTCCTTTCCATCAATATATTTAGCAATTTTACCCCAAAGAGGCAATCAAATTGGACAGGGCAGATTTATTCTGTGTGAGCTCTGAGCACATCTTTATTGCTCCCTGTTCCCTTGCTCTTGAGGTCCTCAGAAGCACTTTTCTCTTAATATTTGTTCTGTCCTTTTACTAGGAATGAAGCTCTGTGATGGGCAGTGATTGCCTGGGCTGCCCTGCCTTCCTGTGATGAAGATTGGTACCTTACCAGTGGCTGCCTCCCGCTACCCTCCTCTCCTGTCCTTCCTCAGCAACATTATTGACTAGGAAAGTTCATTAACAAACCTCTTAATGACTGCAGCCACACCAGCCCAGCCCACGACCCTAACCTCTCTCATGGTTTCCTTTGGTGGCTGATTGCAGGAGGAGACATTGCAGGATGTTTTCTGCATCTCCAGAGCCACGTGGATGCCTGAGCCACTTCTGAAACCCTGCTGACTCCCCTTGCCAGCAGATGCTGTCCCTGCATGGGCTCTCATGCCTCCTGTTTTTGGGGACTGACCACTCCAGGCAGGCTGTGTTGGCCAGGCAGTGCAGGGGAGGTCTAGGTCACCGGTGGTGGAGAGCTTTTGGGGGTTCCTGGGAGCATCCCTGAGGCCGCCCGGCCCCTGGCAGCGCTCCGTGTGCCGGTGTTTGCTGTGCTGCCTGCTGTCCCAGCGCCGGCAGCCTTGTGAGCCAGGCTGGAGCCAAGCCAAGGCGATGCCGGGATTAGGCACTGCCTCCTACAAATGAGCTGTTAATTATCATAATCTGGTAATTGAGAAAAATCTAATTATGCAAAGCTAATGGATTTAGAGCTGTGCTGGGGAGCACAGGCCAGGGGAGCGCAGCTGGGCAGGGCCAGCATTGCCGGCACCGGGGCCTTGTGGTGCCTTTTGCTCTACTCTGGGGCCCTGCTGGGCGCCTGGCCAGGTCCAAGCATCCACAGGAGAGAGCCCAGCCCTCTTGCTTTCTTCCAGCCTCACAGAGCCTAGACACTACCTCCTCCCTGTGCCCAGGCATCCTTGCCTCTGATTAACCCATCTGCCCTCCCAGGAGGTTCCTGTGCCCAGTGTCGGGAACAGCATGGGGGAATGCAGTCCCTCCTCCCAGCTTGGGCAACCACCCCCATCCTGACCTGTCTCGTCCAGCCCCATGGACGCAGCTCTGCTCCGCAGCTCCTTTGCTCCCACTGCCAGCAAAACAGCGCTGTGCGATCTACCCAGGTGGGGGTGTGTGTGGCAAGCCTGGTAGGGAACAGCAGTATCTTTTACTAGACTGAGATGGTTCAGAAAGGGAGACAAGCTTTTGGGCACACAGGTGCTTCTCAGTGCTCACAAGCAACTGTTTTCCTCAGCTATATTGCTGGCCTCGTAAAAGATTTTGCCTCTTCCTGTGCACCTCAAGGACAAGGGATGCTGAGCTGCAGCAGACCCAGCACCGCACCAGAGCTCCTGGCCTTAAGACACCATGCTGGAGAGCCTGGCAGCATCCCCATGGTGGCATGCGGGGTGGTACCAGCACCCAGCACTCCCCTGGGGTCTGTGTCACTGCCCTGCTAGTGGCCTGCCACCTCCCACCTTTGCCCTGTGCTCACGGGAGCCTGACCCCTCGCAGCTTTTGGGGAGCTCAAAGGAGGTGCTTGGGTCCAAGGGTGCAGGAGCTGTGACAAGAGTGACACTTGGCACCTCAAATCCTTGGCCAGCCCAATGTCTCAGAACTGTGCTTCTGCAAGGCTGGTGCAGGGTTTGGGGTCCCCCCACGTTCCTGTGGCCAAAGAACTGTTGCCCCTGAGTCATGCCTGCCCACTCACACCTTCGGAGCCCAGGCCATGCAGCCCTGCCTGGGCAGCTCCTACATGTCCTGGCAGGGGGATGTGAGGATTTGCCTACCCCTCCCTCCCTGGGGAGCCCACGCTAAGTGCACAGAGATGGTGGAAGCGAGCAGGACTCTAGCTAATTGCCCGCACCCCCAGGGGACAAGCGGTGAGAGTGCCCCAAGCTTTCCAGGATGTTTCAGCCTCTGGCTCCAATTCCTGCAGGATGCGGCAATCGCTAAGTACGTCTGTGGTCTGGGCACTCAGAGAGCTTCCCGCTCGGGCAGGGTGTGGGCAGCACCATGCCGTGCTGGTCCCACCCGGCACTGGCACACGCCGCCTGCCGCACAGCCCAACCCACCCACCCGTCACTGCCTGGTCATCTGCTCCTCAAACCGCCCCCAGCGCCTTGGGCTCAGCTGGAGAGGCAGAACCGGGCAGCAGCATGTGGCCAGAAGAAGCCGGGAGGCCCCCCCCATGCCCCTGGAGTCCCCCCCAGCCCTCAGCATCCCTTCCCGTGGGGGGCTGCCCTGCCAGGCACCCAGCATGTGATGCCCCGGTCCCGCAGCAGCACCCATGCAGCCTGGAGGAGTTTGCTGGCCGCTCCACCCTCCACGGCATCCAGCACATCTTCCGGCACCAGCGCTACACTGCCCGTAACCTGCTGTGGCTGCTGGCCTTCCTGGGCTCGCTGGCCCTCCTCATCCATGCCTATGCCAAATGCATGGGCTTGTACTTCCAGTACCCTCACAACACCCAACTGGAGGAGGAGACGGAGCGCAACAAGACCTTCCCTGCCGTGACTCTCTGCAACCTCAACCCTGCCCGCTTCTCGCGGGTGTCTGGCCATGACCTGTACTGGGCAGGGGAGATGCTGGGTCTCCTGGATGGGGCTGGCCAGCCCTTGGTGCCAGAGGGAGCAGAGAGGAGCAGGCTGGAGGCCCTCCTGGGGACGCTGGCCATGACCAAGGAAGAAAAGAGCCACCCCTTTGACCTGGAGGAGTTTTATGGGCGCGTGGGCCACCAGCTGGACCTGGGCGAGATGCTTGTCCGCTGCACGTTCATCGATGAGGATTGCAATGGCAGTGACTTCCAGACAGTAAGTGCCCAGTGGCAGGACATCCCGGGAGGCAGGGAGGGCTGTACATGGTCCCTGTGCTGGCACCCACAGCCCAGGACACTGCTGGGGTACTGGCAAGGGGATCCTAGCCCCTGGTGACTGGGGATCAGGGAAGCGGAAAGCTGCCAAGGGCCAGTTTTTGCAGGCTGTTAGGCTGCCTGGTGTGACATGGGGTTTGTTGGGGCTGGGGCGGAGCCCTGTGCACAGCAAGGATGTGCTGAGCTGGGCTGGGGATGCTCCAGCAGGACTTGTGCTGTGAAACTAAGCTAAGAGGTGCCGGGAAAAGGCGGGCTGGGGATCCCAGCCCTGGAACTCAGTCAGCCTGGATCAGCCCCAGCAGTGGCAGGCTGTGATCTGCAGCCTTGCTCCAGCCTGACTGGGAAGCCTGGCTCCCTACCCTCCCGTGGACTCTGGGGGAGAGCCAGGTTCCCAAGGGCTTGTGGAGGGAAGGAAGGTAAATCCCTGCCTGGAGGGCTTTGGAAGGGAGCAAGGCATATTCCATTTTAGCAGAGCAGGGACCAGGGGATGGGCTGCATCCAGGCAGTAGCATAAGACAGCAGAGGGAGGCACAATCCTGCCCTCCCAGCCAGCACTGGGATTTGCCTGCAGGCACCAGCACAGGGAGGTGACCTAACTGTAGTGTTATCGGAGCTGGAAGAACTACAAAAGCTTATGAAAGTCCCAGTGATGGATGCCATGCAAACGCCCTTGCCTCAGATGCTTAGCACAGGTTTGTTTGCACAATCCCAGCTCGGTCAAGGGCGAGAGAGAGCCACAGTCCCATTGCACAGGTCCAGGGAGCCACCTGAGCCCTGCTGGGATGGGGAAAGCTGGCACACAGGGGCAGAACCAGACAGGGCTGTGTGAGGCCAGCACCCCACACGGGAAGCTGGCACCCCAGCCCTGCTGTGCTTCTGGCTGGTGGGCAGCCTGGGGCACCGAGCTGGCACCCGCTGCCATGCTGGGCTGTCCTGGCTTGGCAGATGCAGAGCTGTGAGCTGGGAGGGTCCCTGATTTAGCGTGATGGCTCCACTCATCACACAAATGAGAACAAAGCAGGGCTGCCACGCAGGGCCCTGCGGCCAGGTGTGGGGCAGCTGGTGGGAGACACAGCCACCCACCAGGCGGGTGTTGCTGGCGAAGGGGGACCCACAGCCGCCGGCGTGGGCCATCTCATACGGGGCCATGGCCTTTACCACAGCTGAGCTCCTGCCACTGTGCCACCCTCCATGGTCTCCCCACAAGCTGTGGAGAGCCCGGTGCCCAGCCAGATGCCGCAGGGCTTGGGCACATGTTAGCCCGCTGCATCAGAGCCAGGCAGGCATTGCGCAGGGCTGCAGGCAGGGCAGAGGCAATGCCCAAGGGGGAACCACCTCCTCCCTCCTGCTTCTTTGCCCACCTCCTCCCTCCTGCTTCTTTGCTCCTGAGTCAACAGCTGAGGATTACGGGGCTGTAAACAAGGGGATCAATGGTGCTGATGGGAACATTTCCTAGTAATAGCTCGGCCTGTAAAACACAGATCAGGGGGAGGAAGGGGAGGCTCTGCTCTCACAGCTGTTAACCCTTCCCACCTGCAGCCATGCGCTGGCTTCTTGGTGGTGAGGGCTTGGCCTGGGGCTCACTGGGGCTGGGCTGGGTGCTCCAGGCCAGGCAAGTGCTGGGTGCTGCTGTGCCCCAGGGGCAAAAGTGCCAGCAGCTCACAGGGCTGTTGCCATCCTGGGGACCTGGGTGACCAGCTGCAGGCCAGGCTGATGTGCCTTGGCTGGGACAGGCACCCTGAGCTGCTGGTCACATGGCAAGGTCAATGTCTGCTTGGTGGTGGGATGCAAAGCCAGCAATGCTGGAGGAGGTGTCCTGACCTCTGTGACTGAGGGGCAGCTGGCCTGTGCTGCTCGGAGATGGTTGCGAACAGGCAAGTGCCATCCTAAGGAGGAGCTGCCAGCACTGATGGGAAACGTTAACGCCGTCGTAGAAGGATACTCAGCTCTCCTCTGTGGTGCTTGGGAAGACAGGGGCTGCTGCAGGCAGATGGAGAGGTGGGAGCAGCCACTGTGGCATTCCCTGGCTCCTGAGCAGGGCAGAGAGTGCTGCCAGCCCAGGCTGCAGGGCTTCAGACGGGTGAAGAAGCCTCTTTCTGCTGGTTGCAGGGAAGGGTGCCCATGTGGATTTCCTTCACCTTCCTTGGGCATCTCCCAGGGCACCTCTGCTGGGGATTCCAGCCCTGCCTATTCTCTTCACTACCATAACCCTAGGAGGAATGAGTACTCCAGCAGGCTCCAGGCTCAGGCACCAGCCCTGCCCCGAGCTTACCCTCCTTCCCATGCCACAGCTGCCCACCTTGCTGCCTGCCACCCTGCTGCCCACATCCATGCGCAGGCAGCCCTGAGCACACCACAACCCTGGCCCACACACCTCCCTGCCCCATCGCTCTAGCATCGATGCCTGCATGTGCCCTGCACGTAACCCTGCCTCGGTGGGACTCCCTGTCACCAGTGCAGGGACACTGCCCTGCAGGCACACAGCCACACAGCTGCATGCCACATGCTGTCCCTACAGCCTAAGCAGGACAGTGGCTGGTGAGTACCTGGCACTCAAATGGATGCCTGTATCCCTCAGTGGACACAGCCTGGTCACGGTGCCCTCTACCCACTCTGCTCAGGGCTGGCAGGTAAATGTCAGCTTATTTTTATCTGCTCCCCCATGGGGCAGCTGTTCCTTCCATTTGGCTGAGCAGATGTACCTCCATTTCCCATCCCGCTGGGGACCAGGGTTAATCTCCCTTAAATTCACCTTCCCCGCTTCCCGGAGCTGCCCTCCCTGGGGCTGAGCAGTGGGGGATCACAGACTAATCCTCCTGAAATGAGCCGGGCTGCGGTGGGCTCTCACCATCACAACGCGGCGGCTTCTGAGAACATCACCTGCGGGTGGGGAAGGCCAGCTCCCCCACCCTGGCTGGCAGGGGCTGCCTCCTGCCCACAGCTGAGGCAGGCTGCACGGGGCCGGGCTGGCTGTGGAGGATGGAGAAAGCACTGAGGTCAAGCAGGGATGTGTTACGGGGTTTGCTTGGTGCTGGCTCACTGTGGGGCTGGGGACACGGGACTTGGAGGGTGACCCAGGCAGCACTGAACAGCATCAATGCAATGCGTAGCCAGCAGCACAGGTAACGGGGCTACAGCTGAAACACCCCTGGTGAGCACGATCTGTGTAATTATATCTGTTTCTAGGGGTTTTCCTGGCCAGTGCAGTCTGAGATGCTGCCGAGGGGCTGGCGTGGTGGCCGCAGCCACGCACTGAGTGATGGTGTGTGTAATAGCAGGGCTGGCAGGTAATAGCAGCCTTGGAGTCCATCAATAACCCTGCTTTCTGACTGATGCTGCCCTCCCCTCTCCTGGCACAGCAGGTGATTAGTCACAGCAAAGCTTGCCACCTTCCCCACCGTGCTGGTACTGGTAGCGCCAGAGCTTTTGGTGGGACCAGTGCAGGTCACCCAGGCACCCTCACCTTCCTTCACTCCCACCTCTGTGCTTCAGATGTGAGGGGGTATTTTGGTGTTCTATTAATGGATTTACCTCCTTAAATTATTGATCAGAATTTATAGCCAGAGCTGCCAGTGTAACAACAGACTTTCTCAGGAATCGGTCTGTGATTCTGCACAGGAGATCGGGGGCAGCAGGGAGGGTGGGGGGAGAGCTGGCCGGGCTGGGGGCACAGCACAGGGCTGGGCATGGGGGGCAGCATGGTGTGGGGCTCCCCAGGTACCCTGCTCACCTGCCACCTCTGCTGAGCTGTCTCAGGATGATGCTCCCAGTGCTTTTCCTCTGTGAATGCCAAGCCCAGGCCCTTCCTTCCCGGCTGTCAGGTGCCAGCAGACCCTGGGCAGCCAGCGGGGATGGCACCGCTATCTCTGCCGCCCAGCCGCTGCCTGCCTGCTCACACCCAGCTGCCTGCGGGAGCATCTGTGCTCGAGCTCACCTCTGTGAATTATTTAAAGCTTCCCCGGGTGCAGCAGGAAGACGATAATGTCGGAACCAGGGATGGATGGGGAGCTGGAGGTGTGGGGCAGCCAGTGGGGAGCTGTTTCTGTCAGTGCTTGGCGTCTGTGCCACCCCCTGGACAGGCCCCTCTGCAGCCAGGCTGGCTTTGGGGACGGGGCTGACCCCACCAGAGGAGCTGGCATGGGGCTACAACACTGGAGCTGGCAGAGGAGATGTGACCAACACAGGAGAGGAGCGTATTGCCCCCACCCATGAACACCCAGGACTACCCCCAGGGGTGCAGGCAGGCAGATCATGCCCGCAGGCAGGGAGCTGAGGCAGGCAGAAGCGGCAGGGCCACGCAAGGTGCCCTGGTGCGGGGAGGGCAGGAGGGGCCGCGCAGGTGGGGGAGCCCCAGGTCCTCTCAAGGCTGATTGCGGATCCGCCTGGCAGGGGATGCGGAACCAGCCGAAATAGCGGATTTAATTATCTCCGTGGAGCAGCGGGAAACCAGCAAGTGGGGAGGGGGTGGTGGGTACACGGGGACGGGGAGTCTCAGAGGGGGGCCAGTAAGGGCTTGATCTAGCAGGGCCATGCCCCCCACAGCAGCCACCCACTGCTCCCACGCCAAGTCCCCTCTCCCGCCTCCCCTGCAGGAGGGGCACAGCCCTGTGCTGCAAAGCCACCCCCCTAGTCAGGGTACCCAGGCAGTGCTGGGGACCCCTCGGCCATGTACTCCCCTGCAGCCCCCTCCCCAGCCCCAGCCCTGCTCAGTATGCTGCACGCTCCCTCTGGGCACTGGGCAGGAACTCTTCATTTCACACATCGTTTCCTGCTGCTGCTGCAGAGCCACCTGCAGTCCCACCCCTTTCCCCCCTCGGCTGCCCCCCATTTCCACCTCCTCAGCATCAGCCCCTCAGCTGGCCCTGGGACTGCTCGGTGCACACCGATGTCTGTGTGCCCTGGGCACCGCCCGTGGCTACCACACCCTGTTTGTCCCTGGGCACCGTCCCTTTGTCACCACCTGCCCTCCCTGTACACTCAGCACTAATCCCTGGCACCATGCCCCATCCCCTCCGTGCTGTCCCCTTATCACTGCCTGCCATCCCTGTCCCCTTGGCTTCTCCAGTCCTCCCCCCTCTCCTCCCCCCCGGGCTTGGTCCCTCTCCTTGCCAACAGATGCTCCCCATTGCCAACCCAGCCAAATTACCCCTGCCTGCCCTGTGCTGAGCCCTGGCTGGGAAAATCCTGCCATCCTCCCAAGAGATGGGCCCTGGCATCCCAGCCAGCCTGGGCTGGGTGTGCTCCTTGTTGCCCTGGCTGCTGCAGCACTGAGGTGTGCCTGGACACGGGGGCTCACAGGTTTGGAAGAGTTAACAGGCAGGGCTGGCTTGCCCACCTCACCAGGCAGCCAGGCAGCAGGGGCTGGGAGGTGAGGGAGCGGCAAGAGAAACCGGGAGTGATCAATACCGTGTGCTGGAGCCGCGCACAAATCGCAGCTCGGGGCCATAAATCTCCCTCTCGTCACAGGCGATGAGGATGAGAGGGGAGCTTATCTCCCAGCCACCGCTGCCAGCCCTTCCTCCCACACGTGCCCCACCGCACACCGCTGCGGGACCGCCGAGCCAGCCGGGAGCGGCAGCCGCCCGCCCTGCCAGGACCCCCTGGCCCTGCAGGGGCCGGTGGGGCAGCGGTGCGGGGGCTGGCAGCTCCCGGCTGCGGGTACAGCCGGGCTACATCCCCAGGGAGTGCCTTTGTGGGAGCGGGCGCGCGGGTTCAGCTGAGGGCTGGAGGCCAGGGTGATGGGCTGGCTCTGGAGGAGACATCCCAGCTCGGCTGAGGCAGCCCTGGCTCTCTGGCTGCTCCTGCCAGACACCTGGGATGAACCACCCCGAGGTGAGCGTCTCCTGCCGGCCCCCCTGGCCTCGGCCACCTTGGCAGCAGGGCTCAGCAGCAGCATCTGCTGCTCTTCCTCACCCACCCCTCAACACAGCGGTGGGGCTGCGGCTGCTCAACTTTCTGCAAGGGAAGCGCAGCATAGGGGGACGTCCAAGGGCCTGGGGAGGGACAGACAACACCAGGGGCTCAGCAGGGTCCTCAGGAGTGCTTCCAGTGTTCCATGTGTTCCTTTCCAAGCCAGATGCTGGCTGATCCCCATCAGAGCACCAGACGCTCCAGGCAGGCTCGGACCATGGGCACGTGGCAAGCAGCCTGCCACTGGCGTCTGGCCGGGATCAGTTTAATCCGTCCAACCCGAGGAAATCCAGCTCAGCCAGTTCTGGAAAGCACTAGCGCCTGGAGCAGCAGGCAGGCAGGCTGTGCTCACAGCCCCATCCCAACCCTGGCCAGCCTCCAGCTGTCCCGGTACGGCATGGCTGGTCACTCGCTGGAGCTGTTAGGCCAGAGCTGCTCTCACTGCAGCTGGCTCCGTGCAGGCAGGCTGCTGCCCTGAGCATCCCCCAGCTCAGCCAGCACACATTCCTTGTGCCCAGAGGAGGGCACACATGCTGCCGCTTGCACTGGTGCATGCAAGCCCTGTCTGGCAGAAGCCCTAAAGCCCAGTCCTGTGCAGGCAGCGTTGGGCACTGGTGCCCTGGCCGGGGGAGGACAAGGACCCATCACTGGGTGCTGCTCAGACCCAAGCAGAAGGCAGTTCTGGCTGCCAGGGGCTGCCAAGAGCCTGGGCTGGCATGGGTGATGTGTCACTAGCCCAATGTGGCATTAGCCATGAGCTGAGCCCCCGAAGCAGGCAGGGCTGGATGCCAGGACCCTGTGCCTCCCCAGGATCTCCCAACCAAGCCTGCCCAGGAGCAAAGAGCTGTGCAGTCAGCAGCTGAGCCAGGATTGATTTATTGATCTGGCTTCCATAGGGGCGGGAGCTGGGAGGGGCTTGGGCTTTGATCAACCTCCCGCAGATGAGGCAGACATCAAAGGCTGGTGCGTGGGCAGTGGTGGACTCTCTCTAGGACAGTGAGGAAATCTGGTTCCTGTCCTGCTGGGCACAGCCTGTGCTGGTGGCCCAGATGCCCATGGGGAGCTGGGGCTGGGCTTGGGCAGCCAGAACCAGTGTCCCCACCCTTTCTGGTGGTGCTGGGGAGAGGAAAGGGCTGGCAGGGACCCAGGCATCCCTTGATGAAGCTGATCCCTAGGGAGGCAGGGGGTGCCCTGAGGGTGGGCAACCAGCCTCCCTCTCTGTGCTGCTGGCACTGGGGCATCCGTCATCCCTGGGAGTAACAGCAGATTGGACTGCAGCTGCATCCCAGGGGATGACGGGCAGTGGCATTGGGCATCATGGGTCCCAGGGCTGTGCCCAGCTCTGCCCTGAGGGTGAAGGAGTGGGAGAGGTGAAGGGAGCAGGGCAGATGTTAGTGCAGCTGCTAAGCAAGGGTGACAGGTGGGATAAATGAGCACGGGCTCTCCAGGGGCCAGTAAATTAGAATCAATAGGAAGCAGGAATAATTTATTTGTTTGATATCGCCTGTTAATTAACTGGGCTGATGTGTGTGATGGGGAGTGGAATGAACCCCTCCACCTGCTCAGCTGGTGCCTCTCTGTGGGGCTGGGAACGGTATGGGGAAGTCCCATCCCCAGCACCACAGCATCCGTCCCTACTCTCAGCAGTGGAGCAGGACAGGGACAGGAGGGCATGGCATGTGAGAACTCCCTGCGATGGCCTGACTGCCTGTGACAGTGCACAAGGTGGGGAAGGGATCATGCATGGGGATGCTGCATGACTGGAGGGCCAGCATTCCTGGTTCCCAGCATCAACCCTGGCTCAGCACCCCCTCCCTGCCCTGGGATGCTGCAGAGATCAGGGGCTTGGGGCTGCAGGCGCTGCCAGACCTTGGCTCCTGCACCTCCCTGGCTGCTGGAGCACCAGTGTGGGCCATGTGCACATCGCTAGCAGAGCGTCCCTCCAACTGAGGCCACCTCTGCAGGCTGCCTCCACATCCTCCCTCATCTGCTCTGTCCCCAGAGCAGCTGGTAGACACCCTGGCAGGGTGGCTGGCTGGGCACTTGCCCACGTGTTGCCTGCGCTCCCAGCACGCGTCCTTGGCTCTGCTTCGCCCGCATCCTGCTGGACTAGCATGTGTCCTTGGCAGCTCTGGTGAGAACAGATGCAAGCACAGCTGGCTGGAGATGTGTCCCAAGGCAGCTTCACCCTTGCCGGGGTGCAGGCACAGAGCCGTCCCCAGGCCCCTGCCAGCGGGGGGGCTAGCCTGCCCCTGCTCCAAGGTCCTGCCTCAGCCCTCTGGCCCCGGGCAGCACTATCACCTCCCTCTGTTTTTTTTTTTAAAGAATAACATTTCTGCTAAATACTTTAATCAGATTAGTAGCAGTGTGTCTGCAGTGCTGTTAAATCAATGCTCCCCAACACATCTCGGCGGCTAGAAATCAATTACTGTTTAAGCCGTGCCTTGGTCCCTGGCCTGCGATCAATATGGGAGATGTATTACTCTCCCAGAGTCTTTCCCACTAAAACCCTTTCATTTGTATAACAGGAGCTCAGGCAATATGCTGGTGCCCTCCCCTCCCGCCTGTTTGCTGGGGACCAGGCAGCCCCATCCCAGCCCTGTGCTGGACAGCTGCTAGGGATTAGCTGGCTCAGGGGCTCTGTGCCACCAAGTTGGGACAGTCCCTGCTCCATGGGGAGATGTGCAAGACCGGGTGTCTCGAGCCTCCATGGCTTCCTGGCCCCTGCTCCAGTGTGGCTGGATCCCCTGCCTGCCCCAATGCCTGCTGCCCTGGTTTCTGCCCATCACTGCATCCTTGACCAGGGCACTGTCAGACCCAGACATCTCACAGAGAGGGTAGTGCACCACCACTGCCCCTTGTGCCCCTGCCCATTCCCCAGAGCTTTGCCCCCCTGCAGCCCCCTCTTTCTACAGGGCTTTTTACCCCCTCCTCCATCCTTGTCCCATAATTTGGAGAGTGAGCTCCATTATTCATGATAAGGATCTTTAATTAGCTGTGAATATTAACAACTTACTCTGTAATTAATCATGCTTTGCATGCTGGGGAGAGGGTAGCTCCTACCACCACCATGGCTAAGTATGGGTGGGGAGAACCGCTCCAGCAACAGGGGCAGCTCTGGGGTTTCACCCCATCCCAGGTGAGATGAGAGGCAGGGGGCAGGTGGCATGGGGTGCTGAGCTGAGACCCTGCATGTGGGGCAGGTGCCACCAGCCTGTCCTACAGCTTTGGGGTCGGCACACCTACCTGCGCCATGGTGGAGAGGAACTGGCCCTCCATAAACACACTGGCAGCTTCCCAGCTGGGGGTCCAGCCTCCCACCCCAGGCCAGGGCTGAGGGGTGCTGTGAGGCACAGCGGGGTGCTGCTCCCACCCTGCTCCCTGCCCCAGTCCTGCTTCAAGAGCTGGAGCAATCTGGACTGTGCTGGAATCATATCCCCCCGCCCAGCTCCTGGAGGTGCTGGGTGAGGGATGAAAAGTGGCTTTCAAGGCATCACGTCTTCTTCTGCCCCATGCAGTGGGCTCTGACAGGCTCCAGGCTGTGTTCTGCCTGGGGACGGCTGAGCCAAAGCACCTGCCTGTGCACGGTAGGTCTGCATCTGCCAAATCGCAGCCTCACCCCTATGCAGCTGCACGTACCCTGCCTGAAGCAGGCAGGCATCGTCCTGCCTGCACATCGCCTCACAGCTCCTGCTGGCAGGAAATTTGCACAGTCCCAAGTCCTGCCTGGCTGCCGCAAATGTGGCTCCCACCTTCCCTGCACCAAGGGGAAAACGGAGGCACTGGGGCTGGCAGTGCAGGGGGAGCCCCCACGCCAGTATCATACGCCTGTCCCCATCCTGGCATGACAGGGACGTTCCAAGTGCTGGGTGGGATGCCAGGGCTGGCTGCCCCGGCTGCCCTGGCGGCGGGTGGTGAGCGCAGGCGCCTGCTGCCCGCTGGATTCCCCTGCCTGCCCATGCCAAGCGCTCCCACGAGGGCAGAGTTTGCTTAAACAGAGACAGATTTAACTATTTCCATTACAGCTAAATGATGAGGCCCATAAACTTTATGGCTCCGTGCGCGCAAGAGCAGCTCTAATGGCCTTCGCCATCTGGAGGAGACAGCTCCACGGGGGACCCGCCGCCCGCCCACCGCCAGGACCTGCGCGCCGAGCCAGCACCTTCCCGGCACCAGCAGTGGCGTAGGTCTGCCAGCACCGACGGGTGGTGTGATGCCACTGGTGCTCCGTGCAGGGCTGGCTGTGTTTGACCCTGCTGTGATCCTGCCATGAAGCAGATGAGCTGGATGTGGAGGTGGCCCAGTTAACACTAGTGCCTGTAGGGGTCCGCAGCCCCACCTGCATCCACACTGCAGCAGGGTGATGGGAGGGCACCCCGGGTGCCTCTTCTCCCGTTTGCCCCACTGCTCTGTGGGGGTGGGCTGGGGGTAGCTACTTGCTTTGGTCCTGCCTGCACCTCCAAATGCTGTGGCCTTCAGCACGCTCCCCGCCACTTCTGCGCTGGTGCCATGCCACAGGATCCGTTGCTGGCAAGCGCAGGCAGGCTGCCCGGCGAGGGTCTGTGCTCTGCCCGCCCGGCGCCCCTCAAAAGCCCCTTGCTGCTGCCCCTGCTGATTGTGGAGGGAGCGCAGGGGGGCTGTGGGGTGCCAGGACTTATGGCGGTATCGACGTGATCCATACAGGGATGCTGCTGGGCTGGCAGTCCAGGCAGGGTGCTGTGGGCACAGCCCTCTCCTCTGGAGGGGTGGAGGGACAGACAGGTGTAGGTGAGGACTCACAAACCATTGCTTCCATGCTGCTGATCTCTGATTTTTTGTGGCTTCCCATGGCAGCACCCCCAAGGTGCAGAGCATTCCCCCATGATCATGGGCTAGGCTTGCTGTGGGGCAGCAGGACTAGTGGGTGCGTGGCCGCACGGCCACTGCTGGCCAGGGCAGAAGGGCTCTGGGGCTGCCAGCTGCTGGCTCTGTGCTGCGAGTGAGGGCTGCTGGCACGGTGCTGCAGCAGAGGATTAGGTTTGGTGCAGGAGAGCCAGGCAAGATGCTTTGAAGTCTCATGAATATGAATCAGTGGCTTGGGGCGGGAGTGGAGGGTCTACAGCTAATCTCTCCCTTGCCATGGTGACAGGTGTGACAAACATCATGGTGGCCAGGAGGCGAGGGCAGAGAGCCGGCAGGGGACAAGGGATGGGGCTGTGCTGCTGGCATGAAGGTCATCCCTGGTGAAGGGAGGGCAGGTGGCTGGGGCATGCTGAGGTGCTGCACCCAGCGCTTTGCAGCACACCCCGCTGAGCCTCCCACATCCTTGCACCCACCCGAGCTCCCTGTCCCCCCACCCCAGCAGGGTGCTGTCCCCATGGATGCTGGCACCCTGCCAGGCTGTGGGTCCCAGGGAAGAGGTGGCAGTGCAGCCACTGGCAGTGCCTGGCTGGCTTGGCACTGAGGGTGCTTGGGCTTGCCACCAGTGGCCAGGCACGGAGTGAAGTGCAGGCAGGATGTGGCCCCTCAGGGCCAGCTGCGAAGGCAGCAGGCAGCTACCTCAGCTCAGCCCTGCTGGGTGCTTGGGCAGGGGTGCAGGCACAGCTGCAGCCAGGGGAACCACAGCTGGGGAAGGGAACCCCCCTGTCCCTGGCTCATGCCACCACCAGCCCTGCCCTATATGAGCCGTTAGAGCCCCCACGGGACCTGACTGCGTCCCATCGATCCAGGCCCCGGTGCCATCTGCTCAGCAGCGCTGTGTCCCTGCCTGCCATACCTTGGGCTCCATGGAGATGTCATGTTTGGGTCCACTCCTCCTGTGACAGCCTGAAGCCTTCGGTGCTCTCCTAGGAGACAGTAACTAGAGCGGACGCTTGTTCCTAGCAGGACGTGACTGGGGCTTGCAGAAGAGTCTCAGAGATCAATTTGGAAGTTGTTTTGATGCTCTCCTGGTTGCAGGATGGTGGTGGCAGTTGCTTGCTTAGCCCAGGGGACTGTGCATGGACAAGCACTGGCTGGCAATGCACAGTGGGGCTCAGGGAAACTGTTTGGGCTGATACAAGCCACACAGCAGGCTGTCAGCTTTGCAGCCCTGTGAAGGCTGTGGGTGCTGGCACTGAAGCTACTGTTTGCTCTGAGGGGTGCCTGGAGCTGTCCTCTCTCTCCCAGTACCCATGGCCTGGGATGCTGTGCCTCCAGAATGGGGCAGAGCGGTGAGCAGGGGATGACGTCCCCGTCCGGAGTGCTTGCCGGAGGACAGGCAGCAGAGAGCGAGGGTTGAAGCGACGTCATGGCAGGAAGGCACACAAATGCAGAGCAGATGTTTAATTATCAGCACAGTGTTTTTGGATCCCTGGAAATCTCTGCATCCAAATGTAGATATTTTATGAGAGCATACACTTCTGCTGAGAGCTGGAGCTGTAACACAGTGCCCACAAGCCAGTCACTCCACCTCCCCACAGACGGTGTATCGCCGGGCCAGCGCAGTTTGCCTCTGCTGTGGATGTGGCACCCATGGGGCTGGAGCTGGGCTAGCGAGAGCGACCAGGAATCGTGTGCAGCTTTTAGGGATGAAGCGCTGCTGCAGACTTGCAGCCCCAGAGGCACAGCCCTCTATCCATCCTACTGCATCCTGCTTTGCACGGACACGCTGGGGTGCAGCGCCTGGCTCCAGTGCCCAGTCCAGAGCCCAGCCAAACACAGGGGAAAAGAGGTGCTAGAAACTGCCTTCTCCTTATATCCATCACTTCTCACAGCTGGTCCCTATTGGCCCAGGCAACTTGTAGACATTTCTTCTAGTCCTTTGAGATCTTTGAGGTCTCTCTTTTATACTGTGAGAATTGCTGGGTGTAGGCGTGCATGTCATCCCTGCGGACAGATTGTCTCTCCCATATCTCACATCCCTCCCGTGGCCCTTGGCTGTTCTCTGGCATGCCTCAGGCAGGTGGAGGGCTTTGCTATCAGCAGAGCAGGAGCTGGGGGAGGGCACAGGCAGGGCAGGCAGTGGAGCCACCCAGGGCTCCAGGCTGGTCCAAGCTAGGCATACTGCTTGCCTCTTAGCTGCTGGAGGAGTTGGAAAGGCTGTCTGTCGTGCCGCAGGCCATGTGCCGCTGTAGGTCCCTCGAGACAGGGACGTGCTGCAAGCCCCTTGAGACACTGCAGCTTGAGGCTGCAGCCAGACATGGGGCTTTTCGGCACAGACCCTAGTGCTTTGTCTCTGTAGTAGCATCATCCAGGCAAGTGCTGGCTGAGGCCAGCCCGTCTCCCTGGCTGGGCACATGGGCACAGGGAGCCCAACTGTGCCAAATAAAGGAGTCAGCAAGAAAAAAGTACAGGCTGGTCCCCACCCACAGGGCAGAAAGTGTTGAAGACCCCTCTCCAGAATCACCACAAGACCTCTGCAGCCCAGGGGAGCCCCCCATGCCAGGGCTTTGCCACAGGAGTGGGTTCAGCACTGGGGCATTGGGCCACCCTGAGTGTCCCCAGCTGGTCCCGCAAAGCTGCTGGGGGGATGCCTGTGATGAGAAAGGGATTTCCAACAGCACATCAGGGATGCTGTTGGTCTCTCCCCGGCGTGGCCAGCTCATCCCAGGCAACCCAGCCTGCCCTCCCTGCTTCACAGTCACCATGTCCCCTGAGGCTGTAAACATTTTGGATTCCCTGTCTTGCCTGCTCAGGCACCTTACAGATTCAGGGCATGTTGCTGTCTTAAAATCTATCAGGTTTCCTGTCACCTCCCGGGTCCCATGAATCTGCAGGCTGGCGGTGGCGCTGGGACTGAAATGACCCTGCAGGGGAATGGCTCTGTGCACCCCCTGCACTACCTCTAGCTCCCAGTGCCACTCCTCAGCCTGCAGGTTTGTAACAGCCCCCAACCCATGGAAAACTGCTCCAGCCCTGCGGAGGGGAGAGCAGTCTCCAGCATGCTGGAACTGGCTGCTCTTCCCTGGCTCAGCCAAAGCTCCTAGGGACATCCTGGACCTTGGGTACCACCTCCAGCTGTGGCCAGCGCTGCGCCCTGGCTGCCAGCTCTGCCGGTGGGCTCAGAGCTGGGGCAGGCAAAGGGCCCATCACTTCCGCCAGCCTAATAAGCCAGGACTTAGAGGCCGGGACATTTTTCTTGCTGCTGTCATGACGCTTGGACACGCCAGCTGAATCCCTGCCCTCGGGGAGGGGGGAATTAGTGATGCTGTGCGTTCCAGAGCCCTGCCAGGCGGCACGGGCTACACACACAGCCGACAGCCCCAAACCCTCATAAATCTCCCTCGCACGGCCCATGGCTCACCTAAGTAGATTTGATTTGTCAAATATTAAAATTAATTTAGGAAGGAATGGTGGCCTGTGTGTGTGCCCTGCTCTCCGGCCTTCCC
This sequence comes from Falco cherrug, assembly GCF_023634085.1. Lineage (NCBI taxonomy): Eukaryota > Metazoa > Chordata > Aves > Falconiformes > Falconidae > Falco > Falco cherrug. The sequence continues at coordinate 25,516,658 of NC_073704.1, read as the reverse complement.
CCCGCTGCCACCTCTGCTCCTGCCCAATGCATCATCCCCAGCCCCACGCTCTCACCCGAGCCCGGGCACCAGGAGCCGGGATAAATCATCCTGCTGCCGTGCTCGAAGATGAGCCGATTGCTTGCTTGGCGGCAGGGGATCACAGGGGAAATCACACCGCGTGCCGCCCGCTCCGTGCCGGGGGCGGGGGAGACGCCACGCTTAGGCAGAGATTTATTTATTTGATTTTACTGGGCTGGGATTTTTTTTTTTTCATCTCTCAAACGCCCACCAGGGAATTGCAGCCACTGGAATATTAATGCCACGCAGGACACCAGCTCGTTAAAATGTCACCTGGCTGTAATTTCTCCTGTGCTTATTATTCCCCAGGGAGCGCGAGCTCCCATCCCTCCCTGCCTGCGGTGGTCCCGGCACGCGGGGCAGCCCTGCCCGTCCCCTTTGCCGCAGCACAAGCACTACTCCATCACGTCACCCAAAATGTTCCTGGCCCTCTTCCACCACCGCAGAGGTGGGCTGCACCGCCTCCGGCATCTCCTGCTGAGCTGAGCCCCAGGGACCGATGCTGGGAGAGGCCTATGCCACCGGCCAGCGCCAGCATGGTGCAAACCCAGCCTGGCCAGCGCGAGGGACGAGGGGTGCCAGTGTGGGCAGGGTGGGGACAGGCAGGAGGTCGGCCAGTGGGCAGTGCTGGCATGGACTGGGGGCAGGGTGGCACAGGGAACAGCTGCCTTAAGGAAACTTTGGCTCAGTTCCTGCAAATTAATGTTTTTTTCCCAAACAGTTTCCTGGCGCTAAGCGCGACGCGGGGAGCAATTATCTTTAGTGTCGATGTTATTACCATAAAAATTGCATTGAGGACTTTTCTCCTCCGATTAGAAAGTTAACGATCATCACTGCCTTCATTGTTCCCCGCACCGTGCTCGCTCTAATAAAGAGTCTGTGCACTTTACTTTTCACTTAGCATGAAAATTACCCAGCTGCTGCTGTGCACGGCTGTGCAGCCCCCACGCTCACCTCCCAGTGACGGGCCCTTAGCAGGTACTGGTGGGGAGCAGCCTCTGGTACGCTGGGGCTGGATGGGCTGACCTGCAGGCTTCCATGTATGGCGAGGGCCAGGGGTCAGCTAGGAGCAGGGGTTGCCAGCATCAGGGCTGCCCGCCCCACGTGTGTGCCATGGGAGTACCTAAGGATCTTTTCCATGTGCTCTCCTCCAGGGATCTGCTGTCAACATGACCATCTGATGGGCATCCCCAGCCCACCAAGCCCCAAATCTGTGGGGTATCACCCCTGCTCCCCTTACCAAAGTCTTGGAGTGGCTGGGATGGGCCTTGCCATGGAGGTCGCATTCCCAGCATGAGCCTCCGCCACGGCTGAGCTGAGGGTCCCTCCCGGCCGTGCTCTCATTACCTCTCAAGGACAGGGGGTGAGGGGTGAGCCCTGCTGCTGCCAGCTGCTTGCCTGCCCTGGCATGCAGGCAGCACAGCATCGCTGCTGACAGCAAGCCGGCGCTGTGCCTGCCTGTGGACATCCAGGCTCTGGCACTCGCCGTCAGTCCCACTGCCTGTGATTTTCACAGGGAATATTTGTATCATTTTGCTCGATACCGGCATAGCTATTTAAATTCTCCAAGTGCTGTAAAAATCTTAGCTAATCTTCAGAGAGCTTTTTTTTTTTCTGAAGCTCTTCATTACTCCCTAATTGTTCAAACTTCTCTTCTTTTCCTTCTGATTAAAAGCAGATTTTAAAAGTGCAGTTCAGTTTCTCAGCTATTTTCAAGTCAAATGGATTCCATCCCCCTCTCCATGTATTAATAACCTGTTCTCGTGCATCCCCCAGTGAGCCAGTAAAAGCCCTTCTGAGCAGAGACAAGGTGACAGCAGTGCTCCAGAGGGAGCGATTGGAAGGGGGTTACAGCTTGGAGGGAGAGAGATCCATCCATCCAGCTATCTATCATCCACCCCGCTATCATCCATCTACCGGAGAAATAACATTTGCAATTCCGCTTTAGCTCTTCCTAATAATCATTAATTTTTTTTTTTTTTTTTTGCCTTCCCAACCTGTAACAGGAGGAGATGCAAGGGTTTGGGGTGTGGGCAGCTCTGTGGGGCTTGGGGGTGTGAGAGGAGGGGGGTACGGTGGGGTAGAGGGGTGGGTTGCAGAGGCTGGTGTGTCTGCATGCTGGTGTGCAGGATGGTTGTTCAGCTGTGTAGCTAGATGAGGGGAAAGCAGGAGAACCCGGTGCTGGCCCCCAGAGCATCCTGCAGCAGGAGGGAGGGTGCCAGGCTGGAAAAGCATCTTTCTGAGGGGACTGCGGGATGCAGGGACTCTGTGGGTGAAAGGCAGGCATGGTGCTGCCCCAGGCTCTGCTCCTGCCCAGCAGGGTGAGCCTGGTGCCAGTCCTGGGTGCACATGGTTCAGTGTGGTCAGAGAGCACCCAAAGGTGCAGCATGCATCATCCTCTCACTGTCCCCTGGGACTGGCCCACAGAGTCCCACTGCCCCTGGCTGGTAATGCAAGCCCCACCCCTGCAAAGCCCTGTCCCCCAGCCCAGCTGGCCTGCCACTGGAGAGAGGACAGTGATGGATTGCAGCACTTACACATCTTCCCAGGGAGGAAATGCCAGGTCCTGCAGGGTTCCGTCAGCTGTCCGGCTGCAGCCACGCTGGGGAGCAGGTGCTGGTTTCCAATGAGCGGTGCAGAGGGCAGGAGGGAGAATCCTGGGTGCCGATACCCAGCCCAAGCGCCTTCCATCTCTTAGGCACCTTCCCTCCTTTTAGTTACCACCACACAACCTGCCTTGGGCAGGGAAGCACCATAAAGGTGCCTGAAGGAGACCCCAGCACGACTCAAGGGAATGAGCTTCTGAGGTTAATGATCCCGCTCTCCAGGGAGCTTCAGACCTGCCTTCATGTTGGTTTGCACCATCTTCAAGCCATGTGCTGCTCTTAGACCATCACATGCCAGTGCCAGTGATGATAACATTTTAGAGCTTGTGAGCCATCAATTTGGTCACCAGGGTTCCTCAGACCCAGGCTAAGACATTCCTCTGCAGCTCTCAGCTTTGATGTCCTGGAAAGGTACACCGCACCCTTGAATCCCCAGCCACATCCATGGCAAGTCCAAGATGTCCCCTGAGCCCTGCTGGAGAGGACTCCTCTTCAAAGGTCTCCTCATCCCTCTGGATAACTCAGGCCACCCTTCACGCTTCCCATGGAGAACAGCAGGGCAACAACAGGGATCTGATGGGGCTGAGAGGCAGGAGGGCCGGGGGAGTTACCAGAGGCTTGCATCAGCACTTGGGAGAGGCTGCAGGCAGGGTCCTCCACACCAGGGTCAAACCTGCAGGTGATGCCAGCATGCTCATGGCTGTGGCCATGCCATAGGTGGAGGGATGCTGGTGGCCCAGGCATGGGGAGAGCTGCTGTGCACCAGGGTACCAGCATCACCTCAGCTGGCCTGTCCCGGCAGATGGCAGCAGGGACGCATCACAGCCTGGCAGCGCATGGGGACCTGCCTCACACCCCGACCTTGGAATAATCTTCAGTAGGATTAAGAGCTTAAACGTATCTGTGTAATTGCCAGGCCCCTGCTGAGCTGGAGTGTGAGTGCCAGCACAGGGAGGCAATGCCCAGGCATGCCTCTCTTCCTCCTGCTGCCTGCTGCTGCCTGCTGCCACTGCCACCACTGCAGGCACCACTGGGAGCTGCCACCCCGAGCACGGGTAGCTGGGTGCAGGCAGGTGGCTCAGGAGGAGCGGATACTTGACATGGAAAGAGATGATGCACAGGCACCACTGGGGAATGGACTCCACAGTAGGCTCCAAAGGAGGACGCCGAGTGTGCAGAGAGCCCTGGGTGTGCTGCCCACACCTCCCTGGCACCCCTTTGGTCCTCACAGGCGCCTCTCCAGGCACCCCTCTGGCACCCACCAGCTCTACGCTCAGGGATGGATATGGGGCTGCCCCTGTGTACCTTGAGGAATAAGGAGGGTTGGCCAGGATGCTGGGGGCCAGGGGACTGTGTCCTGCACGGCTGAGCCTGCCTGGGTGGATGATTTAGAAGGATTTGTTCCCCTGCCCAGGGGGAGCAGGGCACATGCCTGTTGGCGTCTGGAGCTGTGGGATGCTCAGCGTGGATTTTCAGCACCCATCTGCAATCAGATGTTCAGGCTTGGCAGAGGTGCCAGGGGGTCTCAGACACCCCTGAGGGGCACCCAGGCAGCACTGGGCTAGGGACACCCAGAGCACCAGTTTGGCCCCTGCCCAGCCATGCCAGGGAGGTGCCAGCACCCTGGTCCTGGCCCGTCCGGCTGGTGCAGGGCTTGGCACAGAGCAGGGAGCTGCCATCCCAGCCCCCTCCCTGTCTGCCTAATGGTCCCTGACATTTAAATGAGATTTAGTGCTCAGCCCGATGCTGAATATTCATGAGCCCATGCGGCCCTGACAGCCCGGCTGGGGCTGCTCTCATGATTAATAATTTGTTTTTCCCTTTACTGTAAACCTCACCTGCACTCGCTCCTTGCTCTGGCACTGCCAGCCCCATTGCTGCTGAGAAGCACCCATGCCTTTGCCCAGTGGGTCCTTGGCCTCCCTGCCTGCTGTGGGGCATCTGCTGCAGGGCCGGGCAGCCCCCCAGGGACCCAGCCAGGGGGTGAGTGGCATCTGCCAGGCTGGGAACCCCTTCATTGCTCTGAGTGGGCCAAGCCCTGCACAAGGGAAGCAAGCATCCTGCCTGCTCCTGGCATGGAAGCAGCCCTGGATGCCCAGCCTCTGCAAAGGAGCCCTGGAGATACTGCACGGGCCACCCCAGGGAGCAGTCTGCAGCCCACAGCAGTGCTGTCCCTTGCCGCCTCCCTGTGTCCCGAGCTGAGTGTCAGCACAAGCCCATGGTGGTGGGTCCTGGAGTAATTCCAGTTGCCCCCAAATAGAGACACCCTGGAGAGACACAACCAAGTCCTCTCGCTGTTTGCATGCTAGGCTCCATCTCTGTTGGCACCAGCCCAGGCAGTGCCGAGGCTGCTGGGCTCTCCTGGGTGGAATGGCAGTGGGCAGGCAGTCCACAAGCCCAGCATCTGGGACCCACTTTTGGTGCTCTTTGTGTGGTTTGTGGCTGGTGCAGGTGTTCCCGCTGCAAACCCAGCACAGCAGTGCCCAGCCCTGCCTCAGACACTCTGCCCTCCCTTGCATCCATGCCCAAGGTCACTGCTCCCAGGACCCTCACCTCCCATCTCACTGCCCGCCGGCTGCAGTGTGGAGGTGTGTGCAGTGACATGACCAAGCGGGACCAGCCCCAGGGAGGTCCCATGGGACCTGGGAGGGAGCCGTCTCCCCTCCAGCTCAGCAGCTTGGCTCCGGCAGCTCTGTGCAAATTGCATAAATATTCATGGCCAACCGAAGGAAATGTGACTGTCCCGGCTGATTATATGCGCCCGTCCTGAAGGCTGCAGCTGCTCCCCAGCTACTGCCGGCCGAGCACCTGCCTCACGGTGAGAGGCAGCGAGGGCACCCTGTGCTGCCCACCTGCAGCATGGCATGGGACACGAAGCTGCTGGCACCCCACACAGGGCTGGAACAAGGGCTATGGACTGGGGACATGCTTGTCCTCAGCCCTTCTGCAAGCTCAAGCCAAGGATGAAGCTTTTCCAGAAAAGGTCCCAAGATACCGAGGGACTTCCCAGGGTGTCCAGCCAGCCTGGCTACTGGGCTCAGGGACTCTCCTGAGTGCAGTCATGGAGTGCCCATTCCCCGGTGACATGTCACACCCACTCTGGTGACACTGGCACATTCAGTGCTGCCTGTGCTCCCCAGTGCTTTGGGCAGATGTGGGCAGTGAGTAGGACAGAGCTCCCGGGAGGAGCCCAGGGAGGCAGCCCAGCTGGGATCCCCCCACGCTGCAGAGATTAATCCCCTGCAGACCTGAGCAAGGTGCTGGGCTAATAGCCTGATTTATTCCTTCCGTCTCTCTGGAGCACGCGAGGTTCCCCACTGTGTCCTGAACGACCTCATGCATAATACCATGAACAATCCTATTAACGCCGCCCTGCCACGCACTCCCTGCTTAGCGCCGCCACTCGCCAATGCAATTTCCCCATGATATATGGGAAAAATAATTGAACTATATTTGAAAATATATTGAAAATTACAGCTCGCACCCGGCGGGATTTATAGGGGCCATATTTCACAAAACCACAGCCCTGCACACCAAGGCACCCGGTGCTCCCAAAGAGAGACCCATGGTCATGGTGGGTGCATGCCCAGGGCAGACAGCGGGGGGATGGGTCCCACCACCCTCATGAGGCTCAGCGTGTGCCCATGGGAGTCAGTGCAGGGCACAAGGGGGTTCTGGCACAGCCCTGTGCCCTGGGAGCAGGGTCAGGGTGCCATGGGAGTGGGCGGTGGGTGCAGTAGGCATGGAGCACCCAGCTGCGCCTGTAGCCGAGGCAGCAGCTGCAGCCACGGGTGCAGCCATGTGGGCACAGCTGCTGCCAGCCAGAGCTGGGCTGAACTTAATCCCCTCCCAGCGGGAGAGAGGAAACGCTCCTGGCATCACGCTGCCTGCTCAGCTGCATGGCTCTGCTCACCATGCCAGGTGGCCAGTTAGCCGGACACCGGTGTCCCCTTGCCTGCCACAAGGTGTCCCCTCGAGGGGCTGGTGGCTCCCTGGCCAGGCGAGCCCCCATGTTGAAGGAGGCAGGAAGGGGTCTGAGAGCTCTGCACAGAGCTTTGAGACCTGCAGCCCTCTGCAGCCACCCCTCTAGCCACTTCGGCCCTGGTGCTGCCCTGCCTGCAGGATGGCATTGCCCTGCCTGGCTCTGGATGCCCGACGGAGTGACGGTGGCGGTGGCTTCGTGCCCAGGGGACATGTCCCTTCCCTCCTCATGCCCACCTCTGCCTCTCACACAGCCCCCCTGCTCCCTGCCCACATGCCCCGGGCACCCCTGCCCCAGCCCCCCCAGCCTAGTTGCCATGCCAGGCACGTCCTTGGTACCGTGGGTGCTGCTGGCACAGGTGCCTCGGGGAACATTAATCTTTAATTTCCTGTCAAAGCCTCTCGCCGGAGAGAGCACGCCTGGTATGGGGGTGCAGCAGATGCCCACTCTGATCGGGGGCTGGGAAGCAGGCTGCTCCAGGACACAGGGGGCTCAGCTGGGGCACCCAGACCTCCACTGCATCCCGCAGCTGCACAGCCCTGTGCCCGAGGCGGGCAGGGGAGCAGCATCGGCAGATGTGCGCCCCTGCATGGGGAGGAAGATGAGAGAGGTAGTGATGCTGCCCAGATGGAGAAGCTCCCCCGGGGCCACTGGCTGCCCAGGCTGGGCAGAGTGCTGACCGCGGGAAGCCCACCTTCTCCCTGGCCCTGGCTGACCCGGCTGTCCTCGTAGCTGCCCCTGCTACGCATGCAGGGATGGGGCACATTTGCGAGCAGCTCTTAGGGCCTCGGAGCTGGAGAGCCTTCATTGCTGCAGCCCATTGAAGGGATCCCAGGGCATCGTCGTCTGGAGGAAACTCCCGGCGTGCCCTGGGGAAGGGGAGCTATAAATAGCTGCACAGCGAAGGGCGGAGGGAGACTGTTTGGGAAGCCGTTTTGTGATCGGAACAAAGAAGAGGCGTCTTTGCACTTGCTCTTCATTAGCTGCCTTCCTCTGGCTGGCCGGGCCAGGATGCGCTCGCATCGAACGACAGCAGGATGTAGCTGCCGGTGTCAAGGACGCGAACAATAAGGGCTTTAAATAGCAGCGTTGCCTTTGAAACCCGCTTGCCTGCACCAAAGATGGAGCCTGGGAAAATTGTGCGGCGCGAGAAGCCAGGAGATGTGGGAACGTGGGTGCCCTCGCTCCCAGGAAGGGTCCCCCACAGTGCCACGGCTGCTGCCTGTGGGCAGGCAGTGCTGCAGCCAGGACACACAGACACCTGCCCAGGAACGACCTGGGATGCCTGGGTAGATCCATCCAGCTCCTCCAGCAGCTCCCAGAGCAGCAGAGTTCAAATCTCCCCCTGCATTGTCCCCTGCATCCCTAGGCGTGTGGTTAATTAGTAGCACCTCCCTGCGCTGCCAGAAAGGTGTCCCTTGGTTGCTCCTGCTTTCCTCTCCCTCTGGCTTCAGGGCTCTGATCTCTTCCCACCTTCCTTCAGGAGATGAAAGAGCCCTGTGGAGGCTGACAGCGGTGTCCCTGCCATGCCCGGCACAGAAGCAGTTTTTCATCCTTTCCAGGATAAGCCAAACAGCCAAGTGGCATCCAGCAGTGCCAGCAGGGATTTGGTGCCATGTGAGATGGAGGAAGAAGGTGGTCTGCTGTCTTAGGGAGCCCAGGTCCATGCTGTGCCAGTGCAGGTCGTCCCCAGCCCTGGGTAGGGCATGGCGTTGGGCACCCAGGAGCTGCACATTAGGCTGATGCAGAGAGATCGGAGCCGGTGGGCCACGTGCGGGCACGTGCATGTGCACGGGGGGGGCCGGCTGCGCGTATTAGCAGGCCCTTAAATCAACACAGCACTTCAGACAGGAAGGAAATAGGCTTTGCCGACGGCAGGAGCGGCACTTGCTTTGTGCACATTACAGAACATCAGGAAAATGTCAAATTTACATAAAAATGATACAAACTCATTGGAAGAAACATGCATCCAATTATCGGCCCCAGCGCTGACACGGCTCTGCAGCCAGAGGCTGGCCGGCCGGCTGGCTGCAAGGGACCCAGCCCTGGGGCACGCATTTCATCTCTGGGTGTTTAACATCAAAGCAGCAAACAGGCTCGGCTCTGCGGGCCACCCTGCTCGCCTGCTCCCTCCCGCCAGCTGCCTGCTGCTGCACAGCCCCGGCACGACGGGTGCAGGGCAGGGGGCACGCCGGGTGCACGGCTGGGGTGGGGGCTGGTTCTGCTCCTGCCAGGGAATGGTGGGGAAGGGGCTGTGCGGCTGCAGCACCCCTGTATGGCAGGGGCGTTGGGGAAGTGGAGGCACCGCTGAGCAGCCCAGAGTAGCAGCGCTGGAGAGCCTGCTCACGCAAAACCCCTTCGGAGATTTTGCTGGCACAGCATTGAGATCCCGTTCCTGGCTCTGTGCCAGGCTGTGCCGGTGGCCCTTTCCCTCCTTCCTGCTCCTGCCTGTCCACCAGCGTCTCCAGGGCTAGGAGAAACCACATCTGACACATGCCTCCTGTTGTGGCCCCACAGCTGGGCAGCGTGAGCTGGGCATGACAGCCTGCATTCACTCTGGGGCTAGGGGCACCCAGAGGGACAAGGGCTGGATGTGGGGACACAGGAAGGGGTGTCCCCAGTGGGTGCTCTCTGGCTGTGCCCACTCCTTGCTCATGCTGGCATCCCACCCAGCTGCCCAGGATTGATGGCCCATCCTGCGTCCCCTTCCCGGCACGGTGAATGCTATGTTTCTATCCCTGCCGCCTGCTGGGATTGATGTCTCACTGAGCGCAGGCAATGGCCGTAACTCACACCCAGGAGCCGGGCTCCCGGCTCATTACTCACTGGGCACCGTCACTGCATGAGTTACAGCTCTGCTTCACACCGGGACACCTCAGCAGCAAGGGATCAGGGCAAGGGGGGACATGGCTGAGGCAGGGCTGGGACAGGGGACAAACCTCTCTCTCCAAGCATCCCATGGGCTGGCAACCCCAGACACCCATGCCTCCTTCCCTGGCAGTGGGGTAGGAGGTGGGCACACGCGGCCCCTAAGGTGGGATGCTGAGGTCCCAGCCGGGGGCAGAGGGTGGCACCGCAGCTGGGATTCCCCACACTGAACCCGCCAGCTGGTGCCCGGCTGCAGCGCTCGGGGGAGGCTGACGAGCTGTTAATTACAGGTGCTGCTTGGCTGGTGCAGCGCGTCTCTGCTGCTCGGCTGGCAGAGCCGTGCGGCGGGTGACACACTCCATGATAAATTGATATCCCGTTTAGCATCAATTTTCCCTTCTCTGGTGGCAGACAACTGTGCTAATGGGATGGGACAAGTGAAAATGAAATAACAGGCCCTGAGCACACCGGCACGTGCCGCACCACTGGCCCTCCTGCATGGCTGTTGCTTCCCAAGAGACAGGCAGGACCCCACACACCCTGGGGTGGGGGAACTGGGGGGCCAGCAGCCAGCGGGCCAGCTGCAAGCAGCTTGCCAAGTTGCTGTAGCACTCCTGGGGCAGGTTTGCAACACACGGTGTGCCAGCGTTTGGTGCCACTGCCAAGTCTGGTGTTTGCAGAGCACACTGTGCCTGGGGGGAACTGCTCTTTGCATCAGGCTTTGAGGCAGGCATTGGAAGAGGGCTGGTTGCAGCATGCCCAGCTCTTGGTGGTCAGCATGGGAGTGCCTGGTGTCTGCGTCCATGTGGTGTTTGCAATGCGTTTAGAGCAGAGTACCTTGGCACATTTCATTTATAGCACAGCACATAACAAGGAGCCGGAAATGCATTTGGTTGGCATTCAGTGCCCATGCTGTGTTGCATATTTGCAATGTACACAATGCCCAAGCTGATATATGCAGAATCTTCAGTGTCCGTGCCAGGTTTGGTGTCTGCCTTAGCCCGTGGCACTCTGTACCCACACTCACATGTTCTTTTTGACATACTCAGCGCCAGCCACACACTTGTTATCAGGAGCGTATTTGTCAAATTGGTGCCTGCGGTGTGTTTGCGGTTGCGGTGTGTGCAGTGCTTGATGCCCACGGTTTGCTTGATAATTGCAGAGTGCTCAGCACTTAATACCTGTGGCATCATTGTTATTTGCTCAGCACTCGCACTCAGTGGCAGCAGCTCTCAGCACACATGGTGTGCTTGGTGTGTGGGACCCGCCGCCGCTGATGTTTGCAGCACCTTCAGCATTTGGTGGCAGCTGCGGTTTCATGTTTGCCAAGCACCGAACAATCTCTGCAGGCAGCGTTTCATATTCAAGGTGTGCCCAGCGCCTGTTAGACTTGGCACTTGTGGCGTAGTCAGTGCTTGCACTGGCCTACTCTCTGTGCTGTGCTCAGTGTTTTGGTTCCTGTGGTGTGATCAGTGTTCACAGCAGACTCCTGGCACTGTGGATGGCGCTCAGTGCCAGTGCTGCATGCAGCGCTTGCAGTGGGCTCAGCCTGCGGCACCCGCAGCATGCTCCCGCTGTCCATGCGCTCCCTGCTTGCTCCTGCAGGTGTGCATACTTGCCACTTGCCCTGCATCCAGCCCCCAGTGCCTAACGGGCTGCCCATTTCTTGTGTGCCTTGTGATCACAGCCCATGGTGTGATAGGTACAAGCTTCCTGACGCTTTTGCTATTTACAAAGCTTCCTGCACAGTGTTGGTGGTGTTTCTGCTATTTAGCCTGTGCTTGGTGCTAGATGCCAGCCCACCTTGGAGTGGCAGCATGCTCTGTGCATACTGCTATTGCTGGCTCTCGCATTAGCAGTGCTATCAGTCTGTGCTTTCCCTGCTGAAGCTCGCTCTGCAGCACACTCAGCACCCACAGCCTGCCATGCATCCCATGTTCACAGCACAGTTTTCAGTGCCTGTGGTGCACGTGGCACCGGTGGTGCCCTCAGCACTTGGTGTCAGCTGCCCGTTTGCAGGGAGCTGGCACTCGGTGCCTGAAGGTGTCGTATTTGCAATGGCCCAGCTCACATTTGGGGTCGATGCTTCCAGGATGCTCGGCGGTCAGATGCTTTCCCTATTCTCAGCATGCCCAGGATGAAGCCCAGCAAGTTCCACTCTTGGTGCCAGTGGTATGCTGGGGGTTTGAAGCACACGGGGTGCTGAAGGCACCCAGCTCTGTGGCGTGTTTGATGTTAGCCATGTGCTCCGCAGCAGGCGGTACCCGCCTTGCTGTCAGTGCTCGTGGCCCATGCTGGGGCTGATTGATTTGATATGCTTGCTGGCCAGCTGCGTGCCGTGCCCTCAGCACACGCAGCCCGGGGGCCCGCCACCAGGCTGGATCCCAGCTCCAGGAGCTGAGCTGTGGAGCTGACATTGGGACTTCCCTACGGTCTCCTCTGAATTCTTGCTCCCCCCCAGCCCGACCTGGTCCAGCCACTGCCTCTCTGCCAGCCGCTGAGGCAGGGGCAGTCCTGGGCTTGGCTCCCAGCCCCTTCACCTAGCAGCTCGGGGACGGTAGGTAGGATGCCCCTGTCACACATGCCGTTGGTGGGGCCACGGCATTAAGGTTGAGGTTTTAATCACACAGATGTCAGGAAATGGGGAGCGATGGTTCCCATGGTAACACTAACTCTGCCCCTTGCCCGCGGCGCGGCGGCTGTGCATGCAGGGCCATCATGGGCACCATGCGGCTGAGCTACAGCTGCTCGGGGACCCATAACTTCCAATCTTCTGACTTGGGTGCATTTAAAACCTCAGCCCTATTGCTGCGCTGAGGCAGCTCTGCTGGCAGTTTATGGCTCTGTTGTTTTTAGGAAAGGCAAGCAGAAGGCAGGAGCTGCCTGGGAGAAGCACTGCAGATGGGGCAGGAGGAGCAGTCCGGGGCAGGAGGGAGCCACTGGGCACAGCCCAGGCACAGGTGCCAGTGGCTGCAGGGGACAGGGCAGGACAGGGCCTGTGGGCACAGCTGAGCATGAGGGAGCAGCTGAGTGATGTCTCCCAGAGCACGAAGAGCGGATCTGCATGCTCTGCTGCCTGGGCACACTCCCAGCCCTCTTCTTGCATCCCCTGGGGCCAGGGCCAAGACAGAGGAGCTGCAGTGGGTGGGCACCAGCCCTGCTGCCCAGTGTGGGTGTTGCTGGAGTGCCAGCATTACCTGTGCCCTGCACTGGGGCTACTCACAAGTTGCACCTCTCTAGAGCTGCCTAAAAAGCCTGGTGATGGGCTCCCTGCCACTGCTGTGCCAGGCTCCAGCCCTGCAGCATCCATCACCCTTCTGCTCCCATGCCAGTGCAGAAGAGACCTGCTCCCTGGTGCAGGGTCAGGGCTGTGAGGCGTGGGATGGGTTCTCATGCTCTCTGTGTGCCACAGCAAGGCTGCACCCAGCTGCACCCTGCCCCTCCAGTGTGGCACAGCTCTGGGCATGTCCCTTTGGCTATGAGATGCCCTCCCAGATGTGCCCATATAGGTGTGTTCAGAAACACCCCTACCCATGCATGCAGCTGTGCACGCTGGCACGCCAGCCTTGACAGTGTGCACCTGGGCTGGCGCTGTCGAGACAGGACAGGGATGCCCAGCTGACGCTTGAGGGCTACACACGGTGGCCAAGACTCATCCCAGCAGGGAGTCCAGTGCTGTGGGGGCCTCCCACCACTGGAACCATGGTGGTCCCCCAGGCTCAGCCCAGTTCATCCATTTAAGCAGCCCTTGACTATGAGTCAGAAACTGCTGGTAGGCTGCTTTAGGGTGTCATGCTCCCCCCAGTTCCTGGAGGTCTCCGGGCCTGGCTTATGATCAGGGAGGACTGTGGCCAAGGTGGGCTGCCCTTCGTCCAGTTGTCTTTACTTGGTTGTTGTTTAGGAGGGAGTGAAACAGGGGGTGCCCTGCTCACAGTGGGGCCAGGGGAGCCTTGACCATCTCCTGCAGTGCTGGCTAGAGCATCTCCCAGCCCTGATGCTGCCCTGCCTGCCTAACTGCTGCAGCTCCTATAATGTATTCATCCCAGGGTGCCCTGGTGCAGCTGCAATATCATTATTGGAGTTTATTACACCATTAGCTTTAAAGTTTTATAAACCACCAGCCAGGTAATAAGCGGGGGGTGGGGGGGCTCATGCTGCAGGTAAAGGGCCTGTGGATAGCACTGGGGACTGTCCCAGCAAGGTGCTGAGACCAGTTTCCCTGCTGTGCTGGTGCTTTAGTGGTGCAAGCCCAGAGGCACCCCAGGCACGTGCCCTACTGCCGAGCTGCTCAGCACAGTGCGTCCACGTGCCAGCCTGCCCGGCTGCCCTCCTCAGGATGGCAGAGACCAGGGAAGATCAACCAGCTGCAGCAATAAAAGGCTATAAAACCAAATGAGTGACTGCACGATGCAGTGATGGCTCCCAGGATGCCTTCTCCTTCCTAACAGCACTGAGGGCAGGAGGGACCACGCTCACCCCAGTGCCCTGTGCTCAGAGCCGGTGCTCCTGCAGCCGCGCAGCCACTCTCCGGGCACATCTGCGACTGCCTTTCCAGCCGCAGGTGATGCTCTGAGCGTGGCGAGACTGTTTCCTCCACTCCTTCCACTCAGTTCTGGAGGGCAGCATTAGCTGAGCCTGACCTCCTGCCAGTCATGGGCCAGCGAGCACCACCAGACCCGGAGCCTGGAGATAGGTGCTGGGCTGAGCATCCTCCTGGGGATGCTAAACACTCTCTGCTGAAACATGTGCACATTTTGCTAGGAAGGGAGCTCTGCTTTGCTCTTCTCCATGGATTTGGGAGGCTTTTAGATGTGTTTTCTCTCAGTGAGGATGTTTGTGTGGTGCAATCAAGTGGCTGGCTCTGTTTGGGGGTGGTTTGTACTGAGAGGGTCAGAGCAGAACACGGATAGGGGATGCTGATCACAGCTGCTCCTCTTGCTTTCAGCACGGCAGAGCCAGGGTGGTGCAGGTCCATGGCATGTTGATTGTCTCAGATGGAGACCAGGAATGGGGGCTGCTGGCAGGGGTGGGCAGCCCACAGTAGTCGCTGCCTGCTGCCTCTCCAGGGGCAGGGGGGCAGGGGCTGGCTGGGCTGGGAGCATGGCTGACCATCTTTGGCTGGAAGAAGTCAGGAGGGCAACCAGCAAAGTCTCAGCCATTCCCTGGGGCTAAATACCATGGAATCAACCTGGGCCCAGCACAGACCCTTCTCTTCTTTGAACTGGGCTGGGATCTGTCCCATTATCCCACTGAAAGTCCATGGGATTTAATCCAGCTCTGATGTGGGCAGACAATGTCCTCTCAGCCATGGTGGATGCTCCTACACCCAGATCCTACCGAAACCCACACCTTAAATTCCTGGAGGCAGGACCCCAAAAGCCGCATAAACCCAGCATTTTTCTGGCAACAGTAAAAGGTGTACAGAGCACCTTGTGCAAGCTCATGCACACAGCTTACAAAAGTGACTTTGTAATTGAGGTTTTGCGCTTAATGAAGGAATAAATTGCATGGGAGTGTTGTCCTTAATTGGGGTGTTGCATTAATTAAGGTATTGCACTTAATTGGGGTAAAGCATTTAATAAGGTATTGTGTTTAATGGGGGTAGTTTACGTAAATGGGGTCAGTGTGTTAATGGGGTGCTGCATCGTTGATGCATCTGCTGGTCCTGGCAGACGTGTCATCTGCTGCTGTGGGCTAAACTGGAGAGCAGCTCCCCACACGTGGGGGAGCCCAGCCCAACCCAGCCACCGCCTGACAGGGAACTAGGACCATCAGGGAGGCTGGTGTGTGGCACCAGAGCTGCTGTCCTCCCCATCCCAGCACCACGCGGCTGGTAACAGTGTTTGTACAATGGCTCCGCTCCCTGCGCTGGTGCATACAGCCCCCTCCTGCCCTTCCCAGCCCCGCCGCTCCCCACAGGCTCAGGAGGTTGTGCAGAGATTTTGGTGAAGTGGGGTGCAGGCAGCATTACCGCTCCTGTGGCTATCCCACAGCCAGCTCCATGGCAGGCGGTGATGCCCAGCATGCTCATCACACCGTTGCCAGCCCTGCTCTCCTGTAATTGGAGTGGACATCTTGTCATCCCACATCTCCCCACAGCCAAGGTACTCATCGCCCTCGCCACGGAGCCTGACCTGCCGGGCAGGCGCTGGCAGCATGCCGAGGAGGCCATTGGAGGAGGCTGTGCTTGTTAAGCTGACGTGTTTGCAAGGGTCTCGGAGGATCGAACTAGTGCGAGGCAGAGCCAAACACTGTGGCCAGCTGGGCTCCACGGTCACGTTTCCTTCAATTAGATCAAAATTAATGATCGCCCCAGATCCACTTCCCTCTGGGTGCAGGGCTGCGGCCAGCACCAGCTCCAGAGCGTATGGAGCTGTTGAAGAAGATGCAGCAGCCAGCTCATGGCTTGGGTTGGTGGCAGAAGCAACCAGCAAGCAGGATCTACGTCCCGGACAGCTCAGACTAGCAGGGCATCAGATGGAGGCTGCCTGCTGGGGGTCTCCCCTTGGGCAGATGCCTGCTGCCCACCCAGGGCTGTAACTGTCCTGTCACCAGTGTTCCTCATCCGCCTGGGCTGCCCCAGCCCCAGCACCCCTCGGTCCCCTGGGCTGACCCCCCTGTGCTGTCCCTGAGGACTCGCAGCCCCGCAGGGTGGCCAGGAGGGTGGGCTCACTGCAGTGGCACAGTGCCAGTGCCGGTGTGCAGTGGGAGGTTGCGTGCTGGTACAGCAAAGAGTAAATCCATCAGCTTGGTGGTCAGAAAATCACAACCAAACCCTCATCCAGACAGGCCTAAGAATAGAAACAGAGACAGTGTCTGTGTCTTGGGGGAGGGGGTGAATTATTACGAGGGTGCTGGAGGGCATCACAGCAACATCAGTCCCACCAGGCACCCCTCCAGGCTGTGGGACAGCTTCTCCCACATGGAGACTCCACCTGACCCCTGCTGTCTTCTACAGTGTGTCAGGGTCTGGTGCTCTAGAAAGCCCCCTTCCTGTGCTCACAGAAGTTATTTTGTCTATGGATGCAGCCTCTTAGCCTCCTTTGCTCTTGCCCAAACCCCCAGTGCCTCCAGCTGGTCTCCAGCATTGCTCTCTGTTATTGCCATCCTCTCGACTCTTTCCAATTAATTTGCATTTTTCTTGACGTGTGGTCCTGGATGAGGCACAGGGCTCCCACTGAGGCCTTGCCGCCAGCAAGTGCTTCAGATGCCTTGTGAATGATGCTCCTTCTCAGGCAGCCCTGAGCAATGTCCTCCTTTCCACCGAGCTCAGTGCAGTTGCAGGGCAGCCAGACATCCCATATTAAACTGGCAGATCCCATATCCCAAATGAATGAGGCTTCTCCAGTTTTTTCCTAGCTCTCGGCTGCTTTTCCAAACAGCTGCCTGGCTTCTGGGCATCTGGAAACGCAGCTTCTGCATGCACAGATAACTGCACCTGCACAGCACATCCTGCCTGGGGGGGTCCAACCCTCTGCACGCTTTGTTCATCCACCTGGGACTGTCCGGAGTGTCGGTGTTAAACTCGGACAAGCTGGTGCTGCTGCCCACTGCTGAGCCGGGGCTCTGCCCTGCCCTCCTGCTGCTCGCCCTCCGCTCGCTGGGCAGATTTGCTTCCCGCCCCAGCCCAGCTCTTGGCGCTTGTCCTTTTGAATTGTATCTAATTGTTTTCAGGCCATTTCTCCGATTTGTCAACATCATTTTGAATTCCAGTCCTGCCTTCCCCAGCACTCGCAGCCTTCCCCCATCATCTGAGCGTAGCGTGTGGGCCCTGCGCCAAGCCCCTGCTACTCAGCGTCCCCCCAGGCTGGGGGGTGTAGGGGGGAGCAGGAGGGATGCTCCTTTCCTGATCTGCCGGTGAGCCCTTGGCTGGCTCTCCCATCGTGTTGGCTTTCTTGCATGGTGGCTAGTGAAGTTGGTGCTCTGGAGCCTGGGGCATCAGGCTTCTCCTGGCTGTTAGCATCAAACCTAATGGCTGGATGTGGTAGCATCAGCAGGCACAGGCTCTGCAGCTGCTCATGGCTGGGTGGAGGGGCAGACAAGCCTCCCTGAATGCTGCACAGTCCCTCCTCATGGCCTTGTGCCCCCCCTCCACAGGCATGCTGTGCTCAGCCACAGGTGGGAGACTCCGGTGAACAACTGTGAGCTGCAGACATGCTGCCAAGTGGCAGCACCGGCCATTCCCAGCTGGTGCTCGCTGCCTTGTCTGGTCCAGGAGAAAGCAGTTCTTGAGCCCTGCTGTCTCTCCTCCCAGCCATGCTGCTTCCCCACTCCCTGTCCCTCCAGCCCAGCATCTGCCCCGACGTGCTCTCTCCCTGGGTGCTCCCTGGCTGCAAAGCCACAGCCCTCCCTACTCCATGGCTTGCAGGAGGCCTGCAGCCGCAGCTGGGGACAGGGCTTGTGCCACTCACTTGGGCACAGTTGATCCCAACCCAGCCTGGCTGCGCTTCAGCCCCGTGCTTTGGGTCATACTGCAAGGGGATGAGCCCCCAGCACCCATCTGCCCTTGCCAGGTGGCCAGGCAGAACCAGGGCACAGCAGGTGAAGAGAGGCAGCGGAGGAGGAAGGAGGGAACACATCTCTTTGGCTGCACAGGAGGGGGGATGCATGCTGTGGGGAGGGTGCTGAGAGGTGTCCCCAGCCCAGGTGGCAGTTGTTAATGGAGCAGAAGATGCCCAGAGCGAGCCTGGGTCTGTGGTGTCTGTGGTGTTGGGGCCAGGGCCATTCAGGGAGCCAAGACACAGTCCTGCTCCCATGCCATGACTGTCCATCACACAGAGGACACGGCTTCTGCTGATCTTACCCTCACACAGCCTGGTTTGCCCTGTACCTCAGGATCTGCATTTATGGGGGGGACCTGCCTGGCAGATCATGTGTGCCCTTGCAGCCCTCAGCACCACAGCACTGAGAAGCACAGGCAGGCACTCCACAGAAAGCTCTGCAGACCAGAGACCCAAACCCAGCCATTGCATTGCACCACAGAACCTCCTCACCGCTGGATCAGGCCCTTGGTGCGAGCAGTATTTGTGGGGCCAAGCACCCCTTGCAGCACCAGCAGCCCTGCAGAAGCGTCCTGGGGCTTGTGGCTGTATGGCCGGGGCCACCAGTGGTGGCGGTGATGCTTGGGTCGCCTGCCCAGCCTGCTCCCTGCTGTGCCTCTCCGAGCTGGGGACGCAGGTCTGGTGTACACTGCATCCACCGGGCAGGGCAAAGCAGGCAGCTGGGGCTGTGCGTGCTCCCCGCCGGAGGCAGCCTATCATGCTGTATTGACCTGCACAGAGGCAGGAACATGTGTGCCACGCACAGATCGATGAGAAGATTGAAGATGTGTGTGTGCTTGCTGGACGACTGGGGAAAGCTTTGCCGTTGGCATTGGCAGCACAGTGAAGGTCACGCTGACCTGCGGCGCAGTCCCTGGAGGGAGGCAAGGCCTCTTGTCGAGCTCATGGACAGCTGTCTCATCACTTGTCCTCCGGGGACCCTGGCTTCCCAGCCAGGCACGCACCTCCCCAGCAGAGCCACATCTCCTGGGTGTGTGTGGTGCTGGGCTCGTTCTGGAAGCAGGGAGTTGTTTCTCCTGCTGCTGTGCCACTAGGCAGGGTCACAGAGGGTTGCTTGACTTGGGGGTGAGGGGTCCGGCTCAGCCTTTCTATCAAAACTAACCTTCCATCACCAGCTGGGAAACTGAGGCAGGAAGCTGGGAGACCATGACTTGCTGGCAGAAGGTGCTGTGCACGGGGAGCACCCAGGTCCAGGCGGCATGTGGCTCTGGTGCTGCAGGGCGAACCCATAACCTCGTCACAGCTCTGACCCCCCGAGCAATGCGGGCTGAGCCGCGCTGCTGTGGGCAGTGCCGGGCAGCAGGACGCAGTCTCTGCGTGCGGGGCAGGGCTGCCACGGGACCTGGGTCCTGCGTGGGGTCTGTGCGCGGGGGGGGGGCGAGTGCGCCGTGGGGGGAGCGGGGACAGACCCGAGGAGGGGCAGGGGCTCAGCAGGGCAGGAGCGGCTGGGGGTCACCCTGGCTCAGTCTATCTCACAGAGCGGCTCTCTGCCTGCAGAGACCCCGGCTTCTCCTGCGCTGCCCTGGGGACACGCGTAGCCCAGCGTGCAGCAGAGCGGGGTGGGGGGCAGAAATGAGGCCGGGGGAGCCCAGCCCGGGCGCGCAGCCGGCGCCGCGGGGAAGGGGGTGGCGGACGCGGGGTGGGTGGCGGTGCTGCCGCCCTCCCGACTCCGGGGCACCAAGGGGCACCGGGGGCGTGGTGGGGAGCGAGGGGAGCTGCAACCCCGGCGCCACGTCTGCGGCCCCGCTCCGGCGGCGGCTTGTCGGCCGGGTCTTGGCGGAGCCGGGGCCGGGGCCGGGACCGGGACCGACGGTGCTGGGCGCTCGCCGACTTGGGGCGCGGCGGGCCGTGGCAGGGAGGCGGTTAACGGCCAGGGAGCCGCCGAGGCAGGAGGAGTCCGCAGGCGGGCGAGCAGGAGGGGGCCGCTGGGCGAGCTGCCCGCAGGCTGCCCGCCCCCGCCGAGCCGCGCCGCGCCGAGCCGAGCCGCGCTCTGCCCCGGGGCACACGGGCCGGCGGGGCACGGCGGGGCGAGGCGGCGAGCGCGGCGGCGGCGGCGGGGGGCAGGCTCCGTGCCCCGCCCGCCTCGGCACGGCACGGCACAGCACGGCTCGGCACGGCTCGGCGTCGCGCGGCGCGGCGCGGCGCGGCTCGGCATCGCACGGAGCGACGCGGCTCGGCAGGGCACGGCTCGGTTCCGCTCGGACGGCACAGCTGGGTTCCGCTCGGCTCGGCTCGGCTCGGCTCGGCTCGGCTCGGCTCGGCACGGCACGGCACGGCACGGCACGGCACGGCACGGCACGGCTCGGCACGGCTCCGGCAGCTCCCGAGCCATTCAAACAAGTGGCTCCGGCAGCACTTCGGAGCCGGGGCTGGGGAGAGGGCGCAGCGCGGCTCCCTGCCCCGGAGGCGCCGGGCCCTTCACACTGCCTCTTTTCTCTGCCGCTCGCTCTTTATTTGACGATGAAATAATGTTGACATGTCTTGAATTATTAAGTATTCCCTGGATTTTATTAGCACATGATGCCTAAATGCTGCCTGTATCTGCTGGGGTCTTAACCAGAGAGGAGCGAAGGAGAGAGGCAGAGAGACAGAGCGAGGGCGAGGAGAGAGAGGGGTTTTTGACAGCTGTATTTGTGCTGATAAGCGAAGGCACAAGGAGACGATCGACTAGTGAGACAAGAGGGAAGCGGCGGCTCGGAGCTGCTGAGAGGGGCTGCGCTTCCCTCCCGAGACGGCTCGGCCCTCCTGGCGCCGTGCTGGGGCTTGGGGGGGACCCGAGCCCCCTCCCAGCGCCTGGCCGGGCTTTCCGCCGGTGCCCGTGCCGGGGGGCAGCTCGCTGGCTGGGCACGCCGGCTGCACGGGGCAGATGCCGATTGAGATCGTATGTAAAATCAAATTTGCTGAAGAGGATGAGAAGCAGAAGGAGAAAGAAGAAGGGGATAAGGAGAGCCTGATCGAGGAGCCTGCCCGGCCCCGCTCCCGGGACCTGGCCACCTTTGCCAGCGCCAGCACGCTGCACGGCCTGGGACACATCTGCCGGTCAGGGCGGCTGGGCGTGCGCCAGACCCTCTGGGCATTCGCCTTCCTGGCCTCGCTTGCCTTCTTCCTCTACCAGGCGGCCAAGTCAGCGCTGCTCTACCTGGAGCACCCCCACGTCATGGCCCTGGACGAGGAGGCCATCCGCGAGATGGTCTTCCCTGCCATCACCATCTGCAACATCAACCGCTACCGCCACTCGGCGCTCACCGACGCTGACATCTTCCACTTGGCCAACATGACTGGGCTGCCCCCCAAGGACCGGGACGGCCACAAGGCCACGGACCTGCTCTACCCTGACCCCGACATGGCCGACATCGTCAACCGCACTGGCCACCAGCTCGATGACATGCTCAAGAGCTGCAACTTCAGCGGCGAGAACTGCTCATCCCATGATTTCACTGTGGTGAGTGCACACCTGGCTCAGTTTCCCTGGGGTCCCCTACTGGTGCAGGGGGCACCCACCTGGCTGTGCCTTGCTGGGGCAGGGCTCCCTGGCTCGCTCCAGCTGCTGAAGTTTGCATCTTTCTCTGTTTGAGTTTCCCTCCAAGTTTCACATGGAGAGAGAGAGAATCCTCCGTGGGAGCTCTCGGCAGGGCTCTGTACCACAGGACCAGGCTGCCGGCAGGTCTGTGCCGGAGGGGCTCGCAGGCAGGAGCCATGGCAGGGGGACAGCGGGGCTCAGTGGTCCCCTGGGTGGGTGTGCTGTGGGCAGGGAGAAAGCTGTGGTGTGCAGCCCTGCTCCAGCCTGTGCTTCTCTCTAGGTTGAAGTGCTCTGTTGCAGGGTGCTTTGCACAGCGAGAGCATCTGGTGGTGGAGGGGTACGGGCAGAGACACCTTTGCACACAGGGGAGCCTTCCCGCATTTGGGGGGGTTGATGCTGGGATGCCTATCAGTCTGGAGGTTGCCAACATCGCACATGCATTGGGCACACACACACGTATGCCGAGTGGCTCTGCTCCGGAGGCATGGCTGCAGCTGGGCAAGTGGGGGGCTGCCTGGGGCTACCAACTCGCTGCCCAGGACTTGCCAGCAGGGCCTCCTCCCGGCAGCACCCGCCTGCCCAGGCAGCGAGCTCCTGGCCCGGGTGCCGCCAGCATGCAGCTCTTGCTAATATTGAGGCTGGAATCACAAATCCCTGCTGTGGTTTGGGAAAATAAATGTGCTGAACGGGCGGAATACCTGATGGGACCCTTTTCAGACCATAATGACTCTGGAAATGAGCCGCCTCTCTCCTACAGCTGCCAGGGGCTACTGCTCGGCTGGCTTGATGCGCTCCCGGGAGCAGTGCTGCCAGCCAGAGCCTGCTCCATGCCGGGGAGGGGGATGCGATGCCACAGGCTGTGCGGGATGCTGCGGGGGGAGAGGAGCCTTCGTGGGGCTGGAAATGGCTGATGCAGCATGTCCTGTTTCACTTCATGCCCATCAGTACAATGCCTGCTTGCTGTGCCGGGTGATGCTGTCCCTTGGGAAAGTGCCACTCCGGGAGGGCTGCCCTGTGCGGGGGGGTGGGGGGTGGCATGAGGCACTGCAGCGGAGTGGGAAGGAGCAGGGGGCGTCGGGGGGGCAGTCCCATTCCTCCCGGGGTTTTGCTGGGCTCTGTGCCTGCTCTGTGCCAGCTGCCTGAGTTTGCCGGGGAGAAGTGCAGTTCAGCAGGGCTGGGAGCAGGGAGCTGTGGTGCTGGACAGTCCTGCACACAGCTCAGCCACGCTAGCTCCAGCCCCGGGGTCCTCTTGGGGGATCCTGCACAGCTTTCGCTTGGGGGGGAGGCAGCCAGTCCATCCTTGCGCCAGGCAGCGGCATGGCATGGCAGTGGGATTTGGCTTGTGCTGAGCTGTGCTGTAAGGCTGGCAGGGCAGAGCTCAGGCGGATGGAGCTGGGTACAAGCTTCCTGCAGCGTGGACATGGTCTGTGGTATGCGCCATGCTGTGTGGCAGCAGAGGGTGACTGCCAGGACAGTCACTGGGACCCAGTTTCTCAGTGGGTGGCTGTGCAGGACCAGCGGGCCTGCCTACCTCCTGCTTGCGTGTCTGCCCTGGGGATGCCCAGGCAGACAGGCTCTGGTGTGCCAGCACCTTGCACTGGAGCAGGTTCCAGGCATGAGGGTGGTCAGCGCCAGCTGACCCCTGGACTGTGGCACAAGGAAGGGGGGCCCTGGGCTCCCACAGCCTCCCCCCCCTCAACTTAGCCCTCCAGCCTGGCCTTTGTGGCATCAGGGGCTGTCAGGAGAAAGGGGTGTCCCTATCACCTCTGGCTTGCCTGGAGCAAAGGGATGAACCTGGGACAGGAGACGCTGCAGGGCATGAGCATGGGGAGGGATGGGGGAAGATGTGACCTCTCTCTGACGCATACCATGTCCCAGAGCCTTGCCAGGAAGCAGTGGGACTTGTGGAGACATCACACTGTTTGCAGCTGGAGCCTCCTACTCCCGTTCCCTGAGCCGAATCGGTCCCTTGTGCTGCCTGAGAATGACTGAAATGCAGCACGAGCTGCTTGGCAGGCAGGGTGAGTCCCAGCTGTGATGTGTGGGCTTGGGTGCTCCCGTGCCTCCCAGCTGTGGCCCTGACTCAGGGGCACCTAGGCTGCCCTGCACCCAGCAAACATGCGGTGGAGAGCTCCAGGCTTCATTGGTCCCAGTTGTGGGTCTTAAAGTGTGCTTTTATGTTCGGAAAGCTTTTGTACCCCCGCTGCAGTGGGTGGATATCGGGCGGATATGTGAGTCACAGCATGTCCCAGCAGTGATGGAGGGCTCCCAGACTGCAGCACATCCCAGTGGGGCAAATGGCCTGGAGTCCCAGGGTGCTCAGCTCTGGTGAGCAGCCCCTGGAGCAGAGGTCATGTTCCTAGGGATGCCGGAGAAAGGAAGGAGCTTTTCCTGCCGCCTGCTTGCAGGAGTGCTGGGCACTTTCCCTCTGGGCATGAGGTGGACTTCATCCAGAGGCTGGAGTTTTAGAGCATGAGGGTGGCCAAGCCGTGGGGCTGTGGCCAGCTTGCTGCCTGTTTGGGAGCAGGAACAACACCAAGGCTGGAGAGTGTCCCCGTGTGCTGCCGCTTGCAGCCTGTGTGCTCACACAATAAATAACTTGTGCGGATCCTTTAAGTAAGAGCTGCGAGTGGTAAATGATCTTCCCCTATTTAACGTCACAAATCCACATTCTTTATGGGATAGCAAATTAAGAAACTATGGGGGGAAAAAACCCAGCGTAAGCATCTTCCGTGTAATAAAGCCCGGCTGGGCTGTAAATCTCCCCAGGCGGCAGGGACAGCCCTGAGTCGCAGCAAGGTTCCCCTGCAACCCTGCTGACAAATGTGCCCCCTGTGTCGGCTGCGGGAGGTCCATGTCGGAGCCCTGACGAAGCCTCTTCCACCGCCCCCCGAGCCGTGCCGTGCTATGCTCTGCAGCCCCCCGATCCCTGCTCTGCTGGGAGGTGCGGGGCTGGGCTGCCCCTGCTGCTGCCCTGTGCCTGATGCCTTGGCGAGGGTGGCGGGTGCAGAGCCCTTCTGCCTGGGTGAGCGCAGCTGCGATGCCGAGGGTGCAAAAGCGTGCGGCGCCGGTGTGGGAAATCAATAGCGCTTTTTACGTGCCATTAAGCGGGAGGTTGGGAAGTGTCCCCACGGGGCTGAGGCTCAGCTGCCGCAGGTGGCTCGCACCCATCTTCACGCCTATGTCTGGCACCCTGCTATGGCCACAGCCCCAGGCCGGTGCTGGCCAACTCAGTGGGCATTGTGGGGAGAGCCCTGTCAGTAGTGCTTTGGGGATGGGGAACAGGCAGCTGGAGTATTCAGGGGTCTGGGGGATGAGGGAGGAAGCATGTGGAGGTGGTCCCCCCCGGCTGGCAGCAACATCCCGCCTGCTCACCGGCAGTGGCTGCGGCAGGAGGCTCCGCTCATGGCCAGGCAGGAGCCCGGTGCCTTTCTCAAAACCGCGTCCCCTGTCAAAAGCCTTTTGTTTCAGATGTGTGGCTGCCAAAGCCAGTTCTGCCAGGGCTAGAGGTTGGGGGGGGGGAGCGGGGAGGTTGCTGAGAGCTGGCAGCGCCTCTTGGAGCTGGCACTGGCCCCGGTTCTCCAGGCAGGGCCTCCTGCCTGCGCGGGACAGGGTTGGTATGGGGGGTCTCCCTGGCATCTCATGCAGACCCCAGAGTGGGGAGCCCCTGTGCTGAGCGACAGGGAGCATTCTCAGCTGCACACCACGTGCACCCCGAGAGATTCTGGCTGGGGTATGTAGGCAGGGGACAGCAGGCCGTCACCCCTGCCTCCTCCCAGAAAGGCTCTGCTGCCATCCCTGCTTCGACCCGCGCCAGTCCCGATGCGGGGACTCTTTTTGACCTTTCCGCCAGAACCGTACTTAATAAATGTCACATTTTCATCCTATTTTTACACTGGGTAAAAGAGCTAGACTCATTACTCTTCACCTGCCCTGCCCCACCTGATGCCTGCTCAGTGCCTGGCATTCATGCGCCCTGTTTCCCCTCTCCTCCTGCGCAGGGCTGAGTGTGCCCAGGGGCACAGGGGGCTCACCAGGGCCCCTCGGCTGCTCACTGGGCTGCAGGCACTGCAGGACCTGCTGAGGCTGGGGCACAGAGGGGCCCTAGGCCAGGCAGTGCCATACAGGTCCCAATACAGATTCACCCCTGCTGGAGGGTGGCATGGCTGTGGCTGTGGTGGGTGTCCTGCCGTGCATGGCAGAGACTGGCTGGGCTGAGGCTGGTGGTGTCAGTGCCCAGGAGAGCCTGGAGCATCCCTTGCTGATACCATGCCTGTGAGCTGCTTGGCTGAGCCCAGCTGTGCCCATCTGGGTCACCGCATTCCGCTCACCGGATCCATGTCCTGCAGCCCTAGCCCGGCACCTGAAAGACCTCCCCAGGGACTTGTAATTCCCCATCCTCACAACCTGGCCACTGTGCTTGTGCATCCCCAGGTCTGTGTCCCAGGTAGTGCAGGCTGGTCACACTCCTGTTTGGAGTGGCGGTGGCAGCAACTCCAATGCTGTTACACATGAGCTGCCCAGGCATGGCTCAAGGCACTGCTTGTGCCAGAAAACGGGGGACTTTAATGCAATTCGTTGCCATTTAATTTTACACAATTCCTGCTGCTTAATCCACTGAGAAATGCTAATTTATACAATTCACGTCTAAAAATAAATGTCAGTCCAGCAGCTCCCAGCAGCATGTAGCTGCGCCCACCAGCCCCCACTGGAACCTTTTGCAGGGACCCCAGCCAGGAGCCCACCTTGCTCCCAGCCAGCTGGGCTGCTGTTCCTCATCTCGCAATGTCCAGAATGTGGCAGCATGTGGGTGGATATAGGAGTAATGAGGATTTAGGGTACCATGGTGGGACAACAAGGGGTTGGCTGCACCTAGGGGTGTCACCACAAAGCCCCTCGCTATGGTGAGTCTCAGAACACCACGGCAAGGAGACACCAGGTCTCTTGGAAATCTATCTGTCTTTTGGATGACTGAGAAAGTGTGAGGGGCATGGGGCTCCCAAAGTGTCTTTGGGATCCCTGCTCCACCCTGGCTTCCCCCAGGAAAGATGGGCTCAGCCCCATGGGCAGCTGCAGCACAGGCTGCAGCTGGTGGTGCATGGTGTGAGAGGGGGGGTCCCATTTTGAAGGGCTGGTGTGGGGCCACCTGGGCTGCACATTGAGGGGTCCAGCCATAGATCAGGGCAGCCTCCGCCTGGCTGGCAGGTATTAATTGGTTGCAAAGAGCCATTAATGAATGTGGGAGGGGACCAAAGTGCACACTGCTCCTGCCTGGGGAGTAGGGATGCATCATTAGGTCCCTAAGGAGTCTGCTCTGCAAGAGAAAGGGAGGGGGTCAGATCCTGTGGGGAGGGGGACCCAGGGCTGTGAAGAGCCTGTACTCATCTCCCCACATCCCTGGCTCTTGCCCCTGAGCATGTCCATACCCTGACGCCCTCCTCCCCAACCTTGCTGGCTCTTGCATCTCACCCCCATCACCTTCCCTCTCCCACCCCTTTGCTGGGCAGATCCCCATGCTACCTCCATCTAAGTGGGTGGCACCAGCAGTGACACTGGGGAGGGGGTGCTGCGGTAGCGGGGTGGATGGTGAGGACCATGGCTGTGGGTGCTGACTCCCCACGGGAGGGGGCTGAGGCCGGGGGAGCAGGGGGGCGCGGAGGCGACACGGCGGGGGAGCGGAGATGCTGGAGGAGCCAGCGGCTTTCCCACTGTCTCCCTGATTGAGATCAGATCACCGTGAGCATAAAAAAGCTCTCTTCATAATTATATTTAATGAATTGACTTTAAAAGCTCTTACGCTCTTATCTGGGTAATTTAATATCACACACTTAATAAGCCTGTCTCCGATACAGGGGGGAGCCAGCGGCCAGGACGCCCGCGCCTGGTGTGGCTCCCTGGGGATGTGGGACGTGCCATGAGGCTGGTCCCAGGTGCCAAGCTGGGTGGATTGGGGACACTGCTGTTCCTGGGGCCGGAGCACCTGTAGGGTGTCTGTGGGGCAGTGCTCCCCCAGTGCTGCTGGCTGCAGAGTGGGATGGGCACTTTGGCTGGCTGCAAGAGGGATGGGGCCAGGGCACCCATGGGAGCTTGGCACCAGGAGTGGGTGCTTGCTGGTGTGTGAGGCGGCAAGACTGTGGGGCCACGGGGCAGTGGGGATGATGGGGTGCAGGATGAATGGCTGGAGGGGGTCATGGGGTGCAGTGTGGCTGGCTGGGCATGGGGGCTCTGGGCATCGGGCAGGGCTAGCTGGGGTGCAGGTACCCTGTGTCAGCACAGTGGTTGGATGCCACGTGGCACTGTGGCTGGCAGGCCATTTCTCTGACCCCATCCTTGGTGCCAGTGTCACCTGTGGTAGGGGTCCCACAGCCAGGCAGTGCTGGAGGCAGCCACGGGGCAGAGTGCACTGCGGGTGCCGGTGCCACGGTGCTGTTGGCTCCCTGTGTCCTGCCGCCTTCGGCCATCTGCCCACCTGGGGCAGCGGCTGGGGTGGCACAGGAGTAAATGGAGGCTTGTCATCATTGGTGTCTGCAGCTCTGTCTCCCCAGCTCCTATGCTGCCAGCCGGGGTGCCAGCTGCCTCCCTGCAGGCAGGCATCGCTGCAGGCACGGCAGGAGTCCCCGGCACCCCTGGGACCCATCGGTGCATGCAGGCAGGCGCCTGCGGCCAGCCGGAGGGGACAGGCTCTGCCATATGGAGCTGGAGGCTCCAGGGACCACAGGAGCCCGAGCATGGGCTGGGGCTGGGACCTGTGCCCCATGGCCGTGGGGGCAGCCCCTGGCATTCTGCCCGCTTGCTGGGCAGCGGGTTGGAAAGCCACTGGCCGGGCTCATGTACCCTGCATGTCAGAGCCTGAGCTTTGGGGAGCCAGCCTGCCCCCCAGCCTGGCAGTCACCCTGTGCCCTCCCGATTCCCGAGTGATGGAGGGCAGAGCAGCACCTGCCAGCATCCCAGCCGGAGCTGCCCCAGGACCCGTGGCCGGGACAGGGAGGGTTACAAGGGCAGGGTGTGTGGCGCTGGCCCGTGGGTGGCTGTCCCCAGGCGCTGGGGTGCCTGGCAGTGCCGGCTACTGTGCCAGCACTCGGTGCCAAGGCTGGGCAGGCTGGAGGCAGGCATGTGCCAAGGTGGCAGTGCGGGGGGATGAGGACACAGCTGCCACCTGGCTCTGCGGGGGGGTGGGAGGGCAGTCCCCGGCGGAGCGGGGACCCCGGACTCCCTGCTGGCAGCGCGGGGCACCAGGGCAGCTGTGCCGGGTCTCCCTTCACGGGGGAGCGGCTGGAGCAGGAGGTTTACGGAGCTGCACTAAGTGACGCAAATGGTTTGAAGCCCATAAAGAGAGACGGTTTTATGTAAGACGACTATATAAAGCTCTGCTGTTCTGCCATTGATGAGATATAGGCCTTTATTTATAGAAGGCAATGTTTGCGGTGCGAGCACTGAAAGCCAGCCAGGGACCCGCAGATAGGGCGTCAAGTCATTTTACATGCAGCTGCCGTCGACACTGTTCACACATTAAAGAAAAAAATTAACAAGTTTGCAGCCAGTCAGGTGGAAAAAACAATAATTGTTGAAAACTGTGTTTCCCCCTTTTTCCAATAACAAATAGCTGGAACGCTGCTGGTGAGGCTTGGGCTTGCTCCGGGAAAGGACAGGCTGAGGCTCCAGCTAGGCTGGGAGCTGGAGCAAGCAGAGGAAGGCAGCCATGGGCAGAAGGAGAGCCCAGGCAAGGGATGCAGGGACTGCTGCCAGCACCCAGGCAGTTGGCGGGGGGAGATGCCCCTGCCTGGGCATTTATACGTCCAGAACCAGACTAACAGGGCCTGCAGGCAGGGACGATGGTGCTGGCAGAGCAACATGGCCATGTGCGTCCTGGGGTCTGGGGAGGGGGGCAAACACCGGCAGCTGAAGGTGCTCACTGCATGGGGGGCTGCAGACCAAGCTCCATTGGATTTTCCTTCCTGGCCCAGCATTGTCTTTCCCCGCCTGCGCACACAGGGATGCTCTGAGGTTATTTCTTTGCCAGATGTGGCTGGGTTTTTACTGGAGAGCAAGCAGCAAGTCCCTGTGGTCAGAGCGCCCTGCCAAATTTTGTTTCATGCACGAAAGGAGGAAAAACTTCTCATGATTAATTGTGCAATAGGGGAGAACATGCATCTTTCTAACCTGCTCCTTGCTGGTCGCTGGCCTTTTCTCCCAGATGCTGCCCCAACACAACAGGACACACAGCCAGGGAGGTGGCAAGCTTGTCCCCAGGGCATGCTCCCTTGCAGGGGCTGCACAGCGAGGGTGTGAGGGCAGGAAGGTGCCGACACCTCTGCCACATCCTAACTCCGCAACAACAGCTGTGAAGAGGAGGAAAGCCAGCCAGGGCTTCGCAGCACGGGAGCAGAGTCAGGCTCATGCTTGAGCAGCTTCCCTGCAGCTCCCTGCACGATTCTGTGGGTGGCTGTCCCCTGCTTACGCTGCAAAACCTTCCCTCTGTGCTCTGAGCCGTGGCCCGGTGTGCTGCACCAGCAGTGGTTACAGGCAGGGTGCTGCTGGCTCCATCTGCGCACAGCTGCATCGCTGTGCTGGCAGCAAGCGGGAGGTGAGGACGGCCCCACCGCTGAGCCAGGGCACATGGCACCATGCCCCCGGACTTGGGGGTGGGGGGCTGGACCTGCACCCTGACTTGCTGGGGCTCAGGGCTCCCACGTCTGCCTGCCCTGTCCCTGGGAGACGTCGCTACTTGCACAGGTGGGGAGGGCCCCTTGGCAGAGGCACCCCCAGCTCGCCATGCCCCTCTCCAGGTGCCGATGCAAGCCAGAGAGCATTTTGCACCTGAATGGCTATTAAGAGCCAGGTAAGCTCAGCTGGACTCAACAGGTTTTCTTCCAGCAGAACAAAAGGTTCCCTTTGACTGCAGCACCGAGAAGGCAAGCACAGGAGGAAGGGGGGAGGAGGAAAGCCAGAGGCTGGGAGGACCTGCAGGTGCTGTGTCCCAGTGGCATGGGGGCTGGGGACCCCTCTGTGTGTTGGTGAGCTCAGCTGGGCTGCAGAGCTGGGCTGACCCCTGCCCACAGTGGCTGGTCAGGCAGGGAGCAGGGGCCGGGGGGACCCACTGGCCCGCTGCCAGCCGCCAGCCCCGGGGATGTGCAGAGCGGGAGGGGAGTGGAGGCACACACCTCGTCAGAGCAGAGCCCCTGATTAATCCCTAACTGCCAGCCCTCCAGCGAGCAGCTCATTAGTAGTTTAATTCCCGGTGCCTGGCGTGCTGGAGGGCTGCGTGTGGCTCTGATTGAGCCGGCCGCACTCATCTGGGCAGCTGCAATCAGGCCGTGCCCCCCCTGCCCCGGTCACAGGCACAGTTAATGGCCGTGGCCACCGTGCCCTGGGGGGACTGGGTGGCAGGTGCTGCGGGTGCTGCAGATGCTGTGGGTGATGCATGTGCGCTGGGTGCTGTGGTCGCGCACAGGTGAGGCACATTGTTGACAGTGGCTGTCGGGCAGCCTTGGGGGCAGGAGTCATGCCAGTGTCTCCTCCTGTATCCAGCTGTGCCTGGAGCATTGCTGTCCCCACGGTTTCATGGGGCCAGGCACAGCTGTCAGCTGTGTCACGGGCCATGGCCAGGCACTGCGCTCCGTTGCACGGGGATATCTCACCAGTCTGTCATCCCCAGGGGGCAGTGGCACCCTGTACGTCCCCGTACTGTCCACCTGCACCCACAGTGTGGCAAAGCAAGGTCTGTAGGTGGCACCCAAGTCCCTGCCTGCACCCTGCTGTTCCTGCCCCCACCCCAGGCTCTTTCCTGCCCTGGCTTTTCTTCTTCCCGGGCCAGGGCTCAGCCTGGGCAACCCCTCCAGGCATGGGCGGAGGATGCTTACTAGGGCCAGGGGAGCAGGGCAGGGGCAGGAGGGAGCTGGGTGCCCCAGGAGAGCAGGCACCAGTTGGGGATGCTGCCCATGGGCATCATACCCCATCCTGGGCATGCAGAGGTGGGTACAGCCGTGCCTCCCAGCTGCAAAGGGATGTTTGCAGCTTGGCCACCCCCCTTTGCCCTCCAAACCCTGCTGTGCCCTTCACTCCTGAGCTGCCGTCCCCGCAATTTCTTTGCAGTCTGAGGAGGGAGGGAGGGACCGTGCCACAGGGGAAAGCATCTCCATCTGTCTTCAATGCTCCAGTGGTTGGAGCAGGGCAGGGTGGGGGCCTGCAAGTGTCCTCAATGTGTGTGTGTGGGTGGGATGAGGAGGGATGGGGTGCACATGGGGGCAAGTCAGGGCCACGCGGAGGCTGTGACCCCCACGGATCCAGGTAGGGCTGGCCTGGCATCTGCTGCTGCTGCTCCTGGGAAGGGCACGGAGCAGCCTGCCTTACCAGGCAGCACGGGACCTAGGGCACTATGCAAATCCAGCCAAGATTGATTCAAGTATTAATTATGTCCAGACAGCTCAGCTCCCGCCCAGCGAGGCAGGGTGTTGGATGCCACGGCTGCTCGCGCAGGAGAGATGGGTTTGCACATCTGCTATGCCTGTACCCCTGTCCCCAGCCTGCTCCCACTGCCCTGCTGCACACCATGCTGTGTCATGCCAGGCCAGCCCTGCTCACCCAGCCCCATGGCCCAGCCTGGCCCAGGGGAGTGCAGCCGTGACCAAGCAGGGAGATGAACAGTCCAAGGTAGGAGCAGTGCAAGTGCTGTCAAGCAGCCTGGTGTGCCTGGCTCTGAGGCCCTGATAATCAAAGAGTGTCTGCAATTACATGTGCTAATTACGGGCAGAGGTTCACAGCGATTCCTGCCCTGCCGACATGGCGCTGGTCGTACTGGCAGTGGTGCTCCTACGCGGGGACAGGAGCAGATAACTACAGCTGCTCAGCCAGCTCTTCCTGGCATATCACAGCCGGGCCCCCTGCCCATCCCCAGCTCATCTTGTACTGGATGTGGGTCACTGGACCCACCAGGTGTCTGGTGCTGTCCTTGGAGTCCCTATGTGTGCGATTATGACAGCCGCTCCGTCCCCAAGTGCCTGGCTGGTCGCATCTAGGTGGAGTTGCTTTTCATACGGAGTTTTTCAGACTTTGACCCCCCTGCAATGCTGCCGCTCTGACATCCTGTTTCCTTATCGCCTGACATGACCTTAATTAACTCCCCAGGCTGATAACACTCTGGGCTTCTCCTCCAGGAGCTGTATCTCGGCATCATGCCCTGCCTCGCCTGCTCGGGGACTGCTGCAGAGACTGCACAGGCAGCATGGAGCAAGGGAGAGAGGGGGCTGCGTGGTACAGGCAGGGCAGGGCTGGAGAGGGGAGGTTGGTGCTGGCATTGAGGGTTGCAGGGGAGGTGCTGACCAGGGGGAGATGGCTGTCCTGGTGCAGAGGTGGGGGTGAGGGCAGGAGGAGGAGGGGCTGTGGTGATGCGTGGGCCAGGGTGGTGGGGGCAGTGGTGCCATGGCAGCAGCATCCATCCCAGGCAGGCAGAGATGCTGCACAGCAGTGTGGAGGAGCCCTGGTTCTTCTCGCACTGCTGCAGGCAGGGCACAGGGAGCTGGGAGCAGGGGGCTCGGGGGGGGCTGAGCTGTGAGTACCCTGCCACCCCAGGGGGCTGGCAGCCTGCCTGGCTGCCCCTCTGCCACCAGCCTGGGCAGATTGAAATGCCGGCACTGATGACTTTTGTAGCCACTTTATCTGCCACACTCGGCAAATATTGGCGGAGGGAAGATGATTCAATAGTGAGGTTTGCAGATGGGAATCTCGGCGTGTGATATCCCGCTGGCTCCGTGCCGTGCAGCAGCCCGGCTGCCTCTGCAGCAGCCGCTGCTCACCAGGTCCAAGCCTGGTGTGGGCAGAGCCTGGGGCCGGTGGGGCTGCTCCCAGCGCCTTCTCCCCACGGACTGGTTCCCAGCTAGGCACTGGCCAGAGCTTCACTGTGTTGCAGCTCGTGTCTCATCCTCCAGCACAGCTCGGGGGTCCTGTCACTCAAATGCCACCAGACTTGTAGGCAGCTCTGCCTGGCAGCATCTGGGGCGATGCTATGAGCCCTGCAGAAAGAAAAGGGTGCAAAATGCTCTCAGCCAGTCTCCTCCCGACTTGCAGCTACACAGTCCTCCTCCCCACAGCTCCTAGTCCAAAAAACCTTAATCCTGCCCGTCTCAAGGTGCTCAGCTCCCATCCCCAGGCCCCCAGCCTAGGCAGTGGGTAGGATGGGGGGGCCGGTTGTTCCTGGGGCATCTGTGGGCAGTGTGCAGTTTGTCCCCTCTGCTAATGCCGCCTGCAGATGCAGTGGGAATTGCATTTTTCTGAAGCTGGGCATACAGCGGAGACCATGGGCATTATGGCAGTGTGTACAGATACTCCTGCTCACAGCATGTGATGTATGGGCTGCTGCAGGCAGCACACTGTCCTGAGAATGTGGTGCTGGCTCCCAGTAGGGGGAAGGGGAGACAGTCTGAAGGATAGAGGAGGTGGGAGCTGCCAGTGCTGCTCCCCAGTTTGTGGGAGCAAAGGAGACATGAGGAGGGGGAAGGAGTCCCCCAGCTGCAGGGGCAGATTGTGTCATCCCGTTGCTGCCAGGACATGTCCCTGCTCCCACAGCAAGCCCTGAGATCCAGGAGGATCCGGGGTGGGACTGGGGAGCTCCTGCAGACATCAAGGATCAGCACAAGGGCAGGGACAAACACCCTGGGAGTCCTAAGACTCCCCAGCCCAATGCCACCTGCATGGCAAGTGGAGGATGAGGATACAGGGATAGGGGCTGCAGGGTGTCCCTGCCGACCGGTGCCTGCACCTCCTCCCTGGCCCGGCAACCCCAAGGAGGGAGCCTCTGCCAGCGCAGGGTCTCTGTTGATCAGTCCCTCCGCCCAGGAGCGTGCAGGCTGGGGAAAGCCAACCCCTATCATGTTTGTTCCATTGATTTAGCGCCGCAGAGAGGGTTTAATCAGCCTTTAGCCTGCACGCTCCAGCATTAAGAACAAATCCATTAGCCACGAGATAACCACAAAGGGTTGTGCTGAGGCTGGATGAGGTCCCAGCGCCTTCAAGATGCAAATTGGCAATCAAAGATCAAAGCCACACAGCTCCCTAATCTCTACTAAAAGGGCTCAGCTATTAACGAGCCCTTTCCCACTGGGCTGTGATCACCCCACTTTGCTCGGGCTCCCAATGTGCTGGTGGGTTACACTATCACCCCAACTGCCCCCCCCCAGGCCCCTGAGCTGGCCCTGGGGATGAGGCTGCAGCTGAGGCTTGAGCTGTTTGTTTGCATGTTCTTTCCTTCAATTTTGACATGCTAGGGTCAAATCCATGTTGTCGGAGAGAGCAAAGCCCCCAGCATCGTCAGGGGGTCAGCAGCTGGAAGGGTGGAGAAGAGGAAAATGCAGGAGCTGGGATGGAGCAGGGTGGTGGGGGAGCTGTGCAGGGCTTATGTGATGACTTTGGGGACAGGGGGGGATACTGGCAGGTGGCTCCCCCTCCTGCAGCTCAGGGATTTAGCCTGGTTCAGTCCCTGCCTGGCTGCACCAGGTGGGTCAGGACAATTCCCGCTGCCCTCAGGGAAATCAGTGCCCTGGAGTGTGGCAGTAGGGGGGGCAGGCAGCAGGGTGTGGATCAGGGACCAGGGCAGAGCAGGGTGCCCTGGAGACAAATTCCCCTTTTTGGGGTATTCCTGCCAACCCCATGTTGCCCTGGGGTAGGGGATGCACAAGGCCCTGGTTCCCATAGCTGCCCTGCCAGCTCCCATGTGGTGCTGGGGTCAGGCTACAGCTTGGGGGCTTCCCCCTCCCCGGCTCCCTGCCCAGGCCATCCTGCCTGTGGTGGCTCCACACACAGCTGCCCCAGCAGCCCCATGAGTCCCGGCTGCCCTGCACTGAACCGGAGAGCTGCGAAGCCACCGAGCTGTGACAGGAGCTGCGCTGCCAGCACCATCAGCAAATCACTGGCAGCACAGATGTGTGCTCCGCTCAGCCTGGCTCGGGGACCAGCATCCCTCTGCAATGACAAGAGGCTGGGCGAGGCACCCTGAGCCAGGTGGGCAGGGGACCCATCAGCCCTGGCAGCGGGGAGCAGAGGGTCGTGCCCAGCTCTTCTCCCATCCAGGGACCCGCTTTGCCAGTGGCCACCCAACAAGGTGCTGCTCGCGGCTCGCACGGCACCCCCAGGCAGGCAGCACTGCCTTGCAAGAGCAGCAGGCAGTGAGGCACTGGCAGCACCTCAGCCAGGGTGACAATAAATCTTATCAGTGTAAACCCATCCGTAGGCAGCAGGATAACCCCTGTGACAACCCCGCTAGCACGGAGGCTTCATCTGCACCATGTCAGTGCTGTGGATTTACAGATAAATGCCACGTCTGCAGAGACTGTGTCTCTGACGGCACCTGCTGGCTCCTGGGGGGCAGCCCCCCCCTCCCCTCCTGCCTCCACTGCCCTGGCTGCGGGATCTGCCAGGGCCAGGCCGGTGGTGACCCAGCGACATTGGCCATGGTGTGCCTAGTGGGTTGAGCAGCCAGAGCAAAGCTGGTCTGGCACCCGTCAGGGGAGCACCATGGCTAGGCAAGGATGAAGGGAGGAGGACATGCAGGCCGAGATGGCATTGCCCTGGCTGTTGTCCTGGCCTTGCTTTGTCCTATGCACATCGTCCCATGGAGCCCTGCATCCTCCATCCACCTGCAGGGCCACGGGCATGGCGCAGGCTGGACCACCAGGGCACATGTGCGGGGTCAGAGACCAGGGAACATGCATGACACCAGCAGCACATCCCCGAGGCCGTGTGGCAGTGCCAGGCGTGAGCCAGCACGCTCCGTGGGTGCAGTCTGTGTGCACACCCCCTGTCTGTGCGTGGGGGGGTGTCCCGGCTGGGCAGCGGGGGGATGTGTGTGCCGGGCGGGTGCCCCCCCGCAGCGGGCCGGCGGGGGCTGCCGAGCAGGCGGCTGGCAGCAGCCCTGCCCCAGGCCAGCGCTCCCCGGCTCAGCTCCTGCATCTCCGGGCGGCGCGGCCCGCGCAGCCGTGGGAGCAGTAATGAGATGGAGCAGCAGAAGGACGGCGAGATAAGGCTGCCTGCGCTGCCCCAGCAGATTAAACGCTGGGATTAAGCAGGCGGTGCCAGCTCTGCTGCCTTTTTATCTCGCTGCTTCTCCCCTCTTATTCTCCCGCAGTCGATAGTGAACGGTCTCCGAGCTGTCAGCAAAGGAAATTGCTTGTTAACCCTTTGGGGACGGGCAGCAGCGCTCCCTGCACGGTTGCTTTCAAAGAGAAGCGGTCCCCGGGGACGGGGCTGCCTGGAGAGCTCTGCCTGCGCCTGGCAGGAGAGCAGCGGGGGCTGCGGTGCTGCGCGCTGCCTGCCCGCAGTGCCCCGGGCTGCGGAGGGCAGCGGGGCTGGGCTGGTGGCACCCAGCACCTGCTGCTGTCTCCCAGCCAAGAGCCACCAGCGTCCAGCCAGCACCGTGCAGAGGCACTAATGTACCTGCAGGGACATCCTTGCAGCACAGGGGTCCCTGCGGGGTGGCAGCGGCCAGAGAGCAGAGACTGCCCGAGCTCCAGAAAGGAGACCCAGGGACCCCGTGTTCCCCGCTTCCAGGTATCCTTGATGCTCCTTGCTTCCTCCAGCCTGCAGGATGGATGGGCTCAGTGCTACATCTCTGTATGAAACCGCAGAGCTGGGGATCCTTCCCTGGTCCTGGGGCCAAGTGGCGCAGTGCTGCGCATGGCACTGGGTCTCCTCCAGCTGTTAAGAGGAGCCTGCTACCCAAACCCATAATTACTGCTCTCTGTGTATGTGTGTTTTGTTGGGTTTGCAGCAGCGAGGCTGAGTTGCAGCCCATCCTGGCACTTATCTGTAGCGTGCTGTGCTGTGAGCCTGGAGGCAGCGTGCTCGGCACCGGGGTGTCTGAGGATGAGAAGCTGGAGAGCACCAGAGGGTGCACAGAGTGGTGGCAGAGCTGCAGCTCAGCACAGTTCAAATCCAGGCCAGGGAGCACGTTAGCAGCTTGGCAAGCTCACTCTGGCATGTTTGGGCGTGCAGCTTTTGTGCACCTTTTCCATGGGAACCCTGAGCACCTCCTGGCTCTGCCCCATGGCTTTCCCCCTCTCCTTCCCAGGGGAAGCAGGAGGCAGACGTGGCACAGAAACCTCCTATAGCCCCAGAACCTGACCCACATGCTTAGGGACAGACCAGGGTAGGTAAGCAGCACGCCAGCATCTCAGAGAGGTTTGCTGGCTGATGACAGGCTGAAGTGGGCTTCCTTGGCTCCTGCACCCCTGCCTCTCTGCACCCCTGCACTGCACTGCAGCACAGCTCCCGCCTCTGCCAGCAACCCCAGCACATCATCTTCTGCAATTCCCTTGGTGCTGGCTCCTTCACCTGCCCAGGTCACCTTTTGATGGGTGCTTTAAAGTGCTTAGTGCAAGCAAACCATATAAAAGCATAAAGTGCCAGGAGATCTTCAGGGTCTAGGTTAACTCCGGCAGGGGCAGTGGTCCTGACCTGGGTGGGATGCTGCCCACAGCTGCTGTGGAGTGGAGAGGGCGGAGTCCTGTGTCTGCATGGGCTGGGGACCTTGCCAGAACAGTGTGTGAGCCCTGGACAGCCGGAGCTGAGGAAGCTGCTGTGGAGCTGGAGCAGATGCGCAGGCAAGCAAAGCCTGAATCAGGAGAGGAAACCAGAAGCAATTGGCACGTGCAGGCTGGCAGGCTGGAGGCTGTGAGGGGATGGGATTGCTGTTTATAAATACATCAAGGGAGTAAACACAAGGGAGGGAAGAGAGCTATTTAAGCTAAGGGACAATGCTGGCACGAGAACAAATGGTACAAACTGGCCATGAATAAATTTAGGTTGGAAATGAGGAGACGAGTGAGATTCTGGGATGAATTCCCCCCAGGAGCAGCAGGAGGGGAAAACACAACTTTGTGACTGCACTTGCTCTGCTGCTGCAGGCAGCTGTGTGCTGCCGTGCCCTTGCAGCAGAGCCAAGAGGTGAGGACCTGGGGTCCCCAGCCCCTTGCCTCTGTGTCACAGCAATGTTGGTTCTGTGTCGAACAGGCAGCACAGCCCCTTCTGGCTCCTGGCTTGGCTGGTGCAGGACTCCTGGAGCAATGGCTTGCAGGGAGAGCTCCTTCCCTGGCACACAAGTTTAAGTGTGCTTTCACAGATGCTGCTCCTGAAAGCAGGATGGTGCCAATGTCCCCCTGCTTTACTGTTTCCACTGGCAGCACCGGGGCAGATGCACTGGGAAGGTGTCCTTGCCTGCGTGTGCAGTGCATCCCTCTGCCATGCATCGCATCCCCATGCTCCTGACCTGCAGGGAGCCCTAGTCGGGGTCCTGCCTGCGCCTGGGGGACACTGCGCTGCATGCTGGCCCCAATGCAGCAGCCTGGCAGTGACCTGCTCACCCTGCCCACTGCTGGGTCTCGTGTGCCTCCTGCCACCCTGCCCGGCTGGCAGTGCAGCCTATGGCACAGCTGAACACTTGATATTCTGGCAGCGAGCCCGCTTAGCACAACAGGGGCTCTGCTGGCCCCACGCACCCATGTCTCCACTGCTGTCTTAGGCCTGGCCAAGGGGACTCAGCTGGCACAGGCTGGCCTGTGGCACAGAGAGAGGCACCTCTGTGGTGGCAGAAGATGTCCCAGCCCCTCTGGGAAGTGTCTGCAGCATTCCCTGCCCCCCCTGCTGCCCCATTGCTCTCCCTTCTCCTGGAGAAGTGGGTTGGGGTGCTGCGGAGGATGCTCTAGAGCTTGGCCCTTCACAGGATGGGGAAAACAAGGAGTCCAGCTCCAGTGCTGGTGTGCACTGCTCAGGACCGAAGGTGCCCTGCTCTGCCGGGATTGAGGCTGCAGGGCCCAGTGCCCCATGGAGGTAGGAGTCCCAGTCCCACAAGCAGGGCTGCAACCTGCAGGAGCTGACCCAGCAGGGGCAGGGGGCTGCACAAAGGGGCTGCTGGTGTGGGGCATGGTTGTGCTGCTGGTGGAGCTGGGGTTGAGCCAAACTGGCGCTGTTCCCCCACCCCTCCTGGGAACAGGGAAGGGAAATGGTGCGACCGTGCATGAGAGGGGACGTTGCAGAGGCGAAAACATCCCACTGGCTCAGAAAATTGCTGCAGAATCAGGCTTGAAATGAGCTGAAATTGCTGAATCCAAGCGGATCTCATATCCCGGGCAGTTGCAATGCTGGTGTCAGCGCTGCAGCTTCCCTCCCGGGGCACCCAGGTGGGGCCTGGCCATGCTGTGTGGGGGGAGCGGGCTGCTGGGGACGTGGTGGGGGGCTGCATCAGGGGGGCTGGTGTGGGGCTCCAGCAGTGCTGGGCTTTGGGCCAGGATGGCAGCAGCAGGGGACAGGAGCAGAGCAGGGAGCAGTGTGCGTGGATGTGCCATTGCCCTAGCTCTACTAGTGTTGTCCCAGTTTGGCCCCAGCTCCTGTGTTGTGTCTCCTGGCCAGAGGCATCCCTGTGCCTCCAGCTGCCTGCACTCACTCAGGAAGCAGCATTTCCAGTTTTGGAGGTTGCTTTCCTTTACACCACAGCCCTGCCCCTGCTAATTTGCTCTGTGGGCTGGGGTATCTGGAGATCACCCTTGAAGTTACCCCTGGAATGGCATCCCTGCCAAGCCCAGGGTGGGCAGCAGTCCAGTGTCTTCCGATCCATGTCCCCA
Source organism: Falco cherrug (assembly GCF_023634085.1). NCBI lineage: Eukaryota > Metazoa > Chordata > Aves > Falconiformes > Falconidae > Falco > Falco cherrug. The sequence continues at coordinate 25,476,456 of NC_073704.1, read as the reverse complement.
TCCCCACCATGCCCTGGTGATGGCTATTCTCAGAGGTGTCTCTGCTGGGCTGCTCACTTCTGCATGGTGTGCCCATGCCCAGGGCCTGCCTGCTAGCTGCAAGTCCCAGCAGGGACATGGGAGCAGGGCTGGATGTCCCAGCAAGGATGTGGGAGCAGGGGGCTGGGTGCCCTGGTGTGCAGAAGCAGGACCCGCTGGTACCGCACATGCTGCAGCTCGTTTCCTTCACATGAAAACATTTGGCTGGAAGCTTAGCACGGCCTCTTGTCTCCTCGGAGCAATCAGGATTTGTCGCTGCTTGCAATGTTTAACGTCGTCTTCCAGAGGCTAAATACCATAGGGAGCCGTGTAAGCCGCGGAAATACCTGTGTGAGCTGGGATCAGCTGGAGTCTGGCACAACGGGCTGGCAGCAGCAGGGATGGGGGACTGGGGGTGCATGGGGCTGGTCCTCATGACACCAGTGCTTGCAGGTGACCTGGCATGAGCCAGGGTGAGGATGCTGGGGGCCAGCACCTTGCTCCCATGGGGCTCCCAGCATCAGAGGGGCAGAATGGTGAGCCTCAGGGGGTTAAGGGGACTTGGGAGGCCCCAGAGCTGTGTGGGGTGGGGAGCAGGATGCCAGGGCCCCCAGTGATCTCTGGCTGGGATCCGCCTGCCAAGGCACAAGCAGCTATTTCTGTCAAGGTCAGCATGTCTCCACAGCAGAAAGCAGGGAAATGAGGAATCGTGTCGAGAAATTACCTCCCTAATGGGGTCTCCCCTGCATATGAGCGTGGCATGGGGATGCCAGCATGCGGCGGCTGAGTGAGGAGACCAGCACGCAGTGCGGGAATCCTGCCACCCCGGCCTGGAGGCTACGGCACTCATGGGTGCCTGGCAAGCAGAGAGCAGGGTGCCCAGGGGCCCATGCGCCGGGCACCATCCCTGGCAGGACTCATGTGCTTCAGCCCTGCAAGGCGCTTTTCTGGGTCAGCTGCAGGGAGGAAATCATGTTCATGGTGCTGGCAGGCTCTCCTCTGCCCTTCCTCCTCCTCCTCATGCGCTCCCTGTTATCTAATTGGGTTTGTCATGCTGGAAAGGCAAAGCCCTTCAGGACTGTGCTGTGCTCTCGCCAGTGCAATTTCACAGCTGGCCTCGGCACCCTCGCAGCCGACAAGTGAGTAACTCAGCTGGGCACCACGGGCACCCCTGCCCTCCCCACACGGCCCTACATCCATGCCTGCCTGTCTGAGGATTCTGAGGACAGAGGACAAGGCCACTGCCGGTGCTGGACCTTCTTCTCCAGCCCTGCCCAACACAGGTCCCTGTCCCCAAGCTGTCTGTCCCCATGTCCCCCAGCCTCTGCATCCTGTCCTCATCCCTCGCCCCACTCCAGGATGATTGTGATGCTGCCCAGAGATGTCTGAACTGACATGAGATGGAAGCGTTCAGAGAAATGACATTTCCTCCAGCCTGGGAAGCTCATCCTCCATTTAAAGAAAACTAATATAAAAGCTGCCCTGGTGTGCAAGGGGCTGATGGTATCAGGCTGGCAGCCTCCGGCTCTCAGAGCCACAATAAATCTCAGCAAGGAGCCCAGCCAGCTTGAGCAGCTCCACGCAGACGCACCAGCACAGGGCTGAGGCTCAGCCGTGTCCCCGTGATGGTGCAGGGACACACAGTTCAGGGTGGGGTGGGGTGACCCACTGGGCTGGTCCCGAGGGTGCAGAGAAGCAGGGAGCCCGTGCCATACGAGCATTGCGCCGGCTGGTGGCCGGACCAGTGACAGCTCGGTGGTGGTGGGGGGGGTGTTCATGTGGATGGCGAGGGCTGCTCCACAGCCTTGGCTTTGTGTCCCCGAGGAGCTGAGCTCTGTTCCAGGGAAGCTCTGTGGCTCCACAAGAGCGTTTGCTCCTCCAGCAAAGCAAGCAGCAGCGCTGGCATCCCGAGGTGGGTGGGACTGGGACGGTCCTGGATGTTCCCCAGGACACGCCGTGCCATGGGGCCAGCTGCTCCCTGCTGCTGCCTGGGCCACGCTGCCATCGGAGGGGCTGGGGTGCTGCCCTCACCCGCCCTGCCCTGTGCCGCGGCGTGGCCCGGCATGGCAGTGTGATGGGAGCCGGGAGTGCAGCGGGGCCCGGTCCGGCCCGGTCCTGCTCAGTGACCGTCCGGGGGTGGCGGGTCGGGCCGCGCCGGGCTGGGAGAGCGGGAGGGGGGGAGGGAGGGAGGAAGGGACAGAGGGAAGGAGGGACAGAGGGAAGGAGGGAGGGAGAGGAGGAGGGAGGCGGGGAGGGTGCCCGGCGGGGCCGGCGCTGCGCGCCCCGCTCAGCCCGAACGTGGGTCCCTGCTGCCCCCTGCCGGAGCCCGGCCCTCCGCGCCGCGCACCCACCTCCCGCCTGCGCCGCCGGGGCGCCGGGGTACGGGGCTGCGGGGTGCGGGGGTGCGGGGGTGCGGGGGTGCCGGGGTGCGGGGGGTGCCGGGGCGCCAGGGCGCCGGGGCCTGGCCCTGCCCAGAGCCAGAAAGGACCAGAGCTGGCACCCTAGGTGCCTTCGGGCTGGGCTTCTCGCTGCTGCGGGGCAGGACGTGCAATGGGGAGGGGAAGATCTCTCCACCCCCGGGCACCTGAGATGCTGCCCACACTGCCTCTGCTCACGTCCCTCGGTGACCTCCCTGCCCGCTCCATTCCCTGAGGCCAAGCCACGTTTCTGACCTGCCTGGAGTTCTCCTGCACCTGTCAACAAGCCGCCAGCTTGGCTCCTGTGCAGGTCGCTGGCATGGCTGCAGAGTCGTGCCTTGCTCAGGCAACAAGGCTGGCAGCATTGATGGTGCTGGGAGTCACTGCTGAGGCAAGCAGGAGCTCCCTCTTTCCAGTCCCCCTTTCACTGCTGCCCTCCTGTCCAGCTGCCATGGATGAACAGAGATGCTGCCCTTCTCAGGGGGCACAGCAGCCTTGCCTTGTCCCAGGGCTGCGGAGGCTGCGAGAACCCCCCAGGGCCAGCCCACACCTTGGCAGGGCTGGTGCCAAAGGTGGGTGTCTGGAAGCGGCAGCAGCAGGAGATGAGAGGCTGCCGGGGAGTGCGGTGCTGAGCTTTGAAGGCACCCTGACAGGCTGTCAGGGCCCTCCAGTTGTGCTGACAGCCTGGTGCAGAGGCACCCCCCCACCCCCTGCTGCCGCCGCGCTCTGATCACAGCCTTGTCGTCACTTCAAAGCGCCCGCCAGGCTCAGGTGGGCTCCCACGCAGCCTCCCGCCCCACGGCTCTACTCGTCCTGGCCCATGGCCCCTTTTCTCCCACCCCACAGGGCCTATATCCACTGGGGTCCCCAGTTCCAGGGCAGGGGTTACCAGGGTACAGCACTGGGGACCAAGGTACATGTAGTCCCAAGCAGTGCTGGCAGGAGGTGATGGCTCCCCCGGCCTGGCACTGCTCTGCCTCTGTGGGGCAGGGCCCTCAGCCCCAGAGCAGCCATGGCTGGGGACTCTGGGTGTCCAGGCAGGGATCCAGAACGGGCTGCAGTGCCAGGAAGGGGACAACAGGGACGAGTTTGGCACAGCACCCCTAAGCACAGGGTTTGCACAGTGTAGCTGGGAGAGGGCATCCTGTCCAGACACGGGTGCCCACTGAGCTGGGGCACTGGGGGCTGCCAGTTCACCCTATCTGGGGTAATGCAACACACCGCACCCTGTCCCAGCACGGCTCAGGGAGGAATTTTCCATTCCCGAATGGAGGTTGGGGGAAGGCGTGTGTTTGTAGCAGCCCCCTTCTCTCCCTCCCCTCGCCCGTCACCGGAGAAGCACGGGAAGGCGTCTGCCACATTTGTCTCCAGGAAGGTTCAGAGCAAAAGCCTCCCAGGAGGGAGAGCTCCCCGAAGGGGACGAGGGACCCCAGGCAGCGTTGGGGGCATCCTGCACTCCACTCTCCAGAGGGGTTACCCTGCCTGCTGCCATGCCGCTGCCCCTTGCCTGCTGCCAGGACGGGGAAGCTCTGACAGTGGCTCAGGACGGTGGCACTGGCCAGCTCGCTGTTGGCATCCTGAGAGCCACCAGGATCCCCGGGCTGCATTACATGTGCACCCGGCCACAGTCCCGCCTGCGCCGCCTGCTCTGGAGCCTGGCCTTCCTGGCCTCCGCTGGGCTGCTGGCCACCGGCGCCACTGACCGCCTGCACCACCTGCTCTCGCACCCCGTGCACACCCGCGCACGCCTCGCCTGGGCCCCGCAGCTCCGCTTCCCAGCCGTCACCCTCTGCAACCCCAACCCGGCACGCTTCCTGCGCCTCACCAAGCCCGACCTCTACTCAGTGGGGCAGTGGCTGGGGCTGGCCTGGGAGAACCACTCACTGGTGCCTGAGATGCTGGCCGTGCTGGGGGAGGACCAGCGTGCGTGGCTGATGCGTCTTGCCAACTACTCGCGCTTTTTGCCACCCCGCCGCTCTGAGCGCACCATGCAGAGCTTCTTCCACCGCCTGGGCCACCAGATTGAGGATATGCTGGTGGAGTGCCGCTTTCAGGGGGAGCACTGTGGCCCCCAGCACTTTGCCCCTGTGAGTCCCTGCCTGACAGGGAGCAGGACAGCTGGGCTTCCACATGGGTGTGCTGGCAGCGATGCTTCACCCCCCCCAGCAAGGGTGAAGGGGAGCAGAAGCGGGGGGGAGAAGGAGGGGGGAGGCTTAGATGAGCCCTTCCAAGGGGAGGTCTTGCACTTCCATGCAAGACTATTCCCCACTTCCAGCACTGCCGTGGAATTTGAAAGGGGTTCCTGGACCTCGTCCTGCTTGCAGAATGCCCTGCCAGATCCCTGCCCTCCCTCACTCCACCTTTCTTCATACCCAGGTCTACACACGCTATGGTAAGTGCTACACCTTTAATGGGGACCGGAGGAACCCACGGGTGACCCGCCAGGGTGGCATGGGCAACGGGCTGGAGATCATGCTGGACATCCAGCAGGAAGAGTATCTGCCCATCTGGAGAGAGACCAGTGAGTGGGGCTGTGATGTGGGCAGGGCACGGGTGAGGGGTGCTGGGAAAACAGGGAACCCCAGAGCGGGGCTATGGGGCAAGCAGGGCACTGGAGGGGTTCTGGGCCCCAGGGTGCAGGTGCTGGGTGGGTGCAGGTGTGCAGCCTCTCTCTCCTACTCCCACAGACGAGACATCGTTTGAAGCTGGCATCCGGGTCCAGATCCACAGCCAGGATGAACCACCCTACATCCATCAGCTGGGCTTTGGTGTCTCGCCTGGCTTCCAGACCTTCGTGTCCTGCCAGGAGCAGCGGGTAAGGCACGATGCCCCACAGCCCCCAGGGAGGTGCCCATGGGCACTCAGCCTGGCACAGCCCTGCAGCGATGCCCCTCTCACCGTGACAGCTCACCTACCTGCCTCAGCCATGGGGGAACTGCCGGGCCAGCGTGCAAGGGGAGCAGATGCTGCCTGGCTATGACACCTACAGCATCGCTGCCTGCCGCCTGCAGTGCGAGAAGGAGGCCGTGGTGCGGAGCTGCCACTGTCGCATGGTCCACATGCCAGGTGAGGGGATGCACATGATGGTCTGGGGGCACCCCACTGCCCTGACAGTCCTGCCCAGGGCTGCCCCGGCTCTGTACAGCCTGCGCCCAAAGATCAACCCTGCCCCATCCCTCTGCACTCAAGGGTAACCCCCTGCCCATCCCTCTCCACCCAGTGACCATCCCATCCCCTCCGCATGCTGGTTCAGCCTCTGTCCTACTCTCCTTACACCCTAGGTCAGCCCTTCCCTGCCTGCCTTGCACCCAGAGGCCACCCCTGCCCCAGCCAACCTGCAGCCAAGGGTCACCCATCCCCATCCCCATCCCCTCCGCACCCTGGGGCCACCCCTGCCTCACTGCCTTTAAGGGAGTCAGTCAAGGGTGGGGGACAGAAGCGAGCCAGACCCCCACCACCCCTGACCAGCTGCTTCTCCACAGGCAACGAGTCCATCTGCTCCCCCAACGTGTACATCGAGTGTGCTGACCACACGCTGGGTAGGTGCGGTGGCAGGCAGGTGGCTGGGCACCAGCCAGGTGCCCCCGGGGAGGGGCCGGGGGGGTGAGACCATGCCAATGGGTACATGCCCCCAGACGCAGCGGTGGAGGACAGCCAGGAGCGCTGCAGCTGCCCCACGCCATGCAACCTGACACGCTATGGCAAGGAGATCTCCATGGTGCGCATCCCCAACAAGGGCTCGGCGCGCTACCTCGCCCGCAAGTACAACAAGAACGAGACCTACATCCGGTGAGTCCCCAGTGCCAGGCAGCACACCCTGGGGTGGGCAGGGGACTGGGGACCTGGGCAGCCCCCACCCCAATCCTGGCAGTGTATGGGGAGCGGGTCCTGGCACATAGCATGCAGGGAGGGGATCCTGGCGCACGTAGTCCCTGCCACATCCTCTGTCCAGGGGTGGCTGCCACTAAGGCAGTCCATGTACACTGACCCATCCATGTCCTCCCAGCCCTCCTGCCATCATCTCCCCACCCCACGGTCCCTCCTGGCCTGGGACATGCCCCTTCCATGTCCCCACCACACCAGCATGAATAACTCATAAGGGCCCTGGGAGCACCTGGGAGCTGGAGGGCCGGGGGACAGGGGAGGTTTGGGGGCAGTGGGGGTGGGACAGTCGGTGACCAGCCCTCCTTGCCAAGCACTATGGTGTCCCCACAGGGAGAACTTCCTGGTGCTGGACATCTTCTTTGAGGCGCTCAACTACGAGGCTATTGAGCAGAAGAAAGCCTACGACCTTGCTGGGCTTCTTGGTGACTCCCCACCCACCTTCCCGTGGGACCCTGAGGCGCAGAGCTCTGGGTCCCAGCCCCAGGATGACGTGGGGCTTGTTGGGGAGGGATCACACAGGGCAGGAGCCGGCTGCAGGCTCACTGAAGGGTTGCATGCTGCTGACCATCCCCTGTCCCGCATGTCTCCTGCTCCCTCCATCCTGCTGCCCCTGTTCCCGTGACTGCTCTGCCCCCCTCTGTCCAGCAGCCCTGGCACTGCCCACAGCCCTGCTGGCCCACCCCAGACCCCCAGCAGGCTGCACAGCATCTCCCAGTGACCATCTCCCCCTTCTCCTCCCCAGGGGACATCGGGGGGCAGATGGGCCTGTTCATCGGTGCCAGCATCCTCACCATCCTGGAGATCCTGGACTATGTCTATGAGGTGTGTGGAGCCTTCAGGGCTGTGTCTTGGTGGTAGGAGCGGGTGAGGAGCAGAGCAGGGGCTGGGCTCCCTGGGGAGGGCATGCTGTGCATGGCCACCCCAGAGGGCTATTGCAGCCCCCAAATCAGGGAATGCACAGCAGGAGGTACTGGGATGAAGACGGGTCCTCCAGCATCCCTCAGTGAGCCGAGGACCAGGAGGATCGTGGGCAGAGGTGCTGTCTCCACTGTCGGCCCTGTGTCCCCGAGGCAGGCAGGGGGGCAGGCAGCAGGGCCATGCAGACCAGGGTGCCCACACATGGGGTGCTGCCTGCATGTGGATCTGGGGCTGACCCCCCGTCTGCACCCAGGTAATCCGGGACAGGGTGAGTCGGGTCCTGCGCCGCTCCAAGCCACCCCTGAAGAAGCCCTCAGGCAGCATCGCCACGCTGGGACTGGAGGAGCTCAAGGATCAGGTACCCCTGCGGGGTGGGCTGCCTGGGGGGCTGTGAGGACAGGGCCTGGGCATCATCTGACCCCACCCCAGGGGGAAGGGATGTCATCCCAAGGGCAAGGGACAGCTCGGCTCTGTGTTTGGCGCTCTCAGGCTGCAGAGCTGGGGTAGCCTGGGGTGGCAGGGAGCTGAATGCCCAAGAGGGGCTCCTGGGGACAGGCTATGGGGGGGACGGGGGGGCTGAAGGGGGCAAGGTGTATGGAGTCTGTGCCCACCTCACTGACTGTCATCACTGCAGAGCCCCTGCGAGACACTGGGCCGGCATGTGGAGGGCACCTACAACGCGGGTATCCTGCCCAACCACCACCACCGCCACCACTACCCTCACCAGGGCGTCTTCGAGGACTTCGCCTGCTAGGCCAGCTCGGGACTCGGAGGGGCAGCCCCCCGCCACTCCCCTCCCCACCATGTGTATGGAGAGGGACGGCGGCACCGGGCGCAGTGGGCACCGGCCCCTGCCTCCCCTACCCCACTGCTGTTTGCCCTCAGCAATGCCACCAGAGCTGCCTCAGCATCGGCACCAGCGTGGCCCCCCAGCCCTTTTGCCCATCCCCTCCACTTGCCCCCAGCACACGGGCTCTGCCCCGTCTCAAGCACACAGCGTGGAGGGGGGGACAGGCATGATGGGGGGGCTGGGGGAGCTGCCAGGTGCTGGGCAGAAGGGCCCTGGCAATGCAGAGCGTGCAGGGGGTAAGCTGGGGCTCCTGCAAGCCTCTCCGAGTCCTCTCCTGCTGGTCCCTCCTGGGTGGGTGGGGGTCTCCACCCTGCATGGTCCCCTCCAGGAGAGAAAGGTGCCTGAAACAGCTTCCCCCCTGCCCAGGGACCACCACTCCCACCTTCCTGCTGCAGGGCAGGGCAGTGTTGCAGGGCACCCCTCTGAGCAGCATGGCCCCCCCCGGCCAGCCCAGGGACACCCCACCTGCAGCCACACCTGCATGGCACCACCCTGACCCCTGGCGCCACCACCACTGTGACATCCCCCCGAAACATCTGCCCTTCCCCAAATTCATGCAGCCTGCCAGAGCTGCAGCCCCTGCCCATTGCTGTTCCCAGCCAGACCCCTGCACTGTGACTCCCCTCCCACTCCAGTGTTGGCCCCGATAGCCCCCAGTCATTGCGGTACTGCAAACCTACTGCCTCCCCCCTCTCCTGCAGCCCACCATGCCCCCAGCCCTCCTTATCCTCTTCTTGCCCATGTATTGCCCAAAGTGGCTCGTCCCTTGGTGCAGCCACCCGGCATGGCCCAGGCAGCACGTGGGGGTCCTGCCCTCACTCCCCTGCCTGTCGCCGCTCTTTTGCACCATGCACGTACCCCTCGCCACGCTCCCATCCCCGGGTGCTGAGCACCCGCTGTGCCTCCCCCAGACTGTACATGGTTAGGAGGATGCCCCGTGCCCAGCACTGCCTGGGCAGCCACAGCCCAAGCCGCCAGCCTGAGCCTCGGCCAGGACTGACACCCACAGCCCTCCTGCCTGCCCCGAGATGGCAGGACCCACGGCAGGACCCACAGCGCTCCCCCTGTCATGTCGGACATCGCCTCCTCCCCCTCCACTGTAGCAGACACCAGCGCAGGGCAAACTGCCCCAAAATATCTCAGGAGGGGGGGCGGGCTGGCAAAGCCCCCCTCGACACACACATGCAGCAGAGAGGGGGACCCCAGGGCAGGAATTTGGGACCTCTGGGGGAAGCTGTGGTTGAGCCAGGCATTCCCTGGCCCTGACGGTTTGGTCCCCATCTGTGGTGCCCACAGACACAACACGGCCATGCCACGCCGTGGCCAAAGCCATAGATGCAGGGAAGAGCCATCGTCCTTGCCTCCCCCAAGGCCCCACACATGGGAGATGCAGGGCAGGGATCGGAACACCAGCCTGGTGATGTGCCTGGCAGCCCTGGCTCTGGGTATGCATGGCCCAACAGCTCCCCAAAATACGCACCTATGAGGAAACATGTTCCCCATCAGTGCAACCACCCGGTTACATGGTGTCTCATGTCCCCCTGCATGGGGACACAAACACCAAGACTCCCAGCAGGGCCGGCACAGCAGCGCTCGCTGGGGAGCCCCTCCAGAGCACCCTGTGCTAGCTCCCCATGGAGTCCCCTCCCCACCCACCTGCAAGCAGGAGTGTCCCCAGAGGGGTGCCACATGTAAACCCGGGGACATGCTATGGCCGTGCCAACCAGCTCTACACCAGGAGCTCCTGTGGCAGGCATCGGGGGTGCAGGTTGCGGCTCCCTCCTTGCCAGCAGGAGCAGCAAGCCCCAAGCAGGGTGGGCATGGGCACCATGGTGGGAGGGCCAGCGCGAGTGCCCTCGTGCTGGCGAATGTGAGAGATGTGTGTCACTGTTTTATAAATGTACAAATGCTCCCTAATAAAGAGGCACAAGTAGGTCTGGAGCCGCCTGCAAGGGCTGGGGACAGCAGGCAGGCAGGGCTGGGGAGGGTAGAGGGCGGGGGAAGCTAGTCCCACCCAGGGGGAAGGTGGTGGTGGGACCCAGGCAGCACTTTACAGCCCTGAACTGTGCTGGGCACCATGAGAGCCAGCGTGCTGGGTCACCCGAAGGTGAGCACCTCTGCATCGCTGCCTGCAGAAAGCCTTGCCTGCTGCCCAGCGCTTTGAGTCCTGGCTGGTGGCAGAGGTGTGGAGGCTGCCAGCTGGGCACCAACAGCAGGAACTGCCAGAGCTGTACCTTGGCTGCCAAATTGATCCCCAGGGCAGGGTGGGCACCCCACCAGTGCCTTACCAAGCTCTACCAGCCCCAACCAGGTGGTGAAGTGGGGAACACAGGTTCCTGCCCCCCATATGGTGCTGCAGAGTGGGGGGCAGATGGACAGGCAGAAACATGGGCTAGGGGTGCTTTCGGGGTTGCCCCATGGATGTCTTGTGCCAGAGCGGCACCCTGCACGCCTACCAACACCTAGGACCCCATGCAGCACCCACTCGCCCGTGGGGTACCCCCCTGCAGCAGCTGTGTCCCCTCCGCTCCTGTGCCTGTTAGCAGTGGCAGGCACAGCCCCTGTCAGCTGAAGGCTGGCGCTTGCACTGGCGCTGCCCTCACACGGGCTCACCAGCACAGTGCCAGCTCCTCTGGACCCACTGCGGGCCATGGGCACTGTTCCCCCAGTAGGGGCTACAGCACAGGGGAGATGCCAGGGGCACCATCAGCCATCCCACATTGGGACCTCCCGCAGGACCCCTATGGGTGCCATGGGCAAGGGGTGCAGGCTGAAACTGAAATGGGGGAGGTGGAGGATGGTTTGGAGTGAAGGAGAGCCCTGCTGGGGCAAGACCCTGGGGCTTTCCCTGGCAGAGGTGCTCCTTCAGCTCCTGCTTTCTCCAGACCCTTGTCCAGCCACCCCAGCCACCCTGAAGCACAGGGAGGGGGACAAAGCGGGAGGCATGGCCTGGCCTCACAGTAGAAGCTGCCAGCACCGGGCACCACAGGGCTCCCTCTAAACCAGTGAGGACTGGAGATGTCCAGGTTAACTGGGTGCAGCTGGGACACAGGACCCCATCCCACAGTTCATACCATGCCCTGGGAGGGGAGCACTGTGGCTGGGTCCTGAAGGGAAAAGCAAATAACTACATCCTCCACATTTCTCATCACCCTGTGAGAGGATCAGGTTCCTTTGGGGTCCCCTGGGACAAGACCGTCTCTGGCACCAGGTCCTGACCCATCTGCCACTCCAGGATGCCCTGCCACGAAGCCACCTTCCTCCACACCCAGGCCATGACAGGGAGCTTGTGCTGCCTCCTGCTCTGCGGTGGAGCTGCATCAGAAGAGCTGAGCGAGGAGGAGAGTATGCGGTGAGCCCAGGGCGTGGTGCTGGAGGTGCCAAAGGGCATGCTGAGGAAGGACCAAGTCCTGATACAAAACCTGAAGGTCATGGTGGTGCTGGCCAGGGGGAGTGAGGGCTGGGTACAGTGCTCTGCCATGCTCACTGGGATGTTCCTGCACCTTGACTCCCAGCTCTGGCAAGCAGCTTACTGGAAGAACACCCACAAAGCCAAATCCTATGCCTATGAGAAAATAAAGATGATTTTGGAGGAGCAGGAGTGACGTATAGCTGAAGAAAAGGCTGAGCCTCATGCATGGCCTGTCCCAGCTCCCCAAGGCTACCAGCCAAGCAGCCTCAGGACGGGTCCCGGGAGCCCCATAGTGGTGATCTAGTGAAGATTTGATGTAAAGTTATTTTTATCTGTCGCTTTCAGCGCCTCTGTTCTTTAACGTGGCAACTTCCCAGTGGCACCTACAGATGATGCATCCTGTAGGGTCTCACACTCCCTCCGAACAGGATGGGCAGGTGAGGTGACCCCAGCATCCCCCCCTTGCCTGCACTGTGCCCAATATCTTGGGGCAGATGGCACTAGGCTGAGGAGGACCAGTGGGATGACCCAGATTTAACATCCCAGGGCCAGCTCCAAACTCCAGCACTGTGGTCCCTGTGTGCCCCCTCCCGTGCTGTGCCCATCCAAGGGCCACCAGGGCTCTGGTTCTCCCCCAGGGATGGGGCTGCTGCCACCTGGGGCTCGCCAGGCTGCAAAGTGATGTCAGCCCAGCTCAGCACTGCTTGAATCACCTGTAATGAGCCACATGAAATAGCTGGGGCATAATTAGAAGCGGATCCACTATAGTGAAACAGGCCCTTAATTTTAACGAGCGCAGCCCTCTGGACAAATGCCAGGCACCCGACTGCGGCAGAACCTGCTGCACTGCTGACCGCTCCTGTCACTGTGGAGGTGACAACCCTGACAGACTCAGCTCCTCGAGGATGTGGTGCCGGCCCGAGGGAGGGGGCACCAGGGTGGAGAAACCGGTGAGGATCCCTTCTGCCAATGGGACAGGTATCTCCTAGGGCACTTCCCACCATGCCTCAACTGCCACGCACTGCAATTCCAGCTTCTCCCGGGGAAAAGACATGTTACAAAGGAAACAAACCACCTTGCTTGGGAGCAGAGAGTCTGGAAGTGAGCCCTGGAGTACAACAGGATACATGGCCTCACTGCTGTCACCGTCTCCCCAGGCACCTTCTGCCCAGAGATGCTGGTGGTGACAGGCAGCACCTGCAGAAAGAAGAGACGCTCAGCATCTCCTGATGACCTGAGCATGCCAAGCTCACTGCTTTCCTCCTGGCTGTTTCCCCATGACCAACCTTTGCTGGGAAAATGGACTGGTGGGGCCTGTCAGTGGGGCCAGGCAGGGGACGCACAGCCCTCGCTTTCTAGCGCTTGCTTGGCCCCTGACAGCGGGCAGGCAGGCTGGAAGAACCAAGGAAGCAATTAAAATCAAAATCCAGGGGAGCTGCCTGCCTCTACCCCCAGCCCTGGAGTCTGCATTCTGCCCACACCAAGGCTGTGTGTCCCCAGAGGGGACATCGCAGGGCATGGCTGGGTGCACTGATGCCTCCACGCAGGGAAACCCCTGTGGGCAGGCACACACTGGCAGCAGCCCTGCCTGCACTTACAGCTACCAGCTGTTTCCCTCTTCATCAAAAGGCTCTGATTTCCCCAAGCTTGGCCAGAAAAGCCCCTGGCAAAGCCCCTCGCACCCTCCAAAGGAGCTCAGCAGCATGCTGGGCTGGGACATGGGGCACTGGGCCAGACAAAGCCCAGCATCTCCCTGCCTGCTCTTCCTCAAGCAGAGCAGCTTTGCCCATGTTCACTTGTGGCCCAAAGGAAACGTTTGCTGGGGTTGGGTCCCGCTCTGCAGCTGGTGGAGCTGCTCCTGCGGGACAGGCAGTGAGGCACCACTGGCCCCTTCCCAAGGAAAGCACAGGGACAAAAGGGCACTGAGCTTCTTGTTGCCCTTCAGCCCACTCCTGGCACAGCTGTGCTTCCTATGTCCTCCCAAAGGTCGGCTATTGAGCTGATCAACATTGCCAGGGCTGCAGTAACTCTGCTGCAGGGTTTAGCGCAGCCAGAAGTGACCCAAGCAGGGCCAGAGCAGCAGGTTTTGCTTTCCCTGCTTGCAAGCCCACTGCTACATTTGCAGAGACGCACCTGCATGACTGCATGGGGGAACAAATGGGGGGGGGCAGAACAGCACAGCAGCAGTTCGGGCTTTCCCCCCAGTTTAAGTCTTTTTCCTTGCCGTGGTGCAGGAAGGCGAGGGGAGGCAGGCACCCACCCAGCCCCAGTGCACCCAGCCAGCCCCTCACCCCAAAAGGAACTTGCATTGCTCTTCTCAAAGGCTGTGGTGAGCCACTAAGGCTTTTAGAAAATTTTCTCTAGGGAAGCAGAAGTCTACGGGCAGCCGACACATGTTTTCTCCTACCCCGCTAGGAAAATAGCCCTTTCAGTGCTCTGTCTCTGCAACTGCACCTGTGCAAAAATCCACATGTTGTATGGATGCACCAGTCAAACCTGAACAGGAACTGCAGAAAGTCCCTGTCTGCTCAGCCACCCACATCAGCACCCAGGGCTGCTCCTCCCTGCCTCTTTCAAGTGCCACCATCCTGGCCCAGTGCCCTGCCTGCACCTGCCAGCCCTGTGTGGGCAGGAGGGGAGCAGGGCACAGTTGTGCCTAAGTACCCATCATTGCAGGTCTCTGCCATTGCCCAGTGAACCCATTTACTTCACCCAGACGCAGGAAGGTTGTTTGGGGCCCCGACCAAGCAGGCCAACCTGCTCCCATCACCAACCCCCTTCCCGAAACTTTGCGCATCCTTCCCCAGGGTTTCAGCATGTTTTGACACTGCAAATAACCTGGCAAACACCACAGCGGCTTCAAACCTTGCCAGCTCCTTTTAAAGAGAGCAATAACTGCTGGAAGTGCCAGGAGCACTGTCATTTGCTTGTATGTATGTCGGAGCAGGGGGGGCTTCGCTGGTGCTGATAGTGTGGAGCGTTAAGTATGTAAATAGCTCTAACTCAGTCTGGGCAAACAGCAATGAGGATGCAAAAGCAACTCTATCTAGACCATCTTGTGACAATTAAACAACAATTCCAGCTTTATTACCATTTGGATACTCTTCTAATGCCTAATCACATGCAACTCATAGGTCTGCTTTTCAGACAAGAAATGTATCTGTAATGCACCTGCATATGCTTCGCTCCCTCTGTCCCAGATTCACATTTAAAAGGAATTAAGGATGTGCTCGGGGAAGATCAAAAATAGAAATAGTTAGAGCAAGCTAACGGTTATCATCTGAAATATAATAAAATTGTATTTAAACACTCCTACACTATGGATATGAAGACTGGAGCAGGAACATATGAATGAGGTATCTTTGGGGAAGGTATGCCACAGCCCAGGGGCTTTCCATGAGTTTCACTGAGCAGTAACAGCCTTGAAAACTTAACAGTTCAGTTAATTTTCTTGAGGATGTCTCTTTGATGTGTGTGTTTCACGAGCACATAAAATGTGATGACCAAAGAGCTGGTGGGAAGAGCAGGTGGAGCCATGAAAATTATGCCTGGAGCAGACAGCATGGCCAAGGGACACAGTTCCTGCTCCTCATTATGGCAACAGGGGCTGTAGGTGGTGAAACAGTCCGGGGCAGGACCATGGTGCTCTGCCCGACACAGAAGTGGAAACCACAAGATGCTGAGAAGCCCTGAGATGCAAAACAGCCCAAAAAAGGGTCAAACCAATGCAGAGAGGGCAGGTCTGGCCCCAACGATCTGCCACAGTGCTCAGATGCAGTTTCTGGCCCGGGAGTTTCCTTCAGCGCTGATCCCAGATGCTGGAGAGCAGAGCATACCCCACTTGGGGAATCCAACCTCTGCTCTGACATGGGCCAGGGGTTCCCTGTTACTCACATACAACCCACAAAGGCTGTTGTGGAGACAGCGTGTGTGGCAGGACACACAACTGTACCAGCCCCTTTTCCACCCACAGCTGGGGCTGAGGAGGGCTGGTCAGTGGGACCACAAATTTACAGCACCAGGAAAGAGGGAATTACGCAGAGCTCAGCACACTGCACACAGGCACCACAGCCTCCTGTGGCAAGGGGCTCAACACCCTGCTGCACCACCAGTGACTTGCAGCAGGTAACGATAGTCGGATAGCCCCAGGAACTGAACCATGGGCATCAGATGAGGTACAGGACCCCTGCTGTGAGCCCCGAGGGGCTCAAGCCAGCATTTCCAAGTGTCTGTTTGGCCACTCGATGGGCTCCCCCTCACCTCACTAAGGAGATGCAGTCACCTTTCAGCTCAGGTAGAAGATGCTGCAGGTGGTTTTGGGGAAAGCAGCATTTCTGCAAGGAAGCTGTCCAGCCAGCCGTAGCCAGATTTTATACGAGCAGCCAGCACCTGCCACCACACAAGACGCCCAGTGGGACACCCAGAGGTGCCCTGGGGAAGAATCAGCCAGACCCACCAGTTAATCTCTCCATTTTATTAGTGTAAATGCACCCCTCCCTCCTCTCCCCCCTATTAAATACAAACCAGGAGCAGAGAGCGGCTCCTCAGTCACTTTCTCCTTAGGAGATGCGCAGCCAAACCTTCTGCTGTGCCCACCAGGGCCGGGCACTGTGTCCCCTGACCCTGAGGGCGCCCCTATGGTGGGGAGGGCTCCCACCTCTGGCGGAAGGCTCTCGTCCAAGGGCTGCGACCTCCAACGTCCTATCAATACTGCGAAGGCCAAAGCGGCCTGGGTCATGGTTCCCATGGGGAGCAGCTCACAGTACATGAATACAGCAGGATCACCCCCTGTGCCCACCAGCCCTAGGGGCCAAGTACCCCCCCACTCCAACCAGCCAGGAGCGCTCCAGCTCACTGCCAAGTGGCAAAACCCCAAAACCACCTCCTTATTGCTCTTTTGGGGTGGGACATGCCCCATCCCACTGTCCAACCCTGTGGCAGGTGCAGGGATGTGCCCCCCCCCCACCCCCCACCCCGCATGACTGGGCCGATGTTCTGAAAGAGTGAGGGGCACGGCCCTGCCCCAGAACGCTGAGGGAACCACGAGGGATCACCCCCAGCCCCATGGCAGTCATGGCCCCACAGCAAGGGGGCCCTGGGCTCTGCATGCCCCCAGTCAAGGGGGGACAGCAAAGGACAGGGCAACCCATCACCTCCCGTCTGGGCAGCGGAGCCAGGACAGAGGGATGGTGCCAGCAGCCAGCAGCTCTGGGGCGAGGAGCTGGGCATCCCAACTCACAGCTCAGTGACTCCAACCCCACCTCGCCCTGGGGTCTGCACAGCCACGGCCGCTCTGGAAGGACCTGGGCACCCTGGGCTGGCAGACCCCGGCCCAGGCAGCCCCAGCAGGACAAGTCACAAGCTTGGGCACCAGCAATCCCTGCAGTTGCCGGGAGAAGGAAGACAGATTTGGGCAGCAGAAGAGGCAGGGTGGGCAGGCAGGCACAGCAGGGCATGGCCAGCCCCTCCATGCCCCTGGGTTCAGGTGCTGTTCCCCTGCTCCTGCTCAAAAAGCACCATGGCCAGCTGGGAGCGAGAGCCTACGCCCTCCAGGCTGCTCTGCACACAGCGGTGGTAGATCTCCTCGCTGAGCCGGGGGTTGCAGGCCTGGTTCCGGTAGCGCTGCAGCAAGGCAGGCTCTACAGCCCGGAAGACATGGAGATTGGAGTACTTGATGAACATTTCATAGATGTCCAAGGTCTCCAGGATGTCCTCATTCTCCTGCACATCACCTGCCATGCGGGTGCGTGCTGCCATGTAGTCAGCATTGTAGAAGCAGGCTTCGTGGAAGACGTCGCGGTCGAAGCGCCCTGCGTCCCGCAGCAGGTCCAGCGTGGCGGGAGGCACCTGGTTGTGGTAAGCAATGGCAGGGTTGTAGCCCTGGAAGTGGATGGGGAAGAAGACCTGCCAGTTGTTGATGGTGTTCATGCGGCAGCGGTTCAGGAAGTCAATGGTGACCTCTGTCCCCACACCAGCCACAAAGAAAAGCGTGTCCACGGGATGCTTCTTGGAGATGATGTCCATGACCTTGATTTGGGAAGGTGCATCTGTCTTAACACTGATCCATGGGATCTTCACCTCTGCATACTTGCGCTCATACTCTGTGATCTGGGCCTTCACGGGGGCAAAGATGTCATTCTGGGTGACCTGCTGGGCCTCAAAGGGGTCATAGATGAAGAGAAAGGTGAGAACCGTGTTCTCACTGCTCTCAAAGGCAGCTGCTGCATAAGCCTCCAAGAAGCGAGCAGCATGGTCCCGGTCATGGGCCGTCAGTGGCAGGATGACATTGATGCGGCTGGCCTCTGTCACATAGGGCATGGGGATGATCTCCACCTCACTGAGGGGCCGCACCAGGTGCACACGCTTGGTGACAGAGCGGCTGTGCCCCTTCTGGGTGACCACCTCCACCTGGAGGTCCAATGTGTACTCCATACCACGTGTGGGGTCGAAGCGTCGGTACCCATTCACCAGCTGCTGCTTGCGGACATGGAGCACCGGCTGGTACTTGCGGTTCAGTTCTTCCATGGCCGTGGCCACCACATCAGCCACGTCTGCCAGATCCGCGCCACGCAGCTCGCACTTGGGGGAGCCATCCATGCAGGCGTAGACCTGCTCCTCCGTGAAGTAGTCCCAGCGCAGCACTTCAAAGCGGGTTTTGGGCTGGAAGGGGGGTGGGATGCCAATGGGCCACGTGGCACCGTGGTCCCCATCAGCAGACAGGCTGCTGGCATTCTGAATCTCCAACTGCAAGGGAAGAGATGGAGGAGTGAGTACCAAGGTGGGCACAAGTAGGTCTTCCAGCTCTGGCTGCTGGCAAGCTGACACGCGATGCTCAGGGATCAGCTACTCCCAGCCCAAAGAGCAGTTCCAGAACAACTCTGCCTTCAGCCAGACTACTGTCCAGCACCTCAGGTCTGCTCTGAAGAGCACCCTGAATATGGCACACCACTTCCATTGGCAGGATCCACACCCTCTCCCACCCTGCCCAGCCTCTGCTGACAGACCTTAGCACCCTGCTGGCTCCATCACCCTGAACCACCACCACAGCTCCAGGACCCGTCCAGGCCCAAAGCTGTTCTCCAGCCAGCACTGCTGCCCCTGCAGCCACACAGGCTCATCTGACCCCATTCCACAGCAAGTTCAAGTGAGAAACCCTCACGTTAGAGGGGAGACGCAACAGAGCAATCAGAAAGCCCACAGGTATGACAGAAGGAGCCTAGACTCTCCCAACCAAGCCAGGTCTCACCTGAAGCTGCTGGATCTCCTGGTATGTCCTCTCAAGCTCCATCTGTGCAAAATACTTGTGCAGTCGGTACATCTGGAGGGGATCCAGCACAGGGTGGACAGTGAAAGCGCTCTGGAAACGGAGGTCGGTCTCCCGCTCGGGGTCCATGTTCTTCCCCAGCTCAAAATAGTGGTAACGCAGGCCCTGTGCCAGCCAGGAGAGACAGGTCACAGCCAGCCCTGACTCACACTCCCATCCCACTGGCTGCCAGCACAGCAAGCTCAAAGGACAACCAGGTGTGAGGGCTGGTCCCCCCAGGACCTGGGAGTCCACGGGAAGGTGGGCAAACACACTGGGCCAGGATCAGGCTCTCAGAGGCCATCTCTGCTGCAGGACCTACCTCATGCTCCTCGGCACAGTTGATGGCTGTGTAGTCAATGATGCAGCGGCCCAGCCACTCGTCAGGCCGGGCACTAAGGATGTCATTGCGGCAGCTTTCCAGGTGCTGCTGCAGGAGCAGGAGGAGGCTGCGGGACAGCAGGTAGCCGAACCCCCCATAGCAGTACTGTCCCTCTGTGTCCCCACCGATGAACTCCTCGGGACGGCCCAGGTAGAGGTGGGTGTCGATGCTGAGGTGGGCGACCAGGCGGCTGATGCGGTGTGCCTCTGTGTAGGTGTCGTCTTGCACCAGGAAGAACCAGTCAAAGTCATTCACGTAGTGGTCCAGGAGGTACCGGATGGTTTGGTACATGTTCCAGATGGGCCGCTCGTCACTATGTGTCACCACCGTCATGCCATGGGGCACCTTGCGGCCCCGTGTGCCTGTGAAGTACACCAGGCGCTCCAGGTGGTGGGCTAGCGTGCGGTTGACAGCCACCCCCAGGGTGTTCAGCGTGCTCTTGGAGGTCAGCACACCCACGAAGAGCCGCTGCCGCATCCCCAGCTCTGTGCTGATGTAGCGGGTCCTGTAGGAGGGAGAGAATGTCTGGCTCCAGGGCACTGCACCCCACCTCGACCTCCATGCTCCCCCTCCCCCCACAACGGCACAGACCTTGGCTCCTCTGCAGGAACTGCTCTCAGGCTTCAACTACATGTGCGAGACATCACCCCAGTGGCTCTGGCTGCCACTTTGCTTGGACCAGAGGCACAGCACAGCGCCCTGCTGAAGTCCTCCCTGCCAGCCTGAAACCTCCCTTCCCATGAGCCAGCCAGCCTGGCTCAAAGCAGAGGCTCGCAAGGGGCCGAGCACGGCTAAGAGAGGGAAGCAGGGCTGCACGCCCCAGCTTCAGCAGGGACACAGACCAGCAGGCACCCAGCCATGATGCCAGCCCTGGCTGGGACAGCCGAGCTGGGAAGCACCTTCCTGCCCGGTGCAGCGCCCTGGCGCAGGCAGACGGGCCGTGTGCCCTCCCGGGGAAAGCCAGGCCCCGCTGCAGTGGCTGAAGCCAGCGTGGGGCCAGCTGCGTCCCCCTCCCCAGCTGCCCCACTCACAATGACTTTCAAGTTTAATTCCCGCAGCCCGGCGCGGCGGCAGGAAGCGACCCCCCCCCCCCCCCCCCCGCCCGGCACACACTGGCCCCATTCAGACCCCTCCGTCCGACCGCCCGGCCGGGACAAGGAGGCCCTTTCACTGCCTGCTCCCTGCCAGCCCGGGGACGCCGGGCCGGGCCGCAGCCGGCCCCGGAGCGGGCTGGGGTGGTGGCGCGGGGTGGGGACGTGCCGCCGCGGGAGGGTCCGGGCCGGGGCTGGGGACCCGGCAGCACGTGCCGCAGCAGGCAGCCCTGGCACCGCGGGCAGGAGCGGGAGGCTGTTCCGAGCGCTCCCGAAACAAACGGCGGGGTGGAAGGAGCGGTAGAGGGAGGGAGGAGGCGGCGGGGAGGAAGGGAAGCAGCGGGGAAAGGCGCTTGCAGCGAGAAAAACCCGGCTGCAGACCGGGGCGGCCGCAGGGCGGAGGCAGCACACCGCCGGGTCACCGGGAAAGCCCCCCAGTACCAGCCCAGCGGGCAGGCCGCCCGCAGCCGGGCACCCCGAGCACCGTAGCCGCTCGCATCGGAAGCCCGGCTCCTGCACCGGGGCTCAGCTCCCCCAGCCCGGCCCGTCCCGGCCCCCCGCACCTGACGGCCTTCTTGGCGGCCCTGCCGGGGCTGGGCGGGCGGTAGGGTACGACGCGGGGCTCCCAGCTGTCGGCGCCCAGCCCGGCGGGCACGGCGTTGGGCCTGCGCGCCGCGTTGCCGTTGGCGTTGCCGGGGCCGGGAGGCGGCGCGGGGCCGCCGTCGGGGCGCAGGTGGGCAGCGGGGCGCGGCGGCGGCCCGCAGGGCTCCTCCACCCAGGTGACGCTGAGCAGGCTGAGGGTGAAGCCCAGCGAGACGCCGATGGCCACCGGCCCGGCGGGCCGCAGCACCGACAGCACCAGCGACAGCCGCATGGCCGGGACGGGACCGGGGGCGGCTCCGGCTGCCGCTCCCGCTGGCGGCGCCGCCGTCCGACGTGTCACCCGTTGGCCCCGCCCCGCTGCGCGTCACCGCGGGCGGCCCGCCCCGGCCAATGGGCCGCGCTCCCACCGCCGCGTCACGGGGCGGGGCGGGCCCCGCCGAGGGGAGCCGGGGCGGCGTGGGGGCGGGCCGCCGTCGCTAGGAGACCGCGCGGCCGGCCCCCGCCTCCGGCGCCCCCCGCGCCGACCCGGCCCTGAGGGGCGGGGCCCCCGCGCCGCTTCCCTCCGGGGCCCGGGGTCGCCTCGGCGGGGCTGGCCGCGGCACACGGCGTCAGCCCCCACGCCTTTTGCCCCCGGCCCGGCGAGCGCATTGGCCCGGCCCGCCTGAACCGGCTATAGCGCGGGGCTGCCCGGGCGTGTGCGGCGGGGCTGGGGCAGAGCCGGCTCTGCGCTCGCGGGGCCGGGGAGCAGCCACCGCGTTGCCACCCCCCGGGACAGCCCGAGCCGCCACGCTGGTGAACTTCCGGGGGTCTTGAAGCACGTGGTTGCCCGGGGGTCTTCCAAAAAAGCGTGGGCAGCGGCACCGGGCCCTACTTGCGCATCCCTGGGAGATGGCCGCGGCAAGGCAAGGGACACAGGGCTGCGGTCGGGAGCCTCGGAGGCCAGGCCATGGGCTGCCGAAGGCGCCTCGGGAGCCGGGGCAGTGGGCGTGCCGGAGGGCAAGCAGCGGCTGGAAAGCCTTTGGATGGGTGGCTGGAAAGCCTTTGGATGCAGAGCAGCAGACCGGTGCGGTACAGGAGGAGGGTGGGCAGAGTGGCAGGGGATCCCAGCAGCAGGGACCCTCATCCTGGGAGTCAAAATGGGACCGAAGAGGTGGGCCTTTCCAGCTGGCGGCCAGGTCACCGTCCCGCTATGAGCTGTGGTGCCAGCCACCATCCCACTGGCCACCGGCAGACAGCCCTCCGGCAGGCAGAGCTGGTGAAACTGGCTCAGGGCAGAACCTGCTGCACACACGGAGCCTCCGGTGCAGGATGGATCCAACCCAGAAGCTGCAAGGCCGGCAGCCCTATGTGGCTGCTCAGCGCCGGGCGCTACTGAATAAGGACGACAAGGACCCGTCCTTTCTGCCCATTCCCAGCCCATGGCTCTGCTTCCAGCAGTCCCACAGCTGTCAGGACTCTCAGATGCCCCTGGGTTTACTCTGGCTGGTGGGAAGCCCATCCCACCCTCCCCATGAAACACAGCCTGCCTGCCCCGGGGACTGCCGGCCGCCCACAGAGCACAGCAGGGCACTGAGGGCGGGCAGGAGCCTGCTTGGCTCCAGGGTCTCTTTCATATTCTGGAACAAAGCAGCCTGTTTTCACCAGGAAGTGGTTGGCAGCATCCCACCCCCCAGAGATACGGGACCATCATCCAAGCCCAGCTCATTTTCATAGGCCTTTTTCTCCTGAATAGGCCAAGAAAAGCAACAGGCAAAGGCAGTCACGTGGAAAGCAGTTTAATGAAGAACATATAAAAACTAGAAGCGGAGGGAATGCGATGGGACGAGGAGATGCCAGAAGGCAGAAAGATGCAGAAGTAAGAATGAGCACAGATTTTCATGGACAAAGGCCAAAAAGCAGGCACGATCATAAACAACCGGAGTCGCCTGTTTTCTGTACACAGAGGAACGTGTTAGGAAATAGATGTGTTTGATTTCCTTTACAGGTTGGAATATTTAACACTGGTCACCTTATACAAACCCGGATGATTTTGCATGAGTGATGAGAGGTTCATTCTGAAACGACCCTGCTGATCTCAACTTGCATTTAGGTAGAGGTGCAGGTTGGACAAAATCCTTAAGTTTTCAGAAGTAAAACTCTGAGCTCAGGAAAACCACACGGAGACAAAGCTGTTGGGGGCAGAGCGACCACCTCTGTAGGGTCAGCCTGGGCAGAGGCTACGTCCAGGCCCCCCTGCATGGCCCCAGGGGACCGCGCGGGGGAGGTGGCTGGTGGGCAGCAGTGCCGTTCCTCCGGCAGCCCCTTCGCAGCCCCCCACCAGCTGCAGCTCCTGCCTTTGTCTCCCTGGTGCTGGCGTGAGGCTGGGAAGGGGCTGCCAGGGGAACGGCTGCTGCTGCCAAGAGACTTATCCCTGCCAGGATTTCCCGGGGGGTCTCTGAGCGTCGCAGCCGGGAGGTGCCAGCTCCGGGGAGCTCTGCCTCCACAGAGCTCCGTGTCCTTCCGTCTGCCTGCCCCGCTTGCACCTCCCGGCCGCTCGCAGGGGGACCCGTGTGCACCTTTGCCCCCTCCGAACTCCGGTGCCGCAGCCCCTGCGGCACTGGCACAGGCCCCTTGCTCACTGCACACAGCCCCTGTGCCCGCCGCCCCCGGCGCTGGCAGCGGCCCCGCCGTGCACGGCGCTGCACGCACCTGGCACGAGGCTCCCCGCGGCGGTCACGCCCGCGCCCCCGCACTCCGGGCCCCGCCACCCCCGCAGGCCCCGCGCCTCGCACGCGGCCCTGTTCCGGCTCCGCGGCGCGCGCCCCACCACGCGAGCCCGCGCGCGGCCCGGGTCCGGGGCGCGCCACAGCGCACGTGCCGCCGCGCAGCCCGGCACCCCCGCCACACGCCCGCTCCCCCCCAGCCCCGACCCTCTCCCCGCCGAGGCCCCGCCCCCCGGCCGGCGCGGTGACGCGGCGCGGTGACGTCAGGCGGAGCTGTCCGCTCAGCACCGCGCGGCGGGCCGCGCCGCCAGCATGCGCGGGGGCCGGGGCCGGGGTCGGCAGCGCCGGGCGCCGCGGGGCCGCCGCCGCTGCGGGGCCGGGAACGCAGGTGGGAGCGGGCGGGGCGTGCCGGAGGCGGGGGGGAGGGCGGCACGTGGCGGGCCGGCGGGCGCGGGGCTCACCGGGTCCC
Organism: Falco cherrug; assembly: GCF_023634085.1. Lineage (NCBI taxonomy): Eukaryota > Metazoa > Chordata > Aves > Falconiformes > Falconidae > Falco > Falco cherrug. The sequence continues at coordinate 25,452,406 of NC_073704.1, read as the reverse complement.
TCGGGAAAGGGGTCGGGTACCGGGCTCCCGCCCCCCCCCCCCCCATCCCCCGGGCCCGGGGAGAAGAGCGCGGGGCCCGGGCCGAGCGCGCAGGGCCCGGCACAGCGCCCCCGGGCCCCCCGCCCCGAACAAAGAGAGGGGCGGAGCGGCCCCGCGCCCCGGCGGCCTTTGCGGCCCGTCGCTTAGCAACGCCGCGCCCGCCCCGCCGGCCCGGGGCCCGGCAGCCCGCCGGGGTGCGAGCGGGGCCGGCCGGGGGGCGGTGCGGTGCGGGGGAGCGCCGTGGCGGGGGCCGCTCCCCGAGCGCTGCCCCCGGGTCCCGCCGCGCCGTGCCTGCGGGGCGAGGAGCGGAGGGCAGGGGACCCGGGGCAGGCCGCGACGGCGGGGAGCCCGGGGCTGCGGGGAGGGCGGCAGCAGGTGGGCAAGTCCCGGCGCCAATGAGCAGGCGCTGGGCTCCCCTAGCAACAGTGCCCGCGCCAATGGGCGCCGGGCGCTGCCTGCAACGCTGCCTGCAACGCTGCCCGCAGCCTGCCCGCGACCCGCCGGGGAGCGGCTCTCCCGGGCAACCTCGCCCCACTGCCCCGGTACCGGCCTGCCGCGGGCCGAGGGGCAGAGCGCGGCCCCTCGCTGCGCTCCCCGTGCCCTGCCGTGCCCCATCCCCGCCCTCCCGGCGCGCCGGCCGGCGGAGCCCTGCTTCACCCCGCACGGCATCGGCCGGGCTCCGCGGTTAAAGTCCAATCCTGCTTGGCATCCCCCGCGGGGGCCCAGCGCTCGCTGCCCGCTCCCTGCCCGCCTGCTTCCCCGGGATTAGGCGCTGCGCTCGGCTCCCCGCGGGGATTTGCCCCGGCTGGTGCTGCCCTCCCCGGAGGGAGGGAGGCCGGCGGCGAGGGAAGAGGCGCTGGTGGAGCCCCGAGGTGCCGGGCGATAGGGAGCCATGTCTGCAGCCTCTGCCCTCTTGCCTGCACCTTCCCCGGGGCATCGGTTCTGGGAGCAGTCCTGAGCAGGCTGCTTTAACGCGGCACTTGGAAGGACTGGCACTGGCCCAGGGACGACCGGTGACAATAAACTAGTCCTAAACCAACTGAGCCTGGAAAGGGACCAAGGGAGCAAAGGGATGCTGGAACTGGCTCCAGGTGGGAGCAGGCAGACGGCGGCTGTAATTAGGTTTAAAGTGGAGCTGGATCAGTCTTTGCGGGGGATTATGACCCCTCCGTCTGAGTCAGCACTGCAGGGGGTCTGGCGACTGCCAATTTGGTATCCCAGCACACCCATGGCATTGCGGGTGAGCCCTTGGATGAGGGGCAGCACCAGCTGGGGCCAGTCCCCCTCCAGCCCCATGGGTCGGCGTGGGAGGGCTTGATCCGACGTGGAGGCCCACTTTGTTTTTACAAGGACACTAGGAGCTGGAGTGAGGATGAAAAATAGCCAGAAATATGATTAGAGGATTGGAGAAAATGCCTTGGAGTACAAGCTTAAGAGCTCAATCTGTTTAGCCTATAAAAATAGAAGACTGAGGGGTGACTTAATTACCGAGCATAATTACTTCACAGACAGAAAATACCAGGTAGTGGAAGTCTCCCTTTAATTGAGCAGGGAAAGGGTGCCGGAGAGCCAGGGGCAGGAAATTGAAGCCACAGACAAATTATAATGTGCTGCGTCCTGGCAGTGAAGCTCCCCAGGGGTGCAGGCGGGTTCTCTGGGGACAGTGTGTCCCTGCAGCCACCCATTGGGTGACGGGCTGTGCCCCCACAGGTGAAGCTGTTCCCCCATTCCCTTCCTTCCCACGCAGGAAGCGAGGGGACAGAGTGGGTTTTCTGGTGGCTGGGTGCCGAGCGGTGGGCTTCGCCATCAGGTGTGTGCCAGTGGTGCATCCATCCCCCTTCTCTCTGTCTCCCCAGCTGTGGCGGGTTCCAGGGTGCAGTTTTGCCGGCGAGCCATGGGGCAGGAGCGGAGATTTTGATGCCTCTCCCAGGAGTCCCCAGAGCCATGACTGCAACTGTGCAGACGCTGCGGTTCAAGCTGCTGCCGCATGAGCCAGGCCAGGAGTGGGGGCACAGCTGCCAGCAGGAAATCGAGCGTCGCTACCAGGTGGTGCCCTCGGTGGTGTGTGCCATGTGCTGCCTCTTTGGCATCATCTACTGCTTCTTCGGTGAGCCAGGCCAGCCTGACGGCTGGTGGGGCAAGCAGGGAGAAGGGCAGGGGGGAGCTGGAGGGGTGCTGGCCATCAAACCCCTGACTGCGGTGGTCTCTCTACAGGCTACCGCTGCTTCAAGGCCGTCATGTTCCTGACAGGGCTGATGTTTGGCTCCATCATCATCTTCATGCTGTGCTACAAGGAGCGGGTGCTGGACACACAGCTGAGCGTGGAGGCCTCAGTGGGCATCGGGCTGGGCATCGGTGTCCTGTGCGGGCTGGTCACCATGCTGGTGCGCAGTGTTGGCCTCTTCATGGTGGGGCTGCTCCTGGGGCTGCTGCTGGCAGTGGCCACGCTGGTGGTGATGGAGCAGTTCTACCACCCACCGACAGTGTGGATCCCCATTGCGCTGCTCCTAGGCGTGGGGATGCTCTTCGCCGTCCTCACCCTGCAGTGGCAGCGCTTCTTCACCACCCTCTCCACTGCTGTCTTCGGCAGCGCCGTCATGACCGTCACTGTTGACTACTTCATTGAGCTCTTCCTCCTGGTGCAGTACATCTATGAGCGCATCAAGGTGGCCCCTGCTCGCCCCGTGTGCTGGTACAGCTGGGTCATCCTGGGTGTCTGGCCGCTCCTCACCACGCTGGGAGTCCTGGTCCAGTGGAAGGTCACGGCCGAGGGCTACTCCCACACAGAAGGTATGTGGGGGCTGGGGGAGGTGGACGTGGCACAGGGTGAGTGCAGGAGCTGAGGGGTCTGGGGGCTGGAGTGGAGTTTCCCAACACCTGCTTTGCATGCACAGATAAGCGGTTTGGGACACTATGGGCACACAGCATACAAGGGGAGGCCTGGGTGTGTAGAGCTGGGTCTGGTTTGGGTGCCGAGCTGGTTTGGGTGCACTTCCTGGCACTCACAGGCCCCTCTACCCCACAGTGATCATCAGCCGGCAGCAGCGTCGTGTGCAGCTGATGCGCATCAAGCAGCGGGAGGACCGAAAGGAGAAGAAGAAGAAGCGGAGACCCCACCACCCACCGCCCCACCAGCACAAAGCCCACCCACCTGAGCCCGCCTACCGCCGCAAGCCCAACCCTGTGCGCCGCTTCGATGGGGACGTGCTCTCCCCCGTGAGTCCTGCACCCAGGGTAGAGATCTCCCCCAGCCTCTGCAGGCCTTCCTTCTCCATATGGGTGGACTGGGGTGCAGAGAAGGGAGAGGTGCCCAGGCACCAGCCGGCATCCAAGCTCCTCAAGGGACGAGGCTGGGGTATCCCAGGGACCAGGCAGCTCAAGAGGGGCTGAGCTGGCACGTGCCCACTGTGGAGCACTTCAGCCTTTGTGAGCAAATGTAAACTGGTGCCCAAAAGTGCTGCAGCTGCAGTAGAAACAGACAGTGGGCAAGGTGTAAAGCATGTGCCCAAGGGATGGGGCTGTGCACCCTGCTGTGGCCAGCCCCCAGAGGGCCTGAGTGCTGGGCTGAGTGGGATTGCACAGGGTTCTGGGGGGCTGCTGCAGAGCTTAGGGTGGAGTGGGATGGAGTGGGCCAGGAGCAGAGCCCCCCTCACTTTCTGTCTTCCCTCTCTCAAGCAGAGCTACATCCAGAGTTTTCGAGAGCGGCAAACAGGGCCATCCCTGAACAGCCTCATCGCCAGCTCCCACGCCGTGGTGGACCTGGACTATGACTGCAGCTCCACCGTGCCCCTCACCACGGGCTCTGGCCCCGCTGTGAGGGTATAAGCCAACCCAGTGACCTCGAGCGACACCAGCACCCCAGCCTGCTCTGACAGACCCCCTGGGACAAGTGGGGCTGTGCCCTTGACCCCAGACAACCAACTGCAGCTTGGGGCTGCAGATGGACACCCTTCCTGGGGACATGTGAGACTTGGCTGGGCAAGCCCTGGCTGTCCACGGGGCCCGGAGGTGCTGGGGGAGCCCTCCGGCAGGGACTCAGCCCAAGGACTGGGGACACCAGTACCCATGGACGTGTGGTGTGAGTGGCTCTGCTGGGGCGGGGAGTCCCTGAGCCCCTGCTGCTGAGCTTCCCTACGGCCTGGGCATGTTCGTCCTGCATCCCAACATTGCCCTCCCCATATTTGAGCCCCCCTTCCCTGAGTGCAGCTCCCTGCGCCTGTTCCCACCCCATCACACCCCCCAGCGACTCCCCAAGTGCCTGTGCCCCACATCCCTTCCTCAAAGAGCAGGTCCCACAGCCCTTGCCTCCCCAGGGACTTCCCTGAGCATGCGTGCCCTGTCCCACCCTGGCCCTGGGAGCAGCTCCCAGGCAGCGCTTCCCAAAACCTGCCTCCTCAGGAGGTCCCCCTGCTCTAGCCACCCTCCCTGCCTCCCAGAGTGGCTTGCCTCTCCCCACTTTTCCTGAGCTGGACCGGGGTGGTCCTGGGGCAGGGGCTGCCAGGGCCGAGTGGTTCCTGAGGTGATGCTGGCAAGTGGTGCCTGTCCAGCAGGAGCTGCACTGGTGGGGTGCACTGCACCCATCCCTCTCCAAAATGTTTTGATGGGAGACAGGACACTGGATCCAGCCTTTGGGCAGAGGCTGGGCTGCCTCAGGGATGCGGGGACCCCTGCAGCGTCAGAGGCCGTCGCTGTTTTGCTGGCGACTGGATTTTATAGTGGCTGGGGGGAGGGGGGCCCTGGTGTCAGGCTGAGCCTCCAACAGGGGCAGGGCAGGAGCCCCTGCCCAAAGCACCACTGTGGGCAGAGGCTACTGCCTTGTATATATTTCTCTTGCTGTGATTTGTATTAATTTATTACGGAGTGAGCCAGGACTTCCCCATGGCCAGGCAGGCAGGATGGTGTGAGACTGGACTGGGGTGTCCCCCTGTTTTGGGCCCCCCAGCCCAGCCTGGCCGGCCCCGCTGCCCCGGGAACTGCATGTTTCTGCCAGGCGCCCGTGTCCCTGCAGCGCCGTGCTGCTGTCCCCCTTTTCAGTCTCTTTTGTAAATGTGCCAAACGCTGCTGAGGCCATGGCCGCACAGTAAAGAGCCTTTCAGAGCCCGGTGTGTGGGGCTGGGGGATGTGCTGGGAGTGAGGGTGGGGGCCGAGGGCCAGGCTCCCCAGGGATGCTGGGTGCGATGCAGAGTGGTGCCACCACCCCTTCTTCTAACTGGAGCTTGGCTTGCTGGGGTGAAAGAAGCCATGTCGGGAAAAAATACTGTTTAATGCAGAGCCCTGCGGCTGGAGCAGACTGGGGATGGTGTCCCTGTATCTACATCCTGGGGGAAGCGTGACCCATCTCCCAGCAGCAGCATTCATCTGTGTCTGTGCAGCATGCTGGCTTCTAGCTCCCTGCGGGGACAATAGGAGTCAGGGAGAGCTGCAGCACCCCTGGAGCTGGTGGGGCGCCCAGAAGGGGTGTCCCAGACAAGGGGGGCACAGACCCCTGGTCCCACATCCAGCCTGCTCCCCCCACCCCAGTATTCGGACCCTCACCCTCCACAAGGAGCCGGGCGGTGGTGCGGTCATCGAAGGCATCACAGGTGTACGAGTCCTCGTCCTCGGGGCCCACGCAGTGGATGATGAGTGTGCGGTAGCAGTCCATAGCACAGATCTCATACTTGCCACTGGCAAAGATCTCGGTGTCTCCGCGGAGCCAGCGCACCCGGCCCCGGGCGTTGGACACGGTGCACTCCAGCGTCGCCTTGTGCCGTGCCAGCACCGTCTTGTCTCGCAGCGGCTTCACAATCCGGATGGGCAGCGCTGGTGGGCAGGGGGGTGGCCCGTGGGCATCGTGGAGTGAGCAAGCTCCCGTGGGGACCCCAGGGAGCTCAACCTGGTGCATCCCAGCCCCAGTGCTGGAGCCTGGGCAGCACTTGCACCCCGTGGTACCTTCCACCTGCAGGCTGGCCTCCGAGGCAGCTGTCCCTGCCACAAAGCGGATGAGTCCCTTGTCCTCCAGGCAGACACTGCACAGCAGCAGGAAGTGCCGAGTCCCTGGGGAGGGGGAGGCTGGCTCAAGCGGAAGGTGATGGGCACCCATGGCAGGCAGGGAAGCAGAACCCCCCCTGACCCCACCCCCAGCTTTTGTCCACACAAACTCCCTTTGCTTGAATTCGCACCCTCCCAGCCCCAAACAAGGTGTGGGGCTGCCTGCACCCCCCCCACCTTCTTGCCGTATCTTCACCGTGCTGGAGACCTTGATTTTCTCCCCGTCTCGGAACCACTCGCCCTTCACGTCCCCATGTGACATCTCGCAGGTGAAGACGGCATTGTCACCCTCCCGCACCTGGGCATCCTGTAGTTCCTGCACGATACAGACCTGGCGCTCTGCGGGCAAGGGGCAGGGTGCCAGGATGGCCAAGGGTGAGGGGGAGCAGGTTATGGGGGGGCACACGCCACCAGGAGCGGGGTGGCTGTACCTTGCACATGCAGCATGGCGGACGACTGGCAGTCACCCGCGTCGCAGGTGTAGGTGCCGGCGTCAGCCAGCTCGCAGCGGCTCAGCTGCAGGACGCGGCGCCGACCCGCTGAGTAGATGCGGCAGTTGGGCCCTGGCCGCAGCTCCTGCCCGTCCTGCCCGGGGAGAGTGTGCTCAGGGCTGCAAGCAGGCAGCGCTCTGCTGCTTTGTCCCCAGCTCCCTGCATGTAGCCCCCGCAGGGAGAGCAGCGGCCAGGGGGTGAAGCAAGGAGGAGGCCATGGCTGAGCAGCACTGGAGGGGATTGGGGTGAACCCTCACCTTGAACCACTTCACCTCCGCGCTGGGGCGAGACAGCTCACACTCAAAGCTGGCGACCCCTGTCTCTGGGACCCCCAGGTCCCGTGGGACCCTCACCATAGTGACTGGAGGCTCTGAGGTAGGAGAACACAAGGCAAGAAGGTTTGGTAGGGGAAAGACATGGGCTTGGGGCTGTGGGGATGGGGAGCTGTGCTGGGGGCACCTCAGCATGTGGTGAGGGTGGCACTTGCTGGGGCACTACCACGGGCACTCATGACTGGTGTCCCAGGTAACCCTGGACCCGGACCCTGGCTGGGAGTCTCCACTGCTCAGCTCACATCTTCTTCCATGGGGACAGGGAGACACCTGCCAGCATCTGCCCAGAGCAGCCCAGCTCAGCCCTGGCATCTACCTCGGGACCAAATGGCTGCAGGACCAGCAGTGCCGGTGCCATTTACCCTCCCAAGCCTGCTCCAGTGACTGTACCTCGCACAAGCAGGCAGGCGCTGCAGCGCAGGGTGTCAGTGGTGAAGGTGACAGTGCCAGAGTCCTCCAGCACCAGCCCCTCCAGTGTCAGGCTGTGCCCGCAGCCCTCAGCGGTGATCCGGCGTGTGCTGCTGGGCTTCACCCGGATGCCATCCCGTGTCCACACCCCATGCACGCCAGGGTGAGACAGCTCCAGGTGGAAGGTGGCTGTCTCCTTCTCAAAGGTCTCTATGTCTGCCAGTGGCGTCCGGATCGACACCTTCCGGGCTGCAAGGGACCTGTGTCTGTGAGTGGGTGCCTGCTCCACCGCAGAGCCCTGGCTCCCCTATCTATGCTTGTTGGAGCAATCCCCTAAATCCAGCCCTTTTTACCAGGCTCCTATCCCTGCCCATCCCTGACCCCCACAATCACCTCTCTGCTTGATGACCCCTTCCAGCCAAGTACCAGCTCTGCCCACACTCCCCCCTACAGCCTGCAGCATCGTTGCAGCAGGTGGATGCCATCCCCATCCCCACCTCCATCCCCATCCCCATCCCCATCATGGTACTCACGCTCCACGCAGAGCTTGGCCTGCGTGCGGTCGTGCAGGCTCTCGCAGCGGTAAGTGCCACGATCGGCAGGGCCAAGGCAGCGGATGGTGAGGGTGCGCCGGCACCCCAACTCTTGCAGCTGGTACTTGCTGCCCGACTGGAGGAGGACGCCCTGCTTCAGCCACTGCACCTCAGCGGCCTCGTGGCTCACCTCCACCTCCAGACATGCTTCCCCCTGCTCCTCCGCCACCACGTCCTGCAGCTTCCGCACGAAGAGCACCTGTGCCTCTGCACAGCCCATGCGCCAGGTCAGCAGCCAGCGCCAGGGCTGTGGCCTGGGCTCTGCCCCGGGCTGTGCCCCAGCCAGCTCCCTCCCTCTCACCTTGCACACTCAGCCGGGCCGTGCTCACCAGCCCCTCAGCGTTGGCTGTCACAGTGCCCGCGTCACCCAGCTGGCACTGCTGGAGAGTGAGGCTGTGGCACAACCCACTCCGTGTCACCAGCAGCCGCTCGTTGGTGGCCACTGGCTGGCCATTCAGCTGCCAGGTCACAGCCACGTCCTCAGGGGACACCAGGCACTTGAAGGTGGCGTCCTCCCCCTCTAGCACTGTCAGGCTCTGCAGCTCTGTGATGATCTCCACCACCCTGGGGACTACAGCCATGGTGTCGGGGCATGGCACTGGGGACTCCCTGTCCTGCAGGGCCACTGAGCATCCCCACAGCCACCTGCCATCACCATCCCTAGCTTCCTCACTGCCCCCACAGCACAAGGGTCCCCAGAGTGGTGGCCAAACCTTGGGCACAGCTCACCCTGCACTGTCAGCGTTGCCAGCGTCTGGTCGTCGTTGGACTCACAGCAGTACTCGCCAGCATCCTCAGGCTCCACGCAGCTCAGCACCAGCGAGCGCTCTCGCCCTTCTGCCATCATCTGCCAGCGGGGGCTGGGTGCCAGCTCCCGCCCATCCTTCCGCCACACCACGTCGCCCCGCGCCTTGCAGAGCTCGCACCACAGCACTGCCCGCTCACCCTGCCGTGCACGCACGTCCGACAGCCCACGCAGGAACTTCACCCGCAGCTCTGCATGGCCAAATGCCCTGCATCGGGATCTGCTGCCGCCCTGGGGCGGGGGGTCCCCGGGCACCCCCACCCCACTGCCCACCTCGGACGCTCACGTCGAACTGCATCTGGTCGTGGGGTGACAGGCAGGTGTAGACGCCGGCATCCTCCTTGGCCACGTTGTGGAGGACGAGGCTGTGCACGCGGCCGTCCCGCCGCAGCTCGCAGCGCTCGTCAGCCACCACGGCCTGCCGCGGGCCCAGCCAGGTGACATCTGCTCGCTCCGTTGAGGTGATGGTGGAGAGCACGACGCTGCCACCCTCCAGCACCAGCAGCTTCTCCCGCTCCTCACGTTTGTTCACGAACAGCACAGGCGCCTCTGCGCCAGGGGAGCATCGGGATCAGCCGTGCCCCAACCGGCACACCGCTGTGGGATGGGGGCAGGAAGTGTCCCGGTGCGGGGCAGGGGACTGCTCCTGCGGCATGGGCTGAGGGACACCTCCTGGCTCACCTTTCACATGCAGTGTGAAATGCACCTCGTCTTCACCGGCATCGCAGAGGAAGACGCCGCTGTCGCTCAGCTCTGCTTGCTTGATGGTGAGGCTGCGCGCAGGGCCCTCGCTGCACACCAGCAGCCGCCCACCGGAGCGCAGAGTCTGTCCGTCCTTCTGCCACTGCACCGCTGCCGTCTCCGGGAACAGCCGGGCCACCAGTGTCACGCTGTCCCCCTCCAGCACCTCCAGTGGGCTCTGCGCCTCCTCCTTGTTGACGATGTGCACGGGGCGGGCTGGGGGGAGCAGAGGACAAGGCAGGGTTCAGGAATGTCCCCACAGCACAGAGCGGTGCAGGGACAGGACTGCTGGAAGCGGAGAGGCAGCAATGCCCATAGTAAGTCACTGTGGGGTGGGAGGGCTGTGGGGCTGGTGGGGGTCACGGTGCATCCAGCTGCAGGATGCTGTGAGTAGCTGGGGGTTGTTGCTGGACTGGTTCGGGGTCACGGTGGAACCAGCCAGGAGTCCTGGTGGGGCATATGTGCAGGCTGGTGGGTCTGGCAGCTCAGGGTCCTTGTAGGGAAAGGGCCCCAGGCGGGGACAGCAGCAGAGCCCATTGCAGTGATGATGCATCCCTTCCTGCACAGGCAGCTCAGCTGCTGGGTTGGGGCCATTAGTTTTGGTGTATCCCTCATCCTGAGACCCTTGCTGGTAGCTGGGACACCTGCCTCCATGAAGCCCCCTCCCACCTTGCCCAGCTCTCCATCTCCAGCTGATAAGGGTCCCAGCTGAGCTCAGCCCTTGGCAGCAGAAGCAGGAGGAGTGGCGCCTGGGAGCTGGCCAAGGCTAAATTTAACCAGTCCTTGGCTGGGGGAGGCGAGAGGGACATGTCTCGCCACAATCTTGACATGTCCCTTTCTGACTAACGGCTCTTGTGGGGTTGGGAACAGGACTCCCACCCTCCTCTGCCATGCTGCCACCCTGGCCTCTGCCGTCAGTGGGGTCACAGAGGCATCCTCTCCTCTTGCCCAGAGCTATAGCACGATCCCATCATGCTGGGTGTCCCAGGGTGCTGAGCTCCTGCTGGCTCACCCGACACCTCCACGCTCATCACTGCACGGTCGCTGGCGGCGTCGCAGACATAGCACCCTGAGTCGCCAGGCTGCACTCCACAGATGGTGAGCTGCCGCAGCACCCCATGAGCCTCAGCCTGCACCCGCTCACCCAGCTGCACCTCCTGGCCATTCCGGAGCCAGCGCACGGTGGCATCGGGCCGGGAGAGCTCACAAGCCAGCACCAGGTCTTCTCCAGCCACCAGGCAGTAATGCTCTGTGGCACCCGTGCTGCTCACGATGGTCACCGGTGGCTCTGGGACTGGAGAGAGGGGCTGTCACCATGGGAGTGGCAGCCTGTGCCAGGTGCTGCAATGGCCAGATCCTGTCTGGACCTCCTCTGGCTGCAGCTGGGCAGCGCAGGAGTTTCCACAGAACCCCTACATAGGTGCAGCCCACTCCCTGTGTCCCCCCCACCAGCCTCCCCATGCTCGCTGCCGTCCAGCCCAGCCCCACACAAGCCTGGCAGCAGTCAGGGACCCACCTTGGTCCTTGCCCGACTGGCTGTCCCCTCCAGGACCTCCTGCTTACCTTCCACAGTGACAAAGAAGACGATGCTGTCATCGCCGGTGTCACAGAGATACTCCCCTGCATCCCTGCCTGTGGCACCCAGGATGACAAGGGAACGGCGTGCCCCGTCCTCCTCCAGCCGCACACACCCCGTGTCCTGCAGCTTCTCCCCATCCTTGTACCACTTCACCTCCCCATGGGCATATGAGAGGTGCACCTCCAGCACCATGTCCTCCATGGCCCGGCAATGCCGGTGGGTTGGCAGGATGTCCTTCTCCAGGATCCTGACCAGTGGGTCTGCAGCACCCAACACCAACAGAGTGGGGTTCTCTGGGGTCTGTGCACTCATCAGCCCCCACCACTCTCCCACAGCCTCTTATTCACCTGACACTTGGACAGTGAAGGTCACTGTATCATCGGCAGCAGTGCAGACATACTTTCCAGAGTGCTCGGCTTGGGCTGCGGGGATGAGCAGGCGGCGGTGGGCACCCTCCTCCTCCAGGACCAGGGTGCCCCCAGCCTCCAGCCTGATGCCCTCCTTGGTCCAGTGCACAGGCGCATCCGCGCGGGACAGCTCACAGCTCAGCGTCACAGTCTCCCCCGGGGACACGGTCACAACAGGGAGAGGTCTGTGGGGCTGCAGGATCTTCACCGGCGGCTCTGCAAAGACAGCGTGGCTGTGAAGCAAAGCAGTGCAGGGACAACACGGCCCAGGGGACACCTTTGCTGCCAGCTCCAGGAAAACACCCACGCTAGGTGGCCCAGGGGGTGGGCACCCACCATCTTTATCACCACGGAGGAGCCAGTACCGCTCACCCAAGCTGGGAAAGGCTCCACAACCAAGAGCCCTATCAGCACTTCTCTATTCCCAGTCCCTGCTGACCTGACACCTTGACATCGAAGGAGACAGCTTCATCCTTGCTCTCGCAGATGTACTCGCCCATGTCCTCCGCACTGCTCCTGGGGATGAAAAGGCAGCGCCAGGCCCCCTCTGCCAGCAGCACCAAGTTGTCAGTCTCATCCACCTCCAACCCATCCTTGAACCAGCGCACGGGAGCATCCGGCACGGAGAGCTTACACCGCAGCTCCACACGCCCTGGTGCCTGCACCAACAGCTCCACCGAGCGCTGCGGGGGGTCCAGGATCTTCACTGGTGACTCTGTCAGGGACGTGGAGGAAGGGTGTGAGAACTGCTCACCGCACCACTCCTGGCTCTGCTGTCCTTACTGTCATCTGCATCCCTGTGAGGCTGCACAGATGCTGCAGCCTCTCACCCCAGCACAAAGGGGCAGGAGCTGCTTGAGGGCAGGGGTGGTGGGCCCACAGTGCCAGCCCAGCGTGGCTGGAGGAGGGCACCCACCAGCCCTTGGGTGATGCAGCCACACCCCCTCCTCCACGATGCTGAGGGCAGGGAGCAGGGCTGGGGACCACATGGCACAGAGCTAGGGCAGCACTGCCCTTCCCGGGACATCCCTGCTCTGCCACCAACCTGCCACCAAGACATGGTAGGAGACAGACGCATCCCCGGTGTCACAGACGAACTCCCCTGCATCCTGCGGCCGGGCGCAGGGCAGCACCAGCCGGCACCGCAGCCCCTCCTGCTCCAGCACCAGGCTCTCGCCCGCCTCCACCTCCTCCCCATCCTTGTACCAGCGCACCAGGGCTGCCGGGCGGGACAGCTGGCACCACAGCTCCACGCGCTGCCCAGCCACGTAGGTGTGTGGGGCCTCCTCGTTGGAGCTGACGATCCTCACCGGTGCCTCTGCCAAGGGACACATGCGAGGGCTCAGCCACAGTGCTGGGTGAGCCCCACATGAGGATGAGCACCGCCCGGGCAGCTCACCGCTCACAGTCACCCTGAAGCTGGCAGCATTGTCCCCGTCATTGCAGGTGTACGTCCCCAAGTTGGACGGCGTGGCTGCGGGGATGTGCAGCCTCTCTGAGCATCTCTCTGAGCAGATGGCCAGGGCTTCGGTGGGGACCATGGCCTCGCCATCCTTCAGCCAGTGGACAGGGGCATTTGGGGGGGACACCTGGCATTCCAGCAGTACAGGCAGCTCTGGCAGGACTTCCTGGCGCTGCTGTGCCTCAGACTCCTGGGCAATGCAGACCTGCGGGGCTGAAAGGACCAAGACCCTGTGTCACTTGGCCTCCATCCTACCTGCCCTGTGGCCAGCAGTGGGGGGGTCATACCAGCCCTGCAGTGCTAGTAGCTGCGGGGGAGTATGAGGTGGCATGACTCATGGGCAGGCAGTGTGGCTGTGCCCTGCGGGCTGGAGGGGCAGCATGGCACAGGGCTCAGGGAGGAAACAAAGCAGCTGACCTGCCCCTGCCTGCATCCCCCTCCAGCCCAGAGGCCTGGGAAAGGAGCAGCTCATGAGGAGGCGAGGGGTAGCCGAGATGCTGCAGCCACTGGTGGGGCAGCAATACAGGCAGGGAGCCAGGGCAGAGGGAGAAGGAGAAGAGGACTGTAGCTGTGTGCTGCACCCACCTGTGATGGTGACAGTGTAGAAGACGGAGTCCCCGCCAGCATCGCAGACAAACTCCCCTGCATCCTGCGGCCGGGCGCAGGGCAGCACCAGCCGGCACCGCAGCCCCTCCTGCTCCAGCACCAGGCTCTCGCCCGCCTCCACCTCCTCCCCATCCTTGTACCAGCGCACCAGGGCTGCCGGGCGGGACAGCTGGCACCACAGCTCCACGCGCTGCCCAGCCACGTAGGTGTGTGGGGCCTCCTCATTGGAGCTGACGATCCTCACCGGTGCCTCTGCCGGGGATAACACGGGGCTCAGCCAGCATGTAAAGACCAGCTTGTTGGCTTTAAGGCTGGAAGGCACCACCTCATCTCCATCCCGCAGAGCACAAGTGGCTGTGCTGTCCTACTTGGGGCTCCTTCTTCTAACCCGTCACACCCGGGAGAAGCACTCAGCTTCCAGCTGGCTGTAAATTGCTGCTGTGCCCTTGCCCCAGTGGTACTTGCCCTGCTCTGTCCCAGGATGGAGCTGAGGGATGTGGAGGTTGGATGTGGGTAGGCAAGCACCTCACTAGAAAGCCCCAGCATTGCTAATTGCCATCTGTGGTGCCAGCAGCCGCCCCTGTGGCTGCCCTGTTGGGGGTACCAACCCCTCTGCCTGTCTCTCCATTTTGGAGGCCACCAAGTCCCAGCTGATGCTTCTGCCTTGTCTCAGCCTTGGCTGACACTGCGGTGCAGGCGTCTGGTTTGCTTGGGGCTGGCAGCCCCATTCCTCGGGCTAGCTGGGACCCAGGACCCCATGCCAGATTGCAGTGCTCACTCTAAATGCCACCGTTAATGGGTTACACTCGAAATGTGTGCCACTGCTTACGTCTCCCCGCTGACTTGAGTCAGATCTTTAAAGGCAGAGAGGCTCTCAGTACAAGCTTTAGGTGACCAGCCCTCCTTTCTCCTGGGAGAAATCCAGGATGTAGCCCCCACCTGCAGCAGCCAACGCCACCTGCCCAGCCATGTGCATTGCAGAGGGCTGTAGGTGGCCTGGAGTCTGCCGTGGGTGCTCAGCCAGCCTGAACCTCCAGGCGGGCACAGGGCACAGGCAGCACCAGAGCATGCCGGCAGCCAAGCAGTGGCCTGCCCTTCCCACGGCCCACAGCTCCCCCATGCTGGGTGTCCGGGCTGCAAACTTCCCAGACAACTTCCAGCCACGATGCCCAGGCTCAGCAGCCCACCGCAGCCCCGCAGCGCGCAGGAGTGGCGCGGCGCCGGTTTGCAGCATTCAACCTGCACCACACTGAGCCTGCATCCGCCTGGCTCCCTGATCAAACGCGCGGTGGCTGCCTGCCTCCCTGGGCCTGCTAAAAGCAATCAGGCTGCTGAAGTGCAGCTGGAGATGTTGAACGGCACCGAAGTGAGGAGGGGGCGATGTGCCAGCCCTCAGCGGGCAGCAGCGCTCTGGCCTCAGCCCCACCACCAGCTCTGAGGGATCCCCAGCGCTGTGCAGCTGCTGCTGGAAAACCCAGAGGCACGTGGGGATGGCTGGGCTTGAGGCAGGCGGACTCCGTGCCACAGCAGCCCCTGGGGGTGGGGGATAGCTGGGATGCCTCGGGGAAACCCAAGCGTGCCACACCAGTGCTGACTGCAGCGGCCAGCCCAGCAGTCATGCCAGAGAGGTGGCACCCTGAGCCTCCTGACATCCACACCCAGCCCTGCTGATGACACCGATGACCAAATCCTGATCAAACCAAGCCAGCCTGTCTAAGACCCTTCTGCTAAAGTGATGCAAAGCTGCTCAGCTGAAAGGCAGAGCTTCAGCAGATGGTGTTTGCCTCTCCCGCCCTAGGGGAGCTGAGCTCTCCATGCCCTGCACACCCACAGAGCAGACAGTGCCTCCTGCCTCTGCCCAAAGCCCACTGGACATTTTGCCTTTATCACACTAAACCTCCTCCCTTCTTCACCCTCCCACCAGTCACCACTTCACTGACTCTTACAGCACCTCTTATCACTCATCCCATTTTCACTCCTACATCCTCTGCCATCAACCTTGGCCCTTTTCCATGTATTAACACCGTGGAGAGGCTTTACCACTGCGGTCACAGAGCCTTTTAACTGGGCTTTAGCTCTGCCCCCAGTCACCTTCCTGTGGTTGTGGGATTGTGGGTTTTGGGGCCAGCAAGGGGAAGTCTTTCACTTGTTTTCAACTTTCATTATTCTCTGCCAGCCAGTAATGCCAGCAGCAGCTCCACAGCCAGGGCAGCTGCTGTGGGACCCCTGCTCACGTCCAGCAAAAAACACCCAATTGTCAGTATCCAGGCAACTGCTAATTTTCAGGTCAGCAATTAACACTGTTGGTCAAAGTGATGTCCGACCATGAGTCATCCCACACCAGGTGCCGGGCCCACTATTTTTAGGACCTTGGAGGAGGGCTTGGTTACTGGCCATGGCAAAGGTCCAGCAAACACCCTGGCGTGGAGGTCCTGGGTGCCCTTGGGTGCTTGAGCAGTTCAGATTGGCAGAGCAAGCTGTCCCTTTTGCCTGTCAGTCTGGGTGGTTTTAAGCACCAGAGCTGCCACAAAGACCCTGACCAACCGACCGACCTGTTGGTGAGGATCTGGCAAGAGCATCTCTGATGGACATCCCCAGAGCAGCAAACGATGGCAACACTGACAATGACACATGCTTTGGCACCCTCCACCACAAAAGAAAGCCCCCCAAGATGTGACTCTGCTAGCCCCTTGTATTATACCCACCTGTGATGGTGACAGTGTAGAAGACGGAGTCCCCGCCAGCATCGCAGACAAACTCCCCTGCATCCTGCGGCCGGGCGCAGGGCAGCACCAGCCGGCACCGCAGCCCCTCCTGCTCCAGCACCAGGCTCTCGCCCGCCTCCACCTCCTCCCCATCCTTGTACCAGCGCACCAGGGCTGCCGGGCGGGACAGCTGGCACCACAGCTCCACGCGCTGCCCAGCCACGTAGGTGTGTGGGGCCTCCTCGTTGGAGCTGACGATCCTCACCGGTGCCTCTGCCGGGGATAACACGGGGCTCACCATGGGCACCCGACTGACAGCAGCTTTCAGCCCCATCATGAGGACAAGAGAGGGGCAGGAGCACTGTCAGGAGGTGGGGTCCAGACTCCCGCACATGGTCTCCAGCTCACCAGTCACGGTCACCACAAAGCTCACAGCATCATCCCCAGCATCACAGGTGTACACGCCCGTGTCCGAGGGACCCGCTGAGCGGAGGAGCAGCCTCCGCACACAGCCTTCTTTCTGCACTGCAATAACATCATCCAGGGGCACAGCCTCGCCGTCCTTCATCCAGACGACAGGGGCACTTGAGGGTGACACCTGACACTCTAGCAGCACAGGCATCCCAGTCGGCACCTCCCGGAGCCGCTCAGCCTCAGGCACTGGGGCAATGTGGACCTGCGGGGCTGAGAGACATTGTGGAGGGGTGAGAAGCACACTCCAGCATGAGAGCCCCTGCTGCTCTTCTCCTGGCACGATCCCAGGGTGAGCGCACTGCTCACCTTGCACATGCAGTGTGGCTGAGTCCCGCAGGCTGCCAGACACGAAGGTGACCTGCGCCCCGCTGTCGGCCAGCCGTGCTCCTCGGATCAGCAGTAAGTGCTCTGTCCCACGGTGCTGCACACTGCACCGACCACCCGCCTCCTCCTTGCCCAGCCTGGCTCCATCAAGGAACCAGGTGCCGTGCACTGTGGCTGACAGCTCCAGAGAGAACCGTGCGTCCTCGCCATCCTGCACCCGCACATCCTGCAGACCCCTCTCCAGGCGAGCTGCTGGAGCTGGAGCACAGCCGCACTCAGCCCTGGTGGCACCAGCCAGCAGCATGCCATGGCACGACATCCCAGCTGGCCCCTGGGAAGAGCCAGCTCCCAGGTGGGTGTCCCTGGCTTAGCACCCTTACCAAGATGCACGGAGCCAGGGAACTCCACAGGGCTGCTCCTGCCGTGCTCGTTGGCGGAACAGATGCGGAAGCAGTAGTTGGCCTCGCGAGGCACACTGTCACCCAGCACCCGCACGTGTCCAGGCAGGTCAGTGGCAAGGCACTGCACCCACTCACCCCCTGCCACCTCCCGCCGCTCCAGCAGGTAGCGACTGGGGGGACGGAGGTGGGCATCGGGCGCAGGGCACCAGGTCAGAAGGGCTGTATTGCTCTCCACCACACTCATCTCGACTGCCACCGGTGCACTTGGAGGGTCATGCTTCACACCTGCAAGTCACAGCCCATGTTGCCTGCTTGGGGACAGCAGCAAGGCTCCCAGTGGGGAGGCAGAAGGGCTGAGTGGGGCTACACAGCCTGTTTCTCTGGGGATCCTCTCTCTGATGGAGAGGATGGAGAGGATGGTCTTATTCCTGTGTAGCACAGTGCTAGTTACAGGGGTTGTTGAGTGCCAGCAAGGCTGCGGCACTGGGGCACTGCTAAAAGCACCTTTCCCCAAAAAGCCATCACAGCATCACATCAACAGCATAGTGGGTGCCCATCTCATCTCTCCCCTGTGTCACCCCCCCACCCCCCCACACACACACACCCGTGAATGGGCAAGATGGAGGATGCGGGGCCCTCCAAGCCTTACACTTGACCCGGAGCTGGGAGGATGTCCGTGACTCCCCGACAGTGAAGGAGATGATGCCCGCATCCTGGCGGGTGACGTGCACCAGCACCAGGAGGTGTGTCCTGCCGAAGCTCTTGAGCACGGTGCGGGGTGACGCCCGTAGCTGCAGCCCGTCCTGGCTCCAGCAGGTCCCCTCTGCTGCCTCCCGCGTCTCCACACAGAAAACTGCGTTCTCCCCCTCCATCACATCCAGCTTCCGTGGCAGTCGCTTGGCTATCACCCCTACAGGAAGAGATGCATGAAGGCCAGGGAGGGATGCTGGGGAGCAGGGTGGGCTCTCTGGCAAGAGGCAGAGGAGGATGTTGAGGAGGGGCAGCAGCAGACCCCACGGCCAGATGGTGGGAAGGCAGATGCAGGGCACAGTGGGGAGCCTGGCAAGGAAGGGGATAAGAAGGTAAAGCCACACCAGCTAAAATCCTGACTCCCACCTCGGACAGAGACCTCGGCGATGCTGCGCCCCTTGTCCTTCATCTGGCAGAGGTAGATGCCATCGTCATCAGTGCAGGCATCACGGATGGTCAGGCGCCGCACCACGCCTTGCTCCTCCATCACATACTTGTGGCTGGGCTGCAGTTCCCTGTCCTCCAGGTACCAGGCAGTGGGGATGGTCTCCAGCGGCACCTGGCACTCCAGCACGGCATCCTCCCGCTCTGCCACCTCCACATCTGCCAGCTGCACCTGGAATCGTAGCCGGTGCTCTGCCAGCAGGAGAGATGGGTGCTGAGGGCACAGGGGGTACAGCACCCTCCGGCAGCCCTTTGCTCAGGGTGTTCCCAGCTCACAGAGTGCCAAGCCCTTGGCCCTTCTCTGCCCCTCTCCTCTTCGGTGTGTGTGGGATGGATGCTGCACTTAGAAGCATATTGCCCAGAGTGGGGGGAACCAGGGCATAGGCTGGGGAGACCCAGCCATGCCCCAGCATCTCAGCAGGGAGTTTTGGGTGATGCGAGAGCATGCATGCCAACATGCTGCAGCAGGCATCTCAGTGGAGGGGAGCAGTGGGGTGCAGGCAGGGTATGCACAAGCTGTTGGGTCACCCCAGTGGTGAGTGTCCCCAGCTGGCGGGCCAGCTCTGGAGGACAGGGCTGCCCATCAGTGCAGACACTTGGAGCCATGCCCTGCATGGCTGCCCACCAAAACCACTCAGCATTTCCAGGGGAATATGTCACCAAGGCACTGTCCCCTCTCTCCACTCATGGCTGGACACCCGCAGCCCTGCAGAGATGCCACCTCTCTGTTCGCAAGGGGCGAGCGGCACAGAGGGGGACACAGGTCCCTGAGGAAGCCCAGCATCCCCTGCTTCCAGCCCACAGCTCTGTCTGGTGGAGCCGCGGGTGACCCCAACTGCGCAGGGCAGGAGGGAGCCAAGGGATGCTGGGCTTATACACAGATGCATCCCTGCCAGATGGAACGCCCTGGACCACCCCAGCACCTGGCCACCCCCGGCAGTACTTGGGCAGTGCCTACCTTTCACCTGGAGCTGCACTGCGCTGAGGGTCTGGCCAGCGGTGTTGGATGCTGTGCAGACATACAGCCCCTGGTCCTGGGGTTTGCAGTACAGCACCTTGAGGATGAAGTAGCCCTCCCGGTCCTCGTAGATGAGGTGCCTGCGGCCAGGTGCAAGGGGCTCACCATCCTTCTGCCAGACAATCTCTGGCTTGGGCTTGCCGGTAACGTAGCAGCGAAACTTGGCGTGCTTCCCCGCGCTCACCGTGAACGCCTTGGCTCCCGGTACCCTGGATGGCACCGTGCCATTGGGCACCCAGGTCTCTGGTTCGGCGTGCCGTCCCGCTGCATGCCGCCGCTGCCGCTGCTGCCGCTCCACCAGCAGCTCTGGGCCATCAGCAGGAGAGCCATTGGGGAGACTGTCTGGCAGCACCCGGGATTCAACCAGGAGCACAGCAGCAGCCAGGGCCTCCCGGGAGCCACTGCGTGCCCGGCACACATACACCCCCCCATCCGGGGGCCGGGCACCAAACAGCTTCAGAAAGTGCCAGTCGTCTGGCTCCTGCCCCACTGCGAAGTGGCTGCTCTCGAAGAGGTCGGAGAGCTTGTGCCCGTCCTTCTCCCACTCCAGCACTGGACAAGGCTGCCCAGACACCCTGCAGGCGAACATCACGTCTTCCCCCCGGCACACCCGTGTGGACAAGGGGGCGACGAGAAAGGTAGGTGCTTCATTGCTTGAGCATTCCTCCTCCTCTTGGGGCTCCCCCACCTCCACCTTGAGTGTGGCAGCTGCGTAGGTCTCACCAACACTGTTCTTGGCCTTGCAGATGTAGAGCCCGCTGTCCTGGGGGGTGACGTGGGACACCAGCAGGCTGTACAGATCACCCTTGGTTTCCACATGGAAGCGGCCCGAGGGTTCAATTGGGATCTTGTCCTTCTCCCAGAGGATGCTTGGCCGGGGGTCACCCGTGATCTGGCAGCTCAGGACTGCATCGGTGCCGCTTCGCACCGTGAAGGCACGTGGGTAGGCCAGGAACCTGGGGGCTCCCCCAAACCCCTCCATCACCACCTCCAGTGGGTGATCATCAGCAGCTGTGGGGATCATCAGCCTGGGGGATGCAAAGACCACTAGGGTGGGGGCTCAGTCTTCTGCAAAGGGACCGGTGTGGAGCACCACCAGGAGGGACCTGTGTCTGGAGGAAAGCGCCCAGCATGGAACCCACACTGCAGGAGCATCACCCACACCCCGAGCACCCCAGCCCCACAGGATATGCTCCCGTCTCAGCCCGAATAGCCCATTTTCCAGCCCAGTGGCAACAGAAGAGGTGACAAAACGCGGCTCTTTGCACCTCGAAGGGCCGGGGCACCCACAGCCTGCCCCCGGCTCACAGAGGGGACCCCAGATCTAGGGGTGGGGGACCCCTGCCCAGACAGGCAGCGCAGGCAGCTGCTCGCAGGGCTCTGGATGCTGGGGCCGGGGGAGGCTGGACAGCCCCGGCCCGCCCCCTCCCCACCCGCGGGGCATTCCTGCAGTATCGGGTGATGGCAGAGCTGCATTCCTGCAGCATCTGGGCTGGCTCAGCAGGCAGGTGCTGATACGGGGCTGCCGCGGGCGGGAGGCACCCGGCCGGACCCGGGCGCTTCCTCCCCGGGCTCGGAGGGGCACGGACCCCCCTGAGCCCGGTGGGGACCCCGCAGAGCCGTGCGCTGGGGCCAAGTGGGGCTCCCCCGGGAGCAGGTCTCCCCTCCAAAGCGTGGTCCCACAGGCAGGATCCAGCGCTTGGGTATTGAAAGCCACAGCTGGAAATAATCAGCCCCAGGGGGTAGGGGAAGGCTGGTGAGATGGGTCCCGCTTTCGGAGGGCACTGTCTCCATCCCCAGCGCTGTGGGAAGTCGTGCCCGCTTGTCACAGGTGGGAGAGGCATCGTGGCCAGGGCTGGGGCAGAGGCATCTCTGCCTCCCTCAGACAGGGGGAAGAGAAATGAAAATACCTCCTGAAGGAGCCAGAGGGACCGTGGGAGAGGGCTGGTCCCCAGGGAGTGGCAGGGCCCAGGGCCCATCCTCTCCTGCCAGTCCCCTACCCCCAGGCCAATGCATCTATTCAGAGCCACCTCCCCAGCCACGGTCCCCTGACCCCCAGGCTGCCCCATGGCAGCTCCTGCAGGCATACACAGCCCTGATGGCTTGGCCGCCCCACTGCCCCCTTCCCCAATCACTCTGCCCCATGCAGCCCTACAGCCCCGTCCCCTACCCCACACACACACACCTCGCTCTGCCGCCTCTTCCCCGTGTCTCCCAGTGCCAGCACCCAACTCCTGCTGCTTCCCCCCGCTCTGCTCCCGGGTGTCAGGACGCAGGGACCAAACGTTACAAATGCCTGCAGCTGCTGTCCCCAAAAATACCCTCTGATGACACGCTGGGTTGATAAGACTGAGCCTGCTCCATTCAGTGCCTCGCTGGGGCAGGGCTGGCCTACCACCTATGTATAGCAGCCCCACTGGAGCCACCCAGCCTAGAGCGAGCAGGCAGCGCCCCACCTCCGGAGATCTGGGGTGCCACAAACCCAGATGTGCCTTGGTGCTAGCTGAGCCAGTGGCAGGAGGCAATGCACTGTGTGGGGTGCACAGCACGGGGGGCATGGCATGGGGTGGGGTGCGCTGTTCGGCGTGCATGGCCTGGGGTGCATGGCATGGGACACAAGGCTGCGGTGAGATGGGACATGCCAGGCAGGACATGCTGCACAGGGTGGGATGTGGCACGCTGGATGCTGCATGAGATGCCAGGCTGCAGAGGATGGGGTGTGCCATACAGGCCGTGCTATGTGGGATGCCAGCAGGAGGAGCAGGAGGGGTGCTGAGGCTGCCCAGCATCCCGCGGGGCAGGCAGGGCTGCTGGATGGGGGGTGCCTGGCCCTGTCCCCACAGGCAGCAGTGGGAGGAAGGGCAGGACACGCTGGGTTCCCTTGCAACCTGCACACCTCCTGCAGCTCCCACCCCAGGAGCCAGCTCACAGCCAGCCAGCCCAAACAGCACTCCAGGATCCCTCTCTTGGCCCTGCTGTGGGGGTCTCCAGCTAGCCTGGCTCTGCCTCACCTCTTCTCCTCCCCCTCCCCCTGAAGCTGGCCCAGCTTTCCCCAGCCCCAGGCAGTGCAGGGACCTCTTGCCATCCCCTGCTTCATGTCCTCAGCACCTCACCAGCCTCCGGGCTGCCCTGGAGATGCCACAGCCCCTCGGCACCCCAGCCTGCCCTCCCCAGAACCCTGTGCTCACATCCCTCCCGGCTGCCCTGTGACCCTGGGGTATCCCAGGCATTCCTGGCAGAAGGGTGCGCAGCCTGCCTCCCCCGACATGCCCCCCACACCAGGGCCTCACAGGGCTCTGGACCCCATCAGGTCCCTGCTCAGATGCCCCTGCTGTGCACAGTCACTGCCACTTCCACTGTCCCCTCAGAAGCCCCAAATCTGCAGCTCCTCCACCATGGGGGGCACTCAGCACCAGCAGCTGCAAAGTTTGCCCAGGGTGCCCCCTCCATCCCCACCAGCGCAGCAAAACCTTCCTTACAGCACCCTGCCTACAGCCCAGCCCCCCCCCCCCCCAGCCCCATGCGCCTGCCACCCCCAGCAGCATCCCCTCCCACCCCCCCTGCCCGGGCGCCATCCCCCCCCCAGACCACACTGTCCTTGCAGTCCTCGCATTCCAGACGTCTCAGCGCTTTCGCTGCCCAGAGATAATATTCACGGCAAGCAGACGTTTGCGTCAGTGTCAGATAGGTCTCAATGCCACCCTGCCCCGGGGGGAGTGCAGCAGGCAGACGGGCTAGGCAGGCAGGCAGGAGCCTGCAGCAGAGCCCCACAAGCCACCGGCCCACTGTGCGTCCCATGGTCATGCTGCTCCTCCTGCACCTGCTGCCTGCCATGCTGCCCACCGCTGCCCTGGCCAGCTGCACCGGCGCTGGTGCTGATCGGCAGCTCGTTCTGGCCAAGGTGCGGGCTCGGGTGCTGGAGCATCTGAGCCCCCCGGTTCTCCAGGAGGAGGCCCAGAAGGAAGCGAGGAGGGTACACCGGAGACACGTCCTTGAAAACCCTGAAGTTGAGCCAGAGGAGCTGGAGGACACTTCCCAAGTGATCCTTTTCCCTTCCACAGGTGAGAACATCCTGGTGGGATGGAAAGGGGTGAAGCAGGGTGGGCGCTCAGGGCGACACAGCTGCAGCAGGACGGTGGGGCTGCTGTGGTATGCCAGGCTGAGGCATGGGCGAGGTTTGGTGGAGAGCCAGGAGGTTGAAAGGTATGGCAGGCAGGGACAGGCAGAGAGCACAGCCCGGGACACAGGCAGGGAGAGGGGCAGGTGGCACAAGGGGGTGCCAGGAAGCTGCATAATGACTGGACCAGGCGGGATGTGGAGACGTGGGGAGGGCTGAGGAGCAGGCAGGGTGGGATAGGGTGGGGTGCTAGGGGATGGGGCAGGATGCTGGGAAATGGGATACTAAGGAAAAGGTCGGGATGCTGTGGGATGGGGCAGGATGACCAGTTACGGGGCAGGACACTGCGAGATGGGGCAGGATGCTGGGGGATGGGGGCAGCAGTAACAGACCAATCTAGGTCACAGCACGGCTCAGCTGTGGGGTGCAGCGCAGCGGTTGTTGTGTAGCAGTAGACATTCAGCTCCCCTGCACCCTGCCACTGCCCACGCCAGCAGCCAGGCACCCTACCAGCACCTCAGGGATCCTCTGCAACATCCCACCTCCCACCAGGCATCAGGGACCCTCCCCTGGTTTGGGCATATATCCTGAGCATATTTGTCCCCCCCTGCAGACGTGCCCTGCGAGCCCACACAGCCGGACAAGCTGCTGGAGGAAGAAGGAATTTTCACCTACCTCTTCCAGCCCTCGGCGCACACCCTGAGCCGCACGGTGACCTCTGCCAAGCTCTGGTTTTACACCGGCCCCTCTGCTGCCCCCAACCACTCAGCCCCCGACGTGCTGACCCTGTCACCACAGGGCCGCATGCCGGTGACGGCCATGGTGGTGCAGACGCCCGAGCACTGGACTGTGTTTCACTTCGCCCCGGCACTGCTGCCCCAGCTCTTGCAGCCGCTCTTCGTGCTCCTGGTGCGCTGTCCTGGCTGCCCCTGCCTGGCCGAGGGGGACAAGATGCCCTTCTTGGTGGCCACCACCCAGGCCAAGGGCAGCGAGAGGGCTCGCCGCTCCACCATGCCCTGGTCCCCGGCTGCCCTGAGCCTGCTGCAGCGCCCATCTGAGGACCTGGCTGCCCATACCAACTGCCGCCGGGCTTCCCTCAACATCTCCTTCGAGGAGCTGGGCTGGGACAAGTGGATCGTACATCCCAGCAGCTTTGTTTTCCACTACTGTCATGGGAGCTGTGCCGAGGGCCATGGGCTGAGCCACCGCCTGGGTGTGCAGCTCTGCTGTGCCGCCCTGCCCGGCACCATGCGCTCCCTGCGCGTCCGCACCACCTCCGACGGTGGGTACTCCTTCAAGTACGAGACAGTGCCCAACATCCTGGCGCAGGACTGCACCTGCGTCTAGGGCATCCTGCAGCCTGGCCCGTGATCCCACCCAGGGGACTCCTGGCCCCATGCCACAGGGACCTGGTGGAGGGGTTTGGGCTGTGCCACCCTCCCCTGCACAAGTTGGAGTTTTGGGCTGCCCTGGATACGGTCACGCTGCCAGGTGGTGGGACAGGGACAGGCACAGCCTCTGGCAGAGCCAAGCCCCTGCCAAAGCCAGCCTGCTGTCCGCAGCCAGCTCAGCCCCTGTTTCTCTCCACCTGCTCCCTTCCCCCAGTTCTCACCCCGCCTCCCCAAAAGACTGGGGTCCTGCTCCTGCCGCAGAGTACAACAGCCTCCCCGTGCTCCCAGGCAGGGCCAGGCTGCCACAGCAGGGACGGGGACGTGCCAGGGCAAGGCCATGCTGGGACCTCACACTGGTGGCAGGGCTGGCAGCACACGTGGCACTGCAAGCGAGCCCTCTCCTGGCGGCACAGCCTGTTGGAAAGCTTGACGGGATAAGTGAAATAAACCTGTTCTCTTTACCAGAACAGCTTGGTAATGCCAGCTTCCATCAGAGGCAGCCACAGAGGTGGCACGCAGTTGGGTGGCGGGATGCCAGTTCCCTGGGGGCTTTTGGCTGGAGGAGGGAGGGGACAGGCAAGTGCTGCAAGAGGTATCCAGGTCCCAGAGAGGGAACTGGTATGTGCTGGCCAAGATCAGCATGGCGTGGCTGGGTTTGATCCAGCCCCAGGGCATGGGGCATGGGGCAGGGCAGGGCAACATCCCTTCTGCTCCCGGTTGCAGTAGGATGGGGAGGCATGGGGGCAGCAGTGGGATGGGGAGGCATGGGGGAGCCCCTCACCGGGCGCCTGGCCGGAGTCAGTACCGCACAGGAACGTGGCTGGAGCAATCCTGCTCCACCAGGCTGATGGAGGCTGCCCTGGCCACAGCCGCCTCCACACAGCAGGAACGACTGAGTCACCCAGTGCGAGCAGGGAGGTCCCGGGGCAGGCAGCCGAGCTGCCAGCCCCAGCCCAGCTGCGCAGGATTCCCTTCCCACCCCTTCCTCCCGAAGGACCGGATGCAGCAGCTCAGTACAAAACGTCTCCAGCCTTTACTAATATAGATATAAAAAAAAAAAAAAAAGAAAAAGAAAAAAGAAAAAACAGAGTGACAATCATTTTCGAGTAAAAAACAATGCTACAAAAATCCCTGTGTGACCCAGGCTGAGATGATGAGAAATACCCCACTGGCTCCCAGCTGAGCCCGGCTCGGGGCGCTGCATCTCCCCCACCGTGGGACCAGGGTCCAGCCCTGCGCAGGGGGTCCTGGCCCCACGGCCAGAGTGGGAGGGGGTGGGCTTTGGTCCAAGGGCAGCTGGCTGGGAGCGGGGTGGAGGCATTGGGAAGGACAGCCCTTGCCCTCTGCACAGACATTTCTGAGTGGGCCAGTCCCACAGCTCACAACCCCGTGCCAGGATGCTGCACAGCACGGTCTCCCTGGCCACACCAGCACTTTCTGGCAGCAGAGCTGCCAGAACCTCTTGCGTCCCCTCTCTGCCATGTGCAATGCCAGCCCAGCACCCTGCCCCACGGTTCGGCCCAGCCAGCCGGACCCCCAGGCTCAGCACCCCCAAGCCCCTAGGCTGCAGGGGCAGCGCTGGCATCGCCAGCATGGCTCACACATGCAGCACTGGCCGGTGCACAGGTGGGTGGCAGCAGGCACAGGAGGGCACAGGGAGGTGTGAGGAGGACATGGTGCGGGAAACGGGTGTGGGAGGGGGAAAAGGGGGTGAAACTGGAGCAGGGGCAGGGCACAGGCCTGGAGCAGAGATTGGGAGTGGAGTATAAAAATGCCAGGGTGCACACACTGACAGGCTTATAAAAATGTACAAAAATAAGATATTCCCTTTTTGAAAATTAAGTAGGAATGTCCCCCAAGGCGCAGGTCCCCACCGCTGCCCACCAGGACAGGGCTGCCCAGCCAGCCGTGCCAGGCAGGCGCGCAGCACCCTCTGCCCAGTGCTCCCGGCAGGCTGCTCCTCTTGTGTGGTGGCGGCTGCTCCGGCAGGCATCGCCATTGCCCCTGGTGGCACTCACAGCCCTGCGGGGAGCAAGAGGCAGGTTAGCACCCACCCCAGGGGGAACGGCATCCCCTCCCCAGGGAGCCCAGTCAGCCCTCCCCAAACCCCTGCCCCAGTCAGCCGGATCCGCCCCCCTCCCTGGCTCACCTGTGGTCCTGTCGCAGGCGGCGGTCCCCTTCTCATGGGCAAGGTTGAGGCGGTTCTGCTCGGCAGCAATGCCATTGGCCTCGGGGCTGCTGCTGCGGGCAGGGCTGGGGGGCCGTGGGGCGGGCTGGAGGTGGAAGGCCACCTCCAGGTGCTCCTGGGCCAGGCGCAGGTGCTCACGTAGCCGGTCGAGCTCGTGCGCCGGGGGAGCCCCGGCCAGGGCGAAGCGCCCTGCCACCGCCAGGCTCTCCCGGTAGTCCAGCTTGCCATCTGGCAGCAGGGCTCGCGGCGGCTCCTTCTTCAGTGAGTGGTAGGTGGGGGGTGCGCCGGGGGCTTTCTTGGGGTACTGCGGCGCAGGGCTGCCACCAGCCGGGAGCGGAGGGCCGTCGGGCTGACTGAGGGCATCACGGATGCGGCCCACACCAAGGTGCACGAGCTCACAGAGGTTGAGGAAGAGGCAGAGCCCGCTGACAGCGTACATGACGAGGAGGAAGATGGTCTTCTCGGTGGGGCGGGAGACAAAGCAGTCGACAGTGTGCGGGCAGGGGCTGCGGCTGCAGACATAGGAGGGGCTCACCTCGAAGCGGTACAGCAGGTACTGCCCGAAGAGGAAAGCTGTCTCCAGCAGCGAGCGGCACAGCAAGTGCAGGACGTAGGCACGCATCAGCCCGTCCTGCTTGATGCGGCGCCGGCCGTCATGCTTCTCCCCACCCTCGGGGCTCTTCTCCTTCTCCACCTCGATTTCCTCAAAGATCATGGGGTCTTCTTCGTTATCATCCTCCGCCTCCTCATAGTCCCGCCCGGCTCCCCGGCGCACCACCGGCATGCGTGCCCGCCGGGCTGTCAGTGACCGGCGCCGCGAGGACTCAGGCATGCGGGCAATGCGGTGCATGGCAAAGCCCAGGTACAGCACTGATGGCGTGGCCACCATGATGATCTGGAAGATCCAGAAGCGGACATGGGAGAGCGGGGCAAAGGCATCGTAGCAGACGTTCTCGCAGCCCGGCTGCTGTGTGTTACAGACAAATTTGCTCTGCTCGTCGTAGTAGATGGACTCTCCCCCCACGGCTGTCAACACGATGCGGAAGACAATGAGGACAGTCAGCCAGATCTTGCCCACGAAGGTTGAGTGGTTGTTGATCTCCTCCAGGAGCCGTGTCAGGAAACTCCAGCTCATCCTGCCCAGGCAGTTGACTCAAACCCTGTGCAGAAGGGACAGGCAAACAGGCACTGAGCAAATCTGCATGCACCTCACTGGGCACCCCCCCCAACCACCAGCTGCCACCCCAGCTCTGTCACTCTCCCTCTCCAAGCACTGATGTCTCTTCTCTCATCCACAGGTCCAAAACCACAGCCCTGAGCAGGCAGCCATCTCCCCAAAACTGTGTCCCCTGCCCAGTGCCACATCCACACATTCCCATCCGTATCCTGTTCCTGCCCCACTGCCAGCCAGGTGGGTGGAGGGCACCTGGGGAGGAGGGGAAAGGCTGGGACGTCCCTGTCCCCTGCGGGACACATCTGGGGGAAGAATCATCACAGCCAGGGTAAACGCGGCAGCACGAGGCAGTGCCAGCTGGGGATTGTGAGAGGAGAGGCCTCCTCTGCCTCCAGTGCCATGGCACACATTTGCCACCTGGTCTTGGGCAGGTCCCCAACCAGCACCACACCCTGTGCCAGCACCCACACCCTCTCACGGGGGTCCTCCACTGGCCCCTGGAGGAAGGCAACACGCAGAGCCCCTCTGGCTCACTGCAGCTGCCAGCCCTGAGCCCCTGCTGAGGGGGTGTCCATCCCTGAGCAGTCCCCACCACATGTCCGTGAGCCAGCTCCTCTGTACCCCCCAGAGCTCTCCCTTGAGAGCCGGCAGAGACGCAGCGTCACTCTGCCCCACCAAACCGTCATGCTGCGCCCTCCCTCCCGCAGGGCCCCCACTCCCCAGTCCTTACAAGTCCCCAGAGCCTGCGGCGGATGGTGGTCAGAGCACCCGGCAGCCTGATGGCAAGGGCTGGCAGGGGGAGCAGAGCAGGAGAGCGGTGACAAGGGGCAGCACGGGGCAGCCAAGGAATTGCACAAAGTCCCGGCAAAGCAGCTGACACCGGAGGTCGGGGAGGAAATTACGAGGACTATGCCTCAGCTCCCAGCAAAAGGAGAAGACGCAAGAGGAGACACCCCACCACCGGCCACGGTTTCGGCAGTTTGTGCACAAGCTGATGCAAGGGCAGCAGGTGGCAAGACTGCCTGGGGTGAGCAGAGGGGACATGTCCCCACAGAGCCCTCAGCCTCTCCCACGCCTCACCTGCCCTCCAGGCAGCCCTGTTCCATTGCCTCTGGCCAGGGCGCATCCCTGCAAACACAGCTCCGCTGCACACGTGCAGCTATTGTCCAGAATAAGAGGATCTTTTTGGCTTATCTCAGCCTGCTTCCCGAGCAGCCTTGCCTAAACTGAAAAGCCCCTCCAGCATAAGCACCCATGCAGGGGACACGCTCTTGCTGATGGCCTGGTGCCCAGCAGAGCCTGCTGAGCTGCGGGAGGTGGCACAGGCTGGCACCGGGGACCCAAACCCAGCCCATCAGGGCCACCATCCTCCTGCAGTCAGGCACCCTACAAGGTTTCAATGCTGCCCCATCTCCCCAGTGTGCGGCCCTCTCGCCCACTGCCCCACTGGAAGGAGGATGCTTTGTGCCTGCATGTAGCCCTTGCCCGGTAGCAGCACAGTGCCCTGGCCCCAGGGCGAGGGGCTGGGGACAGAGGCGAGGGGACCAGGCGGGAGGGCAGCCCTGGGAGCTGGCACGCTCACGGAAAGTGAAAGCACACACGTGGGCACTGCCGTGGTGGCCAAGGAGGAGTAACAGGGATGGACCACAGGGATGGACACAGCGCGGGTCCGGCTCAGCCAGGGCGGCCCAGGGCTGCCCGCACCCACCCCCCGCCGGGGCCGCGCTGGGACCCGGGTCCAGCGCCACGTGCCTGGGCTGGGCCCCACGCACACCCCCAGCCCCACCGACCCCCGCGGCCCCCGGTCCCCTCCGCCCCTGCCCGCCCTGCCCAGGCCCCCGCAGCGCCGGGCAGCCCATCTCGGGGCTCGCCAGCCCCTGCCCGGCCGAGGACCCCTGTCCCACTGACCCTGGCCCGCCCACGCTGGGGCTCGCTGACCCCTGCCAGCCGTGGCCCCCGCCCCCCGGCCCCGGCCTTCCCAGCCCCCCGACTCCCGCCCGCCGCGGGCCTCCAGCCCCGTGACCCCAGCCTGCCCGAGATCCCCCCGCCTGCGGCCCCCAGCCTCCCTGCCCGCCGCCCACGCCCGGGGCTCCCGCCGCCCGTCCCAGCCCTCCCGGGGTACCACCGCCCGCCCCACCTGCCTCCCCCAGCCCCACCGGCCCGCGCCCTCCCGCAGCCCCCCGCTCCCCGGCCCCACTCACGGCGCGCCGGGACGAGCGGCTCCCGCCGGCAGCGGCGGACAAAGCGGCGGGGCGGCGCGCCGCCGCCTCCCGCCGAACAAAGGGGCCCGGGGCCGCCCCGCCCCGCGCCCGCCCGCCGGTGCGTACCGACCGCCCCGCACCGACCGCCCCGCACCGGCCGCCCCGCGCCGGCCGGCGGCCGCCACTTGGCGCGGAGCTGCAGCCCCGCTCCGGCCCGGCCGGCCCCACGCCCCCGGTGGCTCCATCGCCGCCCGGCCCCGGCTCGGGAGGCCACGCAGGGCTTTGGGCTGGGGCGGGCCGGCCGAAACTCGGCCGAGCATCGCGCCTGTCGGCGACACCAGCCGCGGCGAGCCTCGCTTTGCCGGCAGCCGCCGGGACCCACCCGTGCCGCCAGCCCCGGCCGCCCCACGCACCCTGGTGGGCCGGCTGTCCCACGCCGCCCTCGGCCCCCGGGTGCCGCTGCCGCCCCGGTGCCCAGCGGCGGCGGCCCGGCCGTGCCGGGGCAGCCGCTGGGGCCTGGCTCAGCCCGCGGGGTGTGCGGGGTCAGCGGCCCCGCGGGAGGTGAGCCTGGCCGCTGGAGACCCCTGCCCAGCAGCCCCTGCCCCTCCCAACACCAGATTCTTCCTCTCTCAGCGAAGAGAGAGGATGGAAGGAGAGACCTGGTGGCCTCAGAGTGGAGGTGGCCCCGGACGTGGTGGGAACGTGGAGGAAAATGTGCCTTTGTGGTGGGAATGCGCTTCAAAGCTTTTGAAGCCTGCGCTGCTTCTCAGGCCCCAGACCAGGTCCCTGCGGCAGGACCAGGCTGAGCGCCCGGTACCTCCAGACGTGCCCTTAGAGAGTCACAGCTGCTCATCCTGGGAGAAAGCACCGCTCTTCCAAGGCCGCAGCAATGGCAGCAGTGGCTTTGAGCCACCACCCTGGAGCTGTGGGCTGCCCCTCCACCAGTGCACACTGCCCACTCACTTTCCACACTGCTAAAATTGGCTCTGGGGGTTTTTGTCGGGGCTGAGTCCCCGCACTGGGCCACCCACGCCTGTGCCACGCTGGGCAGAGCACCCTGTCCTTGCACCCTTGCGTGGAGACGGCGAGGGACGCAGGGCTGCCTTGCGCAACCCGAATAGTCAGGGGGAAGCTGGTTTCTGCGTAAGTTTGTGGAACGCTGCTTCTCCCTACGGAAACACACGCTCCCTCCTGCAGAAGGGTTTCCAGGAACAGGCACTGGTGGGTGCAGCACCTCTGCCCACCTCCTGCCGGCAGTGCCAGGGGCTGGGTGCAGGAGGGCTGAGGCCATGTGGCTGTGGCAAGGAGAGGGGTGGGAAGTGTGGCTGCCACATCCAGCGTGGGGTTTTGGTTATTCTGGGCCCACTGAGTAACAGCAGACCTGCCACTTCCCCTGCTGCTTTCCTAAGTCAGCAAGAGCCACCATGGCTCAGTGCTCTCACGCGGGAGGGCAACTGGAGCCCCCCAGAGCAGCATGCTGCACCCCGACATGGGCACAGGATATGTAGAAGAGGAAAGGGCCCTGCTTCGGGCTCTCTTGCTCAATGCTGCTTTCCCCCCTGCTCATGGATGGGTCCTTGCCAGGTGACAGCTTCAGCCGTCTGGAGGGAGAGCTGCCACAGAAGGAAGGGGATTTGACCTGGCCGTGAAGAAACACTTCCCATTGAATTCTGCCCCCATGCATGCAACTGGCATTAACACTTCTAAAAGGGGAAATGCATGTTGCAGATCCAGCGATGTATCCTCTGGGAGCAACCCCTGGGCAGTCTCCATCCCAGGCTAGGAGCAACAGGCAGAGGTGGATGTGGGGAGACCACAGGCTGAGCACAGAAACTCAAGCTTTTGGAAGGGTGCAGGGAAGTGTTCAGGGCCAGGGAGGGAACCTGGTTTTCTTTCCCCACAGTCACCCCTAGTTTTCAAATGCTCCCAGGCCTTGCCTCCAGCCTGGCTTCACCGCCAGGCAGCCCAGCAGTTTGCCCTGGGTAAGGGACCTACATGAACCTCTGACTCTGGTGCTCAGTGCATTAAGAACGAGCCCCCATAGCACTAACCTCACATTAAACTGGGGAGCGTGACCCGCTGAGGCGCTGCAAACTGAGGCCATTGCACCCAGAACAAAGCCACTTGTTGGGTCGGGGCCAGGTATGGCTGCCGAAGCATTTTTACACAGCACAGCTCAGCCCACGCCTGGGCTGCAGGACAGAGCTTGCCTGGGGATACCAGGCCTGGAGGCCAGTGTCAGACACCCCTTGTGCAGACACTACTGTGCTTGCCAGCATCTGGCCATTGGCGTCAGAGCCTCCCGTTTCCTGTGGCAGTACCCTTGTTCCCCGGCTTTACCCTCATCTTGAGCTTGCAACACTCAAACGCCTGCAGAGGCATCACCTTTTCAGCCTGGGGTGGAGGGCAAACCCATAACAGCCAGGAAAGGAAGGTGGTAGGCGAAGGGTGTTGCCCACCCTCATCCTTCCCCACGTCAGCCTCAGCTGACAGCACAGGAGCCCATCGTGGGAAGGAAGGATGTGCAAGACCAGCAGCCTTGCGGGGTCTGGCTGAGACCAGCTTTGCAGAGGAAACAGGCACAGTCACCAACCGCAAAAACCAGCATCAGCCCCAAACTGCTAAGTCTGTGGGGCAAAGCCCAGAGCTGGAGCAAGCATGTGGAGCGTGGCAGGGTGGCTGCACAGCCCAGCAAGAGCGAGGGGAGCTGGTAATGGAGGAGACAGTGGCTGAGAGGGAGTGTAAACACAGGGATAAGAAGAACATCCACTTCTGGGACAAGCGCTGCAGCTCAGGAGGCGCATGGCAAGAGCTCCTGCAAGCAGTCCCCCCTCACTGCTCGGCCACCGGGCTGCAGTGGGGGCATCCTCTGTGACTCTGCCACTGACCCTCCTTCAGCTGCTCGACACAGGGTACCAGGGAGGGCATGGACGCAGTCTGGCTCTTGATAGCAGCCTCAGTTCCTGCTCTGATCGATAGGGGTGTCCTGCTATGACTGCCTCTGCTGCTGAGGATGATGGTGGTGTGGCAGATGGCAGGGCTGGGCAACTCAGGTGTATTTGCTGCAGGGCAGCATGGACTCTGCCCGGCTGGCACTCAGCAGCAGGGTGAACCAGTGGTGAGAAAGCCAGCTCCACCCTCCCCGAGCAGGGCCACCTGCGGGCAGTGCTGGAGGCAGCGCTGCAAGCGGGCAGCACGCATCCTCTGCAGCAAACACACTCTTCCCAGATTAAATAACTTGTCTGGCACTGGGACAGGGAGCAGACAGCTCTATTGGGGACTGTTTGTCCTGATACAAGACAGCTCAACAACTAGCTTAATAACTTTCTGATAACAGGCAGAGGCACGTTCCATTGCTGGAGCACAAAGGGTAATGACTGTCCCCTGTAACACAGGCCAAGAGAAGTCTGGGATGGCTTCAAAGTGAAGTCCCCTTCCCTTATTCCCCCCTGCCTGATTATGCAGCACAGTAGGAGGTACATGACACAGCCCCTACTCACCTCCTTCCTGCTAGGGTCTCCTTCCCAGTTCCTGGGTGCCAACTTCTGCCCCCACCCTGGTACTGTGTGTGGTACCCCAGCCCAGCCTCCGTTGGCTGCTCTTCCCCCCCCCCCCCCCCCCCCCCCCCCCCGCGAGCCAAGCTAATGGGCAGGGAAGGGGTTTACATGGCCCCAGGCCATTGCTCTGTAAGCTGGGTAAGGCTGTTGACATCTGCAGGAGGGATGAAGCTGGCCAGGCAGGTCTGTAAGCTGCAGGGAACTTGTGCCCATTGCTGCTACATCTCCAGTCCCCTGGATATGGTGCCAGCAGGGATATTCTTCTAGAAGGAAACGGTCAGCCCCTCCAGTAACCCAGTTGGATTAGAAACAGGGCTTTGTTATTTGGACATTGTGCAGGGGAGCTGACAGCTATCCCACAGACTATGTACGCTCAAGGCAGTACTGCTTTAGAGGGCAGAGTAGGAAGCACTGAAATAGCCAAACCCATGACTGAGGCATCATTTTCATTGATGAGTTGAACAGCAAAGTAAGGCAGGGCT
This sequence comes from Falco cherrug, assembly GCF_023634085.1. Taxonomy (NCBI): domain Eukaryota; kingdom Metazoa; phylum Chordata; class Aves; order Falconiformes; family Falconidae; genus Falco; species Falco cherrug. The sequence continues at coordinate 25,417,687 of NC_073704.1, read as the reverse complement.
GGTTATGTGCCCGTGGAACAGTGCTGGTAGCTTCAGGCTCGTGGCGATGGCCAGCCTGAAGCCTGAGCCCACGGCTGCCTGCAGCGGGTCTCCAGAGCCAGCCCTATGGCCACCCCAGGCCTGGGCATCCCTCCAGCACACACACCTTCAGAAGAGTCTGCTCCAGGCAGATGCAGGCAGGGAAATGCTGAGATTCGTCCCAGCCTTGCTCCATGCTAGCAGCTGAGTGCTGGAGCCAAGTGCACCCAGAAAAGGAGAGGGGAAGATGGGGAAAATCCAGAGCGTCTAAGAGCACAGCTGGGGGACGGCATACTCAGAACTGTGACAGGCAGTAGACATCTGCAGCTGGTTCAACAGATATCACACCTTTCTGTAAATCTGGCTCTCCTATGCATCCCCTGCTCCTGCACGGCCGTCAGTCAGGGCTGCCTGCAGTGCCGGAGTGGAGGAGCGCACACCCAGCTGATGCAATGAGGCCAGTTAATTCTATCATTCCGCCCAGTGCAAGGAGCCCACAGCAAAGTGTTCATGATCACGAAGGAACCACAAAGGAGTTAATCTGGTAACAACCAGGACAAAACCCGGAGGGAAAACAAAGCAAGTGCTTCATGAAGAGGCAGGAGACAGGTTGTGGCAGCACATGTGAGCTTCCCTGTCAGCACTCAGCAGTCTGAGGAATGCAGAAGAGCAGGGAGCTGTTAACTGGACCAAGAGGCTAGTGCTGAGCAGAGAGCACAGACTTGCAGAGACGTGGCAAGGAGCAGAAGCAAATGAATATCTACTTCTACGGTAAAAACTGGGAAGAGCTTCAGAAGAGCTATGGATGGGGACACAGCTGAAACCTTTGGTTCTGGCAGTCCACACTTTGTCAGGCCTCTCAACACATACCCAGACACCGGCATGGCAAAGCAAAGGTACAGCTCAGCTAAGATGGAAAAAACAAGCTCTAGGGATCAGCTTTCTCAGGGGATCAGCTTACACAGAAGAGACACCAGCAAGCTGGGCCAGTAACTCCAATTTTGACTCTTGCCCTTTGTGAAAAACGTGGCTATAGAAGGTGAAGACAAAACTTACACAAGATCCTTAAACGACAGGATGAAGACAGAAAACCCTTACTGGTCTTTACTGGCTCAGCACTCTCAGACTCTTTCCCCTGGACAAAGTGCTAGGTGCTGGCAGCGCTTCCACTGAGCTCACTCACTCCCACTTGTGATCTGAGATCACTCCAAAGGAACAGAGAGCAGCAGCCATATGCCCATTTAGGAAGAGGGGAGAAAGCGGAATGCGTTGTGACATCTGCCTCAAGACAGTATAGATCTTGCCAATCAAGTCTATAGGAGGCTAGATAAAAATATCGGCCACTGCAGGCCTTCAGCAACTCATCTGCTTCTGGAAGTGACAGGCGAAAATCTAACAGTATAGAAATTCCAAGAAAGCGTCCAACAGTGTACTGCAAGGTAGCATTCAGTCCGCTACAAAGTATGGAAACTGAACTTCCCTCTCTCCTATGCTATAAGGATGGCACAGCTGCGTTTGAACAGGACAGGAAACTTTATCTCATCTGTCCAGGTGAGACTGGAGCACCAGGATGCTGCAGGACCCAGTCACTGTGGTTTTCTAGATGACCAAAACTGAAGTCACAGACACCAACTCTGCGTATGTGGAAAGTTTGGCTGTCACGGAGACTGATGCAAAGAGCTGCCACACTCAGTATCCAAAGAAAACAGGCATCAGGTCACTGAATGACAAATACATGTCTTCAAAGAGATCAGGATCACCTTGACATAATATATAGATGTTTTGTCACTAAGGATTCAGCAGTCAAAACTTGCCCTGAAACTGTGGGTTGAACCCTCACAGCAAGACAGAGACACTGCTGGGAAAAGCAACCATCAGTAAAGGTCCCTGCTTAGGGTATCTGACCCCACCTGGCAGCACCTTAATGTAAAAGGCTCTTCTCTGCTCACCCCCACTGGGAGCTTCAGCTGCATCAAAGCACCATACGTGGCATCTCCACTTGCTCTTCACTGGGCAGGGTGCAGAGACACTGTGACAGAGCAAGCCCGGGCCAGACTGCAGCACTTCCTGAGCTGCATTGAACTCTGTGCAGGAGAGGCCGAGACAAGGTAAAGCCTAGTACAGGGCAGAACCTGGGGGCAGGCACTCCCAGCCCTACAGCCACAGCCAGCAGCAGCTCCTGTGAGAGGCATGCCTCTGTGGGCCTCCACAGCCAGCAAGCAACTTCCTGGGGCTGGAAGCCTACAGGATGCTCACCTAAGGGCAACTGACACAGGAGAACAACACAACCAGTACCTGGGGTCAAGTCTAATCCTGTTTGAGCCTTGTTCTCCTTGGTTGCTGCTTGGGAGCCAGGCAGGTGGAGATTAGTCCAGCAGCCCATCAGCACCCACCCTGAACAGGACATGGAGAATGGCTCAAACCCTGGGAGATGCTGGGGAATCCTTGAGGCTGCTGCAAAGGTAGTATGCAAGACCTTACAAAGACATTACAGCAGTGCAAGAGGATGAAACAAGGAAAACATGACAATTCAATAAATATAAGTTTTTATTACAATAGAAAATAGTAAAAGTCATGTTAAAATAGACTCTTGCTTTTGGACTGCTCGGAAAAGCCTACGCCTCACTTTTACCTGCCAGTGCCCATAAGGCTCCTGACCCGTAAGCAATGAGCAATACATTTCTGTGCTAAGAGCCTCACAGCTCCTCCCTCCCCCATGACAGTGAAGGACTACAGCAGCAGACCAAGCCATGCCCCATCAGGCAGGCAGGTAAGGGCTCTCTGTGGGGTTATTACTACAATACACCTCATCCCCTTGTGCAATCAGGCTCCTGTTGGAAGCAGGCAGCTTTAGGGAAGCTGTGGACAAGAGGGAGGGGGAGGAAAAGAAAAAAAAAAAAAATCAGCAGCAGATGATGGCAGCTGTCTTGAGACAGCTAGGAAGGCAGCAAATACACCCGCCAGAAAGACCACAACACCCGACTGTCTCTGGCCTGCTGTTTGCCTAGTACCACTGCACGTCCCACTGAACATGGTCTCGCCTGGCTCCCCCTCCTTCTTCAATGATTCTTCATATGACCCTGAAGGAGACTAGCAGACACTGTCAAATTAAAACTCTGTGTAACTTATGCAGTATTACAGTGAACACCCTCCACCTCCTCCTCCCATGGCCAGCCCAGTGCAAGTGTCTGTGCAGCCTGGATATATTGCGTGCTCCCCTCCTCCCCACCGAAAAGGGCCATGGGCGAGAGTTGAGTAGAAAGCAGAGGCCACAGGATGGGCAGGTGAGATGGGACTGTGAGACACTTATGCACCATTGCCAGCATAGCAGCACTCCCGACTCCAAGTCCTGCCTGCCTACAGCCAGCAAGTTCACTCCAGTCCCTCGTACACAGCCCTCCGCAGCTCAATCGAGAACATCTCCTCCCAGGGCCTGCGGATCCACTCCACCAGCTCTACCACGAGCTCAGGGCACTCTGTGCGGATGTGCCAAGTGCTCTCCAGCTTCAGCACCTGGGAGGGAGGAAAGAGAGGGAGGCAAATGAGCAGGGCCTAGCCTGAAAGGCACTGATCAGCCCCGAGTCGCTACTCCCCAGCACTGCCAGCTCCTCCCAATTCCTCAGTGACATCCACCTCCCTCTCTGCTGCCAGCCATGAGTGTCCCTGCATGACTTTTGTACAGCAGCAGTTTGCTGTGCTCCTTTGCCTCTGTGAAGCTGGGCCCTAGGTCAGGATGGGAGATGACGGCCCCAAGACACTCTTGGCAGGAACAGGATCTGAGCACAATCCAGCCCCCAGCATCCTGTGTGCCCCATGACCACCTCCTGGTTACCTCGTCATAAAGCATCAGCTTGATGTCACAGGGACAGAGGCGATACGTTATGACATTGCTAATACTGCTGATTGGCTGCTTCTCCTTCAACTGGATGTTGCTCCTAGGAGGCGTTTCTGCTTCATGGTCTTCATCCAAGGGGGGCTGCACCTGCCACTGGTGATTCTCCTCCAGCAGAAACAGCATGCTTCGGGTGCTCAGCAGGGTCACAGGGAAAGCAGATGCCCCTAAAAGGATACAACGGAATAAGAGAGGCTTTGCCGAGAGCTTGAGTCACCACAGAACCAGCTTTCCATTCCTCACCTCCTTTCCAGCAACAGTAACTGGGTGAACAGCCTTAGGCAGCCTCCCGACTGAAGAAAGGGAACAGGGTAGCTAAATGTGGCTGGGCTAGACCAGCTGATCAAAGCTCACTGCAGGAGCACGCATATGAAAGACCACTGCCCGGCAAGCCTTGTCCAGCCTATGTCCCCATTGAGGCAGGAAAAGACACTTGAGTCCTTTGACCTCTTAAACAACACTTTACTACCCCTTAGTTTAAAAGTCACTCAGCAGCTCCAGCTAAAAGGCCGCCTTTTTTGGCCTAGATTCATCTGGCTGCAGATATCTGATGGCTGGAACAGAGAGCACACACATAAAGTTTAATACAAAGCTGGGATGTGTCGTAAGTATGGCAGGAAACAAAGTAGTTTTGATAAACTGTAGGGAGCATAAACACCATCCAGCTGATTTCAGTGGATGCAAACAAAAAACGCTAGAACTTGGGAATAAGTCAGATGCACAGAAATAGGGAACCGCTGGCTAAGGTCACAGGGGATCACAAGCTGCTACAGCAACATGTTGCTTTTCTTGTCACATTTCACTCTTGGGAATTAATAGGAATATCAGAAATGGGACATTTAACTAGTCCTGCCTACTTGGCAATGAGGCCTCAAGCTGGAACTGTGTCCAGTTTTGGGCACTATACTCTAAAAAAGGAGAAAACTGTGGAGTAAGGAAAACGCACTGAAGTTCTCCCTCCCACAGGCTATTTGTTCAGCTTGAGGAGACCAATAAACACACGGATTCCTTCTGATTCTCATTCTCTCATACCTCCCCAACAGCCAACGGTGAACAAGAGTGCAAGAGCAGTAACAAATTGGTCAGATTAACAGCTAGGTTGCTTTTTTCAGTGTCCCAAGCTAAGATGACGCTGGAATTGTTCACTGAAGACTCAGATCCCAGGTTTGGCACGTTTGGCCCTCGGCAAGCCCTGGAACAGAACTTGATGGGCTCCAGCAGGCTGCTCCTGTCCTACTGTCTCAGATTCCGGACATCTGCTTCTGTTTTCCCAAACTGAGAGCCTTTCAGCTTTTCACACAAACCAGCTGTATGACCCCTCAGCTTTCCCCTCAGCTCAGGGCAATGATCCAGCTCTTAGATAATCTCCAGCTTCTCAGAAACCACTCCGAGTTGTCACCAAACCTGGTGTACAAGATCAACTGTTCCCTAGAACCTGGACTTCAGTGCAGAAAAAGGCTGGGAGACTCTTGATATACAGGAAGAAGCATGCAACTATCCTACACATCTCAACACCAAAAAAAAAAAAAAAAAAAAAAAAAAAATCTCACCCATGTCCCTGCCCTATCTTGCTGCTGTACTAATGGTCCAGCTCTTTTCTTATAGACTGTACACTAAAAACACAAGCATGTAAGCATGACAGCACAAGGCGTGGGACACCTGGCCACTGAGATCTCCTGTACCTTGGATCAGGTAGGCCAGCAGGTAGAAGAAACAAGCATCATCTGTAGCTGCAGAATCTGTGGTCTTGGAGTCCAGCAGAGGCCTGGAGGAGATACAACAGCAGGACAATCAAGGAAATACTCGTTTCCAGTCTAGGTTTGGCGTGAATTAGCTACTGTTCACTGTCCTCCTGGGGAAGGGACCCATCTCTTCCAGATGTTGCAAAATTCTCCTCTCTCCTGTTGCTATGCTTAACACCTTGTCAGCTAGGAACCAAATTCTTCCTGCAAGGGAGGAGGCTGCCCTGTGCCTCTTCCTTTTCCTCCATCCACTATGTTCTGCTCCTCCAGGAGAGCCGGAGTTGCCCCACCTGGTTCAGTCCAGGACACCCCTCTGTCTGCTCATCCCCTGTGCAGCAGGCACCTGAGCCAGCTCCTTAAACCTGTAAGGTCGGCCTGGCTGCCACTCCAGCAGCACCTCCTCCTGCGCTGCCCTGTTCGAGCACCATGCTTCCCAGGCACTGCTGGACAAGCAGAGATCCCCTTCAACCCGAAACCCCAACCTCTCAGGGGATGTTCTTACCATAACCAATGTTGTGGATTCATTTCCACAGTGGGGATTTCCTTCACCTTACTCCTGTGCTTAGCTGGCAGCTCTTGCATGAGATCTAAAGAGGGGGAGAAGGTAGCCATCTTTTACTGCAAGCCGAAGGGCAGTACCATAACACCTCAGGATGGTTCTCTAGTCTACAGAGAGGCACTGGAAATTATGATGCCAGTGAGGTTGTCCCTCAAGTATTTTCTGAGCTGGCAAGAAGTGAATTTCCAACGTACATCCAACTACAGCTCTCCTGGTAGCTCTCCAAGAGCAAATCTTTCAAATCCTCTTCTCCCCCCACCCCCACTACAGCTCTACTCTTACATGTCAGGGTCTGCAGGAACTGGTCACAGCAGCTTTGGTTCCGGATCAGCAGACTGTAGGAGGCTTTTGGGTTCTCAAACTCCATTCGCAAGCTCTGGTGGCAGAGTCCCACTTCCAGATGGGAAATATCAGACAGGTAGTGAGAGTCATTCTTCTTCAGCCAGTCTGCAGGTTGTCCCCTAATCACAGAGCACAGCCCTCAGCTGCAGCAGGCTGCGCCAGCTCTCCCACATCAGATTGCAGCAGGGGGATTTGCCAGGAGAACCTTTGCACGTCACCGCACCTCCAGGCTAAAGCTAGCACAGGCTGGCTTTACCCAGCATGCGCAGCCTTGTTGCAGGGTCTCACTTGCCACCATTTTCCTCACCTGATAGCCCCAGTGACTTCCAGCACATAAATCTTGAGATCAGAAGCAACCAGGATTGAGAGGAACTCTCCTTGTCGGCCAAACTTCACCATGACCACCTAAAGCACAGAGAGCGTGGGTCATGGCCTGGCCTGCCCCTTGCCAGCCCACCCATGGAAAGGACTAACTCATACACACTTCGGCTCCCTTCACACCCCACAGTCTCTGGAATGCCACCCCAACGCAGAACTTTCAGGGTGGCAAGGACAGCCAAGGAGCTGTAGGAGTGGTGCTACAGGAGCTCACCTTGAGGAAACACTGGAACTCTTCAGTGTTCTCCTCAAAAACCTCCATATCCAGGTACAATTTCAGCCGATGATCCACAGAACGGAAGTCCCTTGTGTTCAGGATGATGTTTACAGCTGAAGAGAGCAAAGGGTAGGCTGGCACTCTGTCTGCTGACCAGGTGCTGCCCAAGCATGCAAACTGGCACCAGGGCAGCAGCAGCGGTGTCACCCCCTCTGCACACCTGCTTCCATCAAGTCTCTCCTCAAGACAAAGGGCCAAAGCCAGGGTGTTCCAGGCCACAGGTCTCCATGTGGAGACACAAGGAGACTCCAACACTTGCCTCTTCAGATACACAAAGCTTTGTTCTAACCCATCTTCAACCTACGCTCAGCTGTTTAGTTACAGGAGGACACTGCTTTGCTGCCGGATTTGGCAGGAGGGCAATTCTTTATCACAAAGCCAGAAAGACATTTCTCATTTCAGCTGGTGTCAGCTCAGGTCAACTTTCTAAACTCTGACTTTGACTAAGGTCAAGGGGGACTGAGGAAGACACCAATAAAACTGCTTAAGAACATAATTAACTTTGTCATGCAATCATAGGACCAAAAAATAGCCGTGATACTGCCTGCTTGTATACTAGTAGTCTTGAAATGCTGGGGGAGATCTCTATAGAACAAGAAGCTGATGGGGTTGCAAATCAGGTGTAGACTGCAGTTGCAGCAGAGTCACTTGGTGGGCTGAACCAGATAACCTCCAGAGCTCCTTTCCAACTTCAGTTATTTTGTAAATCACAAGCTGATGCCCAAGCAAAGGCAGCCTGCTACGTCAGAAATCCAGGGCCCTGCACAAAAAGCATTTGTGGACCTTCTAGTAACTGGTATCTTGCATGATAGCCCTCACACAGACAGCACACATTCTCTTCTTTTGGACAGGCTTGGCCACTGAAACTCACAAAGACCACTGAGGAAAGCACAAGTAACTGTAGAGCCACTAATCACAGCCTTCTACAAACACACCAGCCTCACACTGCACTTAAGCCAGAGAACAAATACAGAGAAATTGTGCATAGTATTCTCCAAAGGTAGTGCTCCAGCTGGCAGCTCACTGGTGCCACAGGAACCCAGTGTGTCTGTAACTGAGCAGTGCAGCTCACGGAACAAGACCCTATTACTCATAGTCTGAGCAATACTAAGGATGAAGAGCTGCTCAGCTTTTCCTACCTTCAGGCATGAGAACTGAAGAGAGAGGGGAAAGAAACACCCTGCTCACAAGAACCATGGTTACTGCTGCTCGTGCTTGAGGATCCCCCCCTCCCTTCCCCATTAAACAGGAGGCAGGGCACCCTGCAAGCACCACTGATAAAACCCAACACCAAGATGTGCACACCCCTAAACCCTGCACAGCCCCTGCATACTCACAGGGACTGAGATTCCACATTTCCTCAGACTCAGAGTTCAAAGAGAGCTGGGAAGGAGTGGGCCCACGAGAAACACTGTAATGGTAGCTCCCCATCAAGCTGCCCCCGTTGGTGTCTGTGTGGCTGAGGGACAAATGCTGGCTCTTCATGCCCAGCTCCTTCTTCCTGCAGCCCCCATCTGAACTGCGGGAGCTGGAACGGAGAGCGCTGCTGTGCTCGCCACTCAGCTCCAGGATCCTGGTGCTGTTGCTAGTATCCATCTCCGAGCTGTCCTCCCCGCCGATGTAGAACTTCCCACTCTCGCTGGCCAGAGCAGGTGCTTCCTCTGGGCCCTCCTGCTGGCTGCCTCCCTCCAGGACAGAGTCTGACAGGTCCTCACTTGTGCTATCGAGGCCAGGGGGCAAAGGTGTGCTGGAGCATACCTCTGCAGGCAGGATGACCACATGGTCACTGGAACAACTGGGACAGGCTATGGTCTCACCCACTGCTGCAGCATCTGCGGAAGATTGCATCAAGGATAAAGAAAAACCAGAACAGCTCTCCCCCAACAAGATTTTGCTTTTTTGCTTTTTTCTGGTTTTTTTGTTTGTTTGTTTTGTTTTTAACTGTGCAAACCACAAACCAGCCCTTTCAAAGCAGACAATAGTTACAGTCCAACTTGAGCAGCTTGTTGGGCAACTCTGTTCGGAATCATATCCTACATACCTCCTCGCACAAATCAATGAGAAATTCTGCATCAGTGCCAACATCCACCTGAAACGGCTCTGCTCAGACTTAGAGTGACCGGTGTAGCTACAAATGAAACCACAATCAGGGTTTCGGCTCCTGACTTTCATCCACTTCATGCCCACAACTGCTCATGTAGCCCGTGAAGCCCAAGCTCACGACCAGTCAATCCAGCCTTCCTTAGCCACCTCTATCCCCAGCTTGGTTTATTCTCCAGGCAGCCAAACCACAAGCACGCCATGTCCCTTCTCCAGATGTGCTCAACCCTCCTGACCCCAGCTCCTGAGGCTCCCTTCACCCACACCACAGCAGACTCCCAGATGTATCTTGGGACTTCCACTACCCTGGTGGGAGGGAAAGTGTCCCAGCGTGAAGGACAGTGCTGCAGCCCGGACAGCACCTTTTCCCTCAGTGAGGTACTTCAATCCCAGGACACTTCATCTAACAAGCAGTATTGTCTGAGCTAGGGCTGACACTCCCCACTTCAAACACAAACTGAGCTTTGAAAAACTCAGCAGTCAGAAGGTGCCTATTCAGTACTAGCCGTGTCTCAGCCAAAATACCACATCTAGTTTCAGACACCCAAAGAAAAATGTGGACAAATGGGAAAGAGTACAAAGGAGACCAGCAAGAATAACTGCATTGTATGAGATAAGACTGACAAGCAAATTATCTAGGGAGTTGAGTTTATTCATTGTAGAGGACTGTCGTGGTTCAACCTCAGCCAGTAACTAAGTACCACACAACCCTTGCTCACTCTGCACCCCACCCTCCAGGATGGGAGGAGAATCAGAAAAAGGTAAAACCCATGGGTTGAGATTAAGAACCGTTTAATAACTGAAGTAAAAATAATAGTTATAAGAACAATAATTGAAATGAAGAGAGGAGGGGGAGAGAGGAATAAAATCTACGGGAAAAAAAGAAAAAAACCCCAAAACACCAAGTGATGCACAACACAATTGCTCACCACCTGCTGACTGATGCCCAGCCACTCCCCGAGCAGTGATCTGCAGCTCCCAACCAACTCCCCCTGGTTCCCCCTGGTTTATCTACTCCACACGACATTCTATGGAATGGAATATCCCTTTGGCTGGTTCAGGTCAGCTGTCCTGGCTCTGCTCCCTCCCAGCTCCTTGTGCACGCGCTCACTGGCAGAGCATGGGAAACTTGAAAAGTCCTTGATTTAGAGTAAGCAGTACTTAGCAACAACTAAAACACCAGTGTGTTATCACCATTATTCTTACACCAAACCCAAAACACAGCATTGTACCAGCTACTGAGAAGAAAATTAACTCTCTCGCAGCTGAAATCAGGACAAGGAGACAAGGACAGAAGACAGGAATAATTGTGGGGGAGAACAATGGCCCTCAAGTACAAAGAAAGGAATAAATAATTTCTCATAAGGGAAGCAAGATCACAGCCAGGGAGACTGAGGTTAGGGTTCTGGTTGTTTTTCTGATGTCTAATAGCCAAAGATTTACCTGAAATACTGAACCAGTTCATCCAGAAGCTTCTGTTAGCAAAAGCCCTTTAGAACAAATTAGTCTCTGTGGCAGAACTGACCGTGGTTTCAACAGGATGAGAGACTATATGACCTTTAAGGCCTTTGCAGACTTCAGATTTCTGTGGACCACCTGCAGTGTCCAGCACCCCTATGTTCTCCCAGACTCCAGGCCACCCACAACAGGGGTGGTTTGCTTAACCTTAAAACTGTGGCTTATTCCTGCTAGTGAACAAGGCAGGGTCCTTCCAGTCCAAGTGGCCCAAGTGAGAGTATATCCCCACAATCGGTTAATTCCAGTACAGCCAAGACATTATCCTTTCCTGTACATTCCATGCTCTGCACCATAGCTGCCATTCTGGCAGTCTGCCTGGGCATTAGCAAGCATCCTTTTCCTGGACACTACATCCTACCTTGATTTGAAGGAACTAGGGTCTCCAGCATTGTGGTGTCTCCAGCCTCTGAAGGATAAGGACCTTGATGCCAGAGAGTCAGGGACCGTGAAAACTCCTGCTTGCATTTCAGGCACTGGAGCTTTGTGGATCCCTTCTCCTGGTCCTGGTTTCGCCGATTCTCCTCAACAGCTGGGGACAACACTTCAAGGACACACTAAAAGTAGAACACAGGGAAAGAGTGCTAGCAGGCAACTATAACTATCCTAATAAAAGTAAGCCTCTGACACCAGCAAGTCTCCTCACATGCCTCATTACAGCGTTTCAGAGTGCAAGGGGTGCAGGGCTGTTTCCCAGCTAACAGTACAACAGCCAGTCTGTGCAGGACCCTCCAGGGGCACGGAGCTTCACTGCAGAAGACCAAAAGAACATGTTTTTGCAGGTCTGTGCCTTGTACCTACATATTGACAGGCCCTCCATAGAACTCAGGTCTCAAAGGTTCCATCTATTTGTGCCTTCTCTGTAACAACTTGTTTAAATGTACTTAAACAACAGTACCTCAAGAAAAATACTTGGATTTGAAACCAGAGTCCCTACAGCAGCTGTGCAGACCAGAGCTGCTGCAGCACTGACACTCTCATTGTCCAGAAGACTAAGTACAGGCTAGCGTATCAGTCAGCACCCAGGAAACATTATGTTGCACACGTACAACAAGTAAGGATCACTAACTTGACTACCAACTTACTTCCCCAAGAGGGAGAAAACTGCAAGGTTTTCTCCTTGAGAGCACCCTTTATGCTCCAGGAGCTCCACTGCCCATGGCCATGCTCGCAGGGCCCTGCACAGGTCATTTGTGCAGCAGCAGAAATCCTAGGCTTACAAGCAAAGTGCTGCCTGCTACAGGGCAGCAGATGTGCATATGCTCTGAGAACACTGACCCTGTGCTGGCTGGAATTATTCAGTGTCTTCCAGTGATACTGCTCCCTCCTCCCCAGGCCTTCCCTGCTAGCCTCCCCTACCTGCAGACACTGCTCCGGGCAGTTGTCGAGCACCACATACTTGCGCTTCTGACGGTCCTTGCGAATGTAGCTGAAGTGCAATGTCAGGACAGGGAAAACTCGCTCCAGGTCCTGCATGAGACAGAAAACACCAGTTCTAGAAAGAGGGTGCAGCATCCTGTATACAGGCTACGTATGCTTGCAACTGGCTGAAATGTGGCCATACAAGCACTTAATTTAGTAAGCCACAAGTAGCCCTCATGAGTAGCTGATGGCATTTGGGAGCCTGGTAAAATGGACATAAAATTGATAAATAAATAAAAGTAAAGCTCATGAGTGCTGAGGAAAACAGTAAGTTTCAGGGCCCAGAACAAAGCATTTCAAACAGAACACATTTTCACAAAGGTATTTCAGAAGAATGTCAAGCCACAGACTTTCAAGAGGTACAAGGGCAGGAAGAAAAAAATTAATTTGAGCTTTTGGGCAAAACAGTATTACAGAAGCCTGTGAACATGTCCATGCACACAGTGAATGTTAAAATCCTACCACAAGCAAAAAAAATTTCCACATTCCCTTTCTAAAGAACCACAAAAGCTAAATAGGGCTGGTAGGACTAAAGTGTGCACCTAGAGCAGATAGAAAACCACCCACTGAGCTACCAGTAGCTTTCTAAACATCACACTAGGCTTAGTGCTGCACTGTCTAAGAAAAAGTGCAAGCCACAAACAGTCCTCCAAGGCAAGGGCAATATCCCAGTGAGGAACAGATGGGAAGGAGGTCTCCATTTCATTTAGGCTCCTCTTGAGAAGTCTCTCATTCCTGCACACTGGAACAAGTTCAGCCATTGTCTTTTTAATGCCAGCTCTGGAACAGAATTGGTGCTGGCTTCTGCTGAATTATCACATTAGAGTGTCTAAGCAACACAGATGCTGTTAGATACACATGCATTGGGTGGAAGAGGTGCTCAGTCTATCAGGCTTTGCTGGAGCCAGGAGAAGACCTGCAGGGTACTCTGACAGAAGCCCAAATCCAGAATTCTGGCCCACATAGGGAATAAGATGCCAAAGGCTCACACGGAGGCATAACTCACCATTCTCTTCCAGTTCATCTCAGAGGTCTCAATCTTCTGCAGACATTTCAGTTCCAGCTTGTGAAGGACTCTGCCAGCCTTCAGTTCCACCTCAATCACATGCTTAGCTGTGACTCGTAGGAAGATCCAGTCTGGCTCTGGGTCCCCTTCACCTTCTATTTGGCTCACCAACACTGGCTGGCAAAGGTCCACTGCCGAACAAGACACAGTACAGGGTCAACACACACAGGATGCCTTCAGGCCTGCTTGGTCCATCCTTAGAATTTCCACAATACTAGGCACCACGTAAAATTTCAGGGATATCACATTTGATTCATCTATTTTATCATCACCCAAACCCTCAAACACAGCAGTGAAAGGACCCGTTTACCTTCTGGCTTCTCCTCTTCTTCCTCCCCCAACATCAGGTCATCTGCCTCCTCTTCTCCTCTCTGTTCTCCTTCCACAGGCTCATCAACCTGTACTTCAGGCTCTTCCTCCTTCTCAGCATCATCCAAAGGAGCAGAGGATTCTTTCTGGGATACCTGGGGTTTTCCTTGCTCTGGGTCAGAGCTCTCACTCTGCAAGTCCATTGCAGCAGGTCTGCCTGCGATGTCATCCGCAGAACGGCTACGGCAGATGACAGGCACTTGGTGGTCTTGCTCCTCCAGTTGTCTCTTGTACTGCAGCCAGTCAACACCAAAGCGATCTCTGAAGCTGTCCAAGCGCTTCATCTCCTTCTGATGCTGTAGGACCAGGCCTGCAGAGACAAAACTTGGGAAGCATGAAAATAGTCACCACGCCAAAGCACTCCTCCTCTGAGTGCAGGCAGTTCAGCTGCTGTGTTACTGAGGAAGAAGACAAGCCTCACCGGCAGAGAGAGGTAAAGCCTGGGACTCATGTTCTGTGTCACTGGGCTCCGAAATGCTCGCTCTGCGGACTTTGACTTTTCCCTGCAACAGAGTAAGAGCAGTTGGGAGGCACCAGAACTACCAAAAAAGCATCTGATGAGGGGCTCTGCCAAGCTGAAGTGTTCATAGCTGTTACAGTTGCAGGAGCACACCACAAAACATTTGTCACAGCATATCAAGGCTGATTGTTAAGCCCAGCCCCTTCCTAATACACAGGAGCATAGAGGCTCACTACCACACAGTCAGTACAAAACCACAGCCCACTGCATGAGGCTTTCATGTTGAGGCAGTCCCTTCACCCAGCATACTGGCTACATGGTTAGGAAGCTATCTCAGTCCCATACCTTGCTCTTCTTCCGAGGGAGCCTGACAGCCACATTCTCTGCTGGAGACTGACTGTCACTGAAGTCTGCGGCACAGGAGCTGTCCAGAGCACTTCGATCCAGTGTGGTCTTCTCTGAGGTAGAAGTGTGGATGGACTGCGACACACTTTGCACAAGCCTTGGAAGGTACTAAAGCCAAAAGAAGAGAATGCTGCCTTCTGAGTGCAAAGGGGAGACAAGGTAAGCAAGCCACAGCTCAGGCTGACAACTTCCCTGTCCCTTACCCCAAACTTTCACCAACTTAGTCAAACTGGTGACAACAGATCCTGACTGGTTGGACTGGATTGTTTATCACAACCACTCCAATTTAAATCAATCTCTGCCTTTCTTAAAAATAGCAGATGGGAAACTGATAACTGTTTGTTTTGTTGACATGTAATTCAAGTGTCAAGTACCAGACAGTACTGAAAGAGGAAACAGGCAAGGCTCCAAGTTCTGCAAGGCTGCATGGGACAGAATAAGTAACACTGGCTGGTCCCAACAATTATTAGGAATCAGCATGGACTGAGCCAAAATGAACTGCGTCAAAGAGTCAAGGCAGCCCATACAGACTTAATGGGACACATGACAATGCAAAAACCTGCCAGAGTTTCCATTCCCAAAGCCAGTAAGATCAGTTTACAGCACTTGTACTTACCATTAGGTCGGAGGAAGAGAGTGGCTCCCCATCCAAGAGGAACTGTAATTAGAGACCATTTCCAGTCAGACTCTATTTGTTTGGCACATACTCAGGACAACATCTGCTGACTCCTATTGCCCGTCAGGCCACCCTAGGATTGGGATCCCCGGCACAAAACTGCAAAGACTACCAGAAAGAACCCTGTTCCTGTCTATCCATCACTCCTTTAGTTGTAGCTACCTGACCTAATAGTGTATAAGGCCAGAAAGGACTGTTGTGGTTTTTCTGTTTACAAACTTTACAACTCCCAGAAACCTATCCAAGACAGTTCACGGAAGAGACACAATAGATTATTCTGCAACAACTCACAAATTGTTTTGAGCGGTACTCACTTTCACCTCAAAGCTTGCACTCTGTTTCCAACCCGAGTCCACCTAGCTTCCAGTAACTTGAGCTCAGTGAAAGCTCGGTCCAAGACGCAGTTTGAAAACAATCAACCCAGCCATTTGCAACTAATATGAAGGCCAGACCAGCTTTGGAACACCTCTGACCCTTAGCAAGCAAGTTTACTTCACTAAGTTGTCAGAACACTGTCTTCGCTGGCTTCTTTATTTAAAATCATATTACCAAGAACTGACCAAAGCACTAGAGTGCAAGGGAAACAGTGATGACAGCTAGCTGAGAGCAGTGTGATGGGGAGAAAGAAAGGTGGCCACAGCTGCCAAAGCAGTACGTAATTAGGCAAGGTGGCCAAGATGGCAAGTTCCTTCTTTGTAAAGTCCAGGCACATAGTCACTATCTAGCAGGAACAGAATAAAGTTTTGGTACCATCAGTGAGCAAAACTAATAAAGTAAACAGTGAAGATGTATTAAGATCTGAGGTCTTGCAAACCTGAGATCAGTATTCAAACTCTGTCTGCCCTGGTAAGCACACCACATAAAAGTTTAAGGATAAACTACTCTACCTGAAAAAAAACTCACCAATGCACAAAATCACCACTGTTACATCATTGGAATAAATTTTCAGGTTTAAGGAATTCTTCCCCTTCAATTGTCCCTGAATGTCAGAACACCCTATGCCAGGGGTCCTCAAACTACAGCCCGCGGGCTGGATATGGCCCCCCAGGGTCCTCAATCCAGCCCCCCAGGGTCCTCAATCCGGCCCCCGGTATTTACAGACCCCCCTGCCAGGGGTTGTGCAGGGAAACCGAGCAGCCGCAGATGACTGCCTGCCACTTCATCCGCGCGCCGGCTCCCTGTTTAAAAAGTTTGCAGACCCCTGGCCTATGCCTTCAAAAGCAGGAGCAAAAGGCACGTGGCCAGTACTCACATTGGAGGAGGCTGCCCTGGGAGACAGATGTACAAGGGTTGCAGATCGGTGGTTTTGATGGAACCATAATGGGTTTCCCTCTAAATGCAGCTGGGTGGAGGAAGTAGAGAAATTGTTATTAGAAGCAATATTCTACACCCTGACCTAATCTGTCTGCAGGCTCCAGGCTTTCCCTCTGCCTCGAGAAACACCCTTGCAGTGGAATGGTGATCAAGCCAGGACAAGACTAAGCTTTTACAATGCCTTCTGAAATTTGTTCTGTAAATAGAGAAGGAAATTAAAGTATGTCCTACTCATGCCCCTAAATCATTAGGAGCTTTTTCAGTATGGACTCTGAGAAGCGTTGAGAGAACAGTCCTTTGCAGGCTATCTTCCTTCACAAGCACTAGAGTGACTGCAGTTAGCCTCCTTCAGACTTCTCTGAACACATGAATCCACAGCAGGATTAAGGGAAGATCTTTGCTGAACTTGACAGTGTTAAAATCAGAAAAGGGAAGCAAGCAGGTGGGGATGAAACATGGAAAAAGGTTAGCTTGAGCAGGGGTCACCAAAAATGAAGGCTGAAATGAAGGTGTCTCTCCAAGGCTCCCCTGTCAGCTTCCCACATTAAAATTAAATGCTCAGGAGGTGAATTGATCTTTCAAAACTCTCTTCTTACCACGGTCTCCACCTTGCACCCCCTGACCATGATACCTCTAATCTCCCAACCCATCAGGCTTTGTGCTTACCTTTTTTAGATAGTGCAGAGTGGACAGTGGTGCCAACTGGGCATGTTCTAGCAGCAGGTTATACGCTACATCCAGGTGCTGCAGACTCACTAGCTGTTCAACCCCTGCAATCAAAGCAAGCAGCCATCAGCATGCTAGAAGATATTACTTAGGAAACTCCCACCTATCCCTCTCCCCCAAAATTGAACCCTAGTAAAAATAGCCGTGCTCAAGATTTCAAGTTCTGTTCCTCCTTGAGGAAGAGAGGAAGGCCTCAAACTCAGAAACATTCCTCCCTTGTGGGCTCACCATTAATGCTGTCAAGCTCATTGTTGCGCAGGATCAGAGTCACCAGCTTGGATCGGCTGAAGATGCTAAGGTTTGGCACCTTGGACAGGAAGTTATAAGCCAGATTGAGGTACTCCAGTTCCGTAAGGGTCTGTTCAGAGACAAGAGCAGCACCGGATCAATTGGGACTTCAGCACAAAGCCTGATCCTGAACTCAAGACAGGGCACTAGCCCCTAGCATTTTTTCCATCCCACCAAGGTCAACCAGCAAATGAGTTTCTTAAGACTATTTCTGCAGCAAGACTTTAATGTTCACATTTGGAGTGGTTTGTCTAGGGGCGCTCAGCATGATCTAACTGCTTTACAGAATTTGCTAGGAGCAGTTTTCTCCTTCCTTGTCAACTACTATGGAGCACAGGAAGGGACTGGACCCCCTGCCTCAGCAAAACAACTGAACTACCAAAAGAAGCCCTTTCTTACCTTTGCAAAGATGATGGTGAATGATACATTGTGAGCCCCACCAACTCCATGAAAAGCTGCTTCATAGCTTCTCTTAAAAGAAGCAGATCTAGCCCAGCAGAGCATGGATTTGTCATTCCCCAGAGACGCATGTGCCACTGTGATGGACTATCACCTTTCTAAAGTAACTGACAGGAGATTTCTGAGAGAGAGAAGGAAATGCTACTGGCAGTCTGAACAAAGCAAACAGCAAGTTGCTACAGCCCCACGCCTGGCTACATAATCCCCACCTGCTGCACAAACCATAGTGAAGTCCTGGCTGCAATGGAGTGCACACTGCATGTGCAACTGTACATACAGTGTACACTGCATGTATCACTGCATTTATCACTCGGCCACACTGGACTGCCACAGTGATACACACAGCTAACTTTCTTGTCTTAGAGCAGATGAGGAACACTACCTTCTCTGCCTCCGGCACAGGGGCTGCACATACAGGACAACAGTTTCAAGGCTGCAAGCACTAGCTCTAAACCACATGCCTGCTGGCCATGTCTCCAGTTTCTTTTGTCATACTTCACCTAGCAGGCACATGGTCAATGATTACAGCACTTGAGCAGTGTCTTCTCCACATGAAGAAACTCCGGTGCTCAACCCAAGATACTCACTGTTAAATAGTTCTCACAATCCTGGATCTTGTTGTGACTCAAATCCAAGACCCTCAGAGCATTCAGTAATTGCTGAAGGACAAAAAGATACAGGATCAGATCCCACAAGATGTCTCCATTGCAGCATGAAAACCCTGTCCTGCTGGGAGAGGCCAGCAAAATTAACACTGCCTACTCCCTCCCACCCAGATATAGCAGCGTCATTAAAGGAGTGCCCAGTTCTTGGCGTGAACATATCCTCTCTTCCCCTCAGACACACAGGAAGGATGCCCCACTCACCAGTGAGTCATCAAGGGCAGTGATCGAGTTATAGCTGAAGTTCACAGTCTGCAATTCCAACCATGGGAGAGCACAGCTCAGATCTCCACCACATGCTGAAATGATTTCCTAGGAAGAAGTGAGGACCCATTCCTTGGTGAGTACTAGCTATTACAGGAACAGCAGATGAACACAGGAGAACAGCTAGTCTAGAACAAGGCTGGCATATTGTGCTTTAAGGACCCTGCCCTGCCTAGAGTGGCAATGACTTTCATGTCGCTAATTCAAGCATTTGGAGCTGGTGGGAATTCCAAGGCTAGATATTTAGAAAGAAGGGAAGATGCTTTTGTTTCCTACACTCAAATGGCAACAGTTAACACGTTACAATTTGCAGGCTCTGAACACTGAGTGCAAAGATTCATGCTAAAAAACCCAATTTTTCAGACCTCCAGCAAAGCAGAAGAAAAATACGCACGCCCTGGCCAAACAACTTGTGCTCTGGCAGACAAAAGCAGCCGTCAAAGCATTTCCTACCAGCAGCCCCAGTTCCCCAGCAAGCAGCTGCTTCTCCGCCACAGACAGAAGCCCAGAACCCCACAGTTAGCATAGCCCACGCTACCCAGTTCTCCACAGCTGGAGCCTGCCTTCATGGCTCAGAAACCTGCTGGGCACCAGCACAGATAAGACACTGGTGCACAGCATTCCATCTGAGAATCAGCTCTAATTTGAGCCTGCTGAGGTACAATGAAATAAACCTCAATCAGCTGCAAGCCTTTGAGCATGGAAACAGCTAGACACACAGAACAGTCAGGTCTAGCTGATAGGAATATTGGTCAGTCAGAAATTCTCAAGGAGCTAAAGAGGAGACTACACAGCACATGTGTATCCAACCAGGAAATACCTCAACACTGTTTGAGTCTGGAGTAGGACCCCAGAACAGAGATGGGAGAAAAAGCTATATACAACATGGATCAATAAGATGGTTAACACCGATTCCTGCATCTTCCCTGTGTGAAGGTCTGTAGCATCAAGACAGTCTTTCTCCTGCAATTTTCCCCACAAACTGTGTAAAGGCACTTACCTCCAGTGTACTGATACATTTGCAACAGGTTAGAGATTCCAGCTGAGAGTAGACAAATCGCAGTCCCCGGAGGCAGTGTGGAGGGACAGACCTCAACTGCAGCAGTGATGAGAAAGTAAGGACAACATACATCAAAATACCACAGTGCAAGAACAGCTGCCATCCCAGGCCCATCTCTGCAAGGGATCTCCCACTTCCCTGCTGAAGCCCCCCTCTCTAACACTCCAGCCTTTGGTCATATGCAAGCTTCACCCCAAGCAAATGCTGCAGGACTTCAGCACAGCCTTCTAGGGAAGCCACAAAAGCCTACCCAGTTTTTAGGAGTAGAGGCATTCCGCAACCACAAAACTAAGTCCAGAAAAGCCAAACAGCAAAGCTCAAAGCCAGTTCTGCCTCCTGTACTTACTTCCAGATGCCGGAGGGACTTGAAAGGGAAGATCTTCACAGAAGATTGCAAAACACAGTTTGGAACATGAACAAGCTAGAGAAATCAGAAAAGAAGTCTCATGTCAAGCTCAATTTATGCTGCAATACCGCCCTCCCAATGCACTGACTGCAGCACCTTGAACAGGCTCCCCCTCCAGCTTGAGTGTTCACTAACAAGCTCTCCCCTGATGCTGGTATCAGCACTGTCTCCTGGCCCCATAGGTCAGTAGAGGTCAAAGAGAAAAGCATGTTAGCTAGCAAAAGACCATGGTCTACCAGACCATGGAGCTCCTTTTCTTCTTCCCTGCCTACATGCCTTCACCACTTCCAGAACCACAGGGAGGTCCGACAGCTGGATTCTTCATCAGCCACCACTAACCAATCTACTAACTAAAGACAAATCTAACTGCTGGAGCTATGTTTAATCAAGCAACCGAGCACACTGGTGGGAGGTGTGCATGTGCATTTCACTGGAACAGGCCAAATAAGGCAAATCACAAGCAGATACAATTGAAAACAGAAATGCTCTCCAAGACACTGTTAGCATTAGATTGAGGTACCTGCAAACCTCTTTGTATTTTGTAGTGCAGGCACAGGCTCTTTCACCACAGGGTAGTTAGGCTGCGTTGACATACCACATGGCAGCTTATTAAATACAGCTCTTTATGCTTTCTACATACAGTGCACAAACAATATTTCAGACAAAGTGAGTAATGAAGTAGTTAACGTTTCCACTGCAGACAGCAGAGTACAACTGGAGAGACTATCTCTGCCAGCTACATCCACGTTCACGCAGAAGTGACTCATCAGGTGCAGAACAGACATCCCAGGGCTTTGTCACCACTACTGCTCCCACAGTTACAGTGCTGGCAGTGATGAATCACTGCCCACTGCCTGCCAGCACTAATGCGGCATGTTGAACAGGACCATTTGTAGAGGAAGCTTGCACTGGGAAGCTCTGATGACCAGTTTTAGCAAAGGTTACCTCAGATTCCATCCTTACTGTGTGTCTTGACCAACTCCTCTCCCTCCATTGTCTAAAGAATCTGATCAGGCTGGTAAACATTATTAGTTTCTCCAAGCAAATCAGTTACCAAACCACAATGGGTAGCTTCCCCTTCTTTACAGGCTTGTTACAGAAAGAGACCATTTTTTGGTTAACACAAGCACTCACCACAACATCCTTCTGACTGCAGCATCCGTCTGCATTCTCTGCCCCCCCCCCCCCGCCACTCCTGCCAGGGGACCCGTGTTTCTCCCAAGGGCTCTGGGATCCAATCTCCAGCCTTAGCATGCTGCTACAAAACTCTCCCAACAACATTCAGATACTTTGTCCAATCCATCTCATACAGAAAAAACTTTTAGAGATGTTGCAGGCCATAGTGCTCAGCCACAACACTCCCGGAGCAGCACTGTGGAACCTAAGAACAGTTGCTAATTCCCCTTCCCCTTTCAGGCCCATTTCACCTCTGCTACACTCCCAACAGCGCCCCAGTACCATGTATAATCGTGTGCAGTCTCATAACACATGCCACCTTTCAAAAAGCCCTCTGAAGAATCCCTAGCTCTGTACTTTTACCTTTATTACAGCCTTCTTAAAATGAACGAGGACACGTTACTAGCAATAAACCATGCTGTGAAATGGATTGACCAGAACCACTTCCCAGGCAGGAGCACATAAAACTCAGAAATAAGAAGCAGAAAGTCTCAGAGTAGTGGGTGTACATACCCCAGCTCTGCTCCCTCATGTGGATCAGTCCTCACTCAAGGAGCACTCAGCTGTGCTCAGCTGCCAGATACTACCTGAATTGTGCAAGCATTTCAGGAAAAAATCATTTTCCCAACAGTGTTAACACCTTACCCAGGTCAGAACGTAATTAACTCCTGCTGCCTGTTTTTAACTCCGAAAAACTTTCTGCTGAGTTGCACGGCTGGTCCTAAACAAAGTAGCTACACACTATCACGCTGAACTATGACTCCATGCAACAGCCCTGCGAGAGCTATCCGACCCATGCAGCACGCACATAAGACGGGTTCAAGAGGCACCAAAGGAGGCCATCCTGAAGCCAGCAGCTGTGCCTGCCACCTCCACTGGCCGGCCTTGCAGTACCCCTGGCTCCTCACATCCCCGGCCACGGTGGGTACGGACCTTCAGGGAGTGAGTCTTCTGCAAGACGTCGAAGAGGAACTGCGCCTGGAGGATGGAGGCGGTCTCGGCGGGGTGCGAGGGCAGGGCCACGAAGCCCCGGTTCTGATTGCGGGAACCCAGGTGCTGCTCGAAGACCTGCGTGAGGTGCTGCAGGGTGGGGGTGAGCAGCGTCAGCGTGCTGGAGCCGTCCAGGACGAGGTCCCCTACAGCGATGGGGAAGGACGCGCCGGGCCGTGAGCGCTGCTGCCCCGCACCGGAGCCTTCGCTCCGGCCCGGCCCGGCCCGGCTCAGCCGGGCCCGCCACTCACCCGCGTCTTGCAGCAGCCGCGCCAGGCCGCGCACCAGCGTCTCCGCCGCCGCCATCTGCAGGGGGGAGGCCGAGGTGACCGCGGCCCGGCCCGGCCCGGCCCAGCTCCTCCCGCGCCGCCGCCGGCCCCTGGCACTTCCGCGTTACCACAGAGACGCGCCCTTCCGCCGCACCAGCGAGGCGACCGCCGCGGCTAGAGCGCCGCCGCTCACATCCGGTTGCCATGGAGCCCGCCCCAGCGTCCCCCTCCCGCCCGGCGGGGCCCGCGCCCCCCGGCCCCCGCCCCACTGCCGCCGCCCCGCGCCGCCGGGGGAGCGCCCCGCGCCGCCGCCCCGCAGCCCCTCCGGTAAGCGGGGGCTGCACGGAGCGGGGCAGCGGGCCCGCGCCGCGCCCTGCGCAGGGCCGGCGGGAGTCCGAGGCCGCAGCGCCGCCCGCCGCCGGCGCGGCGCGGCACGTGTCGGGCGGAGCGCGGTGGCGGGGCTGGGGCGCGGCGCGGCGGCGGGCGGCTCTCCTTCTCCGGCGGTGCGAGGTACGGGCCGGGCGGGGGCCGAGGGGGGGCGGGTCCCGGCGCTTATCCCGCCGCTGTCCCGGCAGCAGCAGCCCGCGGGCCCCGCGGACACGCGTGGCGGGCGCCGCTGCCCCGCCGAGCCCGGCTGGCCGCCCTCCTCCGGCCCCGTGTGCGGGGCGCGGCGTGCACCGGGAGCTCCGGTGCTGCACGGCGCGGTGAGGCTCGCTGCACGGTGCGCGGCGCGGGGTGCTGCACCGAGCGCGGTACGGCGCGCGGCGCTGCATGCTGCTTGCATGGCGGGGCACGGGGCACGGTGCATGGGGCACGGTGCATGGGGCACGGTGCATAGCACAGCACGCAGCGCAGTCCCGGGCACGGCGCAGTGCCCGGTGCTGGATGCTGCACGGCGTGGTGTGGTCCCGCGCACTGCACCGTACGGGTGGCACGTCATGACATGGCACGGCACGGTGCATGGTGCAGCTCATCCCCGGTGCCTGCCTGCATCCCTTCGCTCCCCCAGCTCTCCGTGTGTCTGTCGGAGCCTTTCGCACGCCCGGTGGAGGGGTGTCTCCTTGTCACTGTCTGGTGCTGGTGTACTTCGTTCTGGAGTGGGTTTTGTTCCCGTGTGTTTGTGTACGTGTCTGTCGGCCGTGTGAGATCCATCCTGCCCGGGACCCCTGCGAAGGGAGCGTCAGGGAACGGAGCAGGTGCTTCGGAAGTGAATGGCCGTGGTGGTTTATCCAGGCTAGTTCAGGGTGTAGGATTCATTTAAATATTTGAGCCTTGTAAAATACTTCTGCATTATTTAGTTTCGGCGTAGCCGTGTGGCAGAGAGATCCACAGGTTAAACCCTTTGTGCCTGAAAACTTTGTGTGTTTCATGTGCTACGTGTTGCCTTTTCGTTCTGGTGTGTGTGTCTGTTCCTGTGCCGTGGCAGGGGAGAAGCAGGGGCTGCAGGGCCCACTCCTGTTTCATTCGGCTTTGAGGCTGTGACTGTCACAGCAGCATCTGAATGCTTTGGTGTATGCAGCAGCACCCCTCCTGCTCCTTTCCTCTGTGGACAGGCTCATCAGTATATCTTCCCAGGAAAATCTTCCCAGGCCTCTAATCCTCCTCCTCTTTGAGCTCTTTCCATCTGTGTCTTATCAGTCAGAGTCTCTTCTCTTCTTCTGTCCCCAAACCAGCTTTGCCCCTGTGGCTTTATCCCTGTCTTAACATCCTTTCCTTGTCTAGACACTCCACGGCTAAATTATTCCCAGCCCGATGGCCAGGGGATTAGGGAAGAGCTGAGGAGGTGGATGCCGAGCCTGATGGCTGTCTTGGTGCAGCCCCTTGCCCACGGAGCTGGGGCAGCCTGTGCTAGCCCTCCCGGCTCATCTTTATTGCAGAGGGGCAGTGTGACTGCTCACCTCTGCCCCTCAAAGGTATGCCAGATGTGTTTTTCTCAGCAAAACAGGAAAGCTGCACTGACACTGTGAAGCAGCCTTTGGGGCTCAGGAGAAGCCCCACTGGAGTCCCTGTTAGCAACATGTGGGAGATGCCATACCATATCTGCCAGCATTGCAGGGGCATGCCTGCTCACTTTCCTTCAGCATGCATTTAGCCTGGGTGGTCGGTCCGAGGTGCAGTGGTTTCGGTGAGCCAGTTCTGTTTCCTGATGCGCTTGTGGAGAGAGCAGGGAGGTGTGAGTGCGCACAGGTCGCCAGGCTGTGGATTCTTCTGGCCTCCCTTCAGATCTGGCCTGCTGGCATGATGCTTCTATTACTGAAAATTACTTCTAGTGGGAATGCTGAATCACGTACTCCCAACAACCAAGAGATACAGTAGGATGAAGGTATCATTCATTCAGTTTTCTTTACTGTTTTTTTTTTTTTCTTTCCCCTTTTGTCTTGCGTTCTTATGGCAGCCCAGGCAGTGATGCCAGCAGACTGGGTGCTTCGGCATGATGCTCATTAGCAGAATTCTCCCTGATATTAATTTTAAGTTTCTCTTTTAAATTTTAACCATTTGTAAGTCTCTTTGTGCAGGGCCACCTGAAAAAAAAATCTTTTGTCATGTTTTACACCCTTGAGATCTTTCCAGACTGCTGGCTTGTTCCCTCCCCATCTTAGTCATCCCATATTGCGCTAGACCAATTTAGCTCCTAACCTTTCCTTACAAATCAATCCCTCTGGCCTACTGGCAATTTTTTGTTGCTCTGCTCTGAACACCGTCTGTTGTGGGTAATAGAAAAGCCAGGCCAGATCCAAGTAGGTGTCCATCCAGCCTTTCTCCCAGCGCTTGCACAGGGTGAGGGGCAAGTGTCCTCTAGTGGCCAGCCATCAATTAATGCACAGAAAGGGAGCACCAGTGATCCCAGGCCATGGGCTCCCCCTTCTCGAGAAGGCAGGAAAGCTGGGAGGGTTAAGGTCGGGGAGCATGCCTCCTGTCCTCGCCCCTTGGCCCCAAAGCAAAGCGGCAGACCCCTCTGGCAGCTCTGCCCCTAAGGCCCGCTGGCTCGTGGTGCCCATGCATTGCATCCCGCTTTCACTGGGTGACGAGTAGGGGATTGATGGCAACTCCATGGGCATCTTACAGTCCCTCTGAAATTTCAAAGCATGTCCCAAGGGCTGTTTTACTTTACTGCTAGTGCAACTGTCGTGCTTTTAGCTGTTCAGCATCACTGTTACAGTAATGTAATTTCAGCATAATTCAGAAGACACTGCTTCGGTGGGTAAAAAAAGACTAAGTGCTGGATTTTCCCTCCCTTTGAACTGCGTTTATGCAGTCAGGCTGTAGTTCTAAACTCAGTGTAACATCTTGCAAAGCTGGAGCCAGCAGGGTTTGTTGCATCCAGCATTTGTCCCAGCCGTAGGCTTCCTCCAGCCTGAGCACAGATGCCCCTGTGAGCCTCTGCCTAGCTCCAGATAACCCTGAGCTTGACCTGAAACAAAGCACTTTGTTTCACAACGTTGCTTATAGTTTGCACTTTCCTTTGGAGGCCCCACAAAGCACAATAGCTGCACAGAGGTGGAGCTGAGCATTAGCATATTTTTTTTTGTTAAATTACCTTTACTGTTTTGCTAGTTTTTAGGGATTCTGCCACTACAGGAGCTGCTGTCCAAAGCCCTGTTGTCATTTTATTCCCTGAAGTAGCAGTGCTTGCAACACGTTTTTGCAGGCAGTCTGTAGCTGTGGATGTTATGCTCTTTACAAATATCTGATCCTTTCTTTAACAGTTGTGATGCCGTGGCCCTGCAGGACTGCAGAGCCCGGTTCCCCACCAGCTCTTCCTGCTGGAATAAAGCGTTCCCTGCCTTCAGTTTCAAATGTGCTGCTGTTTCCTTTCATGGAATGATACCCTGTTCTTCAGTTAAATGTGAAAGGAAATAAAAGCCAAAGCCATGTATTACCCTTTTCTCTATCATGTCTCCTACTAAAAAGCAGCTTACTCTTTGTTTACAGATGATTTCCAGACCTTTCTCCTTTTTTCTGCTTTCTCCTCTGAACCCTTTTGCTCTCTTTTTCTTGGAAAACAGGGTGTAAAGTTGAAGATTACAGTTTAAGATCTACAGAGTAGATTGGGGATTTTCATTATTTTCTGTCCTGTTTGTTATGGCCTGGACTCTGCGTTTGCTTTTTAGATGTCTGTCTTGGCAGCGTATTTCTCTTGAGCTGTTCAGGCCTCATCAAGGGATTAAATTACTGAAGAGTCCAATGTGTTTTTGAGGGGTTTCTTCCAATAAGTTTGCCTTGTTCCTGATAATTAGGAGGGTGGACCAGGGAAGCATCCTTCATCGGTGGTCAGATTAGCTCCTCAGAAACTTGCCATACAGATAGCCCTGGGATTTTTGGTTTGAGTAAGCTAATTTTTCGGTTTGAATGAGCTCTTCAGGTGGGCAGAGTAAGCAGAGGCTGTAGTAGCACCTTATTGAGATCTTCAAAGATAGGAGGGACGATGAAGTGGCCTTACTGGTATCACCTTTAGACCATTTGTTTTAGTGGCCTGTCTTGGACAGTAGCCCATACTTGGTACTTCAGATAAGATAGTAAGAAACCCCTCAGCAGATCACCAGGGTATAACCTATAATACTTCTTCCAAACCTTTCACAGCTGGAGAATAGCTCGTTCTGAAAGATGTTTTTGACTTCTCTTAATTTTCTTTGTCATAAGTACGACAACTTGTTACCCAGAGAGATGGCCAAGCTACCCACTGACTTTGCAGATTTTTTCCTCCTTTGTGACATTACTGAAAAAAATGTATTCTTTTGCCAGTTTTGAATTAATTTGTATTCTACCCTTGTAGTTTTAACGAATGTCCCTTTTCTTGTGCTGCGAGATGAGAACACTTTGCTTATCCCTGTGTCCAAAGCACTGTGCATGTGCTTACATCTTCTTTCCTTCTCTATATGAGTTCAGATGTGGTTTTGGAGGTCAGTATCTTCCCAGTGCCAGTCTCTGTGCCATCTCCAATTTTTACTGGGGTGCAGCCCCCACTGAACTCAGCCTGTACTGTTGCTGTAGATGATATGACTGCAGCTGTTTCTGTGTTAGTCTCCATGCCACTCCCTGTCAACCATGGCACCTCATTGCCTTCCTCACGTGCAGCTGCATATTGGGCAGAGCATTCCCTCGGGCTGCTGTAGTCATATTGTCTACATGGTCTCTGGTGTCCCTCAGCCGCGCCGCTGCAGACAGGACACGGATCTGCAGCCTGAAGGTTGGCCTCTTCCCCTGTAACATGCGGTGTTTGGTGTTTGGTGTTTGAGTGGTGAACTGTTTGTCCTTGTGCCGTCTCTCTGGCCTGCGCAGATGCCTCTGAGGTTCCTTCTGGCCCTTTTGGGATCTTGGGCTCAGTTAAAGCTAGGTGGCACAGGACCACTCTACTGCCCACTCCTGGTATGCTCTCCCAGCACCCGATCTCTCCAACTTTATCCTTCCCCGGTGGTCTGTCACCCCCCAGCTTTACACAGTTGTGCTGGCGGGGAGATGGCCGAGCAGGAAGCCTTTTCTTCTCCCGCAGAGCCCGTGCAGGAGCTACGCGTAGCTGACGCCTCGGTTGGCCCCTGCACCCTCCATGCCAGCAGGCTGAGGGAGGGCAGGGTCCCACCTGCCCTTGAGCTGCTGGAGCGGTGCACGAAGCAGCACGGGCTGGGCCATTTCTGCCCCCTTGCTGCAGTGTTCCAGGGGACAGGTCTGTCCCAGTGATGCCGGGGAGGTTCCCTGAGGGGGCCGGTGAGGTGGCCTCTCTGGGTTAGGAGCCAGGGGGGTTGAGAGCAGTGGCCAGCAGTCTCCCACGACATTCCCTTGTCCTGCCCTCTCTCCACAGGTTATGCCACTCTCCAGGCTTGCTGGGTGCCTGCCGGTGAAAGAAAAGGGTTGATATTTTGCCCAGGCCCTTAGGTCCTGAACCAAAATGGCAGCTGGAGAGTCCCCTCCCGTAGGAGATGTCTTCATCGGCCTGCAGCAGGTGAGGTGGGAATCCAGCAGCAGCGGGGCCATCTCTCCCCCGGGGACTGTGCTCCTGCCAGGCTGAGTATGGGTTCCGCGTCCTGGCAGCCTGCTGCAGTCGGACACGCAGCCTCTGCTCTCCGGGGACAGGTCTGCACGAAGGGTGCCTCGAGGCTGCCCACGGCCTACGTCCCCTCCCTGTGCGGACAGCAAAGCTGTGGTCCAGGCAAGGCCAGAG
Organism: Falco cherrug; assembly: GCF_023634085.1. NCBI lineage: Eukaryota > Metazoa > Chordata > Aves > Falconiformes > Falconidae > Falco > Falco cherrug. The sequence goes on along the minus strand of NC_073704.1, from coordinate 25,388,695 downwards.
GTCGCTCTGCGGGCTCCCTGTGCCTGCACGTGCCCCTGGAAGGGGTAGGCAGGGAGCAGGCGGAGCCGGGCAGCTTGCAGTTAGACTCTCCCCGCTTAGGCTGGGCTCGGGACAATGGTGCTAAGGTGAGAGGAGAAGCAGTCTCACCCACAGGTACAAGCTGCTCCTGGGGCACAGCTGGGAACAGCTGGGGGATGCGAGGAGAGGCACAACTCGGCTAAAACCGCCTTGCTCCCTCTTTCAGCCCAGCACAGACAGATTTGTCACAGTTGGGCCTTCTCCCGTTTCCATGGAAACACGGGAGTCCACAGCAGCTCCGCACTGGCATTTCAGCTATATTAACGGAAAATTTTACCAGCTGCAGCTGCTCAGGAGGCAGAAAGGACAGGGGTCACAGGCAATGGTCTTCCTGGAGCGTCTCTACCAGCAAAAGGCAGAAAAGCACCCATAGCCTGAAACAGGAGGAAAATGGGCAGAAAAGCCTGAAGAAAGCATGCCTAGGGGAATGGGGGCCCCTAGGAGTGCAGAGGGGAGGAGGGAAGGCACAGGGTGGTCACTGACCCAGGTGCAGCTCACCAGAGCAGGGATGCTGTTTCCCAGGGGGAGATATGGAGGAGGTCTAAGAAAGGGAGGGGTGGCAGACTGGGCAAACGGAAGGCCAGAAGGCAACAGTCAGATGTGAGGAGAGAGAAATTCCAGCTAAATAAAAGCTATGCATCTCTTCTAGTAGGAAGGACAGTCACTGACATAGCCCCTTGATACCTGCCACTCAAGGGAGGTGTGGAGGACTGCTAACGTATCTCTGCAGAGCGTGGCTGGAAGGCTTGCCGATCTGTTCTGGCTCTTGGTTTTGAGCAGAGCTAGCTGTGCCTCTAAATGAGAAACTATGCCTCAGCCCTGTTGTGTGGAGCCTGCTGCTCCTCAGCAAGCCCAGCACCATTTGCAGGGCAGAGGGATCCAGAGGGCTGTAGAGGTCTGCAGTGTTTGATTTCTGTGCAGGGCAGAGACCGCGCAGAGAAAGCCTCTCCTGGTGCCGAGGACGATGAGGACTTGGATAAGACTTTGTCAATCGAGAGATTTGGGGACCTGATAAGCAAGTCAGCATCAAGCAATCTGGAGAAGCAAAGACGCAGCTACAGTGAGAGAGATTTTGAATGTATGTAGGTTTGAACTGTTGTACCCACTTCCACCCTCTTTGCTAATCCTCGTTCAGCCCCACGTGCCCTGCAGCTTTGTGCTAGGACCCTGCAGATCGTGTTAGCCTGCTACTCACTTCCTTCCTTTGCAGCGTTCAGTACTATGTACACCCATTTTAGTACTAGTGCCCATGGCCTCTTCCCAGTCTGTTCCCTGTTTTCCCTGTCCCTGCAGGTGTAGCTACTGCCCACATGGCAGCATAGCTCAGCCCGAGGTGTTCGCTCACCTCCTCACCAGCATCGGGGACCTCTGTAGGCTCTTCCCCCACACTGAAATTTCCAATTTTTCTTCCATATGGCTGCAAAGAAACATCCAAATATGGTCAGAAGCCAGGCTGTCCTCCCCGGTCTGAAAGCAGATGGCTCCAGTCAGACATGCTTGTGTATTTCTAAATAGCAACCATGAAACCATCAGGCTTATCTGCTCAAAGAAAGGACTGCAAAATAAAAATGGGGTGTGAATTTAAAAATGCTGTAGCTATCTCACCTGAACTCCTCTGAGCAGCATAATTATTCCTTGAACTGCCCTTCCCTGATGAAGGCAACCAGTCTGCCTAAACTCACTTTGGCTGCAAAATGAGAGTGTGCCCACAAGAGTGGCCATAGGCTATTGCCTGGTGTAGGTGGCTTGCGTTGGCTTGTCGTAACAGCAGTGAAGGGCAGGAAGAAGAGGCCCCCGTCCAGCAGCCTGCTTGTGTGGCAGACAAGTAGCAATGGTTGTGAGAGGTTCCCACTGTATGGCTCTCCACAATCAGATACTGCTTATTTTCCAGCTCGGCTTTGATGGGATACAACGTCAAGAACATTATGTTGAAGTACATCACCAGGCTGTTTTCTGCTTGGCCACTCATTTCCAATGGCTGTTGTAAAAGTTTGCTGGTAAAAGTCTATTACTGTAGTGCACCCCAGCTGCTACTTTCTGCTTGTGTCATTTCTCTACAGAGGCTCCATTCAGATAACACTTTCCACCTGAGCACACAGTCACTCACGCACATGGCTGCAAGGTGCTAATAGCTTTGCTGTGGGTTGAATACCGGTCCCGTGCCCATAGGACTTACTTGCTTAGAAGCTCTGCCTGTGTGGACAGGTGTGTGGGTTGGCTTGGAGGACACGGATGATCTGCTTGAGCATGCATGGCAGAAGCTTCTTTGAAAATTTAACTAGATAATTGTACTGTTTGGTTTTTTTTTGGTTTTTTTTTCCTTCTTAATAGGAGAGTCCTTCTTTCTTTGTCAGAATCAAGCTTGTTTTCCTCCGAGCTCCTGACGTATCCCTGTTATCTAGGACTACGTCAGCCCTGGTTATCAGAAGTTTTATGCAGTTTGTATTCATAAAGCTGGAAGATCTGGTTAGGTCATTAGACTCTGAAAGATAACATACCAGCCTATGGAGATGAATGCTCTCTGGGTTTAGAAATGTTTCCTGCCCTATTCAAACCCAGGAATTCCTAATATGTAGGCTCTTCCTTCTGGGCTCCCTATCCAAATTACTTTCTCATATCTCTTGTATCAAGTTCACAGAGAAGTGTAATCAAACATGTTTGGCAATAACTTTCCATACAGGCAGGCAGTGCAAGGAAGGGAGCAGGGAAGGAGGAGGGCAGGGAGGAAGAAGAGGGAGGCATGAAGCCTTCTGTGTTTGGGAGAGGTGTGTTTTTCCCATGTCCAGGCCACCTCTGTGGAGATGTGATCAGCTGACATAAGGAGAGTCGAGTGCAGGGGTGAAGACTGGTGCTCCCCTCTTCTCTGCCAGATCAGCCATTTACCACCATTGCCCTTCCCTGCAGCCCAAGGCTTCGGTTTCCTTCTGGTCCAAAATGTAGATGTTTCTGTTTTGGCCCGATATGAACAAGCCAGAAGGGAAACAGACTGCATCCTCATCAGTAGCTTTGTGCTGTAGAAGGAGCAATGTGTACGGTTGAGGCCTTCCTTGCTTCTTCTTACATTAGAAATTCTTGCCTGACCTATCCATGGCATGCAGAGCAGTGCTACAGGAGTGCAGCAGTGGGATAGGAGGGTCTTTCTGCCAAAACCTGCAAGTGAAGTATGGTACATCTAGTTAAGTCAAAGAAGGCAACACTTTGGAGGAAAAGGGGTTTGTAAAGAGCCCAAACTTTCCAATTAGCAGATGTCTAACCATTTCCAGTCTCCTCTAATCTTGCCACAAGCCTCTCCTGCTGAACCAGGGAGGTGTGTGAAATATCTCTGCTGTTCCCAAGGGGGGAAACAAGGGAGAAAAGACTTGAGAAACCAAAGGAAAGGAAACATGACAGCAGAACAATGAACCTGCCTGGCTCTCCCAGGGAGAAGGTTACAGCTTCCATTGAAAATGCCCTTTGAAGGTAGTTTTCACTATAAACAGATTTTGCTGCCATGTCACAGGAAAGCTGGGAAGGAACCAAATCAAAACAGGCTGGAAACAATTCCTCAGGAAGAACTGCGGAGCAATGCTGCCTTGCGAGGTGGCTGCTGCCCCCCTGACTCTGGGTGCAGCCCCTGGGTCTATGTGCCCTGCAAACTGTCTGTGGGAGGCTTTGTGCCTGCAGGCAGACCTGGCAGAAGTGGCTTTCCTCTCTCTCACAGGGAGATACTGAACTTACCCTGTTCCCTGCCTGGTGCATTATCGTTGTTTTTGAGTGAAGGCTCAGAAATGCCATTAATTTTTTCTCACTCTGTAATTCCCACGACACCCAGGTCAAGCCTGTGTGAGTTTTTCTTTGTAGATTGGTTTAAAGAAAAGTCCTTCTGCCCTGTTTTTTACCCTGGTTTTTAAAAGACAGCCTCCTAATTGAACCTGCATTTCAGAGGCTGGTAGACACAAGCCCTCGCAGTACCTGGGGCGTGGACTTAGGCTGCAACTGCACTAAAAGACTCCGTCTGTGGTTCCTGGGTATGCAGGAGGGACTTTCTGTCAAAGCCTGGGGGATAAATAAGGTGCATCTGTTTAACTCAAAGACCACTGTGCAGGAAGGAAATCGTAGAATCGTTCAGGTTGGAAAAAACCTTTAAGATCATTGAGTCCAACCATAAACCTAATGCTAAGTCCGTCACTAAGCCATGTCCTTAACCACTAAGCCATGTCCCTAGAATGTTTGTAAAGGGCCCAAATCATGCTTGTTTAAAAATGCAAGAAATGTTTCCCCATCTTTAGGAATGGGACAGTGCCTCTGGCAGGTCACTGCAGCTCTGTGTAGCCATGTGAGTGGCTTTCAGCAACACTGGGAGAGGAGTCCTGCCTTCCCCAGGGCAGTGGAGCTGCACTGGGATGGGAGGGCTGCCTTCCCAGCCACCCCAGGCTGGACATAGCCTGCTGCATCACTGAAAGAGCTTTGCTATGTCCCTGCGGGCTGGTGGCTCTCCTTGCCCTTCCTGGCCCTTGATCTCCAGACCATGCTGTTTCCTGGAGGGGCGCCTGGCAGGTTCCTCCCAGCCTCTTCCTGCCCCTGACTCTCTTTTTCTCTCTCAGTCCACCGCCAAACCTCGCACCACATCCATCATCCCCTTTCCACTCACCTCCCTTCTGCCCTCAAGTTCCAAAAGAGGCCCCCCCGTGCCAGCAGGAGGAAAAAAAGGAGGAGGAAAAAGAAGAAAACCTCAGTACCCCCCTCAGAAGTCACCCCCACCATCCAGGAGGAGGACGAGGAGGGGGGAGAAGAGGAGGAAGAAGAGGAAGAAGAAGAAGAATCTGAGACAGAGGAGGCTCAGGAGAAAGAGATCTCTGCAGAGTCTGAGGGTGAAGCTCGTGGGAAGGACACGTCCCCTAAGCTGGAGCCCCCAAGCAAACCGAAGGCAAGGCCAGGGCATCCTTACCTGGATGGGGCTTAGAGGCTGGGGGGGAGGTGGAAGGAGAGTTGATGCTGGGAGGGTGCCAGGGTGCATTGTCAAGGGAGTGTGCTGCTCAGGGGGAAGAGGTTGTAGCTGTGCAGTATTGTGGAAAGAGTGGTTTTGTCCCCGCCTAACAGAGATGGGCACTGGAGGACAGCGATAGATAAGCCATTGCTTGGGGTGGTAGCTGGGGAGGGTGTGCATGACTATTTTGGGTGTGTAAGGCCCATGGGGGAAGGTCAGTATGTCTGTTCTTAGCCTTATGGGAGACTCAATATGGCCAGACCCAGGGTATGGGGCACGTGGGGGAAGTCAGCGTGGTCCGTTCTAGGAGGTGGGGATATGGGGAGGATCTGCACACCAGGGACGGGTGAAGGCTGCCTGCCCTGGCTCCTGCTGTCAGGACTGTCGTCTCTGCAGTTCACCATCGGCAGTGATGAGGAGGAGTCCAGCAGCGCTCTGGCCCCCGCGCAGTTCCATGTGGAGGAGGAGTGTGGCATCCTGTCCTCTGTGCCACGCTTTGCCGACCTGCTGCAGGACAAGGGCCCTGCCTCTCCCCGCAGGTAGGCGATCAGTGCCAAGCTGCCGCGGCTCTCCCTGGCTTGAGGTTGCTGCCACAGATCCTGTGCCCAGGGGTAGCAGCTGTGCCCAGCCTGAAATTGCCTGCTGAGCCAGAGGGGGCATGGGGTCTGGAGGGGGAGCGGCTGTGAGTGGCATGACTGCTCTCTGGTGGGACAGTCACTCCCTGGGACTCCTGTGACTTCCTTGTGTCCGTGGGATCCCCAGAATGCAGGTTTGGGGACACTGGGCTGCACAGCTGAAGCACCCTTGGTCCCAGCTAACTTGCGCTGTCCTGCTGACCTGCAGGCTGAGAAGCCCCAGGAGGGTCGGCCAAGTCAGGGGACCGTGAGGCCATTGACTCAGAGGTGGGTCCCCAGCACTGACCACAAGCTGAACCTCTCTGGGAGAGAGGAGGAGCAGAAGGGGAAGCATTTAGGTTTTGTGATAGGTGGCTCCTGGCTGCGCTCCTTTTCACAGACTTCTTGGCCAGGGCTGGGCTGAGGGACTTCAGCACAAGGGGCCATTGCCCATCCTCATTCACCCTGTTTGCTACTATCAGACTCTTTCGTTCCTACAGCCTCCCTGGGCCTCGAGAACGTCTGTCTCGTGGATGGGAGAAGCGCAAGCCCTGGGGCCAGGTGGCAAGTGGACAACGGGTTACCTATGACTTGAAGGAGAGGATGTGCATTGGCAGCATGACCACGCTGGAGAGCGCAGCGTACCAGCGTGTCCCCACGGACGAGGCTGAAGCCCAGATGCTGGCATCTGCTGACTTGGACGGCATGAAAAGTGAGGCTTTGCAATACTACCTATGTTACTAGTGTGTGTATCCCTTGCTTTTCCCTGCTTTGCCCCCTTCCCTAGCAGCTCCAGGCGTGGTCCTCAGCCTGCTGCAGGACTTGGTCCTCATCCCCCTGTCCCCCAGCCTCTGCCTTTCCAGCCCTGGCTCCTCTGTCAGCTTTGCAACGTTTGCAGCAGCAATCCCCACGTTTCCAGCACCTCTACTCACACCCACCCCATGGATGCTTGCTTCTCCACCCATCCCACTGCCCTTTCCAGTTTAGGGCTCCCTGTGTCTCCCTGAGACCCAGCTCTCTCTTCTCCTGACACACTTTCCCAGCAATCAGCCCTCTGTGCGACACGCCAGCTCTGGCATCGCAGAAAACCTGAGGCGAGGAGCCTCCCCTCTCCTCTGGTCTCCTGGCGGAGAGGCAGCTGCCCTCTCCGGAGTGCCTCGGAGGGGGACTGCCCCTGTGCGCGGCGTGAGGGCAGACAGAAGAGACGTCATGGAAATGCACGCTCCGGGCCAGAGGACATGGAGAATTCAATAGGTTGCTCTGCAGGCTGGAGAGGGAGGGAGACACCAGAGGGGAGCGAGGGAGAGAAGCGGTGCTGCACACACAGCCTGGCTGTCCCCGAGCCACAGGCGCTGTGCCCCTGGGCATCTGGCACGAGACCCCGCAGCAGAGCGAGGACCCTGCTCCTGAGGAGCTGGGGGGGCAGTCCCCCACAGAAGCATCCCTGGGTGGAGTCAGCTTTCTTGGGGCCTCAGCCATCCCCTGGGGCTGCTGCAGCTGGCACCTTCGTGCCCTTCGAAGAGGGGAGCGAGGCACAGAGGTTGGCCCTGGGGCTGCGGTGAAGCCCCTGCTGTGGGGTAGCTTTCTTTCCACACATCGATCTGGCTACCCCAGCCCCTCCTCTGAAGGCAAGTGGCTCATGGTGCCTGACCCCTGACCTTCACAAGGACAAAATGACAACCCTTCAAGACAGAGAGGAGGCAGCGAAGGAATCGGAAGGGGGCAGCAGCCCGGAGGTAGCGATAAGCACCCATATTCGCAACTCGCTCGGCTATGAAGACTTCGATGAATTTGCCTTCAATTTTGAAGACTATGATTTATGGGAAGCCATCAGAAACCATCTTGGCTACCCAGGCGGGGAGCCCACCAGTAAGTACTGGAGCAGTCACCTCACGGTTGAAGCTGTAGTTCAGAGCCCCCAGCTAAAGTGCATATCCCCCACCCTGTGTTTGCTGTCTGCACCCTCTCCGTGTCAGGTTGGTTTCCTGGTTTAGAGGCAGTACGGTCTGCCGGTCTGCCCCACTGTGTGCCTGGGGGCACCGGCGGAGCTGCCTGCTGTCTTGTGTGCCTGTCTGAGGTCTTTGTACAGATCTGTGTCATAGTGCTGAGGTGCTTCCCTGTGTGTGTCTCGCTTGAGCAGCTTCAGAGGCAGCTGCATCTTGCTGTTTGTGCTTATCAGGATGTGGCCCGTGCTGTGGTCAGGGAAAAAGCAGCTCCTTTGAGGTGTATATAAGGACAGAGCCATTTCCCCTTCCATCTGTGGCACAAGGTGACAGTGTGCTGCTGCTCTGCTGGAATTCAAGCTGAGCTGTGGATCTGACAGCGGAGGTGGGTATCAGGTTCTCAGCTCTGCACCGTAGCCTAATGCCTAGAGGAAAAAATAACTAATCTCTGTGCCTGCAGGCTTGAGTGTGGCTGTGAAACTACCTAGTGGTAGGCTGGCTGGGGTGTCTGGAAGGGGGAAAAGAGGAAGGAAGAGAGAGTGGGAAAAGCAGGGAAGGAGAGAATAGGAATCCTGAGAGCAAAGAACGTCTTTCTGTTCTCTGCATCTGTTTCCATACCCGTGCATCCTGTGCAGAGAGCTGGATGTCTGAGCTGTCCCGGGGACTGTGCAGAAACCGGAGCCTTGCTCCCACCTTGTGCAGGCGGTCCTTCCTCGGCAGATGGTGGTAACTCATAGTGAAAAGGTGGCTTTGTGTGTCGCTTGGGAGGGACAGTTCATAGCCATAGCTCTGTGGCAGTTGCCCAAATATCCTCATCCAGATCGTGTGTTAATTTTTCAAGAGATTTTAGGAGTGCACATGAGAGGGTGACATGACCCCAGAACTAGCCCATTTACCAGTTTAACACTCAGGATCGGGGAGGCAGAGTGCTTGCAACAGGGACTTGGGATGCCTCGGTTCAGCTTCTGACTCTGCCATAGCCTCTCTGTCTCTGTGTGATCTCAGGCAAAACACTACTTGCCCTGCCTCCCCATCCCAGCATCATGTTCTCTTTCCCAGCTGGCCCATCCCATCTTTACAAGCCTTTGGGTAAGAAATGTGTCTGTGTACCTCTGCAGGGACCAGCGAGTGGAGATTTGCTTCTGGCTGGGTCTGCTACTTGTTAACTGTAAATTGATAGACAATATAATAGCAGCAAAGTTCAAAATAGAACCCTGGAGCAGACTGGCTCCATCAGCTGTCCTGAGCTGAGCAAACTGTACATTAAAAGTGTGAGAAATTGACCCAGGTTCACACAGGAAAGGATGGCTATTCATGGGAAGGGAGAAGGTGCAGATCACTTCTGCAAGGTGTGGTGCTCATCACTTACGTAGTGGGAAAATTTGACTTGCTAGCAGTTAACGCGTTCATTGATGGCTACAGCTAATGCCGCAGGTGCTTGAAATAGGATGTGCTGTACAGTCAACTCTTAATTATTTTTGCACAATGAATCCACGCTGTGGATTAATCCCACAGAGAGAGATAGTGGAGGCAGAGATGGCTGAGACACCAGAGTCAGTTCTGTGCACAGCCAGCTCACGTCCAGCCAGTGCCACTTGCCCAGCTATTTACTCCATGGGGTACCTCTTCCAGGACCAGCTCAGATCCAGGAGGAATTTAATAGCTTTTGTGCAGAGTAGAGTCCTTGCTGGACCTGAGCTGGTCTCCTTGCATTCCTTTTAGTGTTTGGAGAGTGGGTAGTGCAGGACAGCAGCAGGGATGAGCTGGGGTCCAGCTCTCCCTATCACATTGGACTCAGCATCAGCCAGGGGAGACTTGGACTCTGCACAGCACAGGGCAGTAGCTTTTTCCAGAAGCCAGCATATGGTTGTGACTTACTGTATGTTGATTAACATTTTGCTTAGTCTAATTTTAAACATTCTAAGAGATGGGGTTTCAATCTCTTTTTTCTTGCTCTAACTTAACCATTGGGGTACATGGGAGGTGCGCACCCATGCTATGATGCTAGCAGGTTGCTGTCTGGTACCGATACAAATACTCTTGGTGCTTCTTTCTGGGCTTCCTGCTTGTGGATAGGGACTAATGAAAAGAGGGAAGCAGGAGCTAACACAGGAATTGAAGGCAGTCACCTGCTGAGTTGAACTGACTAGCACAGGCATTGTCGGAGGAAGAGTTTAACCATTGTAAAGTCATATTTGTCATCTTCGGGTTTAGGTTGGTGGAAAAGGGATTTGGTCATCCCAAGAAGTCTGACAGTGGAAGCCAGTGTGGCAAGATCTTCTGGAGGAGACTGTAGGAGATGCTGTATGGGAGAGTGCCGTACTGGTTTGTTGTAGCGGAGCTACGATAGGAATCACTCTCTGTCCTCAGATGCTGTCACTGTCTTGTGCTCTGCTCCTGGGGAGCACTGGAGAGGAGGTACAGCAAGAGCTGTCCTCAGCTATTTAATCTCACCCTGGAGAGTTTGGCTTCAAGCAAGAAGGGCAGAGCTGTGCCCTGGGCACATCACCCTTTGGTCTCAGTCCAAGATCCCATCCTGAGTAAGGACCCCAGACTTAGGTGCTCACTTGAGCTTGACTTTCATTTGTGGAAAGCACCAATCTGACAGAAGGGTTCTCTGTAGAGCAGCCTGGAGTACCTCAGCTGGGCTCTGCATGGGACTCCCAAAGCCAGTGGCCTCTTCCTAAATTAAGCCCACATGTCCACTCTGCTTCTGACTTGTCTCCCCCAGCAGGCATCTCAGTGGCCACAAGCTCTGCCAAGGGAGAGCAGCAAAGTGGATTGCTCCGTAGTCTTCTGTAGGGCTCTGGAGGTGTGCTTTCACCAGCTTGCTCTGAGCCTGCAGCACTCGGGCTCCTTTCCCTATCAGCAAGTGTGGGAGTCACTGGAGATGCTGGAAGGAAACTTGGCTCCTTTCATTTTATCTGTCCTCCAGCCATTTGGTGTCTGAGACTGAATGCCTGGGTGTGCTTTCTAGGGCTGTTGCTGAAGAGCACTGTGTAGCAGGTTGTCATCGCCATGGGGCAGGCTTGCCATGCTCTGGGTGAGCGCTCGGTCTTGATGGACAGAGTGTCCTCTGGTCCTGGTCTTCCAGGGACATGGTGAGAATGAGTCCCAGAGTGCATGAAAGAGAGCAAAGGTGCTGGGATTGGAGCAAAGTGCCAGATACCAAGATCGTCTGCCTGGTGGACTGTTTGTTTTATGCATGAACGCATACCAAGTATGATGAAGTGGCAGCCCTGCATGCAGGAACTGAGAAATCCATGCAAAAGCCCAAGGAAGCCCGACACGTGCCTGGCTCCCAGAAATGTTTGTAGCGGTGGGCAGTTATTGGTCCCCATCGAGGCTGTGATGCAGTAAGTGGAGCAGGGAGGAGTCCAGCTGTCAGCAGGATGTGCATCAGCAGGGCAGCCAATGGGGGAGTATGCCCTGAAGCTCAGTATCGATTCATTTTATATTTAATTTAGTGACCCAGATTTCCAAGGAGCAAGGCCATGGTATGCCTTGCTGGATGTGCCTTTCCATGCCAGAGATGCATGGATGTTTTCCTGCAACATCAAAGCAACCACTTGGCCTTCAAACCCAGTGCTTTTTGCTACCTCTCATGGCCTGAGAGCTGCAGGTCTTGAAGCTAAGTGCAGAAAGGTACGTGGTGACTGAACATTCATCCCAGCTGATGGAGAGCTGCCCTTGTTCCCCTAGGGAGAAGACCTTGGCTTTGCCTTACAAGCAGGACCAGTAAGCCTCGATAGACCGAAGCTAAGCAAAACCCCTGACTCCGTGGTCTACTTGGGCGAGTCTGCCTATCCTGGAGCCAGGCTCTGAGGCTTTCCCCATCCCCATGGGCTGTCTGTGCTGAGGAAGATACACTTGCTGTCTCTGGGTAGTGTCCAAGGAAACTGCTCTCCGTGGCAGACTGTTTCCCAGGTGCTGTTTCTTTGGCATTGCAAAAGGGGCTGGCACAGTTGTGGCCAGGTTTTGGTGGGCACTGGCTTGCCAACAGCACTGGTAGCTTGGTGGTGGGTCGTTAATGCGGCCTCAGCCACTTCTTTGGAGGCTTCAGGAGGTTTTGCTTCAGCCAACCGAACTCTGTAATGCAGACCTTTCAGAGGCATTACAGCAGCACTGCGGATCATCTAGAAACAGCCATAGCTGGAGTTAACTGCCCAGCCTCCGTGCCAGCCCTGGTCTGCGCTGTTATCCTACAGTCTCATCGCACAATTAAATAAACAGTCACTGATATTTCCATGTGTTTCCCAGACCAGCAGCTAAATATCCTTCCCCTTCACTGCCCTTTATGCTTGCTGAGCACCAGGCCTTCCTCCAGTGGGAGAAATGAGCCCCAGCCAGGTGCCTGTCTGTGCTGTCTGGGCACAGAGCTGTGCAGCCGAGGCTTCAGGTTGCTTTTTGTTGAGGGAGTATGGGGAGGGTCAGTGCACCGTTTATTCAGGAACCATGAATAAAAGCTTTTGCAGTGATGCTCCAGTGTATGCACAGCCCGGTGGGAAGCCTTGTTCTTGAAGGAATTAGCTTGCAGTCATCTGGAAGAGCTTAAAGTAGGCAGATGGGGCAGGAAGGATCTTCAAAGGTCTGGATGATGATAGTGAGCGCTCCAGCTGCCAGAGCTTTGCTGGCATAAGCTAATGAGAGAAGGGTGGCCTTGGATGTGTTTTTCTCCCAGACAGCATGTTTCCACTAGACAAACTGGTGGTCTTTTTTTTCCTTTCCCATATCTTTAGGCCACCGTTTTGAAGATAACCCAGGTGTGAGGAGGCATCTGATGAAAAAACCATCTCGGAGTCAGATCACCAGGACAAGCAAAAAATTAGCATCAACTCCATCTGTCAAGAAAAAGAAGAAGAAGAAGAAGTTGGATAGAAAGCCCCATGAGGTATCCATGTGCTGTCCTCCCACACTTCTTCAGAAGCCATAAGTCAGGACTACAAACAGGCACTTTTATAAAGTGATAAATGTGGTTTCAGTATAATTAATTCTTTACATGGCCTTGGGGGTGACATTTCAAGCTCTTACCTGTTGTCATGAGGGCTGAAAATACACTTTTTTCAAGATAAGCGTAGATTTTATCAAAAAAGTTTTGACCTTAGGAAAGACATTAAAAAGTCACAGAAATGGTAGTGCTGTTGTGGAAGTTGGCAGCATTGTAACATCACCATCTCTGGTAAGTGTGGGAAATCTAGGGGGAAACCAAGGAGCAGGCAGAGGACAAAATTGTCACAATTTGATAGAAAGGGATGCGGGATTGCATCATTCTCTCTCCTCTGCCCATGCCATCTGACTTGGAGCTTTCTTGTGCTGGTGGAATGGACTGATGGAAACTCCTACCACACTTCCAGTGATATTTGTCCTGGCTGCTTCTGCTCACTAAACTTCTGGTTTAACTAAGGCAGGCTTGTTCAGGTAGCACTTTAGACCAAGCAAAAACCTGAGGCTTTTTGCATATTGTTGATAGAGCTGTATGTATCAGGGGAAGTCTCATGTCCGCGCTGTAATTTGCATTAGGTGTTTGTGGAGCTGAATGAGCTGGTGGTGGATAAAAACCAGGAGATGCACTGGAGGGAGACAGCCCGCTGGATTAAGTTTGAGGAGGATGTGGAGGAGGACACAGCAAGGTGGGGGAAACCCCATGTGGCTTCACTGTCCTTCCGCAGCCTGTTGGAGCTCAGGAAGACGATTGCCCACGGTGAGTCAGGAACTGCAGGCCAGGGTTTGTGTCTTGCTCTGGGACAAGTTTTGCTGGACAGCTTCTGTTGCTGTTTGGCCCCTCACAAGAGACACTCCAACAGTGTTTGTGTCCAGGTTCCATATAGAGCCTGTGGAGACCAGCCATCCTGCAGCCTGTTTGCCAGGGTTTGCATTAGCCCAAGGGTGCCTGGGTTGGTTCCTTGCTCTGCTTTGCTGCTCTCAGGCACATGGCAGCTGCAACACCCAATTGTGCCTGGGCCAGCAGGTCTTGGACCCATCTTTGCTGTGAAAAGGCAACATTGGTCAGAGTGGGACACCAAAATGAGAGGGAGATACCAGAGCTACCAGTGCATCCTGGAGCTTTTGGGTTCTCTTGGGACAAGGGTTTACCTAGAGGACATGGGACACCTGGACCTGGGGCATTTCTCAGCTGAGAGAACCTGTACCCCACTCAAAGCCTGGCTCTGGGTGGGACAGCTGTGTCTCCAGAATGTGCATGTGGCAGGGAGTGTTGCACACTAGGAGCAGGGCTCTTCCCCTCCTGCTGGCAGGTGCTGTCCTCCTTGACCTGGAGCAGACCACTCTGCCTGGCATTGCTCACCTCATGGTGGAGACCATGATCATCTCTGACCAGATCAGAGCAGAAGACCGAGCCAACGTGCTGCGTGCCCTGCTGCTGAAGCACAGGTGGGTAACATGTGGCTGAGGGGTGCCAGGGCTTGGAGGGTTGTCTGTGAGCCCCAGGTGGCAAGGGAGGTGGGTCCCTTCATGGCCACCACTCTCCCCCTCAGCCACCCAAATGATGAGAAAGAGGGCTTCTTCCCGAGGAACCACTCCAGCTCCAGCATGAACTCCATCGTGGGGAACCACCATCACAACCACACCACTGACACTTGTGTGCCCCTCATGGGGGAAGAGCGCATTGAGATGGCTGACCCCAAGGCCAATGAGACCGAGTGCAAGGAGGTGAGGATGACATGAGGGGTTATTGCTTCTTTCTCCACACCCTGGGGACAACTGTTGGCTGGCGGCAGCCCTTGGTGCCAACCTTCATGGGGGGGTCTTGCACTTGCAAGGGCTGAGCTCACCTGGATCACCTGGAGTGCTGTAGTTGGGTCGCTGCATTATGATTTTGGGACCTAATTTTAGCCTCACACTGTATGCAGATGTCTGCTTGAGCTTCCATGGCAGCAACAACTGTAGCACTTGCAGGGTGGCCTTTGCTGAGAGGGTGCCTTATCGGTGAAGCAGGGTGTTGGGCATGCAGCTGAGGCAAGCCCAAGTGCAGATATGCCAGTGGGGTGCAAGTCTGTGTAGGGAGACCAAGGCACAGGGACTTCATCCTTACTTGTTTGTATTCTTCCCTGGCAGAAAAACCCACATCTCCATAACTCTGAGGGTCACCGTAAATACCTGAAGCTGATGGAGAAGATCCCTGAAGATGCAGAGGCCACAGTGGTCCTCGTGGGTAAGAGGCAACATGTAGAGTCCCCAGCCCCAAAAGAGACTAGAGCAGGTTCTGGCCCTAGCTCTCTGTGCCCTCCCTCCTGAGGGGTGTTCAGTTATCTTGTACATGTTCCCAAAGTTCAGCTGGGGAAGGAACCTTGTATGCTCTCTCCTTTGGTGACAACACCCGTTTTGTGTTAAATGTATGGGGTGCCAGGGTAGTTCTTTTCCTAAATGAAGAGGTTGATAGACACTGCTGTTGGGAGCTGGAGCTCAGCTTAGGGGAGAAAGTCCTGCCATGCTTACCAGAACATCCCGTTTTGCAGCTCAGAAGTGGGTCGGTGGTGCCCAAGGGACTGATGGCCAGGCACTGACTGCTGTTGGGCTTCACGCTGTTATCTGGCCATTGCTGCCCTCCGTCTGGCCTCTTCACACCTTGCCAGCAGCTGAGCCCTGCTCCTGGCCAGTGTTGGTTGCTGGTTGTATGTGCCAGGGAGCTTTGAGTTTATGGAAGCGGGGCCTGGCTGGTGGCAAGGTCTCAGGTATTGGCCATAGCACTGCCAGGAGATAATTCTCTGTACAAGAGGGCTGTGAGCAGGCAGGCTTGAGCATCAGTGGGTTTGGTTCCTTCTGACCACAAGAGTAATCTTTCCCAGCACTTTGCTGTCATTAACATCTTAGCAAATGTAGCTACGCTACAAGATAAATAAATGTCATTGCCTATCCAATAGATGAAAAGCTGAGGCAAAGCAGCTTGGCAGTGCAACCAAGCTGATACTTAAGCATGATGAGGCCAAATCAGCTTCATAGATGCACTTTGAATGCTCAAAATAACTAAACACTGGCCATTTCTGAGGTAAGACTGTGTCTTGGGATTCACTTGGCCACTCAGATAGCCCAGATTTGCCAGTCTAACAGAACACAGCTCATTGCTGGACACAGATGGCAGAAAGATCAGTAATAATGTCAGAGAAACACAAGTATTCAATAAACATTTGTGTTCGGTATGGGAAGGAAGCGGCTGGTGTGTCGGAGGATGCGGGAGTACTTCCCAATCTGTTAAGAACTGAGAAGGCTGCCAAGCATTGATGAGATGCGGACATTGTAAAACAAACTGCATTTTGCACCTATGAGTCTCTAGAGAACTGGCTCGTTTTCATCTAAAACAAATCACCAGCCAGTCTAGGAATAGAGAGAACATACGAGAAAGACAGAAGAAAGCTCATAGCATCAGCGCTCAAGAATGAAAGGACAGTGATCCAGTACCTGTAGGTTGTTTAACCTGACGTCCTTCACAGCCAACATAATGGCAGAACTAATATGGAATTCAATTAATAAAGAACTAAAGGATAAGAATGTAATTATTGTCAAGCAGTGAGGTTTATGGGAAATAGGTCATGTCAAGCAAACCTGATCTCATTCTTTGATGAGATTAGAAGTTTTTTTGATAAAGGTAACATGTAAGACACTTTCTCCCGTAAGGCAGTGGCTTAGTGGAAAACAACCTTCTGATTTAATGTTAGCCCCTTATAGTGTAACTAGAGCCCTCCTGTAAGAGATTAAGAACTGGGAAGTTAAAGAAAGTAGCACTGCTGGGGAGTGGTGACTGAACAGGGAGCTTGGGGCAGTCCTTGGCATGAAGCTCCACACTGTGACAGTGGTCTGGAGACACGTGTGGGACTGCAGGGCTTGTGGGAACCCTCAAAATCCCTGTTTCAGCCTAGTACACCTCACCCCGGTGATTAACTCTGCTCAAAACATTGCCTCCTGGCAGGTTGTGTGCAGTTTCTGGAGCAGCCAACTATGGCTTTTGTCCGACTAAATGAGGCTGTCTTCCTGGAATCTGTCCTGGAGGTCCCGATTCCTGTCAGATTCATCTTTGTGCTGCTGGGACCGAGTCAGGCCAACATGGACTACCATGAAATTGGCCGCTCAATCTCCACCCTCATGTCTGACAAGGTGAGGAGCTGACGGGAGGTGATGCTGGCACAGGCAAGGGAGCTCCAGTAGCTCCTCAGAAGTCAGTCTTGGGACAAGAGTGCTGAGAGATGCTGTGCAAAGGCCTGGGTGGGACTGGCAGGTGTGAACACCTGGGATTTTTAAGAGCAGCCTGGCTTGACCAAGGTAGAAGGCTTCGGTACAGAAGAGTAGGACAGACATTTGGCTGGGACAGAGTGCTAGGCTGGGTGAAGAAAGGGGCTGTATGTAGAAGCAGGAGTGAAGGACCGCCCAAGATTAGAGGAGTTGTGTTTAGTAGACGTTTCACAAATGGAGAGGCGGGGAAGCTGAGTGGTGCCTGTGACCATGATGCCTGTCCCAGGCCACACTAAAAACAAGACACAGCGATGCCAGGGGGCTGTTGTCAGATGCTTTCTAGCCGAGTGCTGTGACTGGGGCATCTATGCAGAGGAGCACAGGCATGCAGGAGGAGACGTGAGGAGGCAGGAAGGTTTTTCTACCAAATGTGTGTACTGCTAGAAGTCCCCCATCTGGCTAGATGGCAGGAAAGTGAAATTACATTATCCTTGTAAAGAGTTCAGGGCAAAGAAAAGACAATCTGAGCATCTGCATAGATCCAGGACAGGAGTATCAGAGGTTCACAGGGTCCTCCTGGCTGGTCCCATGTAACTGCCCATCCTGCCACCAGTGCACAGCTTTCCCTGAACTGGGAACTAAAAGGTCCGTTCTGGAGGTGGGTTGTGAACAACAAGGGCTCCCAGCTGAAAGATCCCTTCCGAGAAATTGCACAGGGCTCAGCTGAGACCATATTTTTAGCCAGAAGAGGTGAGGTGCCATATTCCAGCTTCAGCACTACATTTGTGGGCTGATCTCACTCATTTGAGCCTCTGCTCCTCTGTTGCCGGCTGCCGCAGCCGGGGCTGGCCATAGCAAGGTTACATGGTGGCTGGCGCCACGAAGAGAGTATGGTATCATTTACAGTTCGAAGCTACGGCTCCAGGGAGTCTGTGTGCTGCAGGGACCTTAGCTGTTCCCTACCTGCTTTACAGGCTGTTCACTTGTTCATTTTCCTCCAGCCCTTTCTCTGCAGGCCTGTTCCAGAGGCAGCGCAGCACTTCGGCCCATTTGGCAGCACCTCCCTGCCTCTCCGCAGCAGTGCTGTCCCCTCATGGTCTCCTTTAGAGTCTTTCCTTGTCATCTTGCCCTCGCTGTCAGGAGTATCTCCCCTTTTCTGCCTCGTTTCCTTTGCATGGCTTCCCTCATGCTGTAGACTCCTATTTTCCCTCCCTCTCTCATGTGGACACTCCCAAGAGTCTCTCATGCTCCCTGCTCAGGTGCTGGTTCTTGTGCTTTACCTGCAGTGCTTTAGGGCTCCACCAGCTTCTCTCTCAAAATAAACCCAAGACCAGACTAGGAGGACATTGGTCTGTTGCAGAGTCCTAATGTTGAGCTGCAGGGACAGGAGAAGTGGTGCCTGGCTTTTGGTAACTCTGAGCCGGGCTCTGAACAAGAGCCCTACGGGACCAAGCAGTGGCACGCAGGGCTTGTAAAGAGAAGGATCTTGGCCTGATGCAGCCGCAGTGATCTGGTGTAAACAGAGGCACAGGCTGGCCAGGTGTAGCATCTATCCTAGGGAACGAGAGGCACCGGACTAGCTGGGAAGCACAGATCTGATTTTGATTGATGGAGAGGTCCCATGAGAGGCATCTTGTGGTCTGGCAGAGATGCTGCAGGAGCAAGATCTTGAGCAGGAGCAGTGGGGCTTGTGGGAGAAAAGCAGGAACAAGGAGGTCACTGGAAAGGGTGGGCAGGGGAAGGAGGGAAGACATGGGATTAGGTGAGGGGCACTGGCTAGATGGACAAGGAGGAGGAATTTAGGAGTGTGGGTCACAGAGTGGCAGTAGTGAGACAGGCAGTGGGCTGGAGGAGCGGGATGTTACTGTATGGTCACAGCAAGCGCCGTGTTTCCAGGCTGCAGGTAGCTGGGTGCAGTCTGGTCTGAACCTTCTCTGTCTCTTTCCCTGCCCCTCCCAGCACTTCCATGAGGCTGCATACATGGCAGATGACCGACAAGACCTCCTCAACGCAATCAATGAGTTCTTGGACTGCAGCATTGTCATCCCCCCATCAGAGGTGGAGGGGAAAGACTTGCTTAAATCCATTGCCACCTTCCAGAAGCTGCTGCTGAGGAAGAGGAAGGAGAGGGAGCAGAAGTCCATGAAGGAGGGGGCTGTCCAGGAAGCCAAAGGTCTCTCCACTCACATTTGGGCAAAAGAGCTTGTGCCTAGTGCCCTGCGTGCCCCAGTGGGCCCTCCCCTCACAGAGCCTGGCAGAGGGGTGAGCGGGGCCTGGCTCCTGCAGTGGGCAGTGGGGAGGAGGGCAGGGGGCAGCAGGACAGTGGCTGCGGGCAGCTCTGGCAGCTGGGGGTGGCTGGAGGCAGTGGGATGTGCAGTCGCAGGGGGCCCACCAGGTTAGTGCTGCTGGAGGAAGGTCTCCATGGGGTATGGGGGAGAGGGACAGCCCAAGGGTGGACACGCGTTCCCCTGTTCAAGCCCTGCCCTCCATGCACCTCCAGAGCTGTGTGAAGTGAAAGCTGAGGAAGAAGAGGAGGAAGCTGAGGACGATCCTTTGAAGCGGACCGGGATATTTTTTGGAGGTCTGGTTCGGGACATAAAGCGCAGGTACCCCAAATACCTCAGTGACATCAGAGACGCCTTGCACAGCCAGTGTCTCGCAGCCGTTCTCTTCATCTACTTTGCTGCTCTCTCTCCTGCCATCACCTTCGGGGGACTCCTAGGTAATGGGCCTGCTTTCTGGTCTGCTCTTTGCACGCTGGGACACTGGCTGTGTCTGTGTAATGCTGTGCTGGGGTGGGCTTCGGTGCTGCTTGCTCGGGGAGAGCAGCAGCGCTGTGCCTCTGCTGCTGCCTTGTCCCCTCCCTGCCACTTGGCCTCTCCAGCCTCGGCTCCCCGGGCTCCCTCTGTGCTCCCTGCCCAATGCAGGGGACCTCTGACTGATGGGATGGGGACCTGCCTCCTCCATCTGGAGCTGTGTCTGCAGCCTGCCTGCCTGTGGTGACGGTGCCTGTGCCCAGGCTGTAATACTCACACATTGTTCTCTTTCCCAGGAGAGAAAACTGAGGGTCTCATGGGGGTCTCCGAGCTGATAATCTCCACCTCGGTTTTAGGGATCCTCTTCTCCTTACTCGGAGCCCAGCCGCTCCTGGTCATTGGCTTCTCAGGGCCTCTGCTGGTGTTTGAAGAAGCTTTTTACAAGGTACATGTGAGGCAGTGTCCGTGCTTAGCACCTGCTCGCTCTGCCCTTGTGCTGGAGAGGGCAGCCGGCATTTCTCAGCTCTCCAAATGGTCTTTGGTGGGGTGAACTCCTTGGGTCCTGCCAGGCTGCCCTCAGCTCAGCTGGGGCTGGCCCTGGCTCTGCTGACCCTTGGCAGGTCATGCCATAAGGACTTCTGCCTTCTGTTGCTGTATCCTGGGGGCTGACCCTCTTGAGGTGTGACAGTGGTAACAGCACTCCTCTACCTGCTGACTGTGAGGGGAGCATCCTCCTCCAGCCCTGTGCTGTAGCCCATCCTGGCAGAATGAGCACTTGTCGCTGCATCCTAAAATGCTAGTCCGTAATACTTCCTTGTTCTTGGGGCTTCCTTTGAAGATTAGTTCACGACTTTTACCTGTGTCTGGGTTTCCTTGTATGGGAAACCAGCAACATTCAGTGTACCACCCATCTGGGATATCCCACGTACGTTACTCCCACCTCGGGATGAGCCCAAGGGTGTGTGCAGAGATACCACGGCCATCCAGGATGGACAGGTTTCTTTCTCAAGTAGCACGATCTCTTTGCTGTTAAAAGCGTCCCTATGTCACTGTACCTCCAAGCAGTGGGTCTAATCCTTCTCCTTTTTTCTGATTCCTAGCATGTCTGGGCTTTTAAAGCCTGTTTTTTCCTACAGCTAGATTTTCACCTTGGTGTGTCAGGAGTTTGGAGCTGCTGATGCCATTGCACAGTGGGAATTTCTCTGCTCTCCTGTGACCACACTTCTCACTGACTGCTTTTGCGTTGCCTAGTCATTATGTACAAAGGTGTGCCTCTGCCCTGCGTGAGGGCACTGTCTGTGGTGGTACCAAGGAAGGCTGCGAAGGGAGGGATGTGATTTGTTGCTGTGTGTGGGTGAGCAGAGGCAGTGGAGATGGTCTGTTCTGTGGTGACAGCCTGCGGCTTTTCTCCACACACACAGAACCGTGTGTGTACACAGGGCGCTGGCTGGGATCACGCCCCAGCCTTTATGCAGTGGGACATAGCAAGCTGCTCAGGCCCTCCTTTGCAGGGAATGGGCTTGTGCTGGTGAGTGCACAGAGCAGTGGAGAGCTGTTTGGGTAATGGCACCTCCATGTGGGTGGGATGGAGAGCGTCATGCATGGGGTGGCTTCAACAGAGAGTGAAGGAGGCACTGTTACAAAGACTGGAGGAGTAAAGACCTGCTTGGTATGAGCTGGCTGGTGTTAATGCAAAGTCTGTGACTTTACCTTTGACTCCAGCCCCGAATTCACTGTCTCTGTGCTGGATGCCCAAGTAGTTGCAGATGCTTTTTTCCAGGATTGTGTTTGATCTTAATGGGAAGCAGATGTGGGAGGCAGCCTGGGGCGCCTTGAGTAACACCTTCCCCTTTCCATTTCAGTTCTGCCAGACACAAGGCATTGAGTATCTGACAGGCAGAGTGTGGATTGGTTTGTGGCTCATTGTCTTCATCTTCATTATCGTGGCAGCTGAGGGAAGCTTCTTGGTGCGCTACATCTCGCCCTTCACCCAGGAGATCTTTGCTTTCCTCATCTCCCTCATCTTTATCTACGAGACCTTCTACAAACTGTACAAGGTGAACCTTCCCCGGGGAGATGGGCTGTTGCATCTCTTGATCCCCCAGGAACCTGCTGCTTTAGCATACAGGAGGCAGGGGAGCAGGGCCAGCTCAGCCACAGCTTTCCTAGGTGTTCTGCAGAGCAGTTCTTTGCTGGCCTCTCATGCCGCAGCCCATCTGGCCCCTGTGCCACCACAGAGGCTGGCAGGATGAGCCCTAACATCTGTCTCCCCTTTTCTTCCTGCAGGAGGCATTAAAGAGGGGCCACTTTTCTCTCCCCAGCCCTCTCCAGCTGGGTAGGTTGTGAGGCGAGGTGACGGATGCTGGGATTATCCGCACCCACCATCTACCGCCCTCACCTCTCCACAGAGCAGAACACCTCCGCTTCCCCCTGCCCCCAGTAGTGACAGTGCTCCCTGCCCCTCCTTGCGGTGACAGTGCCTGCTGCTTCTCTCACCTGCCTAGGTGTTTGCAGAACATCCTCTGCTGAAGTTCTACCCACCGAACGTGCAGAGCGGCCTGAATGCCAGCATGCTCTCTGCGGATGCAATGTCACTGGGAATCAGGATGCAGCCCAACACTGCTCTCCTCTCCCTCATCCTCATGCTAGGCACCTTCTTCATTGCCTTCTTTATGCGCAAGTTCAAGAACAGCCGTTTTTTAGGAGGAAAGGTGAGAAATTTGTGGGACCCAGATGTTAAGGACAAGGAATGTGCCAAACAAATACTGCTTCTTGCTGCAGACCTTTGTCCTCCAGAGCATTTGGACCATACCCCAAAGAAACACCAGCAATCCCTTGAATACCATGCAGAAGGGATGGTAGCCTGACCGAGGCTGCAGACCAGAGCTGGCTGTTCATGATGGTGTCTGCACTGTCTTGCTCCACTGAGCTTTGCTGAAAAGTCCTCTGGACCTTGGGAAAGCTCCATTGGCTGGATAGAAGTCTGTTAAAATAGAGTATAGGAAGAAGAGCTTACAACTTTTTCCCTTTGGTCATCTCTCTACATCCAGGGCATTTGTGTAATACCTGGAGCACCATCTGAATAGGCCAATAGGCGCAACGAGTCAGTCACTTAAGAGTGGCTGGAGGACTGTGTTATGTTATGTGGGCAGTGGGATGTGCAGCCCTATGGGTCAGAGCTGGGCTCCCTTGCCCTGCTCGTCATCAGTGCTCAGAATTGCAGTGGTGCTTGGCCCCGTATGGGGCTTCGCTTTATTGCAGGCTCCCTGTAGCAGGGTGAGTGCATGGAGCTGACGCATTCCCTTTGCCAGCAAGGGTGTTTGTTTTGCAGGCTCGGCGGATCATTGGAGACTTTGGGATCCCCATCTCCATTCTGGTCATGGTGCTGGTGGATTACACCATCACTGACACATATACGCAGGTAGGTGCCAGAGCCACCCTCAGAGCCCCTCCTTCAGCCCAGCAGTGATCCCTGCAGCACCATGGCCTGCTCTTGTGTGGTGGGCGATTTGGATTTCCTGCCTCTTTAGTCATAAGAGCACAAAGCAAACAGAGATGCTCCCCTTGTCCTTACTCCCACGCTGAAGGGAAGCTCCAAGGGTCTGGCTGAGACTGAGACCAGAGCTGCAGGGACTGGAGTGCCCTAGTAGTCCTCTGATATTCCAGCTGTTAGTAGGGTAGGCTTTAGGGGGCCAGAGAGACTCAGTGCAGTTAGTTCCTTGTTTGAAACTCCAAAAACTTGCAAACGATCAACAAGACATAAACTGGTTGGTTATACATGCTGAAGGGGGTGGTATGTAGAGTAGTTTCAGCAGGGTACTTGTCATGGATTTACTACTTAACATGTTTATAGTCTGCTTGATTGTAGGCTACTAAATATTTTGATCACTTTATCTCAAACACAATGATCTCTTTCCCAGTTTATGCACAAACTTAAATGTTAACAAACAAACCCATCTCACAGGTTTCCTTTCCTCTCCCTTTTTTAGTAGATGTGTAGTTATATCTTTGTGTTTTGGCATTTTTTTCAACTAATATCGGGGAGAGGGTGAAAAGTAGTTCCTGTTCAGCATGCAAGGTTTTTATCGACAGCACAAGGCTTAATGGAATCCAAATGCATTATTCATTTAAATTTCAATGAAAAAATCGGTTTTATCAGATGTTAGTAAAATCATGCACTTTGTTACATCCTTTTCATACCCTTCTACACTTCGACAATTAATATCAAAAGCATTCTCATTTCAGTATTAACTCAGCATATGTACAAAGCTTTCTGAGAAAACGGTACTTGGTTACACAGCTTAGCTCAAGTACAAGCATTCCAGGAATATTATTCATACTTATGCTGATTAACATAAATGCAAATCATAAACTTTCCCTGCAGTGCTCACGCAGGCAGATAGCAAGAACTGCTGTTGAGCAGCGCAGAGCCAAGAGTTCAAATGCTGGTGAACACAGGGTCGGGACAGTATACAGCTAGGAGCCTGTGTGATTTCTGATGGGAGCACAAACATGATGTTCCCTCTGAACACGATCAGTGAGGTCATTTCCAGAGAATGTGACCACTTCTGGGGTCCACACTGCAAAAACAATACTGAAAACTGTCTCAGAAAAGGCTTGGCAAGTCTGGAAAGCCACCTCGGAGAAGGGTAGGCAGTTCAGGACACTTGATTTCTCCAAGGAGAGGTGAAGGAGTGCTTTAACCATGGTCTGCAAGCACTAACATAGGAGCAAGCTTCCTTAGGGAAGATATTTCCGTGGTCTCTTGGACAAACCCCAAGAAATTCCAATAGCTGAAAGGAAATGAGACAGGCCCATGTTAGGGGACATGGGATTTTTTTCACTGAAGGGGATTGTCCATGAGAAAGTTCTGCCTGGGTCAGGGTGCCTGTTCCATCATCTGAGGTGCTCAGACCAGGGAGACCAAGAGGATCAGGGCTAGTCCTGTGTGAGGCTGTGGGTATGTATGTATTGATGAGTAACTGCTGGGTTTTGCGGCTATACCACCAGAAGCTGAATGTCCCCTCTGGTCTGTCGGTCACATCTCCTCACAAGCGTGGCTGGTTCATTCACCCCATGGGCAGCAGTGGGACCTTTCCGCTGTGGATGATGTTTGCGTCTGCCATCCCTGCCCTCCTGGTCTTCATTCTTATCTTCATGGAGACACAGATCACTACGTGAGTACCTCCTTTGCCAACGCCAACCATCACTAACACCTGGGCAAGCAGGTGCTGTGCCATTCATGTGAAGATGCGCCTGGCATCCCAGCAGGACAGCAAGGGCAAGGTCCTGGCCATTTCAGACTGTACCCTCTTGGGTTCTTCCATCATCTGTTGGCTTTCTGCCTGGTATACTGTGTGGTGGAGACCTGCCTCAGCTAAGCACAGGATGAAACCTCTAACCTGAGGTTGATGGTCACCGTCTCTCTCAGCCATCTCCTTGTTGTCCCTATGTGTGCTCTCTCCAGGGAGTGAACGTTGTCTCCAGCTGCAGTGCTGTTCCTGGGGACAGGGCTGGGCCTGTAACTGACCTAGGCTCTTTTTCCTTCCAGGTTGATTGTTAGCAAGAAGGAGAGGAAGCTGCTGAAAGGCTCTGGCTTCCACCTGGACCTGCTGCTCATTGGCACTATGGGGGGGCTTTGTGCACTGTTCGGGCTGCCCTGGCTGACTGCGGCGACGGTGCGCTCCGTCACTCATGTCAACGCCCTGACAGTCATGAGCAAGGCCATTGCACCTGGGGAGAAGCCCAAGATCGAGGAGGTGAAGGAGCAGCGTGTGACTGGAGTGCTTATTGCTGCCCTTGTTGGTGAGCCTCTGCTTGGGTGGAGGAGTTGAGGGGTGGGGAGGTCAGGGCCCACCACTTGAATTTCCTGGCAGTGCCCCTGCCCACAGGCCAGCCTGTGCTCTGCCCACCTGCTGCAGGACTGCCCCCACCTATGCTGAGCTCTCCTGGCAGCCTTCGGTACCCCCCATGGTCAGTCCATCTCTGCAACCCTTCCAGCTAGACGCCTCTGGAGCTTCCTTTCCCTTGCACCCTGGGTCAGACAGAGAGGAGGCAGGAGAGGGACAGAGGCTGAGGTGCCTTGTGGAGGGGCGGTGTGGGACACACCATGCCCTGAGCTCTGTCTGTGCAGGTCTGTCCATTGTGATGGGGAACATGCTGCGGCAGATCCCGCTGGCTGTGCTCTTCGGCATCTTCCTTTACATGGGGGTTACATCGCTCACTGGCATCCAGCTCTACGAGCGGCTGCTCCTGATCTTCATGCCGTCCAAGCACCACCCTGACCACATCTATGTTGTCAAGGTGAGAGAAGGCAGGTTGCGAGGAACCAGGTAATGAGGAACAGAGGAGGAAGAGTCAGACGAGGGGAGGATGGTGTGTTGCTAGAGGGATGCTTGGCTTGGTGACCTGCCTTGGCTGCAAGCCTGTGCCAAGAAGTAAGTGCAAGCCGTACACAGAGGTGATACAATGCTGGGATGGCGTGCTGGTAGGCTGTGCACAGGAGTGTCTTGCCAGGATATTGTTATGGACAGACTGTTTGTTTACAGGAGCAATGCATCTCTTGAGCGGGTGTCGGGACATTGCACTGCTAGGTGGATACATAGGTTGCACAGAGGCTGATGTGTTTTGGAGTTCTACTTTGCTGTGGAGTACAGGCAGGGAGAGCATGCAGCAGTGTTGTGTTACTGTGCTGTGCTGTGCAGGAGGGTTATGTTTTGTCAGTTGGGTCTTCATTAATCTGTGTGGAAGGGTAATGTGTTCTCAGGCTGGATTTATCTCCCTAGGTGAAGACCTGGAGAATGAATCTCTTCACCTGCATTCAACTGGCCTGCATTGTGCTGCTCTGGGTGGTAAAATCTACGGTGGCATCCCTGGCCTTCCCCTTTGTCCTGATCATGACAGTGCCATTGCGACGCTTCGTGCTGCCCCGCTTCTTCCATGACAGGGAGCTCAAAGCGGTAAGCAGATAACTGTCCTCACAGTGTACCTTGCAACACTGGATTGAGGTTCAGGAGGTTTGACAGACTGAAAGGCTGGGAGATCCTGGGCTGCAAAAGCCTTGGCTTTCCCTGCTGTTATCAGGGGGTCTTTTGTTCAACAGCAGTAGTGGGGTGGATGGCTTCCTCAGAGCTTGTAGCCCTGGGAGTGCAGTGTGGGATGGATGGGCACCCGAGGGCAAGGAGACAGAAGATCCTACCACACAGAGGCGTGGAAAAAGGGTTTCCTCTTCCATCCTCCTCCCCATTTATGGCTTATTTATACAGAGACACCCCATTTCCCCAGAGACAGCAGCAAGGACAGCCCAGCAGCACACCAGAGCCTGTGGCTGCTTGGCACAGGAGCACATAATCACAGTGCCAGGGTGCTGGCAGCTCCTCTGCTGCTGCCAACATCCTGAGCCTCTGTTGGAGAGCAGCCTGGAGCCTGCCAGCAGGGCAGGAGGGAGGAGCTGCTGTGCTGGACAAAGCCCCAGTGATGGGGCACTGTCAAACAGGAACACTTACAAGAGAGAGCATCAGACTGGGGACACATGGGTGGGCATGAGGGGCAAAAAAGGGGCCTGTTGGAAAGGGAAGGAGCAAGAGCTTTGGTCTTCCCAGCGCAGCCCAGCTGCCTGGCTCGCGGTGCACTGATCCCTCCGTGCCAGGCTTGATCCTGCGCTGGGGGCGGCTGTGGCCTTCAGAGCCCGGTCTCTGCCTCTCCCCAGTTGGACTCAGAGGATGCGGAACCGAACTTCGATGAAGACGGCCGGGACGAGTACAACGAGCTGCATATGCCTGTGTGAGCTGGGAGCTGCCCTCCCCACTCATGGGACAGGCCACTCATGCCTGCTCATCCCTCCCAAGGACTAACTGGAGACTTGCCATGAGTCACGCAATGTCTTGCCTGGACCAACAAGTGGCGGTTCCATAGCCCCGCAGTAGGCAGCCCCACCTCCTGCTGCCCCATCACTTGCTCAGCAGAGGCTGTGAGTCTCTCTCCTCTTGGACCTGGCGGGCTGAGAGATGCCTCTCACATCCCCAAGCTGTGTGGGTCCCAAGTGCCCGTGGGTCAGGGGTCTGCCCCATCTCTTCTGGAGGCAGCCTGTGCCTGGTCTCCAGGTGGTGAAGGGGAGCTATTCCGGCTGGTGCCACTGTGTCCCCCTCTGCTACCATGAAGCTTGGGTGTCTCAGCACCATGTGCCCCCGAGCAGTCACAGGGATGGGCTGATGCTGCCTGCAGACAGCCGTTAGGTTTCTCACAGGCCAGCAGCCTCCTTGCTCAGCTGGCAGATGTCTTGCTCCTGCTCCCTCTGCCCCTCTTCCAGGAGGCCTCACGCTGGGCCTGTGCTATAGCCCCTGGCCCCCGCGGGGCTGCTGCAGCCTGGCAGATGGGCAAAGAGGGACCAGCACCATGGCCCTGTCCTTGAGACCATCGTCTGTCCAGTCACCCTCTCACAGGACTGTTTTCAGCTCCTGCTCAGCATGGGGGAGGCTGTTTGCTTCCATCCAGTTTTCCCAACCCTCTTCCCAAAGGAAAACTGCACCAGGAGGGGAGACTGGGAACAAACAAGTATCCTGAAGCCTTGAGTGCCTGCCCTCTTGCAGGGACTAAGAGGAGTCCTGTGTCATTCTGCACCTCCACCAAGGTTGCAGGGGTAAAAACTCATCACAGGGCTGCATCCCAGTTCCTGATCCCCATGTTCCTATCCCTGAGACCAAACCCTATACAAGAGATGTAGTGCTGGAGCACAGAACAGTCCTTTGGGTCCCCTCCTTTTCCCTGTGCAGTGATCCACTGGGTCTGGCTCCCTGCAGCCATACAAAGAAGTCACTGAAACCCCCAGCCCCAATTCTGCTGCCACACCAGGGTGACCTTTCATGTCCAGGGCTGCCCTCCAAGTGGGAAGGAGCAGCATGCAGCATGCCCAGCACAGCCCCCGTCACCTCTGGGCAGCTCCGAACATCTTTCCGCCTAGCTGGGCTGTCCCTTGGGGTCACCCTGGGCTGGCAACCCTCATTCAGAGCTGCCTCAGAAACCGCTGTCGGTGCCCCTGGCGGCTCTGAGGGTGGTGCCAGAGGAGATGGCACCCCAGCCTCTCCCTGATGGTTGGAGCTGGAGTGGCCTTCTGGAGGAGGCTGGGATGCCCACTTCATTATTGGATTTGGGGCAAGCTGCTGGTCCGGTTCCCACGTAGCAGCCTGGCTCCTGCGAGAGATGGTGGGTGCTTCATTACCAGGAGGGTCTGGCACCTTCCCCAGGAGGCTGCAGAAATATCCCACCAGAGAAACCTCCCCCGCAGCAGGTTCCTGCCCCACAGCCTGGCCCCCTGCAGGGCCCCGGGGCAGAGAGACAGTGTCTCTGTGTGTCTGTGGCCGTGTGTGTCCTGTCCTCCCCATGTAGTGTAGGAGGCCTGTTGTCGCTGTGCATTGTGACTCCTCTGACTGTAGTGGAAACAGCTACACCAATAAACTCTTCACAGGAACCATGTCTGGCTCTCTGCTTTTATTTGTTAATTGGCAATAAATTGAATTCATTGAAATTCCCTGACAGAAAACTGTTTCCTGCCCGTGACAGCAGCCAGTGAGGGAGCAGGCCCCAGCTGAAATGGGGACTGTCAGCTTGTCACCCACCACCGGCACGGAGATGGGCTCTCCACCACCATCACCAAGCAGGCTGGTTACTGTGGGCCTGGCTGGAGCCCCCATGCTTGGTGCTGGAAGCGGGAGGCTGAGCCCCATATTTAACCAGAAACGCATGGTCGTGCCTGCTTGCATCCATACACTTGTGAATGCGTGTGCCTCTGTGCTCAGCAGTGATCTGTGCCCACCTCCTTACCCAGCCTGTAGCCACACGCTGAATGGCAGGGCCACGGGCTGAGCATGGAAGAAACATCTCATTAAACATGCGTTCCCTCCACGCTTCTTCCCAAGCCGAGCTGAGTGTGGTCCCCCTGACCTGCTGGCTGCCTGCAGCCCATGCGTTGATGGGTTGGATGTCCTCCAGTCGTGTTCTCCTGTGAGCTGCTGCTGTGAGTAGGCAGTGGTCCCACCTCCCATGGTGACAGTCACTGGCTGCTCCTGGGGCTGGCTGCTGCTGTGGGGCACGTGGCAGAGGGCTGAGCCCACCCAGGTGCAGGGCTGGTGGCCATCCTTCCAAGCCGGGCCCACTGCAGGATGGGCAGTGCCTGGCCTCGCAGCATTCTCTCCAGGTCTCGGCAGCGCTGCTGAACCTACAGGAGAAGGAAGCAGCACAGGTGCCCAGCTCCTGAGCATCCAGGTGGGCTGGATGAGAGCATCCACAAATGTTTCCTGCAGGCTGCTCCACCATGTTAGGGAACACTCCCTTTCCCGCTCCCCACTCCATGGCTCTCCTTCCTCTCACCTGAAGCCCAGGACCACCCAACGGGCCATTGGTTTGGACTTGAGAGGTTATGGCTTTACCCAGTCCCAAGGATCCGTGTCTCCACACGTTTATCCAGCCCTTTCCATGCAGCTCCCCTGCCTGCGGCAGTGCCCCCACTCTCACCCTGGGACACGGGGCAGGGAGCACGAGCAGAGCGAGTGCGTGCCCCTTACCGCATCGATCCTCCGGATGAGGATGGGGCTGACCTCCAGCTCCAGCAGCCAGTCTGCCTCCAGGATGCTGTGGTGGTACTCCTCCAGCTCCAGGCTCTTCTGCAGCTCCTCAGCCAGGGCAGCCTGGTGCCGGTGATCTCCCGTACCCAGGCTTTGCTGCAGCCAGGCCAGCTCCATCCCCTTGCCCTGCTGCTGCAGGTGCAGGGTGCGGATGCGCTGGGCAATATGACACATCTGGCCATGCAGGGCGGCTGCCCTCTCTCTGCGGTGCAGCAGGGCCAGCAGCTCCTCCTGGCTCTCCTGCAGCTGGGCTCGCAGCACCGCAGCCCTGCCACCTGCACCCGAGGGCTGCAGAGGGACCAAGAGGTCAGGCAAGCCCAGGGAAGAGCCAGGCTGCTGGGTGCCCCTGCCACACAGTGGGGGCTGCACAGTGCTGGGAGCCAGCCCTGCTCTGCCCTGTGCTGGTGGCTGCTGTGACGGTGATGGAGATGGAGATGGTGGCAGGGAGAGGCTGTACCTGCTGCGGTGGAGATGGACCCACTGCTGGGCAAGCTCTGCTGTGGCCAAGCTCTGGTGAAAGACATCAGGGACCAGCCGCAAGACCTTCATGAAGGGCCCCACACCAGCAAAGCCACACAGGTCATGGAGGCTCTGGGGGCTGAAGACCTGCTCATTGAGGGGCCCTCCCTGCAGCAGCAGCCCCCAGTTACGACGGTGGGCAAAGAGCTGTGCAGCCAAGTGCGGGATGGATGCCAGAGGGGACTGCTGGGTGGGGGGGGCAGCTGGCTCCTCGTGCATGTACAAATTCTCACAGAGTGGGACCACCACCCTGGTGTCAAACCTCTCCTTCAGCATGGTCAGGTACTGCAGGTAGGAGGCCAGCCACCCCACATAGGTGGCCACACCGGGGCTGGGTGAGCTGGGCTGGTGCTGGGCAAGCCTCTGCAGGTGCTGCCAGCTCTCCACCTGCCCTGAGGGGCTCTGTGGCAGCACCAGCAGCAGTACATGATACAGACGACGCAGGTCAAAGTTCTGCTGACATCGCTGGACATGCCTCGTGAAGGCACTGATCTCCCCTTCAAGGGCAGAGTAGAGGGCCTCCATGGGCAGCCACAATGATGGAGAGGAGGCAGCCGGGATCACAGCTCACCACACGGTCCTGTGCTCCAGATACACTGGAAAACACACTGCACCTGGAGGCAATGCACAGGCTGGTGCAGGCAGGATTGCTGTGGGGGCTCAACCAGCAGATGATGCTACCCAAGGCTGGGGTGCTGCTTTGAAGGTTGGGACACCTGTCCAGCTTGGATGAGTCTGTCCTGGTTGCTCTGCTGGAGAGGAGACAGCAGGTGTGTGGGGAGGAGGGCAACAGGGGTGGGCTGGGGAAGGCATGAGGAAGCTACAAGGGGTGAGCTCAGTCTAGTACCCCCACTTTTGTGGCACCAGAGGAGAGGTTTCTGAGTGCTGCCACACCAGGAACATGATGGACCACAAAATGCCAGCATGATGCAGGGAGAGTAGCGGAGAGGCTGCCTGCAGCGCCAGGGGATGCTGCTGCAGGTAGGGGGAGAATACTCTGGGTACCTGCAGCCCTCCAGCTGCCTGGGGGATGTTCTGGTATGGGGCAAGTGTCCTCCTGCTCCCTGCACTCTGACCAGCAGTTTGTACCATCTCTTTGCTGTTTGAGAAGAGGTTTATCTTTATGAAAATAAGCAGCTACCCTTGCCTGTCTGGAGAACTAAAAATAGGTCTGTTCCCAAAATTATCAACTGTATTATTTTAAAACATTGTGTGTTCAGTTAAACTATCTGGGTTTCTGTTTCTGCCACCCGGGTTCAAGTACACTTAAGCTATCATTTCCAGTTATTTTTATTCTCTGCAGCCAGGAGGGGCTGGCACATCTCAGTGTTGAGATACCATTTGCACACAGTCACGCAACTGTGTGGCTTGGAAGTTAAGGAAATTGCTAGCTAGAACCATCCCCATGACAAAACTGGGAACCAGTGCTGCTAGCAAAGTTTCCCCTTTGCCCTGTATATCTGGAATTCTTTGCCTGGGCTTTTCAGTCATTCAAACGTCATTAAAATAAATTAAAAAAATCCTTTTTCCTTCCCCATTAGGAGGGTTTTGCAAGCTCTGACCTGGCAGGGGCAGGTAAAAACGCATGGACCGTTCCTTGCACTATGGGCTGGCGGGGGTGAGAGCAGCTTTGGTTGCAGTCGCCTTGCCCAGCAAGTGTCTGCAATTGGGTTTGTTCAAATGTGAGTTGCACCAGTCTGGTGAGAACAGAGCCAATGCTGAGGGCATGAAGCCCCAGAGACCAGCTAAAGAGCAGCCCCAGCTGACAGGCGCCAGGGTCTGGCTGGCTGTTTTAGCTGCTGAAGACTGCCAGTGAGTGCTGCTGAGCACTGGTGACCCCGCATATGCCTGCTGTGGCTCCAGCCCCATGCTCTCTGCCCCCTCCTGCCCTCCATTCACCTCCCCTCTGCATCACTCAAAAGAAGGACTCACCGCCCCCAGGAGAGGCACCAGGAAGAGGAGAAAGGGCTGAGCTGGGCCCTGCTGCCTGCCAGGGGAGGAACCTGCCCTCCCTGCCCACAGACACAAACCTTCCTCCCCATGGGAACGACAGGTTTGGACATGTCCCTCACACCAGAGCCAGCCTTTTCCAAAGCCAGTCGTTGGCCCCACAGGCATTGCCACAGAGCTACAGGGCAGAGATGCAGCTCCCTCCAGCCCCTCTCCCTCACATAGATCTTTGCAAAGGACACTTCTCTCGCATGGATGCCCGAATCTTGGGCACAGGCTTGGCTAGCACAGTTCTTCAATACAGGTGAGTACTCCTGTGCACGGCCCCGAATTTGTCCCGAAGGCTTGTCTGGCCTTGGCAAGAAAGAGGATTGACAAACTTGGGTGGTTTGCTGCCTGCCTGCTGCGCTGTGCCCCTGCTCTGTCGCTCCCTGTGTACCATCCCTGCACCTTCAGCTCTCCGTCTCTCTGAGGTGCCTGTGCTGGGACTGTCTGCCATAGGGACTCTTAAGAGAAGTAAATGGTCTCTTGAGGGAGTGACATGGGGAAATGGGAGCAAATCCTTTGTTAGTAACCTCTACAGGGACAGCATCCCTGGAACCGCTGTCTGACCCCAACAGCTCCCCTTCCACCTCCATGGGGCTGCCCATGGCAGTGGGAGCCTCGGCCATGGTATTTCAGCCTGCTCAGCGAGCTGCCCGGGGCTGCGCCCAGCCCTCCTGTCTTGCGCCAGGACCCTGTGGGGAGGGAGCCAGGGGCTGCTGGCTGGGAGTGATTCAATGAGGACAGCACTGGGACATTTCTGTGCCTGTGCAAGGTTCCCCTGTCCGGGTGCACACTTTCGGTTGGGGTGCACCTACGCACGCACCGCCAGGCTTTGCTGTGGGTGGTTCACATGAACTCCCCTGTAGAGAGGGCACTGCAATGCTGCTGTAAGGTCAGGATGGGGACGGCTTAGCCTGAGCTCTGAAATATGGCTGCTAAAGCTTCTTCCTTGTAGGGAGCGTAGGGATGTGGGCTGGCACCCATAGGTGTCTGCCTTGCTCAGGTGGCCATGCAGGAGCTGGAGCAAGGAAAAGTGCTGAGCACCAGCGTTGCACAGCAACCCCCATCACTTCTGTCATGTTGCTCTGTGACCTCCTGGGCCACAGGCTGCCAGATGCGACCTTGTCACTGAGCAGGATGGAAGGGTAATTTTCTTTTTGTGACTTCTGCAGAGAGGGGAGACCTTGTGGTCTCTGCTGCAGGAACCCATCTGGATGATTGCCTTCATCTATCAGCCCAGTGTCCCTGGGGGATGACCCCCCCTCCAGCACGCAGTATACAGCAACATCGTCAGGGGCTGGAGAGGCTGGGGAGTGGCCGGCTCTGGCTGTGACAAGCTCTTGTCTTCAGCAAGTACATATGGCCAGAAGCTGGGTCCGGTTCCTGATGCTCTGAACTGGGGCTGCACTTGCTTTTTGGCCCTGAAACGGACCTCAAAACTGGGTGCTCTGGCAGACAGGAGGTGTTAGCACAGCCTCGCTTGCTCCTTGGGTTTGCTAACCCAGTAGCCCATCATTGTAGACTGCTTCCTGGGGACTTATAAGGGGCATACACACCAAAGCAGGGCAGGGATTTGCATCGGTTTGGCTGCAGGTGCACAGCAAGGAGAAGAGCACTCTCCTTTAGCGTAGAAATGATTTTGCAGGCTGAAGCTGAGCAAATGAGATCAGGAAGAGGAAATGTACTGAGCTCCAGCTGCCAGCACCCATCAGCAGACCTTGGCCACAGCCAGGAGTAATGATATGACACCATTTAACCTCCTTCCTTGCTTGCCTGGGTTTATCGTGCAGCCAGAGACAAAAAGCTACCGGTAGATGGTAAACCAGCCCAGTCTGGGAAATGCCTGCACCACAGCTGGCTGACACACTTTCTACAGCATGAATCCCGTAGTGATGGTTTCTGCAAGCAAAGCCCTGCTTAGATATTTGGTTGAGCAGAATCCACAAGGCTGTTTGTAACAGAGCCATCTGTAACCTCCACAGCATCACACCGTTAATAGCAAGGCTTGGTCTGGGTCAAACAAAAGCAGGGCAGGCTTAATAGGAGAGGAAATTAGGTGGATGCGCTTGGCTGGCCTCATCCCCACATGTTCCTACTGTAATTATAGCCTTGTGCAGCTCAGCTCTCTTATTCTCGCCGCCAGGACTGCATTTCTCATGACCCAGGTGTAAAAAAGCCACACGAGGATATGATCTGGCCCCAAGAAACGCTGTGGCAGCACGAAGTGTGCAGTGGCAGGGAAATTTGGCTTGTTGCTGCTGGGAGCTGGATATATGGCCTGGGATGTGGCAGGGGAGGGAGGGAAGGGTTGGGCAGGAGGGACAAGACCAGGACCCCTATCTGCAGAGAAAGCTGGTGATACCTGATTATGGGTTTGGTCCGTCCAGCATGGCCAAGTGCAGGCAGGGCTGGTAAAAAGTCACAGCTAGTGCTGGTCCCAGTGACACAGCTTGGGAGGATGCTTCGGAGGCCAAGGGGTGGCTCACGGTGACAGTGGGGTGCATGTTCCCAGCATCCACCCTCTGGGCCCATCTGCTACAGCTCTCTGCTCTTGTGCTCAGGCTGAAAATTAAGAAGAAATCCTCTTTTCCTGACATACGGGGAAAGGACAGCCCTGGAGGCCATTCCTGTGCCTGGATGGGATAGAAAGCTTTTCCTGCTGTGGTCAGACTAAGCAGGGGTGCAGCCATCCTTGGCCTAGGCTCTGTAGTGTGCAAAAGCAGTGCTCTGCCTTGCAGCGAGACAGCCTCTCTGCTAGTGGTGGCTGAAGTGAGACAGGAGCCAGCAGGGTGCCCAGGACAGATAAACAACCCCTACCCTGGCATTGTCCCCCCTTGTCAGGAGGGCTCCCCCTCACACTCCTGCTCTCTGGGGGAGCAGGTGTCACAGTGCTTGGTGTGACCCTGTGAAAGCCTCTCCAGGCAGCTTTAATCACATTCCTCTGGAGCAGAGACACATCTGGTACAAACATGATCCTGTCCCTAAGGAGCTTGTGCTAATTCTTGCCACAGAGTCCTAGAGCAGACCCAGGCAGGGAGAGCTTTGGCATGGCTTTGATTGCTACCATCTTCATCTTGCAGGGGATGGGGCTGGCTTGCGAGCAGTGGGGCAGGAGGAGAGGTCTGCAGCTTCACGCTGAGTTCAGGCAGTCCGAGCCTGAGCTGGCCTGATGGGACCCCCCCCAGGTCTGAGCTGTGGCCAGGCTCCCCACAGGCTGGAAATGAGAGGAGGGGGGAACTGCCCTTTTCAAGAGCCGATTTTTAAGGCGGTTTCAAGCAACTGTGAAACTGGAGCAAGGAGGGGGCCAGAGCTGCAGGGTCAATGCACGCCTTGCTGTTTGTCCCCTTCCCCTCGCACACGTGCTGCTTGTGTTGGGTGAGTGCATCAGTGTCTGGTGCTCTGCCACAGTCAGGCTACTCCTGCAAGGGGACAGGCTTGATTTTTTGATTACTGCTTCCCAGTAATTCTCCCCTTTTGGAGAACCCTCTTATGGCTGCCCTGTGCTGTGGGCAAGGTGGGATTTGGTGGCCCTGGCAAAGCAGCAGGGCCTGGTGGTGGGGGCTGCAATGGTGGCAATGCACGGCAGAGCACAGGTGCCCTCCTCCGGCATCTGTGCCTCTCTGTGCCTCCCGCTGGGTCCAAGGTATCATGCTGCTGGATCTTCTGAGTGAGATCATCCCAGGGATGATGGCAGAGGAGATGAGTTCCCCACCCTATGAGCGCAGCTCTGAGGAGCCATTGGGGAGGTGGCACCTGTAGCAGAGGTGTCACAGCTCATTCCTTTGCAGGCGATGGGAGAGCAAGCCTGGCAGATGTTCTCTGCCTGCAGTGGGAACATGCTGGCCTGCCCGCCTCCCAGCCGTGTGCCAGACCCGTGGCAGAGGAGGAAATTAGGATATTGTCTGCTGTCCAGGAGGAATTCCTGCCTCGGCTTGTTCCTGCCAGTCCTCCGCCGACCTTCGCTTGGTGTGGAAAGCCCAGCAGGAAGCTGACTCACTGTCTGCTGCCGCCAGGACTGGGTGCGGGGCCCTGCTGCCTGCAGTACCGGGGGCTGCTCCTTTCGCGGATGCAAGTACAGCACATCGCCCAGACCCCCTGGCATCCGCCCACCCCGGCTCTCCTCTGCCAGAGCCCAGCTCTCCGCCATCAAGCAGAGAACAGCCGTGGCACCCTGGCTCCTGTGCCATCTGCAGTTGGGCTGACAGGAGGGCTGGGAGCTTGCCGGGTTGCTGGCATTGCTAACGAACACATGGGCAGTGACTGTGCCAGTCCCAGGGCAGCAGGCAGCCTCGAGGTGGGCAACGGGACTGATGGGCTGGAGAGGGGTCCCAGGCTCTTCCTGCATGGTGAGGCCCCTGCAAGCCCTTGCTGACTGCTTCGCGTTCATCATGTTGCTAATGTGGCAGTCAGCCCTGGAGCTGCCGGGGCTGGCAGAGGTGAGGTGCCAGACATGTCGTGATGGCAGTGTCCGAGCAGCTAGCGATGGTGAGTCAGCATTCACCTACTTATCAAAGCTCTGTGAAGAAGCAGATGTTTGTAGCCACCCATTTCCAGCCAGCAGCACTTAGAAAGAGTTCAGAGACATCGCTGTTTCCAGCTGGGCTGTATGAATGTAGGTCTAGCGACTTAATCCCATGGCAGAAAGGAGAAAATACCTGGCATAAGCTTCTTATCAAGTTTCTTGCCACCTTTCCTACTAGGCTGATAGAGCACAGGGCTTACAGCATCAGTCACTGCTGCTCTGTTTGAGGAGTCCCATGTTTATTGCCTGGATAGTTTGGAAAGCTACTTTGTTCTGAAGACTGGCTTGAGCCACCTTCTTCTTCCCTCTTAGAAGGCGTCACTGGACAGTAGTGTTAATATTAAAAACCTTGTCTTTTGAAACTTTAGTTCCTTACCCTGGGCTTTCCAGGCCCTGTTAGCCCCCTGCCTCAGAGCTGCAGAGAGGTCTGTCAGACTGGAACAGCAACTGCTCCCTCACAGCCCAGTAATACGTGTGCTGCACCACTGTCACTGTGCTGAAAACTGCAAAGTTAGGGGCTTAGAAATGTTTTCCATGGTGTGTGTGGAAACACAACCTTGCAGCACCCTCTGGGAGCTGATGAACAGGAAAGGGAAGGGGAGCTCACAAGGACTCTGGCCTGGGAAACAAGGGTAAGGTGCTGAGTTTATGAGTGCATTTGGGTTGCCTGGTGTGTTTGCTGGGAATAGGTTTGCCACTCCATTGCCAGACCTCCCTTGACATCCGGCTGTGAGGGTCATGCCTTGATGGGCAACCCAGCCCTGGATGACAGGAACCTCTGACAAAGCTTATCCACTGGAGAAGTCTGAGAGGGGACATGGGGTGCTGGAGATGCCTGCCAGTGGAGATGATTGGCAGGCAGGCAGAAGTAAAGGAGTGGTGTGCTTCTCAACTTTCCCATGGCTGTGAGGAACTCCACAGCCTGCTGGTCACCACCTAGAAGAGAGAAGGTGAACAGCCAAAATGGTTTGCAGAAGCAGCAATAGCAGGAGAGCAACCGTCCTCCTGTGGGGACAAGGCTGGCCATGGCAGAAGCAGCCTGATGACAAATGTGTGGCTGCAGAGAGCACTGTCAAGGACACTGTTGAGTTGATCTAATCCCCTTCACTAACAGGGTAATTGGCCTTGCGGATAGAAGTATTAGATGTGAGATAAGGACTGTAGTCAGGCTTCTGGCGCTGTCTTGCTGATGTTTTCATAAGACAGGGAAAGTGGTATAGATTAAGCTAATCCAGTACAAGTACAGAAGAGGCTGGAGAGTCATGCCCAGGGTAGCTCCCAGTGACCTGGTATCAAAATGGAAGACGAACTGACAGCAACTGCTGTATTGGGAAACCTTAGCCAGATAGTGAAGGTGGAAGAGGCTGGTGGGGGTGGTCATCACAGGTTAGACAGTGACCGAGGTGTGACTGTCTTGTGGCAGAGGTTGGACAAGACGCTGCCATCTCCCTCAGAACCCTCCCTATGTTTTAAACAGTTTAAAAAGCACATTACTGACAAAAATAACCAAAACCAAAAACTTGTGGTGCCCCTCTCCCCACACCCACTAAATATCCTTTCTTTCAGAATAAATAAATAATTTCTTACTGCAAGAAACACCGTCACAGTGCAGGTACCCAGCTATGATCTGGCCACACTTCTTTGACAGACTTCACCCAGCCCCTTGCTCTGCGCCAGATCTCGGAGACGTAACTATGCAGCTCTACCAAGATCCCCGTTAATGGTCCCTCTCACTGTGTCGTGCTACGATGACCTGCCGAAGGGACCCAAACCCAGAATGTTTGCTGTTCCAGATGACATCGGTTGTCCTGCCGAAGCCGGCCCTCGGCTGCTCCGGCTGTGCACAGAGCTGGCGCCCCTTCCCCGCTGCCCGTCCGCGGGTGGCACCGGCCGCTCGGGCTCAGCCGGCCCCTCCCGCACCCCAGGCCCTTCTCGGCATCTCCCTCCCGAGATGCTGGCGCCGCCGCAGCCAGCGCCACCCGCTCCGCTGCTCCCGCACGCTCCGGCAGGCACCAGGCCGGCCGGCCCCGCCGCAGCCGCAGCCGCAGCCGCAGCCGAAGCCGCAGCCGCAGCCGCAGCGGCCGCGCTGCCCGCGCCCCGGAGCGGGGCGGAGCGGGGCGGAGCGGGGCGGCCCGGCCGCTCCCCGCTGCCCGCGGCCGGCGAGGCGGAGCCAGCGCGGCGCGGGGCCGGCGAGCCGTGCCTGCCCGGCCGCGGCGATGCGGCGCTGAGAGCCGGCCGGCAGCGCTCCCTGCGCGGCGAGAGCGCCGATGGACGCCTCCCTCTGCCAGGTGGGCAGCGGCGGCGGCGGGGCTGCTCGGCCCGGCCCGGGGCTGGGGGCGCGGGCGGGCGGCGGCCGGCGGGGCCGGGTGCCGGGGCGGGACGAGCATCGGAGCGCCGTGCCCGGGCTGGGGGCCGCCGGGCGCTGCCCCGGGCCGGCTGCGCCCCTGGAGCCGTGGGACGCCACGCTCCCCGCGGGGCTCGCCGCGGCCCCGCTGCCCCTCGCCCGGGCAGCCCCGGCTGCGCTTTGCTGGGCGCCGAGGGGCGGCGGGTCGTGCCCCAGCGCTCCCGGGAGCACCCAGCGCGGCACCGGGAGCCTGGCGGGGCTGCGGGGGCAGAGCCCGAGCGGAGCGCGGTTCCAGCGAGCCAGGCTGAGGGCTGCTCGCGGGAGGAGAGGATTTGTCGCAGGATAGTCATGGCTGCCCAGAGACGGCTCGCCGGCTGCTTTGATCCCCTGGAGCGACTGAAGGGTCCGGAGCCAGCCCCTGCCTGTGTGTGCGTGTCGCAGCTCGCCTCTCCGCACGTGGCACCGGGCCACGGCCGAGCCGGTGAGGAACGTGCAGCGGGAGGCAGCGTCCGCCTCAGCCCCCTGCCTCCCGGTGCTCTGCCCGGTCACCTCCTCGCCGGCGGGCAGCGGGCTCCTTCGGGGCCAGGCTGCCGTGAGCCGCGGGCTCAGCTCCCGCGCCCTGCCCTTGGGTGTTTGCAACAGCCGGGTCGGGCATTGTGCTGCTCAGGGGGTGCGGGGGGAGTGATGTGCAGCCTTAATGCACGTGGCCCGGTGCTGTGCACACCCCAGACCCCCCCAATATTCTCTCTGCCTCTTTCCTTGTCTGAGCATGCACGGGTTTCCAGCCCAGCCTGATGCTGCCTTTGCTTGTGAGGGGCAATGGGGTGCAAGGCTGGGGCGGCCCTCGCTGGCCTCATGGGCAGCAGCGGGTACCCATGACATGGGCAGTGGGCACGGCAGGCACCGTGAGGTGACAGGGCCATCCTGAGGTCTGCGGCTGAGCCCTGAAAGCCTCCTGTTTGGGGCCAGGGGCATCAGCTATCCACTGCACTTGGACCCTGCGTTGGTGTCCCAGTGCCTGGCCGTTGCCATGTCCTGGTCCTGAGTGCGGCGGGGGGAACTGGCAGCCTCCTGGGAGCAGCCCAGCGTCTGTGGGCTGGAGCAGCTGATGGGCTCAGGTCTGTCCCCTCCCTGGTGAAGCACTTTCTTTATCAGAACAGATGCTTTCCTAGATCTGGCCCCAGAGGAAGGAGTGGCTGCCCTGGGGACTGTTCGGCTGGGGCTGCCCTGTGGCATGCGCAGCACATCGCTAGGGATCCTTTCAGCCATTAACTGATTAACCTGCTGCTCCTGGAAGCCTGGGCCGCCTCGTGTCTAATCGGATGGAAGCCAGGGTTTCCCAAAGGGCCATTTCACCAGAGCATTTGTGCCCATCCTCTCTATCATGAGGAACCTCCTGGCTTCTTGCAACAGGAGTAGCCACCAAAGAGCCTGAGGCACCTGATGGGACTGGGAGGCTGGAGAGGGGATGCCCAGAGGTGCGTGTCTCAGCAAGTAGCACCCAGCAGAGGACAGCCTGCATTGTCCAACTCCACTTGTCCAGGCGTGATTCTGCCAGTATCTGGAGAAACAGGGATTTCCAGGGAAGGGCTGAGGGGCAGTCGTGAAGCCAGAGGCTCTCACATCTCTGTTACAGAGGCTTATCTCTCTTTTTGATCATGTGGGCTTAAACCCTGGTGAAGCAAGGTGTCCAAGGCTGGAGAGCTGGCGTGAGCATGTGTGGGAAAGCACCAAGCTTTGCTTTGCAGGAAAGGCAGTGGGGGTGGGAGAGAGGGAACTGGCTTCCCCAGAGCGGGAATGTTTGGCATTTGCTGCACCCCCGCCACTCTTCCTCATTCTCCATGGGGGGTTCTTGGTGGGAGGGCAACCCTTGAGCAGAAGGGAGTTGCTCCACCTCTTTCTGCTGCAGCAGAAGCCAAGCTTCTCCCTGGGGATGCATGTAATCCCTTACAATGAATAGCTTAAACCCTGGTGTGTTGTTGGTCTTGCCTTAGCAGGCTGCCATGCTGTGCTTGCAGCATTTAGATGCCATGCTCAGCAATGTGGTCAGTGTCTGAGGTTAGGTGGGGATGTCATGGGGCTTCCCAGCTTCGCTGGTTCCTCCCTCGGCATGCCTGAGACCAAAGGAGTTCCTAGTCTTTGAAGTTTATCTACGATAGGTGGTTTAGTGATGGGTTCAACCTACTTATTGTCCTGGCTCTGCCAAAGGGGTGGAATAGTTTTGGCAGGTTGTGCCAGATTGACGCTGCTGAAGGGCCTCCTATATGCCATGCCCTCCTCTGACTGCTGACCCCAGGGACAGCAAGCTGGCAGGGTGTGTGCTGCTGCTGCCACCCTTCCCCTGCGGCATCCCAAGTCAGCCAGATTAGAAAGCCTTCATCCTCAGCAAGTGGCACAGCACAAAGATGTGTGCCTCTGCCATCTGAGGTCTGGTGTGCAGCATGGCTCAGAGATGCGACGAATGACGCTTTTGCTCCAGCTGGGTATGAGCAGAGGGAGCCGAGGTGTGTGAGCTCCACCGTCTCCTTTCTTGGCTGCTGCAGTGAGTCCTGTGCCCAGACAGGGAGGAGGGGCCCCGGAGGCCAGGGCTGTGGCGCAGTGACGGATGATGGCTTCCCTGCGTGTCTGGAGTGTGGGCAGGATGTGGGGTGACACAGAGGATGTGACTCGCTCTCCAATTCCCCCTGAGGAGCAGAAATGTTGTGGCCAGGGTTAAAGGAGACACTTCTCCCATCCCATCCCATCCCTCTGCTCTCCAGTTGAAGTGACCAGCTGGCACAGCCCCATGGTCAGTCTGCACTGAGCATCATCTAGTGGAGCCACAGACACCCTTCTCCTTCTGCTCATGTGCCACTGGCCCAGAAATGCTGGCATTTTAAGTATTAAACAGTTTTCCTCATTGCTGTTTTGGTGAACTGCAATGCTTTTTCATCTGTGTTGTAAAATAACCCGCCCCAGTTCTTAAGCTTTCTGAGATGGGGAGAGAAAGGCAGGGGGGATCATGTGCTCATGTCCTGCACAGCTGTGCTGGTCTGAGCTGTCCTCTGTACAGCTGGCCTGGTCTTCACTTACTGTCCCCCATCCTCCCTCGGATGCAGCCCTTCTCTTCTTTGTGGCCTGGGACATCTACTATGAAGTTGGGGTTGGGGAGAGGAGCCACTTCCCCCAGGGATGCATGCAGACCAGGAGGGAGCCTCAGAGTAAAGTCCGTAAAAGAGTACAAGGGCTACCCGAGTTGCCACTATGCATGCATCTGAGCTGCTTTCTTGGCCCCAAAATGAGGTGGGGAGCAAGCAGCTCTGCGAGGTCTCTTTTGCTCTGGCAGCTTTGCCCTGGCTGCTGTGTGGGTGTGCTGACTACTTGATGCAACTGGAAGTGTCTGACTGCTCCACAAAGCCATCAGCTAGTCTGGAGAGTGTGGCCATTGGCTGGTCATGTGATGTTCAACTATACAGGCTGTCCTCCAGGCATCCGATGGCTCCTTAGTCCTGGTGGAAATCATGTGTGTAAACATTTGCAGAGTACATGGGTAAGGAGAAGAACTGAAGGGACTTGCCTGCGAATGCATCTTTGCAGCGTGGAGCCTGTCTCATTCATGGGTGCGGCAGGTACAGGACTAGTCTGATTTTTGGTTGCACATGCAATCCTCACCAGCTTTGAGGTCTCTATTGAAGCTGCCTGGCTACATCATTCAGTGTCCCCAGGGAGGCCAGCTTGTGCTGGGTGGGGAGGGCTAATACATGGCATGCTGGATTAGGTTTCTTCAATAGCTTGGTTTGCCCTCTCACACTTCCTGCAGCTGGGAGAAGGTGGAGTTCCTGTGAGAGAAAAGTGTGGCCGGATGTCCTGGAGAATCCTTCCAGAGACTCTTGTCTGAGATGAGGGAAATGGTTCAGCTAACTTGGGTGACGCTGACCATGAGTGATGTGCTGTCTTTCCAGATAACAGTGAGCTGAGTGGCCATGTGTTAACAACTACTGGTTTAGGAAAATGCCGTCTTGGAAAGAAACGGTAGATAGAACATCATCTTCTTCAGCAGTGAGACTGCTCCGTGAAGGCGTATGCCCACCAGGCCCTTCTCCTCCCCTGAGGAACATGTGCTTTGCCAACTTTCCCTGATGACCTCCTAGTTTATTGAGAATATTGTAACCTCTTAGAAAAGAGGATCCGGAGACACTGGGAAGAGACAGAGAAATGCTGACTATTACATGCATGCTGCATATGTAATGCTTTCTGAGTCAATACCAAACAGAACAAACCCTCTCTGTTTAATTAGTCTGCATAGTTCAGCTAAAGAGAAATACCACTGTCCTTGAAGATATCTGTGGGGCTAGCACAGCATGGATGTTCCCTCCATCCTGGCTGCATCTCCTCAAAGCTGTTCAGAGTGATAAGGAGGCAGATGTAGGGCAAAAGGGCCTGGCTGCTGTGTTCTGGAGCAGAAATTGTGGGGAAGAAAGCTCTTGTGACAAAGGTGGCATGAAGAAGTGTCTGGCAGAAGAGAGGGAGTCCTGTTACCTCCCTCCTTAGGGCATTCATCTGGAGCCAGGCTGCGTGAGCTGCAGCCTTGTCAGATCCTATCAGCGACAGAGGGTGGGCTGGTGCAGGCGCTGGGTGGGAGCCCCCACGTGAAGGGAAGCTGCGTCTCCCTGGGCCACCCTGCAGCTGCCCATCAGTGCCTCCAGAACCACCTTGTACTGCTCTTGCTTCACTTCTTGCCTCTTTTTTTTTTTTTTTCATAATAATCACAAATGTTTTGCAATTTACTATTTCCCATTTTACTTTAAGGAGAATGTGCGAGCTATTTAAATGTGATCATTAAGACCGAAACTTACGTGAGTCTGGGTTTCCTGGTTATCCTCCAGCTACCCTAAGCTCTGCAGTTCTATCTCCTCATTTCCATCTGAGATTGCACACTGTTCAGTAGCTCTGTAGAGCCAAGTCCCAGGGAAAAAAACTACGGAGGGCCTGTCTGCCATGCACCGCTTGGCACAGCGTTTGGGGGACTCTTGGCTCCTGTCATTAAAAATGCAATAATTATTGTAGCAACCGAACCAGTGGTGGGGCCTCTTGTAGCTACAGTGATCAGCATATGTGATGAGAAGGTGGGAATTAGGGTTAGGGCCAGGTCTGTGTATTAGTCCTGTTTATTCCTGTTACCTGCGTCTTGAGCCAATGATTAAGATCTGGCTGAATC
Organism: Falco cherrug; assembly: GCF_023634085.1. Classification (NCBI taxonomy): domain Eukaryota; kingdom Metazoa; phylum Chordata; class Aves; order Falconiformes; family Falconidae; genus Falco; species Falco cherrug. The sequence continues at coordinate 25,343,959 of NC_073704.1, read as the reverse complement.
ACACTTTCTGGAAAAGCTTCTTATTTCTGGAGGATTCCCTGCTTTTGCAGTTTCTTCAAGTGGTTACACAACCTTGTTTTAAAATAAATCCTGCTTAATTTCTTAAGTGTCTGGCAGTTCCATTAATTTTTGGGTCCTACTTTTCTTCTGCTTCATGAGAGTTTTTGCGTCCCAAATAACTTCTCTGTCTGCAACAAATTTTACTCCAGCACTGGGCTGCTGGCAAAGGTGAGACAGCAGGTAGCAGAGCAGTGGTCTCAGTACTGCCGGCAGCCCTGTCCTCTCGGCAGGGTGTAGTCAGATGAGTATGCAGGGAGGGAGGTGAGGTTTGTAGCTCATGCTGGGCCACATGCTGCTGTGGTCTCCTCCGCTATCAGTGTCTGGGCTAGATAGGGCAGCCCTAGCTCTGGCAAATCTACATAACGACTTTAACATTTCCACAAGTACTTTTGCATTACAAGGGATCTTTCTGAATAGCAAAAATGACTTGGATTTTTTAGATTTTCTTCTGAAGGCTTCTTTCTCACATCTCAAAGCATAAGTAAGTAGTAAACTTCCTTACTCCTGTTTATACATCCCAGACACGCATATCAGCTCTTGTTGCAACCAAATGTCCTGGGAGTTTCTGTTCGGCAACTCTCAATCCTCTTTGGGTCTGTGACTTTCCAGAAGTCATTCCTCTATTTGAAGTGCTCCTTGCATTCCTTCTCTCCTGAAGCTGACCTTTCAGTTTGGCTGTATTTTAATCCCATTTTGTTTCAAACAAGCGGCTGTGGAATCCACACAGCTCTGATGGTCTCATCCTTGTGGGTGCTTACTGATCTACCAGATGTTGGCATCTGCTAGTACTCTCAGCACTACTTTTGACTTTAGGCCCTTGATGAGGATACCAAACAGCACTGACCCTGTCTCTGCAAAGTTTTGATAGAAACTCATGCAATTAGTCATGATTTTCCCCATTCATAACAACTGTTTTGGGATCCCTTTGCTGCTGTTTGCTCTTCAAGGGCTCACTTTTTTCAGAATACTGTGTTCTTCATGAGCAATGCCATGAGAGTCTGTTGCTGTCCTACTTATCTCTTATGCTTGGGTGCAAAGAAGGAGGAAGTCTTTTTGACTAGACTTCTTTCTACGTGTTGACTGGCACTGGACAACGATAAAAGCTAGAGTATCCTTCAGCTGAAAAAGCTGAGGGCAAAACCACTGTGTTTTCCCTGGAGTTCTCAGACTAAGCAACCCATGGTTACTTGGGATAATCCTGCTATTGCCCCCATTTAGGCTCTGACCTTTCCAGTCTCTTGGATTTTCCTCAGCATTACCAGGCTTATAAAAAATTAGTATCAGCTGGTAAGAAACTTTACTGGACAGATCTCTGGGAACTCTTGGACCTGTTGATTTTCAAAATGTTTTACGTCCTTTCCATTTACTAATATACGGGAAAGCACTTCAGCATCTCAGTGTGATGCAAGAGGGGTGCTTTCCAGGGATGTTTATTAAAAACTTCTGCATGTCTCCATCGTTATTCATAGTGCTGACATCCCTATCTAGTAGTTGGATGCCGCTACTAGCACATGTCTTTGTCCCCGATGATTTTAGAAAATAGTGAAACATAGACTCTACTGTCTTTACTATCTCCCAACTTCTTACTCATGTGTGCTGTTTTCCCACTTCCACTCTTATTTCAGATCGGCTGGCAGTGCATCCCAGCTCAGAGGCACTCCGGTTGCTTTCTGGGTGCTGTTTGAGAGAAAGACACTGAGGACGATCAAACATCAGGAAAATGTTTCTTGCGAAGAGTTTTAAAAAACTGAGATTACTTTATTAGTGAAATGACAAATAGGTGAAGACATGGCAAAAGAGCAGAAAATAATGGATGGAGACAGAGAAGGTGGGTTGAATTCCTCTGTTCCTCCACCTCTGACTGCAAGAAAATTATTCCTAAATTATGCATAATAAACATTGCAGAAGAAACAATGTTTCAGGGCTCCTATCGGAGGTTTTTACAAAACACATTGCATTGTGACTGCTCAGAGGCATGATGCTGAAGCTCGTGTCTCTGTGATGGACTGCTGTATCCCTGTGGCTTCCTGAGGCCTTGAGCTCTCTGTGGACCTTGAATGCCATTCAGCTGTCCATCAGCCCAGCTTCAGCCCTGAGCCACTGGCCAAATTTGAGAGACGGATGGAGCTGTAAGGAAGCTGCCTCACTGTTTATTTGGTGGCAAGAGGGAGAGGAGACCCACAGCAATATCCAAGTTGAGGGCAGGGCAGGCTAAGCTAAGCTCAGCTCTTCACTTGCTCAGTTTGGAGCCATTAGCTGGTCAGGGGAAGTTTTGCTAGAGCCAGGCTGGGCTTTTGCACATGCCATATTGCCTCCTTTTCAGGGCTACTGAGAAGGTGTGGGAAAGCCAGTGTTGCTGTGATGTGTCTGTGATATTCAGAGGCAGGAAATACACATCTGTAGATACCCATGTGAGTAATGTGCTCTAGGGAACGACTTGTTTTAATTCAGGTTTTAGGTGGGGAAGAGCTTGTAGAGAATGCATGAAAGTGGTGCTGGCATTTATGAACAGAACTAAATTTAGTATGCATTTTTGAGGCTGGTGAGAAGTTCCTAGGTGCTTGCGAACTCTGTAGAACTGTTGCTTCACCTGAGGACAGTGACGCTACTGCCTGCGGTGGAATTGCAGTGGCAGCTCATCTTGAACTGAGCCTGGAGAGAGCTTGCAGTGAAGTTTGGAAGGCTACATACCTGCTTCCCCTCTGTGCACCTTGTCCTCAAGGCAAAGGGCAGCCTTGAAGCGTGCAGAAAGTTGGGGGTTCACTCCCTCCACTCTATTGGCAAGGAGCTTCTGTGGTTGCTGTAGTGGGTGGTTGCTCCTTTGAGAAGATCAATAATTACTTTCAAGGACCAGGCATTTCCTGGGGGATATCTGAAGTTGGGAGATGTGCAGGAGAGTGGGGAGAAGAGAAGCTGTACAGCAGCCAAACTGGGGGAGGAGAGAGGAACAGAACAGATGGGAGGGGGAGGTGAAAGAGGGGTGGGAAGCAGTGCATATACATCAGTGACCAGAAGTGACAAACTGCTTTTAAATGATTTAAAACGCACAAGCCTTTTCCTGATACTGCTATTCTGCAGAGCTGCTGGCAGACTGATGGCTTTGCTCCTTAATTAGTAAGGAATGGGGCTGCTAATTGGCAGGACTAGTCTGAGTCATGGGCTCAGCCTGGGCTGCAGCTCTGGAGCAGCAGGACCCACAGCTGCAGCTTTGCATTCAGTGCCATGAGCTGTGCTGGCTTGCAGAAGCTGCCTAGGCTCAGTGGGCTAGCATGTGGGAGCTATGTGACCTCCCCAGGTGCAAACTAGTCTGTTTTTGCTCTGCAGTGTGTCACCTTGTGCCTAATGAGAAGTAGACTTCTGTTTCTGTTATCCCTGCTGCTGCTGTTGCAGGTATTGTTCCTCTCCCTAGCTGCTCCAGGTTGGGTGCTGCCAGCTCAGCTGTTGTTGATTCTGTCTGTCTTACCTGTGGCCTCCTGAGCTGCCCCCTCCCTTCCAGCAGCTGGTCCAGGTTTTGCTGATCAGCTGTAACCCAGGGACTGGCTGGATGACTTCATTTCAGGCTGACATCAGAAAAACAGCAAGGTTGCATTCCTTCCCATATGGGTCTAGGGTGTCAGGGACTTCCCCTCCCCACCAATCCTGTATCCATTAGCTAAGTCTCTTTATCTGTCCTATCACTTATTCATGATCATCTAGATCAATCTGTTGAAAAGTGCATTTGCTGAAATCTGATCCCGGCTTTGTCTGGATTGCAAGGGCCTTTCTAGCCCAGTCTCTGCTGTGTGGTTTGCAACCACAAAGCCTGTTGAGGCTGGGAAAGGAGCTGCCAGTGCAATGCTGCTTCCAAGCCTAGGAGCGTATGGATCCATTGTCAGGAAAAACACAAGGCTTGGAAGGCTAATACCCACTGAACAGCCATGGTATGCCAGGAGGACAAAGGTATGTATATACACAATACTTATAGCTGAAAAACTTACAGCACCCACAGAGATCTTGTGCTTGGACACACAGTGCAGGGGTATACATTTTTGAGACAGCCCTGCCCCTTGCAGAATGGCTGCAGCAGTGACTGGGGGTAGTTACCCAAACCAAGGCAAGAGCCTCTTGTCATGTTGTGTTTGCAGCTAGATCTGGAGGCTGAGCACCATGTTCATTCTAAAGAAAACTTTACAAAAACATCTGGTAGTGGAAATACTGGACAATTGTGTGCATCTTTCATACACTGAAAGGTGTCTTCCAACTGAAAGCACTTTTCCTTTCTGAATAACTCCTGGAAAACTGATGTGCCCATCCTGGTTAGTGCCCCTGCTGAGCATGCTGTTCCTGGGAGTTCCGCAGGTGCGGGGTGTGTGAGTGCTGTCAGAGGGAGGCAGTGCTAACTGTCCCCTCAAATTCTGTGCAGCTGGGGCAGTTCATTCTTGCTTGTATGTGGGAAGAAGGGAGTTTCCAGAAGAGAGAGGACATCCTGGGGGAATGTGAAGATTCGAGGGTAGTCCAGACTATGCAGATTGGAGAACAGGAGATGATGACTTGTTTCTCAAGTGCGGTACGGTTGCAGAGCAGTGGCTTGCTCACATCAATCCTTGAATGTGTCCCCTGCTGGGCTGGGAGGCTCCGGAGGGGCAAAGGCACCTGCAGGTGCAGAGTTCTATGCCTAGTCCTCTGGAGCTTGCTTGGCCTTCAGTAGCTGGGTAGCCCATGAGGAGGGTGCACCTGCTGGTGGCTATATGCTCTGCTTAGTGCGTGGGTGTTTTGCTTCTGCAGTAAGGGTTGTGTGCTGCTTGTCTGCTTCTGTGCCCCTTCCCTAGGGTACAGTGTGCAAGGTGTCCCTCATCCTTTCCCTGCCAGCACAGCGTACTGCATCTGCTGAGAGGCAGATACAGGCAGGCGAATGCAAGAGGGAACTTCTGGTATCAGTCACTCTAAAAAAGGCACAGAAGGCCAAAGAACTCTGTGGCTTCAATTGATTTCTTGATAGCATGGATACCAGGAAGTGTTATTTATTTTCAAGTCTAGGATCCCAAAGTGCCAGGTGTTTATGTGAACAGAGAAAAATGATATCTTGGAGTTTGCTGTCCGCGATGGAAGACATCATGGTGTGAGAGGGTGAGGCAGTACTGGTGAAACACCACTCTTGGTATGCAAGCAACTTTATTTTCTAAATTATAACCCCATGTTATGGGATCACTTTTCAGGATTGTGCTTTGCTATGCGCTTTGCGGCAAGGCCAGTTCCTGGGCAGATTGTCACTGAGGCCATAGGAATGAAGATGCTGGTCTCTGAGAGTTTGTTTAACATCAGAGTGACCTATGCGTGCTACAGGAACTGTGGTACATTGCTACATTATTCTTTCTTACAGTATTTGCTGTTGTTGCTCCACTTAAAAACAACACAATCCCCCTAATGAACTCCTAGTTAAAAGAATTGGGAGGGGATGAGCTATTATCATTATATAAGTTACCTGTATCGTCAGTGTTCAGCCAGCTTTATTCCATGGAAAGCAGTTACACAAAATCATCACTTCGCTGTTCCTTAGCTGTCTTATAAGGTGTTCTCTTTAAATCGGTCGTTGCTTGTCGCTTCATTTTGTTGTTTGTCTCTGCATGTGGGTGAGATCTCCTGTATGTCAGTTTGAAAACTGAAGGGTTTTTACTCTTGTGCTGGGAGAGCTGAGGTTTCCTGGTGTCTGTGGGAGCTGGGAGCCCCCAGAGCTGGCAGGTCGCTGCTCTGCTTTGCTGCCCGTGCTTCTCCCGTGGAAGTTCTGCCTTGCTGCCTGGCAGTTCTTGGAAATTTTCTGCTCAATTTAATCCTTTCACCTGATCAATGAAATGTGTGGTATTGGGGGAGAGGGGAGTGATGTGAGGGCAGTCTCCTTGGTGTAACCATCTGTTTCTGTATTTAGTCTAGGGTCCTTGGGGGATTTCTTGTTTGGAAAAAAGAGCTGATGGAAAGAGATGCACTAAACAAACTTGGCCTTTCAGGAAATGGGGGCTATGCTGGGCAGAAGTTACAATAATTATTTGCTCTGTGGTTCCTATTCTGGCTGTCTCAGCATGATGTTCCTTCTGGAAACAACATAAATGGGTGCAGTTATTCTACTGGGCAGAGGCAATTGCTGTTGTAAAAACAGCTACAACACCAAAGTAAACTGAAGTAAGTTCTGGGCAGCTGAAATGCCACAGTGCCTGGGAATTTCATTGTGTTGCCTTCTACTCCTTAGCAGCACACAGAAGGATCTGCCGTAAGTCTGTAGGAAATGGTGCAATATTGTACAAAAGAACTGGGTCTCCTTTTGGGAGAATTTGTTACTACTTTTGTACGTGGACTTCTGCTGGGAACGGGGTCTAGGTCATTCTGGGCTTTCTGATAATTTCTAGGTGTTGAAGACACCAGAGGGTTCTCCTTGTCCCTCTCCCCACTTTTTTTCCCTCTAAATTGTACCTTGTATGTAACAGTGTTCATGCTCATGGAGTGTCTCTTGTGTGTCAGGTTATCAACTGCTGCTATCTCCAAACTAATTTCCGAGCTCAGGGAGAGGAAAGTGTACGTAACTCAGCCCCCCTGGTCTGCAGGGACAGACCACGCATGGTTCTGCAAGCACGGCACACTCCTAATGCTGGTGTGCGTGTGTGCGTGCCATGGCATCGGGGTGCAGGGGAGTGCTGGCTCCTGATTAAACTGTGCTTGCCTGCAGGCTCTCAGCTTTGTGCTTCTGGGTTGCTGGTGTCTGAAAGCACTGAAATGCACTCTTGGGAATGAGTGTTCATAAGCATATTGGAAAACCTTTTCTTTCATACCACTGTTGGGAATTCCAGACGCAGCTTTGCTGTTTTCTGACTCTTTGATCTATACCGTGATGGTAGTAGGAGCCTTTGGTGAAAATAGCATAAAGATCTTCTACTAATGTGTGTTGCTGTTCGTATGTTTATGCAGAATAGTCAGAATGTGATTTGGGAAATGGATGATTTCTCAACAGCAATGTCTTGCCCAGATGCCTCAGGACACTTTGTCTCAAGCATAAAGAGTTTCAGAAAATGTAAGAGGATGAGATTAAGACCTTTATATAGTTCCTCAAAATCTGTATTCAGTGCATTGCTTACCAGCTCTCTGGGATCTTGAAACTTGAATTTGTAAAATAAAAAACAATTTCTTTCGATTGCTGTTGCTTACTGTCCATGAGAGTGATCTTTGCGCACCATCCTTGGTTTAGGTGCTGATCAGATGCACTGGTGCCTTTCATTCACTTTCTGAGGGGAAATTAATCTGCCTGTTGTGGAAATTCTAGAGAAGAACACAGCAGCAAAGCTAGAATTATGTAGGTCTTTTTTAATGTCATTAAACCCAGTTCCTTTATTGGGAGGACTGGAGGCTGGCCAATAGACTTATCTTCTACAATAAGGAAAATCCAGGGTACTAAAGTGTTTAAAGTAGTTGAAAAAACCCCACCTAAACTAAAATAAATCATTAAAAATAGAATTAGCGTTCCACATTTTGTATAATGTAATATAGAAATACTATTGTCTCACTTCAAACATAATAGGTCTAGAAGCAAAGAGCTAATGGTGCTGATGAGTTTAAGAGGATAGGAAGGGCTTTTATAATCAATAACTTCAGGGCAGAAAACAAATTAGGAAGAATGTAGGTCTATGAATCAATGAAAAACAGGATGGCCTTAACATTACTCAACAGTTCAGCACTTTGGCTTTTTTCTCAATACGTATCAAAGCAGAGTTTATGAGGTTTCTATAGGGAGACATGGAACAGATTAGTTTGCAATAACTGAAATGTGATGTGATGTTATGCCAAATTCTGTGTAATTGTGGGTCATGCTCTCCCTGATTCGCCTTCATGCTCCTGTTCTTTCCCTTGTACCCGGTCCCACGGTCAGACAGGGCAGAAGAGGCCAATCCAGCAAACTGATTTTCCCTGCACTTCTTTGGTAGGCAAGCAATGAGATCTGCTGCAGATCTCTGTATATATGTTACCAGAAATCTGGTTTTGTGCTCAGGATTGTCTTGAGAGACAATGAGCAACTAAGCTGTAGTGTGTGTGAAACTATCTATGTGATCAGGGCCATCCTATATACATCAGAGAAACACTCAAGTCATGTCATTTGCTGAAGGAAATTCTTGCAAGAGGCAAACAAAGCTCTGTGAAGTCTACTTAGCTGTTTGATGTACAGTGGTGTGTGGGTGTAAGAAATTGTAAACATGCTTTATTTACATTTTCTATTATTATTATTATTATAGCATGACTTTTAATGACCGGCTATTCCAAGTTTGAAAATATTTAGACAATTGACCCACTGTTCTGTGTGTTTGTATCTTTCCATGACTCTTTCTATAAAAATTGATGTTTCCTTACGCTAGTTTCTGTATGAGGCTGATTAAAACTGCTTTTTCTTCCTCTCATGTTATGTTAAAAAGTAAAAAAAAAAATAATCAAACCCAGTTTCTCTGAAAATGTAAGTAGGACTTGCTTAAAAATTTGAAGCAGCTGTAGCTTGGAAGTACCCCCTGAATCCCGCAGCTTCCTCCAGCTTTCCCTGGGTGTTTGCACCCTGTGTGCAGATCTTGCAGGCTTCAGTTCTTTCTGATGGGAGGTCTTCTGTTTTTTTGCAGGGTGCCAGGGTATGGCTGCGGGAGCAGGACCAGCTGCAGCCATGCACTGTCAGCTCGTGTGCGGATGGAAATGTGCTCTTCACTTCAGATTACGGCACGGTAAGTGAAGTTTGCATGACGCTGTAGCCTATGCAGAGTTGCAAGATGGACTTCTTTTTCTTGCATGACCTTCATGTTAAAAGGAAATGTATCAACTGAAACGCTACAATTCTGTCTGAAAAGTGACAGGGCTCTGTTGCAGACCGTGCCAAAGGTCTAACAAAGGTTAAAAAGAGAAGATTGTTCTCTTTCTTCTGTTAATTTGTTTGCCCACTTCACTTCACTTGTTTTTTCTTGTGCTGTCTTTGAAGGAGTTGCATTAACAGCCTAGCAAAACCATTATACTGGTAAAATGCTCCTAGGAAGGAGGCAGCTCCACCAGCTCAGCAGCCCTTTCTGCCAGAATGTGCTTCTTGCAAGCTGTGTTGCTGTGTAAGGGCTGTTGTGCTCCCTACCATGTGCTTCAGCAGCCTTCGCCATCAGCCCTCTGGGCCAGGGGTACGTGGCAGTGAGCTCCCCGCTTCCATGTCAGCCGGCAGCATCAGTGCAGGAGCTGTGCGCAGGACAGCTCGACAAGGCAGCGGAGCCCCTCTGAGAGCAGAGCTTTCTGCCAGTCATAGGAGCAAGCTTCTTTCCTCCCTCGTTTCCAGCCCTGTGCTCCTTGTGGTTCCCTGGCAGGCCTGCTGCAGTGCTCATGGAGTAATATTGGTAGGAAGGGACCTCTGGGGATCATCCAAGTCCTCAGTGAGTCAGCTGAGCTTGTTAACCCTGGGAACACTATTCACTGCCTTCACTGAGGTTCTTGGTGAGTCAAACTGGTGCCTGGGCTGGGAGGAGGATGGGGAAATGGGCAGGACTGGTGCCCTCCAACAGTGAGCAATTAGATCTGCTCAGCTGTTTTGGTGAACAGTGCTCTACAGGCAGCTTCTTTCTTACAGAAAATTGGACAGGGTTTTACAGCCTCTTACCTGGCAAACAAAGGAGGGCGCAGGGGGAAAGGGGATTTAGGGCTTCGGCTTGTGGAGAGCCATTGCTAGAACTGTCATATTTTTTAGTCTTGCTTTGAAAGGGCTAGATTTCAAATGATCATTACTTTTTAAAGAGCCTAATTTTTTTCTTAGTCAGAAACTCACCCAGCAGACACATAAGTTTTCCATCTGGTCACTCCAATCTCTCAAACCCTTTCTGGAGGAGTTGCATTGTTTTGGGAGTGCTGGATAGTCACTAACTCATGTTAAGAGCTCACAAGGGAATTCATCACAGGTATTGCAGCAGCCTGTGGAGGGTCAACAAATTATGAGTACTTCTGTCACTCTCCCAGGCTTGCTCCTGTTTCTTCTGATATGCTTCTGTGGCCTTGGAAAACCCTCCAAACCCACCTGGCACCTCTGAAAGGACATCAGAAATCCCACTGATTTCTGATGCCAGCTGAGTGGGTGCACCCACTGCCAGCCTGTGTCTATGCTAGAAAAAGTGCACAGGATAATGCTGGGTAGAGTCACAGGTCTAAAAAAAGCTGGAGTTGGTTTTTTTTCCTCCATTAAAGAAGAAACCAATAGGCTGAAGGAGCGTGTGCTTTATGGCTTGTGTAGAAAAAGCACATGGTGATTGTTAAGGGGTTGAGTTTATTCAGTGCCCTGCACAACAGCTGTCCTATGTGCTTCTCTTGCCTGCTGCCTTTGTTGCTTCATAACTGTAGGAGGGACTGGCTGTCCTACCCCAGGTGAAAACTCAGATGAAAACATCTTCACTTTACTTTGGGTTGGATGGGCCAGTTGGTCCCTATGATTTTAAGGATCCCTGAATCTAGTGTCCTGTTTGCTGTGACCCATCATCCCTGCATCTCGGTGAGGTGAGAAGTGCAGTCATGCTTCAGAGCTTTTGCTGTTTGTTTTCACTTCCTTAAAAACACCTCAAGCAAGCAATCCATTGGAAAAGTGACTTCCTGGGAGGAAAGGTGGAGCCAGCACTTACACAACAAGATTAGAAACCATTGTCCAGGCAGACCAGCTGAATACTTTATGGATAACTTAGATGCTGGGTGAGAGCTTTGCTCACATGCTCAGGGTTGTGCTAATGGATAGATTTGAGGTTGAAAAGGAATAATTTCTGCCTTACTCAGCCTGGTGAACAGGGATGGCAATCCTCATTTTGGCTGTCTACTGGCCATGCTTTGCTTTGTTTCTGACCATTGCAGGGGCTTAGAGAAAGTCCTGGTTATTTTGCTCTGACCATGGACTAAATCTGAGACAAAATCAGTTTATCCTGGGGGAAAGTGGAAATCTTTGACTGTGTTGTGAGGTGCCTGTGTGGTATTTGATGGCTTGTTTGTAGTTAGACTGACAGCTGATGTTTTTTCTTCCCAAACAATAAAGATCTGCTTATTAACACATATAACTTTCTGTTTAAGTATTTACTTGTTGAAAAAGGGATATTCCAGAAGCAGCTCTGCTGAGACTTGCTTCAGGCAAAATAGCCATCATCTTCAGCTCAGTAGTGCAAGCTGCTGAAGCCAGCCTGGTTTACCTTGATGGGGAGGATGTTCTTCCGAACTGCTCTCCTGGAAGATTGCTGGAGAGGTCCAGAAGTGAGCTGGGCTAACAAGAGCCCTTTTACTGGGGTGGCTGGAGGTGGGAAAGGGCCTGGCTGGCCTGGATCAGTGCAGCACCTTGCAAGCTCTAAGGGTGGAGTGTCATCATGTCTGGGTCATGTTTGTGTCTCAAACCTCAGAGGTCCTCACGGAAAGCCCCTTTGATACAATCTTGGGAACAAAAACCCCCACCACGTCTGTCTCCAGGACCATGGGTGATCCCTGCAGCCTGTTGATGATACAGTGACTGGAAAGTTGCCTCTACCATGGGGGGCAGAGGACAGATTAAAAGTCAACTCTCTCTCAGTGCCAGGAAAGGCCTGAAACCTCTCCCACAAGCCACAAGTGCCTTCCAGAGGCACAGAGACTCCATATCCCAACTCTCAGTGGGGCTGGAGACACCAGCCTCTGCCTGAGGAAGGGTGGGCTGCTACAGGTTCAGTGATGAGCAAAGGTATTTGGTGAACCTCCCCAGCCTCAGGAGTGGACAGATGACGTCTTGGCCTCAGCTAGGGTGTCAGTGGGGCATCAGAGGGCTCCTCCAGGGAGTATATTTCACCTGTGTGGTGTCCAGAGGGTACCAGAACCAATGCTCCTAATCTACCCCTGGCAGTCCTGCCAGACCATCTGCTTAACTCCTTGAGAATCTTGGACCGGATTTTTTTTTTAGAGAGGGATGACTGAATTAACCCCAATCAGGTGGCTCAAGACATGTTTAAGAGGTGCTGCTGTAATCCTTACTTATAATTTACTTGTGTATTTAGGGCCCCTGTTGCTCTTCAGTGTCCCATTTTCTTCAGTGTTGCCTACAGATGGAATTAAAACAAGCTCTGACCCATCATACCAGTATTTTTCATGCATGGCAGCTTCTTGGCACAGGTGCTGCCAACTGCCTGGTATCTTTTGGGACACTTGTCCACTCAGCTTTTTCCCTAGATGTTTTCTTAAGGTTTCTCTTCTGGCCCAAATGGTCACAAGTGCTGACAATGCAGTGGTAAATAAGTAAGTACCAGGCAGATGTGAGGAAAGATCACATCATACTGTTTTGGAATTGTCCCCTTCCAAAAATTGTCCAAGTCAGCAGAGAAGAGAGAACCGGGGTGGTCTGCTGCCTCATGGTTTGCAAGTGCTGTGGTAATTTTGCTCCTGGCAGTCCGGTTCACGTTGTGCTTCTGAAGCTTGTACTCTGCCCTAAATTTAGGTGTCTCATTCTCCCTTCCTGCTCCCACAGTCCTTTTGTGGAAGTGCCCGAGGCCTCTGCTCTGAAGAATTAAAAAAAAAAGTTTTTTGTTTTTTTGGGGCCATGCTTGCAGAGTGGGGGATGCCGCTGCTGGCAGAGTTATACCCCTCTGATACCCGAGTGCAGAAGTGGTGCGGAGAAGCCTGGAGGTGGCCTGTGTACTGAGGTTGGCTTTGTTCTATGCTGTTCATGAATGTGAACTATGTATCTTTGAAAGCCTCCTGGCTGGCAAGAAAATTGGACTGTGGGGCAGTCTCCCAGTGGAAGAGACCGAGTCCTTGTCACATTAGGTGTGACTGGGCAGACCTGAGTTGAATGCACCTGGGGACATGAACCCACTTCTCCCCAGCTCCCTCCAGGAACAGAGCTGCTGTTCTGACGCATGCAAGCTTTTGCAGGCATTGTGGGGGTCTCGTAAAGGGGTCCTGTGCCAGGGCATTCCTTCTGTGCACTGCCAAGGGTGCAGGCTCAGGGCTGAGAGGGGTGCTTGCTGGGCACCTGCAGTGCGCTGCGGCAATGAGTGCCCTGCAAGGACTCACGAGGGTGGCTCCTCGCCGGAGGGGGCAGGGTGACCTCATTCTGTCTTCAGCCTGCAGCTGCGTGGATGGCCTCTCCCTAGCAGATACAGCAGCCCGAGGACTCCAGGAAAGCAGGCAGGAGAAACCAGTTAGATGAATGCTATAGATCATGGTTCATTCCCTATGGAGTCTGTCAGTTTCTTGCTGGCACCTAGGAGGGCTGACAAGCAGGGGTGGAAATGAGATAGAGACCAGAGCCCCAGAAGGGAAGGAAAAGCCCAGTTTCTTTGGAAGGGTTACTGAGGGCCAGTTTGCTTGTTTGCTTCTCCAGACTGCCTGTATGAAGTCTCCTATCTGTCTGTCTTGGGTCTTACCATCTAGCACAGCTTGGGATGCTGGGTGGGAGATGGCACATGGTTGAATCCGAGAGTGGGAAGCAACTGAAATAACTTTTGTGAAATGCCATCCTCGTGCTTGAGGAGGAGGAAAGAAGGGCTGGGATGTGGCTATGGTGGAGGGGAACAGTCACATAATCTCAGCTGTGTTGAAGGGGGTGAAGAAGGTGACCTGATAGCTGAAGAGTGGGTTATTGAGGAGGAGGAAGCTCTAGCAAGAAGAAAGATGCAGCAGTTGAGGCAAGTAGAGTGCAACTGCATAGAGAGGGAAGTGGGTACTTCCCAAAGCAGTGATAGAAGTTAATAGCTGTCACTGTACAAACATTTTGAAAGCTGCATTGTATACATGCATGCCAGCATGCACACAGGATGTCAGTACTTTGTCTTCTCATCTGCTTTGCTTTCCTTTGCTCTTGACATGGCAAACCTCTCCCAGACACTCTCTGGCTGCTCCTATGGAGAGTGCAAGGCCAGACTTGGAATGTGAATAAGCTTTGTCCCAGCATCCCCTCAGTCAAAAACATGATCTCATCTGTATTTTGTGAAAGACTGTCCCTGGTCTCTTGGGAGCAGCTGCCATCGTCATTCACAGTCATGAGTGCAGTGTGTAATACCTGTACAGCCTAGTGCAGCTGGAGGCTGGTGCCATGCTCCTGCTAAGGGGATTTTGGTAAAAATCAAGTAACCTTGCATTGATCTGTCCCTGTCAGTAGCAAAGGTGATAGACTGACTCTGTAGGAAAAGTAGGGATTGTGCTGTATGGTTTCTGACCAGAGTGCTCAAATATGTAGGAACAGAAATGGAAGAATGACTATAAAAATATTGAGCAGATCTGTGCCTTATTCATTTCCTTTTCCAGTGCTGAAGGATAAAGCTGTGGAAAGGGGCACGTTTCTGGTAGGGAATCAGACCGTGTGCCTAGGTGTCATGAGCTTATTTGCCTTTCTTCTCATTCTTCCAGGTATTCCAGTATCCCAGGGCCTCTCTTTCCAGAGAAAAAGTGTTGCCAATGCACCAGACCAGTGTGGATGGGGTAGAAGACATGTCCATGCTGGGAGATCTGCATGAAGCTGCCATCCTGCTCAACCTGCACCAGCGCTATCAACAGGGTAACATCTATGTAAGTGCTCAAGCTGGGCCACGTCCCTTCTGGCTAATTATTCTTGTTTCGCTTCGGGGCTGCCACTTTGCATGTGAAATACTGATTTTACCATTGTTTCCTGAAAGCATTGTTTCATGTGGTTAGAAATGGAGGTTTTTTCTGCCTTGTCAGCTCCATCAGCCCTGTAAGATCCTATCCCTACCAGAGGGACCTCTTTGCAGCTATAGAAGAACTTCCAAAACATGAACATTCACCTCTAGGCCTTGTGGCAATTCTGCAGCTCTGTGTCCTCCATGAACATCTGTGTTTTACAAGCTGGCATTCATGTTCCCCACATTCCCCATTGTTGCTGTTCAGAGGTTTATATGGCTAAGCAGACTGGAAAGTGCAGCATACACAGGTTGCAGCTGAGTATCCCTCCTGATCTGGACAGACAAAGCTACTGCTCAACAAAACTAGGAAAGCAAACCTGTTGCCTAAATCTGCTTTTACAAGCAGTTGTACCTTTTCTGAGTTGCTCTGCTCTCCTTGCACAGGTGAATACTCAAAGCATCTCGTAATTTCCCTCTCAGGCCTTCAGGAAGGAGGCAAGCATCAGAAAATGGACCTGAGAGGGAAAGCACACCTGGGATGAGGCATCCCTGGAGTGCTGGAATGGCAGTGGGCTCTGCTGAGACTTGAAGGGGACAAGGAGTGTATATTACAAAGAGTGTCATTTACCTTGGTAAAAACATTACCTTGCTTCACTCTTACCTTGCTTGTCCATGCTACATACACCCAGAGCTTTTTGGATTATGACAGGAAAAATGTAAATCTCTGTGTTGCACAGTAACTGTTACCAAGGCAACCAAACCATATATACCTGTATTCCAGGAAATGATCAATAAAGTGACCCTGTTTCTGAACCATCTCTTGCACCAGGATGCAGAGGAGGCTGCAAATTCTCTCTTTGTTGCTGTAGACCCTCTTGCCTACTGTCTGTCAACACAGCCTTGTGATCTTGTGGCAGAACCCACGTGTACATGCTCTTTTGATGGCCCTTGGTCCCTTTTCAGTCTATGTCTTGCACTAGAAATGCCACAACACCAGCACTGTGACAGTGTCACAGCAGCTGTATCTCCTTAGGCCTTTCCTCTAGCTCTGATGTGTCATTCCTTCATTAGTTTTGTGCCTTCTCCATCCAGGTGTAAAATTTTAAATAGGATGTCATTTTTTGCCTGTGCATAGTGCCTGAATGTGTCAGCTGTGCACCTCAGATCTGAATTTTTGGGGTTTTTTTTTGACATTTATGAAGGAGCCAGACTTCTGTAACATGCTCAGCACTGGGAAGAACTCCTCAGTGAAGGATTGTAAGCCCCTGCTGGAGTGGGACTGGATCTGGGTATATGTTTGTGCAGCGTCTGACCTGGGGGTCACCAAACTGTACAAGTGCTGTTTTGCATTTCTGCAGTGCAGACATTAATATTGCAGTTACCTTATTGCTAATTATAAGTTTTTGCCATGGCCCAGCTGCATATAGTTTTCATTTAAGCAGGAATTGGGAGTGTCAGCTGTAGTGTCACCTAACGACTTGCGTGATCTGTGAATACCATGAATGTTACAGGGCTTGAGTTCATTTAATATGATCCTCAAGGGTTTCCACAGATAGAACATAGTAGGCTAAGGTCGCAGATGAAGCTGTACTTACAGGAGTTATGCCTATCAGTCAGGGCCAAAAATCTTTCTAAGGAAACATGTGAGATCAGAAACAGGTGAAAAAAATAATTGTTTCCTGGAAAACAAATTCACCTGAAGGAATGGCCATGTGTGGCTTGTCCTGCTCTACAGAGTCCTCTGCAGATGACCACTCCTTGCTAATAGAACGGCTGCTATATTGTCTATAAGGGTGATGAGGACACTGCAACTGAGAGCTGGAAAAGTTTCCTAGAAACACCTTTGAAAGAGATGGCTGTAGTGGAAGAAGTTTCTGGAAGGGACTGTGGTGGGAGCTCTGTTCCTTGGGAGAGCTGAAACTGGAGTGGGAAATACAAAATGAAACATCTGAGAGAAAAAATGCTGTGAAGTGTTAGGATGGGCATCTCTGTCTTGTAGTCTCTGAACGTCTGTTCCCCCACTGCTTGTACAGTGCTTTTTCTTGATCCATGTTTTCTCTCTCAGTGCTTTCCTATTTCCTCCCACCTGTCTTGCCAGAGATAATCTGCTTGCTTATTGCTTTCATCACCAATTAATTCTATTTCTGCCCACACAGATCCATCTCAGAGGGTCCTCAGGACTTGTTCTTACTGTTCATACTGATAATGCAATTAGGCCTAGGTGATGTTACCCCCCCCGATGATCTCTGACTGCTGCTTTAATAAATGAGCCTTAAATATTTTGGTGACTACAGCATCTTACCAATCTGGCTTCTATCTTCAAAGCTTGGCTTTGCAGTATGGCCCCAGATTTCATTTGGCAAGGGGAAAGCATGTGTTTTGTCACCAAGTGTTTTGCTTACAGCTCCAATGGGTGCATGCAAATCCTTGGATATGTATGTGGTGACTCCTAGTTCAGGGTTTGGAAATAATACTAGATGTTGTCCCTAGTCACAAAGCTTGGCATATACTGCAGCAATCTAAGTGTTCCCTCTGTCACTCCTAGTAAGAATAGGTATTCCTGGAGTACAGCAGTCCCAGATGCCCCTGTGAAGGAGGCCCCCGCACCAGCAGCAGGATTTAAGCTGGATGTTGACCATATTACAAAGTCATTGTTAGGAGAGAGGAGGCACCATTGCTCTGAACTGCAGCTCTGAGAGTAACTGGATTTGAGCTGGTTGGCTGAACTGAAAAAATCATGCCCCAAAAACCAAAATTAATTTCCTTCTGACTTCACAAAAGAATACAGTTGAAATTCAATATTAGGCTTTGGGTATTTTATTTAAAACTTTACTAACTCTTTTCTTGAACTGTGAGATTTTTAAAATAAATATTTTCAAAATAAAATGTTTAGTAGGAAAGGTAGAAACGTTTTGACTTGAAATCCTGAGCTTCATCTTCAGCTGTCAATTTTGATTTGGTTTACCAAATGATTTAGGCTGCTCCAACCCATATTTTTCAGCAGAACCCCCCCCGATATGCTTAGTGGCTCTTTGTGTGTGTGTGTGTTTGTGTCTGTATCCCACCTCTTTGTTCAGGAGGTGCTTCAACCCTGCCAAGACCCCTTCACTTAAGGCTGTGGATAGGGGCATTGAAGGTATCTCCTGACACTCCTTCAGTCCTGGCTTTGCTTTCAGCCTCAAGCACAGTGCAGGGTAGCTGGGTATGAAGATAGCTTCATGTTTTTAAATTGCATAAGCTTAAGCTAACACAGACAGACAACAGACTAAGAACATTTTATTGTAAAGCAGCAAAATTCAAACGGTCCCATCGGTACTGAGTTATGCAGCCCTTGTCCTGGGGTCTGATATTCTTTGCCAAATTGGGGAGCTCTCTGCTGAAGCCCAGCTTCCTTATTTAGGCTTTCTGCCTTCACCATGAGTTATTTCAGGGTCCAGGTTTGTAGTGATTTCTTTTTTTTTTAGGAGCTTTATGTCCTTGCTGTGTTTTGTTTTCTCCCCTTAGACAAACATTGGTTCCATCTTGGCATCAGTAAATCCCTACAAACCCATCCCTGGTCTGTACAGTGTGGATGCCATAGACCTGTACAGAAGGCACCGCCTGGGTGAGCTGCCTCCCCATATCTTCGCCACTGCTAACGAGTGCTACTGCTGCTTGTGGAAGCGTCATGACAGCCAGTGTGTTCTGATAAGGTTAGAAATGGAAGAACCAGCTACTCCCTGATTCATTACATGCCTTGCTCCTGCTGCTCCATTTGCAATGACATCTTCCTAAATATCCACACCATCCTCCCTGCCCTTTGCCTAATCCCTGCTTGCCACGGTGGAGATGCCATGTATTTATCCCTGGAGATAATTATTCTGCTGTGGGTGGGATGATCATTAGCTCTGTCTGTCCCAGATTTGGGATTGTAATGTATATTTTTTTCTTAACAGTGGAGAAAGTGGAGCTGGAAAGACTGAGAGCACCAAGTTGCTGCTGAAATTTCTGTCGGCCATGAGCCAAACCTCCCTTGGGGCCCCTGCATCAGAGAAGAGCACTCATGTGGAAGAAGCCATCCTGGAAAGCAGGTACGGTCACCTCGTGGGCATGTGGGGCAGCCTGCCTTTGGCGTGGGGCAGCTGGGCCGTGGCCGGAGCCAGACCTGGGCAGTGAGGGTCACGCAGCTGAACCGTGCCATGTCAGGGAAATGCAGAGGTTGCAGTCTCACGGGGACGCCTCATGCTGGCTGCTCTCCCAGCTGCCTGTGGATGCATTAGGTTTCTTTCCAATAGCAGCGTGGCGTGCACATGGCTGCTGCAGAATTAATGCTGTAGCCAAGGCTGGGATTTCTCCTTCCTTCAGTAACCCATCCCTCGTGCTTGCCTGGCTGCACCCTTGAGATCACCCCCACATGGCTGCACTGTCCCTCTTCCCAACTCTACATCTTCCATGGCAGTAGCCGGAGGGGATGTGGTTAACATTCCTCCCTGGCTGTCCCAGGTCATCCCCATCTCCCATAGCTCTCGGTTGTGGCCGTGCTTGTGGTGAGTCTCGGTCATGCTCTGAATCCTGGTCTCCTCCTTCAGCCCCTGCTCTCCCCCAGCCTCCATTTGTTTCAGGCCATCGGTGGTTCTTGCCCTCAGGGGTCCTTTGCGCTGCCTTACAGCTCTCTTGCTGCCCAGGAGGTGATTTGATGGTGAATTGTCCATGGGATCTGTGAGGGGCACAAGTGAGGAGGTTTGCTGGGGCCTGTGTTGGGAGGAGGCTCTGGGCTGGTCAGAGCTGGTCTCGGCTGGAGCTGGCGCTGCAATAACCACCACCTGCCGAAGCCTTGCTAAGGCGTCGAGCAGGCAGGGAGGTGTACGGCACCTGGATCAAATGTATCTGTGGAAGAAACTGGCAGCCGTGAGGGGATGGAGGCATGCTCTGTCAGGGATCCTTCATGCCAAAGGAGGTCCTGACACCCCTGAGGGACCGTGGCCCACACTAGGGCAGGGACACCCCTGAGGGATTGTGGCCCATGGGTGACCCACGCTGGAATGGGGGCACCAAGGAAAAAAGTGTCAGGAAAACCTGAAGAAGCAAAGTGCAGCTGAGGAAAACCAGAAAGAGGTGAAGAGCAGCAGCGAAAACAAGGAAGCGAAGAGTGACAGAAAGAAGCAGTTGTGAGTGACCCCAGCCTCCTGTGCTGCCTTGTGGGGGGAGTTGCGAGGGACTGGTGGTAACCTGAGGTAAAAATGGAAGCTGAGGCTAAGAAAAGGAGGGCAATAGGTGTTTGACTTTCAGGTCAGCCTTGGGAAGAGGAAGGAAAGGTGTTTACTTAAGTGTCTGTTTTATTGTTTGTGTCCTCCTTTTTCTTAACACCTGAATTTTATTTAATAAATTAAATTAAACAAAGGTTTTCCAACACAAGACCATCTTGCCTGTGACTGGAGGACCTTGCTGGGCTCTTCAGTTCAGTACCGTCAAGGGCAAGGCTGCAAGTTGGTCCCAGTTTGAGCCTCTGATAGTTGCAGAAACCTGCAGAGGAGTAACTCAGATGTCTGCAACAGGATCTAGTTGTGTAATAAGCTGGAATCCTTTGAACCATCTGTGTAAAAGTGACTCTCATGCAAGTGGCATATTTCAGGGCCCAGAGAGAAGGAATGTTTCCTGGAAGACGGTGACGCAAAGAAGTTATTAGTAACTGTGGTGAAAATAGCCTAAGCAGACATGCAGTGTCTAACGTGGCAGCTGCAAGAACATTGCAGTTTTTAGGATCTTTATAAGCAGAGCAGCATTGAGCAGAAGAGTCGCTGCCTTTGGACCTAGTGCTCGAGAGACCTTTGTTGGATGATTTATCCTTTGCAGGTGTGCAGATTTTACCAGGGACATTGGCAAATTGGAGAAAGCTCTTAAGTACGATACAGTCATGACTGAAGATCTGCAAAATCTGCTTTAAGGCAAGCAGCTTAGAAGGCTCAAACCCACTTAGTGGTTAAGCAGTAACTTGACTGTGACCTAGAAAACTTACGACGGTAGGTAGGTGACTCCTGAGTCTGCAAGATCCTACAGCAGTGAGGTGGAGTAAGAGCTCAAGACCTGTTTGTGTGCAACTCTAGTGCTACATGAGCTATTGCAATGCGAATGCAAGAGAATCTGGTTGTTCACCTTTTCCCTGAAGAAATTGAAAACCTGGACCAGAGCCAGAAGCTGCTGCCACTCCTAAAGTGTCTACCGCATATGTTTGCAGTTTAGCTTCACTTGCTCTGCCAGTGGCCCTCCTTGGGTTAGCTTATGGTGGATTTTTATTCTTGCACCCCAGCATATAACCATGAATAATGCTGGATAAAGAATCCATTTCAGACAGCATTATAAACAAAGTGTTATGTCAGCTTTCTATCGTTTCTTTATGTCTTGTAACATTCATGCTTGGTATATTTCTCAGCAATCAGGCTCTGAAAACTCCCTCGGCACAGTAAATTTTGGTCTATTTTCCTTGAAAATATCCATCAGTCCATTAAAAATTCTGCTAACTTTCCTCTCGGCTTTTTTTCTTGCTTGCTTCACTCTGAAGCTCCTTTCTCCATGTTGGGTGTCACTGCTGACAGCATAGCCACCTTTCCTGTCATTCATCTCTCTAATCTTTGAATCTTCTTTTTTGTCTTCAGCTATGCATCTGAATCCTGGAGCTGCATATACTGCAGTATTTCTAAAATCCAGGCTTTGCTTTCTGCTGCCCTGCTGAAACTGCCCATCATTTTGAGTGCTGCAGCACACCCTGTCCACATGCAGCCAGCATCACCTTCCTGATGTGCCATTCTGCCTTGCACAGTTCACTGCTGCATCAAATGCCACGTTGTGACGCGCCCGCTGGTGCAGGCAGTTTGCTTGGCGCAGGCACCTGCCCTCATTCCTGGCTGTGTTAGCTCACCCACCCCTCTGCCTTGCAGCTGCCACTAGCCTCAGACACCCACGTGCCTGTTTCCTCCCGATCCCTGAAGGACTTCCGCACTCATGTGTGTGAGCTCATTGCCAGAATAAACTATAAAGATACTTCCTTGTGCTTTGCTTATCTAATTTAACGTGATTTAGAGCCATAAAGATTGGCTGGCTGGCTACTGCACCCTCACTGCAACTGTGATGGTTGTATAACATAACTTTGTCCTCCCTTTTTCTGGTTGTCCCCGTTCATTTTTGTTGATTCATGGCATTGATGTGTTCAGTGGGATATTTCTGTGCAATGTCCTTATTTCCATACTTGTTTCAGAGGCATGGGTCTTGGCAAATTCTCCAGGGAAAGGAACTTACCTCCTGATCTGTGCAGACAGGTTTCTATGTCTGAGATTTCTGTGGTTGTAATGTATTATAACAGAGCAATTTAATTTCTATGCTTTTGTTTCTTTAAAAAGGTATTTTCAAGAGATAAATAAGGAAAATACTACCTGAAGTTTCCTGAAGGTTGTTGGGCCTTTCTGCCAATCACAGCTCTCACTTAGCCAACACTTGCAAGGGCTGAAGCTTTCAGCAAACTCCAGCAGTATCTGTAGTTGTGATTATTTGTAATGTTATAATTATTAACTTGTGAATAATCCTGTCTCTGCTCCTGTCTCCAGAGGAACCACCCAGTAGATCAAAGGAGATGTTTAAAAAGCCAGTATTTCTCAGGGTAATGGTGGCAATAATTTTTGTTAAAAACTATGTATGTTTTAAAATTAAATGTGACTACATACAGGCTGTTCTTATAGCATCTCCATGACTCCTTACTTTGTCAGGCCTTCAGATTATTTTAGAATTGGCTAAACTGCAAAAATGAATATTTTAATCCTGGATCCATCATTTTTGAATGGTTTAGGCTGTTCACTTGTACTGTTGTTTGGAGCAAGAATGAAGTTCCATTTTAACTCACTATTTTCCATGTTGTGTGAACCTAATGAAGACAGGAATGTGACCAGGACACAAAATTCTTCATCACCTGTCTGAAGTTTGGTGATAGATTACTTTTTTTTCAACATTGTTTTCCTGAAGTGGATGATGTGGCTTAGAAAAAAGAATGAAGTTTTCAAATCTATAGTGCGTGTATAGTGCCTCTACTTGGAAGCCATGTGGCTTGTATCAGCCTAAGCAAGATTTAAGTAACAAGGGCCTTTGTGTTCCAGAATCAAATTTCAGTACCAAACAATTTATTTAGGACTATGTTTGTTTGTTAGTTTGAAAATGTTTGCCTGTAATTCTGAGCGATGACTTATACTGTCTTCTCTTTCGAAGACAGAAGGGGAAACAGAAGTACGTGGTTTAAAGCTACAGAGTGTTTGCTTTATTTATCTGATGCTTCTGAAAAAAATGCAAGCCCATTTGATGGAATGCTGCTGTGTTAAGCATGCAGCCTGGCTGGGTCTTGCCACCTTTCATTTCCTGAAGCCACATCGGTGGGGAATGCCCTTGACCAGCTGCCCATACTGACTGGGGACTGATTTAATTAATTCCAATCCCAAAGGATTAAAATTTTTCTAGCAGTGTGCTCTTGCTATCCTTTATTACCCTTGAGCTCTTCCTGCTTGTCCACTCTGTTGCTGTAACAAATTAATCTCACATGGCAGTGCACACTGTGCAAGTGGCGAAAGGCTGGACACATGCTTTGTTCTAATGGTACCTCATCACCTTCATAATGGTACACGCATCATACCTTCATTGCCTTGTTTCTGCAGCCCCATTCTGGAGGCCTTTGGAAATGCCAAGACAGTTTATAACAACAACTCCAGCCGCTTTGGCAAGTTCATTCAGCTGCACTTCTCTCAACATGGACACATCCAGGGAGGCCGAGTAACTGATTGTATCCTTTTCTTCAGTAGACCAGAAATGGATGGAGTGAGTGAAGATGAGGAGGTGCTCAGAGAGGGTCAGGAAATCCCACATCAGACTTTCTCAAAGCCAGTTTATAACTGTGGGCAAATTTGCAACTTGAAGAGGGAAGAAGTGTTTGTTTTGTGGCTCTGCAGCACCTAACTCTGGAAACCTTTTGTCTAGGTACTAAATTAGGAAGAGACATAGTTTGACTTTTCACTTTGGCAATCACAACACCTTGATACTTAAATCCCTAAAATTTGCTGCCTAGGAAGATCCCTCATGTTGACTGCATCCTGTTTTTCCCAGAAGTTTGTTCCCTCATGCTAGCTCTGCCAATGAATTAATGATTTAGAAAAAGTGAGACCAAGCTAAGAATCAATATATTCTGCACAATGTCTATATGCAGAGGAGACCAGGAATTTAGAGGGCCAGTTATAACTCTTTGATTTGGGTTGCCCATCTCCAGTGGGCCTTGGAACCCAAATCACAGAGTATCTCAAGTTGGAAGGGACCTGTAAGGAACATAGAGTCGAACTCCCTGCTCCTCACAGGACTACCTAAAACTAAATCATATGACTGAGAGCGTCATCCAAATGCCTCTTGAACTTTGACAGGCTTGGTGCTGTGACCACTTGCCTGGGGAGTCTGTTCCAGTGAAAACAAGGACAGGGAAGACTGGATATAATTGAATTATGTTGTGCTATAACCACTTTCTTCCCTGTATGCCCATGTACCCCTCTCCCAAAGGCTTTGATATACCTTTTATGTACATGAGGCAGCTAAAGCTGCCCTGGCTACAAAGCTGCTGATGACTTGCAAACCACACCAATTTCCAGTGGAGCAGCAGTCAGATGAATTTACTACTGTTGTAAATAACAGGCTTAGATTGTTTAGTCTCTGTTCTTTGTTCCTTCAGTAGATTAAAGATAGGGGTCTCTTGCAGAAGCAATGAGAATTTATGCAAGACTTGCTGTGTGCAATACAGACTTTCAGATTAGAGTGGCCTCTCTAATCTTTCTAGGTGTCCCTGGTGTGGCTCCTCCTTTGCTAGGTTACCTCACCATTGTGCAGGTTCTATGCTCTGTCTGATCCTGTCCTTTTAAATATCTCTTTTACACATAATACCTCCTTGGATAAGAAGTAGAGAGGAGGATCCGAGATGATGTTTGGGACTGCTCTTTGTCCACTTCCCAAAGTGTCAGTTATTTAATGATTTGTGCTTGTTATAAGTTGCATTCCAATGTGTCTAGAAGATTCTTTGATAGTCATCAGGAGATCTGTGCATATGACATTTGAATGTTTTCTCCTTAACATGCTATTCAGATTTACTGGAAAAGGTAGGTATCATCTCTACTGACTGACGGGCGAGACCTCTCCTCACAGTGGGGCAGTGCCAGATGTCTTCCTGGATGCTGCTGCCTCTGTCACAACACATAGACACGAGCCCTTTAGGTGTTACTACTGCAACTGCCCCAACTGAGGAAGTGAGGAAGGGGATAGTGGAGGAACAATGTTTGTTCTGTATCTATCAGAGCCTGTTCTCCTGTCTTTGATAAACTCTGTGCTTTATAGAGAGACTCCAAGAAAAAGGTATTTACAAAGGGGAAAGGGAGAGAGAACAAATACTTGGAAACTGAATTCTGCGGAGAGGAATATGGGCATACAACTCCAAATGCAGACATCTCTGCTCTGGTGTGGTTTACTTTGGACTCAGGAACTCACTGAGGAGTGGGGCCAGAACTGACAAGGTTTGGTTTGCCTGTGTGTGCACTCCGAGTACGGAGAAGTTGGTACACTGCCAGTTGCACATCCACACATGACAAGATCTTGATCTAGAGCTTATTTAGACAACACCATCACTAAACTGGAAGAAGCCTCTTTATGCATCAGCCCTGGAGATTTATTTACCTGCATCCTGGTCCTCTCTTTGCCTTTGCAATCACAAGTGTGATCTCTTCTACTCACTATTCCTGTATTCTTTGTTTCAGAACAGAGTGGTACACCAGAACCCTGGAGAGAGGAATTATCACATCTTTTATGCCCTGCTAGCTGGTGTGAGTGGGGAGCAGAAAGGTAATTTCATTTTCTGGGATATGGCTCTGTCCTCTTTCCGGTCCAGCATGTGAAGCAGGTGTAAGTAAGTTAGAGCATGGATATTTTATGTACTTGATATATTTTTCTGGAAGGCTATATGGTGATTTCATGGGAAACAGAAAGGGGAGTTGAGAGAAAGAGACTGAGGATGACAGAAATACTATATGAGAAAAGACACTTCAGGTATTCTGAGCTGGAAGGGAAGGTCTGTGCTGAAGTTGATTCAGATGCTGATGGGAGCTGTTCAAGGAGTTCAAAGGTTGGACTGACAGACATACCTTTACAAAAAACCTTCAATATAGGTAATAGGAGAGGTAAGAATGGGAATGACCAGTGATGTAGAGGCAGGACAAGAGTCAAAACATATCTAGTATCTGAACAAAGTGTTTATAGCTCTGTACCTTGGGAAGGGAGAGGTGGGTCTGAAAGAGGGCATGCAGAGAAAGCAGCAGCTGCAGGCTGTGGAAGAGTCCTCTTTGTAGTGCAGCACCCCCTTAACAACATTTGTGCATACCTGCCCTGAGCACTTGCTGACAGGTCAGATAGGCGGGCAGGAACATGTTACAGTTGCAGCCTGGTTTTGAGGGACTGGAGAATTTCTTTATGCTTTTGTTCTGTGTGTGTCAGAGAAATCAGATGGAAGAGTTGGGCCTGACAGAGTGGAGTGGGGCTTCAGTTCTAGGGAGTTCTTACAAGAATGGCCATGTAGGTCAATTCAGAAATCCATGTAAAGCAGAAGGGAAATAGTGAGGACCATGATTATCAGCAAGTACTTGGGGAAAGCATACAAACCAGATTATTTTCTTCAGCAGATCTCTGCTATTCTTCCCCATCTCCCTTTCCAAGCTGGTGTCCCAGGCTGCTTCACTTCTCCCATCTTTAATGTTTTTCTGGTTCTTGATTATCCTTGCCTCTTTTCTCCATAGATCTTTTAGTTCTCCTCTATCCTTTTCAAAATGGGTGTTCAAACCTGCAGATAGTGTTTAAGATGTAGTTGTGCTATAGTTAAGTACAGAGGTCTGATTCTGGTTTTATGTTCTGTGTTCCTTCTAAAACGGAAGGAACTGAACTGTGTTCAGTTTTTGGCTGCTGTTTAGCACTGAGATGATGTCTTCAAAAATCTTATTGTGACTCTCAGAACTCTCTCAAGTGGTGATACCTAATTTAGAGGTCATTACTGTATGTGTATAGTTAAGACTTTTTCTCTACACTTTATAAGATTGAATTTAATCTTCTCTCTTGGGTTTTGTGGTTTTTTTTCTGAGTCAATTCAGTATTGAAATATTCTTCTGTGACTCTGCAGCTTGGGATTTGACTGCTCTAAATAATTTTGCCTACCATTTGCAAGCTTTGTTACTGCACACCCTCCTCTTCCCCTTCCCCGGTGCATTCACTGCCTAGGTGCGGCTTTTGAGGGATATGGAATCTGTTCAGATGAACTTTCCCTATGGTAGTAATACACACTGTTTTGGGGGACCAAGATGATAGAATGAAAAGGCTGACTGCTAAGCAAAATTGTCTTCCCTGCCTCTCTTTCCTCTGTTGCAGAGAGCCTCTCCCTGTCTGAGCCAGAGACTTATCGCTACTTAAACCAGTCTGGTTGTGTGACTGATGAGAACCTGAATGATGTAGAGATGTTCAGTAAGGTCATGGTGAGTCCTGTCCTAATTCCTCCTGAACTTCTGGGCACAATCTCATGGGCTAAACATGCTGCAGGGTCTAGATCTTACAGGCAGAATTTATTTGCCCTAAGCCAAAATCTGGTGTTCAACAAGCCTGAAACTTAGCTCTGTTTATGGTAAAAACAAGGCTCAAAGAGTGTTTTTAGTGTACAGAAATGGGGGAATTTGGGAAACAGTCAAGGTTGAATAATAATATAGAATGATGACAGAGACTTTGGGGAGCATGAACCCCACTCCCTACCCCATAGTGGTTCCTGAAAGCCCTCTAGATGGCCCAATGCAGGAAACCTCACGCTAACCATTAGAAGGGGGACAGTTTGGTATGAAGGTAGTGTTCTCCAGAAATGGTCTGGTGAAGTTGTATCACCTGTGAAAACAGCATATTCTGAAATACCACACAGATTTCTATAGACATCTGTAACTTTACCAGAGGTTATGGGTTTAGCAGGATGAATATGCAATTCATGTTCTGTTTGATAAGTGGTTATTGGCCTGAGGGTTTTAATGGTGTAGGTGAAACTTGGTAAGCAAGGTGAGAGGAGTCAGCTTGGGATTTCAGTAGCTCCTGCTAAGGTGTGATCTGAGGGAAGGAAATGTCTCCTGTACAGTAGAGGTTTCAATAGTGACATGGCATTTATACTTCAGCTGAGGAGATGCCTGGAGGAAAAAAGGGAACTAGAACCCTGGAGTACCTTACCGACAGAGTGAATGCATGAAAACTAGGTCCTACCTCTCAAAGTCAATTTATACCAGAAGAATCCTGGCTCACATGCATGCAGTAAGACAGAGGGAATGTGCCATACTTCCTCATTATCTGGTAACCTGTTTCTGACCTTCTAGCAGTTAATGCTGAAAGGCTGGCTTTAAATTTTGCTGCATAGATCTACTGTTCTAAGTTAGAGTAAATTAAGGGGGTTACATGGATCAGGGTAAATTATATTTATGGGTCTGTCCTTCAGGGAAGACAATAAGGCAGAATGTAGCAGCAGTCCAGTGATATCTGTAAACTGTAGTGTCAGTGTTCAGGGAAGGATTTCCTCACACAGGCAATGTTCTTCCTGTGACAGACAGGCAAGGGCAGCAGCAAAGTCCAAGTTGATGATTGGGCAGATGCCCACCTGCCTTAGATAGGGATAGGGTAAATGAAGGAGAGAATGGGAGACAGTGAAGGTCGTTGACAAGATGTATAGCTGAGAGAGGGGCTGTGCCATCCTGTTTCACTTTGAGTCACAATGACTGTAATTCTGAGTTTTACATCTTGTATGAGCTGGGCATGAATGTGGCAGTTGCATTGTACTGCAGCTGCACAGTACAGTTATGTACAGCCAACATTAGCTGTATGGTTTTGTACAGACTGCCATGAAAGTGGTGGACTTCAGCACTGAAGAAATCAGAGACATCTTCAAACTTCTTTCTGGAACACTTCATTTGGGAAACGTTGAATTCATGACAGCTGGTGGGGCCCAGGTTACAACAAAAGCAGGTAAGTAGGACCCTAGCAACTTGGTAGACCATGCAAAGCCCCATAAGACCACCAGTGAAGCTTACTCCATCATCCTTTCTCTCTCTGCTATACTGGTCTGCAGTGCTTTTGCCAGCAAGTTCCCTGAAGTTTAACCCTGCAAAAGCATTGCTACAGGATGCGTGGCTCCAGAGCACCAGTATAATTCAGTTGGGTTGTGGCCCTGTGATCCATTTGTCTTCCTGGATACTCTCAGACTGAGTCCAGAGTCTCACAGTTTCTCTTTTGCATTGAAAGAGCAGGAAGAAATAGGAACAGGAGGGTATTTGAGATAAAAGTAGTCTGTTAGAGACTTTCCCACATCTTCCTTTGAAGCGTCTGCTAGTGTGCACTCTGTTACAGGTGAATCCCTAAACAGACAGAAGCAAATATTGTGAGTGCTTCAAGTCTTAAGTTAATTGCCTCTCTTCTTGAACATCTAGGTTTAGCAATCTCATGCTCAGACTGCACTATTGTGCCTTTAGGAAAACATATCTTCTCATTCAATAAATATTTTGTTGGTGCTGAGCTTTACACAGTGTTTTGCTCTTCCTGTTGTCAGCAGAAAGGCTGTCTGACTGGGGCCCATAATAGGTGCTTACCCTGCCACAGAATGGATATGTGAATGTACAGCTTTGGGTATGCCAAAGAGAGTTAAGAGGAGTGTGTTTTGTGCTGGGGCTTAGTCACTTGCCTTGTAGGAGTCCCTGGGGTCCGTGCAGGAGAAAAACGTGTCCTCCTCTGTTATTAGTGCTGAACATTGCCAGTGACCTCCTGGGCTTAGACTCCTTTCAGCTTTCTGAAGTACTGACACAGAGGTCCATGATTCTGCGTGGGGAAGAGATCAGCTCCCCTCTCACTGTGGAGCAGGTAAGTGTCCTAGTGTATGCTACTGCTTCTGCTACTTCTGCATTTCTAGGCCCTCTGTCTCCCTCTGGTTTCATCCATTCGACTGTAGGGTTCCCTGTTACACCCCTAGGCACTCTGCTGTGTCCTCAAATATTTTTCCCTTATTGGTAGTTCAGGACACAGTATTGACTTTGCTTTTTAGGCTTTACAGGGGAGTTCACTTGCAAATGGCAATGCACAATACTGATTTTAAGTCACCTTCGCTTACCAGGGATTGATCATTCTTGTGTCATGCAGAATATACATCAGATGCTTTGTGGTAATTGCATGTGTGCATGCTTCTACTTGCAGAACTCCCAGGTTATGCTGCATTTATTGGAAGATAAATCTTGCACGCAGTTACCACCAAACATCTGGTAGATGGTGGGTTGTAACCCCACAGTAGCTTCTTAGTGTATCCATAGAACCACAAAGGAGGACCAAATAAACTGATACGTAGTTCTCGTGTTCTGAACCTGTACTGCGTACTGGAGCCAGTCCTGCTTATCTATTACATTTCTCTGTGGTTCATTACAGTGTTGTGCCTACTAACTTTAACTTGTGGTGTTGCTGATCACTTGAGGGCACTCTTGGTGTTTTAGGTCCATGCACAGATAACTAAAAAATCTTCTGTCATTAATAAAATCCAAGACACTGGGAAACAAAGAATAAGGTTACTAGGATGAAAGAAGCATCATGTTATAGGAAAATGAACATCCATAATGGATATCTTGTGCTCACACAGACCGCAGAGGGTTTATCAGTCCAACCTCTACATTAGCAGAGAAACTGGTTACTAGGCTCTCTCTGGTGGGTGTCTAACTTTCCTTCAGATTTCCCATGGAAGGAATTTCACAGCCTCTGTAAGTATCCTGCTCTGGCTGCAGTGGAGTCTAGAGCTGAAAAGTTTTCCTCATATTTAGATTACCTCTGACACCCCAAGCTGTCCACCTTATAAGCTTCTGCTTCTGTGAAGTTTTTCATGTGGTGTTCTCTTTTCTAAGCTAAACAATCCAGTTCCTTCAATGTTGCCTTGTAAGTAATTTTCTAAATCTCTTCTTCTTCTTCTATCTCTATTTTCCCACATCTTTCAAGAAGTGGAGTGCTCCTGACTGAATGCCAATTTCAAGCTGAAGTCTCAGCAGTGTTCATTAGAATGGAGTAATCACTTCTTTTCTTGCTGCGAACACACCTGCTAATATATCGCAAACTAAGCTTTGCTTTTGAGAAATGGTATATTTTTTTCATAGTCTATGACCTTTCTTTGCAATGAAATTGTGTGAAAATTGTTTTTCAGCCTATATAGTCTGTGGTAGATATCCTCGATGTCCAGTACCATAGTTTTTCTTCTCAGCTGTCTGTCCTACATGAGCCACATCGTTCTGTATCAGTGCACAAGGATGGATAACAAATAATGCCAGAGACGCTCCATGCAGTCCAGAGCAACAGTGCGCAGCTGTAGGATTTACAAGAGTCTCCCTGGACAGAGCTTTCCCTGATAGTATAGCTATTCCTGACATTTGTGCATGTTGGACCCCATGCTTCCTGCGTGCAGCCCAGTGAAGTACTGGGACTGCTAGAAAATTGTTATAGCAAGCTACTACTAGGCTGTCTTCACTAGGTGAGCCTGTACACTGAACACTGGGCCTGTAAATACTGTTCCTGCTTAAGCCCTGGTGTATTGTGCCCACCTATTCCTGTGTGTTGTTGCAGGAATGCATTGGTAGAGCTGCCAGGGATTTCTCATTATGTAATGGGCTCGTTACCCATCTGAGCTTTGACATTTCAGTGGGATGAATGGATGAACTGGCCTGAAGGCGGGCAAAGCTGGGAGGGTGAAAGGAGCCTTTGAGAACGTCATTTGAGCCATATTGTGGGGAAAGTGGCTTTGCTTACAGCTGGATGGGGAGGTCCTGTTCCTGGAAAATGAGTCCAGCCAGAGACAATACAGAGGCATGGCCTCAAGGGCATTCTCAGTCCCAAGTAATAAGACAGACTATCTGACAGAGAGAAGAAATACCCAGAAAAGCCATGTGTGCCCATGCTTTGAAATGTTCTCTTCTGGGGAGAAGTTGCTGTGTGTTCTCAGCTTTGGGTTGCTGGAGAGGAGATACTACCCAGGAAGAGAAAGGAAAAGAAAAACAGTGAGACTGGGTGAAAAGGAAGATGTTGCAGGCTGGGCCTCTGCAGCTTGATGAGACGGGAGGATGCAGAGGCAGTTAGCCTGGGCCATTAGCAAAGCAGAACAGAAGAGGTCATGTTATTCAGGCCTGCAAAACTGAAGAGCGTGAGGGTGTATTTAGAAGATCTCTGTCATTGCTGGTCAAACCTACTGAAGGAATTACCCTGGTGTCATAAATGACACAGAGTAAACAGCCTGTAATTCACGTAGATACTGTGATTTATTTATGAAAGGACAAGATTATAGCTTTTACCCTACTTGATTATTTCACATACTTGCTCACTCATCCCTCAGCATTACATTCATTAGATGTCAACTTCTTTTCCCAGTTGGGAGGCTGCTGCTTGTCTAGGAGGGTCAAACAGAAAGTTGTGTTGATTTGTGTTGTGTAGCTCCTTGCAATTACTGGTCTTGGGAACTACCAGCCAAGGTCCTTGGGCATACCCTGGCATTTGTCTCCACCTGTCTCTGATCTCCAGGATTTTTCCCCGTTTCCACCGTCTTTCTTTCAGTCAAGATCTTTGCCATCTTCTTTCCTGGCCCCTTTTTCTACTCTCTAGGATCACATCCACTTTTTGGGATCCCTTACTTTGGCCTCCTCTTTTTCCAGAACCCTAAGCCCTGGTTTCCCAGTCTAAATAGTGTATGTGCAGAAGGATAGCATGTGATCAGCCTCTTAATTTGTGGTTCTGTCTCATGTCTCTTTATTAATTGGAGGATTTGGAGCATGCCACTTTTGTTTAGTCCAAGTGTTAGCATAATTTGCAACTAGCCCACTCCTGTTACAGCTATCAAGTAGCAGGCTTTTGCTTGAATTTCAAAAGTTCAATTTTAGACAATCATCCACCCACTTACATACACCCAGTCATCTACTGCCTGTTAGTGATTACAATTTAAGTCATTTTTTCCACCTATGACATTTGGTTATGATCACTGCATGGGACATTGGGTCAGCTCCAGGAAGATCTCTCAATCCATGCTGGCCTACCTGGCTTCCAGTAACATGATGCAGTTTGCAGGAAGGTTTTGAAGAGTGGATTTTTGAGGTAACTTGGTGACAGAATACTGTATTAAATCCTGCCCTACCAGTTTTTGAAAAACTGAGTGGACACCCATTTGACAGCTGTACTAGGAGTACTGAATTGAGATAACTTGCTGGTCACTGCAAATGTTGGCTCAAGTGATGTAAATGACTGCTGGAGGCTTAGTTGTGAGGTATTTTGCCACCTTCCCTGCCCCAACACTTGTTCCAAAAGATGTCAGTGATTTTGCTACTTCCCTCAGCCTCTCCAGATCAGTTACCTAAAGGTCATACACCATACATCTGTGTGTTGCTGGGTTATTTGCAAACTTGAATGTTGACTATACATATAAATACTGCACCATACACAACCAATAGAGGATGAGACATCTGAAGAGGAGTGGAGGAACCCAAAGTTCTATAGAGATTTTTGGTGCCCCCTTACGCTGCCTTTTCTCCCTGTGACTCATTTTTTCTCTATATATTTACAGGCAGCTGACTCCAGGGATTCCCTCTCTATGGCGCTCTATTCCCAGTGTTTTTCATGGCTCATTAGTAAGATTAATACGAAGATCAAGGGCAAGGAAAACTTTAAGTCTGTGGGCATCCTGGATATCTTCGGCTTTGAGAATTTTCAGGTCAGGATTTTGTCTTTGCAGGGTGGGTTGGTTTTGGAGACATCACTGCATATAGGAAGGATTTTGGGTTGGGTTGTATCCTGTTTGGATTAGCATAGGGTATTCTGAAATTTCTTCACTGCCCCCGGAAGCAGCAAGATATATTTAGCTGCCCATTTCTGCCACCTGTATTCATGTAGGCTGATGTTCAAGGTCTGGTTTGTGACACAGATCCTAAACAGATGTGCTATGATAGGTAATACTGAATTTTTGACTTGTGTACAAATGTCCAACCTCTACATGCATGTTGTTTGTTCATGTCTGTTTTGCCTTGTGTTGAGAATCCTGTGTGTAGTGCTTCTAATTGCAGCTGATGAGGGATATATGTTGAACAACCATACGGCGGTGACCGCAGAGGTATTTCACAGAACAGAACACCCAGGGACCTAACGCTCAGTGAATTATCTTTCTTTCTTCCAAGAAGAGAAATGCGATTGTCTTTAGCATCTTTTACTACTATTTAGGCCTAGTGAATTAACTTTGCATAAGCTACAAGAGCTGTTCACCTAGTGGGACCGCCCTGCACTCTCCTCCTCATGTCCATCTGACACTCCTTGCCTCTATGCTCTCTGGCTTTATTCCAGGCCTGGCACCTTCCCCATTGCTGATAGAGATTCTTTTAGGGCCCAGGGACAAGAATGTTAAGTTTTATTACCTTTGTTTCTTCTTACAGGTGAATCGTTTTGAGCAGTTTAATATTAACTATGCAAATGAGAAACTTCAGGAATATTTCAACAAACACATCTTCTCCTTGGAGCAGCTGGAGTACAACAGGTGACAAATGGAGGGAGTGGGGCCCCTATTGCTTTCACAAGTGGTAGAATGGGGGACATCATCCCTCCTTTGTGCTGTCCAGTCCCTACCACTAAGGCAGGAGAGGCAGCTGGGTCTTAGTGCAACCATGACTGTGGATATGTCTCTGTCTGTATGCTCTGCCAGCACAGGTCCCTTGTTTCCAAGCAAAAGCTTTCTCCCTTGTATTTAGAAAGTCCAGGCTCCCTTCTATGTCTCAGCTGAGTGGGAAGATCTTGGGCTTTAACACATTAGAACACGTGGTCACTGGCCTTATTACTGACTTCAGTAATGATTTACCTATGGTAGCGGTGGTATTACGCAGGTAGAATCTTGGTGTGCAAAAAATAAAGTCACTAAAGATAGATGGTTAGATATCTGACAGCTCTTTCTGTCCTAGAGATTCCTATGCTGTGAAAAGGGCACTTTTCATCAGCAAGGAGATTTAAACTAGGCTGTTTCCTGAGCTTAAAGAGCATGGGGCTTTCTGCACCACTGTTTCTCTTCTGTGGGCTTCATATTGGATTGTGTTTTGTGAAGTACCTGGGATGTTCTAGAGTATTTCTGCTTCTAGAAAATGCTGCTAGACAAATGCTTCAGTTCTTGCTCTGAAACAGAAGCCTTTATGTTTGTGAATGAAGCAATTGAATAGGGTCAGTGAGGGCAAATGAGAACAGCCTTGTAAAGAGAGACAGTTGAATAGGCAATTCATGAAATTCTAAAGATTACAAAACTGCAAGGCTATTTATGCACTGACTTCTCAGGCCAATTCTACCATTGCAGGAAGCTTGTGTTAAGAATGCTATCATCGTGACAAAAGATTTTTTCCTGATGATTACACAGGGTTTTAAATTCTGTGGCTGAACTTTGGAAAGAATGAGAGAATTTTATTATTGACTACTCATCAAGTTATTCTAGGGTGATGTGCTTAAAGCTCATCTTTCACAGTATCAGCTCTGCTTCCTCAGGTTTAATAAGTAGCTCCATGTATTTCATCATTTGATTAGACAAGAGGTCTGTGGCACTAGAGACGACTTGATTAATTTGTGATTTGATTTGTTTCAGAAAACTCTGCTCCCTTCAATTCTGGAAGGTCATCTTTTCTTAGAATTCTTAGAAAGAATCCAAGAGGTCTTTTTATAAAAACATGGCCTCTCTGACACCCATTGTTGCAAAAATCTGAAACACTGTGAACTGATATTTTTTGTCCCTAAGTGGATAAGATACTCCATTCCCTGTGGGGGATAGATAGTTCTTTGCATTCTTTAGAAATTACTCTAGTTTGTTGCTTCCAACTGTTGCCCATAGGTTTCTGAATGCTTTGAACCTGAAAATATGAAGCCTAGGCTGAAGGGTTTGTAGACAATGGCTTCACTATCTTAAAAATGTTAGCCTTCGCCTGAAAGGTGTCTATCAGAACGTCAGTATGTAGCTTCACACAGTCTTCCATGGATTCCTGAGCAAGAGTTATTCCCAGGCTTCTCTGAATTCTGAAAACAGAAACAGCCTGTATTATGGGAGTGTAAGAAGGTGGTAAGAGAGAAGAAAACACACTCAGCACACAATTACAGAATTTCATGGATGATTTTCAGAGCATGCTTATTGCACTGCTCTACCTACATCAGCTCCCATTCTGAAAGATGCAGGGCCACCCTATAGGTCTGCCTGTCAGGCCAAAGCTTGTCTGTGTCATCTTCTTCAAAACTCTCCCTGAGAAGTTGCTCCTGTCTCTTCTTCTGGTGGAACTATGAATTGTGGTTCAGTCTTCTGGCAGATGTGCGTCAGGCTTGCTTTCCAGATTGGTGGGTCAGCAGCTGACTCTTGAAGCTGTGTAGCAAACTGTCCACCATCACCACCAGTTGGGCTGAGAGCAGCTGAGACCAACTACAATTTCTAATGCTTGGTGTGGAATTTGCTCAATGACTACAAGATGAGCATTGGTCTAAATGACTGGATATGTAAGAAAGGCTGTCTCCTGCTTCCTTCTCCTTGTGTTAGCAGTACATTGTGTGTCCAATTCTTTTTCCTCAGCCATGGAAGCCTAATTCCTGCAAATTGTCTTGAGTCCTGAGACAGCTGCCACGCTCAGCTACTTCTTTTCTCTTGCACCTCAAGGCATTGCGTCTTGTATTTCACATCTTTGTTCTGTTTGTTCTTGATGTCAGGGAAGGGATAAACTGGGAGGCCATTGACTGGATGGATAATGCAGAGTGCCTGGACCTTATTGAGAAGGTGAGCAGTTATTTGTGACAGTTTCCAGAGATCACAGGGGGGACTGCTGATTGTCTATACACCTTCCTTGGGGTTTCCTGGTTTTAAAACCAGGTATTTGCTTAGATCCTTTTCCTATCATGACCTGGCGAAAGTACGAGCTGTTCTAGCCATAGTCCCAGTTCAAGAAAGCAGATCTCTGCTCATTGTTGAGACTAAGCTTAGGGAGGGTGTCACTGTTTTAGATAGGGAGCTGTGTTTAAGTAAAACCTTAATGTGAATTTTTTAAAAATAATATCCACTTATGTTCTGTTTGCTGAATGTGTTGACTGGCCAGAATTCTGCTTTCAGCTTGAGCTTTGCTGGGTATAACTCAGGGGTTACTGCTCAGTGCTGTGTCCAGATCTCCAGTTCTTGGCTTGGTGCTGTGTAGTTAGAGCTTTTGCTGACTGTAAAAGCCCATCTCTTGTTTGGCTGTAGAAACTGGGTCTACTGGCTTTGGTAAACGAAGAGAGTCGATTCCCCAAAGGCACAGACAACACCCTTCTGGAAAAACTTCACAGCCAGCATATGGTAAGTAAGAAAATAACCTGGCAGGCAAATGATCAGTATGTTAGTCCCATCAGCATTTCAAAACTGAAAGTGAAGGTTTTGTTGATGTAAAATATGTGCTTTGTGCAGGCAATTTGAAATGCCTTAGGCCTGAACCTGCGAATGTTTAATAAGGCTGCACTGAACAAAAGTAGTATGTGAACAAACCTGAAAACGGTCTCTTGTGCACATAGAGAGAGGGAGTGTGCAAACCATTCCACAGACTGTGGGTAGAAGAGATTGGAATTTGTAGCATGGGATGGAGGTCAGGTTCTGCTGGCCTGTGATGGGACATGAGGCAGCACCTCAGGCACAGGATGCGCTGCACAGTGTGCATGGGTTTCTCCTGCCAGCTGACTCACAGGAGTCTGCTCCAGAGCACGTCAGATCTGTCTCCTGGGGATGTCTTTTGCCTCATGACTTTTAATGGAAGCTCTCTTACTGTTCCTAATTAATTAAATTCTTTCCTCCTCTTTCTTGTATTCTGGACACAGGAGTAGAAGGGCTTTTTCATGCAGGTCAGAAAGTTATCCTGGGGACACAGAAACCACAGTAAGATCACTGTAGCAATCTCTTACCCTGCCTCTGGCACTAAAACAAAGCAAATTAAACCCTGTAGTGTGGACTTCCAGAATAATTTACTACTTTATTAAGAACATTGTCATGTTTCCTAGTCCTCTAATTCAGGCTTCATCCAAGCCTGAAAACATACAAATTTTTATCCTTTATCTGACCTTTTTTTTTTCCAATTGGCATAGATGAAGATATTCTCATATTTCATATTTGCATCTAACCCTGCCAGTAATACTCATGACTACAAATTTGATATGATAGCAATGACTTCTGATTGGCTACTTACACATAGTTTTGCGGAAATATTTCCTTTCTTTAGGCTTAAATTTATCCATTCAATTTAGCCCGCTGTGGCTCTCCCTTGTATTACAGGACAAGGTGTATGAGAATGCCTGATTTACTTTTTCTATTTTTTATTGTTGTTGGTATTTTGTTAACTTTTAATATAGAAGTTATAAATATTTTTAATACGTCACTTCTTTTGAATTTTCTTTCTGAACTATCTCAGCCTCTTCAGTTTGTCTCCAAATGGAGAAATTTCAAAGCTCCTCTTCCTTTCTGCTGTTTGTCTCTGAATTCCTCTACATCTTTTCTCTATTCTTTTCTGAGATAAATAATCAGACCAGAATGCAGTTCCCTTGGTAAGAAGGTATCTGTGATTTATTGTACAGCAGCATGAGACTGTCAGTATTATTTTGCATTCCTTTATGCACCACAACATTTTGGTTGCTATTTTTGGTGATTTCTGTGCATTGAGTAGCCTTTTCATTAAGCTGTTCATAGCGTCACCTCTGTCTGCTTTGAGGGGATAGCAGTTAATGTGGAACTCTAGGGAGCTTATGAGAGATGGAAGAGGCTGAGGAGTTGGAAATGCAGGGAGGTATGAAGTTAATGCTCTAAATTTTGCATTTTTTGAAGGCAAAAGTGGGTTTTATACCAGTTTAATTCTGTAGTGCTGGCTGGAAGAGCAGTGGAAAGCATCCAGCCAGCATTGCTGGAGAGCCCAAGGACACTGTAAGAGAATGAGCCCTCTTCTCTGCGTTGTCTGTGGATTGCAATAGGCTTGAGGAGGAAAAACATAGACCTGGGATTTAAGAGATTATGACCTCTGATACAACTGAGGAGAGGAGCAATAGGGGAGATGGGAGAGGGAACCAAAATTGTTGTAGGCATGGATGAAATATACAGCTTGGTAGAGAGGGAGAGGAGAGGAGGGTGCCGAGAGGAGAGGAAGGTGCCGATCCGTATGAGAGAGTCAGTAACATCGTGTTTCCAGTGGAAGAGAGGGAAGTTTGTGGCTGGAGAAAAAGACAACTGGATTGGTGAAAGGGAAGAGCAAAGAAATGGGGTCAATATGAAAAGGCAGAAAGACAGTGAAAAAGTTTTCAATAGCACTAACAAATTACCAGGGTCAGAAGCCATCCACAAGTACTGCTAAGAGAACTTGAAGATGAAAGCTGAATTACTAACAGTATTGCGCAACTTCTTACATACTTTTTTTTTAGTACTTGTATCTAAGAAGGTAGGAAATTATTTTAATTTTTTGAAAGTATTCTAGGATATTCTAGGCCTCTAATCCTTATTTCACTACCGGGTAAATTCACAGAATGTAAATGGTCGGGAGGGAAGCCTGTAAGACGGTCTTATACTAGCATTGGGGTGGCAATTTTCTGATGATTCACGGGGCAAGGCTGGACTGACAGGTGTATTATCAGACTGATTGGGTTGTAAAATGAAGATGAAAACCAGCGTAGATAAATGTAAAATGGCATGTCTGAAGGAAAACAGTTCCAGTTTCATATTTGAAATGATGAGCCCTGAACTGATTGTGGCTGTTCGGGGGCAAGACTCAGACAGAGGCTGTGATGGGTAGTTCCATGAAACATCTGCACAGTGCTCAGTAGTAACTAAAAACCCAGATCAAGTATTACAAATTCATAGGAAAGAAGCATAATAAAAGCAGAAAACATTGTTATGGCACTGTATAATCCAGGGGTCACGTGACTCAAGAAGGGATTATATCAGATCTGGTAAACAACAGGTCTGGGACAGCTTCAGTGTCATGTGAACTACGTTGAAGGGACCCTGCAGTATGGAGAAAAGATGACTTAGGAGGGATGAAATGAGTTTTTAAGTCACGCGTGGCCCATAGAAGACAAATGGCACTAATGGGAGCCAGGCTGTAGTTACCGGTGCAGTTGGTTAAGAGCTCCCTGCAAATGGATGCAAGAAGTCTGCATGGGTTCAGGTGTGGAATGGGCAAGTATTTCAAAGAGAAATCCACTTGGCATTAATGGTTAGGCAGACCTCATGAAAATAATTGGAGTTTGAGAGTTTATGATGATGAAAGTATCATTTATTAGCTTTGTTCTTACTCTATCCTATATAGCCACTGCTGGAGGCAGAATACTTAGCTGGATGGACCATTGGTCTCGAGCAGCGTGGCTGTTCTTACATAGTTAATGGTTTTCTTAGAACAAAGGAAGGAGGGGGAAAGTGAGAGAGCAGAACAGCTAGTAAAAGAAAGGAAAAAATGAATATTGAAAAAGGAGAAGGGTGCAAAGAAAGATGAAATATAGAGGAAGACAGGAGACTGGTATGATACTTCTGTTGACAAAGAAAAGATGCGTGGGTGTTCTACAAAGCTGCCATCTTCCCTGCATCCTGATCCCATGTCCTGCACCACATGGTTTGTGTGGAGCACTGCCTCCTCAGGTGTCAGACATGCAAGAACTAACATTTCATCCATGGCATGCCTGCCCAACCTTGATT
This sequence comes from Falco cherrug, assembly GCF_023634085.1. Classification (NCBI taxonomy): domain Eukaryota; kingdom Metazoa; phylum Chordata; class Aves; order Falconiformes; family Falconidae; genus Falco; species Falco cherrug. Next base: position 25,303,510 of record NC_073704.1, on the reverse strand, counting down.
CTGCAAGCCCTTGCTCACATGAGGAATGCCTTGAAGGGCTGGATTTTTCCATCTTATTGGAATAACATATTTGTAATGTAGCTGCAGAGAGCTGCAGCAGATGTGGACGGGCTCTGCAACAGCTAAGGTCCTCACCCATCCCAGCGTTGTCATAGTCATGGCAGAGTTCCTGACTGAGCCTATTTGTTCTTACACTGGCATTATAAGAAGATTTATTTTTCTTTCATTTCAGAGCAACCACTACTATGTGAAGCCTCGGGTAACAGACCATCAGTTTGGCATAAGGCATTATGCAGGGGAGGTAGGTGCTCATGGTGTATCTGTGAGATGCTTGGTATATCTTGGAGTTGAGGTTCTGGATTTTATATTCCAAAATCAAGAATATCTTTCACAGCTCTGTGTTTTCCCACAGTTAGTTCCCCATACCAGAGCACAGGGAGTGTGATGGGCTTCAAATAGCATATAATTCTCCAGTACTATATTCTCCTGCTTGGATGTTTGTTTGAGTTTGTCAGATAACTTTTGGGTTGGGGGATAAACTCCTCCTTACTTCTGTTATTTGTGTTGACTTTTCTTGGACATTCACAAAAAGCAAAACCCAAAGTAAAAGTCAACAAGAAATGTTTGACTTTTGGGAAGGAGAAGAACAGGCTCAATACCTATTGCAAAAAAGAAAAGCTCTCAAAGCCTTCAAGGTTAAATGCTGCTCTTTATTTTGGAGAGAGATGAAGCGGATGGAGGTATGTCAAGGGAGGGCACCTGCACAGTAAAGAAGGTCTGACTTTCTCCTAGAATCATATCTGCTAAGCACTAGTGGTTGGGAGTTCAGGGCACTGGGTGGCATAGTTAGTATTTCCTGAAGTGAATGGAGTACCTCACACCTTGCAGAGGATTTACCCCACCCCCCCAGGCAAATCTCTGCAGCTGTTTTATTTGGCTCCTGTTTTTGAGGTTGTTTTCTGTTAGTGTGTTTTTGGGGTTTTTTTGTTGGTTTTTTTTTGTTTTGTTTTGTTTTTTGGTTTTTTTTTTGTAATCGATGGCTAAAACCCACTTTCTTGACGGTAGCTGCAGAACTCTGGAGCTCTTTGACCCCAAAATCTGGATCTTGGCAAACTCTGGAGCTCTTTGACCCCAAAAACCTGGATCTTGGCACACGCCTGCAGCATTACTGTGTAGCTCTGCTGGAGGTCTTGTACATTGGCAAGTTAGTGCAGAGTGCTTAATGATTTGTACAGCACTGTTCTAGTGGCTCTGTCTCTGTTGCAGGTGCTATATGATGTGAGAGGCTTTCTGGAGAAGAACAGAGACACTTTTCGAGATGACATTTTAAACATGCTGAAAGACAGCAGGTATGCCACTCTTATGCTTGTGAGGAGGCCACATCTGTTGGGCTGAACTAAGATTCATTAATGTAATAACCAGACTAAGGGAAGCAGCTGCTTTTGTCTGAACATCTCTTTGTGCTTAAGTGTCCTGGCAAAAGAAAGGAGAACTGGAGAAGTCACATGAGGCACAGGTTTAATCAGTACTCTTGTCCCAGTTTTGAGAAGAGCTATGAAAGTATGACAAAAATCCCCCCAGGCAATGCTGGTTTTCTCCCTCCTCTCTCCTCCCTTTCCTCTTCTTCCTCTTACCTCCCTGTCCCAACAATGGCAGGTTTGCCCTGAATGAATCAAGGCTCTTTGTCATGCTGTCAAATGCCAGCCTTTGGACAGAGACTGTTTGTTTTCCAGCCTGCTTTTAGTGGAGAGCTTCTGTCCCTATCCTGAGCCAGACTGAGCCCTTGCTGTGGGACCAGACATAACCCCTAATATTATATGCCAGTACTGCAATGTGACTCCAGAGAAATGAACTGACTTTGACCTTGGGCAAGGTCTGGAAGACAGAGGTGGTGCCTAGTAGAAGGAGGAAGGCATTTAATAACGTGACAGACCCTAGAAGTTTTTGAGTAGCTACTCTGCCACGTGCCTGTTGCCACAGTCCATGTATTGCCTTTGGGCTCCAGCTTGATGAGACTGTTTGATAATTGCATCTTCTCTGAAACCTGCTGTAGGGTTTGCACTGTGAGCAGTCTTGAAACAACCTGAGAGAGCTGGGAGTATGAGCTGCTCATAGCTGCCTTACTTGGACAGTGGCACATGGGGAACATTTTACACAAGGCTTGAAGTCAGAATTGTGGTCATCATTGTCCAGCATAATAGAAGGACTCAGAGTTTTTCGACAAGCCAGAAAGGAAAGTTCTGCTAGAAGCAATCATAACAATAAACTGGCAGAAGCAGTGCTGGAGAACTTTGTGCAACTTTGTAAGAACCAGCACCGCTGTCTAAGGAGTGGGAAAATGGTGGAAGATTGCCCAGAGCTGACCTACACTGAGGGTAGCTCTAGAAGTCCTCTGGCCACAGAAGGGCTGTGGTTGCAATTGCATGAGCATGTCATGGGTGCTAGCCTTGAGATCTAGGTTGGGAGAGACGCTGACAGCACACAGTCTAGCTGGAGTACCTTCAAGCTAGTTTCACCTGGGGACGCATAGCTTGAGGGAGGTGTCCTAGCCAGTGCAGAATGGAGATCTTCCTCTGCCTAATATCCTGCTTAACAGTGTGAGATGGGGTTTGTGGTTTTGCAGCCGAGCGTGGCGCACAGGGCAGCTCACGGGATCTAGGAAGCCCCATGGAGAGGATTAATTTCCTCACTGAAGTGCCCAGCTGAACTCCCTCCTGCAGCTACTCTGTGGCACAGCAGGAATAAAAATGAGTTTCACACTTGGACAGAGTAGTAGCTGAGAATGAGAGCCATCTTCTCACAGATTCTGGGTGTGTTGCACCTTTCTTTTCTTCTCCCTTTAGACTGGACTTCATCTATGACCTTTTTGAAAAAGTCTGCAGCCGTTGCAGTGAAGAGACACTGAAGATGGGCACCCAGAGGCGCAGACCAACTGTCAGTTCCCAGTTCAGGGTAGGATGTTTTCCAAAAGAGCAGCAGGCTTCTGGGGAGGAGCAGATGGGTGAAGCAAGGCCTGGAGCCAAGTGGAGTCATTCATCCTTGTTTTGTGTCCAGCACAGAAAATGTGCAGGAATGTTGTAATGCTAAAAAAAGAGTAGCACTGCCCCAAGGATTTCTGTCTGGTGTAAAATGGGAGATGCTAAGACTGGGCAGCGTGGCACAGGAAAAGAATACTTTGCTACATATATGAAGCTTATGAGATTCTTTATCTTTCATGTTGGTTTGGTGTTTCAGCTACGTGTGTGTGTCCTTTTAGGCTACATCTTTAACAGGTATAGTGGCAATTCCAGTAAAACCTTATTGGAGGGCCCTTGCAGCTATGAATCTCACCCCCCCTAGATTGTCTGCAAACCTGCTGTTAGTTTGACAGGTTTAGTTTCCTATATTTGAAGTTAGAGAGACTTGTAAAAATAACTCACATCAGCTCTACAGCTCTGAGAGCAACAATGGCTATGTAAACAATGTGAGTAAACTAACTGTGGGGGTATGTTTTGGTCAGGAAGGGATCTCCTGGGTTATTGAAGTTTTGGTGGCAGAGTCAAAGTACGTTAGGAATGGGAAGGCTGCATGAAGACCCTATTACATCAAATCTAGCCCCTTTCCTTCCCGTAGGGACTGATCCTTTGGGTTTTGTCTTCCTGCTTTTTAGGATTCTCTCCATTCCCTGATGGCCACGCTTAGTACTTCCAACCCATTCTTCATCCGCTGCATCAAACCAAATACAGAAAAGGCAAGTCTGTCTTCCAGCAAAATGTATGCATGCGACACAGGCTCTCATGAGCACTCAATTGCACAAACACCTGACAAGTGCCTCCTTCAGGGTCCAAGCTGAGGACAAGAGCTGTTCCCCCTCACCTTCCCCTTTTCCTTCTAGTTGTTTTAGAGTTGAGGAAAAATACACCCTCCTCCTGGTAATTAGATGAAAAGACTGCATGCTGAGTATAATATGATATAGCCATTCCCACTTATGAAGCTTAGAAAATGGACCATGCTTGTGCAGAGGCCAGAGCTGTGCTAGAAGAAGCAATTGCTCCTGCTTGTGGTGGCTGTAGACAATTTGTCCTGGAACGCAGGGCTTGTGTGACAGGAAGCATCTCCTGCAGATCTCTGGCTCTGAGGCAGAGGAGGTGGACACTTCATGAGCAACTCAGAGTGCTTAGAGACAGCCTGGCTCTCACTTACATTGTGAACTGTGATGGGAGGATATGCTGCAAACTAGATTGGGTGGGGTGCACTGAACCGATCATTTTCTTTGTGTGTTTTGAAACTGTGTGTGATATGCCAGAAAAGAAATCTGCAGCTTGTCTTCAGTTTGACTGGAGAGAGACTGCAAAGAGAACTGAGTCAGAGTTCTGCATTTTGTATGGGCTAATGCATTATATTGTAGCTTTACTCCATGATCTGACTATAACAGCCACCTGCAGGCTTTTTTTCCAGCATCTGTCCACCTCCCTTTCATCCCTTTTTCTGCACCATGCAGTGTTGTGAGGTTGCTTTCCCCTTGACCCAGACTTCCCCCTTTTCAACTGGCATACCCAAATAGGCAGGGCTAACTTTCTACAGGGAAACGGATATACAGCCAGTGACTGTGCTCAGAGAAACAGTCACGGTTCAAGTCAGCAAAGAACTAATACACAAGATCAACAATTTGCCTCTCTCACTTTCTTTTAAATTGTTATGTAGGCACCAAACCTCTTCAGTCCAGATGTGGTGCTAAATCAGCTCCGGTACTCAGGGATGCTTGAGACAGTGAAAGTTCGAAGAGCAGGTTTCCCTATACGGCGCCTTTTCCAGGACTTTCTCAGCAGGTAATTGCTATTGTTGTACCACATCCCGTAACAGCCCCAAGGTATATGATTCTATGTTTGTTAGCTGTATAACTGCTGTTACTGATATGGATCATTTGTGGGATGTTTTTCTAACCATGGCCTTATTGCCCATATCATAGACTGATCTAGAAGCCCTTTTGGAGACTTGCCTTTAGGGTAAAAATCAGAATGGAAAAATAGCCAGACAGTCTATTTTAATTTTTTTTTTTTTTTTTTTAGCTTTGCCACAGATTTGCTTGTGCGATGCTCTGAAACCTAGCTGGTCATAACATGTAAAAAGAAAATATCATGCTTAAAACCTTTAATCTGGCAGGCTGAAGCAAATTTCAATGGACAGTATAGTTGATGATTAAAATTGGAAAGAGTGATCGTTTCTTTTAATTAGCTGCATCAAAAGCTTTTCTTGATGTTTAAGGCTTGAAGGGACCGTTGAACATTACTTCCTTTGTCTCTCAGAACATTAAATGCCACCCTTATTCTGAACAAAATAACTTGTGTCTGATGAAAGCACATGTTTCAGAGTGGCAGTTGTTCTTTACTAAAAATGCTGTTGAGTTTGTATTTTATTACTGGGATTGCAACAATAATTGCCAGTGTCATAGAAACAGATAAAGCTTGGGGGATGGAAATTTCCGAATTGGAAGGCAAACACAAATAAGGGAGGTCCCAGAGGAAGAAGGACTAATGGGAGGAGGATAATTAAGAGTTAAAAGCTTGGGGGTGAGTGTTACTGTCATACATAATCTCATGAGATTTTGTTTGGTTCTTAGGTACAAAATGCTTATGAAGGGGCCAAGTCTCTCAGACAACAGCAAAGCTGTATGCGCAGGCTTTCTTCAGACATATGACAGTGGCAAGAAAGAATGGCAGCTGGGTAAAACCAAGGTACTTCCTCTGTGTGGGACAGGGTATGGCTTTGTTCCAGCTGCAAAGAGATGCAATAGCATCTGGTGAGGTTTAAGCCAGTGGAAAGGACAAAGTAGTGATGACCCTTTATATTAGACTATGCCACTGACCTGTAGCACCTCAAATATCTGCCATATTATGTACCTAGAGATGTAGAAAGCTTTTTGATTTTGTCAAACTCCTTCTCATTGACCAAGCCAGATAGATTTTTGTTGTGTCTGATCCAAGAACAAGAAGAATGGGTCTCATTTTATGCAATTGCAATATGTACCATTAACTCATGCCTCTTGTGCCAGATATTTTGCTCTGGTTGGCTAACTGAAATTGTTGCAGAAGGCAGTGAGCTACTGCTTGGTATATATCTAAACTGTGAATGGGTAGCTAGATCACCAGATGTGTGACAGCTTTCTGCTGTGAAAGCTCAGATGATGGTTTATGCGGTTAGCCCAGATGCTAGCATACATTTTCTAGGAAAAGGTATCCAAATGCTTCTCCCCACTTGCATAATTCAGATTTTGCTTCTGTAAAAGCTTCTGGTAAACTTTTAACACTTCTCTCTTGCCTGGTATAGGCTGGATTTTGGGGTTGGGGTTTTTTTTGGTTTTGTTTTTCTCCAGACATCCAGCTGGAAACATACCATTACTTTTCATTTAATGGGGAGGGAGCTGGGTGTTTCAGTCTGAATTTTTTCAAGCTTTGAGACAGCTTCATCTAGAAATAGATGTGAGTGTTGTGAGGTATACTGCTATAGAAATCTGGGAGTGGAAAACTGCCTCTATCACAACTTTCCACATACTCCAGTAAATTCTTCAAAGAATATTCCAAGATGGATGGTGTCCAGTGCAGACAGCATTTCTAAGTAGTGGATATGCAGTCCATACCCAAAGCAGATGGCTGTCCATCCAAGTAGCTTTTTTTTTTTTGCTTTTTATGCCCTTAAGCCTTCAGAAATGTAGTTCAGAATATTTCCAGGGTCACAATGGAACCAGAAATGATTCTAGTGAATATTCACATTTAATTTGTCCAGGAGATCAGTATTTGTTGCTTTGAGCAATCACTACTTAGTGAGTGGATAGTCTATAATGTTTCTTAGAGAGTGAGATCCCTCTCTCCCCTTCTTAGAGGAGTGGTGGTGGCCCAGTTGGTAGTCTGGGCTATGAACTCTGTGTGATAACCACAAGGAAACCATTGACCATTGCTGTGAGAAGGAGATGTATTAACCTGAAGTTTTGAAGGCCTTCCTTCACATGCCTCCGCTGATACTCAAGAAAGAGGGTTTTATCACTTAACTGTATTTCTGCTCTGTGATTAAAGTGTTCCCCATCTTTCATTTGGGAATTTGGTGTCTCCTCACTGGTCCCTGCAAACCAGGAACCATTTCAGTCATTCTTATCCCTAGATAACCCATGCTTGGGTTATCCCACTTGCTCGTGTGGCTGCCAGTCTCACAGCATTTTAGTGTTAAAGCTGGTGTGGAGTGTGTGTGTGTGTTGCAGAGTTGCTTGTGCCTGGGAAACTTTAGAAAGTGGTGGTTAGAGCTGGTAAACATGGAGTTTGAACTTTCTTCCTATCGTGACAAGAGAGGGAAGATTGCTGGGCTACAGCAAGGGCAGCAGGGAAGTGCCGGTGAGGACCAACGTGTACATACTCACCTTTTAGAGCATAAAAGGTTATCAGCTATATAGCTGGAGTCCAGGGACTACAACAGACTGATGACAATCAGGAAATCCAGGCTGTTTTGAGCCCCTGGCAGCAATAAAGTCCTCCTTCTCTTCAGTCCCTGCTGTGCATCCTGAAGGACTGAGTCCATCTGTCTGTTTCCACTTGCTCCTTGACCTGCACAAATTCTTTTGGAAAAACAATATAGGTGGTAAATTGTGGCAAACAAAATGTGTTTGTATTTTGCCAAAACAGCAGATGTACTCTAATGTAATTTTTTTGAACAATTGTGTCCTATAAACTAAAACTTGGCTGAAGTGCAATATGCAGCATGTTGGTAAACAGCAGTCTCTCTTTGAGGGCACTGGTTGCTGCAGGTCTGAATATTGTGGGAAGAAAGAAACGATTAAGAATGGCAGTCTTTGTATCTTATGACTGAGGAGGAAAATTAAAAGGGGTTGGGAAGCAGTTGAGTCATCTTGTTTGGTTGTGGAAGTTACTTTGTATTTGGCATGGTTTGGATTAGAGATATGTGTTCTGGTAGAGGGGAGCAGTTCTGTTTATTCTAAAGAAAGTATCACTCCAAGGCCGTCCTGGCCTTTTACACCCTTGCTGCCATGCTGAATGACTGGCCTGCCCCTGGCCGCTCCAAGGTGCTGTTGCCATTACCCTACCCATTTAATTGTACAGATGCGTTGCTCGATGTCCTTTCCCTTGCTCAGATGGTGGCAAAGCCATTTCATTGCTCCCTTGGAAACCCCTCCTTGCAACTCTGCTTTGTGACAGTGCCTCCAGAAAACCTACCCCTAGGAGAGCTGATGCCAAGGCGAGGCCATGCAGAGCAGTGCTGCTTCCTGGCAGTTCCTTCCCCGCTGCCTGTATCCAGCTGTTGTGCCTTGGTTTTGGATTACAGAGTGCTTTGTCTGTGTTCATGTTTTAGCTGGTGCTGGGTAACACAAGCCTGAAATCCTTGGGTGGGTAAATAAAAAAGCCCTTATTTTTCCAGAGGCTTTCAGGTAAGGGTGAAGTGAAGCTACCAGCCAAGGGGCACAGAGTGTAGGTCGTGTCCTGGGGAGGAAGCCTGTGTGCCCTTGCTGACAGTTTTATTGCTACAGCTGCAGCTTTGGGTACCCAGGTAGTGATTCCCAGGACTAACCTTGGCTTATGGAGTCAGGAGTAGCTACTGAAAAAGGTGTGACAAGCCAATGGGGATGTAACCTAGGAAGAAGTATAAGGGGTGGGTGAAGAGCAAGGCTCATGGAAGGGGGAATACTTCCTGCAAAATGAATGGAAGGATAATTATATCCCTAGCAATTGTTTGGAGGAGGAAGGAAAAGACGCTGTGAATTAGTGCAGGGGATTGTGAAGCTTGGGAAAGGAAATGGAGGAGGAAGGGCAGGATGATCTTTGTGTTTTTCATTAAGAATAGAGCAGCTGCTGTGCTGGTGACTGTCAAATTAATGTTTATAAGAGGTATTATTGTATATAAAACAGGTTTTATCCAGTGGCATGGCAGAGAGAAAGGCTTGGATGCAAACAAGCTATGTGATGATGGAAGAGCTTGTGCTAAGGTGCCCTTGTCTTCACTGGTGATGTGCTGGGATGGAGCAGCAGCCTCTGTGCCTCTTTCCTCAGTGCACCTGGACCTTCTGCCATACTTGCTCAACACAGATCTCCTACAGATGTTTAACACAGTAATTCTTGCTGTTTGAAAGCATTCGTTCCACATTTCAGCCTGCTGTTTCGCAGGGCTTGTTTGAAGGAGGAGGTTTCTGTAGGCTATTTGGCATCCAGGTCATAGTGGCCCGCTTCCTGCTTTCCCAGTGTTGTCCCGAAGAATCATATGATCCCACTTAGGTCTGCATGGGTGCACACACAGTTACATTTGTGTCTGCTGGTCTACACCTAACCTTAACATGTTTACTATTGCACTGATGGTACATGCAGGCACTGAGGTTGTGTAAGGAACACTGTGGTGCTGCACTGTGGTTTAAAACTTTGCCAGTGTCTAGGATGAGCAGATCTGATAGAAGTAACCCTGTATGTTTTATGCAATCATTCCTCCCTCAGATGAAAGTGATCTCATGCTTTCAGAAAGTGACTGTGCATTATGACATGGAAACGGCTACCTTCCAAGTTGTTTCCGCACAGCATCAAAAATACTTCTGAATTTGAATACATTTTAGTCTTCCTTGTCATCTACAGGAGTCTAAAAAAAACCCACCTCAAAATCCTGATAGCTTATAACTAGATATTGTTATTATTAAGATTAACCCCTCACTCTCAATCACATATAGAAACCCCTGTAGATTAGGGTTGGGTCTTGCTGAACTCTGCATGCACCCTCCTTACTGGCGCAGCAAAGTCTGTGCTTGCTAGGGAAATACTGATGGCCTGAATGTTTTTGCAATTTGATGAAGATAATGGACTGAGAGAGTGTTTTGCTGGCTGCATTATTGAAATGTGTGACTGCTTGTTTGTTCTGGAATGTAATGGAAAGAGTAATCCCTACCTCAGAGAAGTCTTTAAAAGATTGTTGAGTTGACAGAGGGGGTGGATATACAACTTGCAGGGAAGGATGCCAGCTTCATGGTTGGCGGTACCTTGATAATGAACCTTCTTTTAAGGCTACCCACGGTTACTTAGTCATTACAAAACAGCTAATTTCTTAAGGCCATCTTAATGGAAATGGCTTCCCAGGAGAATTTTGAGTCCAGGGAAGCCACTGGCTATGGATACTAACTCAGGGAGAAGTTTCAGTACACAGGTACATGGTGGTCATTGCAGGGAGAAAAGGAGCCTGTGTAAGTGATGAGGCCAAAAGCAGTGATGGAAGAGGTGGTGTGCAATACAGAGATATAAGGGGAGGTAAGTGGGGAGGGGGAGAGTTTGTGCAGAACACTGGACTAAGGGGCTGTTCAGACCTCTGAGCCTCCCTCTGGCCTCTCAGCATAGCCACATGGATGCAAAAAATTTATAAGGAGTTTTTTACTGATTAATGTAGTTCTGCAGATTGATGAGTGTCAGTTCACAGCCTGTGTTCACAGTAGTGCTTTAACATGTAGGGTTGCACTTTCCTAGTGTAGTCCATTCTGCTACTGGCCCTGGCAGTGATTTAGCCAACACCAGGCAGCAGGTCACAGGAGCATGGCCATATGGCAGTTGTCGCTGTGACTGCAGCTTGTGTGGACATACCCTAGCCAACTTATTCTAGTCTGGGTGCTGCTAGCAGTGTACTCACGGGGCTGTGGAGCTCTACACAGGCAGCAATCAGTCTCAAAAAGCAAAGCATTTCTTTCAGCAATTTGCGCTGAACCCTGTGCTAACACAACGCAAGCCAGCTGATTTAAAGTAGCTCAGATTTGTCAGCACAATTCCTGTAAATGTGCCCTTACCTTGCTTGTATCTCAGTCCTTTTGTCTTTAAGATAGCACCGTCATCCCTTACACAAGCATTTAGCACTGAGCAGAGGTTTGAAATACAGGTGATGGAAGACGCTTGAGAATTAAAATACTGGACACTGAAGTACAACCAGTAATACTTGGAGACCTCTCCCAGTGGGGCTCAGTTCCCCCAGTGCATGCTGTACTGCTGAACCTCTTCAGCACGGAAGCATCTCCACCTCAGAGTTTCTGGAGCTTGGTGGAGGGCCTTGTCTCCAGTGCACTGAGGGTATGCTCAGCTTTGCACCTTGACAGGGCTTTTAGTTTTCCCACTGTCTTCCATTATTAGGACTGCCGTTAAAATTGCTTCCTGGAGTCTAGAAATCTAAATGTTCCTCCCTTTCCTTGAAGTGCGGAGGAGTTTCTTTGCCAAATATTTAATCACCCGGGTAGGTATCAGTGCCTGCTGCCGGGAGGTGCTGGGTTGTGCAGGGAGAGCTGTCAGCTGGGAAAGAGTTAATCAGGCGCAAGCACAGGCTCTCCTCCTCCCTCCTCTTCTTTCCCTCCTTCCTCAGCTCCCTCCCTCCCTCTCTCTTTAAGTCTTGACCACAGAGTGAGGGAGGCGGGGGTTGGGCACGGAGTTTGGCTCATGTCGCTGCAAAACTTTTTCCTGGTGCTGTGAGCGCGGCGCCGAGCCCGGCTGGGGGCTGGAGCGCGGCCGCGGGGCGCCCGGCCGGGGCGCTGGTCACCCGGGGGTGAAACCTCCCGGCTCTCCCGGGGACTGACTTCTTTCCTCTCTTTGTGTTTACTGAAACTCCTCCCCGTGGCGTCAGGTTTTCCTGAAGGAAGCTCTTGAGCAGAAGCTGGAGAAGGATCGGGAAGAGGAGTTGAGGAAAGCAGCTATAGTCATCCGGGCCCACGTCTTGGGCTACATGGCAAGGTCAGTGCTGGGGGCTGCCCCACCATCCCTGCGCTTCCCTACCTGGGTTGCCCCGACCCCCTGCTTTGCTCTCTAGTCCCCTCGCATCCCTCCCTTCTTCCCCTCCTGTGCTCAAAGGGAGAGTTGCAGTATCTGCCCTCCCTGCCGGCATCAGTTCTGCTGAAACCTTTCTGTACCGCCTCTTCTTCAGTTCTGCGTATATTTGCACCCTGCCTCAACGCTGCGCAGCAGGCTTCTGCAGGGACCTCTGTACCCGTTCCCTGCCTCTGATGACACCTTTTCCTTGCCTTCAGGGCTCTCCTGGCTGGATCCCAACCTATGCTTTGGGTCCCCTCCTTTTCCATATGCCCGTAAACTCTGTTTTCTGCACCCCCCGCAAATCGCTTCTCCCTCACTTGCAGCTCTGCCTTTGCTCACCCTTTTTCCTCGCCCTGCCTGTTTGCCTTGTGATCTCCCTCTCCTTTTAATTAACTCTTCAGAATTGGTTTTTGGCCAGCTTTGCACCCGTAATCTCTTGCCGCTCCCTTTTGCACCTGACCAGAGGAGGGTTGGGAGAACCAACTGCAGACAAACGGCCCCTCCTCTGCCCCTCGAAGTCAGTGTAACAGCTGACTTCTTAATGGCTGTGGCATGCACACTTAATCCCAGTGAGATGCTCTTTTCTGGCTGGTCTCTGCTCCAGACACCTGTCAGTCAGGGGTGTGAGGAGGTGAAATCCCTGGCCAGCAGAGCTGTTCCAGCAGGAGCTCTTTAAAGAGCTCCAGTTACACCAGGTAGCTCATTTTGTGTTGGGAAATGTGTGCAAGGGTTGTACCCTGTCTTGCCAATGTGGAATATCGGCAAAATACACGTTTGGTCTCGGGGGCTTTTATTCATTTATTTATTTCCCTCTAGTAAGACAAGTGAGCTAGCTCTATTGTTTGTGCATGAGATTGCAAGTTCATTGTGTCAGGGCCTCTGTTCTGTTTTACGTTGTGACTAGCATTTGGAGAGAGGGGTAGGGATTAGCACAGGAAAATTGATTTTTCTGGGAAACATCACTGCAGACAAACTGGATTACTGCTTTTCTGAGTTCCTGGGAAGGTAGCTGCTGTCCTGCAGGGCTGTGATGGAGACTGTTGCAGTAATCTTCCTCTTGGCTAGAAATCTTGTGGTCCTCCAGTCTCCACAGATCTGCATTTCTTATCCCACATGTTGCTCTTCTGAGTCTCATCTAAGACCAAGCTGTGCTTCTGCAGCCAAAGTGGAAAATCCTCACAAGCAGCTGGAGATAACTGGACTTTGCAGGGGAGGAGAGCAAGGCATGAGGAAAGAGCTAGGGAGGAAGGCTGGAAAACTTTTATGTGAAGAGCTTCCAGTTGCACTGCACCTGTATTGGAGAAGGTCCAGCAAGACGGAGTTCATCTGGGCAAGTGCTGAATGGTCTGTGTAGAGTTGGGCAGAAGTCAGGAGTACTGGTGCGTGCTGCCTTAAGTTTGATACCATTTCTGTTAGTTTTGCAAGGATAAGTGTATTTAAATTAATTTGGTCTCATGCAAAGGAGGTTAGCGAAGAAGGGTATATATACCGCAGGAAGGATTTTACTGGTTTCTCCCCCTTTGTGAACTTGTTCTGTGAGCCTGGAGAACCAGTCTTAAAGGTGAAAACACTTTCTTTGCTCTCATTCCCTGTAGCCTACTATCTCTGACCGCTAAAATGTGAGACAAGAAAATCAAGCCCATTCAAATGACCCCATTTTTTTGTAGCTAATCTGTGGAACTCTGAGCTGCAGGTAACAACTTCACAAGTTAAAATGCATGTAACTTTTCCTGGGCGTGCAGAATCCATGTGCAAATTTGGCTGTGTCCCTGGATTCTGCAGGACCTTATTGCTCAGGGGAAGACAACAGCAGGAAATCACTCCATAGCCCTGTGTTCTGTAGACCTTGAAGGAATAACTGCTAACTACAGCTCATCGACAGAATAATTAACTCAATTCCAAATGCAGCAGTGGAACCTTGAAACCACCCTGCCTTCTCTTATGATACATGGTCAGGATGTCTCCCAACTTCTTGGCATGGGCTGCAGGATGAATTTCCTTGGCCCGTGCAAGAGGGTGAGTGGAAGGCCGAACAAGGGGAATGAAATTCATGGCCTGCGTGCAGCAATTCCAGCTGAAGGCGTCTGCAAGCTTGGCTGTGGTCATGAGGAATGAGGGGGCACTTTAGCCTGGCAGATTAGCAGGCAGAGCCGGCCTGTAGCTGGGCAGGGCTTGGCACATGTTGCACTTGAGAGAGTTTCTGGCAGATGCATTTTGTAAAAGTCAGAGTGCCCTTTTTGATGCACTTATATCTGCCTTGACAGAGGGTGCATGTGCAGCTGTTCACACCCCATGTGCAGGGCACAGGGAGGACAGAGGGAGCAGGGGTAAGAGAACTGCCGCCCAGGAGCAATGAAACTAAAACCTCCCACTTACCACCTCTTCCCTTTCCTCTTCTCTGTGTTTGTTCCCTTTGACTTAATACTATGGAAAAGGGCATGACCTCTGCACACTACTGCTGTTAGCATCTCTCTCCTGATTTTCTTGACCAGGCTGACATATCTGATGTGCAAGGAGGTGGCAAGCTGTCAGCATGAGTCTGTGTTGCTATTTGAATGGGGTTTGATTGCCAGGAAGTGGATTTTGAGGTGTGTCTTTTCCTCAGGGGGTTGCAGAAGGTCTGTGGGGAGGATATGTGAGAATACTGTGCTATTTCCAACATGCTTTCTAGGACTGTAAAACCTCACAGGATTACTGTAGGCTGCTGGCCCAAGATCCTGTGTAACAGCCCCATAGAATTTCCCTCTGCACATTCTGGTTTGGAGTAAAGAAGGTTTTGATTTGAATAGTACCAATGATCATTTCCCTACAGTAAGAGTAAAGTGTCTGAATATATTCAATTACTTTTAAAAATGTCTGCTTATTTCCAGCCTGAATGGGCTTCATCTTCAGGACAATTAAATCTTGTTATATCCCCTGTTGGATAAATAGAAAGACCACCCAAAAATGTGGGTACTTTGACTGGGATCAAGCCTTTCCTTAGCCTTCTCTTTCTTAAGGTCATGGGGCCAAGTGCTCTCTCTCTGTAAGCCAGAATTTCTGGTTCCAATCCTGCTTCCTCAGAAATCACTTGAGGGTCTAACATTTTTCCTGAAATGGAGGTGCTAACACTGAACACAGGATAAAAGTAGCAGTGCAGTCCTGTTCTACACAGTATTTCTCCTTGCAAGTATGAGAATCCCAACAGTACTTTTCCTATAGTATTGTGATGGGAGTTCACCTTCACCTCATGATCTGTGGCCCCCAAATCCTCTTTTGACTTGCTGCTTCCTAACATAGTCCCACATCAGGTGTGTTTGGCCTTTGATTCTTCAAGAGAAGACCTTATGTTTGGCTCTTTTGAATTGTTTAATGTTTGCTTGAATCTAGCTTACAAATTGATCCAGATTACTGTGTAATAGTAACTCTTTTGTTATTTGCCCAGTTTGTATATCATGTACAAACTTCTACTGGTGACTTTTTTCAGGTCCTTGATAAAAATAGGCTGTAATGCAGAGGCAAGAAATTACTTTCCTTGAACTTCACTAGACTGCAGAAATACTGAATGTCGTTGAATCTTTTTTTTGGGGGCCCTACTGTGCTTTTTGGTTTTAAAGTGCTGCAGAGTTGATTTTGATATCATTATTGTTTAACAAAATTTTGTGCAATGTAAGTGTACGTTTATGGGAGCCTGTGAAGTATATGTGTTATGGGAGCAATTGGTATTGTGGTATCACTGTGGTTTCCCGCAAACTAATGTGAGACTAATGTGACCAGATGTATTTTCGGCCCAGTTTTGCTTCTCCTGGAGTAATTTGCTTTTGGCCACTTAAAAGATGGCCAATGTAGGACTTTTCCCACATATACTAAGGCCATTTGTGTGGTTTTATTATAATAAATCCACACTGAGTGATTATGCTAATTGCACAGTGAATGTGTATATGTGCAATGCAAGGAGACTTTGGGCCAGTGGACCTTCTCTTTCCCAGTACCAAATAACTGTCCTTCATCCTATGAGGGTCTTCACAAAAGTAGGTGCCCCTGGAAACAAACCAGTTGTAGATACAGTGAAGAGATCGGTGAAGAGAACATGATTTACAGATAGTGGCAGTAGAAGAACAGTAATCGTGTCATTTCAGAGCAGTATTTTTTCAAATTCATTTTTCTGTGGATGTGGTAAGATTGGTCAATATACCGGGGCATGAGAAATGCAAAACATGGATTACTTCGTGGTGCATTGAGTGTCTGGTTTTGCTTTTAGGAAGAAGTATCAGAAGGTGCTAGCCAGTGTTGTTATAATCCAAAAGAACTACCGAGCGTACTTCTGGAAGAAGAGCCTGCTGCGACTGAAGGCCTCTGCAGTCACCCTGCAGAAGCACTGGCGTGGCCGCCTGGCTCGCAGCCTCTACCAGCACCTGCTGCAGCAGGAACTCAGGCGGAAGCAGGAAGTGGAGGAGAGGAGGCGGCAAGAAGAGGAAGAACTGATCAGAAGAGAGGAAGAGGAAAGACAATGGCAAGAAGAGGAGGAGCGTAAGAGGAAACAGGAAGAGGAAGAGGTGAAGGAAAGGTACAAGATGGTATCTTGCACTCATAGTTCCCTAGCACTAAAGCTGCTGAGGTGTAAATGCGGGTCTGGGGCACTGGTATGATGGTAACATAGGAACAGTGATTGCATTGAAACAGTGTCCCAGTGCCAGGGGACAGAGTTGGGGTGAGCTGTGGGCAGCTTAGAATAGAAAAGCAGCATGGAAAAGGAGTGTCCTGCTTCCTTTAGGAAAGCTAATTCTGGTGTATTTTTACCTCTGTTCAATGTTTTTCTGCTTTGGAATATACATGAAAGGAGGCAGTTTCACTGACTGGGCAGAGATACATAATTTTCTCATTGATTTTGCAGTGGTAAAGGAAGTTTTATACAATCGTCCAAAATGTGGAAGGATTAGCGGTGTGAGAAGGTACCAGTATCATGGGTCTTGGTGTGTGCAGTCAGCTTGGTTGGAGAGCAAGACAGGCAGTGCACCTGTGCTGCTACTGCAGTTCTTACACTCGTGCGAATACATGTGCTCTCCCTGTTCCTGCTGCTGTGTGTCTCTCATCAGGCATATAGATGTGTCGGGAGACCAGGAGGGGAAAGGAAAAGTTAATGTGACAAAAAGAGGCAATCTGTGAGCAGTGACAGTACACCTATTGAGAATCTTGCACCTCATGTATCATTCACTGTTCACTCCATCGTTACCTATATCCTATCTAAACTGGGTGTCTCTCTTGATAATATTTTGTTTTAAGAAGAATAAAACTTCAACTACAAGATTATTATATGTTTGAACAAATAATCCTGTTGGTTACGTTTCTTATATATAGGCTTTTGTTACATACTTGTCCTGAAGTTGGATCTTGGCAGATTAAGATGTGTGACAAGCATCAGAAAATTCTAAGGTTAGAAGCATGTCACAAGGAAAAGAGATTGCCTGCGGTTTCACTGGAGGCAGTGGGGTAATATATCTTCTGGGACAAGACATGGAGTCAGTGACACCAATGATGAAGTTTGGTCAAGGAATTTGTCGAACAACACTGAAGGCTCCATTTTATCCATGTGTCAATTTTCAACAACAGCCTCATCAGCAACACGAAGCTGTGCGAGTTCAGAATGTCAGTAACTAGTTTGCAGATATCAAATGCTACAGACACTATCTCAGGTCTAAAGTCCTCGTTGTACTAAGTAGAGCTTGTCCCTACCTAGTTTTAGATAAAAAGACCTATTTAGCTTATTCGTTCTAGTGTGTTTCTACTCCATCCTTCAGTTTCCAGCCCATGAAAGATGTGTTGAACTCAGTGTCATTGTAAAGAAGTGTCAGTGTTTCTATGAATCAGGTGAACTGCTCGTTTTGCTTTCATTTTGTACTTGATGTCAAATAGCTTCATTCAGAGTGAGTAGCCAAAAAGGTACCAGCAGACCAACTTGGTTAAATCCTGAACTTCCATTTGACCTCAAAAATGAGGTGGATGTCCACAGAAATTGTGAATCGGCTAATCTAGTGAGAACAACCAAAAAACACACATGCAGAGACAAAATTAGGACCGAGATGCAACTGACTTATAATGAACTAAAAGTCAGCATGCAGTTATTGTGCATACACTGTTAGTATAAGGGAGACATTGAGCAACTTGGTCTACAGTTCAACAGGAAGAAAAAATAATGTTGAAAAAGCTGAGGTATTTGAAGCTATTTTTATTTATCTTCCCCAAAAGGCTTAACTTTTAGTTGGACACTAAATACATTAGCACAGTTGTGCAAGAATTCAGAACCTAGCAGGGAAATAAAAGGTTAGAGAATGCTCAGATAAATCAGATTATAAAGAAGTCATCTGGACTTGGTGAAACTGATGTTTGGGTACTTCGAGAACTGGATGAAGCAGTTAGAATCAGTAGCTATTTTCTTTCTCCTCCTTTGTGGATAGCAATGGAGTTTCCATAAAACTGGAAAATTCCAAACATAATGACCTCCTCCTTGTATGGGAAAAGGAAGAATGAGGGAATTGTGGACCAGTCAGCTTAACCTCAGTTTCAGGAAGATACTGAAACAAATAATCAGAGAGTTGTAAATGCCTTGATAATGGAGTTAAGAGCCAACTTGGTTTTCTGAAGAACAAACAACATTAAAGTTACCTGTTTCCTTCTGTGATAGTTTAAGACATGCCTTGTGGATAGGGAAAAGCCACAGAGGGTAGGTAACTTGACTTTGGGTCAGTAGAGTGTAGGTAAGGGCTTTGACATGTTATGACAATAAGACACCATAAGGAATGTGGTTTGGAAAACAGTACATGAAGCAAGACTAGGATCTGTGTTTTTACTGCATTGTATTATTGCATTTTAATTAGCAAACAATAGTCATTTTTGTTACATAGAAGAGAACTCTTGAATGGGTTCCTTCCATGGTCTGTGCTGGATATGGTACTAGTGCGATGTTTTCATAATAAAATGGGTGAAGAAATATGAATATCCATACTAAATTTGCAGATAAAGCCATCTGGTGAGGGGCTGTAAGTACACAGCTAGACAAAATCACAATTCAAATAATTCCGGCAAATCAAAGGGTCTGGAAAACATAGGATAACTTTCATTACAGACTTATGCAGATCTACAGCTAGGAATAATCAAATGCACAGAGAGAAGGAGGAATCCTACTTCAACAGCAGGAAGGTCTGGAGGCTGGATATGTAACCAGTGTCATGCAGTGTGAGAGGAGAAAGCAAATGCTGTATAAACAGGATTGTTTCTGTAAGATGTGGAGGTGACTCTTCTGTTCCACTTGACACTGGCAAGGCTTCAGTTGGAGTAGTGTCCCTAGTTTTGGATATCACATTTCAGGAACAGTGTAGATCAATTGGAGATGGATGGAAAGCAGCAAGAAATATTAGAGGTCTAAAAAATGTGAAGAACAGTTGCAGGAATTAGTGTGTAGATTGTAGGTGGTATTCCTGATTTGTTTTAAAATGGCTCTGCTTCTTGAACCCTCTTATCATTTAAGGCAGTTGTTTAACTCATGACTACTGCTAGAGATCTTTCAGTAGAGTTGGAACCATCTGGATCTCACTTATGTCAGCTTATAAACATTTATAAACATTTCCTGAATATTTTTTTTGAGAGAGAGCACAAGAGTGAGAGCTTTAAGAACTTTGTGACTTGCAGCTGCAATTTAGAATTTGGCTGGGAAAAGCTGCAGGGCCTGGGAAATAAATACTGTTGCCCTCCTGTTCTGCTTGGGGCTGAATTATAGGTTTGAAAGTTACCACTGCCAGTCTGAATTTAGCTGCATAGTGGTTGCTACAGGCAGACTTTTCCATTCAGCCACAGCCTACCTCTGCTCCCTATGCATGACTCTGTCTGTCTACTAGTTCAGTGGCTTGTACCGTGCACACTATGGAGAGATTGGCCACAGTGGTAGCTTTCCCTTGGAGTATGACCCTTTTGATTTGGGTGGAGGTGCACCACCGTGGGATAGAGCTTTTTCCTCTACTCATGTTTACTAACAAACTCGACTCTTACAGCCTTTACTGATAAACTAGGTTTTGCATGCCACTGAGAAGTTAAACAATCTGGAGCACCCACGTCTTCAGAGTAGGAAGTCCTCAGCTTAGTCAACGAAGTGCAAAAAATTGGTAATTTTGGTGAGGCTTTAATACAGTAAAAGCAAAACAAAGCACAAATTAAATGCTGGTATTGCAATAATTATTTTCTGTTTCAATAAACCAAAGTTACGTGATATCTATCAATTATGTATGTACAACCTCATTGAATATCCACAGATGTATAATACTTCAGAAGATTCTGTTTATGTTTATCATGAGTCTAACTGATCTGTCCTTCTGTCACTGTTCCCAATGTCCTTTGTAGTGTGTTCCAACTAATCCAATTTCCTAATTGATCTGAAAGTTAAGTGCGTGGGGAAAATCTGTTGTACTCACAAAGGCCATGCCAACCACAGAGAACTGGATTTTTACTAAATTACAAAAGCTTTTAAATCAGTCTTACAATGGGTACCTTATTTTAACCTTTTCCGTGGAGGGAGTTTCCATGTAACTCTGAAAGCCTCATGTAGGAGAACCGGGTCTACCTCTGACTATCACGTCTTGTTTATTTAACAGAGAAAAGGAGCAACTGAATGAGCACGTCCAGGTGGCTCAGGTAAGTTTAACTGTTATTATTTTCATATGTCTCCTCTTGAGTATCTGTGAAGGGTCCTTCATTACCTACACTTCACCTGCAGCTAATATTGTTATTGTGACAATGCTATTTAAAAAATGGGCTTTGTTCACTCAAAACCTGCAGGTGTTTGGCTTTGGCAGAGGTGCATAGAGTTAACAAGGTAGGGTTTTTTTCAAGGCTTACGTACCAGCTTGCATAGTTGCTATTTGAAAAATTCTGTATTGAACATGCAGCATCCTTTTTTATCTCTATTGCTTGAGCTTATTCCTTGACCTTGTGATGCGCTACACTGTGACACAGTCTGTTTTGCTGGATTGTTGCCTGTAAAAGCCAAAATAAGAGTGCAGCCGGCTGCTACGGTGGCTAAAATAAACCCCTTGTAACTGATCTTATTGTTGGTACTTGATATTTCAAAGAGCAGACCACCTACCCTGAGGTGTGTGAAAACAGCTGTGTATCTTCTTATTTCTTTTCCCAAACCACTTGTTCCCCAGTTTCAGGCCAGCTCGGTTCAGGAGTAGAGTATAGAAATGCATTTGCCCACAAGTAAAAGTCAAGTAGAGAACAAGCAACAGGGTAACCGTAAAGAAACAAGGATTGTGGCTTAAATGAGCCAGTTTATTGGCTGCATTGTCATACTCCTTTCAGGAAGTACATGAAATCCTTTTGGAATTTATTTTTGCTTTTCTTGTGTGTGTCTGTTTTCAACATCCTTCATGGAGGGGGGAGGGTGGCTTTATCTTACAGCTAAACATCAGTGAAAGTTACTGGTATCTTCTGTCTTCTAATTATTGTGTACTTGCTAGAAATATCCTGTTACTCCAGTCTGGAGAATAGAGGAAGACAGAGTCTTCAGCAGCCAGCCAGCCATCACCTATCCAGTGATGCTAAAGAATGCCAAGAAATTCTGGGTGGAGTTTTGGTGGAGTGGGGTTGGAAACAGTCCTGCTTCATTGCAAATATCCCTTCCAGACCTAGATTCTAATGGTTAAACCCTCAACTCAGGAAGTAACAAAATCCCCAAATCTTTTAATGAATTTCTGGGAAATCTTCAACTCTTAAGTAGACTATGCATATACGTATTTGTAAATAGTTGCTTTCTCCTACATGTGTGTATGTGTATGAGATAGTTCAAAAAGAGAGGACAGACTTTCAGAATGCTTTTATCCAAACTGTAATATACGAAGGTCCGGTAACATGAGCAGCAAACAGAGAGGCTCTTCTAAAAATTCACTGACCCCAGTGAGCTGCTTTGTATGATGCAGAAAGGAGGTAGGCTGCTGGAAAAAAAGGAGGTACCTGAAGATCCAGTAGTTCTGCCTTTAGTTTTTACACCATGGATGATTACAGGATGCTTAGAGTCATCTTTTTGCAGATAGGAAGTATGGGGCAAGCGCAGGAGATAGGAAGAATGAAAGGGCCAGGCAAGGAGCCTTGTAGGCTGAAGAAACTGCATTAACACTTTATAAATTCTTTAAGGTGGAATCAGTAAAGGCCGAGGAGGTAGATATTCCCCTGCAAGAAGAAGAGAGACGTCAGATGGAGGAGATCTTACGGCTGGAGAAGGAGATTGAGAAGTTGCAGCAACAGAAGGAGGATCACATGTCTATCATCTGTGAAAACACCAGGAATGAAATCAATCGGCAGCGAGAAGAAGAGATCCAGAGGCTGGAAAAGGAGGCATCTAGGGTTGCCCAGGAGTTCTTGGAGTTGCTGGATTTTGGCAACCTGGATGAAAGTGTGCAGAACTTAGAGCGCTCGCTTTCTAGTGAGGGCACACTCAACATTGACTGCAGCCTGGTGGCACCACTGGCTGAAGAAGAAGTGGATGAGGGTTTTCATGCTGATGATGAAGGACGGCCAGCTTCCAGTTTGGTGGTCTTGAATCAGCATGGCACAAGAAACAGTGATAACTACTCAGACGAAGTTGCGGACACAAGCCTTTCACTTCTGCAAAGGGAAATGGGAGAGGTTGTCCCTCCTCCAGAACAACCTGTGGAAAGAACCACTAGTCCCAAGGAGCAGAAAGCTCTATCTGACCCAGCAGAAAGTATTTACAGTACTCTCTCAGATACACAAAGGAGTAACAATGGAGAGGTGGGAGAGCCGATTTACACTTCCCCCCCAGATGTGGAGTCAGACTACGACCATGAGGAGTTTGATGGCTGTGGAGATGCAGGTAGCACCTCAGCTGAGCCTCTGAATGGTGAGGAAGGTCTGAGACACTCCCATGGTACCAGCCTGGACTCCAACCGTGGCAGCCTGGACTCGGTAAGAATCCCTCCCTTCACCTTTCCGGACATTAGTGTGAAGTGATATTTGTAACGTACTTGCCTTCTTACCTTATGCCTGCTTGCTCTGGGTATTGTTACTCGTATATAACGTTTTCTTACATCAGTAATCAGCTTGGAAAAAAGGGAAGTGTTGTAGATAGGCTGAAGGCCAGAGCACTTGTGACTGTCCAGTGTCTACTGGTACAAAAGGCAGCACATATGTACCTAGACTATTTTAGATTGCTTCCATCACCATTTATTAACGTAACACCCTTTTGGAAGACTAAAAGCAGGCAACTGATATCTTGTAGGTATGTGTTCTACCTTAGATTTCACAGAAGTAGCCTGAGCTTCCAGTGGACAATGACAAGAGGCAGTGGAAAGGCTGGGGTTTGATTTGTTTCTGTCACTAAAACTTTTGTTCCGGTCTTGTTACTGTTCAGAGTCAAGGGTTTATTTTCAGTTGCTGTGTACAAGGTAAGCTGTTCTAAGGCTAGAAGTAATTACTGTGCTGATCCAGGCTGGGTCCTGGCGCGTACAACTGAGACCACTGAACCTTTCCATTCCTATGGGACAATGATAGGGTAGTGAAGCTGGGCTATTAGCCTCACTCTTCAAGCGTCTCAGCTTAGATCCCACACTAGGCTGTGGACTTCCTGAGTGCCCTCAGGCTAGTTGCTTAATAATGCAATGATAACCCCACGTAAGGTTGTGGGGAGTTCAGGTGTAAAGCCAATGACAGCCATAAAAATACTTCAGATGAATGATGCCCCTGAGAATAGAGACTTAAACTATAAAATATCTTTGTATGATTGGAATTGATTCTGTCAATCAGAATTTCAGAATTCAGTCAATGTCAATCAGAAACGTCAATCAAAAAAACCAAAAAAATGATTGGGTTGTAAATTTATTTTGAAGGAATTCAATTTATGTCCTTTGCGATTCTTTTGCAATGGTAGATTGTGACCTTTCTTTAAAAGTTGCATAATTTTTCCTGCTTGCATTTCCCTAACATCGGCTGCCAGCCGTAAGAATTTCTTGTGATGTGATCTGTTTGAGTAAAGGTACCTTCTCTGTGGGCTGGTACTCACAGATCACTATCAGGTAATCTTCAAGTCATGAAGCATTCTGTCACAGCCTAGACCAGTTTCAGCCATTCTTAAAAGGTAAATAGAAGTAGAGGGGTTTATTGGGCTCCTCAGTGAGTAACACTCATGAAAAGTCCAGCTGATACCATGTCATGCGTGAGCCATAGGAAGAGATAACTGCAGCTGGGTCAAGATCTCATCAGTAACTGCTGATCCAAGAGTACCTGCTTTTTGAAACTTAATTACAAGAGAGGGATAATGAATGAGTGGAACAGGAATGAGACGAGAGGAGTGCAAAGAGGTCACAGAGAGAGGACAGAAGGGAAAAATTAAAAGAAGCAACATGCATTTGAGGAAGGAAAAGGTCTAAGGAGCTGCCTTCATTAGTATTAAATTAATAAAGCAAATCAAAGGAAGTTGTATTTAAGGTAAAGGAAACGATAAAGTAATTTGGGGTTTCGTGTGTGAAGGGTGCTTTCTTATGGCTGAGGGCCATATCTAGTTGGAGAACAGGGATGAGTAAATACAGTACTATTAGATCTTTGTTTTTAGGGTTCATTTACTCTGGAATGTGCTTTTTTCCTAATCAGTCCGAAGCAAGGCATTTCCTTGCTGGGATTGGATCAGTGCTCCATCTTGTCCAGCATCCTGGTTTATCTGCCAGAAAAATCAGAAAACTTCTCCAAAATGAAAAATTCTCTCTTAATTCCGTTAAATTAGATTTTGGACTGTGGGCTCTGCCTTGAAACAGGAAGGTTTGTTACTGCTGGTAACTGGAGTTTTCTAGCCGTGTCCACTGCCAAATGTCATTCTCCTTGCTGGTATGAAAATTCCATGCTCTGGAGACTCTTGCTTTAGGCATTAATGGGTAAGCTGTCAAGCCACTAGTTTTACTCTATTGGTTTTTTTTGTAAAGGGAGTATGTGTAGTTTTGCACCTTCTGATCATGTGACTTCTCTAGCCTTGTTAATTTGCTCCAGTCCTCCTGCGACCAGGAGAACCCAAGTGGCCTGTATTTCTGCTTTTCCTTTTAGTTTCTGGACAGTGAAGAAGAAGTAGATGTTTACATTGATACAGATGAAGAGTTTTGTAATGGGCGAGTCACTATTTTCAATGGCTCTGGACCACCCTATTTTCATAGCTATCTCTACATGAAAGGTAAGTGGCTTTAGCCAAAACCATGGAAGGATGGAATCCAGGAAACCTGCTTTCCTCCTCTGTTTCTCCAGAATAATTATCTTCATCTGCTCTTAGTTCTCTGTTTACTTTTTTCCCTTCTTTTATTTAAAACAAGCAAATAAAACAAAGACGAGGGAGGTGGATGTCAGGGAATTAGACTGGATATCTTTGGCACTGAGACGGAATTGTGCCCACTTGGCATGGGCTTAAATGACTCATTCTGAGTTACAAAACTGAAGGCAGTACAAAAATGTTTGAGTGGTGCATATGTTTCTGTATTTTGTGTTTGTTTCACTGGTTCGTTTGTTCTCTGTTCAAACTCAAGCATAACCTTGTTTCTCTCCTTCAGCTCTTTTGTTTCATGTAGGAACTGAAGTGGCTTTTGTTGCATGTCTGATGAAATCTTGCTCCCTTGCTTTGCAGGAGGTCTCATGAACCCATGGAGGCGGCGCTGGTGTGTTCTGAAGAATGAGGCCTTCATGTGGTTCCGCACCAAGCAAGAGGCACTGAAGTCAGGCTGGCTCTATAAAAAAGGTGGAGGCATGTCAACACTTTCACGCCGCAACTGGAAACGCCGTTGGTTTGTGCTTCGAGAATCCAAGCTGATGTACTTTGAGAACGATAGTGAGGAAAAGCTGAAGGGGACAATTGATATCAGAAGGGCAAAGTGAGTGAAGAAGTAAATCCTTTTGATCCCTAGTATTCACTCTCTAAATCAATAATGAAGTGTCCAGTGATACCAGTTCATTGGCCTATGCATCTCCCATAGGGCTAGGAGAATCAGAAACGTAAGGGAAGGAAAAGACAATTACAGCTTCTGGTTTTACTCTGGAGGGAGTCTGGAATTACTTGATGGGTCTTTTTCCAGTCTTGCATTTCGTAATCTGTCAGAAGCTCTTTCCAAGTGGAGTCAGACCAGGAGGGGCTAATCAAGTACACACCCCATGCATTCTCCCATACCCCGACTCTATCTGTTTCCTGGCTTCTGCAGGCATTTCACAGAGGTGGTATGAAGCTCACAGTGGGATTTGAATTTGACAGCATGTACTGTGCCTTCTCCTGAATCCTGAATGCTCTTTTTGCTGCCATAGCCAATTCCTCAGCTCCCGCTGTAAGAAAGGAGAGACTAGTCACCTATTAGCATTATGTGGACCTGTGAAGTGCCAAAAAGAGTGGCATACCCCACTTTGTAAACAGCCCTCTGTATCAACCTCCCTGTCACCTCTTCTTCCATCTAGTCTGCTGGTGTCTTGAAGAAAATCCATTTAATGCCTTAAGCTTTGCTTTTGTAGCAGACTAACTTAAAAAGCTTTTTAAGGGAACCCTAAAAGTCTTAATGTATATTGGAGGAATTTTGCATTTCTGTAGCCGTGTTAGCAGCCATCTGAACCAGTGATTTCCCTTCTGTATGGTGAATGGTATGATGTGAAAAAATTGGCCAGGTGGAATTTATGCCTGTGAAAGGTTTTCAGTTTTGTCTCTTGTGATTTGCTGTGTTCCAGGGAGATTGTGGACATTCATGAGAAGGAGAATGCCTTAGACATTGTGACAGAAGACAGAATTTATCACATTGTTGCGGAGTCACCAGAAGATGCCAGGTATAAGAGGGAGTTTTCTTGGGTTTGTTCCTTCGGTGCCAGTCAAACCCAGCTACGCATGGGAGAGAGAGCCTGGGGAACACAATAAATTCCCTTTTGCTGGAAAAAAGTTGGGATTTGTTCCAGAGTGTCATTTTGTACTTACTGGGAGGTACCACACCTACTTTGGGGACTCCCTGTTGCAGCTGCTGAGATGGTGGTTCAGCCTATCGGTCAGTCACAAGACTGCCACCTTCTTGTGTGGCTGTGAGCATGCTGAATTCAAGGGTTACTTCAGGAGACACACAAAACCTTAATATAAACTGGAACATCTAATAGCTGATTTATTTATTAAATGGAATCTTGAATCAAACAAAAAGTCTATTCATGTTGTCTGTAAATGATTTCAAGAGCAGCTGGGTTTTATCCAGGAGACAGAGCTTATCAGCTTATCAGAGTCTGTAGTGTCATCTGATAAAATCTTTCCAGTGCAAAGCAAACAAATGACTCATGTCCTTCCTTCTTGGGGTCCTGGCCGGGCAGTGGGAATCAGTTGTTTAAGGGCAGGTTGGACAACCTGTTCTGGCTATGCAAAGCCAGGTTAGGAGGTTACTGTCCCTAGCTGGTCGTGTTTTCCCACTTTTCCCACTCTTACCAAGGCTTCTGCTCTCAGCCTAGCCAGTGTGACTGTTTCTCTGATCTACTTTAATCTGATTCTGTGAAGTTATTTAGGGTCTGTTATTATTTCATTTGGGTGTAGGGAGAGGAAGAGGGAAGGTGTTTGGACACAAAATTAAAAGAAATAGGCTAAAGGACAGCCACATGAACAAGAAACAGGCAAATTCAGGGGGCAGTAGCTGAAGAAACAGTAACTTCTTAACCCAGCACTTCCACAACTGGAAAAGGCATGCCGTAAGATAACATTGCAGAATTGCTAGGACAAGTGTAAACCAAATGTGACCTCTCTCAATGCCATATTAGTCTCTTCTGAGGGAGGAGAAAGCACCAACACTTGCACTAGCAAAGGGCAGATTAGCAGATGTTGTAGAGTGTCCAGTTTTAGAATCTTTCATGAAGTCTAGATGTTTACTGATCTCACTGGAAGCTGCAGATAGAATCTGCTTATTCTGCAACAGATTAGCCTCCAGATATGTCTGTAACAAGAAGCCCCTTTAAAGACCAATAACTTAACTCCAAATTTACTTATAGAAAAACCCATGATTAATTGTCAGCCATAGGACTTTCAAGTTTATGAACAGATCAGAGAAAGCCTAGTTAAGAAGGCTGCCAGGTGTCTCTAGGATTCTAGTCCGGGAAGATTCCCAACTGACCCTATCTTTATAACTGCTCTGTGCTCTTCTCAGTCTGCTGACATGTGCTCCCTGACAAGGACATTGCTTCCTTACAGTTCTGTGAGCAGCAAGTAGAAAACTGGATTTTGCAGGAGCAGCTGTTAGTGGGTTGGAGAACGTGCACAGAATTTTCCTAGATCAATAAGGAAGGGAGACATTAGAATCTGGTATGATCAGCCCAAGAGATGTTTTGTAGCATAGTCCTCAGCAAATTGTGAATGAAGAGATTTTCCCACTGGCAGCTTTCCAGGGTCCTTGATCATATTCTAGAGCTAGTTTCACTACCCAAATCTTAACTTTGAGTCTGTTTTGATTGCCAGCGGTTGGTTTAACGTCCTGAGCCGAGTACACAGCGCTACAGCGCAGCAGCTGAGGGAAATGCAGGATGAACAGGCCAATCCGAAGAATGCTGTGGTGAGTTACTGTGCAACCGGTCTGTGGGCATGCTGAGAGCCCCCTGTGATTAACTATTTTGTGAAGGTTTTTCCTGCACATGCAGTGCTGTAGTTCATAAGCAGTATAAGAAAGTTGGACAATTATTATAAAGAAACAGCAAAGCTGATAGAAAAAAGGGTAAGCAGTGGAGAAACATGGTGGTTGTGGGTGACTTAGCTTGATCATCAGTCTTTGGTTTGAGGGGAAGGAGGGGGCTGCGTCGTACAGATAAAATGTCTTTGGATGGGATTGTGGCACTAGTTTGGGTCACAGTTATTCCAGACAGAAGATAGGCCGTTGGGAAGAATAATGTATTTATGTGTTTTGCTGGTACTGAGATACTAGCAAAGGTTATTTCAGACCTTCATAATGCTCTCTGGAAATTTGTAGCTTTTTTTCCTCCAGTCCATCCTGGCATGCTGTTTAAGGAGCAAAGATGACTCACTCGTGCCTTTCTCCTATGTTCATTTCTACTCAAGCTATTGGAATTCAGAAGAATGTTTTCAGTTCCAATCCTATTCATGAAGGAGAATGTCTGTAATTTGAGATGCAAGCAATTCCTGTTATCTGTGTCTTTCTCACTGTACAGGGAACTCTGGATGTTGGACTTATTGACTCTGTCTGTGCCTCAGACAATCCTGACAGGTAAGTAGAACAACCTGACCATCTGTTCGATCAGAAGCTTTCTAGCATATTTTTGTGGGTAGGTCCAGGTTTTCTTTGGGGTTTGCATTTGTTTAAACTCATAAGAATCTATGTCCAAAAAAATAAACGTGACTGAAATCTTAAGCTTGTTTCAAGCTATGTCACTTCACAGGCATGAAGTTCACATACATATTTTCTTTGAGTGACCATTTCTCTTTTCCCTCTTAAATGTGGAAACAGCATAATCTCAATGTCAAGAAATTATAGTCTAAGCTGTTACTAACACTAAACAAAAATGTTCAGCAAAAGCAGCGCTTCCAGTTTTTCAACAGAGTAATTTTGAGTTAATTTTGTAAATTCAGGGGAAAGAACCAGCATTGTGGAAGAATAATGGATGCATTTAGAAATCTGTACTCTTAAAATCTTTGCAATGCAACAGAGCACATTTAGTTCACAGATTGGTTAGTTTCAGAAAGGAGATATGGAACATTTCATACTGCTTTATGTTAACATTTAATTATTTCCCACAGTGTTAACAGGTTCAGACAGGGCAAAGTTTCTTACTACAGTGCTCAAATAAAATGTTAGTTATTAAGTTATTTACGTCTGTGGTCTGTTTTTTTTCTCACAACGTTGCCAGGACTTTGGAGTTAGTAGTTTAGAAAATGCCTATCTTGGTAGCATACTAAGGTTTCATTGATCAAAATATTTTAGCCAGTTCTCAGCCTGTGCTCCTCATAGTTAATCTGTGTACCAGTAAAAAACTAGGCACAAACAGTGAGCTGAACAGTCAAAATTTGTTCATGCATCTGCTGAGGTATACTCTTCTGGAGCATCTGTTTGATTCTGGATATCTGTTTGAATCAACATTAAACAAATTCTGAGAAAAATGCTTATTTTTCAACCAAAGGTTTTATGAGCTTATTTTTATCTTCCATAGGTTTATGCAATGGCCAGACAGTTGCTCCATTTGTACCATTTAGCTTTTGCTTCATCCTTGCATTCTACTTCTCAATTTCTCTGTTTTCTCATAGAAACCTATGTTTGCTTTCAAAGCTTTCTGACTCTGTTGTCCTGGAACTGGTCATATTATTTTTTATTTTTCCATTTTCCTGTGAAGCATCAATTTTGTACAGAATTGTGAATGTTTGTTTGATAGGACACATTTGTCTGTTGCACCAGAAGGACTAAGTCATTGAGATGCAGCATAACAGTTTTTCCTCTGTTTTGTCAGGGTCTGCTCATCTCTTTTAAAACCAATCTCAAACCCATTTTAGCTGACCCCTCTGGGTCCTGTATTTGCTACTGCATCACTGGTTTTAATAAGTACGAGGAGAATGGCTGTACTAGCTCAGCCGAGTGGTACTAGAACTAGCTTAGTCCAATCAGAAGGTAGAACAAAGTCTTTCACTTATGAACCCAGGATGTTTTACAGCTGGTCGTTAGCTAATTAATGTTTTCAAGTGTTTAGAAGTAGCTTCTGAAAGATGTTTAATTCCATTTTGCTGTTCTCTGCATTCATCAGTTTGCAGATCAGCTGCACAGGATATGCACTGAAGCGTTTCTACACTTCTCTGTAGTTTGTATTCAGAGAGTCTTTCTGTATTGTTTATGGGAAGGTTGAGGACAGGGCTTTGGGTGTGCTGTGTGTTGAGGTATTTGTATGGTTATGACCAATTTTAATGCTTTTATTTTCTGGCAGACCAAATTCTTTTGTGATCATCACAGCAAATCGAGTGATTCACTGCAACAGCGACACTCCTGAGGAGATGCATCACTGGATTTCCCTGCTGCAGAAACCAAAAGGCGAATCGAAGGTTGATGGCCAGGAATTCCTTGTGAGAGGTATAAGGAAATGCATGCAATTACAACATGTGAAACTCATCTTCTGTTTATGATCTGAGAGGGAGGTTTGATGGCAGCTAATCCAATCTAGGGTTTAGCTGCTTCCCCAAACAATTTTCTCTGCCCCGCTCCACCTTCCTGCCCACTACTTGCCATGTCTTGTGTTGTGCTGGCACTGGCTCTTAGCCGATTCCATGTCAGGTGGATTCAGAAAGCTAAAGCTGGAACAAAGTAAGTTCTTCATACATTTAGTTTTCTGATATTATTTCTGAGGCTATTTCAACATGTCCAGCAAATGCCATAAGGGAATAGAAGGGAGCATGGCTGCTGTTCAGGAGCAGCTGGCTTAGACTGACGATAACATGACACTGCAGCTTTTGTTTTCAGAAAGCTCTGTTCCTTCTGACACCTGTCATGTAGAGGAGGAGGGAGAGAGATCTTTGTGGGATTGCTGCTGTCCTCAGCTAAACAACCTAACCTGATTATGGTAGACATAATGAGGTGAGAATAATTTTCTGAGGCTGGGCAAAAGATTTAAATTATCTCTGCAGTTTGACCTTAGTTGGAGATGGAGGAGCTAATGCATGAGTAGTGATCACACATATATTACAAAATACTCCTCCATTTGTCTCAATTTTTTTTTAAATGTCCTTAGTACTTTCAGCTCATCACATGGCCTTAAATATATGAAGACACTCCTGATGCAATCTGTGGAAAGCAAGTGCATGAGCAAATCACCTTACGTCTTCTAGAAAGTATCTAAGAGAGAATAAAGGTCTGAGAGTGGTCATGGCAATGCAGGAGGGCAGGAAGAAAATGATCATCAAAAAGCATAAGCCTTTCATCCTAGTCTTAAATGTTTCAAGGAGACTGAATGATATAAAGCATATTATCAGACAAGTTTGAGTACCTTAAATTAAAAATACTTATTTGCAAGGCAACAGTTCCTTTTATCTTATATTGTTCATTAGTTAAAGAAAAAAAGGAATGCTCCTTTGCAGAGTCAGTATATGCTCTGCACTTCACAGTAAGATGTCTGTGTGACAGTGGTGTAGCCACAAAGGCATCTGTCTGGGAAGATCTGCAATTTTTCTTTACATCGAATCTCTGGGCTCAGTCTCACGTTCTTTGAACTTTTTGCCATGTGGGTTGACATTGCTTTTTACAGCTTTGAATAGAAAGTTGTCTTTTTGACAGCTTTAGCAATGCAGACTGTCATTTTTCTTTTATAGTATTGAATTTCTTTTTTTTTCTTTTTTTTTTTTCTTTTGTGGGGAATCTAAAATGACAGAGAAATTATTTTGCCTGACTGTGGGAGGAAGAGATGCATTTAATGCTTACAGATCTTTCTACATGTATCACCATGAAAACATGTATCACCAAACCACTTCCATCGAGGTTTGGATAGGCGTTTGGCATCTCTTTGGAAGAATGAATTGTAAATTACTCATTCAAATGTTTGTGATTTGTGAGGGAAGCATGCCAAATAGAGGATGCCCTCATGGTGATGGCAAACTAAACCACAGATCACTGATAGCAGCATACATAGGGCTGAAGGATGGAACAGCTTCATGGAAAATTTTGGGCAAATTTCTTACAGTGGCATTGCAGGATACTGCTATAGCCAGTAAGGCAGAGATGGTAGGTACCGGCATGAGCGTTTTGCAGAGAAGTGGACTTCTGATTGCAGAGTTAGAGTGCCATGGTGAAACCATTGACACGTTTGTGTTCCTGTGCTAGGCTGGCTTCATAAAGAGGTTCAGAGCAGCAACAAGATGTCCTCTCTGAAAATGAAGAAACGCTGGTTTGTTCTGACAAACACTGCCCTCGATTACTACAAGTCATCTGAGCGCACGGCTGCCAAGCTTGGCACACTTGTGCTCAACAGCCTCTGCTCCATAGTGCAGCCCGATGAGAGGGTCTTCAAAGACACAGGTAAGTGGAAGAATGTGGTAACGAGCAGACTTTCCATGTGTGGGGTTGCCTGAAGAGGGAATGGTGCAGGAACGTAATCGTGTGTCATGTTGAGAAAGTAGTCTTGACATTATCTGACGCTCTGTGCCTGGCTGCAAATATGTTTCACCACAGAAATGGTATTAGGCTTGCAAAGGGCCAGAGAGTAGTGTGCAAGTGATGATAAGTCCCTCACAGCTGGTGCAGATACACAGTGCTGATGGTTTTTCTGTGTTTCGGTAGTGTCACTGTTTATCCAAATGTTTTCCAAATAGGGAAAGGGTCTGAGTTCTTCCAGTTGACACTGTAATTATCAGCACATCTCTGTAAATAACTGTCACTTGGTAGCATGACCCACATTTGTCTCTGGGGTCTATGTTACTCTCTTAAATAACAGCAATGGCATACACTGTAAGTCTTTTTTGTAGCATCACTCAACTTGTTAGAAAGAAAAGATGACTAGGACATACGTTTGCTTTCTATGCAGCATGACACAGTTCTGTGTGACACAATGATCCTCCATTGCTTGCCTTATGAGTTTGGGAGGGAACTTGGGTTCTGGGGCAAAGGGTGAATCCTGCTGACAAAGACGGTGAACCTTAGAACAAGACTTGAAATGCTGGACATTTGAATAGTGGAGTTACTTGGGATATTTTTTAAAAGGGCTGGAAGTGGGAAGCCTTTGGTAAAGTGAGATGAGAAGAAACGTGTTCTGCTCACTTGCAAAACAATTGTCCACGTTTTTGATCTCAACAAATGTCTAGGGCTGTCTTTAGCAGAGTGAATTGTCATTGCCCTAGTGTGTTCTCTCAGTTTATGTCAAACATTATTTTTAAAAGTTAGGAGAATTGATTTGGCAGTCTGACTGGGTGTTATGTGTAGAGTGGTCATTTTCTGAGTGATTAATAGCACAGTGTATCCCAAATGCTGTCTGTGAAAGTGAGCTGGCTGGTTGGCAGGGAAGTATTCGTGCTATACTGAAGATACTTGTATCTTTGAAAGCTGTCTTTGTACCCAAACCTGAATTGGGACTTTCCTGCTGATAAATATGTTTTGGGAATGGTGGATGTTAATGACTACCTAGTCAATTTTAACCAGACGCACCATACATTGCTATCAAAGCAGCAGTGGTTTTCCTCAGCCATGTGCTACAGGAAAAGAGAATCATAGAAACATAGAATCATTTAGGTTGGAAAAAACCTTTAAGATCGTTGAGTCCAACCATTAACCTAGCACTGCCAAGTCCACCACTGAGCTGTGTCCCTATGTAGTGTCTATACACCTTTTAAATACCTCCAGGGACGGTGACTTGACCACTTCCCTGGGCAGCCTGTTTCAATGTTTGACCTTTTTGGTTGAAGAGATTTTCCTAATATCCAATCTAAACCTCCCCTGGTGCAATTTGAGGCCATTTCCTCTTGTCCTATCACTTGTTACTTGGGAGAAGTGACCTACAGCCACCTCACTACAAACTCCTTTCAGATAGTTGTGGAGAGGGGTAAGATCTCCCCTGAGTCTTTTTCTCCAGGCTAAACAACCCCAGTTTCCTCAGCCACTCCTCATAAGACTTGTGCTCCATTCTTCACCTTCATTGCCTTTCTTTGCTCCAGCACCTCAATGTCTTTCATGGGTTGAGGGGTCCAACACAGTATTTGAGGTGCAGCCTCACCAGTGCTGAGTACAGGGGGACAATCACTTCCCCAGTCCTGCTTTTCACACTTTATCTGATACAAGCTAGGATGCTGTTGGCATTCTCAGCCACCTGGGCACACTGCCAGCTTCTAGTCAGCTGGTTGTCGACCAACAATCCCAGGTCTTTTTCCTCCGGGCAGCTTTCCAGACGCTCTTGCCCAAGCCTGTAGCATTGCCTGGGGTTTTGTGACCCAAGTGCAGGACCCAGCACTGAGCCTTGTTGAACCTCGTACAGTTGACCCCAGTCTATCGATCCAGCCTGTCCAGATCCCTCTGCAGAGCCTTCCTGCCCTCCAGCAGATCAACACTCCCCCCCAACTTGATGTCATCCACAGACTTATTGAGGGTGCACTTGATCCCCTCATCCAAATCATTAATGAAGATACTAAACAGGACTGGCCCCAGTACTGAGCCCTGGGGAACACCACTCGTGACCAGCTGCTGACTGGATTTAACTTCATTCACCACAACCCTTTGGGCTCAGCCATCCAGCCAGTTTTTTTCCCAGAGAAGCATATGCCCGTGGAAGCCATGAGCAGCCAATTTCTCCAGCAGAATGCTGTGGGAAACGGTGTCAAAGGCTTTACAAAAGTCCAAGTAGACAACATCCACAGCCTTTCCCTCATCTACTAAGAGGGTCACCTTGTCACAGAAGGAGATCAGGTTAGTGAAGCAGGACCTGCCTTTCACAAACCCATGGTGGCTGGGCATGATCACCTGGTTGTCCTGTATGTGGCGTGTGATGGCACTCAAGACGATCTGCTCCATAACCTTCCCTGGCACCGAGGTCAGACTGACAGCCCCATAGTTCCCTGGATCCTCCTTCCTGCCCTTCTTGTGGGTGGGCGTCACGTTTGCTAACCTCCAGTCAGCTACATAAGATGGAAGCAAGTTTCATCTTCCAACTTCTTTGTTTCTCTACAGGCTATTGGAACATCATTGTCCATGGGCGAAAACATTCCTACAGACTGTACACGAAGCTGTTAAATGAAGCTATGCGCTGGGCCTCTGCCATTCAAGGTGTCATTGACAGCAAAGTTCCCATAGAAACACCTACACAGCAACTCATTCGTGACATCAGGGTAGGTGGCATCTTATTACTCCCCAAGTGAGCTGGGAGCAGCCAGATCACCACTGGCCTTACCCAGTCATGTGGCAAGAAACAGGGTTGCTGTCTTAGAGGGGAAAATAAAGAGAAAAAAAAAAAGGAAAAGAAACCTAAATGATTATGCAACTAAATAATCAAATCCTATGTGAATTTTATTTTGCATTCACATGTTAACTGATCTCCATAAGTCTAGGCTACAGTTGTGTGCAATTACAAATTGCATGCAGGATTACACCATCAAGTATTTGCAAATCCCCGCTTCATCCTTTCCTTTCCTAAGCATCTTCAGGGCACAAATATAAAAAATTTCCATTCCTACCAGCCACATGACCTTGCTGTACCCTGAAGTCCTCTTTGTACCTGGTTATCCGTTCTGTAAACACATGTAGTACAACCAGGTAAATGCAGGGAGAACAGACTCATTACTACATATGAAACATGGTGGATCTGTGGTCAGAAAGTCTATTAACCATTTACTGTTGAAAGCTTGAAGGATATACCAGAGAGGAATCATGCCGTAAGTGCCCGTTGCATGCCTGCATTAGATATCAGTCACAAGCCACATTTGAAGTCAAGATCCTGTGCTTAGTGACCTTTGGTATGACCCAGCATTATGTTTAATTTTCAGAAATAATGTGCAGAATAATTTTTATATGTGAATTATGCTTTGGTCACTTAGTCCCTCTACAGACCTCCAGAAACTTAGATAAAGGTGATTGATCTTGAACCTAAACGTGTAAGGACATCCTGTGAAGGATTATCCCCATCTAAGGTTAATATTTTTTTTCTTTCTTTTTTTTTTCTTCAGGAAAACAGCACAAATTTTGAAGTAGTGGAACAGACATATAGGAGGAACCCAATCTTGCGATATACCCAGCACCCCTTGCACTCCCCATTGCTCCCACTACCGTATGGAGATGTTAGTGTCAACTGTAAGTATTTTACCCATGTGACAGAGTCCGCTTATGTTTTGAGGATCAGTGTGGAGCCTGAGCACCACAAAAGTGGTCTGTAAGCTCTCTCTGTGCAGGTGAAATCCATTTGGGGCAGCGTAGCCCACAGGGTTCTGAGAGGGAGCAGTCCCTTTCTCTGCCTGGAATGTATTCTGTGTCCACTGCGCCATATCTTAGGAACACTGAATCTTAAAGTAAATGAGGGCAGATAGTTTATCATCCATCTGGGGGATGCAGCCCGCCATCCTGTAGCTGCAGCTGGGTTGCGAATGGCTCCAGTGGAAATCTACAACAGGATTACCTCATGCAACTGGCAGTGGGATAGTATTCATAGAGAAGCTGCTGTAAAACCAGGCTAAATGAACCCTTTCTTCAAATGCTTCAGGAACATAAAAGACCTAGACTGTCTGATAGGCCACCAGAAAACCAAAGTGATTTGCTGACGATTCCAGACTGTTTGGCATACTAAAACTGAAAGCTGCTGCTGAAGACCTATAGAAGAATCTCTAACACAGAGTGACTGGGCCACAAAGTCTTTTCAGAAATTAATTTCAGTCTGGCTATGCAAATCAATGTACATGGGAAAAACAGTCTACCACATAGGTAGTGATCTAGTTCTGCTTAGGAAAGGGAACACAAATTTACATAGCTTTATGAAAATGAGAACTCTTGTGCTGAACACAGAAACAAAATGGTTAATGCAAGGTTTTGAAAGCTTAGAAAAGGAAAGAAGAAAGTCTTTGTGCAGCTGCATTGATGTATCGTGCACCTGCATCTTGAATACAGGATGCAATTTGGCCTTCCACATCTTAACAACGATACAGGAGAAGCAGAAGCCTACTCAAAGATGATCAAAGGCATACAAAGACTTGCCTACAATTCAGAGACTAAATAGAGCAGGACTCTTCAGCCTCACAAAGAAGTTTTTAGGTCTAGAAGGTCTGTCATGAAGAAGGTGAAAGGGGAGCAACTGCTTACTGTCTCTCATGATACAAGGATCAAATCAAGTGGCAGATTAAAAATGCAGAAAAAATACGTTCTGAAATACAGAAAAATTACAAAGCAAGTACTTAAACTGTGGAACTTACTGCTACAGGGCTGTGTCTTTGTATTCTACAATTAGTGCATGGCCAGCGGGGAAGCAGTGGCTGTACAGGAGATTCAGAAGAACCTACAGCTCCAGAGATGTGCAAGGGAGCATGCAAGCCTGCAGCAGTATGGTAGTATTGCATACTTCTGAGCAATTCAAAGCAGACATTTAGGTTCTTAAAAAAGTTAACCAGTTTTGGTGTAGGTCTTTTAAAAGTAAACAACAGGTAAAAGCTGCATCTGTGGCACAACAACATGCCAATATTCTGTGTTGGCTCAGAGGTCAAAGCTAATACAGACACAGCGCAAAATTTTGGAAGTACACAAGCCAGGCTTTGATGTCTGCATTCAGGCACCTAAAGCCTTAACTGCATTAGTGACCCTCTGCTTTATAGGTGCTTCCAGGTGAAGAGACATTTTACACAGAGATGACTTTCTGCCATCCCTTCACCTGTGTCTGCAGATGAGGTACCAAAAGCTGTCTCTTGGTACCTCATCTGCAGACACTGATGCCCAAACTAGATTTCAATGCTAGTTTCCCTTAAAGATATTACTCTGTTTTTCTGCACGGTGTATCCAAAAACAGATTTGCAGTGGTGACAAGTTAGATGTTAGCAAGTACTAGTTAAAACTGCATTTGCACATGTAAACGGGAAGCATTAATGACTTTTGAGTATAAATTTAAGTTCAGGAGATGAGCTAATGCTGAGGTCGCTGCTGTTGTGTGACAGACTAGTACGGTTGCTTGTAGTGTTGTTGGGCCAGTAGAAAATGAGGGAGATGCTCACTTCTTTTGTCACCTTTGTGATCATTCCCCAGTGCAACAGGAGAAGGGTTACAGCAGCCTACAGGATGAAGCAGTGAAGATCTTTAACTCCCTTCAGGAAATTGAGACGGTGTCTGACCCCATACCCATTATCCAAGGCATTCTGCAGACCTGCCATGATTTAAAGCCCCTTCGTGATGAAGTGTACTGTCAGCTCATCAAACAAACTAATCACATGCCACATCCCAACAGCACTGGGAACCTGCACCACTGGCAGCTGATGGCATGTATGAGCTGCACTTTTCTGCCCAGTAGAGGGATCCTGCGCTACCTCAGGTTCCACCTGAGAAGGTAAACGTCCTCTTCCCGTCCACACTGCTTGTCTTCCACTGCCTGTTGTAGTTCTTAGTCTCGCCCTCCCCCATGTGAACATCTTCCTGTGGTGTTGCAGCCTCCCACCGTTGTGCGCAGTTCTGCTGTATTCAAACTCCCCCCTTGCTACCCATCTGTTTTCCTGAAAGGATGTGGCAAGTAAGGCTACCCAAACAGAACACCATGAGACTCTGTTAATTACTTTACTAATGTGCATATAAATATTGTTAACCTGCAGGAAAGGTGAGGACTGTACTTTCATATACATTGAAATATGTACTACTTTGCAGCTGCCACAGGCAAAATGTATACTGTAGAGTAGTAGATACACTGTAGATCCAATTTATAATTTTTCAATATTTGTTTGCTTAACTAAGCATGTAATACTTAGAACTTGTATTTCTAATCCGCTTTAACCTCCAGTTATCATGAACTAAATAATTTATATTTCTTCCAAATTCATCTTCAGTATCTAATGCAGCTTTCCAAAGCAGTCTGCACTGGGGCTGAGCTGCAGCCATGTAGCCTCACTTCATTCATTAATGATGAGAAAGATCGATGAAACCTATTTGATTCCTTCCAGGCTAGGAAAAAGCGAGGTGAAATTTGTTCCAATATACCAAACAGCTATATCCAGGGCCTGGTTAGAAGACGTGCTGAGGAATGCTCCATGTTGCCATTTCATGTTTTTATCACTGGAATTGCAGATAATGTTATATTTAGAACTGCTGGCCTTGGAGAGAAGAGAACCACATAAAGCATTTACTTTCTGTCCTCTTGATTCAGAAAAATACTATTAAAGTGGCCCAAGCACAGCCAACAAATTAAAAAACCAAGTAAGAATAAATGAAAAAAGCTTTACATTAAATTTCATTATTTTTAATCTCAGTTTTGTAAATTGAGATGGTCAGTCCTATCTGTCTATCTCCAGTAGATAGTCAGTCTACTATCTGCAGCTGGTACTAAACTCCTGGAAGTTTGAACTGTTTATTTCATATGTTGCTGAGAAATGCCACTGAAGTGACTTTGGAGTGGCTAGTAAAAGCAGGTTGTATGATGTAGGAAATAAGTGGGCTCCTTCTTGCTGTGGTGCTCTTGACATCACTATCTCTACTGAACACTTTACATGCAGTAGTCCAAGTTATGTGGTAACGCGTGCACTTTCTGGTTCTCTGTGTAATGGTTTTTTTTGTTTGTCTTTACAATTAGGGTAAAAGACCTCTTCCCAGGCTCAGAAATAGACAGGTATGCACAATTCATAAGTGATTCCCTGAAGAGAACAAAGACAAGGGAATTTGTGCCCTCTCAGGAGGAAATACAGGCTCTTCTCACCCGTGAAGAAATGACTACAACTGTGTACTGCCATGGTGGTGGCTCCTGTAAAATAACCATCAATTCCCACACAAGCGCTGGGGAGGTAATGCGTTAGTAGCATTAACCAGATGTAAGCACATCTCTGTGTCTGGGTACAGGATCTGTTGAAGGGACTCCTTTTTCCTATCCATCTCCAATTTCTCTTTATTTTTGTCGCTGTATCTGCAAAGTCAGTAGGGAAAGCTTAGCTTATTCTGCAGGTTCAGAATTATGCAAGGCTTACACCTGGGTTGTAGAATATCAATTAACAACTGTGCTACAAAATCTAAACACTGTTGGTGTTCTGCCCATTGGAAAGGTAGTAATTCCGAAGACCTGCTAAACACAGTTTTCTGGACAAGCTGAAATCCCAGTAATCTTTCTGGAAGGGGTATCCTACCAGTAACTTAATCGTTAGCAGGTCAGAAGCAAGATTCAGGTTATAGTAGGCATCTCTGTGAAAACACTAGCACTAAACAGAGATAAAAATAGTAGTAAAAAGTGGAATTGCATACTAGAGGAACCAGGAATACTGTCATGATATCTAAATCCAGTCTGTTTCTTGTGCAGAGTTCGAATTCTCCTTTCTTCAAAAGGGTAGTGGAGATTGAAAAGATTCAGAGAATAACAGTGAGAATGATCAAATCAAGCAATGGCTTCCTTGCAGGGAATGATCTTTTAGGGTTAAAATTCTTCTAATTTGAAAACAAGATAACTAAGGGAGAGATGCGATGGAAGTCTATGGAATTATGAGTGTCTTGAAGAGGTACTGGTTCTTTGTTGTGAAAGTATGTGCAGTGCTTACTCTGTGATTTTGCAGGTGGTTGAAAAGCTGATCCGAGGTTTAGCAATGGAGGACAGCCGTAATATGTTTGCGCTCTTTGAACACAACCAGCAGGTGGACCGTGCTGTTGAGAGTCGGGTTATTGTGGCTGATATCTTGGCCAAGTTTGAGAGGTAGGAGAATGTTTTGTAAAACCTTTAACTCCTAGTTGGATGTAACGCTGGGTTAAGTGATAGTACACTCAGGTAGTTTCATCCAAACCAGCTGAAGTGATTCAACCATTCTCTGGTGTGAACTTCCCTTTGGTAAGGTTCAAGTGCTCTTTCTCACTGTGTGGAAAACCATGTTCACATCTATTTCGGTGATGAAGAAACATTCTTTATCAGGCTTGTCAAAATTAGTAGCGCCTTTATCAAAGAGCAATGGTTTACTAGCAATGCTCAGGGAAGATTTGCTTAAATCTGATAATGATCTTGTCAATTTACATCATAATAGCTGTATCAGAAGAGAGAGCAAGGATCTGGGCCTAGAAATGCAGCCCTGATATCTTACCGTGGACTCTGGTTTTGTGGCCAGATATACAAAGAAAGCAATAAATTATGACAGAGGCTGGCAATGCCATTGTCTATTTTGTATCTATTGTGAAGACAAAAATAAAATTGTTCCAAATGGTGGCAAGACTGATGCTTTTCATAGATTACATGGAATAAGTATCTTGAAAATGGGGAATACTTTGAGTCCTAACTCCAACTCTTGCATTTATCTAGGACCATTGATCTAATTTTCTGATCAAGTATATCTGATAAGAACTTTGGACCCTTCTGAGACAAAATTTTGTGTGACTCAGAGGAAAAAATGGAAGTTACCAGAAAAGTCTGCTGTACTGAAGTTGTCCTGGTATATCAGCTAGTTCTGTATGCTCTACGTTTCAGAAATGTAGGGGTATCTTCATGTTGCGAGTTGCACTGTGGGCATCCCAGTACTGTGGTGCTTCTGGTTACTGGGGTTTTCCACCTGTCTTTCGCTTACCTATCTTACAGGCTTGCTGGTTCTGAAGAAGAGGACGAGGAAGGACAGTGGCAGCTGTATTTTAAGCTTTATTGCTTCTTGGATATTGAGAATGTTCCCAAGGACGGGGTAGAGTTTGCCTTCATGTTTGAGCAGGTAAGCTTGATCTTGGAGAATGATTTCGTTTCCAGGCAGAAACACACAAGAGTATAGAGAAAAATGGCTTACCTTTGTGTTAGAAGTGGGAATGCTGGTTGGAACAGAAGAATTTAGGGTGTTGGATTTTTGCCTGGAATCTACCAAGCAGATATACTGTGAAGTTCTCCAGGGAACAGGAGTATTAGAACAAAAGCAAGAGAAATGAACAAGGGCTTCAAAAAACTAGAAGACTAATGATAATAAAATGCTTTTAAAATTTAATTTTAAAAGATATAGAAATTTGGATAATGATTCAAGAAGGATCATGAAAAGTAGCTGCTTGCAGAACATAGATGTAAAGAAAACTGGAAAATCTAGTTATCTGCATATCAGCTTACAAGAACAGCACATCCTTGGGGTGTTACAGGAATTAACTAAAAAAACCTATCATTTGGGCAATTTCTTTTGATTAACAGGAGATTAGTATCTTCTGTTACTGGAAGAGAAAATGAAATAACCTTGCAATCAGGGATGTAAAACTAAACTGACTGGAGTGCCCAGCTGTGTGATTTGTCCTATCTATTACTTCTAATGGACACTGATCTTGCTTCAGAAAACTGTAGCTGTTGAAAATTAGCATGTGTTAAAGGGAGTCAGCGACATGAAGACTGAAACTCTCTGATAGTCAAATGCATGGCATGTACATCATACAGACAATGAAGGGGCCTAGGAGGGCTTTCTTGAAGTGAAGATGCAGTATTGTTAACTACA
This sequence comes from Falco cherrug, assembly GCF_023634085.1. NCBI lineage: Eukaryota > Metazoa > Chordata > Aves > Falconiformes > Falconidae > Falco > Falco cherrug. The sequence continues at coordinate 25,260,652 of NC_073704.1, read as the reverse complement.
GAATGTCTAGGAAATGGTCAGGAACAAGACATCATGGTAGCCTGTGGAAACTCAATTGTACCAAACTCCCTAATGGCAAGGCTTTCAGTCCACACAGCTCTCGCTAGCAAAGAGTGGTGGAAGAGAAGTAACAGTACGAGCGCAGATGTTATTCAGATATTAGATGGATGTAGCAACCCCCACCCAAATATATTTCACAGGAAAACAGACAAAGGGAAGCAAGAAGATTGGGGGAGACATCAGGTGAAATAGGAGGAGGTAGAAGGTGTTGGTATGCAATGAGACTGAGGTTAAGAGTCTTGAGTTTATTGCATCTAACTCTCTGGTGCTGAATATGAACACACAGGAGCTGTAGCTGGTACAGCGCAAAACAAATTGCCTCAATTCCGATCTCTCCCATCGTTCCAGACCTAAGAAGTCCTCATTATAAGACTTTCAGTACAGGATAGGAGCCCCTCTGAGATCTCTGTCCTGTTCAGGCTTGCAGAAAGAGGTGCCCCTCCAAGACTGAACAGTTGCAGACTCTGACTTCTTTATTATAATGTCTGCTCTGATCTCCTGAACTATGCCTTTCCTGCTGGGATTGGCAGATGCCACAGGAATCCATGCGTGGACCCAACCGTGAATAAAGTGTGCTTCTGCTTTCTGATGAGTTTGGGGGACTTTCTGTTTGTTTCTTTGTAGGCTCATGAAAGCCTCATAGATGGTCATTTTCCTGCACCAGAGGACACTCTGCAGCGTCTAGCAGCTCTACGGCTGCAGTATCTTCATGGAGATTATTCCAAAATAAGTTGGACCCTTGATGGAATCTACCCAGTTAACAGACTAAAATCCAAAATACTGCACTCAACAAAGAGCAGCGGCACTACCAGTCATACCCTGGAGAGGAGACGGACCAGCTTCCTTGAAGGGACATTGAAACGTAGCTTCAAGACAGGCTCAGTAAAGAAGCAGAAGGTAGAAGAGGAGCAGATGATGGAGATGTGGGTAAAGGAAGAGCTTTCAGCTGCTCGGGCAAGCATAGCACAGAAATGGACCAAGCTGCAGGGACTCTCTCAGCATCAGGCCATGGTGAAATACATGTCCATTGTAAAGGAGTGGCCAGGTTATGGGTCAACCCTCTTTGATGTTGAGGTGAGCAATGCATAAACTCATGTAACTGCTGCCAAGGAGAGGCATCAGTCTGGAGAACAGATACAGCTGTATATATCACTCAGCAGCAGAAGGGAATTTCAGGAATTGGCTGCATTTTGCCTTAGTAAGCTTAGGGTAAGCCTGTAGTGCCACATACCCAAAGAGGTGCGATGCAGAGAGCACAGAGCAAGCAAGGTGGTGCATCCCAGTAAATGGAGGCAGACAATGGATTCCCACTTCATTAGAAGAGCAATAGAATTTGGGAAATTGTTTTGGGCTTAAGCAGGTGGAGGCTCGTGAAAGCAAAAGTAAAATGAAGCTCTGTTGTCCTTACCAGCAAAAAGTGCAATCCTGTTCTGCAGCAGAAACTGCTCAGGCTTGGTCACTTAGGCCACTGTGCTTAGCCTGCTAGAGTAGGAATCCACAGTTCCAGGTTTATCGGTTTTGTTGCTGCCTATGTGGATTACTATGGGAAGCTGCTTGCACTCACTATATTATCTGCAAAGTAAGTAGAATATTGACCTCATAAATCACTTTAAAATCTGATGAGAGCTTCTAGGTATTACAAGTACAAATACTCAACTAATATTTGATTCACAGCCACGTCACCTCTAAATCTTTGCAGCAGGATTGCCTTCAAGATTCCTTCTGCCAACATCCCATTTTTTTCTGTTGGGGGGAAGAGCTGAAATGTCCTATAGGAGCCAGAAATGGAGGGCTTTTCCTTGAGTCAAAAATTATTTGATCCTCCACTGCATTTATGGAAAATTTCATGTTTCTTTTTCTGCAGTGCAAGGAGGGTGGATTTCCAAATGATCTTTGGCTTGGAGTCAGCACAGAGAATGTGTCTGTCTACAAGCGAGGGGATCCTAAACCACTAGAAACTTTCCAGTATGAACACATTGTTTTCTTCGGAGCACCACAGCCTAACACGTTCAAGATTACAGTGGATGAGAGAGAAATGTTCTTCGAAACATCCCAGGTATATGAAAGCACAAGACTTGTTATATGTGCAGTTTCGCTAGCACTTCAGTAAAGATCTAATAGCCAAGGACTAGAAAAGTTTATATGCAAGAACTCCAGCTGAATGGACTGGACAGCCAAGGAAAAAGACAAAGGGAGCTTAAGCCTAAAGTGCCATGGCACCTCTTCTTGAATACAGGCATAAACAGAAAAAAAATTATGCTGGTTAGAAAGTGAAGGAGGTTGGATGGTCTTCCAGTGCATTGGGAATGTCCAGTTTTGGGTGCTCATGAGTGCACTTGGTGTTTTCGTTTCCTTCCAGTACATGAATGGAGTTCACAAACTCCAAAAAAATATAAATTAGTAGCATTACAGTTGCTTTTCTTTAAGCTACAAGCCTTTTAAGTGTCGCTACAGCAGAACACAAACTTGACGGGCACTTCTTTCCTTACAGTCACGTTCACATTTAGTATTACCTGCAAAATTTATAGTGCCGTGACTTTGGACAAAGGGAATCTTTTTCTGCATAACCTCTGGTATGCCTGAATGACATTAGGTTTTTAATGTGCTTATCCTCTGTTATTGTGTTCTCTCTCTAGGTGGGCGAGATAATAAAGATCATGAAAGCATACATCAACATGATTGTGAAGAAACGCTGCAGTGTCAAATCAGCCACCAGTGTGGACAGTCATGCTAGCATCTGGACTAGGTGATACAAATGAACTGCCACGAGAGAGAGGCAGTTGTTTAATGATTGGTATTTGCAACTTGCCAGCACAAGTGTAGCAAAGATGTTTTTTAAGAACTCCACTTGACTGACTACTGTAAAAACTGAAGTGACATCTACAGTACCATAGGATTTGCACCTCGGCCCAAAGACATTAAACAGTAACAAGTGTTGTTAAATATTAATGACGCAAAACTTGTTTTCCCCTTGCTTGTTTGATGAACAATGTACCTTAAAGAAGTCAGAAGCATCCTCCTTCTGCGTGTCCTCTCTGCTGCTTTCACCATTACCTGTCATACTGGCAGAAAAATTCACAACAATCATTTCTGCACTGCAGGAGACAGACTTAAGCTTCCTTATGAATTTCCAACATGCAGACATCTGGGATCGCAGCATGGTCTGCTAAAAGAATATTTGGTACTTTATTTATTTTGCAAGCAACTCTAAAAATATAAGCCACTGCGGGGGTTCTTCAGAATATACTAATGATCTGATCTGGTCTTAAAAGAAAATGCCTTTGTATAATTGAGGCCAAGTGGTCCAACCCTACATGAGAGAGCATTAAACAAACAAATAAAAACACCCAAGGTGATTCTTTACCTTCCCATAGAAGTACACAGGTACATGACTGTAAAAAACAGCACTTTAAGTTAAAATTCTGTATGTTCCTACATAGGAGAAAATCTCTGGGACTAGCACCACTGAAGTAGATCATCAGGTGCCATTCTGGGTACATTCCAAGGAGCACCTGTTGCCTAAAAATTAATGACTGCCTTTCCCCTATACAGCCCAGGAGATGAGATTGATGTAGTTGCATTTCCAGAAGAGCTGCTCTTCATAAACTCCAGGTTTTAGATGGAGGTCAGGGTTTTTTTACAGTGAGCAGCCTGCCTGTGTTAAGTTCCTTCTTTCTCTATATGGGATTTTAGGATGATGGATCCCTGAACTTTAGTTTTAAGTGAACTGTTTCTTACTGAGTGACTAGGTGCCTACATAAATTGTTATAGGCAAGGATTTCACTTCCTTGATACTATTGTAAGCAGATGCCAAACTCTTCATCCTCCTCCAAACTCTATAATTGGAATTGCTCCCATCACTGAATCCCCAAATCTCCTTCCTATCACCTCTAGCTCTCTAGTCATCAGCAAAACTTGAAAACAATGCTGTTTTGCCAAAACTACTGCTTCTTGGAGGTTTTTCTAGCTACTTGCGATTTGAAGAAGCAGATTTTTTTTTTCTTCTTGGTGAAAGATAACAGTCATCTTCAGTCTCTTGACTTCAATTCAACTTGATTTCATTGTTTCATATTCATTGTTTCATATTCAGTATCAGTCGTATCATAAATTGGTTGCATTAGCAATTCAGAAACCTGGTGGCTAGCCATTTTCTATGACCCTTATCTAGTCTTGGGATCCCAGAATGCAAAGACCCATTCAGTGTCTTAATGAAACTGAAGAGCTGTATGTAGTGTGGGCCTTGCTCCATGTTTAAAATTGGATGTCTCCATTTCTCAAGAAGCAGCAGTTAAGGCCTGTTAGCTATGAAATAGACATTTCATAGAAAAGAAAACTAGGAGTCAGTATGCAACAGGTTCTGTTCCAATGCAGCTTTAAGTTGTGCCGTGTCACTAATACTGTGTCACAGAACACCAGTTTTGAGGTTGACAGTCCAAGAAAAGACACTGTACATAATCCGTGCTTTTCTCATTTCCACTGCACTGCAGCATGTGCAAACACTGTCCACTTGCCACAAAACCAGCCTAAGAGGATAGCCACTACTGTGCATCGTACGTTCAACTGGAGTTTTGCCTTAAATAGATTTACTGAAGGATCCTACAAGCATCCCCTTGTCGCTAAGAATAAAAAGATGAGCAGGTCACAAGCAAGCGAGAACAGGAATGCAGAGGCAACCTGAGAAGCAACACTTTGTATCGGTCCATACACTGACTAGATCTCTTTATGTATCAGAGTAGCCTTGATTATCCCTGTCCTAACTCTGCACGAGCTCTGTGTTCTGGCTCTTGGGTTGCTGCAGGCAGCTTGAACCCACTTGGAAATGTAACTCCCATTACTGTTTGTTGTAATGTTGCTCATTTCTATTACAGAATTCCTTCTGCTGTCTTTTTTAATTTGTAACTGGCTTTACAAGATGAAAGTTTAATAAATTATTGGATTGCACAGGCTGTATCGACTCACAGACACTGTGTGCTCATGTTAAGATGTTTAGTCGGAGATCTAACACTCAGAATGTTTAAGTGAATCAATGGCGTGAGGAGACAACAGCTTTTCTCTCAGAAGCAAGTTTTGCCTTTGTGGCGAATTACAAAAAATAGTTTGCTGTTGCATTGGGAAGGTTTGTTTTCAGCTTCTGCTCGCTCTGGGGCTGAGTCACACCTTTGGTCAGTGGGAGATGTCCCGTGCAGGTTCAAGGGGCTGGTTCTGAGAGAGTTACTATGATGAAAGCAGAACAAGGAATGAATCAGCTCCAAAGGAGATCTGCAGGATTAGCTCCATCCCTTCTCTTTGGCACCTCCAGAGTCACTATGCAGAAAATCACTTCTAGCTCAAATAAGCTGCCAGCCGCATGACCTGGGTATGGGGTTCACTTAAGAGCATGTCACTGAAGTGATAAATCTGGTCTGGGGGCAGCTGTGCTGTCAGTAACACACAGGCTCTCTGCTGCCTGCAAAAGTTCCCTTGGTTCCTGCACAGGTATGGAGGCCAAGCAGTGATGCATCATCACCATTAATATGCTCTCGTATGTCCCCTGGTCAGATGCTCTGAGAGCCTTGGGCCCCTGGAGATTGGTCTGTGTCATTTCCTCCCCAACTGTTCACAGAGTTTCAGTTTCTCCACCCTTACCACCTTGCATAGCCCTTCCAGGTCTTTCAGCCAGAAACTGCCTCTGCTTACTTCAGCAGTTGCTTTTCTTTCCTCAGCTGTTACATTCCGTTCTGTACACTTGCAACGACATGCTGTCTCTGCGTCCTTTCTGCCTAGGAAGCCCGAAGTCGCACACAAGCTTGCTAGGGTGGAGGAGGCTGTCAAAGCCAGCCGCAGGCTGCTTGGCCTGCACACGTCTCCTGGGCACTGCTCGGTCACTGCAGGGTACCACGTGGCATCTCCCCTACACGTGGCCCGCTGGGCTGCCGCTAACCCAAGCTGAATTTTTTCCTGGTGGCAAACACAGAAGGAGCCCTGGTCACCGTGGATTAAAGCAGGAACTAGCCAGTGAGTCTCACTTGCTTGAGACTCTTCAATTTCAGTCTCCACTTGCTTCCTTTAACATATCTCTATCACGACAGCAAATGCACTGCTGCAGGTCCAGCGCAACTGACAACATGCACAAATTCATCTCTGACTGGTTGCAGTGAATAACCAGCCCCCAAGGCGATGGCCGCCTCACCGTGTTCCCGCGCTCCCTTTCCACTTCTGTTGTATCACCCTGTCAGCGTGATGTGCAGTCCCTTCCAGCCTCCACCCCAGTATTTCTCTAAAAGTTAATTAAGTTTGCGTGTTCTGATGTTTACTTTATGTGAAACAGTTTTATACCGACAGGTGTTAGAGTTCGGCTTTGGAACAGGGTACAATTTATAATTGGTACCTACACCATAAAATGATTTATACACAAAATCACAGCACATATCACAACTATCTAGTTATCTAACATATAATTATTAAACCAGTTTGACTGTAAACTTCAACTGCTTATTTACACCTTCCTTACTTACAGCTTACTTACGACCACACAGCTTTTCCCTGTGTGGGCTGTACGTGGTACCATTACTCCATGCATTGACTTCAAACCAACATGCACCCCTCCCTGGGCAGTTAAGCAAATCCCTCACACATGAATTCCAACCCCCACTGTAAAATACAAGCTCCTGGCTCTATGGATTGCAGATTTGCAAAGCTCTTGTCCATGTTTTACACCAGAAATCCCTAACGCTGCAGCTGGATACACGCTGCGGCCCCATGCCATTGCCAACACCGAGGCAACTGCCGAGAACGCGATTGCCAGTACAACCCACCTGCTCTGCCTGCCTGCTCAGCGCCGCTCTCAGAGCACAGCTGCACGTCCTCAGCCTCCCACACCCGCAGGGAACACCCCCTCTCCCAGCAGACCTGGGCTCTGCACCACTGGTTAGGATTGGATGCCACCAAGAGCAAATGCACGATGCCAGGTGATTCCTGGTTCTTGCCAAGCATGTGCTACGTCCTGCTGCCCCACGGCTTGGGCCACCCCACCGTCTAAAGCATGTGGCCAGCTGGCAGGGAGCCTGGCTCCGTCACCTGCTAATGCTGCACTCAGGGACATGTCTGTGTCCTCCTGCAGCCCTCAGACACTGCCCTCAGCACAGCAGCACCTCAGGCCTTCCTCAGCATGCTGCGACGGCTCAGGAGTGCCAGCACAAATGTGTCCTTCCCATAAAAGCAAATGCCAATAAATCCTTCCTGAATGACCATCAATGAAATATCGCAGCCCGTCAGTATGAACCGAACCAGCTCTGTAATGGGTTAGGCATTAGGCACAGTTTTTGCAAGTCCCCCAACAAAGCACACACGGCCACAGGAGCAGCTTACCTGCCTCGCTGCTTTCTCCTGTTGCAACATGAGGCTAAGTGAGAGCAACTCAGCTGTTGCTGGTTGTGCCTTGTCAGGGCGTGCCCCTGGGCACAGCAGGATTTAAAGCAGGAGCCTTCTCACCCCGGCTCCCCTGGGATACCTGTGTCTCAGTAAGCCATCGTCGTGCAGCACAGCCATGCGGAGGATGACCTGTGATTCCATGTGCAGAAGCAGAGCTGGTCCTGCAAGGTGAGGCTGGTGTGGGGTATGGAGGTGCTGGGGCTGCCTGGTAGAAGCCCTGCTTGAGGGGAGGGGCAGTCCCCTGGAGCTGGGAGGGGAGTGTTGCCTCCTGCCCCCAGCAAACACCTCCTTGGGCTGGGGTTGAGAGAGCTGCTCTCCCCCAGCTGCTGTGGGTTTGCCCCTTGCAGAAAAGGGGAAGAGGCCCACCCCTGCCAGGATGTGGTACCCTATCCTGGTGTCACAGGACACTCCAGCTGCCCACACTGGCTGTCCTGGCCCTTCCCCAGCACCCTGTGCTGGTGTTGTGGGACTGTTGGCACTGCTCATCCCGTGCATTTTGGGCTCCTGGCTGCGCCTCTTCAGGAAGCTGCGCTCTGTGGTCTCCCTTCCCAGTCCCTTGCGCTGCTGTAAGGCTGCCTGGCTGGCTCTTTGGTGGTGTGCTCATCTCTTGGTGGCTCAGTCATCAGTGCTGCAAGGCTGGTATGAGACAGAACAGGTACAAAGCAGAATGGTGGCTGCAGGGGACAATACAAGATGGAAATTTCAGGAACTCAGACTTTTTCCTCAAAGTAGCTCACCACCCAAACCCTGGGTAAATGTGCCCTCCTATTATCCCTGTACATGTGTAATTCACACTCTCATTTGACACTACCCAGATCATCTTTACGAAAGTAAAGACACTTCAATGAAACAGAAAGTATTTTGGTTGCTAATGGGGATGACATTCAACAAGGAGCATTTGTGAAATAATTTCAACCAACTACTTTGTAAGTTTAATTTGAATATGCCTACAAGGCTCGCTAGCTTTTACAAAGTACAAGCACCACGTTTTTGTATAATTATCTGCTCTATATAATCTGTTAAAGAGGAACTATAACACATGACATTTGAAGAGTTTTATAGAAAGCAGCAGTAGTACTCTTCCTAGCCACAGCATCCTGAGACACAGCATGCAGGAAAAGAACTTTGTTCTTACTTGTTTGAACAAAAAATGCACACCTAAGAGGGCAGCATGATGAAGAAAGCACAATTTGCAATAATTACTTTGTATTGCTGAAATTCCATTTTCTTAAAAGCCACCTTGGAGTGAGTTATTCTATTTATGCTGAAAAGGAGCAAAGCTAACAAAGAACTGTTGTTCTGTTTGTAGTTATAGTCCCATTTGCATTAGCAAATAGAAATCCAGAAGGACTTATGGTTTGTGTTGCATTATTGTGCAATCACAATAAAAACCTCATCTGGTATCCTCTCCTACCCCCTCAGATCTGTTGAAAGTCTTACTTACCAGCAGATACTGTGACAGAGTGCACAGGAGTTTTTCAATCTGAAAATACCATAAAGGAATAAAACCAAGGAATAACAGCATTTATGTTATGCACCATTTGCAAGTTAATTTGCTATCAACAGAAAATTACCTTTATCTAGTGTGTTGTCATCTCTCATCTTAAACTCTTCAGAACTAAATGGGAAATGTCCATTAGAGTGACAATTGAATTTTTCTCTCCAGTAGCTAATCCCCTGTTTTTCCTAAGCTTAGTTCTTTAATATTGCTCATAATTCTCACTTTAAAACTGTGCAAAGTCTGTTCAATTTGGCCAGTAAGAACTTTATGTGCTGCTTGACAACAGAACAAATTTGACTAACGCTTATGAACCTGGGCTGCCTGTCCCACTGTGCTCCACACACGCAGCAAGAGCAGATGCATAATGTGCCCAAGTTGTAATTCTGACTTCTAGCAACACAAATTGTAATATTTGGTTTATTTGTAGCCACACCAAAAAAATACCATTGACAGGCCATGCAATTTACTTCCTCCTTTCAAAAATGTTTAGATGCACAACACATGTCCAGAGCAGTGAGCAGATGGTGCATTTGGTTTAAAGGAAAAAATGGTAAGAAATACAACAAATCCATCAGGCCCAAACACTGCCTGTGCATAAGTGCTCGTGGTTCATTTCTATGTCAATTAAGTTACTGATGCAGAAATAGTGTTAGAATAAACACTGGCTGTTCTAGTGGCAGATGTGGATTAACCTTTCCATAACACTTTTTGGAGAGGGCAAAGTTTGAGAAGAGGAACCAAAACACATACTGCTCCACATGCTGTGGGAGGAGGCCATTCCTGCAGGAGTGGGCTCTGCCCTAACAGGAGGGAGGCCAATGACTGACAAGTGTCACATGTCCAGTTCAAAGTGTGTGAAAGCCTTTATGCATTTCCCCAAAGTCGGCCAGTTTTTGTCTAGAGCTACAACAGTCCAGCAGAGCCTGTGCTCTGGGATGAAGGAGCTTTAGAATGCCTTCCTAACTCCACTGCTCAGGGACCTGGGAAAAGCCCTTCACTTCTGTTCTTCTATTTCCCTGCATATCGTCTTGTTTTAAGATTAATGTTTTTGAAGCTGATGACCTCGTCTGTCATCTTGCTCAATAGGATGTTTCTCCCAGCAAGCCATTACTGTAGCTAAAAATAACACTGCCCCTTGGCCAGCAGTCACAGATTTTGCAAGTCTGGAATTCAGATGACACTTAAAATCAATACATCTCATGCCTTAATTGCAACTGTTATATGGCTGTGAGTAATTTAACCTTGCCTGTATTTTATGAGGAGTTACACTGGGAGCCCTTATAAACTGCCTTAGAGTTAATTTGGGCCATAAGGTGCTAATGAATTACACCTCAATTAAAAAAAAAGGCACAGCAGAGTTCCCTTTCTGTGCAAGTCCAGAAGCAGCTGGATAAAAGCCATGTATAACCATATGTTTTCAACTGCAAAAAGAAAGTTACTAGCATTCTTCTTAAATACATCAAAGATTTTTATCATCTCTAAGGTTTTATCACAGTAACACTTGCTTACCCGCTTTAATTGTGATTGCAGCCCCTGTGCTATGTGCTTTTTTTACCCAATGATTAATGAGCTGTACCTTAGCTCTGATAACTGCTTCCATGGAAATAAAACCAGTGTAAGCAGTTTAGTGGTTTATTCAACTTTATTCTTTCAATAACAATACTGCTAAATAATCTTTTTCTGTGTTTCAAATGAAGTGGGTTATTCACCTGCACTAAGGCAGTTGTGCTTACTCAAACAAGAATCACCAGTGATTAGACAACTCAGGTATGATGAAACAAACATGAGAAACAGGGCCTTCAAAAATTATTTACATCATTCATAAGAATAAAATATACAATTTTTAATAAAGTATATATTCATGTGTGTTGGAGAATTAGGATTTTGCTACTAATTTCCATTTTCCATTTCAGATTCACACTTAAAAATGCTCCAAGTATAAACATCTGTAAAACTAGTAAACCTCAAAACATGAGAATTTGCAAATAATTTTTCCCACTTACTGCTCTTGTTAGAAAAGGACAATAACCAACTTTTTTTTTTTTTTTTTAGTCCATTAAGTCAGAAGTCATTTGGCAAAGCACTTAGGCATATAAGCTAGACCAGAAGATGACAGGAACCAGGCTTTATGTTTCACACACTTCTCACACCAGGGTAAGTTTAAGGGGGGGTGAGGGTTATTTTCATTACATAGTAACTAGCATCATAACCACTTTTTCTACAAGTTACCTCAAGAAGTAAAGTGTTCACAATTGTGCCCAAAGTACCAAATAAACAACAGAAGTGCTTACTTCTTTGATCAGCAAACTAACACAATGGTTCCTTTGCTGTGCCCCTTCAGGCTGCTGTTCTAAAGTGGCATCTACAAGAAGTTCTCTATTTCTCAATACAAATGATAAACGCTTGCTTATCAAAATAGTGCAAACAGGAACAAAGAAAAGTGCTGTCAACATTAAGTAAACCGCAGGGGGGGAAAAAGGCAGCTGAACATCACGACCTTGCACCATTGGTTCAGAGAAAACAGTAGTACTCTTTGTCAGACCAAATATTACTACTATTTACCATATCATACTGCCATTACATGGGGAATGGATTTGGTCTTTTATATACCCTCCTTCCTAAAAGTAAATGCGTCTGCTCTTTGTATTGTGCATTAACAAAGTCTAAAGACTTTTTAAAAAAACATTGATCAAATTATTAGAGTAATTAATATATACAATTCTGTCTTCCCTTTTTCCCTTTATTGCTTTCTTTGGAGTGCATAGAAAAGGCCACAGTGACACATGACATACAAAAATCAAGTTTAAGTTTTATGTAAAATACTCAAGTATTTTTAGCATTTATGTATACAAGTTTATTTACCATACACTCTTTCTCACTCTTTCCTCAGATACAGCTTTATTTTTTTGTTGGACAGATGATGTATTTCACCTGTAACATTTGGCACTTAATCCTAGCATAAATAAGAGTATTAGGGGGAGTAAATGTCAGGAGGATCTCATTACAGAACAAGAAACACCGTCACTGCAACACTCCTGTCCTTGGGTGTCACAGTGCAACGGATCATAAAATGGAGCAGGTATTTTGTGTGTTTTAATCTACTATGAAATTGCGCAAGCCTAATTTCAGAGTAGTCTGAAGATGTAAGATAGAATGCGGTACGTCTTCCTCTAAGAGCTACTCCAAGTGCAGATCTTTTCATCTTATTTAATTACTGCTTAGGTCCAGATACTGATTTTTGCTGTGAACATTCCTGCTATTTGTGCTTTCAAAACTTTGTGAAAGGAGCTGTGGAAAGAAACTAAACCATTTACTTAAAGTTATGTTGCAGGATAAAACATAAATTCATGCCTTTGCTTTTATAGGGATAAGGCTTTTATTATATCTTGTGTTTGCAGTTAGCTCTTAACATGTATTTTTGTTAGCCCCACTACTACCTTCCGGGGAAAAGAGTAGTGATCTGCCAGCTTGCCACAGTCTCAGGCTTCAAATATTCTATGTTTATTTAATTTACTCCTAGATGGCATGGCTTTAGTGCAAGGTATTTCCCCTAACTTTTTTTTTTCAAAATGTACATTCTACATTCTAAGGATTTTTCTTCCCTCTCCACTGTAACATGATTTTTTTGGGTGTGTGTGTGTCCCCAAGGTGGGGCAGAGATAATTCACAATATGATCTTCCTCCACTATAACAAGAAAATTAAAATTCTAGTTGGATGGGAATTAATACTTTGTTGTTTGGTAACTCCCTTCTCCCCTGCTATATCAAAATTTGTAACTGCTTATTACAAAAGTTGCTTCTACTGGGTAAGCCAGTGCTAGCAGCAAAACCCTTACAGCGTATCAAAACGGTGCATCATTCGGCATGAAGTCATTAATAGATAACTGTACAAAGTTACAGAATTCACATAGAATTTAAGTGCATTTGTTAAGGTGATGTTCCATAAAGTACTGTTAGCATTAATTATTCCATTAAAAACTCTTTCCAGTAAAAAAAGAAAATACTGTAAATTAAGAACTATCACAGAACTCTAGAAACCTTGCACCTTAAATAGCTGAGGCCGAATGTAAAGAACTAACAAGGGCTTGAATAAAAATTGCACTTGTATACAAGAACAAAATTTAGCTCCCATGGATAACCTTATTACTTTTCCGAAAAGAAGTAATAAAACAAGTAGCTCATTCCTTATGGCTTCACACAGTGAAGTTCATGCTGAATTGTGCAGAAGGAAGTTTCTCAATAGCTATCTTTTGTGAACACATCGGTTTCGTCATCATTCATCCCTCTTTGATAGCGTACTGAAGAGAAGGCACTCCAGTGAAAACGCTTCTTTTTATAGAGATACCATACTAATCCAACAATGAAGACTAAGACAATTAGCAGGGCAAATGCTACAGCCACCCCAGTATGATTAGAACCTGTAACAGAATAAAACAGAAATCGTTACTCTGTAAGAGTTTTGGTAAGGATATTTTGTCACGGGTTGATGCTTAGGTAGCTATACACTAGTATTGCACTCCTCTAGTTGAAGTTAAAGCAAATTGCTTCATCATATTACCAGTCTTCATCACAGAGGAAGGTAGGTTCCTATATGAACCAGCTTTTACGAGCTTATTTTTGATCATTCCACTGTTAATTTCCTAATCAAGTTTAGGTTGGAAGGGACCTTTGGAGGTCAAAAACACCTTGCAAATGCTGCACTTGTTTCAAGGTTTGTGTGCTTCAGACATCTAGTGAGACCCTGGCCTCTCTTGGGAGTGGAAGGGAAATATGCTTCCCTTGGACTGAAAAGATCTTGTTGAGGTCTACCTTAGCAGCATCAAGTTAAATCTGTTCTTGCATTCCTACTTCAGTGAAAATGTATACAAAATCAGAAAGATTCCACTGCTGCTCAGGAACTTGCCTGCTTAATGCTCAGGGAAATGCTTTCTTCCCTGTACAGGGCAGAGTATGAGGAAGTAATGTGAGGCCTGAATCTTTTTCTGAAGTTGCAGGGCGGCATTTTCAGAAGCCTCCTCAAGACTGAAAACATGATCTGCACTACCTGCTTACTCAGCATCTCGTACAAGCAGAAGTCTTTCTGTTCCCACCTACACAGACTCACCCATGAGAGATGCCCTGTGGTAAGCAGCAGTAGCAACTACTCTGTGCTCTTTTAAGTGGGATTTCAGTTCTCTCCCTTACCCTTTGAGTGCATAGTGGGAGCCAGGAGAAGTAAATTCCTAGATAATTTGTTCCTGAATACAATTTTATGGCAAAACAGCAACAGAATGCTCCTGCTTAGGCAAAGGTACTTGATACGTGCTTTTGTGAACTGCACTTTCTGTATTTCAACACAGACTTCCCCCACCAAAAAAAGAAAATCCTGAATATAATCACTATAAAATTAAGTGTCCCCTAAAAAAAAAATTAAAAAAAAATCAATGCTTCTGTACCTAAAGGAGCTTTACAAACCACTCTGCTTTGGCTGCGACTGCAGTCAACTTTGGACCACGTGCCAGTTGTGGACAGGATAACACTGCATTTCTCATTGACTCCTGCAGTTTTATTTTCCCAGTTGACATAATTAACTGATGAGCCATCAAGCCAGTTCAGGGACTGATCTGTTGGGGAAAAAGTTTGCTTAGTTTAGATCGCCAAAACATGCTGTAATGTTACACAACATCATTCATGATCTATTTTTTTTCTTTATGTTGCTAAAAGAAACAGGACTGACTCTCTATGCCGTACATTAAAAGCACTTTTAGCTGTACCTTTCTCCAGACCATTAGCATTTGATGCACTTGCAGCTTAACCATTAGGCACCAATGAAAATACTGGGGAAAATGAATTCTAGTGACTTGTGATTATCTTAAGCATGCAGCCGGAAGGGACTTAAGCTACACCAAAGGCCTTTACGATGCCAAATGAGGGATTCCAACCTCAGACAAAAGTTACTGTAGGCTATCAGCACTACAATACTGTGTTCTTATTTGAGGATTTATGCATTTTTGTTTACCACATGAAACGTTCATGTTCATACATGGTTGCTGCTACTTACCCTTAGAGCTTTGAGTCAGGCCAAGCCATACATTCTTGGTGATGAGATCATTTTCCTTTATGTGTGTGCTCACAAATGCATTTTCTTCAGCATCCACTATAGTCAGAAGGGTTGCTGAAGGATCTAAGGGGAAGGGGAAACTGGTCAGAATTGCAACTTCAGAGATGTTTTTTTCATGGTGCTTGTATATAGAGTTTTCTGTGGGAAGAATAACTACAGGAAAAATTTGCTGATCTGGGCTTGTAAAATTAGCTTGAAGTGACCTACAGAACAAAGGCATAAACCTTTCATTCCCTAAAATACAGCATGTTATACAAGACTGTTTCAGATGACTGGTTATTCAAGCAGGTCATACAAAATACGATGGAAGTAAACTTAATGCAGCTGTGGACCACATGGAAGATATTGAAAGATAATGCCACATTCAGAATCACTAGCACTCTGCAAGCAATAAGCCCTTCTAAAAAATATAGTTGAACAAAAGCTCAGCATTTTGCCGAGTCAAGTTAATATCTCAGTCAGTACTTCACTGTGCCTCACATTTGTATATACAGTGTTACAGCAATTAAGGAATAAGAGGAAGGAAAGTGTACACTGGAGACAGGCTCAGTGTGTCCCCATTCTTTCCAAGTATATGTAAAAATAAGCCAGAAGCTTTAACTTAGAGAAAGATCACTTTCTCTTTCAACTGCCAGGCCAGGTAGGACTCGGCAGAAAATTGCATCCAGGACTGGGACTACTTGTACCTTCTCTTTTTCATCCTACATAGCAAGTTTGACTTCACATGATCAGGTAATTCAATAAAAGAAAGTTATAACAGTCACCAGCTTCTAAGCCAAGGTGATTAAAAATTCTGTACATGAGACTGCTTAACATTGTCTTCTGCAATACAATTCCCCACATAGCTTATCACAGGGAGGAAATCCTTTGACATTAAATTCTTAGATATTATGTGCCTTAATATCTATAAAGTACATGCTTTGAACCATTTGATAGGTTAGAAAACTCCCTGTTAGCAAGGGAGGCATGGATATAATCAGAAAGCACTGCTAATGGCACTAACTTTATTAATAAAGTTAATTGTATGCAAACAAAATTGTTTCCTCTAAACTGTAAGCCTTAAATTTCTGCAGATAGCCGTTGGTGGAGGATTCATTTTACGTACAGATATCCACGTGCCAAACAATCTTTCAGCATACTGCAGCATTTTATCAAGAGCCTTTATTAGATGTTCAAGGATAAAGCTTGCTAGTGCTTCTTGTAAACTAAAGCAGCATAAGAGCCCAAAAGCTGAAGTATAACTACTGTAGGTTTTTTGCTTGTTGGGTTTTATTTCTTTTTCAATAGTGGACCAATTACAAGTTGTAATGTGAAAAAGAGTCTAAACATACTCAGTTTCTGGCAGACTTTCTTAGCATCTTCCACATTATATACTGAAAAGTTGTAGAATGCCATGTCAAACGCGTAACAATGGTCCTTATACTGTATCCATTGTAGTGTACCACTGATCCGCGGGCATCCTGGAGCTCTGCTCACTTGGCTTGACTGTAATTGTCTCTCTGCAAAGACAAAGAGATTGGCGTTATTTCTGCTGCAGGAGTTTGTGCGTAGTCTCTCTGTAGTAACAGGACAGCCCGTATCAACAAGGACTACTGCTACCAACAACCATGATTCGATTAGCTTACACTCCTCCTTCCTTGTGTCATGGATCCATTTATTTGACAATGAGCATAAAACAAGTCCCAAAGGCTTGGGAACCATTTTATCTTGCCTTTTAGGGGCTTCTGAAGTTTGTTTTATGTGTTTGATAAGGATTTTGATTCAGTAAAGATACATATAGTTTGACATTCATATCACAGGTGATCAAAAAGCAACCAGGACTGGTTTAGATTTTTACCACTGAAATGAGGAGAATTAATCTCCCTAAAGTGTTTTATCCTTCCTGATCAACGGCTCTTTTTAAAGATGGAATAGTGTAGTATTTCAGCCTTCATTTCTACTTCTATATACAACATGTAAAGACAATACGTAAGACAACTAACAAAACATTAAAAAGAACACTTACTATGTGGAGGGCTATAGCAAATGGCACCTTCAGCAACATTTGTACATTTTGTACGGTTCCAAGATCCCTTAGTATCCAACAGAACACAGTTCTCAGTAGTATTTGAGTTTTCTAATTCCCAGGGATGGTAGTCAAAGTTGCTTCCATCTGACCATTCAAAATTAGCTTTGCTTCCCTAATTAAAGAAAAAAACTCACAACGTTTAAACCACAAGCATATGGTTCTGGTCTAAATCTTGTCAGTCATTGGTAAGTCATGTAGCAATATCACCCTGCAGCGTGATAAATTAAAGTGCAGGTGGCTTTGTTTTCTAAATTCACACTAAACAGATGTTCGATACAGTTCGCATCTTCCAATCAATTCTTAGCATAGAAATCTTGATTGTTTGTGGGAACTGAGAGAGTGTGGCATGTTTGTAAGTTTAAACTTGCAACGTGCCTTTATTCTGTGGGAAACATTTTACTTAATTTCATCCTTCTATTTAAGCAGTCTGCCTTCCTTGCTATGAACGTTATTATATGTGTTGCAAACTGCTCAACTGTAAAGATGGCCTGAGTAAAGCTGGGCAGCTCAGGAATGATTTGCAGCGCTACCGCCTACTTCAGATAGAAACCCATGGCAATGAAGAGTCAGCTGTGGGAAGTGGAGGAAACCATCTAGAGCAAAGGACAGGCCAAGGTAGCAAAGGTATGCATATAAATCACGTAACTCTGCAGAGGGGTATTCCTGCCACTTAACCACTGTGACCAGGTCTGACAACTATTGTGGGGATCGGGGTCAGGGCTACAGAATTTTGGCTCCAAGGCTAAGCAGAGGAGGACAAAGATCTGCAGCTGCCTCCTGGGAGCAGGGACGCATAACTTGCTAGAGCACCAGCTCCTGAACTGCCTTGGACAGTCAGTCCTGACCTGGACTGAACAGGCTCCCATACAGCCTTGTCTGACTCTCTGCTAATGGAATCTGATCCTACAAGAGGGCCTTAAAAACTGGGGCCTCTAAAGGTAGTGTTGCAAACTGCGCTTCCTTCTGCTACGAGGAATGATGTGGGACCATTGCATTATTTTAAAATGTCAAGGAATTGGAAAAATATCTTAGTGTGGCTACATACACTATTTCATATACTTAAACATATGTTACACAGCGTTGAAAAAGTAGGTAATTTACTACATGGAACAGAGATTCCGAGAAACTGGAAAAAAGCATCAGAAAATATTTGATATCCTGTGCAGAAAAATTATTTACTAGCTCTGTTATTGATGTCACCAGCAGTATATACTTACATCGTGAACAGACAACCCAAGCCACAGAGGATAGCCATCCTGCTTGACAATATCTTCTAGAAATAAGTGTTGTGATTCACTGTGTACGCTTGCTAAATCACTCCTATTTTGTTTGCATTCTCTCAATGCCTCATACCATGTTAACTTTTTCTGAAGGATCCTGTATGTTCTGTTTCCATGTTGAATAGACTCAGGCAATGGAGGCTTGTACTGTTGGGGTCCTATTCCAAAAAATAAGAAAACAAGTCCTGTGCACTTCATTCATGTTACTAGGAACATAAAGCATTAAAATCCATTTATATAACTCAAGCACTAAAGTGTTCAGTACGAGCCACTTAGATCAAGTAAATTATCTTTTGCTGCTTTGAACACTGTGAGCAGTTGATGGGAGGAGTACAGACACATTCCTCCTGATCAGAGTATTAGAGCAGTGATGCACAGACTGACCATATAACCCCAGAAGCCCGGGACAGCTGTGCCACAGTGTTCCGCTGGGAGCAAAACCACAGCCTTCTATAGCAGGTACTGCAGAACTAGGACTTCAATTACGGCCCTCATCCAACACTCCAATATTACACACAGATCTTCTTTACTACTTACCCCTTTCGATTTTACAGGCGAGAATACTGTACACATTATAGTGATGAGCATGCCAACTTTGAGAATAATTATAAATATCCCAAAAGCCGTCAAGATTTACACCAGCAAAAAAATTGTTCTTCTTTACGTTAGGTCTTCCCAGCCTCCAGTTATTGTAAGTCAGATGAGTTTCATCATACCACTTGAGAACTTTATCTGTGGAAAACATTGCATATTTATTAAAACACTGGCATTATGTATACAAATACCATTTAACTTTAAATATATTAATGACATTAACAGATATTCACTTTGGAAAAAATGCAGTCATACTCTAAGTTACTGTGAATCAGTTCCATATACAATGCTAAATATGTTAGCATTACTCATCCAGGCCCTTTTACGTCCTGCTTTCCAGGGAAATCAAATCTAGACTAAACAGAACATGGTGGACCCAATTATCACTCAATCAGAAAACATATCCAGTTATTTTCTTTTAGAGGATAAATATAAAACATTATTATAGGTTTGCATCAGTTTGACTTTAGTCAAATACTGAAACATGCACTTAAAGCTGAAAACTTTGTCTCCAATCCAGTAATTCAGAAATAAAAACCTTAAACCTTACCGCTGTCATCATAAATCACACCCAGCCAGACCCACATCGCCAGACCACTGAATGAATGAAGCTGCTCAGTAACAAAGTTATTCTCTTCTTCATCGCGAACACTCAGAACAAAGGCTTCTGGGTCTGTTGAAAAAATTTTTAAATTGCTTTCTTACAAATCCACCTTTCAGTTACAAAATAAATTAAAATGTTTTTCCAGTATTGTTGTTAGTTATTACAGACAGGCGAAGAGCGCGTAAAGGCTAGACCTTTATAACATAATAACTGAATTAACAGCGTGAAAACAATTTTCAAAGGTATTATCAACAGTGCTTCCCCTGGTTTTATGCATAACTGAAAGACATCAGCTCCAGAGATATTTGTGGGTCCTCCTGTCACTTCAAGTTGTATGTACTAAAAATTCTCTGCATAGAACATAAAAATATCAATCTTCCATGGTTTTCTTGAACTGCCTAGTAGAGAAACTATTAAGGAAAAGACTGAATTGAAATCAAGTCATGAAAAATAAAAGTTTCTAGAAAGATACATGTCTGAAGTGCCATAAGAAATGGGTTAACGTAAGAAGGGAGCTGTTCTAAGCTTACACTTTGTTCAGGATGGACAGGAAAAGCCCATGTGCTTTTCTGAACTGGACTATTCACAGCCTGTTTACTTTGTTCACCTAAGTGTTCCACACAGCAAGGCAGGGACACACCCCGCCCCGTGAAGTAAATGTGATGGTAAAGCCAGAATGTTGCCAAGGCAGTAACAATTACTATTTAAAATTTGTGCCCTACAAAGAGGAAAAAAACCCCAAACCATGCAATTTTTCAGAGAGCTCAGAATTCAACAGCTCCTAGCCATCTCTAACTCTCCTACCCATGCTCTGGCACTTTCTTATCAGAGTAGTTCAAGGGCAAACAGCACGAGGCAGTACAACACTAATACACGTTTCCAAATGCTACAACCTTTCTCAACACTCGCTCTGCTGTCATTGTAAGAGAGTGACTCTAATCTAAAACTCGTATCAGATACAAGTCGATAAATACCTGTAATATGACAAAGTACTTACTCATTTTCTTGCATAAATGATGAGCTTCTTGAGGCTTCAGTTCTCTCCATCTATTTTTTGTTATTATAAAAGTGTAACAATTGTTTCTAAATGATATCCAGGGTGTATTTTTAATCTTATGTGGGCACTTAACTTGGGTAACTTGTTCATTTTCAGTCTTCTCTAATGAAAGGAAAGAAGGCATTCAGGACATGACTTATTAATAACAATACCTGACACACCACAAACCACTTTCAGGTACCATTTAAAAATACAAAAGACAAATTAAGTGCCATCCTCTAGATGTGCAATACAGTGTTGCTTTCAGTTTCCTCGTGATGGCAATTTTCTTAAAGCAAAAAACCCAACAGTAAGCATTATCAAAGAATACAGATGCTAACAACTTTCCACAATTGTTGTGTTATATAGGTTTAAGAACCTATATCCTACATAAAAAAAACCCTAATCCCTAATAAAAGTGCTAAGTGTGGGCCAATAACTAAAAGCTCCTACTACTTCTCATATGAAGGCAAATCACCATTACAAGTAAGCTATCTCATAGCTGGCAACACATCTTAGTTCTGTGGCTTTATCCAATACTTGAGGAGTGAGAAGGACTCTTCCTGCAGTTGCTTTGACTGCAAGCACAAAACAGTTAAGGATGTCATAATGCCAAGTATACAGTCAGCTGTGACTCAGTGTGTATAATAATGGCTTAACTGTGTCCCCTCGCAGAAAAAAAACCCAAAACCATAACAAGTTATAATGGTCTCATAGGGAAGAAATCTGTGATGATTCCTAAGAAAGATCTTTCTTATTTTTCAGAAAAGGGCTGTGCTACATATGTATCCTCCCCAAAAGACATCCTGCTATATCCCAACCTGTCTTGCTATAATTGGTATATATTTAGAAGGGTTTTGTGAACTGCATGACTTAAATTTACACCCCTCAGTTCAGTGTCTACCTGCTATCTTTCTTCTCCTTGTAGTCACGTCCCTCCTCCCTGTATTGACTTCCATGTCTGAAGAGATTTCAGGAGGTCCCACCCAATATTAAGACTTAAGTAGTAGAGAGGTAAATGAATTTTCTTCCACATGCAAGTGGGAGAGATTAGTATGCAACAATCTTACAGAAACAGTGCAAAGGTAGAATCAGTTGGCAATACGAAGGGTACAGTCTGGCCCACTGCACCCATGACGAATTCATTAGTAACTAACATGGATTAAGACCAACAGGTGCATGGCCCCCTATTTGAAGCTTCTTTCTTCTTTTCATGGCATGCAAATCAGCCTGTCTCAGGAAATGTTTTACTTTTGAAGTTACAATCTGGAATTATCACATATGCTTCATAATACATACATACATACATATAATGCTAGGATACATACTTTCTGATACGTAGCAAATAGCACCTCGATTTTCAGACGAACAGTCAGAAGTTTTCCAGAAGCCATCAGTATCCAGAAACACACATTCTTCGCTTGTTTCTTCATCATTATCAGACCAGCGACTAAAACTAACATGTTTCCCATCCAGCCAGCCATAATGCTTTCCACCCTAGCATTGTATAAGTAAAAGGGATGAGCTTACATGGTAAAACATATTAGGTACAGAAAATGACATGATAATACATTTACATTGGTTAGACATTTACAGTGTCTCTGGTGAGAACTGTAAGTGTTCCACTGCCCTCGCAACCTGATCTGCTGCTCACAATGTAGCAAGCTTTGTTATTTTGTTTTGCGGTTGCAAACATATGAATTTGCTGAAGCATATGGCAAATTATTCAATGGTGATGTTTTACTACGATGCTTATAGAGGAAGGCCTGCCAATGAGATGTTCAAACTGCATCATTTGCACCTGCACATCAGTGGTGGATATAATTATCTGGTCTCGGAAAACTGGTAATATCTGAGACTAAGGGCCAGTCTCAGTTACTCAACACTGAGTTGAAAGTAATCTATTAAATACTTAACTGATTTACTAAATCAGATGTATTCCTGCCCTGGAGGATGCAGGAGGCATAAGAAAAAAACCCCACATACAACAAGCACACCACCTTTTAAGAGTCTTACATTTAAAAGCTTTCTTCAGGAAATCCCCCTGCTGCTTTGTAATTTAGCTTATCGTTTAGTATCTTTCTTTTGTGTCTATAATTCCAGCACCGGAGTAACAAGTTCTGTTGACCAGTTTCATTATAATTTCCTTTCATGTGACTTTTTAATTCTACCCAAATAATTAAGTGTTGCAATAGTGAAAAGCTGGTGCACGCCTGAGTTGTATGCAGCAAAATTAATCATTTCATCTTCACTTACAGATGAAGACTCAGAAGAGGAGTGAAAACAAGTTGTCTGGTTTCCCCATCTTCGCTGAGATTAAATGCCTGCTTCCTTTTAAAAAACATTCTCCATAAAGTATATTCTCAAATTTCTATTTCCCCCCACCTACTTTGCCTAGAAGACTCGGTAGCCCGTTACTGACATAGGAAGATCATAACACAACAGATGCTGACTGAGCACCATTAACCTTTGTAGGTAAGACACTTCTCAAATTCTAACTTTTTTCTTACAATTATCTCAAGACTGATGCGTTTGACAAAGAAGATAGACCCTGCAAGCAAGCCCAAGCCATTTCATTAACAGCTGAGAAAACTCTCAATCAACAGTGAAGATCTTCAAGAAGTACTCTGGCTAATAAAGGCAAAGTAGGTACCTCCTGCATTGATTTTTTCCAAAGACAAAACAAACAGGAGAAAAAAGAAAAACCCACTAACCTATCTCAGGGATGTCTCCCTCTAGGGAGACACAGGCACAATTAACATGAATTAACAACAGACTCTTAAGTTAGGCTTCAGAAACGTACCTCCAGAAGTGTTCAATGATTCATTTTGGATTTTATTTGCCACTTCTGGTTTCTCCCTTTTAAAACTGATTTTGGGTTGTCTTTCTAGAGGGGTACTGTAAACAGTGGTGATGATACCAAACAGCATATTAATTACTCATTTGTTAACAAGAGACAAAGATGATTCAGCAGTCTATGCTGCTGCCACTCTACAATATATCCCTTCATCCTATATTCTGTGAAAAGACCTGTCTCCTCATCATCAATCCATCCAGTACAGTTCAAGAAATATGTAACTTGGAGAACTGAAGATTTAGAACATTAATCTTGAGACCCTCCAGATGTTATCCCTAAATGAAAACAGTTACCCCAGAAATTAATTTTTCATTGCATTTCTTTATCCCAGTTTCTATTTCACACAACTCTAAAAATTACCTTAAGCCACAGTCCAAGGGGAAAACAAAACTTACGTCTCTGCTGAAGAGTCCAATCCACAGCGGGTAGTTATGAAGGGCAGCCTGAACAGCAAGAAAAGCCTGCTGGAACTGATCTGTGATGCTAACCAGATGCATCTTGCTATTTATGCATGCAGCCATTGCATCATTCCAGGATAAATTCTTCAGAATTACCATGTATTGAACATTTTGATAACTCAGTCTTTCATCAAGGACTTGCTCTGTCTGGTTATCAGCAGTTCCTATGTGTAAGAAAGAAATCAAGTTATTAGGTGGTTAAACACTGGAATACATTTTGAACTAACAATTTCTCTGTAACAAACAGAAAAAAGAAAATTCTTAGCCAGTAGATTATGCTAATAACTACAGTCAGAAGCAAATATCTTTGACACTTTAGATAGTTAAAAGTAGCAAATCTAAAAAGATGTGAACTTAAATTGAGAGAAAGATACATAAAAATAGCTTGGCTGAAAGTATTTTTTTTTTCCTAACAGCTACATAATGTTAAGAATTCTATTTATTGAATTAAAACCATATTCTACAATTTTAATGAAATACATGAATGGGAGAGAGTGACCGCTCTCTGCTGCAATACAGCAACAGCTAAACTTGACTCATCTCTGTGGAGCCTGTGCAGCCACGAAACTTGTCTATGCAGATCTCATTACAGCACAGTCCCAGAAGTCCTTACCACCATCCGTGAATATAGTGGGAATTGATTTTGCCTCCACAAGTGCTTAACTAATTGCAGAAAACGCACCTTGCATAGGGAGGCGTACAG
This sequence comes from Falco cherrug, assembly GCF_023634085.1. NCBI lineage: Eukaryota > Metazoa > Chordata > Aves > Falconiformes > Falconidae > Falco > Falco cherrug. Next base: position 25,235,981 of record NC_073704.1, on the reverse strand, counting down.
TTCACTATTTGTGCTCTAAGCACTGAGTGTTACCACAGTTATCAGCATCATACTTGAAGGCATACAGCTCAGTGATGCATAGCAACTATGGTTAATGAAAGATGCAAACATTCCCACGGACAGTAAATTAAAGCATCCAAACCTGGTAACCCCCAAAATTTTATAGACAACCAGAATTAAATTGGCTCTCCAAGAGGGAAAAAAACCCTGACATTTAAAATATCTCAAGCAGGAAAAGGCTCATTGAGAGAAGAGGAAAAAAGGAAAAAGAAAAAAAAACCTCTATAAATAACAGTATATAAATGGCTGATTGATAGGCTGACACGGCCATTTTCCAAAACACAAGATGACAGAAAATTAACATTAATTTGGTATTTACAGCTTTCAATAGATCAGAAAAGTGACAAGGCTGAAAAAGCAGTTTGTGTCTGCTGCCAAATGCTTTCACTTAGTAAACAGCTACAAAAAAAGAACCATGGAACCAAGGGTGCATCACACATTAAGGGGTACCAAACTGGAAACAAGGTAGTAAGTAAAGCATCCATTTCTGAAAGAAGTAATTGCTGATAATTAACATCTCACAAAGTTCTGCAAATCACAATCATGCCAAGATTTCCAAGGAACATGAATTGTCATCTTCTCTAGGATAAAGCCCTAGGCAGCTTGGACTCTCTCACAGCTGTCCCTGCAACCTGCTGAGGTTCCTTCCAACCCAAGTTATCTTTAGGTCCCCAATACAATGATGACACAAGACTAGACCATACCAGGACACATTCTTTGGTAGTCCAAAACCCTTTCTCCTTACACCTTCTAAGGCTGTGGCAAGGAAGAAGTGCTTAGTATTTTAGTCAACCCAGACTAGTAATATATTGATCTACACAGCTATATTGTCAATCTCCTGTTAACAAAATCCCCCTTTTCAAATTTTTATGACTACATCTTTTCCATCCAGACTTCTAATCTGGACACTTGGAATTTCTGAAGTATCTGACACTGAAATAAAGATTTTTTTTGCATTAAAGGGGGGCTAGGGTCAGGGAAATCTCTTTGCCTACTTGAGAATGAAGAAGGTGGGCATATTCTTAGTGTTTTGCATACCTCTCTGTGGTTTTGGTTTGGCTTTTCTGTTTTTTGGGTTTTTTTTTGGGGGGGTGGGGGTGGTTGGTTGGTTTTTGTTAGTGTTTTGGTTTGGTTTTTTTTAGAAGATATCATCTTAGTTACTTAAAAGGATTATTTACATAAAGGAACATACTCAGAAGTGGGTATGCTGAACATTAGCCCATAGCAGTAATTAAATGCGTATAATGGCGACATGCGTTTGATCTGATTCCAGTAACTGGTATCAACCAACCCACACAGCTACATCAGAATATTATTTTTAGTTCAGATTAAGAAAACCCACTCACGCCAACAGATCCGCACAAAGCTACTGAATGCTGTATCACTCCTATTATCATTCTCTATGTATGGTTTGCTCTGGGGAGACTGATTTCAACATTAAGAGTACATGATACGTCATATTCTAATACTGCTAAAAACCAAAGGATATGTTTAAGGAGGATGGAAATATTGTAGGATTCCTTCCCAGGACTTCTCACTTTCAGAGTTCTGAAGAGGAAAAAGGAGTCACTTCTTCTACCCCTTGATCTGCATGACCACTACACCCACAGAATGTTAAAGCCCTGTCTGCTGAAGTATTGCTTCACTGAAACAACACAAACTCTCCCAGGAAAACAGATTCCCTCTGAACTGGACTAAGAAAAATAAAAGGGAAAATTCTGAATAGCTGACAAATTAGGTTCCAGATGATCCTCCACAATTTTTTTTTTTAATTTTCAAAATTTAACTACTCAGTCTCTACAATAATCTTGCTCTTCAAGTGCAACAATTTACAGGCATTAAAAGGTCTCCTGGCATACACATCTTAACTGTGAACTCTGGCTTTAATTTATTTTGACTCTTCAGACTTACCTATAGGCCGCTGGCATATACCCAAGAAGTGCCTGTCAGCACAAGCAGTGAAATTCCATGTTCCAACATACTGTGATTTGGGATCATTAAGGATTACACCGCACTGATTGTTAAATTCTTCATCAAAAAGCTGAAAACCAGAGATATGGTTATCAGACTCAAATAAGGCATAAACATACTTTAGTAGAGAGGGTGAAGTAACATGAGGCTAGGAGAACTCGAGCTGTCTGAACTTGTTTAAGCAGTTTCAAAGGAGTGATGCAATTCAGCTTACCAATTTTACAAACACTACCAGGTGCCTGGTCTCAAAAGGAATTCTTAAGTTAAATAAAGGGGAGAATATTAAATGAAGTGATTTTAAACTTAAAATAAATCTGATTTGTAGTGTGGTTCGATTACGTTTATTATGCTTGCTGCTCTACCCAAGGTGAAGCAAAGTACCAACATATAACGGTTTACAAATGCATTCTAAGTGTAACTGAACCAAGAATTATTGATGACAGCTTTTTGATGACTGTTTTCATCTGGTCTTTAAATTGCAAACAGAAGTTCCAAAAGAGTCATTAAACAGTTGCTTCAGCTTTTCTTGTTCACCCTTCAGTGCTTTGTATGTTAGGTCAGAAGCTGTCATCCTGTTAAAGGTAAACAGAACTCCCTTACTGTCATTCACCTTTTTTTTGCCAGTTAAAACCAGTAACTGGGGGATTTGGTCTGTTCCATATTTATTTTTTTTATTTTTGGTAATGCAGTCAATATTACAAATGTCCTTACTCAATAGTCAAGGGAAGTCAAAAGTCAGAACTTACGTCCAGTGGAATTTTCCTTAATCTTCCTGTCAGGAGTGGGTGAAAGTTACTATACAACAGTCTGCTCTCATCTATCCATTTGTTTTCCCTTGTGCTGAACAGAAACTGCAAACCAATCCAAATATCTTTTGGCATACCAGGAAGCAAGGATGTTATATAATCTGTTGGGCAGAACAGTAAATGTACATATTGTGGTTCAGACAACAACAGTGAACATCTGAAAAGACACATAAATAAGATAATGCAACCCCTGTTTGTATTAACTCAATCATCCCTTCCTTCTGTAAGATAACACCTTTCATGTTGATTTTATTGGAAAGGAGCAGACTTGGCATTTCTTCTCCAAATTCTCAGCTGAGGAGCAGGTACTGGATTTTAGCTGTTTCTCTGCCCACTACTTTGTATTCTTGCACTGAAAATCAAAATTTCAGAAGCTGCTTTTCCACAGGTCTGAGAGACCTTCTATTGTCCACCTGCAGAGATAACAGAAGAGCTCCCTCCCACCCTCTCTGAATTGATGGGGGAGGTCTTATCTCCCATCTTCCTCTCCTACTGACCATAAATCAGAACCATTTCTTGGATTCTGGCAGCATTTGCCCACCCCACCATCAAAGAAAGCAGGACCAGACAAAAGAAGTCAGGTTTAGTTGGAAAAAACATTGAGCCAGGAAAACCTTAAACCAGGCCCCTTGGAACGAGCATTCTGGCACGAAAAAATGGGCTTCAGTAACCCCCAGGCACCAAAGGCACTCGCTGAGTCTGTCTAGATTGGGAAGACAAATTGGAAGCTATGTAATTAGCTACTGCTGAAATGTCTTAACTATTGGCCACATGCCAGACTAGCCGCAGCCTATTTTCTGAGCTAGACAAAGGCACTGAAGATTTAGGGGGCTAGCCACCACCTCATGCCACCGGGAGGAGCAGAAGCAGCCCACAGAAAGAGATATGTTTCTTTAAGAGGACGGTGCCTTCTTTCCATATATGTGGCCTCCACTACAGGGGGGAACGAAAACAAACAAGAAACAGTAACAAACACTTCCATATGCATAAAACCAGGCAAAAAGATCTTGCTATGTAGCACTTCAGAATGGCTATGCTTTGACAATCTTGAAAGCATCCAAAAAGAACAGGTCACAGATATGAATATTCCTGTGTGGTTACAACCCTATTTCTCCCCAATAAGTGCAGTAAAAAAAAAAAATAAAAATTAAAAAACCATTCAGCTGCTGCCTGCAGGTAGACTAGTGGCCTCCCTAGTCTACTTTCCACATTCCATGGGGCAAGAGGTTATTTGCTTATAAAGCAAATATGCACCATGCGCACTGCAGAATTCAACGGAGCTCCTTCAGATGTACCTGCAGAGAACTGTTAGCTATCCACAAGACTGTAAATGCAAATACAGCTGTCTCATTCATCAGTTTATCACTGAACATTACTTGTAGCCAATGTGAACGCAATTCTTCCTTGCTGCATTTACTTCAGTTACTCTAGCCTACATGTCAGCTGAGAGGCCGGTCCCAAAGGTGGAACTCTGTGTTTTGCAGTCTCGCTGCCTTCCATCCTCCTACACTGCTCTGGAGAGCTTGCAGGTTGTCAGTTTAGACACACTGCCACCTTAAGTTGCCCAGCACACTTAGACACGAAGGTCCTATGTGCTCAGGCAGGCACTGTGTTTGCCATCTAGGTCCCGCACAGACAGCTGAGCTTGCCTTGGAAACCTAAGCTGGTTTTTATAGTGCAAAGTCTACAGTCTTAGTTATGTTTTAACTTGGAAAGCAAAATGTGGGAATTCTTCACTCAGTGGTGACCCTTTTAGCCTCAATCTTTAATACAAGGTTTTACAATTTTTTATTTTTAGAACCGGTTAAGCTCATACAGAGAAGCTGCTCTTCAAACTGGCTCAAATGTCTACTGACTGCATTTCCATGTTAGGTTTCCAGTGATGCAAACAACAATAGACAGCACATTTTTAACTGGTCTTGGATTTTTAGAATGCTCCCAGTATGCCTCTAGATAACCAAGTGATTTTACACTCAAGTTCTTAAGCAGAACTATACTGAACTTGGAAGAGAAGCCGCATACCAAAAGTGCCCCCAGCTCACCATCGTACCTTGCTCAGCTTGATTCGAGATAGATGGAAGAGAGCCTCCAAAAGTTACACACTTTTCATTAGCTGCACTGAATGTTAAATATTCAGGCTTCATCTTTAGAAAACACTGCAAAATAAACATAATGAAACTGGTTTTCATCATACCATTGCTTCCCAAGAAATAACTCATAAGAAAATGTTCTTAAAACAACCCTGAAAACTCGCTACTTATTTCCTGCAATAACATATAATTACTTTCCTCAGAAAGCAAGGGAACTGATCCTAGCTACACACATTTCTTATTAGATTCAACAGAACAGCTAAATATAAAATAATCCCACTGACTAACTCCCCCTTCACTGAAGATTAAAATTCAGTAATTTTTAATTGGCTACATCAAGATCATGTACTGTTTTAAGAATGAGAATTCACACGTGAACTCTGAAGTCAGATAGAGTTGGGCCAGGAACCTGTATTGTAATAATAACCTATTGGGAGAAACTACACGGGAACTCAAAAGCTATGTTCTGCAACGATGTGAAGTAGATTTGCAAACCTTGGCACAATGTAATATGCAGATCTGACACACAGTCCTTATGGGCCGAATAACAGCGGGCAAAGTAACAGCACACTCACTAAAACTTTAGATGACTGCCTTAAAACATAGTATATGTTTTATATACTATATACTATACTATGGCTTCTGACCTGTTGGTTCATTTTTAAAAGCTGCCTCTAATTCTTAAGTGAGTTAAGTCCTTAAGGCAACTTAGGAAGTAGAGTGCCTGCCAGCTTGCTGCCTGCCTATGATTACTCAGTGAGAGAATCAAGACACTTCTTCCTTCCTCCAAAGCAGAGCCCAAGATTAGACAATATAACCAATGTTCTTGGACCTAAACTTGCATTGAAAGGCTGAAAGTTACTGCTTTGAAATTAAGAAATCATCAGCCCTGAATAAGAGACAGCGAAGTGGGGAACTTGATTTTAATCAGTACACACCATTTTCAAAAGCCACCTCCTAGTCCATTCCTGAACACAGGGGCTACCTCCTCACCTCTTTCAGCCAGGCACTCTAGCTTAATGGATTATGAAAAACAGGTAAGTTTGATTGATCTGTATTATCTCTGTACCTTATTCCGGAACCGACCCCAACCTTTTGGGCATTTTCCTCTAACCGGGCGGTAACTGGGATCGTGTTTCTCTAGTAAGGAGGCATTATTTTTTTCACAGATGAAGGGCAGCTTCACATTACAGTTAACTGGGTAGTCTGCAGAAATAGAAGTTGTAAAAAAAGTTACGTGGTAAGGCCTATCACACTCCAAATTGCCATCCGTACTTCATGACATGACAAAGACCAGTCTGAAGTGAAGCCCTTCTCAGTGCAACCACAGTGAAGTACTATGCAATCTAAAGCATTAAAATTAACATGAGAGTAAAAGACAAACGTAAACGCTTTATGCCAGACAGTAATACATTATTCCTAAAGATCCAGAGTCTGATCCCTTACTTCCAGTAGTAACACTTCATATAGGCAGAGACAGCTTCAAAACAGAAAAATCATGAAATAAGATTTGGAATATGAGGACTAATCTCATATTCTACCATACAGAGTATGTGACCAAAAGGTCATTAAAGCTAAAAAGAATCTGGCCTGTACTGCTCTACATCACTCCTACAATAACTGGACTGGCTTCCTAGTCAGCAGCCATTTTTGGCTAATAGGGGTGAAAACAGATTGCCAGCATACAACAGAATAATGGGAAAAATGTGCTTTAAAGTGGAAATAGTAGTAGACAAGAGGAACTCCAAGGATTATGCATTTTCCCCAATATAAAACAATGATGGAAAAATAAGAAGCTTCAAGTACCGTGGATTTCCATTGCTTTGTGTACCTCTTCCAGTACGACTCCATTACCAAGTGAAATCTGCACCTCCAGATGCATATGCAAGTATTCAGTCAAGCTCCTCTAATTAAAACAACTTTAAGACTTAAATTCCTGAGTCCCGAGTACGTAGCATAAACACAGAAAGGTAACCACCAAAACCAGATTTCACCTGATTAATTCATGTCACAAAAAATGACGATCAATCACAAAAATCTGTCATCTGAATTCAGGTTTGCCTCTGGTGTTCAAGAAATTTTACCATGGCTTCTACCATAAGTAAGAAATAAATGATTCAAAATTCAGATTATCAAGAAGCCACTCACTCCTAATTCTACATCATTTTGCATTCGATGTAAGAGTTTGGGCAGAATAGTAATTACTTTTTTTTTTCCCCAATAATGACAGAAAGGAGTGAAAAAAATAGAAACAGCCTTACCTCTATACCAGTTCTTTCTGGAAACATACCAGCAATCTCTCAGGAATCGATCATGGAAGCGTGAAAATAACTGTAAACTGGATACAAATATTTCAGAGTCAATCTCCAATCCAATGTGATCTTCAAGTGGAAACTGTGATAGCAACAGAGCCAGTGCAAACAAAGATTTGGGCTGGTAACTGTTTCTAAGAGATGCCCTACAACACTGGAAAGGTCAGAGGGGGAAAAAACTAGACTAGGAACAAATATGTGGTAGGTTCAGTAGGTATGTATTGTGCCCAAATAAATTTTGTTGAGATCTGCAGAACGAGGAGGGTAGGAGGGTATTTATCACCATGCTGCAATTGCAGCACACTGTCAGGACAAGTGAGGAGAATGGGCAGCGGCCCATTTTATTTTCACAGTAGTATACTGCTATAGGATTCTGGAAAGTGAAGAATTTTCCTTGTAAGAAGCCACCGATTGCTCGCTGCAGCCATGAACGGCACAATGCAGGTTTGCTGTGAATCATCTCAGCTCTGCAGGGCTGTAATATAAGCCCTTCAAGACTCTGGCACTGCCTAACTGGAAAAGTGATGTCTTAAACAAATTTCCCATTCTCTGTTCTCAGGTATTTCTCATGTCCTCAGAGCCAACAGAAGGATTTTTTTCAGAACTTTTTTTTCAGTTCCCCAATTATTAACAGAACATAGAAGGCTTAAAAAAATGCAATAAAGGTATGTCAAAGATCAACCCAATACACTAGCTACTAGACCACAGATTTCAAGGATTCACATGACAAGATAGCCTGAAATACAGAGGCTCTGACAGATGCACAGGAAATGAGATTATGAATTCAGTTATTAGTAAGTTATTATGAATTAAACTTTTGATGCCGATAATGCTTGTAATGGGAATAGAACCCCGAATTTAGCAGTTAATTAAAATATTTCAATAATATTTTGAAATATACTCACTTTCTAATTGTACACCCATACTGTCTTAACTGCTATATGCACTACATAGTTCTGCTCCCTCTGTTTTAGGTACTCTATGACCTAAGTTTAGCACAGCAAGAACAGATGCAAGTACATGTGAACAAAACAAGAGAACAGTGGTCACTGAATAATGCTGAATTTTTTTCCAGATTAGTTCAAATTATTTTTCTTACTTCTTTGAGATGATACAGAAGTAACCTTTCACAATTTTGGGGATAAATTATTTTCCTTTGGAAACTATTCTAGTTAAATATATTCCCAAAAAGCAAAAAAAAAAAGCTTACAATAAAGCATCCCATAATTATTCTACATACGGTGAATGATAGCTGTAGCCATAATCAATGAACTTCAGCCACCACTTCTGTTCACTGTTTGATAACTGTGGAAATAAAGAAAAAAACCCCAGTATTTTACAACCCATAGAGAAAGAGCTCCAGACTCTACTAAGGATAAATCAATGACAAAATTAATTTTGCTTTAAAATGTTCTAAAATATGCAGGAATTAATATTCTTCAGCAATAGGAAAGGATACAGTAAAAGACCAATATGCCATGTAGATGGACCCCTGCAACTACTAGAAAAAAAACGGAGGCAGTGGGTTTGGGTTGGTTTTTTTTTTCTCCATGTTGTTAAGGCTACTCTTAATTTTAAATTTTTTTTACAAAACTGACATCAAAATAATTCTCTTTCAACTCATCTTTTCCTTTTAAGTACAATTAAAAACTATTAAGGCCAAGAAAAATAAAGAAATTAAGGATTAACATTTTCTAATGAAAAAACTGGCAAGAAAATTTCCCATTAGTGGAAAGTATCTGTTAGACAGATTACACCCCCTTACCTTTTCTATTTGAGACAGTATTGTCCGAAGTTTTGGGTAAGACTCCACAGAGGCTAAATCACTATCATTTTTCTGACAGTAGAAAATAGCTTCCTGGAAGCTCAGGTTTTTATCCGGTACAAACCACAGCTCTGCTCCATCAACAACAAGTGGGGCTCCATGAATTCCAATTTCATCTATGCAGAAGAAATACCACATGCATAAGAAATCAATTCTGAAAAACTCATTCGCTATTTTTCTGAATGTAATAGGAAATTTCAGTTTGATACTGGGAAAGAGCCAACACTCCTTGCATTCTGAGCTCTCTCAGAATCAAATTTAACTAGTCATGACCTTTGCTGGTATCAAACAGGTATTACAGTAATAAAATAACAAAACTAACAAAAGAATTAACAACTATATACATGTAGCAGAATATGCAAAAAGTCAGTTTACCTGGTATATACCACTCGGGTGTCTTTGGAGTGCTACCTGTCCAGGAAAAAAGGAATAGTTACTTCAAGATTACCTTCTACAAGACTGTGGTCACCAATAATGGAAACAATGAATTGTACTCATGCTTCTCAGTATGCATAATAGAAAAAAAATAAAAGGAGAAGGAAAACATACACAGGTTTAATAAAGTAAGCTGATGTAAAACTAATGGGAGTTTGGCACACCTCAATCTTAAATATCTGTGGGTTTTTTTCTTCCAAGCAGAATACAAAGTATTCAATCCATCACTACCTCCCCACAACAAGGAAGTTTCATCCCCTGAAATGCCTTTTAATGAAGAACCAAAATGTAAAAGCCTACTGGATTACAGTACTTTTCATACTGCCTGGAGAAATGTGGATCTGTGCAGATATGCCATGACATTCTTTTGTATTCCCAGTCCTCTGTCTCACTATAACGAAGAGTTAGTACACAGTTTTACCAGAAGGCAGCTAACTCACCTAAGGCTGAAGCAAACTGTAGACCCAAGATCTCTGTAGTAACAAATATTACTAAGAAAAATTAAGTGAAGTCCACAAAGGCTGCAACTCAGTGGCTTATATCACCTCACTTAATAAGAAGCCACTTCTCACTTCATGGGACAAGACAGAATATGGGAGCAGTGATACTGCATCCTCCTCATGGTCATTTTCCGATACATTTTTGAATGTTTTAAGTGCATGTCTGTTTGTATGTGACACAGGTGAGACATCTCACGTGCTGTCCTCTTAACAGTTCAGAGAGGAAATGATAAAATACTGTTTGTGAAGTTTCCGAGTTTAGGCAAAATTGTCAACGCAGTGATAATAAACTCTTTTATATGAATAAATGGATATAACAGCAGTTTACCTTTTGTTATCTGGCAGACCCATTCAAGTTTAGCTTCACAATCGAAAGGCTTGAAGTAAAATTCCAGGTCTCTGCCTTCATGAAAATAAAATCTCCAAAACGATCTCCTTGAAAACTGCGAGGTCTGTATAAAAGCAGAAACAGAGAACTGAGTGAGTATGGCATAGGCCTCTGAAATGTAAAATGAAACTATTAAAAAGGCACTTTGGAAAAGTCAGTGTGTTTTACTGTGGTGCTAGTCTCACAACTTATTTTGCAAAAAATGAGCAGATACAACTGTAACTCCCCACAGTAGCCAGTCTTGTGAAGCGGTTAGGTAAAGGGCCCCTTCAAACTGCTCTCCTCTTTTCTAAAATCCTTAGTAGCTTAATGCCAACAAATTCTCAGCCTGGGATCACGAACACAGGAAAAGAGCACGAGGGGAAATGGCTGTCAACAGAAGCAAAAGGATGCAACTATCCTTTCCTTCAGTAAATCCTAAAAGCTGAGGTGATTCTGATTAAGTTAAAGGAGTGGACGGTACTGTAATGATCTCATAAAAATCAGGTGATGCTTCAGAAAAGTTAAAGGCCATTTTAAAACTCATGCCATCAAAACTAAATTAAGCAATGAAGAACTAGGAATTAAGCAGAGGCCTGAATCAGAAACCAGACGTGCCACTTACAGTCTAACTTCACAAGTAAACAAGGAAATACACACAAACACAAACACACACTCTATCCGGGCTACAGCATTCCCCTACTTCAGGCTTCAAACTTTTTAATTTGCAGTTCAGAAAAACTAATCTAAATTTTAAAAAACTAGTAGGGCTCTGTTCACTTTTTTGGTTTACACTGCGTGTTACATCCTTAAGTGTTATGTGTAATATACAAGACATACACGGTATGGCATTATGCAATAGAAAATAGCATTGTTACTAAATATTCTGCAGTTCAAAAGAAGTCTTACGAAAGGTTACCATTAGCACAGCACTTGGTACATAAAAAAATTGCTTGAATAAGGGAAAATCAATAATAGCTGTAGACTGATAAAGGGAACACTAGTAACTTTTTCACGATGCAAAGAAAACATCCCAGCACTAAACCTAAATCCAATATATGGCTGGCAGAAGTATTTTTTCGAAGTACTTCCATGTAAAAATATGCATGCTATTATTAGAAACCTGGAAACTAACCTTTAATGCAGCACAGTCTCTTGTATCATATTCGTCTTCCAGATAATCGAGCGGCATAACGACACTAGTTACCTACAGAATAACAGGATGAAGCAATTATTACTTTACAACTATTTTTGTTATGGTAATCCCCAGAGATAACCGTTCAAACCTGGGATCCCATTACATTTATCACTTTTAAAATATGTGTTAAATGGCAGTTACTGTGTACCTGTTGTTATGGCAGGGGAGAGGGAAAGAACTCACAATTTCGGGCAAATCAGTTACAGTGAAGAAGATATTTTTGGAGAAGTCTTACACAGCAAGGAGATGAAATGATAAACCCTCCCCTCTGTCGAGGCATGAAGGTATCTTGTTCTCTCCACCAGTTTTTAGATGTCTACTACTATATTTCTGTTGAAATGTTTTAATGCAATACAGACAGAAATCAGGGTTAATCTTATTAAAGATATGTTTTTAATTAGAAATCTGCCGGGATGGCAGCTCTTAAGTGCACAATCTTCTTCTGAATTATTCATCTGTTGAAGGATCTGCCATATTTTAATTAAAATATTTATCAGTTTGTTTTCAATCCGGTCCAAACTGAAACAAATCAGGACATGATATTTATGGATTAAAAGTCAACTTACAGGTTTATCATCACTCCATTGCCAGGTTCCCAAAGAATCTGGACTCCTCTTATTCATTCCAATCCATACCCATCTGTCATTGCTGTAAATAAACAAGATAAAATCTTAAACCAAGTTTATGGTTCATCTTATTTAATAGAAAGACTGACTTATGTCATGGCATTACTTAGGATCAAGCAGCAAAATCAAAGCTTTATTTCTGCAAGTTGCAGCAGTTCAAAGAGAGAACGGGTATAAGGGCTAGGACCTCTTCTGCACTTTTCTTTAAGAAGATCTGTAAGTTGTCTTTCCCTGATCATAGAGAAAACTAACTAAATCAGGTAATTCCTTTGTTTGCTGCATCATCACTCCATCAGTTGTCACTCAATATAAAGGTCTCTTTTCTACACTTTTCTTCCAAAATCATACGCACTATTTGGCTTGCCTCTCTTTCTCTTGTCGATATCAGATCATCTCTCTCTGCACCACCAGCTCAAATACACCCTTCCTCAAACCACACAAGAACTACTCATACAGAATAACTGGCTTTGTATTTCCCTTATGTTTGTCAGTGATACAAAACAAACCAAGCATGGGCACATATTTCAGTTACGCACTTTCACAGAAGAGGCATAGTCATAAACAAGCATGTAACACCACTAACCCCAATGCTTACATAAAAGAATGGCATTCAAAAGAATGGCAAGTGACAAATTCAAAGCTTCAGCTATGCTCCAAGACACAAAGTTGCCCCCCAAAATAGGTTGGCAATGTAAATACTTAAATCCACATTAACAGCCTCTACCATACGAAGATAAGGATAATACAACAAAATTAAATACATGCTAGTCAAACTGCAAGGTTAGTTTTGTACTGCAGCCTCTACTTCTCAAAATATCAATTTTGTGCTAGGTACTGAAGTTTATAATAATTCACTCCAATCCACTACCCTGCCCTAAAAAGGCAACGAACACTTTTCTGAACAACGGTTAATTGGAAGAGCAAAGGGGAGAAAGACCATGAGTTTTCTATGAAATCACAGGCTATGTGAAACCCTACTGCGATAGAGCTGTGGAAAAGGCACTCTCATCAAGGTGGTCTGACAGCGATTGACTGACACCACAGTACAGGACTCCTGTAAAACTGTATCAGGAGTACTATTCCATAAATTCATGCTGTTCCAAATACAGAGGAGGAATTATAGGATATTTGAGGAAATCAGAGTTTAGGTTATTAACAAGAATTAAGGATTTACTTGTCTAGCCCTGGCAAAGACAATAAAAGGATAAAATTATTCTTTACAATATATCAAGAGACTAAACCCCCAAGTAGAGGTGCTATTTGAGCAAAAAGGCCATTGTGTCTGAAGGAACCACAGCTCAAAAACAAATTTAGGCTCAAAATTGGAAACAGATGTCTGACCAGCAGAGGTCAGAGTTTGGAAAAGGCTCCCAAAAAAGCAGTGCTGACAAACTTGAAGTGATTTTAAGACAGAAGATAAAAAGTTTATGAAAATAATTTCATTACATGGAGGAATGGACTCATACCCAGGCTTACCTGCATAAGCAATGTTATGAAATCACAGGGCAATGTTAAGAAATTCTTTGGTAAGACTGCGCCACTACCTTTCCACACATATCTCCATAAAGATGCTAAATTGAACCTGAAATAGTGCAGCACCAACAAACAACAGCTTAGCCCAGAGTATCTGGGCAACAGCGTTTTATTTTGTAGGGTGTGTTCCCATTGGAAAGAAAAGCATCAGCCACCACGGTATCTCATTTTTGGTTGGGTTGGGCTTTTTTCCCAACTCCCAATATTAATTTTCTGACATTGGAGTGATAGTGTGATCACACTAGTCTGATCTTACCGTACTGAATAGTCTTCGGTCTTTTAATGATATCACTAAGGAGCCTCTGAAGAGCCTAAATGCCCCATATCACTCCAGAGGGAAAACTGTGAGCCAAACATTCACAGCTGTCAAGCAGCTAAGCGGCTTTTTATTTTTCTGTGACTTCTTTCCAATTATGAATCAGACGTTGCTTAACTATCCCCTCCTAATCGTCACCTACAGGCTCAGTGTTGTTTAAACAACTGATCATCATAGAAGAATATCTACTAAAAAGAAAACTTGAGAAACTAATTTCAAAAGGATCTGCAGTAATTAACTGAAGAACTAGAGCAATTTTTCAAAGTCTTTCAACTTACATTTGGCTTTTATGTAACAAATTTTTTTAAAAATAAAATGTGTCCCAGGTCAAGAATTTCTCCAGTTTATCTCCCAGTTTACCATACTGGTCTGCACACATAACAATGTTTTCCATCTGACTGGGCACTTGAACATCAACATACATTTTTTGCTTCTTTTGGAACTGTTCAGACATGACCATGAGTACTTCAGTAACTGCTACATTATCCTTCATAGCACTTTTAAGGCTAAGTAAAGCCTTTTGATAGCCTTCTGAAATTATGCTATCATCTCATCACAAAAAAGAATTCTGCCAACTACTTAAGACTAGTATGAATTAAGACTCTCTATTGCAACTAAGCTTGCAGCAAGGAATTTGCTTGTACTTATCTGTCTCCTCATTGCAAAGCATTTAAAATTCATCCTATGGACTGGCATCAACATGGATTTATCAGTGCCAGAGTATTCTTTGAGTGACATTCCTGGAACCACCTCTAAAACCTAGATTATCCTGAGTTTTAACCTAAAAAATACGTGCAATTTGGGCTTTACAAAGGACTCCACACTGATTAACAATGAAAGACCCTAAATCTCCAGCAATCCCTGCAGAATACCTGTGGCTTTTCTCTCACACAGAGCTAAAACTTCTTAAAAGCCAATGTTGTACAGAAGTAATAAATACAGTTTAGATCAATGTGAAGAGACTATAAACCAGTAGTTTTTCTACTGTCATATTCTAACTGCTGAAATAGAAAAAAGATCTTTTGTGTCCCTTATGTCAGCTCCAACACAGGATTAAGAGCCTAAGTGAAGTTGCTGTGGCTTGTAGTTCAACCTAGTACTTCACAGAAGGCAAGATGTATACATCGGGGCCAAATGCCTAATGGTGCAATTTAAGGTGGCACCAATTAATCTTAGGCAGTGCCGGCCTAAAAGTATACATGAAGCCTATTTGACCCCTTGTTCTTCCCTCTGTAACAGACTACTGCCACTAACTGAATCCCCACCCTGCTAATCACCTGTTCTTCAGTGGAAGAAAAGAGAAGCTGTATTAATGCAATTAAAACTTGAATCTCAGCTTTACTGCTGTTTCAGCAAGTATGTTGACAATAAGATCAACTTTTTCTTGAAAACTCAAGTGTTAGTGAGGCTTTCTAGATTCAGAACAATTACAGCAGCAGAGCTGTGCATATAAAAGGCAACTGATTTCTTTCCAGTAAGGTGTCCTCATTGAAATGTTATTTCTAACCAAATCAAGCTGTTATTCTCCTTGTGTCCAGCATTGCTGCCAGCTATAAGATGCAGAATGCTCACAAAAACAATCCTAAATGAACGGAAGCAACTGAACCAGATCTGTTCTGCCTGTATCACGTCCCTCAAAGTGAAAAGAGGTTATCTCCTGTTTCTTCCAGAAAGCGGAAGGTTGTCAGCCAGATTTTGTTTTCCTTTCCAATGGCAATTGCCTGACTTGGCTGGAGCAATTCTAGCTCTTATTTGCCTCTAAGGTGGAATCTGAGTAAAGAACAGAATGGACTAGGCAAGCTGCCCTTTTCCTGGTGAACCAAACTGACTTTTGCTAACATTTAAAAACAAACAGT
Organism: Falco cherrug; assembly: GCF_023634085.1. Lineage (NCBI taxonomy): Eukaryota > Metazoa > Chordata > Aves > Falconiformes > Falconidae > Falco > Falco cherrug. Next base: position 25,220,086 of record NC_073704.1, on the reverse strand, counting down.
TCTCAATGAGTCACCAGAGAACTGTGCAAGGGGAAAAAACCCGAAACCAAAAAAGCCAAGGTGTGGCTCCTTCCTCAAGTTGAACTGAGTGCACTGAATGAACAGTTTAGGTCAGAGTTTGCACTGAGTGAATGTGGAGAACACTGACAAACTGCATGCCAGTGCACTCTAGCAGCTAATGACATCTAACATTATTTTAGGATGATTTCTCCCAGTTATTAGTTATTTAGTTACCTAAATTATTTGTTCTTGGTGAAATAATTTACTTGGTTTCTTCTCTCCTTTCTCAAATGAGCTTGTTTTCAGACAAGCTACCCCTGACTCTTGATCTCCAAAATACTTTATATATATAATCACCACCTCTGAGTAATTTGAAAGCGTAAATAACTCAAACACTTCATTATGTTATCTAAACAAACAATCATTATTTAAAAGACTTCAGGCAATATCAGATATGTAGTATTTCTGTTCATGAAGTTCTGCAGTGCTTGAAAAAGTATTAACCCAGATGAAAATACTGTGTTTTGAGTTATATTTGACATATGCAGTTACTGAATCACTGACTGCAAAGTCAATTTATACTGGGCTCAATATATTACCCCTTATTTACCGTCTGGTAGAATAATATTGAAATACTGGGACTTTCCTTCTTCCAGACTAAGTTCATGTTTTCTGAAAAATGGGAAGTGCTAATGTAGTAGCATTGTGCATCAGCTAACTTTCTGGAAAGGCAGAAAAAGTCTCCACCCTGAAAATCCTAACAAAAAATGGCCGTTAACTATAATTAATACCTCAGATAATCTGCAACCTGAAAAGTAGCTCCATGTACTTGTAGGGAAAGAAGGAAAGTTACTTCTCTATTCATGTTCTTTTTCATAGTAGATTAGGTACATGAAAACAAAATTCTTAATTGCAAAACCAAAATTTGTAATTGCAAAACATTATAATAAGATCTACAGCTAAAAATAAGTTGTGCACTAATTTTTATTTCAGGGATTTCAGTCACTTCAGCAAAGGAATCACAAGTGGCTTTTATACAAGCGAAACCATCTATATATAGAGCATACAAGTTTGTTTTTGTCTTTTATTAACATAAACATTGAGTAATTTTCATGACTTGTGCACTTCTAAAAAAAGCTCACTGGGTTTTCAAGGAGGCATCTCTTCAGTCATCATGTTTAAAAAATTTAATCACAGTGTCGTATGTTGGCAGCTTCTGAAATAATCCCAATTTAGTTTGTTGATGAAAAAAAAATCTAGATCACGTAACTGGCAGCATCTGAGTTTAAGGTGGCAAAAGTTCTGAAAAAACAAGGCTGCCAATCAAAGAAACCCCATATTACACAAGGATCTGACATCACACCAATGCCTAATAAAGCTTTGCAGTGACAGTTCCTTTGATTAAAAATAGAGCCTTAGACTCATAAATTATGTAGCATTTAATTTGTTGATATCAGAAAACTCAACACACCCATCTAATGCCCATATAGTGTTATTGTAGTTATGCCAAATGGGATCCATGCCAACCAGATTGCTGGACACTATACTATTCACATATTCAAAAGACAGCACCCACTTTAGTCAGGAAGCATTTCATGAATAAAGATGAGACCCATCTGAAAAACTGAAATAATAACTCATCTCTAAAGAACGTATCAGTAAAGAATAGGAACAACTATCATATAGTTATGCCAAAATTCAACATAAAGGAGGAGATACTTTGTTATAACAACACAGACTTAAATTCATGTAATAGAAGATTTTCAAAGCAATTCTCTCTTTTCCTCTGCTCCCTTTAGCAATGTGAAATATTTGCCCAAGCTGTACTCCCTTGACATTTTCCAGGAAGGCAGTGACATGACCAGCAGTTCAAATGCCACATCTAGCTGTTTTTACTGTGGGAAACGTAAGTCGCAGCACACTATCTCATACTTGCCATTTGGGGTCAGCAGCAGCATTTGCGAACTACTGCAGAATGTGACTGAAATCAAAACTTTAGCATGTGGCTAGTTTGTTACCTGATTATTTTTCTCAGGATAGAATGAAGTGCCTTGATTTCTTCTGCATGACTAAAACTAGGCAGATGGCCTCCAAGTGCTTCACAGAACCTTTCTGCCTCTTCCCAGGTCCTGGTCCGCAGCACTCTTTCACTGTGGAAGAACTTCACAACAGCCAAGCGTCAGGGTAGGCAATGACAAAAATGACAGCATTTAAAAAACACTCCTGTACTACCCAAATATGTTCATCCTAGATAGGAACGAGTAAGTGGTATTTCCATAGGAAGAGAGCTTGACTTCTTAACAATTATTTTATTATTTTCAGTTTGTTTGACAACAGCCAGACTCTGAAGTTCAGCTGACAAAATTTGTTTCAAATGCAACATATTCCATATGGCAGACTTTATCTGTTTGTTGGGGTTTTTTTACCAGAAAGATTTTAGAAAATAACACTCAACTCATTCCAAAACTGCAGGCCAAATTATAGGGTTTAAGGGATGTTGTTCTTTCAAATTTATGGTGAACTGCAAAGCCCAGCGCTCACTGCAACCTGGCTTGTTTGGGTGCTGCAGGTGAAGAAAGTTCTTCGGCATGCCCTTTGCTACCTGAAGGTATCAGAGTTGCATCTTTGGCTCACACACCCCAGCTAACATAGCCATTTGATCCCTTTGACTTCAGTCCAAGCCAGCTCGCATCAGCTAGATCTCTCTGCACAGACATGCTGCACTTGGTCAACAAGAGTTTGCAGAAAATTCCAGGGCCAGCTGTCACATCCCCTCAGCTATGAGACAGCTATGCTGTACACCAGCTAAACCCATTCCTTCAGGATCCTTGCTCACACTGTTGTTATTCAAGCTGGGTTTCCCCACTTCGCTACATGAGCTGTTTACAAGATAGAGTTCGTTGCAGACACTGAGTCCAGAAATAAGGAATAAACAGTCCAATAAACAGTCTCAGTTTTAACACGATTTGCTTGTTAACAGGATGGGGAAAAAACTGTGTTTCTAAATGCAAACTTGTTTAAGCCATTCTAGCTAAGAGCATGGCTGCTTACTTCCACAATTTATTGCAAAAAACAGTGAAATACAACTAAGGCTGCACATTTTCCATGAAATTTGGTATCATATTCAAACCAGAGAAAATCCCACCTCTATCTACAGTCTTAAAAATATAAAAAGGAAAAGGACAAGGGAAGATGATGCAAAGCACTTTCCTTCCCTGTTCAGGTGTCTCTGCATGCCAGATGATGGCAGGCAGGGTAGGGCACAGACAAGGCACCCCCTGCCAGCACCAGGCTCCTCAGGTGGCAGCACAGGGTGAATGCCGTCACCCCACTCAGCTCTGATGTGCAGAGCTGGCCACAGGAAGAGCAGGGAGAGGCACACTGCATCTTTCAGGAATCGGCAGAGGATGATACATGAGAACATCTGGAGGCAGCCAACCTGAATCAACATGAGTTCTTCCTCTGAAATAACCTTTAGCGCAGCTATAAGCCACAAGATGGCTAATCACACGCTTGCTGCCAGACAGTAATGAACAATTACCATCTACTAGGAATAACAGTTTACCTTGTAGCAGGCAAGGCCGGATCCATTGTGCCACCCAGGGGGACAGGGATCAGTTGGCTTTGGGAGCACTTCTGGCTCTTTGGGCAGCCCAATATATTTTTTGCAGATAGAAAATGCTTTAGTGGTTCTACAGTCCTTAGTCTCCCACTTTCCAAGAGACTTTCCACTGGGCATGGCCACACATCCTCCTGAAAACTCTAAGATTTAAGACACCAAAGACATATTTAAAACTATTTGCTCATTTTCCAAAAGATCCACAGATTTCTGAATGACTATTTTATTTCATGCTCGGAGTTCTCTAACATGGTACTCCAATGCTTGCTCAGTGTAAAATGACAGTATTTCAATTATTGGTTTACCTGGTTGCAAGGAATTCCAATTAGTATATGTCACAGCTTCCGTTTTTTCCCCATCCACTGTACCCCAGGAATATATTCCTGATTGGCTAATATCCTGCAAACCGGTCCAGAAGTATTTTTCTTCAACTTTGGTGTGTTTTCTAATCAGACTGTTTATAAATTCTTGCTCAAATCTGAAAATTCACAGATTAATTTGAGTCAATATTGGAAAGAGATCTGAAACTACTAAGACAGTTTGAAAACAGGCATATTACTACATGAGTGAGTTCATGTGGTCGTCCAGGCAGTCCTGTATTGAACGTGGGATCAGCAAGCTGGGAATTCATACTCCCAAAAAGGTTTTATCCTATCGGTTTACCATTGTCACACAATGGAAAACATAGTTTCCTAGTTCTCTGCAAAAGCAATTCTATCTCTTATTTTTTCTTTATAAACCACTAACTGGCATACAGAGGTTTTAATCTTTGACTATATCTCCAGGACTGTACTGTAAAACATGCCCAAATTAGAGATGTGCTTTACCTGTTCAGCACTGTAAGATTGCACCGTGCTCCAAAGGAAACTTCTGTTTTATAAACATTGTAACAGTAGTTGCCATGTCTCTCCCATCCCTGGTTAGAAAATGAAAAACACATTTATACATAACAACCTAACTTAGGCATTATCTACAATGTGCCCACAAGCTGGCCCAGAATATACAAGCAAGGAACGCAGGGTATCACACAGAATGTCCAGTACCATCAACTCTCAGATTCACAGTTCTAAGAAATAATGGAACCATGGGAACAAAATACACCCCTGTTTCAGCTCAATTGTGCAGCCCTCTTACTGCTGTGCGCATTTAGAAAAAGAAACAAGGGCGACAGCCTAGTCTTATTCAAAACAATAGGAGTTTTCATGCTGTTCCACTAATGCCAGGATTCAAACAGAGCAATAATAAGAGGTCACTGCTAGTGCTTCTTTACTTCTGAAAAATATATTTTATACTGAACATACATTTTCAGTATAAAATATATTTTTCAGAAGAAACAGAAGTAAAAGAACTTACAAAATTTCTCTATTATTCAAATATTTCCCCCTGTATTTACACCAAAATTTCAAGGACCATTAATGTGTTACCTCTTTGCTAGCCTAAGCAGCACAGAAAGCTGTAACTCTACATGCTGGCAGTCTCTGAAGAGACAGAGTAAGAATACCCTGAGGTTGTGCAGAAAGGTAGATAAGGGGTAAACATCTTCCCTATTGCAGGCAGTATGCCACACAAAACTGAACCAAAGAACTCTGAAGTATCTAGTAATACCATCCCAAGATTGTTCAAAACAGAAAAGACTTCTTTTCAGGCTTTATTTACCCTGTAACATGTTACATTGTAAAAACAACTCCAAACAAACAAAAACCAAAACAACAAAAAAACCTCTCCACCTTCACTGAAGTCAAAGAACAAAAATGAGAGCTAAATGAAGCATAACAGAAATCTAATCTCAATTATCAATCTCTGTATATCTTTATGTTGTGAAGTGCTTATCCTAAATTCTAAAACATACTTAAAGCAAAAACCACAGAACAAATGGCATTAACAATAACATATCTAGTAAAAGCAAATATTTTGTCAAACAAATAAATAAAGCACAACATCTGCTGGGTCCAAGCTCATAATACTTTCATCAATAAGAGTGGTAGGTAATACATCCAGAGCCTGCTTAAAAGAAGCTGAAATTTGGCTCATGCTACACAAATGTCCTTTTTCAGCTAAAATGTTCCATAGATTTTATTGTATGGGTAAGGAGGAAATGGAAAGTAAAAGAAATAAGTGATTTTACGCAGGTTTATGAAGCAAGTGAAAGTAAAAGAAATACAGGCTTCCTATTACCTCTTTTGATGAACAACTTTTATCTGATTTTGTTTCATTCAAAATCTCTCCTCTTTTCTTGCACACATATTTCAATTTTTCTTCACAGGATGTGACTCTCCACCGTCCCAACTGTAAGAAGGGAAAAAAAAAAAAGAAAAAAAAGAAAAGTATTTAAAAACCTAAAAACTTTCAACTTCCATAGTGCAGGGGCTGAGTTTTCAGAAGGGGGAAAGCCAAAATGCCTCTAGCAAAAATACCTGGGGTGGGATGCCCTGGATTATATGCATAGGTGCACATTTGGAAGGGAGAGAGAAAGCTGCCAAATGTGAGATGGGAGGATTCTGGGTCACATCTGAAAAGGGAAGAAAAGGCCAGGGTGCTGCCAGCTCTCTTCGATGGAATGGAATGGGTGCAGGCAGTGTGCTCAGCTTTCAGTGGAGACAGGGAGGAGGCAGCTCAGAGGAACTGGGCATGAGCTCCACTGCCAGCCTGACAGCACAGCGGGCAGACACTTGCCCCAGTTCTCTACTGAATCTGGGAGATGGGATACAGCCTGCTTCCCTCTCCACTCATCTTTGTGACCTCCCCCCGCCATGCAACCCTTGCTGCTTCTGCACTGTATCCCCCCAGTGTCTGTCCTATCCTTTTACAGAGGTATCTCACTACCCATGCTCAGACACTGTGGCACAAACACATCCTGGAGATGACTGAACCCAGCTTTTCCTCTAAATAGTTCAGCCCACCTCCTTCCTAGATCTCTGCCATAGACACACAAGAATATGGTAACTCAAAATGCAGAGTGACAAGGACAACTGGCTAGCCAGCAGCAGATGCAGTCTCATAGCTGTGAACAATTTCTGCCATTCTGTGCAGTACACAGCTACCACACACCAGCTAAATAACTAAGAAATTTGCTTGTAGAAAAATTATCTGTATTTTAAAGATTACTGCAGAAATAAAACCAGTTATCTGCTTTTCTCCTCCTCCTTGACTTACACACATAAATGTTGCCTCTGCTATGATGGAAAAAACACTAAAAAATCCAAGATGCTATTCCTACCTCGCCTGAATATGACACACAGTTAGGAGTGCTGTTAAAAGGAACTTTTGGTTCATTCTGATCCCAGTATGTAAAAACCACAGCTGAGCGATCTGACCATTTGAACAAGGTTGGTATATCTTCATTCCTGAGACCCATCCACATTTCTTCTTTGGCATCTGTAATTTAAAATTAGGACAACACTCTGGTTTCAAAATAATATTCAAACTAATTGTAAAGGAATGTGAAATCAGCAAAATTAGGTTTTTATCACCATACTGCACAGCATAAACGTCACATTTTGTTTCTTACAGCAAGAAAGGGGATTTGAGACAAGTACAGTATGTTTTTGTTATCTTATGTTCATGAATGTAAGTTTCACAGAGAAGGTAACAAACAGAACTCCTCCCAGAAATAATGTGTAGACAAGCAAAAAACCAAACAAATTTAATTTTTAGAGTGCAAACAAATACATAAGACCAAAGAGTACAAACAGTATTTACAGCTTCAGTGACCCAGTAGTCAAAATATTGACCCAACTATCTACAACTTTCTTTGAATGAGAAAATTAAACACAAGGTATTAGGCAATTAGAAGTAGCTTAGTCCAGTATATAAATAAATAAAATAGACCAAACCAAGCATTAACACTGAGGGCCTGGACCTGAACAGCAATATTCAGCACCAGCCTGGGTAGAAGCTCAGCGTTAGCACCTTCATTTAAAAGCTAGAGGTTATAACACCCATACGCTAGAATATGGAAAGCAGTTTGTAATTTCTGGTGTGCAGCACTTGGTGCTTAACCTCTACAAGTATCCCAACTCACCATTATGAAGCTTTGTAACAACAAGTTCGACGTCTGCTAATGAGTGTATGCTGATAAGGTTACTCTTATTTGCTTTGCAGAACTCATCTGCCATACTCCAAGGTGCCTGGGTGTTCACCAGCATGTAGCAAAAACCATTGTGGGGAAGCCAGCCCAAATCACAGCGAGTATCCAAGTGTCTCCAAAACTCTAATAGCAAAGAGAAACAGAATTAGAGGCTTTTGTTTTACATTGGCTAGCACAACGGGTTGGCATTTTCTTCATGTTTTAAATCTGGCAGCACCTTGAAAACAGCCAGAATGCAGTGATCAGAACATGTTCACATCTCTACAGGGCTAATGTTTTAAGAAAGGGTCACAGTTTAGTCAAGCAAATAGACTCGAATAAGCAGCATTATGGGGTTTTGTAATATTTCAGGGCCATGAAGCAGGCAGAAGGAGAAAGAACTTAGTGGGAGTGAAAGCAAAAAACTGGAATGCATTATATTAAGACTGGTCTTAGTATAACCAAAAAGTTGTAAGCAAGATTTCAAAAAGCAATTAAAAGCAAATCAAGTTAGGTCATTGCAGGACAGCAGCTTCAAAAAAAGTTGCTTGTGTTGTTTTAGCAGGGGCTTGCACTTTTACAGGGCGTTATTATCTATATGCAGTACCATGAATAAGACTGATTTTGAAAAGCTCACAATGAGGCAAACGCTTAAGTTTTAAGTATCTTTTTTCTTCTGAAAACTAAGATATTCCAGAATTTATAGTGGGCTTAATGCATGTTGAAAAAGATATATACTAATAGCCTTTCTGGTTCAAAACACACGGTAAAATACTCCAATTACGAAGGATTTTGGTTTTTAATTAATAAAACATTGGTAACAACTCCACATACCCCACTGAGAAGCCAGAAAGCAGATAAGGATGGTTAGTTGACAACTGGTTTTCAAGGATTCATTTAAAAATTTCAACAGTTTAAATTTAAACTACTTCCTATTTATTTATTGTTTTCTCCTCAAAGGCACACAGCTCTCCTGGGGGAACATGCCTTATCCAGAGACACTCCACGACACTTTCCGCCTCCACGACACTGCTTCATCCCTCTTATCCCCTAGTCCTCCCCCTCATCCAAGGACAATCATCTTTCAGTAAAAGTCTTCCCATGAGAGCCCCACAGCATGAGCCCTGGAAACCGGGTAAGGCCAAAGCACACATGGAAGAACAAGCCATAGATATGGGAAGGATTGGACATTCAGGTGTAGGTGAATGACCAAAAGTATGGAAGCAGCTATATGTCACAGCTGGACACTGTAAAAACTGAAGGACAGTATGCGTGCATGCATGTGTATAGGGAGGAGAGAATAAATATCTTCTAAGAGCTGCTAGCGATCTGGTAAATATTACATGCTGGGCAAGCTACCAACTCTTGCACTCTGATTTCCAGTGCTGGGCCTGGTTTCAAAGGATTGTAAGGTCATTTGACTACCTCTGTTTGAATTAACAAGAGTTTGATCCAGGCCCCAGATAGGTCCCATTTTATCTCAATACACACCAAGAATGAGAGAAATGGGCTCAGAGCTGAGATGGAAACGTTTGAGGTAAAACTGCCTGTTCCAGACCTTCAGCAGCACATGAAAGAGGGCACAAGCCATGAAGGAAAACATTGTGAAAAGGGCAGGAATTTTGCTGGGAAAAGCTTTATGTGTGAATGAGAAAGCTGCAAAACCAAAAGCTGTTTGTGATGCCATCATCTTGACACTGAAGATACAGAATTTGCTTCTGCTCTGCTAAAAAAACCCCAAAGCTGTTGCGAAAGTGTTTTGGCAGAGATGCCTAACACAGCTTGGGGAGAGGGCATTAGACAAAACAAAACAAAAAGACTCCGTAAGTGAACATCACATTCAAATTAACATACATACATATATATACACATACAAATCAAAGACAAAAATGCCAGCTGTCCTACCTGGGAGGCCTGAAACTTCATTGAGTGACTTCTTGCAAATATATGGAAGCGGAGTCCCACAGTGGTGACTCTGCCACTGACCTGAGGCAGCATTCATCATCACACAACTAGTCCCATCCAGTGGAGACAAACTCTGCATATCTACAGACAGGAAAAAATAAAAATAGAAGAGCACAAGTTACCAAACAGTAAGGTAATGACTGCTTCTTTTTTCTATTGCTTTTCAATACGAGAATAATATACTTTACATGGTACAGCACCTTGTATATTAACAACACAACTTGCTTTGAATGAAGGCACCTGCCCTACCACAGGTCCCACAGAAAGGTTTTTGTAAGAGGAAGTTTCAGAATCAAGGAATCTGGACTTCTTTTCTGATGTTTAATCATAGAACCAGGAGGAATGTTCTATTTACAATACAACAAACCCCTGGCTGAGCATTTTCCCAGACTAGAAATATCTCAGGGGAGAACCCTTTTTGCAGCCCTCTGTTTCCTCTGGCAGCCCCTTTCCAGCTCCACTCCAAACCCAGCTCCACACTCTTTCTCTCAATGCTAACCATAACCCTTACCTTAACTGAAATGTAAGACAAGGCCCCAAATTAAAAATATCACAAAGAAGAACCCTTTTTGCAGTCCCCAACTTCCCTTGGACCCCACTTCCAAGGGTACTTCTTGGCTTTTTCTTTCTTTGAGCCCCAATGCAACCCTAAGCTGTGTCTTACACAGAAAACCCCAGCTCCCCCTGCACTGGGCTCATTCAGTCTCACGTAGAAAAGGCTCAGGGTGGATCTTAGTTCTTCATCGGAGTGTACAAAAACACCAGGGCCAGGCTCTTTTCAGAGGTGTACAGTGAAAGGACAAGAAGTAACGCGCACAACTTGCAGCTAGCAAAATTTCTGTTAGATACCAGAAAGTATTTTTCACAAGACTGGCAGACACTAATACGCCTGCCACTACTACAGACTAAATTATGTCACTGTAACTCAGGACAGTCTAGTCTCTAGCTCTGCATTACAGTCCTACAGTGTCATCAAAGTTCTAGAAGAAGGTTCAGCCAGTAGTACAGGCAGCAATGAAGTCCTTAACCTTTCCAAAGGACAGACCACATCTGGAAAATCTCACAGAAATTTCTTAGTAAAGCTTTCAAAGAAGGAACAGACACCGCTTCTCTTTTCACAGAATTCGCATTTCAGCACTATTCTAGAAAATGAAGGAAAGACAACTCCACTTAAAAAAAGGTCAAATTCAGCCTGAATGACAGAGCAGTATTAGCTGCGGTATTCCTGGTTATTATTCCTTCAGGATTCCCATATATACACATCCATGGCATACTTGTATCAATATTACAAATACTTGCTGAAAATTCCAAACAAACAAAGAGTCTCACCAATTCTACTAAGACCCTGGAAGTAACTGAGAAAGGTTTTTCAAAGGTTTTATACTTTCACCTTCGCCTTGAAATGAGCGTAAGCAACCTTGAAGTTTAAAATCACAAGTTAGGCTTCTAAGTAACGTCAGTCCTTCCACATACATCAGTAATTGTAATCTGAGGGAGGCCAATGCCATTCTGTCAGTGGGAGAATTTAGCAGCTAGAGAAGCTGTAGATCCTTTACTAAAATGGACCTCAAAGATACTATTTAAGTTTTATCTTTTTAGAGATTTATCAACCTAATGATCAATGGCTAGGAGGAAAAGATGTTCCTGAACTTTTAACAGAAATGGAAGAACAGTGATTGTTTTGAAGAAGTCTGACAAAGTAAAAATAAAAATAATTAAAAAAAACCCAAAGCAAAATACTAGCTAACGTTGTGAATATTGTCAGTACCATGAGACACATCATTACCTGGATGCCAGTTGAGAAAATTCAAAGGTTTGTGATCTGACCACTGCCAACCTCCAGAAACGTCCAGTTGATTTAAGCCAATCCAAAAGATCTCAGCGACATCATCCTTAGCTGGAGATAGGTTTGTTTTTTAAGGAAACAATTAGTATAAAATGCTCATCCTTTATTGGTCTCAAATTCAAAAGGTGATCTGAAAGTGCATGCATTTTGGGAAAGAAAGACTGCTGCTATAATTGGACATGCAAACTTCCTTGAACTGAGGAGGAATTCACCCACACAAGTGGTCACTCCCAGTGCCTTCAAAGGTTTGTCTTTTGCTTTTATACTCCCAAAGGCACACTGGTAATTCCTCCAGGCCAAGCCTGAACATCAGTGAGGACAATTTCGTAACAAGTGTATAACATGCTGCGAAAACACAAACTGCCACTCTGGCCAGTATTTGAGATTTTGGGGACATTCTTCAGTACAAATATGAACAACAGCTAACCATTACAACGAAATAAAACAGATTAATTACTCACCCACCCCCCAAAACCCCACCCTCTAAAGTGAGATTAGCATCTTATTTTTACTACACAAATGAAATCACCACTGCATTTCAAGTAAAATTAAGTTTTAACCCAGAATTTTAAGGCAGAAACTAAAATGCTGTCTTCACTTTATGTTAATTTGTCAAGAATTCCTGATATTTATACGTGAATAATTACACCTACCTTGTATGTAACTTAATTCAGATGCATCTTGGATGCTAAGTAAATCTCCCCCTTGCCTCTTACATGAAATATAAGCTTCCTTCCAAGAAAGAGCAGACTGTGTATTAAACTGGTAGCAACTTTCAGACCCCGGATCATGTTCCCAGGCATCATGACAACCATCCTCTGTTTAAATGAAACAGAAGGTATTTGTAACTGCAACTATACTGAAACACCATTAAAGTTTCAAAAGAAAAATTAAAATACTGAAGGTCTATTGATTTTTATATTGGTAATCACACAGACTGCAGAGTGTGTGCTGATTGTCCTGTCAAGGCTGCAGTGGAAGAGGGACCTGCTTTTACCCAGCTTAAGAGCAACATGCTGTGCCAAGGTGGAGCCGCACATGTGTGAAGCGACAGAACGCTTTTAGGATATCTATTTAGAAACCAAACGTGCCTGGTTGTAAGCAGATTCCCCATTTTCCATCATGAGTATAATCTTCAGATGTGGCGCACCATTTCCCACCCGTATGCGTTTCATCCTGAATGCAGTCATGATGCCATGTCTTATTATACAGAAAGGGGAACTCACAGGGTTTTCCGTAAGAGTTCCCATCTTTGGTATAAACCTCTGCAGGAAAAAAAAGAAAATTAAGGAAGTAAACACAAGTTGCCCAGCACAGGAAAGGACAGCATACCAATATCACTGCTTGTACAGACACAGTTAACTTAAAAGCATGCAAATTGTACCTGTGGTCTTAAATAAAACACACTATCTTCTTGTTACAGACAATACACAGCAACGCCAGAACTTAAAGAAGTAAGAGAGGAAAATATTTTTCTGTACTTTTTCTTCCGAGTGGAGCATAATACAGCAGAAACTTGTTTCCCCCCTTCCTGGTAAGTTCAGAATAAATACATTGCCCTGTTGAAGTTCAGGTGGTTTGCACAGAGTCCTACAGAACAAGGCTCTAGGAATCAACAGATACAGGAGAGGGAAAACTTTTCAAACTGGAGCCTACTGGGCTCTTCAGACTGGCTACTTCGAATAATTCAAATACAAAGAAAATTCTGCTTTTAAATAGGATAAAGCAAGTTTTCATCACTTCTTCCAGCAAGTGACATTTCAGATAAGACTGGCTTCCATGGCAAGTGGACAGACTACCAGACCAAAGCAAATGGATGGTTCCTGACAGCCCAACATGCTGCGAGCTAGCAGCATGCACTGAATTTGACTGTACAGCCTACCAGCAAAAAAACTATCCTCAAACCTTGCTAACAGCAAAATTCCCATCACTACGAAGACAACAGTGTCAGGTCTGACAGAATTGGTTAATATTTCATCATTAAGTAGGCTCTGACTGAACTGTGGGGGGAGGAATTTAAACATGCTAAGAAATTCACCGGTAACAACTTCTGCAGTTGTGCATATTTATTTTTTATTAAAATTGGTTAAGGTTTCATAGTGTAATATCAGTATCTCTCTACAGCAAAACATTCTATTGCTTTACTGATCAGTCTTTTCATGTGATTAATACCTAAGAATGCATTGACAGACATACAGCAACAAGCCCTCAACAAAACAAAAAAACAATCCCCCAAACCCCCGTGCAAACTTACCATGGTAAGAATACCGACATATATCATCAGAGGATCTGTTGCTTCTCCACTGGTCTGTTGCATTTATGCTTGCAGTTACATAGGTACTCTTGATAGTCACTTTGTATTGAGATGCACCAAGGATGGAAGCATCAGCACATCGCCACCACAGCATTAGTTCTGAGTTACAATCAACCATTTTTAGGCGAGACGGCGATTTGGTGAATATATCAAGTCCCAGGCACTGCTTGGACCCCAAATGGAAGAGGCGATTCTGGGAAACCCATTTCCATAAAGCTTCACTTGTCTCCTTACAGTCATCTATCACTATCCGTGAGTTTTTAACTTGTATGCACTTGTCCAGTGTGTCATGCCGGATGCTAAAAGCATCGTTGCCTGTGTAAGAACAAATATCCACATATGGGTAAGATTCAGTATCACTTTCACAGGAAGTTAATTTTTAAAAGTATAATCACATTCTGAGACATGCTATCAGAAAAGTACAGCAGCTGCTGTTTGTACACTGCATTATCTCTTTTGTATAAGCCACACTAAGTACATTCTCCTGCTCTTCAGTGAGCATTCTTTACTTCTGGGGGAAAAGAAAAAAATCTCTTTCAAAGCCATTATAAAATGAGGAGAGATAAAATGAGGCTGTTTTCTAAGTCTAATCTTATCGGTGAGAATTCTTCCTTTAATTTTATCACACACTGATTGAATCTACCCCTAATTAATTTGCAAGCTTACTGGGTAAAGAAACGTATCTTCATGCCTACCTGCAAATGCAGTTACACAACAGGTACCATAAAATACAACTAATAATAACTTTTACTTAGCATGCATTTTTTTAAACTATGTATCATATATGATGCACAGCATGATAAGTTCATATGTAAACCAGTTTGTGGGTACAAACTGCAGTATTACTAAAATAACTGGCACTTCTTTTGGGAGAGAAATTTAGAATGAATATCCCACCAAAGATACCACACAGATTAGGAATATCATTTTTAAAATGACAGAAGCAGCTTAGTTTCATTTTCAGCTGTAATGTAGCTTGTCATTAAAAAGAAAAAAAATTGACAAAGCTTAGCACACAATTTGAAAAAGATATAGATTGCCCTACCGATACAAGCTGACGCCTCTGCCAGCATAAGAGCACTTCTGACAAGTGGCAGTAGGTTTAAGCTAACTGAGAAAAAAAGTCCCCTAGAACTACTTCTGTGCCAAAATAAAGATGGCCCCACAGTATAAAACTTACACTAACCAGGGTGAAATGGACCTTGGCTGTCCCAGACCCACAAGGCTATCACTCTGCTGTTTAAATAAGGAATCTGCTGAGTAGTGTTTTGTATTTAATAGTAATGCATTGTCAATCACATTCCTACTGCGTTTTTTTAATATGACTTAATAATAGGTTTGGCTGAATGGCAAGGAAAATATTCAGCGACGTTATGCAGTGGATTGTACCACTGCTTCCCAGGATACTCGTGAATTTTCCACTGTGTAAGTGCCAAATAGTATCTAAATAGTATTGAGCTGGTCGAACTGTAAAGAAGAATCTCTAAGTCAGCCACCTACTGGAGTGACTTTTTCTAAATAGCACACTTCAAACCAACAGCCTCTTTCATCCTATTAACTAAGAAAGACATTCTAACAACCAAACCCGCTTTTGTGGCATCTTTCTACCCTGTGCTTTCTCATCACTATACCTGCTTTTTGCTCTTTATTCTCCCCCTCCAGACTTTCTTCTTTTTCAACTTCTTGTAACATGCTCTCACCCTCTGCTCAGTTCTTCCCTTTCCTCCTTCTTCTTTCACTTCTTCCCACACAACTCTCATACTGACATCAGGAAGAAAAACACTTTCCAAAATTTCCCCGGAAAAACTGCTGCTGCTGTCTCACCACATCTCTCGCAATTCATTAATACCGGTGCTCGGCTCCGGCAGTTCCACACTCTGGCCATGAACTTTTACTTGACATCAGCTACAAACCCCAGCCCGTCACTGTCAAAGATAGAACAATATGCGACGCGCAACCAGTTCACACAGAACTCAGCCTGCCCCCCCGCAGCGCGCACCGAGCCAGCAGCTCTGGTCTGCACGGGGAACCTTCCCACCTGCTTTCCGGGAACGGGGCAGGCTCCTTCCCCTCGCCCCGCGCACCAACCCGCGAAAGAGAACCTCGGCCCGACGCCCCGCGGGGGCCCTGCCCGAGCCGGGGGTCCTTCCCCTCCGGCTGCAGGAGGCCGAGGTCCCGCCGCCCGCCCGCCGCCGCGCAGCGCACCGCTCCGCGGCCCTGCCCGGCACCGGGAACGTGGCACCCGGGGGCGGCGGGGCAGCGGCTGGTTCCGCGGCGCCCCGCGCGGCAGCTCTGGGGGTTTTTCCTCCCTGTTCCGCTCCTCCCGCGAAGTTTCCCACGTCGTTGCCGCGCAGCTGGACTTTGCCACCCAGCGCGGCGCCCGCAGGCGCCGGGACTCGCCGGGGCGGGAGGCCCGTCCCGCGCCGCGCCCCCGCCTCAGCCTCCCGCGGGGCGCAGAAGAGCCGTCCGCGCCCCCGTCGCCGCAGCGCACCCGCGCAGCGCCTCCCCCCTCGCAAGGCGAGCGCCCGGCTTACCGGCGGCGCCCCGGCGGGCCGCGCAGCACACGAGGAGCCAGGCGAGGCCGCAGGCGGCCGGGCAGAGCCGCGCCGCCCGCCCCATCCTCCCGCGGCGCGTAGGCTGCGCGGAGCGGGCGCGCTGCCGGGCTCGCTCTGCCGGAGCGTCGCGCCCGCCGCCGGCTGGCCGGGCCGCGAGCCGCCGCCCGATTGGCCCGCCCCGCGCAGCGTCACCTGTTGCCAGGAGCAGGGCGGCCGCGGGTTTGCGGGCAGGCGCGGGGCGGGGCCGGGCCGGGGCGGTGGCCGCGTGTGAGGGGCGGTGGCGAGGAAGGGCCGGCCCCGGCGGAGCGGGTACGGCTGCGGGAGCCGGGCGCGCCGAGCGGCAGGGGAGTCGCAAGTGGAAAAGTGAGAGTAAACCTGGGGCAAGCGAAGGGAAAGCGACGAGAGGAGGAAAAAAAAAAGAGGAAAAGTGACGGAAAAAAAGAAGGAAAAAATGATGAAAACCCGAGGAAACCCGAAGAAAAACCCCCAAAAGCAGAGCTGAGTATTGCATGGCACATAAATTTGGAACAAGAAATCAAAAGCCTTCAGAAGCTCACAGAAGTGAAGAAAAGGCAAAAAGCAAAGAGAATGCAAACCAAAATTAATAAATAGCCGCAGACGCTGATGTGCAACACCTGAAAGCCGATCAAACAATACGTTTCCGCGCGTTCCCCGGCCGCCCGCACCCCCCGGGGCCGCCACCGCCGCGGCTCTGCGGGGGGCGGCCGCCACCACCCGGCCCTGCCCGACCCTGCGGGACCCTGCCTGGGGCGGCCCAGGCGGCTGCTGTCGCTGCCGGCGCCCCCCGGACCTTCGGGGACTGAAGGCGGGACCAGGTGCGGGCCGGGCAGCCCGGCCACCGTTCCCAGGAGTTTCCCGGTAGCTGCAGCCCGGATTGCAACTGCCTGACCCGCTTCTGCCAGGGAACGGGGAGGAGGGGGTGACGCTGGGAGCAGCCGGGGTGACCGCTGCTGGGAAAGCTGTGATGCTACAGGAAGTTCCAGAAACCAAAAATAAAAACACAAGGATGCGGAGAACCGGTTGGCCTGCAGGAGGAAAAGGGAGAGAAGGGAAACTGACAGAAAAAGAAGGGAAACTGACAGAAACTATGTGAAATAAAACTGTGGCTGTTTATAGCTGCGGGTTGGGTGATGCGGCGCTGACCTGGAAAGGCTGTATAGCTCGAACCCTAGCTGTGCAAGAAAGCACCTGCCAAGTCACAAAAAAAAAAATTCTTTTTGGCTAGGAAAATCTATTTTGATTAGACTTGAAGGGAAGGAAATACTAGATTTTCATAAAGTTGGGAAGTGCAATGTGCAATCTGTTTTATGCATTTCAAGCATGCCCATTGCGTAGGAATCTGGACACCCGGGGAACTCAGGAGCTGTGGGTGTGCCAGACTGGGAACCGGGCAGAAAGACAGTGAACAAAACCAGGCGTCTGCCAGCGAGCAAATGTTCTCTCCTACTGGAAACCGCAGAGCAATACCTGGTTGCCAGGGTAGGAGCTGTTTGAAAAATCAGAAATCAGGGTCAGGCAGAGAGGGGTCTGCAGCTGCAGCAAAATCGAAGCCGTGCTACCAAAATGGTTATTATTAAGCTTTAAAGTCTCCATGCAGAGAGCAGGAGGCAGAAATTCCCTGCTGGTGAGCCTGATACAAAAGGAAGCTGTTGAAACTAAAATTAAATATGAGGTGGGACAGTGTTTCTTTTTAAATAAAACACACTAACAAGAAGCAGTAGGTGTGTGAACCCTGCACCCCCTTGAACCTTTCCAAATGCTTGCTATTATCAACGTAATAACTGTCCCGGTTTTGGTATGGAGAGTAGTGAAGAGCTTAACTTTGAAACTAACAGCATGTGATGCATACTTACTGAACATACACCAGCAACTCTGAAATCAACAGTACACTGTCTACTGAGTATGTATCAGCAAATAAGTATATTAACAGAGGGGATGTTCTGTTAAGGTATCTTAATGTATATAACATACAATCTCCAATGTGCGCTTCCAATTTGAGGTCCTGTTTCGTTTAACTGTTTATAAAATACTAGGCTGGATAACACAGGATCACACCCTGATCCTGACTCAAAAATTAAAGGATGTCCAAGGAAGGAAGGATTGCTGTTTTCACTGGTGCCTGTTCTTTTCAGTTTTGTGTGCCCTATACTTAAACTCTGTCATACATTAATGTAGGAGGAGATACGCAATGTATAGCCCTGGTGAGCCCACTAAAACACATCCCTGCCCTCTGCCCTCAGCCAAGCAAGCAGACAGATAAGAGTACACAGACTCACACCCATACAACTGTTTGGCTAAAGTGCTCTACACACAAAACCAGAAGTCCATGTTTTGGTGACAGAAGTTTAAAAAATTGAGAATTATTGAAAATCATGTGTAAACAGTAGTTTTACTGTTTTTCATATCGAGCATTTTTTAAAAAGCCTGAACAGAAATGCTTACTGTTTGGTTTGTTGTTTCTTTCCTTTGCCTTATACTAAGATAAAATAGGTTGTGCTACAATGTTTTGTGGTCTGTGGGAATAATCAATGAAAAGTGAATATGCAGACTGTGGTTGTTAATCCTTCAGTGGGCTTGCACAGTATCTCTGCAGCTAACCAGATCTTGTGCACTCTGGTGCTGTGCAGTCCCCCACTAAGGCAAAGCACTGTCAGTCTTCCTGGCAGCCCGTGCAGGGCAAAACCCACCATGGCAACACTCATCTATGCAGGACACACTGACGCACAAACCAGTGCTACAGGAATTAGTAGGATCTGGACACTGGAAGATATTCTTTGATAATCTCATATCCCAAAATCTCAACTAGAAATCCACACAACCTACCCAGAAAAGCCAGCCCCCATGTCCATTACAACACTACCAGTTGCCACCAGTAACTTTCTAGGCTGCCAGCTCCTTGTCTGAGTAGTCAACATGCTTCTATTTCCCTAAAGAGCTGGTGCACATCAACAATTTTACAACTGGTATCTGTTTCTGGTATTAGTTCTGCATAACACTGCTACATGCACTTGGGGAATAGAGCTTGGGAAGCCATGGAATCATGGAATCATTTAGGTTTTTAAGATCATCAACTCCAACTATTAACCCAGCACTGCCAAGTCCACCACTAAGCTATGTCCCTAAGTCTTTTAGGACCTCTGGGGATGGTGATTCCACCACCTCCCTGGGCAGCCTGTTGCAATGTTTGACAATCTTTTTGGTGAAGAATTTTTTCTAATATCCAATCTAAACCTCCCCTGGCACAACTTGAGGCCATTTTCTCCCATCCTATCACTTGTTACTTGAGAGAAGAGACCTACACCCACCTTGCTTTCAGGTCATTGTAGAGGGCAACAAGGTCTCCCCTGAGCCTCCTTTTCTCCAGGCTAAACAACCCCAGTTTCCTCAGCTGCTCCTCATATTGTGCTCTGGACCCTTCACCAACTTTGTTGCCCTTCCCTGGACCCACTCCAGCACCTCAATGTCTTTCTTGTTGTGAGGGGCCCAAAACTGAACACAGCATTCAAGGTGCAGCCTCACCAGTGCTGAGTACAGGGCGACAATCACTTCCCTTGTCCTGCTGGCCACACTGCTTCTGATACAAGCCAGGATGCTGTTGGCCTTCTTGGCCACCTGGGCACATGGCCAGCTTCTAGTCAGCTGGCTGTTGACCAACACCCTCAGGTCCTTTTCCACCAGGCAGCTTTCCAGCCACTCTTGCCCCAGCCTGTAGCTTTGCATGGGGTCATTGCGACCCAAGCACAGGACCTGGCACTGAGCCTTGTTGAACCTCATGCAATTGGCCTTGTCCCATTGACCCAGCCTGTCCCTATCCCTCTGCAGAGCCTTCCTGCCCTCCAGCAGATCAACACTGCTGCCCAACTTGGTGTCATCTGTGAACAGTGAGGGTGCACTTGACCCAGAACTGGCCCCAGTACTGAGCCCTGGGGAACACCACTCGTGACCAGCTGCTGACTGGATTTAACTTCATTCACCACAACCCTTTGGGCTCAGCCATCCAGCCAGTTTTTTTCCCAGAGAAGCATATGCCCGTGGAAGCCATGAGCAGCCAATTTCTCCAGCAGAATACTGTGGGAAACGGTGTCAAAGGCTTTACAAAAGTCCAAGTAGACAACATCCACAGCCTTTCCCTCATCCACTAAGCGGGTCACCTTGTCACCCTCCAGAAGGAGATCAGGTTAGTGAAGCAGGACCTGCCTTTCACAAACCCATGGTGGCTGGGCATGATCACCTGGTTGTCCTGTATGTGCCGCATGATGACATTTACGATGATCTGCTCTGTCTCGTTCCACTCTGCCCCATGGTACAGCATCTTTCTTGTCCCCAGAAAGGTGAAAAGTTCCACACACCTCTTCTTAATGGAGCTAGCTTTCATAGGCAATATCTCAAACAACCTCTATTCTGCTGAATTTGCAGATCCTCTCCCTTGGGAAGACTCTTGGCCTCCTCTTGGCTGTAAAGGGTGTAATCACTCTGCAAACAAAATCAAAGAAACCAAACAGTAGTTTGGAAAGAACAGGGCAGGAAAAAATCAAAATCAGTGTATGTCATATGATAACCTATGGAACTCTAATACAGTTTTCTGTTAATTGAAAATGTAGGTTTGCACCAAAGCTGATAAAAATTATTACCCTTTTTAAAAGGATTTAGCCTAGCTTTATCAATAAGGCTTCTGCATTTAATGTGAGCTGCACAGCAGCGTTACTGACAGCATATTTGGCGAACAATTTCTTAATTGCAAATCACAAATATTATCACATCCCCATGAATACCTACGGCTCATTGCAAAGCAGCACTAATACCAGAGCAAACTTCAACCATGCCTACAGAGATAACCAAATACAGAATTTCAGATACAGGAGGGACCCAACCACAGAGCTGACAGTAATGCACAGCAGCCTTTTCTCTTGCTTCCAAGCAGCTTACTTTGCCTTTCCAGTCAAAAAAACCTTTCAAAGTGCCAACATCATGACTAAGAGCCTTGTATTTTTAGCAGGACTCTTTCTTGCTCGTCAATAGATAATTTATTTTATGCCCACATGTTTAGAACAGTAGCATTCCCTGGAGAAAGTGTCAACACCTGTCTACCCATAAATCTCCACCCTATCTCTCCTTGCTCACCACATGAAATAGAGACTTTGCATGAGCAACCTTTCTTCCTCTTTTACAATTGACACATTGTAATCCAGTTTTTCTGGCTAGGTTGAGAGCATCCACATGCCAGTGAGCACAAAGGGAATGCTGGAAAAGGATTTGCAATCTCCAGCATCTCCCAAGAGTGGGAAGAAGCTCTGGAGATGACAATTTCTGCTCTTCGATCCCCCAGAAGTGACTTTGAAACTGTGACATCTGAACAGGGAACACTAGTTGTTTATTTCTTTCTTGACCTTGCAACATTGGTGCTTGCAATACCCAGGCCCTTACAGAAAAAAACCCCAAACTGAAACAAAACGAAACCTACCAAACAAACAAACAAAAACACCAAACAACCAAACAAATGAGGGCTTACAAGAACTGCAGGAGCAGAGTTATTTCCTGAGGTAGACGACTTTCTCTGAGAAAGCTGTGGTGCCCACAGAGCAGGCAGCAGACAAAGCTTTCAGTCCTGCCTAGACTGTGCTGCTGTTTGATGTTAGAACATGGCTCTGGTTTGAGTAAAGGGCCTGCTAACTGTTCAAAATATCAGCCCTGAACATGTTTAAAGATGGTCTAATGGAAAAAAAAAACTAGACAACTGCAACTTTTACCGTAAGCATGGCTAAAAGTCAAATGGTTCTTTTTGGACATATATACAAGTTTGGTTTGATTGAGTTAATCTCGTACATGGCTATGAAAAATATCACTAAAATTCAAAGAGGAGGTGGCAAACATCCAGCAACTGATTTGGATACAGAGGGATCGTATCCAGAGAGGTCTTTAAGCAATAACTTTGACTTGGTTTTGCATTAATTCCACCTGGATGGTCTTTTCTTCATGGACACTTTCTTTATTTGCTGGCTTGCTTTTTTAACTGGGTGTTGAGGACTTAATTATTTTTAAACAGTAAAGAATATTCTGCTTTTAGCAAAAAGGTAACACAAAGGGAAATGGCTTTTCTCTGTCATTGCTTTACATTTCCTCTTTCAGTGGCAGCAGCCTAAACTTTTAGCACATTATGAAACTGTCATATTGCACAGTAAACCTAAGATGAAATCATACACTCACTCAGCTGAAATTCTGTGTATTTCTTACATCTCTTTAACAATCTCTATATGAATCTTTGGCATGAGTTCCAAGGGTTTGAATTTTTTGTTGTATTTGAAGGGTCTATTATTGTTATGGATCCTTACATTTGACTTTCTCAAAGTGTTATCATTCCTAATAAATGTTGTTTATTAGGAATGTTATTACAGCATTTTAGATGTTATTACAGCATTTTAGAGACTGCTCTGTTTCTCCCACTGCAGAGAAACATGGTAGGTAACTTCCAGAAATAATAGAGTTACAAACGTTTATTCTAATACCAACCTCCTTTTTTTGCTCAAACGTGACAGTGCCAACTTCTGTAGGGCTGCCTCCAGCTCTGTCCTGCTGCATATACAAACTCAGATTAGAAAGGCCTACTGAAACACTAGAAACAGGTTTGAGAAATAAAACAAAGACAGGAGTGTGAACAGATCCACTCTGCGTCTGTGTCTATTGATAACAGGGAATGTCTTTCTCTGGGTGTTGGTTTGGCTTTGACTCCAGCTGGGATCTCTATGTGCTCCTGGAACAACAGGAAAAAATAATACAAGCTGTACTTCAATATTCAGAGAACTGCTTAAAATCATAAAGTAAGTGGTAAATGATACTCTTCTGTTGCACTTTAAAAAAGGGTCTCTCACACCTGTAATGTGCAATTTTAATGGAAATTGTGCCTCAGTGCAATAGCTCTACTGGCAGTGTTAATATGCTCAATCTCCTCAAAAGCTGTTTTCTGTTGTCACTGTGCCAGTGTAGGATTATTACTCAAATTATGATTGTAGGAGCTGGCAACTGAATTGATATTTTGTACCACATGACATTTGTTGCAAAAAACATAGTTTGGAAGAATGGTTTAAAAGAACATCAGTTATAATTTGGGAAATGTTTTTAAGCAAATAAAAATTAATACATGTGGAAGAACTTTTAAATTTAAATGAAAAAGCTTTTTTTTTTTTTTTTTTCTTCTTTAGACATGCAAAGCAGAACAGTTCCCTAAACGTGCTGAGGAAGAGCCTGTGGTTTTGAGTCTCACATGATGTTCTGGAGTCAAAATTCAGCTTGTTGAACAGAAGAAGATAAGACCCTCCCCAACAGCACTCTCCAAAATGCCCCCATGGCCTTATATGTGACCAGAAAGGGGCAAACTTTCATCATGCAGCTGAGAGGACGGTATAAAGAGCAAAATTTCAGATTGATCAGGACTTGGGAGCACTTCTGAGATAAGAAGAGCTTGTGTGGAAAGGTTGGACTCACTGGGGACTAAACTGCTGGCATTTAAAGGTTGTGATTGATTAAGCTATGAACTGAAAAGCAGCAGGTGTGGGGAATGCACAGTTCAGTATGCCATCAGCAAAGGTTTAGGAATTGTACCTTTTTGAGAGCAGAAGAGGCCAGAGAGCAGAAATAAGGAATGGAAAACAGTGCCCTTCAAAGGGGAGATGAAGGAGGAAACAAACGCTGCGACAACATATACTTTTACAGAATTGCTAAAAATCCAGTGAATTAATGGAGTGAAGACAATGACATGCTAGACATTGCAGTATCAGAACATAAAATATACAGAAAAGATAGGAGTCACCTCTGCTGGTGATGGGGTAGTGAAATCTTGTAATGGGGTAGTGAGATCTTATAATGAAATCAAATGAACAATGTGGGGACCCAGCAGATGACACTGAATCCACATGGATCGAAATGCCAGCTTTGAGTGTGTGTGGTACTGAGTCTGCACACTGCCTGCCTATCCAGAAAGACAGAGAGGGTATGCTGAGAGAGATCAGATGGGCAAAGAGGGCTGGAAACAACTGAAACTGTACTTCAGGTAACCCCCATGTTATCTGGACACTGCAGCATTGGAATATAACACAGACTACATTCGACTCTGTCAATACTGCTTCACAGAGCCGTTGGACAGGGAAGCCACAGAAGAGATGCAGCCTTTCATTTAGTCCTCATTAATGTGCAAGATCTTGTCATACATCTTCAGCTCACGGTTGCTGTTCCTGTGTTTATATTCAAAATTCCCACAGGCTTGACAAAGGCCAAGCATTCCCAGCAGTTGCACCCAGTTTCAAAAGGGCCAGAGACATAAGAATTGAGAAAGTTTGTGAAGAGGAAAAAAAAGCAGCTAGGAACATTCATTTCTTAAACAGTAAATTCTTAAAGGTGGAACTGAGTTTCCTGAAGGATCCACAGTGCAGCATCAGTGTATGCCATCTACTAAAGTGTTGAGAACTGGTAAAAGGAAGTAGGCACAGCTAATCTCACCACAGGGTAGATTATTAGAAACAATGATGAAGTCATCTCCAAATGAAAATCACAGAAAGGATTGTAAACTGACATGTTAAAGGAAAGCACAGTGAAAGAACAATAAAAAAGTGTGAGCAGCAGCTAGCAAAAGGAATCCAAGCTAATGTTAAGTCTTTCCTTTCCACATCAAGACCAAGAAGGCTACTGGAGTCTGACAGATCAAATGACAACTGCAGAGTAAAAAAGAGGAGAGATCAAAACATTTCCAGAGAAGCTGAATGATATATTTGCATGTATTTGCTGGAATAAGCAGATGATCCCCGTATCTGAACCCTTCTTTCTGAGGGAGTCAGCAGAGACTTTGCCTGCAAGTGTTCTGTGAAAGGCTGTAACCAAAAGCATGCAGAGCAACAAAACCCCAGGCACCCAAGCTTTCTAAGTGAGTGCAGATAAGAAATAGCAGATCTTCTAATGGACCTACCTTTCTCTTCAAGCTTTCTCTGTGCCCAGAAACTGTAGCGTGTCAATGTGACACCAATCTCTAAAAAATCTCTAAAAAAAGATTCCAGGAGTGAAGTGAGGGGACAGGATGCTCAATACGGAAGACTGGCAAGCCTAACATCAGTGCCAGGCAAAGCAGTAGAAACTGCAAGAAAAGACAGAATTAGTGTGCACCTGGATAAATATAATCTATTTATGTGCCAGCACATCTTCTCTTAATACAGTATTTACCTTCTAGGCTTCTAGACAGTTTTTTGATGAGGTCAGTAAGCACGCACATACAGTAGCGATCTGGCTGATATGGTCCACTGGTAATTTCTTGATCTGGATGAAAGCTCCTACTGGGTGAACAAATCAGCAGGCACTCCTAACTGGAACTTGCTGTTCACATTTTTCTATTGATTTGAGGGGGCTTTGTTGTAAAGGAATTATTTGTACCTTGCTCTTCATATTCCTGAGAGTGAGACTGAAAAAACTTTTGTTATTACCCAGAGCTTACATGAAGATGAGACTTGAACAAGAACTACCTGTCTGTGACTCAACACAGCAAAATTTGAGATAAAGTTTGTGG
The DNA here is from genome assembly GCF_023634085.1 of Falco cherrug. NCBI lineage: Eukaryota > Metazoa > Chordata > Aves > Falconiformes > Falconidae > Falco > Falco cherrug. The sequence continues at coordinate 25,194,156 of NC_073704.1, read as the reverse complement.
GTGGACAGTGCATACAAATGAGTTATAGAACTTCTCTCCGTGCTTGATGCCATGGGTAAATCAGGGAGAGACTATGAGAGTATTGCTATCAGCTTTTCATCACTGCACAAGTACTGCTGGTGAGCTGGTTTCATGTGCTTGACAGAATATGTGAGGGAGAACGTGGAAGATGAAGATAGCACAGAACAGCATAGATCCCTTATGACTCAGATCTGCAGTGCTCTGCACATGCACTAAGCATTAATAAGCTTCTAGAAAAAAACTTCAGAGTAGATTTTAAGCTATAAAGCCTTCAGGATTTTGGTCACTTCAGAGATCACCTCTGTGCATAATGTACTCCCATTGTAGAGATCATCAGTCGTGTCCAAGATGAACCTGTTCCTGGCTTTGATTTTGAGCCCACTCTCTTTCCTTTGCTGAGGCTGTCAAGGAGTAAGCCTGTGCTTATGGAGGACTTGCTTTGTAACACTGCATAAGTACCTCTAGCTACATTTTTAAATGCAAAAAACCCCAAAACACACCAAACAAACCCCCAAACCCTCAAAAAAACCCCCACCAAAAACCAGAAGGGAAAAGATAGTAATGCTATATAATCACTAAAATAACTAAATTGTACAGTTATTACTTTATTTGTATAGTCTTTATTCTCAATATACCTAAATAAATCATAAAATTCTAAAAATAAAATGGAGAATGAACCAAAGGTTATAGTGGTGAAGAAGATGCAACTGCGTGTAGAGTTCTAGTAAATGATCTATTTAATCCATGCTTAATTAAATAGCCCTGTTTCTTTAAGGAGCACATCTACATTTCTTTTTCTTTTTTGGGGGAAATAATATACCCACAGTAATAGTAACATTAATTGTTACATATATTCTATTAAACAGCAGCACTTCACTCTGTGAAATCCGTAAGTTTCTTAAGGTTTGTATTTCAAAGTGCTGAAACAGTCTGGCCATGCAGAATAACCTTGGGGCTGGATCTATCACAGGCAGCATTTAAATGCCCCAGTAGGAACCTGCGGCCCATATTTAGGGGCATGCACAAACTTTGGAAACTTAAAAAATCTCTTTACAACCATGGCCCTGGAATACTCAAGTAAATGAGTCAAAGAAGCACAGGATCTCTAGAGATCATCTAGTGCATCCTCCTGCTTAGAGCAGGCTCGGCTGAAGCAGGCTGCCCAGGGCTGTGCTCAGCTGCATTTTGAGTATCTCCATGGATGGAGATTCCACAACCTCTCTGGGCAATCTGCTTGAGTGTTTGACCACCACCACAGTAAAAATCGTTTTTCTTCTCTTTAAAAACTTCCTTGTATGTCCATTTGTGCCTATGGCCTCTTGTCCCTTCACTGAATGCCACTGAGGAGAGTCTGTTTACGTCTTCTTTATTCTCCCCAACTTCAGGTAGAGACATTGATAAAATCTCCCCGAGCCTTCTTTCCTCCAGCTGTCAGCCACTCCTCATGACAAATGCTCCAGTGCCTTGATGATATTTGTGGCTCTTCACTGGATTCGCTCCAGTAAATCCCTCTCTTTTCTGAACTGGGAACTCCAGAACTGGATCCAGCACTCCAGGTGGGTCTCAGCAGCGCTGAGTAGGGTGAAATGATCATCTGCCTTGACCAGCTGGCAATGCTCCTCCTGATGCAGTCCAGGATACTGCTGGCCGCCTTTGCTGCATGAGCACATTGCTGGCTCATGTTCAAGCTGGTGTTCACCAGGACTCCCATGTCCTTTTCTGTAAAGCCACTTCCGAGCTGGTTGGTCCCCAGACCTAGTCATGTATAGGGACATTACTCAGCAGGTACAGATTTCCTATTTCCCTTTGTTAAACTCCATGAGAGTCCTCTTGGCTGATGTCTCCAGCTTGTTGAGATCCCTCTAAATGGCAGCACAACCATCTGGTGTACCAGCTACTCCTCCCAGTCTTCAGCTCTCTGCAAACTTGCTGAGGGTGCACTCTGTTCCATTATCCAGGATCATTAATGAGGATGTTAAACATTACTGGCCCCAGCACTGGCCCCCAAGAGTACACCTTTAGGTACTGGCCTCCAGCTGGACTTTGTGCCACTGGTTATAATCCTTTGAGCCTGGTGTTTCAGCTGATTTTCAATCTGTGTCACTGTCCACTTGTCTAGTTAGCAGTTTGTTAGGGCGTATACTATGACAGCCAGCGATGAAAGACTTGCCAAAGTTAAGATGATTAACATTCTCTGTTCTTTCCTTGTCCACCAAGCCAGTAATTTCATCATAGGCAGCTATCAGGTTGGTCAGGCATGATTTTCCCTTCATAAATCCATACTGATGACTCCCAATCATCTTCATGTCCTTAATATATTTGGATATGGTTTCCAGAATGATTTGCTCCATCACCTTCCCGGATATCATGGTAAAGCTGACTGACCTGTAGTTCTCCACATCCTTCCTCCTTTTCTTCTTGAAGCTAGGCATGACATTTGTGTTGAACTTCCAGTCCTTTTCTGATCACTGTGACCTTTCAAAGGTACTTGAGATTGGCCTTGCAATGACATCTGCCAACTCCGTCAGCACTTGTGGATGCAGCCTGTTAGGACCCATGGACTTGTTTGCGTCCAATTTGTTTAAACATTTTGATCTTCTCTACTTAGGCTAAGTCTCCATTGCTCATTGGTCTCAATTCCTGAAAGCAAATCTTACTAGTAAAGACAGAGGTGAAGAAGGCATTGATCACCTCTGCCTTTTCCGTGTCCTTTGTTACCACCACCCCATGCAGCAGCAGGCCCACATTTCCTCTAGTCTTCCTTTTGCTGCTGATACACTTGCAGAAGTCTTGACAGTGCGGAGAGCTATTTAGCTCCTCACTTTTCTCTGAACTTTGCCAATGGACTTGTCCACTAGGAAAGTTCCCAGACAGAGAAAGAGAAGATGCTGTCATCCCATTTTTAACAAATATATAGGCAGTTCAGGCTGTTTCTTTGCTACGAAAGACTCAAATGCAGTCCCATTTTCTAAGAGGAATCTGGACCCACATTGATCCAGATTAATTCAGTAACTACTGGGCTAAAGCAAGTTCTCAGGGTCTCCTTTTGGAGCTTTATTAATTTTATTCAAAGCATTGAAATATTTATTAGAGCACCAAGTGGAATTTAAGTCTCCCTATTCCCTTTCCTGACAAATGAGTGCTGTCACTACTGGAGCACAGTCTCACTCATGTTCTCATTGCGACCTGTTGAATGTTTACTTATTGGTATAAAGTCCAATGGTTAGATTATATCCCCCTTATGAATCTAGCCCTTGACTACACAACGTGAAGTCTTCAGAAAGACAAAGTGCTAAAAGTATCTTGATTTTAACTTTAACTTGGGCACAGATGCAGAATGCAATTGTAATCCTACTTTAAAAATAGAATGATCCAACCACTAACTTCAGAAATGAATCCTTATGGCAACAATAACCATATTTGTTAAACCTAGCATTTATCTTTAACCTTTACTCCCACACACTTTTATAGCCATGGGCCCTGCCAGAGAGACATGACTGACACAGCAAAGTAGGAATAAGCAAAAGGGAAGCCAAGAGTCTTGACTTTAAAAGCAAAAGTTAGTGGAGACTCCAAATCTGAGTATATTTTATTCATCTAACAAAACATGTTTAAACACAAACGTTGGACGTAAAAAGAAAGCATGAGCAAACACAAACATAGTGCTAGAGATCACTTTAGGCAGAAGTTGCCTTCAATTAGTTTATTTTTATAAACAATACCATGGACTTTGAAAGATTGCTAATTCTGTAGTATAACACCATAATAACACTGTAATGAAACAAATTTGGATGGTAATCTCACATTTTTAACCCAATACATAACTGAAAATAGACCTGGTTTATCCATTTCATTACATCGTAGTTCTTCCTGTTACTGCTATTAGCCTGAACTGAGAACAAAAGTTACTCCAAGTTTAGTTGGAAAAAAGAACTTTGGAAATTAATTTTTACCAACAATTTTCTGGCAAAACATCTATCTGTCTGGCCTCAGAAGCATTCTGGAAACAGTGATGGAATGAGGTACTTCACACTGTTCTTGCAAGGGGGTTTCCCCTTGGTAACAAGGTGGTGTTTTGGCAACTTGCATGGTATTTGGCAATCATTTTCCCTAGACTGCCAGAGAGTATTCCCCCCTCCCCGCCCCACATTTTATGTGTGGAATACTCAAAGTGAAAAACAGGTGGGTCAGCCAAGATGACACAGTGATAGTAGTAACGCCAAGAAACAGAGACTGGACCTCCCCAGCTCCCAGCATCAGGCAAATCCTATGCCTGCCACCAAACAGCGCAAGTAAAACACACAGCTTCTCCTTTGCCCAGTTTTTCTCTGAAATAGAGAAATAAAGACTGGCTGATCCACAGATTCAGTGACTGACTATTGCTCTGATTTCATTTGGCTACTTTGTTATTAGTATTGTAACTGCCTAAGCAAAGAAACAGCAATGCATGCCTACACATCTTGAATATTCCATCTGTTGGATTTATTTGCTTGGTTAGAAGCTTGTTTTCTTACGATGGGAGGATGAAAGCAGCAGGACCCACAATCTAAGGCATCTCATAAAAATGGCACTTCACCAGCAGGAGTCAGGGTTGGGTCCCTTTTGCATTAATTTCTCTGCAAATGTGTGGATTTCCCCCCTAAACTCAAAGTGTATGGTAACATACTAAGACTCTTATTCATGGTCTCACACACACACACACACACACACACACACACACGTTATATGAAAGCAAATAAAGATAGTTGCAATTAATCAGAGAATGGACAAGTTCAGAAGGTACTTCACCAGCTACTGTATGGCCTACTGGATAGGACTTTAGCTAAGCTTGTAATACCACCTACAGCATTAAAAAGTCAGATATGCACATCTCTGATATCAAATTAATTGTTAAACAATTCAGCTTTAACAATAATAAGATTTTTCTCTAACGATCTGAATCTAAAATTACTACACACTGAATTATGGGGAAGAAAACAAAAATCAGTTCAGCATCCCACATGATCTGTTTGTTTTAAACAATAATGCATTCTGCTACATCTATTTTGGCACTTACTTGCTAACAGCAGATGTCTCTGTGCTGCAACCAATGTATCAAGCAAGAAAAGAGCTCCAATATTAAGTAAATGGTGAAAGTTGTTCCTAAATTTCTTTCCTTCTCCCATCTTTGGGTTGCTTTTTTTGTACCAGGATATTGTTTTCCTTTAATCTCTTTTATCTGTTTCCATTTCATGCTATAGTTATAGCTAAGACTGGCCACAAGTTAAACACTGAACCGCACTGGAATTTGATGTAGTGCCCATATTTTAAGACTTCCATTCTTCTATACCTAAAACACCTGAAGCAGGGGAAAAAAACCCTGCACATACTGTATATCCACCTCTCTGGCCAGGTTATAGAGGAATGTTTAGAGCATCCAGGTAGAGTGAGATATAAATATGTCATAGCAGAGCCTACTGTCCAAAGACCACTATGCTTTTTTTCTCCCCCTTTTGCTATTTATATTTTCACATTAAGTGTCTGAATATTTATCACAGTAGCTTTTGAATATCATTTTCTAAGGCACAGTATGCAGTTTGATGCTCCTCTCCTCTTTACAGCTTTCAACATCCCCCCTTTCCTTATTGCAGAGTGATCAAGAGGCTGACAGCAGTCTTTTTTTCCTCCTCTATGATTTATATCACAATAAAGACATAACTTCTCTTCATTTCCTAAAGTCATCCCTTAATGTTAGACATATTTCAGCCTCAGGACTGCTGAATCTTACTACAGGGAGAAAACAAGTCTAAGACTGATTTGTTATTCATCTTGAGAAATTTAGTCATATATTCACAATTGTCTTCTCCTTTTCTGCTAAAAATAAAATCAACCGTGTATGTATTTCTTTTCCAAAGAGATCTACATTATTTTTCATATTTTTCCAGAATTTCATATGCATATTTCCAACTCAGTCTGTTCCCTAAAGGGTTAATAACTAGCAAATGGACTTCCCCAGCTGGTTTTGTTCAAAGTGCCGTCATCCCGCTGAATTCGGTCAACATCTATCAGAAACAAAGACATCAAACAAAACATACTAGGCTTCAGTATTCTCTTGTGAAGTTTTGGCCTCTAGCCAGAAAATTTCATTATTTTCTATGTAAGCTTTATTTTTCTTTCCCTGACCAGCAGTTAGTGTGGATCAAAAGAACAATTGCTTTAAAATGCAGTCATAAGAATAATAAACACTGGCACTGACATAGCACTGTGCACCTTAGGTTAAGTTTTGGATCTGTTTTGGGTGCCCTTCTATTTGGGAACACGCTCCAATCTGGGCTTTCTGGGGGCTCCAGGTTTTTTCAGCATCCCGTGACCGTTCCTGTGTCTCCAGAGGCAGAAAACCTCCTAGCTGTGTTACGGCTCTGTTTAAACACCATTTCCAGAAACACTGAGGAATGTCCATGTCAGAATTAATTTTCTTCTTTCTGGTGTTTGTTATCCAAATGGATTAAATGCGTCCAATTTCAAAAAGGAAAATTTTAATGATTTTATGATCCTGGTAGAACTGGGATCAACCATTCCTGCCTGTTCTCACAGCTTATGGCTTTGCTTTGAGCAACATGGGCTTTACAGCCTATCCAGCAGCTCTTGAACCAGATTTGGCCACAGATATGTTCCAGCAGACCCACATGGAGCTAGGAAAAGATATTTGTAAGCCTGCCAAAAGCTGCCCTGTAAAGTCAGTCCTATCTCAGTGCCTCCAACCAGGCGGCTGCTGTGCAGGAAGTTGCCGTTTCCACTAACGCTACGGCAGAGGAGACATTGCCGCCTCCTGCACAGAAGTGAGGGCTGCTGCTTCTCCCAGCAGGCTGTCCCCAGCTGAGGTCCAGCTCTGCACCTGCTGGGGCAACTGAACCACTCAAAGGTACATCACAGAGACACCTTCAGAGGACAACCCAAGTAAACAGATCATCAGGTGTCTGATCAGCTGGGTCTGTGGTTTCTCTTGGGGGAAACCAAAACCAAAACCAAAGAGAGTTTATTAAAAAAAAAAACACAACAAACACAACAAAAAAAACAAACAAGTTTTTCTTTTTTGCATGTATCTTTTTATTTTTGTGTTTTTCATGTAGACAATCTGGGCCTTCACTTCCTTTACCTTGGATGTGTATTTTAGGTACCCAGGGCAGGTTGGGTGCCTGTGTCCCACTGGCAGCTGCAGCAGAGGAACTGGATGATTCAGCTTTTCTCATTTCAGAACTGTCTCTTTCTGTTCTGGGGCAGACCACAAATTTAACCAGAGGTGTTTCCCATATCCCAGTTGCATGGAAATTGTGTCCCCAGAGATGCTAAATTCTGGCTGTTGAACACGCGTGTGGGTCAGAAGGCTAGAAGCTAGCTCTGGGCTAGAAGGCAGTGGGATGATGTATCAGCAGTCCCACAAACACCAGTATTTTCAGGTCAAGCTTGCTTACTTTACTCAGGTTGAGCTGAAAGTGCCATCCAGCAGCATTGTGAATCTATTCCCCAGCAGTGGTGGTGGACTGATTTGTTTATTTCTAAATCACAGTTATCCAATTTAACAGTGCGCACTACCATTGAACATGACCCTACCACTTATGCTGGCTGCTTATTATTCCCATGGTTATCTATCACATATTTCCTGCTGTGGTATCAATCAGTTACTCTTTGTTGTAGTCTTCCCAACTAGTAGGAATAACTGATCCCTCTTCTCTTTACACTTTTGCTTTCACCAGCCATCAGCTTTCCCTTATCTTTCCTTCCACGAGCGTTTTCTTTCTGCTACATCAGAGCAAGTGTCCAAGCAACCTGTAAAAGTAGCTGCGGTTCACCCAACTTGCACTTTAAATTCTTTCAACCATGCAAGAATGCAGCAAATTTATATGTAAATAGCAATAGTTACAATGCAAATCATCAACCTGGACTAGATTCTGGAAGGTCAGAGGAGGATGGATGGTCAAGGACAAGGTGGAGAAGGGAGCCCGTATTTGCTTTCCTTTTCTCTTCCACAACTTAACTACACTGGGACACCCCGCCATACGGTGCATACACTCCAGAAGCACCATGTTCAGTGGGGCAAGGAACTCCAGGACCCTGCAGTGATAAAACTAAGGTCAGCTGTGTTCCCGAGTATGGCACATAGGGAAAAGCCACTCTGCTATTTATACTACAACTGTTTTCATAGAATCATAGAATGGTTTGGGTTGGAAGGGACCTTAAAGATCCTCTCATTCCAACCCCCCTGCCATGGACAGGGACATCTTCCACCAGACCCGGTTGCTCAAAGCTCCATCCAACCTGGCCTTGAACACCTCCAGGGACGGGGCATCCACAACTGCCCTGGGCAACCTCTTCCAGTGTCTTGCCACCCTCACAGTAAAGAATTTTTTCCTATTATCTAATATCAATCTATTGCCATTCAGCTTAAAGCCATTCCCCCTTGTCCTATTACTACATGGCCTTGTAAAGTCCCCCGGAAGGCTGCAGTAAGGTCTCCTTGGAGCCTTTTCTTCTCCAGGCCGAAGAACCCCAACTCTCTCAGCCTGTCTTCATAGGAGAGGTGCTCCAGCCCCCTGATCACCTTTGTGGCCCTCCTCTGGGCTTGCTTCAGCAGGTCTGTGTCCTTCTTATGCTGGAAGCTCCAGAGCTGAACGCAGTACTCCAGGTGGGGTCTCACAAGACCTGCTGGCCACGCTTCTTTTGATGCAGCGCAGGATTCGGTTGGCTTTCTGGTCTGCAAGTGCACATTGCCAGGCCACGCTGAGCTCCTCATCCACAGACTCAAGTCTTTCTCCTCAGGGCTGCTTTCAATCCGTTCTCCACCAGCCCGTGGCTTGTGCTTGGCATTGCCCCAACCCATGTGCAGGACAGACTGACCAGCCTGTAGTTTCCCTGGTCTTCCTTATTTCCCTTTTTAAAAATGGGGGTTACGTTTCCCCTTTTTGAGTGTGTGGGAACTTCACTGGATTGCCATGACTTCTCAAATGTGATGGGCAGCAACTCAGTCACTTCATCTACTGGTTCCCTCAGGACCCACAGATGTGTCTCATCAGGCTCCACAGACATGTGAACCTTCAGGTTCCTCAGATGATCTCAAACCTGACCTTCTCCTACAGTGGGTGGCTCTTCATTGTCCCAGATCCTGCCTTTGCCTTCTGTGACTTGGGCTGTATGGCTGGAGCACTTGCTGGTGAAGACTGAGGCAAAAAAGTCATTGAGTGCCTCAGCCTTCTCCAAGTCCTGGGTAACCAGGTGTCTGATTTCCTTCTGGAGAGGGCTCACATTTCCCCTAGTCTTCCTTTTATCACTGACATACTTATAGAAGCTTTGCTTGTTGCCCTTGATGTCCCCAGCCACCTTTAATTCTATCAGGGCTTTAGCTTTCTTAACCTGCTGCTTGGACAATTTCTCTGTATTCCTTCCAGGGTACCTGTCCTTGTTTCCACCCTCTCTAGCCATCCTTTTTGTGTTTGAGGTTGCCCAGGAGCTCCTTGTTTATCCATGTAGGCCTCCTGGTATTTTTGCCTGACTTATCTTTGTTGGGACGCATCACTCCTGAGCTTGGAGGAGGTGATCTTTGAATATTAACCAGCTTTCTTGGGCCCCTCTTTCTCAGGACTTTATCCCTTTATCTTCATGGCAGATCCCTGAAGAGGCCAAAGTCTGCTCTCCTGAAGCCCATGGTAGTGATCTTTCTGTGTGCCCTCATCACTGCCCTAAGGATCTTGAACTCCACCATTTTGTGGTCACTACAGCCAAGGCTGCCCTTGAGCTTCACATTCCCCACCAGCCCCTCCTTGTGGGTGAGAACAAGATCCAGCCTAGCATCTCTCCTTGTTGGCTCCTCTAGCACTTGGAGAAGGAGGTTATCATCAATGCATTCCAGGAACCTCCTGGATTGCTTGTGCCCTGGTGTGTTGTCCCTCCAACAAATATCAGGGTGGCTGAAGTCCTCCATGAGGACCAGGGCTTGTGAACAAGAGGCTGCTCTTACTGGTCTGTAGAGGGCCTCATCTGCTCGGTCTTCCTAGTTGGGCAGCCCATAGCAGACCCCCACCATAATGTCACCTGTCCCTACCCTCCCTTCAATCCTGACCCATAACCTCTCAGTCAGCTTCTCGTCCATCCCCAGGTGGAGCTCCATGCACTCCAGCTGGTCACTGACACGGAGGGCAACACTCCCTCCTCATCTCCTCTGCCTTTTCTTCCTAAAGAGCCTGTATCTTTCTATCCCAACACTCCAGCCATAGGAGCCATCCCACCATGTCACAGTGAGGCCAGTAAGATCACAGCCCTGCAGGCATGTGCACATCTCTAACTCCTCTGGTTTACGCCCCATGCTACATGCGTTTGCATAGAGGCATTTAATTTGGGCACCAATGAATCGGACTCACTGGCTGGAGTTTCTCTGTGCTGCAAATGTGTGCATTTTAAAGGGTAAAGTGGTTGCTCCTTCTGTAGGTATTCTATTAATCTGTCCTTTCCAAATGGAAAGCCTCCTGGAACTGTTCTGATGCATTTCCACATTTTACTGAATGGTACCTTACATTTTTTATAGCCACAATGTGTCCCATTTGTTTATAGCCACAATGTGTCCTATATGTATGACTCCATCTTCAGTATTTGCTTTTGAAACAATATTTAAAGTAATTCAATTTGCCTATCTACATAATTTTCATCCCACAGGACTAGCAGGACACGATGTGCAGCAGCACAAACATTACCTTCTTACCTTTTCAGAAAGAAACCTTCTGATATTCTTCAGTATTAAATACCAGAAAAAATAATGCCTATGTCAAGTAAGCATTTAGGTAGGTGTCAGACTTCACATACGTAACAGGTAAGCCTGCTAGCAGCAGCAGAAACTTCCAAAAGAAACCAGTACAGATAAACCAGAGTTATGCGTAACCTGTGCTAGGACCATAACAAATGAAGCCTTCCACGACTTCTTAGAACGTTCTTTTACTTTGTACTAAATGTTTATGTATTCCAGTTCATTGGCAATAAGCAGCGTTAGGGATTCTGCTTGCATACCTGAATGAACGTGGGGAGCATCAAGCTTTGGGATGGAGTCCCAAATCCAGCGTCAGTGAAGCCATGCAGCCCAAAACTGCTGATGAGGGAGTCTGTCCTTGACCAGCTCCGTGCAAACCTGCTTTTGGCTTCCAGCAAGGGCTTTCCAGGGGCTTCTCACCTGTAACACACGCAAAGGTTAGGGGACAAAGAAGTGGCAAAGCAGATTTAATCAGGTTATGGCTGCGTTCAGAGGCCTAAGATCACGCTTTAAAACAAATGACCCAAATAAATAGCTTCAAAAGAAGAATGTACTTGATAGGATCATTTTCAGTATTCACTAAAAAACTAAAAGAAAAAATACAGAGGGTTTTTTGTGCAGCATAAATGGAAACTTTTAATTTCTTAAGATGCACATCCATCTATAAAAATCTGAAAAGATACAGGGATAGTTTTGTTTTTCCAGTGTATGGTCTGAGCCATTGACCCAGCTATTGCATTCTACTGGTCAACCCAGAGGCAGTGGGGTGGCCTTCCAGCACCCCGCGACTGCCATCAGCTGCGCACTGGCCGCCCTGTGGGATGTGGGTTGTCAGTTGGGTCTTTACGTGCGTGATTCAGAGAAAAAGCCTTCCCTCTTTTCCTGTGCTGGCATGTGGAGGACAACAGCTTTTAGCCCGCTATGCATGTCAAGATTTATCTTGCATCTACAAGTTTAGCTGCTGTTCTCACTAAAACTATGTTTTGAAGCCTTTACTTCTGAGAACGGCAGCGAAGATTTAGTCTGTCAGCTGTGGTTGAGAAAAGAGTAGGATTTGTTACAATAGCAACGAGCCGACAAACAAAAATAAGCATCAGAAATAAAGACAATGGTGGTAGAAGCAGCTTTGCTATTATCTAGCGGTGCACTTTTGGAAATGATTGCAGTTGAGAATCACTCTAGTGGTTATAAATTACCACAGTGTTAGTTGTGAGCACGGCGGCAGGCTGGGTCTAGTACGCTTCCTTGGGCGACGGCAGCGGCTTTGTCACAGAAGGATCGGGAAAGTCTGGAAAAGCTGCAGTATAAGGAAACAAGATTATAAAAAGTAAGACTTTCAAGTGAGGCTTTAGTACAAAATGATTCTCAATGTCCTTTTTTTTATGGTTAAGTTTCTAAGATTAGAATCCAAATCACGGCCATCCTGCGTAAAGATATTGGAAACAGAAAGGGATCAGAAACTCTTACGGTCTGAGCAACTTACAGAATAAATTGAGAGAAGGAGAAACTAAATCTGCTTTCAGCAGTGCTATGGAATGATTGCTTATGCAATGGATGCCTAAAATGTCTAATAATTTTAATTTCTATGTCTTCATTTTCCTTTTTGCCATGTAAATTAATAAATAAATGCCTGCATTGATATAGTCAAGAAATAAAACTTTAAAACAAATGCGTTTACAATAAAGAGACCTGGCTGAAGCATTTTCTGTGGATTACCTTTCCATCAAAGGGATCAGAACAAAAACATACCATGCAGATACATTTACTTATTTATTTAGTACTCAGGAACCCACGTGGATTTTCCCATCACTCACCAAACAAAAGAAAACCCCACAGACCAACGTAAGGACTTGCATTATCCCATTCTGAGCATTTCAGTGCATCCCATGAAAGCTGTTGAGAGTGAACACTGAGACTCAGAAAGCCATCGTAACACAGCTTTGTAATGTTGTGGCCATGGCTAAGAACTGACACTGATATTTGCAGTCCTGCGACTTGGGAGTTTTGCTGCTTGTATAATTAAACTTCTAAAGGATCCGGAGAAGATCCCTCTGATCTCGCACAGCTCATTTTTCAGCCCTGTGTGTACCACTACCATCTACTGGCCTAACCGAGACTGACTGTTTTCCAAGCACCAAGAGCAACCATAATTCACGTCACCTCAGAACACCTAACGCCAGTCAATTTGCTCCTGATGGTTACTTACACGAGGGCTGCATCAGATTGTAAGAGACCAGCACTGGCCTGCAGGGGTTTAAAACCAACATTCCAGTGATTACCAAAGGAAATATTTTATTATTATAGCTCAAGAAGAGGCTTTTTTCTTTTTTTTTTAGCTGACAATTCAGAGCCTAGTTGCTGAATGTGCAATTTAGCTTTTAACCAAAAAATTCTGCTTATATACAAATGCCCTGGAGGAAAGGTATGCCACAGATTTCATTACAGTGGGTTTATTATTACACGAGACTGAGGATGCCTGTTACTACACTAAGAGAGAGGCAACATGATGAAAAAAAAATAGCGGGGGCTAAATTAAACAGGAATTTGTGCGATGCTGCCCTGGGAACCAAAGCTGGTCAAGTCTCTCAGAGTGTGAGGAAACCTTCTGTTCCCTACACTCCCTCTGGAGTGTACTGCGCAGATTTCAAGTGGCCCCATAGCTCCTTCCTTGTCGCGACCCAGCCACAAACTGTGTCTGTGACGAGAGGAGTATCCCTACGCAAAGAAAGGCAGCACTGCACCCAGGAGAGGCACAGCTAGAAAGGGCTGCATAGGTATCATGTTGCCCACTTACAGCCTTGTGCCACAACCCTTCGCTCTGCCGGGTCATGCTGGACATCTCCGCCATGCATACGTCCCCATTGCAGGCTCCAGTCCAGTTGGGATGTGACAGTTGCACCAGGCATCTCCTTCCCTGGGACTACTTTCCCAAGGACTGCTAAAGGGATCAGGAGGTAAATTTTCTCCTGGAATACAGTCTGCAAAAATAAGCACATGGATTTTTTCCAAACCCTAATATCTGGCAGACATGCTTGTCAGATGTTGGTCTGAATGTATCTATCTCTGATGGGGATACCCTTCCATCCCCCAAGCATGGAGGTGCTATGAAAACATCTAACGCTTCCCTTTCAGTAAACACATGCGAAGAGGCTAGCACAGCAGAGGAAACCACCAACATTCATTTGCCAGCTCAGGCTCTGGTGAACCTAGTTCTTGGGCATGGGAAGCACTTCGGTGTATCTCTGCAATGTTTGTGGCAGAAATGAACGGGCTCCCACACAACACAGCCTCCACAGTCCAGCAGGAAAACTCCTCCAGCCCATCACTCATCCCTGGTGCCCCAGCTCCCAGGGCTGCAGGGAACAGGCAATAGGCTGGAAGAATATCTGTGCATCATCGCCATGCTCCCATCCATCATCCTCACTAATGGTGCTGTGGCTCCTTCCTCCTCTCCGCACCTTATGCACACACGTCCTGGGGCATCCTCATCCACACCTTGGGAAACGCTGGGACCACCACGTGTGTGGAGACTGTCTGCAGTGCCCAGGTCTAGGTCCAGCCATGTAGCCAGAGAGCAGGCTGGTGCAGCTGTCCCTCTCCTACCAGGATGACCTGGTGTGAAGCCTGGGGACTGCTGTTACGAGACACTAAAGCCTGGCAACTAATTAAAGCTGGGGAAAGATTCAGGAAGAAGAATTACAGCACAGAAAATTACTATTCACGCTTTAATCTTCCAGTTGAAATAATACAGTGAATCTCACGGCCGATATCATCAAGGTCAGCAGTAAAAAGAGTCTCCACATACTCCGTTCGGGAACAGTATGGAAGGACCTCTGATTAAGGGAAAACGAATGAAAGCTATGGGTAACAAAATCCAGAATGAAGACTAGAAACAATCAGTGATTACACTCTTGAGTGAGTAATACCTGCAATTATAAAAGTTAAATGATAAAAGACTTAAAAATAAATATTTAAGGATCTGTTCCCTCAAACCCCTTTCAAAGTAGGAAGAAAACACCGCTTGAACTATTTTTCCCTTAATGCAAGATCATCTACATCGGAGTCGATGTTATAATCAATGATCACTATTTTGAGGGTAGGGTTATTTATTATACCACAGCCCTTCAAATATATTTAAAAGATTACAACATACCTCAAGGAAAATTGATTAAATGCTTATGTCAAGTTTTCTGGAAAAAAAATACACCTTCATTAACCACATCAAAATGCGACAAGAGCCTGCATAACTGGTATAACAGCATCATAGTCTGATAAATACATGTCCTTGGAGATGACACGGCTTGCTCTAGCAAACAAAAAGCACCTTGCCAAGCCACTGTGCTTGCTGGTGCTGCAGGAAGGCAGCTTCTACACACTTGTCAGTGAATGGGATGAAAGGGATTTGTTGGTGTAAGTTCCTCCAACTGTAGTTTAAATAGGCGACATTCTCATGGGGAAGGGAGAGATGGTCACACCCTTTTTTCTTCCTTTTCTTTTGGTGGTAAAGAAGCTATCACAGTTCATACATATCAACAGCAGATTATTTGGGGATTGCACTCAAAAGATGCAGTACACAAATTCTGATAGTGGACTTCACGTAAAAACAGTCCCATAGACAAATCTAGAGGACTAAACGTTTGAGTTTCTAAAACATTACTGAACACTAATGTATGGGGTCAAGCCATTAGACAAAATATACACAGAAAAGCTGTTTATATTTTATATGATGGAAAAAATCTCAGATTAGAGAACTTGTGATAGCTACACCCATAGAGGTTATTTGAAACAGTAAATTGAAAATAATATTGGCATCAAAATCATCTGCAGCCTCTTTGACATTTTGAATGGTTCTGTAAACCAGCACAGAAATAGTCTATGTAATAACAATTTTTTAAAATAGCCCTATACATAATCATGACAAGAACAGGCAATTTTTGTTTCTAGAATTGGCCATGTGAAATCTAACTAAAAGGCAGTCATACATTCCTGTGCACATGCACAAATAGTGTGTAAAAACATTTCAGTTGGCCTTGGCTGCTTGCTTAATTCTGAGGAACATACCTCCTCTGTCTTAGGGCTTTTGCAAAATTGTTACAATGAGTCATCTTAAAACAAACAAACCAACAAACCTAACAATAACTGCAGCCCTTTGCAGCAGCTTTAAGAGATGACTGAAGGCACAGTAAATCCATTCCAAAGTAACTTGTCGTGACTAACCATTTGTTTTTCCATGCTGCAATAAAAACAAAAAATAAAATCCCTGAAAATCTCCCGGGTATTTTCAGAGGCGTGGGTGGAGGACTGGTTAGGGTGGTGGAAGTCCCACGGAGAGCAGGCGATGCTATCCCGGGCCCCTGTAACTGAGGTAGTGCAGAGACCCGCGCCGGGTCCTTCACAGCCGCCAGCCTGCAGCCCAGCTGGCCTGTGGAATCATCTCCTTCATTAGCACCTTCGTACAAACGCTGAAAGTGAAAAGTGTCCTGAGGGTCTGCTACATGGGGTTATAGGACTATAGCACCCTTTGGGAACAGCAATGTGGCTCCCTCACACATTGTCCTTAGCTGCCGAGAGCAGGGTCTCAGAGGAGCATACATGAATACTGCAGAAATACTGTAGGTGAACAGTAAAACAATTTATTACCATAACTTCAGCAAGATTTATAAGAGGTTGTTTTCCTTGAACAGATACTGCCCAAAAATATCTTTAAATGAGGTTGATGGCATTCCATTTCTAAAATAACTCAGGTGAGAGATCACACGGTTAAATCATTAACAGGCTGCTGGATGCATCTCAAATATATTAACTTCAGGATGACAAAGCCCATATGCCATTATATCGCTAGACTAATTTATTTTCTAATGTGAACTAAGCATCGTGGGTCAAACCACCAGAACTCTGGCACTCCCAAGTCAAAAGTGATTTCACTGGAAATCTGCCTGGCAAGAATCCTCTGTCTGAAAAAATAACTGTTCAGTTTGCAGAAGGAATGGCTATTAAGAAAAAAACCCCTACCCCATAAATCTCGGAAAATGTTTTAGAGCTCCTAAATTCAAGGCCAAATTCTAATGCTGGCTCATGAGCAGATTCTGCGACGTAAAAAAACCAAAACACAAAAGCCCAAATGTCCATGAAGGAAAAAGTTGCATGAAAATGCCCATGGCTGTGGGGCCTCAGACACGACTGCTCCATGTGAGAGGCTGGAGGTTTATGGTGTGGGAGTATTTTCAGTTCCTGGCTTGTCCCCGAGAAGACAATTTTTCCATGGTTCTGCCTTGTGTCCTCACCTCATCCTGCCACAAAGCAAAAGCTCTCCAGGGTAGGGAGCCCCTGTGGCATTCACACCAATGGCTACAAGGCTTCCTCTGAACACGGGTGCCCCAAGGGACTCCCGAGAAGATCACAGAGTTTCACACAGAAGACAATGACCACTTGCTACTTTTGATGAATTAATTGTCGTCACTTCTCTCAAAATCAGAAATGAGGATGCTTTCTTCCAGAGCAGGAACATCAGCGTTAATCTGTGGCAAATAGGCATTTCTGACCCACAGTATCCTGCGGAAGAGCTGGTTATTCTGTTTGTGCAGGCACCACAGAAACAGGGAAATGGCAGCCAACATCACCAGCGTCACGAGAACAGCCAGAGCCACAAGCCCACGGTATGATGCTATAAGGGAAGGACAGAAATTGTTACTAAGCAGATATAGCTATAATTATAGATAACTCTAAATATAAACATACAGATGTTTTATGGAAAACATTATTACTCCTTATAAGTCACGCATTTTAAATTATAGGTTTAACAGTGAAAAATGTTACTTCACAAAGTATTGGCTCAAAATGTGTTATTACTGCTTCTAAAAAAAAATTAAGAAAGTATAGAAGGAACTTACCTTTTTCAGAGGGTTCTGTTGCATTGATATCTGAAATAGAACCCAGAACTGTCATAAAATTACCCACAGAGCTAACAAAAGTTGCTATATATACTCACTGTAAAATTGATACCGAGAAGATAACCTACCCAAAGCCATGCAAGGGCAGGCTGTTCTTTGTTTAATTGGAACCATGTCAATGGGATTCCAACTGGCCAAGTTAAACTTGACCTAACCTGTTAGCTAAAATCCCTTACATTTGGCGGAACATATTAATTGACATTTGGGCAAGGATGAACAGCACTATTTAAACCCACTTTTTAAAGCAGAAATGCAGAAGCGGGACTGTGCAGCAGCAGATTAACCTAGCGGCTGAGTCCAACAGTGACTCAGGCATTTTGGGTGGACTCTGGAAACACTTCAGCTCTCTCACAGACCCACGTTCCTACTGACACGGTGTCCGTGCAGCTCTCCCAGGCTGCACCTGCCCATGCTGTGAGGTCTGTGGGTCAGCCTGGTGGTCTGCACATGGCTCGCCCATACAACGGAAAGTCATACCGCAGTCAGCGATAACACAACAGCTGCCCAGGCTCCTCAAAAGAAAGTTACCTTGGCTGACTGGGTTTTTTGTAAGTATTTTTTCTAATCCCAAGGGACAGAATTATTTAAATGAAAACCAAGAGCAAGTAAACAAGCAACAAGGAACATTTTAAACAATGGTTATAAGGACACAACCACCTTCTTTCATGGAAGCACATACCTGCATCCATTTTACATACAAAACCTTTTTTTTCTCTGCATGGAGATAATTGCCAGACTCCATCTGTGGTCCTCAGGCTGATACAAAAATTCCCTTTGAGATGATCAAATTCAGGCTCCCTGATGCCCCAGTTAGAATAATTTAAGGGAGAACCATCAAGCCAGGAGATTGTCTCATCTAAGGGCATAAGTTATAAATCATTATAAAATAGCATAGTATTTTGATAAATATCTCTGTTTCAGTTGCACTTACCCTCACATAAAAAAAAATACTGTACTTCGTCTGCTTGGCCACTATATTACCTTTTTTTTTCCTTGCAGGATTTATAAACAACCTACGCATTTGACACAGAAGGTGGCCTGTAGTGCTTCTTTAAGAACAAAGGGATTCACATGCATGCATACATAATGAGTTTTCAGAATACTAACAAGTAACGATTACAGAAAGCTTGGCTGATTTTACTGCATCATAAACAGGTCATAAGCAGTGAAAAAAAATCTCAAAAAGTAACAAGGGTTTTGGAAGATAGGTACACTAACATTAAAATGACAAAAAAAACAAACCAGGTTCTTACAAACAGTTCTCTTCCACTCAAAACTTACTCTCTGTAACAAGCAGGATGTTCAACCAAACCATTTGCACTGAATAACCAAAACTGTGCAATTCTTCCAAAATGAAGGCATTTTCATCTTCATCTTGAATAGTCAGAAGATTTGATCCTATAAATTAAACACAGAACAAATTTTCAAACAATCCATGTGATTAAAATAAAACATTGCATTTCAAAAAGTTAGTATTATAAGCCTTAACTGAAAACCTTGAGAAGTCTGGTTATGCATTGTAAGTTCTTAAATTTGCAATTAACAGTTTTATATCATGCTGAACATTTTCACGTTCTTACATGATTCTAAAACAAGTTTGAAGGGGAAAAAATAATTTTATGTGTATTTTCAGAAATCAGTATTTTCACAAGGAAAGGAACAACAGTTTCATAGTTGGCTTATGAGCTTCACTATCGTTATCATGAACTAGAGAAAACACACGACATTATTTCAGCCAGTTCAGAAAACACGTATTTTTTTTAAGATATTAGGAAGATATTTTGCAGCTACAAAATAATCACTTACTTTGATTTTTGCAGACTTCATATGCAGTATCAAAACTTGTGCCCTGCAGAACTGTGGAAAAGCTGTAGCAACTGTTTTTGAATTTGATCCAGGGAACAGTTTTTTCTGAACATAAGCCTTTATAGGCAGTAAGTTTCTTTTCTGTGATAGAAATAACAGCACGGGTTTATTGGCACAACATACACATTAATATAACATTCCACGTGCAGTTTTGCAGTAATGCTAATAAACACATTATTGGGTTATGCCTCTATTTTTCAAAGTGAAAATTTAGTATATATTTGTATTGGAAGAGTAAAGCTGGTTTTACTTCTGATCAGAAGCCTTGCTTGATTGCAACAGCAAATCAGGACAATCTAACTGGTACTGATGTGCAGAGGGTGCTGTGAGCAAAGTACAGATCAGAGCATTCCAGGCTGCCCAGCATCTCCCAGAGGGCTGGGGATTTCCAAGGACTGCAGAGATTCTCTCCTTTAAGCCACAGAGGTAACTTGTGCCAAATACCACGGCACAGAGGAGAGCTTCCCACCGTAAGCAGCTGCCAGCCCCCCTGGAGTGCAATGTGCTGCAGCAAAGAGACCCTCTGACTCAGGCCAACCCTACAAGCTCATTTTGTGATACCCAGCATCACTTCCCAGTAGATTCAGCTACGTTACCTATAGTCTCACAAGCCTCCTACTTTGCTACAAAACACATTTTTTAAAAATTAAGTAAACCTTAGGCTATATATGATTACATAACATGACAAACACATTGGAAAAATCAGTCAGCTTCATGACAAAACTACGATCAAGAATAATTTTTGTCGTGAAGGATTCCAAAATAGCTTCCTTCTCAACAGGTCCAAAAGCTGTAATAAATGCAGGCAAACCCCTGGTGACCAATACCACTAAATAGGAACTCTTTTGAGAACTGGATGCTGCCAAAGACCGCAGTCTTGCACTGAATGCAGTTCCAGACCTGAATTCTAGATTCAGATGAAGCCCAGGTAATCGACAGAGTATTGCAGGAAACTCAACATATTTTAGGATACAGGAAAATATTCTTATCTTTACAACAAAAAAAGTTGCAAAATAAACTTTTATGTGCAACCAGTGAAAATATGCCTCTGATTTTTCATTTTGCTCTAAATGCTTCCCTTCTCCCATCCCCCAGTTAACTGTGGCTAACCGAATTTATTTCCCTTCAAGCTAGGTTATTAGCAATCATCATTTTTCAAAGATAATACAGTGTTCACTGAGGAGACATGTTAGGTAATCTTCCTGTTCCTTTTCTATTGTGAAAGTTCTCTTTCCGTTCTTTTATGGACCAGACCTGATGACAAATAATTTAGGGGGGAAAATGGTTTCACAAATAGAAGACAAAGCAAGGAAATGCCAGAAATATACTTCAGTTTTGAATAATACTATCATCATTGCTCAACCTCAAGCCAATTAATTTCCTTTCATACACTTCCACTGCCAATACACACATTTGGAGCTGCAAGGATCTCATATAACGGTTAACTCTGACTTACTGGGTGGCACATGGCAAACTGCTCCTTGCAGAAGTCGTTCACAGTTGGCACTCCTCCAGTGCCCCGAAGTATCCATGTAAACACAGCTACCAAAGGCCTGGGACTCGTCATCTTCCCAGAAGGTAAACAAAGACCTAGTCCCATCTGACCATTCAAAGTTAAGCCCGTTCTGCCAAAACAAATTTCAGATTATCTTTCCAATATGCTTTAGCACCACACAAGTTCATCTTCTCCTGGTGGCATTCTCACCAGGTATTACAGAATGTCTTTTACTTTTCCAAAGGCTGGGTAGATCCAGAAGGATCTACAAAAGGCAGATCCCAAGGATCCTCCCAACTTACTTCTGGGAGACCACACACTACATCTAACCTGCTGTTTTCAGCAAGTGGTTATTTGGGCCGTTGAGACACTACAAATGAAACAACATCACTTCAATGCTGAAACTACAAGAGACTTTTTGTTGGTTTTTTAAATGTTTTCTATGGCTTTTAGTTTTCATTAGTCATAGCACCAAAGCGGCTCTCATTAGACTTATACATTAGGTTGCAAAAAAATGGTTAGGGCTCAAGCTTCCCAGGACTTCCCGTGACTTCAAATGAACGACACAGCTCATTAGCTTGTTATCGGAAAAACTCCATGGCAGTATCACATTCACAGCCAGGGAGTGCACTACGTACATCCGAAGTGAACAGCCCAATCCAGTGGTTGTAGCCCAGCTGATTCACAATGACCGTGAGGAAAGATTGGTGATACTGGTCCGTAATGCTGACCAACTCTGCCCCATTTGCCATGCAGGTTTTCAAAGCTGAAGACCATGTAAAATTCCCACGTATTAATTTATACATTCTGTTTCCATATTCTAAAGTATCTGGCACAGGGTACATTTCAGATGCATTGATGACATGTCTGGATGTGTCTGTTATTAAACAGAAAGAAAGGATTTATTTATTTTTTAACACAGATTGAACATAGCAGAATAGCTCCTAAAAAATCAGAACTATCCTTAAAAACAAATCTAAAAATTGCAAACTCCTTGGTTTCAGGAAGGCATTGTAAGCTTTAACAAGAAAAAGACAATGACTACTAGAGCAGGATCTGAAATTCCATCACAGCACAAAACTCATCACAGGAGTGAATGAGTTTAATGTATCTCACACACACACAAAAAAACCAAACAACAAAAAAAAACCCCCAAAACCCTGGATGGAGTTAGTTCCACTGACTGGATCTTTGAAGATCTGTAAGAAATCATCTGGGATCTAGACGTATCCCAAACGTCCAATAGTAGTGGGCTGCAGAGTGCTCTTATCCCAGATACCGCGCATGTAATTTAGATTATGAAAAATAATGGGTCAAAAAAGGGGTAATTTCCAAGTTCAGTTTACAGCAGAAAGCCTGACCTCACAAGTGATTATACTGGCACAACTGAGAGGATGAAAAACTTTTGCTTATGGTACAACTGCGTGCTCGGGAGCTTCCTGAGCTCATCTGTACAATCCCCGAGCCAACGCAGAGAGGATCACAGTATTGGCACTTAAAGAGAAATCTTTAAGTGCATGGAGACTTAAATCTGTTTTTGATGATAAACTAACATATCAATGTCCAAAACAATGAAAGGAAGAAGCGGAGTTTTTAGATTTAAGAAATATAAAAAGGTAGAGCCTTCCATAAGAAAAAAAATGAAGAGGCAGAGACCATCTGCACCCCAGCCCAGTCTGTGATGCTGCTGCGCTTGCTTTTCTAGAGGAGGCAAATGCCTTTGCTAATGTGTATGAATGCTCACAGTATACTTTAAACAAGGCTGTTAAAGCAATACCTCAGCTTTAATCCCCTTTGTCAGTTTGGATAAGTTACTTCTGTCTGTAAAACTCTGTGATTACAAAATGAAGTGGTTACTCTGCTATGAGGTGGAGTGGTTTTAGAATTGGTTCCCATTATGACTAAGAGAGGAGTGTTAACAAGCATATTAAAATAGTACACATTTATTATTTGTCATTCACAAATCATTTACAATTAGAAATTTCTAATCAATAAAAAGTTATGCTCTTGAGCTAACTGAAGCACTCTATTTTGCTCCAGCTTTCAGTGTGTGTCACTGTTTAAGAAAAGGCAGGAAGTGCAGGAAAATCCCAACTCAAGCATCCCTAAGAGATCAGAGTCCAGTTCAGCTCTCCTGCTGGTGTATTTCATTTTAGCCTCCTACAGAGAATAATTCAAAAAAGGGAAGATGGGATGCAGGCAGGATAGCAGAAGCAAAGCACCATCTCATCTTCCCAGGAGCTGACACATTTGTTTGGACATTTGAGCAAATTTAGCAGTTCACTACTGCCAGCAAGAGGCTGTCCCACCTCTCCCTTCCTTGCTCCTCTGCTCTTCCAGCTCACATACCCATGCACAGGTCTGGCACCTGCCTGACCCTGCATTGGGCTGATGCAGCCTGGAAAAACGGCACAAAATGACATCAGCTGAAGGCAGGGGGCAAGTAGGGGGAAAGGGGAAAAGACCAGAGTGTTTTCTGCTGAATTAGCAAGCTGAGCTGCTCAATGGTTTGGGAGCGTGCCGTGGGTGTCACAGCAGGGAGGCAGGACTGCCCCCCTCACCCCCAGGAACACCCTGCTGCGCATGGGGCAGGCGGGCAGCACCGAGCCCAAGGCACAGCGCAGCCCCCCCATCACCACGGTGCTTTGGCCAGGGCCCATCGGCCACTCTCACGTGCACCTGACCAGGGAACATGGGAGGGTCCTGGTCACCCACTGCAGCCCCATCCCTCCCCAGGCACCCTGCAGCCTGGCCGGGGGCAGCGGCTCTCCTTCCTGCCTCTTAATGCCTTTGCCATCTGTCTGAAGCAGCAGCAAGGGTTAAAAAATAAACACTGGGGAGGTAAACTAAACAAACCAGCAGGAAAATGCATGCATTTATTTTTTCTACACTACGTGTAGGATTACTCCAGCACTAATCAATGATGTCAAATACAGCTATGGTTTGCTAAAGCCACATGTGAGCGCTGCCCAAAGCTTGTATTTGTTTATTCTACCTCTCAACTCACTCTCCCTGCCTGCCAGGCAGCCAGCAGGAGGGGATTGTCTCTTTAGACCCAGGGTTTAACTAAGTGGTGCTATATAAAGCTGAGCCATATAAAACCACCCTCGCAGTAAGCAGGCACCCAAGGACACTCCCTACAGGCTCAGATCACTTCCCTCCTTTGCTTTAGGGTTAATAATTTGTCGCTGGTCTATTTTGGTAACATGTGCTGGCAGCTTCCCGCTGGCAGCCCCTGGGATGGGGCTCCCAAGCTGCCTGAGCGCCCCAGGGAAGCCAGCGGCTCCCGATGTGGGAGGCAGCGCCAGAGCGTGGCTTGAGGAAACCAAACAACGCGTGTGCCCCACAAAAGCTTTGTGCTTCAGGCAAGTGAACTTCACGGTAACAGAACTACAGAAGCGTGAAAAGAAAAGCCAAACTCTATTTGATCAGCCAGTTGGTCCGCACTGTTCACATTCCTCGAGTCTGATCCAATATTGCAAGTTGTGTCCTCCCCCATCAAATAAAACTAGAAAAATCATATTTTAATCAAAAATAGCCTCAGTTTTGCCTTTTGTGATTTTGTGTGGTTACTCTGCTGCCATGACAGACACATGAAATTTCATCTCTATTCCTGATTCTGATACGCAACAGAAAGCTCAGTTAGAAAGAGAACTTAATAACAGAACATTTTTTTAGAAATTACTTCTACATCACAGCTATTGATTTATTAAATAGTGAAAAGCTAGACTATCTAAATATCAAACTATCTTAGAAAACTTTTATGTTCCTGGTTTTACAGACTCCTATAGCAAGCTGCTTCTAGATGACAATAAAGATTAATTCGTTATAGTAAGAAAAGAGAATAGAAGCAAAGCAAAATAAAACCTTACCCTGAGTCTTTTGGCAGACAAATCCATAATTTTTCTGACAGTTTTCTAAGTACCATTTTCCCGTAAAATAAAAATTAGGGTTATTTGATACCAGTGTACATAGCGGAAGTTGATCTTGAATGTTTGCACTGTTATACCGCTGTCTCTGCAATCAACATCGAAACTTACATTAATTTAAAAAGACACTGTGTAAAACAATGCATAATCATTACATTAAATTTAGAAGAATAATTACCTGAAAGTCACTATTACAAGTATTTAGGTGGAACAATGAAGGCTCCCACATACACAACCTGAAGCAATAACCTCGCAATAAAAAGGTCACAAGCTTTCACTCAAACTAAAATACTAAGCCCAATATAGACTAACATGGCATAAACCAACATACTAAAATGCAAAATTTATAATCTTACTCCTAAACATTGTTCAGCCCCAGCATACGATACTAACCATCTAATTTAAACTATGTTGCTTAAATGCACTTGCAAGAGAATGTGACTATAGCCACCGATTACGTGAATAGCTGTCTCAGTAGTTCCTTTTTTGCTGCCTCTAGTTATGCCCATAAATACCTGCCCACAGCTGTCTGAAGTAGCAAAAATTAAGAGAAGACTAAGTTGCTGTAACAAGTTTGGCCTTGTCTTTGTGGCAGTTGTGATTTTTATGGACAGAACAACTTTGCACTGTCTTTAAACCACCTGGAAATACTCACATCCACTACTTCGACTGGAGACCAGTTGGAATACATTGGAGGATTTTCATTCACCCATTTTTCATAATCGTCACTCTGGAAACCTATCCAAACACTGGTTTTCTGTCCAAATAGATTCATTGTTATGAAAGCTGGAAAATTAGACAGGAATAAATGGATCAACACTTTTCCAACAGATTAAAGCACTGAAAAAATTGATTACTAGTCAATGACACTACATAATTACTAGAAAGTAAGAACACGAGCAGTATTTCAGTATCATCTAAATGTATCAGTTAAACTGATTAACTTCAGTTGGGTTAGGATCTACCCATTAACTAATAAGTCTTCCAGAAACTTTCACATCAGCTTGAAGAGCTTGAACAACTGAAGTTCAGGGCACTGTCCCACTGGAAGTTTTTCTCAGTTTTAGCTGAGAATACGATTCCTCAACTAAAGATGTCCAGTGAGATTCCTCCCACCTCCACATAAAGTTTTACAGATGTATGAAATTCAACCACAGATTTTTATTAATAGGGATTATAATTATTTCTGAATGTGCTGGCATTTATTTCTCTGACAGTTCCAGCCTAGTGCTATGCTTATGTGCTATCCTATAGATCAGATTTAAAGTACTATTAAAGGGTAAAAATGAGATTGCTTTTGTAACAGGGTTATGTTGCATTTCCAAGGTAGAAATCTTACATACAAATTTTTAAATGGGTATTCCATTTTTTTTTTTTTTCTATTTCTAATGCATGGTAGTAAGAACAACAGAAATTATAATTGCTCCTCAAAACACCTATCCTATGGCTCAGTGAATATTTGAATCTTTACATTTTGAGAACTGGGAAAGAGAAACACTGATTTGTTTAAAGCAATGGAACCACGAGTAGGATCTGAACGATCTTTTTTTCCAAGATGAAACTATACTACAGCATCCTAATGAAGATGAAATTTTGTTTGTTTAACAATATTTTCAGTACTTTACCTTGTTCCAGCTCATCTTCGAGGGAAGCAAGTGACCCATCATAACTACTGCAGAACTCTTGCGCAGAGTACCAGTTTCTCAGATGTTCTGGATCCTTTGGAATTTGTATCAGAAAACACTGTTTAAAAAACCCCAACAATTTATCAGTCACTAAGAGTGATCACTAAAACATTTCACACACCGTTACTGACTATTAAATACTTCATTAGTTTCTGTCCTGCACAGGACCTCTCCAGCATGCTTGGTATCTTTCTCAGCTGTGATCAGGCTTGGATTCCAATCAGTTACTACAGGCAAACACAATCTGGGCTACATTTATCCTTTTAAGTCACTGCAGTTCAGCACCGGGATAAATCTGCCCACTTCAATGCATGTTGCTATTAAAGAACATATGTATTTAAGAGAAGCCTGATGAAATAATTGCCTTTTGACCTTCAACTGCAAATAGATTTTGGTTTGTGATTATCTTTGATGAATCCTATCTGAAACAGCTTCTTTCAGAGAACGGCAGCGGTTAGGTATCCACTTAGTGCAACAAGGGCCCAGAGACTGTTTTGAGACCATAAAAGACTCTTGAAATTGTCCTAAGTGGAAAAGAGAGGATGGAGCAGGCTTTTTACAGCAAATGCACAAATCCACTTAGATAGCTTTTGCATATATGAGTATTTTCTTCCTTGAGTCAAACAAAATATTTGACACCTTATTAGGACAACTTCTGTGTGCAAAGCTACTTCATAGCCATAAGCCTTTGTATCACTGTGTCAGTAGTCAGCAACCTAATGGCTCCGCCTTCAAAAAGGAAGAAAATCTTCAAATATTGAAAAATCCTTAAGAAGTTCAATTTCTGTCATAAATGTGGAAAGCATTTTGAATAATCAAACAGCAGAAAAAAATGTTTTACTTTGAATCCAAAGTGCAACCAGCCTTTGGGACATATTCCTTGTTGGTTCTGGTCTTTTGGAATCTCTTTCTCTATTTTCCATGCAATTTTACGTTTACAAATACAGGGAAGAGAGACAGTACAGTTTTCATCACCCCAGAGTCCTGTGTAAAAAGAAAAATCATAGCTCAATATAGGCTTCAGAAGTGGAAAGGGTTTTTTTCTTAGCTAGCTTTACTGGTTGAGACGAGATTCTACATGAAATACATTTGGACATACTGCATTCAGTGAATTTGATGGCTCCTGGGGCTCATACTTTTATTCCCAGTTTGATTTTATTAAGTTAAACCAAGTCCTCCAAACTGAGTCACATAACATATGTCTACATGATCATGTATTTAAAAAAATATGTTATAAAAAAAAAAAAAAAAAAGGAAAGTTAAAGAAGTGATGCCTTCCAGATAAAATAGTTTGACTTCCTTACATTGAAAATTTTTGGCAAGATCCAGGTACTGACCTAAAATGCTGACCTGCTTAGGAGGAAAATACATTTTTCAGTGCACTCATCAAGCTGTTGACCAGCTCCCATCTGCTGGCCAGCTGAGGGGAGGCCAGGCATCTCTTCCTTTTGTCCGATACTAACTACAGTAATGCAATGTCAAACTTAAGCATTCGAACATTGTGAATCGAAATCCGAAGAGTACATGTGGGGAAAACTAGAAGGTTTTACATTTTTTCAGTTTTGGCTTTTGAGGCTGAGATTACAAGAGTGCAGCTGGGTTACTTCTCACAAATACAAAGCTGGATATTTTGATCCATGGACTTTTTCCATGGAACCTGATATGTTCACTTCATCATATGAATTGCACCTCTTCAGAAAACAGAGACTGTAAGATGACAGAAATCACTGGAACCACCAGCACTGTAAATTGTTTTTGTATTACTGTAGTAAAATATAGAGCTATGTGATGATGTAAAGGCTAGCACCAAAACCATGGTACCCCAAAATCCCTCAGCAGATTGGCTATGGGATCAAAAATAAGTTAGAAACCTCAGTATTTAAAGTTGTGTGCTGACAGAACAGTTTATAAATATAGGAAAAAATGTTGCTCATTCCATCTGGCTCATTTGGTTATGAGAAAACTGACTGTAAAAACTAGCAATATATTAACATTTTTGCTGTGCCACTTAACAGATTCTTAAGGAAAACTAAACTATAAGTATCACTGGAATTTTTGTATTCTGACATTAGAGAACTGGAACTATTAATATACTTTTAAATCCTACAACCTAGTCTCTAAGCATATTAATAATATTTCACTATTATTTTCTTCACTATAAAAGCAGCTATGCAAATTATAACCCTGGAACATTACTTTAATATGGATTGCATTTATTGAGAGCAATTAAAAAAAATAACCTCTTTGGCCAACAACAGAATCAAGTCACAACTCCTGCAGCAAAAAGAAATATAAAATAAACCTGTTTGTGATGAAATGAAGCCACATCTTCTCCCTGGTTTCTGCAGATCTCGTTCCCATCCTTCATTCCAGTTCTGGTATTTTACTGGTGATTCATCTCTCCAGCTGTTAATGTTAAGTGTGTAGTTACACTTTTTTTCTATCCTTACCCAAAAATACACCCTCCATTAAAAGCATTTGTAAGGAGATACAAGCTAAAATGTAACCTTTATTTTATATTTATATATATATATATAATATATAACCAAGTGTTAAAAAAAAACCAGATAACCAACTACAAGGTTGATATTCATGTCTTTGGCTTGTATCTTTTATAACCCTTTCAGAAGAAATACTGTAACGTGGAGGTAGATTAAGGGTAATATATTCTGAATTATATTTACATGAGAACTGAAGTTGTCTCTTGAATATCCCACTCAGTCATCAAACTTTTAGTCCATCAGACTCAACGGCAGCCTGTAA
Organism: Falco cherrug; assembly: GCF_023634085.1. Taxonomy (NCBI): domain Eukaryota; kingdom Metazoa; phylum Chordata; class Aves; order Falconiformes; family Falconidae; genus Falco; species Falco cherrug. The sequence continues at coordinate 25,164,676 of NC_073704.1, read as the reverse complement.
ACAGGGCATGCCAAGCACAACTCACAGCAGCTGAAGCGTAGGTACTCTTACCGAAATTCATCACTGAGGTTTTCTGCGTGCAATCCAATCCACCAGTGAACATCACTACTCGATAGCTATAAAAAAAATATGTTTTGCCATATGTTTAGCTGTTGTCACCCTCCTATCAAAGCGTTAACAAACTCTTAAAGTCAGACTCTATTCAGGCAAATACCATCTCCACTGGGTTCCAATGGGAAGAAGAGTTGCTAAATCCTGCCCATGTTAACTCATGTCACTTCAGTAAGATTATTCGCGGAAGTAGAGCCTAATTTATCCCCCAGTTTCCATCGGATTGCTGATGTTAACTTCTGTAAACTAGGAATTTACAATCTTTAATGTTTCCAAAACTTATTCTATCAACATTTACTGACTTTGTATAGCTCATACAAGAGAATTTTAGAGATGCTTTCCAGACTGATTGCTGTTCTCATGGAAGGGTCTAGACCTCCACTCCTAAAAGGCAAAGCATTATGGAAAAGTCTCAGAAATAATGTAATTCAGTCACTTCTTATTGCTGTGCTGACTTGATTCTGCCTTAAACTATGAGTGGGCTTCACTTTCAGGGTTAGCCACTCAATAGTCATAGTTTAGAGGTCTTTGGGAAAGAGCCAACAAAACCAAAAAAAGTTCTGAACACGGAGGACACTAGAAAAGCCACCCTGTCACTGAGAAGCACTTATTTTTTACCAGAAAAAACCAAGTGCAGCCTGTGTTGTGGCAGCCACACTGTGTTTGGAGTTACAGTTAGGGTCTCACCAGCTTACAGCTTATATGTCAAATGAAGAAAATAGACAGTTCTGACCAAGAAGAGACTCGGGAAGAGTCTGATGTGGTATGGCCTGGCCCCTGAGTTTAGTTTTCTAATCGCAGCACTCAGCCTACACATACAATTTTTAAAGAAACAGTGCAAAATGTGATTTCAAATTCCACGCTAAGAAAGTTTGACCACATTATCTAATGACACATGCAAAGTCTATTTGGACTGCTGAGTGTTATTATAGTGATTGCCATCCTTGCTCCTGCTTCCACAGGAAACCAGTTAGAATTACTTAGGGACACACCTGGCCATACTGGGAGAGCTTAGCCAAAGGCAGCAGGCTTCAAAATAGCTGCAGATCTTATATTCTGAGACAACACCTCAAGGAAGTTAAGGTGATTTCCAGTGCCAAGGGGCTGACCTTGGCTTTTCCATGGCAGAATGCTCACACACTGCCATCACCCCCACTAATTTTAACAATAAATCCGCTTTTAAAAGATCTCCTGTAAGTAAACATGATTTTAAAGAGCATTCTGATGAGCCATTTTAACTGGCTTAAAGTTGGAAAAACACATCTTTTATATAATTTTTTAAGTCATAAACATTCATTGTTTGCTAAAGGCAGTAACTACATCACATCACAATCTGTGGTAGATGTGGAAGAAGACAGCCTAGCCAGTTATGCTGCTCTTTCATTATAAGCTATTTCTGCCATGAACTGTTTGGTTTAAATCCGGTTCATCATTTTTTAATACAAAATTACTTAAATAGCAGATAAAAATAACACATAATTCCTTGGAAACATAAAAACCCCATCTTAATACAACACAATTTTACTTATGCTTTGTATTAGAGCTTAAAAACTGAGAAGGCTGTACACAGTGCAAGCAAAACTAAGTGTGGGTCAAGAGCTTTCCTACCCAGAACAAGTGGTTCTTTTAAAGATTACACTATGACATCTCTTTACATTACAGCCATAGAATTTTGCCCTTGGTAAGGTATACAGACTATTTTTATTCAGGTATGGTTTGGTTTTTTTAAAAATTTATTTTCCTTGTTTTGCTTTTACTGAGAACACCTAAAAGAAAACAGACAATTTTCTTGATAATTCATCTGCTCCTTGCAGCTATTTCTCAGTTTCAAAGCTGTTTGTTACATCAGAGTGGTTCTACAGAAATTCTGCTTTCATCCAGAGGAGGGAATTTAGAGGCAGATGTCTTTTTCCCCATATAAATATCCATAGTGACAAAGTGGTTTAATTCAGGGGACATCGTACAAATGTGTGGATGCATGGGAATGTTGCACAAGCTGGCATCACAGAGGAAAAGGCAATCGATCATCCACAGTCATAAGCACCCACCTCTGTGGTTTAGAGTTCTAGATTTAATTAAGGTGCAGAGAAATTCTTCATTATTAGCCAGCTCTGCCCAAAAGTAACTTTTCAAATCATCATGTTGAAGATTTAAACCATGAAGAACGTTTGAAACATCTGGACTTACTGCCTACATCATGCTCATATACCCACAGAAATGTCCCTGGGTATCACTACCTGATGACCAGCTGCAAGTTACTGAATGTTCCCAGAGCATAACTGTGGACCTGTGTGGGATCAAGAGACATCCTGGTGGATGCAGATGTTCACTGTGTGAACACCTGAGGAACCACAGCAGGTCCCCTTGGTCATCAAGGGGTGGTGGAAGACGAAGAAACAGAGGATGTACACCAGATACGAAACAAACCTTTCTCTTTACTCCTAACTACTTTCATAACTTTGGGATAGGAAGCTGGTTTTTGCTGCTCTCAGGCCTTTTGAGGCAGACCGATCGACCTGCTCATTAGCAGAGATGATTCTGCAGATTCTGAAACGTTACTGACTTCAGCTAAATAGGGCTTCAGGGAGGGATGTGGGAAATGGAGACAGCCAGAGAATTATTTCTGAAGTAAAACATCTTTCGGATTCTACCTGGAGCAGCAGGCAGCCAGATATTCCAAAAGATGCAGCAGAAAATAGGCAGTTACTCCCTGAGGGTTTATTTTTTCAAAGGAGTTGTTTCTGTTACCTTCTTAATTTTATTTTGAATAAAGGCTTGTTCACCAGAAGAATTGATCGTTGCCATTCCACTGCGAAGCCAGCCACAGACAAACTCATAGGTTTCCCAGTCCGTAGGGCTGACATGGAAAAGATATTCTGCTCCTTGATAATACGACCATGGCAGTTCTAGAAAATGAGCAAAAGGGTCAGTGGCGTGCAGGGGTAAAAACGCATTTCAAGTCTCATTCTTTGTGACCCCCACAGCCCACCTTCTGCCACATGTCAGAGAACAAATACACCACAACTAACAGCAGAACCATATTTAACATATCCATTTATGAGAAAAATATGATGCACTGAGGTGGTTTTTTTTAATCGCTATCCTGTGATATTACAGCAATTAAGATAAATTAAGAGATAAATTAAGCAATTAAGATAAATTAAGAGAGTTGCCCAGCCTTTGCAAAAAGGCAGTTTAAATGTGATAGAGAGGTTATTAAAGTTCTGTGCTTATTACAGCCAACATGCCTTTACCTAACCAAAGTAGTATCTGATGTTGCAGTGTTCCTAAACAAAAGTGGCAGATTTTGATCTGTAGCAACAGGTTCCTACAGAGTTCCTTAATGCAACTTGAGCATTTTAGTTATTTTATTTTGAACAACGGCTTAAATTGTATTTTCAGGTTATGTTTCAAGATGTAAAAAAAGAAAATGTTTCCATACCAGCTATGTACCAAGACGGATTCTTTGGTTTAACACCTGAAAAAAATATGTCAATAAATTAAAACATTACTGATTAAGAATGAAAAGAGAGATTTCACTGAAATTGCTTTCTCCACACAGTAAGCATTTAATCAAAATCATGATGAAAACTGCTATTCTCATTCAGGGACAAAAAGTAAACGTGATAAAATAATTGGCACACTTACTAAACAACTTTTTTTGTAACCTTTATAAATAAGAATTTTTATTAACTCCTGCTAACTAGCTGCTAACCATTGCTATCCATTTTTAATCTGACTGCACAGATTAGACCTGTTAACTGGCCAACAACTGGCCCAAAGGCCACACACAGCTTTGCCATGATTTCATGCACAAGACCAGTGAGGAGAATCCCAGGTGTGGCTAGAAAGCAGGCTTTTAGATACTTTTTTTCCTTGTCTCTCCTGATTTGCAAGTAACAGGTACAATAGAGAATGTACGTTAATTAACATTTCACCTTTTGGTATTTTGCATATCCATTCACGCTTTTCATTGCAGTGTGCTGGAAAGACTGTTCGATTTACTTTGAACACACCACAGTTTCTTGAGCCATCTTCAATGTATTTGCTCTCCAAAAATGAAGATACAACCTGAAAACAGCACATTTGTTATCTTTCACTAGCAATGCAAGATGAAGCATTTCAAAATATCATTATGGAGAAAAAGGAAGGATTTGGAGGTGTACGGTAAGAACATTGTAAGCAACAACTACAGGAACACCTAAATTATGGTGGGAAAATCCAAAAAATAGAGTCCACAATCACATTCTCCTAATGTTCTGTTCAACTTTCTCATCTTATATCACACTCCTTCTTTGTAAAATAATTGAATACCCATGAAACCTAACAATTTTTTTATGCGATTAGCAGCAGTTGCCCACATCTACCAGCCTTTGTTTTGGTTCAACATGTCGCAGAATTGAACTTTGCACTCACATTCTGAAATGGCTTAAGTAGCAATGGCAGAGCTGGCACTGTTAAGGCTGAAAACCAGTTACAATTTAAAAACTGACCCTTCTTCAGTTGTTCAGTGTTTATAACCCAGGTACTAACCATTGGGGTGCCATGTGGCACCAAGATCTTCAAGTATGCAAAATCAAAAGCGGTATTAAAAAAGAAAACACATAGCTCAGAATGCAAGCATGAACCTTGCATAGTCATAGAACAAAACCCACAACATTTAAGCACAGCTCTAAAGCTTTCCAGTGTGTGTGCATGTGTATATATGTAAATATGTGTGTGTAGATCCATATACATACACACACACATACATATATATATATATCTATCTATATATGCGCGTTCATTCTGCATATTCCTCACCCTGGGCTAAACACAATGTGATCTGCAGGAAAGAACACATTTGCAAAATTTTCCTTTTGCTGTTGCACAGCCCTTTTGCACAGGCTTCTATTTTAATAGTAGTGTACTATTAAACCTGTTGTAACAATTACTTTAAGTGAGTATATGGACACGAAAACTGAACAGCCTTGCTGGCCAACGTTTGCTCACAAGGCTTGTATTTGTGAACTTATGCTCAGATATGACTTGAAAGGTTACCGAAATAGGTATTATACAGATACTTACAGGTGTTCTGTCAGACCACTGCCACGTCCCCCCAGAAAGTGGGTTTTTTTTATTAAATCCAATCCAGAACTGTCTTTCTTCTGTCCTATGATGGAAACAAAGAAAATAACATTTCTCAGTAATTCCTTTCTTAGCTATTTCAGAAATTGCTTTTTAAATAGTGCAAATCCCCATATTTATTTCTTCTTGGATTCCACTTATCATTCTCTAATAAATTTCTTAACTTTTAGTATCCTTGAATTAAACTCTGGTTTTCCTACTGAAATGTTACACTATATTTTTAAAGACGAAAACATTTAAAATAGAATTAAAATTGCCGAACCTCCATTTCAACAGGGAATGTTAACTCACAAGAATATCACCTTGACATTAACAATTGCTTGACACCTACTACAAAGATCATCTTCAAAAAGAATCACATTACAGTGTTGCTAATACATTTCTTGTCACACATTTCTAAGTTCATGTTAGAGACTTCTTCAGCCTCTAGTAAAGAGGATGGAAGAGCCTAAATTGTAGATTATTTTTACATATTAGTATGATTAAGATAAATCTTGTTGGTGTTAGAAAATATACTTACCTATCAAAAATTGTATATAATAAATTGTTTAAAAATGTCTCTTCATAGATATGGCTAAAACTAGCAAGATGTGCTCCAAAATCTTGGCATAACGCTTCTGCTTCATCCCATGTTCTTCTCATCAGAACTTTTTCATTGTGAAATATCTGCAATAAAATAAACACTGTCATAAATATAGTTGATTTTGGAGAGTAGTTGTTTCAGAAACCCACAAAAATCAATCATTATTTGCAGTCTTTCCTACAGTAAAGCCATGTATATTCCAAGTATAGTTCTGATTCTCATGGTTTTCACTCATTTTAAAATGCAGAGAAGGATGGTAACAATTTTTGTTTGTTGAGTGAAAGAAATAATGCTTTATCAAAAATATTTTAGGAACCGCGGATCCCTAAGCTGATGTAGAATCAGAAAAATTCAAAGCAAGTTTGCAACATACCTTGTAACAGTTGAGCAGATTAGCCTCTGACTCCCATCCAAAATAGCAGGAACTCAAATGTTTTTGAAAAGTAAGTTCAGGTTCTTCATAAGAATTGATTTTTTGCTTGCACAATGACATTGCTTTGAAGTTCTTACAGCTTTTCACCTCCCAGTAACCAATGGGGTGCTGCCCTCGCATAGCCACACATCCCCCAGAATGACCTAGACATGGGAATAGGTGCTGAGTATCCAAATGAAGCATTTGGATTTTGTGATTTTTTTTTTGTGAAGTGACTGTTTTATTGGCATCAGGTTCTGGATAAAACCCTGATGAACTTAAAAGTGGCAAATTCTTTGGACAGCAACCAGTTTAGAAGACTGACTCGAGCTTGTAAAACAAACCATGATGAAAGGTTCCTCTCACAAAACACAGGAGATTAAATGCATTTTTAAATAGTTCTTTTGCAAACTGCAGTACTAAAGCAAGAAATGTAAAGAATCCAAAACTGAGAAGCAATTAGTGGAGTGTCTTTATTACTATGTGTCTATTCTCAGGTACTGCTGAAAAGTTTAGGTTTCAAAGGTTGAACAGCTATTTCATTTTTCCATTTTTTGTTTCCTTGGAATGTTTTCCTCTGGATTTCTATAAAACAAGCAAAATCAAACAAGCAAACCAAGTGTTGGCAAACTAAAGGGGAAGAAGAAACTTCCACACAGTATTCTTTCTGACAGAAATGTATCGAAGGCAATCTCTGCCCTCTTTTTTTCATATAAAACGCAAATTCCAAACTGTGACTGTTACTGAATAAAAAATTCATTACTTCCCTCGGACCTTTTGCTGGGAGTCTCAGGAAGCCCCGATGGCCTCCTTGAAAAGGCCATAAAGAAATGAATGAAAATATACAAAATTTTACATAGATGTAAAAAAATTACATCTCTCAGGAAAAAAAAAAAAAAATATTTCAGGGATTAGCTGTGCCTGCAAGGAGAACACGGCTGTTAATTCCCCCTGCCAGACTGGAGGATGGGAAGAGGGATGCCCAGCATCCTGCCACAGCTGGGGACCCCCTGATAGCAGCGCCCCGGGGGGAAAGCAGGGCAGGAAGCTCCGGATTCTCCACGACTGCCAGCTCATCTGACTCAATCCATGGTGCTACAGAGCCGACAGAAAATGTGAGCTTCTCTCTCTGCTCCCTTGACCAGGCAGGGAGGAAAGGGCTGGGTGGTGGCAGGGGGAGGAGGGCGCGCAACCCCTCTCCAAGCCATTTCTTTATTTGTTGGCGTGCTACTCACGTGGCTGGTACTTGTTCCAGTTTGTGTAGCTCACGGAGAGATTCCTTCCCGTTGTACTTATCCAAAAGTATTCTCCTGTGTTGTTAAGGTCTTGCAATCCTATCCAAAAGTAAGTTCTCTCAGATTTTACCATGTTACGGATCATGCTGTTGATAAAAGCTTGTTCAAACCTTAAAAAAATGACCAAGACAAAAGGTTTATTAGAATAAAATAGATCAATCAGTATTTCAGTGAATAGCTCTCATGAAAAGATTTCAATTGTGTGAGAAGAGAAAAATATATAACAGGTACTTAATCTTCTTTACAGAATGCTCTGGGGAACTTCAGGCACAAGTCTGTAGCACAAACTTTTTTCAGCATTTGGGCACATAAAAGAAACTGTAGATTAAGTTCGTATAAGCTCAATGCTTGAACTACAAGATTTAAATACAGAATATATTAATGATGCACAAATAAAAATAAGAAACTCCTCGTAGAAAAAGAGAAAAGAGAGCAGAGTCTGAAAAAGCTACAGAGAAAGAAAAGAAAAAGCTCTGCACAGAACGGACACACAAACCAGCACTGAGAAACCAGAGCTGAAGATTTCAAAGCATAGCTGATCTGACTACAGAAGGAATCACTTTTTCCTTCTTTAATTTTTTCATTAAAGTTACGTGAGAGATTTACAGCTTTTTGCAAGTAATAATTGTTGCATACAGTAATCCATTTGTCACTTAAATGTAATTTACTCAGACATAATTGGTATAGCATTACACAAAAATGCTTCAGTTTATGAGCACGTTTAATCAGCTTCTTATGCAAATACAGACAGCAAAGTAAATTCCCAGTTTGATAAAGATTTACATGACTTCTTGATTTCATACATGGTGAAAAGAACAGCTAAATACCATAAGGATGACATTAATGTAAAAAACCTGAATGTTTCTGTAACACTGAAAGTGACTGAGAACTTCCATTTAATTTTCATTTCCTCTGCATGTTCCCTTTTGATATCAATTCTCCTTCCTTTACAACCTACTTCTAAATGAGTATTTCAGGATCAACACACTGAAAAGTTTTTGCATGTCTCATACCAGAACAACAAACCTCAGCTGTAACTGGGGGGTGGGGTGGGGTGAACTAACAACGAGCTTCCTTTGCCACTCCAACATCAGGAACTAACATAATAAACAGTGATGGCTACGCCCAGAAAAAAATCAAATAAAAAGAAAGAAGCAGAAAAAGACAGAAGATGTGCTTCCAGAGAGCTGCAAATGCTTGGTTGTGAGAATTTGTCCTTTAACCTCCCCATTAAGGATTACTGTCGCGCTGCAGTACAGTGCTGTATGCATGGCGCACAATCCTGAAACCACCTGGTGGGCCAATTCCCATCAATGTAAATCCTTATGTGGGGTAGCCTGCGTTTTCCTAAAATTTCTAGCTATCATTCATCTGATTCCTGGTGGTTACAGTTCTTTCCCCCATCCTAAAGTGAGGGGGGATTTCAGCCTTACAGGTTTGGTTTTTTTACAATAAATACATGGAAGTTAAAAGTATGTATGTGATGTGTCTACCAGTATGCCATGAACTTTAACGGGAATCCAACATACAGGGTAAATCACGAAGAGAACAGAGCAAACCCAAGAATGTGGACATCTGCAGATGAGAAAGCCTGTGCTGAAGCTAGAATAGAGGTAAATAGGAATGAAGCAAGGGAAGACAGACCTCAGATGCTTTCAAACATTCACCCTCCCTCCTTATTTGCTGCAAACTCACGTAAAATGCATACGTAAACATTTATAAAATGTTATTTGATTTTGATTAAAATTTGATGTATTTTTAAAAATTAAATATATTCTCATTTTTCAGTATAGTTTCCAAGTACACTAATAAAGTTTCATAAAGATGTTACATACCTCTGTAGAAAGCATTTTGTTTAGATTCCTACATGCTCACACGTGCAGACTGCTACAAGTGTTTATTAGCCTGTCAATTGGTTTTCACTAAATTTATTTTCAATTAGAAAATAAAGCAAAGCGCTCCTTTGGTTTTAGCCAATGTTAGTAATTATGCTTGCCTGTCACATAAGAATTATTTCATAACAGTAATATCTTTTGCCATGCAACACTTTATAAAGTTAGAATAGCTCTTGTTAGAGGTACCTTCACGCTGTCTAATGGGATTAACTACCTGTTTGTTACTGATACAAGTGCAGATGGGCAGAAATAACCACTGGAAGCATGTTCAAAACTTCGAAGGCTACTGTCGATTTTGTAACAATATCCACCATGTCTTTCCCATCCCTTAAAAGAAATGAATGTTATTTTATAGATTATTAATTATAATACAGTTGTTAAAATCTTGATGTCCTTTTGTACTTTCTGTCTGATCACCACTGACACCACTATAGCCCTTTTCCTTTCTACCCTCAAGGTCACTGAAGACATGGGTAAATTTAACAAAAGTTTAAAGTTTAAATCCTTAAATTGTGCAAAAACTAGCTTAACACACACATGCACGCGCGGTAATCATGGCAGGGTAAACGCTGCCATACCAGATTCAGTTAAGTTGTTATGAAAAAGGCTTACAGCTGCCCTTTGTCTTCAACTGTAAACAGCAATATTTATTCCAGAAATTGCTGGCCTTTCATGCAGCAATGCACTCGAGTTATTTACCTTTTCTCAGCTCCCTTTCTCATTTTCAATCAGAACTTCCAAATAAAAAAAAAAAGATTTAAATTAACGATCATCCTACTCTAATAATGCAGAATTAAAATAACCCATTTTCAAGGTTTATCAGATGAGCCAGAACACTGAGTTAGTGGTCAGCTCGCCTCATTTCTTACTAGTATTTTACTATCGATCTTTTATTTCTTATAATTCATCTCTGGGCCCAGAAGATGCTACCAGGACTGGCATGAGTTCTTGCAGGGTACCTGCCTGGTCTTCCTGCTTGAATGTTTTAAATAACCAAGTGAAAAAAGAGATAATAAACCATCTCTGCCCAATCTGCCTTGAAGCCACACGCAGACAGGAAAACCGGCCGATCTCGCTTTGCCTCTTCCGTGAGGGAGGTGCTCTTTGCAAGGGAGCACAACGGAAAGCAAGCGCAGCACCCAGATGGACACCATCAAACACCACTGGATGATGATGTTAACAGAAAAAGGAGAAAAAAGAGGAAACGGCTAAGCTTCTTTTGTGCTATCCATTCTCAGGTACAATAAAGCGCACAGCAAGATGCTGCAGACCTATTTAGGACAGCAAGCAAACATGCACATCCTTCAGCCCTGCTGAACCTGGAGGCAAATTTCAGCTTCTAGTCAGGAGTGTGCTTGCTGTCAGAGTAGCTGCCAGCTCCGCTGCCTTCTACTACCATCCCTCATCTGTCAGCGCTTGGAAGATGGCTGGACACAGCCCTTCACGTGGCACAAAAGCAAAACAAACTGCAGTATCGCTTTCTGTGGTTTCACCTGAACAACACATACGCATTGCTCAGACGCTGGCTTTGCAAACAGAAATAAACAACCACATTGAGGCTCTTCCCTAACTTGGTACCACCGAGCTCGGATTCCCCATGGGAAAAAGAGAAAAACGTGCTGGCAGATGCCGAAGGCTCTGCAGTATGCAGGGACCCACCGGCTGTCAGCAGCCCTGCGGGGTGCACAGCAATGTTGCTTTCACCTTGATGTGCACTTAAACTCAGGGAGTGGGGGGCTGGAAGAGGGATAAGCACTGACTAAAAAGTCCTCTGTGGGAAAGCAGGTAAGAAACAGCAATTGTCTGGTTTCCTTCAACTGGAAATCTTGAGTGATAAATGCACTGGTTCAGATGAGGCAACCAATCATCCTGACCTCTCAGAATTTTTAATCTGGTGCAAATGGCACTGCATAACCTTCCTCCTATAGCTTTCTTGGTGCCTAAAGACTGGAGGGAATTTGACACTAATCTTTACTTTAAAAATTTTAAAAAAATTGTGGAGCAACTAGAGGGCAGCATGCTTGCATTGAGGAGAAGAATAGATAGAAAAATTCCAAACTTAAAAAGGCTGAGCAATTGGTCAGTAAAATGGCAGATGGCATTCTGTACAGATAAATATGAAATGATGCACTGGGACCCTCCCCTGCACCCCCTGATCGTTTCATGTATGAAGTGAGGGACTGCTGATTCACTCCCACCATGCAGGAACAAGATCTGGGGGTTGTGATGGTTAAGTTCCATGAAACATCACCTTAGTCAATAAGTCAAATTGAACCTCAAGAATTGTAAAACCAGAAAGAACACAGAGGGTTGCTCTGTCCTTTTAAATCCACTTTTTGCCATTTTTTGGAGTTCTGATCCCCAGTCTCAGAAAAGGATATTAGAAAAGAGCATCAAGGCCATGAAGCATACATGAAATGTATGGAGCTGCTTCCATATAAGCAGTAACTGAGCAGGCTGGGACTTTCAGCCTGGAAAAAGGAGATGCCTTAGGAAGGGTATAACACAGGTCTATGGGATGGTGAGTGCCATGACGGTGGGCAACCACTTCAGCACAAGACCTTGGGGATGGCAAACAAAGCTAAGCTAGCAGGAGAAAGGTTCAACAGGAAAAGAAGACGGCACTTTTTCATTCAAAGGGTAGTAGATTTACAGATCTTTTCTCTGTGATGTTGTGAATGCAGAGTTCACATGAGTTCAAGGGGAAACCGGACAAGCACTCAGAGGGGATACCCAAGGCTGTTAGATACACAAATCTTAAAAGGCTCAGGAAATCCCCTGAACAGCTGGGAGTCAAGGGAGAACTGGCAGAAGCATTATTCGTATTTGCCCTGTCCTGCTCTTTCCCAAACATCACTTGGAGCCACCTGTGGAAGGCAGAACCTGAGGCCGAATGGACCCTTATTCTGAGCAGTTTTGTAGCCTTAGTAGTAATTCTCTTCTTAAAAGTACAATTCTCTCCTGTTACAACAGCCGTACAGACAAATGCTCGATTCAGTACTATACTGTTATCTTTTGATGCACTAATTAAAGTGTACAAGACCAGAGAAAGTCACCAACACAAATACAGTCAGTTCTGCACACAGAAACCTCCAACTCAATTACCAAGCAGCTGACAGCTCCACAACCTGTTTCAAAAGCTGGTTGAAAGAAAATGTTTAAAACTCTTATTTCAGTGTTGGGGGAAACTGCCCAGAGAATCTGACCTTTGCAATAAAATATTTATTCTCAGTAATATCCTGCTGACTAGGAAAAACTAATAGTTGACCTGTTAAGGGAAGAAAGTGCTTAGCACTTTTCATGTCTTAGGATGACAGAAGTGTAGGGGGAAAAAAAGAGCTCAGGTTTCTGGTAACTTGATATGGACATACTGCAAAAACTGCAGTCAGCAGAACCACAGAAGATGTTTAAGGCTAGTTCATCTGATGCACAAGTCGCAAAATCAACATGAGATGAAAGCTCAGTAATAACACATAAGACTATAGAGCTTTAGAAAAGCAAACAACTGCGCCTGAGGCCAAAGCTCCCTGAGCATCTACTAGCAATCCAACAAGAATGACAGTACAAGGTTAACGAAGCAAAAGATCAAATGTGAGAAATGCCAATAAATATTCTGTACATTTAAGGGAAGTGAGCAACAGAAAAATGGGGGGGACAAGGTAAGTCTGTGTGAAATAAAGACTTAGCCTTGGAAAATCAGGCTAGTAACTAGCAATGACATAAACATTGAACGTTACAAGAAAGTGCATTGTCAAGACAAAGTGTCTGAAATCAAACGTAGCTTTGAGTAGGCTTAGTACTGACTTCTTTTGATCAAATGAATGTAACTTTTTTCACATTAGAAAGACAAGGATCTATGGAAACCAAGGGACTCTATCAGAGTTCAGCATCATCAACAAGCAGAAATTTATGCTGAGTAGGAAGTTTGCCAGAGCAGACCAAACTACCTGTGACAGTGACTCAATCTCGATTCTAGATCTGGTGAGGTACCAGAAGTTGAAGTGTTGTCAAGTGCCTGACTACAACTGGAAGTCTTGATGCTCTGCTCATTTTCATATGGTCAGGACTGTGACAAACCCTTCCTAAACTAACAACACACAGAATTCTTGAGTGATGAAATACATCAGTCCAAACAAAACAAATGCAGTTACCCTAAACTTTTTTTAATGTTTATACATATATATATATATATATGAAAAGTTAAGGTGGGACCAAACAGTAACTTCTGCCTCCATAATGGTATGACCAGAACTCTGGATCGGACCACTGTACGTCTGGGGAAAGACTGCATTGAACTCCAAACGGTTCAGATTCAACTTTCTTATAATTCAATTGAACTGGCCATGTTTCTTGAATTCTCAAGAAAAAGGACAGGAAATTAAAAAAGGAAGACAATGAGCTAAAGAGTAAAGCAAGTTAGAGAAGAGAGGCTTTTGTTGATAAAGAGGTTCACAAAACTCCTTCAGAGTATTGAATAAAACATGTCTACAAGCTTGCTCCTTTCACACTGTGAAATGGAACTGATGGCAAATAAAATTGTACTTTAACGCGTTACATTTTACTACCAGAATGCAGAGCCTATAAGCCTGAAAACCTGTTGCAATGTCCTATTTAGACAGCTGTGCTCCTTCCCATTTGTGTTTGAAAGCAAAAAGAATGCTAATGTACGAGTGGAAGAGTTCACTCTCCGTGTCAATGAAACTGATTGTTTTTCACCCTGACATTCCGTTTCAATGTATGAAAACCATGTGTGGGATGAGGCATCATATAACAGCCATTATTTGCACAGATGGTGGACAAAAGAAGTTTCACTTTTGATCTAGAAAAAAATGGGAACTTGGGTCACAACCGCTGACAACGCAACAAGCCATGAAAGGCATCTTGAGAAAGCTTTTAATCTTACATTAAAATTAGGTTCACATACTTCTAAGGCAAACAATGAGATTCTTCCTAGCAAAATATGCATGTCTTTAATATGAAAACCTAAAAATATCAATTTGCATCCATATGTTCTGTAGCTACATTTAGAGGTTGCCTATATAATTCTATTCTATTAGTAAGGCTCTAAAATAAACAAAAAACACAAAATGCCCTACCTCTGGACAACTTGATTCCAGCTCAGGAGAGACATTATTAAATTTCCCTCCTTTTTTGCAGATGTAGAAAGATCTGTCTTCGCATTTTTTAACCTTCCAACGTCCCTCCTAAGGGATATAAAAAAAGAAGTATATTCTGTACATACTCATATTCTCATGCATATCTATACACACATTAGATTCCCTCCTCTTATTTTAACGTTTCAGTAAAACCAAATAATTTTTCTCACTCCATTTATTTATCCTTAGACAGACCGTTTATTTCTACCAACACTGTCAGCAGGACTTTTCAAATCAATCACACAAAAGGGTTTGTCTCTTTGAATCACTCTCTGGGATGTAATGCACCTTAATTAACTAACACGATGGCCATGCCAGAGCACGCACTTGTCAGAGTAGACAGGAACTTTCTTCTTATCTATTATAGTCCTTTATAAGATTAATCTTTATGTTTGAAGACTCCTTACTCAAGACATAACAACGTTTGTACAATCTACGCATACTTCACACGTACCAAAAAAAATGCTTGAAGAATTTTATCTTGAACCTCCCTTTCCTTTGTATTTTACGTTATTTTTCACACTTACACACTGAGTAAAATGTGGGTTTATGTATCTAAACCCCACCATTTTACCAAAGTCCTATCTTCTGCTTCCAATGGGAACCCACTGTTACAAGTCAGTTTTCTTGTCTTGGCTTTCCCATGAGTTAAAAGATTGCAACCTGGACTCGCTACTGGGGAGACAACAGAAACTCTTTTTGATACAGCTTTCACACTTAGACAAGACATACTTCTTTTAAAAAAAAAGGATTATAGTGCTACTTACATAATTCACGTATTAGTGAATTTAAATACCGTTAATTGTAAAAGTAAAGTAAATTTATGGCCAAATTACAAAGAGACAAAAATGGCAGTGCCATGAACACTGATTATTTGAACATTTCTCCCAGTTTTACACCCAACTGATTTGGGGTCAATCCTACTGCTGTCGACTTCTATAATTTTATGTAGCTCTAGATTACTATCTGTTTCTGAAAGATGCTACATAAAATTTATAAATATTGACAGCAAGATAAAAGAGGCACCGGTGACAGAAGCTTTCAAGACCAGAACTGATGCATCATAAATTATGATATACACAACCTGGATTTTAAATTACTTTATCAAAATACCTACCCATATTTGTTCTCCTCCATTTGGCAAGCTTTATGCATGTAGCGTTTTTTACTGAACATAAACTCAAAAGCTATGATTCATATTCTGTGCATCAGCGCTGCAAAATGTATTGGTTTCTGAAGGCTACATCGCATTTATCAGAACATGAATATATTAAAAATCAAAACCCAAAGTCACACTACAGGTCATGGCTTAAAAGAATACGCACCATGAGAGAATAAATTATTATGAGCTAAAATAAAAGTGCCTGTCTAATTCTTTCAAAAAGAAAAGGAAACTTACGGATCCTTGTGCTGCAACACAGAGCTGTCCAGTTCTTTGAAAGGTGTTAGGTTCTTGGCTGTTCCAGTTAGAGAATGTTACTGGGGTGCGGTCTGACCACTCAAAAACAACAGGGGTGTTATTACTGTATAACCCAATCCATGCTTCTGTTACATTTTCTGTAAAAGAGGAAGTTCAGATTTTAACGGTGAAGAAATAATGCCTGCTGTTCCTGTAACATCAGCACCACTTAAAAATGATTCACGGGATTTTCTTAAAAATTACCTTTCAGGAAAAAAAACCCAGATGTATAAACTTTAGGAAACCTTATGGACGAGATAATGCTCTACTGCCCTTGAAGACTAAATTGTTTCAAAAATAGATCAACATACGCAATAATATGCTTTGAAATCCTGAGAAATGCAAATAAAGAGCACATGTACATTTTTGAAGCGCACTGGGCAGAAAGCCTGACATGGAAGGGAAAGATTTCTTCTTACAACCTGCTCTGGCACACTCAGCTTTGGCTGAGGAGCACACTTCTCCCTCTGCGCGATGCTCCAGTGACAGCACAGTTGTAGCTGCAGCAGCTGGCAAACATCGGAAAGACAAGGCTTGTGGTTTGTGCAGTGCCTCACTTGACCAGCTGCTCAGCCAGAGAACACAGACAGGCTCTCAGGCATGTAAGCCCTTCTCCTGAAGAGAGGCCTGAAGCAAGTCTGAAATAGAAACAGCGGACTGTGAAGCTGAATACAAGCTGAGAACAACTACAGCTGTCCATTACAGTATCTCTGGAAATAATGGTATTTGGTATCTATGGAGGGCGTTAATAGAGGTAAGGAAGATGATACAGTGGTTTATTTCTAAGAGAAAGACAGCACAGCAAAGAGGATGGGTGGCAGGAGGGATGATAATGGGAGGTGATGTCCAGTAAATCCAGTGTAACACACCTTCCTGCAACCACAGCCGATGGGGCAGAGTTGATAAAACATGTCACTGTGCTCCAGCCCTGGGAAGCTTAAACCCATGGCCCAACTGTGCAGCTCTGCCAGCACACTGATGTCAGCTGGAGGCACAAAATAATTTTCTTTGCTCCTGTTATGACAACAAAAGTCTTGGCATTGCTGCACTGAAGAGCTTTTGTTCATTAAGTTCCTTGTGTAATTATACTACCTCTTAGGACAACGTGGACTAACAGAACTCCTTTGATACACCCTGCTGTCAAAGGGGACTCTGCCAACATACTAGCAGCAGCAGCTTTAAAGTGTGGACAAGGCTAGCTTGAAAGCAAAACATACTCTGAATTGTTGTTGCTTCTAAGTGCAATTCTTGAATAAGGATGATCACCGAATCTTTTGCAACAGTTTCCAAGGAAGCAGCCAAGAACTTAAAAGGACAAAAGCTATCGTCTTTACTGTGGCCTCACTGTTGTTTACATTGTTGATTTATTTCTTTATTTTCAGTCTGGTTATTGAAGAAGGTGATGCTACACATTTTTTTAAGACTTCTAGAAGGAGCATGCATCATGCTTTCTTTTTTTGTCAATGTCAGTTGGGTGTGCCATGTAATATAGAGCTTAAGTGGCTAACAATGTTAAAGGGCTGCACAAAACAACAGCACAAAACATTTCAGGAAACGCTGCACGCTTCAAACTCACTCCCCAAACTCACCACTTTCAAGCAAGTTAAGGAGCAGCTCTGCATCTGCCATGGAGGATATACTAATGAGCCCGCTATCATCATGGTGGCATAAGACAGAAGCATCATTCCAGCTCTTCTCCTCTTTATGAAGTCTGTAGCAGTTGCGATTGTGTGGGTACCAGCCAGCATCACAACGAGTGGTGTAATACTTCCATTTATCTTTTAATCAAGCATACAACGTCCATGTATATTAGATAGAATTGACAAGGTTACAGTGTGCTCATAACACATTCAGAGCTATTTTTTTTAATCTTCAAATGAAAACAGAGTCAACCAAGAAGACTTAAGGTGGCCAAAACACATGCTCTGTGGAACATCACCTACCAACCAAACGGAAATTTCTCCCACTTTATTTTATGATTTAACCATTTGGGATGCTGGAATAGTGCAAACACACTAATGGATCTGTTATACAGTTTAAAAATATTTTATCTGCCGTTTTACCTCTGAACATGATTCAAAGCCAGCTAAAGCATTTTCAAGTGCATTACCTACAAAAAGTTTGGGTAAGTCCCTTCTCATTATCTGAAACAAGTAGGGAAACTTTCTTTTAAGTTATCAGGATGAAGCTGAACCTACATAAGTTGTTCTTATCAAAACAGAAATAAATTAATAAACTCAGCTCTGTGTTTAACTTCCCCACAGAATGAGAGTCTGAGGCATTCTATGTACAATATATATACTATATTCTTTATATATATATATTTTAAAAAATATATGTACAATGCTTTTTGTTATATCAAAAGTACAGCATGCCATAAAAATAACTGCAATTTTTGGGATGCATTTACACAAGTTTCTTCTCTGTGGGCCACTGGTTAATTCCATTCAAAGCTGAAGACCTAATTTTAAACTCCAAAATGTGGCTTTATTGTAATAGAAAAGAATGAACATTCTGTAAGCATCTGATATGTAAGGAACCAATTAAATGCTATTTATATTAAAATTATTTCTTAGTTTTAAGACTCTCAACACATTTTCCAGGACTGCATTTAAACAGAAGAAAGCCTTATTAGAGCAGTTAAATCAAACTGTATTCAACTTAAACTAGCAAACCCATACATTTAGTTCAGCTAAGACTATTCTGCTGGCTTTATATTCAGGCGGCTTCCTCTTGTTCTCCTTCCACACCCACAAATAGGATACAGTGACATTGAGAGACTTACCCAATGTTTCATGCTCTGTCTTATTGAGATATTTTTTGCATACAAAAGGCAATCCAGATTCACACAAGTAACTCTGCCAGCCGTACTTCAATTTTGAATTAATCACTGCACAATGATTTTCTTTATAACGGTTATCAGAGACATCTGCAAAGACATTTTTGAGAAGCACAAAATTACAAAAAAACCCGGTTCTTGTAAAATGGTATTGTCAGGCTCTCTGCACCTTATTGAAAGAGTGTATAAACATCCCCACACACCCAAACCTCTGGTAATGCTACACCAAGACAATAGACAGCTGAACACTGACCATGATTTACACGTGTGTGGCAATTCGTCCTTGGCTGCTGCTATCAGATGAGAGGCTGAAATAAGCTCTAGTGTCTATGCTATGTCTGCTGGCGGACAGACCTCAAAATGTAGCAAACCAGGTCACAAAGAACATGTTAATGTGCTAATGTTAATTACAGCATGTCAACGTAAACAAATTGAAACTCCTTTCCTCCATGAAACCATCCAGAGCATAGCTTTTAAATATGCAACTGGAATCTTAAATACATCTTTAAAAGTAAATGACAAAAGGGCTAGACCATTAATGCTTTGAACAGATCCACCTCAACTGATGCTACATCCCTAGAAGGGGCTTTTAGTTCATGAATATGAATAAATATTTCTACCAAACAAAAAGGTACACTTGTTCACTTGATGCACTTTTCAAACGCAGCTGCAGAAACAGCAGTCTTGTATCAAGCTGCAGTTACAGACAACATGTAATTAAACAGCTACAACATATCCAAGAACATCAAGTACTTGCTCTCCAGTTCACAAACACTAGCGGTGCTCCATCTGACCACTGCCAGCCAGCATCCTCCTCCAGGCGATTCAGACCTGTCCACAGCATCACATCTGTGGTGTTTAACTGCCCTGAAACAGAAAAAAATAACGTAATAACTCATGCTTTCCCCACGTTTTAAAATAAAATAAAATAAAAAGGTATAGATCTGCTGTCCTGACTTTGTAGAATAGGAATAACCCGAAACTTCAAATCATTCTCCAGAAAGTTCAGGCTGTTTTTTCTCTGCTTAGAAGAAGTCCATTACTTTGTTAATCAACAGAGAGAGAAAAGGAGTAAACTCAGAAGTCTGCATGTTTCAAAAGCTACTCATCTGGCAAACCCTTCCTACACAAGTTCTTGACCTTAGAAGTTAAATCTAGAACATGCAGCTACATCAACGCTAGCCTGTTTCAGCTTCCCATAAACCAAAAAGCTTTCAGCCCATTTACGGCCTGCAGGCATATCATAAAGCCAAGGAAACAATATCACAAACTTCCTGTTAGCTTATATCTTGCAGTTGAAAATCAGCAATCATGGGAAGCAATGGGCAAGAAACCTGAGGTATCCTTTCTCGTCACAGCTCCACCACCCATTCCTCTGCTCCATCCTCTCCACACATGCTAAAATACCCACGAAAGCCATGTTGTCAGAAGGTTCTACAAAATTTGTCTGAGATGCTTGCTCCAAGGGCTTATCAGAGAAGGGATCCCATCCACTTATCAAAGCAGAGTTGGATTTTTTTCCCATACAGGACATTTACTTTAAGCCTGCAGAAATGTTCTTGTCATTCACATTTGGTTAAGTCCAGCTTGCAAAAAAAGCTTAACAGGAGAAAGGGACACCAGGGTACATTGCAAAGAAGGCAAACATTTGCACAATTCTCCAAGGAAAACAAACACACTCCATAACCACAGCTGCAATAATGGAGTTTCTGTGGGGAGGGAGAATTAATACAATTGCACCCTCACATAACACAAACCACACTTCTGCCCTTGGGATATTAAGGTGGGAACCTTTTCAGACAGCTCTACTGAGATGTGATAGCGACAAAGCCTCGCAAGCAGCAACTGGAGAGATATCACACAGAGTATTAAGCTCAAAGCTTACCCCTTTTGCACGGCTAAAGAGGAAATCTAACTACAGGTTTCCTACAAGGTCCCCAGAGAAATGTCTACTCACTGCTTAAGTTACTTATGTAATTCTGCTCTTCGGGGTCAGCGATGCTCAGCAGGTCTGCTCCTTGCAGCTGACAGGCAGCCCGTGCCTCACGCCACGTCAGCATAGATGCAAGGTTGAACTGGTAGCAAAGGTGCGTGTCAGGGTTCTTCTTCCAAAAAACGTCACAGCCACTCCCTGCTCCAAAACAGACTCGTCACCAACAGCCCAAGACTACAGACTAATCAGAAATATAACACCTTGAACAATTCCATTAATTTATGGCAGTAACATCCTGATGGAGCTCAGTTGTGAACTCCTTTCATGTTCCTTTGGTAAAGAAACACACAGAAATAGGGCCCTAAGAATGAGATGTTACTCTGTATTTCATATGGTGGATAAAATACTCAGGAGCTGATCTGTGGCTGGTGGTGATTTTCACAGTTCTCATATAGCCAGAGAGCTACATTGACTTCATACCAGCCGATCATTTGTTCCTAAAGCTGAATGTTGAAATATTCAAACTACGAAAACCTCACTCACCTTCTGGAGAAGCAGCCGCTGGATCTCCTCCTACCTCATATTCAAGAGAACAGACTTACTAAAATTACAAAGTATAAGCGAGGCTGCAAATACCACCCATTATAATGGTTGCCCAGAAATCCCCCTTACAAAGACACATTTACGGCTGTTTTTAAGATGCTTTGGAACACAGATCTGAAATGTAGCTCGTGCAGGGAGGGCTTTTCCAAATCACTTTTGGAAAGCTGCCAATAGAAGAAACTGTTCTGCTTATTTATGCAGGAAGCTGGAATATTCACGAAGATTATACATCCAAAATCCATCTGACAGCACGTATTTTTAAAGCTATTCCTTCTAAGTGTTTTAGGCCCAAGACATGTCCAAGTCGTGCACAGAAGAAAAGGAATGTGCAAGTTGTAGTACAGTCAAAAGGAGAACGTGACTTTGCAAGAGCAACCCTGACTTTACCGGCTCCAGAGGAGCCCCCTGTATATCACTGGGCCACAGGAGAGAGGTTTCGCTGCAGGGTAAGATCAGTGGGCTGTGCAGGGTAACATCCTTCTGCTCACTCCCTGCAGTCTTCCTTTTGGGATGAGGACTTCGGTCTCTAAAGGCCAAACGTGATAAATTGCCAAAAAATTTGCTGAAGTCTTCTTTTGCGTTTTTTAAAGAGACATTCCCCTCTAACAGAAGGGAAGTAATCTAAAACACAGCACGTCCTAGAACTACTAGGAAAGGACAAAGATACTCTTGGGAGGTGGAGGAAGCGAGAAGACAAGCAAGATCTTACCAGCATTTGGGCAAAACCCCCATTTTTCGTCTTGTTCATAGTGAGTCGTTGTGGCACACCAGTCAAATTCCTTTCCATCTCTGGTACACTCATAATACCACTTGTTGTTATATTTAAATGGAAAAACGCATGGGAAACCAAAGGAATTTCCCAGCAAGGTGTATGTTTCTGGAATAAACCAGAATAAAATGCAGAGATTAAAAGAATGCAGACCACAGAAATTTCTTCACCCCCTTATTTCATTATTCCTGTTTTCAGCAGCAATGATAAATAAAATGTCTAAAGCTGTTTTCTAATTTATAATTGATACATTATAATTGATAAAACAGCATTACAAGTATAAGCAGCATAACCAGTGAACAGAATTTGGAAATAATAGTTTATGAAACTTGTCACCATGAAAAGAGGCACATTCTCAGAACTTACTACAACTGAAAAAACCTCCCAAATCTAAGCAATTAACATTTAAAATCTGCACTTACATTTCAGAACTACACAAAACAATAGTTAGCAGAATCAGTACATGCTCAGGTGCAAACTCTACTTATTTTTTATTTGTTAGTCTATAACTGACAAGCAACTTAGCATTATTTCCCCTGCTCCTCCCATTCTTTATAAGTGGATTTCCAATGTTTTTTCCATCCTCTTTGTCATTCTATGGGAAAGGAACTGTGAAAGACAAAGGAATATTAAATAAACTTCCAAAAATAAGGTTTTATACCATGGGGAATAATAATCTAGCTAAAGAACTGATGTTAGATACATCTGTTGTCACAATCCATTAATGACTTATAAAATAGTTAAAATATTTTCCTATTGTACTTTGAGTACCAAAATATTGAGAGAATCCCGTGCAACTGAAAGCTGTAAAAGCTTTACCTCAGTGAGTGTCTCCTTAATCCCAGAGCTTCTACAAAAGGTCAAAGAACCACAATCACACTTTGAATGAATTTTTTTGTCAAAGATCCGTGTTGATAGCCTAAAGATCAAAGTCCTTCAACTACAGAATCAGTGCACACTGCCAGGTTCCTAGAGGTCTCCAGAGTTAATGGCTGGCTGTACACATATAAAAAAGCAGTTTACACATTGTAAATGCCCTTTAAAGCCTTCTGATATGAACAGATGATACAAAGAACATGAGAAAAGAAAAACTGGGATCGCAGCTCTGCCTGCCCATTATCATGCTGCTAGCTATGGAGCTGCAAAGGAGTATCCCAGTCCTGGCAAGAGACCAAATTCAACAGTTGTAGACCTCTCACCACAGCTATACACATTTTTTCTTTGAAGATGTTCCCCCCCCTAACACGATGGACTAACAGGGTGGCTTACATTTACATGTGCCTATGCTAAGGTAGAAGGAAGAAAACAGAAATTGGAGGCAAAAGAGATTTTGCTGACGCAATTAATTACTTTGGTCCTGAAACTAGGCTAGAAGTGCCTGCCTAAGGTTGATCCTCTTCTCTTAGATGTTGCAGTACTAGAATTAAACGAGGTCTGCTTTCATCTCGCTATGTGTACATAGCAAATGTGTAAGACTTTTTGTGGGTTTAAATATTTTCTGTCTGGTCTTAAGTTTTCAAGAGGAGGTCGGATGCTATAGTGCTTTCCCAGTTTTCACAGGTCCCAAAGGAAGGACTTCGGTGAGAACAAAGGCCAAGCCCAGCCATACCTACAGAGGAAACCACTGAGACCAGATCTGCAACCCAAACACCCAGTTCAAATGGGGAGAATCAACAGCTCCAGCCTGAGACACACTGTGTAAACACTAGGTCTTTCCCTCTACAGAAACGCTAAGGCAGGGGTCAACGTACGGTCTGCCTGTTGCCGTTTGTAGTCAATGCGTTCAGTCTTAGTCCATATACCTGGAAAACTGCCCAGGTCTGCAGGCCTGGATCTTGACATACACTCCTATGCCTTCGCTAGCTGTACAGCAGGATTAATCAGAAGCCTGATCTCTGTTCCAAAGTTTGGCACGTTCAGAGTCCAGGTGCTGAACATTGCAAACATTTGGTTCTTGCACACTGCGATCACAGACAGGTTTGCAGTGACAGGAATTCCAAATCCTTCCTTATCTCTCCTTGAGTTTATCTGATAATGAAAGCCGCAGGATGGGCAACAACAAATCCTTAGTTCCCCTTTCTATGTCATAGAGGATCTGAAACGACCATTTCCTGGTTTGCCAGGATACTGGTGGTTTTTTGGGTCCATATAACAGATAAGGTAAAAAATCAGTTGTGTGGTATGCTCACCTCAACCACTGCATGGGAAAAAGCAGACGCTGAGTCTCAAACCACAATAGAGGTTGGAAGGGATCATAAGCACCTGACCTTGCTTCAAAAGAAATTTTCAAAACTTTTCCCACCAACACATCTACGACAAGATTTTATTTTTACCTTGAAATGGATGTTCACAAAGGTCTTCATCATAGGACATGTACTGTTTCCACTGGTAGGTAGATTTTTTTTTGGCCACAATACGTTTGCCATTTTCAATGGCTAATTTGTACCCTGATACACCAACTAACGCTTTTCCATCACAATTCCACCATAACGAGTATTGAGTTGAATCACATTCAAGCATACTTAATGGCTGTTCTGGTCTACTGATGTTCAGTCCTAGACAGGTGCTTCTGCCTATGTTGAAAAGACGCCGATTGGATACCCATTTCCATAACATGTCCTTTGAGAGCTGACTACAGTCTTCCAGAACAAGGCCAGCTGTGTCCACTTTAACACACATGTCGGAGTCTTCACTTTGGATAATAAATATCCCTTTATCTGTAGGGGAGGGGGGAAAAAAAAGGTAGTTTCATTCTGTAGAATACTGCTACTGACTGAATAGTATCAAAAGACTAATGTTTTAGTTGGAACTATTTAGGAAGAAAACTGAAAATATTCATCCGAGTGATTGACACTTCAAAAAATAAAAGCACTGGTCTAAATTTACTGCCAGCTGAGTTCTTAACACGTGGACCTCTTCCAAGATCATAAAAATAAGGCCAGGTAATATTTCTCAAGTTGGATAGGCAAAAAAATAAAAATGGGGTGCCTAAAAACATCAGTCATGTTCAAAGAAAAAAACCCCACTGGTCACCAAGAAACACCCACTAAGGAAGTACAGGTTTACGTGCTACAGTCAGACTGCATATTGTACAATAATTCTCTGGTGGAGATGGAAGAGTGCAATTAAAGTGAAAGCTAAAAAGTTTAAGGCTGACACTGCCATCTTCATTCTTCACTCTCTGCAACTACCGAGGCAGAAAGAAAATATTTTGCATTGTAAATAGCATACAGAAAGGATAGGATTTATGTATACCATGAGAGCTGGTGGCCAAGGGTTAAAGTATGCCTTCCCTATTGGATGCATATTGCTCAACTATACATGACTACCCTGGACCACAGCAGATGTTGTGGGGTCAGCCTAACACCCCGGCTTTCTTGGAATCCTGTAGAAATTCACTGAACTATGTGACATCACATTATAAGTATGTGAAAAAAACCTCAGCTGTTTAACATCTTGGGAGCAAATGTTTAACTGAGCATATAGACTGAAAAAAAAATGAGGGCAGCTGAAGAACTGGAAATCAGCAAAATACAAACTTTTAATGCTTCAGTTATTTCATTCCCTCTGAAATCCAATGGTAATTAACCCATGCAGTTCCTCTCACGTTATAATCAAGATACTTATGCCTTGGGAGATTTATGCATTGAAAACCTGAGCAGCACTTTCATTTTGCCTTGAAATTTTACAGCAATGATCTCTGCCACGTGTGCTTTCAGCTGCTGTAATTCACTACACCTAACAGCTCGAAGCAGTAACTATAATAAAAAAAACCTTCTCAGACTGACATAGCCCACATCTGAAGCATGAGATGCAGAGGTCCACCCAGATGCTGTGTCTGGGTTTAGTACATGCAGTTTAGGTGTAGCTCCAGAAAAGAAAGATTTTTCAAGCAGCAGCAGGACAGCGCTGTGGCACCGACAGACAGGAGATCAGCTCACCAACAGAACATGCACCAACAAGCAGAACAGAGTGTATAGGTTATGGAAAGGTATTTGGTGACAGATCCTACACAGAACACATCAAGCAGTCTAACTTACAGAGAGGACAGAGTCACGCTGCAGGTTGTATCACCAGTAACAGTGACTGTTTTCCACGTGGCTATCAGCACTAGCAGCTTGCGATAGTGCAGGAGCAGGGGCAAGCCTTTCTAACTGGCAGCAGGTGAACATCAGCTCGTTACATGTAATTGCACCTCACCTAGCAGCTCTTCTACATTAAGTCTTCAACCATTTTGGGCAGAGCAAGCTTCCTTTAATCCATCCTATCTCTACAGCTCTCAGGTATTTGTGTTCACTGAAAAACCATCAGAAAACACTCTGACAGATACTCAGCTTGGCCCCTTGCTTTGGAATTTTCTGTGATGTTGTATAGTTTGCTCTGGTTTCATCCTTCTTATCCAACCCAATCCTCCATGGGCGACACAGGCATCTCTAGCTACATGGCCAGAAAGGGTTTCTGCCTCTCATGCGAGGGTAGGGTATGTCTTCCACACAGTGGTTTTATCTTGGTTGACCAAGAAAATAGACCGTTAATTTGCTAGATAAGTGGAAGCTGGGATGTTTTTAGCACCAGTAAACACTGATTCATGAGGTTAAATCACCGTGATACTGGGATTCACACTTAAATAAACTTCTTATGCAAACTCCCAATCTACCCCCACCTTGACAGCACACAGGAGCTTCCTGAGGGCAGGGGGAGCAATGCCACAACCCAAAGATGGATTCTCCGAGCTTTGAATGCCTTTATCTGTAAGACTCTTAAAGAGTCGCAATGACTGCTGAGAAAAGATAAGGGTCTTAAACAGTCTACACAAATAGCCCAGCTGGATGATCTCTGGGAAGCATGCTGTTACTCACTTTTTCATTCTACAGCAATTTATGCCAAGAATGGTCAGACTGATTCTTGGGCTACGGGCTAAGCAGCCCCCTTCCAAATGTGGTTTCCGCTTCCCCAACCTCAAAATGCAGCTGGCGAGAGCCGTGCTGGCCGGAGGGCTGCCAGCTCCAGGCAGGAGCGAGGCACCAGAGATGGCAGGCTCAGGGACAGCTGCCCCGGCCCCAGCTCAGCCCTCTCCTCAAGGCAACTGGAGCAACACCAAACCTTGGGAATGCCTCTAGGGCTGCCCTCCTCTCAGCTTGCTGAGCCGTGCTATGCGTTTTAAGGTGATCGTGTAGAAGGGTTTTGTTACAAAGTCTCTGGGGTCAGGGAGGATTCTGTGCCCGATACCCTGCTGGAGAAGAGCCACAAGGGCTCTACAGACCTGCCAGCCCCAGGGGACCCAAGGAGAAAAGGAGATAGCCTGCACTTTGGGAACTGGCAGGGTGGAGGGAGGCCTTTGGAAACATCCCACCTCTGTTGCGTCCAGGCCCCTGGATACAAGGACAAGGTGACAAGCCACAATCTGCCAGAAGCGAGGCCTCTAGCTGCCGGTAGGGCACAGGCGCGGTGGTACTGCCAAGTTCCTGTTTGCTTCGGTTCAACACAGCTCATAGTTGGACGAACGGCCGTAACAGAACCAGGAGCCGTGGTATCTCTGTTTCCTTCCTCCTCACCTCCCACTTCCTTCCCCCCAAAAAGCTGCAAGAACTGCTTATGTGGCAATAGCGAAAGTTACTGGAATTTATTGGAAATGAGAAAAAAATCATCTACGTTCCCTCCAGGTGCAAGGAAAGCAAGGGAAGCAGAACAGCAGTGGGGGGCCGAGAAGGGTTCGCAGGGGCTCACAGCCAGCCCCCGGCCCGCCGCGCCCCCGACCCCCTCGCCCGGCCGGACCCCAGCAGGACCCTCGCCCCGGCCTCGCCCCGCCGCGGCCGCCCGCAGCGCCCGGGGCCGCGGGCTCCCCCGCCGCAGGGACGGGGCTGGGGAACGGCCGGGGCGATCGGCTCAGCCCGGCGCGGAGCGGGGACGCCGACACCGCCCGGCCGACGCCGCTGCCGGCCCCCCAGGGGTGCGCACCCCTTGCCGCCCCCCACCCCACCCCGGGCCGCCCCCGGAGGCGTCACTCACTCCAAAGGGACGGCACCTCGTCCCGGCGGAGCGCGGCGCCCCGCGCCGGACCGCGGCCGCCCAGCAGCAGGCAGCACGCCAGGAGCCGCAGCCGCACGCCCAGCATCGCGGCGGCACTGCGCCCACCCGCTCCGCTCCGCTCCGCTCGGCCGAGCCCGGCCCCGGGGAGGGCAGAGGAGCGATCCCACCCCGGCGGCGCCCCGCGGCGGGGAGGAGAGGAGGGGCGGCCCGGCCCGGGGGGGGAGGAGGCCCGCGGGCTCCCTCCGTGCGGCCGCGGGAGGCGGGCGGGGCGCGGGGGGGTCGCGGCGGTGGGGCCGGGGCCGCCCGTCGAGCGCCCCCCCCCTCCCCTCCCCGCCCCGGGACCCGCCGCCGCGGAGCGCTCGGCCGCGCTGGGGGGCGCCGCGCACGCAGCCCGGGCCCGCTGCCCAGGCTGGGGGCTGGAGGGGGCACAAAGCGCCGCGTTCATCATCCTTTCATCTGCAAAGGCTCAGTGGGCCGCGCCCGCGCCCCAGGTACCTCTATCGTAAAACCAGACCTTAAACCGAACCGGCACCCGGAGGGGCGCTGGGGGCAGCAGCGCTGAGAAAACAGCCCGCGTTCGGGCCAGCTGCCCTGGCCGTTCCCGCCCCACGGACCCCACGCACACGCTTCGGTGTTTAGCTTGTCCACCCCATGTCGTTTTACATTTTGGCGTGGGGAAAAGTAATCGCCGCCTTCCATTTTGTTCGTCTCTGCCTTCGGTGGGACGTCGGCAGGAGCTGCCCCGCTGGGGCTGCGCCTCCGTCCTGTCCTACGGAAGCGAGTGGCAGAGGGAAGGTCGAAAGCAGAACCTCTGTATTAAAGATAAAAGCATTTGCTGGAATCAGCAGGACAGCTCGGTTTTTATCTGCATAAGCATGTTTCTGCATGGTTCTTTCTGCATAGGAAGTAAGTGTATAAATGTATACATAAATTTATAAAAATAAAGGTACAGTTGGAGCATAACTGAGCTGACCTCCGTTCACCCGTGTCTGCCGCAGTCATGATACAAGGATGGAAACAGAAACCTCTGTGCTTGGGGGGAGCTTCCCACCGGTAGTTTGGTAGAAGAAGGAATTGAGAAGAAGTGAAGCCAAACACTTATGAAGTAGGTAACCGGAGGGGTTCCTCCAGTTCAACATGATAAAAATGTCTGGCAGAGAACAAACAGCAGGAAACATTGCTGAACAAGCTGTTCTGGAAGGGACCTGACTTTGCAAGACAGAAGGGTTGTAAACTCTGCAGGAGCTGTAATGTACCTCTCAGGAAAGCTGCAGCTTTCAGAGAATTTCAGATTCTGAGAGAGAAGCTTGTTAATGAACCATTTATGAAAATCTGGCCACTTTGGAACTGTCTACATCTCTTCGGAAGTGTTTGGCCACTGCTTTGGGCACTAAGCTCCAGAAAAGGGCACTCTTGCTCCAGAACCTGCTTTGGGGTCACACTGAGAGGTGACATTATGTTTGTGGTACTACGTTTAAAAATAAAGGTGCCAGGGAGCAAAAATGAGGCTGCTCAGGGTTGTGGGAAAGAGCCCCACCTCAGGTGGCTTTTTCTGCTCATCTCAGTAAGATCAAGGTAAAGATATTCTGATTACAGATTCCTAATAATGAACCTATTAACCATGCTTTTTAAAATATTGTACTGAATGCAAATTAGCAACTTATTAATTCTGAGTAGTTTTCCTTGCTTCTTTGATATTCAGATCTTCCTTTTTGACTGAACAGTTTTTTATTGTCTTTAATCTATTCTGTTCTTACTAAACTGTTAAATCCTTTCTAGAGTAGCTGCAGTTACACTGGCCTGAGTATTTATAGCTAAGCTATACCTACTTAATTACAATAAGAAGACATATTTGCTGGCTTGTAAAACCAACGTGGTTGCCAACATTTTCTGAAGTAAACTTGATGACATATAGTTTATCTTGCACAGTAAGTTGTCTGACTTTCCAGTTCTAGTCATTTGTTTGTTTGTTCAAAGCGTTACCGGTCTTCCTTCAAGACATTTGCGGTAGTGATTTGGCTCCTTTATTTCATTTTCTGTCTGGAACCCACTTGTTGTAAATATTTTTCTCCTAATTTTTCTGCCAATGATCTGTTCTTTTACTTCTTGTGTATACTTGGACATATATATATATATACACACACACACACACACAAACACACACACTTGTCTGAGCTGATATGCCTTTGCTATTTAGGTGCTCTACACAGATGTTCAATACCTTCCCTGTCTTTGCTTAGACATTAACTCAGCCTTCTGTATGAGACCTGCACAGAGATAGGAACCCAGTGTGCATTCGCGGCCCTCATCCACAAATACAAGCCCTCATCCAATTCACACAAATTCCATTTTCTCACAAACCCATTGCTTTTCTAAGGCACACAGAGATCTAGTGTGACATGTGCTCAGCATCTCCTCATGCAGTAATTTCTGTTCATGATCTGAAGTATGAGGGTGGGCCTTATTTTTTTCCCTACCGGCCAGAATGGGAATACCAAACATGAGAATAGCTAGGAAGAAAAAGCAGGACTACATTGCTTGCGTTGTGCCCAGCAACGAAAAATTCCATCTTTTTTAGGGGCACCATCCTAGATCCAGTTCAGCTCTGAAAAATTACAGCTCCCAGGCATCTTGGGTCAGCAAAGTTTGTATTCATCTTCCCTTTCACTTAAAAATTTTCCTGTTTACCCCAGACACAGATCTACTCTGATTTATCAGCTCTGCCACTCCAGTTATACCCAGCTACAGGCACAGCTTCCCCCTTCCCTGCCTCCTGTGACACGTCCCAACCATGCCCAGTGACCCCCTTTTCCTTCTGGCAGCTCTGGCTGTGTGTTTCAGTGACACTACTCCATCCTTCCGTGCTCCAAGGCAATCGCTGTGGCCGCCAGGCTCTGCAGTTGTGATCCCCATCAGCGCACACCGGGTAAGACAGCCCTACAGGACAGCTTATACTGGCCACTTTCAGCTTAACTGCAAGCCCCAGTTGCAAACTGCCAGTTTAATGTTTGCTAGTCAGCACGTGGGGTTTTTAATAAATGTAACTCAGTTTTATTTGTTAGTTGTTCATAGCTTTAGGCTAGCAACTTCTTTTTCTGAAGTGAAACACTCCCTTGTAAGGGTGACACCAAGAGCATTGACACAACCTTGTGCTTCTAAACCCCTGCTGCATAGCTGCCGTTCCTGCATGGAACCCCACGGGCATGGGGGGAGAGAGCAAACTACCTACGTGGCTGTTGCTGTGCCACACAGGCCACCTCGTGCTGAATCCTCACCTTTCCAAGCCCTTTGTCGCTCCTTTCCCAGTAAATGCTCACTTGACACAAATCTAGAATAGTTTGTTATAATATAGATGCTTTAATATTGGATAGAAATTTTACTAAATCTAGCATGTCAGACCGGCTGTTGATTGGCAGTAGTATCAAATCCAGTAGCAGACAAGACATTCATGTAATCCATCCAATGTAGCATTAAGGGAAAAAACCCCAATACTGCAATACTTGCAATAACACAAAACTGGCTAGTGGGGCCAGAGCGGCCTCTGGCCCAGCCCCGTTAGCTTCTCAAAGACTGTCTTTGCCTTATCCTTTCCCTTTGAGATCCTTGGCACAACTATACCTGGTATGTCATTCATCCTTCCATATAACAGTCATTTTTTTGCCATTGTCTTTTTCTCTCGAGGGTTCCCTTGCCACACTTACCCAGTGCAGTGCTGCCTGCCTTACCTGTATTTTTACCATATTCCAGTCTTTTAAGCAAATCCTGATTTCAGTAATACATACGCACCAGTACCAAGCCTTTCATATAACTTTAACTACCTGCAGCTAAAGCACAAATAGACATTTGCTTCTCAGTTATAAACACTGCGGTTCCAAATGCCTCTCAGCAGTGGGGCCAGGACATGGGTAAAATAGAGGGTGAAAAGAGCTCTTTGCAGCATCCCAAACGTGCTGTCAGCATCACCACAGGGAACATGAAGAGAACAGGGAAGTGGCTGTGGCACTCTCTTACCCTTTGAACATCCTCTTTTGCACTCCTTGAGGGGAGGGACTCTACCACGTTGTGCAGGGAACAGTCTTGGATTTTCCCTTGATTGCCTTTTACTGAACTGGGAAAAGCCAGTGTTAGGTCAGGACTTTGGATCAGAATCACGCCGGTGCCATAAAAAGGGGAATTACATGCAATGAGAAAATATTCAATAGAACTTTGTGCAATCTTCATGCAGCTTATAACTGTTACTGCTCACAGCTACCCCACGTCTCAGTCTGTTGGCCTAGACAGCCTGTGCCTCGAGGTACTTTCCAAAGTCCCCGTTAGCTAGTGCAGGTTTACGGAGCTCAGAGCCATAACATACATCTGATCCACTGGTTAAAGCATTTCAAGAATTTGTCACATAACTGATCTCAGTGCTTAGCTTAAATTTTCAACTCTGGCAAAGAAGCTAATTTGTTGCTTAAATTTTAAGCATTTAGGTGCTTGTAATGACTTCAAACCTTTATATATGCTTACTGGCATCTATGAGGTAACTGAGACACATCAGGACTTCGTTAACCTAGGGTCAGCATGTTTAAAACATACATGGCTGCCATCAAGGGAGCCTTCCATTATTAGTACTATTATAGTGAAATCAATAGTAGAATAAGACAATTTTTGCAAAGATTTGCTACGAAAGAGTAGTTAGTGATTTCCCAAGAAAAGCTATTAATATTAGACTGTAGACTTGTTTACTAAACAAACCTATGACTCATTGTACTCAATACCAGCAATCACACATACTGTGATCAACAAACCAATAAAGCCATCCTTTAATTGCTTAACAGACATTTTAGAATAAATATAAATCCCATAAAACTTTCACCTTTTTTTTTTTTTTTTTCATTTTTTAAATGCACCTGAGAGACCAATAGTTTTCTCTGTGCTTCTTAATCATATGCAAACAGGCTTCTAGGCAAAACCATTCCTCATTTATTTGGGCAGATGTGTCTTCCACCCTGTCCTAACCAATACCTTAAACACAACTCCTTTTCATTTTATCAGGATGAAGCTTCGTAAATCAGGGTAACAGGGAATAAACAGGTTCCACTATAAAAAATGAGAGTGGACATTGATTCTGACAGTGAAGCATCAAGGACACTTTTCATCAGCTCCAGGAAAACTGATGCTTTCAGGCACCAGTCCATCAGCGAGTGTGTTCCCCCCGTGCCTGCATGCCCATGCTGCCCTGCCAGCAGCGCTGGCAGGGTGGCTGCAGAGCTGCAAGGCAGGACAGCAGGAGTCCCAGCCTGCAGATGCTGGTCTCCAGCAGCCACCATCAAAACACCTCTCGCCAGGGTCCCAACTGTGCCTCCTGCTGATTTAATGCCATCTGAAACAGGAGTGTGTCCGTGGCTTTGGTGTAAACTACAGTGAGCAGAAGTAAAGGTTGGGCTTTGTCATTTACTAAGAGACTAAGAAGGACAACTTAGGAAGGACAGACAACCTCCAACAACATACCTTCAATCTACTTGGGGAAAAAAAACTTGCCTGGGTGTAACACTCAGAACAAGAACGCCTGCAGAAATTCTAGGGCATAATGTGTACACAGTGCTGACATGACTTCACAGGTTGGGAGAGGGTGTGCCTTTGCACCTTGTACACTCCTTCTTGGAAGAGCTGATCTGTTTCTCCAGCCGTGTGTACACATTTAGACTCAGAAATCCTACAGCTAATGGAAGCATTTACTGTGCTCATTAGAAAATACGTAAACAGAGACACCCAAAGCAATTTTCCTTTGCCGCTTTCCTTTAACCAATTTCTCCTCAGGTGGAATAATTTTTGCATTAGATACCTTACTTTGTATTCAGTAAAAATGCAGAGACATCTATTTTTTTAATCTTCAATGTTTTTTTTTGTCATAAATCACATATGCAGTCAGTCTCATATCTGAGGATTTAAGAACCAGGATTTAAGAGTCTGGAAGCCAGAGCTTCCACTGGCTTCACACAGTGGTAGAATCTGTCTTCATTACTTATATAATGGTGTTATGATTTTATATATTATTTATTACATATAATATATATTATACCATATTATATTGTATTACATATCCACATACATACGGGTAGGTGCTAGGGAACAATTTGTTAAAATTTCTGCTCCCTTCTCTGAATTTTATGCTGGCAAGACAATAGAAAAATCAAAAGTAATTTTCTTTCCCATCCTTCCATGCCTCAAATGAAAATATGTTAACAGGCACAAGAAATGAAATTAGATTGATAAAACCCAGTGACCTCTATAGTCACTGCTCATTTCAGGTAGGAGAATAATGTTTGCTGGTGGACTGTTCCTTTGAAAGAGCTAGACACGTTTGCGAGCATAGCATCATTTCTCTGCAGGGAAATTATGTTTACTATCACGAGGCTGAGTTTATCATCAGATGCAAATGTGCAGTCAAAAAATTTAAATGCTTTAATTGCAGCAGAGTAGGTACTCTGACTCTGAGTCACTGAAAGGCTATAATGACTTTCTAACCAGTGGGAACAACTTGCCATCAAGTATTAAACCAGTCAGGCCAGGTATCTTGGCCTTTGATATGGAGAAAGGCAGGAAAATTCCCAGCTATTTGTCTTTCTCCTCCTTTATGTCCTTCAAATCTCAACATGGAATAACTCAAAATTTAATCTAAATTGGTTAACTCAATCAGTGACTGTACAGCAAATCACAAACTGAATTAAACGTGTTCAGTCACTCTTGTCCTTACTTTGGAATAAAGATTAAGACCAGTCCAATTCAAGTGCATGTTGTCTACACAGTTTTCATGTGGATTATCCAGCCCACAATAAATTCCTCAATGTGTTTTGGAATTAATTTCCTGAATGCTGCTAGCAGACAAACCTTAAGGTACGGGCTTTCCACAGGCCCTTTGGGATGCTGGCTAACCACCCGCAGAAAATCCTATGTTCAGTGAGAAGCCCCTCTCTCTGGTAAAGCTCTGCATCTGCCCCATTCAGAGAGCATCAGAATGGGAATCCAAAACCTGTGGTCTGTGGGAGGGAGATGCTGAACTGGTTTCTGGCAGCTGCTGTCTCACACAGCTTGAAGCAGCAGCTGCATGCACTCTAGGATGAATATGAGAGGTACAGACCACTGTATCTGTAAAAAGTCAAATTCTCTTGCGTGACTCTGGTTCGTTGGATTGTCACCTTGTGTGTTGGCTCATGTCATATTAGCACAGAGGACTTTCTCTCCCTGCAAACACTGGTTGTAGGGAAGCGTGTCAAAGTTTTTGTAACAATTAATGGAGTTTAACAATTTCTAGGACTCTGCCTGAACTGTTCTTTTCCTGGTTTGATATATTTTCAGGCTTATTTTCTCTTTGAGACTATTGGGAATTTTTTGGTTTGGTTTGGTTTTGGTTTCCCTGCTTGGTTTGGGGTGAGTCGTTTTTGTTATTTTTCATTTCTTTCTTTCTTTTTTTTTTTTTTTTAATCTGTCCTTTTTCAAATCTACTGTAACCTAAAATAGAAGCAACTGTGGGTTTGTTACATGGTAAGTATGCTATAATTATAGGCCTGATTTTTAAGTCAGTTGAGAGTTTCAGAGAAAGCAAGTTTTAACCTCTCACTTAAGAAGATCAACAGGAGGTACAATTTGCCTTTTATCTAGGGTTATTCACCTGAAGTTGATGGTACACACTTTTTCAAACACAGGTAATGCCTAACTGCTCAACACTAAGTAGAAATTTCCTGTTTCTTCATACATTAAGGCCTTGGTTTTGTTTACACTCCTACTATTCTAAATGTGGAAAAAGTAATGAAAAAACCCACTGCTGATAAAAGTTAACTATGTGGAAAAATGGCTTTTAAAAAAATATGTCCTGCCTTCAGAACTTTATCTATCTGAATACAGAAATGTCTTGAAACAATTTAAAGTTGTCTGACTTGATTAAAAATACATCTAAAATTGTAGTGTAAATAGCATGAGGAGGGGAGAGGTTGCAGTGGAAATCAGGTTTTGGTTCTCAGTCTGCCTTTGTGTGATGACTGGTAGAAGAGAGAGGACGGGCCACCTTCAAGAAACACAGTTCTCATCTACCAAGATCTCTGAAAAGCCAAAGCCTTTATATTTACCTACTCTACCTGTCATCATTGCTGTGCTTCTGTTGCTATCTGTCAGTATTAGCTTATATATATATATATTTATATATATCAGTCAGTGAAAAAACAGAAGAAAAGCTTCTAAGCACGAACCATTCCTAAAAGCAAACAACCCCCCAAAAAGTATAGACTTTTGGGGGTAGAATACATTCTAAGTTACACGCCAGAAGTATACATTATGCAATTGCATCGGTTTCAGTTTTCACGATCCACTGGGAAAGGCAAGAGAACATGATCTTCCTGTGTGCCTGGAGAGTACAACACACTTTACAGTTCTGTCAGGGGTGCAGAGGAATGTTCTCTTCCTCAGAGCAGGAAATTAGCAGACATCAAAACACACAGCTTTTCATTAGCCGAAAAAGAGGATTCATGAGATTAAACAAAAAATATGCACCATGCCGTGTAGTTCCAAAAAGATATTACTGCTGTTACACTTACGGAGTGGATGGATCTTTAGCTTTAAGCAAGTTGTGCAATTTAGGGATCACTGTACAAAAGAACACCATATGTAATCAATCAGAGTTCCAGAAATAGGTTGCGAACAGCATTCATCCGTTAACTCATTTCCTTGAAAAGTAAAAGGATCACAAGTAGAAGAAAATCCAGATATTAAATCACATGAGCTGTCTTAAAAAAGGGGGGAGAGGAGTTATAAAACAAACTCTAGGGTACACCCAGGCGTGAGAACTTTGACAAGGTTCATCAAATCATGTGAGAACACTAATAAAGACACATGCAGAAATGGAGAATGAAGAAAGAACAACAAAAGTACATTAAAAATGCATTCAGTTTTACAATCTTTATTCAAGGTTAAATAACTCCTTTTTAACAGAAACAAGTTGAGGCATTTACCTGTTTCCTTCAACAGACTAAAATAAAAATAGTCTTTTTTTTTTTTTCTTTTAGATTGTGCGTGTTAAGTTTTGTGGGGCAATAACTCCCTTATGCCCACTGCAAAACAAACTTGAACCTTTGTATAAAGGCAGACAAGACATGGAGAGTATTGCACTTGACATCTGAGTCTTGTATCCCAGACTCATTACCCACTAGTTATTTTACAAAAAGAAGTTGAATGCAATCTGGACATATACAATACAGGTTAACATGCAACTTTTATAAATCAAATTAAAAATTATCCATTTAACATACATTACTGAAATTACCATTCTACAGGGTGTAGAAGAAACACAAATACCATAAAATTGCTAATGATTATTCTTTTATTCATTCAGTAAATTCTATTCAGTGAATAGAAGTATTACTATTTAAAAAAAAAAAAAAGTTTTGGCCATTCTCAAGGTCCAGCCTCAGGTCAAAACAATGCTCATGAAAACAGCAGAAACACTTTTTAATCCCACTTACCACACACAAACCCACTCATAATTTGGTGGAGGAAAAAATAAAAAAAAAAAAAAGAAAAATATGAACTTTGGTACAAATGCTACAAGATAAAAATAATATAGTTAAAAAAAGATGACCACCACTCTTCCTTCTAAGTGAATGCCAAGTAAGGTCTTAAAAGTTCTGAAAATCTGGGGGTTTAGTCAAAATCTATGATCTAAATTAATGCTGTTAAAAGGATGGCTTGTATGAACGAGTCTAGTTCTTTGACACCCCTCAATAACAGGCACCTTCCTCACCAAGCCCTTGTGTTTTCTCTCCTGGCTTGAATTCTTAATTCTTTGAGTGATTTCCACCCTGGTGATTTTGAAGGTGCACAAAACATTTATAGTACAGTCAGTGACAGTGGGGAAATTGCAAAACATTCTGCCTGATTTCTGTACATCTTTGATAATTTGGAGAGAGATTGCTAGGAGGAGTGATTGGACTGTAAACGTTGTCTACATACATTGTCTACAATTGGATTTTTGCTGATGATCAGAAGAGGCAAGTGATGGGAAGAGAGCAAGCAGCTTTGTGAAATGAAGTCTCCCCTAGGAACAGGGAATGTAGACCACCAAGTATTTGATATGAAGTGTGAACACCACTTTGTTAGCAACATTTGAATATCAAAATGTATTTCAATGTTGAAATGGGTGACCTACAGAAGAAGGGCTTTCAACCCTAATACTGAGTAGCAGAATCAGCCTTCTCAGAAACAGACCTTAAAAGGTATTTAATAAACAGTATAGATTTTTATTACTTTAAAAGTAATAAAAGTATTTTAATTTCTTTCAGAGAAAGTTTGTCATTTGATGACTTCTACATGAAAAACAAGAGAGTAACAGATAATTTACATGGGCTAAATCCAGATTTCCCTAGTTCCTTAGGTAATCCTGACCCAAGTGCAATCTGAGACAGAATCCAGGGGCCAGCTTTGCCTCCTGTGTCTTTATCCATGTGTCAGGGAAACTGGATTTGGTCCCATGTGTAACTTGCACTGACATCTGTGGGGGTCTAGTGGTTGGAAGAGTCACAGATGCAAGCCTTTGTGCACTTTTTCCACTATGAGATATGCAGGAATACTGAAGAGTACAGATGTGAACCTATAATTAATCTGTTCCAGTTTACTGACAGCCATCAGTTCCTTCACACTGCAATAATTCTGTATTTAATATGTGGTTATAGCTTCACCTTCTTTCCAAAGGCATCTGATACTGTTTATTTATCTTTGCACAGAAATATATGCTATAGGTTCTAAGCCACTAATAGACAGTATTAGCCGGTTTGTTTAAACAAAACAATCTTTGTAAACCAAAACTAATAGTTTCACTGAAACTAGATCCTCATCAGTAGCCATTAACTCCAGTAGGCTTTGGATCAAGCCCTAAAACAGGCATGGGTCAGAGCTAGCTAATATATCAGTCTCACATCCAGGAATTGTAGAGGATATAGAGACTGAAGTTGCACAGACTTTGTAAATATTTATTACAAAATTTCCATCAAGTTTTTTTAGACCAAATATGTGATTTACCATAGGGAATGTATGTCATCGTTTGTCTGTAGCTGTGTCAATGTATCTTTGATTTCTAAGTCTTTTTTGTAAGTATATTCATATGTACATTTTGACCATCTGTTCCAGAGTACTAAAATTGCAGAGGAAAAGTGATATTAAAAAGTGAAGTATGTTATTGTTAGCTTAAAATAGCTCAATGTAGTAATTATTTATGCCAGCATCTTAGCTGATTTTATTGGGGCTTTTTTTCCCTAGTGCTATGCATGATAACAACACTGCATTTTAAGAATTTGTGGGAAGTCATTAGTAACTAGCTAAAACTGAGGTTTAAAAATCCTCATTAATTTCATGGAAATCAATATGAAGTGGAATCCATAGACCTATATGTCGCTTAGTTTGAAAAAAAAAAAATGCCACCCAACAGCCCCAAAAAGATGAATACATTATTTCATACATGAATAAATGGCTTGGCTACTGGGTATTGAAAGAACCTCACAATTTTGGATATATCACCAAAAGAGTACTGTCTTTGTGTGTGATACTGAGCCTTTGTGTGTGAACTTTTCCTGCTTCCAAAGGGCTTCTGCAACTGTTCATGTAATGGTCCAGCATGTGAGGTTTATTTTGAGTGCCTAAATAGTATGTAAATGGTGAAATGGAGTTCTAGTAATCTGGTTTAAAGTTTCTCTACCGGGGTCTCTAAGTTAAAAATATTTCTCTTTAGCTCTGGATCCTTTCTACTAGAATTTAAAGGAAAGAAGGGAGAGGAAAAAGAAAAGGAAA
Organism: Falco cherrug; assembly: GCF_023634085.1. Classification (NCBI taxonomy): domain Eukaryota; kingdom Metazoa; phylum Chordata; class Aves; order Falconiformes; family Falconidae; genus Falco; species Falco cherrug. The sequence goes on along the minus strand of NC_073704.1, from coordinate 25,124,650 downwards.
AAAAAAAAAAAAAGCAGTCTATGCCTGGAACAAAAAACAACTCTGCAAGTGAATAAGGGCTTGATTTAGCTTTCCCTGAGATAACCCCAGGGACTGGGTTCTTAAAGAACATCAAACAGCAACAAGGGCAAGGAAAGAGTTAAACAGGACAAGAAATAAGAATTAGAGGGGGGATGTATCCATATACATTAGATACACAGAAGATAGGCAATTACACTACTCGTTTCTGATTAAAAACTATTCAGTCACACAGGTGGTGTGAGGAACCTCTAACCCCAGTAGTTTAAGCAGCATTGATGAAAAAATTCTCTTTCTAAATTTAAAGCAAGCCACCAGATAGACTGGTACAAAGACATTCCTAAACACAAATATATGGGATTGCACCTGTGAGCAAAGTAGTACACAGATCATTGTATATAACTAATTTCACAAAAATAGACTTATATATGGTAATTTTTAATCCTCAGTATTAATGAGAAAATGAAAAATACTTGTGATGCTATTTTTTTTAAGACAGGGGCTATTAATATTAAAGGCTGGTTTTTTAAATATTTCTACTAACCTTTACCACGAATATGTTACCTATAGTTCTCCCAACACAAAATATATTTTCTCTAACAGAATAATTATACCGCTGCAACGTGCAAACAAATATTGCATAATCAGCTGAGAAGAAACAAGTGGTTTTAGATTTCCTGCCAGTAAAATCAAGCTTGTTGTGTCAGAGGTGCTAAGAGAAATCTGCAGCCATGGCCCCTTTTTGCTTTTCTTGGTTCTTGTAAGTTACATTTTTAAAAGTGCTTGTTGAGCCTCTGTACAGTGGATTTGTTTCCTAAAAAACACAAAAAAACAGAAGAAATGCCAGTCATGCAATGTTTAACTCAACTTGCCATTGCTTCAGCTGCAAGCAGACCTACCTGCACACCACTGCCTTGAGCGTACCTCTTCAACAAAGGGACCGTTTTGGTCCATGATTCCTGACCCAGTGTTATGATGCAGGTCGTACATGCATCAGCTAGTACCGCTCTGCTTCCCAGCGTGCAGAAGATGATGATTAGTACTCCAGGAGAAACTCGGGCCAGGCATCTGCCTGGCCCAGCAATGTGCTCCCAACAGTGGGCGATGCTGGCTGCCCATGGAAAAGCTGACGCACATTTCACAAACCTCCTGGGTCAGAGGGGATGTCCTCCTCCTGTGGATTTGTCTATAGACATTTTGAATCCATGCAAACTTTTATCATTGAGAATATCTTTGGAAATAAGTAGGATGCCCTAAGCAGGTGTTGTGTAACAGTGTCTTTAGGCTTCTTTGGAGCCTGCTATCTCACCAGGCTTGTATGGGAAAAATCAGTGAACAAACATCCCGTCTTCAATTTCCCTAGTCATCATTTTATAGACCAGTAACACACCCTCCTCCTGCTGTTTCTTTTCCCTAGGGAGGACTTCCGGTCTATTCTTTGTACAGAAGTAATTTCGAAACTTTGATCATTTTAGAACAGCCTGCAGCAGCTCACTTGTGTTCCAAGCCACTGAAATTCAGGCTGGTCTATATGAGGTGGCACAAACCAGTCCAGGGTCAGGACCATGCTTCCCTTTGCATGTCTCCCGGATTAAAGTAATGCACATCATCAAACTATGCTTTATCAAATACGTCCAATACACTTTGTGTATCAAATGTGGTGGCTGGACCATTCTAGAAGCACAGACAGTGTCTTAGCAGTGAAGTGTGACTTGTCATGGTCCTCTTGCTTGAGCCACACAGACTACCACCATTGGGAGAAGGGCAAATCCACCTGGGCTTTTAATCCTAGCCTCTCATCGTTCACTTCCTATCATTTTCTCTTGTGACACAATATTAAAATGCTTCAATCAAGTGTATCCTTCCCTTCCCTCTTACTATAGGTAGCTTTCCCGAAGGATTAAGAAAACATTCTCAAGTAGCCTTGCCTGTAAGTAACTGATTTTTCCCATCTCAAAAGCTGAAAGGCCAGCAGTGTCCATTCTTGCAGAAATGCTGCAATCACAGGGCTCTGTACAAGATGCAGAGCTGGGTGAATGGCAGCGTATCGCCCATCCTCCTGACACCCACCAGAAACGCTTACTCAACATACTGTTTTTCCAAAGAACCTCAGAAGTCTGAAAGTTTTTGCAGAAAAGCAAAAAAGTCAAGGGCAGAAAGGAAAGAAGAAAAGGGAACATGTGGTATAAGCTTGCCTTAGATGTCCACACAGACAAGAAAGCCTGAATTTCCCCGTCCTTTCACCTACATTTTGGACAGCTTACATTCATTGCTCGTCTGCGTGAGTGGGCTCTCATCATGACGGAGGCCATCAATAATCTCTCTTTCCTAGAACAGGCTCTGTTTCTGGGCAGATGGGTACACCTCTGATAATTACATGGGCAGCGAACAACTTTGCTAAGATTAATCAAAGGCAAGGTACTAATTAAAAATGACAAATAAAAAAGATGTTTTCTGCATGCTTTTACATGTGGAAGAACTTAAACCAGGAGATGGAACTCCTAACTATTTCTCATCCCTAAAAAATTGCAATTTTACTTTACAGACTAATAAATGTAGTGAAAACCTACCAGCAAAATCTATCAACATAAAAGAACAAAACCAAGACACAGAATTTTGAAGGCAATTGTGGATCATGCAACCAAATTAAAGAACCTCATATAAATATAAATCAATACATTTAACATACCGTCTGCCATTTAACTTTTGATTTTTCTGCTTCAAACTTGGCCACCTCTTTTCGGTCTTGAACTGACACCAATAATTTCCATATACAAAGTAAAACAATGCCAATGAGAAGGATAGCAAGGGTGACACCCACCATTATCATTGGGATATTTGGAAGCTGTGGGCAATCTGTGGAGACAAAACCAATTATGACTGTGGATATCCAATCAATACATTTTTAGACAATTAAGAACAGCCAAGAGGCATGCTGGGCTTCTTATTTGCTGCGAGTTGTGCATGACTTTTCTTTCAATTCCATGTTATTTTCCTCCTGCTAGCTTGCTCAAGAGCTTGTGGAACTGGCTGAAAAATATTGCATTAAATATTAATAATAAGGTATGTCATCCTAAATCCGAAACACAGCATTATACCAGCTACTAGGAAGAAAATTAACTCTATCCCAGCCAAAACCAGGACAAAGGATAAACAAATGAATTGCTAACTTTTTCCACTGGCCTTTTACTATGTTGGTTAGCAGCTGTTGGAGACCCATATTCTGAAATGTTAGAAAATTATTTTAAGATCTATGTCAATATAACTCTAGAAGAACAGGGCTGAGTTAACTAGAGTATGAATTTCACAATGTAATGGCTGAAACTCTACTTCAATTAACTAATATTTAGTGTAATGAGATTTATATCAAGGTGAAGTCACCAATGATATTGAGAAAACAGAGGAAACTGCATTTTACTCATGAAAACAATGAGGGAAAAATCCATTAGACTGGCTGAAAACATTGGACTGAACAGTCTGAATGAATTCGGCATTTCAAGTTTGGCAATAAATTTTATCATACAATATTACAGAAAGTCAAAATTAAAATTCAAGTTTTTGCTTTGCCAAAACACATGGAAAATTGATTACTTTTATATTAAAAAGTATTGCTGATGGAAGTTGGTGAACACTACTATTTTACAAATTTTTCTGCTGAACCATGGTTTAAGGACATTGAAAAATTCATTTAAGTCTTATTTGGTTTACATGACTGTAAGCCAAATGGTTTCACATTGCTTTTTTGCATGATGTCATCGCTTCACTAATTCTGAGGAGTCTGGTTTGAGCTCTGGTTAATGCTCTGGCTACTGGTGCCATCTTGACTCCAGTTCCATAAATGAAATAAATTTCTAGAGCCTTTCTGGAGGTCTCTTCTCAGTTCACATTCACATGCGTCGCAGCTGCCACAGCACAAGTTTCCAGGCCCAGGAGCAGAGCAGCAGATGACAGAGAAACTGGTTATTGCAGAGCTGTGGGAGGGCCACTACACAGCATTTAATGAACTGTGCCTTCCCTAAGATATTTCTTTCACTTCCCCCCGCCCCCAGATCTACTTAAAATACATGGTAAATGTATTTAATAAAGCGAAAATCTTACCCTTAAGTCCTTTAGTCTTAAGGGTGTAGTTTACAAAGGGATGTGCTGCTTTAGTACTAAGCTTTGTTACAACCACCTTTAATAATAACCCATACAAAACCAGCCTACCATTCTTATGGTAGAAGCTGCTTTTTTGCACTGTGAAATCACTTTCTTTCTCACATGTATGCTAGAGAAAAGCTACGCAAAGGCTTAAAAAGCCACCATTTGTGCCAACCAAATGTGGTTCCAAATCTGCATGGCTTTCCCAAAAACATAACTAATATTTAGCACTGAGAAGCTGAGTATGTAAAAAAAAATAAGGGGAGTGGGGTGGGATCTGTATTGCCTGGAAACTAAACTGTTTGGCAGCTGAGAAGTTGTGTCTGTGTTCCCTCCTGTCCCATATGATTAGGAGGTTTAATGAAAAATCAGTAGTGAAACAACAGTAAATAAAGAAGTGATGTTAAATGAAAGGATATAAAGTGATCTGTTGAATACCAAAACTTAATGATGCTGCAACATTAAATGTAATTATAAATAAATTTTAGAATTTCATCAGGTATACCCAATCAGGCAGTCTTTTGGATATGTGTCCATCTATGGAATATATGTAATTACAAAGTGAATTCTAGCTTTCTCATATAATACAAATGACATTTGGTATCATCATCTTAGAATTGCACAGGGCTTTAGAAAAATTAACTTACTCTTGCCGCCCAGGAATCATTCTGCCCATCTTTCACGAAAGGGCAAGTATTTATTTTATTACCACATCAAATAAGGACTTGAGGAGGTGCTTTTTTGGCTGAGCAGAGGAGAGCTGTAAACACAAGGAGGTGCAGTGCTGCTTAAAAGAGCTCAGCTGCTGGGTAGCTCAGCCTGCCTGTGTCTTTAAATCAGGTTTCACACAGAAAAAGCAATATTCGCTGCTTACCCTTCTGTTCTATGCTATGAATGACTGTCCTTCCCTGTTCATCCACAGCCAGTAGAAATGTGGTTATACATTCATTTTCCCCCTGCAAAGAGCAGGGAATGGATTTTTCCTCTGAATAATCTGCAGAGGGAGGGGAAAAAAGTCACTCATCAGATCGAATGAAATTTAACATGTAATATCAAGAGAGACTGCTGGCATCGTGTTTGTCACAGCCTTGCCTGTGGACGGTAAGGAGTGAAAGACAAAAGCAGAGTTACCTTCAGAATTTCTACTAAAGTTAAACAACTTTTCTTCCAACCCAAGCTTTGTTTTGTTTCTGATTTTTCACTTGTATTTCCAAAGAACTGATCCAGGTGCTGTCAGTCTGCACTGACGACCTAGTGCACCTTATTAATCTAGCATGCTGTGAATTTCAACAAATTGGAAGTGCTTCCACAATGCTTAACCACCAGCTGTCTAGGAAATGTAATAGTCCCTAATTCCAGGACAAAGTGAACAGTATGTTCTCTTTGGTCTACAGCTACTCCTACCATGTCTAGATTATGTTTCAGAAGTAGATATAAGTACATCAAACAGCAATGGATACTGTTAAATGGGCTGCCATTCATTTCTTCCTCAATAGCCCTCTCAATGATTACTTGTCCAGTAATCTGTCCAGTACTGTCACAACAGTAAATATAGAATAATAATAGAAAACTGCGATTCTGGGATCTTTGTAATGTGATTCTAGGGGAAACAGATAAAAGGTAACCTGAGATGGCAGTCTGCCCCCATTTATTTGTCTCTTCATTTAATGCAGATCTGCACAAAAACTGAATACATTTTTTTTCCTGGATGATTCTTAACTGGGAAATTGGTTCTGCTAAGAAAAGTTTATCGAAAGGGAGGGAACAGGGAGCCAGGAAGAAGCTGGCTGTGAGGGACCATATAATGCAAACAAGACAGTCAAAAATGGAGACTACAGGTCCAGAGCCAGAAATGCTGTAATTTGAAGCAGAACCATTATATAATATTTTTACAGAGCAAAAATATCTGTCCTTATAACTGTGTGCAATAATACCTCTGGGCCTGAATGCTTATGTTTCCATATAGCCCAAGATTATATGGATTTCCAATGACTACAGCATTGGAAATCTAGGTATATTTTTCAATACCTTCTTAGAAAAACTTCTTAGGTTTTATTTTTAGAGGTAAGAAAAAAAAGTAGGCTTCTCAAACATTTCTTTAAAAATAATTGTGACTATTCATTATTTCTTACCTATTCAAAATTCTTACTGAAATTTCATAAGCAACTGTGCTAAAAATCTTAAGTCCTCAAACTTTAGTATGAAGAATAATGAAATATAAAGTAGGAATCAGACAGGAAGGTGAATTTTAAAGGAATCTATGGTACATAAAGAAATAAGTGCTTACTTTTTTTTATATTGGTTATTATCATGAAGTCTGGTCTTACACAAAACGCTATTAAACACCATAGAAAATAAGACAGCATAAATAGTTGACTACCCTACAGTCCTTTTCTCTGCTTTGTTATGAAAAGATAATCCTATCTGGTTGGATTTTAATGGAAACGTGTTCTTGATTTGTAATAAACTTGTATTTAACCTGTTGCCTGTCCTTGGTGGCAGAGCAGTATGTTATCTATCAGGGTAACAGGCAGAGAAGACTTGCTGATTTAACAAGATTTGGTTTTGTTAGAAGGGCCAGAAACTGCAGACTGAGTGTACTGAGTTAATGGCACTCATTGCTGGGTCACAATTCCAGTAACACCATCAAAAGTTTTGCAATATTTGTTGTTTCCCAACTCTTTTAAGCAAGCAGATCCAAAGAATATTAGCTTGGTTTGTAAATGAAAAAAAAAAAAAAAAAAAAGAAAAAAAAAAAGGAGGAAAAGGGTAGCTAACTATCCTGAAGGCAGAGAAAAACTTGCAGACATATTCCAAATACCATCCAGAAGGTGGTAACTACAAATATATTAGTTATTTTAAAATTGTAATTTTAAATTTAATGTCATGATTTGAGACCAAGGGGAGCAGAAATCTGATCATGTGTAAGGATGTGGAAATGAAAGCAAAGATGCCAGTTCAAGCTATTCAGAACCCAGCTTATGCTTAGCGTTTTTATTTCTCTGATGTTATTTTTAGGATGAGGGAACACTAAGAGAGGCTGTTGTATAGATTATTTTCAGTTCATCAGCACAAAAATTTGCCTAGTTAGATAAACTCCTGTAATATACACTGTTGTAATTTTCTGTGTTTTACAGTGAATCATCATCCTTTCCCCACCTCTGCCTGCAGTCTAATTCCATTAATGTCAATGGTATTTGAAATCACTGGATTCACACTGCAAGAATAATTGGGTAACAGTGGCAAGCTGAGGCGCTCAAGTGCGGAAGACTGTTTCCTAACAGATACTTAGATAAAGGTTTCAACCAAAAAAACTAACCGTAAATTTAAATGTTGCTGTGCCCTTTCTTGTTTGTCTTTTGCTCAACAAAATGCTTTTTTTAACAGCTTCATCTCACTTTGAATCAGAGCAGGGCTGATATAGACACTTATTCAGACACCAGCATCCACTTTGCTGCTGCACTGGGAATTTGTGTGGTGTCAACACCACAGGGTAGGAAAAATGGAAAGTGTAACCGTCCCCGTTGGGGCTGTGGTAGGAGCAGCCTGGTGTCCTGTGGCTGCAGTAGTGGCAGGAGTCGCTTTTGGGGATTTGCAGTTCCTCCTGGGTAGCAAGTAGAACAACAAGGGCTTCTCTTACACCCGTCTGGCAAAGGGGGGATTAGCCCTATTTAACATTCAAATATTAAAAATGGATGAAAGTAAATATTCAGAAGTGATGCCTGCTGTGCAGATAAGCCCAGTAAATAGGAGGCCACCAGCACCTCCAAAGCTGCTGTGCCACCCTGTGCCTGCTGGCTCCCCAGGCGGAGAGGATGCTCACGCCACCGCTGTGCCGGTGACCCTGGTGCAGGGGAGCAGGAGGAACCCCCGGCACCCACAGAACCAAGGCAGAGGAGGCGAAAGGCATGGCTCAGAGGCTAAAACAGGCATTCCCAGCAAACAGGAAAATGTAAAGCCTACGCTTTTTGTGTTGCTCCACAGTTCCAGTCACTGTGTTGCAACATACCCATGCAAAAAAGAAAGTAAATCTTTAAAGTGCTAATATGTTATTTAATCTAGCTAGTTTTCAAAAAGCCTTGAAGCATTAAAGAAACTGAAATATGAACCAGAAAGAAGCACTATGCTACCATATTAAGTTGTTCAATAATCTGTCTTTATTATGTGGTTGTTTAGTAATCTCACTTTCATTTTTTTTTTTCCTATTTAGATAATATACTTTTGATTTTAGGATTATTTTTATTATTATTATTTTGAAGATTATTTTTTTTCCCTCTCAGGACTTCTTAATGAAGCTACCTCTGTGCCAAAACAAATCCTTTGAGCTATTACACAAGCATTCAAGATGAAACACATTTTGCAACAGCTCTTTTTTTTTTTTTTATTTTTTTTTTTTTTAGGGATTAGGATGAAAACAGTTATCCAGTCTTCTGCTGCAAAGAAATTTTAAATCTAAAGAAGTAGCTGACAAAGCAGGGAAGCACAGGACATGAAAAAAAGGAAATAAGCAGGAACAGGAGATGTTGTCATGTTCGTATTCCTGTGACCTCTGTGTATGTGAACAGAGCCACTTAAGCGCCTGTTTCTACTTTTGATTAGTATTCATTATATGTGAAAGTAGACTGTCTTATATGTTCCTAGCTACAAATATCCACCATCTGGCAATAGCAACCCGAAAACTTTACTAACTGCAGAAATACAATAACAATGTTTCTATTTTTTTTAAGCTTGTAAAGACGCTTTAATATTTATAAACAAATACTGATGTCTAGAAAGGCAAAGCATAATAATAAATGTTATAAAAATAGAAAATAAGAATTAGGTTTCTTTATGAGGGCAATATTTGCAAGTTTTGGGCTCTGTATTGTGGAGTAATATTAAGAACAAAAAGGTGTAGCTTTGATGGGAAGATGTACGTTAATGAAATTTCTGCATGCATGCAGTGCTGGATGGGCTTCCAACGGTTTGCAGGCACAAACCTTGTATGTGCATACAGCATTCTGCATTATCATCCTAATTCCTACAGTTGTCTTATTTAATGCTTACAGTATATCTGCGATGTGGATATAATGTACCTATGTCCTGCCTCACCTAACAACAGCATTTTGCCATAGGATTGGGACTAGAACTGCCGTTATAATAAATACAGACTGCCTACTGAAACAGGCGAGCACCTTCCTCTACAGGAAAGAAAAAGATGCACTCTTCCATTTAAAGTTATATTTTTTCTGAGTACTATTTTATTCAAGGTTAATTCCTATTCAGAAATTCCTATTGACAGAGGGCAGTTTTGAATTAAAGTGAGTAATCGAAAGATGCGCTGAGCCTTTAGAATACTAGAAATGTCTTTGCCACAGGTTAAAGGACTCTGTTTGCCAGCTGTAATCAAGGGTCTGCATACGGACCAGAGTCAGGTTTTGCATTTGTGTGGGAAAAGAAGCCAGGCTAGAACCCGTGGTACAGGTGTGACTTAATCTCGGGAGCTTTCATCACCCACTGATTTGTAGGGAACGTATTTATTAAATTCTATACTTTCTAGTAGGCATGATCCAATGAGTTAATTAACCTGGAAGGGTAATACCAGGACTGATCTGCATTTCCTACTTACCACAGAAGAACCGCAGACAGACAGCAATTGCCTTATGAGCCTTCACATAATTCCACAGCAGAAAACCAAGGCTACTTTCAAATATAAAATTACTGAAAGTGGAAACTATCACTATCATGCATGGACAGAAAAGGAAGTCTGAGGATACAAACCCTTTGCTGTGCTGATGGTTGCATCAACTGATTTGCATTTTTCACTGCATTCTCCCAGTGACTTGTCATCAGAAGCCAAGTGACATTCCACACAGCTCCTGCAGAAAATAATTCAGCAGCTCATCAATCTCTGCCTGTCACAAAGCAAGAATATAAAAGCCAGTACATATGCATCTGCATTTTAAAAAGCAGCTAAACAAAAGGGTTTGTGCTATGGATAAAGTAGTTCTCAGAAATATGATACGTATTGCCACAAAAAAAAAAAAAAAAATCAACAAAACCCCCACAAACCACCAAAAAAGTCCCTCTACCTGAATAAAGGTATTGTGGATAAGCTCTCTCTTGTTCCTCCCAGCCTATTAGCTACCAGACAGAACCCCAGGCAACATTATTCATGTAGGTCTATCAAAGACATGGGGTGACTCACACGTAACATTCATTTTCAGAAATAAATATTCTGAACTAAGCTCACGCTAAATACCAGCTGAAGGAGTGCCTATCAGGTTAACGATATCTGAAATCGACTTCAGAGACATCAAGCTTGGGCACCTACTATAAGTCTTCCTTTGTTGAAAGTCTGTTGAATAATGTATTAAAACACTATTCAGGTGTCTTAACAGATGTCTCTTGAATGTGATTACTTGTCTCAGGAATTACTTACTCAGATCCTAATTATACCATTGCAATTTATTGGGAAATTATTTACCTTATTTAATGGTGGAATGACTGAAATATTATTTTAAAATGCAATCTAAACCAATTCCTTTAGAAGTCTCTGAAAATCTTCCCAGAAATTCAATGAGGATTTTAATAAATCCAGAGTTTATTCATGAAAAAAGGAAACAACAAACAGAATTCATATATGAAAATTTTTGATGCACAATGTATCTTGCTGATTCTTCACAAATAGCTTTGGCCAGACTGAGGGGCTGAGACTCTGAGAAGCAGCCTGAAGGACTGACTGCTTAAAGATAAGAAAAGAGAACAACTGCGACAAAACATTCCCCAAAAACCTCACCGTCTCCTGTTGCATTGAATTGACATGTATCCATGGGAGTAGGCTGAGGCTGCTGAGATTATCTTCACGGGATGAAGATGATCTTATCACTCGCTGTGGAGATGGCGAATAGTAAAAGCAAGCGGGTAATGGGATAGCCTCTATCTCATGGAGACGCATTCAGCGTTGTTGGTGTTTTTGTCATATTTGCCATGTTTCTCATACTACCACTCTTTTTCTCAGCTGCCTAGCCATTGATCTCCATCCCCCCTGACCTGGTCTTTCAGCTCTCTTGGTTACCCTACCCAAGTATTCCCAATGCTCTCTCTCTTTTGGCTTTCCCTGCCCTGCGTTTCAGCAAGGGCTGAAACAGAGAGAAAAGATCTAACACTGCATGCAATATACATGTTTGAGTAGGCTAATGTAATGCCCATCATGTAACTTTATATTTCTTATTCTCTGCCAAATTGGGCAGAGCAAAACAGCAGCATTGTCCTTCGTGTTTAGAGCAGCTTCATGCAGAAGTTGTCTTTACTTAAAGCTTTGAACAATTGGATAGGCTTGCTTTTGTAGGTCAAATTTAGCACTAACATAAATGATGATTTAATCACATGCCATAGAATAGCTTCTCATCTCAGATATAGTGTAGGCTGCAACAGCAGGCATGAAAATACAGTGGTAGAGAGCTGGTATGGAAGAGAAATGGGCCTTAACTCTAAATAAGTAGACGTGACACCATCATGAAACATTAATGAAACTTACACTGACTCCAGCGCTCAGCAAGCAAAACCCGGGTCATTAATATCATGTGTTCCATGAAGCTTAATTCAATTTCTAGCTTAGATTTCTACTGAAGACCGCTCGTTTTAGACTGACTTTAGCCTGGCAAGAGCTCATGTAATACAAGGGTAAGCGTGGGTCTACTTAGAGTGGTCAGCTTTATGCCACACACATTTTTGGTTGCTTCTCCTATCATGCACTGTACCATACACCACATGTCACAGCAGAAAAGATACATAAATTTTGTATGCTCAGTGAACGGAAGACAATTCACCATTTACTATCAATTTAGCATCCACTTATACATGACATACAGCTACCCACTGATTTCATCCCTAGACTATGACCTAGTTTATCATAGTGGGGCCTCTTTAATTCAGCCAGGCTTAACTGAATTTGGACTACGAATTTGCACATGTGTAAAGCTTGAGCAGACAGCATGACCTTATTAATTCATATGCATGAGAATCGTAATACAAATGTCAAATTTTTCTCTGAGTCCTCAATTTTGCCGTGGCAGCTATGCTGGGATATTTTCATTCTGTATTGTGGACTGGAAGGAGGTTCATCTGTCATTGTCTGATGTTGTCATATAAGGCCACCATTCTGATTAGTTGTACAGCCAGTGACAGCAGTGGAAGTGTGATGTTTTACTTGCGCTGCTCTAAGGTGATTAAACTGTTTTCCATACAGTTCTTTTGTGCAAAAGTAATGCTGATAAATGGTTGATGTACGTGTTATGACTACCCCTCTCAAAGGGCAGAGAAGATCTTGAGTTCTGGTCTGTAAATCCAATTTACGGTAGTGGCAGTGAGCACACTGCTGAGGCAATATAGGAACTAGATACCTGGATGATATAAATATCGGAGACAAAAACAGCACATTACCGCCTGGAACTGCAAGGGTCACTGCAGAGAGGGCATTTTTCACACGTTTGGCCTGAAGCCCCTGGATGGGTGCAAGCACAAGACCCACAGATGCATTCGCCTCTCCCACTGCACAGCGTCCCATCCTCAGCAATACAGGCGCTGGTGTCAGTTGTGCAATTACAGTATTCCCCAGTCCATCCACTGTGGCACATGCATTCCCCGCAGTCACAGTCACCATTGCCTGGAAAAACATTTATCATACTTCAAATCAGTCTTTTAATACGAATCTGAATGATGGCCTTTAAAATCATTCTCCTTAATAGCAGGTATTTTCCCCTCTCCACCTCTTCTCACTCTTAAACATTTCTTCTTCCCCCAGCATTTTCAGTTTTAAGCCAGAGGATCAAATTTTCACTTAGACTGGCTGTAAGCCAGTGCAGCTCCATTCTCTTCACTGGAGTCCTCCACATAGATCTTATATCCTGACAGTGCACAATCTAATGCATAAATCCTCTTTCATTTATAGCAGCAGAATTTCAGCCTATCTATTCAGCACAATCTCATTGCTGGTTCCTGCCAGTTTAATGCTATTCCCATTGTTTCAATAGAATCACTTCTGATTTATAATGGTATAGCCCAGGAAAAAAAATCATAAACAGAAGTTCTCCAATTCTGATTGTATGTTACCAAGATAAACCAAGAATCATTGAGGTTACTGGGTTAAAATTATAAAAATACCAGAATTATCCTAAAAGTGGTTAGTTAAGATTAATTAAGATTGCCATGCTTTGCTAATTACATCAGAGTGAAATTTTACACTGGCTAACGCTGACGTATGTCCATATACTCACCTAAACTTCTTTGGAACAACAACCATCTACAGCCATGAAAAGCCTGACCCACCGTGATAGTAGCTGATACGCTCCAATAAAGCCATGCCAACTTAGACTAGCTGGGTAAAGGTTTTTAAATTTGAAATCAGGGTTAAAAACTGTTTCTTGGTTTAAGTCTAAACATCATTCAGAAATTGTAAATTACACTTCATACAGAATAGATCGCAACGGCATATATGATAAAAATATAGATTCACAAGCTCATAGCTGAGAGCGAGGCAATAAAGCTGGAAAATGCAGGCACCAAAAAGGACCGTACCTCCACACTGGAGCCCTCTGTGTCTCACACATGAGAAGTCATCGCACTCGCAGCGCGGCCCATACACCTTCCCGTACAGGGACGGGTGGCAGACGCACTGCCCGCAGTAGCAGTCCCCTCTCCCGCTGCAGGAGCTCTGCTCTGCTGAGCCCTTGCAGGAGCTGGTGCCGAGGGAGCTCTCGTCACACTCGCAGCGTGGCCCCGCGTAGCCCGGGCTGCAGACGCACACCCCGCACTCCAGCGATCCCTTCCCCTTGTTGCATTTTGGGCTGTTCAGCTCGGCCTTTGCCTGACAGTTACAGCTGCACTGGGGGTGAATTTCCATTTCCAGAGTGTCGCTGAGCCCCACGGGTTTTATCACAATATGCCTTCTGGCTTTTTCACAAGAGGAGAGTCTTACAGTCATGTTGAAAGAGACCTGAAAGAGAAATTGGTGGCTGTCCATGTCTGCAGCACACGTAGCTCGGCAGGGTGCTCTGGGAGCACAACGCAGAGGACAAAAGGTCATCGATATCACCCACTTTTTTGTAACTTGTTTGGAGGAAGACCATTTAATAAAGAATAAAAAACATCTCTATTCTGGTGTTGTAAATTCTCTGGACATCATGTCTTTTGAGAATTTGTTCTTTACTTACTGTGTCCCCCACTTTAACACGAGAGCATTTCCTCTGATGTGGAGAAAAGGTCCCCTCGTTACAGATGGCTGTGAAAGAGAGATTGAGCCCATCTGTCTCTCCCAAGATCTCCAGCTCCACCTCGGATCTCAGCTCCTTAAAGGAAAAAGGGTGTGAGATGAATGGAGCAATAACGCTGCCAAGCGCTGCTAATGGTCCACATCTGTGTAACATGGACTGTGACTTATTCCGACTTACACAGGAGTAAATTTGTGGATTTGGCACTTTATTTACAGACTTCTCTGTGGCAAGAAAAACAGGGAACGAGCAAAACATAGTGCCGACAGAAGCGGCTCTCAGTGGAAAGCAATGGTGGTATCAGTTTAATATCCGCTGTCACGGGGCTTATTTCCTGCCCTTGCAGGAGAATAAATTCAATGTTTTATTAAATCATCTTTCATCACTGAGTGCTCTGCTGACTGATACAGCTTTTCCTTTAGCTCAGGTTTTACTGAGGAATGGATTTGTGTCCTTGATTGCATTGCTAGCACCGGGCTTTTCCTGATTAGCCAGCCTATGTCAATATTGCTCCCTCTTTATCTCTCCTGGTAGAATCAAACCTCACCATCTCTCTCGTGGCAGCGTAGGCTCTGAGCTCAGTTTTGCGTCAGCGTGAGGCCTCCACCAGTTAGCCTGATCTTTCCCGGGCCAGAGCCAGAGTCGAGCCCCATGGCGAGCTCCTGTGGCTAGGGGCTGGCTCCCTGCCTTTCTTTACCTGATGGAAATTCCTGCTTCATGAGCTGTTGGTGATGTTTCGAGTTGAATTCAACAATGTTCTCATTTCTTAAATCAATTTGTCCAGTCAAACTTTCATTTCTTAAGTGAAAAACTTACTTCCTGAACTCTCATACCAGGTTTTTATATTTAACTCTTTAAAATATTTTATAGCAACTTTGCTTACACAACTTAACCTTAATCCAAAGCCTAGAGCAGACCATGGGGAAAATCCCTATGACTTCACTGGACTGTAAATCTAGGAAATGGAAATTTTTCAAAAGTACCTTAGCAATTGCTGAACAAATGTCTCACTGACTTAGCTTTGTGCTCTCCTGAGTTTAATTGCTTTACAAAATACCCCCTGCATGTCAATCAGAGCATGAGGAGCTCCCTGACCTTACTTCAGTGAGTCATTCTAGTAAAGGCATCAAGATGACTCACTGGAGTAAAGGTCTGGTGGGGTAAAACAAACTAAAAGTAGAATAGGTATAAACCTGCATAGACAACTCCCTGTCCTTTGTACATGCCCTGGATTCCCTGGGCATTTGTCTTAGGGTTGTGTTTGGCATGTTTTTTTCAACATCTTTTTCATTTGGAAAACCTTATCAGTAAACCAAAGTAATACGTGTGCAAGACGGATTCACGTGATACCCAGAGCTCTTTCCAGCACCCAGCCAGAGCAGTAAAACTGTGCCCTGGCCATCAGGTTGGTAATGTTGGTAGCTCTGGATTCTCCAATTTTCCCTTCATGTTTGTTTTGCAGTGAGGTGCTTGTGTTGGTATTGAAATAGTGCAGAGGGTCTTAGATAACAATTAGTTTGCAATAGCTGGGCTCTCACAAAAGGACCAAATATAGCAAACCTCTAGATAAAACTGTGAACATTGGTATGTGCTAATTTACAGGAAATATCACCAAATAGTCCCTCTCCCACCAGCAGCAAAACTACAAGGCTCAAATGGAGTGCAACTATGAGAAAAATTCAATACTGCTGAACACGGAGCCGGAATACTTTGCATCCTGGTTTTGTACTGGGTCATTTGAACATGTCTTGCTGTTGTGAGAGGTCAAAATATGCACCTTACACCACTGAAAATGAATACGTACACTGTGACAAACTGCAGTTTCTTAGATCTTAATATCTGAGGACTTGTAATGGTGTTTTGAATCCAGTAAGCTGTCTGGTCACAGGGACAAATAGACAGTTTGGTGAGCTATAACCCACTCACCAAGAAACCACGCTTGCAGTCAAAATTTTTTCTGAATGACACAACAGACAAAGCAATGCTACAGACTTGTTCCCTTGTGTTCTCTGTCCTTTTTTAATATAGTATTTCTTTGGTCTTATTTTCCTGTAAGTGAAAGGACCAAGCACTGAAAAAAAAGAGCAGAATTTTTTTGAAATTCTAAAATCCTGGAATGACTTCAATCAAATGGCCTGATACCTGTCACAATGCATTTTAGCCTACAGCTCTGCGATACAACGTTATGCAGTATTCAATGTTAAACAAAGCAGGTAGAAATATGCTTACAGAAGAAAATGAATCATACTTGGAAAGAACATGAGAACTCCTTTTAACAAATATTTTGACAATTCAGACTTTCTTAACTCTGCTTACTTCCTCTCTGAAGCTTTTAGATAGCAACACATAGTGAATGGCATTAGCAAACCTTGTGTTTGTACAGCAAGCAAAGGCTCAAAAGCACTTTAAATCATTAAAAGATTCAGCCTATGTTCTTGGGTGGGGGTGAGGGAAATAGTTATTTCTTTTTTGTGAGTAAAAAAGCAGAGACACTGGACATTGAATTACATTTCTGAGAGTATGAAAAGTCTGTGACAAAAATGGAATTAGATCTTCTGTTTTGCATGTGATTTTCAACCATAGGTCTACCTGCATTTCCCCCTTCCCAGTCCAAAAAACCCCAGATGTCTTCACCTATGTCAAATAAGGTGGTTTTCAGTGTTTCCTGCTTGGAAGATTTTAAATCATGAAGTAATAATATTGTTAACCTTTGAGGTTAAGTGCAATAAAATGGGCTCTGGGAAATTTGGGTGTAACAAGTTGCTACTTGTACACTTTGTACATCTTGAAACATACGTGGGATTTTAAGAACCTATGAGCAATTTTGGCGCATGGTCCAGACATGCTGTACCTGAATGAGGATGTGACAAGTTATGGCCCAAAGGCAGAAGCACCATTCCTGCAGCTGCCTTCCTGCCGCTATGGGAGGGGAGCGAGCACAGAGCTCAGAGCCCCCTCCAACCCTTGCCCACAAAAGGGCTGAAACTGAACAACTCAGGACCAGCTGAAACAACTCAGGAGCTGCACCGAAATCACCACTGACAGCTCTGGGAGACGACTTGCTCAAAGCATGCGACAGCCAAAAAGCCAACAGTGTCCTTGGTGTCACAAGCAAGGATGCTGAGAACAAGACAGAATTTTGCCTCTGTTTATTAGCGTACCCTGTCTTGCTTCTGGTCCCCACATCTCAGGAAGGACTCATTGAGTCAGGGAGGGTAAAGAGAAGGTCAGATAAAGTCACCAAGGGGATGGAGCAGCCAAGGAGAGACTTAAAAAGCTGGGATTGTCCAATTTGGAGAGAAGATTGGGGGGTGGAAGGTGTCTCAATGACAAATTATTATGAAATCATCAAGACATGAAGGAAGATAAGGTGAATGCAGAGCTGTTATTCACAAAACCTTGCAACACGAGAACTAAGTGCATTCAGTGAAATTTTAAAGCATAGGGAGTATTTTAAAATGGGAAAGAAACCTCCACGTATCTTGACACAGTGGAACTGAACTCCTTTTTTCCACACAAGGCAATGGAGACTGAAAATATTAGCATGTTCAAAAAGGACAGTAGGAAAAAAAAAAATAATCATGCACAGTAGGTACATATGCAGACACTGAGGGGAAGAGGCAAGGATGCACTCTCCACCTTTCCAATGTCCCAGCACAGTAGAATGTGCCATGACACCACAATTAGAGGAAGCACCATTCTGCACTTAATACAATGTTACAGCAAAGGCACCAGGACACAGCAATGGGACAACTATTTCATGTTTTTGCGTTACTTACTGGAAAATGGTATTTCAGCTGTTAAATGTAGGAATGTCTATATGTTAGAGTGCCAGCCTCAAGAAATCCTGATAGGAACCAGATGTGACAGGTTGGACTGCAGAAGTGAAATCCTGGTGTCACTGGATGTTGAGCAATAACTTTGCTCATAAAAAGATTTCCCCCTATATTTATTACATTTGGAGACTACCAAGATTAAGGTAAAAGCTCTTTGCTTATTTCATTTTCCATAGGACAGAGAATATTTTGGTGGTTTGTATTTCATTTAAAGATTGTAACTCACCAATTGTATTGTTTTTGGAAGAGTTAAGAGACTTAGAAGAATCTGGTTTGCTTTCCTATCATCCAGACCAAAATAATTTTGGGGTGTAACTTTGATCATCTCATTCAGGTGATAGGAGGAAGAGCAGGGAAAAAAAAAAAAAAAGGAAAGAAACAGAAGCTATTTGCAAAGAGTTGTTTGTCATTGTAGGCAACTGGTGGAGCAGGTTTTTAATAAAAAGGAGCTGAGACGGAAGAGAGAAATCAATGGTATATCAGCATATATGTAAACTATAAAGCTGTGTAGACATGTAGAACTGTGTAAAAACATTCCCCTGACAGAAGAGAACCAGGTAGCCAGGGTGCATTCTACAAGCAAAGTTCTGAGGAGCAGCACTGTGTTTATGTTCCTATCATCTTTACAGTATTTCTTAGTATTATCTAAACAAACCCATTTCAGTTCCTGCATTCTGTTTTTTAAAAACCTCAGAACAGCCTCAGAGGGGCAGCATCAAATTGCTAAAGCAAAGAGGAGTACTGAGTACAGGATAGCACTTCTTTCCCCGATATTCCTGCAGAGCAATTGTACATCTGCTCTGGTGACCACTACCGATGGGAAGAGAGTTGAGTCCCTGTCGAGGTATTGAACCAGGAGACCTGACTACCTGTACTAAAGAAGTCTTAAGAGTAGGTGTGAAATACAGGACTATGAAGAAGGCAAGACAGATGAGACACTGATGGGAATTTAACATTCAAGCAGAACTAAGGCATGACAGAAAGTTATAGGAATTTTGCTTGTGTGCTCACTTAATCCTCAGGGTGAACAAAACTTTTCCCATTAAGGTCAGCACCTAAGCATAAAAAAGGATGTTCTTGTAATCACTGCATAAAAAGAATCAAAGACACTAGTTTTTACCAAATTGTAATCTAATTTTGATAACACAGACATACAGGAAGAAAACACTTTATAACCATCTTACCTGATAAGCAGCAATGATCAGCTGGAGAATATTTCCAGAATCCTTCTGTAATCGTCCAACTGTAGCTCCAGGAATAAGCTTTGCATAGTTCTGAAAATACAAAAAGAATTTAAAGCACAAAAAACCAACTAGCTGACAAGGAGCTACCATCTGGAAAAAAGCAAAATATATTAAAGCCAACTAAAATAAACAATGGTGACATTTTCAAAGACCCTCGTAGACTCAATAACACATGTCCTATTGAAAAAGACCTATGGAGAAGTGCTAATTTCACTGAAAGTTAATGGGAAATATATTGTTTAATCACCTCTGTGTGCTTGGAATTTTGAAAAATGTTTGAAAAATAGTATTTTTCAGCTCTAATTTTCAAAATCTTGAAGGAAGGTATTTTCAATCAACAGCTGTGTTTTTCTCTAATACAAATAGCCAAAACCAGAGTCAGCTGCTCTACTGTTGCTGTACTGTTTGAGAGTCTTGGACCCTACGTTCAGTAACAGCAGCCACTTTTTAATCTTTGCAAGCAACTGAACATCTTGAATTCTGATTATTGAGGGCAGAGAAGGTAAGAACTTCAAGGGTTACTAGAACTTTGAACAAAAGCCCTTAAAAAGCTACTGCTGGTTTATGTTTGATCTAACACCCCACATGCATCCCAGTGGTCTGTGGCTATAATTGATTGTATGCTAGCTTTACGTTAATAATATAGTGTCAGTTTAGCAATTTATTTCAATGATAAAGATACTTTCTTTTCTTTTTGCGTTAAATTGCATTGTGACACTAACATGACAGCTAGCAGCTAGGTTTTAAGTACGGTCCATTAAAATTAATCTTGCCTGATTCTGTGTGAACTTCTTTTACTCGTACCTGTGCTTAGGGAAAATAGTAAGTGTTCATTATTAAAAAAAAAAACACGTTGTAGCATTTATTTTCTTTCCCAATGTATCATATCAACACTGTTATTTTAATTTAAAAAAATCCACAGAGCTATTAATAAACATGGATAATTTGATACCCTTATATCCCTCTTACACTTCACATCTCCAAAAGCCCTGTGATTACTTTATATATTATGTATGGAATACTTATCATTCATTAGATTTCTAAAGTGCTATTGTAAATCAGTGGGATTAACTGCATTTTATGTTACAGCTGGTATCTTTGCATTCCTGACTCCTCCTGTGATTAGGGCTCTCTCAAGGATTCCTAGAATATTGAAACTCTGCTTCTTGTACACGTGGACCTTTTGGGAGATAATTATAAGAAAAGATGATAAACCTGGAATTTAAAGTGTAGCACCCTTTAATCTGTGGTATGCAAAACAAACAGCAGGGATATACTGTTCTGAAGACTTTGTTTGATCTTTCCTCTTTGAACAAAAATTTTCTGCATGGTGATACAAGGATGAAATTGCAAGCCCAGACTAAGTGTGTATCTCCAGTCCATTGGTTAAACCCTGTTTTCACAAATATTTCTCCTTAACCATTAACAAGGTGAGGCAGTCTGATGCTTTTAGAGTGCTACTATTGTAAAACATCCAAAGGATGTCATTTAATTTAGTCTTTTCGCTAACAGTCACTAAAAGGTTAACTGTCATTTTACAGAGATATTCTAATTCATGTTAGTGACATTTGACAAATATATATTTGAGTTCAGTGAGGTTATGTCAAACTTTTAGCAGTGTAATTGATAGAAGGACTTTCATCATAAATAAAGTGTTGTGCCAAATTTATAAAAATCATTTGAAATTATGTACGAGTGTGGAGACTGGAGTATTTTTTAGTTCAATTTTCAGCAGTGAAATGTAGTCTGAAAACCCAATTTTCAAGCTGTGTTTTCCTGTGATGTAAAAACAAATAATTTGCCTAAAAAAGAGCAATCTCTGTTTCAGAAGTGTTGCTTAGTCAGGATTAGAGAGAGTTTTTTCCCTTATCTAAGCTTGAAAAAAAATTTTTAAACTCTGCTTGAAAACAAGTAATATCAAGAATAATAATAACTTCATGAAACCTTAAAGATTGGCGTTTTCTTTTATGCCAAAATAGGATTTATGCATTTTGTCAAAATACCATTATTACCGCAATATTCACAGATGCTTTTTGAGTGCATAGCTTTTATAGAATAAAAGCATTCCCTGTTACTTTGGTAAGACTCAGCTGAGACTGATGCAAAAAGGTAGACATACATGAATGTATTTTAAAAGACCTTTTCTGAGGAAAAAAAACCCCAAACTCCTCCTTTTTTTGAAAAAAAAAATCATTTTTATAAGTAATCTCACAATTATCAGGGCTCAGTATAAGAGAGGAACTTCCTCCCCTTTCTTGCATTTGATTTTGAGTGGCCTTATAGATGTTTCTATGTGACCGCTTTTAAAGTTCTTGTGGTCAGGGAGAGCATTAGATCTAAACTTACCCCCTCTTTTAGATTGCTGTCCCGTAGCTGTTTGGTTGCATGGAAGGATCGAAACTAACACCATCTACGTTACAAGCATGTGTATTCTGTGCTCATGCAATCACAATATTTGTGTGTTAGGTAATAATACACAAACACATATGGGGATAAACTGAAAATTCAGTGAAGAGGATCAAGAATATTAAATGACTGAATTATTTGGGGCTAAATTGTTGGGGATTATACAGGGCTAGAAATATAAAATATATATTTGACAGTCTGAACAGTACACAAGACTAATGGAATCTATCAAGTCTATTTAAAGAAGTGCTTTCTAAGTCCTCACAGTCATTTTAATGTAAGTTTGTCCCTAGGAACTGAATTATAAATAGCAATAGTCAGTTTCGGGGTCTGATATAATTAGATGCTGAGTTCAAGTAGATTTGAGATGGGATACTTGGGAAGAGGCTTCCCACCTCAAAGGATAATGAAATCTGGGAGGATTTTCTGAGGGAGATTGCAGAATCCCACCACTGAGGCTGTTAAAAAAGTAGTAAAACACCACTACAAGAGTGGGTTAATAGTGGTGCCCAAGTGCCAGCTTAAGGTCCTCTCCCAGCTCATCCAGGCTACCTGAGCAATGGCCTTAATACAAAAATAACTCTTGTTGTCTTGCTTTGCTCTTTGTACATTCTTAAGCATGGATACCTGGTTATTTACATTTATATTACAAATTTTAGTCATGCAGATGAAAACATGACACTATTGGCCTGTTTGCAGGTCCTAGATATACCCTTGAAAGTATACTGTAGTATGGAAAAACGGCACTGTGGGACTTATATATGACTTTTGTACTTGCTTTGACTGATTTCCCACATCACATACAGGACTGAAATCAGACCATGACAACTATAGCTATCCAAATAAGTGACAGAAAGCAGTATTAAAAGATGAAAGCAGCAGATAGAATATACTGAATGGGATTACTATATACCCTACAAAATAGAAGATAGTTGCACTTTTTTTTTCGTAAAAAAGAAAGTAACAAGAACAAACCATTCCCCTGTTGGGTTAACAATGGCTTGCATTTTTTGTTAGCTATAAATCTTCATTTAGTGTTCCCAGTGAACAAAGGGTGTCACTTGATAACTTTGATACTGGTATAACACTGACACAGGGATACTGAAATAGAGACCCTCTGATAAGAACTCTGTTGGCCAACTCTGAGGGTGACCACCAGCAATTTCCAAGGGAAAATACAACGCCACCAGTAAGACAAAAGTTTCTTTGGACAAAGTAAGGCCCTGTAAATTAAAGAGATACTTCTCCTATTAACATAAATAAAAAAATATTTCATTAATCATTAATTGGGCCCCTCTTAAGAAACTGTTGAGCAATGATGAGATTTAGTAAAAGGTTTTAATGTACAAATGTAAACTAATCTATGCTATGACTATAGAATCCCACTGCATTTATAAGCGATTGACTTCTGCTGTTGTTGATTTAAACTTCCATGCTTCAGCTCAGTATTCAGTACACTCTTTAGAAAAGCTTGGCACTTAGTGCTCCGCGATGCAGAGTCTTGTCAAGCCTGTGGTCTGAGAATCAGTTTATGAAAGATGTATCTCTTGTAACTTTTGTCAAACACCTGGAGTATTAGTCTTACTAAAGACAACTCTGCCCCTGGAATCAGTTGCAGAGGCACTGGAGGTGGGGGGCTTCCCTGGGTTACACAGAGGGCAGAAACAGAAAACCCTGGTACTGCTGAGTACCTCAAGGACTCATCTGCCCTCTCTGCTGTAACACCGGATCTTTTTCCCTACCCTTTCTTTCCTATTTTCTGTGTGGTTATCACATTGAGGAGCACCTTCTCATTTCTTTACTTTTGGCTTCTATTGAGGAATGTTCTGTGAAGATTTTTCCTTTGGAAAGCCAAACCTGTTGTATCAGCAGGATCGACCGTATTGACTCCCTCTCAACCAACCTGAACAAATCTGTAGGCACGATTTCTCTCCCCTTGTCCCCTTTCGTGCAGCAGTGTGCGGCCAGGCAGGCAAGGTTAGGCAGAAAAATCCCTTATTATCCTCATGGAATTCTTATCTAGAATTTCTTTGTGCATGCAAAGATTTCTTTCCAGCAGCAGGACTGGCCAGAAAAGGAAATAAGAATTGCCAGTATCCTTCTCATTTTATCTTAGAGGGCTTTTGCTGGCATTCACTGCAAAAAGCAGTTAAGCAGCCGTTGGTGGCTTTGCCTCAGCTCACAGCTGGACTATCCACAGGCCGAAAGCAGCACGGGGCTTCAGGAGGGCTTGTATCTGTGGAGGCTGAAAACAGGTGCCTGCACAGATGACTGATGGAGCTGCAGGTATGAATGATATTCAGTTCATTAGAAATATGTATTTTGCATGTCCGTAAGCACCACTCATCTGCCCTCCCCTCTCCTGGCTCCCATTTCCCGTGATGTGACTTCACAGAGCAGGAAATCTCGTCACAGAACAAGATTCTGTGAGTCCTAATGGCAGAAGTGCCTGTACTGAAGTGTTTTCCCTCAGTAGACATGAGGAACGATACCTGAGGGAAGAGGACTCTGTCCATCATGTTTTGTAATTTTAACCTTGCTGCTAGTTTTGTCTCATTGGAAAGAGATGCAGAAATAAAGCAAAATTAATAAAACTCTCCGGTCAGCTAATATCCCCACCCACCCCCCACCCATGATCTCAGAGCTGTGCATGAAGACAACTATATTTTTCAGAATATATTCTTTGTCTTATAAAAGTAAAAAAAAGCTTAACTGTCCCTCCCTAGCCCTACAAAATACAATAGGCTAATCATAACGGTTACACCGAATAGTTTAGCAATGCTTAGTTTTACAGTTCTTGACTCATAAAATTAGTGATTCAACTTGAAATCCAATTTAAGAGTTACCCAAGAACATCAAATCAAAGAACATGAAGAAGCATTCCTAGTGTAAAAGAGACTTCCTCTGATATATAACTTCCTAGTTACTTTCATTACATAAATGTCTTGCAGAACTCAGTCCTTACTGCTGCTGTATCAGCTGTGAAAACAGGTGAGCTTTAAAACAAATACTAGTGAGCTGAACATTTTAGTTTGCTTACCTCATATATGTGAACTTGCTCATTTGTTACAGCAAAAATTAATAGAACACTGTTTTGCACAAGTTTGTCAATTAATTGTCCAATTGTGGGATACTCCTGCAAACAAACAGAAGAGAACCACACCAATCCGTTTTTCACATGCATCCAGTTGCTAATTACCTTCCATGAAACGCACATTCAAATGATCATAATTAACACCATTCCCTGTATAGTATAAACTATAATTAGGCACTATGTGTATACAAAATAAAAGATAGCGTGTATAATTTCCTCACATTGTTTTCAAGGAAACCCCTCTGAGAAGAGCACAGTGCCAGCCTCCCTACTGGGACACTTGGCTCACTAGCTTCTGTGAGAGATATATATAAATATATATATATATATATAATCCAAAGAATAACACTGCACCAAAGCAACTGGGTATTTGTCCTACACTGAACACCAGAGTGTATATATTCAGTATTTTTGAACACTGAATCTTAAGCTGGTAAGTTCTCCCACACAAAGTGTCCTACAAACTCCTCCTGAATTCACACCCTTACAGGGAACACGATTAATGCAAATTTTGCCTTCCCTTGCAGAAGGAAATACTAGTCAGTCCTGTTCTGTGTGTTTTCTGGGTTAGCAGGAATAAGATTAGTGCTTTCTTTTTTTCCTAGTTTTAATCTATCCTAACTCCATACAAACACACTGTTCTCTTTTTTACAAATAAAAGTTTACATGAAATATCTGCATTCCCCGTCTTTTACACATTTCAGTGATAAAGATATGGTTTAATTAATTTTCTAAGTTGCTTATGTTAGTCTTTAAATTTCCAGAATGCAAGAGTTGTACAAAATTCATAGTAAATTACCTGAACAGTTGACATGGAATATTCATTATTGTGGTCCAAATGACAGTTCCCGTCATTAGGAATAACAATCCCTGCCAGTTTACTGTCCATCCCAAAATGGGAATCAGCATCACTCACAAACACCAGCAAATGTAGAGAATCGTTCCTCCATCCAATTTTTTCCTGTAATTTAAAAGACATTAGTTTAGCAGGCTGTATTACACTCATAATATAGAAAAGCAGCAAAAGATTTGAAGAACAGCAACTCAAAATAAGTGAAGGGAATAATTTTCAAGGGAGTATCAAAAACATCACAACATCTCTTAAGAGATGATGTTCATTCCATTGTTTTTGGCTAACATTTTGTCTCCCCATTCCTGTGTTTAATAACATGGGCTGGCCATGTTCATGTCAGTCTGCTTACTACTCTAAACATAGTTAGTCAAAAATATTTAAAGAAAAAATAGTCAAGAAAAGAGACCCAGTAATTATACAATTGTCGTTGTGGGTTTTTTTATTATTTCTGGCAATTAAAAAGAAACACTAAAATATTCCAGTATGCGTGTTTTACTTGATACAGCCAAAAGTATTTTCACACAAATCTAATGAGGTTCTTGGACTGCATTTAAAAAGTCTTGAAAAATAACGATCTGCTGCTTTGAAATACAACTATTTAGTAATAGAAGTGGTAATATACAGAATAATTAATATTATACCAAAGTTTCAATTACCTTGCAAACAGCTGCCTGCATAATTGCATCGAATCCTCCCTCTGGAGTGTCTATGTTAGCAGAGATTCGCTGTCCTTTCACAATTTCATTGAATTTTTCAGCATCGTTTGTTAGTGATAAAACATGTTTGTATCCAAAGGTGGGTAAGCACTCGTACGGAACACTTCTACAAGGTAAGTGAGACAGCTTATGGATAATACAGACTGGAAAATCACTACAACGGTTACTTCTCAGCAACTTAAAGTTTTGTCAGAAAAACCTAAAGTAATCAAAGAGGGTCCGGTGAGGTGGGCAATACCAACAGGTCTGCAGTAAGCCTGGGAACGGCCTCCCAGAGCAGGGTAGTTCAGCCAGTTAACAGCCTGCGGTCCTTGCCATGCTCCCTGCTGTGCCTTGTTTTCATACTCAGGAGCACATTAGGGTCTGCGGTCCCTTGGGGACGTTCAGAGGGCACTGCCGCTCTGCTGCATTCCTGCTGCCGGCTGCGGAGCACAGCCTCTCCTCCGCGTGCATTAGGAAAGGGCTAGAGCAGCCTGGGCCTGCGGGAAAGCGCGAGACTTTAAGGGGAAAAAAACCAGGGAAATGACATTGACAGGTAAATGAAACTGCTATTCTGTGTTGTGTGTGAGTTTGCATCT
Organism: Falco cherrug; assembly: GCF_023634085.1. Taxonomy (NCBI): domain Eukaryota; kingdom Metazoa; phylum Chordata; class Aves; order Falconiformes; family Falconidae; genus Falco; species Falco cherrug. The sequence goes on along the minus strand of NC_073704.1, from coordinate 25,097,515 downwards.
GCTCCATATAGTGGTGTCATAAAATTCTTGCATATGTGTGCATTCTAGCAAATTAGAGAAAAAGATGTACTTACGCTGCAAGCTGCTTGTTAATCCATTAAGCATGCTTGTAACTAGCAAAAGCTAAAAAGCAGAATCATTCACAGATTCCTCTCTCCAGATAACACAAGACTTACCAGATAATGATCAGAATGCGAAACAAAAAAAAGCAAATCTTGTTTCCCAAACCAACTCATTTACAGCTGGAAGAGGGCAGAGGTTCCAGTGATGCTGCTGAATTTAATTTTATTCTAAAGATCAATATTACGACTTAACGTTGACATGTATACAGATGTAGGTATTTTTCCTGCCTACCTGCAAGGGTTGTTTATTTCTGCAGCTGTAGTTTTGATAAATGGTGAAACTGGTTTTTCAACAAAAGATCCAAACCCCAGTCTGAAGTTGCTCGTCAGTTTTGACATTTCTTTAGAAAGAGTGGAACCCAGTTCTTTGATTGTATTCAGATCATCATCCATAGAGGCTGAAAGATCCATGAGGTAGTAGAGATCAATTGGATAATCTTCAGTTTGACGCACCTTGATCTGTATTGTTTCTTCATGTCCTATTAAGGACGTGGGAAAATGGGTTACATATTAGCACTAATACATGGAAGTTACGATCAACATCATTTTCTTCATAACCTTACATATATGGTGAAAATTATCTAGTATTTTAAATCACCAGAGAATTAAAAATATAACTTCAAAAATTCTGTCAACAAAAATCTCAAACAAGGGTCTGAAAAATTAAAAGCAGTTCTAGTGGGTTTTTTCCTAAACTGTTCTTCAGTAAAGCCATAAGCATAGATTTACAACAGATTGCTCTAATTTGAAAAAGCATGAGAATATCACTTCAGCAGTATGCAGCTTAAGAAAATTGAGATACAAAGCTAATTAAAACTAAAGGTAGCACTTATGGGGCACACCATGTATTTTAGAAATATAAAGAAAACGAGAGTGTACACAGAGGTTTTATTTGCAGTTGCAACACTATGATGCAGCCTAACTGGGTGTCTCTTACGTTTCTTTATTCCAAATTTTCTCCAGGAAACATTCACATTTCAAGGACCCCAAAGTAGGTCTGAAGTGTTTCCATAGATGTCACTGGTACCTTTTACATCCTCAAAGCAAAGTTTTATGCTGCCTCTGAGATACACTGTTTGCCAGACCTGCGGGGGATAGGCACAGGAGCAGGGCTGGGGAGGTAGAGGGTGGTGTTTCCATTCTCTCCCTGCCACCTCAATGGCAAGAAAATAGAACTAAAAAAATACATCCTTACTTTTATGATGTACCTAGCATTTCTGAAAGTATTTGAACTCAGTCAAACCTAGTTTTCATCTGATGAGTCAACAGATATTTTTGGGTTTTTAGTCTTTATTCTATCAGGATTTTTTTTTTTAGACCATTCAGACTGAAAAAAAAAAAAATCCTGCATCTGTTAACTGAGTGACTTACCTGGTCTCAGCCTGAGAGTTAATTTTTGAGGAGAAATCTGTGTGACATCAGAATTCTTCTGGGATGCTACAGTTAGGGGCCTGTTACTGTGAATTTCTACCTCTGAAATGGGAAATTCAACCAAATTCAACTGGCATCCTTTTGACAAAAGGTTTTCTGGGGTATCACACCTCCCATGAATTCCAGCTGAGTCTGTGTAATTCTGAAGCAAACAGGAGAAGGAAGGGATGAGTTAAATGTATTTACTGACCAGCCACCAGCACCTGGCTGATGAAAGATTGATCCAACGCAGGGAACAGAAACAAAAGTGCAAGTTAGTGCACACTAGTGCAGAAAGAGATCTAGGTGGCACTGAAATCTGAATTTGCCCTTCATGGATCATGTCACACAAGTGTATAATTAATGTAACTTACACCAATTTGGTTTCCTGGGAGAAACTGCTCTATTGTTGGGGAATGGGAATTGTGCCACTCACTGCATTTGGCTTCTCACAGTACTGGGAATGATAACACAAAACTCCTACGAGCCCCTGGTTTTTCTATTAAAGAATTATGCCACACATCCATTCCATCTTTCCTAAACAGTTTTGAACTGCTGATGGAACAACATCATTTAATAACAGAAGAGGTCTCAAAGGGGATAAAGTCCTACAAATTTTGTGACAAACTGACAGTGGGGTACCCAATGTTCACCATTCCTTTCCGACCTACTCTTTCTCCTCAGCACTGCTCTCACATGCTCACTGAAGCAAGTCCCTGTTGCTCTGCCTGATGCCTACCAAACATGCAGCCACCCCCCCCTTGCCCCACAGCGCCGGCGGCATTCCCAGTGTGCCCACGGCTGTCTGGTCACATTTGGCCCAGCGTCCTACATGACCTTCTCCCAGCCAGAGTAAATCACAAGCCTATCGATATCAGTTGGATAGCTTGCTGTTTATTTTTGTTACTTGTTCCAAGGCAGTTGATATGCATTCCTTCCCACAGCACTACCGCAGGGTAGGTAGTATCTCCACGTGGTGGTGAAGTTAATGGTTAGTTTCACAGACAGGCTTCTGTGCCTCATTGCCATTTCCTAGAGCTACGTCTACAGTGTAGATCCTCAAAACCAGTCAGCTGCCCCCTGAACTGGAAACAGCTCTGGCCTGCAAGACCTTTTGGCCAAAACCTGGGCAACGCCTGGCAGAACCAGCACCAAAACATTCAATTCCCAGCGGATGGTCATGGGCCCATACTGTGAGACCACTCTTTTCTCCTGTGTTTAGGCAAGCAACCTGGGTATGCTCTCTGAATTCAGTCAATGCAAAACTTCCCATCCAGACCAAAACAATTTTACTTAAACCTATTTAAACCAGAACCAGGACCCTTCTTTCCACCAAAATGTCACCCTTCATGCCTCAAAATTACCAGGGTTGTTATATGTTTTGGTGGAAGCAATGTTGAGATAGCTGATGGGAACAGTAATTTGTTATTCTTCACACCAAATCTGATGTCTTTGCTCAGGCAAGACTCTCCACCAACTGCTTCTTGAATACAGTGTGCATAAAAATCATGTACCATTACAAAACTTTCACAGGGGGATCCATATCGGCTCCTTTAGTTTCACACTTCATAACCTTCCAAAACTTGTGTGAAGAGGCAAACTTATATTTTAAATACAGTTACAAGGTGCAGTTTTGCTCTATGGAAAACAGTGGTTTCTTTGGAGGCCTTTGGGTTTGACACTAAAGCTCCTACATCTTTTGCACGCTAGATGTGTTATCTCTAGCAAACAAGTGAATGAACCTACAAACAAAGAAAAAAACCCATGATTATTAGTCTGAAGTTTTCAATAGTTTCACAGTTTTGTTTGGGTTTTTTTTTTCTAATCAATAAATTGTTTTTAATTTTTGTTTTCTGAAAATACATTATGTGATCAAATTTTCATTTCAAGAAAATCCTGGTTTGGTTGTTAAGTACAAACATAAAAATGACTGCAAACACACTAATGTGGTGGGGTTTTTCCCCCATGGTAACATTTTTTGCAAACTGCTACATTATTTTAAGAAAATTTATTTTTTAAATAAGTGCTGTTCAGTCTTTGTCAGATACTTCATAAAGGAGTATGTTAGTTCCATCCTGGGTATCGTTTTGCTGTTCAAAAAAGCAAGAAATACTTTTAACAACAAAGGTGTAAGTATTGAAAAATACTTATTTCATGTCTCTTATCTCTGGCAAGTTTTTAATTGTGATAGCTGGCTATCTTGCTAACATTAATAACTAAGACCTATAATATTTACTGTGAAGTAGGGAGATATTATTTAGCATCATTTACAGGTGAAAGCTTTAAAAGCAGAGATGTTAGTTAAGTGACTTGCTCAGATAGAAAGTCTGCAACAGATATATAGGAAACAAATCCAGATAGATTTTTTAAAGCCCAATGTTTCAGCCAAAACTTACACCTATATCACACTAATTATAAAACTGACACTATCATCATACTTAAAATCAACCACGGATTGATCATTTGTATATGCAAACTGACTGGAGCACCTTCTGTTTGCAGTCTGACTTGACATGTAGTACGTAAGATGCCGTCTGGTCTCTAACTTGATGTCTGGTGCTTCATCATCAGTGCTGTGGGTGAGTCAGCCCTGAGGCTGATGAGCTGACCACCTCCAACAGCACTTTTATTTCTGCCTTAGATGAGGGAGGTTGTTTGAAAAAAAACAAAAAAATACGAAAAAATAAAGCAAAAAACCGCCACCCCCCAAAAAATAATAGACCACAAAGGCTAGACTGAATTCTGCTTTTGATCCCCAGGAAGGCTCCACTATGCGCTGCACGTATTAGAAAGCCACGGGCTGACCCAATTAAGTCAATACTTCATCACTCAGAGCTACTACAAACACTTCAGGCTTTACTTTGAAATTATTTTTGCATCATTTACTCTACCTCTTGAAAACACCAAGCACAGTGTGGTCCCAAAAGCAAACAATCTTCACAAGTCACTGCACTTTGCTGAGAACAGGTCCCTAAATTCAAACCCAAGAAGAGAAAAGACTATTAATAATGTGGTTAATCATTAAATTTATGAAGAATCTTGTCATTTAGAGAATGTGGGTGGTGAAAAATGCACACATTTAGCCATATTTAGGTTTACAGATAAAATTCCTTCGTAACAGTATTTCTATTAGTAGAAGATTAACACTCCAATAAAAATTAAAAATCCACAATTGCCAACAATTAACATACTTTTGCATGCTTTATGGATGGCATTCACTGAGAACATGTTATTTGTTTTTTCCAGTGCACCTGATAAAGCGTTACATGTGTTTCTAGTATGGTGCAGGTAAGACATTTCCAGCATAACCAGGGATATTAAAAGAACAGCTCTATGTTCACTCTATATGCTTAAAATTGCTTCACTCAGGTCTGTAGATACTAGATATGATTTAATTTGTTGTGCAAGTACAAGTGAATTACTCAGTCACATGTAGAGTATTAAGTTTCTCAGTGGATCAAACAGTGATTAGAATAACCAAAATTTCTCGAATGCCCATCTCTTTCATACATGCTGTGCTATGTAACAACCACATAAATCTCAGATGAATTTGCAGGGTAACCTTACAGCAGTCTGTCAAAAAAAAAGTCATTAAACAGAAAGGAATGATTAAATACAGAGGACAGAAAGCTATTTCATGTCAACTTCAGGCAAGAGACAACGCAAAAATGGTTTTGAAATGGATCTCCCTGCCCCTGAGCCTTACCTTGCACATTGTTATTTCTTTGCAGAAATAGGAAACAGAGGCAAAGCAATTCAATCCCCATTCGTTTTCAGTGCTGGCTGCGTGACAAAAAAAATTAGCGTGTTAATTATCATCCACGTAAAGGCAGAATGTCGTAAAAATCATACATTCCTGAAGGGTATGTTTTCAGATGTCACCTACACTGGATTGCGAGGAAACTTCAACCCTACTGGGACAGACCATGAATAAAAGTGAAAACAAGGGCTACCTGGGCAGGTAAAGAGGACAAGCTGTGCATAAAGTAACGTGAACATGGTTATCACTTCCTTGTTTTCCTGGACTCCTTATAAGGTATAAGGGGAAAATTCATTCAGGTGAAGATTTCTGTCAATCCCAGTCACTCTGGGTCCTAGAGCAACCCAGCCAAGAGAGTGGGTTTTCGTGTGTACAGCAATTCTTAAAAGGCTCCTCTAAAATAATGCCTTTAATTGTTCCCCGAGGGAGTGCGTTAGGTAGATGGATCATTATGATTGCCGAGCGACTATACCTTGAGAGATGTAAAAATCCCATTTTTTCAGATTTCCTGATGTAGAGGGAAACTTGTGAAGGCAACTGTGAAAAAAACCAAAAAGCAATCACTTGTTATAATTGAGGACCTGGCTTCAGTAATTCAAGATACATTTATTAACATTGCAAGCTGAAAAGGAAATTCTGCAGTTGTGGATTTTTTTTAATATGGAGGGAGGAATAATTACATTCCCAGTTCTGCAACTGACTGAAAAAGAAATCATGTCAGCTTTAACTCTGTGTAGTAAGTGGCCAAATATTCTACAGCACAGATACAACAATGTAACAAATTGCTCTCTCCCCATCTCCCCAACCTTTCTTACAACTTTATTAAAAGGAAATAAAATTTCTTACTTGCAGATTTCATCTCTTCCCATCTTTTATGCTCTGCTATTGTCTGTTTTGAAAATCACTTGTTCAGGACAAGCCCTCTCTTATCATAAGGGTTTGCAACAAACTCTACACACAGTGCAGCATAAAATTGTTATTTCATCAGTTGTGTTGCTGGCCTGAAAACATAGATCCTTTTTTTCTCTACAGTGAGAAATCCTACTGAGATTAGCTCTTAAGGACTAGGTTGCTCTCACCAAGAGAACTGGCAGGACCAGACCTCCCCCTTCAGACTGGTGGTGGCTGCAATCTTGGGGCAGGATGTGACAGTAGGAATGGGTCTATACTAGTTAATCTCAACATGCCTGGAAACATTCCTGGGCACTGAGGCCAACTGGCATGGAAAGACCTGCGTTTATGCTTGCAAATTGCCTATTGGGACCATTCTAGCAACCAAATAGTGCCCAGAAATTGTTTGGAAAGTGTTAATTGGAAGAGGTCAGATTCATGCCAGGGAGCATTTTAACAGTTTAATAGTGTAGACAGTCTCATTCTAGTGCCTGGAAATATTCCCAGGCACATCTGATTTTACTACTATTTACACAGTCTATATGTAGTTTCATAGCAGCTCAAGCTAGATTACGTCAAGGCTACCTTTGCTCTGCCCTTGCGTTTCCACCCCTTTCCTCCTACGAGTACTCATGTCCAAACAAACAGTGAGCTGATTCAAATGGATCCAATTAAAATCCAGTCACCTTCTGTGCAGAAGGTGGGGGGCTACATTTCACCTGGGTGGGTCCCTTGAGCCGCGGGGCTGCCCAGTGCAGAGTGCCCAGGTCAGGGGAGGGAGCAGGGAAGACAGGCAGAGTTGGCAGGAAAACATTGGGCTGAAATTAATCCAATTTAGGCTGTTGTGGAACCATATCTTAACATTTCTATTTACAACAACATTCCTAAGTCTCCTTCAACTGCTTTCTATACCTTGGAGTTTCCTTTGCAAGAGGCTTGTTTAGCTACAGCAGTTTCCTGTGACACAAAGAAAGCATTGATTAGATTATGTTCCCTAGGCTGGTGAAGATGCAGCTCTGCGAGGACATCGTCTGTAACTAAGTAAAGGCAAAATGTTTGCTCATACTAAGAAAAAAAATCCTCCTGTGCTGCCCAAAACATCTTATTTCCCTGTTTTTAATTTACATTTGTGTACGTGTCCTTTAATGTTGTTGCTATGTCTATAGCCTTGTGGAGCTGCAAAACCCAGTACTTTCAACACAGAAGGTCACTTTGTAGCTCTTACGAGCCCCTGATAATATAGCGACACTTCAAAGCATGTGCTCAAAGGACTTGGTGGCAGTCCTTCAGCCACCGAAAGGTGCCAAACACCAGCAGTGTCCCAGATGAAGGACAAGCCAGCTGAAGCGCTGGTAATTGGCAAATGCTTATTCTTAGATTCAAGATACCAAACTTTTTAATGTGGAGAGATTGAATAATACAGCCTACATAAAACTTACAAATTCTGTTTGATAGTATCAGTTCCCCATTTGCTTGTGTGGTAATATTTTATATAGGTCTTGGCAAGGACAGCATGACTGGAGGCTAAATGCCTGCCTCTGAATGGGATGGCTGCCAAAGACTATCTGAATAAGTCTTGCCTGAATGAAATAACCAAGTTTCTGCAAATTATTAAGAACAGACCTCCCCAGATTGTCTGGAGGGAGCAGAGAAGGAAAAGAAGGTAGCAGAACAAACAACAAAAGCACACAGGGGAAAAAGAGAGAGAAACCAAGGTCAGTTTTGGTTTAAAAACTCACACAATGAGAAACTCACAAGACTGGACAGAGTGGGAATAAAAACCTCACTGACAGGGGCACAGGAGGTTACGGGAGGTCCAGGAACGGAGACCACATGTACCAAGAGTAGATCTTGGGCAAGACAAGAAAACCTATGCAGGAAGCTGAGAGATGATTCTTGTTTTGAAGTGTCACCAAATATCTTGTGCAGTATCTAAAGATAAGTCAACCAGGAAATTCCTCTACTAATTTAGTGCTTTATTGGCTTTATCATATATGCTAGAAAAGCAGAAGCATAATCCAGAGTAGCCACGCTGATGTGGCAAGGATGAGCAAAAGCCTTTGGGGCCCTGGCAGTGCTTTGTTTGACAGCAAGGCTCCCCTTCTTCATAAGGTTTGTAAAAGAAAGTCTTGTTTCATTCATCCAAATTAGAGGCATCAGTTCAATGAGCAGTAACAAAAAAGTAGTTCATAGTACAGACAGAACACAATTATTATTGTTTTCATCAGCCCCTGCATATTAATTTGGGAGCAAATTCTCGTCTCAAATCAGGGTTACAGTTTTATAGTGAAACATTGGAACAAAAACCCGCTGTTTATCTTTTAGTATGGGCAGTGTTGAACAATGCAAGTCTGTGGTTCCTTAAAAGTCAATAAAATTTGTATATGACAAAATCTTTAGCACATTTTCCCTCATACCTGGCACTTCCAATACATGAAGACAGCACAGAAAGATATTCTGTTCATCCAGTCAACCTTTAACAAAATCACTGGCAAGAAACAAACATCAAATATCAAGGTACAGAAAGAAAGAAAGCTGATGTTGGGGACAGGGAATAAGAAATAAAGCATCAGTTTCAAGATGCATTTCACTAATAATAGTGGGCTTTTTATCCTCTAGAACAATGGTGTATCTTTTCTGGTGCACTGAGCTAAATCCACAAGTGACCTTGGTGATGGGTCTGTAAAAGTTCCAGAATGAGAAGTATTCACCTACAGAAGCACGTTCTCACCATTGGCTCATTCAAATCTAAAAGATACTTAATTTTAGAAAAAATACCAGCCTCTCCTGTAAATAGGGTATAAACTGATATAGCATAATTACACACAGAGGAAGACCAGCCCAAGAGAAAACAAGTAGCTCCTTTTGTGCTAGGCAAAACCTGGAAGAGGAGGCATGTTAGGTCCATGCTCTTCTCATACACACTCTCACACTGAAGGCCTGGAAAAATGCGGAACAATTTAAAGTCACTCTGTCCCATAGGCTAAGAATGTTCTCAGAATATTTACAAAGGTGAAGGGAAGTGTCTCCTGCACTTCAGAAAACATTTCACTCTTCTTGCCCTTCATCAGAGAATTTTGTGGAACTGAAAGCAGTGAGGTGTCCCTTCTCTCCATCATATACAGCGACATTCATCTCCCCAACATGTCTGTAAGAGGCAAAGGGCTACACTCCTTAGGTAAGAGGCAGGCTGCTTCGTGTCCGAAACATTGGGTGACTTTTCTCTCCTTTGTTGGTTTCCAAATCAAATCTGTCTAGAAAGTTCCTGATGATCTTTAATGGGGAATCAAAAGCAGACTTTGAAAGTTTTGGTCAAAATTTTTAACCTAGAAGATAGCAACTGAAGAATATGCAAAAATCTGCAGAGTGAGTGGTTAAAATACTTCTTTCCCAAAGAAGACGTATGTTCTGTAGCTGCAATCAAGTGCTTCTGGACTCTTGGGCCAGCAGAAATGGAAGGCATTTTCTTCAGAAAAAGTCTACCCAGAAATATATGCCTCAGCAGCCTGACAGACCCAGTTCCAAAGAACAGCAATGACAGATGTTTCAGAGGATTCCTGACAATTAGCTAAGCAATGAAGCCTGAAAAAGAGTTTCCAGACTTGAAACTTAGATTTATCTCTGAGGAACTAGGGGTGATTCAAGTAGCCACACAGTGGTGTGAACGTCCTGCAAGCACGTCAATCCAGCATAGACAGAAGCCACACACAGACACTGTAGCGGTGCTGGAACTTGTCTTCTTGCTACCTCTACTGCAGCATAACTCCTGGCAATACTTCAGGGAGAGCTGGCAACATTTAAAGAGGAAGCAACGATCCCTAATGAACAGTTGCATTTAATGGGGAAATTCACAGTAATGGTGAATGTGACTAATCAATAATTTTTACCTTTTTTTACTTTATTTTTTTCCTAGATACAAAATAATAGTATCACCTATCAAATCACGGGGTAAAATAAATAAATGCGTCTGGGTTTACACATTTTAAATGCCGCTTGATACTATTTTCTACCTCCTTCTTTGTTAATCAGCATGGTGAGAGACGGGTATTGCTCCAACAAAAACGGCATCAATCCAAAGAAACCACCTTATACATTCGGGTCTTTTGAAAATGACACGGAGCCTGTGGTTAACAAAGATCTGAACATACAGTGGCTGGGCTGCTCCCCTGTTTTGTGTACTAATTAGTACGCATGGGCTGCTCCCATGTGTACTCATGTCCTGCCCGGCTGTGCGGGGTGAGGCACAGAGCCCCCCAGGCGCGGGCAGGGGTGTGGGAGGGCAAAGGCCCCTCTCGCTCCCCTCCCCACACACAACGGGGAGCGGCTTTCAGAGATGAGGGGCGTCTGTCGCTCCTTCCAGCCGGTGGCAGGGGCCAAAGGGCCACCCAAAGGAAAGGTGTTTTTCCCCGCCAGCTCTGAGCAAAGCGGGGTGTGTGTGGGGGTGACTCAAGCCATGATTCATGCTCCGGTCTCCTCTCGTTTCCCAAGCAGCGTGCTGCTGTTAGGTGAGGGCAGGGAGCGAAATCAACAACCTACCTCTGAGCAAACAGAGGAAGAGGAGGGAGGAGGAGGAATTGCTCACCAATGAACAGCAGGCGGGCAAGCCAGGGTGTTTTCAACTCCTATTTATTTGCCGGCAGCTCTGACCTGGCTGGTTCCAGCCAAGGGTGTGAGCAAACCTTTGCCCTCGGTTTCCTTCACATGGGTGAGCACCCTGAAAGATTTGTTTGCTTTTCAGATTTGAATACACTCTCAGACTCAAAGAGAAGTAATTAAACCTCCGAATTGCAGAAGAACTCAGGTAGAACCAGTGGGACAATCACGTGGCATTCGATTGGGACTGCCAGCCAGCCCACGGCGCTCAGAACACGCCAGGGATTTCCACACAGCCTATTGAACCTGGCTGCAGTTTCTGTTTGGTTTTCACAGTTACATGGCACACCTTGTCCTCCCTGTGTTATAAAAGCCTGGCGCTGGGCAACAGAGCAAGCACCCCTGTTCGGTGCTGGTGCACGCTGGTGGCAGCAACCATGCTGAGCACCAGCTCCACCACGCCTCAGACCTCCTGCACTTTAGCTGAAGAGTTTTCTGTAACTTAGTCCATCCAGATCCATGCTAAGTGCAAACTGGACCCGCTGGACCCATTACAGAAGGGCCAAAGTGAGCCCTGAGACAGGCGGGTTGCAGCAGCACCAAAAGGAAATCGAAGCTGTAGTGCAGCCCTGCAGCAGGCTGGCGGGGAGGCATCGCAGAGGGAAGGCTTGCTTTTGAAAAAGCCAGTAGGGTTGTGTAAACGCAATGTATTCAGGCCTGATTCATGTAAAAGATGTAAATTCTAAAGTGCTGAGCTGGGATTAAATCATTCGTAAGAAGTGATTCCCCGCTGGTCTTACACGCAGAAAATAAATTTATCTTATAGTTGACCTTGCTGTACTTAGACCTACAGAAGTCCAGCGCTTTGCTGACACGTAGGGTTTGAATAAGGTTAATCTAGAATAACTGAAACAGATAAGCATGTTTAGCTCGGCACCCAAACAGCTGCTAAAACCTGCGGCGAACGGGCTCGGGCAGTGCCTGGAACCAGCTACGCCTCTGAAGCTTTCCAGCAGCTATTCTGAACTTGGCCAGCACGGTTTCTATTTCCAGACACGCTGTGTTTGGGCCACTCGTGCTTTCTGGGAAAATAACAGGATTTAGGGCTTCAGGAGCCTTTTGTACAGAGTGCTGCCATCTTATGGCTACTCTGCTACCCTGGAGTAAAGAAAAGATTACTTTAAAACTTACACAGAATAAAAGTCTTCAGATACTAACAGCCCTGCTACCAATATTTTGCCTTGCTTCTTATGTAGGAACCATTGGAGATGTTCATGTCTTTATTAAAGAATTTTGCCATTTATGTTAGCGTTATAATGGTTTGTTAGCGTGCTTTTTCTAAATTCCTGTTCCATCTGTCACAGTAAACAGAACATTACTTCTAGTGTCTTTGTTACAAGCTCAGATACATGATTCTGAAATGTCAGAAGTTGTTTCTAATATCTTTGTTGGTATAAGTTATTACAGTATTTTGAAAATCTTGCATTATTGTTATCTGTGTGTTTCTTATGGAAATAGGAAGGAAATTTAAACCAACAGTGTCCACTCACATGTAAACAGAAATACTGGAAAAATAACATTATATAGAATGATCAGTGCTTCGTAATTCTTAAAGAACTGGTAAGAACTGTCGATACTATGTGTCTATTAAAACCATGCAAGACTGAAAACATGTAAATAGAACCATCTCTAAATAAAAATAAAATCTACTAAATAGATTCCATGTATTTTGGCTGAAAAATACCAAAAGGATAAGGCAGGGCAGATTTTCCCTAATGACTTTCTCTGGGAGTTCAAAACCAAGTAAACCCTGTCAATAATATTTGTCCCACTGATACCTTATGCTTCTTATACATTTGTAACTGCTTTGCTGTGCTTCAGTTGGATACTTAGCACACAGAATAACCATAATTTTAAACAGATTTTAAAAAAGAATGTAATTCTTCACATTTTGTAGCACATCAATATGCCACAGGAGGCCACAGAGGCATGCTTTCTATCTGAACCAATAAGTTAACAGAAATTTCAAAAAATACTATCACTCCAATAGTACAAAGCAGAGGGCACAACACTGCAAAGGATCTCATAGATACTGAAGATGTGTCCTTTCACCTTACACAACCGTGTTAATAAACTTATGAAAAATCCATCATTAGACTACTCAGACTGTTCAACACTCTGGCAGAGAGGCAAATAGAAAGTGGCTCTACTCACCTTTATGGTATATACAAGAACTACGTGAATTCAGTATTATCCAATTTGCAAGCCAATAATTTCCATTTTACTGTGATACCCTCACCTACAGTGGCTTGTTCCTGTCACTCTTACTAGAAGATGGTTTCAAAGAGTTCACTCTTCTCATGGCTGGAAACCTCCTTAGCTCCAGTCTGGGTGGACTAACTTTCAATTTATATCCATTTGTTTCAATGACAACATTGTCTGGTAACTTAAATAACTTCTTTCCTTTCCTAGTATTTGCCCTGCCCTTCTTTCCCCTCCCCTTCATGTATTTATAGACAGCAATCATATATCCCTCATTCTTTGTTTGGTCCAGTGCTGCTTCTCTGCATTTCTTTCAATGCTCTCGTAATTATGGGTGACAGACGGTTCGCAGTACTCCAGCAGAGCTTTCACCGGTGCTTCCTACAACGGTGTCCGTACTTACATATCGCTTCTTAAGTCTCCTGCATTGTATCTAAGGAGGATCGGTTTTGCCTTTCCATTGGCTCCATCCCAGCTCTCTCAGCATTCTTCCATGACTGACCAAGACATTATGTTCTTTCTCTTGCCCAACTAGCCACAATTTATAACAGAAATTGTTTCTACCTCAGTTCATGCGTGACCAGGCACTTGTGCTGTTAAATTCTACTCCATACCTCCAGCCCTCAGGTTCCTCCGCAACGTGTATGTAATGGTATGGATATTTTTCTCATCTGACCATGCCACTTTTAACAGCAGTGGAAGTATTAAAACTTTCAGAGGCTAGCTGAAACTGTCATGCTTGAAAATCTCTACCCAACCTTTAGGTAGTCAAATGATTCCCTTTCCAGAGTGGATGATATCATACATACATTTCCTCAGCCCTAACACATTGTATTAAACATTTATTGCCTTCGTCCTATTTCCTGCATTTTATCTCCACATCCTTATTTATTCTTTTTTGCAAAAATGTGTACATTGTGTACAAATATCCCTATTACTAAGGTCAGATTAATGAAGCTGTAGATGTGAGGTTGCTTTTTCCTTTGCTCTTCTTTGGTTTTGGCAGATCTTTTAAGAAAAACTTTTTTCTGTACTTGAAATTTAATTTGCTCATTCTTTCAGCATTTCAGGATAGATAACAGACATCATTCCACTATGGGCCTACTGTACACTGGATTTATTTCTCAAGTTTGTAAATGAAATTTACAAATTTTTTACAATGTAAATTTCTTTTATTTCTACAGATTCTTCCCACCCTGATTTTATTTTTCCCCATTATCTGTACCATCCTTTTCACAGAAAAGAAGGAAAATAATTTATTTACTTTGGGCAGTACATAGATAACTTTTAAATCTCTACCCCTACCTTGCCACATACCAGACCCCCTGTTATTTGTGTGGCAGAAGAAATTGTCAGTCTTTCAAATTTTGTTTACAGATGGTAAGTCTGCAAACTTGACTAATCTCACTATACCCTCTGATTCTTGATTCCCAAGATACCATTTTCACTGATGATCTGGTATGGTGGGGTTTTCTTCCGCTATGACTTTCACTATCTTTGCTTACTCCTAATATTATTATTGTTTTGGTTTTTTTAAGGTTTTATTCATATACTAAGGTGCTAACACCCTTCTCTTCGCTGCACTTACAGTGCAAAGTGCAGATTTTAAAAATCCTATTTGAATTAAAGAAATCCTAATATTCAGATTTGGAACTTTTATCTACTTGACACCACTAACTAGTTTCTTTAGGTACAACAGTTCAGAAGGACAAATTTGGAGAAACTAACAGGCCTATTCTTGTTTATTCTTTCACTTATTTTCAATTTAATCAAGTTGAGATAACTTTAGCTAGGTTATTTTCTACAACCAGCTGCTCTATGTCATCACTACCTAACAAAGACCACCTAGAATAGCATCATGGTAGTCCAGTGACTGCTCTAGTGATGAAATCTGCCAGCTATTACACCCTGGAATAACCGGCTCTACCGTTATCAGTAACATTTGCTTTACACTCTATTTCTGAGCAGTTAAAATCTCCTGCAATGAGACAATGCTTGCAAGTTTCTCTTTCACGCTTGTAGTCCTCTGTGTCAGATCTATGTGTAACAGTCCCTCAGCGATCCTTCAGAAGACCACTAGTTTGACAAATTCCATTCTGCCCATGCTGCCTCTCTCTGCCTCTGTGGGCAACTTTATTGTTACAGAATGATGCTTTTATTTCTGATTTTCCTAACAGTCTACACACTGGATTTCGGTCCTAGATTACCCATCCACCATACTTTGCTATACTCAGGAGGTTCGGGGTCCTCCTGGGTGCAGCAGTTCTGGCCTGCATCTGTTTGCACACAGTTTTTGTACACAAACATCATGGCTCATCTTCTATGATATTGTGCAAATATTTTAATTATGTTGCTCACATCTCTTTCATTCCTGACATCCAGGCCATTCACATCACATTCCCACCTGCGTCAGTGCTGATTTTTCCCATCCATTTTGCTCCCATCTGATATTTTTTCCCCCCATATATTTGATGCTTTCTGTTTTTCAGAACCAGGTATGAAAGTTATTTACAAGTGTTCCTCAACCTCCTCTCCTATTTCCCAGCTTACAATTCTTTTACTGGTTATATTGATACATAATTATCTATTGTTATCGTGTATTATTTTGTAGTATGCTACACGATGTATTCATATTATACTATATTGATATCGAATATAGTAATCTCGGTTCCAGAAAACTAATACCCAGTTTTCTCTGACAGAGTTTATCTAGTATGCATGAAAAACCCTCTTTCTTCGCAAAAGTTAAATGCCTTACAACACTCCTCATAACATCAATTCTTAAGACATCTGCTGCTCTTTATTATCTTGCATGCTTTAACACACCCTCTTCAGGAATGAAATGCTGCAGTGGGAGCTTTTCCTTCAGGATAAACCTACTCAAGCAGATTTCCAATTTTGTGATCTTCTCAGTGCTCCCTCCTTCAGACTTTCGTCCTACAACGTGAGCTGATACAAAGTTATATTTCATCCCAGAGATGATTGCATTGCCACAGATGCTAAAATGGCTTCTGTTTTATAAATGGAATAAATAATAAAATTGCATGCACATACTGTGTGCATCTGCCTGGAATACAATCATTTTAGCTTGAAATTACGCTGTAACAGTATTGCTGACTTTACATTTGTGGGGCTGTTTTCAAATAGCTTCAGTTAAAATAAATTTATTTTTGAATGAGAGAGGTAAAGTGAAAAACTTGAGTAACTATGTAAGATGTCTCATCAGTTCTCCTGGAGATATTTTAGTCATTGGGAGTTAATCACTACCTGATATTATGTGAAAAACCTATTCAAAGCCAGTCTAAAATACAGTATTGTGTTTGAGCAGAAATGCAGACATTGAGTCATAGCTGTCAGTTATTTATTATACTTCAGTCTGTTATGATGTGATTCTTTCCAATATTATTCTTCCATTTGATTTACGGTAAGATACTGATCTGGTGGATGAGACACTCAGTTGGAGCAAGACCCTGCCCACCCTAATCAGGAGAGACATTTGAGTGTTTGACTACCATGATGTCCCTACAAAATTTTGTAGCTCTATAAAAAATATACATAAGGTTCAAGAGGTTAACGAGTTAACATTAATTGGGAAGAGGCATCTGAATGCCCTTTTACATTGGAGAATGACAGCTGTGCTCAGTAATGTCTGAGAGCAACAGGAGAAACCAAGGAAGAATTCAAACAGGTCAAACAGTGGTCCTGTGACAGCACCTGGGGACTGTGCCAAGCCAAGCACCTGGTTATAAGCAAAGCTCCAGGGAACAGCAAACACAGGTCTTAGACTGACACACGGGAGGTGCCTCACTGTGTTTTCTATAGGCACAATCAAGAACAAAGTGATTCCTAACTTGGACACATCAGGTGCTTACTGCTTGCCAGAAGAAATCTTGCCAGAAAAAAAGCCAATCCACATATCGTTTGGTTGATTTATTTTTCAGCTGAAGTTTGAAGCTGGGGCAAGTTCCTCTCTTGCTCTGTAGTCGGTGAACTTTCTTGCATGTAGGAAAAACACAAACGCCCTCTTCTGCCTGTGTTATGTAAACCTGAATATAAAAGGGTATGGGTACATGACCTACAGGTCAAAATCATCATAACAATTTCAAGCAAGATTGTCTAATAGTGACAGCAGTGGACTGAATATACTAGTAATATCTTGTGGAAAGTGCATATTCATCATGTTTTCATGCTGTCATCATTTTCTGTCTCATTTTATGAAAGTTGCTCAATATTTATGGTTTTAAACATATACAAAAGCAAACAAAACCATTGCAGTTATTTTTCCAGACTGTGCTGACATACTAATCACAATGCCTGAGCAGTCACATTACTGATAAAACCACTCATTTTTATGAGGCCTCCTTCATCATCAGTTTGCTCACGTACAGTAATAAAGCCTATTTTTCCTTCATCCTGAACTGATTTTTATGTTCTCACGCATTACCATCTGATTCATCCTTACCACTTTTATAGGAGTATTTTTCTTCCTCTGCTGCTTCAAAAACCCCCTCTTAGGTTTATTTGATCTGCTTGTGTGTTGAGCAATGGTAGTTTGATTTCTCTCATGCTTCTGCACAAATCTTTCAAGACTTGAACTTTTGCTTATATTCTTCTAAGTTCAGCATTCATAACGTATTGCTTTCTTTACGATCTTGGTACCGTGCTTCTTCTGTTGTTACAGTGATGCTTGAGGAAGATTGTTCCTTGGAAGAAATTGCTTGCCTCTTGCAACCAGAACTGATCGAGACTCAGGATCAAACAGAGCATCACCAGCTCCAACCTAGGCAGGCTTCCTAGCTGGAGAAATTCCTTAGTGCAGCTCTTGTGGGGGAAATCTGTCAATCTCTTTCTGTTTATAATGTCTACTAATATTCTGAATAACAGCACAGGCACCACAGAGGCCTTGATTTTATTCTACAAGGACAGCAGGTAAATATTGTCAGAAAAATAAGAGTCCAGTATTGGGAACTCAGATTTCCAAATTTGAGCCTGAAAGCCTGGGTGAAGGACAGCCAAACACAGGAGATGTGGAAGCCAGGAAAAGGTCAGAAAGGGAGCAAAGCTTGCTGAAGCTGATTTTAAACAAGTGTTTGAGGTATTGCTGTGGGTTTAGTATCCATTGCTTCTGGATGAGATGAATTGCTGCTAGCATGGCACTTTGGGACTGAAGGGGGCAAGAAGCATCTTCTAGGGATGATAAGGATCATTGTTACAAGTACATTTTCGGCCCTGAAATAGATGGCGGCATTTGCAGTCCTACACCCTAGATGGTTCTACTAAGGGAAATAAAAACAATCTCTACATGACCTTAATAAGACACCTCTACAGACACAGCCAGGAGGCTCTATCATGTGAGTGCTATTCCTAGGTAGTCTGGCAGGGTCTCATTTCAGGGGCAGCTAGTGCTAAATGAAACCTCATTTTGATCAGACCCCACCTCCCGGCTGACAAGCCTGCAGATGGCTTCAGGCTGCCTGGGTGCCAGCAAGGGGAAACAAACCCTAAAGGAGAAACCTACACTCAGGTTTGCACCTCTGTACCCCCGAGAAAAGGATGAGAACTGCTGCAAGAGCAATGCTGCTCCAGCTCTGCTGGTCTGCTGAACTCAGCCCAGTTGCTTTGGTTGTTATTAGAAAAAAGCGCTGAGCAATTGTACAGGAAGATCCAACGCATTAATTTGTGGGAGTTTATATATAGGATACCAGACAGCAAGTTGGATGAGAGTTTTGAATGCCAGTGAGATGCTGACCAGGTAAAAAAAGTTTGACTTAGGAGGCATATTCTTGTCTCCCTAAACTTTCAAAATGAAATATTGTTACTGACAGCACAAGGCATCTTATGAGTTTTCCCCAGCCCCTTCACTCTTAACAGATAGTGTGAATGTTTTAATTAAAGCTTTGACAGAGAAGTAGATCAGGCCTACTGTATCATTTTCCTTTCACAGCATGCTTCAGCAAGCTGATGCAGATTGCTAGGTCGATGAGATATATCAATATTATAAGACACACCATGTGTGAAGCTGAACACATTAAAGGCTGATGTTAAATTTTAACATAGATCATGAATCACTCAAACTTATTCAGCCATCCAGGATTAATATAAAAAGTATGAGTAACAAGGGGTTTTTTGTTTTCACATAAGCGGGAGGATGAGACACCTGAACAAATGTTCATATGAGACAACAACTTTTACTCTGCTCCTGTAGGAATGGTTCAGACATTTAGAACACAATGCAGAATATTTGTTGAAGACCTTGTCATAGCTTTCCGAGAACTAAAATTTTTGACAACTTGATTTGGGGGGAGCCTGTTAAGATGATCAAGTCTGGTAAAAAAAATAAATAATATATATATATATAAATATATATATGAAAACTTTTTAAAAATGTTGTCCCCCACACCCCTCTAAGAGGGAACAGGTAATGTTCAAACTGAATGCTACTTTACTCATTTCTTCTCCTCTTGACTATTTATTGGCATTGTTAGCTACATTTTCTTACAAAGATATTCAACTGTAAAATTATTTTGCTCTAGATCTCAACCACAAACTCAGTCACTAAAGTGACTTACTGCATTGAATAGTCCTTGACTTTACTGGCATTAATAAGGACTGTATGCCCTACAAATAGTAATAAGTATTTACATAATCTTATATACTTTGGATAACATGTTATCACAATTCATCATTCTTTATCTTTTCTTATTTTTGCCGTATTTTTTTCTTTTACAGCTCACCTCTGTCTAGACTACAGACAATTCCTTGTAAAGACAAGCTTAATTATACTGAGACATGCAAGCTCAGCTGGGCAAATAGTTGATGTTCTCTGATACAGATTCATCAGATTTTCTACAAACAAAATATTTCCATGCTACTGAAACATTTTTTTTGCAGAAAAAAAGCTTTATTTTTTCCTCCTTATTGTAGGATGTGCATTGATGAAGTATTTGATGTCAATGTTCATTGTAGGCTGTTAATACTTGCTGCAGTAAGATTACTCATTCACTTTCTGCACATTTTTGGTAAGACTGTGGTACCTCAGAACCTGCATCTGTCACTGGGGACAGCACAGAAGCACTCACTGAGCTCTACAGCTCTGCCAGAAGGAAGAGGACCGGGTTTTGGCATCCTGAATAGCAGTAGCTCTGGAGTGAAAGACCATTGTTTGAAAACGGCACAATCGTCGGAGATGGTGGCACAGCAAAAGAGGCGCTGAGAGCATTGCAGCTAGAGACGCAAGTAACAGGTCTATTCATAGCACTGCTTTTCCCCAGGGGATGGCGTCTTGCGAGTGACTTCATTAACTGCTGACAGCAGACAGACTGCGCTGCGCTGGGAGTGAAAGGGAAACACTCATCAGATGTCCCCAGCCACAACTGAGGAAATGCACAGAAGAGATAACTGGCAAGTGTAGCGCTTTCCTCACTGTTCAGAAGAAGTTAGTCCCATCCCTAAATGTAATGCTCTATTCCTTTTCTTTTGGTAGGGCAATCTTGTTGTGTATAGACTCGCTGTTTGCACAAAGGATACTGCTATCAATTCAATGTGCTCTGGGAAACTTCCCAGGCTGTGGAAGGTGAGGTCTGAATTCCAGATCAGTTGCTACTTGTAAGTATATCTTGGCATTTGTTACTCCTACTAGTCAGGGGAAGCCACCTACCAAGCCTTGTTACCCGTCATTCAGTACCATGCTGCGTTTGACCTCTCACACTGCATGGCCAGGGGACGTGTGGCTCTCTTTGGTGTCTCCAGCACCTTTACACACAGAAACGGGGTCACACAGCCCAAATGACCTATATCCTTAGAACCAGCAATCCTCACTCGCTCCACAAACTTTAAAACATCCACCCCTACCAAACCAACCTTGAGGGTGTTTGCCTGCAGGTGCTCTCCACACTCTAAAGATGACTAACAACTGAAGAGCTAATAGCTGAAACAAAGTTTTCTACACGCAACTACTTCCTGCTTTGCTCCAAAAAAACACAGAAAACCACATTGCCTTACCTGCCATTCCCCAGTACACTTGAGTATTTTTCAGGTACAGAGCAAACTCTCTGCCATTGCAGCCGTCCTTGCGCCGCAGCTCAGCTTTCCGCTGGATCACAGGGAGCTTCTCTTTCTCCACATGGCAGCTGCCTTGCTCCTTGCCAGCCCTGAAGCCAAGCCTCCTTTTTTAAAAGCACACCACCATCCTGCTCCATCTAACTTTGATTTTCTCTGTGAATTTTCCAGGCTCACTGAGCATCTGTGTTTCAAACATTAATACCTTGATTATTGGCTTGCTTTAGCAAGTTTTCTACTCTCTAAACCCTATCTTCTCTAGAAAGTTTAAAGAAAACTGGCCTAAAATGCCATTAGTCAAAAGTCCTGTTCTTCCCAGAGGAAACACTAACAGTCCTTCATAACCAAGCAGGCTATTTATAGGAATAGTGACAGCGTGTCTAACCCCACAGTACAATGAGCATGAGACAGTCCACACAAGAATGATGATAGAGGCTTTCATAAAGTTAAAACTGGAATTCATGCGCTATATGTCAATAGAGATTTAAGCAACCACTTTCTTTCCCCACTCCAGAGGGAAAAAATAAAAGCCCTGTTAGCACATGGACACACAGCACAATGTCACTGGAATAATTAATCCATTATTTTAAAGAGTAATGTTGAAGCTATTCTAATCTTCAGAAGTTTTATGCTTGTTATAATCCTAATCCACTCTCCTTCTGCAATGCAGTGCTTCCACACTTGCTTTCTGCCCAGGTCACACACACTTTCTGAAGGTGCTTCTTCCCCATAAACTGCGTTGCAGGTTTATCTTAACAGACATAAAACTAGGTTCTTTGATCTGAGTAGCAGAATACAATTAGTTTGGGATAAACAGATGAATCCCAGACAAACCCAGAAATGGCAAGGAGGCAGAATTACCTTAGGGAATGAGCAAAGAAACATCCATACCAGCCAGGTTGCGAATTGGAGCAGCAAACAGCTGTAACACTCTCTTCTAAGGTACCAAATGGGAAGCTGGGCCCAAAGAGCAGAAGCATCCTGGTGAATACACCATTTTCCTGGGTAGGAGATGAGGAGCAGGGGGAGCACTGTAAGGAAAGGGAAAGCACACAGAAAGCAGGCAGGGGTGAGGTTATGTGGGGTTAAGGGGGCACTTAGTGAAGGATTTGCAAAACCTGTGAAAGGGCAGGGAAAGGGCATTACTTTGAGCAGGGCTGGGAGCTGCAGTGCCTGGGGCACTCTGTGGTGGCACAGTGGGTCAGCAGCCCACTGGCCCCTTCCCCATGGCCAGGCTGCCTGGCCATAGGAGCAGAGGAGCCTAATGCAGACCCCATGGGCCTCAGCCCCAGCTAGGGACCCCTCGCCACCACTGTTGCCACTTTCCCTCTACCTAATAATAAATAAAGCCACCCCCATCTCTGCAAGACCCAAGTAGGAAGACAACAAGCAGCTCATGCTCTCCCCTCCCTCATAGCACCCCCCAGCCAGGGCACAGCCCTTTGGGCTGGTGCACACAGCAGGGGAGGCAGTGGGTCCCTGAGCTGGCTCTCCCCACGCTGCCAGCGTGCGGGTGTGCTGCTACAGAATAAACATCTCGGACCTTCCTCTCCCGCTCCCTGCCTTCAAAGACATGAAATTCCTCAGCAGTCTTCACCCACCTCATGCCTGCGGGTGACTCTCACCAGCGAGCTGGCAGCACAGCTCCTGTGGCAGCTGCGGGGTCCCTTGGAGCGTGGGTGATGTGGGGTGCTGCGGGGCACCCTCACACAGCTTTGCCCCGCTCCAGCTCTGCTCAGCCTGCCCGCGTCCTGAGCCCCCCTCAGATGGGGCCAGCTGAGCTGCAATGTGGCGCTGCAATGTGTGCAGCCAAGGCCGGTGCAGGGCCCTGCCCTGGGGAGGGACAGCCCCAGGCACCAGCACAGGCTGGGGGTGACCTGCTGGGAGAAGGCCCTGGGAGTGCTGGGGGACAGTAAGTTGCCCACGGGCCAGCGGTGTGCCCTGTGGCCAAGGCGGCCAGTGGGATCCTGGGGTGCATGAGGAGGACCGTGGCCGGCAGGCGGAGGGAGGTGACCCTGCCCCTCTGCTCTGCCCTGGTGAGGCCACATCTGGAGCGCTGTGTCCAGTGCTGGGCTCCCCGGTTCAAGAGAGATATGATATGGGATATGAAGATAATTAGGGGACGGGGACATCTCCCTTATGAGGAAAGGCTGAGGGAGCTGGTCCTGTTCAGCCTGGAGAAGAGATGAGAGGGGATCTTATCAATGCCTACAAATACCTGAACGGTGAGTGTCAGGAGGATGGGGCCAGGTTCTTTTCAGTGGTGCCCAACAACAGGACAAGGGGCAATGGGCACAAGCTGCAACACAAGAAGTTCCATCTGGATATGAGGAAGAACTTCTTTACCTTGAGGGTGACAGAGCACTGGAACAGGCTGCCCAGAGAGGCTGTAGAATCTCCTGCTCTGGAGATGTTCAAAACCTGCCTGGACACAATCCTGCACAATCCACTCTCAGTGAACCTGCTTTAGTAGCAGGGGGTTGCACTAGGATCTCCAGAGGTCCCTTCCAACCCTGACCATTCTGTGATTCTGTGACTGGGTCAGGACTGTGCCTAGAGAGCAGATCCCAGGGAGCTGTGCTGTGGGGACTGCTGGAGGTTACTTCTTTAATGTTAGTGTCACCCATGCCTGTGTCTGCATTTTGACATAGATGGCCCTGTATTCAGTCCAGCCTGTGCTGGGGTGTGAAAGGACAGTGGTGGAAGGCAATTTCCTTCAAGAGCATCCAAACTGTGGAGGTGTTTCAGAGGGGAGGGAGAAGGGAAACAAACAGGCAGAAGAGCTGTGGGAAGCCAGGCCTGAACCCAAAGCAGAACTGACAGGAGGGTCAGGAAGGTCAGAGTAGGAGTAGTAGGTTATACTTAAGAGAAGAGTCCTTTAGAATTGGATGGAAAAACTAGCAGAAGACAGATTTTGCTCTGAAGGAACAGTAATGCTTGTTGCCCCCATAAGCCCACATCATGGCTTTTCATTGATATGTCCCTTGAAGCTAATTAGGGACATTTACACTAGGGACTAATTTACACTTAGTTGTAAATTGGCAGTTGATTAGGAGGCCAGAAGCTCATGGAGAACATGGATGTGGAAGGACACAGCAAGAAAGCCCACCACACCCCTCCAGCCAGGGGCCACGTGGGGTAGGTGGCACTTCCCTGCTTTCCCCCATTTCTGGCTGTCAGCTGCCGTGAGTCAGATACAGGGAGTCATAAATCACCTTGGCAAGCTATGTCCGACGCACAGGTCACCGAGCAGTGTGTCCACGATGTGCTGAAAGCACAAGCTGCTGGCGGCAGCTGAGGAGCATGAGGCAAGGGGGGGCTGAGCCGTGCCGCGGGCGGTGGGCGAGACCTGGCGTGTGGGCAGCACTGGAGATCTCCCCAGGCCTCACACACACCCAGCAGCCCAGCTCCATGCAACAGGAGCTGATATGCATTTATCTGTATTTATATAATACAAATCATAAAGACCATTTCCCTGGGCTTTTACCATTGATGTGGTGGTAGGACTGTGACACACTAGGCAATCCTATTACGTGCCCTTAAAGATGGAATTTAAATGTCTACAGAATGACTTTCTAATAGTAATTGGCAATAAAACTTCTCCATTGAACTTCTGGGCCGTGGTCACTACAGTGGAAAAGTACAATATACCATTATGATTGTTTTAGCATAAAAGTATTTTTAATCTGTCAAAAGGTGTTGGACCAAAACGTGTAGGTTTCAGGTAATTTATTAGGTCTGAGAGGGGTTTTTTTTCTTGTTTTTAGTATTTCTGTTTACTGAAATAAGTGTAGTCTCTCCCTAAATGCAGCTTGCCAAATCCTCCTTTTCAGAAGTGTTTCTAGCTACATATTTAGCACATTATTCTTTCACTTTCTTTTTTTAACCTGATGATTCAAGGAGGACAGGTATGCAAACTCTGAGCAGCCGGGATGCCAGACACATGCTGGGGAGGACAGAATATCCTCGTTGCTCATTAGTTTTCATATGGGGCCCACACATGCGCAACTCATGTTGACAGGACGTTGTTATGGCACTTACCTTTTGTGCATCCATTTAATACCAAGATTGCTGCAAATGGTAACCATGAGCTGTACTCATCCCATGGGTGGCATCTGCTCTCCCTTTTGGGGGGAAACATGACACGAACAATGAAGTGAGCCGAATTTAGACTTTGATACCTAGATTTGCCATCTAATAGGTGGGACTGAGTCAAGATTAAAAAAGCAATGGACATTAACAGAATTAGTATGACTCACGGCTCTAGAGAAGTAATTTTTAAAGCTGTCTCATTAGCAGTACCTGAAAATGCATTTAAGGATTTTTTGAATTATATACAAAATTCACATGAAAAGAGAAAGACTGAGTCCTTCTGTATTGGGTTTGCCCACCACACCTTCCAATAGAGATGGTTGGATATTGCCTTGGATTCCTGGAGGAATACACTGCTAAAAAACTAGAACTGAGATATGTACCCCAGGGAAAAAATTACCCAAGTTGTCTGTGGTGGTAGTAACTCATTACAATAATTTTTCTTTTTTCTTTATACAGGCACAGAATTAAAAGATTAATTTATTTCTTAAATAAAGATCTGAGTCTAGATTCACCACATATATAATTCTGTAACTTCTGATCCTGTTGCTAGATTGTAATTCTTCAGTAATCCATAAGGATCAAGCGTCACGAAAAATTTGAAGGGGAAGAGGATGTTTGTTAAACACAGCTACATGTGCCTTAATGAACAAACAATAAGTAAGACCAGAATATATTTTTCCTGTAATAACAGTTAGTCCCCCTGCCAACCCATTCCCAGAAATTCACTGCTTTTCTTCAGAGCAATCATTTATTGGTAATACACACTTCCCTGGACTAGATAGAGCTTGCAGCTGCAAGAACAGTGGTGGGATACCAGAGGCTCTAATATGCAATGAACAAATTACACGTAAAATTACTTTTCACATGCTCAGTGAAACCAAATGCTGTCGCCAGTTATGACAGTCCACCTCACCAACTGTATTGAATTTGCCTAGACACACTCCGAGATACAGGCAAAAACTGCAGCTGCCTGGCATACGAGAACTCCATCAAAGCACGGAGGATAAACTCATGTATACCCCTGCTATGCAAAATTAAGTAATAGAAGTGTCTGAATATTTTATGGGACAAATTCTTCTGATGTATGTTTATTCAAAACGGCCAGAAATCTCAGGCCTGTGTTTCTGAAGATATTTACTTAATCTGTGGCTAAAACTTTGGGTCAAACTAGTGCTAAATTAAGTCTTATATCACTTTAGATCACGATGGGCAAATATTGCCTGTACTTGATCTGTACATAGATATAAAAGATGCTGGATGTGGTGATGGAAGCAGTTTACGTGTTATTACTCCTATTACAGTACTACATCAATCAGAAACATATCTCTGTGGTAGAAACTGCACAAATATCATTAGATACAACTTACACCCAGAAACTCAACACAGGTGAATTAATTCCACAGCACCAGAGGTAAATTTTGGGGTGCATACCATGCACAGAAGTTGCTAGAAAGGGGGCATGGCAATGGGGATGGGCTCAAAGTGTGATGGAGTCTGTAAGTAAACAGCAGCACAAGAGAGTATGAACTGAGGAGGGGCTTCGTGATGCTGCAGGAGTGAATGAGCTTCACTTCTGCTCTTTGACAAGGGGACTACTAAGCACTGTGCTGGGGAGAAGTGCAGTACAGTGTCATCAATCACTATTCAGAACTGAACCTAGTATTAAATATATGTAGCTTTATTTTATCAATCATAAGCCTGAGTGGAGTGAAATACAATGCAGTGTTGATAGTCTCAAAGTATTAATAAGGAAAATTTAGATCAGTCAAACTATAATTTTCATAATTATTAAAACAGTTAACTTTGTACCATGTAGTGAATGATGTCGTGTGGGACTGAATTCTTAGCAGACATCACAGATTGTTTCAGTAGAATTTTACAATTGCTTTTTTAAAACATTCTTAACGCAGTAAAGTATCTGAAAAAGCCAGAATGGGTTTTAGGCTGCATAAATGGACTGTGACCCTCACTCATGTTTGGAAAATAAAGGTATTAAAGTGATGCATGTTTACAGCAACCCTGACAAAACAGCCGAAGTTCAAGCATACTACTTTCATAGCCAAATCAATTTCCGAAAACCCTCACAAAGTAAAGGATATCCCAGCAAACTTTTCATGTTATTTACAGAAATTATCAAAAGAAATGTGCATTCACAAACTTACCTGTATTTCAGAATGAATTACGTTCTCTTTTGCAGCCAGCATCAGTATTTTATCAAGAAACTTGGAACCACAGAGAAATTATTGATAAATAAACTTTTAATTCATCAGTTGCATGTATTTTTCTGCATTCTTAGCTGCAAATTACAGTGATGATAGGAACAGACCTTGAATATGTGCTACGAAGCATTTAAGCCACATTGTGCTACTTACCATTCAGGCCAGACCTTGCAATTCAGGAGGTGCTGAATGCATTACCAGGCCCATTGTCCAAAACCTCTGCTAGACCTGTCACTTGTCTCTGTTGCAGTAATAAAGAGATTCCTGGCATTCTGGTATTAAGAAACCAGAAGTAATATATTAGTTTTACTTTTCCTCTGCTACTGAGAAAATGAACACATACGATAGAGCGCATAGTTTAGAAGACTATGAAGATTGTATCCTACTGAATGACAGACTGACTGGTTGATTTACATGAAATACCAAGTGCTCGTATGAGAAAAGGTTAAAATTAGATTGACGAGCAAATGTGCTACCAGACTGCTGGCTGACAAATGGCAAAGTTATGCCAACGTATTACTTATTCTGGAGGCGCCCAAGAAGCAAGCAGGAGGATAGTAATTCATGTGCTAGAATACATTCACGTTTAGCATAAACAAAGAGTCCTCAGGGTCTGCAGCAGGAACATATTAGCTATATGTAATACATGTCAACAAATAACTCAGTGGAATAATTTCATCATTAGATATGGCGTTTGAATGACTCGTGTTTCCTTAAGACAAGAGTGGGCTGCTCTACTGTCATTTAAATCGGTTCAGAATAATGCCCTGTTGAATGACTACATTGCCTTCCCAATCAATTGGTTATTGTGCTACATCCTCCTTCTCCTACCAGTCACACAATGAAAATACAGATTAGTCATGTAGCTTTTCACAGTGGCTCTTAGATTATAGTCTGATTGCTTCTTGTTCACTGTAAAGAGTAGCCTAGTTCAGTGGTGGTAACTCCTTTGCCTTTCTCCTTTCTTTTCAGCAAGTTCTCCTGAGATCATGCAGTCAGCTATACCAAAACTCGTTCAATAAGGAGTGTGAACTACGGAAAAAATTTAACTGGCACAACTAAGGTGCTTTTGGTTCTTAAAATTCAGCAGTGAACACGCATCACAAACTGACCTTCATGCTCTGGACACTCAGCAGATCTGAAAATAAAGTTCTATGAGAGATGGATGCTTAAAATCAATGTCAGAGATGCAAGACACTTCTGTAAGCATTAGCTTTAATGATTAGCAGCCGGATAATATTGATAATGAATGACAACTAGTCAGATGTGCCTCAGTTTTGTCTATGAGCTGGAAATACTGTTCTGAAAGAGACAGAAACAAGCTTAATCACTGAAAGCCGCTAGTTTTTAACTCCTCCTATACAGCTTAGCTAGTTACCCCTTAAAAATCAAAAAGCTGTTACTTATGAAGTGGACAACACAAAATGTATCTTCCTCCTTTTGGAGTTAATGGAAATCCTGCAGCTTACTTCTGTGGAAATACAGGTTGGTTATAGAGTGATTTTTTCAATATGTGAACATGAATTAAATAGGAATTTACAGAGCAGACAATATGGGCTTGAACCTGCTCTTCCTTGGAACAACTTTTTGACATTTTGTTAATATGAAACTACGCTAAAGCTTTAACAGACCCAAACCCATTTGCCAACCTGTTTCCTTAGGGAAAAGTGTTCTTATTCCTTTTCAAATCGCCATGACAGACAGCATGTTAGGGGAGGGAGCTAATTGTCCCCATTAGTCATCACCTTGTCAGGATGACTGGCAGTCAGTAGCCTTCAGGCTTGCTTGAAAAGCTAAATCTAGTTAAGATCTTCTTAAGTCTGGACTGGAGAGACACCTCTAGACCTGCTGCCCCTCAGTGACACCTGAAAAGCTGGTCCAAT
This sequence comes from Falco cherrug, assembly GCF_023634085.1. Lineage (NCBI taxonomy): Eukaryota > Metazoa > Chordata > Aves > Falconiformes > Falconidae > Falco > Falco cherrug. Next base: position 25,068,222 of record NC_073704.1, on the reverse strand, counting down.
ATTTTATGCCAGGTCTTTAATATGTCTGGTAGTTTCTTCTTCTTCCAAAGCTACTGCCAAGTACCAGGGGAGGGAACAAAAAGGAATTCAAGGTTTGAATCACAGCAGGGTCTTTTTCTAGCCTTGTTCCCCTGCAATATTATTCTTGCAAGCGATTGATGACCAGGGACATGCAGGAACAATTTGTTACTATCTAAAACAATCCACTAGGGTGCAAAATAGCCTCTATAAAAAGAGTAGCCATTTCTGGAAAAATCTCTGCTTTTTAAAGCTATGATATATTGAATGGAATTTACCATCTGAGCCGCCACAAGTAGCTGTTGGAAGCAGTTATTAAAGTAGGTATTAGGCTAGATTCGGATCTTGTGCAAACAGTTGTAGCTCCTGTGAGTACAATCACACTGACAGGCTGGTTTCAGTCCTTTAGGCAAGAGAGAGGCAAAAAAGTGAGAGACGCTAGCAGAGCATCTGCTAGTTAGATCAAAAAAAGTCTGTCTTGTTGGCAGAGCTATTGTCCTTTGGTCACACCAATCCTAATTTGAGTCCTGCTTGCAGCAGCATATAAAACCTGTGACAAACATAGTCATGCTGATATTGAGGTGGATGCCAAAAGAAGATAATCACAAGTACTCAAGACTGCAAAGAAAAAAGAAAAAAACACAGAGAAGGAAGGCTTTCGGGTCTGAAATTTGGAGAAAAAAAAATAAATTTGGATTTGCGTCTTTTTCTCCCTGAATTGCATACAACATAAAAAGCAATACTCAAAAATTGCAAACACACGCCTGGATCAGATCCTTTTCCAGAAATTCAAGTCTGTGTCTGTGCACTGTTTAGCCTAAGGCTAGGGCGTATGCAAAACAGAGAAATACTTTATATTTCCAGACTTACAGTATTTTTATTCATGACTGTCTATGAACTGTCCTATTTGTTCCGGTTGCTCTTTGGGTCTTTTATTGTGCCCGATACTGCAATTTGGCCTGGTCCAGAAGTAATTCATCTAATTACTTTGAAGAGTGACAAAATCCCTGGCAGAGATTAACAAACGCTTCTTGTAGTCCACATCTAAAAGCCAGATTGTGCAGGTCAGAGTCTCTGGCCTTGCCTGGGGCACTGATGATGCAGTGTAAGGCTGAGTGTCCAGCAGAACCAGAGGTGAACACAACTGTCTGAAACGCATGGACAAGCCGATTCCCCTTCACCAAAAAGGATGCTACAAAAAGCTTCCGAGACTTGATGCACCAACATCCTCTGTGGGTTATGCTTGATTTATTTGTTAAATTCAAGCCGTATTACAGATAGAGACAAGACAGTAAAAATAACTGTTTCTGTTGTCCGCTCCTCTCACCTTGCCCATCTGTACTAGTAATCTGGATAGATACATAAGAAGTGTCATCTTTAATGACCACTAAAAGATTTTCTTTTTTTAACTTTCCAAAAATGAGCAGCCTTTTCCACATCACCCCAAATACTTTGCATGGTTTTGTAGCATAGATTTTTCATTTAGCCCCCAAGATATTAATTTATTTTCAGAGCTTTATTTACTTCCTGAAAAGGTATTTGTTTCTTTTATGCTGTGTTTTGAATGAATACATTTTCAATTGTCTTGGCTCTTATGAAGATAGAATAATAATAAGGAAGCTCCCAAGAGTATATGCAAATAGACTGGCTTTGAGTTAATGGGAAAAAGGTTTCTCGCTCTGGCCTGGGTTGAATCTTTGCAGACTGTTTGACTTCTCCAGCATTTCCTTGCTGTTTGGCTTCTCTTGTGTTCGTCTGTCACATACAAGCTACTTGTCAATTCTCCCTGACCCTGCCTGGAGCACTTGTGTTTTTGGTGATGCTGTGGTTTTGATTAGATTTTTTTTTTCCCTTCCCCGCCTGCTGTGCAGTGAAGGCACCCTTATGCATTTCATTAACCAAAGGAAAATTACAGCTTTTTTTTTTCCTCTGATAAAGACAACCCTATCACTGTCTTAATGATGAGTAGAAACATTATTAGAATGTGAGCACTTGCATTTTATTATGCAAAGGCAGGATGAGGTTTTGCTTTTAATAACAGGTATCATAAATGCACCCTAATTACCTACTATGAATGGGAGTTCACATTTTTAATTATTTCAGTTTATAACGAAGATGCCCCCTGGTGGCTGCAAGATAAGATGTGATTTAAGCTCTAGGGTAAGAGCAGCAGCAGTGGGACAGCTGGGGTGCGGGGGTCTCCCCGCTCTGTCCCTCTGACAGCACTAGCAGCCAAGGCAGCACCAGGGAGGCAGCCTGAGCCCGGGCCAGCACCCTCTGAGCCCCGGGCTCTGCACTGCTCACCCACCTGCACGAGTCCGATTGAAAAAGGATGGGTCCCAACAGCTGCGTTTGCTGATGCACACAACATTGCCTAGGAAATTAATTGCAGCCTTGAAACAGGGCAGCGCCACGCACTGCAGGGCTGATCAGATGATCACCATCTGGAATAGATGAGCTGCACATATGCTTACTGTAATACACGCAATGGTATGGTTTGTCCTAAATTGCTTTCCCAGAGATGACTGGCTAGTTTCATCTGCAAAATATTTTCAGGAGAGGAATTCCTGGAACTGCTTAATTCTCTTTTTTTTTAATAACTGAAATCTGGATTTTCAACACTTAATACAAAACTTGCCCTAGAATGGACGGTAAAGCTTTGCCGTTTCTAGAGACACCACAGAAGATGGAGCCAGGCCACTCTCTTAAATACAGTTTACTAAGCAACAAATTAAACCCCAAGGGTTCGCACTCCCGAACGCAAGCTTACTTCCCTGCTGCTGTCTTTGTTCAGTAACTTCTGTGGCTCAGGGGCTCACAGCACAGGGGCTGCACAAGTGGCAATGCGCCTTTTACTACGTGGAGCCTGCGACTTGCCGATGAGCTGCCTCCTTCCCACTCCCGTATGAACCCTCTGCCTACTGACAGCTGGAACTCGTGGAACTACAGGACGTGCACAGGGCAGGGCTGAAGGAGGTCATGAACTCGCGATATACGCAGCTGGTAACTTCCAGAGCGTTTTATTCTACCTAGCTACGCTGGCCTCTCTTAAAGCTGGTTGAAACCTGGTTTTCATTCTCTTCTGGCAAAGACTGCAACCCTTGGAGCTCTGTGAATACCCACTCCTCCAGCTGCACTTGAACGATGTTTTTTGGACATGAGGAAGACCTGGAGTATGTCACCTCGCTGCAGCCCCTGCCACGCGCCTCCCTCCCCTCTCCCAGTGCTGTAGCTGCCTGTGCACGAAGGCCCAGCTCTGATCCAGCCCAGCTGCATAACCCGGCTTCAGACTGCTGAAAAAAAGCTGTGAGAAAGTCTGTGGAGAGAGAAGAAAGGTAAAATTACAGACAGAGGTAGAGCTGTTGGGACAGGATTGCCAGTAGCTCAATGATTCAGGAGGAAAAGCAGCAACATGGAAAGGTTTAAAATCCAAAGGAGGAAAAGAGCAAGGCTAGTCAGGAAGCATCAGGTCGGTGCGTTGGGGCAAGCCGTCATTGCTGGGGGCACTGACGGAGCCTGGCAGGCGATGGAAGTGACAATGCTGAGGGTTTGCTCTGGAGCGCTGCAGGGACTGACCGTTCCCCTCCTGCCCCATGCCTGCCTGGCCAGCAAAGCCGCCCCGCGTACCTTGCTGGCTGAGCACGGCGATGCTCAGCCTAATGGCTTGTGAAATCCTACCTCGCTTTTCTGTGGGCTAGTCAATAAATAACTACTCCATGTGCCTAGTTATGGATATTCTGCTTACAGATTATCTTTGAGATTGGGTAAAGGTACCCGAACAAACTGATACAAAAGCCAAGCTGTAACAAATAGCAGTAAATACATTTTCCTATCTTTTACATTCACTGGAAGGCAAAAAACAATTAGCAGAGTGTTTTCTCATTGGTGGAAAACTATTTCTTATCATGGAAAGACAAGTCGTTTTCTGTTTGTGCCTGAAAAAAGCTAACACTATTTACCAAAACATTCTATTGATTAGTAAATTTTCTCCTGGCTGCCTTTTAAAACATTGTTTTATTCCATTACCCTTAAGTGCTTCACAGATATTGCTTAAAAACATCAACCCTGCGTGTGAATTTCCGGTGGGGAGAATTCCTACTGAAGATGACTTCTTTAGGATCAGCAGAGCGTACACACAGAAATAATTTTCCAAATGTTTTCTCCCTTGGTAACACTAGCAGGCTAGCCTCTAAAACAATAAAGCTACTTAGAAAGCTGCCTGAGCAGGTTGATCTGAACATGTGTGCATGTGAGAAGTCTTTAGGGTGCCACATACCTTCATTCTTTAAGTTCTCCAAAAATCTCTTTCTATCCCAGTGAAGCTGTCAAAAGAGATAAGTTTATTCAGCTGCAGGGAGACTGATGAAACACAGCAGAATTCAGAACACCACAGATTCTGAGCACTGAGTGAGGGGATACTGTTGAAAAAGGCAAGGTAACTTTAACAGTTAAAGCTTGCCTGTTGACATGCTGTCCTTTCTTCTTGGACATGGAAAAAAAAATCCAGTAGTATTTTCCCGTGATATGATTCCTTCTTTACTGCAGAAACGGGCTGCACAGGTTTCTCAGATGGTAGATGCAGTTAGAGCTGTCCTGAAAAGGAAAGACTGACTCATTCCACACGCAGGCTTTTACACACTCCCTCTGGTCACTGCACTGTAAATCTTTGCTGTTCTGACATCAGCTTGGCTTTTCTTAGTAGCTGAAAGAGAAGTTGCCAAACAGAATAGGTTTTTTTATCCTAATCCCTATTCTGGATAGAATTAATGGACCAAGTCTGAAAGCCAAAAGCCTCAGATTTGTTTGGGTTAATCAATGCCAGAATTTGTTGGCTAGGGAATGATACAGATGATCTTTCACAGTTGAAAGAGTACGTCAGTGTTGCAAGTGTTTGGAAGGTAACAGCATACACATCTTAAATGCCACCAAATAACACATTGGTTTTTGCAGTAAGACGCTGCTGGACAGGATAGGATTGAGTATCCTATTCCAAAGCATGTGAAAGTTTGCAAATAATTTTGGAGTGGTTGATCAAAGCAAAAAGAACAAGTGCAGCAAAGTGTGCACAGGAGGAGCAGGAGTACAAACTCATATAAATATTCTGACACATAAAATGCATTTCTCATATCATGTTGCTGCAGAAAGTAAGGTGGCACAGTTTTTGTCAATCACCAAGTTTGTCTGGTATGGTGGATGTACCACAGCATAAATTAAAACTAGAAGAGGAGAGCAAAGCATCACTTTTTACATATTTTTCCTTTTCCTGAGAAAAACTGACAAGAGTACAAGGAAGAGTGCTCTAGACTGCTCTGACCTACTCCACGAATTTTCTAGCCCAATAGATGCAAACAGTTATTAGCAGGGCTCAGCTGATAACAGTACTTTGTTACGTTGTTGCTAATGCATTGATTACACTTGTCTTGCACCTGCCCAGTGTAGCTAGTTTAGAAAACGAAGAAAAATAAGATTTTATTCAGGGCCTAAAGAAAGGCTACTTTCTAATCACTAACAACCAACAAACAATAGGGTCTGTGCATGGCCTTGCACAAAACATTTGTGCCTGTACAAAATCACCCAACATGAATATGATGCTTATCAGTATTTGTTAACAGGTCAAAAAATATATTAACATCACGTTTGTTAGTAGAGTTCACAACAGGTTGTGTGCAAGAGGATGGAGTCAACATTTGAACAAGCCGCTTGGTAATAAATATGAATTTTATTATATATAATAAAAGTATATTACATAAAGACATTGCATTATTGCAGATTGCCTGATAGAAATGATACACACAACCTTATTATATCAGGCAAAAGGTACTAATCTGAAAACATTCATTCTTATCAAATATATTTGGAGTTACAGTAAGAGAGCCAAGTTTACCATAGGGCTAATTAGAAAAGCAAATAGATAGCAAAAAGCCTTTCCAACCTCAATTATTCTGAGTCTATGACATATAATTTTTGTGAGGTAGTATTCTCACTTAATTCAAAAAGACTGTTTATTAATCTGAGTTATTAATTCAGTATGGTGGTGAACAGGAATAAAGTAACAAAACCCTTTGAAAGTTCCGTATTCATCCCCTCATCCATTGCATTTTAGACAGGCAACATACTGCGCCAGTATTTAAACTACCCCAGAATGGTTAAATGCTATTTTTTTCAGTTACAGGATTATAAATGTGTTTAGTAGCACACAGCGCAAGGTTTTTTCCCCTCTTTGTTAATAATAACAGCCACCATTGTCAAGGATGTCTTTATTGCATAAGCTAATGCAAATCAAGTTCCTAACCTCTAGGCGAGTCCCTTTTGCTAGCTCCACTGCAAACACGTTTACGGTCGGTATCTTGCATTAGTACCATGCGCCCGAAAGCTTGGGCCGCGCAGTGCCTGCAGCGGAGCCCAGCACACCCAGCCCGCAGGCTGCCCGGCCGCCCGCAGCTGTGGTGGAGCCCTTGGCATATGTCACAACCAGCTGTGTCATGTCAAGGGCTGTCTCCCCAGGGGGGGAGGCTTCTCCAGGGGGGCACCGCCTGCAGCAACCAAGCCTCCCCTTTGCCTCCCCGGTACCCGCGGCGAGGTGCAGGGGCCCGCTGGGTCACCCAGCCACTGCTCCCTGTCACTGGATTGGGTGCCCACAACTAGGTCAGAGCCCCTCTCATGCCACACACATCAATACAAAACCACATCGAGGACCATGCAATCGGTAAAGCATTTGGCTGAGGAGACACAATAGTTTGTATTTTCCTCTTTCTTTCCCAAGCCTCACTTTGGGCGGAGAAGTCCTCTAACTGACATGCACCATCAGCAGTAGTGATCCTGCCAAAAGGATAATAAACCCAGAGATTATCTTTAAAGAAATAAAGCGCTTAAAGATAGCAGCTGGAAAGCAAAACTCGGAATCGTTTTGAATTCCAGTGAAGTATCACCTCTGCTCTCCCGAACCGGGTGTGCCAGCCAACACCACGGCATGTGGGCAGACAAAAGCACTTTTACGCAGCAGATGTTCAACGCACGAACTACCAAAGTGACCCTCCATCTCCACCGTTACTTCTAGAAAACTGGCTTGCATTTACAACCACAGCATGCAGGCCTGGTGACGTACAACTCTCTGTGCAGGCTGACACAGAGGACAAGAGACTTTTTGCATTCTAATCGGACATTTCACCATCTATTTTCCGCACGTCTTTTCCCGTTTTGTCTAAAAGAATAAGTGACTTTGTAATGTAGTTTGAAAGAATTAAAATTTAATTTTAACGAAACACAGAGGAGGGAAAAACCCAGACTGTAAAGCAGAAAGTAACTCTGGCTAATTCAAAATAAATGCAAAGGTTTTACCACAACCTGTTTGGGTTTTCCCTTGAGGAAGGGCTGAAGGAAAAAGACAATACTTTTTCATTTTTTTGGATCTTTTTTATTCAAAAGTTTTCAAAGAAATAAAACAGAAAAAAGCTAACAATCTAATCAAATTTACAGTTCAAAAATGTCTTTTGGCGTTTAACAACAAGTCCTAGGAAACAAAACTACAGAGTTATCTTGAACCGGACAAATAAGTTACCACTGGCAAGTTTGTGGCACTAGTAAAACAAAAATAAAAAATTAACTCTCTTGATCATATAGATATCTCTATGAAAATCTTTTTTTTTTCAATCTGTACAAAAGGTCTTTCTTCATAAATTAATTTTTTATAATTTAATGGCTGTCTACTATGTGATGTTTAAGTAACTGATTATTTCTTTATGTACAGAGGTTAAATTTCCCAAATCTTACCCAGACAATGAGTATGGCACTTAGTTCAGACATTTCTGGCAGCAGCTCTTCCCTCCCTCTAACACAGCTATCATACTGCAGTTTTAATTAACGCAAAAATATCAAGTAGTGAGAGATCCAGGCTTGGAAAGTTACCAGATACAGGCAAGGTGCTGCAGGAAGTCTGGACTTTTTACAAAGCAGTAATATTCCAGGGAGCATAGAACCAATAATACCACAACTTTTTAAAAAAAGAAAAAACAAAAACACATCTCTTATGACTATGTATTTCACTAGAATCTACACTTCTCAGAGCAGCAATTTACTTTTGAAACTATGAAATGTCACCGACATCTATACTCCAATACTCACACAAAATTTAAAAACTAAAAAATACTTGAAAGAAACAACTGCTTAGCCCTAGCTCCTGAGCTAGGATGATTTGGTCTGTGGAAACAGGGAGGGCCAGCAACCTGTCCCAATACAAAAGGAAATAAACTTTGAGGTAGATAACTGATCATATACAGCTGACCAGAGAAGTACACAGTTTTGGAAGACAACTTAATTCATCGTTCGATTTAAAACATATGCAATTGTAATAAAGAGCTTTAGTAGCAGTGAATTATCTAATATGTGAAGTACAAATAACTGTGTATTTATGAATCAGGAATTTCATAGTTTCAAAATTGGTTTTCTTTACACTTAACACTTGTAGTGATGATGTAAAGTGTGGCACTGCTTGGATCCAAGTCTTCCTTCATGCTTTTGTGTCCATACATCAATTAAAATTATAAAACCTAAATGCAAATGTACAAAAAAGGCACATTCTCCTAACCGCAAACTGGTCCGGCAAAAATAAAGAGTACAGAAGACGTAATGCTGAGACAAATCAGAATTATTGGTTACTGGCTCTTTGTTCTTTGGTAAAGTTACCTTTTAAAAGTGCCAAGTCTTTTTATTTTTATTTACCTACTATAGAGAGCTAGTACCCAATCAATTATGCTTCTACTTACATCTCAGCGTATGTTTGAAAACGAGTCCTTTAGCTTTTGCCATTTTGCTGTAATAGCAACTTTTCTGTTTGCTAAGTCTCAGCACAATCCTCATCCTAAAGCACTATCATTAGTATAAAGGAAGGACAAAAACATTCGGTGATATCTCCACCCCAAACTCCCTACTTTACCTATGCTAAAACTAGAACATCAAGTTAGTTTCTGAAAAAAGGCAAAAAAAGATTTTACATGGCATCATACAGCAGAGTTCCTAAATCATTCAAACTACCAGAGGGAACTATTGGCATATGGCCTTACAAACAATTTATCCTATTAAAATTTCCCCAGTCAGAAAATGTGTTTCACACAAAACATTTTTTTCCCCTCTTGCATTTCACTACCTTACATATTATGTGAAAAATCATTAAAAACACTTACTACACATTAAAAAAGCCAAATTTTCAGCAACTTTTATTGACTACCTTTAAAAGCCCTATGCTGCTGTTTTACAAGGCATAATAGACCAGCTCATTTGGTCAAAGCATTCTACACCATTAGTTTGGACTACTTACTGAAACAGCTACAGCATTGAAAGATTTAAGGCAAATTGGAATTCATAGAAAAGGATAAGACACTTCACACTACATTAAAAGAAAAACAGAAAGCTAAAAGACCAGACACTATAACTGCAACACTGCACTAAAGCAACACTCACACACTGCAAGCACAGAACATCATCTTAGATGTTTTACTATTTTTAAACTTCAGAAAACCCATTTCATACAATTAAAAAAAAAAAAAAGAAATAAACAAAATAAAAATAAACCAAAACACAAATTCTGTCATGCACATGAATAAATCTTCGTGGTCATCTGTGCATACCCAGAAATTTGAATATTTTTTTTTGCGTCATAACACTTGATAAAAATTTTTTTTTTTTACTAAAATAAACCTGTTCATGGGAACAGCTACTAGATGAATTTAAGGTTTTTCTTATGCACCTTATAGAACTTATAGCAAAAATAGTTTTAGTTGATTTCATTATAAATAACATTTTCAAGAACCTGTGCAAAACTGTCAATAATTCCTAAAGCACAATTGATCAGTAAAATCCATGATTGTTTCAGCCTTTGCACCCTTCTCCAGGCCAGGTCAACACTGGACATCTGTAACACAGAAAGGTCAGAGCTAGAGCAGAGTTACAATTGCGCGCTTTTTTTCTAATGTAGCTGTCCATAAAACTAAATCATTTCCTATTTTAGACAGCTGCGAGAAGACCAAGTGACTCTGAGTACAAATCTGCAAAGTAACACAGGCAGCAGTACAGGTGCTTGGCCCTTCCCAGGATAAGGCTCTCCGCCAGGATACAGCCTGTGTTCTATTTTCCCCCACTCTCTCTCATTCCCGTGCAGCGTGCAGAGCTCCCACTGGGGAACCGTGCGACTGCATTCAAAGCTATTCCCTTCTTTGTCGTTCTGTTATTATTGTTTCGTTTTAAATGACCAAAAGTGGGTGAGTGTATGAGCTTAATCCTGAGGCATCTCCAAGGCTTTTGATCTCTGGAAAAGGAACACAACTTTCTTTTGGTGCAGCCTCGGGCAGGCTATGTGCAACGCCTAATGCAGAGACAGCTACTGTACCTCCACCATGGCTAATACTTAACAGCAATTCAGGGCTCATCAAATTTGAAGGAAGACTTCTGAATTTACTGTATAGACTTACATTGCCATATGGGTTTAAAAAAACATCCAGCTAATGAAAAAAAGTTAAGACAATTTTTTAATTTCTCAAGGCAAGACAAAGTCTGGTATTTTAAGGCTTGAAGAATTATAATGGGCTACTTTTCAAGTCCCTTTGACTATTTTCACATAGTAGCAACTTTCTGAAAAGAAACTATGAAGTTATTAAATGTAGACACTAAAGGAAAGATGCTGGGTATTTCTGATTGACTGCGTTCACTTACACAAATGTGCTAGTTGTCATTTACTGTTATTTATGGCAATATGCATACCAACTTTTAATAAGACGCTCCCAAAAGTGCCGCATGTGTATTTATAAAGAAGTTTCAGTTTGACAATAGTCACAAAGCGATAATAATTAAGAGGTTGCACTGTTCCCTGTATTTAGGGCAAGAAGTAAATCAATTCCCTCCCCTTCACCTGTCTGAAAAATGACAAGTACCAACATATTCCAAGGACAGAAATACCAAATGCCATACTCTGAGGCTGAAATCAACTGAGTAATATTAACTCTCCCCACGTGCCCACTGCCACAGCCACTGCTGACATAGATTTCGCTGGCTCCTCCTGCATATCAATACAGGTAAAGGTACTTCTCTGCAGCATAAAATATGTGGAGGATTGGCTTACAGCAAACGGACAGAGTTGCTCACAGAGCTGGGTATTCTACACAGTCTCATCATTACAAAATGTGTCTCACGTGGCAGCACATCTCATCCTTTCAGGAGACTAAACGCTGCTCCTCCTCCCTGTCCCCAGTCTATGGGAAAGATGTAGACAGGCTGGGAGAGAAAGGCAGGACAGGGAGATGACACGCCGGATTACACTTTGCTGTCTATCACAGATCTCTATTGGTAAGGAGGTTTTATGTGCCCACAAGGAAGACTTAGGGCAAAACAAATAATTCCTTGAAAAGCGGTTAACACCAGCCAACAGCCTTGGCATGGGAAACGAGTGGTAGCCATGATTTTAACACTAGGAGATGAGTAACAAGAAGGGTCTGTGGCTTTGCTTTCTCCTTGCCCTGGAAGCAAATCAAGGATGTGGGCTTTCTCTAGATACCAGCATTTGGCCAGACTACAATAATAAACACAGGTCATATGTCATGCCATGCAGACTGTGCCATCTGTTGAACGTGCAAAGTTTCCCCATTGGTTTGTTTCTATCTTTACATCCTTGAACATGTAAGAAGTTGTTATGCCAATAACGGGGATGAGAGCCGTGCCGTCAAACAGCACAGCGGACCTGCAAAATCAAAGGTAATGCCAAAATGTGTGTACTGGTAGATCTATACATTTTAGGGAGAATATGATACAATTAGGAATTCTTCGCACATAACCGATTATGATTTTTGAGTATCTAATAAATGCTGTGAGGGCTGTAGAAAAAGCCTTTTAGGATGGCCTCTAGCACGTTATTGCAGCTGAATGGAATTTTTCAGTATGAGGTCTTACAAAATCTGATAAAAAAAACTATTTAGTCAAGTTACCTGGCTTACAAATCACTCGGAAAAAGATGAGTTAAAGGAAGAATTAAATTCCAGAATTATAAAACATGGAGGATGGAAAAGGGAATGGTTACTGCAAACAATATTTTAAGGATGGCAATCTACAGAAAGCAAAAATTCTGCATGGAAGGAGTTCGGGTAAAACTAATGAGTCATTAGCAAAGAAAGGCCATGCAAGCAAAGCCGGAGGAAACCTAAAGGAGGAAAGTAGAAGTCTGGAATTAGAGCTGAACAAGGACATGGATTAAAAATTAATAGATAAAATTCTGGACCAAATAGCCTTTTCCTCGAAAAAAAGATGAGCAGGCAAGTTTTCAGGGGAAAAGGTCAGCAAGGATTCCTACCAGACCACCCCCCTGCCTGTGGTCTGTAAGTCAGTTGCAAAGCTGCTTCCAAATCTTACATGTACCACAGAACTAGAGGATATTATACCTATAAATACAGCTCCCTTTACCATTGTGATTCTCATATTTTTGCACTAATTCATTGTTATTCTTGTATACAGCATGCTGCCAAGATGAACAAATTAAAATCCAACATAATCCAGTTATGCTATAGAGAAATTATTAAAACACTATTACTCATAATTCATTAACTCACTTTTGGAACCTGTGCTTCCTTTCCTGGCCAAGTTCAAATTAACTTCACTGTCTGTCCCCAGATATTATCAGTGTTATATTTATAGGACATAAAAAAATTTTCAATACAGAGTACTGTAAGTTATGAAATAAAACATCTTTGAATTCACATCTTTCATGTGACAGGATGAACCCTACCTCACAGTTACTTATTTTGCTGATACGTATATGGAGAATGGTCACTGGACGTCTCTACCGTAACCTGCTGTTGACCACTGGCTTCCTGAAAACAAAAATTAAGACAAGATGTGAGACACAAAATCAGGCAGCATTATCTGCAATCTGTGTTTCCGTGTGACCCATGCAATTAACAGTCTTCAAATCTGAAGTCTTTCTAACATTTCTCAAGTGGGGTATTCCAAACTTGAGGTGTTAACTTCACAATGATTTAAATAATAAATTTCAGCAAACAGAGAAATAAAACCTTGTATTTCCTCAGCTACTTTGATGACAACTAAAAAAAACCACAAACCTTTGACATTATAGAAATAAATATGCAGAGTGAGCAAATAACTGCTAGTGTATTTTCTACCTGCAAATGCAGAAGAGCATTCTGCCCCTGTCCTTTTGAGGGGCAGGGAGAAGAACAAGATCTACTGACCACATGTACAAACACTATCAATTTGAGTACCATGCTGCGACTGGCACTACTGCAGCACAAAGAATTGTAGCTGGGACTTCACATGCAGCCTGCCCAGAAACCAAGGAATTCATTCAGCTGACGGTGCTCTGATCAACAGTGCAATCAGCTAATTACTAAATTCCTTTTCCAACCCACACGGGCAGATGCATGAACTGGACCAAACAATTTCTGGAGTTTCTGGACAAATAGACTTTGAAACAAAATGTTTTTTCCTACAGTCTCTTCCAGAGCCTGTCTCGCACTCATTCTGCACACAAGAGCTGCAGCATACCTTGTCCAACTCCTCTGTTAAGGAAATACTGATCTATGAAAGGGTGTAAGGTAAGTCAAAACAGCAGACAAACTATTGTCTACCATTTAGTTATGCTCTTCAACTGGACTTGTAGAGGGGTTTATTAGGCAAATGTGCATGGTATCCTGAGACGCCAGGGTAAAATTGGGATCCTCTTCAAAAAGTTACAATCATGGTCTGTTTGCAGAGAACTTTGCTCACAGGAGAACTAAATGAAAGACCAACTTGTTCCTATTAGAAGTTAGGTTTCAAAAACCACAAAGTTCACCTGAGCTACACTCTTACGAAGACTGCTCCAAGCGCTCCAAGTACTGTAGTGCTACAACTACATGTCATTCTTTGTTATAGTACTAGTTATGTTAGTTTACAATAATGACACTTTATAGTTTTAATATACTTTGTATCCACAGAAAATTCACAGTTACAATGTTAGGCTTTCAAAAGTGGTTTTCCTAGGAAAAAAAATATCTAATATCCTATTCATGTCTCTTACCTCTGGTCTTTTATAAAATATACTGACCTCAACAGGAACCGCTGCTGTCTGAACATGTGTATATTGGGGTATGTAGGCTCCTTGCATAGCTGTTGTGGCTGGCATGTACTAGAAAGACAGAGAGTCCGTTAAATTGAGTTAAAGCCCAATGTAAATTCAAGAGTACTCAAAATATCTATCATGATATTGTTTAATAGATAGTGACTGTTTCCCTAAAGCAATGTATATGAGGGAAAGACCTTTGTGTCTGAAATCAATAGTCTTTTTGGAAAAGTGAGATACCTGTTTTGACAAAACTCAAATTTAGACTTCAAAGACTAGGTAATGGGATTTACTTCTCTGTAAATCTCAATCGTCACCTTTTCTTTCTTTTATTTCTATTTGCTCAGGGAAGAAGAGTATTTCCATTTAGAAGCTAGCTTGCATGTCTTCTGGTTTAGTTTCTGTTCCACACTTTGTATAATTTTCTGCAACTCTGATCTCCTGAAGAGTTAAAACAACTATTTTTTCTTTTTCAATACAACTCTGGAGTTACCTCCTGGGTTCCTTTCATTTACTTTGATCTATTTTTATTTACTCATTTCCAAGTTCTGATCAGCTAACAGACTGAATAAAACTTCTGAGTATGATTTAAAAAGAGATAGGTTTTAATATTTTATTGGATGAAAGACTACTTAAAGGATTACTTATTTTCTCCCTGCAAGCTGCACATGCGTACTGTGATCTACACACAGTTTTTTCTACTTGTGTAAGTTCTATTTTGTATTAAATTGCTACATACTGTTCCAGTACTGCCTAATGAAAGATGACTCATCTGCTGTGTCAGAGGGCTTATCATTGATGCAGGCTGTAGTGACATGGTGTGGTCCATGGAGGGAGTCAGTACAGCACCCTATTAAAACAGAAAGAAAGAAATGGTTGCGGCAACACGCAGATTTTAATTACATTTTTGATTCAAGAGCCTAAGTATGGGCTGTCCTTCTGAGCGATACACCACAAAACCCCTCCTCGATCCCAGGCACTGACTCAGGAAGCAGGTCTGGGGCATTCTGAATATTCTGCTCGAGCAGATGCATTTTGCACAGTTTGGTAATGGGGTAAGAACTGCACTGACCTCCTACTGAATATGCTGACGTACAATGCACTTAAGACACCTGCTGAAGACACTTCATAAACCATGAGTTGAACCAAATGCTAATTTTAAAGCAAAAACCTGCACATGTTACCAGGTATCAATTCATTTCCTTAAGCTTTGGAATTTCAGGCTTCAGGAAGAAACTTTTATCTCACCTTTAGGAATGGAAGCTTTGGAGGAACATTTGTCTTAGGAGAATTCTACCTGTCACATGTGATGTTCACACCCAAGACAGCTGCCCCACCTAATGGCTGGTTTCATTAGCACACAGATTTTAGAAGAATGGGTAGCAATGCTGATTCTTTGTCTAAATGCTGGCTACTGTGACGACCCTTCTATTACTCCTGTACCATTCTGTTAACTTCATTAAAAGTATATATCAAATGTTTAAACACTTCAGATTGCTAAATATGGAGGGCACACTTGCAAGGTTTTTTATGTTATCTGAAATGGAAGGTTATCAACAAATTTCATTTTACCAACCATGTTCTACAAAAACCCTTTTCTTTTCCAAATACTTTGTATGACTTATGCTTGCAGAAGTGTCAACTAAAATTGATGGAAGCTCAAAACTAACAGAAATAATTGCAGTGTACTAAAAGCCAGTATTTTGGATCAATAAATAATCCTTAAAAAGAAAAGAAAAAACCCGTACAGAATATAGTTGGAAAAACAACCATGTGATCAGCGTAGATGAAATGAGTCACAGGCACATCAAACACTAAAAGAATTTCCTGTCTGCAGACTGCAGGCTTCTCTGCAAAGCAAATGAGGAAGACAGCACAAGTCTTCACACAGGTCAAAACTGAACTTAAGTCAGGAATCTAGAGGCTCTTTTTCAGCTGTGAAATCTCATCTTGTACACCTGTGAAACTAATGCACCTTATAGCATTGTAACATATCAACCTGTGTCCTTCACAGCATGATTTGCAAGATGATTTTTTACGAAAGCCTGTCTCGACAGAGAGAAAAGTTAAAACCTGTAGCGTGTGTGTGTTTAACATTGAAAAACATATACAACAACAATTAAGTGTGTGAGAGCGCCTTCAGTATCACCTTCTCTGCATGCACAAGAAGAAAATGTTCTGCCAGGAAGATTTACATTCTATAATCTGCATGGAGAGGTTAATTAAAGTCAAGACAATATCCTTTCTATATCTGGAAACAGACTTGTTTGTTAACTATAGGAGCCCATATATTAAAGCACTTGTTATTATTTGTAATGCTGATCTCAAGAAACCTAGTAAGTCTCAGATATAATGGTACTTAATTGGTAAATGACACAGATAAGAAGCAAAATATCATGGGAGAGTATAGATTAGAATGCCTGACAGTCTGGTACAGATGCCACAGACAGAAGTGTAGGGAGACTAGCATTACTAATGAGCAGAGAAGCCAGAACAAGCTATGCAGGTTTTCTCAAGTCAGTGCCCATAATGTCATTTATATCACTATATACATCTGTCTTTCACAAATTACCCAGTCTGAACTATTCTAGGTCCATTCTAAAACCTTGGGTCTTCAGTTCCAGCCCCTGATGGGTAAACAGTATGTAAAACATTGGTGTTTGCAAAGAGCTTTTCATTTCAATAAAATAAATAAAGAGGAGGGTAAAAAAAAAGAAAAAAAAGTTTCCTCAGGATGCTGACTGGGTAACTAAGGTAACCGTCCTCATCACCTCGATACCCTGAAGGCAGCTTTCTTTTTTCCCTAATAAAATAAGGCCCCAATTCAGGTTACTATCTTTGTTTCTTTTTTAAATTTTGATCCATGACTTAATCATGATGTAATTGTCAAAACTCTGGAAGTAATTGGGCAGGAACTGGCCTATTTCCTGTTGTTTAAAGTTTGTGAAGTGTTTATACAATCAGTAACACAACAATGGAGAAGAATAAAAACTTACTGGGTGCTGCATTATATATGGTTGAGGCTGCATCCAAGAAGGACTCTGAACCTAGAACAAAATCAGTATTTTATTTTTCATTTTTGTCATTCTTGTCCTGAATACTCCAACTGAGATATAGTAATACCTTAACAAATCATGTTTACAAGCACACTCCTTATTTATTCACTTTTAAATGCAATTACTTCACTCTGTGAAGCAACATTGATTTTTGTGAAAAGGGTATTTACCTGTAAATCAGAAATGAGATTTGGAGACAATATATCACATATACCTTCAAGAACAGTACACTATGTTTTTAGGTCAGGTCTGAGTACACTGAAAGAGTTCAAACAGATGCATGACAGATTTCTGCTGTGTTGAAAAAGGAGGCATCTCCTTCTGCCTTTGAAAATCCTTTGAGGAAAATTGGAATCTCAGAAGGTATAGTGTCATTTGCCTTCTAGTGTGACTGGAATAAAATAAATTATAGAATTTTCACAAGGGAAAAAGAAACCAAGAATTCTGCTGTAATCTTGTTCCAGGAACAAGGGGAAGATTTAGGAGAATAGTTCTTCTCCAAGACATTGCAGTACATGATTCCCAAAGCATAGGAAGAGCAGAAGGTTGCGAAGACTGTTCCTGCTCTTGCAACTAGCATGTTTTCTCTCCAAAAACACTGACTACCCAAATACTTAAACTGAGGTAGGATGCCTAACTTTGCATGACAAGGTAAAGTAAAAAGAGTAAAAGGTAAACTCATAGGTTATCTGGTTACCCTAGTTAAAAAGACCTGGTTGCATCAGCTCTTTGTAAAAGCGTGCTGCAAGAAATATTAAAAGAATGAAAACATTTTCTCCCCACCTCCTGTAGGTGTATAGGATAAGGGAGGATTCTGACCTGTACCGCACATACAGAACTGACTCACTGCTGCTGCCGGACATTTAAAGTCCCTTAAACACCTCTACCATCATTCCCAGAGTCCTGTGAACAAGACAGGTAAACAGTCCTGAAAAAAATCCAGGTGAGGTACTTTGTGCAAAATAGAAATATTTCTTCCCTCCTTTTGCTACTGACTTTCAAGTCAGAGTAATTTTTTTTTCTCTTTTTCAATCAGAAAAGGAGCAAACAGGAATTAACAAATGGAAAACACTTGAACCCTCCCTTTCCTCAGGCAAAACCTTATTGGCAAAAATACTGGTACAGCCTGACTAAAGCTTTGGCTAATCTACTCATACTAAGATAGTAACTGGCTTTGTACTGTCATTTAGGTATACAGGAGTTGCAGAAACAAACTCTAGCCAAAACTTTATTAAATTTGTTTACCTTTAATAAGAATAAATCTAGGAACAGGTTATACCATGCCTCAAAGAAAAAATAAATAAATCATGCTCTTGTGATATGTCCTGTTGTGCAGATGACAGAACGCTGCAGGTTTCAGTGAGAAGGGATCAGTAATGATGATGTGACAAATATCCAAATTGTGAAACTCTTCTGGCCAAGAACCTCCTTCCTCTCCAGTACAGAATACTTCAATTTAATTTTCAACTTCTATTACTGTAGCACTTTAAGCATAATGATGTTAATAACTCCATCCACAATAATTTAAGCTCCATGCCACGTATATTGAAATCCTGGTAACAACATTCCTGGAAACATATAATTTTGTGGTCTGCCTATCTCAATAAGCCCAGAAAAATGTTACTATATTCCTAAGTATGTTTCCATGCCAACTTCCAACTTTTACTTGGATTCTGAATATCTGAAAGTCTTATATTGATAAATAATTTATATTTTAATAAAGAATAGCAGCTAATTTACTGGAATATTTTTCTGGGTAGGAACTTGTAATTTTTGAGGTATTGCTGTACAGAGCGGAATGATCCAATATACTGAAAAACAGAGTAGTAGCACTGTCTGCCAAGAGCAAACACTGTATTGCATAAGTCACCTCTGAAATTAATACAAAATTATTCCAGCTGCCCTTTACTCCAGAGTACACTGTTTTAACTCCTATATAATGCTTTCTTTGTGCAAGAAGGTGTTAGACCTCCAAACTAATATTAGACAATTCTTCCTCATTCTTCTCACCTGGAACGGGAGGGTACGTGGAAATTTCTGCGAGGGAATGCTCTGTTAGCCTTCCCTATGCTTTCTGCATAGCCTTCTGTATTCATTTTCACCCGCAGTAGGCTAGAAAACTCAGCACGTCTCTCTCACTAAAAAGCAAACAGCCTCTTCTCCTTTCTCTGACATACAGAGGTAAGAATTTTCCAAATTTACTTTGGGTTATTTATGACCCGAATCACCGATGTTTACTTCATCTATGTGTTAAACAGTAAAATGCCAAAAGAGATGATCATTTAGCTTACGCTGAGATAATTGCCACATCTCAAGTAGTAATTATAGTGCATACATCTGAGACTGCCATACTAGTTGCATTAAATGCAAGTTGTTTGTAAACCGAAACGTATGATGCCCTAAAACCGAGCATTCCTAAGAGATTTATTTCAAAGTACAAAAACTGTTCCACATCATTTTGCAGCATGTTGAACTGTTTGTCAATAACCTTTAGTGGGGACTCAAGATGACACCTATCAAAATTCCTTTTCAGGAAGCTTTGGACTGGGCTCTAAAAACAAAAAAAAACCGTGCATGATTCATGTTTTAATTTATTGTTCAAAATAAAGTAACTTTTGGGTTAGAAACACTGTTCTAGACTATTAAATGCTTTATTCCTAATGCAAAAACACTGAATTTGAATGCCAATGTAATTTGAACTCTTTTTCAAATTTCCTTCTCTAATGTCAAGCAAGTTTTTGCGTCCTTCTTAGTACAACTACATAACACAATATTGTTGAGCTTCCCTCCTGCCCTGAAACAATCTGGAGAAAAGTTCAAAAAGCATGGAGAAAGAGCTTTGAAACAGAATTTCATTGTGTCAAGAGGGTTTTAAATAAAGAATAATAATTTTAAAGATATATTATTGACATTAAAAGAACTTGACTGTGGGAAAATGAAAAATGATACATGAAATGCAGAAGTGGTTACAAATAACTTAGCCATCAGCACAAGCTAGAGACTGTTTTGCAAGACACCACTTATTTAATTGCTGTGCTTCCCGAAACAAACACACTCTTAGTTTTTAAGGCTGTCATTTTCATGCTGTTCAGCATGAAGAGGCCACTTCATTAAAATGAAACATTATTGGAGAATTCATAAAACCAGATGTAGCCATTGATAAATAAACATAAGCTCTGATGAACCATTTCAGCTACTAAGTTCTAAATACAAACCTGGTATGTGGAAACCGGAGAAGCAATATATGGCGTAATAGATGTCTGAGTGATCATTCTGTTTGCTGTAATACTGTAGGGTGATGGATAAAATCTAAAAAATGCAGAAATATTTATTAAATGTCAGTTCCGTGCGTCTTTCATAATGTAAACATTTTTCTCTTAGTGTGCCATTATTTAACATACCCATTTTGCAAAGCAGCTGTGGTTGGATCATATGTGAGTGTCATTCCAGCCTTTAAAAAAAAAAAGTGCAAAGAAAGAGTTGGCAAAATTCATTTGGATTGTAAATTTCTCTTACTCTTTCTTTAGTTGTATTATTTTTAAATGAAAATCCGTATTGAAATACTTTATTACTATAAGTTATGGAAAGGTTAATTGACAGAAGTAATTATATAGTGAAAAGAGTCACCAATACTGGCTATGAACACACGTTTCCAAGTCCCCATTATGAGGAACAAAATGCAATCTATGAAATACCTGGCTAAGAGAACATGTGTATGTCGGAGAGGCAGAGCATGAAGATGATTCTGTTAGGGTGTTGCCTACAATATATTAACTGTAAGAATGAATGGGGAGTGCTGTTTTTCAGAAGACACATTCAAATTTTCTTCTCTCATCTAGATGAGGTGTCTAGGCTTGCCAACCACAGTAAGCCTACAAAACTATTATCTTGAACATTAAAGATTCAAAAAGCTGTGACTAAAAAAAATTAATGCTGCACTGCATTAGTATAACATTGCAACGTTATGAAAATGATGTGCATTTCAGTGCTGCATAACTCAAAGGATTATTTACTACATGTAAATAAAGTTATGGTTCAGGTAGTTTTATAATATGAGAAATATCTCAGGCGTATTCCTGACTAAGTTGAAGGAGCTTTTACTGTTCACATGAACGAGACAGGATTTTGTGTTTTGCATTTTGTCTTTTTTCCTCTTAAGAAAGATACAGTTAAGTATTTCACAGAGTTGCAAACTGTCAGGTAAGAGTTGCTTGCACATTTTTAATATGCCAAAGAGCCAAGCCAAGAAGTCTCAATGCCTATCATTTTCGTAACTATTCATTATTGTACACCCACACTAAAGCTTGAAGGGAGGACTTACAAGTCTCACCTCGCCTTCTCTGTGCCATGCTCTTCCATTCTGTATATATTTATTCTGATTCTGTCTCTTTTTCTGTCCTCCATCGGCAAACTTGCACAATAAAGGTTCTGCAGGAACTGAGAAGAAAGAAACATTAGTTGAAGTAGCATTTATACACAGGTGCTGAGTGCTCCAAATGAAGTACATGTTTTAAATTATATTCCCAATATGACTTTTAAATAACACGGACTCATACTACAGCATCAACGGCTGTTCTGCATAGCACAAAGACAGCTGCCACACACGAACAGAGCATCTGGAATGCCTTATATCTTTGATTTTAAACTACTGCTGTAAAACCTGTTGGAAAGAAACATGGTCTGCATATCCCAAGTATATGTCTGTTGGTCTGGGGATGAATGAGAAGTGCCATCTGAATTCTGAGCCTCTTAGGAAGCACATCTAAGGAGAGTCGAGAATAAATCTGGCCAAAAGTCTTTAATATATTCCCCCCACCCTGTGAGGGTTTCAGTATTGTCCCAAATCTTAAACTTCTCTGCTCATCCAGAATAGCCAGAAGAGCTGGCACAATACCTCCACTTACTTTAACCAGCAGGACAGCAGGGTGGAGCAGGAACCTTTTTCTCCTGCCACCTTGCACTGAAAAAACGCCACAGCTGTCCGTTCCTTTTTTATCTCTGTTCTAAAAAGAGCACACAATGCAACCAGAAATTCTTCAAGATTTTTATCTTGTTTTTTGCATACGGTCATGAAATAGTATGATACTGTACTTGGGGGTTTTTTTTGCATAACATAATCCTGACCATGAGTCTGATTTTTAATGCAAAAATTGAACCAACGAAAAAGAGAAGTTTGCACAGTATTCTTTCCATGGTACTACCTTCAACTGCAATAGTTTCTGAGTACCTATGGCTGAAGCACAGCTCTGCTACATCAACCACACCCTCCCTAATCACAGGGTGGAAGCACTGTTACGACTTGGATGTGAACACTCATCTGCCAATAATTCCTGACACATGAGCTGTCCAAGCTTTACCATGATACTCCTCCAGTCATTCTCTGTTTAGAAACACCTTCATGAGACACGGCTGGATCTGAAAACATGCAAGTTGCCAACTGCAGAGTAAACACACGGAGTGGGAGGGACACCCGCAAAAAAATAACCCCAAGAAAAATTTTAGCGTATCGGTATCGTGCAACAAAATCTAATAGTATAACCATGGCCAGTGCTGACATGCTCTTTACTCTGTCTGCATTTACGAAAGGTGATTGGTATTGAAAACCTCAGAGACTTATAACCTGGCAAAAAGCTTGACTTTTGAAACTGGCACAAAACTAGCACTAATGGCCAAGTCATCCCTGGCTTTGGGTGGCATACCTAAAACACTAGCTCCGGTTCTACTGAAAAAAAAGCTATTATACCAATTTGCTGATGGACAATTTGACATTACTTTATATAAGATAGATCTCAACAACTTTGGTCATATCACACAACATTTTAATCATTCAGTTCTGTTGAAAGAAGAGGAGTTAATATCGGATGTTGTTAGTCAATATGGGTAAAACTGTCAGGTTCTGGTCTGAAATTGTTTTGACTGACTTTACACAGTGAGGAAAAGAAAAAAAATCATCAGAAAGGGAAAGCTGAGATCCAAACACAGAACTGTCTTAAATGGAAAATAAAGGTTGTTCCCCACGTTGACTATCTCTGGCTACTTATAAACTATTTCAAACCATCTAGTATTGTGGGAAGCATGTGTGACTTCCAAAATATACACCAGAAATTTTTGGATGAAGTCAAAAGAAACTGGCATGAGAACTGCTTATAAAGACATCAGAAAATACCAAAACATTTCTAACCCTGTGATTCTGTATTATAGCACTCATCGGTCGTAAATACTTTATTTAAAGCTGCATTATACTTTCATCAAAAATCACCATAGTGAATTGCACAAAACTTTTCTGAAAGCATTATTTATGCTTACATTTCCTATTATTGCCTCAAGACAGTGATTGTTTTTTTAAAAAGTCAGAGTAAACCTGTCCAACTGTCAGTAAAATGTTCATTAAAATCTACTTTAAGAATAAGTAGGATTTTTTTTGTCAGTAGGTAACTGAAAACAACTTAATTTTAAATGATGAAACATCTGTGGTGCATTGGAAATGTTCTCCTGACAAATTTAAAAAGGAAGAAAAAATGGAACAAGAACTATTCACATGTATTGGATTTTCATATGCAATATCCAAAACCTGCAGCAATGAAAAAAAATTTTCAAAGGGCATTAATTTGTGATTTGCCTGAAGTTAGTGCTCTATCTTACTGAACACAGATCTGGTCATGGGAATCCTTGTTTTTCTGACCTTCCAGCTTCTCTTGCTCCTCACTGTGTCCATAAATGAAGCCAAATGCTGTGAAAGCTCCAACTCACGTTAAAAACCCTGAAGCTGACCGTCTATTTAATACTGCCAACTGCTGTGAGAAGGCTCTGTAGCATTTGCCTTCCTTGATTCCAGTTCAAGATCTGAATGCTGATAGTGGGGACTGCCACAATTGAAAGCCTAACTGCAATTTTTGGCTGCTCTTCCATACATGTGACCTGAGGAGTACTGCATTCGCGGCTTCAAGAACACAATGACTGATGGTCATCAGAGGGAGGGTCATGAGAAGGAGATAAACCTTCATGGGAGCCAAGTATGATCTTTTGATCCCCCCCTCAAAGAATGAATGTAGCCCTCTCTTCAAAATCAAATCTGAAATTTATTTCTTCAGCTTACCTTTCCTCATATTTTTCACAAATACGTAAGATATTCTCTCTCTTGTACATACAAACGTGTGTGCATATATATCTATCAAACCAAAACACTCCAACAAGCCCTACAGACCAGTGAAGCAATCTTTTTCAGTCAGGCAATCTTTTTTCTGGTCCAGAAGAAAGGGAGAGTAATTTTTACTGTTTAATTGTTGGGAAGTGTGCAGGGCCAGTGATGAAGGGGATCATTAATCATTCACTGACTTGTCTGTATGTGCAAGACAGAGTGGCACAGCGTAACTATTCAGAGTTGCATTCACAGCTAAGAGCAAGCTGATGTAAAAGGCTACAATTTACAGTGGACTTACGCTTCTGCAGCTAAGACACCACGTTTAAAAAGCCCATGTTACTGACACTTAATGAAAACCAGCAGACACTCTCAATGGTCTGTAGATGCCTGTTGAGCTGCTGCTATGGAGACATTCTGTAACCATGAGCCTTCCCGTGCTTTAACAGGTCAGTGCTTTAAAACCTGACTGCGAAAAGTGTTGACCATCTCCTCCTGCCCTGAATCACCCTCCTCTAGGGCTAACGTTTTTACAGAAGAAAGCTGTGAATGCAGTATTAGTCCAGAAAGTAAATAATTCCTTGTTGTACATGCATTGTGCACATGTGTACATTAGAATTCAGTCTTCATTTACTCAGCGTCTACCCAAATGTGTACCAGGTGATACTATAAATGCAAGAACAAAATTGATGGTCTTACATTGGACTTTGTGTTTACACACTTGACTTTACATGGTTAATTTTATCAACTTTTCAATAAACCTTGCTTTCAGATATTAAAAAATACAACAAAATAGTTTTAAAATACTATTTTTTAATCTATTTTCAATTAAACCGCACCTTTTAGTTACATTCATTGCTTATTTTCTAGCAATATGACAAGGCATATGGGACTAAAAAAATCTCACATTAAAACATCACTTTAATGATAGAGCAAACCTGTACAGCTAGAAACTTTTACCCAGAGCTGTGAAAATTAAAAAAAAAAGTTGTGTCACACAAGATCTCAGTAGCTTTATATGTTTTAAAGCGAAACAAAATATATACTCTTCACCATCCTAACCTTCACTTAAATGCAGTGCTCAGGGTTACATTTATTTAATAACTTACACAAGGTTTAACAATTTGTCACAGGAGTATGTTTTTGAGTGGTTGTAAGTAGTATTTTTCTTTTCTATTCCAATGTTGCTACTTAAAACTAAGCAGCAGTTACAAATGATGGGAATTAGAGCAGTAAAAAGCCTCTAATCTTTGATCTAATGTGTAAAATCTTGGTTCCTTCTGCCTTCAGTGTGACAATCAGGGTTAATACCAGCACTGTGACCTCTTGATACCCCTTAGCAGTGATTTCCAGACTGTGGTTCACGGATTATTTCTAAAGGATCTGTGACAGATAACTAAGAAATGTGAGTTTATGGTCAAGCAGCTCAAATTCACTATATAGAGATATTCAGTGCTGAACATTTTGTGAAGGTAAGCAAATAGAAAACTCTCAAAAAAACCTGCCACAAAGTAACTACTTCAAGGCTCCATTTTCACTCCTGTCCTGCACTACAAAGATGTCCATGATCAGAATCACTCCAAACAGTATTGTCTACCATACCTGGTAGACCTCTTCCTAGTCTACAACCACGAACACAGGCAGGAGCAGGGCGCTCACACCTGTCTTCAGTTTCCTCCCTAAAACAGAATCTGAGTGACCAATATCTTCACCGTTAGTGGGAAGAGGAGGGTGGGTCATGGATCACCTATGATTTTTGGACCATCGCCACAACCCACCATTCCTGAAGTAAAAACGGTATGGGCTGCTCAGCAAAAATGCTCTCTACCTTTACACCCATTAAAACAAAATCACCTAAGTTATTTTCAGTAAAAGAAGTAATAAATAATCCATAAAGCCTATATAACAGGCATAAAACTTACGTAACTTTTTAGCTTCTATATTTTTCATTTTAAATGTAAGAGACACAAATACACTCGGACTTACACACACCTTATGTATTCTACAGCACAACTGCTTTATGCAATTATTTATATAATTATCCTCATGTATCATCAAGCAGCTGCATGCTGCTGTGATAGGGAGGAGATACTTTTCATGATTTTGCCCAGCAGATCATTTCTACTACTGTTACAGGTCCAACACAAGACAAAAAGCGAGCAAACATTTAAGAATCATCTTTAGGGGAGGGAGGCTAAGTATGCTGCTCTGTCCTCACTACTCATCTTCTGTGCCCTGGTTCCTTATATTAGTGTAGTCTCTGTTTCCTCCGGCTCATGTCATGGAGTTGGTGTTTTGCAGGAGAAGGTTTAAATATCACATTATTCACTAAAATAATAATTCTTTAAAAAGGAAATTAAAACTACATGCAAAAGTAATTTCAAGATTATAGCAATCATGTAATAAACACACAGCTGAAAACAGAATGAAATACAAAAATCGAAGTCCTGAGAGAAATGGACAGGAAGTCATAGCCCAAAAATCAGAACAAGCTATTACAAAAACATGTAACAGAAGTATAAACTCCAACTAGAACAAATGTTAAAACTGGTATGCAACTTCTAGGAGTTTTAGGGTTATACAACCTTGTGGTGCATTTGAAATTGCTCTCTGAGCTAACCTTCCTTCTCACTCACTGAAGAAAAACAAGGACACACTAGCTATTGAATATATTTGATAAGCTAATATGGAGCAGGGAAATAAAGCCTGAATAGCTTGTTACATCTGGGTTCAGCTTGCTCAGTACCATCAACACCCAGCCACTCGCTCAAATCTACAGTCAACACTTTTGTGACCACCCTGTGCTACCCTTGGCCCGCTCAGATTCTAAAGAGGCGTTTCTGTTCTGTCTTCTCATGCTCCAGAGGTTTCATCTATGCTTCCTATAACTGTTTAACCCATTCTTCCATTTAAACCCAAATTTCATTAAAATAACAAAGCTGTGTCATCAAAGCATGTTTTTGTTGAACACATGTTCTTCCTCCCACACCAATTTTATTACAGGCCTGTCTCTCCTACCTTCCTCATCCTGATAACGGTGTTTTTATAGCCAGCTCCCTTTGCCGATTTTAGCCAAGTTTCTAGGACACAATGTTTTAATTTAAACATAGTTCCAGTTCTACAATTTTATTTTGCATGTATTCGAACTTCTTCCTCTATAACCTCAAAGGATGCTAATGTATTTCAAAACATTTTCCTAACTTTTGTTTGTCCAAGATCCACTTTTCTCTGTGCAGGTAGTCCAAGACCACAGTTGCCCCATGACTCTGCCCCACTTTTTGGCCGACTGAAGTGTATTATAATGCATAAACTGCATCCTCTAATCAGACTGCATTATTGGGCATGTGCTTACTATATGGTAAGGAACTCCAGGAAGAATTTTAACTCCATAAAAAACCCTTCCAAGAAGCAATACAACTTCACAGCATCATCATGGAAAAGTAGAGTTGGGGCTGTACCATATACAATAAAATTTAGGGTCTTCAAGGTTCTCACAACTTTCTTAGGAACCTAATTATCTGTCATATTTTTCAGCATCATGGAAGGTACAACATCTTACTTAACGGACTTTCAGACATTTAGTTATCTATTTCTGAGCAACTCATCTAGACACTCTTTGTAACAAAGACAGCTGACAGCAAAGATACATCAGTCTCTGGAGGTGTTTGCCTCTTTACCTATCCTAGACAGAGAGCCTAGCCGACTACTTTGCCAAGTAAGCATAAGAAGTTAAAGTTCCTGAGAAGGATTATGTCTTGAGACCCTTCTTTAGTTTCCATTTTCTGACACTCAGCAGTTCTGTGCAAATTTCTTGTCCCTAATTCATCACACTTTTCTGGTAAATGTTTCCTCCACACTGCAGAAATTGTTCTTAAAATTCCATGCAGCAATTTTTATTCCTACCTGGTTGAACCTGATCGTATAAGGGTGCAACTCCAGCTTCAGCAACAGCCCACCCGACACAGAGCATGATTAGCAATGACAGCAATGACATACTTGGTGGCTTGTTCATTGAGAACACGGTAATGCGAGTGAAAATAAAAATAAGTAAACTAAATAGCACTAATAGGAGGTTCTGTTACAGCTTTTTTACTGACTCTAACTGAATAGAAATCCTTATATGTTAATTTAGAAAACTCTTGGTTTCTCCATACTTTTTACTTTTATTTATGTCCAAGCCATAGCAGCACTATAAAACTAATCATGGAGGGTGGATCAGAGCACAGTCAGCATTCAGAGAAAACCGTTCCGTGATCTCCTTGCCCCTAAAGGGATTTTCCACCTCATAAAAAAAACAGATTTCTAAATATATGAAATAGAAAAATAAATATTACAGCCCCTAAGTATAACAAAGTTTTAACTAAATAATCTTGGCAATCAACCCCAAAGCAAAGGGTCTGCAAAAGCCAAGCCAGGGAAGTCAAAACCCTGCATTCGATTAGTGCTGGTGAAGGGAGTGGTTTCCTGTGCTCTGAAGCAGCTTTCCATCCCTACTGCAGCACAGACTGCCTCAAACTGGAGTAATCTTTGAGGGATGAAGCATGTATGTAGTTTTACTAAACAAGCCACATTCTTGTCCGCCTGCCGAGGGCTGCTTTCCTCCTCCTCAGTGTCAGGATCTGGCTGCAGAGAACATTTCACCAGCAGGATAAAGGTGGCTTCAGCAACCACATCAACAATGTAATTTGTAAAACTCCCACTTGGGATTCTCAATAAAATGATTACCAAAAGCTGCCTGGAATGTCAGGCATGTGTTCTTTCCTCCTTTATTGTCCTCTTTTCTTTCTATTTTACTTTGCTGCTCTGACTTGCCTTTCCTTGTTTTTACATGTTTATGGAATATGCATTTTGTCTCTTAGAAACAGTGCTGACAAAGCAGGCAAACTGATGAGGAACGTGGTGTGACAACAACAAAACGGCACTACATAGCTTCTCTGCATTTTGACTTACACAACATTTCTGGAAGTAGCATTCTTTGTTGACCTCTTTCCATCTTCCTGAAGAACCTCAAAGCCTACATTGACTTAACAGACACAGCTCTCCCAATGAATGAAAGTGCCTGGCATTAAGGTACTGCTGCGGAACATATTTTTTACTAATCAGATCTCTTGTTGAAAATTATGTCGAAAAAATCATCAACAGATGGCAAAAGTAGTCCATTTTTTGCCTCTCAGAACTGTCCCTGGACAATCAGCGAAATTTTGTTTTGATACACATACAACACATATTTGTCTCCTCACTTCAACTGGGATTATGTGGGATGTAAATTTGTGCATAGCTGGCTTAAGGCATTTTAGCTGCTTGTCTGTCTGCTCGGAGAGAACACTACTAGATTCCTAGAAAAGGCTTACAGTAGGAAAGTGATATACTGTGTTCCAAGTGAGCAAGTATTACAGTCATCCAACAAGACACAGTTTAATTTTAATAAGCCTGCCTCTGAACGAGAAGCCAGATACAACAATCAGTGTAACAGGCTTCCACTATGTAAGCAATAACCCATTCATACATCTTGTTAGAAATATATCCAACATACCAGAAACTCCTGCTGGTGTCTTTATGAATTTTCCATTAAAATGAGCAATCACTGCTTCACATTTTTCTGTTGACTCCATCCTAAGAAAATAAAGAATAATTTACATAAATTAAACACTTATCCAGATTCCCATGTTTGTGATCTTTTTAAAGCATGTTTCTTGCTTTTTCTCGCTTTGCTTTTGTGGCTTGCTTTCCCATGTGTGAGCAATAGAGAAGATGTTTTCTAAGAACAGACAACTCAGAAAGGTAAAACTAAACTCAGTCAACATTTTAGGCACTCTGAGGCCAAAGTCAGTGCCAAACTGCAAACACAATACCCTTATTTACTTAGAAATTAGGCACAACATTGCTTGGCCAGCTACAGTACAAAGTACCTATGCTGTCTTAAAGGAAGCAGAAAGACTGATCCACAGTCATTCTCAACAACTCTTAGTGTCCATGATATATACAACCAATGTTAATGCCACTTTTCATAGAGGTTTCTGAAGTGTTTGTACAGTTTTAAGAGTCATAAAACTCAAATATAAACATGCCTGACCATGGCCCAAACTGCCTTTGCAACTTTTAGATTACACTTATCATACCAACTAAATGATGTACCCATCTCCTATTTAATTGTCTCCAAGTTACTTTTGAAACAGGAACCAATGACAGAATAGCTATGGTGGCTACTGAGAATTTATCCAGCATCCTGAACAGGTTTGTGCACTGATGTTGTCAAAACTAGACTTCATAGACTGTGTGGACTACCTGTGAGCTAATGCCAGTCGGGGAGCAGCTCCGCAGGTTGCAGCTACCTCCTTACATTACAATGTAGATGTGGCGGCTCTAACTGCCAGCTTGGACCAAGTTGCAATGGATGACCGAGACATAAAATTAATTTTGTTAATAATTGTAAAAGAATATCTTTTGCAGCTGTCTGCAAGATGATGTTTGGATAATGTTGAACAAATATTTGCTTTCTATTTGCTCATCAAGTTCTGTAATTCAAATCCATATATTAGGTCAATGGCCTCGGCAGCAATGAAGCAGTAGTAAAAATTACTAACTCTTGGTACCTTCTTAATTCTGATAGCCTTTCTGCACAGGCCAACAAAATACAGTCACAGACAGCAACCAAAATCATCAAAATGCAAGACTGAACCACAAGCTTTCCTCATGGTTTCAAAAATACCTTCTAGAGAATTTTCAGAAGTTCTGGATTGTTGGATCTCCATCAAAGAAATCTAAATTTTTTGTCTCACATGAAAGAAACAATATAATTTAGTTTCAGACTCAAGTCTGGACTTGATAAAATGTATTAGCCCTTATTAACCTAATAAAATGCTACCAAAGGCAAGAAATTAAAATCTTTATTTAACGTCTACATGTTTCTTGGACAATTTTAACTTTAACTAATATTTATCCAAAAATGTTCCAATACCTACCTTGCAGAACTGGAAAATTTTTTATCAGATATGACAGCAATAGCTTATTCTATAACTCATGTATAATATATGTGTATAAATTAATATGCATATAAAAATAACTTTAAGTTTATGTGTATATATATACAAAACATGTAATGTATAATACAGAACCTAAGGAGAAAATACTTTAAAACTAATCTCTTCTAATGTCTTCAATACAAGCAAGGTTTTGGATATACACAAGTCTTTTGGACTTTTACATACAATTCTAAAACTCTTCCAGCTATATTTGAATAACAGCATTCCTAAGATACCACTGATTCAAGGTAGAGTTGGGTAAGCAAATTCAGGGAGAAAAGACTGAATAAATCCATAATGCCTACTGAATTTTAGCTTGGGTGTTACTGGATTCTGCTCTTCATAGTACCAAGAAGTGAAAGCTGTATTTAAGCACGTATTAGTGGGTTGGTTTTTTTTCAAAATTAGAAAATATAATTTTTGGATATATACTGCTTTGTACATCATCCAAAAACACATACACACATTCTGTGTGTACCTGTACGGAGTTCACACTCAAATACTTGTGCATATACTTATACGAAAAAATACAAGTGTATGAATGGACTAAAAATGCCAAATTAAATTTACACCATAAATATTACAAATACTTATTGATTTATTTAAAGGGGACAGGAAGAAATTTTGGTGGAAACAAACTTGCTGGTTTTGCACTCTTAAATATAGGAATATAAATCTCATTGTTTCTAATTTTGTTCTTTTGTTGTATCTTCTCGAGACTGGACAGTCTGCCGAGCAAATAAAGCCAGTGGGGCATGGGGGATGTTAGAAAAATAAAAATAAAACTCAAAGTGCTGTCAGCCACCCATAGCCAACTCAGGAAACCAATCCCTAAAACTTTCAGTTTCATGAGGAGATATACTTTGTTCAGTTCTTTTCTGCACACTAACTTTAGATCCTGCTATTTGTTCAAATACAGAGTTATTGTAATATTGGCTGAACATCTGAATTACTGGAATTTGACCGTTAACAGAGCTTTTACAACATATTTTGAGAATCTCAACTCCTTGCTCAAGGCATGCCCCTATTTTTGATGATAGAAATCTCCAATCTAGACTCCAAATTTTGACTGCCATACAAGGTTTAAAGCAGGACTTAATGAGAGAGAGACAAATATTAGAAAGACACAGAAAAGGCTTTGATGATGAGACCCCAAAGCAAATAACTGAATTATCTAGAGAAAAACTCACATGGATAGAATACTTGGGAAGTGTCTACTAATTTATGGAAAATATTTATTCCTGTTGATTTGGGAAAGACATTTCACTGCGCTGACAAATATTCTAAGGTGAGATTTACTGTAGAGTGAATAAAAATATTTTCTTTCCCAGATGACATCACGTTAATGAGCCAGAAAATTCAAAGGGCTGACATTCAAAGGGCAATGATGAGTTGATTTTCTCAGAGGAACTAATGAAGTAAAAAGAAAAAAAAAAAGAGGGTGTGGAGGTGTCTTCCTTATGGTCTCCTGTCTTGAATTCAAACCTCAAAAGCCAGAAAAGTCACAGAAGTCTCTGTGAAGCATTACGTAACTGTTGCTTACTGGTTCAGGGACAGAGGAGAAAGGAGACATACAGAGAAGAGGCGTGAACTCCTACTTTAGATAGTTGTCTGATAAGGGCAATGGATTCAGATTTAGCCATATAAGCGAGATGAGACAGCCATATTTGCTTTATGAAAGGAAGAATTAAGAAAACGCTGCTGGTATCTCCATCTAGATCTCCCTTTTCAGTAACTTCTGCCTTTTCCTTCTATTCCTGCCTTTTCAATTAAAAAAAAAAAAAAGCTGTCAGCATAGGTAAAGCCACTGAAGTACCTTGCAAAGCCAACACCACGGCTTGTCCCACTCGAGTCCCGCAGTATCCTTGTAGAGATAACCTGCCCAAACGGTTTCAGCATGTTCTCAAGCTCCTGCTCATCCATTGAAAGGGGCAAATTGGAAATGTATAAGTTAGTTGGGTCTTGTTCTTGTTGCTGAAAAAGAATTAAAAACAGTTGTTATTGTTGCCACCACTGGAAAGACTTTTTGAATATAAAAACCAACAATTGTCTATAACTATTGGTACCGATTTTTACTTCTCAGGCCCCTTTCTAAAGGCTGCTCTTCCCTAGTATCAGTGACCTCCGACTTCAGTCACTGTTTACAGCAATCCTGAGAAAGCTCCCCTCCTCCTGTTACTGCTGACAGCAACATTTTTAAGCGGAGATAAAGGTGAATAATTGACCAGTTTATACTCTGTATTACAACTTCATGTTTCAGATTTTTCTGAAAGAAAACAAAAAGCAAAAACAAAAAAAGGAAGGACATTAGCAGACAAGGAAATACAAGACTGGTGGGAAGATAAGAATAACCAGATGTAAATCAAAAAGACAAAAGATTGGAATGACAATTTGAAAATAATACGGGGGGGGGGGGGGGGGGGGGGGGCGGCGGAAGGGAAACTAAGCATTTAAGAGTATGTACATTGCCAAAAAATTACCACAAGGATAGGCTGATACACACAGAAGTGGGTGGGATACTGTCGTCTTCTCCCACACATGAATGTTTTTGAGTTTTCACCAAACTTTTTATATTATGCATTCAGACAGTACAAAAGTCTTCCAAAAACTTTCACTAGAAACAAACCAAATGAAAGAGGAGGGCAGCCAGGAGATGAGCAATTTGAGAGGAGACAAATGTAGTCACGTCTCTGCCACTCTCCTGACCTTAGACTCTGTTTTGTGTGATCTATGTATGTACCCCGAAATTCCATCTCGATCAAAGAAACATTTTTGTTGAAATTGATCATTTCCAGTGTTTGTCTACAGATTCTCCAGCTGCCGTTAGGGAGCATCTCTCTCATGCTGCTAATTGCTGGCCATGCTCTGTGATGATATACTTTCTTAACCTACACAAATCTACATGACTTGCTCTTATACTTGCGCAAAACATTGATGGTGTCATTATGGCCCCCTGTACAGACCTAAGTCTCTGCAGGACGCATTATACTCCGTAGAATTTTTTTGGTTTTAGGAGTGATATGATCCAAAACAAATACAATTTTGTGGGCATAGTCCTCAGCATATTTTCATCCTGTACAAGAGGGCTAACTGACTTACAGGGAAGCTTGAATTAAACCAGAAACAAAACCCAAAACCATAACACTTGCCCTACTAGAATTAAAGCATTTATTAAAGTGATTATAGCTGTATAGGTGGTGATACCTTATTATGCAGGTTAGGCATCAGTTTGTCCCTAAGCTGCCCCTGTATTAACAATATCTTGGTACTGTGGGTAGCATACTGCATATTTTAATAGCTTGCTGGCCTGGGTATCACCCCTCAGTTGCGGCTGGTTTTCTCTAGGACAAAAAAGGAAAAGGACTTGGGGCTAGGGAGGGGAGGGAGGTCACGTTTTTTAGGCACAGAAATGAATTACCCTGTTCCAAAAACTGGGGAAGCAAATTCTATGCTTATGGACCTTCACTATTTGCCTTTTTACCCCTCACATTCAGTTAGAAAGAGCTAAGGTTTAAAGTTTTCTGTAAGGGTTTTTAAGGAATTTCAGCATCAAAGGACCTATAAAAGGGAAATGTGCTCCCATTACATCCTCCTGGTCTGCATGCTATACCACAGATATGACTGTAATTCCTAGCCACAATGAAATCCCAGACCTTACAAAAACTTTTCCAAGTGCCCAAGTGTTGTTCTTGCCCATCCCTCTACAGTCTATTACAAACGGCATCTGACTACCATCTATGTTTTCCCTTTTGTTATCTAGTGGAAATATCCCCCCTTCCAAATAATACTGAATCTCTACAGTACAATTTAAATTATCTTAGAATACCTGATTTCTTTTTCATACTAGAAAAATCAGTAGAAAGAGAAGGCAAGAAAATGGATTCAATGAGAGGTCAGAGCTGACATTAATATTCATTGCTGGGCAGAGCTCAACCATGAGGGAAAACCTATGTTACCATAGTTGACATACGGTTCAATTTTCTTCAGGTAGGAATGTGAGATGAGACAGTTTTCACATTTTTGAAATTATTTTGTTACTTAGATTATATTACCCAATTTTAATCTTTTTGTCCCTTGAAATATGTAGGCTTACTTCCTTCTTTAATGAGCACTATTAGCAAAAGCTTTACAGGAGGTTTCAGCCACAGGCATTACAAGATTGCATTTGTAGCTATAGGATAATTACCTGAAACTCTGAATAATATCTGAAAGGAAAAAATTTGGATTTCTTATTATAAACTGTAGAATATATTGCATACAAGGACCTGAAAATTTCCCCAAATAACATAAAACAGTATACAAGATGGATGATCAGACTCTTTACATATTTTCATCTGATTTGCTAATGTTTTTATTCTACAATAACAGAAAGTCTGAATTAAATTATAAAAATGTTCTCATTAAAAAGCCTAACAACATTTGGAAAGATAAAAAAAGTTCCTATTTTGTACACACAAAAAAAATTTAATCTGCATGCAAAAAAGAAATGCTTATATTGAGAAACACCTAACAGAGAAAGAAATTTAGTCAACTGCAGAATGTCAGAGCAATCTGTTTTGTTCAAGCAACTGGGTAGATCACATTCCTCTTCTCCTGGGCTCCTGTTGCAGCCTAGGGGGTTACAACACTTTTGCGTTCTACAGGCAATGCATTCAGGATGAGACACCATGAGCTTTCGTTTCCAAAAGGGACACAAAGAGCCGCTGCAATTCACTGTAACACATGAAGATCTTCCTCCCTGTTGGGAAGCTCGGTTCTTGTACCCATACACCTAGCAGAGAAAACTTCATACCATAAAAGCACGTGATGTTGTTAGAGAAGGGAATGCTCAACTTTGACAGAGTATTAGTGACTTTACCACTAACCCACATTGCAAATCCCTTAGGAATGGAGTGGAGGGAAAAAAGTGCATCTGAGGAAATTGTTCTAAGGAAATTGCTTTCTCTGAACAGAGAGCATTTTGTGACGGAAAAATCTGACTTGTGGCCCTTGAAACAATCTGTATTTTGCATTAGTAACTATTGTGTTTTAGTCAGCTGCATGCTGAATGGGTGACTGGAAAGGACTCACTTCTGCTTTCTTGACTCCTTGTCTATGTCACAGTCTATTACAGCCTGAATACTCCCAGGGATTCGGTTATTTCGGCTTTTGATCCTTCAACAGGACATACTAACCACAGTGGAAAAAGGGGAGTTTGAATATACTTCTACATATGCCCATGGCTAGAACTGGTAAAGACGGCAGACATGGGAGAGGAAGAGCAAAAAAGTGGCCAACAGGTGAGGATGTCACACTGACATCCTGGAATATGGGTTGAAATGTCATTCATCTGTAATTCCAGAAAAAAAATAGTTGAAATGCCAGCACATTCCACAGTGCACCAGGGCTGAATCTGCACTGCAGGTGCAAACCCACAGCCGCCCTGGGGAGCAGCAGCAGGTCAGCTGTAAGGACAAATCATAGAAGCACAGAATATCTCAAGTCGGAAGGGACCCATACGGACCATTGAGTCCGACTAGGTCAGGATAGATTCAGTTAATCCACTTCACTTTGGATGGATGGGGAACACTGGCCATGGGTTCTCAAAAAAGCTCATTTACATTACTAAGGTAATACTGTTGGGATAGACCTAAAGCAAGACTGAACTCTTTCTAGAGTCCATTTGGAATTTTACACAGTTTGGCAGCACAAACATTATACCTATTAGCGTGCAAAACATCTCCTCTCCTCCTATTTATTACTTACATCACCGTTCAGCTTCTGTCATCTCCACAACACTATTAAACCTTAAAACAGCTATCTGGGTACGTTTTGGGAGATCATAAGTAGCAAGTCATTTCCTTCCCCTTAGAACACGCTAGATTTCCAAGCTAAGTTCCAAATGGCAACCGCAACTAGGACTCCCCATCCATCTTTATCCTGCCTTAGACAAAAGGCACTGTGCAAACAGATGTTTGCTTTTAAACAAGCTTTTGGCATGGAAAATGGTTAAACAGTTAAAAATTCAGGAAGTTAGGAGAAAGACAAACTTTTAAACTCATCCCTCTGTCTCCCTGGCAAACAGCAGTTTAATATATTAAGTTATGTGACTTCCCTCCTTACCAAAACCTGTCTCACCATGGTTTGATTCACATGGTTATTACAGTTCTGTTTCAGAAGAGAAAAATAATTCCTTTGATATTCAAGTTTCTAACTTTTATTCTGGAAGTCAGCAAAAAAGTGAAACTGGCAAAAATATCTGTAAACATAACAACTCAGCTCAAACCTTGCCTGTACACTGTAACCGTTCTAAGTGCTTTCAAACGTACGGCTTTTTCTGGTGCTTAAAATCCATGACATCATGTGAGCTGCTTTCACCTTAGAAATCTTAAATCTCTTTAAGTTATTTGTATCACTTTATGGGAACCATGAAAAAGAATTAAAGTCAGTGAAAAGCTTCCTACTTTAGGGTAGCAAGCTAACATTAAAATATAAACCCCTGAACAACTGAGTTGTAGTTTTTTGGTTTTGTTTTTTTTTTTAATTTAGACTATTTAGAAAAACTGCTTAATTTGGAAACCTTCATATCTCATGCCATGTCTCCTCAGTTACCAGAACTTTCAGCAAGTCCTGAAAGACATTGAAAGTGGTCAATATTTGTGGACTATGGGCACTGTCTGGGAATTTGTGGGCTACTGTAAGTATCTCTATTATTGAGAAAACTAGGAAATCTTATTTTTAACAATTCACGTCAGCAAGTTTCTATCAGTCTTTTTTCACCAAATTCCTTTAGCTGCATCTCCAGAACTTCTCTAGCAGAACATAACAATACAAAGATGCAGAACAGTGCTCTTGCAGATTAATGTACTTCTTCCTGAAAAGCACTTACAGCACTAACTTAATAAGCTGACTACAAGACACAGTATTTCTCATAAAAGGGACAGAAATAATCAACTGCTAATACTAATTTCTGTAGAAAGAGGTGATGAGGAGTCCTACATAATGCGAATGCTCTACCATCATCTGAAAGAAATTAACAAAAACCTCCCTGTGCGTGTGGAACCGTTCCTAAATTGCAAACAAGAAACTTGGCAAAACGATAAGACATCTGTTTTCTCTTGCTCTGTGTAAGGTCAGAGCGAACAGATAGCCATTCAGAAACATGTGACTAGGCACTGCTCACAGCATGGAAGATCCTCTGGCTGATAGGGAAGGGATTAAATGCTTGTCTGCCTTCGTATAGAAACTACTTTAAAATTTACAATTGGCCTGTGTCTCACTGAAATATGTCTGGTTTAGCCACAGTTTTAATACTGTCTGACCACAGACTGTTAACAAGACAATTCAGGGGAGAAATCACTACCATAATCTTCACTTGTTCTCCAGAACTCACTTGTTCTCCAGAACTGCATAAACACTATATACGATATATATATATAATAAGCTAAACATTCTAATTCATTTTCAAAGGCACATCTGTGTTACAAAGAGGAATAAGAATGGTATGAAAAGGAATTTTTAACTACAATAAGGCCTGTGTTCAAGTGTGCAATCAGGCTATCACTGCAATCATACGTTCCCTTTTTATTCCCTGGCATTCTTGCTTTCCCTTTGCTAGAAGGGCACCAGGGTGCTCCCTGGGAGCTCTGCATGTTGCTCACGGATGCCACTGTTTTCAATAGAAAGCTGAATAAGCCCACTATGGTTCATAGCAGGGCACTGGACCCTTGTCCGAACAAACCACAGTGCTGCTCAGCAGCTGAGATAAGACTTTTGTGGGCTGAAGCTGTGTCCTCAAGGGAAGTGGTTGTTAACAGTCTTACTTTATGCACATGCAATTCCTGAAATTACGGACATCTAGCACCCAGGTAAGCAAAATTTGGCTTACCTTCAATTCATTTTATAATGACTTTTAAGAACTTTTATGAATAAAAGGAGGAAAATTGATTGTATTTACTTAAAATAGTCTGTTACAGTAGGATTTTATGGTGTTACCTACAGAAAGTACTACAAACTAGGTAAAAAGAAAACTTCTCTTACAAGACAGTTGCTAAAAGCTGCTGTAAAAACAAACTGCTTGAGTTAGCTCCTCTTTGCTTGTCATCTGTTCTTTGGCATTCAGAAGCCCAGATAAAGAATTAAAAAAATTGCAATATGCCTACCTTCCCTAGTTAAATTAAGTGCGCTAGCTACCATGGTAACTTAAACTTACTTTCTTACTTTACTGTGTAGGAAAGAAAACTGATATAATTCTCCAGAAGTTTGCCACAGTGAAGACAAGTGCAAAAAGCAATACATTATTAAAAGTCATAAAAGTTACCTGTTTCTCATTTTTGCTAACTCAAAACCATGTTCTTCATCAGCAACATAAAGGAAGAGAGACTTTAATAGATTGTGTTTAAAAGCTGTGGAAAAGCCTTGATTTCTGTTACAGAGATGAGGACAAGGGGCCGAGCAGCCTTTCCCTCCCAAAATCCACTTTTATATAGTGTGACAGTTCATCCTTTCCAAATATGCTTGGAAAAAAAGACACCTAAAGTTAAGGTTAGAATATAAAATAGAATTAATCCTGCATTAAACTTAGTTGGAAAGAGATAAAGCTGCCAGCACATGGGGAGTGCTTCACAGTTCTACCTTTGTAACCATTAGTAAGAAATACAAAGATTACAAATTCATGTAATCTCTGGGTTCTGGAGGATCAACGTGAACTCAGACAATGAGCTAATATTTAATCACAAACTAAAAACCAACCCCACATAATGAGTTTTAGAGAGTTTGGTCTGGTGCTTTGAGGGCCAACAGACTGCTCAAAAAAACAGAAACTGTATCTTAAGAATGGTAGAAAAGTCAGTATATGACTTCGCATTGTTATCACAGGCACCCTTCTGACACAATTTGAGTAAGAAACAATTCTGAAGATGGCCCTAATTTTTTGCACAAGCCTAAAATATCTGAAAATATTTAGTGATTTGTTAACATGAGTGTTAATACAATATAAGCAGGAGCACACTCAATTCATTTTGTTGAGTGAGCAACTCAAGTGGAATTGAAGATTTTAAGAAGGAGGAAATTATAACATTAAGAATCTGAAGCCTGAAGTCCTAAAAATGTGCAACTGTGGGGAAATCTTTGAATGGATAAACAAGTCTTCCCCCAAAAATGCACATTACTACATGGAACAGCATTCCTTGGCTCAAATTAACAAGTTTCATTGACCACAGAAATCTTCCATGTCCACGGACTACTTTCATGGGTTCTGTTACAAGTGGCATACATTTACTAAAGGTAAGTTTGTGCTTCCATAGGAAAAAAAACTTAGGAAAACACAAACTGGAAAAAAATGGGTATCACTTGTTTAAGTTAAAAATGATCTTGACAATCAATCTTACATCAAAGCTGTACATATGGGAACTAAAAATCTCATGAACAGAGAGAGAGAATAGAGGAGAGATGAAGGAAGGCATGGTTTTCAACAACGTAAAGTCTGGAGGATCAGGTTCATTGAGTCTATAGCAACTGTGTTGGACTTGGATGGTTAAATCATTTTAAAGAGAGGACACTACACTCATTTTAGGGACAGGTCTGAAATACAATTGGGAGAATACTGGAACGTATGTTAATCCTTCTTGTGATGCCTGAAGTACATTAGAAGCTCTTTACAAAAAAATGGTACCTCCATACATAGAACAGTTTTAGTAGATGTAGGTCTTTCACTTATATCATCTCAGGAACCTGTAAACCTACCATGAGCTAGACAATATGGCTATACAAATGTCACTGCCACACCAGGAAAGAAGCTGTTTAGCACTCGAGCTACCACTCTGCTGTCACAGTCACGCTGCTATTCTAGCTGGCCTATGTATCTCTACATTGCTGGCGGTACACACAGATATTCGCTAGTTGACTTTATCTGGGCTGTAAATACAATCGTTCTCCTTCTGGCTTCAGTTTGCTAGATAGAAAGATGAGAACTGTGTTTTTTATTAACCATTCTTATTCAGTAGTTCTTTATCTTTCATATTTACACATTAGTTTACATCCTAAAGAACAGAGAATTAAATTCAACTTTCCATTTAAAGGGGCCAGTTTTCCAATCGTTTCACACAGTTACTTCAGTAACTACAGCTGAACTCAGTTGCACACCATTTGATGAGACAGAACTTTGTCTGAGCACTGACTCAAATGTTTTATATTAAGTTTAAGGTCAAAAACTTATGAGAATTTAGGTGACTCATATCTCCACAGCATTTAGACCTCACCATCTCTAAAACATTCCTTACAGATTCCCAGGTTTTTAAATCTCTGTTCAAAATGCCAACATAGAGTAGATTTTATGTGTGCATCTATATATCTTCCCATACAAAGTCATTTGCTATCTGCTCTGAACAGCACAGAAATGTAGTTACCTCACTGATTTTACCTGTGGGGTGGGGGGAAGAGAAGAGACAATTCTCAGAAAATTCACTCTGACAGCAACTGTAACAACTTTTCTAACAAAGAAAATAGGCAGAGCTTTTCAATGCTTCTACTAATCTTAGCTAAGAATACACAACTCTGCAAAATCTGAGCTTTTGAAATTATTATTATTATCGTTATTATTATAGTTGTTGTTGTTGTTATTATTATTATTATTATTATTTACTGGTTTATTATCAAAGCACTCCTCTAGGATCAAGGACAATAAACTAATTACACTAAAGAACTTCCAAGAAACTAAGCTGACTGAAAATATAAATTAGACACCAGTTACCAACTTGCAAGACATGTATCTGCTCTTTCTGTACTTTAGAGCAAGAGATAAGCTGTCGGTTTTGTACCAGATCCTGAAACAAGCTGGTTACCGCTGCAGCTCACATCATCTCCTGAGCCCTTTCCACAGCCACCTGTACACCCTCAAAAAAGACGACCGACAAGACTGAACACTGGTAATACTCAGTTGGAAGAGAGGAGAGGGACACCAGCCCATTACCTCTGCTATTCTAAATACCCATCCAAAAGCTAATCCCGTCCCCTGGCAATGCAATATCATCTTACGTAAACGTTGGAGGCATTTCTGTTTCAGCAGTGACCAGACGATACTGTTCACCAGAGTAAAACACCTCCCCAGTCGCTTCGTCTCAGCCAAGCACTCCCAAATTCAGATCTCGGAGAGAGCAGAATAATAACTGAAGACATAACGTTTCCTGAGCAATGGTCTGACACCAGGTTCCTTCGCTGACACCAACATCGTGACACCTCCTGAGCGGCGGCCACCACCTCTCTGGCAGTGACCTCTGCGGGACAGAGGTGGCAGGATGCAGCCCGCCGCCATGCCTCGGGCCCCAGGCCCTCCCGCCCTGCTCCGCGCTGGCCAAAACATAGCAGGTGAGGCTAATTTTTCTGGAGTCACATCAACTTGGAAGCAGACTGCCAAGTACATGATGATCTTACCCCACGGACAGGAAAAGCTCACAAAGTCAAATATTTGAAGTCATCTCTACAGAACAAATGACAAAGGTTTTAACACTTATAATCTGAACCACTTCTACTAAACTGGGATTTGTAGATCAACTTGCTGATATAGTTTTTAACGCACCAGCATATAGCTACAGCAGGACACCGCAAAAAGGGGGTTACAGCAGCCAGAGTTAGAACAAGGCTTCAGCAATAACTTCCCTGTCAGCTGCTGCGGGTCAGGGACTACCAGCGCCTCTGGGAGGAGGGCACGAACACCCGGGACCCCTGCTGCTGGCTGACACCCCGGGCACAGCACCTCAACAACACATTTCCACGGACAAATCCTGCCAGCAGGCATTTATTTCTCTTTGAAACTGAAGCAGTTGTGGTGATCAGTAAAGGAAATCCATCGGCCAGACAGCCAAGAAACGCTCTTCAAATCTTTCTCTGTGATATTCAGGCTAAGGTCTGGACAATTTCACTGCAAAAAGACCACTTCACGGCACAGGTGGTAATGTGCAAAAAGATAAAATAATAAATACGTAAACACAAGTAAACTTCCATAGCGTCTTGCATGTGAAGAGTCTGATTTGCTAATCTTGCCAGAACAACTGTAAGTGACTGGCAATTTCCAGTTTGGAGCATCCAAGCAAGGATAGGATTTTTCAGGCAAAAGAAGAGCAGCACTGTCCAGAAAAAAAATAATCTAATGGCTCAAAATCGACAAAAACCAAAGCACTCAAACTCTTAGTCACTTGTGACTGTTGCGGTCCTGTTCATTGGGTTGGCTTTGGGGTTGTTTTTTTTTATAAATTCAAACACCCTTTCCATGTTAAGAAGCAGAGCAAGTTTCACTGGAATGCAAACTTCACAGTTACGGATTTCCCACAGGTCGCCAGGACTGACACAGTGTCAGACAAATCAATCAAAACTGTCGGGTACCAGGGTGCACATTTTTTCATTAATCCTAACAGAAAGAAATATCAGCAATATTGCAACTAACTGTCAGAGGAAATGAGTCAAAATATACTTATGGGAAAAATTAAGGAAGTATTCATTGGATTACTATAGTGAATTATTAGAACCATCTACTCAAGACAGCTAAATCAGACATCAAATTTCATTAGCAAAATTAATTTACATGACTTCACATTCTCTTTTCTCCCCTCCTACCTAGATATCATATCCATAAGACAGCAGACAGAAGTTTTGAAAAATCTGGTGTTTATTTTAAAGCAATCACCTAAAAACTAAAGATTAATTAAAAGTTATTGATTAAGCATATGTAAGACCTTCTAAAAAGGGGGGGGGGGGAAAGTGTTTTCCAGTAAGCGTGTATGTTTGTGTCATGGCTGTAATGAAACATGCATTAAGTATGAAACATATGGTTTCCATTTTGCTGCCCTGGAATCCATCCAAAGACATTTTATGTT
Source organism: Falco cherrug (assembly GCF_023634085.1). Classification (NCBI taxonomy): domain Eukaryota; kingdom Metazoa; phylum Chordata; class Aves; order Falconiformes; family Falconidae; genus Falco; species Falco cherrug. Next base: position 25,024,045 of record NC_073704.1, on the reverse strand, counting down.
GTTAGCTTAACTGTTCTCCTCAGCTGAGGAGCTGTGGAAAATATCTCATCTGAAAAAAATCTCTACCTAATGGATAGCTATAAAAGATTTGCTAGATCTGCAGCAGACTGCTTTATTAAAAAAAGCCTCTGAGATTATTAATTAATTACTAGATTATTACTTTTTATATATCAGAATAAAATTTTCAAACTGAAAAATCTGCTTTAAGAGGTACCACAAAAATATTAACAGATTATGATGGTAATATTTTCTTTATTTAATAAAATTGTACTGGTGTTTATGGCACTCTATTGGACCCAGGCCATCTGACCTAACACATGACAAAATCATTACTAATGTATCATCCCCTTGATTTTATAGATTTGAGAAACTTATCTTATGCCAAAAAAGCACTGCTCTGAAGATCACTTCTGGCTCATAAGCTGATTCAGAGGCAAGGATCAGTAAAAATGCGAGAAAAAGAAGAAAGATCATATTTATTTTTAATAACGCTTGGGTTTGCCCTGATGCAGAAATAGGTTGTCAAAGGGTTGGCTAAGAATTTCAAGACATCTATCATGAATACCCAGATTTAAGTTTTACTTACCTTAACAGAAAATATACTAGAAAGGCTGAAGACAAAGTCATAAGGTTAAATTTTGCCATGCTGTGCTTAAAAATTCATCCCCAAATTGCAAGGCTGCTAACCTCAGTAACAGTCAATGTATAAAACCTTTCATACTTTTGTGCTGTAAATTACTTCGGCTATTGACTTGTTCCAGGAATTCATGTTGTATTAAAACCGTTAAGCCTGCTGTAGTTCTTACAATCTATTGCTAATCTTCCTTCTGTGAAGCCAATGGAATAGCAGTATCATGAATACATTGATAAATCCAACCAGATCAGTTTGGAGACTTTACAATACTATGTTTCTTTATTTCATTAGTGGAGATGTTTTAGGATATGGCAGTTAAAAGTCCCCATTTTGTTACTTTAATATATCATGTGGCTGGAGGACTGTGCTGTCTGTAAAGGGTCTGCAACTTGAAAATTCACATTGCCAACACTCTGCTAATGTGCAAACTTGTGCATGTTCATAAGCCATTGCAAAAGTTAGTCAGTTATTTTAACACACCTTTGCCATCTGTGCCTGGACTCCACTAGCCTTTAAAGCAGAAACCGCCTTCTGAGCAGCTGCTGGGCTGTCAAAGTCAACAAAACCGTAACCTGAAATACAAAACTTATTTCATTAATGAGACAGCAACCAGCTTATAATCAAACAGTTCACATGCTACTAGCAGCTATTTAATACAATTTTCCTGATGGTGAAGATGGCCAGCTTGACCTCTAGAGTTCTTCATGTGGTCCCAAAAATCCAATCTACCAAAGTCCTTCAACCTTGAACTGGTGGGGACCTACCCTAGCGGAACAAATCAATTTCCATGCCCACTCGTTATCAGGACTTTGTCCAAATTGCTAACAAGTAGTATGGTGCTTTGCTTCGTGTTATTTGGTATGTATCTTCTAAGAACAAATGTGACATCATCAGCTTATTTCATAGAGATCACCAAGTAAAGCATAATCTTTTAATTTTTCAAAACTAAATTCTTAGTCCAGTTCGAATAAGTGTGAATAAGCCTTTAAGTTACACATAATTTACTTAAAAGTGGGAGAGGAATTTAGTTTAAAAGACACATATCTACTGCATCATAACCCAATTCTTGGTGAATTAGTTACTTCATTGTATAAACATAAAAGACAGTTAGATTTAAAAAGTGATTAAAAACACAGCTTCACTGAAAGCAAGTGAGTTTTTCCCCATTACTGTTACTGAAACCAGAATGTAAACAACATTGTCCTGAAAGCATTTCCTATGCCATATAATACCATCTTTAAATGTCAAAGTAAACTCAAAGTTAATTATAACTATTTCCATATATTTGCAATAACTTCTTTTCTTATTCTGAACAGCAACATACAGGTAATGGATTCCAGGACATCTGAACAGCAATATATCTTGGCCTTTACAGACACTGACCTTACAAGGCTAAGATTTCTAATGCAACCTGGGAGCTGGATGCTCAAGTCTCATCGAAAGGCAGTCAGAGTTTGGAAGCTACTTCCCCTACATGTTATTGCAAACCTCATTCTGAATTTTTCAACCCCTTTCCTTCCCACCAGTGAACCACCTCAAATATTAATGAAAACCCTCCCCAATGTCTAAGCTGGGTTAAAAGACAACAAACCAACCCCGCAACAATTAAAAAACCCCAAAGCACTAAAGGAGTAGAAAATGGAATTATTTCTTCAGAAGGTAATAGTATTCTTTTACAATATGTGTATACTGAGGACAAAAAGTCTGTGTAAAGATATAACTGAACCAGCTTTAAAGTCCTTAACTTCGGAAAAACAACTCGAGCAGCCTTGTACATCAGTGCAAGCTTATTTAACCTGCCAAGAAGCTGAAGAAAGCTGCATATTGTTCCGTGTAACACGTGGTGTTGTGGACTTAAATCCTGACATGAAACAGAGTAAATTAGCTCATATCAAGTTTTGTGCTGCCAAGGCAAAACTAACTTTCCTCACCCAAAACTAGCTTTTCATGCCCATGTCAGCCTAGGTTATCAACACCACCACACTGCAGGGTGCAATACAGACAAAGTTACATACTGATACCAAGCATGCCATGAAAGCTGGCTTTGCCATCTTCTAGATGATACATAAACTCAATTGCTCCTTGTTCCAGTTAGTTTAAATCCCATGGTATGGTTTGGTGGGGGTTTTCTTTGGCAAGAGCCAGAGATGCTGTCAGTCTTTTGGTTAAATTCCAGTTAGATATCTACATTCTGCCTACTTATATTCCTACTGCAATTTCAATGACAAGCAGTGAGCTTCCCCACAGCCTTAACTTGCTGTATATTGTTATAGCACACGGTTAGTTACTGCTTTTCACCAGTGAGATTTAAAAACTGTATTGGAAAAGTCAGCTTAAGTCTCTTAAAACATTTAAATGACTGTACTGTATCACTGACAGAGCTACTGAAGTCTTTAGGAACTTGGGGAATGGACAGACTAAATCAGTTGAGTGCTGTCATAGGTATTAATTAATTGAAATAACTGAAAAGGGCATCTCCTCTTTCCTAGGCACAATATACGCAGGTGACTTCTGCATACAAGCTAAGAAGAAATTTTCTAAAAATTTCGGTTTCTGAACTGTCAGCACCCCTTTAAATGCTCAAGGTGGGGAGCCAAGAAGCCATGCACCTGCACTGATTCCAAGTTCTGCACAAAAACTGTCTTTATTAATAATGAATTCTTCTCTCTTGCCTCTGCTTATCAGCTTTATGCTCATTCATGACCTTTGTGCTTATTAACATTGCTAAATCAGCTGACTTAATTCTTCACTTTGCGTAGAAATTATCCTCTTAATTGTAAAAAAGAAAGTCTGAAATCTGGTATTTCAGTGTCTGCTACCACACCTTCTCCCACCATGCACACTGCTGGGATATTATCTCAGTGCCATTGCAATGAGTGACGAAAAATCAGGGAACTGATGGATCCAGCTTATCTAAAGGAGGTCTAATTTTTTTCCAGCTGCAATTACTTTGGTGAAAACGAACCCTCTCTTTGCTCCAAATACATTCAATAGCATATAACAAAACACAATTAGAGTATTGGAACATATAATTAAGTGCTGCTTTAAACTACTCTAAGCAATGGAGCTGACTTCCACAATATGCAATTTTTTCAGATGCTTCATACAGTTGAATGGTCTTCTGTAAGCTTCCTTAGTTTCTCAAGGCAAAAGAGGAAAAGCTGCTTTTAACTCCATTTTTGTTTTTAAAATAGAGACAAATTGCCAGCCAGTACTGTGCATATCAGCTTCACTCCAGTTTGGCTGCACCACTGACACAGGCTGTCTGCCAGCTCTGACGGAAACAAATGTATTGAATACACTGACCATGGGCAAGAATAAGACTAGTTTAGGAATAACAATGGCAAAACAAACAAAAAAAAGTTAAACACTTAAAATACAACATTAGCATATTTTATAGAATCAAGACTTTCAGGCAAATGTAATGTAAAGGCAAATATACATACCTTTGCATTTGTTTGTCGTCTTATCCAAAATAGCCTTTGTGGATACAATTTTCCCATACCTAAAATGTATTACACATATGTAAGGAAAGTGAGAAAAGAACACCCTACTACAACAGATACCCAGTTCATATTATTTTATGTCCTATTACCCTTTAACGAAATGGAGTAATATATAACTATATAAGTATATAATGAAAACTCATACATAGATGGAAGTGAAGAAAAAGATCAACAATTTCAAGCATGATCTTGTTCTATTCTCCCAATGTCCTCAGTAGCACAGCAGAATCACAAAACAAGCAAGAGAAAAAGTGCTTTTAGAAAAGAATACAATTCAGTTAAAATCCTGGTGCATGTGAGAAACCACATTTTAGACCTAAGCTTGGACTCCCTCAGTATATATACCAGATAAAGCAGACAAGATACCTTGTCAGTGCTTGGCTTGCTAACTAACATGGTACGGGTGAAAAACAAACAAACAAAATAAAACCCCAAAAAACCACCAATAATAAAAAACTTAGCTATCTCTTCCCCCCAACACTGACAAACACAGGAAGATTAAACACTCTGTTCTGGAAGGTGACAAGTACAAGTCAGATTTATGAAAGCTGATCAGCAAAGGTGGTAAAAAATGTTCTGTATTTTTAAAATGGAAAATTGAAATGTAAACAATTTCAACTAAAACAAAAATGCCCCTTGAGAAATTTTCAGTTTTCTTTTTCTCATTGCCTGTTCCTCAGCTTCTCAATAACCGGGCAGCCCAGATGCAAATCTGCTACACAGTCCAAAGGTGAGCACCCAGAGACCTAAGAGCAATTAAGCTTGGGAAACAAGTGGACAGCAACCCCTGCTACAGGAACAATTGCTGTTTCTGAAGTGCTCTGCAAAGTTTATCAGTATTAGGGGTTTTGATCAAATTTAGAGGAGAATTTGTTGCTGCTAATGAAAACTTGCAATTTTCCCTGGAAGTCAAATCCCAGTTTCAATTTAAGAAAAAGCAACTCCCTTGGCCAGCATCAGCAGCGGAATCAGAAATGGAGCACAGGTTTCCCAAGTACCTTACCACAACCTTCTCTGTTTGCTTGTGAACCACATTTGATACAGTGCTGTGAGTACACAGGAGAGAAACAATGCAACCTGAGTTTCTTTTCACATGAGACTATGTAACTATGTAACTTATTACATTATGTAATAAATTATTTATATATAATATAAAATAAATATATAATTTTTTATATATAATATAAAATAAATATATAAAAAATAAAACTAATGTAACTTATTACATTAACAGCCATACCTGAGCACTATGTGCTAAGAGGTTCTCTATCATTGTATAAGAACACAAAATGAACTGAAAATGATGACAAAAGTTATCAGCATGAGAAAGCAGAATCTGGGGAAGAATGGAATTTTGCCAGTTCCCTTGCTAAATGTAACTTGAAGAGAGCAAATATAATTTTAAAAAGTTATTATTTCAAAATACAACTCACTTTCTGCAGCAGCTGTATTAGTCTTAAACTATTTCAAAATATGTATGAAGCCTAATAAATAAAATTAAGCTTAGTTAAGAGTACTCACTTGCAAAGTGATAGTTATTCAAGGATGAAGCCTATTTACAAAGTACTTTCCCCCTATAGAACATTTAAATACACGTTTCAGTGTAGTTACCACTCTCTGTGACCAGTTTTAAGCACCTTCTGTTTATTCAATGACTTATTATGTGACTTCAAACAGTGGCAAGGGGGTAAATCTGGGACACTAGCCACTAAGTGTTGGCTTCCTTATTGTATCTGAAATCGTGAGCATCTACACTAATATAAAATAGAACTATCCATCTATAGCATTAAAATGTACAAGCAACAATGAAAATCAGGGCATACCTAAATATACCATACTAGAAGCTGTAATAAAACAATAGAAATTAGAAATAGAAATAGTAGTTGGAGCAGGTGCTTCCCTATTAGTGCCACTTATTTTCCAAATACATCATTCCATTTAGAAAGCTCTACAGTCCATAAGTCAAAACTTCTTAAACTTTCTCTAGAATTTTTCTGAGTGCAGAGTAAGAGCACACATTATAAATGAGAGAGGCAAACTTCAGGGACAGAGCTCTTCAAGATCCGCTGAACTCTTGTGGCCCAAGTTGACTGCACTCAGCATTACATTTAACAGCCCGCATTCTCCATATCCTATCAGCTTCCCTAAGCTTCTTAAAGTGAAGGGCTGCATAACCTTTTGGGGGAAAAAAGTCTTTGAAGGATGATCTTGTCCCTGCTACTGCTTCAGTTCTTGAAAGCGTAGCAAGTGGCAGTAGTAAAAAACTACAGGGCTGGGTATCTATGTAAGCACAGTAACTGCAACCCTCAGCCAGTTTGGTCACGGAGGGGAGTCAGGGGCTGGCTATGGACTGTGCTGGCCCACCTATGCTGATGCACACCAGCCCATAAAAAGGTGTCTGCATGTCTGTTCAGGGACCATCTTCCACTGTGCAAGACCACCTGTGATTTAGTTCACTGTCCTAGATAGCACAGCTCCTGCAAAGAACTAACTGCCACAGAATACTGCCAAGAAGTTTCAGAAGTGTGTGTCTAAGAATGATTTGGAGAACCAGTGCCACAATAGCAGCTATCACCAGGATTTCTCCTACGATTTTCCCTGTGAATACTCCTCCCAAGTACTAGCTCCCACAGATGCCATGAAGCACAGAAATGCACTTACTCCATCTGAGCCTGGGCAGAGGGATACATCCCCTCCTTGCTCCCACCACGTGGCAGAGCACATCTCTCATGGTTGGCAGAATCACTTCTACAATGACTGGTGATTGCTCTTTCCCTCTCCTCTGAAGCAATTTTAAAAAATATGCTTTCTTTTGTATTAAATTCAAATCTTGAGAAATTACTGCTGATCTGGCTGATGACAAACAACTAGGTATTCCTTATTAAGTAGGCTATTTTTCTCCCAGAATTAATATTAAATGAATGTTCAGAAGCAATAGCCTCTTTTTTTTTTTTTTTTCCTTTTTTACTTAGTGCTATTAAAACATTCGCTGTTTGGTCTTGAATTACCTTTGTAGATAGCAAGATGTTTTCAGCTTTGCATCTCTTTTCTATACCGCACCAGTGTCAACTAACGTATTAAGGAAGAGAGGGCCTGGGTAAGAGGCAGGTAAATAATTGCCAGTGTGCACTGGTTATGGGATTAAAGGGGTATGTTCAGTTACAAATCTGTGCACCAGTGCACAAGCTATCATTATAGTACAGAACACCAATACAAATGTATATTTGCATAGGAGATGAAGAAGAAACTTGTTCAAAAACCAAGTTAGGAAGATACTCAGTACTGCTGCTTAGTAGGATAATGCTCACCAATGCCCAGTACACACTCTGTGCCGAAATGAAAGGGTAACCCACACCTACCCACCAAAGAAGATCTACTGCCAGGCAAGGTGAAGGTCTAAACACAGCACTATACCTTTGTCTTAGAAACTTTTGAAGTGGAAGACTTGAAGTGAAGCATCACCATATACCTTTTAAAAATCATATTGTACAGCAACACAGTCAAACACAGTGCAAATCATCACACTAACAGATTTATTACAAATAGCTAGGAATACTTGCAACATTCAAAATACCTCTGATGTTGAAAGAAATGGGTCCTTAAAAAACTAAGGACATGGATCAAACTGAACCACTGTTTACTTTTCTCGCTTTGTACATCTGCTAAGATAACATACTTGCAAATGTGAGGGCGATAAGATGCCATCATGAGAATGACAAAGAATGGCGAATGAAGTGGCTTGAAGTCTCTGCCACAAGTGCTATTTTGAGTGTTGAAAGAACTTAACTGTTTGTGCATTAGGGGAGGTAGCAACAACAGGCAGTGAGAGGCTTGACAGGGGCTGTCTGGAATGAACTGTTCAAGTCTTTGCCCACAATAGCTCAACATCAAGCTCACAGTGCTTCCACGTGCAGTACTGTCAAACCCTCTTCCAGCTTGTCCTGTGAAAGGTTTCTCTATCCCCTGACGCTGACTTGGAAACTAACACACCAGAAGTATCTCTGCCACCGTGGAAAGTCCTTGCCTTTTAGAGCTGCTTAGGGCCTCCATTCTGACCTGTCCAGAACTTTGTGTTGAAGATGGACAGTGCTCTCCCTTTGCCTAAGTCCATTTCAGCTGTAAAAGAGCATTCCCAGAGATCCTGCTGTTACACCTTGCATTGCTGCAGTGCTGTCAGAACTCCTCTGCTATGCAGGAACAACACTACATATCTTTTGTGTTTATTCTAGATTAATTTTTACATCTTAGCATCTTATTGCTGCCCTTCATGGAATGCTCTTTATTTCTAAGAGCCAGAATCACGTGGTAAAACCAGGCATGGATTTCTAACATAGAAGTGGCTTTGAGTACATGAAATCACTGTAAGGTGGAACTGTGAAATGAAAGAGAATTTGGCTGAACACAAAAATTTTGGCAGGGAGCCAATACTCTCACCAGGTGACCCAAAGAAAAGAGACAGCACAACAAATGGGCAGATCCAGCAAGGAGGGTGGCCATGTGGGAGAGCAGATCAGTTAATCCTAAAATATGTTGCAGCTGCTGAATGGATCCACATCAAAATAAATCTTACTTTAGACTAGGGTAAATAACTAGAACAAAATGGATAAAGAAAATACTTCCAAAGCAAGTCCTGTATATTAACGGTAACACTAAAGAGAACATGTATGTAGAGGTGCTTGGTCTGTACATAAGGTTTTAAATAAATAAAAAAATGAACTTTCTTATACAAACATGGCCTTATTCAGCGCACAACATGGTTAGTGGGCACCTTGCACGTGTTATAAATGCAGTAAACTCCTGCTTAAAAAGGAATAATATTATCCTTCAATATGACCCTAAAAAATGCATGTAACAAACACTGACTTTTGCAAATCAGTGATGTGCAACTTTTAAGACAGCATCCTCACCTCCCCAAACACAGAGTTTTCTATTTTGAACAGTACAACTCAGAACATTTACATGAAACTAACGGTCTTAACAGCCAAGACCACACCAGTCTATCTCACTTGTGGAGTATGTGGAAGCCCCAACCCATTCATCTCAACTGAGACCTGAAGAGAAGAAACCTGAGCAGTCCATGGAAAGGCCTCATCTAGGCTCAGCTTCTCTAGACCACCTGGTGCAAAAAGAGCAAAGAAAATTCCCTGTAACTGAGGAAAAGCATCAAGGGAGTTGTCAGCAAGACCTGACTTGGTACAGCTGGCTCCCATTCCTCACTACTATTCCAGTGTTCAGGGCTTTTCCAAGCCAACAGCACGGCCAAGGGAACATAATCAGCCCCAGCAATCTTTTCTCTTGGATCCAAAATGCAAGCTCAGAGCAGTCTCTGAGCAGTACAAAAGGTTTTATCTGGCTCCCACACTTCCCTCTCTGCTGCATCTTGGGAAAATGGTGTAGTGAACCTTAAGTTCTTGCTCCTTTTTAAGCTTAGATAAACACAGGGAGTTTTAGTTTCTCCATATACCAAATTTTTAAATTTCTCGATACGGGGAATTTCAGGAAATAACTGTCAATACAATACTGCTAGTCCTTGTGATAGCCTACTTCAATCCTGCTTGTTTACTTATGGGTAAATATGTTCTCTTACAAAAACTTGATAAAGAAGTTTTTCAATCCAGCAGAATACTGAGTTTGGAGAACAGAATCAAACCATATGGTTTCCATTTTTAAATTCTTCTTCACCACATCTATGGCCTAGTGTAGAAGGAGACATTGCTGAGAACATTTTGTTCGTATTTTGTTTTCTGTTGTTGGAAGACACACTGTTCTTTGAAAAATTCTTTGGAATCATTCAGTTGCTTTATGGCCATCATGGACCTAAAGATTTGCTACCAGAATATAATGAGTAGGTACCAGCAAAAGCTGGACCAATCATTTTTAGTGAATAATTAAACATTACATAAAAAGTTACAATTATATTTTTCTTTCTTTGATTTGCACAGTTAATGGATATGCATAACCTAGCTTAGAATAAATTGTGTTACGATTTGGCTAATTTGTTTGGTTCAGCAAAATTTCCTTTACCAGCTTCAGATACTCAAGCACTGGGTTAAATCAGTGCAGCCATACGTGCCCTGTTTCAGCCATTGGATCGTATTTTCCCCTATGTGCAAAATAGGACTTCCTTGTGAACCTGAATTAAAGTTGGAGCACTGCTTTGATGACACGCTGTTAAATCGTCACGTGGTTTTGACATAAGGCTAATTTCTTTCTTTCTTATTAATTGTCCCTTGGACTCTCTCATACATCAGAGAAAAAGATTGTCTTTTCAAAATATCCAAATACCCAAGTAGTTCTCATCGGCTCTTTATATTATTTTACTTGAGAGATAAATAATACCTCCAAAACTACTGTTTTGATTGTCTTTACAAAATTACTAAAATTACATTGTGTCCATTAATGTAAAAAGACTATTTTAAGGAATTAGGTTCCGAGTAAAAAAAATACAAAACAACACCCTCCACAAAAAAAGAATCAAACCCACAACCAAATAAAACACCACCACAGATCCTTGGCTTTACTGACAAGTCAATACTCTTACATGCTACTGTAAATTCTTCACAAGATCAAGAAAGCTTTCTTCACAACTCCTCCACCTTTAATTCTTCATTTAAGTTTTGCACATTTGTGCTTTCAATGAGTCAGTGGATAAAAGCATATATCAGAATCATAGAATGGGTTGGGTTGGAAGGGACCTTAAAGATCCTCTTGTTCCACACTCCCTGCCATGGACAGGGACATCTTCCACCAGACCCGGTTGCTCAAAGCTCCATCCAACCTGGCCTTGAACACTTCCAGGGACGGGGCATCCACAACTGCCCTGGGCAACCTCTTCCAGTGTCTTGCCACCCTCACAGTAAAGAATTTTTTCCTATTATCTAATATCAATCTATTGCCATTCAGCTTAAAGCCATTCCCCCTTGTCCTATTACTACATGGCCTTGTAAAGTCCCCCGGAAGGCTGCAGTAAGGTCTCCTTGGAGCCTTTTCTTCTCCAGGCTGAAGAACCCCAACTCTCTCAGCCTGTCTTCATAGGAGAGGTGCTCCAGCCCCCTGATCACCTTTGTGGCCCTCCTCTGGGCTTGCTTCAGCAGGTCCGTGTCCTTCTCATGCTGGAAGCTCCAGAGCTGAACGCAGTACTCCAGGTGGGGTCTCACAAGACCTGCTGGCCACGCTTCTTTTGATGCAGCGCAGGATTCGGTTGGCTTTCTGGTCTGCAAGTGCACATTGCCAGGCCACGTTGAGCTCCTCATCCACAGACTCAAGTCTTTCTCCTCAGGGCTGCTTTCAATCCATTCTCCAGAAGCCCGTGGCTTGGGCTTGGCATTGCCCCAACCCATGTGCAGGACCTTACACTTGGCCTTGTTGAATTTCATGAGGTTCACACAGGCCCATCTCTCAAGCCTGTCAAGGTCCCTCTGGATGGCATCCCTTCCCTCCAGCGTGTCGCCCACACCACACAGCTTGGTGTCATGGGCAAACTTGCTGAGGGTGCACTCAGTCCCATTGCCCATGTCACCGACAAAGGTGTTGAACAGTGCTGGTCCCAGTACAGAGCCCTGAGGAACACCACTCAGCACTGGTCTCTACTTGGACATTGAGCCATAGAGATCATCTTCATTACTGATGCATTTACCAATATCAGCACAGTACAAACTAGTATTACTTAATTACAAGCAATCTTTTCTTCAGACTCAGTAGGTTACAATTCCAGATTTCACTCAGAAGTAATGAGAATTAGCAAACCCAGATTTATATATATATAAAGATATATATATAAAGATATATATACACCCCCACGTATACATATACACAGATACTATCAGCTCTTACAGTTATCTGTCCTTAGAAGAGCAGATGCTTAGCATACCAGACATACACAATTTGCTGATGTGTGAACAAATACCATCTTAGTTTCTTGGACAATATTAACTTTAACAGATAAAAAGCAGTATATTATGAATAGGTATTTGGTTTACTGTGTACAGTAAGTACTCCTAATAGCTCAAAAAAACCAGGAATCGAAAACCCTAATGAATAGCAAAGTGGCGCACACAGTAAAATTTTGGAGATTATTATTTTTCAGCTACTCATTTTGTTTTTCTTAAGAGTAGTTATTTCCTGGTTTAGCCAAGGATGAGCTGTAGGGATAGGGAAGAAATGTTTTCAGACTCAGGAAATGTTTGCTTCCTCTTGCTTTGCAGAGATGTGAATAATCTCTACCCCTTCCTTAGAAGCTGTCCGAAAGTCAAGGGGAAAAAGTCCTGTTGGCATCCTACAGCTATTTTTGCAAAGGTTTTTCAATTAGTATGCTCCTTTTTGCACAACAAATTGGTTATTAAAAGCATGACCCACTGTACAATGTTGTCTCCTCAACTAAGGAAAGCTGGGAGTTTTTTAGTATCTCTGGGTATTTTAAACATTTAAGACTTACTACAGCTGGCACTAAAACAGCATTCCTAATGTGGCATTCTAGTCTGTAGTAAATGACCAGATTTCCAACAATTGCCTTACAGAGGTATTTTCTCTGTCAATCTTAAATCAACAACAACAACAAAGTAATGGCATGTTTATTTAGTTTTACTTTATAAGGTTAAGAATGTCGTAATATGTGAAAAAAACAGTTATTCTTCAGTACTATGATGACACAATCATGAGGGGAAGGGAAATAATCCATGAAGACTGGTCCCACAAAGAGTCTGGAGTTGCAGAGGAAGGCTCTCACATTCTTCCCTTGTAGGCATTGAAAAGAATTCAGCTGATGCTACTTTGAGGAAAACACAAAAGCAGCAGAACCAAAATAAGATGACATTTAAAAACCCAAGTATAAAATCTTTACAGTAGGGGTTTTTGGGGGGGTGGGGTGGGGGGGTGTGTTAATTTATAAGGAAAAAAAAAAAGGCAAATTCTGAAGAATGATCCTGTAATTTCTATCCTAGGCTCTGACAAGTTTATCAGCATCAGCTGCCTCAGTCACTCCGCTGAGGATGCGAATACAGATACGTGGCAGAACGATGATTAATAATCACCCACTCTTCAGGGTGAGGTTTTTTCCAATGCCCTGAATTTTGGCCTATCCTTGGTCTATTGCAACATGATTTTTACTACCAAACACACGGAATTTAATTTCTTTTCAATCTTTCACAGGCTAGCAAGATAATAATGCTCGACTGATGGTAGGGAGAGACCAGAGCAACAACTCCAGACACTGAAAAAGGAGAGCGCAACAGCAGCAAAAGTGGCAGAGGCAACCTCCTGCCCTCCACAGGAGATCATCCTTCATATTTCATAGACACGTAAAGATTCTCATCGTCCTAACAATTCTTATCAAAGCCGGGATACTAACATGCTGGTCCTAAATTTGTTGATTACATATCCTTTTTCTCGATAGACACACAAGATGTCACATGCTGTGAGAAAAAATGGAATTTCTAGCAACAAACTGAGAAAAACGATCTCGTTCAGTGTTTCTTGCAGCCACTGCCCCTGCAGTAACCCAGCCTAACTTCTGAAAAGCTGAGGTGATTTAACATAATCTCTGAACCATCTGCTAGGCTACCTATCAGTTCAGTAGCCTTGTTACTTACAGTTTATGGGTTAAGCAGGATAAATAACCTATCAGAAACACAAACAGATTTGTCTCTGACACATTTTGAAGTGCAACTATTGTCTAAGGAAATATAGCTTGCTTTCTCCTAAATGGGGGGGGAAAAAAAAAAAGAAAGAAAAAAAAATCACAGTAAAGACCAAAATGTCTGCTCTTCCGGAAAAGGAAGTTGTTTATCATCATCTGTCTCATTTATGAAATCAACAGTTCAGCAGAGCTAAGTGAATACTTTGCAACTTATTTTTGCCTGCACTTTCAGGAGATTTTTTTCTGTTTACCCACTTAAACTCACATTTGAAGTACTTTAAAACGTGAACTACATAGAGTTACATTATGTTTTCAAACATCTGTTTGCAGGGACACAAATGCTGGTTGACATTAAAAGTGTTGTTTCCTGCCAATCTTCTACAGAGCTTGATGACCAACGCTTGTGAAAGACCACTCTGTATTTTTCTTATAAATTACGTGGCATTGTTCTTTAAAAGAAATATTTTGGAGTTGGATCGAAATTGATGTGCGTAAGTTTGATTGAATGACTTAGAAACTGGTTCGCTACTATTCTACTTCTAATACAGTATATTGTAACTTATTTGAAGTACTTTTACACTGAAAGCATTACAGAAAGTTTTACCATAAGACACCGAACTGAGGATCATTCATATGAACATGGTTTGTGCAGTTATTCAGGCAGTCACAAACAATAAATCTCAGAATTATCATAAATCAACTAACATACATTAAGACATTCACACAGGAAGTTACCAGTAAATGCTACATTTAGAAAAGAATCAAGAGATCTGCCTCTCAATTCCTGCCTCACAAAGCAGGCTGCATTTTCTAACCTGTATCATTCAGCATCCAGTTTAGCAGAGCAAACTTTGGAGAATCCTTCTTTTACAAAAAGAGATAATTAATTTAAAAGATATTTGGAATTCTTTGTTAACCCACTTTTTAGTACTAAAATCATTCTTACTCTACTCAAGAAAACATCAGACAATTTACATTTTCTGCAGGAATTTGCCTGTGCATCTGCTGACAAAGCTATTCAGGTATATGGGAAGGGCTTACAGTTTCCTACAGCTACAAGATGGGAGAACAAAGCCACATTATTTTAAGAAAGCAAATGGTCTCACCCTATTTTCTCTTACCCTAACACTACAGGATGGACACAAATTACGCCTGGGTTAAGAGTAAAGCACTGGGGGAAAAAATAACAGCCAACCTGCACTTTATACACAACTGAAAGCAAAAACTGATGCAATATTTTTTGGAAATAAACTATCATAGTTACTGTGGCTCCCAGGAAGAATATAAAAAACACATGAAAGCAGAGAGTTTCACATATCCATAAAAGATACAGGAGTTTTTTTGAAAATCATAATTCATTTGCAAGTGAAATAATAAAGTTCCAAACAGGTTCAAATTACAAGTCTGGAATATTATTTCTAAGGTCTAGCAATTTCTTTTATCCTTTTTTTCATACTGAGAAATCATCACTAATCAAGACAATGATTTGGGAAGATGAGAAATTAAACCAGATGAATGCTAATATGTATTTATAAGCCAAGCTCGTGGCAGGTCTGCAGATGTGCATGTATTGATTTACCACTGCTAGCTGTTTTAATCTGAAAGTAAGGCAGTATTTCTACATTCCACCATAAATCTTGGCAAATTGCAGCCTCACCAATTTTGCAGAGCCTACACTAACAGCTTGAAAGAATAAAAATATGAAGACATAACAGAGTGGTTCTCGTTATTCATAGCTCCTTTTTCTTCCCTGAGCTAAACAGTACAGATCAGCTTGGGAGCATAAACTAGTCTCTCTACCTGAAGACCTTTTATTTTTCTATTCCTCCTCCTTCATCCAAGGAAGCCACATTCAGTCATTGTCAGCGTATGATGCATTGTCCTTTATTTTGGCTTTTCCTAAGCATATTTCTTTTTCTTGTGGGAGGAAATTAAGGACAAGGCAAGGGGAAAATAAAATTATTTATCAACACTTCCCAATCCTTTTTCCCCCTTGTTTTAGTCAGAACAGTATAAATCAAAAGGTGTTATTCTGGCTACAGTCCTAGCTAGTGTGAGATTACCTCCTATCTGGATAGATAGAAAGACACCTATTAATGCTGTAAGCCTGTGTACTTCAGAAGATTACTCTTCACATTATTCTTGCCCATTAATTTCACTTCTAGTGAAGGCTGCTAACCAAGTCTTATATCCTCGGTTTAAATTTAATGATGCCCTGAGGAATATGTTGGCAAAGTCTTGAAAACCATGAGACTGGAGATTGCCAAAGTACAAGGGCACTTTCAGCCACAACCTGTTTCCTAAGCCCTGACCCATCTGTCAACTCTGAACTACAAAAGACTGTCTCAGGTATTGTGTAAATTATATATAAAAAAATATTTTAAAGATACATACATATATATGTACACACACACACATAATGCTTTTTCTTGCATTTATCTTGGATGGAAGATTCATGGTCACTGGAGTAATGCCTGTCATTGATAACTTTTAAAAAATATGTCAGCACATTTTGAATGTTCTCCTTCTGTTTCTGTAATACTAAGACAACACAAAGCCAACAGGATGAATCCAAGACCTGCCCTGATGGCTTAAAATGCAAAAATACCTATTAGTTATTACCTGCATCTTGCACTAATTGAACAACCCATCCTGGAAAGTGCTGACTGCCTCTTTTCTGTCTGGAATGCAAAGAGGAAAAAAACCAATACATTCAAATAGCTTCCAGTATCTCTGGACTGCATTTGAACAGTGGTTCTTTTATGAAATACTCATAGTAACATCCTGCTTTCAATAGCTATTCTATACTGGAATTAACACCTCATGATGAAGTGTACAATTAATATCAGAGCCTGATCTCCTTTAATTTCTGCTAAGTTAATGAAAATCATACTAGGAAAGAACTAAATGGACAAATTATTCAAATATCACTGCTAAGCCTTCCAGAGGCCTTGCCCCCTTAATAGCACGGCATGTGGACTTTAGCCCTATTTGATTCTGCTTCTCTAGTCTCAAGTCCCAGCTGTGCTCAATAGCAAATATCTCCATTTCAATAGGGAAAATGGTTGTACTAAAGTAGTTCTCTCCAGGGGTCAAAATACTTCAGAAGGGCATTTAAATGGCTCTATGTTATTGAGCAGAAGCATCAGTTCACATATTATTGATTATAACTGCATGGCTCTGTTGAAAAGATGTCTACAGTAGTATTAAGTGCTGCGATAGGGACAGAGGAGTGTTATGCACTAAAAAAAAATACTATCTGTCTGTTGCCAAAATTTTAGATACATAAGCAATCACAAGCTGTATGACAAAATCTAAAGTGCAACCTTTGTGGCTGATGTGTCAGGATCATGCTCAGTGACACTTCCTCAGTTTCACACTGCTTCAGATAGACAGTCTTTTGAATATTGATTGAAGCAAGCAGGAGGCAGAGCTTGATTTCTGCAGTTTTGCAAAGAGAGCGTAATAGATACTTATATGGAAATTTGCTTTTGGTGGCTTAAATATTCTTTAAAAAAAGCATTAATCTGTTCTGATCCCATCACGACAACAGCTAGTGAGTACAACTGTAGTCTGGAACCACATTCAACCTACTGTGAGCCCTGAGCTGCAGACAGACCTGCAGTCACAGCATACTGCACGCTACCAGATGGTCACATAAAATATACCTGAGGTGGCTGAATGAACGTGATCCCCCCCCCAGACCCTCATTTCCAGTGACTTCTGTATAATGACTATGTCAAGTGCCACCATGGAAGGCCAAATCCCAGGCAAGTCCCAGACTGTGCTTTGGCTGGTGTGCCTGAGGAAACACTTGGATCTTCAGGCTTCACAGTGAAGAACACTGACAACAGAGGTTAATCCTGGCCTAGCAGGGAAAATCCAACCCATGACCATCTGTGCATAAGGGGTGACTCAAGAGTGAGTTGACTGGGCTCAAAGAAAATTAGGATCCTCCAGTTGGCTGTATCACCTGCAAGCTTGGATGGCATCTACATTAAACAGAGTAAAACATAGATTCAAAGTTTCTTAAAAGGAGCAGCTGTGGTGGTTTCACAAACCCAGAACATCAGCAGCCACAGAAGGGACTCTTCAAAAAAACACACATTCTCATACAGAGCCAAGAAATCCAATCAACCACTGCACGACAGCAAAGCTGGCAGGCAAGCAGAAAGTCAGTGCAGTTAGTTCTGTATCACTACCTTTCTTGAACAGATTCAACAACGTACGCCAACAAAGGAGCTTGTCTGACATGGTCACAGTGCTTCTGGGCTTTACAGACCTTTTTTATCATCGAGAGCCTGAGATGACTATTTCTTTGCCTGCAAGAGGGCAGCAGAATGAACCTTTCCCTTGGAAGTGATACCACAGAACTTTTCTTAGAAGTGTTATGCAAAAGAAGCTGTAACTTCTACTTAAGAATCAATCTCAATACCTACACTTCAGAGTCTAAAATAGTTCATTTACTAATTTTTCCAATCAATTTATTTTAACAAGATGTTTAAACCAATCCAAATAGGAATCTTAAAATATTTTTTATGAAAACCACTCAGAAGCAGGAAAATATAATGCATACAGCTATCACACAAAAAAGGACTGGGAATCCAAAGAGGCAATGGCTATATCCAGTGTCAGAAAGCCACTCATCAGTAAAGAGTTAAACAGTATCTAGGTCACCCTACAGTCTTTCCTGCACACCCTCAGCTCACCGCGTATCGGAAATGCTGTGTGGGAAGGCCAGGGAACTAAACTCACAGACCAAGTATGACTCAGACTGCAGCAATTTAATGATACTTTTTTTCTCCTAAATTATCCTTGGGATTAAAAGAATCCACACCCTCAACATGAAACCAAATCACAGCAAAAGGAAGAAACCACAAATTCGCAGACCTTTCAGTCAAAAGAAGGTATCCAGAAGCAAATTAATTATTAATGGTAAAGGACTGAGACCTTTCCTATAACATACTTTATGGTCAGAACAGCAGAAGGTGAAGAATTTGAGTCCCAGTCAGATGTTCTTCTGAAAGCCCTAGTGGGGATGATCTCAGCAACAAGAATGTCAGAGAACTGCTTGCCAAAAAATTAAAGGAGAGCTGTCACAGCCAAATGCTGACCTACACCACTAGAGGAAAGCAACTTGAGAGAAACAGCCTCACATTTCCGCCACCACAGCAGAAGCAGAACCAAAGAGTTGTCAAATACGTTCAGCACAAGCATAAGCAGAAGACAACTATGAGATCCCGGAGAAGGCAAACACCAGTGACCCAGGTCTAAACACAAATCCAGCCAAATCCCTGAGGAACAATTACTATTTCTGAAAATTCTGTCCCACTGAACAAAGCAGAAGTTTGGGAAAGACACTAATGAGCAGAAGAAAACATTGCCCTCAGAAATACTCCTTCCTGACTACAATATAAAATCATGAAAATGTAGTTTTTCCTCTGCCCTCCAAAGCTGCCTCTCTCCCCTTCACTTCAGGAAAGGACAAAAAAAAGCACACTAACTACCACAAAAAGAAAAGCAAAGTTAAAATGTCCTAACGGCACTAAAATGTCTTCTATCACAGGAACTCGTGAAGTTTCATCCAGAGAAACAGAAACTAATTTCCCCTTTTTCATGGCAAAGATTCAACTAGTTTTGTTGTGGTGATTTAAACAGCAGTGGATCCCTTTTTCAGAAGGGATTTTTTTTTTGTAAGTATATGGAAAGCCAATTATAAAGAACTGAACATCTGCCTTTACAGCTATGTATTTAGATGTATTCTGCTCTGTTTCTAATTAATTATCCATTTTTTATCCCATGAAATAAAGAAACTACTATGTTCCCAAAACCTGTATCCACCATATAAGCATCACTAGGATGCTTGGTCAGTAACCAGTTAAAATTCTTGCTGCTGCTCACCTTTCAGCTACAACCATGGAGGAGTACATATCCTTACATAACCCTAATCTCCTCTAAGTCAGGGGTTTAGACCCAAATGAGTTCAGGTGGAGGGCTCTCTCTTGAGAGTGTCACTTGATCAATGAATTGTTAGTAACAATTACAAAGGCAACACCTTTGATAAAAAAAGACCAAAAAACATTACCAGAAATGAAGCAGAAGTCCCATGTTCCATACTGATTTAGACCAACACAGGGTTCTGCTTCAGGTCATTGCTTCAAAAAGCACAATTTATTGCTTACACAGAAACTTAAGAGGAAAAAAAATTAAGTCTTTCCTGTTTTTCAAAAAGGAATCAGACTCAAAAACTTTTCTTACTATCTACGCACAAACACCAACTTTCTGTGATCTACTGAAACCTATCTACTGTTTGCACCTTATCAATTCTACCCAATTCAGTTGTCCAAAACCGCAAGCCTGTGCTCCTTTGACTGCCACTTCAACGCCAGCCTCCACTCAGGATGGGAAACAGTTGATCGGTGCCGGTCAGTGCTGCGTCCTTTTCCTGGGAGGGCCACCCTTTTCAAAATACTTAATGACATTTTCAAAACTGCACAATTCAGAGTAAGTGTCCTAGGCTTCAAAAAGAATTAACAAGTATTTCACTGAATAAGCAATTAATAGAATGGGTGGAAAAAACTTCAGAATTTCTCATGGAACAAAGTAACATGAAATTCACTTGGGAAGAACAAAAGACTGGGACAGATTATTGTCTATTTTTATAATGTCATAGCTCTGAATATTTGGAAAATGTTCGAAAAGAATTGATCCTAATTTACAGAATAAAAAGTACATTCATGCTGAGGCCTTGGTATGATGATGGGACTTTTTTTCAGCAGCAGTCCTGGCTGATGGTCTTCCTTTCCCCCCTAGTATTGTACCTCTGGTACTGGGACAGGGAAGCCCTGTAAGCTGCCACTGAGGAAAAAAAGCATGGAGCAACACATGCCCTCCAGTGTTTGAGATCTTCTGCATATAGCAAACAGACTTTTAGTAACAAACAAAAAAGCTTTAACAATAAAGTTAAGATGAAGCCTGCTGCACAATAAAAACAAATAGCTTCCAGTGAGGGAAATGTAGGGGGCTGAATACATGATCTCTGGAGAAAGAAAAAAAAAAAAAAAAAGCAAATCATTTACAAACATTCCTTTTCAGATCACAGTACTACAAACAGCGATGTGGGGAAGGAAATGGACAGTGCTATGTCAGCTCCACTGGATACCCCACCATGCTGATACCCTCCAGCCTCCAAGGGAAAGTGTCTCTCTCCTCTCTGCCAGACTGCTTCTCCAGTACTCAGAGGGCATTCAGACATTCAGCTCCAAGGCATTCAGACTCAACATGGGGGAGATCTCTGTCTTGGCATACCACACAGCTACAGGTTGAAAAAAAGAAGAAAAACAAAAACAAAACCCAAAGAAACAAAAAAAACCCAAAACAAAAACAAAACAAATAAAAAAAAACCCAACCAAACACACAAAACAAAGCAAATAAAAAAAACCAAACAACCAAACAACCAAAAAAAAAAAAAAACCAAAACACCAAAACCCTTAGAAAAACCTCAACAGCAAAAGAAAGAACTAGAGGCCACAGAGTTTATCGAGCACTGTGCAATTACACAGCTGAAAAGCTCAGCCTTCACTAGAACAAATCCTGAGTCCCTGCTATGAGCTAATGACTGGCGATAGGAGCTATGGGTGCTGCAGGTACTCCACACTCTCTAGGATCAGACCTTTGTGAGCACACTGCAAACAGGATGGCAAGCTTGCCATCCTCTTAGGGGCACAGGTAAGCATTTCTGTTTTATACCAGGTTTTTTAACACGCCAGTTCCTTGGTGTTTTTACATACATGCTAAATAAAGCTATGTACTGAACTGTAAAACTCTGCTAGCCTCCAGGCTCCAAAAGCTCTTCAGTTACCCTTTCAGCAAAGTCCTTGAAACCAGAAATAAGTTGCTTAGCTCTTTTTCAGGTGTTTAGATCCTTTTATTTCTGACATTCAGGGTCTGTAAACAAAGGATTTGAGATTTCGCCAGTATTTGCATCACCCTCTATGAAGCATTTTTTTCCTCTTTGTTTTAGATCTTAACTATTAACATAATGCTTATATCACTACTGCACTCACTCAGACACTAAAGTCATTACTAATGCACAGAATAATTGCTGATATTTTGGTAGACTTGTGAAAGCTTTTTAGTGGCTATATCTAAGCCAAAAAGCAGCACTAGGATTTGAAATACTGGTCACATGTAAGGCCCAAGTCCACAACGTTCTCCTAGGCAAAAATACTGATCCATAAAGATACTATGTAAAATACACAACTCCACAGAATAGAGAAACAAACATTTAAAAAGAACACACATTTTGGGTTATTTCAATTAAGACAGCCAAAATGATCAATTAAATTAATTATTAATACCCAAAAAGTGAAATTACCCACAAAGTTTATCTTGTGGCAGCAAAGCGACAGATTACACATTTTTCCTCTTTTGGGAAAACAAAAGACTGAAGCAAGTAAGAGAAGAAATGGAAATGTAAGGGGCAGGATAGGAGTACAAATGAGAACATACTTTTTCCACTGAAATTGATTCTGTTAATGATTAACTCAACTCACACAGGTTATTTCAAGTGGAATATTTGTACTAGTAACAGTGTCAAAACAGACCCCAAATCAAAGTCTTCTCTTTTTGTGTTTTCATTGCTGTTTTTCGCTCTATGTCGATTTATCATAACATTACCAACATTCAAATTAAAATTTTACTTTTTTCCCCAGGTACTGCACATCTATCTGCAAAGATTAAATATTTAAATGTTAATTCTTCTCTCAGCAGCCCTTCAGTAATTTAATTTTCTACAGGGTTGGCCTAAGTCTTAAGTAAGGCACTGCTCAAACGCAACTGAGGCAGCTGACATTTTTTGAATGTCAAAAGAGGGTAGAATTTTAGAAGTTGTGGGATAACAATTGAGGATCAAGGCTTAACATTTTGTGGAGGTTTTTTTAAGGATGAACACTCTTTTTTCTCCCTATTTCCTTAATCACAAGTTTCATTAGAGTTACCAGGATCTGAATTAACTCATTTACCTATATTTGCTACTGCTTTCACTCTGCAAATAATAAATACACATATTTTATCTGGATTTCATACGATCTGGGGGTGTTAGTTTCTCCACCCTAAACACAGCTTGGTAATATGGGGGGGGAAGGGTTGAAAGGTTACAAAAAAAAAAAAAAGTTGTAATTCAAATGGCCCATTTTTTTTCATTTCAAAGGGTTAACATTACAGAAATCAGAGCTAAGCAGAACTAACCTTTAGCAAACAAACTCAAGGCTTCATGAGATTTCTATGAGTTATGTGAAACCACATGAGATATCAGACATTAGATGTAAGAATCTGCTTGCAAATACTGATCCTGCCTTCTACACTGAATGGTATCCTGAGAAAAAAGGGCAAGCTTAATGTAAGCATGCTGGGGCAGAAATCGGCTTGTGCTCTGAGCTAATTCAGTTCTGAACTGGCTTCTGAGATGCCTGCCTGAGTGAGTCGTCTCTAACACAAGGGACAGTTTTTGTCATCATGGAACCCACTAAAAAGCCTGCTTAGTACTTGTTAACGTTTTCAGTAGTGCACTGAAATTAAACAATTCCCTTAACGTTCCTGAATTACTGGTTATTCTGATGAATAACTGAGCTGCTATCACCTCCCATCTGAGCTGGCCCCTGCCACCGGGGAAGCCTGGGACCAGGACCCTGACCATTCCACCAGCTGCCACCAGACATTTCTTTCCTGTGGCTCTTTAATACCAAACGAGGGTTGCACCTCTGTGCAACAAACACCTGCAAGGCTTGCAAGCGCTCACAGACTTTACACGCCCCACACTACCAAATCAGGTTTTTGTTTTCCAACAAGAGATTTTCAATGGCGGTAACTCTGACCAGTCAGTTTTCCTAGTACTTCTTTTACAAGCAGCTGTGGCTGAAACATTCCTTCCACTCTTCTCCCTCACCCGCACTTCCTAAAGGAAATTCCATGGGATCACCTCCCCTACGGCCCCACACTGCAACAAAATTCTCATTTCCTGGGGGAGACGGAGCTTGTGCAATTGCTGGGTCCCTGCATCTGCAACCACGGTGCAGACACAGCTCCTCGGTGTGTTTGTATTCAGACTGCTTGTTTTCTTAAGACAGTGTGCTGAGGGGAACTGCTGAATACTGTTAGGCTACAAGAAATACTGAGCTCGAAAAATTCCAATCTTTGCTTAGTCACAAAACCAGAAGAGAAAATTAAAACTATATTCGTTTTAAATTCAAGGCATCTCAAGAGACTGTCTGCATCCAGGGCATAGGACTCCAGAAGACAACTGATACCGGAGGAATCTTACCAGTGTGCTTAACTGTAAATGTTGCAACTATGTATCCCTGACACAGCCGAGCTCTACAACACTGTATTATGTATTTTAGCTACTAGTGGAACACTGCATTGTATAGTTTAGCTACTGAGTAAGTAAGAACCAGTCCGAAACCAAGACATGAGCCAAGAGTGCTGAAACAGGGCCAGAAGAAAAGAAGATCATGAAAAGGATGAGAAGAGGAAGATGATGAGGAAGAGGGTGAAGAAAGGATGAAGATGTCCCAAACGACCACCAGAGGACCCCCGACCCATTAGGCCACACACATGTAGTAAGAGTGTAGATATGATAAATAGTTCATGGAGCTGTAATGAATATGCTAATAGTTTCTGATAAACATCATTAATATATATATAGATTGGCCATATAAAGATAAACAGTGAACAAAGTCAGTATGCGTGTTGGACGGAACTTATCCCCAGTGCATCTGGCACCAAAAATCAAGAACGGCTGCTTTCTGAAACCCCAAACCAAGTATTAGAGAGTTTTGTCTCCAATTTTTTGGTATCACCACCTCTTTTTTTTTTTTTCTTAAAAAAAAAACTTTTGTCAATTACAATTTCCCCAAAAATACATATGGGTCCCTAATGACATTCTACATGTCATTATTTAAAAAAAAAAATATATATATATATATATACACACGCACACACACCCCCACACACCCTGGCACTTCCTCAGAGAAGATTTCAGCATGGATTTCATTTGCACATGAATGTAAAGCTATCTGAATTTTATTTCTGTCCAATTAAAGTGCAGATATTGAGAGGAAGATAGTCTTCCTTCACACCATGCTAGGTTAGACACTTCATAACACGACTGCTGAAAGCAGTTGCTAAAAAAATAAAGGAAATTACTATTTAAACCAACCATCACATCTCCAGGTCAGTCACAATTCCCATGGCACATCACACAATTGCCTCACCACGGACTGCGGAAGCCAAGCCCTAACAGAAGGAGCATTTCAGTCTCTGTGTCAGGCCTATATCTCTCCAGTGCATCTGGCAAAGGAAACATACAAAACTGAATACTATTTCTTCTCAGCTGTAGAAATGGGATACTTACTTTTGACAGTAAGCTCTTACAAGACCATCAGCTAAGAGAGACGCTAGCAGAACCAGTTGACACCATACTGGCAATGCAACTCCTCTTCTGGCAGATTGTCTTGCTGGGAAACCGGGTGCATCAGCTGGGCAGAACACAAGTGAGATTATCTAAATCCTGGTCCTGAGGTTACTGAGGGTGTTCTCCTGCAGTGCTGCACTGTCTTCCACACCACCACGTGCCTGCACAGGCAACACAGCACTGGCACAATCAGGTATTCCCTCTAGGGATCATACCTTCACCATTCTTGGTGTTATGTTTGCTCTGATGAGCAAAACTGGATGAAAAAGTGTAGTCAGGGGAAATTTACTTCAGATTATACAAAACCCAAACCACGCTACAGTCCTTGAAGAAGGAATAAAGAAAAAAATTATGCTGGTACTATACAACATAGAGATGAACATTGCAAATCACGTATTGCTCAACTGCTAAACAATCTACCTCCTCCTCCACCCAAATGATATTCTGTAAACCTGGTGTTATTTATTCAGAGATGTATGCAATAATACTATTTGAAAAAATACGTACGTAAACCTCTAAAAGAACCAATTTGTAGAGGACTTATTTCAACCCTAAAAAGGCAAGAACAATAGATAGACTCCTTCTCCAATATAATCAGTATTAATACTGATCTCAAAGGGAACAGTTTCAGAGACACTGATGTATCACACTTAATTACATGACATGAAATCATATTCCACATAATTATGAATGCAATATTTCACTGCAGCTGACAAACCATGAAAGCAAAATGCAAGAAATATGGAGAATAAAGGAGAGAGGAATGAAGAGAAAATACTCTTAAAAAATTGGATAAGTTAGCTTTGAAATCTTCCATTCCACTTTCCTTTACCCACACCATCTATTTAACGAGGCTGTACTCATGTGCTACAGACATTTCCTTGGAATGAACTCCTGAAGTTCAGATATGTCCTTTTGCTAATGAGATATGCTGGGTAAAATTAGCAGATTTCTTGCTCTTAACTGACCGCAGCGATGACAGCTCCCCGCTACAATAAATGTTTGAGCTCCAGTTCACCACTTCAGTCCTGAGTGTGCTTGAAGGAGATGGGAAATGGCAGCACAGGGAGAGGTCACAATTACGTGGCAAGCAAAGAACATGGAAACATTAATATGCTAATGGCTGTCACATAACTTAATGAAAACATGCATTTTATTAAGAGCAGGGAATTGAAACAACTTTTGGGTGCTCTTGCCTCAAAACAGGGAAATATTAGAGTATGCAGCTGTAAAAAATAAAAGTTCCCATGCTGTGGAAACAAAGCTGTATAGCAAGTCTGGCTCAAATGTTTCAAAACGACTATTAGCCTGCCATTCATTTTAGCTCTGCCTGTGTTCATGACGCTGACTATTTAGGAAAGAATCCTTAAAATACCCTCTCAATAAGATATGTGATTTCCCAATGCACACAGGCTCCTGCAAGGTTCTGGTTTTGTGTTCCGACCACCCTGGTGCAGAACAATGGTCTGTCGTGGTTATTATATACTTTAGTTACCATAAACCAGCTGCTTTCCTAATTGTAATCCCATTAAAAACCCACATTATAACCATACAGTGATAATGGAAGGGGGGAGGCCTAAGTGAAGCTGTCCAGAGCAAAAAACAGATTTCAAAAATGTCGCATAGAATACAAGCAGCTTGATACAGGCAGCACGGTACGAGCAAACAGCCTGGAAGGGAGCACACCAAGGGGTGGGCTGGCATGATGATTTATGCCAAACTGAATGCAGAAGACCCTTGTTAAGCCTTAAAGCTTAAAATCTCACCCTGGGACTGGGGATTGTCAGGAGAATGAAGGGTCTGCTGCAGCTCCCTCATTTAATGACGTAAATGGCACAAAAGGAGGCCTCTGAGGAAACTCAGTGTTACAGAGATGCCATTCTGCAGGCTAGCAAGTAAATCATAAGCAAGATGGTGGAAAGCACAGGGCTTTGGAACCATGTGGTGTGGGCATAACGGTCATCCGCAGTGAGCACCATGCTTAGTGAGAGTCTAGAAAGCACCTAGAAAATGTGTCAAAGCAAGTTACAAACTCCTGGCTGAATCTCCTATGACCCAGTTGCCTAAGTTCCTAATCACCTAAGGAGTCTCAACAATTCCAGCGTGTAACTGGAATGAATTTAATCTTGCATCTTCAGATCTAGATACTAAATAGGCTACAAGAAATGATTGTCTAAGTCACCAAAGAAGAAATTACAATTAAAGCCTAAATAATTGTATTAAGAAATGCAACACAGCAGCTGATGGCGGCTATGATTCCATGATTCTATGGCTGAGGCTACATTGCTGCAGCAACCCTTTGTAAAACCAGCTCTTCGTGGCAGAAGTTTGCTCAGTACAGCAGATCTCGTGCAATGGCACTATGTGGTTTGGGAAAATAAAGTGCACAGTGGAGTGAGGCAGCTTCTTGCAGGCTCCCCAAACCATGCTCATCAGCTCCTTACTCTAATTTCTCCTTTCCTCTGCTCTTGTCCTTCTATTTAACTGATCACTCCTGTCTAGCCTCCCACAGAAACGATAGTATCTGTGGGCCATTGCATCGATTGCTTTGTCTACCCTTATGTATATGTATATGATTGAAAACTCTTATGGCCCAGGCTGACTCATGTGGTAACCCCCCAACACCCCAGGCTCTGGTTCCGAGCTGGCTGTTACAACATCCTTGCGACAAACATAATACCTACCTTATTCTTCGCCACACTTCTGCCTCTGGCACAACTGATGTGAAGAAATGTGTTTTCCCAATGCAGAACTGGAGTAGCAGGCTTGAGTTTGAATGAACTATTCAGAAACGTGGCAGCTTCACTTCCCACACAAAAGCCAGTAATACTGTCTGAAAATAGCTGTACGCCCAGGTAAACCTTCACAACAAAATTGTAATACCCTCTTTTCATCTGAGAAAAGAGGAGAAAGCTTCATCTAATAGAAAACTAGAAAGAACCAAGCAGATGAAGGTGGAGAGCAGATTTGTAGAGATGCGTACTGGCAAATTGTGGTCTTGCCAGGAAAGTACTTTTCCACAAAACTGGTGAACATTTGCTAACTGTATTCGTAAATACTGCACAGCTGTGCTACTACAGGAAAGCAAGCCCAATACTTCTATAATTTGATAAAAGGTTTCTCTAATGATTCACCAAAAATAATTACTCAAAATAAAAACATGGCCAAAATTAGCACCGTTAGCTGCCATGAGCAAGAACTAAAGCAAGTAAAAGTCACTGTATAAGCAGAGCCCCACACAAGAATTCTGTAGGTATCTTCTACCTTGTATTCTGAGGGATTATATTGAAAGCAGTATTTCTCTGTAATAACCATCACTGAAAATAACTTTTCAGTACAGGGTATATGATACAAGTCCGTGATGATCAGAGGGAAAATCTGTGCAGATGGAATGTTTCTGACATTTGTAGTGGCAATGATATTTTTCAGCCATTATTTCCTCAACCCACAGGTGGTTTTGTGTCTTGTCTGACAACAGCCAGAAGATATAAAACAAAAGCCAGTGACCTTTTTCTGTACATCCACTGAAAACTGCTTCTTGCCAACTAGCAAGATCATTTCTGCTATATGAAGAGCTGCCTTTCTATCCATTCTTAGCATCAAGCACTCCTGCAGACACCCTCTTAGGACGGCAAGATCCACTCTGTACGGGGAAGAGGAGCTAAAATTACTCTAAAGCCTCCCAGTAAGATCTAAGACATTCAGAAAGAGCTAATGAAAAAATTTCAGAGATCTGGAGTAAACAGCAGTCTCCTCATTGACTGCTATATGTCCAAGATCTTATTTTCGATTTATTTTGTATTGTATCTGCTTAAACTATGAACATGGCAGGTTCACTTTCAAGAATATCTGGCCCTCTGTGTCCTGGAAGTTTAGGCAGATTTATAGGAAGGAAACATTTTGCATCTGAAACTTTCCATGGTCTATAAAAGTGGACTACTGAGCTTCCGTGAAGAAGGAGAAAGTGTTGTTTCTATTTTACGGCACCATCGAGTTAGTTGCTAAGGGGCTATGCTGGCAGAGAAGCCTAAGGCTCTTAATAGATAACCCAGATTTCTGAAAGACATGTTCCAAGCCTAAAATTTCTGGACATCTCTCTTGGTTCCTCAGCAGAAATGGATAATTTTGAGACAGGGCTTCCTTTCCTCTCAAGTAAAACGTTTAGGAGAGAAATATCTCACAGGAAGAAATGCCACAACCTTCCAAGTCTGTAAATCCATGTCAGAATTTATTTAATAACTTCATGGCGTCAGTTCTTGCCTTTCCTCTATTTGCAAAATTTATGCTGTTCCAACTACAATTATATACTGAACAGCAACAACAAAAACAGAATCTTTGGCTACCCAAGAGGAAAAGGACCAGTAACAGCAAAGTATTTAACATTTTTTCTAGGATGTTCACAGACCGATGACATTAAGACTGTGAAAACCAAAACGTCTTCAGAAAGAGATTAAGGAGCTATAGTAAATACTGCACAAATAGTAGTTACTGGGCGGCTCCAGTGCAAAACAGCCTCACAACTCTGTCCTAACATAACATGAGCGCGCAGCCAAAGTTTCTTCACAAGTTCAAAAGACAAAAATGGGAAGGAAAAATCCACTTCTGTAAAACATGTATTTGCAACTAAAACTCAAGTGACAAGGAGTCACTGTCACATGGGAAGCATATCAATCCAACTTTTCACAGACTGATAATCTGTTCTCCTTTCTGCGAAACACATGGATTTCATTTGCTGTTGGGAGAATGACCAAATGGATTATTTCTTTTCTTTAAAGACCAAAGAGCGAGTTGTTTTTATTTTAATACTAAGATGACTGATATGTGACTACTATGCTGAAAGTCCAAGTTTTGTTTAAAAAAGAAAAAAAAATACAAATTCTTCTCCATAAACAAGGTATCAGATTTTTTTCAGTATTAAAAAAAAAAGGCACCTCATATAAGCTGAGATCCAAGACTTACAGGGTTTCCTAGTCCTTTTGGTAACTTAAGTTGTAATCCGGGGCATTTATTTTTGTATATTCCTAGTTACTTATCTGCTAAATTGAACACAGAATTACTATGAGAACCTTAGACAGTTGTAGTATATACAAATCTCAATGATTCTCCATTCATTCAAGAGAGATTTAGGTGTTTTCTTACAGGTAGTATTGAAAATTTAGCCAAGTACTTTTCATTTCAAAATAATGCAGAAAGTATACTATGAATTTTGGAAATACTAAGGATTTTAAAAATGCAATAAAACATTTAAGAAAGGTGATTTTAAACAGTGTATAGCCAACATAACTGCACAGTCTCTTGACATCTAACCCATATTTGAAAGTAACTAAAAGGCATATGCTGCTGTAAAAATTAATAAAACCAAAAACCCACACAAGCAAAAAATCTCATGTTAGCAGGAGGTTTTCAGACAGTGTTGTTAAGGCAAGTCTACCTGAAACTCCAGTCGCTAAAGAGGATTCTTACACAGATAGACTATTTCTAATCATAAATATAATAGTGCAGTAATAGACAGCCAACATAAATAAATCTGAAACTAGGATAAGTATGCATATGCACACTGATGCAGAAGAATTACTTGAAGAATTTGTATCAACAGATTATTTTAGTAATGAACAGAGGAGACACACTATTGCAGGTTCTTAATAGCAAGTTTCACATGCAGGTGTTCATTTTTATTTATCTTTGATTTCAACAACATCGGGCAGCAATGTGGGTGATCACAGTTTTTACTAAAGCAATAGGTTGCTTCCGTTCACCACTATATTTCAACTTTCTTTGCTTCTCCAAAGAGCCAAACACATTCTTTTCCCTCTGATTGCCCAGGAAGTTGAAACTTGCCATTGTACTACAACACGAGGATTTTTATTTATCAATCTATTTTTCTTCCCTCATAATCCAAACACCCATTTTGTATACCTGCTGTAATCTTATAAGGTATGACATTATAATTTTTATTTGAACATAATACTTACGGTTGGCATAATTTTACCAGGTCCTGATCAGTGGTGTTTGGAGGCAGTGCTCTGATGTAAAGGTTTGTTTTACTTAATTGATCCCATCCTGAGTTGCTGCTGCTACTGCTGTTGTTATTACTGCTGGTGGTACTGGGACTAGGAGGAGCCATCGGGTGGGCTGGTACAATGGACTGCTGCAAAGGAAAAAGCACATCAGAGTGAACTACAGATAGCAATCGCTGCATGCGCATTAGCTCAGCCTACAGTAGCCTGTTTACTATTTGGAGTGTTGTGTTAAATCTGTCCATAATTATTCCTGGATTTTAAATACACCTGCTTTCATAGCACATTTGGGATAGGATTCACAGGCACGTTCTAATATACCCAACCACCACGTGAAGCATGCTCAGTGCATGCCACAGGTTCAAATTATATACAACCGCTGCTGAAAGTTACTCATAGGATTTTATCACTCTTCATTGTGGCATTTGATGTGAAAATGAAATGTACCCCTAGGTTCCAGCAGGTATAAACTAAGTTTACATCACTACAACTATTTCAGATGTCATAAATTATCTATTGTGGCTGACACGAAGACTATGCTATTTCCTTAATCTATCCAGAAATACAAAAATAATTAAAGCCTCTTTTGTATCTCTTCTGGCTTTTAGTACTTCACACAATACTGCTATTGATTTTTTAAGATAGAGAGAGAGCAGAGACAGCTTAAGGACCAGACTTCAAATTAACTGCGTGCCTTGGCAGAACTTTCACACTGCCACTGATCTCTCTATTTGTGGATTATTTCCAGAGTGTCAAGAAAATGATTCTATATAATGGGGGAAAAAAAAAAAAGAATCAAGTTTCAAAAGGAGATAAGCACACAAGCTTACCTGGTCCTCAAGGTATTTAACAGTATTGTTTTTAAAACCAGACCCTAATGGCACATAAAAACGTCCTTGAGAAAATCTGCAGTACAGCGGTCTCAATCACTTGCATTAACACCAGTATGGCAGGACACTGTACAGAATGTATTATGAACAGGTCTGTGTTGTTGTAAGAGAGGAACGCTTTAATGAATATACTAGAGAAGTAAAGTTGCCAGTGAAGTCTTGTGACTACAAGGTTTTCACTGACAAAGAACTGGCTGCACGCTGCCCCTTTCCTGCAAAAGCCTGAGCCTCCACGGCCTGAGAAGCTCATAGCGAAGAACCACCCTGTGAACAGGAGGAAAGGCACAGCAGGAGGGGAGGGAGGAGGAAAAAAGTGGAATATGAAGTGAGATGTCAGTGCAGACTCGCTTGTTCCCGCCCCGGTGCCACCCTCTTCTTTGGACTAGTACAAAGAGTTGTGCAGCCACAGCCTGAACCAAAAAAATTATCTCCCCCGATCTGGTACACCACATGTGGTTTTGTGCTTCGCAAAAAGCTCCGGCTGTCACAGGGCAGGGAACAGGAGCGTGTAGGCAGAGAGGAGGGGATTACAGTCTACCTCGGTTTAAAGCATCCATGAAACTACAGCCTTAGTACACAAGAAAAGTGAAACGATTTTGGAGATAACCTTGGGAAATTAGAATGAAATTGTGAATGGGAGGAAAGTACAAAGGCACACTTTACATCAGATACTTCACAATACCTATGTGGGTTTTTTCTGTTTCCCTAGGAAGGTTTTGAAATCTTCTAATCTCACATATTGCAAAGTGTATTCTGCAGCAATAATAGCCTGGAACAGCAATCTGCAACACTCGCTACAAAGTCAACATCTATATGTAGAAATGTTGCCTAATTTAACTGAACTGAAAATTACCAAAAAGAAATAAATATATTCCTGATGATTTAACGTTTCCAAACTAAGTATCAGTATTTCATTGTCATAAGGTTGGAGGATTTTTTTTGTTTGTTTTCAAATAAAGATTTTTAGAAACATCAAATCCCCTCCAAAATATTTATACTTGGAGCTGAAGCACTGATCTAGAATTTCTTCCACACACGTTTTAAAATGGGAAAAATAGTAAACCCTCCCTCCAAGTTTGTAATGGAAACATTGACGGATTTTAACTATAGCAGCGCAAGTCAGGCTGTCAGACCTGCTTCCAGTAATGCCAAGCAATTATTTTTAGGGTTACAAGCAACGCAGAATGACAAAGCAACTAGTTTCAATACATTTTCACAAATAACTGAACAAACTTAGCCTGGCATGGTGCTATTCCTCTCTTCAAAAAACCTTCAGCAGAGTCCTCAAAATGCACACGGTGATCAAACAAACAACTGCTCACTTCCAGGTTTCAAAACGCGCTCTCCCCTTGTACATGCATGTAAGCTGCCATGAAAGTCAACATACACATACCAGTCTTCATCTTAACCAGTGTTTACCATTGGAGACTAAGAGCCTCTTTCTTACCTTCCAATATTTTTGGCTTGGTTTTGCTTTTACTTCTTACAATGTTTTTCCCTTAAAATCTTTCTGTTATGAAGAACTGGGGTTTTGTAAAATCTTGTCACCAGCTGGCCAAAGGAAAATGTGTGTGTGTGTGTAAAGACAGCAGGAATCCTAACTCTGTCTTCCTGTAAAACATAAACGCTCCATTCTAAGAAATTTAAGCTTTTATTTAAATATGAAGACGCTACAGTGCTAGTGGTCACATCTAATTATGATGGGAACGTAAATGTGATTAGTTGCCTTCAGACAACTACAGTTGTTTACAGACAACCTTTTCCATTGCTTCCACAGAAATGCATACCCTGACCAGCCTTAAAGGCTTTACAAAACACAGATACTGGGCGTACTGCAACTTTCAAACTCTGCAACCCAATGAGACACAGATAACCATTAAAGGGCCAGGGACATCTTAAAGCCATACAACTAACACATTTTTTACATTAAAAATTTTTAAATCTGAATCACTCTTTCTGCTCTGTTTGTCATCGATGACTACTTGTAAAAACTAAATTGTAAAAGTCCCCGTTTTGTTCAAAGGGGCTTTTCTTTTCCATTTGCTGCAACAGGCTTGTCGGCAGTGCGGAGCCCCACTGCTGTAGCTGTGCTGGCAGAGCCTCTACACCGACAGCCTGCGCCAAGAGAAGAGTTTTTCTGTTGGCGTAGTTGCATCACCTCCCCAGACGACATAAGCTAAGCTGATAAAAGTTCTCTTCTGCTGGCACAGCTGCATCCATGCCTGGACTTTTGCCAATATATCCATGTCAGTGAGGATGTATGACTTTTTTCCACACCCCTGGCTGATACAGTGCTCGCTGGCAAGACATTCTGCAGTGGACACCTGGCCAAAGTTTGGGGTTGTTTGTTTAGAAACAGCTTTCACAAACTTTAAAACCTGAAATCAATTTTGAAAAGTTTTGTTTTACGAACTGTAGTCTCTGCTGCAAATTCGTATCAAAAGCTCTTCTTAATATTTTATCGCATGGACTTCACAACAGTTCGCAATAATGTAACATACATTAAAACACATTATTTTTTCTTTTTAATCATTGCATTTTAAATTAAAACACTGAATGCTAGTAGAAGATGAATGAATCTAACTAACAGCCCATTATTTTTTATGACAATATTCCCGGTCACAAGAAACATCATTATCACACTGGTTTGCAGTTTCCTCCTTAGTCTTCACTCCCAAAGGTAATTAGCGATTGTTGTTCCTCCACAGCAGTTTCCTTCCTGTCATCTTCAGCAAACATCTAAGCAAGAAAGGCCAGTGACAGAATAACCATCCCATATGCTGTATGATCACCCCATCCCATTTTGGAGCCAGCTGTGAGGAGCTCCCAACAGCCTTGCCTGATCCCAGAGGGACCTTCCCTCCAGCCCTGCACAGCCTGACCACAGCAGTGGGAAAACCACAGGTACTTGTTACAAAAAGGAAAAGCTTAGCAACAGAACAGTGCCCATGGAGTGCCCTAAACCAAGGAAAAGTGCCTGCCTGTGTTTTCTTCTCAATATAAAACCCAACTGGGAATAATCACAAGTATTGAAAAACAACTGGAGAATATACTCATCTTTATATGAACCATTCCTGTCATTCTTATAAACCACTTTATGCTTAAGGATGAGAAATGAGTCAGAGCAGGATTTTGCCTGCCAAGGAGAAGAATCTCTTCACTGTCAACAGGAAAAAAAAAACACACAAAAAACCATCCACCCAAAACAAACCAGAACAGCTCTGATAAATCCTGTTGACCTGGGAGTTGAGAGATACTGATCCTTGCTGCCTTCAGACTACAGAAGTCCAAGGAAACTCAAACAGATCATTTGGATAACAACTGTCCCAACTCAGAGTGTTATTATTACAGTAGCAATCCATTTAAGTCTCTAACTCTGTGTTATAAAAGCACATCTATGAAGTTATATTACACACTAGTGTTTAATTATGAGCTTCTTCGCTCAGCTAAAAGTCCTGATGGTAAAAGTACCATGACTTTTAACAACAGAATTAGTTCTCACACATCTACTCTAAATTCGAACCATAAATTACAGCATACATTAACTATCTGATTTAGCCTGAACTGCTACTTGGATCACCTCATAGTTTCAAAATCTTGTCACTAGTGTTTGCCTAGCTTTGTTCAGGTGATTAAGCTCCCAAGTACCTGCTTACCCTGCCTGACTTTGCCTAACCTCCCCAATTTCACTAAACAGCATTTTGAAACACCTCCAGTAACTGGCATTGATAGAAGAATTACCGCAAGTTTTTATAGTTGTGTGCAACATTGATAAAAAGTATTAAGTTACATGAATCTGGAAAATTTCTGGATTAAATTGGGGGTTGATTTTTTTATTTATCAATCTACTTAACACAGAGATTTACCTGTACAATGAAAGAGAGGGCTCAGCAAAATAGAAGCTGCCACATCTAGTGAAGCAAGACGCTGCCAGTTAGTGCACAACTTAGGAAATAGGAGGCTGTTTGGAATAAAATCACGTCCCAAACAGTAAGAAGTCCAAAGTCCTTATGTTTAACAGAAAGGACTGTCACCTTCCTTTAGATAAAGAAGCATTAAACCCTGATCATCCAGTCTAAGCCTGCAAATTGACAGCTGTAGTGGAGATGCCATTTTGAGCGTCCTGCCCTGTCCTATTTCACAGTTTCCATCACCATGTCTGAAATGTTATGGCAAGCAAAACCGAACTTCTGGAGCCCTCCCCAAGTCCAGTTCTCAGTGGCCACAAGTCAAGCAGTAGAAAGATCTCCTGCCATAGGGTAGGTTCTCTGACTGTTGTTTTTCATTCTGTTGGCACTTGTCAGAGGAGGATTCAGCAAGTCAGCTCTGTCTAATCGTTTCCAGGATGATACCAGTATAAAGTGTAGAGAGCACCTCAGAAGCTGGGTCCTCCAGACTCCTGTTGAAAATCTCCTCAGGAAGAAAAAGCCCTGAGACCTGCCCCTTCTTTCTTCTTTAAACCACTGACCTTCTCTTTGCACGGGTGAAAAAGATTGTCTAACAGTGACACCACAAGAGTCAACAGAACTATTCCAGCAAGGGCTGTTTTACTGCACAAGGCTGAGACCATGGATATTGTGTCTCATGATCATACAGAGCTATTTGCACACCCAGGATCCAAGCCTATTACATCTTCCTTTAGATGGTGAAGATGGCGGTGTTGGTGCTCCAGCCACATGGAGCAGAAACAACTAGGTGCTGGGAAGAGGCAGGACCCCGTGGGTGGAGGCTGGCATCAAGCAGAGACTCTCCCTGTTACAAAATACCACAAGACAGCCCAGGAGCACCTGGAGATCCAGCCGTGGGTTTCTCCCAAAAACCTCTCTAAACCTTCCACACCTTGGCATGACAGAACTATGCCCAAAATACTACAGGTGGCATCACAACAATGATGGACTGCAATAAACAGGTTGAAAATCAAGTACTAAAAAAATAACCTCCCAAACCAAAAACACACCGCACTGAACAGGGGACAGGGGGGTGGAAGCCCCTCAGCTTTAATTTTATTCCTTAACTCATAAATTTTAAGAGGAGCTTTGCAAGATCAAAACAGTTATGCCCTTTTTCTTGCCTCTA
Organism: Falco cherrug; assembly: GCF_023634085.1. Taxonomy (NCBI): domain Eukaryota; kingdom Metazoa; phylum Chordata; class Aves; order Falconiformes; family Falconidae; genus Falco; species Falco cherrug. The sequence continues at coordinate 24,986,815 of NC_073704.1, read as the reverse complement.
TGTTATAGCCAAGTCCTACGAAAACTATTTTTCTACACACAGATGACAGTCTTCTTCATACTAAAAGGAAATAAAAAGAAACAAATATATAGATATCATGTATCTATGAAAGTGAAGAAGAATGTTATTTTCACTTTGACTTAATATTGTCTTTCTTCTCAAATCCATTGTGTTATAACCAATTTGAAACATCTTGCCAATAAGAACAAGAAACATTTCCAGCAAAATCCGGGAAAGCAGTCAATACACCTTTTTTTCTGAGCCATTTAAGAAGCCCTTCCTTGAAATACAGAAATGCAGGAATGAGTAAGTGCTTTTCTCAGCTTCCTTTTAAAAAGATCTTCATGGAGAGTGGCTCTATGGCTCTATCAGCAATAAAACAAGACAAAAACTATCATAAACCCTTAGTCACAGCTCAGACACTCCTAATAATTTCACCCCTAGATTATTCTGATCATAACCCAAGCTCTCTCCCCACTGACAAGCTATTTTGCTTCCTTTTCCACAGGATGGTGAGAGGACAAACCATCCTGCACAGTAACACAGCAGGACTAAACTTGTTCTCACCAGAAAGCAACAACTACTAACAACAGAAAGTACTGAAGTACATCATGCCAGGTTGTCACAAAATATCACATTCCTATATTTTTACAGGAGATAGAACCGATGTTATTTAAATTATACATATCAAAACTTAATGCAACAGCTATCCCTGCTAGTAATGAAACAAAGCTCCAAATCTATGTAATCCCATTTTATGAAAACACTTGAAAAAGTGGGAGCATAATCCTGGCCACCTTGAAATATATGACAAGCTCCATGCTGATGCGACCAGTTTTTTTCTCCAAGAATGGGAGGGTTTTTTCATTATTATAATAATTATTACTGAAAAATAAAGTCTCTAACTTTGAGACAGCAGGAGAGCTTTCAACAACAGAGCAAGCAATGGATGCAGGAAGCTCCTCCTGGTTCAGGTAGCTCTTCTAAAATCTCAGTGATAATGAAAAAGCTTCAAAGTTCCCAGGAGCTCACCTACTCCATGACTTTATCCCCTGTCAGGGATTTTTAAGTGCTCCATGGACTGACTCCCCTAGTCCAGAGACTGATAAAAGGTGCTAAATACATGAAACCAGCCACACCACGGCACAGAAGGTGTCACAAAGGCGAGAGACAGGAGTGCCTAACTGGGCTGCTCCTTTGCAGATGCTATGATATGTTCTCCCCTCTACTTGCTCATCATGAATCACAGCATCCCTTTTCCCTCAGTTATGTACCTGGATTCCCTGGACAATTCTCTGAAACAATACATTGGTACTATGCCCTAGGCATGACAGAATTACAGGCACATCGAAAGCAAAATATTGGAGTTTTAGTTTCTGAAATCTGACCAGGCTGCAGCAATCCAACAGCTAGTCTACATCAAAGGAATATAAAAAGAAAGTTAAGACACTGAAGTACCTGAAGAAAGAGAGCTTGGTACTAACATCTACCAGACAAAAAAGCATGTACGTGTTTTTGTGGTTAGTCCTTCATTGAGCAATAGACACTAAAGAATTCACTGCCAGCTTCCTTCTTGACTCTAGTAAATACGCAAACCTATTTCCTTCAGTGAAACCAGCCAAGGCTTTCGCTCAGGATTCCAGAGAGAAAATGGTACTGAGTCTCCAGACTGTTAAAATTTTTTGTTCCAGTCTGAGGATTCCAATTACAATTTGAAGAAAACACATCCATTTTCACAAAGACTAAACTCACATACTAATGAGTTCATGCAAAGCCTCTGAAAGGTAGCAAGTCCAACACATGACACCGAATACAAATAATAAAAATAATTCCTCCCTTGCATTACACATCTGTTGGTACATGTTAATAGCAGAGTATGAAGTTTTACAAAGTTCTCCACAACAGGAAACATCCAAGGGATCACTGGTAGGACAAATGCTTTAACTGAAACAGCAATTAACTTAGAAACTCCTGTGTCATGCAGTAGACGACACCAGACCAGGCATGGCCACATCAGAGCTGGCAAATCGCGTATAGCTCACAAGCACTTCAGTGTCAGCTCAGAAGACAGTACTTACAGACTCCAAGTCAAAAATTACTCAGTAAGCTTTTCATGTCTCGGGTTGTGTGACAGGAGAGGGATCGCACTGTCATAGCTAGCAGGGAAATCCTACATAGCGACACGGGCCATATTTGCAGCGGTGTCCATGAAATGCCAGCAATTAGCACATGCAAGGTTTCCTAGAGCAGTGAAGGCAGCAGCTATGAGAGGAAAAGTGCAGAAACGTAGCGTTTGCATATGCCTCTTGGACAGGTGACCGTTACAGTACTCACAGCGTTAAGAGGTTCAGCGTTCCCTAAACTAGAAGGTCATAGTGGTCGCTTCTCACTGTATACAGGACTCTGCTTAACCATTCAGTAAACAGGAAACCCCTACTCACTACCACTATTTAAAAACTCAGGTGTCAGCCCAAAACAGATGGTGGGGAGGGAATCAAAGAAAAGAACAAGTGTTCAGGCAATTGTTCTACTTCATGAAAGCTGTTGAATTCCCAGGACATGAAAAAAAACGCCAGCCAAACTGCAGCTGGCACATACAGAACTCCCATTAATAGTTTCAATTCTCTGTCAGCCGTAAAATGTCTGGCAATTTTTAATTTATTTTCATTTTTAAAAGGGAAAGAGGAAAACACAGGGAATTTCACAGCAGTCAGCCCAACTTCAATTTGTAGAAATATTCTGGAACAGATTATGGAACAACCAGCTTACGAGAATCTAGAAGACAAAACCAAATGACAAAAAAAAAAGCAGACTGGTCTGTCAAAAACATCAAAACAATCTGATTTTCTTCACTGCAAGTGCAACCAGCTTAGAGGGTAAGGCAGAAGCTGTAAAATCTAGAGATCTTGACCGAAGACTTCTGACACCATCCCACGTGATATTTTCATCAGCAAAATAAGGAAATATTGCCCAGATCAGCAGTTTCCTTTCTAAGGCTCTCTGTAGCAGAAGCAGAGGTGTGGACTGGAGTGGAACACAAGCTAATAAACTCGTTAGCTTCTCAGTGTGTAGTGTCCTGGGAGGGGAGGAAGCACAGCAAAAGGCATGCTGAAAGGCATCATCGACCCTATCACTTTCTCCTCCTCTCCAGTCCTCAAATTCATGATGCTTCTGAAACTTTTTGGTTTTTAACCACCACTTAACAAGTGAAGTTGCCCTAAACAAGACTGAAGATCAGAAGGTGCGTACCTTGAAGTATAAAATAGTGCTCTGATTAGGATAATACAATGTCCCTATAATTGTAAAAAAATTTTAAAAAAGAAAAATTAAAAACAGTCAGTCAGCTCCCATAATAAAAAAATGCAATTGTTTTTTCTTCTTCATTGAATCCGGAAACAAGGCTACTGAGATCTGAAAATAAATATGTATTATCTTCTTACTGCATTTATAGCGTAATGGGAAGAACTAACATACCAAAAGCAGCACCACCAGGTGGGATTTGAATGTATGGAAAATGAGACCTGGATTTATCCTGAGTATTTTTTACTGCCTTGCAGGAATATAAGAGACAGCAGGTAACCATTTCTTTAAATGAATCCTGTAAAACTAAGCTCTGGCAGTGAGGGTGTCCTGCATCACACAAGGCAGTTACTCCTGTTCATAGGACAGACTCTTCGCAGATCTCCAGCTCAGCTGCTATTTTGGTCACATTTTTTGTCATTACCTGTTGTGAACTTTTACCTCCAGTGCCAGCAAATGGGGTCACAGGCAATATTCAATGTGATCAAAAACTTACTGTTTTCAAGTACTTCTATTTATGATATGTTAAAATGCACAATTTTAAGGCTGTAGGCAATTATGGTTTTAATTTCATAAAGTAGTAAATATGCAACATTCATGAGGCCATCCTCTTTTCTTAACAATTAAGAATGTCATCCATGATTGGTTGACTCCAAGTACCACGTTAAAAAGTAGCACAGGTACAGACATGTAGATACTCTCCTTGGCTTATTCAGAGAACTGCTTAAATATATGTATTACAAAGACTAGCGGGGGGGGGGGGGGGGGGGGCGCAGGGGGAAGAAAAAAGTTTGGCCAACCTTTAGTTCTTTAAAATAATAGAGAAGGAAATATTTTTTCTCAAAAGTTAAAAACTCTGAAGTTTCTGAAGTATTATTTACTGTCCTTCCGTATTGTATTAGACTTAAAATTTCTGATAAGCTTTTGCAAGTATTGCCTCTTAAAAAGCGTCACAGGTTTCACGTAGCCCATAGGAGAATTCTGTGGGGTTTTATTTCAGCTTTCTTTAAAATTATTTTTATAGTGCTTCTTTTTTATTTTTTGTTATTATTTTCCAAACTCTTGGCTGTTCCCCCCAAAATTACAATTTCATCATTCTGCTCATCTGGCTATCCTATCCACCCTCCCTCCACTGACAGCAATTATAGGATAGAAACAGCACTGCATTGAAGATGCATGTCAAAAGAAGCATCTGCTTTTTTGGCAAACTCCGTACTGTTGGTGGCACTGGAATTATTGCTATACTGTTTGTCACAGGGTTAGACCACAGATGGCTCTTTTGGCTGACATGGGATCCGCTATGTCATTTTCTGTTTATTCAAGTTAAAAAATAAATTGAAGAACTTGTGCCCGACCATGTATGAGGGATTCAGTTCCTATCAAAATCCCTTTGTCTACAATTGATGGTTCCTTATGGGCGGTATACGACACCCTGCCCAGCAGCAGCATTGTCACTGTGCATCCCTCTGCTCTATTTTAAAGAAGAGAACACACGTTCTTTTCAGCAAGGCTGCCTTTCTGTTATGCCAGTATTTAATAGGTAGCCCCGCGCAGTACACCCCAGCCTGTTCCTGCTTCTCCTGCTGCATTCTCTGACAACATAGATGGGACAGTGCAGGCAGCTGGCTCACGCCTTTTCTTCTACGTTCCCAAATCTTAATCGTTCTCTGACAGACTACACCCACTTCACCGCAGCCAGCATCTCCAGCTGGAGGAAAGGTGGCATGTCAGAAAAAAAAACTGTAGAAAAAGAACCCAGTTTTGTGAGACTTCAACATCAAGACTGAATCCAGATGACCCCATGAAAAGGCTCTTTTGAGTTGCACAATTTGTGCTTTAAAGTAGAGATCAGTTTAGATATTTTATCCTTCCTACTCAGTTTGCAAATCTTTTTCCTTTTCTAGTTGTCTAATGCATTTCTGTGTCTCCAAGCCTAACTAATGTAGAGGTATCAGCAAAGAAGAAGCCAGTGTAGATACCCTGCACAAGTACAACACAAAGTTATTCTAACACTAATACCAAGAAGGTCCAATTCTGTTGCTCAGCAGCTTGTTATGTGCCTATGCTAAGTTACAGTTAAACCAACTTCAGTGAGAATGGTAGCGTCTTACATCACTTTCCATGGGAATGAATGACTCGTCCAGGGGCTGGACAACGGGAAAACATACTCTGAGCATCACGGCCTTTCCTAGTTACTCCACTGCAAGTATTTCCATAGTCCTTTATAGTATTTGCCGCAGAAGAGAGGTCAGCATGATCTGTGCTGAGCTGGAAGTTCCTTTCATCTTCTTGTTACCCATTTCTGAAATTTCAGAAAGTGCCCTTATGATCCTTACATTCTGCAATAGATCCAATTCATTATAATCAACGCTCATTAGAGGAAATACACAATATTGCTGGTAAAGTATTAAAATTAGTCTCAAGTATAACTAGGAGAGCACAGACCTAATTTGAGAAACACTATTAGTGCAGATTAAATACTTTAGGATTTATACCCCACTGCTATCACATAAAAAGGAAGTATAAGACACTTTTACAATTATTTCAGCACAGGTTTAAGTAACTATCAACTAAATTTCAACAGAAATGGAACTAAGAGTTTGCGCTAAGTTTGTCATGGTATTTGACATTCAAAGAGTCCACATTGCTGTAACTGGGGTATGTATACACACACACACACATATAGTGTGACACTGAACTTGCAATTCTTCATGGCAGGGTGACCACACCCTCATAAATGCAAAAACACCAAACTAAACAGAGGCAGCCCTGTAGTAATAAATTAGCAATGTAGCCATTTTTAGAATGGGGTGAGATCAGTAGCAACTTTTAAAATCGTCGGACTCATGATCTAAGGAGTAGTTGGTTTTCTGCACTTGCACACATCAGCCTAGTTCCACTCTCACCCAGTGGTTCTGCATTCATATGCACAAACTGGAAATCTGTCCAAGAGTTTTATACATCTCAATATTGCATAGAACTGGCAGACCAGAAGACACAAATGTCAAATGTTGGCAAAACTTTTCAACGCAGGGCTTTTCTATAGAGTACCAGGGAGCAAACTCTGCTTGGTTTGCACGCTGCAACAGGTATACCAATTTTGTTTGGATTTTAACGGGACTGTGTGTAGCGTACTGTACGAGACTGCAAATGAAATTCCCAAAGCCTTCTAAACTACTCTCAAGACTTACATGGTCTAAACTACTCTCAAGACTTACATGGCTTCTTAAAATAAAACACAGGAGCTGAAATCTCATTAGAAGAGAGCTAGTCTTGAACTTCACTGCTTTTAACACATTTGCCTTTTGCATAATTTCCCATTAGGGAGGGGACTGTTGCAAACCCCATGCAAACTTCAGTGCAGGCACCTAGCTGCTCTGCCCGCAGCGTGGGTGTGACATGGCAGTAGCACTTACCAAAGACTTTCATTAACACAACTATATCAGTGCAGTTACATGCATGCTAACAACTCCAGGACGGACAAGCTGTTAGTTGTATTCTCATGGAAGGTGATGAATACCGCAATGTTTTAAGTATGCTTTATACCCAGCAAAAGTGATTGAAAGGAAGAGCTAAGGACAACTGTTCCTAAATGTTGGGGGGCAGTGGGCACCAAGCAACTTCTGACATTTCTCAGAGATGATCTTGCACTGCTCCACAGCCATACCAACAGCCACCACATTGAACCTTTTTGGCCAAATGTTCACTACAGCATATTCAGCATAAGCAGCATAAAAGATCCATTTTCTACAGATGTATGACACAACACAGTTACACACAGGATACCCTCTGCTCTTCAGGAAAAAAAAAAAAAAAGAGCAGTCTGTCATGCCCAGAACGATCTTCACAACTTCCTCCTACGTAGCACATGGAGGTTTACCCATGCACAGGCACCACAGAACAAATAACAATCAGTTTAGCATGATGAAAGCACCTATGTTAACTCCTGGGACAGACAGAAACAAGAACTGCTCATCTGGCTGATGAATGGTTCAGACAGATACCAAACAAGAGTTACTCTGCGGCTGCTGTTACTACAGAAAATGCTGCTAAAACTGTACAGACAACTTCAGATGGCCCCACCCCATCAGGAAACACCAGCAGCAGAAAATGTAGCTTGACAACCAGCAAGAAACTATGAATGTTTCTCTGATTTGTTATCACCATCCTGCCCCTTTGCCCATAAAAAGGGGTGGGTGTGTGTGTGTTTGTGCGAGTGCACACACATAAAGCAGTTATAGCTACATTCTTTTAGATTTGTGTATCATACAGACTACAGGTTGTTTGAACTTTGAGGACTAAGACAGTATGATGCACTTTCTACTTCTTCCTTCCACAAGCTTTTATGACCTGCTTTTTTGAAACTACGTGCTATGAAGAGTACAAGGAAAATGTTGACATTTAGACAATTTTCTCCTGGAAAAGACAGGGAAGTATCAATTTTTGTCTCTAGATGTCTCCAAATTCCTAACCTGCAACTGTAGCTTGGTTTAGCTTCCTAGAAGTTAAAGGGAAGCATTTTCTTCTCACATTTCCAGTCAGTACACTTCTTGCATCTCACAATACTGAGCGATTACGCCCTCCCACACCTTTTTCCTCTCTCCAGATAGGCAATTTTTATGCACATGAGTAGAAAAAGAGCACGTACCTTGTTTCTTTAAGGCTAGTTTCAGATGTAACATTAATATGCATATGACTTGTTTGATTACCAGCATACTTAATGCAGAGGTCGCTTTTCCAGCACCGTTTGAGGAAACAGGGACTAGGATACTCCAGAACACAATGCTTAGTATAGTACAAATAGTATTCAATCCCATTCAACTTGGATCAACCAGCGCTTGTTAGCATTTGCTCAGCATCAGTCTCAACAGATCCAGGCTGTTTCTAGCAAAACTGTTCCGTTGTTATTTGATGAAAGCCAACTTGGGCAGCACGTCTACCTCTATAGCCCAGAGAAGTTGACTTCGTATGTCTATTTAAAGCACAGAGTTGCTGAGCACCAATTCGAGACAATCTGTGAGGGAACTCTTTTAATTTTAAGCCATAACAAATAGAAGCATGAGACATTTAAAAGTAGTAGTTAGGGAATCTAACCAATTAGTAAATCTAATCCTCTTTATGCAAAGTTATTAAAAACGTTAGTGTATTCCTAAATGTAAGTGATCAAGGGTGCACAGATGAGAAGGAGTCCTTTCATATGTTAAGGCAAATCACCACAATTCTGCGAACACAACAAATCTGGGGACTTGATGAAACATGGCAAGGAGTTTGCTAAAATCAGCATAGCAAAATCCAGCACATGAGCCTGCTTTTATAAATAGTAGTTTGCTTCTCTATAAATAAGGAATCCAGTACTCCTTCAGTAGGATGAAATTCTCAAAGCTGTAGGCGAGATTAAAACCGAAGATTCATCCATAAAAACTAGGGCAAGATTTCCAATGGTAGGTAACTACTGGTGGAGCTCCCCAGTAGGTGTCTAGTGACACATTAGGGATGTCTGTACTGACCTTTGATGGTCTGAACGTGGCATTGGGTCAACAAAGAACCGCACAGAAAGCTGAAATCTTTCAAATGTTACTGATAAGGTGTTTTAGCATGGAAAGTCAACTCCTGATAAAGTGTGAAGTAGAAACTGCACTTTCGGAGAGATCTAGGATGTGCAGATAGGGAAAAGGAAAAGGGCGGTGTAAGGAAGTCAAAGAGCTTTAACACTGGTTGTCATAGCTGCTGGTCCGATAAGCTGACTTTGGTGCAGAACCAAATAAAGAACAAAGATGACTTTGCTGGCCCTGTTGGCAGCTCGGCTTTCCAGCCAACTTTTCCCTCGGTTTGGCTGAGAAGACTGAAGTGCAATAGAGGCAATTGCTGGTGCTGTGTATCTCAGCTCAATCAGCTCTGCAATCTGGATTGCCCCAGAGCCACCAGTATGAAAAGCAGAAGGTACAGGAACAAGGGAGAAGCGTGACTGATGTCAGGCTGAGGACAACTGTGGACCCACAAACTGAGATGGCAGTTCAAGGAATAGCTTGAGCTGGCACTACTGCCAAAAGCCTAAGCCTTGCCCCCATAACTGTTCTCTCCCTTTCCAGGGGTGTCCCCCTCTCTAACAAAAAAAAAAAAACCAAACCAAAAAAAACCAAAAAAAACCCCACAAAAACAAAAAAAACCCAAAATATCAAACAAACAAAGACACCGAGAAAAAAACAACACACAAAGAAAAAGGAAGTTCAGACTGCTGCTTTTACCAGCGGTGCTGACTCATGAAAATGGTAACAAAACAGCATTAGGCTGCCAAACAATCAAGAATTTAACCAACTTTGGGTTTTCACACACAAACTAAGACAACTTCAGCAAATACATGTGGTACACAGTCTGTAACTAAGCCTCACATAGTAGGGCAACAAGCAGCATGCAGAAACCTGTCTGCTAAAACTTCAGTGAAATTCTGTGTACATGCCACATGCAGCAATGCTGCTCTGGCCTTAGGGTCAGTTTTTCCTTAGAATCTTATCTGAAACAAACCTGAGCCAGTCTTTTCTCATTCTTTAAAGGATGATGTTTTGGTAGATGCTTATCACTTATTAGATCCAACACTCTGGCTGTTGAAAACATTCTATTTTCTCTTTACAAATAACAATCTTTTCCAAAATCCTTGTCCAGGCACTTCCAAAAAAACCATATGTACTTACATCTGTTTTATTTATAATTTCCTGTTTTTATTGACATTTGTAATTTGTATTGTAGTAATGCAAACAGAAGAGCTATTCTAACTCATTTCCATAGTACTCATCAGTTTCCCTAGCATTTTGCCTTCTAATTTGAAACTTCAGTCTCAGTTTGAACCAAGAGATAACCATTTTTTTTTGTAAAGTACAGTTTTAACTCATGCAGCTAGTTGTTAACTAAGAGATTTTTAATTCTGAGAGAAAAGCGGTTTTAAGTGGTTAAGAATATAATTCAGATGTCTGAAATTCAAACAACACTATATGACTTATTCTAAAATTCAAATGTTGGTGGCTTCACGGTGCATGATAATTGATTCCTTTACATTCAGAAACTTAGTTCTGAAGTTGTTACAGGTGTTTAGCAACAGTATGCTGAGCAAATGTAGGATGATGTTCCTAGGTGCATCTTAAAAGTTAAAAGAAGCAACACTCCAAATAGCTGCTGGGGTAAATGTCTGACTACACCATGAATCATTTTCATAGACACTATAGAGCATTGTTAATTCTGAAATGAAAAAATACAAGAATCAGATTAACACCTAGGAAAGCTTCCAGATATACTGCTAATACAACACTTCAAATATATGAGGAATTAAACTGCCAAGATGAACTGGTCCTGGCAGCGCAGTATAGTCTAACTCAGACGTACAAACAATTATAGCTAAAAACCACAGAAGTGATACAAGTAGTGCTTGCAGCAGTCACCAACGTATGTAGAAGCCCGTGCAGTCAGGAGGCCATGCATCAGCACAGCTGGCACATTGCTGCAGTGTGAGAAAGCCTCCATCTCTGGAAAGGGAAGGGACAGTTCCCTTGAACCATGTGTGGTGCTGTGTATGGCTGGAGATGAACACCACATCAAACACTAGTCAGGAATAAACCAGTTCATTTGGGCACAGAGTCCAGCTCATCCACAGCTTTATTAGCCACCTTCTTGTCCTTGGTACAAGGATTCAGCTAAGGAATCATACCTCTGAATACATCAGAAAGTTACAGATAAAGGAAAACACTTTTGACAAGTACACTTAGAATTGATAATTAAAACACCACAGTGAAAAGGAATCTGCCCAGCTAATGGCTAACATTTTAAGATTAATTAACCACTGGCCCCTCCTTATCGTAGAACTACAGTCACAAGCAACTGCTTTCAGGTTCGCCCTACACTGTGGGCCATTTCAAGGAATTATATTTTTAATAAAAACATTCAGCTCCACTTTTCTTAGCAATCCTACCTTTGCAGCTTATCAATCTATGCAACCGTTGGATGTTTAACGCTAATGGTCTTGTAAATCATCATTAATTTGCTACAACACAGTAAACTGAAGTCGAAAGACCATGCATTGCATTTCCTAAACGAATAAACCAAATATGTAAATGTATGCAATTTAATTGGATTGCAAAAAATAAAATGGGACAACAGAATATTGGAATAAGGACCTCCCAGAAAAGAAAAAACACAAGGAGTTAATTTAGTAGGAAAGATAAGGCCACAAAACCACTAAAGCTATCTAGATAAAAACTCTGCAAAACCTAGTCCATGGCACTTAACGGAGTTATTCCTGTCCTGAGTAATATTTTAATGGTTGAATTCTGCCTTTCTGCACACTAAACTTCCATTTAGAAATACAGACAACTACCGCTAGGAAAAAAAAAAAACATCTACTCCTTTCTAAAACTAGAGTTCTAGATAGTTTTACCAGTCCGGTTTCTTGACAAAATGAACTCTGCCATTGGTATTAATCCGGAAATATAAATAATAGTATTCATGTGAACATTCCCATAGACTGTAAAGTAACTACTCACACAGTAAATGGCAGGCAGAATTTGAACACAAAGTTTATAATTTTGAATAGTCTGCTCTATGCTAAGCTTTAGAAAACAGACTTAAACATAAATTTCTAGAAGTGCATAAAGATATTTAAGAAATTTAGTTCTAATTGCTGTAATGTCTGACCCACTTCCGGATGTTAGTAAATTTCTGTACAAAATCTACAGGAGGTAGGAAACAACTATTAATAAATATCTTTTGAAGATCCAAACCTAAACAATTTACCTAAGATTATCCAAAATATCACTGACAGGACAATTTTAACTTTATGTCACCATCTTAATCCCTGTACTGTCCTTGTATAAACTTTATAGGTGTGGCTGATCTCGGACTTTCATTGTCACCCAAGACAGTGACTCAACACAGAACTTATTTCAGGGGGCAAAGAAGGTGAAGGTAGAAGCCAGCTTTGCGGATTCAGTAATTTTGAAAGAGAGTCAGCAGAGACGCGTCACTCCAAAAAAGGTCTTTTGATAGAAAGATAAAAGATGCAGATAAACTAGATCTTCCATTCCATCATCTTATATACTGGAATACAAACCCATACATTAATAATACTAAAACAATCAATGCTTCACTTGCAACTGCAAACAGAAAGCCCAAAATCGTCAGGAGCTTCAGAGCAGGGAACTCCCAGCAACTCTTCAGAATATGTAAAGAAGAGCTGCATGAAAAGGCGAAGTGCCTTTTCTAGCCTAAGCCAGTCTTCAGCAATTCATGACATCCCAGAGGCCACGATGCTCCATACCTAACAGATCTAAGAACACTATGAATGTGGGCAATCTGGCAAAGTCTGCTTCAAAAATTCACCTGATTTTGTCAATATAGCAATTAAAATATCAACATAACACTGAAACAATGAACCGCTTCCTTAATTTCCATCTTTCATTAACCTCCATTGGATACTGGAATATTGTAACAGGGAATGTAGGCAGCTCCTAGGCACTTCAGACAACCAAAAAGCCACTGCATTCTTCCATCGGTGCCACGGTGTGCCCTAAATTTCACTAGCACCTTCAACCAACTGAAATTCTCCATAGTGAATTACATCTTCATATTCTTCACCATAAAAGTTACTCAAACTTTCCAACACGTTGTATAGCTCCTCAGCACTACAGGATACTGCCAGTTTTCTCCTTTCAAAAATTGCCCTGAATTCTGGAATATTTACATGTATATATGTGCACTGGAAGCACTGCTGCCCTACGACAATAAAGGAACAGTTATCATTTACCTTTTTAAACTAAATACTGCAGAAATGCTTTTTTAAAAATCCAGGTTTGATAAGTGTTTCTCATAAGTAGCATCCAGAGCGCTCTCTCCTGGAATGCTGAAGAAAAGCCAAAAACTGTCCCCTTTTCAAAGGTTAGTAGCTAAGCAGTAGTATTTAATAACCCACTCAAATGTTCTTCCCAAATTACACAGAAGTATTTTTTAATAAGCACAAGTACTGTCATAGTGAGGATCACGTAAGCCAAGTAGATTGGATGGAATAATATTAAAGCAATTTAAATACCATTTGATTTTGCTGCATGTCAGTCCAATACCAAACCTAGGAAACAACAACTATCCATCTCAGGTTTCTCACTGGGGAAATTCAAAAGTCTTCTGGTTCTCTGTCTCAATAAGTGCTTATTCATATCAGTAGTCTCACCACAGGCAGTGGCACCATCGAGTATGTAAATATGCACTGGCATAAACAAGAGTCTCACAATTCAGAGCCACATTTTTAGAACTCTTCTTGAACTCATCTGGAAGACACACCGCTAAACACTTCAAAGGATCCTGTCCTGCTGGTGGTTGCTTTCCTACCGGACAGAAATCTGTGGAACTGTGTGCCCAGCTCTGCCCCAGCCCAGGTTCATCAGGTGTGGGTGCTGCCTTCCCAGGCTCGCAGGAGGTACGTCCTGGCCAGACAATGTGTTTACAGATGCGTGGCACACCCCCTCCCACAGCACAGCCACGGCAGCCCAGGTTAGCACCAATTTGTACTGTACGCTACTTTGACACTACATACTTCAAAGCTTTGCATGTCATAATAGGTTATTTTAAACCTTAGCTAAGTGAATAGCTAAGCTAAGCCAGAACAAACACGTGCACTACGGTGCAGCAATACAAATGGTTCAAAACGGGCCACCATTGCCATCTTCAAAGATGGGCACACAACCTGCAGCAGCTAGAATAACAGAGCCTTCGCACTCCAATAGCAGCCCAGAGAAAATTCTCTTACACAACTGTTTAAAGCATTATGAGCAAATTATACGTATAGGTAGAAGAGAAAGAGGAGCACAAGAGTTGAGATTCATCCATCATAGCGTAAAATTTCCTTTGCAACACACCAGCCATCTCTTCAGTGCTTAGCTGAAGCGCACTCCAAAGCCTGGACAGGCAGCATTGCACCTGGTGATGCCCAAGAGACATTACTATTTCCAAAGCAGGAAAAAAACAATTATATGGTCTGGTGGAAGGCAGCTGAGTGAAAGAGGCATCACTGGCTTAAAAAAAAAAAAATTAAAAAACCCTCTACCCTTTAGCCTCCAAATAGGTTAAGTATAAGAGGAAATATGAAGCCTTCCATCAGCACCTCTTCTCTGAACACAACCTGAGGCAACAGGGTTGTACAATAACCACAGTCTCCCTGAGAAGGCTGGAGGTTGTCTGCTACAGGGCTGCATACAAGGTAAAGGAAACTTTCAGGTCCTGTACTACTATTTTGGGTTTTTTTCATTCCTCATTTTTCAGAATTTTATTTTGTTGTTTCTGGATTTGTAAACAAGGATCTACATTTGATTTTACCCTTGCCTGCCTGGTATTTTGAGTGATTTCAGATTGTTGCTGTAGCACAAGCACAACCTGATGATGTTCCTGTGAGTCAGACAAACCCTAAAACAGGATTCTGAATCACCTGAGTCACCTTGGAGGAGTCAAGCATCTACGAACATTGCTTCAGATTGTCAAAGATAACTGGATACTCCTCCACTAAGCCGCAGCAGCCTTCCTGGGAGCTGGTAACACCTCAGGCATGAAAGAGGTGCCATGCAGTGACTAACAATCCTCAGAAAAGCTCCCCATAATGCTCACCCAGACTCACACCTGAATCCTAGACTTCACTCCCCAAGCACACTAAAAATGGTAGTGCCACACATGTATCTCGCGTATCCTAAAGGACTGAATTCTAACATTGTTACGCTGTAGTACCCAGATGACAGAATATATGAGCTGTAGTTAACCTACAGAGTCATGTTTCCACTTTTTTGAAGCAAAGAACCATATGGTAGAGGAGATTCACATATAAAAGAACCAAAAACAATAGAAGGCAAGCAAAGAAATAAATCCCCTTCTCATCTGAGTGGAGAAACAGAAAAAACACTTAGAATAAGGTGTGAAAGTGCCATTGTCAATAAGAGGCACTGTCAAGTAACAGAATCAACAACAAAATAAAAAGTTACATATATTTAGTTGCTGTAAAGAAGCATTTCGTTTCATAAACAGGTAAAGGTCAGGCTAGACTAAGTCCGATGCTCACCTTGCCCTGCTGTTTCTGCTGTTCTTCACCCCAGGAAAACGAAGCCCAAGTGAGGCTCCCCAGAACAATGCATTATTTGTTTCCACTGCAACCTCACAAAGTTCTACAGTTCTACCAACCAAGGAAGTAAAATCAAAACACTCACTCTATTTGACACATCATTTTTCTAAAGCAGAATACTTTAAACAAATAAGACACACGCCAGTGATTTCCTAAACTATTATGGTTAAGCGTACAACACGGCTTTTATGAGAACACACGAACAAAAAGGTACTGTTATGTATTATACTATTATATATTTGTACATATCTGTAATTATCAGCTTTTATTTTGCAACAGATCATAGAGCTGATATATCTTAATACTAGATCATAAATTCAGAAAAAGACATTTTTGAAGTGTTGTAACCATATTTGTTTTGAAGCGTTATAAGCTCTTTTTTCTATTTGCTACATATTTTTAAGCTAGTGCAACTTAGTGTATGGGTGAGGCCTTAAAACTGGTATAAAGTTTTATTGTTATAAATCAATTTACTTAAGCTGTAACAAATGTTACTAAATTCAAACGGCTATAAATAAACTTAACTGAAACTGACACAAGCCTAGTTCATCTTGAATCCGTTTAAAGCAGTCCCTCACCAGCATTCAACTACTTCAACTGCAGTTTAAAACTACTTTGTGTGTCAACACACACATGCGGCTACACTGCTTTAACTGCAGTCTCTTAGGACAACA
Source organism: Falco cherrug (assembly GCF_023634085.1). Taxonomy (NCBI): domain Eukaryota; kingdom Metazoa; phylum Chordata; class Aves; order Falconiformes; family Falconidae; genus Falco; species Falco cherrug. Next base: position 24,970,702 of record NC_073704.1, on the reverse strand, counting down.
GAGCTAAACCTGTGCTAATCACAGCCACCAGCTCCTACAGCACATGATTTTGTTGTTGTGTGTACGTTGCTGGGTTAGGAGGTTTGTGCCTATCTAACCCGTGGTTCCCCCTCACGTTTCTCCTCTGTAACTCATCCCTTCCCTTTCCTGTTGCATCAGGAAACTGCAAATACAGTGGCTTCTGCAGGGCTGTTCTAATTACCACAGTACACTGCAGTTCTGAAACATATGCCAAATAACTAACAACTACTTCAACAAGACTTCTGAGAGCATTTAAACATGGTTCTGTTGGCTTTCTAGAAAACTTGCAACAAACATGCCTCATCCAAGACCAAAACACCTCCGTGCACCTCTTCAATACAACTACGGCTTCATAAGCTTTCACAGTGTCCCTTAAATAAGCTGTTTTAAAAATAATCTGATGTAGAAACAGAGAAAAACGTTCATAAGAAGCCGGAAACAGAGCCATGAGGCTTATAAAAAGTTCCTATTCTCCACTGACTTCTTTTGTTATACACCGCCTCACGCAACAAGCAAAGATAAACTTTAATGAAGACTTCAGGGATGAAAAAAAATAAAATGCAGACTAAAACACCTATCATGTCAAGCACCCATTATTTTTATTTACTTGGTTGCAGCACTGTGCGGATGTTTTAGGAGCCATCTCAAGCTCGCAGGAAAGGATTTTCCCCTCCCTTCCTTCCTTCCCCTCTCCTCCCTGCCAGTAATCCTAGTTTAAAGGACCTAACCCCTCTGAAATGCGTCAACTCAAGCAAAATTTTTTAATAGTTGAAAGTTTCAGGGGAGGAAAAAAAAAAAAAAAAAAAAAGAACCCAAAACAAAACAGCAGATGTTCAAGACACAGACTTCTATTTTCCCTTCCATGTGAAGCTTAATGACAAAGATAGATACTTTAAACAATAACACTTCCAAAGAGATGAAAATATATTGTTCACCCTGTTAGAAATACTAAACAAAAACTTTACATTGCTAAATACAGATAAGACAATCATATCTCTTTTTATAATCTATAACATCATGCCTGACAAGATAAGATGCTTCCTTTTCTTTTATTCACTTCTGGTGTTACAAGTATAGAAATTCACTGACTGAGCAGTTCTGCTCCCTTGAGAATAAAGCAGAACTTCACAAACAGTCTTACAGATGCACTTAAAAATTTAAAATAGCTGGTACTTAATGTAGAGCTGATTCTTGTTAAACCCAGGTACGCTCTTTAACATAGTATACAAGGTAAAGGGAAATAGACTGTGTCAGTGCAAGCTGATGATACAAAATTACATAATTCTTATAGTTCTGAAACAAAGAAATAAAAATAAACTAATCCCATTTATTGAGGTAACCAAGGTTATCCTTCCCTTCCTAGGCTTCTCAGCCTCCCCCCGCAGCACCGCGTATACACACACGACGCAATGTCAAATCGGTCTGGGCGCAGACTGCTCTGCGGAGCTGCATGGTTTGAGTTATGACCATGCCCAGGTCTTGCAAGTTTAATGAGGTTCCTTCTCGCACACACAGACACCACACACAGTGCCAACTGGGAAATAATAAAGTAGGATTACAGGTGTAGCTCCTTGATACGCTAAACCTATAGATAGAGTGAAAAGCTGATCGACATTTTTAGCCCAAGATCTGCAAAAGCTTTCTTCATTCAACCATCATTTTTCTAAGCAATGGTTACTATTTCTAAACTGTTTCTAAATTATTTCCAGTTTCTAAAACCCACCTTAATCTTCAATTTTTAACAAAACCCAGCCTGCGACATGGCCCTTGATGTTAGCAGAGCTGCATGAAAAGATTAATCAAAAGCTTTGTATGTCTCTCCTTACCCAGGCCAAACACCAAATCAGTGTTAAATTCCTCACGTGCAGCTACGCCCAGTTAATCTGCTTGAAAGCAGCAAACTATGTAAATCTCTTTACGCTGGCGTGATAAACATTACACTCATCAAAAGGTAACAAGAACCAGTGTTACTGGGCAAAGCTGTTGCAAGGCACAGACACGCTGGGCTCCCTGAGCACCCAGGCTGTGGTAGGTGGGACCCGCTGCTCGCCTCCATCCCAGGCCTCCAGAGCTGCTTCTGGCTTCCTCTTCGAGAAACCTGAGAGCAGAGAAAGCTCCCTGCACAAAAGCAATTTAAAATCCCTAATCAAATAGCTGCACTAGCTCTGTAGATTCAAGGAGCAGATGGCAGGAGAAAGCCTAATTTTCCATTTACGATAATTTTACAGAGTGCAGAAATATTTACTTCGGAGGAGCGCCTCCTGATTTACATTAGAATAACAAAAGTGGGAGGAGGGACAGAGAATCACCACATTCTCAGCACACACAAACCAAAGGCTAAGAAAGGCTGCATTAAGCAAGATACTGTATGTCATTTTGTTTCCCTCACATTACGGATGCACACATGTGCATTCTTTGCATAGCTCGAGGAAACCTAGTTAGTGAAAATATTAGCTTATGCCTACCTTTTTCAGATAGGATGCACGGCCATGAGCGTTGTGATAGGTTATTACTGCAGATACGGTATGTCTTTCATTCTCTAACCAGACCTGAATCTGCATTTCAAGCCAATTCTCAGATGAGTTGCCACTCATTTAAGCAACATCTAACTTCTAAGCCTGGTAGGGATATTTTTAATATGCCCGTCTCCCCGCAACACAGGAAATGCTTTTGAAAGTACAACTTCAGAGACCATATTTTAGTATTCTTAAAAGTACTCCAAGACAGAGAAAAAGATTAGGTACCACCCAGTTGAAACTGACCTGAAACTGGGGACGTCAACTGGCTCCTACATGCCTGAGTTACACACCGAAATAGATACAGCAGATAGCAAGCATAACACTATAAGCACAGATTTGTTTATAAAACAAAACATAGCTCTTTGGGGAAACAAAGAGAGATTATGGGTAAAGCTCTGGACCTACTGTAGCTAACTGGTATTTTGTCAATGTTTTAAATGAAGACAGAATTTCACATTATATTACAGTGCCTTAAAAATAAATTGAGCATATCGCCTTGCCTTTTACCACTAACTCACTCATCTTTCCACCCGAATCCGTTACAGACTCTTAAAAATGGAATACTAAGACTGAAGTGCTCTTACACTGTTCTGAAATCACGTATGTTACAATATTACACATACAAGACACTCAAAAGATTTTAGTTTCATTTTTAAGTTACTTAATTTTTTTCAGCTTCATACACTACATGCTGTTAGCATAGGAAATACAGTTTCTCCTTTTAGAGTCGATGGAAGACTACTTTTCCTACACTAACAGCACCTAGTGTCTCCAGCTAAAGCACAATTATAATTCAATTGTCTGAATATGGGTTACACAGAACATGCAGAGGCTTAATCTGGACTATTCTTAATTATCACAAGTTGAAGAATTAGGCTCCTAACCCTCTTCAGCACCATTTGACATCAGCTTACCCCTGCAGGTGAAGTCTGAATGAAAGGGAGATCAGAAAGTCAATCTTTAAACGACCTCAGCCTACATGAATGAAGTTAATAGGAGTTTTCCATGGACTTAAATGGAGAAAGGCACAGGCCCTGGCTCCTTATGTAGGAAGTGTTTGAGCAGAGAATAGCTACACACCAACAAAAGAAACCTTTGGTACCCAGGGTCTTAAGCCTACATAATACCCCTGCATTCATTTCTTTCTCTGCCTGTTGGGGAAAAAAGGGTCTGTTTGTTTTTCTGATTCAGTCGGCCCTTTTAGCTCTTTGAATCTAAGGAGTGCACTGTGAAAAGAAGAGCATCTTATCAGCCTGCTCCAGGCCAGCAGGCGAACTCACACCCGCACGTGAAGCACAGCCCTGCCAGCCGCCGGCCTGGCCAGCGCCCCCCGCTCCAGCCAGCGCCCAGCACCCAGCACCCCACCGGGCTGGCCCAGTCCCGGGCCCCTTCAGGTGGAGTAAGAAAACAGTACCTAATACATTGGCTTCATTTACAAAGTATGCAGGAGCACCAGACAAGATCATCAGCGTGGGTGTAGCCAGGGCATTTATTAAAAACAAACCAAAACCAGCACACACAATAAGCGTGTTTTATTATGCACGGACTTGAACACTTGAAGCACAAGATACAAAGATAACTCCACGCACTATTAGGCAGCATCTGCAGAGTGCTGTTGAGGTAACACACCAGCGATTCACATTGAAGACATATTTCTATAAAATACGGGGGGAGGAGAAAGGAAACGGCAATTTTTTTGTGAAAGCTTCAAGAAAACACGAAAGACAAACTTTCACTGTCGAGCAAGCTAGCCACACAGATCACACGCCGCCCCAACAACGCCCCGAGTTCAAAATTTCCCTGTGGCTTCTGCAAAACCCCTCAGTGTGCGGGGCAGCCAGATCCAAGCTGCTGTTCCTGCCCTTTATGAATTCTGACTCCGAGCAAAACGGGGCGACTCCGCAGCGCTGCCAGCCGAACCCGCCGGAGCCCTTGTTCCAGCTGCAAAGAGCAGCGGCACGGCCAGGTTTTTCCTCACCTGGGAAGGGGCCTGCCAGTGTCTTTGACACGGCTCGTCGGGCCGGGAGCCTGTCAGGGACCTCTGCTCCATTTACCCACCGGCACACACACACGCGCACACACACTTTCCGGTGAACTTAAAAAGTTAAATATATATATTTATTTTTTTTTATCAAAGGGTCGATAAAAAAATAACACTTTTTGCAGTAAATAGCGTAACATTAATGCCAACTTTTTTATTATTATTATTTTATTGGGGGGGGAGTAAAAAGCGCAGCCAAAGAGACGGCGGCCCAGCAAGGTTGTAACTCAACTATTTCAACTATTTTATTTCCAGCGACTAAACAAACAAAGAAATACCTCCTCTTTCAGTACAGCTCCATAGATGCGACTGCTCCGAGCTTATCGGAGCGATCTGCCTGCCCGTAAAATGTCACAGGATTTCCCTTGTGCACTTGCGGGGGGGGAGAAGGGGCAAGCCGGAGGCGGGGGGGCCGGGGGCTGGCTGAGAGCAACAGGGCGCCGCGGCCCCCTCGCCCGTTCACGCCGACGGACAAACCCAGCCCGCGGCTTCGCTCTGCGGCAGCACCGTGTGGCAACGCCGGGGCCGCTCTAACTTGTTGCCGAGCTGAGCGGGGCCGCCCGCACCGCCCCGCACCGCCCGGCCCGGCCGCTAAGGTCACCCGGGGGAGGCCGCCCGCCGCCCGGGCGCTCGGCAAGGTCACGGCGCAACTGGGCGGGGAGGGGGCGGCAGAAAAAGGCAGAAAGAGTTTCTTTTTGTCAACCGCAGCTCCCGGGAAGCTAATAGGCTGCAAGTTGCAACTCACCCAAGTCGCCTCCCCGCTCCTCCCCCAGCCCCTCGCGGGGTGCGGGGGGAAAGGAGGGGTGGGGGAGCCACCAGAGCCCCCCCAGCCCACCCCGAGCTCTTACCTGCTTCCGATACGGGGTCCGGCTGCTGCCCGCCGCGCTGCTGTTGCTGCTGGGGAAGATCATCGCCCCGCCTGATCCCCGGCTTCCCCTCGGGATGGGGAGCAACTTCGGCGGCCGCCGGGCTGCGGCGCGGCGGGGCTGCAGGGCGCTCCCCGCCTCCGTGCCTTCGCCGCCGGCTGCGGCTCCTCGCCGGGCCCCCGCGGCCCCCCGCCCCGCCCCGCTCCGCGCCGACCCTACCCCGCCGCGGCCGCCCAGGCTGCCATCAACGGGCTCTCATTGACCGCCGACGGCTTCCCCGGCCCTGCCCGGCCCGGCCGGCCCCACCTCCCGCCGGCCCCAACCACCGCCCAGGAACGGGGAGGCAGCGCGCGCGCCCAGCCGCGGCGGGGGAGCGCGGAGCGGCCACGGCGGCCCTGCCCCGCCCTCGTGCTGCGCGGGGCGGCGCGGAGCGGGGCGCGGCGCCGGGGGAGGGCGCGGAGCGGGGCGGCGGGCGCCCCCGCGGCCCGCAATGGTTGCGCCTGAGCGGGGCGGCGGGCCCGCGGCGGAATGCGCGGCACGCGGGGCGCGCCCGGCTCGGTCCCGGCCCCCCGAGGCGGCTGGGGACACCCCGCAACTCCCCGGCTCACGCAGGGACACACGATTTGTGCGTAACACCCGCCCTCCGCCCCCCCCCCTTGCCTGCCGCGCTGGCTGCTCCGAGTGCAACAGACGCTGCGGGGTTTAACTCTGCAGTTTCCCTCGGTTCGCGGTGGGGAGAGGGGGAGGCACGAATGGTCACAGCCCTCACCGATGCCTCAGGGCAGTATCTGGGAAGCGGGTGGAAATTCTGATTTTCTTCACAAAATTTGGGCCCAGGAAACGTTACGGGTCTTGGGCAATTCGAGTGTGACACATGGAGAAAAGGGGTCGCCAGCTTCACTCGCTATCCCTCTGCACCGTTTACATTATTACGTTTACAATACCCAGTGACGCTGATAATCTAGTTTTTAAGAAGTCCCAAAGTTACGGTCCTGTTAAGCCACTGAGCTCCTGATTGGTGACACTGCAGCAGACCTTCTGGTACGGACATGCACCATCGGGCACCTTTAGGTTTCTCTTCCTCTTTCTGATAATACCACAGCCCTCACCTCGCACGCACAAACGTGGCGGTGGGAAACAGCTGGCATGGAAGAAAAAATAGCAAGGTAGTTCATTACGGAAAGGCCAAGTAACGCAGTGCCAGCTGACAACGCCAGTACCTACAAAAGCCGTGATCTTCAGTTAATCAGTTCCCCAGAAATAATCACCGAGTATTTTGGTATCCTGATACATTGCCACCACAGCTCAGAGCCCATCGGAGTACAGCGGCGGTCAGAAAGCACCGTCACTTGGCAGAACTAGGTTCTGCATAACTTTCCTTTTTTTCCCTCTTTCAAGTCCTAAAATGGATCTTATTCAGTTTGGCCTTGATTTTATAACACGGGTTTAAGGGCTGCTAGTATTGGACAAAAAGCACTGCAGCCACATGGCAATCACCGCCACTGAAAAAAAGTTTGATGGAGTAAATTTGTGCTAGCAGACTTTATGCCGGATCAGGTACCGTCTGCCTGTGCCACCCTAACTCCATGCTGGATGGCAGATCATTTGCATTCCCACTGCTGGCATAAAGTTAGCACAGAAGCTTAGAGCTAGGATAAATTCATGTTCCCTGGTCTGGTTAAGGCTATAGCTTCACGCCAGCTTTACAACAACAGCAGCTGGCATCGCTGCTGAAAAAAAGCAACTGATTCAGAGTGAAACCTTTCCCCTTCCCCCCCCACGCCCCCCACCCTCTGATCAGGTTAGTGTTCTTCCAGCTCATTTCCTTTGTCTGGTTCAGCATGTGGCTGTGCTACCGCTTGTGCCAGCATAATGGAGGAGGTAGCATGGGAGCAAAAACAGGCAGGACCGAGAGGGTGGATATGGCTGCTTGTTTTGGCAGCAGCATCAGATTATATTGGCTTAATATGTTCATGTACCTGTGGCTTGATCTGACAGAAACATAGCTGTGTGCTCATGCCTTCCCGAGGGGTACTACATACAGTAGGCGATCTGTGCTCCGGTCTTGATTATTACAGACCCACGGTCACAGATGACACAGATGCAGTGCTGAAACACTGTCTTAAAGCCATATAAACGGTAATGGTGACAGGCTACTTCTCCTGCTCAGATTTGTATTCCCTATATGATATTTCCTATATGAAAAATAGGAACCCTATTTTTTTGCAGTGTTCTAGTCACCAAAGGGGTGACAAAGCTTACATCTGCTGCACCTACAGGAGGGCTTTGTTAGCTGGAGATGTGTAGAGCGACCACACCTTCCCCTCTCGGGGAAAAGCTTTTCAAAACCCATCAATCATCCCTTGCTTCCTTCCCTCTCCTCTTCCTGCCCCATCCCCCAGGGAAGAGGCTGGAGGGATGTAAACACTACATGTTCGATTGGGCCTATTCTCAGTCACTGTCATACCAGGGAAGGCACCCAAGAATATTCCAAAGCAGTATCTGAAAGGCCGCTGCCCTGCCCTCTCTGCCACCACATGTCCCACAGCTTGCTGTGATTCGGACACGGATTCCCCTCACATCTATGTGACGCATCTCCCTCGGTCACCATTACTCTTTTTCCTAACATACCAGGAAAACAGACAACAAAAAATATAACCCTGTAAACATCTACTAGACCACGATCAAATGGTATCTGCTTATTTATTGTTGTTAAATAAAAACTTATTACATAATTTTCTCAGAAGAAAACCTTGATGTCCTATCCTAAGTGCTAACCTACCTATCAGCATTTTCTGTTCTTTTTAAAAGGCTTGAGTGATGTGTCTCCACTTCTGTTTCAGGCGGGGAAATAGCTGCCTTCCAAGAGCTGTGATGAGGTTATCAAGAATACAGAGCCAGACGCCTTACAGCAGTGTGGCTGGAGGGAAGGGGACAGCAGACCTAAATTGAAATGAGAGTTTCTGACTGCACGTAAGGACAGCCAGGCATTGCCCAGAGAGGCTGTGCGGTCTCCGTCCTTGAACGTTTTCAAGACCAGACCGCGTACAGCCCTAAGCAGCCTGGCCTCAGCTTCACTGATGCTGCTTGGGGCTGGAGGTTGCACTAGAGATGCCCCGAGGTCCCTTCCAATCTGAACCTATGCTTGCATGAAAAAGATGCTTCGCTTTTGCTCTGGAACATAGGCAAAATTATTTCAGTGTAAAACCCTGTAACTGAGATGAAGTTGATAAAGGCTTAAGATAATTCCCTAGATTTTTCAATACATGTCCAGTGATATATCAGTTCAAGATACTGAAAACCGTTCCCCTACGTATTTCCTGGGATGCAAGAAGCATGCCTTGATTGCAAAGAACAGTTTCAGTCTCACTCATTTAGCAATCCTCAAACTGAGACACATAATCTATAAAATGTATACAGATGTGATAATTTAAATCATATTTTCAAGGACTTTATTACTGTGTGTAACAGGTATGAACAGATTTGCAGGTACTCAGGCATCTTGCTCCTTAAAGTTATAAATGAGCAATTAATTTTGATCCTGAGGGAAAAAGGTGACCATAGGTTCTAAGAATATCTAAGTGTGTATATACATCATGTTCAAAGCTTCTTTAAATTACCCAGAGTTTCTTATTCAGAAATAAGGAAAACTTGCTGAGCAGATCTGGTGCGTTTTGGAGCTACAGTGTTGTAATTACATGTTCTGTTTTCTTTGGAGTTATTTTTACATACAGTTCAGAAATTCAGGTTTGCAGAGAGGCTGGGTAAATACAGAAAGAAAGATTTCTCTGAAAACCTGGAGACAACTGTAAGTCCTCAAGAATATTTCCAGTAATGTTTATCAATCTAAACAAATAGTAGACTGACAAAACTAAGCCATTATTTTAAAAACAGTTCTACACATTTAAGCTGCTACTTTACCATTTCTGTTCTAAATCAAATCCATGGCTTCCCTTATTTATCTCAAAATTCAACTGAAGTAGCTAGTTCCCCTCAGGGCATTCGGTGCCTCTGTAGGACAGATGGTCCCTCAGCCCTGGATCTGCTTTAAAAGGGAAACTTTCGGTCTATTGCAAGACTCTGTGAGTCCAGACTGGATCCTCCTGAATTTCCTCACAACCCTGCCCTCCTGGGCACTTCAGGGCCTCCTGAAGACCTGTCAGTGGAGGTGTGATTGTGGGCAACTCACTTCCCCACCTTGACCGGAGCTAGAAGACCTATGGGCTTTCCATCACAATGCTCACTGGCTGGAGGATCCATCCTCTCATCACACCCAGTCATATGTAAAAAGACACAAACCACAGTAGGCGGGAGGCTGAGCCACAACAATGCAAAAATACTTTGAAATACCCTATGCAAGCCAAGGAAACAATATGCAGGGCTGAACTTTGAGAGATATTAAGCATTTCCTGAGAAGTGTTAATAATGGGGTATGGGAAGCTAAGTATCGCACAGAGGCAGATTTTTAATTTTAGGCCTAAGTTCATCTATTCAGAACCAAAAGCAAGGAAAGCATTTATAAGAACCAAAGGAATAAAGTAAACTTCATTACATGGGAAGCTCCTTTAGAGATAAATAATTTCATAATAAATTGGTTTTCTTATTATTTAAGTATCCCCAGTATGCAGGTAATGAAAAAAAAAATATCTGTATCTTGCTAAGTGAGGATGAGAAGTCAGTACAGATGGGACATAGTAATGCCATGAACATGCAAAATTCTTACATATAAAAACATCTGTAAATTTTCTTTTTTTAAGAAGGAGAAAATCATTAAGAAACAATGAATTCTGCAGAAGTATATGACCTACTATGAGTGAGGTATTGCACTCACAATGAGAAGCCATTGTTTAAGAATGCAGTCTTCAAAATAATCACTGGAATATTTTCAACAAGAATCTCCATGATGATCACAACCAAAAGAGGAAGACAAATAACCTCCAGCTGTACTTTTTCAAATACTAGTACCAAGATACCAAATTACTTATGTTTTAGATTAGAACCAAAAAAATAAATGCCATTTTATCACTCATTATAAAATACACATGCACAGTCACTACAATAGATCTCTTTTGATTCGAACCCATCAACTCATTCTCTCTGGGAATCCTCCAACCGGTCTCTGATTTTCCCTTCACCTTTACTGTGGAGGTTTTTTTCCCTTAAATCCCAGAGCTCTCTCCGAAAAAAAGACCAGCCCTCTGCTCCCTTCAGCGCACACAGAATGCCTCTGCTGTGGCCACTGGGTTTGTGCCTCCCATGACATGTTTTGACTCCTCCTATTCATTTTAGTTTGCAGTTCATTCCTTCCATGCTTTCTTAAATGTTCTTGGAAAGACACTTCATAAATTGCACAATTATAAGTAATTGTTGCCATTCCTTCACTGATGACTGGTGCTAAGAACATGAACACAGAGAGCAACACAATCTCTTGTTAATGCCCTGCCAGCATTTTATATTATGGAATGCATTATTTATTCTTTGAAAGCCACGACAAGATACTTCCTTGTAGAAGTGTTTCCACCGTCAAACAAACACCCTCTTCCTACATATACCCTGTGTATTGTGGGAAGCACAAGTACGAAGCAGAATTACTGTAAAGGATTACTATGCAACAGGAATTTAAGGAGGCTGCTCGTAATCAGTAATTAAAACACAGGACAAAATCCAATCTTGATTTGTGGAATTAACTCAAATGACTAAAAGATCTCAGTTCTGCCATTAGCTAGATAATGTTGCCAGACACTTGTTTGAGACTATAAAGCAGTCAAAGTCTGTAAACAGTTGCCAGATTTATTGTAGAACAAAATAATAAAGTCTGTCTGAAATGACAAAGTATATTGTTTTTTTCTGCTTTGTTATTAACTATGTAGGAAGTTCATCATTACATTAAAACATATTTATATTTTAAGTGAGACTACTAAGAAGAGCTCACTGTTTCAACATGCTTTCTTGACTGTGTATTTTTTACACTTTATGCAGAATAAATTTATGGAACAGTAGAAGAAGAAAGCAAAAATATTTGCTAAGTATTTTCTAGGAAATAATGATTCTATGCAGCTATTTGATTTTTTATATATTTTACACATTTACATTTTAATATGAATATTAATAAAAGATTAAGTAAAACCTGGAAACACACACATTTTTTTTCTAAAGCTTCTGAATTAATACGGTTCTAAAGTAGGGTTATAATCTTCTGGTTTTCCAATAGAAAAAAGGCTTTTTCTAGCCATAATTTGTTCAATTTTGGTATGCTGGGTTTTCTTGGACAAAATTTTTCATTGTGCGGGACAGGCTTGAATGGTAACTGTTTTACTAGAATCTTAGAAATAAGAAAGTAAAGAAATGAATTAAAATATGTTTAAAGATTGAGAACAGTTAATGACACTGAAAAGATAAATTATTGCACAGTGGTTAGAGTAGAATGTCTGACTGAAAATCAGCCAGTCATAATTTTATTCCTCTGTGTGTTGTTTTCATGGTATCTAAGTCCATGAAATAGTTTCAGTTTTGTCAGTGCTCTGTAGTTATGGAAAAAAAAATAAATTCAGGCCTTTACCTGGTCTTTCCACATCTATAAAATGGGACGTATACTTTGAAACCTTGAAAGAAACAAGCACTATTTGCATTATAAGCAAGTTTTGTACTAGAGCAATGACGTGCAGGCTGGAATCGCAACACATGCTATGTATATTTATATATAAATGCTCGCTATGGCAAAAGAGGAAAAAAGTAGAAAAAGTAATTTAAAATATGATATGCCAAAAAAGATAGAGTTATTGTCACTAACGCAAAACCAGGCTTTCATACTCAAGCTATGGGCTTGAAGAGCACCTGAGGAAAAAAACCAGACCAGGTACTGCTCTGCAAACCTCTGCTGCAGACAGCAGTCACAGAGGCAGGAGCGACAAGCCAGACCGGAGGCTGTGTACAGTAGGTGTGTACGTGTGGGTATCTTGGAAAAAACCTCACACCACCACTCTTTCCAAACGATGTTATTGCCCTAAGATGACTCTTCTTGCCTTTTTTTTTTTTTTTTTTTTTTTTCTGGAACGAAGTCCTGTTGTGTTTGTTCGACAAATACTAGTAAGTGGTCAAGTGAAGAACTGACAGCCCTACCTACTGACAAGCACTGTGCAAATTTTTCCTGTCCTCACACACATCCCTGTCAATTAACCTCATTTCTGACCTGCAAATGTCTTTACAGTGCTCAAACTCCCCTGAGTACACTGACAACACTGTACTGGCTCTCTGGTGTCCATTTACATCATCTCAGTTGGAGTGTGAGAAACTAATTTCCATATAGATTTCAAAGGGGCATATACATTTTATCTGTTTCAAAATTACAGCCTTTACCCTCCAAGTTTGTTTTATAATCACATATAAACAGAAATACATTTGTTTATAATACACAGTCTGATTATAATGACCTGATTTAGAGTATGAAGAGAAGAAACAAGATCATGTGGCAGAAGTTAAGCAAATATTTAATAATGAGTCTGAATCTTATCTCATTTTCAGTATATTTAAAATAAAAGTATCCACATAAACCTTGATAGAATTGTTCCTGAAGTACCTGGTGCAGCTCACATCTCTGACAGGCACTGTGGGCTTCAGTCTGCCAAAGAAGCTACAAACTGTGGGGTTTTTTTCCCCTAGAAAGGCATGCTCTACCCTTCTGAGTTTTGAAATTGCATACTACTTACATTTGTGGCACCTGCACAACACCAATAAAACACAGAACAAAATGATCAACAGATACATCTCCAGAATACGAAAATTCTTCCAACCATGTAAATTCAGCACTCACAGATGTCACACGCCTGGTGGTCAAAAGACCTCCACCAGCAAGGCACTGGGCATCTGCAGTGGAAGGTTCCCCGTGCCTTGGGGTTGTCTGCACCCTGCAGAGCCCAGTCTCGCAGGTGAAAGAAGAGTGTAGCCCCTGCTGATCCAGCCCTTCCCCAACAGGCTATAGGATCCTGAACCTGAAGGCAGGGGATGTGGCTGATGCACCACAGACAGGTAAAAAGCGGGAGCAGAACACCAAAGCCATCTTCTGACACACTACAGCATTGACTGCAAATGGGGGGTTCTGCCACGTCCCCTCAGAGCTTACCTAGCAACATGCTGCACTGCTGTCCCGAGCCTGTGTCTTTTCATCATTTCAGTTCCTGTAATTTTAAATTCAGAGATGAACTGAATATTTATGTTCAGTAATCAGTAAATTAATCAAGATGGCTAGGACAATTTATTTCAGGGAGTAATTCACAGAGTTATTTACTAATTGTTCTATACCAAGTGTCACGGGCTGGCAGCAGCACAAATCATGGTAGGAAAATATTTCATTGCATCATAATTAAGCTTCATATTTATTTAGGTAAATAGACTTTTAAAGTTGTTTTCAACACATTCTCTCGAGTTAGATTCAAAGTATCTATCAGATACTGCACAACCATATTTCACAGGTCTGTTCATCAATATCAATGCACATAAATCAAAGATAAAACCTGGAATGAAATCATGGCCTGGCCAACTGGAGGTTTACCAGTGGGTCCCAGGTTTTACCCAGAATGAAAGCACTTAAACTGGGTTTTTGTGACCTGCTTAGTGAATTTAACTGCTCAGGGATGGCGATAAGGAGGAAATCTTCTGCTCTTTTCCCCCTTCCTGCTCTGAGCTTTGTGGGTTTGTGGGTCTGTTTCTTTCTCTTGCTGATTCAACTCACTAACCCAGCAGAAATCTTGCCACTTTTTTTTTTTCTTTTTTTTTTTTTTTTTGCCATGCCAGGGAGCTGAGTTGGGTCACTGAGATGTCCAACAAGACAATCACAAGGTAAGCAGCAGGAGCACGCTGCTGGGAGAAGGCAAGGCAAGGAAGGTGTGCGTCCCGCCCTGGGAAGAGGGGCTGCTGGCTGAGTGGCTTTTCTCAGTCTAGGGCTCCCTCATGGAATTTTACTCAGAACATTTTTCACTGGTGACCTTTTTTTTAACCATACATTTCCAGTCAGATTCCAGAAAAATGAGGTTATTGCAACAACCCCAGAGCCCAGCCATTTTGTGCAGATGTGCTGCAACAGAGTTGGGTGAGCGAGTTCGGATAACACAAGAATTAGGTTGAACTTTCGCCCCTAGTTCCAGCATTCTTTGAAGTTCTTCACTGCCTTGGCAACTCCTTCCCCTATCTTCCGCTATTGCAGCTTCTGTCAGAGGCCAGATCTGCATAGCCAGGATTTTCTCCATTCTGGGATCTTCAAAAAGAATTTTGCACTAAGCTTCCCGGGGACCAGATCTTCACAGTGTTTCAGTGCTTGCAGCACAGCTTGCTGCACTTTTGAGCAGAGCAAACCTCCCAGCAGTGTCTGCCGAAATGGGGGTCTAAGGCAAAAAGGATTTCAGCAAACAGCCGTGGGAACCTTGGAGGACTGATTACTAGGAGGAAATTGATGATTTTCTTCTAGCGGGAAGCAAATTTGGGTAGTTTTCTCTATAGTATTTTAACATGAATCTATGTGAAAATGTGCCCTTGCATATACATCAGGGTTTTGTTACCTATCCATCAAAATTGCCAAATAAACAACGACCCATTTCAGGGCCTGATCCAGTTGTCCCCCAATGTGACCCACAAGTACATAATAAAGACAACTGGGTTCTATCACACCATCGCTGTTGATCCTAAGACACAATTTACCCTTCACTATTCTAAAGACCACTGAAAAGTTTTCACGTGAATATTTGTTGACATAATTATAGATGGAGCTTTGTTGTATTTTTCACAGTTATCTGTCAGATACATTATTTAACCTGATTACCCAAACTCCAGTCCAAAATACCATCCAACTATATTTGGTGAAGCACACACAGGATTACGCTTGGACAAACAGGTGGATTTTGGAGACCCCCAGATAACATTGCTGCAGAACATGGGCTTAGATACTCTAGAAGGGAGGAGAGGGTAATGGCTTGGAAAGGCAAACATGCTTGCTTCTTATACCTTCATTGTAATCAGTTACTTTACAGCAGACAGTCTCATTACTATAAATTGCAACTAGAGGCGTTTTTGCCTTGCAAAGGAATTCATAAAAACATGTCAGATCATGTCAGCTGAGATGTTATATAAATCACATTCTGCACAAAGTGAAAAAATACATTTTGCATCCAAGAAAATTCAGATTGTTTTCTGAGTAGAGCCCACTGTTTCACAACTCAGAATTTTTATCAGAATTACAGACGCCATTTAAAAGACATGAAAAGAAAGTTGAAAATCTAAATATGCCTAAATGCTTCCATTTTAATTCCCTTGTTCATTTTATTTCCACAAAAGCTGCTACTTCGTTCCACAGAAGGGTTGTTCCCAACACTGCCTCAGCCCAGCTAAGCTTACGCATTAACTTCTGTGCTTGCACGTACGATCTAGTGACATTACCTGGAGGAAAAGGAGCATTCGACGTACAAACGTACTGACAAGAGGTACGAGTACAAAAAAATCCTTATGTTGCAATACTAATTTCAACTGCAGGCTCCTGACACCAGTCACTAAAACCTGTGAAAGCTACTAACTTTTTTGACATTGCTAGGTCTTCAGCTTTTTTTTTTTCTTTTTATCTACTTCAGTATTCAGTAACTTGAGAAAGAATAAACCCTTTTTCCTACTGAGAACATACAATATGACGGTTCATGTGAGTAAATCATGTAGGCACATGATTTTGCAGGAACTAGGCCAGAGTGAAAAAAAGCCAGAGTGCTGTATTAATCCCTTGGTGACTATATTCAGTGGACTATGCATTGGCTACACTGGCAGATTTGACCCAACTGCTCTTACTCACAGAATAGAAAAGAAAAATAGGAGATGCTAAAACTTTGAGATATAAATGACTTAAAATGCAAAAGAAAGTCCAATCTGAATCTTCATTAAAAAGATTTAAACAATATATCACATACTGTGTATAAAAAATCCATTCAGGCAGAATCACACAAAACAAGTAACCCATGTTGAGCTTCCCTACTGTAGTTTTTACAAGTGTCATTGCAGAATACAGAAAAAATGTTTATTTTCCTTTAAAAATCAGGTTAAGTCTTTGAAATGTCACCAATGTAGGCAACCTTTAATTTCTTTAACAAAACAAAAGGCAGTTTTAAATTAACTAAAAGGTTAATTCTAGAATGCATTACCATAACATTTCCATTTGAAATAATAGATCCTCTTATAATATATATCCTAGATTCCTCAGCTACAGTTGGTTTAAATGCTTGAAACTGTCTCCTTACTGATTTTCTATTGTGTTTGGCTGATAAAATTCAAGAATTGAATAAAAAATGTGGTAGAAGTCCTTTATTAAAATGTTAAAACAGTCAGGCAACGTGCCTCTCATTAACTACCAGCTACTTTTTGATTCTCAGTGCCTGTCGCCTGCTAGGCAGCTCACCCTACAATGGAAATTATTTTATGATACCTACCTATGGACCTTAGTTCGTGCTGGACTACTATACTACACTGCTCCTTGCTCCTTTCAAGAACTGTAAACTATAAAGCAAACAAACTGAAAAGAAGGAAAAAAAAAAAAAAAGAAGTCATGCCTTTTCATGCTGAGAAACTCCAGGCTTCAGATGACACATAGTACTTAACGCTATTTACTGTACCACTGTAATTACTTGGTAGCTGATCAAACTAATAAACATACCATTTGGCAGAGTGGGTACTTGTTGTAGTGAGTAGATGTGAGCTCTTTTTTTTTTTTTTTTTTTTTTTCTTCTTCACTGAGACTTTGCTACTCCTTTCCAATCAGACCTGATTTAGGAGATGCCTCTCCCTGCCGCAGCATTCCCTCTCCGCATCCATGCCAGCCACTTATTCCACCCTTCGGAGCAGACATTACCACACTCCTTAGCTGGACTGAATCAACTGTTCCTGTGGGTGTGCTATGGAGTGCAAAAGTAAACTGATATAGTTTAAATCTACAGATATACATATGTATTTTTCCTAATGGGTTGATTTCCCAGTTCTGATGTAGAGAGCAGCTGTAACACATAACAGGCTTGGCTAGACCCAGGCACAGAGGCAGGAACTTCTAAATCCCACCCAACTGCTGAGGGAAAACAGCGATGTCGAGATGCAGTCTGACTGCAGAGCCCTGAACAGACTCAAACCTAAAAGCAAGCAGCTACCTAGGGTTTTACATAGCAGCACATAAAATATTTTCATTTCAAGAGACATTTGCAAACACAGAATTTCCTAATTTTTTTCTTTAGATCTCAATTAAACTTGCAAATGAAATCATCTTTGTTTGAAGCCATACTTTAGGGAAAGACACTGTAATATACTATATGCCTGGAAACAAATTAATAAAGCCCCACAAAGAGAAAGAAAATGATGTGATTATCCAGCTGAGTATCAGTGGTTTAAAAAACAAAGTGGAGGCGTTGCACATTTAACAAAAAGCTTAAGTTCACAAATTTCCTCACGTGTATAGCAAATCTTTCTTTAAAAGCTGAAATCATGGTTACAGTAACTTCCTATTCAGTCATTTCCTTAATTAAAGCATTGAACTTTAATGTGAAATACAGCCATTACAAAACCAGAAAGGAATCTGAACAATAACAATCTAGTCAAATGGGCAGTGCAATAACCAACAGTGATGTCAGGAACACTGGCCGTTACTTTTTGGTCTGAATCAATTATGTTGTGATTCCGTGAGATACTAACTCAAGTCCTAGGAAACTCTGTACTGGATCAAAGCCGCACTAGCCATACGATAAGATGCAGTGAATACTCAGTACAGATGGGCTCTCCTTGGTAAAAGTTATTTAAAAAGCAATGCTATGTCATTTTTTCTCCAGATTTTTGAAAGGTATGCCTCATTATGGTCTCAGACATCAGTACTGCTCTGTAACTGAAGATTACACAGACAGAGGTGTTTTTCAGTCCCTTTTTGTCTCCTTTCTACTCCAACATCCCAGTCCCCAGCGGTGCCCAAAATGCCAGTGTTCTCACTTTAAGCAGGTTCTTTCCCTTGGACAGTCACTGCATTCATGCCTGTCTTTGCCTCCCACACATGATCCAGACACCCGAAAAGTCAACACCTTGGAGGACGCTGGTCACCACTGCTCAACCCAGGGCAGCGTCTGCCGCACCGGAGACAGTGAGTCTGTTCCCTTGGCGGTGCCAGGATCCTCGCCTGGCTCTGGAGTTGGTGATACCCTGCCTGCATTCAGCGAGGAAAGGGCACAGCACCACTCCACCTCCACCCTGCCTCACCAGCAGCAGTGCAGCTCGCGTGTGCTCGTACCTGATCTGGATCACGTCTGCGCAGCCGAGCAGTCCCACAGCGCACAGACCTGGCATTAATGATCCTGGGACCACAGTATTAGGTTTTGATACTATTAGCCCTTTTCTGCTGTCCAAACAGCAATAACTTTGCGGGTGGGTCTCTTGTTACACAGCCAGCTCACACACCGGGTAGGCGCGAAGGGTCACAGCATCACTGCAGGGAAGGACATGATCTGTTTTTCAGGCTGGTTTAGGGTGCAGGGGCATAGCGTCTTTCTGAAGACGCAAGGCCACTCACCAGCTGATCAAAACTGACAGCACCTTAGTTTTTCTGGTGGCTGCTATCTAGAATACAGATACTCTGACATAAATCCCTACATTTGATCAGGATATTTTTGATTGGTATAAACAAAGATTTTGAAAAATAATTGAAAATACATATACACTGACTTTTTTTTTTTTTTTTTTTTGTCTTACATATTTTACACACCTTAACACTGAAAGTGAAAGGCACGTTAGGGATGTGGAACTGACATTCAATGGATACATGTCTACCATAGTTTAGGCTGTAAATTGGGCTGAAGAGACAATGTTTATTTGTTAAGTGAAAACATTGTTGCACAGATTGATACTTAGTAACACAGACATAGGAAAACGTAATTTTCCAGGTATTACCATGCCACCAATAATAAAAAAAAAACCAAACCAAAACAAAAAAACAAACCAACAAAAAAACCCCAACAAAAAACACAAAACAAAACCAATCAACCAACCAGACACACACAAAAGAAAAAGAAAAAGAAAAAGAAAGAAAAAGAAAAAGAAAAAGAAAAAGAAAAAGAAAAAGAAAAAGAAAAAGAAAAAGAAAAAGGAAAAGAAAAAGAAAAAGAAAAAGAAAAAGAAAAGAAAAAGAAAAAGAAAAGAAAAAGGAAAAGAAAAAGAAAAAGAAAAAGAAAAAGAAAAAGAAAAAGAAAAAGAAAAAGAAAAAGAAAAAGAAAAAGAAAAAGAAAAAGAAAAAGAAAAAGAAAAAGAAAAAGAAAAAGAAAAAGAAAAAGAAAAAGAAAAAGAAAAAGAAAAAGAAAAAGAAAAAGAAAAGGAAAAAAAACCCAGACAAAACCTCAGAGTTAAGAGATTATTTTCAAGAAGACAATTTCAGGCTGTAGAGTGGGACACAATGGCATTCTCTCCTCTGCTTCAGACAGGGCTCTTCTAAATGTTTCTCCTACCTGATTTTATCCTTAACTGCTAAAAAAAAAATAATAAATCCATGAAGATAACAATCAAAAAAGTCCCTTAATTATGCATTTTAAAGTGCACATTGTCTGCAGTTTGATCCAGCTCCCAGACAGTGGGATTTTTTTTCCATGTATTCAACAGGAATGGTAGGTATCATGTTGCTAACTTCAACACTGCAATCTAATTTACGCAGGCCAACCCAAGTGGATAGCTACTGAAATCAGCTGGATTCTTTTATGGGTACAAGATAAAACTGTACAGATAACACCGAAGATTGAATGCTAGGGCTAGAGCCTGCTGATTTATCTAATTGGCTGCACTACCATATCAACAGTCTCCCTGGCTCTGCCAGCAGAATGCTGCAACAGGAGCAGGAGGTGCCCCAGCGCATGCTGCAGGACCCTGCCGTCACCTTCCGCTGGAAATGCCCTGCAGTGGAGATTGCTGGATAAACAAATTGTATTTTCACAGGTGTAAATCCAAAGTGATGACTTTTTGGTCCAGTTTACAAAATCAAATTTGGAATGAATCCGGGATTTCTGTCACTAGGTGCTTGCAAAGCACCACAAGTATCGATGAGCTAGTAATTAAGTAATAATAGCCATAACAATATTGTGAAATTCATATATACTAGATAGGATCATAAACCTGCTGGATGATATCATGCTAACCAACTATTTTCCCCTTGAAAATAAAGACAAATGCAGATGATATTTGGTAACATGCTATTATTAATATTGCTTTTACTTTACAAGCTCTTTTAAGCGAAATATTTTTCAGCAATTGTTTAAGAAAAAACAGTATTTGCGGTACTTGTATAATAACGCTGTTAAACAAACAGACTGACACACAGAGATACTGAGGCTTTGTTTGTAACGAAGATACTTTATTAAGGGGAAAATAAATCTGCTTCTGGGCAGGACCTCCAAATTGAAAGGGTTTTTCAGGTGATGGAAGCCAGTATTGTGCTGGATCTCCGGCCTGATTACTTCCTGCAGGGATGGTTTTGTCATTGTGCCACCACCCCTCCCCTGTGACTTCTGAACAACCTAGGGTCACTGTGTCCTCTCTTTAATTAGTATCTCACTGCTGGAGGGAGGGGAGAATGTCAAGGAAAAAAAGAATGAGAAGACACTGTAAACAAAGGTCCTCAGGGGCATCTTAACAATTTGGACAAGGAATGGAAAAAATGCTCAGCTCTTTTGTCGGCAGTAAAAAGAAAAAAAAACAGTTGGGGTGGGCAGAATTTTAATTTCAGTTATATGAATTTGGATAAAATAAAGAGAAATCATGCTCAGAAAGAAAGTAATTTTGTTCCCATGAGGGCTTTATCATCCAACAGATGAGTATATAATCTATATTTTACAAGAAAACCAACTAAAATACGGTGTTACGATCATAAAGCAGCCAAAGCCCTAAGCTATACTCTGCTTCCCTAAGAGCCATAACCGAGCTCAAGTGGGGTGAAAGCAATTATTTTTATTTGCATTAAAAGAAAACTTCCAATGTATATCTTTATACAAAAGTATTTGTGCTGCAATGAGTAGTCTATTGCATTACTGCAATTTACACCTATCTTTTCCACAGGAAAATACCCATAATCCAAAAATAAAGTAAAATAGCATATAAAGCAACAAGAGAACTCCACCACTTCACACTAGGTCATTAACTTGCCCTGAAAGTTCTCTAGACTGATGAATCATAAAAACAGCAAATATTACTAAAGTTAAAGACTGTCCTTAGCAAATGGGAAATGTGCATATCAACATACAGGTTAAAACAGTTACCTTTTTTCCTTTCCAGAATCCACAATGACACATAGGAAAAATTTTGCATATGTTTTGTTAGCTAAATACAACCAAAAAGTCAGTGCTTACACAAAATTTAACTTTTCTTACAATTTAGAGTATTTTACAATATTCCAAGTTACTTTTTTTCTTTTCTCGCCTGGTAAATCAGGAAGTGAAACTTGATTTTACAGCAAAACTCCTGCTGAAAGGAGGGCTTCTCTTTAAAGCTGACAGCATGAGAAGTTAAATGGCAGTTTGTCAGTCACTTGGCTAGCTATTGTAGCACATGGTTGGTGGCCTTCCCCCTCCTGGAATTTCCTGCTCCAAGGTAGGCCCTTAGGTTACTCATGCCATGAGTAAAGGGCAAGGGAGTAGAAACCACACATGCTTCAGAAGAAAACCGTACACGTGAAGAGTTGCAGAAGAAACACATTTGGAACATCCCACTAGAAATGAGAGGCCCAAATTCAACCTGGAGCTGGCACTCACACCCCATCCTCACGCCTGCTGCCTTGAGCACTCAGGAGTGGATCTCTCTCAATTTCTCCATTTCTGCTATCAACATGGTCACAGTTTTACGTAAAATAATGACATGCTAATACGGCAGAAGAGGAACAGACTCTGTAACCTATGGCTATGATGGCACTCATCCCAAATATATGAAAACCACATTCGAATCTTTGCCCTTATATTCTGCTTTCAAGCTACTGAATGCGGAAACATATGCAAAATACATTTAGATCCTTAGGTACATATAAAATTAGGTACCAGCTAAGGCAGGACTTCACTGGAGTGCCCCAGTGACTGACCCAGCTGCTCAGCCCCTATAAGGATTTAAACATTCTTTTCATTTATTTAAAACATAAATACAGCTGAGCAATTGGGGCTTGGTGTGTTGGTCTTTTTGGTCTTGTTTTGAAGTGCTGGACCATGAAGTCAGATGAACAATAGACATGTCAATTCTAACGTGCAGCTTCAGTGGGTGGATGCTTTTGGTTTTGTTTTGCATTTTGAAGCTCATGTACCCTACGCAGTGTGGTCACCACAAGGTGAGCTTCAGCTTCAGTGGCATAAGTCTGGCTGAGAGCTGAGAATTATTCCGTGGTTTTAGTCTGTACCACAAGAGTGACATTACCAGTATGCAGGCTAGCTCTGTTTCTACCTTTGGAATGCAGTATGAATATAACTAGAATCTCACATGTCTTCTTAAATATATAAAAAAATTACAGAATACCTCCCACCCCTTCTGTGTAATGTTGCAGTGTTAAACTGAAGAACAGCCTGATTTAATTTTTTTTTATTTATATATTTTTTACAAAATCAGATGTAGCTTTTAAATACCTGTCTTTTTTCAATTAGTCTCATGATTTTCATGACTGGACTTACGATGCCAAACACTTAGGGCAAGTAAGAGTGCTATTCTTTGTGCCTTAACTCCTGTCCTCTTCCACCTCATACAACCACAGCAGAAGATACTTTAAAAAAAAAAACAACACAACAAAAACCCAGCAAACTAATGCACTCTCTGGGTGAGGGGAAATAAAAAGCACATTTGAAATGTATGAATTTTAGCTTTAAAAAAATTTACATTGATTAAAGATTTCCATAGTGTACAATTTACAAGAAATTACCTCAGCAGGGTGAATGGATTTGGTTTCATAATCGCAAAGTTCCCTAACTCCATGGTATTGTATTCCAAGCAAGCTTGTATATTAAGTCTAATTTCACTTTTTTCAGGAAGTGATTTTACTCAAGATTGAATACAGCTGTTAGCCGAGTTCACCGTTCCAAAAATGCTTCTATGCAAACTGAAAAAAAGAGACATTTTTGGAGGTGAGGATTTGCACCCTGATTCTGAAACACAAAATACTTCGGAGAAGCCAAGCTCCAGTTCCAGAAAATGTTACTGAAGAAATACAGTCTTCATATATTTAAATATTAAAGAATAGGTGAAAGGTCTGTGCAACACGTTTGAGGGAGAAAGGTCTGTGTAATGCGTTTGATGGCTTAAATGAATTGCTCAATCTTCTTTGACAAGGCAGGGCTAGCACACTCGCTGGTTTTACAAAAAAAGAAATGCGATGACAGATACACCGCTTCTTGTTTTGTTCCAAGCATTGGTATTAAAAACCCACTTACTGGTGGGGGGGATGGTGGTGGTGTAGTTTCATTTACTATTTCATCTTGATTCTGTTCTTTTAATATACACAGAAATGTATGCTGGCATACAGAGCAGGGCCTCTGCAGAGGAAACGCTGCCAGCTAAAAACACAGGATGTAATCGAGACCACAAGAGACACATACTCAGTTATAAATGAAACTATGCTGGAGGTATGGGAAAGAGTAAAAAAAAAAACTTATTTTTCACTGCCAGTTTTAATTGTTTTAGTGACATTTTCCCACTCTTATTTTGTGCCAGTATAATGAGAAGAAAAATAACGAGATTTAATTACTTTTGCAGCTCAGATAACTGCAGGATTCAGCATTCGAGAGTCCAGCCGTTCATTTCTCCTTGAAGCAACCCACCATTTGTTTTACGCCCATCTCAGATGACAAGCACATATTCCTGCAACACAAGCTTTCGCAGGGCACTATCTGCCCAAATTAGTCCCAAATGCATAATTAAAAATTCTATTAAAATAATAAAAAAAAAAACAACTGCAAAACTTAAAAAAAAAATACTACTATGCAAACTAAAAATTAGGCCAAGAGTAGAAGTGCCCGGTAGCAATCCTGCCACCCTGCAGCCCGGCGCTCCCGGAGTGAGCCAGGGAGTAACACGGGCTGCAAAACTGACGCCAGCTGAACAAAACGCTTTCTTTTCTACGGCAAAATGTTTTCTCTAAAGCGATCGAGACTAAGCGAGGTCCCTGAAACGCTCCCACTTTTAACAATAAACGGTATTCACCGCTTAAGACTTTTAAATTAAAAGTGGTTTTAATAGCCGGCCTAAGCCACCCGCGGCCGGGCCGGCGAGCGCGATGGCCCCACGGCGCGGCCCCTCGGCGGGGCTCTGGGCGCACCGCGCCGACCCGCTTATCGTTCGCGCCCTGCGCTTCCTACAGCGGCCTGGACGTGCCCCCCCGCGGCGGGCAGCGGCGCGGCGGGCGGGGCGGCGGGGGCTGGGGGCGGGCGGCCCCGCCCGGCGCCCCGGCTGTGAGGGAGCGGGGCGGGCGGGAAAAGCTCTGCAGCGCGGTGGCGCGCCCCGCTCCGCAGGCCCGGCCGCGGCAGGGCCCCGCCGCCTGCCCGGGCAGGCGCTGGCTGAGGAGGCGGCGGCAGCAGCCGGGAAGCCAATGCTGCCGGAGCCTGGCCTCTGAAACGCGCCGGGAGGCGGCGGGCCGCCCCCTGTAACCGCCCCTGGCTTGGCGGCAGCAACAGGCCGGGCAGAAGGAACGGAGGGACTCTGAAACCCCGCGGCTCTGGCAGCCTGTCAGCCATCTTGTTTATCAGTTGTAAACTCTCCGAGAAGAACAAGCCCCTAAGAAA
Organism: Falco cherrug; assembly: GCF_023634085.1. NCBI lineage: Eukaryota > Metazoa > Chordata > Aves > Falconiformes > Falconidae > Falco > Falco cherrug. The sequence goes on along the minus strand of NC_073704.1, from coordinate 24,945,477 downwards.
AGCTCGCACGCTGGCATTGCCCGCTAGAGGGAGTCCATAAATCCCCGTGATAGGAAAAGTCTATTCAATTAAGGAAATTGCATTTTTACTTATTCGGAAAGTTTGTGTGTGATGTATTTCGAACGCTTCACCACCCACCCTCAGCCTTCAGTGCTGCAGGGAGCTGCCTCCCTACACTGCCAGCAGCCTCACTGACTCACCGTAATATATAAAGCAACCTTGAAGTTTTGAGGCTATCACTGTTACGCAGTATTTATATAAACTCAACAGTTCATAATGCGCTTCAAAAATAGCATGGAAGTCAAAACTCTCCCTAAAATACTTTCTGTATACGTATGCTTAGTCTGAAAGGCAGGCAGACGTGCACGCACGCAGGCAGAACGCAGATCACACACACACCCATTTTTTCAACCCTATCAAGGCTCCCCTGGAATAGGGAGTATGTTCTGGTTTTGTTAAAATCATCAGGTATTTTGTCTCTGAATCCAGTGGGAGCAGATTTAGCTCTAGAGGCACCGAACCAGAGGTGTCCCTACACACTTCTGCAAACCACGGGCTCTAAGGTTTCACAAAATCTGCAGGAACGGGGCCATCCTTGGGCCAGGCCATCAGCTAAAAAAGCTGTTAGAGATGGGTACAGGCCTACGATGTATTTGGCAGTTAATGTCCATCCATCCAAAACACTCTTCAGCAGCTTCACAAAGTGGGTTTTGTGCAGATGTGTTGCACCTTTACCAAATGAACCAACGTGCTTTTATTTCATCATCCACTGAAATCCATTTTATTACAGATTTGCTTAAAACTTAAGTAGCAGATTGCTGATATGCTTGGAATATAATTTATCATTTTAATCAAGTATCTGTTACCCCACCATTACAGTTTACTACGACTCAGATTCTAACTTGTACACTAATTTTGAACAGTTTCAACAAAAGGACTACAGTACAATTATCCAAGCATCCAAATCAAATACAAAGGGGAGATGAAATCATACACAGTTTGTCCTTTTGAGCCCCCAGCAAAAAATTACACTCATGGTAAAGGGGTCTAGGATGCAAGAGATGTATATAGGTTCTATTCTACTTCTGCCACTGTGTGATTCCTCCACTGTGCATTCATTCCTCCACAGTAAAATATACTGATAATCCTGGGATTGTACTTCAAAGCTACTTTGAACCTGTCAATGCAAAAGGAGGCGTTAATGCTGTGGTATCAGAGCTGTGGTTACTTTTTTATCTACTGTTACTTTTCCATTCGTATTTGGACATTTAAAAAAAAAAAACATTAGTGCAAATACTTCTAGCAACACTTTTTGTACCCCTGGAATTCAAGAAAGATTTTACATACTTTGACCTTTTATTCGGTCCAATATTGGTTATTAATACTGACTTCAAAGCCGTTCTACTTGTACACTTGTAGCGTGACCCAAACAGTTTTAACAGCTGATGGTTTTGCCCATGTTTCTTGTTACCTGTTTGGAATCTTGATGTTTATTCCAATCTTTTTTAAAATAGTTGACTCATACAATATTTGGGACACCTGATACAGTCTTTTTCTCAGCCTAGTACTGCTTTTGATCTCTTCATAACACAGAGGAGTAGAATACTTACAGTATTTCAAAAACATCACTTCCTATTAAAGAAAAATACATCTAAATAAAATAAAATGTTACTAAACATGCAATCCATAGTTATTTGACAAGCACTGGTTTAGGCAGGGTCAAGAAAGCCACTAGGTGGGATGATGTTGCAATTCTTTTTTTTACCTCAGTTCTTGATTATCTTTGTCATTTAAGAACATCAAAACAGTGCATAAAGCAGCTATAAACGGAGCACAAAGTAGGTGAATAATACTCTTTCGGTGATCATGGCAGAATGCACAGCACCCCTACTGATTGCTGTTGCCTAGTCCTTACTGTGGCATCCTTAAACCTCTGTAGTCAACATGGGAGACACAAGATACACTCAGTGGAACATAGATACATTCAGTGGAACAGTAAAAAGTTCCTTGCACTGCAGAGCTGAGTTGCAAACTGGAGAGAATACCGTTCCCTTTGCACAGATTACTCTTCAAACTTTTATATGCAGATGAATTGGGATGATTTTGTTTATGACCTAAAAGCCAACAGAAGAATCTAAAAGATTACAGAGAAAATACATAAGCAAATTAAAATGATGGTGACCTGTTAATTCATGTTTAATTGTTGCTGATTTTAACTAGCAGAAATAAAGGGAGACGAACAGAAACCGTGAGAGTCACATAGGGAAAAGTGACATTTTTCCATCTACCTTGCTGAAGTGATCTGGCAGGCTACGGCAAATATTATGAAATAGATAATGGCTATATGAAATACAGAAAATGGAAATATGGAGGCAGTCTTCAGACAGAAAGCTGTGGATTTGCAGCCTGCAAACATTCATAATGGGGATTAGATCTGATTTAAGCACCTGATTTGACAAAAAAATATGTATTGCTGGACCAATCCAGATTTTTGTTTCAGACAAGAGAACTAGATATTGTGTGACAGGTCAGCCGTGCAACAGTAACACCTACCCATGTTTGAAAGCAAATAAGGACTTTCTTCACCTGTAATAGGGAATTACACAGTTGCAGTATTGTTCTTCCAAATGCAGAAGTCAGTCAACTAAGAGACGACTTAGGAATTGCAATGTTCTAGCAGGTGTCCCTGCTGGCAGACTTTCTACTGTCTTGGGTACTCCTGGACCAACCCTTTGTCTTGATTATCTGCAGACTGCCTAAGCTATCCATTACTGGCAAGCTGATGACAAGCAGGTAGTCTGGGATAGGGGAGATCTGGGATCTGACTCATGAAATTCCCATGCTCTGGCTAGTCATTTATTCTAGTGTTAGAAGACTATTGAAGATTTGATTTAGCTTTAAATTTTTTTGAAGACTCTGATACCTTGTGCCCGCTTTGTTTTGCTATGAATACTTTCACGATGGGCGAAGCAATAAAGAATCACAGCCTCTGTCTGTCCTGGTTAGGAACACGCAGAAAAACCATGATGTTCAGCAAACAATAATAAGTACATTCCTTGTCTTCTTGTATATCTGGTTCAGCCCTCTCAGGGGCAGGGGGGCGGGGGACGGGGGGGACGGTCACCAACACAAAGCATTGCTTTTTTAAACACATGTTCATATCTTCGTTTCTTTTTTTCTTTCAGAGGTATAACAACAGATGTAACCAATTTTAGGGATAAAATTAACAACTCCACAGTATCACTTTCTTCCAAATTCATAGACAAGTCCACAGCATAAAATAATGCTGATTCTGTTGATCTATGTATAGATTCCTTGCTCACTTAGTTATAAAGAGCAGAAGTTGGGTCAGAGAAGAGGAGAATTAGGGAAATAATTCAATACTGAATTGGAAATGCTGGCTGAATAGCAGAGACAGATTGGATTTAAAATGTTATCCTACAGTTGCTGCTATCCTAGATGGCTTTAGGAGGCATTTGCCTGTTCTTTGAGAAGAAACTGGTGCCCTCAGTTGCAGAACTCAGAGCTTTCCTGAGAGAAGAACTTTGCCTCATGTTAGCAAAAACGGTGACATGGATCCATACAAAAAGAAGACATTCGCATTAGCTATAGATTCTTTTTCCATTTCCCCCTGTCCCAGCCTGTGTGTTTGCCATCACTCTGGAGCACAGAGCAGGGATTGCTCTTAGGGAGGAAGGGATTGTTGCTGGAGTCAGGCACAAGGTATTTCCTGAATTCATTATTTTCAAGTACAAAGTTCTGCAAGCCTGTTGTCTGCTCTGTCAGACAGCAATTTGTTTTCTCAGTATTTGAAATGTCAGATCTCACCATGCAACTAGAAGCTGTGCTTTACAGAAGTTGTGCTTGTGTGCAGCAGTCAAGTATATAAGTACATAAATATTTTAGAAAAATTAAAATATATTACAGTCACATGTGGGAATATTGTAGTTCCATAACTACATGCTAATGAACATGATGTGTTGTCATTTAATTATAAAACACCCATTAATTCTTACTCAGTTCTCACAGTGTATGAAATAACAGTCCTGGGTTTCATCTTTCCAAAAAAGACAGATCAAATAGGAAATGACATTTTTGGCTAATTATTTTCCAATCTAACTCATTGAGTATATTTTTCTATTACACACACAAACTTTAATTACTAATTGGATTTATTTAACACTTTTCATTCTCAAAGCACTGCACAAATAATGAATCTTCTCAACACTATTATTACTGATTAATATACATTATTATTGTTTACTACTACTAAACTCTTTATTTACAGATGGTGGAACATTTGTAACCATTTTAGGGGCTATCCTCTGGAGTAAACAGAAGACAGCAGGCTATAAAGACTTTTCCCCATTTGTGCATCAGTGTTTAAAAGCCTGTTCACTAGCTCTGCATCAAGTTAAATACTCAGTGTCTGAACACCTTCACATTCAAATCTGCTGCTCATCTATGCCATGTTCAGCCTCACTGGCAAGGGTCAGCAGATAAATGTAATCTAGTCTTAAACTTCCCTGATTAAATAAGGAATAACGAACAGTTCCCAAATTAGCTGTAGTGGATCCTTCCAGGGCACCAGTGGTACTGAAGCGGTCTGTTATTCTCAGCCCTTTTACAATCTTAAAACCTACCTGATGACCCAATTTTTCATTGTTTTTCACTAGACATGATCCTACTTACTGCCTTTGAAATCTTAGTGACTGGTGGCAAGATGTTCACAGAAAAGGGGTTCTTCATTTGGCCAGGGCCCTTAGTTATTGCCCCCCAGTTAGCATCGCATGATTTTCACATTACATCTCAAAAGGTTTGGGTTTTTGCAGTTAAGGACTTGCTTAAATTTGCATTAAGACATTTATCTCCAAATTAAAACTTAAATTCATCTTGAAGTCAAACATCAAGTCCCTTCCTTCTCTACCTCAAAGCTAGTTTAGTATCTCTGGAAATTACAAGATCCCATTTTCCACAAAAGGAGGTACAACGTGGGCAGTGGGATAGCAAGCTTCCCCAGACTGCCCCGTGGGTTTACTTCAATCCTGCTCTTGGAGGTTTGCCTTCAAAAAGGAACGAGTATGCAATTCTTCTCTTTTTTAATTCTCTGCAGAGCATATGAGTAAGGGTGACAACTGAGACAGTGGCCTCTGTAACTACAACAAACACAGGGCTGAGACCAGCATCTCATTTCACATTACCAACAAACAGCCATTGAATGCTGACAAATTTGTTCACTTCCTGCTAGCTACTATGACTTTAGACAGTAATATCAGATTAGAAATCGCATATGTTTTGGGGAGATAAGGATTTTTTAAATCCCTTGCGGATGGAATAAAGACATGTCAACATCATTCATGCCTTTATAGACTACATTCTCACCTTAAAATCTTAAGCATTATAAGCAGTGAGACAATTTACCAGATGTAAAATAAGTGAAAACTGAACTCTCAGAAATCATGTCACTTTTGCTGAAGTTACTTGCGAAATCTATGAAAAGCAAAAGCATAGGCAAGCAGGCCACAGAGGCAGAAGTTGATTAAAAATTATTTATCTTACAGCAATGTAGTTCAATCAACCCTTTCATTAGCCATGAAGAAGATAAAGGATATAGCCCTATCTTCCAGAACTCAGGGCATGGAAATAAGGCCAGAGCCTTAAATATATAAGGAGGCATTTGATCTGAAAGATAGATAGATAAGGAGGGTCCACAGACAAACAGACAATACACCAACAAATCTGAACTAATCTCTACAGTGGCATCAGGAATGACAACCATGCAGCAACAACAATAAACCTCACAAAAGTTATTGACAATATGCCCATTTATTTCATTCTAGCCTTCTTCTTACTAAATGATTAAATGTAACATTTCAAAATGATCTTTACTTAATTTTAAATTAACTTTTAAAATCTTGAAAATTAACTAGGGCAAAGAAACACTTGACTCAGCCTGAAGCAGAATGCTCTCAACTTCTTGCTTCACTGAAATCTCTAAATATGTTCCAGTTCAGGTAGACTCTAAATATATTGCCTTCCACCACCAGTTTTCAAATTTCAACAACTCTAAAAAATTTTCTTCAGATTGTTCTTGTCTTATCAGATAAATATTAGTCCCCCAAACTATCTAGTCTTTTGATCCACTTTATAAGGCATAAAACCCAGACATATAATATACGAGTGTGTTTCAAACTAACTAACTGTTTTAATGCAAAATATGTTTCTTCAGGGTGTTGGGATGTTAGAAGAGGCTGGTACAGCTCCTTGGGTGTGGAAAGACCTTTCTGCCTGTGGCGCCCTGCATCACCACATACCCAGGGAATGCCAGTGTCTCAACACCTGTACATCTGTTTTTCTTGCTTGTTTTTAACTAATTGCAGATATGAAATATGGCATGCCATGCCCTATTTACATGCATCGAAGACCTGTCCACAAATACATCAGATAGGGTATCCTAGCCTTTGTAAATCTGGTATCTCCCCATATAGCATGCTTTTCTCATTTCATTTTCACTTCATGAGTTTAATTCATGTCCTGTAGCATGAAGATTATTTCACCAGTAAGAACTGACTGGATTATTTTTTTATGCTGTACAACAGCAGTCATTAATCTTTACTCAGAAAAGGTAGCTCATTTTCCCCTATTTCCATACTTCGAGATTAATTTAATTTCCTTTCATTTGCAATAATGAAAATAAATATCCGTTCTTTATGTATTTCAATTAGCCTTTTATCATGACTGTTGGTCTGCTTTGTATGAAAGACCACAAAATCTAGTATTGAAATACTCTTAATACTATAGCACAGAATTTTCTCTTGCAACTCCCTAATTCTAGTTAAAGTTTCACGATTACTTTTTCCTCCACTGTACCTCAAAAGCAATTTTTCATATTTAAGTTATGTAACCCCATTTTTACTTATAGGTTACAGGGGGGCCTGACTAGACCATATTCTCCATGGCAATAATATTTATGTAATACATGAATACTAGTTCACATTAATATAATCCCTTTCACAGGTTGATAATCACGATTGCTCTTCTCTGATTGCCAGGACACGGATCTGATGCTTTACTTTGCACATTACCAGTTGTTGATTTCTCCAATAGTAAATGAAAATTCACTAGTGCAAAGTTTCTTATACTTTTCTTTCAGCAACAGTGCTAGCATAAACATTTCCCCCCCTTATCCTGCTTGTTCCTGGTATTCATTTTTGCTGGTTATTTTTAACCTGGACCAGTTCCCAGATCTAATTCATTGTATGGCCCCACTAACAGCTATGCTGGCATTGTTGATGGGGTAATGTGGGGAGAAAGAATGGCTGGAGACAAAGAGGGATGCTTAAAGTCGGTGCTGCTACAAAAGAACACATCTGAAAACACAGCTTTAGTTTTACAATGCATCTTCTGTGTTATAAGATGCTGATCTGAATTGAGCTGCAGACCTTGGAGCACAAATTACGAGCCCTTAACGTTCATCTCCCGTTCATCTCCTTTAGATCCGCTACTTGCACCAGCTGCTTCCATTGATACCATACAGCAACAACTTTGTTTGTTGACTGTTGGAGAGCAGTGAATGTTCTTACTACAAGTTAGGCTTTGGCAGACAAGCATTTGCAAGCCGTCCTCTAGTAGTTTGAGGTATTGCTGCCTCCAGGTGTCCTTTTTGCTCTTCTGCCAAAAATGCCTGACTAGCAGAGTGAGCAGAAGGGAATGCTTGAGCCTCAGCTGCTGCAATACAGCGTGTGGTATCTTAGCTCAGCACCTTTTTTCCCACATCTCCTCACTCTCCTGCACCACTAGGGTTACTTTCCAAGCACTCCACCTCCTGACTGTGAGAAACATTTTATTCCCATAGGACAGACTGAGGAGGAGGTTGGAAGGGAAGCTTTTTCATGTGCTTGCAAAGCGCTCTTTCTGTTTCTGCTCTTCTGTATTCCCTTGGCTGCTGTGTCCCCACCCCCTTTCCCAACTCGTTTTGTTTTCAGTGAAGCTGTTTCAGTCCAGATGTATCCCTTTTTCATCTACTGCCTACAGCAAACTTTCATCTCTTCTCCCAGGTGGCCTTCTGTAGTTACCAAGGTGGGGACACCTTGCTTCAGGAAGCAGTGTTCATGATGCGGTACAAGCAAGGAAAGTGAACTTGAGTCGTAGTGTCAAACTCTGCAAGGATACAGCAGAGGCATGGGCAGATGTCCTCTTGCTGCCTCCGCTGAGACGGTCTATGAGCAGGGAGAGGCTAGGCGGTGGAGGGAATGTGGTTAGCTGGGGAAAGTAACATCAGAAATCTGTGCAGCAAGATTCACTACAGTTAATCTCTAAAATCCCTTAAATTATTGCTTGCATAGGAAAAGTTTAAAAATTCATTTTCTTCATGTTCCTCCATTCTGTTACTGATCCAGAGTCAAGAGGTTTGTGGTCAGGATGATAAATAAGGAGGCACAGCCCATTGCTGTTTCCATGTTAATGGCATTTGTGACACATCCCAAGTTATGACTCTGCTAGAAGAAAGTGTCTTGCAACCAGAGTTACTTGGGTGGAGCCTTTAGCTAAACAAAAGCTGAAAAACAGCCCATCAATGCTTTCTCTTGATGATCTAAAGTTATAATCTTATTATGAAAATTAACCTTAGGAAGGCATCAAGGAATTCCCAGATGAGGACTGTTGCTAGGGTCTTACACGGTTTCGCAGTTGTAGGCTGCGGTTTGTAATAACCCATTTGCTACTGTTGATTATATCATATTTAATAGATAGTACTCTATAAACTCCGATGTTATTTGTAACACAGTTGCTACCTGACTTTCACTGTCATGCTTTCTAAACCCTTTCCTCAGTATACCTTTAGACAACCCAGGGTATGTCTGCAGAGTCTTCTTCCAATAGACTTAGGATTACATGGCCTGTGCCCTTAGACCAGCAGTCACCTCGCTGACACCTCAGCAGGATATTTTAGCTCAGGTTAAGCATTGCCCCAACAGGGTTTCCCATTAGCTCAGGGCCGAGACAAAGTGAGCTCATGTCAGCATGATAAAAAAATCATGTGAAAATACCTGCAGGTATCCCTTAGGGGTATTCACAGCAGCTGCCCCACTAATCGAGGAACACTGGGGGACCCGAGGAAATTCTAAACGCCCACCCAGAAGAAGGGCTGCAACACATTTCCCCCTTACTCTCCCTCTGCTCTCTTCCGTGCCAGGTGGGCGTCAGTCCCTGCCCCTCTTGGTTTTACTGTGAAACTGGAACTCATTGGCTAAGCAGCTGAAGAACACCGCCACTAATTTATAAAGGGTTGTTAAAGAAGGATGAACTGCATTTTATCTAAGAGAAACATATCCCAAGGAATTAAAGAAAAATACGAGAACATTTTTCTCTCTGCTGAGAGCTGCAGAGTTAACTTTTCTCAACAGCACTTCTCACTGCCTGGGTAGGGCTACTTGAACAGTTTAGTTGATAACAAAAAAGTTTAAGCCTTCACTGCCTCACTTCATTTGCCATTAAAACTCCCCTAAACGATGACGGGTGTTTCATTTTCATCTCTATCTGTTTGCGACACTTATTGTTGCGGTGCTGAGGGCAGCAGGACCTGAGGGTGCCGAGAACACTCAGCAATACCCAGGACCTGGAGCTTGCGTTTAAGCTGCAGCTCCCTGCCAGCTGGAGACACATTTAACATTCCCTGCATGACTTCAGCAGTTCAGCCGCTTTCCCACATTCCACAGCTGGCCTCCCACCACCGTTCAGCCTGCAAGCACACACCACACCGGGGTCATATTCTTGCCATCAATTCTCAAGTAGAACTTGCTAGTGAAAGCACCGGAGACGACTGCTTAAAATGTGATGGCACCATAAGGCTTGAACATCCTGGCGCCTCTGAAGTGGCAAGGCTACATATAAAAAAGTACTTTCCATTTGCTCTTGGGCTCCTCTGTGTTTTATAAAAGGTCTGCATATCTTGGGAGCCACAAAATGGTTGGGTGGCAACCCTGTAAAGTCCCAGAACAAACCCTTACTACTATGAGTAATCCCCGTGCTTTACAACAGGACACATTTGGACAGAAAGTCCTTCAGGACTGCGTCCATGGAGGTTTATTGTTAACAGTCCTTTTTTCTGACTGCAAATTCATGTTGCTTCACATGCACACAACATCCATTTTTGTCCTTGTGCAGAAGTTAAAAAAGGAAGCATGGAGTCTGGTGATGTTAATTTTTAATACCATAATTATCTTAATAGGTTACAGTGGTTTGTATTATGTCTACAAGCTGAACCAGCTCGTGCCGTTTTTGTCATGGGTTTTGTGTCACGAAAAAATCAACAACAACAAATTTCTGGAAGAATTTACGAAGACATGGAAATTCAGTAAACAGTGAGACATTACGACAGCAATATTCTGGCAATACATACCTAGAATTTATCATAAAAAACCCCTCCAAAACTATTCAAACAATTTATAGGTTAAGCGTCAAGATTTCACGGGGACAATGACTAGGTGGGAAACCTATCATATGATTTCTATCTGGATTCCTCATTTATCTAATTCAAATCACATCAGTGGCTAGGGACTGTGCAAATAAAGAATAGCTGCACAAAATTAAACCTGAACATCTGGGCAGAAAAGTCTACAAATGCTTTTTAGTTTTCCCTGGAAACAGTGAATGAGACTGAGTGAATGTATCACTGACTTTCTGGTTTACAACATGGGACCATCAGTTCCACTGAAATAATGATTTGTGTAGCTGAAGTGAGCTTGATGTGGATGTATATCAATTGGGTGTTTCAAGTCTACTGAGATAAGCATAATAGCTGTGAAACTGCTTCATGGATATGGACTGGGGACCAACACAGTGCTTGGGCATTACTCATGTATCACTTTAGGCCTATTTTGGGACATAAATAGGACCTCATCTTTGTGTAGCACCTTACACTGACATGATTTGAATCCAAAAGTATACCAGATGCAGTTTGTTTGTTGTTTATGTTTTGATAACTGTTTTTAACACTTACTTTACTAATGTTTGAGTGAATGCCATAATTCAACCAGCCATATTATCATTATAACATAAAGACACACATTTTGAAATATCAGGTAATGTTTTCTTGCTTACTTTGTAAAGCTAATTTAAGTCAAAGTTGAAAGAAAAGTATCACTCAAATAAGATGCTACCTTCCCTTCACAATTAAAAATAATAATCAGAGAAACACGTTTTGTACAAACTATTTTCTAAAAACTCACTTGGAGCAAAGTCCCGGTTTATAAGTTAACATAATAAAATACAGTCTAGCTAAACCTAGCTAATACAAATTTATCGTGGAAGCAGTGACAACCCTTATCTGCACAGGGATGGCTGGCAGCAGTACACAGAGGGAATAGCTACAAATGCATGCCATTAGGTATTATTAAACTAAAACTCTGCTGCCAGTGAGAAGGTAGATTTATATTAGTAGACATTAAAATTTTATTAAGACAGAATTATTTACAGCCATAAGACATGCACAGTAGTGCAATATTCTTACAGCCTTAAAGTAAATGCAATAATTGCAATTGAGAGTGAACGTTAACTGTAATGGCTTTCAGAGTTTCTCTCTTTATTCATTAGGCATAAGCCCATTCAAACTGGTGGAAATACTGGTGAAGTTACCCTTAGATAATCAACAAACAATTTCCCCACCTAAGCTAGCAGGCAAGCCTCTCTAGTCCACACGGGTCACAGCTGTGACTTCACTGATTCACAGCAGCCATATGCCTTTAGGTTTAGCATTTCCCTTTACTCTCCTCACCCTACAATTCTTGCATGCCTAAATACCAGCCACCACCTAAACTCAGAGCATCCCCATAGGGTGCTTGTTTCCAGCCTACAGGCACAAAGCTGTGTACCAAGTGCGTTTAGCAAACGGTGAATTCCGCTCATAGCCTACGCAGTTACTATCCATTGATTTACGTACTTAAAAGCACCAACATATTTGACTTTGCAAGCCAGGGACTTCCTTTGGATTCCCAGGGCATACAAACGCCATCTTAATTTAAAAGCAAGAACTCATTAGATATTGAAAGAACTTTTTTGTATTAAAATTATGAGGGAACGTACGGGCAGTAGGTGGCCGTGTAATATCAATTGCATCCAGCAGAAAGGTGTAATTCAAAGGATTGTAGTTTGAGAAAATGTATTTCAAAGGTAATAAAGTTGTGGTACATTCACAGACAAAAAGACTTCTTGATGGGGCGGCTTGGCAGAGCACTTTCTAACAGTATTAGCAAACATGCTGCAGGATTGCTAATGAAATTGTTTCTCTCTCACGCAAAAGCCCATACACTGTTCCTAAATTTGGTATTTTTAAAGCACCAATACTGGTGTGTCACTATTCTGCAGCTGAATATGCATCCAGACAAACAAGATGTCATTTTTTCAAAACTGAAGAAATTACTACAGAATAGACACCACTGAGGGACTGAGGGTCTCACAGCATAAAAATGATGATTATTCCTCTTGCTATCAGCTCTAGTATAAAGTAGAATATAATTATTCTATCATAACTGTAATAAACTGCAATTTCAGACAATAGCATGAATAATTTTTGGTCAATGAGCAGCAAAAACTGGTCAGTGAAAGTGAAGAGAATGTATAGTTTAAACATTTTAAGTCCACAAATAGTACAAAAACCTGTTTTAATCTCTGATGAGTGAGTGTTGTTATTAACTAAAATTGCACAGGATTAGTATTATTCCTACAGAAAGCAAAGGTCAAGAGGTCTTGATTAAAAAAAAATATTTAAAAGAAAGCATTGTCTTATTTGAAGCATTTATGTTTATAATTTGTTCATAAGCTTTGAACTGTTCTTCTCTTCTGGATGCTGATGAAAGTTCAGAGTGTTTTTCATATACTACACAATTAGCATTCATCTTTCTGCAGTGTCATCAACTGCATACAGCCTAGTTATTTGTCCTAGATTTAAACTAGTCATATACTGCACATTTAAATTCATATCCTACATTAACTTCCATTTTTATATACAGCCATTAATATTAACAGTGTTTAATTTAAAATGTTCATTCAGGTATAGTCTCTACATAAAAATAAACAGCTTAATAGAAAGTGAGTGCAGCAAGTTAATGAAATAATATTAGTTACAAGAACTATTATGATTTATATATATGCAAAAGTGGTATCCAAAATAATCTCTTTTAAAATAAAAATTAAAAATAACTAGAAAAAAAATGAAATTATATAGGTGATTCTGGAAATTCCTACTGCTGTAATGTGAAACACAAGTATTTTGGAGACTATTGAAATGCCAAACTGCAGTTCCAATTCAGATCATCCACTTTCAAAGTCTACTAACTGGCTTGTTGCTTTAGCTTTCCTGTATTCCTTCAGCAATCTGTGTTTGCTTTCCTTGGGTTACTAGACCAAAGCAAGGATGAGTATATAGATGGTTATTACTCACAGAAATAAGGGTGCACAAAATGAATCAAAATTAATTTTGCAATATGTTAAATAACTATTAGTCTGTACTTGCAACTACCAAATTCAGGTACACATTCATATGTCAGAATTTAGTTAATGTTTTGCTATGCCTTTAGCATTACTTTATATATCTAATTTACTACTTTAGCTGTATAGGTGAAAATGCAGTTATGCTCCTTGATGCACTCAGCTCCCATGGGATAGAATTACAAGTGAATGTTCTCTATTCCTGTTTATGTTTTAAGTTCCAAGAATTACTATCATATGAGTACAATGGAAGTCTTTTTAGCAGTATGCTGACATGAAAGAAAAGTTCAGCTATGTTGTTTAATTGTGTATACCCCAGTGCTAGGCAACTCTCCAAACCTTACTGTAAACATTGTTTAAGGTTCATCCAGATCAGCGTGATAATGAAGCTTATGCTGTTTACGCTTAGCTTTAAATGACAATTGCTTTTCTTTATGGTTTTATATTTAACTGTACTGAAGCACAGTTAGAGACATCATACCGGGCTGACCTTTTTCTTTTACAGAATGATGCGTTGTCCTCTAAAGCCCTGGTCTAATACTCTGTTTACATCATGTCATTTTCTGAACAGAGAACTGCTCTGTTACCTTTTGTTAGCTTGTTTGGATAACATATTCATCACAGCCTAACAAATGGCAATATTAGATTAATAAGAAAAAAAAGTGCATATTCAACAAATATGTTGTTGAATATTTGAATAGAGCCAAAAGCACTTAATAGGTCCACAAACTGTACGGTTACTCTGAAAATATCATTCATGTTCTAACAAGTATGTATGCACATAATAATGTAAAACCAGCACCATGAACTCAAATGTATAACCATTATGAAGTTATTTTTGTTAACGTAAATACATCTTCCACTACAAAAACATACAGTTGAGGTCAAAAATATAGGACATGTGTGCTCCTTCAATGTTGAGTTGTTATTAGAAGTGCAGACTGAGGGTGTGTAGGCAGACAATTACAAGACAAATACTACATTCTTAAACTTCAGTTCAACATAAGAAGAAAGTTTGTTTATTGTTCAAAGGGCATAATTTACAGTGCTCCAAGTTTCTGTTATATAAGTGCTTCTGTATTTTATGCTCAGCAAGACAGTGAAATTTCACTCAAGAAATGGCCATTAGATTTCATACAAATGCATCATCTTCATGTGAAATCCCGTTTTGGGGATGAGTACTTCAAGATGTGCTTTTTGTAACTGGCTTTTATTTTGCGACATAACAGAACAGCCAGTATAGTATTTCTCCAACCCTAACTATTATGTCTAAAAGCTTCGCAAAGTTCAACATACCTACATTTTTATCAATGTGTTTGTCAGAATCTGGACAATTCAGAGCTATGGTAAAGACAGGCAAAATATTTCAGACTGGATCTGCAGAGGTCAGACAGAACTTCGAATTTTTAATCATGTGAATATTCTTAACTACATGAATAGTTTCAAATGCTGTTCCCATGATCAAGCATTTTAAGAATTGTGACACAGAGATGAAGGTTGTTAAAGCTGATAGAAATTAAGTATTAGCAAAAAATAACACCTCACTTTGTTGGAACTGGGGTGTGTATATATAGTTCATTTGACAATTAGATTAATGTGTTGCTTTGTTCTTTATCAGGTCTCCAACTGACATAAGTCTGACATTATCTCCTTAACTATTGAGCTTTTCCTAATAGTACCCATTACTCACAGGATATTGAATGCACATTATGTAACAAAGTTTTTTTAAAAGTTGTAGTCTATCTTAAACTCAAGGATTATCACACAAAACACTACTACTACCCGGTTTGTTCATACCCTCCCTAAGTCCATTTTCTCTCCTGTGTTTCACTGAGACATGAAAGCCCTCCGTGGCAGTCACACACCTTGTGCAAAGGCTTCCTGACCTGTTTGGAGGGCTGCCAGGGTGCTTCAATAACATATAGAGTAACGACTGATAAGGTAAATCAATTACCAAGTACATCACAGTCTATCTCGTGCAGTAGCAAACCCGGCTTCCAGAGACAACCCTCCTGACCACCTGGGACTCTGTGGCTAGAACCTCAGGTAAAACAACAAATACAAGAAAATCTGCATTGCCCTTACTATTTATTTTATTTCAGATAAACATCCTTTTCTGTTTCCCACAAGAATTTGCTCTCTGCATGTTTGGCTGGATCCTCAGCCATTCCTTACTTTGATCAAAGGCAACAAGAGGGGTCCCCCCAACAATGGGAGCTGTTTAGCCAAAATCATGATCATCCCCTTCCCCACCTGGCACAACAACACTCCAGGCAGGCAGGAGTATCATGGGAAGAAGATGAGATGGATGGAGTCCAATACCCCCATTAAACCTGACCACTATAGGGCTTCAGTTTGTCCTGGGAAAGGATGCAGGAAAGTGAGTGGAGTTGACACTCCAGAAGGTACACCTGCTTGCAAACAAAACAGTTTGTAACTGCAAGCGTCTGGGCTATGAAATGAATAAATGAATAGTCAGGTAATTCTTGTTGATCTTAGATGCACTAATATGGAGAACAAAATTCACCAATTTGGTTTTTGTTTTCAGTAACTTTTCTTTTTTAATAACAGGCCACTGAGGGCATCTTAGTGGATGCTTCTGTGCAGATGCCAATAAGAATTTAGGGATGCTTGCTCCTTCCTTGCTGAAACAAGTCTGTATGTTTGGAAATCAATTGCTTAAGATAAGCAATTCCAAACGTAATTGATGAAAAAAATGTAAAAAGAAATTAAAAATACTTACAAAAGTCAAACATAAAACTATAATAAATGAACTCAAGAAAATAATTCTTATTTCTTAAATAAAAAGCAGGAAATACAAACAAACATATTTAAATTATTTGTGTATTTATGCATCTCTAGAAAAAGAAAACATATATTGTTTACCCAGCATAATGCCCTCTTTTACTAGAAAAATATTTAATTTCAAGTATTTCGAATGTGTAATTTGATTCTCAGTTCTTAGCACATATCAGTCATGGGATACATTCCATAGTTATGAAGTATTACCTTGAGAGATTTCATGCTTCCCAGCACACAGCCCATTTCTGTCCTGGGATGCAAACGTACAATTCTCTTTGAAGTCTATAATAGTCACAAAAGTAGAACATGCTACAGTCTGCAACTGAATTTTTTCTGTATTTAGGGTCAAATTCTACTCAGCGTTACACTTAACTCCATTCCCCTCCAATTTTATTTGGAGGGCTCTAACCGAGAAGAGTTGGTCTCTCATGCCAACACTTAGCGTAATTCAATTAAATGTACATATACGTATACATTCTTGTGAATGTGGGTTTTATAAAACTAAGCAACTTCATATCCATTGTTTTGTGCAACACTAATAGTAGTTCTATTTATAGAACTACTACTATTTAATATAAATGTTTTAATGTAATGATTATACACACTTTCATGTAATTATTTGCGTTTTGCATTACTGCATATCTTAGAAACCTTTCAATTTAAAATTAAATTCAAGATACCTGTATAACTTCAGCACTTAGAATTTTCAAGAAAGGAGACATCAAAAAGAACGCAGAGAAACCTCATCTGTGCTCTGCCAAGTACTCCAGAGCCCATTCTTGAATACTGCATGCAGGCAAAATGCTCACTTAGTGAAGTAAATAAATATTCATTGTGCATTTATTTACTTCTGGTATTACTGGATTTAGTCATATAATTAAAACCATTAAAAGTATTAATTAGAGGACAATACAGTTAATAGAGTTTTAGTTGACACAAGTTTAGCACATCAAGTAAGCTTAATTATGTCCTGTCTACATTTGGAAATTTACCAGAACTACTCTGAAATAACCCCTGATACAGACGTGTAGATATGTGAATATCTATATGGGAATTTATAACACTCAATAATTCCAGTAAAGTATTTCCTTACAAATTCCATTATATTTTTAAGTGTAGACAAGCTCTAAATCTTGTTAGCATCAGTATTCTGCACCTTTGATAGCTTTTACTCTCTGACGCTCCAGTGTGTTTACTTCAGCATCGTCAAACCTTTAAGGCTTCATCCTGGAAAGCAGTAGGAACAGAAGCCTCCTGTATGCATAAAAATTGTATCAGATTAACAGTTTAAAATATAACAACATTTATAAGTAACTCCAGGAGAAGGCAATCACATTTCAGAATAAGAATGCCTCTTCTTGTTTGGCTGGGTTTGAAAGTGGATTGAGCTGTTTTGGACAACGGTACTCTTATTTAAGAAGAAAGCTCTGCTCACTTGAAATTATCTGGGGATAATTATTCCAGAATACCTAATAAATCCTTATGCCTGGCCTTCCACCAGTGCTCGCTGTGCTAGTATTGTGCACAGTGCTTGCACAGCAGTTACTTCTCAAAGATCCCTGCTGTCAGAATAAAGGAACTAGATGCCAAATACCATTCTCAGAGGATCACTGCACATGAGAGATGCAGGATGAAACTATATGCTGCAAAACTCTGAGATTTCATAATTTTTTTAGGGCTAACATCACTAATACAACCAATGATTTAAAGACAAAAGAAAACAAAACCAAAAGCTACAAAAAAGAGACATTAAACCTGAACAAAATAAAGATCTTCTCTTGGTCAGATGTAGTTATGGCTTCAAGATAGCATACTCAAAGTGCAAAATCACTATTTATTATTTCTGATTCCTTCTCCATAAAACTAAAGCCCTTTTTTGGGCTGTGTTGCTCTACAGTGGTAGACTGTGGCAGAAAAATCCACACTCTGTGTTACCCCTTTGTAATACCATGATCTTCACCACCTCCAAAGGCCACAGTACCATTGAGAGTCATTCTGCCCTCTTAAAAAAACATTTTGAATTAAAATACACAAATCACCCCACCTCAGTTACAGGAACTGAAAATTCTATTCTTTGGTGGTGACTTCAGCACTTTAAACC
This sequence comes from Falco cherrug, assembly GCF_023634085.1. Taxonomy (NCBI): domain Eukaryota; kingdom Metazoa; phylum Chordata; class Aves; order Falconiformes; family Falconidae; genus Falco; species Falco cherrug. Next base: position 24,927,089 of record NC_073704.1, on the reverse strand, counting down.
TTCCCTTGGTCTTGCTTTTCCCTCCAAGTGATCTTGACCTGCATAAAAAGCCCACCTCTCCGCCCACCTGAGCAGGCTGGAATGGTATTTCTAGTCCAAACACCAGATCTGCTCAGGCGGCCAGGATGGACCTCAGCCTCTGAGCTGGCTGACACATGACCAGAACAGCGTGCTTGGACACATTAAGTGTTCTGGCATAGTACAAACAGCACAAACGAACAATGAAAACTTTAACATAAGAAAGCACGTCTCTGTATGTGTAAAGCTTAAAGACAAGAAAATATGTTGCTATAAATTCTGAGTTTCACTCTGGCTGCTATACTGTGTAATTTCAACAGAACACTATTTTCCATGCATACTCTTCTAATCTTTTATATTGAGATGGATGCCTTCTGATTTTTTTTTCTGTTTAGCTGCTTTTGCCAGAAGTAGTGTGCGACACGGTATAATGATATTTTGGCTGTTAGGTGGATGCTAACTCCATTTAGTCTTTGCTATACTGTATATTTTCTTGGATTCAGATTCATGCCAGACCTATCAAGATAACAGAATTTCTGAACATATAAAATATCAAAAAGAATAGCAACATCACCACATCACTTAAAGGCTGTGTTCAGGAAGTCCTTGCACTTACTGTAGCTTCAGTGTAATAAGAAAACAGATGTATAACCTACAAAAATAAAAAGAAACGGCAGTCTTCAGTTCTGAGGAGTTTACCTCTATCTACAGTATCACAATACGGCTGCCCCAGTTAAAAGGCGAAGACAACTGCCAAATTTGCCCCATGAGCACCTTTTGTCCCCTCACAATCTATACAAAGCAAGGCCCTTCCCAAAGGTCTTGCCTGTCTGTTCCCCAAACCCCTCCACTGTTTTGTAAATATAACCTTTAATTCTTGCTGAACTTTAGCAGTCCCCAAACAGAGTTCTTGCAGAATACTGCCTTCAGTCTCCCTTTGTTGGAGATGCAACTCCCCATGGATGGCCTGGCAGCTGGAGATGTCTTCTTGTGCCATGCACTGGCACACATGCCACAGCCTCTCCACTGAACTGTGCTTTTTCTCTTTCATTCTTCTCTCTTATCTGTTCTCTACAGCAATTCTCCTCTTGCAAAATTCGTTTTCCTTATATTTTCCCTCTGTTCAGCTTCATAGTTTTCACTTACCTTTTCCTCTTTTCCTATCTCAAATGACAAGACGAGGCTCAAGAGACAGGTCTATGGCCAGCTTTTAAATGCCTGTTTAAGCCACTTTCAGAGATATGCTAATGCCAGGGGACAAAGAAAGCAAAGTGGATCAGCCCCATGGAACTACCTCCCTTCTGTCCAAACCCAGCGCTCCTGAAAGCAGCTGCTCCGGGTCTCCATGTGGGAGTAAGGACTAAGTAGGTAGTTCTTCCAAAGTTGTCTATTGCTTCAGTGAAGACAAGATTACACAAAATTATAGAAACCAGACTACTACTCTGTTGTTATCTCCTTGGTATCCTGAGCCATGCTTTCCCTTCCTCTTTTCCAGATGTTATTCCTATAAGTATCAATTATCAAAAGATTCTCACTAAAACTGCGAAATATTTGTCATTCCCAGACATGGTGCTCAGCTTTCTACTCTCCCAGCTCAGTCTCCTGACATCCTCCAGTAATTAGGCAAGCGGAGATTCTGAGACTTGTATACAACCCTTGATAGCAGCAAGCCTTCTTTCCGCTGTCTCCAAGGGATCCAGAGCAAGTGGCTCCTTAATTCTGCTTTAAGCTATAGGCTGGCATGAACAATAGGCTGGTATGGTCTGGAGATTTTGTAGGTCGTTTAAATTGAAAAATGGGGGCTGTAATGACGTAACTATGGAAATTAATGCTATAATGCTTATTATTGAGATAAAAGATTCTGGTGCATAACTCTTCTGCAAAGACTAGATGCTACGGCCATTTAAATTACAGAACACATGGGTCAAGAGAAGGACCGAGGTCTTAATTTATGAAAAAATCACAGCTAGTGCCCATTTTATGCATGAATGCCTTCATTATACAGACAGCAAGCAAGAATATTTCATAAAAAATACACGCACATGCACACTTCACTAGATTGCCCAATATCTAAGTTACCTGAAGCACAGGCTGTCCTGCAAAGTAGATACCACACTGTCAAAAATCTAAGAATAACAATAACTAGTCAGTCAAGGAAACTGAATCAATAGTGGATGTTTTCTAACAGCTGGTAGGTAAATCTAAACTAAACTACATATCCAACACATTTTTAAAATGTGCATATGCAAGTATTAGCAACCACCACCACAGCACAGGGATCCGCAGCATCCTCCCTGGATGACAAAAGCAGTTGGGTGAGATGCAGCACACTTCCCATCAATAAGAAAGATGCAATACACTTGGGAAGATAACACTCAGATAAATCCCTGCTCTTAAAAAGGGGTGCTGCAGAAATGCCAAGAGTTCTGTTGTTCAACCTATATATGTTTCTAAATCTCATATAAATATCAGTAAAGGAGGAGCCATTTACACTAACCTTGACAGAGCTGAATGAATTGTAAGTAAGCATGGAAAATGACCCATTATATTTCATACGAGTAAAAACAAAAAAGTATTTATTATTCATTTGTTCATCACTCAATTATTCATCTGACATGGAATTCCACTTTCAGTTTTAAAAGTAGGGAAGTGGTAGAAGATATAAAATATGCATAGTTGCTTTTCTGACTCTTTTGGGGCAACATGGCAAAGTAAACTTCTGTCATTCTTCTTTCATTTTACCACACTTTTTTGTTATTTCCCCCAGAAAGATGCATGGCTACTTGGTATGTAAGTGTGAGATGCTGGACAACACTCCTCCCTAGTCCCAGGCCCTCAACTAAAGAAAGGTCCAAGAATAGCATTTAAAATTCCTAACAGCAGAAACACCCCCAGTGCACAAATATATCTTAATTTCTTCCCAATTCTGTATTTTTGTTGAAATCTTCACTTCTATTTATGTTCAGATAGCCCAGTCACCATCAAGGTAAACACTCCAGGATAAAGAAGGAAATAAAGTAGTGTTTAATTAGAAAATTTCTTTTCTGTAATAATGACTTGGAGTGATACTGCTGCTGCCTCTGCAACTTTCTGGCCATGAGGAATTCATCTTAAGGTCAACTTAATCCTGTCTTAGGTCCCTAAATATATAAATTCTGGCACCTAACAGAAACGTGATTTTCAGAATTAATGAACAACCACGATCACATTATTTAGCGATGTAAAAATGAACTGACATTTGGTGGATTTTACATGTTTTTCTCATCATCAATCTGGCTGGCAACTATAGCTGTGATTTTTTTTTATTTTTTTTTTTTAAGATCTAGTAAAAGCAGCATCTTTAAAATTAACTTCAGGGTTTCAGAACATGAGAGCTTCCTGTTATTATACCTGCCATGGAAAATCCTTAGAAAATATGGGGGAGAGAGTATATAATAGACACTAGAAAAAAGTGCTAATAAAAGCAGAGCCAGCTAAAGAAGCTGGGTGGGTGGGTTTGGAAGCCCTTAACATAGCCATAGCTTCTGCAGCTGATGAACTTCCTGTAATTTGGAAGAAAAGTCACTTGAGATACAGCAGAACTGTCAGTGAAAAGCAACAGGAACATGCTAATTCTTCCTATGTTTTCTACTAGAAAGTCAGAACACTGCCTTCTACAGTACTGTCTGCTGCTCCTCTGAATAATGTCTGCTTGGAAAGAAACAAGACTTAATTTGGGGTTAATTATTGTTTTATTTAATTTTTAATCCATGTTCGGGACAAAAACTTATCAACAAATTCAGATTTGATGCAGGAACAAGAAATGTCAGCCTAAAGAAGTGGTTTGGTATGAGAATGCATACATCTGTCACGATTTACAGCAGTTTTGTAGCACTATAATGTTCTGCCAGGAGGAAAACAAATAGACAAACCTAAAACCTTAAATTTTAAGCAGCTTAAACAAGACTTTTGCTAAAATGGGATAAGGGAATTTGCATGATAAAGAGATTATTGAAATGTCATTTACATATTTGTAGAATGCGTGTTCTATTAAATAGAAAAAGAGAATTCCTTCTACACCTTTCCTTTCCAAATAGCGTATCACAGCTTACAATGATGAAACACAGAAGGAACAGTAACAGTTACTTTAGAGCCTCTTACACTGATGGCATGGTGATGGTGCTTACAGAATCACACACCACCGGTTTGGTAAAGACATCTGGAGGCCATGCAGTCCAACTTCCCTCCAAGAGCAGGTTCAACTAGATCAGGTTCCTCAGGACCTTGTTCAGTTGAGTCTTCACGCTCTCCAAGAGATCCAGAACCTCTCTTGGCACCTGTTCAGGTGCTTACCCACTCTTACAGTGAAAAAAAAATTATTCATCCCTAATTACAATTTTCTTATGTCCAGCTTGTATCTGTTGTGTTGCATCCTATTGCCTATACGCTTCTATGATAAAACTACCAGATCTGTAGACAAGGGGAGAGCAGTGAATGTCATTCACACTGATTTTAGCCAGGACTTTGACATTGTGTCCCACTATATTCTTGGACCCAAGGTAAAGACATTATAGTCTGGATGAGTGGAAAACTAGATTAGAATGAAACTAACAGGATGGTCAGGCTCAGAGAATCACAGTTAATGGGTTATACTCTGCCTGGAGGCCAGTACCAAGTGGAGCACTACAAAGGTCTATCCTGCTACTGGTATTTTTAACATTTTTATATCAAAGAAGTGCAAAGTTTTGCATCTGGGAAGGAAGACTCCCTTGCAATGATATAAACAGGGGACTGACTGGCTGGGGAACAGCTCTGCTGGAACAGCACTGGGGGGGGGGCGGGGGGGGGGGGGGGGCAGACAGCAAGCCAGGCATAAGCCAGCAGCATGCTCTGGCAGTAAGGTATGCCTCCTGGGCTTCATTTGGGTGAGGGAAGTGACTATCCCCCCATTTGATAGACCCCCATGTACAACACTACACGCAGCAGCATGGGGCCCCCAGTAACAGACAGACATTGATAAGCTGGAGCAAGTTCAGTGGAGGACCATCAAGACGGCTGGGGGCTGGCTCACACGCTCTGTGAAAAGCTGAAGGAACCAGGCTTGTTCAGCCTGGAAAGAAGGCTTTGGCGGGATGTAACAGCAGCTTTTTATTTCTAGAATGAACACCTCTGAGGAGGTTAGCAAGGAGAAGGAGTCATGTTCTTACAGTGGTGCATGGTATGACAATGAGTGTTAAGTTGAAACAAGAGAGTCTCAGACTGGAAATAAGGGGTGAAAAAATCTCCATGAGGACAGCCAGCATTGGAACAGGTTGTGCAGAGAGGCTGTGCACCTCCATCCTTGGAGGCTTTCAAGACCAGACTGAGCAACCTGTTCTGATCTTCCATGTGAGCCTGCTTTGAGCAGAAAGTTAGATCAGAGAGCTCCTGAAGTCTCTTCCAACTTGAATTATTCTGTGATCCTATCCTAGAGCACCTCCAAGAAGTGTCTGGGTCCACCTTGTCTATACATGCTCATTTGGTACATTTAGACAGCAAGTAGATCTCCCCTTAGCCTTCTGTTCTTAAAAGTTAAATGAAGCCACTTGTAGGACATGGAAATAAAGCAGGGAAATACACACATTCATCGGGGGGGGGGGGGGGGGGGGGGGCGGGGCAGAAATCACCCAAATGCAGATATGGAAAGCACAGAGAACAACCTAAACGTAAGCACTGAGTATATGGTCCTGTAAAAGGCCTAAACAGAGAGAGTAGTGAACTGGGAAAAGGAATTCGGGACTGAGAACAAATGAACTGCTTCTATGATTTGATCCCTGTGTTCAGAGAAACGGGAGTTTGACTATTCTTTTTCAGTAATTCAGCTACACCAAAGAAGCAGCTAAGTATCAACATTTCTTCATTCTACCTGGCACAATAAGAATCTGAGTTTTTTGGATAACTGACTGGATCAGAAGACGCAGGAGGCATTCTAGAGTCTTTGCCCCAGTTAACAGAGATGCTTCCCCCTCCAAAACGTCCCTATGTATTCTCCTCACTTTAACATGCAATTGTCAAAAGCAAATGGTCACTAATCAGAAAAGCTACCCAGAGGAAACCAGAAGGTCACAGGCACTATTCATGAAATTCAAAGTTTATATCATAAACCCTTCTTAAATGTTTTTTCTAGGAGACAGAATGTTTTAGCTAGTACTTTTCCAAATGAGTCACTAACACCCTTGTCTTAATTCTGCAGCTGCTGCTAATTTGAAGTGCCAGCCTTCTCCCCTCTTTCCCCAGAATGAAATAAAATATCAATGTTGCACTGTGCTGAAAATGGAAAGTTAGATGTAACACTATACTACAAGGCCTCTGGAAGTCCCATTTACATTTGATTCTTTCTTTCCTCCTAGGCCTATACCTAACTTAAGCCCTCTCAGCAAGTTACTTCACACTTTCTTCCACACTCATTGGTTACAAGAATGAAAGACAGATTCAAATTGGGGTTTTAACACTTTGTGCACCAACATCTAACGCAATTTAAAACAGTAACAGAGAAAACAGTCATAGAAGAATGATGCTAGCTGTTATCTGCATTTGTATGCCATCAACAGGTTTTGGTAACCTAACAGCTCTGTTCTATCTTCCTTTGGCTTGGATCTTTTGCCCTCTTGGGCAAGGACATGGAAAACCTTTTATTTAGAAAAGTTAAGCACCACCCTTTTGTTGTACAAAAGTGAGACCCAAGAGGGTGTACTTTTCTCAGAGTCAACTTCACCCACAATTACACAAATCTCAAACTCCTTAAGTGCCTCATTAGTTGCTCCACTGTAGAAAAGTATTACAGTTGGGGTTTGGGGGGGTCAGCTTTCAGCCAGACTGGTTTCTTGATTCAGCTTACTGATCGATCATACAAATGCTCGTGCCAGCATAGAGGCAGGGACAGGAATGAGTTGCTGGGGGCAATGGGGAAAGACAAGACTGCCCTTTTTGGCTGCTGTGCATAGTTATGTAAAATTAAAGTGATTATGTAGCTATGGCCTGAGGGGTAGAAGAGGTCACAGATACTACGGCAGCCTATAAACTGCTATAGAAATTGTGTCAGTGTGTGTTGCCAAGAGACAAGCAAGGGAATTCTGTTCTTAACCTGTAGTAAAAATCCACAAAGTAAAGCCCATTCGCTCTACGTCTCTACAGAAGATCAATACTTTCCTCCCAATGCTCAAGAGTCACAAAACACTTTGAGTTGCATTTTGCATCAGTAAGCTCGGGTTATCTACCCGGACTGATTCTGAAACACTTTTCACAGGCCTTATGTGTACACTGAGATTTCAGAAATTTAGCTTAAATATAATTTGAAATGTTTTCATCAAGTCAGAGTAACTGAGACTAAATGTATTCCTACAGTTTCAGACCACAAACAGAGCACAGTGGTTTCAAAAGCTACCATGAAACAAGTGAGCCATGGTACCTCACAATACCCATGTCCAAGACCTCATCCTTCCTCAATTCTGAGATAATTCAGCTTAGAACTTAATGAAATTACATTTAAACACAGGTCTCAGTATTTTCAGCTGAGGAAGACTAAGAAAACACATGAAGTCAGATAATAATAATCACCTATTAACCACACAGTAAATACAATCTGAATCTGTTGTGTGCCTGTGTTTTGACTGAAATGAATTAATTCACACAGAACAGATTTTTATCAGCATGTTTTTCAAAAATTTTTCACATCTTTAACAAAGCAGGTGATTTTCCAGTACAAACAGTTGTGATCTGTACTTTGCACAGACCATAGGACATCTATACAATACAACAAAAAATAGTACATAAGTTGTAGCATATTTTGGGCTAAATCTGAGCATATCTCTTCAAAGGACTATTTCTCAAACCAAAAGCGTAATTTCATGAAAAACAATTTATTATTTACACCATCATTATTTGCTGTTCATTATGACTACTTGGAAGACTGAAACTGAAATACATAACTGTACCAAGCTATATTTTCCCGTTTATGATTACACCTTTGTTCAAACTTCTTTACTGCTAGTATACTTCACTTTGCATCAAGTGTCCTTCATTAGAAGCACTGGATTAGTAGCATCAATTACCTTTCTGAGTAAGAGTGATGCATCTACTATCAACACTGACAGCTCAAACTGCTGCTTGGACTTTGAAGCAGCTTAAAAATTGGGTCCAAGATGGTTTTTTTATGTATATCCTAGAGAGATATGTTTCTGAATGGCATTGTCTTATTGGGAAACAGATTTAGAAAGCAATGCTTTACTACATTGTATTATTCCCCATTGCAAAATGTCAATAATTTTATCTATCTTTTCTTTGTTCCTTCAATACGAAGTGTAAGATCCAAAAATTACTCCCAGGAAATTTCATCCTTAAGACTGAGACCTGAAGTTTATGCTCTTAACTAGAAGAAAAATATTTTGAAGTATAGAGTTCCCTTTACAAATAAGGTTAAGAATCTAAACAGCATGCTCAGCTCTGGTTTAAAAGTAATGAGAAAAAACTACCGTCATTACCAAGAGTAACAGTTGAGTTGTGAAAGAAAACATACTTCAAAGAACTGTTTTATACAAAGAAAATTAACTTCTCCCCCCACAAATTTATCGTACACCTTTCATGACTGCCTTGGGATCCTGCGTTGAAGGTAAAGCTAGAAAATACACCAGTACAAATCAGACATATTGTGCAATTCTAGTCTCTACAGCTGCTGCTACCTACTGGATATAAAATTCATAGACATGGTTTTGGACCATACCCAGTGCCTGGGGGTGTTAATAATCAAACACAAAAGGCAAACAGTACTGAATAAATTTTTCAAGGTTTTTTCAAGTCATATATTGGTTTATCACTTTTCTGTAAAAGTCAGTCCCGTAAGACTATCAGACTCAGAATCTGACTTGTATGTCAGCAGTAAAGTTACTACTGAATCAAGAAGAGGGACCAAGATTCCGTTGACGTGTTAAATGAGGCCAATCACACAGTATCAAATTAAGCCCCAAGCACAGTGTACTCTAGGGATGAGTTTAGTCTCAAACTTCTAGAAATTACAATGCTTATAAGAACCTGTCATTTCTACCATTAATGCAGTAGGGGAAATATTTTTTATTTTGTCATTTGCAAATTCAGCTTCTAGTGCATGTGTATTTATACCATTCCTCTCTTTAGAGAGGTTGGATTAAGAGACAAAAGTTGTGGTTTCTTAAAAACTCTTTTTAAAAAATTCCCTAGAAAAAGTACAAAATCAATGCCATTGCTACTTGTCCTTGATTCCAGCGCTCATCACACAATCTATGTCTTGCACTGCCTAACTTTTGATCCTCCAAAGTGAAGATTATGAATAACATGTCATTGCAGATCACCTCCAAATTATGCATGGTCAGTATAACCCAAGTGTGAATCGAGTTTCTAGTAAATAAAATGTCGCTCATCTGAAATGAAATCAAAGGCAAAACTCATGTTAACTTCAATGAAGCCAGCCTTCAAGATGATGATGTTGTGAAGCATTTCTATATTTCATGTACCTTTATCTTCATCGGTTATTTATATAGTCACAATAATGTACATTAACATACACAATACATTAACTTATGTCCTTCTTGACTCCACCAAACAATGCAGTGCTTCCAGCATGGAATATCCAGGTTTAAACCTTCCTGCAGTCACTGCTGCTGACCATCTATCTGGGTACATCCTGCTTCTAATGCAGATTTGTCCATAGTTCTCAAGAGAGGCCCTGAGAGAATGATGCAAAACCAGAGTAATTCAAGGCAAGGAGGATGAACATTTGCAGAGCTTTGTATGAACTTAGTTCAATCCATTTCTAGAAAACCTTCAACTTTTGCATATACAAGAATTATTCGAGTAATGCTTTCTAGAAACACTTTCTGAAGGACAATTTCTAGTTCATAGCAAGCCACCTGAACTAAACTTCAAAAGTTAAAAGGAGCTCTAACTGGGACAAGGAGAGAGACGCCCCACACAAAATAAGCTAGCCTGAACAATTACATTAAAAAATCATTGTGATCAGTGACAAAAAGTCACTAGCCTGTCTGACGGATAGACGCATCCATGCATGCACATGCAAACAGGCATTCCCAGTTTTGGACAGAGATGTTTGGAAGATGAGTAAATGCTCTTTCTAGAGAACATTCTTCAATTCTCCAAATTTTACATCCCTTGAGATTATTTTATACAACTGGAGGGATCACTTCACCATCAGCACTCTCGTGTTTTTCTTAAAATTGGGTAATTTTTATACTTCTTTCCCTTCCACAATGTGGTACACTTTTTGAAGGAATTCTTTGGATAGTTGCACAATAAAATCCCAGCCTGACCAGAATGGGAAAGAACACATTCAAGAGGTTGAGGAGGCTAACAGGATCAGGTAACTGCACAGAGACAAAAAGTTAGCCTGCAGCTAACTGTGCTTTTATTTGGTTTTGTTTTTAATGGATTTCTAAGCCCAGTCAAGAACCAGTGACATCACAATTACGGACAATTAATATAACTTCCCACAACAAGAAGCGTGCAAATTATTTCTATCCAACCTTATAAAGACGCATACTCCATGTAACTGTAGACTTGTCTTTTACTATGTACAGATTTTGCAGTCATAGTGCCTATGGAATAAATACAACTAAGGTCACTAGAATTAGTAATCATTTACTCTGATTAAAATCGGCTCATAAGCTAGTAAAAAATTTTAAAGGGTAATAGACCTCTGCTTGGCACAGAATGTGGTGAGTAAAGGTATTCATCAATAACAAATCATTAGAGTCCTACCACTTCTGCTTTAGAAGCATCTAAACCAGAAGGTTCTATATCAGTCTGTTAACTTCATACACTGACACTAAACTGTGGGTTATCCAGTGTCTCCTAATAAGAAAGTTTGATATCTGTTTTGTTTAACACTGCAGTAAGCTCCCTGTTAACCCATTTCCTACTTACTGTGCCATCAACAGGCTTGGAGAAAAATTAAATGTTCCCATTTAAAAGTTTGCTATCAACAACCTGAAAATAAGTTTTTGACATGGCAGAATCTCCCTGTTCGCTACAAGTTTACATCAATCTATACTCCTGCCTATGAACCTACACAAACTTCTAGAAATATTAGTTCTTTTCATATCTGCCAGGGTACTCATTTTGCAGCTCCCAAATTATACAGTTGGAAGCCCACTCAAAGGTAATTTAGCAAGATTCATGAGATTTCATTTCTGCTGGGTTCTTGTTACCTAATACCACACAAAAGAAATAGAATTTGAGTATCACATAAATATTATCTATTACTATTAAATGCTTGCACATTAAATAAACCATGCTATCTACAGGAAATGTTGCAGATTTCTACTAACTCTCTCATACAAAGAACTTTTCTGTATGATACAGAAACCTATCAGTAAAATTAGTCATATTGTTGCATTACCACCCAAGGAAAACCCAGTAACACACCTAGTTATCACAATTTATTTGTAGATTGTTGTGTGTATCATGTCCCTGAATTCCATCTGATATTTACGTAAAGGAAAACAAAACATAAATTCACTTTTATTTCTTCACTTATTTCTTCACTTGACCAAAGCAAACAGATTAGTGGCCTAGAGATGTATATATATACATTATACATTTGTATTTTTTTATGTGTACTCTGTCTTGTTAAACCTTTCAACACTTCGCCTAGCACAGTCATATTTTACTCCTGGTCAGAGGGGCCTTCAGCATTAGTTAAATGCATACAATCTTAATTAAAATCATTTTCTAAAATGTTGAAATACAGCATATCTTCATTACAAATAAAATATTAAGTAAGGAAATCAAATACAATGGAGTTGAAATTTGAAAAGCAATGTTACAGAAATATTGTTAAAGAAAGTATCTAAATCTTTAGAAACACCCATTGAACTTGGAAAATATTTTTGATGCTCTCTGACACATCATGCAGTGCTGCAGTGTAGGAACTGTCCTAAAACATACATTCATTGGAAGACACAAAAATTTAACAGATACATCAAACACATCATTTGCCAGAACAACTGTAGCAGTCCCAAAAACGCAGGTTTTACAAGTTTCAACTTGAAACCGTTTCAAACTATTTTCATTGCCATAATGATTTTTCATATTAAAAGCCTTAAATCAAATGAACAAAGTAAACACTGGAAGCAGGTGTAAGTCCACGGTTTCACTGATCTCTTTTGATGCTGAGCTCCCTAAGATTAGGGCGAGGGAGGTGCTGAATCACAGCAAACGTTTGTATTTCCTCCCAGAATATATGACTGAACCAGCCTGAACACTTCACGAGTAAGACTGTGAAGATCATAACAGACAAATACAAAATCTGTTTTTAAAATCTGTAACATATTTTGTAGCAAATAAAATAGCTGACCACATCAACATTTTAACCTAAAGAGCCATTAGGAATACATGTGACTTCTAATGAGTATTTCTGAGCTCTCTACAGAAAAATCCATCTTCAAGCAATTCCTGTCATCTCCTAATTATCGATTTGCAGTTTATTAGTCAGCAGATTTTCCATCATTACTTAAGTAAAGATAAGATGGGAAGCTAAACTTCTAGTTTCAAAATCTCTTACCTCCCCCAGTGCAATCATGTGTCATTACCCATCATACGTTCAGCAAAGGCTATTCAACTCTACTATAATTTGTCTTAAAGATTTCTCCAGAATTACTGAAATAGTTCATGTAGCGGACAGTGTGTTGTGTTAGGGCCCAAAGAACAGAACAGCCGAAAATTATGAATTTAATAATTTTTCTGCATGTTAAGAGAGGATCCATAGCAAGAAGGTTGCTTATATTACTGAATTCTGCATACCCGAATATTGAAACTTACAGTTACCACTCCATTTATCTACACCAAAAAGCCACCTTTTTTCTTTTATTTCTTTTACAAAATCAAGATCTCTGAAAACAGGAAGCCTTCACTAGATCACTGATATTTGATTTCATGTGTGCAGGTCAAATGGCTGTGTGCTTTCTCTGCTGAAACAGAGTAATGTAATTTAAGGCTGTATAATTTTATAGCAAAGACTGCAAGATGTTTTGAAGATGTCATTGACTGTAATACAAATCAATATTAAATTATCTGTACAGGAAACGTTTTCAAAAGATGGTCCATCAGGCTTTCTCATAGGATCATGGATTTCTAGGATCATACTCTAATAACTACAGTAAGCTATTACAGTTTACCTCCCTCTTCAATTATTTACAGGTCGAAAAAGCCAAGTGACATTGCTTTATACATATTCAGTGTTATGGTTTTGGTTCATAACTTACCAATGTCACACAGAATCATGAAGGTGAAAGTTTCTGAACAAAGATATTTTTTCTTTTGAAAATCTTCAGAGTCATACAGCTAAGTGATGCAAAAGGCTGTCCTCTAGGCACTCTACCTTTCTTCAAAATAATGCATTAAAAATATATATCCAAACAGTACTGAAGTGATTACTCTGCAGCATAATCTTTAAATAGCTAGACTGTACTATCTAGCCTGATGTCGATTACACATATGAGAGATTAGTCATTTCAAATCACCTCAAGACCTTCATCATATTTCTATCAATTTCTGTATATGTGAAAGCACATTTCAAAGCTTCCTCATTGCTGACTTGTAAAATGTCTCATGACTGTCAAACTGAATTTATTTTTCAGCCAAGCAGCATAAATTACATTTCACAATATAGTAACACAGAACACAATAAAAAGAAGAGCCTATCAAGTGTGCGGATAAAGAGAAGGGAATTCTTGTCCTGTCATTGCCACACAGGCAGGACACTTCCATAGCAAAAGAAAAAAAAAAAAAGAAAAAAAAACAACAAACAAAGCCCAACAACAGCACACACACAAAAAAAACCACACAAAAAAAAAACCCAAAAACACAACACACGATTATGACCTCTAAAAAAAGTTCACACATTGAAGCCTCATATGGGTCTGTTTTGCCTTGCGAGGAGTGACACTGGGGTTGGAGAGGCTTACGCGAGATGTTCCAGACAGCTGATGCAACCACCTCTGCATCTGCCAGTGTGCAGCGTGATGCTTCTAGAGCAGTGGGGCTGGCTGCCCTTACAGACTTGAAGGAGAAAGGGGGGGGGGGGGGGGGGGGGGGCGGAAAGGTGGAGATCCACCACCGCAAGAACTACTGAATCAGTTTTCCCACACACGGCAGCTCCCCGTGGACAACTGGCCGTCAGGAGCTGGACCCTTAACGCCTTTTTAATCCAGTTTGTAAACTGCAAGGCGGCAGCTCACAAAGGTCCAACTCCACAGACAACGAGTACCCAGCCGAGCCCTGCAGCCTGCCCAGCGCCCGCGGTTCAGCGCATTACGGCCATGCCCAGCGCGGCCCCGCCACCCCCGGGACGCCCCGCCACCCCCGGCCCAGCCGGCGCGGCGGGGGACCCGGCCGGGCCCCGACTGCGGGTCGCTCCCAGCGCCCGAGGCGGCTGCGCCCGGTGCCGGCAGCGGGCGCGGGGCCCCACAGCGCTCCGCCGTGCGGCGGGGTGGCCGGGGACGCGGCGGGGAAGGAGGAGACACGCCGAGAGCCCCGGGGAGGAGGAGGGACCGCGGGCGGGGGGAGGCGAGGGGGAAGGAGACAGGTCGCAGCCGGCACGGGCGGCAGCCGGGGAAGGGGTGGGCGCCCGGCGGCTCCCGGGGCGGCGGCGGGCGGCAGGAAGGGGCTGCCGCCTCTTTCCTGTCTCCGTCCCCCGGTGCAACCTGACCGCCTCCCCCGGGCCGTGCCCCGCGTCGCGCAGCCCCCGTCCGGGCTCGGCCCCGGCCCGCCGCCCTGGAGCGGGGCCAGCCGCAGCCCCGCCGCGCCGCCCGGCGTGCCGTACCCTACCTTCGCCTGCAGATACTGGGGGTAGTAGTAGGTGGTGTACTGGGGGTACATCTGCTGTTTCCACACTTTGCCCATGAAGCTGGAAATGTAGCCTGCAGTGCAGGGACGGGGGGGCACTTTGGGGGGCTCCAGCCGCCTCTCCGTCTCTCTCTCCCTCCTGTCTCTTCCTCTCCGGCGGCGGCGGCTGCTGCTGCTGCTGCTCCTCGGCCGAGCCCAGACCTTCCTCCTCCTCCACCCAGAAGCCACACGGAGCGGCGGCGGCGGGGGCAGGCACTCTCGCTCTCTCCCCGGGAGTTCCTGCCAAGTCCCCGCCCGGCCGGGGCCGAGCAGCGGCGGCGGCGGGCCGGCTGGCGGAGCGAGGAGCGCTCGGGGCCGGCGCGGCGGCGGCGGTGCCAGGCAGCGGGGCAGGGCCGGCGGAGGGAGGGAGGGTGGAGGGAGGCGGGAGAGAGGGGGCGAGGGGCGGCGCTTGGCCCCGCCGTGCGAGCCCCGGGCCGGCCCGGGCGGCGGGGCAGCCCCGCGGGGCAGGGGGAGCCTCCGCGGCGGGCAGCGAGCGGCGCCGCTCGGCCGGGGGCCGCTGCGGCGCCGGGAAGGGCAGCGGTGCCCGGCGGGAGCGGAGCGGAGCGGAGAGATGAGCGGGGGGTTCCACGTTCCGGAGGAGGAGGAGGAGGAGGAGGAGGGCTGCAGTGGTCGCATCCGCGCACGGCTCGGCTCTGACCTAATTAGCCGGGTGGTGCTTTGTTATCGCCTCTGCTCTTTGTGCCTCTCGGCGCCGAGCAGTGGTGCGGGCTGTAGGGGAGACGGGGATACAATTTTGGAAAACTACGTTTGGCTTCGGTTCTGCCTGGCGGTGGAGGGTCCATTTATCTGGTAGGAGCAGGAGGCACTGCAGTGCTAAAATCGCCCTACAGAACAGCAACCACAAAACCAGACCAAATTCCCTGTCTGGCCCATCGTACATCCTTAGATTTGTACTTTTTGCCAGCAGTGCCGAGTACACTTCGTTCTTAAGCAGGAACCATTCCCGTTCTAGTCGATAGTAGTTATCATTTTTCCACTTGAATATTTTCTCTCTGAAAGATAATTTCCCAAATGCTAGAGGTAGGTATCAGCAGCACACTATAATCCACTCTTGTTTGTAAAAAAAAAAAAAAAACAAAACGCTCAGCCCAGTGGGCTTGCCTCTGACAAATGTGTCTCTTCTCCACCCACGGATGAACTGATCCTCAGAGCATTAAAGCAGATGCCATTTCTTTGTCACACTAATCACAAGCATTTTTGACTCTCAGCACTGTTTTATTAATAAAACATACATGTAAGGTCCACCAAAACTCCTCAGTGTACTAGCATCAGCTAAGCTAAAGGTGATAATAGTGGAAAGAAAGATTTCAAAACTTGAGGATTTACAAGCATCCCAGTGCAATAGCAAAGGCAGACTTTGTACAGCCATGAATCCCTGGTGCAGGCTGAGTGATGGGAGGTAACTGCAGATGCTCTTCCAACTTCCAACCGAGCAGAGGACAATTATGCAAATGACATTGCAGCTCTGCTGGCTAGCTGTTAAGATCTCTTCAGAAGTTTTTTTCTGGGGAAGACATTTGTACATGCTTTATGGTCCACACAGATTGAAAGAGTAGTTGCATCTTTAGGGGACAGCTTTTACTCCAGGAAAGAGGCATGGGAGCTCCTGAATTTTGGTTGGGGTTGGGGGGGGGGGGGGGAATTGTTTACATTGATTTGGCTTTTTTTTTTTTTTTTTTGGTTAATGCAGAGCTAGAATGACTATGGATGAACACAGAAAGCACATGCGTTCGTAATATTTTTGTGTCCACAATGGTAACTTTCTGTGGGAGGGACGAAGATTAAAGTTAGAGGAAAAGCTGAGCAGAACAGAAATATCAGGTATTTGAGGGGGTTAAGAATGTGCATCTGGAAAAGCTGAAATGGCCATGGCCAAAATCAGCTGCCTTCTGTTGACTGTACTGGCGTTTACGCAGTGGAAAAAGCATACAGGCTGCACTTATATCTGAAGAATGCAAGGTAATACGGCTCCAGGGTAGTGCATGGTCAGAGGATAGTAGAAATGAAATTTCAGAGCTTTGCGGGGAAATGTGTTGCTACGGCCCAGATACGTGATGGTACTGTTACAGTTTGCTTTGAGAACTGCCAAATTGTGGTCTGAAGTTCATGGTTCAACTACAAAGAATGTGGTGCTGGCCTCTCTTAAGCTGACAGGTTACGGGTACTAGCACACTTAGTTTCTTTCTGAAAAAAAAGCCCAGAACAAGCAAGAAGAAGAAATAAAGACTGGTAGCTAATGGGGGGATTTTGTGGAGATTTGCCTGAGGATAAGGAAAGAATGAGATCTGAAAGAAAACGCATATCATACTGAAGACAGCTAGAAATACAAGAGTGTACCCATCTTCATGTAAACAGCTACTGTGGTTGGTACAAGTAGGTTGTGCAGTCATGAATGGGGAGAGAAGCATCCAGAAGAAAAAAATCTCTAGGAAATGAGGAGAGGGGCCTGTATCATTCCAGCATTTACAACTGCAACAGTCTCCAGCTTAGTTGTGTCAAGTTACTGAGAACGGCTGATGACTGCCAGCAAGACGAGCAGCAATGCACTCTGCCACGACGGTTCCTGAAAGTGATGAAAGAAGAAATCTGGCTAAGACAGTGTTTGATTACAACTGCAACAGCTACAGCTGATCTCCAAGTTCCTTCCCAGTCTCTCCTTGCAGAGGCTTAGAACTTTCCCAAACAAGGTCTTTTGCTCTAAAGCTTAATGTCATCCCCAAACATGTGCCACTGTTAATGTAAGGTTGAAACCGATTTGATTCCATTTGCAACCAGAATATTTTCTAATTAAAGATCTACTTCCATTGGAATATCTGCTCTAATTTGTTTAGCAAAGCTGACATTGCAGAAGGTCAAAATTGATACTTTATAATTAAATTTAAAAAACAAGCCTGCAATTTAATACTACAAACTTTTACAGTGCAGTGATCCCACCAACAATTCATGAGAATTTGCAAATGATGCTCAGTTTTTATTAAAATGAGTTTCAAAAATATAATTATTTTATTTGAATATTTTACATAAGCCTCAGTTACGATAATTTTTTTTTTCATTTTTAAAAATTGTATTGAAGGCATTTACTGTATTCAGAATGAATCAATGAAGAATTCTTAGGGAAAAAAATCTTAAATCAGCATCACTCAGGGCAGTCTCTGCTTTTATCTTTTTAATACATTGAATATTCAGCCAACTTAGTAATATGAGCGCAAGTTGTGCAATACAGACAGGATGGCATTGCAGAAGAAACTTTAAACTGAATGACTAATAACTTTTCATACTGATGGAAATGTTTGTTTTGAATTGCTTATTCTGTGTTCATAGCAAGGGCATACAAACACTTTTAAACTGAAACTACTTGTGCTGTCTGGCGGTACTAACTAAATACAAAGTTAAAAATGCTTCCTTCATTTATGCACTACACAAAGTAGAGGATTAAGAAGGAAGGTAAACATTGAATTCTGTTCTGAAGGCTAGTAGATACCCAACAAAGTAACAAAAAGATTTATTTTTCTTCTTTCAAAGCTGACTTCCTACACATGCACCAGTACAAATCTAGATACTGTGGCTTTGTGGATGTTAGGGAAAGCAGTAATCCATAATTTTGCCCATGGTCATAGATTTCACTGACTATTGATGGAACAATATTAATTTCTACTTCTTTTTTTCTTTTTTTTTTTACATTATTTCCTTATCATAGGTATACTCTCAGTGGTCAGGACTGACTAAAACAGGATGAAAACACAGTTGGGCTACTGCTGCAAAAGCCTGAGAAGCACTGTATGTGCTGCCATGTCAGAGGAGTTTCAGGGCAATTCAGTTAAACCCAGTCAATGGTTGTCCACTGACACAGAGGGTTGGAAGAGAAATCCTGTTTAAACTTTACAGATTAATTTAGACATTAGGAGTTCTACCCTAAGGCAGAAAAAATCAAATGCAATGCAGAATAGGAGGGAAATATATTTAATCCACCTCACCTGAAGAACCAAGCAGACTGCTGTAGTCTGCACCACTTGGGGTCTTTGCACTGGTTTAAACTGAGAGACAGACATGGTTTTGCTGAAATTCTTATTACTTTGACACAGTCAGGAATATTTGAACAAGGATTTTTTTGGGGGGTTAAGATACTAGCTTGAGTCTTGGGAGATCTTTGTCCAATACCAGATCCACCACAGAATGTGGGCAAGAGGGTGAGTGAGGCTGGATTACCCTGTGCCTTACTTCCCCAGTTTGAAAACTGTGTCAAACATTCACTCTCTTCTGTTCTTTGCCTGCCTTGTGCGGTCAGTCTGTAGGCAATGCAAGGCACCACAACCATTTGCTAGGAATCTGCCTAGTGTGATTCACATGAAACAACAAAAATAAATAGAAGCAGCGGCAGCGCATCACCTGTGGATGCTGAGAAGCTAGGTACTGCATCCTGATTCACATACAAACGTTAACAAACCAAAGACCTGGTTTATGCCCCCAAACAGGGTGTTAGGACTACAGAAATGGGACTAGGCTTAAGCTCTCAAACAGTAACTTCTTTGCTCTTCCCCTCACCCCCAACACGCACTGTTCCAATTACTTGCAAAACCTCCTTGTTGTAACCACCCTTAGCCCCATCATATGGCCTTGACTGCTTTGCAACACAAATGAAAGACTCTTCAATTCAGGTCGCAGTAGGCCACACTCTTAAACACAAAGGCTAAATAAACGGGCATTGTTAATGGGCCACCAAGATGAAAAGCACTTGATTGTTTTCATCAATTAAATCAACTCTAGATTTAGTGGCTATTAACCCTTTCAGCAAATTCTTAAATATTTATTTCAGCAGAATTACTACAATTCTGTATTTTTACAGTAGCTCTCCTGGTGTAACAACGCTCCACTGAAACATAGCTGAATGTGGCGTGCCCTTGTTCATCCTTACAGCTGAGCCATATACTGCACTGGCTCAGCTGCTCCCGACAGCTGCGCTCAGTGTGATTCACTTTTGTAGAATCTACAGGGCTATACACTATTCTAAGATTGTCCACTGACATTAACATATAGGAATTTAACATACTTCTGTATCTGGCCTTCCCCTCTCACAAAGCTTCACATGTACCAGGCAATGCTCCCACTATTGTTAATGGATGTCAACAAAAGATGCGGCCAGACTGCTCATAAAAACATTTTCTGTGTTTGCAGCTAAACATATCACCATGAATTTGAGTAGAGTGCCAGCAATAACCTTTTCTTCTTGTTTAGATAGGTCTGAGAGAATCCTTTCCCACATAAGCACTGTATTTTCTGAGTTTTCTATATTCTAGTTTAGTTTACCCTAAGATGTCCAGCTAATGAAGATGACTGCATACTAACAGCAGTGACAGGTTTTTTCGGCATTCTTCGTAAAACCTTTGAGGCACCTCTTTTTGGTCCAGCTCTACAGATCCATTTAGTACGTGTACATTTTATTTAAATGGTCTTCTCACTGATGGCAAAAAAATAGCTGAATTATAGGAGTATGTTCATTCTAAGGTGGAGGTAATTAAGAATCCAGCTTCTTTTCATACATTTTTTTATCAGGAACTTGCATCCTATGCAGTTCCTAACCACCCTGGATCTACCAATACAGTCTTCACTGCGCAAGCAGATGAGCAAGGAAAAGGATAATTGTACCTCTAAAAAATATTGACCAGCTACAGTTCTTTTATTAGGACATTCCTTTCAATGTTCTTATCTCAGTTTTGGGGCAGTTTTTGCCATTCCTTCCCATTCTCCACAAAGAGGTGAGGAAAACACCAACCGCAGCCTGTTTTGGCTGCAGTGCAGTAAGAATTCTTGCAGGTGTCTTTTTACCAGCTTGACCAACCAGCTGTGGTTGGTCCTGATCAAATTCAAACCATTGATTTTAAAATATTTGTGGATAATTCAGAATAAATATTTTTTTTTGCCATGCAAACAAAAATTAAAAGTTTAATTTGCATAGGCAACAGACAGCTTATTTCTACAGACTTCAGGGCCACATTGCACAGTCTTCAAGCATATTGTAAGCAAGTTCTGAATAAAGGGTGAAGGATACATCATTCAGGCTTCTATTCTAAAATGCCCCTAAATTTTCCTATTTTTGGAATAAAACTATTCCCAACTATGAAATGTCAACCTCCCAATCCACACTCAGTTGTATTTTAGGCAAGTTCTGCAGCTTATGAAATATCTAACAAGTCCTTCCAACATCTCAAACTCCTCCTACTCCATCCCTCACCCAGAGCAACAACTCCAGCTGTCACAGAGCCTCTGCGCCCTGTGTGTGCTGTGCGTGTGGGTGAGCGGATTTGATCCCACGCTGCCTGGCCAAATGGCCCAGGCTGAACCCCAGCCACTGGGCTCTCAAGCAGAACACCAGCTTTCTCACCTTTTCTCAGTTACTGATTTGCATGCAACTTTTCAGGCCATCCTACCTATGACACCTCTGCTCCACCATCACCTTTGATTGAAATTGGCCAAAGGCTTCAAAAGTTGTAATGGCATATGGGATGAAGAAGGAGGAGGTGGGAAAGCAAAAGAATTACATGAGTCTTATTTCCTTAGGAAAGCACATAAGTCAAAGAGCATAGCCTCTTTTACCTGTAATCTAGTATACAATATTAGAGTTCTACACTTTTGATGTCCTAAATTTGTAATTTAATAGAACCAGAAGTCATATTAATGAATTTTAAAAAATCCTTTGCCATATGAACCAAACCTTTAAACTATATATATATATATATATCAACAGACACCTATCAGTGCTATTTTTATCTGATTTTCTTTAGACAGAGAAAAAAGTCTTTCTCAGGAAAGGATCACGACTCATTGCCATTTTGGATTATTTCATGTATTTAAGCTTCATTCACAATGTATCACAAACTATTTGTAAATGCTGGACACTCAGACCAGACCCACGCACATGCAAATTAACACAGTGCAACACATCATCAGAACTAAGAGGTGTTGTGTCTCTACTGCATAATTAAAAAAAAAACATTGAAGTGTCATCACCCTTGATCTGCTGTAAAAATGGAAGCTTCCTCCTTGGCTTTGAATCTGTTTCTGACTTCTAGATGAAAAGTCAGATCCTCAGTTGAGCTGGGGTGATTCATTCTAGCTGATGGCCTTCTGTGGAAGCCCCAGCGTTTCCTACTAAAATAGTCCTCAAGTCATGCAACACTGACAAAGCGGAGTCGAGCAACTTCAATTCTTTTTCTCTGTTCAGCACAGAGAGCAATGCTAATGCTGATGTGACTTTGTGGAATTCAGAGCGAGGCCCAGCTGGATGTCCCAGTTACAGTGTCTTTCTTAGGAGATGAAAAGGTTTTTTCTTATTTCTGAAAATCGATACTGGAAAAGTGTCAATCTGATAAACTGAGATTCTTGTGGGTCCATTTTGTGCTGTTTCAAGACACGGCAATTCACATGCTAGTGGGACTAAGAAGACAAACCCTTTATTTATTTAGTTAGAAATGTTAGGATGTTTATATCCTGTCCTTTTACTGCAATGTGATAACATCACGGTATTTTTTTAATTCATCTTCACAACAATTTTTCTGAGCCCATTATTTTGATCCCATTCACAGACACAAAACTGAGATGCAAAGGGACTATACAACTTTCACAAGATCATACAGGACGTACATTTTGTTGCGAATAGCATAAAATTTAAAAATAAAAAAATAAAACCCACACATAAATAATTTTGGATTTTATGGTTCCAAGGCTAGCTCTCCAGTTTTGGGCCGGCTTAATGTTTTTTGTTGTTCCTGAGAGAAACGAGATAATACACCAATAAAAGCTTTGAATTCTCACAGGTATAGTTAACCGGTTTGTATACTTCTTGTTTCCAAAATGATCAGAGTCCCTATCATTCTTCCCTTCCTTAGGATTTCATGCGTGTCAGAAACATTGTAATGCCAAAAAAGGGTTTCAGATAAACACCAAAACATTCACACATTTAAAATACTTCCCAGATCTTGCGTTTCACAACAACTCTTTATAAACCGATGTGTATTTATTTTGCTGGAAAGTTACCCAAATGAAAATACTGCCTCTCCAGTTCTGGTCTCTGGGGCTTTAATCCACTGAGAAACTTTGGAAAGTACTCACTGATCGTGGGATAATATTTCTATCATATGTTAGCGGTATTTATTGCATCGTTTTATGAATTCTGATTCATTTTTGTATAATTTGATGTTTATAAAGCACTGTTGCTTCCATTTTCACTAGGGGAGGCACAAAGACATCAAACCTCCAAACACATGTTCCTAGGGGACCTAAAAACCCGTAAATACCCAAGCCCACGCTGCGCTTTTAGTAATGAAGGGTGTTAATCATTTTTTCTCAGAGGACTGAGAGAATGGCGAGCGCTTTCTAAACCCTGCGACCACCTTTTGGATTTATAGTTTGGGATTTGCATTTTTTTATGCTAGCTGATTAAATATGCTCGGAATTCACCAAGTTTTTGAAGTTTTAGTTTGTTGTCGCTTCCAGCCCATCTGCAGCCTCAGCCTGGCTCCCTCCCCAGCCCGCGGAGCACGAGTGCGGGCGGCAGCAGCCGCAGTGCGGGGTTCTGGGGAGATGGGCGTACGGTTCCGCGGGTGGGTCCCGCCTGCCCGGCAGGAGCAGCAAAGCCGCACGCGGGGAAGCGCTTTTTTTTTTTGTTGTTTTCTCTCCCAGGGAACCCCAGACAAGCCCCGGTTCCCGGAGCGAAGCCCCGCAGGAGATGCCGCTGGGCAGGTGTGCCAGCCGACCCAAGCGCCGGGGCCGCCCGGCCAGCCCCGCGCCTGCCGCGGACACCCGGGCCCGAGCGGCGGCGCAGGGGACAGCCCCGCTCCCGGCCGGCTGCCGCCCCCGCCGAGAGAACGGGCCGCTCACGGCCGCCCCCCCGCCGCGCTGGCGGCCGGGCCGGGCCGGGGAGGGGCGGGTGGGGCCGGCGGAGCACGGCGGGTCACGGCGCCACCTGGCGGCGCGGGGCTCCCGGCCCGCCACGCTGCGCCGCCGCCGCTCCCGCCCCAGGCACGGGGACGCGCCCGAGCGATGCCGCCGCCGCATCCCGCAACGCCCTGCGGCAGCGCTGCGGTTCCCGCACCCCGCGGAGCGCCCTGCGGCAGCGCTGCGGTTCCCGCACCCCGCGGAGCGCCCTGCGGCAGCGCCCGAGCCGCCGGGTGCGGGCAGCGCCCCGCCGTAGCGCTCCCCGCAAGTCCTTCTCGGTTTCGGCCTTTCCCCACCCCGCCGCGCTGGTCGTTACATTAGGGATGAGTTAAAGCTTGTTCCAACGTCATCTCTGCCTGATAAATAACACAAAATGCGCTCTTTTTGTTCTCTGGTCTGTTACCTAAAGAGACGACACACCGTATTGGAAGGTTCCTGACGTATTTGCTGGCTATCAAGCCCTTCTCTCTTTGCATATTTTTTTTGAGATTATTTTACCTGCTGTCGCGGAGCATCACACCTTTCAGAAGTTTCTTTGACCACAGACTGTGCATTTGCTGACAAGCTCTGAACATATTCCCCATCTCAGAATCCAATCAGGTTTTCCAAACACCCACAAAAGAAGTAAAATTAATTAAAAAATTAATAATAAAAAATTTAAAAAATTAGAAGTAAAATTAAAAAGTGAATAATTAAAATAACTAAAACTAATCATCGGTAATAATATATTTACATGAGCATTTAACAGGACTAATGCAGATTCATCATTTACCTTTAATATATCTTTACAAGCTTCTAAGCAGGAATGCAAATTCGTAGTATAATGCACAGATTCTTGTTACCAGTTGTAGCTTCTGCCAAAAAATAAAAAAATTACCAAAAAAAATCTATTTTTAAAATATAGATTCTAAAATTCTTTTGATTTTTTTCTTTTTTTACACTTCTAAACACAATTTTTTCTTTCTTTCCAGTCACAGAACATTCTTAGCAGGATATAGTAAGATAGAGATTTAAAGTAATTTCTCAGTAGGATACTAGAGGCGAAGATACTCTGAAAAGAGCGCATGTCCAATACAGAGTCCTTTTGCAAAACATATATATGCACCAATTCAGCTGGGATCGTGTGGGCGCTTTTGGGGGGCGGGGGGGAGCACAGCATACTTGTAGGCACGGACATCTTCAGCTCAGATAGGGGGGTCTGGGCTAAGACCACGGATTTGAAAGGCCTCCAAACAGGGAGGCGCTTTTTCTATTTTTTTTCAAAACAGAGCAGAATTACAGGGATTACATATTTACATGAAGAATGCTGTTGTTTGACTTCATGTTGAAGCTCAGCCTCTTCCGTTAATGAAGGAGAAGATGCAGCTTCAGTCACAGTTGCTCATAAAGCTCTTCACAGACAAGACCTTGATAATGACCTTTCTTCAGTCTACCGTTCAACTGTGGTATGATTCAAATCCAAAAGTCAATTTTTATGTCTCAATTTTTCCTTCACTTTGTATGTTCAGGAAGCTGAGAACATTGCTTAGGAAAGATCACATCTTCTCACCAGGAAGATCTATTTTATTGCTAAAAAGTAAGCATTACACATTTTTTGACACTGGTAGGTCATTTGGCCTTGGCTTGTGTCTGATGATCCAATTCTTACGAATAGTCCTTTTCATGGGTGTGATGGTCACCTAATTATTTTTACTTCCACAACTGTTTAGATGCTGTTCTCTCTGCCCCTGTTTATGTCCCCATCTCCAATCCTTGCCCTCAACTCCATTCCTATTAGGTTAGTTTAAATCACGGAGGGATCAGAGATATGGGGTCACCTATCCTAAAGTTTTTTAGGTCTTAAAAAAGCAGATGCTTGCAATTTATTAAAAAAGTGAAAGAGGTATCACCTTCATGTGGAAGAACTCCTTAAAGCTTATAAAGAGTTTACTCATAAAGAAGCTGAGGTAGTAGACTTGGGACTCCATCCCTCTGGGAATAGATTGACTACCATGAAGAAAGAGCACAAGATCCCAGCAAGCTGCAGGCTTCTAATTTATGGCCCTAGCCCACACAGGATGGAAAAAAGTGTTGTTTTTTTTCCTTCTGCGTCACTTTGCTATTATATTCTCCTGTGTTGCTATAATGGCTCTCTCCTCCAAGAGGAATACCATTGGGCTCTTCTGCTCCTGGTTCTGGAGTTTGGTTTCTGATAGTTATAGATGAAAAGGTGGGGATGGGGGCAGAGGCTTATTAAGAAAGAACAGTTTTCCCTTGCAGGTTTGTCACCTGTGAATCCTTTCTTTCCCTTTTCACTTAAACATGCTCACAAACATACAACCACCTGAACTGGACCTGACTCTCAGGTGGAGAGATGGAACACTAACTTACCAGGTTATAAAAAGAAGTTGCTATATGTGCTCTCAGATAGGTTATGTAATGATCTTACATTGATGATCAAGTCTTGTCTTACATGCAGAGATAAAAAACATTGCTCTAAAATACTAGATCATCATGCAGTTTGCATATCATGTAACTCCACCAGACCCCTGTCAGTATAAGAGGTCAAAATAAGTCCTATTGATCAATGCTGGTACTCAGTACTAGTGTTTGCAGCAGTAATTTGCCATGGACTTCCATATTCTCCCGACCCATTTCTTCCTTAAAAGAAGTTACTTGGGATGTCTGTCCCTTTCTCAGTAGCTATATACTCACAGCAATTGAAGATACTTTGTTGTACATTATTTGTACAAACTAGGGGGGGGGAAATGCACAGAAGTATTTTTCTTTCCAAACCATCGTGCAAGACAGTTCCCTTTTACACTTGTGGAAGATTCTCAACATCCTAACTGGCTGGCCATCGGTCACACCATAAAGAATTAATTAGCCCAGCCTAAACTAGGCATGACTTCCTCAGAATTCCTGAGGATTCTATTCAATTCATGAAATGAGTTGGGATACATAGGACAAACAGTGCAAAGAAGCTGGTGAGCTATGGTTGTCCCACTGAAAAAGTAAGCACAGGGGTACAGTCTGCAAGGACAGCCAACAATTCAGGAGGACAAACTGTCATCGTTTTAGGAGCAGTGCTAATGGTAGGCAAACATTTTTTTTTTTTAAAAAAAAAAAAGGTCAGTTAGCATTAGCATCCAGCTAGCTCAGTAGCTTTGTTGAACAGCTTTGGACTCTGAAGCCTGTCAAGTTTTTGTTCGGGTGCTGGCACTTCCTGGCTCTGGTAAGGCAGGAAGGATTGCATAAACAACCCTTACTGTGGTATTTTGGTGCTGCCAGTGCCAGCAAAACCCAAGAAGTCCCAGGGAATTACAAACGCAAACACACACAAGAGTGCTGGAAGTCTCTGAATATAAAGCAAGTGTAAAAGTACGATCCTTTTGAAAATTCACACCAAAACACATCTATCCTCAGTAGTGTTTCCCCTTAATTTCAATAGTGGTGTGCATTAAACTGCAGAGGAATACTTGCCTTGCAAATATTTTAGCAGAAAACATGCAAAAAATGTGTGGCCTTAGTGGGGAAAAAAACCCCCAGTATTACATACAAGGCATACATTAAGAAAAATATGTAGGGAACGGTAGTGGTAAGGAACTAATTGATCTCCCAGATACATCATCATTACTATTGGCTATACACTGGTGATGCTTTGTAGAAGATGTTTTATTTCTGCCTCCAAAAGGTTTATGATCTAAACTTAACACAGACATAGAACAGATGGGATAAACAGGGAAGGTGAAAGCAAGGAACAATAGACAAAACCAATCTACATATATATCTCATCTAACATCCTTTTAAAATTAATGTGAATGCTTTCATCATATTTTGCTGCAGGCAAAAATTAAGATCTCCATCTGATCAAGAGGGAAGTCCAGGGCTGGAAGGGAAAAATGCTGACTCTGCAGCGTGTTTTCTTTCAACAAAAATATATTCCCAGGTATCTCCATAGAAGCAGGTAAAGAGGGAACAGGATGAAACGGCAGTTGCTCTCCATAGCATTATGCTGGCCAGCACACTAGAAATTCTGAGCATAATTCAATGATGAGGTATAAGAAGTAATTGTAGAGATTCATCCACCACAATGGGAATCTTTCTGAAGAGGGGCAATGCATCTACACTCTCAAGGACAGAGAGAAATTCCTGTTAAAGCCTAAGGTACTTTACTTTCTTTTTAGCTTGCAACAGCACTTCAGTGCTTATAGTGCTTATATATAAGTGCACCTTATAGCTATGTGGTGTGGACTTCTTTTCACAGCTGTAGAGGGCCCTTTTAACAGTGGTTGAGCATTCAGTGCTGAAAAGTGCTTGGCTTTGATTGAAGGCAAAATCCAGAGTAACTCAAAGCTAGTTTGTCTCCATCAGAACAACTAAGATGAATGACAATGAATGACGCAGAGGGTGTAAATCTATTACAGCTCCTCTGGCTCTTTGTTCAAGCTCCAAAACACATGTTATCCTCTTAGCTGTCCTTGGTTCATTTCCTTCTACTAACATCTTACAGCCCTCAGAAACTATGCAGTGACAATTTCCCTTGTCAAGCAATTCCTGAAGGCCCTGGAGCAGAGTAAGCTATACACCACACTGTGAAAGTAGGTACACATAATGCTTTCAGACATGGGAGAGAGCCAACTATAAATTAATTAATGTAGGAAGAATTAAAGCCATGAAGTCCAGATCAACTTCTACACAGAGACCTCTATATAGACATAAAAGAAAACCAACAAATTCTATGTCTTTCTGCAAAGCGGAAGAATTTGAGAGCGATGAGGGAGAAAGAAAGAGGATAAAACAGGGAAATTTTTCAAAGCAAAGTTATTATTGCACATATTGGAACTAAATTCAAATCAAATTTGAAGTATTCCATGAAAAGCACAACTACCAAAGCTTAATTTGCTGTGTGTTTGTGCCCTGGAAGCCTCTCCTCACCAGCTACCCAGCTCCATATTCCTTATGACTACACAAGTCCTGTAATAAAGCCATTTCCTACTGCATTCCCAGCCACACACACTTCTCTGACATTATCCCCACAGCACTCCTCAGCCCCCAACTACTGCTTCGGCCAGAGGCAGCATGTGCAGTCACTGGTTTCTAGTCAAGAAAGTGCTTGCTGGCCAGCCAGCATTTGTGTGCTGACTGACTAGCGACAGGCTGAACAGGACTGCTGAGCTCATCACGCAGCCTCTCCCTTCCTGGCAGCACTGCCTGGTGTCTCTTTCCTTCTCCTCTTTCTATTCATACGATTTTCACAAAACCTGCTGGAACTCGACCAGTGAGATTTCTGCTTTTCTGCCTAGTTTCAAGTAATCTTCAACAATTTCAGCACCAGCTTCAAGAATTATTAGGGGATGCACACATGGTGCAACTGCAGAACCTTATTTGCTGACGACACTCAAACCATTAGAAAGGTGTGTAAAGGCTCTTCAGAGAGAATGTTGCTCACCAGCATCGCTACCACACACCCAGTGTGATGGGATTAGTGCTGATCCTCTCAATTGTCCTTTGAGTTTGTGATGAGTCCGTGATAACTCAGGGATATTATAGAACAGTAGGGCAACTTTAGTGAACCTACCTGTTATATAGACCATGATAAATTCTCATAGGTGACTAGTGATACTCCAAATTATTTTTTGTGTATTCAAAGACAGTTCTTCTATAGAGCAATCTTACAACAATGAACCTCTGTCACTAGTTACCACCCATATTCTAATGCAGCGGAACAGCTCAGCTTCAGCATAACACAGCAGCAAGCTAAACTGATGAAGTCAAACTGAAGAAAAATTATACTTCCTGAGCAAGCTTGTTTTAGCATCTATCTGGATAAGATCTAAGATTTTGTTCAGTGAATCTTTGCTAAATCTGCCCTTTGTTCTCACGTTTGCTGTGGATTCTCCAGGCATTCATGCCTCTTGAGGAAAGTCTCCATTGGTTGCTCTGCACTAACTTTGACAGAGCAAACTGATGAACCCCAAGTCAGAAGAAGATCTATTTTTAAAGAGAAGCATATCTATCTTTCTGCCCATTCACTCCTCAAGTCTTTGCTAAGGTTCCTAGTTGCAGTATCTTAGTTATGGTGTTTTTAAAGGAGGAATGATCTCTTGGAATCTTAATGAGATCTGCAGTGGCCAAAGAAGAACAAACTATCGTGAAAGGGAGGGTGGAGTTAAGATTCTTTTCTAACAGTAGCATTTTCACATGCTTACACGTAGGATGGATTTTTTTGACACAATTAAAGAGCTGAAAAAAATAGATGACAAGATGTGAATAATTAAGCAGTTCT
This sequence comes from Falco cherrug, assembly GCF_023634085.1. Taxonomy (NCBI): domain Eukaryota; kingdom Metazoa; phylum Chordata; class Aves; order Falconiformes; family Falconidae; genus Falco; species Falco cherrug. The sequence continues at coordinate 24,896,962 of NC_073704.1, read as the reverse complement.
TAGGAAACCTTTTGAGATAATGAATAGGATACTGGTCTACAAATTCTGCAAGCTTGGAAAAGGCAGAAGAGCAAGTATTACAGCTTTTCAGAGGATATACAAGAAAAGCCTGCAGGGTGTCAATTTGTAAAGAAAGATGATAGTAAGCAACTTTTTATGGCAAGAACAGAGATGTTGCTGGACAAAAAATGTTCCCACACATCTTCACTTGCAATAAGCTTTTGAGTGTTGAAGAATAATGGGTAGGTTTTGACTTCACTGGAAACTGAAGATTTTTTTCCCCTTCCTTTCAGGGAATAATATTGAAGAAGGGAACTTAATAATTTTATATTGATTTGTCAGCAAAAATTGAGATTTGTTTTAGATGCTTTTTGTACAGTTTTTGATGCATAGACTATGGGGAAATGATTGAAAGGTTTTTTTGCCTTTAAGTAACAATTCACCGAAACAGAGATTTTCTTCTAAAAGATACTGTGTCGGAAACATTAGTGTAAGCAGAGCATTCATTGAATCTGTGTCCTATTTACTTTTGAGAAATTGTGTTTAAGCTGCTGAAGATGCAGACAACATCAATAACCCCATAAACCAGAGAAACTATCAAGCAAAACAAGCAATAGTATAAACATTGTATAGAAAAAAATAAAAATTGAGGCATTTCCAGTAGTTAACTTCCATACTTAGAGAAGTCACTCAAGAAAATAGTGTTTATTCAAATTCGGTAGGAAGAAAAAAACTTCATTCTTTACTGAAAGCAATTTGTGACTAACGTAGGTTTTTGGAGGTTTTTTTTTTTTTTGTCCTGTTCCATCATTTGTCAGCTCCTGTCAATTGCTATTCCCTGTCAATAGCAAGTACTCAAATTTGAATGGAAATTTCAATCTATGAACTTTTTATCTTGGCCATTTACTTTTTCTTATTTATACTGAGCTACTTAATTCATATTTTTTTTCATCTCTCTGTTGGCTCACTGACACTGTCAAAATCTTGGAATATAAAAAAAAAAATGGTCAAGTAAAAACAGGAAGAAGAAAAGTTGGAAAGCAAAAACCTCAAGAAGCTTTCTCCCTTGCTATCCAAACAATATAACCCAAATGAGGAATAGTTATGAGTTGGCTTTTAAATCACACAACAAAAAGAGAGCTTTCTGGTATTCATAAGTATTTGAAGAAATGCTTTACTAAAGTAAATCTTGATTTTCTTCTTTGGTTGCTGTTTGGCTTTTCTAATGTATCAGATTTCCCATTCATCTACAAATACTTACACTTTCTTCTGTGCAGCACATTAGGCATGGAGACCCCTCCAAACTAGTATGCAAACTTCATAAATTCACCTTTTCCAGTTCTCTTTTGACTTGATTTGATGTGAAAAACAACGGGATTTTCAAAAGTGACAGTTCTTTTTTGATGTGTGGGAACCCCTAGATGCGGAAACCTAGAGTGCCATCTCTACGAGTTGAAAATGGAAATCAAGTTGAACCAAATACAAACCATGAAAAATCAAATGTGTTCTGAACAGATATTTAGTGGGTAATACCAAAATAGAAAGAACCGAAGCTTATGCTGCTCTACTGAACCTATTTCCAAATAAACAAGATAATCCTAAGAAAATAAATATAGCCACCAAATTAATTAGAAAAGGTCTAGAAAGGAAGGCTGAAGGAATTATCTGAACGTTGTAGAAGTCTAATGAAGTCATAAATCTGAGAATTCTTGTAAACTTCATGTTACAGAAATTGACAAGACAGAGCACAACAATCACGAAAAATACAAGAATTCTACCCTAGGAGTATGTTAGGGCAGCAATTTTTAGACACCAACATAAATTTAGAGTTTCATTAGAATCTGGGTAGTAACAGAAGATGTCTAAATATATAAGAGAATGTGTTAGTATTCAAAAGGGATTAACTGATTTCCTACTGATGGCATTGGAAGCTTTTAAAAAAATGAAGGTGTTTATTTTGATTTTAGAGAGTATGGACTCAATATCTTGTTCAGAGTTTAACCAGATATGTAAATTGATGATAGAATTACAATGAAATTTCAGAGCATATCCTCTACACCTGACTATGCCATAGGAAATAAATCCCTAAATGCAATCTCCTAATTTTCCTTTTTTTTTTTTTTACACAATGTTAAACAGGAATTTCAAAATCCAGATAGAAATGGGGAACCTCTTTCTCAATGCATAGTCTTACTGACTTTTTCACAAAAATATGATCAAATATTTACAATGTTGATACTGAGATTATGAAATAACAGTAAAATCTGTTTACTACATAATTTATTTTACTTGGTGCCAACAGCTGCTTTGTGTTATCAGCGATGAAATCATACAGAATAGAAAAGAGAGGGGGCTATTAGATCATCTAGTGTGTCTGCTTCCCTCCTCCAAAGCCAAGTAGTTCCTCCCTGCTTGGAATTTTCCAGGTGACCCCTATGTTTATGTTTATCAACCTGAAATCCCCATTTTGCAAGACTATCTGTAAACTTTTCTGTAGCTTTTTATAAAAGCTTCAGTAACAAAAGCACCAGAGTTTCTACCCTGGAAAGCTAGTAACAAATATAATCATTAAAACTTCCCCCGCCCCATTTTTATTGTTTTCCCAATAGTTATAATCAGCAACAGCATAAAGAGATAATTGCTGAGTGACAATGAAATAAATTCAACTAAATTGCATTATGCTAATGTTATGCAGCATTACACGGTACATGTATTTATGAGAGACCTTTCCTCATTTACCTCAGGCCACTTTCATCCATTTCTTGGTGGAAGCTGTCATTTCTGTAAGGAATTGTCTACATAGATGTTACATGACTCTGTGTGTCTCTAAATGCTGGTTTTTTTCCCTCTCTCTCTACCTATTATGCCTGTCATAGGAGTCTCTAGCCTGAAATCAACATAAACGAGTGTGCCTGGCAATGTGTGCATGCAGAGTCACACAGCCTCATCTGTGAATCTGCAGCAATTAATTATATTTATAGTGAAATATCTGCAGAACATTTGCATGTATGAATTATGTATTGGGAAAAAAGCAGTACACTATGGTTTATGCATTTTTGTTCTCATGGGAGTCCCTTTTTAACTGTAATATATGCTATAAAGTAAAACAGATTTTTATTAATTTGTCTATCATCTTAATGACGACATATCTTTCTAATTAAAGATATTTTTTTCAGAAGTGTTTTCTAAATAGCTATTTATCCTGGTTTTACCCTTACATTTTCCAATAAATTGTTCATTACTGTTTAATATATTTTTTGTTTAATATTAAATTATTCTAACAAACACCAAGAAAAAAAACCAAAATCATCAATGAGTACAGGCCAGAGTTTAAGGCAATGAAGTATGCATGAATTATAAGCGTGATATGATTATCCCTCTTATTATGGTTATTACAATACATAATGAGCAGTGTCAGTGTGTTATCTTATCATTTTATTATTTTGTGGATTCACCCAAGAGTAAAATGTAAATGTAGTAGCTGAGAAGTAATGAGTCAATGGGCTGGGAAGCATGATAAAGAAATAATAAGAAGGTAGTATGCTGCAAAGGCTATTCTTCACTAGACTAATTGTATGCTCTGAAATTAATTATCTGCTACAAAGATGTCAGGTGGCTACGTTAGCTGTGAAAGAAAACAACAGAATATTCAGAAAACCTTTTCTTTGATAAGCAACTTTTGGTGACAATACTGAATTAAGGCTTCAAATACTAAAAATTAGTCTGCCTGTGTCTCCTGTTCAGAACTTTTTAGTTTTTCACATATTGTCCTAAACAGGTATGCAGCAAAATACAGCCTTATGTTTTCCTTGTATTAGTGCCTGCATAAGGAATGACTAACATTTAGTTTCAACGTACATCTATATTTCTCCGAAAAGCAACAAAAAATATTCAAGAAATCAGATAATTTGTTTAAAAAGTGGTAAACAGGTGTTTTACAAAAAACATGCATTTATAAAACAAAACCCGAATTCTTTAATGATTGAGCCAGAATTTACTGCAGCTTTCTCATGGCGTGTAACTATTACATATACCCCACGTGCCTGTTTGCTTGTATAGAGCATTGCAGCCTGGAGGAAGATTCCAAACATTAAAACTGAAATGATATAAATTAAATCTTCTGTGAATATTGCTCCCTAAATATTCTAGTTGTTTACAGTTATCACAGAATTTTGACAGATTAATACAAACCATGAAAAAGTAATAATTATTATAGCACTTGAAGAGAATTCTAAGATGAGATTGTTTTTTACAAAATCATGGTCAGCATAACTACACACTCCAGTATTCCTTGATTTATTTTGCTGTAGGATGCTGTAGGACAGTACTCAGCCTGGAATTATCTTAGTTAGAGAGGGTGGGGGGGTGTTATATTATTCTTCAAGGTTCTGTTGCAGGAAACATATTAACATTCATTGACCTTGCAGTGGTAATTTGTACTGATGAGCATCATTATATGACTGGTATATTAAAGGAGCTTATTAGAGATAGGAAGCACCCTATGCTATTCAGAGACGCTATTACCATTTGAGATGTGGCTGTCATGGAGTCTTCACATACAGGAGACATTTGGAACAGTGGAAAAATACTAGAATAGCTTGGCTAAGCCTTCAGGTTACTGTAGCTTACAGCCCAACTTTTAAAAATTGGATCGTATGAAAAATTCACATTCATATCTCCCGGTAAATAAATATCACATCTTCCCAATGCTGGCCACATAACTACTTTCTTTTAGTGGATGAGTAAAAATTAAAAAGTATAGTGAATGAGAAACACACGTTTGGGAGTACAGAGTCACTCTCCGTTCTGACCATAGAGATGCTGGCCGAAAATAGAACTGTGATTGCAGTATTCTAAATAGAGAGTCACCCTGCAAGCTCTTCTTAGGAGGTGCAACACATCTCATTACCACATTTTGGAAGAAATATGTTGTTAACAGAGGATTTTCTTCTTGTATTGAGGCCATGAATATAATTATCACTTGATAATTTACAGTGTGCCAACTGTTTTACTGCATCTAGTAAGCAATAAAGCACTATAGGGAGCATGAAGTTTGTGGCACCTGCAACTCATTAAAAGGGCACCATCGGAAACAAAATGTTTAGTTATCATGTAGTGCCGGGCTATACACGAGCAGGTTTTAGGATTGATCTAGGTATGCTTGCATAAAGGACCACTGGCAACGTAAGATGTTCAGAGAGTATATTTTTAGAAGACAGAATATAGGAAGCCTTACCAATTTATGAAGGGAAATTAACTACCTATGATATGTCAGAGAAGATATGCTCTACTTTTGAAGAAAATGATTTTTCCTAATGGTCTTCCCTCTTCCTTCCCATGTTCTGTACACACTCCTACTAATCAAAGTGTTTACTATGTAACCACAGATGAGGGCATTTAAAGTTAATCATTTCACTAATTTAAATAAATAGTTAGGTACATAGAAGGAAACCACAGCTTTTATTTCTTAAGAGAATTGAAGTTTCCCTAAGATAAAGAAGTTATGCAGCTAAACCCATGTACAGTATTTCCGAAGCACTATGGCAACCCTTTTGTTGCCAGCTGCGCTCAGCATCAGGGAGCCGCACAGCGCAGCCACTGCCACACAGCGACCGAGAGCATCTGACACAATGATTGTGTGCACTATCTTCAGAGCACAAAGATCAGCTTTATCGCATATGCATTGCGAGCGCATCCATCAGAGGTGAACAGCATGTGCTCCAAGGTTGTGTGAGAGGTCACTCAAGAAATTCACGGAGCCCACTCCTCCTGGTTGCCCTCTTCATTCAAGGTAACACAGGTGTGCGTTCAGGGAAGGGGCTGAGAATTGTATGAATTGAGCTGGGCACACAGCAGGAGAGGGATCCTCGGCAGAAAGTAACTTTGTAAGCAGAGCTGCCTTCTCCGAGACTGGCCCGTTGGCACTCACAATATGCACAAGAAGATGCGGGATTCAAATGTAGGCAGAATATCAGGCAGCGCATGGAGGTAAAGAGGGAAGAAAATTTGAAGCAAGGAATCTGGTAATACTGAGGCTGGGTGGGTAAATGGAAATAAGAATTAATAAATGGGAAGACTGGTTGAGCTAGAGACAAGAAGTTGGAAGAAAAATAGAGGAGGGCTGGGAATCGGTGGGCTGCGAGAGAATGACCTCAAGGTAGAATCGACCAAAAAAGGATTGCTTAGGTAAGTAAACAGAAAATAGGAAGTAAAGAACATAGGAAAGCAGTGGGACAGCTTAGGCAGATTTGATAAGAGCCAAGAATATAGGCCACTCAGCCTATGTATACAGCCAGAATATGCAGCCTGTTGAGATAAGACTGGCTGGACTAGTAGACTAGGACAGTGAGCTAGGCTGATTGTCAGGTGAGGGCTGAAAATGAGACCTGAAAGGGGGAGATGGGGAGCCAGAGTAAAGAAAGATGTGAAGGAAGAAGCAGAAGAACAAAGCAGAACAAAAATCTAAATGAAGAAACTGAAAAGGGAAGAGAGAGATGACACAAAAGAGCCTGGAAAGAGACAGGTAGTACCAGAAGGGTTAGGAAACTATGGGATTAATGCCAGAAAGCAACGTCAGGAAAAATAGGTCTGGCTGAACTAAAAGGTAAAAGCTAGGATGGGAAATGAAGTGGATTGCTTGAATGTCAAAGTATATCATGCTGGGACAAAGAGAGTTTGGAGCAGCAATACATACCAAGTATTCGTGTATACCGTTGTGACTGTTACTCATTACTGGATGCTCCTCCGTGCTGGAGTCAGCATGAACACACAGGGTTTAAAACCTCACCACCCCTCTCTTATTAGCAAGATTTGTACATCGTACCGAGCTACTCCCCCACGCTGCCACTGTCCCTTCACTGTCTAGCAGGGCACCCTGCTACTGGCTGCACCAGCTGAAGCGGCTGAGCAGGGCATCACCAAGTTCAATCTTGTAACGACCCACGTGCACAAGGAATAACAGTATGTTGTCCAGGGACACACTTTTACATTTTTCTTTGTCATTTTAAAGACTTTTGAAGTTACATACACAAGAATCTGAAAAGATTGGCCAAACCCTCATGCAATGGTGACTGGCGGAGAATTAGCGTGACAGATATTTCTGTGCAAATTTTAAATGGGTAATTCTTCAATAGCATATTGTGAGCCTTTCCGATTTTAAGAAGAAAGCAACACTAATGCTAAACATTAGAAGCATCTAGTAACATGGAAGATATTAAGTCTTATGTGTGCTGCCTGTAGACAGTTTGTTCATGATTCACAATTGCTCATGTTCAATGAGTCACCCTAAAGCAGATAATCAGCAATCTTCCAGCTATTTCCCCTTCCCACCACCAAGGACTTTGTAGGCTTGATTTAACACGAGGCTTTAAAAAGTAGCTGGGAAATAGAGGAGAATTCTGTTTTATAAGGATCGGTATAAGCAGAAATTAATCTTTCTATGGGCTAAGTAACCCACTGTTGAAGGCTTTTCTATGCTTTCTACTGAGAAACCAGCACAGGCCTCCCTTTTCAGAATGAGGTGCTCAGTTTACAGCAACATCTTTGTACTTCAGCATTGAAGCTGATGCAGGCATGTAGTATACAGCAAGCAGCAATTAGAGTTAAGTAAAAAAAGGAGAGACGCGTATTTGTAACATGTTTGAAAACTGATCCAATTAAAGTCTGTTAAATTGACCCATTTTACACTACGCTAACCATGAATAGGGCTCTGGATAGAGTTTTTGGGAGTGTGCCAGAGGAGGGACCATTGAATACAGACTTTTACATATGAAGTGTCGAGTACCCCATAATGGGACTGAAGGATGTTAGGACCAGTTTTCCAAGACAGAGTTTGAAGCCTAGCCCCCTACCTTAATGTTAGTCAGAGAATACACTTTTTTCCTCCTTACACATTCACCGCACAGTGCCAAATAACTCGGGACTTGTGAAAATGTATGCAATTTCTTACCTGAGATTATTGCTTACTAATAAATTATTCTGGTTGTGCTTCTTTCCACACTTTTTTCTCCTTTGTCTTTCTTATCATAAGGCAATTGTAAGAAAAAAGCAAATAAGAATAGATTGTTAATTATAACAGAGTGATTACTATGGAGATGGGTTAGCATCAACACAAAGCTGATCAAGATCAGAAAGTCCTCTCTGTGGACGTTTTGTGGTTTTTTGTAAAAATAATGACAAAATGAAAAGAGTACAGTTTATTATTTTTTAAATTATCCTCAATATAATGGATAAAGCATGAACATCCTGGACTGGTAATCTGTAAAATTTGCCTTAAAAGAAAACAGCCATTTCACACAATTATTTTTTCCCCCGCCCCAATGCAAGGGGGGGGAGGAAGATAACCATGTGAAAATAAGGGTTTTTTTCTGTCCTATATACAGACCTGACTCAATCTTTTTAACTGTTGAAAGAAAAGTAATTATTATAGTAAGACTAGGCATCTTGTGAGTTCTTTAATTGTACCTGGCACAATAGGTGCAGTTCTGTCTCCCATAGTAGTGATGCAGCATTTAACTCAGTGAGCCAAATTTATTCTGTGTGACTCATGTGTCTTCAGCAGAGTTATAATGGGAATTAGTTTTTCCAGTAGACTTAGCTGTTTCATAGGAATGCCACATACTTTTATAATTTTAATTAATATTCCAAGACTAAATTCCAACTCTCAGCCCTCAAGCACTTTCTATTTAATTCACCATGTACTGCGGTTACAATATCTCTTTTGATGCAGTCCATCATTCAGATTACTGTTCTTAACAACGTTTTATAAACTGCCCAATTTCCTATCTAACAACGATCATTTTTCTTAGTTACACCTTAGAGGAGGAGCCAACATATAGAAGCATTTTCCAGCTTTTTCTTAGCACAAAGGTATGAGAATTTCTCTCCTTTCTGGACAAAAATCAGGTTTGAGATTTCTTCCTAACACTGCATCAGAAGTTGCACTGCAGCAGCTTAAGTAGGAATGGGATTTTTCTGTTATCACAGCAAAGAATCAGGACTGCTTGTAATATTCCCTTCATGGTGGCAGAGAACTCTTGGGTTGGATTATATTAAATTTATAACTGAAGAAAGCAAAACAGCAACAAAACTCTGAGTGGCAGAAGGAGATTACCATTTCAGTGACAGCATGTTGAATAATTATTTTCTAATTCCCTTGCTAATTTCTCTAACTTTACCATCTTGAGGCAAAAGAATATTTTAAGTCCCAGGGATGGGTAGTCAAGCCTAAAGCTGTTAGCTTTACTGTGCTTGAAAAAGGAGAAGCCTGAACATTTTTGAGATCCACAAAAAAAAAAAAAAAACCACACAACCCCAACCACTGGATAGATACACGAGATCTGCTTCATGTCACAACCTGGCTTTGCCAGTTTCCAGGTACAGGGAGCCATAGAAAAAGTGCTATAAAAGTGGGTAAGCCTTTGCTAATACTTAGATACAAGACTAACATGAGCCAAAACAGAAAAACAGTATCTGCAAGAATCCAATCTATTAAGGTTCCTATGTGTCTCCTTATCAAAATAAATGAGTCTCCTTCAAGTATTTAGCAGTAAGATAACACAACCTTATTCTATCCTGCCCCTCCTCTGCCTCCAGAAGGGAGAATTGTGATAGATTCCTCTTTTATCCATTTTCCTGCCTATGAGTAGGAGTGAACGTATTTAGAGCCTGAGGTTAACCAAAATAAAAAATTCATGACAACATTAACCTAGAAAAGTAGTTAGGAGGTACTATGAAGAAGGAGATTTACTCTCTCCCTTTCAGAGACATCCAAACACAAAACCTCAGAACATTTCACCAAAAAGAAAAAGCATCAGCCAAGCTAATACTCTGCAGCACAACCTTGTGTTGCTTGCCTGCACAGCGTCCCCCAGGCTGCAGTCTGGGTGGGCTTGTACTCAGAGGAGCGGACTGCAGAGCACTGCAAAGGCTTTTCTATCTATTTATTCTTATTGTACTTTATCCACTAACGTAAGTCTTTCCAAAACAATATCTGAATTGTGCAGTCATAGATGCATAGGCTGGCAAATCTTCTCAGCCGCGTTAGTTACTTCAATTGCATGTCTGAAAATTGGTTTTGGATGAAAACACTTACATGTCTAAGTCTTAATCTGTGTACCTCACTGTGCAGCCATTGAAAATTCCAGCCCCAGATATTCTTATCAGATACACCCTACTGCATACTTTATTCCAACTGCATACTAACAAAATCCTTAGAAGGAAAACTGCAAGAATGAGAACAGCCCACTATATTTTTCAGAAACAGAAGATTCAGAGATATCCGTTACTTCTTCAGTCTCAGGTTGTAAAGGTACATGCCATCACTGACTCTGCTAATAGCTATTAGGATGGATTATTGTTACAGCTGCTAATTGGCAGCTGTGTTTGAACACTTGAATAGCTTTGTGATTGGCTGCCATCAAGTTATTGCACAAATCGATAAAATACACCCATGTGGTATAGCTGCAGCAACATGAAAATAATTTTTGAGCGATATAGCAGGCTCTCTCCCATATTTATCCTGCTGCTTTGCAGTTTTGAAGGAACAAAACAGGACAGAGAATAGGAGGGAAATACCCAGAGTGTCTGGAAAGCCTCTCATTTCAATCTTTGCATGTACCCAAGAGGTGACCATTAACAAGGGTTGGGGAATGTGTTCTCCTTGGAGTGAATGCTAATTTAAACTTTCACTGTGATCTGATATGCTTTAAAATGCAGCAGATCCCTTATTTATGAGTATAAAGGCCATGAAAGGGCTTTAGAATCTAACCCTAGGGGGCTCTTCAAGTGCACGAACCCAGCAATGTTTAACACTTACACTTACTCTTGAACAGTTGCTTGAAAAGGACAGGGAAAAATACCTGGTAGATGCTCTCTTTTCTGAACAGTTGAGAAAGCTTCTTGCATGAAATGAACAAAACGTTTTCTTAGGAAAATGCTTTCTGGTAACGTGGTTATTGCACTTTGCTATTTAGAATGAACAAAACGTTTTCTTAGGAAAATGCTTTCTGGTAACGTGGTTATTGCACTTTGCTATTTAGAATGAACAAAACGTTTTCTTAGGAAAATGCTTTCTGGTAACGTGGTTATTGCACTTTGCTATTTAGAATTCACATTTCCAGAAGAGAGCCGTTGCATACATTTTTTATGACATAATCTCTCACATAAATGGAGTTTTTGGAATGCTGACAGGCCAATAAAGAAACCTTGCTGGTTTTGGAAAACAAATAGCATTTCTCATCAGGCCTCATATCAAAAAAGTTATTAAATGTCTCCTTTGATTTTTGTGATTTGGTTTTTCCCAAGGAAGTCCATAACACCAGCAATGAGACATTATATAAATATAAAAATAAAATGTATTCAAAAAGCTACAAGCAATTAAAAGGCAGTGTATTCTACAAATAAAATTTGAAATATGTTCCATAAAAAGCAAGCATAAGAAATTAATTCTCTTAAGCTGATGCTGAGTCAGATAAGGTACCCTGGCATCAATAGTTGTGTAAATTTTGATTAGAATTTGACTTACATCTTGCTTCTGAAAGTGGTCATGTTACTGCCAATAGGATCACAAAAGTTCCTTTCATAAAACTCTGGTGATCCTTTGGGATGATATAAGACACCAGTATGGGGTGTTCCCAGCAGTCTGCCTGCCTTCCTCCCCTCCTCCATTGCTCAAGGTTAGCATCCAGACTAGCCTCAGTAAAAAATACGTGCTGAATCTTCATGGACAAGGTTCACAGTCAGAAATACTAGCATCAGCTGCCATTGGTCTTGGGTTAAAATAATGCCAAATAGTGAATGTGGATAAGACTTACAGGCTGACATGCAACAGCTATTTGCTCTTACCTTCTTTGTTCCAATGGACAGTATTCACTCCAGTACAGGGACAGACTATTGCTGGGACGCAGAAACACTCAAACCATCCCTCCCTGCAGGAAACCCCTGCAAGCCTTGTCTGCAGGCATCCCGAGACTTGTGGTTCTTGGTAAACTTCAGTATTAATTAGTATAGCATTACTCTGACTCTTCCTGAAATTATGAAGCATACAAGTACTACCATATCTGCTTATTTTCATTAGTGCTTCCTTCTTGAAAAATAAAAGAAAGCACTCTAATAACACAGAAATATGCAGCACGTTCAGACACATCTAATTAGAAAGCCTCACACCTATTTCTAAAACACTTTGTTAAAAAATAAACTTAATTTCTGACATAGACTACATGTTACAAGCTGTTTGAAAAAGGAACAGCTTCCCTCTTTATGCAAGTTATCTAGCTGCTGCTATTTCCACCTGAAAGCCTTAGCAAGGGTAGGAGCTATTAGTACCTGTTCTTTAGCTTTTTCAGCACGTCCAGTAAAGGAAATACTCAGTCCCCTTTGAGCCCAGCCCCTTTGTGGTTCCAGTCCCAGCTGAGCAAATTTACCAAACCAGCAAGCTACACCTTTCTCAGAGTGCTTTCACCTGGACTTCTTGTTCTCTTTTTTTCCCCTGACAACCTACAGGTGAGGTCACTGATAAGTCACTGAGGACAGTAGGCAGCTCAAAGTATCTTTGGAATGTTAGTAACTCTGTCCTGTTCCATAAAGCTAGAAATACACCCTCCAGTCCAATCCAAGAACTGGAGCTGACATCCAAAATGTGATATGGCAGTCTCACTAGCTAACTAGCTAATTAGTAAAAACATCTTCTGTATCATACCCACTAGTTAGTGGAAATTAGCTTTTTACCCAATAAGTATATGCATAATTATACAGAAGGAACATTGTAGCAAACACTTCGTTTTGATGTTGAAAAATATACAGATATGGAACATGAGGATTGCCACACCATCTAAGAGCGGTGGTCCAGTGCTTCAGCTATTCCATCTTAGTGGTTAGCACTTCATCATCTTAAGTAATGATGAAGAAGCCCTGAAATGAACAATTGTGGAATTGACCATAAGGAAAAAAAAAAACCTCATAATAACGCTCCCTTAGTCTGTAGAATTATTCTGTCTAAGGGACCAGGTCAAAGTTAAAAACTTCAGAGTTTAAAACATAAATTTGTACAGAGATTGAAGATGATAAGGAGGAGATTAGAAAAAAAGCCTGACGTTTATACTGCATGGAAAGACAACAAAGATTCATCCTTATCATGCGATGAAGTGACAAGCAAAGACACTAGCACTCATTCTGAATATAAGCTGGTTTATCTACCTGGCAGAGTAAAATAACCATGAAGTGATATTAGGTAGGATGTCAGGATTGGTACAACTGTGAAGGACAGCTAGCCAGCAGGGGCACAGCACTGCCTGTCATCCTACTCCTGGATCTGAGTTGGCTCAGTTATCTTGAAGAAGAAATACACAGAAAAAGGGGTGTAAAACATACAGTTCACCTCATATCAGTCACAGAATTTCCAAATTAAGTTTAAAATTCAAGGCCTGGATAAGCCATAAATCCTGATGGCCCTTGAAACCAATGTATAAGAGATTGTGAATAACTAGCTTTAGCTTTACAGTTACTAACAATAGAAATTATCATAACATTAAAGTCTTACAATGTGTTACACCAGTAATTGCCTGGTTTATGTTTTGTTGTTGTAATATCCTCTTTTGAAATCCCCATACAGATTAACATAAAAGTTATTATATGAAATGAGTGGTGTCATAAATAATAGTAGAAGAATATCTTCAGCCTTCAGTAGAGTGACATTGTGGAGCAGCACCCCTCTAGGGCTGTTCTGCAAGTAGAGAGGTGCATTTCTGAAGCGCAGTATGTGATGTGACCAGTGGCAATACAAGGCTGGGCTTAGTATCTTAGGAATCTCTTTTCCATCTCACGTTCCGATGTTTCTTCCTCTCATATTGAAGAGGAACAGTGCATTTATCTGTCTCCTGAGGTGAAGCATAGTTGGAATTAGTTTCTTTAGTTCTTTGGCATCTTTCAGTTTTCTAGAGAGAAAGATACACAGTTTTCTAGAGAGAAAGTAGACAGTCCCTATCCAAAATCACTTTAGCATCAAGGGAAAGACTACTTTTGACGTTCCACAGACTGCACAATAAGCCCTTAGCACAAAGCAGGAGGGATCCAAACTGTGCTATGCAGATTATTTCCAGGTGCTATGTGAATTAAGGTATCCACAGTTTATCCTGCTTACGACTTGTCATGAAAGGAGAAGCCTCTTCTAAAGTATCCTGAGAGAATTCAGACTTACAGAGACTGGGAAGTTTTGCTGGACGTGCTTGACCTTAAGGGAAGATTTCACAGGAGTTGGAAGTTCCTCCCAGTAATTTCACACTGCATGAGGAAAGTTTCCCAAAGGTAGGAGGTATCTGGGCCTGGCATCCCCATAACTAGCTCTGTACCAGAGTAAGCTGTTCTTTCTTCTGTTTTAATACAGGCTGTTTAGGAATCTCAGGGCAGGACAGAGCCCCTGCTGCACCCAGCGCAGCTGAGGCAGAGAGCAGTTGGGTATACCTGGCAGCACTAGGAATTTCAGACCTGCATTTTTGACAGACTGAATACTACCAAAGCCAGAAGCTGCAAAATTTTTTGAGAGATACTCAAATGGTAAATGCTGCAGTAAATGTAACTCACCACAGCTGATGAAAAAGAAAGCATCCCTGCCATGTGGTTTGTACATGTAAGCAGTGACAAATAAAGCACTATTATCATCATTAAAATGACATTTCCTATCTTGGTATAGGCATGGTTCTTGTAACGTAAGTGAGTCAGAGTACTCTTACACATGTAGGCATATAAGACTACTTGATACATACATATAAAGATTTCGTAGTTTATTTTGTAAAGTCAGAAAATAGTTTGAATTGTGTTGATTAAAGTTCTGACATGCCAGCATTTACACCTCTGTGCCAGATTTATTTATTACTTTAGATTGGTAAATCTTTTCCTTTCTCTCAAAGTGTTGAAATGGTTAGTTAACTGATATTTGTATAGTTTCATGCAAACAAAGTGTACTGTGCATGAATGAAGTATTACATTCTGCTGAAATGCCATTCTTTTAAAATAATTCAACAGCTCGTTACTTCACTGAGTGCAGCATCTGAATTTGTAACTTAGGAAGCTCATTCACAGCACTCTTTTGCCTTAGACATTGTATGAAAGACTAACTTCTAGTTACGTGAAAGGCCTACTATATGATAACGGTAAATACACTGCTTCCTCATTCTGTAAGCGTAGAACAGGCTTTGCTCAGGATTGTCTGTGTTTACCCCATGCCTGTTCTCAAGGGCTAAAAAGAAAACATTTCATTCTCACATAAGTTCATTTTACTGAAGAATTTTCCTAAATATCTTTTCTTCCATCCTTTTCAAAACTGCCAGATTAAAACATGACAGAGTAAAAAGGGTAAATGAATAAACTGTCCTGATTTTCACTGGAACCCTTTACTTAATACTGCAGACCTAAGTACGCAGACAACAGGCTAAATCCAGGCTGGGTCTAACAAGCTGATGCAATTTATCCAGTAGCTTATCCTGAGTGGAAATTAAACCCACACACTTTATACTGGCTTCATATTCAAGTGCCAGTTGATAGCTGGTCTTACATTACATTTTACAAAGACAGAAATTTAACTCTCATTGAAAGAAGAAAGAAAGATACGCAGATTGCTCATTGCCGTTTGATCATCAAACTGCAGATTTGCTCAGAAAACAGAAGTATTGTATATGCCAACTACACAGCTGGAGACATTAAAGTAAATTCTTAGGACAGCATAGAAGGGAGATCCTTATTAATTTAACGCATCATTGGTGTCCTTCGAGTTATCACTCATTCTCGTAAATGACTAATCATCATAAAAAACATATTCTGCAAACACATACCAGCCTGTAAGATGATTTAGTGTAATTGCTTAGCTCTATGTAAAAGTGACATGTGGATGTACAGGAAGCATTACATTTTATTCACAGAGGACTGATTACATGGAACATACTGTAGTCCATATCATTTTTTGACAACTTGTTCAGTCCAGGTTCCTTCTGGAAGCTGCATTTACCTATTTTTACATCTGTCCTAGAAAAAATATGATTTGGAAATGAGAAAACATTTTCATGCTGTGAGAAAGTGAAACTCTCTAAAGGGGCTTTTTGATTTTTCTAAAGACTCCTTTGCTTAAAGTTGTCGATTTTCGTGCTATTGGCCAGCTGGGTGATTACACCAGTCAAAATGCCTAGTTTAGGTGATTGAAACAATAATTTGTACTCAGAGAGCTTACTCAGGTTTTTAGTAAGGGTAAACTATGGAGGGAAAGGCATGGTGCTCCATGTCGGCGTTGTCTGTTCTAGCTGTATTACGAACTGGAATGAAGGATGATTGATTCTCAGTACAGACCATGTGTAAGTTACTGTACAGTGTAAGCTCAAGTTTCCAGTAGGGCTAGAAGAAACTGGCAATCTGTTTCTGAAATTTGGCAAGGTTTTACCAGTTTCTTCTGCAGGGCTACTTAGAATTTCACTCTAGGCTGGCAACGTTTTTCAGGGACCAACTTACAAAACCAGGTTTTAGCTTGAAGTTTTATAGGCTGATACTAGGAAAACGGTAAAAACAACCTTCTGAAGTAGTATCCCTTGAAAAATATGACTGAGAGCAGGATGGGAAAGAACCCAAGAGTGCCTGAACTGTATTCCCCAAAATTGCAGCTGATGAACCTTGACATTCCGAAGTCACATAACTGTTATGCTCTGGGTCTGCTTGCTCTAAGCCCAGTCTTGCACAGTCAAAACCACCTATAATGGCAGTGCTGGAGCCTCTGCCATCTCACTTACAGCTGTTTCCTTCATAATCATTCTGTATCTGTTTGTGATCCCACCTTTCACTTGCATCATGAGCTTTCTAGGCAGATAATATTGTACTGAGAATACACAGTGGGACTATAACAAAATGCAGTGAAATTACCAAGGTGTGACCTAGTCTGTAACTAAATAGCCAAGTTATTATGCTAATAAAAATAAAATATTTAGATAACTAGCTGTGTGCGTGCAGGTAAATGCTTGCAACATCTTTCATAGAATTTTAGTGTAGTATGTTCTACTAAAATGTGTTCAGATTACATGGTGCTTTGTACAGGGGCCAGCACTGGGTTAAGTTTTGTTAATTTCTTAATTTAGTTTTCTATTGGCTAGAAAACCAACAGATACTATTCAGAATTACCTTCCTATTTTAGGACTGCAGTTACTAAAATACCACCTCCCCCCCCAAATACTGAAAAGAAAATCCTTGTATTTTCATCATCCTCAAAACGAGTATCTGTTGAAAGATAAAACATTCACAGAGCCAAGCAAAAATTTCTTACAGATTTCTCTTGTCAGTGCTCATGAGTCATCACTTATATAAGCATATAAAGGACATTGAATATAGCAGGTGGGACAACTGTGACCTGAGGTAGAAGGTCTTCACTGGAGATTTTAAGGGTGAGTCTGTAAGGTCTCTTTTTTAGGGTTTTCAGTTAGGAATACTGGCTTCCAAACCGTATTTGATCCTAAACATAAGTATCAGTAACGGTACCTATTCTTCCTAATTTTTCTTAAATGTTTCCAAAATCCAAAAACCCATCTTACAAAACACCCCTGCGCTGAATCCATGCTGGATGCAAGATTCTGGTGTTGATTTTCAAAGACCTTTAGGCCTGCTGTTTTGAAATGGTCAAAGGAACTATTTGACCACGTTGTAAAAATGGATTCCATATTTCTGTGGATTTCCACAAAAGTAGTGTTCCTCAGAAACAATATAAGATTAATCACAAATGTGAAACAACTGTGGCTAGAAGACACAGAAGGAAAATGTAAGGGCATACATCATGAGCAGAACAGCAACACTCATTAGGGTTAGTAAACATACGATGACGTTTGCTATACACTTTCTACACTCTTCCACCTGTCTGAGGGGGAGGGAGAACTAACGAGTAAAAACTCTTGTTAAAATTTATGGCAGAGGCCTCTGCCTTTTAAGGTACACAAACACTCTACTATGCCTGCAGCTGTCAAAATGCTTGAGTATATCGACTGGATAGATCAGGTAGGTCAGAGTCATTGAATGGAAAACAAAATGAAAGTAGTAGTTGAATGTTTCACAAAGACTACAAGCTAATGTTGCTCTCAAACATCCACATTCATCTGTGATAACCCTTTGTTAGAGAAGGCCAATCTCCAGCACTTGTACACAAGGTGGTTTTTTCATCAGTTTGATTCTTTACCCGTTTTTATATGCTAAACCACCTTTTGGCAAGGAAAAAGAGAATTAAGTCTTCTGTGTAAGGGTGAGAAGGACTTTGATATATTCAAAATATTTTATTTTCTCTGCACTTTCTCTCTAACCTATCCCTAATCCCTAATTACTCTGCATAATACATTTCAAATTAAACAGGAGTCTTAATGCTGCAGTCATCAATTCACTTCAGTTACACTTATACATACATGCTCATCATCTGCTGTGCTTTTTGGAATTTATAGGATTTTGAACATGCCCAGGAAGTCCTAACTAGCTACCTGTGTCTAAACTGTTGATGCAAGGTCCTGGTTCAGGCCAGGACTTTTTCTTTCCCCTGAGTCAATCGCAGTTAAGTTTCAGTTAGCTTCTCCATTTCTCCTTTGCTCCCCACCAAAATTATTTAAAGATACTTGCTTATGTTTTAGTCAAGTTGTTAAAAACATGCCTCAGTATTTAATGAATAAACATTGGTTTTGAGATTCTCAGGCGAGTGTGAATATGCATGCAAACACTAGTTTTGGAATAGGCCAGATTAAGCATCTCTTCAGTGTTTCCCAGTGTTTACATCTAAGCATAAAACATTGATTTTTGATAATCTTTACCAATGAGAATAGGAATTTGCTTTGTTGGTATTCATGATGCAATAAATGCATGATTATCTGCTACAACTAATGCAAACACTAAACTTTAAAAACGTTCATATATCTAAACTATCACATACACATGCACAGGTGTGCAATGTTTATGCATATAGATTTATGCCACCAAAAAAAAGTCATAATATATACTTAAATTCTCAACTGAATATATTTGGCCCTCATTCTCTGCTACTTCCATTTAAGGCTGTGGTAGTGAAGGGGGCTATATGGAGTTTCTGCCCAAATTACATACAGGATAAAGTAGTCTATGTTGTACCAGCCAGCTATGTTCCTTCAGAGACTCCACTGCAGCTGAGAATTGCTCAAACAGTCTGTGTTACTTATTTTGCTTGGCATAATCTCCATAGCTTGGGGCTGTAAGAAGAGAAAATAGAAAGTGGTTTAGGAATGAGTTGTGCTGATCTTAAGTCTCGTGAGGACGCCTCACCAAGAAGGGGTGACACTCTGCAAGAATTCTCTCTGAGACTGCTCGGTGCTGCCTTAACACTAAGAAAATGGGGAAGAACCTTACTGGTTCTGACTTGATGGTCCGAAGAAAGGAAATATTGCCTCACTGTGTGTATGGATCTGATCCAGCATCTTTAAGATTAGCATAGTCTATTCATTGATGACAAGGAAGGCTTATGTCCTTATGTTAACTATGAGACTCACAGTTGCCAGGGGGGAACTTGCAAATTAGTTTCACAAAGAACACAAGCCACAGATGTAAGTATACATACAGGTATACACTTAACACATGTGAAAATGAATCTTCTTTTCACAACTATGTAAATAGTTCACAGAACTGTGCTACAAAGGGATCAAGGCTTCCTTCACACAACGTGCTAATGTCCTATTTACTACCAATTTTTCTTGATTCTGTGTAATTACTATGCTACCCTTCTAGTCTGCTTTAATTAACAAGGTATCTTAGCCCAAAGACTGCAATCCTAGGGCTCTTTCAAACTATATTAGGCAGCTAAAATATGAAATTAAAAGAAAACAGAGTTCCGGCCAACAGAAACAAGTGACTCATTTCCTTGTGAAAACACACAAGGTTTATGTTACTCTGGCAACGATGTTCACCATTCCAGAATAAAGTCTCTTTGCTCCCTTCAGAGCTTTTATATATTCCTGTTACAGTCTATGTTCCACTGTGACCTAACATTGAACCGAGTTATTCAGGTATTCACAAGAGACTGTAAGTTATGCTTTAATTTATATAGATTCTAAGTCTGCTCTTTGACAATGAATTAATAAACACATACGTTCTTTTTTACAGTGAGGATTTCAGATGAGAAAAGTTGTTTCTGAAGCAGATTGGTAATATGTGCCATACCAGAATTGTGTGTTGTCATGAATGTTGAATGGCTGTGACTGCATTCACACAACCCTGCAAGCAGCAAATGCTTCAGCATTCCAATGGCTGGTTTTCACAAAGAAGTTGATTCAATTGTATCACACATGCCAAAATACAGGTTAGAAAAAAAGCCACAATTTATAATCACATTGTGAAACTAACCCATGTTTCAGGAGAACACCAGTGTAACAGGGATACAGAAATTCTGCCCTTTGGAATCCATCTGAAAAAAACAGTTTTCTAATACAGCAGCTCTGTCATATATAAAGGCATAAAGTCACTATGCAGTGTGAAAGTATAATGTTCTATTTTGAAACCAAATCTATAATTTCTTCAGGATGTGTCCTTAGAAGATAAAAACAGCAGATTGTTACTTAATTGACAAGGCAAATTTTCAGCTTACATTTTGAAGCTGTTGACCATGTACTTGGAGATTTCTCTGGAGTTAAGAAGGAATTCAGGAGATTTTGTCTGCTAGTTTTTGCTTTTCATGATAGGGAAGAAAACCTCAGTCTTAAAAGAAGCATTTTCATAGGAGACTGTTAACATTAAAAGTTCTAAAATGCTGCGTAGGAAAACTCCCACAGAACACATGATGAGCAGAAATATACTGCCATAAACTTCTGCAGAGTAACTGAATTTGAAAGCCATATGTCAAAAACTTGAGGTTTATGGCATTTATGTGCATACATAGGTGTTCAGCTCAATGGCTTCATTTACCCACCTCTAACATTTTCGTCACTCATGTACAGCTCTGTCACATAAATTAAGTCTTGGGAAACTTCCACTAAAGTCCCTGAAAGCTTTGACATCATCCTCCAAGGGACTGCAGATTTCTCCTTGCCCCTGAAAGCAGCAGGAGAGAACAGGCAAAACACTACATTGTGCCCAGGTAATGATAAAACCATCTTAATTTGTATTCAGAGTTTCCCCATTTCAAAAGCATTACATTAATATTAAGCTGCACTTTCATAAGAAGAAAGAAGAACATTGAACTGAATTTGGATAAAGACAAATGAAAGCTCTGCAAAGCTTTCCTTGAAAAACTATTCTTAAGTAAAACCTTCCCAAAAATCACTGACACTTTTAAAATGCTTCCTAGGCTTGGCTAGACTCTCATTAAATTACTGATCTTCATGATGACTTTGACAATGAATTCTATGATTAAGCTGTGGAACCCACAGCCGTGAGTTACTACCAAAGCCAATAGTGTAGTAGAATTCAAAACACGATTACACATCTTGATCCAAGTTCTTGGCTCCAGTTCTTTCTGTTGAATGTTGCTGAGACAGCGCAAAGAAGATGGAAAGAAGTCTTAAAGGGGCAGATGTGGATTTTCTGACACTGAAAAATCCTTCACTGAGGCAAAGTTGGAGATTATTGGAATAATGCCACACAACTCTGATTTTTCATTGTAAGAGATGGGTTAGGATTGAAAGATGGCTAGGAAGGTGGTACCACATGATCCTCAGCTGTCCCAGATGCTGTGTATCACATGGCACACCTTGTAGTCATATTTCTTTTCTCACAGTATATTAGGGATGTTCTGAGCACTGGTGAAGAAAAAGGTTTTTATATGCATAACAAAAATGAGGATTAGATGGGGTAAATTAGATAGGACCATACTGTTTTGAGACATACAAGCATTCATGTTTCAAAGCAAAAGCTGTCTGCTAGTTAGCTGTTGGAGATCAAGATGAAGACTTTCTTATTCTATGGCTTCTTACTTGGTTCACTCAGGTATCTGGAACTGGTCATTAACAGATGCAGGCTACACATTTGGATATTGGAGGGATCACAGGTCTCTTTCCACATGGCAGTTCCTCTGCTGTAGTTTGGTTCTTACAAAGTGACACAGTGCCAACATACAGATAAGAAATGTAAGCAGGAATATTTTGCCTGTCTTTTCATCTTTAATGACTGAAAAAAACAAGATATAGCAGGGTCACCAAGCACAAAATGCTGGCTTATGTAAGTGATTAAAGGGAAAAGGATTCTTCCATACTGTAAGATCCCATAATACCATATACTGCCATAAGCGTTCTTGGATATTGCAAGGCATTGAGCAAGTACTACATAATCAGAATGTGTTCCAAATGCTTGTTATAAAATATGCATAAGCTGTAATTGCCTGTGAAGGCTGAATGTTGATAAGAAGAAATGATAATTGTGGGTTTGGCCTTGATCCTTAAAAAGACATGACTCGCACTAATAAAATAACTGTAGCTAAATCAGAATGCATTATTAGCTTATAAGAAATGAAATAATTCTGCCTAGAATAAATTGGCAAACTTTACCCACAGTATATAAATATATTAAAATTGATAAAATGGCACTAGTTTACATGAGCCTGGTGCGTAATGTTCATTGCTATAAACTCAAAAAACTGTAAGAATAAATTTTATTTTAAACGGCCACATGCTGAATATCAACTCTGTTGCTTTGATGTTGCTGGAACATCCTTCTTATATGATACAAGTACACAGAAAGACAACATCATTTGACTGTAGTCACTAGCAAATGACAACAAACTTTCTCACTGACATCTCTGATTACAGCATGAAGCTCAGTATTATTAGCAATAGCGTGCTCATTATTGTCATTTCTACATTTTTTTTTAATATATTTTTCCAGAGTGTATGTTGTCAGGGTAGTAAAAAACAGAAAGAAAAACATGTGCCGGACCCTTTCTGAGGAGTCTATCTCCTAATATGCTAGAAAATAGGAGACACCATGTTGTATAGCAGCTGTCTTTCACATCCACAAACCTCTCCCCATCATTCATCTACAATTTAACTATTACAAAAACCAAAGTTGCTGTGACAGTCTGGCTGGAGAGATTGCTCAGATGTATCTTCCAATACAGAGACATACAGCTAGCATCTATCCCTAAGAAGCCTGCACAGGCAGAACAGTATTGGGATGACTGGTTCATTTTGACCAGTTTTGCTGAGGAAACAAGCTGCTACTTTTTTACTAGCTGGAGGGCTTTTTCCCCAAGCACCTGGCAGCATGCTAGGTAAAATAAATTATAATAATCAGCCCTGGAGGTCACAAATGCACAGATCAGGAATGTATTACACACGGGTCCTGCTAGCTCTCCAACCACCTTTTTTTTTTTGACTTATTAAAACACTTCAAAGGACTGTTTTCACCTGCAAAAAACGGTTCTTTTTACAACAGATTTTGCTGCCTGTATAAAAACCAAGGACATTGGGAAGTACATTTTTCTTTCCCTGATCTAAATAACTTGCAAAGTTCAGTTGTCCAAAACATTTAAAAACAACACAACTTGTGCCCTACAGTAAACAGTGCCTTGTGTGAATGCTTGTGGTAGAAAGAATACGCACATACAGTTTGGTTTAGGAGTGCCATAGGAGTCAGTTATGAGGCTTTGGGCTTTGTAAGACTTTGTTGTTAAAAGAAACTTACTGCCAAAGTAAGTAGCAACAGAAAATCCCCAATATTAGTTATTTCAGTGGGTTAAAAATCTTGACAGTGCTTATTTAAAAGAGTTGATGGTTCTCCATACCTTTAAAGGCAGGAACAGTCCTTTGGAGATCAGTGTCTGAGTAACAGAAGGAGGCCGTTTACTCTGGGGACTAATGTTAGTACTGTTAATGCTGAAGAACCTGCCACCCTCCCACAGTACTCAGAGACCATGCGTGTAAGCAGCTGTGGCTGTGCCCTGACCACCTTCTGGCGAGAGCACCTGTATCTCCCTCCCATGGAAACCAGGGCATGAAGCAGGTATTAGTGGGGAAAAAGTGCACCTTGGCTTCCCCAGTTTATAGAGAGCAATGCGCTGTCAAGAAGAAATATCTACGCTCCTTCTAAACTGTCTAACCAGGAACTAGCTAGGTGGTTACCTGAAAGCAGAGAAATACGGAGCTCTGTGAAGGTTATCGCCCTTTTGAGAAGCACTTTCTTGTGATCAGAGCTCCTACACAGTCACAACTCACCTGTGGAGGAACTGCTGAGGGTTGTCAAAGGCCCTATGCTCACCCCACTCTGTGCACGGGAGGAAAGGAGGCAGTTAGCAAAATCTCAGTAGAACAAATTTCAGGCCAGATCCCAAACAGGTGTGAACCTGGGATTCATCACTGAAAGTGAAGTTATGCCAGTTAGCAAGAGGACTGGAACCCAAGAACACAGCTTTAGTTACCTTTGGGATTTTTGGTGGGTTTTTTTTTTTTGAAACGTGCGCCTTTTGTATGGGTTATCCTTAACTGTGTATATATATACAGCACACTGCCAAGAATGGGTAACTGTTTTCTGCACCCTGACAGCCATTGTCCAGTTTCTTCTTTCCTATGATTTACTGGGTAAGTAACAACTGCTCACACTAAAAAAAAAGGTTAAGTGGGCCAGGATGGGAAGAAAAGGCAGCTCACCAACTGCAATAATCCCACTGTCCCTTCTGAATTGCAGAAGGGATTCATAGCACAGATACGGGGAAGGTGGACAAAGAGACTTTGAAAAAAGGAAAAGTCTTAAAAGAATAAGCAAAAGAAGAGAACAGGGTGACATCTAAGAACCAGGAAAATAGAAAAGGAAATACAGGATGGGGAAGAGGAAAAGATTTGCACAGGTAGCAGATAAGAGAAAACACAGGAATTTTATTTTTAATGGTGGACATAGTGGAGAGAAAGAAGAACTGAGGGAAAACAATAAAAGAAAATAAACAGGAAGGATCTGAGAATACATTATGTAGTACATAAGTAAATAATATGTGAGAAAAATTATGTAACTTAATAGAAGCAATACTAAGAATTCCCTGACCCAGTCTAAAAAAATAGTTTAATTTACATGGGCTGTCTTTTCAGCTAGTAAAGGAAATTAATATTGTCCTACAGTAAAAACAGTATCTGAACAGTCTTGACTGAGTAATGTCCCAACTTGCATTCAGACCTCCACAAAATCTGTTTTTCATTCACATTTTTTAAAATACCAAATATAGACAAGCACTTGTCAAAAGTCTGAGAGGGGAGTGGGCTAGAAGAGGCAGGTTGGATACATGACCTTTGCCTACAGGGAAAAACATGTCTGTAATCAAACCTCCTTACCTCGAACTGCAGTTCTTCAGTACTACTAGGTTATTTCTAGAAAACTTTCTATTGCACTAAGAAGAGGAACTCTGTACTGTAGTAGATGATACACAAGTTCTACCCAGGAATGCAGGTAAAGGATATTGTGTTTTGAGTTTATCAGTGATTACTCCACAGGTTGCAGAAGCAGCTGGCCGTGGCAAGTCAACGTCAGTGTGAGGATACACACACATAACTGAACACGTATAAAGCTCTTGGTCTATGATTCATACAGTTTGACTTACCATAATACTGAGCTAGGAAAACAGGCAGCAAGACTTGATGAATGCTTGCCTTTATGTTCCACAGAAATTCTCCTGCATAAATATTTTATTTAGTTTAAATAAAAAATCTTAAAATATTTTCTCTACTGTTCTGTTCAAACAGGGTTTGGTCCATAAAATGCTGACTGCAAATTCACATCTGGCTAAGCCCAACATTTGTCTTTGTGTTCTTAATTTTATTTTTTCTTTAAGGGATTTTGAGTGTAAGGATGATAAAGTGCTGACATTTATAGGAACATTTCATTATTATAGTTTGGATTTGATAAAAACATATGATTGAACTTTACAAATAAAATCCCCTCTTGCTTCAGCAACTCTGGTTTATAATGGGAAGTCTAACATACTGTTTTCTATGGTGTTATTATTATTTTGAGGGAAAAAATTAGATAAAATCCCAGCTCAATATATTCATCATCTTGGTAACAAGCAGAGAAAATAGATCAACTACAGATAAGATAAGATCTTGGTGTAAGACTCCAGAAATGAACATTTTTAAAACACATGTTGATGCCACACTAACAATTGCTCAACAATTGGCAACAACTGCTACATGCCAGCTGTGGGTAAATAGAAAACAATTGGTCCTCTTTTTTTCAGCTTATGATAACAGGCATAAGGACATGAAGCGTACAGAATGTACATCTTTGAATTTGGAAATGTACCTTTTAGAGGATAGTGTAAGGAAAACCTTTTCAAGTGTTAAAGTGTAGAAACACCACTATGCCTGTCTTCTGCGGCTTGGGGGAGTTCCAAGAATTAATCCAACAAGACATAGGACAGGGTTAGTGTTATGGTTGTCATTGATATGTCTGCTGATTCTTGAAGAAGATAGAACTCTTTAACCTAAAGTTAAGAGTCAGTTAATATTAGCTGGGGCAGTTCTGATATTTATTTGAACTCTCTTTAAAAATGGCACTCTCGATACAGTGTGTACGTAGCTTGTTATAGTCTGGTCTTCTTGCTTCTTGAGTGTGGTTCCAAATATTCCTCATATGTGGAATTTACTTTTTACAGGGGTTCAAAGTCTGATGGGATAGGAACAGACAATGTTATCCAGCTAAACCTTTCTTTCCTTACTGAAGGAAAGACACAAAGATAAATGTCTACTAGTATCTTATCTAGTTAAAAAGCTGGACTTTGACCTGACTTTAATGTCTGTCTCTTGAGAAATACATAAGAACATAACCTAGTGAGCATCTGAGCACAATGTATTTACTTGGAGATAGAAAACACATTTAAAATTGGAATCTTATTTATGCTTCAGCTATTCTATGTGACATTGCATTGGCAAATAGCATTTAATTATGAAGAGCCATGAATCTGTGGAGTCATTCTCCTTTGTGAACCTTTTTAGAAAATGAACTTTCTGGGTCTAAAAAGATTTCCTACTATAGTAGAGTGATTTAATTTTTTTTCACAAGCATCCTCTAATCCCACTCCCGCCAACAGAAGCTCAATATTTGCATAACATATAGTTTTTTTAAGGAATACACTACATAATTCCTAGGCAGAAGCAGGTACTGTTCATTTTGCAAATGGCCACATAAGGCTCCCAGTCATATTTTCAGGCAACTTTATTTGTAAATTCTAAATAAGTTAACAGTATAAGAAAGAAAGAAAGACAGCACTTGTGCTTCCTGGTGGTTTAGATTGCTTTTTTCACAATTTGTTGTGGTTCAAGTGATTTTCTGTGCTTACTATCCTCCATTGCAGTGGAAGATGATTTGAGTGGGCAAAGCAGCTTTTAAACAAAAGTTTTCTTTTGTGTAGAGAAAGAATGGTGACTTCTGAAACAGTGCCTTTTGCAGTAGGTAATCTCCATGACATGTTATAATAGGGGGGAAACAGTGCTAAGGTGGTTATGCAGGAACACAGACGGTCTGAGAACATTATCTCACTTCAGGGTGAGACCTGCGAGCATGGGAATCAGGACTGCGTAACAATTGCTTCTGACTGTGGAACTCCCACAAAGATGAGCCAGACAGTGAGTCTTGGTGGCAAAACGACAAATGCATTATTTCGATTTAGCTTTATCATGTAATTAGGTAAATAGGATATGAAAAATACAGATTCCACTAATGTAAATGTCCATAATAAAAATACATCCTTACAGATATGTACATAGAGATATACAGGCACTCCTTTACACAAATAGTTCATTCTGGAATAACTAGCCAGATAAATACAGGCAAAATGCTGACAAGATCTTTTTAGAGTGTTGCCTTGTACTCATTGCAAGAGTCAGCTTTTTCTTCCAGATTCAAAAGTCTCCATTAGAAATCTTGATTCATGATGGAGAATGAGCCTGTTGGATTAGTGTGGTTCAAAGAGGTAAAAAGCAGCCCTCTTTGGAATGCAAGAGAGATAAAGAGTTACTAAACACCTAGAGGATGTTTCTAGAGGAGAGCAGACAGCCGGGATTGCTCTGCCTGAGCTGCTAAGTTTTGATCTAAGCCTAGTAACGACAACACAGCCTGAAGGCCTTGTGCCTTAACTTACAATAGTGATATAATAGAATTGCAAATCAGAATTTAGCCTAAAGAATCATGAAAATGATGAACCATGTGACCCGCATCAATGCATCTGTTTTAAAGATTTTATATTTTGATTGTATTGAAAGTCTTCTACTGTTTGCATTTTCACAGCTCAAGAAATTAGCAAAATAATAATCCCAGGCTATACTCTCTCTGCTCAATTTTAATTAAAATTATGCATGTTAATTACATAATGTGTAAAAGTAAAAATTACTGTGTTAGGCAGCTTTCTCAGAAAAGTACACTTTCCTGAAACAGAACCTTTTCCAGTGATCTTGTATATATTATAAATAGACTTCCCTTGCTTAATCACTAATTTGCAAGCTTGAATTTGCATTGGTGTGGAATTCAGTATTTTCCCTCAGTTAAGATTAATGTTGAACACAGAATCCCAATGGAATAAAATTATTTTTCAAAAAAACTTTAAAAAGCAGGGGAAGCCCTTTGCCATTTACATCAAATGATGGCGATCGAACCATTAGATAAAAGCAAGATGAAAAAAGAAGGTGGTGGATAAATATTCAGTGTATCTTTCTAGCTTTGAGATGGTGAGTATTTAATGAGAGTGGTGAGAGAAATAACAGAACACAATTTTCTTACCAAACATTTCCAAGTTTTTCATTTTCAGATAGTCTTCTAACATAATAATTTTACAACATTCAGAATTCATTTATTGATGGCTTTTGGAAAACCCTCCTTTGAACACTTGTATAGACTTCTCATCCTCTTCATGAAATTTCAACATTTGTGTCATTTGTTAATATTTAACCAAAGGATGAAACAAGAGATGAGCTTTCACTGTGCTGTTTAGACACAGAATTGAAATAGCTCCAAAGTAAAAGAGTATTCAATATCTGCAGTTTAAATAGGTTTTGTGCACTAGATTTCTGTGATAATCAAGAACAACAGGACTTTCTAGAGTGAGCAGAATGCTCAGGAACAGACAGTAAATGTGAATGCTTTGGTTTCAAGGTGTTCAAATTAAGATGCTTGAGAAGACAGCTTGAGACTGAGTAGCCCATGCTCTTGAGCTCCACAGATCTCCAAGAATTTATGTTTTTTCATTTAACTGGATTTGGTCAAAAACTTTGGTTTGCACTTTCCTGATACAGTGTTTTTATATATATGCATTTAAGTACACACACACACACTTCAGTGTCATTTTATTTTGTTGTACATTCAACCAAAGTTAAAATTTTATTTATCAGATATAAGCAGAAGTAATTGCTCTTTTGATGGCTAGAGTATACAATTTATATAAGAAATTCTCTTCATCTTTGGAATTACTCTTTCTTCTCACATGTCACACGTTCAAGATACATTCAACATCCTTACTATAAGATGTCCTATGGGGAGAAGGACTGTATCTTCCTCTAAATTAGTGGAGGTTCAAGCACTCAAGTCACAAAAACATGTCTCCAGTTTGTTTTTTCAATTTGTTTTATGAATCACAGAGCCTTTGTTTTTTACCATAGGGGAAAAAAATCACAGAGAACAAAGAATTAAAGTTATGGTCAGATTAATAAAATTACGCTATGTAACATTTTGCCTACGACTAAGGCTAGGTCAAATTTACTCACAGTTTATTTAGCCAGTTCATTTAATTTCTCAGGTCACGGTAAAATGATACCAGAATCTTTACAACTGCTCTCCAAAGTGTTTCCCGCTATCCAGCAAAAGGATAGTTATTTGACCAATCTTTCATCAAAACAGACCTACAGCACTTTGTTTACATTACCAACCACAGGGACTGTAACAACAGCCTTTGACAAAGACATGTTACTATGCAGGTTCAATGCATTTGGTTTCCTTATCAAAAAATAACTTTTTATAGATGCAAGAACCGTATGTGCAGATTAAAAAGATTCTGTGCTGTGGAATAGTTTGGCCCAGGTTTTAACTTTCCTCAAAACAGTTCTAATCTGATGGGAACTTCCTCTGGCTTGTAAATAGCCTTTGAAAATAGCTAGCATTCTTTGGCAAAGAGACAAAAATAAAATAGCTTGGGCCAGGTTTTCAAAGCATGTGTACACTTCTGTGTGCCCTCTCTAAGGACTTCAAATATGTGGTTTTGACAACTCATCACAAAGCCAAGGAGAGGAATGGATGCTTGCTTCGCATTCATAGGATTTGCACCTAGGAAAGTTACATATCCGATTACCTTTTTTAAGGACAAAGCCATCAAAAAGTAAGGCATGATATCTGAGGTTTTTGCTTGCTGTTTGTAGAAATATTATTTTATATTGTAGGAGGCACATAGCCTTTGCTGACAATAGTCTAAGATGTATTATCTAAACCCATCCAAGACAGAAAATTTGCTACTTTTTACTAAAATTTCAAGTACTTTCATCCCATAAACTCAGTCCTTTCCTCACATGATTTTGCAAACCGCAGTGATGGTGATGCTGTTAAATACTTTCAGATCTAATGCATGAGAAGCCTGGATTGTTTCTTTGATTCCACTTAATTCAGCAAATAAAGTAGTTGTTAATTCATTCAAGCCAATAAACATCTAATGTTACTAATCTGAAACATAATCAGATTTAAGGAAGTCTTTCAGATTAAAAAATTTAAAAATAAACTGGAGTGAAACATTTGTGTTTATGCTGAAAGTATTTAATAATAGTAGAAACCACTACCAGAATTATGGACTGGAGTTTGTGTGAGAGACCCTTCAGTCCAAACAGTTACAGAACTCTGGGAAAAATACATATTCATAGCCCTACTTTGATGTCAGACTCTTGTCTAATTCTGACTGAAATGGCAAGAAAACTCTCCACAATTTATGAATTAATTTCTGCTAATGAGTCTCCCAGGTCTGCATCAAGCTGCAAGTTATAAAATAAATGCAGTATCTTTCCTTTTTTAGTAAAGGATTTTCATGATCTAGGAAGTAGGTACCTACATAAAGGTGGGCATACTGTAGACTAGGCGTTGTGCATCTCTCTAAAATGCAACTAACAATTAGGAATGCAACTTGAACATTTTATCCAACTATGCCAGTATTTTGTGAATTGCAACAATAACCAAAGTCTGAAGCAGGAATGAAAGGTGTCCATCAGTTTAAAACAAAACTCTGGAAGGACCTAAGTGACTTTATATTAGCTAATTATCTACACTTTCTCAGATTTGAGGTTGAATAGGAGTAAGACAATATAGTTCTCATGAAACCACCAGAGCAATGCTGATTTACGCTGGTGGAACTTAAACTCCACTGGGGGCGGGGGGAGGGGTTGAACGTGGAGAGAATTAATTCATATAATATATAGTCAAATTAGACTTGCAAACCCCACTGTTTTTGTCGTGCTGTTTCCATCACTTCCAATTTCCTTTAAGATGTGTGATTCAACTATGAAAATTAATTTTAGAGTCAATGTTGGCATAAACAGCTGATGAGCCTATTTTAAATGTTTAATTTGGTAAAATGGCTTTAGTAAACTCTATATTAAAGGAGTATAGAAAAAGTTGTGGTTTGAAAGACTTTGTGTTTCTTTTCCCTGATAACACCAATTTAATTTGTTTTAAAAAATAAGAATTTAGAGAGTGTTAACGGGACCTAAGCATGTTTTGGAAATAACGGTAAGCAGTTATTCAGAGGCATTTCACTGGACCATGTGTGCAGTGGAAGGTGGATCAGCCAGCACTGCAAGTTATGAAGTCATAGCCACTCAAAGCACTCAGCTCTCTTCATCCATAGTGATGAACTCTGCTATGTGATGACTCTGCCGGCTAAATTGCTCTGGGCAGAGGCCCAAAGCCTGTAGTTTCCTCTCTGACCATGCATTCCTACTACTAGGATGGAAACAGAACATGCAAATGCTAAGCATCTTGTGGATGGTAGCTGAGTGGGAATAAACTGAGATCACGGGGTAGAAGGATGTGAGCTGAGATACGTAATCACAGAAGAGGAAAGAATGGCAGAATTCAGCAGAAAAATAACTTACTACACAACAGAAATATGTAAAAAAGTCCATATGCTTTTTGATTTGTGGGGAAGAGTTTGAGCAGAGGCCATTTTTGTTTCAGAAGAAACAGATCCTGCTTCAAAAATCATCAGAGAGCAAGGAAGAATTTTCTTGATCTCCTACTCAACTAGAGGCCCCATACCCACGGAAATCCATAGTTTGCATTGCAACGGAACATTGCACAATGCACTGCGTGTGCAGAAAATAATCCTTGTGGAGGGAAGAAAACATTTTGTAATGGCCTACCTGCAATATTTTGTTAACCTTTTTGCTCTGAAGTATGAAATCTAGAAACTTGATACCCTTCATTTCAAAAAATTTTTTGAAGGATTTCTTTAAAGAGAAGTTGTATTTTATTTCTATTTTTATGTGTTCATACCTTTATTTTGAAAATCCCTTGGTCATTGCTGTTAAAAATCCAGCTAATAAATAAGAAGTATAGCCAAAATAGCAAAGAATTTAACTTACAAATCATAGTACTTTTGGCTTTAACCTTCAAGAAAAATTACATCCACCACAAGAAGACATTTACTTAGCTATTGACTCTTCTACATTTTCAAATCACAGTTCAAACTTTTTAAAAGCCTTTGGAAAGATAAACCTAAGAATAAATCAAGTTTAAAGGAAAAAAGAGTGAAGAGGGCTATGAATCTGACTGAAGCTACTTAGTTTGCTTCAAGATTGTTTTTCTGTGTCTGTATTCTGCCTATGAAGGACAGGGGAATGGTTGTGGCTCTGACAAGCTCATTCATTTTTTATTAAATTCAAACATTATTTTTTACCTAGCTTTTTTTTTTTTTTTTTCCCCTTAACTTTTCTGGAGATAGATGTTCCAAAATAAGAAGAAACTTCTGTGTCAATGTATATACTAATTTCCACTGAAAAGCATTTACATGGTTTGTTTCAGTTTACTTAAATCCGTGGGTTCTATTGGGCTGTGTCTAATTCCTTTTTCTCTCTTCAGATAAAAGGGGGTTAAGTTTCGTTGTGAGATTCTGCACCCCGATTTGGACAATAAACACTGCACTAACGTGTTGGTTACAGTTTGTACACAACAGACTACACAATTTTTGTCAGCTTAACAGATGGAGGTTAAAAACAACTGTATGCAGTTGTTATCACATACTTACCACAAATTTTTTCTCTTTGCTGCACATACCTAAAGTATTTTCAAATACAACTGAAAATGTATATAAATCATATAAAAGTATATAACTATAGAAAAATATTTACTGTCTAAACACAGACACCGAGGCAGGTAGGGTGAGATTTTTAGATGTGACACCACTTCATTTCAGACTTAGACCCTGGAGCCTTGCTGTTGATAGGTTCACAAGATGAAAGCTTCCATTAACTTACAGAGTCATTACTTTCCGTACATTTAAACACCTATCCTCTTAGATGCTCCTAGAAACCAAGGGATTCAAAATGAAGTACGTTATAGTCAGCACTTATGTCAAATATGAGCTGTAGTTCTCTGTACATTGTTATAAGCAATGTAAGTTATTGTCAACCACACAACCCTCTTATACATTAAGATCAGTTTTAGTTGGTGTCCAGCATCCTCATATCTGATCTGTTCCTTCCCAAATCCTTTTATCTTCTGTCCCTCTGAATTTCTTCATAAATCTGACATAAAATTGTGTTCAGTTTACAGTAAGATCCTCCTAATGGTAGTATTAATCCACTCTCTGCATACAAAGAGATTCTTAATGTCCTGTTCCTTTAGAGACAGAGATAACTTTTAGGCAGAAGGCCAGGACCTAAGGCCACGTCTGCCTCTCATGCCCTGTTTTCACAGGCAAAAGCAAGCAGCTCTTGCCTTTGTCTGCACCAGTTGCTGGCTGCCAGATGAGCTCCGGGAGGCCAGGGGCACCCGAGCACACTGAACTGGAACTGGATTGACTGTCAGCCAGCTCAGAGAGGAGGGAACCACAAATGCTTTAAAGACTTCCCTTCCTCTTCCATGTTCCAGTCCTTTGCCAAGGGCAGCTCATTTGGTCTGGGGAATCTAGCCACAGGAATGTGAAATCTATTTAAAGATGTACATTCATGAAAGGATAGTGATCTTAATTTGGTCTTAAGCACAATTTTAAGTTTGACTTTACCAAGGTCCACAACCACAGAGTTTTAGATTCCATAAACAAACCAGGCATTACTACCTGCTATGATGGGTGAACAGAGTTGAGGGGATAACTGTACTCATCCTGCAGCTTTTGATTCATAAGGAATTTGCAGTTATTTGCTGTTCCTGGAACTAGACTTGCTTTCGGTTTATTTAGAGGCCACTCTGGGAACTTCAGGAAGAAATCCTCAGAGCTACAGCCTTCCTTTCTAGTCTCTGGGGTATTTCCTTTTCGCCTTTTTTCAACTGGGAAAAGATCAGGAAAGTCAACTTTTTATTAGTGGAACAACTTCCTCATAAACTTGGGTTGATAGCCGTAAAACACCAAACGGGTACTTAAAGTGCTCAAGTACCCTCAGTTTTAATTCTAGCAAAACAGCTGTAAAGTTTTCTGAGATACCTTGATAACTAATTTCTAGGACATGAAGATAGAAAAGAATATTTAAAACCCACAACATTCACTTTTAAATCTTTTATGCGGTTAAATAATTTGAATAATATGGTAGGTCAAATCTCTTAGCCACTAGAATTATAACTGTAATAAGTCTCAATTTGATTAACCCTGAAATATAAAATATTTAGGGTTTTATGTTTATTAGCCCTGGTTTATATTACTTACCACTTTGAAGTATGTAAAAAAAAAAGTGATTTTGCTTCATATATATATTTTTCCAGATTTAAAGAAAGTAATTATCATGTTAAATTAACTTATATTTTTTCTTTTAATCATTCCTAAACCCCCTTTGTTTTCCCAAATAATTTTAATTTCAATGAAAACAAATATTAAATTAGAAAATATACTTTAGTTTATAAATAAATGTAATTGACTTCTGTGTCAGAACCAATACCAGAATAACTTAAAGTGTGGATTGCTTAATTTTAGTGCTTCAACTTGAAAAAAATAATAAATTTGCACTCTATTCTCAAAGATTAAGTAACATGGTCTTTCTGGACAGTGTTTCATCAGTTCTCCGATCATTACTGAGGGCCAGGTTCTTTGATTGAATGCCTAGCCTGGTGGTGTTCAAACATGCTGGATAATGTAACAACACAAATAGCAGTAAAACAGAAATGACTGGCAGTAGCACTAGCACAGATTTTTAAATTAAAAAAAAAAACAACAAAAAACAAAACGTAAAGCTGATCCTTTGCAACTGACAAACAAATATCAATTCTTTCTGAAATTTTAGGTTATTATGGAGATTTTTGCAAGTCCAAATATATTTCCAGTGCAGGATATCTGGAAGAAGCTTCTCAAACTTTACAACACCAGGGATTTTTGATGAGCCAGCTGACCACTGATTTCTTTCTTTTATGAGGGCAATCCCATAAAGTAACCATACCTAGATGAAAAATTTCCTGTAAGGTTATTTAAGGGAAAAGGCTCCCAAACTGCAAAGGCTATGGCTTGCTTATCTTTCAGTTCCATCTCCTTAGTCTCTCTAATATCTCTTGATATTTAATACCACTTCACTAGGCCACTGCATAAATTTGGCTGTACTGGATTAGAAAAATCTTTCAGAGTGGTTGGCTTCACTGGCCACCACCTCCAAAGTCCTAATGCCTCTCTCAGGTCTACCTGTGTAACGTGAACATACGTAATGATAACTGAAGAGTGCTGCAGGGCATGAACCTCCCTCACATTATTCTACACTCCATTTCCCCCCTGTCTAGAAAGCCCATACTTCTTTTTCCTCAACCTCAGAGGGAAAAAGAAATTCTGGGCTCTAATGGCCCAAATAACTTAATTCACAAAGTCTTTAATGGTTACAGTAGGTCAAGCAGAAGAGAGAGATTGCTCTGGCATGCAACAGTTTTATAGAACAAAATAAACTCTGCGGACTAAGAAAGAATCTCCAAGATTTAAAGGTAGTTTGAAACCACTGTACATAATGAAAAGCTCTTATATATAGTCAGTTCTTGAAGGCAGTAAGGATTCCTTCAGTGTCCGCAGCACTCAAAATTTCCTGAGTTATTTTATACAAATTCAGGAAAGTTGTCTGAATCCCAGTGTGAGCAGTGCACTTGCTGTAAATTGTAAAATGGAATAGCCCATTTCTGGATTGCAGAAATTAATCAGCACAGAAATACCAGCTGGAAAATAGTAGTAATGGAAACTGTAGTCTCTCTTTAACTTTTTGCCAAAGTAATATGAAGAACACAAACCCAAGCAGGATTACCACCAGCCGTTCTCTACCACAATAAATCAAAAGCTAGTACCATTTTCAATGGCTATTTCATAGGAGAAAATTAGTTTTAAAGAGAAATTATTTGCAACATTGCAAAGTTAATGCACTGTTCCAGGACACAGCCATGCACTGTGGGGTCTCACGTAAAGCAGGAAATATTTGGCTACAGTTTCAGCCTTAGGCCTTGATCCAGAAATCTGATCCATGTGTGTAGACTGCTGAGGCTGGAACTTCTGCATCAGTTGGATTCAATTGCATCAGGCTTCTGCACCTTTTAAAAGAAGATATGGAAGCAGGTGCTGGAATCTGGTGGGGGAATGACAGAAGGAAGGTGCTTTGGGGGAGCGATGAGAGTTGATTGCGTAGCAGATGGGTTGAAACGTTTCAATAGAGGTTAAGGGCTCTGTAAGTGATTCTTTCACTTTCTCACTATACCCTGAACTGGGATCCCCTCCAGTTTCCCCAGTTCTCTGGATATGAAATCCCACCTCAGATTCCTTAATCCATGTAGTTCCCACTCTCCACCCCCTAAGCAGCCTCTGCTTTCCTCCTGTTTTGTTTGGTTTTTTTTTTAATTTTGTACCTTCTTGGGAAGCGGCTGTACTAGACCTGAGCCTATTGCTATCCTTACTGAAAAGAAAGAAGAGCAAAAAGGAAGAGAGCTCTGCAAAGGTGGGCACCCTGCTCCCGCAGTTACCAGGACGGCAGCAGTAACTGCAGAAGGGGGGACCATCTCCATTTACATTTTCTTACCCTCTTACCAGCAGCAGTGGAAGAAGGGCTATGTAAATAGAAAATGGAGACAATTCATCCAGGTACTGGTAAAGCTAGCAGTCTCAGGTGCCACAATCTGTTTCCAATTGCTTCAATAGAAGTATCAGCTACTTTCTAGCCCTATTAGCAATAAATGTCCTTACAGTCAAAAAAAACCCAGACTCTATCAGGTATGCACAGTTTCTTAGAATGTTACCAGTGTAAAGCTTTGGTTCTAGCCATCATCAAGAGGAGAAAACCAAAGCTTATAAATTTCCCCTTAATATCTGAGTGATTCTGCAGCTCTCCTGCATGCTGTAGGAAGCAGTGACTTGTAGTGCGTGTTGTTTACAGAACTCCAATATTTTGAGCCTCAGCTTAGATGTACTTTGCATGAACTTGTACAAGATAACCGGCATACAAGTGTAAAGATTCTTTACCTCCATCTCATCAGTATCTGTGATACAACTGCAATATTGCAGCAGGAATAAATTAATCCAAAAAAGGGCCAGTGGTTGCCTCAGATGCTTCTCCTTTCCAATAAATTACAAATGTGAAAATACAGATTAAAGCAAATAACACCAAGCAACCAGTTCATTAAACAACAGCATAACTATAAAAAATATAGAGCAAAAGAACACTGTTTGCCATCAGAATTTAAGAAGTTCTGTTATTATATATTACAAACATTTGGCCATAACTTGGCTACACTGTTTTTGTTTTGGTATCCGTCCCATCTGATCTATTTGGGACTCATAAAGCATGCCTGTGTCTTAAGTTCTCTATCCAAGTTCTTCAATGACCCAATCTAACGGTAGTTTAGATGCATAAAATATGAGATGTATTTCACTTTACACAAAAAAAAACAAAAAGGAGAAGGGGAAAGGAGACATTTTTTACAAAGCAGTGCAGAGAACAGCTGGAGAATTTGCCCAGAAAGCAGAAAACTCAGTGCTTCTTTATCCTGAGGAGGCTCAAATTATTGTTTGTCTTCTAAGAGTGCCTAATTCTTAGGCTACATATGTTAAGCTGATACCGAGTATTTTGTGGCCCTCCTCTTAAAGCTGATATATAAAAAGGAACACTAAATTTGGAGGCCAAAGGCAGAAAAAAGAGGCAGCCAAACTAGCCAAGTGGGTTGGTTGCTCCCACAGGTTTAAGCTACAGGGTATTGAGAAAGCAAAATTGCTTAACCTAAGTTGGACTAGGAAGTACTCATACATAAGACCATGGATAAGGCATTAGATCTGAGGAGGATGTCTGTAGACTGTCCTTTTATCACAGTCCAGAAAGCTTAACTGACCTATAGCAGTTTCCTGTTTCTACCACTGTTGGGGAAGTTAAATGTAGTCACGTGAATTAACCCTCTGTTATCAAACAGATGATATTACCCCTGAATTATGTCCCAAAATAACTTCTTGGGAGCACACGTATATTTGTGATTTGTTTTGTTAATGCACTTACAATGCTCTGGATATTCACTTTTTCATGGTGCCATACAAGTACCATTGTGAGGAACTGCCAGGCTAACAGTAATAAGATAATCTGTCTAATAAAGCCAGATATTTCTTAGTTCAGCTTCAGTGAAGAAACAACTTGCCACACCAGCAGCTGAAGCACGCTGTGTCAACAAGATGGAATGTAACTTATTTCATGCTGCAATGTGCATTAGAACAGAAATCAGGGCACGATTACTGCTTGATGTGTGGGGTTCATTCAGGCAGAGTGTGCTATGATGGAAAACATCTGGCCCGTTTGGGCCTTCACTTGCATAGCCAACCCGAATATGTCCACCGACAATAAGCCAGCTGGTCATTCCTTTCATAAACACCAGTTAAATATCTGCTGATACTCATTTAAGAAACACGTTAAACATGAGAGACCTGGGATCTCTGTAAAGAGAAGCTGTCTTCAAGAAATTTCACTGTCCTTTTCTGAATCTAACAAATCACAAAACTAACACTTTTTGCTGTCAGACACGAAACATAGCATGGTGATGCTTTGGGCACAAATTTTTTTTGTAAGCCAGAGGGGACAGGATATTCTGCAACAAAAGAAAAAGCAGAGTTTGCACAGCTTTTGATTAATTTTCCCTTCAATATTGCCACATAATTTATAGGATAATCACAAGCATGGAATTTTGATAGGTTTTTTTGACTGATACCAGAAGGTGACAGTTCCATGCAGGAAGAAAAAACAGAACAAGTCTGTAGCAAAGAAGAAAACTGATTTTGAAGCAAAAAAAAAAAAAAAAGTCTCCAAATTCTAGAGAAGGAACAGAGAAGGAGAACCCAATAGCTAGATGACTTTGCTGTTTTCTTTTTCTTTATTTTCTTTTAAATTAGTTTAGCATTTTTCCGAGAGGTTCGCTTTCTTAAGTGACAAATCAAAATATTTGACAAAAAAAAAAGGCAGCTAAGAAGAGAATAGATATTCTTCTGTAATGTTTAACAACTTTATGAGAATGAAATCAGATTGCTGACACTCTATAGATGAGTTTCTTATTGCAGTGCTGGTTTCTACAGCATTTACTACTTATTATATTAATATATTGTTTGAAAAAGAATTAACAAAGCTTTGGTCATTTGCCAATGCTGTTATTTATGCTTCTACAAGGTTTCCCTAATATTTATACTTTAGTGCATGAGTATACGCATATTTTTAATAGTATATGTGATCTCACTTATGACTTCCAGAAAATACAAAATATGAATAAACATAAATCGTGATGCTGTCACATCTGGAGATTCACATACTGAAGTGCTTCCATCAGATGGAGCTAGAGAGGAGGCAGAAGCACTTAGCAAAATGCACACTGCACATCTGAAACCAAGCAGATGTGTTTTCAGTCAGCAATGTTGTGACTTAATGTAACTTTTGGCATGACATCTGAAGTACCAGCGTGTTGTGTTCTGCTTCACAGCCTCCCTCACACCACTAAAGACACTGAAATGGGTTCTGAGAGAATTTTCACCCTTTATTTTGCTGTCTACTTTCCTTCCCTCCTCATCATACCTTCCCTCTCTCTTCTCAAAAAGGAAGTCTTCTAATCACAGAATCAAAAGATAAACTCTTCCTTACACTAACCACCACATTGTAAAAATAAAGAAGCACTATGAAGGGGTTTATATAAAGGCAGGATCATTCTGCTTCACTTGTTTCATGGGAAAACTGGGAATGATGATGATGATAATAGTAATAAAGAAGCAGCCATTTTCAGCATAGGTATTCCAGTTCCATAAAAATCCTTTCTGGATCTGGAATTCCTACTAGCCACTAACACCAATAGTTGCCTTACCAATGACATTGGTAGTAATATATGGTGACTGAAAAGGAAGCTTCCTAAAATAGGTATGTATATCTGTTAAATAAGCTTAATCATTCTGAAATAGTTCTCAAAATCCTTTGATAAAGCTTCAGTCCTCTTTAAAAAAGTCTGTTCTCAAGCTAAGTGGACAAAATAATTAGAGGTCAAGGTAGAAAGCAGTTTATGCAGGTGTTTTGAAAGATCTATGACTTTTTTTACCTCCAAAGAATCATCTGAAGGATGACGAAAACTAGATGTGATCAGTACAAATAGGTTAAAAGGAAAAGAAAGAGTGAGTCTGTTCAGTTGGAAGCTATAACAGGAGATAGCACCTCTAAGTACTCATTTGGCTGCTGAAGTCAAAACTCTAACAATCACATTTCTCCAATGAATTTGTACTTTCTTGTAAGAACTCAGAAATACCTACCTGATCACTAGAATGTGCTTTGGGCTACTGCATTAACAAAATCCCTGCCTAGTGTTTGCATTATCTCTGGTGCTTTCAGACTCTAAATCTTCATTTGCAGGAAAATTAATAGGTAATAAACAGGCAAATCAGTACAAATTACTATTTCTTATGTAGGGGGACAACAATAGGAATATTTTTCACAAATATCACTTTTAGGCTAGTCATCTTCATGTCACTCAATTTCTCATGAACATTTTATTGAAATCCATTTTGGGAGACTAAATTTTGGGGTCTTAACATATGTTTGCATAACAAAAAGCATGTGTATTTTTGTCAAGAAAAAATCGATTAGGGTCACAGCAGAAATGGTTGATAGATATCACCTAGTTCACCAGGGAACAGGAAAATATATTTGACTTAAGTGATGAGACAGCTACAATACTACTTGCTAAAGAAAACATGGTGCATCTCAGAAAGCAATTCCTAGCTATTCCGGTAATATGTATTATGTTCAACATTTAAATAATTCTATATAAACCGGTGTATTTGTATGCAGGTAATTTGGAAAGAATGAAAGACTCCAGCAGGGGAATCTTTAGACAGAGGAATTCTGCCTAAATGGTTTGATCAGCCCTAAGGAGAAGCATGCAAAAACCCTGGAAGTGGGAATAAGACCAAAGGTCCACTTCCAGGAACCTGAGCCCTTAGGAAATGGAAGAGTGGTTTTAACCAAACTTGATGCACCCCTCATAGTCAGTCAGGTTTCTTAATAGCTGGTGAAGAGCGGCAGGTTCTTTCACTGGGCAATTAAAGCACTTAAATTACGTTCTTGCCATAGTTGGGCACTGGAAGAAAGCTATTTCTCTCCATTAATTATAGAGGAAGCCTGGGGAGATTAGCCACCTAATCAAGCTGGGTGAAGTTAGCAGCGTTAATTCAGTAAGCTGAACATTCTGCCATGTTTTCTGCAAGCTGCTGGTACTTATGCTTTCAATATATGCCTGAACCATTTTTTTGAAAGGGCTTTAAACTTTCATGTCATTCAGACATTACTGAAACCTTATCAGTAATATTTTCTATATATGAAACATCTTTATATTGTAAAGTTTTTGCTGGAAATATTTTAGGAACAATTAACTCCTTATGTATTTTATATATGAATTTTGTATAAGAGCTCTCCTTTATAGCCATAGAAATTTAGATGTAATTTGTACAGATGAGTAAGACATTGGAATACATCACTATTCCTCCCCCAAAAAATATTTTCTGCCTTCCTATCTTCAGAGTCTGCTGCATGCTTTAGCGTTTTGTGAATATTTTCTTAGAAATAGTAAAATAATCTTGCTAAAAAGGTGCAATAGACTATTTGGATGAAAATAAGTTATTTGCTTTCACTTTTTACTTCCAATGTGCGCCAACAGCAACAGAAGGAGCAATATATTGCCTTACTGGAAAGAACAAAAATGCACACAAAATTCAGAAGAAAACACAAATTCAGGCTCTTATGCCATATAAGTCCTGAAACTCATCTCACTGAAAGCAGTCAAACTTGCACCACTGATTTAAATGAAGCCAAGTTTCAGTGCTAAATGGCAAAGCATCTTAATTGTAATTATTTCCTACTTCATGATAATACAAATAACTCTAAAATACACTGGAAATCTGAGGGGAAGAAAGCCAAGTTCTAATATTTTGACTTTTCCTGAGCAGTATATTACATCTATTGACTGCAGAGGCACAACTGATGGGAGTGAGAATTCTGGAATCCAGCAGTGTATGGCAAAAAAGAAAAGAAGATGCAATGACAGTTTCTAATTCATTATAAACAATACTCTGCTGCATGGTGGTTCTGCCAGTTATTGAAGAGTGAAACAAGTCTGTTAAAAAGAGCAGGCCTGTGTAATTTGAAAATAAAGAAAAAACACCGGGATACCTGGCTCTGAACCAGGAAGGTTATGCTTATACTAAACGACTGACTGAATGTGACCTCATCACTGAGAGAGCTGCCTTATACACAGACACTTCATATATAGACTTTGGCAACAGCTAGCTACCGACCTTGTACTGCCAGTGACAATACAGAAACCAGCCTGAGTATCACCTATTCAATCAGAACATTTAAACAAATATCAGTGGCTGACACTTCCACCTTGATCAAAACAGGGTGAACCAGAGGGTTCAGAGAAACATCTTTTAGTAAAGAATGCAAATAAAAGGAAGGGCTACACTCAGTAAATAAATAATACATATTTAACATAACATGCTAGGCCTTAATGGCATGGCTGATTCTACCTGGTTCTTAAGACAAAACACCTGGGACTTCCCGCTTAGAGCACTGCTAAGAAACCTGACTGGGAAGTTAGGACTGCTGGGAAAAATAAGACAAAGGATAAAACCAGGTTTTGTCCCTAAGAAGAAATACTCAGAGGGATCTATGGTTAGGTTAAGGGACTTGATGTCTTTAGCTCACACATGCTAAATTCACCAACTGCATTGACCTGATTTTTTAAGTTCCTGGCCAAAGCTTATAACAACAATATATAAAGCATAGGTTAAGGTTAATCAATGTAGTGATAATTCCAGGAGTCTACAAAAACCTTGAAACTGTAGAACTGGGAAGAATGAATTGCCAACTTCATCCTAATTGACCATAGAACTTAGCACTCTGGAGAGATTTCACCAGTGCGCTCTCATCAGAAGACTTTTGAGCACAGCAGCAGATGAAAGAAGTGTAGTTACCAATCTAACAACATACATTTCCACTGCTGGTAAAGCCATTTCAGAGGCTGGCGCTCTAGAGTGGGGAGAAGAAGCACTAAAGCTGTTTACCATAACAGAAACTGTGGCAGTGGCTCTCAGGGAAGAGAGGCAGTTCCCTGTAAGTGGTACAAGCAGAAGAGTCTCAAGACAGAACCACACAAGGCAAAAATTGCTCTAAAATTAGTGGTTTTCATCGAGCGTCTGAGTTGGGACTGGAGGACTAGGCAGGGGAATAAGCAAAACCAAAGCTAAAATTCCTTCAAACAGTAAGTCTATACATGAAAGAGGTCAAGAAAAAGGGTGTTCTTTAGCTTAGAACCAAGATAAAGATATACTACAAGAGGGAAATGAGGGACTTCAGTAGAGCTAAAGGTGGGGAAAATGAAAAGACAATTCATTTGGCTTGAGGATGCCAATTTCCAGAGATGGAAGAGTCTGGTAAAACTTTTTAGGAGCAGATGACGGAGTTCTTCAGTTATGTCTGCTGCTTACTTGCCTTTTTCATTCAGGGAAGACTGGAATTTTATTGTTTGCTTGGAGACCAAAATAGAGAAAGTTATATGCCACTCCAGCAATGAGAATGCAAAATTAAGTTTTAGGCTAATGTCTATATTAATTTGGTGAAAGTCTGGAGCAATATCCTGCTTTTCCTAAATAAGATGAAACTAGGTACACAGCTATAAGTAGGCATTTTACTTTTTTTATTTTCATCTCATTCTCAGAAAATTATCTAGCACATGGCAACAGAGAGCTACTAGAAAATATGCTATCAAGACACTTAAGTATCAAAGCATCCATTTATTTTCAAAGGCACTACAAACAATGGATTACTTTAATTCTGTCTCAGTTTGAGCTATATAGAGATATATATACACAATATTTCAATACATTTCTTGTACAAAGGTGACTGAAAAACGAAAGTATTTTTTTCAAATGCCTTACCTTTCACAAAGCATAATCATATTTTCATTTGTTTTTCTTTTCTTTATGAATTATTATTGTAGCATGCTGATAATTTGTAAAAAGGAAAAATGCTAATAAGTAAATATTTGGTATATCAGATGTATTTATACCAAAATATTTGGTTTTATCTTAGAAGTAATTTGTTTAAGTCAAAGTCAGTCATGTCTAATGAGTCTTCTGGGGATTCTTAAGAATTATTTTACTTTTTCAGATGTTTCCAAGCTGTATGTTCCTCTAGATCAGGGAATATATGTTAATCTTCACTCACATCCTGTTAAATGAAACAATATGTTTAAGTAAGAGTTATGACTACATTCTCTACTCAAATAACTTTGA
The DNA here is from genome assembly GCF_023634085.1 of Falco cherrug. Lineage (NCBI taxonomy): Eukaryota > Metazoa > Chordata > Aves > Falconiformes > Falconidae > Falco > Falco cherrug. Next base: position 24,852,045 of record NC_073704.1, on the reverse strand, counting down.
CCCATACAGAGAATGTGCTCTGCTATGTTCTGGGTTTTTTTAAGGTTATCAAATGGTATCAGACAACAGTAGGCAGCAAGACCTGGAGCTTCTGGGTCTAGTGTAAAACCCACTAAAATTGATTGGAATCATCCAGCAACTTTAATGAGATTTGGGTCAATCCTTTAAAACTATTTGCCTTCAGCTGTTTCTTCATACTGGCTGCAGCTTTAAAACATACCTCAAACTTCAGCTGGGGACACCATCATTTACATAGGGAGTAGATTGCTCTCTGACTATGTTTAGAGTGGCAAATACTGTGGTCAAACAGTGAAGAGTTAAATAGCTGGAGGTAAGGAGATCTGAAATTTACGTTATATTTTTCTTTTCTTTTTTTTTTTCTTTTCTTTTGACTAGCTATAGTTTAGACCCATTAGCTGAATGTCCATTTGCAGTTGGAGTGTATTAGATGTGTTCCTGTTTTGCATCTTCCAGTTTAGTTTCACTCAAAAGGAATTCATTTGTACTCTGAGACTCCTCTGCAACACAACCCAAAGTACAGTGTGTAGGGACAGCTGAGAGATACACTGGACTCTTGCCTTAACTAAAATATTAAAGGGATAAAAATCAACTTCCTCTTGCCACATATACTTGTTTGATTTATCAAAGCAGGTGGAACATCCCATTTTACTCCAGTAAACACCCTGACAAATAACTTGTTGAGATAACATGATTTCCCACTATTATCCTTTGGGAACATCATATTTAGCAAAGCTCAGAGCTCTAAAAGATAGGAGTTACAGAGTTAAGGTCAAATCAAATACAACCAATTATTCATTACTGCTGCATTTGTGTATTAGAAAAACTAATATGTGTTAAAAGCCACAGATATAGTGTCTTGATTGTAAAGGCAAAGGGATTGTAAACTGTTATATGTGTAATGCACGTTATATGTGTAGTGCACATGTAGTGTTGTTTCTGGGAGACCATCTATGTGTTTAGATGGGATGTATCACCAGTAACAATTTGCTGATAGTTTGCCCTTGACGGTTTTAAGTATACTGCTGTAAGAAGAAAAAGTAGAAAGAATTCATCTAATGAACTATCAGAACAAAACTTAAAGAAGAAAGAATCAAGACTGAGATATTCAAAGCATATTGTTAAAAAAAAATGTGAGTTTTGCTGAACTCTGTAGTTTGGAGAGGTGCTGGAACCTTCCAGGCAAAATTCTTGTTAAGCTGTTATTTAATTTCCAGTGTTAGAACCAGAAATGTTCCTAGTGGCATTAACATCCAGTTCCACATTTTTGTTGCCATACAGATGTGCAGTTAACCTCCATAGCTGCTATCTACTGGTAGAGAGCTTTAAACTTGCTATGGGCTCCTCATCCAAACTGTACAACTGGAGCAGTGGAAAGCAGAACTGAAATGGATTTTGAAATGATTTGAGGACAGTCTTCAAGAGGAACAGGAGGGGAAAGCAGAGAAAAGTTGAGGCTCAAGAACTGGCATGTTTTATTTCATGGTATTTACAATAACTGAAATATATGAGAGTACTTAACATTTTTTCTTTTTTTCCTCACCTTTATCCTACTCTCTGCACCTCTCTGTCTCTGCAAAAGGACCCAAACTTCTCTGTCCTGCAGTCTAAAACTACAACTGTACATTCTGAGCTCACATGATAAGGGTTAGCCTAATCTTTTTCATTTTCTAAATACATGGTTAGGCTGCTAATGCACTCTGTCTAACCTCTGTCTTTAAAAAAGATTTGTAGGTCATCACTGAATGTAAAATTCTGTTATCCTTTAACTGCCTGTGAAACATATATGTCATTAGATATATTTTACATTAAGGTATACAAATGCCACCTGGCAGAACCCTAATGATATTCTAAGGTACGTGAAAATATGTATTTAAAACTACTTTCACATTTAACTTACAAATATAAATAAATATAAATACATACATATGCATGTGCTTATTAAACTCACAGTCTACTTGTTTCCCATTTATATTCTAGCCTTAGAAATGGTAAGATTGAGGATAAAATAGAGTTTTTTCATAATTCATGTGACTTGTTTATTTTTTTTAATTTTAGAATAAGCATTTAAATTTAACCACCCATTACTTTTATTAGAAGACCCATTTTTAATACCATTAAAGGAAGATACTCTAAACAATCAACTGGGATTCAAATTTTTTCTTTGAGGGGAATATCATAAATTCTAATCTCTTTTAGTGTTGCAATGAAAAGGAAACAAATACAAATATCAGAAATGTTCCATCACAAGAAACTGCAGAAAAATACTTTAGATTAATCTAAATATTCCATTTTGATGTGACTATCTTAACTTTATATCCAGTAGGCAAACCAATGCAAGATGCTTTCAGAATTTTCTGGTTTGAAATAGCTGGGATAGAATTCATTTAAATTCTTAAAATAATTTTCTCTCTAAAGAAACTTAAAAGTCTTGAAAGTTTTCACAAAGTATCCTACTTCTGATAAATCACAATTTTCAATTTAAATATAACCAAAATATTCCAACTAACTCCAAATATTAATTCAGCAATAATAAGCTTATGTTTATACAACCTTCCATCCCAAAGTATTTTATGTTTTCATTTGTTGAACTTGTGCATATTTCCATAATCTAATTGTATCTTTGAGCCTCTGCTGAAGCCTTATTTGCATTTAATATCCCTAAATGTCCATTCTGATTTTAATCTATATTTATATTCTCTTTGAAGATCAAAGTTCTGAGCAGTATAATTTCCCTTAATATTATCTGGTTCCAATATCTTTCTGCAAGAAGACATGTTTACTGAAATCTTATACCACTTGTCAAACCTGAGCATTTGTGTTGATTATTCTTCCAAATACTAGTGCTAGCAAAATCAAAGATGCAATCTTTGTGTTTGAGAATGGCAAACACAGATCAGAAGGCTTTTCTAAGCATACAAAGTACATAGTTGTTATTTGATGAAGGATATCAACCTTTGTATAAAGCACAACTGCTAAATTTCATGATAGATTATGTATTGTCTGTGTTTTTTTCTGAATGGTTATGTAAATACATTAATAAAAATTAATATTCAAGGTGATATAATGACATTTTTTGCTTTTTGGGTAATTCCACTGCAGAACTAACGCTAATAGGTTGGCTTCTCAGAAGAAACACAAAGAAATTATCATATATACGGCATCCATGTTGCAAAGGTTTTGTAGACATGAGCATTTTGTATTTGCAACTCAGAAGTTTGCATCCTTAGTATCGTTAGGGCATGTTATTAAAATCCATTCTATCAGATTCATTATGAATTGCATATACTGTTTAAGACTAGAATTTATATTGTTTGAAAAATTCAGATGCAGTAAGAGAGGTGGAGTATGGCTCTGTTCTGATTGCTGGTTTTAGTGTTACACATGGAAATTGATTCCTGCCACCATCACTTCCATGACTTCTTACTAAAGCCAGAAGACATTAGACAAATTGCATACCACGCTCATATCTCTTTTTGCTTGCCTGGTAGTTTACATCAGCCATACCTCAGTGCTTGTTAATATTCACCAAGTACTTATCAGATGGTCAGAACCTCAAAATCTAGAAGGGCTGTAAAATGTTAGGATCATTGAAGCTACTGCACTGCCCCAAGACAGAAAGAACTGTTGTTACATCATTTCTGACAGATGCTTGTCTAACTTCTAGTAAAAGGGTCCACTACATCTCCAAGCTGTCTATTCCTGTCTATTATTAAAATAAATAATCACATTCTAATATATTATCTGAAGACCATTACTTCTTTTAGTGCTCTTCACAAACATGGGAATAGGTTCTTCCTTTCCTACACAACAGTTCTTGGACATGTTGCGCTGTTACCAGGTCTCTCCGATTTCTTGTCTCTGGACAAATAACTTCAAATTTTTCTGGTTATCCTTTTAGGTAGTTTCTTGGACCCAAGCACCTCATTTCTGTTCTCTAGATGCTCACTAGGCACTGTCTTGTCTACAAGTGTCATATCTGCAGGTGGACATATTTCAGCCCCGGCTTTTCTGCTAATGCTTTCTGCTTTTAACTTCCTTCAGCTCTTCTCCTGAGCAGAGCAGAACTACTTCACAGGATTCTGTTTTTATATCCCAACGTGATATCTGCCTTTTTCAAAACCAAATTATGCTGTTGACTAATATTGGTAATAACTCCCTAGTGCTTTCCTATACAAGTGCCACCTAAATATCCTTTTCTCAATTTGTATTTTTGCATCGAACAGTCTTTGACATTACCTTACATTTGTCCCACTGAATCACATGCAATTTGTTCTAGCAAATCTCAAAATCTGTGAAGACCACTTTGCTCTTCAGACAGCAATAATAAGTACTTAGAACTACAATGTTTTGTATGGCCCGTTTTTCACATCAGACTGCTGCCAACAATATTGAAGAGTAACTTTGGATTTAACAGGTTCTGCAGCTACCCTGTGTTGATACCCTGCATAACAAGAAACGTTCTGTCACTGCTGTACAGAAGACCTTTGAGGGTCTACTTACCTTAAGGCATAAGACACAGAACACATCACATGGGGTTTTTTTTTCTAAAGTGGAAAATGGTCAACTGGTTGTGTTCCTGTCCTTCCTGGTGAACTGTCATGCTCTCCATTCATTTGCTATACCTCAATTATTACTGAAAAATAACTGTACCTTCTTTGTAAGGCCAACCCGTTAAAATAGTTGGGTAGATAGCGCTGCAGGAATGGAAAACACTAAACATTCTGCTTCAGAAAGGAATTTAAAATAATAAGCACTTGTAAATATTCCAATTACTTCTGGGAATACTTTGTAAAGAAGTGTTTCAATTTATCGCCAAGTCCCCTACAGACAGTGTTGCTCACTGCAGTCTCTGTTGCTGAATGCATTCTGGTAAGATGTGACTTTCTCCTGTTGAGAAATTAATACAAAATGCTATTCAATGAGCTACAGCCAGCTGCACTGTCAGTCAAGTAACATGTTTATCTATATCTAGGTTTCCTGCTTGTCACAGCACAAGCAAAACTGGCAGACTGCAACAAGGCTTTACCACCAGTCAGATTCTGCTGTCCACACTGGTTTGCCATCCTCCAGAGGCCAGATAATTTTCCTCCTTGTCTCTACTAGGTCCAGCTTCTTCCTTCTCCAGACTCCTCCTTCATCTGGCCTCTCTCCTACACTCCTCTTCCTTCTCCAGACTCCTCCTTCATCTGGCCTCTCTCCTACACTCCTCAGGGCTATTTAACCACTTAGCGGGACGAGCTACACCTGCACATCATCCATGTCAATCAACCCACTGCCGTTGAAGCAAGGCCACAGCTGCATGTTATCAATGCTAATCAACCCACTGCCTTCATTCCTCTACACCTGCTGACACCTCAGAAATCCCTAAGTGAAAATTGTGTATATGCAAGAATTAAACAGAACCAAACTATGCAGAAATAAGGTTTTTAAAACAGATGAAAAAGGAAAGTTCTGTCTTGAAATCCCACAGTGTCTAGATTCATTGCTCTCTGTGTTTATGAAGTTTCACTCAACAGTTTTATGTTAATTTGCAAGAGTGTCCCATTGAAAAATAAGGTATTTATTAAATCTTCAATTCACCTCAAATTTTACTGACAAGTAAGCAGAAAAAATTTTACACATCTACCACAATCTGGATAGGCTGCCAATGATGAAGTCATCACACAAGGTAAGAAAAAAAAAATCCCACAATCCTTCTTGTGACATGTGGAAACAAAAGGTAATTGGGATATTGGGAGGGTTAATTTTATGCTTGTAATGAGCTTGTTTACAAAACAAAAAATACCCCAAAAGGCCAGAGACTCCCCACTTTTTTTTGAGTTTCTCTGGGGACCAATTACACCTCTCTAGTGTGCTCTCAGCCTTGTACTAGGTTCTGACCAGCTTCATTTTTTAGCAAGGTGACCAGGTGTGAAAACATATCGTCATCTAGGTGCAAATGGAAAAAATATATGGGTATAAAATATATAGTGTCCACTTTGGCACCTGGGGGTCTCCTTAAGGGTGCATTGTTGGAAGCAGACCAAAAATGAAATGGTAGAAATTTTACAACTCCAAGACTATACTGGGATCCCATAGTCTGGGACCATTTCTACCCACTCCACAATGATACCCAGTCATCACTGTTCACAAACGCCAGCCATGGGAACAGTTTAGAAGACTGCATCACTATTATTTCTTTAGATCTTCTAGAAGTATTAAATTGCTTATAGCCAATCAGTAGAACCACAAGCTCCTACCACTGTTAACTGTTTCTCCTTTTCATTTGTTTCACTGGCAAAATGTGTAATCCTAGCTGTCTAAGACAGAGCTTCCGATTCCTGATAGAAGGGGACCCCCACAGTCTTTGCTAGAAACATCAGCTTACCTTCTCTCTCACCCTTAGAGTAACTGAATAAAAACAGGATACCACACCTATAGGGCACAGCTTCTGCCTTGCAGCTATGGAATCAAAATTTAAAAATTAACTACTTTACACTCTTAAGACAAACTGAAAGGCATCCACAGAATAATATGACCTGTGTCCTCGTACCTGTACCAAACCACTAATCTGCCTCTAGATTATATTTCTACTAATCCAGGGTAAAATACTTGTCTTCTGTAGTGTTTGCAAAATGCTTATTTTTCCCTTCCCCATGTCACAGAAATTAATGGATTTAAAGCCACAGACAAAAGTTACTGCTAAAAATTGCTTTCAGTCTTGTTAACATTTAATATTTAAACTTCAAAACCCACTTTGTTGGAGACATTTAAATGTATGTGTGTACCAAATCATTGTGTCTTTTAAGATTGTCATGTGTGGTATTGCATGCCTGAAATATACAGAAGACTTTAGGTAGTTATGTGAGTGAATAATTTGACCATGTGATACTGCTGTTTCCAATTCTTACCCTGTGGGTTAACAATAAAGGGGATTTTCTCTCTAATTAAGAAGCAGTTTAAACAAAGAAGAAAAAAAAAACACCAAACAAATAAATGTTACTTTATTGTAATCTTATCTTTTGTCATGTTCTTTTGTAACATCCAGATGGGAACAGACACGCAGCAACAAAGCAGCCAAGTCAGGCAGAAAAAAAAACCCCAAAAGTCCTCAGAATTCTCCAAAAGCAACTGAGTCTGCAGACTCAGTTACTATGTAAACTCTATGCTTCATAAGTAATTTAAAGACTTAGTACAAGTGGCTTGTGGTTTAATCTTTTAATTCCATTGCTCCATAAGTATCCTTGTAGGTTCATTGAGCAAGGAATTCAGTCAAAATATTTGGGGCCCGTTTTTTCTAAAAGGGGTTGGGTATGGAAAAATGTGCAGTAACTGGAGCTTCTGAAAAGTCTGCAAACTAACCTCCAAATTTACGTGACATAAAACCCATTATCTTTCAGGGATTCTTGTGTTTCAGACTGTGCACATTTACAACATCAGATGCTTGCCATAGCAGACACTCCCTATCAGTGAACATCTGTGGAATGTATCCAAGCGGTTACAGCTAAATATACAAATTTGTGCCACCAGGTCAAAAAGAAAACATGGCAAGGAGGAAATCGCTTTCACGTTTTTGAAGATGGTTTATGGATGCTATGCACCATTGTGAAAAATCTCAGTTCTGTGTGCTGAAAATCTTAAAAATATGCACGCACACATTCCTGCTTATTCTAATCAAAGTTTTAACTTGGATTATAAATAACTCTAGAATTTTAAAGTACTGCAGCCAGGCTTGGCTAATACCATAAAGTTAATAGTTATATATCAAATAACATGGTCATAGTGGATAGGATACATGAAGAAGAGGGAAACATATACTATGTGGACTTCTTGTATTTCCTTTAGCTTTGGTTAAGAAATGGCAGTAGCCAGAGGCAGACCACAGGCTGGCAAGAAGGAACTGATAACTTCTTCTTTTGATGTGATGTTTGAAATATATATAGGGAAGTTAATATGTTATTTGCTTGAACCTAGCATATTTTACTCTGATTTACATACACTTTATTTGCATTTAATTTAAGTTTGTAAATTTGCACAGAATGAATAAAAGTATGAAAGAACTGTGACAACTATCACAATTTTTTTAAGGTCTTTAATATTGAAAACATAAGCATTGATGTATTTTATATGAAAAGGTACCTTAGCTTTTTTTAGTGACAAAGCAGCATAGGCTGAAAAGCCAAGATGTGACATGAGAGTTCTCACATCATATTTAGTAAAATTTTATATTAATATATTTTAATAAGACATTAAACTTTTTATTAATATAGACATGTAAATATTTTTATTTTGAAAGTTTTTAACCAGTAGAGAAGCAACAAGCCCTATAGACTACTAAGAGAAAAAATTATGCTTTTTTGCTTGAGTTTCTGATGTTTTAATTGACATAACATAAATATAAGTGAAGTGATTTTGCAAGCCTAATCTTATCCTAAGTATTGAGTTTGTCTATTGCCACTGTCATCAATGCTGTAGTGAACAGCCATGCACACACAATTTTGTGTGGCAGATATGCTGTTCACAACTGAATCCTTTGGAATTATCATGGCTAATTTTTCTCAAGACAAAATCCAATTCGTGTAAGAATTTAGAATATGTTTTTGTTTCAAAGTAAATCCATATTCTTACTTTGGTGTGGCTTCTACCAGCCATAAACTATGATTTTCATTAGAGACGGTTTCGTTTGATCTAGCATGGTGCAGTCAGAACGTGGGCTGATCTGCCTGAACAGCAATGAAGTACCTGCCCTCGGTTCAACCCTGCCTGCCCAAAGGAACAGAGAACCTATTCGAGAGCTTTATTGGCAAAGGAAACGTAGAAAACTTTCTAAAATGTAGGTCGCTATCCTTGTCAGGGTACATGGTATATCCTTGCAGAAATCCCAGTGACATGCACAGGTGCACACCCTATATGTAAAGTAACTTTGATATAAATTTAGGGTTCACACCTTCAGAAAATTAGTCAATGTGCTCTTATGTGCCACCGGTGACCTGAGGTAACTGCAGTGCTGACAGGCTCATAATTATGAAGCACATTTCCATCCTCTCATCCAAGCTTTCAGAAGGTAATCTCACCCACATTCTCTTTTAATGTCATGTTCAAGCACCTAAGATAATTACACAACACTCTACTGAAGTGTAGAAAAGTTTTCTTCTAGAAAAGTGGAATTTTTTATATAGCATGTTAGCCTGTAAGATAGTTTTAATTATTACTTTTTTTTTCTTATCCACAGTGCCAGTATTAAATGCATCTTGGAATAAGCAGAGACTGCTGGGTTTGAACAGTCTGATTATGGAACTTTACCTGTTAAATGGAGTTGGTTAGTGATGCTGAAACACTTTAAAAAATCTGTGCTCCCGTTACACGGTGCTGCTGAACATGCCAGGACAATCTGCCTCAGTGTTCAGGGATTGTTGCAACTGAACCACAAAATGCATGGCAAAGGCTATAAACTCTTGTTTATATCTCTCAATAAGAGGCTTTATTTTGGTTCCTTTCTGTCAGTTTGAAACATTAATTTTTCCCCTTCAAAGATGGTGTCTTGGTCGGCACAAGCCTGTATTATTTGGTAGGAGTTCATAACAAATAAAAACTATCACCGATTAGAATATCAAAATGTTTTTCAGTAGGTTTTCTTAATGAGTATTGTAAATTAATGATTGCATGCAGTTCTAAGATTTGCAATTTAATTTATGAAACATCTGTAACATTTTTCAAATTACATTTACCAAGTATGTTATTTAGTGAACTTAAGGAAGGAGATCAGCTTTTTTATATTTCTATAGTATTCTTCAACTCACGATTGCAAAGAATTAACCAATGTTATCCCCAGCTCATGAGTGTTAAAGTGGGAGCATTGTGAAGGGTAAATGACCTGAATCGTCACAAGGCAAGTCAGCAGCAAACCTAAATCTTCTAAATCTGTTCCCTGGACCAGAGTATCTCCCTTGGTTCCTGTGGTTAAATTAAGGAGCATGTGTATCAAATATGTTGGCTATATCATGCTTCATATGGCTCATAAATTCATACAAATTTTATGAATGTATCAAAATTTACAAATATATTGTGTATTAAACTCAGGTTTAACACTGAGCTAGAATTCCTTTTGCTAAACCCTGTGAACCTCTCACTAGAAATTCAATTGTCTCCCCCTTCCAATCACAGGGTCAACTGTTGCTTTGCTGATGGATCTCAGATATCTTTTCCTAAACACTGAATTAGGAATTTCTCCAGCATCTTTCAGAAATGCGGGTTTTAGCAATCAGCTAAGAGTCTATCTTCTAGAATTTAGCCATCTCTGGCTTTCCTGATCTGTTTTGTTTTCTGTATGTGGTACTCAACTTTTCCTCAACTGAAAGAAAACTTTAGCTAGATCTTATCAGATCAAGCACTCTTTTAAAACAGCAGTTAAATGCAAAAAAAAAACCAAACCAAAACCCAAACAAAAAAAACCAACCCCACAAGCCAGAAACATTGTGTGGTGATGCTTTTTAGGAGGTTTGTGATAAACACTGTAGACAGCCACAAAGCACCATTAGTGCTAAATGGTGTGAGCCACAAGTTCTGCAGCACTGTGCAGCATCACACTAACATTTGTCACTTGAATGCCCCCTTCACTGTTTCTACAGATATTTTGAAAAATATGCCAATATATACATAGATTTCTTGTAAAAACGTGTTTATGTATGGATAGTTAATTAAGTACTTTTTATTTTACATATTTCACCTAATTTTGGAATATGTTCTTGTACAATCTCAGGCAAAACTCCTATCCACAAAGTTAGCCAGGCATATTTAAAAATTATTTTCAAGCCAAGATAATAAGATTTATTTTGAAAAGGATTCTGAAAATGTTTGGGTTTGGCATGGTCACACATTTGTTTTCATGCTGTCAATTTGGGTTTGACATTAAAAACTGACACACGTACAGAGATAGGCTTCAAATATATTTTGTATTTTTCTTGGCTAACTTTTTTTTTTAAATGAGACATTTGTGTGAAACAATTTGATTCCAATACAACTGTATTTTTCCAACAACTAAAATACTGCCTGAACATTCTAAGCTCTGCTGAGGAGGAAGCAAGGTGAGATGGATAACACTCCTATGTGAAACTTCTGGTTCTCAAAAAACACATACCAAAATACTTTTTTCCTGTTCTGTTTGCTTCTCCAACTGCATTACCACATAAAAACTGAATTCTACATGTTTTCCTTCAGAACATGGCTCTGTCAGCTAGAAATATTTTCTCTAGGACTGTAAGGCATGAGAAACAAAAAGTGATAACTCTATGAAGTGAGGGTATTATGGGATACGAGGATATTATTACACTGCAACCACAAGACAAGCAGTGCTTAGGGAAGTTGGAATGGCATAGTTTCCTCCTTATGGGTACAAATGTATGGAGGCTGACAACAGAAAGAGAATTTTAATTCCCTGACGCTTTAAGACTACAGCATATGAACCAAGCCTGATCACAGTTCAGATGGCCAGACTTGTATGAGGTTTAACTTGGACAGACTGTGTATACAGGGGAGATGCAGCAGCAAAGACATGAGAGCAAAGACATCCTCCTTTGAACTCTCCCCTTTCTATTGTTGCTTCGAAATTAGACTGAATTCATTCAGATATAGCTGCGCACCCTAGATTCATGGATCATTCATGTAACATAGTCTCCAGAGAGAAGAAAAATTCAAAGTGTTGTGGAAGTAGAGTAAAACTTCCGAAAAACAAAGTAACAGAGGTGAGCTGTCCAAATGAGAAAAAGAAAATTACTGTGCAAAGAAAGAGTTAATACAAATAAGCAGCTAATCTTAGACTGCAACCCCCATGCTGAAGCTTAGGCTACATTTTATATTTTTGGAATGTATCCTAATTTTCAAAGTCAAATGGGGAAGGGTTTAATTTCATGTAAAAATCCAGCCATAAAAAAAGAGATTGCACAACAACTTCGTTCTCTACTTTCTGAGTTCAACAGAAAACATTTAAAGAAGAATTATAGTGTTTTCATTGAGCTCTATCTAATAAAATCATTGCTTTGAATTTTTTTACCATAACATATTGTTTAAAAAAGTAAAATGGAGGAGTTCAACCTGTGCATATACTCTTTTATACTTTTTCATATTTACACTTTTCCTATCCATATAGAAAGGAACCAACAGATACAATCTGGTCTAATTTCTAGCATGGTCTCACCAGTAGGATATAGAAATGCAGTTCTAGCCATTAAACTTCTTAATTTGATGCCACAACTGAGTAGTTTTTGGGAGCCCAATTTCTGAAAATAACTTTTTTTCTTTCTTTCTCTGTGAACACAGGGAATCCAGAGAGTCTACTGTTCATTCAAATCTTTGTTGTCCTATGACAGTGTGTTCACATTTTTTGCAGATCTTACCTTTACCATTCACGTGACTGATTTGAGATATTTATGTGCCCCAACTTTCAGCAGCGCGGGAAAGCTAAACTTCAGAACGCAGGAAGTAGCACTGCTAGTAGAGAAGGTTACCAAATATAATCAGCTCTCAATTACCAGTAGGGGATTTTCTGGGTTGTGGATTAACTGTGCCACCCTGAAAGGGAACCTGATATATGATACGTTCACCGAGTCCAGCACAGAGCTCAGCCTTCTTCCCTGTCATGTGGTCTCATGCTCCTGACCCAGCAGTAAATTCAGCACAGAATATTTTTCCCCAGTTTAATTTTCATGTGTTCCTCTGTTAGTTGCACCTTTGTATTACTGAGTTATTCCACCCTCCACTGCCCTGCACAATCAAAACTGAGTGGCTATAGTACAAATTTTGAACAATCTGAATAACATGCTGACAAGATAATGTGCCTAAGCAGAATCGTGAGTCGCCATAAACCTTCTACACGGTATTAGGACTTCACAAGCTTTTAGAAAGAAAGGTGGTTATAACCCTCTAGTAAGACATCAACACAGTTATCTATGTCAAATTAATTCTATATTCAAAAGTACAGAAGTGCTGTTAGGTTCACAGTGAGTGTTAATATGGTTATAACTGTCTTTATGCCCCAAAGATAAATAATATTTGTATGTGGTGCACTGACCCTTTCCTGAGGCATGTTCTTCCTTCTCTGTGCTCAATTCTCACCACTTCAATTTTTCTTTGTAGGTTGCATCTGATTGAAAGATTTCATTTTGCCTAACAACGGGTGAACGGAACCGTAGGTATCAGAAATCAGCTTATTGACAGTGAAGGAACTCCTGCAATGTACAGCCAAAAACTGAGCTCTGGGGAGCAGGGAGGGGGGTTGGTGGTTTCCAAGAAAAAATCAGACTAAGCTGTATTACACTGAAATTGAGATTTTTCGTAATATATGTTATTGTTTTTGCCTTAAGCATATAATTATAAAGTTGATCTTCTGAATTTCAGATATGTAATATGAATTTCAGGCAGATTTCTCCTTAAGCTACCAGGATAGGTAGAAATCAGAAATAATGAAGTCAAAATACTGTCTTACATTTAGTTAGAAGAGTAAGAAACAAAAATGGGTAGTCTCTATCAGAACTATATACCACCTATACCTAATGCTTGTCACTTTTTCAGGTCAAAAAGTGGTTAAAGGAAAGAACCATGCATTTCAAGGTTTTTTCTGAAACATAGTCAGGGTTCATCCATGAAACTCACACTTTGCATATAAAGTTAAAAGGCAGATTTATAAAATCATGTGAGTTATAGTTCTTAGTTTGACACTGATATTATTAATGCTGAAAACAAAATAAAATATCCGTAAAACTGGAAACACTACTACATAGAGACAAAACAAAACTAGTTTGTTTTTTTAAATGTTGTAAAGATTATATCAGTCAGAAACATACTGATCTAATATCTAGTTTGAAGAGCCATAAAATGTTCTTGCAAGTGTGGACAAAGAAAAGTTCATACAGTGAACAACACTGAAAGATCCTGAATAATCTATGGCTTAGATATAAGTGTTTAGACATTACAAGATGTCTAAAAAAGAAAATAAATCAATAAAAGCTGTGTTCTCTGGCTCATGGTGATAAGATTTATTTACAGCCAAAGGAATGATGACATTTTAGAGAGAAAAGAGAACTCTTGTTTTTCCTCACACTCTTCGGATCAGTCCAAGTAACTGAATATCACATAGTCATAAATTAATAAAAACTCTGAAGTACAGATCATTAACTTATTCAGTTTAACAAGGAGTTTTAAGAACAACCACCATCAGTAGTTTTATAGATTTTTTTCTTACTAAAAAGCAAGATAGATGTATCTTTAGGCTAGATATAAACTCTGCTGCAAGACTGTTCTCAAGTGTCATTAAGAAGAGGGATTCAAAAAAAGCTATTGCTATTTCTGGCAGAAATATTATTGTACATATATAGATATGTACAATATATATTTCTAAATATATCCATAACCTAACATATAAAATACACATCTAAAAATATGGGACAGTTCACATGTACACGTTTCATGTCCAGTCTTGCAATACTGAAGTCAAAGGAAAACTCTGATGGTGAGTGTGTAAGATCTGTGGCTGCATATAGAAAAACAAAATTGCAGATATTCTATCTACAATATTATGCCTGACAGCCATGCTGTCACTAAGTGGTGACATTTAAGTGTCAGAAAGATACTTAATATCAGAAATATCAGAAAAATACTTAAATAAATGCCTATCTTCTACTTTGGAATTTATGTCAGGAGTTGACAAGTGGCTTCCATTCAACCAACAATGTCCTGAACCTTGCCATATACATGCTCAGCAAGTGCCTCGCTGAATCAGAGGGTCAGCCAATAACAAAAGATTTATTAGGCATGATCCTACTGATAACAACACTGAAGTGGCAGATTTGTACCAGTGTAAGAGTGCAAAATATATCTAATTTTTAAATAATCACTTTAAATATAAGTAGGTTCGTAATTTGTGTTTGTATTTGGTATGTTTATATTTTATGGTATGCTTTTAAATTACAAGAGAGTATATGCTTCCTCGTAACAAATAAAAATGTGTTCTTTCTTGTTTCAACACCTCAATAATAAAAAGATAAACAAGTAAATTACAGTATACAAAAAGTTTTATTCTTACTTTTTTTAACTCAAGATATGTTATGAAGTGCCATAAACCTCTGCTATATTATAATTACAAGAAAAGAAAGTAAGTTTTTTTTCAAAAGCCAAAGGTAGAAGCTAATCATATTTTTTGTTGTTTGTCTAGTGATGCCTTTTTGTTGATATTGGTTAGCAGGAGGAAAACAGAAGAGAAAAAGGCTTTAATTTCATGCCAGCAGTGTTTATTTTGCAGTGGGGCTATAAGTTTTGTGAAGACTGGAAGTATAAAAGCAGAGTGGACTCAATGAACTGAAGAATGCAGTAGGAGGGGAGGTAAGACGAGCTGTAAAACTAATTGGTGTCCAACATGTTTTGGACTGCATTTAATTTTCTTGAGGGGAAGAGAGGTCAAGAATGGAATGAAGTCAATGAGAATAGGAATAAGAAAGTGGAAAGCAAAATGGCCAGCATTAAAAGGTCAGCGAATATCCCAGGGACAGGAAATGAACTTTAAACAAAAGTATAAGGTAGTATTTCTATCCACGTTTGGGAGTTGTTAAAATTAGTATTAAAAGAAGGAAACTTAAATAACCAGATGTTTCTTGTATGAAAGCTTGTTTTAGTCTGCTTTCAATTTATTGGAGGCCTTAGCAAGACCAAGATTTTGTGTGCTATGCAATTAGGAAATGAGTATTTCAGCACAGTGTTAATGTTATTTAAATATTTTAAAAGACTTCGATATTTTACACTGACTTGCTTCCTGTTACACTTTTATAGTCTTTCTCTTGGAAGAAATCACCATCCTGAATTGGGAAAGTAAACTTCTCACAAGCTTTAATACAGGATTTAGCCACAGCAGCCAGCCTGCCAGCATCTAGCTAATAACACAGACGCTTTGCAGTCTACCTTAAGAAATCTAGGCTATATGCATAAACTCATACATGACCTGTAAAGTCATCAGTTCAGTATATTTTAAATTACCTTATTTAGAGCATCAACTTTTTTCCACAAAGAAACAGTGTTTCATTCAAAATCCTTTCTGCCACTAAAGTTCTGGCTAAAATTGAATCCAGGAGGGTTTATTCCTGTTCCTGATTCATTTGTGTGCACATCAGAAAGCAAGAATCCTTTCCCTACATATTTAGGTTTGCATCCAGAGCCCACTGGTTTTAGCAAGAATCTTTGCTTTGACTTAAATGGGCTTTGAATCAGGATCTTTGTGCTCTGACCTGGCCAAACAGCAAATATTTTTCTGCTCCAGAGTATCTTTAATTCAAAATATCCACAATTTTTTATCACTTGTGCAGCTCTACTTTTCTCTTTCCATCCCAGTGCAGCAGGTAACTAATAGATGCTGAAACCATATGAAGTAACTTCATTGAAGGCGCTTCACTGGTAGCAGCAAAAATGGCTGTGAATGGGCTGCCAAGAAGCCCAGAAGAATAAGTAGGGGTCCTAGGGCATGAGGGACACACTATAGCTGCCATCTGAGAAGAAGTAGCACACCCAAGGGAGAATATTATTTTAATGAACAAATCTCCCTCTGCCATGCTCGTAAAATATAGGATCCTGCCAAAGCAACCTCAGCTTTTGGAATTAAAAGTTTACTACGAATACTTTGTAGTACAACCACCCCATGTAGAAAACATCGGTTTTTTAAACTCACTTCTAGACCATGTCTGCTTCTATTCAGGCAAAATTTGAGAACATGATGTTAGTTATAAATACGTCCCCATTTTCAAGTGAAATTTTGATTTCTTTTCCTTTCAGTGAATATTAATCTCAAACCAATCGGTCTGAAACCATACAACAGCTTTGAAAACATAGTATCATGTTTCCTATAAAAATTTAAATGACATTAGTCCTAAAAACTGGGTGTCAGGCTTCCATATTCTATTTCCTACGTAGTATGAGTTTATGAAGTGACCTTATAGGGTGAGCAGAGTAATTTATTATATTTTCTGAGACATTTCTGATAATACTTCAAAAGGATGACAATAACAACAAGCACCATATCCAAGGGCTATGTGGATTTATGTTAACATTCACATGGCATCTTCTTTCGGAGATTTTCCATGAATTTTATGAAAGTAATTTTGTGGAAATTTGGAGAAGCTTACCATGTAAGGAATAGTACCTTTCACGTACCAGTGATGCCTTAGTGAATTTTAATTTTTTTTTATTGTGAAAGAAGTATGAAGCATTTGAATGTGAAGAGGTCTGCGCCAGATTATCTCCTGTTTTTTGCAAAATTAAGGGAGGCTTACCCTTTAGTCAGACCTGAAGTAAACTTTACAAAAGGGCAGAATAGGATACAAAGCAAGAAACTGCCAAGGGATTTTGCTAAAAAGCATAAACTAATTACAATTATCAGCGATCTGGACAAGGAGATCGTGTGCACTCTCAGTAAGTTTGCAGACAACAGCAAGTTGGGTGGGAGCGTTGATCTGCTGGAGGGTGGGAAGGCTCTGCAGATCGATGGGCTGATGCTCAACAAGGCTCAGTGCCGGTCTGCGCCTGGGTCACAACAACCCAATGCAATGCTACAGGCTGGGGCAAGAGCGGCTGGAAAGCTGCCCGGAGGAAAAGGTCCTGGGGGTGTCTGTTGACAGCAGGCTGAATACCAATCAGCAGTGTGCCCCGGTAGCCAAGGCCATCAGCATCCTGGCTTGTATCAGAAACAGTGTGCCCAGAAGGACTAGGGGAGTGATCAACCCCCTGGTGAGGGCATATCTCAAACACTGTGTTCAGTTTTGGGCCTTCATGACAAGAAAGACTTTGAGGTGCTAGTGTGTCCCCAAGAAGGACAAAGAAGCTGGTGAAGGATCTAGAGCACAGGTCTTACGAGAAGCGGCTGAGGGAACTGGACTTTTTAGCCTGGATAAAAGGAGGCTCAGGGAAGACCTTAGCCCCTACAGCTACCTGTAAGGAGGTTGTAATGAGGGCAGTATTGATCTGTTCTCCCAGGTAACAAGTGATAGGACAAGAGGAAACAGCCTCAAGTTGTGTCAGGGGAGGTTTAGATTGGCTGTTAGGAAAAATTTCTTCACCAAAAGGGTTGTTAAGCATTGGAACAGGCTGCACAGAGAGGGGGTTGAGTCACCATCCCTGGAAGTGTTTAAAAGGCATGTAGATGTGGTGCTTAGGGACAGGGTTTCGGGGTGGACTTGACAGTGTTAGGTTAGCAGTTGGATCTCAAAGGTCTTTTCCAACCTAAACGATTCTATGACTAAAAAACAAAAGAAAGAAACTTTGAAAAAATATTCCCTGTGTAGACCTGAAAAACAAAATGGTATGTCTATTTATGGACCTGAGTTAGTGGAATGTCATTTGATTCCTTTCCCTCTTCCCTCTTCCCTCTCCCTTTTTTTTTTTCCTTCTTTTTTGATCAAGTTAAAGGCTGCAAAACTTCACACAAGCTGCAAAAATGCAGGTTGTCTTTTCCTTGGGGCTGCTATAGCTCATATTGTCCCTCAAATGTCCCCTGAAGTCTCTTCTCAAATGGTACTATCTCATGTAAGTGTTTGGACCATCCCTACTGGTATCGAACACCCATATGGCACTGGAAATGAAAGCTGGACAGATCATTCTTCTCAGAGCCATAGTGGGAGGGAAATTATCTAGATTTTATTTATTTTGTGTTGCACTTAAGAGCATCACAGATTTTTACTATTCTACTATATATTCATATTTAAGCTAGAAGAAATGTTAAGAACACTTATTTTTAAAAACTAAATGAATACCTCATTACCTAGCATATGCATCTCACTCAGTGAAAACTAAGAAACCTCAAGGACTAATTTCTCATTAATACGTGAGATGTTCGCAGAATGCCTGCCAGAACTGGGAAGTCAAGTTTAGATGGAAACTTGGCATGGAGTTACTGGCTTGTCCCTTTGAGGGTTGGGAAGGAAAGGAAAAGAAAAAAACAGTGTATAAAACTGTTTGCATGCTTGCATGCATGTACATATGAGAAGACTTTTTAACTCCATTTTCTCATTAAAGTAGAGAACAGTGAAACTGTAAAGATTCCATGTGTGTTCTTATAAACTGTGCTTTTCACACATCTTTTGTTAGACACATGGAATGTTAACTGAAAGGGCTTATCTTAAAAATCAGCAGGGTAGCTGGAATGCAATTTTACAAAACCTGGCCATCTTTCAACAAGAGTGGGTGGATTTTCAATGCAGCAAATGTTTGTGTATTAAAAAGTATTTGCCATGGTGACAAAGCTTGGAGAAACATCCCATTAGCCACAGACGGGAAGCCGTTGCAGATTGTTCTGATTATCCATGCCCAAAACTTAGTCTGGCTCTGTTTATACGGCATTTCCCGATAAAAAAAAAAAAATCAACATACCCCTAAAACCTGAGCAAACTGTTTGCACTTACTTACACATGCCTTGTGCTGTATTTTCTGGCTCGGATCCAACACATGATTAGATTCTTACTTTCCTGGAACTTAAAACATGTGCTTACAGCTAAGCATATGCTTAAATGTTCTGCTGCACTGGGACCTGAGAGGATGTTCCTATATTCCTGGTACAGCCAGGAATCCTTGTGAAACAAATCGGAATTTTAGAATAAAAAGGCCTCCGATCTATAGCTTAATAGAGAGATGAGTAAAACAAGTTGATAAGGGTTTGCGATGAAGGATTGTATGAAGGAGCATGGGAGAGCATACTTCATATGTGTGTACAAACATCTTATCTGCATGAGTCTGGGACAGCTGCATTGATCACGGTCCCAAAATGACATTAGCAGGAGTTGTTGTATTATATCATTGTGATTTTGGTATAGAAACCTGGAGAGAATTAAGATATTTAGCCGCTAGCACGCTGCCGTTGTCTCACTATTCTTACAGCATAGATCTTCTGCACATACATTACACTTTTAAGATCACCAGTCTGAGATGTTATATTTAGAGTACTGCAGTCACTGGAAAGTTAGGAGTCTCCCTCACTAGAAACATGAAGTTCTCATTTATGTTCCTCTTGAATAGCAAGATATGGAGCTTGCAGAAGTTAGAACTGTCACCTGCCATAGTGAAAGGAAAGAAAAATCACCATGCCAAATTGTAGCCACTGGAAAATACTCAATTCTAGCTATAATTAATAGGTGCAAGCAGAGTGGTCAGAGCAGCCCTATAAAGTGCATGTGGGATCATTAGAGATAAGAGGGGGAAAAAAATATGGTTCAAACCCAATCTGGAATATATATAAGTGCCCAAGCCAGATGTGGACTTTACAGGTTTGATATCTCTGGCTTATATGTAATAATCAGAGATGGATTGTGAAAACTTAGCAGTAAAATTACATTAGACACAATGGAAACTGCATGAAGCCTAGTCTCTTGAAATACAGCACAATGGATATGTTATGTATCATATATACAGAGGTTCTTCTGCTAATATTCCTGAAGGAATTAAACTAAATAATGAACTTAACAGTTGAAAACAGTGTGTGCCACCTCTTTTATTCCTTTTGGACTGTTCACCCAGAGGCATAACCTGGGAAGCTGAAGACGGACCGATTTTACTCCTATTTTCAGGAACGTTTATAGGCAAATGATCTTTTATGTGCTAGAATGCGTGACTATGCTATAAAACTAAGTATCCTACAGAACACTGCTTTGAAGTTATACTTGTCTGGCCAAGGTAGATGACAAACAGTGTCAGGAAAAGGGATAAAAAAGCTTAAAGGTCATAGTAAGTTCAAAACAAATAGGTCACAGCAAATTAATCCTTATCATCTGACCAGTGTGGAGCAAGAAAAGGGCAGCGTTCAAGCTCAAATCTGCTAAAATTTAGTGGAAAGGTATAAAACAATTAGCCACGACACTGACTTCTTTCTTCTCATCAGTTGCTGGACATACAAATTTGCTTTGTGGATAAAAGTAAATGTGATTTTAAAATATTCTACTTCATGATTCATGTATCAAGTTTGGTCTGGAGAAGAAACACAGGACAGTTGAACATTTATTTTTTCAGTGTTAATTTTCATAGAACTTATTACTTATTCTCAAAATTTGGGTCAAAACTGTGCCATACTAAGAATCAAACCAATATTCTGACAGTTAACATTGGATTTTGATAAGAAAAAATGTAAGATATTATAAACTTTTCAGAGCTCCTTACAGCTTAAATCAATACCGATAAAATATACAGAGAATACAGAGAAAGGCTACGCTTTTTAATCAAAATGCACACTAATTCTTCATGTAGTTTTGAATAAATCTAATAGAATGTTTTATCAGAATATTAGGATATCTGGACACTATTTTGTAACCTTGCATGTCCATCTCTATCTGCTATGATCAATGTACTTACATGTACAGAGCTAAGAACATGTATTCCCTAGGTTATATAAGTGATGCTTTTTAGAAACAGCATAAAATAAAGGAAATATTCACCCCAAAAATACTTGTACCTAATCTTAAACTACCCAAAACTGAAACTGCAAACTGACAGGGCTGTAAAGCTTTCTGGAATTGGAGGGAATTGTCATCAGAGTCCTCCTTTCTGACCATACCATCCTGTAGTGCTCTCCCTGACTCTTCTGATCATGCCTACTGGCTGTGGAGGAAAGAGAAATTAATTTTTCCCACAATTTCCACCTCTCTTAGGTCTGTGGGAGGCAGGTGGGACTCAGTCTAAGTAAGCTGGAGCAGAAGAGCAGCTCTGGGTAAAGCTACTCATAGCTGAGAGCCCTACTATGTCAGAGCTTACTCTGCTCTGTTGCATGTTGCCCCTTACTGCTCCTAGCCTCAGACACACTGTGCACACAACCTCCTTCCAACTGTCCATGCCTCTCCTTTTCCCTTTGCTCCCTTTCAGGCAGCCCACTCAGCCTGTGGACAACTGTTCTCAACCATTTTCTTATCTGAGGTATATCTGTGTCTTAGGGATACTTCAATGGCAGGCCTACATCTCTTTATATAAATGTCTTATAATGTCCACTTAACAGAGTGTAATACTCAAAATCCCTCCTGTGCTGAACAAGTACAATATGAAGTTCTTATTAGTCATTAAATTATTCATTATTACTAAAACGTTCATTATGAATAACCAGAAGTGATTACCTGATCATGTCTTAAGACACGCCAAAGTCTGGAGGAGCCAGCTGGGAGGCCCTGACACCTACAAGGTTTTGCACGCTTTGCAGCTGGCTTCTGCCATGTCTGCTGCTACCCACTGCGAAGCTCTGAAGACAGAAGTCCATTTGAGAGCAGTGGAAAGGTAGTAGAACATCCCAGGTTGCTCAGCTGAAATGGGCCAGCTAGAGGGACAGTAAATGGAACAGCAGGCCTATGCACTTCATATTCTGAAGAAAAAGACAAATATAAGAAGGGGATAAGGACACACAACTGAGAAAGGACATTTTTTTACTTCATGAAAAGGCATTTATGGAGTAAACATGTCCATCGCCAATCTGGTCATGTACTTACATGCTATAACTCTTCCTCCCCAACACTGAATGCCAAAATAACATAACTATGTCTTTTCCTTAATGTATCTCCTGAAGTTTGTAGATATCGCATGAAAGAAGAGAGTTTACACTATTTGTATTACACATTCCTGTAAAATTATCAGCTGAAATCTACAGCAAAGACCCCACTGGCTGAAACGAGAGCAGACTAGGTGAAACTTCTAAGTAAATGCGAAGACAGATTACCTTTGGAAAAAAAAACAACCACCCCCCCAAAAAAAACAGCAATTCAATAAAATCCAAAATACTGCTTTAAGATTATAGCATTCTGAAGTGATATTAGAACTTAATTTGTTTTCTGAGAAGGACTTTGCATTTATCATGTCTCTGTGATATTTTATATCTGCCAAAATAAAACTGAGCATAAGAGGCTGCATACCGGGAAGTGATAACTTGTGGTGTCACATTTCAGTATATAGAGTCTTAAATATTTATGTGCAAAAGTCATTTAGCTATAAGCCTGTTTCCTGTTTTAAACCAGATGCTGTTGCATAAGCTAAAAATATTTAAGAAAAAGCCTAGAATGATAAAGGATTTCATTTGTAAACGTGCTCTGTACATGGTGTCAAAAGACAATCCTGTGGACTTTTCAAAAAGGAATTAGCTAGTCTTGTGTGTGCCTCAGTCTTGATGCATAGATGTGTAACTAATTTCTGTGCATTTGCACAGTGACAAATACAAAGGTTTCAATACAAAGAATGATTACATTTACAATAGATGGATATCCCTGAAAATGAAGTGTTCATATTTTCCCCTTTGAAAGTTCTGTTGTGTTTTTTTTTTTAAACTGTAATCAAAAAGGAAAGAAGAATGAGAAGCAGCGACACATTTTATCACAGATTAGAGCATTCCTTGCAGCTCTCAACTCCTGGCAGGTGCTGCAGTCAAGAATAAAAAATGATTTATCATGACCATGAAACAGGCATGTTTTTAGAAGGCTGGAATCTGTTATATGACACTAAATTGGAGCAGGTTAAAGCTCCTCCTAGAAAATATAGGCCTAATTCCAAATGCACAGAATTTAGTCTTAACAATCAATTAAAACAATGCAAAATCTGTCACTAAACAAAATGAAAACCAGCTTTTTCAGCCTCCTGTATTTCAGTACATCCATTCAGTTGAGACAAATAAATCTTAAAATGAAAACAACTATGAGGTGGGGCACAGAAAACATTTTACACCTCAAGTAAATTATCTACACTAAATAAAAGCCATCACATTTTGTATTGAGTATACAGACTGATGATATTTCTATTTTCAACTACAATTAACTGCAATGCATGTAAATAGAGGGAACAAGCTGCAACTAGGGAATATGTAAGATGTGGTAATATGATACTATGATACGAAGGCACCCTCTGTATCAACACTTCCATTTATCTTATGAGCTACTTTTTTTTTTTTTTTTCTTGCAAACACAAGTATTTAACTCCTACAGCTTCCTACTCTCCACATCCTGCAGCTAGTTCAGGACCTATGCGTTTTTTACAGGAACAGGAAACTCCAGATACACTCCTCTCACCTGCCATCCATACAGTCACAGGCAATAAGACACTCTGCATGCTGTGCTACTGGGAGAAAACAAAGTACTTGCTTGCCCTTGTTGGTACAAGATCTCAGCCTGCTACTGTTGCTGTCCATATCAGCCCATATTCATACACTTGCAATCGTGGGTGACCTACAAATGTTCCCTTCATAGGTGTCATACAGGCCGCCCACCTGAAGGAGGGAAGTATGAGCACAGTTCAGTTTGATCCTACCGTATTTGGAAATCTTTCCTGAAATTAAATGTTATTTCTAGTACATTTTTAGAGGTACAGTATGCGCTGGCCAGCTGTCAGTTCACAAACATTTTCTACCACTACCATACCCTGCCAAATGACATGCTGAAGCCAAATTGGTTTGCAATTCCACTAAGTGTCTGAAGCACCCAGAGATGTGAGTGCCACCTCACCCCGTTGATACTGGCATTGGTTCTTCTGAAAGTTTGCTCTGAAATGGTAGATAGAATAAGTTGATAGAATAGTTTAATGTAGAAATTCTGCAGCCAGTTCTGGTCATCCTGTATTTGTACACAATCCTAGAATGGCATGTTGTTATCAACACAACTGTTCAGGCCTCTGGAAGTCGAGTGACCTTTGTGTCCTCCTGTCTTCTGCAACAAGTAGTATCTCCTTACCATAAGTATCTCTAAACAACTCACTGAATGTCTACTCTGCTGTATAAACAACTCCTTTGAAAGCAGAAGCAAGTAATTCAAAGGATCTGTGGCTTTCTCCTTCATTAGACTGAAGCAAAAAGGTACAGTGTAAGATCTGCTTCAAAAACAGGCGTTGACAAGCTAAGCCACTTCTGCACACGCTTGTTTAGGTTGACATACTCCTCTGAATCATTTTTTAAGGCTGCTTCACTTGGCAAAGTGCTAAGAAAATCCCAGAAATCCTAAAACTGAATATGCTTGGGTTCAGTACCACTGGACCTACAGGAGCAGGGGTCGGTTTGCAATTTTTTTGCCTTTGTTTTATTCATTGTATTTGGGGCATGCAATTTGTGACACTGAGCAACCTGAAATCTTGGAAGCAAATTGAATAACATGTGCCTGCCAAGATACAGTACAACATGGTGTTTATACATGTCATATAGATCTGATTTATATAATTAAACCAATAGAAGCTTCCGTACATGGGCAAGCTTCAGTAAGTTTTCTCTCCAGACACTTGGCCTTCCAAATGAACATTACAGCAAGGAGAGTTCCTATGCTTAGCACTTACAGATTATGGTACATAGAGCTCACTAGTGTTCAACAGAAGTGCAGAAAAGCTTTAGTATTTTTTATTCAACTACTTTACTATTTCACTGTCTACGAACACTGAAACAGCAGAATGCCCAATACACTCAAAACCCAAAGATAGTAATTCATATATAATGTAATTTTAAAGCATTTTGAGGCAATATTTTTACTTTTTAAAATATTTTCATTATACACAGTGTATAAGCCTCAAGAAATAATATTATTTCCTCATATTATGCAATGCACAAATTATTTCCATCAACATAAACAACAATACTCTTCTAAAAATAAACTTTATTATTCCCTTTACAAATAGGAGACCAAAGCATGGAGGGATTCAGTCAGCTGCCCAAAATCATTGAGGAAATCTGAAGATTCCTGAACCCTGATTTTGAGTCCAAGTAAAATGTTTTAATAACAATGACATCTTCTCATTTTAAAGTTGTTGTGTCTTTTCAAACTAAGCACTCCATAGCAATCAAGAAAAGGCCTGGTCAGCAGCGGATGTGGGAGAAAGGAAAAGGGGATTATGGAGAGCAGCAGCACAAACATTTGCTTTACTCAGAGCAGATGGGTAGGAGTTTAGAAAGATTTTTCAATTCTAAGGCCATAATGAAGGTCATAAAACAGTAAAACAGTGCAGCTTTTCTTGAAATTTCCAAGTTAGAATCCATTTGCCTTCCTTGGTCTACACTGTAGACTGTAATCTTGTAAGCAGTAAGTCATTCCTGGTAAGCACACTGCCCACCGCAAAAATAGACTTCATAGAGCTTTTCTACATTGTTAAAAATAATGCAGATAATCATATCCAGAGGGAAGAAAATAATGTGAAAAGCTTACACACCGGATTTGTTTTTGTTTATGGAGAATTTCCAAATTAAGAAATTCTTAGTGAAAATAAATCATATCTTTATCTAAGAGGTGGTGCTTCAGCACATAGTGCTCCATGCCTTTTCATGTATAAGCGGAATTCAAAAGCGATTCAGGACGATATGACTCTATCTTGCACTCCAGTGAATTTCTGAGCATTGCGCCTGATTCTACAGAACTGCTATTGAACCATGCAGATACTTAATCAGCCACTAAAGACTGTTAGGAATAGTTAGAGGCAGTATTTTCACTTTCTTTCATAGCACTAAAGAAACAAGTAGAAACACATTTCTGCAGCATCCTTCGGTTTGATGCAATTTAAATTCTTAGTACTTATTCTTGCAAATGGGGAAAGATTTAAGGACTAGACCAAGATTTTACAAGTTGTAATAAAAAGTATTTTATTTTTCTGTCTTTTATTCAGGTGAAGGTCTATTAAAGACAGTGGTGAGTATACATTTTTTCTGAATAATGATAGCAATAACCATTTCAGCTGTCTGCCTATACTTTGCTTTTATGCATGTATCCATTTACAATATTAAAAAGAACTAATACAAAATGGAATAGCATATACTGAAGAGATTAAATGTTTTAAGAAAGGATCATGCATTTCAGTCATTATGTCAACAGTTCTCAATATATGCATTTGAAAATCAGAACATCATCATCATAGAATACTAGACTGATTTTAATTTGAATGATACTCTTCTTTGTACATCTGAATTTAAATCTGGACCTGTGTCAACTCAGTTCTCAGTAAACTGTGAGCATTGTTTTAGTCTGTGAAGATCTGGGCGAGAAGGAAAAAAATAAAAAGATATACTAACTGCACTCACATGAAGTTATTTTTAAATATATTGTAAATAACTAAAGTGAATCTAACTGCTTATACTTGAATCAAGAAAAAAGGAAAATAGGAAGGCTGCGATGTAAAGAAATTTTGATTGTATGTCAGAATTGCTTGAAACCCCTGAAAGATCCAAAAGACTTGATCTATGAAGGGAAAAGAAAGAGTAAAAGTCAAAAGCCTTTGTTGACAGTTAAGATTCAAAAAATTGAAACAGAAGAAAAACACTGAAAGAAATTAGTATGATTGACTGATTAAAATAAACCGTGAGTTTATATTAGCTTTTAATTGCTTCCAGAGAAATGCTTTACAGTATATCCTTTAAAGTAATCACAACTGTTGGAAAACTTTATACCTATTGTTCTTTACATCACATAGTGAGAATTCCACCAATGAATGTTAGGGCTGCTACAGAATATCAGTAATGCATACCATATATTGTACAGTTAACCCTCAAAAAAATCTAAAAGTAAGATGTTTTTCCAAAGGGAAGTTGTGATCACATAGAGTACAAAAAGATTCTGTCAACATAGAGGTTAAACTACAATAGTCCCAACATACCACAACTTTTTTCTGGATTGCAGCACCCTGAACAGGAGTATAAAGGCTGTGCTTACATCCGTGACTCTCCTTTCTCGGAGGAGAACTGGGAGCACTCCATGCCCAGCAACGCTGGATGGACTTGCAATGAGACATAAGCGTATGTCATGCCAGAGGAAAACCACAGGAGAATGTGTGAAGTATTCCTAAGGAATAATAGCTTTTTCTTGAAATTATATGCTGACATACCGTGGCATTCCTCAAGGGACTTGTGACCAATTTACCTGCTGAAGGAAATGTTTCCTGTGCTTAGCAAACATGATTGCTGGTTTGGTACCTAATGTCAATGTGTAAGTCCTTAATCAGGAGCAAGAATGACTTAAAACAGGTAACATCCACACAAGAATGCATGCAAGATTTGGGGAGTTAATATCTAGGACTGGTGTGTCCCTTTAGGTATGCTATTGAATATACTATGGTTTTGAAGGAGATTCTGAGGAAAAGAAGGTGTTTCAAGACCTAGTTTTTAGGCACAGTTTGTTCCAGGGACAGAAATACTACCTTCTTGATTTCAACAAATATACAAAGCAAACATCTGTGTTGGATGAGAATTTCGGTCTAGTTCCCTTTCCACTTCCGCTGCCATTTGCTCTGGAAAGTTTCTTCTATATTTATTACAAAGATGATGGAATTTGTTTTTCTTATGAACATGAATTAAAATTCTAGAGCTGTTACAGGTTCTGACATGGACCTGTTTTAAGAACTCTAGCTCTATTAATTTATCTTTTTACTGAAACATCTTCATTTTTCTTTGGCTTAGTCATTCTTTCTAAAAAGAATGATTTTGTTTATTTACACATTGGACAGTGAGTGAGACTCTTAGGTACAACAGACATAGGGCTCAGAAGCTTTCTGGTCACCACCCTTACGAACAGGGATCTGAAATTCTTAATGATTTAAGATAATCATTAGAAAAATAGGTAACTGGAGGAGGTCAGGCCCGAGGACTACGTTTTGAAAAGTCAAGGTCTTAACATTCTCCAGGCATTTTCTGAGAATAATAGTGTTCTGATGAAACTTGGCTATTCATAGTAAATTGAACTGTAGTACCACATCTGTTAGTGTTGTGTGCCATGAAAATGTGGTCTCATGTCAAGGCAGAGAATGCTACAAGGAACCACTCAGAAGTTTTAGCTTTCTCAAACCATTTCCAAATTCAGGTTTCTGTGCAGTCTCAAATTCCATACAACCTGCCTGCTGGTCAGATATAAAAGGCAAGTGGTCAACATCATTTACTCAGAACTTGTATTTTGCAAAGATAATCCTTATGTAGACATTTCTGTGGCGTCATTAGTTCAGCAGATCCAAGTCACTTTAGTTCTCCAAGCTCACAAGTTTAGCTTGTACAATTTTTTGGGCTCAGAGTTGAAGTGTGAGAAATTAAACAGCCCAACACTAACTAGTCAGACTGAGTGTTTTAAAATATTTTTAAAGTGATGCTTTTTAGAAGAGCCTGGATTCCACCGGTGAGGAAGATATGAAAACCTTCTGTTGTGAAGAAGCAGCAGAATTTTACTCTCCATTGAAATCTTTCTCAAAATCAAACAGTGTTTGGACACTTTTAAAAACACAATATAGTTAATTATGTCTGTTTAGTGCCCACTGTGTTTGGTAGATACATTACCACTATCTTCAGCAGAATGTTTTTCTGGCTTTTTGTAACCATTACTCACATATTTTGAGGGAAAACTGGTCAAATTTTTGGAAACTTGCAGGACAAATTATGTGTACATTTTAATTCAAGAACAAATCTAGAAATAGATTATAGAAGACTGCGAAATAGCTGGTCTGTTAAAGCAGCTTTGACTTGTGTACTTCCTTTAACTATTTTAGCATAAGCTGTGTTTTCATCTACTTATGCTTACATGGTCTGTCCTTCAGAAAGTCACTCTATTTGGCTTTTCTTAAATGTAATCAGAACTGTTCTGTGTTTCCCTAATTACAAACACATTTCTTTCTCCATGCAATATCCCCAAGTATGCAGCAACCATCCTCTTGCCAAAGCTTTCTGGCATTTTTATTCCTGTTAGAATCCAAATCTACATTTTTCTGTGAGAAAAGCTGTAGGAAAGACTGTAAACAGGATAATTATGTAGCAATACAGTTTTAAATGCAAGTTTTACTTGCACATTATTTTAAATGTGTCTTTTTTTTTACTTTCTAATGAGTTGTGGAGATGCAATGCATTGTTCCTGAAGCACATGTGATTTCATTAACATAATTGCAATAATTCTGTAAGAGATTTTAAAAAGAAGGTATGGGAAAGATAAAAAGATGTGCAGAATGTCACAGAAGTTGCTCACAGTCATTGGTAATGGTCTAAAATTTTTAATCTGTATCAGTTCTGTGTGGCCTCCTTTATCTCACCCTGTGGAATAGCTCTGGAAAGGGACCAGCCAAACAAAAACTCCATAAGGAATGCAGCCTAGTTTTCTGTGTCCTTTACAGATGCCAGAAGCACCTCATAGTAGATTATTTTCAGAGTTTGGGGAAATAGTCATAAACATAATTTCAAGAGGTGAGTTAAGTCTAAACTCAATCAATAGCTGTCCCCAATATTTGATATTTGAACTGAAAACCTTCAGTGACGTGCTAAAACAGAGGAAAAAAATTTGCCACAAATTTCCTGGGAGAGTTTTGTAGTCCTCAAGAGACCTCAAATGGAAGTTAGTGGAAAAGTAGTTGGAGGCTTCCATGTTTTCCTCTTCTTTTGGAAGTTGTTAAAATACTGATTTATAGAAAAAGAAGAAATCCTGATCATTACATCATCAACCATTGTTCATAGAATAAAACTTAATGAGTGTTTTCATTCATGCATCATTTTAAACAACACTCACCTATTAATCAGAGACATCGAATTGAGTGAGCTTCTCATTATCTTTCCTTTTGAAAGGAGAAAAATACAGTAAAACACACTTGAATGTGCATTGTTCAAAGGTGTAAACCAACTGCTTTAAAAATGTTAGCTCAAATTTTGCAATGATACTCTTTCAAAACATTTAGATTGTTGATTAAACTTGATATATCAAATAAGAACGCTCACTTTCCATGGCAAAATTTAAAAAAGGATTGTACCCTTTCCTGATTCTCAATGAAGAACACCTGCAAAATAATTTTCAGCAAAAAGCTGTCAACAAATTTGTTCCTCCTTACAGCTCATGGAATGAAAATGTAAGCAGTTTTGAGCAAAATTTGTCATGTTTCTAGCTGTTCTAATGCCTTGCCAAGTCTCCTTGGATCTGTGCTACTACCCACTAATAAACATCCTCCTTTTGTTCAAGGGGGTAAATGGCTTTTGCTTCTGAAGTGAAATGATCTGAATTACATTCCCACACCAGGCATTAAGTGACAGGAAGCTCTGATGTATAACCTAATGATAAATACTACATTACTGGATAGCCCTTGTGTTAACTAATAACTGAATGACTCTTGAAGGATCAAATTAATATTTTCTTGTTTCCATTAAAGCATTTCCCAAGAGTAATGATCAGTTAGTTTACTTTTCCCTAAACAAGCCATGATCATAGCCAAAGTTACCTGTATCTTCTCCTGGTAAATTCAGTTTTGCATATAGATTAACTACCGTTTATATTTTGTCAGAGAAGCACTCACAGGGCTCTCTCTTATGCTACCCAGATTAACTGCTTATGCACACATTTACAGCTTTAAAATTAATTTAGGTATTTATGTATTCTTATTAAATTATGCAGTCATTGCCCATCAATGAATTGTTCATATCAGCATTAGCAGAAAGTAGTATCGTATCAGCAAGTAGCAGAAAACTTACTAATAAGTGACTGTATTCATATACAATTTTAACCAGTATTCGTTCACCTTTCTATTAATTATAAATGTTGACTAAGACATCTCACATTTCTTTTCCTCTTCCACATAAAAGAAGATAAATGGAATATTTCACCCTCCAAAAGAAAAATATTTAAAATATTTATCTTGTTTTACCTTGATCCAAGACAGTAAATGTTGAAATACTGTAGGGAAAGATGTAGCTTTAGGTACAAAGCTACGTAGGAATAGCCCTAGCACCTCTCCAACAATACATGTATAAATGTGGCAAAGATATTTTTCAAAAGTTATTCAAATGTATTCTGTTCGTATATGTCTGCCAACCTACCCTAAAGAGGCAGACATGGGAATGAGGATTTGGCTCCGCAGGCACAGCTGCTGGCCATGGATAGCCATGAGAGCAGAATTTTAAAGGTGACAGTAGAACACAACTATATCCTGATTCTGTCACACTAGATAAACTTTTCCTCACCACTTTTCAATAAACATGAGTTCCTGTATCACAGATAATTGGCAGGCAGTTGGAGGGAAAGAATCAAGTGGAAACATAATCTGAATACAAAAGAAACCATCAAACAATTCCCAAATCCCTATACAGGTGAAATATAAAAATATCACCTATATTCATTTCAATGGATTTTACATGGCATTTCCACAACAGAAACAGAAGCAGCTCTTTTAAATGGCACAAAGTTTATAAAACACAATAAAATGTTTCCCAATACTTTGTACAGGTATTTTGCATTCAAAATGCTGTAGCTAACATGCAAGCCTTGCAAAGCAGTTTACAGACCCTTTCCAAATCTCATGTCATCAATCAGATATCTGTAAAACTGTTCTTGTAAATTGTGGGTAGCTAAATAGTCATTTGCAGAGAAGCCACTTAAGCGAGCTGAGGAATGGAAAAGAGAACTCAAGAGATCCTGATTTCCAGTTTTTTCATCTGTCTTCCAGTATCACGACAAGAAATATTAAAGACAATCAGAAAAAAGTATTCTAAGCATTACAAGAACGTATAGCTTCAGCTCAACGGTGAAAACAGCTATACAGCATAACAAATTTCAGTGGTTAAGTTGAATGTATGGAATGCTCTATCAAAACAGATGGAGTTTTATAGATGTAGTTACTGTTTAAATGACAAAGAGAAGCAGCCATTTAAGCCCCTTTCTTTAGATTCAGCATTTCCATTACAAATCAATTTTTTATATATCTTTAATAC
Source organism: Falco cherrug (assembly GCF_023634085.1). NCBI lineage: Eukaryota > Metazoa > Chordata > Aves > Falconiformes > Falconidae > Falco > Falco cherrug. The sequence goes on along the minus strand of NC_073704.1, from coordinate 24,819,389 downwards.
TTCAACATGTAACTTGGCAACATCGGTGCATAGATTTTTTTTCCAATTAGTATGCTCTGTAGTGCAAAAACCTGTACAAAACAAAAGCGTTTTGTAACAATATACAAATACTCTTAACACAATCCACTTGGTATGTTAGCTGTATTGAAAGAATTAATGTATTGAATGAACAATGAAGGTTGTTCCCCACTGGGGGTTAATTACACTGCGTATGAAGCCCGAGGAACCTGAAGTATGAAAAGACAACATCTTAGAATTACTACAGACCAACTGAATGCACAGTTACACATTTTCAGTGAACACAGCATGTTTCAGAGCTTATCAAGTTTTCAGTTTTCTCAGTGATACTGAGAGACCTTTGCATATTCAGGTTTAATGCAATCAGATGAATTAGAAGTACACTGAACAATTGCTTAATATTTGCAAATATTTGAACTTCTCCTACTAGAACATACTTAAACTGCTTTTAGTTTAGTCTGCTTTTCAGGTGTGGACTGATTTTTTGGGTGTGTATGCTTCAGGGAATGTCAAGTGTCTTCATAAGAATGATGCTTTTCTTGCTGTGCTTGATTCTTTTGTTCGTTAAATTGTCTTTAAGGCAGTACTGGCAAATGAATACATTCTTCGTCCCTGACCCAGAAAAGACTTACGAACACAGTTAGGTTTATGTACTGTGAGTGGCCTCATTGACTGGTGATTTAGTACAATGTTTCCCAGCCTTTCTTTTACTTAAGTCCCTTGTGAGGATGTAATAATACAAAACTGGCTTACTGTAAATTTTTGCTTAGAAGAGAACAGAAGCAAAAATATATGCTCTTAAAACTCATGCAGATTGTATATTCTGAAGCGTAAAGTAGTTAGAAACACATTATTAAAACAATTGAAGCAAGCACAAAACAACAAAGAAAGAATACGTGCATCTTGTACTCCAGAAAACATAGTGCTTTGCCATCTGTAATTTATATTCACATACCCTGAGTGTAGATACACCCCCATCTCTGGGTTATCTTTTGAGGAAGAGATTATCATAACGCCTGGCTAAATCAAGACCTAGAGGATATTGCTTGTATGATGCATAATGATAACTAAGTGGAATTTCGTGTTCATTTTTTACAGACCATATAAACCCCACAAGAGAAGCTTTCAGTAAGCATGTGAGAAAGCATTAGTCCCTCTCCACTCAGTTCTCTACATAAAAGCAGATTACCCTGAGCTCCATAGGAAAAGAGTGAATGCTGAAGCATTGCCTGGAATGGCACGACGTGTTGTATTTCACAATAACAGGCATTTTGATAACAGAAAAGCCAACAGCCACAGGTGATCGTGATAGTCATGTTAGTGTGCCTTTAAGTCTAGTGGAGCTGGATTTTCTTCCATCCTGGTGAAAATTACTCCATTGTCATATCTTACCTTTCTAACAAATGGTTAGCAGGCCCAGAAAATAACAACTCTTTACTGCAACACCTGCTTCCAAATGTCCTTGTTTGTTATGCTTCTGAAACATTATTTTTGTGTTCACTCTTGCCTAGAATGGAAGAATCTAGGATCAAAAGTCTTGTCATCTGGCCTACCCTGGATGAGTTCACTGTTGCATTTCCTGGACAAGATTCACTGCAGTGCTTAGAAAGTGTTGTCAAGTAGCCTGAAAATTGGGGGGGGTGGGGGGGTGGGGGGAGTGGGTGATATGCTAAGGTCCACAAGAGACTTCATTTCTGTGTTAAGAAATAAAGAAAGAGAATAAGGAGGCAAAAGCAAGTGCAGCAAAAAGAGGTGAGATTCTACTACAACTGCAACACCGTTGCTGCAGGAATTTGACAGTATTCTGGAACTTACCAGATTCTTGCACTGCATAAAGGAAATGTTTGTCCTTGAATAATACATCACCACATTTGCAGCACTTTTTTTAACAAGACTTTCTGTCATCATTATTTCCTCTTATTCCCTGCTTTGAGATGTAATCAATTTAAATTGCAAATGGAATATTTCTACAATGTTTGAATAAAATGTATGAAAGATTTGACTCTTCAATGTCCTGTAACAGAAGGAAAAATAAAGAAAGTTTATATGCAAACTAATACAGGAATAAGCAACTAACTGAAAAAATCCTCTGCATAGCCCATTGATTGTGAGGCTTCCATCCTAGGTGGAATTACTGTATTGTAGTCCCTTTTGTTATGAAAATAAGTCTACAGAATTAACAATATCTGTAGGGGCTGTATCTAGCAGTTAGTACCTGCTTTTTATTGAGTCCTCTCTCTTCCACAATACTTCAAGAATTTCCTTAAAATAGAAAACTGGAAATTAGAGACTGTTAAACTGCTAGAGCATTGCCACCACCACAGAGGAAAGCAACTGGGGGAGCAAAAGCATAAAGAATGATATATAGTGAACAAATATGAGATTCAGTGAAGAGCAGAGTATGTATGGCCTGAAGATGGTAGAGAATCAGACGTTACGTGGACCTAATTGATAAACCATTTTCATCATCAAAGCAGCGGTGGCGTACTCTGTCTCACTCAGTTTCTTCCCTTCATCTTATTCCCCTCTAATTTGCCATAAACATAATTCAAACAACTTTAGTTTATCATCTAAGCACCAGTTAAAGGTCAGTGGAAGACCTGTAATGAATTAGCAGCATGATGCTAGTAAGTAGCATAAGCGCACTATCTTAAAGCTCACTGGACTTGTGAGTTCTTCACTGAGTGCAATGTCTGGTAAAGAGGATCTGATATCAAATGATTCTTAGGAGCTATTATATTAAAACTTTTTAAAATATGTCCCTAGTATTGGTGGATAGAAAGGGTGCAATGTTTTTGCAAAAATGGATTTAGGCTCTTTCTACAAATTAATTTCTTTATTTTGGGATTCAGAATGTTGTTATTTTCCAGAAATCCAGGGTAAAAATAACCATGACCCTACTACTGACAAAAAGTGCTGCATCTGTCACATGGGACAGAAAGCCATGGCTAAACACACAAATAATAACAACTCAGATTTGTTGACATTCCAGAGTTTGAAATATCAAAATATCGTTGAGAACATTGTAAATTTCAGTTTGACTCTATCTTATTCCTGCTCCAACACCAGGCACTCCATCAGTCCTGCGGCATGCTTCACAGCAAACATATTTCCTGACATCTCATGCTGTTGCACCAACATAAAAAGAATTACACAGACTTCCAAACTCTTTAATTTTAGAAATTTGGAGGTGGAGTAATAGAAATAGACTTCAACCCTCTAGCTTTGAATGCAGATACAACCTCAACAATTTAGATTCCTTTTCTGTTTGGCTGTCTTTCACTGGAAGCAGCTCGATGGTATTTTCTCTTTTGGCTGCACTACCCGATCAGCTACAGTACAAAACTGAAAACAAATATACTGAAAACTAATTATTACCTATATAGACTTATGACAACTTTCTTCAATACAAATGGAATATTATTGCAATATATATAATCAGATGTATTTCAGTTTCTAACTTGACAGTAAAATTTCTCCAAAACAAATAATCTTGTAACTATAATAATAAATAATCCCAAAATAATAATAAATAATCTCAAGTTCTCAAAATATTTTAAGATCTCAGCTTGGCCTTTGTTTCTTTTTTTCTTAAAGTCATTCATTTCAATTTTGCCTGTATTTACAAAAACCAGAAGAATTAAAGTTGTCATCTAGTACAATCCAATTTTCAGAAAAATTGTGGGGTTTAATTGATTTTAAAAAATCCTTAAAATCTTTTAAAGTATTTTGATGGACTCAAAATGGCCATCTTCAAGAAAATCAACATTTTAGAGAAGAAAATTAATCATTATTGTAAAATCTTCGTAAAAAATCTGTAACAAACTTAGAGCAGACCTTCTGCAATAAAAAAGTAACCACTCATATCTCTTTACATACAAAAAAATTACATATTATCTACTTTTTACTTACATGCACTTACAAAACGATCCCACAGAAGTCACTAGGATTTGTACGTAAGTTAGTAGTCGACCATACGACTAAGGACTGCACACACTGAGCTTGTAATGTATAAAAGCAATAAGATCAGGTTACATTATGGAAGATTTTATGCTTTCAAGATTAGATAATTGTAAAAGTTCTGCCTAATCAAAAAGATCAGGAACATTTTGAACTCTAAAGGAAAAACTCCACCCAGTGAAAAAGAAAATTGCAAATGAGATACAAATGGTAAGGAAGTCAAATTTGTCAGACTATTAATGTAAAGAAGGTAAATGTCATTCTCTCAGTAGAATTGCTTTTATTTTGAAGAAAATCATCTCTCTTTCCCTTATAAAATGGCAGATCTGATCCATCTGCTGAATAAAATGTACAATCTCAACACAGCAATGCTATTTGCTAGCTTTTTCAAGGAGAATTCTAATATGTCTAGAAAGAATGTATCATTATTCAAGTTGACATGAACCCCCCAGATATCCTTTTTAATTAACAGATAAAAGCAGTGTAGGAGCAGTTTCATACTGATGCCATACCTCTACCTGAGCTTCTCAGTGATCTGATGTGACAACTGACTTACTAATTTTACCTCACACCCACATTTAAAAGTATACTTTAAAAAGTCATCTTCCGTAACCCCTTAAATGGAGGGAACTCAAAGATTTTTAAATTTTATTGAAAAATCAAAAATCAAGGGGTTGATAATCAAATAAATAAAATATAACACAGACAAATGAAAATACTTGGATGTAGCTCACGTATACTTCTGAAGGAGATGGATCAAGACTCAGGGAAGAAATACCCAGTAGGACTGTAAACTGTAAACTAAACCTCAGTCTCAATATTGCCCTCTGTGCCGACTTTAATATACTTGGTAATGTCTTGTTTACCCCAAGAGCACAAGGGAACTATGCAGCATTATAACAACTGCCTTCATCCTCCAAAGGTCTACAAAGCGTATGACCATCCTTTCTCCCTCCTCCCTTCTTTTTTCCAAATTTATAGATGAGCCGTTAGGAATGGTGGAGACATGGAAACGCCTTCGTTGTCAACAACATGAGGATGATTTATCTCCTGTAGAAGAAATCATTGATGTGAAATAAACGCCATTATGTGTTAACACTACCAGGATTGAAATGAATAGTTGACTGGTTCAACTTCACTTCAGCAAGACCTAAGTGAAGCTCTGAGATTAATCAAGAGGCTGTCCTTTTCTTTTCCTGAAGGGATGGGCCCCTCCACTGTCAAATAAGTTTTGTGGTTCAGAGCAACACAGTGGATCAAGTTCGCTAAATGCTAACTATTTAGATTTGAAAAAGGGTTTGAAGGGTGAAAGAATGCCTTCTTTTGTCTTTGGGATGCCAAGAAATAATCCTTTTTCTCAAAGGAGTCACCTCACAATGACTCATGCGACATGTTCAGAGCAGAATAAAGTTAGCTGGTAATTAAAATAGAAGAAATACAAAATCTCCACCTTGTGTAAATTAAGTCAGCAGTTTACCACCTTACCAGGACACTTGAGAAAACAATACTTGTATTATTTCATACCTTTCACTGGCTTCCGGTTCATATTTAGTGCCAGTTTAAGGCATGAACCTACTCCTTCATATATTCACCTGTTTGACGTCTGCATTACTGATGGACTCCTGCTCTATTTACGATCCAGCAAGACAACTGTGTTCCACTGGCACAACACAATACTGATCACAATTTACAGCCTGGAAATGCTGAGACATCGCTCACAGACACATTTGCTCTTTTACTTTCTTTCTCTGTTATTAACAAAAAACCCCAAACCATCAATAAATAAATTCAGACATTCCAAAAGGTGATGAAGACCCTACTAATATCATCTTAGCAATATTCTTCATTACTTAGTAAACACTTTTCTATTATAGCATGCAGTCCTTCAGAAACTAGTCTGGCCAGCTAACCCGACTGTGTATGAATTCGCACAAATAAGATTCAGGTTGAAAAATGGAGTATGAATACATGAGTCCATGATAATAGAAAAATTATTAGGAAATCATTCAGTCGATTTTCCTTCAGGACTATTCTTTACAGCATACTGAAGGAATTTTCTTACTTATTTTCATTTCATTTGTTTGTCATACCAATATGGCTTCAATCATTATTTTTATTCAGAAACTATTTTACTAATTGTCATATTCTCCCTGGTGCTCAGCCCAGCATTCCTCCTCTGAATTTACATGAGGGTGAACCTCAAAACATTGGTTTAAGGTAAACAAAAAGTCAGGAACTTATTCAAGCATATTTCTGCAATGCTTCTTGTGGGGTTAGAAATGACCCATGAGCACTTGACACTTGCAGCTTTTCACATGAGGTTTCAGGAATGACCAAATTTTGTTGCCCAGATACCAACGATTTTTTGTTTCAGCTGAAGCTAGGAAGTGCACATGAACACAAATTTTAAAACAGTTCAGTTACAATCTTTCTAAACTTGGTTTTGTATTTATTTCAAGCTGCAGTTTCTGTATTTAGCCTGAATTTTGGTTGGAATTACGTAAATGTAAACTCACCAGAGACAACTGAGACAAGGAAGGCTACAAAAGGTTGACATTCGCATTTGCAAAATCTCAGCACTACCACCACCCCCGCCCCTAATTTGCTGTTTTCTGGAACCAGTAACCAAACTCTGAGCCAAACTGGTGCAGGCTGAACCCCAGCGGCTGGGTAGGTTGTGCACCACTGCCATCTTCGGTACAAAGGAGGAATCGCCTATGACGGCCATTCAAACGAAACGTGTTGAAATAACTCATTTAAATATAATCAGATGGTTGAAATTTGACAGCAGAATGGAACAGATTTTTCCACTGTTTGCAATTCTACAGAAATCAATAGACACAGCTTTTCTGTGCTGTATGCATATTTAAAAAAAATATTTGGAGATTGAAAATCCATGCACAATAAATAGGAAAATTAAAATATCTCGTATTACATTGCCAAATGATGGGGTAATAGACACAAACATATTGTTCTGTAAAAAACTGCTTTAAGAAGAAAAAGTATGAATTGATTCATTTAGTCAAACACTGCTTGAACAGATGGTGTGATTAACAACTAGTATGTTAGCCATCTCAGGAGCTTAGAGAAAAAGTAAACAAATGCTTTTAAAACATATCACTTTATTCCCCAAAAGGTATTTTCATTCATTTATTAGTAAAATGTGAAAATCTATATATTTATGGTAGAGCTATGAATGTTTGGAGGATAGTAATCAGGCATGCCTGGCAGTTAAAATATTATGTTCTGCTTTTAAATGCAGCCTTGAAATCTTGCAAGTTTTGGTTTTTACCTGAATTTTCACACTGGTTACTATATATCAATATCTGGGGAAAAAAAGAGGAGGAATTTTAACCACTCAGACCTTAATGAGTACAAATCAGTAAGTATAGTACAAAAAGTTCAAAATAGGCGTGATTTTCATGTAAGCAATGTGTCGCATCATTCCAACAGACCAAAAGCCCTAAAGGCAGCCTGAAGAGCAAGGTTACACATGCACAGAAAATGCCAAAGGTGTTTTTTTTTCACCACCAACAGGACACAGAACCAAAAAAAAGGTGTTAGCTCATGCTGTCCTTCTACAATTCGCAGGTATTCATGACAGTATAAACCAGAACAAGCCTTTCACTCACTCAAATGGACAGGACTGGAAGAGTCCTTCTGCACTGGGTTTGTTAGAAGTGTCTTGGACAGTTGTGGAGTTTTCTCCTTGGTTCAGTTTTCACTAAAGACTTTCTGAAATGGAGTAAGCAAAGAAAAGAGTGATACTAGCAGCACTGGAGAATGAAACCAACAGCACCGAGCAGGAGAATAGAAACAGAAGCAGAATTAGTTTTCATTGTCATCTGGAAAATGCATCATACGCATAGTTATTGTATTCCACAGCAAACCGGGAGGCAGGTCAGACCCAAAGGCCATGTGGCCTTGTCCATATGTTGCCAAGTCCAAGCTACATATTGCCCAGTAGCTCAAACTCAGAGCTGTACTACTGTGGTCACTCTGCTTTGTAGAGAGTCCAAAGAGCTTGTTACTCATGCTTGCATTTGACCTCAATCTACCATAAACAAGTTAAACCTAAAACCATGTACAAAATATTTTAGGAGAAAGTTTAAATATGGTCCATAAAACTAATCTTAGAGCAACATATCTGTCATTCAAGAATGAAGATTGGGTCATCCCTGGCTCAGAAAGGAAGATGGTCACATTCTTCTGATGTCTTATTGGTTCATCAAGAGAACTCTTGTATATCATTCAGCTATCCAGAAAGAAAAAGGGAATATCAGTGTAATTAATGTACAAAGCAAGTTACTGCCGGTCAGTTTAGTTTATATAAAACTGTCAAAATCAGGGCCCATAAAGAGTGATTCTGTTACCAGAAAAAGACTAAACAATTCTGATGTAGTTACTAAAAATATATTTGCTCGATTCTAATGTATCTGGCATGTGAGAGGGAATCACGTTGTCACAAACATTTCTAAGACCAATGTCCGGTAATATTGCCCAATTCTGGCAATCTATAGCCTATTTCAATATGTTCTCTGATGAAAAATGTATGAATTCATTTAAGGTTTCCTTGCCCTCTCTCATGGTCTTTTCCTAACATTTTCATCAGCCAGAAGATCCATTTCAGAAAAAAAAAAAATATTGAAGAAATCTTTGCTGTTATTCAACCATGACTTAACTTTTTTCAGAAAAGACTAAGAATCAAGAAATACAGACCAGTGCATTGGACTGAATTTTCATTTTCACAAATCAGTTGTGAGATAGCAATGTGCTTTATGCAGAAAACACAATAGTGACAGGGATTATGTTTCTAATTATGTGTAAAATGAGAGTCATTACTACCAGAGCAAAGTTAAAATTTAATAATAGATTATTATTTACTGATAAAAACACCTGACTAGCTTCACATCTTTCAATCTCTCCTTTGTCTTGATGCCTATAAACAGATCAGCACTAGTGAATGGACAACTATCTCACTTATTCATGTCATGTTATTATTTCTGTGGTTTTCCCATTTTTATCTTCCTCTCTGCTAATTTGAACTTTTAGCTTTGGGGGGCCAGGACTATCTTCTTGATGTATACTGATATGGCACCAGACCAGAGAGAATGTTTGTGTAACTCTGAGACTCGCAGGCACTTCAGCTTCAGCTATAAATTCATGGCTTAAAATATGCAGATCTAGAATTATACCCAAAATGTGAGTAGCACAGATGGTGATATCATGTAATAAGTCTAAAAACAATATACAGGGGAGCTAGAGATGAAATGCATTATCTGGATTCTGATCGGAAAAGGCAGAAACAGTAATTGTGAAATGGTTTTAAAGTTTCTCATACTTTATACAGCTAATATTTCTCGTGTTTTCTACTGCTGTATTTTTACTTGGTAGAACGGGGTCTTTACTGCTGCGTGATATAAAAGTGCTTGCCTAAATCTCCGAATGCACTTCATAGTCTTAAGTATACTATAACAAATGACGCATCAAATGTGAAACCCCACACAATAGTTTACCTTTACTGCTCAACATTGCACATCAGTGATGTGCAAAGTTGAGGGAATAAATAAACCAACATTTTCAATACACAAGCAAGCAAATGCACATATAGCTCAAGAAGCATGGGAAGAAATCAAATGTCAAAGATGTAAAATTCCCTACTAGCCATCAACTCCATTACGAAAATTTCCAATTAGGACAGTCTCAGTGGATTACAACTGCAATAGCTGAAGTAAGGAGATGAGCAGCAAATGATTTGCAGCTTTACATGTTAAAATACACAATGTTGATAACGTGGTGCAGGTGTAATTCTCTGGTTCACAGGGCAGAAATGTATTACTTTTCACGCTAAGGTAGTTTCCAAACTGTGGATAACTGGCTAGCTGAAAAGGGTCACATAGACATAGTCCAGCTGGCTGGACAAAAATGCGCATCGCTCTCAGCTTATCTGAAGTAAAGCAAAATACACTGTCTTTGGCTGTCCTTGTTACACAGTAACAGGAAGATTTTGGTGGGAAAAGAATGTTGCAGGTGGGAACAGATAACTACAGAAGAGAAACAAGGGGCGGGCTTGGTATTTAGGCAACTAACCAATAATGAGCTTAACTTTTGTAATATGTATGAGCTAATTATAAGAAGGCATAAAAGGTGACTGTAAGGTACAATAAACGAAGTCTGCTGATCACTCATATTGAGCGACTGCGTCTTCCCTCCGTCGCAACACCAAACCTCATTTGTGTATCAGGACCCTACTTTAAAATGAATCATGCAAATTGACACAAAATCTATTCTTCTTAGAGTGTATCAGTTCAAAAGTAATAATATCATGAACTTGTGGGTTTGGGCACTATCATAACTTTCTGAGGTTTTAAAAAGTGGGGAAAAGCTGACATTCACAAACTTCCATATATTTACCTACTAAGGAAATCCAGCAGGCAGTTCATATGTTCTTTTGTAAGATATGTTGGAACTAGATGATCTTTAAGGTCCCTTCCAGCCCAAACCATTCTACGATTCTGTTATACTGGAAAAAAAGAAAGAGTGAAAGTTAAAGAAATGGGAAATTATAAAATCATTCACTTGCACTATAAAGACTCAAACTTCACCCTTGCTAGTCAGATCTTCCTGATTTTTTAATCAGATCTTTTAATCATTGGAAAATTAAAAACTGCCTTTAGAAGTGAAGCTCTTTCTCTGATCCTAGAGGAGCTTGTCTCCTCACTGTCTGTATAGCAAAGCCAACAGGATTAGCCTAGCAAAGGCTCCACACTTTGATGCACACTTTACCTTTAGAATGTTTGCTTCTTCTAGCACTTTTCTATCTTCCTTTGTCAAAAAAGTTCAAGTTTTCTTTGTTGTAACACTTTGGAAACATAACTTCATTCCCCTGCCTCAGCTTCCTTCATTTGGCAAAACAGGAAATAAGTTTTTCTTTCTGAGAGCTGAAGCTGTCTTCGACAAAGTAAACACAATGCAGATTTCAAGTATGTTTATGCAGTAGTCCTCAACTCCTTTCTGACCAGGATTTCTTCTGATTCCTCACTATGATCCAAAACTCACCTTGCTTGCAACCACCACAGTTTCCCTAAATAACACTTGGATTGGCAATCATAGCACAGGTAGGTCTGCCAAATGGTCATGGAACCTAACCTCCCTCCTTGAGATAAACGTTAGTGCTGTGAGAATTCTGAACCTCTGAATCTGAAGTGCCCTTAGAGCTTCCTATTCCTACCGGCATTCCAGGCCTGTATCTAAGTGTTCTGCTGAATTGGGTAAATTCACTTTGAAATCTGAAGTGGCATTTCATGAGCATGTACTGCTGACAGAAAAGTTGAGCAATAAGCAACAATCTTTAATATAATTTTATATTAAAGTGACTTAAAAAAGGAAAAGGTTTCAAAAATTCTCTTGTTTGCTTGTTGACTGTAGTTTTTCTGCTTATTTTGACAATGAGCTAAATTTCATCTTTTCTCTTCCACAGAAAAATGTACTCTATCTAAACCAAAGTAAATTACTTTAAAATGAAAGAAATAAAATAAAATCAACAACCTTGCCTTAAAATGCAGCTCTTGAGAAAGCCTGCAGTCAGAACAATACTACTGCTAAAATTAAGAGTATATTTCTTTGTCCCAGCTTTCTGTATCACTGTACCACTGTAGTTCACCATCACTCTCACGTGCAGGGTTTCTAACAACATGCAAGACCTTTTCACTCTTGTCTTTATGCAGGAGAGGCAGAGCTGACTAAACAGTTTTTGCAAGCATAAGCCTTGCCAGAGAAGCTGCGCAGTACAGGCATCTTCTGGGCCAATCTGTGAGTGACAAGGGACATTGCGTTACTGATCCAACACATCAGTTATCGGCTGCCCTCTAGTGCAGATTTTTACGCTACACTCTCAATCCTCAAACCATAACTCAACTTTCACACCCACTGCGGATCCTCTAAACTAAACTGAGAATAAAGCACATTTGCTTGTTGGGAGTGATTCATCCCAAATTCCTTTTGTCTTGCTTCATTCTAGCAAAAAAGTTCATTGCATATTGTATGTATGAGATGGAAGAGCTGAGAAGTCTCCCATGAACACAAGTATTTCTCTCCTACATTTCTGCTGCCCTTACATAAATCTAAAAGCCACTTAAAATTAAAGATAATTTGTATTTCTCCAAAACAGCACAAAAACCAGAATACCACCTGCCAATTTTCGCAATACCAATTGTATTATCCCTCTGAGCATAGCACAATCGTGCTAGTTCCTTACTTCAGGAGTCAACTGCAATGTGCAAAGGACAACCTGATCCCTGATCTCCACTGCTAGGCTTAAACTCTCTTCCACAGAGCTGCTGTTGCAAATAGACACCAGCAGACAAGTGTGTAAGCTTGAGGTCAAATTAGATCCAGTCCTAACTTAGTGCAGGGAGTTGTCCATGCAGTTTACATACACACAATAGATCACTGATAGAGGTTTATCAAATTCCACAGGAATAACAGCCAAACATTGGTAGCGAGCTTTACCTCATCTTCTTTGTCTCTGTCTTATTACTCAATCTGGATGAGCGGTACTGCTCTAGCATGCGTGTTTGGCATTGAAATCAAGTTGATGTGCTACTCTTTCAGACTTCTGAGATGACAAAAATCAGCAGAGCTGTAGGTACGGATTCAAGAGCAGTTACAATTGCAAAATCTGCTCACATGGAATGCAGGATCACAGATGACTTTCCATCGGCTAGAAGCCATACTAGAGTTCAGCAACTCCCACACAACAGAGCACAGCAGATCAAACTCCTGCTCTTGGAAGCAAAAGCAGTATGTCTGCATCACCATGGCACTGAGCTGGAGCCAGGGCTTTCTACTGGGAGTCAAAGATTTTACTGAAATGCAAAATCATGCTAATGCAGCTGGTCAATTTGTAAATGGGTGAGCACTTGTTCAGGGCTTTCTTCACTACATTTAATTACACAGCACAGGCATTCCCTGAGGAACATCCCTTCCCTTTAAATCCTTTAAATGTACATCTTTGAACACAGCAGGATCATAAAGACACTTACTGACATCCACTTTATCATCCAGTGCGAAGAACTGCCACATCCAACAATGCAGTCACCAGATACAAAATTTATATAATAGCACTAAATGGAATTTTTCTTAATAGGAAAGCAATTTTAAGGAAACTTGGATCAGCTATCTGTACTGTAGATGTGTAATTACTGACACAATAATGGAGAAACTGACAGTGTTTTCACTGTTACATCTGCAATGATCAATAAACTAGATTGCCCAATGGCAAAAATTAGTACATAGCAAGATTGCTACTTTACAAGAAATGCTATGCTACCATCATTACTGAATAAATACTACTTAAACACAACTAAGATAAGAGAGAACTTCTGCAAAGACATGGAACGTGTAAGTTCTCAGATACCAAAGAAGAGTGTAATTATTATCCTGGTGGCATCAAATCTTGTTTTGAGGAAGACTGTCAAGATTGCTGGTATTATTAAAAAACACAGTAAGAAAAGTGCAAACCAGTTCCTAAATAAATATACTTAATATGATCCCAGGCCTTCAGATTCCAGGTAAAACCAAAATTCCCTAGATATATACCCATTCTAAAAATTGGCAGCGATTGATTACACCACTTCCAGGGCAACATCAGCATCAGTCTATGGGAGGAGGATTCAAACGTCAGATTAACTATCTGTGGAAAGTCTCACATTCACATCAAACTAAGCAAAAGCTTTGGAATTAGCTAAATCTCAACAATTTTGAAGTTAATACTGTAAAATTGTTGCTGTAAAACCAGCCCTTTGAAAATCAATGAAAAGCCAGCTGTATACCACTACTGCAACTTCCTGTGACCTAAAAGCTGACTGGAAAGGGATTCAGGGACATTATGTCACTTTGTAAACCCTGGACACCTTTGAAGCAGAATAGAAGCACTTCAGTGACACTGTCTACACAGCTTTGAACACCCTGGACTACTTTGAACACATTGGACTTAATGCTCTGGAAACCTAAGGACTAAAGCAATGAAAATGCATGAGAAACAAAGAAATGAGAAACACAATGTAAGGTGCTTTAGCAGAACGCGGCAGAGCAGGACCTGGTGCAAGTAAGGACATGGCTCTCCATCAAATGGCAGCAGAAAATCTGCAGAATGGTCCTGCAGCTGCTGCAGAGAATGTCAGAGCTCTTATGAGAGCAGGATCCTCCCCAGTATGTTCTCTACCGCTGTACGACTGGGATCTTCATAAAGATTTTGTTTTCTCATCCTACTCTCCAGATACCACATGACTGGTTTCAAAAAAGCATTTTAGTTCTCCTGTCTGATCAACTGGAAGAGAAGGAAGAAGACATTCAGTTTTGGCAGTTTTCCATACTTGCCATTCCCTAACATGGGAGCTGCCAAAAGTGTTGCAATGGAATAATCTGTATCTTTGTATTACCCAACGGTGGAATTCGTTTCTTAAAAGAAGCTCACACAGGTTGTTTTCAAGCCATGAACACTGTTTTTAAGTACCTTAATCTAGGTAGAATTACAGTTTAAATATCTTATACCAACACTGATAGCATTGACTATAACTGACAATCTTTCCTATCTCTAAATCTCTGTAGACATCACATTATAATGCTTCACTCTTGCCAACGTTTGCTCTTGCTACATTTTTTCAAGCTAGCAATCATCACACTCTGTTGGGATGAGAACCAAGGATATTTGATTTATTCAATAATTCATAAAGAAAAAACTTCTAATCCAAAGCAAACTTTAGGTTTTCTATATTTACCCCTTAATCTCTCACTTACACTGGCAGGGAATAGGTATATTTTTGCCATCAGAAAACAGCACTGTCAAAGCAGAGCTCAGATGATACAGTTGGTGCCTTTACAATTGCTTTTATACTGCTGTTTTAAAAGTTGGCTGATCCATTGTTTGTATCGTTGCTTTGATGCAGTGAATGATCAAGACCTCACTGTTATAGCCAAGGAATATACCCCACAGAAGCACATTGTTGTGTTAGAACTGTGTCAGTTTGCTCCCTTCCAGGAAGATGACCAAGCGGATTAAACTCTTCCATGGTATTTTGCTATGGGCATGTTACAAAGACCAAACCATTTTTGTTGTGCACTGCAGCTCGTTAGGCACTTCAGAGATCTAAAAATATTTTTTTTTACAGCAGCTGTTATATTTTACATATTTTTTAAAAGAATTGTGTGTGTAAGTAACATAGTCAAATGAAAAACATATGTCCACAGTTAATAGTATACAAAAAGAGCACTATGTATATCACTGAGAAATGAATAACATAAGCTTTGGTTATTGGCTTAAATGAATACTTTACAATCATTTTCCCCCATAAAAGGTGTGAACTGGGGGGGGGGGGGGGGGGGAGGGGGGGGAGTACTGCTGGGAATGGTGCCCTCTCTCATCTTAAAATGTGTGAGAATCCAAACAGATTATTTATATGCAGCTTCTTGTATTGATTACATTATGCTACATACTGTGTGATTCAATAGGACTCCTAAAAATATATTTTATAAGAGCTTATGGTTTGTAATGGTAGAATAGCAAAAGGTTTAGCTCTCACCATAATCTGAAGGGTTGGGATTTACACTCTGATTGTTGACATCTCAGAAGGAAGGGTCTGCAGCACATGCAGATCCTGGCCTGAAGGTCCTTTGCAAACGAAGGCAAAATGCTGCCAAGATGTAAGACTCTGATGGCTCAGAGTTTGCAACTTTGCAAAACAGGAATTGAAATGATGAATGAAATGGACAAACAGAGACGACTGCGGAAAGGAAAGCACTTTATTCTGGTTCTCTGTGCCACATTAAGGATTTGTGGAACTACCATTGGCATCATGGGATGGCAAATACTGGGTCCATTAGCAATATTGAAAGGCCCCTCCACCTATGCCGACTGGTAGGGGGGAGGATCTTATGGCTTCTTCAGTGAAAGGCAGGAAAAATCACTAGAGGGCTCCCAAACTATTTAAAGGGACATTCTTCTTCCTGTAATGTGCATAGGATAACATGAGTTAAAGACTTCAAGGATTCTCTTTTTACTTCTCTCGTTGGCTCAAATATGCCGTCTTTGTGTTCAAATTCACTCTTTCTGGAGGAGAGGCTGCAAAAATCACTTTTAGGGTGATATAAAGTAGGAGGGGGGAAGCTTTCAGATAGATTTAACAACTGGGGGATTGGCACTGCTGTCATTGGCTGAGCAGAGAGACAGGAATGAGAAATGTGACAAGGAATCGAAGTTGGAAATGTAGCTGAAGGCTGAATTTATACAGCTTGCAAAGCAAGGACAACAGTCTGTGGGATGGGACCACCATAATTTGGTAAACTGTCCTATTTCTAACCCACTTCCCACCCACTAAATTCAAGCACCTTGGTTTTCTTCTGCAATTTTTGAGGAGTCAAGGAATCTCCAAGACATACACATTTCCTTGTACTTATATATGTGTGTATAAATACATATATACATGTATACACACACATATATATATCAAAGTGGTCTTTAAAGGAGTCACTACATTGTGGAAAGGACAGAAAACTACTGACTTAAAAAGGAATCACCTCAGATTTTCTCTTCACTGACATGGCCTGTCACCCATTCTGTGCCAACTCACATCGGCAGGAGAGACCTTGCTTCCTGAAGAGTATTCTCTCTTTCTCTACCAGCAAAAAAACATAAGTGAGATTTCTTCCAGTGCTCCAAATAACCAGTGCTTATTCGCTTTCTTTTATGTGTCATGTTGAGGTTGCTTCAGGACAGGTTCTTTTGATGTGACTTACAGGAATTTTGTCCAAATTATCAGTCATTTTAAATGAAAGTTGAAAAACCACCTGTATATTTGGACTCTGCCACCTGCTAAGGGAGTAAGAGAAGCAGCTAACTGTAAAATAATAAGAAATAAGTAATCTATCTCCCCTGCATGAGCTAATTGAGCAGGAAGACTTTAACTGTTTATATATGTTTATATAATGTTATATATAAAAAATACATTTTTATATGTTAAATATGTAATTTACATATTATAATAGTAATAATACATTATTACTATTATTATAATTATAGGAGATGAGGTAAGAGAACTGGATTTATGTCTGTTATAACTGTCGCTATTCCAAACATCGCCATTCTGGAAAGCTAATACCCCACAGAGTTATCAAATCTCAGTTTTCTGAGGCAGTGGTCTCTTCAACCTTGTCTCTCTAGGCTATAGCTGGGTGACATTCTTCCTTAGCAGCAATCCAGTTTTGCTGGATTTTTTCAGATGTCTCAAACTGATTTCTTACTGGTACACTTTGACATCAGTGTTTAAAGAGTTCTTGATAAGAAGATCAGAGAGGGGGAAGGGAAGTCTGAAGCTATCAGACTTCTCTTGCAGTGGAAAAAAATATTATGACAAACAGACATCAGAGATCAATGAGCTGTTTAGCTAAAAGTCTAGGAATGAGATCTGAAAGCGGCATTTTCACTTCTGACTTTGAGATTATCCCTGGTGCCCTTCTGCTTTTGGACATTCTGTGGGCTCCAGCGACATTCTTCTAAGTAATCATTTAAGATGAATGAAACGTTAGTACATACCAAGTAAACTCAACAGTAATGAAGTGGTGCCATAAAGGATATATCTAGTATATGGATTCAGAAAAGGAACAGTTAACACTATTAGCATTAAAGTTGTCATAATTATGTTTTGCAGTTAGTGCTCCATTAAGATGAATGTGAAAATTCACATCTGTCTTTGATGCCACTGTTTCAGGCTATCTAAATGCAGACTAACCAAGATAATTACACTCTAATTTTCTTTTCCATTTCCTTGAAACTGTACGACATCCTCCGTTCACTTTGTATCAGCTTGACAACAGTAATTTCACTTTCTTTTTTAATTTCTGCTGTCAGCATGTTTGTTCTACCAAAGGTAGAATGGCTAACTTGAAGCATAGAGGAAGTAGGCAGTTCCCTACCATAGTGAGAGGATAGGGGGTTGGAAAATAAATTTGACAACTTTTTAACAGTTATTATTTGTTGTCAAAATTTGTTTATTTTTGCAACTGGTATGCTGGTGAGAGTCATGTCTCTAATTTCCTTAGCATTCTATTGGGGAGTGAAGAAGTCAGCAGAAGTAGCTGGTAAAAAAAATATGCATCTGGTGCGGGTAAAAATCTAGAACTTTTCATGTACACATGACTGTTCGCTGCATCACTATGTGCTCTTCAAATGTAGCCTCCTACCATATATATTCTTTACTTCTATGCTTTAATACCTATTTTGATTGGAAACTTCAAGTATCTTGGGGCACAGTTTTTGTGTCCTTTGTACAGTAATGAAGGAGAATGACAATCTCAATAATAACATTTTGCTACTGAATATGTTCCTAAGTATTCAGGCTCTTTACTTCCCTTGATTTACAGCTTGTGTTCCTTTTGCACATTCTTTTAAATGCATCTAGGTCCAAGATTTTCTGGACTGACCATAATTCTGTATTAACGCATAAATTCTAATTCAGAAGATCGCATTCTTCCTCTGCAGTTCTTGTAGCTGTTACATCTTTGTGTCAGTTCTCACTTGAGGTATTTGTCTTCCAGTTACAGTGTATCTCTATAACCTTTTGATGATTTCAAGAGCAGTTTCATTGCCACTGAAAATGAAATTATTGACAATTCATAACCTGTTATAGTTCCTGCTCCACCTGCCGTTTTCTAACTCCCTAGACTATTGTGAACTTCAAGAAGATTGCTTTTTAAAAATCTTTTACCATCTGCTGTATACTGCTTAGTGCCTGATATCTTGTTAGGGCTTCTTGAACCAATTTTTGCAGTCTAGTTCTATTTGCATTTTCCAAGTTGAGCCAAGAGACAATTAGATAGCAGACAAATTGTGAGTCTCAGTCCTTCCCTACTGAGTTGGGAATGTCACGCTTAAGTACTCCAGGTAACCAGGGAGGCTTTCATTCTTTCTGGTCTAGAATATATTTCATACTGTATCTTTCATTCCAAAGTGTCCTGCCGGATACACACCACAACAGCCAGGACACCATAGGGATCTGATTCACAAGTGGGGATGGCTTAAGTTAGGGCAGTTACAGTGTTTCGCATCCCTCCTTTTCTTGCTTGTCTTAGAGATTCCTACCCTGACTAGAGCTGGCTCTGCTTCTTGGAAAGCAGTAGCTGAACTGCTAAAGTTTATTACACAAATGCCAAGCTCTTATTTGCAATTCTGTAGCTGCTACATCAGTGCCTGAACTGTTCCTGCAGTGTGGGTAGGGAACTACTGCAACCATCCCAATATAAGACATCCCATCTTTGATCATGACTCAGTCCACAGCCATTTCTGGTGAAGAAGAGTGTCAGCTAACACATTTCAACCAGCAAGAGAGCATAAATTTTCTTGAGGAAAGGCCACATAGATAAAACAGAATTTGGCTTTTTATAGTACCTCATAAAGGATCACTGCTGAGTATACTGCATGGAATCTTTTGGCTTGGAAAATTGAAAACTGACTTATACTAGGATTTGATTATCCAGTGCCATAAAAATTAAAAGGTTCTGAGGCATGTATAAATTAACAGGACACTATTCAGTATAACATCAAGGCACAACCTTCCATACTTCCTAATAGTGACCTGTGGGTTTTCCATATGTAGATCTTCTATTTTATCCCGAGTTCTGTTAGAGTTCAGTAGAAACAGACCATCACCTTGACTCTTCACCATCTGAGACTGACTCACTGACTCACCAGAGTCTCTACAGGAACAGAGAACTACATATGGGAAAGTTACTAATACATCTTCTGCTATGATGCTTTCATTCCTCACCATCCCAGCTTGACGAACAATTATTGCAGGGCCAGGAACTACAGTTTCCTTTCACTGAACATAGACACTTTGGAGTATATTGGTGCATGCTGTGCATTTTAGCATAAAGGTTGGTCTAGTCTATAAACATATAACCTATAATAAGGTTAATAAGCACCTAAATAACCTCTAAAGATCAGGAACAAAAGCAAACAAATAAACTTCACATGGCAAGCCACTAGCCAAGAAATAGGGTATCTCTTCAGGGAACAATTTCTGGCTTGCAACTGGGAATATGAAAATTGTATCTTGTTTGCTCTGCCTAAATTTCAGGCAATCTCTATGTATCCACTGTGAATCAATTGGGTTTTTTGAAAGAAAACATGATTCCTATGGTCAGCTTCACATCCTAATAGCTATGAGCCAATGCAGCCCAGAATACCGGCTAGTCCTTTTGGGTGTAAGTGTATGACCTAGTTGAGAACTGTATGAATAATGGAATTTGCAGATTGACAGATGCATCACATAAACAGAGAAATAACTAATTTTGTGTTGTCCTAAACAACTTCAATTGTCCTAAAACAAAACATTTTGCTCCCTTTCAGGATACTTCCGTTTTAATATTTTTTTATTAAAAATAGACCAATTAGAAAAGAAAAATGCTAAGATCAAAAATCAGTTTTTTAAATTTTGAATATATATTTTTAAAAAGCTTCAATTTTCTCACTTTCCCCTTTACCTTTTCCCCAACTGATTTTTTTCAAATGAAATTGCTTACTGAATTTGACTTACATTTATGATTAATGTTGTCAGCCCAAAAATCATCTCAATAAATTGCATTTAGCCAGCTCCTCACCTGCTCTGAGCTGGGTTAGATTAAAATGCTGGAAGTCAGTTACAAAGCCCAACCATTGCACAATGATGGAAATGTTTTTGGCAAGTGGTGATAGTGTAGACATCGCCAATAAGTGCTTCAAACCGGACGCTTTGTCTCTTAAACCCCCATTAACACTGATCAGTATTTGATACTTATTTAGCAGCATTTCTTTCTTTCCAAAGTACCCGATCCAAAGCAATAGGAACCTTTGCTTGACTTCTGTGCACTTTGGATCAGGCCCCAACCTCCTGCTTCCTTTTGGAAAAATAGAAAGGCAATATGAAAACAGCGTAAACTTTCTTTTTTTTCCTTAGCCTTATCTTTGTTCTGTTGTGTTTTTTTTTTAATGAAGCTAAATAATTCCTTCTCAAAGTCTGCCTTGTTCCTCTTCCATATGTTCCCTGCCTACGTAAATACCTTTAGCCTCTTTATTAATTCTTTGACAAATGTGTTTAGACCTCCTTCTCACTGTTCCTTTTTTTCTAGCAGGTTTTAGTCTAATCTAATGGTATTTAGGAGCCGGTTCAGGTCCAGCGGAAGTTTGTGCCACTGTCCTGGCATTAGTGGAGCAATACAGCTTATTCTGGGTCTTGGTTTGACCCTCCCCTTCTCTACAGTTAACACTTTCTTTCTGCAGCTCTCCTCCCACCAAAGCCTGAATAATAAAACATGCTGCAAAGCAGTGGTGTTCCTGAGAGTTAGCATTTGGGGTAGCAGATGGGGTGATAAAGAAACTGTTTGTGGGGGCGGGGTATGGCCCCTATTACTCCACACCCACTACAAGTATTTTTAGCCATTAAATATAATGTGGAAATGTAATGCATTTTAGAACTGTATTTTATCAATATATTATCCCCTTAAGTACAGTACTTTATAAATATTGATAAACTTGATTATAAACAAACTCATTGCTAATTCCTGGAGAGCAGTCATCATGATGTGGCAGTGTTTACTGAAGTGGTGATTGGCATGAAGCTGTGCTGCAAAGGATATATTTCTCTGGGTTAACAATTTGGTAGAGGACATATATCTGTGCATATATACAGTTCAGTGGGACTGCACAAGTATGCGCAAAACCAGCATTTGACAAACAAAAGCCAACGTTTACATAATACCCCATGTAAGAGGCATGCTAGAATTATTTCTAATTCTCAGTATCTGTACTTATATCAAGTACTAGTTATGAGGCTAATATGAAAAAAAAAATAAACTGACTGTCCCTCAAAAGTATCTCTTAGTGAAAAAATGCAATATTTTTACCCAATTCAGGATTAAAGTAAATTACAATACACATTAAGCAGCAAATGGGTGCAAGACTACCAGCATGATTTGGTATTGCCTTAAAATCAGTTTTAGCACTTTACAGTGATAATGCCAGATGAACAAAAAGCAGCCCCCTAAATGATTCCTCACCCCATAATGAGTCTCTCTGAGCAGAATGAGATTTCCCACCAAGTAAAATACAGGGCAGCGTGGGAAAAACACAAAACATGATCTGATAGAAACAGTATCCTGAATAAGATAAAACGCTAGTCACAGGAAAAAGCAGAATGCTGTAATAGTTTTCATTTTTACATTTCTTCCATTAAAAAGAAAATCACTAGAAGTTCCTTCCTTTTTCTATCTGCCTTGCTGAAATTAACATCCTGGTATGTTGTTATTTCTAATAAATTTTCTGTATCACACTTATATTCAAATATTTTTATTATCAAGGGGAAAAAAACTTACGAAAATAAAACTTTTAATATTTCATTCCTTCTTTATTTCTAAGTACACTTTAATTTCTTCTTCAGCTGAGAGAAATTATTTTCCTGACAAGAAAATTGCTTGGAACTTAAGCAAAATTATGAATAAGCAGTCTACTTTTTCTCCCTCTCTGTTTTGCTTTAAATTATATTTGAGATTAAAAGCTCTGTGATATGTTTAAATATTTTACTTTTCATCAAGTGGGGACCTTTCATTTAGAGACTAGTGAACCACTGAGATTATTTTTCTGAAAATTAAAAAAATGTATTCAGCAAAGTATTAAGTAAATGTAATTATCTGCATTTCAACTTAATAAAACAGGTTGCAGTTTCATATGCATTATGTCTTTGTGGTTTTGCACACAGTATGGACACAGGAGACTCCCATCATCAGACATGAGCTAAGAAAATGGTTGATGCATTTATGTAGCAATATTTTTCATATAATAAGGAGCTATTTGCTTCATTTTTTCACACGTGCTCTGATTTTTAAGGAAAAAAAAAAAAGGAAGAAAAGAAAAGCTTTGCTACGTTGTGTAATTACAATTATTCTATTGTTATCTTTAGAGATGGACAAAAAGCAGTAAGGACACCCTTCTGCACACACACAAATGAGGAAAACAGATTTGTTTTGACAGGCTATTATACTACAAAAATATTTATGAATGTAAGCTGCAGCAAAGTGCATCAGTCTTAGAAAATGCAGACGCAGTATAGTATATTCACTAATGTTATAGGAAGGCATGGAGACGTGAATATGAAAAATTCTTTTTTTTTTTTGCTAAATAGGCATGTAGCAGGATAGCCTAGCAATTTACTATTGAAAGGATTTCTTAAATGTCATGATTTTCACAAAATTATAATATTTCTTGCATACACTGTGAAGTGACCACCCTTTATTTTGCAATCAGAGAGCAGAGCTGGCAGAACTGAAGTGGTTTGGCAGCTGCAGAGATGAAACTGAACTGAACAAACAGTTTCTTAAGTGATGCTTGGATAGAAGAATTTGGAAACAGTTCAGCTTTTTTTTAAAAATCCATTTAAATGTGTGAATCCTGCTTGTTACATTCTTGGGAGTAATTTCTATATATATGGCACAGTAGTTATTATACCGCTAAGGAAGGAAAAGTATAAAAGTATTAGAATAAATTCCTGTTGCAGAAAAAGTACAGCTATATTTACAGAGGTAGCTATAGTTAACAGATACATGCAACAATACATAATTTTGGCAATATTTTTACATACCAAGTTACCAAGAACAATCATGTCTTGTTTCTTTTATTCCTATCCAGTGATACAGTTCTGCATAATAAAGAAATCTCTTTCTATTCTGGCTAGATTTTCGATGTCTAAACACATGTATTCAGCAAAGATGGTTAGTAAGGCATGTTGAGAAATGCTGCTTTGTGAGTTTTACAGGAGTTACCCGTCAAGGGCTACTAGCAACAGCTCCGTCAGCTACTTTGCAGAGCAACCTCCTAAATAGCATAGAACTCATACAATAAAAAGAAATTTTGTATTACTTTCTGCAATAGGAAATACCTAGTATAGTTTTCAGTGAAGTCAGTATTTCACAGGATCAAATGTCTCCACAGTTTCATAGCTTCAGTGCTTTAGGCTGATGAACTTCAGTTCAAATTATGCACATTCTGAGCTTTTCTGATCTCAAAAGGACAGGCATACTTTATTGCTTAAATTTTCTGTTCTGTTGAGAGTCCAAAACAAGGAAAATGAAAATGCTTGCAAAGAGTATCTTTATCTCAACAACAGCTTCTCATTCAGCATGAGGTCTCCAAAGCAAATTAAGATTTTGGTTTTGCTGGCATCTGGTCACCCTAACCGAGGCAGCCAACTGGTTGTATTATGTTTTAATACATAAAAGCTTCTGTGAGTTTCATCTTTTGCTAGATCCACCATTTTTTTTTTGGAAGGAAAGAATGGCTCTTCAGATGAAGTTCATTAATTTTTAGCAGCAATGTTATGGATTTTATTGGTGTTGTAGACTGGGGCTACTTTATCCATCATCTGGTGCTATGTACTCATGAATAGTGTGATTCTGTGATTCAATGAGATATATGTTTGCCTATCCAAAGACACTGGTAATTAACATAAAGTTGACACAAACCAAAGGTGATGGAAAATACAGGGTCTAAATTTGCATTTTTTTACTTATGCAAGTCAGTAAGTATCTGGGTACCTCAAAAATACAAGTCCTAACCCAGCAAATGTACTTCATCATGTGCTGTCTAATATAAAGTCATTGTTCTTCGAGTGAATATATCTTTTTTCACTACGTCCTATTCATGGATTTTGGATCACCATACTTTCTGTCCCATTTTCTTCAATATAAATGACCCTAATTCTACATACTTCCCTTTTTCATCAGCAGAATTCACAAGTGATTTCCTGTATTCCAGAATGTATTCTCTGGAAGTCTTTAGTAAATTATTATTATTATTACTACTACTATTATTACTATTACTATTATTATTATCATCATCATCATTATTATTGTTATTATTGTTGTTGTTGTTATTTCCCTCTGATATTTTACATTTTCAGTTTTAAGTAATTCTGTGAATATTGCATCCCTTTAAAATTTAATAGCTGAAGGACAGCTATTTGATAATTTTGCTCAGGAAGAATGTGTTATAATCCCGACACAACGCTATATATAAAAAATGCTTTAAAAGCATTCTTCCTGTCAGTTTACTGGCCTTTGTACAATCACATACCAAAAGACAGAATCAGGAAATCTATAGCACAAACAAACAAACAAAAACAAGCAGGCATAAAATGACTGATTTTGAGAAACTGCAGAAAAACGCACCAGGTTCCTGATAGTGTTAAGGCTTGCATGTGTGCTTACTTTTAAAACAGATACTCATGTTTCTCCCTGTCTGGGCTGTCATTTGTCTTGCTTTTTCTATCTCAGTCAAGTACATGTTATATAGGTTTGGGATGAGAAGGCTGGCAGATTTGTTGTCAAGGTTTTCTGATAATTCTTCCATACTGTATCTTTGCATGTGTACATCTATTGGTTTAGTGGAGGATAATAATTTTCAAAATTAATGTATTCACTTTCAATAGCATTGCATAAAACATACTGTAGTGATAGTAATAATTAAAAAATCTAACATAATAACAGATACATAATTAATAGGTACGGCTAACCTTTTCTGATTCTCCAGAAATAAGAACTACTGCGTGTTGGGCCCCATATTGCTGTAGTATATCTAACACTGTAAACTAAAGGTGATCCATACCCACTCTCTCTGCTGTGCCATCAAAGACCAGCAAGCACCTAAAGACACTGCTGCAGTACTAGGATAGCAAGGGCAAGCTGAACAGTATGAACCTCTATACGCTCCTACTTTAAGAAGGTGGTACTTCTCATAACTAAGAGTGAGAACAGTTGAGGAAAGAGAGACACAACAGTAAATTAGAGCACTGCACAGCCACAGCCACGGAATACGAAACTGAATCCCTGATCACATTTTTTTCCTAGAAGGCATTTGTACGTTGAGGATCTATTAGAGACAGTTCAAAGGAACTTCGAAGAAAGGGAGTAGCACAAGGATCTCTGTTATATGTTAAAAGCTCATTGCTGTATTTCTTATAGTAAGGGGGAAACTGGGATTATTAAAACTAGAATTATGACAATAGAGCTATTTTTTATAGGGTGATCCATGGCATGGGATAAGCTTATCATTTATCAAGAAGCCATATCACTTCCAAGACCCTGTTTCATTCTCCTAACCATGGTGATCTAAAACGGCAGCTGGCTGAGACTAAAACATGAACAGGTCACAGAGCTTTCCAATTTTGAAATAATTATTTGAAACAAATATTAAAGGATCATAAGTTCAGTGACCTGATGTTTCTCTTCACAAAGTCTCCTTTGTAACACAGTCACGACAGCATGAGGATACAGGTTTAGAATGTGGTTAGCATCAAAGCACTGCTCCAAACAGAAGAATTATAAGTCTAAGTGGCTATACACAGCAATAAAAATCCCTTCAGATCTCATTATTAGACTAACCTAACTGGTTTGTAATGTCTCCTCTGCTCTGGAAACAACAGTGACAATTTTTTCTCTACTGGTGAAGGCTCTCTCTGAGCTCAGCATCCACTTCATGTTTGCTTGAATTTTCTTCTACTGCTGGCAAAATAGATTTACTCTTTAAGAGGAGCCTGCCTGGTCACATTCCTGGGTAGGAAAAACCTCATTTGGTCACAGTGTTTGGTCCCCAAACTCTCCTATTCATTCTCCAGATCCTTTGTAAAGGCAATGTGATTCATTCACTCAGTGGAAAAGATGTTACTTTCTCCACCGGCCTCTTCTCGCTTGAAAGAGTGTTAAATTCAATAATTAAAAATGAGGCCTGGTAGAATTTCCTTTCTCTTTCATTCTAACTTGGCTGTAGTTTTTATTTTCATTAAACATGCATCTAACTGTGACCATACTATGCAATAGGATCTTCTGAGCAGGAAAGAAAAAAATAAAAGTACTCCGAAACCTCCTGATGTTTACTTAGACACTTTGAAAAATGCCTCCATTCTGAATCCAGCATTATTTTTTTTTCAAAGCTGTGCCAAGTTCCATATGATTCAGCACAGTAAATGTAGTTCTCAGAACTGGAGATTCAAAAAACTCCACACTCACTGTTTGACAGTGGTTAAACAAATAAGATACCAACTACTGTGAGTTAAAATTATTCTCTGAAAAGAAAAAGGCATTTTCTATTAAGAAATAGTCTTAAAGACTATAATAACTAAATGTGTTCTAAAATGGCACACGCAAATTTATTCCACCTCATCTCAAACTCTGCCTAATATTGGTGTGAACATAATGAGATCTGTATTCAGTTTAGGCGGTTTCTTAGAGAAAATACAAAGTGGAAGGAGAAATTGAGGAAAATTGTATAGAAACCCAAAACAAATCTGTATGTGATATTCAGGGTGATGACCTATGTCAGTGTGACTTCATTATCTTCTAGAACCACAGCTTTCTGGCTTTGTCTCTAATTTTTAAAAGTATAATAAGTAGCCAATAATCAAAGAAAATAGCTGTGCAAGGTTGGCACCATCTGCCACTGTCATGAATATGCTTGGCTTTTTGTTCTCACTTCTGTCCTCTTTGAATGAAATAAAGGAAACATGCATTTTACTTTTTTTACATATGCAATAAGCTAGTCACCTTCTCCAGGCTGCTACATTATCCCCTACTTGATGAAGGAAACTAATGTAGACAGTAAAATACTGGATAATACACGGCTGGCAGAGTTTCTTGAAACTTATTTCAACAATCACTTTAATTACAGGCAGATTTACTATAGTTACTGCTTTTCTGTACAATTTATGATTATGATTATGCAAAACCTCTCATTTTTGCTGTTACTGATAAAGATTTATAGAACAAATTATTTTGTACAAGGAAGACAGAACTGGTGATCTGTTACATGTCATGCAGGAATGACATGTGGGTGGATGCTGTAGTTCTAATGTTGAAATATCTTTAATTAGAACTGTTGGGACTTTCCCTTGTGTTTTGTTTACAGGTTCTCCTTTCTTTTCTCTGTTGTTGGTTTTTTTTTTCTTTTTTCTCTTATGAACTCTCAAATGTCAGTTGATATTAATTTCAGATTACATCTCTAGAGGGTTGCTTTCTTTTATTTTCTATTAGTATTATTATAGTATATAATACACATTATATAAATGTATAATCATTGTTTATTATCCAAATATAGCTATCAAATTAAAAACATGATTACGATTAAATCATCGTACTAAATGTTCTGAAAGTAATAAACATTTCACCTTTAAATTAATATTAGTGGAGTCTATGCTGCACAAATCATGAAAAAAATACTGCATTAACCGAAGAACTATGTCTAGAATTACAAAGATATTAATTAAGATGGTTTCTATTATATCACTGCAGTACGCACAGTAAATTTTTAGAATTGGTTTCAAGGCTGTTAAAATACACATCAGTTCTACCTGCTAACTGCTTTTCCTTAGAACATTATACAGTAATTCAATACATTTATGTTAGTGCTATCATGAACATTTATTGAACAACCATCAAGCAGCACAGTTTCCGTCCAAGATTTTAAAGGTCTGGCCCTATTCATATCAATGGCATTACTTTGTAGAAAGTGCTGTTTAGTAGCTGTTAAAGATAAAAATTTGAGACTAAATTTGGTTTTGATTTTGTGACGCCTTTAGTTCAGGTTCTGCAAAATTCAACACAGCTGTTTAAAATTTGAATCCTTGCAGTTCATAGGTTAGAGTGTGAAAGGTAAAATAACTCATATGCTTCTGTCTGTCTATCAAAGTGAGGAACTGTGGTAAAATTTTAGTAAGAACTGTTTATCCATCCTAACAATGGAGTATCCTTAAAAAGACAACAGCATTTTGCAAAACAATTCATTTAGGAAACAGTCACATGACCTTTTTAACTGCCTTTAAGATAGCAATAAAATTGGCTCAGTCAGCCAGCCCTAATGAGGAGGAGAGAGAAAATATCAACCTTTTCCCTTTCCTCTATCTAATTATAAACAGCATTGTCAACTGACTCCAAGATCTGCTGAATCCTAATTGACCTCAGACAGTACATAAAAGATAGTGAGAACTGCCAAACTAAATGTTGAAAAAATAAAAAATAAACTGTAATTAGTGTCTTAACTCTTCAGTTTTCATTTAATTTTTTTCTGCTTTTCATAATCACAACTTTTTCCTTAAGAGTTGTTTTCAGGCTGAAATTTTCCAAAATTGGGCACATTTTAGCAAGTCTATATTATGTGTCCCTGAAAATGAGCAGTCAGTGGGATGGTGAAACTCAGTGGGAAATAAACAATGATGACTGTAGAGCACAGAATTTAATCTCTCTTCCAGTGATCTATGGAATTATTAACTTTTCATTGTAAATGGCATCTTCTTACCCAACTGGGTAATTTTTAGTGATATTTCAGACAGCTGCCTCAAAGACTGTAATCCTGCATATATTTAAATGACTGCCTTAATTTAATTCCATATTGCTCTCCTGTGCTTATATAAACTAATGGAACTATTAATGTCACTAAGAATTGTAATTATTTTCATGACTGGGTTCTAAATCTTTAGAAGTTTTACACCTGTAATATTTTTTATATTAATTAATAGAATTGCCATAAACAGAATTTATACTGGCAAATAGATTAGTTAGATTTCTAGCCATCTAGATGATGCACACAGTTTCATGGTTTTTATTATAAAACTCTATTTGCCATAGCTAGTCCACAGAAAAACTTATAAAAGCTGAAAACTTTTTTCAAATCCTGCCTTACAGATTAAATCCTTAGTGCTGGCTTTACTCTGTATGACCCACTCCCTGCATTTAACCTATTTATTTATATCTAGTATCAATATTTGTAGCATACAAAATAAATCTTAACATAAAACAGCAATTAGAAATGTTTAAAAAATGTACTTATCACCTTCCAACAACATTTTACTTTATCACGTCTACTTAGCATCTATCTTAATGTAATATCCAATCCATTAGAACTTCCACATTTGCAAGAAAAACATTGCATTAAGGCATAGTTTGGTTTTGACAAATAGGCTTCTTGTTTATAACTCCAGATCTAAACAGAATGGCTTGTTGTAGTTCTAATCATTAACTGACTAGCCCTATCAAATTTAGAAATAGGTTGCTGCAACTCCATATGGCTCCCTCTCATAACCCCCATTACTTACTGTAATGATTTCTAACTTTAGATTGCCATCCTCCTACAGTTTCATTTCTGTATTTTTCATCCATTACTACCTGAACCTCATCATAGACTTCCCTATGTGGCACTTCAGTAACACAAATCATCCTCCAGCAGGGGTTATACTTCTAATTTCAATTTTCATGATTATGCAGATAATGTAGTTAGATGATCAATCTAAAGAACTATGCTAAAGTGGTCACTGCTCTCTAGCCCTTGGAAGACTGAAATAAAGGTGCTTACTTGAGGGAAAAAATATGGTAATAAAGAGGAAAACTACATTTTCAAAGTTATTACCACTTCAAAGTCTCCCTGACAGAGTCGTCTTCTCTGTATCTGTCAGCTCAGGGTCCATTCAATTGTTTTCAGGTTTGGTACTAACTCCCAGCAGACTTAATTTCTATGTAGGTTATACTTTCACAGCAAAATGAGACCATAGTTTGATAATACATTATATTCAGCAGCATTATGGGCTTAACATGCCCATTTTCTAAACCACACAAATTTACCTTTTAACATAACCCACAATGCCACTGCATAGGCACAACTGAGAGATTGGTATGTAGTACAGGAAGAGAAACAGAAGCAAGTGATGGGAATTAGTGGGGTCAGAAATCAAGCTAGTATTGGTGGCCAAGGCAACCGATGCTCAAGCCACAGTATCAGCTGCAATGGTAATATGCACTACTGTAACCTGCTTTTGTTACCCATGTTACCTAACAGAAATGCAATGGCAAGGGTCCTATGCTTGAACAGAAAGCAGATTACAAAATCTATAGGGATTTTGAGTGGCTAACGCATACTAACACTTGTTCTGCTGTGTTTCACCTCTATTGTTACCTCTGCAAACTAGCACCTATGGTAACAAGTACTACCTTCATTTCACTGCAATAAATATGTCCCTACCTTTTTTCCCATCACTTTCATATATCGGTTGGGATTTCTAAATTTTAAAAAGTGGTAATAATTATTACTTCAGGCAATAAATGATCATTGACTATTTTTGTATTTCTTACTGCTGAGCATGTCTTGGTTTGTAACAAATAATGGCAAAAGGAAAGGGAATGAATTCACAGTGAAATCATAAAATATACATTTCTTACATAAATTCATGTAAGAAAGATGTTCCTTTAAAAAAATGCAGATATAAGCATTTTCTAAATTAAACACACTTTTTAAAGTGTGCACTTTATATGGATTGAAATATGTCTTGGTATTTTTAATCTTAGGCCAAATGATTAAAGATATTTTGACACGAATGTTTCAAGTGTGAAATCCTCCACATAACATCTCAACAATTTCTACTGAGTTAAAAAATTTATTTCTGTAATTTAAGATGTGCAATATTAAACTTTATAGAAATAAAATCATTACACATGCAAAATTCTCTAGATTAATACCACCAGCAGATACTTCTGTCGGTATTACAGACACAACTAATGAAATAATTTTTGTGTGAAAATAAATCTATTTATATATTAAAATCTTAATTTTCACCACAGGACAGTTTGCCCAAATATCTTATGTAAGCCATCACTTTCTTCTCCCTCACTGCTATGTGACATTCTTTGGCTTATTCTTTTTAAACCAACATTAAAACACGAATGAATTTATAAGGCTTTATTTTCACGTTACATGCTATAGTAATGCATTTAGATTAATTTCTAAAATAATTTCATATCTATGGATTCATATCTAATCAATCATATTGATTGTAAAATCAAACATTTTTAATTATTTTGTTTTGATTTTACAGTTTATTGCATTGTGTCTTCTAAAAAATCTCGTGATGTACTTAACAATAATGGAAAAAGCATAACTGCAAGAGAAGACACTTTGTAGTTCACACTGAGAGATTCAGAGCAGAGAATTTCTTTGCTGTATGCCTTCTTATAGTTCTATAATGCTAAGTAAAACCATAGCTTCATATCAGGTAAATCCAAGTTTCTAAATGCTTACTTCCAAATAAGAGAATATATGTTAATCAACACTTTTTTTAGTATGATGATTCTTTTCAGGTAGGATGTATTATCAGAGGAAAGAATATAAGAATCAAATCTTAGCATCAAATGGAAGGGAATTTTTAGATAACAACCGAAAGAATGACTATGGGTATGTGAAACATTTGTTTGCAAGATACAATGATGTTTTAAGCACATACCTAGTGCTTTCTCCACATGCTGAGTAACCAGGCTAATTAAAAAGCCCATACAGCTCTTGTTAAAATCTGTTCAAATTTTTGGAGCACCTGTTATAACAGAATGCCCACAGACTTGATAGTTTAGAGCCAAGACACCTGCTACCTTATGTCTCACAGTATGTTCAGTTTTATACTGATAGTAAAAAAAAAATCCACTTTCTGACATTTAACAATCTCATAAATGATAAGAAATAAATTGCAAAATTTCATGATTTAACCCTTGACTGTCACTTCTTTTACCTATAGCTTCTTGTGAGAAGGAAATACAATGTGTATTTTTGGAACTAACTAATTTCTTTGTTGCTGAATTTGTTGCATGTTTTACTACACTGAGCACAGGCTATAATTCTTCTTATGCTTTGTTCCATAAATTTTAAAGGTATGACTAACATGTAAGTAAATATAGTTTAATATGTAAGTAAATATAGTTTAGCTGGAAAAGGGAATGTGCTTCACACCTGCAATCAAATCCAGCTACTCTGTATTCCTGTCACCTTGAACTGGACCGTCTTCTCTGCTGCTGATCAATAACTAAAATACACTGATGAAGCAATTACATTTTTTTCCAAAACTTTGGTTAAATATGATTTAGCAATATTAATAGAAATGTATGTCAGCACAAAATTTTGTTAATAAACATGTACAAGCACTGATCTCTCTAGAGAGGAAGTATATTCCAAGAAAGGGAATGAGTTACTAAGGAGCAATTACCAACAGGTGTAAATAGTAGGGAAAGATGTGGTTAAAAAAAAATAATAAATCATGAGCACAACAATAGCCTTGTGACAGTGGCTCAAAACTTGTCGACATTTATGTATA
This sequence comes from Falco cherrug, assembly GCF_023634085.1. Taxonomy (NCBI): domain Eukaryota; kingdom Metazoa; phylum Chordata; class Aves; order Falconiformes; family Falconidae; genus Falco; species Falco cherrug. The sequence continues at coordinate 24,786,213 of NC_073704.1, read as the reverse complement.
TGGCTAATTTTACACGTATGTAAATACAGCCTATGAATATCTGCAGAAGCATGGCAGCCACCTTTTGCAGGTATCTGAGTCATGCTGGAATCATTTTATGTAACATTTCATTGGGAACAGGATTTCATCTACAGATTCCATAAGAAACTATTGTACTTATGTAGCCATACCTGCTGGTTCAATCAGAATTTAGCATTTAGAAAGACACTAGGAACTGGGTTTGGTGAAGAGACTCCACAAGCACATCTTGAGTTCAGCTTACTTTCATATTCTGCAGCTTAGATCTATACAAATATGGATTTATATATTTTTTCATATAATAATGCTTTAGGCGTATTCATGAACTGGATACAAACCTCTCAGGTGCAGACTTATATTTCTTAGATGAATGTTTGAGACCGCACACACTGAATATGCTACAGACATCAAGCTATTCCCATATTGGAATATACCACAAACTTGGAGAAAAACATGAAAAAACACCCGTGGGAAGCACATTGCATACCTCTACTTTTGCTAGTTAATTTTTCTACTGTGGCACAAGTAACAGTGAATGAAAACCTGGGCCTCAAAGCACAACATAAGAAAAAAAAAAGAAGAGAACAGAATATGAAGCAGAAATGACAGAATAATAAAAACACTAGAATCAGCACAGTTCTTCAACAGGTACATTTAAACCATCCACAACACTGTACAAGTACTGCACAGTGAATGTTTTGCCAAGAATCATAGCCTAATACTTAAACAATTACTTAAATTCTTTAAATGTTTATTTGTATTTCAGATTTCCTTTTCGCATAGTTTTTCTATGTATTAGAAGTAGAAATGCTGATGTTTTAATACATCTCATTTCCATGTAGAGTTTATTTTAGTTTAAGAGAGAAAAACTAATAGGGAACAGATATTAAAAGTTTTTGCAAGTTTTGTAAACTGTTAATTGTGGGAATGGCATTTTTTCCATACTCTGCCTATTGATTTGCCTTTGAGATAAAAGGCAACAAGCAAGCAGGTGATAAGCCTTTGTTAATGTCTCTGGGACGAAATGCTGGAGATACAGACTACTGTTGATAAACAGATTTTGAATTAATTAGTTCTGCATAATTATCTGAGTTACAAAGTCTTAAAATTGAATGCAACTGGTCTTCATACATTTGTTTATTCACCTCCTGCCAGCCATGAAAAATGTTTTATTTACGAAAAGATTGTCAATTTAAAAGCCTAATTTTAAACAAGGTAATAATAAAATACTCTTCTACTGCAAGATGGCATATGGGAGAAGAAATATTAATTGCAGTTATTTTTGTTGAATTCCAGAGGCACATAGGACAGCTCTGCAAAATTCAGGTCAATCTGTTGGCAAATGAAGACATGGGCTCTGTGCTGACAATTTTTTCAGTATATGTAGTAAATTCTCTTTGCATTTCAGGCTTTACTTTGATAAAGCTGGGCAACTAAACTTCAAAACTGAAGGGAATTAAGAAAGAGGCACTCTGTACTTTCCTATGTCCACTTGAAAGTCATGAATTTGAACTACCTCAGATGGAAGCAATTTTGAAATACTGAAACTTTACAGCTATATCCCTCATATTGTTTGAAAGATTAGGTGCTTGGGGATATTTTGGTTTTATTTATTTTTCTGCTAAAACCTGACTTCAAAGCTCAGGATGACACTTGCCAAAGCTTAGAAGGCTGTTAATATGCAAAACAAGAAAAGAAAGCTGTATTCTGTAACTATAATCTGCATTTCAAATTGCTCTTTTTCTGTTTTTCTTTTTTTGTGTGTGTGTGTGTGTCAAAGAAAAAAAGTTGAGAAAAAAAGATCCTTGTATTTCTACCTCCTGATCTTTGATTTTGCTGGAGGACTTCTTACAAAATTTGCTTACTCTCTACACCATTCACGTGACACCTCTCCCTCTGGCCAAAAAGTACACATTGCATCTAAAAATTCCTTCATTTAATTGTTCCAGTATCACTCTCCTGTGATACCAACATGTCACCAGTTCTCCAGTTCCTAACAAGTCCTTGGGGGAAGACTGACATTCTTAATACAAAGAAAACTTTCAGATTTTTAGGGTCTAATGGGCAGTAATACATGCAAGCTTGATTACATTTTCCTTTGCAGGTTACTGTATGTAAAGCTCTGGCATCATTTATTCTAGGGGGAAGCACATGGGACTGAAGTCTTGGCAGATATAAGCAAATGACATTATTTAAAATATTTAAATTTTAAATTGTCTATTGTAATGCATACAAATCAGATGTTCACTAATAATTAGATTTTAAATCCTGTATGTTGGAATAGCATTTCGGTCTAACTTCTTTGATATGTCAGAGAAGCAAAGCCTTTACTCAAGCCTCAGCAATCTCAAAAACTACGAGGAACAAATGATACTACTAAGTGTAACAAGCCAGCAACTTGAATTTAATGTCAGCAAGCTCTGAACTTCTCTTCAACACTGCATACAGAATTTGGCCAATACCCATGTACAGCATACCAAGTAAGAGGAAGCAGTGTCACTTTCATCCCTCAAATAAACAAACGTGATTTGTGATTAAAAATGTTGGCAGATCATTATATCTACTAAGTAAGGAACACAGAGTTATATCTACAACTTTCTGTGGACTGCTTCCTACCCCTTCTCCTAGTCTCACCTTTCCTTTGCTTCTAATCTCATTACATTTCCTTTTCCAGTCCACAATTCTCCCACTTACTCCAGCTATGGCTTTCTTTTTCATTCAATTTTTCATCCAGTATTTTCTCCTCTATTTTTCACAGGGATAGTTGGTGTTATATCTGAACCAAAAACATCATAAAAGGAAGCTGTCTGCAGTCAGTACAAAGAAAGCATGCTCATCTCAGTCCAGAGTGTACTGGCTTGCAAGATAAATAGTTATTTTGTGTGGATGGTAGTGTGGTCATCACAAAAAGACATGATGCCAGAATCAGCACAGATTTAGTTGATTTCTACATTAAAGAAATAGATTTCTACATTAAGATGTATTCAAATATTTAAACCTGTCAGAATGCTTCAAGGGCTTACAACTAAACCAGAATCAGGAGGATTTTCAGAGGGATGACAAAAGCATACCTACGTTACAAAGTAGGGTTTCAGTTAAATTCTCAGTCCTTGCCTTAATTCATGGTTCATTTCAGCATCTCAAATAAAGGTTATTCCATTCAATTTAGAAAGAGAAAAATATGTACTTTACCCCTTGATTTTTTCAAAGAAATCACTGCTGTTTGGAATTTTTTTCAAAACAGTTGTGAAAATCTAGGATGAGGAAGATGCTCACTAGTTAAGTGACTAATAGTTAAATGACTCATAGTTAAATCACTAACAGTTAAGATTACAAAAAATAATAAGCAACCAGAAATAGATCATACACAGGAAGATCTGGAGGAAAGCTATTATCGGGCCAGTTCTGTCAGGCCCATATATTTGAAGGAAATCATGATCTTGGTCTCTCCAGTGTCAAGGCTTCACAAAAAAATAAGACCTTAATGAGAGCTGTAGATTTGCCAGAGAGAGAGGTTCAGAGAGCTGGTCACATCCCACTCCGTCTAGCCTTGTTAGCAATGATTTGCAGAACTCCCCTGCTCTGCGACCAGATGTGACCAGATGTAAGATCCCTAGAGGTGTGGTACTTCACTGAACTACAAAAGAGTTTGTGCTGCTTAGCAGGACCCTGTGCTCAATGAAGTCATTCTAGAAGGTACATCTCACAGCAGCAGTCTAGTATTAGAGCTCTTTTCCCCCTTGGTGACTTGCTCAGGTACAACTCCTATATCCAGCCTGGAATCATATGACTTCATTATATGAGGTCTTGGATGTAAGAGGGGAAAAAAAAGGCTTGAGATTTTAATGGGCAAACATGACAACAGCTCCTATGGAAATCCCTGTGACAACATAAACTGGCTTTTATACCTTTCTGTAATTTTAAGGCTATTTCAATTTCTTTAATGAGCAGGGCCAAACACCAGAGCCCTACATTTCAAAATCTTCTATGATAACTTAACATAGCTCTCTACTGCACCAGCTGTTTCCAGGATATTTTTCTCCACTTCCAAAAAGTGCAGAGATAGTTACCCATCTTCACTTTCAAAAAACTGGACTTTCCCAGTCTTCAGAGGAAACTATTAGGACGCAGTGATCCTGGTTTACTTTGTCAAGTAGCAGAATAGTTTTGCACCTTAATGTGGGTGATAGTATTTCCCATTCAGTGAGAGAAAAACATGGCATACTTGTTATATGTTATGTTATGCTCTGTAAGTACAGAAGCCGGACATTCCACCAAAGATACTTCATTGTAAAATTAAGAAGAGCTAAATTTAAAAAACATTGAAGTTCAGTATTTACACAACATATTAGCAAATACAATTCAATTTCAACTTTTTGTAGAAAAATTCCACATTATAAATTTAATATATTTTATCTGATCAAAACCATCCTCTAATACAGAGCATTCTTAGTTATTTGTTTTTGTATTTTGCATTTATTACATTTAGAATGAATGCAACACTGTGGTCTTCTGCATCATGTCTGAAAACCAATTAAATACTCTTGTCCAAAATCCTGTGAGTAGTCATATTATACATATGGATATCAGTTAATGAGAAGAAATACTTAAATTAGAATTAATGATATATCATAGTTAGAAAGAAAGACGAGTTAATTAATAGTCAAATTAATGAAATAGCAATCTTTTTTTCATGGTTCAATTTACATCATATTTTGGAACACAGTTCACCCCATTTCCACAAACTTGGTCTTCAAAGGTGTTATTAGCTTGAAGTGGCTGATATTCTTTCATATGCTTTTTGGGTTGCCTGAAATGGCTGTAATGTGACTATATATTGGCTCAATAAGAGTGACATCCATTTGTCAGACTCAATAAGAATTTTGTAAAAAGATATACTTGAGCATATTCTTTTGCTGTCTTAGTATGTGAATGCAAAAGACTCTTTGCCCAGGTCCACAGAATTACTTTAGCAGCACATAGCCTGTCTACTTAGCTGTTACAGGCCGTGGACTCCATGGTTAGGCCTGAGCTGGATTTAATATCCAGGCACAAAGCATGCACAAACAGTCTGAGTGAACCAAAGTCAAGAACCAGAGAGAACAAGAGAAGCAGCAGTTCAAAGCAAAGAATGGTCAAGGACAAATACAAGGCCAGGTTTGGGTGCTAGAGAGTCCACATCCATTGATCCAAATGGAAAAAGCAAACAGGAGTCAGTCAAGTCAACCAGAAGATTCCAAGGTGTGAGGAGAGGTAGAAATGGAATAGATCCAGGCAGGGTGATTCCAGTAGGAGTCAAGGCTAAAAGATGAGAAGGTCAGAGCTCAAATTCCAGGATCAGAGCTGAAGAGAAATCAGAAATGGACCAAGATGGTGGGTCTTCCCCTCCAGGAGTTTTTCTTTAAACCAGTTCCATTCCCACTGAATAGCTGAGTTTTGAGCACAGAGGCTTGAGCTACTGCGTGATTCCTGCTGACTACAAGTTTATGGGAGCCACTAAAGAAACTTACAAGCAAGACTGTGGCTTGAGACTAGTGATAAGAACATTTCTCTGGGAAAAGGGAGACCTGCACTAGGGTCCCTAATCTGCAGGACTACTTCTTTTTCCAGTGTTTGCACACAGTGAAACACAGAAATAGAGCATAAATTCTTGAGGAGGGGTAAGGAGTGGGATTGAAAGGAAGGTTTCTTTGAGGAACTTTGGAATCTAGGAACTTGTGGTATCTAAGCTTCTAACATGGTACAGGAGGGAAACACCTAAAATGTAAAGACACACAGATTTTTAGACAACTTTTCTCCTTTTGCACTTTTAGTTATATGTGTGCTGTCCCCTTCCTCATTATTTTACTTCCGAAATGTAGAGTGTCCCAGCTATTGTTTGCCATTGTGGGAACTCTGTTTTCCCAACTTCAAGTTCTTAGAGCTCTCTGAGAATTGAGCTAGCTAGTAGATATGATACATTAGCATAAACATCTGAATTACTACTAATATATCGAGTCCTGAAGACTCAATAGTGCTTTCAGGAGGTGGATCCTGGGCAAAGACACACACGGGTCCGCAGGACATGGTGGCAGTAGCTTGCTCGCCCTGTACTCCCAGTGCAGAGGCAAACCAAGTGGAAGGGAGCGGTTCCTGGGACGCTGTATGTGAGGCAAGGCCTCAGCGCTTCCCTTCACATCTTCTGTGAGTCAGAACAAGGAAAGTCGTAAAAATAGGTATGTGGGAGGTGGGGAAAATGCATTATAGTTCTACTTTAAATACGAATGGATCATTCAAGTCATGGTGCCTTTACAGATATGCAATTTTGTATTGGGGAGAAAACAGCAATGGGAGAGCTAATGTACTGCAGAAACTAGCAGTGTTACTAAATGTGGGGCAATCCTCAAATGGGTGGGTGTCAGGGGTGTCTGCTTGATGTCAAGGGATCATTATTTTTTAACAGAGATCATGGTGGTCACCAAGCTGATCTTGTCTGATGGGGTTTTTGTTCCCTGGAGTTTCCTCTCACAGATGGGTAAAATCAATCAAACAAAATAACCCAAACAAATTGATTAATTACTTACAGTTCAACCTTCTCTTGAGCTTCTATGTGTCTGAAGATTATCTGAACTACCCCTGAAATATACGTGCAAAACTACATTTTGAAGGGAGATTGCAATTTTGGTTTTTCCAAAGTTGGAGAAAAGGTAAATCAATTCTTCTGAAATATACTGATCTCCCACCATTCAAAGCTATACTCAAGGACAGGAATTGGAGCCAAGCCAGAACGTTTTATGTTCTAGAGTTATTGCAGGTGTAGGAGGTTTGTCTCTTTACTTTGTAAAGTAACTATTTAAAAGTTTATTTTTCCTCCCTGATTTTAATATAAAATCTAGGTAAATGCCAATTTGTACTGTGTATACAAACTAGAAGTCTGTTGTTCATTGAAAGATGATGGTATTGTTCGTCATTTGTATGTGCTGTAACTGTGTCAAGAACATTGCAGTACAGATTGAATTATTTGGTACTGAAGAATTATCTATCTAAATTAAATTGAGAGCTTAAACATGAAACATCAGCCAAAGGAAAAGCAGGAGAAGGAGAAGATGAGGAGGAAAAAAGAATTTTTACAGGTTCACATGGAAAGTTAACCCTTGTGCTGGATAGCAATGAATACTTTTCCTATTTAAAAAAAAAAGAGGTTATTTATAGCCTTGTGGTGGTGACAGTATGACTATTTAAGCTCTTGGTTTCTCAAAATTACATATCTAGCATGCCTAGCTCTCTATAAAAATTACCCACAAAACTCTGTGGGACTACCTAACTGAATCTTGTTGAAGACAGCTTGCTTTTTTTTTTCCCAAAAAAGCTCACTGAAGTAAGAGCTACTGAGTAACCAAGTCAACATTTGAAACTTGGAATGCACAAAAGCAATGTGACACTTCCATGCTATTTGCTGAATGAAACTTGCAATAAAGAGGAAGACTTGTGCAAGATTAATAAGATACTTGTATCTATTCAATACCTAATTCTCACAGTTTAGTGCCAAGGTGCCAGCTGACATTCAGCACAGTGCTAAATTTCTCCTGAGGGTCAGTTACATGTACTGGATTCAGTTCTTATTTAGTCTGTCCCCAGAGGTATCCTCACCTTGACTTCTAATACACGACTGTCCTTCAGCCATACCTCTGAAAAGACCCTGCTTACTTGCTATACTGACACTGAAGGTGGAGCCCATGTGAATCTTTACCCCATGACAGAGTGATCAGGGAAGCTTTTATATTCATTGTGCTTTCAGAAAACTGTTTTGCCCAACTTGAACTTGTCTGGGTACACATCTACAGCTGAACACAAGGTATACTTGTGACAAAATTTTCAGAGCAAATTCAAATAATTGGTATTGTCATAGGTGATATGAAAATATTTATGTCATTGTAATGGCTATCATATAAAAATAATATATGTATATGAAACTGCAGCTCAGTTCGGAACTCAGCAATAAAAAGGGCATTTAGGGTGTGTTTACAAGCATGCCTGCCATATGCTACACTTAGGAAAAATCATGCTAATTATTTAGCAAAAATATAGAAATGTTTCAGGCCTCTGAATATGTGAAATACCTGCTTTTTTGCAATAGGACTAGCTTTGCTCAATTCAGAAACTAAAATAGTTTCAGGTGTTTAACCTCCAGGCTTAAAGACATGACAATACAACAAATCAGAGTTGAACCATATAGCACTGCAAACAAGATAAAAGCATATCTCTGACAGCCAAAGTCTGAGGGACATTATTTTAGAACTCATTCTTTATTTAGGCCAAAGAATATGCTTAGTGCTTTACAAAATGGAAAATTAAAAAGTTCCTACTTTGAAATAAGCAACCCCTAAACCTTGGTGGCTGGAAAACAATAGAGCTGACAGAGAAAATTTGAAGTATCACCCCTCTAATCCTGTACTCATCACTTTTTGGCAGAACATCTTTCAGAATGTATGTGAACTACACTTATGTAAAAATTACAGATTACCCCCTACTTTACTAGCATGATTACTACTTCAGTTCTTACTTCTGTTATGACAGCACACTAGAGGTCTCGGCATTTGAGAGTTCACATACTATACAAATACACAGAAAATGATACTGGCTATCCTGAAAATCTTAATTTGATTTGAAGAAACTGTGAAGAGAGGAAGAGAATATGAAAGAGAGGATCATTTATTTATACAGACAGAGGGGGAGTACTAGTATACATAAAGGTAACAGTATGTGACTTCTATTTTCATATGACCATAATTTCTATGCAGAATGCACTTCTGTTTCTTGTGAGGAATCCATTTTTTTACAGGTTTTGGGGATGTTTTTTGTTTGAGATTTTGGAGGGGTTTTTTAGGCTGCATTTAATCTTTGAATTTGTATTGATGTAATGAAGTATTTCTGCTTTTTATGTCATATACATGTACATTTCTAAATGTTTTGTACACAGGGATAGCATCCATTTTTGAGGGAAAGTTAATACAGCATATTACAGGGCAGACATATGCAGGGATTTCATTAATTCTTTTGTTTTCTGTTTATTTTTTTCTCTTAATTTAAAGGAAAATTAATTCAGACAGAATGTCTAGAGTTGATCTTTGGGTAGGAAAAAACATGATTATTATTCATGCAGCAGTGTTTATTTCCATCTGTCACCACAGCAGTGCTTTTAATAACTTATTATACAATTAGTTCAATAGCCTTTCTGCTCCTTTTTTACCACTGCAACATGGAAGTCTCTTATTCCAATATTTTCACTGTTCCCATTTTACTACCCATAAGTAAATCTATTTTGAATGTTTTACTGGTACCTCCTAAACCCTTTTAGAAGTTACCGATACGAAATATATACCAGATGAATTGTGAGAGAAGAAACAAAGGACCATTTCTAGAATCCAATGAAATAGTTCTTACATCTCAAATTAAAAACAAATTTTACACCTGCAGACTTCTCTGTATTTCTTTATGAGGATATGAAGGCTTCCATTTCATCTTCAGGGAGGTGGTTGAGCTCCTTCAGATCAGCAGCTTTTGGAGGATTCACCAAGGAAAACCAAAATGTATAGTCCTTGTAGTCCTTCACAGACCCACAGTAATAGGAAATTTTATAGCAGAGAGAGGGCATGCATAAGTTTATGTTTACAGAATCAGCAGACAGTCCCTTACTAAAAAAAAAAAGAAAAAAAAAGAAAAAAAACTGATTGAAATGTTATGCGGAAAGGAAGGGAGAAGTTGGGAGTGGAGGGGAGAAAGAACAGGAGACCAACTGGCTAGATAGCATCTATGCAGAAAAGGACCTGGGGTCCTGGTGAGCAAGTTGAACACAAGTCAGCAGTTGTGCGTTTGTGGTGATGAAGGCTGTATTAGTGAGGGCATAGCCAGATAGCCAGGAGGTTTAGAGAAGTGATTAACACTGGGACAGGCTACTCAGAGAACTTGTGGAAATGGTTTTTTTTCTGAGATTTTTGAAACTCAAATGGGTGAGTTCCTCAGGAACCAGATCTAACTTTGAATTTGACACAGCTTTGGGCATGAAGTTGGGTTAAATGATCTTCCAAGGCCTCTTCCAACCTAAATTACTCTGTAATTCTAAGTATAACGCTACAGAGGTGTGTCCTTTTTCTTCATATCTCATCTTTCTGGCTAGGTCTGCTTGGTTAATATTCCCACCACTAGAGGAGAAAATTCAAATCTGAGAGTTGACTTGATCAGTTCTGTTCTTAATTTTCAGCCCAAGTATGTCTAAAGATCTGATATCCAGAGGATAATTTCCTGCAGAATCTATCCCGTAGGATTACAGAGAAAAAGTATAAGAATGTATTAGCTAAGGAAGAATGTTTTATTTGTCTATGTTTAAAACATGGGAGGGGAAGATGTTTTTGATAAAAATGTTTTCAATTATCACACTAGGCCATGAAATCCATTTAAAAATCTGTTTGAAATATATAAATACAGAACAAGTGGACGAAAAAGCAGTTGTGACTGCCATCTGCTAAAAAAAATAAAAAGGCCAAGGACATCTATGGCCTGTGGAGATGCAGATGAACAAATTCAATGAATAGATACTAATATTTCAATAGTTGTTATTTCAGTAAAAAAATACTGAAACCTGTTAGTGAGTGTTGTACTGCTGCTTATTACTTCTCATTGAAAGGCTAAAAAAGCACCCATCTGCCATTCTGAAACTTTAAACACTCTCTGAACAGGAAACTAAACTAAAACTAATAATTTTATATCAAATAGCACAAATGATAGCATCACACTACCAAAGAACACAAAGCTTCATAGTTTTATATCTGTAGTAAGTTGTACATAGATTATGAAATAAGAAATACACGGAGATAGGTAATAAGGAAAACCCAGGGAACTATAGGCCAGTCAGTCTCACCTCTGTGCCCATCAAGATCATGGAACAGATCCTTCTGGAAACTCTGCTAAGGCACATGGAAAATAAGGAGGTGATTGGTGACAGCCCACATGGCTTCACTAAGGGCAAATTATGCCTAACAAACTTGGTGGCCTTCTACAATGAGGCTACAACATTGGTGGATGAAGGAAGAGCAACTCATGTCATCTACCTGGACTTGTGCAAAACATTTGAATTGTTCCGCATTACATCCTTGTCTCTAAACTGGAGAGACATGGATTTGACAGATGGAGTACTCAGTGGATAAGGAATTGGCCAGGTGGTTGCACTCAAAGAGTTGTAGTCAATGGCTCGATGTCTAATTACAAGTGGCATTCCTCAGGGCTCTGTATTGGGACTGGCACTGTTCAACATCTTTGTAGGCAACATGGACAGTGGGATTGAGTGCACTCTCAGCAAGTCTGCCAATGACACCAAGCTGTGTGGTGTGGTTGAAGCTGGAGGGAAGGAATGCCATCCAGAGGGAACCTGAAAGGCTAGAGAAGCGGGCCCGTGTGAAGTTCAACAAGGCCAAGTGGAAAATCCCACACCTGGGCCAGGGCAATGCCAAGCACAAATACAGGCTGAGCTGAGAAAGGATTGAAAGAATCCCTGAGGAGAAAGACTTGGGGGTGTCGTGGACAAGAAGCTCAACATGGCCCAGCAATGTGTGCTTGCAGCCCAGAAAGCCAGCCGAATCCTGGGCTGTATCGAAAGAAGTGTGGCCAGCAGGCTGAGGGAGGTGACTCTTCCCCTCTGCTCTGCTCCTGTGAGACCCCACCTGGAGTGCTGCATTCAGCTCTGGGGCCCCCAACATAAGCAGGACACGGACCTGCTGAAGCAAGCCCAGAGGAGGGCCACAAAGTGATCAGAGGGCTGGAGCACCTCTCCTGTGAAGACAGGCTGAGAGAGCTGGGGTTGTTCAGCCTGAAGGAGAGAAGATTCCAGGGAGACCTTATTGCAGCCTTCCAGTACCTAGAGGGGGCCTACAAGAAAGCTGGAGGGGGACTTTTTACAAGGACAAGGGGGACTGGTTTTAAGCTGAAAGAGGATAAATTTAGGTTAGATATGAGGAAGAAATTCTTACTGTGAAGGTGGCAAGACACTGGAACAGGTTTCCCAGGGCAGCTGTGGATGCCCCATCCCTGGAAGTGTTCAAGGCCAGGTTGGATGGAGCTTTGAGCAGCCCAGTCTAGTGGGAAATATCCCTGCCCATGGCAGGGGGACTGAAACTAGATGATCTGTAAGCTCCTTTCCAACCCAAACCATTCTATGAACCTGCAGTCCTGGAAGAATGAAAATGTATTAGCATTACTCATTCTGTTAGGTATGTTCTAGAAATGGTAACAGAGCTTCTAAGTGACTGTATGGATGATCACCACTGAAGAAGTCAGAGAAGAACCACATTAGCAAGAAATAGCAAAAAATTTGCTGGAATTTAAAATCTTTCATGGCTAGGTGGCTTTTAAGCATTGTGTAAATAGCAGTAGTAACCAGTATTCCTCAGTTTCTGTCAATGCTTCTGGTCAGCCAGTTTTTCCTGAACTTACCCCACACTCACTCAATGTTTGAGACACATCCCTTAGTTAGTTGCCTTAGATGAATGCTGTGGAATAAGTATGACATTCTCCTCTCTCTCTCATAGGTCAGAACATGACATCTTCTTAAGCTGCAGCATACTGCTGCAAAGACATTTGCTTGTTTAGTTCAAAACAATTCAAAACTCATGATCTAAAATCTAAATATGTTGAGAGATAAGAGAAACTCAAGTAAAAATAGGCATGCTGATAGAATATATATATAATGCTTAACTAGAAAGGCTTTCTTCCTGCTGTAAAATGAAGATAACCAGTGTTTTATAGGCAGCTGGTAGCCCGTATGCCAGATCTACCAGCTCTGAGCAGATGAGTTGGGACTAATCTAGTAAGTGTACTATGGGAAAAACGGGGTAAGATCCTGCAGCATTTTGTTGTATCAAATGAAATACCAAGAAATGTAGATATTTTGGCCTGACCTGAACACATCACTGGGAAAAAAGGGACCTTGACCATAAGGAACTTGACCACCACCAAACCACATACCATATTTTTTCTCTTCACTCCTTTTTGTCAGACATGGAACCTTTCCTGACTTGTATCTTACAGGACCTCAGTTCTTTTTGCTCTTTCTGTTTACTTTTTATTTTTTTTGTATTCAAGATATTAACTTTTTTTTCCCCACTCAAAGTATAGAAACAAAGGTACTTAGAGACTTGCCATTTCTGGAAAAAATAGGGCAGCTTCTTATGAAAATCCATCATTTATAATAGAACGTTTCTCTATTAATTATTGCCTTTGTGCAAGTATGTTTGGATTATAGGTTTTCTTTCTTTTGCACCTATTCCTGCAGAAGTTCCTTTCAGCGTATACCCACACATCTGATTTCCCACTGTAGTCACCCACCCTCTGTGTTACTTGTGCCAAAAAAGGTACTTTTGCAATGGTAGTAACATTCTTTCAAATACTCACCGCACCTAAACCACAGTGTTAGACTGAGGGAAAAAAATAAACTAAAAAACCCCCACCTGTTAAAAGACAGTTTATTTATTTCTGTATTGTATCAGTTAGGAATTTTCAGCTAAACTTTATTGGCCATATTTACTAATTTCAAATCTGAAAACTTTCCTTATCCTTCCCAAAAATTTTTCAGATTTGTGACCAATCCAATAAATAACATATTAACTATTTCATGCAGAGTTTATCATAATGTAGTGTATAGTGAACAGTTCTTCCTATTTCCAGTTATAAACTAATATAAAAAGACAACTCAAATCTTGACAGTACTTTTCTAATAATACTTTTTCACCTGCAAAATGGATATTGCTACAGCTGAACAGAAGCTTCAGCAAAGTAAGATTCATGGAAGCAGTAAAACTTCAAAAAAGAAAGGAGATGTCTAGTCTCTGAAATACTGATACATGTCAGAGTTTCCTGAGTTAGAACACACAGACATAGTTGTAAAACATCCTCGTTACTATTCTGATAGAGGGCCCTAATAATCTCTAGTTCATTGAAGCTGAAGAAAATGAAGAAAAACTTGTACATAAAGTTTTAACATTACAAACATAATTAGTGAATGATAGATGAGAAAAGAATACCATATGGTTTGTAATACATGTGTTTTTCTCTCTGAAAAGAAATATACATGTGTGTATTGCTCACAGCTTTGTAAATGTAGTATCTTTTCTTTACATTTAGCTTAACCATATAAATAAAAATGACTCACCTAGGAAAGATCACAGGACCAAGCACTCTGATAGCACTAGGCTGTTTAATATTTTAATTAATATCACAATCCCCGTGGCTTCTAAGTAACTGATTTGGCTTCAAGAGTAGGTGGCAGAAATAACAGCAGTATCCAAAGGTATGCCATGAATAATCAGTAAGAGTTTGTATTATAACATGCATAGAAAGATATTTGCAAAGAACTAAAAAGTTCTCTAAATGTCAAAATATAAAATGATACAATGAATTGCTGCATTGAGGAGAAATTATAAATTGACATGTAGAATTCTCTCTACAGTATAATTTATATTTAACAGATTAATCAGAAGCTTGATGAGTGTAAAGGAAATGTTTTCAAAAGCACCTTAATTAGTCAGCAAGAGATTGCACATAGCAGGCAAATTTATCATACAATAAATTTACAACACCATTATCACCTGTCTTGTGAAGTCAATCATTCTAGCTTGGACATTTGTTTACAGCACTATTTTGGTGAGGATTCTTTTGAGTAGGCTTCACTGGTACAGGGGAAAAAGACCTGAGCAAATCAGAAAGCCACCTGCCTGAAGGCTTCCCTGCACCAAAGGTGCAGGTCAGATGATAGTGATGATGGGGGGACTTGGTAAAAACTATCTGGTTTTGAGAGGGCAAACAAGCTGATACAAATAGTGAACAGAATGTTCAGAATGTTTTGATTACCTTGTGAGTAAACTACAGACGTTTCTTTCACAGCATGCCCAGGAGAAGTTATAGTCATCAATATTGGTATACTGGGCATAGGTAAAGAGGGAATGTAGCAAGCATCAAGATAGAGTTGGTACAAAGCAGGGATTATACCCATCTACTGTTGCATATTAAATTACAAGAGTAAAAAAAAACAAACCGGAAAAAACAAAGAGGAATAGAGAACTTCTCTGTTAGCTGGGGGGAAGTGGAACCTATGCACATTTCTGTGCACTAGAAATGTTTAGGATAT
This sequence comes from Falco cherrug, assembly GCF_023634085.1. NCBI lineage: Eukaryota > Metazoa > Chordata > Aves > Falconiformes > Falconidae > Falco > Falco cherrug. Next base: position 24,771,041 of record NC_073704.1, on the reverse strand, counting down.
ATTTATACTGGAAATCATAAAGCCATCAAGCCTGCGCTTGATCTGCAAGCAAACAGAACCCTAATTAGAGTCAGGTAATTATTGGTTACCCTAACTGGAAGAAGTATTTTAATGAGACACTAGAAACTATCATAGAAAAAAACGGCATAGATTGTACATAGATCTGATGAACAGTGATGCCATAATCCAAGGTTCCTCTTTCAAGTGGCTGAAGATTTTAAAAAGATAAAAAAAAAAAAGGCCAGCAAAGCCTGAGGCAGTCATGTGCTCGACCTTAGAAGGGAGCCAAGGCAGCTACTTTGTGAAGAAGGAGTAACTGAGAAGTCAGATGCTGAGACTGCCAGAAGTTGAATCCATAGTTCAAAGGGCAAGTTATATCCAAGCTAATGCCTACCTAATAGTTCTCAGTCTGTAGTCCCTGGCCATCAATGTTCTGTGGAAAAGACTCAGTGTGGAAGCCAGCAGTTGTGCGGAGACATTTTCAAAGGAATTTTTGCAGGAAGAAGTATGATAGAAAGAAAATCAAGAGCCCAAACCTATTTACTCAAATGCAATAATGAAGACTTGTGAAGATCTGCAGTTTAGAAGAAATCAACCTATCTCTTTAGAAATGACACGTTTATAAATACCTTGTTCCTATACTTTAGATAGGAATACAGGTCTGCAGTTCACCACATCCTCCTCCTTGTCTTTCCAGAAGATAGGCATAATATTTGTCTTTTTGCTAGTCATCAGGAACTTTCCCTAATCACCAAAAATTTTAAAAAGGTTTTTGGAAGAAGCCTTACACCAACAACAACCAACTCCTTTAGAAGGTCCAGATAAATCCTATCTGTCCCATGGACTTACATATGCTCAGTTTACTCAAGCTGATTCCAATTCAGTTGTCTACTGTGGACAGTAACTTTCTCTCCCAAACTTTACTACCAGGAACAGAGACCTGTGAGGCCTGAGAGCAGACCTTGCCGATAAAGACAGAAACTAAAGACAGCACTGGTGTCAGCCTTCATCCTCATTATTAGATTGCTTGCCCCATTCATCAGGCGACAACATTTTCCCAGGTCTTCCTACTGCTGCTAGTGTACCCACAAAAGTTTGACTTTTGTTTTTTTACTGTTCTCATCGCTTTCGGTTTCAACTCTAGCTCAGCACCAGTTTCCCTAATTCCATTGTTGCATGTCCAAGCAATGCTTCAATATTCCTCCTTGATAGCCTGTCCATGCTCATACTTTCTGTACACTACCTTTTGTGCTTGAGTTTCCAAAAGAAAGTTACAGGATCATGAATGGGCGGGAACGATCTGTAAAATTATGAATGGACAAGATACAATCCAAGTTACAAGACCATATTGATGCAAAATCCAATTCATTTGAGAATACCTTCCACAGATTCCTCACCATTAAATATCTCTGGGTTGCTTCTGGAAATTCATCATTGCCTCAGTGACCTGACACAAAGTCTTGAAATCCATTATTTAAGAATATTAAATTTAAGAAATTATTTGGAAAAATACAAACCCGAAATTTTGTGAGCAATCAAGGAGCACCATCTGTAATGTTCTATTCAAAGTACGTTATAAGAAAAAAATGTTGAGGTGGAATCTCTATCATTTTGATATTAAAAAACATACGGTGAACTCAAATGCCAAACTATGTATTTAATGAATCGCGCTGTTTTATTATACACATATATAAAAAAATATGAAAATGAAGGTCATAAGACAACAGCATTTTTAGTAATTTCCCAAAACACCTTTTGTATTTGACAGCATTTCAAATCTTTTAGTGCTTTTTTATTTTCCAGTAACCTATTTTTATTCTTTGTATTATTTATTTAGCTGTTAGCTGAGACATGCTTCCTAGCAATGCATGCATGCTCAGATTCAAGCATTAGCAAAAGAAAAAATTAAAATAATAGAGAAATGGTACCTGCAGCACAGATGGGAAAAATCCCAAAAGACCTGGATAAGCTTCAGGTAAATGCCATATTTTTAATTAAACAAAAAAAGTTCAAGTCAGTTCTTGTTTTCTCAGAAGCAGTTCAATCAATCTTAGCCAAGCTGTTTGTTGGGGTGTTTTTTTTAACATTACCCTAATGCCAAACACATTCAGATGTCAAAAAAAAATAGGGTGGAGATAAGGAAGAGAAATAAATCCGATAAAATAAATAAATCTGGTAATACAATCATTGTACATTCATTACCCTTGCTGCCAGGCTGACATTTGTAGGGCCTTCCAAAGAACGTAGATAGATGTTTGCTTTCAAGTCAATTTGTTTTGAAAACTTACAGGTTTAAACAACAAGAACAACAATTTGGTTAAAAATCCAATCTAATATACTCTGAACACTGAGTGGATTTAAAGATTCAGTCTGAACATTACCCTGAATGTTGCGGAGGAGGTGAGATTGGACAGTGAAAAATTTGCATGACTTGGAAAAACTGAGGATGGCCAGAAAAGCAACTAGCTCTGTGCAGGCTAGAACCCAAGCAGTCCTCCTTTTTTATCTTCTATCACTGCTAGAATTTGCTTCGAGGCTCTTCTCTTTTTATTTTCCATAATCCTTTTTATGTCCTTTGTTATTCTTACAGTCATAAGCAAGCCTGCATCTCGGCAGGTAAGATTTGTCTTTTTACAGCTGTAGCCACTCTAGAATTAACTCAAAGCTGGCAATAGTCATGGTTCCTTCCAGGCTGCTAGCTGAAAAATCAGGTTTGTCATCTAGGTAGAGATGATCTTGTCACATATATCTCAGGCTGCACCTACACACCCTTTGTTACAGCAACGTTTTCTTCATCTCATCATTTTTCTTCCTCTTTGGTCATCTCTTTAAAGGCAAGTGAATTCCTGCTTTCCATACTACTTTTGCCACTTCTTTTCCACTTCCTGTATTTTTCTACTGAAATATTAAGGCAGCAAAGGAAGAAAATCTTGTTTTCTTACCGCAGGCACTGGGGAAACTTCTTTATGCTGCCAGTCTATGGGGCTGGTGTTTGTTATGCCAGAATACATACGCCAGAAACATATGCAAGCCATTGTGAAGAAGTATCTAACTGGGAAAAGTCGTGGTGGCCACAGAAATCAAAGTCTGGGAGGTTTCTGAGATACAAAAGGCAGAAAAGGAAGGAGTAGCTAAGTTACAGAGAGAGCTGGTGGAGCCTAGGCAAAGGCAGAACAAAAACCAAGAAACTTTTACAAGCTGTACAGAAGCAGCAGAGGATGAAGACAAGAGGATCTAGAAGTAATGGAAATTATTCTGGGGGAGAAAGAACCAATGGATGCTGAAAGACAGACAATGTCTGGCTGAAAGAAAGGAAGCTTTACCTAGCATTCCTGTTTTGCTTGCAAAAAATTCCCCATATACAGGATCATTTGTAAGATGATTTGCATGTTAGTTGGCCACCAAAGGTAGGAATAGGAATGAAACCTGTATTTATACTGTAACAGAACACTATTACTATGGATTAAATAATTGGTGTCTGACATCTCTCCATAATTAACATTTTTCATTATACTGTGTATGCATCTTAACCTCGTCAACTACTGTTTTTTTCCTGTAGTGTGAGACATTACACTCTTTTCTTTTAATATCAAAGAGGCCAAGAGATTCATTATTGCTGTTTATTATCATTATTCCTAATGATATAATGAGGTATTACCCATGGCATATCACTGTATGTCTGCTCAAGTAGACTGGGATTTGCAGCAAGGTCCTGTTTAGACACTGAATGAACACAACAGTCACATTTAGTAAGTCTTATGTTCTGTCAGAAAAAGCACCTTATTACTAATGAGATGTATTACATTATTCAATACCCAAATAAAACTGTATTTCTCAAGTATGCATGTCTGGGGCACAAATCTGACAACCACTTAGGGAGGCAAAATGTTGTTCAAAGAGACAGTGGTTAATAAAGAGGTTGTTACCATGTTCTAAAATACTGGCTTTGCTATAATTTCTTGGAGTGAATCCAGCCTGAGAGAACAGTGTAAGTCTGCTAGGGAGAGCTTCTGGGAACCAAGGAATGTTCACAGGGTCTCTGCCTGCTGGCTGAAATGCCAACACCTTATGTGGCTGCATTGCTGGAAGCAAGAAGAAAGATTTGCTCAGTTACTAAAGTGATGCCTGAGTATCTTCAGTTTCTTTAGTTGGGGTTGAAGCATAAATAAGAATTATGGTGAAGCAGCATTACCTTTTGAATTAGATTTGCACAACATTTTAACCCAGCAGCACACTATGGACATGGCCTTTACTCAAAGAGTATTTGTGCCATTCAGTTAGCACAAAACACTTACACAGGCTACACTATGGAAGAAAAACCATCATTGCTTTCACCCTCTCCTGGGCTACTCAACTTGCTTTCATCCTCTGCTGGTAAAACCTAAAACCTGATATGTCTATACAATGAGCTTACATGGCTTTCTCACACCTTGGAACAGTCATCATCTATAGAACCAATAGTACCCAGTGCTAAGCCACAATCACCTAGTCTTTCCTTGCTTACTTCCACATAAGTAGAAGTTCCTGTTTAAGAATGCCATCATTGATTCAGGGACTCCAACACCAACTAAAAATGTTTGCCTGGGGAAGCGATTTCTATGCACAGAACATTCTCTAGGTAGTTTGTTTCACCCTTCTTACTTCTGCTCCATGTTATTTAAATCTCACCTCGACACACCTGCCAGGTGACCAGAAAATGTAGAAAAGCCCATACCACCGAAGAGTCAGAATACAGCCGAAATATTTTGGGAGAAATACCCAGCTGGTGTAATTATAAATAATATTTATTTTCAAATTGCTTCCATGTAAAAGCAAAAATTCCTACAGAATTTAAGAGAAACAGATCTTTGTTATATATTCTATAGCAGTTACCAAAAAATTAACAAAGGTAGAAAAATGCTATAATCTCTTTAATGATATGATTATACAGAATTATCTCCTATTCAAATTGTCCTCAGCAATTTCTACAAATATTGTCCATGAAGGTTTGTGACTTTGTATTTTTCTCCTCTCTTTCCTAATTCCTTACAAACTATTCAAACCTGTTTATATATTCCAAATACAGATGTAGTTTAGGTTTATCCTTGATTGTCCTCTTTTTTTTTTTTTTGAAAGAACACTTGATTTTAGAGTTATTAACCCTGTTATTTATACTCTATATGAGGGTATTGACTGATTTAAATATTTGTATTGATATTGCAAGAAGCTTAAAAATAAATTTGTTAAACCATACAGTAATCTTAAAATGGCTGGCATTCCATTTGGCACAACAGAAAAGAAACACAGTAGTTGTGGTTTTGCAACACAATTGATGTTTTTAAATATAAAGCTTATGATTTAATAGACAACATTTTCTTTAAGTGGCTTTATAATGGAGAAAGAGGTTTAAGACTCAAGAGGGAATACAGTGATACTTGATCCAGTTTGGTATTGCCCAGATATAAGAAGAAGCTGGCCTTTGGAATAATGAGTAGGGAAAGTAGTCTGGGCAGAGCATAAACTGCTGGGAAAGAGTAAGGAACAGGTTGTGCTTATTTTTGCTGCTTTATTGTTCCCAAAGAAACGAATGTTAATTGAGAAGAAGTGCTGTTACATATTTTATGACACCCTGGGTACATGCTTTGAAATCCCATGAGACCTGGTTTAAATTCAAATTAATCCTAAATGACACGTAATTAGCATTGCTGTAGTTGATTTTGCTTTTTCTGTTGTAAGGAAGAATATGATATCTTACAGTTTTGCTGTTTTCAAATGTTAAAATACATGATGGAGGTGAAGAAGTGATTTGGTAGCTGAATGACTTCCTGGCAGGAGAGAATCTGACAGGATGGCATTTTACTAATTAAGAAGAGTGCTGGACTAACCAGATGGGAAAAATACATACTGAAACTTTTTTCTTTCTTTCAGCTTTTTTTCCCCCAAGACAATGTAGAAATAAACAAGGACAATGAAGGGCACGCAAAGGAGGACTGGTAAGTAAAGCAATTTGCTAGCATAAAATAAACCTACACAAATAAGATAGCAACCAAATAATCCTGCTCTAATCAGATCAAAAATCAGGCAGGAATCAGAAGCCACTGATGTGAACAAGACATTTCTAACATACAGTGTGACTTCTGGCAAATCAGTCAGGACTAGATCTATAGAGATATTTTAAGTATAATAATTATTAAATTAATAAAATTTTCTTATATATAATACAATAAAAATAATTAAAATGTTAGGTATAATGATAAGATAAATCCAGTATGCATACATCATTATGATCCTTGAAAAAAATAAATCAAGGTGTTTAAGAGATTTTGCATCTCCTTTAGAAAAAGAGGAGATAACACAAACCACCCCAGAGTTAGGGACAAAATAAGAAATGCATTTTAAAAAATCCCAACATGCTAAATAGCAGTCAGAATTTTTTTAACTCCCCAAAGTTCATTAAAGTTTCTACTTTCTGCTTCCTATGTGCTAAGTTAAATTATTGAGGAGTGTAAAAGAATAATGCAACAATGCATGGCATAATCAGAAAAGTTAAGGCACAAAATGTGACAAAGAGCAAGGCAGAAAAAAGATGTATTCTGGTAATACATCTGTAGAAAGACCAAGACAAAGGAAAGAGAGATCTGCTGCTCAGAGGAGAGGAAGGGTGATTAGAGATGGTATTGAAAAGGCTGATACCTTTTTAACTTTCTTCACTAGAAGGGTCAATCTCAATCAGCTAGCTACAATAGTATCAGTGACAAGGGGAGAAAATACAGGCTAGAATTGATAACTTAGATAAAATATTTTCAAACCAGCTGGGCTTGAAGAAATTCCTCTCAGAATACACAGAGAACAGAATAAAGACATTTCAGAGCCATTAGCAATTATCTTTGAGAATTTGTGGAGAACAGATGAGCTTCTAAAAGAATGAAAAAGGACAGACATCATGTTTATTCTTAAGAGGAGAGAACAGAAGAAACCAGGGAATTACATACTGTTCTGCTGTACTTTCATTCTGAGAAAAATACTGAAGCAAATAATTGAACAAGTTTGTTTAAAAGCTTAAGTTTTTGTCCTGTTTTAAGGATATAAAACAGTCAGCATGTATTTGTTGAAAACTGTGGTGGAAAGTCTCAGCTGGAGCATATTGTCCAGTTTGTTCATTGTACCTTGTGGGAAATGTGGTTCAACTGAAGAATAATTAGAGATTTAGAAAAAAAATCTGTAAGAAAGAACAGAAGGTCCCTTGGGAGGCTGTGAAATCTTTATCACCAATATAGATCTTCAAAACAGGCAAACATATGTTAGAAATGGTTTAGGTAAAGCTGATGCTGCCTTTGGCAAGGATGGTATCTTCCGAGGGCTGGTTCTAGGCACCAGTAAAATAGAAAATCAGTCAGTAAAGCCAATTGTCAAAAGCAGCAAAGTGAAAATGACCTACTGCCTACTGTGCCATTAAACATGCAAACATTATTAGAATGGAGCCTGGAACCCAAAGATTGTTGTAGCCATGAGACTGGAGAATTATAATCTCTGTGATCTTTCCTAATTAGTCAATGCAAAATTGAATTTTCATCTCCAAGAGACATGACTAGAAAGGATTGAGGACTACAGAGTATTACCCAGAGACAGCAGCTCTACTTAAAGCATTGCTCTTCAGCAAGCCCCATACTCTGTGTGGGAAAGAAATTACGTACCAGAGGCTGCAACAGCCTCCATGAAGCTGCTGGTACCGTAACCCTAAATTCCTTTTGTGATTCTTGTCTTTAGCTACTCACTATTTGCCAACAAAACAGGAGAAGACAGGTTGGAAGATACAAATGTATCAGGGGTTGGACAACTGATAGAACAATACTTTATCAGCCCATTTCCTGTGAACAATTTGGAGAAGAAATTTAAGATCACTTCTACAAGGTACAGGCCATAGTATAGAGCAAATCTTCTGAAAGAGGGCTCTAGAGACAGCTATCAATTTGGCTGTACTTCAAAGTATGTATGGAAAGATGAAGTGGAAAACCAGGGAAGGAGGGCCTCTCATCATTTTCTCATTCCCAACTAACCTGACATCTAAAACTTTATCTTTCCTGGGTTTGTTCCCCATACTAAAAGTTGCCTTTCTTTAATGTTATTTTTGCCTGGTCTCCCTTTTGTGATCTAAAATGCAGTTGTTACTTCCTGCTGCAAGGAATAATTTTTCAGTTCTTTGTAGAACTCTCCCATTTGATTTAATGCACAATAAATTGATCACAGTGCAATTTAAGAGCACTGGCAGGTATTTGGTAACACCATAGCAATGGGTAAACATAGTCAAGTAGGTGTATTTCCAAATGATACAGACAGAAAATGATGTGAGCAAAATGCCACTTAGAACATTTAATTCTAGGCCCTTGATGTGTATCTGCTGAAGGGAATTGGTAATAATACAGAAAAATTAATATATAATAGTCTTACAAGAGTGTGGCAGTTCTGAGTTATCTCACACTTATTCAGATCTCTGGTATAAGCCAAAATCCTCTTACATCTTCTGCTTCCAGGAAGCCAACAATAAATGGATACAATGCTAGAAGAGCAGGTGTGTTTTCACTCAGAGGAAGCAGCTACAGATATGAAAATGACTTAGCAGCTGGTGAATAAGAAGACTGAAGCTGTGCCAGACGAAGTGAGTGTGTGTGTGTGTGTGTACGCGCGCGTGCGCGTTTTGCCACTAATTATGCAAAAAGGTCCAAACCCACTGATCATGTGTTTCTCTCCCTACTTCACCAGGAACAAATCTTAAAGTGTGACAACTCCTTCAGAAAGTCAGAGTTATTACCAGTGATGTATTTGCTGTATTAGAACTGAGAACATGCAATGAACTACCCTTTTTTTTTTTCTACACATATTCCTGTGTGCAGCATGGTAAGAACAAATACCGTTTGCAAGAAACTGGTCTGCGTTTTTGTTTATCATTTAGTCCACTTAGCTTTACAGACAAGGAGGCTGTATTCAGCCAAGCATGGTGTCAACATGGTGTAAGCTACTACACAGCACATAGCTTCAAGCTTTCTTTGCTTAAAGTTGGGAAAGATTTATCATAGAATTCAGCAGGCAAAGCTGCTGATTTATCCTTGGTGCGTGGAGATATCAAGAAATTTTAGTTAAAACTTGAGCAGCCTGACTGCTTAATAACTGCTCAGATCTTTTTAGATTACTTGGTTACAGAACTTCTCTGCAATGGCACATCGTAAGATTTACAGAAACACACATCTGAGCATCTTATTTTGTCTTACACACTCTAATTAGTGAAGTTTAGACCCACTAAACTCTCATAAAATAACTCTAAGTAAGAATCAAGAAAAGCACTTTGTGGAAGTCACAAAAGTCACAAAGCTATCTTTTCATTTATACAACAATTTAAAAATTAATGTGACGAGCTGGAACAACTCTATCAACAAGAAAAAGACTGCAAAGATTAATAATTCCGAACTATTTTTTCACTGTGCAGAGAAACAGAACTGTTTCTTTTCAAATTCCACTATTACATACAATCAGACAATGCTGAAATATAGCAACTCCATGTGTCAGAGAAGTTATAGATATATTTTCAATTCCTCTATCATCTTGTAAAAATAATTAAAGGAGATTTGTATTTTTCTTAAAAATACTAAACAGAATCAAAGCATTTTACTAGCTTTTCCTATAAATTTTACTTTAGGGGGAAACCTGGAAAGTTTATTCCATTGTACAGCTTCTAGCTAGGACAACATGAACTGGTATATATGGAGAGCCAGTTCAAAACTCCTGCACTAAATAAACTGCATTAGATGGTTAGATGCTGTCACCAGCTAAAGAATGGAAAAAATCTCTAACTGCTACTCTTTGTGAGGCCTTTTTCTCAAGATCTGTTTATAATCCACAAATCAAGAAGGTTGTCTTGCTGTGTATTTACGTAGACATACCTTCTGTTAAGCTTTGTGTGCAGTTAGAATGATTACTAACAATGAAAGTCATGATATTAGGCAGCTGATCTGCTGGTCATCACAATTTAACTGTTAACACATCAAACTATATACAGTGTCTTTTCAGAAACCAGATGAAATTCACTGATTATCTAATAAACCTGTTCAAAGGTTTCATCTTTCAAATGGATATTCTAAAATAATATGAAAAAATTCTGAATGGATTCTCCAAGATCTTTTGGAGCTTCTGCAATAGCAATGATCCCTATCCTTCTACAGTATCCTGTCTTTTACAGGAGATAATTGTTTAATGTAGAGAAATTCCTACACATTTGTATCAGCATGAAGTCATTAACATAAGAACATATGCCACATTGGTTCAGACCCATCTTCTCTTCAGTGGTGGCTAGAAATCAACGCCCTGGGAAGAGTAAGAACAGGGCAAGCATATGTAATACTTCCTCAGAGTCTTCTCCCAGCTGCCAGCTATTTTCAGGTCAGAGAACTTCCTGAGATTGATGCTGCCTGTCTCTTTAGTTTCCCTCAGTGAATCTCTCAAGTATTTACTTGTCCAATCTCCCCTTGAACACATCCAAAATTTTCACATCCTGAACAGTTTTGACAAGAAGTTCCGTAGGTATTCTAACACAGGTCCATTAACTTAATGGCTTTGCATCAACACCTGTCTCTTCCTTTTCCACAAACTTTGGAATTTTATGAGACTACAGAAACAAAAATAATACCATGGAATCTGTGATCTTGCTGCACTACATAGCTCCCCTTTTTTGCAGAAGAGGAAAAGAGGTCATAAGATCCCAGAAATGAAATGTGTTATTTCAAATACATCTCTTCTTTGACTTCTTCCACTCTTACTCTGCACTGACAGACTAAATAAAGGCTTGGGATCAGAAAACATTCAACAAATAGTGCAAAGGTTCTTTATATCAATCATGCTTTCTTAAATTGGATACTGAATATAATGTAGCTCTATCTAAATCAGCTACCAAGATTTACTGAATTTTAAAAAGGAACAGAAGGCGAAGGCCTATGTAATGTAGTTGATATCAAAATATCTCACTTTTTCATATTGACAGGTCTAAGGAATTAATGCTTATGTGCAAAACCTCCTGAATACTTGTCCTTGTGGCAAAAAGGCACTGATACTAGAGAAAATGAAATTTCCAAGGTAAGCGTTTTCCCTACGTTGTTCTACAGAGTCAGTTTCACTGTACAATGGTTTGGAGGGGAGGGGGGAAAGACAATAAGGATAAAACTTAAACAGAGCTCAAGGGTCTGCACAATTAAGTTCCTTTGGAGCTTAACTAAGAATCAGCGGATTGGCTGTTCTCTCAGAAGTATTTCACCCTCCTTCTTGTTGCATTCTCTCTATCTGTAACACTGGTTACACTCTATATAGATGAATAGCATTAGTTTTACAAAGCTGTCACTACTTTCTATTGGTGTCATTATCATCGCTGGCTTTTTCTTCACAACAGGTTAAAAAGTATGTATTACATTTGGCACAATAGTTGCTATGTATATTAACTGTTACCAAGCATGCAGTGTTGCCTGTTCATGCACTGCTCCCTTTTCATACCAGGTAACCTTTTCCCAGGGTAGTGAGCCTCCAGAAATCACTGACATCACCTACGGAAATAAAGAATGCTGCACTGAATCCAAAGCCAGTTTGCAGGCTGATTCCGCTGAAGTCTTTGCTTCACAGAACGAGTGCTTGCAGCTGCAATCAAGGAAGTTCTTTGGTTGGGTATTTCTCAGTGGAAGTTCCCACCTAATATTAGTCATAAGCAGTACTAAAGTACAGAACCACATTTCATAATCCTGTCGACACTCCTCCCAGGCAACATAAAAATTGCCTATACTGTTACTAAAGAGATGAGAAAAGAAAACCCAAACCTTTGGTTTCTGCACTTTGTAAAGACAATGAGTAAATTACACTTATCAACTTCGACATTCATATATATAGAAAAAGTACAAGATTAGTTACAAAGTTTATAATTGTACTAACACTACTTTTATGTTGCTTATAGTGCACCAAGTCTGTATGTCTGCACTTGGATTACATATTCCCTAGTTAGCTTCTGGAACCCGGGTTTTGTCGGTTAAAACCTCTAGGCAAAATACATACCCTGTTGGTTTTGCATATACTAAGGTTTCCACAGGTTCATCAACTAACTACTCTTGCTGTTGGAAAAAAAATAAAAAGATTCAACCTCACCTTCCTTCTTACTATGGAATGACAACATTCAGCCTAAATTAATGCACAATTCTCCTCTTCTGGCCAGGAAAGGCATGTGAAGAGCAAAATACGCTTTTTATTTAAAAAAAAAAAATAACAACAAACAATTGAAAGAACAGAGAAACACCACAGAGTAGCACAGGTTTTTTCAGCACCCAGCACCCCGCCACGCATCCCCCTGGGACCACAGTTTAAAGTCCTGGAAAGGTTTAACCATCTGACGTGAGCCACCTAGTGTCTGAACGAACGGCTACATGAAGGAGTTGCAAGGAACATTGTAACTTCTGACAGCTGGTGGAAGCCAATTTGTATTTATAAGCTTAAAATTGTACAAAGGAATCAAATTGAAACCTTTACTGAAATATAGCCTTTGGGCAACTGCTGCACCACGAGCCTACGTTAAGAGCAATCAGTTCCCCTCAAGACTTCAGCGCAGTTTAACCAAGGAGCGCACTGTCGATACATCAGCAAAGACTAAGTAAAATTCCTGTTAAAATACCGTTTTGGAAGTAATGCCAAACAGTAAACTGCATACAGATGATGTGAGGTATTTAAATAGACTGCTTGATCCACTCAGAGCAAACCTCTGAGTTTTGACTCTGAAAAAGTATCACCTTGCTAATTCCCCCCCTCACCCCCAAAAAAATGTTTCTAAGTATAATTAGTCAAAATAAGACTCTCTCTGAGTTTGAAGACAAAGTGAAATAAAATAATACAGACAAGAACCTCTTCACCACTGCTTCCAAATTCTATATAAGTGGTTTGCAACTGGTTTTAAGATTAGTAGATTCCTAAAATCTTAATTCATTTTTAACTATACTGATACACATTTGTTCTTCCCAGTTATCTTGTGAAGACTACATACAGGAAAGCAATTCTGCCTTAACAATTACATGAAAATGTGAAATATTGATGTGGGATGGAAATACAGAAAGTCGTTACTGGAATAGCTGTAGGGAAGGAAATACAGAGACTGAAGAGGAGGAAGCAGCAAAACAGAAAAAGAAAGCAAGATGAGGAAGAAAGGGCAAAAAACATTTGACTGTAAAGCAGAAACAACTCTAAAAGACCAAAGTTAGAGATCAAGTTAGCTACGCAATACAGGTTTTATGTTATTTTTACAGGTATTTTTATTTTCTTCTATTTAACAATTTATTCGAAGGGTTAGAAGTCTCTAAGAATGTCAAGATGTATTGCTGTAAAACTTGTAACATACATCTTATTGTTTTGGGGGAAGAAATGTAGTAAAGAAAAAACACTAGAGGGAAGACCAGCTTGTCTTGTGCTTTATTGTGAAAGAATATTACTGGTTAAAGTACTAAGAGAAAAACACATGTGATCTGAAAAGTTACGTTTGTAGGTGGTTGTCAGTTTTGCTTTGTGGGTTTGAGACCTTCACAGCACATTTACATTACGTATATTTCTAGAATTTAATAAACAAACTTTTGTTTCACGTAACAACTAACATGCAATGATAGTGTTTCAGAGGTGGTTGTCCTGGTTTTGGCTGGGATGGAGTTAATTTTCTTCCTAGTAGCTAGTACAGTGCTGTGTTTTGGATTTAGCATGAGAATAATGTTGATACACTGATGTTCTAGTTGTTGCTAAGTAGTGTTTATACTAAGTCAAGGACTTTTCAGCTTCTCATGCCTGCCAGTGAGAAGGCTGAAGGGGCACGAGAATTTGGGAGGGGACACAGCCAGGACGGCTGAGCCAAACTGGCCAAAGTGCTATTTCGTATCGTCTGACTTCATGCTCAGTATATAAACTGGGGGAGCTGGCAGCAGGGGCATGGTAGATCGCTGCTGGGGAACTGGCTGAGCATCAGTCAGTGGGTCGTAAGCAATTGTGCACCACTTGGCTTTTTGTTTGTTTGGTTGGGGTTTTTAAGTGTTACTTCTCTTTCTCTTATTGTTACCTCCCTTTTCATTAAAACTAGTAGTAGTAGCAGTAGTAGTATATTTCACTTTGTCTTAATTATTCAGTTGTTCTTATCACAGTGCACAGGTTTTACCTTTTTCTGATTCTCCTCCTCATCCCACCGTGGAGTTGGGGGCAGGGGGCGAGTGAGTGGCTGTGTGGTACCCACTTGCTGGCTGGGGCTAAACCACGACAACGGTCTATATGTTACAGCTGTATTCAAATCCAGGTAGCCATAATCTTAGTTAATACAATAACACCTATTTGTACTTTTCTGCATAGTATCCTTTCTCAAATATAGCATCAGTTAATTTATTTTTACATACATTAATCTGAATTTAAGAATTGCAGGTTTTATTTTTATTACCGAGATAACCATTACCATTTTAAATGCAGAACTACTGGCAATACTGAATAAAAATTAAAAATGTAGAAAATAAAAAAAAAATAGCCTCTTTTTGCCTTCTGGGGGTTTTTTGTTAGCTTGTTTTGGGGGGTTTTTTAAAGGCCTGGTTGAGTGAAACCTTAACTTGGATTTCTCAAGTACTCTGTCTCTGAAAGAGGAAATTCAACGCCCCTTTCTTGGAAAAATGTTAACAAAGCAAACCCTCTCTGAACCTTAGTAGTTCATTAGAACCTCACCTGAAGTTCTTTAAAGTGGCTAACCAGGCAGGATGTTAATTGGCTCGTTAAACTACCTACCTGTAAGTTTCTTTAGTCTTAGTACAGGCCACAACAGATTCCAGACTTAGCAGGAAAGGTAAATTCAAAAGAGTACAAAGAACAACACCTGGCTACTCTTGCTGTGGCTAAGTTGGAGCTCAGTGCTGGGCTGCCGAGTGCACACACCCAGGGTAGGTAAGGCAGCTGTAGTGGAAATGCAGGTTCGGATCTGTGAGCGTGCAAAGGGAAAGGTTCTGCTCTAGCAGAAGGACCACCACAGCCTGGCTGTGTTCACGGGGGTTCAGAGACGGCCGAGGCTGGTTCAACACCTGTAACGCTACTCTGCTGCTAGCTCTGTGGCTGTGCCCTGTGCATGGATGTCAGGAACACCTCGTTTTCTCCCACCCTCCCACACACCCTCAGGAAAATAGCCGTACTTGTACGTGTGACCTAAAGAGACAAGGGCTTGTAGCAGCAGCTAAACTAAAACTGCGTTTCCATTATATTCTTACCCATAAAATTCATTGCCTGCACGAATTAAGCGTGGGGGGGAAATTGCCACCTTGGTAACCTACAGAAGTAAGAGACCCTTTAGACAGAATGTCTGGCCGTGAAAAGTATAATTACGTTACACATACAAGTCCTGGTATTTACAAATCACGCCGAATCACGGAAACACTGACAGGAAGGGACCCGCGGAAGCCACCAGCCGCAGGGACCCCGCTTGAGGGGTGCCCGCCCGCGGCCAGGCAGACCAGGCATCGCCAGGCGGACGGAGAGCGCCGAAAAGACCCGCCCGGCGCGGGGGCGGCCAGCTCCGTGCGGCGGGGCAGGCACCGTGCCCGGCAGCCGGCACCGTGCCCGGCAGCCAGCCCGGCGCTGCCCCCGCCCCGGCCCGGCCCGGCCCGGCCGGCGGCACGGCGCCCCGTCACGGGGCGGGGAGAGGCGCCGCAGGAAGTCGGTTCTGGTTCCTGGGTTGCGGCGCTCAGGCAGCAGCGAGCGCCCTGTGCCGGGAGCGGCCGCGGGCTGCGTGAGGCGCTCGTAAGTCTGAGCCGCTTTGAACCCCGCTCCCCTCCCCTGCGCGGCGGGCGCCGGGCCCGGGGGCTGGGTGCCGGCCCTGGCGCCTGGCGGTGGGCTCCCCGCCCGCCCCTGCCCTCGGCCCTGCCGCGCTTCCGCCATCCGCTCCGGGGGACGCCGGCCCCCCTCCCGGCGCCGCTGGCCCGGCTGCGGGAGCGGGGCAGGGGGCGCGCCCGGTGCCCGCGGAAGGGCCGGGCGGTGACGCACCCCCGCCGCTGCGGGCGGGCCGCGGGGGGAGCTCGCTCGCGGGTGGCGATCGCCGGCGGCCAGCGGCGGAGCGGGAGGAGGGGACCCGCAGGGGCGGGGGGCGGGGGGGGGGCGTGGAACCCCGCTGGCCGGTAATCCCGGTAATCCCCTCCCGGTGCCGGAGCGCGGGGGCTAGCTGCGCCCCGAGCGGCCCTGCTCTGCCGTCGGGCTCCTGCTGGGTTTCCGGCTCTTCCCGCAGCCGGGCAAAGCAGGAATTTTGTCCGTTAGACAAAAAAGAACAAAACACAAACCCACACAAGTGCAGTGAGCGCTCAGTCTCAGAAAAGATTACCTCAACAGGTTTCCAGTTCCCGAGATGGTGGCAGTGTAATTTACAAAATATTTCCACTGAAGAAATTGTTTTGAAAGTAGAATGTAGAGAAGTGCTTGCTTCTGGATGGCATCTGTGTTATATGAACCTGTGAGAGGTAGGCATGTGTAGTATGAATGAATGTGTGTATACACATGATTAGCTAAAACCTTGTTTTTTTCAAAATTTAAGGTGTTTCTGAGGCACTATGAAAGCTGAAAATGTGCCTCTGTAGTGATCTGTGGAGCTGGGATTTCAGGATGTATGAAGCAGTATGTTGCTCATCTTTATGTTGGGGCTTTTTTGGCACTTGACTCAGAAACTGGTATTACTGCTGCTTCCCCCCCCCCCCCCCCCCCATCAGCAAAATGTTTCTCATTTGAAGCAAGTATTTTAAGAGCATCTGCGGGTTTCATTGAGTTTATTTACTAAAAAGTTTGTCTTACATTTGCTATACCCAGTTGTTTTCCACTGTTCCAAGTGTTTACTCAAAGATGAAATTCTAGTTCTCATTGCCTGAGCTCTGGCAACACAGCGCTCACAGGTACTCACATTTGCAGGACACACACCCCACACACCCCCATCAGACAAACTGTGGAGCTAATCTCTTTCTCTATTTCTGTCCCTGTTAGCATAAACGCAGCGGGTTTTATTGCTGCATATGTTCTGACTACATATTGCTGTTAATAATTTTGAAAGTCTTTAGGATCTGAAGAATATCTAGAGTGTCAGTTTGCTAAAGATCAGGGTTGTCAAACTTGGGCTGAATATGTTCCAGCTGCTGTATGGGATGCAGCATAGCTAAGCCTGATTAAAATAGTGGGCATATTTGTTTCGGGGGTTGGGGTTTTTATTTTGGAGTTGTTAGGGGATTGGCTTTTTTCCTCCTAACTGGATATAAGGAGGAGAGTAAATGACAAGGAACAGTTGTCAAATTCCCTGATAAATATTGATGCCTATGGAGGAGAAGCAGGAAAAGAAGCCAGTTTTTCTTAACTACAAGGAGTTCTGGATATGAGATAACATAAGAAGAGTTATTTATTCCAGCAGCAGGCAGTTCTGGGTGTGACTACAGAGTAGTTTAATCCAATCTAAATCTAGACTGCTGCAGTCCTGCCCACGGCTAGTCTCATGTTCCCACTGCCTCCTTGTGTTGGTAGTAGGGCTCCAGCAGCCTCGCAGGGAGCTAGCTCCAGTTTTAATTTGGGGGTTGTTTTTTTTAGGGGGTTTGTTGCTTTTTTGAGGAAGTAGGGAGCTACTTTGGCATACTCAACTGTGTAGCATACAAATGCTAATACCAGTACAAGTACGTGGAAAAAATATATGGCCAGAGATGGGGGGAGGCAGGAGCATCCTTTTCCGTGGCAGTGCAGCCTTGCGTCACCGTTACATAACCCGACTCCATGTTACAATTCCAAGGCCAACGCTGCCATGGAACACAGGAGTTCTCTCCGCCTTTTGCTGATGGTTTCTGCTCCGGTGCTGGCTTCCCTGTGTTATCATGCCATTTGAAGTGGTCTGTGAAGCTGATCTGCATTAAAAGTAATGCAGCAAAAATACCTTTAGCATGTAGTTTTAAGCTGGATTTGTTTACTCGTACAGTTTACAGTAAGGCTGGTTGCACTGGAAGAAGGGGAAGGGTGAGGTAGAAGAAGAAATTAGTGTCTAGGATATGGGGGAATATACGACCAACTCTTCTAGTTGCAGTTCCATCTTAAAGTGTCACTAGTAATGACTTTTATTGCCCATTTCTTGTTACATGGAATCTGGACTTTAGGGACCTACCAGCAAATTAGTTACCATTCTACTTGTTTTTCCCTACCAAGTAGAAAATCAGGTACAGTGCTACAGTTCTGCTTGTTGGATCAATTATTTTTGGTACTGGCAGTCCAGATAAGAGCAGAACTCTTTGTTAATACTCCCAGTCTCAATCAATCAGTAAGTAAAAGGCTGGAAGCTGGGTATAAATTTTAAATACTGTTTTTCAAAACAAGATTTGAATTTGAGTGAATGAAATTAATGCCTTCATTTGCTATGAAATGTGAGTCATATGGAGCTGAACCCCATTCCCTCTATTAGAAGCTGAACATCCTCTTTTAAATCCCACTGCACTCATTTTTTGAAGTTAACCTTTTATATTTACAGGACATTGCCATTTACTAGGTATATTGTTACAAGCGTCTCTGGAGAATTAAAAGTACAAAATCAAAGTAGGTGCAAACTCTGCAGGTTTATAAAGAATGTGAGAGCACACTTTCAATCACTTTCAGCCATAGCAATACTCTTGTGCAGTTTAATAGGAGCTCCTGCAGTCAGCTGATTTTATTCCTTGAACTACATAAAACAGTCCTTCATTTGAAACTGAAAGAAAAGCCTACCCATTTGTTTAAAGATGTGGCCCAGGTATTAGAATGGATATTCCAGTTAGTGGAAGGTTACTCTTTGGGGGAGGAAAGGGGTGAATTAAGTAGCCTGTGTTACTAACAGTGCTTTGAGACCGTATGCATGGACCTGAGATTATAAACCACTGAACTGGTGTTTAGGAAAACAAACAAAACAAAATAAAAACAGCTTTCCAATGAAACAGTGTAGGTGTTTTACACAAAACTTCTAAACTTGGATTTCAGTAATACTTGTTACATCAAAGGATCTCTAAGTGATTCCAAGCTGTTGAAGAATTCACTTTGCCGCCATTAAAGTACAGCCATCCCGAAGTTGAGATACAATTGCTTTTGCAATATGCACATATCATTAAAATAAAATTTGCGGGACAAAAGAGGTGCAACATCCATACAGTAGTCTGTTGCACCTTCTACGAAAGTCAAACCACATTTCTGTATTCAAGCTCTATGATATGGAAGATATTTAAGAGCAAGAAAACATGAATAAAAGCTTCAAGGTGCAATCCTTAGAATTTTGACCAGAGTTCAAGAAAAGTTATCCTCCTACCCTTCTTGCTTGGCTTGTCCTGTTCTGACTGCACCACTTTCCTTAATAGTATCTGTGGTTTATGCGTAATCCCAAAAGATAGTGAGAGATGATAGTGGCTGTCCGTACTGTGTACTGTGAACTAACCATCAGGAGAGATGTGAATTATTGATATTTTTTTTTTTTCCTTAATGCTGGTACGTTGGGGTTCGGGGGTTTTTGAGACTTCACTGACCTGTCCTCTACTGTGCTTACATTACAATAAATTTTAGTCTTAAAATTCATGTAACATATTACTATAGAAGCAAAGGACCTGTGTTTGCAAAGTTCGCTCTGTGTTGAAATTGAAGTCTGTGACATTTGATAGTGTTGTAGTCTTGCATGTCAAAGTTCATGAGCTGTAGTTTCAGGAATTGTCACTGAAAGTGTTCGCAGATTGTAAAAATTTGATAGTATTGTGTGAAAAGGTCTGAGTCTTGCTAATTCTTCCTAGCTGATATTACTGATTTTTTAGATAAAAATGTTTTGATTTACCTTGTAGTGTTGCTTATGTTGCCATTTTCAAATATGGCCTAGAATAGGATAGGTTTATGTGACCTTATATTACTGATCGTTTATCTCTTTATTGCTTAATGCCGAAAGCTCTGTTTTCTTTTGGTTTGTTTGCTAATGTTACCTGTTATTTCACAATTCAGTAACCATTAAACTGTTGGAAATGTCATAAAATCAGGTAACTGGTGATCTGCACCAATTTTAAGTCTCAGTCCTCAAGCTCTGTAATTACACGAACTTTTACACATTCTGCATATCCAGAATTTGATTTGGAGTTAACCTGCTTTTATTTGGCTTTTGTTTAAACCTGTCCCTGGACATAAAATTAAATATTGAGGTGAGCAGAACTATAGTTCAAACTATTGTGTGAGTTAATGCTCAAACATAACTGTACCTTTTACTTGTATTTGATATCAATACAAGTCATGTTATATATGTTTTTGTTACGTACTTCTGTTTCTTAGCATTCTTCCCTTTTCCTTCTGATTACTTTTCAGGTCTGTTAACTTGACCATCTTTTCAGTGATGAAACAGCATTGGGAATTATGGACAAAAACATTGGAGAGCAGCTTAACAAAGCTTATGAAGCCTATCGACAAGCGTGCATGGATAGGGACCATGCTGTGAAAGAACTACAGCAAAAAGTATGTGTTGGGTTGGGTTCTGAACTGTGTCTTTAAAGCCATCCTTTAGGTGGAGGGTTGTGGTACGTGTAGATTTCAGTTTCACTTTAGCTGTGCGCACTTTAGTGCATCTGTTAAAGCTGGAAATGGCCATTATGAAACCAGGCCAGTACATTACAGAGTAACTCATTAGGAATGTAGTAGGTGGGTTTCAGGTTTTCAACCTTCAATTTCTTTGTAGTTTTAAAGGTGAGAAAAGTGTTGTCTGTTTTGGAGGATTAAAGAAGTCTTTTAATGTAAACAGCAAAGATGTATATAAAATTCACCTAGATTTAAGTACTTTTTCAAGTTCTTCTTGAAATTTAATTTGCTTTATTGAAAAATTACTTCTTAAATTATTAATGTAAGTGGCTTCAATTAAGTAATTTTTGTGTTAATAGGAAGATATGCCATATGAATTACTAGTTTACTTGATGTAAAGGTTAAAGACTCTAATATCTTAAGCACTGTGCAAGGACAACAGAGTTTCTATGTTGAAAATCTTACAGCAAACTTACCTTGAAATTATTAGAATAAGTATTGATTTTTAAAAAATAATCATCTGTACAATTCTTTAATTATGAAGTAACAAAGATTCTGGAGGCATTCTGAGCAGTAAGGAGCACCTTTGAATTTTTACTTAGTCTGTTGTAGAATACATCAGACAAAACTCTTCTAGAACTTCCCATCATGTATGCCAGCATATTGCAAAGCTATCAGTTTTGGGCTTTGTCATACTAATTTTATTGTGCATATTCTGCACAGCAATGTAACAGACCTCTGGTATAGGAAGGCTTGAATGTTTTTGATTCTACAGGACTTTCTGATACTTCCATAGAACTGGTAGGCTAGGAGTTTGTTCAGAGGCAGATGAACCATACTCGGTGTCACATTATGGGCGCAGCAGTAGAATTGGAAGCAGTGAAAGGTCTACTAGAGAATATTCTGATATGTGGGCACAATCTTACCATCCCCTTGTGTGGCAAAATAAATTAGCTAAGGTGCTATGGAAGAGGTATCAAGTCAGTCATGGGTGCAATCATCCACTGTGCAGTCTGTCTCCATTCATAGTCTGTTGCAGCAGTGCTGGTGCACGTGTAGCATTTCCTGTACTTAGCAAGCGCCACTAGCATGTCAGCGCATTTTGTGCTGAAATTGCAGCTGACTTAACAAAAGGTAACACATTTTAGAATGTTTGGGAATTGCTTAAATTTTTTCTCTTAGGATGAGCAATTAATTATTTGAAGGAAAGCCCGTCAAGTTAATACTCCTGAGTCATGTAACAGTACATGAAAGAAACCTCTGCCCAAGAAACAAGACATCAAGTACAAGGTCAGATAGCCCTTCTAAAGTCTGTGGAAGAAAAACCAGAGAAGTGTTTGAAATCATTAGTGTTAACTGAATTAAATGCTTGCAAGATTTCTCTACATTGCCTCTGGTTCAGAAATTAAAATCAAAAGCCTTTTATAAAGGATTACTACCAGTTCAGTTCTTTGTCCTAATCAAACTTCCAGTAGTTGGATTTCATGACGTCAAAAGAGAACAAAAGTATTTTTTCAAGAAGAGTTGATACTATAATTAGTTGGGTGGTTTTTGTTTGTGGTGTTATTCAGGTTTTTTGCACCAAACTCCTGGGGTTTTAATTATCTTTGTACATGCTTTACTCTGGTAGCTTCTTCTGTTCATTGTGTGGCCTTCACACACTGTTGGATTGTCCACCATTCTGTTGTTAACAGTTTACTACTTAAGTTACCGACAGGCCACTTGTTTTGCCAGTCTCTAGAGCTGGGAGCCATGTCAAGCACACAGAAGCCAGAGTCATCTCGGCCAGATGGTGTTTGATACAGATGGATGGTTGGTTGTCATGCAGATCTTCTAGTTGGTAACTTGTTGCTGCCATCTGACTCAAGGAATAATTTGTGCACACTGGCTGTCAAAAGCATCTTCTCTTCTGTCTGTTTTAGCTGTCATGTCTGTGCTCTGTACAGAAGTGTTGACAAGACATTGCTGTTGTACATTTTCAATTTGGTTCTCAGTGATTTTTCTGCTTCATGAGGTCTCTTATAGCTGCTGGAGTGTACTGCTCTTTGATCACTTTTTTTTTTTAATAAACTCTCATAGTACAACTACTACCTGGCCTTTTAAAATAAATTTTGCTTGTAGATTTTTTTTTCCCTGCCTGCTTTACAGACAAACACATTGGACAGTAGGGGTGTGTGGAATTTAAATGTGACTGAGATTTGAGAATTAGATAGCAGTATGGATAAACTATGAATAAACATAAAAGCAATGCCTAGTCTTGTCCCAGCTCATGACCTGTTCAGTAATAGACATATTCTTTATTTCAGAAAAATTCAGTGCATTCCTGTAAGTTTCCTTGCTGGGACTTCACAAGTTTTCTTGCTTGTTTTTAGCACTGCTGTAACTGCAACATTAGGCATGTGCTGATGAAATAATGGGTTTTTAATATTAGTATCTTCCTGCCACCTGACCATTTGTTTAATTAACTGGCTTTCTAACAATATTTACGCACTTTGGTTAAATGTCAGCAGTCTTACTAGGCTCTGTGTGGCCTGTTTGTAGCATGAGATTGAGTACAGCTAGGTGAAGAATGGGGCCACTTGCTTGCTTTGCCCTGCTGTTTTCTAGGTTAGGCAGAACAAGCCTACAACATTCAAAGGAGCAGATAAAACTCTGTTCATAGGCAAAGTTACTTGCAAAATACCTGTTGTATGGAATAGGCGATGTCATGGTTTTCCAATTAAAAATCTCTTTGAAAACCTATTTTTTTATAATTTATTTGTTAGAAAATATGAGGGAAGAAAAATTTATCTTTCCATAGATAAAGTAACTGACCAGCATTCTAAAAAATACTAAAATTCTAATTTTAAACCTGATGTATTCTATGGTTATGAATGAAGAATCCTAACTTAAAAGTTATCTTATCCTTTACAACTGTCACAGTTAAAACAGGTACAGAAAATCAGGATCTATTTCCTATAATACCTTTTCTAATCAGTGCAGTCTCAAAAATAAGGACTTGCCAAAGGCAACTGTAGTTGGAATTTCATGCAGAGGTCCACAACTACAATTATCTTTAAAAATCAGAGCTGCTTTTTACATGCCAAATAGGAGACCCCTAGTCAAAACAGAATAAGATTAATGCTAATTAAATTATATTTGCAGACGGAAAACTACATGCAGCAAATACATGAACAGCAGGAAAAGATAGAGCTTCAAAACAGCATTATTGCAAAACTGAAATCGCAGTTAGCCGCTCTGAATGCTAATAGAGGTATGTACTGCAGTTTGCACATTATTTCTTCTCATGCTGTGTTGCATTGATGAGTACTTCTGACTTCGTTGCTTCAGTTTTTACAATATACATCTCTCAAAGCAGTATCATACTTTTCTGTGAACATGAGATTTAACACAAATGTGCCGTTTCAAAATTTATTTATAAAATGCAACACATCTGAGGTCTCTCTTTATCCTGTTTAAGAAATGGTGAGATTTTCTTTAGAGGTAGAGCCTGCTTACACTGAAGCCAATAAAAGTTATGAAAATATGGGTTCAAGTCATTCACTAGAATTAAAACCAAAATTGTTACATCTTAATTTTACAATTATCTGTTAATAAATTTAGCTCAGGTTGTTCTAGATGTGAGTGCTATGGTTATATGTCTTTTATGTTAGATGAGTCTTGTGATGCTGATCTTACTGGATAACAATGCTTTATAAGCAGGTAATTCTCTTTCAAATGAAATAGTCATTGATGGATAATTTTCCACTGTTTGACTGTATTGCACAAATAAGAGAAAAGAGTCAAAGTAACCATGTGTTAATCTGCCATGCTCATTAAATATTTATTCACACTAGCCTAACACTCCTGGTTTTCATAAATACTAGCAAAGTGGTTGGCTTTTATTTTTAAGAGTACATGTACATTCTTTATCGCTGGTTTAGTCTTGCATTGTCTCTAAGCTCAAAATTGGGCTTCTTTTGCTTGTTTAATATGAAGGCTTGCTCAAGTAAAATGAAAAAGTCAATGTAAGCCTAGCTTCTTTTAATTTTGCTTGTACTTAGAAGTTAGCTGAGGAAAAATGCAGTGACAATCAGCTTATTTTTTTTGTTTTTCGAGGCAATGCACATCCATACATTCTGATGCGTGAAGACATTGAAACCTCCAATTTATCTTTCAGCCAGCTCTCTGAAAAACTGAACATAGCAAAGCAAAAGGAAAAAATCTTAAAGGTATGATTGTCTGCAGTATGTTTAACGTAAGATCACATTTGTGTTGTGATTATATTATGAGAACCTAAAGAGATAAGTGAGATTTTTACTGGTGCCTTTGAATTGCACTTCTAATACAAGATCCTCATCTGAAGTGCGTAAGCGCTGTGCTGCTGCAGTCTGCTTAGGTGAACTAGGCATCTGTCTTTGATCCTTCCAAGTGCAATCACTGTTTGGGCATCAGGCTCCCTAGAATAGCTTTGATCATAAAGTAGGAACTTGCTTGCTTTTCTGTTTCTTAACCTGCCAAAACTAGTGGTCAAGAAGGAGCTTTCTCTTTCTCTCACAAGAGCTTTTCACACTGCAACTACTCCGTGTATTTTTAAAAGAAATGGAAAAGTTGCACTCAGAAAGTGACAGTGGAAAGTGAGCTATCCATTGCTCTGGAGGTGCTGATGATTTGGTTTTTTAAATAGCCAGTTTTAATATGTCTCTTCTACCCCTTTTCACTGAAGTAACACTGAGATTTTCACTACAGCCTGTTGAGAGTAACAGCAATATAAGAGTAAAGCAATAGTGCAGAACAGATGGGTAATACCTTGAATGGATTTTGCATGTTGAGAAAAAACAGTGGCAGAGATGCACAGAGTTGCATTGTTCAGTCATCCTACCGTGTTTTTTGAGAACTGTCTTGTAACATAAAATCTCTTATTTTTGTATATGAATCTCCATAGCAGGGGCCCTGTAAGAGTCATAAAAAGACCCTTATATGAAATCAGGCATTGGATTTAAAAATAATTGATTTCAAGGTTTGTTTCCTAAACCTGAGCTATAAACAAATTAATTATGCTGAATTCACAGAAATGCATTTTTTGTCAGTAATGTTAATTTAAAAATAATTTCATTGGATTACTGAAGCTTGCTTCGTTATCTTGAAGGAATCTCTTTTGAGACTAAGCCTTTGCAAACATTTTAAGCTTACTGTTACCAAAGATTTATATCCTTTATCCTTTTTTGTTTTGAGTCTTTTATATAATTTTTCTACACTAGAATCTGTAATCACAAGATGTCATTTCTTTCCTAATCTTTGCATTTATTTGGAATACAACACAGCTGATGGGTTAATTCTTTTGTGGAACATCTTTGCATATTTTTGCATTTATCTGAGTTGAGTTGGATAAAAATTATGTCTTTCAGTTGTATATGAAGATCTGACCAAGTCTAATGTTTCATACTCTTATTTCTCAATGCTTGCTCAAGAACAATATTTTTAAGTAACTTGGTCATATGATGAGTAGGAGAAAGGAAGCTGTGCTACCTGCTCTTCTCATGAGGAAACACTGATAAATGATGTGATCTATCCAGAAGTTTACAGGCAACACGTGAGAAGCTGGAATCATCATTTCAGAGGCTGTTTTCTTAATGGAATGTAGTTACTTGACTTTAGCTGCTGTTTCTTTGTGTGGTCAGTTATTGCAGTTACCTCTCAGCAATAGGTAGTTCATCTGGACTTTGCGTCATCTCTGCCATGAACAGAAATAATTCTGATATAACTTCATACAGAATCAGCTATACAGTCTGTCTACACTTAAACCCAGGCACAGTGCTACACAGATAAGGCCTTCTCAGAGGGGATCAGTAGAGGTCTAAACCCATGCAAAGTCAGGCTGGTCCAGCCTACTCTACGTTCCTGTTACTGGGAGCATAGTAGCCCTCTTGCTCTTAAGTGCTGAGAGAACAGAGCTTGAAGAAAACAGGTTTGACTGGGCCAAGGCTGGCATCTGCAGAGGCGTGTGAGTATCTTTGCACCATGCTTCTGATAAAAGGAGGACCCTAATGTTTGGCATTGTGCCTGGTGAGCTTCTGCTAACCTGTCAAGTGTGATACAAAGGTGTCCAGACAGCACAGCAGAGGTACACAGAGTTCTGTTGGTTCTGGCTGTGTCTTGGCCATGCCATTCAGTGGCTGGCTATGAGTGGAGATACCCAGCAGTTTCTGTACACAGGTTCCCATTTTATTCACTCAACTCCAGGGAGAAGAACCCTATAACCCCATCTTCCTGTTGAAGATGATGGAAAATTAATAGTATTGTGGTAAATGCTTTATATGCTTTTATGGCAGCTGCCAATTTTTGTACTTTTTAAATGCAGAACTTTGATGTATGATGGATAAAAAGGTAAACTGCATGGAATGAGTGTATAGAACAAGTTGGGGAAAATGAACAGTTGCAAATTTTACTAGCAAATTTTACTTTTTACAAGGGCATGTAGTGATAGGACAAGGGGGGCTTCTTTTGATCTGAAAGGGGATAGATTTAGATTAGATATGAGGAAGAAATTCATTACTGTAAGGGTGGCGAGACACTGGAACAGGTTCCCCAGAGAAGTTGTGGATACCCCACCCATCCCTGGAAGTGTTCAAGGCCAGGCTGGATGGAGCTTTGAGCAGCCTGGTCCAGTGGAAGGTGCCCCTGTCCGTGGCAGGGGGGTTGGAACTAGATGTTCTTTAAGGTCCTTTCCAATCCAAGCCATTCTGTGAAATCACCAGGACAACACACAAGTTAACCTATGAGTTCCTACTTCTCTGTCCTCCTGAAAAAAAGTTTAAAAAAAGTAAATTGATGTGCCGTGTTAAAAAAAATAAGGCAAAAGGAGCTGATTCTTCGAAGGATAGGTACTCAACCAGTGGAACTTCCTGCTTCAAGGGAAAATTGGACAACTTCATGGAAGAGAAATCTGTTGAGAGTTAATAAATACGTAGAAACTATTACTAAGAAGGTCTGGGACTCTATCAAAGGATGTATCATGAATGCCTCCTGTTTTCTTGTACTCTTCCCCAGACATCATATTTTGACATGTGTTAGACTGAAAACCCATCATCCATCCTGTCACTGACCCAGAACAGTTGTCTTGTATCTGATTCAATAATAAAGTACTGGCTTTTTCAGCTATTTGGGAGCTTGGATATTCTATTTGAAAGCCTGTGTTTTTCTAACCATATTCCATCCACATTCTGCTCTAAACCAATTATGTCTACAGCCATTGTCCTGTACTGGTTTAACTGCTTTATTCTACTTCTCCACCAAAACTTTCAGGCTTGAAAAATGTATTCCAGATAATAAATTAGGATTACAGTCTTTAAGTTAAAATGTTGCTGTTTCTTCCTGTCCTTCCTTAAAACTCAAGAGTCTCTCCCATGGCTGGAGGTGCCTAGACTATTGGTAGCAAAAGACAGTTATAGTAGGTAAGTCAAATGGGATTTCTCAGTAGACTATATTCTGTCCTCCAGTAAAGTTAATAGACATCCTAGACTGATTGTAATAGGTGCATGGTTAGAGCTTAAATTTCAGAGATTTATAATGAGGGAGGGGTTAGCTTTTCTGTGTTTTCTAGTGGGTGGCCATACTTGTGTGTTTGACTTGCTGTTGTCAAACTCAGTTGCCTGTGTGTCATAAAATGTTTTGGGGTTTTGTGGGGGTTTTCTGTTCACATTCTTCTTCACTGAAAGAGGTGAGTGGACCAGATTGGCTTGGTGGTCAGTACCAAACTATGTACAAGATTATGAGCTTTTTTCAGTCCCCTGCTTGAGGACCTAAACTGCTGCCTGTTTTTGAGTACAGCCTGGCTAAACTTTATTAACTAGGAAGAATGTGGCTCCAGTTACTGTTTCAGAGCCAAAGCTGACCAGCAAACAGAAAACCTTAGTAATGAAATTAGACAATGTCAAGTAAAGCTGCTTCTGCATGCTGTTTTTAGTATGTCAAACATGAGAATCCTTGTAAATGCCATAAAACATGAAGCCAAAGTCGGTATCTGTGACAAGAAAACATGCTCATGTTCATGTTTCCCTGAATCAAGAACCTCAATATTAAACACTGTGTGGCATTCGTTGCTTGGAATTTCTGGTGCCATGAAAAAGAGGAGGAAACTGAGTGTCAGGAATGAATGATCCATATTGTATACAAAACTTCATTCTGCAATAAATGTTTAGGTCTTTTTTTGAAGCAGAGGAATAGCAGATGTATAGTAGTCATCTTTGTGCTCAAAATTATGGTGCTAAAATGACTTAGGTAACTAAGCTACTGCAGCAGTCTTGTAGAGTTGTGTGTTCCAGTCAATACCAGCTTCTCTAATGTCACTTTGTTTCCTATCTTTGATGCAAAGAAAGCAGTACTTCACAATTTTATGCTAGCTGACGATTTTATGCGTTTAGCTGTTCTTTGATGCTGGTGTGATGTATGCAGTAGGATTAGTTAGGCCATGCTACCTGATAAAAGAAATTCTGGTACCAGTAGCCTTTTTTCTTGTTGCTTCATCAGTTTAAGCTATCTTTACCCAATAATACAGAAGAGTTTGTGGTTAAACTGTTAAAAGTTACAGTTAATATTCCCTGAGACCACTTATAGTAGTAGATCATCACTTGAACAGTATTATTCCTTGAAACCATCTGATAGTTTGTTTATTCCAGAAAGCCAGTGAAACAGGCCATTATAGCACACTTCAGGAAAAAATAAAGGGACCTGCCTTTGCAGCAGTACAGTCTGGGCACTGGCTGGCTGTGGAGCAGCTCTGCTGGAAATGAGCGGGGGTCTTGTTAGGCAGCAAGCTGAACATAAGCCAGCAGTGTATCCTGGCAGAAAAGGGACAACAACTTCCTGGGCTGTATTAACAGAACACAGCTCACACACCCAGGCAAGCAAGTATCTCCTTCTATTCAGCATTCATTGGACTGCATCTAGAACACTAGTTTGGGGACCTCCAGTACAGGAAAGCCATTGATAAACTAGAGTGAGTTCAGCAGAGGCCCCACTAAGGTAGTCGGGGGCCTGAGTACATACTCCATGCGAAGAAGCTGCAGAAACTGGACTTGTCCAGCCTTCAGGGGAAGCTAATAGCTTTCCAGTATCTACACTGAGGTTATCAGGCAAGTGGAGCCAAGTTCTTTAATGGTGCTGCATAGCAAGAGGATGAGAGACAATGGGCAGTTGAAACATGAAAGGTTCAAACTGGGCATAACAGAAAACTTCTCACTGTGAGGACAGCTAGGCATTGGAAAAGGTTGCCCAGAGAGGCTGTGCAGTCTCCATCCTTTGGGAATTCAAGATGAAACTGAGTAACCTGATCAGACATCATAACTGACCCTGCTTTGATTAGGAGCTAGAGAACCCTTGAGGTTCCTTCCAGCTTGAATTGTCCTCTGATCCTATAAAGTCTTGCCAAAAGAAAAGATGTTGATCTATTCATAATACAGATGTAACCTCTTTGGTGGCTCCTAATATCAGCATGTGTAAAAGATCCACTGTGTGGCCAAGTACTTAAATGAGCAGGTATGACCTGTGTGACACACTTATTTGTCATGGCATTAGTATTATAAACTTCAACTAGTTTATAAATGTTTCCACATTGTTGCAAACACCCAAACTCAGTCAGTATTAGAAACTGTAAGATCGTCAATCTGTGAAGGGCTGTATTATTGAAAGATCCCAAATGTGTAATCATTTCTGCAGTGGTTTTCCTGATGTCGTACCCTGACGGTGCATAAGAATGATGATTTGCATCAGTGTACTGATACATCTTTGTTGCAACATGTTGTATGGCTTTTTTCACATTGGTTCCCATGTGGCTTTTCTTACGGCTTGCTTAAATCTTGTCCCCAGTTCCTCAGGAGAGTGTAGGAGAAATGGGAGAGAACTACTTATTACTGCAGTGCTCCCAGTTATCTAGAAGGTTTTGAAAACCCACATGTTATTTGGGGCTGTAATAGTCCCAAACAGATAAAAGTATGTGTGTGTAGACCGATGCTATATCACAAGCTTAGTGAAGGAGTTATCTTAATGTCCTTAAGATTAAGTTCTTCAAGGGCAAGTGTTGTCTTTGACATAAGCTTTTTCCTAGGTGTCTGGATTTCCAGGAAATAATTTTCAAAGGAAAATACAGGAGAAGCTGCATCCCATTGGCTTTTTAAATAGGAAATGGCATTTGACCATGGGATGGTCAGACTAGATACAAAGAATATATTTTTTACAGTGAGGGTGGTAAAACACTGGAACAGGTTGCCCAGAGAGGTGGTAGATGCCCCATCCCTGCAAACATACTAGGTCAGGTTGGACGGGGCTCTGAGCAACCTGATCTAGTTGAAGATGTCCCTGCTTATTGCGGGGGGGGTTGGACTAGATGACCTTTAAAGTTCCCTTCTAACCCAAAGTATTCTGTGATTCTAATGTTTGGGAATCCTCTGACCAAGTAATGGCTCAGTGGTAGCTTTGATTTTTCAGTTCTGTGAACCCACACCATAGAATATCACTGCCTTCCTATTCCTGGAATGGCAAAAAGCGGTTTCCCATACTAAGCTACTGTGACTTTGTAGTCTTTAAAGAATATGGAAAAGGTATATAGTTCAGCGTATAGTTCAAATTATGTTCAGCATCTGGTCCTGCTATAACTTTCTTCAAAGTATTTTCAGATCTGTTAAGAATACTTCTATGCATGTCTCCATCTCCTCTTAACATAAATTGTTTTTTTTCCCTACGTCACTAGGTATGGTTGTCTTTTCTCATCCATGAGATACTTCCTTAACTTGCTTTGAACCTTCTGTGCCTCACAGTACTGTAATTCTTCCTAGTGTTCATGTTGTGCCATTTGAGAAAATTATATCTAGCTGCTGCAGCATCAGTTATAGAAGATGATGTATAGGTTCTTTAGCCTAAAATCTTCAGTCATCTTGTTTGGTTGGGTTTTTTCCAGAACTGTATCAAAAAATCTTTCTCCTTTTTTTCTCTTTTGCTGTTTGGTTGGGTTTTTTTCATCTGCTTCCCTGGATTCTTACCTACCATGATGTATACAGATTCTGCACTAGAAGAGTATAGAAAGTGTTTCATGGTCTGTGGTAGGACTATGCATACGTTCCCCACACCACCTGCCAGAAGTGCAAAGCATGGAAGAAGGTTTAGGATTAAGGAGTTTTGCAGGGATATAAACATCTTTTGATATATTCAAAAATATTTTGAAACCACTGAGCAGAAGAGGCTTAATCTGGATCCCTGAGATGCCACCCAAGACCAGAGTTGCATTGAAGCTTTTACCAAAGGTTTACTATTCAAAGTCACAATTGAAACTAAAGAAAAAGAACAATGCCTTCAAACCCATTTTTCTGTGATTTTTTTATCTAGCTAGTGTAACTTTCTGAGGCTAAACTGTTGTGTCAGCTGCAGATACACACATCTACGCCTAACCACCCAGTGTCTCTGTATACCAGCCCTGGACTCATCCCTATGTGGCTATCATTGTCTAATAGAGTACTCCCTACCTACCTAATCTCCAAAGGCAAAACTTCACCCTATTTAGGTCCCATTTGTAAATAAAACAAATGTTCTTGAAAAAGCACTCATTTGTTGTTTCTTCCTCCTCACCTTGCTTTACCTGTCTATAGACTTGTCTGCTGCATTTCAGTTACATTACTTCCTGCAGAGTTAACCCTTTGAGCTTATTTCTCTTGCAGAGAGGCATAGGGCTTCAGGCCACTTTTTTTGCCAGTTGATACAGTTCAAGATCAATGTTTCTATAGATTTCATAAACTGACAGCTGTAAGGTTTTTATAACCACTGGTTTTAATCATAAGTTGTTTCTTGAAAATTATCCAAGAACTATATGCATATTTAAAAAATTGTTCCTTATATTCTTCTTCATTCCACCAAAAAGCCTGCATACAGAAAAATGCCATGAATTACCAAATGGATAGTTAAAGTGGGGCAAGCCATTGCTTTTTATTTCACAAGTCTTCATAGCATTGCAATATTTGCAATGTAATCCTGGTTATACACAGAAACTGGAGGACAAGAGGCTGGAGAGCAGCCCCAGAGAAAGAGTTCTGGGTGTTTGGGTTGATGGCAAGTTGAATATGAGCGAACAGTGTGCTGGCAGCCAAAAGGGCTGTGCCCTTGAGTGCATCAAGCATAGCATAGCCAGTCAAGGGAGATGATTGTCCCACCCAACGCTGTACTGGTACAGCCCCACCTCAAGTACTGTGTGCAGTTTTGGGCACCTCAATATAAGGACATCAGACTATTAGAGTGTGTCCAGAGGAAGGCAACCAAGATGGTGAAAGGCCTCCAGGGCAAACTTACGAGGAGCAGCTGAGGGCACTTGGTTTGTTCAGCTTGGAGAAGGCTGAGCTACCTCATTGCAGTCTACAGCTTCCTCAAGGGGGGCAGTGGAGAGGGACGTGCTGATGTCCTCTCTCAGGTTACCAGTGGCAGGACATGAGAAGATAGAGTGAAGCTGCATCAGGGGAGATGCAGGCTGGACGTTAATAAAAAGTTCTTCACTGAAAGTTGGACTCGATGATCTTTATGGTTGCTTCCAACTTTAGATGTTCTATTATTCTGTAATTCTGTGATTCTCTTCTTGGGTCTGCTCAATTAAGGTAGCTTCAGAATATCATCTTCAAAATTGTTTAAGATTGATTGAAATTAATGAAATATTTTATATATTGTATATACAACATATTGTACATAAAATGTTAATGTAAATGATGCAGTAAATGAAGACACTTAATTTTTTATAAGCACTAATATGACTTTCAGAAATGCAGAACATACAGTTGAGTCGTCCTCTGTGATGAGTTACATCTATGTGTAGTGGTAGAAGGTCTTTACCCGTTTAATAATGTAATAAATAAGACTGACCCTTACTTATGTTGCAAAAGCTTAATTTAGCTTATTCCAGACTGCTGAATAGTGATATTCCACAAGCCTAAATTCTATTAATTGTACTGATGTTTCTAAAATTATTTTTTAGGAACAGTTAGAAAGTGAGAGCATGAAGTTGAAGCAACTCGAGGACAAAAATAATCAAAAGGAAAGGAAGCTTTTATCTATTATTTCAAACCAAGAAGATAAAATAAGAACTCTGAAAAGCAAATTGAAAGAATTAAATGAAGCACAAAAGGGTATGCAGATGCCAACGTATAAAAGGGAGGTAAGATAAGAAACCAAGTAGAGATAAAATGAAAAAAACAAATATTTGTAAATTATTACTTCTTTCAAACATGTTTATGCTAATTAAGAAACTGATTTTAAATTTCAGCTTTGTATAATTACTAGGAAATTGTTAAAGTATATCAAGCACATGCGGAACACGAAACTATTAAATACATATTTGTTGGTTTGTGTGCAAATTATTTTACAGTTTGTCATTAAAATGTTAGTATTTGTGAAAACTCCAGATTAGCATTTCTGTTTTATAATTTTCAGTTGGAAGTTTTCACCAAGATTGAGTTGATTTTTTCACTTTTATGCCAGCCCACGTTTGTTACAGAATAGCATCCAGAGTGCTACTCTGCCATTGCAGGATAGTTAGAGTGCAGTTACTGATGCGTCTCTAATCATGGAAATATATTTTAGCTGGCTAATTTAGAGTGAACATAGGTAAGGGTAGGAGCGCAGCAACACATAGCTTGTTGCTGTTAGAGTTCTGCTGTGGCAAGCCTTTGTAACACATGTTGCTATGTATAAGGCAGCTCAAACCTTCCTACAAGGAGCTGCAGTTGCACTTCAGTGCAAGGAAAGGCAAAACCGGTCGGCTGTGGGTCTTTGATTATAAAGATATATATCATCATTGAAATCAGCTGATTTGGCAGACATATGATCAAGTCCTGTGTCTGATTTGGAGCACATATGAACTACCTAGGCCATCTGGTAATGTAAATCTAGTGGAACTGCAGCTTAATGTCTGGTTATTATAAAAACTTTCCTTAATGCCTGGCAGATTTACAACTCTGTAATACTAGAGGGAACCACAAGGTGGTAGTCAAAGTTAGTAACTTACTTAAAAACCCGCTAGCGCTCTTGACATACTAGCTTGTGATGTGTTCATTGAAAATTTCAGTGAATAAATTGATTTTTAAGAGCTAAAATAGCTGCATACCTCACTAACAAGCATATACACAATACATAATCTTACCTTATACATTTTTATATACAGAATTACCATCAAGCAATATTCTTAGAACCAGTTTTCTTTCAAGGGAGTATTAGCAAAGGAATGCTGCACTAAGTTGCTAAGTTAAACTAAAAATAGGAATTTCATACAAACAGTAAAAAAATTGCTTTTGTAATTTTGTGAATGTTATAAGAGCTTCCAGAAGGTCTAGGTGAAGGAATCCATGACATTCTTATTCATATTGGGAGTGAAAAGCAAAATGAATATGCTAACCTGTGATCAATATTTTCATATATTACTTCAAGGTGAAAAGTAAGAAAGTTGTTCCAGATAAGCCTGAATTATCTGCAGGTATCTCTGGTATTTCAGCTGTGCCTGAAAGGTAAATATCTTTGCAGCATTTTTTATTTGCTTTTAATTGTCTTTTCTGCTGTTAAGTAAGACCAGCTATTTCCCTCTTTTCTACACAGTACCTTAAAAGATGGATGGGGAAGGGGGGAGCAGCAGAGGTCAAAGAGCTGGTGTGGGAAGATAATACAGCCAGCAGCTATATGGAATCATAGCTGAGGCTTTGCAAGTATGTAAGGATAGGCTGGAAGAAAAATAGCCACTTATTTCAGCAGGAGGTTAAACTGTGGGAAACAGCAGTGGATGTTAATGCTGAGTTTTGGATAAGCATTAACTCCATTGCATTAACTCTCTTCAAAACAGGAATGTACAACCATAATGGATTAACTGATGGCAGCACAGCAGAGGAGCCTGTTGCGCTGCCAGGAGGAGGTCTGGTAGTCAGCATGAAGAAATAATTCTTGGCCTGATCCATCCTAAATGAGACAGTTTGAAACAGGTTTATCTGTAAGCAGAAGCCAGCCAGCCCTTGCTCTGACCAAGGGACCAAAAGCAGTACATTTCCTAAGCAAGTATTCCCTCTTCCGCCAGTGTTTTGGGAAGAATATTGAGCGAAGTCTTAGGTTTGCATTTTTCACAGAATAGGCAGTAATATCACTTTTAACCATTTTGCTGAGGTCAAGTAGAAGGTTCTCTAGGTGCGGCTAGGAGAGTATTAGGGTAGGGAGAAGTATCATAAATTCTTGCTGTCTTCTTATATTCTTGCCTAGGTATCTGCTTTTGGCCACTCTCAGACATAAGCTAGGTGAACTAGGTGGATGTTTAGTCTGACTCATTACTGCTTTATGATAAGAAAGAGAGGAAATACGACTGTGATGGGATAAACACTTTTTTGTCTTTACTGATTTATACCTAAAAAATTAAAAACCTTGACCTGTCTTCTGTCTTCCTGCTCTCAAATAGCTCCCTTACTTTACTCTTTTCTTGGAAAGAGGTATGTGACTGGTAAGATTACTGGTAATCTTACAGTAGTAAGATGATAGTACCACAAATATCTAGCAAATTGAGATTGATTCATTCATTTAATCAGATGTATATTTTAAAGCTCCAATTAGAAACTTGTGTTGAGTCTTTTTTGATTTCTTATTTATCAAAACACCTAAAAAATGGTCAGAATGTAGGTGTTAACAATAGCAACTTTAACTCCCTGTAGATATTTTTTTTCAAATGAGATACAATAGACATTTGTGTCTTCAAAAAGAAGAACACAGCAGAAGTAGGGAACACAGCTCACGATGTTGCTGTTTGCTATATGAATAAGCAATGAAAGGGCAAACAATTCACTGGAGTAAAAAAAATCTCTTTTGAGTTCCTTTGACACAAAGATGCAAAAAAGAACACAAATCCAACTTCACTTTTTCATCCTTGAAGTTCATTTTATAAAATCCATGATATTGTGCGTAGAAATATAAATTACTCAGCAAGTTTGTCAGAATTTCACAATGGAGTTTTATGAGTGCATCAGTAACTAAATAATGTAGTGCCTTTGGGCAAACAAAACTCACACCAGTATGAAGAACTGTTTTTACCATTGTCAGTGTACATAACTAAATACCAAATGTCCATATGATACTCTGGAAAATATATAATTTTTAAAATCCCTCAAAATAAAAGGTAAAGTCTAGTGATACTGTATAAACAGGGAAGAAATGAGTTCATGATCCCCTCTCCAAAATGACATGTAGACAGAGAAGGAATGCTTGTTTGTTCCTTCTCCTGCAAAGTCTGAAGCACACAGAAAACAATGGAGAACAGTTAATGTTCACAGCAGCAGCATCTTATTTTCCCTAGAATGAGACAGAAACAGTACCCTTGTGAAAGATAAGCTGTTCAATAAAATACCTGAGGGAACTGAAAGAAATGTAAAGGCTGGATTTTTATTTTTATTGCAGGGGGTGGGGGGGGACGTGGGCAGGGGGGGATGTCCTTGCAGGGTCAGGCCCTAAGCACAAATGTATGTGTGTATGTATGTGTATGGTATGACTAAACAGCTTTTTGACAACATTTTCTGTTCTCTTTTCTGCTTGCTTTTACTGAGGAGGACAAAAATATGTATACATATGTTGAGGAACAAGGTATCCAAAAAAAGTAGCTTACACTATTGTTTTTCTCTTGTTTGTGGGTGTGACTAGATTAAAGGTCACAACAAGCTGAATTGGTTGACTCTTCCGTTAACAATTTTGATCTTCCAGGGAGAATCTGGAGACTATTTTCCATGACATGAAAGAAGAGTGTCATCGGATATGTATGCTAGCCAAAGAACAAACAGACCAACTGAGTAAATTTAAGATAAAGCCAGAACCTGAAACTGGTAATATCATACTTAAGCTCTTATTGTGATTCAACTGTTTGAAAGCTTTGCTTTATATTTGAAAATACTGTAAATTACACATACATAGAAGTACTTCCACTGTTTACCATCTGCCTTTTTCAAGTCTGTTCACATGGTGCTCAGTATTTCACCAAGAAAATGCACCGCCAGTTTTGGCATTCTATGACGAATGCTCCAAATCACATGCTATAAAAGACAGTCATCACATCAATGGCTCTTGTAATTGTTTTGTCCCTTGGAGTGAGAGGCAAGCACTTACTACATGTGATATCCCATCATACTGTGTGAATGACAGCACTTGCTTGCTTTTAATTTAGCTGTCAGTTCAAAAGATGTCTGTTATGAATGTCTCTAGACCCATATCTGTTAGAGGAAAACTGCCGGACTGAGGAGAGTCAGAGAACTTATTTTCTAGACTTCCTTGTGCAGACTTTTGAATACTGTTTTGTTATATGGGACAAAAGCTTAATCCAACACTTCCTGAAAACAAAAGAAAGGTTTGATTTTTATTGCAACTGGAAGAGATCCTGAATGTCCAGTTCTACTTACATTTAATATAATGTAAGCTACTGTGGGTATTCCCTATTAGTTTTTCTTAACATTAGGATCAGACTCAAGTGATTTCAAAAAACACCTGCCAGATTTATATAGTTGAAGCAAAGGATACTGATGTCAGCACTCACTTCTAATTTAGGTTATACCATTAGTGAAGGTTTGTTACATGAAGTGCTAATATGTCGCTTGTGGCTTTGAATTGCTATGTCTGAACTCTGTTGTTATATTCTGATTGTACACTACTAAACTTGATTAGTTAGGGGTTTAGGTGGGAATTTTGGAGGATGCGTGCTTGGCAACTTATTTCAGAATGGATTTTTTTTCCTTAAATAAGCGCCTAACTCAACTGTGTTAAAAGCTATACATTATAACAGATTTAATCTGCTTGATTTCTGTTACTTCTTTACTACAATATCTGAGTGATGTCAGAAGGCTGCTGTACAGTAAATCTGTACTGAAGTTATTCTCTCACCTGATTAGGAGTAACCATGTATATTATTACAATTTTTCATAATACAGTGCTGAAAATGAAAGGGACAAAACAAAAGGAAAATATGGTCCCACTTCTCAAATGTTATTCAGTTTAAATATTTACGTAATTTGGAAACCAGTGGGAGTTTGGTACCTGAATACCTTCTAAAATTGTGTTCATGGTACCTAGCATGTTCTTGGCACCATGTGAAACGGTGTTGGTTCCAGCTTCTGTTTCTGCCAGAACACTTCAGTAAATATATGCATGTATGTGTTAAGAGTTTGGGACAACATAATTTTCAATAAAATGAAAATGTTTATAGCTATAAGCCAAAGAGAAATAGGATTATTAGAACAGAATTATTTCCTTTTATTTCTATTCTGGCAGGTTTGGTGTCAAAGCTAGTGTTTGTGAAAGAGAGCTATGCCTCAAACTGCTTTCAAAGAGAAAAAATAAAGGTTAAAAAGCCAATAAGGAAGATCAAAAGCCTCTCAGGAAAAATACCCCAATACCACACCTTCAGTAACTATACTTCAGTGGACTGTTTAATGTTTTCTTCATTCTTTCTTCACAGAAATACAGTTTTCCATGCCGATACAGTGTACTGATAAAACTGATGAACAAGCAGAAGAGCTTTTTAAGCCTCGGGTTATAAAGGATATAAATAGAGGTGCATCATGCATCACATCTATCACACCAAGAGGAGTGGGCCAAGATGAGGACAACAACTCTGTAGAATCACTTTCTAAATTTAATGTCAAGTTTCCACCTACAGACAATGACTCTGCTTTCTTGCAGAGCACTCAGGAAAAACCAACAGTTCCTTGTACTGGTATAGCTGAAAACATGCTTCAAGATCATCATTTTAACCTGGAGTACAGAGACCATGCTGTTAACCTCAGTAAATTGGAACCTAACTCATTTGAAGCTCGTGGAGTTGATCTCATGACCTCAGCTTTACAAAGCTTAACTACTGTTGACAGAACAAATGCCCCAGATCATGCAAACATGCCCATAGAAAATACCCATGACAAAATGTGTTTAAAAACAACAGACACTGGTTTCACTTTCGTACCTAAGCACACAAACCAGGGTGTACCTGAAGTAATCTTTTCTTCTTTAGAAGCTGCTGGGACAACCATCAGAGGTCCTCATCAGGTATCTTTCTATAAATACTGTACATTTCAAAAAATGATAATGATTCAGACAATCACTTTGCAAAAATCTTTGAGATAGGTTTAATATATTCCATGAGTATCTCATCAGTCTTTTTTTAAGACAGTCTCTCCTGTGAGTTCTTCTTCCTGATACTGAAGTATGTGCACAAGGCACTTTTCCAGTGAAAGGGCAGGAATTTAAGCACTCGATATGCTTGCA
This sequence comes from Falco cherrug, assembly GCF_023634085.1. Lineage (NCBI taxonomy): Eukaryota > Metazoa > Chordata > Aves > Falconiformes > Falconidae > Falco > Falco cherrug. The sequence continues at coordinate 24,731,198 of NC_073704.1, read as the reverse complement.
CACAATATTCATTATGTTTAAATATTAATTGCTTCTGTGTCTATTTCAAAGCTGTCATTAATCGTAAGTTGCCCCCTAGATTGCTTGCTTTCTACCCTTGATCTCAGTTGAATGTGTCACATAATTGTTTCAATTGTTTTTAATGTACAGCAGGGAATATGACAAATGGACTAATTAAAAAGCTGAACAGATAAATACTTTCCTGAGGAAGAATTATCTACTTTTTATCTCAATCTGAGGTATAAATAGCACCCTATTCCTCCCCTCTAAGAAAACTTAAAATTTTTTGTTCATAGTTTATGCAGTCAAGAAGGAAAGCATATTTATTTTTTCAGATTAAGGGAAGTTCACTAAAATACTGTGGTTTAGGTTTCTGTAGGTACTTTGGCCTTGGATTTCACTTACAGCTACTTAAGTCCATGGGAGTTTCTGAAAGCAAGGCCCAGATGCAGAAAAACATTTCAGCAGGTTCTGATAATCAGGTCTCTGAATACTTTGTTTCTTTTGTGTAACAGCCTGTCCTAACCGAAATTGCTGGCAAAAGCAATGCACCTTTATAGACTGATTTTTTTCACATTTCTGTGGCTTTTCTCACACCTTACGAGAGGACAGCTTTTCAAGGAAAAGCGAATAGTGATATTTAGGAAATCTGTGAGGGTGGATTTGGTGTATTTTTACTGTTTACATTGATGTACCTTTGTGATCTTTGCTAATGGCAAGGTGCATGCAGCCAAAGAGCTTTACCTCTCAATTTGGCCACTGTATGTATGACATGCAAAACTAGCATTTGGGAAATGGCTGTAGACATGATAGCTTTGATGTTTCTTCTCCTAAAATGCACCCAGTCTAGTTTAATTTTCTATTGTAAACCAATTTTGATGAAAAGTTTAAAGCATGAGAAGTTTGTTGTTCTTCATCACTGTATTTTAAACTATAAGCATGATTTTTTAAAATATATTTTAAGTATCTATTTGTAATGTAGGAGATCTCAATTCTATACCAAGTTACTAATCACAGTTTTTGTTGTGCTTTATTTTTCATTGGATCCTCAGTTGAAGTTGTGACTGAGCTAAACAAATTAAACCATTTATTTTATCACTGGTAGAATTCCTGTGGAGCTGTGAAGCATTCACTCCATTGGTTGTTACTATCCTCTTTTTCTGTATTCCCTCTCCAGCTTGTTCTTTTAATAGTTAGGCTGTGTATTCATTTTTCAATAGATGGCACCCTGCATTGTATATTACAGCAAGTGAAACAGCTGGTATGTGATTATAAATTGATAGGGGAGTATGCAGCTTAAAAAGTAGAGAAGAATTGTGGTTGAATAGCAATTGGTTTGATCATTGGTATTTCTGCAAAATAAGGAAATTAATTTGGAGCCACCATTTAAAATATAAATGATCTACTTTGTGGAGAAGAATGCTAACTAATGCTAACACTTGGAGAAAAGAAAGCTCATGGTGAACTGTTTCAGTATTTGTGAGTCATATCTACAATATCACTGTAGAACACACAGGACGTTGATTAAAATGTTCTATCTTATCCAAAAGCTTGTTTGAAAGATGCCAATATTACTTCAGAATCCATTAAATATACATCTGTGTATATCAATATACATAAACATTCATCACCTTTATTCAGCTGCCTTCAAAAGAGGTTTTTAAGTATTTTTCCCAATGAATTGGACACAGGTTTATAGTTTTTTCTGACTTAATTGTGCTAAAGATTTGATTCACAGATAATGTATATGTAGGTTAAAATACTAATTTTTTTTTAAACTTACTTGCATACATGGCCTTTTGACTGCATTAACTTCAGCAAAATTTATGCTTAAACTTGTTCTTAGTATTTTTACCACCTTTCTAAGGAGTAGTTACGCTGCTTATGGCTCACATCATCCCTGCCACTGGTAAAGCTCTGATAGGGAGGAATTATATACCTGATTTTTTTTTTCCTAGTGTAGATAAAACTTTCAAGTATTTACTACATATGTTAACTTATAAAATGGAAAACCCCATAAATGCAATAGATTTGGCAACAGTAAGTTCTTGGAACTGCTCTCAGTTGCTGTAATAAATTTAGCTCTTTCCTTCTATGTGGATACTAAATGTGAAAACTCAGTACTGTTTTCTTAGGATGTAACTTTTTTAAAAAACATGTGACTGAAAAGAGCAGCAGATTAAAATAAACATGGATATTAGTGGACTTAGGATTTTACAGACTACGTTTAATGAAGGCTTGCATATAGATGCATGTGTTTATCAGTATTCACAGTTTGAGGGGGTTGTTTCCACCAAAAATATTTCTAAGAATGTTCATGATTTTAAAAGCAAATTATAGTCTATTGATCTTAATCTGAATATTAATGTTTTGGAAATGGAACATGTGCTTAAATATACCCTATTCTGACATGTTAAGAACGTACTCTAACACTCAGAGAAAGAAATGGAAGTTAAGTGCCTGCCTCAGTGGGTTGCTGTATGAGAACCTCCCCTTGTGCTTCCAATATTAGAAATCTTACCATGTCCTTTGTGGGGTTTTTACAATACTATTTTATGTTTTTGCAAATGGTGCTTTACATCATAGGGTATTAGAAACAAGTAATTCTAAACACATTTCTGTAGGGATGTTTTAAGTGTGTCAGTGTCTAGATAGATTTAATATGCAATTTACACCAGCAACATACAATAAGTAGACTCTTTGAGCTGAAAAAAGTGGTGTGATTGCACTTAATTACTAATTAGTCAATTTAATTATATGGATTGCTGACCATAATGAAAGACAGTAAATCTGCTATTGCTATCTGATAAGCTAAACACTGTTTAAATAGGGAATGGGCAGTAAATTGACTCCAGGAAGTTTAGCTGGTTTAAAAAGAAGGTTTAACCACTACGAAAAGCAGGTTAGTTGTACAGTGAGTTACCGTGGGAGGAATAAACAATAGATTCTAACTATTTGGCATGATTAAATTTGAATAAGAGCTGAAAATTAAAACTCTTGGGTAAGTATCAATAGCAAGAAATTTAAAACTTCCTAAGAAACTACTTTCTAAAGTATTCTTGCTTGCTTTTCCATGTGTGAGTGAAGCAAGAGAGGAGAAAACTGAGCCAAAAAAACTGTGGGACGTTCTTCTCTTCTAGGTTCCATCCCCACATAGAGCTTATACCAGCTTGCTGCCATTCTGTCTACTTCGCAGTCACAGCAGTATGCATTTAGTTTTCAATTTACTCAAAACCTAATTGTCCTGGCCATGTAAAATAACCATGTATTTATCTTGTGTTGCTAATACTAAAGTAATAAAATTTAATTTTTAACTTTACTTTGAAAACTGATAAAGACGTTTTCATTCCTTGTTTGTATGATGTTAAATAATTAGCATATGCTCTGATTTGAAGTATGTATCAGGCTGATGTCCCTTGAACTCCAATGTCAGGTAAACAGACTTGCTGGCTTTAACTAGTTCAGGGACCAAGAGCAGTATAGCTGCTGAACCAAATTTAGCATAGTTTACAGAATTGCCTGAATACATGGATAGATATTCAGATGGTCCATTACGATTAATGCTGTCATAGCAGAAGGAATCCCAAAACAGATTTTTTGAGACACATTTACACTAGAAGGCAGTCAGAGCAAATAAGTATCTTAAATCATATGACATTGCTCTAGTCATTTTGTAAGTAAACTGAAAACTAGTTATGTGTCAATACGAATATAAATAAAATATTATTCATATTAACTCTGTACAAGAAACATTTTATTCTAAGGTACAAATGCATTTTCTCATTTCTGTTAAATGATTATTATGTACTATGACTTCTACAGTAAAATACTGAAATGCAAAGTTAAAGGAAAGCTTTAAAACATATCTGACTGATACTACAGACTTTTGCTCATAGCAATATTTATCGTTAACAAATACCAAGGCATTTAAAGTGTTAGCAAGGATAGTATGTTTATAGAACTTAAAAAAATTGAAGTCCTATCCTGCTTTTCTTAAGTGAGAACTCTCTAGTTAGTGTCTCTGGCCAGGCAGGTGTAAAGGACATCTAGTTTTAAGAGGCAGGTATTCTTTTGTATAAATATAAACCACAGCAATAATAATTTTCTGTTTCTTTTAGCTCATTTGGCAGCCACAAGACAATGATTTGCTGGCACAAGCTTATACAGACTCTGAACTGAATCAGTGTGGAATATGTGAATTCTGTCGAGAAGTTTTCCCACCATCTATAACATCTAAGGAAGATTTTCTTCGGCATCTGAATTCCCACTTTAAAGTACAGTCTTAATGTATGAGAATTCAATAGTTCATTGGTTTTGCACAATTTGATTTTTTTATTCAATATATATGCTAAGAATTTAACAATTAAGATTTCTTGTAACAAGAATTCATGACTGAAATTGTCAGATAAGCACATTTTTAATTGTCTTTGACAAGGTAAAATGAAACTGTAAGTCACTCAGTACTGTAATTCACATTATTGCTTGTTATGCTTCAATATTACCTTTGAGAGTGATGTTAAACACCTTTCTTTTTCTTTTTCTTTTTTCTTTGCAATTAATCATTGCCTGAATAGGCCCAAAGTCATGATTATATTTATGAGTGTAGACCTGCAGGATTAACGCCTTAATCTGGCTGGGAAAATTGGTGTAATGCTAGGATGTTTTTTCTCAGTACCTAGCGGTATGATTATGTTCTCCTTGAAGTAAACAGGAAGAGAAGGACGCTCTCATTTTTCATTTCTGTTACAAAATTTCCAAATTTAACTTACAATAGTGAACCTCTTAATTCAGATTCTTGTAAAATCATCACAGTAACTGAATTGCCAGGTGTGCCAAAATTAGGACAGGCTTGTTCATGAGTGACATAAATGGTTGACTTTCCCAGATGAACTGTTTACTAGAGAGAGTAAGGAAAGACAGCACCTAAGTGACCCTTTTGCCAAAATGTAATGATGGCCATGTTTTGGATATCTGTTATGTGTTATTAAAAAGTCATGACTTTGTTCTTATACCTTTCTAGCATTAATAATCGTTAAAAATACTTTCATGGAAAAGGTTATATTAGTATGAAGGATATAGTGAGAAAAGGTTAAACTTTCCCTAAAATTAAGAATACCAAAGATTATTTACCTTTCCTTCTGGTCTGCTATGAAGGATTGCTCAAGTCTGTTACAGCCTAGAAAGGAAAGGGGAAAAACCAATCACCCAAATCTCAGTGGCTTCATTTTTAACCTGGATATACTCAGTGGCTTTCTCAGTGCAATTTAAATTTGTGTTTAGTTGAAACATTGCATTCTGATAATTTTCTGGATTCATTGGAATCAAATTAAAAAGTGGGGGTTCTTACTAGGCAAATTAATGAGAAAGGGTGACTTGGCGCTTTTTATATTTGAATTTGATAATTAGCATTAATATTTTCATAGCAGCAAAGCACAGGTTTCTCTTTTTAAAGATTTGTTTGCAGTTGAGCAATCTCTGGAAGAATTAACACCTGTATTTTTTTAGAAATTGATTTTTCTGCCATTATTTTCTCTATTTTAAATATCTCATGTTTTTGACTGCCTGTCAACAGAGTGTGCTGTAATAAACAGCAGTGTACACTGCATGTCTGCTTTATGACCTGGAGAAAGAGTTTGTTACTATTAACAGCTCTAAACCCCCGCCGGTACCCAGCGCTGAGGAGGATGCGTGCATCCCTGGACTCGCAGTACAGGCGTGTGAAGTACCTCCCCAGAGAGCACGGCTGGGGGTGGTTCCTGGGAGAGGCAGAAGTTCCAGGATTGGGAGGAGAGAAGGGGATTCGCACATCTCCAGCCAGCCCGACACAAAACCGATTTGTCCTCTCAACCGTGAAATTCGAGCTCAGGAGCTCACGTTATTAAGAGCTAACAAACTGCGAATCACCTTTAAAGAAAATGAAGTCATCTGTCCCTCCCCTCCCCGTGCAGGGACGTGTTTTCCCCAGGAGCAATTCTGCGGGCAGAGCAGGGACCCTGTGCCAGCCCGACCCCGCAATGGGGCACGGCTCTTTGTGGCTGGAGCCAGCCTGGTGGCCCCGCGGAGCTGCGGCCGCCCCTGCAGCCGGGGTGGGGGGGGGGGGCGGCGGGGGGACGCGCTTATCCAAAGCCTTGACCAGCAGAACCCATCCATCTCCCACTATGAGAGCTCCATCCTAGCGCGGCGTCTTGGGAAGCTGTTTAATTCTGCGCGCTGTTGCTGCCTGAGGGCGTGCAGATGAGCTCACCGGTGAGACCACTTCGAGGGGCACCGGTCTGGTTTAAAAATAAGTAAATAAATCTCATGCTAAGCAGTTGCGAGCGACCTGAAGTGGGAGGTGAGTGCGGTCCCTGAGTGGGCCCCGCTCATACAGCTTTCCTGGAGGAGGCTGCTGCTGCCAGCAGGGACATCTGCTTTATCGCACTCACCAGAGGAGGCTCGGTGTTCCTCCGCTCCCCCTTCCACACGAGCTCCACTCAGCAGAGGAGGATGAATCCAAAGGGGAAGGGGGATTTCATTAAAAATAATAATAAATCTGGAGGAAGGAGGTGGAACTTGGAAGAAGGCGCAGCAGACCCGCGCCAAGGTGCACTACCGGCCTCCGCCACCGCCGGGGCCCGCGGGCCGCCCCCGGAGCCCAGCGCGCCCGTAGGGGCTGCCAGGCCGTGCGCGGGGGGACGGTGCGCGGCGCCCGGAGCCCCGTGCCGGCGGCAGCGCTAGTCCTGCCCCCAAAGCGAGGAAGCAAACCGCTGTCCTGCCTGGTCGGGGGGGTGTGCAGCCCGCAGCCTGCTGCGAGGGCTCGGTGCCGGCGGCCGGGTAGAACACATGTAGCTCCTCTGCCTCCCCGGCTAACTCGACAGCTGCTGGTAGCTCCAGTAATTAGACTGTCAGTGCTTGTTAGAGGAGAGGAAAATGCTCCTATGACAGATTCCGCGAGTCCTCTGTTTTTTAAGATCTCACAGAAATCACCAGAGCATTAACTGAGATCTCTTATTTCTCTGGAAATAAGCAGGGAAGAAGTTCCCCCTGCCACCTCGCACTCCAATCAGAGCTCTCTTCCGACTCCCATCAAACACGGTGAATTCACCCTGAGGAGGCTCAGGAGAAGTTACCTTCCTTCCCTGCCTGCCCAAGCGGAAGAGAGAGCTTCCCGGCCGTATGAACGTACTTTTAAACCCCCCTCCTCATATTGCTGAATTTAACTAAACAGGTAACTCAATAGAAATGCAGACTTTTCTCCATTAAGTGAGCGGAGGAGTCGCTCCACACACGATCCTTACTCATTCGAAATAATGTTAATTCAGAGGATGCTCAAGGAGGGCTGTTCCCCCTTACGAACAAAAGCACCGGAGGATCAAGCCGAGATGCTCCTACCCCCCACCCATGGTTCACTCAGCAGATGAGACTCAGAGGCGGCGATTTCTTTTCCTCCCTACCGTACATTCCCCTTTCCCCCGCAATCATACAAGGTTAACTCAACAGAGGAGTCTCAATCCAAATGGCAACTGGGATTGCATTTAAAAAAAAAAAAAAAACTGAAGGAAGGGGGAGAAAAAAATCAGAAATAGGGAAAGAAAAGAGAAAAAGCAGCAGGCTGATTACGAGGTGTCAAAACTGCCAGGAGCAAGAAGGTGATAGCAATCAGGGGTGAGAAGAGTGCGCCATTCGTGCGGGGCAGCTAATTATCCGTCTCATTTGAGAAGAGCAGCATTCGAGGCAGCAGCGTTCGCCTGCTGAACGGTGACAGATTGGCGCGGAGGAGAGGGGAGGTGTTAAAACAATGGAGCCGGGCTTGCGAGCGCTGCTGCATGCTAATCAGCCCGGCCTCCTTCCTTCCTTCCTTCCTTCCTTCCTTCCTTCCTTCCCTCCTTCCCTCCCTCCGCCTGCCTGCCGCGATCCCTCCTTCTCCCTGTCCGCACGGCAACCCAGCATCACCGGGCCCCTGCGCAGCACCCGTACCGCACCCGGCATAGGTGGTGACCCGGGGGAGTCCCGGCGGGACCGCGGGCGGGGCAGGCGGCACCCGGCGGGATCTGGCAGGCTGATGGATATCGGTGGTAGATTGCAGACCTCGCCCTCGGTGCCCAGGCTGCCAGGAGCCCGTCAGTATGTGTCCCCACAACGGGCAGATGCGAGGAGCAACTCGTACGAGCCCTGTGGGTGCCTTACACCGATACCCAGGCTCCCTCTTCCCCGCACGGGGCCAGGCGCCCGCCGGCAGCGCAGCCGTGGTGCCCAGCAAGAGACGCCCTCCCGCAGAAGCCCCAGAGCAGGCCCGCAAAGGTGCGGGAGACACAGAGCTGTGCCAATTACTGATGGACTCCGGGGGCTCCGTTGCCCTCTTAGCTCTCCACAGTCACTGGAGTCCCGAACGCTAAACGTGTTGTAAGCAAGTTGTACGGCCCCTGTTCCGACGCCGCCTTTTGCCTCTCGGATTGCTTAGTCTTGCAAGCCTGAATGACCGCCTACCCAGTTTGCACCCTGTGAAGAGGGACAAAAAGGACTGGCCTTCCCGCGGACCAGCAACAACCGTTCCCGTTTATAAACAGTGCGACAGGGTCTGCAGAGAAAGGAGAAATGCTTTGGCGGGATTGCTTTGGCCCTGGCTTTCCCAGCAAGTCCCCTGCGCTCTGCAGGACTCGCAGGGCAAACCCTAGCGCTGGAGCATTAGCAGCCCAGCTACAGCCAGTGCTCCGCTCTGCCAGGGAGAAGCAGAGGAATGAGCATTGGAATGTTTACTCTCCAATATTTCTCAGCTTCCATTCCATCCTGCCCTGAAAGATTTCTGATTACTATACACTTCAAAATAGTATTTATTACAGATTTACATAATCTGTATGTTTTATGTTAAGGGAATAACACATTGATGCTGTACCACTGAAAGGAGTTAATCTAAACTATGTAGTGTCTGCTATAACAGAGTTCCAACTAAAACATATCCTTGTTTCCTGGCACTGACAAGTAACACATATCCAGAAGGATGCTGCCCAGCACATTAGGTAAGCTGCCAGGTGAAGCCATTGCTCGACTCCTGAACCTTCACTGGGTTATAGATCAGCGCCCGGCAAAACTAAATGATACGCATCTCTATGTAACCTCCCATGTAATTTCACGAGTGTTATTTCAAATAGCATGTGCCTGTTTTACGACAGGATTCATGTGGGTAAGCAAACACTGAAAGGGATTAAAGTGCTTTAGGCCTGAGGTAAGCAGCATGATATCAGGTTGAATGCTATTTAAAACAGATTTGCGTGTATGGCTGGGCGGTAGTAATAGCATTTAAATTTTGTTATACTAAGTCTGTCGTTGAGTGTACTTGATGAGATTGTCCATGAGCATACAGATGGTGAGATTTTCATGCTTCTGTGGCATACTGACATCTCAGGCTGTAAAAATAAATTCCCAGATCACTGCAATACCTAAGAACTAGAAAAATGCAGTCCACCTTAACGCTCAACATTCGAGTGTGCTTTACATTTTAAGAGTTTTTATAGCACTAGATACACAAGTTTGTGCAAATCGGCAATGCTGATTTAATGGATTTACAATATAAAGCAAAATTCAATATAACCTCTGTGCCCTTTTTAAAGATTTTTTTCTGTGCTTCTGAATTTAGAAATATGGGGGTGAAGATAAAAACTTGCCTTTCTTTGCTATTATCTGTAATGATTTTTTGAACTGTACATAGGGATGAGAAGAGGAACTGACTTTTCATTAGGTCAAGTTTACTCTTCATTAAAAGATTCCTGAATTATTTCTTGATTTCACATGATTTTCCAAACTGGTAACAAATTATTATATCTATTTTGATTATTTATGCTGCACTGAAAAGGTATTTGCGCCAAAGACGAATGCTGAGATATTTTCTCGAAGACAATTATCTTTTTTTTCCTGCCTAAGCTATAATGTGGACTGATCCGTGCATCAGCCTGCTCAGCCTGGAAACCAACACTGATATTGCCCACAGATAGCTTGGGCAGGGCACCCCTATCGGTTAGTGCCTGGGCGCAGACCAGGTGCTGTGCTTTTCAAGGACTCTAAGCTGACCGAATTACAAATTTAAAATAGATATATATAGCAGGGTGATATGGTGAAAATGAGCTAAAAGAAAAACATTTTGCAGAGACAAGTACATACTTTAAAAAGGTTTAAAATATTCAATTGGTGAAAAAATAACTACTTGTAAAAACGTGTGTATTTTCATTATGCTTAATTTGCCATTCAAAACAAGTTTTTCTTAGTAAGCTCTATTGTTTCTATCTGTTTTGTGAAATGTAATACGTGTGAGACAGAAAGCAGACTCGGAATGTGAATGAGTCTTGTTTTCTCTTTCTCTTTCTTTCCATAGTTTTTAAAATACAACCTTATTCATATTCACAGGCATCTTTAAGTCGAGAAAAGGATTAATGGAAGTGGCATGACATTCCTGAGGTCATGAACTGAAAAGATGAAACATGAAATCTTATCTGCTAGTCTTTTCCTAGATCTTATTCCTGTGCAATATAAGAGTCCCCATAAGCAAAACACTCTATGGTTAATAGTTATGTTTTCACTTTCAGCAGTGACACAAGCTTTGTCAGGTTTTCACTGTTTGCATAGTTCATTAAAATACTTTAATAAATGACTCGTTGTTTTAAAAAATTACCACACTATCACCCGAGTAAAAACATCTATATCCTCCCAATCCTGCAGTGTCAAAAAGTATAGTCTCTCAGGGCAAAAGGTTATGGAGCCTTCATAAAGGTTTTCCATCTGTCATCAAGCGCGACATCAAGCCCTCTAGGTGCTGTGAAAATGATTTTCTCCGGAATTCTCTAGTCCAAAGATGCCATCCTCTTAATTACAAGCATTTGAGATCAGGAACGCCACTGAATTCCCTGGAGATTCACAGAAGATATGCAAAAATAATCTCTTCTCTTGCTTGCCTGCCAGGGCTTCTGTACCTGCCCACAAGCTAGTCGGCTCATTTGCTAGATAATGATGGATGAACCAAGGCAGCCCATACAGCTGCACTGCCACACCTCCTGACATTACTGATCTGCTGCCATTGAAAGTTTCCTCCTTATAATCGACCGCCAGCAAAGGAGTGACAAATAGTGTTCTTTTTTTTCCCTATCTTTTTTTTTTTTTAATTGATTAACTGCCCTCCTCGCCATCACAAGGCTCCTGTACACGGGTTACTCACGTATACGGGATAACGGAATGAAACAAGTCGTTGAGATCGCGGACTGTGAGACTGTCAAAACATCTGCTTACAACAGGTGCCCTGAAAAACCACATAAACTATTCCTGGGGTCAGTGTGCATGCAAAAGAGTACACGTACAGACGGGGTGTGGAGTCGAGCCTTTGTGTGACAAGACCGTGCCTGCACAGCAGAAACTGAGCCTCCAGTCGGGCGAGAATCCTATCTACAAAAGTCCATTAGCACTTTTTCCAGCGGTGACAACCAGGTGAAAGGCCATCCGACCCATCAATTTATCAACAGTCGAGTGTTGGAGGTTTCTGTTGGGTTAAAGGGATTACAGTAGTTGGAGGAGGAGGTACAGAATGTGAAGTGAGCAGGAGAAAAATATCCTTGTAGTCTTAGGCAAGTTCTCTTCCAGTACAGAGCCAGACCAACGGAACTAGCAGGCTTGAGTGATACCGTTCCAAGCGCACATAGACCTGGTGATGGATACGTCTGGAGAGGCTCTGATAGTGTTGTCAATCCGAGCAGGGTAGACTACATTTTTAATGCGTAGAAACATGTACATAACTCTGGACATAAGGGTGGGGGCGTAAAAAAGCCACGTCCAAGCTCAATAGGAGCACGGGAGAGAAACCTCGGGCTCCATGCCATCCGAGATGTGAAAGCCCACGGAGACTCAGCAGCCAAAATCGCATACACTGATTTTTTAATAGAGTTCTCATCCATGTGTCCATTTAACTGCAGTTGATACAGATCAAATAAGCTTGTTACTTACAGATTCCCAGTTGCCTCAAGCGATACAAGACAGTATCAACAGGAATATCCCTAACTAGAACGGATTCATCTGATTTCTTTATTCAGGGAGTTTAGTGTCCCTAAGTATTCAAAGAATAATAAAAGTCTTCCAGCATAAAGCCGCCAGGTTTAGCCTTCCTTCTGCCCAGGAAACGGGAACAGCCAGTTTCCTTCTACCGTTAAACCTTCCTTTTATTCTTTTGTATTATTTCTGAAATCTCCTTCAACACCCTACTCCCTGCATTTTTCCGAAGTTTTGATTTGATATAATTTTCTGTATACACACGCACGCGCGCGTTTCAGGCAAGCTAAATCTGAGAAGAACAGGTAGCTGGAAAGTAATCTAAAGTATTGTAGCAGTTGGTCATGAAATAGCTTCCCACACCTTAGCAAGGTTTTAAGAGTCGTCATTTTAAAATTTACTTTCTGTAATGATAACTTGGCGTTATATGCCATGATTGCAAGACACGTGTAGTAATCCGTGAATGCCTATTCTAAGAGAACAAAATGCTGTATGCTTTACAAATTCTTTTAAAGTTAGTTTAGTTTTCATATGTTGGGGGTTTTTTATTATTATTGTTAGTATTATCATTATTTAAAACGTGAGTGTTGCTCCTTCATCTAAGTCTTACCCACCTACTCACGAAAGAGGCAACGCAAGTGATACCCGCATAGAGGACCCCATACTGTGCGCCCGAAGTTTTACACAAAGCGCTGCCGTGGCGGGCGTGTGCGGGGATCCACGGTCAAGTGTGAAAAAAGACCAACGCAGATGCTATTAGCAGAGAGCCTGTAGTCATGCATCCTAGCTCACGAGCCCATTAAAGCGTAACGGGGGTAACTGCAGTAAGCATTTGTAAGTTAGCCTTGCTTTTTATTTCATGGAGAATGTCAGGAGCGCCAAGAAATGCCCGTCTGGCCCGAAGACGCTCCAACCACAGAGCAAACGCAGTCCCTTCAGACCTCTTCGACCTCACCATCCGGTGGAAAATGGATGCAAGACCTGGAACGTGATGCGATTCTCAGAACTGTCAAATCTCTCGTGGGCTTCGAGGGAATCGTATGACCAACAAATCCAGCTTCACTTTGATTTTCCTCAATCTATCAAAGAGAAGAGATTACCAGAACAGCAGAACAGCAATTACCTAGCCCTTTGCGTGAGGGTAACAAGATGGTAAGGATGATAAGACTCCCACGGCATTTCAGAAGGTCCATATTTCCCACTGGGCCTAAGTGACTTTTCCATTAAAGGGTGAAGAAAATGGCTATTATAAGACAATGCCGGTGAAGAAAATATTACTATGTAACAGGCTGGTTGTGTCGCTGGATAAAGACTTTGTAGGAAATAACACAGAGAGTGGACTTACTGGCTTGCAGTCCTCGAAAACGGTCCCTTTCCTTTATGATGTTTTCGAGACGAAGCTAAGAGGGCATTAGCTTTCTTTTAAAGAGAAAGCTCGCGGTGTGTGTGGGTGTTTGTGTTGGGTGGGGAAGTTTCTTTCTTAAAAAAAACCCAAATTGTTAATTGGAACTTTTTTTTTTTTTTTAAACCAAGGCTAAAGGGACACGTCCCCTTCTTTGTCTTCAGAAGAAATGCCAGAAAGTTCGAATCTTCTCGCATTCTCTTCCCAAAATAAACGCCTTGTTATGATTAGATGTGTGGTGCCCTAAAAAATGAGCAACAGCCGCCAGGTCCAAGCATGCACAAAAAAAACCACTCAAAAATCTTTTTTAAGAAACAGGCTAATCTCAACCTTTATGTTTAGAGTCGCAAAGCTGCAGTAAAATACCGTTAAACTGGGTTCTTGAAGTTTTATTTGATGGTGTTTTCTTAGGTTAACTGTGTTCGCGATTATGAGATGCTGTGAGCAATAACGCAGCTCCCATAGGGACCCGTGCCTGAGAGCGCCGGTGATTAGTTGAGCTGCCATGTCTAGTATATCAGAAGCTGGGATGTACACTGGACTGACTTTACCGTCTTATTTAAATGTGATGATTTTCTCATTTGCTGCATTGTTTGTATTAATACGAATATCTTGTTATGTTTGTTTTGTCTCCTGGGAGCCAATAAAGCTGTGAAGTTTTTCTTTACACCAAATGCAGCTCTACGGGCGATCAATCAATGGGTAGTTTTTGGATAATCTGCGAGAGTGAGAAATCTAATAAAGCAAGCAACTAAAAAAGGAAAACAAAGTCTATTTTCTGTTAGGTTAGCTACGTCAGGAGTCAGGCTTTCCACCATGCCTTTATAAGATATTTAAACAGCTACATTTAACTATCAGGGCAGCACCTCGCTAAATTAACTTGCTGGCATAAAAAGGAAAAAGTTTAGGCATCGTGACCCCGGCAGCAATGTGGGTGACTTATTCTTACAATTAAATTTACTTTGACACTTGCATTTCTCCCCACCTCCTCCTCCGCGGTGGTATATGAAAACACACTAAGGCGAAATAGGGACCAATCACGAAGTGAGAGAACAAATAAGTGAAATTTCTGAATTACTATTGCTTTGCTATACCAGGTATAATGCAAGAAATAGGTAGACAAAGACGATATAGTTAGCTTCTAGGTCGCAACAAGGTCCATAGGAAATCGTGCCATTTTATTTCAAGGCCATTTAATTTCTTATCACAACAAAATGAGTTATAAACAGATCAAAATAACAATCTGAATTATCTAGCATTAGTGGCTGAACTGAACAGCCCCAGATTACGTGATGAATTGTTAAATTGCAGTAGCATTGTTTTGGAATTGCTAATTAAAAAATAAGTAAACCCCCATGACTCTGGATATGACAACTGAAAATATCCACAAATTATTTAATAAATGAAGCGTCTAACAACTCTAACACTTCCTGCTCGCCTTGTTAATAAATGTAATTTGAGGTAGATTTAAAAAATCTCCCATCTAAACAGTGAATTCATTACGCGACGTTCAGATCTCCAGATGCCTATGGACTCCTCGGAATTAGGTGTTAAATAGACAAAAGTGAACCAAACTGCCTTTAAAAGCACAGCATGACCATGTAATTCTTTTTCCAGTTTGTGGTAAAAAATGATGAAACTTCTTTCCAAGTAGCTATCACCCAGATTTAGTGTGAAAAGTAGTGTAATTGTAATTCACGCCATCAGGGTCTATCACTGATAGACTATCAGCTGTTCTGTAGTTAGGAAGGCTTTCTTTTCAAATAGGAAAGCTGCCAAGTGCTCTGTGATACCTCCAGCAAGCTTATCGGATGGAAGATCGGAGCCAAAACAGCAGCTGCACACATATGCAAATTGGCAATTAATAGTATAACATTCTGGGGAGGATTTTTTTTTTTAATATGGGAAAGTATAGCGGAGCTACCTTAATATTAACCTTAACAGTGACAGGGAACTTCTTGCCTGAGCGGCCAAAGAATAATTACCCTCTGGAGAGACTCACTCTATTACTTTCTTCCTTCACACAAAGATCAAAGCTTTGTTGTCCTGCCGAGTTTGTCTCCATCATGAAAGTTAACTTCAGGGGACTTAAAAAAAGGGGATACCTTGTAGCTTCAGCTCTCGAAAGCAGGGGATCATGGCAATTCACGCTTCCTCCGCCTTCGCGCCCCCCAAAATGACAAAAAAAAAAAAAAAAAAAAAGAAAAAAGAAAAAAGAAAAAAGAAAAGTTTGGACATTTTTGTTTAGTTTAGGATGCTTATCCTTTCCCTGAAAAGATGTTCCGTGCTACGTGGAACTCAGGATTGTGCCATTTGTTACGGATACTCTAATCAACGACAAAGTAATTGAAAGGATTAGTTTTATGTATTTTCCTCAGCCTGCTGCAGCAAACCAGCTTGCTTTATTTAGCCCAGCATGTATGAATACAAGACTCCCAATTAATGCAGTTGCTTGCTTTAGTCAGAACATAGCCTTTCAAAGGATCCTCACATGATCCTTTTCTTGTACTAGCAGCCTGGAGCTGGAAAGGCTTTGCAAGGCTGCTGCGTTTCACACCAGCCCGTCCCCAGCGCTTTCCCCAATGTCTGTCTGTTTCTTCCAGGACAGGCGTGGGGTGATTAGCTAATGTTTTCGATAGCCTGTGAATTCTTAATAGTCTTATTTCCACAGATAAGATCTCATCGTGTTTCGGATTAGGAAGAAGAAGCGGGTTCTCCACGAGGCCGGCCAGGGAGTTCGCCCCTCTGCAGGGGCAGGTGCCTGGGGAAGAGGCTGCGTGGCACTGCCCGTGCCGAGCCCGCCGTGCGCCCGCCGCGGACCGCCGCCGCTTCTGCCGCCTTTTCCCGCTGTCACTCACACCCCCTCGCCGATCCTTTTCCATTTCATTACTCAGTAATTACATTTTTAGTTGAAACACCTTTGTGTTCCTGTACTTGAGCTGCATTTCGGTTACAAACGGAGGCTGCTTGGGAAGGCGATGCGGAGCGGCGGGGTGTCCCTGCCGGCCGCGGCAGCGCGCCGCAACCCGGTGCGGAGCAGCAGCCCGGTGCGGAGCAGCTCGGACCGGCCCTGCCTCTCGCAACGGCCTCCGCTACCGCACCAGCCAGCGGGGTCCCGCGCTACTACTTGCTCACTCACACAACAGCCCTAAATCTGACTGCCCCCTCCTCTCTATCCTCAAAACAGGCATTCCCTACCCAAGTCCATTGGCGGCTTTCTAAACAGCACCCGGTAATTCATTCAGACAAAGAAAATACATTTAGATTTAGAACGTAATTCTTCACCGTTCTGTTTCATCATCAAATCAATATCGCACGCAAGTTGGAGAAAAGTGAGAATATAAACAGATCCGTACGTTCTGGTTTTCAGCTGGAACTATATATACGTTTATCTTCACAGATCCTTAAAAAGTCAGATCTTTGAGAGGGACAATTTTTCTTGACGTACTAGGGTCCCAAAGGCAGAATGGTGTAAATCCTCACCCAAAGTCGACTACAGCAAAAGGAAGTCTAGCTTGACTGAAATATTAATTCCACTGGACACAGAGGAAAATCTGCTGGTAGGATATTCAACAAGCAGGATTTACATTCAGATGAGTTTCCCATCTCTGAGCTTGTCTGGATTACTATTTATGATGCCTTTTTCCAGATTGCAAACACCTCTTCAAGACCTTTGGTTGATGCACTCTTTTATTGTCCCCAGTAACTCATAAACACAAAGAACATAATTGTTCTTTCAAAGTGCTGTAGATTAAGCACGTTTTAAAGTTTCACGTTATTTACCCACATCAGTATCCCAATGTTAATATGAAATATCATAGGATCTGATAGTTTCTCCCATTAGAGAATTTGCTTTTCAAGTTTTAATTTGGGCAAAGAATGGCCTTCAAGCCTTCTTGTGAATATATATATATATAAATAAAATATTTTGCATTCACACAACTCCTTTGCTTCTTCTGTTCTAACGATGACACAAATCTCCTTAATCAGCTAAGTTTAAAAAAAAGAGGCTTAGTATTTAACATATAATCTCAAACAATGTAAGGCATAAATTAATAAAAATAATACTGATGTTTACAGTTTCATGTAAATCAACTGTATCCAGGAAATGCAGAACAAAAATAATGGGATCATTTTCATTATCAAGGAGAACAGGGTTTGGGCCTTCATCTTCAGTTCACTTAATTAAAACTGCAGAGTGGAAAACATGTGGTGCTGTATAACTGCACACACTGCTTGGAGAGTTCTGTGACATCTGCAGTGGTGGAACGTGATCTCTTTCAACTTTAGGTGTGGTTTTCACATAATTGTTATCTAGGAACCTTTACATCAGGTATAGCTATATATACAATTGTGCAAACAGTATATTTTTTTTTCTGAGTACTAAGCTACTCAGACATTTTTATGTGTTCATTTATCTCACATTAGGACATAATGTGGTGATATTTTTGTAGATTCTGGTCTCCAGAGAAAATAAGGAAAAAGGGGGGTTTATGGCCTATCTCCTAACAATTGTTAAATCTATTGGCAAAGTTCAACCAGTTTTGACTGAGAAATATATACTAAGATACTGGGGTTTTTTCTTGTTAAAATTGTTATAAATAACAATGAGTCTGTTAATACTAGGAAAAATGCACAAAGAAGCCAGCCATTATTTGCTCTATTAGGTAGCAGTTGGTTGATCAAAAAACCTACATGAGCTCCTGAACCAGTCTCACCATGTGATGTCTCTTACCTAGCTGGCCAGAAGCCAAACCTAAAGATTATGGGAAAAGCCAGAAATATTCTGGGGATATCTCATTAATGGAACAGAGGATGTCTTGGAGGTTTTAAGATATAGAGGTGATCTAAGGATTACTTGGGATACTGAGGGCATGGGAGTAGAGATCAGTAAAGGATATAGGGGAATACAGTCAACAGAGTTTTAATGTTAATTGAACAGCTTTACACTTTGGCTATTCTAATATTTCATTATTGGACTCTTCTCCATGGTCCTGAGACAACAGATAAGAATGCCAAATCATTCACAGTGAATTTCAGAACTTTGTCCACCAATTCAGTACTGATTTTTATGTTGCAAAAAGCAACCCTTCCACTTTTACAGCAGTACACTGGGGCAGAAGATAACTGGATGCACTTTTACGAGTACATTCTCCTGACATGACTAAAGAGAAGCCGTGAATAGCAAAGGTTGAAGAAGAAAACAAGCTGGTTAAATGTGATGGTAATAGAAGACTCACAGTGCCAGTAGGCTACCTATGTTGGTTATTTCCATTTGATTAATGAGAACAACACAAAAGGCTTTTTTTTCTTCCTTTTGTTCTCCTTTAAGCATTTTAGTGATATGAAGCCTTCCAACGTTATAAGGTGATGCTATATGGTTGCATTTGAAGGATGTGATTTGAACATCGTAGACCAAATTGCTTATGAATGTTAAAAATTAAAAGAAGGGAGAATTCCAGAAAAAAGAGCCACAAGAGGATTCTCTAAGAATATTGCCTCTTTGGAAGACACAGTTGCTCCTCTGTGTGAGAGAGTGAGCTTCAGAATTGGGTTTTTCTTGAGAAAGAAAGGAAGAACTATACAACAAAGTAGTATAAGCTGGGACTGAACCAACATTTCTAGACAGTATTTGCAAAACCTTAATAGCCCTGGTTAACTCATGGCTATTGCAGCAACTGTAGCTAAGAGATCAGAGCGGAAATTGGTAGCTTCCATATTTGAGAGCTGGAGAAAGCAATGTGCCTATGGATATAAACTACAGGAAAAAAAGTCTTGTTCTGAATAGTACACAAACTAGATACTATTAAAACATATTAAAATTAATTCACTTGATTTTGATAAGCAATTTAAAATATTAGTCACTTATACAGAACATCTTCAGCAATAGTTCTATGAAAATCTTTAATGTATAATTCAATATATAAATCCAGATCATTCATACATAACCAACAATGAAACAACTCTGGAAAAGTAAGGAATGGAAAACTAGGTAAAGGTGTAATACAGCACACAATATTTAATAATCGAAAGGCAGAGACAATACTGTATTAGTTTTAGGACTGTTACTGTATGTGTCAGGTTTAAAGGGACAGTTCCCTAGCCGGTATGAGAAAAAACAACTTATAAACACTTCATCTCAGGGATACCTGAACTGATTGGGAAAGTTCATTATAGGAAAAAAAAAACACTTTTGTATAATCTGCAGTATGGGTCTGGTCAGATGTTCACAATATATTGCTCACCAAGAAACTGAGCCCAAGAATTATTAAGTTTTTTGGTGAATAACTTTGAATAATTAATCCTTCTGAGAAAATCACAATCTGTTCACCAAGAGTTCATGAAAAAACCAAGGTGAATAATTCATTATGAATTATTTGACCAGTTTTAGCAATGAGATTCTAAATCTGTCTTCTTATGGATATTAACCTCATTAATACTATTTAGATACAACACTTCAAGATAATTAAAATGATGCAATACCGCACATCTAATATGACACAATTTTAGCTACTGAGTTTCTATAAGTCTTTATTTACTTTATTTTAAAAAGCTTCTGTGTATCACTTTAGAACTACTGGTAGTCTTGGAACAATTAATGCAATAACAGGACATTCTGACATAAGAAGAAAGCCTTGACAGCACACAGATCTAAATGTTTAAAAACTATTGGGGTCTACTGCTATAACACACAGCTGAGTGGCCAGTTTTGTAGTAAGATGTCGTCACTTGTGAGTTTTAGGGAATTCGAGAGTATGTCTAATCCTGCACTGAGAAACAGAGCTTCCATGGTTCTGAAAGAAATCAGGTTCAGAGTCTCATTCTTAAATAGTTACTTAAAATTAATTATAATAATTATACAATAATTATTGTACAATAATTTAATAACTGAATAATTTTACAGAACTAATTTCAAACTGTTCCAATGTGCCATCCTAAAACAACACATGTAACCCATTACTACACTATTTCTGTTTAAATATAAATATAAATATAACGTTGCTTTAAATTAAAAGATAACATATTCTGACAATTCCTAAGCAACACATAGCCAGCTAAACAATTTCATTAGTTAAAGCTGCAGTTCATGACACTTTGAACTGCTCTACATCAGAGCTGCTAGTATGCTTTCTGCCAAGTGTTTCTGCCTACTCCCTTGCATTGGCAGTAGTGTTTGGATGACCTTGTCCCCCCACTGCCTTCCCACAGAGGTGAGCTTTTTCGCGGCAGAACAGTATTCAGGGTACAGCCTGACAATACAACCAGGCTGGTCTAAAACCGAGCCTCTATCAAAAGACATTATGCTGCTTCTTTTTTGTTCCCAAACCTGGTTGCATGCCTTCCTGGCATGAGTATTGATCCAACCCCATACGGAAGCCAAAAAGACAGAAAACCAATCTTATAAAATGTACTCCTCTGGGTTAGTAGCAGGCCACTCAGCTACAAGAGATTCCGTTTAAAGTCAGATGAATGAAGGTGCCAGTGAAAATGCTGGAGAAGAGCACAGCAAAGAGAGCTCAAGGGAAAGCAGTGGTAACATATGGCCAAAAGTAGGGTTTGCAGCAATCAACATTTAGATTGGCTTCAGCTTCAGTGGAACCACAGCCTTGGATTTACTGTAAATAAGATCTAATTCTGAAGGAACTTCCCCAAAACAAACATAAGGCAAGTCATTCCATACTCCTCCCCCAAGAAAAAAACCTGACAAACACATCAATTACAGTGATAGTAATAGTAATAGTAACTTACACCATCTAATGTATTTCAGCCACTTGGCATACCACATGTGAGTCTACCCATTGATTATACTTGATGCTGAACTGAGTTTTACCTATGCAAGGTTTAATAGGACCCTTTAAAAAATATTGTACAAACATTTAATTGTAAATGTAATGCGCTGCATTTTTAAGTGTTTTAGCATTTATTATATGCAAATATACATCACATTATTTTGAAATGTCAGTAAAAGTCTTTTAAAAGAATAGCTCTTTCAGAAGAAGTAATTCTGAAAGTAATCCTCTATTGGGTGCTAAGCTGTTAAAATCAGTTTCTACATTATGAAACTATTTGCTATACACTATTTATATACTTTGTGAATGTTTTCCATACTATTTCTAAATTTAAACATAAAATCTGAAATTATGTAACAAAATATAACCTCAGAACAGTTATCTTCTACTGCAAATGCAATATATACATAATAAATATGAAAGACAATCCACAGTTTGACAAGTAAAAATTATGATAATAATTATTTCTATTAATAGATAAAGTGCATTGGCAGAAGGCAAAAGTATGTACAGGTGAGATCTGGCTACATGGTTCTTATTCATACCAATCATTCAATTTCACACCAGCTCTAGGAATTTTCTTCTTCTTAGTTCAGTATTAGTTCTTTTATCTTTGGTGCATTTTAAACAGGAATTAAAGAGTGACTGATCTCTGCCAATTCCTTCAGCTATGGCATTTAGAAATACAATCTTCCCAATTTTATTTTTTCCTGTTCTGTATTAAAGAAGGAATTTATACTAAAAAACAGGGCTGTAGCTTTATATTACTAATATTTACACAACCATAGTTACTACTGCAGCTATACTGTTTTTACGGGTGAGTCTAATGTTTATTCATACAACACCATAATAACCCTGTAAGAAATCTGTAAGAGAAATTTATGAAGCCATAGATCAGAATATTATGGATAGGATGGACAAGATTTAATAGAAACACAATATTTTAGAGTAAAATGTAGTAAAATAGCTGCTAGTAGAAAACATGCGTATGGGAGAAACATCAGCAAGATTCACATTCATCACTTCTTGCTAACTAGTTTTCTCTTAAGGTCTGGGAAAACACTGAGCAGACCTCTTACATCTCTTTGCAGTATTGATGGGCTGTCTGGTGGATCTCTATTTCCCTGCCCTACCAGAGAAGAAATGTTTTATCTTAAGGCTAGGTAAGTCTTTGAAAAGTTAATTCTTCCTTGCTGTTGGATGGGTTCCTTGGCCATGAATAGAGATATCAGAGTGAGATTAAAGGGCCACAGAAAAAAAGAGCAAATCTAGATGGATGGATGTCACCCCTAAAATGGGGCATATCTTGTTGCCTATGAGCGTGAAATAAAGGGGATCTGAATTTCAAAAAAACGTCAGACAAGAAACTTCCTAAAACAAAAGATTCTCAACCATTTATTAAGATGACTGTGAGACGGGACCTCCAACTACCAATTCATTTTACTACAGCTTTACTTCACTAAGCTTTCAGCAGTTTTCTAACTCTCACGATTTTACAGAAAATTTCCCGATACTGTGTGATGGATTACATTGAGAATCTCAGCTTCCATTAAATCAAATCAAAACACGATTTTTCCCACAAATAACTTAAAGCTTACCTGTAAAAAATATCAGTGATTTAATAGCACAAATGTGACAGCAGTAAGAAGGAAAATGTATCCCTTTTTGGAGCTTTCTCTAATCTCTCTCTGAAATTCTATGAACTATCTAAAGGTGCAGATAAAAATATCTTGGTTTCAGACTTACTTAATTACATTAAGCAGTCTGATTTTGATTTTTTTAAAGCTTTGTGGTATCTTTTTGATCTTGTGGCTGAATTACAGTCTTCTGAGTATTATTGTTCCAAAAGGCTCACAATAATTATAAGGATAAGCAATTTTTATATTTAGTCTCTTCCATTTAGTAATTCCAAATGCTCAAAATATATACATATCAAATTTCACAAGTCCTTTAAGTGCAGGTAAACAGCCTTCTTCACTCTATTTAACCAGACACGTAATCAGAACCAAGATGTTATGTGATTTCCATAAAGTGTAGACAGTTCATAATGAAGCCTATGGTTGTGGGTTTTTTGAAGTCCTGTGCTCACTCTAACATTTAATTTATTTTT
Organism: Falco cherrug; assembly: GCF_023634085.1. Taxonomy (NCBI): domain Eukaryota; kingdom Metazoa; phylum Chordata; class Aves; order Falconiformes; family Falconidae; genus Falco; species Falco cherrug. The sequence goes on along the minus strand of NC_073704.1, from coordinate 24,707,893 downwards.
TAAATATCAGATTAATATGGGCATTGTGTATGTAATCAAACTTGCAACTAATAAAATGCATTTACAGTTTTTGAGAAAAAAAGATTATGTCTGCATGTAATAATTTTTAAGGTTATTTAATTTTTATTTAATTTATAAAGCAGCTCTTTTAGTATCTATAATCTGATTTATTTTGCAGTGCTTTAAAATGTCTATTATGGAACTAAGGACAACATGCAGCATTTAAAGAAGTGAGCTCAGAAATTCTTTTGTTAACACAAATGCTAATATAATATCAGGACTGAAAATTAGGATGTGCTGCTCTCACCCTAGGAGAAGCTATCAGACTAGTTAGGTTTTAGAGGGAGACTGTTTTCCTTCTAAATACAACAGTCTCCCTTTTGTTCACGCCTCTATTCTGCTCCTTGAAGCCACGGCTTATCATGCATTTCCATGTCCTGTTCTCTCAAAATAGCAATATAATTCTTCTTCCAGCAATACTCCTTTTTATTCTTCTTGGAGAAGGCAGGATAAAATGGCTACAAATGGCCAGTAAGGAAGACGTACCAACTTCAGATAGCTACAAATATGAGGTTTCTATAAAGACTAATGGCAACAGCCGATCTGTAAGCAGCAAACCCATCTTCTTCAGATAAAAACTGGATAGGCACTCTAGCTTTAGTTAAATAATACTATTTAATTAATAAAAAAATAATTAGGGACTTGTGGGCATATTTAAATTAAGCAATTAAGTAATAGATAACATAAAGAAGATCTTAAAGGTATCTAATTAAATACATTTCATCTCTTCAGTCTACCTATCAAGTGCCCTATACCGTAAGAGTTTACATTCAAATATATATCTTAGATTCTCCAAATTTAGTCACTTTGCCTCACCATATTGTTTTTAACAATTTATTTCATGTTTAGTTTAATATTAAGCAAGATGATTTGCTAGGTAGTTCAGCAAACAACTCCATAAATGGCAAAAATTGTGAGATCATTCTTGCCTACCCTCCACTCATGCAAAAAGAACTCCCTCTAATACAGCTTGTAATTCATTATCTAGTTTAAGTACCTCAAGCATTAGTGCTTTCATCCATCTTCACTCAAGTCTGAACATGTAGTTTTAAATTAATGAAACTAGGCCCTACTCTTTTAAAACAACTAACCACTTCAGTTTGAAAAGCAGCTACTGTGCAAGCAGTCTGACTTAAAGAGAAAAATACAAGGAAATTCTGGATCCATAATTCACCCTCCACCTTCCGACCCCACCAATCGCCATATTAGTGTGCCCCCACCAAAATACCAGCTTGTGTTTACAGTTTCGTTTCTCCTGATGGTGGATGGGCGCGTGTACACGCACTCGCTCTATGTGCTCTCAATAGGATCATGATCTGGAGAGCTGAAAATGTAAACACAAGCTGGTATTGTGGTGTGACTAGCGGTTTGTGGTTTCTTTGTTTGAATATTTCAAAAATGGCACACTGGCCAGAACTTAAGAGGAGAAAAGCAGAGCTGCTATTTCTATGAAAATTTGATGGCTCCAATTTTCACATTTCAGGTAGATAAAAAGGGCTACACAATTCAAAGCTATTTTTCAATATTTTTTACATAGTTGACTATGTGTCAGTGCAGGAATTTTGTTTTCAGGGATAGATAAAATATACTTTGTCCTTAATTTCACATAATGAGGAATACCATGCTTATTTAGGTGCCCATCAAGCAATTTCTTACAGTTTAGGAATGCTCTATTCATCCAAAGATGTCTGTAATCATGTGACAAAAGTAGGAAATAAGGTTAAGCATTCACAGGATTAGCTCCTTTTCGGTGACTACAGCTCATTCTCTTTTCGTAACCAATTTACTGGATCACAAAGCTGGCCATTTTCCTTACTCAAGCTCAAACATGGATTCATATGTGGACCAAACATCCCAAGCAGAGCTCCAAAATGGCACATCCATATACTTACAAGATTGCAAGCTTAAAGTGGTGTCATTTCAGATTTTTTTTTCATTTTGCTTCACTGGAAATAAATGAAGAAGAATGACCCTATGAAAGAAACATGACTACAAAACTACTCCGTTTTTTCTACGTATATCAGCCAGTCTCAATAAAATCTCTTAATATAAACACTGTTTTACTACTGTTCTGAACACAGCAGGGGGTAGGGGAGAGGGTTGAAATTCAGCTTATAAAGTACTGGATTATATCCAGTCATACTATCATACTATACTTTAAAACTTTTTGTTACTAAGCTTATAAAAATTAGGTATTTGAACTAAGTTGGGGTTTTTTTAATCACAAATCATTTATTTTAATCAGAGTTGCAGACTGGTTCTAACACCTATTACATACTATATACACTCATCGCTGCAAATTTAAACAACAGCTGAAAGTACAACTTAAGAAAAGACTGAAAAAAACAGTCGTCTTCTCAAAACGGTGAAAAAAGCCCAGAAATTCTATTGGTATTAATGCAACAACTCTATTCAAGAAAGAGGGACAGTTCTGCAACTAATACCATTGTTCCATGTAAAACCAGCTGTGTTATTCTTATAGTAACTCACAGCTCATGAAAAGAGCATCTGGTTTATAAATACTTCTCAGTTCCATTTGACTGAAATGTATCTGTCACGCAAAAAGCAGGAAAATCTTTCTTAAAGTATATAGTCTTACCTTACACACACAATCATATAATAACAACACTCATTTTTCTCTGGAAAAACTTTTCATGTGTATTTTAGAAACATTTGATCACTTTACACAAACTGCACAACTGCAATGCCATCATAAGGTAGAACATCTTGCTTCTTTTTAATACATTACTCTATATAAGCACCCTCACAAAGACAGCTTGTGAGCATTTCACAAATTATAATAATGGAACCACCTACATGTATATCAGTGCTGACAGATCTGGATCATCTTATTTTCACCTGCAGTAAGTTCAGACTCAGCTGAAAACTAAATTATACAATGAACAGCTTTGTTGTAGGAATATGCATGGCCTTATTTTCCACCATTTGCAGATCAAATGCATGCAGCTAGCATAGATATTTAATATCAATGGTAATAAATACTAATGATCTTGTGACCTAACTTTTTTTCATCCAAATCAAAGATAAAATTAATCACTTCAATTTTGTTACATACTGCACTACAGAGGAATGGTTTAGTCTATACTGAAGCATACCTGTTCAATAGCCACTATCTGCAATGGTTTAACGTACTAAAAGGAAAACATATCCAAAAAGGTCTTGTTGCTGTTAGTTGATATTAGTAATAGCATTCCCATTAACTGCAATATCATGAAAGAGATGAAGAAATACCTAAAGGAAAATCTAGCATTCAGCTATTATCCAAAATACAATGGAATTCTGATGACCATTTGTAGTCACAAACTTTACTACGTGCTGTTCTTAAAGGTGGTGGCAGTTCTGGTCTAAAATAAGTGGACTGCCAACTGAGCTGATAATACCACTCTGGAATTTCTGAGCTTTAAATACCAATATTGACCAAATATAGACCAATGAGAGCAAATACTGATCTTACTCCTTGGGCAATGTAAAATGGTTTATGCCAGGACAGCCTGAGTCATGTAGAACATGTTATAAGGGACAGACAGCATTATTCACAGTATTTCCTTCTGTTTGAGGATCTATCTTAACCATTTTTTCTAAAGAAATATAAACATATACTTCATGCAAACATGAAATAAATTTGTGTGCAATACTACATAATGATACATGCCTTCCCCTCCTACTGGCATCAGTCAACCTAAAATAAAATAAACCCATCATTCTTTACTAAGCTTTATGAAACAGCATATTTAGCACTCTTAGCTTCTTCTACGAAAAAAGCACCCTGCTTATTCAACTGGCAAAATGACAAAGACCTCAAGAGGCAATAGATCTGTATGCCCAGATTTAGATGGAGTTGATTCTTCCTCCTTAAAAATACCAATTCATTCAAAATATATAAAGGATAGCTGCTTTCTCTGTCATACAAAAGACCTTGTATTATTTAAGGGTTTTTTTCTATTTGTATGGTAAAACATAATGCTAGAAGTAACAAAGAACAAAACTTACCTACATTGTAACAGCACATAACTATAACAACACATGAGTAAGAAAAACCTTACACTACTTCATTCATGACACATATATATTTTCCACATCAGTCAAGTATATCTAAAGTCAATTTTACATTACAAGTTAAATATCAAAGCTAACTAGAATATCACTGGTAAGCAGTGAAGGAAATGTAACAAATGTTCAGGAAATGAAAAAGAGCATTAAAAAGTACTGTAAAATTAAAAGGCCTATGCCATGTTAATACTGTAAATAGCTCACCAACTTTAAGTCTAATGATTGCTTGAAAACTAACTGCAATATCAAAGGTATTTTCAAATAATTAGAAGCATGATTACTATCCACACAGTGAGCAGCCTATTCTTATGCTTCAAGACAGTAAGGGTAGTTTGCATTTACAAAAGTCTGTTACTGAAGTATTTGTGTTTCTAACAATATCAGTCACACAAAAGTACAGATCTAGATTGGACAACATCATACTGTCAACAAAATTAAAAGTTATAATAGCTTCAAAATTTTTTCTCAAAAATTAAAACTAAAAAACATTTATTTTCATGATTACTTTAATGATTATTTGAACAGATCATTTGGTAGTCTACATGTGATAATCACTACTGGGGATTATTTTTCTCTTACTTGAGAGACAAAAATATAAAAGATTGTATGGAGAAAATCTGAATGAACTGGTTTTGAAAGTTTTTCAGTGAGATGGAGATCCTTAAGGTAACTGCTTTCGTATACCATCAAGACTACATTTTGCTGTCCTCCATTACAAAAGAACAGAGCTAGTTTACCTACCACTCATTTAAAGAATGTTAACTATTCATGTATTACTACTATTATAAAATCCTAGATCTATTGCCAAGAACAAAGTCAATGGGTAAAGCAGAGCACAGAATTTGATGCTTAAAAATAATTGTAAAGTTTTCCTGGTTTTTATAGAGGGAGACATATTTTGCTGAGTGGTTAATGAATTCAGATAGTGACCATTTGACCTGGTCTTTTGGAAGTAATTAGCAGCTCCAGTTACCTGAAAGATGGAGCTAAGATGAGCAGGCAGTTTTAAATCACTGCATTTCTAATCAAAAATTATGTTATTTACAGTCACTCAATAGAAGTTGTAAGCATCTGTGTGCATAAAGAAAGATGCAATAAAGGATTTTAGAGGCTATCCACAGTTGCTGAAAACAGCAAGTGAAGGATGTTGAATACAAAAAGTAGTTGCTAGCTAGATGAGATTATTGCTCTTGCTTAAACCTTTTTTTCAGGTAACTTGTATATCTGTCAATTAATTTCTATGTCCAAGTTTTGTGGAGAAGGTAAGCTTCTTCCCAATAGTGAGCATAAAGCTAAGCTGAAATGAGCAAACAATTTTGTCAGCTTGTCGGACAAATACTGAGAAGGGTACCACAGAAAGGACAACGCAGTGGGATTCTTAAGTATACGAACACTAGTCAAAACCTCCGAGCTCCTAAAATGCACAAAAATACTACTATAAGGCTTTGATGCCATAAGGTAGTTTCTAGGGAGTATAATTACTTTCATAAAAAGATTCTTGAGACTAACAATTGCATTTATTCTACCCAAAATTCCCTGTTGCATACATGCCATATGAATTATCACACTATATTTCAGGTATTTTAAACACTGTAATTTCATGATCTATCTGTGAAAGCTACTCAAAGACTCCAAAGCATTTTTAAAGCACTGATGTTAACTTTGTGATCTGTGGACTATGGAAAAAAAAGTGTCTGTGGACTAATCCTCAGTTCTCAGGCTCTGCCACTAAAGCAATTGGTGAAAGGCAATTAACAACAAAAAATGTCTCTATGTCAGTATAATCAACATGTACAACATATCTACAGGAGTCCACTGAAATGCTTTATAACTTTGCCAGTCAAAAGCGATTGAAAGCTACTGCCATATAAGAGCCAAAGCGAACTTTAAAGTTTGGGCTAGTATCAAGAAAGTTTGAATATTAACAAAGCTTGGTAGCAGTTACTGAAGCTTTTTCCTGGACTTTAATAACTGACCATTTACATCTGTTCATTAAGTTCTCTGGGCTATTAAACCAGTTACATTGATTTAATCAGGGAGATAGAAAAATCTGTGGTCTCAAAACAAGTTAAGATGCTTCTCTACTATATTAGTTCATATCCATTATCTTAAAAAGGCTCCAAACCACAATTATAGATTCACAACAATCCAACAACTTAGATACCAGCAATACAATAATTTAAAAAACTTACTGAATATCCATTTTTCATCATCTGGTTTCAATATTTTTATTTAACTACAAGCTTTTCTATTCACTTTTGCCTCAAACATTCTGCTTATCTGTGTGATAGTCTGCTTATCTGGATTTGGACTCATTTTTGTCAGAGAAACAAAATATAATAATTTAGACAGTGCTGTAACGACTAGCACTGACAACAAGAATAGACAAGGGAGTCCTATTTACTTAGCAGAGTAACTAAATTGGAAATAAAATCATAAAATAAAGTTTAAATTTAATCAAAATTACTCTCATTTAGAATTCACATAAACTCTTCACAAAGCAGATCAATGATGCCTTAAATACCTGATACCGAGAGTTGCTTCATCAGTTCTCAGGAACTCAAAAGACAAATATGTAAATCTTTTTATAAAAAATACTATGTGCAACTGTAACATTCGCATCTACCTTCTCTACTGTTTGATTACCTTAGCAAAATATATCTGAAATGGATCACATTTTCCACATCCTACCTTTGCAGAGAAAAGGCTTAACTTCAATGGGTGCTTGGACTGAGCTCTGGACCTGGAATAAGACAGTAAAAAAAAAAAAAAAAATTTAGTAGTTCAAGCTAAACGAATCACGACTCCCTAAATGCAGAAAAAAATCTAGAGGCATATGAAATAAAAAAAATGGCTGAAAATAGAAATCTGGGCAGTATTAAGAGTTTCTTCAGATCATTTCTACAATGAAGATTCAAACTGTCACCACATGGTCCCAAATATTTAGGTCTCCAAATACCAACTGTTACAACACATAATTAAAGTCAGTTTATAGCCTTTAATCAACTGAATCAAGATAGCTAGTGAGATGAGATAAATTGCTACTGTATTTATTTATGGCACACAGCCAATATAACTAAAATAAGGATCTTGCCTTACCTGAATAGTTTATTGCCAATTGCAAGTACTCTGCCTAACCAAATAACATTTCTATCTGTGTTTGTAAGGAGCTTGCCTACTCAGTAGAACAAAACCCTGAAAAACCATATTTCTGACAATTCAGGTACTACAAGAATGAAACAAACCTTTCCTATGTGCTTCTAGTATTTTTATTGTGATCAACACAGAGAATAAAGCATGATCACAACTGTACAAATTGTGCACAGTCAAGAAACAATTATGCCATATTTTGTTTTCCTTTTCCTTCGACCAGTGCCTCGTATTACAAAAAGCTGAACTGACTGAAGTATGATATATATGTTTAATAATAAAATAGCTATTTTCTAAACCAACCAAGGAGAAATATCTAAGTTTATCTAGCAAGCTGTTTATATTTCATATTATCTCAGAAAACTTCCAAACATAGTAAGGCTTTAATGTTTATAAGCATAGCAAAGAATTCTACTAAGGAGGTCACGGAAGAAAGAGTCAGGGTAATGAAGGGGAAAAATACCATTGGGTGTATCTTGGTGGACTGCAAGAACTGAAACCATCCAAAAGAGAAGAGGCAGCATGATCTGATCAATAGCTTACCTAACTCTGAAAAGAAAAACCATATGGAAGTCAGAAATTTCACGTGTAAGCTAGATACATTATTTTGTATTTAGCTCCAGTTTCTATTTAAATAGAGTACAGGTTCTTCCACTTCCTAAGTAAAAGCATAAATCATAAATGATAAACACAACCTTGTTCTGTAGAGGCACCAAGACTGCAAATACCTTATTTTCTGCTGTATCACTGTGATTATTACAGTAATGTAATCTCTACAGATTTAATTCATTTATGGAGAACACTGTGGAATGAAGCTATTTCAAAAGTGATTTGTAGCAATTCTTCATTACTGTTTTGTCATCAGAGAATTTCCAAAATCCGCAAATGTGGGTTTTGGGTTTTTTCCGCCTGTTTGTGAGGCAATTTCAAAGGAAAGAGTTCTGGCTGAGCATAAAATCTTTTTTTATAGAATAGTATCATCCCTACCAGTCCTTTAATGAGTCATTATAATTACTTTCACTGTTGTCACCATCATTATGTCCTCCAGCCATATAGTTGTGGATAGCTTTTCTTTAGCATATCTTTACAAATGGAGTTGAAAGCAATCTATTTTCTGCAAAATGGCTGCTTTCATTGTATACAGGACACTGAACCTCTTGTGCAGGACCTTTTCACCATGTTGTGATTGATTTTACATCTATTGAAAACAAGTCTGGTCTCTGCCATTTGTTTACTCTTGTATTCTCTCTTTATGCTTTGGTATGCATTTTTAATTAGATACACTCCAGTTCTTTCACCACTAGCTAACACTTTTATTTGGGAAGAAGTCTTTACTAGCCCTGCAAATATCCGCTGTTCTTTGCAATGTCAAGTCCTTTTCTCACCTTGCTTTGACTTGGTTATCACTTATATCACAAGTAATTCATCCATCTGTTAACTGCTCCAATTCACATTACTTGGCTTTATTTTAAAGATCTTAACAATGGTCAATGGTCTCATCTGGCAGCTGGTTTCTTGTAAAAAATGTGCTTTTCCCAAGTGACATTCTTGTGAGGATCAAAATATTCACTGAACGGGTTTTATCTAGCAGTTTACAGGTCCCTCAGGCTCTCCATAGAACATATTGTATATACCCAGTGCTTTGGGCATGCCATGTGTAGCAATGTAGAGGACTTCACCTTCTTCAGTTTTATTTCACTCTTCTCCAGCTTTCTGCCACGTTTTCTTTCCATACTGTGGGTTCATTCTTGCCACAAAAAAAAAGACGATACATATCACACATCTACATGAATGTTTAAGTTTGGATCCAGAGTGTGCCTTTAAAGCAAAACTCCCTGTTCTGGTGTACTTTGGTGCTTTGGTTTGCATCATGAATCTGTCTGGGAGTGCTGGAAGTGGATTTTTTCATATAAAAAACTGCAGACCAGGAATATGCTTAATACACTTCAGTTGCAAATGAGAATTCAGTCTTTCAGAGCTATCCAAAGTAAAAAATGCCTAAAGAAATGCAGTGTCATCACCTGTTTAACCCTGCAGATTTGTTCCTACTAGTCTGTACTACTTCCTAACAACAGACATAGCCCCAGAAATGATTGAAGTTGTCTTTATTCCTTGGCTGTCACTACCTGACATTGGTGAGAAGCATTATACCAGTTACACAGCACTTTTGTAAAGGAATGTTTCAGTCCAAACCCAGAAATATCTTAAGTACTAAGTGTAAATTTTATTTTTATTGTGTCACAAATAAGGGGGGAAACTCCCACTGAATAAAGAAAAAAAAAGAAATAGGTGGAACATTGTTCCATCCCACAGTAATCCAGAAAAAAACCACAGTATGTCCACTTTACATACCACCTTTCTCTTAATTTACAGTCTTCAATTTACTGTCTTCTACACAGTTATTTAAATAATCCGTCTCTCACAGAGTAGCACCTTTGCAATTGCCAGGGATACAAACCCACTTCTCTGTTTCCTCATAAAAATTTTCCACAGACACCCCCAACACAAGCATTTCCAGCAAGACTGATTTTTTCTTGGCCTTATCTTCTCCTGATGGTTTGTAGATAGTTCTCACAACTCAGCCATCACTTTAAATAGACATAAAAAGACAAAAGTCCAGTTTCCTTTCAGACTGTATGTGAAACTTCTATTGGCTGGTGAATACTAAAACTTTCAATATAAATGAGATCTTTTGGCTCCAGCTGGGGAGGGAGTGGTGGTGTTATGGCTTATTATAGGGAGCATTTGCTCTCTTAAGATGCTCTCCCTTTTAAACTGGGATGGATTATATTCAAATACATTGTTATCATTCTTCTCACCCAAATTAATCTGGGTTTATACTTGTCATACTTTAATGGGTAGGTCTATGTTCTGGAAGAGATGAAAATAGTTTTGTTTGCAGGTTTTCAATAATCATATGCTTCATAATTAATGAAGCCTTTCTCAAACCTCTAACAGCTTTCTGCAGCTGATCGTAGAATTGTTGAGAAGACTAAAAAAAGTAATCTCACTCATACTATTTTAACTAATCTTGTAAAATTGTATTCATTGTCTGTGACAAGACCTGTTACTAGTCTGTATGCAGCAAAGAGATGATCAGGCATTTTACAAGCTGTTGGGGATGTCACAGAGGTAATTGTAAGCACTTTTAACTGTTTTGAGTACTTGCCAAGTATGACAGAAGAAACCATTTTCCCATATCACAGGTTTGCCGAGACAGAGCTCCAGTCCATTCCCAGGGTAAAAGGCTGCATTTAAGTTTAAGAAACTACTATTCCTCGTTTACTTTTTCAGTGTTTGACTATGAAACAAAGTTCTAAGGGGAAAAAAAAAAAATCAACAGTGTGCTGCTTCTGACTCTAGTATCCCTTCACAAGGATGATGTTAGCTCTTGGACTACCCAAAGTATATTCATTCCCTATGCTCTGTTCTACATGCTTAAACACAGAAAATATAACTGTCTGCAACTGTAATGTTTTGTCCAATCCACAATGCATCATGTGTTCTAATCCCAGGCTTTCTAAAACTATATCTTCTGTTTATTTGGTTGCCTTTTTTTTTTAATATTATAAAAAAGTCCTGGACACTTCCTCCTGTCCTAGCACAAACAGCATTCTGTTTGTCTACATACATGATTTGCAAGAACATTGCGGTCAGTCTTTCAGTGTATTTCTTGTGTTCTACATACAACACTTCAATTTTGTTACTTAGCTCTGTAAAATTAAACCCATTAATTACAGAGCTGCAAGAATATTGCTGCTTTAACCCAATCACAAACAGTCTTTGTGGAAAACCATATACTAGATAAGCCAGGAAAAAATGGTGTGATGTTTTAGCAAGTCTGATCCCGGCTGATCACTTTACTACAAGCAAGAATAAGATATTATGGGGAAAACTGGAACAATGTAAGGGTCCAATCAAAAGAAGTTTTTATCACTCATGACAGCCATCCAAGTAATAAAAAAGTGAACAAATTTTGAACATTTTCATTCAGTACTGCACTACAGGGGAAAAAAAATCGTCTGCAGATTAGCACTGGTTAGACCAAAACAATGAGGGATTCAGTAGTATGGAAGAGAATGCCCTTCAGACTAAATTACAATTTGGAAGTGTTTAACAACATATGGTCTCTTTTCTTTGACATATACGATTAAGAATATATCTTTTTTATATCAAAATATAAAATACCATCTGTCATAAGTACCAACTATGATACTGCCTCTATAGATCCAATTAATTCACTATACTTTCTAATGTAAATATTTTTCCTATTTTCTCCTTTTTTCTTCTTCTGTAACTATATTTATTTATAAAATTTCAATAAATGTATATATTTTAAAAGTCAATACTATGACTTGAAATGTAATTAGGAATAACAATGAAAGTCTGTTTCACTTTGTATTTCAAAGCAGAAGGGCCAAATCTTCACATGGTTTGAAATGACACAGTTCATTTAAGTCAGTGGGTATAGGTAAATTACAAAGGCATAACTATGTTGATTTTCCTTACTACACACATTAACCCAGAGGAATGCTCACTTTTCATAAATATTTGTTTATTTCTTTTTTCAGAAGTGCAGAGTTCTTTAAAGATATGTGACTGCAGAGTGAGAATCAAAATATAGTAAGTATTTCTCATTAAGGTGTCAGAATTCCAGTGAACATGGAGGAGTAAAAGCATTGCTACTGAAAATGTGGTAGAAATCAGGAAAATACCTCCTTAATATAATCTCAAAAAAGGAAAGAACCTTTGACCACATAATTATTTTAATGACTTTTGAGAACATTAAAGTATGCAAAAATCTTAAAATAAAGTCTCAAGACTGTAGGAGCTAAGTTTTGCCAGGATAAAGCAAGAAAGATCATTAACAGCCTGTTTGAAGCAGGGTGCATGTTTTCTTTTGTATGAGATAAACATACATAGATAAAAACACAGACACACACAGACTCCCCCCACACACACACCCCCACCCCCCACCCCCCCATACACCTCCTCTACTCTTTTTTCTGAATAATTTGGCTGTGGGTGCAGTGGTACAAAAACCTGACACTTCCAAGTCTGCTAAAGTGTCATTAAAGAGGTGACTGGATCTATGTGAGGTTATTCTAGTGTAATTTATAACATAGTACCTTTTCACCTGCTTCCATGTAGTTGTCCAGGAGCAGAAAATGCTGACCATCTCTTAACACTACATTCTCAATCCTTAAAGAAGCTTCCAAAACCAAACCACAATGCTCTTCTTGGACATTCATGGTGGAAACTTTATATACAGTCCTAATAAATTGGGGGTTTAGGTTCTTAAGCTATCCAATGCTTTCTAAAACATCTGTAGTATTTCAGTAACTAGATAATAAATGAACTTCTAAGAATTGTATTGTTTTAGCCTTAATAAGTTCTTGAGGGACTGAGTTCCACAAGTTCACATATTGTCTGAAAAAGTATTTCCTTGGCCTTGTATTTTCTTGCAATTTACAAATTAATTTTTGCTCCTGTGTTAACATAAGGATAATAGAAATTCCAGTTTGCTTCTCTACATCATTCATCAGTATGCATGCTTTTATCTGATTATCTCCTATTCATCTTCTTTTGCTTATGCTGTTTTTATGCACATGACCATTCTTATTACCCTTCTCTAAATCCTCTCATTTTCTGCAATACTGTTTTTGAGAGGAGTACATGTGGTACTAGTCCTATTACATTCTTTTATTGATTTGATGACACATTGCAGGTTCCTCTGCCATTCTATTTTCTAGTTATTTGAGCACAGATGCTGTTTGGCTGCAGTTTGATTCTGAGCTCCGGACAAATTTAACCCACAGCACTTTAGGGCAAAGCAGTTTGAGCACTTCAGCGCGGCACATGCCACCTTCTACTCAGTGCCAGAGAACTCATCCCTCTGAGGGTCTCTGCTCCCAAGGGCTCCAAGCAACAGTAAACAGCTATGGATTTGCTAGTGCCCAATCCAGCAAGTACAAAGGACAACGCGGGTGCGACCGCAGCATCCTGCCGCCTCAGGGGCTCCTCAGGCCTCTTGCTGCTGCCGCCAGGTTCTTCCACGGCCGCAGGCCCGAGCCGGCCGCAACTCGCCCGCTATCCTCGCTGTCCCTCGGGCTGGCCTGCGTAGGAGCGCCGAGGAGCGCCGGGGCCAACCGCGGCCTACGCGCCCGCCGCCGCCCGGGAGAGGCTTCCCCGCTCAGCCCCGGCTCCTGAGGCGGCCCGGCGGGGCATGGGCCGGTTTAACGGCCGCAGCTGCTCAAGCGCCCAGCGCGGGCCTGCCAGCGGCGCGCGCCGTTGCCATGGCTCCCGGCCCCCCCTCCCCGGGCCGCGGGACCGGAAGCCCCTGCCGCGTGCCCTTTGAACCGGGAAGTCCTCGCGGAGGCTGGGGCGGACTCGGTTTGAATGAAATCCGGCTGATTCACGGTGGCCCGGGCCGAGGCGGCGCGGCCGGGGAGGGCTCCGTGCGGAGGTGAGGGCCGGGCGGGGCGCGTGGCCTTCTCACGGGGGCCCTCGGGGGCACGGCGCGGCTCCTGGGGGCTTCGCTGCGGCACGGGGCGGCCTCTGTGCGGCGGCGTTGGCGTTGGGGCCCGCGGGGAGCGGGCCCGAACGCCGGAAGGGGGGGAGGCGGGCGGCGGGGCCGGGCTGGGTCTGGTGGCCCCGGGGGGGTGGTTTTCTCTCTGCGGGGCACCGGCCTAAACGGGGAGCGCGCTGGGCGCCGCGGAGTTGGCGGTGCCCGCCCGTGTTTGTGCTGCTTGCCTCCGAAGAAAGTTTGGGCGCTTTGGAGCGGCGGCGGGGCCGTGCCCGGGCGGAACGAGGCGGCCGGGCCCGGGGAGCGGCGCGGGCGTGGGCCCTGCGGCCGGAGCGGGCCGCCCGGGCCTCGACGCTTCACGGGCCCGCGGCGCTCCGGCCTCCCTGCCTGTCCGGAACGGCCGCCGTGTTTCCCCTCCGTGGCGGCAGGCGGGGCGGGCGGGTGCGCAGTGGCCGGGGGCGGCCGCAGCCCGTGTCCCACCGCGGGGACCCGGCGGTGGTAGCGCCGCAGCCTGCGGAGCGCGGCGTTGCGGCCGGCCCCGGCTGCGGGCCGCTGGAGTGGTGGCGGGGGAGCGCGGGCAGAGCTGGCTGGGGGTGCGCCAGGGAGAAGGGATCTTTAATCTGTGACGGGAAAGACCAAGCAGGACTCAGTAGAAAAGAAGCGGTAATCACAGGTGACAGCGCCGTGCCCGGTGTGTAGCCGGCTGGCGCGCCGCTCTCCCGGGGGAGGTGGTGCCGCCGGTCCCGGGCAGGCAGCCGGCAGCGCTGCTGTATGGCCAGCCCGGCCCCGCAGCTGTGAGCCTTTCCGCTACGCTCGGGAAACCGGGAAAACGACCGGGATGGAGACGGACTTTCTAAAAAAAACTCGTACGCCAGCCTATCTGAAAGCTGTGTGTAGCTGTAAAGGTACCAGGCAAGCTGAAGGGCCTGTTGGGTTTATATTAATGGTAAAGCTTCCACCCTCTGTCAGTCCAAGGTGTACGGTATGTTTGGAATATAGGGAGTGCTCGAGGAAGAAGGCTCTGCTGAGGAGAGCACTGTCCATAAGCCTGTGTTACGGAAGCAAGGAAGAGACCTGTATTTGTGAAGAAATCCAGAAATGGGCTTGCAGATGAATTGCCTCTGTAGTGTGAGTTCGAGCAACTAGGTTTTGTCCATAACTTAATGGGAAAATTGTGTTCTGTCAGCTGTTATTACATGCGACATCAGGTATATTAATTTTCTGTGGGTAAGAAAATGAGAAGTTAAAAGCGTGCTTCAAAATTAACATTAAATAATACAAAAATAATAGTTTGTAAACTTTCTTGGAAGTGATTCAATCCTGGCAGGCATTATTGTAGTAGTAGCAACTACTATCTCCTAAACATCTAGGGTGATGGGAAAGGGCAGGTAGTTAGGATATGTTAAATAGAAAACCAGTGTGATGAGTACTTGCTGGAGCTGATTGCAGTGGACAGTTCCACAACAGTTGTGTGCCTGCTCGCCCTTCCACAGATTCTAGAGAAGCTCATTACTATTTTGTGGACTTCAGTGGTGGTATGATTTGTTAATGAATATTCTCTTATCTGTAAGTTTGGTATGAATGCACTTAAGTAGCTTTAGAGTAGTTTGCTTGGGTCTGGGTTACTTCAGTAGCTCCAGGTTTGCTGGGCTGGAAATCGGCATCCAAGAAGCTAACCTGCATACCTTCTAGCCCAGCTCAGGTCTAGGTGGTGCAGAAACATGGGGTTGACAGAGCTGAGCACATTATGGAAGCAAAATGGTCATATGTAGCTCTGGACTTGCACCACTGAAACTACATTCATTCATGGTATGGTTAACCTTTAGCTTTAATGAACAGATTACTGAAAACTGATGGTAATTATTTTCGTTCTCTTTTCACACAAAACATATAGGAAGATAGAATCCCCCCTGACACTGTCACATGTGAAGTCTCTGTTCTGGTGCAGATTTCTTTTAATTCGGTGTCTGGTGACTTTACCTGCAGTGAGTTTTTGTTTGCCTCTGTGAAATGGTGTTGGTCTGCAAGATGCAATTTCTCAATTAATTTACCTTCGTAGCTGTTTATCATCCCTAGTGAAGTTGAAATTGTTGTAGTGGCAGCAAAAACCTTACACCACTTACTTAGTTGCTGTTAATAAAATAGTTAATCTGTCTGCTCCCCATGGAACTTCTCAACAAGAGAACTGGAAGTTCTTATACAAAGCTTAGTATGCAGTCTCAGGTGGAGGAACTGAGTTATCAAAGATGGAATGATTTGCATGGTCACTCAGTGTACAAATTGCAAAGTGTGGAGTAAATTGCTGTCACCCGAGTCTAGCCTGATACTCTCTCCAGTAATAGGGCAGTTTAGTAGCCAGTGCTTTCTCTTCCATGTATGTTGAAGCTAATTTTGATTTTTAAATTTTTTTTCTTCCTAACTCAAAAGTTGTTAACCCAGGAGAACCCTCTTTCGTTGAGGGATTGCATCATGGAGCGATAATGCTAGATAAAAATAGTGCACTGTAGTGTGAAACTCGTGAGTCTCATGCAAAGAGGCACAGTAATTTAAAACTGTGTTTCAAGTTGATTTCAAAATACATGCTGAAACATGCCAAGTATAAGCACAGTAGCTATTGGTTTGTACCAGTGTGTGTGTATATATATATTTGTGCATAATGCATTTATATAATTTCATGCCTATATTACCTGAAGAAAAATGTTTTCATTATTAAAAGTCAGCATTTAAGTCCACATTTAAGTGACTTGAAAGTAGCAACCAACAACTGCATGGTGAACCGGAGCTTTCCAAATGGGCAACTCTTGCCAATTATTACAGTTACCTAGCAGTAGTATTATGAACAAATATTAGACATAGGTTAAGATATTTTGGGTTTCAGATCAGGTTTGAGATACTGTGTGTATACTTCCACTGCATTATTATTGACCACAATTTTTTTTTTTGAGACCAAGACAGTTAAAAGAAAATTACAATAATGGAAGTTCACGTTTTTAAAATACCATCCTGTGACCAAGATTTTTTAGCTGAGGTGTTTTAATCATGGACATACACAAGCAAAGAAGCTACTTAACTTCTTTTTTTCTTAAGCCATCAGTGACCGCATTGATCTCAATGATGAGTGCATGTCATGCAAATGCAGTGCACCAAAATGCAAGTTTATGATGATTATAAATGGCCTTCTGTAATTTTCTGGTATGGAACTATTTGATATGTGTGTTCGCTTCCTTAAAGATTAAGTTTAAATGGAGACTGTTAACTCTTCCTTGCAGACAGAAGGAAATACTATCAAAATACATTTCACTGACTTTGGAAGGAAAGGAGGAGAGATTTATTGTGGACCGTTTGTTTACTTTTCTTTCGGTTTTGTGTGTGTCTCTGTATGTAGGGGAGAAAACAACAGGTAAGTGTGTAATCAAAACTAGCCTTTTGCACTTTGCAGCAGAGGGGAAAAATTCTCAACTATAGGTTACCATGTTGTGTGCTTCCTCCAGGGAACTGACCAAGCTCACAGAGATCTGTTTTCTTCAATGACCTTGTAAGGAGTGAGGAAGAGAATGCAAGATCCTTGGGTGGCCAGCTGACTAAAAGCGAATTGGGTTGTAACTCTGGAGCCCACTTGTGAGCTGGTTGCAGTTCTATTGCAGCCTGTGCTAACGTAACTGCTGGCTGTTGTGGTCCTGTCTCATCTGATCTCTCCTGGATTGTTTCCTTGTGCAAAGCTGGCAGAAATGCAGGAACTTGTTTTCTGACTTGTTAGTGGAAATCCACCGCAGCGTGTCAGCACTGAGAAACTCTGACTTGTTCTCTATCCTCTTAACTTTCTAGGAAGTTTAACACATCTTCCTTTCCTCTTGTACTTCTTGAGATATGGTTTAGAACAGCCTCGTTAAGTTACCTCAGTTGCTAAACAACACAAAACCAAAAAACCAACCCCAAACCCCAAAGACCTTCTTTGGGCAGCTTTAGCCTAAAGAGTGACTTAAAATAAATGCCTTCTGGAGTCGAGGTTAGCATTAGAAGCAATCAGCTCTCCCAAGACCTTTTTCTGTTTTGCCAAGAGAACTGTTTCTGAGATGCTGTGTGAACCCTTTGAGAAGTGAACAGGGTTAAACCCAATGGTTTTGTTAGCCTATCAGTTTACTGCAAGGCTGCACAAATGGCTGTCCTGGCAGTACTGAGAAAGCAGCATCAAGTTGGTAAGCAGCAGCA
Organism: Falco cherrug; assembly: GCF_023634085.1. Taxonomy (NCBI): domain Eukaryota; kingdom Metazoa; phylum Chordata; class Aves; order Falconiformes; family Falconidae; genus Falco; species Falco cherrug. The sequence continues at coordinate 24,689,877 of NC_073704.1, read as the reverse complement.
GCAGCTTCCCCACAGCTCCTTATGTTAACATTGACATCGAAAAAAACATCTTATCAAATCATGGCCACAGATCTGTTTTAAAACACTGCACTCACTACAAATGATTGAGTGATGCAATTAGTGGGCAGTGTTCTCTGGGAGGAGAACATGACTTTTAACTCCTAAACTGAATACGACACAGCCTTTCTCAGCCTGAATTCAGGTAAACCTAAAGGCCTCTGTGACTTTCCCAGTCATGCCAACTGCTCTTGCAGAAATAACAGGAAAACTATCTATACCTGCAGACTGCTCTTCACCTTTGTGCTTAGGTCATTTTAGCTATGACAGAATCTTCTAAAATAGTAATAAAGGACCATTTATTATTTATCAAGAACAGGTTATTGAAGTACCTTACTCTTCCATGTAATTTTGACGAACTTGGAAAATTTTTCAGTGTTACAGATACCTAGGCAAGACATGGCATGTACCACTTCTAGGCGTTATATGGTACAAGCAGCAAAAAAACAAACGCAGGCATGCTTTGGGTTATTCTTCAGTGGTACTTTGTCCACTTGTAGGTCCTTGATGTAACCCTTCTTTTTACATGTGCTACTGTTTCTAAATTTTACTGGTGGTTTTTTTTGCCTTTTGCCTCCTTTCTATTTCCTTCTATAGGAAAGAGACCTACTGGCATCATCTTTATAGTGAAAAAGTGAGAGCGGCTGCTGAGTTTGTTCTGTGATCGCCTCTTGCAGACCACCAGGTTAGAAATGTGTATTTGCTTTATTTGTAAATGCTAAAGTTATCTTAATTAAGGTCTAAAAGTTTTGCTCAAGATGTTTTAAGGTTTACAAAAGCATTATTTCATAAATGGGATTTATGGTTGAAATAATATTTGGGCACAGTGGATTAACAAAAATTAAAATTTGTTTTAATTTGCATAGCTAAACGAAATTCTTCAGATGCTTATAGAGAGTAAACAAATATGTTTAGATCTAAATATACTATAACCTACTAAAACGCCTTCAGTTACAAATAAGAAAGAAAAGCATTAATTGCCAAAACTCTAACCAGAGTCAAGCCACAGAGCTAGTGAAAAAATTTACAGCGCATCTAGACTGTTTTTTGGGAGAAATTCCGCTCTGTTCTGCTTACTGTCTTGAGAATCTGAACATGTTCAGGTCAGTGACTTGTCTGCGGTTGTTAGGTAGGAAATGTTACATCCCTCCAGTTCTGTAAGACAATGAGATTTTGTCGTTTCAAAACCTGGAAAGTTATGCTGATAAATAGTTTGTGTAACTAATTAGTCTAATCCAAATATAAACCAGCAAAATATGCTTCTGTAAGTGATGTACTATTCTGTTGGGTTAGAAACTGGAATAAATTATGTGAATAAAATATTAATGAACTAGGAATAACTATTGCTTTTCACTTGCTAAAGTGAAATGTAAATAGGTGTAAGATTCATTATTCAATGTTATTTCTTAAATGTACATAGGTAATACACTTCGTAAGCTTATGGAAGTTGATGCAGTTGTAGGAAAGACCAGTTTTATGGTTACCAGTTGTAGAGACTAAGAGTTTCTTAAAATAGATGTACAACCATGATTGATTAAAATCATAATTTTAGTAGTTTAAGTCTACTTTTCAGCTACTCTTCAGCCCTCATTAATGTCATGAAAGATGATTCATTGCGGGTTTCAATGGAGGAGTATCTACCACAGAGGGTAAAATGAAATGTAGTTGGCATTAATTTGTGCTCGTGACTGTTTTGTTGAAGCCATTTACCATGTGCTTACATAATAGCTTTAAACAGCAACTTAACCTTTCCATGGAAATCCTACAACTTAATTTGGAATTTATTGTAGTGCAGAATAGAAAAGTATGTACACTTTGTGTGCAGCTTTTGCCTGTAATAGAGGCTTGGTTTCAATGACTGTCTGAAAAGAAAAGCATAACCACTGACCCTTTAATAAACTCCTTTTTATTTCATATAGTGCCAAAGTAGCTTTAAGAAAGTACTGTTAGTTGAAACTGCAGTTGTTGGTTTTGCATGTTCTATAAAATCAAGGGAGTGAATCAAATGAAGCTAATAGTTTGCTAGTGTATTAAACTAGGGAAGTGAAATAAGCAAATAGAGCAAGTGTTGTTGATGCATGTCTTGGATATTGTTGCTTGAAATAAGTGAAATTCCATGCACGATCAAAAAAGGTGTTAGATAATCTTGTCTAGTGGTAGGTTCAAGTGCTGCCTCTTTGTGTGTTAACAGGAGGCTTAAACTCTTTGTTTTAAACTTAAACTGAAATAAAGCTTGTTAGTATCTAGGCAGTAAAAATATTAGCACATTTCAGAAGGAATGAGATGTTCACCGTCAACATAAAGGCTTTTTTATTTTTAATGTACAAAACAGATTTATTTTTCATTATAAATTCAAATATCTTTTCATAATTAATTTTAAAAGAAGGTTCTTGAATTAGTATTGTTAATGCAGTCTATTGAAATTATGTAAATAATTCTCTTATGTGTAATCTAACATCCATTTGGAGGATGAATGTATTTTGGAAATACCATTACTTGCTGTTCTCAATTGCTCTTATATCACCTGAACAGGCTTTGTTGTTGTATTAAAGCTTGTGCAATTAAGATCATGGTTTCGAATGTTTTACTTTGTATCTTCTATTTCACAAATAAGTCATGAAAACTTACTAATTTCTGTAAGCCTTGGAAATTGCTTGATTTGCTTTGTAAAAGGTAATATTCAGTAGTTTTTGTTTATACAACAAATCTCAGTGATAAAATAAAGCTAAGACACTGAAAAAAACCAAGCAAGCAAGATAAAAGTCTGTTACAGCTGGGACAGAACCTTACTTAGCTATCCACAGTTAATTAGTAGATTGCTTTTCAACAAAAGAAAGTGAATAAACTGCAGATAAACATCAGTGTAATCTTTTTTATTTGGGCACCTTAACAATTATTCCTGGAGATCACTCCTTTGAAAGTTAGAAGATAGAAAACTTTTGAGGTTTTGTTTTTTTAAGTTTTAATTTTTTGTGGTTTTTTTGTAGTTTTGTTTTTGGCTTGGTGTGTTTTGTTTGCTTGGCTTTTTTTTTTTTCAAGTAAAGGGTTACATTGATTGGAAGAATCTTGCACTGAAGCAATGGCACACGCAACACTGGAAATGTATTAAATGCCTGTACTGTCACTAGTGTTCTAAGTATATACACATTAAGTGTTTACTTTACAGTATTTCTTTTAGTATAATGAGTTCATTAAAAAAAAGCTTTTGATGCTAATTCAGAGATCCATAATCTGCTCAGTGTCTTTCACATGTAGTTTTGATGATAACTGACAAGCAGTAAGTTAATTAGCGCAGAACTTACTAATGAGGATGCTAAAATCCTTACTTTCACATTTTTATTGATACTTTTTAAACAAATTGGAGTAAACTTCATTGTATACCTAATAAGTTTTAGTCGCTTCCTGGATGTAGGTGCTGTTCTTGGGCAACAAAAATCTCCCAGTTAATTGAATGATAGGAAAGTTTTGAAAAGTTTGACAAGAGTGCTCATCTTCAGAAATGGGGATAACCCAAAACCAAAGCAATAAAACAAAGTCTGTTAATTAGCATGGAAGACAGCTTCTTGAATTAATATGTGGTGTTAATTAACAGGAAGTCTGATGTTGTGTTGTAATTACCACCAATATTTTTGACATACTGAGTGACTGAAGGTGAATTATATAGATAGCAATTGAGTAAACACTTCAGAGCTTGGGAACATTTTTCCTTTTGTTTCTGTTTTCCTAGAAATAATGGATAGACTTCTGCGACTTGGAGGAGGTATGCCTGGGCTGGGACAGGTTAGTATGTATATAACTTGTCAGTATCTTCTCTTTAATATTAAACAGTTCTAGAATATTCCTTTTATTATAGTTAAAAACAGCATCAAAAAAGAGAGTTCATAGTAATAATCTCTGATTCTAGAGATGCTATATAAGTTTATGCAAATCATTGTTGCAGCCTGACTGTTTGTTGTCAATATGAACTCTTGTGTTGCCACTGAGTTTACAGAATGTTTAGAAACTTTTCATTTGGTGTCTGAACATTTTAAGGTTTGGATTGAAAAGCAACGGAAACACAGAATAAAATCCAAAAATCAATTTTGAATAATACGAGTTTTCAGAACATGGAGATTGCTCTAAATGGGTGAGCGTACCCACCTGCTCCTTCATAAATGAAATGTTCCAGTCCTTGGATCACATTGCAATGGACATTATAAGGTCCTGAAGTATATGTAAATTTCAGGAGGTAGTTGAGTTGAATTTGTCACTTGCAGGTAGTTCTAGCACCTGTAATTGTGTATTTTGCTTTCTCATGTTCACTGTTGTCCTCACTTCTGTAACTCTGCTCACAGCAAAAAGGCCTCCCTGGTAGCTGTCCTGTTGCAGTGGGAGACCTACACACATTGTATGGCCTCTCCTACCACTAGAGCAAATCCTAGTGCTTTTTTCCTTGGCCAAGTGGTGTGGCCAGCAGTCTTCAAAAATAAAACCAAGCTGATCTTACTACGTTGTGCTGATTACTGTGGACACAAGGGGGGAAAAAATAATTGGGAACTTCTTTGTCTGAGGCTTGTAGGAAGGATTATTTCCTTAAGGAAATGGCTCCAGTGTAATTTCCTTTGCAGTCTTGGCTGGCTGCAGTAGCTGGCCTTTCTCTGCTTTCCTCATCTGTCTCTGGGGCTCTGTTCTAAATTGAGAATCCAGACTCTTGTTCTTCTGGAGAAACAAGTTCTGTTTGTCTCGGGCTTCATGAGGTGTGCAAGTTTGCTTCTGGGACGACTGAAGTTGCTAAACACACAGCTTCCTTTAGTTCGTTGTAGTGTGCTTGCGTCCAGTATTACTGAGAAAGGAGTGGTTTAATACTGAAGCATTTGGTGAAATATTCCAGGCTGATTTACAGCCTCTAGGTGTTTTGCCAAATAAGCTGTAACTTTTGGTGTATGATTTTTTTCCTTTTTATAGCTAAAATTCTATTCACGCTCTCTTAGTGAATCTTCAAGCAGCCCTCAGTTATTTTTAGTTTCACTTTCTTAAACAGTTATTTCTCTTCTTCCCCTGAGCTGCCAGCCTGCTTCATGACTCTTCATTTTTTAACATCTGCGCAGTCTAATCACTCAAGCTTTCACTTCTTAGTCCTCTCTGAACTTGACGCATATCAAAGCTGTTTTTCAAATTTACAGTTAACTCTCTCTGCTTTCTGAATTTCTCAGCTTTAACTTAAAGCTTGCTAGAAAATTGTGGCAGACAATAGAACATAACATTCAGAAGCAGCTTGCTGAACTTCTCTGGCAGCTTTGGCCTGCAAAGCTGCTTTGTGTTTGTTTAAATATGGAATTGTCTCTTAAATGAATTGATGAATATGTGTTGGATTTAAAAAAAAGGCAGAAAACTGAATTGCTCTTTATGCAAGTTGCTGCTTGCATTGGATATCTTGACTACTTTTGTAGCCTTTTGGTTTAATGAATCAATAGGAAGGCTTTTCAAAAAGAGTAATTTTATGTTCCCTAACATACGGTGTTACAATGGGCCTTGAAAGATCACTTTGTTCTGGATATCGATTGGTTGATAATGGAGTGTGAGGGATATTCCAGAGTGAATCAGATGGCTTTGAGGTAGAAGGAGGAAGTTGGGTGTTTCTTGGACATACTCTGTCCCACTGGAAAGTAAACAAAGTTATTGCCATTTGTTTGAACTAGAGTGTTTTAACCAACTGCACAAAGCTTTTTACTTTTCATATTGCTGTGTTACAGTTGTTCTGTCTTTGGAGGTTTTACGTTTAAGGTTGAACATAATAAAAACATCTGTTGAATGAGTCATTCTTGCTAACATAAGAATCATCTGTCTATAGTCTTGTAGAAAAAGAGAAGCATTTTCAAAATAATTTTATAACAGAATGTGGGGATTTTTTTTTCCTGTAGCTAAGGGTTTGTTTAGTAAGAGGACTGCATCACATAAGGTCTGCTAACAGTCTGTCTGATTTAACATCAGCAGAGGGCTACGAAGATGATTAGGGGGCTGGAGCATCTCCCTGCTGAGGAAAGGCTGAGGGAGCTGGGCCTGTTCAGTCTGGAGAAGAGAAGATGAGAGGGGATCTTATCAATGTAAACAAGCATCTTAAGGGCTAGTGTCAGGAGCATGGGGCCAGGCTCTTTCCAGTGGTGCCAAGCAACAGGACAAGAGGAAATGGACACCGTTCCATCTGGATATGAGGAAGAACTTCTTTACCTCAGGGGTGACAGAGCACTGGAACAGGCTGCCCAGAGAGGCTGTGGAGTCTCCTGCTCTGGAGACGCTCAAAACCTGCCTGGACACAAATCTGCAGCCTGCTGCAGGTGAACTTGCTTTATCAGGGGGTTGGACTAGGTGGTCTCCAGAGGTCCCTTCCAACCCTGATCATTCTGTAATGTTATGTTCAAGTAACAGCAAATGAGTTCCTGTTGGATCTCTGCCATGGAATTCTTTCTCATTGGCTTGCCTTGGCTTCTTCAACAGCAGTTACTCTGCTCTTTCCCCTTGGTAAAACCACCTCTTCTGATCATTATCTTGTTTATGTTCTTAATTTCCAAACTCAAATGTGTTGTCCCAAGTCCTCTTTGGATTCATGTTTTTACAATTTTAATTTCAAGTCTTTTGGTGTCTTGTATTCCACTTGAAAACTGCTTTCAGTGAATTTGTGTTTCTTCACTTTTCTTACTGCTTGCTCCATCAGCATGCTGCTGAGTGGCTGATTGGCCTTCAATGTTGAATTGTCAGAGGTGGTCAGTGCTAAATTCCATTGACGTTAAGCCTGTCTTCATATGGCTAATGAACTCTTTAAGGAGTTGATCTTTAATATTTCAACAATAAAAATTCCCTCCAGTGACCTGTGGCTCAAATTTTGAGCCTTTGTCTATCTAAAACTAAAAGAGAGGAAAAGGACTGTCTTCCTGGGCAGCAGGTGGACAGGAGAGGAGGAAGAGGATCTGATAGCTTTTGGCATCGCGTAAGCCGTGCACAGTATTTTCTGGCCATGAACTTGGTCATTAAGTTTGTATTGTTTGTATGGGAAGGTACCTGTGTTTAGTTTTGACCTTGATACTGTAAATAAGACCTTCTTTGCAACACTGCTTCATGCGGAAATCATTTGTCTTACATGCCTGATATAGTAGGCATTTGAATTTCTGCTCTTATGGTATACACATAAGGAAGAATGAGAGACTGAAGATTTTTTTTTTAAAAAAAAAAAGATGCAGGGGAACGGTTATAGTTTGAAAGTGTTGTGATGTCTCAAAATGTGTATTATTTTAATTTCCCTTCTGTAGTTCATAGGAGTTTGGATTTTGTCAATGCTCTGGTTTTTCTTCTCTTGTGTGGTCTCCTCTCTTCCTCCTCCTGCCCCTTGTTGTGTTGGATTTTTCTAGTTAGTAGCTTTCCTGGTTCATTCTTGTCCATCTCTCCCTGTTCACCCCCCTGGAATACTGCCTGCCGCAGAATTTCACTAGTGATTTAGTACTTCATTTTGCATTGTACATTTGCTGCAGACAACATAACAGGCTTTGTGAGGTGCGTAAAAGCATTCTACTTTTGTGGCAGGCAGGAATTTGGAGCAACACTCCTCTTCATTTTGTATGCTGAACTATTGTTTGCTAGTGAACTCGGTTCCACATATGCCTCTATTAGGCAATCCTACTGGATACTATTTAAGAATGTGAGCAAATTAAATGCTTTTTTAGCAGAGCTCTCTCCCCAGCACTTCCAGAACAGTAATCAAAGCTGTATGAGTTCTTGTCCATGCTAACACATCCTGTCTTATTTTTCTGAATCCAGATGTGATAGGAAGCAGTGAAATAATGATGCTTTTAAAATGGTGTTGAAATAATTTTTCATTGCTTGATGGATTTTTTAAATGTTCATTTACATTGCTGTGTTGGTGCAGACAACTGTTCTAGTGCAATAAATGGAAAATAGAACTGATCCTGTATTTCTGAATTAACATATTTGATGGCAGAGGGGAAGGAGAAAAAAAATCCAAATGGGAAGGGATGGAGAGACAGAGAAGTGACCTGTGTCTTAAAAGGAGTATTTACACCTTGACTTGGAATATAGAAAATACAAATGCAGAAAACTATTTTATTTGAATAATGGACTTGCCAATTAGCCATCAAGTGCTTCCATCTGTGAAATAGTTGATCAGATGGGTTAGCTGGGATGTTTCCAGATTAGGGCATTGTAAATGGCACTTGAAAACTGTCACTTTGATTATGAGGTTTCAAGCATTGCACTGCTTGATGTTGTGGAACCTTTTTCCCCCATATTATCATGGGTTTTTAGAACAAGCTGATCCCATTTACTAAATCTATGGCACTGTGGGAACTTGAGAGACCTGCCACTGATCCAAAGTTCTGTTTCATCTGTTGATCTAGCCAGGATGGTTATTAAAGAGCACTACTGGCTCAGTATTCTGTGGGGCTTCAGAATAAGAAGGGTCAGGTTCAGTATAGATCATTCCCAACTAACAATTAAATGCAAGTTTTGTTGAGTTACTTCATTAAGCTGAGGGGTCCCTTGAAGTAGATGTTCTAGCTGGCTAATCTACATCCGAGGATTCCCTATGTAAAAAACCAAAACAAACCTCAACAAAACCCCTCAAAAACAAAACAAACCCAGACACACACCTTTATCCACTACCACCACCATGACCCACCCACCCCCACCCCCCTCCCCCCCAAAAAAACCCCAAAAAACCAAACCCAACCCCAAAAACAACCAGAAAAAAACCCCAATACTGTAAAATCTTATTGAAAATTGTTTTGGTTAATTGATTCTTGAAACTGGCTGGGTTTTAGTTTGAAGGGTGCAAATGTGTTGTTTAACACAATGGAAGTGCTTTTTCCTTTGGAAGGCTGTGGAGTGTTTTGGTATCTTGGTGTCTGTTGCACCTGCATGACTTTTTCCTTCCTGTGTCTCCTGATGTATATGCTTTATGTGGCTGGAAGTCTGGTGATACACTATTGTTAGCTTCTCATGCGTATTTGAAGCTTCAGATGCTCCTTTTGAGAATACTCTGCCAGGAGAATAAATCTGAATTTTAGCTCCTTAAAATTGTGCATAATTTTTGTGCTCTTTGTTCTGAGACATTTTCCAGCAAAGTTCTCAAGTACTGAGAATGCTAGTATTTCTAAAATTCCAATATACCTCCCAGTAGGTAAGATGGTGTACAATTTAGGTGGGTTATTCCAGTTCTACTTTCCCCCCAGAGGCTATCAACCCATTTAAAGAGCAGAAAAACTTTCTCAGTGACATTTTTCATCCATTGAAAACATCCAACATCAGCTCCCATAAAAAGTTCAAAAGACTTTATTTATTGCCTGAGTTATCTCCTGTAGAAAGTCTGTGTCACTTTATATAGCCAAAATAGATGATTTTGTTTTAAGAAGCAAAAACCACCTTAGATATGGTAAATTGTGCTTGTTTACTTTCATTGTCTGGGATAAGTATTTTACGGCATTGGTTGGTGTTTTAATACAGGACTGTTCAGCTGATGGCTTCATATCAAATATAGGGCACCAGTATGGCCTGGGCCTGCTTACGCTGGAGATGGTGATAGCTCCATGGGTAGCACAGGCTTATTTGAAAGTTGTTGGGAGTTGCTAGAGGCTGGGTATAGTTTTCCTACATTTGAAACACAGTTGAGTGATTGTAATGTGATTTATATCCAAAAGTGCTAATGGGAGATGGAGGGAGAAACATGCTAGAAATTGTCATGTGACTGTACTTATAACACAAAGTATGCACTGTGTTCTAAAAGCTGCTTTAAAGTAAGGTGGGCTGTGCTACAGTCATATCTTAGGTATTAATCGAAAACAAACATAAAACTAAAAATAACCTGCCCCTGATAAGGACATTATCAGTTTCCTTTGATACACTGTTTTCCTATAAACTCTGGAGACCATTTTTAGCAGCCTCCTCTTGGCCTCGGATCTTAAACTTCCTTATTTCTAATAATTAGGCAATTAGCTTCTCTCTTCTCAATTTAATTGCCAGTGTAGTCCAGCCAACTTTCCCCAGAAGAGACAAAGGAGCTTGGACAAGGAAATGAGTGTAGCCATAATGAGGAAGAACAGGGGGGAAAAAAGACTAAACAAGAGCAGACATCTTTGTGCCTTCTGCATTACACCTCTTCACTTGTAATGATCCTTTCTGTAAGCAGGAGACAGCCTCCCCTTACAGCGATTGGTTTATTTCTCTTGGAAATTGTTTCTTCTTTCTGAAATCCCATGCTATTGAGTATGAAGTTGCAGGGCTACTATGCAGCACCTTTGAACAAAGGCCTCTGTGTTCTTCCTGCTGTGTAGAATAGTCCCCTTCAGATTTTCCTGAAAGTTTGAAGTTGTGTTCTTGCGGGGGGCGGGCGCTGCTGTTGTGGGGTTTTTTTTCGTTCGTTTCTTCAGAGTGTTAGGACAACAAACCTTCCTACATACTGCCACTGAGTCTCCCAGTTCACCTGCTTGGGTTCAGAGGACCAGCTCGTCACAACAGAGACCTATCTACCTATAGAACCCAGTGCATTCTTTCACATATTGAGTAATTCCCTTAACTGCTCTGCTGCACAGGGTGTACTTTAGGGTGACCTCAGACAGCACCTGCTGAAGGCTACCTTGCTCTCTTGGCAGAACTGTGTCTAGAATAAGGTAATTAAAAATCTGCATTAGAGCAAGACTTCTGGAGGCAGACAAAATCTACAAATGCCAACTCATTATCTGCTTTGAGGCTCTCATTTATAAATCCCAATACCTTCTGTAATGGTGATGGGAATAACCTGTTATCTATTCCTGGCTTCATTCTGGGGTGAAACTGACCGTTGTATTTCTTTTTTTCCAGTAGCTTGAGGTTGTGAAAAATAGTAGTTCTTTTCAAAAACATGTCTGATGTTACTGAGGATTTGTTTTATGTCCCTGATCTTACGGCTTTTTGCTCACTGTAACGCTGTCACAGAATCATAGAATTGTTTGGGTTGGAAGGGACCTTTAAAAGTCATCTAGTCCAGATTGTCCTTATGCTTGATAATAAGGAATATTAACTGCAGTGATGCAGCATACTTTCTGTTGCTTTTTTGTGTCTCAATGAATTTGTGGATTGTATGGGGTAAAGAGAGAGGAAGCACTAGAACCAGGAAAGATTAAACTTAAGTGGCTGTTTCATGCAGCAGTTGTTTGGAATGCTGCAGAAAGTCGTGACTATTGCAAATTACATATATCATCTTGATGCACATAATTTTATATCATGAATGCATGTTGATATTGGGTAATAAATACTTATTTCTAATACAAATTAGACAAGTAGAATGTCTTTCTGTGAAGTACATTGTAGTAAAATTAAGCTTATCTAACCGTAAAATAAATGCAACTAGCATCATTTGATGCCAAATCTTGGTAAATACTTTTTTTTTCTTAGTAAGTTTTAAGTCTCAGTCTTGAAGAATGGTTTTCAATGGTAGTATTGGAAAACAGGAGTGCTTTTTTTTTTTGTAAAAGACCTAATTGCCCCAAATTTTCAAAATTTTAAGGTGAGCAAAATGTTACATTCTACAGGTGTATGAGGCATTGTGCATATGCCCACATTAGTAGGTTACTATACCTCTTCCATGAACTGTTAGTGCAAAAGAGATTGCCAACAGATGGATAGGGTGGAAACATAAGCTAAACTTTGGTGGTTTCCTTTCTTTCTTTTTTTTCTTTGTTCAACTAAATTCTGGCCAGGTTCTCTTCAGAGTCTCCCAGTGAACTAGAGATTATTTTTGTTTGAAGTTTTGCTTAACTTAAAAAAACCCGAAACCCACAGAAACAAAAAACCTAAAGAAACAAAAATGGTAAGTAGTGAAGTTTTGACTCTTCACTGAAGAGTTGTTTGCCAACTGGTGTTCCCAACCCATTTAACCAACTACTCAAAGCCATGCAAAATTCTGTGTTCTGTAATTTTGGTTTTTGAAAAGGAGAGGAGATGGGAAATGTTATTTATTTCATGTCCATCTATATTACTGTTTGTGGAGTTCTGTTGTAAATGTGAACCTGGATAAACTTTTTTTAGGAGACAGGATTTTGTAAAATGTACTGAGGCAGGTTTTTATGTAGCCTGTTGAGGGTTTTTTTGCAGATACTTTTAATTTAAAGTAGGAATTGATGCCATAATGTTTCCCTAGTAGCCTTACTCCATTTTGGAGTCTGAGACTAAACATATTACTACAATTTTTATTTCATCTGACATATGGTGTAACAAGACAATGTGATCCTTTCAGAAATCTAGGCTGTTTGTTGAGACTTATGGTATTTTGTGGTCTGTTATGTATGCTTGATTATAATTGGTATAAAAATGGGCTTAAACGTATAAACTGTTTAGACATAATGCTAGCTTCAAAATATAATCCTGTTGATGTGGAGCTAACTGTAAAATTGTATGTGCACTGGCTTGAAAACTGCAATAAAATTTCAAATTGCTACTAATTAGTGTGTGATTCACAGTGCAAAGTAATATTTTTCCCTTTTTATGAAATCTGTGATTTTTTTCAATTTTTTTAATGAACTGCATGATTTTCTCTGTCATGACTGATCACATTAACTTCCTGTACTGTGGAAAATGCAATACATGGCTTCTGGTGCTTGTCATTACCATGTTGCTAGAACCATTGAGATCTGGGAATATGGCTTACTCCCTTTCCCACTCCCACTGATGAAATAAGAGTTGGTGTTTTCCATGAGTGTATCGTTTCAGCACAGGAAAAATTGCTCCACAGTCACAATTTTGTTTTGTTTTTAGCCTTGGCAATGTGTAAAAAGCACTGTGCCAATCTAAGAAATCTTCTATTCTTTATGTCAATATATTATCAGGTTATACCACTTACTGACAAAGGGTAAGTAGAGGAGAGCAGTGGTACTCTGAACTTGTAAGGTCTTTTTATAATCACCAGCACCTCTGCACACTTGCTTGAGTTTGTGTCCTCTCTGCAGGTTGTATTCTGTAATTTTTTTTCCCCCTCTCACCAAGCTATATGCTGTTGGATTTGTCTCCACAAAGTAGTATTTTTAAGCTCCCTTTAAGTGCCTGATCTTTCTAAATGTCCTATAGTATTGTAAATTATTATATTGCAATGACTGTCGTTGCATTTATACCCCATTTGCCTTTCTCCCCTGCCCCCCCCCCCCCCCCCCCCCCCCCCCCCCCCGTAAATGTGTTGATTATCTAAAGTGCTGTTTTGGAGGAGGTAGAGAAGGGAAGAAAAAGGGAGGGGAATACATTTTAAAAATAAAAAATAATGCAAGTGTTTTCTGTCTTGTTCTTTTTAGTTAATCTTTCTCAATTGTCTTTAAACACAACAGCTGAAAATATGTACTGAAAGGGTTAAGTCGGCATGAAAGAATTCATTTCCACTTTAATGACCTAGCCTTGCTGGGTTAGGACGATGGGGAACATGCTTCTGACTTGTACTCCTATTGCCAATTAACACCTCCTATAACAGGTTGCCTCAGCTAGTCATTGAAGCAGAGGCAGTAGAAATAGTTTACATGCAGCTTGTTTTTCACACTAGTTGTTTAATACTCACAAAATTAAACTATTAAAAGGTTCTTTCTTACCTTACTGGGAAAGAAATAAACACTATTGCAGTCAGTGTTTGCTTGTGTGTCCTATGTTCCCATTTAAATTATTTCAATTGCAAAAATGAAAAGTGGTAATGATTGTAGCACTTATCTTTTATACAGAAATACGTTGTTTGGTGCAATAAAGCTAAGATTTGCTCTACCACACTTTAGTTCATTGCCTTTTTTTATTACAGTTGCTACTGCAAAACTGAGTTTCTTTGTTGAAACAGCTATGATTTCAAAAATCATGTTTTGTGTTATAAGCCTGACACCAGAGCAGTGTTTAAGATCCATTTAAACAATAAAAGTGTATCCATTTGTGGAATATTTCTCAGTTGCTTGTGAAATTAGTCGAGTCCACTTTCTATACGTATTTGAATAAATGTAAAATAGTACAAATGAAGAGCAGTGCTCTAAAATGACACTTTAGTTCACATTTAATCAGCAGGTATTTTAATAACATAATAAAATTGGCTAAATAATTGATACCAGTTCACACTAAGAGAAAGGTGGAGTAATATACCTAAAAGTGTTAACAAATTTGCTAAAAGGCCTGAGTAGATAACACTTCAAGGTGTTAGTTTTTATCCTGTTAGAATGGCAAATGCCTTTAACACTTCGTCAACAAGGGCTGCCCAGGTAAAGGGCTGCTTTGTATCTTGGATCATCTCTCTAACTGCAACAGAAGTAATATCATGCATAATTTAATATCACAATGTTTTCTTCCGTTCATAACTTGAATGGGATTTTTCTACTACAAGTCTTACTGAAAAAAATCAAGCAAAAAAAAATGTATTTTAATAATGGTAACTTAATTTTCTCGATTAATGAAATAGAGATTCAGCCATTCAAAACAAAAAAAGTGGTTGGGTTATTACGAGATGGCTGGCCATGAGGCAGCTCATTTCACTGACTGACAGCATGTATAGTTGATTCAGATGAAATGTCAGTTTTCAGGAAGTAGCACAATAACAGTATTTTTTAGAACAGTTTTTGAATGTTCATGATTACTGGATCCCGCTTACGCAGGAATGTTTGGGAAAAAATGTTCAGTTTCCCAATCCCATTTTTCTCCAGTTCCCTAAGAAATGATTCAATAAAGCCGTGGGCAGGCAGAACGGAGGCAGTATTCACTGCTCGGCAGCAAGATGGACAGTCTTAGAAACCTCTGTGCAGTGGGAGAACTGTCTGACCTTCTTTGAATACCATAATGTAACCAAAAATACCAGCATATCTTTTGCATTGCAGATACAAATGCTTTCTTCTTTGGGTTTCTGACACCAGTTAATTTAATTTGGTACTCTGCTTCATGAGGATGGTGTTCCTTTGTTAAAGTTGGCAGGCACTGAAGTTTATGAACAGTGATAATAGCACATGCTGTGGAGGGTCAGTGTAAAATACTTTGCCTCCATGTAGAGATTAGCTAATAAAGTCTTTCTTCCTCTTTGCTTCATGAAAGAAATGCATAAAGTTCTGTGGAAGACTAGCAGAAACAGGCCAAAGAAATCCCCAAACATGTAACCCCATAGCTCCCACATACTGTGTAACTAGCACGCAGGAGCTGCGGCTGCCACTGCAAGGCTCTGTTAAGTTGTCTGTCATTTATGAAAAAGGAGGTGGTCAGAGATGGAGGTAAACTGGGTCCACTTTCCCAATGTCTTTTTTCAAATGGTGTTGTATAAAGTTGCCAAGTAAACTACTTGGAAGACACAAGATTTATTCTGTTGGTTTTACCTGTTAAATCTTCAAAAGTTTTAGGTTAAGGATTTGGTAAACTTTGAGTTTATAGTTTTCTGTAGAAAGATAAGTGTGTGCCTATAGTATTTTATAGTATATTTTAATAGTATTTTATAGTATTTTATCTCTGGTAGAAAAATAACATGAACCTAAATCAGTTGTGGATGTAGATTCTGGACAGGCTTTGACTTATGGATCCTTTTCTCCTCAAAACTCCTGAATTGGTACATCAGAATAATTTCAGAACTCTTGAGCAGTTCATTCTAATCCATGTTCAAAACAAAGGAAGGAATTTTAGCATGAGAATTAATACACATAATTGGTACAGTGCAATGACTTGTTTCTTTTTCTCATAATTTAGCTAGTAATTATAACCTATAAGGAGAACAGAGCAGACTGATAGGAGATGGTGAGATCTTCATGGAAGAAGTATCCGTGACTGAGGAGATACTTAGTATGTGCTGTATTTTATAGGAAGACTGAGAATTAATAAACCTATGCTATATTTGCATTGTTTACTGCCATTTGCTAGTATTTAAGAGTTCAGGTAAATTGATTAAACTGTGTTAAAAGTTAAAGATAATCTTTAATATTTTTACTGTCTCGGGCATGTGCTTAAACAATGAAGTTTGCAGCTAGTATCTTCTAATGCTCTAGTGTAGTCATACATATATATTTAAACTTGCATTTAGTATGCAAAATTATTCACGGTGAATACTTTGGCTTTAAAAAAAAAAGATGCTAAGCAAGTTGGTTTACACCAATGAAGCATTCCTTTCTGAATTAACATTTCCTATGAAACAATGAAAATGACTTGTTGGCTATGGGTCCTGGCAGCTGGCAGGAGAACTTTAATATAAGTTTTGAAAACAGAGACTGCTTTATCTTATAGAATGCCTAAGAGATTGATAAAGTATAATATTAAATATTCCATCTTCTGGACCGTCATAAAGGTAAATGAGCATTTGAAAGCTCCAAGAAATATAGAAATAATAAAAGGAAAGATTAGCAATGAGTACGGTAGGGTAACACCCTGCTTTAGTTCCTACTTTTGCTTAAACTAAAGGTAATTTAGTTGCATTGTTAGAGAAACAAAATGTAATTCTGTTTGTCCCTCCCTGTAAGTGTTGAATCTACTGACTGATTGTAAAATGGGAAAGGTTAATGAAGAATAAACTTACAAGTTGTGAACATAGGTGTCTACATGGGGGACAGAGATGTGATAAAAGTGTTGGCTGCAGGCAGGGTGTCACTGCGATCTGCCATCTTAATGGATGTTGGAGATTCCATGTAGGAGAGCCTATTCAGGAGCCATACCATAATCTGTGGAATAAACTCCAGTTCAAGCTCCTGATTTTTGAGAAGCTAGTCTCAATGAAACATCAACATTAGCCTGCCAGAAATCACAGAACTACTTATGCTAATTTGGGGGAGATTATTTTTTTTAATGCTATTCTTTATTTTAAAAAATACTGAGCAGTGTAGTGGGATGCTTGCTTACAGTGAAATGTTAAACAAAATGTGGGGCAAATGTAGAATATGTATGGTGGTAACAGCGTGGATGCTATGGTTCTTTCTGAAGCAGGTTACTGTGTGTGTACTTCTACTTCACTATAGACCCTCTCTGGTCTAGAACTGGTCGTAAATTGAAAGAGAGCTTTATGTATGGAGAAGTGGGTTGTTATCAAACTAAGAAGTTTTTTTAATTAAAACCCAACTCATCTGTGCTTTATTTTTAGCAGTGATTAAGTGGAAATACAAGTATTTGTGCTTTCCAAACTATTAAGATTTCTAAGTATAAAGAAGATTATTTAGAATAGACTTAAAGCAGGAGAGATACAGTTAAGAAGGTAAACTTAACATGTTTATGGATTAAAAAAACATAGTAACAGTATCAGAAAATGATTGGACATTTGACACTTTGTCATACAATTTAGTTGTAGTAAATTTGGAGTAAGTGATTCAGGTGCTCTGTGCATCTGGTTTGTGAAATGTTCTGAAGAACTGCTCGTAGAGTTTTCATCTTAAGTGTAGGGGTAACACTTCTCCACTGGACCATCTCACTGTTGGGCTGTGGCTAGTCAGGGAAATACTTGATGAAGAGGTGCGATTGATGAAAAATGGACATTCAGCAAGAATGTTATGGAAGGTGAAAAGTTAAACCTGCTGGAAGATTGCTGATGGGAAGGCCAAAGTGACAGAAGAATTAGCAATGAGTAGTAAAGTGAGGGACAACAAATACCAAGAGGTGATGGTCAGCAGTATCAGAGTTGGAAATAAAGTTTTCAGGGTGTTAGGAAGCAGCTGTGGTTGACACAGATCTGTGCATGTATGTGAGTTTCAAAATAAAAAGATTGAATTTAAAATACGAAGATTGATTCTGGAGCTAATAGAGAAGGAATTCATTGACATTGGGGGAAAAAAACCTCAGCTGGATTTTCTTACTGTCTTTAAAGTGTTCTGAAGACTAGATGATGTTTTTGTGTGTGTAAATGTAAAAGTATGCAGAAAGGACAGTTACTATTCAAATTCAACGTGCTGATTACTTAAGTTCCTGGTTTTATCTTCAGGAGGTGATGGCTTGTGTCAATTGGTATGTCTTTGTTTGATGTCATGTGGATGCATGTTGTACTGAATTTTACCACTCTAAATAGAAAAACTAAGAATTTACTCAAGATTTTTCTTTCTTTGCCCGATTTTGCTTACAACTGTAGAATCAAAGTTCTGAATATACAAAATGTTTGTGTAAAGGGACCATTTTTTCCCTCTCAACTTAATGTGGGGTATCTTTTTTTATCGTATTCCAGGGTTGCTTTGTTGTCCTTCTGAGTATACATCACTTAGTGCAGTAACCTTTTGTCTTTTCAGTGGAAATTTGTTGTATACAATTTGGTAATAAAGTAATGATTGTACTGTTAATTGGCTGTAATAAGGTATGCTGATACAGAATTCTGTATGTAAGAGCAATATGTCTCTTGTTCCTCGAGAAAGGGATGTTTAAGCTGCTGCCTCCTGTGTTTTTCATTTTCAACTGTACACAGAACCTGTTTCAACCAATCATTCACACCTGGGACAGTTGTGCTAATTTTTGAATAACTACTCATAAGGCAAAGAGCAAAGTATTTTGTTCACAGCTTTTCCACCTAGGGATCGGAGGTCCGTTTTTTCTCTCACTGTACCAGTGTATCTGCAAAGTACTCCCATAGCCTTTATCTGCAAGTCCTCTTTAGCTGAAAGCTGATGAAGCAAAGGGAAATTGCTGTTTGTGTTGGTGCCAGTTAATCATGCTAGCCCAGCAGCATTTACATTCACACCACTGCAAGAAACACATAGTTAATTGGAGAACTGGCCGTATTTTACAGCTGACGAAGGTTAGCATTGCAGCAAGGCTGACTAATGGGAACTTACCTGACTCTTAGCCTGCATGTCTTGTAGCAGGTTAGTACCCAGTGCACTACCTGCCAGTTTTTTATTTGACTGATTCTGGTAAGATTGCTCTTTAGATTGGTATGGTTTTGAGGTGGGTGGGGTAGACAGGGGGTGATGGCTAGGTGACTTGTATTACAGAGTAGTTTAGTGAAGGAAGGTGCTGTAAAGAAGTGTTTTGGTTTGCTTTTTTTGTTTGTTTGTTTATAAGAACTGCATCTAACACAAAGTCACAATTATATATGCATTTTTCTGTAAGTTTTGTAATGTGAAAAACAAAAGAAAATGTTTAGAAACAGCAGAATAACAATGGTAGAGAAAATAACTATTTATTCTTTTCATAGGGGCCACCAACAGATGCTCCTGCGGTCGATACAGCAGAACAGGTTTATATCTCTTCCCTTGCACTGCTGAAAGTAAGTGTTCTGTGTATACTGCATCTGTGTATAGTGCTGGAGAATAGAGCATCTGGCACCTATCCAAAGTTTATGACTCGTGCTGGTCAGACAAATTTTTAAAATAAATTGCTACTATTTGGAACGCTTAGAGTAAGAAACTTATTTTAATTACTCCTCTGGTTTTGGCTTCATTTTTACCATTTTATAGTTCCTTACCGTTTCCAAAAGTGCTGCAAGTTGCAAATTATTTATAGATCGACAAAGGCTGAAAGAACTATCCCAGGTCAAACTTGAACCTCAAACATACAGTGTCATTTGGTCTTAATTCCAGATGTTGAAGCATGGTCGTGCTGGTGTCCCAATGGAAGTTATGGGTCTGATGCTCGGGGAATTTGTTGATGATTACACTGTGAGAGTGATCGATGTTTTTGCAATGCCACAGTCGGGAACGGTGAGTTCTTTGCACCTAGACCTTGATAATTTTGTGTGCTGGTTTGTTTTTTTTCCTTATGGTAAACATTATTTAAAAGGTTTTCCTGCTTTACCTCGTTTATGCAATCTTAAGGTATAACCTACTAGGTATAATTCAAACATCTCTAATGGATTTAAGGGTTTCAGTGAAAAAAAAAAAGTTAAAAAGATTTTTTGTTTTATTTTGTTAGCAAACACTAGTATGTAAGTGTGTATATGAATATATGGAGATGTTATGTTTTTACGTAAGTATATATTGGTAAAACATCACTTACAAGACTTACATAAATTGATAACTTTCAAGAACTCATTTACTGTGAGCCAGGGGAAGGTTTCAAAATGTAAAAAAATTTGATGAGTGTATCATGCCCTCAATTGTGATGGTGCTATAGATATACTTCAAACTTGCTCTCTTTGACAGATCTTAACGGTGGCATGTCTCTTAAATGATGTTTTTGTGATGTGAAAAAAAAGTGTGTATTTTAATTTTGACTAAGAATATTCATGTTATGAAGAGATATTTTAAAGAGATGATGAGCCAATGGGTATAATTGGAATTTATGATGCTTTTTTTGTGCAGCTTGAATGGAATATTGTTCTCAAAATCAGCGCAGATCCCTTTCTAGCTCAGAGCTGCACATCAATGAAATAATTTAATTCTTTTGTCCTGAGTTTATTCTGTGCGTGTGCATAGTAGAAGTAGAATCTGCAAAAAGCCAGTATGTGATACTTATCTTGGATAAAACTTGTAGAGCTGAACTTGTGAGAAACAACAGACCAGAGTTTGCAGAACAAAAAGAGGAGGAAAAGATGAATTCCTATGCCTATTTAATCGTATTTAGTCATAGTAAAGCTAGCTTAAATAGCAATTCAGAAACTTATTTCAGCATTTTAAAAATCATATTGAAATACATTTATAAAAATTGTATTATACATTTAAAGGTGTTCTGTCAAGTAGTTCTAAAATAGTTGGGTTGCCCTTTTAAACAGAGCTTAATTTTTGTTTGTGGGAAGTAAGAAGTTAAAAAATAATATTGCTTTATGTACAACTACGACGGTTTTTGTCTGTTCTCATCAGGGTGTCAGTGTGGAGGCAGTTGATCCTGTATTTCAAGCAAAAATGTTGGATATGCTGAAACAGACGGGAAGGTAAGTCACCCTAAAGAGGGCCGACAGTAACAAGTACTCCCTGTATGTTGTTTAGAAGAAGCAGCTGGCTTTCCGCAGAACTAGTGATCTAGGGGCTATTAATAAAGCTTAAAAAGAAAAAATTGGCCCAGAAATCAGGTGAGTAGCATAGCATTTAATTCAGTCCACCTCATGCATTTCATTTGTCAGGAGATTGTCACATTAAACTTGCAGCTTTGATCATTGCACAGAAAAATTGGAATGCTGCTCTATTTAGTATAGGCAGTTACTAGACAGTACCTGCTTAAAAGATTCATTCTTTGGTTTCTTTTAATTTTAAAAAATGTATAAATTTGTAGCTTATTTATGAGCAATTTTAATGAAAAGAAAGGGAAAAAAATTTTGTAAAAGATCCTAGTATTTAAAAAAAAATTTATTTCACTCCTACCTCTCAACAGTTGTCATCTGCTTGCTCAAATTCTTTTACTGTGGGAAAAACTTCAAAATTAATGTTAGCAAAAGGCTCAGCAGCTGAACAGAATAGTGCAAATTGCTTTTTGACTGAGTTCCTAGTTCTGCTGCTGGTTTAATTGATATTTAATCCTTTCCCACTGTTGGTTCCCGTTGTCCATATCTGAAATGGACTTTCTGCCGTGAAAATTCAACCCTCGACGCCAAAGGAGTTAAAGAGTAGATATTTACTCAAGTGCTGAAAGGGTAAAAACTGGTTCAGGGAAGGTGTGGTAACAGGGTGAAAAACTGAAAGCATGATCTACCACTGCTAATGTGCATCCCTTAATGATAGCCCTCTTTTGTCGCATTTATTCATGTCCATGTTTTCACCATACTATGGTGAGCAATTTAAATATTTCTGATGGTGTTTTTTTCACAGCTCATCCTAATTTATGCCCTGATACATTACTATTTCTTCTTGCGTTACGTGTTTTTATTTTTAACATAAAATCTCAATGTCCTCTTTGTTTCAGACCTGAGATGGTAGTTGGTTGGTATCACAGTCACCCTGGCTTTGGCTGTTGGTTGTCTGGTGTAGATATCAATACTCAGCAGAGCTTTGAAGCCTTATCAGAAAGAGCTGTTGCTGTGGTGGTGGATCCCATTCAGAGTGTAAAAGGAAAGGTATAGTAGGCTTCCTTTTTTTTTTTTTTAGGTACTTCGTAAGATTTATTGTAGAAGCACTGTAAATATCTGTAAGTTCTTCATTTCTGGAGGCCCATTCTGCATTAAGAAATAAATTTTAAAATTCTCATCGGAAACAAAAAGATCATTTTTAGTTTGTTCTGCATCTTGCATCAGTAGTCCTTAAACAGGCTGGAAGTCTTTGATATTGTCAGTACACTTAACCAATCATAATCCTCCCTTAATATTCTGCTATTCAGGTGTCACTCAACATGTTGGCAACTAATAATCCAAGTATACATTGTTTCAGATATTACATTTTAGCCACAAAATCTAAGATCAATTACTAACAGATTGGAATAGGTTCAGCCCCTTAACGTGGGTACTAACTGAGAAGGCATTGATTTATAGGCGTTGCATATGATGGCTTTTAGTATCATTTCTATTCCAAATGTTTTGGGCAATAAAACTTTACAGAAGACTTGGTATTAAGCGTTTGAGTTTGAGAAGGGTGCAGATAAATGATTAAGTATGTTAAATGATTATGAAAGGAGATTAACTTGCAAAGCATATTGGGTTATAGTTGTCCTTTGTTGAAATCTCTTTTGTTCTTGTTTAGTTCTCTTTTTATTTCTTTCTAGCCCCATATGCCATTTTCCTATTTCCTGCCTCATGACAGCAGGGAGCAGCTCTATTATCACCTTCACAGAGCTGTCTGCAAATGTGAGAGGCAATTCGATTTTGCTCAACCACAGGGAGAGTGGATTAGAAAAACTACAGAACGTACAGAAATTGGCTAGGTGGTTTACTGCTTTAAAATACTGCTGAGGTGTTTTGTTTGAGCATGCACTCCCATTGTATTGTAGAATAATTATTGAAATGCGTCATGGTATATATGGATGATATTAATGTAAATTTATAAATATTTAAAAAGTAAGTGTTCATCTTCTGTAAAGCTGTTGTATCCTATATCCTGTTAGACAGATCGTAATAAAGCAACCAAGCAATTCCACGAAGGGTTCCCTTAATTTCATAATAGAATATTCTGAAGCCACAGTTGCGTTTTCAGTTGTTGGTTTTTTTTTTTTAATTCTGATTTTATAGCAAATTTGTTTATGTGACAGGCAATTGAAAAATTAATAGGTTCTGATTGTTAGGCAGCTATTAGACATCTGAATCAATTTTGCTCTCTTTTAAATTGCATAAAGAGTAGAAGAAAATCTAGGTAGTTTTTTTTGGGGGGGGAAATGATGCAGTAGAATATTTCATTACTCCTGACTTATTTTTTCTAGAACTTTCTCTTTTTGCTATTTCTTTTTTTCCCACTCCAATAGAAATGTTGAAATAGGATTCTTTTTATTTTGTCAAAATACAATTTTGTAGGCTATACTAGTAATTAACAGAGACCTCACTAGCAATTAAATCTGTTAAGGAGAAAAGCCTCCCAGTAAATTACACTACTGTTATACCATGCTTGCTCACTAAGTGCCTTTTTTTTTAAAAAAAAATAATATTATTTTTGCGGCTGTTGTTTGACACAGATGTCATCTTTGAGGGTCTTTGTTCTCTTCAAGAAAATAATCTTTGGCATATTTATTTTGAATGTGAATAAATTTTTGTCCATCTAAACATTTGTCAATTACAGCTCTTCTTATGGCATTGCTGCCAGTACTTGAGATCACTGGAAGTCTTGTAATGTTTGTTTTTCATACATGTCTAGCTGCTACAGTCAGATTAAATTACATTCTCAAGTTTCACATTAAAAAAAAGTTTACATCTGTCATGTTTCTGGCAAGTGCATTCTTAAAAGCTTAGAAATAGAAAGAATCCCCCGAATTCTGAATTCCACTTCTAATTAAGTTATTGTCTTTGAGGATGAGATTGGGCTATGGAATGTGTGTGATTGTTATGATCCTGGTTGGCAAGATCACTTGTATTAAAAGGCATTTTGATTTTAGATGAACTGAGAACAGACGTATTAGAGCTCAGGGGGATTTCTTAGGTGAGCTTTGACTGCTTCACGTGCATGGCTGTCTTAGTATGGTGTCCAGTGCCTCTTCCTATGTTAGACAGCTTAAGCTAAGCCTGTTTCAGGGAGCTTGCTTTTTCTCAGCACCAGCAAAAGAACTACTTGTAGAGGTAATTTTGCTGATGTAACGGCCAGTGTACTGGTGGGCTTCTGCTTGTGTATGTAGTAATGTGCGTCCAAGATCATTATGCATTATACCTTTTTACTAGCATAACTGTCTGGCAAAAAATTGTAGTGAACATGTGGCATAGAAGATTTTAATGTGGTGTGTTTAGACTGAGATTAGATGTATTTAACAACAAAGTCCAAAATAACACATTAGCTAATTTTCAACCTGCCTCAGGGTGGGTCTGTGCCCATACAAATTGCTGTGGCTTATAGGCGGTGAAGCAGTCATGGTTGTGCTAGTGAAGAACAACTGGGGCAGAGGTTATTTTCTTGTGTCAGGAAGTTGAAATGAATCCTGATGAGGAGGCTTAGGTTCACCTGGGCTAGCTAAAGCATTAAAAAGCACTTTGCCCTGTCACTGGTAGTAAGCAAAAACTTGTTAACTTCTTTGTTAGCTGGCCTCATCTGGATACACATGTTCCAAACACCTAATTGAATGGGGAAGTATAATTGCGATTTAAAGATAAGAACACATATAATTCTCACCAGTTTAAAAAAAATAATAATGTCTTCTTAAAGCCAATGAGGAAAAATAAAAAGCCATATAAAATCCTTATTTAAAATAAAACTCTCATATAGATCTGTGGATTAAATGCCAACTGCTTTAACGACCATTTTAGGACTGGGATATTATAAATATAGTAGGGCACATGAAGGACAAGTAATTCTAAATACTGATCTTATTACTTTACATACATATTCTTGCACATGCCGTATGCTTTCTCATGACTCTGTACCGTATATAGCGATTTTTAGGCTCATAATGTTCTGGCTGCCTGTAAAACAAACCCCCCAACAGATCAGTGAATTTTAACTGAAGGTTAATGTTATCAGAACCCAGAGAGAAAAGGTTTTGTTTTGGCTTTTCTGTGAATGAAGTCAAAGTAAACATGCTGAAATATGGCCAGTGGAGCAACTTGGCTAGTTGTTGCTTCATCTTGTAAGTTTATTACTTAGTAATAAACCTTTCTTTTACCCCCTCCAGTTTTCCAGTCTGTGCAATGGGAGTTGTAATATATATTTAGACTAGTCCACGGAAGCAGTAATTTCATTAAAGATCTGGAATAAAGCTAAATATTGACATTTCATATTTATTTCCAACATATATTTTGAAATGGCTCCACAGAGAACTGTATACCTTTGCCAAATGTTAAAAATAAAATTTTTTTTGGACCTTAACTTAGCAGCTGTTCCTCACCTCTTAAGGAAAAGATAACTACACTAAACCCATTGTAACATAGTATCTTTAACTTCACAAGCATTAACTTGCTGTGTTGCACTCGTATATATTAAATCAAGGAAAAAATGCTGTTTTCCTTTTTGACTTGTTCTAAACTTTAAATTTTTATTATAATAAATTCACCATTTAAAATGGTGTTTCTGAGGCAGTTCATTGGTTTCCCTTGATTAATAATTGGATATATATAATAAGGATCAGTAAAATATCCAAAATTGTCAGAAGTCCATTTTGTACATCTTAGAAGTTTGTTGGTGCCTGTGGTGTTTAGTAGGATATGTAGCAAAATCTCTTATTCATTCACACAGCAAAATTTCATGTTGTTATATCATAATTCTTCCTAGCATGGCACTGTCAGAAGTATTTGTAGGAAGATCTGTTGGTTTATGACAAAAATCTTTTGTTTTCATTGTTTGCTGAGAAAAAGACTTGTCTTTGCAATAACTTTTTATAAATTCTACTTTGCATGTTAATCACTTCCTGACAGATAAAAACAAATACGATATGCATCCTAATCTTGTGCTTAAACCATATCCCGCCACCTTCATGAAGGAGGTTTTTGCTATGGTATTATATCCTTATCTTAATCTGATTCAAAGAGTACAAGGAGGAAAAAAACATGTTCATTCGAGTAGCCAGGTAAGTCAAAAAAATTCCAGTTGTAAATGGCCTCAGGAGATCGCCTAGTTCAACTGTGTGCAGAGCACAGCGTCAGCATTGGGTTCAGACCAGCTTGCTTAGGGTTTTGTCCACTTGAGTCTTGAGATGCAACAACCTCATGGGCATTCCTGTTCCAATACTTTATTATTCTTGCCGGTTGGTTGACGGTTATTTTTTTCCTCTTGTGTACAGTCAGCAGCTCCCCATTTCATTTAATTACTCCTGCCACATACATCATTGAAGAACTTTGTTCTGTGGTCCAAGTAACCTTTTCTGGAATTGGAAGGTTTGATACTTCAAAGAGTAGCCAGAATGAGGGCTTGTAGTCTAAAACCATTTTGTTCAAGCAGTTTCTTTTCAGTGGAAGTCGTAAATTGCTTTCTTGTGTTCGATTTATGAAATCTTTAGAATTTTATTCTAAAAGAAGTAACAAATGTGGTGAACTTTATCATTTGTTCTTTTACTCGTTTTTAAAGTGTGGGGAAAAAAATCTTAATCATGTTCTTAGAAGTCCCAAAGAGAAGCAGTTATACCAGGCGGCCTCAAACTTTTTAAACAGGGGGCCGGCACACAGATGCAGTGGCAGGCAGTCATCTGCGGCTGCTCGGTTTCCCCCCGCAACCCCCAGTGGGGGGTTCTGTGAATACCGGGGGACGGATTGAGGACCCTGGGGGGCCGTATCCGGCCTGTGGGCTGTAGTTTGAGGACCCCTGAGTTATACTGTATGTTTGGGGGTGGGTGGGCTGGGGTAAATACTATTTGTCCTAAAATAGCTATTATCTGGAGACAGAGAGAGAGAAAGATGCTGGTATTATCCTCCTTGTACAAATAGAGAGCTGAGCTGAGTTGCTGCTGAAGTTATATAGCAGGGTTGTGTCTGTCCAAAGCCAAGGTCATCCTGAGCAAGGTGAAAGTCTCAAAGTCCTTTTGAGCTGTTAACAAAGAAAAATAGTTATTTTTAAATGTTCACATTTCTATTTAGAATGATAAAGCATTCTACACCTGTCATTAAAGTGTGGTGGCTCAAATACTATACTTTGTAATTTTGTAGTATTCCAGCATGTTTTTAATTCTTATTTTGCTAATGAGATTTTGTCCATTTTTCATAATGGACAAAATGTATGTAGGCATAGGACAATATGATACTGCAAAATTAATGGATCATATAGTTGAACAGAGCTTTGTTTTTCATTTGCTGGATGACCTGTTCTGGTGACCTCTTCCATAAAACACTCCTCTTCCTCTTTTTTTTTTTTGCCTGCTGGTACTTCTAAATCTTGGTGACAACCTGTGTGTAATTAGATATTTATATGAGTAATATGGTTTTGTTAATACCTGATTTCAGGTTTTAACTCTTCAGAGAAATAGATGGCATTTTGTTGAGTGCTGATCATGAGAATAGTGATTTGCAAATAGTTTTGATCTCATCTGCTGCTTCTGCATTCTAATTTAGATTAAATTTTCTATACATACACTGAGTCTAGTGACTTACGTGGAGAAAGACAGCTGAACTCCTTTTCTGAGACAGTTTTTGTATTGCAAATCTTTCCAACTTATCAAGACAAATGTGGATGTGGATGGGTTTATGACTTGGTAATTACGTGATAGTTTAAAAGAGTGAAGCCAAAAGCAGACAGAGATTTAACAGTTACCCTTCTGAATGTTGGAATTACCATCTAGCCTCAAAAATTTTCTTGAGATGAACGTAAGTCTTACACTAGTTTTCTGAAAGATTGCATGTTTTCAGACCTCCACTCTTTTGTCAGAGTGGTATTATTTTTCCTTTGAAGCTGTCCTTTTTGCTTGTTTGTTTGAATCAACCACAGGATTTAGGAGATGGTGACTGTTTTTTAAGAAGGCAGAAAAAAAGCAATCCTTTTAAATGAGATGTGTGGAGACGCTACTGTAATGCCTGAAATTTGAAATCTAAATTAGCCCCATTAAGAATTAAGTTTGTGAGAACTTTAAGTAGATTGGAGCTATCTAACAAGATGTTCTTTATATACCCAGCTCCCCCTCCCTGCTTCATGTATTTGTCTTAATAACCTTTACCTTAATAAATCTTCTCTAGATACAAGTGAATTCAACTGTCGTTAGGGTACAGCTTGAAAGTATTAATTAAAAACAACTAAACAAAACAGTAAATTGGCTATATTGTCACTGCTGCTTTGGAGACAGGTGTTTTCATTGTGAACTGTTAGGAAGATAATATTTTACAAGAAAATGTGGTTTAAAACATGTGATACCTACAATTTTATGTCAGGATCTTTTATACCAGGAACAACTTTCATTGTTAGAACTGGCCTTGCTAACACTTTTCTATTGTAATGGGAAAAATTCTAAAATACAGGAGATAACTTCACAATGTGTAATTCTGTTTGAAATTCAAGGGTACATTTGTGTACATTTTGTATAATGTCTAGTACATTCCGATACTCTTACAGTACTGTGGTATTTCTTAACATTGACTGAACAGAGCGTTTGGTGCAGTAACCTGCATGTCAAAGACGAAAAACCCCCTAATTTGATCTGGGCAAGAACTGAGTTTTGATAGAAGCCTGATTTGGAGAATAAGAAAGTAGATGTGTTTGTGGTGGGCTTGATTACTGTTGATTCAATAAAGATTGATGTACTTTTTCCTGAAGAATCATATTTGTAAGAGATTATTGCATCTGCACTACCGTGTAGGTTACTCTGTGTTTTTAGTTCAGGATGTGTTTTTCTAAACCTAGACATAAACTACAGTTTATTGAACTGTTCTATTATTGCCAGTATATCACTGTTTTGTTTAAAACCCAGCATTTTTTAGAGTAGTTGCATATATTCAGAATAACATAATTTGTGTATTTTACTTTTTTTTAAATGGGATGACAAATCTGTTAATGCTGGCTTCTCAAATTTGTTATGCAACGTCTTTTGAACTTGCGCTGATTTAAGTGATGTATGTTTATGTACTAAACCATTTACATAGGTTACTTCAGTTCATGCCCTTCCCTTAAATAACAAAAGTTCCAAAAAGACTTTTTGTTGAAAAGTATTAAATGTTTAATTTCCTTTTTTCCATGGTAGATGTAGAATAGTCCATTTATCTTCATTAAGGCATATAGCTTTAAAACTTGTGGGTTTGCTATTTGGGAGTTATGGATGCGTGCCCTCACTTGTCAAAATAAATGTATTATGCTGTAGTTCTCTCCCCTCCCAGTATGGATATTCAAGTTGTACTGTGGATTTGACCGCAAGTAAGCAATTCTCTAAGGATAGAGAAGGAAAATGCACATACTCCTAGGAATATATTTTCTAGAGCTAAAATTGACATTTTATAAATAATTTCCATGTTGCAAACTTCAAACTCACAATCACGGCAATTCAGTGATATGCATTTGGCATGAGTCAGTTTCAGTTCTTAGTGCTTTTCATTGGAAATGGCATAAAAAGTAAGATTTCTTTGAATTTTTTATGTTGTGGGCTTGCAGGGGACAGAAGATGTTCTTCACTTGTAGTTGTCTAACCGTGCATGGCAGCATAAATAACGAAATGGTCATAAACCTGAGCTGCACTTCTCGGGTCACATGTTCCATTTCATTTTTAAAGCATCTAGAAACAAACTAAGCAGTTGATAACAGGTCAGTTGCAGGTGATAAAAGAGATTTTAGATGGGACATTACTTCTTTTTCCACACCTGGCATAACCACATTATATCCTTCACAGAGTTGTCTTTAAGCACTGGTATGTTTGTTCATAAACATATGGCATAAACAATACATCACTATTTGAATTCCAAGGACACAATACATTTTTAAAGATAGTCACCGTATGCCATAGATTCTTCACTGGAAAAAATATTGATGTTACAAATGTTTTTAATTTAAACAAAAAAGGCTGAGTTATTTCTAACTGAAGTTTACCATTAAAATATAGTGGGTTTTGCAAAACAGAACTGTTTCTTTCAGTATTGCTTATAGATTTAATATGGGAAGGATTTAAGAATAAAGTGTGTAAAGTATCCTGGACATTCTCTTAATTTTTTTGTTGATGTTTTTGTAAAAAATACCCACAGAGTTACAAAGATTGTGTTAGAAAAAGTGGTAAAAGATACAATGGCATTCACACTCTCAGAAGAAGCTAAAATAAGTCTGGCTACTAAGGATCCTACATTTTCATCAAGCCATTATTTTTACTAACTATGCAGATTATGAAAGGCCCGATTTTTATGTAGTTAGCAATTGAGGAGTCCAGTGCTTCTCTCAGATTGTGAATTACTATGAATCATATTAATTATAGCTTTTCTCAAATGTATTAAGCACACTGAAGATAATTGTAAATTTTGTTTCTAGAGATACATTATGCAGGCTCAACTGTGGGTTGTTGACCCCAGGAAAATGCTTTAAAAATGCTGTATAGTTATTGTTTTTAAGATTATTATGCTTTTTGAAGCTAAGACAGATGTACAAAAAGATGCAGTTTTTATTTTGTATTGGCAGCTTCCAAATATTTAGTATCTATTTCCAAGAGCTGCAATTAGTAAAGCATCCATGGTACTGAAATCCACACATCCCACAAGCTAATTATATTTGCAAGGTCAGATTGAATACATATTTTCAGAAAAATAAAGGGTTATATAAATGTGTCTTCTACTTGGCTGTTATATCACAGTTTGTTGATCTGGAGTATAATGTGTACAATTCACAAATTTGTCTGATAACAGAAAGTGGTGTGTGATTGTGTTTATTTTACTAACCAGTATATTCACAGCAATCACTTCCAAATATCTCTCCAGTAAAGATGTGTTAATTACAAAACAGACAAGGTCTTCTATTATATTAAAGCTACTAACAAGAAGACAGCAGGAATCACACATGTAAATAGCATCATCAACCCCTATTTTAGTCCTCTGTTTTGATCTGTGAGTTGCGCATAGACCAAAGGTGCTATTAAAGACTCAGTATATGAAATAGGCAGCATTATATGAACAAAATTTATTCAACAAGAAAACAGACCTTTAACATGAATTTAACAAGCCTGAGAAATTATAAACTCTCATATGCTGCAGATTCATGCAGTGATAATAAACAAAAAAGGAAAGTAAGAGGTTTCCTTAAGCTAGCCAAACTGCTAATGGTTTTGTTATAAGCTGTCTGCTGTTGAAATGACCTCTGAGAAGTCTGAAGACACTTATACTGGGAAAAATTAAATGGTCAGAGTGGTTAAAGAGTTGCACTATGGAAGTGCAGTCAAAAAAAATATTCTGCCTTTGTATTTCTGGAAAATAGGCCAATGCATTGACTTCTGTTTTAACTTTTTTATGTCTTTACAGAAAGAGAATTTAGCAGAAAGCTTGGAAACTAGTTTTTGCTAAACCAGTGCATACTGCATTAGGTAATTTAAGTACAATGAAAGCTTAAAATTCTGGGATGAGAAATACTGAATGCTTACAACAAAAATCTAAGTAACTGAGTGTGGGGTTTTGTGCTGCTTTTAATTAATCTTTAGAGGTTCTTTGTTCAAAATGCTGTGTCTAAAGTTTCTGTCATAGAATACGGGGTGACCATGTTGCTGTCATCTGATTGCATCATGCTGTACTTCAAAATACACAAACGTAGAGAGGAGACTTCAGCTTGTACACACCTCCAAGTGCTCACCAGGGCTTTTTATTGAATCTTACTGTGGCATAATTAACACCTACTTCACCCATTGCTCATTAGTACACTGGACATTAATGAGTCTATTTATTTTGATATAATCCTCTAAAGGAGGGACTGATTTGTGCTCGGTGTGAAAAAAGCAATTATATTTCATAGAAATGAATATGTAGGATTTATTGTTGTATTTATGTTTTTATTGCGTATTAGATCTAAATTTAGCCTCCAGGTTGTTGAGTATGTTAGTTTCTTTAAGATGGTTGCTATAGTGATGGCAGTAAATTCCTTTAATCTTAGTGTAGTTAAAGTATTTAGTTACCATTCGTCGTCACAGTGCAACTGAGATGAGAAATATGCACACGCATACTTTTTGTACCTCTCTGAGATTGTAGAAATTGCAATTTTATTCCTTTTAAAAGCATAATATTTGTGAACTTAATATTTCATACCACTTTCTATTAGATTGGTATTTGTTCCATTTAGGAAATACTTGCATTTCATTCCTTCAGGAGAACAGATAGAGAAGACATTCCTTTCCTGCACAGGTAAAGTGAAGGAAATCCTGAAACGTAAAGAAAATTAACTTCTGGTCAGAATTAAGATGGTAGAGTAATACTCAGTATCACTCAGAAATATTTTAGCAGCTAGTTCTCAATGGATAAATTTTAATGTGAAATTTATCCAAACATAACCTTGAGAATACCAACTGAAATGTTGAATTTATTATCAAAACCAAGTTTAATTGTTTTTTTATTGTGGGTTTTCTTCTTATTTTACATTACTCAAGTCCTAAAACAAATACATGCTGGACTGCCATTTGTATTTGGATAAGCTCAACATTGTATAGCAAAGTTCTGACTTAAACTTGAATCTGGAAGCATGGCTGTTCATTATAAAGCAGCTCCTTGTGATTATAGTTACTGCCAAGTTCATGTTTCTTGCTCCTCCGGATAAATTTGTATTTGCTTGGGATTTTTTTTTCTCCTTACCTAGCTAGTATCTGGAGAGCCTGTGCTGTCTAATTCTTTTGCTTTGCTTGACTTTTTAATTTATACTGCCTGTTTGTTATGGTCAGGCATTTCCAGGTGTTCATAAATCAGAGCATCTGGTTAAAATGGAATGCAGAGAGATACATAAAAAAACTTGTCACAAGTGTTTTGAGATGGGGAGAAATCTGATAGTGATAAAAAAGGAAAAAAATACAGTAATTTTGTATGTTACCACAAAGAATGTATGGATATATACAAACTATTCCCGATCTTTTTCAGAATTAAGGTTTTTTACATGCAGTTCCTTTTTTTATAGCATTAGTATCAGATGGCATGTTTCTGCATATTAAGTCTGAATTGTGTTTTGTTCCTATTATTGTTCAGAAAAAATTGTCACTGTTAACTAACTCACTTTGAGTCACAACCTAGCATTTTTAATAAAGAAGTGGGGTTTTTAACATTTTCTGCACGCAGTTTTAAGACATAACTTATGTAGATGGGTCTGGCCAGTCAACCGAGAGTCCAGGTAATGGCCCGTAGTGGCACAGAGTCACTCAACATGACTGAAATAGTTGGGTCTCAATAGTAAATACAACAGGTGATAAGTTACTAGGCTTTTTCAGTTTACACTTGGCTTGTTTTTTTTTTTGTTATAAGTACTTTCCAGTTAATTTTATGTCCACAGGAATGACCACTATGTTCATATTGTACTCCTAAGAAATTGCATATATATTTAATTATTTGTGTAAATGGAGAGGAAAATGCTAGAACGAGGTGGGAGACTGGGATGTTGCTTTCTCTTCAGCCTTTCTGTGACAGTGGTTGATTCCTTGGTTGTTCAACATAAAAGATTTGGTTCGGATCTGATTCCTCAAAATACCAAACAAGCCATATAAATGCATTTGTTGTTGTGCAATCCGTAGTGTGGAGAGGAAGAGAATAAAAATTACTAGAAAAGCTGTTAAAAGGACATTTAAACCATTTAGTTTAATAAAATAGAATAACTTCAAACATATGCAGACAAGCTGCCTGCAAAGTATGCCTGGCTCTGCTTCTGTGGATGCACGGGCTGTATGTCCACTGGTCCAAGTAAAAGACTGGGGCCTAAACGAGAAATCTTGTCTTGCAGTTATGACTCTGTAATGGTGAGTACCCAGTAAGAGTGAGTTTGAGCGTGGTGTTGGTATGTTCTCCATTCTGCTTCACCTCATATAGGTGTTGGGGGGGGGGGGGGAACGGGACGGGACGACACAGGTTTGTATGAGGTCGTGAAATCTTATTTCCAAACATTTTCGTAGAGAAATTTAGCACAGGAAAGACTAAAAATCGGTGACTCTTTTACTTTATTTGCAATGAAATAGCACTGAATACTACCTACCGTGTACCTTTAAATCATAAATGACCTTGGTTTTCTTTTACTCTATTTTTTACTCTTGAGCATGACACTGACAAGGACTTTTTAATCCATCAGACAGTTTATAGACCCTTTCGTAGTCACAAGAAGCAAAAAGCATCTGACTAGAAGGGAATACATGGGGCAAGTTCCTTGCTGGCTATAATTTTGTTGTCATTTCAAGTATTGTGGTAGTATAATTGATGTGACAGGACTGGGCTTTAGTCTTGGTCCCTTAGCTTGTGCTCACTTTCAGTTTTAGTCTCTCTCTGTCATTCATTTTGATGGGATAAGATTTAGGTGACAAACATATGCATACCTTTGAAGCTGAGGGTAAGCGTACATAAAAAATGTTATATGATGATATCATGTATATAAAACTTAGAGCTCCATAGAAAAGGTAGTAATTGGTGTCACCTTACAATACAAGGTAGTGTAGTGAGCTGATAGCATAGCCAGCAGGAGGCTTTTTTTTATTAATATTATAATTAAATGATTTTCTGGATAAAGGCCAAAACCAGATGAGACTTGATTGTGCCTTGTCCGCTGTTGCTTGGTGGTATTAGTTGCATTTTCTAAAAAGAATTGACTTGACATCTTGTTTTTACAGGTTGTTATTGATGCCTTCAGATTGATCAATGCTAATATGATGGTCTTGGGACACGAACCAAGACAAACAACTTCAAATCTGGGTCACTTAAACAAGCCGTCTATCCAGGTAAACCCAGTGTTGATAGTCCTGTAAATGGCAAGGTTTTGCAATCCCCAATTGCAATTTTGGGAAAGGTACCTAAACACAGTAAGCTACAAATTGTTTATTGTTCTCTCTGTAGCATGCTTCTGTATGCATTTATAATTGATGTGATTCATCAATGAGTTAGATATGTGAAGGGTTTAAAACTGAGCCCTAAATTAGCTACCTAAGTGTGAATGCATGTATAATATATACCGCAAAGGTTAAAGTACAGATTTATGGAAATACAGACTTAAAGTGACAATTGATGGCATAGTATGTGATGCAAGATAGGTACTGTTATCAGTACTGCAATTAAAAAAACGCTGCTTATTAACATATCTCCTTTCCTAAAGATAAATTGTTTTGAAGCAAATTATGGAAAAAGTTCCATCTTTATTAATAATCTTGACTTTCTACTATATGCTTATGTGAGTTCTTGCTTAATATGTAATCTAGATTTAACCTTGTATTCTGTCTCAAATAACTGATCTCTGATTTTTATATAATGCTGTAATTTGCTGAATAAAATGGTGGAGTAGGAAAGTCGATGGATAAATGTTTCATTGGCTTCAACTGTAATGTTTCTTTTGAGTATGTTGTCTTACATTTCTGTGCAAGCATTTGTGAAACAAAGGGTTCAGTTTGATCTCTGAAGCTGACTTGTGCTAGTAAAGCAAAAATGTTGGTCTTTGATGAAGCAAACCTTTATTTTGAGAAACAGCTTCTGTCCTGAAACAAGTATCCTCTGGAGTAATTAGTGCTTTTATCTGTGTCATTCTTCTGCCTCAATGTTTTTTCCTTTTTCTCTCCAGAAAACTTTTTTCCCTTACTATGTATTCTAAAAGGCATGTGTACTTGAAACTGTGAAGCCTGATTCCTGCTCTTTTGATCCATTTCTTGAACAATAAAAGTAGTATTTTCTAGATAAACATCCAAGAAAAAGACTGTATGCTAGTCATAGTAGAACTGAAATAAGGGCTAAACTTCTGCTGTAAGAGAGCTGTCCTTTGCGAGTCACTGGATCACCCTACCCCTATCTTTCAAAAGATCAGTTGTTTTTTATTACTAATGTATTGAAACCCTTTACTAGTGATAAAAATGCTAGCCAAAGAAATCTGGCAATTAAAGAGGGTCTGCTTCAGGAGGTTGTTGTGGTTTACTTTTGATTTTTTGAATCAGTAAAAACTGGAGGCTGTAACAAGGGAATATGAAATAAGCAGCTAATACTCTTGATTGGATATATAGGCAAGCCAATACTTGCATGTTTCAGGGCTTTTCTAACAGAGCTTTTCTGGACTATTTGTAATGACCTCCCTTGTAAACCTCTGTAGTATTGTTCAACTTCATTATTTTAAGATCACGGTCTACAGCATGGCATGTTTTGGGAGGTTTGGGTTTCTGATGTTAGAGTGGGTATTTTTTGTTTGTGTTAGTTTTTTGCAAGCTGGCAGTGAGTTGTTGCAAATGTCGCTGTTAAGCTAAAAATCATAGTTTAAAATTATGCTCTGTTCTTAAAACTGAAAGGGCTCTTGCAGCATTGTTTTGCTTTTATTCTAAGCTTGTGAATAAAATTCTGACCCAGTTGAGGCTAGCAACAAACTTAATAATTGGTTTCAGCTGGGCTAGAAGCAGAACTTTAAGACATTCCTTAAAATCTCAGGAATAATAGTAGTATGTGGCTTGACTTCATTCCTTTTTTGGTGATTTTTCTTGTGTTCCCTTATCAACAGCTTTTTTTTATTTGCTCTTTGTGCATCTAATTTGTAAAGCTTGTGGGAACAAAATGCACAGAGAACAAGTTTTGCTTTTAAATTGTTTTATGGGTTTCAATTTAACCTGTTGCAGTGGCTAAATTGCAATTACTGTTCAGGTTTGAAGTGAAATGGTTGTTTACCTTTTAGATTTGTCTGCTCTTTTAAAGAGTGGCTTTGGAAGGGGAAAGGAAAGAGAGAGGATAGTGGGGGAAGGCAAAGATATTTGTCAAATTTTAGGAGCTTTAGAAAACTCCCTAAATATCTGCAACTTTAAACACAAACCCCACAACCTGATCTGCAGTCATTTTGAGTGGGGTAAGAAAATGGCAGTGGAAGCTACTTATTGCTAATAGTTTCAACCATAAATTACTTTATTGATGGTAAAACCTATGTTCTACAATTTTAATTACAATGTGGCACAATTAATGGTTATCTTGAATGGCTGGTTCTTGTAAATGTAACCATTCAAGTAGTTTTTTATTTTTGTGTATATTTGCAGAATAAATCTGTTTGAAATGTATATATGAGAACATTTTCAGCTTTCATACAGATAATTTTGGAATTAAGTTGTATAAGATACAAATACACATTCATTCTGTGTAGCTTTAAAGAATATATTTAAACATAAATAGGTGGAATGATTAAAACAGGAAATATTTACAAGCAATTCTGCATATTTTATATATGATTTATCATATCTCATTTCCAAATGTATACATCATATGTAAACTTTTACTTGAAAAATAGACAATTTTAGTTGTGATGAGAATTTATCATAGAATTTTTCTTAACCCCACACACCCCTCAAATATTAATCCAACTCTCCTTTAAGTCATAAATGTAAACCAAAAATAATGTAATGCACATGAGCAAAAGAGAAGATGCACGCATATAGATGTCAACCTAATCTCAGTCGATCAGATTGTGACATAGAAGTTTAAGGACAAATTTGCAAAGGACGCAATTATAATGAGAAATACTTTTTTTTTTTCCATTTAAACTTAAAAAAGAAAATTAGCTTAATATCCAAGGTTGCTTTGATGCACATAGTCTAACCAATATCTGACATGTTTAATCGCTGCTTCAGCTGCTGTCTGTATTGTACCTTAGAGAATGAACTTGGGAATGGCAGCAGTGGTTGTAAATAAATAAATAGCCAACACTGGTTTTTTTAATAACATAAAAAGCCTTATATTTTAATAGAAGTGGTAAGCAAATCTATTGAGAGAGGAAGGATTTGAGAGAAATATGTTTGTGCATATGTATCGGTCAAATGTTTGCAGGCAGTTACCACTTTTTCCCATGAAAGTTGTGACTGTGTGAGAACATCTGTGGTTTAGAAATAGAAAGTATAACTGTCAGTTAATGAACACTGAAAGAGAAACAGCAACAGGTGTATTTAATTGATACTTACTTACAGTCTCTGTGTGTTTGTTTCTTTGTGTTTTTCTTTTGTTTAAGTAATGTTTTAAGATGGCTGTATTTAAATGAACTCTTCTTTTCTAATATTTCTTCGTTTCAGTGGTGGGTAATTTTTATGCAAAATTTTTCCTGAATTTTACAGGCACTAATTCATGGGCTAAACAGACATTACTATTCCATTACCATCAACTACAGGAAGAATGAACTAGAACAAAAGGTAATTGTTTTAGCTTTTGTTCAGAGGGAAAAAACCACTATACAAACTATGTAAGATTTGTGAGAATATTCTCATTTCAACTGCTGGTAATTTCGGTAGTTGTTGTAACTCTCCTGGAGTAGACAGATTCTCTTCCAGAAAGTACTTAGATGTGTACTCATGATGGTGAAACCTTCCAAACCGACATTCTAATATTCAGATGAATAGTTTGACAACATTTTTGTCCACATGTTTTATGCAAAGTCCTCATGCTGTTCTCTGCACTTAGCAGGTTTGTGCAAAGTTTCAAGTTTTCAGTGATAAAGCTGAAAGACATACACCTAGACTAGATTTTCTCAAGATGGAATTCCTGAGGCTAGAAGACCACATTTCCCAAAACGGAATTGTATAACCAAGGAATTTCAAGTTTTTATCGGCTATATCACTTTGACAGAAGGTTCTTCCAGTTGGTATGAATGGAGCTCCCCAGGACTTCACTGAATATCAGTGTCCTGCATTTACAGAAAAAATCCTGTTTCCGTTACTGACAACAAATATTGTCAGTTTCTTTGGTATCAGACTTCCTCAGTTACAAGTGAATTCTAGCTTGACAGTCTCAACCAGGAAAAACAAACAGAAGAAAAAGACTTATTTATCACCTACAGAAGTTAATTCTTGAAAAGCCATAGTCTTGTCAGTTTACCTCTGTATGTTCATGGCCTTGTTAGGATTATAAATTGATCTCAGAGTTGAAGTTTATGATGAAATGGTAATTTTGACTTCTAGAGGGCTAGAAGAAGCAATTAAAAAGAACAGTTTTGAATAATGGAAGAATGTACATGCAAATCAGGGAATTGAAAAGAATTTGTGAAATGCATAACCCTTTTTAGGATGATATCAGACTTTCAAGGCTTCACTGTTACTGAGAAAAGTAACTAATTCAGCATAAACCACCTCTCTCAGGACATGTCTGTGAAGCCTCCAGAGGTTATTGTTCCCATTCAAATATAACAGTGTGGTCAATGTAGTCTTTTCAGAAGGTCCAAGTATGTATTTTCTTTAACTGTTTTACATATGTATGTTACTGCCTTTGCAAGTAGGAGAATAATCTTGACCAATTTAAGGAAACTTTCATCTGTGAGGCAGCAGCTATCTCCACACATCTTTCATAAGGCAGGTTCATATGTATCTCAAACCCCCTTCATGGTGGTGGTGATCTGTTATCTCCATCTGTACTAACAACAGTATGTGCTTCATGTATTAGATGAGGAGCCCATCACACCAAACTGTAATTTTACAATCCAGATAGCCTAGCTAAAATGTCCATATGCAGTTTGCCTACAACTCCTTCTGTCAGTAACTAAGATCTTGTTAATACAAATTATGACACAAACTTTCAACTCGGTTTGTGTGTTCCAAAGCCAGGTTTCTTTGGAAGCTGTGCATGGGATGAAATGGGCACTTTTCCTCAGGTGATAGCAATTCTGGGTTCTCAAAGATGTCTGTAGTGAATGTTTGCAAATTGAAGGCAAGCTCAAACTGTTTGCTGAAAGGGCCCTCAAGTGTGCAGAAGATCCACAAATTATACTTTCTTTATTCATGAGAATCAGGAAATTGTCTTCATAGCTATTCCTTCACTCTCAAAAATTGCATCAGAATGTCAAGTAAGAACACTTCAGATATTTCTAATACTCCCCACGTTTATCACCATCAAAACTCTGCATCACTTTATCACGTTGTTTTTAGGGCTGTTTACTTTGTACAAGGACAACCACACAAGTCATGCTTTGGTTGCTTTTGAAGTTCACTTCATCGCAACTGCGGCAGCTGCTTGCATACAGTTTAGGGTAGTCAGTGAAGCCTAAGTAACTACTTCATACATTAAATCCAAGCATTAAAATATTTTTCAGCTTCTTCAGAGACCAGAAGCTTCAACCATTCCTTACTTGACAACTAAAATATTCACCTTTCTGTTAGCTCTCTTTACAGTGCAATTGTGCATTCTTAACCCACACCAAAAAGAAAAAATTACAGAAGAAAAATCTAAATATTCCTGTCAAAGTAAATATGACCCTGATTTACATGCCTCATTTTCATATTTAGGGTTCAAGAAGTTTGACCTTTAAAAAGTTATGCAAAGTCTGTGGTCTGCTTTAGCAAAATAGTCAATTATTGTATTTTCTGTATTTAAGCATCATTAAGATCAATATTTTTTTATTACATTCTTGCTATTCTATATTGTTTTTATGTCAAAGATATCTTCATAGTATTATGAATATATTGTACAATAAATGCTCTAAAGAGGTTTTGTTTTGCAGATGTTGCTAAATTTGCATAAGAAGAGTTGGATGGAAGGTTTGACACTGCAGGACTACAGTGAACATTGCAAACTCAATGAAACAGTAGTGAAGGAGATGTTAGAATTAGCTAAGAATTATAACAAGGTATTTATATTCCGTAATGATATGTAGCTGTGTTTATAAAGTGAAGAAATCCATTACTTAATTTCAGAAGTAAGAAGTTAATTATCACAAGCTTTATTCAGGATGGCTTGTAAAGGCCTAGACTATAAGAACAGAACAATTGTTGCAGGAGCTCTTTTGGACCTGGGTGGTTATTTGATTTGTATAATCGGTTTTCAGCGAAGAGTTTCTTGGAATTTGGTTAAATTAGACACAAGTGTGGCTCTGATGGCCTTGTGGAGACTCAACTATATATCATTTCTATGTAAAGTTCCCTGTTAGTCTTCAGGTTTTGCCACATGACTTTTACCTTGGTCTGGCAAAGCATTGAATTAGTTGTTTTGCTTTGAAATGCAAGTAATCACATCAATTTTGTATTTTTACTTCGTGAAGAGAATAGAAGATTCCTGTAGATCAAAATACGTAGTTAATTGTATTATTCATTCCTTCAGTTAAGGACTACTTAACCAGTATAGTAGAAAAAACGTTATTTACCTGTATTATTCCAGTAGCTAGATAATATTTGGAATGCATTCTAGAGCCCAATTCAGTGATCTTTTAAGATAAATTATTATCGGTGTTGTAAGAAAGAAGAATCAAAGTTATTTGTACAGTTTTAATACTGGCACTTAAACTTAGAAATATTTTTTATAAATACTAGATCTCAACAGGCATTGTGAGTAGTAAGTATGTCAGTCATACTTGATGAGTGCTATTTTTTTAACTTCTTAAAGTCCTTAAAAACAAAATTCAGTATTGCCTTCTCTAGTTAAGTTAGCGGATTTACTTTATAAAACACTGTGTTTGAAGGCAACAGAAGATTATTAAAATGTATTAATATAAGTGACTTTAAACAGTATAAAAATTTGAGATGAAATCTCCAGCAGTTGAAACAGTGTAGGTAATGTTATTTTTGGTTCTGCTTTACTAGTTCAGCTGTCTTCAACTATCTTTATTGATACCGCTCAATTAAGATTTTTGCTTAAAAACAGTTTTGTGAATATAAGAAAATAAAACCATTCATGAGTATTTGCCTTGATCTTCTGCACGAACACTTAGTAATTAAAACCACGTCGGCTGAAAAGCTGAAGTACCTTTCCTTTTGACTTTCTGAAATGTGTTGCTGTTTGATTTTTTTTTTTTTATAAAGAGAATTTTATTTTGAGAATCTTGTGGCTTGGGGAAAAAGTAAATGAAATCTGAAACACTGACCTTTTCTGTGTTTCTTTCACAGGCTGTTGAAGAAGAAGATAAGATGACACCTGAACAGCTGGCAATAAAAAATGTTGGCAAGCAGGTGAGGTGTGATGAATTAGAGTGAGGTGGAATTATATGCTTCGTTCATTCTAAATATTAATTTTTTTACATGTGCGTAGGTGATTTTAGTTCTATCTGCAAGAGATTCTCAACACTTCAATAGTGAATTTATTTTTGTTGAAGATTGTTGTGTAAGGAACAAGG
Organism: Falco cherrug; assembly: GCF_023634085.1. NCBI lineage: Eukaryota > Metazoa > Chordata > Aves > Falconiformes > Falconidae > Falco > Falco cherrug. The sequence continues at coordinate 24,647,782 of NC_073704.1, read as the reverse complement.
CTTTTGACTATAGGTAATCAGCAGAATATCTGCAAGTCGTGTTACACATATGTTTGTATTACATGCTGAGGAGCAGTGTTAAGATTTGGTAGTTTTCCCTTTTTCAGGTTCTTTTGTTTGTTTGTTTGGGTGTTGTTGTTGTTTTTAACTGCTTTCAAGAAGAGGCATAAAGATATCCAAGGCTGTGTCAGAGAGGCCAAAACTGTGGAGAGTTTTAAAGAACATTAATACTTGAAAAAAGGTAGGAGTGTTCTTTATACAATGGCTAAAGAGCCAGCTCACCCCTATCCTCAGTTCATGAACACACTGGCAATGCTTACCCTCCAATACACACGTATGCAAGTAAGCTGCGTTGCTTTGTATTGCTGTTGAAGGAAAACAGTTTAGGACCATCGCTGAAACTGAAAACATCCACTCCTTTGCAATGTTCAGGATATGATGTCTTTATTGAAGATTCCACAAAAAACTATTTCTGTGTTTGATCTGAACATAAAGGTTGAGGAAATGGGCTTTGGTGAGTGAGAAGAGAGCAAAGCAAGTTTGTAAGAGGTTGTGCTCAAATTCAAGAAGGGCAATGGGAACAAGAAACAGCTTTAAAAATGTCCATTGTGTCCTTAAGGAACCAGTATTTACTGTATGGCTAGTAGCAGTAGAAGAATTCAAAGGATTCTGGATTGCTTTTATGTGTCAGTTTCTAGCAGCTATGTCACAACACATCTGCACTATTGTTCAGTCACTCGGGTGTTTCTGTAGCATTCAGAACAATGGACTTTATGCACACCTACACATACATAAATATATATATGAAATAAAATGTGTAAGTAGGGTTGTATTTTAAGGGTTATTGATGTCATCTCAAACAGAACTTGAGCTTTACTAGTTGTTTAAATCATTACGTATACATAAAAAAAATCTATTTTGATACAGTTCTTAAAGAAAAAAACAAACCTATTTTTCCTGATAAAAATATTAAGTTTCCTTTAAAATTACAAAATGGTTCAGTTAATTTCCATGTGGATTTTGCATGCAACTTACATTAAAAGCTTTGTAAACAAACAGCTGCTTAGCTTACAACAGGGATGTTACATTATTAGGTTGCATAATTTGCTAGGAACAGATGAGGATATTGGAGAACTATATGATCTTTGAAAATGAGTTCTTTAAGGACAGCTCACAGATTTTCTATTACAATTTTAGGTAAATTTAGATGGGTTCATTAGATCTTGACTAATTCTTTTTTTAAGAAGTTAAAATTCCCAGACATTGTTGTCTTCCTTATTTTTATTTCTTTACACACAAGGCTGCTATAATACTACTACAGTAAAGTTTAGAGGTGTTTTTTAAATGTGCCTGGTAATTTTGCAGTATTTGGAGTTTAACTAGTTAATCTCAATTCTGAAACTGAAGAAGTGCATAAGTATGGTTTTCAACCAGAAATAATCTTATCGTTCTATGCAAATGCTCATATTAATTGAGTAATAGTGTGTGGGGATGTGTATTTTCAGAACACTGAGTTTTTCAGAACATTTGAACACAGCATTGTGCATTTTTTTTCTTTTCATTTTTTTAATGGGTATAACTATGCTAATTTTCTTGCAGTCAACACAACTATTCAAAGACGTTTAGATTATGCTTGAGTCTTTACAGGATTAGAACACACATTTGTACAAAGATCTGAAAACAAATTGAAATGTACCAAAACCAACATTAAAATATTGGCCTTAGTGAGATGTATAGTAAATTCCACATATTGTGTGTTGTCCTTAAAACTCACAGCTGTCATGGTTACTGTTCAGATGCTGGACAGAAATTTACTTCCTAAACCTATCCTTAACTTAACTGAGTGATAAATACAATAAAAATAAAAAGCATAAAATCTTATTCATGAAAATTCTCTCATTTGCTAGGTCTTGCTAGAATGGAAAATTTAGGAGCATTACTGGCCTGTGTTCCTTAACTTGTAGTCATCTTAAATAGATCAGAAGTGAATTAAATCCTTCAGAGAGGTGTTTCAGGTGTTTCTCTCATGGCATCCTTTGTATTTCAGGACCCTAAACGTCATTTAGAAGAGCATGTGGATGTGCTGATGACCTCAAACATTGTCCAGTGTTTAGCTGCTATGTTGGATACAGTTGTATTTAAATAACCAATTTACTGTTTGTGATGCTTTCTGTGTATATTTGTTTATTGTTTCTAATACTCACAATACAGAGACTGTTGAGGCTATATTTGATTAAGCAGAGACATCTGACTTCATTTGCAGTGTAAGTGCAGCACTATAACACCTTTCAGTCTCTAATTGTGCAGTTGCTTCAGTTTCTTTATGTCAGGGTCTTTACAGATTCCAAAGCATTCAAGAACACAATGTGGGCAAAAATGTATTACACTGTCATTTAATATTTGGGGGAAAAATCAGTAGTACATATATATTTTGATTGTTGCAACATAATAAAAATACATTTACAAACATGTCTTACGTTCTGGAAGGTCTTTTTTGAGAAAGGACGGTGGGAATTAACAGTGCAGGAAGAGTGCTGGTAAAGGTTTATTTCTAGCCACTGTAAAACTACTGAGATATTAATTGCTAGGACAGCGAAAACTAATGAAATATGGCTCCCATTGGTTATCAGATACTCTCACTGAGATTAAAAATGAAAAATAAAATAAGAAATTGTAGTAGCGCTGAGTTCTGAGGATGCACAAAAAACAAAATGCTGAAAATTCCTCTGCCAGCTCTCTTTCAATACTATTCAGACCCTAATATCCACAGAAGACAATTGACCTTAAGAAAATGAATTCAGTTATGCTGATAACTGAATCACACAACTCACACAAGTGGTGTCATAAATAGCACTATTCTGAGAATAAGCGTTAAAGTGACAGAGGCTGTTCTAGGTTATATGAACCCTCCCTCCTGTGAAGGAGAACGTACACGAGATGTCCATATATATAAATACATGGAAAGAGTCCCAACTGGAATATGACGTTTAAAACTGTTTCCACTGACTAGAGAGGGAAACACTCACAGGAGGGCAAGGGGGGTTGGCTGCTTGGTTTTAAGCAGGCAAAACCAAATAACTGGGTTTGGGGAGTGACTTTGGGTTTTGAGCAGGGGGCTGGTTGCAATTTTTTGTTTGATTGGTTTTTAAGTATTGGATGGTACTTAGGCTGATTTGATTCTTTTGTCTGGGCAGAAATGTTCTCATTCTGTGTCACAATATTTTGTTTACTGTTTTTTATTTTTTTAAATGGCAACAATTGTGGCTGGCAAATATTTTAAACTAGACACCATCTTTTTTTGCTGAAGATTATTTTTTAGATTTATTTTATTTCTTACTTGCTTAGTGAAGAAATAGCCCATAAAATTGTCTTATTTTCCACTTTGTGCCCAGTAATTTTCTGTTTACTTATTCATTACCATTCAAAGGTTTTTCTTTTGTTGGGAATTTCTTATTTAGGCTTTTTAATTTACTATTTTAGAATAACTCTTTTTCAAAGTATATTTAGCAAGCACTTACTTCAGAGGGAAGCATGCAGATTTTTGCAGCTGCCCTCCTTATGGCCTTCCCTCTGCCCCCACAGTAGGCAGTAGAATATCATACTGGGAAAATGGAGACATACCAAACCACATTTGCCTGCGCATAGTTAAATGGAAGTGCTTTCTGGCGATTGGCACTGAAAACCTGTGTGTGGTTGAGGAAGGCTGCCTTCGGGCCACCCTCGCTGGTGTCCGTGTGCACCCCCAGGTGAGATGGGGCAGGAGCGCAGAGGGGAACCTGCCCTGGGGCTCGTCTGCCAGCAGGGCTCTGCATCCCTGCCGCTATCTACTCCCACACACACGTGGAACACCACGAGGGAGGCATAGTTTGGCAGGTCGTGGGTAACATGGCATTGCAGAACAGGAGAGAAGCTATTGCAATGCTGCAGTGTATACATGCCTGAAAGGCCGGGATAAACAGGGAGACAAACCAGTGAGTCCTGCATATTCTAAATCAATTTTGACAAATGCGCATCTTGCAGAGGGCAGCTGAAGGGAATCTGCTGGAGATGCAGATCTCCTTTAGTATGAGCTTGTGCTGTGGTACCCTGCTTTCTCTCCACTCCTCGGTTTGACTTGGAGGCACAATTTTCCATTTACTAAGATGTTTCATGAATAATCAAAAGGCTGCCGTTCGGGGCATCTTTCCTCTTTTTTGTCCAGTGCTTTAGGAGCTACACAGAGGATTTGGAAGAATGTGTGCATGCAGTAACCTGAAAAACAGCAGCCCCTGTACCATCTTGGAGAAAGAAAGAGGTTTTCAAGCAGCCACCTTCTGAGCCTCCAGCCGCAATGGAGCAGACCTTCATTAGCAGCTTGACCCCTCGTCACCTGTCAGCATGAAGGACGGGCATATTGTATTAGCAAACCTCTCTCCTTTCTATAACGATTCTGTAACACCACCTGCCATTGCATATCCCCCTATTATACCAGTTTAGGAGTTGTGCGCTGAAGATTTTTGGCATATATTAGCACTTCCATGTGATTGGCAGCGTACCACTGAATTCATTGCAGTTCTGCATCTATATGGGTGTAGCTCTGTAATTCAGGGCAACGTTTCCCAGGGTTTATCTGCATTTCAACCCATCTCCTGCCTATATAAGTCCATTCCCTTTCCCTGCTTGAAATGAACAGAAAGGTAAGGGCGAGCACGCTCGTGAAATGAGCGTCGGAAACATTAGTTAGAACCGATACTAACAAAACTATTTCCTGAGCACTGAAAGGAGAAGGTGTAGTATGGAAAGTTGTGTGCGCTGTGCCACCCGACTGCGAGTGTAACCATGAAGTGCTTGCTTTTTTGCTTTATTGGTTATTTTGCTACAATAATTTCTTTGCAGGGAGCCTGTCTATGCTGGCTTCTATGAAACACCAACTAACCGCACTAGCCCACGGTTAAGCAACAGCAAAATACATGGCCATGGGAGTTAGGAGCCTTGAAATACGCTTCTGACAAGTCACCCTGGTTCTAGGCGTTTCTGGATTTGAGTTTGCAAAGTTTCAGCCTGGCTTCAGGGGGTTATGCAATGCCAGTCTCGGGCTTGGTAGGTGTTGGTCCGGGCTGCCTTAGCCATCAGCGGGATTTGAAGCCGGCTGCTGCTGTCGCCTGGAAAGAGACACGATCTGTAAAACACCTGAAGTCCGAACTGCTCAGGGAAATGCTGGGAAGGTGGGACAGGAGGGCTTCTCCCCGGGCAGAAACCCGGGGCTCTTAGGCACTCAGCAGCCGGCCCGGGAAGGGGAGTTGAGGCCGGTGCTTGGCAGCGGTGGGGCGGCAGGAGCGTCCCCGGGCGCGTCTTCGCGCCGCGGTGGGTCCCGCTGTCCATCGGCCGGTCCCTTCCCGCTCCCGGGCCGCCGGCGGCCGCAGCCCCCCCGGCCCCCTCCCCTCCCGGAGCGCGGGCCTGGTCCCGCCGGCAGCGCGCACCGGGCCGCCGCCGCTCTGCGCCGGGGCTCGGCCGGGGCCGCGGCTCTTGCGGAGCCGCCCGCGGGCAGAGGGTGCTGGGGCTGCGGCTGCGGCTCCGCCGTGGGGGCTCCCCCGTCGCCGCCCCGGGGCCGAGCGCTGCCGCCGGGCCGGGCGCGGCTGGTGCCGAGCGCCCGACAAACGCGCGGTCCCCTGGCGGCGCCGCCCGCGGGACCGGGGCCGCGGGGGAAGGCAGCGGGCGGCCGGGAGCCCGGGGCCGGGCGGGGGGCTGCCTGCCGCGTCGTTTGGCTGATGATCTCCGGCGTTCGGGTCCCGGATAAAATATTTATTTGCTGAAGAACCCGTGAGCACCGCGGCCAGTACGTTAGGGCGCCTCGGCTGCGGGGCTGATGGTTATTTCAGAACTTGAGGGAGATGCTGCGCGGGCGCTGCCAGCGGGGACGGGGGACGCGCTGCCCCCGCGGAGCAGGCGCGGGCGGGAAGGTGGGGGCGTTGCGCCGGGGGGGCCGCTCGCAGGGGCCGGGGGCGGGGAGGGGGGGGGGGGGGGCGGGGGGAGGCAGCTGGCGGGGGTGAGCTGAGGGCAGCGGCCGCCCGGCCCCGGAGACCCCCGCACCCGCTCGCCAGCCTGACACACAAAGGCGGGGGGCACGCGCGCAGGATTTGGGGAACCGCGGGGTTTGTGATTTATTTTCCAGCCGTAGTCGGGGAAAAACAAAAAAAAAACAACAAAAAAAAAGATGCTGGAAAGGTCACATAATAATGAGCTCTTACAGCAAACACACTCTTCCCTTCCCCCTTCGCCTTCCTTCTATCTCACAATAAAATCATCTCCTTCAATTTGCCATGATCGTCGCGACCAGGAGCCAGGTGATTATCCTAATTAATGTCTATCTAATTAAATTACTGTCAGCGGTTAACCAATGGCAGAAGCCGTTTCATCCTCTCCACAAGCAGCAAGATCAAAAGTGAGTCTTTCCTGATTGCTGCATAGTGTCAATTGGCCAATCTCTTCTCCCAGGGAAGGAGGAAAAAAAAAAAAAAAAAAAAAAAAAAGTAAATCAAACGTTTGGGAAGCATTTGGTGGATGAAGTGCTTTCTGTCTAGTGAGGGTCCCAGGATGTCTAGCTTCTGATACTAAGGAGCCCTTTCAGATCCAGGGACTGAAGGGTTATTACTGTGGTGCTAGAGCTATGCAGCTGGAGCATTGTCTTTCTCCCTCTATCATGCTCTCCAAGAAATTTCTCAATGTGAGCAGCAGTTACCCACATGCAGGCGGATCTGAGCTTGCCTTGCATGATCATCCCATTATCTCGACCACTGACAACCTGGAGAGAAGTTCACCTTTGAAAAAAATTACCAGGGGGATGACGAATCAGTCAGATACAGACAATTTTCCTGACTCCAAGGACACACCAGGGGACGTCCAGAGAAATAAACTCTCTCCCGTCTTGGACGGGGTCTCTGAGCTTCGTCACAGTTTCGATGGATCTGCTGCAGATCGCTATCTGCTCTCTCAGTCCAGCCAGCCCCAGTCTGCTGCCTCTGCTCCTAGTACCATGTTCCCTTACCCCAGCCAGCATGGACCTGCTCACCCAGCCTTCTCCATCGCCAGCCCCAGCCGCTACATGGCTCACCATCCTGTGATCACCAACGGAGCTTATAACAGCCTCCTGTCCAACTCTTCTCCGCAAGGCTACCCCACGGCGGGCTACCCTTACCCCCAGCAGTATGGCCATTCCTACCAAGGGGCACCTTTCTACCAGTTCTCCTCCACCCAGCCGGGGCTAGTTCCCGGCAAGGCTCAGGTCTACCTGTGCAACAGGCCACTCTGGCTGAAATTTCACCGGCACCAGACGGAGATGATCATCACGAAGCAGGGGAGGTAAGCCACCGCGCGGACCCGCGCCGCGGGTCGGGGCTGAGCCGCCGGGGGAGCCGCCCGGAGCCTCCGCCGCCCCGGGGGGAGTCGCCCGCCCGCCGCCGGGGCCCCTGCGCCGGGCACCGGGAGCGGCGGTGCCGGTCCCCGCCGTGCCGGTCCCCGCCGTGCCGGTCGCCGCCGGGCAGCCCTCCCTGCCCCCCCGCGGGTCCCCGTGCCCGCGGTCCTCGTCCCTTCCCCGCGGAGAGCCCGGCGTTCCGGGAGGGAGTTCCTTTGGATTTTTATTTCTCGCTACCGGGAGCCGCGAGGATGAAGCACAACGGGCTGGTTCCCCCGCGTGTGCTTGTCGCTGCCGGTGGCTTGCTTTCCTTCTTTCCTTTTTTTTTTTCTTTCCTTTTTTATAGGCGAATGTTCCCTTTCCTAAGTTTTAATATTTCTGGTCTCGACCCCACGGCTCACTACAATATTTTTGTGGATGTAATTTTGGCGGATCCCAACCACTGGAGATTTCAGGGAGGCAAATGGGTTCCTTGCGGCAAGGCGGACACCAATGTACAAGGCAAGTTCCTCCAATTAACACTTTTCCCGACACATATGTAGGTGAGAATGATTAATTACAGCCTTTGTGGACTGGCTCTGGCGACTTAAAGGAGAACAGGCCAATGATGCTTTTAAAAAAAAAAAAAAAAAAAAAAAGGAGGGTGGAAGGAGAAAGTAAAAGGCGTTCGGAAAACGCTGTTTTAATGTTTCTCGGTTAAAAGGAGGGGAGTTTCGCCAGTGACATACCGCTGACTTAACGGGGTCCTTCGACCTCGTGTGCCGCCGCAGTGGCAGAGCCGGGGTACACGCGAGAACTGTGATGTGGTTGTGTTTTTTGTTGTTTTGCTTAGGCAACCGGGTGTACATGCACCCCGACTCCCCCAACACGGGAGCCCACTGGATGCGCCAGGAAATCTCCTTTGGGAAACTAAAACTTACAAACAATAAAGGAGCATCAAACAACAACGGGCAGGTCAGTGGGGGAGACGCAGACGCTCTGCCAGACTTTTTTTTTTTATTGCTTCGGGCAAAATCCTGCCGTTTTTCGAAAGGGCGCGTTTTTAGGGTTTTTTTGTTGGTTGGTTTGTTTTTTTTTTTAGATCGTGTCGTTAGGTGAAAATAAAAGGGGAGGTGGGGGTGGAGGAAGCCCTCCCGTTTATTTTGCCACGGGCCTCACCGACCCCGAGCGCGCTACCCGGGCTGACGACGACGCCCGCCGCGGCGTCCGCAGCCGTCCCGGGGAGCCGGCGGCCGAGCCCAGCAGCCCGCGGGCATCGCTCTACCGGTCCTTCTCGCTCTCATTTCCTCCTCTTCCCGCGGCCCCCTCCCTCCTTTTCCTCTGCCCGACAGATGGTGGTTTTGCAGTCCCTCCACAAGTACCAGCCCCGCTTGCATGTGGTGGAGGTGAACGAAGACGGGACGGAGGACACCAACCAGCCGGGCAGAGTGCAGACCTTCACCTTCCCCGAGACGCAGTTCATAGCAGTCACCGCCTACCAGAACACCGATGTAAAGAGCTCCCCGCTTCATTCCGCCCGCGCTCCCTGCAGGGCACCCCGCCGAGGCCGGCCCGGCCCGCTGCCCCCCGCGGCTCTCCGGCGCCGGGGGACGGGGCTCCCCGGCTCCCCGCTTTGAGCCGTCGTGCCCCTGGCCCTCCCCGCGGCGCCTGTGCCCCGGGACCCCCGGGCGGCCGCTCGCCCGCCCGCAGCGGCGCTGCCCCCCTGGGCCGGACAGGAGTCCCGCCGGCAGCGGTGCCGCTCCGCCCGCAGCTGGGCGCTTCTCCGCGGCATTTGTCTTCCAGTCGGAAACGGCTCGGTTAGCCGTTAAGCTGTTAGCTTAAGCTTTAAGTCTGCAAAGATCAATTAACAACCTCATTGATTGCGCCGGGGGTGACGGAGCAACTTCCTCAAATTAAAAGCTCGTTAATGCCTGGCTACGTTTCGGAGTGGTCTGGCTTTGCTACAGACTGGTGCCCCCTCTTTCAAATGACATATGTTCACTCTGCATTCCTGCTTTAATTATTTTGCTCGATGCAAATGTAAACTCTTAGCTACCGTTCTGCGGTACGATTTGCCTAATTTCTGGATTTCAGTATTCATGCCCATGCAGCAGGAATACTACTAACACGCCTTAAAACTTGGGGTTAAATGTTAATTCTTATCGCTCTCCTTACAACAATAAAGTAAATCTTAAAATTAGACCGTGATGTCTATGAGCATGGCAAAGCTTTATTTTTTACGCTTTAAAGGCAATTTGATCGACTAGAGTAAAGCTTGATCCTTTTAGAAACGTGTTGGCTGCAGCAGAGTGTGTTTTCCAGGCTTTCACAACGTGCGCTCTGGTCCTCTTTCCCCAGATCACACAGCTGAAAATAGACCACAACCCCTTCGCAAAAGGCTTCCGAGACAATTATGACACGTAAGTAAACAGCATTTTTGTTACCCTTCTGCCGGCTGCACACACATGTCAAAGAGGGAAGCCTTGGGGTGCGGGCTGGCTGCATTTCACACCGAACCGTGGCACGCCAGGCTTTTCCCGAGCCCTCCGGCTGGCTCCGCGCAGCTCTGCGCAGCCTGCGGCCACCTCCGCACCCGGGGCCGCGCTGCCCGCACCTGAGCCCACATCCCGCTTTGGCACTTGCGGCCGTTCTGTTGTTGGCCCATACCCCTGCGCCCCTTTCCAAGTTTCCCCCTTGCTTGCGCGCCAGGGCTCCCGGAGCAGCGCCCGAGCAGCCGGGGCTCGGTCCCCCAGCAGCCCGCCGGGTGTGCGTCACCCCGGGCTCCGCGCAGCCCGTGTCCCCAGGAAAATTTCGTCGTTGTCTTTCTTGTCTGGGGCTGGATTTCCCCCCCCCCAGCTCTTCCTTCTGGGTGGAGCTTAAAGCCTCCGAAGTTTTGATCGCGGTCTGTCCCCGCGCGGCCGCTGCCCCCCCCCGCCTTGGCCCCCTGCGCCCCGGTGCGGCCGTTGGACCCGGCCGGCGGCGGAAGCTGCGGCTGGTGCCGCCCCGAGTGCGGCTCCGTGGGGGGCACAGCCCCCGACACCCCCCGCCGCCTCTACCGGCCCTCGGGAGCCCAACGGCGACATACCGGCCCGCAGGCGTCGGCGGCTGCGGCTTCCCCCGGCCCGGGGTACGGCCGGCCCGGCGCCCCCTGCCCCTGCCCAGACCGGGCCGGGCCGGACCAGCGTGGGGTGGCGGTACAGGGCGGCCCCCACGCCCGGGGGGGCGGGCGGCCTCAGAGCGCCTCCTGCCCCCGCTGCGGGCTTCGGACTGCGGGACGGGACTGCGGTTTCCAGAGGGGAAACCCGCTGCTTCCCCTGCAAACTGCGGCCGGCAGCGGCTGTGCTCGCGCGTAGCTTCAGCCCCTGCTCAAGCCCCCCCTTGGCTCCGACAGCGGCCCGGCCACCCCCAGCAGCGGCATCTTGGCCCAGGGGTGGAAACGACGCCGAGGCCTGAAATCGTGCGAAAGGGGCCGGGGCCCGAGCACCGGCCCTCCTCGGGGAGCGAGTTGTGCTGTGCCCGGTCCCCCTCGACGGGTGGAGGTCGCGGCGGCCGTGGCGGGGGAGCCGGGCCGGCGGCCCGTGGTGCCCCGGAGGGCGGCAGCCGCCCCTGCCCCCTCTCCTGGTAGCTCTGCCAGGAGGATGCATGGCCTTTGGGAAGGCCACGTGGCCTTCGCCCCCAGCCGCAAGTGCTTTTCTCTTTTTAATAGGAAAACCCCAACTTTATAGGGCGTCACTTGAAAGGAGACGGGGGGAGGGGGAAGCTTCAATGTTGTCTAGCACGTTGAATTTGTTTAAGGGCCAAGTTTATTTTGGATAAGAAATTCCAGGAGGCGTGGAGGGTTAATTAAAGCACAGTTTTAGCCTGAATTAAATACAGATAGTAGTTATTCATCCATTAAAGTTTTTATAATCGCAAATTGCAGCCCAGCATGGGAGAATTATATATAGGCCACGCAGGGAACACTGGATGTGTCTGGTTTTACATTTCCTACAGTAGGTGTTTAAAGATTAGCTTAATTTAAACTCGGTAAGATGTTGATGGTTCGTCTGTGACTCCCAATAATAAGTGTTAAACAGCCGATATAATTCCGCAGTCTGCCATTCACGCCGTGCGCGGCAGATGACCGGGTTGCCTGTTGCGCATATGGCGGGACCGGTCGCTGTGTCACGGCGCGGGATGTCGTGCCGTTGGGAGGCCGGGCTCGGCCCGGAGCGGAGGCCCTCGCTCGGCCCTGCCAGCGAACGGCCAGCCGGTCCCCAAAGATTCGCTCTCCGTGCCGACCCCCATCCTCCTCCCCCGTTAAGGCTCTCGGCAGAGGCCGAGCCCGGAGCGGAGCGCGGGCCCCCGGGCAGGCAGCAGCGCCATGGGGCGGCCGCTGGCCCGGCCCGAACCCCCCCGGGGCTGCGGCCGGCCGGGTGCCGCGCCGGGCTGCGGCGGACACCCAGCTCTCTCCCCTTCTCTTGGGCAGGATCTACACGGGCTGCGACATGGACCGGCTGACGCCTTCCCCCAACGACTCGCCCCGCTCGCAGATCGTGCCCGGGGCCCGCTACGCCATGGCCGGCTCCTTCCTCCAGGACCAGTTCGTGAGTAACTACGCCAAGTCCCGCTTCCACCCCGGGGCAGGAGCCGGCCCGGGGCCCGGCGCCGACCGCAGCGTGCCCCACACCAACGGGCTGCTCTCCCCACAGCAAGCCGAGGACCCGGGGGCCCCCTCGCCGCAGCGCTGGTTCGTCGCCCCCGCCAACAACCGCCTCGACTTCGCCGCCTCCGCCTACGACACGGCCACCGACTTCGCCGGCAACGCGGCCACGCTGCTTTCCTACGCGGCCGCCGGCGTCAAGGCGCTGCCCCTGCAGGCGGCCGGCTGCGCAGGGCGGCCGCTGGGCTACTACGCCGACCCCTCGGGCTGGGGAGCCCGCAGCCCCCCGCAGTACTGCAGCAAGTCGGGCTCCGTGCTCTCCTGCTGGCCCAACAGCGCGGCGGCGGCGCGCATGGCCGCCGGCAACCCCTACCTGGGGGAGGAGGCGGAGAGCCTGGCCCCCGAGCGGTCCCCCTTGCCGGGCGCCGAGGACTCCAAGCCCAAAGATTTGTCCGACTCCAGCTGGATCGAGACGCCGTCGTCCATTAAGTCCATCGACTCCACCGATTCTGGGATTTACGAGCAGGCCAAAAGGAGGCGAATCTCCCCCTCGGACACCCCAGTGTCCGAGAGCTCCTCGCCCCTCAAGAGCGAGGTGCTCACCCAGCGGGACTGCGAAAAGACCTGCGCCAAGGACATCGGCTACTACGGCTTCTACTCGCACAGCTAGGCGCGGCCCGCCCGGCCCCGCCGTCCTTTTGCACAATAACTCCTCCGCGCTAGCGCACTGACCCCCGCCCCTAGCTGACCCATCCGCACCCCCGGCCCGGCCCGGCCCCGGCCCCGGCCCCGGCTCCGGCCCGGCAGGCAGGCAGGGAGGCAGAGCCGCGGCTGCCGCCGCCCCCCCGCCCCGCTCCCCGCCCGGCCCGGCGGCGCCCCGGGGGTGCGGCGGGCACCGCCGCTCCGAGACCCACTGATAAGTAGGATGCTTAGACTCTCACACCGTACAGCGCTTCCTTCCTTTCACCACGGATGGATACTAGGGGATAACAGTAACAGTGGGGGAAAAAAAAGAGCCTGTGAAATGCCTGTACATAGTATTTAATTTATTGTAACCGATTACTTTTCTTTGGTTCCGTTTCTTTCTTATTTGTTCGGATTTTTTTTTTTTTGTTTTCATTGTTAAGTCACAAAACTTAGATCCTGTTTAAATTTCTTTACCCGCCTTCCACCTTTGCTCCCTCTTCCCCTTGCCCCTCCCCAGGTAAACACTCTTTCTAAATGCCTCTGGAAATGTAGAGTGGTCCATAGCTGTAGCAGCGAGTAATGGGTTTCTCACTTTCTCTGCAGCTCCTCGCATGAAATAATTACGCTGTGCCCTGGGCTAACACAGCTAAGGAATAGCTCAGCTTTCCCTTCAAAAGAACAGAAATACGTCTCGTAGGAAAGTCGATTAAAGTAGCATGACGCCTTCCAAAAGCAAAATTAACTGCCTCTGTATTTTTCTCTAAAAGGAATAGCTCGACATCAGCAATATTAGTATTTTTGTGGTATTCCCCCCCACCCCCCCCGCCCCCAAGTGCCAAATCCATTACTGGTCCCCACAGGTGCCAAATATGCTGACAAACTCTTTTCAAATTTCTTTGCAGTTTCCCCCTCTTTCTTTATATTGCTGTAAATCTTTGTAATGAATAATCTAAAAAAAAAAAAAAAAAAGATATAGACGACTGAATTGTTGGTAACCATAGTGTAGTCCAGTGAAGATGAATTGTGAGTTGTATATTTTACTGCATTTAGTTTTGGAATTGACTTTTTCATAAAGTAGCTAACCGAGATCTGACTTCCTGGGGAATCAAATGCACATCGAAAGTAAGAGCGATCTTTCCTGTAAACCTCTTATTATATTAATGAAGGAGAACTAATACCCCTCCAGGTCTCCTCCCCCCGGCGAAGCAGAATAGTAAGTCTTCGAATTTTGAGTAGCAAATCTATACAATTAACGCATTTTTATATGGAAAACAAACAAACAATTACAAGCTGAAATATGCATCAGGCTAAATATTCAGTCTAGATTACACTCGACGGGGAAATTTCCTAATAGAAATTCAGGGTCATAAACGTGTGTATATTTTTGACTCTTATGTAAATCGAATGTTGTGATTTTTATATTTGTTCTGTTACGTCTGTGGAACTGAATAATTTATACCAGTACATGCTCCATTGAGAAATGTTTCGGGTTTTGCCCGTTTGTATCGTCTGTGTATAACAAGTAAAATAAACCTGGTAAAAAGTTAACGTCGTGTGGGAAAGCGCTGTGCCGTTCCGCGGGCGCGGAACCTGGTGAGGCCGAGGGGGGCGGCCGGCTGGCTCGGAGGGGGGGTCCCACGGCCCCCCCGGACTGCCGCAGCCGCCCCCCTCGCCCCGCGCTTGTCTTTTGGGGGGGCGAGCGCCGCGGACACTGCGCACGCCGCGCGGCCGAGAGCGGAGGTTTGCGGTCGGAGGGAGATGAAACCCCGTCGGGTTTGAGAGGTTTATAATTATCCCCGTCTCTGACGCTTAAGCCCCCTGACAGCATTTTGCAGGCGGGAGAGGTGGCTGGCGGGGGCCGGGGGGCCGCCTTTGCCGCGCCGCAGAGGCGCGGGGCGCAGCGCTGCCCGCCCGCAGGCCCCCCTTCGCTTCGCCTCGCCTCGCCCCCCCGGGGCGGGGGCCGCGCTGCCGGAGCCCCCGCGGTGTTCAGCGCCGTGCCCGGCCGGGCCCCCCGGGGCGGGCGCCCTTTCGGGGGAGCGGCCTTCCTTGCTGCGCGGGCCACCGCGGGCGCGCAGGGGCGGGACCGACAGCGGAGCCCCCGCTCCGTGCCGACACCTGTCCCCCTGCCGCCCTCCCGGAGACGCTGCCCCCTCTCCAGAGCGCCCGTCTGTGGGCTGTGGGGAAGGCGCCATCCCCCGGCACCGTCGTGGGCCGGCTGCGCAGGTGCGGGGGGCAGGGGCCAGTTTTATCCTCGGTTCCTCGGCGGGGTAAGCGCGGGTGCGGAGCCGCCCCGGGGACTGTGTCCTGTCGTGGCAGTGACGGGGGGGGGGCACCCGAGCAGCCCGACTGCACACCCCCTCCCCCAGGTGCGTGGCTCTACCTGAGCCCGGCCCCAGCGCCCCCAACGCCGCCGCTGGCTGCAGGGCCCGCGCCGCGCTGCGCCGGGGGGACCCGGCCTGAGGCGGCAGCGGCGGCCGCCCCGCGGCAGCCGTCGGGCTCACGTTGCGGCCCCAGGGCGGCGGCTGCGGGGCGCCCTCGGCCCTCGTGTGGCGGGACCCCTCGCCCGCAGCGGGGCGGCCAGGGCAGCGCCCCCGGGAGGGGCGGGAGAGGCCCCTCGGAGAAGCGGGGGGTGCGCGCCCTTCCCCGGCCGCCCCGCACCCAGCGGCGGAGGCCGAGGCGCCGCCCGCGCCCCGCCGCAGCCCCCCGCCTCCCGCGGACCCCGGCCGCCCCTCGGCGGCGCGGTGTGGGGCTGTCCCGGCGCCCTCCCCGGGGCTTCCCCTGCCCGCGGCAGCCAGCCTGTAGAGCCCGGAGCGCTCCCGGCCCCCGTTCCCCGCTCCCGGCCAGCGAAAGCCGCCCTGCCCGCCCCTCCTGCCGCGGCGTTGCCCCCCGGGAGGGCACGGGGCCGGGGCCGAGCGCGGCGGGAGCCCCGCGGGCAGCGCCGAGGACAGCCGCTGCCGCCCGCCTCCCCGGTGCCGCGGCGGGGTGCGGGGGCTCGTGCCGGGGCGGCCACCCCGGGCGCGCCGCTCGCCGGACGCGGGTGTGCGGGCGTTAGCGTAGCGGGGGTTATCCAGCGGGTCTGGAGCCAGCACGTAACGCGTGGCAGGTCTGACCAACATCCTTCCCTGTGCGTGAGTGGTTGATGTTTTCCGTAACTATTTCGACAGGATAATTCCATAACTATTTCTGCGGGAGAATGGAGGAGATCAGGGCTGCAGAAGTAAAAAAGGCTATTTCCCGTCGGTAGGTCACTTCATTGCTGTTATAATTTTTTAGATTATTATTATTATTACTAGAGGTGCACCTGTGTGTCTGCTAAACATATGTTTGCTGACACATTGCAGTGTTTGCCTGCGCCTGGGATGGAACACGCAGGTTCTGACCCGGTGTGTGTAGCTGATGGTATATTTGCAGCGCACTCAGTTTAGTCGAAGCAAAACCCCGTGTACGAATTTGTTAGACCAGCAACTAATTGCATGAATTTTGCATGAAGTATAATTTGTGTTATCATTCTAGGCATGCTGAACGGGCTTTTAACTTAATTATTGTGTAAAATAATCTACACGGTTGCCCTTTCTTTGCTTTATTTGATATAACACAAATTCAAGCTCCGACCCATAGAAAGTAATTCAAAGTTCTTATTGGTAATACTTGCTACGATGTTTCACATTAATACTGTATCAAATGTAATACAGTGATTTACGCTCTGCAGATTTTGCACGAGTACGCTATGCATATTTGATGACACATTGCATATTTTAACAAGGTTTTTAATGACTGATTGAAATGTTTGCTAAGATATTTTTTAAGAGCTGGAGGAGAAATGGTTGTGGAAAATGTGTAATAGAACAGTGATAAGGATGGGAGGGTTTTGATTGACAGCACGAGGAAGCAGATGGATGACTAGGTAGGTCAGAGGTAAAGATGCCTTTGACAGCTTTTTAAGTTCCTTTGGCCATTTTGGTCCAATGAATCATGCAAAACATGTGTACATTACCAAACTGATGTCTCTGCATCGTTTACTGTTGGAATCCTCATCTTTTCAAACCCACCCTAACCTTCTTTCATCACCACTTGACGTGCTATGTCTAAACTAGATTGCAAGATCCTAAGAAGGCAAGAATCTTTCTTGTATTACTTGTCAGAAAAAAAAAAAAAAAGGGGGGGGAAAAAAATAAGAAAAAAAAATCATGTAAACCTATGGAGCTAGAAGAACAACCACGACAGATTGGCAGAATAGGCGTAAGGTGGGACACGTTCTTCTTAATTTTCGCTGTCTGGTCATCACTCCCCTCCCCTAGGTAGTGCTCAAGGGAGATGTGGTGAACAATGATTCCCCCCCCCCCCCCCAACTGGCATAAATCTGAATTTTCATAAGACTGATAAGAGACCTAATTGCATAATTTTCCTTATAACATTATGCAGTGAGTACTGTTGCTATAGTTAAAACGGTTTTCTTTGCAGTCTTGTTTTCAGGTGCTTTGTATGTCCTTCACAAATTACTTTGTCAACTGGAAATATTCTGATTTATCCCTGTAAAATGTTACTGGTTTTGGAAGTCTTACTTAAATTTCCTAGAACAATTTTAAAATTACTGCAATACAAAAAAAGAATGCATGTGTACTGGGAAAAGCAGAAAAAAGGATTTTGCATGCAAGTATGTTTCCCAGGTACTGTTTCTGTGCAGAATGGACATAAGTTTTCATTTTAAGTGTTAAAACTTGTCATGAATGTGGTCTCCAGTGGGGAATGTGCAACTTGCTAAGATACATGGGCAAAGTCAAAGAAAAAAAATTGAAATAGCGGAGTGATAAGTAGACGGAAGGCAGCAGACTGTGCGTTCAGTACCCTGTTCTTTCCAGCTACATAGATGTATTATATTTGTGGTAGGTCTGCAGAGCCACACAGCTTAGTGATAACATTTCATGCATTTATCAGAATGCATATTAATCTGGGAATGCACAAACAAAAGCACTGCTTATTTCAGAGCGTGATCAATTGAAAGCTGCCCGTTTCTTCAAATATGTGTATCTGAAAAAAAAAAGTGGTTGAAATATATATGTATATAAAACACAGATATTTTTGAGCATATGTAATATTTTCCTTCTTACAGATGTAAAATAATCATTAATTCATAAAGATCCAAGGCTGCCGTGGCTGATCAGATGTAACTTTTGGCCTTATAAAATGTATTACACAATAAAATCTGTGATGTTTTATTCATGCTATCACTGCAGTTTCTCATAGTTGCAGCGTTTCTAACACCAAGGGGCTGATACGAGTACAAATGATCTTGTTGGTCTTGAGTTGACTTTTTAGGTGAATTTTAATTTTTTATTTTTCAAAACTGAAGGCAGAACGGATGAAAACCTCAGGTATGTTACTTCTGTGTAAAACTATCTATACTATTGCGTTGTTATTAACAAGCATTTATTTCTTAAGCTTTAAATAAAAAACAGCTGGTAATGGCTTTGAATCTGTTTTAAGAGACATTTTAGGTAAAATGTTGATAGCTTGTAAATGTGTATTCCTGCCTTAGTCTCTGATCGTGCATGCAAGTTCATATGTGTGAACAACGTAAAGTAAGAGGTCAGCCCTACAAAGACTATTCACTTGTCTAAAAATTCACAGACATAAATGTTTTCAGGATCAAGGCCTTTTTCAATAATTGTGATAGTTGTGTACCTTGAAGTGACTGACTGATTTAGAATACACTTAATAATTTCAGTTTTTAATATAGTAGAAACACTGCATTGATGAGTTACAAAAGTGCATCATACAAGCTTCCACTTCAATCATTTGTAACATATTTTTTTGCCTGTTTGGGTAATTTCCTTTTTTCCCTTTTTTTTTTTTTTATTATTATTTCTTTTTTTTTTTTAGTGACAGCACTGACACGTAATCTAAACTTTCTAAAAATCATATCTTAATTTCTATGGGTCGTGCTATGAAAGTAATTTTGTAAGTCGGCTTCTTCCTTGAACTGTATCTAATTAAGCATTGACTGCTTTTGTTTATCCAGGAAGCAGATAGTATTGGTCTGGGACTGAAGGGTGAGTGAGGGTGAGAGAGCAACACTCATACTTTGAGTGGAGAGAAATTGCAAGTTGCCGAAAGGTGTCCTAGTTTAGATGGAGACCACCCACCCACTGAGAATTAAACTTAAATGGTAAATGTAAGCTAACAAATGCTTTTGGTGATTGATCAACACCCTGTTTACAGTTTATTTACCTTTGTGGAAGTGTTTGCTGAAGGGGAGGCGTTATTTATCTGGAGTCAACTACAACTAGACTGTCACATCTCCATCTTCCATAGACCTCCTGCTGGAGACACTGAGGAGGTACGGTGGTTGCTCTCTGGCCCTGCGGGAAGTCGGGGCTCACCCCGTATTGTCTGGGAATCCCACCCAAGGGCCGGGCAGCAACACCTCCCGTCTTGCTGGTTGCTCTGTGATCAGTGCCTAAGTTTTACTAAATTAGATCTGTGGTGCAATAACACAGAGAAATAACTGCTCACCACGCTACATATATCCTCGTTCAGCAGACCCTTAAAGCATCTCCCACCTCCCCATGTTGCCACTGCCTTAACCCTGTACTTCTAAAGCACGATGGTTTGTATATAGGTATTCCTTGAAGCTTGGTGTAAGCTCTCTTCTGGTAGCTCAGTTTACTCTTGCATTAGGAGAAGGGTGCATTTCACTTGAATTAGATGCAAGGTATTGAATAAGAGGTTAAAAGTTTTGTTTTCTATTGACAGTTCCTGAGTTTCCTATGAAACCCACCATGCATAAGCGATGAGGAATAGGGGCATTTTTCACAGGTCTCCAAGTGGTTTAGTAGCCGTGTTTAGAAATGATGAAAATCTCACTGAAAAATCTCCAGTGCTTGTGGTTCTAAATGATTTCCACACTTTCTACAGTTTTATTCTTGGGTGCATTATCGAGCAGTTGAGCAGTTATTTTAGATATTCATTGAGGACTGGTATTAGTTGCAGAGTTTGGGTCAGAATAGTGTGGATTAAATCCTCAACTGATGTACAATTATGTCATTTCATCGGCTTCAGTGGTTCAATACTGATTTGTATCATCGGATTGTTTCCTCTTGTGGTTTAGATACTATACAAAGCAGGTGCTGTTTGATGGAATGAATAGGGCCAAGTATTAATTTGGTATACATATTTGTTTCTCCTATGTTAAAATAATTATGAAGACATTAACTGATATCTTACTGTACTTAGATTTTTATTTTTCTCTGTTTAGATGATAAGAATTATTTATTCTTCATTTCTGCTTATTGTCAAGTTTGATTTTGATGCTTTAATTATCTTCAAAATTGAATTAAAAGCAGTTTGCTTGGTGAGTGTTATACAAGAATTTGTCCCTTTTTGGGGGCAATATTTAGCCAACTGTATTGTTTCAATATAAAAGAGATGTTCAGAAGATGAATGGAAGGAAATTAAGCAGATAGTCTCAGTCCTTCTTTTACGTGTCAGAGACTTTTGTAATGTCCAAATCTTTTTTACATTCTATGCAGTCTTATCTAGTGTAGCTCTTTTTTTCCCTTTTGTGTTAAATACTATAAACCCCCTCTGATGTTAACATTCAGTATTGTATTTTAAAATGTTTCAATGTTTCGGTTGTTTTGTTTCATGTATTGTTCACTTAAAAGTTATCTGTGATCATTGATAGAAACGAAAATTATTTACAAAATGTTTTTTTAATCACAAACTGGTTAATTTGTATAAGTAGATGTAAACTAATGTGAAGTGTAATGACAGAAATGAAAAAGAGGCCTTTAAAAATGAAAAAAAAAAAAAATTCCATAACAACATGTGGATATAAGATTGCTTCAGGAATATATTTCCCTGTGCACCATATAGACAGATATAACCTAAAAGGCCAAACCCCACGGTAGTCTGTTAGCAGTATAGGCTTATTTTCCAAATATAACTAGAGAAACAACACAAGTAATTGTCCTGTGACGGTGTAAAGTTGAGCATTCACATGCGTGTAAGCCTTCGCAGGATCAGGGCCCAAGCCCATTTTGCGTTAGCAGTGTTATCTGTTGCGGGGGTTTGGGGTGTTTTTTTTTTTTCCCCTTGGTAATGAAAATACGTTTCTGTCACTGTGGTCACATTTCCCAGCTATGGATGGACAAGGGTAATGCCTGTACTAAATACGTACAGCGCTAAACAGTGATTATATTTAATTCTGCCTTTATTTTGATGTCTACAGCTGCCTCAGGATAAGGATCTAGGAAGTCTTAGTTCTGTGTACCCAACCCTTTTCACGAGTTGGCTTGCTGTCAAGCAGTTCAGCTCTCTGAAGTCACTTGCATGGTGATGGTGCTATTGCATGGGAGAGGCTGCCAGGCTGGTGGGTGCGACGGCAGGACAGCAGGAAGCTGGTGGTCCCTTTCACAGGCTGGCAGGTATGAGATCGGCTTATCTGTAACCTGAAACCTGCCCTCAGCGAGTTGCTCAGGATAATGCATGCAGCACTGTGTTCCCGGGTGGTGAAGCAGCAGAGCTGTGAGCTGATGCAAGGACACTGGTGGTCCCCAGGCAGCCTTTGGTCTCTTCCCTGGTAGATCTCCAAAGCATACCATGAAGTCCAGCCTCTGCATTGCTCTCCTCCATCCTTTCCTGTAGGGAGGGCAGGGGAGGGTGGGGCACTGCACTGTCTTCTGCATGGCTTGTTCTGTTTAGAGCTTGAGCACATACACAAGTGTTCAACTCCTGTGGAGGATGCTCAAAGAAAGAAGGCCTTGCTCAGGATTAGTGATGAGGACAAGATCCATGGAAGGCTCTTCCTCTTTCTACCCAAAATTTTAAATTTACATTTATATACAGTTTCCTGTGACTGTAAAGGTTTAACTCATATAAAACATTTAACATGACACATTTTATAAGAATCTACAATGTAAATATTTTTAGCATTTGTATTTGCATAACCAGGGCGTCTGTTTCTGAATTTTTTCTTAAGTAACATGTAACAGGTGAACTCCTAGTTTTTGGGGTGTTGCATTATAATTTATGAGGCATTTGCTGATCTGAGCTTGATTCTTTATAGCTTTTTTAATTTTAACACCATTTTCTAGAAGACTAACGGCCAGAGGATATCTTAAAATAACCTGCTTAAAATTTATTCTTTGATAAAAATATCTAAACTTGTAACAAATTCTAGTCTATCTGTAATTGCAAGAATAAGTATGTCATGTTTAACTGATATAGATTTAATCTGTAGGATTAAATGTTGTCTCAAATAATGTTATTTCTGATTAATAGAACATTCTAGAACCAATATGCATTTTTTTCTGGGTTACACAAACACACTGTTTTGCATGTGAAACCCAGAGTTTTATGCATTTGGTTGTTGTGTGGTGTTTTTTTTTTTTTTTTTTTTTGTGTTTGTCTTGTTTTTCACAGAAAAGTAGCCAGTATAATGCATCTTTAGTCCATCTTCTGTATTTTCCCATGTCTTGGTGTCCCCCTGTTTTTCACTGGAGATTTAGGAGCAACTCAGCTAGTGCTTTTATTCTACACCATCACATTTTTCTCCCATTATTTTGGTGTAAGATTAGATTATTACTATATTTGCCATATCTTTTGCAAAGTTTCATCTTGTATTAACAGTGTCTGAAATGACAAACCACAGCTTGTCTGAGACCGGGAAGATTTTTCTCGAGCATCTCCACCATGAGACTATGGTGTGCGTATGTCAGTTTTACTGAAAGCTTGGATAGGGTATCAGCTGTTATTCAATCTTTTCTAGATTTATATTCTAGCTGTAAACCACATAACTGTGTGAAGACTAGCCTCTGCAATCTAGGAGATGCATCTTCTAAATTCTTCCTTATGGTTGTTACTAGTGGCTTTGTTTCTGACAGTTTCTAATTTTCTGTACATAATAAAATCAATTATTTTGCACGTATATGCTAAAGCTAGAGGCTGTTTTTTGACTGTGCATGCTACAATTAGTTATGTAAATAGCAGCATATGCTACAAGTTTCCAGTACTCACCCTGCCTTTATAGAAGTGTTGGCTCAGGCTCTGCTTTGAAGTTGGTTGGCAGGTGTTTGGTGCTCCATGGCTCAGGCTCTGAAGACAATGCCTTCTTCATCAGTTCCCTCTTGTGTTTGGTGTTTTAGTCTGTAGTACATGTTTGTACACCAAAGCCAATACATGACTTGAATGCTCTAGGGATTTTGGTAGTCAAAATTCTAAGCTTCCCCACATTTTTCTTGTTTCGTATGTTGAAGTATGCTGGTAATGGTAGATGTGCTATTGGACACCTCATGTCTGCATACCTCAGTCAATCTTCCCCCTTTCCACTTAGGTTATTTCTTTGAGTTTAAACTTGTGTTTCTGCCTAATGATTTCTAAACCAGCCCTTTCCAGAGATTTTAGGGGTATATAATTATGTTACGTTATTATTATTCCCATATGAAAAACTTATTATTGCAATCTCTTCACTATCATCAAATATTTCTGTGTCTGCCTTTTTGCAAAATGCTTCAGCTGCAGAGTGTAATCCAAAAGGTGGGGTGGTAAAACAGCAGATTCCAAGTGGTGTTTTAAAAGTGCTCACATGCAAATTCGTTTGTTTTTAATCTTTTCCTAGAAGATCCTGCTGGAGCCCTGAGCAGCACCTGGTGTGAAGCAGCTTGTGGCACTTTGTTTTTCAGCAGGACTTCTGAATCTTAAATTACAAGCTTCCATAGTCTGAGTCAGAGAAACCAGACATGTTTTTAAAGCTTATTGTCTATTACTTTTGTGCTACCTCCCTGTATAGGGGGAATATTCTTTAAAGATAATTTTGGTCAGGAGTTTTTTATGTTGTGGCACCTACTAGTACAAATATACTAGGATATTTGTTGGATATGCAAGCTCCTCCAGAATTCCCTAAACAATAAAATTATCTCCTAAGTTAACTCTGTGCTATTACTTTTGGGAATCATGTATTATTTGTATCTATGTGATAACACCTTACTGCCAAGGGCATATGACAGTAAGGCTGCAATGTAATAGTAAATAGGAGCTTAATGGCTGGCATAAGATTGAATTTAGATGCTGTGAAAAGCCTCTGGAAAAAAATAATTCAGACAAAACTCAGGTGAGAATCAGAGACCCTATTGTGGATTGACCAAAGAAGTCCTTGGATATTTTGAAGACTGGTTGATATGCTCATTTCTAAGGAGTAACTAGTTCAGAGTCTGCTGGGCGTGTAAGACTAAAAATAAAATATGCTGAGTGAATACATGTCCTCACAGATGAGGAAAGTTCCTAAATCTAAGACAGCAAAGTAATGAAGTTCTTTAAAAAAAAAAAAAGAGCTGGCATAGTCTGAAAGGTGGGAAAGAAAATCCTATAGCACATGTGCTGGATTGGTAGAAACAGAACTGCAAAAGGAGAGACCAATCATAGGTAGTACAAGCAACAGTCTTCCCTCAAAATCCTTCATCTGTTGCCTTCTACCAGGATCATTAACAAGTGATTACATGTATGGGACCTGTTATTTTAGGGAAGGACAAAGGTTACTCTTTGAGCTGGAAGTTTTTAATTCCTGCGTATTGCTAAATAGTGCATGCATTAGGCTCTTCTTTGGATACAGGGGTCTGTTAGCATATACCTTCTATGTTGTCATACATAAAGCATTGACATCTTCATATTTCTGAACGTGTATGGTGGCTCTTGAAAGAATAAATTCCAGTGGCAGTGACCTGTTGTTCCAACAGCAGCTACTTTTACCAAGTTGTTGGCAGCTACATTCTTAAACTTACTTTAATGCGTTGCTCAGCTTAAATTTATCTTTTAAAACCCATCCTGTTAAACATGTGTAATGGCCATGCATAGGCAAATACTTAGAAACCAACTATAATTACGCTAATCATATTATTGATAAGGTAAATGATAACTGTAGAAGCAAGTAGGTTAATTTGGCCTGATCTATGGCTTAAAGTGATGCTTTTGTAAGTAATTTTTTTCTTTGAAAGTAAACCTATTCTCCAAATGTATTTAAAATGTTAATAAACTATTAAATGAACAAGTAACACTATATTCAACATTTTTACACCATTTCTACAGTGGGTAAAATTGTAGTATAAAGTTGGTGTATACTCGATAACAATTTACATGTTTATTTTACCATCTGGTAAATGTGTAAACGATATTTTGAGAAGCACATTTCAAATTCACTTTAACAACTTATCCCCGACAATATGTATCCTATCTCATGTACTGACTGGAAGGATTTTGAAAACCTCTCAGAGAGAAATGCAGTAACAAAACATTATTTTTTTAGTGATGCTTAGCGTCAAGTTGGAGGTCTTTCATTATTTGGGAAGGATTTTGTTACGTTAGTGGTGTCAAAGAGAGATTTCAGACTATTTTACACACCACGGTATAAAGATATCATATCATCTTCCCTAAAGAAACCATAGGGTGCATAGGTAGTAATAACAAAACAAATACAGTTTGCTATGTTGTTGTATAACTGTATTGTATCCTTTCCAGGGGGTTTGAATTTGCTATCTCTTGTGTCTAAATATGGGAAACTCATTATTAGAAGTGTTACAATGAACCCCAAGTGGATTGCTTTTCTCATGTACTTTAACAGCACTTTGACACTGCAGCCTTCTGCCTTTTTATTTTAGTCTTCTGTTTATTGGTCTCTCTGGATTAAATTGCAAGCACTTTCTTAAATATAACAAACTAGAGAATATTCTGTTGTAGCTTAGCTTTTATTCACCCTTTCCTAGCTGTTACTAATCTTGACTGGAAAAAAAAAAAAAAAAAGTCTTCCTTTTCTCCTCCCCCAGCCCCAATAAAATTTAAAAAATGCCCTGAAAGCAAGTCTGCCTAGAGAACACCTCCACACTAATTACCATCTGGCCAATCTGCAAATGAGGTTTGAGAGCAGATTTCAAATGTAGGCTCCAGCTAGTCTATGCCTTGTATCAGTCCGTTAGTATTTATTAAGAGATTTGAAAGCGTTTAGGCAACTAGAGAGCTGGCAGGTACCTTCACTTTTGGAAATCCAGTCAGGCATCTATTTGTGCCTTTCAGAGCCTAAATGCCTTCAACCTGGTACCTGATCAGCAATGCTCCTTTAGAGGTTGTGGCAGCCGGTTTTGCTTGAGTGTATATACTTTATAATGGGCAATGGTCTTAAAGCACCGTTTAAAATGCACTGGTGAAAAAACCTGTATAAAATTATTTGTAGAGATTCTAGTTAACTCCTGCATCAAAGTTAATGAATTATAACAGTAATTTATTTTTATTTAAGTGCTATTTCAACATGCAGGGAGAAAACCCTGCTTAGTACAGAGTCAAATCTAGTACCGATCTTGAGTCATCAGAGAAACCTGTGAGCTGCTCTGTTTATACATGTGCATCTAAAAACAGATTTTAGCCCAGTAATAATAATAAACCCAGGTTGTCATTAAACAGCAGCTTCAAACTTAAAAAGATACTTGTGTTTTTGCAGGTTCATTAGGCATGCTGCATTTAACATCACTGTTCTGTTTCAGTTAGATATTAAGTGCATTTCACTAATGAATTTCAGGCTTAGCAGCTATTTTTTCTTCCTTTTCCCTTGCAAAGATTAGACAGGACCTTTCCTGTTGTAAGTCAGCACAGTCAAAGATGATGTATAATTCTTAGCAGACTGCTAAAGAAATAACTTTGCTTTTCACCTGCCTTCCCTTTGCTGCCTTCTTGTTTTGTCTCAGCTCTGTGAAAAGTGCTGTCAACCTCATGTAAACAATAATTTATGATTTTGTTTTTAGTGATAAAAAAAGCAACCCAGAAATCCTTTTAGCAAAAGAGCAGTGGTTGTTTGGGGCACCTGCTGTTATGGGAGATCTTCCTACAGGAACTAATGAGTTCATAGGTAAAGTCCCAATTGAAAACACCTGGGAACACGCAGAACCAACGCTGAGTTTGGGATCGCCAACAGCCATTTTCAGTATGTGCTGAAAATGTCTTTCTCTTTAGATTGGCTGCTGGAATTTATGTTGCAAAAGCAGATGTTCAAGAAATTACTCAGAGGCTTGAAATGGCGTTTAATTGGAATCACCTGGAGAAAATGGGCAACAGTTGGAAAATCAACTTGATGGAGATCTGGGGAGGCTTCCTGAAATGATACCGGTTTGAAGGTAGGTCCTGAATACTGGGTAGCATTGCTTTTATTGTTTTGTATTATAATTTTAATGTAGCAATTTTCCAATGGAAACTAGTTTTGTTCTGTAGCTATTTACTGTCAAATGTGGTACTTGCCATCAGGAGTGCCTACACTGGGAAGGAACCTGCCCCTTGCCCCATGGGCACGCTTACCATGGTGCATTCCAGGAAGAAGGCCTCTTGGCTTGCAAAATGTAAGCTGTTCCATTTAAGTGAAAAATATCTGAGCCCATTTAAGAAAGATTAATAAAAAATGACCTTTCAAAAAAAGTGAGTTAAAATGATATATTTAGTTCTCATATTGTTAATAACTGGTGCTCACTGGCCTCAGAAGCTCCCCCACCAATACTTTTCCATGTGTGCTTATTTCCAAAAATTGTAAATATCAGACTATGTATTCAGTGTTCTAAGTTTTTAAATACAATTTTAAAATTAAATGTGACATTTTTATAGATTTTGGTATTGACAAAAATGGACCTTTTAAAGTGACATAAATACATAAATGGAGATTGATAAATTTATTTCAGACTACCATATGGGAAGGCTGATTACAAGGGCATGTGGAGCACAAAGCCAATTAGAGATATTCTTACTTCTTAGTGTGGACTGTTGCTGCCTTCCCCATGTTCCCTGGAAGCTAAACTGAATAACATTTACAAAAAATATTAAGCTAAGGGTATCATCGTAAATTCTCTCTTTCTGTAGTCCTGTTCTCTATTGACAGTCAGATTTGCATCAAAGAACATGACACCAGTGACTTGCTGGCAGCTTAAGTAATTGGGGAAAAAAGTGGTTATTCATATGGAAACAGGAGTTGGCTCATTACAGCTGATCACCTGAACAGCAAATGGTATGGCTGCCAATAGATGGAGAAAAAGGCAAGTCTAGTGGAAAATAGGAGCATTTAAAGGCCAAGAAAAGACATATGGTCTGTCTATGCTTGCCTTATATGCCTGGAAATTATAAATTAAGCTACACTATAGCCCACCACCTTAATGTGAAAATTCTCCATTTTTTGCCATCTTAATCTTAAGAAATTTAACAGATTTGGCTAGTAATACTGACTTTGGCTTTTGTGTCAGCATTTAAGTTCTATATAAAAATAGTGGCTGAATTGTTTGTTGTCTGTTATGGCTGTAGAGGATGTACTTTTGAAATAAACTTTTTTTCATGGCAAGTGTAGATGTGGATTTGTTCTGTCCTTTACAGATGTCCATATTTTCATGAAGATAGGCAAGAGAAGAAAGCAAATCATTCTTAGCAGCTACTTTTTATAAGGTAATCCTGTGATGATGTCATGAAATGATTTGTGTCTTCAGAAACAATAAATACTGTAATGGATATCTCTCTCATTTACTGCTAGGTGTAGCCAAAATTTTAATTTATTTTGCTTATGCTCTCCTTTACTCTTTAAGGTATATTGTATTATTCCTGTAATGAAATAATGGTCCAAGTCCAAACTGGTCTATCAGTTTCAAAAATGCTGGGCTTGTTGATGTGGCTACCTGGCCACTTTTCTGGCAAAACATTAGTAAAAGCTGAGAATAGTCTTTAAAAATGTACTTGTATAGATACATTCCACTTGAGAGACAAAGTTCTTGAATATTGAGGGCAGTTTGAGTTTTAAAAAGGTTTTATATGGCCTCAAGACTGTGAAGGCTTACAGCCTTTTTCTTCATTAGTTTTTAATTTTTTTTTAAAAAATGGATTCCTTATTCTAAACCATCTCATGATATATAGTCATGTGGAGAACAGATGCTGAATTCTGCCCTTTTTTTAATGCCATGCTCTGAAACTCTAATGGTTTCTCCTTTTCAGTTAGAAATACTGATAAAATAACCCATGTGGGACCTTGATAAAAGCTTCCTGGCCCTTACTTCATTTCATGTACCTGAAAGAGTTACTAAAGCTATTATTTCTGCTTTGCAGCCATGGGCTTTTAAAAGACAGCATATTTTACATATTCCAGAATTTTTCTGATTGCAGCTGAAAAAGACATGACACTCTTTTTAGCCTGTAAATAATTTTTGACTTCGTTGTAGTGCTATAGGAACAATGAAGCTTAAAATTTTGTTTTGAAGCAAACTTTGAATTTAATGGAGAAACACTGGGTAGCAAAATGGTATTTTATAACTAACATGCATTTAAAATTTGACATGTGATAGATGTTGTGGAAACTGTGGAATTTGGAGCTGCATAAAAATGTATATATGCCTATCTCACATAATTGCATCTATAGAGTTTCTAATTGGGTCCAGTGACACAGTACACTTGCAGTTCTTCTCCTACCCTCGCCAACGTTAGGTCCTTTCACAAGTACTTCTGTTCTCCTCTTTCCTGCTGTTTCTTTGCGGGTGAGTGACCTGTTGGCTTCATTTCCCTATCTCATTTTGGCACAGGCATGATCAAATCATCCCAACTGGTGACCCTTCTGACAAGGAACTGCAGAAATGAAGTTACTTTATCCACTTTGAATCTGACGCGTGTCCCACAGAGTTATTTTGGGATTTCTGGGGTGCGGGGCAGAGAGAAGTAAATGTTTGCACAATTCTGAAAAAGTGCGGCTAAGGAATGTCCTTATGAAAATATTGCTTTATTCTGGGATCACCCTGCATTTAAAGTAGCACAAACTTCGATTTCAAGAAGTTCCACCTTGGTGACCTTTTTCATTCAGATCCAAAAACCATCCCATATTCCTCCAATAAACCCTTACCAGGTAAGATCAGTCTAGGTAGCAAGAGCCTTTCCCCATCAGTATACTCTGGCATCACTCATTTACTGTAGCTCCAATTAATGGTAGTAGAAGTTACACTTGTAAATTCCCCCACGCATTAATGAGCGAACAGACCCCCTCTGTTTAGTTAACCATCTTCCAGCTACCTGGCACTTTCCCCATCCCTTGTGAGATCTCAAATATTTAATTAAAGCCTTTCCTTTTTTTTTTTTTTTCTTTTTTCTTTTTTTTTTCCTCCCTCCACTCTCCTTCATTCAGTTTGTTGAGTTGTAATTCTTGTTGGCCTGATGCCTTGGCAACATTCAGCACTTCTAATTGCCTGTATAGTCTGGCCTAGTCATGGAGCCTTTTAACTTTCATTCAGGCTTCCAGCAGTATCAGCCTCACTGGTCACAAGCATCCCACTCAGGTTCCGTTCACAGCCCTTTCGCTGATTACTTGTTATGTATTTAAAGAGCTCCATACTGTTTATTTCATTTCCTATTTGAGATAGTCTGTTTGCTTAATTTTTTCTATGCTAATTTAATTTTAAACATATAGGGCTGTCTTCCTGGTCAAACAAGCCAGAATTTTGCATCCATATGCTACATTAAATAATAATAATAATAATACAACAAATAATAGTCAATGCTTCCTGCTTCTATAATGTCTACCATTCAACAATCTCAAAGCATTCTTATTTTACAAGTGGTAAAATGGTGTCAAGAGACATGAACTACTTGTTAAACATTATGTATGACATCTGTTACGGAGCCAGACATAGGATTGAGTAGTTTGGTTTTCACTAATAGCAGATAGTCTAATAATTGCAATATGCTATAGGAATTATTAGGTTAAAATATGCCTCAACTGAATGGGCTGTACCCTTGTAGAGACATGTATTATAGAGACATTTGTTCTCAGAATATCACCTTTATTGGCATATGTAAGGCACAGAATGGACAGTAGAGTCCAACAGATGTTCATGTGAACTCTATAAGGGTTAGTAACCCCTGTCATTTAAAATTCATGTTGGTTTTAAAGTAATTATTGTTAATCCCAGATAGACTGTCTTAATTGGTATTAATCACAAATAGCCTGATGCATTTCTTCCTCATTTTGTTCTCTGTGTGAAGACCTAGCATTCCCACTTCCCTAGATTCCAGCAAACCTCTGGCTTACCATGGCTACACTCACTCATTGATGTCTCTGCAGAGATAATATGCTAATGTTATGACCTACGTTACTGTAATCTGAATGCGTTCTCTTTCAAGGTCAGACAACATACAGAGGTTGTGTGAAAATGGTCACTACAATTTTTGTTTTTTAAGGTTGCCTGTGCCCAGCAGCTAATCACGGCTCTATGCTGTGAGGGCTACCAGGACCTCCTCCACAACCAAGGTCATGTTCCTTTGTATGATCACTCTGGAGGAGTCAATAGCTGATCTTCAATGCCTGCACATGGCTTTTAGGATGTGAATGCTTATATTAATTGTTATTACATATTTAAAGGAAAATATTACGTGTGTGTGTTTTTCTTCCCAAGGTCAGACAGCAGAACACAAGGGCAAAGAAGAACTGATGCCATTCTATCGGTAGCATATATGAGTGGAGGCCAAGCAAGTAAACAGGAGGAGAATTCACTTCTGGCTGGGGGAGGTTCCCTAACGTGGTGGTAAGCACGGTAAAATGATCTTTTATAGTTTTCAGGAGTGAAATTAGCTTAATCCCTGTGATGATACAAGGATTAATAGGGACTGCATCGGAATAACAGTGCAGACAGACTGGAAAGCTAACAGCTAAGGTACTTGGAAGTACAAGGTTATACAATACCCTTGAAAGAAAAATCTTAAAATGGAATCTCGTTGTTCCTTAAGACAAGAGCAACTCAAACTGCGATCATGTCTGAAAGCAACAATGTAAAAACCAGTTCGCTACAAATATGGGATTTAATTTGTAAAATCAATGCATGCTCATTTTTCCTTGTTTGAACGATGTGTATTCTGAGCTCAGTCTTAGGCATAACTTGGTGCCCATGGATGCGTTTGGGCTTCTCTGGGATAAGGACTGTGTGGGCTTTTGAACAATAGTCTGCCAAGCAATGTATCATGAATCCTAATTGTTTTAGAAAACAGTTGTTCTTTTTCTTCAGCAAATACTGTTATATCCACATTATTAACATAGATATGTATAGTCATTTTGAAAATCATTCTCGGTTTGAAGAATTATAATGCTTCATACAGTGATTATGCAAAAGTCTCATGTATAAGCAATACCGATGTTACTGGAAGCGCCTCATACAGAGTCCAAATATAGCAGATCAAATCAAAACTGTGCTACATCTTAAGCAACTGTTGACCCATTTCCATATCAAATTGGTTTCTGTCATAGAAGACTTTGCTGTTTCTTTCAGATATTTACTTGTGCTGGGCTAGTTCAAGTACAGTAACGGCACATTCATTCTGAGGTAATTTAATATTTGGTCAATTGGTTTTTAACTTTGTTTATTAACAGTTTACTATTTAAGAGATTGTTATAATGAAAGGTTTGTTGCTGCTCTGTAATATGTGAACATACCACTGGCTCCTGTAAAATAAGTCACCATGATTCAGCGCATGCAGAGAACTGGTGCTAGGTGCTATGCCATGTGCAGGATGCCTACCAGTTGGCTTGATAAGCTCAGTCCTAAATATCTAACTTAAATAAGACACGGGGAGGAAATTCTATTTTAAAAAGTTCACTTTGTCCCTTGTTTATCCTACTTTTTTTTTTTTTTGGGGGGGGAACAGCAGAATTAATAGACTGTCGTATATCAGTAAAATTTCAGAGATTGCTATAAATACCTAGAGTAGGAAGAAGGTGAGTTGTTAGCGGTGTAGCTTGTTTGTGTCACTTTGTTAGAACATTAGCAGTATCTTAATATAGATTTCTTTTTTGGTTTCTAATGATACATTCACTTCGCTGGGGAGGTGATGGGGAAAATGTGCTACTGCTGTTTTTCTCACATGAACTGCCGTTCCCTTTTGTGGCTCCTGGCCCCTCCCTGGGCGGCGGGGGGCTCTCTCGAGGGTCTTGCAGGTAAACCCTGCTCTGGCTGCCACTGTGTTTGGTAGGGGCGCGCCCCTGTGTGCGAACATCCATGTAGGTGATGCTGCTGGGTAGTAAATCTCATACCCATGTAATATTTTAAAGCAGGATTTGTTTCTCGCATCAAAAGTGTACAGCCCAGGCTGCAGGCAGCAGGCCAGCTGGGACCGCAGCAGGCCTGCCAGTGCCTGTGCCCTAAATAATCTGTTATGTTGTATATTGTCAAGCCACGCCTACAGAATTAATTGCATAATATCAACAATATTTGAACATTTTGACTGCAAAATTTCAAATCAATTTGCTTTTTTCCCAGTGGTTGGTATTTGTTTTGCTTTTTATGTGTGCCATTGTCTAAAATATAAGCATAATTCACAGCATAAATGTTATAGAAAATGGTATTATTTGAAGAATAAATGTCATAGATTGTTTAGGTGATTTGATACCTTAAGAGCAGTTCTGTGCTGAGGTCAGGGCTTTTTTGTCATCAGTGACTACACAGATGATTCAAATGTACACGAATGTAATTTGTAAACTTGGTGTATTTGTACTTTTGCAGTGTTTCCTTTGAAAAGTGGGCTCTAGGCACTTGGGAGGACAGTGCTGATAACATCAGGGTTTTTGCTAAAAGCTAAACTTCTTTTCTGAGGACATGGTTTTACATGCCACCTCCCAAAAGACATTTCTGATCTCTGTTAGCAGAAGCTACTGTTTCCTCCCCCAACTCAAGACTGGTATGTCAAATATAGAAACAACAAACATGTGTGGTTTCACATCTCATGTCAAAGATGATGCCTTCAGAAAGCATAGCTGTTTCCATTATGATGCCAGGGCAGGGTACAGTATTAGCTGACAGGCATGGGAACGTTGTGTTTTACAGGGTATGTCCTGATGGCAGAACTAGCCTAATTCACACCCTGCGAGCAGGCAGGTTACAGCCTGCTCCAGCTGCTCTAGAGCTCCTGGTCCGCAGTGGTGCTGAGCTCTGTCCTCTACCTCTGCTTGTAGAGGATCTCCAAGAGCATGGGGCTGTTCAGGGACTGGTGACCCATGAGGCAAACTGCCTGTCCTGACAATAATCTGCAATGGAACGTTTTCACATCAGAGAATGCGTATTTTTTGAAAATAGCATTTTTAATGGAGAGAGATTGTTTGCAGAAGTCAAGAAACTTAGCTTGCCAGCCTGGTATTCCAGCTTCCACCTTTTTGGTAACCTGTGTATCAGGTTGATCTCACAACAGGACAGTTTCAGATCTTCCCTGTCTTACTGATAAGCCTCTCGAGGCTGAAGGACGCAACTTTCTTTTTGCTTTGTTCCTGTTAGAAGCCCAAGAAGCCTGATGGGAACTCAAAAACGGTGAGGCTTTGAAGTCACTGTGCAAGCCAGGACTTGTCATCTGCAAGTTTTTCAGATTGTGGCCTATTATAATTCCTTTTACCACTGATTATCAGGCCTGTTTTAACTATGAATGGCTGTGATTAATCAAATTACTATAACTGTAGTTTTGCAATGCCAGAGAAGCAAAACCTGCCTTTATAATAGTGTTTTAGGTTGTCTCTGGCTGTAGACTGTGAATGTGCTAGATGTATTTGAGAATTTTATGGAAAATACTGGCTAAGGGAAGCCTGAATCTAGGCTTTGTTATGTAGCCTTTCAAGTCTGTGAATTCCAAATCTATCTGAGAGAAAGCAAAACAAACCCTTTCTTAAATCAAAGTGGAATTCTTCAGCCAGAATCCTGTTACACATCATCAGATACAAATACTGTTTTTAGTGAACTCCTGAAATTGATGGCTTTGTTGAAATCTTCCATTGCACTTGGCAAAATAAGGAAATAAACCATGTAACTGAAAATTTCTTTGGGATAAAGAAAACAAAGCTGCTGTTAGCATTTAGCTTTGTATATGATAAAAACTATTTGTGTTCAGGTTTGGTGATGATGCAACTTTGAGTCATTCTTATATCAGAGACACGGGTCTGAATCACAGCTAAACAAGTTGGGTGGTTTTTTTTTTTTTTTTTGGGATCTTCAGCCTGGCTTTGTTCAATGAAACTGAATATCCCACATTAGAGCACAAGCAGATGATTACCAACAATGTTTATTGATGCTACCACTAAGAGAAAATGGCAGACTGATATAAAATAAAGAGACTTAGCAGATGGGATATTGGCATTTGAATTGGTTAAAATAGATTCCTGATTTTACCCCAAACCTGCCCTTCTATGAACACTACAGTATTGTTGCTTGTTGAAGAACTGTAAATCATATTCATCCTTATAAAATTGTTTCCCATTGCTGTCGCAGAATATTTATTCTTACATATGCAAATAATATTTTATTATAAGGGAAATCTAAAGCAGTGATTCCTTGTTAAAGTTCCTGTCAGGACTGAGATTGGACACAAGATGCTAGCATAGAAAGTAAGATTAAAAGAAATTACTGTTTCTAGGCATCCCCTTAGTATAAAACCAGTAAAAATAGATCTGCAAACATAATTGGGCACATGGCTCTAATTGAAATCAATGGGATTCTGAAGCAATATCAAATAGCCTGCCTTCACTAAACTTCTGTGACTGAGCAGTGCCAAGAACCACGTGAGCCTGGAGAGGGATTCAGAAAGCCCAGGGCTGAGGGATGGAGCTGTGACCTACCTCGAGTCTGTTAAAACCAAAATGCAGATGTAGAATAGGCCTAGGATACGTGTAAGAACTTAGTGGAGTTTAGGCTACCTGGATCTAGGTGCCTAAATAATGCTGTAAGGTGTTGGTCATGGTAATTCTCACAGAATCCAGGCTAGCGTGAGGAGGCATGCAATGATTAATCAGCTTTGTGGTTTTAACATCTAGCGTTTTTGTCTGAGTGTCCAGCAAGCCCTGCAAGGGCTATCTTTGTTATTGGCAACCCTTTATCATAGGTCAAGGCAAGTTCTTTATGTGTAGATCATTAAAACAGTCCTGACTTACCGATACTTGCACTGGTGGCTTTTTGCACTGAATACAGTTCTTGATGTATTTGAATTAAGTGACCCTTAGTATCCAGGATGATTCATCACAATTGCCAATGCATATTTATAGCAGCAAAAATTCATTCAGTGCTAGTCAAGGAAATCATGTGTGAATTTAAGTCCAGTTGGCAAGGTAGTACAGTATCTGAAATGTTGGCTGTGCAGCAGCTGTCATTCTATGCCAATCTATTCTATCATACAGTAAGCAGGTGGCTCACACATATTGTTTTTACTACATATCATTTTAATTTTGCAATGTCTCACTGAAATAGGAAATGTGTGCTACTGATTTCAGTAAGATTTTCTTTATTGAAGCCAGGAGAGCATGTTAATAGCATGCAGCATTTTACAGTGTAGTTGGGGTAATACAGCAGCTGGTGAACCTGTTTATTCCCTATGGCTGTAGCTGTGTATCAGTCTTAAGTGTAGCTAATTAACTTCTATTCATTAGGGATTTTACATAAATTCAAGCCGAAAAGAGAATACAAGCCCCAAACAGTTTCAGCACCCTTTTGTGATGCCATACTGCAGCAACCCGTCTCCTCCAGTAGACATGCGTTGTCCTCAGGCCAGCCAAGGGGAACTCTCTTGTGCTCTTCTGTATTTCTGAGATTGGTAATTTATGTGAGGGCTTAATCTGCTGAAGGAATTGTCTTTATTGCAATGTGCATGCTAGTTGTTGTGTGTGATAGTGATATCTTGGTGTATTATAAACAGTTTTCATAATATGGCCCTTTGGTGTTTCTCTGTTCATCAGAATTAGTGTTTGTGTGGGTCAGGTGAGGCTGGCAGGACAGGGGGTGACAGTGTCCAACTACAGATGGTCTTAGCATCCCCATGTAAAATATGGTCTCTGTTTCTGGTATTTGATGATCTTCTTGGCGTGCTTGATTCTCAGTATACTTATTAGCTTCATCTTAATCTGGTTTGGCAAATAATATTTTCTTTCACAGTAAGCGGTATCTCTTACTCTATTTTTGTTTCTGGTTAGGGTTTTTAATTTTGACATTTATTGGCCTGGGAGGATATCTTGCTTGGTCTGATTGTAACTCCTGTGTGTATTATGTATGTATGTACTATGTATTAAAGCTCTTGTAAGAGATTTCTCTTTGTGGGAATTACTGTGGATAGAATGGATAACATACTACCTTTTTTTGTGTCTGTGGGTTGTTTGTTTACCTTGACCTTTCAAAGGACATTGATAGCAGAACCCTCATTTTGGCAAGATGTTTCAAAAGTGTATTCTTTGAGGGAGTTTTTAGGTTAAAATCAAACCCACCACCCCAAAATAACAAAAATCATGGAATCAGGAAGGAGAAAGAAGGAGAATAAAGGAATATATATAGTACATGGGATTGCTTCTCATCCCTTAGGCTGCAATGTCTCTGAATTCAAGATTTGCATTTTGGTGAAGATGAGTTTTTCCCCAGGTGAGCCAAAAGACAGTGAGCCTGCCTGGCTTTTCCTAACAGCTTGTTTCATTGTCCTGTTCTTTTTGGGTTTACTTTGTCCTTCTTTCACTTGCATGTATGCTCAATGTTGCTTCTTGTTCCCTCTGAAATTCTCTTGTTTCCTGTGTCTTGCAAACTTCTTTCACTGTCCCTTCCCCTGTGCTGCTGATTTCTTTACTTCTTACAGCCGTGGCAGTTTACCAGTCCACGCGCAATTTCAAGCTGAACATCCAGTTCCTCTGAAAACTCCACTGTGATTTTTTTGCTTTTCCAAAATGGAATTATTGAGGCTGAGGACGAGATCAAGTGAAGGATCAGCATCATCCTGTCTTCTAAAATTCAGCTGTTTTCGACGAATTAATGAAGTATCATTCCTCTGCGTATCGTGCCACTGGGTGCTCTGGTACAGCAGCTCCCTGCAGTTGTGTCATTTGAACACTGAGTGGCACTAAAGCCCATGTCACTGACAGCACAAGGCTTTCCAAAACAGGGCCTTTAACTCCGGATGCAAACGACTAGGTAACAGGTTTTTGTATCGCTGAAAGAGCGATAAATGTTTTATAGATGCAAACCCGTAAGAGGCTTTACATTATCTTGGACATGTTGCCTATCCAGATATCTTTGTGGAGGAATTTATCTTATGTTTTGCTAATTCTGAAATGGTTGAAGAATTCTTCTGACCATAATATTGACTTTTCTAATTCATTTACTTTAATCCTTAGCTTTTAAGCAGGTTCAACATGTTAAAAGCAAGCCATTCTTCTGGCAGACCTACATAAATGCGAAGTTCAAAAAAATGTCTCAGTTTGTTTAGCTCAGAGAAGGTGTGGAGAAATGCCCAGTGCTGTAAGAGCAATTGAACAACATTAATGTCATTTTTAAAAATTATTTGTGAGCAGTAATTAATG
Source organism: Falco cherrug (assembly GCF_023634085.1). Classification (NCBI taxonomy): domain Eukaryota; kingdom Metazoa; phylum Chordata; class Aves; order Falconiformes; family Falconidae; genus Falco; species Falco cherrug. The sequence goes on along the minus strand of NC_073704.1, from coordinate 24,609,745 downwards.
TTTTGCAATACCCCATTGTTCTGGTGCTATTTTGTACAATTTAAAGTTAGTGAAACCCAGCTGCTACTTATTCAAAAGGTACAGTTTGATCCAAGGCTTTTAATCTTCCTCCAAAAAAAAAAAATAGCTCCTGCTTTTATTGTAGGAGCACTGTTTTTGTGGCTAGTTCATGATATGAATGTTGCATTTGGTTTTCTCAAGATCGTTCATGCTTTACTTGAACAAAACACCTGGGACTTGACCTTGGACAGTTGTACTTTGTGTTTGACAGCTTTTACTGGAGCTCAAGTCTGGGCCAGATTTGGCACATTGCCCTTGTTCGCTGTGCTGAGGACAAGATCGTACTCCTGACTCTGACCTGAAATGCTAGAAGTGTATAGCTGTAGTATGTGATGAAAGTGAAACTGTGGGGAAAGCCACCAATTTCAGGCATAGCATGGTCGTCCTGTTTCAAAGTTGACTTAGATCCAGCAAACACATCAGGCAAATGAAGCTGACTATAAAAATCACTTCCATTCCCCTCCTTATTTATTTTCCATCTTTCCCTATGACACTGCAACTGTTGAAACATTTAAACTCAGTGCACTAAATCAGTTTCTGAGTTTGCCACAGAGCTGGCTTTGGCTTTTAATTTTTTCTGGAGAGTGACAGGACACATGGTAATATCAGCATCTTACTCTTTTTCTTACTTGATCAATTTGACTTCAGCCATTGAATTGTGTATACAAGTGGCATGGCCTATTTATTTAGCCACTGATCAGACTATACGTTACTGATCTGAGTAGTACCTTATTTCTCTTCACAGCTGGCAGATGGTTGTTAGGTACAGAAGGATTTTAAGTGGGCGAGAGGGGAGTTTACTGGCACGCATTACTTTTTGCCACCTTTCATCTGTGCACAGTGGCACTGCCTTGCTTCTTCACACCACTTTGGGGCACGTAAAGACTTTTTCCAGTTAAGTGAAACTGAGCCAGCTGGACAAGGTCTGGCATCACCTGGCAAAGTTAACAGTTTCCATAATGATCTGCTTACACTTGGAGGGGGAAAAACCTTAACTTTGTGTCCAAGCAATGCTTAAGGAGGAATTGTAATTACGAAAGGCTGCTGTGTCCTGAGCAGAGAAGGGTAAATCAGCTTCAATCTACCGCAGGGTCTTCCAGCTCTGTGGTTTGCATTAACTTTCTCACTGGCTCTGTATTTGAGATATGGGAAGGTGAGACTTCAGAATTTTGAGAAGACTTATGCTCATTTCCCATCTGAACCTTGCTGAGCAGTATGGAAAGGGCTGGGCCTTCTGCAAGCTGACCACCTCTTTTGCAGTGTCTGGCCACTAGCTAGCAAGTACCATAAGCACAACCAATGACCAACATATATTCTGTTGAAAATATCCCTGTAATAGTGTCATGGAAAAAGAACAGTTAATAGCTTGATGCCTCATATTCATACACTCCAAAGATTGTATGTTTTTGTTGCATTTTGCTGGGATGAAAGAACTAATAGCTTGTTTCCTAATAGCTTGTTTCCTTGTCCTGTTCTTTTTGGGTTCACTTGGTCCTTCTCTCACTTGCATGTATGTTGAATGTCGCTTCTTGCTTCCTCTAGTATTTATTATAAATAAATAAATACAAAAATAATATTGATGCATAGTTCCTGTCAAACAGGGGGTCTGGATATTAGAGGAATGTCAGACAAGGTTCCTATTTTAAAGTTACTCTCCAGGTAAAGTTTCAGGATCAGTCATGTATGATGGAAAAACTCATTCATATGTTCTTCTTCATGTCATTCTATGCACGACAATTAGTGAGTGCCTATTCAAAATGGGGAATATTTTTGATATTTGCTTCTTCTGCAGTGGCAGCTGAGAGTTACTCCAAAATCCCTTGCGTCAAGTATTTTGATGAACTCGTCAGGCCTCTGTCTGTGGTTACATGACTAACGTATTCTTGTAGCTCTGTGTGTCAGACTTCAGATAATTCACCAGCGTATAGAGTTTCAGACAAATGTGGAATTGCCTTTTCACATGACTCTAATGCTCCTTGCTTGAAGGCTTGTGGCTTTGCACAGTTACCGAAAGCTGTGCAAAATGTGTCTTGCAAATTTGGACAAGCTGTTCTTGTCATGTAATGATGATTGCTTTAAATGACTGTAGACTGTGGCAGTATCCCTTGTGTCTCAGAGGTTCTTCATGCTCTTTCTACAGATAAAATTTGGATGCTGAATTCCTTCTTTCCTGACAGCAAATTCTGCAAATTTATTAGTAGTTGGAGAATCTTCTTTATCTTCCTTCTATTTAATATCCCCCAACAGGTATTTACTGTTCTACAGTGTGAAAAGGTTTTCTCATATTTAAGTCAGCCTGGTGATACGTTATCATTCCTGAATAGTTCTGCCTGGAAAAGGGGTAATTTATTACAGAAGTTTCACAAGAAAGAGAAAAATGTCCTCCATTAAATTGTTTTTTACTACCTCTAGGCATTAAATTATATTCTTTTCTGATTGATGGTAGCCTTGTGATTTGGACAAACAGCAGCAATCAGCTAAGGTGAAAATGTACTCCTCTCACCCAAGGGTTTGTTCATGAGCTAAAAAGAAATGGCAGAACTTGGGACAATAGTACGCACAAGGGTATTTTGGCCTGGACTTTACCATTTTCATTATTAGAAAATGTTTAAATTTTGTTAACAGAATTTAGTATTAAATACAATATTAGTAATCATGTATAATCATATATTTACAATTATTTTTGTCATGGGGAAATGGCAGAGTTTCCATACTGAATTTGTTAAACCCCCTTTCACTAATTTTTGAAGTTTTTGAAGATGACCTATGGAATTATATGGAAATGCATTGGTACGATCTTCATTTTGTTTGCTCATTTTGAATGATCTCAAAACATAGAGCATCCTGAAAGATCTTACAGGGAGGTACTCCTCAGTTACGCTCAGCATATCTTGCATCTGTTAGGCTGTCATAGTTGTTATTAGGCAAATGGAAGTTAGACTTCCAACACTAACAATTCCTCCAGAGGAAGAGCTATTGAACAAACTTGCAGTGTACTTGGTGCTACTGCAGTTCTGCTGCCAGCATTATCATAGCTTAGTAATTTAGGCACGGCTCAGATATGAATGTATGTGCTGTAGTGGTAGGAATATGGTTATATTCTCTGAAATACTTTATATTTTATTATATTTATGTTATCTCCAATGCTAGGAACATTGACATGCAAATAAGTGCTCTTTCCTCTAAACAGGTTAACTTTCTGCTAACCCTGAATAGAATTCAAATGACTTAATATATTCCAGTTGTAGCTTCGCCTAAGGATGTGAGAGAAACTGAAGTCCGTATGGAAGGGAAACACCTGTCTTAGTGTGCTGGGAAAAAATGGATATTCTTCTGAACTTGTATCTTTTCACTAGATCTAGCAAGAGGCAACAAAATTCAAGCAAAATATAGGTTTTACAGAAGTAGTTCAGGTATGATGCGAGACATTTGAGATAGGGGTTTCTTGTAGCTGAGACCTGTAACATTATCCTGATAACCATTGTTTCCTGGGGTAGGGCGGAGGAGTTTGTTCTTGTGAGGAGGCCCTGGCCTCTGCACACTTTCCAGTCTCTGTGTTTTGAGTGCTTCTTGAAGTACCTGGGACAAACCCTGTGCTCTTGGTGTCACCCTTGTCTCGGCTGCAGCACACTATGGCTTCCCCATGTCACAGTTTCCTCTTTGTGGGGACCAGGGCACTGGGGGAGAAATGGTACAGTGGTCTTGTTTTGATATGGATATGTCAGAGTGGGAACCATGGGGGCTGAGAAGGTCTTTGGTCCTTTAGACAGTTTAGACATTAGTATGCTACAGTCTGAGGTGTTTGCGAAATTGAGCACAGTTTATGACTTAATTTTGGTAAAGGTTTTAATCAGTTCATCACTATTTTCAAGACATGCAACCTGACGCCACCATCAAATTATGCTCCGAGCAGTGCCCAAAGGTGCATTTCCAGCAGTGCAGTTCAGTCAGTGTGATGTTTATGTTTGATGCTTCTGGTGATCCTGATAACCTCATACTTGCACTCTAATGTGTTTTCATGTGTGCAGGGAGAGTCTTAGAGGAATTCGGGAGGCTTTGGCAGCTTCTGGTCCTGCCAGCAGGTGGTAACATACTTTACCTGTGTCAACACATTGTGTTTTTTAGGAAGAGGCAGTGATTCCTTAGAGTAAAGCCATGAGTACAGGCTTGCTGGGTGTAGTGCAATGGCTAGGGAGTGGATTTACATGTGTCCTTACACTTACAAATCTACAAATAATGTGGTATTTGCAGAAATGGCAAAGAGATTACATGTACTAAATGGCTTGTGTGTCTTTTTTTTAATCTCTTAATGGGCTTAAAGACCCTATAAATAGACGAGATACAGAAACCCTACACTCACTGTCTTAGAGATCCACAGACATGCAGATAAGGTTTGTTGAGAACTCTTAGCAGAGTTCTCTACTGCTCTGGTAAGAATTCGTACAAATCATTTTATCTGTGTGTTTAACATTACAAAAATAATTCCTGTAATACTGCCCTATTAGTACTTCTCATTTTTCTCTTTATACCTGGAATTTTAATCTTACAGTTTTTCATCTCAAGGAAGAAAGTACAATTGTATTTGAGCTTAATTTTTGCTTCTTCACCCAGACAAAAGTTTTGAGCTCAGTCCTGTGGTTAGTGTGTTTTATTTTTGGTCAAAACTGGATGAAAGTGAAGTTCAGACTGCTGATATTTACCCTATAAATGATGTCTCTCTTTTCAGTTGTAATGCAAGACACCTTGGCGGGGTACTCTGACAGCGTTAGATGTGTTAAACGTGGCTATTGATATCTGAGCAATTTGTGTGAAATCCTTTTGAAGTCATTGGAGAGGAAAAGGTACTCCTAGATCATGATTCACCTTAAATGTTTACCTTAGGGTGAGATGAATTATAGCTGACAAATGCCTTTTTCTCTCCATAGACTATAAAATGAATCTAGATTGTATGGAAATTTAGGCTGTCAATGCTGTAAATATATGATTTGAACAGCCTCCAATTTGTTGATCTTCCTCTGCCTATTTGGGGCCCAAAACCAGGGCCATGTTATTTCAGATGTGGCTTTGCGAGTGCTGAGCAGAGGGGAATAATCACATCCTTGTACTTGCTGGCTGTGATCTTATTAATTCAGCCCATAGAGCTGACCCGTCTTGGTACAGAACTCTGCACTTCTTGCTAAGCTTCTTGAGGTTTCTGTCGGCCCACTCCTCCAGTTTGCTGAGATCTTCATGAATGGCTGCCTGGTCCTCCAGTGTACCAACCACTTGCCCCAGCTGGGTGCCTCTCCATGGGCTTCAGGAGGGCTCGTTCTGTTCTGTTACGTGGGCCACTGATGTTAAACACTTGAGGTGTTAGACAGGATCAACCCCAAAATTGACTGACTGGAGATGGGCACCACTTGTAGCTGGCTGCATTTAGATTTTGAGCCATTGACCACTAGCCTTTGGACCAAAAGGCCCATCCAGCTTCTCACCGCTTTTGTGTTTCACCCATCTGGTTCACACCTCTCTAGTTTCTCTGCAAGGACGCTATGAGGGGACTGTGTTGAAAGCCTTGGTAATGTCAAGGTAGATGACAGTGCTTGCCCTTTTGCCTGCAAATACAGCTGCTTCATTATGGAAGACAATCAGGTTGATCAGGCCCAGCATGCTTGGTTTAGTTCTGAGCTTTAGGACAAAGACTTTGAAGTATGGTTGCAGCTTAGAGAACGTGTGTTACTAATAGCTGAGTATTGGGATCCCTGATGAATTTTTATATTATTGTCACTCTTATCAAACACAGTGAAACAGGGCTCTACCACATACTGTGTCGTCTTCCTAAGGGAAACCCAATGTGGTGAAATTCTTACAAACCCAAGGAATTGTTATCATTGACTTCTGTGAGGCCAGCAATTCAGTAAAAACTTCACTTTCTGTGTCCTAATTACCTGCTAATTGGGGAACATGGATGAGTGTGTTCTCCTTGCAGAATTTAAAAGCTCAAGTGAAAAGTATTTCTCTTTAAAGAGAATAGTTAACTACTTTGCAGTAACTTTTGCACTCTGTATGAAAGCAATTGCAATTCTTTTCAAATCCCCATTTTTGATTTGAGTTGGCTACTTCAGTAAGGAACGCACTTTCATCTCCTAAAGCCCATTGGACTGTATTGGAGCTGTGCCAGTTTATAGCAGCTGTCGGGCTTGTGAAATCACAAGCCAGTCAGGATCCTGGAGTCTGGATTTCAGGTAAGATATTTTTTCTGGAAATGTAGCATGTGAAAAAATAAAAAGGACATGCATTTCTATTTTGCTAGCAGGTCAGCATTAACACAGCAAATGTTTTACCTGCATGTAGTGGTTAGAGCAGCGAAACTGACAAAAGTGGTAGTTTGAAAGACAGGAAGCGTTTTTAAAGCCAACACTGTCATCTTTGTCAGTGGTGTGTTACAGGTGGATATAGTTTTTGTGAAAAGCCAGTAGAGAGCTAGAAATGATGAAACTAATAAAACGTGGTTAAAATGAACATTTCCCATGTTATATGATTTCTAAAGTATTTGTTGTAAAAATCTTGTGTATGGCAAAAAAGTTGCTCAAGCTGGAAGGAATGTGTGATTAGAAAATACAGTAAGAGTGTTCATGCATTTTTATTTGGTAGCTCAGACTACGCACCCAAAGGAGGAGAAAATAATCGCATCTGCTAGAAGAACTCGGTATATGATACTAGGATCAGGTTCCTACCAGAGGCGATGGGGAGAGTAGCTAGATTGCCAGCTCCATAAATTACCTGTAGCACTGGTCTGATTATTGACAAACTTCAGTACTACATACAATCTAGAGTGGGATTTTTATTCGAATATTTGTAACTGTAGTAGCTTTGTTTTCAAACTTTTAGTTAAGAAATTTCTTTCTGTGGTTCAGTGTCCCTCCTGCCCCTTTAGATTTGGTCTGTGTTGAATTAAGTTTGTATATTGAAAGTTTGAGGCGGAGGGAGGTGGGTGCTTTTGCTGCCGGGGTAATTGATGTAGCCCAAGTGGTGTTGCAAACAAACCCCTGGGTTGCCTGCAAATCAAAATAAGGTTCAGAATCCCAGCAGCTGGAATAATGCTTCTTACCCAAGTTGTAATGAGAAAAATGGATACAATATTTCAGCCCCCTCTGGAGGGGACTCTGTAGTGTCTGACAAGCAGAATATATGTTGCAAAGTTAATGGTTTGGGGAAATACCTGCATTAGTACATGAGGGTCTAAGCTCATCAGTGGCATGATCAAAAGTAAACACAGGTTCCCTTCGTTTCAGTCTAACCTACAACTGGGTGAAAAAGTACCTTCCTTAATATGTGACCAGGCTAGAAAAGCTTCGTGTCAGTAGCTCTTTGATTAAACATGAGTTTAGTTGGTCCATCAACATTACAAGGAAACAAAAATTAGTTCAGGCTTTACTTGTTTTCTATACCAAAGCACATGTCATGCGGTATTTTTTTAATGTATGAGGAAAAAATGTAATCAGTACAAACTTAAACAGGTGAAAATTCTAAGGTGAGATCTTACTGCCACAGAAGTTGGTAGCAGAATTTCCATAGACTCCACAGAGTTAATACTTCATCTTTCATTTGGTGGTGTTAGGCTTGTCTGGGTTTACAACAGCGTAAGTACATTTTACAGAAATATTCTATTTCATTGTTTTCTTGTGCCTGAAGCTTGGAAATTAATTTGCGTTTTACTTGAAATACAAATACCAGTAAAAGGTTGCAAATAAACCACCTTTTAAAGGTTACTCTTTATTACAGGAATATTTTTCTCATAAATTTGCACTAATCCCAGTCGTCCTCATTGTCCACTTTTTAATATTGTGTGAAAGTGTTCACTCTGCTGCTAAAATCTGCTGACAGCCTTTTGAGTGCATTTTGATTTTTGAATTATGAAGGTGGAGAGAGCATCAGAAGGACATAAATGACTGAACTAGGTAGACTTCAAGCATTTCTACTATGGCAACACTTTAAAATGTGTAGGCAGTTCTTTTATTCAGTTTTGTAGCTAAGGAAGCTTAGCTGTGAATATTTGATGGGTTTTTGAGAATTGGATCTCAACTGCAAGAGTTTGGGTACCATTTTTGCTGAAACTGTGTGGAAATCTGGACTTTGATGTACAGAAGCTATGAACTATGCCTTTGGTGTGAATGTCATTGTTAATTCCCTGTTAATCTGATTTTGGAGCAAATAGGGGAGCCCCTGGCCTGGGACCATGCTAAGTTAAAGGAAGCAACTCATCCTATGTGTATGTGTTAGGAAGGGTGAAGGGAACCCATGCTTGAGACTCCCTGAAGGCGTGATGACGACGACACCACATTAAATAAACACTGTTCTGGTATTCCTTTCATGTGCAATCTTAACTTCCTAGCTGGGTAAGACAAAGCCAAATATCTGTGTAAATTCCCTGTCCAAATCTAACAGCTCAGGCATGACGCCATGCAAGCTCTGCGCTGCTTCAAAGGCCCATGTGGCTTGGGTGAAGATGAGTCTAGCTCTCATGGCTGAGAGCTTCTGTCTCTGGGATCAACACAGATAGCTTTAGTGTCTTAGGTATACATGCAAAATATTACTGTTCATAAACTGTACACATCTCAAAGCATAGCTCTTTTGAGTTATGTGAATACCTATGGAAAAGCTTCTGGCTGAAGTTTTATGACTTATGCTTGATCACAGTAAGGCCATGTGATCAGTGTGTTCCATCAGAGAAGCTGACAGACACCCTGCAGAAATGCTTATAGTCTAAGGCAAGTGACAGACAAAAGATATGATTAGGATTTAGAAGGTGAAAGTAGGTACATGCACTTCATAATATTTACTTTAGTGTGTATGCACAAATTTGAAATATTACAAACAAATAAAACCACAGCCAGCCTCATCCATCTTTCCCAATAGCCATCATCAGTCCCTGTAGATGCCCTTGTTAGGAACTGTCCTTGTGGTGCAATGCTCAAGGGAATAATCATGTTTCATGATGTGGAAAACATGGGATGATCCAGAGGTCAAAGGTCTATGGTCTGGCTTCCGAATACTACATTGTTAAGCCAAGTTTTTAAATATTGTGATGTTTCAGTGCAAACGGGAATAGGTCAGAGGAGCCATGAAGATGATGCGGTCTTCTCTTGGAGTAAGGAATTAGAAGCACTCTAAAGGAAGAGAAGTAACAATACAGTGCCTACCTACATAAAGAAGAAGTTCCTGATGTTAGAGGACTTCCTGGCCCTGGAATAAAAGATGTAGCAAGATCCAATGACTTGAAGCTCAATCTAGACAAATGTTGTCTTACATTTTTAAGATACATGTTTATTTGTAGTTTGCTGTTAGAATAACTTTGCAAGAAACAGTGTATTATCCCTCCCCTGCAGGTTTCAAAGTAAGATAGCTTAATCTTTCTGAAGGATTATTTAGGTCAGTGACTAATCAGGGCCTGATTCAACACATTTTATTTAGAAAGTCGGATTAAATGGATGATAAGTCCGAGGAATTTCTTTCATTTGAAAAATAAGCCCAGAAAGGCTAGCTATCTTAACAATTAGCAAGCTAATGTATTGATTCATTCAATGTATTATTGTATTTTATGAGGTAAAGAGTCTTTAAAACCTCTTGATTTGATTTTAGATTTTAAAATAGCGTTCTCTAATACTAACTTAGCAAATAGCGACAATCAAAGGCCCAGCTTAGAGTCAGAATGCCATAAAAATCATAACCCTTGGTAGGTGATCCATTTTGAGGAAAATTAAGGAAGTAAAAAATATTTGGTGCTCTTTACCAACACAGATTGTCTCACTGTGTTACAGGAGTGGTAGGATCGGGCTTGTGGACACAGACATATTTAATTGGCATTACTTTTTTTGGCTGAAGAATGTGAGAAGTTATATTAGTGAGACAATTATTAGAATACTTTCTTCCAGTTCTGATGCCAATAGAAAAAAAGAGATTATGTTGCAATCGAAGAATATATCCCAATCAGCACTGAACCTTTTTGGATCATATTTCAAATGAATTAACTTAGAGTCAAATAATTTCATACAGAGTATATTAGCAAAAGGAAAGAGCTGTTACTGCATTCCAATGAAATGAGAAACATAACTGAGTACCACCTGTCACAAAGGCAGTACAATGATCCAGATGGTTATTTATTTTCAGATAGAGAAGAAAAATGGAGAGAGGAAAAACTGCTGCCAGAATTTATGGTTTTTTTCCCCTCCCCTTTGTTACCTTCTTGTCAGAATAGTTTCTCTAATTACAGGGAAAATTTTTTTCTTAGGAATGGGTTGTATTGATGGGATGTTCCTTTTGATACCTAAAGGTAGTTCACTTATTTTTATTGGCGTGAAATGCAGTTTGAGGTCCACCCATTACTATTTCATCTTGTATGATCAGTAAGACAAAAATAGAATGAAAAGGATTTTGGCTGCTTGGTAGTGATTTCTCTTCCCCTTTGAAGCTTAGAAATTAATTTGCAATTTTACTTGAAATAGAAATACCTGTAGCAAGCTGAAAATAACCTGCATTTTTTTAAAAAAGGTTTCTCTTCATTAAAGAAATATTTTTGTAATAAATATGCACAAGATGAACATTCCAACTACTGTGTATTGTGCGTGCATCTTATTTACTAGTGTATTTGAGGCTCGAGCTTAGGCAGGAATTAAGAGCAGGCAAACTGATCTAACCCTAGTCCTTCCTAATTTTGAATATTGTGTGAAATTTTTCATTATGTTGCTAAAATCTACTGGCAAACTTGTTAGGTCTGACAGAGTGCAGGTTCTTTTTGGAATTAAGAACATTGTGAGAGTATTGGACATAGATGTAAATGAGTGAACTAGGTTTCAAGCTTATTTCTACTATGGGGACATTTTAAAATAAGTAGTGCTCATGTTCAGTTTTGTAACTAACAACTGTGTGGAAATCAAGAGTTCACTCTTGCTTAGTAGCAATTCCAACTCCCTCTCTATCCTGGTAGAGTGACATATTTTAAGGCTAAACTGGGAGAAGAGCCAATACACCCAGGATATCTTCCTAGAACAGGAATTGTATTTGGAGAAATGGTTTAAATAAAGCATTTGTTTTAAATTATAGCTGTATTTTGATCACAAAATGAAAACTGACAGAAAGGTATGACAGTAAAAATGTGAGCGGTACTGGGCCAGTAAGTGACGCTAGGTTGCTGTGACAGCTTTTATGCATATATGAAAATATACCTGTACAAATAGCATTGTTTATTATATCAAAATACCTTTTTGGGACTTAGGTGGAGGAGAAAGTACCTTCACTCTTGATAATTAGGGACTACTCTTCAGGTAGAAACCCAGAACTTTTATTACAAAGACATAATAAGAGAAGTACTGTAGCACCTCTCATGAGCTTGCACTATGTGATTTTTAGGTTTTTCTTTTGGAGCTGAATCTTACCTTGCATCTGTTTTGTATACACAGAACTATGTCAATGATGTTCAAGCCAGTGGGAATTATTTATATCCCTGACCATTTTTATGTCAAACCCAGATAGGTAGGTTATGCCATATGCCTCCAAGGTCTATGCTATATATCTCCAAAGTACTCGGACAATGGGCTGAGCCCTCTGAGTGTGTTTCCCCTTATATATAAAACATACTCCTTGCGAGCAGATTTTAAGGAATGAAACCTGTGTTTGGTGGGGTTTTAAACATTGGCTGTGACTCAGGAGAACATCTGAGTTACTGGCTTGCTTCAGGCTGCAGGCAATTTTAGGAAGAAGAAGAGTAGAAGTCAACTTTTGCTGCCTTTATTCTCTTCTGAAAGATGACATCGGACAGGGATCAGGTCAGTTTCTGACCAAAATTCAGAATGTTATTGATCGAGAAAAGTATTTTCCCTTTTTCCCATTGAAGTTTGCTTTAGGAGTTTTATTTTTATAAAACTAAATGTAGAAGTCCTTGCTATTTCATTTATGTACTGCACTTGAAATATGTGTAAAGATAAAATCAGAGTCTGACGTATGTCAGAAAAGTATTTATTTCAATCGCATACCCGAGGTATTCTTAAAATCTTAAGTGTATTTGCACGTCGTTATTTCATAACACCTGCTCTTGTGTTCAAGTTTCTCAAATTATTGATGACTTGAGAACTTCCTCTCTTTTCCTTAGCCTTCATGTACAAAAGCTTGAAAATATTACCAAGTTGTGTACTAAAAGTTCAAACTTGATACCAAAGCCTGTTCTGTCTCATAATTTTAAAGCTAATTCTCTTGGAATGAGAAATGGCATTACTACTTTAGTAGAGTAATACTGCAAGAGAAAATTGCTGGACATGTCTGGGAGTATGGCTCACATCGTGCATAGTGGAAAGGGCCAACTTGAAGAAAGGGAAAACAATTCAGGTTTAATTACAAAGCAGTAATAGAGTAAATAGAATAAATGCTACTTTCTCTTCATTCTCTCTTTGGTGTGATGTGCTGCTAGGATGTTACTAAAAATAAATTAGTAGTTTAGTTATGTTTGATTAAAAATAGAACTTTCAGCTCAGTCCTTTATGTTTGCCTGCTTTTGTATATGGAAAGCCTTTGTTGCTTTTGGGTTCAAAGTTTTGGATCTTCATATTGAAGCATGTTTCTCACAGCTGTCGAAAGAGTGACTTGCACTTTGACTTTGGCTGTAAATTTGTGGCTTTGTAGCTGTGGAGGTGTGATATTTTTGTGTGACTGGAGCAGGACTATACGGAATGATTTTGGGAGGTTTGTTATTTCACAGGGTTTTCCCGTATTTCACCTATGATTCAATAATGGCAAACTCCTGACTGTAAAGCACTCTGCGAAGAACCTTTGCAAAAACAATTACACGACTGATCCTAATTGTCTTTCGGTGGCCCATTCAGTAACTCATTTGTAGCTTGTGCGAATGGTGCTTGTGGTCTTGATCCTGTTTCTCACTGTGAAATGCTGGGGAATAGCATCATGTACACAGTAAGCAGATACTCTTCCACACAGTCTTTGTAGAATTTGATTTGGTTTTGGGCTTTGCTTTTAGATGTGTATGCGAGAATTGGGGGAACCTTTTGGGGACTGGAATATGCATAAATGCTATCGAGCTGGATGTATTGCAGTACCATATTAAAAAATGCTCTTGGACAAGCTTGAGATATTTAGGCAGAGAAAACTAAGGATGCTTACACTAGTGTGCGTTGAAATAGCTCTCTGTAGACTGAAGGGTTTTGGTTTTCCCAGTTTCAGAAGTAGTATATTCGCTTTAAATCTTTTTTTCTTTAAAGAAGGAAAATAATTTCTAAACAAAGTCCTTTTCCAGCTTCATCATGACTTTTATAGCTTAATTATAAGCTCCTACAAATAGGGGTTTACTGCACAAATGCTGACACAGCCTTACCTCTGGTGACCTGAATGGCCTCCTGTGATAATTACTGTAGATCCGTAATCATGTTATAAAAATATGCATCTGGCTTCTGTCCCAGAATCTGGACCACAGTGTTGTCTGTCTTTCTGTACAGTGTTACATGTATGTATCGCTTTGTACAAAGACCAAATTCTCAGTTGTGACTCAGAACAGTAGCTCCTTTCTTTGCAAGAACCAGCTTTGACTCCCCTTTCCTTTATACTGCCTCCCCAGCTCTATGTCTTGCTTGGCTGACGTACAAATAAATCAACCTGGAAGATCTTTAGGACACTCGAAGAACATGCCTCATGGCAGATGACATTAAATCAGAGTTAGCAAAACTGCTTATTGATCTACTTTCAGACTGCAAAGGACATCCAAGGTGTAGGAGATGGCCTGGTGCTTTGGCAAGGAAATCAATGTTAAAAGGGAGACAGAGGTTTAGTTGTGAGCTTATTTTTCCTAGTCAGGTGTCTGTTTGTGTTGATTCTTATGCACACAGGTTTGGATGGGCACGTTTCTTTTGGGAGATGTGCCGGGAAGTGATGTGCATGAGAACTTCTGTGGCTTGGCTGTCTTGGTAGGTAGCATTGTGATTGTGTCCTTAATAACACAAGTACCAGGGGGGGAAGCTACCCTTATGCTCCCGCCGGTAGCCACGTTTAGACTTGCCGTGGCTGAATGTGACCACTGAGTTGCAGGGCCAGGTAGCCTAGGGGAATCTAAATGTGTTAGCAGGCTCGAACGGAAAAGCTGGGTGAAGAAGGGGGTAAGACCCCCATTAAAGTAATTGTAGCCAGAAGGATGTGGCAATCGGATGCGTGTTTATCACCTGCAGGTAAAAGGGAACGGTGGGGTTGTTCTGGTGGGCGGTGGGACAGACCTCTGGTTTGAGGGTGCTGCCTGTGTCTCAGGGTCAAAGCCTGGCAGGACCGCGCGGGCGGTCGCTGCTCTCGGCGCTCTTCTGACGCCGATTACATGGAAACGCGGCTTGGCCGAGACCTCGCCGCAGCAGCGGCCCTGGGGTCCGCGGCCGAACCGTAAAGCGACCCGCCGCCGAGCCGCCCCTTGCCGCTTGCCGCAGCGGCGCCAGGGGCTCCGCGGGTCCGCTCCCGCTCGGCCGCGGGGACCGGACGGCGCCCGCCGGCGTAGCGGTGCCGTGCGGGGAGGAGCTCCCGCGCCGCTTGGCCGTGGCGGCCGTGCGGGGGCGAGGCCCGCCCGCCTTCACCGCCCCGCCGGGGGCGGCGGCAGGATCCGGGCGCATCCCGCAGGTGGATCCGGCCGCTGCCCCCCCGCGCCGGGCCCGGCGGTGCGCGGGGCCATGTGACTGCGCGCGCTTCCTGCCTCCGCGCCACCCGGTCCGCGGCGGCGCGCGGAGCCCAGCGCAGCCCAGCGGCTCCCGCAGCGCCCGGGGAGCGCGCCCCGGCGGGCGGGCGGCGGGAGGGCGCCGCCGCGGCCCCGCCGCCGCATGGAGACCCAGGACCAAGGGGCGCAGATGGAGCCGCTGCTGCCCACGGTACGGCTGCCGCAGCGCGGCCCCGGCCGCGGGGGGATGCGACGCGCCCCGCAGGGGAGGCAGCCGAGGCCGGGGGGGGGGGGGGGGGGCGCGGGGGGCCGCCCTCCTGCCCGCCGGTGCCGGGGGCCGGGGTCGGTTTCTCGATGCGTGGGGAAACAGGTTGGCTCGCCCCGGCGCCGGGCGATGCGGCGGAGGCGCTCGGGGATGGAGCGGCGTGTATCTGCGCGCGTGTGTGTGTGTCCCGCCGGGGCTGGCACCCTGCCCGCCGGCTCCCCCCGTTTCACCCGCCCCTTTCCCCTCGGTGCCCTCTCTCCGCATCGCTCTGCCTCCGACATCTCCGTTCTCCGGTGCCCCCTTGGCCCCCTGCTCCCCGGCGGTGGGGCAGTGCTGGGGGCGCAGCACCGGTGGGCTGCTCCGTGGGGGTCCCGCTCCGGAGCTGGGGCTGCCCCGCGGGTCCCCGGCCCCCCCTGCCTCGCAGCCCGCGGGGGAGCCTGCCGCGGTCTGGCCTCGCACGGCAGCGCCCGGATCCCGCCGGGTGCCGCGCTCCGGGCTCCGCGCCGCGGTGTCGCAGTTTCCTGTGCCCAGGCGTGGAGCTGGTCACCTGGGGCTCGCTGTCATCTGGATACCCTTGCCCCCGAGCACGCTGCGACTGCACAGCCGCGGCCGGGCAGTGTTTCCCGGCAGATAGGAAGGGGTCCCTTGGTGGGGGACTTCTCGCGCTGTTAGATCAGCGGGGACCCTCTTTCCTGCCTGGCCTCCCCGAGACACAGGGTTTGCCCCCATGCACGAGGTGTAAGTGTGGGAGTCGATCTTGATTCTGTTTAGGAGTGGTGGTTCCTGCCTTGCACTGGGAATCTGTCTGTCTGGGGCAGGGAGAAGTCTGTCACGTGTGTCCACGAGTGTCTGACTGTGTGTACGCATCCCTGGGAACACACCGCATAGGTCTGCAGAGGCTTTGCTGGCTCCTGAAATGGCTCTGTGTTAGCATAGCGAGCAGCACAACGTTGGCAGAGCTTGAAAGAGACGAGTCTCGCCTGCCGCAGGTTGATGAGATGCGCTCGTGGCAAGCCCATTTTTTGTAGTATCTGTTCCCATCATCTGTTGATGTGGTCCGTTTTGCAATCAGGTGGCAGGTTGCTAAACAGTGTGGGGTTATCTCTGGCATCTCCTTTCTCCTTGTGGCGGGGACAGTTTTTCCTGTTGCTCTCTGGATGCCTTTTGTGGATCCCGATTCCTGTTACTTGCTGCTCTTGCAGTTTCTGACACAGGAGTAGAATAAGGTCCTGTCTTTTTGACTGACAGACTGCCTGCCCAGTTCCTTTCCTTAGAGAGACAATTCAGTGTAAATCCAGTTTCCATGTAGCTCATGATAACTGATTCTGTGGAAGGTTTAGTCCTCAGTGTTTCATGCCAGTGCTATAGTTTGCAGTCCGTAGCAGTCTCGCTCTCGCTCATACCTTGCTAGCCTACGCGCTGGTCTTGCTTTGTCAATGTTTGTTGTCTCTGGTGGTGCAACGGCCACTGCGCAGGGACTCTAAGGAGTCAGCTTTCAGAAGGTACAATATACAGGATTGCCTTCTGCTGTCTGGCTTTTAAGTTTTGTTCCTCCAGGGCTGTGGACAGAAAAAAGGGCTGTTGCTGTGTTTGAAAGGACCAAAGAAAATAGCATTTCTGGTGTGCTGGTGAGGGGAGAATTGCCTGTGGTTCCCCGTGCAGCCCTGGTTGGCAGAGCCCTGCCCTGGTGCAGTACCTGTCCGCAGAGCTGCACGTCCCCATCAGTGCCATTGCTTGTTTAGCTTATGGCCTGGTTCCCACCTCTGTTTACTACAGCGAACTAGTTTGACAGCTGTTGTGTTTGCTTCAAGTTGGGAAGGGAGACTTCTATATTTCATGTAATATATACTGTGGCACGTCCTCTTTCTAAGGCCTCTCTTGCTCTTGCTGTTTCTGAGGGGCTCTGCAAAGCAACAAGGCAATGTTGCTTTCCTGCCACAATGATGGTAAAGGCACAGCTCCTTCTGTCTTTGAGATTTCTCTGTCCTGGTGGCATTTTCTCTGTGCAGCAAGCAATAAAGTGTGTGTATGTGCTCTGGCAGTCTCCACCTGGCTGATGATGGTTCTGCCAAAAGGCAGAAATGCCTTTTGCATGGTGGGAGTCTTGTACCTGGAGTCATGGCAGAGTGTAAGGAGCAGGAATTGGTGCCAACTTCAGCACCGTTAGCCTGGGAGGTAACGCTGTGGCGTAGCAGTTACCTTTAGAGTACTTCTGTTTAGGGATCAATCCTCATATTGACTGGAAACAAACAAACAGGAATGCAAGCTGTAAAATGGATGCAGTTCTCTTCCCAAGTGTCATCCCGGTTCAGTGGACTCTGGGTATGAAGAAAAAGGCTCCTAGCTGAGCTTGTTTCCTTCAAGGGCATAGTCTTACAACTTTGGTGTATGCAACACAGTTAATATTTTTTTTTTTTTTTGCTGCAACTGTAAAATGATACATTATAATTGCTATTTATAGTAAAAAGATAGCGAGGGTAGTCTTTGATTAATTTTATCTTCTAATGGTGCTCAAAGATTGTGAAGCCTCAATATAATTTCCCACCAAAATGCCACAATCTGTACAGAGTGGAATCTATTTTTGTGGTAGTGTTAGTCATATGTTGGTATTGCTTTATTATACAAGCTTTTAATTAAAACCCCCAATCCGTAGCAATTTGAAAAATGATAAAATACATTGTTGCCTGTGGTTTTGAGGAGTTAAATAATTTCCTTATCTGTTTCTTTTCACGAACTCCTTTTGGAAACAGTTCTTACATAGTGACAGAAGCTTTGTTAACAGGCTACTGCTTCTCAATTTTTATTAGAAATCTATTGCAAATTGTCTGTAAGTGCAGTATTCTAGAAATAAATGAAGGCGGCAATTTTTCGCCTGGAAACAATTTGTTCAAACTACTCTTGAAAATGCAAATAAAGTCTTATTTTTATTTTTCAATACATATACTAATATGGTAACAAAATGCAGACTTGTATGCTTTCTGTATCATCTAATGTTTTATTTATCAGTCATCAAGTGTATTTTTTCAGTGTGTTTATTCAGAGTGCTTTAAAATAGTTGTGAGTAATTGAAAGATTGCTGAGGAGTCATCATTTGTTTACAGAATGGGAGAAGCAATCTGCAGGTCTTCTCTACAAAGATCTTTTATTGATTTCTAATCAAAGGACCACATATTGTTAGTTTGTCAGTATGCATGTATACCTCATTGCATGTAAATTATTTTGCAAATTTTCACTTATGGCAGTGTATTCATAGCAAAATTTATTCATAGAGTATTTGTTTCTGTCTGTTCTGGATCTCTTGTATGCAAGTCAAAACTGGCTTTCAAACCAGGATTGTTATCTGACAGAGGTTTGGTATTTCAGATGTAAGGAACATGTATAGGCAAAGTGTAGATATTTTTGTTAACTATGTTTATGCTTGACATGTTGGTTTCCTGTTTTCTGAAGGTAACATTAAAACCCACGTATGTAAAGCCAAATTAACTCTTCCTCTCTGAGTTTGTATTCTCTTGCCTTCCTCATTCAGTCTTAAAATTCAAAAGCTGTTTTGTTTTATGCATTTGTTTGTTTATTTTTAAAATCTTGGTACATACAAGACCTTAAAGCATGACGTTGCTGATATATGTCCACAGATGTATATGTATGTAAGATGCATATGTATGCGCTATGGTACGATGTGATATCTGTGCGGTAGGTAAGATATTGTTTATATGAAGTATTCTTGTCGTTGCTGCAAATGGCACGCAGTTATTACTACTGAGGCCTCTATGTGGGAGAACAGCATAGCGAGATCTTGGGTAGTAACTATTTTTAATGTAGCAGGTGAGTGTGGGAAGCTGCTCATACTAACAGGCCAAATTCTTTTGCTTTTGTTAATGCTGAGTGGGACCTCCGATGAGTCTCACAGATGAAATGTATTGCTCATTATGAGAATGGATGGCAGAGCCTAACCCCACAGTTTGTGTAACAGTACTAATTCCCAGTTCACTTCACCAAAATTTAGCGTTATAGCAACAGTTTATAGCAAGGCAAGTTTATAGAGACTACAGGAATGTTGTGATACTTTTGGAAAAATAAAGAGGCAGTATTACATTTTCAAGACAAGAGTACTGAGATAATGGCTCCACTGAAAATACAACCCCAAAACCTAATTATAAATATAAATTTAGGATTGAATTGCTGCTTTGGGTGTTTTCTTTTTTACTACCTGATCCCAAGTTCTCAGTGAAATATAAAAAGGAATCTTTTTCCAGGAAAATGCTAGAATGAAAGGAAGCAACAATCACAGAATCATAGAACGATTTGGGTTGGAAAAGAGCTTGAAGATCACCTAGTTCCAGCGCCCTGCCACGGACAGGGACACCTTCCTCTAGACCAGGTTGCTCAAAGCCCCATCCAGCCTGGCCTTGAACACTTTAAGGGATGGGGCATCCACAGCTTCTCTGGGCAACCTGTTCCAGTGTCTCACCACCCTCACATTAGAGGACATCTTCCTAATACCTAATTTAAATCTATGTATTTTCAGCTTAAAGCCAGTCCCCCTAGTCCTGTCATGACATGCCATTGTAAAAAGTCCCCCTCCAGCTTTCCTGTGGGCCCCCTCAAGGTACTGGAAGGCTGCAATAAGGTCTCCCTGGAATCTTCTCTTCTCCAGGCTGAACAACCCCAGCTCTCTCAGCCTGTCTTCACAGGAGAGGTGCTCCAGCCCTCTGATCACTTTGTGGCCCTCCTCTGGGCTTGCTTCAGCAGGTCCGTGTCCTGCTTATGTTGGGGGCCCCAGAGCTGAATGCAGCACTCCAGGTGGGGTCTCACAGGAGCAGAGCAGAGGGGAAGAGTCACCTCCCTCAGCCTGCTGGCCACACTTCTTTCGATACAGCCCAGGATTCGGCTGGCTTTCTGGGCCAACAGGAGCACTAGTTTATTTAAAAAACCCAACAATTTCCTCCCTTATATTTGCCAATGTCATGATTAAAAGAGATTTCCCTGCATCATACGGTCTGCTGTGGTGTTACTGTTTAAGAATAATCGGCAGCCTAATACATATTTGTTCAAAATGAAGAAACAGTATGACTACTGTGTGGAAACCATCCTGCTTTAATGCACCTGTGTCTGGTTTGAGTTCTTCCCATAATTCCTACTTGTTGAATACATGCTTTCAATTTCCTCTGCTAATAATTGTATCTTCCCTTTCTACTTTCTCCTTTGGAAGAACTACAGAATCAATTCTAAAACAAAATACTTTAATGCTTCTTAAATAAGTAATGTTTACAACCTCAGAGGATGAGAGGGTTTAAGCAGGTGAGGGAAAACTTAATCCACTGTAAATCGTCTTGAACAATTAGGTGTGTATCTGATATGAGAAGAGAAAGCCAAAGGCATAGCATGTTTCTTTCATTTCTGTAATACACGGTAACATATATGTGTTCAGGTCTGCACTGTAAAACCCCGTGACTTTCAAAGAATTGTGCCGTTGTGACTTCCTTTGCAATAATAAAGCCATTTTTACGTTGTTCAAATTAGTGGAGGACTGAATGTGTTCAACACAATTTTCAGCATTGTTGAAGTTTAAGTTATTCTCATGAAATGAAAAATAAGCTTAGCATATTTAAAGGTGATTAAAATCCACCTTGCTTCTAAAAGAATGTTGATTAGGATAAGCAAGGTGAAAGCTGGACAAGATGATAAATGCAATTCCTAAAAACAGAAGGAAAGAAGTGTCTGGGGCGGGGGGGGGGGGGGGGGGCGGGGAAAGAAGTTGCAGGGTGAAATGAGGGTAAAATTGTGAGTGTTGAGGGATTTGTGCAGATTTGGAGAATTGAGGACATTATGGCTGGCTGTGGTATGAAGGGAAAGAGGGAGCTGATTAAGTTGCATCGGGAAGAATTGGTTTGGTTATGGCGTGGGAAAGAAATGGAGGAACAGAAGCAGGAAAGCCAGCCCATGCCCTTGCACAGCTGGGGCAAAACTGGGTCTGGAATCCTGATTCTTCCATACCTTTGCTGATTTCCCTGTTCACCTGCTGCAGCCTTTTCACTTTGTTTGATTAGCTGTTTATGAGACATTGCAAAGTTGATTATAAATAGATTTTGGAATCCAGTGGAGATGTGAAAGATATGTCAAGGTTTACAAGTTCTCAGTTTTAATCAAACAGAGCTGCGAAGAGACAGGCACAGAAGCATGTTTAGGAGAAATGAAGTCCTCAAGATATATGAGGTAACATTTGGCATTTGTAAGGTATTAGCTGATTAGCACAGTATTATGTGCTGTGTCTCGAGAAAAGAGCAACGATTGTAGAGCAGTTCAAGAACAGCAACAGAAATCAGCATGGGCCTAAAGAATATGAAAGATTTGAGGAAACTGGGATCCCTTAGCCTGACCATGTGCATGTTTAGTATGTAAAAAAGGCTGCTACTGCAAAAAGATGAGCTTGTTTCTTCTATCTCTGCTCAATAGGAAAAGAGGAAATGGTTATGGGACAATATTAAAAGCATGTTAAGCTGTCTGATGCTAAGGATAATGAAGCAGTGGAACAAATTGTCTGGTGTGTTTGTGGAATCTTCATTACCCATCTGTAAGAACAAGTGAGAACAGAAATCTGACAGGAAAGACACACATACAGTTACTGTTGCTTCAGGGCTCAGTGATGGATTGAAGACCTCGCGAGATCTTTTCCAATCCTATCATTCTGTGACAAGGGCTTACTCTTGTCTTTTTGGAAAAAATATTTTACAAAGGGATGATATATTATAAACTGAGGAGAAAGGAGCAGTTTATCTGGATTATGAATGTTGATACCTTCAGTTAAGTCCACCTGAATCTTAAATTTAGTGTAAACATTTACATTTGCTATAAACACATTCAATGTGTATATTAAAAAGAGATGCTTATCATTCATCCAATTTTTGTGATTGCAAGCAGGTTTTAAAATACAAAAATATAAAATGTAACGTTATGGATTTGTATCTGCAAAATGATAATCTTAAATGTAGATTTTTAAGCCTTTGTGGAGTCCTGTTGACTTTTAAGGAGTATGGGAGTCTGTCTGCATCAGTGGGGCTGCAAGAAGTTCCAGGACGAGTTTCACTGGGAGCAATCACTCTGTAACTGTCACACTCAAAAATGCCAGAAAGTATTGCACATTCGTGTCGCTTTTTGGAAAGAGATTAGGATTGTTTTGCACCTATTTCTGGAAACTTGTATTAAAAGTAGTCAAAATGCTGTAAATTAAGAAAAAGTGATCCAAAGCCATTGTTATGAGTAATTGTTACAGATACCATTCACCAATAATTGTGCTGGATTCTCTCTAGAGGCATTCATAGTCACTGAAACTATGTAAAAATGGGGAAAAAAGCCCCCAAACCCTGCTATTAGATTCTGGCAAAAATAGAAAATAGATACTGAAACTGTAATTAGTCTGTCAAACTATGTCATTAAATTCAATAGCAAAATGCCATGTCATTTCTGGAGAGGAAGATGATATGTACATATAAACTTCCTTTTCAACATATGAATGTGTTCAAGGGTTTTATTTTAGAAGGAAGCAGCCATCTGCAGGGATGTGATTTCATGTCAGATCTTTCCTAGTGAAACACGGAAAACTCTGTGATGGTTTTATGGTGTTAAGGATGTTTATAGTGTTGTAAACATCAATAGGAAATAAATGTACAGTCAGGGAGATTGTATATCAAATTATAAGTGCTTTGGATTGTTTTTATTGGTACCTATTAGTAGTTTTCAAATTTTTTCTTTATAGAATCAAAGAATAAATCCACAGGAAGATAAAAATAACTTGAGGATTGTTCTTTCTTCTTTTGGGGTTCAGGAGAATGCTACTGGTAAATCTGAATAATTGGATTTATGATTGTAAAATACAAATTAGAAATAAAAAGGACTGCATTATATTGATGTGCTCAGTATCTGTAAGATTCCGTAAAATTTTCAGTTTTGTTAGTGGACTGAAACATCAAGCTTCTGAATACTGAGGTGGAACTATTTCATTCTGTAAAGCTGTATTTCTGTTGTAAAATGAAGCAGAAAGAAAAATGTAATTCCAGAATAAGATCCTACAGGCTCTCCTAGATCTGCTCGGACCAAAGATGCAATTGATAAATTTGTGTTAGAGTGTATTTCTAGAAAGAGGATTTTGTTTTCAACATCCATCCATCCATCTGTATCTTTTACAGTTTCCCAAGAGCCAAACAGGAACGTGATCAGTCATATTGTTAAAATTCAACTAAGAAAACTATTGACGTGCTTCCTCCCAAATTAAGATGTTGACCTTTTTTTTTGGGAAATGTATCCTGAAAACATACAGAAAAGCATGAAAGCTTTCTATTTGGAATTAAGCAGCATAATGATGTCTAAAATGAGCTTGAGGAAGTTGCTACTGTTCCCATCTGACAATCAATGAAGTCTAACTGCAGATCCAGAAATGTGCATCTTTTTCCAAGGCCCAAAGTAGAGTTGAAGACATCATTCTCATTCTTGTTTAATTATTTAATCTGCTTATCTCATAAGACAAAGCCTATTACAATAGCTGTAACACAAAAGTGAATCTTGAGCTTTTAGCTAAATCCATAAATTATACGTTCAGCTAAATGTAGGAAGCTCATATTTTTCATTTGAACTGCAGTTAAGTGGTGATAAGATGAGAATTTGAATGGCAAGTATTAGTGCCTCATTTACTCTGGACATTTGTTCTTTACTTTGGGACCTGAGGTTGAGCTTATACATACACTGTTCCCAAGGACTGCTAAATACCCATGCAGAAGTGGTTGAACCTCTATTGTCCCTATTAACAAAAAATTTCTCACCTGTTCTGCCCAAGTAGAAAATGGATAAAATTTGGTATCATCTACTAGGAATGCAGAACAGAACAGTTTTTTATGAGATTGCACCACCAGCATCTCAAGTATATTGATGCAAAACTGAAAAGATTGGAAATTTGTGATCTGAAAATTTGTAAGGAAGAGGATATATTCTCATATGCGTTATAATATGAAGAATGTAACAAAAATTATAATTTCATATTGCCTGTTGAAGAGTTGGTATTCTGCCTTTGATTTCATGGAAATTTGGATAACCTCCTTTTTCAGAAAAAATCAGCATGCTTTAAGAATTTCTTGTAATAATTGTTGTGACCTATTTAGGTAAGTATCAAAATAGAACCAGTGTCCCAGAACAGTACATTATTGTGCCGACAGAAGGCATATTATATGTATCAGTGTTTTAAATGAATTTATGGAATAAAAGTAGTGTTCCCTTCTATCCCCTCACTTCCAAATCTATGCAGCAGTTGCTGCCAGCTATCTTAATGCTGTCTTCAGAAACAACTTTCCAGTTCTTTTGAGGCTACTGCTACCTTGTTTGAGACTCATATAAATTCCAGAAGTATCATCACCTGTACAAATGTTCATGCAGGCTCTGCAAGCCTGCTGTTCTGAGACTTTCCCATGATTTACTTTTTTGCAGAAAATTTTGTAACTTAGATTGTAACCTATATTATCCATGTCCTTCAGTTACTGTCATCCTTTCCCTTTATTTGAAGAGAAGACAGAAATGCTCAAAAATAAGACCTGCCTGACTAAATAATTGTCTTTTAGAAAGCTTCTGCTTTATTCTAGTTTTCCTCTTAATGATGGTGTTATAGTGAAATGCTTAACTACATCCACTTGTTTTTGTTGCAACATTATAATAGATTTTGAAATTAAATGTGGCAATGAGCTGTAAAAGCACTCATAAAGCTGTGTTCCATACTCATCTGAGAATCTTCTCACGTGAAAATTCTAATAATAGGTGAATTCCATATCTCTTCCTGAAAGAAGTATCTGAATAAATCCAGAATAGGTGAACACGTTCTCAAAAATAGTATGAAGTGGTGCAGAAGCCTTCGTGCTTATCCCCACCAGTTTTGTAGAATGGAGTTTTTTCTGTAGCTATCCAGCTGGCACCCCTCATTAACATCAAACGTACTTCTTGCTTTTGGAATAACCCCTGTGGCCCCTTCAAGGGGAACGGATTGAGAAAAATGCAGCTGTGTAGTACCCACTGAAACCTCATGTAACTCGCAGAACTTTGCTGTAACGTGACATGGGAATAAAAGGTTGAAGACTTTTAAAGGAACTTTTAAAGGAAAAGCCACATTCAGTTTTAGAGAGGATGAAATGTTTTTCAGTGATCTATATTTTGCATACTTTGTGCTCGTTTCATTTCGTCTTGCCTGCAAGTTTAGAGTTCTGTGTCTCCTGTATCTGAATTGATTTACTTTGTTTGGCCAGCAAATACAGGAAAATATTTTTCTATTCATCGAGCCCTAACTAAGAGTAGTTGAGAGGTTTCTAAACACAAGGCAGTATTACGCAAGGTAACAGAAAACTGCAGTTACCTCTGGAGTGTAAAAGACCCACTGAAGAGAAACTTAAGAAATAAATGTGCAAAATCCTAGTAACTCTCCACTGAATGTTTTGTGAACTGTGATTTTTTCCCACTTCTCTGTCCAGTGCTTCTACATTAGCCATATTTGGGCAAAAAGAAGCAGCAAGAACTTTGTTGCCTTGCAAAACACTAAGTCATTGAAGACTATTCATGTGTTAACAAGGCGTGCTGCCGACAGAAGCTGGTTTGTAGAGGTAAAGAGTTGTTTTGAGAACTGAATGTCTCCGGTCTTTTGCACATTCATGCCACTTCTATGTCTTGGCTAGTTCAACGCAAATAACGTAGGTTTTGATGAAGTATCTAATGTAGGATCACAGAAAATCTGGTGGGAAAGTAGTGCTCTTGTCTTGAAACCATTGTTTTGATCTTAAAGTTTAGAAATTATGATTCCAGAAACGGTCTGGTTTTTAGAACAACTTGTGTAGAAATTTGGAGTAATGTTTCAATGACAATGTCAGGAAAAGGTGATCTCTACAAAACCAGTCCTTAGGGACTCTTAGGCTACTCAAATTGCTAACTGTGGCAGTCATCAGAAGTTATTAATTATTTCATGCTTATTTATTTGTGTCTATCTGTTCTCCCTTGACTTGCATACAAAGGATGGCCGTATACAAAAAACTGCTGTGAGGTAGGTAGTGTAAGAGCTTTCTCTGCTGATTCCTCAGTTGCTTGTGCTGACCTTACACAAAGGGTAGCTTGATAAAATTGGGATAATCTGCTTTGTGCTCTGCATCATGTAAGAATAAACAACGGTAGTTTATTACAGCATGGATAAGATGCTGTAAACAAGCCACCAATTTTAGGTGGTTGTATTTTTTGTTCATGTGTTTAGGCAAAAAATTGTGTGAATCTTTTGAGATGAGGACCGTATTTTTGTTCTGGTGGATGCAGGGTCTGTTGTGAATGGGTCCTGCTCCACGTTCTGGAGCTCGGACAGTACACATATGAATAACAAACTTGTTTAGTGGCTTGATTGCAAACAAATAGATTTCTGGCAATGCAAACCCAATAGAGTCTACTTCTTTTCTCTAGTTTGTTACACTCCTGATTGCTCATGGAAATTACTGAGCTACTGCAGCATAACAGTTATGACTGTAATCACATAAAGTGCTTGCTGTAAGAGTGCAAATAGTAATAAATTGTGAACGGACAGAATTAAAAATACCTCTTAGTTTGTGCTTATATTCTGAATTTGGTGTGGCTTTTTAAAAGACTAATAAAAGTTTTAATTTTCTTGACACAACAAATAACAAATCTTATGCACGGGGGAAGTGCTGTTTTATGGATATGAAATTAAAAAATCGTAGAGGATTATGATTAATCTCACTCAAATACTGTAACCCAGAGACTGTTATTCTTCTATCTGCTATACTTTAATCTTTGAGTATGAAAATTTTCATTTCACAATGATTGCAGAAATAACTATTTATATAGTACTTCCATTATGAATGTTCATTTAAGAGTAAAAAAAGTCATTAAAATGAGTTTGGCAAGATTGTCTTGAGCAAAACCAAAAGAACTGATAAATGGTCTGTGCAAACTGTAATACAGTATTATTAATGCTTTATAGTTATAGTACAGGTTTTAATAACTCACTACTAAGAGTGGGTTTATTTCTGCTACTAATAGTATTATTTCCCTATATAAACCATGATTTATAATTGAGTAATATAGGGTTGGGTTTTTTTGTTTTCTTTTGTTTTTTTCAGTCCATAATGTAACTGATTATTTTCCTGCTAACATTTAGTATTTTTCCAGCAGGCTTTCTTGTATGTTAAGAAAGGGTGTGGTTTTTGTGCCTGTATATATGCAAATATTAAAATTATTTCATTCTAACAAGAATATTTTTTAAAACTTCTGCGTGGTGGCAAATACTCATTTCCATTAAATGTTTTCAGCTTTCAAGAAATACAAGACTAAGTAAATTTTCCTTTGGTTTTATTATCAATACTGTGGTTTAGAACTAGTATTTAAACCTAGGCTTTGTTCTGAGATGGCAGGTGCTCAGTATTTCCTAATGACCAAACTTCAAGGCACTAAAATCACGCTGAGATCTATTACAATATTTTAGGCATTAATGCGGCTTCCAACAAGTGTTTAAAAATGTTTGCAGTGTTAGAAAAAAACCAAACTCCAGTCTTTTTCCTTTGCTTGTTTGCAATAGTAAGGCAACTCAACCCAGTCAGCAGTGGGATTCCTTCACCAAGTCTCAATTTTCAAGCTTTTCATTTTAGGTGTCTTGATTGTAGGGATAGGAATACAAGTGCTGGGAAAGTTTCTATCAATTGGAAGTGCTAAGATTACCGATGTGTTAGGAACATGAGCGATCCAAGATGTGCATGTAAATTGAGAATACACAAAATTAAAAAGAAAATTCAGTATCAAATGATTATTGTCAACTTTTATGTTTCTGCTGTAATCCTGTAATCTTGTAGCTTCAACACCAAGAAAAAACCCTGTATTCTAGATCTTTATTTAAAAGGTATAAATAAAATAGGCAAGCGTTTAGCTGTCATGGTGGGGATGGAAAATATGGAAACATCAGACCTGATAATCCGGGAAGCAGAAATCATCCTTTGTGTGCTGCTTTTAAAATCTCATCTTTTGAGCCAGTCTTTTGATTTTTACATGCTATTGCTGGCTCTCAGTATCCTTTTTCTGTAACAAATTCCATCTCTCCCTAGCATGGTTTTCTCTATGTTGTTTAGGATGCTCGTTGTCCAGGTTGTGCTCCTTTTTGGTGCTCTGCTCTACACAGACACTTCCTCCTGCACTTCTGTTGCTTGTTTCACACAAGTGTGTGCCTGTGTTTACAGGGAAGAGAGAGTTAAGTGGCTGCTGATGTAGACTCAATATAAAACAATCCTTTCAGAGCTTCTGCATATTTTTTTCTTTCTTCAAGAAAATATGAGGAATACTAAATGTTATCTGACGCGTCCGCAGCTTTCATGTGGTAGTGACAGTCACCATCTGGAATGGTCTCAGATAAGGTCACTGATGTGCTGGCAGTCTGAGATTGAGCTTTCCCTAAGCTTTCAGTTTCAGGACTGTAAAGTCTGGATCATATTTTGAGGTTATCCCATTCGGCATTTCTTGACTAGTGGGGAAATAGTTTCTGTTCAAATTGAAGCTATGTAGATAAGGAGTTGCTCTGGAAATGTGGCGATTTAGGAGACAGAAGATGTGATACCATGAAAAACAAAGAAAAAAGTGAATACAGAATAAATCCTAACTATTTCATTATAGCAGAAATAGTAATTTTCAATAAAATTAACAAGCACTAAGTTAAGAACAAGAGAGAAACACTTTTTCCACAAAGTATAGAGTTCAAGTGCAAATCTTAAAGTGATGTGGGATATTGTGGAAGCTGTAAGTGTAAATAGGTTAAAAAGGAATTAGGTAACTAAGCACAATGGTCCTAATTCAACAGATGCAATCATCAGCTTAGGAAAACTTTAAACTGCTGATTACCAGAAACTGGGACTGAATAGCAGAGGAAAGACCATTTGCTAGTTCCCTTTTTTTTCCTTGTACTGTAAGAACCAAATAGTGGGGCAGCCTGAGACAAGATACTGGATTTCAAAGACTTCTGCAGTTCTGCTTTTGCTTTGCTTCCTGGGGTCTATGAAATAGGGTTTATCATTGTTAGCTTCACAGTGACAGGTTAAGTCTCAGATGTTTTTGTGGAAAGAGAAATAATTCTCTTTGGTCTTACCAATGACTTGTTCATCTGTAGATGGGATCATTTAAAAATAGCAGCTGATCCAAAATGAGTTGGAGTTGCCCATGCACTGTATTTACTTGTGGCAAAGAGTTGATTTTCTTTCTGATCAGTTACATTTTTTGTTGGATTGGATACTTCAGGAGAAAGATGTTCCTGACAGAGAGGGGTCCCAAGTGTAGGAAAACATAGCACTTGTCAAACATTTGCTGTTTTAGTGGTGGGCAACAATGACCTGGGAGAGATCTGTCAGACTATGTTCCTGCTGAATTCAGTAGCAAAGGAAGAGGAACCTTGTTCTGCTCTGCCCATGCATTCCTGTTTTCTTGCAAGCAATGAGCCATCTATATGTGGACATCTCACAGGCTTGTGAACTGCGGTCCTTCCCCAGAGCACCTCCCTTTGCTGAATTTCTGGAGTTCTGTTAATGTCCTATCTCTGGATGTCATCACAGGTCTGATTTGTTTAATCCAGATTGCTTTCAAGAAGTTTCAATGATCATTGTGAGTGTGTTGCCCAGCAATTTGTAGGCTACATCTTGGCAGGACATGCCTAGTACTTGCTTTTTACAATGGGCAAATAGTTGTATCTTCTTTTACAGATTCAATTACGAACTTCAGAGGAGGCCACAAGGCTGCCACTGAGCCAGGAAGTCATTGAAGGAGCTGATGATGGATGCCAAGTGCTTTCAATTTAATTGTATTAATGACAGATTTGGATTTTGCTTGGTTGATTCATTTGGTTACCAGCTGTGTGTAATTCAACTGATGGGCCCTAGATGGTATCTTGTTTGTCTCTCTGCTGCTGCTCTGCATACTTTCTTTGCATCTTTATTGTGTGCTTTGGCAAACAAAGAGAGCTCATTGCCTGGATGACAGCAACACATGACAGTTGTACAACATCATAGCATTTCTGGGAGTTACAAAACTTGTTGGTTTCAAAAGTCCCCACTAGTTTTGGTGTTTCAGTCTTTGGATACTGAAATGGAGATAAAGTTTTGTCTCCATTTACTGTGCAATTTCATATAAGAGAGTCTTGGTCTCTAGAATCAAGGTATATAGTCCTACATGCTCTTAGTAACATCTGTTTTTCAGATGCATAAATGCTCATTATGTTGGAAATTTTTTTCCCTGATTGTTTTGACAGTATCACTGCATAAAATTTGTGGTTGTTGTTTCATACACATCTTCAGATGGATCAGGAGAGACATAAAACCAGGTTTCTAATTTACACCACTGCAAATATTTTAAAATAGCATTTAAAACAGTGTGCAGGGCTGCTAGAATAAAAATTGAATGCATTGATCTGTGGAAAAGAGATGTTTATGAAGCAGTTTCCTTGCAGAACTGGGTAAGACTAGATGCCATATTGAAACATTCTTGAGGTAGAAATCTAAGAAAATATTTTCTGTCAGGATTAAGAAATTAAGTTCTCCATTTTGGATTGTGTTATTCCTGAGAAATGAAGCCTGAACTCTATTTTAAAGGTTAGGGCTCAGGTTCAGAAGTTTAGGCTTTAAAAGGTCTCATTTTTTTATCGATATTTCAATCTCAGTCTCTGAGTTGGGATCTGATCTATAATAAAGAAATGTACAGATACAGAAATTTTTCCATACGTATTTTTTGTTCATTTGATGGTAAGACTTGGCCAAATTTTATTCAGGAATGTGCAGTGCAGTTTAACTTGATTGAAACCAGTGGAGTTGCTCAAGATTAATAGTAAAAGCTGAAAATGGGATTTCTCCCTCTCTCAGGGTATTTCTGTAGTATTTTTACAGTTTACACAAACATGTAATAGCATCCTGTTTTCATATGCTAACATCATCTTTTTCATTTTGTTTTCTGTTTTTCTCCTCTTCTTTGGTTCTCTTCTTTGTCCATTGTGCCTCACCATCAGGAGTAGATTATCACTCAGTGTGATTGTGTGTATGGTTCTGTACAATACTGGTTTTCTAATCTTAACAGCTGAAAGCTACAACTGCAGCAGTATGAAATTAACTTAGAAACTCAGGATCCTAATCACTGGGTTTTGTGCTACTTCAGCTGTCTGTGCTTTCAGCCAGCTAAACCAAGACTGCATTACTTGCAGATGTGCAAGTGTGATAGAGCTGATTGATGGGTCAATTCAGGATTCATTCAAAGCTGAGAACCCAGCTGGGAGTTGAAAAGGCAAGAAAACCTTTCTTCCACATATATGCATGAAATATATTGCAGAAGATGAGATCTAACTCTTGAAATGTAAAGGATATATACACAATTTTTCAAAGACATTTAGACATCAAAAATACATGGAAGTTCCTACTGAGATTTCAGAAAAGTGTGTAACTATGTTTGGTGTAGTATTTTCATGGAACTAGGCTCGGGCGACTTACCTGACTAAAAAAACCAAAACCCAGACAACCAACTAGCAATTAAATGCTGTTTCTGACAAAATAATGTGAAATTAACACTGAACAAATGATATATTAATAAATATACAGTCACTTAAGGAACTATATAAACATACATTGAATCCTCCTGGCTTTTAAAAACTGACCAGATCGAATATGTCTTGGTTTCTGCTTCAGTATACTTGCAGTGTTATACTAATGAATGAGAATAGGTCTCTTGGAAAATATCTAAACATTTAACTGCAAACCAAGATTAAAATAGACTATTTAACTAAAATGACCTACAAGGTCATTTAAGTAATGTTTGTATCAATTTTGTTTTAAATAGATCTGCTTTGTGTATGGCACAGTACAGAAGGACAGAACCTGGACAGAGTGCTACACAGGCAAGATGCCTGTGGCACAGTCTGCTGTACACGTGGTTACTCAAATGCTTAAAGATGCTTGTTTTTCTAGGTACCTTTTAGCTTCCATCCCCTTCAGCAATGACAAGTCTGTTCTCATACTATTTTCTTTGGGATCCCTCTAATGAGATACTTTCTGCTACTGGTTTTCATTTGGAAAAAAATTAATATTTTCTCTCATTTACTTCTTTGTATATTAAGAGGTATAAGTCAGAGGGAGCAAAGACAAGCGTAGACTAAAATAGGAGTGCAGTCTTGATCGTCCATTTGTGGCTTGAGAACATCTTCTGGATCACTATAACCAGAATAGATCAATATGACAGACTTAAAATTCTAGGTAATTAGCACCTGCATCTCATAGTTCTTATTATTTGCAGAATGCAGGGAAATTACAGATCATATTGCTGAAATATAATATCTGAATTGCTGCTATAATTTGTACTGGTGTTTCTAAAACTTATTTTGGGGATTTCTAAAAACGAACAGGAAAAAAAGTAGAAGGACTCTGTTTTTTACCTCACAGTATTCCCTTAAAGCACAAGTGATGTAGCCACAGTTTCTCTTCAGTGGCTGTGAGAGCATTTGAACATGTGTCTCCTGCTTCCAAGGTGAATAACTGACCCACAGCAGTGAATTGCAGCTGGACCTGCTAGTGGACCTTTATGGGACCATGCAGAAGATGGGGATAACTGGTGCATTGCAAAGGTTTCATGTTGTTGTGTAATGTGTTGAAAAAGTTGCATCATAGATTACATCAGAGTTCAGGTTCTTGTTAATTTGCCCAGTTAGTTTCTTTGTAATTCATAGAACTTCATCCAATTACTGTCATAATGGAAGGAATCTTCCTTCACTGAAATCTTAGAGTATAATTGAGTGCTTTCTGTACATATCAACCTGTAAGGTGGTTTTTTTAATGTTTTTTTTTTTAAATTTATTTTGTGTTTACTGAGTTTTTTGTTATGTTTCTTGTTGGCAGGTTTTTGTTACATAAGGGAGGTGTAATAGTGTAACTGTAATTTTTAGAGTAGAGAGGCTTTAGTTAAACAAGACCACGTTGCAGAATTTTGTAACAGTGCATGGTTTTGCTGATCTACTGGGGGATCTTTGATCTACATACACTTGATTTGATTAGGATCACAGTCTTCAGTTAGAGTTGTCTGTAAATATTTTTGAAGAACTTGGATCATGGGCTGGGGATGCTCAGAATGGCCTAAATGAGGATAATCACAGACAGCTGGCAAAAAAAGGGGATTGCACCCATGCATCATCAGTTGCATTGAATTACGGTAACCTATCTAGATAGAGAAAATGTAATACTTTGTAGTCAAATTTTTAAATGGAAGGAAGAGGAAGTATTTTGAAGTTACTAGTATATACCTTTTACATGCTTATCATGTTCCTAGGTTTATTTTTTTAACTGATACAGTTTTTTTGCTGTTCATAATTTGACACCAGTTTATTGACTGTAGTTTCAAATTAGGAATGAAACATTGGCATTTACATAGGGAAAATTTGGTCATTTTCCTAGCATAAATACCAAGGCTTTCTAAGAAAAAACCTTCACATACTGAAGGATTACGTTCACTTAAGGAGTCAGAATTTTCTTCCACTAGTTATGATTGGAAAATGGATTGATAGTCTTTCTCCCTCTGGAAAAGACTTGTTAAAGCTGAATGATATAACGTTTCTGAAAATAGGGCAAGTCTTGTTAGAATAAATGACAAAAAATGTAGTGAAAGACATATATCATCTGAATAATGTATTTTTGCTTGGAGGCTTACTTATATTTAGTCTATGTGTTATAAATATCACAGTTGTAATTTTTCAGTAGAATAATAACAGCAGTAATTGTTCTGATACACCAGTAACAGAGATTTTGGCATATTCCCCAGCACCCTGTTATAAAATCTAGGTGATGAAATATGAAGATGGAGATTTTTTTTAATGTTGCCTAAGTGGTTTTGATGCTTATTAATTTAATGACATCTGAAAATCTCCAGAATATATAAATTTATTCCCTTATTTTTACATTTTATTTATGACCATTCAAAAATACTTCCTAATTTAATTTTTTTCCTGAAGTTGTGAAGCCTCATGTAAATCCTTGTAGCAGTTTTTTTCAATTTCCATTTTCTTGTCTTACTGACAAGATTAGGTTTGTTTTCTAAGTCGTGTCACCTATCAAGGAAGATGTTTCTCTTCTTATGTGGTTATCTCCTGCTAAGGAATAAACAAAGAAACACCTGCTTGATTATTATTTGACTGAGTCTTTTTACCTGATTCCTTTAGGCCAGAAATGTTCTTACCCTTTACAATTAAAAGCTAATTTAGCTGTGAACCATTATCTGGGAAATAGATAAGATTAAAGAGGATATTTACTTCCTGGCAGTGCAGGGGATTTCTTTATTGTTTCTAGCAATTGTACTAGCAAAGAGTCAGCTGTTACCTTGTATTTTGTTCTGGCATTTCTGGTGTCTGGAAAGTTGCGTTTTCAATTTTGTATTAAATGAAACTAATTGATGGGTTCCACAGTGTTTAATATTCTTGTTTGAAAATTCTTGGTGAAGCTTAACTTGAATTTTAAAATGGAAAACTTATTAAAGTTGTTTTGAATTATGCCTGCTTAAACCACCCTAAATCATTCTCCTCAACCCTCAGTTTAAATAGTACTTTGTCATCATCTCTCCTTAAACCTTTTAAGCTTTATGTTTGTCATCTCTTCTTTTATAAATGAACTATTTGTTGAACTTAACTGTCTGGATTTCATGAAACTTATGGGGAGCATTTGAATATACATCTGTTTGCCTGCTTAAGCTCTTTAAGCCATATTCAAAAGATGAATTTTAAGAAATTAAATCCTGACCTACAGTCTAAATTATTCAGATTTGTAAAATGCTTTTAGGACACTTAAAACCAGTTAGCTGTCAAAACCACAGGTATTGGTAAAACACGGACAGAAATGGAAGTGGGAATGATCTGTCCTTTCCCTGAAAGAGTATTTGCTACATTTTGAATTTTTGAAGAAATACTGTAATGCTTTTCTTCTTAGTACCTGAGCTCCTTGCAAGGGTAATGTTATGTTATTGTTTCTCAAAAGTAGAATCATCATTGTTCTTTCATCTGTTTAATTTGTTGCAGAAAGTATGCTACGTAATGGTGAAGACACACTCCTTGTTGGATTTCCTGGGTTCTTCTCGTTAAGGTGATTTTGAAAATGAAACAACAATTATTTTGCACAGCTGAGCAGTAAAATGACCACTCATTGCATTTTAGTTTCTGTATCACAGAAAACGCACCAGGGTGTAACCAATGGAATTGGTTCAGATTCCACTTTTTGTGTATCTACAGTGCTTTATTAAGTCAATGCCCTTGTTTGAAAATAACTGTATGCATAATTGGTCTTGCTAGTAATGAATCCTTTGCAGTTAACTGTGTAAAGTGCAGGGAGAAAGGACTGGAAAGGGTGTGTACGCCCAGGGAAATGCTGGGCCTGTAGAGCTACATGAACCCTTGGTAGAGCAGTTACTTGTGTTTGGTATTCGTGCGTTACAGAAACGTGTTACAGGAAATGTTGCAACTTTCTCCTGACAAAAGCTCTGCAGTTCCAATGCTGTGAATTCTTCTGGAGGGCAAACCATAATAATAATAATAAAAAAAGCTGGTTCTTTAGACACCTCAGTTAATTTTTAGGGTAAGAAACTTTAAACAATGGTTGTGGTTCTTGTGAGTTTGAGTGTAACTTACGTTAATATGGTCTGCCCTGCATACTTAGTGTGTTATCCTCTCTAAGCAGGTATTTGTTAGTGCTGGGCAGTGGCATGGTATGTTCTTGAAGGAAGTTTACTGGAGACTAAATTTTCTCAGAAAGGTCATAACTAGGGAGAGGTGAAAGACCTTGCAAACTGAGTACTCAGAAGTTGGTGTTAATAAGCTTACACTTAAGCGGTGAGCATTAGGGATAATAATGTTTGTGAACCTCGTGGCCCCTTGTGAGTTTGAGCCGTTTCCAGCGGCTCTCTTCAGGCCTTGCGTGAAGGGTGGTTGCCATCTTGTTGTGGAAAAATGTGGTAGGGCAAAATTTGCAAATTTGATGTGCGTGTTTTTGACGGTGTGTGGATAAAATACACCCAGAACTGAAGGCAGTTTTGCCACAGCAGCATGACACTGTGCCTCTGCTGACTGTGTCTGCTCAGGGGAAGCTCTGCCTGGCCGGAGTAGGCCAGGGCACGCATACACTGCCTGGGCCAGCAGCTGGTGCATTGGCTCATCTAAAATCACCCATGTGTCTGACATTTGACAGGACTAAAGCTTCCAGGTTGTCTGGGCATTTGTGTGAAGGTTTTGGCCTTCATTTTCAAGTGCAGACTCCTGACCTTGGTGAAGGTACTGGTGCTCAGTGCCAAGGGTCTGCGTTGGGTGCCTGAGTGCTGGCCTCCTCCCACAGCTCCCTGACCCTCTCCTGTGGGAAAACAGTGGCCATACTCATGGCTTTCATTGTGTCTGTGGTTCAATGGTTAATACAATTATGCAGGACATGAGGAGTCTCGGGTTCTACTCTTGCCCCTTTTTGAAAAGGATAAACCCCTGTTTCTGCCATCCCTGTAAAGTGTTGCAACTGTGAAGCGGCTCTCTCCTCTCCCATTGCAGCCATTTTGTAGAGGTGTGGGAAGAAAGTGTCCAAATCCTTTCAGGTGGAGAGAAGAAGGAGACCTATATTTCCCGTATTAAAGTGGAAAAAACAAGGGTGTATGGCATTACAGTATTGCTAGAAAACAGAGCAGCGGTCATCTCTATTTCAGATGGCATTGGATGTGCGTTTTTCAGAGAAAGGTGAGGAGACCCATGTGAGGTGAGACCAACACCTGAGGCCAGGTCCTGGCTGGTTTAGGCTTTGGTTAGGCATTGACTGACTTTGCCCTGTTGATGTCTCACAGCAGAATTTTAGTCACAAATGGAACTTTAATATATATATAAAAAAAGGGGGGACACATGATGACTCTAGGCCTTGGTGGCTGCTGATGTGTCTGGATTGTTATCTGTTTGTATGTTTGTGTGTGTGGGTTTTTTTTTAAAGCTTAAGACTTGCTTTGAATTCATCTAAATTTTGATTGTGAGTACAAGATTCCCTTTCTGAGTCTATCTTCCTTAGTCTTTTCTACTAGGTTTCATTTTTTAATGACTGAGTAATAATATCCAAAACGTGTGCTGCTGAGCTTAAAAAATAAAGTGGTTGCATTTGTCCTGAGTAGTTTGCTATTGCCAACATCTGTCATCTTTGTGATATAATTATTGCAGTTGTATTCTGAAAAAGGTACGTGCCTTTGTTTTATTGAGAGCACTAACTAGGTTTTCTTTTTTCTTTCTAATAACATGTACATCAAAATGCTTTCTTGGTTTGGTCATGCCCTTTCAAATTAAGTGAAAAGTGGAGGGATAGGATATTAAATGAAAAAAAAGAAGTTTTAACGTAAGCTTATAGCATGTTTTAATTGTTTGTAGAACATTACATGGGCTTTATTCTCAGCACCATACCTATGTATGTGTATTTCCTACCAATATTTGCCCCATGTAAGTAGAAGTTTAATTAATAATTTCTTGCTTCTCAGTTGTTTTTCTAACCAAAACATTTAATATAAAAGACTTACTCTCAATTTGCATAAAATAAATGTAAAAACCTGGGAAGAATCTTTACCTAGTACAGGGAGAACAGATAACTTGTGCAAATAAAATCAGATTTTTGCCATTTTGTTGTGTTGTTAATAACAACATCAATTGCTTCCTACAATCTGAATATGTAAAATGCCCTGTGACAGCACATTGTTTGTGGGCTTTGAAATGATACTTTCTTTGTCAGAGGGCCAGTTCCTTTGGTATGTATTTCCTCTGTCACCTGAGGCTGTTTTTCCAACACGTACCACATGTGATTTTTTTTCTGCTTTCTGAATAATCAGCTTTTCCTTTTGCTCATTAAGCATAAAAATACAGCCAAGGTATTAACACAATACAAGGTATTAACAGTGACCAGTCTCTACCAAATACTAAGTTCTTTCTATTACCTAATTAATGTACTTTAATTAGTTCACTACATTTAACGAACGTATTATGTAAAACTCAA
Organism: Falco cherrug; assembly: GCF_023634085.1. NCBI lineage: Eukaryota > Metazoa > Chordata > Aves > Falconiformes > Falconidae > Falco > Falco cherrug. The sequence continues at coordinate 24,571,686 of NC_073704.1, read as the reverse complement.
CATTTTCTACCTTCAGGATAACCATGACATTCAATCTCATGTGTCAGACTGGACTGTATGAATAATTAATGCAATCTGTATTTATTAATGTAGCGTACGGACTAGCTTGACATACTGGGTGGAGGGGTGGTGCTCTACGTGGGGGGTCAGGCAGTAGCGTGCTGGGAAAGGAGCTGGAGGAGCACCCTGGGAGGGCTGGCCTGTGGGGAAAAGAAAGGGTGACCCTGAACAGAAATGGGGACCCTGCTGATGCCAGGTGTCCTTGACCCTGTCCAAGGTCCTGCACTGGGACGAAGCAAAATAAATCCCTGACTTCTGCTTTTTGTGCCTTTCACCTCCTTTCATTGCTTTGCTGGTAGCACTGGTTCAAATCAGAAGTGCATAATAACAATAGCAACAGTAATAGTTCATTTAAAACACAGTAATGTATTTCTTTAAAAAACCCCTGCACTTGAGCTATTAAAATCAGGAGAATAACTGTTGAATACTTATTTTTTAAGCTGCTTGAAAAATGAATTTTAAAAAGAACCTGCTATTTTAATACTTCTGCCTGAACTTCTGTATGTCTTGGGGTATGAGAAATAAAATCATTTGTGAGAGTAAGTATGAAACTGCAAAAAAGGTTGAGTTGAATGGAAATAGATCTTTCTCTTGTCATGTCAATGTATTTTCTGTTTTCTCTGACCAGAATGGCCTTTTGTGCTTGGTAACATATGAGAATTTTTGGCTTTCTGAACATCTGAGAGGCTGGTGGTCAGCCTTTGGCATTGCCCTGTGCACTATTTGTGTGGACTGCCCACTGCTACAAAGTATCCTGTATGATGGCGACACATGAAAATGTCTCTACAAAGCTTGAAATTGTCTAGAACTTCTTTTTAGAAGACCCAAGGTACTTTTCTGGTACCAAAAGTGGTAGACGGTATAAGTTTCCATGTGGGCAGAATGCCATCTAGCTATTAACACCAGTGACTGTAAGGCTTTGCTCCAAGGTCATACTGACAACCTAGAAAATAGGCTTAGACTTTGGAATGTCAAGTTGGTAGAGGGGCTTGAGAGCATAAGCAAGGAAGAGCAATGCATTTTCTGGAAATAGATTATGATGGTGCTAGGAGTGAGACATTCAGGTTTTTACTTACAATGCATTTTTAGGCATTGTAGCCTTGGGAGACGTAATGAGGTGAGTACATGGAACATCTGACTGAACAGAGAGTTAATTTTTTCTGGTCAGACTAATTCTGTTTCTCCTAATGGTGAACATGTTTTTTGGTTTTTAAGGTGAGAAAGAGGCAACAGGCCCAGATACAACACTACCTTAAATTCAAGCTCTGGTTTGGTTTCCCTAGTCACCTTTCTCTCTTCCTTGTCAAGTGAATGAGTGGTTTCTGATGAGTTAGAACAGACTAGATATAAGTCTATAGTCTATTGACTGCTGGAGGCTAAGTGAAGTAGGAAAGTATTTTTAAAAAAATGAAACATGTATGAGAATTTTTATGATATGGTCTGAACTGCTTTTCTTGGCTCAGAATGCAAATTACTGTCTTTACATTAGCATGAACTATTTCTATTGCATTTATTTTAAATACTTCTGCTATCAAGTGCGAGTTTTGTAATCTTTTGTTGCCAATTACTTTCTTGAATGAGTTATTTATAGGAATTCATTTTATAGCTGTGGTATTTGAAACAATTTGAGGTAAACTGGCTTTGCGTGAGTTGTGTGAGTAAGAATTGTAATAATGAGGAAGAATTTATGAAATAATAGATGTCTTTCATCACTTTGCTACCAGGTGGGTTCTGGCTGCCATATATTTGTTTTCAAAATAATTTTGTTTTCTTTGTAGGGTAGGGAGGAGGCTGAAATTGAGACTTATATTGTTCCTGGCCAGCAATTGGAAAATACTGTTGATAGTTGAAATGTTCAAAACTTTTACCAGTAGTGTGTGTCAGGTACCATATTTGAATGATTCTTTTCATGATTCTCCTTTTACATACTATTCTCCTTTGAGTTTGCACACAACGGTGAGCATGTTAAACTGCAGAACTTATTCTTAAAAACAAAAATTGGGTTGGTGACTTGATGAGGAATCATTATGTAGAAGTACTGTATAGGGATTTGAGAATAATTAGACGATTGAAATAACACAGGTGATCTTGGATTATATCTGAGGTGAAATTTGTAGTGTCATATATTATCTTGAAGGCAGTCAAAAACTTGAAAAACAGATTTGGGAGAAGCTAACAAAAATATTATTCCTTACATGTCCTTAATGAAGTTAGAATTCTAGTTATTTAAAATTAACTCAAATCTTCATGTGTGTTTTTGTATCTTCTGCTTCACTTCTGAAAACCCTGACTTCTAGTAATTTATTTGAAATCTCTTCAAATTAATGGGTGTGTCCTTTAACATTTCATTACCTTTTGTTCTGATGTAATAAAAGTAGAAAAAAATCCAAAACTTGGAGGTCATCTGTTAGAATTCAAACAATTTATATAAAACAAGCTAGAAAATTACAATATTAAATGCTACTGTGACTAATGTCTTCATGATATTGTTATCTTGTTACAAAATTGCAAACTGCAGGCAGTTACAATTTGCATTAGTTCTCTAAGAGCTTTTTCATAGTAAACTGCATTTATTATTTTTACCTAAAAGACTTTATACCTTAAGCCAATCCAAGTACCAAATAATTTAGATTTATCTGGGTTGGTGGTGTTACAGTGTTGTGGTCCCATATTCATGTAAGTTATGTTTTAAGATTTACGTTGTCTGATACATAGGACTTTTTCACTTAGCCTTGGGTTTCCCTCCAAACTCATCTGCTTTTTTTTTTTTTTTTTTTTTTTTTTTTTTTCTCACCAACTTGGAAAACAGTTTAAGCTCTCTTTAAGAGAGCAGGAGGGCCTGAAACGGCCATGCTAGTGATGGCTACACTGATGGTCACTGGAGGCAGATGAGAATAGGAAAAAAATTGTCTAATACAGGAATCTTGTCTGCCATTGTCACTTTCTGGGGAGGTGGTCCCATCACTGTTTTTCTCCCTCTCCAAGGTAGAGGAAAAAGAAAAGGTGAAATTAGCTGCTGCTGAATTTCTCTTTCAGGACAAAAGAGGAGGTTTATTATTCTGGATATATTTAGCTGTGATAGATCTGATCATTTAGGTTTTAGACTGTCAAACAGTAGCTACATTTTGTGCGTAATGCACACAAAATCTGTCAGGCAGTCCAAGTTCATGCCATAGTTTAGGTTGATAAATGATTTACTTTCCTTGTGTGTGTATGTATATATGGTATATATATATCTCTAAGAGAGAGTGACTATGAAGAATCATGGAAATAAAAGTCTTTGCACCTTTGGCACAAAAAACCCTCCAAAACAAAAGGTAACAGTTACACAGCACCACAATGAATAGTTTTATTTAAGGGTAAAGAGTCTTTACAATGGAGCTATTCCAGAAGACCTGCTATTGCACTTCAGGTATGATAATTTCACTCTGGTGTTTGCAATGTTCTCTTTACTTAAAGTAAATAGAACTTTACTTAAATAGAACTAGTATTCACAAGAATTGACTATATTTTTTAAAATCTGTTTATCATTATAAGACAAGCATATACAAAAACACTAAACCCCTTTCAAAACCAGGAAAGTCCCTATGACTGGAATGTATTTAAGCATTACATTTATTTCATTTCAGTGTTCTTTTATCTTTCTTTGGTCTTTACACTTTTACTCTTTCACGAGTGTCTTGTACTGAAGTAGTTAGGTGAAAGGCAGTTTCAATATGAAAGAAGGCAGTGTCTGAGTTTCGAAGGTCTTGCAGGAGACTCTGTATGTTCCAATGGGCATTTTGTCCCAGTTTTCTATCTTTGAACCATCATTAGCTTTTTTTTTTTCTTGAGATCTTAATATTTTTATCTATGTCCTTGCATTATTGGGTGTCAAATTGTGTTTTATATATATATATATATATATGCCAAAGAAATTTTTAAAGCATTTTGAATTGTTCTAGGAAATGATACCTCTTCCCCATTTTTATCCATGAATATCTGTGGATTTGTCTAGTTTATATAGTTCATATCTCCAATTTTATAATTTAATCCAGAGCAGCTTTGGGGCCTGTTCTTGGTTTGGGGGGGACTTTTTTTCTTCTCTCCTTTCTGTGTTCTTCCTACATCAACCAGAGGGGGGCTGTCCTCAACTCAGTGCCTGTTCAGGCTGTGGATGCCTGACCTTGCACGGTCATAAATAAAAAAATCTAGCTTTTAGTGAAATGTGTGCTGCTTGAATAGCTTTTCTGTGTCCCTTCCCAGAGGAAGGATGACAAGACAGAGCTGGTGCAGTTAATCTTAGCCTGTTTTCTCTCCATGTGCACCATTTTGTTAACTTTGCAAGAAAGCAAATGTTTGTTTCAGAGCTCACATTTCATAATTGATTTTGGAATCAAGTAATTGATAATTTTATTTATTATTTATATTTGGAGCTGTAGGGGTGGTAAAAATGTAATATACCAGACAGATTACTATCTAATTTTATGTGATAAGTTGTGTTTGTAAAGCACTTTGTACTATCTTGCTTTCTTCCCATCATATGGTTTTTGTAAAGACTGCTAACCTGATCCTAAGTTATATTCTTTTAACAGCTCTTTTTTCCCTCCATTTCCTCCCTTCAGAGCAGTGGCTTTCCCTCCCAACCACTGAAATTCTTATCCCACATTACAGACTCCAAAGGGTAATAGGACCAATGTCAGGTTTGTGCTCTGATGCATACAAACCCACTTGTTATACATGACTGAAATAAGCAGGTAAAACAGCCTGGAAAATATTGGGGTAGTTTTCCTTTTGGATGAGTTTTGACTGAGTAATGTTGGCTGAAACTGATTTTTATTTATTGTAATTTTCATTCAGAATCAGTATATTTTATAGCAAATAATAAATTTTTAAGTGTAGGTGTAGATGGATTTTAAAAATATCTGTATTTGTATCTATCTTACCTGTCTGTATTATATTCATGAAAATAAAACTTTCAGAGGACCATGATGCACAAATGATATGCAAATCAGCTGGTATCTGGGGGTTCGCAAAGTTATTCAGATGTTCTGCCTGCTTAGAAGTATAGGTAAACTAATGAGGAGTGTACAGCTGAGTTTGTATTCAAAGTAACAGTATGCCAATATTTTTATATACAGTGAAGAAACTTGCCTGAACCTGTCTTCTGCCTTTTTTTTCCCTTGTTTGAATTGAAGTAGAGTTTTGTCTGATTTAGAGCTAGTTCTGAATATGTTGTAATTGGACATAATCTTTTTAGAGTTCTTCCTTTAAGAAAAATGGCTGGGTTCTCTGCTCACAATGGATGTATCCGTGTCGAAGCTCAGCAATGTGTCAGGGTAATTCTCTACAGCTCTACACAGATTGAAAAGATTATTGAAGAATGCACAGGCACTTTTTTGTGCTAAGTCTGAAATAGAAGGGTCTAAATCCCCAGTGGGTAGAAGTTATATAATCTGGTGATGCTATGCTGATTTATGCCTCTTGAGAGTTTGCCTGCAGCAGAAGCTGGAGGTGATGAGAAGAGATTGGATGAGAGAAAGACCATCCAGGAAAAATTCATCAAATTTGTCATTCTTGAAAGGACCATCATAACATATGGTAAGGCATATCATTTACCTCAGGCTCGGAGGAAAACGATTTCTGCTAGGAGAATATTAATTTTATTTCCTACAGGATCAGCTGACAGGGTAGGCTTTCTCCTGGCTGGTCTTCCCCTTCTGTTTTCTCTAAAAGGAAGGATGGAAGCTTGGAAATGTCTTATCTGTAGCAGACAAGCAAGCTGGCATTTTGCCATCATTTTCTGCTAGCAGGGAGGATAATGGTAATTATATGTCAAAATGTAACATTTCTCTTCTTTGAAAGGGAACTTTTTAATGCAAAATATTTAGAAAAGTCAGCTGTATTCTGAGGCGGGTAAGAAGCTAGGATTAGTGAACTGTCAAGTTTTTCTTAAGAAAAGGGAGTTTTTCTTCCCCTTCAGGGCCAAGGGAGAGGTGAAAAGGATGGAAAGAAAGAAAGGTATGAGGTGTGCAATATAACTAGGCTGCAACTTTAGTATTGTGTAATATTTGGGAGATCCTTCAGTAGCAGCATCGGCTGTCCTGCTGTTCCTTCTGTGTTAAGGCTGGTAGCACTTGCTTTGCTGCAGTATTCCAGCATTTTTGATTAAATTGATAATTCTTTTTTTATTAGGAAAATAAATTTATGTTGTGCTGTACAACATGGAGTCCAAATTCCATCATCACCTTTTTGAGGAAGGGAAAATGTTTTCCTACAATCATGTGTCCCTGATGGTTGCAAGTTAAGCTCTTAGTTAGCCATGTCCTTAGTCAGTTCATGAAAGGAGGAAGGTTTTCCCAGCCCATGGCACTAGTTACAGTACTGTTGAGATGCTTAAAAAGATAGAAAGCTTTGCTTTCTTTGAAGTCAGAAAAGGAAGGCATCGTCATTTTAAATATAACTATTTCACCTTCTGGACACACATCTAAAATTTATCATTTCAGTCTGATTTTACCTTTTGTAGAATACATGATTTAGATAAGTACAGTTTTGCTAAAAAAAAAAATAATAAATGTACAATTTCAAACTTTGAGGAGATATTATACTCTTCTGTACTTTTCCAAGAACAAACATAAGCAACCATTTCTTACGTGCTCTGTAAGTGTAGGATTGTTCCTCAACAGTCTGAGAGAAAGGAGATGTCTGCCTTCTCCTACATTATCTTCTGGGAAATGGATTGCCAGATTTTTGAAGGTAAAATACTGGATAGAAATCTTCCTTTCTTTACATTGTTTTAAAACTGTTTATTATGCATTTATTCTGATTTGTTGGCAACATGTAGTGCGGTGATCTGAATTGTCAGGGCCCAGCCTGAGGTACAAGCTTGAGTTTTAGTGCTAGGATACAGCAACACTGACAGTAGGGTATTTGGAAAGGTGGGTTTTGATACAGCTACATTAACCGTTAGGCAGAATTGGAACCAAGTAGTTGATTTGCAAATTTTGACTATGCAGCCATTGCTCATGTCTGCCTCTGCTCATTTCCTATTGTGTTTTATAAATGTTTTGAGTTTCCTTTAACTACAGTCATGGTTATCCACAGATGAGCTGATTAGACTTACGTAACGCCTGTTGAAATAATCACAAAAGGAGTCTTTGAACAGTATCTCATTTGAGAGAATGTAGTATGTCCATAAATTATAACAAGTTTTTGCTGAATTAATAAATTTAAACTTCTGTTTTTTGAACGGTTTCCCTTTTTGTCTAGAGAAGGGTATTTACACTTAGTAACAACCCCCCACCCCCCTGCCTCTTCAATGATTTCATGGGAGAATTAAATAAAAGATATGTATGTAGACTACAGAAAGGTAATAGAAACAGTCCTGTCATTAGGATTAAAGGAGAGTGGGCTATCGTTAATTACTTTTGAGCTTATTCCACTCAAGTACAAATATATTTTTTAATCTGTGTTGATCTGAGCAATCAGCTGAAACTGATGAATTATTCTGGTTAAGTTTCTGAGCTATTTATATTGTTAATATTGTTCTATGTATTGAGACAAAAGCTTAGTGTCTTCAGAATAGGAGAAACCAACGATTATAGAGTTGGGTTTTTTTGCTTTTTTTTTTTTTTGATTCAGAGTTCTAAACTTATTTCCAATCACTGTTGAGCCCCAGGGCAATGTCCTGGTTTTCCTTGGGTCCTGCTTTTGGTACCAGTTTTGCAGTACCTTAAGTTTCTGCTTTTTTCCTCTTCACTTTCCTATATTTTTACAATTGTCTCATGTAGAAATATAGGAGTGAAAGGCACACTGTTGGTCTTTGAGGTTGATTTCCTGCTCTTGCAAATCTTCAACCTCTGATAATTAAAACACTCCAAACATTAATGACTACTTAGCATGGATTTCTGCCTGTTCCAGAATTGTTCTTTTACTTGAATATTTTTTCTTTTTCCTTGGCAATTCTGTTTTGATATGTACACAGATCTCCTCCTTAGTCTTTTGTTTGTTAAGCTAAACAAAGTAGATGTTTTCAGTTTCATCTCAAAATTTCCCTGACCATTGTAGAAACCTTTATCTCTTGCAGTTTGAATTCCTTTTTTAGGTGTAGATGATCAGAATCAAGAACAATAAGATGTTAACAGAGCTTCATGTTACTGCATTAATGGTAATGTCTATGTGCTAGAGGCATCTTCCCTGATAATTTTAAAATTTAATTTCCATTTCCATAGGGACATCATGTTAGTAGCTCATAATTACTCTGATCAGCTTTGTCCCCACAGTTTCATCTATTGTAATTTTCACCTGCTGAGCTCTCAATTCTTACCAGAAACTTCATAATCTATAAGTTCACGTCTTTGCATTTTGCATTATTTTACGCCAGTTTTATTCTTGTGCTCCTAAAGGTAATCCATGTCTTCCTGGTGATGTTTCATTCCTTATATATTAGCAGTGCTTTCCAATATCAGAAATTTTTAAACAAATCCAAACTGTGATTTTTGGTATCATTCATACTACTTATGCTCTGGTCATTAATAATAATATATAGCAACACTGCCCCCCCCCCCCCCCAAAAAAAAAAAAAAAAAAAAAAAAGTGCTGCTGAGGACTATGCGTTAGTATTGTTCTTTCAGCTCTTCTGGTATAGTGCAACATCACCTCACCTTACTTTTACAGTCTGCAATATCTTTCAGTGATGTCAAATGTTCTCTATCATGATCATTAGTACTAGCAAACATGACTTTATTTTAAAAAGTTGAGTGACAGAGCTTCTGTTGTTTGCTCACTGACTGCTTAGGTCATGTCTTTTGGATATGAAGTGTGTGATAGATTCAAAGTGACCATTATTTAACCTTGCATAATCTACAGGAACTCTGAATTTGCTTTTGTCTTTTTTTATTCTTTCTTTTTTCCAAGAAAAATAAAATAAAAGCAAACTATATTTGTGAATAATGCTTTTGTACGGTATAAAGTAATACTTGTTGATATTCTAAAGGAATGGATTACCAGATTTTTGCTTTAACATCTGTCAGAATAAATATCTATACTTTATAAAATAGTATTGTATTTATGCCCTCTCTCTGTTTTAATGTTGCTAATGAAATGTTAAAATTTTCAGTTTTTCAAAATAGTAATTGTATTGCCATGAGGAAAAATGTGGAATAACTTCTGGGAAAAGATTCCACTAGCTGGGACAATATGCGTGAAGAAATACCTGTATATTTCTGAGGGCATTTAGAATTTGTACTGAGATCTTAACCTAACTCAGGAAAATAGTCTCCTGTTTTGTCTTTTGCTAGCTCTTGAATTCTTCAAATGTCCAGCTGGGGGAGAGGTTATGTACTCTTTGTGAGCAGAAGCTGTTAAGTGATGTTTCTGACAGCTGTGGTTATAGCTCCTAGCTTTGTGTTTTTCACTGTGAGTGGAGATCATCATGTAGTACAAGATTTGCAGAGAGAAAGCCTACATAATATTTATGAAAGGTGGCTTGACAACATACATTTTTTATTTGATCACTTACTGTTTTGCTGGCCTTCATATCCTAGCTAGGTGGCTTGTGAGGACTTGGAAGTGGTTGACAGCAATTTATAGATGCAAGGTTGTATCCCCTTACATAATTTTTAATAGCTACTTCTCAGAATATAGTTTGCAGAACTGAGTGTTTGCATAGGTGTAAAAAACAATATTTGGTGTTGATGTATTATTATTTTTTAAGTTACCTTTGGAAATAAAAATACTACCTTGTAGATACTCCTATTTCATACTGATGCAGAGAAAGCTGTTTTCCCCTTCTTTTACTGCTGAATCACCTGTCTATTTTTGACGAGTCTTTTGTCTCCTTATGTGTGTGTATTTTTATCCTGTGCACAGAGATATAGTAATATTTGCTAGGTTGAAAATTCTTAAGTTATTCTGGAAAAACTTCAAAAGTGGCAGCTTTCAAGATCACTCACAATGTTCAAAGCGGCCCCCTGACTGCCACTATCAGCAGCAGTAAAAAGACAGTGTCAGGTTGTTGGCCCTCGAGATTAACTCTCTTGGAGAATATAAAAAGGGGTGTCAGGTCTGGCCTGATCTGGTTTCCTAGTGCACTTCAAGGCCTGCTAGGCCTTCAGTGACTGGCCTCTGCTAGCCAGACGCACCACTGGAGACCATGTATGAATGTGTGGCTGAGTTCCCTTTCCTTGTAGATGTAGTGTCCTTACGTTGAGGCAGTTGCACTGTAGAAAGTGAATCAATTAAAAATTGATAGCAGTTTCTCTCTCTAAAGGGAAATATGTGGTATTCATTGGTGAGGCCAGTTTGCTTTTATCAGTGCCATAATGTGAACAACTATAAGCCAAATTTGATTAAGTTACTCAAAAAAGCAATTACTACAACTGTATAATAATAATGTTAAACTGACAGAATAGGATCTGGGTGAATTAATTTAGAACTGTTTACATCTAGTTTCAGCTTCTGCTTATATTTCAAAGTAAAGAAGGACGTCCAAATTCATTTTAATAACATACAAGCTTGTAGTTAAATTAGGGACGATTTTTTTTCTCCAAGTTTTATTTTGTCTATAAAATATGACTGGTAGCAATATATTTCAATATGTGTTGAGGGGATGTTCCTGTGTGTTTAAGGATATGGACTGAGTGCCTCAGTACGACTTTCTTACTCTGTGAACATGACTAATTTTCCTGTGGGTCTAGAATTCAGAGGAATTATTAAATGTTAACTTCTCGCAGTTTGTTGGTGGCACTGTTTTGTCTTAGTTTGGTGAAGTGATTTTTTGTTTGTCTGTTTGTGTAAGTTTGTTGCCATAATGATAGCAACAATAAATATAAATAATGATTTATAATAATAAAATTCAGTTGCATAAAGTATATGTTTTAATAAAAAGTCCAGTTATTACTTTGTAGTCTGAATTTAAAAATTACTAAGGAGGATACTGTACATTTGTTAGCTTGAAAGGTCTCTCATATCAGAAAAAACCCATGCATGATTGTTTTGTTTGATATCAAAACACATTTTTGCTGTCATAATACTGGCACATTTTCAAGGCATGCTGTTTTCTGGCTGCTAGCAGGGAATAATGGAAACAATGCAGTGATCATGCAATTCATTGAAATTAAGCACTAAAAATACTTAGGCAAGCAATGTTTTTAATTTAATAGGGACTAGGATTCATAAGGCTGCATAAAAAAAGCTGTTTCAGTACCACAGAGGTATTTAAATGCCTTGCTGCTTGTTAATTGTTTATAATTTCTTTCTGGTAATTTTCCTTTGGATCAGATTGTGATGCTCCTTCTGAATGGTCATAGTGCTTGTTGAGGAGTGGTCATGCAAGCAAAATTTGATAACCTCGATATGTCACTTCATCTGCTGTTTTTCTTTTGTTAATGCAAAGCTGGTTGCATAATATCTAATTTCTCCTTTAGCTGACCACAGATGAAAACAAAATCTATAATGGCAGCTCTAGATTTTATAAAAAATGCAAGTGAGGAGTTGAAGGATGTGGCTTGTTCTGTTTGGATGATGCAGGATTGCTTTAAGCAGTAAGCTTACTGTTTTCAGATGGCATTAGCAGCATCAGTGATATAGCTGTGTCAGCCTCCTTGACTACTGGATGTCTGTAATCGCACAGAGGAAACTATATTTAAGATCTGCTATCTTGAGGGTAATGACTCCAGCACTTACTGATGGACAGAATGGCTGTTAATGCTTTCTTCACTAGCTCAGAAGATTTTGAAAGATGTGATGTACTTTTGTAAGACAGGAAATGCAATTTTTGGGGGTCTCTGGAAATAAAAAGGTCATGCAGCTTGGAACCGGTGAGACATTACAGTCTCTAAGTCATCAGGTATGACCTCATAGTTTATACTATTATTTATAACGGAAGAGTTTGTTTTACAGTTTTAGGTCATTTGCAATCTCTTTGTCTGTGTAATTGCTTCATGTTGGATTTGCTACAGGATTTATAGGGTAGACTGTTTACATAAGCAGAGCAAGGTATATCTTGGAAATCTAATGTGGTGTTTATTGCTATTTGAACAATATAAGGTTATTCCATATGTATTTTCAACCTTTTTTTATTGTGAACATGCTTTCTTTTAACTAATTCATGGTAAAAGGTTAAACCTTTGCTGTAAAGTAAAATGACAAGATTGTATTGCATTTTTATTTTGCTTTATCTTTAGATGGCACACAAAGCTATTGTGAATGTTTTTCTTGTATGAAATGCAGTATAAGGCAGGCAACTGTCTACCTACAGCGGCAGGTTATTTAAAACAACGTATCGCATTGTGTAACAGGACTGAGCTGTTCTGCAGGCACAGATCTTGCTTCATTTTGCAGTAGTAGATTTTTTTGTGTGTGTGCTTCATTTCAAATCAGTTTTAAAAATAGCTCACTGAACATATCAGTGAAAGTGTGGCAAGATAACTCTCCCCTTTTTAATTGTTACACTTTGTGACATATACTAATGGGTTGTAAAAGAGAAGGTTAAAACCTTAAATATTTAGAATGTTGTTTGAAACCATATTCTTTTTACTGAAGCATGTCTCAGCCTTTTTTTTTAAACTGTTGCCAACTTTATTGCGAGGCTGATACTTTTGTATCTGCCAATGTGTTGTGGCAATGGATAGGAAAGTCAGAGTATATAAAAGAAAACAAGTACAAGAGTATTTTACACAGGAAGGCAGTGGCCTAATTTCATGTACGGAGCACAAAATGGAATTAAAGAGACTGTTACCACTTCAAGTGTTATAAATGCTAGATAATAGCTATTGTTTCCCTTGAATACATAATAGAGCAATTATTTTTGAAATTGTAGGAGAAGTTTATTTTTAAAAATTATATTCAGCTCCATCTTAAGAAATTCTAGATGTATTTGCAGAACATTTCCATGGCAACGTGTTTGGCCATGTGTTTTAAAAGCTCAGCTGAAACCTGAAAGTAGTGTGCAGTTTTTCTGTTGCTTGCCTTACCCTTGTGGAGCAACAATTTTCACATATTAACTGGACTGCAGATTGGCAGGGGTGAGCAGTATTTTCTGACCCCAAAGCACAGGATTAAGTGACCAAGATTTTGAAATATTTTCCTATTTCTACCTAGAAATGTAAACATATCAAACATGGATTGATTTTGCATTTAGAACTGTATACTGGTTTCACTCCCATTTAGTAACATTTTGTTGGAAACTTGTGTGTGAGACCACAGCAGACGCAACTTAAGAATGTGTGGCAAATTGCTTCAGTACAAGTGTCAGTCTTTTCATTTTTAATTAAAAACATATTTGTAAAAAATGTTGTAATACTTTTACTGGCTATAATTTATAGTTTCCCAGTCCATTTATCCAGCTTACATTCTTATTAATAATGGGAAAAGACTGCCCTGCTCTTAAGCTTGATTAGGTTTGGAATGATTTAACTATACCTTTCACTTGCTACAAGATCTTTTTAATCTGTTAGAATTTATTTTCAGTATTTTAATGCATTAGTCACAATGAGTACATTCTGTTCCTTGGCATTGGAATGAAATTCCTGAAAGCATTCGTTTCATGGTATTCTGGTGCTTTGCTGGGTATTCATGGACTTTTTAATAGGACCAACCCTTGCCCCAGCTGCTTTGTTTTCCTTATTCAAGTGTAATTTAAAATCTTGACTTACCTGTATTTTGAAGTTGTTTCTGAGCTCTCCTGCTCATTTAAAATAATTAGGTCTCCATGGAATTTTGTGTAACTGGAAACTATAGCGGTATGTCATTATGTTAATTCCACAAACTGTGTTCTGTGGACATTTTGGAAATGTATCATTGATAATAATCTCCAAATAGTGCAACAGACATCTATTGCAGCCAGTTTAGGAAAGAAACTATATCTACAGTGGAAAATGGTGAAGAATGCTTGCTTGAGGAAATGTGTGTTTAGCTCATTCCATTTTGAAATGATGTTACTAACTGTTGCAAATGAGTTTGAATATGTTTTTATACTCAGAGGATATAGTCCCATTATAGGTCCTTCTTCATTTGGAGGGACTACGAAGGAATGTACTAAGGAAGCAAAGTTCTTTTGTGAGAGAAGGAATTGCAGCAAGGTAGAGATGTACGTATGGGAGCATGAAATTGGACTGAAGTGATCTTACAGCTTAGAACTACAAACTATTTTGCTTGTTTAACCCACCTCTCCCTCCCCCCCCCCCCCCAAAAAAAAAAAAACACCCAAAAACCAAAATGCCCACCAACCAACCAAAACACAAACAACACAACAAAACAAACAAACAAATCCTTAAAACCCAACCAGGTTTAAAATATACTTGCTGATATTTGGGCATACTGCACAAATTTGGAGTCATTGAATCCAGTGGCAATGTGTTGGTATCAACTTAACAAGAAGGTTTTTTATGCCTTCTTTAAAATGATACCATCCCTCTTCAAACCAAGTTGATAACAACTGTCAGTATTTGAAGAATGTAATGTAAAGAAGGGTCTCTCTAACTAAAGAATTCTTTCCCCATTACTGTGCATAACGAATATCCTTTAATGTGTGTTCCCCTATCTTTAAACATCCCTATTTATGGAACTTGATGATAAAGATCATATAAAGAAACAAAGCTCCTTGTGGATGTTTTAGGAACAGCATTAACTAGCAAGTTGGTCAAGAAGCCCAGTATTTGTGTCATTTACCAATGCTCATTCTCATGCACATACTTAGTTGTGTAGTGCTTTTGCTTACTGATTGCCATTCTGATTCCACACTACTGACATTTTTGTATGTTGTAGTGCCAGTTTTTAAGGAAATGGCAACACGTAGGACAAATAGGAGATCATTAAGCTTTGGAACAGGCTGCCCAGGGAAGTGATTGAGTTCCTATCCCTGGAGTTATTTATAAGACGTGTAGATGTGGCTTTTAGGGACATGGTTTAATGGGGGACTTGGCAGTGGTTATAGTTAATGGTTATGGTTGGACCCGATGATCTTAGAGGTCTTTCCCGATTCTATGATTCTGTGATCATGACCAAACATTCACAAATAGCTAAACAACACTAGAAGCAAAAAGTCCTTTTAGAGGGAGTTGAAGGAATTCGGGTCCTTTTGTCCTACATTAGTCTCCCTCCCATGAGATGATCCTATTCGCTGGTCAAGTTCTCCTCATTTAGTACTTTTATTCATATACCAAGTCAGTGGGCCTAATGACCTGAATTAGGGAAGGGTTAGTATAAGCATGTCAGAAAGGTCTAAAATGTAAAGTAACATAGCATAAATAGGTAATAGTTAACTGCAGGGTCACAAAATATATAGCTAAATGGCTAGTGTTCCAGGAATGTTCTGTGCCATTTAGTGTTCCAAGAATATTACCATGTGTTCATTCTGAATACTTATTTGAAGGAGTTTTGCTGGTATGCAAATGTGAATAAATCACAACAATAATGCCACAGAAATGTCTTAAAAAAAATTAAAATAGTCATAATTACTCCCAGCCAATTCCTGTAGAGGTGAGACCACCTACAAGGGAGTAGTAGAGAAGGTGACCATAGTAGTGCAGTAACAGAGAATGGTTATGCATTACTTTAAAATGGCATTTTAGAGAGAAGCAGCAATCCCAACTATGGTTTGTCCTCTCTCTCTCTCTCTCTTTTCTCCTTTGTCTCTGTTGTAATGAGTCCTATAAATAGTATGATTTGTTCAGATTGTTTCTTGTTTCCTTGCAAGACCATTTTTTTTTCTTAACTTTTCAATAGAAGTTATTAATAAAAAATCATTAATATGAGTGCTGTTCAACTACTGTGATCAGAGTCTTTGGTCTCATGATAATTTCTTTCAGTAAACACTAAGTAGAAGCTGATCCATAATTCTGGTAGATTCCAATAGATGGCTTAATTAGTAAAATGAATATAGACTACAGAGTAAGCTACATAATGCTTTCCATTGTGCCATACTGATTTCAGTGTGAGCCTAAAAAGGAGAGCATCACTATCCTGAATCATTTAAGAAATGTATATACCAGTAAGAGGTTACAAGATGTGACTGATAAGGTGGGGAGATAGTGCTATTCCCATTTTATTAAGGGGATCGAGTTTTTTCTTATGTTTGGGTGATACTTCTCATATTTTAATTTGTGCCCATTTCCTCTTTACCTGTCACTGGGCACCACTGAGAAGAGTCTGGCTAAGCATTCGCTGCTTCCCTCCCCAGTCAGGTATTTGTACGCTCTGGTAAGACTCCTCTGAGCCTTCTCTTCTCAAGATTGAAACAGTCCCAGCACTCTCAGCCTCTCCTTCGATGACCTTTGTGGCCCCACACTGGCTTACTCCAGTATGTCCATGTCTCTTTTGTAAGAAGGGAGCCTAGAACTGGAGAGAGTGATACAGTTATGTCTCAACAGGGCTGAGCAGAGGGGCAGAATCACATTATCTGGTAAGGAAATTTGGCTTGTGTGTTAACTAGTCAATCAAATATGGGAAAGTTTGGACAAAAGTCCTTCTAAAATGAGGACTAAATGCACCAAAAATTATAAATACTAATGTTTGTTATTAATGTTATGGAGGAGAAAAGCTTTGAAAATAGCTTTGCTTAATTCATAGCTGCTATTTTAGTGATGAAACCTCCTGTTGTTTTGAAATGTCTTATATGGAATCTATGTCCCCCAATGCCAACTGATAAAAGCAGAGAATAACTCCTACAGGGAAAGGTTACGCTTTAATATTTTGAGCCAAGCACATTTTAAAGTAACTGAATAAACAGATATCATCTAGTACAAAATGTAAACTATGGGCAACATGAACTCCAGGGATTCATAAGTTGTGTTTTTAGTCAACTCACCAAAAATGATTTGTTAATTGCTAGTGGAAACCCAGAGCATGCACAGAGCTCTCAAATGTTCTCAACTGATGCAGCAACCATCAACTGATACGAAATATTTAGCTAGGTGCATTGAATGAAAATGTAAAACAGGCATTAAGTGACATGAGGGAGTGTTGAGGCATTGTCAGAATTTGCTCGTTTTTATAACAGCTTTCCCCTTTTCCCCCAGGCTGCTTAAATAAAACAAAAATGTCTGTAGGAGCCTTCAGTACTTCAAGATTCATCTGTTTCTCTCCTAATAACTTAATGAGTTCACTTGTTTAAATTATCTTTATTAAAGATTTTATGCAGGCATGCAGTCATTAAAATACATGCAAGAAATCATACCCATATGGTTTACATCCACATTTAATGCAATTAAAAGTATTTTAACAAAAGCAATATCAGTTTTATGTCCCAGTCCTGCGATTAAATTTTTCCAGGAAAAGCAGTGTTGCTTTTAAGCCTGAATCCTGCAAGTGAAACAGTAGAGAGATACCTTGTCCTTGCATGAGTAAGGGGAGCTGCAGCTGAATAATTCCGTTTGGATGTGGAGCCTGTTTGACAATAGGAATTTGCACAGTGGAGACCTCATGGCAAGCTCATTATATTAGGGGGTTAATTATGCTTTAGGGGGGGGTTCTGTCTAAGAGTTAGCCATGCCAGGCCAGTTATACCAGCTGATGTCACTCTTTAGTTCAGTTTTTAAAGGTGTTTAAGTTTTTATTTTCTATTTTCCTGGTAAGTTTGTCTGAAATACTTTAAATTTGAAAAAAAAAAAATCAGACTTCTCTTTCCCCTTTTCTTCTCCCCATTGTTCATCTAACTTTTCTATTCCTGTTCCAGGAATAAATTTTGGTGAATATAAAATGTTAGACTTCATGTGTGTGTGTGTCCTAAGTTGTGATATGCACAGCTTCTCTTTAAAATTTAAATCTTAGTGTATAATAAAGAGGAAGTTGGTTGGTGTTACCACAGTGTTGACTGCCATGTAACATGTGTAATGGAGTATACTGAATGAACGTTAGGAAAATCTAATACATATAGAAAATTCAAGATGATAGTTTTGTAACAATGACAGTAATATAGTGATTTCTTATGGTGTTGTATATTCTGCTGAAGGTTATTCCTGGGTGCTTAGATTCCACATGGCAAGCGTAGACCTTGTTCTGTGAGTGCTACTAAAGAAGAAAGTCAGTGTCTGGTAACTGTGAGGTGGATGTTTAGGGTATCAATTGAGGTGGCGATTTTTTAAATCACCAGGACACAGGATTTAATGGAGGTGGCTGGATATTGCCAGTAAAATTACCTAACGTACAAAATGTGAAACATACAGAAATGAAAAGCTATTTTGATGTTGTTCTTTTGTCCCAGAAGGAAGCGATGACCTTGTTCTACAGGAACTTGGTTGCCTTGTTGCCTTCACCAGACTTGTCCCCTCTGTGCTAGATCTCAATGTACTGTTACCAGTCCTTCTGCACATAGTCACGAGTGAATTTCTCATTTAGTGAGTGTGTTGCAGTGACTCACTGGGCTTGGTTATTGCCCGGTTTGCCTTCTGCTCTCCTCCTCGTCTTTCCTGAGTGGTTTTCTATTTTGTAGGGTGCAGATGTGCTGAAATTTCTCAGCCATCTAACTTCTAATGCAAAGATGTATATTTGCTGTGGATGCCAGTGAGAGATGTAATCTGTGCTGTCAAAAGTAGTTACTAGCATTGCCTTGTGTCCTGAACATCTACAGTAGCAGCAACCTCAGCACAGATCTGAGACATGCTCTGGGTCCTTTTCTTGTTTGCTCCAACAGATAAGAAGCGTTAAATTGTTTCCTTTTTAGTATCCTTTGCAATTGCTGAGACAGGGATTAAATTTACATTTTTAGCAATGTCTGTATCATCAGCCATAAACAAATTTCCCTCATAATTGCTTAGATTTTATTTCCCTCATGGGCCTCCTTTTATGTCCATAAAAATGTCATTATCAATTTCTAGTTTAGTTTCCTTTTAATTTTCCTGTCTTTGCTTGGCTACTCTTGTACGCACCTATAGATCTATAATTTAGTACAGGAATGTAAAGAATAGCACCTTCGTCTTCTACTATGCACAGCATAAAATTTCTTCACTTGAAGAATCTTTTATACTCTTAATTCAGTCATAGCAAACAAGAATCAGGCTCTTTGGCTTTGGAGACTTTTGGTGCCCGGTTCTATACAGAGCTGGGCAGCAGGGTTCCTATAAAGTAAATTGGTTAAGCCCTGGAGCTGATACTGGGAAGGCAGAGGCATCCATTATGGGAACAGTATGTTCATCACCATATATCTTCCTCTCTTGGTTTACGGTTTACCCATTTGGGGTAGGCATAATGATTTACACTAATGTAGCAGGCAATTGTGGAACAACACTGCTCTTCTCAGAAAACAGCAGAAAGTTACATCACTTCCAAGGGAAGAAGCACCCCGTGCTCAGTATCCCTCACTCTGGGAGACTGTGTGTGTTAATGAAGGCAGGGTTTTCTTTGCGGCTTCATTCCTAGTGCGGTTCTGCTCAGTTTGAACTTACATGTATTTATAACTTCCTAGTCTCTTGCCTGAGGACCTCTTGATCAATATCAGCACAGGACTGCATATCTCCTTCAGACACCTCAGTTGCCATGTCTTTCCCTGGAACATTCTACAGGCTTACTGGTTGATTTTTTACAAACACTGGAAATCTTTTTAGAAGTTTACATCATATGTGTCGTATTCCAGTTCCAAGCTGAGTTCAAGTAATCCAGTTCAAAGGTATGAGAGGTGGTTTCAAGCAAGGATGTTACACACGTGTTTAAGAACGTATTTAAAAAACAAGGTGGACAAATACAAGACAATAATATCATATAGAGTTTCCTTTTTTTCATGGACAGATTAAAAAAGTTGTAATTCTTTGGCATGTTGGCATGAGTATTACTTTTGTGATTCAGGGTGATGAAAAGTGAACAAGATTGAGAATAATCATAAATAAAATTTTCAGTGGAATAATAGCAGTATCTATTAATGAAACTATGCACAGGATTTATTGACTTTATGCTACTGAAAAGAAGACATTTCTTATCTTTTGCTTAGTAATTAAATATGTCACTTGCTGCTTGCCCCTCTCCATTATATTTTTAGTGGGTGAATAACAAACAGGATCGACAGAGTGCTGGTTGAGCTAAACTGGCCATTCCAGCAATTGTGAGGTGGATGGGCAGGCTTCGTGACTGCCCTGGGCCAGGCAGATCCACTGCTAAAGGGAGAAGTGGGGACATTTGCTTTTACTGGTTCTTTCATCACTTAGCTCTCTATGAAGAATTTCAGTTTAAATGTAAGCTGTACAGGAAGATGCAGTTTCAGTCTTTTGTGGTCTTATAAAAATTTCGAGCCTTTTTTGTTTGAAGGCTAGACAAAGTTTCAAGGGAGATTTCAGTTCTGTTCTTCTGACTTCCTACTATTGCTTCTAGTCTCTCATTTTTTTTTCTATGCTGTGTCCCAGTTTAAAATATGCTCATTCTGTTTCTAAGCAGAGGAAAGCTCTTTATGATATGCACATTTTAAAGTGTTCTGTTGTGGTCCATGGCGATGCTATAATTTAAAATAAAAATTATCTGGAATCTTATCTAGCTCCCATTCTGCTGGGTTCCCGTTGACTACACAGGAGCTGTGCAAGGAGCAAGTTACTGTAGGATTTCACATACATTTTGGGGAGCAATATCTTTGTGTGTCATGATCCAGTCTGCTGAGAATTCTACCACTTGGAAATGGATTTGTAATCCTGATGGAAATCTTCTTCCTTGAGTTTTGAATTCTGCCTTATTTACATAAAGAGATGAAATTATATTACAGCATAAATGTTTTGAAGAAAATAAAATTATTACACATAACTCTTAATCCTTTTCTAAATGTTGGTGCCCCTTTGGTTTTTAAGTGTGCATATTTGTGACTTTAGCATATCAGTGACAGGGAAGGAGTGGATTTCAGTTACCTTTTTTCTTTGTTTGTTTTTTTCTTTCTTCCTTCCATTGGACCTTCCTTCTGTCTGTCCTTCATTTCTTTTCTTCTCAGGCAAATCAACTCTTAGAGCTTTAATATGTTAGCTGAAATCTGTGGTTCCCTTATATGACAGACCTGATTGCACCTTCGTTTGGGGACAAAAGTGTAACTTCCTGGGATAGGTATGATTTAGAATACATTAGCTGGCCTTGTTTTGTTTACAGCCCTTTGCCTTCAGAAATCTTCTACTTGAAAACATTTGTTGGTAAAATTAAGTATTAGACATATTAGCTGTGATGTTGGGCTTGGAAAATAATAACTAGGCTTAAATAACAAAACAAGCTCCTTTAAAAAAACCCAAACACTCCCTCCCCAATAACACAGACATTTATACATCCAAGGATGCAGAACATTTGACCAGTTGTACTATTTACTCTCATGTACTATACCTTAAGAAGAATTAAGTAATCGGTATGCTTTTCTGGCAAATGATCCATAAATATGGTCAAAATTCCTGAGAGAATAGGGCTCAGGTCAGTCCAGTTTTACATTACAAAAGATTTATTAGCATATGTTGACATGAACTTTAATATAGTTACAGTGTATGAGTACAAAATGCCTTGACCAATGCTGCTTGTATGGACTTGGCGTGCAATGTAAGCTTCAGTGGGTTGAGTCTTTTCCAAATATAACTATGTCATAGCAAATCATCCTTATCAACTAGCATTTTAAATCAAATGTGATTTGTTAAAACAACTAATGTGTGTCAGAGAGCACATATGTAACAGCTTCAGATAACAGAAGTTCCAAGATATATGAAAGAGCAACAATCAGGATGGTACTGTTTCCTTTCTCTTGTTATTTTTGATTGCTTTATTGGTGCTTGTTTATCTCTTTGCTTTTTGATGCTTTTCATGCTCTTTTATCAACCCATGTCTGGATTACACTTTTATTACACTTCTTTTGGTATTTTCTGTCCTTTCCTTCTTCCCTTAAATTACATCTGCCTCTTCTTTGTGCCATTTCTGTCACTTCCTTTTTTCCTTCAGGTGTAAAACTCATCGCCTCCATTATCTGGTCTTCCTTTTATTTTCTTGAAGTTACTGGAATGTTACAGGTCTCAGAGAACTGGAGGTTGTCTTTTTACCTCTTGCTGTTCCCTCCAGCCCACAGAACTTTGTTCCCTTGTTTAGCAACACTGCCTCATCTATGGTGCTTTCTGTGGAGACTGTTATCTCCAACAATATCCACTTTGAATTTGGGTCAGAAGAGGTGGTACTTTTGTGCTGGTGTTCTTAAGCTCTGCCTGCTCCTAGCTTTTTATCCTTATTTTTTTTTAACAGTATTTTTTTTCCTGCCTGTCTTTCTGATGTTTTTATGGTCTGCATGCACACAGCTTTACCTATTCCCATCTCTCTCTGACTTTGACTTGCAACTTTCTTCCATTTATAATTTCTCACACTTCAGTTTCCATCCATATGGATAACCATC
Organism: Falco cherrug; assembly: GCF_023634085.1. NCBI lineage: Eukaryota > Metazoa > Chordata > Aves > Falconiformes > Falconidae > Falco > Falco cherrug. The sequence continues at coordinate 24,549,329 of NC_073704.1, read as the reverse complement.
CAACTCTGTAGCTGCCCTGGTGCTGCTGTTTCTCATTTGAATTGTGTACCATGTGCCAAATCAGAGCTACATACTTGAGTTGGTCTTCTCTATGTGCCGTGTTCCCTGAGTTAATTTTCAGTGGTAATGAATTGAACTTTTCCAATTTTTATTGTCTCTCTCTTTCTCCAAGAATGGGACTTTGTAAAACTTCTGTTCTGTTGATCTTGGATGACTTCTTTCCTGCTATCTCCTTTATTCCTCTATACTTCCCTTTACCAGTTTATCCGTTCCCTTTAGGCTCTGTGGTTTTGTTCTTCTCATACAGTTCCAAACCCTTCTGACAATTCATGGTCCTGGCTGACTCCCAGTATCCACTTTCTCAGTTCCTAATGCCATCTGCCATGCTTCAGAGATACTGCTGACTATCCCTGGTGGAAATATTTTGATTCTGCTGAGTTTTTGTATTTCTTAGTTTTTGTCATCTATTATGAGTATCTTTGCTTGCAGTTTTGCATGTTGTATATTTTTTATTAGCTGTGTAGCCCTCCATTCAGCCGATCTGTTCCTCCCTCTCTCCATGTGAATTTCTTTAACTAGCCAACTAAGGTAAAAATTCAAGCTTTCTCCTTGTTTACTGAAACAGGCATTAAGAATTTGTTTTGTACTCTTTGAACTTCTTCCAATGAACCTATCCCTGTCCCTAACCGCCTTCTGCTGTTCTTTTTTAAATTTCTGTTTCTCTCCTTGAATTCCTTCTCATATACAAGAAATATGCCCAACATGAAACATTCTTCGTCTTCAGAAGTTTCTATTCACCAGATTACTGTCCTATCCCTAGACCTCCTTCATGTTTCCACCCCTTTAGTAGGCTTTGCACCATTGTCTTAATTTCTTGTCTTCTAATGCCTTTCTAGAACTGCTCACTTCTGGTTTCTGTCCTTTGTGCTGAAATGTATCTCACTAATGTTCCACTTGACTTCTTCCTGGAGGAATTCCAGGCTAGTCCTTTATTCTCCTCCACTCCATCTGTCATCTCTCTGCAATGCTATGTTATAGTCTTCACTAAATTTTGTTGTTCTTAGACATTTGTAATTTTGTCCTTGTTGATTCTCTCTCTTTTCAGACTTAGTTTCTTATTGGGTGGGTCTCCCTCTCCTCCTCCTCCTCCTCATGTATGTAGGTGTGTATTTAGATCTCTCAGGAATCCGTCCTCAGCCTTTGCATCCTCCTCCACACCTTACTTCAGATAATGTAGTCATAAACATAATCTTTATGAAGGCATTGCTACTTTATTTTTTAGTAGTCTTGCCTTACTCTGGTTAAACTCTACCCATCTCAGAAATTTTCTTGGTCTTCAGTGGTCACAAAAAATATGATCATGTCAGAAAAAACTCCTGGGTTTTCTTTTCTTTCCTGATGTGCTATTCTTGGTCTATGCAGCTCTGAGGTCTGACAGCTCCTGTTTGTCCATATAGCCGTAAATCAGATTGAAGGCCTGCTTTTCTTAACACTGTGACTGTTAGCATCTCATCTGCCTGTCTGGCGTTAATGCTCTACAGCTTTGCTTCACTTGATTACTGGTGTTAATACCACCCTTGCTTATCACTCTGCCTGCACCACTTGTTTTTTAAAGTTTATATGCCCATCTTCACAAACACAACCTTATAGTCCTTCTTTTAAAAGCTTTACAACTTGCATTCTCCTTTCCCTTCCAAGAGAGAGGTATTTTACCACGAAGTTGAATTTTGTGTTTGCTGTACTGGCAGCATCGGTTTTGATTTCCCAGTTGCTATTCATCTTACAAGTGCATTTTCTCTTACTGTGCCCGGTCTTTGTTCAAGCTCTTCCTTTAAACTCCTTCTGTAGTCTATAAAGTTAAGTATAACCTGTTAATGACTGGGCAGGCGTGTTAATTGTGCACATCTTATTATACTTAGGTTGCCAAGTATTCTTAACCTGAGGGTATTTATTGTTTGTATACCTACAAGCTATAATGTACTATTATTTACAACTATTTCAATAGTTATATAATGTAAAGGTCCTTTATTTGAATTATTGATGGTCATATCACGCATATATTTGCAATGTGTATGTCAATGGAGCTCACAGACACTATTATCTTTCTCCACACATGCATACTTGTACATATTTAATAACAATGCAATTAAAGAAAAGGTGGGCAGAATTTGCATATGTAAGGAAGGATACTTAAAAGATCAAATACAGATCAGCAGATTATTATTTTTTGTTTAGTGCCTACATTGACAACATGACAGAAGAGGAGTAGTTCTAAGCCTGGTACAAACTTCTAATAAATGAACCACTGATCCATGTAGCTTGTGGCATAATGTTTAAATTATAAGAATTTTTCTTTCTTGAATCCATGAATGAAATCCATTCTTTAACAAAAGGAGATGGTGGTGTCTTGGCAAGGAAGGGTATGAAGAGCATCTGCTGTATATTATTTTTCAACATTGTGCCTGTAATTGTTTTCACTTTAGAGCAGTATAGTGAAATACAAGTAACGATATGTAATTAAAAAGAAATCATTACTTGTGTTGTGTCAGTAAAACTTGACATCTAGTAATTTCTGCCATTTTCTCAAAATAGTGAACACTGGGGACATTTAAGTCAAGGAGATGGAGTCTGAAAGATGAAATTTAATGTGATACTTGTTATCTAGTAAATAGATACATAAACAGGTAAATACTATGCCTGTGAGAAGGATTGAAAAACAATTTTGCTTTGGAAAAGTTTCCCTACCAAAACAGGAATGCAATCCTGACAGCCTTTCTATTTCAAATATCATAGCTTCCATCACCAAAAAGACTCCCAAATTCCTAAAATAGACAATAGTTAAAGGTTAGCTAATACTCTTCAAAGCTCTGATGGAGATCATTGTATCCTCCCTTGCTGTTCTCTATTGCATATGGGCATTATGAGAAAACTGACAGTGAAAATAATAATGCTTTTTTTTTAAACAATAAAATCCTGTCATATAGAAGCACTGACAAAACATGTATAAACTGGTAATGCCATGTTCACATTTACTTTCTATTCTAGTAATACTTGTCCCTTTTTCCTTCCAAAAGTCATGTTCTGTAACTTCAATAGAAAGTGCTGTTAAAGTCCTATCAGTTGTTTCTAACTTTTAGCTTGTTTTTGTGGTCAAATATCTTGATAGTGTAGGACAACAAGGTCATGGAAGTGATGATGTTTAAAGTTTTCAGATTACAGCAGACAAGCAGTTTGTACAAGTCTAATTCTTAGATCTCTGAGAGGTAGAAAGACCAATTTGAACCAGTTTATAATTCATATTTACCTTTGATTCTTTGGCAGTGCATTTCAAATTCCTGATTATCTTGTGTGCTTGCACTGTCAAGATTTTTAAACTATACAGATCCCTTGTTATCTAGTCCACTGTCATGATCACTCACTTTCCCAATATATTTTGAGTGGGTCTTTGATATGAAAATTCTCTTTACAGTGCAGTATTTCATTCCCTGGGCAGAAATGATGCAGCTTCAAACTTGGTGTCTGAAATCTGTTTATTTCTCAGAACACATTATCAGTTTTATTCTCTCACTTCTTTTCTGCCTTTCCTTTTATTTTCCTCCATTGCTGTTGCATTGTTTACTGCTTTTCTTAATCCCTGTGTGAATTAATTAAACTACCTGAACTTTCAGATAGGAGATAATATAATCAGTGGCTTGGAGGACATAATTATTTTTTTTATCTTGGTGAATAGAGTGGCTGCTAGCTGCTTTCTCAGGCATTGCCCTCTGCAGTCATCATGGCTTACTGATGATCTGAGGCAGATAAAGGGTGAGAGCCAAGATAATCAGAATGTCATTGTCTAATTATGAGATGGAGAATTTTTCTTGTCTTATGCTGTGACTTACAGACAGTGCAAAAGATCTCTTAATTTCCATTAGGGCAACTGTTCATTTGCATGCAGCAGAACATTTCTGGGTGGTTCAAATCTGTGTTTTTCAATCACATGAATTACAGGTGCCTTGATAACAAAATCATATAGATCAACCTAAGTCTTTGGACATAAGAAGTGCTGGGTCATCTATTCTAGATTTTCTGCTGAAGTTACTCACTGAAGATATAGGTGATTGGGGAACTCTTCAGGCTAAACCCTACATTCAAATTTATACATTTTGGCCAGGCAAAAGACTTGTCAGTTGTCTTCAAAGAAGTTATTTACAAGTTTCAGTTTAAAAAACCCAAACAAACCAAACACAATCTTCTTTTCTCTTCTGGAGGATAATAGATCATATAGAAGACAACTCTGAAGGACCCCAAGGAATACAATTTAATCTTTGGGCATGCAACAGAAAAATGTATGGTATTCTAAGCTGATTTTTCCCTGTCAATGGATGACAAAAGGGTCATACTATTTTTTTAACACTTCAGTTAATTTGTTTCAGTCAGGGTATGTTCACAGCTAGTAGAGCAATGATATTACTAGTGTTGGCAAACTTACTTGGAAGGTTAGCAATGAGTTTGGCTATTCAGAAATGATCACACTTAATCAAACTAGCAGTCTGTTTAGTTTACTATGCTGTCTCTCCAGACAGCCCAAATTGGAGTCTCCTAAGTCTCACCAATTTTCAGCCCATATTCAGTGACAATCTACCTAAGATCTTGCTTATCCTGTGGAAGTGCCGATCTCTTTGCACAGACTATTAGAAAAGTTGATGGTGGTCATGTCTAATTAAGGCAACTTTAGTTAGGTACCAGAAGTTTTATCAAATTAATCTGAATTTAGAATATCTCTGTCCTGGAACATCCTCCTTGCTGCTTTGATTAATTCTTGGATTGTGCTTGTGGAGAGTGTTTGTCAAATAAACTGAAAATTGTGGGTATGTCTGAGAAACAGTAGAATCACTGAAAATAATATCAGTGTTTCTGAGAGGGAGTTAATCTTGATTATGCTGGCTTGTAATGTAAAAAGAAAAAAAGGTAGCGTTTTGAACTATGGTTGGCATACATTTGTATGTAAGAGGTGCGGACTCTACACTACATTATTTTTGTGGCTGTAAGGGAAGAGAAAAAGTTATCTTTCCTGTGTTGTAGCTGCTGTTAAAAGGTTCTAATTAGTTGCTCGTGACCTCTTTTCTTCTTTGCACTTGCTATTTCCACATGAGTAGCTGTTGCAAGAAGACTGCCTTCTATGATTCTTCTCCCTGACCCTATTTCTAGGCAAAGAAAGCTGGAAGCATGTAATCTTTTCTGAGACTGAAAGCAGATCCTTTGAGATGGGAAGTGTATCCAACTTAAACCCCAATATATCATACTGCTGATTAAGAAACTGCCAATTAACATAATTTACTTGTCCATTTGCTGCCCAGAAGCTAATACCCTATTGCATAGTGGGCTAAACTCAGCACGTTTAACTTCTAACTACACCAAATAATGCTGCTATCCTGGATCTGTCCTCACCTGGTATTGGGCCGAGAGAGCCCAGACTAGCTAAAAGTAAATCTCATTTGGGCTTTGAATAAAGCCTTCACATCCATCTTCATGCTCTTGGACCACCATAGTAGTCTGACATAGCCATTTCTATGAAGTGAGAAAAGAGGATTTCAGCTAATGGGACTACACTAGGATGACACAAGACATTAGAATTATAACCACAGAGGAAAAAATAACCATGCCTCAGATTGAAATCTGTGCTGTTCTCACCTCCGTAACTTTTAAGTATTTGACAGTGTAGTAAAGAAAAATATGAAGCAAAGGGAGTAAAATCCCATATGGATGTGACCCAACTTCTACATCCCTTAAATACTAGCAAGGAACACACATTTGTTCAGGGGTCTGACTGAGACTAGCAATTGAATAAAGATGAGGTTACAACTCCAGCAGATGTGATACGATAAGAAGGAAGGGAAGAAGTTTCAAGAATTTTAATATGACTGAAAATGTTCATAATATGACTGAAAATGTTCAAAGGAATATAATAGCTTAAGTGCCTTGTTCGGGTTTTGTAAGGTGCTCAAATAATTTAGGCATTCCTGATAATTTTACTCCGAGGCATGCAAAACATGGCAAGCATAGTTGCAATTAAATGTAGGTGCTTAAAACAGGTACCAGAATCCAGAAAGAATGTAACAACATTATTTCATTGTTATATCCAATGCTCCATCAGGTTTATTAAGCCTTTTGAGTGGGAACGTTGGTTTGTTTGTGGTGTCTGTCATGTCCGTGTGTTGTCCCCCCATATTTTGTTGCTGCACCTATTAGTACAACAGAGTCCTTTTCTGGTGGGAAAGTGCAGAGAGAGAAAGTGGGGCATCTACAGCATGAAATTAAGCTACTATTTTGTTTTGATTTTCCGTTTTATATTCTTTAGATAGAAATCTTGTATTCAGTTGAATAGGTGCATGAAGAATAGATAAAGTAACATATTTGTCTTGCAAATGTAAGAAACATATTGTTTCTACCTAAAATGGCTTTTCTAAGAAAGAAGGTTCCTTATCAAATGATAAGGAAATATTCTAGTAATTGTGAATTAATTTATGCATCAGTTCATAGTGGCTGTATTGTGCATAATGGTATGAAACCAGCACAGGATGCTTCAATGTAGATAAACACAGGAATTACGTGTATTAGCATATTACATGAGCATTCACTTGTTTGTAAAACTGCTTTGTGTTATTAGTGCATGCATTTTCTGCTTGTGTTCCATCTCATTACATTTATAACAATATTATGTGTCTAGATTTAATGTCTGCAATGATTATGTATGTTTATATATTACAGGAGTTGTATTATTTCATTAAATGTGTGCTCAGTCTCAGGTCAGTGGCAAATCAGTTCTTTGAAGCCAATGCTGATTAGTGCAATTTTTAGCAGTGTTGCAGAAGATGGTATTTCTTTATTGAGTTACGCTAAACAGTATCTTGGCTTTTGCTATAAAAAGAGAAAAGAGGGGGAAAAGACAGAGAAGGATGCTTTTATGCATATGACATGCAACCCTGAGGAAGATGCAAATCTGGAATGAAAACTAATTGCTTTCTACACTGTTGCATAGCCTGAACTATGTGGAGCAGGGCTGACCAAGAAGAATATGTGCTTTATGTTAACTAGTAGTGATTACTGCAGAAAGCTGCCACAAAACCAGTACAATTAAAGGGACAGTTTTAAAAACAATACAGAACAGACCTTGTTGCATTATAAATGTGTTTTGATGGATCTTTTTTGGTAGAGGGGAAAGGAATATAGTATAGCTAGTGGAATGGAAAAGCAATTAAATTTCATCAGAAAGATAAAATTAACTGTATTTTCTACCTCAAAAGATTGCTAAATATGATTACATGTAATACAAGCAATTAAACACAATAATATTCAAAAAGTTGTTTTTTTTCTTTTTCCCCTGTGCTTGTGTTCAGAAAGAGAAAAGAATTATAGCATTTAAATTGTGGGCATACACATGGTGCACTAAATCAGTTTTGTGTGACTGTCTGTTCAAGGACAGTTTAAAGGACAAGGTTGAACATGGCAGTCAGAACTGATTTGCCTCCTACAACAGGGACGCATCCATCTACATGCAAACAGTTTTTTAGCCATTTAGGATAATTGCCTTTACAAGATATTTCCAATATGCTCTTGGCAGCTCATAGGTTCAAAAAGCTCACTTTTCTGTATCTTTAATAATGCCATTTTAATGAAAAGTTAAGCTGAACTTAATCAAAATGATCTTAAAAATACAAATATCATGTAATGGGTCTGTGAAATAAATACAACACAAAGTGATAATGCTGGAGTATCTTCAGACTGAGAAGGCAGTCATGATATGTATGTGATGACTAGATAAATGTTCAGAATTTCATTACAGACCATTTGAAAGTTGAATACACAGGGTTTATAACACTGACTTAATGATAAATTATATAAACTGAAATGAATATATTACAGAGTTCCATCTTTTAAGTCATGTCATTATTGATAATACAAAGTAACTAAATTAATTTTATATTACAGCTTTCTATCGTTTATAGGAATGCAGTATTTAATGTTTTATGCTGACAGACGTTCCTGAGTTCCAGATGGTATTTGAGAATTATGTAGGTTGTCTAATCATCAATAAGTGGCTTATATGGAGAAGCAATTAATACCATGATTATTTTCCTTATGAGTCAGCAGGTGTGTCATACTCGTTATTTCTAGTGCAGAAAAAATCAAAATGGCTTCTGCTCTGCTATGTGTTTTACAGAAAGGAAGATGCTGAAAAAGGATTCTTTTTGGTTATGTTATGATTTGTGCTGTGGGTGCATTAAGAATTTAAATAAAAAGGGAAAGGATTTTAACTGAAGGTTTAAAAACTTTGAAAAAAATTCTGGAATATGAATACTCTTTGTAGCTGATTTTTGTGTTGTATTTCAAAGGAAAGCAATCATCCAGTTTATTGAAAACACTGACCAAATATTGGAGGCAGAAAATAAAAGTAGCCAAGTGTGATGAAAATTAGATAATAAGGAGTAAGAAAAGAAATTTCTAGTTTTCCATGTAAAATGAAAAATCTAGTGTTACCCATTTTTACTTGTCTGTTCAAAATAGGTTAGCACCAAATATCATACCAGTGGAGCAGAGTACTTACCAAAGGAAGGACAGCGAGATGTATTCATTGCAACTGCATAGTAATTTCCTATTGTCCTAACAATTTCCTATTTTCTAATACATATTATTGTTATACTATTATTTCATTTACTGTAGCGATCAGCACAGATGATCTTCAGTGAATGTGCACTGTTCAGGTAGCTTTTAAGATACATGCAACAGTATATTTTAAGCTCATGTATTGGTTTTCCTTTTTTAGTGAATACATATAATAAATGTATACATAACTTCAGATCTGTGTATTGTCACCTAGACTTTAATCTACCTTCTTGTCATCCAAAATATGAGGAATATGTCCTAATTCCATCATCCAGAAATATACTGAAATTCTACAAGTGTATGTGTCTACGCTAGCACATACATATTTAAAAATCTGTTTCATATGCCTTTGTACAGATCCACTTCTTTCCACTCAATCATCTACCACATGATGAAAGCATAGACAATTATAAGTGCTGTAACTAAAACCACCCAAACCCAGCTGTCATAAAATGATGTTTCTCAGCTTTTCTAAATGTGTATTTTCTCCAATAATTAAATTGAACTGAGGTGTGGAAGGGCAGTGCACAGTTCTGGGAGGTGACAGACAGGTTTAAGGATCAACGTCTTTGCAACACATTATGAATTGCAGTTAGGGCTGTATCATAGCTAAAGAGGGTCATGTTTGGAAGCTTTCTGGGAGGTCATTTATCTCGCTTTGGAATATCCTGGGTAGTGAGCTTTATTAGTACATTGGTGGAAAGCACACTTCCCATGTTTGTTTTCAGTTTCTAAGCCATGGGCCTTTTATTCCTTCTAACCAAGACACACACAATTCCTGGCAAGAGTTGCAGCCTCACTTTATACTCTGATAAGTAGGTTGTTGATATAAGGGTTGAAAAATCAGTACTCCTAGCACTCATGGCGACCTTCTTCCTTCACGACTGCATACCAAAAAGTAGAAGCCAGACGTCTTTGAAGGTGGTTTATTTCCTTTTAATTTTGTTCAATTTCAAATACATATTTCAATGTTATAACATGCAGTTGCACTGTAGAAGATGCAGAGGATGACTCTACTGTCTGCTTTTCTATACTCACTGCTTTGTTTAAACTTCTAGTAAGAAGGGATAAAAATAGTAACAACTGTTTATAAGACTCTTTCACTAAAATAGATTTTTTTCCTGTGAAATTTATACAGCAGATGCTGCTGTGTGAAGGTCATTTCAGCAGTCATTTTGAAAACGTAAGAGGTGCAGTCATGGACTGAGTAGAGTTGCTGACCCCTGATCTCTAAGGAACTTGTGGTTTCCATGTGAAAGCCTTGGCTTTTTCTTACTTTTTTAATTCTGGATATATTATTTCTTCTGCCATGTGTTTGCTGATATTTTATTGCTTTAGGGGAATAGTTTTGTGCCTATATTTCAGGCAAATCATTGTGTGATAACTATATAAAACCATAAAATATTAACAAATACAATTAAAAAGAGAGAGAAATGTTAGGTTGTTTACAAATATATGACAAGTTTATTTTTATGTAAACTTTGTCCACTGAAGTTGTCAAAGCTGTGCACTGTAAAACTACTACAAGGTATTAATATATGTTGGTTTGATGTCAAAAAAACATTTTATGCCTAAATGTTGATTTTTATCAATCTGTTGTTTCCTATCATCATCTCTTCACATGGGTAAACTTTCCTAAATTGAATGACTTAGCACTTCTGTAGTGCTTTACAGTTCTGAAATGCTGTGTGAATATTAATTATGGCAGAGCAGCCCGGTGAGGAAGGTAGATAAGTAAGTATTATTATCCCTATTTTACAGATGGGGAAGCTGAGGCACAGAGATTAAGTGACTTTCCCAAGGCCACACAGCAAGTCAGTGGTGGCAGATCCAGGATTAGCACTCGAGAACTTCCTGGATCCCTCTCCCATGCTTTAAGCAGTAGACCACAGTGTTCACTGGACTCAGCAAGCAACTCATTGCAATAATGGACAGTTCCAAGGACTCATACCTGGTCAGTGTGCCCACACATTTGTTTGCAGACTGCTGCAGTAAGTCAGTATGGTTTGAATACCCCAGTCCTAGCAGATTTATGCACTATGTAAAATTTCTGACCTTCTTCATCTTCAAATGGGGTGAAAGGAAAAAGCAGTAGAATTCTGACATAAACATGGCATGGTTGTGAAAAACATCTAGTTTTCCTGCCTTATTCTGATCCTGCTGAAACTGATGGGCAGAACTGCAGTTGATTCCTGGCTTTGAGGATGTTAGTGTGGAGGTTGGTGGCTGCTTGGTATGTTAAAAGTCATCCAGAGCATGAATTCTGTCTTCCATGACTGTCTTATGCTTAGTCTTGCCTATACTTTCCGTTTGAAACTGCAATGTATTGCAACACTTAAAAATAATAATTCAATAATTTTCCTGAAAAGCTAATATGCAGAACGTTACCAACTGAAATTAAGTTTCTCTCTCTAGTCTTCATGGGAAAGCAGAGCAGTCTCCCACTGTTTTTACTTCTATTGTGACAGTACTTACCTTCAAATAAGATTAAGACCTAATTGCACTAAACTACTGGTTAGCCCTTCTCTTCTCCCCTCCTCCAAGGAGGCATTACAGGAATCACAGAAATTACTTCTACACTAAATATAGTGTGACTCTTGCACTGGTAGATGCAAGGTGGCTTTCATACTGCTCCCCGGGAAGTGAGAGTGTACAGTGCAAGGCCTGTTTAATTGGACTTTGCTCAGTTTGACAAGTGAATTGGCAACAACACAATACTCCCAATTAAGCTGTTTTTCCCTGTAATATTAATGGAATAAACCCACTTCTGAGAATGAGGCAAGGCCAAGACTTGCTATGACATTACAAGAAGAGGAGGCAGGGAAGAAAAAGATTGCCAGAAGCTGAAAACTAAACACATAGGAAAGGAGAAGTCAAAGTGTGTGAGCATATTTTGATAGATTATTAATTAATTTATTTTTAATTTACTTAGAGGATCTGTAAGGGTTTTAAACTGTCCAGCAATGTAGTATTTTCCCCATTGTAAATTTTCCCTAACATTGCTTCCATAAGGCCTTTTCAGGACCAGTAAAATACTGATGGCTATGTCTTCTGCCAGAATAGCACTACTGCTGTGGCTGTAATACCTGGGCTTTGGCATTCTGCCTAACCACTCACCCAGGAGCGTGGCATCATGCCAGCATGACAAAGATGCCCAGTTATGTCTAACTGCTTAAAATAATGGATTCATTTTACCTAAGATGATCGAATGATTTGTGCAAAATTATACTGCCCTGGTATATCTTAATAGATTATTAGCTAATTCTAAATTATTAAAAGACAAAACAGTTTCAATGGAAGACCTTTTCTTATTGTGAGATTTTAGTTACATACTATTATCTGCGGGAAAGCTCTAATAAAGACACTGTAACACTCTCAGTCTCTCTTTAACAGCCCAGATGCTTGGTGTGACACATTCCTAGGATTTTTCTATATAAGATAGCTACAGCATGACAGCTATTTTTAAAAAAGAGAGGAGCTTGAAACAAAAACTTACATCCAGAATGTACGGCATCCAGCTCTAGATGTGAATCTTTTTGCCTGGGGCATCTGCTCTTTAAGGAGGGTGCTGATGTAGTTTAATTTTTTGTTATATTCTATTGCGTTCTATATATAGATATATATTGAACATGTAACATTGCTATTCAAATTCCCCTGCTTCAGACTTCCTTTAAGATACCAATTTTATGTATCAAAATCAAGCAGTTCTAGTTCTAATATCACTTACTAAAACCCTTCCACTAACGACAAGTAAATATATATTCATGATATAGTAACTGATGTTTTTGTATAATTCATCCTTTTTTCTTCTTCATCATTTACTGGAAACCACTCTAAATCATGTTGTGAAATACAGGTTGTATTTAGCAACTGTTTTTTTACAATTGGTGATGTCAAACTCATAGTGAAGCCAATATTCATTTTAGCACAGCATCCAGTGCCTTTTTGCTGAACTCTCAAAATAATTATCTTAGGGAAATTTGATATTATTTCCCACCCCCCCCTGCCCCCCCCGTGTCAGAAGTGACTGAAATCACTAATTTCTGTGGCTTTTTTAGCCTAAGCACATTACACTAATTCATCACATAGTACTTTCACAGTGCAGCAAAGAATACAGTTAAAAGGCATGTATGACTATAGTATAAAATTAAACATGAAACATATGTTCCTGAGGAAGAATAGCTTTTCTGTTTTCTGCTATTAGTATGTGCTATCTGCCTTTATTGAAATTACAGCTTGGTGTTTGTACAGAAAAGCAAAAGCTTTGCAATTCACTTGTAAGCGAAGACACTTGTTTTCATGGTATTTAAGTTTTCTTTCATATCATATTGTCACTGAGTATCATTCTCTAGCTTTGCCAAAGTATGAGTGTTAGTGCTAATAATCTGGGAATTCTGTATGTAGCTCAGGATCCTTGTATAAAGACAAAAATATGTGTGCAGTCCTGTTCTTCAAGAGTACAAGAATAAAGCTGCCTCAATCAGACATTTCTTCTCTCAGCTCTTTCAATGTCCTATTGACTCACATTTTTCTTAATTCTCAGTAACCAGTGTTTACTCATCATCTTGCGGGTTTTAAAAGGAGAACTTAGCTGTAATCATACCTCAATAAAAACTGGTGCATAAGGAATAGATTTTAATAAGGAAGATTAAAAAGTTTTTTGTTCCTGAGTAAGAAAAGTAAATGAATATTAAAACCATCTTTACTTCATAGTAGTGCACAGTCTTGCAAATAATTTCCAAATGAGAAGCAGCTTACCTGTCCTTTTTTCTGTTTTGCAGCGAAATGATGAAGAGGCTGTTGTGGACAGAGGTGGAACTCGCTCCATTCTAAAAACACATTTTGAAAAGGAAGATCTAGAAGGTGAGAGATTATTTTTCTGTGCATTTCATTGTCTCTTTCTTCTAAAACTATTGAAATGCAATTCCAATGTGTAAACTTACTGACACTTGATAATATACACTGCAGAAACCACCAAACACCACCATGTAGAAGAAATTGAGAAATTGTGAGAACTGTCTTATGATATTGGCCTGATAATTCAGTCTCTGAAAGAGGCCCATTTCAGTTTGTTTGGTGGATCCCAAACTTATTCTGGTTACTACCGTATTTACACACCTGCATTGAGTTGTGTGACCCCCCAAGTCATAATGATTGGACAAAACTGAGTTTCTGTTTCACATATGATATCCCATCCTTGAGACTGAAACTTGCAGATTTTAATTGATAGTGGTGGGACATGGAAGGTTCTTTTGTCATAAAGGCCACAGGAACTAGCCAAAAAGAAATACTGAGATCTGGGGTGTATTTGAACATCCTACATCTGAAAAGTTAACTGCCTCTGGTCTAAAGAGATGTATCTCCAAAGAGATGTATCTCCATCCATCAGGTGCATGAACCTGAGCTTTCTAAATGCCTACCCTTGATCTCTGCCCCCCCGCCCTTTCTCTCTGGCTGTGTGACTCTATGACTTTCGTGTTTTCTGGTGCATGATGGCCATATTGATGATTTAATGTGAATACCAACATGATACACAGGAACTCCTTGTTCCTGCTTCCTTCAGCAGTGCCTCAAAAAGATGCAGACATGGCTGCATTTTGAAAGGGGCCTGGATGTGTCAGTGGGTATGAGATAGTCACAAAGGATGTAAAATGTAATGCAGTGTAGCATGTATGAGGTAGGTATCTCTCTGCTCAATCTGGAGCAAGTCTGAGCATGTGCAAGGGTAGATCTCAGGTAAGATGTTTCTGGGGTGGCATGTAGGGTTTTGGTGTCTCTAGGGATAAGTGGCAGCCAGTGGATCAGGCTAGCAGTGACAGTTTTGGACTTAGGCACACAGCCCCCTTTTTTGAATCTCGCATTTAGTCTTCTGTAGTCTTCAGTCCCTTGATCGCATCCGTGGACAAAGTGAAACTATTCTATCTGGTATCCTTAGAACATCTGACAGAAGAATTCCCTGCCTTCCCTTCTCCATGATACTGACTCCCAGAGTTTCTTTTGGGGTGAGCCTACCCAGAAAAATGTCCTTTTGCTGAGTCATTTTACTGATGAAGGTAAGGTAGCATTTTAAAAATGGACAGTTTTCTGGAAAATCACATCTTTAAGCTCAGTTGTAGACTCAAGTGTTAAGGCAATCAAAATTACTATGATGCTTTGTGTGTGACTACACACAACCTAAAGCCTCATCTCAAAATCTGAACAAGTGCGTAATTTAAAAATTGTATTTAATTACTATTTACCCCCACCATCCTAAATGTATAGGGTTGCTCCTTTGAAATATCAGTGAAAATATTATTTCAAAAATCTGCTTCTAGAATCAGAAATAGAAATTGCAACATGATGGTGACCCCCCACCTTTCCATCAATTTAAATTGTTTGGAACACTGAAAAATTCTGTAGTTAGCCATAGTTGTCTTTTCTTTAAAATAAAATCACATGCTTCATAATAGTCTAACCAAATAATTATTCAATGTAGAATCTGACATAATGCAGTTAGCTTTCTCAGATAAATTTCATGTCCACTCTAAGAGATCAGTGTATCTTAAATACACTGCATCCAGAAATACCAAGTGACATAAAAATATCTGAATAGATTATAAATTTTAATATCGAGTTGCTGTTAATAGCATGTCCATTTGTTTCACAGCACATCTAGGCACTTTTCCATCTGGAAACAGTGGATGTGACTCACAAATGTCACTGTCCTATTCTTAACCAACGTACACTGTGTTGGGTTTTGCTGAAAACTTACCTTTTCCTAATGACATAACAAGTGTAAAATATGAAATTATATAATCAGGTGCTAATTGCATAGCTTTGTAAAAATCATATAATTAGATAATTAATATGTGTTATGTAATTAGCTCTTTGACAGACATTTAATTGGGTTTGTTTTAAAAATGTCAATAGCTAGTTAGTGAATATTCTAGCAAAGACTAGTTTTGACAGAGTTTTAGTAGCACTGTATCAGCAACACTTCAAAACTCACAATTCATATGAAGAACTAAAGGTTGTTGAAATATGAAAAACAGTATTCAATTTCTTCTGAATCTTAAAATTGTAAGTATTTTGCTATTTTTTAATTTTAGATTATCAGCATTCAAATGTCTGAAATACTGATTTAAATGTGTACTAAAATTTCCATCTGAAATTTCTTGGCCCAGCAAATACTTGTATTTGTGTATTTTGGGGCAGCCATTGTGCAAATACATTGCAAGTACATATCTTGCTGAAAGCATGAAAATATCATGGTGATTAATGCTGCCTGGAAGAACAACTGCAAGACCAGAATTTTGCCTCAATCTCTCTAGATCTGTGTTTTCTTTCCCTGTGCAGTATAGTAAAAATTTGGGGAGATAGGATGGGAACTGCAGTACTTATGGGAACAGAAGAGATGTGGTGCTTGTCTTGGTGTCAGTAATGATACTTGCAATGTGTACTGCTAATTGTGTCTTTTTACTTAAGCTTTGCAGTACTTCAGAGGTGGATTGTTAGCAGAACTTTGGCATGCAGATTTTCAGCATGAATGATTTTTCACATAATTAATTTTTCCTGAGTTGTAAGGTCGGGATCAGTCAGTAATACTAAACAGGTCATTTGTCTGACCATTGCATTAATGAGGGGGCAAAGAAAGCATTTCTAAAAGCAAACCAAGAACCCTATCTCCCTGGTTATAATCATATTTTTTGCATGTTATCTTTCATTGTGTGTACAGACAAAATTACTACTGAAATATATTCTTTATCAGTGGTGGTATTCCTAGATGAGAATTGGGCACTGATTCTGGATACTAAAGTACTTAATTGCAAAAGGACTGGGAGCAGGTAGTCAAGTATTCATAAACAGATGTGCACGTCAACAACAGTTGCACTCAGCATACTCTGTGATGTTGTCACTGATTGCTGTTGCTTCAATGCACATTCAGTAGTAAGTTTCTGACAAAATGGATACACCTACTTTTTCTCTCATAGATTAAAAATATTTGGATTGATCTGTAGGTGTCTGGAGACCTCAGATTCTCTCTGCACTGAGAATTTTGGACTATATAGATACGCAACAGGATTGGCACAAAGTACACTCTAAGGTCTTTTGCTTGTGCCCAGAATATTAGTTGAGAATGAAAATGACTGTTCCATGGCTGTCCTTGCTGGAGGCGGTCAGCTGCAGATCCTAGGTTTCTGTGGCAGGATTTCAGAACTGCTGTGGGTATTACTGTGGCGTGGCTTGAGAAGCAGCTTTGGTAGAGCAGTGGCTGGAGATAAGGTTGTTACGTGGAGATCCAGGCATGAATTGGGGATGAATTCTGGCTCTGTTAAAGGAAATCACAAAATGATCCTTGATTCAGAAAAGTCAAGATTTTGCTTAAGCTTTTTTTGTTTCATAACATTTTACCTGCCTAAGTGCTGTGGGAAAAATTTGTTTCATGGGAAATTGTTTCCCATCTTTCACATCTCTCAGGACACATAAAACACCATATCCAGTATATAAATCACCATACATTAGAATATGCATTCTGATACTTTTGACAAAATTTAGGTGATGTGTACTGATTAATGAAAGTCACAAAAGACTTAAAGCTAAATTAGGAAATAAACATCGCTAGTACAACTCTAAATATGATGCAGAAGCTGAAGATTTAAACTTAATAAATAAAAAATTAATTTAGAATGTTTTATGCTTATAGAGATGTTTTCTATTTAACAACCTGCGTTAAGATTAATTTTGATAGTAGATGTCCTGCTGACCAAAAAAAAAAAAATCCCAGAGTATTTAATTATTCTTTTTAAAAAAACAGTTATTTTAGTTATTACTTCTTTTTACATCTGTTCTAGCCTGTCATAGTAGTTTAAAAAATATTTTAACAAAATTTTCATTTTATACAGTTAGGGTTAATATATGAAAAACTCATTGTGATTGAGCTCTAATCTTCATATATTTTTTAGTAAGAATCTGAGTAGCTCCAGATATTGAAGTAGGCTTTTATTCTCAAAGACTGGATGTTTTTTATAGAAAGAACATAATAGTGGACCTGTCTGCCACTGACATTATTTACCTGAAAATTAATAGAACCTAGCAGCTCACAGGACTGAAAGAAGATAAATCTTACTAACCTGCTGGCCTTGATTCAGCTTTGCCTCCATGTAGAAACAAGTCAGCTTACTAGTTCTGCTTGGCCAGACAGGAACATTGACCAAGGTCTCCCCTCCCTTTGGCTGCCAGGATGCTACAGCCTATTGCAAAAATTAGTTACCCTGTCAGTACAGATCCCTGGCTTGGAGCTTCCTTGCCTCTGCTTCCCTTGGGTCCCCCATTCATTCTGATGTTCGTTAGACTTAGAGGGGTAGAATATAAACTGTGGAAGTAAAGACCTGGAGGGAGATGTGTGTTAGTCTATGCCTGTAATGTCAGATGTAGTTGTACAGCTGTAGGTCTTTGCAAAAGGCTCTCAAAAAGAACCATTGTGCCTTTGCAAGCACTGAATTCTTTTATCGTGTTGCCTACCAGGTATTACATGCCCTAGCTTGTTCTACATGTAATTTCTAAGGCACATCTTTCTGTAGTGCCCCTCATTGAGTTTTGTCGCCTTTTTCCTGTGTCTCAATATTCCTTGAAATCTCACTTGCTTTTCCCCTGAGCTATGCTTGCTCTCTTGCCTTGGCAATCGCCTGGTTTGGTCCCTTTGCATGGGTCTGTTGTCTCTTCCCAGGTAGTCCCATGTTTGTGGGAAGGTGGTTCACCTTGAAGATTTGTTAGTAACTCTGCAGGACATTTTCACAAAATCTCATTGAAAGTTCACATGAAGAATAATGAAATAATGAAAGCAAAGAAGTTATCACATAGCATTGGCTGAATGCCAAAGTCATAAGCTTTGGGTTTTGAAGTTTGACTTTGAGCTTTACTGACAAGAAACCTTTTCAGTATTTGTGACGACTAATATTTCCAAATGTTTCACCTTGTGAAATTCTGATAAATGAAATTGGCATAAACCAACTTGTCATTATTGGTGAAAGCTGCAAAACAATCAGAAGACAAAACCATTCCATTTTTAACATACATACAGTTGTGCTAGTACCGAATTTTTTGCTAGTTGCTAATTTAGAAATATAGGTCAAATTCTTCTCTCCAGTAACCCCAGCTTCACCTTCCATCACTGGAATGTGTGTGTGTCTGTCTGAGATGGTCCTTCTAAGTTCTGTGTCTGCTGACTTTTTTTGCTATTGGCTGGCAAGGTCTGAGACCTAATCTCATGCTAGGACTGTGCATAGACCACCTCTGGATTCCTGGAGCAACGTGGGGGAAATCAGGAATGAACATAAGTGCAGTTAAAAAGACTTTTTGCCCAGCTGCAACCTGGAAAAATGTTTTGTTAAAAGGAGAGATTTGTTGGGAGGGCAGTGATTGATCAGGGGCTCTTTAAAAGGTACTTAACTTTAATGACTTCAGTGAGATGCTCTTGTCCTCCATATTTAGTATGTCCTCAATGCTTTCTTGGGCCAGGGATATTGCTTTAATTTTTTTTTTCTACATAATTTCTATTGTAAATTAACCTAGAACATAAGTTACATGTATGATCTGAAAAATTTGTGAAGGCTTTCTTGTCAGTTCTTCCAAATTACAGCATGGCAAAAAGGTGAAAAATGTACCCCAGCAAGCCATAGCCACAAACAGCAATATAAACTGTTGGTTTAGGAAGCATTGCTTTTGTCCTTTCTGCTTTCTCTTTAGCTCTGCCTCCCTGCTGCACCACAATAACGAATCATGAGTCATGTACTCTCTACTCCTACACAATCCACCATAATAATTTTTTCTCCTATAAGGAAAAAAGCAATTTTTTTTAACTCTACATGGGCTGCTGGTTTCCTCTCTCTACATCACTGTTCATTTTTGAGGGGATGGAAAATTGCATTTGGTTCAGCTCTAGCTGGCAATACACGAAAGAGGCTTCAAGGCGTTGAGTGTTTTCCAGGAGAGGGAGAAACCCCTCCAGTCCTGCTGAGGTCAGCAATCATTTAGGACTTGGCTTGAACCACTGGCAAAATATTCACCCTCGAGGCATCTTGACTTTGCAGTGTGTTTCCTTAGTAGGTTATAGAAGCCTGCCTTTGCTTTTTCAAGACCCATCTGTTTTGTTAGCTGCCCCTGTCCTTCTGTCCGTCATGCTGGTGAGCAGGAATTTGAAAGCCTTTGTCTCAGTAGGTGCCTAAGGCAGATTCAGATCATTCTGAGTGGAAGGCAGCACAGGCAGATGTACCATGGGCACCTGGCGCTCATGGATCTTCAAATCGAGGACAGTCACTTTTTGTGCAACAGGCACCAGCTTGGCTGGTTCACTAAGCACTCGAGTCCCACATGCCTGCTGTAACACGGAAACCTGTAGAGCCTCTATTGATGGGGAAGTGGGGAGGTGAAGGTGCTTCGTATGTTTTTCTCCCAGCCAAATGGGTGTGTGTTTTCTGTGTTAAAATGTGAGGCACTGGGGCAAAAATACCCATACTCTTAGAGGTCTATTAAAAAGATCTTAATTCCTCTAAATTAGGGGAAACATTTACAATTACTTTCTCTCCATCTCCATTTTCCCTTGCAATGTCACATCCATTTCAGACAGTTGTAGTGGGATTTCCAGAAATTCCTAAGTTGTTAAGCACCGTAAATTATAATGAGATATATGTTTTCAAAGCTTTAGCAATCGAACTACGCTTCTCTTCCTTTCCATTTATTTAATGAGTAAGACAGATAGCTAGGACAAGCTTCTGCTTTAAAGACCCAGACTGCCAGGTTCTGAAAATCATTTCTAGATGTTACATCTGTCATTTCCAAGAGGTGGAAAGTGCAGAAAATATTTGCTTTTCTGAGGTTGTCTTTTTAGATGGTTAATTTGCCATTGGGTTCTTAAAATAAGATTTAGATTTAAGGAAGAATTTCTTTTTTTGGAATACGACAACTCTAAGCAACCTGTCTACTTAGATTTTAATCTGAGAAAGGTTTCTGCAAGATGCATTCATATTACTACTGTGTATTTCATGTCTGTCTTTTTGGGGGTAAAGAATTCATACCTCCACAAAGTGGAGATATTTACACAATACACTTTTTCTTCAAGAGTTTAGGGGAAATCCTGATTTCTACATAAGCTTTCTTCTGTCTGAAAATTAAATATAATTAAGAGGGTCCCTTTTCAACCTTTTATAATACAGTTTGGATTTATTAATGTAATCCTGTAAGAATTAAAAAACACTTTATAACAAGGGTAATTATTAATTTAATCCTTAAAATATTTTTACTTAAGGAGTGTTTTAATGTTTTGAAGGTAAACTACAAGGAGACAAAGCCTCTCATGCTGTAAATGCATAATTTGAACTAACTTTATATTCTGGGTTTTGTTCCCCAGCTATGTCAAGTTTAATTAAGAATAGTCTTTTGTTAAAAACAATATTTATATAATTTAAAAGTAGATGTGCGACATTGTATAAAGATGACGTTGCAGAGCAGATCAGTGTATTGCATTTCTTTAATAAGCTTTCAGATTGTCAATGATCTTTGTGTATTAATGTATTTTCGCAGAGTTTTAGTTTTTAAAAATGATTCACCTCTAAATCCTAATACTGAAAATATGCATGTGCCCATGTTTAGCTTTCCTAGCAGCACATCTGGAGTAAATCAACATTTTAGTTTGGAGTATGTTTTTGCAGGAACAGAATCATAGTCTTTCCATGATAAAACTCTATTGATGTTAATGTAAGGTTACTTGAAAAAGCTTGGGAAGACCAGATAAATGCTGTGGCTCACTGATACCTAAATTAGTTCTGATTTTTAAAATTATAACATAAATCAAACATAATATAAACAGTGGAGAGGAATAAATCTCTCTCAGCATAGAAATTCTTTCATTTACTCTGAAGGAAGAATTAGCATGAGAAATCCTTTTTGATCTATTAGCTGTACATATTTTTCTAAGAAAGGATAACAGGCCAAACTCTAAAGCGTGTCCAGAACCCTAAATCTGCATGCATGTACCTGTGTGCATTTTATCTATATATGTTTCCATGGACATGATTACATGTGGCTGTGCATGCATGCACGAAGTATCTACCATAGTCCTTGGCTGAGAGATGCAGAATAAAGAAATCTTTCCTGTATGCTTTTTCCCGTTACAGGATGGTTCTTTGGAAGAGTGGAGAAGCAAACCAAACTAACTGACTGACTGTAGTAATAATAAAATAAACCGTAATTGGCCACTTTGGCTGTTAACATTTTTTGCAGGAAAACACAGCCACTGGAAAAATAAAATTGAAAAAACCCGTTCTGTAATTGTGCAACAAATCATAAAACATGAATGCGTTTGTAGTTTTTTGACTTACAACTTTAGCCCTTTCTTAGGTGATGGGACTCTACAGCATACAGTATACGGTGCAGGTGATAAAACTGTCTGAAAGTGATGCTCAGCATAGTATTTTTGAAGACTTCATTTTAAAGAGTTAAAATCCATTGTTACGCTCACCTCTTAAAACTGTAATTTCTGTGTGAGAATGGTTGTTAGGCTGTACCTGTTGTAAACAGTATGTGCTCTTGTGTAACTTACAGTTGTTACTATTTCCTATACTGTAGTGCCTTTTTAGCCTTGCAAAAAGATTAAGAAATTATGATCTAATTGAGTTAGACACTGTGCAAATGTACAACAGAGCAGAATTGTTTTAAAATATTTAAGCAATATTCAGGCATTTTTAGATGGCATCCCGATGAAGTAAATAATAAAACACACAAAAATGTCTTAAATATAAATGAAAGAAATGCCTTTGTACAATTAGTTATAAACTGTAAAAGAACAAATCTGAATTCTGTATGATATCCTGCAATTGACTCTGGCCAAATTAAAATTATAGATGTGTTTTCTTTGGAAATTTTAGTCTGTTTAACCAAGATCTTATAGTAAATATAGGTGCTGGGGGTATAAAATTGTCTGTTTAAAAACCCAGTTCTCTTTACCCAGTTTTGCATTTTTGGGGAGGAAACGTGCTTCTGTTGGTGTCACTTGGAATTTTACTGTTGATGTCAGTGATGTTCAGGAGCTATCAGCAATCTCTATTTCTGGTATGCTGGGACAGAAATCTTATGATAACTGCTTTTGTGCACCACATTAAAATGACAGAGTCTGACTGATTTTTGGGACTTGCTTATAGCAACAGGAATAAAAAAAAATCCTCTTTAGATCTTGAAATGTAGCATTTTTGGACAAATGTTTTGCAAAAATCCTTGTTTTGGAATTGTGGTTTAAGGGTTCATTTGATACTTCTGTTAGAAGTTTTATATTAAGCAGAGTTCTTCTTTATTCTCATCTTCAAATTATTCTCATGTTTAAATAATGTAAGTCTTTAGGGAAAAAAGAAATCTATGTTGAAGAACTTCATTGGAACAGGTGTGGGTGCTCCCCTCCAGAGTAAGGCAGCAAGAAACTGTCTGTTAGAGAAAGCATGGTGCTTCTGCCCTGCTCTGCCCTGGAGACTGCAGGGGAGCCTTGGGGCTGGCATTCTGGGCCTGGGAAAGTTAGACCTCACTGGAAACTCTTCTTTAGTCATGTCTCAGTCAATTTGTACAGGAAAAAGTCCTCTACATTCTGGGCACTAGTTTGTTATCTTTACTTTAAAAAGTTACTTGGAGTAAAGGTCATTTTACTCGTTGGATTTCTTTTATTCCACTGTCATTTAGATTTCATTAATTTTTCCTTTGTTCCCAGCTGGTCTTTTTTTTGCTTAACACTTATGCTCTTTTAATAAACCAGAACTTCTTAACTCTTTCAGATTTTTTACTTTTGCTTTTTGATCTTATCATTTTTCTATAGAAAACTATTCCTTTTCCCCTGTCAGTTTCTTTTTTTCCCTCTCATTTGCCTGAACCTTGTTACAAGGACTTAGAATCTTCTCTGTGTTTATTGAAATTATGCCTTGGTAGAAATCTGTTACGCTCAGTAGGTTCACACAGAAGGGATAAAATGAATTTTGCTTTTTCCTGATCATCTCTTTCAGTTTCCAGGTGCTTCTTTTCTTTTCAGTGTGAACTGATTCTGCCTGTATAAGAATAATTGTTGTGGCATTCAGACACACACGAATGTTCTGGCATTTTAGGGACTTTTTCCCAGTTTACTGAATAAAAAACAGTCTGGACTCAAGTCCTGGAAATTAATTGAAGTGTGAACCAGAACCTGCGTTTCCTGAGGCAGGCACTAACTGAGCATTGAAGTGGCACAAAACTAGGATAAGCATGGCCACTTCTATCACAAAGCAGCAGGAATGTATTAAATTACTAAATGAAAAAAGCTATCTATTTGTACCTCTGGATGTGATTAAAGTCTTAGAAAGGTAACTCCCTTCCTTTCAAAATGTTTTGTGTTTTTTTCTACCCAAGGAACAGGACAAGGAAGTGCTGAGTACTACGTTACTGCTGTCCTTCAGTATCTTTTTAATAAATTCTTTCTATGGAATACATTTTCCCTTGTTTCATGCACCACTGACTGCAGTGCATTTGGAATACTCCAAAGGCAGCAGTTCTCTTTAAAGCATTTCTTGGGTTAAATGTAATAAGCAAGAAGAACGAGGTATCTAAAAAAAAAATATATTTTTTTTTTCAACTCGTGGCCTTTGCTTCAGAAAAATCTCCTGACTTT
The DNA here is from genome assembly GCF_023634085.1 of Falco cherrug. Lineage (NCBI taxonomy): Eukaryota > Metazoa > Chordata > Aves > Falconiformes > Falconidae > Falco > Falco cherrug. Next base: position 24,525,025 of record NC_073704.1, on the reverse strand, counting down.
ACAGGAATAGTCTCCCAAAAATTGATGCCTCTGTTTTCTTGTCTCCACTACATGAATCAAAGTTGAAGTAACTAGTGTGGTATCCAGAGCCTTTCTCCAGCTTTTGTAGCCCTGCCTCTGCAGAGAATTCCTGTCAGGCTTGAATTTCTTTGATGTATTGTGACAAATGCTGCCTTGCTGTGTTTTCTGCCCCCGATGGAGTCCCCGTGGGATTAGAGATCACGTGCTAACTTAGCTTAATGTTCTTGACCTTTTTCAGATGATTGACACTGCCGAATGATTACAGCAAAGCAGCAATTATCCACTAGCTGTGTTATGCTCATTTCAAGGAGAAAATAAATGTTATTTGAGATGGTTAATCTGGACTGTGTCTTTCTGCTGAGTAAATGTAGGAGACCTGCCTGTAGTGAGTCATGATTCCTTTCCCATTTGTTCTGTTGTGTTGTACTTTCTGCACATTTCCCGGGCTCTCCCCCTTCTAAATGCTTTACTGTGCTCTGATCCTGTTAGCCCACAGAGCTAAGAGAGCTAAATCTTTTGGGCTTGATCAGCAACATAAAATCCCTCAGGCTCAAAGATGGTGGCAGGCATGGCAATGTGTACCTTCTTATGTATTTTATTAAATAAAGTAGAAGGAATGCAAGTACAATAAGCTACCAGCAACATATTTATGATGCAAGCACATAAAATTGTGTAGGAATTTTTCAGTCTAACTTCCATAGTGTTTTATTGGGTTTTTGGTCTCTTTTTTTTCTTCTTTTCTTTTTTTCCTTTTCCCTTCAGTCCTACAAGAATTCTGTCAAGGTTTGGCTCATAAATAGCAATGAGTTTTGTAAAGTTCCTGTACACACATAGCAAACAGCAATTTTACCAAATGTTCAATGCAAAGAGATCCATGTGTCTCTTCATGTTACTGTTTTGGAAGACATTTTACAGAACACCTGTCTGGCTTTAATGAAAGTTCATGCACAGAGATGCAAATCTGAAGAAAAAAAAAAGAATCTGGCACTGCAACATAAGGACTTCAATACTGGGATTTGTCCTGTATCAAGGGGTTCTATGTCTGTGATGCTGCATTATCAATATTGTAATCAATAATGTTATGACTATTAACATTAGAATAATCAATATTCTACAATACACAATTATAATAATTATTACATCATTAATGCTATTATAGTTATTAATATTGTTCTTATGTTGCCACAGCCCATTTTAAAAAAAAATATTTTTTTTATACATATAGGCCATCGAACATTGTTCATTGGAGTTCATGTGCCACTGGGTGGAAGAAAAAGTCACCGACGCCATAGGCACCGTGGACATAAACACAGAAAGAGAGACAGAGAACGAGATTCAGGATTAGAAGATGGGAGAGAGTCTCCTCCTTTTGGTAAGATAAATTCTATTTTTTCATAGATATTTGAATAATAAACATCTGAATGATAATGCATACTCCGTCCTGTTATGGCTTGGACATGATTAACAGCGGGATTTTGGAGAACCCACCAGAGCCTCTCCAGTCTCTACTGGAGAGCTAAGATTTAGTCCTCTGATGAAAGGCAGCAGTCAATACATGAGAAATCTCTGTAATTTCTACCGCTGTAAGCGGCTGTCATTAAGCGTTCTGATAAAGGTAGACTGCCACCACCACTGAGAGGGGTAGGTGCTTTATGGCACCACCAGCCTTCAGTGAAGCCACTGGAGTATTTGCTCCTAAAACATAATGTAGAGGAGTTATGGTTCCTTACAATTAGCTTTGTAATAATGTTGATGTTGCTGAAGCTGCAGTGTTTTATCAGATGTCAACTGTGATCCAGATAATGTTTGCCTTTTTCCTTACATGATACTATAATGTGCCATTGTGTGATGAGTCTGCTAACTGAGGTCTTCAGAGCAAACAGGAAAAAATACTATTCAATAAACTCCTAAAATTGCCCAAATTTTAAATTAAAAACCATTACATAGAACAAAAAAAGGTAGTCATGAATAAATTGGTTAATTTATTACCATGAATAAATGTGTCTCAAAACACATGAGAATATTATTTGGTGTTCAAAAATAAAAAATGCATGTGCTGAAATGTCCAAGGCTATATGGTAAGTGTTGAAAATAAAATGGAAGCATGTATAGAAAACAATTTGTCGGTATGTAACGGAAGAATTTATATAATTCCAGGTTACAGAATAGTAAATGTAAGGCTTTCTTTTAATCCAAAATTTGTATTATATGTGGAAAGCTATGGAGCAAGTTGAATATAAGTGCAGATGGTTAAATATATTGTAAAGAGCTTGAAATACTCAAATCTTTCACAATGAATTATACTGAGAATGAAACAAAGTCAAGACTTTTTCAAACTTAGTAGATATGAGTTATGTTTGAAGACTGAACAGTGAAGAAAAAATTGGCTGTGGTGGTTCTGTCTATAATGTATTTCAAATGTGTGGACCCAATACTGTATTGAAACCGGTTTCTTGAAAAACAACAAAGTTCATAAATTATTAAAATAGTTTTCAAAAAATACGCATATATACATATAGTATCAGATGAAAAAGAAACAATTGAAAGTTACGTTAGCCAAGAAGTGAGATATCTTAAACTATGAAGCAGTGTCTTCTGTTGAGTCATCTGGTTTTGTGTAAGTGCCAGTATATGACACATTTTGGCTGAGAACTTAGCTCTGTTCTTTCAGCTTCTGGAGACCTAGGCTTGTGTCCTTCCTAATGTCAAAAGTAAAAAAATAAAAAGAAATTAACTGGCTGATTCTGTCCTTAACAGTCTTTAACAGTTGTGCACACATTAAAATGCACTGTTCAACACCTCCAGTTAACTGAAAATCAGCCAATGTTCAAGGGAGCTCCAAGAGTGGAAAGGCAGTAATGTGAAAAAGAGAGTTTTGAAGTGTATTTGTAAGTTGATGCTCACAGCACTTTTCTACGGGTGTACTTGTTTGAAATAAGTGCAGGACTGCACTTTTGTAGGTCACAATTTCTTTTCTAAAGGTGTTATAACTACCCATTAAAGGATGTGTAGGTCATGTCACATAAATTATTACTTTAATAAAGCCCAGAATAGAGAAGATATAGGCCAGAAACACGCAGGTCACCTTTGGATCCAGCCTGCCGAAGATACTCTTCAAAATGCTTGGCTGATGATGATTCAAAGGAGCCAAAGACAGAACTACCAAATACTCAGAAAAATTTGGACATACCCAATTTTTCCACCCTGAAATAACATGTAAGTAGTAAAATTTGAGGACTTTCCCTCTTGGCTATGTGATTGCTGGAAGTCTGGCCAGACAACCAGACTTTGGCTGAGCCTTGACATTTGTCCATCCAGGCAGAAATGTGGCATCACATAACCAACAGTGAAAAGGGTTTGCCTTATGAAGGCATATCTGAAATTTTACAGTGATGGAGGGGTTATAAGCACAGTCAGAGCAGGCAGACAAAATTATACAGGGATTAATCATATATCCACATCCTGGCTTTTACTATGGATTTTCCTTACAGGAGTTTCAGACAGGTGGTTTTGCTGCCTGGGGAGAAGCATTGCTTTTGGAGACAAGATAAGCATAGTTTTTCTGTGCTTTATTTACACAGAGAGAGCAACAGATAACTGACCACACTACATCTGAATCCACTAAACCTCAGTAATGCTTCTTAGCTTTCATACCCAGTGACCACAAGGTTATAACAGTACCCAGAGGCTGAAGGAAGTTTTAAGGAAGATGCTAATGAATAAGTCAATATGAGGGACTGCGCTACCTAAGAGAGCAGATCCAAAATAGTCCTTTAAGTTATGAATCATTCTGATTTAATTGAACACGCAGAAGTGCTTAGCTCCTTCTCTCTACAGACAGCTTTTAATGCATTTCTGCTGAATAGTAGGAGGCTGTATTCTTGGGAACTGGGAGGGTGGAGGGGAAAGAAAAAACGCTTTAACAAGCAGGTGCAAGAAGAAAGATAGAGAAAATAAGCACTGTGAGACCAGCTGATAGAAAACAGTGCTTTGAAGTAAGTTGGAAAAATACATTAGGATTTTTATGGTACAAGAGAATAAATTAGCAGTGTTTTGAAGCAGTGAAGTGTGAAAGGAGGTGTAATAAAAGCCAAAGATGCAACAACTGAAGAATAGAGATGCTAGAACAAGTAAAGGCCTGAAATATTCAGACATGAAGTGTTCCAGACTGCTCAGTTAACCAAGCATGGGATGAAGCATTGTTTTTTGTCATAATTTATAACCATATATAACTTCATCTGAGAAGTGCCATTAGGTGCAGACCTTGCTCTGCTATCACTGTTTCAGAGAGCTGGATAGTACAGATAGTACTGTGGGGCTGTGCAGGCTCACGTCTGAGTGGACAGGTGCTACCTAGTTCCTATCCAGTGAAAAATAATTTCTTAAATGGTTTTCTTTGTATCAGCATGGCTAGAAAACACTTGTATTCAGTGTAATGCCCATAGGTGGAAGCTTCTTGGTAATCTCTGAATCCTGTCTGGGAAAGCTGTACTAGTTACTTTCTGAGGGAAGGTTTCTTCTTGAGTAGATTTTTTAGAACATTCTGATGGCAGCCTATAAGTTTTCTTTTTTTTCTTTTTTTGATCTCCTACTATCATTTTCAAAAATAACCCAAGTGTTCTTAGTGTGCAGATTCAGAGATTGTAGACAAATAATATGTAGAATATGTGGTTAGTGGAATAACAAGGAGTCCTGTTGTTTGGGGGCACAGATCAGTTACTCAAATTTGATTTTTGTTTTCCCCACACCTGATTCTCTCTGTCTGTTTGTCTGCCTCTTGATGAGATGAGGTTGCACAAGCTGTTTCTGTTTTGCTGTAATGATGTGCCTTTGAGCTGCGTAATTTGTAGATTACATGGCTTGCTCATGGAGAGGCTGTTTTGGGTAGTAAAATTTCTAAGCTAAGTGATGTTAAGATACTGATTTCCACCATCTTGCCTCATAAGTTTGGAAGAAAAGGAGGAAATCCAGTGAAATTACCCACTCTAGTTCAAAAATGCAGTAATGCTGTTTGCTTTATTGAAGAGGTTTACTGTTCCCAGCTGAAATGCTGCTGTTGTAATTAAGCCCCTAGTTTCATGCCTTCTTTGGGCTCCTCTCCTCCACAGCTTTCCTTATGGGGCAAGTATTATGGCTGCTCTATGAATAAAATTAGGGAATCGGTGCAAATAAAAACTAGTTTGGCAAAAAAGATGTTTCTAGCCTAGAGCAGCTCCTTGGTGCTGCTGGCTGAGAGGGTGATGGGTGCCAGCCCCAGGGGCTGCCGGGCCACAGGCTGGCAGGGACCACTCACTCCATCAGCACTGCAGATCATGGTGGCACCGATTCCCTTTGGCTGGTAGGGTTGCACTTGCTTGGTATGCATGTGGATTTTAGTGGCAATTTTCAGTGGTTTTTTTAATGTCTGTTTTTTTTCTGTAACCAGTGAAACCGCTTTCTTGTGTTTGCACTTACAGGGTAGAAATACTTATGTTTCTGTTTTAAAATGGGATGGAATAGGAAGACTTTAGCTTTCAGCAGGGTCTCTTTAAGGACAGGTTTTGTGAGGGTGAATTGAACTCAGCTGTGAGGGTGAATTGAACTCAGCTGTGAGGGCAGGGGTTTGATTTCAGCCACCTGTGGTGTCTTCCAGGACTGCACACTGGTGGGGCTTGTGCAAGGTTTGCTTTATTCTTTTAAGAAATCTGGCTTTAATAATATGTAGGTTTAAAGAGGCTTAAATTTGTAACTCATGATACTGGATGCAGCAAGGGAAGCTGAACAGCCCTGGAGGTAAGCCTAACAGAGCACTGCATGCACGGTTCAGGAAAGGCTCCCTGAAGGTAGTACAAGCGAAAAAGCGACTTATGAAGGGGGACTTCACTTGGTTACTAGAGGGGCTTGAAGAAAGTATAAAGAAAGGTCTCCGCTGACTACTTGGTGGCTAACCTCAAATGTCAAAGGGATATTAATGGGGCAAATTTAGTTATTTGTAAAGAGTACAGCTGTTAAGAGAATTCTATCTCCCTTGTCTGCTGAAGGATGAACTTGGAAATTTGAATCTCTGGGCAGCTGTGGAACAGTTTTCAGCAAATCTGGATTAAAATGATGTATCATAACTGCAGTTGTAAGAGTCTAACAAAAAGGAGACAATTGAAGCTTGGGAATTGTCCATATTGTCAGAACCAAAAGATAAGATTATTTGTCACAGTCCTGAGGTGTTGGAAACAATTCGTGTGAATAAAATGCAGAGAGAGCTTCCTGAAAACAAGTTTATTCATACAGGGGTAAATTTTCAGAGGAGCAAGCAAAGGATTTCTTTCTCCCAATGTAATACACGGTTTCTAAGATCTGTGAAGGAGATATTCAGAACTGTGCTATATGGCTGTTTACTGTTTTATGTGGACTTTAGTAATGTAATTTTTTTTTTAATTTTTATCATGTTTTCTAACTAAAACCAGAAGTAATTTATAATCCCTACCTTTACTGATTAGCTAAGCGGAAAGGGCAAAGTCCAGCCTCCACAGGAAGGAGGTTGGGGGAGAAGCCCTATCCACCACTGTCTTGGTGAGGGCAAGCAGGAGGATGATGAATGTGTGTCTGTGTGTGAAATGATACTTTCTGTTCTGTGATCCTGTGAATTTTTCATGATTTCCCATTTGTTTGAAAGGAGTGTTACAGATGTCAACTGCATTACACTACCTCACTGCCTGTCTGCAGCCTGTCCTGTGCAGTAAGCAATCAAAAAAAAAAAGTTTATATATTAATATTACTTTAATGTGAAGGTACAAGAGCATGAGGCAGGGATTAAATCTTGTTTATCATGTAAACTTCTGTTATATAATTTTTAATGTTTAGCATATTTTCTAATGAGGAAAAAGTAATTTTTCACCCCTACATCTATTGACCCCATAAGAGGTATTAGCCTACTAATGCTACCCTTAAATGCAGGTTCTCAACAGGCTTAGAAATAAAAAACCCTGTTCTGACAATTGAGCTAATAGAGCTTTACCATAAATGTATTTTTGCACTCTTTCTAGAGTTTATCAAGAGCAGAGGACAAAATTTAGATACATTTTATACATACCGAAGGTGGTGTTTCTTGCTTGTGGTATGGCTTGGGCAGATTGTGTGCCATTCTGCCTGATGGTAGCAGGGTGGTTTCTCCCAGGAGAAATCCTGGCATGCACTGGGGAGAAGATATGGATCACTCTGAATGGATGCAGGTCGTTTGCTGGGCTGAGTTTACATGGAGGTACTGAGAACGATCCTGCTTTCTTATCCCAGCACAAGTCTTGATTTCACCTTGCCACCTTACGCAAGAAGGACCAGTCCTGGCCCAGATTTGTGGTTGCACGTGGGGGTGTTTTAAATGAGAGAAATGCCAGTTATAATTTTTTCCTACATGTGTTTTGCAAGGTGAGATAGTGATGTAGGCCACTGTTACCTCCCTACCTGCACTCAGTGCTGTTCCAGGGAGCAGCTCTTTGTGTTCCCCTCTGGGAATTACATTATTAGCAGTTCTGTCTTTCAGTTCTGCTGTTTTGGCATGTCTATACCTGTATCTTGCTTATGTTTTAGGGATGTTAATGACTTTACAAAGAGTCACAGTAGTAAGCAGTATGTCAGGTTGCTGCAGGGTCACTTCCTTTCTGTAGCACTGAATCGCAGTGTGAATTTGTGCTTTCAACATAGCTTATCTGTCAGGTCTTAGTTTTTAAAAAGTGCAGCAGTTATACAGATTTGTAAACCTGGAATACTCAGTTTTGCCATGCATGCAATGAATTTGAGGTATCAGAGGTAGTTTGAATGTCTGAATGAGTGCTGCACGGACGATGCGAGCCCAAGCTCAGAGAAACCCAGCTATAACACGGAGTCTGGCAGGAGGCTCCCATGGGCTGGTAGAGCCACAGCAAACAGAAAGCTGCTTCAGCTCTTCCTGGCTGAGATGGTTTACTAGCCAAGCACGGGTGGTGGTTGATGCTACTCCCACTCCTGTTGTGTATCAGACTTTCTGCCCAGTCCCAGCTGGTCCTGGAGGATTTCCTGAACTGGTGATGAGCCATTTACTTGGGAGAATTGTCAGCTGTTTATTGTGGAACTTTATTCACATATATCTCTGTGTTCAGTGACAGAAATACTAATGGAACAAGTTAGTTCCATTCATTTAATTTTTTTAGCTTAATCTAGATTACTGTCATTACTTTTTAGAAATAGCAGTGATAATAGGAAGGATTTTTTTTTACACTGGCTGTGCTACTTGAAGTAGGGATAGACACAGATCATATTCAAGCCAATTTCTGTTTTCCTAGACTTCAAAAAACATTGAGTGTCCTAGTTTGCAAATATTATGCTTCTACACTGAGGATTAAGTTATCACAGTTTGACAGTCAGCAATTGAAGTATTCTTTCATACTGTTTTTGAATCACATATTACTCATTTTCCATATAACACATTAATGACATATTTGGTATTTATTACTGCTATGAATAAGCCAAATCCATCTGGCATTGCTCACATGCGTAATCCTGTTAACTCAGTTTTATAAGTAGAACCAGCAGATCTGATTTTTTTTTTTAAATTGTTTTCCTATTGCTTAATTATTTTAGAGTTTTTTCCTTGGAATAAAATTATTGTACTATATAGAGCAAACAATAACTCTTCCACTCCCCCACTTTCCAGCTTGGTGTCTGAAAATCAAGGTGTTTGCACCAATACAATTACAGCAGCAAAGAAAGATAGCCAGAATCTAGCAGCTAGTTTTACTGGTGTGTTAACAAGGAAGAAGAGAATTTAATGCGTGTTTGGTCATTTATATAGATTCTTCACTGTGGTTGGTCAGGTAGCTGTATGTTATGCAGAAGACCCAGTAAGAGCAATTCACAGCAGTAACATGTTTCCTTGTTACTACTCACCTGACTTCAAGAGATTTCTGATCCTCTGCTGTTGTTTCCACACTCAAAGTGTGCATTTGCATGAGTATCATAACTGTCATAAACTGCAACTCTGCTGTACAACACTACTCATTTGTTACTTAACAATAGCTGTTGCTGTAAATCGGTACAGGATGTTCCTGGCAATGCTTATTCTCACATTCTTACTTCAGTCCAGCTCTCTACCAAAGTAGCTTGTTTTCCACGTTCTGTCACTAGTCATTTGCACTTGTCCTTTGCAAGTTTGTATCTCTCTGAATTTTGTCCTTCTGGGAAATTGTCTTAACAAGTTGCACGCTTCTTGACCAGAATGTATTTTCCAGTCTCAGATTAAACCTTGATGTTTGCATTTACTTTATCCGTCTCTAGAATGTACCAGCATGTGTCTCTGAGGAACAAAAAGAAGGAGGAAAAAAAAAAAAAAGGTAGAGAAAGATCGTGTGTGTGTGTCTAAAAGCAAGGTTGAAATGTTCTTAAAGGATAAGGGGACTAAACAGTGAGAGAGAAGAATAATAAAAGAAAGGGAAAGTGGGCGAGGTTGATGCTGTTCTCTAATAGTTCTATCCCCTTAGCTGTCCCCCTGCAGTTCCATTCTCTAGAGATTAGTAATACCTGAGCTTAGTAATTTAAAATAATAATAATACCTTAGTAATACCTCTCTCTCCTCTCCTATATTTCTTCCTGGATTTCCTTGCTTTGTGAAGTAGTAAATAGGCTTGACTGCACTATTATCTTTACACTCTGTTTAAGCAAATAGACCACAGGTAAAAACTGTCATGTATTGTTTGTCTTTCATTGCTACAGCAAGTTTGCTACCACTGCCAAAAAAGGCATCACTACTGCTGATTTTAATCTCCTGTGTCAGTGGCCCATTTAATTATTTTTGATCAGTGCTGTATTTTCTCTTAAGCATTCAATGAGTGCCATCATCTTGTTTTTTTCAAAATTCAGCGAGCTTGAGTATCCTATGCAGTGATGCTCTTCCCTGCTACGCGGAAAAAGCTGTAGTTTGTCTTACAAATACAGTTGTAGAACAGAACTTAATTTAGACAGTGTTCAAGGAATCGCTGAGCTGTTCTGCTGGATAATCAATTTTTCAGTTGACTGGCAGCCTGGCCCCTATCAGCTCTCACAAAGGACTTTTGGTTTCTCTCAGAAATCTAAAGTACATTAGCAGAAAAAATAGCTATGTATTTCTAGATAGACTGGGTTTCATCAAAAGTTTGTTCATTGGAGATCTGCATTTAAATAAGAAAATAGGGTTTTTTAATTTTTTTTTTGGTAAGACAATAACATTTGAGCTATGAACACTGAATATAAATGTATGTTCAGGTGCTTTGTGAATTCTAGAAATTTTCTGAGTAACATGAAAAAAGAATAGTATGTCTCCAGAATATATTTAGTGGTCTGCACTGAAAGGTTATGAAGAAAAATGACTGGTAGTAAGAATGTAAAGGGAAGACAGAATAAAATGGGGAAGTTGGGACTTGTTCATCTGGAACAGTCTTAGCCATGTAGAAATGGTTTACAAGGGGGCAGAGGATGGTAGGTGTGGTGGCATACTCTTTTTGGAGTTCCCAGTTGTGTATTGATATTAGAGAGGTTTCTTTCTCCTGCTAGGTAAAACAAAGAATGCACATTTAGTATACCAGCTTTGTGATCTGAGCTAGATCTGTAGGTTTAGGCTTAGGATGTGGCAAAGTGGTTTTTATAATACTGGCATAAAAGACTTCTCTAAGCTCTATCTATGATGCTGTCCGTGCTGCCTTTTTTCTGAGATACCTTTCCAGCTTCCAATAGTCACTACTTCTGTACAACACATTCTATCTTTAGAGAAGTTATTAGCAGCCTAGACAACTACAGTATATAAAGAGGTCTCAGTCTGAAGGTGTTTGTGTATAAATGTTCTTACAGTATAACTATAATCATGTTTTCTGTGTGGCAGTAAGTGATATGGATGAAAGAATCTGGATAATCTCATGAAATTTTAGGTATTTTCTTGCTCATGGCAAAAGAATTGCTGTTCTGGACTTGATATTTTTATTTTTCCCCAGATACCCCATCACAAAGGGTGCAGTTTATTCTTGGAACAGAAGATGATGACGAGGAACACATTCCTCATGATCTCTTTACTGAGCTTGACGAAATTTGTTGGCGTGAAGGAGAGGATGCGGAATGGAGGGAGACAGCAAGGTGAGTGTTTTCATGAGTTTTAAAAAACTTATCTGTAGATATTGGTTGCTGGTGTACTGAGAAATGTTTTCAAAGCTGTGGCAAGCTCAGAAACAGATTTTGGATATAAAGCTTAAATAAAACCACAGTTTTAATCCTTAGACTGCTAGTATTACAACAGCATTTGTCGTTTCTAAAGCCAAATGTTTTCATGTGGACTTATGAAATATAGGTCAAAATAAATATCAAGGGAAAAAAATCAAAGTAAATATATTAATAAAAAAATACTGGTTTTATTCCTATTTTAGCTCATAATTTTAAGAAACTTTAAAACTTTGTATTCTGTTTGAATCCTCAAGAATGATAAAATTATTATTATAAAAAGATTAAAGCAAGGAATAAGATTACTTTTGGAACAATAAAACTTTTACATATTCGATCAATGAACAGTTGATTTTGAGACTGAGTATTCAATGTTGGATTATTTTGTCTCTGTGAATCAGCGTGAAAAGGCTGTTTAGATTGCATTTCTGCTGAAAAAATAATATTGGAAAATATTTTTTTTTATTTTTGCATACTAGTTTCTTGAGCACCTAAATGGGAGGTGACTTGCTTAGTTTCATTAAGACTTTACATTTCTCAGCAATCATTGCTTAATTTTTCATCTTAGAACTTTCTCTTCATCTGCTGGTATTTGTTGACAGTGTTCCTCAATGGTGCCCAGAAGTCTGTGGACCACATTTTTGGTGTCAGTAGTTTAAAAATTATGGAATTTTGGAAAGGATTTTGTGGGGAACTACATATGTGGGCTGTTTGGCATGAATGTAGCTGTTAGCTTTCCCTTTAATTTTACTGCAAATTCCTGTTTTCCCAGAGGGCCACAGAATTTTCTATGACCTTCCCCTCCCTCATCTGTCCATAGGAGGCATAGATGCTAAATATAGATCTTTACATGTAGGAAATTCTCATATGGGGATTGTGCTGCAAAATGAATGTAGTAGTGTTCCTAAATAATCTTATTAATATTCAGAGAGAGAAAAATCTAATCAAGTTAATCATCTGCAGTGTTCTTATACTGATTAGGAATATATAGAACCTCTTCTAGGAAGGTTATCAGTTTCTATTGTGAATAAAAATAAAAATCACTGTGGCTGATATTACTTTTAAGCAGGGAAATAGCAGCTTCTTCAACAAGAAAATATCCCTTTGCAAATCACCAAATTGTTTCTGAAAAATTACAACTATTTTTATCAATATAAGTACTTAATCAAGGCATAATTTGAAATAAATAGGTAAAATAAATTTCTATTTAGATTCATCTATCTGTATATACAGCCTTTCCAATTGTCATTTGGGAACTAATGAATCAAAAATGTTTAACAGAAACAAGATAGATTGTTGAAGGACAGGAAAAAACAGCAAAGAAAATGAAATTTTTTGAGTTTAGAAAATACAAGAATAAAATATAATAGCTAATAGTAAAAATTCCTTTAGCTTTAGAAGTTAAGATGAAAGCAAAGAAAGAAGGGCTGTCATGCAGAAAGAGCTGGTCAAGAGAAGTGATATTTTTCAATTTGGATCCAAAAATTTCAGACAGCATTTGACTTGGGGTGGCTGGCTGTTAGAAAAGGAGGAGGTGGCAGTGAAATGACCAAATAAAAAATGCAGTCAATAGGCAAAGTGCTTGATCTGTGCAAATAAGAGAGTGCAATAATTCCCGCCCTAGAAAGCTGAAAGAACGTGTGTTTCATGTGTGTGGTAAATCCCATCTTTCTGTGAATCTCTCAGGTGGGTTGTTGCTGTACTATAGCAGACATAGCAAAACTGTTCTAGAAAGGATAAAAATGATCAGAACAAACAGAGGCCTGATAGATTTCAGAGCTATGGAAGGCTTAGAACAATATTTGAAGAGTGAGTGTAGACTTGGAGCTAAGTGGAAAATCGGATAAAATGCAATACAGTGGTGTATCATGTCAGACTAACTTAATAATGCTATTTAATCAGGTAATTAATTTCTGTTTTTCTGACAAAGAAAAAACAGTGGATCTAATTTTTTTTCTTTTTAGTAAAGCATTTGATATTATATCACAGTGGGAATTTATTACTCTAAACTCTGCTGTAGTGTAAAAATTGTATTAGTGGGTAAGAAACTAATTGAAGAGGTACAGCAGGTCATGATGAAAGATTAAACTGTTAGTGTGAAAGGTAGTGACAACTAACTTCTGAAGAATTAGTCTTAGTAAATAGCTTTATTATTGAATCACGAAAAGTACTATTATAATAATGAAACTTGCTGATGGCAAGAAATTAGGAGGTATTGTTACTGTAGAAATAGATAAGCATATCGTACCCAAAGAACAAGGTGACTTTGAGTAGAGTAATAGAAATGGGATGGTGTTTAATATGCAAGTTCATTATACTTACAAACTGATACGATAGATCACTTTCAATACTGGTGGTTGATTCAGGACTTCAAAAACACTGATTTGATTAAAAGCATGATATGGAGAGGATACACCCTGAGTTTGTTGCTGTTCCATTATATGTTTTCCATCTGTGTGGAAAATGCCACTGGAAGTATTTGTAAATGTTCTTGTCTGGCTTTGGACCTAGTTCCACGTAGAATAATTTAAATGCAAACAATTAAGAGGACTACTCGGTCATTATTTGCATTTAAAGAGAGTGATGGCACTAGGTGGTTCTGTATTCATGTCACCAAGCTCTGCATGTGCTAAAGGGTTGGGTTGACTCTGATACAGTAAATCTTTGTGTTCTCAGTTTGATTGAAAGTGCATGCACAGTTCAGCCTTAAATTTTTTTAAAAGTTTTACACAGTTTGTACAAGATATATTTGAGACATTTTGTTCTTGGTTGATCAAAAGAGTAAAATATCAGAGGGAGTCATGGATTAAGATGTGACTGAAGCTTCTAAAGCTTGGTGTCCTTTAGGTAAATCTCCTCTATTCCTATTTCATTTGCTTGGAAGAGTAAGTCCTTTTCTAGGTGTTTTTTTTTTAGATGGTGTCTGCCTCCCTCCCAGCAGTTAGGAGGCTTCAAGGTTTGCCATTCTCCAGTTCCCATAATATTTCTCATGAGCAAAAGCATTCCTGCAGACTAATTAGTAGGAGCAAGAAAGTGCATTGCTGTTTACAGCCTATGCCATTCCAGGATCTGATTTAGGCTGTCCCATCCATGGAATTAATTAGGGAGCAGAATGGAAAAACGTAGTTTATATAATGAAAAAAATAATTATTTTTCCCCCATTAATTGATTTCAAGCCAGATGAAACGTGTACCTTTTAAAATCAACATTCAGTTTTATAATAATTTTGTATGTGGCTCAGCTATACAATTGTGTAGAGAATGCAAGATGTATAGTTTCTATTTTGAAAAAATATTTCCACTGAGTCTGTGGAGAAACACACTGAGGCAGGGTTTGTTTTATGCACACAACAGTATAGTTGCAAACTGCAACTAGTAGGAAAGCAATTCATGTTCAAATATACCCTAATATCCTCTTGTGGTCATGGCTGGAAAGTAGTACCTGATTTGTAGCAAGTTTTACCCAAACTGTTGGGATTCATATATCTGCTAATATGAAATGAAAATTTTGGCAGAATATCACTATGTTTCTGGAACAGAAACTCTGAAACTCTGTTCATAGTTTAGAAAGTAAACTGTTAATAGTGACTAGAAAATGCATGTACTGGGGAAAAAATATGAATATGAAGTGAAAATGCATCTCCCCTGGATCAAAGCTTTCTTCCAAAGAAACTAGGTCACAAAAAATGTAGGTTTGTCACCTCTTTTTTTCTGACATGCTTTGTTTACTTTGGTTCATTTTCTAATCAGCGTAGGTAGGCAAAAGCTCATGTGGAGATCCATACTGATTGCAAGATTACATTAATAACACTGACTCTCGAGCAGGTTGTGAGCACGTACCCCAGCTCTCTGCTGCAGATATAACAGACTATAAAATAAATACTGTTCAAATCACCTGCTTCATAGTGTGCACCAAAATGTGGTACTGAGTCTATAATGAGGCATGCACACTTTTATTGACTCCTGAAAAATGGATGGAGCTGACTTGTACACATGCACACACACGCATCTGAGTAGTATTTTTCCTATAGTAACACCTTGCTGAAACCTGTTGGCATATTTTGTTCCAGCAAGTATGCCATCAGAGGAACTGAACTGTATGATTGATACACCTGTGCTAGTCTTTACCAGTAAAAGAAAACCATATGAATGAAGCTGCTGCTCTGTGTGGTCAGACACAACTAAGATGGCTCCAAATAGATTCCAGGCACATGGGATACATGTGATACATGAGCTCGATATACAAATGGGGTTGGTGTGAAATTATGAAAGGCTTTTACTTACCAACAGTGTCAGTTTAAGGGGTTAAACTGCACAAGTAAATACATTATCATTTGTCTTTTTCTCTGAGCAACTGAAGAGAGTAAAAAATTGGCAAACTTGGGGTCCATGCTTGAATCTGGATTTCAAAGGCATTTCTATTCTTGAATCTGAATCTTCTACCTGAACTCAGAGCATTGTTGAAATGGTATTAGGATTTTTAAAAACACTTAAGCACTTAGAATTAAACAACTGTATAAGAGTAGAAATTTGTTTGTTTTATGTTTTCTGCTGCTGTTTCTGATTTGATATGTTAAATAAGGATTATTTGACATAACAGAGGAATATTTCTGAAAACATAAGAGGTGATAAACATGATTCTCCCTTGATAAGTAAACTCATGTAATGCCTATTAAAATAAAAATAGAAGTTTATTCCAAATGTAGAATTCTCTCAGTTGGGTATGGTTTATGTTTATGCACCAGCCTCTTTGCTCATTAAGTGACAGTATATGATAATGTGTTTAAACACATACGTTTTAGTAACAGTAGGAAATTGGATGCAACCCACAGAATTATACTATCCAAATTGATTGAAACTCAGGTGGAGATGATCACAATGGCAGGTATGATTATTTGAGCAGTAGCAATAGTTTCTTATGGATTTTTATTTTGTGTGTGAGCTTTGATATTTGATTGACACCGTAAACTCTAAGGCTGTTTCCATGATTTAGACTTTTCTTGTCCACATGTCCCTAATAAGTTATGAACTGTGGTTATGTGCCTGCCTCTGTCCAGTCACCTGTCTTAATGAAACTTCTAAGACCATAGTTGTCTTCTATCACAAATTTAAAATCTGTTTAGAACTGGTCAGTATATTCAAAGTAGGTAGTGCCATGGACAGACTGCAGCAGTATAATCAGATAAGTGATGCTGAAGAGTATTTATGCGAACAGCATGTAGTGACAGTATGAGATTTCTGATGATATTCTGTAAGAATCTATGCTTGGATCATTGGTTTAAGGATATATGTAGCTTGATTTTTAATCTCTTTTTGAATCAGCATAAAACAAGATGATAGTACATCAGAAATAATTGGGAATACCCAAGCACAAACCCTGCAATCTTGTAAAGCTTCTAAAGAGATTAGAAACACGCACAAAAATGGAGGTATGAGAAGGTAAAAATGTAGGTATGTTGCAGTCTTAGGAGGTAATAGTTTAAGCAGGAAAATTAATGCACCACGTTTGTGATGTTATGGCCACAAATAGGTCTTGCATATTTTTAGTTTGGAAACATGAGTGTGAGTGCCATTAAAGCTCGAAGCAGCCTCTTCGAGTTCAAGTGCAACTGTAAAATGAAAAAAAAGCTCCACATTTTTTCCCTTTTCATGCTTCTTGATAACTTTCCTGAGTTAGCTTTGAATTTGGTGGGCATAGGTTATGTTAATTTTGTGTTTGATGTCCATTTGGATATTGTTTTGAAAATATATTTGGGAAAACTCATTTGCCTATTCAAATTCATTTTCCTGGTTCAGCTATGTGGAAGCAAATTTTTGTGTGCTATGTTCTTGCTGCTTCTCTGGAAGAATGAAAAAGTACAGGAGATAGCCTGGCTGGGCTGGGAAGAGAACTTCCAGTGAAGGGAGTAGAGAACAGAAATCTGATGGAGAGGAAGGAGGTCTCATGGGCAAAGATGAGATATGGAAACGGACCAGGACAGAGGAAACAGAGGGAGAATTGTTTAAATGCAAAGAGGAGGAGAAGGCTAGGCACAGGAGACAGTAGACTTTGGAGGAGCTAAGGAATCGGGGGGGCAAATTGTGTATGTGAAAAATGGGAGAGTGATTAGGTGGTACAGTTAGAAGAAATGGAATGCATCAGGAAAAGATGATGGTGATGAGTGGGTCACTGAAGTGGTGGCTGCTTGCAGGGTGGCATCAGAAGGGGAAGAATCTGGTACACAGGGACCGGAAGGAGGAAAGTATCTAAAATATGTGTGTACAGGCATATTTTACAAATAAGAGCAGAGCTAAGCAGGTGGGCCAAGAGCAGAAGAGGACAGCTGTTTGCTGTGTTACTGAGCTGCGAGGCTTGGTAGAACTGGAAATTGCTTGGCTTTAGAGATCTTAAGGCTCTACGCTTCCATGCTGTCTGGAAATAAGCGTGAAGGTGCTGTCAAGGTGTGAGGCTCTGCTTGACTTCTCTGCTGCCTGGTCCATGCAATATAGCTGCATGCTGCTGAGTCAAGTGATGGAGGCTTGTTGTGTGCCTGCAGCTGTTCAAACCTTGCCAAGCTGGCAGGATGCATGGCTTCATGCAGCAACATCTGCGTATGCTTGAAAGACTTAATAACTTTAATGTAAAACACTTCTGCATATGTCACCAGACTTTTTTTTTGGTTTTTTAGTATTATTTTACTGTTTTTAATGTAATTTTTATCAGTGAACAATTAAAAAGTTGCACAAGAAAGTTCATCCGGTTGGCTAGTAACAAAAGACTTGGTCATCTCTGCCAGTTTCAAGTCTCCTTTAACTTTACTGAAGTCTCTCCAGATATACACTGAACCTGAGAACAGGCAAATGAGACTCAAAATAATGAGAGATACTTGATTAAGGCCTGTATGTTGGGGCTTGAAAGACTGTTCACAAGTTTTTACACATTACTTGTGTGTGCACGTATGCATCTGTGAGGTTTTTCGTTTTAATTGACTGAACTTTTAAATGAAAAATAGCCTAAATTTTGTGTAATGTTTTACTGCCTTTTTCAGTAGCTTAGTGTAGTTAAGTAACTAAAAACTTAAACTAGCAAAGTTAGTAACAGTGTGTTTTGTGAAAATATTATGGTGGTGATAATGGATGCAGATTCTGCATGTGTGAACATATCAGTATATTTACTTTAAATGAAAAATGTCTCTTCCCTGTTGTGTTTAGTTCAAAGTGACTACTAACTAGAGAAAGTTATCTCCTGTGTTCTTATTATATATAGCTTTTCTTTTTCTCTACCATAAATTCTTTTCTATCCTTTCCATCCTACTTGTTCTATATCTACAACTATTTGTTGAAATATCATTGTATGCCAAAGGATTACTCGGAGTTTATGTAAAGTACAATGATTACTTAATAAGTTTCTCTTTTCAACTCTGTGGTCAGAATTAATGTTAAAAAATAGTATAATACAGCATTATATGGGAAGAAGTGGGCAAGGGAAGTTTCTCATATTTCCTACAAAGAAAGATTAAAGTGAAATCCAAAGACATGTTTAACAGTGATCTTTCAATATCCATTAAGGTAATTTATTTTTTGTTTCTTATGCACAATGGAGTTATAAAATTAGTTGTTTTTATAGGTGGTTGAAGTTTGAAGAAGATGTAGAGGATGGTGGAGAGAGATGGAGCAAACCATACGTCGCCACACTGTCACTTCATAGCTTGTTTGAGCTGAGAAGCTGTATCCTGAATGGCACAGTTCTTTTGGACATGAGAGCCAACTCCATAGAAGAAATTGCAGGTATGTATTGATGTTGCGTTTATTAGTTATGAAAATTAATCATAAAAATCAAGTGCTTGCAAGTTTGCTTAGAAGAAAGCTATTGCATAATAATCACTTAAGTTTAGAAAATTATAGGAACTATTTTACTTAATGTATTAGAAAAGAATCTAATGTTTGACACAACTGATAAATATATATATATATATATATTTTATAGATTTTGCTATTTTCAGAATCGATTTTTAAGTAAAAGAGAAAATAATAATGGAGCAGAGAGGATGGTTTGGAAATATTTCATTAAAACTGGCATGTTCTCTGCTCCCGCTGTGACACTTCACATTGTGAATGATGTGTGTGTGAACTTCTACAAACTGAATCTACTGCAGACTATGCTAATTGCAGACAATCTAGCTTAAAAATACATTAAATTATAGGGAAGTATTCATCATAATTATGTAACATGAAAACAGACCAGTTTAAAAAACATGTCTCTGAGTCAAGAATGAAAACAGGAACAATAATATTAAGGGTAAATTTTTCAAAACTTCAAAGGTAATTTAATTTTAACTAAAGTATAGTTGCATTTTTTTCTAGTAAAGGTGTATCTGGCAGTTGCAATTCTAGAGAACAGCAGAAGCAGGAGGCAAGAGAGAACATAATGGATGAGTCTTGTCTCCCAAAAATATAAGTGAGATTGAGGCTGAATGCCATTTTCTGCATTCCTGGTTTCCCATAAAGGCTATAACTATTTACTGCAGGGGACTTTCTTTTTTTTTGTTGTTGGTGCAGTTGTTACTGTAATACAGTCCCTAACAACCTGCTTTATAGTACAGAACTGTAATGCACGGCCTCAAGGAGTCCTAAAACTACAAAAGTTACATGGTCATGCTAGAATCGTACAGTACAGTCTAGTATGCTTATTCCCTTCTCAAATAGGGCAGCTAATTTGAATTAGATTATTTGTAAATAAATTTGTTAGAAGATGAGAACTGAAGATAAAGTAAATTTTTCTGGTCTATGCAGACAGGGATGATGTATGTATCATAATATAACTATATTTACATTAGACTTTAAAACTCATCATTACAATGATAACACCCTGTCCAAGGACTCATGTGCCCTAGAGAGTTTCTAGTGCTGTGTACTTCTGTTGTTTAAAAATCTCTGTCCCTTCCAGCAGAGAGGAAACAGAGAAAAGAGCTATACTATTTTGTAATCTGGGGTCTCTAATTTTCTGTTTATCTACACTTAGTAAGAGCTAGTCTCATGCTCATGGTGGTTATTGGACTAATATCCTTGCATATCTTACATCTGCTTAAAAGTTTTACTTTGCTTCTACCTCACTATTTCACAACATTACTGAAAATGGTGCCGTTCTGTAAATCATATACTTGATATTTTATACAAATATTGTATTAGATTTTGTGATATTCTCCATATTGCAAATTTTGCCTG
This sequence comes from Falco cherrug, assembly GCF_023634085.1. Taxonomy (NCBI): domain Eukaryota; kingdom Metazoa; phylum Chordata; class Aves; order Falconiformes; family Falconidae; genus Falco; species Falco cherrug. Next base: position 24,504,614 of record NC_073704.1, on the reverse strand, counting down.
AAGATCAAACACGATGCAGAAGCTGTAAATTTGGGAAAATAGCACATGCATAGAGAAATGGTGCATGAGTAGTTGTTGAGGCCTTTTTGTTGCCTTGTCACAGATGCAAAGTAGCTTGTTAACAGGAAATGTAAAATACACTAATAGAGAAGTTTTGTTTAGGTAAAGGTACTAAAGACAGAGCAAGAAGTTTTTCTAACACTCAAGATTGTCAAGGAAACTGCTTTATGGGTGATATGCAAGCCTGTGTAAGGGCCAGATAAAATTTATTTTAATTATTTACCTTGTCAGGTAAGTGGGATACTGTTCAGTGGGCTACAGTTAACAGTGGAATTAAGATCGGCTCAGGCAGTGGTAGCTGCTTTTTGCGTTTACCTTTCCCAAATTGTGTATGTCAAATTGACGCAAGATATTATTAATCAAAATCTGCAGAAACTTGTGTGGGTTTCTCTGTGCTGAGATCTGATTATCTCATGAATCATGGTCTGAATCAGAGCTTCAAAATTTGTCTTGATAATGATAAAAGATAAACATGAAGAATAAAAATCAGCTGATTTGAAAGAACAAGACTGTTTATCAGTATGCTGCTTTTATTTAGTTTTAAAATAATCAAGGAGTACTTAGATCATCTGCTTGATGTTCTTTTATTGCTTTTTTGCTTAAATAGTACACTAGGATTTTAAAGCTTGAGCTTTACATATTTAATCCAGAAATCACTCAACTTCTTCCATAGTCAGCTAAGAGATCCCTTCCAGAATTGTTTTTATTTAAGTAGGTAAAAAAGTAAGGATTAACGCAATAAAAATAACTTCAGCTTTTTCCCCCTGTTTTTGGAAGATATTATATAGTGAAACCACAATGGATTTATGTTTATAATCTCTTAATCCTTAGTTAGTTGTAGTCTTTTTTTGTTGTTGTTGTTTGTTTAGGTAACGTGTCCAAAGATTTGACTGTACACAATACTAATTTTGTTTTGAAACTCATCACAGATGTAAGTTGTTCTTCTGTGGAGAATTTGATGAGTTACTGTAATGCTATTTTGAATCAGTCCTACTTTCAGGTTATCTTGATTTGTCGATTAGGAAAAATTGTTTTTTCTAAGAGGTGGCTTTAGGATGACTTTCACGAATTATTGGCATGTACCATTTTCACTTTAAAAAGTACCTTTTGTGGAAGATTTGGGTGTATTTCATTTGTATTTTGTATCCCTGCCTGAGAAGGTGATCTGACACATGGTAAGGTTTGCATGAGTCTTGCTTTGTCTGTTAGAGGATTTTTTTTTTTCCCACTCTGCAGATTCAATAAGCAATGAGGTAGGTGTTTTTTTTAAACAACTTTTGCAGCAGGTTCTTCTGGCAAGAGAGTAATTCTGTAAATTACCCATGTTTTGTGTCAGATTTCTTTGAAGACACCCGCCCGCCCCCCAAAATAAAGTTGATATTCCATTTGCTTTATTATTATTTATGTTGTAGTACTGCTGTGTTTGTCTTCCTCAATCGAATTCCTTTGGAATTTGTTACTCTAATACTACGTCTGTAATTTCTGCTCTCCAGTACTTAGAAAAATGTACAAAGAGTGTGGGACACATTAGGCAGTGCTGGGAGGGGGAAGGAGCAATAATAGTGGTGACAAGCATGCCACCAACACGTATGCTAGGTATGTTAGAATTTTGATAATTCCCAGTAAGACAGGCTTCTCTTTTTTTCCTTATAAACAACTGCTGGACCTGAAGATTAGACGGAACTTGCATCTCTCAGGAAATCCTTTCTTGTCTGTTCTACTTGGCTGCTATACACTGTCAGTAGTTACAGTCCTACTTACTGTGCTATACAATGCAAACATTGTTTTCACCTTGGAGTTGGTATGTATTCCAGTTGTATCTGACAGTCCTGACACTTTAGATTTTAAGGAAATGGTTGCTCTCACCTGTTGGCTTCAATTTTTTCAACATTTAACTCTCTTCTTCTGTTTCTTGCTAGCCATTCTCATACTTGACTAGTCCAGTGATCCAATGGTTACTTTTGGTTGTTCTTTTCAATGCTACTGTGTATACCACATGTAGGAGAATTTGCAAAAATAGATGATACCCTGTGGTCTTAAGTGGTACTCCTAAATTAGCTTTGGTCCTTGTACTTCTGATGCATAGTTTATTGCTATGGGTTATGTTTTTTAATGCAATCAAATTTTACTGCATTGCTATAACGCATCATATCTTTTGAGAACGAATAAATTGTGCACATGTACTTTCTTTCTACTTGCATTAACACTTTGTTACGGAGAAATGCGTGTGGTGTATTTGTTGGTAATGTTTTGCTATCTGGGCTATATTCCAATATCAAATGATATTTCTGTAAATGCAGTGCCAGTCTTTGTCTCCTTGAAAGAGGTATACTTAATCTTCGTTGCTAAATCAAGACAAAGAATTATGATTTGTTTTAGTCGAGGCTTTTAATCCATAAGCACTTATTCACTAAGGCATTAAACTCTTAGCACGTAGCCCTTGAAAATTTCTTTTATTGAAGTCAGTGTTTTAAGACCTTACTGGGCTTGTGGTAAAACCTGCAGATGAAAAACATCTTTTATACTGTTTGCATGGCTTTCAGAACATTTTGTATTTAATCCCTGGAAACTCTGATAATTCTGCATAAAAATACTTTGCCACCAGAGATGTGGTGAGAATTTTTAAATCATCCTGTCTTCCAGCATGTCCATTCTTTATTAGATTCTTTTTGATTCCAGCTGTCTTATTAAAAAGTGACTTGATCTGCAAGACTGTAAATTTCTTTGGACAAGCACCCAATTTTCTTTGTTGATAAAGAGCTTATTCATACCTATGATGCTGAATTTGCAGACAATATCTTACTGTAATAGAGACTTCCAAGATGAATTTCTAACATTGTCATCATGCAGAGAAACAGCATGTTTATTCCTGAAGTTTCTCAAATTGTTTTTAAATTCTGTAAGATGGATTTTACATTTCCCTTGAAAAGAGCTCAGTTTGGCTGCTGAACTTTATCCTGTTTAAAAATGCATTTTTTTGTTAAACATATTTTAGGGGGTGTTATTACTATTTTTACTGTGTGACATTCTTTTTTCATGTATCTTTGCAGTTGTTCCTATATCAGTAAGTTAGCAGTCCATGCACAAGGAATTCCTTTGAACGTTTAATGTAATAATATTTTATCGATCACTTCTATATAGAACATATGCTAAAAGGAAGTCTGAAAAATCTATGTAATCAAAACAATTTATTTTGGAACTTGCCTCTTGAGGAGGTATTTGCCAGAATCTGGCTGCACCATTAGAGAGCAGCTTCACTGTGTTGTTCAAGTTGGCAGAGGAAAATATTCTCTTTTGATATTTTCATTTAGTTCCTTTGAAACCATGTAGATTCTCAGATTACCATCTGGTTTTTTGATTGTAACGACTGAAGGAACTCAAAAGGTTCTTCTACTTAACATATGATGCCATTTTCTGCTGTTTGGTTCAAAAACTGTTCAGTCCAGCCTTTAATGGCAATACTTTCTTTACAACATGAATCACAGATCTCGCATTTTCTCATAGCTGTGCAGAGTGTGCTCTGCACACATGTCAAACCTTGTCAGATACAAACTGTGGCCTGTGTTGCACAGTGGTGCTTTGGCGACTTGCCCATGTTTGAAATATTAAACAGTCCCGTTTATTTTAAATAGCTTAAATGTAATAATGGTTTATTTTTTAAATGAAATTTTACATATTCCCATGCTTTCCAATCCAGCGATCTGACATTTTTTTTTTTCCCAAGCAGTCTTTCGTATGTTCCTCACGATCGAATTTTCAATCTGTGTAACAGCTTAATCTTGTGATTGAGGTCACTGGACTCTGTGCTGAACAACTCAGGGTATTACATCCCAAGTGTGCAATTTTATTGATTTCGGTAATATCATGTTAAGCTTTCATTCTGAACAAGTGTTTTGCCTTGGTTTGTTTTAAGCTATGTTACTCCATAGTAATGATATATTTAAGTTGTCTTCAGTTTAGATTTTACTTCACTGGAGCCTTTTGCTTCAACTGTGATGCTGTGACTCTCACATTGTGCTATGTTTATGGTAAATTTAACATTTATTACAAACGCTGTAACAAAGCATGGGAATGCTTGTGAGCAATCTGCTTCTCTGTTTGACCCCTACACCTGTCTTTTTTTCAGCTTTCACCTTCTCACCCAGGTTTTTGCGTGCATTTGCTTTATTTACAACTTACCATGCGGTCATTACTTCTACAGAGAAATCTCTATCAGGTTTTGTTCCTTTGTGGGTAAACTGTAAATCTCATACCAGCTTCTAAGTAGCACAGCATTTTTTTGTTTGTTTTGTATTTTTCCATGTTTACTACAAACCTGGGAGTTTTTTAGATTGCACAAGTCAATCTCCACTTTCATTTTGTGTGTAAAGACAGAACCAATGTCACTCATGGCTCTTCTTGTGTTTAGAGATGCAAAATGTATTTTTTTATGAGGTCCCCATTTTTCTTTTGGTAGCATCCACTGTGGCAGGCTAGCGTAGCTTGGTCTTAAAACTGTACTTGCTCTCTGAGCTGTGAGCTGGGAATTTTAGCCTGTGTCTTTACTATTTACAGTTTTGTGAAATGCTTGCTCTTGTTCTTCAGTAAAATTGCATGCTGTTACTTTAAAAAGCAGACATTTTTCACTCTCCATCTTTCCTTTTCAGGTAATTAATCTGAGAAGTTGAACAAAATAATTTCAGGTAGAGCTGGAAATAGAATCTGTCTCAGTGCAATGGAATGCTCTGCCTCCTTGGATGAGCGGGCTAAATCTGCTGGTTTAGATAGCTTGTTTATAATCACCATTGTAAACACTGTAAATGGGTTTCGGTTCACAAATGCAGCTCAAGAATCCTAATTTGTTAGTTTTCTGTTGCTCCTAGTGCCTAACTCACTTGGGAAGTATATATTCAAGTTCCTATTAGAGACAGGTTAAGATAAAAGACAGCATTTCAACTGAATGTCTTCCATAAAACACTGCTTTAGGATCGCTTGTGTTTACTTCTGCCCTGTCTTTAAGGGAAAGAAAACATCCACAAACCAAACAAACCGTACCTTTTAAATTAGGTTTTGTAGTCAGCTGTCACTGCAATCGTGACGCACACGAAAGCCCATGTGTTCTATTTTTTGTCATTAATCTCTCATTTTGTCCTGCAGTTGCACAGTTATAAAATTGGAAAGACTGAGAGGTGTACCTACCGGCAACTTTGCTGGTATATACTGAGTTCAGCTTGTTCTGCTGTAAGCTGTCTGTGCCAACCTATATCAGGAAAATATGAGCCCAACAATTCAAACCTTGTATTTCATTTGGGACTCAGCTAAAAAAAACAAAACAAATGAAAACCCACCCCCTACCCCCAACCACAAAAAGCCCAAAACCTCTGGATCTTGTTTCTTTACTCACCACTGCAAAAGTCAGTCCCACTTTAGCCTGTTTACCTGTTAGTAATTTCTTTTCAGATTTCACAGGTATTTTGGTGCAAATGCAGTGTATGTTCTGTATATTTATTCTATGTTTCACCTGGGAGCTTCATGTAGTCTTGCATATGAGGTGTTGGGCACACTGTGAACCTGGAGCAATGGGCAATGAGCTCTGGCCATGCTTGGTTGTCTCTTTACGTTTTATGTAAATGATGTAACTGAATCTGAATGGAGAAAACATTCTTTATACGATATGAAACTCAGGTTTCTTTGAATCTTTTTAAACAACCAGGGCAGGAAGAATGTCTGCCTTTAACAGCTTGAAAAAATGATTTCATGGTTCCAGTATCAATCAAGACTCCTTACTGAAGAAACATCCTACTTCAGTCTTCTGATGTCAGCAGAAATTACATGGTGTGAGCAATTAATAGAATGAGTAACACTATGCTGGTGGATTTTCCACACATTGCATCTTGCTGCAAGCTTCGTAAGGTTGCGAAGCATCCTTGAAAAATTTAATGGTAGACTGTGCCTTTATCTAGAAGGGGGGTCTGTAGAATTTGAAAGGTCATTCAAGAGGAAAATTCTTTAGAGCAAACAAACAAAAACCCCACCCCCAAACCTTTGCTGCTGAGCATAGAAACCTTGAAGAATCTCTGCTGTTACACAGGAGTGTAGCTAAGTTATAGTGCTGTGAAGTTTCAGGTCTGTATTCTTTACTTTGTTTTGTCATATGGAGTTTGGAGAAATGGCTGTGCACTGTAGATACAAAAGTGAAAAACAGGGCTTTGAAAAGTATGTGCAGCTTCAGCTGGTGGAAGCATGTAGGATCTTCTCACAGGATTAACAAAATAGAATCTGTTTTGAAAATGAGATGTTTAAAATGCTCCTGTTTGCCATTTACTTCTGGACTTTAACCATGTTGCTCTTGCTCTCAAGCTTATCTTTGCAATCAAGAGTGTTATCACTGACATTCCAGAGACCTGGGCTTTTAAAAGATATGTTGAAAAACTTGGGAAGAAACAGCAGTGGAATCCCATAATGATAGGTGCTGATAGAGGCAGTCTTTCTTACTACTATTCAAATCTGTTCAGGTCTTGAAAAAGCTGTCAAAATACAGCAATCTGGCAGTAATTTGACTGTATTTACAGATGCTACTGCAAGTGGGTCTGTATTGAAGGAATGACTACTGGAGGGTAGTATCAAGGCAAGAAAACACGTCTTCACTCTTTCCAAATGTGAATGCATCTTCCCATTTTACATGTGGCAGAGGTGCTCCAGTAAAGGGGAAGTTGTTATAAAAAAAGAAAACTCAAGGTAAGCCACTTTCTTCTCAGTTTGGCAGGAAATAAAAATTGTTAGTCATCACACTGGCACTAATTCTATGGATTGTGTGACTGTTAATAAGTCTAGCAAGGAAGAGGATAAGGATCTAATTTTCTTTTTCCTGGCATTTTCTCTCCTCAAGTGGATCATCTTAAATATTGGTATCATCCTCAGCAGTTAATATATTTTAATATTTAATATGGAAAATACTGTAATTCCAGGAATGACACCATACAAGTGGAGTTTCTGTAAAGCAAGAGATCTGTAAAGCAAGGTGATGACCACAACCCTAAATTTGCCTGTTCTAAAGGAGTCCTTTTTTTTCAGCTCTTCCTTTTGATTTCTGTCTTAGAGCAATTCAAAGAAGGTAATCTTTGATTTTGCATCTACTATAATTTGTCTTTTGGTTAGCAGAATTAAAAAGGAGGGGAGAGAGGATCATTTCAATTGTGCTTTAGCACATATGCCCTAAGATATATTTCTTTGAAGATCCCAAGTCATGTTACAGAATGTACTGGCCTGTTCTGGGAACTGTGACATGCAAATTCATGTGCTAAGGGTATCTAAAAGGAAGATAGTCTTATCCTCAAGGTAGAGGCAGTTCCTCAAAAGGCGGTAGAGTTGAACAGGAAAATGAATATTTTTCTTGAAGCTGGAGCTTTCTTTTCTTTTCCTCATGTATTGAAAATTCTTGGCACCTTCTGAAAAAAATCTGCTGAAGACTTTCTCTTGAACTTGTATTACATCCTCTTTTGCCCTTCTGCCACTCATCTTGCTGCTATAACTTTCCATCTCTTCCATTAGTCTCTAGAAACAAACTGTGTTTGTCTAGACTGGGAGTGCAGAGATAACTGACCTGGTGGTGTTTGAGTTAACCCTAGAGTTAAAAGTTCCCTTCACAGTCAGGTGAAGCATCCCAAAGGCAAGTTTTATTAATTTAGGTACACCAGCAGGCAGTATTACTCTTTGGTACGAGCTGTTCAGTCAACGCTGTTGTTAACACTGCGCAGAATGTAGTTGCTGGAGAGGGTCAAAGGCAACGTTGAAAACCTCTGCATCACTATTCGTTGCAAGATGCAGATACACCTTTCATGCTTGCATCTGTTGGCAGCTGCATTTACCTGTGTATCTAGCCTTGTCTTTTTGTGTGTGTGTGTCATCACAGGGATTTAGATTTGTTGCTAGGCTCTTCACAGCAAGTGAAATGTGCAGGTCATTTGTTGTTACCAACTATGTATATGATACATTGGATTGTTATGTGGATATTGAGAACTTCGGAAAAACTGTTGTGTTTTTTAAAGATATATAGAGTGCACAGCTGACGGTGAGCAATTAAACTCTGCTTTTAACCAACATAATTATTTAAGGCCTTTTATTATGTCTCTTCTTTTCTCTTGCTCTTGGCAATTATCAAGACCTGAAAAATTATGTCTTTACTGATGATGCAGCTGCTTTGTATTTTTTCTGCTCTGCTTGCCTTTCCACTGAGTTTGCTGGCAGATAGGAATCTGACTCCAGCACAGAATCATGAGCTGTCTGAATTTTCAGTACAAGGAGTTATTGACTCAGCTTATTAACTCACTATTTTTGTGCAGTACAGTTTCTTCCAATAGATATACAAGGACAGTGTGTACTTCAATGCTTTTTTCCCCCTTCCTTTTTCTGTTAAGCATTATTACCGTTGCTAGCAGGATTTCCCAAAATAATAATTTAAAAAAGCCCACAAAATTGTCAACAGTTCTTTCCCATTTGAAATAAACAATGCATGTATTTGTAAATAGTTTTGAATATGAATATTTTCTGCCAGTGGACTGAAAAAATGGTTGTAATTTCTTAGCAGGGGGATCAGTTTCACTCACACCTCCATGTAATGATTCTCTTGAAGAACATGTACATCCAGCAGTAGAATGAGATCCTATTAAGTATTTGCAAATAATGAGGCAAATTTTCCTGTATTGTATTATCTCAAATTTCTTTATATTGTATTGAAAGTATTGTAATTATAGTTACAAAAAATAAAGAGCTAGACTGTGATCTCCTGTGGTAAGTATATAGGGAGTAAAAAAATTGTTTCCTTACAACATGCCAGTCCTTTGTAGCAAATAGGGTAGGAGTTATTTGGGAAAAAAAAAAAAAGACATTTTATACACATCGTAATCCTGGGTTTAAATGCTTTATGTATGGGGAGTGCATAGGGACTGACTTCAGAATTACATAGGTCACCTTAATTTGGGAACTGCGTATCTTTTGAGGGGTTGGCTTTTTTTACATTAACATCCTTTTTGATTTTTCCCCCCCCCTGAGACTGAAAAACTTACCATTTGTTTCTGTAGTGTTAAAGAAACTGATGACTTTCATTTGTAATCCTGTAGGGAACTAATTCTTATTATTGCAATTTAAAAAATAAAAAAACTTCCTCTTTCCTCTCTTTTATTATGTTTATATTTTCAGATATGATTCTGGACCAACAGGTGGGTTCTGGGCAGCTCAGTGAGGATGTTCGTCACAGAGTGCATGAGGCATTGCTGAAACAGCATCACCATCAGAACCAAAAGAAGCTGAGCAACAGGATCCCAATTGTAAGATCCTTTGCTGATATTGGAAAGAAGCAGTCTGAGCCCCATTCCATGGATAAAAATGGTAATGCATCGCTTTATTTTGCGTTTTGAGCTTTCAGTAACATCTGCCTGTTCAGTATTGCATGTTCTTTGTACCCACAGCTTGAACTGAATGTGATGCTGCTCTAAAAAGCTACTGTGTAAAAGTGGTACCTTTTACATGAGAGTGTTTCCTCTTCTGCATTCAATAACACACCAGTTTAAATTTGAAATTCAGGCATCCTGCACAATTCAGGACTATGCAGGGTATTCAAAGGAACTGGCTCAGATGTTGGAAGCAGGCTAGCTGTGTTAGTGTGCCATTCTGTCCTGGGTAAGCGGCGTGGCACATTATCCCTGGTGCAGTACAGCTCAAATACACTTGGGGTGCTTCAGGCACTCTCTGTGATCCTTCATACTGAACTTGTGCATTTTTGCACAGTGTTACTCTGCACTGTGGACACGCTCCATTAGTGCCGGAAATATCATAAGACTATTTCTGACTTCAGTTGACTATCCAGGGCCCATTTAGTTAAAATGTAATGGATTGTTGGAATAGTTTCTAAGTCTATGACAGTGCATGCATTAGCTAGTGTTCAACTGGTGCTTCAGATTTCGTAGTTGAGTTTGAGGGGCTGGAAAATGAGAAACAGATTTTCAAGATGACACTATTGGAGAGATGCTGCAAGAACTGTACCTTGTTCTTTCAGAAAACCGCTTTTTGGAAAATTGTGTTCATGAAAAAGAGAGAGCATGTTTGCAGTGGTTGGCTTAACTTTTTTTCTTTCTTGCTTTTACAGAAAGTCTTTCTAAGCTGTACTGTTGTTATAGGTTAATCATAATGAAAGATAATTTCTTATTGCCCCTTCCTTATTTACATAAACACAGGCCTGTGTTATGAAACATGTAGCCAAATTTTACAAATATTTACAGTTGATTCACTAGAATTATACATTGCAGAATTACTGAGCCTCTGTATCCACTATCATCACAATACCCACAACATTTCTGTGTGAACACCATTGGACTATAGTGACTCTTATTCCAGAAGTCACCTTAGCTTACGTGAAATCTCTCTCCCATCTGCTGTCCCTGGTTCAGGGCCCTACTGAGCTCCCCTGTCACCCTGGGAAGTGGACACCGAGGAAACGGCTGTAGGACAGGGAAGGTACAGGGTGCAGTGCTGTGAGGCATAGGGCAGAAGGGGAAAGAGTAGCAGGGCAGCTGATCTGGAAAGATGGGGCTGTTAGTATAAAGCTTAACTTTGATTTCAAGGAAGGACCTTTTGTTTGAATCATTGCCATATAATGTTTTAATAAGTACTTTTAAATCTAGCCACTTCCCTGGGGAAGAGACTCAGACCTAAAAGGCAGCATATAATTTCTTCTGAAGAGCATATTAAATAGAAACATATTAATTATACTAAAACATAATTTAAAATAATATTTATGAAGGTGTTTGTGATTATGCATATGGATGCACATGAGTAAAATAAGTAGGATGACTGTCCATCCTTTTTAAGGCAACTTTCCTGTTGATTTATGCAACTCTTGCTGATGACTTTAAACACATATTCAGGAGACACTTAAGAAAGTTAATGTTATAATGTTCCTGTTCCTCAGTTTCCACAGGATGCAAGATTGCAGCTTTTGCTTTTGCATCAGCTTTTTTACACTAGATCTTGTATAACAAATAAGCAGTAGGTCTGCTTAAAAAGACACCTCAGGGTAAGCTGTGAATGTATCATAAGCTCAATTTCAGTAACTTTCTGTCTGTTAGTGGAACTGATGCAGTAACTTGCACCAGAAACATCTCACTTCTGCCTAAGTTTCTTCTAAGAACCTTCATATGTCTAAATCCCCCAAAGAGAAATTCTGGTCAGGACACCATCTAAGTCCATATTAAACACACTCATTTCATGTGCCCAGTGGTTAAGTGATTCTGTAAGTAGGGAATCACATTCTTAAAGGTTTTCATTTGTCTGTGCTTATTGATGCCTCTGAGCACTGTAACCCCTGGTTAAAAAACCCACTTAGTCACTTTTACTATGTTTAGATTAAGTTAAATGCACCATAAACAATACAATTCTCTATAATTTTAAGAACATTTATGTGAAGGTAAATCATCTTTTTATCTAAATTACTGTGAAGAGTTCAAACCCCAGTCTTTTTGGACACAGATGTCTTTTAGAAGCATTGCTCTTCTACTTGCATCCTTTAAGCCCTAACGCATGTTTGGCAATCTCCTGCATTGACCTCTTCAAAAAAGATGATGGCCCTGTGATAAAAAAAAAAAAAGAGGAACTGGTTTATTTAAAGTTTCTCTTACTATCCATTACCCTGTTACATTATAAAGTCTGAATCCTTATTGCCTGAATTATACTAAAATTAGTATTAGATTTAGAAGAGGGGAAATTCAGTCTAAGGTTTTGGTTCTAAAAGGATTCACAATTTTTTCCCTTTTCAAGACAACAGCAAATAAGCGGCTCGTGGGCTTCAGTGGCTATTGCCCCAATACTCCAGGATTACAGGCGTTAGGGAAGAGGTGATTCTGGAGAGCTGCCTAATTTTAGGCACACTGACTGCTGCCTCTTCTGGCATACTTTTAGTCATTTCTTTACCCTGGGCAACTTGCCATAGTATGTGGTGTGTAAATTATGCAGGAATCTACACTGAAATGCTCAGCTTTTAGGAACTCTGCTGTCCTTAGAAGCTTGACCAGGGGTGGCAGCAAGGTTTCTGGTTGTTTTCTTCTGCTGTTGCCTCATGACCCAAATGCTAGAGTTCAGCTACAGTGTTATGCTCACTGCAGCTGCCATGGAGCTTTTGTACAAGCTTCTCATAATACAAAAATGAGTTGTTAAAATACAACTTTGGATTAGATGAAAGCAAAAGAAAAATCAGCTACATGTGTATGAAAGAAAGCAAAATTGAGGGATGTGAACACCTTATATTATTGTCCAGAGTGTGTTGTGAGACATATCTTTGTTTCCTGAGGACAAACTGGTAAAATGCAATCAAGGCATCACTTTAGTCTGCTTATTCCTATTTGTGCACAAACACAGTGTAGAAGCATTAATATCTCTCTTTTTAATACAAAAAATGTATTAAAGTAGTAAAATATTTTATTATTGCTTTCATTTTTTGGGTAAGAAGCTTAATTCCTAGAAGACTGCAGGGAGAAAACCAGTTCCTCTCAGGGTCAGAGATCAGAGTTTTCAGGAACAGCAAGGGCCAAGAGCTTTAGAAAGGCCATTTATTTGTTCCTGTTGAAATGAGGTAGGGGAACTTGGACACTTTTTCTGCACAAAAGGAAATTCTCAGTTTGGTTGAATTTGGGTTTAGTGTAGACGGTTTAACTGATAACACTCTTTAGCAGTCTGCAGTTTGTAAAATAGGTGGTTGAGAGCCGTAAGTCTTTGCCATCTGGGTTACGTGTACGGCTGTCTGTAAAACCACTTCTTTGTCCAAGTTCTTGACTATGCTATCTTATCAATGTATCAGTTTTCAGATACTCGGGAGCAAAGGCTGAAAATGAAGACATAAACTTAAATTCAATATATGGCTGTGCTGCTGACAGACCACTGTGATATCTTTGCTGGAAGATAGTTGTACATATGTTTTCCCTCAATTTTTTCTTTGTTTAAGAGCCTGTCAGACCATCTAATTAATTTGCTTTGTATTTAGTAGTATTATCTTTTGTTTACAATGGCTTTTCTTCACATCCTCTGCGGGGCTAAGATGTCAGGGTGCTATGGATTTACCATGCATTTTTAATGCTGCCATGCTGTGTTTAACTTTCACTTTTCATTAGGCATCAAAACTGTGAGAATTAAAAGCCTGCTTTTGATGTTCCAATAAAAACCGACAGTCAAATTTGGCATAAGAGCAGGAAAAAATGATTATTTTTTTTTTAAAGTCTAATTTGATATTGAATACCCAAAATACAGAGTGGCAAGTAATTTTAGCATAAATACTGTAAAAGGCAGGTAGAAATAAGAATCTTTGTTATTAGTAAATCATCCTGAGAAAGTTTGGTTTGTAAAGCAATTTAACTTCTTTTTGTTGAGATGAGTAGGTTTTTCACTCTGATACCAGAGAGCTGTGTTGGTAAATTCCTCTAACATGGTCTAAAGACCCCAAGACAATTGCAAATATACAATACCTTTCTGTTGTTATAGAAATGCTAAAATAATTTCATAAGCATGTCCCCTTTTTATAAAGGGTTCTGCAATTCAGAATTTAAATGTGCGTGGCATGGAGAAGTAGCTGATTTGACAAAAATGTAGTTAGGAATAGAAGTTCTTGTCATGTAAACATTTTAGGTTTTTTTGACTAGCTGTTTCACTTTTAGTCTAGACTTCAGAGTACGTGTGTGTGTGTATCTATCTATGTCTGTGTGTGTGTATCTGTAATGAGACCTAACAGACCTTCTGCTGATTAAAATCAAAGAGGAGAGAACTAGGGGGAGAGGAGTGCGACTTGTAAATTGTATTTCCATGCACCTTGCTGAAGCGTTTTTAATCCATAACATGATCTTGTGTCTGTTTTCTGTTCCATACATATGCTATTTATAACTGCTTCTTCTCCCTTGATGCCAGAGCAGACATAGTATTAGTGTAAAAAATTGCATTACACCACACATCATGTCTGATTTTGAAAAATTCTGAAATTCCAAGGAGAGGTTTATCAATATGTGAAAGAGCTTTGAGAAAGGAACAACATATTAAATTTGACATCTTCAGAGTTAACAGCATGAGCTGCTGGAGAAGTTCATTTTGACATGTTATTTCTCAAGCCTTTTCCCAGTTACTTTTGTTAGCATGATGGGCTGGTTTGGACGACTTCATGGGTTTATGGCAGTTTGAGCACAAGTGAAGGTGTTTGAGACTATGCTTGAGTGTCTAATTTAGGACAGTCTGCTTTAGTATCCCATTAAGTCTAAATTACCACTTATGTGAAGGTGTTTGTTACTTTCCTTAGTTTTGCAATCTCTCTTAAACATCAGTTCAAACATTTATGCCGTAACTCAGAGCTAGTTTACAGCTTGTGAAACTGATGTCAATACTACCACGTGGAGAAAGACGGACATCACTTGGAGCCACATGAAAAGGGTAGAAAGCATTCCTGGGTATGTGACCGTGTTCCTTCATTTTGGGAATAAGTCACAATGAATGCCATGTATATACCCAAGTATTCTGGCAGTATTGGGTCTGGATTGGGTAGATTACTCCAGCTTTCCTTGAAGAGAAGGCAAACTCAAAGATAATTAATTCTAGCTTAAATTAGCTAATGCTCTATTTCTTGTTTTATATTCTTCTCAAATGTATATCTTTTAATCAATTTGTATTATCCACAGGTTTTTATATTACTAAAATATGACTTGTATTTACAAACATTTTCATCTGATATTTTTTCTTTATCCACGTTTCCTTGTACCCATGATAAAATGTGTAATCTATATGTATAAAACTGTATCATTCATCTTTGTATTTCTTTATTTTGCTCTGTCTTTGTTGTGTCTGTCTCTAACAGGCTCATCTCATCTCTGTATCTTCCTCATCTCCTATCCTTTGGGTTCTGTAAACTCCCTGAAGGTTCAGAGGTAGTATAAATACCTATTCTTGCTTGGGCTTCAGATCATTTCAAATGTACACCCATGTCTTCATCTCAGTTTCTTGACAGCATGCAACTCCTTGCTATAGTGATTTAAAAAATACCTCAGGCCTTTGTCAGCAGCTACGGCACACTTAAGAGAAGATTGTGTGGAATGCTGTTGTTTTGGGGGAAAAAGATGTGCCATTTCCTCATAAGTTCATTTTCTTAACATCAATTTGTAAAACTGCAAATCATAGCATTTTAGTTAAAACTGCATGACTTCATGTGAATTATGCTTGAGATTCAGGCCTAGCATTGGAAAAACAAATAAAGTGACTTCCTCATCCTCTGAAATGTATGTATCATTAGCAAGCATCAAATCTGCTTGTACTTATGCAGGTACAATGGGAATGTCATGCTTCTCCACTGATTTAAAATGTTATCAAGAGGCCTAAACATACATATACAATACAGCCTGCAAAGATGGTATCACTGCTCTGTTATATTAGAATTTTAATATATATATTTAGGAAAACTTACTGTTCAATCCTGAATTTTTGATCTGAACAGTGTGTTCATTTAGATTTGGAAAATTGGTGAGTAGTTGCAGTGAAAAGCCTCATGATCGGTATAGCTGGCTTGCAAATCAGAATTTTTTTTGAATGGGAAGAAATCTATATGGCCTAGGAAAATAAGCAATTTCTTTTCTGATGCAGTTTCCTTTGACGTGTCATTTGCATCGTTTGTTTTGTGATTTGTATCTGAACACATTGTTCTTGGTTTCTGTCATTGGCATTCTAGAGAACTCTTGGTTTTTGATTAATAAATACACAGTAAAATGTCTTGGGCTTTGAATTTTAGGGAGTAAGTATGTTGTGTATGACATTAATTTACTGGGATTATTATTATTATTTTTAATTTAGCAGGACTAATAGTCTCAAAATGCTGAGCTTTATCTGCAAATGCAAACTTCTGTTAGTGTAACAAATATGGACCTTATTTTGATGGATTTTGATTTTTGAGTGGCTTGGCTTTGCATGACATTTTTGTGTGAATTCTTGCTCTATTCAAAGCTCTGGCAATTTTGCATTATCTGAAAAAAATCCCATTCATTTTTTATGTACACCAATTTAAAATATAATTTTAAAACTGCTGATATTGGCTTTTAATACATAGATAAACCTTGGCACCCATTTGAATATGGTTTTATCTGTTCGTTATTAAGTTCCTTTGTATGTAGGCTAAATATTTCAATGATACCATGTTATGCATTTGTTTGACTGATACTTTAAAAAATCTGAATGGCATTCTGATGAATTCTCAAAGAATGCATCTTTTCAGGTGCTTTATGTAGATGGTCTGCAGGATAATTAAAGGCCTTGAAACATCAGATTTATAAGGATTCAAAACCGTACACTGCATTCAAAAAATAAAATACTATATTTAACGATACAAAAATAATCATTTTGCTTGAGAGATCTGAAATGGAACTGTCAAGGGCAGGGCATGGAAGAGCTGAATAAATGGCAAGGCTATTGCTGCTCTTATTCTCTCTTATAGGGATTTCACTATTCTTACCATCCTAAACCCAATATTGCCAACTCAAAGTAGTAATAAACAATTGCAAGTGTTTTTCTCAGAGCAGATGTTTAAAACCTGGCTAGGGTTTGGTGTTAGTTTGGTGTGGGGTTTTTCCCGTACTTCTAGTCCCTCTCCTCTTTTTTTACATGATGCTTTGAAGGCTCCCATATGATAAAGATTTTTTTTTTTTAAATAAATAGCAACAATATATAATATATATACGTATATTTATATATTTAATAAATAAAATATATTTAAAAAAAGGAAAAAAATTGAGTTTAGTGTACCTGTATTCCAGGCACAGTTTGATACAGTGGTGAGTGCTGATGCTTTGGTGGAAATCAAAGAGGAAATGCTTATGTTTGTTTGTTTGTTTTAGTCTGGGTATGAAGTGACAGCTCCTCTCTTCATTCGTATAGCTCTTTAAGTGATTGCTGCTTCATGGGACTATCATGGTGCCAATAACTGTGTCCTTCATTCAGAGAAAACAATCAGCTGCTGAAATGATAAGTGGCTTGGGGATAAAGCACATGTATAGTTGCCAACGTGCTTTAGCAGACTGAATATTTTTAATGATGTTAGAACACCAGTGTAGTATAGTGACACCAGTGTTCACTAGGTTGCTATGGGTATGCTTTTGGTCCTATTAGGAATTGCTCATGTGCTTAACAGTATTCACCCCAAAGAAATTTCCTTTAAATCAACATGAAATTATACTGAAAATGAAATTAATTTATGAATTTTTGCAGCTTCATAGCTCAGAAGTATAGGAAGCTACCAAATATAAAGATAACCATGTAGCTTTGCAGTCCTGCTCCTAGGGAGAAAGCCACCATAGCACTGCATCTACCTACTATCTATTGCAAAAACCACAGGCATTTCACAAAGTAAATGTGTATAACAGCAAAAAATCTCCCCCAAACCCAGTACTTTTTGTCTTACTTTTCTGTTAAAGGGCCACACAGAGACCAAGTTCCAAACTGGCATTTTAGTAACTGTATTGTTCCATAAGAAACACATGTTCCTACAGTGTGTTTAAGATGCTCTTTAAAAAATATTCCCTATGACTGTCATGTGAAAAGTGAAATTACCTGAATTCTCTACCTTGTGCCTTTGATTGTTATTTAATACAGTAAAAAAACCAAACTTCTTGTTCCAAGATCCAGAAAGCTGTCTTAAGTTGCAGAGCTATTTAAACATCTCTTACTGCCTCAAGGTAAAACTTGTGTTCTTTCAGATTACTCCAGCATATGGGTAAATCAAAGTTTGAGGTCTTCTGTTGGCACGGAAAAAGAACATATGCTATTCTTACAAACTTCACATACTTACTGGTTGTGGCTTTTATTTCCTACTATGTATATTTTTACATATTTTTCTCCTAAAAGAAAAGTGGACACAATGTTTAAAAGTTAGCCTTTGGACTCTTATGCTAATTGCTTAGAGGCTTTTGACACCTCCAATTATGATGTTAAAACTTAAGTATTTTTAACAGGTGGTCCATGCTCTGATTCTTTTGTTGGTCAGTAATTTTATCTCCCTGGCAGATATCCCTGCTGTTATTTTCTTGAATTTTTGGGTCCAGGAGAAGTAGTATAAATGTAAATCCCTAATTAGCAACAGAAAGATTACTATTTCTGTTGCTTTCCTGTAACGTCTTTATAACATAGTATGTATATTAGTGTGAGTAATTATTGGAATTTATGTGCCTTTATATATATCCTATAGAATATAGAGGAGTGTCTAAAAGGAAGAAATTAAGAGTTAAGAAGGTCTAACATTACTAGATTTAAAGTTTTCTGGAAGTAAGTTAGGGCAGAAATTTTTCCCCGAGTGCTTTATGACTTCTCAGTTAGAATTAGTGAAAGGTTTTTTTGTTATTTGGAGATTATTAAAATCTCCAGAACAGTACACAATTCAAATCTATATGTTATTTATATTTAATAGTTATAAAGCTACAGGATGATTCCTGTAAAAATAATTCTAAGACTGCTAAATAAACAATACAGAAAAATACAGTGTGAAATAGTGTATGGGGGATACATAGTATGAAGGTGATGGTGTAACAATGATGGACTCAGTGTTTTTTCTTTAAGTTCTAAATAAAGACAAATTGAATGATGTTTTATAAGCATCTTGCATATTTAATTATTACACTAATTCATAGGTTTTTTTTTAATATGAGTTTGTTTAACATGTTGCTTTGTGAAATCAATCCTTTATTCTTGTCATATGTAAATTCTAATCCTGACTTATTTTTATCTACTTGGTTAGGTTAACATGCCTGTCATGTTTTGTTGTTTTGCCATTCCCTGTTTATTTCACTGTAGTGCTGAACAAAAGCCCTGATTTCTATTCGTGTTTTGATCTGTCCTTGTCCTGAATCAGAGAGAAAATGGAAATACTTACATTTTTAAGATTGATACATTTAATAATAAGATATCTAGGAAGACAGTTTAAAACATTCTGTTCCTGTACTTAATCAAAGTGAAATCTTTCTGGCTATGCTACCAGGATGCAGCACAAGAGTCTAAAATCTGGTTTGTGTCTTGGGAGATTTGCCTACTGGAAAATGAGACGTTGATTTTCATGAAACCCAACCTTTTCCTTGAGCAAGTGTTTCAACTGGGAATTTATGACCAGACTTAAATAGGGATACTGTAATGCTTAGCTGTGACAGAAGCTGGATACTTCAGTATTTTGGCAGTGGTTGAGATACTCTTGCAAGTCTCTGGTCCTGTTCAGACTGGATCCTGGGAAGTGCTCTGTTTCCTGGCTGTGGCTGAGGACACGCTTGGACCGCAAGCATGTGTAACAATGGTGTGAAGGGGACACGCCATGGCTTTTTGAATTGCCCAGACAATGTGCCTAGCTTAGGACTTTCTGACT
This sequence comes from Falco cherrug, assembly GCF_023634085.1. Classification (NCBI taxonomy): domain Eukaryota; kingdom Metazoa; phylum Chordata; class Aves; order Falconiformes; family Falconidae; genus Falco; species Falco cherrug. The sequence goes on along the minus strand of NC_073704.1, from coordinate 24,485,167 downwards.
GTCTTCAAGTATCGTGAACATATGGTCTTTGTTACTGTGCAAGTTTAGGTTGATTTTCACCAGAACCAATGTTTTCACATCATCATTTCTCAGTCATATGAGAGACTTTATTTGCTATGGAAACAAATATATGCTGGGCACAAGATGCTGACTCTGGGCCAGTTGGACTCTGTAGTTATTTCTGGGTATGTGTTAGGGCAGTAAGAGATAGTTGGCTCATATATTTGGTACTTTTTCCTCTACTTTGTTGTGGTGTTCAGAGCTGTGCGTGACTCCTGCCATGCCAGAGAAGGAGGAAAAGTGAAGGCAAGCAGGGAATGGCCCACCACGCTGTGGGTTTGTGTGCTGCCCTATCACCAGCCCCACACCCTCAGTGTGTGCGTGGTGGCCTCTGGCTATGCACAGGGTCAGTGTTGGCATTAAGTAAAAATATGCTTTATGTGACATATATTTGTTACTTTTTGAGCTTGTTTTTCTTTTTGAGCTTTTGTTGGCAAAATTTTGTTGGTCACAAGGCTTACTGTTTGCTTATATGAGACTGAGGCATGTTTAAACACTTCTCATCTCAAGATATTTTAAAAGCTTCTATAAAATACTTTACTAAATCCTCACTGGAATTTTTTAAAACGGTGTTTGCTGAAACATTTGTTCTACACATGTTAATAATCAAATTGTTCAATACTGAGTTTTAAAATAATCTTAATTTTCAATACATCTATTTTTATAGCAGCCCACTTTTATGCTGGGTTTTGTAGTTGTTATAATTGGAACATTCTTATACACACGAGTGAGTAAATTTATGAAAATTAGTAATCCTGTTTTATTCAGTGAGTATTCTTGTAGACAGACATTGCCCAAAATTGGCGGCTCCTCAGAGTACTTACAAAAACTATGTGAATGCAGGACTTTACTCAAATGTAGTATCTTAAAAATCGTAAGCTTTAATTGGCACAGGAAGTTTGTCTTCTCATATTGAAGGGTATCTTTTACATTTTCTAAATTATGTTCTCCCATTCCTAACTGCACATGATAAATGTTCTGTCTCTTGAGGATGTGCTATTCTAAATAAGTCTTTAATTAAAATGCCATGTTTAGATGCTTCATGTATGTATGATGTGAAATATCTGTAGTTCTTTAATGTCTCTTTCATTAGGTGTTGCTTTATTATAGAAGTAATTGTTAGTATTCTGTAATAATGGTACTTTTTTTAGCAGGTCAGGTTGTTTCCCCACAGTCTGCTCCAGCCTGTATTGAAAACAAAAATGATGTGAGCAGAGAAAACAGCACTGTTGACTTCAGCAAGGTAAGTGTTCACTCATGGTGAAGAGAGCTTCCTGACTAACAAATAGATCTATTAAATTAAATAAAATGAACCCATGTGAATCAGGAAAAGCTGTGAAGTGCAAATTTTACTTCAGCATTAAAGTTTTGTGTGTGCTGAAACACAATCTGTATATAATAAAAAAGAATTTTTCATTTTCATGACAAATTACTTGTAACAGGAAATCACATATTAGGAACATAAATTTATTGCATGATTATCATAGGTGTATATTTATGGAGGGGATTTTTACAAATTAGCAGAAAATTCTCTAAATAGGAAAGTAATTCAGAATTTTTATAATTCAGGTTTACCTCTCAGATTTTTACTTTTTTTATAAGTAATGCATGAATGCAAACTATGCTTTTTATAACCTGAACTCGTGGATTCCAGATGTCTCAAACAGAATGTGTTTCTGTAAACCTATAACTTAATTCTTCTGGCAAGCCAAGATATTTCAGTACACTTCACAAAAGATGTTAACTGTTCAGTAGTGGGGATTGCAATGACAGTTCAATGTTAGATAGCAAAGAAAAGCAAACAGCTTCTCAGCTTTAATTTAAAGGAGAATCCTAATTTGTTTAAAAGTCTGTATGTACCTAAAACAAACTGTCACATTAGATACAGATGGCAGACCTGACAGGGATAGATGACTTCAGCTGACACATTAATACAACAAAGGTTGAGTAAGTGAAGAAAGGTGATTTTAAACCAAAATTCTGAAGAACAGCACTTTGAGTCTGTTAAATCTTAATGTTAGTGCAACTGAGCTAAAAGTAGAGTTATGTGATTGCTCCATCTGGTGCCAGACTTATTTCCTAGCAGCAGTAGCTATTTGCACCATTTGAATTCTTGACTGAACATGCCAGACTAGGAATGGTATGTGGCTGAAATAAAGACGGGAAACAGATCTTTTTGTCAAAAACAGCAAGAAGAAAGGAGGCTGGCTGGGGATGTATTATGGACCAATTTTATATAGAGGTAGCAAGGAGATCTATAAATAGTGACAAGTTTTAAAAATTTAATGCTAATACTTTAAAAATATTTCCAACCAAGATTATAATGCTTTAAAAAGTCAAGTATGATTTCGGTTTCCTGATATTTATATTAAATGTTAACTAAAACAAATTGTTTTTGCTAGCATTCTAATATCAACATGTAAAATATTATAAGGTACAGAGGTGAAGCTTCTAACAATCCAAAGGGAATTACATGACTCTCAGGAATGCTTTTCTTGCATGGTTCCCCAACTGCTTTGAGTGTTGTAGGATCAAAGTCCCAGTCCATTATCTAGCTGCAAGATGTTTGTATTAATAAGGAATGGAGGCTGCGTCATTTATCCTTCGTTCACAATTCGTGCAGTGCTGCAGCTTTTGCTGATAGAAAGAGCTCTTCCTATTCAAACTGGCCTGGGAAGAGATCAGCATGTCATCTTTTGGCTAGCCTTAGCAGCATTAGATACCAACAAGGATGTCAGGAATATGAAGGAATGACTTTTGTTTTCAGGAATGAAATAACAGCAAAGGATTGTAAACTAAATACCTTTTTTGACTACCTTTAAATAGATCCATTTATCCTTTTGAAGTTGCATAACTACAATTTCCCCTTGAAATGTGCTATTGCAATAACTCCCAACAGTTATAATTGGAATTATATGCACATATTGAGAGAAAAGTAGAGTAGTACACTAATTTTCTCTTGAGTGTTGTGATTTCTTGCTCTAATTTTCTTCCATGTATTAATTTCATTTGTCTTTACAAAAAAGCACCTTTGACTACCTCGGATATCCTCTGCTTGCTAATCTATCTCCCTTGGGCTACTTCTAATATTCCAAATTTTGGAGTGGATTCAAAAAGCTAACTTAATCTGAATACAGTACTGAGACGGTGTTGATTGTATTGGTATTTATTTGTGAATAATATGAGACATGGCACTAAAAGCTGTCGAATGTTGCTTCAATATCATAAAGAGGCAGACGTAGTTTCTGATGTTTGTACTTGTGAATGTTTCACTCCTCTTCCTCTGGGGACACCACGAGGACTTTGTATTCCGGGGTGATGTGGAAGTGATCCATCACAGCACCACTTTGTCCTGTGTCTGAGCAGGATGGGATGGCAGTTTAACAACTGCATCTGACTGGTCTTCTGCGTCTTATGGCAGAGGCTGAAGGGAACCCTAGTCGTCCTGAAATGCATAGAAACTGCACCCACATACCTTTTCATGGCAATATTCCTGTGCTCCACGTGTGTTTCTGAATCAATCACCAGTCCCATACTGACAGAGTTTGATCTTTCAAATACCATGTGAAATAATTAACTTGTTTTTGAATACTGGGTAGCCCTGCTTATACATAAATTGGATTAATATGTGTCATGGCTTTCCTAAGAAGTGATGTTGTGTATTTTCTGTTTGTCTTCATGTCAATTTATGTTTGGTTCTGGGAGAGACCACTACCATTCTTTTCAGTTCTTGAGTTGCCCTGGAGGGGAATGGCCTCCAAATGAGTTACTTTGGTTTATGTTTAATCAGAGCTTACTGGCACTATTTAGTGCAAGATCATGAATGTGACTCAGGTTAGGGTGCAGATTAGGATGCACATGAAGTCTTTCCAGCTACATACCTCTTGGGATAAGAGATGTATAAGGGATAGGTTAGATGAAACATTCGAAAGATGTAGCTTCTGCCATTGACCCAAATTCACTCCAGGGCCATCTCTGCTCTCATTATGTAGCAGAAGCAACACCAGAGGTTTGCTCAGTTTGATGCTTCTCTGCCAGCTACTTCCCTTTTAACTGGGGCTCTGTTCACTACCTAATAGCCTTTGGAATCTCCAGCTGATAAATAGTACAAGAGACATATCTGGAAATACTTTCTGGTAGACGGGAGACTGAGTGTTTCTTTCAGACATGAATCTTGATCCTGTGATCTGTATGTTAGTGGGACCTTAAGGTGACAACTGTAGCATGTTCTACATGAGACATTAGTCATTAAATGTTAAATCCTTTCACAAGGTAAAAGCGGTACGGAATGCACATTGCTATGTGCCTGAAAGACTGTTTCCTTTTTCTCAACTATAAATGACCTATGACACCAAAAGTAGGTGTAAAATGAGTCTGTTTGGGTTTTGTGCTTAATTCTGAAAAGCTATTTTGTAATTTGAGTGGGGAATAGAATTTACCTTACTGATACTTCACCTTGAAAAAGTACTTGTTCTCCAACCTTCCAGGCTGATTTGATGCTTGTTTAACTGGGAGGTGTTTAGTCATCATCCTTGATTAGCTTAGGGTAACATTAGACATTTTGTGATCTCAGTGAAAGAGGATTTCGTTACACAGGCAACTGTGTTATATCTGAATTCTGATTTAGTGCCAGAGCCATTTGCAAGAAAACAATTTTCTAAATATTACCAAAAACTATGCAAACTAGTATTGACAGATGGCTGTAAGATAGACATTAAAATGGTCCACTTTAACAGTTTATATTGGATTTGGTTGCTGTTGTTGTGTTTAGATTAATAAAAGGAAAGCAAATGACAAAAATTCATGCATTTTGAAATCTAGACAATACTGGTGCATAATGAAATCAAACATACATTATATACTCTATTACTCCGTGTCAGTCTTTGTTACAGAGTAACCTCTAGACTGATACTGAATAAATACAAATGAACATATTCCTGGGCAAATACCTTGAGCCATGTCATGATGGAGCTGTTTCTCTGTCTTTTCCTATCATCCCTGCAAAAGTCAGCATCACTGCCTTAAAACTCCAGAGTTTTTATTCTGCTTTGTTCTTTTAATTTACTCTGGGGACAGTCATGGCCATAGCTTTTTTTCTGTTAATTTCAGCAGAAGGGCAACTTTCTTCCATCAAATCCAAAACCAAAACCACGTCCCAGTTAGAGTAGTAGAAAGAGAATTACATGTAGTAGAACCTTCTTATTGAGATTATAATACAGCAACTATGAAGTTCTGACTTCCAGAACTAATTATGAAAAATAAGGCATCTGAATTTCTTCTACTGTTATGACTTTACTGATTCTGTTATGAATTATTGATGTTATGATTATTGATAAAAATATGACTAGAAAATTAATACTGTATTCTTAAGATTTTGAATGTGATTTTTTTTTGTCTTTATAAATAAATACTGCAGTGCTTTTAAGTATGTTTCTAAGAAAAATTAGTCAAATAATTGCAGAATAGTTGTTTGGTTCTGAGAAACTTTATTTTTTAAAAATATAATTCAACAGACAAGAATAGTGGAAACTGTATAATTGAAATAACTGATTATAGTGCAGTGACCAGAAAGTGTCTGTCAATAAATCAGGGGAAAATAATCCCTGTGAATAGCTTTTAGAATTTAATTTAATATACTTTTCCCAGGTTGACCTACACTTCATGAAAAAGATACCACCTGGAGCTGAAGCATCAAACATCTTAGTTGGTGAACTGGAGTTCCTGGACCGTGCGGTTGTTGCTTTTGTTAGGTTATCTCCTGCAGTGCTGCTTACGGGGCTAGCTGAAGTTCCAATCCCAACAAGGTACAGTTGTATTTATTTCTTTTCATGTTTTCCTGACAGCCTTGTGGAGACAGGGTGATGTGACCTTCAGCTTTGTAATTTATTATGTTATGAATTTGCTTCTTTCTTTAACAGAACCATCTCTTAGAGACATCTTTCCAGTAATCCTTTAAATGGATGTATGGGTATTTTCAGAAACATGCCATTTGTGTGTGCAGATGATAATATTTGGCAGAAGTAGAAATGGTGGTTTGTTAGGTTACAACACAGTTTATCCTATACAAACTGGTAATACTGCAGATGGAATACTAAGGTGAAATATTCAGCTTAGAATATTTCATCTGGAACTGGAACTACTTGTGTGACACTGCATTAATTATGTCCAGAAGAAAAAAAATGAAGAAGGAATTGAGTAAAGGGAAGAAACAAACAATGTGATTTGATTGACTAGGGATAGTGAATGGATTAAGAATATGCTGTAAATGTCACACTCCTCTAAAAGTTACTTTGTAGATACTTGCATGGTAATGAATGTGATTTTTACCCATAAATTTTTATTAGATATTTTTTTTCTAAATTGAAACTTTTTCTGATGAGGTATTTTGGTTCTGAGAACAAATGATGAGGAATTAAAAAAAAAAAAAGTAAAGTATATTTTATAGTCAAATAAAAAGCATTTAAGTAGATCTGCATATATATTGTTTTCTGCTAGGTTGATTCAGATCAAAACTCCAAAGTGCTTCTTCCATATGAGTTCACCGACTTAACTTTTACAGTCTCTCACTGTTTTTTGGTATTGTGCATGTGTTTGTACATATATTCTGTCTCTCTTTCCCCTTCCCTCTTTTAGTTTCTATAAAAGTAGAATTCCAGCTGAAGACAGTAGTTTGTTCCAGTTGTTTGGGACACTCAGGAAGGAGTGTTATGATATGGAATGCAATGCTGACACTCAGATCCTTGCTCCTAGTCCGATAAACAGTAAAAAATTTTCTTTAAATTGTAGTTACTTTGTAGCTGCTTTGGACATGACTTTTTTTTTCTCCTTTTCTAATTTTTGCATGTGTATAAGGAACACTGAGGAACTGAGCAGGCTTTGGAAAAAAAGCTTCAGAAGCCTTTCCTCATAACTTCCCCCAGCTTCCCACAAAAAAAACCCCAACCAAAACATCAAAAGGAAAACAACAGATTTCTTTATGTTTGGACAAAAGAAAATTAAATCATTAGAAATTAGGATAATTAAGAATTTCTGCAAAAATGTTTATTTAAAAAAAATGATACTGTCAGTAAAAAAAATGTGTCTTTTGCATTTTAACAATACTAAGAACTTCAGTTATCTCATTTGAGCCTGCCTTTTGCATTTCACAGCCTTTACTAGCCCCAAGCCTAGAGTAGAGGTTCTCTAGAGCCTTAATGGGAGTAAGAACAATTTAAAATCATTTTTATTTGGGGTAATTTAACTTCCCCAGTATTTCAATAATGCTATGACTACTACCATACCATAGTTGATTCCATTGAATTAACAGAATTAAGTAACTTCATCATCATAGAATCATTTAGGTTGGAAAAGACCTTTAAGATCATCAAGTTCAGTCAGTACCCAGCACTACCAAGTCCACCACTAAACGGTGTCCCTAAGCACCGCATCTATGCTTTTTTTAAGTACTTCCAGGGATGGTGATCCTACCCCTTCCCTGGGCAGCCTGTTCCAATGCTTGACCACCCTTTTGGTGAAGAAAGTTTTCCTAATATCCAATCTAAACCTCCCCTGGTGCAACTTGAGGCCATTTCCTCTCATCCTATCACTTGTTACTTGGGAGAAAGAGACCTACCCCCACCGTGCTACAACCTCCTTTCGGATAGTTGTAGACAGCAAGTAAGGTCTCCCCTGAGCCTCCTTTTCTCCAGGCTGAACAACCCCATGTTAACGTTAATGTGTTCTGTGCATAGCTTATAATTGCATATATTTATTATGTAAGATAAGGTTTGTTATGTAAGGAGGTTTTGATAGTCTCAATCAAGTCTGACTGTGAAGCTTAGGATGTATTTTTGGAAGGTTTTTTCACATTTTTTCTAACCAGAGCTTCATGTTTAAATGCATGTGTGAGAATCTTGAAGGAGATTATATATAATATTTGTCTTAGAGGTTCTTCTAGTCCAATTTTTAAATAAGTATTTCTGTAGTATGTATAGCTACTTTCAACCATTTATCCTCTACAGGTTTTCTAATTTACCTTTTATTTTCAGATTTTTGTTTATTCTTCTTGGACCACTGGGTAAAGGGCAACAGTACCATGAGATTGGAAGATCAATTGCAACATTAATGACTGATGAGGTATTTTTATTCATGGCTTGGTTTTAGTAATTTTGTACTGACTGAAGAGGTTTAATAGGGAATCTCCAGTGTGGAGTCGTTCAGATGAAATGTAGCTAATCACGCTTATGATGCACAATTAGCATTTTAGTTCATTTCATGATCCTGTAACAGCCCAGATTATGCTGCTGTGAGGAGGTAACAAAATGAGAAACAATATTCCCAAGCAAAGATGTCTCTGCTGATAATATTCCATTTTACACAGTTACGTTCCAGTGGAATTAATTGTGTTCTAAACTGTAAAATCTCTAGAACATTTAGCACCCATAAGGATGTTTTTCCATAGCAGCCAGAGCTTCTATGAAAACTATATACCAGAAGCTCTGGTCAGTTGAACCTGAGATTGATTGTTTGGTGGGAAATGCATGAAGTGCGTTCTATTTCAGAGAAGAGGAGTCATCATGAAAAATGCTATGAGAGCATTCCTTTGCCCATCTCTTTTTTTCTTCCGCATACACTTCTCCATTTTTCACAGGTGTTCCATGATGTTGCTTACAAAGCAAAAGACCGCAATGACTTGGTGTCTGGAATAGATGAGTTTCTTGATCAGGTTACTGTTCTTCCTCCTGGAGAGTGGGACCCAACAATTCGAATAGAACCACCTAAAAATGTTCCCTCTCAGGTTTGTACACTGTAAAATTTAGATGCTTTTAAATGTTGTGACGAATTTTTACTATGTAGAATTAAGTCTCACTAATTTAGCATTTAGCAGAGTTACTATGTAGACATTTTGCATGCGCGCTCTCTCATTTTTTTCGGTTAATTTGCTTTAAGACAACACTTGTCTTGCAAGCATACATTATGGTGATGGCATTTTGTGTACTTCAATACTGATTCTTTCCTGAATAAAGACAGATAGTTTTATCTGAAGGTCTTAAATTCAGGGGTGATTGGTCATAAACATCTTTGATTAATCTGAACATCCATGGTTTGCTTTTCTTCTAAGACTATTGCAGGAATTGATCAAAGCAGCCTGGCTTACTGCTCTTTTAAATATTTTCTGCATTCAATTCTTTAGATTTCTTGGACCACAATTCCTTTTACTGTTTTCTGTTATAGAACTCCTCGAGAGCTATGAAGCAGTTACGTTGATGAATCTTACAATAAAATGTACATGTTTAGTCTTTCAACTCTCAAAGCTTGTTTCCTCTGCTAAAATTATATTTTGGTTGGTAAGACCCATGAGAAGTATCTTTTCCTCCTGGCAGGAGAAGCGTAAGATCCCAGGAGTGCCAAATGGAACAGCAGCCCATGGGGATGCAGAACAACCTGGAGGACACTCTGGACCAGAACTGCAACGCACTGGAAAGTTAGTGAAAACATATGCAAAATCTTCAGTGTTATAAGTGATGCACTTCCAAAGGAATCATAATGGTCTGGTTTTCTCTCAAATGACTGACTTTGGCATATGATTGTTTCAGACTTTTTTCCTGATTTGCATAACACAGTTGGAAAAAAGCAATACATGCTAATTTGCAGAGAGGCGGGGAGGGAAAGAGAATTTGAATTTTCACATTGTGTTTATTGCAGGCTCCTTTCTCCATTATTTATAAAGGTCAGACCTCTGTTAAACTTAATTAATGTTTCTTTTGTACAGCACAAAGGAAAAGTTGGGGATATTATGAAAGCTTTCAACTATTTTGTAGTTGAAGTTTCTGGGTTGTGCAGCTCTAGCATTTCTTTTTTACCTCAAAAAAACATAGTATGTCCTGGTACGTGAAGCAATGATTGCCATGATGGCTGCAATATACACACATTGGAAGAATTTGCCCCAAGGAACACTTATGTTCTCTTGACTATTATTGTGTGGTGTAAGTGCATCAGCTGTCAGTGGTTGCCTTAGTGCACTGCAGTTGTGCGACAGACTTTTCTTTTACCTTGCTGCCTCTTGATATTTAAACATCGTTCCTACCTGCATAAGGCTAAAGATTCAGCTGAACTGTTGGTGTACACAGTGGGGCAGAGGAGGTGATGGCTAGTCTGGCTGTAAGCCGTTCCCTCACTGGTGAACCTGGTGATTGACAGCTTGAAGAATTTTTCTGATATTTGGGAGGCAGTGGCACTTTGTCTTCCTCTTTACCCCAGCAACATCTGATACATTGCATGCCTGTTAGAAAAGAGCACTGTGGGGATATATACTTTAACTGTATGGTATATTGTTAGGGAGCGTCTGTTCCTAAGTGTTTGATTATATTTAGCATAGTGTAAATGACAAAAGATGACAGTTCTTGTCCTTGGAAAATTGTGGCCTACATTCAGTTCTATCATCAAGTGTATTTAGGAACAGGTTCTCAAATAAAAAATGTGAAGCTGTATATGTAGACGTGTGGGCAGAGGGGCACTGTGGTAGCTCTCTGATTAAACAAATGCAAAGAATAATTTCACACAATAAATGGGATTTTATGTGTGGGGGCTAACAACTGTTCAGGAGTTTTGGGCCTGGATGATCAGATGAAGATTTTATAAAAGAAACATACAAATTAGTTTTTTTTAAAAAACACAACTTTCTGATTAAAGTTATGAAGACAGTGTTCCCAGAGACTTTTTTTCTGGGAAGGATGAATTATAAGATGATGTATTGTTTGATCAAGAGACAGTAGCTTCTCTGCAGTATATTTAAAGCAGTACTGTGGAAGAAACCTTGGTATGCCTTTTTAATCAATTTGATATCTCTCTCTCTCTCTCTCTCAGATTTTTTGGAGGATTGATTTTAGATATAAAAAGAAAAGCTCCCTTCTTCTGGAGTGACTTCAGGGATGCTCTCAGTCTGCAGTGTCTGGCATCATTTTTATTTCTCTACTGTGCTTGCATGTCCCCTGTCATCACGTTTGGTGGTCTGCTGGGAGAAGCAACTGAAGGTCGTATAGTATGTGTTAAACCTGAACTTTTAAAACAAACTTACATTCCTAGGGTTGTGGTTAGTATTTTCTTACCGTTGTGTGAATCACCTTTAAATATTGGTGTTTCAATGTTTAGAAGGCTACAGACTAAGACATTGCAAAAAGAACCTGTTTGAAAATGTATGGACACATCTCTCTGTATCACATTTAGAGTGCGATAGAATCACTGTTTGGAGCATCCATGACTGGAATTGCCTACTCTCTCTTTGGTGGACAGCCTCTCACTATACTTGGCAGCACTGGACCAGTTTTAGTGTTTGAGAAGATCTTGTTCAAATTTTGCAAGTAAGTGAAGGTCATGATATGCATCATCCCTTGGGTGGTGTTAGGTAAAAGTAGAGACACTGACCCCAAAGTTCCAACATCCGTAGAATATCAACAGTTTGTTTTGGAGTGCACTGCTTAGGCTTTCAGAGCCTGAAGATTACGCAGTGAATGAGACGAGTGATTGGTAATGCAGAAAGATTGATGGGTTTTTTAAATTGGTTTTTGTTTGTTTAGAAAAACACAACTGTTTTGAAGGGAGTGCAAGCTTCAGGATGCTTTTTGTTTTGGTGGAGTTTTTTGGTAACGTTTTCTACTCTGAGACAATACTTTTAAACCTGTGGTTTACCTCATCCCTAACTCATGCAAAAAGTGTTACTTCTCACCCAGGAAGTCAGTGCAGTAGCAGTGGTGCCATCTTTCAGTGGTCACTAATATAGGCCCTGCCCTTCCTCCCCCCAAGCAGAGGAGTGAAGCATCATGCCAGAACAGCATATCCCCACATTTATGTTAATGTGCTATACATGACATGCCTCTGCCACAGTGTGGGTAAAAATTATGTCTGCATCTTGGCAACCATCATGCTTCTCTCTGATCTTCTCTGCTTTTCTGTCTCATTGCTGTGACTTCTGCACCAAGATCTCTTGAACCTCCTGAGCAACATAGAGTAGGAGACCCTGCCTAACAGCCCAAAAACTCTTTTGTCACCTTCAGGTAGACCTTTCAGTTCTCTGTGATTAATGTCACCCAATGTGTTTGGAGCTCTATAATCATATACAATAAGCACACAGGACATCGATGACAGTTGTTGTTATAGCTATTCTTGCAGCTTAAGAAATTGGCAGATGTTGGCTGTTCGCGAGGCAGGATATGGGATAAAAAGTGGGTGGACCTTACACACTTCATGTGTGTGATTACTCTCAGAGTTGCTTGCTCACTTTAGTAGAGACAGAGATCTTTGCGTCCCATTAATTGGGAGGACAGTTCAAGTCAGGAGGTGATTTGACAGTATCTTCAGTTCACAATATGTAAATAATTTCTGATTTAGACTGTCCCCAGAATTGCACATCCCTAGTGAAAGGAAATTTTTGAGCTGCCTCTTCTCCATTTACTATGGTTGGACAAAAGAGAAACTGTTTAATTTTTTGGTTTTTTTTTTTTAGAGAGTATGGGTTGTCGTACCTTTCTCTGAGAGCTAGCATTGGTCTGTGGACTGCAATCCTGTGCATCATCCTTGTTGCAACTGATGCAAGCTCCCTAGTCTGCTACATTACCCGGTTTACTGAAGAAGCTTTTGCTTCTCTTATCTGCATAATTTTCATTTATGAGGCCTTAGAGAAGCTCTTTCATCTCAGTGAGACATATCCAATCAACATGCATAATGATTTGGATCTGCTGACAAAGTACTCGTAAGTAAGATTTCTTCTGTTAACACTGGGTTGGTTTTTTTTTCATAGGTTATGTTTTCTCTGTAAAGAACACAAACCAGTGCACAGCAGGAAAAGTTTGCAGCAGCTGCAAGCTTAACATGTGGAAGCTATTGAGTTAGGCATGATGCTGGCATATGAAGGTAGTAGTTACTGAGGGTATATGTACAAGCAGTACACATTTACTTAAGATAAGTAAAAAAAAATATCTTGGAGCTTTGAAAAGTTTACACACATGCAACTTAGGGAGTCCTGGAATAAAAAATAGGACTTGAAGGGACCTCAGCTTTAGCTCTGTATTCACATTTTTATTTAATGAGGTGTAGCTCAATGATGTTTTGCTATAACCTTGTTCTGATGATTTATAGTATTTTATTGGGTCTTCAGGCAACATTTTAATATCATATTTATATGGTTTGAGTTTTTTTCTTTCCAAATTGAAACATTGACCTATCTAAAAAAGATGTAATTTGATGTACCTCTTTTATTTTAACCTCTCTGGCAATTAAGGTTTAAGCTTCAGGAACTGAAGTAGATTTGGAATTGTTAGGTGCTTCTCATTGGTGATTGATTTTGTTGTAGTCAATTTGTTCTTAATAACAAGATTTTTAATGACTCCGTTTGAGCATCTTTACATTATTGTGGAGTTTTGACAGGTAATATTCTACTTAGGGAATAAAAAAGGGAATGGCTTTAATCAATATAGTTTCGTTTAGACAAGATCCTAGTCTGTCCTGAGGCCAATTACACCTGGTCACCTCAGCAACTAAAATGTCATTAAAAAGCATTTTCAGAGAAGATTGCCCTCCAGAAATGTTTTTATTATTTAACTGAACCTATTTGAACCTTGTGCATGAGCAGGGTGGAGCCCAAAAGGAACAATGCTTGAACAGTGCCACATCTTCTGTTCACTGGAAAAACAAGAGCGTCTCAACCAAATGTCTCATTTGCATTTTAAGCTGGGAAAACAAAACACAGCAACTGCGAAAACATTTGAGCTTTGTGTATGTTATCACTGGAAAAATAGTTAGCAAGTCCTGAATCTGAATGCATGTTATACACCTTAATACGCAGAAGTTAAATTATAGAAACTGTAGTTCTGATGTGATATACTCTCTCATCATACTGAAAAAATATTCCTCTCCGATAGTTTAATCAGTAGACAAAAGAATATTAATTTGAAGAGAAACCAATAAGCTTCAAGAGTAGACCATGCATGCAACTGAGGTTATATGCTGATCTTATTTAACTTCACTTGTTTGAAGTTGGTATTTTACTCTAAAGAGCCTCATATAGCACAGTGTTTATGGATTAATTTTTTTTCCACTTCAAAGTAGTCATCTCAAAGGGAAAGAGAATATGATGTTCTCATATGGTTTTGAAAAACAGATGTTGAAATACTCTGCAAAGACAAAAAAACATTCAGAAACCATTTAGCGGGCGGAGCTGAGAGGTTAAGATATGTAATGGAAAGCATAAACACAAATAGAGATATGGATTTCTGGGTAGCTAACTCTATTTGTGGTTAGCTGAATCCCATGATGTCGCTTGAGATTTCAAAGAAGTAAGATTAACAGTCTTGCTTGCATAGGGGTACAGTGGTAGGTATCTCTATATTTTATGAAAGTGTTTTATCATCATAATCCTTATGTTTACAAATAAACGTTTTTGGTTTTATTTAAAATTCCAGTCATTGATCAGAATCCCAAATTGATTTTTGAAGGGTGTTTTTTACTTGCTGCCTGCCTTTTCTAACTGTCTTCACTGAATGTCACATATGTGGAGCACGCAGAATGGTAAACCAGCAGCAATTGTTGTCCTGCAATTAGAGATATTTACTTGACCTGTCCTATGGTGTTAGATTTTACAAACACAGTTCCTGAAGAAGTGTCTTCCAGGTGTTTGGAAGGAAGAATTAACCATTGCCTGGTTGTTTCAAACACATATATAGCTATAAAAATTATTTGATATAATAGTTATGTAGTTATTTATGTGGTTATCATTTCATACCTATATTCTCAGTTATTCTTTCACTCTGTGTAGATAGTACAAATAAACTGACTTTTAAACTCTTGCATTACATTTCACTGTTGGCATTTAAGTTGTATCTTCTACTTGCATCACTATACTATTTATTATCGATATCATGTCCATGGCAACTGACCCCACTAATACCAAAATGACTAGTTGTAGACATAGTTATCAGCAGCATAGCTGTTATGGGATGTGGTTTATATATATTTTTTTTTTAACCTTAAAACTGATTGTTGGAAACATCAGTATGCATATTGATTGTCTTGCAAGAGTACATCTGCCGATTCCAAGGATCTGTGCTCTGAACGCAGCAAAACAGTAATTCCAGCCTTTTCTGTTCTCGCTCCTCCCTTCTCCTTTATCCAAGTTTTTGTTTGTTGTTTAGAACCAGCCCCAACAGGTTGGGAAAGTGGTGTGGCCTGTTGGAGCAACTCTACAATCAGTTCCCCAGTGCTTTCACAGCAGGCTTCATGCAACCTGAACTCCACGGGCTTGCTGGGCAGATACATATGTATTAATTATTCTGTCCAGACACAGTGGCCATTTGCCCAGAACATGAAGATACCACAATTATCATCCATCTCCATGGGATCATCATAAGATAAAACATTTCAAATAACTCTCGGTTCCTCCTCAAACATCTGTACACATCTCAGTTCCAGAAGGTTCAGAAACCAGAAGATGAAAAAGCATAAAAGCTTACTTGAAATAAAAATCTCATTTTTGTGTACTTGAAATTGGGGAATATTACGTTCATAAGGAATTAGAAGCTGCTTCTGCAGCATCTGACTCCAGTTCTTCTACTTGTAGTTTAAATGGGTAACAAACTTGGGCTGAAACTGGTCCTGTCCTTAAAGGACCAGCATACTCTGTTACAGAAGCTAATTAGTATCTGCTGTTTTGCTAATTAAAACAGCTGTTTGCATTTTCCTCTTCGGGGATTTTAAAGACAAGTTTTTAATTGTTAGTAAAGCCTTGGCAGTTCTTTAATTAGCAATGGGTGAACTTCAAAAGGTTGAGTAACTCATTTCTCTTTGAATGCTCAGCCAAAGCTAATGTAAAACTTTATCTTGGATCTGCAATTCTGTGCTAGAAAACTCAGGTTATACTCTAAAATTTCTGTGTTATCTGTGTTCTGCCTGTTGCCAACTAAAAAAGTTAGATGATAAATAGGTCAGGAACATTTTACATTTGAAGCTTTCAGTGTATGCTGTGGCCCAGCCCCCCTCTCTTCTCCCATGGGCTTTCTGAGGATCATCTGATGTCCACAAGTAGTCGGTCTACATCCCAGTACTGTTGCCTTTGCCCTGGTGAGTTTGACCCAGGAAAAGTCATCGGCATGCTGTTAGTACTGTCCTTTGGAGTACCAGAAAGACAAAGAAAATAGTAATTTAAAATGGTTGATGTATTTCGCCAGATTGGAACCATATTTCAAGTGGGAAAGAAAACCCATTCTGTATTTTGGGTGGGTTTGGATTCTGTCATAAACAGTCTCTGTTGCAGGAGTTTGATGTGAAATACTGTACTGCATGCACCTCCTCCTACATTTAAATGAGTATAGGGGTATCTGCCATAACAAGCCTTAGAGATATAGAAAGAATATTCAGAACAGTTGGGAATTTTTTTTTTCTTTTTTAAAAATCAAGTGGACCCAAATATTTGAAAATCAGCTGAAAGCCCTCCTAAAAAAATTCTTAAAAAAAATTGTATTTACCATTTTACCATTTGAGGTAGAAGATACGAGTTTGAGTTTGTTATAGATTTGCATTTAAAAAAGCCAAAAATATCTTTACTTGCATGTCCTAATTAATGTAGAACTAGTCCTAATGCACTTTTTACTCATTTTCTTTATTATAATTGTTTCTTACTCTTGTGTTGAAATATTGGCCCTAATCGTCAGGTGATCTACTTGAGGGCAAATCCATGCAGCATTCATTTGTGACTTTTTCTTAAAACACCACCTTTATGACATGGACAATAAAAACTAAGGCATTTATGAGCTAAATCAAAAGAAGGGCAAAGACAATGTGATTTTCAGTGTGCTACTGTGTTGCAATTTTTTCTTTTTAAACTGCATAGTTTTGAAGGAATTTAAATATAGCAGCTGCATTGTTTATTAAGTAAAATACATGTATTTTTTGATCTGGGCTCTCCCTCCTTTCTCCCTCCTTTCTCCCTCCTTTCTCCCTCCTTTCTCCCTCCTTTCTCCCTCCTTTCTCCCTCCTTTCTCCCTCCTTTCTCCCTCCTTTCTCCCTCCTTTCTCCCTCCTTTCTCCCTCCTTTCTCCCTCCTTTCTCCCTCCTTTCTCCCTCCTTTCTCCCTCCTTTCTCCCTCCTTTCTCCCTCCTTTCTCCCTCCTTTCTCCCTCCTTTCTCCCTCCTTTCTCCCTCCTTTCTCCCTCCTTTCTCCCTCCTTTCTCCCTCCTTTCTCCCTCCTTTCTCCCTCCTTTCTCCCTCCTTTCTCCCTCCTTTCTCCCTCCTTTCTCCCTCCTTTCTCCCTCCTTTCTCCCTCCTTTCTCCCTCCTTTCTCCCTCCTTTCTCCCTCCTTTCTCCCTCCTTTCTCCCTCCTTTCTCCCTCCTTTCTCCCTCCTTTCTCCCTCCTTTCTCCCTCCTTTCTCCCTCCTTTCTCCCTCCTTTCTCCCTCCTTTCTCCCTCCTTTCTCCCTCCTTTCTCCCTCCTTTCTCCCTCCTTTCTCCCTCCTTTCTCCCTCCTTTCTCCCTCCTTTCTCCCTCCTTTCTCCCTCCTTTCTCCCTCCTTTCTCCCTCCTTTCTCCCTCCTTTCTCCCTCCTTTCTCCCTCCTTTCTCCCTCCTTTCTCCCTCCTTTCTCCCTCCTTTCTCCCTCCTTTCTCCCTCCTTTCTCCCTCCTTTCTCCCTCCTTTCTCCCTCCTTTCTCCCTCCTTTCTCCCTCCTTTCTCCCTCCTTTCTCCCTCCTTTCTCCCTCCTTTCTCCCTCCTTTCTCCCTCCTTTCTCCCTCCTTTCTCCCTCCTTTCTCCCTCCTTTCTCCCTCCTTTCTCCCTCCTTTCTCCCTCCTTTCTCCCTCCTTTCTCCCTCCTTTCTCCCTCCTTTCTCCCTCCTTTCTCCCTCCTTTCTCCCTCCTTTCTCCCTCCTTTCTCCCTCCTTTCTCCCTCCTTTCTCCCTCCTTTCTCCCTCCTTTCTCCCTCCTTTCTCCCTCCTTTCTCCCTCCTTTCTCCCTCCTTTCTCCCTCCTTTCTCCCTCCTTTCTCCCTCCTTTCTCCCTCCTTTCTCCCTCCTTTCTCCCTCCTTTCTCCCTCCTTTCTCCCTCCTTTCTCCCTCCTGTGACCTTTTTGTATTTGAAATGCCATTAGCATTTGCAGGTTGGCATAGCAACTCCCTTATTTCTGCATTCTCCTCCTCCTGCTTTTTCCTACTGCTGTAGCAAATATATCTCCAGTTAGTGAATCCTGTCTGTAACAGCAATGCACATCAGTTTTAATGTGTGTATGAAATATTAGGATATAATTTTTCCTAGGAAAGGAGAACCCTACAACTGGCTGGATTAAAAACAGAGGTTCTCAATAGGAAAACAAAATAAGCGTCGTGTGTGAAAGGAATGTAATATAGAAAGCAATCCAGTATTCTTTAATATATGAGCATTTTAAGATAGTTGTCTTGGAAAACAGAAGATGAGTTATTTCTCAGTGTGAGGCTGCTTAGGTCTTGGGACTTTATATACCTTTTGTTTTTTACAAATTCTTGTTTCAGACTGATGAGTTCATGTTGTTTTTAATAATTCTTTACCAGAAGTGACTCAATTATTAACAGATTACATTGAATAATTTTAAAGTGATTTCTTGGCATAGTAATATGCATATTACAATCTGTCTTGGTATTGACATGCACTTAAGCATTAGGAGTAGAAAATCCCACTCTGATGTAATTAAGGAGCCAAGATCATGTCAATCTCAGTATCTTTCGCAGGCTATAGAAACCATTGCCTCTAGAAGGCATTGTGAAGATTAGTTTTGTGCATACCACTGTTTGCACAAGCAAGTTTTAAATCTTTAATTATCTCTGTAACTTAATCAAATATATTATTATAGGATGCAAATTATGTTGTTTTATACCCTGTATTACTTAAGGTGCAGGTGGAATGAGAAGTCAGTGGTGATAAGCACAGAATTTCTCATTAGGATCCCAGACATGTCATTGAATTCTGATTTCTGTAATGATTTCTTTGAACTTAGATATGAATATGAATTTTATAGGGTTTTTTCTACAATTAAGTAGCTGTGCCATATCCTGGGTGTCCTCCCCTATGGATGTCCCGCATCTTCTCAGAACCATAGAACCACCATCATTGAGTTTAACTGCTGGTTCCCTTTTGCTTCTTGATAAACCCTGGAACCCAGAAATTATTTTTCTTTATTCCATTTATTCTAGGATTTCCCTATGTCTGCCCAACCCAATTGACTCATTTTTATCTTTCTCTCTCTTTTGAGTCCAGGGAGTACCCGCCTGGCTTCATTCTGTCCTACTACTCATCCCCTCCACTTTGAAAGAGATCTCCTTGTTAAGTGATTCTCCACAGCACTCCGTTTGTAGTTGATAGCTGGTCTACACAAGGTCTTCAAAATCTAGAATGGCTTACGTGAAATCCTTGGGTGGTTCTGTTACAGTAAATTTATGTGTATTGATACACTACACCTGAACAATCAAAACTTAAGCTGACCATATAGCGTTATAGTATATTATAGTATATTATTTCCGTACCAGTGTTATACTGAGTCCTTTCCTTGGCTGTATGCTTTTTTAACTTTGGAAGCAGGGTGAAGTGACATCCTAGAACTATTTCTCAGTGAAAACTTTAATTTAAATTGTTAATATCCTGTGTGGTTACATTACTTTTCTGCACGTTAAGCTCTACGTATGGCAGTTACATATTGTAGTACTGCTAAGAATGTATGGACTGTATACTGCACAGGCAGCTAGTAAAGACCAACCTTTATGAGTAACAGTTGAGGCTGACAAAACTACAATGTGAATATAAATCTATTTTCTAGACTTTCCTCTTGACAGAATGTTATCCTCCTGACGTACTATCCAAAGAAACCCTATTATCTGAGATTTTTTCACTCTAACATCATTTTCCCTCCCTCAGATTCATTTCTATGTGTGTGTGAGAAATTGTTGTGCCGCTGAGTGCATTGCTTTCTGTTTTCCTCCTCAGCTTCACCAGCTAAACTATATAGACTTCCAGCTTTGGAGAATATACGTGGGTGCCTACTGATGTTCATGATTATCAGAGATGGGCTACTTAACATAATGACTCAATGGTCTAATTCAGGATGGCAGATCTCATGAATAAATGAAGAAAAATTTTTGTCTTGCAATGACAGCTGTGCTTTGAAAGGGTTTCATGATACTGAGAATAGAACTTAACTGACAAGCCCATTTCCCACCAGTATTAATTATTTTGTTTCCAGTCTCTTCTCCACTGAGACTTTGATTTCATTGTTATGAATGTTGACATGAGAAGGATTATAGTAAATATAATGCCAGGGATATACAGGTGTCGTAGGTGTGAGACAGCAGAGAAGTTGTCATGTACAATACTGTTGTCCCCTTCCCATAGCACTTGTTAGACAAACAGAAGGACTTTGAATGTCCATAATTCACATGAAGATGGTATATTTGGAGACAACCTAAACAGGCATAGCATTCTGCTATTGATACAGTTTCCTTTAGCCTTGTAAATGCAACATAAAGAATACTTGTGCATATATTCTAATACCTTACTTTAAAAACAAAATTAGTGATGTTATCTTCCATTCCATCTTCTCTTTCTGTCTCTATTATGTGATCAGCACACTTGCAGAGCATACTCTGTAACTTCCTCCTCATATTACCAAATATGTGCTCTAATATTCAGTGAGACGTATTGTTTAAACAAGCATATTTTGTAATTTATTTGTCATACTTGCCTGTTATTTTTTTAATAACATAAATACTCATATTGAGGAAATCTCATTCTCTATCTTAAGTGAGCCAGAAAGAGATTTTGCCCTTCTAGGAAGGGGAAATGCTACATTGGTTAATCATGAAGAAGCTGCAGTTGCATCTTTTATAGGTCAGATCCTTAGCTAGTATAAATAGATGTAGCTTGCAATGTGTGCATGGTGGAAAAATAGGAGCTCCAAAACAGTGCCTTATGAATTGGATAAAATCATCAATGCGAGTGCCCCTCCTAGTCTTGAAAACAGCATACTGAAAAATGGCACCTGCCTAGGGATGAATGGCCATGAGGCTTTCAAAGGAGCTGCACCATTGAAATATCTTTTATTTACTCATGGAAACACTGTGCAAGGCTCTTGTCTAAAGGTCTTATGTTGGCTGTAATGGCAGCAGAATGGACTAGCACCATGCTGCATGTTTTAAATCTGTGTGGGGAGGAGAGCACACATTGACAGGTTAAAGAAAAGAAAATGGTGAAGAACAAGTCTGAAGAATCAGGGGTAAGAGATGGAAATTAGAGGGGTTCCCCCACCAGACCCAGGTTAACTTCAATTGAACAGATAGGCCTAGGGAATAAATTTCTTGTTGTGTAGTAAACAAAATGTTATGGTCAGGATGAAACTGGTTTTAGTACAAAACCTTTCACTTGACTAGTTGTTGAGCAACAATGTTTATCTTCTAGTGCTGATCTGCAAAGGAGAGGGAAAATATTCCCCAAATTTACGTATAAAATAAGAGGTTTCTAGTTTACTAAGCCATGTTCCCTTTCCGATTGTCAAGAGAAAGAGTGATAGTCTTTTTGGTGCTAGTAAGGACAGTAATAACTATTCCTTTCATGGAACAAAGACCACCACTAGTTGTCTGAGATGTCCTGAAGTTGCTGTTGTCAAATCCTAACTCTGTTCTTTAAAAACAGGATAAGTTGTAGGAAATGTTGTGCACAGTGAAGTTATCACAGAATGGTCAGGGTTGGTAGGGACCTCTGGAGATCATCTGGTCCAGCTAAAGCAGGTTCACCTAGATCAGGTTGCACGGAGTCATGTCCAGGTGGGTTTTGAATGTCTCCAGAGAAGGAGACTCCACCCCCTCTCTGGGCAGCCTGCTCCCATGCTTTGTCACCCTCAAGGTAAATAAGTTCTTCCTCATATTCAGATGGAACTTGTGCTTCAGTTTTTGACCATTGCCCCTTGTCCTGTTGCTGGGTACTACTGAACCTGGCCCCATCCTCCTGACACTCACCCTTCAGATATTTTAGACATCGGTAAGATCCCCTCTCAGTTTTCTCTTCTCCAGGCTGAACAGGCCCAGCTCCCTCAGCCTTTCCTCAGAAGGGAGGTGCTCCAGCCCCCTAATTGTAACCCTCCGCTGGACCCTCTCCAGTGGTTCCCTGTCTCCCTTGAACTGGAGAGCCCAGAACTGGACACAGCGCTCCAGATTGTGCCCTCTCCAGGGCAGAGCAAAGGGGGAGGATCACCTCCCTCGACCTGCTGGCCATGCTTTTCCCAACGCGCCCCAGGATCCCATTGGCCTCCTTGGCCACACAGGCACACTGCTGGCTCATGGGCAGCTTGCTGTCCAGAGCTGCCTTCCAGCAGGTCAGCCCCAGCCTGTACTGGTGCGTGGGGTTGTTCCTCTCTAGGTGCAGGACCTTACACCTGCCTTTGTTGAACTTCATTAGGTTCCTCTCTGCTCAACTCTCCAGCCTGTCCAAGTCTTGCTGAATGGCAGTGCAGCCTCCTGGGGTACCAGGCACTCTGTCGAGTTTTGTATCAGCAGACTTGCTGAGGGTGCACTCAGTCCCATCATCCAGGTCATTGATGAACATGTTGAACAGGATGGAGCCAGTACTGACCCCTGAGGAACACTGCTGACTACAGTCCTCCAGCCTGACTCTGCGTCATTGGTCATAACTCTGAGCTTTGCCATTCAGCCAGTTCTCAATCCACCTTGCTGTCCACTCATCTAGTCCATGCTTCCTGAGTTTACATATGAGGATGTTATGGAAGACAGTGTCAAAAGCCTTGCAGAGATCAATGTAGACAACATCTACCACTCTCCCCTTGTCTACCCAAGCAGTCATTCCCATCATTAGAAGGCTATCAGGTTGGTGAGGCATGATTTCCCTTTGGTGAACCTGTTGACTGTTCCTGCTGGCTGCCTCCTCCACACACTTCAAGATGAGCTGAGTCCCCCTTACCCTTTTTAAAGCCTGGAGTGACATTTCCTCCAGTCCTCAGGCACCTTCCTGTCCTCTGTGACCTTTCAGAGATGATGGAGAGTGGCTTGGCAATAACACCTGCCAGCTTCCTCAGCGCTCGGGGGGTGCATGCTATCAGGGCTCATGGATTTGTGGGTGTCAGGTTTGTTTAAGTGATCTCTAAACTGATCCTCCTTGACCAAGGGAGAGTTTTCCTTTCTCCAGACTTCCTCTCTGGGAAACGAGAGGGCCGGCCTTGGCAGTGAAGACTGAAGCAAAGAAGACATTCAGTAACTCTGCCTTCTCTGTGTCCTTCGTCACCAGGGCACCACCTCATTCAGCAGTGGGCCCATGTTTTCCCTAATCACCATTTTCCTGCTGATGCACTTGAAGAAGCCTTTCTTGTCCTTGACCTCCCTCACCAGATTTAATTCCAAATGAACCTTAGCCTTCCTCATTGCCTCCCTGCACATCCTGATAACGTCCCTATATTCCTCTCAAGTGGCCTGTCCCTTTTTCCATATCCCATAAACTTCCTCCTTCTGTTTGAGATTTGTCAGAAGTGTCTTGCTCATCCTTGCAGGCCTTCTGCGCCTTTTGCTTGATTTCTTTCTTAAGGGGATGCACCTGTATTGAGCTTGGAGGAAGTGATGCTTGAATATTAGCATTAGTTATGATAGCTGCCTCAAGTTAATGAAATTTATGAAATTGAGACTTGTGAAACAAAAGCAAAAAGAACTAGAAAAAATGTGGGGTGGTTCAGAGGACAAAGAAGAGAAGGGGGAGGCTGTTATCAGTGACCTATACTGTTACAGCTGGATTAGTGCTAAAGATTTAGCTGAAGCCTTGATCCTCCTGTAAAAGGGAGAGAGCTACAGGCTCAAGAGGATACCAGTTTGTCAGCCAGTCCTAAAATGTATTATTTCTAACCTACCAACCTACCTTTGTTCCCCATCCCATTTTGCGAAGAGTTTTTGAGCACCTTGGAAGATGTGAAGGCAATAAAGACTCCTTGCTCTGGTTATTTTTCTAGGTAGCAGGCTCAGGCCGTTATTCTTCTGTTACTTTCTTCTTCTGTCAGTTCTGATCTTAGGGCAGTTCTCCTGCAGTTTCCTGAAGACTGTCTCATCTGAAATAGTTTTTTAGTCTACCTCAAATGTATAAGCCACCTTGTAATAGGCTGTATTATGTTTAAATACCCTAGAAGAAAGTAAGCTCCACTGATTTCTGCTTAGTTGCAAAATACAGACATTTTAAATACAGGAGGGAGGGAGGGTGACTGGGTATCTCGTGCCATTTTAGTTCTCTTAGCGCCTCCAGCTGCTGTGAAAACAAAGGCATGAGTCACCATAGACTGCCTGACATATGTGCCAACCCATCATGGATGTCACACATAACTATGGGGTACATAGGCACCCATGTTTAGACACCCTGGATTGCTCCTGGGAGATCAAAATGTCTGGCAGCAGCTCGAAGTGTAAAGATGCAAAAAGAATTCTTCTGTCATCAGTGTGATGAAATGGGTATATTGTTGAGATTAGCAGCAGAGATTTTTTTTTTTTTCCACTATAGTGGCACTTATGCTCTTGCTACCACAACCAGTGTCAGGTTCTTCCCTGCCTATATTCTTGCCATGAAAACAGCTTCTTCCTAGCCGTAATGAAAGAGAATCAAAGGAATAATTTTGTGCCTTTTAGCATAATGGAGATGATTGCTGGCTCCTTATTGCTAAAAGGCACGGGCGTATGTTGCTAAGTTGGTACTGTATTCAGAGCTGAATATGTTGCTTAAAAAATGTGTTTATAGGTGTATGTATAGTCTCTCGCTCATTGATAATAACATAAACTCCACACTCTCTTGTAGGGGGCAAGTGCTCAGCACTTTAAACAATTTTACAATAACTTAAGAGCATTTGAACCTCCAAGAGGCAATACATTTTTACTTATTTCAACCTTCTGAGTAATATTTTATCAGGAAAGTAGAAAGATGTTGTTAGTAATTAACAGTTCAGTGTATTTTCTCCTGAGAGCTGACCTCTCAGAGTTAAAAATGACAAAGAGACTAAAAGTTTTAAAAGATTAAGGTAGAAATCCTTATTTCACTAATAAGTGAGTTTCTTCTTGCAGGTCACTTGTGTCAGGAAATAGTTATCACTGAAGCAATTACATCTGTTATGAAATGTCACATTTTGGTAGATAATCTTGTATGTTCTGGCACTGAATGGTGCCTCCCGTTGTGTTTTCTGGGCTGGACATGGAGTGTCTTACTATCTCATATTTCCATAATGTTAAGCAATTAGTGTGATGCTGGAGACGGTTACACCATGATACAATCTCACATCAAAATATCAGCATAGAGTACCAAAACAAATGTAATGTTATGCATAGATCAAAACAATGAGATTATTGTTTGGATGATCTTCTCAAGAGAATGCAGGATCTGATCTTTATGGTTAGGGCCTAATTCTGCACCCATTCGGTGACAAAAGCTAGGTGCAGGGTGATTTTGGTCTGCGTGGGTGGTGTTTGCACAAGTCCATTGCTGATGAACTTGTAAAGGCCAGACTGGAACACTGTGAAGGGGGAAAGTGGTATTGATATGGAAATAAACAGGGCAATGATCTTATCTGAAGGTGAATTACTTGAGCTGTATTAAACTGTAGCTTCAATTGTCATGTTTCTGAGTAAGAAAATAGAACTTGTGGCTCCTCTAACTTTTAAATGTAACTTTGCAGTTTGCAGCAAGCGTAGCTGTACCATGTAGTGTTGGTGACATGCACAGTCTTCCCTTCTAGTGAGAAAGTGACTGTGATTGAACAGCCCACGTCACCTTGGCCTACTGTATTCAAACCCCAGTGGGCCATCGCCCAGCGTCTGGCCAGTCTGCGATCAGCGATGGACGGCAGGGGCCAGGGAGCTCCTGTGCTCACAGGAAACAGTAGTAACCTGAAATAGCCACCTCTGTATTGTTGCATGAACATCAAATAATCCCTTGCGATAACAGACGTACTGTTTGCTGACTTAATTATGCTACTGTAGCTCACTAGTAGTAATGTGCTTCATTTAACCCATCTCGTAGTATTTTAAACTACACATTAAACACACATTCATCCTGCACTAGGGGCCTGATCCAAAGCACGTGAAATATGTTTGAAAAATTCAGTCTACTTCAAGGACTTTTGGCTCAGGCCCTCTGTTTCTCTGAATGCTGTTGGTTTTTTGTTTTTTGTTTGCTTTTTGTTCAAGCTAGGAGTTGCACAAAGACAACCTGCATATCTCTCTGTATATATTAAATGCAGCTGTTGTCACATGTATAGTATTGTAATTGAAATACAGTGGCACTATTCTGTACTCATAATGTAGATGGTAGAACTTATGTAGAAAATGTTTACAAAACGAGATGAGAATTCTCATTTTATGG
Organism: Falco cherrug; assembly: GCF_023634085.1. Lineage (NCBI taxonomy): Eukaryota > Metazoa > Chordata > Aves > Falconiformes > Falconidae > Falco > Falco cherrug. The sequence continues at coordinate 24,458,742 of NC_073704.1, read as the reverse complement.
AAAGATAAACAGCCACAGAGAAAATAGATGGTGTAGGTAAGTGAATAAATTTCATACTCTTCTAGAACTGGAATGCAAATGTATGCTTAGTGGCTCTCTGCTCTATAGCCAGGTGTTATCCCTGTCCCCAAGTGCTCCTGAAAACTTTATCAGAGAGGAGAGCATAGAATTCATTTACAGACAACATAAGCATGTTAAAATACTAGTAGGATAGATAGTACTATGGATTTTTAAAGTGGGATTAGTTTAAAGAGAACTGCAAAGCACACTTGACATCTTGGAACCTGCAGCGTATCCTGCATATTTTGAAGGCTTTGTCAAAGAAAAAACCTCCCACAGTTGCTTCAGATGCCTTAAAGACTTAATTTTGATTTTAAATTACCTATTTGCAGTACTGTCCTCCCACACTGCCTCATCACGTTTTATATGTTAAAATACACAATTTAAAATGAAAAGCATGCTTTTAAAGCAGCTGTGGGGAAAGGAAAAACAATGGACGCAGAAGTTCACAGAGCCTTTGGTGCTGGTGATCTTGCAGAGCCCTGACAGTTGACCAGGCCGTTTGGCAGATTTGCACGCAAAGGCATTCTGGTAAAGAGAAAGAAAGAGGATACAGGGAGTTTGCATTTGAGAAATGGATCAGCCTGGAACTGTGCATAGCATCTGATCCCCACGTAGGGAAGTGTTAGGTATAAGGGGGTGGAACAGGACTGGCACATTCTCGGTATTACAAACTGTGCTCAGAAGTGTCAATAGAACAGGAGGAAAATAAGTGGAAAAACATGCTGTGGACAGTGGTTTAATTATGTCACATTACGTACTATATATGCATATGCACTTCACGGCAAATTATACTGTAGTAATAGCACTAGCTACTGAAATATGAACTGCTTCAAAGCATGCATTTACTAGATTCATTTGAACTAAAATTATCTGGCAAAGTAAAGCACAATTTCAATATGTCATAAAATTGATAATTAGGATTGGTATCTGATACATCTTTTATTATTAAGGAACAAATATTATTTTGTCTCTTCAGATGTAATTGTATGGAACCAGAACATCCTAGCAATAAAACCTTACAATACTGGCAGGACTACAATATATCTGCGTCCGATGTGCCATGGGGGAACCTAACTGTGTCAGTAAGTGGAATATTGGAACTTAATAGATAAAGGCATAAGCATAAATAATGTTGTCTATCCTACTGCAGCAAATATATTGAAAAAAATACCATTTTTTTCTGATCGTATCTGTTCAAATAAGGCATATAATATACTTAACTGAAAAAAGATTAACATAGACTTTGTAGCATTATCTCCTTTTGTAAGCATTTTGCAGCCTTTGGTAGTACACATTAAAGCAAGTATGGGTATTTTGTGCCCTGCTTTGGAAACTTCTTGACACCCTAGCACAAGAGTTTGACTGAGATTAAGTCTAAACATGTCAAATGACAATGGATTTGTCCTAAATTCTGCCAGACGGCAAAACCAAAATTCCCTCGTGTAGAAAGACTCAGAAATGTTTATTTCCCCTAAAACATTCCTACAGCTGTTGGGGCTATAAAGGGGAAAGGAAGGGGAGAATTTTGTAACTATTTCTCTTCAGTGACCGAATTTCTCTCTTGTGTAGACCTTCAGTGTTAAGTATGTCTTAGTTGTGTAATTTTCTTCTGGAGGATTGGGGAGCAAGCTACAAACAGTTTGGGGAGCTTGCATGGATATATAATTTGTTTCTAAACAGTACACTTTTCTGTGTTTAAAGGATTTATTACTTCAGGTTTGCCTTCCTTAAAGGAACACTTACAACTTGATTAAAATGCCACATCGAGATCAGGCTATCACTTTTTCTCACATTGCACAGTCAAAGACAACTGAGTGCAAAAGACACCAAACTGAAGGCATCCTTTAAAACTACAGCTGAATTAACCTCATTGTAGATGTAACCAGATGAAATGCTTAGAAGTCGATTGAGTGGACCACCTCTAGCAGATACTGTTTTTTCTTTCAAAGGCAGGAATGCAGAACTGGTGTCCTCCTACCATGAGTTAAGCTAGAGATGCCTTCCATGGCTGCTCTGTCTTGGTATCAAGGATTGCTCAACTCTGTTGGTGTGGCAACAGCAGAGAGAAAGTTGAGAACTGCTGGCCTGAGTGATTCCAGCAGTCCAGAATGAATATTCTCAAAACTGCAGCACACTCTAAGAGCATCTGTGCAGGGGCAGACTCCTCCTCTCACTTTCTCAGATCTCTGACAGTGTTTTTCAGAGTACATTTGCAGCCGAGGAGATTTAAAATAACAGATTTTGTTTTAACTATAAATGTAAAAGATCAGCTGCATTATATAAAACCCTTTAAAACTTCTGTGAAAGCTTATTACTGAAACTTGGGTTTACACGGGTAGCAGTATAACTGACCAACTTTTCCCATGAATGCCTACAGTTGTCAAAGAAATAACTGCAATTTTTCATACGTTCTTGTATTTAGTTCTTGCAAACATCATCAGGAAACTTCAATTCTCCTGTTCTAGAGAACTGCAGTAAAAGGTTAGACCTAGTTGTCTATACATATTTGGTCAGTCTCAGCCCACTGCCTTTTTTACTGCTCATTTCTTCCTGTTGTTTCATGTGTCTGATTTAAAAGTTTCAAGTTTCTGAAGATCTAGATTGGCGCTCTCTCTTTGAAACAACAGTAGGACCAACTTTTTTTTTTTTTTTCCCCTATCTAGGACCAAATCAATGTGAGCAAAGTGTTTATTCTGATGGTGACAAAATAATTTTCAGTAGGTGTATGATGAAAGTCATGCTTGTGCTGTACCAACATCAAGGTCTAGCTTAGGCCAGGACTAGTTCTCTGTTTGATGTCCCAGAATCTTGGGAATTTCCTGAAAAATTTTTTCCCCACCTGAAACCTATATTTCATGTCAAAGTGCATGATATTTATCCCAGATTTACTGCTATATCAGTATTAAAAGTTTCGCACTCCTTTGTGTCAGAGTCATCAAGTAGCAACTGGTTTTTTTCCAAGCCAGCTTTTGTTCAAAGCCAAAGTTTCTCATAACATGTCAAGCCACAGTATTGTGACGTAAGTCTGATGAGCTAATGACCCAGATCATTTGATACTAAAAGATCCTGATCTGGCAGGATATTGCTGCCTGGAATCTCTTGATTCTGAGTGCTATGTTTGTTTTTACTTAGTAAGTGTGGAGGGATTTGGGAAGGAGAAAGAAAGGACTGTGAGTCCAGAGCTCGCAGCTCACATTTTTAGAGCTGTTTATTTCTCTGCTTGTTACCTTGGAACACGATTGATTTTAGACAACTAAGGATGGTACTGGAGAATTACTAGTACTGGAGAATTACTAGACATGTTTTCTAGTATATGTGCATATTTGATCATATAGTATGTTGGGTAGAATTAATATTATGGATTTTGAATTTTGGTGCATTTTAGCTGATCACTTTTTTTAAGAAAAAGATAATTTGTGGAATGTGCTGCCCCCATGTGGTATTAAATGTGTTGGTCTCCTTTTAGGCTAATAGTGTACATTCTAAGTAGCTTTTTCTTGAATTGCTTGGCTGCGAAGGTAAAACAAAAAATCAGTTACTGAGAATGCACCAGGAGCAGCCTTTCTCTTGGTAGCTTTTGAACCTCACTTTCCTCTCTTCGAAGGAATTAGAAGTGCAAATCTGTGTTTGTAAACAGAAAGTAAGTATGTTTACTTGTTCAGTTTGAAATAAATTTGGTTTTATATTAATGCCTTTATGGTATGTCTTAGCGACTTCATAATTTAATACGGGTTAAAAAAGAGATTGTTTTGAGGGTTTGAGAGTTTTGCATGCAGACTAGATACAAATATTAGGAGTTTTAATTTTTAAAAGAATGAATATAGAAAAATGATTTTACTATTTCTAGTAATACAATCTGCTTGCAATTTAAGGAAGCAATTTGAAAGAAAATATGTGTAAGCATAGATATTTTTTAGAACACTACTACTTTGCTCTCCCTGATAGGAATGTAAAAAGTTCCATGGAGAGTTTGTTGGACGAGCCTGCGGTCATCACGGCCCTTATGTTCCCGACGTCCTCTTCTGGTCTGTCATCTTATTCTTTTCTACAGTAACGCTGTCATCCACACTGAAGCAGTTCAAAACTAGTCGATACTTCCCAACAAAGGTGTGTGCTGTTTTTTTAAGTCAGAAGTTGTCATTAGTCATGTGTAAGCATGAATCCCATCTGCCTTGCAAATTTAATTAACTGCTGGTGAAGTGGACACTGCATCTTTTCTCTGTTAGAAAATTGTATCAGAATAAGCATGATTTTAGCTGTAAGCACAAAGTGGCTTGAAACAGTGAAGAAAAAAGAAATCCTAAGTCATACATGAATGTTTTATTTAAAATTTTTGTTTCAATAATTGCAGGTACGATCTGTTGTCAGCGATTTTGCTGTCTTTCTCACTATTTTGTCCATGGTCTTAATTGACTATGCCATTGGGATTCCATCACCAAAACTTCAGGTTCCAAATGCTTTTAAGGTAATTTGATAAGTTGTACTGCCTTATTATTTTGACAAAGTAGGTGCTATAGTGGGTTTATTATTTTTTTTATCATCAGGAAATAGTGATAGTATTCTGAATTTTTCATGCTCACCAAGTACAACCTCTGATTAGTGGCCCATGTAAGTGAGCCTCTCCCGTCAGGCTCTTTCATGCTTCCTAATGTCTTCTGTGTGAGGATGAACACAGCTCCAATTACCCAAATCCTAGACTAATGTAATGTTCTGGGGGGCTCCTTCCAAATTCTGGGCTCATTGTATCAAATACAGCCAAGTCTGTAATATCCCAGATGATTTTATTATATGTAATTTCTCTTTCTGCTATCATAGGAAGTTCTAGCATTTTTCTGTGCTCTTACATAGATTGATTTTAAAGGAAAACATAATCTAGTAATGTTTTCTTATGTATTCTTGTACAGTTGAACTGTAAATAATCCTTAGAGTTCTGACTGGTTATGCATGACTTTTTATAGCCCACCAGAGATGATCGTGGCTGGTTTATTACTCCTTTGGGGCCAAATCCTTGGTGGACAGTGATAGCTGCTGTAATTCCAGCCCTGCTTTGTACTATCCTTATCTTTATGGACCAGCAGATCACGGCTGTCATTATCAATAGGAAAGAACACAAACTAAAGGTATTCCATCAAAAGTTACATTTTTACTGTCTTTTTCTGCTTCATCTACTAGAGTATGCTGGTTTATTACACCTTATGTAGCACCCCTTTAAATTGTTATGCTTTTCCTCTACTAGTCTGTGGAGTATCTGAGCCCTGTGTCAGTCATTTGCTGCCTTGCAGAAGTCTTTATGAATGTAATTTGGAACAGAGATTCTGAATCAAGAAAATGCTTATTCTCTATGCTTTATTAGAAGTATGATACCCATTCACTTAAATAAAAAAATCTGGAAGTTAACAATTACCTTAAGTACCGTAATATTAATTGCCTCTTCAGATACTGACAGTGTTGTTCTACTGGACTGGATTTTTTGATTTTGCAAAACTATTCAGAGGTTACCGTGTATTTAAGATTGTTTTTTCCTCTCTTGATCCTTCTCTGTGGTTCTACACATTTTTCTTTTTAATGCCCTTCCTATCTTGAAGAAGGGAACAGAATAAAACTGAGCTTTAGAGGCACAATGGGTTCCTAAAACAACATAGGACAACATCCTGCTCTGCTCTCTAACACTTTAGTTGCCTACAGATGGAGAGAGAAAAAGGGACATCACCCCTCTGAAAAACTGTTGGGCAAAATCTAGCAGCAGGTTTCTGTACATGTATATGCAGCGAGCTTAGGCTTTTTTTGACATACTTTTAATAAGCAGCAATCCAATCCCAAGTCACTTTAGCAAATGCATTTACAACCTTCACTTTGCACTGCCTCTTCTTGGATGATTGTGACATTTGATATGTTCTTTTTTTGCCCTCTTTGTCAGCCTGGCTCTTCATGTCAATCCATAGCATTGCATGTGGTTAACTTGACAGATGCAGGAATTTGCTGCCAAGCTTTGGAATGTGTTTTTTCAGCACTGGCATCTGGGAGTCAGATGGTCCTCCTGGCTGCCCCCTTGTCTTGCTGCATTTTAGTTTTGCTGGGGTCTGGTGTAGCATCACCTGTTGCTATGCTTCCTTTTCTTCCCATATGTCAGGTTCCTCAGATCATGTATGAATGTGAGGAAATGCTCTCGGATTCTGTATGCATTAGCAGATACATTCCTCATAAATGTGTCAGAAGGTAAAAAAAGGTGTCTCTGTTAAGATTTAGAATTAAACTCTTTCTCTGAGTGCATTGTGCATGTAACTAATATCTGTGTTTAACACATCTCTGAGTTTGTCAAGATGTGCCTTGGAGATAAGACTCAAGCACTTTTGGGGAGTGAGGGAAGGTTGCTAGAGTCGATTCTTTCAGTTTTCTTGACTTTATATGAATTCCCCTTTTTAAATAATGTAAGCAAATAAGATGGCATTTTCATTTTGATATGTGGCTTACATTTTCATAAACCCAGACGCTTCCCATTTTAGAAGTAAAAGTTGTCTTCAGAAAGAAATGATTTGTTTGCTTCCAACTCGTTTTCCCCTCTTTTTTTATACTTCCCATAGCAAATTCTGAATAGTGCACATTTCAGCTTTTGGCAGTCTCTGTAGCAAACCCTTCCAAGTTTAGTTTAGTTACTTTTTTTATGTCAAAAGGCATTTGCATGGGTTTACAGGCAAAATTACAGTTCAACATATTCACATTGTTTGCATGAGCATCACTGTTTCATCAGACCGTGACAGTGGATTTGTTGTTGTATTGCAAAATTTTGTGGAGATGACTAATTACCTGACTTTTTAAAGGAAAATAGCTTGAGCCCCTGCTTGCAGCTGCACAGTGATCCTGGATACTTTCCAAAAATTGAAAAGAAATTTCCCTCTCAGCTATGGTAACAGATATCTATATGACCACAATTGATACAGAACATTGGGCGTTTCCAAACACAGGTTGTATTTGCAGGTTTTTACATATATCTTGAGATTTTACCAGGGAGTTTTCTCAACTACTACAAAAGCAAAGAACATCCTCCTGTAGGTAAATTTACAGGGTATTTGACTACTACAGAGATGATCCAGACCCAAAGGTTTTGTACTGACTGTTCATATAATTTTTTTTCTGATACTGCTTTTAAGTATTGAATAGGGAAACCAGTAAAACAGTACATGATGATGAATATTATAGTTTAATGTATAACTTAATTATAATTTAATTTCTATTAATCTATAGGCCTCTGTTCTAAGACGAAAGTATGTTAGTGAAAATTTAACCATCCATAAAAATTTTACAAGGATTGATGTGGTTTTATGGCCGTTTATAGCATAAACTGACTTTGCAAATGTTAACTTAAAAATTTTTGTGTAGGAAAGAATCAAAATACATATTTTTCTGCCTCCTGTGTAAGGATGGATGGAGTGTCTATTAAGATTAGTGCAGCGGAAAGCTGGCACTGCAGCTGGATGTTCTGCTTACTGTTATCCACAGAAGAGATTTAGTTAAAACAGAAAATGTGTGTAGTTTCCAATGTCCTACTAGTATCTCTAAAAGTAAAAAAAGATATTTGGTGCCCATTTTAAAGTAGATTTATGATACATACACTTAACTCATAACTGGAATGAGTCTAAGCAAGAAGTGAAGCATTTCTTGTGAACTAGGAGGAATTCCCCTTAGATAACCAGTTTGCCATCACTGCTGACCCAACCTATGTGTAACACATAGGAGAAAGCTATTTTTTGCTACAAGTCCTTTTTTTAAAAGGATTTTTTTTTTTTAAAAAAAGTCTCTAATGGTTCATTAGGAATGCCTGCCAGGAGCGTTCTCCTTAATTCAGATGCCATTTTGTATCTTCTTGCTGTCATTACTTTCTTTAACAGAAAGGATGCGGATACCATCTCGACCTACTCATGGTGGCAGTCATGCTTGGAGTGTGCTCTATCATGGGATTGCCGTGGTTTGTTGCAGCCACTGTCCTCTCCATTTCACACGTGAATAGCTTAAAACTGGAATCTGAGTGTTCCGCTCCCGGGGAGCAGCCAAAATTTCTTGGAATCCGGGAGCAGAGAGTCACGGGGCTCATGATTTTTATCCTTATGGGCTCATCCGTCTTTTTGACAAGTATCCTGAAGGTAATTTGGGGAAGTAAGGAAAAGCTAAATACTGCACTGCACCGAACATTTCACTGTTGTTACTGTATTATTTAATGAGTGCCCTTTCCAGGCACGTTACTAACTAGCATAATGTTACACAATGATAATCTAAAGCAGAATTCTAATTTTGCATAATAAAATTGCTAGGGATATCTAATATTTTTAAAACAAAAACCTTCTAATGGAGATCTGGCCTGACTGAAGTCAAAGGGTATTCTGTCATTGGCCTGTAGTATATGAAGATTGACCCTTTGTCTACAATTTGGGCCCAAAGCAAATTATTATGAAATAGTCTTGCTAAATTACACCTGTAAGTAAATCTATTGAGAAAATTTAAAAACATTTTGTGATTTCTGTGTTATTTAAAAATATTTTCACAGTGGCTGGAGAAGTTCTATGGTTCCTTTCTTGGAAATGAACATGAAGATACTCTCATGCTCCCTGCATACTTACGACAGCTCACCAGTGTCCTGAAACTGGGTGTCCAGTTATATGCATTATTAATACCATCTATAGACATAATACTTACTCTTTTTAAGAATTATCTGGCCTCTGTGAAATCAATGAGAGTTTTGCCACTAGCTTCAGTAGGATAAGAATATAGATTTCATTCACAGTGAAGGCAATAAGCCCTTAGAACTTGTACTTCCCAGTAGTATTGTATTATGCATAATACATATACCATAAAACCTTCACTTTATGTCATGGTTTAGCCCAACTGGCAACTGAGCACCACACAGCTGCTTGCTCACTCCCCCCAGCTGGGATGGCAGAGAGAATCAGAAGAGTAAAAGCGAGAAAACTCATGGGCTGAGATAAAGACAGTTTAATAGGTAATTAATAGCTGCACAGGCAAGCAAAGCAAAACAAGGAATTCATTCGCTACTTCCCACCGGCAGGCAGATGTTCAGCCACCTCCAGGAAAGCAGGGCTCTGTCATGCATGACAGTTACTGGGGAGGACACATGCCATCACTCCGAACGTCCCCCCCTTCCCTCTTCCCCCAGCTTTATATGCTGAACATGACATCACATGGTATGGAATATCCCTTTGGTCAGTCGGGGTCAGCTGTCCCGGCTGTGTCCCCTCCCAGCTTCTTGTGCACCCCCAGCCTGCTTGCCTGGTGGGGTGGGGTGAGGAGCAGATAAAGGCCTTGGCTCTGTGTAAGTGCTGCTCAGCAGAAACTAAAACATCCCTGTATTATCAACACCGTTTCCAGCACAAATCCAAATCATAGCCCCATGCTAGTAAAAAGGAAGAAAATTAACTCTACCCCAGCCAAAACCAGCATGGTTTGAAAACACACAGAACACGCGTTTTGTGTATTTGGTATTTAGAATAGGTATTTATCTATGGAAATATCCTTTACCTACACACTGTATACTGGGAGCCTGAACATTTAAAATAGTGTCTTACAAAATAATTCCATAAAAGTAATTCACCCGTTTTTAAATGCTTACAGAACAGAACATTTCTTTTAGCAGTATGAAGTATTTTGTGTATGTCTTGAACATTTCTCTGAGGATTATAGCTTTACTATTCAGATGCTCTCCTGAACATTCTTTCAAGTAAAGAATTTAAGTATATATCAAACACTTTCATTTTTCATGTAGTTCTGTTAATTTTATTAATAGTGAATAAAGTATATTGTAATAACTGGCAATGTTTTTGTGAGGAAAACAAAATTGTAGAGCCAGATTCTTCTTTTGCTTTATACTCTGAGTAAATTATTAATTTGTAATTGAGTGACTCTGAATTTACAACTTGTCTGATTAATGCAGGCATATGGCACTTTGAATTTCAACTGTTTAGAATGTCTTTCTAGAAGCATTTAAAATTGTTAAATGGTATTTAATATGCTCTTCCCTTTCTCTGCTTGTTTGTGCAGTTTATTCCAATGCCAGTACTTTATGGAGTATTTCTTTACATGGGTGCTTCATCTCTAAAGGGAATTCAGGTAAAATGGATTTATGAAGTGTGTTAATGATGATGCTTTCTATAAAACGTGTAGCTATTCTTATTATATTATCTTTTGTGTATAATCTTAAAGGAATGTTGGCAACCTTACATTCTTGAAAGTGACTGGCTTAAAAATGAAAATGGATTCTGTCTAAATCGAGTATTCCCTTTAGGTAATGTGCTCCAATTTTTTATTTTTTAGGTGCCGATTTTTCTGGTCTCCCTTGTTAACAAGGGAATTTTGGCTGAGCCTAAAAACTGAGTAACAACTAGCAGGAGCTCTTCCCTCTCCCCTGCCTCCCCATTCACTTGTTTGCCTGCTGCCTTTTTAGCTTCCAAATTAGTGCCTTTGTAGTGGTAAGGTTGATCTTGAACTTTGCCTATATGAGGCTGTTGGCTAACATGCCCTAAAATTAACGAAGATGAGATGTAAAGATACTTCCTGTGCAAATAAATGCCCCAGGCAGGGAAGTGGAACTGCTGGGAAGTCACATGCTACTTCATTTCTGGCCTGAGGGATGAAGGGCATGTCTAGTGGAAGGGCAGCACCCCTGCAGTGGCCTGCAATAGGAGCCCCCAGCGGAAGCCAGGCGCTCCAGCGTTCAGGTCAGGTTGGTAACGATACCCCGTGTACCAGTTCTGCTGGATGACTGCAATGTTAAATGGCATGGTGTCAAATCTTATAGCCCATCTGACACAAACGCTCAGATTTTCAAGCGTGCCTTTGTTATTGATAGTTGAGGTATTGATACATCTTCCAACACAGCTGGGAAAGAACAACCACATGATGAAAATGTGAATTACACTGCACAAAAGGTTGTGAAAGAGCAAAGAAAATGCCTGATTGTTTCTTTCATTATGTTTAAATTTTTGATTGTGAGTTAAAAATGTTGTGGGGTTTTTTTACCTCTATTATGTATAGGCAAAGCTGGCAACATCTCTTATTTTTTGACTGATGTTTTCTATTAAGAGACTCATAATTCTGCCTAACTCTTACCATTTGGGTTGATATTCTCAGAAGTGTAGTTTGTCTTTTACTGAGGTTTAGATAATTTCAACTTAATATGGTTCAGCTGTTTCTTAGAACGAGGGTATGAGAAAGTACACTATTGAGGAGTGTTTTTAAGGCATGCTAAAATCTGGCTATCTTGACTTGGAAAAGTGATAGCATCCCCCTCCCTTCCTCCCTCCCCCAAGCTGGGACAAGGAATTGAGATTTGATAAGATGGCTTTTGTGGGAGGATGTGCTTTTTGCTGTTTCTGTGAAAAAGAAAACTGCTCAAATCTGGCCAAATTATAAGCCTTTAAAAAAATGCAGTTTGCACATGCTCAATAAAAATTCCTGAAACTTGAAATTCCTGAAGACTGTGTGAATATAGCATGGCTCATCCATGCAGGGAGAAATGGTGCATCACCATCATCACTGTGCCATAGCAGCTTACGCAATGTCTCAGGTCAGTATGTGCCCAAACAGGTCTGAAAAACAAAAACCTCTCAGGTACATTCCGAATGGTATGGCAGTTGGCTTTCTGGCATTCTTTGTGGAGTTTTTGGTTCCTTTAGTTTTGGGTTTGTTTTGCTTTTGTTTTTGCTTTTGTTTTTGCTTTTGTTTTGCTTTTGTTTTTGCTTTTGTTTTGCTTTTGTTTTGCTTTTGTTTTGCTTTTGTTTTGCTTTTGTTTTGCTTTTGTTTTGCTTTTGTTTTGCTTTTGTTTTGCTTTTGTTTTGCTTTTGTTTTGCTTTTGTTTTGCTTTTGTTTTGCTTTTGTTTTGCTTTTGTTTTGCTTTTGTTTTGCTTTTGTTTTGCTTTTGTTTTGCTTTTGTTTTGCTTTTGTTTTGCTTTTGTTTTGCTTTTGTTTTGCTTTTGTTTTGCTTTTGTTTTGCTTTTGTTTTGCTTTTGTTTTGCTGTTCCTGCTTTTGTGAAGAAAGCGCAATAGGGAAAAGAAAACAGCCTGGGATAAAGTGTCTGGTGAAGTAAACTGGGGAAGAAAAAAGGAAAAAAAGAAGTGTTTCATCCTCATCCACAGGAGATAAAACTGAAGAGATCGCTCCATGATCAGCTTTTTGTGTGCTAAAGGAAGCATAGCTCAGTTGTTGAAAAACAAAGCTCAGAGTGTATCAGAGAGGCAGTGTAATAGTGCACGTGCCCGATAGGCTCAACCGGCTTCCATTCAGGTTGATTCATGGTTGATTCACATCTGCTTTGAAGTCTTACTTTGAAGCCTGGCTTCACCAAACTTCAAGAGTTCTTCACTTGAATCTTAGCAGTGCTATTTTAAAGTAACTATTTTCTTTGTGTGTAACATATTAAGCAGTTACAAGCAGAATGTTTCCAGGAGTATGACTATACAGAATGTAATTTAGCATCTCGGCACATCTGCAATAGAAATACCTAGGGAGACAAATCTGTATTAAAATTGAAAGGAACATAAGAAGTATGACTAACCAAATAATTAAACTTGACTTAATAGGATTTTCATTCTTAATCTGGTGGCTCAACCAGAGATCAGATGAGTCCTTTACCACTGTTGGACTAGTATAGGCTCGTGGTTCTAACCCAGGTAGTCTTTTTCTGTGCTCCTGAACTTCTGCAGTTTTTGCCTTTAGAATAACAAGTCAGATTCTTAGGATATTCAGGATCTCTTAGGCAGTGCGTGAATGTCAGCATAGATGAACCTACAGCTCATTTTGATGCAAACTTTTTAAAATTCCTCTTTCAGCTTTTTGACAGGATAAAGTTATTCTGGATGCCTGCAAAGCATCAGCCAGATTTTATTTATCTGAGGCATGTTCCTCTTAGAAAGGTCCATCTCTTCACTGTAATTCAGCTGAGTTGTCTTGTGCTTCTGTGGATTATAAAGGTTTCAAGAGCTGCCATTGTCTTTCCTATGATGGTATGAATTTTTTTTTTATTTCCTCTAAAATTTAATCTCTTTTCACTTGTGGATAATTATTACTGAAGGAAAAAAAATAATTGTGGGCAGGTAGTTACAATATAGCTTTGATTCAGTGTTCAAGGACAATTCATACTATATTAAGTAAGGAAAAATTTTACATAGACCTCTGGTTTGAGTCTAGGTTGCATTCTGTTTATATGTGTGGATAGCCCAATTGTATATTGTCTTAGGGAAAATTCTTTAAAAAATATTAAAATAAATATTTTATGTTTTTATTTAAGGAGTAGTGCATAATCCTTTTACAGAAAGAACATTCATTCATTAAGGAAGATTTTTCATTGTACTGAGGAGCTTGACTGATCTGTGTCTTGCTGGAAATAAAAGAAGAATCTGTTCTGCTGCTTAAGTGATCTCACTCATTATTTCACTACCTGAAAAGATACCTCAGTGATTGTTAAATGCTTCAAGCTGTACTTATCTGGACAAAGGAAAACCGGCTGTTGGCCTACCCAAATTAAAGGCTAAAGTTCTAGCTTTAAACTGTAGTCACTTTTGATTCCTCTACAAGCATATTTGTCAGTTTTACTTGCTTCAATTAATTAAGCAGAAAATAACTTCCTGAATTAATTGAATTTATATCTTTACAGGTTCTAGCTTTGGTATTTGTCCGAAAACTCATGGATTTCTTTTTTACTAAGCGGGAGCTCAGCTGGTTAGATGATTTGATGCCTGAGAGCAAGAAAAAGAAACTGGAAGATGCTGAGAAAGAGGTGGGTCATGGTTTCAGGGGTTTTTTTGGTGTGTAGCACTTTATCAGTTTTTCCTTTAGACATTTAGAGAAAATTCTGTAAACAAGGCATATTCCATGCAACAGACAGCCTTGTTAACAGTATGCAAAGTGTAATATTGTTGTATTTTATGTAAGTCCTTTTAAGGTTACGAATTTAATAGGCTTGGGGGGAATGTCTATGAAGATTCTTATGCTGTCATACTGTCATGTAACATAGTATCTGCAGTGCTCTTGGGGATTGTTCCAGAGACCCACTCAGATGGTGATGATGTGCAGGGATGAGCCTGTCTGTAGGAAGGCCCACAGATGCCGGGGGCACTTTGATGCTGCGTTGGGCCTGGTCTCATCCCTGCTGGAGATGCTGAAGAGAGCAGTGCAGAATTTAAGGGGCATGGCATGTCCCAGCTATATATGAGCCATACATGGGTCACATGCCATCACCCTGTGCCCTCTCCGCTCAGCAGTGTCCTAAACCTGTGCAGTATCCCTATTACACACTGGGCTGGCATTTTCCTTCTGCTACTGCAGAAACAATTTACTTCCACTTTCTAATGAGAAGGTCAGTGACACTGCTCACCCCTGTTAACCAAATCCTCAGACTTCTACTTACAGCCTGTGGCATTACCACCCAGTTGATTGTTTTGGATCTGGGTTCCTTGTCTCCTTTCAAAGAACATGCATTTCAGATCATTTCTAATAAACTTGATACAGGACAGATTCTTACACATTTCCACTCAAAACGTTCCTGTATTTTGACAGCGAAACACTGATCTTTCTGATTGTAGCTTTCTAACCAGTTTTGCATCTATTTGATAGTGGTTTTATCCAATCTCTGCTTCATGAATTGCTTGTTGAATTACATATAAAACTGTGGGAATACAAAGTAACTTTATGTGTAAGGGACTGAGGTCTTTGTCCTTTGTCCCTGGTATCAGCCACCTGATCAGTGTCAGGTGTTATGGAACCTCAGCACTGGGCCCAAATAAATGAGGGACAAGTCTTGACGGAGAAACACTAACTGCAGGAGCAGTAGGTAGCATATGTTGGTGCCGGGTTATTTTCAATGGCAGTTGTGTGCCCTCCATCAGCACTTTTGAATAGTAGTGTGGTGTGAGGCTGTGGCGGCACTGGGAGGTGAAGGTGCAGGTAATGCCATGTGGGTTTGGTAGGCTGTGGTCACTTTTAGGCAGGAGTGCTCTGAGACAGTTGTGCATATGACCTTTAAGATGCCCTGAAGACCTTTGCAGAAAAGTCCAGGACCTGTGAGACATAACCTTTTGGTGGTACAAGGGTACTGCAAAAACTAGGAAATGTGAATGGATAAATCAGCAATTTATCCTTGGGGATGCCCTGAGATGCAATCTGAGACCAGTGAAATGGTGTGTGTGAGGATTCTCATTGGTAAGTCTATTTGCAGAAGTAGGACATGAGCTAACAATTTGAACATGTAACTATGAAAACTAGATTTCTCTGTCTTTAGGATTCATATGTGACCTTTGACAACTCACTGCCTCGTCTGTAACCTGGAGAACTGTAACTTTGCTTTCCTTGACACGTTCAACTTATTTCATAGAATAAGTTTGGGGGAAAAGGTTTTACCTAGGTGATAAATATCATGGTGATTATTTTCTATTTATTATGTGCCTGTAAAACTACCAGGCTGAAATCAAAATACGTGAGTCATTGTTTTTCCCCTTGAATCAAAGCAGACAACTGGAGAGTCATTTCAGCACAGTATCTGTTGTCATCACAACTCAGAGTAACCAAAAGTAACCAAGGTAGCTCTCTTCTTGTGGGTCTGGTTATTGGAAAGAATTCCTTGTTATCCTTATGTTTTGGTTATATGTCACTTTCCTTCCCATGCTTGATAGGATGGCATCAGAAAACAAAAATGGGAAAATCTACTGGTGTTACCTTATTTCATTCACTGTCTGTTTTGAGAGGTTATTTTTACATATTTTGGCATTTCTAAATATTTGGAGCTATTATTAAAACTGTTCAACTGTCAAAAACTTATGAAGCTGTGAAGCCTGGAAATGACAAAATTAACTAGTAATAAAACTTCTGACATGTAGCCTGAGGAATTAATTGGAGAGTTGCTATCACACGGCTTTTAAAAATAGAAGTATTCTACCCACAAGAATATTCAGAAATACAGTTGACAAGATCTGAAACTTATTTGATTGGATCCTAATTTCATCACTTAAGTTGTTTTTATATTTTTAGGCCATGTTTTTCCAAGGCTTTGTACATTTATAGCAGATATTATATATGCCTTCTCCTCACAGACCTCTTTTGGAAGCCACTTTGATGTTAATCAATTAAGTCTTTCTGAGACTGGAATGAACAAAGTGACTTCACCCAATTGGAGGAAAAAATGTTGTGACTTTTAAAATAGTTGTAATAGTAAAACATTTAAGAAGCAAATTGCTGTGCAGAGAGGATTCAAATTCTACTGTTTTGGAAAATTGTACTGGCTCTTCTAGCTAGTACCATCTCACCAGTGTGTGTGATGCATATGGGGTTTTGGTTCACCTGCCAGAAAATGGTAAGCCCTCTTTTTGGGAGAGCCAGCTCACACTTTCAAACAGGCACCAGGGTAAACTGTTACAAAGCCATCTAATAAAGGGAGGAAAGATGTGGAGGTCTTGGTGTGCCCGTTACGCTCACATACGCACAGTGCATCAGTTTAGGGCAGGATTTGATGGTTACATTCATGTGAAGGCATGTTAACCTCCTGGCTGTGGCTTTCCTTACCTAACAGGGGTGTGAACCTTGAGAATCCTCCTGCGGAGCCTTGCAATGATGTCTGAAAGACAGAGACTTGTTTTTCTTTGTTCAAGCAGGACATGGTGCTCGAGGGGTGTTGTTTCATTCTCCCCTCCCCTTAAGATAGAATTTCAAAATTTGTAACTATTTCACAAGAAGATTTTTGATAGATATATCTCTTAGTTCACTTCCTGCTACTCTCAAAAGGTGTTTCCCTGTTCAAGCTAAAACTAATTTTGGTGTCTTGTTTCCCTACCTTTCACTGCAATAAAACTTTATCAGTATTAAAAGTATATGTGCAAACTTAAATTTTACTTCTTTAGTTTTTGGGTATTAACATTGCAATATATATATCCTGTTATGCATGATATTTTAAATTCACCATACAGCTGCTCACTCAGTGTTACTAATTTTACGTCTTTATTGTTACAGGTGTCTCCTTTATTTGACACTGAAAAATACCATTAAGTGAAGATACTTCTTTTAAAATAGAAGGTTTTAAATGTTAAATTAAAAGAGTTGAAAAGTATCTTCAGAAATTCAAATAAATACTTAAAGAAAATGGAAAGAGGACCAAAGCACATAAATTTCACTTTTCACAACACCATATCCTGTCTCATGTCTAAATGCTTTCCTTCTAGGAAGAACAAAGTATGTTAGCAATGGAAGAGGAAGGGACTGTTCAGTTACCACTAGAAGGACATTACAGGTAAAATATACCTTTCCTCTTTTAGGTGAGTTGCAATTAAACAAATACACATGCCACAATATTTATTCTTAATGCTTGGAGGATGTTTGGTAGTAGGGTACAGATAGATGAACTGAACCATATACTGCAGCATTTAACAAGCTCAGCCCTTTTCTAGTTTTTTGATGTGATCTCACAGCCGATAGGAAAAGGACACCCAAGGGACAAGCTGAAGTTTTCCCTTGGGCAAGCCTGCAGGATCAGGCTGTTCATAATGAACCTTTGCTTCTGACATGCACAGTGCAAAAGGAAGACGTAGAGCAGGTCAAATCCTTCACCCCAATGCTAGCAGGGACCCAAGAAAGGTTTTGAACACACCCCAGGAAAACTAGATTCTTACAGTATTACATTTTAAAACATTCTGATTAAGATCCTATCTGTGTGACATAGTAAGTGGATCAGAAGCTGTCCAGGGTAGGTGAGGCATAATGCAGGGCTGGCACGACTTAAAAACCCCATGTAAACCTATGTTTATAGATAGTAATAATGCATGTGGCCGGCCCATAAGGACTTACTTTCATTTACAGTTTTCAGAAAGGAAGTTCTTAATCAAGATTTGACATACCTGGTGATAGTATTAATTTGAGTTCATAGGAACACTATCTTAGAGTGGCATCCTTATATTTTTAACATGGTTACCCTTATGTCTCCTAAGGCAAGTAACTGTCTCTGAAAAATCCCAGCCTATTTCTTATTTTGATTCATCACACTTCTAATGGTCTGTTCTTTTCATCTTCTGTCCATACCTTTTTTGTTCTATTTTATATTAGCAATACTTAGCTTAATTTATCTTGAGGTATGATCTCTATTATCTATAGCGTGTTTACTTAAGTAGAGTTGTGTGGATAATATCTGACCTCCTGTACTGTAAGAGTCACAGTCCTACAGCTAAAAAGAAGAGTCAAGACATTGGTTGATAAAGCGGTGCCCCAAAACACTCTGAAAACAAGTTTACTGAGGGCTTGCTGAATGTCAAGCCATATGTAAACCATGAGGTCAGGAATAATGTATAGGCAGGCCCTTAAAACTTTTAAGACTTTATTTTTCTTAAGTGTATGAATACATATTTGGAGCAGTCCAGGCAAAGCAAAGGGCATAATGGCTACAAAATGCTGCTTAAAGCTACCGATTAGCTTGTTTAATTGGGGTGTTTTTATTAGAACTCTTAAATCTTTGACTTTGTCAAGGCTTTTGATTGCTTTTAAAATTGTTTTAAAAGCAGGTGGAGTTTCAGAGCATTAAGCACCCTGAGAACTGTTAGAGCTCTTAGGACTCTTGTTTAGTCCAATGATGTCACTGGCATGTTGTGAGATCTTGGGCGATACTTAAGTTCACAGTTCCTCATTTTTCTCTGTCTGTTAGTTGGAAGTGACACAATATATTTTATTGATGTTACTCTGATTAATTGCTGTTGGAGGAGGAAAATACTAAAGTGCTAAGACATTTTAAGAGACTAACATTTCTTAACATTGCACTTACTTATTGTCATCATATCCATTTTCATGGACTTTTGTAGAGTTAATAAGTGACAAAGACTGATCGCTCATTGTTTTACTGCGCATTTACTTTTATTCTTGCCTAGAGATGACCCATCTGTGATAAACATTTCTGATGAAATGGCAAAAACTGCTGTGTGGAAGACATTGTTGATATCCTCAGACAATGCAAAAGATAAGGAGTCAAGCTTTCCTTCTAAAAGGTTTGAATTCTTTTATATACTTTATATATTGGTGTTGTCAAACCAGTATTGGAATATTTTGCTAAGGATTACAAAGATTTCTAACATCTTGCAGTTTTATTTCTTGAAATTTCCTTTTATTTATGTCCAGTCACAGTATTTGGAGCTCAAAACACAAATTCAGAAAAAAAAACCCCACTGCAAATATTTGCATGCTAGTTAGCTGTGCTACCATGGAAAGTAAAGTTCAGCATGCCTGATGCTTGTGTAATGAACCACCACCCTACCCCTGGATATTGCACAACAGCTGTTGTGTTTGTTCTGCTTGCTTTTGTTCTTTCCTCTTGAAAAAGAAGTAGTCATCACTACTCTGGAAATACCTATATGAAGAACCCAGTACTCTGAATGCAATCTACTAATATTTGGAGTGAATATAATTTTCAGATTGCATCACTTCTTTTCATTTTTCTGTCTACTTCACTTGTACTCAAAACAGTTAAATACTTCTAAATTTTAGTCCAGACAAATGTAAAATGAAGCAACAAAGTTTTATGTGTGCTAAAGAGTTGTTATGGGAATAAGAAAATGTTAAATACAAGCACAGTGTGATTGCAAGAGGAATTTTCCTGTTTCCATAAATTTTAAATTTAACTATTTTCAACTTAATTGTTTCATATCACATTCTGTCATAAGCTCCTCTTCCCCAATCACTCTAGAACCTGATTCCCCAAAGGTAAGACCCTGTCCCTCAATTTTTCCCTTGATTGTATCTTCCAATTCAAAGTGGTGCCACCTAGGAACCCAAATGACTTGACTCTGCGTAGTCTTTTGGGAAACAATGAAAAAAAATTGCAGGTAGGAATAAAATCCTTAGTATTAAAATTTGGAATTTATTGTGTATTAAAAATAGAAATTGTAGATGTAGTATATATAAATGTTAAACTGAATTTATTCCTAGAATTCTTTTTCATTAATTCTTTGACATTTTCAAAACCTAAAATTATATTCTGCCCATTTCTAAATCTAGTTTTATAACGAGCTCCATGTTTGAAACAGCTAGTTGTTGTTTTATGGTGAAAAGATGCAGTTAGAGAAAAAATGTAGTGAAATACATTTTTTTATTTTATCCCCTCAAAATGGCATGCTGCCTTTCAGTGCTGTTTCTTTCCCTAAACAGCATAAACAAGATGAACAGCTCATGACCAGAGAATCTTAATTTCAGACACCCATGGAGCAGCCCACTAATGTGATCACTTTAATGCTATTTCACTGACAGTCAAAATAGCAGTGTAGTTCTTATTTGCCTTCCAACCTACACATGGGCTGAAAAGTGTCACTGTCATAGTGAAATCAGTGTGGTGCATGGCAGAAGGATGTACAGTCGGGTTTTCTTACCTTATGTGCCTACTGCTGTCCAGCCTGTGAAAGCCTGGAGAAAGAGAAGCAGCAGATATGGTACATTCACAGCCACTGCATACGGGGTGTGCAGTAGTTCCATTTTTCTGATGGATGTTGCTTTCTTTAATCGTATGACAGATTATGCTAATGTTTACTGTTTTAACCTGAAATTTTCAAAGATCCATTGAGCAAAGAGCATCCGCATAGACTGTGGCTCAGACAGCATTGGTAAAAGATGATTCTGCCTTTCCCCTGCAGTAAAATAGAAACGCATTTTCTGAGAAGGTCATTTTCAATCTGTTCTTGTATCTTTGCTCATGAAAACAAAAACTCTGGCAAAAAGGCACTAAGGGATCACGGGTTTTACCAATTCAGGTAGGAGTGTCCTGTTGTAAAGGAACAACTCCTTAAAGAATCTGAAATTGTGCTTTTTCATGTGCTTTAGCTTGTCTCAGTTTCTCAGACAGAAGTAGATTCAAAGAACTTTAAACCTGGAAGGCTTGCTTTCTGAGAAGCAAAACCATAGACAACATTAATCTTAAATCACATTAAAGACATAGTTAAACATTACATTCCTAAAGATATGTATCATTACATGAAGATACAATTCAATCCTAGGTAAGTACTGAGAAAAAAGAAAGCTTGGAATGGTAGCAGTTGTAAGGATAATTTTTGCAAATGATCAAGGTCACCAGTATTACATTAGTCAGCTCCCTTCAGTGAAGGGTACCTTACCATAGGGGTGGGTGGGTGGGAGGGAAATCACTTCGTTTTGAAATTAATTTTACTGATGCCTTTAGAAGTTCAACTAGAGAAGTGTTTAGTACTCCTTTTCCTGTTGTCAGGTCTACTTTCTTATACTAATATCCCAAAATATTATTAAATGGGACAATTAAATTATGATACTGTACTATTATTTCATGTAGTGCCTTTTATGTAAGGCAATGATCAATTAACAGCATAGGGTGATTTTTGGAATGTATAAAATCTGGAAGTTCGTTTTACTAATTAAATCCTGAAATGACTTGGCAATCAAATACTGGCCAATAATAAACTAAGATCATCTCCAAAGAGAGTTTTGGCAGGAAAGTTTATACAAATGACTTCTCAGCCTGATGCATAGATAATATCTGTCATAAGCTCTGCCCTGCCCCTGGCTCTGTGAAGCAGCACAGTGCATGACAGTTGTTCCATCCCAGACTCATAACAGCATTCAAGCATCTAAAGAGGGGACTTACTATAAATGGGATTTACTTAGTCAACTGTTGCCTAACCATAGAGGCCCCTGAACTTTACAGTTTTCCAACCTTTATTTTTCATTATTAAAATTCCTAGGGTCCTCAAGGTCTGCTTCTGAGCCTCTCTTGGGAGAATTTAACACCAAGGCACCTGTCTGAAACATAGCTCTCTTTGGTACATGTGATTAAATATTCCTGTCTTTGCTTACAATGTGTTAAGCCCTTCAGATAGCAATTTCAAGATCTGACCATGTATAGAATGTAGTCAGAGCTGGTCTTTTAAAGTACTGGAGAAAGAGGCATCTACTACTTTGTAGATGGTGTGAGTTCCTTACTTTACCTGAAAATATGCAAGTCCTGCATCCCAAACCTTCCTTCTCAGGCTCGTTAAGACTACTCCCTTGGCAGGGAGGAAGAGAGCTCCCAAGTCCCATACAGATCCACCGGTTAATATGTTGTACCGCTAAAAGACTGGACTTGTCCTTCCCCCGGCCAAATTGCTCAAGGCATTAAAGCCTACATCTGCAGGAGGTACTCAGAGATTTGAATCCTGAATAGAAGCAAGACTTTCCTGGTTATCACAGAGGCACCTAAAACATGGAAATACTATAGACTGTAAAGCGCACGACACATCCTCAGTGTTTGCTTTTACTAAGCACAGGTAACTCTCTGTCTGCTGTGCTGCTGCACTTTAAGTTCACTTCCCCCCACCCTTCCCCCTGCCCCCAGAATTTGTTTGCATACCCTTTGTGTGCAGAAAATGTAACATACCCAATTCTATCACTGTTCTACAGAAGGTGACAGATTCGGCAGTTGAAGCAGCAGAAGTTGGTATTCTTTAGCTATTTCCATTAACACCTCTGGAAGCTGCCATAGGCATAGAAGTAAGCTTTGGCTGCACTGAATTGTATCCTTAAAGCAATTTTTATGTGAAGAAAAATGTCAGATGATTGTAAAATTGTGCATGAATCACCTTAAGAATTTGAGAATTGATCTTGCTTTCTTTAAGCCTTGTGTAACTCAGCCTATTTCTCATTCATTCTAGTTAAGGAATTATTCCCATGAAACCTGGTAGGTTATGTGCTTGATACAGGTTTGTTCTCAGAACCATCTTTTTTTAAATACCCTGCCACTCTTTGTTGAAGGCTTGATTTGCCTGTGTTGTGGAAGCCTCTTTGCATTTTTGTATTGTGATACAAACTCATTGCAAGAACATGACTTTTTATTTATTTATACTGTTATAAATTAGGACCCTTTTCACAAAAAAAATTAATAATCATCTGCTTTGCACATATATTACTTTCTGTAGGCAAATCAACCATGTTTTAACTGGAAAAAAGTGAATCCAAATTAGAACTCTGAAGCAGAGTTCTTAGTGATAATGGCTTTTGTATGATCTTTCAAGCTTTTTTTTTTTTTAAAAAAAGTTACTTCCTTAAAATGTGTCCACGAGGAAGTATGTATTAAGCTGGAAGTGGGGAATACTGTCACTCCCCGCCCCTGCAGCCTTCTCCTGCTCTCTCCAGTCAAGACTGAAAGCCAAATATTACAGTTGGAAATTGGCTTGCACAGCTCTAGTTCGGAAACATTCCTTCTAAATGTACATCAAGCAACAGACTACATTTTAAAGACAAGAAATACGTGCTGCGACCACTTGTTTGTGCCATTTAAGAAAATGCTGGTATTGTCTGAGAACTCTATCGTTACCATTATTTAATCAATTAACAGTTGTATTTGCCAAAAAGATGAAAAAGTGGGTATCTTTGCTTGCATGCTGGCTGACTTGTGTGTCTGTACATCTTATGTTTTCTTTGTCCTTCGTCACTAAAATGCTGTCTGATGTCTTCTGCACCATTCAGCACAGAAACTTTCACTTGCTTTCCAGTTTGTGCTATGCAGCATGAAAAATTGTTAAAATATCAGTGCAGTGTTGGTTTGCAGGTAGATCATTAATATATATGATTGTGCTACTGTAACTATTTTTGCTTCTTTTCCTAGTGCTGAAATCAGAAAAGAGAAGAAAGCTGACTCAGGGAAAGGTGTTGACCGGGAGACTTGTCTATGATGTGTACTTCAATTAATTTTTTTACAAATGAATGAAAGGAGTGCCACAACCACTAAATATAAATGATTTGAGCTTGTAACTTTTGTCTTTCATCTCAAACTAGCACAGGTAATGTAGTGCAATATTAGTCTCATTTCATCAATGTCTACATTGTCTAGTATCTGTGTGAAAGTCTGCAGTAGCCAATGCAAAAAATCTTCATGTTCTTTGCTGATATTGGCCATTTATCAGTATTCGTATCATAAATTTAACAAACAAATTTTCTTTCAAATTCAATTTTCCTGTTAATAGGTTTGTACTGTATTTTGCTACTTTTTCTGTGTGAAAATACTTAACAATCTTCATTCATGATGAACTTGAAAACACTTGTTCCAATTATTATTATTTTTTTTAAATCACCTGAGTAAATGACTTCAGGAGACCCAAACTGACAAGCAAACATTAAAGAAGTTTTTAAAGTAACAACTGATCTGACCCTGTGAACAAACTAACAAGGATAATCCTTTCCTTCTGAAGCTGTCCCTTTGAAGTCATGGATTACTCTTGCCGTGAGGATTGCAGGGTCAGATTCTGTATTTGTGAGATTTTCCTTGATTTAATACAGTGTATTTAATATTCAAATTTGTATGTAACTGGAACATAGTCATATATGTATATATATATATATATATAAAAATACAAAAATATATATTAAAACATTCTCTCACCTTAGCTGAAAAACAAAATTACACCCCTTGATGTGAAACATGGGTACAGTATTTCTTAAGATGCAATCTGTGATTACAGTATCTTGTATTGTATGAATGTTGCTGTGGTAGGCTAAATTGCATTATGTCATTAATCCATCCATTATTTTATAATAGGAAAAAGTTTGTAGATACTAAATATACCCCACATACAGTTATATTATCTGCCCAATGATTTTCCTCTTTATTGCCTAAAATACAGCCACATAAAGGGCATATTTGTATTGTCCTCTCTCTACTAACAACTGTAAACTTCTTCATTTCGGAGACTGTGTATCATACTTAAATGGGTATCCTGCTGTTGATTTTGCTACAGCTCTTCACTATTCCATCAAGTGCATAGTGATTAAAAGATGAAAACAACATTGCTAAGTAAAATGTGGCTTTAGAGCCATTACAAAGACATTTTTCATAATGGATATTGTTACTGCCTGATCCTTCAGCAGGTTCTTTTGTGTAAAACAAAGACTGCAAGAATAACATTAAATTAATAGAAATGTCAAACAAAAGTTTTATTGTTATTTGGAATTCACTAATTTTTATTTCTTTTTAAAGATAATTTTTTAAATTATTAAATGAAAGCTAACTCTTATTATTACACTATTACTTTGAATCCTACAAATACAAATTACAGTCTTTTAATATTTATAACAACTCATCTACAGGGCTCTTACATTCCCCAGCTTCCCAAAACGTGATAATCTTTCCATAGACCTTACATAAACAACTTTTCACATCCAGTACATTTAAAGTATCCTTCTAAGTGTCTGTGTGCGTGTGAGTGTGTGTATGTTTTACTACTTTAGCCATACATGATAATTGCATTTTGCTGCAAACTAATAGGGTCACTGTTCTAAATTGGACTTGGCATTATTGAAGCCCATTAAAAGGCCATTTTTATGGAGAGAAAAAACCCAAACCTAATGGTTACAAAGAAGGATTTACATTTAATTCAATGTTTGTATTTGTAAATTTAGGAAAAAAAATGCTGATGCATTAAAGTTAAATGCTTTGTTTTGTGTACTTGATGATGAAATGTAAGATTCCAATTGTTTTAAGGTTAGTATAGAAGTTCAGTACTTCTGTTTGTCCCGAAAGCAGCCTGGTGGCGTTTTAATATGTTGCCGACTTTGTTACAGATAACATATACAATCAAAATGTATTAGTTTCACTTGACCAACTCTTAGAATATTAAGAAATCAGTGTATTCAATGGCATTCTGTATTTCTGTTCAGTATTTCAGAGTGGTTTTATTTTAAAACGGTCACTCTGTTCTTGTGTGAATTTAAATGCTATTCCAATGTTAATCTTAACATTCTGAAATCACACACAATATAAAGCAAATGTAGTGCTATATTTACTTCTAATTTCATATTCCAGGTCAAAATTACTCAATTTCTTGGATGTAATTTATTACAAAAGTTTATGTGTACATGTGAATAGACTATTGTGTTTTTCACAATTGAGAAATGTTATGTGAAAATAAATATTTATCCTAACTAATTTTCAATTTTATTTTTACACCGCAAAACCCAGAAAAAGTATGCAATGTGGTACAGTATTTTAAATGTCTACCTGAAACTTGAATGTGCTTCACAGATTAATGAGTTGCAGAGCCCAGTCCTGCTCCATTTCCAAGTGGAATCTCAATGAAACATGCAATGCTGTCAGTGCTGGCTTGCTGTACGTAGCTGATGGTGGTGTACTTGGTCTGACTAACAGTAAGTGGGCTGTCAGAGATGGTGCGTAACTGACCTGTTCCAGGAAGAGATTGGGAATTAAATTCTGATTTATTGGTCATGAGTAGGTTCCTCTTGCTCCTGGGAGAGGTGATGTGGGCCAAGCAGCAGTAGCTGGGGTTTTTTTACAGATCAATAGGGAAGGTCATACAATTTAAAATTCTGCAGTGCTACAATACTTAAAGTGTCTTAATAGCCAAATAGCGGCTTGGCCTACTGCTCTTCTCAGGACCCTAAATTTCTGCTACTGAAAAACTTGCAGGCCTTAAAGCCTAATACTACTGCCAAAACCCAACCCAGGATGCTGTTGGCTGCCTTGGCCACCTGGGCACACTGCTGGCTCATGTTCAGCCAGCTGTCAACCAGCACCCCCAGGTCCCTTTCCACCAGGCAGCTCTTCAGCCGCTCTTCCCCAAGCCCATAGCATTGCGTGGGGTTGTTGTGACCCAAGTGCAGGACCCGGTACTTCTCCTTGTTGAACCTCACACACCTGGCCACAGCCCAGCCTGTGCACAGCTCTTGGTAGAGGATTTACCTGTGCTCATGCATTTCAAGTAAGTTATCAGTTCCTGGAGGCAGCTCTATCTATCGTCCTATTGTCTGCATTATTTTTGGAACCGAAGGAGATCTAACAGAGAGAAAATTAGACTAAATTGATGTTTAGTAGAGGACATTTCTGTAGTAATAAAACTTGCTTTGTCACAAAAGTTGCATCATGCTCTATTAACAGCATTATCTTAGAAGCTGCCTTCCAGACAAAGAAGTCTAATATAATTAACATTATACTTTGTTATGCCTTGCAGATAAGACAGTGAAAACAGGACTAGGTATTAAGAATACAGAAAAGTTCCCCAGTGAAATGCTAACATCAGTAAGGTAGATCAGACACAAAGAACTGCAGCTTTACTTAATGAAAGACTTGCCCAATCCCTATAATTTTTAGTTTTAAATAAAAAGTTGTTGGGTTTTGTTAATGCTTCTCTGATTACACGAAGGGAATTCCTGCAGTTCTTAAATAAATACAAGAGCCTGGTTAATGTAGTTTTTGGATTACAGTAATACTTTTGTCTCTATGACAGTGTGAGTGATAACATTTAAAAAAAACCCAACTGCCACTATTTGCCCTTTGCATACACAAGCCATCCAGAAATTTACAATGATAATTTTCTTCTATAACCTATCTGCATAGCTATGACTTACCTTTATGCTGATTTATGTTTCTTTCCCTTGAGTCAAAAGAATCAGAGACATGGATACTATAAGCTCTTGGAGACAACTGACAGCCTGTATCCTACAAAACTTTTAACAGTGGTGCCAGCCTACATCAGAACCACTCATACATTGACCCCAATATTACATTTGCAATACCTGTCTTCAATTTTTTTCCCAAAAAAACTTATTGTGTGAGTCAAGGAGCTTTTGGTTAGTCTATGAAGCCAAAATCTTACCTTCCACTTCAGGCCCCCTTCTTTTTCTCCTTTAAGGACAAGCTGCAGAGTCCTGACATTCTCCCCCATGCTTTATCTGTCTGTATGAGTACATTTACATTCATACCTAATTGTCACTAATAACCCACAATACATACATAATCACGTGCTGGCATGTAATATCACGAAGCTAAGTATTAGATAATCATGTCACACTCCATTACACATACCATTAAAACCAGAAATTTCACTGTAAGTCTCTCTTAAAATTAATGGATTTTTGTAAAATTCTAGGAGACCATTCTTTGAGCAACATTTTCAATGATAAGGACTACACC
Organism: Falco cherrug; assembly: GCF_023634085.1. Taxonomy (NCBI): domain Eukaryota; kingdom Metazoa; phylum Chordata; class Aves; order Falconiformes; family Falconidae; genus Falco; species Falco cherrug. Next base: position 24,430,732 of record NC_073704.1, on the reverse strand, counting down.
TCCTTTCATAACTTAATGCCTTTATTATTTTAAAGCAGCACAGTTTGTAGTACAAGTGAGTTGCATTTTTTCTATCTATGTGAAATTAAGAAAACTAATCTTATCTTCAGATGGAGAAGCCTACCTGGAGTGCTCAAGATAAAGCAGAAGTTTACTGGTTGGCTACAAGGAAAAGCAGGTTTTCTAAATAGCATGTTCACATGAAAGTTACAGTCCAGCCCTTGCTTTAAGTAATGGCTAGTTTGCATTGTAATGTAGTTATGTCAAGAGTGCAAGGAATATACCCTCTTCAGCAGCAAATAGTTAGCTTCTGGAAAAAAATATAATTTTTGTCCCATGGAGAAACAATGGTGGGCTGCTACAGCTTCCAGATAAGATTTTACCAGTGCAGATTCCTACAGTAGGCGCCTTTTTGATTATAAAGTAAGCCCCAATCACAGAAGTACAATAGGAAAAAAAGACATTCAGTGCTGTTGGTTTGAATAGGTCTCATTCAAAATCTTTGGTGAAAGCTGGTTACATGTGCTCCTTGCAAAACTTACACAATTGTAATCTAGGAGATTGCAGCAAAAAATAACTCAAGAAACCGCAGTAAACAAAGCATTTCATTCTGCACAGAAAATATTATCATTGCAATATTCCTGATATTGTTTCTAAAATAATTGATCAAGCATTAGGTAATTTCTGCAAAATCTGTTTATGAATTGTATCAGTATTTTCACAGAAATGATCACAGGGTTAGTTTTATTTTCTATTAGAAACACTATTATTTTTATTCCTCAACTGATCTCTACACTGGCTTTTCTGACAATTTCATCATTTATTATCCTAATTAGAAACTGGACTGTTTCTCTTTTAGACTGAAATATCAAAAGGTCCTGATTCAAGCAAGTACCGCGCTATCTAGAATTCTGCAATATACTTACGTTCTGGTGATGTTAAGACCTGATTAAACACAATCAATAAAAATGCAATAGTTGCTTGGCAACAGAAGTCATTATAAAGATTAGCATTTCATTGTGTACACAGGTATCCCAAGAGCTGACCCTTATCTGATCTTGATTCATAGAAGTTTACACAGGCTCAGTGTCCATTAGCTAGAGAGTTTTGTGGAGAAGTACCATCGCTAACCCTCAAAACGCTGGTGCTAGGGCAGTGAGAAACACTGCTTGATGAAATGGCTCATATGGGTATAAATATGCTTATGTGCTTGACCGGTGATGGCATGGTCTTTGTCAGTATACCACTGTGGGAAGGAAAAATACAGAGAATGTTAGTTCCAGCTACATCTGAATGGTAGAAACCAAACATGATAGACATAGAAACATGTGCAGGCATTTACAGTTACCCCAGTATGGAGGCAAAGACATAATGGTGGTAGGAAGCTGCTATGATACTTGTGTCCCTGCTTTGTGTGGGATACACCATCTATTCATGCTAAAAGTACAAAATGAGTACATGGCTTCTCCACACGGAGGGCAGGTGCAGCTCCTCAGTTCAGAGTGGTGCCTGACCTGTGCACCCTGTAAGCCCCGCAAGTTTGGCTGAAGGACAACCACGCACTGGTGCACTTGGCCTCCTTCTATGCTTCATCCTTTTCAGCACTACTGCTTGTTCATGATATGCTTGAGTGGCCATGCACAGCATAAGAAAGAGCAAAGAACTACTTGTCTTACAAGTTAATAGAGAAACACCAAACATGATGGACAGGTTATCTTGGACTTAGCTGAAGTTAACCTTTCCTTATATCCTATCTGTAAGATACAATTCATTGGACTTTGGGTATATGCAGAAATTGGGATTAGTTGGTTGTCTGAGAACACAAAAAAATTAACACAATGAAAGATTAGCTGAACAGAATGAAATAAGAGGAGTTGCTTTACATTTTTTCTTGTACACAAGATACATGGGTGCTTTACATTAAGATTTCAGTTACTGCACATGAAATACAAGTATGTGAACTTTCATTTAAGATGGCAATTGATTTACACCTAACAACAGGGAGCTTTTGCTATTATTCTCATAATACAAATCCATTATGTATGATGATAAACAAAACCGAACCATACCATTGCTTGAAAATCCACTTCAGCATCAACAAGAGCTTTGGAAATCTGCGCTGCTTGCTGGAAGTGAACATTATCTGAAAAGTGGAAGAAAAGAGGAAAAAGGTAAACAAAAAATTGCTTCTGTACTACTCTGGGGGAAAAGCAAAGCAACTAACACAGTAGACTCCCCAACACTTCTGACTGAAACACAAATTAGCTGCAGAAAGCAGTATTATTTTATTGATGTAAATGTAACAGCCTTGCCCCTTCATGCTTTTGTTTTGTCAGTAGTAGAATTGCAAACCTGTCTGTAATACTAAAATGTCTAATTAACTGCAACTCACCATCTGCTGTTCCATGAATAAGGAGATACTCAACTTCCTTGAATTTTTCAGCTCTGGCCATTACTGTTGAACTCTGAAATTAAAGAAAAAGAGAAAAGAAAAAAAGAGAAAAGAAAAAAGAAAAGAAAAGAAGTGCTATTTATTAGAAGATGATTTGCTACCAACTGACTTTGATTCCTGTTGACAGTCTGGGGTCCTTCAGATAAAAACAACAACCCCTGTTCCCCCCCTGGCCCCGCACCCCCAAGTAGCATGTTCACATATCAAACAACACTGTGCTTGTACTCAAACCATTCTGCACCGATCTGCAATTATTACCAAGGGTTATGTCTGCAAAGTTAACAGGCAATTCCAGAGGGGAAGAGTTTTGTGAGTGAGACACACATTTAATGCATTGCTAACATGTTGTTAGCCTGCAGCACACCACTTGCCATAGGTTTCCTGTGCGACTGCAGACAAGTTAAAAAATGTTGCCATGGCAACAGCACACCCTATGATAGCAAGGAGTAGATATTGTAGAGACCACATGCATTATCCTCCCCACCAAAACGTACACTAGTTTACCTGTAGGTAAGTCAACAGAGCTAATACTGCAACAGTCTCAAGTAAAAATGGGTGACAACAATTTGAAAATGATGCTTTCCCCAAATATGGCAGAGAAACACCTGAAGGTAAAAACCATGAGACCAAATCTATAAATGGAAGTCAAGCTATATTTTAGGAATAGAAAAACAATACAGTGATGAAAAAAATAATCAACTAAGGCTAATCAAGAAACTTAAAACACAGTAACAGCATATTCCCTAGAACATATTAACCACATGACTTGCTACTGTGACTAGGTAATAAAGAATGAGGAAAGTAAGGATTGCAGGTAGGATCTTTAATTTGGGCAAGGAAATGGAATAGGATAGCGCTCTGCCATGAGAGTAGGAAGAAGAAAAGGGACTAGCAACAAGATGTTTTAGGCTTGGTAAGACAACCAGCATAATGGGGCAAAAATGCGTTGAATCAAATTTCCTTCTATTAGCAACATTATAGGGGTTCTCTGCTGAAAATGACTGAATTCCTGTGGAAGTTTTCCCTCTGTTACAGCAGCCTAAAAGCCTCTATGGCAAGGAAAAAACCAGTAAAAATTAGGAACAAAATAATGTGGGGGTTAGGTTTTGGTTTATTTCTTCCCCACCTTGTAGTAAGGCTGTATTCTTGCACAGGGATTTGCATTTAGTACCCCCAAAAAGTCAAATACATTACACTACCAAGACACAGAAGGGTTTAATTTCCTTATGTCTCTTGTACACTCATGAATCTTTAAAGCAAGCATAAATATTCCTTTTGTCACGGCAGAATAGCGTACCACAGCGCTCTCATAAGTGAAATGAGATTTTGTAGTTACTCAACCAATTTTAAAAAACAAGTTGAGAGAAAAAGCCACCCTCCAGTCCATAACACGGCAACTGCCGTCTTGATAGTGAGAGGCTGCAGAGCACCAGAGATCCCATTGAACATATGGATATCCATGCACACTGGAAGCATGACACTATCCATTTGAAATGAGTTGGTATCATAGAATAAGAACAGATAGTTATGAGTGCACCAAAACCTGCAGGGAGGGCTTAGATTCAGTGAGGAGCACGGGTACAGCAGCTGATCAAAAGAATGATTCAGAAAGTAATGGCCTAGTGATATTAAAAAAAAATAATGAAAAAAAAATCAAGCAGTATCCTTTCAGTGAATCGTTTTCCACATGTGGAGAGGGAAACTTGATAGCGCGGCTTTATAAGCTTTCTTCCAGCAAATCAGTGCTGGCTTAAGGGACAGCAAACCTTCTGCAAGTGGAAGCCTGACTTGAACTACACTTCTGAGAACTAGACTTCCCAAAAGCAGTTTTAGAAAAAGGATGTCACTATTTTTCCTCTCCAAGCATTAAACAAAATAAAGCTATTTGTAAAATACTTCAGACAGAAGGAACACACATGAGAAATACTTTCTCAGTTTTTTTATCACTTGCCAGTGATGTCTCACTTGCTGTACCCATACTCAACAGGAAGAGTCCCTTCCCGAAAACGTGCTTTAAGGACACCACTGCTGCCAAAGAAGGTGGCTGCAAGATAGGGAGCAGCCTCAAGTCAGGCACAGTTACAGCACAAAGCAACAGACAGCTGCAATCAGCTGAACAAACCTCAAGTGGACAGCAAATAAATACAACTTCATTTAGCCCTTCTGTTTCACAGTTGCACCGCCGGGACAAAGGTTCTCAAAAGGTAACGTGTACAAGTACTAAGAATTAGGCCCTGCTGAGTGTAATTGGCTTTTCTAAAGATCACACAGCAGTCAACATTTTATCAGCACTCCACAAACAAGTTAAGGTTTGGCTGAAACTGAAGGTCTCTCTCCCTTTAGCATATTCTCAGATAATAGAACAAATGTCAAATCAGTACAAGATGGCATATTTACAAAATTGTACCCTGTTTTGCATAACCTAATGATGCAGCAGTTCTTAAGGACTGAACATTTCAAATCTGCTAGAAAAAGATTGCCAAATCTATGACTGTTTCAAACACTTGCCAAAAGCATATCAAATTCAGAGCGAACTGCAAAATAATCTTCTCACAAGTTGAACAGTCTCTTCGGTATGCTTTACATGGCTACTGCATCTGACCTCCCAAGCTCTGCCCTCATTTAGTCTCCAGTCTTTTACATCAGGGACATTTCTTCCCGGGCAGACAGCTCCCTTGCCATTCTGCCTAGGATCCCTACGGAATTTTATGGGAGCTCCACCCACGCTTGCTCCCTTCTTTGACAAAGCTCTAATGTTTATTTGTCCACAATTACCTTAAAAGGCACCGATCACACCTATTAGCCTACTTAGTATGAGCCATCCTTCAGACTTGACTCTTGACAAAGAGTATTTAAAACGTCAAGACTCTCCTCTTTCAATAAAGTGAAACCTACTGTCACAGTAATGCAAAGGTAGGGTGTACCCCGCTTACCACAACTAGTTTCTTGAGACTATATATTCCCATTCATTAATACTCTGTGCGTTAGCAGCACGCATCTTTTCTAAGCAGGTGTGTACACAGTCTCATTTCTTTTGAATTAGGGCGCCCGGTACAGAGTTTATGCAACCTTTCACTTTTCAAGCCAGCTTTACAGCGGATGCAGTAGGATAGAGAATATATGATGCAGCGTGCAAACCTGACAGTACCAAGTTAACAGTTCAAAAATGCTTTAACAGCTTCAGCTAGGAGAGCTTTCCGTGCATGTTTTGCATTTACTTGCTAAAAAATACTCGGTTCAGAAAACAGCTCCCATCAGCGACAAGGGGCCAGGAGGCTGGCTATTGCGACTGGGACATTGAACAAAGGGGCTGTAAGCCAGGAACGTGCTGGGCTAAAGTCAGTAAAGGTCTTCAGCAACAACAAAATCCCACAACCCTTCCATTAATGCTACATGAAAAGCAACTCATTTCTTGAGCTACCCCACCCCTCCAGGTTTATATGGAAAAATAAATTCCGAGTAATACATTATTTGGGGCTTTCAACAACAAATAAGGACTCAAGTTGCATTTTCCTATCTCTAGAAGCAGCAGTGAAGTGTGACAATCTGATCTGTGCAATTACCCCTCCTCCATCTAGCCACCATTCTCCCCAATTAGTCCTCTGAGTAACACATTTGAAACCTTTAGCTCTTTGATACTGGCAGTTTCAACGTGGCCATTGCCAGCAATGAATACTATGCCAAGAAAATCCGACTCCTGGCTTGAAAGGATTAAACAGTCCTCTGTTGCCATCTGTGCCGTGAAGCTGGTGAATGACTTTGTGCACCCAGAGCGTTAACGTTCGTTCTGCACGACGACAATAACTTCTATTTACACTGCTACCTCGCAGACCTCCTACTGTTCCCACTGCCTTAAAGAAACGCTTTTGGAACAAGGCAGGCAGGCGGCTGCAGGCTGCTGGTCAGTCCCCAGTGGGCCTGAGCAGCTCGCTGGCTAGAAGAGGCACAGACAGTACCAAGTCTTCCAGCAGTCACTACCATTGTCCTCAGTTTTGACCAGAACGTCAGTTGCAAAACTAGATTACTGTAGCGATAAGTCAAAACAGACGTTTCTGTCCATATATGTGTGTATTTATATGTTTTACCATATTTTTACATCAACGCAACAACCCCCACCCTTTCTTCTCCCCCACGACATTTAATGCATCAAGACACAATCAGTGCTAAACTGTCTTCTCACCTATTTACCAACCCAAAACAGACAACGCCCCATCTCTTCCTCTAACACCCACGTTTGGTTCCAGCATCACTATGGCTGAACACCTCTGTGAAACACGCCAATAATGAGGGCAAAAAGCACCACCCCAATCCCTCACAGTTCTCCAACAGCCATGGTATTCCCACCTAGGTCTGAAATTTAACTAAACCTTACAGAGGGCTTGGGCTGCTCTGCCCTGTGCCCAGCTACCTGTGACTTCAAAAAGCCTCTGAGTCAACAAAAAGCAGCTGGCACATGGAAGAGCAAGTCAAGCAATTAATGATGCCATAATGAGGACAGAAGACCTACAGCTATTTTGCTCCCATTAGAACACCTGGAAATTCCCTCACTGCTGGGCAACATTAGTCATTTTAGACCAAACCTTGAACACCCTGTGTTCATGGAGATGGGGCCAAAATTCCATCCCCAACACTGCTGGCTCTCAGTTGGTCTGCAATTCGTTTGATATGATGACAGTAAAGACCGACTTGCCTACCTGTCAAAGTTTCCCAATATTTAGGAGATTTTGATTTCCCTGAAAAAAGCTGGCAGATTCCTGAAACAAGAAAGTCCACACAATACCCTTTTTTTTTTTTTAAATTATATTTCAGAAAGGACTGGAGTACATTTGTTTTGGTGGAAATGTTTTTTTAAGATAAAGTATAGTTTGCCCACGAGCATATTCATTTTTAAAACAAATTTTTTTCTCGGTGATTAAAATAAAACAGTTTTTACAGCTTGTTTTACAGTCTGCAAAGTAGCCAAATGGAACTGAATGTAAAAAAAAAAAGAAAACCACAACACATCAAACAAACAACAGAAAACCCACACCATACAGCAAGGAGTAACTGCCTCATGCAAATCCAAATGCATGAGACTACAGTCTCAGCAAGCACAATGCAACAGTTATAGCTGGAAAGAACAAACAAACTTATTTCTTCCTAGGGTGAAGGAACTAGACTGTATACAGAAAAACAGAGTGATTTAGAAAAGAAACAACACACTTCAAAACATGAAATAAAGTGATTTCTTTCTTACGTTATAGTTGTTCAGATTGTCACTTGCTATAGGAAGGCCCATGTATCGCTCCGTGTATATTGAATCTGTAATTACGAAAAAGAAAATCAGAAACTGCTGCTTAATTTTCAGTCTGTCTACCAGAAATTTTACCTGCTGACACAAACAATAATAAAAATGCATACTGGATATTAACAAAAAACCCCAAATCAAACACCCCCCCCCCCCAAAAAAAAAACAACCCACCAAAAAAAAGAAAAAAGAAAAAAAAAAAGATTAGAAACAGGTTTTCCACAATGAGGCGTGTAGGTAACCATCATTATTCAGAATATTTAATCTTCTTGTTGCCATGGCCACCTGAATGCTGAATATTAATAAAGTACTTTGTGTCAATGTTACCTTATTGTTATTCTTTCAGTAATCCAAATAAAATTACTGAAAATCTTGCAGCAAATGACTAGCATTTAAAAAAAATCTTAGCAATTCTATCTAAATGTTTATTACTAATAATCTGTCAAATGAAAATGTAGTAGTAGATTAGGACTCTGCTTGGATCTATGTTATATATAGTAAAAATTAAGTATCTCTGATTTTCCACAGATTTTTCAGCATGGTAACATATTACCTTTTTTGCAGATTTGCTGCTTTATTTTAAGCCATACAGATCAATTCTCTGTTGCTGCATTCTAATGCCCATTTGACTTCTCATCAGTGTTGTCACACTGTGGGGTTGTTTGGGTGTTCTTTGTAATGTTGAGTATGCATGCCTCCATAACCCTTTCCTTTATCTAATCATCTAAAAGTGGAATTTTAGAGATCGTCATCATCATTAAAAAAAGTATTTCCTGCCATAATGTAATACTCATGTCTAAAACATTATGAAAACATCCCTATGTCCTCAACAGACTGCTGCTAATACCTGGCAGCATGGTTTGATCTGTTGAATGAGCCACAACACATAATATGCTATTATACAGCCCCTGTGCTAGTTACAGAATGATAAATTACGCCTCTGCCTCCTGGCAGAGGTGTGCTAGGAAAAGCTGTCCCTTGAGTGTTTTTGGACAAATTGAAACCGGGAAAATGTCAAAATGTGGTAACATTGTATCAGCACGAATTCTAGTTTTAACTGTGTATAATTTTTTTAACCTGGGAGGAGGGCCCCTGTAACTGTATTTACAGCCTCAAGCAACTACAATCTTATACAATAAGAAGCACGTACAGACTCGTCTGCTTGTTCAGGTTTTCCTCACATCAGGCTATTCCTAAGATTAATTAGATTTATAAAATCAAAATTTTATACTCTAAAAGGAAAAACAAAACAAAGGCAATTCAAATCCTAATCTTTTACTTTGAGAGAGAAAATTACAATGCAAGTTTGACGCGAAGCCTAGCAGTTCATTCTTATAAGTGAAGTAGCATTTTGAAGAAACAATGTTTAATAGCAATGGATTTCTGACATGCAAGATCGGTCTCAGAACATGTGGCAGCTTTGGAAAGCAAACACAGACACATTACAGTAATAGTACAAATACAAATACTACAATAATTTACCCCTCGTTAATGGTTAAAGACATTACCTGGAATTGCGGATCTGACTTTTTAAAATGGGAAGTAAGATTTAGGGAATTGGTTTAATTCTGAAACAGAGTACCCACGAGTTCATAAAAACAGACCAAGTGACATTTACATGGCATCTAGTAGATAATCAAAGTTCTGCACTATGAATCAACACTTTGCAGCATGTGCACTGCAAGACATATGGGAATCCTTGTAACAAGGAAGCCATCACATACCATAATATTGCCAACGTGACACGGGGGCAACCGCTATTCCACACTTGAACACGCCGCTTCCAGAGCCAAGCACCATGGAGGTCACATATCCCCCATACGACTGAGAAGAAAACATTGCTGTTATTTTAGTCGGAAAGAAAAGGATGGGGCCCATCTGCTAAACGGTTCATCAGACTTTTATAGGCTCAGTGTTTTTCATATTAATGAACTCCATTCTGAATTTGGGTCAGATCTCACCCAGCCTGCTCCGTTGGGGAAACAGGCATCAAACAGTGCGTGGCAGCTGTGGCACTGATGAATGAGAACTTGTTGGGGAAAAAGGGCGCGAGCGCTGCTGAACTGTGACTCAGCGAAGGATGACAGTGTTTGGTAGCACCGTAGGCAGCAGCGAAAGACAGGAAACAAGACACTGCTGAACCGCTGTGTCCCTCTCCGTGCTGGGGGCGTGGGTGGAAGCAGAGCTGGGGCCCACAACGCGCCTGATGAGTAGTTGCACCAGGGCACCCGAAAATTTACAACTCCCTCAGAGCAGGCCTACGGCAGCTCACTTGCTAAGTCTCCTCCAAAGCGTCAAGAGCAAGACTGTGACTGGGGAGCGAAGGATCTTCTGCTGAGTCTGTGGGAGGAACTGTGCAGCAACACGCTCCTTGCTATGCACAGGGAAAAAATCCTTCGCAGCCTAGCCCGATAACACAGATGAGTAAATATCTGACACACTTGAGCATCCAGGCAGCAAGATACCTAAACAGTGTCACCGACCGCCCAAACAACTGCCCTCACTATAGTTTGAAGGGGTTATTTGGGAAAATGAGCCCACCCACATCCAAAAAGAGGAGCAATTTCTGGATCTCATTCCCATCCTGAAACCAGATTGCAGGCAAATGAAACTGTATCACAGCTCAAAGCCCTTCCATGTTTGCTCCAAATTCAACACTTAGGCCCTCCCGATGAGATCGGCAAAGTAATGCGTGTACTTAGTAATTAAACACACATACAAATATGTTGCCTAACCTGGCCACAGTAAAGGTATGACTGCTGAACCTATGGAAACAAAATTAACGTATGTAGTGACAGGCTGACAATCTGAAAACTCAAGAGATAAAAAAAAAAAAAAAAATCTGTTTGCCCACAGGTTCAGTATCCAGGATGCATAACCCCAACCTAGCTCCAAAGAGCTCTTCAACTATTCATCCCGAGGCTCATTAAAAGTAAGATGGGAATGCATTACGTCCTCCATTTCTGCAAAAAGCATTTCCCTCCCACTAAAGTTAATACTGCTACACTTGACTTGATACAACAGAGATGTTTATCCCAAGGAAAGCCACTAAAGGCACCACCATCATCATCTTGCCATCAAGCAATTTATTCACTGGTGCCTGTCACCAGCAGTGACCAAATTTCAGCTAGCAATTTAATTCAAGATCCTGCATGCGATCCTGCATATACTTAAACATAATATGCTTAAACAGAGCACGCAAGAATACCTGTGACACCAGATAAAAGCAGTGACACGGCAGCCTGGGACAGAGAGATATTCAGAGTTTGAATCAAATAGATATGGCTAACACTACATATGCACTTAGCCTTGCAGCTGAGGGGGTGGGTATGTATATGCTATTAAACACTCCCCTCTACTGTGACAGGTTTTAAAGACACATCAAGTCAGAGAAATCTGGCCTCTGTTTGGAAGTACTGCTGAAATAAAATACAGCCAAGCACAACAATATAGCAGATTTAGATATTTTCAGGCTGCTAGCAAAAACATGACAACCATGCCATGCAGCTGGTTCATATGTAATTTTACTTTTTTTTTTAAATTAGAATAATTCAATATTAGAATATTAGATAGTTAATATCTATTAGAATAGATAATTAGAATAATATAAAGACACACTAGTGAATATATACTTGGATTTTTTTTTTTAAATATTGGTTCATCTTGTACACAGGAACTTGGCAGTATCCCTTTAAATTGTTTTTAGTATCTCTAGTAGTCCTAATTTCTGTTTCAAAGGCTCCTGAACAGTTGCAAAGGGACAACATATACAGGCACTTTTAAGATGCACTTCATCAGCAGTTACTGCACTGTGCCATGACCCCAAAGGTGCCTTACACCAAGTACTCCAGCACCTCACACACACGGCAGCACAACAAATAGTTGTTACACTGAAATAACACGCCCACCAAACTTTGAGTACTTACCCAACCCCAGATAGCGATTCTGTCCTTATCAACAAAGCTCATTTCAGAGAATGTTCTAAAAGCAAACAGAATAATTAAATGCTTAATGGATTGCAGGTATCTGCCATTATACAGATGTGCCTATTTGCCATTATGTCTGCCTCTTTCTGTTGTACAAATCAGTATTTCCCACTTCATCACAGTGACTGTATATGAAAACATACGATTTAGGCACATGTGTCTCAGAAATTCAGAAAAACATCTGTGCATGTGAAAAGACAAAACCTGGATGCTCTGTAAAAGCCCTCACTCAAACCACATTCACTGACATTTGTATTGTATTAGGTCAGACTTCACCACCTGCCTTTGCCATTTTAATTTTTATTTTTTTTTTTAAAAAGAGGAGCAACACTCAAATTGCAGCAGTAAGGGACAGGCCAATACCCGTAAATTCAGTCAGGGGGTTAAAAAAAAAACAAAACCACAAACGGATTCTGAGATGCTATTTTTTCAAATTCCTCAACATTTTAAAAACCTAAAAAGCAAAACCTGTATCACTTCTTTGTGATTCTGAGAGATTCATACTGACATCGTTTGGTTTAGTGAGGTTCTACAAGCATAAATCAAGTGATGAACATGAAGTATGAGGCAAAGGCTGAGCAGTTCATACAAATAACACTGTCACAACGAAAACTTGCAACAAGCTTGGAGTAAAACCTCCAGCTCCAAGTGACTTAGTAGCATGCTCTTCTACTAATCTGACAGCTATCATCTCTATAAAACCAGAAATACGGTAGATTTGTATTACAGCATTCTCTTCATTCTTTTTAAGCATACAATGATGGTTGTCCCATAAATGACACACTTCAGCATGCAAAATTAATGGAAAATTTAGTTAAGTTTTTGCCAGTAATTTCAAGATGACAATTCAAAACCTTCAACTGCACAAGAAACACAGAGAAGAAGGAGCAGGTGTTGACCATTTCACTGTAGCTCACCTGGCTGCTGCTATCTGATCTTCCACTTCATATGTTCCCAGCCTTCGGTTTATTGCATGCATGATTTGATCCCCTTGGTATCCACTTCCTCTGCCATCGAAGCTGGCCACAATGATCTGCTCTGTGCTTGCAAGGTAAGTAGCCCAGCTGATCTGGAAGACTTTATCTACTTTCTGACTACACGGTCCTGCATACCTGGGTGAAAAGTGCCACAGAATTCAGGCATTTACTCTCCGTGTACTCTCATCCAGCATTTAAAATACAATTATTACTGATAATTTTCAGCCGCTAAAGAAGGAAAAACTTTTAAATTAAACTGAGCAAACAAGAAAAGCATCACTAACTCCAAACTGCTGCTTTGCCTGGACACTAAAAGCAACATGTTTTTTTAGGATGTCAAGTGTTATGTTAATCAAGCAAGCAGACTGGATTTTGTTTTATTGCTTTCTGCTCTAATAAGATACTTATTTTGAATTTAAGTAGCTTATCAGAAATTCGAATCAAATTCTTTTTCCTGTTGGCGTATCTAGTCATCTGAGTTTCAAAGCAATGCTCTTTAACTACTTCTGTTCCATTTACCCCTAATTTATTTGGTTAAAGTCTGAAATCAACAAATAGCCTTCATTTGGGAAAATGATAAAGATCTTTTCCTGCATTTTTAGTGTCTCATCAGTATTCCCTACAGTCTAAACTATTTCTTGTGCAGGCTGAAAAAAAGCAAGCAAAACTGTAATCATAGCTTTTTATTTTAAAGTATTTGGAAGCAGTTGAACATTATGAAATCACACTCTGTGAGTGCCTGGATGCAAAATTCTGTTTGCAGTGCACTTCTCTAGCCACTGTCAAGAGAGTAAGAAATGCAAGAGTGGCTCTTATGGCTTTACAACCCATTTTTATCAGATTTAAAAGCAAAGAAAAAAATTATTAGGAATTCTCTATATCAGACTTTGTTTCCATATGCTATGGATCCTTATTCTTCAGAAAGAATTTCTGATACAGAGATCACCATGAAGCAGAGGTGATCCTGACAAACACCCAGGTAAGTCAATAAAAATAGAATAAAAACCAAAATAAGCCTTAAGAAGTAAAGAGCACCGACTGCCCATTAAAATGAGGCATATCAAAAAGTATTACAGTGCTACCAAATTATGTCATATAAAAATGCAACAGTTAAAAGCTGGTTTCCTTGTGGAGTCAGCTTTTCATAAAAAGAGTAAAAGGTTAACATTTCTATTTTGATGAACAGTTAAATTTCAGTAATTTCTAGTTAGAAAAAAAAAAATATCAGCATGAACAGAAGTGCCTGAGGAAGAATGGACCAAACAGCACGTGCTCACAGTCTTGAATTTATGAAAAAACAAGCAAACGCACTCCTGACCACAAGATGCAGTTTGCCAACACCAGCTGGCAGCCAAATAGCACCGAGAAAATGCCACATCACACTCACTACTTCAGCTTTAGGATACACAGCTTATTCAAAGTTTCATTCTGGAATGTAATTTCATTAAATGTTATTCCTAATGAACTCTTAGAGCAGAGAAGGAGGTAAGCTAACACTAACACCCTGGGCTTGTAAATCAGACACAGAATATATCTGCCTCACCGCCACCAGCTAAATAGGTGCTTGTTAAGCATTACATCACCTTACCGTACAGGAATCTATCACAAATTGGGATACACCTAATTTTTTTTCATTCCCTCTTAAAACTACTTCAAGTAGTAATTAGAAAATAAGCCAGTTTTGTCTTTCCCAAACTTATTAGGAGCATTTGAAGTAGATGAAAGTGATTATTAACACAACATTGCCATGTAACTTGAAGACTTACACATCAAGGAGCAGAGGGTACTTCTTTGATGAATCAAAATGGGGAGGCAATATCATTTGGTACCACAGGTCTAAAAGTGAGAAGAGTTTGACTTAGGTCAGTTCTCCAATGAAATAATTTGACATGCACTGCAATTCATGTAAGAGCACATTTGAGTTACCCCTTATAAATTAAAAAGTAGTTTCATCTGAACTGTCCTTATATATATGCATATATATAGGTAAGTGTTCTTAGCTAATATAAATAATAATAAAAAAAACGTTTTACAGCTAAAATAGCAGAAAGTCTGGAACTGGAATGTCTACAATAATAAAATCTGGGGACTCAACATTCTGTCTTGTAACATTACTCTACATTATAAGCTTACATGCAAAACCTGGTAAGTCTCTATAGTAGTAAAACTGACACTAGCTCAAGTGTTTCTCTACCCAAATATCTCTCCCAGCCCCTAAAAAAGAAGTTTTAAATATTTTGAACCTGCCAGACAGGCTTTGCATGATGGCATGTAGAGCATTCCGGAAACATATCCAAATATCTATCATTTTTCAAGCAACACTGATTCTGGTTCCATCCATGTTACTCTTTCCACCCAAGTCGGCTACGAGTTAGCTGAACATTTTAAAAGCACCCCATGTAAGTTTTACAAACTGATCCGCTTACGAATTTTAAGAGAACTGACACTGCAAAGGAAGCATGATGCAAGGCTGATGGATTGCACTGCAGTAATAGCCAAGTGCAAGTCTTACAGAAATTTGTCCAGATGTGAACATGCAAGACATTAAAAGACTGAAAAATTAACAATCTCAACTGAACACATGAAAACACTAATTTTAATTTTTTGCGTACTCTATAGTCATGGGAACAGATTTCTTCTTTGATAACACACAGATTTGTGAGCAGGCCTGGAACTTGATGTAGGACTACATAAACGGATTTATTTCTTTTATTTGTGACATTAAAAATAGATTCCCCTTACCCAAAAGCCTTTACCCTGAAGAGATGAAGTAGTAAGAACAAAGAGGAATATAAAAATCAATATACAACTGATAGCACGAAGAGCATCTTGAAACCTCCATCTTGCCTGGAAGATTTCATCTTTAGCCCTAGTAAAAATGTGACAGCAATAAAAGACAGAAAACACAAAGATAAAGACAGTTATTATCTAAGTAACAGTGGAAGGAGAGAGGCATCAAAAAGAACAGTTAACAATGACTGACAGAACTCAATACAGTTTGTAAAACATAATTCCATTAAGAATATTCATTCATTTTGTCAGGAGGAAGTTTGTCATGAAGAGAAAAGTTAGTAGCAAAGGCTGGAGCAAGAACAGTTTAGACAGGTGCCAGGCCTCCCGCTGCCAGTCCATCTGATGTTCCTCAGCCTAGGAGCACACCAAGAAAGCTCCTGTACCCAGACATGCAAATTCAGAGGAGCACCACGAGCAAAGCATTAGCAGTTCATTTTCTAGGAGATTGTTCTAGTTTGTATTCAGAGGTTAATGTAGTCTTGGAGCGTGAACATGCTTTTAAGAACGTTTTCAATACAAATATTTCCCTACACAAAGTCCAAGGTGATCTTCTTGAAATGTAGCCTAAATGATTTTGCGAGCTTTTCCATTTAGATTGTGTCCATTTTTTGATAAGAACTTCTCCTCCACTGTCCCAATTCACAACCTGCTAACACAAACCAAAGGGACTCGTACCTGTGAACAAAGACCTACCTGAATTTATAATTTAATTTAAATTCAACAGTGCTTAGGAGCCTTCTGCCCCACACCAGTTCCTCTTATTTATTTAATGCGGTGTTAGGGACTTCTGTTTTTCAGGTAATTATCAAGGAAAAAGGAGCTAAGCCACTTCATCATGAAACCATCAAGATATAACACTAGGGAAAAAGCTTATTTTAGGTAATATTTTGGGACTTCAGAAAAAAACACAGAATGTTTGGAGATGTTAAAAAAAATTAAAATCTTGTCTTGCCTCTAAGTGCTGAGTAACTACAATAATCCCCACTGCACCCATCTTTTCTGTCCTGCTTTTCGCAGAAGACCTTGAAGCACTTGGTGAAAGAGGTAAAGAAAGGTAAAACATGGTTTTGAACTTACTGTATCCACCTACACTAATGGAGCCAAATTTTTTTGAAGGCATCTGAATATCTTTCAATGAATTTTCCAGTTCAGTGTTATTTTCCAAGTATCTGAGGACTAAATAACAAGAGTTAGTAAGAGTCAAAGATTAAATACATTATTTTCAAATGCATTGCTCCTTAATTATGAGCCACTTAAAAAATTCATTCTGAGATGATGGCAACCTACACTGCAGTCTTAGTGTACTGCAGTTTTTGTTTTTCCTCTCAGATGTAATGTTTACAATACAGTTTTCCTTCAGTAATTTAGTAACCAGAAAGCTGGTTTCCCTGTTTTTCATCTAAATGTAATTTCAGAAAAACTGAACAATTATCCAGTAGAAAAGTCATACATTACTCACTGTTTTCTAGCACAATATAAAATAATATTAAATAAACTATGCGTAAACATATGCCAAGCTATATAATTTATTCTTCTGGTTAACTATGCTAGAGTCATTATCTGAAATTAAATTTGCCCTTTATAACTGACATTTTAATTATTATACTAAGCAATGAGAACAAAATTAAAATAAATTTACAGTGCCATGTTCTGGCGCACCGCAATTATATTTTAAGACAATCCCATACCTTTATCATCACTGCTTCTGTGCAAAGTAGATATGGGCAGGCCAGGACCTGTTAACAGAGCACCATACCTTCACGTTTGCATGCTGTCTCAAAACACAACCCTCGTAAAGTAACTGGAAGTAGGTGAATCATAAAAGCTCAGAACTTGTTTCCCTCCAGTCTGCACAAGCTGGATTTTAAGTTAGTATGGCCCAAACTCAAGCCACAGGATTGCATATAATATTCAGACTGTCTCGCAGGTGAACCACATGATTGTAAAGTACTAAAGAGTTAAACTTCCACTCTTTAGCAAAGGCTACCCATTGGTTGTAGACCATGGTGTGGAAATCAGTAAGTCTTGTCACAGAGACAACAGCAGTCATCTTCAAACAACCATTTTTACAACCTGACAGTACAATTCCCTCTGATGTCCGTTTGTCCTTCTAAGCCCATAGATCAAGGAAGATCTCGGCATCTTAAAACAACAACATACATTTCATTTTAAGGCAAATTTTAGAGAAGATACTATGTTTCTCGCCCTTTGATTAACTTATCCCTTGTACTATTTAGCACAAGCATTTACACATCAGAGACAGACTACAGTCGCACTGCTTGAATTTTTTTAAATGGCACTATCTATCTTAATTTTATTCCCCCCCCACAGAACACTTCTCTTCATCCAGCTTATTGCTCGTCTTGCTCCCAGATCCTCCAAATTCCTTCTACAGACAGAGCTCCTATGCAGATCTTGAGGACATGCACAGCAGACAGGAGCGTTTTGCACCTCTTTGAGGTCCTCTGACAGACAGAACTATCTCATTTTATCTTTGTAATTTTTGTCAAGGTGCTTTTTAGCCTAGGAAGGGGGTATGTTTTTCTGCTTCCAATACATTTATCCAATGATATCAACACATATCATTGTTACGCAGTGCATATCAAGATCTTGACAAACTGAACTTCCCCACTCAACTAATCAGTGAGTCATGTTTATGTCAATTAGTTCTGGATATACTCACCACGACAATTTAGTTGATAATACTGTGCATCTTTGCTGAAGGACACAGAATAATACTGGCATCTTTCTTGATTCAGATCACAGCTAACGCATCTAGCAGAATTTGGACTGCTTTCCAAGAGCACTCTGCAAAGTAGACGAGTTTCATTTCAGAGATCAAAGACTTTTTTTTTTTTTTTAAGCTCTGCTACACAAATGTATGCTTTTTAAATAAGATAACCGAATTAGGTATATTAAAATTCAGTAGTAAAGCCCTTACTGATGTAAAAATTAGAGAAAACAGACTTTAAACTTTTGAGTTCAATTAATATTGGAATTATAATAATAGCAAAAAAGGCACGAGGGGTTTTCTTTAGGGGTTTGTTGCTTGAGTATTAGTTGTTTCTTTTCACAATTTTCCCTTATTAACTAAAATATTTTTCTGTAAATTGAGTTATTTTTACAGTTTATACTCCTACACTGATTTTCATTGAATATCCTATACAGGGTCCAACATTAGACTGTGAGCATCCTCATCTGTTATTTTGCAATGTTTTTCCTTAAAGTTTCTTGTTCATTAACAACTATTTTACTCATATTGTAGAAAAAAAAAAAATAATCTTACTTATAAAGATTTCTTCCTCCTGGCATTCCACCATTTTCATTACTAATGTAGTACCTATAAAAGCAAAACATACCACTTTTGGTAAAGTATCTGCAGTATGTTACAATATTTAAAGGCTTATTTTACATGTTTAGATCACGTTTTTAATGAGTTAAATGACACCTTCACTGCTGTTCTCCCTCCCTGCTTGCTTAGACCCTTGTTACAAGCCCTCCTGACAGGAACCAATAGCTTAATGACAATACTTACAAAAAGTTATTGGTTACAGCTTCTATGCTGATTACTTCCCATTTTCCTGCAGTAATAGGTACTGGAGCCTGAGAGGAGAGATGGGAGAGGCAAGGCAAAAAGTAGAATGTGAAGCTCCTCAATCACCATGAGAAAACAGGAGTTAGCAGTGACTGTCCTACACCTTACTACTTACTTGTGAGCCATTTATGTAATGGATGTGCTTGTAACCTACTGCGTCACTGAAGACTTTGTAGTACGTAGCATTGTCGGGTGCAAAGTGAGGGACAGATGGCTGAAACTTGAACACAAGAGAGACGTCTATTAAAGCAAACAAAGCTCCAAAACGATAAATTTAGGTTTTGATATTTCTAAACAAAAGTTTCAATACTTAAAACAATCACTGAACATACTGCACAATTTTTTGCCTGCTGACTTAGTAGTAGGTAGAACCTGTAGCCATTACCCTAAGACTAAACATGCTTAAAATACTGCTCCTTAAGCAGCAGAACTTCCTGAGCCCTGGTAATGGTTGACATTCCCTCTTACCTCCCTTCAGTTTGAAGTCCTACAGGTGTTCCTACTTTCCTACCATTTTAGGAAACAATATGTGCATCTGCTTTTAAAGTCACTGTTTTATCCTGTCCAATGCAAACATGCAGCTGTAACCTGTAGCAATGTAAACATTGCAAATACAAGCTTTCCTTCAATTTTTCATTTTAACATGTATTTGTGAACAAATTAATTGATTTTTTTCTTTTAAGCTTGACAGTGAAAAGTGTCTCCCTTTATTCAAAGAAAACAAGCTGCTTTCCAAGGGGAAATTTTGCTAGTAAGTAGGTGATTATAGAATGCCAGAGAACCCAAATCAAATTACATTTTCATGAAGGAACTATCCATTTATCACAGAATCATAGAATGGTTTGGGTTGGAAGAGACCTTAAAGATCACCTAGTTCCAAACCCCTTGTCATGGGCAGGGACACCTTCCACTAGACCAGGTTGCTCAAAGCCCCATCCAGCCTGGCCTTGAACACTTCCAGGGATGGGGCATCCACAGCTTCTCTGGGCACCTGTTCCAGTGCCTCACCATGCTCACAGTAAAGACTTTTTTCCTAATATCTAATCTAAATCTATCCTTTTTCAGCTTAAAGCCATTACCCCTTGTTCTGTCACTACATGTCCTTGTAAAAAGTCCCTCTCCAGCTTTCTTGTAGGCCCTGTTTAGGTACTGAAGGTTGCTATAAGGTCTTCCCAAAGTCTTCTCCCCTCCAGGCTGAACAACCCCAACTATCTCAACCTGTCTTCATAGCAGAGGTGCTCCAGCCTCTCCTATTTACCAATTGGAAGTGATGGAAATGAATGGATTCCTTCTGCTGACTGTCACTTGGATGTCCTCCACATGGTAAAGAGAAAAACAGAGGAATGAAATTGAGCTGAATGTAATAAAAATTATTTCTGTGATACATGTCCAGAACATCTAAATGTTAATTAGGCAACTGACACAATGGAATTACCTCTTAGATAATATACCTGTTGTTGAAAGGGAAAGTGAAACAGAAAGATGAAGCGACTCGCCTCCAGTCACTCAGCAAGCAATGACAGACCTCAAGTCTTCCTAACCCATGTGCTCCAGATAATCTCTCCTTCTTCCCTAGCAGGATTTTTGCAAAAAAATAACCTGGCAAATATTTTGCTAGCTTCTCCCTTATCACAGTCTTGCTTTTTCAAAGTGTGACTTCCCTTCAACTCAACTGGCAAGCTCTAACTTAGCTCATGACCTGGAAGCCTCATGCAGAAACACAGGCTGTTCTAAGCATTCTTAGATTAAGTATAATTTAATCTCCAATTTTGATAATAAGAAAAAAAAAACACAAGAGAGGTATACAAAGAGAGAACGATATGTCTTTATTTTACACACATATATAGTTTACTTAAGCTTGCATATACACTTATATGAATTGTATATACCTATATATGTGTATACATACATCTCATATGTATATATAAAAATATATATCCCATATCAGTCAAATGTCATTTTATCATTCTGAATTAGATGAGAATATAAAAAAGGAATATATATACTTCTCCTATCCTCTCTTCAATCCTCCCTACTTTCCAATCCCTTCTCAAATCCAAGAATCATACAGTGAAATTATCTTTTTCATCCAACAGCTCCTAAGATGTGGGTTGTCTCTTTAAAAGAAACAAAAAACCAACAACCTAGTTTAATGGCACAGACTTGCATTTTGCCCTCTCATTTTGCACAACTGTTTACAAAGTCTGCAGCTTGATCATCACATTGTCTAATTGTGAAGCCTTTGCTGCAGAGAAGCAAAATGTGTCAGCGTTAAGGCCTTCCTTTCCATATCAAATTTGACAGCAGGTGGGTTGATCTCTCATCTTCATACTGTGGATGATTTCATCCCTGCTGTTGCCTCCCTCTTTGCATTTCTTTAAACTTTCATTTTTGACTTCAAAAGTGAATTAGTGACTAAAGCATAATCAGTGTGTGGAAAATGCGGGAGTGGAAAGTGTACTCTGTGTTCTCATCAAAAACTCTGAAACTCATTTCTCCCTCCAAGTCTGAACTTTTGCATCTCTGCTTCACTTCCCCCAGATCTTCTGTGTAGTTCATTAGGTGCCTACTCTCTACCATGTACAAAAGGACTGAGAGGCAGCTTGGAAAGCATCATTCAGACAGTAGCGATTAGTTTGGTAGAAGCATATGAAAATTTTTATCTGGTCAGCTATATGCATCTTATCCCCAGTTCTCTTCAATGGATATTTCAGGTGTGTGTGGGGAATAACTAAATAAATAATAAAAAAAAAGAGAACCTGGAATGGTTTGTTACGACCTGAAATACTAAAAATTACTTTTTTCCTCTGTGCCTTTCCTCCAGTACAATTCAAAGGTTATAGGATACACTTCTTAATACATTTTATCCCCTAGATCATTCTGGAGGTGGCAGGAAGACTGGAGAGCAGCCAAACCAGCATAGCTGACAACTCCCCCAGAACAAAGGGAATTCTGAATCCTGGCTCCTGCACTCCCCTACCTACCGCTACCAAAGCAGTAGTCAGAATTAAAAAGGAGTCTGGAAGGAGCACTTTGATTTTTGGCAAGCTGAACATGATGCACGGGGTCACAGAGGACAC
This sequence comes from Falco cherrug, assembly GCF_023634085.1. Taxonomy (NCBI): domain Eukaryota; kingdom Metazoa; phylum Chordata; class Aves; order Falconiformes; family Falconidae; genus Falco; species Falco cherrug. The sequence continues at coordinate 24,408,562 of NC_073704.1, read as the reverse complement.
AGTTACAGCTCCAGCCCATGCTGCACTGTCAGCCTAGCCTAGGAGTTCAGAATGCCATACCCGCAAAAGCTTAAAGCTAGGAGCAAGGTGGCATAGCAGCTCCATTTGAGACCATTTTTCTCCTACACCTGTAAAATGCAACAAGTGAATGGATCAGACCTGCACACAAGAGGCATTGCAACCAGTGAGAGGCTCACATGAAATTTTCCTAATTATCAGTGTTATTTAGCATGCAGCAGTTTTAGAAATTGAACACTCACTCTGCCAATCCAGCCAGTTTTACTTTCTTCCTTAAGTTGTTTTTCCTAAGAAAGAAAAAACAAACAATCCCACAACAATTATGTTTATTTTACATCAGCCTATGTTTCTACAAAGATAAACATACAGAGATACTCCTTTCTAGTTTCACTTATTGAGCATTGCGACTCTCCCAACTGATTTTTCTTACCTGTGGACATAACCAATTTCCGGTAGTACTTTCAAAGTCGCAGACCGTGAGGACTGAAAAATTCTGAATTCTTCTGAGCCACTGCAGACAGATCCTTTCATCTGTCACCCATGTTACAACACTCAAATAATGATCCCTGAAAACAGCAACAGCACTAGGTATTTAAAATACTCTCTGTAATAGCATTCAGCAATTCATTAAACAGGACTCATCTGGCTATTTTCAGTTCAATCTACTCTTCAACAATAAACAATGATGCAAACCTATCTGAGCCTTTTTTCTGTCAATTGTTTTTGCTGCTAATAGATGCCTTGGTTATCTTCATTCATACAATAAAGAATTAGATGATTTGTACATACAAATTCTAGAAAGACTGCAATTAAATTCTAACAGCCAGGTCACTATAATGCATAAAATAATGGCTGCTTCAGACTGTTCATAAATCTTGCACTGTATGCATCTAGAGGAAATTCTTCTGAATATTAAGCTGTATGTTTTTAAAATTTTATCCTTAGCTGCATGAAGTTGGTTGCTTGTAAGCACTCTCTGAGTGATACATATCTTTGTTCAATTTAGTACTTATGCCCATTACTTAGAATAGAGGGAGAGATCATAACAAGAACAGATATTACTATTAGAATATTTTACTTTCACCTTCAGAATACCAAGTAGTTGACATGAAGAATTGGAGTATCTGAAGAAAATATAATTTTCATAAATATTCCTGTATATTAATTTTAAAAAGGCACCACATAAAATTTCGTGGTTTTGTTTACCATTTACGATCTGTTAGATGTACTTGTCTTTTCCTATTTTAGATCTCTCCTATCTCCTAGAAGCCTTATGAACTAAAATAAAACAAACCTCCCCTCCAAGGCAAGTATACATTTTTAACCGGAATTTGCACATTTGACTTAGTTCCAAGTTCATGTTCCCTCTTTCCCCAAAGTTAGTTAACAAAAATGTGTGGGAAGTTTTGTGATGAGAGTATCTTCGTGATCATTGGTGGGGAGCAGGGAGAAAGAAGAAAGAAAAAGGAAAACATTACAATTATTGTGGATGGATTAAAAATATATGCCAACTGGTTACCGACCACTTTCAAGTTTATTTCTAGATTGCAGTTTAGAAATCATGTTTGAAAAAGCTCTATTTTTGCATTCATATTTGACTGGGAAGTTGGTAGGTCATTTAACTGCTACTTTCACTGGCTTCAAACAGAATATTTTAGACCAACAATATTAGAAAAGCACTCTGCAGAAGCTTGTTTGGAAAAAAAAAAAAAAAAAAAAAAAAAAGAAACTGCAGGTTTTCAGGTACCTATAATAGTGGTCTCCCTGGTTCTGCAGACGAGGAATTTAGCCCCACAGTTTTTTTCTCACTTTCTCACTTTGAAGAAACAAAGTTAACAATTCTAGAGACTAAATCATCCATCACACAAGATGGACAGTACAAGGAAAAAATAAAAAAATATTATTTATTATGCTATTATTATAACAAAAAATATTTTACAGTTATCATACAGATTAAAAATGCACCTGCAGTTTCCAACAGCTTGAGAAACGTTAACTAAACTCCAATTAACTCACGCATAGAGTACAGTAGTTTTGCATTCCCTTCCTTATTTGCTGCTGAGAAGGGCTATTCCTACAATCACTGTCTGGAGCTCTCTGCTCTGGAGATGACATATCCTTAGGACAGATCATTTCAGACAAGAAGCATCCGTTGCCTTCATCGTCCTGTTAGCCAAGAGGAGTCCCCTATACCCATGATGCTAAAAGTGGTGTTTAAACACTCTATGGATTTCACGCCGGTCATTTGTGCAAAACATGTCAGGTTTCATCTACCATCTTATGCGGCAAAGCACCGCCATTCTAGATTTTGGCAGCTTTCCTTGACAAATAATAAAACTTTTCCTCTGAAACAGAAGTGTACTGTGTCGCCTTCAAATGTGGCCGTACAGCTGCTGTGCAAACAAGCTCTGGATAGCGCTGCAACAGACAACCATTTGCAGGGGCACTGCCCCTTGAAATCCCCACCCAGGCAGGTGGGGTGGTGCAGTATGACACCAATTCAAACTTCTTTTTACTCAGAAGTTAGCTCCAAGGAAGTAAAAATAGACTTTTTCACCACAAAAATTAACCTTTCCTGTCTTATAGTGGTATAAATAGACATACTGTGCAAATATTCACTACTTTGTGCTTCGCGGAGCAAAACTACCCAACAGCAACATTACACATGCCTTGCCCTTTCCTACTCGTGTACTTTCTGCTCTTGCAAAATTCCCTAAGACTTGTTCTGGCCACCACAATGTTTGCAGGACGCATATGTTGAGGCTTAACTATTATTTGCATCAGCTGTTGGGAGAAAGAATAAGTTTCCATCTTTGCACTCATCCAAGACTTTATCTTTGTATTAATCCTGATTTACAGAGTGCTACATTCATTCAAAAATGGATTACTAACTCCATGTAACTCAAGCCTGTCTTAGCTAGATGGGTACAAGGCTGGAATGGAGATAGATCATAGTTATTCTCCCCAGGTCACACAGCAGCATTGTTAGCTTTCATTAGGTGGTAACAAAAGGTAAAATGTAACTCTGAGACAGCAGAGATCTTAGCTGGATTGGCCACAACATAAAGGGCTTTTAAAACTGAAAAAAAGGCACTGAAATTCTGGAGAAAAGCAGTGCACAACAGTATATAACATCTAGCTACAGCAGTGTTACTGTATGTAGAGAAAGCATAAAGAACAACACATTCACAAAAAACTTGCGTATCTCTGTTAACACAGACATGTTAGTCAAACTGTGGTGAAGACTGAAACAGAGTAACACTGATATTCCAGTTACAGTTTTTTGGCCACCACGTACAAAATGCTGGGTTTATGCATTAGCTAACAGACCTCTTTTGTTTTTTCTGAAGTTTATCGGTATAACCTGTGCTTCCACACCCATCATGCTTGTAAGTGCAAACCTCTAAAAAATTTCCACAATACTGTTAAAAAGAAAAAAACAAACCCCAAGATCTGGGATACTAAATTCTGTGTGCATGCATTTTAAATCAATTTAGCTGCTCTTTACAAAATACGTTTATACCATGTTGTGCATTTCCAGTGGCATTTTGAGAAATAAAATTTTCCATTTACTGTGAGAGGTGCTGGTTTTCACCATGTTTCCAAAGAAAACAAACATTTTAAGTATAAATCTGAAGACAACCATGATACCTTGCCTTAGCAAGGAGTCTGCTTCCAATGAAATCAAATCTTCACTTACCATTAAGGCTTTGGGTTTTTTCTCCCCAGTGGAATTGGAATACATATATTATAATTTGATTATACCAAAACTTGCTCATATTAAAGTTGTACTGTGAAATGACTTCACCATAGTTAGACTCCACTGAATGTGATGAGCCAAGAACTTGTCACATTCTGAATATAACATACATGGAATATGCCATCTATATATAATCACTAGGAGGATAATCTCTGTGCAGATTTTCTCTGGTAAATCTTGTTGCTACCAGAGCTGCATGACTGGGAAAAACTGCCATATACACTGAATATAGGGTGGTCACACATGAAAGCTCCTCCTCTCCCACCAAAAGAAACAAGCAAATATTTCACCAAAATTTCTTACCCTGATATTATTTCTGCAGGTGGAGAAATTTCAGCAGAGTGGATAGTAGGAAGCAATTTGGTATCCACAATAAAGAACTGCACAGTTGGATTTGTAGCTCCTGCCTAAAAATAAAATTTTTCATTGTATTTTTGAAGAGAGAATATTCTTGGTGAAATAAGTGAAACTATAGATGAAGAAATTACTACAGACAGGTAGAACCAGCCAACTCCAAACACGTGAAAAGACAAGTTCCTAAATGCAGTTCTTAAGATTGATACATAAATTATCCTTTGTATTTTTTTCCCTATGAAAGTGTTAGTTATGTGTTTCTAGATAAGAAAGACTACTACATTTAGAAACGTTCATAACTACACAGGGCTCACTGTACCCAAAGCAGTATTTGACCATATCTCGTCCCACGTGCCACACACAGTACCTAACAGTGAATCAAATCCATTGCTAACAGACAGAAAAGCACTTCACAGAAACAGACACTTCACATTAAATGATCGTATAATAGCTGCCTATACCACCACCAAAGCTGTGACTGCAGCACTTACCCCGCTATTTTAGTAGCGCTACTGACAGCAATATAACTGTGTCAGTAAGGGCTTCTTCTCTAGAAGTTAACTAGCCAAATCCTCATCATAAGGTTAGGTACCTGTAGTTGACCTGCCTCCAGAAGTCAGCAATATTCCAAACAAAAGCAGTTTGTAATAGAAGGTGCAATTTAAATTGGCAGTTTATTCCACACCTACATCTCCTCATGGCACCATGCTCAGGGCAGAGCACCTGCAGCTGCCAATGAGCCCAGCAGCTCACTGTGAGCATTAGTGACCTTTTGGGGGTGGCTCGAAGGCGATAGGCAAAGGCCATGTGCTCCTGAAGCTTTGGGAAGTGTAGGGAGTGACTGGCCACAGCTGCTGCAGAGAAAGCTGAACTCGACACAAAGAGGACTGGGGGCAGCTTCTCAACCAGACAAACAGCTCTAGCAGTTGAGCAATCAGACAGCTGTATCAGCTGTTCTGCCCCAGTTAATCAGAAGAGTGAAATTATCCTCCTGAGCTGGCCAGACCAGCAGGGATGGGGGGGGGGAAGATATAGGTGTCTCAGCCCAACACAGAGTATAAAAACCAAACAATGAACAGAAAGAACTGAAGTGATGTGCTGGAGATGGTTTCAGCCCACATATTCCTTCCCAGCAATGGGGATGCCCAGCATTGTGGCAGCGAACATATTCTGGAGACAGCAACGAGAACCACGTTTGTATTGTGATTCAGCGGTATAGTGCGATTGCTGTACTCTAAGCGTAATTTGTACTTGTGTCTTAAGTGCACTGCTGCACTGCTCTGCTAACTCAAAATCCTCTGTAATGTCAAATAACTTCACACAGGTAAATCCTGTATTAAACACGAAACCCTCCACATGTGGAGTATCTGAAAGAACCTGTTTGGTGCATACTGGACTCTGACTCTCACATCATCTAGTCCAGTGCCAACTGTGCCACATGCAGTGGGCACAAAGTCATGTGGAGAGGAAGGGGGAGGAGAAGGAGCTGTATGCACTAAAGGCTTCACTCTCATAGCTAAAACTGAAAGAGCTTTTGGTGGGGGCAAAGAAACTCCATCAGCAAATTCCTCCCCTTCATCCCAATACCTATATTGGGTATGCAACAACTAAAAATGCTACATTAGTTGAAAAAGATTCCATTATCAATGGACCATGCACAACCCAAACACAATGCACACCTTCCAAATGCTTTATACCAACTTCAACTCTGAAAAGCTTTTTTGGCTCAACATCTACTTGCTACCTCAAAATTTTCTGGTGAAACAACAAAACCTTAAATAATTTTTTTTCCTTTTTGCTTTCCCCTGGAGATAATCAAATACTTTAACATTGCCAGATGCTGTTGACTTCAGAAAGAGTAATCACAGCAAGCTGTTGAGGAAAGACAGACAATATTTTCATTAGCAGAAACTGATTAAATGAGACTACTCTCTTAATGAAACTGCAGAACAGCCATGACTAACAAATAACACAAACCTTAGGATATGGGATTCTAATTGTCTTTGGATACTGCAAGGTGTCTTCAGAGTAAAAGGAATACTCTATAACAGGAACTTCTGTATCATTAAATGCTGCATATGCCACAAAATTGCCATTTGGAGACCACCACAGAGCAGAATGGGTGCCAAACATTTCCTCTGAAAGAGATGCAAATATGTTTAAGTTATAATTGATAAATAGGTTCTTCTATCCTAGCTACTGTTCTCATTGTTTTTAGTAGGATTTTTTTTTAAATTTAATTTCAGATACCGAAGTGCAGACTGTTTATTGGGGTTCTGAAATAAGACATTAGATCAATTCTTGTAATCATTCATATGAAACCAATTCATGCACTATGATTTCCAGTGATGTACTGCCAGTTAGGCGAACTCATTTCTGTTCTTAGATCCTCACACTAGCCAGGTGTTAAGCTCAGGTAAGGATACATGCTTCTATTAAAATACAGACTTGGATTATTTTGAACTTCTTAATGATAAGAAATAACAGTTATAATAATAATTACAATAGAAAAAAGTTTTGACAATGTAATACAAAGTAAAATATGCTTGACATAGTTACCTTCATAAACCCAATCTGGTATTCCATTGAAAATTTTATTTTCTTCTCCATTTTTAGTGATTTGCACAGATTCTGCCATTGGTGAAGCTTTTATATAAACATTATTCTTCCAAACATATGCCTGCAAAACATCACTGTGATTACAATTATTATTAGAGTAAATCCTACTTCCTTTCTTTGCCTCATCTACTGGGAAATTTACTTTTTACACCAGATGACAAAAATTGTCTTTGAAAGCTATATTTCACCAAAACATCACCGATGCTTAACAAACCTGAATCACTCATACAAATCATGTGTAGCAACCTAACTTCAGGCCTAGATGCAAAAAAACAATCAACTATGATGAATAAGTACCGTATCAAGTTTTGAAAACCTTGCTATTTGTTTTCTGCTGAGATACAAGTTTATCTTCCTTCACTAGGAGTTGTTTTCCATTAATTGCCTTTCAAAGAAAACTATCTACTTTGGTAAGACATCGATGGGGGTCTCAGCATTGCCAATAGAGCTGCTAAGATGGTGCATTTCTCCAGTAGTGCTCAGAACTCCTCTAGTTTTTGGCACCTGCCTGCCTCTCTAGTCACCCCTGTTTTTCCTTGCCAACAACTTAACAACACAGTTTTATTCCACAGCTTCCCTCAGAGATGTGGAAAGCTCTTTTCAACATCCTTCGCTTCTGTGGCTGGGCTCTATAATTGCTACACTACAAGCAATAAGAATAAATAAACACCACATTCTCCTGTGATAGTTCTTTGGTCATTTCCAATGATCACCATAGGGAACGCACAAGCCTTGCAGACACAGTGGTTGTCACCACTGCAATGGATTAGGAGGAGAGGAGGAGGAAAATAGCAGGGGGAAAGAGTACAAGAGAGATTTTGATCCTCTAATCCCTGTTACATGCATCCATCAAATAAAACTTCATTGATCATGGTGTAATTAGGAGATAAAAATCACAGTGATGATTAAGTAGACAATTGTAATGCTGCTGCCTTTGAAAAGGGTGAGCAACTGTCTGCAACTGTAACAACATGAAGTTCCTGTGCATTTGTGCATTTCATGACTTCTGGGATCACTATTACTTTACTTTCGGGAACACATTTTCATTAAAGAACAAAACAAAACACACAGAGGAGTTCTGGAGTCTTTCCAGCAACAGTAGCCAATTTGGAAGCTAGTTCAGCTACTTTTATCTAGCAGTAAGAAAGTCCCAAAACCTCTAGGGTACAGCAACATGAGCATCCATGTCATGTGTACAACAAATGACTGTTTATATGTTTCATTTATCTTTACTAACCAGTTTGTGACCAACAGGTGACCAGGATATATACTGTATATCTTTATGTAGTAGTCCGTCATCTAAGATAGCACTGGAAAAACAAAACCAGAATGCAGCTAAATCACTGAAATGTCATTTCATTCAAAATAATGTTAAAACTATGTCTTGCGTGCAAAAATTACTGACCTGGTATTGAAATCATAGATGTGATATGAAGCTGTATAGGAATGCCTCCACAACTGCAAAAGAATTATTTTGATATTAAGAAAACAAATTTCACCAGGATTCACATCTCTTACAGTTTGGACTACCTCTGAAACCCTCCTCACGCTTTTGCTTAAGACAAAACACAATGGACGTACAACAGTAACAAATCTCTGCAAGGTCTAAGGGAAAACTGAGGAACTGCCACCCCTCTGTGGTCATCACTTAAACACTATGACAGAAGCCACTGACTGATTAAGGACAGAGATACAGAGGCTAGAGATGCTGCAGGTTTTCAGAAATCCTTGTAGCTACATGGCAGACTATTGTAGCTATGCACAGCTCATCCTCCTCCTTCTGCCTTACTGGCGCACTTGCCGTTTTCTATCTCATTTTCTGTGCTCTATTATTTAACTTGGCATCATATTGTTTAGTAGTCCCCGCAAGTCCCAGCAGCGTTTCTCTAGCAGTTCCTCCAGTTCCAGGGTGACCTATTCCCATTTATATTATCACAGAAATAAAGCCTTTCTCTCAGAAATCTGCCTTAAAGTCTGTATCACTCTGTGGGCACTTACAGAGAGAAAGATGATGACGATAATGTAGACACATTTAAATGTATTCACTACGTGGGGCTGAATAGGTTTGAGTTAGCCCACGGTGTTGACATGTTACAATAATGCTACCTTCTACAATGGTTCTTGAAGATTTGTATAAAGATATAAAACAATAACTTAGTACTACACAACCAGATGGCTATTACATAAGAAGTGTCTACATCCTCATGATTCATTTTGTTGCTCTGTTTTCTTGCAATAAAAATTAATAACAACATAACTTTCAATCAAACTATTATATAAATTTCTTGCTTCAGCATGAAAATAAAATTAACTCTTATGACTGCAACAAGTAAAATACTATAGGGCAATAAATCATGAGCAGAGGGGATGTCTAGGGTGACTGTAAAAATGTAAGCCATTTTGTGGCCACTAATGATGCAGTGAAATAATTCTGAACAATTCAGAAAGACAACAGGTAACTGGCTTAGTAGTACCTAACAAGGAAGCTAAAACTGGCAGAAAGTGATGACTGAGTGCATGGATTGTGGCTGGCACAGCGTGAGCCGTTCTTGGACTGCAGAGCCAGAACGTGTAGACTGAGCTCAGTGACACCGTGCTCGCGTGTTTGTACACTGCACAAGTCGGCACTAAGTTTTTTTTTACAAACAAAACAAGCAGCTTTCTAGAAACAAACAACAACAAAGTTACTGGCTTCTCAGTGCACACACAGGTCAAATTATCACCTCCATTAGGTTTCTGAAACTGTCCTCAGCTGGCGCACAGAGCCAGATTTTCACACCACCTGGCATAAAGACAGGATGACCTTTGCTGCATAGCTCAGCACCAAGCCAGGATAAGGCATCACGCTGGAGGCTTTTCATGTGCTTGCTGACAAGGCACAAGAGGAACAAGACACCCAAGTCCGCTCCAAGCACAAGAGGACAGCTTCTCTTGTAAACACATGTTGCCTTTCATTCACCTCTGTTTTAAATTCTTATGTCCTAACGTCACCATATATATACATAGCATGTATGCACAAGTATACAAGCATATCTACTCATCACTCCTCCTTACCCACACAACTCCTTGGGCAGTAATGCCTATCTACCTTTCTAGCTTGTCTTCCCAGATAAACCATCCAGCCTCACTCTTCCTGTGATATCTCTCCACCCACTGTTCATCCAGCTTCTTTTCTCAAGCAACCATATCTCTTCTGCCAGGCTCGCAGACAATATCAGCCTCTTTCCTCCTCCTGCCTGCTCAACTTCACTGTTCCCTTGCAGTCATCAATCTCATTCATCCATACTCCTGCATTTCACTCACATTCTCTCAGCCTCTCAGTTATTCCCAAACCTTTATTTCCCAGTTTCACCCTCGGAGAAGTAAAGTGCACTTATACCTTTGTATAGCTGTACTGCAGAAGAGCAAACTTTTGGTCAGGAGACAATATAACTGTGGTTGCCTTGTATTTATCCTTCAACAAAAGAAAGAAGGAACACATTAAACACTGATTCCAAAAAAAGGCATAGAACAAAATGTTAAATGCAATACCTTTCCCAATGTCTGCATATATAATATATAAATCAACATACTAATGTTGTATTCGCCAAGATTACTGAGGGTGTTCCGGTGTCAGCGTTGAAACGCAGCACGTCCCCATTAGCAGTTTTGTGCAGATACTGATTTCCTAGAAGAACAAGAGAGCTGCTAATAAACAATAAGTAAAATGCTCACCAGACACTTCTCTTTTCCCCTTAAGTTTTTAAGCAGGAAATAAAATTTAAAAAAATCTGGTCAATGTTGTGTTTCCTACTTCTGTAATGAAAGAACACTTATAGCACAAGAACATTGACAAAATGTAGTCCTGGGGCTCGCAGCCCCCACCTTCTGGCATCTCCTTCCCTTGGGGCAGCAGGCATATTCAAAAGGAAAAGCACCCAGTATCCTCCTGCTCCCCAATAGCCTGATGCACAGGAAGCTGACACACTTGAGGATAACACGCTTCTACAAAAAAGCACAGAAGTAAGCATGCTTTTTCAGCAGTAGGAGAATATAGCTCACCATGAATGTGAACACGTATCTAAGAGGAAAAAAAAAAAATAAAAAAATCACAAGTCTTTGAGCTATGCACCCTTCTATAATGGCATCGTTAAATAATTTTTTTTTTTTTTCAGGATACAATAGTCACCTTAGCATGAAGATACACATTTACTGAAGGCAATACATTTTCTTGACATTCATGCTGAATGTAGAATGAATTACCTGAAATCCACTGCAAATTATGTGTTCTGTACTTATAGTCATTGTTCAAGTAATTCTGTAGAGTATATGTTCTTCGTGAATCAGGCTCAGAGGTACTTTCTGAAAGAAAGAGACAGAAGAGATACTTTGATATTGCTGCAAATTCTTCCACCCAGCTTCCTAACCTGATACTAAAATAAGCGAGGTTTTGTTGTTGGTTATTGATGTGTTTTAGCTAACCAGCTCTAAAGTACTAGAAGTGAAAAGGCGCTAAAGCTTTACTGCAAGATAAATTCAACAAGCACCAAATAAAAGGAGTATCAGTGAGAGCACTCAACGAACTCATGTAAAAAATACAGATGACTTTTCTCTGCTGCTTTTTTACTTTAAGGTATATAAGAGCTGTTATCTTTTGAGCAAATGAAAATACCTTTTTGACAGTGACAAAAATAAGCAGAAGACCTCTAGGCTTCTTATCTCAGGAAACGCATACTTGTACTCCTCAAAAATTGAAAAGAAGTGATCTTAGTGCCTTTCCCCCCTATGCTCACTCTGGGAACCTCACTGCAGAGCCCTGACTGCTAATATTTGCATCAGACATCAATTGTGGGGTGGATCATGCAAAGCAGAGGTATACGTGCTCATGTTTGAGAGCAGTGGATGGGTAAGGTTGTCCAGATGAATGAAATGTGGCATCCATGTGATTAGATGTACAAACCTTGAAACACACCCTAAAATTAAAGCAGCTACTGTACTTTATCACATATTCCATAATACTGCTGCTCCTTTTCACGAACCCTTCAATTGTGAATCATCTGCTTATCATTAAACTAAAATTTAAGAAATGTCTCAAATAAAACATCTGAGGAGCAGTAAAATTTTCAGAGAAGGTCTAATTTAGAAAAAAAATATTAAATCACAAACACTTACTGATAAACTTATTCAGAAATAACTGGTTAAATATTTATCCCACTCTTGATGTGTTTTTAACCAAATATCATGTTTACTGCAACATTACTATTTTGACTGCAAAATTAAAGCCAAGTAACTGTGTTACTATGAAAAGACTAAAGTGAAACTTTGAATACAGTTAAGCTAATGAGTTTGGTCATCAGCTCCAGCACACTGCAGTCAACTTCTATGAAAAATATTCCTTTCTTACCGGCTGCAGTGCATAAGCTACTCTTTCCAAAGTCTAAAGGTTCAAATAATGATGATGATGATGATAATAAATGGTTTGTGAGTCTTTGTGATCTTTTTCCACTGAGAACAAAGGCTACAATTCTTGAATTCAGGTGTGTAATTCTCTCCCTGCTTCCTTCACTGCTCTTTGGTTTTTATCGAAACCTAAACCTGAAAACTACCTTCATACAAATCTACACAGTCCAAGAAAAAAATAATTTTTATTTCAACTGGCTAAATCATTCCTTTTTGGTTAATACCTGTACAAATCGAAAGACCTAGGATAAAACCAATTGACAAAGACACTCAAGTACAGAAGTGGCGACTGAACAACTGAGATAATAACCTGCCCCTATCAATTCTGAGAGTCCCAGTCTTTCAGATACTTTAAAACAGACGGCCTCTTCTTTCATTACACTGAAAAAACCAGAGTGCAAAGTCTTTAGGGACATACACATAGAAAAGCACCTCAATAATTTTTGCAGATTGTCTTTCTGCAGGTTAAATGAATGTGACATCTCGAACATGGCAAGAAGATATTTCTATTAGATATTATAGTTTTACTCTTATTTCCAAACAATAAGCACATTGCATATATACAGCACAGACTGTACAGCCATTACTGCAATAAAAGTCAAGAGCCATAACAATGATTTTAGTGTAAGAAGCTCAGTAAAGGTTAAAAAAAATTGCGTGCTCAGTTCCATTTCAAATTTGCCTGTTCTAAAATATTACTAGTCTAGAATTCTTGCTTATGAAGTTTCCGTGAGAATATTAATTTCTCAGGTTAATTATTCTATATTAACTGAATATTTAATTTGATGGATTATGAACAAGTGTGTATTTGATATTCATGCACAGTTGTCTAGTTGGGAATATCACTTCTCTCCTTCCTAATTGAGTGTCATTTTCAATTAGAGGGGCTTCAGAAAGCAACAAAATTCTCTCTTGGAAAAGGAGGAGCACCCAGACAGGTGGCTGATGAACAGGTTTAGGGATTTTTCCAAACTGATGAATGTTTTTCCCCCTGGTGACATACATATTTTGCTGAGGTCTCATTACTAAAAATCAGGCCACTATTAAGATTTGTTGGCTGTGTATAAAATTAAAATTTCATTTTCTGTCAACACCTTCCACATAGTAACTGAATATGAAAACATACGTCAAGCTGTAAGGATATAGTCATAAAAGTTCTAGCTGAAGTATTTTTTTAATTTGCGAGACAGGCCACTACCAGATATTCTTACGTAGCCACATTATGCCACTGACCAAAGATAGTCAACATACATTGAATTCTGTATTTCAGTTCTTGTCCAGATTCCATTTGAAAAAAAAAGTGTCAAACAGGTTAATTTTGATGAAATAAAGCAGTTGTTGACATTCAAGAGCATTTTATTGGCTTTGAAGATTCGATATGGATCAATATATGTTCATATTTTAGCAAAACAGCTTCTTTCAGTCTCAGGTTCCTCAAAGAGGCTAAGAAGGTTGAATTTTCTTGCTATCTTTCTTTTCTGACTATTCCAGAAACAGACTTATTTTTCTAAATTCCAAATGACTAGCTCTTCATCTCTACCCTATTCTCAGGTTTATAGTATGACACATCATCATACCAAAATCTAAAGTTATTGACAAATTACTTTTGGTATATATATTGTATATTCCCCAGTGTCAACCCACATTTTACTAATTTCCATATGTAATACAAAAAGAGCAAGAAATTATGTAACCAAGTCAAAAGACACGGAAAACTATAAAGCCAGTAATAACAGAAGCTTTAGTGCGTGCTCACCACTACCAAGGGAGACTAGAAGAACGACAAGGGAAAGATGACTACAAGCATGATACTCGGCAATAATGAGAAAAGAAAGGACAGAGAAATGATAAAAATCAGAAAAAGGTGAATGAGTATTGCCATTTTTTAGTGACAGCAGAACAAGAGCAAGAATCATCTGCAACCTAAGAATGTAATTTAGGAGCAGCATGAGAGATGCAAGAAGGGAAACCTGACTGATTCAGTAGTTAGTCAGAAAAGTAAGTGACATTTTAGGCTATTTTTTCTAAACCTTCTTCTTCCCTGTTTCTCTTCCAACGTGTGTAAAAAAGCACTCAAAAACCTTCCTCCCTACACTCAAGCCCCCAGTTAGTGCCTGACATATGTGACAGTTACAGCACAGAAATGAATTTCTGGCAAAGAAGAAAGTAAAATTGACTGTGCTGAGTCAGGCCAAAGGGTCACTTAACTCAGAATTCCACCTGATACCCAGGGGTTGCTACTGGGCATCCAGGAGAGACTAGAACTACCAGGTGAGCATCAGGGCGGTTCACCCAGGCATCACACTCTGGGAATGCAGAGACTTCCCCAGGGGGAGGTAATCATTAACTCTGGAGTCCCTCTCAAATTTGCCCCAACGTTTGAATTAAGGTAGATAACCAAGTTAAATGACAGTTACAGAAGTCAAGGTCATATAGCAGGGAAACACTTCCATTCGCTATCTTTTCTTTCACTGGCTAGAGCAGTTACATATCCACACGTGACATGAAGACTACAAGGACCCTGTAACGCAGAGCAAGGTGCATGAATACATGGGGAAAAGAGATTAGTTAGAACAGTCAGATTCAAGCCAAAAGACCGGTCAGACAATTCTACAGAATACAGCAGGTTAATTGCCGTGTTGTGAGTATCTCCCATACAACTCTGGAGAGAATTTCAGCCATGATTTTGAATGAAGTCCTTTGAAGTTAGGTTACTGTAATTAACTATCGCTCGCTGCTTATATAACAGTTCTCTAAAAAAACCCACACATAGTCAAGATTCTTATCTAAACCTTAAATTTCTGAATCTAGATTCAAAGAGATTCTACTTCAAAGATCAATTTCTGATCCATAGATTTAAATTCCCTTACAGATTTTCTAGCTTTCTCCCTAAACACACTTAAACCTAACACCTTTCAGTAACTGGCATAACACAGGACCCCTTATTCCCAAGAAAACTGTGCCAGATCACAGCTGCTAGATTAATTCATCTTGTGTCACAGGCAAATACAAGGGCTGTATCCAAAACAGTGTGGCCAGAAGGACAAGGGAAGCAACTGTCCCCCTGTACCTGAGTAGCACTGGTGAGGCTGCACCTCAAATTCTGTGTTCAGTTCTGGGCCCTTGGCTACAAGAAAGGCACTGAAGTGCTGCAGCGTGTCCAGAGAAAGGCAACGAAGCTGGTGAAGGGTCTGGAGCACAAGTCTTATGACGAGTGCCTGAGGGAACCGGGGTTGTTTAGCCTGGAGAGGAAAAGGCTCAGGGGGGACCTTATCACTCTCTACAACTACCCGGAAGGAGGATGTAGGCAGGTGGGGGTAGGTCTCTTTCTCCCAAGTAACAAGTGATAGGATGAGAGGCAATGGCCTCAAGTTGTGCCAGGGGAGGTTTAGATTGGATATTAGGAAAAAATTCTTTACTGAAATGGTGGTCAAGCATTGGAACAGGCTGCCCAGGGAAGTGGTAGAATCACCATCCCTGGAGGTGTTTAAAAAATGTGTAGATGTGGAGCTTAGAGACATGGTTTAGCGGTGGACTTGGCAGTGCTGGGTTAACAGTTGGACTGATGATCTTAAAGGTCTTTTCCAACCTAAATGATTCTGTGATTGAAGTAGCCCCATGTGGTATTAAATATAAAATAAGGTGGCAAAATAGGCAGTGGGTATAAACAAAAAGTATAGAATTTTGTACACAGTTCTGGCAGAAGACCCCCAAAGTAAACAGTGAAGGGCTGCACCCAAATTAGGGAAACTTTTAAGTCTACAGTATTTGTCCATGCTAAATAACTGCCAGAGAAACAGTAGAAATTCCACTTGCCAGGCCTACAGTCCAGCAAACAAGCCAAAATTCCTCCGGTGTGGCAAGATTTCACATCCTTTCACAGCACTGGAAACCATTTATTAAACTAATTCTATGCTGCATGACTACTAGCTTATGAAATGAAAGTACAATGAGAAGCACCGCAGGGAGAAAAACACCAGGCCAAAGGTAAGATATCCAAACTCAAAATTATCTGTATATATCAATAATCATGATTTTCACTCACTGCACAATGCTTGAACTATTGGGATAAAATAAAGACTTGATTGCAATTACAAATTTATTGGAGCAGACTTCAACTTCACACTCATATTCATGTAAGCTGCTGCTCCTCCTCCTGGCCACTGCCCCTTAGTTTTGCCACCTCTCATTTTGTACTCAGGTCAGCACCTGTGTTGACCCAGGAGATATCCTCAGCTGACTTGCATGCCCTGAGGTTGTTCATAAAAGCTATATAATCAAACTGTCAGTGATTAAATGCTCTAACCTGTACTTACAAGCGCACCACCTGTACGCACTCAGCTAACAGAAAACATTTGTTTAGCACCCTTCAGTTAAAAATTCAAAAGCACCCTTCAGTTTCCAAACAATAACGGTCACAGTTGTTATTCAGATGTTACTGCTGGCCTGACCTGGGAAGAGACAGGAATTCCAGTTTTTGAACTGGAAGCTCTCCATCTCAATCCCTGTTTTATCCAGAGGGACCTGGAGAACTACCTGGGTGTGCCAGGTCATTTGCCATGCATTACTTTGAGACACCAGTAAAAAGACTGACACGTTGCCCTACTCTTTTACAACCAAAATGATGCAAGCCAAGGCTGACAGCATGGTGATATTCTGTATGTCACCCAACCTAAGTTTCTTTAAAGTGAAAATCTATTTACTATATAACTCGATGACTGATTCTGAATTGCAGCCACTTCTACAGCAAAAGGACTCCTATGCTACAATTCATGAAATCAGAAAACACATTTCATTTTCAGTAAGACATAGGACTGGCGTTAAGGTAGACCAGCACCAACTCTGCAGCAGAGTTCAGGCCTACATACCGAATTCTTTTGCTAGGTGTTACGCCTGCACACATGCATCTGGTAAGCTATCAAGATCCTTTCCTCTGCTCTTTCCAACTTCTGAAACTAAAAGTACTTTGTGATGTCAAAAATCTGATTTTTTTTTAATAAGTGGCAAAAAGCTGCCCAAAAATAACAGAAAAGAGAGGGAGCATTCACTGACGCAAGTTTTAGCCCAGAAGGTATGTAATTCAGATAAAACCTAAATTTTTCAAAGTCCAGTTAATGACTGTGATGTTAATAATGATAGAACTGAACTGCAAAAAGTTTGATGAAAACTATGCAATATGAACACCAGTGCCACAAGCTTTTCCTCTTTTAACTGACATACAGAAAACCCACCAGAACTTTCTGTGCACATAAGCAATTGCTGTCTCAATTTCTGAACACACTGTCAAGATCAACATAACTTCTTCACGTTTCTCGGGGTGTACCTCACAGAAGACCACCGAGGGTCTACCCTAGAAAACACTTTGCTTCTGCAGAGTTTGCAGAGCTGAATTCTACGTATCACAACTACTCAGCTGTTAATTGTAAGAACACCGAAAAAAAGATTAACCTGCAGCTGTCCTACCAGCTGGAAGCAATACATTGCTTGATGAAGATTTAATGTGTTTCACATTAACGTCCAGAGCTACAAGGATCATCTGGAAAGTACAAACCGATCAGAGTCCGAAAATGCATTCTAGACCTTTTCCTACTTTTCTGACCTTTGTAACTGTGCTGTATGTATTGTTTCACACAATAACGTTAACAAAAGTTCTGCAAATTAAGAGGAAGTATAATTTTAGAAATTGACTAACTGGATTTTTACTGCTGGTTGTACAGCTTTCGGCTGCACCGAAAACGCTGAAAATGATAACGTTTATAACTAGATTTTCTCAGCTCACGTGGGAATCAAGGGACGTTGTAACACACACACCACCCCCTTCCTCCCAGGTAAGCCACCCTGATGAAGTACCTCCCGGTTTCCCAGGACCCAGGAGCTCCAGCTCTATCAACCCCGTTCCCTAAAGCACAAACTTCCCGCAAAACTTTCCCCCCAGTGCAGCGGGGGTCGCGGCTGCGGATCCCCGAGCCCGGCAGAGCCCGAGCCCCGGTGGCCGCAGGGAGCCCCGGCCCCCTCCCCGCCCGGCCCGGCCGCGGACTCACCGCCGGTGAGCAGCGCCAGGGGCACGGCGATGACCGTGATGACGGCGGCGACCCCCAGGATCCCCAGCAGCCACTTCAGGCAGGTCTGCAAGGAGAAGTCCGGTCAGGCGGCAGCAGCCGCAGCCCCCCGCCCAGCCCCATGCCGCCCCCCGTCCCTAGCCCACCTGCATGGCGGAGCGGCGCGGCGCTGGGCGGGACGAGGCGGGGCGGGGCGGAGCGGGGCCGGCGGGGGCCGCTGTCGCTGCCCCGGGCGCAGGAGCCGAGCGGAGGGGAGCCGCCGCCTCGCGGCTCTGCGGTCCTGCCGCCGCGCTCCGGGCTGCCGCGGTGAGCGGGCGGGGGGCCGGGCCGGGGGCCGGGGGCGGCTGCCGCCCGCAGGGAGCAAGCAGCGGCAGGCACCGCGGGGCGGTGGAAAACCTCGGGTTTTCCGGCTGGCTTAGCGGCTTCGCGTGTATTTTGAGCTGCGGTTTGTCCTTCGGTTGAGGCGCTTGGAGCGCGGTGACACAGCTGTACGTTGAAGAGAAGGGACCTTTGACACTGACAGGATTTCTGTAGGAAATCAGATAACTGCCCCGCAGAGGTCCCAGAAGTGAAACGCCTTCAAACGCTCCTGTCAAAGCTCCTAGTGCGTTGATAACATCAGCATTTCTTGTAAAGTTTCTGCTCTTTGAACTTCCTTCTCTGGAAATCAAGAAAGACTGATTAAATTGCAGGAAGGGCTTATATTTATTTCTTTGGCACTGGTTCCTGGCATAAAAGAGATGGATCTGTTTACAAAAGGGAATTTTATATTAAGACCAGAACGTGGAAGTGTGAGATAAAAGTTTAAAAATTTAGTGCTAGAGATGACCGTGGTTTGTAACATCAGACAATTCCATTTCCAAGGGGAATTTTTATTATGTGTTGATATAGTAGGACTAATTGGTTGAAAAGACAGAATAACTTGTAAATCAAAGCTATAAAGCACTTTGGTTTAAAAAGCTGAGCATCAACAAGTAGTGAGAAAGCTGTGGGAGTTTCTGGAATTATTTTAAGAGAAGAATTCTGGCCTCAAAAAACTAACTGTTGAGTGGTGTGGTCTGTGCTTTCAGTTTGGTCCATCTTAGCTTTTTTCCCCCTCTATTTGCAGAATATTAGCAGTTATCAGAGAGAGACAGAGGTACTTTACAAATTGAGAAATGGAACAGAAAAAGTATGTGGTCCACTAAAGAAAGAAGAGACTTGAGGCCAAGGGGGACAGCAAATATTCTTAGTCTTGCCTTCAAAATACTCGTCAGAGCTTTCATTAAAGTTGTGATGCTTTTTCTTTCGTTCCACTTCTGCAGGCTGAGCACAGCATTCTGCTGCTGTTTCATACGTAATCTGTACCTGGAAGTGAGTCAGTAACTTTTTATGATAGATATAGCTCCTTTAAAGTAACTTAAAGTATTTACAAACATTAAGGGTTTGTCTGTATGGAAGGTAATAGACTTCATTTAGATATAAAGTTATGCTCTGCTCACTGTTGTATACCATTCTCCTTGAGGGGAATGATTATTATTTATTAATTTACTAGTTTAGAATTACTAATTATGAATTTACACTGAGATAGCTATATCAGTTTACCTTAGGGCTACCATCAATGTGCCCTGATAGTTGAGGTATGCAGCTCAGTGTAAGTTTACAATGGAGGATCTAAGGTGCTGCAAATTCACAGCTTGCTTAACACTGATTTCTGTATATAGATAAATCCACTTATATGAAGTATAATCATAGTGAAATGGCAGTCTTTTATATTACTTTTCAAATTATATCCATATATGTATCCTGTATATGCTGTGAGATGCATGACCAGAGTTTCAGAGTGCCTTACAGCTCCACTTAAATACCTACCTGGTATACTGTGCACTCGCTTGTCTTACCAACAAAAATAAAAAAGAAAAACAAAACACCCTACACCACCACCCCACCCCTGGGGTGAATTTTCCTTTTCCCGGTGAGTAGGAATCACAACATACACATAATTCAGCCAATCTGTGCTTTGTTTTGTAAACATTTAACTAGTGATTGTCACTGTGTCGTATAGTACAGTCATGTTAGAATCTATCTTGTGATAAAATATACCTGAATGCTACCAAACATTTCAAAGCCAAGTTGCAGTTTAATAATGTTTTAAGAGTTTATCTGCAAGGTTTTAATGCTTCTCAATGGGTAGTTCTAAAAAGAAAAAAAGGCCTACACTGACAAAGTATATGCCAAGCTTCTGCTAGTTTCAAGTGAGTACAGAATTTTTAGCTTTGGAAATCTGGATTCTTGTATCTGGACCAAAATGTCTAATAATCTACAGTGCTTCTGACTGGTCATGCCAGAGAGGCTTATGGGAACTGATTCTGTACGCAGAACCACCTGAGTGATGCAGTAAGAGTCCATATAGCAGAATATGTTTTCCATTTAGTTGCAGTAGTTCCTAGAGTGATTCTCTACACCCTCAAAAAACCTCCTGTCTGACCAGAGTACCTGTGGTCCCAAAAACAATGCTTCTGGTGCTCTGTCACATTGTCTTTTGTGATAGTAGAGACTTAAAAAGTTGCTTCAGCTAAATATTTCAAATTACTTCATACCAATGTGTTCTTTTGCAATCAGATATGTCTTAATATGATGCCAAGAGATTAAAGGAGTGAATATCCAGCAGTGGCTGCTAAACAATGAAATTTGAGAAGCCATAGTTTTTCCTTGTGTTGTATGCCAAACACAAAAGTATTCATAAAGAAGTTGTATGATTAAGAACAACTACTTACTAGAAAGAACCAAAATGCAGCTTTCAGCCTGAAGGCTGGCTTTCCCAAACACTTGGTAGGCCTGCCAGATGTGATGTATTGTTCAGACTTCTAGCTTCAGTGAAATTCAAGGCTTTTTAATAAGTCTGTTTATATATTTCTTTCCTCCAGAAATATTTGGTGAAGTCAAACAGGAAAAATTGAAAACATATGCTTTCTGCAGAATAAAAAAGAATTATTGTTTTTTGTATATAGTTTACAGGTACAATAATATTTTCCAGATGTCTCAGTGCGAGGACAATGGCAGACAAAATATGGGCTGGAGAAAGTTTTAAACCAATTCAGTGGTTCACTTCACATGTGCTGTGAGGAAGAGAAGGAAAAAGTGCTATTAACACTGAGGAGTGTTCGAATTCTACTTGACCAAGTGTGTCTTTTGATACCAAGTTTTTTCCAGAAATAATTTCTTTTTGTTTCTTTGCATTTGGAGACTGAAATGGCATAATGACAGTTTTGCAATTCATCATTACACTGGTTCTGTTTGAGAGTACTGTGAAGAGAGTGTTAACTGTAAATCAGGAAAGCAAATGAGAAAAAAACCATGATCTGTGATTAAGCCATTGGGACAATTGTTTTAATGTGTCTAATAGCAACTCTCATTCAGTTCTTTCAAGTTTATGTATTTTTCTTTATAAAATCAATTTCCAGACAACTGAAGATTCTTGCTGTGTCCTCAGAGCACAGTTGAATAGTTACAGTATCTCAGGTTCCTGTTCATTTTTGTTGTATTAATTCCAGTTAGTTGTCTTGTTTTGCTTCAGTATGCTTATTTTTCCACATACTTAGTAAATAGTAAAAATTAGTAAAGAGGAAGGATGCTGCACACTGAGAATATAAAATACAGTTAATAAATGAGATAATATTGGAAACACCTTTTAATATAAGGCTACCTGGAAGCTCTAGGCAGCACATGTGCAGATACACACATGAAGGTGCGCATACACAATGCAGTCAAGACATCTGGGCCAGCGGTACTGTTTTCATAGAACTTGAAGGTATAAGGTTCAGTTTTTTACTAGAGTGAAGAAGTCAGCACAGAGTGAATGAAAACAAAATAATAAATTTATGCATCATAAACTGCATCTATGATACATTTACAATATATTTTAAATAAGATGGGACCCATACCCTTTTGTAGATTTAAAAACTCCTATCGGGTGCAGAAGGACATTGCAACAGTGCCATCTTTTATAGCATGCCAGTCAAGACCTGTCATACACACCAGGGCATATGATTTTAATAAGCCATACACAGTCTGTGTCCTTGACTGGAAGGATTAATGTTTCTGAGAGTGAATGAGGCTGTAGCCATATAGGTAACGCTGAAACATGCTCCCGGGCATGATTCCCTGAAGCAGTCCCATTCCTTTATTTGCCAAGAGCAAATTGAAGCCCCCTCATACAAGCAGCGGCACCACAGGCAATGCAATCAACATTATAACTGACAGCTGTTGCTCCATTGCCTGAAGCCTTTGAAAACCATCTATTATTTAAAAGGAATCTTCAGACCGCTCTGTTCCTGAATTTCTCTACCAATGCATCCCTTACAGCATGTAAGCCCTAGAATTATGTCTGTCCCTTATTAGGATACAAAATTAAAATTAAAACATAAAAAGCATTTCTTTCTAGGCCTGAATGCTGCAGCTATTCTGCCCTCTGTCAGTCTGCAGATCTGGGTAGCTATCACCCAGTAAAGACACTTTTTTAAAAAAAGTGACTGTTACTTATTTCTCCTTATGTTTGTACCATTCACTGAATTTCATGTAGCATGTATAAGAAATATCCAGCACATACCTCATTTTTGATCCCATATGGACATGCTCTGTGATTGCAGGATATATAAATCCTAGTCCTGTTGAGCTAAAACATGTGTTTTGGAACTTCTGGGACATACTCAACTTCATCTCAGTTCTGAAGAAAGGGTGTCTTTTGATTCATGCTCTAGATTGGGACTTAGAAAATTAGAGGTTAAATATTTTTGCTGTGTTCCAGACAAGCTGCATAACTTTTAGAAAATAATTTATACCCCTCTGTTTCTAAAAATATATAATTTTTTATATTGTGGGAAAACTATTTTCATAGCTGACAAAGCCATCATCAGGAGGTGCTCAAACACACTGGTGATAGGCACCACAGGAAAATGGATTTGTAACTCAAGAATCCTGTCCTTCAGAGCACTAAATATCCTAGACATTGGAATAAAACATTTTAAAGACAGCTGCTCAATCTATGGAAATAGAAGAGTTAACTGTTTGTACCATTGCAGCCTGGACAATATGGATCCAACTGCATATAATTGAATCTTTTTTCAGTTCCAGAAGCACTTGGAAGCAAACCACTGTAAACAAATGGGATTAAATAAATAACAAATATGTATACATTGTTTTTTTCTCACCTTTTTTAATCTCCAGTGGTATTTGAGATGCTATGATTTCTTTTTTAGTGCAAAGTTCTATTGTTTTAATTGTTTAAATTTGGGATGTTAGAAGAGCTTTCTGTTGCTCTCAGGGAGCTGTTCTAGATGCCAAGTTAGGTGTCATCAGTCCTGATCTGAAATTACAGAATACTGGTTCCTGAAGCACTTTGGGATGACAATAATCTTTTTTTCCAGAAATTCTAGACTGTCAGTGGAAGTTTCAGATGCCTTTAGAAAACAAATGAGACACAAAACAGTACTATTGATTCCTACCAAAGCTATAGGTGCTAATTCTAATTCAACAATGCTCCTGCTTCACATCAACTTCTACAGGATACTTGCTAAGCCAACTGGCTTTCTTTTAAACCACTTGCCCTTTAGGACATTTTAATATAGATATCTGGCATACTGCTATTATAGCAAGGGGAGAAAAGGGGGTTTGGGTAGTCATCAGAAGTAAAAGGTACATAACAGCACCTGTGGCTATTTTAGATTTGCAGTTGCCATGATACCTGCAAAAACATGCCCTGGCCAGCTGAGAGTGTAATAAGTTTGGATTGCTAGAAACACTGAGACCTGCAAGCAATATGTTCTGCCACCATAATGGAGAAGGCACAGGTTACTGAAATGACAATTGTGCTTGTAAGCTACAGAACAATGTTGTAAATGCAAGAGATGATGGACAGATCGGTTCTCAGAGGAAGAAGGAAGAAAAGAATGCAACACAGATTAGTGACCCCTGACCTCAAGGCCATTTGAGTCGGCTTTACTTGGCAACCTTGTAAAATTTGAAGAAATTATGTGGTAGTTTCCACTACTGTTGGAATATATTGCACTTAACATTTTTCAAAGTTGTCCCCCTGCTTTTGCTGAGAAACCAGAATTTATGTTAATGAAGACTACTTGTCTACTCAGTCTTATTTCCCCCTCTAGCTTCATTTTACATGATTTCTTCTTTCAACTAAAGATAATTCAAAGTTCACACAGCTCTTTTCTGAGAATCATTATGGAGAAAATGTGACAAAACAAAGTATTGAGTTTGTTTTATCATTCCAAACAAACCACTCCCAACATCTCAGTGACACTGAAATATTAGAATATAATGAAACAAAATGCAAAGAGGCATTAGGGATATACACATGAAAAGTCAACAGAAAAGAAGCTTGAAAAAATTTATTTAAGGCTGTCATTTAATATCCTTAAAGCTTAGCCTTTTTATAACAAAGGTTTTAAGAGGGATATTCACTCCTCAGGCATTTGTAACTGCCAGCCCCTTACAAATAACATATATAATTGGTGATTGAATTCTTTGTGTGTATAAGTCAACTTTTTAGAAAAATAATTGTATCATTAAATATAAATGGAGTTACTAATAAATGGAAAATATGAAGATACGGAACTTTCAGTCTTAAAGCTGTTAAGATAACCATCCCTTAGACAGTAGGTTTTTCATATATAAACCTATGGCAACACTAAACTATAGTATGATTGTTTCCTGGCATGCAAGGTGATGTAGCTTTGTTACACCTAATGTAAATGACAGAATACAGATTTCAGAATCTTAATAACTGGCAGCTGATGCAACGAAGATCTTCATTTATCCCATTTTTATCCTGCATTTTTACTGGTATTCTCCCAAAAGGTCCCTGGAAAAAAAAGCGGCAGCAATTAGGACATATAAATCTCCCAAGATTTATGAAATATGTGTGGAACATATTTTTTCTGTTGAAGAGGTAGCAGATGTCAGTTCCACAGACCCCTCAATGCCTCTCTCTAACAACAGATTGAAAACATTTTTTCCTAGAGGAAAAGCTTTTTAGTAGTTTCTAATAGATTATTTTCCTAAATTGTTTCAATGCTGAACTACAAACAAACACAAAATTATAAAAATGTTAATAAAACCTTTATTTTAACTAGCTTCTAAATTTTTTGAGACAGTATTGGTTATTTCAGATTTCCATGATCAACTAACTCCGTGCTTTGGTGCTTCAGTAGTCCAATGCAAATATCCAACATTTAAAAAAATCTGGCCACTCACATGTGCCTTGAGTTTGCATTTTATTACTTTTTAAATGCTTTGTTAATGTTCACAAATAATTCTTAAATATTAACCTGTTCACAGAGCTCACAGAAAATATTGCTTTGCCGACAGCATTTGCCTATATAAGGCAAACTATAGCAGGGTTCTGAAGTAGGTCACTATCAAGAACTCAGATTACAGTACCGTATTCCCTAATGACAAGCCATAATTTAAGGCAGTGTTTTATATCACAGTCTTTAAAGAATAATCAATTTGATGTAATTTTACCAATAAGTGTTTCTGATTTTATAATGCCCATGCAAAGGTGATTATTGTTTTTCAGTAGTTTACTTCTGATTATATCCAGTGACAAAACTCCCCTCAAGTGAAATAGGAAACTCTTTAGAAGGTTCACCACTGGTGCAAATTACAAATTACATGTGGAGTGAGTTCTGTTTAGCATCTTATCCTTGTTCAGCACTGTCTGTAAGTTACAGATATGTCAATGGTTAAAAATTAGCAGTATTTTCCTATGTGTGACAAATACATTTAAACCCCCAGTATATTAAGAGTAACACAATCAAAATTCAGGCACCTTTGGGTAACTTTTGTGTTAATCAGCCATTTTAGGAACTCTTTGGCAGCCATGTCATCAAGGACTTTGTTGATATCACTTGTAAAAGTGCCATCTGCATGTCTTCGGCCCATTTCTTCGGCCACAAGAGCTTTTTCTGGGAAACTTCAAAGGGAAGAAATTATCAAACAATTTGCAGATCAAAATTAACAAACCATTTAAAAGGGCCTCATTACAGGAATCTAATACCCTGTGTTTTTAAGGAGTTAAGGGCTGACCCTCATGTTATGGCTCAGTATAGCATAATGTATTTCAGAACATCTTTTGAGACATTATTTTCACAATAGCATATGCGTGGAAGTATCACTTTACCAGATGAGAGCTGTTCTGTCAGGTGAGTCTAAATTCCTCTCTAGTATTTTTGAAAAAGCCATACATGCAAAAACATACCTCAGGCTTCAGTGTCTATGCCAAGTAGATTAGGCACTAGTAAAACACACTAGATTTACTAAGAATTGTTATTTAAGAAATACCACTACTAAAACATTATAGTCAAATTTTCAAACAATTTTTTCTGTTTCAATTGGACTTCAGTCCTAGTTGCCTATTCACAATTATATTGCGTAAAGTATTTAGATATTAAGAGCAGGAACTTCTCTGGGCACATAACTAAATTGCAACACCTGTATAAAACGTATGTGCTTCTTTGCTGTACAATAGCATTTTATATTTGGAATCAGATCCCAATTCTTCCTCTGTCCTATTTTGACAGCTGAAAAACCATTATGCCAAGAGCCCGATTTAGAAAACTTTCCTCTCTTGCTTCATGCTATTAAATATAGGAAGATTTCAGTGGGTTCCATTAAGGTGGGCTGATGCTGAAGCACACTGAGCTCTCGGACCAGTGACAGGCAGACTGGTTATTTTCATGCAATAATTTCAAGGAAGGCCGTATACAAGTTTGACCACAAGTAATACTGGATATTGGAAAGCGGAAGGGTGGTCTACGTTTAATTGTCCATCTAGGTTTCTAAACTCAGTTCAGCACAACTAGGTTGTATTTCTTTCTTAAAGATTCTGAAATATCCTATTTCTGCTCATGAAAATAAAACATGACAGCAGAATAACTGCAAATTTGAACTTTATGAAATGGCATAAGTCTTTCCCTTCTCTATATAGCTAATCTAATTTATTTAACTCTTTTTTCAGGAAATTGTCATTATTTAAAAAAATTACTTTTACCTATTTAGTCTTCCTTTACTACAACACACAATCTTGTCTTACAGATTGTATTTTATTATTATTATTGTTTATTATATTTATATAGTGCGAGAGACTTACATAGTACTTTACAGCTGGTAGAATATATAATCAGAGGATGAACTGAAATCCCTGCCCCGAAGAGCTTACAGTCTAAAGGCACAAATAAGTACAGAACAGTTAAAAGGTGGGGAGTGGCATGTGCATGGTGTAGCTCCTAACCATGCAGAGTTGGGAACAGATGAGATAGAAGGTGCCTGCAGGAGATTGAAGGCAATGCCATTCTAAGCGTAAGACTATAGTGGAAAAAGATGCAGTCATGAGTGAGTACATGAAGTGAATAAGCTTGAGAAATCTGCAATGAGTATGGGGAGAACAAGATATTAATGAAAGAAATCAGAGATATAGGTCAAAACTGTGGAGCACTGCATCCAGAAAATCATGAACCACAGCAAAAGAAGTAGAGGTGTCTTAAAAAGGAGAGTAAGTCTCAGTTGTAGGAAATGATAGTTATTTTGGCAGCAGCAACTTTGTGGAGCATGGGAAGAGGAAAAGTTACTGCTCAGAATAATCACTAGCACATGAAGTGCAGATGATGACGTTGGTAAAAATTTTATCTTGGAAATATTGCAGAGGAGAAGATTTGACAGTGAAAGGGAAAAAAACAGAAAGTAATTTAAGATGACACTGGCTAGAATCATCTCAATGATAGTTAAGGAGACTTTAAGCAAATGTTATGTGAAGGGGGAAAAGGTGACAGTTAGAGGAAGGTCTGGTTTAGTTTTAGATATGTTTACCTTAGATATAACTTGACCTTTTAGAATGTAACAGTATACTGAACAGGTATTACAAAAGAAAAACATGAAGTACAGCAAGAATGATCAAAAACACATCAAGGTTTCATCAGACTTGATTTCTAACCCCAAAAGCAAGGCAAAATTTAGTAATAGGAATGGATGGATTCTTACTCTCTTCTTCCTCGTCCATTCACTAACCAAGCAATGAACTCTTTGGCAGCTTGACCTTCCAAATAAGAGGTGATATCACTGGTATAGGTGCCTTCAGCATGTCTCTCGAATTCAGCATGACGCTTGGAGATCGCATTGCTGAAAGAAGAGCAATACTGTAGGAGCAGACTACATAAGGACTTTTTTTTTTTTAACCTTTATTGATTTATATTTCCCACCCACCAGACTAGCTTTTCTTATTAGGGAGAGGGTTTTTTTTGCTTCTGAAGTTGCTCTTGATTTTTTTTTCTTGGTAGCTTTCAGTTCTGTAGGCATTGTCTGTGCTATGCAATATAGTTCTGTGCAGAGATGCCTGAACTAGTTCTGAACAAATCAGATCACATCCTGAAAGCAATTATAGCTGCATTGGAACGGTCTTCTGCTAGATTAATTAGCTATCAACAAACTGTATTGTACTATACAGACATACTTTTTGTTACTCCTTGGTTAACCTAAGAATTTCTATTAAGCTACTCCTCCTACCTTAATCTTCATTATTTCTTAGCCAAACTTTACTTTTTGAATTTTTTTTGTGAACACCCTTTTGTCATTCTGACCAAGTGATAAACTTGGAACAATTTCAAGCCTGATCACCTTCAGCTTAATAAGGACCTTCTCCCTCTCTACACCTCATTGTGCCTCTTTCTTTGATAGAGCACAAAATTATGTCACACTGGCCCTTAGGAAGACAGGCTGCACTTGGAAGTAGACATATTATGGAATATTTTCCACAAAGTTCCATAGCATTTCTATTTCAGAATTTGCTAATTGCTGCCCAATTTTCAGGGCCTCTAGCTCTTTCTATTATTTTTTATCTTCTTGGGATTTCACCATTCCTCCTAATTTAGTACCATCTGCACTTTTCATCAGCATGCTAACTAGAGTTGTTTGGAACATTTTTAATGAAACGTTACTTTTGTTGAGATATGCTGTTTAATTGAAGCTGAAACATTATTACAGATTTGTTACTGATATTGACAGTGTTATGAATGGAAGGATCTTTGTGTTCTGGGCTATCCTCTTTGGAATTTCTGACGAAGGGAAGAACTAATATAGGTATTTCAATCTGTTTTGCAAAAATACTTACAGGGTTTTTTTGTTTTATTTTTTCGAATTTCCAATTCCCCCAACCCTTTCCCAAAAACATTGTCAAGGAACAGAATTCTGGCCTCCAACAGGTTTTGTGTTCTCTTTTCCTGTAATGAGCTGTTTGTGTAACATGAACTGAGTGCTTAGGTCTGAGCATTGTATGTGTTTTATCAGCTC
The DNA here is from genome assembly GCF_023634085.1 of Falco cherrug. Taxonomy (NCBI): domain Eukaryota; kingdom Metazoa; phylum Chordata; class Aves; order Falconiformes; family Falconidae; genus Falco; species Falco cherrug. The sequence goes on along the minus strand of NC_073704.1, from coordinate 24,378,976 downwards.
TCTGCAAATTGGTGCCTGGCCATTTTAATTTCATTGGTCTTCTCACTGATTTTCTTTTCCTACACATAATATTTTGGGGTTTTTTTGCTTCAGCCTTTTTCTATACCAAATTTTTATTTTTATCTTAGTCTCTACTTTATTACTTGAAATATCCTTTCCTGAAATCTATTCTCATACCGTTCCATTCCTTGAGGCCACTGCACATAGCTGTAGAACACAGGTACAGGAATAAATAATACAGAGACATTTCCTCTTTCCCTGTAATAAGCAGGTGTGAGATAATTTCTTTTGATATGTATTTCTTGGATTATGGTAACATTGTGAGGAATATTAATTGTTGTTTTTCTTGTTTAACAGGAAATAAGCTCAAACTGTTTTTGACTAACAAATTGTGGCAACTAGAATACCTTGAGAGCTGGTCCGGGAATTTGTCATTTTCTTTGTCCTCTTGACCTTGTTGGCTGTAGTGGAATTCCACAATTATTAGATCATTATTACCAGTACATTGCAGGGCATGCATAAACTGATAACATTTTATTGGTTATTATTTAAGTATTATGATAAACAACAAAAACAACTGATAAATTAATATCATAAATAATTTCAGGATGAATTTAAATTAATACAATATCTAGAAATTGTTACTTTGTACTTTAAAGATTTCCACAGGGGTTTAAAAGCATTAATAGCATAGATTTTTAGATTCTGGGGACAGATCTTCTCTAGAACACAGAGCATACACTTACATGATTTTACATTATCCTTGCTCTCAGCTTGGTAGCTTGTGTTTAATCAAAGTGTATTTTCAAAATTCATGTCAGCTCAGGCCTTAACAGTATACTTGTGATACTGGTGAAGTAGCCAGTGGTATACAATAATTAAAACTTAGCTCCCTTTTCCCAAATGGAACTGCAGAATTAGAGTACGCATAGATAAGAAAGTTTTATTATGGCCTTATATCCCAGACTTTTACATTATATTAACATATCTTATTCCTATTGAACTTAATTCATTCACTGAAACAATCTGTCCTAAAGAGGCTGAGATAGTCTTTTTAGATGGCATATCAAGTAATATACTGATACTACACTTGATTTATACAAATCTTTTGGGCTGATTTTGCACATATTCCCTATTTCTAATAATGTAATACATTTTCCTTAAGTATTTTATTTATTTGAGGATTCTACATGGTCTGTGATGGGAAGCTGAAATCAAGAAAGTGAATTCAGGTAGATTTTTGGCTGTTTCTGTAGATCTATAGCAATGTGACCAAAATGCTTACCCATTTCTCTTAGTGCTCATTAACCATTGCACGAAGTCCTGAGCTCGTCTAGTGTCCAAATACTTGCTGTAATCGCTGGTGAATGTGCCTTGTGAGTGACGTTTCACTTCATTCAGCTGTCTAGATTCATCTAATGGTTCAGACTGGGAAGCTTTGAATGATCTGTGAAAAGTTTAGTACTTGTTAATTGGCAATAGTTATAGTACATTCTATAGGTGCATTGACTTTTATTTTAAAGATATTATTTTATACTCTCACAAAGTGAAAGCTAGTGGCATATTGATCACTAGCTGTCTAGTAAAATGAATCAGCATAGCAGATTTGATACTGCACAGTTACAAAGTCTTGGATAAATAAGGCAGCTATTGTAATACCAAAACCTTCTGTGCTATACTTTGCAAAATTAAAAACTATTGCCAGTTCTGATGGTAGATTAAGTACTGTGTAATAGTATATAAAAAAATATCTTTGAGTTATAGTATGTTTTTCTTCACAAAGTTCAGGCCAAGTGTTTCTAGAAGTTGATCTAAAGAATTTACCTTGATTTTTCCTCTGTATCCTGAAGAGGATTTTGCCAGCTGCCTTGAACTATCATTAAAAGAAGCCCAGCAACAAAATAAACACTTTTCATTTTCACTGCCTGTCAAAACAGAAGTAAGACAACAAAGAAAAATGGAATGATCTTTATATACGTCTGAATCAATTACATCAAAAGGAGACATCCTTAATGCTGATCTAAACTTGAAGATATTGAGACCCTGTGTGGATGGGGTCCATGTCCAGTGGATGGAGACTGTAATGCCTTGGGTAGGCATTCAAAAGATGCAGTTCCTGTTAAGAGTGTTTAGGCTCTAGTCTCTATTCTAGAATGCAAGGTGAGCTGTAAGCAGCTGCATCCTCACTTTTGTAATACAAGGATAAAGGTCTGTATCTCTTCTGCTTCATGTTCTGCTGATGGCAAGCATTAAATCTGTTTCTATAATACTGTTTTGTTGCAAAACTAGGGTATTGGTGTGACTTTTAATTTTTTTCCAGCTCATTCACTAGAGAAAAAACCAAGCAAATTTTTGTCAAGAATACTGCCACATTAGCAGCTCTTCATTCTTTCCTTCTGGTCCTCCACCTTCCTTTTAACATTTTTTTTTTTTTTTGAAATAACAGGTATTGCAGCCGTAGGCCTCTGGACTTAATAACGACTTATTAATAGGTGTGACTCCTTAGAAAAAAAAATACCAACCACCAAACCACACACTGTCTTGTCTTCAGTTCATGACCTATTATGTCAAGTTTTGCTTGTTGCACTACTGACATAATACCTTATTTCAGCTTAAGGGCTTCCATTATGGGGCTATGTGGGATATACAAGATATGAGGTATATACTTCATATTAATGGTAATAAACTAAAGCAGAAAATACTGTATCCCAGATGTAATTCTTACTGTTACAGGTCATTCTGTTGACTTCAACCATGTAACAGAAGTGACCACATTATTATATGTCTTCATCATGTGCACTGTAATAACTTAACCAGTTCCGCTGACTTTTATATGAGATCAAGCAATGTAAACTAGAGTATTGCAGCCTGTACAAATGCTTTGGTAATCCACAGCCAAGCTGATTCCCTTACTTGCATTAATGACTGGTTTACTCATACAAGGAGTACAGTTACAACTTCTAGTGAATATTCACCAATGGGAATAAGGCATTCTCTAATCCCCTAATTGTGTGCTACAATTTTTGTTATTTAATGTCTGTAGACACATGGTCCCCTATAGGACAAACTGTTGAACAAATTCATTTTAGACTCATGAAAGAAACCCTGTGCAAAAGGAACAATGAGTAGCTAATGACTAATAGACTCAAAAATGCTTTGCATGAACAGGAAATAAGAGGAAATCTACTTACACAATCACTAGTATATATTGTTTATTTTCAATTATTTTGGATCACTTAAATTTATGGAATGAGTGTATAGAAAAGGAAACAAATTTAAAATTTTGTTAGATACTTTTGACCTTGACAAAGAAATTGAATATGCCATTCATTCAATAGTTAAATGCTCATTCATGGAATGATGCTCATTCATTCCAACCTTAAAGTCAGTATGGATCACAATATTAATCTGCTGTAAAGCAACAGAAGTTGCAATGAGTTCACATCAGTAAAATGTCACTGGAAATAATTTCATCCTGTACTTGGACTGATACTTGTGTATTTGAAAGAGCCCTTCTGCCATCCGTGACACTTTCCTACGGAAGTTTATGTTACACTCTGAAAAACAAAGGGAGATTGGAGAGATGAGTGCACTGAAGTAAAGTGGTAGGTGGCAAAGACCCAGCCAAAAAATACCTTCCCCACTAAATGTGAGCTGCGCTGAACTCCTCTGGCTCCACTGGAGGAATCATTTATTGAAATCCAATGATTTATGAAGTAAGGCAGCCTAAGTGAAAATGTAACTATTCTCTATTGTAATGCCTTGTCACAGTAGGCTGAATTTAAATATACTATGGCCTGGAGGAAGCCATCAGAGAATTATGAAGGAATGATGTGTAAAGAAGGTGCAGCTTACTCTGTCTTGAGATTTAGAGTTGGCTCTGCACTGACCAGTGCAGACTGGGGCAGTGGGGGGCATATGAACATCTCTGAAAAAGTAAACTCCTCCATCAAAAACCTTACTGCTGTAGGATTTCCATTCTGCCCCAGTAGTCTGCCTGGCTTCAGAGCAGATTTTTTATGAAGACTGTTTCTTCCGTCTATTATAAAATAACTTATAGGTGGAGATGCAAAGCTTGACTATTTTACCTATGGTTAGGAAGAATGTATTGCTTCTGCTACTCTGTGAAGCCTTATTTTTAAGAGAATCTTAATGAAAAATATAAATATTTTACTAGAATACCTCACTGTCAGTATCAAAATATGTAAGGCAATCAAAATCTTCATCAAATGTTAATCAAAACTGGGAAAATAAATTGATAAATATATTTTTTTCTGGTGGATTGTACTATCAAGCAAAGGAGTCAATTTCCCTCTTTCCACCAGAAGCCACTGCCAGGGTTGCTCCTTTTTTCATCAGTGTGCATGGAGACTCTTTTCTGCCTTCTATATGTCCTGATATATGAGATTTGATTCCTACAGTTGCACATACACTGCTATAATACCAACAAATACCATAGTGGCCACGTAGTCAGTCCGATTATAACCTTAATTATAGTATCGATGTCTCTTTTCACCATTTCATTTGGAGCTGAAATTTGGTGGTGCAACACTGACATCCAATGTTTATCCCAAAGAATGCATAATTTCACATTTCATAGGCTTCCAACAATGGAACAAAAGCTCTGCCTGTTCTCTGAGAGATGACTCTGCTGTGGTCACAAAAATCGTTTGATAGTAGTGTAGTGACCCCCATGCTAGCTCATATGGCTGTAAATGAGTTAGCTTAGACACCAAATGAAGTCTGGCTATTGTACCATACATAAGTAAATTTGTCCTGCTTAATGGTATGATAGCAGTTTGGTATACTTTTATTTAACCTGAAAAACTAAAGAAAAATAGTTTACAGCTGCCTGTAGCTTTGTTAAACTGTGATACAGATTAAACATAAAACTAAGTGACTGAGGTGGAATGAAAGAAGTAGTGTAGTCCTTAATTCAGCCTCCTTATAGTAATATTAGACACCAAAAGCTATTCTTTTATATAAAACTTATAAGAAATACCAAATTCAAAGCTCATTGTAGTCAGTAAACAGATTTTCAGTGACTTCAATATATCTTGATCTAACTCATGCCTCAGGCCTATGGAGCTTTCAGATGTGAACAGTCCCACTGGCAACTTTATGCCTTCAGAATATATTTGAAGTTAAATACATGGTCAGCTTTTTTCTAAATTTTTTAGAATCAAAATCTGGGGACATTACTAAAAAGAAAGGTATATAAATGCATCTTTTTGAAAGTAATACAGTTTTCAAGTAAGAAAATCCTTATTAAGAAAATAAACATTTTCAAAAGCTATTAATCTTCTGTCAAGTATCTTCTTAAAAAAATTCAGAATTAGTTTTGTTTGTTCAACATTTAGTACTTGCTATTGGTAATCCGAACGAGCAACAGCAGTTTTTTGACAAGCTAAAGAAGGTACAGTTTTTAAAGAAGAAATTGTTATGTTATACTTGGGAAGACAAACGTTTTGTAGAGAAAAAGAGATGATCAGCAGAATAGTGTTTGTTTAGTTTATTCCTGCTAATCAATTAATTTCCCTATCAGAAGAAAGGTTTTATTTGCTCTGAGTTATTTAGGTCACCAGTAGATACTGCTAAAACCCATGCAATCTTATTGTCAAAGTGCAGGAAAACTAAGGCTAATCTTATACAGAAAATTTTTGTTCCTATGCATATGAGACCAATGGAAATGTTTTAATTTCAGATTTGACATGAAAAACTTAACACATCTCAGTTTGAACCACCAGAAAGTGTGTAACAAATATGTCTCTCAAATCTTGATCAGAAACTTACTTCAATATTATTTCCTTGATCAACCTGATTTTGCTAGTTTTCCTAATATATTTTACTGCTGATGTCTTTGGTACCTATGTACAATTTTAACTAGCTTAATTTCATTGAGTTTTCAAAAAATAATCTTTCAAAAGTCAGATTTGTATCTATTTCCAGTTTAAAAATACAAATTATGGAGTTACAGTAGTACAAAAGGGAATATTTTCATATGAAAATGTATGAATGATCAAAATAGATTTCTATTGACATTAAACTGTGTGCAAATAGCAAATATTTCTAATAATAAATAAAATATGTTTTCAGGTAGATGTTATTTACATCTAATTTACTTACCATGCTATAATGCCTCGTGGAAAGTTTTGTAAAATATAACAATTCTAGTCTAAGGAAATCCATTGTAGGATGGAAGACTAAATTAAATTTTATACAATAACCACAATTGAAAGGCTTTAATTTTTACTTCTGTGCTATAAAATTTCCTTTTCAAATCTTCCAGTGATCTGAAAATAATAGCTGCTTGAAACAAAATAATTTACAAGTAGGGCAGTGGAGTGGCAATCTGTATTGGACAGTTTTAATTCAGTGGCTATATAAACCCACTTAATTTGTTTGTGTTCTGCTAATTTAATCCCCGTTGATTCATAATTAGTATGTATAAGTAGTGAATATTTTTAAATTCATGTTCATTAAATATCTCTAGAGAAGATAGTAAAGGAGATAAAAATATAAAAATCAATAATGATGCATCTCACATTTAAATTCTTACTACAATGCATGTCTTTCATGTTCTCATGGTTAATCTTCCTTCTTTCAAATGCTTCTGCAACCCAAACAGTTGATTTTCCTTTTTTTGGATCATTCTCTGTTGAACTAATTCAAGACATTAAAATATTTTAATTATGATGTCATTAACTCCAAACATCAGTGACTATAACCATAGAGGAAAACATCAATTTACTGAAAGATCCTGCACCTCTATTGCAAACTTTGGGCAATACAATCCAGATAATGCACTCAGCTTTCTCAAACAAACTGTACTGTTAGTTCATGTAAATCTTACCTTTTTATATTTGAAGTGATATGTAGCAGTTGCAGAAAGAGCTGCTGCTCTCCTGGAACTATGGCAAGCCTTGAGGATCCAGAGATCTGCCTAGCTGCCTCTTTTGCACAGACTTATATATATACTGTTCAGCTCTAGTAAGCATTACGGGAGTGCATCATTGCTGACAGTTTCCTTATTCAACTTTAAAAAAAAGTCATCATATTTGCTATTCATTTCATTTGATAATTTTACAAGCAATTTCACACATTCATTCTGCTTACTTTATGACATCAATGCTAACATGGATTTGCAAGAGGAGTGAGGTAGCAATGTCCAAAGAAGTAAATATAAAACAGAAGGGCATTAGGATGACAAACAGTGGGCTAAAGGTGCCTGGGATTAAGACAGCAATTTCTCCAAATTCAGATTTGCCACATTTAACATTTAGAATCCTGATCCTGTTGACATCAATAGCATCAGCTTCACCTATCAATTTTAAATCAAGGTTTATAAACTTAATACATTATTAGCAATAACCAGCGCAGCTCCCTCAAAGCCCTTGAATGATTCTTCAAGCAATCATGTGCCAATACCATGAACCTGAAGAGATGTGAAGTACTGCAGTGATAGCTAGCTACCCACTATGCAAAGGCTAGCACAGGTCAAATTTAACAAAAAGATTTCATTACCCTTAGATGTAAAAGGCCAACTCTGTAAATGCTACTGTATGAAAATTCATACTCACTTGAGAACCGTGTGCCAAACATTCGTTATAAATTGAGTTTCACACTGTGGCCTACAGATTTATGCAAGGTAAGACTTTCGCTCACATCTCCATTCCCTACAGGGAAAAAAATCCTAAAACCAAAACAGATTTGATCTTTGTGGCTGTGTACGTTCTGTGCAACTATTACCAAGGTCCTAAACCATTCAGTGATAGGGGCAATTTTATAGCTGTGGTGGGTGGGGCAACATTGCCAAAGAAGACTGTTCAGCCATCTGGTGATCACAAGTAGGAGAGATTGACACAAAGCTTGTCAATGGCCTTGGCATCTGGAAAAACCTGCCAGTCAGGAATATGGGTCTTTTGTCCTGTCTATGAAGCAACAAGTAGGATACTCCCCTTCAAGAAATTCCTGGAGAAGTTTTCCTTTACATACTTGTTCACACATAATGATAATACTTTGTAAAATACAAAAGAGAACCAAAAATGAAATATGATTATTACATATGTAAGGTGCCAGGCAGTCCAGGGGACACATCAGTTATGAAGCACTTCACCTTGAATTGCAGTTCTGCTGAGTAAAGGGAAGGGTCTGGAATCACAGTGGACATATCACTTAACATTAATGACAGCTTGTGCTCCAGTCTGAAGTGCCCCATGGTCTAATTTGTGGTACAAAGCCCATATATTGCACCCCCCCCCTCTTATTTCCCTTAATACTGCTCCATGAAGTCAGCAAAGAATCTTCTTTAGTGAGGTAATTTTCTGCTGGCTGACCACAGCGAGATTGGCATAGCCCATATTCTACAATTGAGGCAGTGTATAAACTTAGTTACCCTAATGTTAGGGAGGCAAACAAAATTTAATGGATCCTTCCTTGAGCTCGGTCCTAAATACTGTGCTGTGGTACCATAGTATGGGTTTAGGGAAACATTAACTCTCATTACACAGTCCACATAATCAAATACTTTTTGTGTGTGAGTAGAATATTTCTCTGCTTTTGGATCCATCTACTGAGATTCATGGTCCATTTTTGTCACTACTAGCTACCGTGCAAGTGTCTACTAATGCTACTGCTGAAAACTTAAGAGCAGTTTCTGTTCCTCTCATCTTTGCCTTCTGTTTCTACTTTCAGTCATTTCTGAGAGCCTTATTTTGCCTTTTTGTTACTTTCCTTTTTAATTACTACTTCTTTTCCCCTCTATTCCACATTCTTTTCCCCATGTCCTTCTTCCTGCTCCTAACTGTATTTTTCACATCCATTCAAAGTCATGGATTGGCAGAGGATATACAGCCTTCCATACATATTCATCAAACTTGGCTTTTCATTTTTTTTTTGTTTAAAACAACCAGAATTATCACCTCCATGTACCAGCCTTCCCTAGGCAAACAACTGTGTAACATCTAAGACATGGTGCCAAAGGAGCCAAAAGGAACCTGCAAAAAACCTTATACCCCAAATCTACTGATTTTCATAACATGACGATTTCACTGAGATACGTTGTCTTTATGTCAGAATTATTTTTATTCTACTTCCTATTTAAACTGTATTAGTTTTATATAGGCAATGCAAAATCACAGTTTAAATGGTAAGCCCAGCACTAATATAAGGCACTCTCTGCATGAAGTCGGTCCTTTGTGGCTCCTGCGGGCGAGGACCGGCTGCCCAGCCCTGCAGTACCCCGACAGGACAGCAGATGGTGATCAAAGGGCCGTTTAGACCTTTCGTACACCAGGATGTTGCTGAAATGGATTGCTACCGACAATTCTCTCACCGCATGCTGAGTTAAGATACATTGCTTTCTAAACAGGCAACACAGAATGTAAAACAATATAATCTCCTCCAGGAAACAGGCAGTTCTTTTCTTTTTGTTTAGCTCTGTTTATTTTCTTGTGTCAGATAAAGTTCCTCGTTCACAGTAGGATGATTTCAGAAAAAAATATGAGAGAGAGCAGCTCAGTGCACCTGGTTGGGCAGGTTGTTACACTGACTATATCATCTAGCAGGTCATCTAGCATCTAGAAGGTGACTGATTATTTGTTTCTCAAGTGATACACAGGTGATAAAAAGTACAGGAAAGAAATGAACTGCCATCATGAACCATGAAAACTTCAGTTGCCATAACTGAATTTTATATATATATATATATCATTATATATAATATATATTTCAAGAATACAGCAAAAAAGAATTACCAAACAGAAGTAGGAAACTGTTACAAGTGTATGAAATATACATATGTACTCAGGTTTTTTCCTCTCACATTGTAAAACACAATGGTTAGGCGGTACCTTTTGGCAAAAATCAACGGCAACCTTACTTTCCTCTGTATTATAGTTCACATATCAGACAGTACTTAACTGAGTCAGACTCCTGAGAGCTTTCTCAGAGACAGAACACGAAAGTGACCTGCCTTCAGGAAAGTTTAATCTTAATGTTTTTCACGATTCACTTGGAGTCATTGAAAATCTGTATCTGGGTTTCACCATATTTGGAGTTGATCAAAGTTTTCTGCACCATCATCTCAGCACCAGGTAACAGGTGCTATAAAGGACAGTGTAACTCACTGGACAAAAAATCTGTGGGGAAAGTTATAGAAGAGGTAAAAATGGAAGCAGAATTCTTACCGGCTGCACACTGAACCTGATGCTTTAGCAGTGACAATTCCAGTTGGCACGGCTTTTCAGAAAAATAGGACCAATGTATTTCTTATAACTGGCTAGCATACTCTGAATATAATAATTTTCTAAGATGTTTCTCTCAACTCTTTAACTGTTGGTAAAAGAAAAAAATATTTAAAAACATTTGAGTTTTCAAGATTTGAACATTTTAATGAATTAGGAAGTTGCTGACTTTTGAAAGTAAAAAAAAAGATCCCCAACAAATGCTTTCAAAAAAATGAACCCCCCACATTTTTCTGTGTATTATTTCATTACATATTTATTGTTATTTTTTTAAAAATACTATTATTCACTACATACCATGGGGTATGACTACAGGCACACACCCTTTTCTTTCTTACATTGCACAGAAAACATTCTCTCCGTAACCTTGTCAACCATGAGTTCAGAGGCTGTGCAGCCCCTTTTGTTTTCCTATCCTTGCTACACGATAATCCACCAAAAGAGTTCTGCATTCCCCTCCTGAGAATGAATTAGTGCAACATATTGGGAAAACATATGCAAAAACATATACATACATAAAATATACGTTACATACATACATGGGTACATATACATAACACACACAAATGTGTACATATGTATGTATACAACTCCATGGGAATATTTTGGAGAGCAAGAGTGGCTTTTTGAAACAGAGGAGTAGTTTAGGGTTTCTAAGCCTTTCCACAGCATTCAACTTCATGCTTGCTGCTGTGGATGCTGATGGGTTTGTACCTCAGGAAAGAGAGCTATTGTAACTGCTGTAGCCCACATGGTCTACTCACATAAATTGGAATCCATTTGAAGTCAATGGAGCTGCACCAATTTGCGCAAGCAGAAGAGCTGGCCAAGTATGTACTAGTTACTTTACATTCTGAGAAGACAATGTTCATAATTGAAAGTAATACCAAATGCTCTTAGCAAATACTATGAATTATTCAGATTAAATATAGAGCCTTCAAATGGCTCTATAAAATGTTCTAAACAGCTGTCCCTTGTAATTGGAACTGACTGGCAAACTGTAAAGTATTGAATGTAGTCTGAATTTGACTTGATATCTGAATAAAATGAGTACTAACCATATTCTGGAGCCTGGCTGGGGTTATGCTTGGTTTTCTGCTAATGCTGTTTTCTCTTCAGGCCTTTTCTTCTTTGCAGCTGCAGTAGGCAGTAATCCTAAATGAAGGAAAGCACGTAGCTCCACATTTAAGGTATGAGGACTGCATATGCATTGATATGTACAAATCACACAGCATGAATTGAGGTAGATGATGAAAATAGGTGTTGGGGAATGAATGGTTTAGAGTGGAACCAGTAGTTTTCTACTATTTATGTATATTTCAGTTCCTAGAAAAAGCAGATTTTGCTTTGCAGCTCTATAACTTTATTTTTTTTTTTTAAAAAAAAGCTGAACAGGATTTATAGTGCAAACTGTCTTGTAAACAGCTGTATCTGTGGCTATTTATCAAGGGCCTGTCTACTTAAATCAGAACAACTATGTCCCATCTTCAGAGGCTTGTGTACTTTGTTTAGATGACAGATACTTGAAGACTAAGTTTCATTATCTGAAGTGGTCTTTTTGGGGTATCTAAAGTGTAAGATTTTTATTCAAAAGAGAAAAGAAAAGCAGAAAGTGCTCAGCATTTCCTGAAGACTGGATCCTCTAAAGCATTTGAAAGTGGAAAGCAAAATTTTAAGGATATTCATTCATCAGCTTCGAAAACCTTGTTATAAAAGCTATCGCTTCTTAGTTTCATAGTAAGTTGTTTCCCAGTGTTGGCTCTTACATACCATATTCTATGTCTGCAGTATAGATATATATACTTTTTATTCATATATAAGGCTAATCCTTAAATATATTTTTGTTCGCTTCAACTTGATTGCTCAGGACAAGCCCTTTAAGTTTGAACTGCATTGAAGCTCTGTTACAGAAAAGCCTACACTGTAGGCTAGATAAAAAAGGAATAGAGGAAATAGCTGTCCAGTGAATGTTTGTGGTGATCATGGACTGTGCTCGTACACAGCAATGCAGAATGGAAGGAGTTCTCTTTCTAAAGAAGAAAAGGCTTGGGAGGATCAGTATCTGAAGGAACGGTGTAAAGAAGATAGAGTCAAGCTCTTTTCAGTGGTGCCCAGTGACAGAACAAGAGGCAGCAGACACAAACTGAAACATAGAAGGTTCTGTCTGAACATAAGGAAATGCTTTTTTTATGATGAAGGTGAACAAGCACAGGCAGAGGTGCCCCAGAGAGATTGTAGAGTCTCCATCTTTTTAGATACTCAAAAGCCATGTGGACATAGTGCTGTGCTACCAGCTGTAGGTGACCTTCTTGAATAGAGGGGTGGGATAAAGTGACCTCCAAAGTTCCTGTCCAATCCCAACTATTCTGTGATTCTGTGATACTGCAACGGTAGGTTTGAAGTGCTCTGCACCATTTCTAGTGAATGACTGCAAGGTTACCTGGTATTAGCACACGCTAGCAATTTGATGTTTTGTATGTTTTTAAGAGGGGTTTTCTGACACTTACATCATCCTAGGACATTTTCCTCCAGGTCATCAAAATCCATGGTTGCTCAAACATAAAGCTTTCAGGTTAGACATTATTCCAGCAACTCTGTAAATGTTACACTCTGCTGAAGACATATTCCCATTCTTTGGCAAGAACATTGTGTAAGGCAAATAAATTAACAGCATGAAAAACAATGAAGTAAAACTGACAGCAGCATGGTGCACTTATTTTTTTCATGTTTTATCCCCACAGCTGCTTCCTACAAGCCAAGGTGAATGGTGGACAGTTCACAAGATGCATACTCTGATTGCCTTAGGAAACAAACAGACATAAGGGCAGATTAACAATGAAACAACTAATGCATCCCTTGGGAAAGAGGTATCTTCTGTTATTTTGACACATTTTCCTGAAATGTCCCTTGTTCCAAATACTTCCAGAAGCTTCTTACTACAGACCTGTGGGCAGGGTGTGAACAACATATTGCATCACTTTATTACTTATAGTATGCACAAAAATTATCTGGCCAAATTTCCAGAGCTCATAGGATTTTCAAAACTATAAGTAAAAATAAAGGTGCAGAAATTTAAAGAGACCTTAACATATTGATATTTATGTGAGATTGATACCGTGATTTTTTGACAACTGCTTTAGGTTCCCATTGACATATTCAGCTATCTAAACCCTCTAAGCATCTGGGATAAGAGCCTGATTTTTATCTCTTTCACCACGACTTTGCAATGGTTTCTGTGGTGTTGTATTAATATATAGAAATTGAGAGTTAAATCTCATATAAGGAATTGTATTCCTTATTTGTAAAATAACTGCGTTACTGAGACTACTGTTGTGTGCAGCAAATGCACATAGGACCATGTAATCAACATCTAATTAGACCCACTTCATGTTATATTTGCTTAATGTTAACTTTCTTAGAGCTATAATTTTTTCCTTTAACCATTATAGCAGTTGAAATTTAATTACATTACCAACAAAAAGCTCATTAACATCATGTAATTGGCAGCATTTTCAAAAAAAACCTGAACTAATTGAGTATTTTCTGAAGAGTTCCCATCAAAGTATAATTTAACCATTACAAACAGCTTGGCAACTACATTTACATAAAGATGTGACTGAGGAATGTTCTCATGTGTGGAAAATCAGATTTGATAATGCCATTAACAAAATGAAGGAAGCTGTTACATAGCAAATCACCTCCACATTTTAATGATTTTGGCTAAACCTCATGTTTTTGTCAAGAGGGTCAAATCCCTTGCTTTTCCTCAAAGCAGCAGCAACTGATCCCTGACTGAGTTAAGATGCAGCTTGCTTTTTGAGGAGGCTAATCCACAACCTTTTTCAGGTTATTTTGTACTCTCATTGGCTAATGCCAGAGATAAGATACTGTGTTAGACAGACCGTGGCTCTTGTGTGGTAGGCTAACTCAGAATTTTTTAAACACGTGACCAGAGAATCATTTAATCTACAATGGGTCTCTTGTCAATTATCTTGTTCATATTCTTATATTATGACAGGACTGACTTAATTACTAATCAAAAGAACACAAGTATTCCAATCATTATTAGCCTGTAGCATTTTTACAAGACCCCCTAAAATAGTTTCACTGGAAACAAAGCAAAGAAAGCCTGCATAATCCTTTGATTCTTCCCCTCCAGTCTGGGATGAATGACACTGAGATTAATTTGAATGCTGAGGTGATGATTAGAGCTTAGAAACAGGCTGATGCAGCTCAAGTATTCTGAATACAGGAAGAAAAAACACTGAGATAAAACCGCTATCATGAATGTCCTGCTTTCATATTTAAACCTGAACGCTGAGAGTTTTGCAGAGTCAAGGTTTCAAATAAGAGTAAAAAAAAGATTGAACACAGCATTCAATATTCTTGATAATTATCCAAACTTCAGCTTTAAATACTGTATGTTCCTGTCCCTGCTTGGATTCTTTCCAAGAAATTGGAAATAAATTTTGAGAAACCGGTTCTTGTTAGGATGCTAATTAGGTACTTGATCTGCTTTCTTTGTCCTTTGTCATTTTACCGTTGTAGTTAAGAAATGCAAGCATATCCATCTGGCAGTGTGCCTTTGCAATAGACCACCTATCTTCAGATTGCAGAATGTAAGTTTAAGCAAGATGGCAATAAATGCACATGGCATTTTACGTTCTGATTTTATTTCTTCTATCAAACAGGTGTTAAATGTGCCAAAACATGTATTAGCATAACATTTGTTATAATTCAATAAAAAAGTGGATGTAAACATCAAATTTAAAACTTCAAATTCCCGTTATCAATTCACTTGAAAACTATATAGCCTGGGCACTGTTATCATTGCATTTTCCCAGAGATGTATCAGATGCCTTAGCATGCTCTGAATAGCCTACTTATTCTGACAAAGAAAAACATTGTTTGAGGAAGTGGGTCATATGTGTATAGAGATGTTTGCTGGAAAGGCCTGGAATCCCATGGTTCTGGTCTGTATACCACTGAAAAAGAAAATAAAAAAGGCCATAAAACCCCTATGTTATGATTTCAATACTGTAATAGTTACACAATACAAGAACTTCATTACCATATAGAAGAAAGTGGATGCCTCAAGAAAACAGAGTGGCTTGTTCATCTTTTTTCTTTTAATCAGTTTCCAATATGTTGATATTCTTGCTGAAAAAAGTTTCTAAACCTTCTGTAATCCAGGAGTAAGCATTACTATCTCAGTACTGACAATGCAAAAGCTTTGAGATGCCCTTAGGGGTGAAATGCCCTTGACCTGTTGCATGGCCCTGGCAATGGGGGTCACAACCTTGCTTAGGAATACTGGACTCTAAGCAACCAGCTTTCAGGTAAATGTTGTGGAATTTTATTCAAAACATCCCGCATTACAGCAGGACCATGAACATTATGAATGATGGACTGCAAATAAAATACACATATGAATTATGCTAACTCTTAGAAATAACTGACATTCCCCAGTAGATGAACTAAGATGAGTACAACTGCATACACTATTTCCAGATACTTGAGAAATAACCCAGGTTTGCTATAACATCAGTGAAGGAGGCAGAAAATGTGGCATGAACAAAAGGGCCTACCAACCCCAAGTACAGGGTAATCCCTGTGTGATCCGTTGTTGGGGAGTTCATGGCCTTGGAAAAGTGGACTGAGGCAGAAGGCCAGTACATTTGATAGCAGGCAAATGCTTTGGTCATTAGCCCCAAGGAAAAAGGGGAAGAAGCAGAGCTTAGCACATAATTCAGAACTACTTTTCCCCTGTTCGTTCCTCATTTTTGTCTTCTAACATCATGCCTATGTGTTTCTCTCTTTGCCTGCACCTGTTACCCCAAGCAAGTTTTGTGGAAAACTTTTAGTTTTTTTCTGATCCTGGATATATTATTTGGGAACCATATACTCTTTTTGCATATTTCACCTCATGCCTGTGGCAGGCATGTCCATTTCAAGGTAGAATTCATCAAAACCAGTGATGGTTTTGGCCCCAGAAGCCAGCTCCTTCATCTTTCTCTCTTACTAGCTATCAGTAACTTTCATAAGGAGGCTGGATTCTCATTCTTCTCCCTGGCTCATTTTAAAAGCCTCTAAGTTATTCTTGACAAGACAGAAACCCTGCTAGCATCCAAAGGGCAAGAAGAAAAAAAAGAGCAGGCAAGTCCTTTGAGGAAGAAATTGTTCATGAAGAGTAACAAACTCACTAGTAACTGCCAGATTTTAAAGCATATTCAGTTGAACTGCATTTTTAAAAACATTGCCAAATGTCAGATAAGCTTACTGATAAAGCTATAAACCACTGTTCAAAATGAAAAATAGTCTGTTATTTACCATTGCCTGGAAATCCACCTGTGCATTAACCAGAGCTTTTGCAATTTGTGCTGAGTTCTGAAAATGTACATTATCTGAAAAAGGAAAAAAGATTGGCTGTTGAAATGTGTAAATACCACAAAGCATGAAGTTATAGTGCATTAAGTTGTGACCACTAATTATCAAGTGATACAGTTGACATTACTAAGAATGAGTAAGCATCTTATAATATGTCATATGGAAATCTACCAAAGATCTAAGTACTGACCCTAATCAAAGGCATAGAAAGATGCTTAATGTTTTTCAAACAAAGTGGTTCTGGCTCTGTATTTGTACTGCCATTTGTAAACCTCACCATCTGCTGTTCCATGGATGAGAAGATACTCTACGTTTTGGAAATTCTTTGCTCTTGCCATCACAGTTGAATTCTGTTGAGCGCAAAAATGAACAGTTCAGCAGCTTCAATTTAAACTACTCAGTCACAGAGCTGAAAAGCTTTCATTACTTAATAGAACAACAGTCAAACAGTTGGACCAGCATAATAATGACAGCAGTGACTTCATATCAGTCCGAGATTATAATAGAAGACATACATACTTAGTGCCTTTTCTAAGGGCCAGTTCACAAAAAGCACAGCAATAGCCATGTGTCATTCCCTGAACACTGTAATTCCTGGCTACCCAGGCAGCTCTACCAAGGCAGTTTGGTATCGGGCATTTCTGTTCTTTGAGTTGGGATGGAGGATAGGTGCAGAGAACATGATTGAAAATCTTTAACAGGAATCTTTCCTCTACCTGGGCATTAATTCAGGCCTCTCTATATCCAGAACTGGTATGTGTGCTCTTAGAGGAAGCTATAGACTTCCTATGGATGCGAAAAAACTTGCTCCAGGTAGGGGAAGCTGTTCTGACTGGTTAGTGTGCATATGATGTTATTATTAGAGAGCTAAATTTGCATAAAGCAGTTTGCATACCACAGCTAACAGTACCAACCAAAACCTTCTTAGCATTTTAACCTCTCCCATATAAGTTCTTTCCTAGGCTAATGGTTTGCACTGGCTGAACCGTCTGACTTGTCCAAGTGAGAAAATAAGGATCCTTCAATTTGGTCTTTTTAGGATTTATAAATACAAATCCACAAGTAACTATGGAGATATGAATTTCACAGCAGTAATTTAGCTGCCACAGGACTGCCACTATGAGAGCTGGTGGGGCTGGTGGGTCATTTTCTTTCTTCACAGTTCTATTTGTCCATGGAAGTGTGATTCAAGTTTAGGGCAGATCAACACAGAAAGAGAATTCTCACCTTGTAGTGCTCAAGATTATCAGACTCTACAGGAAGACCCATAAATCGTTCTGTGTAGATAGATGCTGCAATATTAAAGTAGAAAAAAGCTATAGGTAAAGAATGTACAGATATCTTTGTGCTTTCGATGACATGCAGCAAATTAAATTCTTATTTTAACTGTACCCATTCTACTTGGTTTCCTCATAATACACCAAATTTAAACATATTTTTAAAAATCAGCTGTGATGGTTAAATAATAAATGTCCTCCAAACCATCCTTGCAGAAATAGTGGTTTGATACTCATCTGTGGAACAAGCTGAAGGTTTTGTGGATAAAGATAATTCACTGATAGTGCTTTATGCTATTGGGTTGAACTCCAGAAGTCAGCTGAATGAGCCAATGAACCAATAAAGGTACATGGTAGAAAGATGACACAGACTATTTTTGACACCTTAAAAAGGGAAGCTGAGCAGAATTCCAACCTGTGATGTGTATGTGTACATACAGTAAATATGGATATATATGATTTTTTTTTCCTATGGAATGGATATATGCAACAGTTAGGGGAGCATGAAATGATATAGGCTTGCACTGAAAAAGTGGTGCAATTGCTGTTCAGGTCTCTGTGCAATGCTTTTTTCTAACTACAACAAAGACTGTTAACAGTTTTGACAAAACAAATGTGAATAACTGAACAGTATCTATCACCAAGAAATCAGTAGGAACAGCTATCTTTGAGCTGCCTGGGTATTTGTAATTTAACTAAGAGCTGTTATGAAAATTTGTGGAAAACTGACGCAGCAGCTGTCACTACCAGAACATTACTTTCTTTATGACCTTTCCTGGAAAGAGTAACTGACACATATTGAGCAGTCAAGCTGCAGTATTACAAGAATGTTATTTTTTTAACAGAGTCAGGGCTTTCTGACAAAGAAGAGCTAGCATCTTTCCCTCCTGCAAGAGAGGTGATGGCCATTCTAATCAGTAAGGAATTGGGATTATTTACCTTGTTGTCCAGTTTGGTATGCTGCATTAGAATAATTTTGTTAAAAAGTAGAAATGACAATCCTCCCAGGAAAGGAAAATGACTCAATATACTCATGTTCCCATGGTTTATTATACATCCTTTACATATGTTAGCACTGTGTGCTAAAGATGTGTACTATATCTCCCAGATCAGCCAAGTAAGGTTCCTGAAGATAATTTATAATAAACTAAGTAACAACAAATCTAAGTAGCCTATCTTATATCAAAATCCTTTATCATTCAATGAAACAGAAAATGTGCAATATCTGTTGTCAACACAGTGTCAAACAACCATATTGGGCTTAAGTTTTCAATAAAATAGAGTCTTTCTGAATGGCTGGCATTTCTACAGTATTCTGAGCCAAATTCTCCACTCTCTTCTAGTTGTATAGCTACAACAAGTCCACAGAGGTCAGCAGAATTGCATTATAATGACTAAGGAGAAGATTCGGCTTGTCAATTACTGAGAAAGAAAAAAGTGATAAGTTGCAAATTTTAATAAAACAGTCACAGATCTAGTGGTTTTAACTATACATTGTCCATGAATGCAATTTGCCTTGCCACCCTAACTGATCAGCTGTTATTAACTCTGACACAAAATGGAAGTGAGCGAGAGGGTTTCAGAGAAAAGATTATGGTCCAGACTCTAATCTGTGCATCTAAAAGAGGGTGGGGCAGAATTTAGAAGCTCTAGAGGCCAGTACATCCTCTGACATACTGGGACTACTTAAAGACTCAAATATATAGCATCCTGTACTTTTGCCCCTAACACAGTTCACCCCGATGTTAACATGATCTGTTTGCCAAAACTTACGACTCATGACTTCCTTCTATTTCCTTCCTTCCCTCCTTAGTGGAGGTACATTTGTCTGTTTGGATTTTACAATGTGTTTTTAGCAAGATTTCTTTAATTCAGCTAAAGACTGAAATTGTGTGAGTATAATCTACTTTAACTTACAACTTCATTCAATTTTTAATGCTTGGACAAATGTTTATAACTCTTTTTTAATTGAAGGAATAAAAGGAAAGCAAAAATAGTGCTTTATGCCTGCATTCTGGAAATAATTTTGTGATCATGAGTGAAAATGTCTTAAAAAAATCTTGATGCCAGTGAAAACATGAAGACTGTGCTTCCTGTTCATACAGATGTTTTCCCTTTGTTTGCAAAACACCATAAATACAAGGAATGTCTGTCCTAACAGTCAGGGAAGGAATCTTTCCCATTTAACCAAAAAAATTTCTCATAACCAAGACTTCTTAGCGAACGACCATATGCTAAGTAAATGTGTTCAAAGTGCTACATTTTGCTCATTGAAAACATGCATACCATGATTCTTTTTTACACTAAGTTTCCTTTACACCATGCCAAAAGCTTAACGGGTCTGCAAGCAAGTATGAGTGTGTGCCTCCCTTATTCACACAGTAAGGCCCTGGGAGTAGACTCCTGGAGTTGTTTCCTCTGAACAGTTTGGAACTTAAGTCAATAAACATAAATAAAAATATGTCTTATAACAGAATAACACAGGAGGTGTGGCTGAGAAACATCTAAAGGGAAAAATATTTCGTTAAAATAAAAATTGTATTAGCCACAACCGAGTCCCTCTCTTTTCCACTGCTGTTGGGAGATAACTTTGCAGTCATCAGAGATACTGGTTCATGACAGAGATCATCTGCAGTATCTGAAGTTGAAGCGCACTGTGATTCCATTACTGGCAGAAAAATAATTTTAGCTGTTTCTGAATTCAGTGATAGCATTTTAACAGGATTTTTAGGAGATCACTCCTGAGTGATAGCAGTTTATCAAGGGGACTTTATACACTTGCTGTTACAGATGTGCATATGAAATTATCTGGGCATACCTTCTTCTGCAGGACAAAGTCTGTTCCAACTGCCAGTTGCAGTCAGTGATTTTCAGCAAGGAAAACATTAAACTTAAGGTCTTAAGAGTTTACCTTGCAGTCTAGGTAACTGCAATGTCTTTAAGTTTCATATTGCCAGTCTCCTGCAATGATTTCATTTAGAAAGTCATTAAATGCTACATCTTGCTTTCCAAGTCAGTATTTATGACAAGTTTCCATACCATAATATTCCCAGCTGGAAACAGGAGCCACAGCCATTCCACATTTAAATACTCCACTGCCAGATCCAAGTGCCAAAGAAGTTACATACCCGCCATAGGACTAGGGAAAAATCACAGACAGTTTAAAATTATTAGTGAATTATCACTTTGTTTTCTGAATCAAACTCACATAAATTAATTCCAAAGTAAATATTTTTCTTTGAATGCATGGAGGACAAAGCAACAAAAGCTTTTTCTTTTTCTTTTTTTTTTTTAAATTATTCATTTTGAATGGATCCAATATGATTTGTTGTGAGACAGATTGGATGATTTTATTGTATCACTTTTTTTTTGTTACTTCTCCAACACTTATCACAGGATACTGCTCTTTTACCAGTTAGAATCATAGAAAAAATTAAGTTGGTAGGGTCCTTCAAGGTAATCTAGTGCAGATTATCTCAAATCAGGGCTAACTTCAGATTATAATGAGGTCAATCAGAGTCACATCCACATTACACAGCCTCTACTCAATCTGTTTCAACACTGATCACTGTTGTCAATTTTTTTCCCTAAAACTTAAAAACTTCTCTTGTGTCCATTGCCTTTCATCCTTTCAGTGTGCACTTCCAAATAGAGTTATAGGATTTTCCCTCCCTTAGCAAACAATTTAGCTTTTGCTAATGACTGGCATATTGAATCAACCCTATAATCTTTAAATTGTGAGAACTTTAGGTTGGAGCAATTCCTCCCTACTGCCTGCCACGGCTCCTGTTATTTTCTGGCTTGATTCCTCAAACTGGGACCCAGCAAGGAAGAATAAATTCATAGCTGGAAGTTAGGTGAAGCAGTAAGTAAACCCAGATATCAGAATAGATCTGTGCAACTGTGCAGGGCTAGTTGCTGAGACAGGAAAATACTGTAAATAAAAAGCATTTTGTTTGGATGTCCATAGGATGTGGAAATAATACTTGTATAAGGTCTTTGGGAAATAACGGGTTACTGTTTACTTTGGAATGGAGGGAGGTATAAAAATATGGTGTCTGTCATGAAGAATTCTAAGGATTATCAACCTCATTAGTAGCACATGAAAAACTAAGGGAGATAAGCAAAAATATTAAATATTTTTTTATATAAAAGTAAGTTAGTCCCACCCCCTTAGACATTCCAGCTTTAAATGACAATGAGGGATATGCCGAATGAAACAATAATTCATACACAATTTTTACAGCTCATTTGATCTTTTAAAAAATCAGACCACAAACAAGGCTAAAAACTAAAGGATTAAGATCAGGCAGATAAACCTATGCACTGTAACAGGCAGAGAGAGTATTAAAAACCTGAATTGCTTTACTGGTTATTTAAGAGCTTTTGCCATCAAGAAGAGTTTAGTGAGTCTGAGAGTATGAAGCGCTGCATAGTTCATGCATACCTGCCAAAATGCAGGCTATAAATAAGGAAATGCTTTTCAACTGCTTTCAAAGGTTATGGACCAGGAAATGGTATAATAAAGAGAAAAAAATGGGAAAAAAGACTGACAGGTTTGGCAATTTTGCTGCTATTTGAATATTATATCTGCTATTGGGATACAAAACTTTAGATATGTGAAATCTCAATTGGTTCTGGAAACACTGTGGTGAAATAATTTAATTTGGCCTTAACTTACTTAATGTCACTTTAGAATTACTCACTTCTAAGTGTCCATATCACTTAATTTCACTGTGCGGTACCCCATTTTATCCTGGTGTTATAGCAGTGTCTGACCAAATTACATTAAATATTAGTTGGTAGAAGCTTCATAGAAAGATTTTAGCAACCCTGCTCATGTTCTATCTAAGATCAGGCAACTTCTATAGTTACAGTTGAACTGTTTCTGGTCAAGCCTCTTACAGTGGCCAATGAAAACTAACAAACAAACAAAACCCAGCAAAACAATAACAAAACAAACAGTGAAAGATCAGAAGACTTTTCCTGGCAAAGACAGGCAGTTAAAGAGAACGAAATATAAAGTCTTTCTGAATGATAATCAGAGAAAAATGAACATGTATAAAGAGAAAAACATGAGAAAATGTTAATGAGCGGCTAACGTGCTGGTTTATTCTGTATGCTTTTTTAGTTAGTGCTGGCTGCTCCTCTTGGATAGCTGATACTGATTTACTCAGAGGAGTAAGGGTAGCTAATGCAGGTCTGGTCTCCAGTGCCCTTCAGCATTCCTTACAGTACTGTCACTAATCGATGAGACCCTCAGGTTTTTTTTATTAGCTCATTCTCCCGCATAGTGTAATTCTGTTATGCTGAAGCTGGGTAGGACACAGGGCTCCAGTTCTGTCTATGCATTCTTGATGTAGCCATTCATGACGAACATAAGCAATTGAGTCAGGTGGCGTAAACATCTTAAAAATCTCTATAAAGGGGCCATGCAGCATTTGTGCTGCCACTGAAGTCTGCTTCAGCTCTCCCATAACACCACTAGCAGGACTGCATCTCATTTCCATGAATGGTCCTACTTTGAAGCTGACAGCACAGGAAAAATAACCTTAACTATGCCAATAATTTATTTTTCTCCTCTTAGAATACAGTACTATCCTAAAATTTGTACTTTGGGTATGCTACTCTATTTCTCAGTGTGTAAGAAAGTGAAATCTGGCCATTTAATAATAAAGACTTGCAATACATCTGGCTATAAAAGGTTCTGGGAGTGTTACAAAGCAAAATACATGAAAAAATAAAAAATGAAAAATAGACTGGCTAATTATTGGAATGACCCCTATAGTGTCCTATTTTTCTACTCGGTGAAGCAGTCAATGTACAGCCCTTAGACCCAGATTAATCCCTACTGACCATTTCTAAGCCAGCCAAGTATGCAGTGATTCAGAACGATGCAAGGGTCACATTTTCCAATGAGTTTCATAGGACTTTTCTCATTATTTTAATCTCAGATGAGAAAGGACAATACTTGAAGATTGACACCATGCCAATAAGTCCCTAAGTTAAAAGTAAAGCCAATTAAACCAATTTAGTTTATTTAACTTGAAGTCCAAACAATGTATTAGACATAAACTTCCCAAATTCTGTCTTGAGCTGTCAAAGATCCCTTTCCAGGTGCTTGCACTGTTGCAATTACATGTATATAGGCACCAACAGGAACTATCCCCTTTGGAATTACCATCAAACACTGGCAGAAGAAACTTCATACAGATTTAGGACAGAACAAGGATGAATTAAAATATTATACTGCAGGATTAAAGATAGATACAAAAATCCAACCACTTACCCAGCCCCATATTGCTATTCGTTTCTCATCAATAAAACCCATTTCTATAAATTTCCTGTGGAACAGAAAATCACAGGAATAAATGCATTGTTACAAAAGATTGGTAATATTATAACAAATTAGCACAAATTTGTTTTTTCATGTTTCTTCCACACATTGCACCAATTTAAGCAAACTGAAAATGAGCATAGCATGTCTGATTTCTACAAAGCATCGGTTATTAAATTAATAGATACTGCAGACAAAAAGAAAGAATTTTTCTTGAAAAAGTAAAAGATGCTGAAATTGATTCTTTTTTCATAATAATTTTTTTTCTAGTGGATAAGGACTCTGGCCAACTGGCTTCCTGGCAAAAAGTTGGGGTTTTTTTATTATACTTAGAATCCACCTGGATATTTAGTCCAGACTAGGTTAAACATACATTATACCATGTTTGACATGTGCGTGCATCTATCTATCTATCTATCTATCTATCTATCTGTGTGTGTGTTCATGCATATGTGCAGACATATACTCACATATATGCAGAAAAAAAGGTTCAAAAAGTATACTTCTACTAATAACCACATTTCATTTCCCATAGTTCTGCCTTCCCACAGGCTAGTATAGTTTCCATTGTTTTAATGCCAAAGGTGCTGGATTACCATTAACATTCAGACCTTATCCTCCAAGATACTCAACATAATAATTTTATGAGTTGATACTCTCATCTCTCAAGAGGCACAGTATCAACCTCTGAGATTAGGGATTCCCTGGAGCAATAAGCTTTCTTTTTTTATGTGCCTGAAAAGTGAAGAGCATATACTGCTACTATAATAAAAAATAATAATGAGGAAAACATCTTCTAATGTTCCAAGTAAGTAATAAGATTGCAATGGATGAAAGGTGCACCTTGCTTATGCACTCAGTAGTCAAGCAGGTCAAAGAGAAGCATAAATATTAGGTCTCATACAAAAACTCCTGCATCAGTCTGAAGACTATTTCCAGAGCTGTATTAGCAATAGCAAAAAGCAGAGGATGAAGCAAAAGACTACAAAGGTTTGAGAGTGATAAACAAAATAGGTTCAGATATATCCCAGGACACATATTAGCCTTATTTCACTAGGACAAACACAAGCAACTGACAACACCCAAAATGAGGGATACTATCAGGGTGGAACAAATTAGAAAAGTTAAAAAATTATTCAGCTTTGTTATATTGCTGTCTTAATCCCTAAAACCCCATAAAAGCCCCTCCAAGGACTTCCCACTGGAGTATAGGATACTCTCTAAAAATCATACAACTTAAATCATGTGTTAGGTCAGGAAGATGGAATGCAATACGTTTAACTGAATAAAAACTTAGTCTAGGTGCTGACAGAAAACTGGAAAGTGTGAAGTCTGAGGTCATTTCTTCACATTCTGTCTCAGCACATTTTGCAACTGCAGAATCAGTTTAAGTTCCCTCTGTCTCTGACATTTTATGTCTGAGTGACAATTCAGAGTAATAAAAGAACATTCTTTCTCTTGAGATAAAGTACGCTGTTGCTGCTAAAAGTTTCAAGAAAAAACCCAGATAATAGATTAATAGAAAAATCTGATGATACATGGCTATTCTGTTTCATTTATCATGAAAAGGATAACGGTGTGTTTATATCATTGTGAAGGAAATGAAATATCACAAAGCAGAAAGAGGACGGAACAGATACCCTCCTCACACACACACTTGTAAATACAGGCAGTGTTGTCAAATAAGTAGAGAAAGATGTGGAAACCTGGATTGCTACATCCAATTTCTAGCTAAGCTGCTCAGAGTCAGGTCTGTTACTGGGGGAAAGAGGGAATTTACGGTTGCACCTGGAAATCTATCCATGCTCTGATGGGCCAAATTCAAGAGGCTAGACTAAATTCCCTATTCCTGCCTTGCACTCATCTCGGCGGGGTTCAAACTAACACTTCTTTAAATGCTCACTTTAGCAATGCTGCTGCATCTGTAAGCTTAATAGGCAGCCTTTCTTTACAAAATCTGTTTTCACTCCTTTCCAAAGCTTCTGCTTAGGGAATTATTTTCCCTTGGAACACTGTTTTGATGCAAAGGAGCAACTGTTGGGGAACAGTTATGGGAGGACCTCAGACACTTTCTGTTGTACATAACTATCCTAAAAAAGCATGGAAGGCAAATTTATGACTAACTGAACTCTAGAAGGCTTGTGTCAGGATTCAGTTTTGCCACAAACTTAACATTTGACCTTTAGCTAATCACTATAATCACTATGGATCTTTGGCTAATTGCTATGATCACTGAGGTGGGTTTCCCCTACAGGGAAAACTTCACAATAATAGAGAATACATGGGCTTATTTCTCACCACTGACACTTGTATTTCCTTAGACCTAGGTCTGAAGCCTCTGATGATGATCTCATAAAATGGAAGTAGTGAGGTCCAAATGTGTACTTAGTAGTATATGGACTTAATACGCCACACAAAACCTTGCTGACATCAAACACCTCAGTAATAATTTAACTCTACAAGTCTTCTCGTCTTATTTCCTGGAGACCTCAGCTCTCCAGGAGAAAGGTTGAGAAGTACATTTAATATTTTTTTCACATTACTTCTTGTAATTATGTAAATAAAACAGTTATACAGGGAGATACTCCACTTACTTCACTGCTGAGATTTGGTCCTCAACTTCATAGACTCCTAGTCTTCGATATACTGCATGCAAAATCTTGTCACCTTGATAAGCTGTGCCTCTGCCATCCACTAGAGCAACAATAATTTCCTCTTTGCTTGCAAGATAGGTTATCCAGCTAATGCTAAATGTTTCCTTTACATTCTGACTGCAAGGTCCTCCGTACCTGAGGATGAAATTTCACACATTTTCAACTCATATTTAGAAATTTAAAAATGATTACTGGATACTGGACTATAGCTATAGGTATTCTAATATTTTCTCCACAAGTATTTTGCTATATGGCTGTGGTTCAGAAAGCTCAGTAGACAAACAGTTCAACTACCATTTTCATATATTTATGAGATTTTGCTATCTAAAACACGTTTCAATCCTTTAGGTCTTATGCCTAAGGCAAATCACTAGTTTCAGCTCAGATTAAGGGGTGCAGCATCAGATGCCTGTCCTAAGGGGAATCCTTGGAAGAATCATGACTCAAAGACTCAATTCTTCCTCTCTCCAAATTCTTTAGGTGTAACAGCCCATTTTGGTGCTTTTCTGCATTTGATCTCCACATGCAGTCAGCAATGCCAAAGAAAACAGAAGAAAAAAGTACAGCTCCTTACACTTTCTGGCCATCCCCAGACCTTCTTTGTTTCAGTAGGGAATATCAATTGGTGTTGGAACTGTGGGCAGAACACACCCCACATAGCTGAGCAATACAGAGAGACACTCCTCATGAAAATGGCCTAATGCAAATTACACATTTGGCCTGAAGGACACAACTGACTTAATCTTCTATTCTAAACTTCATTCAAACGTACTTAGCATTCTTGGACCTTTGGATAATCACTGGTTAATAAAAAATGATGTAAGGTTTATTAGACCCACTCAGCTCTCCTTTCTGCCTCTCATTTTTTTTGCACCACTGCAATTTATGCTCTTTTCCTGCCTGCAATAAGTTAAATTCATGTCAAATGCTCTTTAGAAGTAACATTTGATCAAAGAAGCCAGTCCACATGGTTTAGGGGTGTTTGGGTTTTTTTCTTATTAACAAAGCTGGAATCAGTAATTTCAGACTGCCTCATGATAAACAGAAGCTGCATCAGAGCTAAAAACTCCAAGAAATAGCTCACATGCTTTTACTCTTTTTCTTTCTCTGAGGAACTAGTTCTTGCCATGCTAAAATTAACATTAAAAACCTCATTGATTTCCATTAGGTTGAACTCCTATTCCAGAAAAATATTAAAATGTCCACCACAACAAAATAAACAGAACTAAGTAGTTTTGCTTTTCCTTCTTAAAATATTGCAAATGTCCTAGGTTTTGTTAAACTATGTTTTCTGACAAAACAACAATGTTCAAAGAAAGGAAGTGTTACATACACCTGAATAAGCAGAGGATACTTCTTGGTTCTATCAAACTGGGGGGGTAGAAGCATTTTGTACCACAAAGCTAGAAAAGACATATTAAAATTATATTGTTTATAGTTAAAATTATTTCTCCAAGCATAATACAAAGTTTGATGTAAGAGTATATGGAAATGAATTAACGCAAACTACACAATGTATGAACCGTGAATCAGAACTGATGCAAGTAACTGTTTATATTGAGCTGAAGAAAGCTTTGAAGAAATAAAGTTCCCACTCTTAATCTAGCTATGCATAAAATTATTATTTCACTAACTCTAGGTTTTCAGTTTTCCAGGTGCCTAGAAAAACACAAGCAGGAATATACCTGTTGTTAAGATTATGAGAAATGAATTTTGGAAACTTTAGACTGATTCATTACCATGGAATATTGTTTTTGAAGTCACTAGGGAAAACAAGTGTATGCAAGTCAATATAATGTGTAACACATGAACAGTGGTTTACATTTCACATTTTATTACCACCATACTATAATGTTTTTACACAATATTTAAACACTTTACCAATAGTATAAAAGGTTTTTTTAAAAAATTGCATAGCGAAGCAGAGATGTATTTTAACTACTACTTTACTGAGAGTCACCCTGAGGCACAAATTGGTTGTCAAACAGGGCAGAGCCAAGCCTTTTCTTCCCAATCTGACAGGCTAACAAGTTAGTTCTACAGAAAGACAATATGTACTGTAACAAAATGAAAGGCAAAATATTAAAATGGTAGAAATGAAGAGTATAATAAAGATGTGCAATTCTTACTTATACCATCCACTTCAAGTTTTTTAATTTCTTCTTTTGGCAGTTTGATCTCCTGCAAAGCAGACTGCAATTCCCAATTGTCTTCCAATACTCTGAGCTCTAAGTAAAAGAAATGCTTCAATTATTAACTAATTTATTATTAATTCCTCTTCATTAACTGAGATTCCTTTATTTTGTGGTATTAGAACAGAAAGGAAACCTGTGAATTTTACAAGCAGAGTAATGACATCAACACAGACACTTCTAATTGGGTTTGATCATATAGCTAAATAAAAGCAAGGCACTGGCATTATAGTGCACAAATATTAAGATTTTTACATTTTTGAATGCAAATAATTTCCTTTGTGGCCTCTAAATGTTAGAGTCCTGGATGTTATGAAGAAATTACTTTCTCCTGCAGAGCCCTCATCCCAGTTTCGTAATACAGCAGGTGCTGGAAATGCAAAATTCATCCCATCATGAAAAACACAGTCCTATATCTCCTCTCCTGCTTACCACAGTAACATCAGTTTAACGTCTGAGACCCTTGGGCAGTGTGGTTAAGTGAACAGATGTTTGGAAATATTTCTGGGATAATGCAGGAAATTCCACTTCTTAAGGAGTTGTGGCAAACCCTTGCTTAACCACTGTATGGTATAATCCTACACAAAGGCACTAGACTTACCATATAACTGTCCTTGGAAATATATTACCGTATACTTTATAAACCTCTTTAGTTGTTATTTTTTTAAATCTAAAAAGTATTAATTTTTTAAATTAGCTTTAAACCCCATTTGCAGTTCTATAATTTAAAAATTAATATTTAAAATTGAGTTAATTTCTAGCATAGATTGCAGAACTACATGTATTATGAATCCACTGGGTATTACTTGCTTATTTATGTGTCTTCCCATGAGTAGTGATGGATGAAGAATATTGTACAGAATCAACATCTGTGACTTTTATCTTGTTTCAAAAGGAAAGAACCTTTTAAAATCGTAGGAGATTTTTGTTAGCTTACTTTTTTTTTTTTTTCTCTCTTTCTTTAATGGCAACCACTTCCTGTTTCTGAAAATGTTAAAAAAAAATACAATAAGTCCTTCTCTCATCCTGTCTTGAGCTAGACAGTGCTCAGGACATGCCAGAATTATAACTCTGGAATTTGTTCTCTCAAAGTAATCGACAAGTTTTGCAGATTCAAGTGGGTTTTTATGGCTGAAAGATCATCCTAGCTTTAGATACCCACCCAAATGCAGCTGAAACATTTCCATCCTTCCCCTCAAAACTCCTGAAACTTGCCCATTATCACAAATGAATTGTAGGCATGCTGGAAGAAGCTTCCAAACTGGTGTATGTTAGTTTAACTGCATGCCTCCTACTAAAATTCATGGGTGATGTATTTTCAAAATGCGGCCAACTGCAGTGAAAATGGATCTACTAAAAATAGTTTTGCACTGCAGAAGAGATTATGAAAGCAAAGGACTGAAGGAAAATGAAACCAAAAAAGGTCATGAAAAAGTCAAAGACAAGTCTGAATTTGTTTTATTCCTGAAGAATAATAGCACAGAAGAGTAAGGCATCATGAAACCGTGGTGAAGATCCATTAAATGAAATTGTTCTCTTCTGCAGAGGGGTTAAGGAACATGTTCTTTACAGCTACATTTCATGCAGTTTGTATTTGACAAGGAAAGAGTAGGGGCCCTAGATACACAAGATCATAATAGAATCATGGAAAACAGAGAGCTATGACAATGGATTAAATATGAAAACATCCATACATTAGCTGTATTTAAACCTTTAAACCTTCTGAAAAAGAAATACTGGAAGAACACACTGGTTTTATAGCACCATTGCAACAGACATGTTGACCAATCTTCCCTATCTGGAAGCATTTTAAAGTGGTTAAAAACCAAGATGTAAAAACTCCTACAGAAGAAAAAATAATTTTATGCTGCAATTCATTGACTTCCACGTGAACCAATACTGAATAATTTAGCTTAACAACACTGCAGCATTTGTCTTCCTCATGGTTTTATGTGTCTTCTGGTCAGACAACACTCAGTTAATAGTGGGTTATCAATATGAGCTGAACTGTAAAGACCCTAGCATTAGAGCTACCAGTACATTTCCACTGATTATTGGGAAAGGAAAGAAGAATGCCAAATCACTGAATTTTTTTACAGGACCATGCTAGTTTTCATAACATTTCAGGACCAAGGTCTTTGAGTTGGAGAACTTTTAGGGAAAAACAAGGGACAGAGAGAGAAACCTCTCTGAGAAACTCTCTGAGAGAAAGAGAGCAATTAATATTTTCATGGTTAGCAAATTCCTGCTTGGCCTGGTTGCAAACAGTCCTCACTAACAGGCTACTTAAAAACGAGGGCTCTTTATGTTTCATGCTGGAGTTCCCATTTTGTGTCAATAATTACACCTTGTCTGAAGCAGTTATTTGAACTGATCATCTGAAAGATCTTCTGCTCTTCCCTGACATTTCTACTGATGGCTGAAGAGTAAGTCCCTGATCCAAATTCTAATTAGTACAGTACAATAGCTCAAACTGAAAACTCTAAATAGTACATTGTTGCCTTTTGTATAGGGTAGGGTTGCTTCATGCAAAAAAAGTCCTGTGTTCATCCAAATGTGAAAAGAAATAGTTTGGAAATCACAGTACTGTTTTCTACAAAGTTTGACTCAATATTTGGTAGACAAAGAGTTGCCAATGTTCATTGCATCTTAGTGTGTAAACAGGAAAACCATCTGCATGTTTTTCTATAAAAGTGCTATACTCAGGAACGAAATTAAAGACATCAGTGTCTTCATTGATATTTAGATTTTACTATTTAACAAATCTAGAAAGACACAAGGTATTTTAATAACAAACAAGATGAACGGGTTCTTGATCACACTCCTGAATATTGTATTAGAGGATGTGCATAGTGAAGATAAATGAGAAAAACAATTGCTCAGAAACAGGCAGGGTATTTTCAGTACCTCTGTCACCATGGTTCTCAAAGAGAGTAGAAATGGGAATCCCGGGACCTGTCATAAGAATGATGAGAAGGCAGGTTATAGTCTGAAGCTAGAATTTGGTGATAGAGTGTGTATTACATTAACATTGGTAACTGACAGGTGTTAAAGAGCTCGAAGTTGATATGCAAATCTGAATCTTTGCTGTATAACCCACTAGTCCCTCCTGCACTTAATACATAAGGTACTATGTGTACATAGACTTGTTTACATACAGGCATTGCTTAGCAAACATAATAGAAGTAACTTTACTGACAAACTCTTCCTCCCTAGAGATGAAGTGACATCTAGTTAATACCTTAGATGTGATTACATAAGGTGAATGCAGAATTAACAATGTGAAACATTCTTCTGAGAACATGTCACATCATATTTGTGAAGGTGAGTTGCTTTCATATGGTGACGACCTTACTGACTATTTTGTGCAAGAATGATTGAAAGGTGTTATTATTTGCTACATTTGCTTCTCTGCTCAATGGAAGTTCTAAGGAACTCTTTATCTGATACGGCAGTGCAGAATCAGAAGAACAGTAAACTTTATATGAAACATAAAAGGAAAACCTTGGATATTTTTCTTTCCTCTTTTTTAGATCATGACTTCACTGTTCTTTGATTACAGCAATGGATGAAACCTCAGGTCACTGAAATCACCTAACATTTCAAAAAAGCTAAGATGTCATTTAATACTTCTGTGTTACAAATGGTTTCAATGATCACACAGCTTGATGAATTGAATTTTTCTTAGTTCAGTTATTAAAAATGTTCTCAGTTACTAAATATCCAACATTTTGCGGCTGACACAGGTTTTAATAATTTAAATTGGGAGACACATTGTAGTTTCTTACAGCTAACTTTGATCACATGAATTGGAAATCAGTGTGTGTTTCCAAATCCTTCTCTTGCTGCTGCAAGAAAAAGCATGACTTTGACGAGCCAGATTATAATCTGTTTTGTGCCATGAAGGACTTCCACAAACCTGTTTTTAATTCTAAAAATCCTAAGATTTTTGTTGAAAAAGTAAAAAAAAAAATGTAGAGTGAAAATATTTGTACTTTCTGAAACATCTTCCCAAGGTTTTTGGACATGGAACAGTTTATTTCTGGAAATCTCTCCTGGTTATTGTGAAATTCCTATAATTCATCTAGCTATCATTTGGGATAATCAGCATTATCTATACCTCTGATATATTTGAAAGAACGACTGATCATATGTTTGCCCCCATGCTATACATACCATAACAGATCAAGGCATAATACTTAGAACGTTCGCTGAACCTTGCTGTATAGTACTGGCATCTCTCTTTCCTTAAATTGCAAGTAATGCATTGTTTTCTGATAGGTTTACTTCCAATACTGATTCTAGGAGAAAAATAACATAAAGCAATATTTACTTTGCTACAACTAACTTCACATGTGTCTGTCTCACATTCTAAAGCTCAGGCACTGTACTTTCAAAGCAGGTAAATTTAAAAACAAATGTTTTCCCTTTTTATAATTTTTTTCCCCCCAGAGTATATTTAAACTTTAGATGCTGTTTCTCCTTAATTCTCAGATATGATCTGAGGTCAAGATTTAGTTAAAATAGCTTGTTAAATTACACTTTAATCATCCTCAAACTAAATTATTTTATTGACAAATCCAGAACTATCTTCTATCAACCTAGTATCATTAGGATAATGTTGATAACACTTACTTGTAAATATTCCTTCTTCCTGGATATCCTTCGAATTCATTGCTTGAATAGAAACTGCAAATTCATGTATATGTTAATAAATAATCCATAAAGTGATGAACTATGAACCAGCATCAAGATGAAAAGCTGTCTTGGAAGTTAATTTAGAATTTTTGAGATTTCTGCATGTGATGGAAGAGTAAGTTAAACTTATATACCTTTCATCTTACTAAATCTTTGCACAAATTATTAGATGACCAGTAAACCATATAACTAGGAGTTCTATCTTAATTCTCATGATCTAATCACTCCAATTATGTAAAGTGTATCTATCTATACAGTAAACTGAGAGAGAGACCATAAAAAGAGAAGTAACTGCAATTTGTATGAGCATCAACCACATGATTAAATTTAAGTATCTCTAAGTAAGTGTCTCTAAGATGGGTGATCGAAAAAAACAGAAAAATGAGGGCAATTTGCAAAGCATCTCCCATAAGTAAGCCAAGTTTGGAAACCTGTGCAGTGCGTTCGCATACAAATTTGTTGTGTATGCACTCAGATTAAAAACAAATTATACCTAGTTATAACTTGAGTTAACAAATGATGTTCAAATAATTGTCGCTTTTACTGACAACACTTACAACATGTTCTCTTCTTCATGATACTTACAGTGCATCATTTGTTACTCTGAAGATGTATATTGCCTCCCATTTTCCCCTTGTAATTTGAATTGCATTCTCCTGTGAAGCAAGACATAGATGTTGCTGAATATTGTAGAATTATTTCAAGAACTTACAGTAGATCAATGTAGAACACTTTGCTTGACTTACCACAGAGCCATTGATGTAATGAATATGCTTATAACCATTTTTGTCACTAAAAATTTTGTAGTATGAACTGCTGTCTGATGTAAAATATGGTGTAGAAACAAAGAACTGAAACAATGGAAGAAAAATGGTAGACAAGAAGTAAGTAAGACTGTCCAAGCTATTTAGCAGATTATAATACACATACTGAAAGAAACAAGATTACTTCATCGGTTCAGATGGGAGAAAGTAGTTTGCACGTTTACCTGTGATATTCAACCTCCCAGTCAGTACACATTACAGTTTCTACCCTGACATGTCAGATTTCTTAAGCTGATGATATAGATAGCTCAAGTACCCCACAAATGCAAGGTCTACTTATAAGTGGAATATTTTTTCTGTATATTCTGAATGACCTTTCTTTAGTTATTTAAGAATAGGTAGAGATGATTTTAAAAAAAAGTTGATGAATAAACCTAATGTGCACAAATGGTGCCAGGCTGAAAATCCTGTGGACCATAGAGTTTGGCTGATTCACTGAGAAAATACAGCACTCAGTAAATGGATATCTGAAGTTCCCATACTATCCCACTAACGTTAAAGAGCAGATTACCCCAGATAACACCACTCAACTTTTGCTTCCTTTCAAACCATCACCTCTTTACTAAAATTGTCAGTCAAGGATGAGCTACTGCTACTGTGAGTTTTATTTTCAAAACTTGACTACAGAATGACCTCCAAGAACTTCAAACATAGCACCAAGCATTCCTGAGTGAACGTGACTCTTGAATAATACTAACGCAAGCTCAACTAAACCTGTGACCACAAGCTGAATTGTTCCAGAGCCTGCTTCTAATATTGCTAATGCTTGAAATCCCATAAGGGCTAATGCAGGGATTTATGCATGTGTGCAATTTCTTTAGCTCTAATAAAAATCCATTATCACAACCTCAAGAGAAGTGGCAAAAAAAGAAAGGGACCAAGTAAAATAACTAATCCTTGTAAATGTGTAATCTTCAAATAAGGATATTCAGGCACAGTGTGAGCCTTCACAATGTGAATCCCCACATTGAATTCTGGTCACTTCACCTGCCTGAGGAGCAGACATAAGCAATAATACATATTCACTGTTAGAATATATGATTGTAAATACTGATCTCATGCTCTTAAAGTTTTCTTGCAGGTTTGTTTTTAATGTGAGTTCCCAAATATAGGTGTTATGTCTCTTTCGAGATAAAGGTTACTGGGTAGAGAAAATTTCTTTTGCTTAGGGGTAACTGTGGAGAAGTATCAACCACCACTGTAAGTGGGGTATCTTTGAAGGTTCCTCCCTAGCTGAAGATGTGCAGCACTTGGCACTAAAACTATTCTGAATGAACAGGTTTTATTCTTAAAATGCTATGGTATGGCTGATATTATCTCTTGCCCTAGTGACATCAGAGGAATTCTACATCTGTTCTTTGCCTCCAGGATGCTTTTAAGAATTACACTGCAGTATGAACCTACCTCTTTTCATGACATCCATTCCTTCAGTATAGTGTCTAATCAGTTGGTCTAAAGATTTGCAAAACGAGACAGTGAAAGGGTTTTTAAACTCAGAAAGCAGGTAGCCAGATACTATGCCTAGCACAGCATTAAAAGTCTCAGACCTAAAGTGGAGTAGGTTTAAGCAGTAGAGGTACATGACTCAGAATGGTGCTTCATGTTTCAAAACACTCCTGTGAAGATGCAGAAAGCTTAGCTTTTAATTAAATCAAAATTGAATACATTATGAAAACCTACTCCGCCTGCCCATCCTGTTTGACTCTCTTCTATGTGCTGTTGATTCTGAAAAACAAAATCAAACACACTCTTTAAGAAGATCAAGATGGAGTTTATAAAAGTTCAGTATCATCAAATAAAAAATCTGTAGCTGCCTGTAAAAGAGAATTTTAGAATACTTGGGACTTGAAGTTTGTCTGAGTAAATAATATTACTGTATTAATACCAATATGTTAGTTAAGATATTACTTTTTAACAGCTATCATCAGAGCTAAATAACACGTAAAGTAATTGTTTTAACCTTATGCAAATTTCCACTGAAAGCAAGAATTAACAACTACTTAATCTCATTAATTTTTCAGTTAAACAACAGGTAAAATAATTTTCAGGAATAATAATATTAAAAATCTGTGTCAGATTTTCAGCTAGTTCATTTGACATATTTCCTTTCATTTCAAAGCTGTGGTGTT
This sequence comes from Falco cherrug, assembly GCF_023634085.1. Taxonomy (NCBI): domain Eukaryota; kingdom Metazoa; phylum Chordata; class Aves; order Falconiformes; family Falconidae; genus Falco; species Falco cherrug. The sequence continues at coordinate 24,342,234 of NC_073704.1, read as the reverse complement.
GATTTATAACAGCAGATAATGTGACTACAAGGTACATCTTTCATATGTAAACCTTGGAAATCTTAAAAACACTTTAACTAAGGAAAGTACAGGAAAATGAAGGGTCTCCATATTTGGTGCTTGACAGAGATATTAAAGGGCTTGATTTTCAACACTTTTAAAAGATCTCACAAATATATATTTAGAAAGAAGAATTAAGGATTGGCAAAGATAATGTTGAGAGCAAAAATCACCCAGGTTATCATATCCTGAGACTATGGATATAAGTTTAGCAGGTCATAACTCCTTGTAACATTACTAAAGCTCATTTTGAAAAAAAAAACACCTTATACTGAGCATAAATGGATCAGTGCCTCCTGCAGCTAAAGATGCTTTTACATTTTTATTTTATGTTTTACTTCTAGAGCTTCTACTGCATTTTCAATACTTTCCTAAGAGTTTTTCATTGAAGGGTGTAATATCTTGCTTGGTGGATGAAGCAAGTGATTTAATATTTAACAATTCCGCATTCAACGATGTGGGGTTTTTTTACCTTGCAAATCTTTCTTTATACTGTTCATTTAATACATTATTTCTTCAAAGACTGAAATAAATTCAACAAATTTGCTTTCTAAAGAATATGGTTTGTATTTGTTATCCTCAGTGTAATCTCATTAGCATTCAGAACTATGCTTTCTCCCTTTCACCTTACTCCTTGCAAAGTGACTATTTTGAGCACAAGTTGCAGGTACTTGGCCCTTAGAAGACTGTTTAGTACTTTGCAAGGGCTCCACTGAGAATATGGATTTTACTTCTTTTTAAGAAAGAAAATTGGGATGTATTGTTTTGTATCTGCTTCCTGAATTTCTCTTCCTTTCTTTAAAATAAGGCTCAGATCCTGATGAAGTAGTATATTAAGTATATTTTTAACTTCTCTCATATGAGTAGTCCCATTGACTTCTATGGGATTTTTCTGTGTATTAAATTATTTACAGAATTTAATTAGAGAACTGGCATCTTTATAGGAAATCCCAGTTTCATAAACACATGCCTAGCTTTTAACCACATGAATAGTTTCACCAAAATATTGGTTTCTATGGTCTATTCACATGAGCAAGCCTTGAACACGTGAACATTTTTGATGAATCAATGTTTTAGGAACATCTTGTAGATTACATTTTGTTATTATTTTCAAGTACATAAAGCCTAGCACATTTATTGTACATTGGAGTCTCAATTTAATATAAAATCAACAAGAGAACTATTTTTGCCAATGGAAACGTACAAAGATATACTTTCTAACGGCAAATAGAGCTAATGCAGCACTCCCATCTGTTCACACTCCTTCAATTGGCCATTTGTGCAAACTTTAATGTGATAAAAGCATTGTATCACTGTATAAATATAGGATTATAGAAACGTCACTAGTGACTCCATAAATAAGGTTTTATGGAGAAATGCGATTAAACAGGGATCATGAACACAGTTCTGCAATATGTTAATTGTTCTGGTCTAGTTCCAGCAAAGCAATTAAGCACATGCTTAATTTTAAACACATAAATAGACCTACTGAAATAAATAAAAGTTAAGCTTGTGTTAAAGTACTTTGGTGGACTGTGATAGAATTCTAGAATGCTTGATTATTTTTTTCAGTACATTAAAATATTTAGTTATTAAAATGTAGGCTACTTAGAGGGGAGATAGAAAAATGTTAATGTACTTTAAAAGTGGAACAATTACTTAGGAAACACATCAAATGCTGCAGTAAATATGTATTCTTTCCTAATGAATTAAGATATTTCTCTGTGGAAAATTACCTAAATGATAGTATTTTTTAAAGAACATGACCTTAACTTCCTTTTAAATTTGCAACAATTGTCATATCATAGAGTAATAAACATTTTCAGCTTGGAAAGGTTGTGTCAATAAACTTTGAATTTATAATTTATGAATTATACAAAACACTTTTATAAGTATTGTTGCCTTTTATTTCCCACTAGTTGAATTTCTTAGCCTAATGCTAGTTTTTATAGGTGTTCTATACCATAAACTCTAAAAACAAGACATGCAAACAGCATCAATATTAAAAGACAACAAATGAGACTTCTGTGCTAGAGTTACTGAAATTCAGGGTAATCCTTTCCTTCAGGATCTATATGAATTTATCAGTGTTCAGTCTTCAGGCTTTACAGGGTCTTTTAAAGAAATGTTTTTTTCAAAAAGGCTTCTGTACATAAGATTTATAAGTATCTACATATAGGTATAGATACCTCAGCTATCTAAGCTATCCTGCTCAACAGAGCATGATTTTCCCTCTAAACTGTCTTAATGATAGAATGACATGTCTAAACAAAACATAGTGCTACTGTTGCAACTAGCCTGAAGTTCTCTTTTCAGATCTGAAAAAGGGATAGTTTTTCTGAAAACTTGTTTGCTTTCTCCAACTACATGATTTCATAAGACAGAAGAATTTCTCCCCCTTGAAAACCTGCCTTGCTTTTAATCTGTATGTTCTTTTAACTAATTTATCATTAATCGTAAAGGACATGATTTAGTCAGATTTAGTATGAAATTTCAATATAGTATAATATTTTGTTTAAAAATATAAAGATCCTATACGGTTCTACTTTTGCAGATAAGGAAGCAAGAATGAACTAAAAAACACTACTGAAAGCTGCTCAATAGCATTCTTCTTACTTTTGTTGCTTTGTTTGCTTTGATTGTTATTTAGGTGTCACTAAAAATATTTTGGTGATTTTATTTCTTGTTGATGCAGTTAATTTTTTTCATCCCTCTCCCAGCAATTAGAATATTGAAGAAGATATTATATCACTAGTAGCTAAAAGATTAATGTGATCAAACATTGGAAAATACAATTATGGCAGGTACAGAATTATTTCTGAAATTACTTCCAAATTATTTATTATAAATTATTATTTCCAAATTACTTTCAGGGCAAGATTAAATATACTTCTGCAAGGAAGTCAGAGCAACCTGTGCATGGCCAGTATTAGCAAATTTTCATTTAGCAAATATTAGCAAATGTTCATTTCAGCAATGTTAAATTTGTATTTCCACCTTTATTACCTCTGGACAGTCCCAAGTATTTGAGTCTCCTTTGAAGTCACAAATAGCTAAGACTGAAAAATTCTGGATTCTCTTTAGCCATTGCACACAGATTCGACTATCTGTTACCCAAGTAAGCCAAGTAAAATAATGATCACTAAAAAATAAAAGGAAAAAAAGAAAAATGGTGGTTATTAAAGAACACGAATATAGAAGCATTGCTACAGATTATGTCCCCCATATTGCTGCGTGGAAGACAATTGCAAAGTTTCTACTGTCTTAGGAATTTTTTTTTGTCCTTTGTAACAATGTATCATACGGACAGACAGAATCAAGTTACAACATTTCTAATTAGCTTCTGATCCCTTTAAGAGATGAATATATCACTCCGCTATTAGAAACAGAAAACAACTCCAAGGTTCAAGCATTTAAAACAGACAGATCCTTTTTTTAAAAAAAGAGGAGACATTTGAGGGCACATTACCTGGATGCTATGACTGCAGGAACTGGCACCTCCTTGGGACCAGATGCTTCAGCGTTAGTAGTGTCTACAATAAACACCTTAATCGTAGGATTTTTAGCCCCAGCCTTCAAAGAAAATGTTTTAGGTTATTCAAATCAGGCTCTGAACAATTCAGATCAAGGAAAATTACAATGCTTTTTGCAGGAAAGGAGATAGGTTACAAAATATGTATTCAGTTGAATATAATAGGGCAAATGTGGTCTTGTAACACCTCAGAGACACACTACAGCAAGAGTATGTTACTTAACTTTGCAACACTTTGTATATAAAGACGACCACCTTTTAAACAGTCAAATGTAGTGCCTTTCTATACAGAAAACATACTTGAGTGGGAAGCAGTGTTCTATTTGCAATGTGGAACTTTGCAGCACACACTACACTTTGGCACAAAATTCCAGAAGTATATGCACACGATTGCACGTGTTCTTTGACATCCCAGCAGTGAAATAAAATGGTTTAGCTTAAACTGATTTCCTGCTTGCTTATTCATTGCATACATTATTATTTTTTTAATTCTCCTCTATGTGTGGTCTAAGCCACCCGGCTTTACTTTAGAACTGTAACCCAGATGACAGGTAAGTAACTTCTTAAGGCACATTAACATGATCACTTGCCATCATATGAACATGACAAGAGTCAGGAGAGCTCTCTAATACATGCTGAAGAAATGCAAACCCAAACCTTCTTGCCTTAGATCTGGCACTTGAAAGAAGTTAAAATCCAAAGCCCCTTGAGAACAAAAAGCCCTATGAAGTGTGCAAATAACCTGAAGCTGTCATAGCCTTTATTTTGCCAAATAAAAAATGTCTCATAATTCATTTACTGTAATGAAAAATAACAACTGCATAGTTAACATAACACAATAAGTAAACTGAACTGAAAAAAGGAAGGCTTGATCTTGCAAGCATGCACTTTTGCACATGCTTTTTATGCTTTTTACTCACATGAGTAATTTCATTTATTTCACTGATACTATTAAATATCTACAATCTTGAACATACCTATACCTTTTTCAGAACTTGGCCTAAGTTTGTTTTCTTTCATTAATTTAGACCACAATGGATTTAACCACTGTAATACAATAATTTTTAAGCAGAGTTAATTTTATCATTGTCATAACTCATTTATCAGCAGAAAGTAAGTCCAAAGAATGACAAAACATACCTTTGGGTATGGGATAATTATTTTTCTAGGATACTGGTCCTCACCAAAATATGAATATTCAATAACTGGTATGTCAGAATCATTAAATTGTACGTATGCTAAATATTTTCCACTTGGAGACCACCACAGTGCATACTTGGTTGCCAGCATTTCCTCTGAGAAAAAGAAAATAATCATTCATAACAGTGTATCATTGTAATCTAATATTATGTCTTCTAATCTATTTTAGCATTCTATTCTTAGCAACATAGTCATGTATAGAGAGTTATATTAAATAAGCAACACCAAACACATTGGAATACATCTCAATTCTGAAAGGCCTTAAAAACTCTCAAAACAGGCACACAGATCCCATTTAACTCACTTGCGTTTCTCCTGTGTGCATGCATTTTTTTAATTCTTTTTCAATCACTGATGTGCCAGATTTTCACCAAAATTAAAACTTCCATTAAAGCTTAATTCCCAACCACTGCGCCCAATCTGCAAAATTCTGATATAGTTTCAGTAACAAAGACCCGGAATTTAGATTACACACTATGAATACAAAATGCAGTCATTGTATAACAGATAAAATATGGAAATGAAGTATTCCTTAGGGATCTATAAATAATGTATCATCACAGATATTTTAGAATGGATTGGGAGAACCAGGTAAACAAAGCAATTAACATGTTAGTTGTTGCCCTTCAAAATTTACTTACCTTCATAGACCCAATCAGGAATCCCATTAAATATTGTATTCTGTTTCCCATCACTAGTTATTTTAATTGGTGCCTCTCTTGGACTTTGTTTCAAATAGATATTATTCTGATACACATATACCTAAAGACGAGAAAGTACTTCTTACGAGTATAGGCACCAATTACAAGGGTTACAGTAAGATCTGCAGTCAATGCTCCTACATTATAGCAGCAAGAAGACATAATAAATACAAAATAGGAAATAAATGCTTTGCTAAAAGTCCTTGCAAATTCTGCAAGAGTAGGTACCTCAGTAAATAAATTATACATTACAAACCAAATTCTATGTTCAACTATGTCACAACAAATCCTGAACAACTCCTTTGATTTTAACAAACTTCAGAGGATTCTGTGGCTAGCTTAGGTGTGGAAAATCATAAAAAAAATGTCTTTGAAACTTATTCAAATTGCTGCATTTTTTACGAGACCCTCAGACAAAATGTTTCATGACTTTTCCTTCTGGTTCCACCAAAAGTAGAAGATAAAAACAAGTATGTAACAACTAAAAAGAAAATAATTGGACTTTTTCTAAACCTGTCAAAAGGCCTAGGTGATGTGAGATGGGACAAAAAAAGGTTTTACTTTGTCTGGGCTGGTTTGTTCCTTTCTAGTAAATTAGTTACCAAAAGAGACTTCTTGCAAGAAATACTTGCAGGCCTTGGGTATCTCTAAATGTCAATCAAATGAATGGACATATGGTTAAGAAGCCAGCACTAGAAACATAGCTTTCTTAGAAAATCAGGCCTTTTGAAGCTATAAGCATTTGTTAGCAACATCAGTGTAACATTTTAACTACTTTATGCTTTGAAAAAAACCCAAAGCAACTCCTAAAACTCTCAGATACAATACAAGGACTATTGTATTAAAGCATCACAGGCTATTAGTACTAGCAAGACAGGAGACTATATTCATTTTGTTCTATGTTCAGAATTCTTGATAAAGAAATAACAATATTTAACTTAATTAAGAGAACTAATATTCTCTTAGAACACAGAAAAAATCTAATAAATTGTCCATTCGTGTTTAGCCCACTCCCTGAGTGTTTTCAGAAATGAGTATGGTGTTTAAATTTTTTTTCTTGCACAGATATTTTGTCAATACCGGATAAGTAGTTAAAAAACCACTATTATTGGGCTGATGCTTTGGAACTGTTAATAAAAGAAGTTTCTGAACTTGTTACTATTTGCAATATGTCTATTATAATTACTGAGAAATACATACATGGCTATGAAGTAGCTATTAAAAAGATGAAAATAACATTTTTTATAATAAGAATATGGCAGCCATTTCCTAGAGTAAAAATTCTAGAAAAGATTTTAAATACTGCATCTCTAAATCTCCATAGTAAATTCATGTGTTATACAGTGCCAAAGGAAAACACTTTGGTTTTCAGATCTTGAAACTACTATATACAATGATGTTGGTAATTCTTGAAAAAAGACTGGTTAGTGAACTGCAACACATAATGTAGCTGAGAACATGGATTCTTCTACTGAGACACAGACAAGTTAAATTTTAACAAGTTAGAACTGTTTTGTCATTCTTGCTCACAACCAAGGTTAATACACACAGGCCTGTCAAAAATACAGCCTAACAAAATAATAACCAAAGGCACATAAATGTCTTCTAGCCACACAAAGCAAAATCATTCTAGTGCTTGGTTATCTTTACTGACCAATTTGTGTCCAACGGGTGACCAGGATATATACTGAATTTTATGTGGAAGCTGATTTTCTGTTACAAAACCACTAAAAAAAGGAAAGAAGTTGAGATGGCTTTTTGTGCACAGTGCAAATGCATCATTATATTGTACATTCATATAAAATTCATGAATGGCTAGATTTTCTAACAGCTTATTGTTTCTTGAGCAATGCAAAATTAAGGCAGGCAGTGAGACATGCAGTAATGTGATGTTTTCCATCAGTGCTGGTAAAGGCTTGCAACTCAACCCTATGAAAACATATCCAACAGCCTATGAAGGCAGCTGTATCTCTTCCTAAATACTGCACAAGCATCTATAGTTATTTGCTCTATCTGCAGTCTCAGCAAGTTATTGGGAAATGTGAACTCAGGATACAGCACACTGAGGCAAGCATAACAGCAGCAGTTACAACATTTATTAAGGATCATGACCCACATGCAGTACCTCTCTACTCACATTAGCTTGCAGCAATCTTTGCCTGTCACCTTGAGCCAACAATTTCCCAAGAGTAGAGCAGCTCAGTGCAGCCCCTGTGCTCAGAACTAAAAAGCATTTGGTCACGCAGCTGCTTATGGCATAAAAAGGTGACTGGGGAGGAAGATTGCCGCATTCAAACTTGGGTAGAAAGAGGATTGGTTTGGGGAAGATCTTGGGAAGGAGACCAAATGCCATGGGAGAAGCTGTAAACTTTTCAGGAACCCAGGATGGATAGTTACAAGTTCACTGGAGTGCTAAAAGACATGTGAGAGTTTTAGGGAAGCTAAATATTAGATCAACAATAAAAAGGATGAATTAGTAAACGGAAGGGCATGGAGACATCATGTGTGAGACTGAAGTGGACTGAAGCAGCCAAGATAGGGTGGGAGAAAATTATGCAAAGAAGAAAAAAACCCGATGAGAATCCTGGGCAGTAAAAGTTTGAGGGCATGAAATATTAATTAGTCCAGATACCTGGAAGAGTAGATGAAAGGACTGTATGATATTCTTAGAGGCCACCTTTTTCAAGCTAACAAGTAACCTGACAGATTCAGGCAGGCAAGAGCAAAGCCAAGTGGTAGTCACACTACTGTGGAGTTTTTCAGTTGAAATGCTTGCAAGCACATCACTAAAGAGTATTCGCCATATCTCTCTGTAAGAAATACCAGGCCTTACCCATATATGAGATCATAAATGTGGTATGATGCTGTATAAGAGTATCTCCACAGCTGCAAAAATTAAGCAAGAAAATAATATTATTCACTTGAAAAAAGACAATCTAATTAAAAAAAATCAGCTGTCTTTTCACAACCTACCCCTTTCTCAAGTACCAAGAAATATTTATCTATGGCAATCGCAATGAACAACATACTCAAGAAAACCAAACATTTCATTAAATGATATATTAATTACCTTTGAATAATTGCTTTCCAGAGCTATGAAATATTTGTCTGATGACAACACATAATTTGAAGCATTAACTTGTTTCTGAAAGATTAAGAAATAGATTAGATTCTAGTAAAAAACCTTTAAATAACGATTTGATGAGTAAGGTTTTAATCCACTCATTTTTAAACTGGCACTTGAAACACAACTGTATTTTGCTGCCTTTTTATTACTTGAAATGGTACGTACCATTGTGCTGTTAGTCATGATGGTAGTTGGGTAGTTCATTTCAACATTGTAAAGAATAATATCATCTTCTGCAGACTGATGAAGATATTCGTTATCTTTATAAACAAGATAAAAGGGCTGTTACCTTGCACAAGAAGATACTATAGAACAGATCTGTTCTATCAAAGTATTCACACCCCTGTCAATGAGTAGATTTTGAGCAAATATCTTTTGGCATCTACATATTTTTTTCTAATGATGTGAAGGCACAGCATTACCCACAAACTGTCTTCAGGGTTCTTGAGTACATTTTCAAGATTACACACTGCACACAGATCAACTAGTTAATCTTATAATTAAATGCCAGATTTTATTCTGTCATGTCTGATCAAGAATACCAGGTACAAACCTGTTAGAAGGTCAGTATCACAATGTTTTAAACAAAACATTTAAGAACTTTGCTTATAATTCCACCAGAACTTCCTCATTTGTACAGATTCTGCAGATAACAGCAGTACCATGTAACTGACACTACATAAATGATACTGCTCTTACTCACACAGGTCCTAGAAAGTGAGGGTGAGTGGCCTTCAATGAGAATGGAATTTAACCCTACCTGTGCTCAAGACCTGAGCCTTAGTTCGGTAGACAATGAGATCAGAATTTTAGTTTCACATCATTATTTTCACTGCTATGAACAGAGAAGGAATTACATACTTGGTGTAGCTTGAGAGAGAGTGAGACATTAACAGTTTAAAAGCAGCCTGAAACAGTGTATAAGGTGTTCATTTTTAGGAAATTAGATCACCCTTGGATCTTTTGAGCACGTTTCTCTGATTTGTGTAACAGCATTTGTGGTGATCTTAGGCACCCTTAGGAAGAGAGGCTCAGTTTTAACTCCTTGCTTCAGTAGAAAAGTAGACATATGGGATGCTGTAGGCATGACTATCTATGGAATCTATGGCATGGCTTTTGCGTGAGCTTTGTGACTGTCAAGAGAAAAGACAAGTCTAAGTGAGAAGGATATAAAGAGGGAAGGGAATATTAGGTTTAGGTGATATGCTGCCTACATACTTCAGACATTCAGACAGAATTCTAACAAATGGTGACCTAATTTTTAAATCATACAAGTGATGTCAACATACTTCAAATTGTTAGTTGTAAAACTTTAACTCCTGTTAGCAATGTCCTGGAAAGCTTCAGTTCAGTTCTAAAATTGTGAGTTAAAACTAACTATAAAACTAACTTGGTATAGTTTTATAACTTGCTTGAGGCAGTGCATAGATGGGAGTGGTAGTAGTGTGTGAACTAGAATGCACCCTGATCTAGCACAAGCCTTTTGATGCTGCTGCCATTCAATGATAGCAAGACTAGTGTTTCAGCCACATACAGACACATATATCACCAGCAATTAACCTCACATCTTTAACTTCTACCTTAAGGAACTTGCTTAGAAACTCAACCTTATTTTTTATGCAATGCATTGAAACTCAGGAATTTCAGCTCTTAAATGAGATAAGAACAGCTGGACTCATTGTGGAGCTACGTACTACTGAAAAAAAAGAATGAGGTCTGTAACGCAGGCTACCTCAATTATTACAAATGGTAAATGAAAAAGTGCTGTGACAAACACAAAAAAGGAGACTGTTTAAGAAATGACTGACACATTGACATATTTCTTTCACTTGCTGCAATGAATATGATAGTAAAAGAAATAAAACACTGAGGACCTCCGTAAAATTATAGCTTATATTGACTCAAACATGCCTGCTGAAACATCAAATACCTGGCATTTCTAGAATGACTGATAGAATAGTAAATTTTAACTGTAAGTTTCGAGTAGCAGATTGTTTAATTTCATAGTTAGCATTCATTCACAGTAAAGCTGGAAAGAAATTGCATTTCTGAGTCTGAACCAGTCTGGAAATAGATATTAGAAAGGCTTATGTACATTTGAGAAAAGGTTTTACCTACCTGACACCCAATATGGAAAAAATGTTTTATATTGGAAATTTCCATTCAAATAATCCTCCAGTGTAAGAGCTCGGAGACCATCATCTGTGTTGACAGCTAAGAGGAAGATAGGCAGTTTCTGTTAATGCAATGCTGTGAAAAGTGTGTGTGTGTGTGGGATGGGGGGCACAGGAAAGAAGTAATTACTAGTCCAGTATTTCCTTTTTTCAATATTTAGCACCAGGGAACAGTGAAGATAGCATAATCCTGGAGGTATGCAGAGAGTAGGCACAGCAGGAAGGAAGGTTCTTTGTCACAGTTCTGATAAGGTCCTTTAGCCTCTGAAGGACTCACCTTTAGGAATACAAAATGAGAAACCAGACAAACTAATTTATTTCACCCAGTCATTTATTCACTCAGACATATTTACTTGTAGACCCTGTAAGTCCAAGAAAAGCCTTTTCCACAAAAAAGACAAATCTTTTGTGACAAATTTTTCCAAAGCATGGGTGCCATGAACTTGTGTGGTATGTAGAGACAACTATTTTCATAGGGACCTGCACATATTCAGCAGAGTCAAACAACAGGATGTGCATACAATTCCCTACTGCAAAATTTCATAAATGCCTCATCAACTAGTGTTAGAAGATGGATATAAGGTTTGCAAATTAATCACCACCCACATATATTTCTTAGTAGCCACATGAAAAAAATAGATGAAGGTAGGCAGGTAAAAATACTGCTGAAAAGTAATGAATGAGTGAACCCAAACTTCAAGTTTTTATTTAATGCTGCAAAAGAAAATTGGCAATGACTCTGGAGAGAAGACAGGTACTCTAATATTTGATTTCTAAGCAGATCAGAGAGCTGCATAAAAATAATGCACAAAGTTGTAGCTGCTTTTTTGGCTCTTATCAAATGTTTCTTCTCAAAGCTAAACAACTTAAGATAGGGCAGATTTTAAAAACAAAATTTAAGGACAACCAATTGGTTGAGAAGAGGGTAATGTTGAAAATGCAGGCTTGCTAAGTGCATGGAAATGAAAAATTCCATTACAAAAATGTAAAAAAAGGCAAAAAAGGAAAACTGTGCAGTTCACAAGAGAAAGAGTACTCAAAACAGTTAATCCTCAAAAAGACACAGGAACATTTCTGATAAAGGCCAGTTTTTAAAGTTCAGTACCATAATAATGGCAGGTTTTAAGTCTAGGCATTCTGGATTCTATACTTTTCTGCTTTAAAATCAAGGGAACTTTTGCCATTGTCTTCAGAGGTAGTGAGGATGTCACACTACAGCCTAGTAGAGCTCTGCCACTTCCCCTGTTTGTTCCTTCAGAGCTCTCAGATGACAGCCAGATAATCAAGATGACTCGTTGCCCTCAGGTTTCATATCATGCTCCATCACTTCCTCATTACAGCTGCCCTCTCTGTTAAGATCACACTGACTTCCTGGGAAATGTTTCTTCATATTCTCTTCTATGGTACTTTGTAATGAAAATATGTTTTTTCTGCTAAGTGACTATTACTTACTGTAGAATACACATGTCAGGTTGACTGTTGACACTAGCCTTGCCTGCACTAATGCAGAAGAGAGCTGTCATGAGAAATAAAACTGAATGCCAATCCATAGGCAAAAACCTACCCGTATAAACTCAAACTCTGAGCTAGCAATATGTCCAGAAATTATCCCAAGAAGTTCAATAAGAGGTTAATTCCTCTTGCTAATATCATAACTGTATATTAGAGATCTTTGGTAAGTTAATGATAAACACAGAAGATGGCAAACTTTTAAAAAAATGCATGGAAAATAATTCCAAAGAAGAATCCATTTCTATTTAGATTGACTGCTGATTACTTACCACTAGCTTTCAGTTTAAATTTTTTAAGTGAATATGCCTATTAGCAAAAGAAATGCACTGTTAAGATCTGTTTCCATGGGTGTGTGTATAGAAAGTTTAAATTTGCAGTCCTGTTTGATACCTTAATCTGGTAAAATTTCCTGGTTCTTCACTCCACTTTTTTTTTACTAAAGGATTTTTTACTAAAAAGACAAGCAATATCACGAATGTCTCATCTCTGGTCTAATTTTCACAGCTCTAACTCGAACCTTTACTCTGTTAGTTATTTCACCCTTACATACTTAATATTATGTGATAATTTATTATGACTGCTAATGATTTTCAAAATATGTCCACTCCTATCTGAATTTCTACCAGTGCACTGCAAAAAATATGAACACAACTATTTCTTACTTGACTACTTAAAATTTTGAATGCTTGTTTCTAGGCAACAGAAGATATCTTTAAACACTTTAATTAAAAGCAGCATCTTTAATAGTTCCTATAATTGTTGCTGGTTCTTTCTTCTGTAACTAAAGGCTGGTTCAATAATGGTATTCAAAATCTCTGCTCACAGAACAGACTGTAACATGAAAAGCACTTTACATGTCTGCAGCACTATACAGACATTGATTTGGACCGCTGCTGGTAGGCTTGGTAAATTCTTTCATTGTGTTTTGTTTCTCTACGAAATAACAAAGATTAAAAAAGATGCCCAGGGACAAAACAGGAAGCAAATACCAGAGCCAGCCACAGAAATGAAAGCTTACCAAATTTCAGCTTTGCTCTTTTTCCTTCACCACCCCAATGTCTCAGTTTTAATTCTTTGTGGTCTATTTGCATTCATTTACAGGGTGCAGTTCTGTATTTCTTTGTGCGCTAAATTGGCTAATTTGCTTCACAGTGTAACTTGCTTTATATATTTCATGATCACAATTACTCACTCATGCGTTTGAGTGTATTCAGTGTACATGTATAATTGTGGTGATAAAATCCTGTAAGCACCTATTAACTGTCACTGGCTTTATGCAGACACCTTCTTCTTTACTGTTCTGTTCACTGTTGTGAGAAAGCTTAACAAACCACAGAAAACAGAACTTTCAATTATGTTAAACTCAGATTAACTTTATACACACCATTCCATCACTGTGAAATTATCAGGATTATTCTCTTTCAAAGCCTGGATGTATGTAGATGAACACAACCCTTGCTTTAAATTTCAAAGTCTTGTTGGCTTATTCAACAACATGGTCTAATGTGCATGCATGTAAATTGTGTCTACTCCTGCCAAATTAAAGCAAGCATTTGTAATAATCAGAAAGTATTCTGGTTTCTGTATTTGTTTTATATATATATATATGTTTATATGTATTTATCATATATGTAGCTCTATATGTATTTTATTTAGCAACCACTGCTACACAGCAAATAGATGATGTGTCAAAAAAGTATGGTATTATATTCTGCTTCCGGACTATAATGTCCAATCCTATCTCTGTGGGCTGATGCTGAATAGCTAAAGCACAAGTTCCTTCAATACGTGCAGGAAGCCAGCCTTCCACTTGAGGAAACCATAGCCCATTCAGCATCAGAAATTAACTCCAACGCTCCTGCTCTTGCTCCAGAACTTCTGGTCACCCTCAGCTCCACATCAGCTGAATCTGCTTTTCCCTACCTGCATTACATTCAGTCATTTTTTGTGAGGTGTGCCACTGCTTTCTCAGTGAAGGTTACTTCAAAACCACCCTTTGGAATGAGAAGAAAAGACGAAGTCTGAAGAAGTCATGCTCCAGAGTATGATCCAGCTCGTTACTGGTAGGAACGGAAACTGTACAGAAATCTAGAACATACTAGAATGAGAATGGTTTTGTTTACTACTGATTCCAACATCTCTACTGCATAAGAGTCCGGGAAAGGAAACTAACTATACACTGAGGAAGAATAATTATAATCCCTTCCAGTTATGGAAAATAAAGTTTTCAGAAAATATATTTATAAAGAAAAGCTAATAAAAATTATCTTAGATCACAGCCATCATACATCATTTCTAAGCACAGACTTGGAGAGGCAAGATTGTTATGGTGATCCCTTTAAATTAGTCCTAAACCAGAGTATTTATTCTGCCACCAGCATGTAAACAAGGACAGAAAATTAATAGAGCCTGTTTTGGCTAAGCATTTAATGATGATATAAGAACTTAAGCAACAAAGAGTTTCATCAAAGCACTAGTCAGTTTTGGAAAGAAAAGGCCCACCCAGCCCCACAGTCCTAGGAGTATTGTCACAGACCACAGCTGCACATGTGCAGCAGACTGAACCCTGTTAAGGGAATACAAACTAAAGGAGCATACTGGTTTTTGAGAACTTTTCTAGAAAAATTTTAGTATGAATTCCTATCAATTTTTATGCAGTCTAAGTACAGAATGGGTATGAATTAGTCTAATCCATCATAATATTGGGTTTTATTACTCTGTTCTACTAACCTTATAATAGCTTTCTGCCACCAGCATACAGAGCACTGTAGCTAGGTTTACACTATGGCTTAGATCTGAGCCTGAACTCATAGCTCAGACTGAACCACCAGATTCTGGTGGAAGCACACTGTCACAGTTAATGTATTGATTTTGAATTACACAGAACTTCATCAACAGCTGAGAGTCTACACTCTCTAATTGCCACTTGCCAATTTTGATAGATGGCCAAGAAGATCAGAATTTCTCTTTATTTCTAAGTCAAATATCCAGGCACACATGTCAATTACAAAGCAGCAACTAACAGCACCAGCTCCAGCTGAACTCAGTGCCAGCAACTGAATCCTTGACCAGAACCATTCTTCTTCCACGCCACAGTGATGGAAGCCACGCTTGTTTGACTTTGCATTGGAACACAGGGAGGCATTTACTGAATCAGAAAATGGATTTGGCCGGGGCGCAGCAAAGAACACCACCAGTTCCTAAGAAACAGGTTGCTCACCAGTTCCTGGCTGAGAAGCATGCCCTGTGACTAAACTGCAATGGTCTTGGTCTCAGGCATAGGTCAAATGTACAATGGGGACAGACACATTGACAAGCAAGATTCTGGATATTCATTACAAATAGCACAAGAAAAAATTAACTTGGAGCCTAAGCAATACCTTCAGTTATCTGTAACTCTGCCTGCAGTTTCACTATTGCTTTTCAACTGCAGACAGGTATTTCCTTTCTGGTTTATGCTGCAGAAAAACAGGACTGGGTACACCAGTGTACAAGTGAAAAGAACCTTTCTGAACTATTCTGCATTGGGTTATTGTAACTAGGTTATCATAGTTAGGTAAACAACACAGCACATTCCTAACTCAAAGAAATGTCAAAAAACTGTCACTAATTTCTTAGGCATAGATGGCATTCACTATATTGAGATTATCCACCTTGCTCTTCTGAACCCCACAGAAACTGTGTAATAACTGCAACTAAGTATTTAGTCCTTACTATCGTCTCCAAACAGAAAATTATATTCCAGTATAACTTCTGAGAATTTTTCATACTCCTCCATGTGTAAACCAAAACCAGCTATCACTTTTTGAGAAGTTTGAAGAACATGAAATTGCTAGAAACTTAGCAGACAAAATGAGAACTAAATATTACTTCTACTTTCAGAATTAAAGATAACATTTTTCTTTCCTGTTTTTTTTAAGCAGAAATTTAGTCGGTCTGTGCCTATACATTTAACATATGCAATTAATTTTCTTCCTAGATTGCCACATCCTTTCAGTTAAGCAGTAATAAAGGTGGAATGTACAAACAACATTCCTTCTCTATAGCTATTTCCTGTCTGTCTTCGACTTGCACAATTTGTAACTGCAAAATAAATTTGTATTTCTTTCATTTAAAACTGATCAGTAGACTACTAAGAATTCAGAAAGGTTTAGCCATTCGAACAGATAACTGCACCACTTGCAGTTCCACTTGAGAATAAGAAGCCATAATCAGATGTGTTTAGCATAATTGTGTGTCAACATAACTGTGTATTCCACAATTGTCTAAAATGCTCCTTCAAAAGCATTCTGTAAAGTAAGATAAATTCTTTATCATTAGTGGATCTAAAAGTGATGCCTGATATGACTGATTACCAAGTTGCTATTCCAAGAAACTATAGAGAGTTCTTTGTAATGGCTCAGGTACTGAAAAGGCTCAGAATAAGACCAGTGGGCTGGTATGTGATAACTTCAGAAGTGAAAAATACACTCACTCCTGCAGTATCTTCCATGATCTTTAGCAGCTTCTTCAGACTGCCAAACCAATCCTCAGTCTCCAGCCTCTTTGTTTCCTCTTTTTTTATTTATTTAAATCTCATAAAAATATTCTGCCCTGTCTTAACATGCAGACTTGGTATGAGAAGTCTGACTTAATACCATACATTTACCTAATAATAAAAGCTCAGATCTGACCATGCTTAAGCTAGCCAAAAAATCTGGCACCCTATCATTGACAGTAAAATCAAACTTGTCACTCTGAGGTGTTTACAGCACTCTTTACAGCACTGCCTCCCACCTTGATATAATCTATCCTCATATTCACATGCTGCATAACAGAATCAACCCTAACTCCTTCAGAAACCTCCACCCTTCTCTCAATGAAACAACTCAGGATAAGCATATTCCACAGAAGTATCAGGTAGGAAAGAGATTTCACCTTTCACAAAACTTGCATATTGACTACAGGACTTAAATTTCAGACTTCAGCAGATAGCTGATTTTATAACTTAGTTGTAAATGCAAAACTGATTTCTTCATCTCAGACACCCTGCCAACGTATGAACAAAGAATAATAATAGAATAAAAATCCCTTTAAATTGAAACTGTTACTGGAATAGGGTTTTTTTATTATTATTTTAATAATTTCAAAGACATTCAGTTACTCTGCTATTTTGAAAGGGCCATGTAAATACTTACATTGACCTTATTATACCTCTCAGAAAAAAAATTACCATCAAGTCAGTGTTGCCTGGGCTGTAAATTTCAAACCACACTCATTTCAAACTTTACCAGAGGACTCAGCAGAACACATTGTGTTGATTTAACTGCAGCTGGCATAATGCTACTAGAGCAAACTATGTACCCTGTTTTATACAATGCTGACTTTAATTTTAAAATGCAGTTGTAAATATGTTCACAAAAAAGTTATCATACCCAACCTACAACAACATGTTTAATTTGTAATTGGATAGAGAACTTCTGTAATTATTACATAACCGTTCAAAACCAAATACAAGTTCATGAAGCTAAAGAAAATTACTAACAGTTTGTGAATCTCCTAAACCCTAACACACAAAAAAATAACATAATATGAGGAGATCTAAGAATTATTTTTGCAATTCTGTCTAAGAACATTCTATGTCATGCACAATAAAGTTAATTCAGGTGCTTTTCACTTCAAGGAGTTCCTTGTTTCAACATCTGCTGGCATTTCAATCCTACCTTCAGGATATTTCAGCTGTCAGTACAATTCTGTAAAGTGATAAAGCCGTAACAATTCTGACAAGAAAAATGATCTGACAAACTTTTGTGAACTTTAGAAGCCATAGTAGCTAAAGATGTTGTTTTACACTACATTAGATTACAAATGCCTTACCTCTTGATGGAAGCAGTATAATACACATAAGTAATAAAGAAAGCAAAAGGCATATAACCACGCCAAATATGATTTTTAGCCGGGTCTGCAGGACAGAAACAAACAATAATTACATTTCTAATATTGCCTGAGACACACTTCTATAGCTGGTAAATAATTAAATCCTCCCACTCTCTCTAACTGCTGTAATCCATCCAAGCAACAAGCAAAAATGTCCCTGCAGTACATTTGAAAAGACTTCCCTTTCCATTTTCTTTAAAACAAATACTTTCACATCGGAGCCTGGGCTGGTGCAGTAGCTGACAGTTTAAAAACCACAGATGTAAATTTACCAAAAGCTGAAAGCAGCATACAGACCTTCATTTTCCTGCTGTATTCTAAAAGAATGTAAATTCTCTCTTCTGGGTGTTGGTCAGTGATCTAGGAGAGAAGTTTGAAAAGGCAGTGTCTGTTTTCACAGTTGGAGGCCAAACCTCTGGCAGACTTTTTTTTTTTTTTTTTTCCTACATACTTTTGAAAACTGTGCCAAATTTCGAAGGGTTTCCATAAAATTAGAAACATGCTTTTGGGGAAGTTCTTGGACCAGAAATGGACAGTGGGTGGCTGTAGGGGTGGTGATTATATACTTCCCATCAATGTGAGCTGTAACCAACATCTGCTTACATTAACTTCAGAGTTTTATGACACAACAGTTACTTGATATGTACTGTGTATTTTGGCAATCGTCATGTTCTCAGGACATAGTTGTGACCTTGTTTCTACTCTACAGAGAATGTAAAGGAAAATCCAGTAGCTTTATTGTTTATATATACTTCACATATATTTACTTTTTGAAATAATAAATGACCATGTAAGAATGCAAAACAAGAAGCAGAAATAGATACTGTTTAATGTCTTCCACATGTGAGAATTACTTTTTTTCCTCAGAAAACCATAAAACTCTACAGGCTGTGTAAGAGAACTAAAAGAAGTAAATATCTACAGGCCCACTGCAAATTCTGAAATAGTGCTTAAACCACCAATTGCATGTATTTTATTTAGCTCACTGAAATGAGGTCAACTGAAAACAGGGAAAACTCTTTGAGACCGCAGCGTCAAGTTACATAAGGGAGCCCTCAGCAGAGAGGAGAGGCTCGAAAATGGAAGTAAAAGTATGTCGTGCTCGTTAGACTGACTTCACCCAAATACTCTTACTACTGCTCTGCTTCAGAGCCGCTCCGGGGAGCGCCGGCGAAGGCGGGGTACAGGCAGGCAGCCCGCACCCTGCCCGGTGCTTCAGGCGGGTCTCCACAGCGGCCAGGGGCGCTGCCGCCGTGAGGGGATAACGGCCGGGCGCGCGGGGCGGGCGGGAGGGGAATAACGGTCGGAGGGGCACGGGCCCGCCGCCGGCCTGCGGCCGCGCGCCCCCTGGCGGCGAAAGGCGGGCTGCAGGAGGCAGCGGCAGCGCTCGCCGGCCCGCCCCGGCGCCGCCCGCTGTCCCGCAGGAGCCGGGCGCTCCCAGCAGCGCTCCGCGCTGTCGCCCCCTTTCTTCGCTGCGCGTTGCTCTGTGCCAGCACCCCCCAGCCCCCCGCTTCCAGGCTTGCTAGCACCGTTCCGGGAGGCTGGATGCTCTTTAGTGCATCTCCACACACCCTGTGACACTCAACTGCTTATGAGCAATGCCCAGGTCTCAGAAGGATGATCTCAAAAAGGAAATCCATCCCGCGCTCCCGCCGCAGAGCCAGCAGTCATTCTGTCAGATGATCAACCTGAGCATGCGACTGGGCCAGGCATTCCACGTGCTGTTATGGGGGGTGGGAGGGAGCAAAAATAAAAGGTCAGCCTTGCACCCTGCTCATCATTCGGACATTGTGCTGGGAGAAAACACGAACCAAAGACCTGTGCGGACTGCTCTGCTCCACAGCCGTGCGTTAGGCTCTGTGTTATGCATGGAAAGGCACCAGGCATGGCAGCAGCTGAAGTGAGCTACAAAACAAAGACTGCGGCCTGTAGCTCCCCAGCCATTTCACCCGGTGTCCATGCTGGAGGGGACGGCGGTGCTTGGCACCTTCCTCTGCTCGGCCTCCATCGCCTGCTGGGGGTGGCCAGGCCTGGCTGCAGCCCCAGACCTGGCTCAGCCGCCGCCTCAGCCGGTGTGGTAAATGTCAACTGCCAGAGGCAGCCATGAGCTGACAATATTCACTAGGTCTGACGTGAGAGCAGTGACTGGAAGCTGCAGGTTGGGCTCAGGCATTGTTGATTTTGCATGTGAAGTCTGCTAAATCATCTCTTCTTTCTCCCTGCCCTGGTCTTGTACCTCTCTCACATGCTAAACACCAAAAAGGGAAAAAATAAGAGTGAGGAAAGGAGTCCTGAACGGTGGTGCCTCTCTGTAGAAGACAGGCACAGGGACTATGGTTTTTCAGAGGAGGTTAACGAGGACAGAGTACCCAAATCTTAATCATCCCAGCTGGCTTCTTTGAAAAATTGAAAATGTGCTAGATGAGACAGGTTTCCTGTCACACCAAACTGTCCAGCAGAACTTGGGCTAATGTTTTACAGAGAAAAAAAAAAAAAAGAGTTCAATGTACCACCAAAGGTAGTTAAATTACCACCTTATCCTAACAGTATGGGCTGGAATTTGAACCCTAACCATTACACTTGGCGAGGCAGCAGCTGATTTGGGCAGTCTTTTGGCAATGTGCCTTACAGAACTCTTTGTGGGGGGGTGTTTTGAAAAGAGATTCAAATCAATTGTCTGAAAGAAACAGTTATATGAAACATGTCTTATTCTCCCATTAACTCAGTTCCTCTCTCTCCCCAGTTCTTGTCACAACAGTGAAGTACAAGTTATACAAGGTAAAGTTTCTGAGTAAGATTGATCCTGTTGACATAAACCAACGCAGGAAAAAAAGGCTGAGAAGGCTAAAATACATTGTTCCTGATACAGTGCATTATGAAGAGCAGAACTGAGCTCAAAACCAAGTTTCCTAACAAGATAAAACCGCAGCTATTCAAAATTTCCAAAACAGAAAAGAATTATGACAAATTATTTTTCCCCATGTAACTCATGCTTCTTATTCGTATTTCCAAACCGTTACTTATTTCCTCGCATTCTGTGGTTAATGCCATATGTGTTTTCAGTAACACAGTTCAGAGAAATCCATTGGTCATTTCTGACAACCAGAACACCACAAAATTGCAAATGCAGGTTTTGATCAGGCTAGTTTTAATTTCCAAATAGATAGCTTCCTCTAATTAATGCTTATTTAGAGAACGTCTCAAAGTAAATTATTCAAATTCACGTGATCTAAAAGACTTTGCAAAATGCCTCTATGCTGCATACTATGTATTTTTCTGATTTGGAAGTCTAATTATTTAGGCATCTGCTGTAATAAGATTCAGAAAGGTTGCAGTATTAGAAGCAAAACAAAATTTACCTGTCAGAGAATGACCTTTACAAGCTTTGTAGACCTATTGCTTCTAACACCAGAACTCCCTTCTGTGGACTGTTTATACCAGTACCAGCAAAGAAGCAAACAACAATTATTTCAACCGCCAAAGCTCTTCCTAAATTTTGCAACATCAGAATCCCATAATACAAGATTAGAAAGAAAAGCGTAAGGAAGCTAGAAAGAGGGTGAATCGGGAAAATGGACAGATCACAGAACAGAAAACATACTCAGTTTGTACAGCAACTATCTAACCAGTTACGCAACTACTCTAGGGCACTAAAGCATTTACATTCCCAGATGAGGAAACGCAGTTTTAAAGATGTAGGTTGTGCATGACATCAGACCAAAAGATAGAATAATGAAAAAGCAAGTAAAGCTGAACCAGTTCTTAAGTAGCCACACACGTAGCTAGACAAATCCCCAGTGAATAACAATTTTTCTTCTTTCCACATTTGTGAACAAATAAAAGCTCTAAGTAGAAAATACAATCAGGACTTGTCACACTCCCTGGAGGACTTTGGGTCCATAAAGGCAATAAATGTAGAAGTAACTAGCAGATAAAATACAGCAATTTAGCTTGTGTTTTACAACTTCACACTTCCTGGATGAACAATATAGGCACGTTTTACAACCCCATTCAGAGACAATCACTTGAAGTGGAGATTCATTATCCTACAGCCAGCAGGATTCATTTGAGGTTCATTACGCATTATGCTGAAGTGCGATTGTGCAAACACTCTAAGCTTTGGTGACAACATGGCTGAGTAATGCTAGGAACTGGGTGTGTAACAGCAGCACACAGATGAACTACAAGAAGCCCAAGCATGTTTGTGATATGCCCCTGTTGAACTCAACTATAAAAGAACAAAGAAATCCAGCTGCATATGCTCTTGTTGCTTCAATAAAGGGAACTATCAAAAGCTTAGATTTCAGAAAATCTAGTCAGCATGGAAAATTGATTGAAGACCCAGCAGCAACCTATGTAATGATACCATCTTTTCACCAGGGTTTTACACTTCCTTAAAAGTACTGAATAGATTACTTCAGACACTTGAAAATGCTATGTACAGTGTATTATATTACATTTATGTAATTGTAGCAACTCTTTAATACAGATATGATCTGGGTGAAGATACCCAGGCAGAGTATTTTAATAACTAGTTTTTAGTATATTTCATAGCATCTCATCAGATACTGAGCACATGAATAAAACACATCTTAAATTATAATCATGTGTGATTTATCAATCTTCAATATTTTTTAATAGTCGGATTCTCAGATCAATGTGTAAAAAGTATAAAATTAATCCTGCACTTAATGCTAAATCAGCAGATTCTAGAAGTAGCCACAAGCCACAGTATTAAGTAAAATACAATATGAGAAAGAAAAAAGAGCCACCCAAATCCAGTCCTAATGCAAAACTGAAATCAAATCTGAATTAAAAAAATGTTCATAGTATTTATAGTTCTTTTTAAAATGTAGAACAATTACAGATCCAGCCATAATAAGATTCTGTTTTGCTGGGATATATTTTTCAGCTATGTTGTAACTTAGGAACTGGGGCTACTGAAGTGTTTACATGTCCGTGCCAGTAAACATACCACATTATCCTGAATTTGCAAAGCTGACTGTTAAAACAACAAACAGACCTTCTTTCCACTCTCCAGTTTCTTGCTTGCAAATGGAGGGGTGGGGTGGGGTGCAGGATCTGTCAACGAGATAAATATGAAGACACAGTATGCTATTTTTACAGTCAGAGTACCACTATCCTTTAAATTTCCAGGGTGAAACTGTGGTATTATTATTGTCAAAATACTTACAGTGAAAGACAATAAACAGTGTCACAGAAGTTAATCATTATAGTAATTTATTGAAAAAAATTATATACCTCATTATATAAGCAGTTTAACAACCCTACGAAACTAACACACAGAAAGTTACTTGGCATTGTCCTTCTTTGACATTAAAATAATCAATTTCCAGTCAGGTTAAGGGCTTGATTTTTTGAAATGTCTTTTAATGGAAACAATTTTAGTCTGTCAAAATGTATGAGCTCATAAGAGGGGAAAAACTGAGTCACGAAAACACTGACGAAGCAACGATTCAGAGATAGCACTCAGCTAATCTGTTCTCTTTACGTGGCTCCTCTGTTGAAATGCTGTCTTCAAAAGGGGTATAGCAGGAAGAAAACCAGAAAATAATCACCACGGCACATCTCAAGATGTCTGTCCTATGTTCTGTGCTTGACAGACAGGTCATCTTAACGCAGTTTTGATAGTGTTGTCACTCCATGATGGACTGTAGTGAGTAGAGATGGGAATTTGTTCCATGGATACATGACTACAATGTATTTGGTTATCTTCTATGTCCCGGAGTACCACTGCAAATCAGAGCGCAGACAGCAGCCGTTTGACTTCATCCTTCTCCTTCCTTGTTTTTTTTTCCTCTTCAAGACAGTTTCTTCATGCCTAGGAGCTTTCACAGCATTTATGATGCAGAGCACTCTCTATGGGACACAGGAGCTTCTAAATCAGCAGTCAGAGAACAGTTGAAAAGGGCTTTTATTTTCATTCATTCATATTCAAGTCCTTAATCTTCATCACTTGAAGGACAATGAGCTGCATAATCAAAAGTAGGGAATGTGACAGGCAGTTCTCCCCATTTCTTAAAAATGTTCTTTGTTGTTTTCTTGTCTTCAAACACAACCACAAAATTTCTAATCTTTAGACAAGGTAGGTCAAGACCTCGGTGAACCATCATATTTCCCCAAGCCTGCAAGTATAAGAAAATTACTTTTCAGATAAAATAGACAGGATCATTAGACAGAAATGAATACAAACAAACAACAACATAGAAGTGTGAAAATAAGTTGTTCCTCACTTGTCCACAATCTTTACATATTATTTCCCCATTTGTCTGGTAATCGGCATGCTTATCTTGCAGTGTCTTATTTTCTCTTGTATCGTAAAGACTTCTGAAAAACAGTCAGACAGCGTGCATTAGAATACATTGGTCATTCAATGCTACATACAGACTTAAACACACAGTGACTACAATTGCTGAAGTCAGATACAAAACCTAAAAAACCCTCTCTGACCATTACGCACATTCAGGAGTTGGAGAAAATGCAAGGTCATATTTCATGCTCCTAAGTAACGTGAAATACAAGTGCACTCCATACCTCCTTTCACAGCATTTCAGGAGCTGCATTGTCCCTCACACATCTTAAAGCAGGAACAGCAGGCTCTCTGTTATAATAGGGGATAGACCTAGCTTGTTTTTTTCAGATGCCATGGAGCTGTCAAAGAAATGGTACCTGCTAGTTAGAGCTTTCTTTTTATTGCCTGTAGTTCAACGTTGCTTACTCCTTAACAGAATCATTTGTTCCTGACTATCCAGAGCTGCAGAGTATGTGCACATTCTTACATTACTTTAGGGAGCAGTTGATCTTGAGGGTTACTATTAACCTGTCCAGAGGGGCTATTCAAATTCACTGATAATGTTATGCCGACAAGACAATTTCACAATAAAAGCAGTTCAATGTTCAGGGTTGCAGTGCAA
Organism: Falco cherrug; assembly: GCF_023634085.1. NCBI lineage: Eukaryota > Metazoa > Chordata > Aves > Falconiformes > Falconidae > Falco > Falco cherrug. Next base: position 24,317,077 of record NC_073704.1, on the reverse strand, counting down.
TTTTAATTTTTTCAACATATGGGTACTAATTTCTTGCTAACTCTTCAAAAAGACTTCGCAAATTATACCAGTGATATGTCTCAAAGAAACAACTTTGGAGGGCAGTACCTTGGTAGGATGGTGTCTGTTATTTAATTAGTCAAACAGGACTGATCTATAATGTACAATATCCTTACAAATCTACTGCAATAAGCAAATACAACTCAAGTTGAATTAAAACATTTTCTTGTACTCTTAATTTCCATTACAAGTGGGAAAAGAAGTCATCTGCCATCATGGCACTGAAAAGTTAAACACAGTTTAACACAAATGTTTACCAAACTAGTTGGCATCTCTTGCAATGGAGGAGTAAGAACACTGGGAGAACTAAAAGGGGTGTGCATCATCCTCTAAATATATAAATATACATCTTCTAAATTTAAATTGTCAATGCACAGCTCATGGCCAGTATGTTGTTTGAGTCACTGGTTATAGTCAAACTCTTATCCTGGGTCTGTTACTGGTGTAAGTATTTGAGTAACTGGTGTTCATCTCTGGTTACATTTACACTGTGGAATACATACTGTATTATATAATGTGACCCAATTAATATTACTGCAGAAGCTGTATTTTTTTCCAAAGTTTTAAACTCTGGTCACCTTGAAATCAGGGGTAAGAATCAACGTTACCTTCAAACTCATTAACTGTAAATTCCATACAGATTAGGACTTGATAATATTAAACAATCTTTCTTTCCTCACAGGACCTACAGGGTTACATGCCCTGTACAGCCCTGCCGAAAAGAAAATCTGTTTCTGCCTGAAAGAGATAGAGTAGTTCATGAACACTTACTGGAAATCATTTTTCACACTGACATGATGCATTTTTTCAATAACTTGGATGTCTTCTCCAGAACATATCAGCTTGTGGCAATTTTTGCATAGGAATGTTATTAGTGAAGGATTTTTCTTGTATATTTTGCACTGATCTCTTTTTGCCTTCATTTGTTTTTCCACTATACTTTGCAACTGGAAATTCTGAATCTGGAAATAGATCGGTAAGAACACTGTAACGTTGTGGTGGAATGACAGGTTTTTTTCAGTTATTTTACTGAGTTCACTGACAACATGACTTCTAGTCAGTTTTCCCAACTTGTGTTTCCCTCCTTACCAACAGAAAAGGAGATTTTTCTAAAGGCTCAGAAAACACAGATTATTAAAACGAATACTGGCAGAAGGATTCAAGGCCATATGTAGTAACCAGTATTATTTTAAGTTTTCCTCCCCTAAGTAGATTTCAAATAGAAAGTATTTCTTACAGTACAAATCAGTCTCCTTCAAAGGGAAAGTGCAGAGTTGCAATAAATACCTTATTCAAATACTCCTCCTGTGGCATCTTCTGGACACGCTGAATGGCCTTATACATCATTTTCTCACGGAAAATATTAACATCTTCACGTTCAGCAGCTCCTGAGCCACTGGAAGCCACAAGTGCATAGGTGCTCTCATCAGCTCGAGCTCGACCACGAGCCTACAATTTGCAAGCAATACAACATAAACAGCACCATGTTCCCTTATAACACCACACAACATTTTTTTCTTAGTTTTGTAATGGAAGACATGTAGTGTTCCTTACACAGTGTCTCCATCGAGCATTTTTTTCCCCACTTAACTCAGACAGATAAAGAATCAGTGAATAACACTTACTGTTTCTGCATTATCATCAAAGATACCTGTGAAAATAGTGCTTAGGAGATCTGTGACTAGCACAATATTTTTCAAAACAGAAACTGTATTTAGTCACCAAAAAATAAGCACGCATTTAGATATTAAATATAGAAATATTTGTATTCACAAATTATGTGAGAACATGGACAAACTGGTATTCTGATATTATCTCTTTTCAGCTGTTGGTGGTACAAATGTCTTTTACATCAACCAGTCTGCTGATCATATTCTCATACCTTTTTTATTAAAAGAGCTTACTGTTGGTGTAGAGCTTTAAATGTGTGTTACGCCATTACAAACTGAGGAAAATTTTATATTGCACGCGAACTGAGGATGGCAACAGGAAATTAACCTTGCTGCAAGAGCATTTTCTCTTTTAGCATGCAAGTATTTAAAAATTATCTCAACCCCAGGTATATGATTCACCATTTGCATATTCCAGACAGAAAAAGACTGTTAAAAATAAGTTATGTATGCAGTAAACTCATACCTGCACCATAGCAATTTCATTGGTGACAAGGCCATAGCGAATAACGATGTTACACTCTTTGATGTCTAGGCCCTCCTCAGCTACAGTAGTAGCAATAAGTAAATTTACATTTCCACCTCGGAATTTATCAATAACTTCCCTTTGCTCATTCTGTAAATGGAAAAAAAATATCAGTATACTAACTTTCAGTATTAGTTTCTGTCAAGTTTCTTCTAATGAAGAGGTTGAAGGAATTATAGTCCAGTCATTTCAGAGTGGAATGCCAAATGTCAAGTGGCTTCAACAACTATATTTAAGCATCCTTAAGATCACAAACAAGGAATTCCTATTGAATATAATAGGTGTTCAGCACCTTTTTTAAGTGGGAAGGGAGCTGAAGTCAATCTTTTAAAGATAACTGAGCTTGGAACTTTGTAGCCTGTTTCATAGGCACTAGGAGTTTTAGTAATACAGTTGTTCTATTATTTTCAAATTCTTTCAGCAGTTATTCAGAGGTTCTGGATTTCTACTACTTCAGTAATTTCAGTTTAAAGTATAGACTTCAGCACTTCCAAGTCAAGTTCCAAAGCACTTAAAATTCCCCATAATAAGTGGGGACCATAATTTTGGGGAGCAATAAAAGCACAGCAATGATACACTTATAAAAATAAAGCATCCAAAACATGGACTTCTGAAGTAGCTGGGTATTTCAAATGAGCTTGAACGGAGGGACAGAAACTTCTGATTTGCTATATTCAGTTTCAAAATCAAGAGGCTATTGTTTTGTTTGTGCGATGTGGTACACATATTAAATACCAAATTTTCATAGAAAACGAGCAACTTTTTGAGGGAACAATTCCTAACTTTTTTTTGAAACTAAAAGCAGCTGAAGGAAATGGACTGTGCCCAGCAATAATCCACGCCATTTTTGTTTAAATGCTGAAATGGCAGTTTTTATGGGGAGTAAAAAGCAGAAGAGAAGAGAGGTTTTAGGATACTGAAGTACTTTGTTTTGAAAATGTTTAATTTGGAGGTATAAATCATGAGAGAGATGTTGTGTATGAAGTCAACACAACAGTACGAGACAGACTGTTGAGTGATCAATTGTGATATTTTCATTGCACATTTTGGCAAATTCTCTTTCTCTTATGCATCAGTGTGAAGTATGCATATAAATCGGTATAAGTTGATTAAGCAATTATATCAAGAAAAGACATGCATAATCAACACTGTAATTTTATTTTTCAATTCAGCAACTAAAATATAATTTGAATTACTGTTGTCCTGATAAGTATAAACTCATTTAATTATCACATTTTTGCTATTTGTATTTTGTTCACTTTTTCTTTCTATGCCTCACTACAACTTGTGCCCCTTTTGACTATATACTTCTCTAAGAAACATCTGCCTGTTACTCCTATCGCCATAGAATCCAAAACCAAAAAAGCTTGTTTGTTGTGGAAATAAAATTATTCTGACATATTCTGCACCTTATGAAGGTAAATTGTTGGCAGGTATGAAACCAGAACTCTGGGCTCCAAACTTCAGTCCGTTGTTCTAGTATTAAAACAAGCTATTTTCTCAAATCATGTACAATATTTGCATGCTGTACCTGAGTCATGGGTTTCATTTCACTGTTATGTCCAGCACCAATAAGGTAATGGGCTTTAATTCCCACTTCTTCAAATTTTGGGTTATCCTTAATCCACTGGAACAGAGCAACGGCACTTAGCCGAGTCTTTGTGAAAATAATTCCTCTAGGTTCCTTAGTCTTCGTGAACTCCTCCATTAAAGTGTTTCGCAACTGTATTAGCTTCTCATTTTCATATTCTGGCTTTCTAGCCAACTCTTTCAGCTGTTTCTTTTTTGCTTTAAAAATAGCAGATGTAAATTAAAAAAAAAAGTAACCATGTAATATAACAGCTCTAGAAAAAAACAAAGCAAAGAGCAGCTTCCTATATAATTCCCACAGCATGGCTAATTCACATCCAGTTTGAAGAGTTATGGCATGCCAATTATTTCAAGTGGGTTTACATTCATTAAAAACACACTAATCTATCAAAACAAATCACCATTAAGTTTTTAACTTTGCCCATATTTCATGGTGGGAATAAGCAAAAGAAAAAAACTGTCTACACACCCTAAGTGGTACAGTTACATGCACTGTATTAAAGAGTTAAATCACAGCTTACAGTATTTGCAGAACAGTTTTAAAATAACAGGGAAAGTCTTACAAGGAGAAACAGATTGGTATGCACTGCTCTCAGAGCTGATGTTTTTATAAGTTTAGACAAAAATTGACCTTGGGACATTCAGTGAAGTGGGAATCCTCACTAGAAACATGCAATGTGATAGACACCAGAATGGGTGCATTGTTATTGGCACTGCAGCTTTTAAAGACATTTAAATACACTCAGCAAAATGTTAAATGAATGACTCTCTTCAACAGGCTCTATTGACCATGACCAGGGAGGACTCCTCACATGCTTTATTTTTTTCATTTTTATTTTTTTTTTACAAAACTTCTAATTTTAAAAGCCTATGTCATTGACAGATGATCACGCAAATACAGTAACACTTCAAGGTGGTGGCCTTGTATGTTAAGATATTATAGTCCGATCTCATCACTCTGTGCAGATTATTGCACGGCACCTTGTCCAGTGCAATGGTAGTCAATGTATCACAAACTACTAAACCACTTAGGGGCCGGATTGAGGACCCTGGGGGGCCGTATCTGGCCCGCGGGCCGTAGTTTGAGGACCCCTGCCTTAGGCAGTGGCTTTCTGACTACAGTCACATTAGAATGTAATCAAACATATACAAATACATAAAAAATGTATATGTAGATGTAATAAACTCCCACAATTTTCCCCCCTAGTTAAACCCACACTAAGGGCTGCAGTGAGTTTATCACTCAAAGATGCACTCCACTTTTAAAAGCTGGGAAATGAAGTTACAAATTTTTTTCCATTACTCCTGGCACCTTCAGTGGTAAAAATAAAACAAATTGGAATATAATTTCTTTTTCACCATCAGGTTCTTTGAACTGCATTTACCTGTGGAAAAGAAAGCAATCTAGACAACTCATTTTGGTTTTTAGTTAGTTTAACATTTTGGTTTTCAGCAACAGCTCAACACTGAAATTCTAAATAAGGGGGCATAAAGACAGGTATGAAGAGTCATTAAAAACCACAATGACATTAACTAACCTAATCTCTTTTTCTAAAAGTTTATTTTTTTACATTTCCTGAATTTCTTAATGATGGCATTCTAAGTACAGACATGCTGCAGTAAAATCTAATTTCTTTTGCATTGCCCAGGAGCTGTAGACAATGCAAACAAATTAGTCATTGTAAAGGCAGCAAGGGAAAAAAAAAAAAAGAGGAAAAAGATTAGTGTGTCAAGGACTGAATGAATCCTAGTCCCAAGGTGAATGATATGAAAAAAAGGCAAATAACTTTGGTCTTTGCAATTTAATCCTCTGTTTAAATCTCTCACTAATCAGTCTTTACCTGAAACTTACTTAGGGTCATCACTTCCATCTCTTAGTATACAGACGAACAAACTGGTAGAAAGGGTTGGTTAAACCCCCATAATTTCATTACTTTTGTATTCCATTTGCTCAACTTTTTGCCCCTGAAGAGTGTCTACTGGAAGACACATTCTATTTATCTATCAGAGTGTCCTCAGGGACACTTCATTGGAGAAAAGCAGAGAAACTATCAGCAAAAAGAAAGTGCTGCTGGGCCAAAGCTGAAGAACTACTACATGTTGGGACATGATCACACTATGATGTTATTAACATATATTAATATTATTAACATATTCCATCCTGTATGAACTGGGACATCCAGATACTATTATAATAAACAACACAGCAATCTTGAGGATGTAATAATTAATGGGCCCACAAATCACATTAGTGCATAATCTATGGATTTCAAATATTAAATACCATAATGGATTTCAAACTTACCATGAAATAAACCTATTAGAAATTCATCTGTTTCATCCTGTTTTGATACTGCTGGTTCATCATCATCATCATCATCGCTCCTTACTGTCTTCTTACTTTTCTCCTCCTTATAGAAGTTATTTAGATGATTGTACGCATCTACCATTCGGATAGTGTCATTTATCTGGAGAGCATCATTGTATTTCTTCAAGTGCTCTGCACAGACACGCTCCTTACGTTTTTCTTCTTTTGCAGCTAAAAGTGAACAAAAGATGCAAAATTATGCCTGTATATAGAATGACCCAAAGAAATCCAAAGTTGGGATATTTTTGCTGTGCAGTTACCTTTTTTCTCTTCTCTAACCACCCACTGTTCATATGGCTGAGTTCCAAACTCAGATTTTGGATAGAGCTGGCAATAGTTTTGAATGTCTGTCATGATCTCAGTAATTCTCTCTCTAAATGGATCCTAGAAATGATTATCAAAGTAAGTAAGCATCTTCTAGCAACAAAAAAACACTGGCTAGTACCACACTGAGTAATTTTTTAAAGCATTAAACTTTAAATAATAAAAAAAAGAAGTAGTGCGTTTAGAGTTATAGAAATTAAATAGTTCAGAATATTACAAAAATTACACTGTGAAGTAACATTTTTTAGTGAATACAATGTCACTCCAATACAGACATTTCAACTATGGTTCAGAAAGTCTTTTGACAAGTTACCTCAAAAATATACTCACATAAGTAAAAATTTAGTGCTATTCGACTTTACTGATATTTTTCCATACAGAGAAAAGCAGCAGATAAAAAACACATGATCAAATTAGCACTACAGATCACCATAAATCTACAGAAAAAGAGCATTAGCCAAAAGTTTTTGATACCATACAACACACTTTTGAAGGGCAATATAACTTTTAACACTGATTTGTTTGAAAAAACATACCCTTCTTTTGTCATCTGCAATCACAGTCTTCTTATATGGTTCCTTCACCTGATTCTTCAACTGGGAGACATGCTCTTCAACAGTCATGATTCTGCATGCATCAAGGTTGGCACAGATCTGGGAAAAAACAAAACATTATTTCTTTTAACATTTAATGACTTACTCTACATGAAAACTGAATTAATGCAACAGAGCTTCTCATTTAGGTATTGGCTTTTATATAACTTTATTTTCTTTCTACAAAATTGGATACAAACACTATCAGTATAAGAAAGGCCAAGTCTTTGAAAGGCATGTGAGATAAGCTGAACAAGTTACTTTTTAGACCAGAAGTGATCCTTGCACACAGGGAAAAATTAGGTAAATCAGGGTGCAAAACAGGTATTTTGGATAGAAAAATACACCATCGATACTTTGGAAGAGTAGATTTTGGAGCACAAAACAAATGAACAAACTCCCCCAGTGAAATAGAAAAAAAAAAAGAAAATAAAAGTTAGGGATTAATTATAAAAGTAAGAGCTGGTCATGAGTAGAAAATAATTTGAAATTATCTTTCTTGGAACAAGAACAGATTGAAAAAAATTCTGTGCTACCTGCACAACTGAACTGACCTTTCCTGCTTTTGATGTCCTCCGAGAAGAAAATATGTACGTTTCTGTTCAGTAAGTTTAAAGTAATAAGCAGAAACCTTAAGATTTTTATGAGCAGAAAAAACAGGAAAGGAAGTCTAGTAGGCAACCTTTCTAACGTCTTCAGCAGTAGTTACCTATTTGAGCTTGCATATTTGGATTACATTTCTTTAGATAAAACCCCAGCACTCTATCATTAAGATTTCAGAGCTGATGAAAAAGAATTCTCTGCTTTTCCTATTGCCAGAAAGTTTTTCTCTCAAAATACCTCGCAATTGTATCTACCTCCACACAGCATAAAAGCTTCTTGCAGGCCTCAATATTCAATATCACATTCTGTTCTTGTCCTATTTGCTAGTTAGGAGTTTTCACCAGAGTATTTGGCTAAATTCTACTTTTGTATTACTAACATAAATCCACTGAATTTCAAGTAAAATAAAGTTTCTTTAAGTATAGAATTTAACCAATTATCTTCAGTCAGGTGTTTAAGCAACTACAGAATATTCCCCTCTTAACAAGCAACTCTAATTGCTGTAAAGAAAAACATTTGTTTGCTACCTGTACCTCACAAGTGGTTTCTGCTTAAGTATTCAACTTTGTTTTTCATTTTCTTGGTTCCAAACAAAAGCCCAGCTTAGTCACTCTATAAACAGAGATATAAAGTACCATGATCTCTCTAAGATTTAGGAATACACAGTAATTCTAATTAATCAATGGAAAAATAAGATTTTTATTAACTGTAAAACCTCACGCTTGTGGATTTCTTGCCTCTGATCTTGAGACTTTTTTTCAAGTGAGGCAATCTTTTTACTTTGCTTTTAGTAACCCTATTCCTCTGTGAAGTAATTTTTTTTTGTACATGGTTTTCCATTAATTTGTAGTGGGTCAATTTGCTGAATGGGTTGTGAGCTGAACAGCCATGTACACATGAAAAAAATAAATCAGATTATATATTTGGAGCCTAACACTGACTTTAAAGGTTTTACTCGAAGAAGAAAATATCCCTTTGATGGTTTGTAAGTGTGCAGGCTATTTACTTTCAGAATATGCTCTTCAGCTTTTGAGTAGGATGTTGCACCTCCTACACCAGGTGAGGCTGTAAGTCCCAGAATCTGAGGCTGTGGGATCAGTGGTTTGTTTTCTTTTGCCAGCTTCCTGTTCTTCATCTTTTCTTTTAAGTAACGTCGCATTATATTGTTGTAGACACCCTCCTTTTGAGTATGATGACACTCATCAATAATGATGAGTGAAAAATCTGGGGACAAAAAAAAAACAAAAAACAACAAATCCCTATTATTATTAATTTTCTTTCAAATGTAGAATTTGTGTGACTAAACCTTCTCACAGGTGAGGTGACTGTTGAAGAGAATGCATCAGTTTGATCCCTAATGTATTAGGAAATTTGTAGTGCTGGAGGAAGGCGTGGATGGAAGCTGTATATATTTAATGGACTTCGGAATCTTTGCTGCAGTCCTGATGTGTCAAGTAGTTTTACATTTCTCATAATGTAAAAAGTTTTTCTATTTTTGCAAAACCAGTTTGATGGTATAAAGAACATCAGAGATTTTTAATAACCAGTGGTAAGAACATACCATACTAACTCAATTCTATCTTTTATATCCACAATTGTATCTAACAAACTGCATACTGTTTGTTTATGAGAAACAGAACATGTTAGAAGCCATTCTGATATTCTAAAAAGGCCTGTCATGATCAAAACATGCTTCCATTTTATAGCAACACAGAGATTTCCTCTCTATTCCCATCCAATTAAAAGATTTATATTACTTTATGGATGCGTCACTGGAAAGACTAAACAGATGGTGGGAGCACACCAACCATCTCTTGTAGCAGAGGAAACTGATGAAGATTCAGACAGGTATTATGTGTTTTTCAGTCAGATCATATTTACATGCAACAAGTACAATATGATAAGGAAAATTAGGATTTTTTTGTTTTATATTTCTTACCAACATAGAAAACAACTCTTTAATCTATCTGCATATGCAGCCTGTGACATATATTTCAAGGTTCTGATTTGAAAGACTCATGAACATTTCTTTGTTTCTCTAACAGCAAAACTGGTTTATGGAGCTCCTATTCTTCCTGTAGCTGCCCAGTAACTATCTAATTTGACATTGTTTTCTACAAGTCAGCAGATGTTTGTGGAAATTACTATAAAGCAGATCACTGAAATGATCAGGGTTAAACTTTTTTCTTTCTTTCATTTGGACAATTTCCATGGTCTTGTTTACACATTAGTGTGCTTAAATTGTTGCATCACTACAAATGAGTTTGCAACAACTGGCAGCAGAAGTTGGAAACTAACAGAGAGCTAGAACATGCTCAGTTGGCCTTTCATCTGGAGAAAATACCACGTAACTTAATCTTTCAAGAACCTAAGAAAAGGCGGAGACTGAACAAGGGAAATTTTATTTAAAAGCTAAAGAAAAGACTACCAGTAGGAAAGCAAACTAGTGCTCCATGTCACTGGGGAAATGTGATTGTCTTTACACAAGGGGTTCAGGAAGCCAGTTTGGACCGGAGTGATGTGGTTTCAAGCCTAAATTTCTATTTATTTCTAAGTTTTCTACATATTGCAAGACTTCAGAAGCAGTGCTGGCAGTTTCTCAGTTATGTTGCCAACATGAAACTACTCCCTTTGATTTTGACCATCAACTCTGTAATGTATATTCTTATCATTACTCAGGAAGAACCTAACCCACCAGAAGAGATGTGCTTCTACTAAGAAGTGATACACAGCTTTTAGAAAGTCCAAACAGTGACTTCAGCCCTTGGTGAAGAGGCTAAACACTTGGTAAAATGCAATTAAGAGAGGGGACTTCCAGCTCTGAGGTTGGAATTCCATGTTACGTGTAATGCAAACCTCTGTGGAAACATGAAAAAACTATGAACAGATATTAGGAATAAAAGACTTCTAAGTAATTTGGAGGGTTTATATAGGTTGTGAGTTAACATAGTTATAGCCATAGAAGATGGAACTGGTTCTGTTCAGGCTTGCTTGGCTTTGGTCCAGCTGAGCTTACTAGCACAGGTGTAATAGCAAGGAAACACAGCCCTGTTTGCAGGCCCACCTCAGTTCTGGAAAAAATATAGCTCTTTATGAAGGAAACTTTGCAAGGTGTGAAAGCCATTGAAAAAAACACTTCATTACACAAGATGATTGGGACTCAGCCCAATTCTAATCAGGTCAGCAGTTCCTGTAGAAATGTTCAGGTGCCTCTATAAGGCATTCCCAAATGATTCAGTAAGCTTTAACAACTTTGGTGCAGTGGAAAGGAAATAAGTACAAGAAAATCTCTGGTGCTCTGCCTAGGTTAATAAAAAGGCAATTCTGAAGGAGGGGAGACAATTCTGAGGTACCCAAGTGACTCTGCAGGAGTTAGTTTACATCAAGCAATACTCCAGTCAGCACTACACACTGGTAAGACACACTGACCCCTCAGTTTTTTCTGCTGTCTTTGTAATACCTAGACAAGTACTCCTTTATCTCAGATCCCTTATTTTGAATATCATAGTTCTCCCCTCAGCTACATCCTACCCCATCTGAAAAAGAGTTAACTCCATGCAGGTAGAGGGAGAAGTTAACATCTCACAAAGAAGGGTCACTGCAGCCCAAATCTTGGAGCTGAAGTCATGAGCTGTTCCGTTACTTGTACATCACCGGCAGGTAACACCTTTCCTTTCTGATCCCATAAGATACTTGCCACTATTGTTCCGGGCAAACAATTTTACCTCATCTCATCTTGTATCTTTTGTTTTCTTCAACTTCCTTCATCTGATGTAGGAGACCATGATATCTGCCAAACTCAGAGAGGCAGTTATAGGTAACCATTCTCTCTGTACGTTAGCAAAATTATAAGAGTTTGAAGAATAAAACTTATATAACAGACTGGCTTTTATCTTGTGTTCCATTGTATTTCATAAACTCCCAACTACATTTGAGTTTTCATATTTTTTTTTCTCAACCTGTTTATGGCTTAATGTTGCACCAAGCTTGGAAATGGAACCAGTACAGCTGCATTTGAATGAAGTTGTGCTTGAACTAGATAAAAATAGGAAGCATAACAAATATTTAGTACAAATGAACTGTTAGAGCTTAATTTGGCTTGAAAAAATTGCATGCTCATTAACTAAGATCTGGTTTTGACTCTCAGCTTGCATTTATAAAACCAGTCTATTGAAAAAACATTAACTACTGAACGTGGCACATTTTACTCTGCAGTTTTCCAGAAAAGAGACATAATTTTAGCCCTTCTGTAAAAATTTCAAAATTAAAAGCTTGCCTGATAAGTGAACACCTTCTTCATCTTCTTCAGCTGCATTTAACAGTGAATTCTCAAGGATCTGTGCTGTACTGATGATGACATCATTCCTTCTGACAACTTCAGGAAATGAGATTTTCAGCTGAGAATCACCACTTAAACCAATAACCTGATACCAACGCTTCAGGAATGGATTAAACTCCTTTCGTAAATGCTGTTCTACCAATGGTACCTGAATAAAAGTTTCCAAAGAATTTAAACCAGAGCATACATAGGATTAAAAATACATGCCTATTTGCCCGAAATGTTGCTAGGTGAACATAAATCTTGTGCAAAATATGCCTTTTTAAAAAAGCAAAAATCCCCTTATTCACTGCAGGCTAAGATTAAAAAACCACCCACACCAAACACAAAAACCAAAACCAAGCACGAGAAGTCCCCGAACCAACCCCTCCCTTCCAACTGCTCCTGCAAAACCTTTTTGCCCAAGAACTTGGACTTAACTGTGCCTTAGAAAAAAGGAACAAACCATGCATGCTCTGGCTCTTTAACTGAGCTTATAACATGCTAACAATCTTATTTGTATTAGATGATACGGGTATCTTATTTTTTTAATAAAATTCTTAAATTTCTGTATTTTAATATTACAATAGAAGATTACATGTCCTAAATTTAACTGTAAAAATTGCAGCTATTATCAGAAAATCTGTCAGAATATTTCCTAACTACTGTAAGACTCATTAGGTGGCCTTCATTACCAAATACAAACACGGAATATGAAAAATAGTTTTATTTAAAATATGATTTCAGTTCTTTTCATTCTAACGTGAAATTGTACTTTTTTCAATAATGTATTTATTAGGGCACATCTAAATTTGCACTTCCACTAGGTAAAATAAAATCATTCATGCTTGCACCATGATGATGGTGCAGTGGAGATGACATCTAGAGTTGTAAGCCTTTAAACATAGCTACATCTGGAGGAGCTGAGAAATGTGTTCATATTCATTTTACAAGTTCTATATCAACAGTGCATGATGTTTGAAAAATACCGTTTTTTAATAAATGGACCAACATACCTTATTAACAAGTACTATAACTTTTCCAAGCTCTGATGCTCTTTTCTTCTTATCCAAGTGATCTTTGGTAATGTAAACAGCCACTCTGGTTTTACCACTGCCTGTAGGGAGACATATTATAATATTCTCCCCATTCAGTGCTGGCTTTGCAACTTCCATCTGGTAATCTCTCAGGATCATTTCTGGCTCAGGTGAAGCTCTGCTCTCCATTTCATCTTCATCTAAGACACAAAGAAATATAAGTATCAAACAGGAGCCATAAAATGTCAGAATACTGAACAAATGTCAAAGGGAAAAATACTAATTTACTGTCAGAAGCATCTTCTGAATAAATAGAAATGGGGCATATTAGCATAGGCAATGCTGCTCTGTGGACCTGTGCAACTCTGGATCAGAACTGCTTACATCCAGTCACCAACTAGGGTAGGTGGAATAAGCCACAGTATGCCTTCACCCATCGATGTTGGCATGACTATTATTACGTATGAATTCAAATGATACAGTTCAGTTGCACTGAAGGTTGTGTTCAGAGCTGCAGTATTTATAATCTAGCCAATCTTATGTGACGCTCTCCTTCATCAGTTCCGAAATTTATTTGGTTGCAAGTGAGCTACCTTTTTAAATACTTCCCAGAGGATGAAAAAAAGAATGGAGCCATAGAAAGAAAAAGAGATAGGGACCACTTAAAAAATGATGAAGGGAGTTATAAAGTATAAAGATCAAATAGATAAGAAAATTCAATTGCCCATACAAGATAGAGCTAACTGCAGAGTGCATCACACCTATTCATGGTAGATTGCGCTGCTTCCAGACTGACTCATACATAATGCAATTGAGCTGTTCACTAAAAAGCCATATACATTTGCCACCTGAAGGCCAAAACCTTCCATCTATCATATAAAATGCAATGGCACAGAGTTCAGATTTATGGCTCACAGGTGAAACACCAACTTTCAAAAGTCTTTTTAAAAGTGGAAAACGCTGTTGTATTGTTTCAGACAGAAAGAAAAGCATATCAAGTCTCTTGAGCTTACATATAATTAGGAAGTCAGAAACTATATATATTAATAATCAGAAGGATTTATTTCAGTGGAGGTTTGGGCTTGTTTTTTGACCCCTACAGGTATGTTTAAATCACCCTCCAAGCATTTAACTGTCTTCAGTGAAGGCACAAATTCATTGTACTAGACTAAAAATGAGGGGAAAAAACCCTAAAGTTTTATTTCCTGATTATATCATTAAATGAAGAATCATGAGGATTTTATTATCACTGATGCATTACACACAAAATAAGTGTATTTTTCTAGTGTCCCTGATTCCATTAAATAAAATTAAACTAACAAAAATTAATGAAGCTTGGTAAAATACTGCTGATGGAAACATCTGAATGCCATTCTTAAGTGTTTTTTGCTTGTTTTGCCTTTTAATGTGAGTGCAGTACTACTACCTGGAACACAGGGAAATTCACACCAGAGAGTACTTGCTGTTACTTATCTGACTTCTACTACTCTCTTCTGAGGAAGAACACTGTTTGCTTTCTGGTTGGCTAAATTCAATGGTTCACTCATATCGAAGCTAGCACTTTATCACCCATCTGTTTGGTTAAATTTCAGTTCCTTAACATCCTCAATTAACTGTCCAGGCCTGAAAAATATTTAACTTGGCTCTCTCCTAGCTTCCTCAGCCCCTGTTTAGAAAATGGCTAATACAGGAATCTTTTCATAGGGTACGATTCCATTAAAGAATTTTCATTGTGCACAGTATAACTTCAGGGAAGTTGTCTGCCTTTGTATAAGGCTCACAAGAAATGCTGCTCTGGGCTAAAAGAAACATGATAATTATTCTATTGTCCTACTTCCACGATTTTTCTTAAATGTAAAATGATCCTTGCACAAAAAGCTGCGACTAAATCCACATGATACTTTGCATCAAAATCTGAATCATGTTGGTGCGTTAAGATGCTATCCAAACATCTCTGTTAATACAACAGCCTTACTGCAAAATTTCAAATTATAAAATCCATAAATATCACAAAGTCCATCTGTATCGCCTTCTTTTTTTTCCTTATAGTTTCTCTCACTGAGGTTACTAGGCACGATTAAAAAGCATGGATTTTTTTTTTTTTTGCAACATTTTAACTAGTTGTTTTTAAAGCCCACATGTAAACATAACATATGGCAAGTAAACTCTGGGAAAAAAAAAAATCTATTCTGCATTCTTCACATAACTGTAGGTATTTTTTTTTTTTTTCTGCTGGACTACTGGACATAGCCAATGCCCAATTTACTTAACAGGAGATTTTTCAGGAATCTTAAATGATGAAGCCATACATATATATGTGCTGCCACATACCACCAGCCTGTACTAACTGATGCAGTATGACTGTCCACAAAACAGAGAAGTTTCTGTGCCCAGACATTTAACATGACACAGTAAGAAAAAAATACAATGTGACTGATGAGTCACTTCAGTTGATGCAGAAGTACAAAGTAAATTCTTCAGAGTTAACAACACGCAGACTAAAATCCTAGCTACAGGGTAGCAACTTATATCTCAGATACCCTGAATTTTCTGTGTATTTACAAAACACATGGATTTCAATATTTGAAAAGCTTGAAACTAATTTAAAAGCATTTATAGTAAAAACTTTGCAGGTATATCATATTTAACATTTACATTGACTTTACTGATCTAACATTAGCTTTATTAGGCAGAGCTGGCCTGAAAGGTACCCATATTGCTGTTTCTAGCCCTTGTACAAGACACAGTCCCAGCACAAATTTTATAAAGGCTAGATTCCAGAAGGTAAATAGTTCCTCTTGAATTCTGTGTAGGCAAACACAGACTGTCCACCATAATGGACAACTCCAAATTTGTTCTGCCTCAGGTCTAAGTTTAAAAAAAAGAAGGAAAAAAAGAAAAAGGGGATGTCTTTTACAACAGCAGTGTTTAATTGGGCTCAGAGTATATACATAGGAAGTTCATACCTGTCTGCAAAGTATTATGTAAATACAATCTGATATTTATTTTAAAACTTTGTTTAGAACTTGCACATATGTATAAATGTGAGATTTGCAAATGGAGGTAGTAACCTCCATTGATTAGGTTGTTTTTGAAAACAGGGCTACTCAATTACTTAGGTCCAAAGTGGACCTTCATTACTGTTCTGCAAGTACCCTGGAAATGCTTTTCCTCACCCTTTAATGCCTCTAAAGCATGTCCTGTTCCCTGTCACCCTATGCAGGGGCCAGGCACAAACTAGCTCCTCTCTGAGAACAAGAAGCACGTGTATGTGGCAGCATTATCAATACCTGCACAGGTGACTGCACTGGATGACTTCTGGAAGCCCCTTCCAGCCTATGTGATTCTACCATTCTGCGTCACTGACCATTTTGTATGATGATGATGTCTAGAGACCTATTCAGACAATCTCAGTAAATCACATCTTTTGGGGCAGGGGCTTAAGTCCAGACCCATAAAAATAGCATCGATTTTCTGACAAAATAAGAGGAAGTCTGGCATCTAAATACTGTGAACTCTTTGTTTTAGCCCATTCACAGAGTACTTACCCTCCAGGGCTTATTTTGCAATTACTAAGTAACAGAAGGGAAACTTACCTGAATCACTGGTTGTACAGCTCTGTCCCAGGTTTTCATTCAAGTTACCGAACCTTCCATCTCCTATGGAGACATCGGACTCTAAACCAAAAACACAAACAAAGGCAGTGTAGTATATTTGCTATACAAATATAAATTGCAAAAGCATACTGTTTGCTCTCTCCCAAAGTTGTTAAACTAGAGAAATGTCTGGCAGGGATAGCTGAGGTATTATTTCCTTTATTAAACTTTTTCTTAGGTAAAGAAAAAACTATGAACAATAAAATTCATTTTTTAATGGAAGAAAATATGAAGTGGAAGAGAAAAACCCAAAACATAACAGAGGTAAGGCAATGTGGGTCATGATTTTCTGTTCAGGCATCTACATTCTGTTTGCTTGAAAGCAAGGGTCCAAACATGACTGCCTGCATGATCCCCTCTAGTCATATTTTACTGTATCTTTTCAGAGGGGTGAAGAGTCAAAAGCAAGAAAAACATGTTAGTTTACTGGATATACTGCACTGCTGGCAAACTGAAGACATTCTCTCACTCCCTGTAAGCCACGTGAGTTGTATCTGTAGTAGTAGGAAATCAAAACCAGAACTATGATTTGTTTGTTTGGGGGTTTTTTATGGCTTTTTCCATGTAACACGAAAAGAGTAAATCGTGGTTCCTGTGTAAATAAAAGTAGAGGTGAATTATTCAATCTTCCAAATTATGCAAGTAAAAGCGAGACAGACAAAACCATTACACCCAATAGAAGACTTGGACACTGCCACAGAAACCTGGCAAATTTACTGTAGACATTCTAATGTTAAGCTCTCCCTCTGCTGGGCAATCAGTGTATTACGCTAACTTTTTTTCAGTCAGAAGTGTAATTTATATAGCTGTATTTTCCAAAACATAGTACTTTTAATATCTAAAGAGATACACAGCTAATCTGAAAAAAATCTGCTGCAAACAGCCTCATCCTGAATTGTCAGATTACCTGCAGCACTCTGCAGCTCAGCTCACAGTATGTTTAAGAAATCCGACAGAACAATGGCATTGACCTATGCCTTGCTTAATTAGCTAGTGAACTTGTATGCTATAAGATTTCTCTTAATTATGTCATGAACTTGTGTCCTATTAAGTTTTTCATAGTTATTTCCAGTGAATATCCCATTATGGCTCATATCCATATTGTCCCTAATAAATAATTCATATAGCAGAACAGATGCTGTGAACGAGAGTGTAGAACCGAATGGGAGTTACTGTGTCTTAGAATGGTACTCCTGAAATATACATAACAAAATTCTGGTAAATGAGGTGAATATTAAACATAGTCTGCATTCAGTGAAAATATGAAGCTTTGACTTTCCTTTATGCAAGTTTTGCTCTCCTTGAAACATGAATGAATAACAGAAACAAACCAGCTATTTCACAGAACAAGTATAATACAGACAACTGAAAAGAAGCTACCTTTGGGGTGAAGCTACCACTAGGAGTCAGGTATTTGTTTAAGTCTTTATTTTCAGTTTTTCTAACATAACCATGAGAAGTGATGCAAACATCTGTCTTGCTGTCCTACAGTTTTCATCATTTATTCCATTCAGACCTCAGAATCTGATCCAACTATGAATCACCACCATCCGTAGGAGTATTATAATGGGCAAGGGCATTAAAGACTTAAAGCACCCGAATTAAAAGCCTAGACTCCTAGAAATCAATGCAATCAACAGAAAGACACTTAAAAACATATATTCACAGCAGAAACCTGATTAATATAAAATGTCCCTATTATTACATAATAGCATACATTTATTATCACATTAAAAGACAGCATTGTCCTGAAAAAAAGAAGGCTCCACCAGTTATAATACCTGTTGAAAGACCTGCAACAAACTATGAAGCAGCATTAGTGGGAATCCCAGCTACGAAGACGACACTGCTATCTCTTGTTTTCACTCTCTAGGAATCCATGCAGGTAGGAAAGAGAGGACAAAATTAAAATTCTATGTATCTATTCCATGTGGTCTCCCATCTAAAATGACCTACTGAAAGATGTATATGCAGTAGAGAATATGCATTCACAAAGTGTTTTGTACATAATTATCTGAATTACAGTGTTCAGCACGCATTACACAATAACCTCTCAACAGAAAACGACAGTGGCAAAGTGAAATGCAAAGTCCTCATCTTGCAAATGAAAGGTGAATGGAGTGATATTCTCCTTTTTCAACTGTGGCAACTTTCTTGCATTATTTAAAAATAAAATTCAAAAAACCCCCAACAACAGTAAGCCTTTCCAAAACAATGAAAGCAAACAAATCTATATTCTAACAGCTGTTTTCACCACTTTTACTAGTCTTCCCTTACAGTGCTACTTGCACATTGTAACACATCATATTCCACAGAAAGATTTTCAGTCACTTTGCACTAATTAATAATGGCATGCAATGGAAAAAGAAAAGGATCTATGCAATATTAACGAAAAAAGCCTTCCCCTCCTGGCCTGTGCTACATTATATCATAGAATAAGTTTCAAACATCAGAAAATATAAATGAAGGACCAAAATATAAACAGGCTATTAAACTGGTCCTACTTTCAAATTAATGGGCAGTTTTTATAAACTGAAGTTTTAAGGGACATTTTGTGAGAAATTATTAAAATCTTCAGTTAATTACAGTGTAATTATTTGTTCCAATCAACCTTTTTTTATGAAACAGTCCTTGAAAAACAGAGCTGCTATTTATTTAAATTGTTGTTTATACAGGTAACTGTAGCCTTAACCCAAGTGTTTTACTTCTGACCTTGACTCACTGCTTTTGTGTTGTTTTTTGTGTGTGCATTTTACTATCTGTGGTTTTGCATATACAATTTCTCTCTACCTTTCTCTTAGGTCAAATGATCTATTTCTACTTTCTCTTATGACCCTGTTGCCCTCATACCTTCTGGCTCCATCTCAGCTACTCCCACAAAAGGGTCAGATGAGGCTTTACATACAACGCAAATTTCAGTAATTTCAAGTGACTTGATAAAAGCTTCTTTCTTCTTGAAATCTGTCCTTCTCAATACATGAGAATACGTACATGAGGAATGGTGGCAGTGTACTGCAAAACTGGCAACACTTGACAGCATCAAATTGCAAATTAGGTGGGTTCCCAGCCTACTTGGAAGTAGAATCTGGACTCCAGTTGTATTTTCAGCTGCTTGGTCTATAAATACAGTCTTACGAGACCATGAGAAAGGGTGGAAATGGAAAAAGACTTGATTGAGTACAGTTAAGTCTGTACGTACAAGTCCATAGAGATCAAAGCTTATTGCACTTCAAGAGAGCTGAATGTGAGCCAGTTCCCCTACAGCCATATTCATACAGCACTGTCTCCTGGCAGCCCTTGCTACGTTGCATCTACACTGCTTGTTTTAGTTCCAGCTTGGAAGTGCATGTTTACAGTGAATGTCAATTGTCCCCACTTTGGCTCGTATCACAGAGCTGGTTCTGATCCGAAGAAATGAGCTCCTGTCAGCTGAAACCAAAAGAGATGTGCTCCAGCCACTTGCAGGCACACAGTCCACATCAGATTGAAGTCAATCTGAACCAAACTGCCAGAACTCGTGTAGTATGTACACCCTCACCACCATTTCACTGAACAGGTCCACCCAACTGCACAAACTGCTAAGACCCACTGCCTATTAATTTCAGTATAGTTCAGTGCTGAGGAGACCATAGTTTTCAGGCTAGAATTAGCTTGTGCCAGGCTAGTTAATAGATCTAGTTATCTGTAACCCTCAACTTGACAAGAGTCAGGTAAAAGACCAGGCTAACAGATCAGCAATGAAAATCAGTGAGGCTACAATTAAGAGCCTTAGCCTTGTCCTGAACGGATCCTAAGTAAGAATGAGGATAACTCAGTCTGGTCCATTCTGAATCATCATCAAATATTTGGCACCTCTTCTTCATACAAACAAATTATGTTCTAATCCAGGAAAACCAAGTTGATGTTTTTGCTGTAGTTAATAGTTCACTACTTGCTACAAAACACTGTGATATGCTGTTAATACCATGCTAAATGAGAAATAGTCTACTACTGCTGCACACTGAAAGGCTACAGTTTCCAGAGCCAATTTTTTTTTATTTATTTATTCATGTTTGATAAAAAAAAAGAGCAGCCTTAGCTATCTTACTCCTTTGGCTGAGTAAGCCCACTAAAATAATTTCAGGCAGAATTTATCTCAGTTGTAACTATTGTTTGAGCTACATCTGAACTTGTAACACATATGAATGGTTCCTTAACCATGTAGCATATGTCTGAATCATTGGTTCCCAGCTATGTCTGGGAACTGTTGCTGGTAATTGCTGTTGCTTATAATCAACTCCCAAGGCATGTTTGTAAGTGGATCCATACGAACAACAGGCCACAATTTCAAAAAAATTGTACTAAAAAAATGTACTTCTGAGCATGTGATGTGACAAAGGTTTGATGCTCTGTAAATATAAACCTTTAAAGTAAACAAAAAAATTACTTCTTGGACAGAACTAAATGACTTACCAAAACCAAAAATGTGTTCCAATATAGAATTACCAGTCTTCTAGAAAGAAGTACTTAATACAGCTGCAGTTACAGTGATACAGAAACATTCCTCTTGATTTAAACTTTGTCAACACTGTGAGGAGTTGTCAATGTAAACCTGATGTTTTCATTGGATAGTATAAACCCACCATGAGCAGGTTGGAAGGAAAGTACTCAATAATATTAATATTTTTAATAAACAATATTAAATATGTTTGAAAAGGACTCATTTCTTCACACAGTACAATATATGTACAAAAAAAACCAAAACAAAAAAGGTGCTATTTTAGAAGAAAGGAAGATCATTAATGTAGCTCAGTTATAAGAAAACCAAGTAGCCCATGGTAGATAAAACATCAGCACTAAAACCAGGATAGAAAAAAATGTCTAAGTGAAGGCTGCACATAGTGTGCTACAGATTTTTTGGCCATGTCCTCCTAAGCCATTCTGTACTGTGCTAGCAAACTGGTTTCTGAACCAGCTCTTACCTACCTTTCAGATTAATTGCTTCAAGTATGACAACATACTCTTGTCCTAAACAACTGTTTGAACTGAACATATTTGTAGATCTGACCCTTAAAATTGCTACTGCTGTAATTCATAGGAAGAAACAGAATTTACTGCTT
Organism: Falco cherrug; assembly: GCF_023634085.1. Lineage (NCBI taxonomy): Eukaryota > Metazoa > Chordata > Aves > Falconiformes > Falconidae > Falco > Falco cherrug. Next base: position 24,295,233 of record NC_073704.1, on the reverse strand, counting down.
CCAGAAAATTAGGATTTACTTTTTCCATTTATTCCTGTCACCCCAACAGTACCATATGTTCCTGGACTTTTGAGCAAGATGGGAGCTAATGCACCAAGAACCTTCTTACTGCAGTTACTAAAGCTTCTCAGTTATTGCAGTTACTAAAGTTTAACTGTTACCAGCACAAAGTAACAGTTAGTGGACATACCTGAAACTACAGAATCCTTTCCAATGGATGTTTCCAATACACAGTTCTCACTGCTGAAACTATCATTCGTATTTTCTTGCTGTTTCAGATTCTCCATTTCAGCATATCCTGGTTGGCTTTTAATTTCCATTTCTTCATTTGTACTGCTTTTCATCTCATTTTGTCTATTCTCTCTTCCTAAAAACCAAATAGAAATTCTAAGGCACTATAAAACATTCAATTTCTTTTAGTGTGGAGCAAAGAAAACATAGAACTAACCTGTATCCATCATGCACATAATGACATAACATATGGTCTTGACTTAAACATTACAGTTTGGAATTTTGACATTTTTATAAATATTTATTAAGGAAGTTGTTGGTCATAAATCTCACATATTTGTGGCCACTGTAAAGATCTGAAAATGGAACTTGTGGACTGGACCACATTTCCTACCTTCTCAGTTCCATTAGTCCTGTAAGCTCATAGATAGATGTACCTTACAGCAGGACTTCAAAACTTGCCCATAAAACAGAAAAGCTAAGAGAGCTTTTAGAAAATATTTTTCCTTCTTCCACTTCTTTGTCTTACTTCAAATAGGAAAATAATTTCCCTTTGACTTCTCCATTCTTTTTTTTTTTTTTACTCATGCAGAACTATGCATGCCCCAAAGGCAAAAAAATGCTGTTCAATAAATTATAAACATTTTTTACAAAAGCTGCGTAAGACTGCATTTCAGGGTTTTCCATATTCGGAACTCAGTTACTCTGCAATTAGAAATTAAATTTTAAAAAACTGTTAGATTTATTTTTAAAAAAAATAATTATAAAGTTCACAATTTCTATGTGTAGGTGTCTGATAATAACATATTTTACTGTAACAAATCATTGAGGATCAACCTGGAGTGACAAAATGTAGCACCACCATTCTCCTTCCAAGATACCCAGTGAACGTGTTCTTAGTGTTTTCCGTCTATGACCTTGTATCAGTGGATGCTACAAACACTTTACATATCTACACATGTACAGGACTATGTACATGGAAGATTTCTTATCCTCTGCTAAAAGCCAGACAGTTTATGCTTTACATACACAGTTTCTTCTAGGGCCTACATTACCCAAGATTACTGAGAACCTGTGGAATAAATGCATTCATTCAGTATTGCATCAAACAACTGAATTAAACGTAAGATTTACGCTATATGGTCTGCACTATACTGAAAATTCAAAAATGCAAAGTTTGAAAGCACTGGAAAAAAAATTTAAAATAATGTTAATAATTTGTATAATTGCTAAATATTATTGTTTACCTTACTGATAGCAAATTAATGAAGACAAGAATTTAAGCCTGACAAGGCTGCAACACAAAACTAAAATTAAGATGGCAGTAACCGCTGAGCTATTCCCAGCATGCAACTTTCACTCAGAACTATCTTCTGAAGCTCTGACCTGGTTGGTCTTGTCCTGCAGACTGGAACACGCAATCACCTTTGAACTGCATGCTCAAATATGGCAGCTGCTTATCTGTCTGGCAGAAGACAGGTTGATTCCTGTCCTTGTCTGGAAGGGACATCTTCATGCACCTCTTATCAAAATCTTAAGGCATTGTCCCATATGCAGCAACTAAAAGTACAGAGACATAGTTCTAATAAGCTCCTCAAGTGAGAAGGCTGAAGCTGCTAAATGGGAAATCTGTTTAAAAACTTTATAAAGTTTATAAAACTTTATAAAATCTTACAAAACATATGTGGAGCCTGGTAAAAAATGCAGGATAGGTTATTTGGGGCTGCTTCCTTTTTATTATTTTAGAATCCAGGGGAGCACTGGGATAATTTTACAGTATTATAATCATTGTACAGGCATAAAAAGTATTGCCAAAAACCTGTAACACATTTAGTTTCATTTCTGTAAGTAATCTCTTTACTAGTTTGTTATTTATAGTAAATTTTATACAATATTTTGAGACTTATGAATGTCTTATCCCCAAGAAGACATACTAGAGCGTACTTTAAAATGCTGCATATACATGTAAACCATTCTATAAAGGAAACACTAATCCCTGTGTTGAAGAAGAAATCCAGAAAAGGTTTGTTTTGTATGTTCAAATTAATCTTCATAATATTTTTTATGAATTATTATAAAAACACCATATTGAAAAACAATGGGTTACAGAAGGTAAGGATTCAGTTTAACTACAACTACATACACATTATCGTAATTCTGGTATTGCTTAATAAGGATTTTTAGTGTTTAAGAATCTATCGAATAAGCTGTTAAATAACTTGATTTTGAAATCCCTAGACAAGTGAAAACATTAGTCTCGTCACAGTGAAATAAATACAGTGAGAACCCTGCATTGTTTCCTAGGTAACGGTACAAAAAACCAGAGGTATTAAACCCCCCATATTAATACTAGTTAAGTACCATGATTACCTCCTGTATTTCCGCTTAAATCATCTGCAAGGTCTCCATGTTGGGTTTCACGCAGAGCAACCAAAAAAGGTGAGAACCAATCTTTCTTCTGCACTATTCTGCTCAGTAGCTCCCTTGCACCATCTCTGTTCCCACGATTGTCAGTAACAGTCTGGATCTGGTGAAAATAAAAAACCCAAAACAATCCTGAGACAGACTTTGGGAGTAGTTCAGGAAAGTCAGTAAGAATAGTATAGGTACAAAAGTATTTCCCTATCATCATTAAAACATACTTAAAAATAGAGAGTGGGCCTGCCACTCATCAGAAGCGATTCACTGCAGTTTTGTCCAACCTCTTGTTTATCCCATATAGGTTTGGGCAGGACATATAAAACTTATGAGACCTGAAATTTAATTGCAGAGAGGTTGGTAGTACAGGATAATGGCTATAATAATAACCACTATATAATAATAATAATTATTATCATGGAATAATAATTGGTGTTCACACTGGTTTAGGGAATAGCCAACCTTGATTAAGACGTGATGTCATACTGTTTACCAGAGCTCAGACTTAATCTGTAACATGACCTCATACATATAAAATGGAACACTTCCCTTAAACTCTGTTTTCACCATCTCCATTACCACTTAAAAGGTACAACAGCTAAGCCTAAGCCTCTACATAGTGGCTGCTGCCCTCAAAGAAGCTATGGAAATGTGTTGCAAGGCTGTCACAAGCAGAACTTGACATGTGACCACATGAGGAACAAAATGACCACCCCAAAAGCAAAGCAGCTAGAGTTTTCAGTCCTCAAGTGCAATTTTTTTGAGGCTCAAGAATGACCCATCCTGACACACAAGAAAATGGGCAGGCATAGCAGTGGGAACCCCTGACTGCGACTGAACGCTGAAAGGAAATACATGGGAAGTGGAAGTAGGGAGAGGTAAACAAAACGGAATATAGAAGCACATTAACCTAGGCACTGCTGGAGTTGAAACAAGATTGTGACGGTAGTGAAGGGCTTAATACACATACCAGCAGCAAAAAGATGGCCTATGGGAACATATAGACCCCTTAGCAGGGAATGGAGCCCGTAACCTCCTAAAAGGACCCTGCCTCTGCCTGCTGCGTTACCCTCCGTTAGGGTGCAGCCAGCCCCTACCTGACAGTCACCAGACAAAATTATGTACATAACTGTCATTTAAGTGAGATGGAGCATTAAACTACCTAAAAAGGGGATGCCAGAGCTCAGAGTGAAACTATGATGTAGTTCCACCCTTTGTTTGCCAGTTTCCCCCTTACTGCTATGGCAAGTATTATTTAATTTCTTCTTCTAACACTGTTTCAGGGTATCCATTTTTTTGCATTCCAAATAAATTTCACACCAGTCCAAGCAAGTAATTCTTACCCAAGTGGAGTAAACACTAGTACATGTTTTCATTAAAGGTTAACACTTGCTCTTTCTTGTCACACTGTAATTTCTGCTCAGCATCATTGTCTAGTACAATACATCTTAGTGAACCTATGGCAAAAAAGGGGGTGAAGGTCTTGCTTTATTTTAATTCAAGTATTCTCTAGGACTTTATAAGTCATTACTATTTCCTGGTATGGATCAGGGGCCAGAAGACAATGACTTTCTGAGCCCAAGGTCTGTGGTGAAATGATAAGTGACAGTAAAGCCAGCTGTATTCTTTCCACTTAGACATGAGCTTAGTCTAACCCTCTGTTTATGGCATTTTTCTTTCCCCGGTTCTTAGCTGGCATCCCACCTGCTGGCCCATTAGCAACAGTCTTCATAGGCCTACTGGGAGCACCACTGCCCTTTTCCCCCAAGTTTTGAGTACGCCCCTTTATTTTTAGCACTTGCAAGACCATTTCTAGTTGTGGCTTACTATCTGCCCCACAGCTCCGGGGGGTGTCCAGTGTCTGTGACACTGCCTGGGGCTCGGCCTAGCCAGAGGGCCACTTACCCGATCCAGGTCCTCATCCTGGAAGATGCCCTTCTGCAGGCACTTCTCGGCCACCTGCATGGTCTGCATTCTATCCACCAGCGTGCCGTGGAGCAGCTGCACCAAGTGCACGCAGAGGTCGTGGTCGGCCTCCTCGGCCGGCGACGGCAGGTGGCTGAGGCTGGGGTTCACGTAGCAGGCGGCCAGGCTGCAGCCGCCGTGCTCCAGCGCCTGCAGGAACTCGTGAAACCAGCCGCAACCGCGGGGGCCCCGCTCCACGGCCCGCAGCAGCTCCTCCGCCCCCGCCACCTCGCCCCGCTGCAGCGCGGCCGCCCGCACCTTCTCCCTCTCCTCCGCGCTCAGCGAGGGCAGCTGGTCCAGCACCGGCTGCACCCGGATGAACTGCTTCAGCCGCGGCCTGAAGCAGGAGATGAGGTAGAGGAACCGCTCGTCCCGGGACTCCCCTGCCATGGCCGCGCTGGCGGCGCCGGGCCTCCGGGCCGCGCCCGCTGCCTCTGGAGGCGGGTGGTGGGCGCGGGGGGCTGCGGGGGCGGCCGAGGCAGCCCAGCCGCCGCGGCGCCGGGGGGCTCTGGAGGGGGGTGGGGGTCCGGCTGGGTGTCAGCGAGGAGCGCGTCCTCCGCTCCGGGGTCCTTCACGCAGCCGCCACCGGGGCCGGCCCCGCTTTATCCCGGGCCCAGCGCCGCTTTCGGTTTCGTTTGCGAGTTCGGTGCGTAACGGCGCGGCCCGCCGGGGCGGGGCAGCACTGGGGGGGGGGGGGGCGGGGGGCCGCATCCGGCACCTCGAGGCGGGGTGCGACGCGGCGTTAGTCCTGAATGCTTGAAAGGAAACCTGTAACAAGAACAATGAGTTTAAAAACCCAAACGTAAACCGAAGCGTACCCGTCCGTGTCCAGCTCACGGGTGTCTCGGGCCGGTCACTGCTGCGTCAGGGTTTCCTGCCTGGGGGCTTCCCAGGCGGGCAGCGATGGCACTTCGGTGCGGCACCCCGGGCGGCCGGGGCGGGCCGACACTCGCAGGGTAAACCTTTTTGCAGAACACAGACCCACAAAAGGCCATCAGGGAAGTAAAGCTGATTTGCATGTTGTAATGGTTTGCTTTGGGCATGTCTTAAAGGTGGATTTTTTTTGCTTTTTCTTTCTTTTTTTTTTTTTTTTTTTTTTTTTAGTTTGAAGAATTGCACCTTGCATACAGAGGAAGAGGCTATGATGCGTGATAAACTTCCAAGGGGAATTGTATAAGCTGAGATTGTTGGAACAGTCTATCCCTGAGATGCGGTTTCACCCATACGGTGCATGTCACCGAGCCTCAGAAGGTTTTAGGGAACCTCAGTGTGATTCTGGTGATCCTTGACTCAATTTCATGTTTTGTAGGAAAATGATAGGAGCAAATAGGATCTGGATTAATGTGTTCAGTTTTGGTCCTGAACAGTTCAAGAGAGTGAAAAACTGGAGAGGGGCCAGCAGAGGGCCAGCACGATGGTTACAGGATTGGAGAGTATGGCACATATTTGAAGGAGCTGGGTTTATTCAGCCTGAAGAAAAGAAGGCTCAGGGGAGAGCCAGCCAGTTTTCCAGCTCCCAAAAGTTGGATCCCTCTTCACAGGGGTACACAGGACAAGGAACAATTTTTTCAGGGGAAATTATGTCCAAGTATAAGAAAAAATACGCTCCACTGTAAAAACAATCAGACACTGGAATATATTGCCCAGAGCAGTAGTGGAGGTTTTTCTCAGTATTCAAGTCTTGGCTTGACAGGGCCCTTGATTTAATGCCTTGCTCTTAAAGAGAACCAGGTATCTCCAGAGATCCTTTCCCAGCCTGAAATTTCCTTTAATTCAAATCACACCCTCAGCTCCTTGTCATGCTGAGATATGCTACAGCATTCTGCTTTCAGTGGAGCTTCCTTCATTTGGAGGCTTCTTCTGTAGAAGAATTTAATTTGTTTTACTTTCATTTCATTGTTGTACTTTCTGCTTATTTCAGGTTTCACTTTTATTTCATTACTTTATTACTGCTTTATGCAAGTTTCCTTTCAAAGATCTGACTGCTTTTTTCCCCTCCTACTTTTCCTTTTGTCTTCAGTACATCATTTGGATGACACATCGGTCTTTCCTGTAAGGCCTCGGGAGCTTGCAGGAGTTCCTCGGGTGCGGTGCATGTGTAGGCAGCTTTATGTTTGCTTGGTTTCCAGTGGTAGTAAATCAGGCCCAGTGTGTTCATACTAAACAATCCTTTACAGGTTCAAAGACTTTGCAGACATTAAAAGGACACTTGTCACTCATGGAGGGGGTACAAAACCCACTGCTTGGTTATTCTAGCTACTTCTAGGTTGCACATGATTGCTGAGCGCCTCCTCTACCCACCGATGACACAAATATTCTGGCTTTCCTGTTACAGATCTGCTAATAAGTTAGAATTAATTGACTTTATTTTATTTTATAAAATCATTTGGAATAAGAAATATATTTTAATGAAACTTGTAGTTGCACAGCAAAAGCTGCTATGAAATCCTTTGTACAGCCCTGTACCAAGGCCAGAAGAATGGGCTAGAATCATTGTTTAAAACTTAGGTAACAAATCTGGGATTTTACAGATCTCTTTGTATTTGACTAGTCTTCTGTATGTAGAAAGCGTATTGAAATGTCAGTATATAGAATTAATGGGAACTGGGGAGAGTCGACTGGAACAACTTGTAGTTACCTGCTAAGAAACCGTGAACTTTAGTAAAAGGTAATTTTGGCAGGGGGAGATCGCGACTACTGACTCATATGCCGCCTACCCAAATCGTACCCCGGACCCATTTCTGGACCTTTCTAACCTTTACTGCACAGAATCGGATATGGGAGGAGAGTATGTTAATGATTTTTGGGAAATACTATGAATATGCATGAATACTTAATGAATACGCACGAATAAGTTCTATATATGGTGTATGACTTTGAAACTTGGTGTGCGTTGATCGTGAGAGGACTCGCTCACGCACCCGGCCGTTAATGAAGAAGTGTCTGCTTATCTGCATCACACTGGTGTTGGTAAGTTCCTCATTCCGAGATTTCGGTGACACTCCCGCTCTCCTCCAGCTAGGTACTTACACCCCTTGCAAAACGAGTGACTTTCAAACCCCTCTGTTCCACGCGTGACTCCAGTAAAGCGACGGGATTCACAGGCCGGGGCGGGGCAGACGCACGGGCCCTCCCACGGGGGCGGCCGCGCCGCGGGGCTGCCCGGTGCCGCCTCCCCGCCCCGCTCGGGAGCAGCGCGCGCCTACAGCTCATCGGGGCGGCTCAGCCGCACTCGGCGCGGGTGTCGCAGCGCCCGCAGGGGTGACGCGTCGGGTCACCGGTACCACGGGGCAGCGGCCGCCGCTGGCGGGGCCCGAGGCCACGGGAGCGCCTGAGGCAGCGCCTGAGGCAGCGCCTGAGGCAGCGCAGCGGCCCCGCCCCCGCCCGGGGTTCGGCGGGCCAATGGCGGGACGGGGCGGCCCGCGCGCTGACGGCGCCGGGGCGGGGCTCGTCGCGGCTCTCCGCGCCCGCTGGGGGGCGCTGCGGCCGCCCCTGTGTGCCGCGCACAAGGTGCGCCTTCCCGGGGCCCGCGGCGCCCGGCGCCCTCACCCGCCGGAGCGGTGAGGCGGGGGTGCCCGGGGGCGGGCGGTCGCAGGGCTGGAGCCGGTGGGTGGCGCAGGCGCCGTGCGCTGGGCGCAGCCCACCCGAAGGAGCCGTGAGCCGCTGCCCTCCGGGCTGCCCGGAGCGCGGATCACGGCTCGGGGGCGGCCGTGGCCGCTTGCAGGCGGGGCTGCATCGTGCGTGGTGCTGCTTGTGCCCGGTGGCGCCGCTGCGGCGGGAAGAGGAAAGATTGTAGGAATCGGATGCTGTTCGCATTCCGCGCCCTTGAGCAAAAGGCAGGGTGTTCAGGGGCTTTTGGTTGCTGCGTAAGAGATGAAAATATTTTGCTAAATTGTTAAGCTCCCTGATGCAAATACAGGCATTACAGAGGCTTTTTGCTGAGGTCTCATGGCACTGATGTTCAGCAGCTTCCCTACTGCTTGAGCGTACCCAACCTCTGCGTGCTTCTGCTCTGTCACTGTTTGTTACAATTAAGTATTTAAATATTGACACTGTGTTTGAGGATCCCTTGCATGCTCCTTTGAAATTGCCTCACCATGCTGTAGCTGAAAATTATCCCTGTTGTGAAACTGGCGCAGGTGATGCTGGTGGCAGTCGGGGCTTGTTGGGCTTCGCTTGTTTCAGGACTGCAGACCTGAGACTGCGGTGCCACCGGGACTGTGGCTGGGATGTCACCGGATCAGTGGTTGGGATGTCACTGGGATCTGTGCTCTACAGGAGCCCTTCGCCGCTGTGTAAAGGAGTAATGCTGGCAACTTGGAACAAAAACCACACTTCTCTCTTTTTTTTTGCAAAGACTTTCTGATCTAACTACTTCAGTGTAACATTTATTGTTCCAAGGCCATGGGTTGCCTTTTCTGTCACTTCTTGGTTGCTGTAAGCGGGTTGTTCCGCTCAGGTGGTTGTATGGCTTGGCAAGCCTTGCATTATTGTAACTGGAAAACTTCAACTCTGTGATTGTATTTTATTTTTCTTAGTCACTTAAATGCTTGGGTAAAACAACCCATGTTTAAATATAGGTAAATTGAGCTTTACTTTGCTGTTATAAGTGAAGGCACAGTAAAATATATAACCCGCTTGTAAAATTGTAGTTCTCAGATAGTCAAAGTCACTTCAAATTGTAGGTGGCCCAGCCTGAAGAAGGGAGCTCCTGCCACCAGTTGTGGTACCTGCATAAAAAGGAAATACTTGGAAATCCTGGCATAAATAAATGACTGAATAAACAGTTTAACACTGAAAATGAAAGACTGAACCAATAGCAAATGCAGGGAAAATTAGATGATTAGAGCTTAATGTTGAGAACTACATTAAAAAAAAAATGATCAAGGGTATCTGAAGTAATGACTACAGTGTCCTGCAGGCACTGTCACTAATGCCCATAAGGTATCTGTTTAAGAGTAAAACCACCTCTACCCCCACACTCCCAAAGCAAAACTAAATCTAGCACTATAATAGTAACTTTTTTCTTTTTTTTTTTTTTGGTCTTAGTTTCCTTGGTAGTGCAGTTAAAGGCATGTGGAACTGTTTCTGGAGTTGTGCTATTCTGTTTTGTCACCAAATGTTATCGAAACTCCTTTAAATGGAGGAAATCTAGAAATAAATCCAGTTGTAGGATTGAGTCTGAAATTGATTTATTTTTTTGAATATACAGTTCAACAGGTATTTCTTAATCATGCATAAGGTACATTTTCTTTGTAAAATTGAAGTACTACATGCTATCAAGGTGAAGATACTGATATATTTTCCTTTTTTCTTTTTTTTTCTCCCAACATATTGCAGTTATAGATGCCTGGGATTCCAGTGACAGTGGGACAGGCAGTGCCAGGAGCAGTACCAAATATGCCTGATGGTGCATGCTGTGGGTGTTCTGTGTATGCTGGTACTTACTCCGTTGCTGCTGACCCGGTGTTGACTTCAGTGCTGTTGTGGGATGGGTATATATGAACAATATAACTATATAATCAGCTGTGAACAACCCTAGTAGTTTCTTTTCATGCCCCCCCAGCCCCGCCCCCCCCCCCCCCCCCCCCCCCAGTAGAAGTACCTTAACATAATGTTCCCAGTGATAAATCATTTTTCTTCAGGTAAAATGTAGTTTTCAACTGTAATTGTAATTATAGCTGACAGCAGGGTTTACAGTACTACAGACTTGATAGATGTGCTGCTGTTTAATAAGATATAATTAACCAAAATATGTTGGCAGTTCACAGTCAGATTCTCACTGCCATTTCGAAATAATAGTTCTTCTTTAGGTTCACTGTACCTTAAAAGCCAGTTGTGAAACTTTGGAGACTGGGATTTTGATTAACTTTGTTCTGTACCGCATATGGAACTTGGACAGGAAAGTATAATGCAGACTGAAGACTGGAGTCTTCAGAATGGTTGATGCATGGTTTGCAAGGTATTTCTTCTGGCACGAGGCCCTAAATCTGACATTTACGTTCTTTAAGATCATAGAATTTAGAGTGGAGGGCAGGCTTATAAATGTTGTGAGACTAAACTTATTTTTTTGTAGATATGTATGGGATGCAACATGGTCTTTTTGAAAAAGGAAGTATTAAGTACTGTAGATATTTTTATAATGTTGTTAATGGATAGTGATGGGAGCTTTTGTATTCCAAGAGTCTGCATTAGCATTCATATGATTTACAGACAGGAATATGAACACTGCAATTTCATGTGTAGGAGTAATAGTCAGGGAATTCAGTAGTTCAGTATGGGGAAAAAGACCAATGGAAGGTGGCAAGGCTTCACAGAGGTCCTGTGTGCAGCTCCATGGGCTACTAGACGGTTCTGTCTCTGTGGAGCTGACATGCGCTTTCCAAGAACGTGGGTTTGCAGAAGCAATGTATTGGAAGATCTCCAGTGACAGGTAAGCAACTGTCTTTTTTTAGATGAGGGGCTTCTTTTTTTCTCTTTGTGTTTTAAATTGTATAGGCTGTGGACCGCAGTGCTGCTCTCTCGGCTTCATATCTCCGCACCAGGTGAGGAACAGGAGGAGATTTGATGGACAAAGGGAAAAGCATCTATTAATTATTTCAAAGTGGAAATGCTGACAATGTGGATACTAAGCATTGAAAACAAAGGTGTTGTAATTTTAATCAACTTGCTGATTATCTTCATATGTAAATTCTACATTAGGAAGTGCTATAACTTTGATAGAGTTTTTGAATATGTTTAATGGATGTTTAATTAACTGTTTACCTTCTCACTGCCATTGATGTGCTTTAAACAGAGAATGCTGCTTACTGCTTCAGTTCAGGTCAGGTGCTCTTCCTTATGGTGACTATTTAACAACGTAAGAACGTTTTAGGTATCGCTACAGGTAATCTCATGCATTGAAAATCAATGATTTTTTTACAAGTTAAATGTGAATTGTCAACTGTGACAAAAGCATGCATTTGTTCTGCAGGATGAAGAAGTAAATGCTGAAAAACTGCAGAGATATCTAATGTAGTCTGGAATCAGTGGAACCTATTATTGTAAAATACCGAGTGTTTTGCTATGGCAGCCAGGCAGGTGTAGCTGCCTATTAAAGAGAGGTTATGACCGCTGCCTTGCCTTCTGAGGTGCAAAATCCAGAAGACTGGGCTTTTATGCCTAATCAAATTCTGTCACCCTTCAAAATTAAATTATGATGTTTAGGAGGCTACGTCAAGATAGTTAAAGTATCGGTTGGTTCTGTAGTAGACAGACTAAATTAAAACATGTTTTTATTATTTATTTTTTTAATTATTTATTTTAGTTTCATATTTTTTTTGTTTCTTTTAAAAATTGATTTAAAAAATGAATTCATGGTCACTGTCGCTGCTGAAACTAATTATTAAAAATAATACTAATGACAACTTCTGATTCCTTTTTTTTTTAATTACCCTTTCAGCATTCAGGTTAGAAACTTGCAGTTATGATATCCATGTAGGATATACCCTTGTACATATTAGGCCTTCAGTTGAATCTTGGTGTTGCTTTGTATCTGTTGTTGATGATAAGAAATTTGAATTTTTAATTCTCTTAAAATGCTAACTTTTAATACTAGTTTTCTTTGAGCACATACAATGGGGTTTAGATATTGGTTATGGAGGTGTATTATTTGTGTAACTGCTTATTTGATTTGCACTTTGCAATTTTACAGAGTGGCTTCGTTGATGTGAAGCTGACCATGAGCAGTATGAGCATTAGAAACTGGAGCTTCCATTAAGCTTTCACAGTTTCTTGAAAGGAAAATTAAGATAAAGGTATGGTCATCATTCCTGAAGGTGTGTTTAGCTTAATGCATGCAACTGTAACAAAATCATCAAAATATCTGTAAAAATCATTTACCTTAGTATTAACATATAATTCAATTTGCATCTTAATATTGAAAGCAAAATTCTTTACTTGATATCCACTGCTCTTCTATTCTGCTGCAGGTTATTACTGTGAATAGTCCTGCTAGTTAGTGGTGTCACTACTTCATTGCTATGCAAAGTTAGTTACCAGTAGAATGCAGGTAGTAAGGTGTGAACTGTTCAGCTGACTAAATAATTTTTGGATGTGCTCAAAATAAGACTATGAAATGAGATTGAGGAATCAGTTTTGTTGCTAAAAATCCAAAAGCAGAAACATACTTGACTATCTCTTCAATTCTGTGAGTGCTGTTCATCTAGTAGATAAGTTATTTCTAGTATTTATACTTATGGATCCTTTGACCTGTCAGGATGGAAGTAGGTCATTCCTCTTGAATCTCACTGATGGTTAGTGTAACTGTACTTGTCACACTTCCAAAATCTCTAAACTGACTTGCCTATTACTTCCTCTTTTAGTTCTTGCAGTGCACCATGGCGTTCTGAGTGCTGAACTGCTGGAGGAAAAGAGGATCACCGACCTGTCAAAGTTCATGTTTGGAAGAACTGCTGTGGATGGAAGCTGTTGTAGTTTTTAACCTTCCCACTTGATAAGACAATGCACTCTGAATGAATACTTCAATTTTTAAGGGCACAATTCACAGAAATAAATATTTTTTGCATGTTACCATATTTAGAAGCTTTTTCTTTTTTTTTTTTTTTTTTAATCTGTACATGTATCGTTCCAGAAATGTAAATTTCTTTCAAGAGCTTAGCATAAAGGAAAAGCTTATGGTCACACATAATAGGTTGTGCCTTATAAATGGGTAGCTTGCCTACACAAATAAAACATCAGATGCCTTAAATGCTATATACATTGTTTTCATTAGTAACAACATACGTTCAGATGACATACTCTGAAAAATTCTGCTGGTTTGGAGAAACTAGATCAGTGGATTCCATTAAAAACCCAAAATGTTCTAGGTAAAACTTCCTTACTGCCCCAGCTTGTTGCAGTATAATGTGGTTCTTTTTGTGAGTCAAGCTCAGATAATATTATTTGAATAAGCTGGAATGGCTTTCAGCTGATTGCATTTTTTTAAATTTCACCTAAGGTTCTTCCCCAGGGGAATCTGCAGGTGTGGTGTTCTGTTTTTTGTGTGTGGTTTTTTTGTTTGTTTTCTTTTGATATTTTTAATTTCCTTTTAAAGAGCTCAGTTTGTTGCAGAAGTTTTCAATGGCTGTTCATCTGGGTCAGTAAAATCACTTGCTGAATAGGTCTTACGTGATAAACCGATTCCATGATTCACTATAAAATCTCTAAAAGAAAATGATTCAAGCAAAGAAGTGTCTGGCTTGATGATAGATATTTAGACAGCACTTTTGATCAAAATATTTTGTGAAAACTTGGGCATCAATGGAGAGAAATGACCAGCTTTATTACCCAGATTTATCTTAGGATTTACTAACCAGAAGTTATCTTAGATTTTTCAGTTCCTTAGTCAGTGAAGTTAGAAGGAGTAGACATGGATATTACTTCCAGCTCTGCTTGAGGGATGGAGGTCAAAATGATACATGGAGATTGCTGTGTGTGTGTGATTTTCCAAAAAGCTCTAATTTTGTGTCTCTGTTCTGTGTGCTTCAAGCCAGTGAGTGGTGTCCTGTGTAATCCAGTGCATTTACGTTTATTCCCATGGTGCTACGAGTATAATAAATGCAATTTTTTTCCCCCCTCAATGTTTTGGTATAGATCCTTTTTGAAGCCCTGTTAGTGATTGCATTTTAGTAACTAAATTCAAGTCAACCACAAATGAAATGTTCACATCCTGTTTCTTATGACCGAAATAAGTGCATTGCCTTTATTTGTGCATATTTAGATTTCTTGCAAATACATTTTCATGTTGATATAAAATACTGAATATGTGAAGTGTACAAGTGCTTTTATTTGTACAGTAAAACATTTTCCAAGAGATCTTTTCTGAAAGGAAAATAGTAACTTACTTTAGCCACATCATTATACAAAAAACTGTTATACAAACAGGATTTGCTAGAGCTCATAGTAGTGAAGTATATATCTAGACTAAATTTCCAAAACTTCCTTTTGCCTTTCCAACTTTGTCATAAAGTTTCAGTATAGAAAATGTAAATAATGCATAAAAGGGGCAAGTACTTCCTGTGGGAGGCTTTAATTTGGTCCATCTAATTTCCATTTCAAAGAGAATAGCCGTATTCTGCATTCATTAATAATCAAATAACTTCCCAAGCGGGTATTCAAAAAACTCCAAATAGCTAGATGAAGAAAAATGTTTCTTCATTAATAATGCAGCTCTATCTACTACTCATACATAAAGATACAGTGAGGAAAAAGTAAGCTTGACATAGCAGTGCCTTCATGCAGTTACAGACTCTGGGACATGCTCCTTTAGTAGCATTGATAAACCCCAGCGTTGTCTTGATTTTCATATGCCATCTATTCTGTGGATCTGGTTTGTTTTTTTTCCCATTAAGCTATTTGCTGGTTAGCTTCTAATATACTGTTTTTCAAGTGTAGAAAAAAAAGATGTATAGATTAGATGGTAGTATATAAGTGACACCAGGACTGCTGTATAAGTACATATCATTCCTAATAAAACTGAAGAAAATGTTAGGTTCAGAGTAATCATGTTAATGGACCTTCCACATGCTCTTTTTATTCCAAGTAAGAAAGAAGCTACTTAAAGATTATTTCTGTGTCTGGACAGCTGTTGAAAATATGCCAATAGCTGCAAACCAAATGTGTCTCCAATCTGAACCAATTTTACAATTTGCCAGTATTTTCATTAAAAATTTGATGTTAAATTTAGAAGTGAGACTAGGTCCCTTGCTGTTTGTGCACAGCTGCCAGATACTGCAGATCAAACAAGTGCTTTCCCCTGTATTTTAGTGGGGTTTGCATTTATGATAATGAGGTAAGTGTAACGTAACAGGGAGCATCGAGGTTGCATTTTCATTTGTGTGCAAAAGAAGAGGGGGAAAAAGTTGCCACCCCGCTCTTTAGTAACTTTACTAAATGCATGACTGCAACCATTTGGAACAGCTGCAAGTAATGGTGTGGGTCTGAATAAGGTATCACAGATTACAGCTTAAAACCAAACCAAAATTAAAAAAAACAACTGAAAATCAAAACAACCAAACTGACAAGCTAGTACCTTCAGCACACAGACCTTGCTTATCAGACCCATTTTAATTCACTTTATAGTTGCTCTTGTTAGTGAATATAAGTACAGGCACCAGGTCAGCGTTTCCTGCTTTGTTGGCTGCTGTCCGTAGTGCCGGAGTGTTGGCTCATACCATGTCTGGAACCTGTGTTTGTAAAGAAGAGGAGGGCAGCTGTCTCTTTGACTTGAGCAGAATTCACCTGGACTTGGCCAAGAATAATTTGACAGCCATTTCCTACAAGCAAAGTGCATTATTCTGCAACAGGAGTAGTGCAGCGCGTGTACAGGCTGTGTGGTAGCGGGGCATGGTAAAGCATTGCTTCCTTCTCAGAAGGGCTCAGTGCTGTGGGTGCTGAGCCGCAGCAGTCTCTGTGAAAGAGAAGATTAAACCCTGAGAAACTTCTGAGAAGGATTAGGATGTTAAAAAGACACTAAATTTTTATACCTACTGTTTAATTCTGGCTATGAGGCTTATGCTTGAGCTCTTGTGGATATCCTACATTTTGTTAAAAACTTTTAAAATAGCTTGGTTTCATGTAGGTTGAAGAACTGTTAAAAGAATAGATTTACCCTGTTCTAGAAGCCTGTCTGAATGAAAAAAACTAAAAACCTGGTTTCATTGAGCAGAACAGACTTTTCTGCTGCATGCATCAGCATTTGATGTTAGTTTAACTATGCAGGCTTTTTTTTTTTTTTTTTTAACCTTGAATAACTAGAAAGCACAAATCATGCTTGGAGTGACCATAGATGAAGTTAATCTAACAGTTTTTTCCAAAGACAACTGTCTTACAATAGCTTTGCTGTTCCTAGAAACAGTGAGTTTGATTTGAAGTGGCAGCTTTCAGTTTTTTGGGTTTTGATCAGTTAAATCTTTGCTATTGAGAAATTAATTGTGCCTAATATCTTAATTAACAAAACGCAGCACAACTTCACATAGAACAGTCAGGATACTAAAATTGTGTACAATGCCAGCATAATTAATAATGCTTTTTCAAAAAAGACTGTCTGTTCATTTCCTTCATTTCTCTCATTGTCAAAATTGTAATGGATTTTAGTCAATTCCAGGTGACTCAATATAATTATATTGCTCTACAGGAACTAGGAAATCTGGGAACTGTAGCATTTTAGAAGCTATTTGTTTTTGCTGTGACAAAATACCATCAATTTGAGATTCTGAAAAATGTAAGAGGGAGGAAAATGACGTCTATCATACTACCCCCAAAATGTAAAAAGTATTTAACAACAGTTATTTAATGTTGGCAATGTTCCAAATTACTATGTGTTATTTCTCGGAACAACTAGCGCGGAATGTATTACACTTGTGGTGCATTTGAGGAGTCTGTGCAGATATTTTGGTGGAGAAAAATTCTTAGGTTTTCTTTATTAAAGTCAATTTTTGCAGTCTCTCAGTGATATTGAAAATGCCACTATACTATTGAAGCCACATAATTTCTGTATGTAAATACAGAGAGCCTGTAGATGAATGGGGAGGAGGTGCCCACTAGACCCAATTCTCAATCTGAGGAAAAAATACAATAACATGTAACTGCTGGGTCCATTGGAATTAACCCAAGGGATGAAGAGTCCAACCTTAAATGCTGGCGTAGACACCTGTTTGCAGTGTGAGACTATTTAAGAGAAGACTATAGAAACACCAAAGCTGCTAATCTGCACGTGTGATGTCACACCCCACTTTCAGGTGAGGAACCATGCCTTCCGCTGCGCTGCTGGTGCAGCCTCCCAGGACTGTTTGTGCCCAGGTTAGCTTGGCAGCTCCCAGGTGGGAGGACAGACACACAATTTGTCTGTGGGCAAAACTCATGTTGCTTCACCTGAACAGGCAGCCAGAGGCCATACGAAGCAGTGCTTTGCAGCATTTTGTGTGTTTGGTGGGTCACGCAGATGCTCTGATGAGTGACCTGTGCTCACCAGAGAGAGGAGATTTCTAGGGCACAATTCCTGCAGCAGGAAAAGGGAAGATGGAGTCATCCATGGGCAGCCACTGTGAGATGGGAGGCCAGAAAACGTGCGTTTGGGGAGTGAACAGTGTGGGAACGCGAAAAGAAAGATGTGCGCTTGGTCACATGCTTCCTGGAAACAGCAGAATGAAGTAGGTCAAGACACTGACTTATCTGTATTACTGTGAATTTGTGCATGTACATGAACATGTAGGTGCAGGTTGCTGCACGGTTTAAATATCGAAAAGCATCTAATCTGAACAAAATCTGTTGTTTGCTTTGAACACTGAACTAGACCCATAGCTGGTGGAAGCTAACGAACTTCATGAAGACCTCTGCTGATTTGTACTGTCTCACCTCTTATATTTGGAGTGATTATCCCAGTTGCTTTGATACTTCAGCTCTATCAGCTGTTCTTGAATTTCCAGGATACTTCTCTGTATCTGCAGCTTATAATTGATAGGTATGTTTAGTCACAAGTTTTAAATGTGAATAGCCAAGATGAGCGTTACTAAGCTCAAGCAAGATGAGAACTTATCTCCCAAAGTCCTGAAAGCCTCTGTGGATACGTTGCAGCTGTGTTTTGTGATGTGTGGGTACACAACCCCTACGTTTTCCCAGATTGATTTGGATAACACAGACCCATTTCTATTAAGCCAAAAACCGACTGGGCTTAAAGGGAGCTGTGCCCCCCAAAAAAAAAACAAAATGAGAGACAATTTTTGCTGTTTAAAAAATTAATGCATTTCAAAAAACATTGATTTGTACCTGTCTTTGGAAGAAGAAAGCTTGAAGCAGTGGATCTTCATGCGCTTCAGTGTACGTCAACAAGAAAAGAAGGTATCTGAGAAGGCAGATCTTTCTGTGGCAGGGAAGGGGCAGCTAGAGTATTGCCAGATATGTTGTCATCTTTCACGTTTTGTGTCTTCATTCATTGGCAGATGTCTAGGGAGCTTAGAATCTCCATAACTTCACAAAGTCTTATCTTAGTTGCCCCCATTTGAGATTTTTCTTCTTGACAAATACAGATGAAGAGAAGGGAAGGAACAAAGCCTCTCTGAGCCAGGAAAAGGAGAAAGAGATGGAGCTTTTCCTTCACTTGGGCTAATTGAAATAGTTGTTGCTTTTCTTCTTCACCAGTACTCCTTCCCCAGTCCACCTGTTTTGCTCAGTCTCTTTGCAGTAATGTGAAATACGAAGTGATGAAATTGGACAACAGGCATTTTGTAAAGCAATGCTCATGCATTATACTTTTAAAATTAATTTTATTTTTAATTTATACCAGACT
Organism: Falco cherrug; assembly: GCF_023634085.1. NCBI lineage: Eukaryota > Metazoa > Chordata > Aves > Falconiformes > Falconidae > Falco > Falco cherrug. The sequence continues at coordinate 24,276,293 of NC_073704.1, read as the reverse complement.
TTTTTAAATGTAGCATAACCACAAATACTTTTTTAGAAAATGTGCTACCTTGTTCTTTGTAACAGACAATATTAGTTACTAGACTGAGATAGAGCAGAAATTGTTAATGCTTGCTACTTAAAAAAAAAAATAAAAGCAGAAGCTATTTCACTTTGTTACTCGGCACTCCTGTTTCAATGGAGTTTATGCAGGTAAAGATTCTGACTGGCACAATGATGCTGTTACCTAGGACCTGATCCTGCAAGGCACTAAGCAGTGCAGACCTCCTGTCATCATGGTAGAAGAAAGAACAGTCAGCCTGTTGTAGCATTTGGACCTCTCAGCAATCAACAGTAGCATGAGGCAGAAGAAAATTTGATCTTGTGTGGGAAGGGTTGGTTTCTCTTTGCACTTACAAAGGTATTCAGTTAATTAATCTTTGTATCTTTATATGCAAATGTAAAGCAGAGCCTTGCTTAGCAGCTCAACACTCACACTAATTTTAAATGAGAGAAGATTCAGCCACCTTGGGTTTATCTGCTGGCAGTGTATGACTAAAACTGTTGTGCATCATTCTAACCCCAACATACTACATATATATATATATATATAGGTATAAAATCTATTAATGTGAGGTTTTACCACTATTGCATTACCCTGTAGCACTGGTTTAGAACAGAGGGTTTAGTTTGTTTTTAGTTAATATTTTACTGCTCCCCCACTAACTGGGTTACGTGCTTTTCTGAAACCGGTTCTCTTCCTAGAGGAATTTCACATTAAAGCTTTAAGATTAGAAAATCATGTGAACATTTTTAAATATTTAAAAACAGTAATAAAAATGTCAGTTTCTTCTAAAATAAACACAACATTGGAAGCAGAATAATATTTTAATAAAATTAAATCTAAGTATTCACAAAGCATTATGCACATACAGTACATACTGTATTTAAAGCCTACAGACCTTAAATCATTTTATTCTAATGTAGTCAGCTTTAGACACAAGCTAAGCTTACTCGTTTTGTAATAAGAAAGTTTACAATTGTTCCTGAAAGTGATTTTACATATATACATATATATATCTATCTATATATATATCTATACTCCTACATGTAAGTGTAGGTATATACACACACTTGTGTGTATGTGTGTATATAAATACATACACACATACATACACACATATGTACATATATAAAATACACACATGCACACATACAGGAATGTGTGCGTGGTGTGTGTGTGTGTCTACATACATATGTGCCCTATCTAGGATCATTGTAGAGGGGCCAGTCAGTAAAAACAGATAACTGCAAACAACCATCCTAATAATTATAGAACAAAAATGTGTAAAGTATTTTTCAATTAAACAGGTTGTTAATAATTTGTATTGAACAAAAGGAACACAGTCTTCTGTATTATATAGAAATCAGATTTATTGCATTTGATTATGTTTGTGTGACAGATGAAGGGTGCCTGCCTGCTCATGACAGCTAACGTCCATGATGCAATTTTTATTTTTTTTTTAAAGTAGTGGAAACAAATTATTTATTTAATGCAGTTTTGTGGATGCAACCTATGGTGATACTTTCCACCATGTGGCAGTTTTCCTGCCTGTTAAAATACTGCCCTACTTCAGCTGGTTTAGAAGGAGGCTGGTTTCTCTGTCCGAATTGTTTCAGATCCAGAAGACTTTGTTACCTTATTCTTTCTCTAGATTCAGAATCATTGTGATTTATCATAAAAAGCTCACTACAAGAAAGATAAATCAATTTTCAAAAGTGAGCTAGAAGATTTCGCTTGAATTTTGGCTTGGTCAGGTAGGAGTTTTTTCTATGTCAATTATCATTATTGGTCTCCTTTTTGCTCTGGAGACATATCCACAATAAAATACTATTTCCATGACAGTAGTAAATGGGTAAATGGTAATCTCCATGCAACGTTAACTGTAACTTCAGAACATGCATGTTTTTTTAAAAAAATAAAAATATAAGGTGCCTTGAGAATGCTGGCAGTTTTACATTTGGAACATACAGTTAGTGTGTGTGTGTGTATATATATATATATATATTTACATCAGAACATCTCAACTTTACCTTACAAGCTTCATATTTAGGAAAATATACAGTACTTTTGCATATAATGGTATATTCCTTGTAGCCCCTGAGTCAAGTATAGAGATTTAAATACAAAAAAAGGGAAATTCAGCCATTAAAAGCACTTACATTTTTATGTGAAGTAATAGTATAAAAGTATTATTTCCCAGGAAGACCGGGATCAGAAACATGCCTATGAAGACTCAAGATTCCTACAGTGCTTAGTGAAGGTTCTGGCAAGGAAGGGTGCCGAACAGGCTGGAGATAAGTTTTACAACGCTGTGGGGGACACTCTACAGACTGGTCACTTTCTTGATCTAAAAAAGAAGCCAGGTTGTCTTCTGAGGCTGTGTTAAGATGCACTCCACTTGAGAGGGATTCTTTGGATTTAAGTTTTGATTTTTCAAGGTCTAGAAATTCAGGACACTGGAAGGGAGGAGAAGAAACAAGATGGTAAATAATTAAATTTTTCTCTTCCAGACTCTTGTTCTGCCCAAAATTAGCACATTCAGATAGCTGCTGGAAAATTTTGTTTGAAAATTAAGCAGTGTACTGAGATATTTTTACACGGTACTACACTTGATTTAATGTAATTGAATGCAATTCTGTTGATTAATAGTAGAAGCCTGGATATCTTGTCCCTCCTTGGACTTGCTTATATGACATCAACACACACATATGAACAGCCCTTTCTGAAGGACAGAATATTCTCAAGATCTAAGAGTACGCATTTCAACATTCTCAAATTTACAGTTTTGTTTCAGAACATAACTCTGGAGGAAGCGCATCATTCTGTACATTATAACCATTTGGATTCCAGTTTCAGTACGCAGCACTTCCTTACTTTTAAACACGGAGTTCATGTGAAGTTTGCAGGGCACCTGCTGATGTTTTCAGGGAGTGGCCATATTTCTGTTCAGAGATGTGTTTGTATGTTTTATGCAGGTATATATGCGCTGTGGGCTTACACTTCTGAAAGCTACGGCTGCACATTTGCTGTCCTGATAATCTTTATGCATGCAAACTGATGCCTTCGGATGTGTTGGACTTACTGTGCCCATATGTGTTCCAGCGTACACATGAGTGATCTGACACAGGCAAGCATGCTGGATTTACTAATTGTGTGGTGCACAACTGATTTGGGATTCCTAGACATGCAGCAGCCTGTTTGGAAATAACATGCCACATCCCTGCCCAAGCTGTTAAACTCCAGAGATCCCAAATAAATTTGGAAAGTCATCCAATTTTGCCTGAACAGAACTGGGGTAGAAGATGTGTGTTGGGAGACACAGGTATGTCACAGCTCTGTATGTTTATATTTCCAGCAGTAACAAGGGACTGAACATAAGAAAGGTTTTAGCCCCCCCCACTTCCATATGTGTATGACCAGCTGGGCTTGTCTGGCCTGTACCTTGAGGAAAACATAGTCATGGTTCTTCTCAGGACTTCATAAATGGGACCTGTGGCAGATGCACCCGTGCAGGCAGGTCTCGTGCTTGGAAAGTGTTTGTGGTTTACAGCCCAGTCTAGTATTTGTCATTTCTGCTAACTTTTGTTGAAAGCATGATGACAAAGTATATCAGTCTGATTATAAGATCGTTGTATGGATCTCCAAGATATCTACTATATCTAAGTCCACTGTGGAGATGCTAAACCAAAATCATAATTTCATATTTGTTAAACTTGTTAACAAGCACCTAGATTGGTATGCATTTCTTCTATCATTAGCTAAAAAGATTAGCAAATCTCTCATGATCTTATTGCAGCTGTACATACCTGAGATGAAGGACTGAAACTTCTGTCTGTTTTAATGGATGCTGCGGGCTGAAGCTTTTGTATCACCCTGATTGCTGGCTGTGGATACTCTGCACCTGCAGTCACCATGCTGTAGGCAGGCGGAATGAGTGTTGACTGCCTTTGCAGAAGCTGCAGGATGGTTTGGATATCAGCAGTCATTTGGGATTCAAGCCTAGGGAAGTAACACAAAATAAGTTAACTCATGTTCAGGAATAGGTATATTTTAACGTACTGTTTGCAGATACAATCAAGAGGGACTGCAGCTTATTAATAAAGCGAACTATTGCTTGTTGACATGACCGTGTCTTAATGGGAAAGAACAGAAGAGGGAGTAGTGAGCCCTTCCAAAGCTTGCTGGCGCTCCCTTTGCTTTGCAGAAGGTAGCTGTATGCTCGCCTCTGATCTTTTTGCTACATTAAGATTGTGTTCATTGCTATTCCTTATGTTTGCAACAAAAAGTAACACGGGGGACCGGTCTTTGGTTGAAATGAACTGGAATAAAAGTAGTCTTTTCGTTGTAAATAAATTGATTTGTACTGGCTGAGGATGGGATGCTATTTCTGATGCATCTGACAATTCTGACATTCCCAATGCTAATACAATGTACTGAAATAAAGAGAAAAACATGTTTGTGTTTTTCCACAGTTAGAAAATGAAAGATGCTCTCAAGATCATTAAAAAAACCAACAGCCCAAGTCTCCTTACTGTGAAAATTTATTAGGCTTATCGAGCCTCAGAATTAGAGTCAACATTTCTGATGCTCAAGATTAGTAGTTTTTTTCTCTTTTTTTTCCCCTTTTCATAAATTTGTATATGACTTCTGAAACACCTGAGCTGCTTCTGTTGTTTATACTTACAATTCCATTGTACTGAAATGTTTTTCAAATGGTTTTGCCAAGATCCATGACAAACTCAGGAATAGGCAGTGCCTGCTGAGCCTCCCCAGCTGCTGGAAGGTTACGGGACATGCTATGACAGACTGTAATACAGACATGCAGCCTTCTCTATTGCAACTCATCTTCTGACAGAGTAAACAAATTCTTGTCAGCAGCCTTTAATGTTGTGAATGTTACTACCTGGGCTGCCTACAGCAGCAGAATTGATCCTGTGCTGACAGATTTTCACTTTTACCAGGTGTTTCACTGATATTATTTTTTGTCATGTTGGAGTTGTCCATTGCCCGTGTCATTTATTTCTAAATGCATCTATGAAATTAATCTGAAGGTATGCTCAAAGGGTATTTAGGATGCTGTTTCTTCCTTTATCAGCAGAAGCTGGTTTTGTGGCATCAGGTCTCACAAAGGCCCAAACTTGGATGTTGCAGTCAGTCATGCCCTACTTGCTCTCTTGTTCAGCTTTCCTGGATTCTTTGCAACTTGCAAATGTGCTGATTTCACACAAACGTGATGCTGACGCCACAGGGGAAAACACTGCAGCAGCAGCAGCATGCCACCATCCAGAGAGACTCCATCTGCTAAACCTGGACTTTAACATCTCAGTCAATAAAAGGGATTTAGCACTGGAGGACTTGCATCAATGATTGTCTTTGGCTTTGAATTAACTCTAAAATTGTTCCCTTCTTACTTTTTTAGCGCTTGATGGGTTTCCTGGTACTTCAAGTCAAACAGTACCTCTGGTAGTCTTTATTCATCATCACTGCATATATAACTTCTCCCTTCTTTCTCCAAAATTTAAAACAAGTCCATGTCATGCCACACAAGGAGGAACAAACAGGAAAACCTTAGATGCTTGGCCCACAGCCTCCATGAAATTCCAATTGCTTGAAGAGGAGAAAGAGAGAGAGCTCTAGGGACATATTCCTCATACAGTGGCTTTCCAGCCTTCTATATCCATTTAATAATTTGAGTTGTTATGCTGAGCCTCTAATATGGCATGGAAAAGTTCAGGAAGAATTGACCATGCTTTTTAGTCCAGCAGGTCAGGTCTGACATAAGCAGGAAAGAATACTGGCTGTTACATTCATAGAAGACCCAGCAAGGTCCGAAAGCATGAAAAGCTTTAAAACCATGAGAAAAGTAAAAGAATAAAATGATCTAATAAAATCCATAACAATTTAAATCTTAGATTATCAGTAGCAATGATCGTTTCTAACTCAAGAAAATACTGAGAACTTGGAAAAGAATTTGATAAAACTATGGGTAAATTTGAGATATAACTTCAGTTTCAAGAACTTGAGATTTCAGGAAAAGAAATGAATGGAATGTGACTACTGCAATTAGAAATTACAGCAATTTAGGCTTACATGTTAAAAATGTCATTTAAATGTACCATATAGTATTCAGAAATGAAAAAAACTGTGGTTTGATTGGCTTATGGTAGGTGAAGGAAGCAACACGCATTTAACCTGACTTTAAACTGCTTGCTAAAATATACAGCAGAAAATGCCAATGAAGAGCTACTAAAGTATAATTAAGGCTGAGTGCATGTCATAGTATTTGTCATGGAAAATATTAAAAGTAATGGAACTGCAGAGTGAAAAAAATAAAAAAGCCACAGACCTGAGCATAGGGCAATTTAAAATTAAGTAAAATTACATGGTAAATTATAGTGTTGGATGGATCAAAATTCTGTAACCATATTTTTAAAATGCTGTAAGCTATTCTGCTTAGCTGCCAGCAAAGAGTAGCATATCAGAGAGCAAAAGAGAGAAGGAAGAGACATTTTATTAAGTAAAGGTAATAATGGATTCTGACAAAGAAAACATCTGCTTTCTGTTGTAACAGGTATAAGTGTTTTGCCTTGGCATACTCCCATGTCTTATTATAGATAAAGTTGCAGAATAAGTTAATGCATCAAAAAGGGAATTTTTCTGCAATATTTTTTGAAAGAAGGCAGCTGATTTACTTTGGGTGTCTAAGAAAGAAAAAGTACTTCAGATATTGAAGATACTGAAAACTGCGATTTTGTGGGCATGTAAATATCTAAGAATAGCATTCTGGGTGAGCTGAGATTTAAATTTAATAAGTTTAGGTGCCTCAATACAGTTTCCTGGTTAAATAGCTGGTCTCCTAAACAGTCAAGGAGAAAGGCTCTTCTGCAAGGCAATTCAGAGTAGCTAATGTGGGTACCTAGGGGTAAGTGATGTGAATATTATGGCAATGCATTAAAAAATTTGTACCCAGCATTCCCAGGACAGGTTTTTCCAAGATTCTGGAAGACTGCACTTAGGTGATATTTAGGCTCCTCAGAATACATGTAGAAAACAAAGTGATAATCCTAAAGTGTATTTTGGGCTTCTGAAGATCTGGATGCTTTTGGAAACTTCCTGCACAAATTCATTCCTTCTGTAAGCATCATTAATATCAGTTGTATTATGTATACTTTCACACATATGTTTTTTCTGATCATATCTGTTTTTACCTGTTGAGTTGTTCTTGAAGTAAATCTAATCGATTCTCCACTTCTCCATATATAAACTCACTTTCAGTTTCACAGATCCCCCATGTAACATGAGGTAACGCTGACTGAATTGGGGAGTCCTGGTACTCCTGGATAGTCTCCTGCTTCCAGTTTCTTTTATCAGTGATATCTGTTGAAAAACAAAACGTATAAAAGTATAGATTTATATACATGCTTTTAGAGAGAGGTTGGCACCCCTCAAGCCTCCCACTTACTCATATTTCTCAAAACCTTGAAAGTCAAATTGGTACATGGGCACACTGCCTGAACAACTTTCCTTACTTCCTCTCCTTACTACTATTTAAGAGAAGATAAAAGCGGCTCCATCCATGCTAACATTTTGAAGCTGTAGATAAACAGGCAGCTTTGTCTATTCAGAATCATCGGAGTTCTGCCACTAAATGGCTCCTATTTTTTCAATTTTCTTTCTATCATTTTACTAATGAACCTCCAATTTTCTCAAGGTGTTTTTTTAGCAAGCCAATATTCGTTGAAATTAGATGTATTTTTTCTAAGCTAAAAACATTAATTGATGTATTTGATTGTCTTTGTGTGTTTCAGACACCTGGCTAAGACGTCTTGCCCTTGAACATGCTGTTGAAGTGTATCTACTGTTTAGGTTTTTGGTGCAAAGGAGGAGTAGATGCATTGCATTTACAGCACTAGGCATGCATTACAGTGCATTGGAACATCCACTCTAGAGAAAGCTGCCAGACCTCAGCTAGCTGCCTTTCTTACCAATAATTCTAACACTGCTTGTCTTAACAAGGTTGGTGGAGTGTAATGTGTTTTGTCTGAGACAGAGGCAGTTTAACGCAGCTCATACTGCTTGAAAAAGGATACTGGTTATTATTTTCAAAAAGGAAATTGATTTTCATTGATGTGCCTTTTAGCATCACTAATCTCCAACCCAACCCTTACATCATTATGTAAAGCATGTCTCAGAGACATTTACAGTACGGTAGGGTGAAAGGTGCCAGTTCATTTTGTTTAATAATTTGTGAGTCCTAAAAGAATGAAATATTCAACATTGTTGGGTCAGTCAGAGATCACTTTAATGATAATTGGTAATTATTCCTCCCCCTCCCCCCCCCCCCCCCCCCCTTTTTTTCCCCCCTGTTTGAGCTGCAGATAAAATTTTGGATTAAGAGAGAGAAAATAATTTTATTTCAAGCTAAAAATAGCCCAGTTACATTATTAGGATCTTACTGCAGAGTTTCAACTATCTTGCTGAATTTAGTTACCCTTCTAATCCTCATGTATGGTATATACAATACTAAAGTATTTAAAAACACTCTTTATATGAGTTGTTTATACTTATTTCTTCATGCCCAGTCCTTTGTGGAAAAAAAAAAAAAAAAAATAATTTCTCCAGTTCTGCTCTGTACCTGCTGTGCCCAAATTCCATCCTTCTTGTACCTCCCGATTCTAGGATCTCTGTGATCAGACATTGCACCTTAGCACTGAAACAGAACTCAAGGGTCTTCCTTCCTTTTGCTTGGATTTCTGGTTTGAGCTATTTCTCCTTCCTTTTTCAATTTACTTAATTTACACTTCTTTGGATTTGTTAATTAGTATACATGCTTGGCTCCAGGGAGTTTCTCCTGTTCACTAAGCTGGTGAAAGTTTAAAAATAATTTATCACAGGATATACTAGTTGCATGTATCCTTATTAGATACAGAATGAAGATCTTGCTGTGAGTTTTGCAGCGCCTACAGGTGACACATTTAGGTTGACAGTGCTCTCACATCTCCCCCCTGCTCTGCCCCAAGCCTTTGTTACTGAGTGAACCTGTTATGCAGTCAAAAATTGCTCAGTACTGCTCAGATTCTCCTCTCCTGTGTTAAAAAAAGGCTGTTAAAACTTTAACACTTGCTCAATACAACTCCCATTAGGGTTGTATCTGTAATTATTTAACTACGTGAAGTTGCAGAATTTATTAAAAGTTCTTACTGCATTCAGGCTGCTGCTTCAACATGCAGCTGGACAAAATCCTTGACTGTCTGTAAGGTGTCAGCCTCTGCTGTGTGAGCAGTTGGATTTGAATCCCACACCGCCCAGCAGTCCTGAATGGTTTGCTCAGAGCATCTCCTAACACTCCTCTTGGCACTGCATGCTGACAACTCAGCACAGGTTACATTCATTTCACACTTGTGACATTTTTCTAAGAAACCACAGCAGCCAGAGCCACGTTTCGAAGAAAAGAAAAAAACAGTGTGGGTGACATGTGAGAGGTTTGTCCAAATGCTATTAGCTAATCCTTTCAAACACATCTTTGAGCAGTGTTGGTCCAACTAAAGAAATTAAAAAAAAAAATAATCCTGTTCAGATTTAATATTTCAAGTAGATTTAGCCAGGAAGGGGAGCTCTCACTACAAGACTTCAAGTGGAGGAAGAGACTTTCTTGTCATTTTTTATCTCAGAAAGGTGCTTACTGCATTATCTGATCTTTGGTTAGCAGGTGGTAGAAGGTTTCCTGGAGCAGTAGAGAGTGTCTGAATTTCATGTGGCATGACCTATAACTGATTTTATGCACCAGGCAGAAGAGGAAGGGGAAAGAGTTTTCATCTTGGCCACACGGAAACCTGTTCAGCTCCTCAGCCACTTAAGCCAACAGAAGGAAAGAGGCAAAACTGTCACAGAAACATGTAATTTGGTTTTAGTTGGCACACATGGCACAATTTGCAGTGCCCAGGAAGCTGGAAAGCTCTCAGGAAAGTGAGTGGAGCAGACTGACAAATTCAGGTGTAAATTTTAAACTATGGGTATGGGTGCAGTGGGTGCTGTAAATCCAGTGGACTTATTTTTAAGCAGTGAATTTCAGGAGTAGAAACTGAAAACATAGGCCATACATTTCACTGCTTTTTAATGTCCTGTAAAAACCAAGTTGTTCATAATTTTACACAATAAATCATTAAATAAAATCATGTATTTTTTCAATCCTGTGGATTATCCTAGGGAAATCACAGCTGTTTCTTGTCCCAGAATATGTATTTGTAGACCATTACAATAAACATTTAATTTGTGACGAAGCCAATGAATTGGCTCTTGATTTATAAAATAAGTTCAGACACTATAAGCAAGTTAATATACAGTATTGTACTGTTCTAATCATCTTTTCAGGTACTTCCACATACACGAGTAACCCCAGAAAAGCCCAACAGCAGTTACAACTTTATAACCAACTATGGTCTTCCAGGGGCTGAAGAATCCTAAACTGGGAACTAAATCAACCAATGTATAACTAGGTTCACTTTAAGAACCAGTCTCATAGCCCAGTTAATGACCAAGTGAAAATAAAAAATAGCATTTTTCCACAATATATAGATTAAGCAGCTACAGAAAAAATATTAGGTCTTCTCAAGAGAGTCATGTTTTAACATTAAAAGGTGCATTTTAGGATTGTGAGGAAGAAGTTTAGGCATTTTCTGCCCACATTATACAATCTATTATTAATAGTCTTTCCATTCATCGACAGTAATGACCAAAACTTAAGACAGAACTAAAGATAATTAAATAAGTATCAGTCACAGTGGTAATGAACTGCAGTGGCTTTATAAAGTGCTTTTGCATTCAAGATTTATAAGGTACCATACTATATGAGGATTATAAACATACATACATACAAACAGAGTTTATTTCAAAATTTCATTATGCTTATAACTACATTTATCGTAAGTTATGATCAATCTCTAATTAATAGCAGGAGTAAGAATTTCATTTTAAACACATATCAATCAAAGCTGATTTTATTCTATTGACCTTGAAGTTTTTATGAAAGTTGCAAGAAAGGTAATGAGCTTTCATACACATTACCAGAAGTGCTAGATTACAAAGTGGAAAAAAAGGAATGTGGTCTTAATCAAAATATATAACCTTTAGACATGCTAAATTTAGCTCACATAAAATCTGCAATAGGTTGCCTTGGAAAACGTTGCTATAGCTGCAAGGACACATTTCTGGCTATTGGTAGGGGAAAGGTAAGCTTTCAAATTGCAGTATGTATGCAACAAGTTTATGTGCTGCGGATTTATATAGACAACCTGAGAAGCCCAAACTTCAAATATTCATACCTTTGAAATGTAAAAATAACATTGTTTGGCCTGATTAGTCATTACATTTGTTTAAAATTATAGCCTAAAAGCCTGAAATTTATTGAATGATGGTTAAAAGGTTAAATTGCCTAAATGAAAACAAACTGCTGGGGAAAACAGCATTAAATAGTAAATACGTAATTCTTCCCTTCAGACTAAACCAATTATAAATGAACTTTCAGCAATATTTAAATTGTATATTAATCTGGAGCTTTTCATTAATTTCCCTTGATATCACTGAGAAAATTAATATTTTAGTATATTAGATGTAACTTTAATTATGTGATTTATCTTTATGTAAAAGTAACTGCAATTACTTAATAGTTTCTGATCGTTTGTCATATACAAAAGCTCAAATCTTTGTTCTTGTGTTTTACTTATGGAAGTCAGGATTTGTTCTGTGTGAGGTAATGGTACTCCTTTTAAGCAACACATGCAGCAAAATGGGATAGTATTCTTTCAAGCTATTATGGATTTTTGTCACTTAATATTCATTGTGCCTTGTCAATGCAAGGAATGAAACTAGTTCCCTGACAACATTATTTTTTATTTTTTTTTGGTGCATGTCATGTGCAATCATCACTAGGTTTATCTAGCTCTCGCTGTCTAGGATTTTTTACTGTCACCCAACCCTGGTATATCAAACACCCTCTGAGAGATTCTTTTCTGCTTTGAGTACAGTTTTCATCCATGGTCACTCAATGAAGTCCAGGTCTAATCGGCAATTTTAGAGTTTAAATGACTTTCCTAACGCAGCTGAGTTACAAGATAATTTATGAATAAAACCTGGCATAGCCTTTTGGAGATTCTGTAATCCAGTCCCAAAGCTAGGGTATTAAACTGCATTAATCTTCTTGAATAATAATAATTTTTGATCTAAAATATTTTTTCTTGTTAAAATTTCAGGAAATACAAAAGTAAATATTATTTAAAGAATCAATAGTGCCATTCAGAATATTATTTTTGATAGTCAGGCTAAAATAGATGTCTACTCAAACTTTACAAAACAGTAACAGCTAGATTACCTTTGCAAGAACTGCTTCTTTTGTCAAGAAGAATTTCTTCTGTGGCATGAACCATTTCTTCAAAGTCCACTTCTGTGGTCTTCTCTGTTACAGATGGATAATCAGCTATCCCAGAGAACAGCGGCTTTTGCTCATCTTCAATGGAGGACACAAAAGATGATGAGCCACTTTTTTTCTCCTCAAAGTGTTTCTTAGTAGATTGATAGTATCTGGTGGTGTCTTCTGAGGGTTCAGGATCACTCTGATCATCCTCTTTAAAATAATCTGTTAAACATAAATAATTGTGTACAATAATGCGCAGTTCATGAGATTATGTTCTAGTTTATTCTGGTCTGAGGACGGAGATGATTATTGTACCAGTTAGGAAGTTCACCATCTACTAGAATAAATTACTGTAAAGCCTTTTTTCTTTCCTGTATCAGAGGAGATCTATATTTCTTTTGAAGTCCTAGAAGACATCTGTATGTATATAGCAAGGATTCATAGTCCCTAAAACATAACTCATGATGGAAAACATTTGCCGTTTTGGTATAAGCAAAGTTTTATCCAACATAGCCCTCCTGTTTACTCACTGTTTTTTTCAGGTGAGGATGAGATTTGAGAAAGCCTTATATTCCAAAGTTTTAAAAAAATAATTTATTATTTCGTTCCCTATTCCAATTTCTCACATTCTTGGGCATTTTTCACAGTCTTGACAAGCTAACAGTCATGGATGTCAGAGTCAGTATCAGAACTACTCATTTAAGTTATGCCCACATAAGAGCATTTTTGCTGATTATTCTTTTCCCAGAAAAGGCAAATGCATTAATCAACCACTCAACCTCAAAATGTCTATGCCCACCGAAACAGAGAGCATATTTCTCCATGGTCAGTACTGTCAAACCTATATTTAGGATTGATACAGTAGAGAGAAGCCCTGGGTACAGAAAGAAGTGAGTTCCTTGTCTGTCTTTGAGGGATGATCTCAAAACAACTTTCCAAAGCAGCCTAAATTCCTTAGCTTTTAGAATTAATTGTGATTCTCTGAACATCCAATCTTTTAAATAAGAAAAGTACCCAACATGCTGTGATATATATGGCAGCAGAATACCAATGGAGTTGAGAATGACTCTTTCATTAATCATATTCAGGGTCTATAGTGAGACCTGTAGCTCTAAGTGAGCAGATTCAGTCCTCTTAAGAAGTGACACATAAAAACTAGATGCCTTTAAAAACACACTGTAAAAATAAAATGGGTTTTAAACCCAAGAATGATCATTTATGAAACACAGAGAACTCCTGATCTCTTTTCAACATAAACTTGAAGCCAATTTCCAATTCAGTATTTGGTTTTACCTATTTTTAACTGAAATGTCAAGATAATTCCAGTTCTGCTATTTATTTAAAACACGTTTTAGCAGGGTAGTCTCAACAACATATAAATACTGTAACTAGTTTGCATTAACTTCTGAGGAGACAGCATGATTTCCCATCTGCTTTGTGCTAATTACTAATCAACATAACTCTGGAATGTCTGTAGTCTTTACAGCCTAGAGCAGTGGTTAATACAACATTTAGTATATTCCCTAGATTTCTTCTCTGTTTTCTGGTCACTATAAGGAAATGAAACTGTGGCCTCATCTAATCCTCTTGATCTGCATGTAAAGAGAATGCAGCATCCATACAGAGCACAGGAGGCCAGGCAGCCTGAGCAGCGAAGGCAGGTAACGGTGACCACAGTAACACCAATGCCAAAGCAGGTCTCCTGTAACTGCCCCCTCTAACTGTACCCTCTAGAGTCTCCCAGGGCAATTAACACAGCCCTGGACTGAGGTGACTTTATTTGGCTCCTGGTAAGCAGCATCGCTAGTTTTGGGTGATACTGAGGATATCTAACACTGCAAAGGCATCAATACAGATGCAAATGGACTGGCAGTGTAAAGCGTGAGGAATGCTCAGACTGGATAGTCAAGTACCACGTTGTCTACAATCCCATCTCCAAAATAGTACAAAACCAAAAGAAAGCTTCATAAGAAAATTCTAATGTGGATGTCTCCTGTGGCTTTTCTTGTGGGAATATACAGTAAAATGCATACAGTCACACTACAGCAAATTGTCTTAATTACTTACTGCTTGGCTGACTTCAACCTGTGAAAAAGACCTTCTAATGAAAGCTTGAAATTGCCATTTTTTAGGGTAATTTTTTATGTTCATGGGATTTTGTGCACTAACGGTGACTGTAATGAGCACCCTGTGGAATACAAATCAATCAGTGGACTAATTTTAAGAGGAGGTCATTGAAACTAATGAAAAAATTGTATAGAAGCTGAAGTATAGCAGACTGTCTTATCTGTCATAATCATGGAATACTAAAACATCTAGGAACCAGAAGCCAGATTCTGCTAACAATTACATTGCTGTAAAACCAGGGTAATTCAAGCGATATCCCTCCATCTACGTCAGAATAACAGAACACTTTTCCAAATGCTGTCCTGGTATAATGAACTCACTGTCATTAGAAGGAAAGTGGAGATCTGTTGAATGTAGGGTTCTGCCTATTGAGATCTGGGAAGATTTTTTCATCAGCTGATCTATTTCAAAATATGCATCTTTGGCTTTACTGCTGTTGCTTTATTTGCTAGCCATCTGGCTACATTCAGAGAGTCCAAAGTTGTTTTCCTTTTAAGAGACTCATGTAATGCTAAAGATTCGTCTGTCTGGAGAACAATCCTGTGATACCCTTCACCTAAAGAAGGAATTTAAATGGAAACTGCATTTTTTTTTTTGGCTCTGCAGGACCTGACAATGGTGCAAGCTCTGTACCTCAGATCAACGGCTTAGCAGTGCCTCTGTAGCTCAGTGGAAATGTATTACAAAGAATATCTAGGTAGTGCCTTATTCAGAGTATGAATTTGTCCTTCCCTCTGTAATGAAATCCAGTCACCGGTTTGCAATGAATTTTCCAGAACAGAAGAGTTTTCTGTGTATGTGTGTGTATGGATGAGTTCACTTTCTATCACACAGACTCCAGGTTTCAATAGACTTTTCTTCTCTTTTCTCTTCTGTTTCCAAAATAAATGTAATCATTAAAAACCCACCCTCATCTTAGTGCTTCCTACTTCCTTTTCCAGTAAGACAAGTTTCACACTCTGATTCTGACTGTTAGAAACTGTTTTGCTGACTATTGTTTTGTAACTTCCTCCTTTACCAAACACATACAAACATTTTTTACACTATTTATGAGTCTCATTTTAGCCTACTATGTATTTTGGTTGCCTGCCAAGTTTACAGGGAATGTCCTCTGACATTTGCTGTCTGGAAATTCCAAAACCTTCATAGTAATTATCAGAAGGTTTGTGTCCTGCTTTTCGCAATTGCACTGGCAAAGGAAGGGAAGAAATGGGGTTGTCCTGAGGGCAAAGAAATATAGCTATGACAGGGACTCACAGAAATACTGCATAAAATCCAGCTTGGTGGAATGGTCACCAGAGATCAAACAAATTTCTTTTGTGTGCCATTGTCAGCCTGTATTGCTGAAGTTTTCCGTTATTCGGACAGTGGCAGCCAGCGTGATCTAGGCATATTTTCTCAATAACATATTAGTCTGCTGTAAACAGTATTGGTGAAAGTGTCAGTAATATATTACATGTGGAGCAGCATTGTTTAATATTACTGTAATTTCATTAACTGGAATTTGTCATACTTAGGCTAGCTATGTAGCCTAGTGTTTCAGAAGGTAGCAAATATTTACTCCCTTTTTCAGCCATCCACTATAAAGTCTCATAATATGCCTAGAAAAATTCAATTTTGTGCAGGAAATGAGGTGAATGTCTTCTTCACCCCTGAAGAAAGCAATTTATATCCCAAACTATTAAACAGATAATCCTTATCATTATGATCTGCATAACTATAGATCTGTTCAGCAGACATGACATCTTCCCTCTCCTTTAAAAAAACCTGCTATGTTATTTTACACTACACCAAGTATGTCCCTTGGTAAGGAGAAATGCACACTGTAACTTGGGAGGAGGGATGGTTGATTGCTCAAAAGGTCTGCAGATCTTCAGATCCCCAGCAAATATTTTGGTTCAACTGTTATTAGTTCTTTCTTAGTGATATTCACAAATATTCCTGCGGTGGTCAATCTGTCCTTCCTACACATGAACAAAATATTTGCTAGTCATCGTGACTGCTTGTTATCTGTTGTTTAATTGAAAAATATCAGTTACCTTGCCAGAGCGCAGAAAAATGCCTTATGTGCCCACCTGTGCACCACAGGCAGCAAATATTTGGAATGAAAAGTCAGTGACCAAGCATTTCAAATAGTATGTTATATATAACACCACAAAAAGGGTCGAAAAAGTGCAAAATCTCAAAGATGTAAAAAAATCAAAAGCTGTTTTTTCACTTAGTCATGTAAGAACAATATAATTGATACATAATATTTCTGTAATATAAAAAATTACTGGTAATATAAATTAACTGTAACATCAAAAATATATAACGAGGGGTGATTCCAGAGATGTCTACTCAAGTTTTATGCAGGCTAAACAGCTCTACGGAATGCCAATCAGGAACATTAAGATTATTAAACTGCTAATTAAAATGCTTCTAATTCTTTCTCCTTGCGGTTTGCTTCATACTTAGTTGAATGTGAGTGTTATGGAGTACATTGCTAAATATAAAGGAGTGTCTTCTGACGGACTGGGTAAAGAAGAATATCAAAAAGGAGGAATCTGTCTGCTTGTAAACATGAAAATAAAAAGCAACCCAGACGGTCATTCAGTAGATAACTGTTGCTATGGTGAAGATACATCTTTTGGCCATATTTTTCATGTATCTAAGAATAAAAGAAAAAAGTTAAAGTAATTTTTATTCCTTTAAGATATATTGCTATATCAATGAAATCCACAGGCAAGATGCCTGACAGCTTTATTCCTGTTGCCATCCTTTCTTTGACTTGGGTCTTTTAGATTTGATCTCTTAATGCAGTCTGCAATTAATATTGTTACTTGAAAATTACATTCATATAGGACCTTCCAATGACAGACTTGAGTGGATTTTTAATTCGTAAGTTCTATTAACTCTTAATTGCTTAATTTTAGTGAATTTAAAACCTTCAGAAAGAAAACTGTACTGATTTTCAAACAGTCTTATGGGAAGCAGTAAGAAGAACTAGTAGATTTATTTTTCATGGGAGAAGGATATGATCCCCACAATCTTTACAAACTCATAATGAGCAATAGTAAAATTCTGGACTTCATTTGGTATGTAACATTTAAAATGAGAGCTACTCCTCCACCTTTGCTACCCGAAAATTTGAAGAGTGATTTTGGCTTTGTCTATAGAGATATTTAACCATTATGAAACATTAGAAAGTACTATAACTTAACATGAATTCATTTAAACAAAGCTAAGACATTTATGAATCTTGAATTTTAGTGCTTGAACTCTTGTCTCTCAGAATCAACCTGGCCTACACTTAGCCTCAGAGTCCTGACCCTGCATCGTGATGTCTGGATGTTCATCAAAACAGCCTCAACTCATGTCCTGACAAGGAACATGTCCCAGGAAAGGTCTTCTGAAAGTCCATTCCAGAAGATGAACAACTTGAACAAAACATTCTACCATTTTTCAGCTGAAGAGAAAATTGTCCGTTGTCAGGGCAGTCAGGAAAAACAATGTCTGTCTAGAACCTGATGCAGGAAGATTCCTGTTCCTAGGAAAAGTATGTTACTGGTTGTATTTTAGGGAAGTTAAAACATTTTCCCCTCTCTGTAGTAAAAAAGTTTTAAGTTCTTATTTTTCTGTGACTGTTTTTAATGATACAAGATTCCTTTAATTCCAATTTCATTCAGAATTTGGGAGGTTCTAAGTCATCACTGGGGAACCTAAAGTTACAAACTAGTCAAACTGCATTGTTAGAGCAAGTCCTGGTAATTTTGAGGAAAGGTTCCGGTAGGTTGGGTAGTGATGGTGGAGGAAATGAAGGAGTGACCTGTTTGAATTACTGTTCTGTCTCAGTGCTGCTTATGAGAGTTCGGTAAGTTAATGTGTCTTCTGCTGTGTTTCCTCTCTGAGCTGTGAAGGTTTGGATCATTCTGGAAATAGGGAACAGCAGAAGATGCTGAAACCTCCCCTTGCCAGCCTGGACTAAAGAGTGGGTAACTTTTCCGTAAGGATCCATGTTCCTTTTTTTTTTTAATGGAGTAAGAAAGAAGCTAGTTTTGAATAACTAAATTTGAGACATATTTTAAAAGCCAAGAATTTCAAAATTGAAGTGAATATGCAGTCCTTCATTTGTAATTATTTTATGCCATCTTCAGTACAATGACATAAGTTAGGGGTGGAGTGACAGACTTATCTCTGAGTTTTCTTTGCTCTGTCTGGCTTCGTATCAACTTTAATGCTAATCAGATAATAATGGAAGGACAAATCTTGATTTATACTTCAGGAAATAATACTATACTTAAAAACTCAGAAACAAAGAATTATAAACATGCATCTCAGAAGGGATTCAGGGAAAAGGCCAAAGTAGTTCTCCTATCACATTTAGAATTCTCCTATCTTTTACAAGGAATTCAGCTTTCACTGTAGTACTATTACTACTTTTTTTTTTTTCTTTTTTTTTTTTTCTTTTTTTTTTTTTTTTTCCCCAAAGGATAGCTATGTGTATGTGTGACTGCATACAACGTTTCAATCAGTTTTGGCCTCTGGAAACAGCCTCTCTAGGAGCAGCTTCTGGAAACAAGTCTCTTCTTTGGAAGCTCCCCGAGGGGGCTCCTACGCACTGAGGGGGCTCCTAGGCACTGTGTAACAGCAGTAACGATAATGATAATAGGAGCAGATGGAACATGGCAGTGATGGGCTCTCTGATGACCACGTACTTTCTCTTAGGGGTTTCATGCTGAAGGTTAAGATTTTGGAGACATGAGGTCTTGTTTCAGGCCATATGCTGCCTGCCAAGATATTAGTTGTTTGCTGGTCATTTAGCCACCTGACACTCTGGCTGAATATTAGAAACTCTTTTCTAATTAAGCCCAAGCAAACTTCATCAGCATAATATTAACAGTTTAACACAGTTAGGTAAGAGCTTCAAGTTTTGTCCAGACTCTTATCCTACTTTCTTGCTGGGGACACAGCACAGTGCTCAGCTGAGTCATCTATTTATAAAATAATTGTTTAAATAAAGCTGAGGGAAGGGGACAAGGATGGGAGAGAGCAGGGGCAGAGGGATGTTTCCCCATTCTCTCAGTACTGCTTCACCTTATACTTTTAGGCAGGAGAACCAGTTCCTGAAAGATTTCCTGTTCTTCTGTAATTGCCAGCCATGGCCCCTGGGTACCTTGTAATAAAGCTATGTTAATATGGTTTGGCTTCTTAGCCTGGATAGTAACGACAAGCACTCTATACTTAAGGTAGCTATACTAATCAAGATTCAATTAAAAGTTTATTAGAACTCTGGCTTCTGTGCTTGCTTTGAGAATAGATCAGTAGCTACTTTAGGAAAAGTCTGGTCAAAAAGCATGACCCTTCAAATTAAAATTAAGAACTATATAAGTTTACTTAGTTAACAATATCCTAAAAATGAAACACCGCAAAGCACATTTTGTATCCCACTTGATTGTTACAGTCTGTGTCAATCTGGGTTAGTGCATGCAATAATTGTGTAACAAGATTTCATAAGAACTTTATTTTGTGGCCTTTTAAAATCACATCCATGGAAATAAGAATTCATTGTTATGAATTCTGACAAACTGACATGAGAGCTGGAAAATGTTAAAGATTAAGTATCACTAGCTGCCTGAATCTCTGGTTATTAATTTAAAAATATAACTCCGTTGGAGTTTTTATCATCTTCTAAGCCAGGGTCCACGTGATGATGTTATTGTTTTTGTATCACAGCTAAAAATGCAGAATAAAGATTTATTTCAGTGACATCATCATTACATTCCCAGTTATTATGTCCATGCTGGTTTATTTAGCCAGTATTTTATGAGCCTGGAAATGATGGAAAGATCCTATATACCCTGTCAAAAGAAGAAAGGGTGGCTATGATTTGGTTATGTAACAAATGCAGTTTTGGCCCAAAATCAATTTTTTCCTTGGAAAAGGTTTTATACCTGATTGCTTCTAGGGCTTCAAGAAAATTATATGTGAGTACCCAGAACAGGTCCAGAACTTCAGCTATGGGTTACGTGAGTTAAATGCAAAGAAGATCTTTTAATGAGAATAATTGGACACAGGAACAGTCCCAAGAATGTTAAGGTTTAGAGCCAACATTAAAAAAAAGTTAAACAAGATACTAGCAAAAGTAATAACGCTTGAACTCCAGAAAAGACTTTTCAAAGCCTCAAGTTTTGAAGCTCTCAGTGAGCTTACTTATATTCTGCCTGTAACTTTTGTATTTTTCATGTGTATGGATTTCAGATGGATGTAATCAACTCTAGTGATGCCCCATTCACCATGGGATAATAGATCTGCACTCAGAACTAACAGAGCAGAAGAAACTTCTTGCTCATATGTATTTCCCTTGAAATTAGCTAACTTCCACAGAAATACTGGAGGAAAAGGAGAAATGGGCAAGAAAGGATTGTATTCTGAACTGCTGGAAGAGACAATTGAATGTAGATGCAGCAGCTCATTGTCCCTCATTTTTCAGCAGGAGACTAACTTGCCAGCCCAGCTGAAAGCTTTGTTTGGAGCCGCCAGGCAGGAATACTGCTTGCTTTAAGCAGTCATGGAATGTTTCTTGGCTGACTGTCAAGCATCTATGGCAACTGGCTACGGCTGCACCTGCCCCTGTGCAAGGTATATCATCCAGTATTCTCAAAGACTTGTGATGAATTTCTTTTGGGCGAGAGCAAGAATAAGCATCTACGTAGTGTGTGTGTGTGTTATTTTTTTGCAGGGGACCTCTTGTGGTATTGCAGTCCTTTCTGGAAACCAGAGAACCATCTGGTCCCTCAAGTAGCCTTGTACCCTTTAAAATCATATTATAGCAGATCCCAATGTAATAGCTAAGATCAGTTTTGTTGACACAGGTGAGAAATGGTGAAAATATGAATAGGTGGAGTGACAAGGTCTTGCATGGAATTGGAAAACTAGTGGTACTAACTGCAGATGCATAATGGAGAGCTGTGTTGATTTTGTTTAACCCCTGATAAAACTCGTGCAGGAAGAGTTACCATGGCAACAAGGTCCAAATCAGGCTAGCATGAACTAAAGGCTGAGATAACACAATCCCATTTTTAGCACTCCAAAAGGGAGAAAATCGCTGATGATCACACTAAAGATGGAAACAATATAATTTCAAGCTGCATAATATGCTAGTGGTTCAACAGCTGAAAGTAAAGAATGCCAGCAAGAAGGCCATTTCATGAGCAATTCCCACCTCTTAATAATTACAAATCAGTAAGAATTTAGAGACATTTAAAATATCAAAATATCAAAATATAGGAGTGAGAAAGCTGTGTGTGTCGATCCTGTTCAAAATGTAGTCCTGAAATCAAAATATGAAGGTTAAAACATTTTTTTTTTTTTATCTGTGAGAATACAGCGACCAGAAATGCATTTGCCAGCTGTGTGTTCAGGAACTCTGTCTTTTCTACTCCAGTTCTTCTCAGGCACCCTGCAGGATCATCCCCAAATATTTATGATTATAGATTAATTATGCTGAATCAAAATATGATGCCACACCCCCTTGTAAGTAGTGTTGAAATCAATAGAATATTACTTTACAAGCCAGTAGTAACCTCTAGTGCTCTACAACCTCATGCAGGATGTAGGATGGGCCATAGAAAAGTGAATTGAAGGTCTGTGACTATGAGGTGTCTGTTGCGGCTATGGTGACATACAAAGAATCTGAACAGAGACCGGAGAGGGCCAGTAAGCCAGTGGGGCAAAAGTGTACTCAGTTCTCAGCAAAGGGCTCTTATGATTGCATCTTCTCTTCAGATGCACTTCCAATGTACTGCATTCTGTTTAACTTAGACATTACCACATACTATCCAGTCATTACCAAGACTAAGGAGCTTTTGTCAGTCTTGTCTCTTCTTCCCCAATGGTGCAAAGTCTTTTCTTTTCAAAGACAAAACTGTGGGAAATTATGTTCTTTCAAAAGTAATGCAAATAAATGTCTCCAACAGGATGTTCAGTGTAATCTACTGGGCAAGAACCATAAACACCTAGGGGGCTTGGTACCACATTGACACCTGACAAGCCTATTTGTAATTCTGAATTACATTCAATTACATTGAAATTCTGTAAATTTTTAGGTGGCAGCATATGTTTTTTCATAAGAAATAAGGTTATTCAGGCAAAGTGCCTCTGTCAACAGGTTCTTTGTAAAGAGCAGATTGAATATTTCATTGGGACATTTTCGTGACAGATTTGTTGTCAGTCTTGGCTTCCTGCCCTAAAGACGCTTCTTTGATCAAACAGCAATGTCATTGTTCTGAGTAGCCACACTCTGGATTAAAGTATTCCTTCATGGAGCGTTATGCCTCCTATGTAAGTTTAAAGTGTTCCCATTTATTATCAGCTACTCTGCAACCCTATAAATTGGTATTATGCTGTATTTAGGAGTGGTGTTTTACTGCGGAGTGTGAAAGACAGGCATACCAGAAGCATTAATTTGTCAGACAAACCACTGGACCATAAAACTGTGATGTTATTCAAGGAATTGTGCTTTCCCTACATAAAAATGAAAATCCTGTGAGTATCAGTTTAGCTGTCTTCATGACTGTTGCTGTCTGACCACAGGTACTATCTATATTCCTGGTATTTAGCAGTACTGAATACTGGTGACATAGTTTAATATTTCACTGAATTTTCCTTCATTAGGATTACTCCCCAAAGCCTCTAAGGTAAACATAAGCACAGAAAATGTTACCTGAACTGTTGCCAGGACAACCATTTACACATTACCACATGAATCAAAATCTCACTACGATGAATCTACTGTGTCCAGAAAACAAAATATTTT
The DNA here is from genome assembly GCF_023634085.1 of Falco cherrug. Classification (NCBI taxonomy): domain Eukaryota; kingdom Metazoa; phylum Chordata; class Aves; order Falconiformes; family Falconidae; genus Falco; species Falco cherrug. The sequence continues at coordinate 24,252,918 of NC_073704.1, read as the reverse complement.
TATTCTAGGGAGAAACACATCAAGCTCAACAAAGACCTTCGCTGAGAAAATAAAATCAATGCTGCTAATAAGGAACCCAATAGACTAGCTTCTCCAGACAGCTTAAAACATGGTGTCTCAGAAAACAGATATTGTTTAAGAGATAATATACATATATATACCAATGGCAATAAGGTAGCTTAGTGTTTGAACAGCTCTGCACTGATAGGTGTGAAGTCATGAAATGGTGAAACTCATATCCTCTAGTATCCTAGATCAATAATAATTGATCAATCATAACAACAACAACAATCATTAATAACAATGGACCACAATAATCCTAGATTACCTAGTATCCTCATAACCATTTAGGGGACAATGCACAGAGTGTTTTTGCTGCTCAGCTGTTCTCAAGAGCTGCTACAGTAACAGCCAACATGGGACCCTAATGTAGCCCACATTACAAAGTGAAATACCAATGAATAATGCAGTGCTGCCTAATGTAAGAAATGAAGTTAATTACCTTTCTCTATTTCGCTTTGAAAGGACAATTTCCGTCTTCGAAGTTTGCAGTTATCTCCATCTGTGTCATTAGTAGTTTGTGATCTTATTACGAGGTCAGACTTGATTAATGAAATATGAAACATAATGACAGATTAGTCCCATCTGAAGAAAGCAGGTTTTCAATAGATGATTGACTGTTAATCATGTTCAAGCTTTAAGAAAGGCAATATTACACAAGTCAGTCTGCATCAAGCTCTCCATGCCCAGCTAAAGGTATTGTTCAATGCTAACATTAAAAACTTCATGCAGATTGAGCAAACCCAAAAATGTCACAGCTTGATGATGAAACAAAAGTATCCTGATAAGAAGTTTACATAGAAAGACATGGGTTCATGTGTTATCAGCTTCCTGAACTTGCACAAATGTGGTTTAAGTGATCTTAGAGAAATAAATGAAAAAAAATATTAAATAACCTCTGGCACAGAATGCATAGTATTGCAAGAAGTAATGTGGTAACTGATTATAATTACATTTATATTTAACTACATGGTAATGGTTATAAAGGTTACATTTTACAACAATAAATATGACTGACTAACAACAGACACTTTACCCCTCATTATTTTCTCTTTCTACACCCTCCCTTCCTCTCTATAGGATTCTGTTCATTCAGTTACTTATTTCCATACCAGAACAAAATGTTGTCTTTTTCTATCCATCTTACAGAAGATGGATGTGCTTTTTTTGCCGTAATAAATACATAATACATTTAACTTGTCTTTCTACTAATTTAAAACTGAGAAATTTACAAATAAGCAGATATAAAACCAGTTATGCTCTTGGTGTACATACCCATGGCACTGGCTTCAACCTACTTCCCTTCCCTGTGCTAGTGAGGTTTCCCATACCACTCAAGTAAGCAGTTTTGCATGTGGGAGAAGGGCAGAGGGAAAGAAGGAGGAAGTGTTTACGTTTTCTCTATTCCCTTCATTGTAAACCTGGTGGCTAAGGTGCTTCAGTGGTGGCTCACTGGTAGAGCAACTGCAGGAGGATAGAGGCACTTTTACATTAATAGGAGGACAGGAGCAGAAGTGGAGGCAGAAGCACATATTCAGATAAGAAATGTGGATCTGAGTGATGTTTTGAAGATCAGAATGTGCTCATCACTTCTTTTAGGGGATGATTTTCTGGAGTGCAATAGACAGTGGAAAGCAAGTGGAATTGCTAGAGAAAACTGTGATTTTGTAAGCTCAGAGGCATGGGAGAGCCTATCCTCCCTTCCCTGTCTCTGGGAAGTCTAGTGATTTTTTCTTAGTGGCTGGTACAGCAGTAACAAGTAACAACTGAAAAATTTCTAAGGAACATGAACAGTGAGGACTTGCTTTGTGTATTCTACGCCACCACACAGAAGATGGATATTTGTTTCAATTTTCTCAGATGTAAGGAAAAAATAATGATAAAACATTGATGATAATATAATTGCAGGAAATAACTGCTCAGACTAAAATCATTAATGTGAATTTAACCTCAAGGATTTTTTCAAATATGTGGACTTTCAGTTTTAAATTTATCACTAGACTATAAAGTCACTGTTTTGTATTTCACATGCAATTAATAATGATGACCTTTTCAATAAATACAAAAGAATGACTTTCAAAGTAAGGAATGTAATTGGTCTTTTATTTTCAGAATGCTCTTTTATTAAAAAAAAAGCTCAGTATAAAAGGAAGTGACATGTCTTGTCAGAATTTATATTTGTTTTAATTTGTTAAATTAAAGATCCACATGTGATTAGCAAAGATGTCCCTATGATTTACAGCCCCAAACTTAATTTTCTTTGTCTCCTTGTTTCTCAGAAGGGCGAATTATGCTAGTGCCTTCTCACGGAACCTCCATTTTTTCTTAAAAGTTTAGACAGAACCCACAGAACAGCACTATCTCAGAAATAATGAAATGTAAACTAGTCATTCTGTGGGCAGTGCAGTCCATGTCTGATGGCTAGTGCTGGTGTACGCCGCAGCTTTCCAGGGACAGCGTTAACCCCAGTAGCACCAGCTGGGCAATAGCCTTTCCCCTCTCCCCTTCTGGCTGAACCTCCCCTTTCTTTTCCAACTCAGACAGACCCGGGCAGTCTGAAATAAGGAAACGCTGGTAATTTTTCTGATTTCCTGAAGATGCAATGTGTGCAAAAGGGGACACTTAGGACAGTTGCTGGGGGAAAAAGAGACCAAGAAATCCCTGCAAATCTGAAGACTGAATGACATTTGAGAAGTCCCTTGTATGCTTTTAGTCTCCTCCAAGGTAGGGTACAAAATAAGAGAATTAGCAATTCGTGTTTGAAAGACAATTAAATATTTTCTATTGTTAGACACAGAATGAATCTGGATAAGCTGATTTGTCTTTATTTTATGGGTGTAGAATTAAATTCAGTATCAAAAGTTCCCCTTGTGGTGACCCAGGCTACAGTCATCTGAAAAAAACATATTTTCCATGACTTTAACAAAACATCTGAAATCCCCCTGGCTGAAACTTTAATACTATTTAAATATAGAAGCAAATCCTGTTAGATTAACATCATCTGAATAATTTCATTGACTTCTGCTGAGTTAAACCGACTTCAGTAGGAGCAATCAGGTGAGTATATTTGTTAAAAATAGGATTTAGCCTCAGGCTTTTAGCTTTTAATTTTGCTAACCTTGTTTTTTCGATTGCTATTTTCAAGTTTTGTTACTGTGGGATTCAGATTCAGCCCAATAGTAAGGAAAAGAATCAGTTATTGCACATACCTTCGCAGTTTCATCTCTCAGATTAAAAGTCAGTTCTAGATTGGTGAGAAAGAGATCAGAAAATTCAGGATACATATCCAAAACTTCCAGTAGATCTTCTCGCTGGATCTTATGTAAGTCACAGTAAGTTAAAGCTCGCACATCGGCATTTGACTTCCCTGGTTTTGCATAAAGATGTACCATCTCTCCAAAAATATCATTTTTGCCTGCAGAAAAAAAAAATAGATGGATATTATTATTTTAAACATAAGCCATTGAATTGAATGATATATTTCTTTATGATAATGGTGTATAATATCACTATGTGATTTTACATGAAGTTTCACAATCAGATTACCATTGCACATGTTATTGTAAATCAAAAGTATTATTAATATTAATAGTAAAATTATGTAAGCCAATGAAGTTACATAAGCATAAAACAGAATTAAGTGAACAGAAAATCTAGTTCCATCACAGTTTTTCTTCAGTTCCATCAAAACAGCATGACTAGAGCAGTTTCCTTTGTCCTTTCTTGTAAAAAACATTTGCTGATTTAAATCCTGTTGTTATGATCATGAAGGTGTGATTTTTGTTGTTCACTGGAGTCCAGGAGCTGTCTGGCCTGGAATCTCATTTTGTAAGAATTGCATGAAGAAACAGAACATACTTTAAATATATTTTAGTAGAAAATGACTTAGCTTTTATATTTGCAGGGAGAATGCAAAACTTCCAAGATGCAGAACTTATTTTGAAGAAGCTGTTTAAATATAGCTGCCTCTGTTTTGATACTATTACAACTCTTTCCATCAATGTTGACACATTCGCAGTACCTGTTTTATAAAATTGTTATCTCTACTTAATTGCTTGTTTTCCCCAAATCTGCACCTAACCTTCATAAATGCAGAACAGCTGCAGCCAGAGACTGGTGAAAATAAGCTCCAAACCAGGGGCTGCAGGGCTTAGCTGTGAAATGGGGTTTGGTGGGGGAACTAGGAAAACACGTGTGGAAAAGAACAGTGGTCATAGCAACTGAGAAACGATAGACTTGTAAAAAAGAATACAGGGGTGATTTTGCCTCTGTTAAACATTTGTGGCTTTTGCATTAGGTTACTACAAGTATTTCTGATTTCTCCATTTTCTGAAAAGGAAGCTGAAAACTGAGTAAGCAAACAACTAAAAGATGCAAAAAATAATTTAAGGGCTGGTTTACAGTGAGAATCCTAAAGAACACTGTCTGTTTAGCTTATCAGTGGGAAGATTAAGAGGTAAGGTCATATTGCATATATCCTTATATAGAGAAAAAATTACTTGGTACTAAAAGCCTCTAGAATATGATAAGGAATGCATAGTAAGAATCAATAGAAAGAAACTGAAGCAAGATAATTTTATACTGGAAATAAAGTACATATCTTTAACAATAAAAATCATTAACTATGGAAATAAACTGCTAAGAAAAGTGATGACTTCTTCATCTCATTACGTCTTCAGACCAAAACCCTTTTCTTTCATCAAACACAGTTCATTAAGCACAACAGATGGTTAAAGGTATGAAATGTAACAGGCATCAGTGATGTAACAGAGGTTACCCCATATAATCTAATAGTCCTTCTGGCCTTAATGCTTATGAATGCAGAGCTCCTATTCAAGGCACATTAATACCTTCTCCACAACACAACTGTTGACACGATTACAGTATTATTGTATCTTGCCTGCAAAGCTCAGAGAGGTGGTAGATTCTATGAGGTCCACAGGCACTGTATTTCCTAAGAATCTGGCCCAGAATTGCTGTTGTCAGGTCAGTACTGATCAGACCTTACTCAGAAGCATCAGACAGTGCTTGATGAGTTGAGGAAAACTGGGGGACAAAACCAACATTTCTCAGAACTCTCTGATTTCTGTGATGAAGTTGCAATACTTGCTAAGGGTGGAAACTTCATCCATTGTAGATCTATCTGACTGAAGTCTTTTCAACCCCAGAGACAAAACTCTGAGTGTTTTCTATGTCAATCTCTGTGTGTAGGTTTTTCAGAAAGAGGAATTAAGTAAAAATGTTTTGCTAAGTATTGATATTCTTTATTAGGTGTCTGTGTGATTTAATTGCAGAGTAATTTTCATTTCTATCATCCTTTATTCTTTTTTAGCAGATTCTTCAAGCTACCACAGACTCACTAACGGGAGCCAGCTACCAGGCAGGCTCCTGCCTCATGGGTTGTGCAACAGATGTGGGCCCGCAAAGCAGTTGTGCCCAACTGTCTCTTTCTCTCTGTCTGGACCACCTTTCCCTGGAAGAGCAGGACTCCAGACTGTGGCACCTGGTGTGAGGAGCCGCGGGCTGGAAGAAATATAGAGATATCGTCCTGCAAATACCTGGGTTTCTGCTGCAAAAGACCAGTCTGCATCTTTGGTTCAGGAAGAAATTAATGAGTTCATAAATTTGTCAGCTTTTCTTGATTGTGAGTGCTACAGAAATTTGTGTTTTTGATGTAAGAGATGAAATCCTCGATGAACCACACTGTTCATAATCAGGGGAAGACACTCCACACAGGCAAGTAAAAATCTCAGTGTTATACTTGCATGGTCCCTACTTTTCTTGAGTCTAAAGCTGGCCCAGATGATGAGATGCAACAGCAAGAGGTGACAAATCATCATGGTAACATCATCTTAACCTGGGGAAGGATTTCTGTAGGCACACCTTTGTACCTCTGCTCATGTATCCAGCCTGCAAAGGACTAGCAGAATAATCAGTAACAGGTGGATTAATAGCAACATATGCTATCTGTCCACATTTTGCTCCAGCTACTTTTCTGGCTGTAAGTTCCTACAGTGGATCATAAACATAAAGGAGAACATATGAATGATGTTACAGCTGGTGTACATTTCCATACACTAAAATCCTTACTCATCTATTCAATTATTCTTTGCATTCTTGTTACCTGATATTAAATTGGAGAAACAAAACGGTAGCTTGTTTAGGTAGGGTTTTAGTTATTTTACTTTAAAAATTGCTGTAGCTGATGCAGTCTTGTTAGTTCCACAGAAGAATCATCACCAGCTGCAGGTGAGCTCCCAGCTGGATTGAACATTGCTCTGAGCCATGTTCACTGGGAAAGAAAACAAGTAACTCCACATACTATGCAAACATGAACAAGTTATAAGAAATACAGAGGAAACGCTGGTGTTATTACACTTAAATATCAATCTAGATCAGTTTAATCTGTTATTCCCTTCCTTTTCTATATGTTCAGTGGGCAGAAGCAGACATTCCTGAAAACCTCTGGGAGACATTTCGAATGCCTAAAGTAGATACGTTTTTCTCTGGTTAGCATATAGGGCATCTGTGTGCCTCAGTACCCTCATACACTCTTCAAGAAAAGGGTGTCCTTGACTTTGGTTCTTGCAGCATAATAAGAACTGGAGTAATTGGATATCTGCTTTACCACTTTCCTAGGGATAAATCTGACTCACTGCTGCTCTTGTATTTTAGGTATCCAAGGACATGGGTTCTTTGTTTCCCATCAATTATTGCAATAATGTAGACTTTGCTCCTTAAACAAATATTTCTCTTCTTGCTTTTAAATAACAGTCAGCAAAATGTTAACAAATTTCCTTCCCCAGGAACAACAATGGATATTTCTTTTTTATCTCATGACTCTTTTAACATGCCTTGTAGTAATCTACTTACCAAGAATGGCTACAACAATGTCACTCTTAAGGATTTCAATGGAGCCTCTTGACACAAAGTAAAGAGCAGTGAGAACATCTCCACAGTGCACTAAAGTATCTCCAGGAGGTGCATGTGTTGTCTTAAATTTCATAGCCAAAGCTCGAAGACAGCCTTTGCTGGCCCCCCGGAAAGCTTTGCAATTCTGAAGCAAGTTTTGGTTGAGGTGCAGACAAATGTCAGCTTGTAAGCATTCTGGAAACCCCTTCAAGACCTGGAAATACAAGCATAAAGATTTAATGTGAATGTTATGAAAGTTGCTTTATATAATTTTTATGTTTTCTTCCTGGACGGAAAGAAAGAAGTGGCATAGAAATAGAGGTGGCCTTAAGAGCTGTCGGAGTACTGCAATTCAACAAGTGCATAGTGTAATCTATATTGTGAAGCTTATGCAATGTGAATACTAATGTATGTGGTGGTTACAAAATTAATTATTAAGATTTCTTTCATTTCAAGAAATGGTACCAAGGTATATGAATGAATATACTGCAGTAAAATAGCAAGGCAGGTAAGGGGAGAGTCTTGACCGAGTTTCACCTATTTGGACTAATATGTCTATTTCCTTCTTATCAATCATAAAAGTACCACATTTAATATAAAAGAAGTTTTTGCTGAAATAACCATGACATTTGTAAAATGAGAGCTTTCTGAACAAGATCAGATACTTTTCAAAAAGACAGCATTTTAATGGGATTTTCATGTTATTCTGCTTTATAAGTGTAGGACTTAGATTTTTATCAGAAAAAGCAACACATGCTACTGAAACAATGATGTTATGCAGATTTACATAGGCAGATGATTAGTTCAGCAAACCACAGGGCTAGTTGCTATGGTCCTTGCTCATTTCTTACTCAGAACAATGGGAGCTTGCCTGAAGTAGAACCATGGGATTCCTCTTGGGTACCATGGTAACATGTTAATTTTGTTTAGAAGAAGAAAAGTGAGCTACTTACAACATGGTCATTATGTGTGAGCTTTTCTAAATTGTTTAGGATCATATTATTTCTGATTCTTTTAGAATCTATAAATATTTCTGCTACTGGCTTCTATGGGAGTACTGCCCACCTTGTGACTCTGCCTGCTGTGTTAAGGAATGGGTGATATATTATTGTGCACCACCCTTTCTTCCCTTTAAATCAGGGGTCCTCAAACTACGGCCCGCGGACCAGATACAGCCCCCCAGGGTCCTCAATCCGGCCCCTGGTATTTATAGACCCCCCCCACCCCCACCCCCGGCAGGGGTTGGGGGGGGAAATGAAGCAGCCGCAGATGACTGCCTGCCACTTCATCTGTGTGTCGGCCCCCTGTTTAAAAAGTTTGAGGACCCCTGCTTTAAATCCTTTAAATCTACTCTCAGTGATGTTATTGGGTCATGTGCTTTCCCTGGTACTGCCTACATCTGTTGCATATTTCTAAGAAGAAAACAGGAACTGATTCTACCAGTCTTGTGAATATGTGATCAGGATGTGTCTTCTCATTATTGGACCAGCCTATTCATTCATTCATATTTATCCTCTCCACTGTTTTTCTACAAACAAGTAAATATTTCTGCACAGAAAAAAATATATACAAAATGCATCACTTGTTGCTATATTAATTCTTACTTCAGCACAATAAAGGTCTGTGCGCTTACTCTTATTGCATAAAGATATTCACAACTCAAATCCCTTGTTAATGGAGAAGATGAACACATATCTGATATGAAGCTTCTGTCCACACAAGCCAGGCTATGATTTACAAATGAAGTATTAGTACCTTTAACTGAGTTGAAATGTTTCTATGATTGCTAATGGAAATCAGTGCTGTGAAATAACAAACAATGTTTTAACACACATAGGTACAAAAATTTTATGAGCTATAGGGCATCACCACATGAAAGTTATACATCCTCAGAAAAAGCCAGCATTAACAATAAGCAAAAGAAAATATGATTTATGAAAAATTTCTGTGGTGCCAGTCTGTTTCCAGTATCTATCACCCCACTAGAAATAGCTTAGTATGCAATTACTCTTTTTACTTTAATGTAATTGTGTTGAAAAAAGATTGATATACTGATAACCAAATAAATCTGGTCAGCGATAAAGGTGCAGAAGAAGTGCAAGTCTTTATGCTGAAATTGTTCTCTAGTCACTTGAGTAAAAAAGACCTATTTTGAATTAATTTGCTATGTATCTATCTATAATATAAAAGAGCTCCATTTTTTTATAGAATGCAAAAGAGGAAATATATTTTCAATTCAGAGTTACTTACAGGAAAAGGTATTTGAACTGTTAGAAAGACAGGAGCACAGCCTTAGTGTAAATGGTATTAATTTTTCACATCAGCTTCCACTTATCTCATTTATCAAGGGATTGTACTTTACCATTAAGCAAAAACCGTGCAGACCATGTGTGTTGGTTTATATTTCTGAAGATACTTTGGGTATTTCTTTAAAGAAAACATTATTTTGATAATTTGTTTATACTTACATGAAACTGTTCTAAAATCTTTGCATATTAGTTAATAGTTATTTATATGCCAATAAGCTCTGAAAGATACTAGCCTCTGTTCAAGTGCCTGTGATTAAAAAGTCCCTGCCCCATGGAGCTTACACTCTAAAATTGTTATACATCAGAGAGGAAGAACACTCACTCTTTAACACCACAGTTGTCAAATGTCTAGAAGGAAGACAAGTGCCCAAATAACATTATTTTCCAACAAAGTTTTGGAGATTACTCCACTAACACAAGTTTAGAAATGCAATAAAGAAGCTGCATTCAAGATAAATTTGTTAAAATATTGCTATATACTACGTTACTAAAAGAAGCTTACCATATCACACACATTGTATATAGTGAAGTATTTAATCCAAGTCCAGTAGCTGACACCATACAGAATTTGATGTTTTCAAACTAAGTTTTATGTTGTGCAGTACAGGCAACATCTTGCCAACCCAAGCTTACATGTACCTTCCTAATATTCAGGGTTTCATTACTTTGAGAAAATATTTCTTATTCATCAGTTTTTAGCTTGTGTTAATAAGGAAGTATCTGGTTTTCACAGAGACCTTTGATTGTCTGTGTAGAGCAGGAACAGTTGTGTTGAAAATTACATTCTTACAATGTGGCAATCAACATCAATACATTACGTGTATGCGTCCTGACAATTCTAAATATTAGAAAATCATCCATGCAGTCTTCAAAGTCATGAGATTATCTTAAAATAATAAAAGTCTAAATATTGCGTTTCACTTCTTTTCATTTGCTGTGAGCTTTTGGAGTCTTTAAACACATTGAAGTCACACTCCAATGTAACAGAAAAAAAATTAACATACACTTTTCTAAACCACTAAAACCCAACATAATATTGAAATTACATGAATACAGGGCTAGGTAGTGTGAAAATAAATTTCAAAATAATTTTTTGAAAATGATAAAGCTAGAATTGCTCTTTAAATAGCATTATTTTCAATGACAAATCCAAAACTAATAAATCAATTGAGTACAATTTTGGATTTCAATTGTTCTGTCTTTCCTAACATGTTTCTATTACACTCAATATCTCCTCCACAGTGATTCCACTGGGCTCTGGGGAGAAAAATCTTGGATTCTCATATTTGGAATCAGAACTCAAGCATATTTCAAAAGACACAGATCTTCTAAAAAACACATGTAACAAGTTATAAAACCAGTGTCCGCACCCTCCCCAAAACAAAAAACAAACAAAAAACCAAAAAAAAAAAAAAAAGGAAAAGCAATTGTGATGCTTCTGTGACATAGACTCCGGTTGTCTCCCATTGATAGCTGATCAAGTCCAAGTTGTTCAGTTGTTTCTTCCTGTCTGGAATAAAACTTATTCCACATCAAATAATGTTGGTTTATCTACTTGGCATGCTTAGAGAGGAGGAAAGTGTCATTCAGACAGAAGTGAAGCATAAATGTGGAATGAGTGACTGAAGTCTGGTGAGGATAGCGGGACGTGATTCATGTTGTCTTGAAGAATGTGGTCTTTCATAAGTGGAGGGGAAGTCCAGCTTCATTAATTTGTCTTTTTCAAGATGACAACAAAGTATCGGTCATACATGTATCAGACATCTTTGTGACAACAGAATTGGAGACATTTATGTGCTCTAACTTCCAACAACTAGTAAATGTTTGGGGCAATGATAACTTTTTTTTGTCTGGAGACATGATAAGATTGATGAGAATGTTTAGATTTTCTGCCCTCAGTATTATATACTCTGGAACAAGTATTAACATCTATCCCACAAAAAAAATATTTAGAAAGCATCGAAGCTGAAAGATATCAGGATATTAGTGACAATAATTGTCATTAAATGTAGAAATATCACATTCTACACCAACAGAATCACAGAATGGTTGGAAGGCATCTCTGGAGTTCATCTTGTCCAGCCTCCCTGCTCAAGCAGGGCTGCCTAGAGCTGGTAGCCCAGGATGATGTCCAGATGGCTTTTGAGTATCTCCAAGGACAGAAACTCCAAAACTTCTCTGGGCAGCTTGTGCCAGTGCTCAGTCATCCTCACCATAAAAAAGTGTCTCCTGATGTTGGAATGGAACCTCCTGTTTCAGTTTGTGCTCATTGTCTCTGGTCCTGTCACTGGGCACCCCTGAAAAGCACCTGATTCCATCTTTTTTACAGTCTTCCTTCAAGTATTTTTTCACATTGATGAGATTCCCTGTGAGCCTTCACTTCTCCAGGCTGAACAGTCCCAGCTCTCTCAGCCTTTCCTAGTCTAAGCTCCAGTCCCTGCAGTCTGGCAAAGATATTCCTTTAATTCTGCATATAATGCTCTGTCATACATTTGCTCTGTGAAATATAAGTGGGATCAAACATTAAATGCCAGGCAGCAGCTGAAGAGAGCAGAAGAGGGCTCTGGTGTATTTTGGGTCTTCTCGGAGTGTGTTGAAACTCATTTTGACTAAGGTTTTCTTGTTCTAGAATCAGTCAGACTTTTTATGAGTGGCAAGTATCCAGCTTATAGAGGGAAAGATAAAGGTAAACTCTCAGGTTCATCTGACAATTTAAGATGGCATAAACTGAAAGAGGAATTCTGGTCCTTCCTGCATTATCTGTTTATTCCTGCCCTGTCTTGATCTCTCCTTGTGAAATGGTTTGAGAAACTGATCCACACAAGAATTAACCCAGCAAAAAATATTGAGCAGCTAAAGCTACAAAGAAGTGGGAATAAATATACTTTGTGTCATAGACTACACATACTTAGTCTCTCTTTGGATCTCATCTATGTAATCTCAGGATATGTTCACATTGCTGAATAAAGTTCTTGAACAATATATATATTATAAAATAATAAGTTTTGAACTAATTACAGGGAGCACCCCCATGCCTTGAAGGGTTCAGTCTAGTGGGAATTTATATTCAAAATTAACATTTTGTCTTTGTTTGTTCTGTAGGAATGAGTGAAATTAATTCATATGTTTGGTGAAATAACCTATGTCTTTAATTTTTATCTTTCTGCCACATAATTTTAGCACTAATCTGAGACTCTTTAGCTGCACAAATTGCACCGTGCTTATGTTGTATTAGGATCTCTGTCTCCCAGTAGCTGTTCCCTCTGACGGAAAGAGTAGTGTGGGATTTAGTTCTGTCACAAATATCTGATTTTAATAACATCTTCATCTAAGCTAAACATTTCTGTAATTCAGCCTAGTATCTATTTCTAGAAAGAATTTAGACTTTACTATTTCTGTGATAGTTAATTACAGAGGAACTATTTTTATAAGCAGAAGGCCAAAACCTTTCAAAGAGGTTTCACCTGTTAGAAAAGAATGAACAAGGTCACACGTGGCAATAATTCTATTCCAGCAGCTCCTGGGGTCCACACAGAATAAGCATTATTTCTGCTGATTCCTCATCTTCATACAGGAAAATGTTGCAAAGTCAGATTTAATTTTTATTTTTTTCCCCAGGATATGAAGGAGTTCCTTACAACAGTTGAGAGAGAAGAGAATCAGTGTGTGATGATGAGCTAACTCACCTTTCAGTGAGATTTGAAGTCTAACAACCTTATCAAGAATTATTGCCATGACACAGATTTATGTGACATTTTTATGTTGAAATTACTGGAACTGCAGTGGATCATTCTTCATCTATAATCTTATTACAATTTCTGAATACATCTGAAAGGTGATCTCTGAGAAATGATACATTGCTGGGTGAGAAGGACAGAAAATTATTGCAGTTTCTTTGACTGTTGACCCCTTCATCAACAGAAAAGTTTAATATCTGTAGAAGCTGGAAGATGACCTGATACATGTCTTTCCAAAAATATAATGATAGTTGAAAAACTGTTAATTGCTCTTGTTTTTGAGATGTTAGACCACAAAATACATTGCAGTTAGAAACTGTAAAGGATCGCTTTGCAAATAGATTAACATTCTAGAAACATTTCTTTTTTTATTTTCCTATGATGTCTTATTTTCTGTAACTTGATTAAACAAAGGCATTCATGTTTTTAAGTGGTCTTGTTACAGAAAATGAAAGAACAGCTTTACAGCTAACCATATCTGAGCTACTTTCTGACAGGCTTATACATCTTATGATTTCCATTGTGAATATAGACAAATAGCAGTATCACTTTCCACCATGATTACATAGTCCCTCTGTTTAACTGATTACTAATAGTTTTTGCTCCAAACGCTTCTAATTTGGATTAATCTTCTGATGGTATAAGGAACTTCTCCTTGCTTTTTTTTAAATTTTAATTTACATTTCTAATTCTCTGGTTCAAAGATATTGCTGGCACTAGTTCCATTGGCAGAATCATTTTAGTCATGAGAAGTGATCATCGTGGGGGCAAAAACAAGAATAACAAATGTAGTGCTGTCATCCCGTGACCAGTGGCTAATTTCTCGCAAAGGAAGCCCTACCAAAGCAATGGTGAACCTGCCTTTTATTTGATACAGTAGCATTACTGGCTCTGAACCTTCAAGATTGCTATGTTCTCTGCTGTACTTGCATGATCACTGTAGCCAAGACAACTTATCACAAGTGTAAAACCGGCCATTTGCTTCGATACTTGCAGAAGGTTCCATAAATTTATGCATAAAAATTCTGACTTGCTCTCTCCTTTCATGGTACTGAGTAAAATGCAAGATAAAAACACATCTTTCCCATATCCAAAATTTTAATTAATGTGTACATTTGACTAAAAACACTTTCCAATGCTTGTCCCACTTATTTACTTCTTAGAACTCTTTTAAAAGATAAAATAAACCAATAAAGCTGTTCAGATGCACAGAAGATCCATGGAAAGAAGGGGGTGGGGATTGTAAAAAACACATGCATAACTTAAAAAAGGATCTCAAACACTAAATATGTCATCTTTGTGGGGTAAGCATCACAGACATGCTATTATCAGCGCTGGACTGATAACATTGAAATGAAGGGGGAAAAGAAGGCAAAGAGAGTTTAGGAAAAACAGAACAGGATAGTTTAAAAAATTAAAATAATGTCTGAATCTTTGGGACTGGTGACACCTTTCATGAAACAATATACATTGTAAAATATTTGTAATTTAACTTTGCCAGTGTATACCACAGGGATATGATTTAAATTATGCTTATTCTATAGACTCAATATTTTTATCCAGATTAAAATAAATCCCAAATCCTGTTTATCCAGTCCATGCGTAATTATGTGGAACTGTTTTTGCCAAAATACATTATGCAATGAAACATAATCAAAGAGATGTAGAAACGAAACAGAAGGGAACAAATGAACAATGTTCACAGCATATTTCACCTGCAGATCTTTAAAGCTAATTTTAAGTTCAGCCATTTCAAATGAGTGTAAAGTACCAAATTCTGGTTTACAATATTAAGTGTAGGATTTTGTTTAGGAAATCAAGTTTATTTAGTCTCAGTACAGTATTATTCCTGAGGTTAAAAGTTGGTTGGTTTTTTATTTTTTTTTACTGTTCCTGAATTCTTAAGTATATTACTGATGATAATTAAAAGCATCTTTTGAAATATATGTCTAATATTATTTTTATATATATATGTGTGTGTGTATACAATGCATGTACATATATATATATAAATGTAAATTTTTCATGCATTTCAAATTGCAAAGGAGAAAGAAGACTGAGGTTTTGAATTTTATTCAGTTTTCTGTAATGAAATTAGAAAGAAAGACACATTGGATCAAATTCTGCCTTCAGATATTTGCAAAAAACTCCCAGTAAATATTGGCAGGAGTCAAACGTATTTGTCTGAGGACAGTATTAGCCTGTTGGTATGTAAATGCAAATATTTCATGCAAAATTAAGTTAATACCACATGCAAGTCCATCTCATATGCACATGGCTTACAGCCAAGAAAACTTCATTGGTGCTTGTGCTAACATGCATATATGGTTTGAACCAAGAGCATTCACGCAAGGGAAAATGCAGAATGATCAGCATGGCAACTTTGTCAGAGTGACATTCCTACAGAGCAACTACCTAATGCAAACCAATATGCACATGACCTTTTTTGGGCAGAGAAGCATGATTTAAGTTGTGGGGTAAAACAGCAATTAATAAATGTGGTTAGGTTAGCAATTTTAATGTCTAATTTTTAGTAACCATTTTGCCCCACATCTGATTCTACTTGGATTATTTCTGTTTGCTATCTACCCCTTCATCATGCAAAGAGTTACAATTAAAATTAGAAAGCATTGAACAAGCTCTAAACCCGACAGATAACATGGATATTCTCCACACTTTATACTGGAATTAAATTTGATATAAATACCTCCTGCTCTTACCAGTGGGTGGTGTTATTCCATGTATTTAGGTATGAAGCAGACAGGAAAGAGATAAATCTTTCATAAGTACAACGTAAATCACACAATTCTTTTATTATCCTTGCACTAAGTGTAATATATTCAAACTCCCTTTTTAAGAAAATTAAGCGACTGCCATAAAATTTGAGGGATAAAAATGTGAACAGAATAAGAAATAAAATATAACAAAACAAGGTACTAAGCTTGATTTTTTTTTTCCACATTTTATTTAAAACAAAGCCTCCAAACTGCCTCACAATCATATTGCAGAATATGGGCTGTTTAATCCATTTATTTATTATTTCACATTAATGACAAGTCCAGGACTAATTCCAGTACAGCAGTTCCTGCATTATGCAAAATTTAACCTGACAACATCCAGTTTCAGTTACTTCAAGTTATTTCAAGTGAAACAGGTGTTCTTAGTACATCCATTAGTGGTAATGAATTAGTTAAGGTGTACATGATTTTGTAATATCTTCAGAAATAATTCAGTGAGTTACTTTAGGCTTAGGCTCCACCCACCTGCAGTTTAAGGGCCTGATCCCGCAAAGTGCTGAGTATCCCACAACCTCATTGCCATCAGAGGGGGATTAAGGCCATTCAGTGCCACGCAGGATGAAGCTACTGATGTTGCCTTCCACTGCAGTAATCCCCAGCAAAGGTTTATACAAGTATCCCTCTGGAGGGGATGCGTGGAAGTGGCAGGTGAAGCCCAGTATATTTAATTTGCTGTCTTAGTTTTAAAATCTGCTTTACTTAATGGTAACCATAAAGTCAAGCTGTCAGTGATTCAGCTTTATAAAATCTTTTGATTGAGACCGTTGTTTCTGTTTACTGCATAAAAGTGTACCACTCTGACAGTCATTCACAAATATATGTATAGATACCACATGGAAGATGTTTGAATTTATGTCCAAATTTTGATGTTGATGTCTAGTTAAATTGTTACAAAAATGTATAGATTTTCTTGTCTTGCCAGCTTTATGGAGACCTCTGCAGTCTCTAATCTATAACTCAGAATAGCTCTGGAAAACATCTCTCTAGAGACACAGATTCACAGATTCTTAAGATATACAATGCTCTCAGTGTCTTCAAACCTATGTCAGCTTTTGAGAAAAAATGTTTCTGTCTCCAGAAAATAAGCCAGAAATATAAATGCTTATTTTTGCTCATTAGCAGATTGTTATTCTTTTTTAGCTGGCCACAGAATATATTTTTATACAAGAAACATTTACAGTTTTTTTATTAAAAACAGAAATTATGAGTGTTGTACCTTGTCATTTCCTAGAAATGAGATTTTGTGGACTGCTAAACAGTTGGTAGTACTGTGTTGACTTTCAGTGCTGAATTATGTAGTTGCGAATGCAAGTGAACTATTGTTCAGATTATGTTATGATTAGAATATTTCACTCTGAAAAGATCAGCTAATCCTCCTGCCTGGTCCTCTCTTCCACCCACCCTCAACGTACTTGTTCTAGATTACATGATAGGATTTTAAAAAAGAATTGATCTCCACAGGTTTTATAGAAAAGTAAATCTATAGACACCAAAAAAGGTACTCTTGTTTGATACTGGAAGTGGAAAATCAGGCCAAAGAACAAACAAAACTCTGGAACAGCTATGCCTGAAATAAGAAACCCATCACTTTTTTTTTTTTTAATTGGCTTAAGCTTATAGTAGTCAACGGCAGTTCTCAAGCTTTCCTATGCACAGTGAGTGTTCAGGTTTCTGGTATAGCTTATTATATATAGGTAATAATCTAGGGAGTTAAATGTTTGGATGACAAACTTGTAATGGCTTGGTTTTCAATAATTGCTATATATCCACCATCTTAAGCTTGTACTTTTATGGCTCATAAATAATGAAGACTTACAATCTGTTTCTAAATTCTCACGCATTTATCTATTCCCCAGCATCCGTGCCTGAAAAACTGAACAACATACCATGTTCATGTCAATGCCGTTGGTGTATGTCCATGCATGCTGGAAATATTCCTCAAGTCGCTGCCGCAGAGGGTTGGGGATTTGATGAAAGCGTATAAACTCCTTTACTCGCAGCATCTGCATGTGATACCGTGCAGTTCCTGAGTAGAGTCTTTGGATTATTGCAGATACGTTTCCAAAAATGCTAGCATACATTAATGCTGGATTAAATAGAAACAAAATTTACTTAAGTCATATTGGGTTTTGCAGATGATGCAACAGTTCTTATAATGTACTTTTAATGTTAAAGAGCTCAGGTGAGACTAGTAACATTTTCAGAGATGTGAAATTGATTTACCTGAACCTTTTTATTGATTTGATTGTATCAGTTCCAACTCAGTTAGCAGATGAGGCTTAAATATTAATTTATAATCAAGTTGGTAATATTTATCTTTGGAGTTTGTAGTCCTGAATTGAGCATTTTAAGTTTGGTTTATCTAATTTTAAGGACTTTGGTAGAACTAAGAACTAGGAACTAAGGTTATGTACAAGTTCTGAACAAAGGGTAGAGTTAAGGAGGTACACATACATTTATAGGTTTGGGGTTTAAATCAACAAATTAAATTTAGTTATGATTATCCAAAAATGATGGGCTATAGTTTCCTAAATCCACTCAAAACTCGACTTTCTACCCTACAGGACACTGCAGACACTGATACACAACACAAAATTTCTGACAGTTTGGATAACAGATTTGGAGTAGTCAAGCAACTTTACTTCCTGACTGCACGAGTCACAACATATTTTTGCATATAACATTGTTTTCCCTGGGAATCTGCCCTTCTGGCTGCATGCTTGTAATCTTATTAGCTTAGACTGTTAAGTCATTTGCTTAAACAATGAAGAAAAAAAGAAAGAATATGGTAGAACTACTTACAGCCAATCAGCATGACACAGATGGAAAAGATCTTCTCTGAGTTGGTGTTTGGAGACACATTTCCAAATCCTACACTTGTTAGACTGCTGAAGGTAAAATAAAGTGCAGTGACGTATTTGTCCTTGATGGATGGTCCAGAACTTGCATCACTATTATTGTAATGCTTTCCTAATTGTTCTCCTAAAGAATCCAACCAGCCAATCTTTTGAGACAAGTAAGGTCTTTCTACGTTTCCAATGGCGTACCAAATGCAAGCAAGCCAGTGCGCAATTAATGCAAATATGCACATAAGGAGCATAAGAACTGCAGCACCATATTCTGAATATCTGTCCAATTTCCGTGCTACCCTCACCAAACGCAGCAGTCTAGCTGTCTTCAGAAGACCTATTAATGTTGTCGTCTGTAAAAATAAGATAGAAATTAATTTTCTCTGTTAACAAATGTACTGTCATAATAGTCAGCATGAACAAACCACTGCAAATTCCATTATTTTCTGGAATCAACAAACCCAGTAGATTAACCCATTTCAATGTAACCTTATTCTAATTTTCTTTAAACTATCAATTTTATTATAAAAACAGTGAAGAAAACAATAAGAAATGCACATCTTAAGATACAGAAGTTGTCATTTTCTGCTGAATGCTCTTTCATTTTGAATATACTTCTTTATCTGGACTCTTCATTCCACATTAATGGACTTAAATGATCCATTAGATTCATGATGTTTTGGCATGATAAAGTCTGTAAGTTATTGGAACATAATTATATGACTGGCCTTGCAGTTAACAAGCATTTATGACATTTGAACAAAGCTGTGTGACTATATTTGACTTTAACTTAGAGACTCCTTGCAATGCTCTGGCACATATGTGAAGTGTGAAGGAATAAAGCAGAAAATGTCTCAAAGAGTAAGTAACTTACTCTGCAAATATTCTTCCTGTTTGTAATGGCCAGAACACTATACAGGTAAAAGAAGATGAACCACTGAGAATAGAAAATCATGGAAAAGTTCCTTTTGCCAGACTCAAGATTAATCTTCTTTTTGCATCTTTCATCCTGAATTTTGCAGGCATAGTGGTAGAGGTGACTAATAAAGGTACTATACCATTAAAAGAAAAAAAGGGTCTGTTATAAACCAGGGATTTATTCCAAGATATTTAGTGCATCCCTGCACTATGATTCATTGCAGACTTTTTGAGGCTCTGATCTTTTTAAAGTAATCTAAAGTTTATTAATGTAAATTTACAATTTTCAATATGTAAATTGTTTGCATACTTGTTCATTCCTTGTTAAAGAGATTGACAAGATTGTAAATAGTGAGTACTCAATTTCAAAACCAACTCAGCTACCTTTTCTCCTCCATTAAGTCTGAACATATATAAAAGTATTCAGTAAATGTCAAGCCTGAATAAGTTTTCAATAATTTTTTCTTCCTTTTTTTTTTAATGTGCATGTATATTACATAACACTTAACTGGAAAAGTTTTCTGAGCCCTACAAACCACTCTGATGGTAGTATGTGTCACGTTAGCTTTCTTTCAACAAGTACTAGACTAGTCCTTATGTTTTATTAAATTCTTGCATTTACCGTGTTTTTGAGTAAAATCCCAGTTGTCAGTGGACAACTCAATATATTGTTCATATTTTCTGAGTAAATGAACAACAAGATAATGTAAGGTAACAGTGGGTAACACTCCTTGGTTCAACTTAACATCACAGAGAATAATTTCAAGGTGAATCTTATTGCCACATAAAGAAGGCTGTTTCATTGAATGTGACCTCAAGACTCTGAAAGATGATGTACTACAAAAAGCTGAGCTTCAGCATATGACTATTGCCATCAGGTACTTTTTCTGGTAAGGTAGATCAGGCTTAAATATTTTGATCACTTAAGGAAAAGAGCAATCTTAAGAAAAGCTAACATTTGTTCTTAGTGGTGTGTCGAAACCATTCTATTAGAGATGTAGTTATATCTGTACACCATGCAAGAGGCAGCATATTCTTACAGTGCCCTTTAAATAGATCAGAAGGTACATTGTGATTGCAAAATATGTCAGCAGTGTTCCACCCCATTCTTAAGATAAGACTTGCTAATATTATGCATCCTCAGTGCCAATCCCATGCTTAGATACTGCATCAGTGTGAGCTCTGGAGTATGCGGGAAGTGTATAATACAAGCAGACCCCATCTCTTCAGGGTAGAATCAGCATGAGTAAGTTTAGATAAGCTTTAAAGCATCAAGAAACTCATCCCGAGTTTGATTTTTCTTTAACAAAGTGGAGAGGCTAGAGGCTTTGACACTAAAATATAGTTAGCAGTAGTGGTGAAAAGCATGATGTGTATGCTTTACATGTTGTCCACTTCTCAGTGGAGATGTAGCTTTCATACAGTAACAGTCCACCTCCCATATGTCACTTGGCCAGGGACAGTACCTGGGATCAGAACTATCTCTGCTCAGCACTGCACCCAAGGAAGCAAAGGTCCTACTCTGTCTGTTACCCACCTTATCACATCTGGTGCCAATGATTAATGTCTGTAAATAGCAATCTGATAGAGACTACTCTTTTCTCTGAATTGCTTGCTGCTCTGTACTCATCATACCTGGCTTTATCAGCTGGACTACAAGTTCAAGAGTTGCTGAACACTCACATCAGTATTTTTTTTTTTAATTTTTTTTTTTTAACAGTAGCAACATTTACTGTGAGCCAGAAGCACATAGGAATCTCATAGCTACAGAAACTGTGAATCTGGATTAGCAGAAGATAGGTACAGGATCATTTTCCCTCACTACAGTATATTAAGTGCAAAGTGTTCCATTTATGAAACACTTATGAAACACTTAACTGTTTGCCTAAACTGGAATTCATTAGGATCATAGCACATAAGTACTTTCAGAATCTAAAATCTCTACAATACATTGAAGATACCTGTCTTAATTGGTAAAATTTATTAAAAAGATAAAGGTCTTAAGCTAACACCCATTTTAAATAGATTCTGCCAAAACATACATTCCATTTCTTCAAATTTACTTGTTCATTGCACAAAACCAAAGTTACAGAGAAAAGTAAAATAGATTATCTTAGATTTCTCCATTGCACTATTATATATTCCAATCTGCCAATCTAACATTTTGCTAACCAGTATAGCCAATGTAATTTTGATATTTTTGCCTTGTTTGGTTATTATGCAATTTGACCTTTGAAAAAGCCTTTTGATTTTTTCTAGCTATAGTACAGGAGGGGGCTTGGAGTAAAAGTGTATTATTTTCTTCAGTTTTGACTTTAGTAAAAGCACAAAACCCCCTCACCAATACATGCCTACAATGGTTCTTTATTGCTTACATGGTTCTCTCCATGAGCTAAGTAGAATTGTAGAATCACACAGTCTGGGTTGGAAGGGAACTTAAAGGTCATCTAGTCCACCCCCCTGCCCCCCGCAATAAGCAGGGACATCTTCAACTAGATCAGGTTGCTCAGAGCCCCGTCCAACCTGACCTAGTATGTTTGCAGGGATGGGGCATCTACCACCTCTCTGGGCAACCTGTTCCAGTGTTTCACCACCCTCACCGTAAAAAATTTCTTCCTTGTATCTAGTCTAAATTTAACCTCCTTCAGTTTAAAACCATTACCCCTTGTCCTATTGCAACAGGCCCTGCTAAAAAGCTTGTCCCCATCTTTCTCATATGCCCCTTCTAAGTACTGCAATAATCTCTCCCCAGAGCCTTCAGTTCTCCACACTGGCCAGCTCCAACTCTCTCAGCCTTTCTTCATGGGATAGGTGTTCCATCCTTTTTTTGGCCCTCCTCTGGATGTGCTTCAACAGGTCCATGTCTTTCCTGTGCTGAGGGCTCCAAAGCTACTCCAAAGTACTCCAGGTAGGGTCTCACCAGAGTGGAGTAGAGCGGCAAAATCACCTCCTTCGACCTGCTGGCCACTCTTCTTCTGATGCAGCCTAGGATATGGTTGGTCTTGTGGGCTGCAAGTGCACATTGCCAGCCCATGTCCAGCTTTTTGTCCACCAGTACCCCAAGGTTCTTTTCAGCAGGACTGCTCTCAATTCCTTCGTCCCCCAGCCTGAATTGATACTGGGGGTTGCCACAATCCAGATGCAGGACCCTGCATTTGACCTTGTTGAACCCTGTAAGGTTCCCGTGGGTCCCCTTTCTTGAGCTTGTTCAGGTTCCTCTAGAGGGCATCCTGTCCTTCAGGCATGTCAACCGCACCACTTAGCTTGGTGCTGTCCACAGACTTGTTGACGGTGCACTTGAGCCCTCTATGTCATTGAGGAAGATATTAAACAGTACTGGTCCCAATACAAACACCTGAAGGACACCACTTGTCACTGATCTCCACCTGGACATTGAGCTGTTGACCTCTACTGCCTGGATGTGACCATCCAATCAGTTCCTCATCCACCAAACAGTCCACCCATCAAATAAATACCTCTCCAATTTAGAGAGAAGGATGATGTGGGGGACTGTGTCAAAGGCATTTCAGAAGTCCAGATAGATGACATCTGTAGCTCTTACCTTGTCCACTGATGTAGTCATTCCATCATAGAATGCCATCAGGTTGGCCAGGCAGGACTTGCCCTTGGTGAAGCCATGCTGGCTATATCAAATCACCTCCCTGTTCTCCATGTGGCTTAGTATAACTTCTAGGAGGATCTGTTCCATGATCTTTCCAGGCCCAAAGGTGAGGCTGACAAGACTGCCATGACTTTTCAAATATCAAAAATTCAAAACAAAAAATGGAGGGTGGCTTGGCAACTACATCAGCCTATTCCCTTGGGACTCTGGGATGCATCTCATCAGGTCCCGTAGACTTATGTATGTTCAGGTTCCTCAGGTGGTCACAAACATGATCTCTTACAATGGGAGAAACTTTGCTCCTCCAGTCACCATCTTGTGGTCCATCCACTTGAGAGGTGTGGGAAGAGAGATTGCCAGTGAAGACTGAAGTACTGTTGAGTTACCTATTTGCCAGTCTTGCTCATTGGGGAGGTACACTTTCTTTGACCTTCCTTTTCTGGCTGACATACCTGTGGAAGCCCTTCTTGTTATTCTTTGCATCCCTTGCCAGGTTCAGCTCCATCTGCACCTTGGCCTTCATGACCCCATCCCTACAAAACTGGGTAGGATCCCTATACTCTTCCCAAGATACCTGTCCCTGTTTTCACTGCCTGTGCGTCTCCTTTGTGCCCTTCACTTTGACCAGCAAGTCTCAGCTAATCCATGCTGCAATCTTGCCTTCCTTTCTAGATTTCTTACACCTGGGAATCGAGAGCTCTTGCACTTTATGGAAAGTATCCTTAAAGGTCTGCCAGCTCTTTTCTGCTCCCTTGTCTCTGAGGGCAGTCTCCCAGGGTGTATTAGTAACTCCTTGAAGAGCTGGAAGTTTGCTTTCTAAAATTCAGGGTCCTGACCTTACTCCTTGCATGACCCGTATCCCTCAGGACGATGAGCTGATGGATAGAACCACATAGAAGGCATTTTTAGTTGTTTTGGAATAATTATTCAGTTCTTCTAGTAAGAAGCTTGAGAAAGGGTAATGTTTGTCAATTGTTTTTTCGCCAGGCCGCTGATTTTTTTTTTTAACCAAATCCTTACATAATTACAATGGGGTATCCTTAACTCTGATTAGTCCTCTCCTTTAATAGTGAGATTGGTTTATACCCTCAATTTCTCAAGCCCTGGTGCTGAAATGACCACAGCAGGGAGCTATTTTGATGGACAGCAACTGATTACAGCATGATTTGAAAGAGGAGGGCATCAGTCTATCTGATTAAAGAGGGTGTCATTCATTAGTTATTATTGTATAATGCTGGAAGAGGAAGCTGGTATCAACTGATTCATTATCTGCATAAGGGGTATTCTGCCTGTGTAAAAAGCCATTTACAACTCATGACTTTGTCACTGATGGCCAAATCCTTAGGTTTTCTCTAGATATTTTTTAAATTTCTTTTTTTTTTATTTCTTCATAACTTCCATTACTGTTAATGTATAAATCTATATTTCCATCTCTTATTTGTCTCTTTTTTAAACCAAATAACCCACTGATGTGTACGAGTAGCTCAAACTGTCTCTTCCAATGTGCATTAATGTCACTTGCTTACACAGTATTTCATTTACTATAGGGTCCTTTCCAGCTTCTTGGTATTATAAAGCCCTCAGTTTCTCAATAATTTCCTGTCACCTACATTTTGTGTTAAAACCATCATCAACCTTTTTTGCAGCCTGTAAGTAAATCTATTAAATACAAGTACTATAGCATCAAGCACAGTTAACTCTTTTCTCTCTCAGAAAAATCTCCAATACATGCCAGAATTTGGCCTTTCAGACTATGCTCCATTACCTTAATAGCCTCTTCTGAGCACTGTGTCATTGTTGAAGATCTTTATGCTGTATGCATCATGATACTGCTGAAAATGTTAGTACAAACACCAATTAAACAAAAATACTTCAACTAACCAAATCTTATTTATAGCAGGGTACTGGTACTTCAACTGCTGTTGATAAATGTCTGCTCAAGCAGTGCTGGGGTTCCTCTTTGCTTCATCTTGAAAAACAATTAAAGGAAGAAAAACTTGATACTAAATGATTCTCTGAGATTAGCCAGCCACCTAAATAATTTCCAGAGACTTTACCCTAATGCTGTATCATCCTGGTCTGTACTCATTTCACAGAGCTGCTAATACAAAGGCAGACTGCCTGTACCATCAGCTATGCAGTCTTCAGTGTAAAAGATTTGAAATTCATTGGAATAGGTTTTCCAAGTAAATTGCTAAATTGAGTACAGGAAACTATATTACTCTCTTCTTGAGATGTTTTCTGAGCTTGATTTTGAAATATATTTTAATTTGGAAGAGGGTAAAGTACTGATTCCATCAGCAGAGATGCAGTCAGGACTACGAGACTCAATCTCTAATTCTAGAAATGTGAGATTCTTCTTTTCAGTTTGCTTTACCAGATAGGCTGTGTAACAGAGTGAAGACATCAAAACCAAGAGAACAAGGGTACTTTTACTTGTATGTCTTCATTTTAGCCCAAACTCATCTATTTTCTTGATTTATTGCTACAAATAGAAGACACATTCACTCTTATGTTTTGTGAGTATGCTGGATACATACATCATGGTGTATTTATTTTAATTCTCTAAGGCAGCATTTTTCCTGCTGATAATGCTATTAAATTATGTTCTGTAAAATAGCTCTGGTCACTACTATTTGTAAACAGTAAAAGGAAAAGCCTTCATGCTTTTCTGCATATTTCAGCTGAGTGTTCTCTTTGGTGTCAATTTAATAAAACTATAAATATGAAAATATTCTTTCTGAAGCTGTTACCATCACTTGTTTGTATGTTTTATTGCAGTAGGTTCTAGATGAAAGGGAAGAAGCTTTGGTTATCTATATATCCATGTGATTTTTCCCTACAACATATCTGTCTTTGAAGTGAAAAGCTGATCAATACATTAAAAGGCACATTATTTTAAATGCATATATATATAAATATCTAGTAATCTTAAGCAGCATTCTACTTGTATATGCACACCATCTATAAGTGTGCTTTAAGGAGCTGTGCCACTGCAACTGTTATTTGTTTAAAAACCAAACCAGATTCCTCAGCTGAGCATAATGATTAAAAACTATCAAAAGAATAGAAAGTAAAAAGTCCATCTACTCATTATTTTTATCTTCCCAAGTATCAGGGATGCCACTTAACATTTATGATACACACCCAAAAAAAGAGAATAGTTTACTACCAGCCATAATAATTTTGTGTTGAGTCTGCTTAAACAGGAAACAATAATTTAAAATTAGATTAGTTCCCTATTTTAGAAATTTGGAAGTTAACTGTCTTACTCTGTTGCTTTCCTATGGTTGGAAAAGAATGACTCAAACAGAAGCATTCAGAAATTGCTGTATGTGGTATTTGGATTATTATCTGCTGCCCTTTCTAGACTCGGTTTGATATCAAGGTGTTTTAAAGCTGGGTGAGCACACATGGAGCTCTCTTTGGAGCTTATGTTGTTTAATAAAAAGACTATTCTATACAATTGTTTGTAGGAGTTCTTATTTAAAGAATCTCTAGATAACAAAAAAGAACCATTTCATAAAAAAGATAACCCTTATGACTGAAAAAAATCTATTAGATGAAACGTGCTCTATTCTAACAGTTATACCTTTTCTGCTTCTTGCTAAACTATGAAAAAGGGATCATTGGAGAAATATTACAGTTAGCAACATAGGAAGCAAAACTACAGTAAGTAGCAGCTTAGAAAAAGTGATTGACATATTCAGTACCACGAATGAGAGAGAAATCATGATGGCATGGTGAAGGGGTCATAATCTGTATATTTCATTGCTGCTTAGGTAAACTAACTAGTTTTTACAGATCATGAAACTGTTCAATTACTAGGTTTTGAGGGAATAAAGAATTAATTCACTCATATCTGAAACACTGCAAAAGTCATTACATGGTGCAATAATTTATGTTCCAAGTTCTGTGTTTTTGTATTTGTGTACTCAGCTGCCACAATGCACTTGTTTGCTACTAATTTGTACCATTATTTTATGTTAAAGTTATCCTTTTAATATCGCTTTAGCACCTGGCACTTTATTATTAAGAACGTCTGTAATAGGGGAGGTGTGGAAGAATGATGTTCAGGGTCAAATCCAAACAGCACTCCTTTAATGAACTCTGGAATTGGTCCCCATTGTAATTCTTGGTGTTCCACGCTTCCAATCACTGAACATAATTTTTGACATTGATTAGTTCTCAGTGATTGGAAAGGGATGCAGACACACCTGAAGGGAAATGATGTGGTCCAAGTTAGAAGTAATGCCATTGTCAAAATGTTTGTCTTTCATGTGTCTATACTATCAAAACTACAGAAAAAAAATCTGCAGAAAGACTGAGACCTACCACCGATAATGAGTGCAAAAGTTGATTAAAGTTTCCTTAAATTTCTGGGCTTTTTAGTCACAATCTGAGTAGAAAAGCTTTCTTTTGGTAAGAGAACTATTAACACGTTCCATCTGTGCTTTTTTCTTACTCTCTTCTTACTGCATTCCTTTAAGAAAATTTATTTCTTCTGCATGCTCTTACCTACATGTTTCTCCAGATTCCTTATGTACCTTGAGTGTGTATGCTCATATTCAAATTAGTAGGGCTATCACTATGGATTAGGAATGTTACATTGATTTCTATGACTGCTGAATAAGACCACATTATTATAATAATTTTTCAGAAGTACGAGACAGGAAACCTTCTCATTACATAAAATGTATGAAAATAAGTTTAAGAAAAGGATGACTTATAATCATCCTACTTATGAAAGTTTTAAGGTTGAATATGCTCACAAGACTCTCAAGGCCATGTAGGTATGTGCCAGTTGTTTTATACTGACCCTTAAAGGCATACTTAATTAAGTTTACATGTAATTTGTGAGGATAGCTAGGGTATCAGAATTCAGATCAGGCTTTTGGGGTGGACGTAACAATTTTTGCTGTCACAGCAAATTAACAAAAAGGATATAATTTTAAAACAAAAACATTTTTGCATTCTCTGTATCATAACATGGAGACACACAGTCAGATCAGTAAATTTTCATGCTAAAAGTTGCTGATTAATATGCAGTTTTCACCTTTCTCTTCTCAATTAATGAGATGCACATATGGTTGACAAAACTGTCTGTTTCTCTTATGTCAATATGTGCAAAATGGTATTTTTAATAAATGGATTTGTGTCCTTTGAAAAGTGAATGAATCATATTTTGCTTGGTTTGCTGCTTTTTTTAATGAAAAAAAACCAAACCCTGCTGTATTCTATGCATCACACTCGCCCCCCCCGCCCCCCCCCCCCCCAATCTCTACTTGTCAGTTCACTTTTCATCAACAAATATAACTTTAGCATTTCTTAAATTAAATAAAATTCTTTGGAAGGAGATAGAACTAGGTCAGGCATCCAGAACATAGTGTATATTTTGTACACCTTGGGGCAATTTACAGATGCATATATTGAACTCTTTTGTAACCTACTGTACAGATAGGGTAAGGACATTAGTCACGTCTGGCAAGGTTATCCCCATATAATATTTTTTCCTTTCTTTTGGTAGTCCATATTCTTGATAAAATAGGCAACAGCCAAATTTTTTTGTTAACTGGTATAGTTCACACTACAACTAATGTTTTACACTGAGTAAAGATATGATCTGAAGATTTTGTACAGAGAAAATTTATTCTAATGCTTTCATGCCAACACAACACTTATATGCATTAAGAGCAGTTTTTACAAAGCAAGCAGCAAATCAAAGGAGAACTTAAATAAAAGTGTTTGAACAAATCCTTCATGCATGATATATTTATTTCATTATTTATAAAAGCAGTATCATATATGGTATAATTGAAAAATACTAGCTGAATCATTCAGCTTGTTCTCCTATCAATGAAAGCTAATACTCTACATTATTCTACCAAGGAAGATTTATTTTTAGTTTAACTTGAGAAGATGGGGTGGAACTACTAAATAGCCTATTAACTGACAAGCAAAAAATATACTAGAATATACAGATTATTATAGTAAAGTCAAAGCTTAAGATTTAAGATTTTTTACTCATTTAACCTTACCTCTTCAGAGCCAGAGCCAAAAATCAGGAGGTCAAAAGGTATTGCAGCAACCATGTCAATTAGGAACCAGCCTTTGAAGTAGTGAATTGCTATTTTTGCTGGGTCACTTACCACTTCTTCATTCTGGTTTACATATGTTGTTCTGAAGTTTATTAGAATGTCAATGATAAACATAATATCCACAATTAAGTCTACAACATTCAGTGGGCTGCAAGAATATCCACATTCTCTCCTCTTCCGTTCCTCACTATCATTCAGAAGGAAGGCAGCAGAGTAAGGGGTGAATATGGCAGTGTATATTACCAGCAACAAAATGAGCCAGTCCCAGACGGCTTTGAAAGGACTATAGTGCAATATAGTAAACTTGTTGATGCGAGGTGTCTGGAGTTTATATTCTGGTAGAACGTCAGCCCCTAAGGATAGAACCTAGAATAAGAAATATACCATGTCAATAATCAGGCAGTGTATATATATCTACTTTCAGTAAACTTAGCAAATACAGAGCTAACTTAAAGAATACTTTATTGTAATTTTGAGCATTAAGCTTCAATTACTTGGTGTTTTGGCAAAATAAACTTCTGTGAAATTCCTAATCTCTGCCAGGTCCAATAAATTCATTGACAATTTTACACAGCTAGTTGATTCTTGTTCCCTCTAGCAACCTTTAAGTGGCATATCTGGTCCATAAAATCTGCATAATTAAGCATGTCATCAAATTCATTTATCTACCACATGGTAACCTTGCCAGCCTGTTCACGGCCAGTGAATGACTTTTTGCAGTGATGCAGTGATACAGTGTTTTTCTCCCAAAGCAAATCTATTATCATCTGCTCAAGTTCACTGCACAAGAGTCTACTCTCTTTAGAAGATGTTTAGGCAACCAGAAATAAAAAAAGTTAGAGAAAGATCTATGAGTGTCCTTGACAGCTATTGCCACTTTCAGTTTTGTGGTGTGGAAAACTTTCACACAGACAAATTTCACTGAGGCTATAGTACAGCTAAAGGTGTGACAAAGAAGCTTATCACAGAAATATTTCCTTTTGCTTCACTGCTACTTTTGTCAATGTCTAAAGCTTGTTATCTTTCCTTTAAAAGTATGGATTTGTTATCTGTTGGTGTTATCCAAGTTGGATTTAAATTTTATTTGGAAGGGATTATGTTTGTAAGCAGTGCTTGATTTGCTGGGTCTAGAAGCTGACATTTACTTTCTTGCAAAGAAAAAGCATAGTGTGGGCACCCGATAAAACAAATTTCCTTTGGCTGCTCCTCCAATTTGATATGAAGGAACAAAACTTCTAAAGATATGAAGGTAGATTACATTTTCATCCCAATTCAATGCTTGGCATAGTTACAAGACTGTCAGTAGTGATGTTAATTATTGCCTTCTGTGCTGCAAGTGCTCTCCAAATCCTACGGGACTCAGATCACCACTTCATTTTACACAGACCAATGAACAAACATCAGATGGTGACTACCTCCAGTTACTACCTATTTGGGCAAGTGACATATTCAAGAAATCTTCTACCCATTTTCCACCAGTTACTTCTACTTATTCCATATTCCCCTGGTACTTAAAAACTGTTTGTTTAAAAAATCAGATCTTT
This sequence comes from Falco cherrug, assembly GCF_023634085.1. Classification (NCBI taxonomy): domain Eukaryota; kingdom Metazoa; phylum Chordata; class Aves; order Falconiformes; family Falconidae; genus Falco; species Falco cherrug. Next base: position 24,222,071 of record NC_073704.1, on the reverse strand, counting down.
CAAAAATAATAAAAATGAATAATTATACTGAAATTAAATGATGCCTGGAAGGAGAAATACCTTGTCAGCAACATTGCCAACTTTTATTTCCTTTTTGTTTGGTAGTAAGTAGTTAGGGATTTGAGTTTTCAGCTTGTTCAAGATCGAGGAATTTAATGCTCCTTGAACATAATCTTAGAAGATTATAATGGTCAGCACACTCCTTTCTGTTTAACTTTCCAGCAGCAAGTGTGTATAAACCTTAGATCCTATCCTTAGTAATCTAAGTGGCACTTCTTATTCAGTGAGGTTCTACTTTGAAAATGTTGTGAGAACACCAGGGTTAATAACTGCTCTTCTTTGAACTATGAAGAAAGAAACAATTAAGCCATCCAAAAGATTATATGGTACCTTCAAGCAGCCATTAAGCACCAGACTGAGGTGATGGTAGAGGCTGTTCATCTATTTTTTGTATTGTAACTAGGACTTGCAGTTAAGTAATGATGCTAGCTATTTTTTGTGCATTAAACACACTAGCTGACAGCAAGCTGAAGCATAGGCATTACTTAGTCTTTTAAGCAGTCTTAATACTTTCAGACCCCCACCTGGTGAGTTGACAAGAATGTTTTCCTAGTAGATGAGAGCACTGTGGCTATATGTGGCAAGAAAACTGCTATTTGTGAAATTTATATCAGTGTTTTTCTGCTGGATTTTCAGACAATGAAGAAAATGGATTAGACAACAAGAAAAGCAAAGCTCACTCTACATGTTTCTTGCAGTTGCTTGAAAATTCCAGCCAGTGTGCTTCACTTAGAGCAACACATAATGTAAATTGGATTTCTTTTGCCTGAAATCTGGCTCCTATTCTCATTTCAGTTAAATTTATTCCTAGGCTGGTCTAGACCAAGTTAGGTGAAACTGAAGAGTAAAAAAAACCCCTGCCTATTAGGCAAGATGAGAGAACAGAAGTATCAAAGTGATCATAGCAGAAATGGAACCGACATTTTAATGGTAGTTTCTTAGACACACACAAGAGGAGAGGCTGACTGTTGGTTGTGAGTTTCATACTCATAATGTGATAAAGAACTTATATGCTGTATTGCTTATTCCCATGTAACAGGAAGTGAAAACAAACACTGTTAACTATTTTTGTTGGCTGGATTAAGAGAAAAAAGATGGGACTATGTAGAGTTGCACATAGATACAAAAGAGAAAACAAATTATTTGGTTTCATGTTGGCAGTTACAATAGAGACTGACTGAACATGTGAATTTATCCTTTTTTTATCCTGTTGTGTGACCGCCTTGCAAGGCTTTAGTGTTGGCATTGGCCAATCTTCACAATCTTGGCTAGATGGAAGACTTCAGTGTACTTAGCAATCCACTCAGAAGAACTTTACTGCTTCCACTTGCTTAAAATAGATGTTGACAAATACACTGTTAGTGCAAAGTCATTTTATTAACCTATCTCTTCTGGACAGTGAAACTCTCCTTATAGTTTGGATTGTAAAATAGGTGGCTTAGGGAATGAAATGTGTTTAAGAGTAAGGAGCACCACTGGGACAAGACTAAAGCTTTACACTTAAAAAATTTCTGAACCTTGGGACATGACATGATGGGGAAACCAAGCTTCCTTCCATCTTACTAAAGAGAAGACTATAATACTAAGTAGCAAAAGTCATACTAGCTACAATTAATCAATTAAAATGATAAAAAAATAATTGAAGGCTGTTCATCCTCGATGAAATTCCATCTCATGCTGGTTTTGCTTGAAGAAAGTGGGAATGCATTTTTAACTAGTGTGTTTTACAAGCAGTATTAGGTGATAAGATTTATTCTGTTTAAAATGAGAAAATGTCAAATTTAAATAAACTGTATTGTATTTTGCCTTTGAATAAAGAATTTTGATCTAAAATTCAGCTTTTCCTGTGTGTTCCTGTTTATTCCATTTACTGTTAAACCAGTGCTGCTGCAAGCTTGAAGACTCTCCGTTCAAACACATTTTTTGACTCTGAGAATCTTGCTTCAGGTGTTTCACACAGATAGGGCTGGTGAACATCTTTTGCTCTTTTTAGGTTCATGTGTTCACTTGCTAAGATCACAAGTTCAAGGGGGCACTTATTATAGAAGGGCTGCCATCAGATACCTGGAAAAATATGGAGTGAGATCAAAGTAGCTGTCATAAATTCACACGGTTTTAGAGAGATTTATCTTTCTGAAGTGTTTGGTAGCTGTTAGTTTCTCAAAGATAACAGTAGTTCACTGAAATGGAAAGAAAAGATATTTAAGAAGAATGAAAATTTATCAATGGCTGCTGTTCTGTTAAGGAAAAGGAGTAGGAACTGTATGTACCAGAGGTACTATCAGATAACAACTAATTAAAAAAAAAAAAAAAAAAAAAAGAGAGAGAGAGATTCAGTAAGCCTTTATCATTTTAAACTGGGTTGAACTGTTTGTGGTGCTATCTCTTTTTTGACAGTTCTTACATCTTTCTCCTCAAGAAAACCTGCTTGGTACTGGATAACATTTCTGCCTTGTGTTGTGTTCAACAGATGTTTTGCACAGTGTTTCTTGGTGAAGTGTCAAGGAGGCAAACTGGGCTGATGTGCTTTGCAGCACATTGGCCATATGCTTCATGGGAAAACTGGTTTGTGTAGGGGACTCTTGTTATAGGCTCTGGAGCACCACATGCAGCAGCAATGTTTGACATTTCTTGGAGAAACACAAAGATTCTTCGCTGTATAACTTCTTTTATAAAATAGAATATGTAGGCAAAATGCTAGGCGAAATGTTGGATGACCTGGGAATTATGTGCTTGTCTCTGCCATTGAGTTTCTCGGTGATCTTAGGCAAGCTGACATTTAACCTCTCTAACTTCTGTCAAGTAGAGAGAATAATATTTACCCACTAATCTGAAAGCATCCTGCAAAGGATAATGAGTGGAAAGCATACATAGAAGCTGTTATGCAACAGCAATGAGTTATCATCATTCTTACTCCTCTAAATTTAGTTGATTCTTTTTATTTTTAGGATTAATTCACACAAATACTTGTGCTCTTCTCCTTTTAATTTTGAATTTATAACTTAATGGGGACACTTTCCAGATTATTTTTATTTCCTGCATGAAAACACTTTATTTTTGTTACCTATTATGCAAACTGTACAGTTTCAAGAGACTCTGAGAGACCGATATTGCTATGTATCACATGTATATTCATAAGTTTTGTTCTGAGGCATTTTCAATCTAAATTTATTAAAGAATGCAAATGCATACAGTAAAAACTAAAGAACTAGAAACAAAGTAAAGAAGCATAATAGTGTGTTAATAAATCTTAACAGAAATAATAAGCGATAAACCATCTGTTATGAATACCACCATGAACTGTTAAAGAAATATTTCTGTCAAACCACTGCATTTATTTGGAGTATGGTTTCCTAGCTATTCTAGAACTGCATGAAAGCAGTTGTGGCGTAGGATTGTTACATGCTGGACTATGGCTCCTCAAGCAACTGTAGAGCTACGTAAAGCACATGAACATGGAGAACAACCAGAAAGCATGCCTGATGCTTTCAAAAAGATTTGAAATTCTATGAGCATATTGTGATTGCACGGACCAGACACTATAAACAAGTTATTCAGAAAGCATTGGGCCTTTTGCACGTTTGCTAAGAATTCACAATATTTTTGTGCTGTGTATTTCCAAACACACAGCAAATACATGAATAATGTACACTCACACAAACAATATGTAGCATATTCGCAGTCTAGGTAAGTCCTTTCATCATGGACAGAACTAATGCACATCTGGAAAATTTGAACAAAGTGCAATGCTTACAGCTGGCAAAATGAGTCATACGGGTTGGGGGAAAATGCAGCAGTTGTAAGGTAGATGATACTGAGTATATCTGTGCAAAAGGTAGATGTGGAAGTTTGATGGGTGTAAAGCTTAATAAATTAGCTTTTCAGAAAGGTACTTTTTCATGTCTTATGAGAAAGTGTATCTCCTATGTACTGTATATTTAAATGATGTAGTCATATTGAGTACTGAATACTGTTTTATCACTGCTGCTTTTGCCACAGATGAATTCAAGTAAAGCTTGTACTAACAAGGTTAGTTCTTACATAGCATCTTTCATGTTAAGAGAATTTCATAACCATTTAATAAATGTCAAACTATAAATATAGTCCCAAATTACTTGGGAACTTTAAAATAAACATTTACCTTACCCATAAAACATCTTGTGTAAAGCTATGGAAGGTACTACCAGTCCACTCATTGAAATACAATGTTAAAATTAGTTATTTATAGGAAATACTATACGACATGAACAAACATTATTTTGCCAATATCTTGCTGGGCTCAGTCCAGTGCTAGGCATAGATGGATGATCAGACCTGCATCTTTATTCAGGGAAGCTGTAGCAAATCTAGCAACATGTCAGCTTCTTGTATGCTGAGAGATTGAATATGTTTATTATGAGTAGAGATTGAAGAAACTTTAAAATTTCTCATTGCATAAAGTGTATTCAGCAGCCAAGACATGAAATTTACATGAAAATGCAAACAAGATGGTAACTGAACCAGGATAACTCTATTATAGACATTATTGTAGCCAGCTGAAAATAAAGGGAGGAAATCAGAAGAGCTTTTGACTGTTCAGAGTTTCTAATCCAAATACGCTTCAAAATTGAATCAGAAAACCAAAATCAGCTGTACTTATTATCTGAGTGTAACACTGGAAAGTGACTACATTAATGAAATATAAAACACGTTATGTTCTCAAAGAACATAAGCAAGAGGTGACGAGAACATTTGTATCCTTATAATTTTTATAGGAGGTTTCCATAGGTTATTAGGCTAGGTTAATCTCAATGACCTCTAAGTAATTTCACAAAAAAAGGAAAGCTATTTGGATTTAAAATATTTTGCAGCAGAATTTTAAACTCTGTACAAGTTTATGGTTGGAAGGTAGCATCTTCTAAGTTTGAGTAAAGCTAAATTACTATTGCTGTTTGCTCCTTGATGCAGCTCATGATGCACAATGAACATTGGCGCTATTATCCAAAACCTCTTAGATATTCAGTACAGTCCCTTCCTTTTAACAGGTAGTTTTGAACTCATTTTCAGAGCTTTATTAATAAGGCCAATAATAGTATTGAACAGAAAAAACTGGGACAACAGAATGAGAAATGTGAAGCAGACACAGAAGCTAAAGCCATATTCCTTTAATAATTAACCCTTTTTATCATGACCATAGACCTTAAATCAGAATGATAGCACAGTTCAAAAAATGAAGCGGTATTACTTCAGCTTTAAAAGAAGACATGATTTTGCATTGGAGATTTTATTAGATTTGTGGAACTTCCTTCTTTTGATGTAGCCTCTCCTAGCTCTCTTTTCCTCCTGTGTATTAGCTCTACTGGAGCTGCCAAACTATAACTAGCAAGGGCATCTCTTCCCTTTTCTTCTCTGTTCATACCATTACTGTGAGACCCCTACAGACTGGACCAGCTAAAGAGATCTCTGAATTTAAAAAGACCTAAAAAGAAATATTACACAAATACTAATGAGCAAATGGAAATTAAATCAACATTTTCTCCCTGAGAGTAGGCATTACCTAATTTCCCAGAAGACTATAATGGTCTTACATATTTCAGTCAACCTGGTGATTGTCTTCCTTGATGCTGACAGGAACAACTAATAAAATTACACCAGTATGGAAGAAAGCTGAAGTGCTTTTGAGTTAGTGCATCCTTAAAACACAGCATTATATACTGCTTTCACACATCAGCATTAAAAAGCCTTTTTTCATGTAAAAGATATTTTTACAAGTTTTTCAAAGGATAGCTATTAAAAACATCTTCTTAACCAAGAAATACTGACAGTGGGGAATGTTAATACTTATTTTACTCTTTTTTCTGTATTAAATGCTTTAAAATTATGTAGTATGACAATTTGTATATAAAGCTGATACTGAAATTTCTCTATCAGACAGTTTGAAGTATAATCATGAGGTCTTATAACGCAGTGTTTTAATGGCCTCCATATTTTTTAAGCTTTTGTTAAAGAAAATCTGCTGCTGTGTTAAAATATGACTTGTCCTTGCCTGTCCTGTATGTTTCCCATTTGGGACTTTAGATACAAAAGGACACAAACCTTTCTTATTTAAACAACGGACTCAATATTTCTTTGTTTGCAGGGCCAGAAATAGCACAATAGATTATTTTTTTTTTTGACTATGCCCAAATATTCACCAAGTGTAATGTTAGGTAGGTATTGAAACAGGACTTTTGTTATTAATGGCTGAATCTCAAAAACTCAAAGCTTATCTAAGCATATTTTAATAATTTTTATTCTAGAAGTCAATCTGTCACTAAATAAAGCTTTTTTAAGTTAGTCAAGACAGACTTCATGGCACTCTCAACCTAACTGAAACACAGAAACAGTGGAAGGGTTTTTGGGTGTTCAGTAAATTAATATTCTGGAGAAGCTGCAATTTGGTAGGCAAAGAGAAACGCGAAAGAAAAAAAAGGTGTAAGTTTCAAGTGGTATGTGGAATCTATTTGATTTAATGTTAAGTAATTTTTATAATAAATATCCAAAAAAATTCAGTGAAGTTAAACATTAACATTGTTTGATGGTAAAATTTAAGAAAAAGAAAATTTCTGATACCTAGACATAACTTCTTAATATATTGTCATAAAATTGCTAGTTTGATATTGGAAAATCCACTAGCAATAAAGACCAACTTTGATTTATAAAGGTCTTGTGCGCCTATGAGTGTAACACTGCTGCTGTCACTGTTCAAGTTACATTGGTTGAATCATTCTATCTCTGGCTTTGGTACTTTAGTTACAATTTAATCTTTGAAGTTTTTGATATGTATTCACTGGTACAGGTGAATATTTTGCTGTCTGCATGCCTGCTTTCTGGTGCTCTGATTCCTCTTTAATCTCCTGCACTGTAATGTGTACAATTTGTGTAGCTGAAACTGCAAGCCTTTTTAGATGGAAAGACTGTCATCTCAAGTCTACCTCAAAACACCTGTTTCAAATTGCTTGTTTTGTCCAAAAGAGGAAAGAAATGCTGTTTTCCAGCCTTTGTTGGGAAATCTTGTGGGAATAACATTGAGCAAATAATATGTTGCCAACAGCTCTTTGCTGTCCTTGTTGGCTGAAGTTTTGACTTTTAAGCCTTCTGTAGCTTCAATGTTAATGGTACTGTGATAGCAAGTTGCATTTAAGCTGGAAATGGAATGTCTTTTAAAAGACACTTTTCAAAGGTGATACCAATATATGAATTGGAGTGTATAATTGTAAACTGGGGTAGATATATAAGGAACAGCCTGAACAGCAGAAAAGCTTTTACTTGATGTTTCTCCTACTATGTATCTTAAATTTGTGTGTGTGTATATATATGTGTATACACACACACACACACACACACACACACACACAGTATTTTTAGAATTAAAAATACAGATCTATGTTTATCTTTCTCATCTGGTCTCCATATTTTCTATTTAGGTCTTCATTATTCTCATGAATGTGGTGTTTAGATAAGCAATAATAATATCTTACATCATGTCATCTAAAACATATGATGAAACAGAGAACCAGTTTAAGATCTGGTCCCATGGCTGAATCCCACACCCACACAGTATACGTATCCATCAGTGACATGACTCATCTGCCTACAGTGACTGGGTTGATGCCTTGAAAGTGTAGCAGCTGTACAGAACAATTACTGGACTGTCACTAATGCTTGCACTATATAAATATAATGATTTTCCTGCACACTGAAAACTCCAGAAATGTAATAGTTCATCAGAGAACTCGAGCAATAGTGCAATACAAAGCAAAGAGGCAGGCCTTATTATCAAGTAATTTGACCTTTCATTTGAAAAGAATTACAAAACTATTCCTCGTCTTACAGATTTACAAAGATTCCTCAAGAAATGTCATCCAATTAGTCTCCATTTGATAGGGCAGCACACTTCCTCATTGATGACAAAAGCTCTCAAATCTGACTTGGATTTGAGAGCACTGGGACTTCCTGAGAGTGCTGAGCACCTTACAGGACTGAGGCCATGAAGTACCACTTTTTCATAAGACTATCAAATAATTAGGTAAATCTATTCAGCTAAATATATTTAAATACACAGTAACCAAAAATCTTCAAATTTTCAAGAAACATTATGTATGCCATGGCATTAAAGCAATAAAACAACCTTCTCATGATTGATTTCAGTGAAATTTTGCAGGTTTCATGGAAATAATATTTATGTGGATGGTACTGTCAAACAAAATTGCTTCACCAATTTTGAATACATGTATTAATTTAGAAAAATCTCTATCTCTAACCTATAATTTAGTTTCTCATGAAGATAGATATTAATATAGAAGAAGCATTTTCATAGTTCATATTCCATCCATTATTTTCCAAGATAAAATTAAGAAATGCCTTATAGATCCTAAACCTCAGGAGCCTCTTTCTGCCAGTCAGTATGTAATTACTTTCATATTAGTGGATAATGCATCATCAGAACAACACTTAGAAGCATACAGATTTATTAGATGCACTTGATTGAACTTTAAATTTTAAATTAGTGATATAAAGATTATCAAAGAAGAAGATATTAAAACCTGACTATGTTTAGCAAATGTTAATGCCGGAATAAGTATTAAAAGTTGTGTAACCTACTTCCTTAAAGTTCACTATGAGGTGTTATTTAAGAAGACAGAAAATGCTGTCCCTCAAAATGCTAAAGATTGTGAGTTATTTGTTGCTCTTCTGGCAATGCTAAGCTGTTAACAAGCATTTTTTATGTCTGACAAGAAAACGTAAAGGGTCACATTTGTAATAATGGCTTAAATTATTGCTTTGGGTTTCAGTCACTTAAAAGATTTTATATCATTTATTCATGGCATGACAACAAAACAAAGTAAATTTTGTGCTTGTTGATGTTATCTTGTCTTTCTCACAATATTTATAAAAAAGGTATCTTTCATTATGATCCATTTAGACTGGTTTACTATGCGCCAAACATTTTGATGCAGCTTAAGAAAAGCATAAAAGCTGTAAGAATATCTGAAATGCGTGGAGTGAAAATGAAGCAGCTAGATTCATAGTTTGCTTCTATGATTACAGTACTTACTGATGTAACTGTCAGGAGTAAAGGAGAAAAGGAGAAAAGATCCTTATGCATACATTCATATTTAAGTTTAACCTTCAGTTTCATGGTAAATATTTTTTCCATAAACAGCAAAATAAGCAAACTTTAGTTTCTAGAAGACTTGCATTTTTTAATTAGACCCCTTAGTGTTTAAAAAGGTGTAAACTGCAATTGAAACTGCTCTGGTAGCTGGGGAAAAGCTTAATTTAGAAACATCCATCTCCCCTGTGGCTCTCCAGTGTTTATGCCTAATGAGCGTATGCCAACTTGGTTCACTTAAAGGAGTCGTTTAGTCTTAAGTATTCTGCTCAGGTTCCTCTCTTCACATCACTTGTAGTGTAAAGTTTAGTGCATTACCCATTCTTCTACCACATTTGATCAGTAACATTCCAACCAAAAAGCCATTTGGCAAGGGGAGGTGGAACAGATTGCATACATGTGTACACACAATATGATGACACAAATCACATTTCACTAGCAAAACCAACCTATTAAAGCACAATCCAGATTTCTAGAGCTATCCATTCAATTCATACTGGTTAGGCAGAGAAAAACAGTGGAGTTGTAACCATGGAGAACTGTGCAATAAAAAGCTGCCTTTCCTGGGTCAGTAGCTGGATCTTACATTGGACATTTTTCTTTTTTTCTGATGTAAAAACACATATTGGTTTTGGGGATTTCTGGTAAGACATGGTAGGATGTTCGTGATGATTCTCCATGAGCTTCTCTGGTACTCTAACAAAATTTTTGTGCTAGCACAGAATTAAGTGAGCCAAATGTAACTCCTTGAAAAGCTCTACCTCGCCTATGTTATGCTAAATGAAGCTCGTGTTCAGGAGAGAACAGGACCTTTTATTTATGGATTTGACCAGGTACATATGGGAATCTTTTTGGTACTATGGTTTATCACATGTATGATTGCTGGCATCAAAATATCAACCCAGTGTTACAGAAGCCCGAGTGTAAGCCTTAACGTTCTTAATGTTCTTTGTTTTCTAGATATATCAACTAATTTATCACACTGTGTAAACTGCTGAATGGATCATTCACTATTGCAGTTTCCTTAGCTTACTTGATATTATAGGTGTAAAGAAGAGAGAAAACAGCATAATATATGTCAAAATTACTATCGTATCCAAAACTTTTCAAGCTTTGCTTGAAAACCTGGAAGGAGGCTGCAGTCTACATCCTGTCCTAACAAAATCCATCAAAATATATTAACAGGCCTCTAACAAGTTCTACAGGATAAGCATGAGCCACAGGCACTGATTCTTGTTCACTTCCAAACCTGGGAATTAACAAGTTTAGAGACTAAGCTGCAGTGAAAGTTGTTACTCTCATAATGTTCATAACATACTTTTATAGTCTTCCATTGTTAACCCACCTATAAACCCAGTGAAACTAAACTTCTCTGAACAGAACAGATTGGTACAGATGTAAGATCATACCATACAGCAGTTCTTTTGTTTCACAAGAAAGTAGGTTTCTTCATAATTAATAGAATTAATTTATAAAGTGGAAGTATTTTCAAAGAAGATGGATACTTAGATTAGAAAAAAATGCAAAACTGAAATGAAGAACTTTTCTTCCTATGTAATAAATGTTTCTCATTTAGCAGTAGTAGTATTCTGAACAGCCTGTCTGGAGCTGAACATACCTTCTCATGGCAGCTTCCATGATAAATTAATACAAGGCCACCCTAATATCAGGAAGAAGAAACTTTTTGAATTCTCTATGTACTACGAATATCAACCAAATATTCATGCAATTTCAGTATTTTATTTCAGATAGATTTGAATTTTATAGTATATTTTTACATCTTAGAGGGCCTGACCTCGGCATTTTTAGTAAATATTTTCTAGAGAAATTTATTGTGCTATGCTCATTATTTTTGTGCTTATTATCACCTATACCACCTATAAAGCCCAATAAATGCTTTGAAACTATATGTTACCACACTGATTAGCACATTATTTCATAAACATAGTATTAGGGATTCAATGACCCTTTGAGTTTTTATTCATACAACTGGTTCCTGATTTTTCCTTTACTGTGGTTTTATTGATATTTCAATATAATTTAAGAAGCGTTCTTTGGTTGTTGTTGTTGTTGTTTTTTTTTTAAAAAAGCATTATCTCTGACCTGTTCTGGGTATGCACTTCTCAGTTACAAGCTGAAAGCATCATCCAGGTTCTAACACATGGTAGATAATAGATGAGAAGAATGGCCTTGTTTGGCTTATTAATTTTGAGGGCATTCAGAATTCATCAAACAATGTACTGTGCTGACTGGGTTTAATGGTCTTTGCATTTTTTTTCTGTTTCTAATCCTATGCAAAAAATCTCAAACCCTAACAAACCCTAACCACAAAATATTTTCCTCAGCTGTCAATACATCAAAACCAACCAATCCACATGCTTCTCTTCTATCCTCTGCCCAAGCCAAAAGAATAATAGATAATAGTCTTGCTGCTGTTTCTCCTTTATATGCTTGAGGCCATCTGGTTTCTAATCAGTAGTAGAACTGCTTTATAATTATCCAGTTATATCGTCGCATTACTAGCTGCAAATTGCAGGAACTTTCTGCTCTCATATTTAGTTTATTCATCAGTTTAACTCAGTATTGTGTGGGAATTTAATTCGTTCATTGAAAAAGTTAATCTTTCAAATTATCCACCAGTTTTTCACTTTGCATATTAGCTAGTATTATGTTAAAAAGGAAACTCGTTACTTGCAAGAAATTAATATTAAATTGCTAGCTGAACATATCTGCATTTTCTTTCTAATGAAAATGATTCTTAACATAGTTAAATATGTAATTTCAGGGAAATGCTAAATATTGTCTGTCCAGGTTATGACAATCTGTGGCTATATCCAACTTTGGTACTACAGAGCGTGCATGTGAGGATGTGAGGCGTCTGGCATTAGAACAGAGTTCAGAATTCAGACTGTTTGAGGGTAAGGGCACTCAGACAGGGAGGGAATGAATCCTGAGTCTGAGTCCCTGGTACCCAGGGTTATTTTTGTAGATTTTTTAACAGATGGCCATTTATCCAAGATAAGTATCAGGCAAAATACTCTGGGACCACAACTGAGGACTGCTTCTTTCTAAGTGAGTACTCTAAGCATTAGCTATACCAGCAATCTTCCTTGTAAAATGCCAGGTCTCTCTGGTCCATGATATCCACAGCTTTCTGCCCTTTCCACTCCCTCTTTCTGCTTACTAGCTGCTATTGCTTTCTATTGCTGGGTGATATTCTCCAGGAAAATATATGCTTATGCTGACCTAAACATAGAAACTGTTTCTTGAGTTAACACACTAATCACCTGGCTCAGATCTAACTCTGATGTTATGCTGTTTTGAGTAGGAGGCTGGGCTAGATGGCCTCTAGAGGTCTCTTCCACACTACATTTTTGTATGGTTCTATGGTTATGTGAAAGAGCCTGTGACTTCTTTCATGGCTGTTTTAAGGCAACTCTAACTGCACGTGTGAAAGGTATTCTTTCAGGCTGTGAACACCAAGTGGGTCTGAAGACTCTGCCAGTTCTCTGGATCTCAGTGGGGCATGACAGGAGCTAAGCAGGGTCTTGACTTCTTGTAGTTCATAGTGGGACAGTTCTGGTGGGTGTCAGAACTGTTGGTTTCAACTGAGTAACCTGCCGAGTTTAGAAAATACCAAGGTCAATGCACCATGAGGTGGAAGTTTGGAGGTTTAGAGCTCTGGTCTAGAGAAATGAGGTTTGCCTAAGTGCTGCCTGCAGCTTGGTTTTGATCAGTTTTACTTGCTTTGTAGGGCACTGGTTTTTACACCCTCAACATATTCATCAAATTCATTATTTTCAGAACAAACTACAGTGCAGTCTAAAAGCCTGTGTCTGCCTATCACCCTCCACTTATTAGTATCAAAAGAAGAATATTGCTTTGGAAAATGATCTGTTATTAAAAAAAAATCATATCCTCCATTCCCCATTTCATGTTAGCATCACACAACAGATCACTGATCATTTGGTTCAAGACAGTAACAACAAAGAGATAACACAAAACATTGGTTACTCAAAAGTGTTATTCATAGAAGATACTGGATACTTTTTCCCAACTCAGCAAAATCAGGCAATATGTTTTTCATAAGAATAGATCGTGGAGGAAGGACATGGACTAATTAAGGATGCATCCAGGTTACATGCTTCAAAGCAGCTGGGCTTTCCGACTGCTCCATTTCTACCATATGTTGTGAAATCTTCCCAAAACACTGCAGCAGTTCAGATGCCTTAGCCTATTCAGCTGTCACAAAGAGAAGAGGCTCTACTGGAAGGAATGAATATTTTATCTTTCCAAATTGTTGTGAATCTGTAACTATATTGGCCATTTTATTACTTGATGCAATAGCAGGTAATTCCCAGGAAAATACTATGTTTTCTTCTGAAACTGATCAAAACAGTGGACTTTCTCTTCTGCTTCCATGCACTTTGTATAGCTACTTGCTCTGGTGCAAAGAAGCCTACTCCAGTTTTGGTGACCTCTTTGCACAGGTGTAAATGATTAATCCTGAGATGGTTATTTTTACTGCTTTTGCCATCACCATGATGTTCTCTGCTTTTTTTCTTTTCACATACAGTGTGTTGTCACACTTCTAAATGATGATAAACACATTTATACTATTTCTATAATTATGTCTATAGTAATTATGAAGCCTAATTATAATGACAATAAAAGATGAAATTTTATTGCATGAGGGTGCTAAGTATGACTGCAAACAAAGGGAATAATTCCTGTATGAGCTATGTCATTTGATCATTGAGAACAGGAATAGCAAATTATAAAAAAAAGAAGATTCTCACATCAGCAGAAACCAATAACTTAAACTTTCTGTATAGTAACTAGGGAATATTGCCTCTGCTTATCCCCCAGTTTCATTATTATATGTATGCCTTGCTGTGTAATTGGAAGACATATCAAGATTTTTCTCCTTAATTCACAATTTGCTGCTTTATATCAGCTTGTGTTCCAAAATGAACAGCCTTGAAATGTTGTTTGTGTGTAAGTTGTAAACAGCACAGTGTGTCAGCTGAATCAGACTGCTGAAAATGTATAGATCAATAATCTGGTTTATTTTTAGGTCTTATATGGCCCCTCTCTGTCCTACATGCTGGTCTTCTTTTAGCCTGAAAACCTGAAGGTCAGTTTGAAGTCATGATCATATAATAGTTCTTTTTATATCAACAGCTGAGATTGGCTTTAGGGGATATTGTTACTTATTTCTTAATCTTTTGGGGAGCAGAATAGAGTCTGGCCAGATTACAAAAATGTGCAGTGAAACTACAAGCTTTATCACTTCATATGTGAACCCCCCCTTCACTGAGAGCTCCACTTTCAAAAAAGCTGTGGGTCTGAAAATCAGATTACAATCTCCCAATTAAAATGTAGCCCATCGAAGTGTGTATTTGTCATTTGATCAGCCATATAACCAGTTTGGGTGTATATATTTCCTACAGGTGGGTGGATGATGAAACTGTTGTGAAAACTATTATTTATGAGAAGTTTAAAGGTCATAGAGTTTTACTTTCTGGTAAGTTAGTTATTGAGACAAATCATAAACAACAGATATGTGTTCGGTCTTGAAACCACATGATGTATCTCAACAGACTGAAGAATTTCAAGGGATCAATAATCTCTGAACATTAAAGATTAGGGGCCACAAAACAGTTTTTCTTAAACAATACAATAAAAAGACCAGTAATTTAAAAGTTTATTAACGGGGCCAGCTATTGTTTGTTGCCAATGTTAATCTGTGAGTATTCCGGAATTCTCTCTTTTATTTGAAAATAAGCATAGGAACTGACTATTCTAATCTTCACACTGCCCTGAGTCTGTTCACAACAGAGGTTAGAGCTTTGGAGCCATGCATCAGTGGGAAATGGATGTGTGAGAATATTTAAAATAAATCAGTATTTAAACAAAAGATGAAATTGCTTACTGTTACGCTTTCTACTTACTGTAATTTTAAGGCCGGAATTCTCCTTTATGAATTCATCAAAAATGTTATGGGACAGATGTAAAAGTTTTGCCCCACTGCTTTCTTTAATAAAAGTCTACTTTTTGTGTCTCTGGGAAGACTTGTCTCTTCCTAACGATCAGTGGCAGGACCCCAACTAAACCTATTAGTGCAAAAGAGTGCAGAAAGTAGACTGTCCCCCTGAACAGACTGTCCCCCTAAGCAGACTGACAAAAAAATGAATAAGAAAAAAAGTAAGTGGAGACTCTTCTAGAAGAGAGTCTAGCTTAGCACCTCTGGAAATTAGAATGTGAAACATCAAAAGGAAAAAAAATAATAAAGTGGAATGGAAATGTAAATTTAATTCTAGTGACAAATGACAAAAAAAAAAGTATTGGAACTTGACAATGCCATTTTTTCAATAAGGACTATCTGGATACTACTGAGGTATTCCTCTGAGTAAAAGTCAATTTTATACAGAAACAGGCATCCAGAAGATGTTATGCTACCCTGCACAAGGAGTTTTGATCACCAAAGACCCAAGTGAAAGGCCAAGCGATCGCAGTATCTACTTATTCAGGACCACACATGTGCAGCACTTCACTGCAAGCTTTATCTTAAGGCAATTTTCTTCTCTACATAATGTCCTAACACTCCTATTAAGTAGTAAGACAATATTGGAAGGGACTATGCAGTAGAATGTATAACCTAGCACTTTTTGAAACGATCCATTTATTCGTAATACTTAAAAAAATAACATGCTGAGGATTGAATTTGTATATTTATTTGCTTATTTATTAAATTTTGCACTGAAATCTTGTTTTCTCCACTGTATTTCAAAGTTCATAGTTTTCATTCAAAGTATCAACCACTGTCCCACAATATCTTCTGTTCCTTCTGAAATTATTTTCTAAACTTTATTCTCCTGTCTGCTCCTAATTTATTCCACTAAAATCTTACTCTAAAGCATCTTACTCCTCTTTAACTGCTTTCTGAAACTGTATAACTTCCTCTAAACACAATGGCCACAGCAATTTCATTTTATTCATTATTATTCCTCTACCTATGTGCCATCCCATCCTCTTTTACTGTATGCACTACCAGAATTCCTTCTCCAGCTTGTGGATATGATAGAAGTCATACAGCTGTTATCTCTGGAAAGAAAAACTTGCGTGCTATGACGCTGATACATAGTTTGATATTGATACTTCAGTGTGCTGCATAGCAAAACCCATGTCTCTGTATTTTGAGTTGCAAGATGTCAGGTTATAGCAGTTATATGACCACATTTGTCATAAAAGTTGAGGAAAGGAAAGGGAGAGAGATACACAATAAGGAATAAAAAGAAAGAGATGGATGGGTGTTTCAATGGTGCAATATGTGAGTGGAAGTGGCCTTCCATGTCACTAAATCCTGCAATCCCAGAAAAGCACATTGTGTTATCTATCCCTTTACTACATTTCTCACACTCTGTCTAATGACATTTGGAATTCCTGCCCTAACTTCTTTTATTAGAAGACTATTTCAGAATGTCACTACTCTGATTAAGGATGACCTTTTAACTTACCATGCCCATTTTATACTCATTTGCTCTTTTACTTATATTGTCCCATAGATTAAATAGGTCATATTGCTCTCTGTACATTTTTAATGCTATTTCACAGATTTAGGTATCAGAGGACTGTGCCAGCATGAGCATATCCTAATTAGCTCATCTGATGTTCCTGCCATATTCTATTCTAAACACTGTGTTCAAACTTTCCATAACCATGTTTGCACTATTCTGCAGATACAAAATGGATCTATGGGCCTATGAAAAGCTTTACAAAGGTACTTACAGGCAGACATGCAATGGAACCTTCAAATTGCTCTTATAAAACATATTGAAATCACTGGGGATTAAAAACATAAACAGAACTAAAACTAGCCTCTTTTGTCTTCTAAACGTCTGTTTCTAATCTAATTCATGAATAACTAGCTAACTAGATCTTTGACTATCAAATTCAGTAGACCTACATTTATACCTCCTAGGAGATTCTCCCTGTTCCTAATCCTAGAGTTTAGGCTGCAACAGCAACTAAAAACATTGATAACTGAATATAAGAGAAAAAGGAACAGCTGTGATGAATTCTTTCCAATTATGATGAATGCTATGTTATCAGCACTTGCTAAACAAAATGTATTCTGCACATTGGTTGAGATAGTTCTAGAAAAGGACATAAACCAATGTTGAACTAATTTGGAAGTCTTTTGTGAAGTGTAAAGATTTTATAGAGCAGTTCAAATTTAATTTTGAATTTCGTTAGTATCAATGTTCCTGGAAGGTTTAGCTGGTCCAAGCCATTTCTATTGGACCTTTTCATAACATCTAAGTTGTTTAGAGAATAAACAGATTTTTTTAAAATTCATACCACCACCATCACCACCAACAACCTGTCCACCCCTCACACCCCCCCACCCTGTAACAGTGTCATTAGTACATAGAAATTTGGCACTCTGGCATTAAATAGTCATAATCTCGGGGGAAAAAAACCCACCACAATCAGGCTTGATTTATGCTTACATAACTTATAGAAATTAGTCTTTTTAATGTAACTTGACTTTTTGCCATATTTTTGCCATATTATCTGTGAAAAGATTTCTATGTATAACTATTGTGAATTATTTAGAACATATCAAAATGGATCTGGAAGAGATTAAATCTTTCACAACTGACCATGGAAGAAAGTACAATGGTTGCAGACTCAAGTTAGCTATCAAAGACAAAATATATGAAAGATAAAATCCAATTACTCTTTAGGCACTAACTAATCTCAAGATAGAACTGATAGAACTTTTATCTCTGTTTCTCTAGGAGGGTGTACATTTCCTTTTTATAACTGTCAAAGGGAGTAGGAGCATGGTCAATGTCTGGCATAGTGCCAAGGCAGAGAAGCGGCAGTCCAGTCTATGGAAGGCAGGTCAGCAGTAAGTCAAAGGCTACTCTTGGCAGTATCTTCCTTGCGGAATCTCTGCAGTCTAATGTAAAGCACTTCTAACCTCTTTCCATCTGTCAGTGGATTGGCATTTAAGGGCCAATGGTCTGCTTACTAAGATCATAGAAGATATTTGGGATAGTGTCACGTCTTAGTATTTTTTTCAGTATGTTGCACATAGGTAACCTGTCCTCACCAATCTCCATTTGACATTACAACACAAATAACAATGATACTGAATTTAGCTGAAAAATTCTGTTGTCTTCAGAGGACATTGTGTCTGTCTTAGAGTGAAGAAATATGCTATCTTGAATTGTTTTCAGTTTTGTTTCAACTGTATGCCTCATTCCCAAGTATGACAGAATATATCATGCATCCAGTGTAAAGGTATCTGCTTTTCATTTTGGTTCATTTTGACAGCCTTTTTGACATACACATATGAAAAAGATACTCACATGAAAGAGCATTATGAAAACCCAAAAAACTGGAACAGAAATTACAACGTGTAACTATGATATTTTTACCAGTGGCACAATCACCTACCATTTGTTATCATGTTGTGCCTTGTACTAATCAGTAATTCATGAAGCTGAGAAAAAGAAAAGAAAATGAAACTAACATTTATAACTGACAGGAATCACTGGAACTAGTGGACTGACTTGTGCACTTGGTGCATACTACAGCTTTTTTCCATTGGAAAAGGGAGAACTGAAAAATTTTAATTGTTAGCAGTATTATCTAATGGCTCAAATACTTCAGATTGTCTTGGAGATATCCAAACCATTCATGAAAAGAGTAACAATCTACTGAATGCACTGATAGTTGCCTCCACAAAACTGGAAAGGAACCAGAATAATGGGTATTACCTTACCTGGGTAACCTTCTCTGTTACATTGTGCGTTCGGTCTTTCACCTTAGGTGCAATAATTGCTTTCTCCGAAGAAGGAGGAGATGAAGATTTTTTTTCACTTTTGATATCTGAAAAGTTCAGTGTGAGTTGAGGAATTTTGTTGATTGTACTGTATTTGTTGAGATTTGAATCCGATGTGGATCCCAACAGACTTGACTTGATATGATTAAAAGGCCCTGAAAAATCAGAACAGATATTTAGTATTTGACAAATGCAGAGAAATAAGTTATCATTAATGTTAAAGTAGGATATGTTAAAGGGGTAGTTAAAAGCTATTTTTCACTATACTGTTTGTTAGTAGTAAAAATTACCTACATTTTAAAAATAACTCTAGTGTTAACGAGAATCAAATCTATTATTGGATGTAAACATGAAATTTCCTTTACATATAGCCCCCAATGTTTTTTATAAAGTCAATGGATTGCAAAGTACAAAATGCATCCATTCTTGTTTTCATGTTAATGGGTATGCTGGTATTCGCCATTATAATTCTGGCTGAATATAAAGACTATATACTCATTTGTTTATAAAAGTGGAGAAAAGATGCACAATTACATGATTGACTGGACTGAGCAAAGGCTGTTATCACATCCATACCATTGCCCATGCATACATGATAGTTCAAAACCACCTTCTGGTAGATGCAAGATTGAGTAGATCCCTGCTCTATCCCTGTGTATTTATCCAGTAACTCCATACTTAATAAATGGAAATATTAAACTAACATTGTCCTAAAACCCTGTAATTTTGGAGTATCACAAACTTAAAAAATGTATTTCTTCAGTTGTCATTACCACAAAATATTGAAAACAATAGGGATACACATATGTAGAATATTAAAGGAGTATTGAATTTATACTTAAACATCTTGTACTACTTCAGTGAACCACAATAGATAAAAAATACGGAGTTTGTATGCTTCATGAGGTACATATCCATTACAATTATTCTTTTCAATATTGGACAGAGTTTTTTGTACAACAAGAAAGCAATATAAACGATTAGTATATGTGTTTTGTACTGTCATCATAGTTAGTTCAGAAACCAAAAATATTCATGGTAAGGAAAATTTGCTTTTGAGAATGACAGTGGAAAACAGAACTCTAAAGATGTTTAGACAGTGAGAGCTAAATGCAGTTATGGATTTAAGACAAAATCCCAGTCTTGCAATGTATCTAAGGTGTGGCATCAACAGGTATTTCTCAGATCCACATGAGAACCTTACTGCATCCTAATTCTATTATGGGGAACACTCTGAAGTTTTTTCTTCTACTGTTTTTTTGTGTTGGTTTTTTTGTTGTCTTCCTGGGAGGGGAACAAGAACGGGTGCTACGATTCAGGAACAGCCAATGGGACAGGATTAGGCCTATGGGGTAAATTGCAGAGTTAACAGTGGGACAGCTGGATTGTATTTGCAATGTGTGAAGGAGCGAAACCTGAAGCAACTGGCTGCCTGGAGGTGGCTGTGGGGAAATGCTTCAGACAGTGCTGAATTCTATTTGTTGTTGTTGTTTGTAGAATTCTTGAAGTGAGGCCTGGTCTTCCCTCACACCTGGCTTAAGTTAATTGCACATGAGAAAAAAAACCAAACTTGCTTCTTTTAACCACTTTCTTTTGCTTTAAAAAGTGTTGGCAGGTATGTATGTACCTCATTGATATTGGTAATTAATTGAAAGATATTATTAGCTTAAGTACAGCCTAGGCTGGCAGCAATTGAGCAGATACTTGACAGCTAGGTGATCTTTGCTATACTCTCATAGCAGGAAGCAGAAAAACAGGGCCATAAAAAATCATAATTGACACTAATTGGCACCATGATTGACAGTTTCAGCAGAGTGGCCAAGAACTGAATAACCAGGGAGAATGACACACTTCTGCCTACCCTACAAAGGAAATTCCTTAAGGTTGAGTTGCCCATTTTTATGGTAGGATTCCATTGCCCCTGCTTACATAATGCATTGAGAAATGATTTCACTCTCCTGAGCTATCAAATCATCATCTTTCACCAGCAGGAAATACATTTATAAAAGTTGGTTTACAGTACAGAGACCAGAGACTGCATTTCCCACCCACCCACCCCCCCCCCGCCAAGATCTTGCCAACATACACATGACGCAAATGCAATGATTTCATAGTCCATGGATCGCTTTACAGAATTTAGGTCATGCACTGCATGCAGTTTGGAGAGAAGACTTTACCAGGTACACACACTTTTTGCATCATGCATGAAGTCACAAACCAGTTTTCAGACATAGCGAGAAATGTTGTAATTAAACTGAACGCTTTAGTAATTGTTTTTCTAGAAATGGAGGAAGTCACTTAAGAATTATGTCCAAATTGCTTTTAAAAGATGTAGGTCAGTGCTGGTGAATAGAAACAACTTTGTAACTGCACTAAATGTTATTTAAAGATGAAATTGGCAATGAAGTTCATGCATGCACATTTTAATACTACAGGAAGCTTGAAACCATACCCCCTGCCATCCAGGAACGTGAAACTAGTGTTAAAGAGACAAAAGAGGAATAAGTGAAGATACTTCCACAAGGCTCCTGATTACCAATTATTTTATTTTTGAGATAGTTAACTGAAAACTAAGCACCTTATAATAATAGATCGTTTGTTAGTGGCCCCACCCAATTATACTACCTTTCACAGGTAAAACTCCTGGTAGTAGCTTCAGTAGAAGTTTTGCCTGCTTAGGGACAACAGGACTGAGTTAAATAACTGTGGTATGTTCTATCTCCCTCCCTTCTTTTTTTGAATTAACAGATGATTAACTAAAAAGACTGTTTAACTATGCCTTCACTTTTTCCAGGGACTGGTAGTTAGTGCTTTGAGAAAATAGTTAAGGGAATAACTGTGTTTAACAAATATAATTTCAGTAATGCACCTGGCCCTAGAGAGGCCAGCATGAGAATGTTGCATTTGAACATTTCGTACAGCAGGCAAAGTAACATGCCAAAAAGTGCGGCTGTTTGAGACACTGGAAGGTATAGTCTAGATGTATACTTTACCTTTGATATTGCGACCATTGTCTGGTTTTCAGCATAGTAAAAGTGAAGAAAAAGAGAGAAAAAAGACAACTAAAATCTGCATCAGAAAAAGCAGAAAATACTGCTTCAAAATATGCGTGTGGCTTGAATCAAAATACTTTTGCACCACTTTGATTATATTATGTAGACTTTCAGTAAAGACGAAGTCACTTTGACAATTGAGAGAGACTCTGTGAAACTGTTAGGAGTGGATCAGCAGGTAGTAGGACTGCCTTTAGCTAACTTGCCTTAATAGTAACATGTCCAGTGCTGGGTTGGAGGTCAAAAGTGGTAACCCATGAAGCAGTAATTAGTCACATGTAATTGAGGCCGAGGCGTGCATAGCTGCGGGTGGCGGCATGGGCCAGCCGGCTGCAGGGGGTGTGGGCTGCGCGGGCAGCCCTGCATGGACTCCCGTGCCTGCCCAGGCCTCACAGGAGGAAAAGCTTTTACTACGGCAGCAAGCTGAGCAGCGCCTTTCTGAGTGAGTACTAGAGAAACACTGAGGACAAAGATATACCTTAAATGTTTCTTCATCTCTTAGGTACCTTTCTGCAAGGTAACAGTGGCAAAGCTCTCTGTCCTCTCAGGCACACCCAGCCCAAATCCCCTCATGAGGTCAAACTTCTTTAGGGAGAATATTTATATTGTTGCTGTTAGTATTGTTGGTTTTATTATTATTTAGTATTATTTTAAAGAAGCCACTTGGGTGGATAGGTAGATGCCACCCCTATTTATGGGTGCACAACACAACCCACAGGCCACCCTCCCTTTGTGTCATGCCCCTGCCCATCTGTGGCAGCTCGGAGGGGGTATGAGGGTGGGCAGCAGCCCCGGGGCAGGCAAGGGGTGAGGGGCCAGGCTCAGGATGCAGCCCTGCCCCCTGTGTGCTGCTGGCCACCATGATCAGCTTTCAAAGAAGCATTAGGCTCAAACTGATATTCACCTGCAGTTGTCTCCTGCTGACAGACCACCTCTGAAGATGAGGTGCCTGTGCCCTCTCTGCCCCAGTGGCAGCTGTCGCTGCAGAGGGCCCTGCTCCAGCCCCACTCTGGAGAAAGGCGTTGGTCTCCTACTGTGAGGGGAATGGGAGGTGGCATTGGGTCTTGTCTATGGTGTCATGTCACACCTGCTGCCTCTCCGGCTTTTTCTCAGCTTTCCGAGGACTGGGGAGCACAGGACATTGAGCTGGGCCCTCAGGACCGTGGGTGTGGGGGAGTGTTTAGTTCCTCTCGGCCTTTCTGTGCTGGGCCTCTGTAGCAGTAACGCAGACTTTGTAGGCTGGGTTAGGCTAAAAAGCCTGCTGTTTTTTCAGAAGACTGCAGCGATGTTGCTAAGGTCACTTTCTGAAGACAGTAAAATTGCTGGAGTCCCTGTGAACCTGTACCCACCTGCGAAGTCTGGGTTGCTGGCATTTCAGGTGAGAAGGGCTTGGCTGGAGTGTGGGTGGCAGACACAGCTCCTGCCCTGCTGCTTTTGTTGTCAAATAGGCAAATTTAGAATGGAGCTCAGTAGAGTACACTGAAACTAATTTAAAATCCTAAATTGTCACTTCTACTGTAATGCCTTTCAGCATATAATGGCCACAGCTATGATAATTTTAAAATTATAAGCAACTAGGATGCATAAATTAATTTAACACATGAAATCATTTATATTCTCAATTGTATTATCTTCCAAAAAAAAAAATAAAATCACTGTGGGTGAATTACTGTAGTTAGTATAAATAATACTCTTCTCGCCTGTCAGAATTCTGTTATGCTGATGCAATTAATATTATTTGGACTGGAAGAAGTGGAAAGAAATAAAGTTTGAATACTGAATTGCATTTCAGACACTGGTAGTTTTTTAGTGGATTCAGAAAAATTCAGAAGTATTAGGATCAAAAAAAAAAAAAGGACTGAGAAATATATTAAACCTTATGCTTCCTCGGGTAATAATTTAACCATTGAGACCTTAATTTACTTTTACTTATTGTACTTTTACATAGGGCTTTACAGTATCTACAGCTTCTGCTCAGAATCTGTGAGCCCAGAGAAGATGATTTAGGCTGAATTCTGGTTGCCTAACTTGTATGGATAATTTTATAGCAACAATAGGGTTTTATGGCTCACTAGTGAGTAAGGCAAGCAGGACTTGTTGGCTAAATTTAAACATCTTTTCAGCATAAGGTGTCAAATTCTAATATGCTTGGAAGCAGATGGCATCAAGGATAGTTACTAATTCTAATGCAATTCTGAAAGCCTTCCTCTGTTCTGCTGTACTTTTTTAGAATGTCTATGTATGACCTAACTTAAGGCTAGATTCCCTACTATTTTGTAGCTTATGCAGAATGAAATGAGACTGGCAGTGTTTTATCTATTTAAACTGTAAATGATCAAATCATGTGAGAGGCCATAGGAATTCAAATAGCTTATTAAATCCTCAGAGTAAGATTCATTTTCCTTAGTATTTAACATCTGAAAAATATTATTTAGTGAAATGGAGCTAGAAATCTTTGCTCCTTCACACAGCAAGTATTAAATTATGAGGTGATTTCTGCATGAGCTTTATACCACTATCACTATAGACAATATTCAAACATTTTTACACACTTTTATCATATAACTATATGAAGAATCACCAATTGGGAAGTGCTTTAATGAAAATCAGTTCTGAAAATAGAAACTGACAAAACAGATACCTTTAAATGTGTTTTATTTGAAAGGTTAGTTTAAATATCTAGGGAAGCTGAAATCAAGATGAAGCTTATGCAATGGTCCAAAAGACATGCCAATGTTCAACCCTAGCATTTTTGCCTCCACATCCTGATCTTGAAATCTTGGCTTGAATGTGAACATGAAATACAGCAAAATGGTATGGTTTAGGATGGATCTAATTGATTTTTCAGGTTTATTTGAACTGAAAAATATCAGAACCAGAAGAAATCAAGTTGGTTTCCCACCAAGCTGGCCAGGGGTGTTGATCTGCTTGAGGGCAGGAAGGCTCTGTAGAGGGATCTGGATATGCTGGATAGATGGACTGAGGCCAATTCTATGAGGTTCAACAAGAAGTGCTGGGTCCTGCACTTGGATCACAACAACCCCATACAATGCTACAGGCTTGGGAAAGAGTGGCTGGAGAGCTGGCTGGTGGAAAACAACCTGGGAGTGCTGGTTGACAGCTGGCTGAACATGAGCCAGCAGAAGGCCAATAGCATCTTGGTGTGTATTGGAAACAGTGTGACCAGCAGGACAAGGGAAGTGATAGTCCCCCTGTACTTGGCACTGGTGAGGCTGCACCTCAAATCCTGTGTTCAGTTTTGGGGCCCTCACTCCAAGAGGGATGTTGAGGTGTTGGAGCGTGTCCAGAGAAAGGTGAAGGGTCTGGAGCACAAGTTTTATGATGAGTACCTGAGGGAACGGGGGTTGTTTAGCCTGGAGAGGAGGAGGTTCAGGGGGAGACCTTATCACTCTTTACAACTATCTGAAAGTAGACTGTAGGCAGGTGGGGGTAGGTCTTCTCCCAGGTAACAAGAGAGGAAATGGCCTCAAGTTGCACCAGAGGAGGTTTACACTGGATACTAGGAAAAAATTCTTTACTGAAAGGGTGGTCAAGCATTGGAATAGGCTGCTCAGGGAGGTGGTGGAATGACCATCCCTGGAGGTGTTTAAAAAATACGAGGTGTGGTGCTTAGGGACCTGGTTTAGTGGTGAACTTGGAAGTGCTGGGTTAACAGTTGGACCTGATGGTCATTAAGGTCTTTTCCAACCTAAATGATTCTATGATTCTAAACAGAAATGAGAAAATAAGTATTTAGCCATTGTATTTAATACAGGAAGAATAACTGGAAGGAACAATTAGTTCTGCTATTCTAGGAGTTAATCTGGGTGACAGAGCATACAGATTTATATTTTAGGACATGTACAGAAGCAAAGAGCCCTTGATATAGACCTTCCAAAAGGCAGGAGAACTTGTAGGAATTTTACACTTGTGGCCAATGAATAGCAGGAAAACAGGCAATCACTGAAAATGAAAATTAATTTTTTGCTAATTTATGAATCTGTACAGTCTTACATAACATATGTTCTTGAAATCTTAACATACTCCCCATACATTCTTTGACATCTTGTTTGAATAAAAAGGATGCAATTCAAGGCATTAGATCATCAGTAGCTGCAAAAGCTTTGTGTATGTGGTGCTTTTCTTTGAAAGCCAG
This sequence comes from Falco cherrug, assembly GCF_023634085.1. Classification (NCBI taxonomy): domain Eukaryota; kingdom Metazoa; phylum Chordata; class Aves; order Falconiformes; family Falconidae; genus Falco; species Falco cherrug. The sequence continues at coordinate 24,195,810 of NC_073704.1, read as the reverse complement.
TTTCCATTCACAGGGCTTTCAAACCTCTGTTTGCTAAGCTGTTTCCCAGTTTTCTCAAACTCCCTTTCTTCAACAGGAAATCATAGACCACACCCCATGACTTTGCGTAATTAGGAGAGACAGTAGAAAAGGAAGACAGAGAAAACATCTTAAATTTTTCTGTTTGCAAGAATATGCTAACACAAAGAAAAAAATCACACTTAAATGAATTTTACACTAAACATTTCACCATTTCACCAAGTATTTCACTAAGTAATCAGAAAGCATTTCAATGGAATTGCTGAGGATATTTTCTCCAGTGTGAGAAAAAAGGCATGTCTCAGTGTTGGATCAGTGAATATACAATGTACACTTTACAGATTTAAAAAAATAAACTGATCCATTTCTGAAGTAGGATTTCATACAGTCAAAAACAATATAATATATGTGAGTGTGGGACAAAATTGTGCACATAATTGTAGCTTGATCACCTGATTTCCCCCCACCCCCACCCCCACCCCCCGCTACTAATATTCACTTATTAGCTTTAGGAATGTTGGGCTCAATTTTTCTGTCTTATTCTATATAATCTTCTCTAAAAGCAACCTCATGATTTCATTGGTTTGCTTAAACATGCAAAGCAGTATTTAGTGTAAATAAGCCTGACGTATTTGGGCCTTTAATATTTTTAGTGTGCCTTTGAATTTATAAAGCTCATTATATTTAGTTTTGCTTAGAAAGAGATGATAAGTACTATGAAAAATTGCAATAATTCCTTTCTTAATACACCAGAGAATACAGATTGACTTTCTACCATACCTTCACTTGCATGACGGTCCCTAAAAATGTTCTTGGGATGGACATTAAAGCCTTCTATGTCATGTACTGAAGATGCTCTCCGTATACTACAAATGCTTTCCTTTGATCTGGAATGGGTTAGTGGATTGCTTGTCTCTACCATGTCAGGGTAAAGTCTGTCCCATTGCTGTTTAGGTGATGAATGGTCAAGAGGTCCTGATATATTAACCAAAGGTGAACATTTACTGGGTTGAATCAGTGCTTTTGTATCATCCACTTCTGAAGGACTACAGCTTTCTTTTGTAGGTGATTTAAAGTGCTTCATTGCCACTGAGTCATCGCTGTGCTTAGATGAATCGACTATCACTGCATCAGGATCTTCCTGTGGTAAGGACTGCTTTCTGTATGTTAAAAGTCTCAATCCAGGTAACCGGAACCCAAAAAGTCTGCCTACAGGTAAATACATACAAAAGAAGAAAATATTACATATTAGTTTCTTGTCATGAAAACCTGCTTTTTCACACACAGTCAGAGGGCATAATAATAGCTGTAAATAATTGACCTATCCCCAATAAACTGCAATACTTAACAATGGAATGTGGAAATATGGAAATATTATATAGCTGTAAGTTTGTTATAGTTATGGTGTTTCAGGATTTCATACTTCAGTCAGACATAAATTATTTAGCCCAGAATAGGGATAGCAGCATTGATTTTACAGTCTGTCTTAAAAGAGTTAAGGTTTATCTGTTCTGATGGTCCTTTCTAAATAAAAAATTTATGCATCTATAAAAGACTGCTAGAACACATCAAGCTGCTTTGTAGCTGTTATTCTGAAATAGCTATTTGTGGATTCTATTATTAGTGGAACTCCTTACGCTTAAAAGTGTGCTGCTGATTTATTGATTTATTGGCTACAAATTAAACAGGAAGATACCAGTGCTAATCATTCAGGAAAGAAAAATAAGTTGTGTATCAGTTTTTCCAAAATCCTTTCCAATACTTACATCTCACTGTTAAATGAAACACTTATTTTGAATGAGTTTAAAATGAAAAGTAAAAGAACATGCCAGAAGCAGCAGCAGCAACACAGGTCTTGAGCCTTAGTTGCACCTATTTCAATGCAATTATTTTTTGTACAGTTGCATGGGTGTGTGCTTAGTTGGGCTTGGTATATTGAGTGGCTGGTTAGGCTATTCTGAGTGTGTGTAAAACTAACAATTTTGTGTAATGGTGAGAAATACCAGTAGCTGAGAGGAAGTGTAAAATGTGGTGCAAATAAAGAAAACAGAGGAAGAACTGTAAAATTTACAAACTGTCCTTCTAATAAAACCAAATCCAGTTAGTAAATATTTTAAGGTATTGTGCAATACAACTCATAGGTGGGGGCACAGGGACAGATATACAGAAAACAGAGTAAATAGTTTAGAAAAAGATTTTTTTTTAAAAAAAATTAACAAAATAATTGAAAGATCAGATGTCTTGCATAAATGGTTCTATTTATCTAATAGCTCCTTGTCACCCTTCACTTTGCTACGTGTTTTCCACAGTGAATCAATAGCAAAATGATTTCTCAGAAGTCATCTTGATATGTCTTGTTATATTTTATTGCCTTTTTGAGTTCTATTCCTAGCCTGTGCTATACTTAAAATATTTTCTTAATAGCTGAGGGATTTCTTGGTTGGTAGCAGATAGTTTAGTCTCTATTGTTATTTCTGTAAAAAAAATTATTTGTTGTTTTATCACGTGGCCACTCAGTATCATATGTCTGTAAATCTCATATCATATTCTCAATAATTTTGTGACATCCGCAAACATTCTCATCTCACTTTTGCACCTTTTTGATCCAACTAATTTTAAATGTATTAAATAATAAAGTAAATGTGAGACTGTTGATAACATCTCAGTATTTAGAAATCTGGCCCTTTGTTTCAACCTTTTTTTCCTTTCTTTGAAATATAAATCCACGTAACGATCTTCCTTTATTTTTCCTTGAAAGTTTCTGAAAAAGCTTGTTGAATTCAAACTATTTAGTGTTCAGTCTATTGCTCTAATGCATATATGCACACAACAGTACAGTAGACAGATAACTCTATTACATAAAACCAGAGTCATGCATGTTCTAAACAGCAGCTAGAGGTGCCAGTTTTCAATCTGTATAGTGATATTCAGCAGAGTGCACCTTGGGAACATGCATGTTTTGCCTAACATTATATTTGAACACATTACTTACAGTTGAAATTAGTGATGTACATAAAAAAATATTTTTTTTTAAATGCACATAAATTGGGTTGTAAAGCAGTTTATAAATAAATTTTGAAAGCTTATTGCATCAAAAGTGAAACATACTATAATTTATTTTTCACAAATTACATTGAACTTAAAAATACCATTCATAAGGTTTTCTGGCATTAGACACTGTTAAAGGCTTTTTGCTGGCACTCTATTTTAGCCATATTCATGGTGGTCCAGATGGTCTTTTCTGCTTCACCAATTTAATATGTCCATGTTACACTGCATTACTGATTTAGATGTCTAACTGCAGTTCAGCTGGAAAGAATACTCAGAATTTTGCTTCTTGCTAAGACTCTTGGGTATGAATTAGAAAACTTAAATGAGTAGCTTTTTGCTATTCTTCTATAAATATACAATAAATGGACTCAAAGTTAGAATCCTTATTTCCTGCTTTTTAATTTGAATACTTTAGAGTAGCAATATTTTCTTCTTCAGTGTATAGATAATGAGCTATATGTTGTGTTGGACATTCAACACTCCCCTGCAGTACTACAGTTAAAGCTATCAGGAGACCCATTCAGAATTTGTCTGGTTTACATTACACTTCCTTACTCAGCTCAGTAACAATACCATTTGTGATAAAGCAAAATTCAGGGTCCCAGGCCTGCTGTCCTGATATAGACTAGAATGGTCAGTGGAAGCTTTCCTGACACACTTGAAAATTTATGTTTATTTGAAAATTAACAACCCCTGATTTGTGTAGGTACGATGTTAGAGCAGATTTATCTTGGCTTATAATACTAAAACATTTTTAGAGATGTAACTAGCAATTTACTATAAATATACAGGTAATGTTACATTAAAATACTCATGGTTTATTGAATTTGAAGACTACATTGCCAAATTCTTCTTAATGCTGAGTCAGAGATTTGTATGATTGTGGCTTGCCAAGAGCAACTGAGGAAAGCAGTTGAGTCTTAGTCACAATTCCAGGCTTACATTCCGTTTCCTCCTTTCAAGCCTTGCTTCACTGAATAAGTAATTTGCAAATGAGTTAATCTGTTGGTTGCATTTATTCTCTGTGCCATCTCAGCTAACCCTCATCCAAAAATATACTACAGATGAGAAAGGACACTTCTAAACTATTTGCAGATGTAGTTATCTTCAAAGTCCCAAATTCAGATTGACTGTTCTTGCCCTCTGAAAGCCTTTTTAAATTCTGTCTCATATTTTGAGAGATCAAAGAAGAAAATATTTAGAATTCATGAAAATTAAATGTTTTGGTTAATAGTGTTGTGGAAAAAGTATAGGAAAAAGCCTATCTTGGTAAGAATAATTAATAGCCTTGCTTGGTAAGAATAATTAATAGCCTTGCTTTTCTATAAGTATTGAGATGGGAAATCTTAATAGAAAATTGCAATTCTCAAACACTAAGTACCATCATATAGAATTTTGTGGCAGGGAAAAAATACCCAAAAAGAATGGTTCCAAAAAGACTTTATTAACAGTTACGATCATGGTTGCAAATTTCCTGCCCCATCAATATAAATTTGATTTTGAAAATGGGGTATTCCAGCAAAAACATATCTGAATAAGGATTTATTTAATAACCCAATACACTTGCCTGGCAAGTAATTCCCCTATTTGTTCTGTGCAAGCATTCTATAACACGGAAGGGAAATGATATTTGGCTTGAATATTGCTTTGCCACGGTGAACGTACTCTTATATATCTAGTAATGAAAAGGTATATTTACATACTAGACACAGTGGTAAAGTCAGAGAAATGCCTACAACTGAGAGATCTTTACTCTAACTACAATTTCTTTAGCGGCTTTGGGATTACTGGTAGGTGTTATGTGCTATCCTGAAGTTTATTTATCCATGTCAATGCACATGGGATTCCTAGTTTCCTATCCTGAGCACTGTGGAAGGGCAACCCTAAGAGACAGCAACTTGGAGGTCATGATGGCTTCTCAAAGAATTGATTAGCCAGTTTTTATAGCATCTCTGGTAGCATTGTCACTTTCATGCTGATGAAGTAGTTATGCAGAAATCAGCATCTGAAGCTGCTTTAAGATGCATTAGCCAAAGAAAAAAAGTGGTAGCTGCTCTCAGGCTCCCTAGCTGTGAGCTAGATTTACTCTGTTACACTCAATCTTCTCTAGATTTAGACTGCAAAATCAAATCAAAGGAGCTCAAATGCACAAGGAGTTTGCACGAGAGAAATTAAGTGAGGTGTAGAAACTGTCAGAACTGTTTCCTGGTGTGACATACCAACCTGTCTTAGGCTACAAGTTAAACCAAGCTCTGAACTGCCCATGTTCTAGTACAACCTGTTAACTATCTTAGAGTATTGAAGAAAATAAAATCTTGAATAGTTTTATCGTAGTAGATGACTGGTCTGGCTAGAATATGAAACCTATGTCATTTTTCAGTATATATATATAGGTTGACCTATTCCAAACAGAGAGAGACTTTCTCGACAAGGGCAGGTAAGGTAGGTTGATTATGACAGGATATCTTCCAGAGCATGGGTTAATTCAACAATACTTTTGTTCTGAAACTTCCCCAAACAATAAGCAAAATTACTTTCACAAAAGGAGCACAAGTTGGTTCTTTGCAGAAAGATTTTCTGATAACTGAATGTCTACTACCAATGAATTTCAGGATCTAGGTTATCAGAAATACAGACACAGGCAATTATTGAATTGCTGCTCAAAACGATCTAACAACTCACACAACAGACTAAAGGATACAATTGCTTTTGAGAAAAGGAATCCCTAAACACTGACAGTCTAAAATAGCGGCCAATACTTGAACGTACTCTATGCAAACACTGAGGCATGTGATGCTGCCTCATTTTCAGTCTGGGGTCAGTAGGTCTTAAGACAGAGAATTACAGCAAGTGTCAATTATGGGGTTTTTTTCAGTCCTTTTCCCTCAAATACAGAGAAGTATACATAAGTGGATAATTTTCTTGCTCTGCTTATTAAATGATCTTAATTTCTTTTCAGGCAGGAAAAGAAGGCATATCCAATTATTAACTTCAGAAGTTCAAATGTATAGTTCTCAGATACTGCATACGCACATTTTTTTAATGCTTTAGTATGGTCTACTTTAATTTTGGCAGTTCTTCTTTTAGTTTTCTCTAAAATTAAGGTTGCGCTTGAGTTCCATCAGTATTGGTAACAGCAATCTCCTTTATGTTGCCTTGTTAGTGGGAAAGTTGTTTTATCTTTTTGCTGGTGATGGCGTATTGTTGTCTATAGTTCTCCTAGTAGGTACTACTGAGAATGGCTAGGAGAATAATACGGTTCCAGATCCTCCTGTCTACACATAGGCCTCTGAGGTAGCCTGTCAAAACATGAAAGGAAGGAAATGAAATCTCTGCCTACGTGTAGGGCTGTGCTGTGTGTGGTTGACCAGGAATTTAGTCTGAAGAATGTTCTCAGGGTCTCCCTCAAAAGACAGAATGGTTATATCTTTGGATGTTAATATGAACTTGTACATTTACCTGTCTTGTTTTCTTCCCATTTGTTGATAGAGATGTCCTTTTTTTTAGATCTTTTTCATTATGTTAACATTATAGGAGTTACAGTGTCTTTGTGAAAAAGCCATAAGAAAAAAAATATTTGATCCTCTTAGAATGAGATTTTGCTTTTTGTAGTTTTATTTCTTAGACTTAATTAAAAGTGGAAAAGAAGAAAACAGTAAATAACTTCAGTGAAATAACATAGCAACCATCACAACAAACATTATTTGCAAAGAATTAATCAACTAGCACAATATTTTGCTGTCTTGCTGACAAATATGGTTGGTTGTTTAGTAACTAGAAAAAATAATTATATCTATTAAATCAAGTTCCTAAGAATTTCTCAACCCTTTATCACCTTGGTTGACAGACTCCATAGAATAAAAAAAATCTTTCTTTTGTCTGAGACAAAAAGGCTGAAGAACTTCTCTTTATGTTTTAACACTGATTTTATATACTACTATCAAACACGGTGTGTTTTGTCTCATATAGCAATTGGAATATTTTATGATCTGCATATGAGAACTTCCAGTGATAATAAGATGAAAAGTATCATTACATTTGGATTTTATATGTCATATAATTATACTAAAGTTAATAGTTTAGCTGTTATATCTACAGTTTTGCAGAAATAAGTATTCAGAGAGTGGGAGCAAGATCCTTATTTTGACTTGCACTCGTCTAGAATTATATAAAATGTAATGATATCTTGAAATAATAGAATCAGAACAAAGCAATTAAAGGACTTTAGTAGATAGAATTTTAGAAGATAGATTTACCTGAAGCAGAGCCACTGGAAAGGTTGTTACCATCTGAAATACAATTAAACTGGATTTACAAAAAGCTTTAGCTTAAAAAGAAATAGCTAAAAAAAATTAAACAGACTGTTAAGAAAAGAAAGTAAAATATCAAATTTCCAAACGTTTTAGAAGGTAGCTTGAATTCATATACAATATATATAATTTGCAGAAGAATTGTTTAAAAGTACATTGCCTTTTTGTTTGGAAAGTTTCAGAACTATTCCATTAAGAAGTACTTTGGTAATTGCTAAATTTGTCACATAGATCAATATATGTTTCCAATTACCAAGTTTTGAAGTTGGCTAATGTTTCAGACAGAAAACTAAAGTAGGTGGATGCAGACTAATGTGGTATTTCTCATGAAATGGAACCTCTTCTAATTTCTTAGTGATCATTTCTTTGCTAGGAAATGCCAGTTTTGTCTGGAAGAAACTTATTGAAAAGTTGAAGAATTCATAATCTCCTTAGGAAGAATAGGCTTTATTCACTGACACTTATTCAGAGTATGACATTAGAGAAGTTTCATATTCCTGATAGAGCTCACTTATCTCATGTCTTCATGGGAAGAACTCTTCAGGTTATGTGTCTCTGCCAGTTGCTTTCAGGTCTTTGAAATGCCCAGCTTGCCTGGGTGCTATGCTTCTTAACATAGTCAAGTAGGACACAGTTGTGGTAAATCTCCTTATTTTTATCTATAGATCTATTTTGTTTGCTTACCTTAAGATAATGCCTACTCCATGTTGAATGATATAAATAACAAAACATATTCCTTATGACCAGTGTCCATCTCAAAGCTTCTCAAATCCATTTTTTTTCCTGATGTCTAGTAGAATCCTCTTTGTCTAAGCTTGAGATATGCTGAAAGTTTTGATTTCTCCCTCTTAAAGTTAAAATCTAATTTAATTTAACAAGTGCACAGATGTGTTAAGTTCTCTGGGATAGTTGTTATTATGAATAAGAGGCACAGGACTCTGTCTTCCATCAAAGAATGATGAAAAACTCACTGCCTTTATACTTCCCTGGTGATAAGTATTACAATGTGGGATGACTTTGCAAAACCATTATCCTAGCCTTCAAGTTACCTCACAGAACCCATCTGTTTTAAATGTCCTGAAAAGAACAATTAGATAGGAGAGCTGTTAAAAATGAGTAAAAATATAGGACTGAAATAAACTTCTGGATCTAGTTCAAGCCAAGAATCCTTTTCAAACTAATTTCTCATACTGTGTATTTGTTTAAATAGCAAAAGGAAAATTTGCAGGGTCTCTGCAGAGCGAGTATTGTCAGTTTGTGTTCCTTCTCCTGTCCAGCGTGCACAAGTCACCTCCACTGAAAGCTACTGAAAGCTGTGTCATTCCCTCTGTTTGGTTTGTAATCTCTTTAAGCAGAGATTGCCTTTTTTATTGAATGTTTGTACAAGATATAGCACAATAGCCCTGTGATCCTAGCTGGGAGACTCAGTAATGCAAACAGCTAATTACAGTGGCTAGAATCCAGGGAGGCTTCCTTTCTAATCTAAGCCCCAGCCATAACTGTCATGAGGAAACAGAGGTATAGCCACCCCACTTGTATTTCTCTGTCTGTAAAAGAAGAGTAGTAGAATTTATTTATCTTAATTTTGTTCTGTTAATTAGGCAGCTAGGTATTTGTGGAGCACTCAAGGTGAAAGTAACAGAGGTTCTTCTGTCTTTCACTGTTTGGCTATATTCCTCTGCTACGAGTTCAAAGCTGTCTCAGTTTACCTAACATTCACTGTAATTTACCTTGGAGACAAGTACACATACTGACATTAGGGTTGTCAGAACTATGCTGCTGGTTGACTAGATAGAAACCTTTGTCCTCCTGGACACAATTTTTCTTGACTAGCCCTCACTTATGATGGATTTGCTCCTAGTGTTGCAGCTAAAAATAAGACCTTGGAAAAATTTCTCATTACATTTAGGGCAAATTCAGAGGGTTGCTATTGCTTCTAAGTGCCATGTTCTATGTGGCAAACTTGTGTGCCTCAAATGGTTTACAATATTTCATGACAATCTTGTTGTCCAGATATATTTAGAAAAAAATATATGCTTGCCTTTCACTAACTGCTATGTTTACCTTTATAGCAAAGTGTACCGCAAAGAGGAAAACAAATACCGTTTTTTGAGTCAATTCTTTGACTTAAAGAAAAGGCCTGATTTGAATTTCAGTTATGTTTGGTTCATTTTTAACTTCAGTGGATGCAGTGATCTCTGCTCCTGAGATGTAACTGTATTGCTAGGACCAGGAGGGAGGCAAACTTAGTGAAGTGTAAACACCCTGAAGAATCTCTTTGCTTGAAAGATTTAGCTATTTTAGCTTACATATTAATAGGAGTTTTGCTTTTGACAGGACTGGAGTAAATATTAGAAAAAGCACTTATATTCAATAAAAAAGCAGCAGGTGGGGCAGAAAATGAAAACAACTCAGAATTAAAGTTCTGAGAGGTATTTCTCATTTTGTGCATGCATGTACATTACAATCCCACAAATGGTCTACTTTGAGTAGAAAAATTATAGCTACATTCTTCATAGTGCAGTCAGTAATGTCAAATCTATGATCTTTTGTTAGTGTGAAATGGCAGCTGATTTTCTCTGTGTTCAATCTGTGTCATGATTATTTTGATAATTTGCATGTACTAGCTTTACAGACACAAAGTACTTGACAGCTCTGAAGAACAGAATCAGGTGCCAGAATCAAATATTAATTTATGCCACTAATTCTGTAAATTTCTGTAAAAAGTTCTCAGTGATTTGGTGGAGTGGATGAACATGCTAGATTGGAATGTTTGACAGATCTGGGAAAAACCGGACACATACGTTCCCTTTCCTCAACAGATGATTTATAAGCCATTTTTATATACAGAAGTTATAGTACCTTAACACTTTATAATAAAGAATACAATGAATTTTGTACAACACAATGTACAGGAATTCTTATTTTATTTTGGTTTACAACTGTTACTAGTAGACAAATTTAAATAATAATTTAGTAGTGTTCATAGAGTTATTTTGTGAAACTGGTATAAAATCACATATCTTCTTAATTTAGTTCATTGTAGAAGTCTACATAAAGATTTTCTTTTACGGTGAGCCTAACAGGAAGGAGTTGTCTTAATCTGTCTATACATTATTCATGCATTATTTCAGTTGGACTTGAAAATTTTATATAACTTTGGCAAATGATTAGATTCATGAAAATTTCTGAACAAGACTTTTGGAAATAATTTTTTATCATCATAGTGACAACCAAGCAAATGTTAGTGTCTTATCAGATGTGTAAGAGAATAGTCCATAGGAACTTTTATATTACGAGTAAAATTCATTTTTAGGGCCTATATAGCTCAAAACTTTTGATCTCAACACTTTAATAACCTAAACAAATATCCTTTCACTTAAAAAGCAGGTATTTATGTCTTCAAGCATTTCAGATAAAGTGAGATGGGATAAAGTTATTAAGTGTTTTTATATTTGGGTATAGAAGTTAATTTCTGGAATTATAAAACATTTACATGACCTAAGAAATGGCAATGCAAAAAGCAAACAATCAGAAAAGATGTGAAATAAGAATGAATAGAATTGTCATATCTGGAAATGAGACAAAGTTTAGAAAGAGTGATTGGATGATGAATGGACATCTATAGCAGAAATCAGTTTGTATGTCTCACTTTAACTGCACATTGTACAAAGACATTCTCAATGGAGTGGAGGATGAGACCCAGTCATGAAATAAGTGCTTACAGAAGAAATTTCCTCACCTTTCTGAATATAAAGATGGGACAGATATAGTATTAAATAAATTTGGTTGGAAGTTTAAACAAAAAGATATGACAAATGTTTTGGGATTACTTTTTTTTCCCAAATGGAAAGAGTTATATATGAACAAAGATTTCCTTTGTTTCACTAGTGAAATGGCATATATTGAAAAATATAATTGTGGCAAAACACAAAAGCAATGAAACAGAAACTAGTGAAAAATCAGTTGGCTATGATTTGGTAGTTCTTTACAGATTTGGTGCATGCTAGGATTTCCCAAAAATTAGCTATGTGATTACACGAACACTGGTCAGACTGCCATAGAGAACTGATGATAAATTCTTGCAAGGAAGAGTAAAGGGAACAAAAGGATCAGCTGAAAGGATTTTTACACTGCTATTGTGAAGCCAGTATCTTCACTTTTCGCATTAGTGCCTATTCAGTTTTCTGCTGCATATGAGATAGAAGCTTTTGAGCACCAGACTAGAAAGAATTGTATTTATACTCAAATGTGGTCATCAATCTCCTGGCAACATACTGTATTTTTAAAAAAATAATCTATTATTATCATAATCTGCCAAGCCCGATGCTGAATCAGAACCTGCGTTAACCATCGTAATGGGTACAAAAGACAGGATCCCTGTCAAATAGCTTACAAACACTGTTTAAAAGTTCAAGTTCTGTCAGTATTTAGCTGGAAAGTTTAAAATTTTCTGCCTATCCAGAACTAAATGTAGTCTCTAAGCTCAACTTTGCAAATGTCAGTTGCCTTCCGTAGGTCTTTAATTTTTTCAGAAGGCCCTCAGTCCTTTAACAGATTGGAATCCTTCTTTCCTGCTACAGCTTTTGAAAACACAATGGGCTGTGTGTGCAGCATGAAATGCTTTTTTTTCATATTGTGTTAGATTACAGTTGTGGGGGCCACTGTAGTAAGCAGTCTTCTTCAAAACTGTTGGCTGCAGCTAGCAGAAAAGATGCTTTTAGAAAAAGGAAAGGTTTTACAAAGTCACAGGTAATAAATTTGATGTCAACTCCTAATAAATCAATTAGAGGAAAAATGATAGTATGGAAGTGTTATCTTATTTTCTATAGGGTCAGGAAAATAACTAGAATCTTTTATTTCCTATTCACTTTTAGTTCTTCTACAACCTGACTCAATCATTTTTTTTGCTCTCATGTTGAAAAGACATTCTAATATGACAGAACTCAATCTAAGGAGCTCTGGAAAGAAATCTCTCATGATCTGTGTACTTCTGGGTAGTAGATGTTAATGCAATCTGAAATCTTTTGTCATTAGCTGTTGCTTATCTTGGTGGTTTGTCAGAATTGTATTGCACTTGTTATATGGCTGGTTCCTCCTCTTTCATTCTCTAAATTGGTCACTGGATTTGAGGGGATTTTGTTTATTTGCTTTTTTTTTTTCCTGAACCGGTACCCTTTACTGTCCAGTATGTGTGTGATCCAATGAAAATAGATCAGCTGCTTTACCTGTTGATGTATGTTCTAAATAGAGTAAGACGATGAAAAAATAACTTCCTCTTAGAGAATCTGCTGTTTGCCTTTATTATGATGGTAACATGACTTAAAAAAGATATTTTTACTGGTAAACACTCGACCTTTTCTGTGACTTCTTTTGTTGCTTATTGGTGTCTTTCTGCCTTTTCTAAATTTCAAGGCTTTTGTTTGTTTTAATTCAAATCCACCACTGGACTGTACACAATATCTTGTAGTTATTTCTGGATTTTTTGCAGAGGTTGGCCTCTTTCTTGAGAATTCTTTCTGCCAAGAGGAATTTTCTGGCTATGTAGCATATTTTATATCACCATTCTTCCCATCCTGCCCACATAACACTCTACTCTGAAACCACAAGCAGTGGAAATGATAGGAGTAAAAGCAGCCATGTGCCTGCTCTAGTTTCTGCCAGTTTCTGGCATCTGGCTGTACCAACTAGCTGAAAAATGTTTCAAGTCATCTTTCTCTGTCTCCTTTTCACCTTGATCTTTCTTTATTATGTAATGAATTTGGAGCCACACATTCATTTTTCAAGAACTCTCAGCAAGGAAATCCCCAGTGTATGTCAGGCATAAATACTGTAAAACAAAAGAAGGATGTTTTGACTAAGTGATTTTTTTGTAGATTTCCTCTTTAGTGGCTTTTCACTTTAAAATATGGCAGGTGCCAACACTTCAAGACATACAGTGATGGATTGCAGATATGAGAACAAAAAGCTCTTTTTCAGGACATGAAGCTTCCACATCCCCCACCCCCTGTTAGTATTTTACCTTCTGTTTTGTCAATAAAACCACATTAAGCGTGAACCAGCTAAATAAATTTACTTATGTTATAAAACTGGTTTTTAAAGCCAGGAAGTAAAATGTTCAAATTTCACAAAATCATGTCATCCTGAAATTGAAACAGAATGTAAGTGGGGTTTACTTGATGTAAATTTAATACATTATTTTATTTTTTTCTGATGCAATTTTAAATTTTTTTTCTGATATCCCTTAACAGTATTTTTACCATAACATTACTAAAAAAATAAAAGTGTTTTCTTGGTATCTCAAGAAAAATGAAAAATACCGCTGTATTAGTTATTTTTAAAAAACCCTGCAAAACAGAATAAGACAGGAAAGTATAAAAGCACAAGTTTTAAAATATGTATTGTAAAGAATATTTACAAAGGTTATTTTTAAAAAAATGTGATATTTGGTGAACAATAATTATCTGCAGACTGCTAATTTCCAGCAATGGGAATTTTCCTTTCCACAGTCTTGTATTTATTGCCATTGTAGGGTTATACAGACATAAGTATAAAGACTTTGGCCTATCTAGAATGATTCAGTCAGAGCTCTTTCTCCATGCTTAATGAAAATAGTATTTTTTATTTTCCCAATTAATTATAGAAATAAATTTCAATCTTTTAAAAATGTGAATGGTTTGGCAATATTAAGGGGGGGGGTTGGTTATGTATTTATTTTTTGATAGTCACAGAGCTTTGGGTGAGATCCTATGCATCTCGTCAAGAAGATACAGCGCAGAAAGTCTAGATTATGAAGAATGGCAAAGACTGCTTTCATCAGAAGGAGCCTGGTAATGCCGTTATATGTATAGTTACAGACTTGCTCCTTACAATCTTCTCAACATAACTAGCAGAAAAAATAATGCAGCATGTCATCACTTCAGGTAGTGCACGGTGCTTACATTGGGAAAGTTCTTCCCCCGCTTCTGGCAGTGGATATCATACCTTCTTTATCTCCTATCTAAAGAAAGCTGAAGTGTTGATTTAATGGTCAGAAAACTTAGGTTCCAGGTCCCTTTATTGTGCTAACATTAAAGATTATTACACTGTGGAAAGGTATTTTCCAACTGTCGCTGAGCCAATGAGGGGACAGTGTTAATGCTCAGTGTTAGAGTATGCGGTGCTTTACTAAGAGTTTGTACAAATGGGGACGTGTTCTGGGAGATCTTGTCGTAAAAGCAGATTACTGAGTGCAGAAGCAAAGCAGAAGGATTTGGCAAACAGAACAGCAAAAACAGAAGATGCTGTTGTTGCACAGAGTGAAGGTCAGGAGAAGAGCACACATTCTGCAGGTAGAAGGACAGAAATCCACACATTCTAGCTGTATAAGAAGTGGACTTCTGTGTAGTTTTCTGATTTCGGCAATACTTATGTTCCAGTGGGATGAAAACAAAAGCATTTCCTGTATAACAAAAAAACCCAAATCCCATCCTTCAAGCCAATCTAAGTACTAAAATTTGATAAAACCAGGATGTTTAATTATGCTTCAACTTTTCCCCCCATGTTTTGTATTTTCTAGTGTAATTTAATCAAACCTTCAACCAACAATTTTTCATTTGGAAAGGAAATAAAAATGTTCAATTTTGACTAGTTAAGGTGAAATAGTAGGCCTATATCATAATACTTTGCAGGTTTTCGTTCATAATCAATTTTTGTCAAGGCAATGCACTTCTGTGAAATGTTCTACTTTTAATGAATTTACATTTCCTAGCAGTACTTAGCAGATCTACGCTATTAGTACTATCAGAGATCGGATAGATTATCTCGCCAACATTGTAACAGGTTTGCCATGTTTAATTTCTTATTGTTTTAAACTCTATCTTAAGTGAGTCAGGCAATGGGGATTGCATCAGTTCTTTGGTATCATTATTGCACAGGTTAGTTACTCTCCCAGCTAAAAGTAGAGGTAAGCAGAGAACTTTCAATGAGTAACTTACGATTTACAAGTTTGGATGGCAGTATTGGCTTGCACTTCTCAGGAGATGCCACATTCTCTTCATCTGTTACATACTCAAAGTTAATAATAAACATCATTGCTACTCCCTCTTGATTTTTTACTGGAATTATGTGGGTGTTGCAAATGAAGGTAGATCCTGCAGATGGAGAAAAAAAGAAATACATAAATGAAAGGAAACGTCATTATTTTTTCCCTCCAGTAATTACAGTTATACCAACAGATAGTGAAGCATATTTCTTTGAATTTAATGATTTAACATTCAGACACACTATTTAATTTAAACAGGAACATTTTCATAGAAAGAAATACATCTTTTTATAATTTATTAGATTATTACCTCTTCCAAAAGATCTCTCCTTTAAAATGTCAATTTTACTTTTTGGTTTTTATTCACTGGAAGTACCTATATAGACAGACTTGTGATATGGAGACATTTAGCACCAAAAGCAGCAATGCGAACACTGTTCCAACCATAACACTAGCAAAGAAAGCAGAACCCCATTCTTATAAATGTCAAACATTCTTCAAGCTTTTGGTTCTATTACAACAGGATGAATCATGCATTAAATATTTATGGGTGTAAATATATGACTATTCTTATTTTAGCTCTCAGTCTTTTGGGGGCTATATAGTATTGTTTAGGTTTGTGTTAAAATTATATTTGTTACCTGATCCTATGGAGTTTTATATTCTATCACAAAAGAACTTATAAACTGTGGTAATATTTTTCAATAATCTTAATCAGTATTTGACTTAACTGATATATACAATTTAAAGGATAAATTTAAAAGCACCCTAGTTTTTCATATATATGGGCCATACCCAGCTTGTACTGATATAGAAGGTGTAATTCCACAACACCTCTAGTACTCAGGGTGTTGTTCCAAAGCCTAATTACAGATTTAAAGAATTCTTTGTGCTAATTGTTCCAGTATGACTCTGAAGAAGTTTAAATTGACAAGGTCATTAGTTTTGACTTAATTCCTTCTAGTGGTTCCAAAAAATTATGTGATTGCTGTAAACAATACAATAATGTGCTAAAAGCTTCATGCAAACACAACTGTGAGATGGTGTCTTTCTATGATAGCTAGGGACTGGTTTAATGTACATCATCTGCAATTTATGCATTCAAATGCAGTAATCACTGAAACTTGACAGGCTGTGCAATTTGACAAAAACAGATCCTGATCTAGGTTACACAAGATTATTTTTTTTTTCCATTGAGGACAGAGATAGTAAAGATTGATATCATTATAACCAAGATCAGATTCTGGATCCTCATATTTAAAGTAGTATTTTCTATAATGTGGTATATATGGCAGTATGAGCTATGTATAAAATTGACATGCTGGCTTTTCAAGTTTTGCAGCTGTACCTTCAATCCATTTAATAAAACAGTTAAGCTGTGGCACTTGCCAAAGTTGCCATGGTTACAAGCTCAATGACTTTAGTAAACAGAAAATAAGCAATTTAAGACTGTTCCATTAGAGCTAAAAATAGAAGTGCTGCAGGCCAAGCATTGCAACTTAGACGGTTAAACAGAGGGTCTGAACATAATTTAGAAATAATCTTTGTGTTTTTAGTTAATAACAATACATATTGATTTTAAACGGTCAGAATTATATTTATTGATTTGTTTGGAAGAAAAGACTTACTATTTCATGCTATAGACTATGCTTTGACATGCAGATTTCTAGATTGAGCAGATATCCCCCAACTAGACACCTTTAACACAGAGGACTGGAAGTGGGGCTAGGCTGAGGGGTGCGTGGCTTTGAAAAACACTGAACTCCAGTGGATCTAATATTTATCAGTTTATGCAAACAAGGATGACAAGAAGCCTGACTTCTTTAAAAACTTTCCTGTTTTTGAAGGCAAGGGTGTTTCAGCTTTTGAAATGCTTCCCACAATGTTAAGTAATGACACTATCTCCCGTTTATGTGGAACATTCCACCCTCAAGCACGTACAAACCTCATTTGTACTGGAGCTAGGGATTTGCATCTCTTGGGAGATGCAGAAGATGTTTAACGGGCCACAGATTAAAAACCTGGCAAAGAGAGCACAGGGTTAAAAAATTTAAGCTGTATGTAGAAATATTTTGGGAATAAAAAATGGGAAAGATTCATATTTCATATAATTCATCATAGTTCCTTTGAGGACAAATTGCACCAGCAGGCTAATGACTCCAGTGTAGTTCCTTAGTTTGAAGTTTTTCCAAGATACCTGAGCTTATTTTAGAGGCATAGAATTTTTACTTTATGTGAATGACTGGAATTGGAATTCTGCAACTTGATCAAAAGATAATGCCTGTCACAGTTACTGTCACTGTCTTTAATACAGAAAGAGTTACCTGCTATACAATTATCAGTATCTATCTGTATTGAAACAGCCATAAGGAAATACAAAATACAAAATAACAGGAAAGACCCCAGTGTGACTGGAAAATAAGAGTTGGGTACAAAGAAAGAATACTAGCAAAACTAAATCAAGCATTCAGTTGTTGGATTTGATGGCAATAAATAAATAAATATTAAGAAGTAGCTTGTTTATAAACAATCTTCTTCAGTATTTGCACTCTGGCATTCCACTGCTCTTCATTGCACTCAACGTTTTCCCTGTTTTGTCTCTATACTGTCTCTCTTACTTTGAGAGTAAGAAATGCTTCTCATGAGCAATAAAAATTCTAATGAGGTTTCTGGAATTTACATTTCTCATCTAACAGCACAAGGCAAGTGGATGATATAATCAGAATAATTATGAAAATTATACCTTTGTAATTAATAGATGCAATATCCAGGGATATATCTGGATTTTATAAAGATTACTATTGAGGAGTAATCATGAAATATACCTGTTGTGCTCTCTTGTTATCATCATTGGAGGTGATAAAGAGGAAAACCTGGATATTTTCTTTTCAGCTTGAATTACATAGTTATAAGGGCTTGTTTTCTTCTGTCTATGGCATTTTAAAGCCTACTTTTTCATCTAGTTAAATTAGTGGCAAAAACCCATATGTGAAAAAATTCTACTCCCCTGTATGCTGTGTGGATATGATGTATAATTCTGTGGTTATGTATTCAACAGTATGATTTCACAAGACGAGACAGGCTGGTGTGAAACAAATAACTGCCAAAATCTATGCATAAATGACAATAAATATTTAAGAAATAAAGTTTTAGGATATAATAGGATTATGTAAGGCTATATTGCACCATTTGAGCAATCCTGGTGAAGCAAAGTCTATTTAAATATCTGGCTGCATAGTATTTACAGTTTACTGTCTTCGTGAGACCAGCACAAAGCAGGCACATCAAACCAATTAATTCGGTTCATAAAATCTATTAACCTTTTCAGTGATTTTCTAGAGAGGATTTTAGGACAGATTTTTATCAGGCTGCATCCTAGATACAACTGCAGTCACTTATTTGAACTGTAATAGCTCTGTTTATGAGCAATTGGGAGAGGACATTAATTTTAATACAACAGTGAAGGCACTCCAAATTACAAGAGCCTCCATTCTCCTGTGAAAAACTCTGACAAGCAAACTTTGAAAAATGACACGTTCCAAACAACTATGTTGATTCAGTCTTCCTTGGAAGAAATTTTCAGAGGCCATTACATATGCCAAGCTCAGAGGATCTCTGAAAACTGAGACACTGTGGCATTTAGATATTTGTCCTAATTCTTCAGAAGCCCCATGTTTCACACAACAGTGACACTTGAAAATCCATTGTGGTTCTACAGAATGGCTCTGCAGCCCTGTTGCCCTGAATAAGTCTGACAGTTGCTATCTGCATTTCACCATTAAAACATTCAAACTCATCCACCTCAATACAAATTTGAGGACTGCCTTTGCTGGGGCTGAGACTTGTTCAGACATATTTTGGTATCAGTCTTGGCTCCCTGCACCAATGCATTTATGACTTCTTAGATATTCTAGCAACATTTTCTCAGATGTTGCTAGTGCTGGTGTGGACAACTAACTAAGGGTGTAGAAAGAAAGATGTTGAGTATGTCATCTGTGTGCATATATAAATTTCTGGACAGGTTGACCTCATAAAAGAGTTTTCTAGGATTATGATAATTTTTCACCATGGCAACATACAAGTATTCCAGTGTAGATATCTGTACAATCCATAGCCACTTCTGCTCATTTAAAATTGAAGGTGAGAAGGAACAAAACCAAAACAGAACAAATGAAGAGCCAACAACCCCATGCCTACTAGAACAAGACCAAGGGCAGTTAAAAGTTAGACGTAGAGATACTGTACATGTTTCGAGAGCTAGGCAATCCTGTTTTTTCTTTAAAGACATATCTAAATGAGACAATTCTGCAATGTGACCATATTATGATAATAGAGGGACAAGAGAAAGAAGCTGAGTATTCTTTGCACTTTTATTAAATAATCACTGCACTTATTGTGGAGATAACTACCCATCACTTCCCTTGATATGATTCACATTTTGTCATGTTAAGAAATGCTCAAAATGCCTTCTCTCAGAGGCATAAACTTAGAACATATTAGTTACAAACACAGAGTTTATACCTTACATTTTAATTTATAATCTGAAACTATCAATTATACTAGAAAGGCAACTAAGTATGTTTCGTATTAAATTATGTCCTAAGCTTAGTCTTAATTCTATCAGCATTTTACAGAAAAGGAGCTCAGAAAAGTCTGCATAGTTCCCATTTTGTTAGTAATGAGGTGAAATGTGTGTTGTTTTCACAGGTTCATTTTTGACCAGTTACTCTGACATTAGATTCTGATCACTGTTACAATAAGTAGAAAATTAATATTCCTCTGTTCAGAAAAAGTGGACTTCCACAAACACAAAGTACAAAGAACATCATGTCATAAAACATAACCAATGGCATTTTGTTATCTTGTGTTCATATTTACAGTCTTATCTGTCCTTTCAACATATCATGACTCATGGAGTTTGGCCAATGTTAATAAGAACTTCTTTGGGGAAAGAAAAGAGAGAATCTAAGGGACAATTAATGTGGAAGATCAGAACACCTTCTCTTGACTTTGCCCATCCTTCACGGAGTCTTTGTTTGGGATGAGAAGCCAAGGCATGGCTTTCTACTAACTCCTTAACTCTCCAAATTCAATAGTCTCTTCCTCCCTAACGGACAAAAGAAACATCTCTCTCTACATCTTCCAGACTGGGACAAGTCTCAGAAAGCTGGTTACTCTGTTTACTCAGGTCCAGGATGATACTTGTGCAGGCAGAAAGTAAAGGGAATTTAATTACATGGAATGTATGCCCTGGTCTTAGAAAGAAAAAGGCTGCCCTAATTTGCGTGGACCTTTGGAAGGCTAAGGCTGCGGATCTTGTCCACATGCCCAGCATGGCAAATATGAGTAACTTAGGAACATATGAAATGCTGAAAACTCAAGTCTTGTTCTCTGGCCTGGACTGCTGTATATAATCTATTTTGTTGCCACATGCTGGCAGATAAAGGACATGGACATGCTCCTTGTATGGACCAGTGTGGTAGGGTCACAGGGGCTGTGTGTTAGATGAATTACATGGAAGACAATGTGGGAAGAGGCACACAATTTCTTGTGACGTAAGGCTCTCTCTTGCACCCTGCTGATAAAACTTTTGCATTCTTGAAATGCCCTAAGGATTAACAGAATACCCTTACTCCAAGCAGTTTCATACGTGATCTTCAGGAATTGTGACTTTATTCCCTGTTGTTCTTATCTGCTTTCAATCAAACTTTAAAAAAAAAAAAAAAAAAAAAAAAAAAGGAAGCAAGTCAACACTTTTTTCTATATCTTGTCAAGATTCTGGTAACAAACAGGTTAAAAACTTGTAGCAAGCAAGTGCTTTCATCAAACTATGAATGGTGCAGAAGAATGAAGCCTGAAAATGTCTGGTTGTCATTTACTAATGAAACCTGTAAAACAAAGCATCTTGTATCCTTGAAGAGTTATAAAAAAAGAAAAGGAAATTGGAAGAAAAATAGTACCCAGTGAATATTTGCTCTCCTTGTGTTATTTCTGTGACTTATCACTGAAGAAAGTCCTTTTTCTTTACGCTTAAAATTCAGAAGCCAGTTTACCTCTGGTTTCAGGTCCACTCTAAGCAAATAGGGTACTTAGTTGAGCTTTGTTGGCATTTAAGGAGAATTGCACTATGGATGTGTGTTGAATATTCAAGAGAAAACCAGTTTGCCAAATATTGACCGATGTTTTGTATTGTGATGTGGGAAGTCACCATGACAAGTTAAGGGCTGAAAATCTATTGCTTTGTGTTTCTGTTCAAGCACAAGCCAGAACAATGCAGCATGTCACAAGGAATCTAGTCTTCAGTGGACTTATCAGAAAGGTTTGCTTTCTTTCCCAAATCATACTAAGAACTCTGTTCCTGTAGTGTTATATTGAAAATAGTCATGTGAAGATCCTGCAGAATGTTAAAAATGTCTTTGCCAGCCCATTTATATGTCAATTAAAACTAACTGCTAACAGATTTTCACAACTTAGTCTGCCTGCTTATATAATAAAAACGAGTGGAAAAGTGACTGAATCTGCCCTGAAAAAATTGCCCAGCCCTCAGTGGCGTAGAATCAGATCAGTGGAGACATGTACCACATAGCTACTTGCTCAGTTCAGTAACAACCCCATGAAAGAAATATCGGACAAATATTTCTGTCTGTTTTTACCTGCAGCTCTGCATCTTTGCACTTGATGCCATTTATTCAGATCTTTGAAGACATCTGATCTGTAAAGACCTATTTAAGTTTTGTCAAAACTTTGGCTCTAAAGGAAAGAATTACCCTTGGATGTTCCATTTCTCCCAGCCTACCATTTGTTATGTAGCTGTACACATGAGGAATAGGAGGAAACTTGACGCTAAAACTGAAGATGATAATGTTTGTAGTCATAAAGTGCATCTATTCCAGGAATCTCAGGCTGCATTATAAATGCTGCCTGTTGCTGCCCTTCAAAATGTACAGGTATTACTTTACTTTCTTCTAAAGGCGGTAGGACTAAGGCATAATGAGGAGAAGTGTTTTGTCCAAAGCTGCATCAAAAATGAATGAAGAAACTAAGGGTAACACAAAGAAACTCTTGATCCCATTTTCACAATTGACTTAGTAAATAACTTAATAGATAACTATTAAAATGTGTCTAGTACTTATCCACACAGAACTTTGAGCAATAAGTTGTACAATTCCTTCCACCTCTTACCTGTATCTTCTGAACTGTGTTTTTATGTCATTATTTTCCAATTCCGTCTGACTGAAAATGAGCTACTTGTGTGGCAAGAATGGGGAATTCACAAGCTTCCCATTAAACATGCTGCAGATGTATCTTTATGACTGTCTCTTTTAAAAGATTCATTGCAGAGAACAACTGAAAATAGATGGCAGGTTGAAATGTATTATGTACCTTTCCAATTGAATAGCTATTTTTAAGAGGGGTGGGTAGAGACAAGAAGAGTGTATTTGGCTGATATTTATTAGGGATCTTACAGTGATTAACTGGGACCTGTTTCCTTTGACATTTCACTCCACCCTCCATATCAAATAGATATTCAGTCTGTCACTGAAATGGTTGCCGAACACTAAAGAGTTGATTTATAGGACTGATGTAGGTTTTGTAATGTATTAACTTACAGTGTTTAGAGTTGAGGGAAGAATTTTTAAACTACCAAACTAAGAAAAAAATTGTCCTCTGGAGGCTGTGGACAAGTTCACTATTGGACTTGCCTATATAAATATCTAATTTTCTCTCCCTTTATTCCCAGGTATAAAATAATTGAATAGCTAAATAAATACAATTTAACTGCTCACTCCACTGTTTCTTATGCTACTGCATTGACACAATTATTGCTGACCTCCTAATTATAATATCTATACCTACTGTAATAGAAATATGGTGATTAATTGTAATGCCGAACACATTTTATATGGGAAGAGAGTTTCCTAGTGCTTTGTTGTTTAAGCATATATAAACATGTACAGAAGATGTAGAGCAATGAAATATTTGGCAAGGAAAAAAAAATTGAACAAGCAGTGATACTATATGTCTATGAAGTAGAGACCAAGAAAAGAGTATAGCATGAAAAAATGTTTAAAAACTGTACATGGAAGGGTAAAGACTTCTGTAGCTCCCAGGCTACACGTAGAATGATTTTTAGGAAACCCCAGCTGGCGGAGAAATTGCAAGATAGGCTTTTTCCTTTCTGTTTCAGTTCAACTTAAAACTATATTTGAGTTTTGTCAAAGGGTTTTTTTCTAGAGCACAGACTGAAGTCAGAAGGCCCAGTTCCTACAGTCAGTCTTGAACATCCTCTCAAACTGATCTTTCTGAGAGATGTGCTCTGGTACATGCATAGTGGGGTGAAAGCTGGGTATGAAATGGTTTTCTGGATGGATTCTCATTGCTGGCACTTTGCAAAGCTGGTGTATTCAAACATGAGTGTTACTTGGCAACATTCAGGTCCTAAGGTTAGTCTAAAATCTCTATTATACATTGTCTTTTTCTTCCAGATGAATTCAGCAAGTAGTGCTGCTTCTAAGAAGCAGTGTATCTGGCTTGTTAATGAGAATATTTCTGTCTCTTCATATGCGGTTAAGTATCTTGTGCCTGGTTCCTTACACCTATGTAAAGCCTCTGAGTGCACCACACACTGCATATTACCAGATGCTAAGCAGTCACACATGGAAGGTCAGTGCAGATTGCGCAAAGGGCTACATCTCTGAAAAAAAAAAGTAACTGTTAAGTCTGTAAACTCTTTGCAAATTGACAAATAACTGAGGAGGATTTTTCACGCTTTTGTGTTATAAATGTTACATACTATGTGAATGAGGCAAGCCCAATGATTTTCATCTTGTTTTCTTAGCATAAATGCTTGATTTTATGAACTCTTGTAATGTAGTTGTGGGGAATGCAGGATACGCTACACTTGACAAATATCATAACTGAACTTTTTAACTGGGAAACATTGCAAGCAGCAGTGGTATTTTAGAAAAACTGAAATGTTTCACTTAAACATTTTCAAACTGAAATTTTTATTATTTTTAAAGGACAATATTTAAAAGTAATTTTTTTCTACACTGCACAAGATATTCCTGTGAGGCAAAATTAATATTTTGAAATGTTAATTTAATTGAAAATATATAAAAATAATTGTCAGGATTAACAGCGAATAGAAAATCCATTGTTTGCTCAGCTGTATGATACACTTGAACTGAGGACATATTAAAATAAGAGCTTTTTATTAGATACTAAAATGTGGATATCATTGACTAGAGTTTTATGTCTGCTAACAAAAGAGAACCCAGAATGTAATGCTGTAAAACACAATATCCCGATATGTGGCAGTAGACAATAAAAAATTACCAATGTCCAATATCATTGGACACAGATCAATACCACTTGAGAAGGGTC
The DNA here is from genome assembly GCF_023634085.1 of Falco cherrug. Classification (NCBI taxonomy): domain Eukaryota; kingdom Metazoa; phylum Chordata; class Aves; order Falconiformes; family Falconidae; genus Falco; species Falco cherrug. The sequence goes on along the minus strand of NC_073704.1, from coordinate 24,171,021 downwards.
AGTGATTAATATCAGATTCTTTGCTGAAATTGAAGAGTTGGGTGGAAAAAATGTAGTAACAGCCCAAGTAATAATAATGAAAAGCTATGAAAAGGAGTTTGTTATACTATGTTTTCAGCTGTATCAACAGACATTTACATATTAGGGTAAATTATTTTCATTCATTTTTCAGGCTGTGTCAAGAGAATTTTGAATTAGGAAGGGTCATAGCAGTAGGGATTACATTAATTCAGTGGAATTACATGTAATTAGAAGTTTTGAAAACAACTGGATTTCATTGTGAAAATGCTTTGACTCTTTTCATTCACATTTTCAGCAATTTTATTTAAAGTGTAGCACTCAGCAAATACTAGATGTATAGCTCAAGGCAAAAAACAATGGTTGGAAACATTTTCTCTCACATATTTTTAACAGAAAAATTAAGAACTACAGAGCTTTAGTGTCTGTTTACAAACATGATGATTTTAAAGTTAATTACGCCTTAAACACAAATCTTTTAAAAAACCGCAATAGCTAACAAATCATCGTTCTAATTTCTTATTTTTTAGCTAGCTGTCTAAGAGCCAAGATGTATTTAATTGTATGTGCTAAAATTGAAGATGCCTTTTTCCTTCATCTTCTTTCCCTCTCTCTTCCTTTCTCTCTCCCACCCCCCCCCCACCCGCCACCCCCACCTTCTTTCTCTTTCTCTCTTTCTCTTTTCCCCCCCTAGCTATTCTTTTCTAAACCCTCATTAGAAGCTATGCAACTCTGGGCATTCAGCTGAGAAATGTCTTATTATGTTCATGAGAAAGGGATATCAGGTTTGTTGAATATTGTCCACCTTGCAGAAAAAGTGCAGATTAAGACATTTTGGTGAAAGTAGCCTCATTTATTTTTCCAAATTAAACTGCATAAACTATTTTAAGAACTAATTGAATAACCTCACAAAGCAGAATGGAAGGAAAAAAAAAAGCAAAAAGCAAAAAAAAAAAAAAGCTTGGACTCTATTTCAGTAATTTGTTTCATTCCTTCATGGTCCAGAATATACTATGAAGTAAAAGAGTGATCCAGATTCTGTTCTCACACTGTGCCATTTCAGGCAGACTAAGGGTTTTTTTGGTGATACAGTTCTTAATAGCTGTCAAAAAGAAGGCACTAAATGACCATACAGTGTGAAAGGTGATATAGGAAAACAGATCAACAGTAGGTCCCCTGAGGTAAAAGAGAAATGCTGTCATTGCTGCAAACTTTCACAGGTGCAATGTACATCCAGCTCTGTTGGCCAAGTGGAAAGAGTACCATTTTCTAAATATGGAAATCATAAGCTTAGAAAATTATGCTCATGGAAACATCCTTCCTGATGTTCCATAAGAAAATTGATCATGACTGCATAGAAATACGCAAACCCCAAACTTGTAGAAAAAAATTAAGAGTCATCATAGACAATGTCAGGTGTAAAGTCCGAGTATATGTTTTTAAGTACTTAACTGTAATCCAGCAAAATGTATCTTAAGGGAGAGAACAGACAGATGCAAAACAAGGGGGCCTTGTATGCAGTAGCCATCATGGGGTCTTGGTAACAATGATGATAATCTGGAAGCCCTCATCAGTGAGAAAGCCAATCCTGAAAGCTGATGGGAATAGTCAGGCTACTGGGATGTAAAACAAGTGGGTGTAACCTTCCAGGACAAACAAAGTAGCTAAAAGAGACATGTATTCTGAAGCTCTTGATAACACAAAATTGTGGGATCTTAAATGCATGTTAATAAATGTGGTGGGAGGCCTAGGTACTGGGAGTGCGTCAAACACATTAGTAAAATACTAAATATTTGTAAAAAGAAAAAAAAGTTTTCTAACGGAAAGTCTCCATGCCCAACATGATGTAATTTTGATTTAAGATCTCATTAGAATTGATAAATATGAATAACTTACTGGATTAGAAGTTCATGACTGTTCTAGGGGTGTTTTTCATGACCTGATTGCAATCAATGTAGACAAACAAAGAACAATCCTAAGCATTAAAATGGTGATTCTTCTAAATGGGTAATTTTCTATGGTTGAGAAAAATGTAAGTGGAAATAAGTGGGAGAAGAAATCAGAGAAATATATCAATGAAAAATTGGAATTCTTAATGAAATTGTTAGATAAAAAAAGAATGATGATTCCAGGATGCTCAAAATTTTAGCTGCAAGTGCATCTGTAAGTAAAGGTAACAAACAGGAATTAACAGGCATATGGTGAATGGAGAAAGAAGAGAGTTAATAAACATTTGTGGAAGCCGAGAGCTATGAAATATAGAAAATTGACAGAGGACTGTGACAACAATGCAAGAGTAAGAAGAATAAGTAAGTATGTAACTGCATTAAGCAAAAAAAAAATTCCAATAATATAGTGAAAATCCATAAAAATCCCAATAACAGTTGTGGCATAATTGTTAATATGTACGGATAATAATTATGTAACAACCAGATGGATCCTTTAAGAAATATTTCTGAATTGTGATTAGTCTTTGCTAGATACAAATTTGCTAGAAAAATTGTAGTCAAAGGTCTAGGTCTACAACTCAGCAGTCTACAACTCTGATGTAACCTCTTAACAAATCTTGCTGGGCAAAGTTCCGGAAGGTTGCAACAATGCTAATATTGTGCCAGCATTCATAGAAGGGATATAGTGGTTGGAATGTATGGCAGCGAGCCTGACATCAGTTCTAAACAAAATAATGGAACTTGTGATATTAGATTAATTTAATAAAGAATATCTGAAAGGAACATAATAATTATCACTCAGTATGGTAATGCAGATATTAATGGACAAGAAATCTGATTTGGTGATTATATTCTTTGTATAATAACCCAAGCAAGTAGCCACTACAGACATATGCTTTTGTGAGGTATTGTACTGATTGCTATACAATATGCTAATAAAGTAAAAACAGTATACTTATAGAAAGCTCATTACATGGTTTACAATTTGACTGAAAACTTCCAAAAAATTAATGAATGATCACAATTCAGGGCCAGTTTCTAGTGAAAGTCCACAGAAATGACCACAATAGCATTAATTTGTTTTGAAAAGATCTGGAGAAAATATCAGATCACTTCTATGAAATATATGGATGCTTCAAAAACTAGTTGTGAAGTGGCTAATGACATGGTAATGAGTCAAAATAGAAGAATTTGGATTATTCTGTAAGTGAGACATTAAATGCAAACAAATGCATTCTGAAGTGATAAATCTAACCATACAGTTACAGAACCAGGGCATGTAGGCTGAAACTAAAAAATGGTAGCTATATCCTAAAATGCACTGTCTCACAAAATAAATAATAGGATAAGAAGTAAGAATGGCGAGCATAGCCTGCATAATGAGGTAGAGTAAGAAGTCAACCTTTCTCTACATCAGAATTCTGAAAGGACATTGAAAAACTGGAGAAGGCATAAAAAAGAGCAGAGGAATAGCATTCCTCAGAAAATTCCTTTGGTGTGAATCTTAAACATGTCAATCTTTGTTGTTTAGAGAAAAGTAGTTTGAGAAGTGACTTGCATTGCAAGCAGTAACTTCATGGAAAAGAGTGCTGAATACTAAGGAGCTGTTGAGTCTAGAAGAAAGAACGTAAATGTCTGGAAGCTGAAAGCAGATAATTCAAGCTATATCCTCTGGAATGAACCACTCTGTTTTCCCTCTCTTTATGTTTTTAGATCAAGACTGGAAGAAGCAGACAGATCTTTTTAATCAACAAAACCTATGTACTACCCATCTTCATAAAGTTCTAATGTTTCTTCTGAATATCTCATTTCAATTATAGAAAAATTTAGTGCTTCCTGGTTCAACTTTGCTCTGCATACACAGTGTTCCATGAAGCAATAAACTGCTCTTCCCTGTACTAGGGAACAAAATTTCATGTGCTCTGCTGAGTCAACTGGTAAAATGTCAAAAGCCCTTCATGACCTAGTCAGGTTTTAATATTCTGACCTTAGTAATCGGTGGGATCACATTTCAGCAGCAGGCTTTGGCCCATCCTTGTGTTAAGGTGGTGTAGCAGTGAATTAAATCCACATGGCATGACTCCTAACCTCTTTCTCTCTCCTGCTGATGGACACAGCAGCAGACGACTGTGGGATACACATGCCTGTTTTGCACTCAGATGCATCAGCCATGCTAGCTCGGTACTCTCCGGGGCAACGTGTGTGGAGGTGTTGTGCCTCTGTTCTTTTCATTGCCTCCTCATCAGGAAAGGGCAGTGGTTCCCAGCTCTGACTCTACCAGTAACGGTTGCTGGAGGGTGCATTTGGCTATTTGGGCTGTGTTCGCTGCTCAAATAGCTGTATCCTGTCTCCTCTAGGGAAAAGGCACAGGCCAGATGGTTATGCAGGGTGAAAGCACTGCCAGTGCAAAATCATTATCATTAACTACATCTCCCCACAAATAATACGTTTATTTGTCAGAATGAAATCTTCCTTGTGAAATGTTAAAATTTTACCTCATAATAATTCTGTTAGAAAAAAGCTCTTTTTAGCTACCAACAACTCCACCTGATTAACTAAGAGCGTAACTGTTACCAGACATGGCAGTGGAATTTATTCTTTATTTTTGAAAGTAAATCCAGCTTAACATCCCCTTAACCTTCACAGAAAGCTCATGTTCTTAGCTTGGAATCATGCCCTTAGTATCCATACTTGATGGCTACACATGATGTCCTGACTACCCATATGTATGTCCATCTGTTAGGCTGGCATGGTGCCCTCCCACAAGTTGCTGGACTCTTGCCCTAGGACATGGCTGAGGACTGAATGCTTACTTAATACTTCATGTGACTTCCTGTCACTGTGGATGTGCATGTGTGTGCTATAACCCTCATGGCTGTAACGGATGGGGTGGAAGGTATTTGCCTGAATCACTTCAGATAAAATAGTCTATGTGCAGATCAGAACATCTTCAGCTTCTGATTTTTTCAGGGTTTTGCTAGAAAGATGGCAAGCAATTCCATGGAGTGAATTGGATTTTCTAAGCTATCTAAATCTGAACAGTTTAATAGCAAAACATTGCTTTTTTTTGTTAGGAAATAGTGCAAATTCTACAAAAAAGGGTCAGTGGTGAGTAATATTAATGAGACCCCAAAATAAAGTTTTCATGTGCTAAACACTATATGGAAGAGGATAGGAAAGGTATCCTTTCTAGAGGGCCAGATTTTTTAAAGTCTTCACATAGTGTTCCAGCTTGCTTAGTGTGATTTTATTTTGCCAGATTTGTTTTTCAAGTTGAACAAAATTGTTGACTAAATAGCTAAATAAAATTGTGCTTCTCTTATCAACGGCTTCTGGGTGGCATCTAAATCAGAGCACACATCCAGGCTCAATCCACTTCATCAAAACGGGTAATTCCAAAGTCCTGTCGCTACAGACCCTACAGCTAGTGACTAAGGCTCTCCCCCATGAAATGCTTCGCCTGCTGCTTTTCCTTTCTATCACTTATGAGTGCTTCCTTAGAGCTCCTGTTAGGCTACAGATCTCTTAGCATCTCTTGGCAAATGTTACTATAAAGTAAGCACTCATACTCTTGGCTTCTGATTTACTCCTTGAGGACAACATAGGAAAGGAAGAAATATAGATGTAGTAAAGGAATTTCTATGGCAAAATCACTTCAAAAACAAATGAGTACTTTTGCAAATGAAATATGTTTCCTAATGTTTCCTAGAAGATGAAAATTTGGTGTGCGCTCAGATAAACACTGTGTTCTGGTTTATGTGCTCTGCTGGGAGGCTTTGGCACATTCACCCCACTTTTTGTAGAAAAACTAGTGAATAAGGCTCTGAGTTTAAGGCCTTTTACTTGCCATCTTGGCTTTCAGTTTCCTACAATAGTCCATCACCCTTCCTTGGACATCTGTTTCAAATGCATTACAGTAACCTGTTTGAGACATAACCTGCTTCAGGCATAGTGCAAAATGGAATTCATAATACAAAATGATGCAGTGTTCACAGCCACAGCCTACTCTTTCAAACTGCATGTTCCATGTTCTGCTTCTTAAGACAACTTTAATAAATTATTTAGGTACCAATATGGGAAATAAACTCTGCGTATAATTTCGCTCTGTTTGTATGGGCTGAATTGCAATGAAATCCTGGGTAATAATCAAGAATAAAAAGGGTTGATGCTGTGTCATCATGTATCCAGCCTTGAAAACATCCATTAGCAGAACCCTGTCAAATACAAGTCAAAGCATATTTCTCTCATAATCATCTGTTTGCTGCATTTAGTCCTTATTGATTCTGAAGTTTAATAACTCTAGGCATTGATTATCTTTCAGCTTGCTAAATCAATGACCCTCAGCAACTGAGTAACATACATCTTACTAGTATTATCCAAGCATTTCATTTAGATTTGTTGCTTCTATGGAACTGTGTAAAATGTATGGATATGTGACTTACAGGTAACTAGTTGACCAGTTACTCATGTAAATTGGTGCCTGGCAATATTAAGTGCTTTGGTGTCTTAGTTGTACGGTCCACTTGAACTTACACATACTGAATATATATATATATATATATATCTATATATCTGTTCTATACATGAAACACTGTAATCAATGGTCAAGTTTGTCTGACATGTTTTATTGTAAAACTGTATTTTTCCAAAGTTTACAGTTGAATTGTTCAGCTTGATTTTTTGTGTTGAATGTTTTCGTCCAAAGCTATAACTTTATGGGAATTTTGCACAGAATCTATAAGTTATTAATGAAAATAAGACAAGTGCATATTTCTGGCAAGGGACTGGAAATGAAACTTAACTTCAAGTGTTCTGAGTTATCTTCTTTTACAGGTTATAAATGCATCTTAGGGAAACTGGTCTTAACAGGCAATAGTTAAATACGCTATATGGTTTCTTGAATAATTCATTCATGTTATGCGGGACTGAGCAGTTGAAAAAAAAGAAGAATAGTAAAATAATAATAAGAAACATGAGTGCAGAAAATAACACTCAAAACTGCACACTGTAGCTTCGTTATAACATTAAAGTTTGGTAGAAGGAAAATGAATGATCAGACCTAAAAATCCACTTTTATTTTCTTAAATGCCTGGTATGTTATTATTTTTGTGAAAGACTTAATGAGTCTTACAGATTTTACGTGCTGATTGACCTTTACTTCAAGAAATTAAAATGTGTAAATTGCATTCTATTCATGTCATTTATGACAATACCACAAATTTTAAGTCTATTTATTTAAAGTTAATTTTTTTTTAATATATACACTATGCATTTTTCTGCAGAGTGCAACCACTACAGTCCACTGTAAGCTCACCCTTTTCTAATTGCAGTGGATAAATCTGTGATAATCTCCTTTGCAAGTATGGCATAGAACATGTTATAAATACCACAAGAAGGGCAAAATTTACTGTGCGGTAAAGGTCAAAATGATAAACCTCATAAAGAGTATAATGAAGCCCATTGGCTAGGATTCAACTAGACACTTAAGTAGATGACAATTTTTTAGCTTGTGAGAAGTCCCATTGACTTAAGTGTCCTGCTGAGTATTGTCAGTAAGGTATACTTTGCATACTACTTTATTTATCTTTATATTGCTTAGCAATTACAGATAAAATCTTATGCTTTGTAGAGGTATCTGAAATGACAGCACAGGAACCGAAATATTTACTAAGCCTCTTGTGTGTAAGAGAAATTAACTAAAGCTTGAAAAAAAATTTTTAGGAAAAAAATCTATCCACAGAAACATGTAATTTGAAGTCAAATCTGAATTCCTGCCCTGGCTTTTTTCTGCTTTTGAAAAATTTCTTGTCAGGAGCTGTCTCCTCGTATTTCACTTCTACTTACATCAGGCATTGACTCTGAGAGAGGCAGAGAAAGGTAGCTGAAGCCCTCCACCTTTTTGTTGCAGCACCGTAGCCCTGTGAGGCACACTCTCTCACTCATGGCTTTACCCCCTCTGAATGGCATTATGTCATGTTGATTAGCAGAGTACTTTGTGTTTCAGCATACAGCTCCATGTGCTTTGATTATTGCTTATTTTTACAGGACATTCGATATATCCCTATAAATCTGGGTATAAGGAAACTGTAGTGTTCTCTTGACTCAGAAGCAAAGCAGGCTTTGTGCCCCTGGGCAAAGAGATATCAAAGCAAGTCTGCTGCTGTCTATGCGGCAGAAAATTTAATTCAGCTCAAGGTCTTTTGAAATTAATTTCAGTGTCCAAAATACACGCTTGATTTTCTTTTCACTAACAGATCTTGAATGAGTTGCTCTTGGCCTGTGTAAATGTGAGAGAGGATTTTATACCCATGCTGTGCGTTTTCAAAATCAATTTCACAATTGTTTTGTAGCTCACTTTGGAGATTCCAAATTGAGCTAAGGACTGATTGAAAAATTGTTACAGAAATACATTCCTGTGAGAGTTTTGACTAATGTAGAATTTTCATAACGTTATCTGGGGAGAAATTTTGACTTTTTCTTCGAAAAAGAACCAAATGAAATAACAAATATAAATATTTTTTGTGGAAGCTTGATCTTTCACATGGGAAATACTAAATGGCTACAGTGCAAGGTGTAAGTCGTAGTTCATTTATAGCATATCTTCCCTGTATTTGCTGGATTCTCTGGCCATGTTGTGTCTCCCATGTTACCTTATAAGTGAGTAACTCTTAGAATAGGCAAAGTACTGTAGGAATCTTTCAAAAAAAATACCAAGCCAACCAAACTTCCTATGGCTGAGAAAACTAAAATCATTCCATCTACATAAATTTGCTATGAATCTAAAGATTTGTTTTCATTTATTGTTAAAGGGAAGATATAGTTTGGAGTTTATTTATTAATAATATTTTTTCCATTAATTTTCTCCTCTCAAAAAAGGTTTTAAATGAGATTGATTTAGATTGACTATATTTCACAGTTGCACCGTGCCTTTGGGTCTCCTTCAGGTTTATTAAGTTTGCACACCTGAGACTAGCTACAAGATAGTAATTTTAATAGGTTGTACCCGTACTGTACAGTTGTAAGAAAGGTGTCCAAATTCACATCCGTCAATTACGGAAACAGTTTTGGTGGCAGTGAAAATTCTCTCACTGTACAACTCTCAGGCTGTTCCCCTTTCTTAGGCAACTCTGAAGTCAGAAAGACTCAACTGCAGCATGCCTCTAGAATAAGCACATATATGATTTGGAAGGAACAAATTATTTTCACTTCAGAGAATGCACTTTGTCCGTGTACTTTTGAAGTTGTGTAATATTGTTCTTGTGTTCAGGTTTGTTTTGTGTTCTGGCTAATCTTGCGCTATATGTAATGGAATTCTGAACCTCGCTTTCAGCCTTGTGTTGACGTTTGACACCCAAGAAAAGCAGAGGAGCTAACCTCACTAAATCATAACTGGCAAGGAAACTGAAGAGGTGGATGGAAGCAGAAATTAATCTGACATGAGAAAAAAAGAGTAGGAACACTACATGTCCTGTAAGCCAGCAGTTTTCAAGCTTGAAGGGAAGTATAGCAAGCATTCCAGATTGAGATGTCTGTTAAAGTCAGTGGGAAAGAAATTTCTCTTGCTTCCCTGCTAAAACCTATTGCCTGAAATAAGGTAAGCACTAATCAATATTAAAGTGTGTTTGAAAAATAAAAAAAAGTCAGTTCATATCCAGTTAGGAATATATTCTGCGACCCCATTCATAAGTCATGGTAGCATGCTAGCATGGCCAACCCTCAATTTCTATGCTTTGCTGGAATTTGCTATTCCAAATTAATGTTACTTTAATGCAGCATTTTGTAGCTTCTCCCTGCTCCCCACCCCCCCACCCCCCCCCCCGGCTTAAACTCCCATTACAGAAGTATTTGAGGGGTGGTACAATAGACCATAGCAATGCCTTCATGGTTACTCCTCTCTAAAGAGAGAATCTGAAAAGGATATTATTTGCCTGTGAGGCTTCCCTTAAGATGTTATTCCCTTAAGATGTTAGAAAACAGGTAGTAAAATCCTTACTTAGGCACTTGCTGGCATTCACTTGTTAAATAGTATTTTAAAATAATAATTTTCTTGTTTAATGGCAAGTTTTTAATTATCAGCACGTTAATTAGACTGTTATACAGTTGTTCTCTTCCAATGGTTTATGGTAGAGGTCTTCAGTTGCATCTTGCCCAATTTTCCTTCACAGTTTCTCTACTCAGGACACAAACATCACTGTTTGGTAATTCTTATCTTAGCCATAACCATTGAAATGATATGTGAAATTCATCTCTGTACAGATGAGATATCTATGTTTTGAACAGCTGGACAAGGATGAATTTCATGCACATAGAAAGCAAACTAAAGGCAAATTTTTAGCATTGAAACCGTAATGACTATGTAGATGGACCCTTAGACCCCATTAGCAAAGCCTGGTGAAGTCCATTGAATGGTTCTGGTTTTGGCACTGATACTGAAAATTGTCATGAAAGCTTCATTCTTTTCACCTGTCTACCTGACTTGATGGGAGTGTGTATTTATGTCTTGTAAAGACAGTGGTATATAACATTAGAAGTCAAACTATGTCAGAAGACCAGGACCACTATATGTTGTCCACAGTGTAGATTAAAGCTAAACTCACCTTGGGGCAGGGGAAAGGGGGGAAGATTCTTTAATTCCACTGTTTTTTCTATCTGAACTACACTGTTGGAACACACTTGCAGTTGAAAGGATACCATAAAATACTGAAGTTGATAAAAACAAGTGACATAAGCTGAAGACTAATATTAGAAACCTATGAATTAGAAAATTAGGAGCTGTATTTCTTGCACAGTCTAAATTAATGTGTGGTCTAAACTAACATACATGCATATATTGTCAGTGCAAATTTTGAAAATCTAAAAACAATTTAAATGGAATATTTATAATAACTTATAAAATATAAAAGAAATTACTTTTTCTAATAATTTATAAGTTACTATCAGTAAGATTTATATACAAGATTGATTATTTTAGTACATTACAGATTATTATATATTTATGTATTTATAAACTGGAAAATATAAACTTTGTAATGGAGGCCATATATACAGCATTCTGTAACATCTCTGGCAATAATTTATTAGTGAAATTGTGTATTAAATTAATATTGTATTGTTTGAGAAAACATTTATATAGCTTCAGATCTGATCTAGGAGCCCTATAACTCTGATATACAGCACTGTTGCAGTTCAGAAATGCTGAGAACAGTATGTAACATGACTAATTTTGCTAGACTGTGATCTTCAGACCTGTTCTTACAGAAATTTCACATAGGTTATGTCTTGATGCAATACTCTAGAACATGAAGAAATGAAGTCAGGAAAATAATATGTCATTAAAGGGCTTTTGCAAACTTTGTCCATCTCACTAATCCTATCCTACTCCCTGCAAAATTCATAAGTAATTTTTTTCTGTTTCACTGTTGCTTACATTTCCCAACCACATGAAGAGTTAGTATCACTGGTTTTTGGTTACAAATACAGTGTTACTGTCAGAGCTCCGCTCCAGTGTATTGGCTCTGTTCCAGTTTGCGGGTAGAATGCTTTGGACTCATATCATCTGATGTATATTTATTTTCACATGGCAGAGGCAGAGTTCTTTCTATTTTCTTACAATATTGTGGATGTGAAACTAAAATGCACCCTTGAAATGGCTTAGACAGCTACCTAATTTTGTGAGAGCTGGTGTGGTACTTAATGCAGAGAAGGACAAATTTACATTTTACATTTTAAATTTTGCATTACATAGTAAACATTCAATTATGTAGAGTTCCTTCTAGTCTTGAGCTCTTCATAATTTTGTGCCTGCATTAGAGCAGAATACTGCATATCTGTGCTTGTCATGCAGTAAAATACAAAATGAGAATAACCGTCTACATTCCTTTTCTGAATCGCACAGGGCTATTTTATGTTGTCCAGCACTATTTAATATACCATTGTATGTTATTTTTCCTTTGCAACTCTCATCTGCCAGAAATATTCAGCCTTATTCACACCCCCAGGAAACACAAGAAGACTCTTCTATACCGTCAAGATACATTGAAATTTTACCTCTTATATGGACAGAATATTCCCTAAGGGACAGCATAACATCTGTGCTTTCTGCCAATGTGAGAAAACTGGTCATGCTACTGAAAAGCAACAATGGTGGCACAGGGAGTCTACCTTGTCCTTCAATCTTTTCCCTGCTGCTAAACAAAGAAATGAAAATTATCTTGCAAATCAGTTGCACTAACAGATTTTCTTATCTGTTAGATGAGATGGAGTTAGGAACAATTTCCTTGATAGCTCTCCAGCTATCAGATTAAGTCCTAGACCTTGACTGAAGGGAGAATTTTAGAACAAAAGTAGATACTGGTTCTTCTCCCAGAAAGGCTGGAGACGTGTTAGGAAATAAAATATTCATAGAACTAGTAACAGTACTTAGTTTCTCAAAATCCTATATGTACAAAGTACACGATACTAGCAAAATACTTAAAATCATATCACTGCTAACTGTATAGATAATTTTGAAAGTTAAAAAATATCATATCAGTGAAAGGGATTACAGTCTGATGTATAAAACTTAGAAATTAATTAGAAGTGGTATTTTTATGAGTGGTGTAAATAGCTAAGGAAAATTTGCTCGAACACCTCATTACAATTGAGTAATGACAGTTCAGTGACTGGTAGTTAACTGATAAAATCATCTGACTGCCTTTTCATCTTTCTGTTGTCTTAAATTCTTAAATGTGCTGTGGAATATTTTTTCCTTATTAGTTATACAGCTTGACCCTCTTCTAACAGATTGGTCTTGAACAGGCAATATCCTGCCCCCAAGAATTTCTGCTATGATGCAATATCATATTTAATAGCTTCCCCATATCAACAGCAGATGATTTGAGCTGAGTATACATAAGCATATGTGACTGCATGTTGCCATTCTTTAGTTCTGTTTAACCCTTCAGCAGCTCTTGGCCTTTGATTTTTAAGTCTAGTTCGGAAATGGGAAGGAATTCAGACTGTGAAAACATGTATATTTTTTCCTGCTTACACTAGTGATTTTTATATTATTGTGACAGATAAGAATAATCTGCTTGACTGGTCAGTGGAGATGAAAGTCTGTTTAGTTTTCATCTGCTTACAGCTCCTCTGTGTTTAACAGCAGACAGACATGGGAAAGTATGATTTGGTAAAAGACGCAACACATAATTTGTGAGACACTCCTTCCAGCCACTTACCAATCATAATTTTGTTCATTTTTAGGATTCTATTACACTTTGGTTTGTTTTTATTTTCTCTTTCTGTTTTATGCAACAACAGGAAAGTCTAGTGTTCTGGTGTTGATTAACTAGCAATTTTGTGTGTGTGTGTGTGCTCTGAGTCATTTTACTTAGAAATATAGAAGTGTTCTACATTCTTCTTATCAAAAGACTTTTATTGGATGGTTTTGACATTGCTTCATGTCTCATGTAATTATTTAAATTGTCAGAAACAGTCATGACCTACAGAAGCTGAGTGCTTAGTGACAAATATGAGTATATATGCACCTGCTTTCTGCCTCTCAGGAAGATTGCAGCTGACCAGATTTCCTCTAAAGGATACGAGCATGGAAGAGGAATTGCCTCCAAGCCTTGTGATGCTTCCGTGGTTGGGGTGCTCCACAACAGCCCTTTTCATGCAATGTGGGACATAGTAGGTTGGGACATAACTTAGGGTAGATCTATCTTTAACTACAGTATAAACTAGAATGTGCAATTTTGCTTCTCTCCTTGAACTCTAGGCTTTTAAGCCATATCAGCACATGGCTTGAAAACATTTCTAAAATGTATTTGGTATCACCACTGCCTTCCTAGGCAGATACTTATCTTGATTGCAACCTACTCCTGTATTTTGGGATGATAGCCAGACATGCTGTAGCTTGTCCTACCTCCTTATTAATGCTTTGGCTTCTATAGTTCAAGCAAGAAAATGTATTGCTTTCTACCCATTACGTCACTTAGTCTAGATGAAAACTGATGAGGCTCTGATTAGGGCCTGAATTTAAATAGCTCCTAGTGGAGTAGGAATAAAGGCAAATGCAATTTTATGTGGAAAAAGATCCACTGTTAGCTGATCTGTCTACAAATGCAACAGCTCAAACTTGCAGTAACTCACTGGAAGACTTGCATTACACAGTGATGACAGAATCACAGAATCATTTAAGTTGGAAAAGACCTTTAAGATCCCTGAGTCCAGCTGTTAATCTGTGACATTTTCTTTTCAGTTTTGTACATTAGGAATTACTTTCCAATGTATGTTTTTCTGTAACTATATGTTTGCATTAGCTGGTTTTGTTTACAATATTTGAGGAAGTAATAACTACTTGCTAAATATTAGTTTTGCAATATAGTTAAAATATACAAATAGCTTTCACCAAAGCAATCATCTTTAGCCCCTAAAGTACTGATGATGGATGAAGTGTAGCCAGTTATTAAAAACACGGAAGGTTTTTAATACCAGAATGACTAGCTGCTTGCATCTAGGAGCTGCTGCTTTTAAAAAACCCAGCTTTGTACTTTTTATGAAATATATCTGACTTTGTTTGCATATTCATTAACTGTAAAAGCCTGTACAGAAAGAGAACAACACTAGAGGAGTGTAAAAAAACTCACTCTAGTAGTGTTAGTAAACTAAGTGGAATTTATAATCCTTTTAGGCTGTCCATATTACTACTCAGAAACCATTGGTGCTGAATAACAGAAGGAAATCCCATTTAACATCTGCCTGTCTCTGTCCACCTTCACACCTGCCCTGGTTTCTAAATACAATGAGAAATTAAATGACAGAAATGGCAGTTAAGTATCTGAGTCTCAATTATTTGTCTATAGAAACTGAAGAAAATTGGATGCCAAACTACTATGTATTTATAGCTGTTCCTGCCTATTAGTATACTGCTTCAGTGAAAACGCAAACTCAATCAGGCTAACAAATTAAATGCCACATTTTCACTAGAATTCCTTTAACATATAGTAGCGTTAAAAAGCCTATTGTAATAAAGTTTTATAAACCGTAAGATTACTCAATTTAATATACAGACAATTGGTTATAATGACTTCAACTAAAACAAAAAATATTTTCAACAGCAGCAATTACAGAGATATTTAGGGGGAAGAGGCTTACAAAATGCAGCACAATACTGAAGAAACCAATACACTAGTTCGTCACAAGAAAATTAACGTAAATGGACATTATTTTATTTAAATGTTGCACAAAACCAGAGTAAGAACATTTATTTTCTTGTCAAATGAAGAATAATGAAAAATAATGACCCAACTGAAATATATTAAGTTTTATTTGAAAATAAACACTGTGGATATTGTGCAAGAAAGAATAAAGTCAGTTATTTAAACTGAAATATTTTTTGGTTGTTTTAATATGAATCACAGTAGTTTTCTGTGTGGAATGGAAATGAATGATTTTTCTGCCGAAACATAAAAATAACCCAGGCTGCATAGTTGGGAGAAAGATGTTTCTTTAACTTTTTTCTGTTTAACCTTTGCTGTAATGCCAGAGCAGCTCCATCAGTGAGATGCTACTGAAAAGCAGCAGCCTGCAGCTTATCACTGTGATTTATCTCAGTACTCAGAACTACTCTGTATAGCAAAATGAGAAACCCCATGGCTACAATTGCTACACCAGCTAAAGCTGACAAGGTGCTAGATTGGTGGGAATTTTCAGAGAAAAATCGGTGATTGAAGGAGCTGCTGCTGAAACTGACACTGCAGGACTGTGTGTGAGAGAGAGTTGTCTGTTTGTAAGGCAAATAGACGGAGATGCACAAACTAAGACTGTAAGGATTTATTTTTTTTTAATCAAGATTTTTAACCCATAACTGTTTTATCTTATGTTATTACCACCACACCTTAGCTTGGATTTGCATTTTTCCATCCAGTGTCATTTTTGCTCTCTTTAAAAAATGTTTTGGCTTCAATTTTGTACCACAAAATGCCAGGGCAACTCTTAGACAGCCTGTTTGTCTCCTCTGCTACATTTAAAAGTGGAGGGACAATTTTAGGTACAGATGGATGAAGCCAGTACACAGTGTCAGCCAGTACAAATTGCAGCCATTCAGGACTAGGCATACTGGTGATAGTGAAAGAAGGAGGAGAGAAACTTCAGGTTGCCTGTCTACACAAGCTGTTTATATATACTGGCAAAGCATAGGAATACCCAGTTATCAAATTCACTCAACTGCGTGAGCCTGTCTGTGAAACAGAGGCATGTGAAAGCTGTGCAGATTTGTTTAGTTTCAGTGCAAGTTTGGGAGATTTTGAAGATAGCAGCCAATATTTGAAAGTTTGATCAATCCCATATTTTTGTTCCATGCTTCACCTTGAAAAGGTATTAAATAATGGAAGTAGGTTGAATTGCATAGGACAAAGAGATAAGAAAAGATTTCAGAGAAAGAAGTCACAACAGTTGTAACTGTTCTTCTCAAAGCTCAGATTCATATTGTTATTTAGATAATTAGGCATCTAAGACTGTAATTATTTAGAGTTACAACTTTAGAAGGCCCTGGTCCAGTCAATTTCAGTGAGGGAAATTTCCCTTCGAGATCCCTTCTAGATCAGATCATAAAGTTGTTTTTCTCTAATGACAGGTGGGTACTGTTGGGTCCATGATGAGAATTTTTCTACTCAGAAGGAAGAGAAGCATATACAAAATACAATAGAATGCACCATAGAAAACCATTACAAAGCAAGGAAAAAGTTTTGGATAGACTGCTGAAAATTTTGAGGGACACTTTTTTACTTTTATTCCTAGAAAGTATGTTTTCAAGCTGCTGCTTTTTTTTTTTTTTTTTTTTTTTTTTTCCCCCTTCAGAATAAATTTAAATTCCAAAGCTTTACAGTCCTGACTGGAATGGAATTTCTCTCCCCAACAATTCTGGTAATGAGAAAAAGGTTGTATGCAATATGTTCCAGGGAGTTGCAGCATTGGAGTGTTTGACTGACTGTGTTTCCTTTGGGCTAGGAAAGTAAGCACTGAGTTCTTCAGGCTGCTGCTTCTCAGAACATAAATTATTCTTGCAGTGCAGAAATGTGTATCACATGCTCTTTCTGGTGGTTGGTATAAGAGAATTCTTTATGTCACATTTATACAATATTTGACAGGAAAGGAATTACATTTGGTGAAATTTGTAAGTTCTGCACATTTGTGAGGTTTTTGTAAATTATATGTAAAAAGCTTTTAAAGTATTGCATACTATAATTACAATCATTACATGTGAGTACTTGCTTAGAAATTGCTGGTAGTTAATACAGTTTTTCATCTTCAGAAGTATCTTCATTACTAAAAGTTTTCTCATAATTAATTTTTTTGTCTACTTTACAGTGTTAACAGTTTTAAAGAGCACTCACTATCTATATGAATAGCAGTTTGAGGCAGTGCAGCTAAAGGCTAAATTTCACAGAAGCTATACATCAGCATAATCCAATGTTGCTGCAAACAAAAGCAGTCCTGGCCTGTTTTGGACTGCTAATTTTCACGCTATGCAACCCCTTCCTTTGTGGAAGTACAAATGATTGTGTGACTATGTGAAACCATAGTGAACTAAAATTAAACTGGTTTTTATCTGGCTAATATTAACTCAGTTCTCCTCCTATTCCAGTTCACTATAGACAAATATCCCTTTGTGTAAGGAGGTAACACAGGGTCAAGAATAAGCACTTGAAACAAACTGAAGACAAGACCCATTCTTTCAGCATCAATGACAAGCTGTTTATGGTTACAGACTCATTTTCAGAAACAGTTAGTCCTAATTACCTTATTAAATAGATTATATAGCGTCAATTCTTTTGCCAGCACTGGGCACTTCTTTGGCAGTATCAAACAATAGAAAGCTCCAACTTAAATTTTGCCTCAGCTGTGTATATCACGTGTGCTTACAATATGGTTATCTTTTCACCAAGACAGAATAATACAATTCATAGGTGTCCGAAAGTTTCAGCTGAAAACCTGAACTTGACAAGTGTAGAACTTTCATTTTATAAGAAAGCTGTTGACATCAGTCATGTTTCACTAACAGGAGAAAAGTGTATACTTCAAATTACTATGTGATTACTTTCATTGATGCCTAGCCTTTAAGGACTGAAACCTGTCAGAGACAAACAGGTTATTCAGCGAAATCCTGTAGGGTTTAATCAGGTCTGGTTGTAACAATCCTACCTACTGTAATACAACACATTTTTGAAATAAAACACTTACTATAGTCTTAAAAGCAGCTCATACTGTGACACTGTTCCAAGATGATTGACTGTGATAGTTACAGATTGGTTGAAATGCATTACAAGATATGCATTATATATCAAGACATTATAAATTATGAGAAACTACTGTCAGGCAAGCAATTATGATAGCTCATCTTGCAATGCTAATTGCAAAATGTCTGGAAAATACCTTATCTACATTTATGAAGCTTTCTGCATTGATCAATGAAGTAGATATAGCAGTGTAAAGAGGAGTGCTACTACTACTAATCCTTCAGTTAAACGGGTATCTAACACTGGAGATCTATTCACAAACATACACTGGTGCAGTACTAACCTATGGAATGAGTGGTGTTTGAAAGTGGATTTTGTGACCTTGTAACAGCTTTTAGATCTGTAAAATAGTTTTGATCAGTTCCTCCAGAGTAAATAATATCTTCCAACACAAACTTATGATGGTGACACCAAATCTGACAGCTAACTAGGAAACAAGCTAGGTAAAAGACAAATGAGATCCTGAAAAGCATTTCATAAAGTATACATGAATGCCACTTTACAAGACACTGTTGACACTTCATCTGAAATGTTAAGTACCATTCTGGGCACTCAAGTTCAAGAAAATTTAACTGAAATCATCATAGATACAGAGAAGGGTAGCTAAGAGAATTAGAGGCTTATCTTGCTAAGAAAAGCTGATATGTAGTCTTATAAAGTGAAGGTTAAGGGGACAGACAAGTCCTGTATGGAAACACATGGGGATGAGATAAGAAATATTTGAGCCAAAGTCAAAACCAGCAGTGAAAGAAATCGTTATTAATGGCTTAGGTGTATGCATCAGCTGGAAATTTAATAAATGTACATAATCTTGAAATAATCAGGTTCTGAACCAGCCTTTCAAGCAGTTGGTCCAAAAATCCTGATTGAATTTAGGTTGGAACTTAGTAAGTTTAGTAAACAGATTATTTGGTGTGATTGCAATAGAAGCAGATGGGACTTGATGTTATTGAAGTTCTTTCAGCTTTAACTTTTCTGTTGCAACTGAATTACCTTCTAAAATCTGCTTTTCAGTCAGGTTTCCCATCCCTTCCAATACATTTTATAAACTCAAGGGATTATTTTTATCCTTCCCTATGGTATTAATAGCAAGTCAATGGTTATTTCCATCAATCTCCTCATCAGTATGTCAATGATGATTAAATGTAGCTGCATTGCATTACGCAGTATCATCGCTGTTCAGACTGGAGAATCCTTCTCTGCTGCAACAATTTGACTAAAAAAATTAAAAGAATTGAAAAACTGAGAAGAAATTTCTTTTCATGTCTACAGTCTTTGGGAGTGTCATGGAAAATCTGATGTTATTTGGAAGCTACACATTATATATGGTTAGAAGGCCAGCCTCTCTTAAATCCAGAGCTTCCCTTTCTACAAATAAGGGCATAAGAGTAGCTAAAGCCATGGCACCATTTAGAATGGAATAAATAGAACTAAGCTATGCCTGACACAGACTAGTTATAGAATAATTCTCTTGATGCACAGCAAGGAATTATATATTCCTTATTGAAGAGTGTACTCTCAGTCTGCAGAACTACAAGATACCATGGTATGAAGCTCCCAGTCTGTGGGATATCTAAAGTGAATATGCTTAGAAATTCTGGAATATGGAGAATTATTGCAGATTTTTTAGTTTTATTTTTCATCAGAATATTTTAAACATACATCAGTATATTTTAAATTATTAATCACAACTTACGATTTTTAATTGCTCTTTTTAGTTCATAAATGATTTCTCAGTCAGATAATCATAACTATGTAATAGATAGATATGTAAATAAAATAATCTGTGAACAAGTGAGTAATACAGTACTTGGGAACTACTGCAGCCTAAATTATTAACAAATCTGTCACAAACAGCACTGCTAAATTTAAAAAAATTATGTTTCTTTTGCATTTTACACTATAAACTAAGAATATTTTCTAGCAGCAGTTGCTACTGGGCAAGGGATAGACAGTCATTAACTGTTAATTGTCTCATACATTGGAAATTTGTCAAGAATGTAACAATGCCTATGTCATTAGAGTCATAGTGTCATATCCTAAATTACTTGTAATGCTAAGTGGAGCTGGTAAGGTTGTTCTGCACAGAAATAGGCTCATGCTCCTGTGTATGTACTATCTTTATGGTAGCTTGAATGTATCTGATTGCCAATTTTAGTTAAGCATTTAAATGCAACTATTTTCCAGTGAACACATATTCTCTACTTTAGGACACTAAATCTAGATTTATTGATTTGAAGAAAATATCAGAGGCTTAGAAGAAATAAATTAGTATCACAATTGAAAATCTCTTCTGTCACCTGGGACAGGTTGTATTTTTAGCTTTGGGAGAAAAGCCAGAAGGTACTTCAAAGCCTGACCTTTACTCTTCAATAATCAGACCTATATATAGTGTTTTACCCGACAGACCTTTGTAAAAGAGCTCCAGGTCCTTGGTCTCCCTATCCTGCTCATTGAAGTAAAAGGTTTCAGTTACGGAAAAGCATGCTTTGTTTGCAAGCAGATGTGGTAAATGTTATTCTAAAAGTAATCTATTCCTAATCTCATATTCCATACTTTTACTGGATTTAGGAAGAAGGCATCGTCACATAATTGCCTATTTTGCTTGTTGTTTCAAAATGGTATGTGCCTGCTTGGGTGTATACTTTTTTGCCTATTCTTTCTATGGTAAGTGAAACATTTGCAGCTTGTATCTGGCTGCTGCTCCTCTTTTGAAAAGGAAATACCTTATTCTTACTGGAAGGACCTGTGAAAATAAAAATATACCACTCTCCTTCAGCTATGCAGTATTGTTCTAATTGAGAAAGGCAAGGCTCATTAATCATCAAAAAGGCTCCCAACATGTTCACTTTCTTAGATTTAGTACATCATAAACAGCAAGACATACTTGCCTCTAGGGCTGACTTGACCTATGTGCTAAGCTTGCTGGCTGTAAATGTGTCATATCTCCATAACTGTTTAAAACTTTAGAAAAAATAGAAACAAAGCTCTGTGTTAGAGTGGAATACAAATTTTCAAGAATACTTCTTGTCCGTCAGTAGCCTCATCACACGGTTATCATTTTGTGACAGCCTTTAAAACTTTTAAGTGAGCCAATACAGAATATACTTGCTTTAAAAGTCTTGCGAAATTTTCTGAGTAAAATCATCTATCGTATATCATATCGTATGGCTTTGTAGGGTGTAGCATTTTGATTGGAATTGATGACAGAGAAGAAGCACAAGATAGCCCTGAGCCAGGTTCTAGATCCAGAGTTTATAAATTTAGAAAAAATAAATTATAAAATAGAATTATTTAATTAATTATAAATTAGAAATAACCGCTTGTAATCTTTCAAAGCTTTGACAACCAATTCCAAAGCTGAATTATCTTGTGATTGTGTATTTTATAACAATAAAACATATTTACTATACACAGAGCAGTTGCTCACAACTGTCTACATGTGGAAAAGATAAGGAAACAAAAAATACACATGCATACTAAAAAGATTTTCTCTATCTTCTGAAAACGTTATATCTTGTTGAAGCAAAATCTCTTTTCTTACAAAAGATATTACTTGTAAATAAGATAGGCAGACACTGCACTTTCCTGACCCCATACACAAAAGAATTTTGCATTTCCGTTAAAAATACATAACTCAAGGGACTCAGCTCACAAGCATGGCCATCTTCAAAGTCTGAGAATTTACCTTTGTGGTGAACCTGGTTTGTGTGTTCTTTGGCAGCAATTTCTTTTGTTAATAATTTACAGTGGTTCTCAAATGGTTTCAGACAGCTTCAGTACAAAGTTCTAATTGGACCTTAAGGAGAATCATATAACAGTTATGGCCAGATTCTAGTGCAGTTTGAAATGAAAACACTTACAGGTGATTAAACATTTTCACAATCTAACCAAATGCAGACTTGTTTTCAGGGAAATTCCTGTCTATTCATCTTGAAAACACATGGCAGTTTAACATTAATATATATGAAAGAAACACATTATGGGGTAACATCTCTTGCTCCAGCTCCTCCAAGAGACAATGATATCTTAATCAGAAATGTCTGTTTTCTGAAGATCCATGCCAACAATAGAGATAAGTCTGACTACTCTTCTAATTGATAAATGGAATATTCAGTAACACCCTGCCCTAAAGAATCTTATTTTTAAAGTGAAATTTGCATTGAAGTTTTCCCAATATTCCTAGTAGTAATATCAAGGACTTAACAGAAGATTCCTTGTTTTAATTACAGGTTGTCCAGCAATGCTGTAGACAGGCTTGAGCAAATCATTCTGCCCAAGTTATTCACAAGTCTGCTTTGATTTATTCAAACTCATTCCAAAAGACTGGTGAAATATTTATCCCAGAAAGGTACAGAAAGTCTTGTTCATTAAGGAATATGGTGACTAATTTTTCTGGAATTTAAAATCTATTCCTACTATCTGTCACATTCCCATTCACACCTTTGTAAGATGTTAATAGAGAGCCAGATGTGCTTTCTATGTATCTGACAAACAAGGTTCAAAAACAGAACATGCATGTTAGAAAATATGAAATTCTGGCTTCATTCAGGTAAGCAGACATTTTGATACTTTTCTCAGTGGGGCCAGATTTCTCTTCACAGTTCTGTTGGGCTTTTGTTTTTTTTCTTGAATTTTATCTTGACCTCTGATATTGTCCTTTTCTGGTTTTGGCTGAAGTGGAAGAATTAAAAAAGACCCAGTACCAAATGCCTTCTATAATGGCAGTCTTTGAAAAACTGATGAGTATATATGAACCAAAAATTTAGGGATGTTGTAGGTGACAAGTAAATGTCATCTACAATGTAAAATGAAATGAAATGTGAGTAAAAATAAATGAAAAGTAGAACAAAATGAAAATTTTAATTAAGGTTTTCTTTAATGACAAATTTTCATGCTAGCAGTTATTAGGAAGAATTTCAGTTCAAAAGTCTTGTGTCTGTTATTGATGAAATCCTGTTTCAGTGAAGTGATTCAACATGAACTATAAGTCACTATTGATACCAGAAATTCAGTGCAGTGTATCTGCATCAGTGACATCCCAGGAAGAATGATACATTTAGAATTAAATTTTTACTTTAGGCTTCAAAACATATTTTTTCATCTGGGCTCAGTTTGTTATGGCTGTAATAGGTAATACAGATGTAATCAGTTTATGGAGCCTCCATGCACAAAGTAGTATGGAAAAACAGCTGTGTGTTGGAAATCAAACGTACACTTCCCTTGGCAAGTGCAATCAGTTCCATTTGCTCTTAGAATAGTCTATTCATGTGCTTTATTTTGAATTCATGTTGGGTGGGTACTTGCCTGGCTTTTACGCTACTCAGGAATTTCTTGTACAAGAGGAAGCTATAGCTTCCCTGGTAGTGTGATTTACTTCTTGATAGCTGCAAGAGCATAAGAAACATGTCATGTGGCTGAGGATCTGCCCTCAAGAATTCATGACGCAATATTATGCCAGGATGCATCCAAGAGAGATGCAGAGATAGAGAACATAAGGAAAATAGTGTGAGATAGTCACAAAACATCAGACCAGAGTTCAATCTAGCCCAATATATCCATAGCAAGAGTCATTATCTTCAGGAAAATAATACTTTATATCAGGTTTATATCATGTTGGGACAGAACAAGCAGATCCCTTGGGTCCTGGGGACCAACACTAAGATATCAGAAGCACCATTGCTCTTAGAGGGTCTCTTTAGGAATATAGCCTCAGTACATTCTTGTAGGTATTCAGCACTTGGCTCAAATTTATTTTTCTGTCAGTTTATAAATATATTCCTTCTCTGATCATTAGTCTTCATATGCAAGTCTGTCTTGACTCAAATTTTCTTTTTCTACTTTTTCCATTGAAAAATTAGAATTATATCCTCAGGGATTCTGATCCTCTATAGACTTCTAATTTCCATGCAGGTGTTATATAAACTTTTCTCTGATATGTCATATATTAACATTATTGGTTCACTGTTTGTATGTAAGAAACAGTCTAAATTCTGCATCATAAAAAAGAATAATTTGCAATTGGATGTATTTTTTTAGTTGCAGAAGAAAATAAAAAGTTCTTCCAACTGCTTTCTATCTTGATGGTAGAAAAAAGACATCATTACATGTTGGTGACCTTTCTGACCAGAAAGGAGTATGAGAAAGATTAGTCAAACGTGCCAAATGCACACTTTTAAAATAGACATAGAATACTATTTGTAATTGTATCTCAAGACCAGATGTAAATGACAAGGCATTCAGATACTGTTACCACATCTTGCCACCTTAAAAAGACAACACTATGAACAGGGAAATGTTGAATAAGTGGCAAAGACGGTCCATTAGTTTCCAAATTAACTCTGTAAAGTACAGTTGTTATTAACTTTAAACTTTTAAAATGGGGAATCTTTGTGACTGAATAAAAAGAAAAGATACTTTTAAATCCCAACATTCTGGTTTTATTATTAACAAATCTTGGCTTTTATTTATTTTTAAAGATTTATTTTTACAACTGCTATTTACATTATATTTGCTTGTGACAGTCATGCAGAGAAACAGCTTAATAGAAAGATCCATTTAGATATGTATGCAGCATTTTAGCACATCAAACAGTGCCCATGTTTTTTAAATTAATTTGTCATAGTTCAATACCTCTTTGACATGTATTAAAGGCATCATCACACATTTCAAAATGTTTTGACAAATCTTGTTTCTGTATGCACTTTCTGATAACTTGAATGCAAACCCATTTTGGCACTATTGCTCGATAGAATATGGTGTAAATTCAGATTTTTATTCTGGAATGTGAAAAACCTACTCCATCAAAGGCAATTACAGTAACATTTCATCAAATCTGGCAACCCACTTTGTCCTTCAGGAAAACATACCCATCATACCCCTTTCCTGCCTGTGTAACGTATTAGTTGATATCAAAAAGCTACTCAGAATTAGCGCTCACAATGAACTTGTCTGTATTCTTGTGTTGACAGTTAGAATTGGATGTATATTTCAATCATAGCTCATCTGAGTTAGCTTAATGTGATTGAATAACATTAATCAATATTCAGAACATATCTGATGTTCTCTGTTTTAATCTGGGATGATCTTTAGCTTTTGTATAGTTCTCTACTGTAGTTCTCTGCAATATTTTCTCTTTTTCACAATATGTACCTGGATGAATAATGACATTTAAATTACCATCACTGGCCTCTGTGTCAGCACCTGTTGAAGTAAATGACAGTAGTTTACTCTCTTGGCTATTGCTTTATACTCTTTGTGGATTCAGGAAGACACAGCTGCATAATTTACAGTCAGGTTACATCAAGATTTTCCTGTAATCTAAACTGTTGAAGATTAAAAAAAGAAAAGACTGTTGTGAGTCTGGGAAGCAAAGGATGGACCATTCTTTTCAATCTACTCAACCATATGGTCTTCTGTATTCAAACTTTGGAATTGACATTGCACAGGAAAATGTTTCCAAAATTTTCTTGTAGATAAGGTAACTTCAAAGAGCTTGTATAGAAATAAATTATGTTTCTAATTATCACATCCCATGAGTGCTTTGTAAATAATGGATCCATTTAGCTATAGTTATACCAAGTACTTTGTCAGAGTTGTTAGGTTTGTCTTGAAAGTCAGATGTAGGCAAGTGATGTAGATAAGCATATACATGTGCTGGCTTTGGATGCTAACAGAGACCTTCTACCTTTTCTGTTTGACCTAAGTGGTAAGGACAATCTAACCCGTCTGGAGCTGGAGCTGATTAAATAAAAACGTAAGAATAGATTTAGTCCATAGGCTTAATATTACACAGAATTTTAACATGATAATATTCTGCAATAAGCTAGTATAAGTTAACAGGGTTATTAACTCCGTACCACTGGCACTAGCTCATTATATTTAAGGACTGAGTATACTACATTAAAAAATGATAAAAGAACCTTCTATTTTCCTTAAGGAAAGTCATAATTAAAGCAACAGGATAAAGCATTTTATATTTCATATGTACAAAAAAGTATATCTACTAATGTAGGTAGCTACTCATTATTTCTTATTTTTAATGAAATAAAGGTACTGTTATGCAATTAAGGTGTTTCAATTAGGATAAATACATCTAAAACAGTTTTGGAAGGGCATCTTGCATCATCATAGCTAGTGTCTGGCTACACAGGCAGTCATGCGCTATTGTTCTTTTCATTGCTTATTCTCACCTTTGCAAATAGGGTTCCAAACATTTTCAGAAAAATGTGTGGCAGTTTTATTTCTGCAACAAAAAATATAAGCAAGAATATTGTGCTTTATGCTTGCTCCCTCTTAAATAATAATAAAAAAGAATATAAAAGGTACAAATCCACTAATATAATTTATTGTATTCTCAGCCAATGTTTTCTGTATACAACTCTCTTGTGTCTGCTGTTTGAAAAATGTAATGCAATGCTGAGTGCAGGAACGTCTCATGTATTCAGGTATTCCATCACAATGGAAGGTTGGATGATCATGAGAAATCCAGGACAATCATTTAATTCAATAACATTTCAGACTTTTCACTACTTCAGGTGTAAGTCCCAAGATGCTAAAAATTTTTATTGACAGTGATCTCACTGTGAATTACAGGTGATGATCATCAATTAGAAAATAACCTTGTAGGAATGAGGGTGTGTTGAAAGTATTTCTGTTCCCTCAATACACATTTAAAGATTGGATATAATGTTTTTTTAAGAGTACTGTTTTGGGTAACATTCAACTTCAGATCCCCTTTCACCCACGTATTAAATCATCAAATCCTCTAGATAAAGATAAGCTTATGTAACTCCTTGATCAGCGTTAGATGCCTGAATCACTGAGGATACTGGTCTGCTACAATTTTTGGCTAAAACCCAAGATTTTTTATTTCAGGCTTAACAGTTTGTATTTTAATAAATGCTCTGTTCAGTTTGCAGTCCACGTGACAGCTTCTATACTCATAATGAGAAAGGTGTAACTTTATGAAGAGTTTTCTTAAGGCAGTTGAACTGCAGAGTCACAGGCAGGGCCAGGACACCTTTTGCATACTTAGGACAGACTCACTTTAATCTTCTAAAAGAGTTTGTGCACCAATAGCTTACTTTTTTTTTTTTTTTCCCCAGCTGTAGTAGTTGCTCTAATACATAACGTTGCTGTTCCATGCAAACCATAATTTGCTTGTATCTTTAGATGAAGCTAACTGTGACAACAATTATGTTAGTCATTCTTGAAACATGTTCTTTTGGCCAACCTCTTCTCAAAAATTCCTTGCACTGGACTCTCTGGTATATTTATTTTAGAAGACTACTGAAGCAATGTCAATTTCTTGCATGCGGAAAATAGTTTTGGAGTAGTCTGTCAGCTAGACTAAATGGGAAAAGGTTTTGCACTAATTAATAGGCTTGAAGTCCCCCCCAACTTTAGGGACACTCCACTGACTGGAGGAGTTTTATCAGGCCACCCCCAAGGTGAGTTTGGCTTCCTGTAACTGGTGCTGCACCTCCCTGAAACATCCTTTTACTCCAGCCGTATGTTCAGGATTAGTAACTGAAAGGCTGTTGTCATGGGAACTACTAAGAAGACTTTTCATTGTCCAGAGTTATCCTCAATAATGGAAAATAACGTGGATAAACTCTAAAATGTAGTTCTCATTAGAATTCAGGAAGACCCTTGCTCCAGTGGGGAAATGCATGTGTAAGAGAGGATGTGCTGCAGTGTAGACATCTCTCCAGTCATGTTGAAATGCTGAAGAAAAGCTGTTTTTTACTAAGGATCTAAAGCTCATAGAAAAAAAAAAAAAAAAAAAAGTAAGTTCTAACAATGGAAGATTGTGTTTCTACAGCAGAAGCTTAAGAGCTGATTAATATTGTGTCTGGGCATGTGTCCTACAGTGGCAGAATCGAATAGAATAGAATAGCTTATTAAACACTGACAGGCTTGGGGCATCAGCCACCGCTCTAGGAAGCCTGTTCCAGTGTTTAACAGCCCTCTTGGTAAAGAAATGCTTCCTAATGTCCAGTCTAAACCTCTCCTGGCACAGCTTTGAACCATTCCCACATGTCCTATTGCTGGATACCAGGCAGAAGACATCAACACTGCCCTCTCCATTTCCTCTCCTCAGGAAGATGTACAGAGCAATTTCCCTATTAAATTGCCAAATCTTTTCCATGCCACATCTAAACAGAATGCAGTCATGAAGTTGGAACAAATTTGGAGATCGTAATGTGCTGCCTTTGCCTACCACTGTGGTCTTCCAATTTATTTCTCAAAGTTACAGCACAATGCTGGTGGAAATTGCTTTTTGCTGTCAGCAAAATAAACAGATCTGAACAGATGGAGTATCACAAAAGCAAGCCAATGTAGTTGTCTAATATATCTCTGCTTATGGAACTATTATGGACTATCAGTCATGTCTCCACAGAGGGGGTCTCTTTGCAGTTAATTCATAAGCAAAACACCCATGAAGCCATTCAGTGCTGGCTGAGTGGCACGTGACCACCAGGGAAACCAAAATAAAAATATTTAGTAGGAGTGGACTAGCAGGGGACAGAGAAGTTTTGAGTAGACAACTTATTATTTGTGTTTCTTTCTTCCCAGTGTATTACCTTACATTCTGATTTGCTGAAAAGGACTTTGTATAGACAAATGTATGCATGAACTATAAAAGGCTTGTTGGGCAGACAAAGCAGGATTTGAAAATATAACTCTATTTTAGATACTTTCAAATGAACATTTCAATGCTAGGTTTTGTCCAGTATCTGGAATAGAAGCCATCAAATTAAATAAGATTTTTTTTTTCTTTTTTAAACCATTTGGAATGGAGTTTAAACTAGTTGAGTTAAAATATTGAGAAATTCTGTTCCAACCACTGTAAAAAAATTAGGGAACTTTCCTGCCCCTCCCCAAATGTTATTTCTGCCACACAATTGATTTTTTAATGCTTCCTTTTTATACCTCTACTACCTACCACCACTTTGGGAGTGAAATTAAAACCAGTTTCTCACCTTGACATCTCAGCTCGTATCACTGCAGATCACTACAAAACAATTGACTCCCCTCTTTTTTCAGTACATGAACTTCTGATTTTTATTTTATTTCGGTTTTATTTTTTGGAAGATGTGTAATGCTTCAATATTGACAAGTAAATTATCTATAAATTAATAGATGATGAACTACTTGTTTAATGTATTGAATAATTCTTATTTCTCATGACTGAATGATGTTGTATGATATTATTTTTTTCCCTTCCTGCTCAGATGAAAGTAATCATTAGCTTTGGAGAGTAATGAATTTTAAACAGCAAATAAAGATTAATGAGCAATGAATAATAAATGTTCTTATTTGAAACTAAATATCAATACTGGCTTATATGGATGCAATCCTTTGTAGAATATAAATTTTCCAAACATTAGTTGTGAATAAAACTAGTTTGCTTACTATTAGGAAGTACAAAGCCTGCTCTTATGATTATGATATTATGATATTTGAAGGGTACTTCTGCTTAACTACTCTCTTTGAAGAATGATTATGAAATCTGAATCTCATGATCATCCTTCAAAGATTATAATAAATAAATAATAAACACAGAAGTATTTAACATGCTTAACTACTCAGCCAGATATTACTTCTGTGCAAATAATATTTTCTGAATGATATAGTATGATAAATATACTCACTCTGCCGTACTATTTAAATGGATAAGGGAAATAAATGAACAAATTAATTCCAAAATAGCTTTCAAGATTTTCAAAGGCAGAAAATGTCAATTTTTGATTGATTCTGCCACAGTTTCCATTATGTGTCCTTAAATATTCTTTTAAAATACCTTTTACATACCAGACTGTAATTTTGAACTTTACTTTTTTACATGAAAAAAATCGTTTTACTTAATTTCCATATAAACTATTATTTTGAAATTGAAATGCTACAGAATTTGGTTAGGGCAATAATAAAAGCATTGCTCATAATGTTGTTTCCACTGAGAAACTTAAAGATTTCCACCATACACTTTCTAATTTTTACTCCATACCTTCCTGTTATAGTTCATAGTTCACATTACAATTTTAATTTACAACCATAATTAATGTTAATTAAAATTTGCATAAAATATAAAATTTACAATTAAAATAAATCTTTTATTACCTGTTTTTAAAAGAATTTATAATGGTTAGAATATTGTCATCATTTCAGTTTTGCAAGTAAATTCATCCCCCTCAAAGGTTAACCCTTTCAAGTTTTTCAGAGCATGCATTTTTTCATTGTATAGCCTATGATGTGGTGTATGCATACTAGTTCCAATAACTTTTTTCCTAAGATGCATTTTTGTACATAGTAATGATCCATATGTAAACAGTTGCTTATTATTTGATTGCACATTCTATTAGAAAGCATATAGAAAAAGCTCTAAAAAAGACAATTGTGGGTGGAATATTCTCGAGGTCATTAACTGTTATTTATTTTCATCACCAATTGCTGTCATGAAAATTATGTCTGAAATTTTACAGCATTGTCTCTTATCATACCCGAAAATGTCAATGGAATTAATCCTCTTTTAAATTTTACTTCTCAAATCTTTATGTCAATTTATCTTCTCCTAAACTATAAATCTGTTCCTTTACAAAGACAAAATGACAGAAGTTTTACTAAATAATGGCTAGAAATAGAAGTCAGAATACCTATAATTCTAATCAACTAAACTATCACTAGTTCTGTGATAATTTAAAATTTTTTTTGGAACAATAGCAGAAATTAGTCTTGCAGTTGCTGTTTTTCTTATTTCTCTCTCTAATAATAATGCCAAACACTGATATTCTCCTGTTCTTCATCATTCATCAGAACACCACAAACAAACAAAACCCCCAAACCAGTGGGATTATTAACTGAAAAATAATTTCTGCTTAAACATTGTTGTTCCCAGCTTTCAATTAGGAATTTTTTTAGGCTGTTTTTTTCTAATATTTAAAGGAGTTCATAAAATTATATTGAAATTAGGTGAAAATCGATCCTCTAAGTTCATATAGTTTCTTTCATATTTATAGTCTGAGCAGTTTCCAAAGTCACAAACACATTGGTTTTAGCAGCAGGATTAGGCTCTGTGTTACACACAGAACTACAGTTCCTGTCCTAGATAATCTGAAATCTTGGCAGATTCTACTGTCACTTTCAGACCTTCAGTTAGTCCTGAACACAGTCTGGAAACTGTTAACTCCAACTTCTACCAGCCCATTCAAGTAGCTGAATGTGACTCATCCTTTTATGGATAAAATTGAGATACATCTATATTGATTTGATGCTTTGTTTAGAACATTACCTTTCCTGATCTAATGAAATGCAGCCAAATAGCCCCTGAATAGGCTCTCTGCTCTGCAGTTTTCTTTGTCAGGATACCATCAGTTAGAGCTCTGAGTTATTACTAGGTCTTTTCTAACTGTTTCTCTTTTAAGTGTATAAGATTTGTTTTTATTTGAGGAAAGTGTACCCACTTCTCTTTTCCTTTTTTGAGGGAAGTCTTTCCTATTCATCTTCTCGGGACTTTTAACTGCTACATGTATTGAGAGATATAGCCTGCTCAGCTATACCTTTGGCCAAATGGGGTGAATAAGTCTGTTTTTACCAGCCGCTGAACATTTGGCCCATTCCCGTTCTATTGCCTTGTCCCCAAAACTGAAAAGCCCATCCTGTACTAAGTATTTCAGATGTCTATGGACTTCCATTACCTTACCAACAGAAGGAAAGTGTCTGTAATGGTGCCCCTCTGCTCAGTAATATTCAGAGCTCAGCTGTCATGCTATGAGACACTATTCAGCTACACAGAGGTGGTCAAAGCCAAGTGGAAAGACCTGGCTGGCAAAACATCCTGGTAGGAAGCATGCACAATGACTGTATTCTATTCTATTTTTTTCTATTGATTGTATTCTGAAACTTAATCTTATTTCCATGAGAGCATGTCACAGCATTCACCACTTGCTGTATGTATTCTTGACAGATGCCTTGTCAGCTGATTGGGTTATGAATTGAAGAGAGAAAGAGATATAGTCTTGAAAGTGTATATGCACCAACCAGAGATATATAACCACAGCCACTGCTCTGCACTGTGTTTAATTCTTTACCCCTGTTACACTGTACAAAGTATTTTAAAGCCTCTGCAGACATGCAGATTCATCTGTAGGATCTGGAAGTGCTTGAACTACTCAGTCATGCT
Source organism: Falco cherrug (assembly GCF_023634085.1). Taxonomy (NCBI): domain Eukaryota; kingdom Metazoa; phylum Chordata; class Aves; order Falconiformes; family Falconidae; genus Falco; species Falco cherrug. The sequence continues at coordinate 24,138,589 of NC_073704.1, read as the reverse complement.
TATTCCTAGGAAAAGATATTCTTTGTCTAGCATTTTCAAATATTCAGTGCATCAACCTGTTGAGGAATAAATCATTATAATGCCATTAATAAAGGGGGCTACTCTGGTTTATACCAGAGGAGTTTCTGATTAGATAAAGCTTTCCATTTAGCAGTGACAGCAAGGGACAGAACCTGGTTTGTGGCTGGAGTCCCCTTACCTCTTAGTTACAGAGCAAATATTCAGTGACTCCAAAATGTATTTGCATAGTGGCAAAATAAAATGTTTATGGTCTGCATTCTGAAGTTTATTTTCCACTAGCTACAGAATAATTTAGAAATATTCACTGAAAATAAATAGGTAAACACTTCTATTTGTGCTTCATTTCCTGTATTTTATTTCTGTCCTGATTTTCTTCTGCTGTTTTGCTGAGATCATTGACTGAATCAATTGTTTCACTGTAGTGCTGAAAATTTCAGCTGGATAATACTGCCTGCTTGTAGGGTATTTGTTGCACCTGCTAAGTGTCTGTCACTTGCAAAGTCACCTGTATGTTGAAGGCTGTTGTCGTCTTTGTCACTCAGACACTCTGTTTGCTCACAGTCTTCATGATACCACACTTTGTTGAGTCTTACATTCCACCTTCATGGTGTCTAGCTCATAGCTCTTACATGCTTGCTTTGTGCACATCCTGGCCTTCCAGTGTCATATCTGAATTATATGTCTTTTTATGATTGTTAAACTATTTCAGACCTATTGCATATATCACAAATGATCGTAACAATCTATATACCTAGGATACTGTCACACTGAAGACAAGTAAAAAAAAAATCTGTATAGGGCAAGGTTTCTCTTTTCACTAGAGAAAAAGCATAATACTATTAGCTAAAGTGCTTGCTTCTTCACGTCCTCTCCCACCTTTACTCTGTGCAGTAAGTGTTAATAGAATTAACAATTTTTTTCTTGTACATTAGAACTATTGTTCCAATCTACAAGATTTCTATTCTAATCTACAGTGTACCATTATTCTAGTCACCTTTTGTTTCAATTTTTTTAAGATTGATAAGTCCAAGAAAAAATGATTATTGAGGGCTCCATACCTAAACCCTTAATAAATAAAGACCATTTCCCCTGGTTTTGGTACAAGGCTGCTTTGCTGAGACGTATCCTGCCAGTTCTCCATATATGTTTATCAGATTACATTGCAAAGGGCAGTGTAAAAATTCAGCTGTAACCAGAACAGTTGCAGGTCTGTAAACATACCAATAAATGTAGCAAATCACAAGTTTATTCTGAAATAAATTCATTCAGAGTCTTGATATGTGCTATGATCACATAGTAGATATTCTAGTTCTCTTAAAACATTACTTTAAACATGTTTGGCTTTTCTTTAAATTCCCTATTGCTTACTTAACTTCCTCATGAAAAATCTACCTAGGCATCAAAAAAATGATGTTTGGTTGTTCTGCCGTTTTGTGATCTCATCATTTGCCCACTCATCTCATCCTTTTAAACATTCACCATTTTTGGCTAAGGAAGTTGGAACTACCACTTCTCCAGGTAATTGTCAAATCAGAGGAACCTTGGCCAAAGTAAATTGAACAAGGCCATGTAAAGTCAGTCCTTCTTAGGCACAATGAAACATCATCTTCATGCATATGTAAAAGTAAGATCTTTTTGGTACCCTAAACTGATGACATTTATTAATGATTTGGAATGGGGAAAATGGAAAGGAATTCTCACCAGGATAGTTCTGTTTTCAGTCTGTAACATTTTTTAATAATTAAAGCTTTCCTCAAAGGCTTGAAATGAGAAATTGCAGTTAAGTTTTTTCAAGTATTGCTGAAAATATTGTAACTATACTTTATAAATACAGTGAGCGCCTTTCAGTGGAAAAAAAAATTATCATGCTGTTTATGTAAAGTCAGCAATTGATTAAATATTTCACCTACTATTAATAGTTTATCAGATGCACTTATCATTTTTGATTTGTCGTTTCAATGACAATTTCAATCTAGACCGCTTCTTTCTTTTCCAGTTTATGATGCTGGGTAAGGATAGCAGTGCTGCTGCTTCTGTAGCATTTACTAGATATTGAATTTTATTTAGTGTATCATTCAAGGAAGGAAAAATGACCTTTATTCGTGTTAACGTTTTATATGAAATGCTATTCTAAATTTACTTCAGTGGACCTGTGTCTAAAAGAATTGGACTTAGTAGACTTCTATTCACTCTGAGAAAAAACCCAGGGAGACAACCAAATCAACATAGTGTTGTATGAATATGTGGAGGCGATTGAGTTCCTTTGGTTTTGGCTGTAGTTCTGTTTCTTTTAAGTGTTACTGAAGTTTTCACTTTGCTTTTGTGTTCAGAAAGCTCACATTTCCAATTTGCTCACTTTGCTTCTGACCTTGAAAATACTTGCTACCAACCTGACAGTAATGTGTTGCATTACAGTACTGCAGTAAATGCAAGTGCTGCACAGTGTATTTTCCACATGGAATGCTCCTCTAGGGTTCCTAATTCTAGCTTAAGAAATATTTATATTCCCCAGAGCCTTCTGATCTTAGGAGCTCTTACAAGTGCTTCAAAAGCAGTAACAGATATTGAAAAAAACCTCTTCCCTATTTTGGAATATAAATTATTTAAACAGACCAAATGATCAGAGATTATAAAAACTATTATTTTATGACATTTATACATGGACATGTACATGTTGTTGACATACAGGTAATATAAAAGCTACAATAACTGCAAGAGGTGTTTGACTTAGCAGAAATATTAGAGTAGACTATTGATTACTGAGGGTAACAGGTGAAGAATTATTTCAATGGCAATCTTGTGTAGTCAGCCACGGAAGAGCTTAGCTGTCATGGAAAATTAAACTGAGCCCTCTCTCTCCCTGTCTAAGCGTATAAAGTTTGGATTGAACACCTGCTGGTAAAGAATAAAATATTCACCATAAATCGCGTACCTGTAGTCACAGCTGCACTGCTTTAAACCACATGAAACTACTTTTTGTATGACAAAGCTGGTACAAAAGTTATCATTCGACAAGTCTTCTGAAAGTATTTGATGTGACTGCTTTAAAAGATCCTGGTTCTGGACACAGCCTTATTAATATTAATATAATATTAATCCTACTAAAATCAAAGAGAAATTCTGTATATCTAGTAAGATGATGACATATCTGAGGCCTGAAATCAGACAACAGATAATTTTTAAGGAAACAACAGATTTCTTTTCCTCTTTTGTTCTTCTCACTTAACTTATTTCTAGAAAGATGGTATACTAATGGAATGTTGAGTTAGGAAATACCTGATTCAAAGAAGAAATTATTATAGTGGTAATAAAAATATATTTTTATTTTAATAATGCACTGACTTTTATATGTCTTTTGCTTTTTCACTCATAGAAGCAGTGGAAGTCTTACAGTTTTATACATGGTTAAACAGGAGATTCAAGAGCAGTTTTCTTGCAAAATGTATTTCATTAAGCAGCCTAGTATTGGTTATTACTATTTTCTCCAAACATTTGATTGTTGACAGTCAGAAGCATTTTTTTTTTCATCTTTGTCATGGCATCTACACAATACATGCACTTTTAGTCAAGGTACTTACAGGTGCCTGTCAGTGCCTTAAGAAGAAACAGCAGGTGACAGGACACTTCCCACTTGATATACAAAGAGTAAAGGATGGGTACTATGGAGAACATAGTTTGCCATCATATGAGCTTCTCTCTCAATACATCCACTTTCCAGCCCACAAATCTTCCAAGTGTGAATGGCAGGGAGTAAAAGGGCTGTGGGGAGTTTGGACAGAAGACCTAGGTTCCATGCTTGTCTGGAGTGCTTCTACAGTCCTCTGCTAACCCTAACTCATAAAGGATTTACAAAGAAAAAGATAAATATGCTTTGAAACATTGTGATTTTTCTTCCACATCAGGTTTCATCTCTAATGGGGCTTCTCCAGAAGCTTCTTCTTTGTGCTGATGTGGAGGTATGGCCTCTATGCATATGCATACAGCCCTAGCACTTCTCTGGTTCGCTTGGGATCTGCAGAGCTTTATCACAGGAGGAGTGGATCGGCCATTTATATCCAAGTAGGGAATTCAAGGAAGCTGCCAAGTCAGCTATTAGCAGACAAATGAATGACAGTATATATAGAGTTCATGTTTCTGGATGATGGAAATTTCATTAGAGTCTATTTCCACTATCAATTATTAAATAAACTCACTGGAGTCTTTTCCTTTCTTGCCTTACTAAAGACAAATATACTCTGAGGAAGCGTCTGCTAACCCTTGTTATGCATGAGCAGATTTGGAAATAAGATGTATTATATCCCTTTTGTGCTCTGGGGATTTCCTGGAGTGCCTCACTAAAATTCTGTCAGGTGTTTGTGCTTTTCAGGAATGGCCTGATGTCAAAGGAATACAAAACTGTATTAAACATTCAAAAAAGAATTACAAAATGGTTAGTGGGGAGTGGCAAATTCTTAAACCCAGGCAGACATCTGAGAGAAGTGCAACTGAGTAAGGGATATGAAATTGGGGATTTAAATATATAGCATTCTCTGATATTGGGTGTTCCAGCAATTTTACTGCCTAATTGAAAGGAGAATATTAACACAAAAATGAAACTTTCAGATGCTTTCTGTGCAACCCTCAGGCCCTATGTCCTTTTCTTTCTGTCTTCCTGAGTCCATACAAAAAGACTTCAGAACTAGGCCTTATATGATAAGTAAATTTCAGGATAAAAATTTACCCTCAACTGAAATATTCATACCTAGATTTTTTTAGTTAGAATAAGTCATTCTTTTGAAAGAGAGCTCATGTTGTTCCATGCTATTTTCTCATTGAGGTTAGTCATTCCATTTCTTAATTTATTTATTTCTTCTTAGCACAGTTTTTGAATATTGTGCTCAGCTATAACCCTTAATGCAGTCAGCTAACAGCTGTAGAGCTAATGTAACTAAAAAAACAGCTGTGAAAGAAAGAAACAGTACTCTAGGACTGAACCCATTACCTGCTGTGATGGTAAATATCTAGGGGAGTTAACTCAAGGTGATTTGCTCCTGACTCATGCTGTGCTTTACAACACTGCAAAGGTAAGCAGTTAGAAAGTTGTCTCACAAATAGTCTACAAACCAGCTTTGGTTTCCACTGTTCTCCTGGGAAGTATCAGTGTAGGTCTTCTGAAGGCTGTAGAACCATTCAGTTTTAGAGCAGTATTAATTTGTAATTACTGACTTATAGAGATCAGCAGGATTAAAATCATCAAGGCTGAGGCGCTAGGCTGGATGACTGTATACTCTCCTTCAAAACAATCCATTTAAAGTCTTTAGCAAGCTGGTACATCACACAGTTTTAAATGGGAATATAGGAGAAATTCACTATAAGAGTAAACCCATGCAAGAATTCCAAACATGTACTGCTGTGAAAATTATTGTATTCCATAGGAAAAAAGGAATATACACTAACAGTTACTAAACAAACTCCAGCAAATGTATAGGGTGTACATGGTCCATGTACAAAGGAGATCCTAGGAATTCCCTGAAATGTTTCAACAATTACTAGAAAACAAGCTAAACTGAGAGGGTTCTCTTACTTTCTGTACTCTTATGAGTTAACATGTTAAATACACTCTGCAAACACCTGTGCATTTACTCATTTGGATTTTTGCAAACTGAAACAAAAGCCCTTGGAGCCTGGACACACACTTGAAGACAAGCAAGCCAAGTACTGTCTGTGGCTAAAAAACTGACCTTGAGATAAGTCAACGAATGCTACCATCCACTAAATGTGGTTGTCAGTCCAACAGAGCTGCCTGTACCCAGAGAGTAACATGGATGCTTTTTTCACTGTAGCCTGCACTAGCTCATGTTCTAGTTAGTTGTCCTAAAAAAAAATCTCTCAAAGTCCCCTGCTGCTAGTGATACTGCCTACTTTGTGTCTCTGGGTCAATAAGATGCCAAACTGCTACATGGAAGCCAGAGAAAAATCAATGTAGCCCCAAAAGACAGAAATGCTGTTACCAAAGGTCACTAATACTACTGAGACTGTTGCTATTTGGGAGTGAAGTTTTAAGGTGCAATCTAGAGAAACAGCCATAGATGGGAAAAGAAACGTCCAGTTTTGTAGAGGAATGAAGGCAGTGGGTTGATTAGCATTGATAACATGCAGCTGTGACCTTGCCTCAGAGGCAGTGGGTTGATTGACATGGATGATGTGCAGGTGTAGCTCGTCCCACTAAGTGGTTAAATATCTCTGAGGATTGAGGGAGCAGGGGTTAGGCGAAGTGGGAGTGGTATGGTTTGGTCTCTGGGGGAAGGAGATACAGCACAGATAGAATCTGACCAACAGTAAAGCCTTGTTGCAGTCTACTAGTTTGATTATGCAGCAGCAATTGGTGCCATGTGTGAGTCTGACTGAGTTGGACTCAGACTACAACAACTGGTGCCCAATATAGCTGAGACAAGTGGGAGAACCTGTGACCTGTAACAGACACCATGAGAGGTGAGCCGTTGCAACTAATCCATATGGGTATATTGCAATATTTGTTGTCCATCTTGACTCAACTTGCAAATTTTGGTACCCAACATAGATGGGGGCTAATTGATATGGGTACAGAAGAAGAAAAATTCCATTTTAACAATGCTTTAGATATATGTGAAAAAAGAAGTGTAAAGTATAACAAAAAGGCAATAAGAACTTTGCTAGGATGGTGCAAAGTAAATGATGTGCTAGTTATGCTGAAAAATATCTCCAGTGTTCAGACATGGCAAAATGCTGGAAAATTTCTTTTTGAGGCTGCCTTGAGGGGTGATAAAATTGCAACATCTCTAACAACATGGAGATTAGTCTTAGACCTACTAGAACAATTAAATGTGGACAGGGAGACAAATTCTATATTTGCAATGCTTATGGATATATTTGAGAAAGAGGTGTAAAATATGACAAAATGGCAATAAGAATTCTGCTAGTGTGGTGTAAAAAGTATGGTTTGCCAGTTACAGTGAAAAAGGTTTTCAGCATTCAGACATGGCAAAGCATTGGAAAGGTACTTTTTGAGGCTGCCTTGAGAGGAGACAAAATTGCCACAGCTTCATTAACAGCATGGAGATTGGTCGTAGATTTGCTAGAGCAATCAGATGTGGACAGAGAAATAAACCCTATATTAAAGATGCTAATAGAAATATTTGAAAATAAAGGCATAAAGTATGATGAAATGGCAATAAGAACTCTGCTAGGGTGGTGTAAAAGGAATAATTTGCCCATTACAGTAAAAAATGTCTCCAGCATTCATATATGGCAAAGTGCTGGATTGTTACTTTTTGGGGTTGCCATGAGAGGGGACAAAGTCGCTACAACATCATTGACAACATGGAGATTGGCCTTCAATTTACTAGACCAATCAGAAGCAGACAAGGAGACAAAGGCTGCACTTGAAATAGCCACATCCCTGGTTGCAGAGATGGTGCCCAATAAGTTACCTTCGGTGCCATCTGATTCTCAACTATGACCTGATTCATGCAGTCAAGGCCACAGCTGCATGTTATCAATGCTAATCAACCCACTGCCCTCATTCCTCTACACAGTTTGCTTTTCCTTCTTCAACATATTTACATATGCTTAAGATAATACATACCTTTCACCTGTGATATTTATTTCCTTGCTTTGTCTCTTAAAACAGCAATTGGCTGACACTAGTAGAAACCTGGCACTGGCTACATCAACTGGAGCTAGGGATAGTTTGATTTGGAATGAGGAACAGAACTCTGCTCATACATCCACTCTTGTCTTGCAGGACTCCACTTACTTTGTTCTGACCTTGCCGGACTAAAGGGTTAAAAGTTCCTATAATAGCCATTGGGAAATCCTGTGACTGCAGAATCTTTTGAGCTATCTGTGCAGTTGCAAAACAATATTTGTGGCAATAGATGGAGAGCTATATTTGCAAATATTCACCAGCTGTATAGAGGATCTTTTCAGCTGGAAGCAACATGGATGGGACTTTCATTTATAGGATTGCTCTATATATAATAATCAAATATTTCTGTGTGAACTGTCTAGACTGGTATGTAGGCACTACAGCAGGGGTCCTCAAACTTTTTAAACAGGGGGCTGGCATGCAGATTAAGTGGCAGGCAGTCATCTGTGGCTGCTCGGTTCCCCCCCCCCCAGCCCTCAGCAGGGGGTTCTGTAAATACCGGGGGCTGGATTGAGGACCCTGGGGGGCCGTATCCGGCCTGCGGACCGTAGTTTGAGGACCCCTGCACTACAGTGTTACTACTCTGTGTGCTGATTTTGGCTGGGATAGAGTTAATTTTCTTCCTAGTAGCTAGCATGGGGCTGCATTTTTTTATTTGTTCTGGAAACAGCATTGATAATACAGGGATGTTTTGATTACTGCTGAGCGGCGCTTACAAAGAGTCAAGGTCTTTTCTGCTCCTCACCTCACCCCACAAGTGAATAGACTGGGGGTGCATGAAAGGTGGGGAGGGGACACAGCCAGGACAGCTGACCCCAACAGACCAGAGAGATATTCTGTACCGTATGACCCCATGCTCAGCAATAAAACTATTTCTTTATTAAATTTTATTTTTTAAACTGGGGTTTGCTGCCTGGGAACTGGCTGGGTGTTGGTTGGTTGGTGGTGAGAAATTGTTTTCATTTGCATTACTTGTCTTTTTTTTGGTTTTAATTCTCTCTGTTATTTTACTCTTCATTGTTATTATCATCATTATCACTATTATATTTTGATTATTAGACTCTTCTTAACCCAGCCCACAAGTTTTCTCACTTTTACCCTTCCAATTCTCTTCCCCTCGTCCTGCTGGGCCTGGAAGTGAGTGAATGGCTGTGTGGTGCTTAGTTGCCAGCTGGGTTTAAACCATGACACTACCTTTTTTAAGAATTCCTGTATAATCTACAGATAGTTTTCAAATGAGTTTGGAGCATGCTGAAGTTTTTAATATATGTGGACTATAATGAATTGCTGCAGCAGATCCTGAATTGTGATTAATTAATGTGGCAAAGATCTATGGTTTTATATCTTCAGCCTCAAAATTAAAATCCCTGTTTTCCAAGTGGGTAAAGCCTTATATTTAGTAATAACATCCCTCCTAGCATTTAAGAACTTACAGTCTTGTTATATATCTACTCAATTTCCTCTATAACACTGCCCATTGTAATGTTACTTTGGGGTGCTAGATTATGGAAGAATGGACTCAAAACCATCTGAAGTTTGTCTTGATCTCACCTCTTTTCTCTCTGATGGAATATGACAATCATCAGACACTTCATGATGATGGTAACCTCTGAAGTCATTGGGAGCATTTTAGCTGATTTGACTGGATGTGAATTACCCTGCTCCTCCCATTTCATCATCATGCTGCTTGTTGTTAATATGTTATCTGCTGTTAGTATGTTAGTGCCACTTGGCAGAGTATGATTGTTGTCTGTCAAATCTGTTCTGTTCTGGACTTATCCTCCATCCAGACCTCCTTGAGTAATGAGTTTGCCTTGGGAGAAAGCTGCATTGGTTCTTTTTTGTAGTTTTACTGAAGTGAGGAAAACTTTTCTCTTTAGCCCGCTGTAGGAAAAAAAGATACTAGCTCTGCTAAATAATCAGTGCACTTGCATAAAGGAAAACACAGCAAGAGCAACTGCTCAAGGAAAATTATTTATAGTTGAGCTCTGTAGTCTTTTAGCACTGTGGAACTTAGTTCACCAGGTTTTGTTAAAAAGTAATAGCTTTTGCCATCTGCAGCTCCTTGGTTAACCTTATCTGCTTACGAAGAAGAGCTGAATTCTGAAATTGTCTCAACAGGCTACGATACCTGTTGGAGAAAATAAGGTAATACATATCAAAAGGGGACACTGTTTATTGTACTTTTAATGCAATTGGCTTTGGTTTATAAAGGAGATAACTATAGAAATGGTCTGCTCCATTGTATCAAATTCTGTATATACCAAGTGAAAACAGGAGAACAGCCACTTAGCCGCTGAACAAAGACTGGTGATTGTTATAACCAAGCAACACAGTGCCTACTTTCATTTTTACTTCCCAAACGAAGATGAGGAAAGTGTGAATAACTTATTTTGTCTCACTCAAATGAAGAGTTTTCAAAGGAACCAGAAAATGAGATCATAAAATTTGTCTCATTTTAAACAGTATTTCAGATGGAAAGCCTGGCAAATCTATGTTTTGACAGTGAAGATTGCTGATTATTTGGGAAAGATGTATTGTTTCTAAATGATTCATGAGCTGGAATTTAACTCTCATTTTATTCTACAATTCTTTATCCTCGCCTCTCTGATTGCAAATCACTTCAGTTTCTAATAAATGAAGGCAGTTTTGACTATAAGAGTAATTCTTTTGCTCTTTAGGAAAACAAGGAAAGATCAGGTACTGCAGTTCCACTGTTAAGTGGCAAATTATTTGCACAACTTGGAAAATCTTGAAGAGTAGTGAAAGACCAATTGCCAGAATAAAAATGTGAAGCAAATTAAAAGAATGTTAGGATGCATATCTGTCAGAGAACCCACTGAACAAAGCAAATCATTCAGGAACAGGATGTTATCTATGTTAAAGAAAATGAAAATAGATTATAGGGACAAGAAAATAATGTCAAATGAATGCTCCAAGGAAATGAAAAAGCAAAACAAAATGCAAGCAATTTTTTGTTCTGCAGTTAAATCTACAAAACAATTGGAAATTTCCCTATAATTATGCAAACACATACAGGAACAAAAGGCTAGAGAAACTGAAAGGCCCAAAATAATCCCTGAGATTTTTGCTTCTGAAGTCAAGTGGATGCATAAAAAAAAGTCCAGTCATGCCCGTTATTTTCCTGTCATTTGAGATTTACAATTAATGATTCTTTACATTCTTAATCTACTTTAATCATAATTGGGTAGGGATTTGTGTATACCTCTGTAACAAGGACTATAATTTCAGAAGAAAAAATAAGCCATCATATACAAGACATCTGCTCTTTACTGAGAAATGTCCTGTAATTTAGGACCCAAAATTTTATAGAGCAACGATTCTTATAAGCACATGAAATTTTGAGTATCTTGGTGAAGGATTTTCACAAGATAAGTAGTTACTACTTTGTGGGATTTAATGAGCCTTTCAGTTTCTAAAATTGAACGTTGAAAAAATGGAAGAATCCCAAACTGTTAGTTCCTTTTGAAAATGTGTTCCTAACTGGCAAGTTCTTGGCCTTGAGTTTGTAAATATGTGAAGGAGAGGGTTCTCCCTTCAACACTTCCTACATATGCCCATAGAGGTTTACTGTTTTATGTAATTCTCCTGGTAAACCACTGCCTGAATGGTGGTTTCTATTAAAAAGCCTTGATTACCTATAAAAGCTGCTTCTTAACCAAAGAGAAGGTGCAATTTTTTTAGGATTCAAATCTGTGTGAAATTTTGCGGAGGTAAGATCAGTATATTTATATTGAAGTTTATCAAACATTGCTTGAATTGTACTGTCTGCTCAGTTTATCTTTTATATTTGTATATGCTAAAAATATCTTGTCTGTTGCATGTAATGTAACTAAGCATCATACAAAGAAAAGTCTCAAACTTGGTAATGAAATCAGAAGGTTACTGTAAACCAAAGAGGTACATGTGAGGGTTCTGGAAAGAAACGGCAGGACAGAATGCCTTTTCGTACACAGCCTAACAGTGCTTTCTTCTCAGTCCTGTACGTGTCATTGAAGTTTCCCAATGAAATGTAATATATGGATATTTCCTTTTTTAATGTCTAACTATTCTATTTTTACTGCAATGTTCTTCTGTACAAAAGTACCAAAGGTCAGTTATCCAAAATTTATCTCATAATTTGATGGAAGAAATTAATTTCATAAGTCAGTGCTGATAAGATTGAATTTTACAGCTACTTTGTTTTATATGTTTGAGGGGGTTTATTTATTTTAGTTTTAAAGAACACATTAATGCCAGTCTATTCATGCCAGGAAATCAGCTACAGCTTCTGATTCAGTTTAAATTACATTTTTTTATGGGAATTGTAAATTTATTGTATTGTGTGACATAAATTTTGCTACAAACTACTAAAATATTCAGATAGGAATTGCCATATGAGACAGATCCTTTATGTGTACTTCATTTAAAACACTGCTTAGGCATAACACTCAGTAAATGTTTTCCATGCATAATGAGAACAATTAAGCTCTTCTTTTCATGGGTAAAAGTACATATTAAATTAAAAATCAGCATCACTGATCAGAGATAGACACATTTCACCAACAAGGTACACCTTGACTTTTTGGTGTGTGGTTCTTTGGCTGAATGAAGGGTGAGGATGAGTTGTGCTGCATCTACCCCAAAGTTCCAGAGAAATTTTAATGTTAAAAACAATAAAAATTTTGGGCAAAAAAAATTGTTTTTCAATTCAGAACAAAGTATATGGGGTTTGGAAATATTTAAAATGGTTAGCTACAGATATGGTTTCAAAATTAAAAGTAAAAAGTAGCTGGCTGTTTTCAAATGGTAAAGCAAAACAGCTGGCTTTTTAGAAAACAAAACCCCACAAAATTTTAAAAGGTAAATGTTCTATGAGTGAACTTCAGTTTTGCAGACATGCTTCATAGAGCCCCAAATGTCATGCTTGTGGGAGAGAAGATTCCACAGAGTTTTTACCATGTATTTATATTAAGCACTTTTTTTGGCTGCTTCACCTATGGTTTGTTTGCTTTCCTCTAATTTTTCTGTTTAAATAATGTAGTCCTTTCAGCAAAGATGGGTCACCAAGCCCATCCAAAGTCCATAGAGGTACCCCTTGAGTTTTTCAGAAAGCTCAGGAGGGAAAAGATGTTTACAAAGTTGTCTAGTTCTGTCTCTCTGCTTTCCAGGGACACTTGATGTCCAGAATAGCATATTTCTATTTCATTGAGCTACTGTGGAGTAGGAACTCCAGATAGAAAGTTTCCCAGGAACCCCATCAGGCTGATTTCAAGTTAATAAAAATTCAGCTGGAAATTATGACAACATTTGGCTAAATTGCTGAATATTTTGTAGCAGTCTGGGGAAAAAAGGGGCACCAATCACTGGTAATCTCAAAAAGTCAGAAAAAGAAAGATTGTGTCTTAATATTGAAACAAAACTTTTGATTGAACCTAAGAAAATGTTTTGGGACTATTTCAGTTATTAAAGCTAAATCAGTGAAAAATTTGAAATAAAATGCCATTTGAGAGTGGAGGAACCAATCATTTGCCTTCAAAGCTGAAAATAAAACTTTCAGATTTGGAGGAAAAGGGAGGATGTTTCGCTCTTCCTCAAATGAACAGATTTTCTTCAAACTGATATGTCGTTCCATCATAACTGAATTTAAAATATTTTGCTGGCCAAACTTTTATGTGAAAAATAATCTACCTTCATGAAATATCTTTTCAGGCTGAAGAGGATTACATGATGATATTTATTTCCTGACCTACTAAACTGCAGTCTCAGTATCTCACAATATAAGGACTTACTAGGGAATGGAGGACAGACTATAGACATGTCTGTGTTTTTCTTATGTGCTGCCTCTAATTTTGGTGGAAAAAAAGGAAAATACTGCTTTTAGGTTTACATACTATTTTCTGCCTTTGGTGAAATGAGGCAAAGTTTTCTATAACCACATTAATATAGGCCTTATAAAAGAAATGTAAGTTCAATGATAAGGCTAGAGTTACAAATCAAACACAATAATCATCAAATTGTCATCACTTCAGGACACATCATACCCTTCATCTGCATGCTTTGTAATTGAATAGAGCTGCCCACATACTCTGAGGGCAGAATATGGCTGTGAATACTGAAATAATTGCATATGTGTTCTCTGGAGATTTATGGACAATTCAAGAATTTACTTTCCTGTAGTGAAAGTAGTTCCTCTGCTAGTTTGGCTCAGTCCTTTGGGTCTAACACCAAACAGGACACCATCACTGAACTTGATTATTCAGGAAGGTACCTACTTGCTCCCGGTTATTCACCAACTATACCAGTGCCCATGGAATACATTAAGCAGGCTATCTGCAATATCTTGAGACTGCTGTTTTCCTGTCCCTGTACAGCTAGAGAGCAAAAATAGGCTTCCCAAGAAAACTGAGTGGATGGAGCTGCTTGGAAAAGTGCAGCATGAACATAAACTACTGTGAGAAATAATGACGATGTAGCCAGCTGTAACACGTAATGACACAGTATGGTTTCCAGAGGCTGGGCAAAAATTCTTCAAGTAACAATCATGGGCATTAAAACTGAGGAAGTGAACATGAGCGCTCACTCTGCATATTAATTTCATGTGAAGGAATGCAATCAAGATGGATAGTGACACTATATGGGAATTATTCTCATTGCTAGGCAGGTTGGAAGAAACACTTCTAGTTCATCTAACCTTCTTTTGGTCTAGGTAAATCAGTTAAAGCCACACAATTAATCTGTATTTTGGATGGCCTAAAACATTAGGTTTTTTCAGTATCAAGGCTCTGCCCTGAAACTGTGGACAGAGAAATCAAAAAGTGTTTTTTAAACCATCAAGACTAATCTCGGTCTGAGGTACTATACAAATATTAGGTCATCAGTACTATCTGTAGTGCTTTGAAATTTTAGATTCTAGTTTAATTTCCAAGCAATTAACATTTTAAAAATATACATTTTATCATGTATGGTGAAATCAGCAACCTGAATATTTGGAGTGAAGGAGAATCACAGAGCAGCAATATAGCATTTCACTTACAGCTGTTCTTGAATTTCATCTTGATCTAAAGGGGAGGGAATCTTGCTTCCACCAACATCTAAAAGATTTTCAGCTTAACATTTCTGCTAATATAATTTCCAAACCAACAATAATACTTTGGTGATGTAAGCAGTTGTTTATCCAAATTAATTTCAAGTTTGGATCAGATTATTTTCAAGCTGAATGGAAATAAAATATTTAAAGGAAAAATGTTCACAGCACTAATTAATGCTGTGTTATCTTTGGCAGGTTGACCTCTCTGGCTAAGATTTCTTGTGGTATTGATCAAGACTTTGTTTGCACAGTGGCAAGTCCAGTACAAGGAATAGCTTTAACCAAGAAAAGAGTTGACATTTGGCAGGATTACACTTGCAGTAAGATTTTATTCTGAATTACATCCTTATGGTTAATTGATATAATAGAGACACTTTAAAGAAATATAAAAGGTACAGTCTTCGTTGACATTAAAAGACACATAGATTTAGCCAAGGTTTTAATTAGTCAAATTTTTGTAGCTCATGCTTTAGCTGCAACAGTGACAATGTAAACATTCCAGACAAGGTTATGTAGGCTATGTACATCTGAGTCATTGATATGTTCTTATTTAATCAGATTGACATTAACTAGGTTGTAAACAATTGCAAATATGCTGTAGTGGGGAATAAAAAGGCATTAATTTTGAGTCTTCTGCCCTGTCACTTTATAATTTCATACTCACAGAAGAAAGCTCTTGCCCCAAAATCTTGGTTAGAACTATTTTCACACGTGTGTTAGGTGAGACACAAAGTCTGTGTGGCTACTCTTCTTGTTGCATACGTTACGAGGAAGAATTTCTTCTTAAATATGTTTCCCCTTCGCTTTGCAGAGAATGATATCCTAAGTTCCCCGTATAGCCTCTTTGTTCTAGCAAGTTTATTTTAACGGTATGGATGAACTAACCTGGAAAAAAATTATATTGGTTGAGTGTCAAGTGTATTTTGAACTTGTCTTTTCTTGTGATTTTCAAAGTGAAACTGTAATAATAGTTTCTAATAATCAAGCTTCTTACTAGTAGCATTGTGCATGGTGTGTCATCTGTATCCACTACAGGTACCTAACTGCTTGCTATATAAAAGGAAATTAAGACATTAATCTCATAGAAACTTTGGTAGCAATAAGGATATGCTTTAGTTTTGGATTATTGCTACATATCTAATCATGAAGACAACTTTATTCTTCGATTAATGCAAGAGTAAAACGTGTTTGCATTTTGTCTTCTCAGTCCCAAGAAAGTGACACATTACTGATGGTGTGGAAGACTCCAGCAGAACTTACCCTTAGTGATGTAATTGAGATAAAAATCAGTCACATTATTTACATTGGAGAGGGAACAGGTTGCCCTTTTTTCTCACTTTCTACTACAAATTGATTCAGTGCTTCAAAATTAATGTAGTTCTTTGTGATTATTTTTCATGGTTTGAGCAATTTGGCATTTCACTTTGCTGAAATAAGGCAGTCTTGAAAAACAAAGAATCTGACACAGTAATGACAGTGAATCAACAGAAGAGGAAACTGCTGTGCTTGCTCTTTTCCTTACTTGCTAATCTCTATTTTCTAAACTGAGAAAAGGTTACAAAGTGTATAATAACTGCTTTTACCTACGCACTGCTGTTGTGCATATAGTTTGCAATGTTGTGGGAGTATGAGCACCATTCTGATGCATGATTTCATAATTTATCTTTAAAGACCATAAAAATATTTTCCTTAGGTCTGTGTTAAAGCATTATACAGCATTAAAAAAAAAAAAAGAAACAAAGTAATGTAACAGCGCACTGTATTTGAAACTAACTTGATGTGCTGGCTAAGGGGATTTAAAGTATGATTTTCATTCTCACTTTGTAAACTTAGAAGGAGTTTAACTATGGTCACTGGAAAGAAAATCTTAGCAAAAAACCAAAACAAGTTCATTAGTTTATCTGAAGCAAGCTTAAGAGAAATCCTGAAACAATATTACGGATTCATGGAAATGTAAAAAAAAAAATTATAGAATCAATATGAGGCGGCTGTGTGATCTGTATGACCACTGTTGTCAAAATATTGGAATTAGGAGTCCTGAGTCAGGTGCCTCTCAGAAGAGGCCAGTGTGTTTTCCTACACGGGAAACATGCCATAAACACACGTTCATACTCAATCAAATGTATGTCAACTTGACTTTCAAAGGGACATGTTACCTGTTCCTGCAGAGGTGTGATGTGTTTGAAAACAGTGAGACACAATGTAGGGGGCTCCAACCGGATCATGTATTAACTGTATAATTTCACTTGCACCACTGGTAAAATGATGCAAGCTCCTGTCTAACCTACCTGCCACAATGCTCAGAAGGGCAAAAAGAAGCAGATATGTTCTAGGTCCTTTCTAGAAAAGCCTTAACATCCCTTGATATTACAGTAGAAAGATTAGATAGTCTGCACTCAGACGCATTTCAATAACCTCCAATTGACATATTCTGGTTTTCAGAATACACTGAGCTTTTGGCTGCTCATTATATCCTACAACTCGCATATTACATTCATAAACCTACTCTGTGCTCTGTCAGTCTCTGCTGGTTTGATATATACAATTTATTATGTCATTTCGTATGTATAAAACAGGGAGACATGGACTACTTCTTTGTCAGAGGGAAATAAAAAGTCTAGTTTTCCTGTTTCATTAAAATGCTCAGAGCTGACTTTTCCAGGAGGATTTTCTAGATCTGTAAAGTCCCATAAAAAACATGGAAGTACTTTTAACTTTTAAGACTGCTGTAATCATCCAAAATCTTTATCAAAGACATGCATGCATCTAAAACATTCCATTGAGTGCTTCATTGGTAAATGAAGACTAGTTTGCTAAGTGCTTTAGAGTTGTTACGATCACATGGAAAAATTGCTAACAACATGACGCTTTGCCATTGACGAGTCCTGCAGACAGCTCTGGGGAAAAGAATTTTATTTACTCTGCTGAAGTACTTTTGTGAAATATCTGATCACTCTATCAAGAAAAAAATATTGCAGGGGTGTTAAGCAGTGGGAAAATATATGGCCAAATACACATTTAAAGAGCTGCAAATAAGAGGGGGGAGAGTGGAGCAGTGAGGCACGAAAGAAATCAGTCAGAAATGTGTGCTTTACGTTTTCCTTTCCTCATCACTTCTAAAAAAAAAAAAACAAACAAAACTTGAAAAGTAGAAATAAAGCGTTTTTATACTGTAAGTGCTGAACATCTACAGAAAATTCACCTCCATAACTATAAATTTGGAAGATGGGATTTTCAAATGTACTTCATACTGTTACACAAGTTCCAAAAGTATACCTATAGACTCGCCAATGAAAATAGAGCCAGTCGCTATCAAGTATCCTTTAGAAAGCTTTGGAGAAGTAAAAAAATAAAGTAAAAAAAAAAAAAAAGTCTATTTACCCATTACAAGTTTATTTAAAATGACACAATTTTTTTCTGTTTAATTTTAGATGGTGCAATTTTTTTTATCTGGTGGGGCTGTAATATGAATATTCAAGACTCCACCTGCTTCTATCAGACACATGCTTATTTTAGTTTTAAAAAGCCTGTACAGGGTGCAATTGCATTATGTAATTCTAAGAGAGGGTTAAAGTTTTCATCCCCCTTTTTTATTATTCTGATTAACTAATATTCTGGCAGATATGTTAATTTCAACATTTCTATATAATTAATCACCTTTTGTTTAATTGTAATATGTTCCAGTGGAAGCACACATTACTTTGGACACTTCAGACCTTTAGATTACCAGTACTTAGGTATAATTTTCCACATACACTGTCATTTTTCTTTTTCTCATTCAATCCCTAATAAAAGGTCATTGCTGATCAATAAAACTCAGCTAAGCTCACTTTTAGCACCAAATTAAGTGATCAGAATTCAAAACTATTCTGCTCCCAGACAGAATGAGCCTTTTTGAAAACCTGAACCTGATTTATGTGCTCAAGCATGGAGACTTGAAACTGACTCTAAAGTTCTAATAGTGAATTGTTCTTTGGCCTCTGTATTTTGTCAAAAAACATACTGAAATACAGGATGACCGTGTGAATCAAGGGTTCATTGAATCTTAGATAGTCCAGCTATATTGGATCATCTCTGTGGTGTTATTAAACACATATAAAATATGAATATGGCCTGTCATGTTGATGAACTTTCAGCGAACTCAAATAGTATTATATCCTTTTTTCTTGTTCTCACAATACATTTAGTGTAATTTAAGATTATTGCAGTAGCCATCTAAGCTGCTTAGGACCATTTAAGAACCATATGTCTACTGAGCAGAGGCTTCCATGTTAGATATGTACTTCTGGACTTCATGACTATCCCAATCCTAATTTTTTATAAAGCCCGTTTACTGGGGTCTATGTAGCCCCTGCTTTGGTCCTCACCCAGGGAATGAGAGCTAAAAATAGCTTTTCATGCTTTCAGTCCTAGCCTCCTAGTTTAAATCATCATTCAGAGAACTGAATAAGATTTGTTAAAAAATAGAGGAACTTCTGTACCTATATTCCAGTATTTTTTAGGCAGCTTCAGTGATTCTGAGCTCTAATAATCAGTTTCACAGCAGTTAGCCTTTATTTTGTTAAGGATTAATATTTCCAAGTTGTAAACATGCTCAGCCAAAGTATTTTTCTTACCCAGAAACTGTCCATCTTTTACAGCTATTTTGGGCTTTGGGGAGCTCACAAATGGAATTGAATGTGATCTATTATGAAACATGCTGTTAAAAATAAAATGTTAGAAATAGCACGTTTCTATCTAGCAGGGAATGATTGATTATTGCAGCATAGAAAAATCAGGATGTTAGCAGAATAACAGTAAAGAACCACATTAGAGTTACTGCATATAAAACCAGAATCTTTTGTTGCTTAAAAGGATGTAGATTTTCCAGAACTGAGGTGACTGCCTAAAAATACAGAAATGGTGGTATTTATGGCATATCAGATTAATTTGTCTTTTTTAAGATATATTGACAGGAGTCACTGTATTTAAGTGCCAAATAAGTATGATGAAAAATATCTATCTGTTATTTTTCAACTGTTGTTGTGAAATCTTTTGTCTTCCTAGAAATGTCTGATGGAAAAATGTTCAGAAAATGATTTTTTAAAGCCAGCTTTCTTAACCTGGTATTATACTAAACCCTTCTGTCTTCCTTTCTTCAACATGAAAGAAAAGAGACAGTGCTTATAATGAGACAGTACATTTAACTTTAGCTGGTTTAGTTAATACCTACCTTTGCATTTGTGGGGTTGATTATGCTCTTGATTCCAACTTGTTTGTTCTAACTCTATTCTTGACATCGCAACCATATCCCTGGGGCAAAAATCAATTTAATACTGGAGCACACACCCATTAGATCTTAGTACCACTGAAAGCTGAGTTAGGGTATCCTGCTCTGCTGCTCTTGTAGTGGTGTTATGAAGAACTAGAAAAATGTAAACAAGGTTCATCACAAGACCTCATCATATACCATCAGACTTGAAAGCATGTTACAATTTCTGCCATAAGGCTATCCTGTCTTGGCGATGAAACTTCATTGCCCAGTGAAACATACTATTTTTAAATATACATCTCATAAATATCTGTGGAGTGTTTGAAAGAACAATAACATAAAAGCTGGAGAAGCTAACCCCCCTGATTTTTACAGTATCTCTGTCTTTTCTATAACAAGCGCATGAACTGGGAGTGTAGCTTTACCACTAGAACAGATGATCATAATCTATTGATCTCAGTCAAGTTTTTCCTCCAAAGTCACAGGTGAATTTGACCCTGTATTCACTATGTGGCATTGTGCAGCCAAGCAAATAATCACAAGATGCTCATGAAATAGCCATGTTGAGGTTTTGCTGGAAAACTTTCAGAATTTTTTTTTTTAATGGAAGTTGTTGTATTTGTATGGATATTTATTCAATTCACTAGCGCAGAAGGTGATGGTCATGGGGAAAGTTCCACACTCATCAGCAGTATGGAATTAACCTGATATCTGATTTTCTGAACTGAAATTCTCCTTCACATTCATGCATTTATAGGCACATTTCAAGGGTGACACTTCTTTCCACAGTCTCTCATAGGCTTTGTGATATATTGTACTTTTTGAAACTGAAAAGTAAGCACATGAACCTATACAGCTTCACCCTCTTTGTTCAGGGATTTATGAAACAATTTGAGTCTGAAATGCTGAAGATTCTGCTGTTGCTATTTCTAAAATCAAAACTACGCCATGTTAGAAGCATATCATCTTGTGACCTGTTTCTCTAAGCAAGCACATGAATGATAAAGGAAAAAGTAAATGAGAACTTCAGAAGTCTGATGCTTTCAAAAAATGTGGAAGCTCTTCACTAATACATTATCTATCCTGAGGAATAATTATTATTATCATTATAAGGACAATGATTTCACCAAAGCCTTTCTTTCACAGTGTGTTTTTACCACATCTACATCTTCTGAATCCTTTTTCCCAGTTTGTTTGTCCCATTTTTTGGCATTCCATCCTCAATAGAATATAGCAACAGTGAAAAGAGCTGAACAGAATCTACAGATGTAAAACTTCTATTGAGAAAAAATTTTAATTGAATTAGAAATTTTCTTCAAGTAGGATGAAGTAAGTTTTGTTAAATTAACCATTAGAAAGTTTCTCATTTCAATATTTTCTAAACTAAATGTTACATCTAATATTCCAGAATTACTTTTCATCTCAAACTTTTAATGAATTATAGTAAAGAATATGTAAATCAAAAGCTTGAGGTTAAACTGAAGCAGTTTAAATGTAGCTAAAATGTTTCCACTAATTTCCACTGATTTACGACTTGCAGCTTTTGTGAATATTTTGACTTTTTGTCCCAATTTATAGTGGAAAGAAGTTTTCTAATTTTAAAAGTGTTCTCAAATTGGGAAAATTATTTCCCACCTGGTTCTAATAATAGCATGTTTGTGTGGGCTGTGCTTTCAAACCTACTGTATCTGAGTGCTTTGCCAACAGTTAAATCAGGGTAACCTACCTCAAGTTCTTAAAATGCCTGGGTCTTGTATAAGTGCACCAGAAAACTATATGAATAGAATAAACTCACAGTCAGTGAATTGTTCCCCATCAGCCAGAGAGGACTGAAGGTTACTTTGCCCCTTAGACTGAGTTGGATATTTTCTAAAATGACTGTTAAAGTAGACCCCTAGCCTAGCCCCTCCCTGAAGATTTTGGAATTGCCTGCACCCAGTGGGGAGCACAGAATGTTTTCAGAAGGAAGATGGTGACGTCACTGGCAAATTGAAGAGGTAGCTGGTTGCTGAGCATTTTTAATCAAGGTTGTATCGTTGAGACACAATGGGGCTCTTACATTACAGTAGCTATTCCTGGTTTTGTGGCTGTAGTTGTGGGAACTGAGCGGTTAAAAAAGGGGATGCATGAAACAGAGAATGCTCTTGTGCCTCCAACTCTGGAAAGTGTCAGTCCAGTCCAGATCCACTGTCACTATCTGCTCCAGAAGGTCAGAAAAGATTGAGTTATGGCAGAATTAAGGAATAAAAGAATTTGGTTAGGGAACTTAAAAAATTAAACACAAACTCTGGCTCCTTTGGTTGTTGGTGTCTACTTGTGTATCTGTGTGAGAGCGAAAACAAACCTTTCCAGCTTCTCTTTTTAAGCTAACAAAATCTGTTTCCTTGTATCTGAAGTATTTAAACATAAAAAAGAAAACTGTTGCTCTCAATTTTTTTTGTAACATTTTAAAACCTGTTTCTTTTTTGACTCTGTCAAAGACTTTGGGGGAAAAAATAAATTAAACTCTTGCTCATCTAAGCAGGTTTCATTTTTTATGGGTTGTATATATTCAAACAAATCTGTTCCTCTCTTTCAGCATGGTGGGTTTTCTTGTCAAAATGCTCAAAGATCTGTTGCTCTCTTTAAGCTCACTGAGAAAATTACTTAAAAGATTTAAAACTCTGTGTGATTGTCTATTAGTACCTACATTTTTTCTAAGGTACATGAATCTTATAATTTGGGGTCCAAGGTATTACAATTCCCTTATCAGACAAAATCACTGTAAGAAAATTCTTAGAAAAATCTCATCATAATATATGCATCTCTGATCATCACACGTGCACATTCAGAGTTTGAACAAAAATCATTTTTAAAGTACAAATGACTCAGTGCATTTGTGCAATAGTAATCCAGTGCAGTAACATTAATCTAGAACTTGCTTTTAAGTGTCATGAAGCGATTTTTAACAGGATTTTGGGCTTCTGTTTGTCAGCAGAATCATCTTAATAATATATATTTCATAAATACATTAAAGCATCTATAAAAAGATTAATTCTGCTGGCTAGTGCACATGGTAATTTTTGCAGGCTCAGAATTCCTCTCTTTGTAAAGAATAAAGTATTCCAGTTGAATTTATCTGAAAAATCTTGTACTGGGAGAAGAAACTTGCAGATAATTGGGCAATAGAACAAACCCAAGTATATTCATATGAGACCCATGTGAAAGACTGGTTGTCAAACACACACTTTCTGTGACAGCTCTTTTTTTTTTTTTTTTTTTTTTTTTTTTTTTTTCCCCTGTATTTGTTTCTAATTTCTGTTCTAAAATGTGCTGGGTACCTGACTTTCTTGCATGTATGTGTGGTGCGCCAGGGAAACCTAGACTGGATCACTAAAAAAATGTTCTTTCAGAATATGCTTGGCGAGGATTGTCTCACTTAGCTAAGGATGCTTAGGTCTCAGAACAAATTATACAAGAATCTTTGACTACCAGACTGGACGAGCCTCTCTCCCATTTCTTACTGAGACAGAGGCAAAGATAGGCTCCAGGAGGGGTGAAGATCACAGTGTACAAGCTAGTTCCGTCTCACTGATCACCATGCCTGCTACCTGGAGCAGGGTTTTAATGTTATGAAGAACGTTGATATCAAATGAAAAGTGGACTCGAGAAAAATGATTTAAGAAGCCACATTTAAATGCCAGTCATGCTAAAGTCTGTGACAGTTTTGAAAGCGCTATACTCTAGAAGTTGTATAATAGGAGACCTAGCCATGGACCAGGGCCTCACTGCCCTGGACATCTCTTCAAGAATGGATTTCATTCTTAATATTGCACTAGCCAGTTGTCAAACATTTTTTACAAAAACTAATGAAGGGATTTGGTTATTCCTTTAGTCCTATTATGAAGTTTCATTTGTTAATGAGCAAGTAATTATGGCAAAATCCCAAGATAGCAGAACTTCAAATATATGTAGAATCCGATATGCACTTCTTAGGGTTCCTCAGTGAATCTGAATTTTTAGCATTCTGCATAACTGGTGAGTAATGCATACTATGAGAAATATACCATATTCTTTTAAAAATCTAACTAAACTTTTATACTGCCTCTTTTTCTTGCCACAGCTGTGTCCCTGTCTGCCCAGCATTGAGTAGGAATTTTGCTCATTTTGTGGTTGTGTCATATTTTATTGAATTCAACTTGTTTGTGGAAGGTGATAATTTTTGATCTGTTATACCCTGACATGACAGTGACTTACTGCAAACCATGAAAAGCCCAGAGATTTCCCCTGAAATTAGTTAAGACACATTGCTGACAATCATACCCTATGAGATTAAAATTACTTAGGTTACTTACCCTTATAAGCAGTGCTAAGATCCTGCTAGGCTTGGGCTTCATGTTGGTAAATGTTAGTGCTGGAAGTCCAATCACCATCATTCCATTGGAATGGAGTCAGTCTCCATTTTCAAGGTCTCATAACCAATAAATTAGCACTGGATTTGCAAAAGTTTATTGCTCTGTGTGCCATGTTCTATCAAATTCCAGCTGTTTATATTTCTACTAGGAGAAAAAATGTTTTGAAAAACTTACCCTATTTGTCTGTATGCCTATATATTAGACCAGCAAATGCTAGATAAATAATTTTGTTTGTCCCTGGTTTCCGTATGTTATACATAAAAGCACAGTCTGAGGGTATTTAAGAGCTTGTCTAGTCCAGCTCCCTGCTGAGGGCAGGATCAGCTGTATCAAATCATTCCTGACAATTGTTTGTATAACCTGTTTGTGAGCTTCTCCAGTGCTGAGGGATTTAGTCTCCCAAGGAGTTTCTTTCCCAGGGTAATCTCTCACAAAATGTATTGCTAGACTTTTTTTTTTTTAAATATCTAGTCTAGTTCTTCCTTACTATTGTTGAAGTCTATTATATATTCTGCTATTCCATGTTATACTATTTCTAGTCTACACAGAGAATAGTTTATTACATTTCTTTTTGTAACAGCCTTTTATACATTTGAAGACTGAGATAATTGATTATGAGTCAGTGAGGAGAAGAATCAGCTCTCCTTTTCTTTCTTAAGGAGGGCATCAATTTGCGAATTTAATGGTTTAATTCCAGTGTTTGTTTTCCTTGCTGCATTCATTTTTCCCTCTACTGAAGCTTCACCACTGACAATTGCCCAATGTCCTGTAGCCTAGTCCAAATCTAGTGAACACTGAAAGAGCTTAAGGAAACACCAGGCTTACTCATCTGTAGGCATATGTCCTGGGGTCTGTCCTGCTCCACAGAAAGGTTTTCTGCTTGGCACATAGTCCCACTATGACAAGCATGCTTTGCCGCATGCAGATATCACACACCAGAAGAACAGCTGATATCATCAGAGATGCTGAAATGTGAAGTCTGACTTTTAAATCAATCCCATTTGTGTTGAGTGTGTTTTCTTAGCATTCTAATTTTGTCACATCATGAATACTCCAGCTGGAAGCAATGTCTGACAGTTGATTTGAGGAAATCTTGTTTTATTTTTAACTCAGAACAGAATAATTGTAGTCCTGCTCAGCCAAGGTTCTCATAAAAATTTTAAGGACAATATTTATGGAGGATTTTAAGGCTTAAATAGTTCTGAATGTCAAGATTGTGTTGTGGTGTTTCCTAGGAATGTTACAATTCCTATGAGTGTTACAAACTTTTGCTGTGGTGTCTACCTGTGTTGCATAATCTACTCTGCAATTTAAAAATCAACAAACAAGTTGTATAAAAATGCTTTCAAATTTTGAAAATTGTCATGACTTATTTTTTCATCAGTCCTGCAAATGTTCAGCTGTGGAAAGACAGAGACAGACTGTGGTACATCTATGTGTGAGTCTGTGCTTCTGAGTACAGACAACGGTCATTGGTAAGAAATCTTCAGATCAAAAGAAAATTCTGAAGTTTGTCTCAGAAGCTCTCAAAGCACCAAACATTAGTCTTTGACTCAGATTATTGGAATAACGTTACATACTATTTGCCCAGAACTGCTTTAAAAAGAACAGTTCTCTGACTATGCATCACCAACAGAGAATCTGATTTTACTGCCATTTAGGACAGCATGGATAAGGAAAAATGAATCCCTAAATTAAATTACTTAACCATTAATAATAATCTTTCAGGAAATATGCAAGGCAGAGCTCTAGCACAATATGATGATATTATCTGAAAGTAATGATTTTTAATACATACAGTGGGTTACTCTCAGCAGTGCAGAGAATGAAACTGCAGGGCTTATATCTCCAGAATAACTTGACACAAAACAATTCATGTGGCATGCCTGACAGGGTCAGTGTATATGGAGAAATTAGACTGCAATCAACCACTGTTTCTACTTTTCTACTTTGAGGCAATTCCATCTTTTGAAGTTGATCTCAAACAGCAGTCTGGACCGCTTTATAAATGTCTTCAAACTCAACAAATTATCTACTTTTCATATATATTTCTCACCTATTTGACTAGAGCTGATGACAATGTGTTTCCATTCATTGTGGCTCATCAAGAAAAGGTATTTTCATCTATGGTATCTCATTCTTCAGGCCACCATACAAGAATCACTTGACTTGTAATGGTGAAAGTAAAAATATTAACGTTGTAGTCAGGTAAATTATGCTGGTGTAAACACAGCAAATGAATGGAGAATCAGTTCTGGATCAATATTCTCTTGTAACTACTAGAATTTCTGCACCATAAGTCTGGGACAGTTTCTGAGCTTGGGAACATTCTAGTCTGCACTTTGTTTTGTAGCTTAGACCACTACCATATTAGCAGGAAAGTTTTACTATTCCTGAGCAAGTACCCTGTTAGCATACCGCAGCCTTGGCTATAACTTCTGCCACTTCCGAAAGAAAAAACATGATCCCATCTTGAAGACTCTCCCTCACTTTATCTTTCCACTTAGCTTTTCATGCAACATTGTTGTGGTTCTTTAAACAAGTGGGGGCACAATTATGGAGGGACTAGAGTAAAAGAGCTCTTAAAAAGCCATAAATTCACAGAGCTTGATGGAATCAAACTGTTCATTGTGGTATAAACTGTAAGAAAAAATGTGGCTCAAGGAAAGTATGTTGTGCTGTTCCAGCATACTATCAGACTGTGACTTTTACAAAAAAAGTTTAACATAAAAAGTAAAATAAGATAGAATCTTAATAACTTTAATTTCTTTCTCCTTACTCTGTGTAGTTAAGTTTTCATAATACTCATGAAGAAGTCTTATTTACGGCTTAGAGAGGGAGGACTGAAAGACAGAAGGTGCCGTACAGAGCACTCTAATTGCAAGCGGTTCCACCTCTGGCCTGTCTTGAAAGCTTCACAAAGATCAGCACAGATCTCTTTCCAGCTGTCACATGAAAACCCTATTGAAAGCTACTAACAGTCTTTATTTCAGTTGATCATCTGTTTTATCTAACTTAGAGCCAGTTGGTAAAAATACCTTTCAGTTAATGAAACATGGCAATTTCTAAAGTTCTTAATGAAACCTAGATAAACACTCTACTTCTTGTAGTAAAAGCATCATTAGGGAAGCTCCTTCCACATAGGGGCAGAACCCTGCTCCACGCTTTCTGCTGTGCTAGCCAGTCTCATTTTCTTCTAGTTATATGTGACCTGCATTGTCACTACCTTCCTCTGCAGCTGTGTCATGCAGGGGCATAGATAAGACTTGCTTGCTTTCACATTTGTGATCTTTAAGCACATGTCTGGACAGAGGTTCCTTATGCTTGCCACCACATCTAGAATGTCCTCTAAGCTCTCATCTAGAACTCCTTGAAACATCTCATCTATACACCTCTAACAATAGTTGCAAGATATTCAATGTGGGCAAATGTAGGGGAGGGAGAGGTCATTCCTTTCACAGGAGGAAGAGAATCACATTCTGAAGTACCAAAGATGGGTTTGGGGCCAAGTTATAAGAAAAACAGAAACTAGATATAAATTTCAACATGATCATTTGCAATTTTGCATAAAAAGAATCACATTAATGCTCACAGAACTTAAATGAATCTATAAATCTGTAAGGATTTGCTGCTGTATCTAAATTAATGCAATTTCCTTAGACTAATGATGTAGTAATGGACTTCGGTTAGAAAATTATGATCTTGATGCTTATGTACATTAAAGATAGGCCAGAAATTAAACACTTGGAGGCAATAACAGAGTTGAGAGATTAATTATTGTACATGAATAAAAGTCATCAAGCTATAAACATATACACACACAAAGCAGAGGTATGAGAAAAACATGGAGAACAATTAGAGTAAAATAATCTGCGAAGAAAGGTTTTTTAGGTAAAAATACTGAGGTTCTAAAAAAGAGATTGAAGAAAACACCTAAAAGAAAACAATTCTAAAGACTTTTTAATATCTTCACCACTTTTCTTGTCTGTTCTCTTAATTTAGTCTCTATTCTGTGTGTTTCTAAAACCTGCCTTTAATTGCACTGTTACCTATTTCAGAATACATATTATGCGCTTGGATATAAGCATATTTTTTTTAAGTCTCTATTAGAAAATGGAATTGGAATGACTACTGGAAAAAATTTAACAGGGATATAGGGAAGTAAAGAAAACAATTTCCATCTTCTAGTAAAATTCACCATTCAGTGTTTGAAGAAAGTAATCATTTTTGTTATTCTCTACCATGGCATTTGTATAATTCTTAAAATTTCAAATATGTAAGAAGAGAACAAAATCCTGCTCTCAGTGACACCTAGTAAAGTAGGTATTTCTAGTTTGACAACTGGACCCATAAGTCAGATAACAATATTGTAGGTTACGATTTGGCTGAGGAGTGGAACATTTGCTGTAGCAAGAGATTACAATTAAGTTTCTCAAGAGGTCTTCACCCATCACCTACGGATGATGTTTAGCCTTCTTAACATTCAGGTCATGTGGCTGGAGTTAGGCAAAAAAAATATGGAAGCAGCGCTGCTTCATGAGAGCTCCCCAAAGCTCCCACTGCCTTTTGAATTCTGGTATAGGTGGGAGTATCCAGTCAAAGGTGCTTTGGAAGACAGACTTGTGTGCTTTACATAGTCACAGAACTGTTGAGTTTGGAAAAGACCTCATGAAGTCATTTAGCCCAAGCCCTCTGCTCAAGCAGGGTCAACTACAGCAGGTTGCCAAGGACAATGTCCAGGTACATTTTGAATATCTCCATGGATGGAAACTCTCTGGGAAATCTGTTCAACTATCCTCACAGCAAAAAAGTTTTTTTCTTCGGTTCAGATGGGATGTAAATGTGTTTAAATTTATGCCCATTGCCTCTTGTCCTGTCACTGGGCACCACTCTGAAGAGCCCGGGTAACTCTTCTTCACGATCTGCAATGGAGTATTTATACACAGCTGTAAGACACAACTGAGCCTTCTCTCTTCAAGGCTGAACAGTCAACTTTCTCCTTGTATGTCAGATGCTATAGTCCCTTAATCATTTTTGTGACTCTTTGCTGGACTCCAGTAAGCCCATATCTTCCTTGTATCGGGGAGCCCAGAACTGAACACAGCACTTCACATGAGTCTCACCGGTGCTGAGTGGAGGGCAAGGATCACCTGCCTCAACCTGTTAGCAGTCTTCTTCCTAATGCAGTTGGACTTTTTTTGCTGTGAGGATATGTTGTTGGCTCATGTTCAGCTCATTCTCCACTAAGACCCCAAGGTCCTTCACTGCAGAGCTGCTTTCAAGCTGGTCAGTCCCCAGCATGTACTGGTGCCTGGGGTTATTCCTCCCCAGATGCTTCATGGCATACTTTTACTGCTGTGAGTACAAGGGCAGAAACAGATCAGATGTTCCTGATAAAACTGGACAGAGGTTTTGACCAAAACATTTCTAACATTTATAGAATGTTGACAAAGACATAATGTCTTTCAATATAGCCTCCTACAGATCAGATGGAGCATTCTCTAAAAACCATTTTTGTTGAGTTTGGCGTGTATTCAAACTTTTGAAAAACTGATACAAAGGAAGGAGAACTATTCTTTTGCAAATCTGTTCGCCCTTTGCAAATTTCCCCAGTGTCTGTCACACTCGTGAGTCTGAGTACTTGCTGAATGGAGACCGATGCTGACTTACTACATAGCTGTTTTTAGAAATGCAGAAACAAGATTTTTTGAGATGACAATGACATTTACCACTTATGAAGAGTCCCCACTATAAAAAAAAAAAAAAAAAAAAAAGCAGATCTTATTTGCTGGTCTGCAAAATATTCCTTAGAGAGACCATGAGTAACTTGAAATGTTCCAACCCAGCTTTTTTTGACTGGGACTGCATCTGGCTGCATCTGGAGTGCTGTGTCCAGTTCTGGGCTCCCCAGTTCAAAAGAGACAGGGAACTACTGGAGAGGGCCCAGCAGAGGGCTGCGATTAGGGGGCTGGAGCACCTCCCTGATGAGGAAAGGCTGAGGGAGCTGGGCCTGTTCAGCCTGGATAAAAGTGAGAGGGGATCTTACCAATGTCTACAAATATCTGAATGGTAAGTGTCAGGAGGATGGGGCCAGGCTCCTTTCAGTAGTGCCCAGTGACAGGACAAGGGGCAATGGGCACAAACTGCAACACTAGAAGTTCCATCTGAATATGAGGAAGAACTTCTTTACTTTTAGTGTGACAGAGCACTGGGACAGACTGCCCAAAGAGGCAGTGAGGTCTCCTCTGGAGATATTCAAAACCCGCCTGAATGTGATTCTGTGCAACCTGCTCAACATGAACCCACTTTAGTAGGGGAGTTGGACTATATGATCTCCAGAGGTCCCACCTGATCCTGACCATTCTGTGATTCTATGATTCTGTGATTCTGTCACTGGTGAGGACTTTGACAGCTAACAAATGAGTACAGCTCTGTCAGAAAAAGACAGAAGAGCCAGGGCTAGGGCCAGGGTCCTAACCACAAGTCTGTACCACCTATATGCCTCAGAACTGGCTGCAGGGTGGATCTCTTTGGCACTGCATGAAACAAAGTGAGTACACAGAGATTAAGCATTTAGCAGTAGGACTGACATCAGCACGGCTACATGCATTCAGCTTGCTGTGAAAGAAAAAAATACACGTAGAAGCAGAGGCAGAGTAATTATTGACTTAGCTTTTTTATTTGAGAACAGGAAGAACATAGCGCACTAGCCTGATTCTGTGATGCCCTATTTGTTAGCTGGTGATAGGTAGACAGGTTGGGTGCGTGATTCACTTCACAGACTGGGAAAGACAGTCTTCAAATGCAAAATGAATTCTTAATGCTATGTCCTTTCTCACTGTTCTTCAACCTTGAACAATTATATGTGCTCAGCTCAGTTTCCCAGTTCTTATACTGAGCCTGGGATTTGCTCATTATTTGTATTTTTCTAATTAACATTGCAAATCCACAACATATCTAATAGCACATTGACTCTTTAGGATATGATTCCCTTTGGGAAACTTAGCAGGATGCTTTTGAGCATTCATATTATTTAAAAGTAGCAGTGTGTTGCCTAAGTTCATTTTTGCTGACTTATTCAGCAGCTTTGCTTTATCCTGCAGATGAGTACTTCCCCTTCTGTTTTACAAGTACACTGACATAGGAAACACAGACAACATGCCCTATGAACCCAGTCACAGTCTGACTGTGTCTCATTCAAGTCATGGAGTTCAGCTCCACGAGTTTAAGTTTTCTAATGATCTTAGCAACACTGAAGTAGGTAGTGTAGGAATGTAGTCAGGCGTCTTCTACACACGTCATACTGAGAGTGACTCCATACGTAGGGTACTGGATCTGAACCTGCAGGCGGTTCAACATCCAGGCAGACTCAGAAAGAACACTGCAGAGACCATAGAAAGGTGAAGCAATTAGAGCTGCTTCGGTCTTCCGTACGCTTTGGTGCAACCTGATAACAGCACATAGTACCAGGAATAAAACCAGGCTGAAGAAAATAACCTGAAAGAAAGAATGGAAGAGCTAAAAACTCCAAGAAACTCTTAATCTGGGAGATCAAATTTAAACCCTAAATATGGGAGACCAAATGAAAGAGATTCAGACAGCCCTGTCATTCTCCATTTGCAGACAGCGTACGGTTATTCAGACAGAAAAACTGAAGTTAGTCTGTAATAAAGTTTAATGAGGTTCATGTTTTTCAGTTAGTCTAGGCAGGGAAGATGACTGTGAACTTATACTATTATAAAAACACAGTCTGCATAAAAGAAGAATACACAAGGGACATATACCTCATTATCCTAATTTTCTGAGCATATAAAAATGAAAATGAGTGTACAAACACCGGTAAGATTTTGATTTGGGTCTGGAACTGAAGCGAGAAATTGGCAGATAACTGGGAGATTCTGACTTGAATCTTTATAATAAAACAGCAATTTCAAAATTTCAGTTTGAAATAAGCATATGGTAACAGTGTTATTAATATGAAAAAAAAAAGAACTAAAGGTAGTAGAATCTAGGAAGACCTTTAGAATCTGAAAGATACTGGAAGAGTAGATTAATGCATAAATAGGAAACAAGCAAAGGTAGTAACCGGTAAAAAAATAAATAAATGAGTAGAGCCATGGAAAGAAAACTTATTAGGGTAAACATATATCCAACTGTGATTATGTCAGGAGCATGCACCCACTTAGTCTTTCAGCAAGGTAAGTAAGTGGGGGCAGAGAAACCCGCTAAAAGAGTGACCCTGCTCCAAAGTACAG
Source organism: Falco cherrug (assembly GCF_023634085.1). Taxonomy (NCBI): domain Eukaryota; kingdom Metazoa; phylum Chordata; class Aves; order Falconiformes; family Falconidae; genus Falco; species Falco cherrug. Next base: position 24,105,912 of record NC_073704.1, on the reverse strand, counting down.
AAGCGCCTCATTCAGTGATATTGCATGATCTGTAACAAGTACTACACTGATATACTTCTTGAGTGAACAGAGGAATATGAAAGATGGTAACCGGAAAAAAGATGACAGATCCTTTAGGTACTGATGCAAAATAATTAAGCATGTCATAAAAATACTATTTTCTCCTGTTTCAAAGCAGAAATTTTGAAGGCTAAAGGGTGGTGTATATTTGAAATACCACCCTTTCCCTCACAGTCTGTTTTAACAGCAATACTGACAGATGTACAGTTTATTCAACAAGCAAAGCAAACATTTTGATTGTGGGCTTGACTGCACAAAGCAGTGATGTTGCCAGTATAAAAAGAATGCTGTGTTCTTTTTATATCTTCTATTTTCAAAACAACAAACAGTGCAAGTTTCCAGCCTTCGACTCTTCAACCTTACAATAATATTACCTTAAAAAAATAAAAGGGGTCTTTAATGACAGCAGGCTTAGACTGTAAACCTGTGTTCAGTACAGTATCATTAAAATATTTCTGGTTTATACTCCTCCTGTAATTTTAATCTTTCAAGGTATAAGATACATCATTTCATCAATGACTGGTCACATAATAGCTTAGCCAGAAGCAAAATCTGGTTGAATTAAAACAGTAGCTTGAAAATGGGAGTTCTGTATTGTAAAATGATGTAGGACAGAGCTCTTACCCTGAACAGTCAGTGTATACTAGCCATGCTAACAATAGTATTCCGAATGTGCATGATGATCAATAAACAGAAGTTTTCTACTGTATTTCATTTTGCTTTGCAAAAATAATATTTTATAGCATTACAAATTTATGTGTGTTACTGCTCTGTAGCAAGTTCTTTAGGTGAAGCTGAAAATGGCAAGTATTTCATTGTGTAAGCTATACTGATAGCAGGAAGGTAATTTGGTCTCTCCCTGGTAAGTTATTACAGCAATATAGGCAGTGATCTTGTAGTTACATTTCTGCAATCAGTGATTGGAGCTTCCTGTCACTGTAGTAGGTTTCTTGTGTGAGATTAGATCAATTACTTTAAATCAAGCCTTCCACAGTGTCCTGAAAGTGTCCAGACTGAAGTCAGGCTTCTTACAGGACTCTTCTCTCATTTTATGACCTGACAAGAGCTAGATTTTCAGAGCAGTTCAAAAGCTAGAGAGTCAGATTTTTATGAAGCAACACAACAAATGTTCGTGATTAAGTATGGTGCCAGTCCTTTTAAAAAATCAGGTCTTTAAAATAAGTATGTCCATATTCACCCTTTTGTCTCATTTCTCCACTTCTAAAATGGGGACAATATTGAATGTATCTGCATAGAATATGAAAGGTGTGACTATGAAGTGGTGTGACTTTGATGAAATACCTACGTTTTCTGGTTGTAGAAGACTATTTAAAAGCTATGTAGAGAATAAATTAAAAACAATACAGAAACCAAAATTTCTTTCTGCATATTTTTGTCCAGATATGTCCTTATTCCTACTTTCTCTTTACAGAAAATTTTTAGAGTGAACTGCCTTTGCTGCTTGTCTTTTCTCAGAGGCTGCAGCAAAAAGAGGTTTTTACTGACTTTTGACTGCATAGTCTCACATATTTTACAATACCAATACCAGGAATGAATCTTATATTGTTTACTCTTGATTGCATTATATACTGCAATATTGTTATTTTAGTCTTCCCAAGCAGCACATTTTCAGGAATATAAATTAGACATGTATCTTTCTTGCCCTAATTGCAAGCTCCTGGAATCTCTTTGTGAATGAGATACTGTAATCTAAGGCTGGTTTCAGAAAGCAAAATGTTAACAAGTATGAAACTCGTCATGTAGAACTTTTTCCTGTTTCCTTGTAAAATCTTCAAATGAGGTGAATATGATCATGCTTTCTTTCTGATTTATAGCAGAGAATAAATTCTCTCTAATTTAGAGAACATAAAGGTGTAGTGAAGGTTTTTACAATAAATCTTTCATGACAATTATAGCTCAGCATACCCCTGAAAGATATAAGCACATTTGTCCAGAGGACAGCCATTAACCAAATGTTTGCAGTTTATTTTCAAATAGAAATCTGCAGGTTAGTCACTTAGTAACAAAACATTAAAGCAGTCTACTTCTTTTAATTATTTGCTTGTTTTTAACTAAGCTTACAGATACATCCTGCCTGAATCTGCTTTCAGTGCTTCCCCTCTCTATATCTGTTAGTGATAAATAATGTCAGCTTATGTGGTCTATTGCAAGGCCGTTTATATCATTCTCTGAATTGGTGGGTATTTTTAGTCGTGTTTAAAATACTAAGGGCTGTTGGCTACTGCCAAGATAAGTAAGCAGAGAATACTGTCACTGTAGGGTTTGCTTTGTCTGTTGCTGCTTAGGAAACAGTCACAAGTCATGCACTGATTGACAGGGCTTCACTGCTACTCTTGACAACTATAAGGAGGGTTGTCATGTAGTTTAGATTACTTGCATAAAAAAGGACAAAAGAATGGAGATTTAAATCACTTTTGCACTAATCATAATGTTTGGGCTCTTCAGAAAAGCTCATATGTAAAGCTATGAAATCTTTTCTACACTTACTCAAAAACTAAACTACAGAACAGTGAACGGATAACTACTGTAGAAACAGTACTACCGATTTTAGAAAAGGGGATCAAAAATGGTATTAATAACAGCATAGCCATAAGCACTGGTTCCAAAAAATGGAAGAAATTATCCTGCCAATTTTTTTATTCCAGCTTCTAATTTAAAATCATACCTAACCTAGAGCAATTGAAGCTATTGCTTACTCAAGAGTTATGCCTGTATAGCATATTTCCCTTTGTCTTACAGGGAAGACACTGTTTAGTGCTCAAAAATAAAACATAACAGCAGCTTTCTTGGCCATGAGACCTATCCACTCCCCAGACTGGCAGCACAAGCTTGCCAGAGGCATATGCTGCTCATTTTTGGAGTATTAGAACAGCATATCCCATACTGTCTTCAGTGTTTCCCCATGGAGCCCAGTTCTGCCCAATAGAGATCCTGCAGAAGAAGAAAGTTTCCCTAGTGTCCATGGAGGAATATAATCTAAAAGGAGTGGTGTGCAGGTGATGTTTCAAGTGATCTGAAGGCTGTCAATACAGTTTGTTATAACAGGAGGCAGATTGTATACCAGCAAACACCACAATAAAATGGATGCAGAGCTTAAATTTCAAGCTCATAGATTGGAAGGAAACTGTAAAAATTGATTCTTGTTCTAGTTTCATAAGAGGTGATTGAAAAAGTGAGCTGTAACCTGGTAATTCTCTGTGATGCACAGAATTGCTGTATTGGAATGATAAACCGTGAATGAATGAAAACTCAGCAAAGTCATGCCTATTTTACTTTGATAGACCAACAGCCCTTAGAAATGACTAAGTAGTTTGGTCACAAAACCGATTCATTCACACCCCACTAACAATTCCCTAATCTTGGCATGCTGATAAAGCCTTTTCTTATGAGTACCTTGAAGGCGACTGTTCTGACAAGCCTTATTCCACACTGAGAATGTATGGAAACTACATGGAAGCAGTTGGCTTCTACATCATCCTACTGTCAAAGATACATAAAATGCCAGGCTGCAACTAGCTAACTTCAAATCAGTTAGCTAGTTACTGCTCATTAGTGAAGCATGACTATATTCTTCAAAGTTAAAGAGATCTGAAAGCAAATGCCTTCTGATCTCAATAGCAAAAATGTATTGTAGTACAAAAATAGAACTAGAGACATGGGAAAACAGCATACTATAAATTACTGCCCTTTGAGGGTCGCAAGAATCACCTTTTTTTTCTTTTTTTTTTTTTTTCTTAAAACATGAACATCAAACCTTTCAATGATCTGTCTATCTGGTAAATTAATTTTCACTTCTAATTTTGGTCCATAAACTGACAGAAAAATGCAAAGCAGTTCTGTCAAGAAAAAATGTCTTTATAGTTCATTTTCTTAGTGAAATCAGAAGTATCAGGATTTTCCTAGAATATTCCATCTCATGAGATTCTCCATCCAGCCTTGAGTACTTAACAAACTTCGATACTTGTAGTGACTTTTAGGTTACTAAGTTAGGTGGGTTACTTACTAAGTAAGTTTAGGATCTAAACTGAACACTATTACATTAGTAATAAGCACTCTACTTATAGGTTTTATGTCTTCCTGTTAGGCAACTTCTTTTTAGACCTTATCTCCCACCTCCATGATTCCAGAAGTGGTGGGAACCAACAAGCTATGAGATCAGTAAGTTAACACATGATTAAAATATTTGGGTGCCATAAGAAATGACAGACTTTTACGTCAACAGAAGCTATTACACTGATCTTGTTAATGGTTCCATTTTGTACCAGGTTTTTCTACCTCATGTACTTAATCCTACCAAAGTACTTACTTGAGAGCATTTTTGTTACTTTCATAATTATGTCTTATACATGTCACAGACCAACCCTTGAAACAGAAGTAGTACAATGATTACAAAGGCTTCCTTGCAGAGAGTTTGCAGAATTTCTGATTCCTTTTTTGATACCTACTTAACATTTTCTCTGGTTGTCTATGGTAGTCATTTGTATGCTAGGTGTTTTTTTAAAAGATCTTTCTCAATTCTGTAATACTTGCTGGAGTCAAATCAAAAGATAGTGACTTCAGTGGACTTTGGACCAGTGACTCTTTGTCATTAAGAATAGGGAGATAAAAACTTTGGTTCAAGCTGGATTACCAAAATGCCTTTGAATCCTTAGCATAACGTGCTTTTGTTCTTGAAGCTGTATTTGCATGTGAGATGTTTATATTTATTAAATATTATTCTATGGATATGAGTGTTCTTTGGTTGGATGCAGTGTTTTAACTTAGATTCACATATGTGCATAGATATGACAAGAAAGGAAAAGACAATGGAATAAATACATTATTTTCCCATTGGTCACTATTCTTACTGTTGTCAGCACAGTAGCACACAAGCTGATTTTACACACCAGTCTCTGGTGCTCCAGTGGACCTGTAGCATGATTTGAAATGCCAGAAAAAATACTTGCTGTGGAGAACTAGATAATGTGCCTAGTCACTGTGTGAAAAGTGTGTATATTTAGGGGAAGAACTTGGAAGGACTAATTAAATAGGTGGTGATTCCGGGGAATTACCTCCACAGCCTCTCAGTGTTTGGTGGTACGTGATCAGAGAATGACAAAACCACAGAATTACAGGACACAAGGTTGGAAAGGAACACACAAGATCCTCTAGTCCAACTCCTCTGCTCGAGCAGGATCAGCAAGAGCAGGTTGCTCAGGACATTACCTAGTTGGATTTTGGTTTTGGATATCTCCAAACATGAAGGAAACCCCACAGTCCCTCTGGGCATCCCCCTCTGTGCTTCATTTCCATCCCAGTAGAAAAGTTCAGATGGGATGTAATGTGTTTCAATTTGTGTTTATTGCCTCTTGTCTTATCACTGGGCATCACTGAGAACAGTTTGGCTAGCTTGCTTTTACTCCACCCCTCAGGTATTTGATAAGATGCATGTTGATAAGATCTTTTATTCAGGCTAAGTGGTTTCAGATTTCTCAGCCTCTCCTGTATGTCAGATCCTTCAATCCTTAATCTTTGTGGCCCTTCTCTGGACAAGCTTCAGTATGCCTGTATCTTTCCTGCACTGAGGAGCCCAGAACTGTGCACAGTATTCCATGATGTCTAAAGGTTTCTGAAATTTTTAAAGAAAAGACAATAATTGTCCTTGTATCACGGTCTAATTAAATATATATATATATATATATGTAGTTATTCTATGCATTTTGTGTAGACTGACAAATTGAGATCAATAATTTTTACCGCTTTATTTGCTGCTTGATTCCTTTCCTAATTCTTTCCTGTCTCACATTCTTAGTGAGCCAACAGTAACTTCCAATTAGTAACTTCAGTAGTAAGGTGAATAAATCTCCATTTAAAAAGAGTGCAAGGAACCAAAAGGCTTAGTAAGTCCTAACAAGTGTACCTGGAACTGTGCCAGTAAATTTGGTTATCAGGACCACCTGGAAAGAGTCAGGCTTTTGTTTTAAAAGACCACAGAAGGGTAGCTGGTTTTTGGGCAGGGAATAGAAGTTTTGGTTGCAGAGGGAGAGTATGGTTAGTGGGACCCTCCTGCAAAGGACAGCGTGTAAGGGAGTGAGCTTTCATGTTCTTATGGAGTGTCAGCAAGTCTGGGAAAAACTCAGGCTGAAGATGAAAAGTCAGATCAGCAGGAGGTTAAATTCCTGTGAGTTAATAGCGTTTTCTTTGTATTCTTAACATTAGAAAAGTGGCAAGTGGTTTCAGGGAGAGGGCCCAGCAGATCATGACAGGTTTTAAGGGAAAATGGAATCTAAAATAGCAAAAAAGGTTTATATTTAAAATTAGGGTTCAACAATGTTTACAGTATTTTTATTTTTATTTTTTTTTAGCTTTGCTGTGGACAAAATCCTGAATGCTGTTTTTTAAGATAGCATCCACAAACCTTTATGGAAGATTGAATCCTAAGAAAAGACGGTTAACTGAAAAGGTGATAGATCTTTAGACTGGTGTTATCATTGCAGTAGTTATACAATGCCTAGTCATAAGGCAGCATTACATCTGCTGTGTTACATTTCTATAGTTACCTATTGTTAAACATATTTTACTGCAGTAGCCCATTTTATTGTCTAGAATTCAAGTGAAATGTGAGTTTTGTTTCAGTGAAGGTCTGAGATATGAAGTAAGATGCTATTACATATGTTGTCCCTGAGGAATTAAGCCATCTGCAGAAAAACCTCCACCAAGGTGACCTCCCAGTTCTCAGCTGAAGAAAAGCAAAAGATCCTACTTAATGCCATTAACTCACATTCTTCCTTTGTCTTTTCTATAGTGATTATAAATATTATGTAATAAGGATGTATAGTAAGTTCAGTGTGTGAAATATGCCTATGCCACAATGTTTAAAGAGGATTTTGATTGTTGTGATGGTGGCAATTCAAGGGAAATGAGCTCCAATTAGTCAGACAAATAAAACTAAGAAAAATAGTACTTGCTTTAGCACTGTGATAACTCTTAATGAATTCTTCATAATCAAAGAATGCTTGATTACCTGACCCCGTGAACACAGGGTTACACAATGGTCTCCTACATAACAAGTGTGTAATCAAACATCTGTATGTCATAAATTAAACAGACCTCCAGCTGGTCAGCCATCTACAGAGTTGTTGTTCTCATGGAACTGTCTGCCTGTTCATTGCTTCTCTTAAACTCTAACATTTGTGATGGCTTTTGTATGTCTACCTGTTAGTGTATGCTTTTTTTCTGTTTGTATACTCTTTTTTTTTTTTTTTGGTGACGATATGCGTTTTCTATCAAAGTATAACTGAAATTTTGAAATGAGGAGAGAGAGGAGGAGGAATTTGTGGCCAGATCTTCAGGATGGCTCTTGTGATCCACAGATACTAAATGCAGCTTATGTTTTGTGCAAGTATTACAACTGGATTTACAGACACATTTCTAGTTGGAAAGTTAATGAAATACTGCTGAATATTTGGACCTTGTTACATGACAATTACCTTTGCTACATTTTTATTCCTTGTGTATAAATCTAATTTCTTTGTATACTACCATGTTTCTGACATTGATAGAATATTGTAGGGCATACCATGTTTCTGACATTGATAGAATGTTGTAGGGCATGTTGCAGTATTTTCAGTTCTTGAAAAGATGTGAACAACTATTTTAGATACATGTAGCCTATATCACTGGTGATATAATCAAATTGGGTAGGACCCCCAAATAGCTATGCTCTGGAAGTCCTCAAAATCAATTTGAATGTTCATGAACTGGGAGTTAACACTGAAATTAATTTTACAGTTTGGCTCTGTTCTAGTACATAAAACATCACATCAAGATAGTAACTGCCTGGGATTCATGTTACCCTTGCTTGTGAGCAATATCCTTTGGAGTCTAAACAGATAGTCTGTGTACCTTTAAAACAGGTTATAAGAAAGATCCTACAGAGAAGCATTAGAGTTACAGGAAACAACTCTGCTTTCTCTAATACTTCCATGGCGGGGTGTGTGCATGTGTGTCTTGTCCTAATTTTCCCATACTTTGGAATTAAGTTCTCCCTAAGTCAGCAGTATTCCTATATGAGGCAGTTATTCAGAAATTCACACCATGTTAATTATCTTGCCTCTTCCGACAACTCTTCTTTCTGCACCTAGCATGCACATGGATTTTAAGAGTTTTCACTGTTTCAACTCCTGCTAATATGATTTTAATATTTACATGCGCTGTTGTAAGCACTGCAAGCGTAAGTCTTCAGCCTTTCTTTTGAACGAACTCTGACTTATTTTTGGGTGCATGCAATGTAAGTTCAGCGCGTCTAAGATTTATTCTTAGTCTCAATGGCTTTTGTTGGCTCTCTGCATAAATTTTTCTGCATTTTTATTTTCTGTAATTCCCTTAGGGAAATGTATATGCATTTTACACTCTTTGAGGCTTCTTAATATATCAACACTCTGTGCTGACCTGCATTCTTTATCTTCATTTCTTTGACAGATCTACACTTTACATTTGGGGGCAGGGAGAAATCTGGTTTAGATCGGCTTGCCATTCTGAAATCTCACATCTAGGACACATGGATGTTAATCTAAATAACTTGAAATAAATCTGAGGCTTGTGGATGCTAATGTTATGTTGGCAATATAGACTTTTCAAACTGTCATTGATAAACTAGCAGACAGAAGCTGATAAAGCAGCCTAGCTAATCCAGTAGCAAAGTCGCCAGCTAAGTGAAAACTGACTAGGTGAAAATTTTCAGTCTTGTGTTTCTGAGCCTATGTGGAAGGACCAAGGGCCAAGTCTGTACTGTGTCGCTGCTTGTACCATTTCCTTAGTAACTGAATCCCCAAAGGCTCAGCTAGAAATGTGTCATCTGCCCATTTCTCCTCTGTATGCCAAGAACTGGCAAAAACGGTGGTGAAGGCATGAAGGCAGTGAATGCCGACATAGGTGTCCTGCTTTCACCCATTTGGACCACAGCTAAGTGGCCCAAGCTTCTGCTGGCTGGTCTTTTCATCTCATGCGTGTTCAGGAGAATATATGGTAGTGTGCCCTTCTAACGATCGTATATAGAAGAGTTTGGGGAAGAACGCTTTTTCCTTAATGGGTCTTTGTGCACCAATTCTCCTGGCTGAGATTCTGGGACTCCTTTTACTGGAAGCTGACCTTCCTTTTTATAGAAACTTTATAGCATTGTGCCTTCTGTTCTTGAGAACAGGAACTTGATGCTTTTCTTAGGTCAAAATTGTGTTAAATTTTTGCCAGGAGAATTTTAGGTTAGGCTTTTGATTACATAACTGCCTACTGGCAGAAGGCCTAGTATAGCTGTACCTACAGGAGCTGAAAAGAGCTTTGCTGTGATAACTTTTGTTTACTTCTGGCACTAGTTAAAACTACTTTGAAGGATCCACTCTTTGCCAGGAGAAAGGGTATCTGCACTTCAGGATCCAAAGCTATACTTGTGGGTATTTTCTGCTGTGAGGCAGGATTCTCTAGTATAGTACCTGGAGTAGAGATGTGCTGCACAAGCAGGTGCATCAAAAGCTGGAATACTTCTGTAAATAGTGTGAATACATCAAAGATTAATTCAGTTCAGTAAATCCAGTGACTCAGTGACTGTTTAAAAGCTGTAGACTGAGATAATACACTTCTTAATAGTTCTATCGGTGATACTTAAGCATATATATGTTGATAAGAAACCAAAGGACTTGTAGTCTATCTCATTCAGGTAAGGAAAACCTGAATTTTACCAATGCTACCATGAACTGTTAGAACTTCTTATATTGTTTTCCATGTTTTGATTAACCTTATGATTTGATTATATGTTTTCAAAGTTTGACATTTTTGGAGTTACGTGGAAATTTGAGAACAACCTTAGTAAACTTTCTTCTCTTACAAATGCTGATTGTAAAATATTTGTCTTTTTAAAATGTGTGATTTAGTATTGGGAATCTATGGCTCAGACTGACCCTTTGCCACTTTAATAAAGGCTGTAAAAGGCCTTGGAAGTATGGAAGCGAAGTCATTTATTACAAAAACATTTGGGCCTAGTAAGCTGGAAAGGTCAAGCTGACAAAAATCTTAGACTCAGAAAAGCTGCTACAATGTGAGAAGACATTATCAAGGGGAAAACAAAAATTCAATGAAAATATTCTTGGTAAAAACATAATTTGGTTAGTGAAGAAAACAATGAAAACAATGTAGTTGTCCTGTAATGTTCTTATTTCAGAAAGCTCCCTGTAGAGGGTCTTTTCTATAGAGTAGGGGCTGGAAAGTTGTCGATGTTTCTGAAAGAAAATGTGGAGGAAGGATTCAAGCAAGATGCAAAATGAAGCAAGAGAAACCCATCACTGAACAACTAATAACAGTAGTTAAGCTATTCACTAGCACTGAATACCATATTAAAGACTTTCTTCTAGGCTAAGCATGGCAGAAATTAGAAGCCTGGGATTCCCATCTATAAAATGAGCATTTTGGCTAAAGGGGGAAGAGGGAACTGGGAGGGAGGGGAATCCATGGAGGGTCTAATGGTCAAAAATGATCCTTGTCAGATGGTTCTCAAACATTTCAGTGAGGATCTTGATTCTTCTGATTTTTATATTTTTAATTAAGAATTAATTGTGAAGGAATCAGTGGGATTATACAAATTGATGAGAAAAGGAGCTTCAAATATCGTCTTGTATTGTTTAGATAGAGAGACTGCAGGGAGAGCAAGGTTAGATGTTATAAATGGTTACTGAATTTGTTTCCATTGTAGTGACTGCAATACTGACCAAAGTCAAACTCTTCCTTTTGCATTTCACTCCAAGTTCACCACAAATAGCTTTTCATTCAGTAAAAGAAAGCCACATATTTCCTGGTCTTCACAGGAGTTGAACTCCATTTTATACTTCTGAAGCCATCACCTTTAAGAGTTAAGTTTTCTAAAATATACCACGGATTGTCACTTGACTAAAGTGTGGAGCAGCACAGGAATCCTCTTAAGAAGGATGTACCCTGGACAGGGGAACTGGAGTGCATCATATGACAGCATCAAGTTCAAAATGACACTATACACTGGACTTCCTGTGAGGATGGTCAGAATATTTCTTTTTTTATGATAGAAAATGAGTTGTCAAACATAGAGTAAGAAACTTCATTCATTGTCAATAATATTTGTACTTGAAGCCCTCCGTGGAAAACTTTAGCCTTCTATAATAATATAACTGTCAATAGACTTGCCTTTCACATTTTTTTATTTACTTTTTGTTGGGGTTTTCTTCTTGATTTAAAAACTTTGCCTTTTCACATTTCTAGATAGGCTGTAGGTTAAAAACCTTAGGTCAAATGGCATGGAAAATCACTCCACTCTTGAAGCATACATTGATGCATGAATATATGCTTTCACTAGAAGAATATCATTTCCTTATTATCATGTAAGGAAATAAATTGTGCTCAGGTGCTTAGAGTATATGTTTAGAATTTGAGATCTCAGCAAGTTACCCTGTTAAGAAAATGCACCAGAAAGTCTGGGATAATAACATAAATCAGGAAAATACATGAGAAACTAGGCTGTGCATCTTGGTTATTTAAACACAAAGGCTTGTCCTTGCATTTGCAGTAATGCTAATGATCCAGTCAAATATTTGAGACAAACACATCAAATCTTGCTGAAACAAACTACGATTTGTGGACTGTACTCTACCTCTGACCTTTCTAGCCTGCTGTGTACTCTTTTATGTGAGCATCTGAACAGCATTTCATTGTTTCAAGCTGTCTTAGAGACAGTGACTTTTCTGCCTAGGAAACATGTTAATGTTCCTATTCAGTTTTATTTTAAAAATCTACTGATTTTATCCCTGTGGATAAGTAGTATCATACACTTTAAATACAAAATACTGTGCTTTTTGCAGGCCTTTACAGTGCTGAAGTTGGATTTTTAAGTATGAGTTTGAACATGTGCAACATGAACTTGTAAGTGCAACTGCAGTAACTTATTTAGCTAGCAGTAGTTTTCAGTGCCTTCTGTGACTCATTAACACAATATTTTGCTCCTCCCAAGATCAATGGGAACTGTGCCAAGTAGATAATAAATTTATGCATTTATTCTGCAACATTCAGTTTTGTGATATCCCAGTTCTAGACAAAGTAGAGCTTTTCTACGTGCCAGAAGTCAAGCTTTTCCAAAGCACAGATCATGAAGACCACTGATGTGAACTGGCTCTACCTCAGTCTACAAGGGAAACCAAGTTACACCAATTTAAAGTTATCGGCATATGTTCCCATTTTTTCCTGACAGAGTGTTTAAAGTGAAAATATTCTCTATATTTTAAAATATGGACAGAACTTCCCTTTTTAAAAATAATCTAAGTTTGTGTTGGAAAAGGGGGAAGGAAATGTAAACAAAAGACAGAATATCCCTTAATTTTGAAAAAAGTCAGTGTTATTTTGCAATATTTTCGATTTTACTTTCTTTTCTCTGAGGAAAGCAGTGATCCTCCCTCCAGGGGCTGACAGATGTGGAATTAGATCTGCCAGTATTGCAGGGACAGACACAGTCATTCCATGTTCAAAAGACTGTAATGCACAAGTGTTATGTACCCGAGAGTATCTTTAATTTTGTCATATAATTTTAAGGGCCAGGGGAGGTTCATAATCCTCATTGATCTTTTGTCCTTTTTCTGAGTCAAGCTACAAAGTCTTAATACAGACAGCAATATAGTTTACTTTTTTCTTGGGGATTGCTGTCCACTGGATAATTAAGTCACATTAACAAGTTGAATGATCTAGACTGTTAGACAAGCATAATTTTTTCATCACCAGCTTCCAAAAAGCCTTTTGAACTAATGACTAATCTTTGAGACAACCTTCCTTTCTACCCCATGATACTCACATAATCCCACTTGAAACTCATTTCTGGTCCATTCCCAAAAGTAGCTTAAATTACACTGCCACAGCTGTATTTTTTTTTCTCCTTTCAGAATGTCATGTACCTTGATCTAATACCTTAGCTTCCTTTTTAAAAATCCAGTTCTCCAACAGAGCCCTGCTAAAATGGATTAAGGATGCCTTTATATCTCTAATAACTAATACACTTGCAGCAAAAGCAGTGTTTTGGCATATATTACTACAACAATGAAATACATTATCCATGAAAATGTATTACTTATGCTAAATACATGCATTGTTTCTGCCTTTCAATTAACATATTTACATCTCTCTGTGCTACCTCTTACAGACACTGTATTTTTGGATTTGTCTTCAATGGAGCAAACATACATACCATAAAAATAACAAGCTGGCATAGAGCAGCATTCTTGCTCTATTTGATGAGAAAATGTAGTCATGAAGACTGTTTTGTATTTAAAACATGATTTCACACATTACTGAAACTTAAAATTTAAGAAAAATGTACTAGTTTGCACTGAATATCAAGAAGTACCCAACTGTGGAGACAGCTTTTTTTATCTAGTAAAAGTTTTAAACATTCCACTTCTCAGATAATAAACCTCATAGTAAGGAAACCCAAAGTATATTTGCTAGAAAATAGGGATTAATTCCTGCTTTGCATTGGGTCATCTTTTCTTCATTTGTAAAGGAATGAAGTTGTATAACAGACAGAACAATAACTGTTCATACCTGGAGCAAAGAGAGATCAGAGCAACTGTGATTTTTTTTTTTTCACCCCCCCCCCCCCTTCCCAGGGGGTGAATACCATGCTTTAGAATTCATGAATGCATGGAATCTTCTATTTAATTTTATATTTAACAAAGATTTCATAAGAACAGCTTTCTTGTTTCTCATGTATAGGTTCTTCCTCATGACTTTTTGTAGTTTATACAGATTATGTTTGTTTATTGGAATATTTCATTAATCTCCATTTTTCCTGGTGCATGTTTCTATTTCCAACATACAGTATATTTCATCACTTTTCTTCTTCACTCTAATCTGCTTTTCTCAGAGCTCATGCTCTAGGATGTTCTTTTCCCATCGCTTCATTCTAACAGTGCCCATAGCTAGAAGTGTTCTTTGACATCTGCTAGACCACAGAACAACAGCTTTAGGCAAGCTGGAACTCCCATTACTTGAGAAATCTAAAACAAGACGAAACAAACAAACAACATGTGTATGGAGCAACACTCGTATCAATAAGGTCTGGATCTAAGAATTTTGGAAATCCTTTAGAACTGACTTTTTGGTTAATTTTTGAATGACTGACTTATCTACTGGAGTAGGGTTGTAGTAGAGAGGAATATTTAATTCTTCTGTTACATCTGTTTTGTTTTTTCTGGGTATGAAATTAGAAGGTAAGCCTTCTCGGTTTTTCTCAGTACACCTCTGTCCTTAGATGTCACTTATTGTCTGTCTGACAGCAAGGACAGGAATACAAAATGTTTAGCTTACCTGTATCGTACAGGGCATGAAATAAAGAAGCTTACCATGGGACAAAAATTACAACTTAATCCCCAGCCAAGAATCACTTGTTCTGGTATTTATTTAATACATGACTGAGTACTGAGCTTTTTTTGGGTGTTTTTTTCCCCTCTGTTGGTCTAACTGAGATTTGCAAAAATTTGGGTCTGTTCCTGCACCTGTAAATGTTGACAAAAGTTTTGTCACTTTCACTGAAGTGAGTAGATGGCAAGCTAAGGTATAGGAGAGAAAAAAAAGTGAAATCCTTTATTATATTTGTCTGGAACGCTAGAATATTAGTTTTAACCTTATTCTATGAGTAATGGGAAAAGCATACTTAGAATTTAGGCCTTATTGGGAGACTTCACCTTTGTTTTTGTTTTCATACTGGCCACTTGTTCCTAATAAGGTCGAATTGGATAGTTAAGTAGTAAATGCCCATGTCAACCTTTTAATTATCCAAACTTGAAGAACCTGGTTTTGATTGTGATGGCTAGAGTGGTATTTTGCCTTCCATCAGAAACTCAAGGCTCTGGTAGTATGCTTCAGATTAATGACACTGTTACTGATGAACCTTTCTAAATTATTTTATTTTTTTAATTAATTGCTTGTTCATTTACTAAAGAAGCTACAACATTTCTAGTATACTAAACTTTTTAAATGTTAATAACACAGGGGATATGTTTTAGAGCTAGGGGAAGCTGAAGGTTACTATTTGCAAGCATGAATTCAAAAAGCAAATAGCTGGATGGCTCAGTCATGATATTGTTCCTCTGGGTTTGGATATTTTCAATTATTCACCTAAAGATGTTTTCTTGCAGCAATGCTTCAAGAATACCTAGCCCTTAGGAATTCCCGTATTTGTCTTAAATGCATAATATTTATGCAGTGATTCAGCATGTCTTCATTCATCAGCATTCAGTACTGGTTATTCATTACTTGCCTGTTTGCAAAGTTGCAGTCATTAAGACATGCAGCTAAGAGCTATGCCATGTGACTGATGAGACCAATTACTTACAGCAAGACTAAATAACAAATAAACAATGAAAACCAATTGAAATATATATAGATAGCCAAGAAACATTTGCAGAAAATAAAATGCATATAGAAAAATGCTTTAAATTGGTCAAATAGTTTAACTGGCATTGGGAGTTTGATTATTCTAGAAAACATGTATTGTCTTAGGGAGGGCTTGGAAGTACATATGTAAACATGTATATAAGGAAGAAAAACTACCAAGTCTCACAAACTTTTATTAATGTCCAATTATGTGGAAACTCAGCTAAGCTATCATTTGATTCTAAACTTATACTTGCATCCAAGGGCTCAAGAAGGGGAAAAAAAGGCATTATGGTAGATTGTACCAGCATTTGAGACTGCAACAGAACATTAGAATTCACACAACCTCAAGGTCATTGAAAACTACACTAATTTTCAAATGAATTACAGGGCAGAAGTTTGGTCAATGCATAATGTTCTCTTATCTAGTGAGACCAGAAGTCAAAATGCCTTATGGTAAATAATATATGAATAATCTATCCAACTTTATTAATTAATGGTTTGAAAAGTCCACTTCAATTTGCAGACAATACTAGGCTGGTAGGGGCTGCAGAACACCAGAATTAGAATTTAAAAATTACCCTGGCAATATTATATAAAATGGTCTGACAAAATAGGGTGCAGTTCACTGGGAATGAGTACAGAGGTCTGTCCTAGGAGCAGTGTGTTGGGAGGGGGAGCATCACTGTAAAACGTGAGATTTGCCTGCTCCGTATAGGACTTTTAGGGTCTCTCTTGCAGTGCTGTGAGTCTGATGTAGGAAGCAGTGTTCAAATTCATATACTTCAAGAAAGATGTGGATCAGCTGAAGGTAGTCTAGATGAGACAGGTTAAAGATAATTAGTGGTAGAGAAGCATGACTTCTGAAGAAATAGCAAACTGAGTTTGTTAACCTGGAAAACTAACAGGAAACCCAATTATTTACGTATATGAACTATGATGGAACAAAGGAAAGGAATAAACTTGTCCCTATGTCCAAAAATATAAGAATTAATAGATAGAATCTGCAGCTTGGAAGATTTACTTTAGCAGCTTTGGGGAAAGCTTTTAAAGATGAAGATAAATATATGGGGGAAAGAACAGAAAGAACTCATGAAATCACTGGTTTTCCTCTGAATCACATTCTGTTCTATTTATTCACATTTAAAAGGCAAGTGGAGATACTAATGAAAATAAAACATAAATACAAAAAACTATCATGTATTTGGAATAAAAATATTGGATTATTGAAATTATTCCAAGAAAGTTAAATAAATTGATTTGCAGAAAAGTCAGTCAGCCACATACCTTGGAAATGCAGCCTGAAGCCACTTTAAAATGGGGTTTGCAGTTTGCTGTATAACCTCTCAGGACTGGCTATACTCTGTAGATACAGAACTGAATCCTAGAATAAAGACTATTGACTGTAACAAACTGGTAGGGAGATCAGATGGCATCTGCTGTAATTGGTAAGATTTTAACTTGAACTCAGGGTTACCTCTGGGTTGAGAATGAGAAGAAATATAAATCTGTCAGTGACCCAGGAAAGTGATCTTTGAAGGAAATCTTTAGGACACTTTGACTACATATGGGTCCAGATAGAGACAGAATAGCGTTCCCACACATGTTTGAGTGTCAGTATAAAAAGAAGGGTATATTTTCTGAGAGTTATTCTGGTGCTGTTTATCTATATTATAAGAATTTTGGTATTAATCAGATATTCTATGTTTCATTTTCTCCTGTGTACACTAAGAGATTCTGAGTTGGTTAAAGGTCCTGATAGGCAGAGATGCAATACATTCAAGGGTTAAGGTTCCCTGAAGATAGTATTTAAAAAGCTGATATTGTTTTTCAATACAATGGAAAAGAAGATCAGTGTGTAGAAGAAAATATCTGAGATGAAAAAATGTATGGATCATAATGACTCATAATGAGGCAAGCACCTGACATTGCCTTTACTTTGAAGCTTTTCCCAAAGTAATGGCAAATGCAATATAACCTGAGTACTCAGATAATAAACACAAATGAAAGGGAAGGGAAAAATGCATAATAAGAAAAGTGCATTTATCACCCAGCTAAACTATTAACAATTTGCTTTCTTCTTTTGGGAGAAAAGAAAACCAAATCACTGCATGTTCTGAATGTTACTCCTGTTACAGTGGATGGACAGATTTAGTAGCGCTCTTCTCTCTAGATTCCAATAATACTGAGGTTGAAGCTTCCTGTCATGGATGCCAACTTGCTGTCATAAATGCTCAAGAGACTAGGTCCTCTTTCTCTTCAGATGTCTTAAAAGAAAACAAAAATCCCAGACTAGTGAATCCCACTGAGTGCAAGGAAAAGGGGGGCAAACTTAGAGCACACTTGCAGCAGGACACAGTCTCAGAGAAAAGAACAAAGTCAGTCTCATTTGTACAATATTGACTGATATGTACTCATTAAATGAATGTAAACATTAAATGAATGTACTCATTAAATACAATATTGACTGATACATATAAATATATTTCTGTTAGGGGTAACACAAGACTGCTAAAGAATATTTCAGCTAAGGAGTTGGAGCTTTTAGTGCCAGAACCAGAACAGCTTAGCTGCTACTTCCTCGGTAAAAAGAAGGGTAAGAACATACTGACTTGGACTGAAAACAGCATCTGATATGAAGTATACAGCACATGGTTTCTGTTCACAATGGAGCATGTGTGGGTGTGTGTGGTGTGAACCCATAATCAACCAAAGCCCCCTTTCTATAGTTAGTATTAAATAAGTTTTTAAGGAACTTGCACTAGCAATCTAGCAAATACCAGAGAAATTAGTGATAATTAAGCAGCTGAGCATTTGTTTAATGATAATGCAACTTTTGATAGAACTTACAAATAAATAAATTGAGGTATTGATAGAGAGTTTTGGGTGAGGGCAAATATGCAAACATACATACCTGTAAGGCTATAATCTAGGCAACATCCACTACCTCAAGCAAAGATGAGCTCATAATACTCTTTATAGTGGTCATTCTATATGTGACTACAGTTTGGCTTTAAGATCTAGATTAGTGTCCTGTAGAGTATGTGTATGCCTTCTCCCTGCTCTTCTGTGCATTTTGTTCCAAGTGTGATATGCCATCGTGTCCTTTCAGGAACAAGTCAAGGAATGACGGACAGTTGGCTAAAGTCTATCTTCCTTTTCTACTCCCGTTCAGGCTTGCAGAACTGAAGGGTCATGTGAGAAATGTATATAAATTGCTGAAATTGGAAGGAACAATTTACTTCTCTCTAATACAGCCAAATATTTTTCCTGTGGAGTAATGGTTCTTCACACTTCTTCTATATATAAACTGTATGTTAAAAGTACTGCCCAGCTTTACATTATGGAATACAGCTCCCTCATCTGTCCAACTCGGTGCATTAAAATATGTCAAAGGCCAAATAAGTTTATGATTAGTGGTATATCTTCTCTTTTTTTCCCCCGAGGTTTTGTCTGCTTGAAGACCTGTTTCTACACTGGTAGAATAATTTCTGTGATGCTCATTGGGTATTCTGAAATTCTCTGCAAGATAGTCGTAATGATGGGGTTGAAGGTGGTGATCACAGAAAAGAAACCAGACTGAAGTAAAAGATCCTTTGATGTGTTTCACAGTTTAGAAAGCCAAGAAACTTGGAAACATAATGATTTAATGTTTCATATACATCCTTCTGATTGCATCTTTTTTTGTTTTATTTTATTGCTTCTGAATACTACTAGTTGAACTGGTTAGGCTTGGCAGCCTTGACTCTTGGTAGAGGGGTTCCAATATAAATAGCCGCACTATGGACTTATATGTCAATGTCATATACTTGGTCCTTGTCCCTCAATATTCATCCGAAGTACCCATTTCATTGTTTGGAATATCATTAAAAATGGTCAATGGCCATGCTAAAAGGTGCCCACTGTGATGTCCTGAGGTGTGTTTTGGTGACTTGAATACACACCAAAATTGTCTCACAGGCCACGTAAAGTCATTTTGCTGTCATCTATGTTACTATTCTAATATTTATGGGTTTTTTATTAGAAACCAGAATGACCTTATTATGACCCTTTTATCGGAATATAAGTACTGAAAATGCCTATGTCGAGCCATTAATCTCTCTATTTAGTATGTTGTAGAATATAGTGAATATAATGCAGTTCTTTTATTTCACTGAGATCTTCCTGACTGTCAAATTTAACATTTCAGGTTTTGTCAGTGTCGCATATCCTACTCCCAAACAAATAGTTCCATTTAAAACTTTAGCTGTGTTACCCAACAAAAGCAAATCATCAGTTAGCATAATGCTAAAGCATACTGATTGCAGACTTAATTTCCTTACTCAGCATCGCCATTTAGAAGGGGGAAACCCAAATCTTACATTGCATGCTGTATCATAACAATACCACAAGTGACTTCCACCCTGAAGAGTGAGTAAGACATTTTGACAGAGGAGTTTAAACTTTCTTAAATAATGAACAGTGTGCCCACAAACTGAACTGTTTGAACTGCTTATGTATTAAAACTATGTATTCTACAGTTGTCTTCATGTCTAGTTGAAGTAGTGCATGAGAGATAATGAGATATATTGATATGCCAAAAAATGTCATTTGCATGACCTAGTCTTCCCAGTGCTGTGATTTTGAGTGCTGGCGGTCACAGCTGTCATTGCTACTGTAAACACTCTTGCAATATAACTGACTTAAATGTTGAGTGTCAGTTTGGCCCTTTGTATCTCACCTGTGGGCAAATCAAAAGCAGACACACCAGGTTTTTTTCTTTGCTTACATTACTAAAGAAATCAAGCATCATCTGCCTACACAGCTAAGGTGTGACAAATGATGACAACAATAAAAACAACCTCCTTTCGCTCTGTCTCACTGATGAAGAAAAGGCCCTTTCAAAAGGTCTGGAACAGGGAAGTTAAGAGCAGGTGCATTTCTGACCTAAATAGGAAGCTACAGAGCTGTACATGGTTTTCAATGACAAATATATTATGCTGATTGCTGTTAATGTTTACCAGTTTGCCTCCGCTGGGTAAATATGAAACCCTGAGCTGGTGGTGGCTGTGTGGGCCTTATTGTCTCAGATCTTATAGATTGAGAACCCTGTGTTTTATTTTACTTTCCTTTCACTGAAGTGAAAGCTGGGTGGCTGCAGCTCTGCAAAATCTTGCTGATGACATGGGGTCAATTTTATGGCAAATACCTCTTTTCACCTTGTTTTTGTCTTCAGTCTTGCCCCCACCCTAAAATGGTCTCAACAAGATAACAGATCTCAGAACTGGAGCCTAAAAGTACTATGACAGGCTATTTGGATGCTACAGACCCCAAATATAGGACAGCTGTTTGTTTCATAGCCATTGCAAATAGGTGTCCAGCATATCTGGAAAATGATAGATGAAATTCAGAGTTAACTTGGGTGTCCTGTTATGTTAAACTACAAGGAAATACACATATATAGCAATTAAATTTCTTTTCCAGGGCTTTGGAATTTAATGGGTCATCACTATTTCCAAGAGTGAATGATCCAGAAGTCTTTCACACAACATGGGATATTAACGTTAGGTTATCTGGAGAACACATTAGTGACATGCTAGAATTTTGCTTTTTATCCATCTGTACATGAAGTTCCAACAGCAGCCACCATTGTCCTGCAGGCCATGCTAGCTGAATGAATGTGATTGATTAGTTATATTGGACAAAGTACAATTTCATGACATTTAATGTAGGTGAAATGTTGGTGTGTGCCATTAAATAATAAGTTTAAATATAGCTTACTGAACCAGCTTTGGAGAAGGTTTTAAAAGCTATCATTGACCAGCAAGAATAAAATATATTGGGAAATAGTCAATTGAAACATTCTCCATGCTTTCATAATGTAGTACTGGGGCATAAAGAGGTGTTCAAATTTTATCCTTTTATTCTTTCATTCTGCTCCTTTAAATCCCAGTTACATGATAAATGTTCACGCTCTAGTTTGCATAAAACAAAGCTCAGTTTCAATCTTTTAGCTAATTGCAACATCTGCCCTACAAGGTTTTTCCCTTTTATATACAGGCTTCCCTGAAGATATAAATATGGTATTCCTACTAAACACATTTAAAATGTCTCCAGAGAGAGAAGCTTCCATAGCATGTGGCATTATAAGACTCACTAAAAATGTTTGATTTACCTTACCAAGGGAAATGGTGCTCACCGTGACTTTGATATGAACCCAGCACCAAAAGAAGCTGCAGAGTGTAAATAAGAGTAGAATGTGGCTCCTGATCTCTTTATATCAATGTGCTTTAAAACTAGAAATGCATGAGATTCTCCCTACTTTGATAGAGAGGCATACTTGTGAGCAATGTTCCCATGAGCTCATAGGAGTGAGTGCAAATTCAAGCTGTTCTGTCTGACTATCAGTATATCAAGGGGACATCCTGTCTTTTCAGCTGAGGGGATCCTTCATGATGCTTACCATGGAAGTAAAATATGTGAAAGTAAACTGTAAAAAGTACTAGATCTTTTGATTTTTCAAAAATAAGTGTTTCTTTGGTACTGTAGTCAGCTATAGTATGACAGGAGAAATCTTAGGAAGATCTTCTGAACCTTGGTGAATCAGTTTGATTATGAGGCTCTATATGACTTTCCGGTTTGGAATAATATTAATCTCTTACTGGTATGGGTGAGTACACATGATAGTTTTATACTTTAAGTGAATCCTTGGTCACAGTCAAAAATTCTGGTCCAGCTAAAGTGCTATCAAAGCATCTGTGACCTGTTTGGTTGGCCAGTAACAGAGCGTGAGTGGGAGACTGTCACCTATTCACTGTAAGCTTCACTGTAGGAAGCTGATGTGTATTTTGTAAATCTGAACAGGAAGGTATTAGAATAATGAATAAGAATAAATAACATAATGGGCTACCTTAGGTGAAATGTTGTTTAGTGGCTGTAAGCCCCCTAAATTGGGTACAGTTTTCAGCACCAAAAGTAGTGATGCAAGGTTTAAGGTTTTTCCTTTATGCTTATGCTATTTCTGCATGTGCACTCTATATTTCTGTATTCATTCTGCATATGTTTGAAATATGTCATATTTTTAGAGAACTTGCTGATAAAGTCTAAAGTTAGAAATGCATCTCACTGAAAAGCAAGCTTTGATATCTAGCTAGAGATGCCATCACTGATGGCATGCTTAGAAGGGATGACTGGTGACTGTGTATTCACAGATTGCAAAGCTGAAGCCGCACATATGAATCTCGTAACTATTTTTGAGGTGTGGGGCTCAGGAGGCTCCATAACCTTAGTGCTCTCCATAACCTTAGTGCTCTCTAAAATTACATTTCTATGACCCAGATCTGTTCTAAATTCAAGATGGTAATAGAGAAAATAATACCGGCTAATTAATAGGGTTACTAAAATCATGCTCTCTGTTTTTTTCTATATAGGTATATAAGTTATTTAAATGAGGTATACCTCAGTACAAAGTCAATTTTTATCACTTTATTTCTAGGTAAAGCTACTCTATGGTAGTATTTAGCTGTATCACAGTAAAACTATCTAAGAAAATGTTAGGAATGGCAGCTGAAAGCTGAATGCAAACGTTAGCTCTGATTCCACTTTGTCATTGAATCCTACTGAGTGAACTTTTGGAAGTTTTTCAGCCTACAAAGATTTCTCACAA
This sequence comes from Falco cherrug, assembly GCF_023634085.1. NCBI lineage: Eukaryota > Metazoa > Chordata > Aves > Falconiformes > Falconidae > Falco > Falco cherrug. The sequence goes on along the minus strand of NC_073704.1, from coordinate 24,082,772 downwards.
AAGGCACTATTGGAATGCATGAGAATGAAATTAATTTCATTAGATCCCTAAACAGTCTTATATACTAACAGGGTGGTCATGTAGCTCAGGAGAATAGTAATGGAAAATTGGAGTGTTCACTTCTAGTTCATTGGTTTACATCTGGGTGGGATGGGAGTAACACATTTTTCTTACAATTGTGCTCATAGACTTGACGGTCTATGTGAAGTAAGTTAAAGATTTCTCTGTTCCTGCAAGATCCATTTCACTCAGGTCTTCAAATGCACTAAAAGGATTTGAACTCTGTGTCATTTTCCATAAGCACTGTAATTTCTTTTTAAAGGTCAACGATCCCTTAGATCAAACATACTGATGCATAATAAAGTGAAGCTTTTATGGTGCCTCATACTGTATTTCAGTGGCCAGGATGTGTGTTAGATATCTTGATTTTAAGAACAAACTCTTCTTCTCCTCAACATAAGGCATTAGCAGAGCTGAGTGTTTTCTAGTGGTGTAAGGAGCCAGGCTACGATGTTGTTTGTTGCACAGTCAAGAACATTTTGGTTACAGCAGCTCCAATTGCTGAAACTGATCCTGATGGTAAGGATATATTTGATTATCTAAATTTTATCTTACTGTGTGTTGAGAACAAATGCCAAAGGGTTGAAGAAAATTTGGATGGGTAAGCCATGTTAAAAAAAGTCTAACTGTGGAAACACTGTTGAACTTAATGCTGTGTAATCAAACTGGAGCTAACTACATTTGAGGATGTCTTTTATAAGTACCAGCTTTTGCTGGTACTTAAGAAGTAAGGGATCCATGTATTATTGCCTTCATTAGAGGCTAGGCATCTAATTTCTAGCTCAGGATATCAGACACATTGAATGTCTAAAAAAATATCATGACTGAGTACATGAGAACTTGTAGAGCAACAATGGTACAGAGAACTCACTTATACTCAACCGATAATATCCATTTTTGTTTCGGTGCTTCCTGATATAAACAGAGCCAGCCATCAGACATCAGTCCAAAGAAATATAAAGAAAAATATGTATGCTGCTCAGAGTATCAGTTTTCCTAGATGCCAAGTTTTGACATGGTATTAGCACTCTTCCTACCAATAGGTCTCTCATGATGGGCTGGACAAACTTTTAAATATCAGTGGAAATGTTACCACTCTTTTCTTCTTTTTTTTTTTCCAGTGCAATGTTCATGTCTTGTTACACTGCAAAAACATGGTTCAGTAAAAGTTATGATTCCTCCCATGTGCTAACACTAGTATAGTGAAGTAACTTGTGGTGAACTCATGTTCTGAATATTTTTACATGAGTTTGTCACTGACAGGAACTATCAATTGAAAGGGGACAATGAATTAAAAAAGTCCTTGCCAGTGACATGATATGATTATCTGTTCACAATGAATTGAGTATAATGTGGGGTTTCCACTTAGCTGTGAGAATCCAATTGAGCACGTGAGATCTGTCTTCTTCATCTTGCAGAAAGCATTATCTCCCGAGCTAATCACAATGAAGCACATTGTTCTGGGTTTTTTTTAATATGATTCATGGAAACATATCTTTTATATATGAAACACCTAATGCTAATTATAATAATCTGTATAATGTGATTATAATTGTAATAAAAAACCTCCACATTTTGGAAATTGAGTCCAAGAGGATCTTTTTAATGGGTCCTATGTATTTGTCAATGATAATGTGACATTCATCTCTTTTTGGCTTCTTACCACTAAAAGCTGACACCAATATTAGCTATTGTGGGTCCAGGGATGCTGTACTGATATTGCATCTCCCCCCAGTGAGCATAGGAATAAGGTTGGGGACAAAATCTAATTTGCAGGCACTGGATTAAGACCAAAAAAAAAAAAAAAAAAAGGATTTAAATTTGCAGCATGCTGTTATCTACAGTCCATCTCTGATTTCAAAGGGTATTTAGTTTTCTGTATTTTTTTTTATTATTCTGTATCACCACGTAAATTACTGTTTACCCTACTAATGTACATGTGAAATGTATACGTTTAAGGACGTTCCACCGCTAGGACAGTATTTTATGATGGCTTCCGCGGCAAGCGGCGCCGCTGGCACCTCTGCGGGGCCCTGCGCCTGCGGCACCGGGCGGGACCCCGCGGCGTCCCCCGCCGGGTGGGCAGCACCGGCGTGGCGGCCCCAGGGGGTGCCGGGGCGGGGGACCGGGGGCCGTGCCGGACAGCGCTCGCCGGGCTGCCGGGTTGCTACGGGAACCGGGGCCTTTGTTTGTACATACTGAGCGCAGCTGCCGCCCCTGCGGGCCCTGCGCGGCTGCGGCTGCGGGAGGGCAGCGCTGGCCTCACCCGACGCCGCTGCGCTCGGCGCGGGCCCTGCCGCTTGCGTGCGCTTCGCCTCCTTCTTCCTGGGGGTTTCGCCCTTGGGCGTGTGATTTCTGCAGCGGGAGGTCGGTTCGGAAGGATACGGCTGATCCCTGGGGGTACCGGAGTCCTGCTGAAGGAAACCGCAGGCCGTGGGGACAGCGGCGGTGTCCCAGCAGTCGGGGCTAGCCGCTCACCTGGCTGCCCGGCCGAGGGAGCGCTGTCACCAGCCTGACGCCCGAGAGCGCCCGCTCGCCCCTCGGGCATCCCTGCGGGCACAGCTCACCCCTTGGGCTTAGCAGAACCTAATGTCCAGTTTCCTCATCCTGGAAATAGCTCTGAAGACGCTGTGTCTTTAATTCGGCCCTTTTCCCTGTACCTTCACATAATTTAAGAACAGCTGACTAATAAGTAAAAAACCCAGTAATATTTGGTCATAAAAGATGAACTTTCAGCTAATTTTCATTCACAGAGCCCTCACAGAGCTGTTCTTGAAGGCAGACTTGAGGGTAGCAGAGCTGAGTGCCCTGGCATAACGTGGGTACCTGTATCCGTTGACAGAATGCTCTTGTTAAGAGTCTGTTAAAAAAAAAATGAATACATAAAAATATGCGTATTTTTACATATTTCCATTTACAAATGCATAGCACATTAGTTCCTGGTTGGGACTGCCTTTTTCATGGCACGATCTTAGTAAATGACTCAAAGCATTAGGGTTAGTTCAGCAGTCCTTAGAGGGCTGACAATGATACCCAGTTTGCTGAAAATTTACAGAATACTTGCATGTACAATATTTGGACAACTTTATCCTGGGTTTCCCTAGAGACATAATACCCATGAAACCTTCACATATTTTCACCTTTCTTCACTGTATGATGCACCAGAAAAAAGAATGATTGTTGATTTTGCTCAGTTTTAAAAGCTGGAGACAGCAGTGGGAAAGTCTGAGGACTTGACACCAAAAGACATACAGATTATGAATGTTTCTTTAAATAAAAGCCTTTCAAAGCCATGGTATCTTAACAGTAAATGGAAAGCCCAACTAATAACTTCTAAGACTCTTCTCATTTTCAAAAACAGAGCTACTTAGCCAAGTTAAAATTACATTAAATGTTTCCTACTATGATTTCATTACAACCGCTTACGGTAGAGGATAGTGTACCACTTTACTGAAGTGACACTGTTTCAGCTATAAAAATGTTTGAGATCTCACAAATGTGAATGTAACAGCACAGGGAAAGATGGTAATTTAGCCTAGGTTTCACTGCAAATCCTAACTTTTGTGAGTAACACATTGACTCAGATAGCCTACTCAGAACTGAAATCATTTGAGCCTTAAATTCTAGCCAGCTGAGGCTGGCTCAGGCAGATGCTTAAAATGTATTGAGGATCTCACAGTGAACTCTGTCTCAAGTGGAGGAACTGAAACTGTGAAAATCAAAATTAGTAAACTGCCGGAGGAAGTTAGCACTCAGATGTACCTGGCTTCTGCCTTGCTCCCAGTTCTTTGATGGTGCTTGCTGTCACTTTGAGATTACTGGTTTCTCTGAACCTGGTTGAGTTACAAATGGGGTTTTTTTGCACAGAGGATCCTAGGTTTCAATAGCGCAAGATTCCTATCTATTTACCTTCACAAAATGAAATATATTTTTAAGATGAGACTGTTCAAAATAGTCTGATCACACTCGCTCTACTTGTTTTATCAATCTGCTCTTTACTGTATTTGTGATACACCTCCTACAGTGCCTTTCTAAAGATATAAGATGAATGAGTAGCTGATGTCAACATATCTGAAGACAACATTGTCACAATTCATTTTTTTTTCTTTCTGATAGAAGTCTTTAAAGTAAGAGGACTATGGAGCAGGGGTTTTGTGACACTAATGGTGATTACTCTCTGAGACTGGAAACCCTAACTAACTAATCCAGGCAGAAAGTGGATGGAATCAACAGGCTTGTAATTTCATTTAAACAAGGTTTTTCTCCTATGAAACCATCTTTTCTTGTAAACATTTAAAGTGAAATATTAGTGATATTTTTAGTAATATCACAGTCTTTTCCATGGCTACAGAAAGAAACAGTGAACAGTCAATCAGGAGAAGAAAACTTTGAGGAGAAAAGGCTGTATTAGTACTGATATTCTATGGGTTTTAAATTATTTCCCTTATTTATTTTACTTTTAATTATTACTACACTTTTCTTTGGTTTTTAGAAATTTCCTTTTAACATTTCTTGACTGTGCCCTTGATATGGAAAACCAGTCAGGGAAAAAAAGATGTGTTTCATTTAAAACCAGAGAAAATGCATTCTATGTTACAAGCTCAGCAATTCTTTGGCAGCTCACTTCATTTTTTGGCAAGGAGAATAGTGAATTCTTAGGGAGATTATACTGGCCACATCCTAACAGAGATTAGCCCAGGACATACATGACAATAAGGTTTCACATTAATAATACCTCATTATTTTTTACCAAAGGTAACACAGAACAGTTACCTCTATGATCTGTAATACTCTAAATTATTAAAACTGAACAACAAGTACTACAGTAAATGAACTAAGTTCATGTCATCATCCATTATTCTTTGGTTTTAATCACACAGGTGAAACTCATTACCCTGTGAAGGGAAACAAAAAGCTTGCTTCAGTGGCATACAACTGAAATGGAATTTAATCTGTACATTAGTGGTGGTTTCTTTGGGCCATCAAACTCCATCAAAGCGAACTTGAAATAATTTGCTAATTCACAGTATTCAGTAATTCCTGGGGGGCACATTATCCCAGTCAGTTCTAGCAAAAAGCTAAATTCTTGCCCTAAATGCTGTAGAGGGTGTGCTTCAGATTGAAGAGAAAACTCTTTAATGAAATACAGGTTCTGGTTTTCTGCTTTGTTTTAAAACTCCATTCCCTGTATTAATTATTAATTAGCACTTAAAAGTAGAGAGACCAGTACTAAGTGGATACAGTTATATTTAGATCACAGCTGCCAGTAACCAAATTTGAAGTGGGTGTCTGGTTTCATATATTTGTAGGATAAAATGCTGCACTCAGAGAGGTGAAAGAAAGACAGTTAAAAAAAATAAATAGTTGCCATACTGAAATATTAAAGCACAAAACTGGTACAGTGAGTGTCCACAGAAAATAGCAGGCAAAGGAATGTCTCTTCACCTCTGGGAGAAAGATGATGGGAAGAAAGGGGAGTCCTCAACCCCCTTATGGGAAAAGGGGAAACAAGGGAAAAAAAGAAGTTGCCATTGTTTTTGGGGAGGGAAAAGAAGTTTCATCATGAGTAATAATAGCAAAGGGATTCCCTCCCTGCGCAGAGAGGAGACAGAAGGGGAAGGGAATTCCCTCTCTCCATTGGGAAAGAACAGAAGGGAAGGGAATTCCCTTTGTTGCATTTATACTTCGAGCTCTAATTAATCTTGAAGGTTTTACACTTCTGTTAACATCAAAGCAATTCTGTACATCAGGCAAAACCTGCTTTCCTTGAGCTGCAGTAAGTCAGTCTTGAAATTCTGATGGAATTTTGGGATTTATGTCATTATTGTCAGATGGCCAGATGCAGTCTATAACTTTTAAATACAATCTACAAGGGGTCTTGGTTGCTTTAGCCTCAGGCTTGGAGAGATTGCTATTACAGCTTAAGATTTGTTTTTCTATGATTTAATTGCCACTTGAGTTAAAGGGCAAGCAGCAGAGGTGCCAGTAGAGCAGCAAAAAGCGCCAGGAGCAACATATGGGACTGAAATTCCTTATAAAGTAAGGATCACATGAACCCAGTTGCCTGCAGGGGGAAGGTTGCATAAACAAATATTTAAAAAGGAAAAACTGTGAGGTCTTTGCAGTAATCGTACAGGGATCCAAAAATAGATAATGAAGACATATAAAGCATACAATTCCCCTGGCGTGCTGCAGCCCATGCGCGTATGCTTGAAACAGCATGTTGGGCTATGCCTCTTGTGAAGATGTTTTGAGTTTTGCAGTTCTAGTGTAGGATGAAGAGAGGGCAGTGCTGGGTACTGTGACCTTCTAGGAATCCACGTGGCTTCTCCACTGCTAAACAGGGTTAGTTCTAACTAATTTTCTGAATGGTGCGATGGCTGGAAAAAGTGGCAACAGATCCGATGCAGTTGTGATCATGTCGCGAGGGGAAGGTTACAATGTTTGAAGAGCGTTTTATACATATTTCATTGGTTAAAAGGTTGAATTTCTTATCCTGAAGGAACATCAGGACTCTGTCATTTCTCTCACCTTTATCTCCTTACTTTATGTGCTAAGGTAATGCTAATTAATGCTTGGATGGAAAAATCAGCTAGTGTATCACAATAGATAGCAAGGAAAACTTGTATTGGCAAAAAAAAAAAAAAACAACCATGCGTGAATGCCACAATCACTAATTGATTTGGGACTTGATACAGTTAGTTGGGGACCCAACCAATTTCATGTGTACATAATTTGCTGTGCAATTCCCAGAAGATACAGTTGTTATTTCCACCTGCAGTGAATGGTCTCTTAAATAACACTTAACATAGGCAGAGGACTGTTTTACTCAGCTGGTTGTAACTGGTCCTAGCAATCCTTAAAAAAGGATGGTGGGGCATAAAGACTAGATGTTTGACTGAAAAACTTCTAGTGTATATAGATGTGAGTAGTGTATGTATTTTGACCTATTTTAATTTGTTTTGCTTGTGTTTGAAGCAGTGAGGGGAAATCACCTGCTCCTGCTGCCTTTCTTCAAAGTGAAGACTTCAGATAAGAATGCCAAATATACCGCCCTTTGATAATCTGTCAAAACAATTTTTTTTTCTTCTTTTTTCTTATTCTGCCTGCAGAACAACCACTGTCTGAAAAGCTGTTCTTAGGGTAAATAAGGAAATGTATGAAAAAAAATCTGGGGGAGGTACCAAGATTGATCTTATCTTTGTGTCACTCTGTTTTAAGGCACTGAAGTTGTAGGGGAGAGAATACTTCAAAACAAAATTGTAACATTTTTTTTCTCCCTCTGACATATCCCAGAAACAGATGTGTGTTTTAACTTGAAAATTTGCTCTGTTTTTATATCTGATCCTAGTTTCAGAGTGTGACAACATCACTAAAAGAACTCTGGTTTGTACTTCATCAAACCCAAATACATAAAAGAGGAAAGAGCTTTCTAGAGTTTCATTAAACATTTATAATTGCTGCAGTAATTCTCTGAATTAAATTTATTTTTATGCATGGAAATATACTTCACTGCAGTAGTTGTAAAAGAAACTAGTGGCTCATTGAAAAGATCACATCTTACGTATTTTAAATAAAACTCCTTCTCTCCTATTTCCCACTTGGATCAACAATCAAATGTACTGAAAATTGAGGTGAAACGGGGAAACTGCTGGCACTATGACTGCAGGTTCAGGGAAGAATAGGTGGGAGAGGGAAAGAGAAAACAGCCTTAGTGACCAAAAATAACATCCACTAATGCTGAACTCGGGGATAAGTATTCAAAACATTTCTAATGTCTCCCAAATGACCCTTGGTAGGTAGTTTAACCATAAATATGATGGGTCAAGAATATAATTTTTGCAATTTATGGCAGATAATATTGAGACCATGGGAGGAATACCTATGATCCTGCTAAGGGAAAATGGGAAAATACTGTTCCATACAAAATGGAACAGTAATGTGGGAGCAGCAAACACATTGCAGAAGTTGTAGGAAGAGCAGCACACTTTCAAAGTGCAATGTATGCATCATTGACAGGAGAGCAATGACAACCAGTGAACCATAGGAATAGCTCTTCTACCACTTTGTTTATGAAAAGTCACTTGCTATGAAGCCGTTGGGATCTGAAAGGTGAAGTTTGCTACACATAGATACTGAAAAGCTGTTTGCAAGGAAACAGTATGGCACGACAGCCTGGAACCAATCTTCTCACACCCACCCTCAAGTGCTATTTACAAGCAATTCACCCACTGCAATATGGTTATCTGAATATAACAGAGGACACGGGAAATGTGTATTTTGCTAGAGACAAGTGGCATTGCCAGGTTGCATTAAAAATCTGTTAATAGTATATCCAAATAGAAATAAAAGGTCAGCTGCTCAGCTCAGAATGGCCTCCTGAATTGAATGAAAATAATCTAGTTAAAATCTGTGAAGAATCCAGTGGGTGGCCCTACATTGTTCTGATAAGTCAGTAGTAACCATGAGTGCTGGCAGAGCTCAAACCTTTCATTAACACTGTGGTATCTCAGTTTACTATATCATATGCCAAGTTTTTGGGAAGTTGGACAATGATGCAGGAGGGCTGTTACTCAGGATGAAGAAGGTACACGGGCTGAGTTCACCAGCGTTAAGCTATATATTATGGCAAACTATTGCATGTGAAAATACACAGATGAGAAGGAAAGCAGCAGACAGAGTACGTGATTATTAAAATTAATCAGCTGTTATTGAGAAAACACATTTGGTTATCTTACTGTCCACTAAGTAAAAGCTTTTGGAAGTAAAGTTAGGTTTTGCATTTCTGAGTTTCATTGTGCTTAGATTGCCACAAATTTGTGGCTTACTTTCCAAGATCCCTGTCTTGGGCTAATTATCATTGACACTGATACTGAAAGAGAAAATTATGAGCTAGCCTCTCAAAATATCAGAAAAAAACAGATGTGCTTTATTTCTAATTTCTTCTCAACTGATCCGCAAGCCTGGCTATGCCCAACCACACACTGAAAGAAAGTTTTTTCTAAGCTTTCCTGTAGTAGGGATGTGTTCCTTGACATAAACATAGAAATAGCTTGTAAAAATCATTCAGATGCCTCTTAAATACCCAGGCACAAGAATACTGGCAACATTGCTATGTTATGAAACTTACAGTTAGGTAGTAATCTGCTTGCTTTTTATATAATTTTTTATGTGACATGGAAACAGTAATCCTCTGGCTGTCATAGAATATTTGGTGTATGTTTTGCTTGATGTTGCATAATGTGAATGGGAAAATATAAAAGATCAGAGATATGGCCAAGGTTAAGGTATGAGAGAATAATGTTTCAGTGTCTAAACCTCAAAAAGGATGAAAATGAGCTGGTGCATCGAGGTGGCAAGTGAAGAAAACAAAGGTAAAGCAAGGTCTCACAGAAGCTGGCTAAATAAATACATTTTCTGGTTTAACTCAGGAAATACTGCTTGAGAGTCAGAGGAATAAAATTTTTCTTTTTTAAAATTCTTATTTAAAGAAAGTTCTTACTCCACAACTCAAATATTTTCAGTACTTTCCACATGGATTAGACTGCGAGGGAGAAACAGAAGTTGCCAGTAAAATCTAACAGAAAATTTTACCTCCTTTATTTAAGCCAGTTTGAGTGGGTTCACGGTAAATAATGAACAATAATATTAATAATAAAAATCCTAGAGAGAAAGGTTTTGGTAGAAAGTTTAATACCACAGAGCATGGCAAATTTTTAGCTCATGGTGCATTTCATAGTTACAGAAATGTCTTTCAAAGGTACCTGGGAATGCTTTTAAAAAATTAGGAGCAGTGAATATAAATAAAAATTTATCCGACAACAAATTACAGTTTAAAAAGCATAAATGCCCTGAATCATTAATCTATTGATGCCAAGAGGAAAAATCCATAGATTTCAACAGGTTTTAGGCAAAGACTTAAGAAAAACGGTCATTATATTCCCTTCTTATTAATGCTGTTGTTAATGATGGTGACACAGATGAGAAGTTATGCAGCAATATCTTTACTGCACAAGAGCAAAGATATGACAGGGAATCCTCCAAACACAACTGTCATGATAAATCACTAATTTGGTAACATCAAATTCCTAACTTGCCAGTTTTCCCAGACTTGAAGTTTTATTTCAAATTAGTCTGCTTACTTGTTTGGGGGTTTTTTGGTTGTTCTTTTTTTTTTTTTTTTTTTCTTTCTTTCTTTTCCAGATATATGAAATTTTGACTAAGATATAGAAAAAAACCTGAATGTCATAAATAACATCTGGATGGGATGATCTAGCACTCCAATCAGTAATGGGAAGCAGAAAATGACTAAGCAAAATAACTGCCCTTTTTATCTTGTTTTCACCCTGCTGTTCATGGATGAGTGCCTCTACTCCATTCCACCATGTCATTACAATTCAGTATCAGTTGTCTTTAACTTATCCCATCCCACACGTCAATAACAGAAACTGATAGAAGGTCTATCTGGGACTTCAGTTGTATTCAGTTGCTTTGCTATATTTTGTTTCACTAATGGATTTCTTTCCTGCTGAATTTGTCAGTGGCTCGAAATGGGAATGATCCACAGATACCGTGTATCCAGACGGCTTTTATTGTGAGTCGTGCTTGCTAGCCAGTAATCCATGCATTCCTTGTAACAGACCCTCACTACTGCCTTCCTAACTGGGGCTTTTCTTGAGATAGACTCTTTCATAGCTGATCTTCCTCATGGTACTGAAAGTGATGTACAGTTGAACAAAGCACAAATTCAGAAAAAAAAAAAATCAAATCTCAAGTCAAAACATAGTAGAAAAGTGCTCTGTTCTGCATGCACCTTCCTGTTAAAGTCAAGGAGACTGCACAAGCAGAAGACAGTTCAGAACAGGCTTTGACCCGTAACTACTGCTGTTGTGCAAGGGGATTTACAGCTCTTTTAGCTGCTTGGTGTAAGGGCACATGACACTTGCTTCAGTGGGAGCTATCTGCTTCATTAAACTGAACAATTAGCCTCCAGAAAATCTATACATTGGATTAGTTAAATCATCTTTTGTAGATACAGAAGTGCTCATTAATTAGTAGCAGGAATAATTTGTGCTTTACTGCAATATCAATCAGGATTAAATGTGTTATATAATTTATTCATTAGGCAATACAATTATGCTGCAGTTTAAAAAAAAAAAGTATTTTTTCTGTAACCGAGCAACATAAATAAAGGAAAACATACAGCTATGCTTATTATAACAGCACAAGAATCTATTACAGATGATACAGCTAGGAACCTATACCACTAAAAGAGAAGGTGGTATATGACTTGCCACAGTTTCCTTGAATTGAAGCTGTCTTGAATACTTGAATAGCTTCATCAACATGTTTCTTTTCTTTCTTATTTTTAGATGCGTAAAGATTACTATAGCAATTCCTTTTCATTGCCTCCCAAATCTTTCACTGCAAAGTACAACAGAATTCTTTTAAAAATCAGAATACAGGGCAAAGGTATTTCAGTAGTGAACTGTACCACAAAGATACAAGTAATAACTTGCTGGCAACATCAGCAAAGGATAGCACCTTAGATATTGTAAGAGTTCAGTTACATTTTGATCAGTGACTCTTCACCACACTAAGCAAAACCAAATATGGGAATTCCAAACCAAAGCATCTCCTTTATTCTTCTAATCCCAAAGTTAAAACAAAGGAAGAGATGTGTCAGTCTCAGTTGTGGCAAGCCCTCTCCTGACCTCTCTTTCCAACTTTTAAATACCAAGCCAGGTTAACTTAAAATGCACTTGTATGCAGGTTTTAGCCCAAGTTCTAATTCCAGTTAAACTGATGCACACATCTGAAACAATTTTAGTGGAGTTATTGCAAAGTACATTCAAATCAGAGAAATGCTGACTGAAATAGGCCTATAACTGGATAACTTTAGTTTGGGGGTTAGATTGCAGAAGACTATTTTAAAATATACTCTATCATTTGCAATAAAATAATCAGAACTTTTCAGGCTTTGATTGTAACTGATAGAAAATGATTTTTAGCTCTTGCTTAAAAGCTTGAAAGGTGTTAAAAGTTTTATTCCGGGTTTATCCTGTCGTGGTGAAAGGTCACTCGCCTGAATGACTTGAATCTGTGTTGGACGAGACTAATCCTTTCATCAGCCTAGCAGTTAGACTCTAGTTGTGTGTGTTTCTTCATGCTAACAAAGTCTGTCATGAAACAAGTTTTCCAGGAAATTTGAAAGAAGAAATGTGAAGAGATTTGTTCAAGACAAGTTATTTTCATCACAGTTGTAGTTAATGAGTAAGGAACCAGACTCCTACATGGAAGTACTTTTGCTGTTATTCCTCTGATCTTCCTGACTCCCTGCTGGCATAACATCCCTAACACTTCGCATTTTAAATCCTCGTATCTAAAGACCTAGTTAACAAGTATTGGTCAGGATTAGCAAGGAAACAAAGACAGTTAATTCAGGAGTTTAACTACATGAATTCATGCATGCGTACAAAAATGTTATCCCTACAGATTTCTCCATCACATTGGGTTATATCAGGGACTGCTCTGACTCTCAGAGCTGCCAGAAACCTGGTATCCAGCTGTATAAGCTCTATCCACCTCCCCTTTTTGGCTGGCACTTTCTACGTGCATAATGCATAATGCAAGGTGCTTCTACAGAATCTGGCCAACTGTTTTGTCCTAAGGATTCCTGTCAATTATAGCAGCATTACAAATAGCTTTGTAATTTTAATTTTTGCCAAATACATTGTAGGAAAGGGCTTCTTTATTCATTTTTGTTGCACCTAGACTTTCAAAAGCAGAAAGACTATCAGGCTGTCTGTTTTGGTATTATAAAATAGACATATATAATAACAAGCAGTGATTATATATATTGCTTAAGCCAACAGTATTTCTAAGGATCAATGTAAGAAGCTTTTAAATTAACTTTGAGAAATCTATTATTAAAAAAAAAAAAAAGTAAATTTGCAGTAAAAGCAAAAGCAAACCAGAAACTATGACTTTGGATTGATGTGGGGAAATTTTCTATCAAAGAGAATAGATGTAAATTTTAAAAGGTTAGTACATTTTCTTCAGACAGCTTCATGGTGTGCAATTGTGAATTGCACCACTGATGAGGTATTTTGTGGCTGAAAAGATTTCTTTTGACAGTTTCAAAGTAGAAAGAAGTTTTCAACTTTTCCATCTTGGAGCAGTAGTTTTGGATTTTTTTGTCTCATTCACTCTATTGAATCTTTACCCTCCAGCCCAACAGTCCTGTTTTGGTTTGACCCAGAGCAGCTTTTTTTTCTGTCCAGTTTTCAGTTCACCAAATAGAAAAAAACACCAAATTCTGGTTCACACCATTCTTCACACTCTTTCATAATGAAAGCCAAAAGCAAAACAAGTGGTTCACTCCCTGAGCGCAAACCAAATGCTTCCCATTCTTGTATGCATGAGCCTGAAAAGCAGGTAGGAATGCAAATGAAAGCAAGCTACACCATCCTCTTCTACCTGAGAAAGCTTAGGAAGAGCAGAAAAGGTTTCGAGATAAAAACTCCACAAGTTCTCTTTTTACCTGTTTAGCAATTGATTATCAACCTGTTTCTGCTGCTTCTGCAATGCCTTTGTAGCTTGTGACCTGTACTCCATCTGTTTTGACTGGTTAGCGCTTAACTGGTATCCAGTAGAAGCAGGGTGTTTCTTACTAATGCTGTGTGTATCATGGGGCTTTTGGCTGTGGCTTGCACTTCTGGGGCAGCCTTCAAAGAGGAGTGATGATTAGAGTTGCCAATGCTAGCTTTTGTGAGACAGAGCACACTAAGATGACATTAGTCTGTGCTGCTCCTTCATCAGCTATACTGGGCCCTATACGTTCTGAGACCACGTTCAAATAAGCCACTGTGACATCTGTAGCCTTTGTAAAAAGTGCATTCCTCAGATTTATCTCTTATTTTCATTTGGATCCTGGGATGCAGAGCCAAATTACACCTCTGGATTTAAGTAGCTGTTAGCAGTCGTCACAATCTCTGTATAATTCAAAATAGTCACTTTTACTGCAAAGAGAGCATTATTAGCCACACCCCACAACTGCAGTCCTAGGTTAACACATTAGTTATGCCATCCACATGAATATTTAGCTCTTGAAGGAGGGCTGTTACATTTTAAAAGAAACATTAAATTAAATATTAGTCATGCAACTTCAATAACATGATTAGTAACTCTTAAGCTTAGTGGGGTCATCCTATGTCTGCAATAGGCTGGAAGAAATTGCTTAGGTGTTATATTGATGCAAAAACAGGATAAATGAGAGTCTGGTCCACTGTAATTTAGTATCTATGTATATTGTTGCAGCAATGCCACAAATATTTTTAAATGAAAAATACTTAATGCAGTATATCTTAGTCTTTAAATTGGCTTTCTGTGCTATTTAGGCCCTTGATTATTTGCCTAACACTTCTATCATTTGTGCTATAACAGTGTGTATTCTGCTGCATAATTCAAAGCACAGTGAACGCCTTTATGGTTGAGTTCATACTAAGTTTCTAAGCTGGCTGGGAAGCCATGAGTTCAAGTCCCACACCAAGACTTGGACAGAAACCCAGAAGTGATACCGCAATGCAGTATTAGAGATAATACTGCCTTTGATGTCCATTCTTTAGGATAAAACGTTAAGCTTGTGTTTGCTTCATTAACCTTGAGTAGTGGTTTTGTGGAAGTGGTTCAAAATGCTGCTTTTTAAAAAAGAATGTATAATAACCCTATTTCCTGGTCAGCTGTCATTTCTCCTCCTACTCAATATTTAAAAATTCTCTTACAAGCTGTTAGTGAGCAAACAGTAGTTGTTCTTTTACACATCTGATAGGTATGTCACTATTTTGGGAAGCACTTAGAGATGAGCATGAATGTATCAGGTCACATTCTAGTTTTGCACTTCTAACACTCTCTTTGGGCTGTAGAGTTTTTAAGAAAAAATGTGTACTGAAGCAACTGTTAGCATCCTGGTGATCTGGGGCACTGCAGTAAAAGCCCTGCCATCTTTTAAATGGGTACATGTAACACTGTGCCAACAAATAGGCAAGCTTGTATTACCATCCACCAACTCTTTGCATAAAGCTACAAAGGATAAAGATTCTTGAATTTTCCATCTACTCATTTTACACAAGTAGAAGACTGGAAAAGCAATTAATTAAATAAATATAGGTACCTAGTTAGATTTCGCCCTGGTCGCTGACGTATCTGAATGCTTCATACAGACCTTGTTTCTCAGCCTGCTTTCTGCTCAACTTCCACCACCTGCTTGTTTGCCTAAGCATGAAGTGAAATATTTTTATTCAGTGAAATAATTCAGGGCATAATGGGTAACTTAGTATCTAAGGAAATTTACGTTTGGAACTACAATTTACCTATTTTTAGTTGTTAGTGAAAAAGTGTCTGAAATTTTGTAATAACAAGGATATGTGCAAACGTTAGTTATTTTGGTGGTTTTTTCCAAAAAAATGACTGTTCTTTGAAGTTCTGATTATAAGCTTCTCCATTGGAACCTATGCTCAGTCTTCGGTTTCTGTGTATAACCTTGACACAAGGATGGCAGCTGATCATGACTTTACTGTTGGTCTTGGCATATTTGGTTTCTGCAGCTTATAGCTAAAAACTGTGTGAGGACTAAGTGATATCTTCAGTATTAATTGAAAAGTCAGAGATTTGTCCTGAGCTTCTGCTTCCCTGATAGACTGATTTATACTGTGCTTGGGAGCATACAGTTAAGGGGCAGGGGCAGAAACAGCCCTTTAAACAACAAAAAACACTTTCACAATGGGAATATTTTTCCATGAAACTTTCAAGTGTCTGACATTTGCCCTGTGTTTGCTTGCACGGCTCTACAGTTAGGAAAATGCTGGTGTTTCTGCCAAGGATTAAAATGAAAAACAGCTAAACAAATGACAAGAATGAAAGACAGACTGGAGAGGAGAGCGTTAAACAGAGCAGAGGGAACTAGAAAAGCTAGTTGGGAATCAGTCTCCTGTTTGCAGCTCTAACAATGCCTTTAGAAATAGTATCAGTACCTTCACTTAGATAAAGAGCAATTTAAAAATACAGCCTAGGCATTGAGGAATTATAAAAACAGAATGGTGTTTCTGAGGAAGCCAGGCAGATATTTCAGTTTTGTAAAATTTTATGGATGTAATTATAAAATTTATAGAATTAAACCATAAAATAATGATGGGTAATTCTTAAATTTTTATTTGGCTGTCAACTTGTATAAATATGTGTATTAAATGAAAACATTTTTTTCTAGATTTTTATGTAACACAAAGGGCTACAACAGCATCCTACAGTAAGTACATCGTAGGCCTATTTTATAAGTATTTTTAGTATTCCTTATAAAATATATTAAAATCATATGAAGATATTATATTATGCATAATAAAATACAGCCCAAATATGCAGATGTTGACTCTCCTTTAATTCTGTATCAGCCATTATAATTACTGAATTTCAGAGAATCTAAGAGGTTAAACATATTAAAAACCTTTTTTTACCTGTTTTTCTTTGTCACCCACAAAAATGCTCCAATTGGTTCAGAGTGAACATTCTAAGAATATAATGCAGATCTAAGGGTGAGCTCACTTTTAACAACATTTCAGATTTCAAAACTATTGTAAGTTTAAAACTTGAGAATTTGTAAGAAGGTTTTGTTGAAGAAACTCTATGCCCATATTTTTCTGGATTATGAGATGTTTGGGATCGGTATTTGAGTTCAGACATTATTTGTTCTCCTCTTTGCACATTTCATAAAGCCTTATTAATTGCTGATATTAATGAGAATTATGTAATGGGACTAATCACATTTTCCCATTAGGAATTAATGCAATTAAAATAAAATTGTAATCATACATGTGTCCCACCTTCTTCTGTTGTCTGATTGTTTTTTCCCCTAGAAGATCAAGCATTTTTAAGTAAAACCTGACCTTAGATCACTTTCACCCTTAGTTTTTGATATTTTAGTCATATTCAGTTCTTGTTTTGGCAGTTTGAAGCCCAGCGTTTTCACTTGGTTGATACAGCAGCCTTCTCTGTGTGCTGAAATAATGCTTGCTTTTTTCCAGGCTTGCATTTTGCCTCCTGTGTTTTCTTCTGCCCTTTTTACTGTCTTCAGAGATGTTTTTGCAGAGGGCCATACTTTGCTTGAAAGCTTTTGCAGCAGTTTAGTGGGAGGAGGTCTTCACTTTATATGCAGGTAGTTGAACTGTTTATTTTATTACATTTCCATTGCAGGGCATGTGCCTCTCTGTAGCTCTCTTTGCAGAAACTGCCTTAGGTACCCTATAGAATTATGTACCTCAGTTAGGTAATACCTGTATTTGAAATAAGTTTGTAAATAATGTATGGCCAATAAAGCTGTATCGTTAACAAACAGGCAAAGATGAGTCCTTTAAATGGCAATAGTCAAAACAACATTTTAACAAGTATCTGGAAATAATTTGTTTATGTTGGTGATTTTAAGAATATTTATTCTGCACTTGGGAGCAATCCAAAGGAGGAGATGCTCTTCAATTTACATCAATTGGACAACTTTATTACCTTGATGCATCAGAGGGATGACAGTAAAATATAGTTCATTTTTAATATGAAGAAATAAAATGGTCTTTCAGGGAAAGAACTTTTCCAATGAAATACCCCTGAGATGGGTATGGTGAGAAGGGTTAAAAGATCTCTTGGAGTTTTTCCATAGACTTATTCTCCAGTTGGGCTGACAGGAATAGTGAAGCAAGAGTGCTTCTGCTCTTAGAAGTGGTGTGAGTCTCTGACCATCTTCCAGTTTCAGAGGACCCAAGGCTTAACACAAGGTTTGAGACCCTTGAAATCTCTGAGTTTTCTTGGGCCCGGGCTGCTGTAAGTTCCTCTTTCCATTGCCACACACTGGAACTCTAAAAATTTTCTAAGTAGTAAGGTGAGTTCTTAGGAGTTAAGTTTACTGCCAGCTGCATTAACTCAGATATAGTCCTTCACATTACATCTACATGTATGAATCTGTGCTGGGAATCTGGGTCATATTAGCACCTGTATGCTGTGGACACAGCTGCACAGCCAGGGGCACCACTCAAAGTAGTTCAGGCTGGTTCACAAAAACCAGCTGTGAAAATTACAGTTGATTCCTGAACCAGCTGTTAGCATGCTCTCCAGCACACCTTGCTTTACCCTCTCCTGGAAGTCCCCGTCCCGTACCAAAGATGATGAATTGTGTCCTGCTCATGATGAAGAAGAAGGAGGAAAGAGAAGATCACGAACTGTCCTCTGAATTGAACTGAATTTTCAGGCGTTACTCACTACCCTGCTTTTCATTCTTGGCACTAGAAATCCCTGGACATTATTTGGTGATTACTTCTTACGACTGGAAGAGGATGCTTATCCACAAAGACCCTTCTGCACAGCTCCCTGGCTTCCTGCAGAAGTGCTTGTTACTGTTTTGTGAACTTTTCATGCAGAATGAGATGCATGAGCATTCAATAAAAACTATACAGACCTGGCAGTGTAGTTAACAGAGTAAATAAGAGGCCTGGCCCAGATTACAGTATCTCTGCACTGTACATATAATCAGTCAGATCTTCAAAAATATATAGGTAGCATCAAAAAGTTCTGGATAATTTCTCTGTTATTTTAATCACATTTATTTCTAATTGAGTACTTTAGAAAACAGATTAAATATAGTGAAACAAAAGCACACCAAGAAAACCTAGCATTCAAATTATCTCCATAGAACATCTTCTCACCACACTGCCTTACATTATATCTTTACTCTGCTACATAAAAAATCAATTGACATTTTGCTATCCTATAAATAACCATGCTTTTATCAAGGTTAAAGAGAAAGAAAAACAGTTTAAAACACTTCCAAGAGAGTCTTGACTTTCAGTCCTCTGCTCTGTGTAGTGTTTGCTTGTTTCAGTTAAGGTAGATCAGGGAAAGGGGTGTTAGCTCACCTTCCTACTCTTCTTGTAAGCCTGACAAAAACCAAAACCAGCTCCAACTTGAATTATGGCATTTGCAACACTTCCCGTGGAATCAATGTGTTAATATTACTGTAAGGTCGCTGTGCCCTGTTCATGCTCTCTTCCCACCTGGTGGATACATGAAATCCAAGATTTGCTTGTATGGCCCTTTGGCATGTTTCCTGCCTACTTTGGGCTATTTTGTAAGTAGGTTATAAGCCTTGTATGTTTGGAATATTCATTGTAATGAAGATGCTGTTTACTGGCACAAGCCCAAACCTACCCTGAAAGTTCAGTTACGGAGATGTTAGGTATTTGAATTTCCAACAAACCTCGGATGTGGTTTTCTCACGGTAGCGTAAAAATGTCCAAGCCAGTCTTCCTGCTTTTAAATTCAGCTATTTTAAATCTGGGTACAGAGAAATTCAGCATTTGCAGAAATGACTCAGTTGAAACATGACATGAAAAGTTAGCAGGGTGGAGCCTGAAAGGAAATATTTCTGTTGTTGCTATCCCACACTTCTGCCAAGGACTGAAATATTTCATACAGTCTCATACAGTCATTTATGCACATGCTTTCTTATTGTGCTTGTATGTTTCCTACAGTGCTTATACATGCTTTCTTTCCTTTTGGAATGATCTGTAATATCCAGCTTCTCCAGAGGATCCTCACCTGAAGTCTGAAAAGAGCTCCAACTCAAGTGCTACATCAAGCTTTCTGCTTGACTTTTGCACTTTGATTTAATACAGAGCCAAGCCAATTTAATATGGTAATATCAACTATATCCTTGTTTGATAAATACTGTTAGGTACCCAATTTAATTATAATTATGTAATTAGGAGTAATTAAAACTACCATAGTAAATATATCTGAAGCTATTTACTATATTTCCCATAAACTGTATTAAAGCTAAAAATCCACATTGGTACCCAAACCAATGAGTATACACTGCTGGATATTGCCAGTTGCTCTGAAGAAGTAATGTGTAGAATATTAGTGAATTTGTAATTTGTCCCTTCTGTGTTTTACTGTGTGATATTTATTTTACAAATAACATGAAAAAGATGTGCAAATAAGCATAAGTGGCAGCAAGGAAAAAGACAACTTTACTACACTTATTTCCATATTATTATTTGTAGATATTAATGGATACGGTATATTATTACTGAGCTCTAATATTGCAGAAGATAGATCCTTTATGATATAACGAAAAGAAAAATAACAGTGAACTATTCAGCAAATCAGATGTATAACTTCCCTAAATTTGCAGCTTAGGCTAGATTTTGAGAAAAGATCAGATCTCATTTAGGTATAGAATGCAGGCCATTGTTTTCATACCCCATAAACAACCAAAATTAAAATCTTCACGAAAGGAAGAGCTGAGTATTCTAGTTCACTTAACTTTTCTTGAAAAATCTTACCATGCATTGTAATGTCTGGCCTGAAGGAAAAGTGAACATATCTCATAATCCGAAAAAAAATACAGGGTTAAAATTGTGGGCACCTTTGTAAAAAAAGACAGTATGATTCCTAGCAAACTACAGAACTGAGTAAACAGCTACTTGCCAGGTGTGCTCAGCTGATTCGTGTTCAGCGTATGACCACACCAGCTGCTTTGCTTATGTTGAGCTGAAAGAGAATTTCAATGGAAGAAAAAAGACAATTCTATGTATGCTTAAGAATCCACATCCGTTCCTCTCCCCACTGAAAGCTGTAGTGGTGAAATGAGCTTTATGTATGGACCTAACTAGGAACTTCTCCAGCAGGATTTTGCATGCTTTTTTTCCGCTTGCTTAAACATGGAAACTCCTCAATGACTCTTAAGATTGCAGCCCTGAGATCCTTTGCAGATAATATCTAAAAGATAGTGTGTTAACTTTTATCACTGACCTGGGTTTTATTCCCATAAAACATAAGATACTATCAACCTCCAACACAGGTATGCAGGAGGGCCTCTACAGTACCTAAGATATTGAAAGGAAAGCTGAATTTACCATTGCAGGGTTTGGAGCTATGCACAGAAGCCTTTAGCCTGACATTTTCCTTATGCTTTTTGCTGCACTTCAGAAAGGCCAATTAGGTAGGCTTAATGGAATTGCCAGCCCTGTACTCAAAAAAAGGGTTTATATTTACCATTAGCACTTTAAAATAATATAATTCTTTTTCCCAGCCAATAGACCTGGGCAGTTCCATGGTTGTGAACTTACTGCCCTGATCTCTAAAATTTCCTATTATATTCCATTTTATTATCTTGGGTTCCAGGGAGAAAATGGTAATTTCAAGCAATAATAAAAATGCCATAACCCTACAGATTAGGGCTGTAGTTAGCATGAAATTACTTCAATTTGAAAATATCTCTTAAGTTATTTTGCTTTTATAATTGCTTGCAAAATGTATGTTATAATGTGTATCTAAAAAAGAATGACTCACTGATCATTAGAAGGGTGATCTCTTCAACAAGGTCTCAAAAAAGCATATGCTTGTAAAGCCTTTATCAAGTATCTGAGTATCAAATATGTAATTAACAAATATTTTCAAGAATTTCACATCCAAATAGAAACACACAAGGATTTCAGTTATTCAAAAACCTTCTTAGAAGTTATACCTATTTGGTTTGGGAAGTTGGGTTTCTGTTTCTTTAGTTTTACATAAAGAACATAAATAACTGGGAAGTAAACACCATTTCTGAAGTTGTTAGTCATAAGGGAAAGTTGTTTTGTAATACCTACTTGTAAAGAGAACTGTATTCCTCTGCAAAGCACAATATCAGAAACAAGGCTTAGAAAAGCCATCCTTTTGGCTCTTGGTCACATTCTGACTTTACACGAAGCTTGTATGGCCAAGTATCTTTAACCACTCTCTGTGACAAAAACAAGTCAACAGTTGTAATTGGCTATTAATGGGCAATCTGACAATGACAATTTGGTCCAGTCCGAGAATGAGAAATAATTTGTATATCCTCTTTCCTTTAAATTAAACATAAGACATATGTCACAGTGCTATGTGCCCTAAATTAACCCTATGCAGAAATGAAGCACGTACAAGTAGCTACCCCGCATACTACGCTATATCTGTTACATGCAGAAATGACTGCGATTATACTGCCAATGTGTGAATCTCTCATTGACTACTCAAGAAGTAGGAATGGCTTTGCATCTGAGTTGAAATAAAAAACACGCTTCAAAGAAAAAAATTACCAAATCAGAAATCCTTACATAATACTATATTGTAACTTGTATGCATCATCAAATTGATTGTAGGGCAACCAGCACCGGTAGTGTAATGCCAGGAACTGCTGTTGTACACCACCAGGATTCTTTTATCTGTCACTCAGGGAAACACTGAAAGACAGTTTATTTTAGACCATCAGTAAAGCAGGTTTTATTGATGAACTTTTTAACATCACATTAGGATGATTAAAAATAAAATCCAGCATGAAACAAACAGATATGTCAAACATGCATGCAGTAGGGAGAAAAATTATTTTAATAATAACATTACAAATATTGTCAATGCTGTTTTAGTCAGTGGAAGTATATTTAATGGAGCTTATCAACACCTTCAAACAGCAGTTGAACTCATTAAGAATATTCATTAAATATGCTTTAATTGCCACATTCTGTTTGTTTAACAGTTCCTGTCTATTTATAAAGAACTGAAAGAAAACATGGAATGGGTTACAAATCTGAATAGGCTGTCAGGCCACCCAGCTGGGGTGACTTAAACCAGTGAGATCATGTCTCAGTTGTGTTTTTTAATATCCTCACATGGAATCACATCCCTAAATGATGGGTGTTTGAAGGGACAGTGCTTAAACCCATGGATCTGACATCACTGCAGTACCACAAAAGCTGCAGGATTCCCGGTGCTCTGCTGCTGACACATTGTGCTCCAGCTGTTAGGGGCCAGCTCCAGCAGGGTGCTGAGTACCACCAGTGCTGGCAGCCGAATGTGCTGAGCTCCTCTCAGGAGGTGGTAAGCACACTTCAATATTGATTGTGTTGTTTGACAGGGTAGGGGAAGGCTAGTTGGCATTGGCTTGAAGGAAAAGGGCAGTATTAACCCTTGAAGGAAACAGCAGATTTCTGTCTCCCCTAGTGATTAACCTAGAAGAAAGAGCATACAACAAATCACTGTATCTATCATTTCTTGAAGAAAATGTGAAATAAAAAGTGGCAGAAGATAAATGGAGAAGAAAGCGCTGTCTTTTGCCATGACCTATATAAGGAAATGTTAGCAACAAACATTTTCTTCTGTGATGAGACAGTGTTTCAGTGAGATTACCTCACTACTGAAAGTCACTACAAGAATTCCACACGATGTGAAAAATATTTCTCCCTTAGAAGATCTGTTTTTTTCACATCTTTAATGACAGAAATGGAGTGCTGAATAATGTGTGCCAGGGATGCCCTAGTTGTTTGCTAGTGACAGTTGCATTTAATTCCCAGTGGCAGTTGCATTTATCTCCCAATAAAAGGCAATTGATTACCTGCTTCTAAAACTTACAAGAAGAACTCCATTGCAATTATCTTTAGCATTAAGCTGTTTGGATGACTGTAATCCATGGCAAAATAAGCATTAGAATGTCTATTTTCTTCTTAATTCAAACATGTTATTATAAAAAATCTCCCAAAGACAACTGGGCAGATGCCTAACAGGCCTGGCAGATTGGCCTCCAAGATGGAAAAACGCTGAGCATATAGTTCCTTATAATAAAATGGGTAGCAACATGGAATTTATACCATGTAGCACATCAGTAATGACACTTGGAAAAAGATCTTCTGGCGAACAGTATCTAGGTTACGCCATTTCAACTGTCTTTAATACACAATGTAAACAGGATTTTGTAATGTATGTGTAAGTGTACCTAAGTTACATAAAATGTCATGTATAAAACTTGCCATAATAGTGAATAGTGAAGAGGAATCTGTAAAAGTAGTACAGAATGCCAATTAGTACAATAAAAGATGTGCAAAATACCTATATATGTGCTACTGAATTGAGAAAGAAAAAAAAGGTAACTAACAAGATGTATCAGAATACCAGCTGGCTTAGCAAGGAACTCATGACTGATCTCCAGTGTGATAAAAAAAGCCCAAACATTGTCCTGGTTTCAGGATATAAAGGGCATGGGAGCAAGGAGCAAGGGCAGGTTACAAAGGAGGAATACAGAAACACTGTCCAGATGTGCTAGGATGGTTTTAGGAAAGGAAAGGCTGAGCTAGACTTGAAACTCTAGGGACATCAAGAGCAACAAGAAGAGCTTCTGTTGCTAGCTGTTAGCAGCAAAAGAATAAACAAAACATGAGCCTGCTGCTGAGCGGGGAGGGTGATTTAGTGACAGTGGATGCAGATAAGGCTGAGGTACTCTATACATTCACTGCCTCAGTCTGGGACCCATATGAATCTTGAGACAGGGTTCAAGGGAGTAGAAGAGGATGGAGTCAGGGATCCCTTGAGAAATTCGAGTTCAGCTGTGTCCAGGACAAAGCATACTGGGCTGTATCATCAGGAGCGTAGCCAGTAGATCGAGGAATTTGATACTTCCTCTTTCCTCAGTGCTCATTAGGTCACACCTGGAGTAGTGCATCTAGCTTTGGACCCCTAGTACAAGAGAGGTGCTGATAAGCTTGAGTGAGGCCAGTAGAGGCCACCAAATTGATATGAACCTAGAGCACATGTCCTGTGAGGAGAGGCTGAGGAAATTGGCCTTGGCCAGGAGCCTAAAGAGACAGCTTTGAGGGATGCGATAACAGCCTTTCAGTAGCTATGAGATTACTAGGAGATGGAGGCAGGTTCTTTACTGAGGTGCATGGCAGAAGAATGATAGACAAAGCTTTAAATTAAAATGGGTGAGGTCCTGACCTGGTGTAAGGAGAAACCAGTTTCACTATGAGGGTAACTGAGCACTGGAACAGGTTGCCCAGAGAGTCTGTGTGGTCTCCATCGTGGCCTCAGCTGGACTAAGCCCTAAACAACCTAGTCTGAATTTTGTGTTGTTCCTGCTTTCAGCTGGAGGCTGGAGTGGACAACCTCCTGAGTCTCCTCCTGACCTAAATTCTTCTTGATTCTGTGAAACTATGATGGCTATAAAAGACCAATCTAACAAAAGGACTTCTTGGCAATACCGGAATGGTAAAATGTTATATATTGGCTAGAATATGTGCCATGCTAACAGAATGCTTTCTGAAAGCAAACACGGCTGAGTTATTGCTATTTAAAGATTCCTATGTGAAACAAAGCATTACTTGTTATACAGATTGTGCCAGTTTCTAAAAAACAAGATACAAACAAAGGGTGAAATCCAAGAGAGGAAAAAAGTTACAATCTCAACTATGTAAATGAGGATATCTGTGGTTAATATATCAAGTTTAGAGATGAGCCAGCTGAATCTAAACAGATGTACTATATCCTGCAGAAATGTCCATTTTCTTATTGGTAAGTTTACATAATTCTCACAAGTATTCAGGATCATTGTGGACAGACTCCATTATGCACACCTAAAAAGCTGAATCAAGCTAGAGAATGATGAAATTTCAGTTATTTGACTATTTGGAGAGTGGGAGTTTTTTATTTTGGGGAGGAAGTAAAGCCTTGTTCATTCTATAATACAAGCAGCACCAGTTAAAGACAAATAATGCTCAGATAAAATATAGATTTTCTTTCTTTTAAAATATTGATGTGGTTTAAGAATGATGCATAGGCTCTGTATGACTGATTCACAGTTCTCCTGAATAAGTGCTATGACTGTCACAAAAAAAGTCCATTGTGAGAACTGCAAATGATAAACTTTTTCTGTTTGGAAAAAGCGTGAGCTTACCAGCCACTGAACTTTATTAACCACACCTCATATTTTTTCTTTGTCATTTATTTGGCAGTTCTATTTTCTGTATTAAATTTGGAAAACCTGAAGGCTGAACTTGATACAGGGCTTACATGGGAAAAAGATGAGCAGGACTTGATTTCACCCTTGCATTCTTTAACCCTGTGGTAAGGGAAGTAAACAGTTTGGCACCTTCTGCCATTCAGAATAGCCCCAGCTGTCTCTAACCCCATTCTAGCACTTGAGGGTCATTACAGTATGTATTCTCTCTATCAGAAGATGTTGTTTCCCTATAAATTATCTTTTTATTACAGACAGGACAGAGACATGTACACATCTGTATCATCCTAGGGTGTGTCTTTTCTTGGACTTGGCCTGTGGTCTGAGATACTAATTTAAGAATAATTCCTATTCAGTGCAATCCCTACGGAAGATTGTTTTATAGAACTATTCCTTGTTGAATATCGTTTCATATTCTCACTCTGTTATCCATTTCTTGGATCATGTTGGGGTTGGTGTTTTTTGTAGCATTTATACATATACAGTGCTCTAGTCTATACAGTGTTACAATGCACTTGGTACAGTCTTAGAAAAGAGAGGATAGTGCAAAAATTATGGTAGAGACTGAAGGCTTGGAACTGTGAGTTTTTCAAGAATAATCTGTCTTTCAAGGTAAGAGTCTTACTGCATTAGTCTATCAGCTCATTAGGAGTCACTTTAATTTGCTGTTCAGTTCAGACTTCCTGTGACTGAATGTATTTTATAAAAATCTTGCTTTATTAGTAAAACTGTTGTGAACTATAAAACATCAATAGTCTATGATGGGGTAGGAGGTAATTCTGGCAGCTCCTCAAAGTGGTTGTTAAACCTTTTGAGAAGAGAAATGCCTTTATATAATACATATATATATATATACTTTAAAATCTAGTCCTAAAAATTGCTTTTACATGTAAAAGTTCAGGTCAGTCGTTTCCCTTGGAGTAATTGAACCTCAGTGTGATCTTTGTGACTATGAAACTTCCATTATGTCTGATATTTCAGTGCCTGTGGCCCCTAAGAGGCAAAAAATAGTTTGGATAATCTACTTCACAGGTACACATCAAGACTAAACCAGTTGATCTATTTTCTTAAATTCATCAGAAAATGGAAATAAAGTGCTTTATGCACAACTTTTTTTATGTACAGAAAGATGATCCCAAGGTGAGAAGAAAAACAATTCACTCAGTTCCCATAAAGCAGGGACAAATGCTCTTGTTCATTCAAATGTGAGAGAAATCATGTTTGAAATGCAAGCAGCCATACAGAATGTATTTATTTGGCTAATAATTATGTTTTGTATTTGTCAGGTTCTGCAGAGACAGTGATGCTACTGGCAATTCTGCTTCTGCAGGATCTGTTTCTTTATAAATGAAGTCAAAAGACAACCAGAAATGAATGTAAATAGGCCTGCATGGTCTATTGAAAAGCTCCCTCAGCTGTAATATTATTGGTTTGTGTAGTTGTTTCTATAAAACAAAATTTCATACCTGTCAGCTAGGAAGAAGAGTTGTCTGCAAACCATGTATTCCTTCCTTTTTCCTCCTCTTTAAATAAAAAATAAGCAGAGGAGTGAGGAGTCTGATGTCACCTGCACTGAGTGCCTCATCTACAAACATATCAGAAACTAACTCTGCTTGTAGCTCCAGCAGTAATGCATAGTTTATAATTAACTTTTTAAACATTTAGGAGCAGCTCCTTAGACCCCGGCTCTACTGAAGTGAGAGAAGTGATTTGCAAGTTTCAGGATAAAGAGAAACAACGTCTTAGTACAATTTTGTGGTCACCCACAAACAGGACTCAAATTCTGCTTTATCCATCTACAAAACTTTTCTTTGTGGGTAAAACACAAAAGCTGTTTCTGTGCCACCTCATATTCTCATTGCCATAAACAATCAGTATAACTTACAGAAGCACTAAGGATGCTCTGAACTGTGCAGCAGCACAGACCGGCTCAGGACTGACATTACCCATAGGCTGTCTTTCACACCAGTTCATGAGCTGCTCCATTAAGCCACAAAAAAGGCTCAGATATTGATTCATAGGTACCTGGTTTTGTACTTCAAGGCTGTTATTCTCTTGAATAATAAGGTATGTTGTCCATGACTCCAGAAATAGTCCTTTTGGGAAGTGCTGACTTTTCTGCTGTTGGACTTCGGTGTTAAATTGATTCCTGGTACATTCTATCATGCAAAAATAATGCTGGGCACTTATCATGGGGAAAATAAAAAGAACCCATTTTCCTTTCTTTTATTACCATTATTTAAAATTACATAGACTTCAGGTTTTCTTTCTTTTTTCCATTTGTGAATTGAAAGCCATTTTCCAAGCAAGCAGACAGAACTGCAGCAGTATTTTACCTTAAATACCATGACAATAGGATATATGGACTACTGAGTTTCATGGTTTTTTGAAAGTATAAAAAGAAATGCTTTCTTGAACAACAGCCATAAACATGCAAAATACTAATGAGATTATCTGGCATTTTTTCCAGAAAGGAGGGAGTAAAGCAGATTGGCACGAATGAGTTTTGAAAGAAGGAAATTTGCAAGCTATTTTCAGAGATACACTTGCATTGATTTGAATGAAAATTAGCAGAGAATGCTCTAAGAAACAATCGCAAAAGGGCACAGATGCCAAAGTCTGAGAACAGCTGGGAATAAGTGCTTTAGAACATGTGTGTTAGTGATGAAATGTATTTACATGATGATTAGCTGCTTTTCAAGCAGCCTAGGTATAATACAAAGGCAAAAAATCTGATAGAAATCTCATCTTGTTCTGAAGTCATCTCTGTGTCCCCTGTGGATTAAAATGGAGGAAGGTTTTGTCTGCGTTTTGCATGTTTCTTTTATAACTTTCTGTCTTTGTATGTAGTATCTCAGATCCAGCTAATACTAGTTAGCAATGGCATAATATGCCTCTACCAGCAGTGCTCTAATACCTAAAGATCAGGATTGTTAGTGCTGCAAAAATTAAACTTTGCAGTTTAATTCTGTGAAAACTGTGGGTGCACAAGCCAAGTCCTGTGTCTGTAGGTATTGATATCTTGCTCTCAGGCCTTTAAGAGTGTTTCTGGGAGCAGAAACAATCATTTACTATATAGTCCCATGCATTTGCTCTAAAAATGCCAACATTTCATAAGTTGATACTGTCAAGATCAGTATATTTGGGTATTGTGATAAATCCTGATTTCCCGGTATTTGAAGTAAACTCTTGCTGTGTTTCTCTGAACTGAATTGAACGTTTAGGCAAAACTTTCTGGTTTCCACTGCAGTCTCATGTGGCAAATCAGTGAATTAAATGAGGTCATAGCAACATGTAAAAGAAAGGATTTTAATTGATTGTGGTACTATGGAGGAACAAGGACAGGAATGTAAAAAATTTCAGCAGGTAAGGAAGTACTGAGGGCAGCTGTGATTTCTGGCCTAACCTTTCTTCTGGACATTTCTACTCAACTATAGCAATTAATTAGTTACTAATGTTTACATTTAAACACCACCTTTAGGTTGTGATGATCTTTGTTAAGAATGAAGCTGGAATATATTCTTTTTGTGGATAACACTTCCGTGCTATAATCAAGGGCATTATCAAAACTAGGTAAAATTAAATGTATAACTAGTCTGGTAATGAAACAGAAAAAGAAAACAGGGCCTTCCCTGTATACTATTTACTTTGTATTTCAGATTGAATTTTGGTATCCTTTATGGTGATCTTTACTCATGAGATTTCACTGTGATTACAGAATTAAAGAATTAAGAAAAATAGAAACTAAAATGCTATACTGTACCAGAAAGCTGGTGGGGCAGCTTAAAATGGCGTATCTATGGAAATGCTGGAGGTCAAAAAGCATTTTGTGACTAGTTATGGCTGTAATTCTGCTTTCCAAATGAAATTTTAATTTAATTTCTAAGAAATAATTCAAATGTGAATGTTATTTCCTTAAAACAAAAACAGTATACTAGACTAAAAGGTTCAAGGTATACAAAATTATAACATCAATACCTCTCACCTCTGAGATGAACTTTCAGAGATGCAGACTGTGTGAAACCAGCTGTAACTATAGAGCCAAGATACCCCACTGTCATTGTCATGCATCTGCTCTGCCTAGATCTAGGTTCACAGCTACAGTTCTGATTGCTTTTGAGATAGAAATGGTTTCCACAGTCAGTTAGCAATTTCCATAGTCAGCTTGGTCTTGCTCTGAATCCTATACTGCTTGATTAAGCTTTTTCCATACTTAGCTGGGAAGCTGAGAAGAATATGGACTGTCTAGCACATAGACTGAGTCA
Organism: Falco cherrug; assembly: GCF_023634085.1. Classification (NCBI taxonomy): domain Eukaryota; kingdom Metazoa; phylum Chordata; class Aves; order Falconiformes; family Falconidae; genus Falco; species Falco cherrug. The sequence continues at coordinate 24,052,604 of NC_073704.1, read as the reverse complement.
TACACTAAGTTAAATATTTAGGGAACCCTTTAAAACTGGACATGAAACCACTCAGATCAAATCTGATGCATACCACTATTGTCTTCCATTGCTTGAAACCAGAGGGAACAGCACCAATGTCCACATCGGGACTATTCACAGTGCCATGTTCTGAAGTTTGTATAACAGCAAATAAGCCTAAGGCTGCTATTAGAAAAGCAGTTGCTCTTCCCCCATGTCTATTGCAAGGTATGATGTCTGATTTCCTCTCTGCATCTCCTCTTGAAATACGGGCCAGTTAGGTGGAGAAAAGAACGAACAAATCAATAACACATATTAGGAGTATGGAATAGCTCCCTTATCAGATTGTAACATTAGAAAGGATGCACGCTGCAGATGGAAAGAGGACACAATAATATCATGTGAAACCATACCAAAAAATAGACTAACAGCTTCTGTTCTTTTTGTCTCATAACCCAAAACCAAAATAGCTTTCACTAAAACTGTAAGGAACATATTCAAAACAGATAAAAAAACTTTGTCAGGCAATGCCTAATTAAAAGATGAAACTCTGCTCGGCACTGGTGAGGCTGCACCTTGAATATTGTCGTCAGTTTTGTGCCCCTCACCTCAAAAGGGACATTGAGGTGCTGGTGCATGTCCAGAGAAGGGCAACAAAACTGGTGAAGGGTCTGGATCACAAGTTTTATCAGAGGGGGCTGAGGGAACTGGGGTGGTTTAGTCTGGAGAAGAGGAAACTCAGAGGGGAACCTTATTGCTCTCTACAACTGCCTGAAAGGAGGTTGTAGGTGCGTGGAGGTAGGTCTCTTCTCACAGATAACTAGCAGTAGAACAAGAGGAAACGTCCTCAAGTTGTGCCAGGGGAGGTTTAGATTGGATATTAGGAAAAATTTCTTCACTGAAAGGATGGTCAAGCATTGGAACAGGCTGCCCAGGGAGGTGGTGGAATCCCTGGAGGCATTTAAAACACATGTAGATGTGGTGCTTTAGGGACATGGTTTAGCAATGGACTTGGCAGTCCTGAGTTAACAGTTGGACTTGATCTTAAAGGTCTTTTCCAACCTAAATGATTCTATGATGTTATCATTCTAAACAGCTTAGAAAACTTCAATTTTGAGCACGTGTATTGTACTGTAAACTTCTAGTCCCATTTGACACCAGAATGTGACACCTTTCATACCCCTGTGGGACTCTTTTTGAAAGTCAGTAGTCATTGATTTTTTGTAGCTGTCACAAGGGAAATTTGGGTCCCTTGCTTAGTGTAAGTTGACCCTATGAATTTCTGAATCCTGCTGTAAAACTGTACTGTGAGAGTCCAATGGCAGAAAAGTTCCCTCTGGACACTACTGAAAATGAAAGACTCCTCCTAGCCTGCAGGTATTTTTATTTGTGCCATGGAGGAACTTAAAACTGTCAGAAGGGATTTTTCCAAACTGAGTAAGTTGGGGTTTTTTTTCTGTTAAAGATGCAGCAGCTATAATAATAGCAGTTGTATTTTTCATTGTTTGTTGAAATTAGACATATCTAATCATACCTTTTGGACCTTAAACACTGACAAAGAGAATAACTTTAAAGGCAATTTAATTGGTGTTCCTTTTTATTCAGACACCGTCTCTCATTAGCAGGAATATGCGAATGGGAAAAAAATTACCTTCTGTGAAAGCCCTCTTCTTATTGAAAATAAATTCATCTTAACCTGGGAAGAAAAAAGAATACATTGGAAAGCCAAGGAACTGAAAAATATTGTTGAAACTGGCCCATAAATAAACATGCTTAGTATATCTGAGAACAGCTTTATAATAATTATTAGGTATCCCATGTGAAGCGTGCATAAGTGACCCATGGCTCTAGGCAGGCACAGGAGCCATAACTAAGCAGGGATGGCTAAATGAGATATTCTTACCATTGAGGTATCAGCTCGCTGCTGATAGTGCTCCCTATTGCAAAAAGAGCAATACTGATTGGGATGAGGAACGGTCTTGTCTCTTCGGTCAAGTGTTAAAAGCTAAGGTAAAACCATGACACTACAGGCATAAGAAAGAGTCCTCCATTTCCAATAGCTCAACACCTTCAGTCACATTCTGGAGTTGATCAAATTTGATTTTTATAAGGATGTTTGAAAGAAGTTTGCATTAAGACAGAGGGCTTGGACAGCTTTTTGGTGGGGGGGTAACACTTGCTTTGCCAAAATGCAGTCAGATAGTATTCTTACACCAAAACCTCCTACGGTATCAGGGTATTAGAGAGTGACTTGATTAATCGACATTTCTCATCAGCTCTGGTAAAGGCACTGAATCTACAGTCAAGACTGTACTTGCTGACCCTCACATTAGACCTAATCTAAGGGGACCTGACACACATGCAAGGGTCTTTCTTTTCAGCTGTATTGTTAACTGATTGGTAGGTTCACAGCATTTACAGAACACAAACAGGTGATAAAATGCCTATGCTGACTGAAGTCTAGGTGCTGACCTTCTAAATGACACCCTGATATTTCTATTTAAGAACATTTAATATAATTTTCACTTTATTTTGTCAGTAGTTTTACATATGTTTACGCATTTTTTTATTTTCTTATCCTCAAAAAAGAGCTTAAAGGGCCTTAAAATATTATTTTGGAATCTTAGTGTGTTTTGAAAACACAAATATGTTTAATTTGGAAAGAATTGTGGCAAATTACATTTCTCAAACTGGGTAAGTGACAAGTAATTTGTGAGGCTTGTAAAAACTCTGCAAATAATTGCTTAATCTTATTTTTACTCAAATCTATACTCTTCTGTAGTGCTTCTTATCTCTAAAAAATATCCGATGTATACAGTGCAAGCTTAAATGATCGCCTTACCTCCCTTTAACAGGTATACTCTGTAGCCCATTGTTGTCCACAAAGCGTAAAGAAGTAAAAAAGCATTCAGTGTGATACAATCCTTTCAGATTATCACATATCCATTCTCAATCCCAAAATAATTATACTTTTTATGTCAAAAGCTTTACAGCTTTACCACCTCAAGCAATATTTTACATCTGTCAAGAATGATTTATGCAATAATAGCTTAAACTGCAAAATGGAGTCCTCAGAAGAAGAGCTGTCAAACATTTTCACCACAAATAATTTTATTAAAATAAGAATTTATATTCTCTATAAACAATATCTTACCTTCAACTATAATAATGATCATAATAGATATACGATTTGTGAAAATGAAGTTGTGAGATAGCAAGGAGTATACTATGCTGCTACTTTGATATCAGAGTGTAATTTTTTAATTAAGCAGATGTTAATGCCTAATGGGCAAGACTTTAAAAAAAACTGTTTCAAAATAATAGTTCTTGTGATTTGTCTGTATTGTTGATTTCTGTATTGTCTATCATTCTTTTTAAAAAGGGATATTTACATTTAAAAAGAAGTTGACTGAGTGTAATCCCGTGAGTACATCCAGTGACATTTGTGGAGCTTCTTGTGTGATGGGAACCTCTAAATACAAACCCTTAGTTTTGGCATCCATCTGTTCCCATTAACCATTTTTCTCAAAAGAATAAATTACTATTGATAACTCTGTAATTGCCTACTGTGGCACTACTAACAACAGGCCAGAGGACTAGAACTTCGCCTGGATTGTGTAAATACTCTTCTAAAAGGAAAAAGGAGTGAGAAGAAATTAAAACCAAATGTAGGCTATATTAATCTTATTCTGATACAAATACTGCAAGAGGAGCGAGTAAGGCTTTTAGCTGTGAATGTTAAAAACTGCGAAGACAGGGCACTGGTGTGGTTGGGACAAGACCTGCTGGGTGTGTAAGTAATGCTGGCATCCCACCTCCATGCCATCTAAACAATTACACAAAGCTATCACAAGTATTCCCCCCGCCCCCGCCCCACCCCATCCACACATGGCACAATGAAAAGGAAAACATGCCCAGTCTAGATAACACGTTTATAAAACCATACTACATAGAATTTGTGTTCTCCTTTGACCAGTGTATCTTCTGTCTGCTGTGTTTAGGGAAGTGTAGATTCAAGCAACTGCCATTTTCTGAAAATCAACCTGCTACAAAATATCTCCCATCCTTCTGCCCCCTTTTCTTCAAGTGTGTAATCTGGCCTAAAGATTAAAGCAGTGAACAAACAGCAGCATTCAGTCTTGCATCAACAAGATGTTTAAAACTCAGGATCTTGCACTTTCATCTAGAAAAAGACTATAGACCAGTTGAGAACATCAGAATCCTAATTCCTAGTACATATGCAACACCATTTTTCTAGTACAAGATTTTCCTTTTAAGTTGAACTTTAAGGCTGTGACATTTTAAAAGTGTGAGGTGGTATTTAGAATTAAAAAGAAAAAGCATTAGTTGTAGAGTGATTCCCTTTCTGATATCTGCATTACTGGACATCCGATGACAGATTACCTTTATAAGTGAGGGGATGTATGATCCCACTGACATTTGCTTTACTTTGAAATATTAAAATTTTTAATATAATCAGTGCCTTATGTAGAGTAAATGATAGCATGATGTGGAGTAAGGTTTTATTTACAAATGGTCCTCAGAAACTTCTGTCAGTGGAACCTCAAGCAATTCACATGTTTTTAAGCTGTCTTCCTCCTCCATATGCTTAATATTATGTTAAATATTATACAATGAGTAGCTATGAAACGTATTGTAAAATCATATTTTTAAGCAACTGATAGTTCATTCTAGTAACTTGGGTTACTCACATGGAGAAAGTTACATTTCTAACTGTACTGTATTGACTGAAAATATTCTCATATTTACCCACAGCACACAGTAAAAAATAAGCCACTAACCAGGCACTAAACTCTCAGATTTTTTGAAAATTCTTTAAAATAATTTTTTTTCAGAACCTGGTGGAAGTCCTTGTTAGTATCACCACTCTGTATATTGTTATTATATGCAGAGTATGTTATATATGGTGTATATATATATACGCTGTCTATATTGCAAAAACAAATTTGCAATTTTGAGAAGTGGCGTAAGTGAAGAAGTGAAGATGAAAAGTGTAATATTTGTTTTTAGTAATTTAGAATAACTATAGAATATGTTTGCTGACATTTGTTATATCCATCATATTGGTAGTTTCAATTTTATGATGCCACTTAAACAGATGTTTTAATCACATTTTGTAAAGGAATTGAATATTATGTGGAAAGAAACAAAAAAGTCTGCATATACAAATGATCAAACTGTCAGACATTTACATATTCGAGTGTCAGACCTATCTTGTATTTCGTCAATTTTTGCCTGTAATCAGTGACAGGATATTTTAAATTATATTTACAATTCAAAATAATTCATCTGTATTTTTTTAAGTTTAGCAGTTCATATCAGTGCACATGGTAAATCCTATTTACATTTTGACCAGTATAATTCTAAGGAATTCAACCCAGATTTCTCTAGAACTGTTGTCTGTAGCTTTTGAAATTCCTTAACCTTCAAACATATGGTCTAGTAATTTAAAGAAACTGTTCACAGAAGTGAAGTTACTGAGAACCCTTATGCATAAGGTTGTTTACACTGAATAATCCATAACTCTCATTTATAATGCACTTCAAAATTCAAAACTATTTTCAAAATATATGGCAATTTTTATGGAGAGTTTTACTTTGGCTTGCCTCAAACAGATTATGGTGTGTTGCATGATGCCAGAATTCAGCATTTTGGAAAAAATATATCCTTAAGGTAATTGACAGATCAGCAATACTTTAGATAAGCACCTTTCCCTCCCTCGTAATGTCTCGGGAAACTGAAACACTTTTAAAAACCCAGATCTCAAAACAGTGCTTGAGGCTGATGGCTGTGAAAGTTAGCAATGACATTCTCCTTTTGCAATATTATTTTTAACACACGCCAAACACAGGCTAGATGTGCAAAAGACACACGGTGTCAGGTATTCTGAGAAATCTATGTTTGAGGCACAGCTACAACAACAATCTTGACCAAAACCTGCTCCAGACCACTGAACCAGATCTAAAATTAAAGAACTCTACTGAGAACGTGCTAAGAACATGCTTAAATATTGGTAGCGTGGGTAGAATGGTTGGCCCGAGTCCTATCTGAATTATACCAGCCTCAGCTAAAAATAATATTACTTAAGTCTCCCTGAGATAACAACAGAATTATTGAGAACAGGATTTAACTCTGTGACTTTAAAATTCAAGAGCATCCATTGCATGTGATTCTAAAATTGATGCAAACACCGCACTGGCACTTCCAGAACTAATTTAAGCTCAGCATTTGAATACAAATTTCCTTTTCCTTCTCCCAAGAGTCTACACAGCAAGAGAGAGAATAAGGTACACCACACTTACCCATTACTTGGATTTGTCTGAGAGACAGATGTTTCTGTAAATAACCCTGGGTAATTAAAAAATAAAACCACAAACCCATATCTCTACATATAACTATGGTGTATCATATTTAGGTTTTTTGCTATAATGTATCATATTTAGTTTTCTTGGTATGCATTTTTTAATCTGCAAATACAGTCATTTATTCATTTTATGCTCTGAACAGGAAAAATGCATCAGCATAGCAGATTTAGCCGTTCTTCATATATTGAGTTTTCAGCGAATAACAGGGAAACTCTTCATAGCTTTGCCATGCCAAAATTTTTACTCTGACAACATAATTCTAAGACAACTTCTGTGGCTCAGTTGCAGGTACTCCAACTTCACAATACCTCATCTCTGAAAGAGACTCCTCCCTTTCTTTACAAGCTAATGCTTTCTTCGTGACAGGCCAATTTTTGCTACATTTAACTTTGTTGTACTTTTTCCAGGAAAATACTGTATTTAAGTCAAGGCATGGTTCCAATTGTGTGAGGCAGGCAGAGTTAAGCCCCTGAAAATGATACACCATTCCTATGTCCTGTGAGATGAAACAGTTAAAAAAAAAAAAAAAATCACATTCACAGGATGACCCCCCTGTGCTTGTGTTATCTGTTCATTGTTGTAGGAGTGTTTACTTTAGGAGATTGAACCAGCTGAGAGGGGAACTTTTGTTCCAACAGTTGCAAACACAGTGCTAGCTTCATTCAGCTGTTAGAGTCAGCATACAGTGATATACTCTATACACCCACTACTTTCAGAGCAGATTCCCCTACTGGTATACATAAGTGTACTTCACTGGACTTCAGTAAAATTACAATATTACTCCAGCAAAGGGTCTGGCCAAGCAGATGCTAAACACTTCCTTTACCAATCAACTGATAACCAGACAAACAAAAAGTCTTGAAAATAAAACCAGACTTTACCGTCTTTGTGATAATAGGTGACTTCAACTTTCCTCTCCTCTGATCCCAGCAGCGCTTGAGCTATTTGGGCAATATGATGTCTTTTGGTCTCTGGCCCATGAAGAAAGTCACAGGTGCAAGGTTTCTGCATGACATCTGGCCTGGAGAACCCAGTCATCTCACAGAACCCATCATTGCAGTAGATGATAGCACAATTCTGCACTCTAGCATTAGCAATGATGAATTTTTTATCTGCAATAAAGAAAGTGATGCATTTTTTAGTACTCTTTCAACATTTCATAAAGTGACGATTGCATGGATGGATGCTAAACAGCCCTTCTTTTCACTGGGATGCCTGAAATGCAGAGATTTTTCAGTCATTTAATGCAGCTAATTTGATTCATAGCTTTTAAAGAAACTTCAATCAATTTAGAATACATTAAAGATTATGATACTTGTTTTAAGGATAAAAACCCCCAGATTATGCAAGTCTTCTGCAAAACTCCTTTTGACTTCAAAATTTTGTCTTTTTTAGCTTCACTGGAGCCCAGGTGATGAGTGCCAACCCATCAGCCGTAACTCCAGGAAAGTCCTTGAAAAGTTAGTAGCTTGTTTTGGGGGGAAACTGGGGGCTCTACACAAGTGAACAGCATCCTGGAATACGGTCCAACCAGCCCAGTCTATCTGTAGGGATTTTCATTGAGGTGAATAACAGCAAGTTTATAGTCAGTATTTCAACAACAGTATCTAGAAAAGAACATAGAACATGATAATTTTTTTCCCCTCTGTGATTGTTTTAAAAGTTACTTTTGTAAAGGAAAATATTCCTTAGGGGAAAAAGAAAAAAAAAAAAAAAAGGACCATAAAGGTACAAAGGTACATGAAAACTAAAGACTATGATGGAAGCATTTTGTGCAGTGCACTGACATTCTGTGCTTCAGTCCATCATCCTTCCCCAAATGCTCACCTGACAGAAAGGTTCAAAAGTTTTCAACTGTTACTTCATTTATTTCTATATATAACAAACTATTGGTATTGTAATTATAAATGTGCAGCTTTGATACATTTACTGTTAATAACATGAATTTCTGCTTACTTAATCACACTAGGATGTCCCTTACTTTATAAAAGACTTTTTACGTGACACCAAGTTTGCAGTACAAGTCTTAAAAATTTTAAAGATAACCTGTCTTTGAACACAGTGAAATATTTGGAGAGAAAAATATAGATTTCATTCTTGCTTTTTCTACTGTCTTTCAATCATGCTGAACTTTAACTTATTGCTTGCTTATTTAGTAGATACTGCTTTATCTCTTCAAAATATATACACTTTACTGCACAAAAACTTTACTTGAGTAGCAACACTGACTCAGCATTTAGATAAATTAGGACTACAAATACTGTCTTTATTTTTTCCCCCCTCAAATATTATAAATATTAAACATGGGCTTAAGTGTAAGGAAGTATATCAAAGGGAGTTAGCTGTAAGCGTTTGCACCCGACTGATACTAAAACTATGCTAAATATTTAAATAAATGTACATATATCAAAACTACTGTTTCTAAATGAAATTCATTTTAAGCATCAAGTGTTCCTTCTTAGTGTTAACAGCAAACCTGTGTTCCAGCCAGAAAAACACTTCAGCTTCAGCCTCCTCGACAGGTAGTAAACTGCTGCATTGGAAAAGATCTCACAGACTCTCCCCGAGGATGCATTTGCTCCGGTTTGATAGATATTTTAGGCTTTCACAAACATAGCAGAAATATTTGACAGCTATGTTAAAATGCAGTCATGACAACAAGGTAAGAGAGTATTTTCCCTTTAATAACTCCTCTGCATATTATCTGTTGCCTCTAAATCTGTTTCCTCTGAACAGTTCTGCTTTATTTTGAAAAGACAATTATAATTAATAATAACAGTAACAATTGTAACAGTAATAATAATAAATCTAGCTTATTTTTTAGACATGCACAGGCAGCAAGATCGCACACTGCCATCTCACCAATTCAGAAGGTAAGAGATATAACTTCTATAGCTATACAACACGGATACAGTCAAAGATAAAAACTATCTCTTGAAATAGTGGGGGAAAAAAAATCCCAACAATTCAAGTCGGTAATCTGTATTCTAGATGAAACCCAATGTTACTCCTGCCAGGGATCCCCTCCTTACCTCTGGGGTTTTCTTTCCAAGCTACAAACTTAAAATAGTCTGGAGCTGCTGTCCATTTAGTCACAAGCAGAATCAAACTACTGTAGCAAAATAGAGAGAAAGAGAGAACTTACTTTGCCCTTCAAATTTTCGTATGATTGTACCCAAAAATGTATTTTGTGGTGCCACATGACCTCTGCGAACAGGCATGTTTGTACAGGTCTTCGGTTTGCTGTGCACAATGACTTCTCCAAGGATCTCCTACACGGCTCCAGCCCAAAGCACCGAGCCCGCTACCCTTTGTGACAAATCATCGTCCTCTGGAGCTCGGAAATCTCTTCCCATTAGCACCACTTCTAGACACACGCTTTTCCTAGCGGAGTCAGATCCATCCCCCAGTTTCTTTCTTTTTCTTTCTTTCCTTGCTTTCTTTTCTATTTTTTTTTTTTCCTGGAGGAGCTCGGATGCTATTGTCTGGGGTGGGTAGGGGTGGGGTAAGCAGGAGGAGGTGGTGGGGGGAAGATTACAAGGGTAATCGATCTCTACCACCAAACATCGCCAATTTTCCAAAGCAAATGGCTGTGACCCGGCAGTTTCCGACGCTGTAGTGATGGTTAGAGGGCTGGAAGACTAATGTTGCTCCGCTGCCAGAGGGAGTGACGTTCCCCCCTCCGGGCTTCACCACGGCGCGCGGCAGCTCGGATTACTCAAGCGTGGCTTAGCAGGAGCCAGCCAATAAATCTCTTCAAAACTCGGCGACAAGCAGCGGCATCAGGAACGAGCTACACCCCGGCGGCACCGCGACGTGCCACATCCCCCGCGCTGCGGCTACAGGGGGGCAGCGGGCAGCCAGGGCGCTAGCGGCGGGGGGGCCCCGCCACCTCCGGCCGCCCCCGCTCCTCCGTCCTCCCGGCACCGCCGGCCCTTGCGCGGCCCCCGAGCGCGGCCCGCCGGGGAGCCCCAGCGCTGCGAGGCCGGGGGAGGGAGGCAGTTTTGTACACGCCCCGTCCGGCGGGGGGAGGCGCGAGCGGGGGCGATTTTGAGCGATGGGCGGGGAAGGGACCACCGGAGCCCTCGGCATCCTTCCCCGCCCCGACGGAAGGGATCGCCCCCTCCTCCCGCAGCGTGGCCCTGCGAGGACTTCCCCCGCCCCACGCACCCCTCCCGCCGGGGAAGGGGGTTCCCCCCGGTGCCGGGCGCTGCTCCCCGGGTGCCGAGCAGGTGCGAGCCTCCGCCCGGGGGCCGGGAGGGGGCGCGGGGATGCGAGCGGCAGCGGGCAGAGGCCGCCCCCGCCCGGCCGGGGGGGGACCCGGCGGGCACCGAGGCCGCCCCGCCGCGGGAGCCGCGTCCCCGGGCCGGCTCCGCCCCGCCGCTCGGGGCCGGGGCCGCCCGCTCGGAGCTGGCCGCGGTGCTGAAGCCGCCCCGCCGGCGCGCACGGAGGCGCCGCCGCCCGCGGTCGGGCCGGGCGAGCGCCCGCCCGCCGCCCCCGCCCCACTCCGCTTCTGCCACCCGCAGGAGCGGCCGGGAGAGCTCCCGGGGGAGCGGGCGTTGCTGGCCCGCTGTAATTAAGGCTTCCCGCAGCACCCAGCGCGCAGAGCGGGCGCGGCGAGAGCCGGGGGACCTCGGGGGGTGACACGGGGAGGGAGCCGGGGGCAGCCATGCGGTGCGGGAAAGGCGTCTCCAGGGGAGCGCGAAGCAGCAGCAGCTTCTTAATAAACTCACAGGGGGGAAAAAAAGAGAGGAGCACCTGCTCACCGTTCTTTGTAATCGCAAACGCAGGATATTGAGCCGGCACACCACCGCCTCCCACCTGTTCTTCCGCACCACAAACAGGTGTTCCCTTGTTCCCGTGGGCTTTTCTCAGGTGTGGCCTTTGTTTCCCTGTTACTGTGCGTCATCCTCTGTGTTTATCAAGGGGGGACATGCTCCGTGGGCTGTGTGGCTACGTTTCTGGCCTAATTTCGTTTGATCTCAGTGGAATTGTTCTGGCTTGACACCACTTTAAACGTTGTCTGAAAATTTCATTTATATATATGCATAAATTGTATTTAGGAGGCTGCATGGTAATTGACTGTATACTAATTATGAAGCCTCAGCTACATTAAGTGATGTATAATAGTACATAATCAATCTTAGGAAGCGAGTGTTGCTTATTTACAGAAGCAAATGTTTCAATATCTATACTGAGAGGCATGAATCAAAAAAATAACAGCCATATATTCTTTGCAATCACAATATTTGGAGAAGTATAACATTTTTGTGACTTCAATCAATACTAGAGAATAAAACTCTTGCAATATTTTTACCCACTTTCCATGTGGTTTGGACAGTGGGTAAGGCTGCAGGTTGAACTTTTCTCTTTCTGCTCTTTGTCTTAACCAAGAACATATATTGTCCTGAAAATGTATTCAAGTTCTCATGGACAGCAGTGGAACTAGGGTACACAACACGAGAGGACCTTATTTATTTTAACACTTTACATAATACCTAACATCTAGTCAAGTCATAATGGCCAGCAGTGACTTCGGTCCCGTTTTTACACTAATAATGTCACTTTGATGGTTCTATAACAGCAATAGAAAACAAACACAACAAAATTGTGACCTGTACTGAACCACAGGTGTTTGTTTCTAGTATTCCACAGTTATAAGCAAACTGGATCAACTACAGGCCAGTAGAGTCCAGAGTCCAGTGCTTTAGGTGCCTGGCTAGAAAGAAAAGAAAATGGTAAAAAATATTTAAAGAATTCAAATCTCACTGAAGCCCTATCTTTTCATGTTAAGTTTGGAAAGCACACTATGCTTGCCTGAAAACCGAAATACAAAGGGCTAGGACTCCATGACCCTGGAAGACCTTTTCTGTTCCGTCTTATGATGGTAGTTTGAAGTTTGATGTTGATTATGTGAATATACATTAAACAGAGTCCACTTCCCCCCCCCCCCCCCCACCTTGGTTAGTTTAGAACCTGATCAAGATAACCCCAGTCAAAACAAGGTAACTGCTGCTGAAAGTCAAAATGTGAGATGTGTTTTTTAGCAGGGGATGAATTCACAAGAATGATGGGATTTAATAACTACATGAGCAATAGGTGTCTTCAGAAGATCTTTTATCTCATTGATTTATACCCCCGCAGTCTTGTTGATGATCTGTTGCTCCTGAAGTGCTTAATACTAATTGTGCATAATGCTTTATAATTTTCTGTAGCAAGCCAAGAGTGAGAGAAGTGCAAGAGGAAAATATATTAAACCCGGACAATTTACCACTAATACAGAGAAAGTAATGTGAAAGAATTTGCATTTCATTGAGAAAATATGCAGGCAAGTGGGAAAGTTTGAATTCATCATAAATGTGCCTCTTTAATGTGATGAAAGAAATGGAGAATTCTATGGAGATAGATGTTTTATCTATAAAGTTGTACAGTTCCCAGCTCTGCAAGAGACCAAAATACTGAGGTAGGGTGTCTTCAGAGCTCAAATCCATCCAGCACAACTGATCCCTTGTCCCCTGGCCCCTCGTGTCACTGCCCTGGCCACAGCAGAGCCCCAGCTCCCCAGTGAACGCTGCGGCTCCACAGCAAAATTATAGATGGCATTTCCTGGCCTCAAGGACAGCCGCTGATTTTGAAACAATGGTTTTAGGGCTTTCCCCAGCATTTTAACCACTTCTTTCTCAAGTTCCTTAAGAGAATTTAGAGGAACATGTGCCCAGAGATGCATTGTTGATGTCTTTCAACATCTTGGCTTTAGCAATTAAACTTGTTATCGTTAAGAAAAGATAACTCTGGGGAAATGGCTCTAATCAAATTTCCCATCATATTTTTGGTGGAAAAAAAATATATAAAGGAGACAATCAGTTTTAGTCCAGCATTCTTACCACTCTTGGCTGTGCCTTTTACTCTTTGATGCTCCAGGAGACTCTCCCTAAGAGAAATTACTTTCGTCTTCCAACCTGAATAATCTTTAACCATATGTTGTTATTTTTCACAGTGTTATGTTTTCCATTTCATAATTATCTTGATTCTAGGGTTTGCTCTCCTGTAGACAGAAGTTTGCTAGTGCATTCCTATTTGAATAAATCTTTTTGTACTGGGACAAGATACTCTTAAGTCTTGATAGTTCTTAGCTTATTTCTTCTTTCTTCCCTGCAACCCACCCCCTACCCCCACATTGTTCCAGCTGCATAGAATTTCTGTGTTGCTTTTACCATATATATCCTGTGTGGCCTGTCATTTATTCACCCATCTATGGTATATATGCTTCCAATTTTAAATAAGACTGGGAGTGTCCTGAGAGTTGTCAAGTAAAATACTGAAACTTTATTTTGAATACCAGTGTGCATTTGCGATTTTTTGGCAGATTTATGTCTCTTCTCATTACCTTTTGGTTTTTATCACTCTTGCTTGCTTGTCCTTATTCTGTTTAATGTCTTTCCAAAATTTCAAGGTATAGATCCAGATTTTGTTTTAATCCTTCACAATAATAATGATCGTCAATTAGATTATGACTGGCTGGGCTTTAGGCATAGGCAAAGTATGCAGTTGCCTGGGACAATAGACTGCCAAATTACCTCTGCTGGAGAAGATAGAAATCAGCTGTTTGAACACCATGAGCAGCCAAACAGCAAATCTCTGCTGATGCTACTGAAAGAGGTGTGGGGGTTAGTGTTGCCAGAGCTGGCTCCTTCTAGCAGGAACTTCTTTTTGCTTGCACTGCTTTGATGCCCTGGTAAGTCTTTCCTAATCCTAGAGCCACATAGTCTACATAGCTTCCTACATAGGAAAATGGGAATACTTAGTTACTGTGGCTGCAAAATTCACCTCAAATTATGTCTGATTATGGTTACTTTGTGCTTCACTGTTGCTCTTGGAAAAAGAAAGGCTCCTGTTTTGAGCAAGGTCATTGATGTCAATGAGAATGCACAGAGGTGATTATTGTATTTGGCCTTAAGGTTTACTTCTTCATTGTGTCTGCATATGGGTCTTATTAGTATTCAGGACTTCAGATATCCAAATGGGAGAAAGGCTATCAAGATTTTAGTATTACAAAAGAAGTGTCCGCACTAAATTATGCTCTAAGAAGTGATTACAAACTTCTAGTTAATCTTACAGCTATTTTAGTTCTTCAGTAACACACACTCACAATAAATTATGTTATACTTATTTTGGATTTTGTTCATTGTATAGTTTACATGTAATTCTTTTTGAGGGACTGTAATTTGATGACAAGAATATGAATTATATATGCAAAAGCTACAATTACAGAACTTCTGTGACCTAAATTTCCTAGGCTGATAAAGGTAACATCATGTGGCAAAACAGTAAGACAGCAGGCAACTTAACTTTTTCTGGAAGGATTCATAAAAAGTTAAGTTTATTATTCTACAGTATAATCACTCTTATTACATGCTATGTTAGAATGCCTAGGGATTCAAATCCTCATGACTTAGGATCATTTTGGAAGTAGTATGTACTGGTCATGAAAACAGAATTACAAAAAACATCAATATATCCATCTACTCGATGACCTGCCAGTGGATTGTTCCCTTCAGTATATTTGTGTTTGTATTATTCATTTAGGATTTAAATTATTCAAGCAATGAGGCTTCCACTTCTTCCTCTGCGAGAGTCTTTCAATATCTCTCAGTCTCACCACAGGGTTTAATTCCCTCATATTAAGCCACAGTTTTGGTGTGGGCTCTTGCTTTGGGGGTTTACATTATTTAGATGCACATCTTTTTTCCCTGGGTTCTCGGCCAGTAATGGGTGCTCAGACTACTCTGTGCTGACCCCCTCTGGCCAATTAAGAGTGACAGAAATGACCCCAGCATGTGCTGCGCCTCGTGAAGTTTTTCTAGCTAAACTGCAGTGCTATGTCCGTCATTCTGGCAGCCATCGTTCCAGAAAGAACGTTGATTATAATTAGGCAAGACATGAAACATACTCCTATTAATTAATTCTTTTCCTCATACTATGTATAGAAGGACTTTTATGGTATATACAAAAGCAGCATCCTGCTCCATATATTTGTGAGTAATCCTGTAACGCCGGAAATGTAATTGAAGATAAATATATGCATTCTCTGTAATCCGCCTTCCATCATAAAAAAAATTCAGTGATGATATTTTAGAATAATAGTTCATGCAAGAGCTATTATGACTGAATCACATGTCTTAAATTTGGTCTCTTCAGAAGCATATGCCTAACAAATATGGAGTGAGCTGGAAAAAGGAGTAAATTCATTGCTAGAGCATAAAAACAAAGTAAATTATTACATGTAAGTTATTTATTTAACTAGATCCATGTAATTCTAAAACTAACTCTCTTTGTACCGAAGTTCCCACTGCCTTCTCCACAGCGTGTTCAAACATTAAGTGATAGGACTGCCATCTGTCAGGTGAAGTTCATTCCTTTTCTTAGCTTCTCCCTTCAGTAAACTGTGTAGCTAGGATTTCTTCTACATCTGCACATTCTGCATGTGTCTTTATCAGTAAACAACAAAAACCTGCACCTTGTATTTGGAGCAGGTTTATGGTGATTTCTGGCTCTAATCTTGATGCCAATGAAGGTACAGCAGTGGTGTAGAGCTTCCTGAGGTTTCAAGGTTTCTGGTTTTGCTGAAGTTTCTCCTAGTTCAACTGCAGCAGGGTTCCAGTGCTTGTGTCCTCAGAGAGAGCCATGAGCTGAGCTAGCCAGAACTAGGATCTTCAGGGTGTAGCTCCAGCAAATTCTGTGCAGGCAAGTTTCCTTTCACAGAGAATTTTAAACTGTTTTGTTTCTAAGCAATAATAAATAAAAATGTGCCATATCACAGTCTTTCCCAAAATGCAATCACTGTTCCCAACCAGCTCTGTAGACATGGTACCTGCCTGCTGGTGGGGCTAACTTCAGAGAGGTCACAAGACGAAGAAGGTTATTTCTATTCCTTGGCCTTTCTCCTTGTATCAGGCCATAGGAGCTGAATTCCTGCTCTGATAGCGCTTCCATATGCTTCCAGCTTAGCAAGCAGTAGGTAGTCTGAGCATCTCTTTTCCTTCCCTTTGCCCTGCAGCAACTGACAGTGAGGCACTGCTGAACAGCTGTAGGGGCGAAAAGGACAGCAGCTGCTCTGAAGGAGCTTGGTTCATGTGAGACATTTTTCCTGAGAGTGCAAGAACTGTTATTTCCTTTGGAGAAAATTAGATTAGATTTATTTTCAATCAGTAATTGTATATACATTTTCTCCCACCACAGGTTCACTTTAAGATCAATAAAATGCAGGTTTGAAGTGTATAAAGTGGTTACTTTTGGGCACCAGTGTCCTGGTAGTACAAATAATCTAAGCAGGGTTTTTTTTATTATTATTTTAATAGATAAATATGGATTTTTCTTTGCTTCCTTTCCTTGGCCTGATCTTTCATAGTTTTGGTTAAATTTCATTCCCTTCCACCTTGAACGCTTTGTGCCATGTTTCCCATTGATTTCAGCTTTCTGTCTTCCCGGCTTGACTCTTACCTACTGGTTATGGTTAGTTATTTGTGGTTTTCAGCCTCGGAGAAGGAGAGAGAACAGGTAGATGGAAATGGACTAGAAATTAACCATCTGATATGCAGAAGAGATGTGGAGAGACAGTTTCATAATCCAGGGTCAAAGGATGCAAGAGAAAAGACTGAAACTTGCCAGAAATTATAACTTGCAGTAAACTTTAGTAGCCAAACTTAAATATAAATTCAAACAGTTTGGGGGGTGGGGTGGTATTTACTTCCACCAACTCTAAATACAGTTTCAGATGTTTAGTCTAGCTTATGTGTCTCCTGAGAATGATGTTTCCACTATTCCAGAATGATTGTTATATATCCCCAAAGACCTTGTAGACCTCAATCAGAGAGCAGTAACCTTGAAGAATTTGGATATGGTGTCCCAGAACGCAGCATAGCAAAAACATTCCTATTTCGCTCAGAAGAGAAAAACCCATGAAAACAGTGTGAGCCTTTAGTGCCAATGGCTCTGTACTGGCTTGATGAAGGTGATATTTATTTTTTTCCCCCTAAATATCGTAGTAGTAGTACATTGTGTTTCTATGTTAATCAGAAAGCTCTGGCAAGCAGAGTATGCTTTTTCATTTTTAGTGTTCTATACCTTCTTTGCTCTTTCTGCATTCTGTTAACATACTTTACACAGTCACTTCATCTAAATAAGGTAACTGCAGTTTCTACACTGCGCTCACTTAGTCATTAACAATTTTATTATTAGCATATTCCAACACTCAGTTCTGTAGGCGAAGCTTTCTCCACCTGGCATGTATATTTTCCCCCTACAACTGTATTTTTCCACATCTAATTTTTCAGTATTATTCTCACAGTAATAATACTTCTCTGTAACTGTGTAGAGTCCAGAATCTTATAGAATAATTATTCCTGACACTGTACTTATCAGTGCTGTTGTTCACATTGCTGTCAACAATAATCTGCAAATATCCAGGTCACATATTCCTCTTTCGGTATTCCCACTTCTCTTTCATAGTATCATAGCATGAGATCATGGCTAATTATGTTACAAAAATTGGTGTTTGGCTAATTCATTTCAAGAGATACCCATATCCTGAAACAGCATTTTCCACCACAAAGCTAGTGTATAAACTGATCTGCTGTCTCTGCAGATAAAATACATGTAATATGGGCCACATTTTCAAAGCCAGGTGCCTATCTGAAGCTTGCATCTCCAGAATTATATCGATGCAGCTGCAAATGAATGGCTGGATTTCTCATCAGTGCTAAGGACTGTATTCAATAACCCTGCTGAAGCCAATATGAACTGCAGGTACTTGGCAAATGAGAGTTCTGCTTATAATCTATGATGACAGAAAGAGTACTCAAATGACATATGTTGTTTTGTGAAAGGGTCTTTTGCTGCCTAACAGGGAATTTATTTAAATAATCTCTCCTGGATTTCCTATCTCTCCCATTATGTCTATTTCATTGCAATACAAGTAAGATATATGTTGTCAGTCTCCCCCTTCTTGTTCTTCCTGCTCTTGTCTACCATCCAGTGCAAGTTGTTTGACAGGATGAATAATAATTTCAGACAAAAGTAAACATTTTTGGCTGTAAGGAGTAATAAAATCAGTGCTATACCCAAAGATATATTCAGAAGTAGCAAGATTTCCTCATCATTAAACATTTTTTTATTTTGCATCTTTTCTGTTTATCATTCTTTGTTATTTAAGACAGGTGCATATTAGATCACAGCAGAGATTTATTCTGTTGATAATGGTGATCATTTTTATTATATATATATTACTTATTTTCACAGTGTAATAGCCACTATTCTGGTATGCTTTTTAAAAGAGATCTTCTGTACATTCTTTAGCACCTAAAGCAGTCACTCAGAAACTATGCTTTAGCTTGGTAATCAGGCTGCTCACAGGTGGTTTTGAAAGCCTAATTTCATAGTTCTTGGAAAAAAATATCAGTGCAAACATGCACTAACTTTTATGCCATTTGAGCTAGACAAATATTCATTTACTTATTTTCCTCATGTGCTGGGTTGATAGCTGGAGAGAGAGCACATCTGGGATTTAAAAAAAACCCACCTTGTTCTTGTGTCATTAAGGCAGTAATGTGCAACTCTGATGACTGCCCATCCAAACTGGCCCGCAGACTTCCAGAACTTCCACATCCTGGCAGATCCAGGGCCAGATTCAGAAGTGAAACTCTACTGCTGAAAAAATAGGCCTTGTTTTTCTCTTCAGTCCCAATTTATCATGAAAAAAACCCCAAAACAATGAAGTTATATTAACTATTAATAGGAAATATTTCTGAATGGCATTTTGGATTTTTCTTAGTAATACTGTGGGGTTTGGGGTTTTTTTAAAAGGTTTTTGGTTTTTTATTCTGGGGAATAGTGACATTTTGGGAAGTGGACATTTGAAATGAGAGGGTTGATTTCTCTTCTGAGGGAGAAATTGTGATCATCTCAAATAATGACTTCATTGCATTAGCTCCTGAAAACTCAAAGCTGCTATGATTCACTTGAAAGTGAGCATCAATTTTCAGACCATGTCAAAGGTCCCGGTCTATGGGTATACATCCTTTGAGGCTAGGGGGTGCCAAATACATCTTCAGTTTAGGACAAAAATATAATCCCATTTGGTGCTGCAGTAGTCATTTCTCTGCTAATTCCCTATAGACATGATGATGGCTGAAAGAAGCTGTGCAGTCTCCTGTGGAAGTTCTCAAGACTGAACTGGATCAAGCCCTAAGCAACCTGGTCTCATTCCTCATCGCTGACACTGCTTTGGGCAGGAAGGTACACCAGATACCTCCTGAGGTTGCTCACAACTGTATTATCATATGATTCTATAATGGTATGTTTGATATTTTTAGATATACCGAGACTTGATTTCTGACTGTCCAGAATGTGCAGACGAAGTACAAATTCTGCTACTTCTGTTTTCTGCCTATAATATCTACATGCTGGCCTCCTATGGCTCCCTGGAGCACATGGATCCATTTCTACCAAGTTACCAATTGTATGAACATAGTTCCTGAGGCTTGAGATGTTCCATAAGTGATACATTATTGATTGACGTATTAAAAGGCGGTCATACGTGTATATGCTAGCACAACACTTTGTCTGTGATATCTGAAACCTTTTCAGACTAAACATTAAATATAAAACCGCAGCCTTTGATTGTACCCTTTGTACTTCTTTCTTAACTATCTAGGCAGAAGCCTCATTTCTCCTGGATCTCAGAGCTCCTTTGTGTCAGCATTGGTTTTTACTAATGAGAGTTATGTGTTTTACAGTGTTATTTGTTAACCTGCCATAAAGTATTTCCAGTCCTATAATTCTTTCCTTACATTCAGGGATAAGACTTTTATTTCCTGTATAGCTCCCTTGTGCTAGCATAACACAGGAACTTCACTGATCCTTCTTACAAGTGGAAGCTTGTGACGTCATTCCTTGGTTAACAGAATTCCCTCTTTCTTTTTATTGGGTCTCTCTATTCTCAGCACTGACCCATTTTCCTTTCCAGTAGTCATGTGAGCAAGGTAGTTTGAATAACTGCTATAGAGATAAAGGCAGAAGGAGTTTGATTCAAATTTGTTTTAATTTTTTATATGAAATATAATTTTGTAGGGAGTAGTAGAATCACCATGTAGATGGAAAGTGTTAGGCAGATATTATTACCTGCATCAATTGAGCACTGTCTGCCTTCTATAGTTTTAATTGGCCTTCCTTAATCTCAGAGTAAAAAAAAATTGCAATGTTGCTCTTGATGAGTTAATTAGTTCATAAACTGACTTATTTCTAGTTCAGTTGCTATGCTGGGCAGTGAAGGTGGATGCACCAGCCAATGCTCAAGAGTTGGGTGTGTGGACGTGTGGTAGCCAAAGCGTGTACTTCATAATACTTTAGAATAGTCATGTTTAAAGGACTAAATAGTCATAAAGGAACAATTTATTCCTATCTGTTCTCAGGAACTAAGTTAAGATCCAGCCTCTGTCATCCAGCACTTTCTGTGATGTGTCATTTTTGTCACTTGCTTTAGGCCTGATTAACATCAGGAGTGTGTTTTGTATGTTATGGTCTTTCCTGTTGGTTTTGTAATGGACATTTTACTGCCAGAAAGAACCCCTGAAAGTGAAAAAGGAAGACAGAATTATCAATATTCTGTTTTATATTAATATTGATAGGCTTACAGCTGCTGCTGCTGGAATGCACACATTCCTGGGTGAATTTCAGACAAGCCAATTAATAACAGTTAGCAGAACATACCTTCTTAGCCAAAAAAACTACAAGTTTTTTTACCCCACAAGAAAGTGGACAGCTGTGGGTCGTGGGAACCTTTATCAATTTATGAATCTAAGCACGTATACAGCATTGAAATCCTTCTGAAATAGTTCACACTTGTACGGATCATGGGATATGATAATCTGATAGTGGAGCCCTGGCTATAACACCATCTGCTTTTCCTATGCAAAAATACCTCGGGAAGGATGGTAGTATTATAATAATATATGACAATCACTGCCAAACAACACATCTGGTTCAAACTGAAATACATTATTTGAGAACATAAAAGGAAAAGAAGAAGTTAGATTAGGGGAGAAAATAATAATTATTATTTCTGCCTAAAAGTATATTGAATTTTAAAAAAACTGTATAGCATTATATATGATCAGTTTTGTCATTAATTACATTTTATTTCTTATTTAGTTTTAGATCTTTTGTATGTCTGGATAAATAAAGAATTGGGAATCACTTCTGTGTTTAGTGATTAAAAGACATTTTTAATGTCTGCTGTCTTTAACACTACTAGCCAATTTATTTTGCCTTTTTATTCTCTATGCTATATAATGCCCCTCTATAGTTTCTATTTCCTATGTAAATCACATTTTACATTTACATGATGGAATAGCTGGGATCCAGATATGTAGTTTTAGGATGTTCTTCAATGGTAGGAAATTTTTGAGAGATATCAAAAGATTCAGTCTGTAATGATTGATTTTTTCCCCCCTTTGTTTCTATTAGCTAAATTATTGTGAGACTGATACAGTAAAACAAAAGATAATTATAGGGCTGGAGTTTCATAAAAAGAGAGGAAAGATATATACTTTTCTTAGGGGTTCTTAACCTCTTATAAATCTCTCCAGAACTCTTAATTTCCCATGGATAAATATCCCCCTTCTTCCTCTCTTCCCATGGATTTGATAGGTCAGTCGGATTCGAACAAGCACCACTCCACTTTTTGCCTAGCTTGTGCTCATGTAGCCTTTTGCAGACTGTTTATTTTTAGGAGGGAGTTCTTTTATTCTCATTCTTTTTTCTAAACACTATCCTGCTTTTTTATATATATTAATGCAACTTCTATTTCCCTACTAAGAAAATCCTCAGCCAATATGCTTTAAGCAGAATAATGCCTAAAACATAAGCAGCACATGACAATAGACTTCCCTGCACCTACTGCTATTAAAACATTAAAATTGCTGATTTGCTCTATTTAAAAGCTCACATTACTCTCCCACTTCTAGTAATTTGTAAGGGACCTGATTATACTCTTTCTCTCTAGAGAGCTCTGTGAATTAAGAGTAATTCCACTGAAGTCAATACTGCCATATAGTACAGAATTAGGGTCATAAAGGGGAGCAATTGCTGCCTGATTCTCTGTTGAAATGAAAAGATGCTGTGGGATTAGAGATTAACTGGATTATACATACCAAAATTAATAAAAAGATACACAAATGCTTTTTTTTTTTTTTAGCTTACAGCAGTTATTAGGCATCTGGGTTTACAAAAAGTAAGATTTCTGACATCTAGCCCTGTTTCTAAAAACTTTGCCTTTTAGTGGAGCACAAGCCAGTTTTACTGAGGATCTTGGTAGCAATGTTTGGATACCTATTTTTTAGGTGCTGAGTAAGTGTAATAAAATCATTATCTGTTCCAAGGGAATTCTATTTCTCTCTTTAAAATGAGGTGGAGGAAAAAGTAAAAGAACTAAAGTATCAGAAGTGGCAGTGAGAGGCTGATAAAAATGCTGAATAAGACCTGAAGGTTCTGTTTTGATTAATTTTTTTCTTATCAGTTACCTACGTATTCAACTTGTTGCTGTTGTGGTATTTTCTTTCACAATTACATGAAACATATAGCAGTTTATTAATAGCAGCCTCAGCCCTCTACCTTCATAGCTCAAACATTGAAGGTTATATTTAGATACAGATGTCTGCCTCAAGGACAGTATTTTCCATGTAAATTCTGCCTACTTTTGGACATAAAATCACATGGTTAATTCAGTGTCCTCACAATCACAACGTCACTATTATATTTGTATTTACTTCCAAGTTAAGTACATTATAAAAACAAAACCCGTCCAAGTTACACAGTAATTAAACCTTGGATTACAGAATACCTATAATTATGAGCACAGGAACAAGTAATCTACAAGAATGAGATTACTCTAGGCTGTGTTCTTCAGAAATCATCCATGAAGGCCCACGGCAGCTACTGAAGGGCATGGATCATGGCTCGGACAGGCTATTCATTTGAGCTTGGACAGCTTTGTATCTTTTTTCCTCACCTTTTGCACAGCCACATGCTAAACATGTACACCTGGCCACAGTAAAGGCATCTGTCTCCCATCCAAACCTTTGCCTAAGTCAACAGTCCCTAATGTGTCCCACTGACAAAATAACCTATCTCAGGGACAGCTTATGAGCTCCAGTTCACATTATATATACATGTGTGTGCATATATATGTATATACACATGCATCTACTGTCTATACTACACGCTCTAATATATTTGTTTATATAAATGCATAATACTTGCATATACTATACTGTGGTGTAACTGTTCGGCCAAGTTTAGTTACAGTCTTCTCAATATATACCTGTTCTTTCTGAAATAATAGTTCTAGTTTGAGAAGTGATAGAAGCTGGTGATTCCTCTTTATTTGCAGAACAGAAGAAGATGGGAAGCAACATAAATATTCTCCTGCTCCGTCTTACTACTTTAGGTCATAACTGATTTATAGGGGTTTCTGCCGGTTACGAATGCCTAGCAGCTGCATCGATTCATCCCTTTGCTGATTTTTTTTCAGTTTTCTATATTAAAATAAACTGTTCATTTTTAAGTGTTACTCACAGATATTTCATGTAGATTACACTACAAGTTCTCACCAAGTCCTACAACTTCCCATACCCAAATTTAACTTTAAATAACCTGGATTTAAACCACAACTTGAACTGCAGTATGTGCATAAATCTTTGCAGCTCTGAAACCTAAATACAGTATTTTACAATACTAAAATATAATCTCTAATATCTTAAAATAATGTAAAGGCTGCATAATTTAAATCAATCAATCAAGAATGTCAGGAAACAGTATGAAGTTTTATCAGGGAAATTAAATTGCACTCCAGTGTATTTTACGATAGTGGTCAGACAGTAGAGCAGGATTTAAGTGCACCTTTGGAGCCACACACGCAGAGCAGTAGAGATTTAGTTTAAAAGACTTAGTACCAAGTTTTCCTTGAATTTTAGACTCAGCCTCACTAGAGCAACAGAGGCGGTGAGTTATGTCCAGGTACACTGACTCCCCTGAGAAGAGAGAGCACGTACCTGCAACATGGATTTTGAATCCTCATCTTTAAATAGAAATATTATTGATGGAGGGGAAAGCTGCTATCAGATTGCTATGCTGTTGGTATGATCTATTTACTGTGAAATGGAAAATGACCCAGGGAAATAAATGTGCTGTGCAAGTCTAGGTAAGAAAGCTCTAATACAAAATGTTTAGTTTGAGAGAAACATATTTTTCTTGCATGTATTACAGATTTTGAAAGATCTAAACAGCTGGAGCTGGCAGTTGCCTGTGCTGTCCTTGCTAATGTGAAGGGAATCCCGAAAAGCGTGTTGACTAAAATCCTTGCATGTCTACATCATATCTGCTGGGTATTTACATTCTTAAATGGCATGTACCCAGGAACCTAAAAAGAAACTAGGTGGTGGTAATTTAACATTTCGGAATGAATGACATAGAATCTGCACTTAAAAGCAAGGCTACTGCCAATTCAGTCAGCAACCAACCAAAGCCATTAGAAATAAAGAGGAATGAGTAAATGGCGAATGTGAAGAATGTAGTTTTTATACTCATCTTGCTTGTGAATAGACTCACTAAACAAGTAGCAGCAACAAGAACAGTACTGCTATGTAGGGTTTGCATATTTTAGATTTCATGCCATTATTCTCGTTATTTAAATTGTCAAGGAAAAAAACCCCAACAAGCTGATAGGGCTGGCCACGTTATTTGTACCGCTTACTTGGGCGAGCATAAGTTAAAACTTTCAGGTATTTGTCACCAGGTATTTAAGTATGACCCAGATTTCTTCTGTTTTTATGTCAGTACTGCACTGCCTTGGTTCTTGGTTCATATCAGTGTAGAGCAAATTGAAAAATAATTTCTGCTCCATTTTTTTTCTTCATTTCTGAATAGACAAATCATTTGGTGTTTAAGTAGGTAAGAACTTGAAAATTATTTGTAAGATATTATTATACATCGCTATGTATAAAGTGCAAACGTTTGGGCCTATGAAAATGCTATTCTATGGCATTGATCACATTTCATTCTATGAACAGTCTTAAAGAAATGGATCAAATACTCAATTTTCAATAAGAGCATTAAGAGTTCACAATCATGCTAACTACAATGAAAATACTATAGTAAATAGCAGAGCAGAATACAAACAAGATGCTCCTTATAAATACATGTTCCCTAATTATCATCTGAATTTCTCATAGTGACACAACATTAAACAGGAAAGTTTTATCTGACCTGTAGAGTTAAATATTAGCTAGCATGAGATTAAAACATATAGGCAAAATAAATAGACCTGAACTTTGATCATGAAATGAATTGTGGCTGTTGAGTAAGTGAAAGTCAAACTGTGCAGTCAGAGTATTTCACACAATGGAAGCTTAGAAACACTGGATGAAAATAGGCAAAATGGGAATTCCCTGGCTATGTGAAAAGAATAAGGGGAAAAAGAATAATATTGCCAGACAGAACATTATGAACATGGGCAGGTAAACAAATTAAGGGACTTTTTGAATCAGTCTGGCATAAGTTCTAAGCAATTCTGTGTTAGTCAGTGGTGTCTGATACCTCTGGAATCTCCAAGACCATAACAATCAATTGAAAACCGTGACCAGTTAGGAATTTAAAGGGATTATAATCATTATTCGTGCTTTTCTTTCTTCTATGGCAACCCAATTTGACAGAAAATCCATTTCTTACTACTTTAAATCCCTAAACTTCACAAGATACTTAAAGAATAATTTTATAAAGAGTGTTCTTGTCTGGAATAAAAGATCACGGGTGCACTAATTTGAACAGGGCTGTGCCAGTTTGTATTATTCATGTACCTGGCCCAGTTTTTTAATCCTTACTAAAAAATAAAACTTTGGAAATGTGGCCACATGAAAGCTGACATTGACTTTCACAAAGAGACTGAAACAAGTTGGTGGCCTAAGATACATAGGCATACACCTGCCATATGAAGCATCAGAAGGTGGAAATCTCTCTGTTGACACTGCGACATGAGTGATTCCAGTCAGATCATTACAACAGTGTCTTTATAATATCCAGTTTTGGATTAAGGCAAAGCAATTTTCAGACTTGAAAGTCATCAGATTTGGGAACCATCGAAGAGTACTTAACTGTCTCTTCCTTCATTAAATCCGTATAAATATTTCATTCTCAAACAAAGCTTAATCCTTGAGTTTGATGACAGTTTTATGTCGTAGCTCTAAGAAATGATTCCAGGGCACCACTACCTTGGCGTGCTGACTTTAACATCTTCAGAAGCTGGCACTAAGTATATTTGCTTCCAAAAAAACGAGCCTTTCCCATCTCTGTCTCCTTGTTTTGCTCCTGTGCCGCCTACTCCCGTATGCCAGCACAAGTGTTGATGTTCTTACAGTCCAGGTTGAAATCAACCTAGAAAACAGAGGTGGTGGAGGACAAAACTTTCTCTTTCAGCAGGAATGCCAGGTTATGTACACTTAAACCAACCACGCTACTGAAGAAATGTAAGACACCGGGGAGCCCTGCTATTACCAGCCCAGCGGAGGGTACAAGACCAGGAAAAGCCTCATCGCCTGTCCTGTTTCCCTGACTCCCTGAGTATCTCCTTGGGGTAAGCTAGTTGGTTCTGCTTAGAACTAGAAACCCTTGTTTATTCCCCCAGTTCCTCAGAGAAGAAGGGTTTGTATTATTATAAAAGGAATAAAAATGCCCATGTATTTACAGGAAAGGATGAAGTCTTTCTGTCTTTATTACACCAATACAACAAAGAGGTGCTACCTGCATTAGAAGTTGGAAATACAACACAGAATATCCTGAGCTAACTTGACCTAGCCTTGATTGTCTTAGGTTTGAAAACAGTTTAGGATGTTCTCTTTAAAGAGCTGCATATAAGATAACAATACAGCAAGCTGGAAAACACCTACTAATCACCTTTCAGCAGAGAAAGTGAATAACTCATCTGACAAAGTAGTTAAACAGATCAGGTGTCTGGCTGTTTTTGCCTTGCAAGATATGTTTACAGGTGGTATTTTTAATGGGAATTAAGCTAGAAAGGAACTAAGGGAAGCGCAAGAATAATTCTTTGTTCCTGGTTGGAGCAAGTTTATTTGGATAAGAATAAAGAAATGTGACTGCAGGTCACCTGCTCTGAACCACTACCTGACCTCAGGTAAGAAAATGAGATTAAAATCATTTAACTGTGGCACATAGAAAAAAATTGTGTAACTAGATATTAATTTGCTTAGGAAAGGAGACAGGGGAATTCTTAACATCTGCTTGGAGACATGACAGGTAGTCAAGTTGGTTAATTAAACAAATATTTGTGGATAATTTAGCTGAGATTGTTAGAAAAAGATCTTGATTCCTTTTTTATTTGATGATTATTATGTACAGCAAGTTTATGGAACAGGGGAAATTACGAATAGTTTACCCAGTGATTGGTGGGAGATATAATTACGGATTATATTAATGGACATTTTTATTTAACTAGCTCTGACAGATAATGAATAATCTTTCAAAGGTCTTGGTTATCACTAACATAGAATAAACTATGTATAGCCATGAAAAAAAAATAAATAAAAACAAGTGTATATATAACCCCCAAAATATTTGGTTTCTAATCCAAAGAATCCTGTGGGTGTTTTTTCTTGACTCTTTCTTTAGAGGACATTAGTTCAGATAATGTGTATTTTACACACAATCTTACATCTGTCATAAGATGTGCAATGATGCAGTGAACACAAAGCCCTAAGAATTGGCAGAATTCACACAAATTTATGTAATATATTCAAAACTCATCAGGAAACACATTTATTCAGCAATAAAGAAGTATGGACATGTCATGTGCTTATGATGACAAGAGATAGACTGTTCTCCAGGTGGAAGTTTATGTTCTCATTCCCTTGGGACTTTTAACTCCAACTGCACCGGCTGTCTGAGCACAAGAGCATCTGAGACAGCTTCTGCAGCCATAGATGCTCTGGTGCCTCATGTCCATCTTGCTCTTTTTTATTGCGTTTCAAGAATGAAGGAGGGATAACGAAAAGTCGGCTATACCAGGCATTTACCCATCTAATGTTTTGTTGAGAAATCTTTATTCCTTAATGGCAGAGCAGAAAACAGCACTGTTTGTAGGCACAGGCCTCAGTCTTCCTCCCATTAATAGTGAAGAAGAAATGTGATGAGGTCAAAAAACAGGCATGTATTACAGTGTAGTCTGCCAGTCACCTCTGTGTCAAATGCTCTTCTAAGGAGAAGACTCTGCCTTTAGATGAAAGATGGAATGGAATAGGTGAAGAAGATGTGGCCACCACACCTAAACTTCTGTGATGCAGCACATGCAATATATAATATGGGGGGTGGGGGGGTGGCTGTGCTGCTGTGCACCCTCTCATTTGTATTGCGGCTGGGTTCAGGCCTTTTAAGGCACTGGCTCTGGATTTGACAGACTGGCATTTGGTTGTCCACAGCCAGTGAAACCAAAGGCTAGTTATGTTTTTGTGAGTTTCTTTCTCCTATTAGTAAAAAATATGTATTTAAAAAATAAGGAGGCATTCAGATATCACAGTTAAAGGGTCTATGCAAATCCTAGAGATTGATTTTATTTTTCTTTTTCTAAAAGCTTGGTAATTACCTGGAAAATTAATATAGCATCTTTCAAGTGAAATACTCCCTGTCTGAAAGTGATATGTATTGCCTTCGTGAAGTGATTCTGATGTCTTTTAGCAGCTGTGACAAAGGAAATACCATCCTTTATACTGCTTAATAAGCTACTGATATAATAGTTATACAAGGTCAGAGAATCAACATTTTGGACTATTATTATTCAATGTTTTTTAAAGCCTTTGCTGTGATGAGAATAAATAGAAACTTTGAAACACTCCTGTGTAGACTTGTATTCACCACATTTCTAAGATCTCTTGGAAAGAGAAGTAATTTTCATTTAAATATTTTATTATCAGTGTCACAGTGAACTCTACATCTGAAATGCAAACTGATTACAGCTTGCCCATCTCCAAGCATTCAAAAAGACCAAGCCAGGGTCCAAAAAAAGGTAAGTTTGTCTTAAAAAAAAGGAGAAGTTAAGTGAAAAATAGCTTTATGTTTCTTTTATTTGCTTATCTTTTTGGAAGTCTATGCAATGAACTTTTCACTACTGATACAGTTAACTGCATTTACCTGTCAAAATGCATCTGGTGTTCTGACATTTTAAAGCTCTTTGCTTTTCATGGAGTTCAAGATTGACCCATTTCCCATTTTTCCTTCTGTTTTCTGTTTTATCCATATCAATTCCACATTTTTAATTTTTGTTTAATGAAAAGCCACGCATTTCAGTAAAAAGATAAGATTTCAGTAAGCAAACATTTTAAAAATATGTAAAATGTACTGAAGAAAATACAGGAAAAAAGAGAAGAAAGGAAGTCTTAATAACATCAATAACTTCTAGAACCTTTTCTCTTTTTCATAAGATTGTTATTAATTAGGGAAATATTGTGAGTGAAACAGGTCAGTCAGCCTTGTATGTAACACCTGCCCATTGTTTTTCCCTACATTATTGTTGGTATTTGTACCTAAGTATATGAATGTATTCTAAAATTCACTTTGCTGGACGAAGTGGCTGTAGGATAACTTTCTTAATTTGAATAAGTTACCCTGAAGAAAAGAGTATGTACCTCCAGAGGTGAGTAACTTTCCCTGTCTGCATGACAATTTTTCTGTCCTGTGTTTAATTGTTACATCTGTTTTCTAGAGTCAGGACCCCCAATCCAGAAGTCCTTCTGCTCCTTCATCCCACAAAGAAATAAGGGAAATGAAATTCCACAGTGAACTAGACCTCAGTGATTTGTGTTCCATGGGACAAAGCACTGGCCCTGTGGAAAGGACAGAGGTTCCTGAGCTGTGTAATGCAAACTTGTGAACAAAGGACAGTTCGGTGCCTGGGGTCAACCTGCAGCACTGTAAAACCTTCC
Source organism: Falco cherrug (assembly GCF_023634085.1). Classification (NCBI taxonomy): domain Eukaryota; kingdom Metazoa; phylum Chordata; class Aves; order Falconiformes; family Falconidae; genus Falco; species Falco cherrug. The sequence goes on along the minus strand of NC_073704.1, from coordinate 24,022,177 downwards.
CAAGGTATGAAGAGATGCTTCTGAAGAACACCGGAACTCCACATTTCCTCTCCCTTGGATCTTACAGGCAGGATAATGGATGTTCCCTTTTAAAGCATCTGTGCTATTGATTGTCCAGTAAGCTTTATCACTGTTCTACAAAATGTCGTTTCCTCATGTAATTCTATGTTCATTATTCTATTTACTTCTGAGAAAAATATTAACTTCAGAAGGTCCTAGGCAGGATTTATCATCCTGAATCAAATGAGTAAAACCTGATAGTTCAGAAGTCGTTGGCAAGCAAACAGCAGCCCCATGTCAGGTCATGCTCCCACAGGCTTCTCTGATAATCACCAATTGCTCCAAAATCATATATTCAAAACAGAGCTGATTTCATAGATTGACATCAATTAGAGGAAGAGATGACACACTGCATCAGCCTGCCCATCAATACCATGTTTCTTCTACTTACCTGTGCCATGTTTATTCTCATTTTAGATAATGGAAATGCCGAAGCTTCTGCCATTTTAGTCAGGAGACAGTTCCTCACCTGAATACAGTTCACTTTCAAATAATTCCTACAGACATGAACTTTCTTCTGATTTTCATACTCTTTTGTACTAGACTAAATTGCATTTTTCTCCTTAACGCCCTTAGATATCTTCAAGCATTTGTAATGTGTCCAATTAGTTGTATAATGGCAAGCTATACAAACACTGGGGGAGGATCTTCTAAATGAAAATATGGGAGGTCGGCATTGATTTTCCATAAAAGCAGAGCACTTAACTGCACAACACTCTGCTCTCTCCTGGGCCAGATCCAGGAAAGGATTTAGACACCTAAGACAACAGCTGGGTAGATACAAATTATCTAAATTCGTTCAGCCACTATTTAACCTTTGGGAAGCCTAAATCTGATAAGCAGCTCCCTATTCTATCTTAAAATCCCTAAGCACCTAGGCTTGTGCGTCTATGGGTGCTCAGGCCAAATGACATCTATGTAGTCATTTTATTACTTATTTTCCTTCTAAGTACACCTGGAGCCTTAGCAGCAGACATTCCTTTGCTTGAATCTACTCCAAGACTTAACCTAAGAGGTTTCTTTGCAGCAAGCCAAAAGCATGTCTACAGAACAGGCTGACTCTTTCTGCAGTCTTCCTTTCTTTACGTTAAAGGAGAAAATAACAATGTTGTTCACTTTTTCTGTCAGGTTCTAGAATTCTGCAGCTCACAAATTAGGGTCTGAGTTCAATTTCTTCCTCAGTCAGAGAGCATGAAATACACAGCTTCTGCCTCAAGTGCTTGCACCACTCTTCAGGCCATTAGCTGCATTGTCAGGAGCGAGAGGAGAAACCCTGGTAACTTCGGCAGCGGCTGTGCCGCCCGTGACCAGGTGTGCCAGGGTCGCTGCCCAAGGAGAGACGCTGCCGTGTTGTAGCCTGCAGTGTTCCAGACCCAACATCTGCAAATAATTCCAGCCTGTTCCCTGCAGAAGCCTGGGAAAGCAATTTGTGATCTTGGGGGTCCATTGTTAGTTTCAGGTAGCCAAAATGTATGTGATATCTGTGTGGTTAGCCTCTGTCCTCAAGCTACTCTAGCTCCTTACCCATACTTATTTTTCCTCTGGAAATACCTCAGATTTTATGAAGGTAACTGTAGGGTTGGGAGAAATTCATATAAGAAACATTCTCTTTCTTTTTTTTTAATTTTTTTTTTATTTTTTTAAGTTCTACTCTGGATTTATGTTTCAGGTTTTTTTCCTGAACATTTCAGCTAGCATTACACAGCAGGTTTTTTCTTTTTGAGCCTTTGATCACATTTAGATATCTTTTTCTGGGGCATTTCTTCCCTTTCTACATCTATTTAGTACTGAGTTTGAACAGCAATTGAGCAGTATGTACCTGTTTATTTTATCCCTGTATTACACTAAGTATTTATGTTTGAATTGCTACTGTCTTGCCAAATGCCTGTCTTCACAGATTTCTCCTTTTTCTGACATGCACATTTTTGAAATTTTTTCTTGAGACTATTAACTTGTAATATTTAAATTTATTTATAATAGTTTTATTAGTAAATGTAGTCTTCTCCTGGCTAACCTCTTACGCTATTCTCATGCATTTACACACATTGATAACCCTCACTTATGACTTTAATCTGTCAGAATCTTTTCATGCTAGCCACTTTAGGTCATTTTATTTGTAACACATGCTGAAGTACTTTATAAAGGGCTTTCTAAAAATTAAATAGAAATATATTATAAATTTAAATATATTAAATCTACTACCTCACTTCCCTCTATTGATTTTGTAATTCAATCAAGAAAGTAATCAATGTTGATAAAAGCTGTTGTTTGCAAGCACATGTTGGATATGGCTCATAACATAGTATCCTTGTTAAGCTAATATGCATTTTGAAAGACACGTGCTGAATATTTGATGAAAAAGACTGACTCGTGCATTGGGGTTTTGTTGGGAAAAGCAGAATAGTAGCTAGGTTACAAGCTTAATTCTGATTTTAGAATACTGCTTTTGTCCCAGTAAACTATGCTATTACTTTGTCAGGTCTCATCAAACAAAGATTTTGAATAATTAAAATAGAGTGTCTGGGTTATTTCCAGAAATCTTAGTTTGACTATCTATTTATTGTTACCCATTATATATACTCATTTTTCATAAAGCAGAAGACATTTATTTTTCCAGATGCAGATAACTTCAGAAGTTAAGCTTAGTGCCAGCAAATACCAGTGTTATATTATAGTGTCTATTTCCTTAGGACCACCTTTATGCACTACGTCCTGAGGAGTTGTTTGTGTTTCATAAACACTTCAGAGGAGTGAGAACGAGCGATGTACCTTCAGACTGCAGACCGTGTGTTGTGGCTTAAGAACTGTTCTTACTGTGAGAATGAGTTGGATGTTTTGTTCTTTATGAGAGAAATCACTGTGGTGTCTACTTGTTAAATTATTATTTTTCAGTAAATAACAGCAAATTGAAATCTCCATTCCAACATAGGCAGAAATTCTACCTATAATGGTGGCAGAATTAGAGTTCCTTATCAGCTCTTTTTTCATGCTGAATCCTTTCACTGCTTGTTCTACTTTTTGTCCCTTTTCAGCCGTTTTTGTTTCCATCTTAAGAAGCCTGATCCTCCTTCAGCAGGGGTCAATGAAGTCTTACCATTAACCATGAAGGAAATGAAAAACCATGCCCTCAGAAATCATTACAGCCTTTCTCCTGCTGCTTTAGTTTATGTTTTTGGTCTTTCATAACTCTTCTGTTTATTGTTTCAGTTTGCCACTGTTCCCTCATGTTTTGGCTCATTGACTTTGCTTCCTTGGTTCTCACAGTAGCTTTACTACTCAAACACTCTTTTCCTTTCTACAAAGGAAATAGGCATTTTGCTGTACAGACAGGTTGTTTGTTGGATTTGGTGCAACAGCAATCGCCAGCCCTCCATTCAGGAAGGTTAATATCCTGTGAGCTCCAGCTTTAGTCTACTGCCATTGCCTCTCGTGTCCATGGCTTATGAGGGGATCACATTTTATTTGCTGGACTTACTGGTGTTTTCTTCTTCTGGTAATTGCCTGACCTGCTATGATGACTGTTTGCAGTATTTACTGACTCACAGATCCTTCTGCCTACTTTAGCCCTTATCAGCAGAGGCTCATTGACATTTTGATTTTGTTTGGTCGATGCCCGCATAGACTTCTCAGTAAAAGTTCCCGTATTCTGGTGATGGGAACTTTGATCTCTGTAAGGTTTTCTGATTTGTACAGCATTCAGGGGGGAAAAACCCTCTAAAATTACTGATATGATTTATGTGACACTGCAATGTTTGTACTACATATTTAAAACATAAAACATTTACTTTCTTTTATACCCCATGACAGTGAAAAGTTTTTGCTACAGAAACAAAACTGAACAAATTTTACAACATACAGAATTAAGAAAACTCACTTGGAATAACCCCTTCCCCCATCTTTGATTTTGTTTTAGAATATGCTTTTGTTTACCCTTGTACTGCAGAATGCAAAGTAAATGCCATTAGTGCCTTTACACACTGTGCTCTGCGCAATTTATGCTGAGCAACAACAGACTTCAGCAATAAGTGGCCACATAGTGAGATGAACAGTTACATAACCACAGACAGTAATTGGATGCTATTAATGAGATTTTGGGATAACACCATTTTTTATCCCCAGATGTAGTTAGCTTTTTATAATCTCAATTTATGCCATATACACTCTTTTTACAATGTATAATTATTTTCCTAATCCCCAGTTACGCTCTGCAGAGCCTCTGAAACAAGGACCTCTGTGAATTCCCTGGTTTGCCCAAGTGCCTTAGATTATGTCGCACAATTGTGGGTTTTTAGATGGTGCCTCTTCATATGGATAGGTGAGATGCTGCATCACCTTGTAGGCAGCTCTAACAAACTGTACTTTTCAGAGTCCTAATTCTTTTACCTCTTTCTTTCATTCCCCCTGTTCCTGTATGTCTGTACCCCTAGAAAGGGGTGGTTGCTTATATTACACCTTCTCAGATTGTCTGGCCAGAAGCCAGAAGGGCAGAAGCAAGCATCTGTTCATACTTTAATTTTCCTTGCTACCAGCTTACAGAAGGGAATAAATGGGGAGCCTGGGCGAGGCCCTGCACCAGACCCCTATTTTAAGGTACTTTCCTGCGTGACAGCCCTCATTCTTCTCTCACTAGATGACCTTGGGAACTGATCTAGGATGTTGGCAGCTTAAAAGGACGTGGCTCCAGCATCTGCTATGGGCAAATAGACACTTCTTAGCAGAAGGTGTAGCAAAGTAAAAAACACCTTAGTCTTCAAAATGTATAGTTTTCTACTGAAAACTGTGGACTTGCCATGTGAGTACGAGTGTGATCTGACCTGATTTCCTCGGTAACTGCAAATGAAGCCAGTGGGAGCTGCAGGTGCTCAGCGCTTTGGAAAATCAGGTATCAAGTAACAAAGCTGAACTTGCAAAGAATGTTTTTTAAAGAAATACCAGTTAATTAATATTCAGTTAAACACCTCAGATCGTGCTGTATGTGATCATATTTAAAGGACTTCATACTTACACCAACCCAATATAACACTGTAATTGAAAGAAAGTGTTGCAAGAGATTCAAAGTAATTTTTTAATACAGTCTTTTATTTCTTATTTTCTGCTTAGAGTCACTGCAGCCTATCCAATTGGCAGATCTTTTATCTTTAACCAAAGTCTGTGTCTATAGAAATTAGTTTTTACAGGAAGATTATTGCTAGATGAAAAGCCTGGAATTTTGGATAAAATGCTTTGTATTGGGACCTTGTGGAAAGGGATGAAGCTACCTTTTTCTCGATCCTTTGAAGACTCTAAAAAAGTTTTGTTTTACCTAGTTTACTATTATTTGTGCTTTCTATCCCAGGACACTTTCTCTATGTAAGCGTCCTCATTTCCCCTGTGCTTCAGCACATTTTGTATCAAAAAGATTGGTAAGTTCACTGGCACTCCATCTCCTTGAGCACTTCAAATGAAGTGGAAATTTGAACAAAACCAATTTAAAATATTGCTACAAGCCTGCCTCTTTGCAGATGATTTTGTGCAGTCTCCATCCCAGGAGGGTGTCAGGACCAGACTGGATAAAGCCCTGAGAAACCTGATCTGATCACACAGTTGACCCTGCTTTGAGCAAGAGATTCAACCAAAGACCTTCTGAGGTCCATCCTGATCTGAATTGTTCTGTGGCTCAAGATTCTTGCTTTTAAAACTTCTCATGCATCTAGGATGACAGCAGGATTTGGTGGGAACTGCTTCTCTTGCTGTGTTCTTCCCAGTGTGCCAGGGAGGGCTGGCTTCAGAAGCTCCTGCTTTTCAAGGGGCAGGTTTCCCTTAGTTTTGAACTTATTAAAAGGCTGGAAGCCAGGCAAGATGCAAGACCTAAACTATAAGAAGTTTCACAAGACTTTCTGTATTATTAATATACTAAAACTAAACTTTATATTTCAACTGTCTGTAAGATATCTTAACGATCCATATTAACACTATATTTAATTTTCAAGAGAACTGTCTCATCTTATCACCTCTGAATAGATGTATTATTTCTATCTGTTATTTAGTATCAGAACTACCTGAAAAGTGTGTAATTAGGTTTATGGAGGAGCAGGATTGCAGAAGAAAATACAAGAGCACTACACTACATTTTTTAAAAGACTGAACGCTTTGTGAACTAAGACTCTCAAAAGTAAAATGTCTGAATCTTGTTCTAAATGAAAAGTTACCATAAAGAAAAAAAATGAGGTGTGAATTCAAAGCTCAGAATCTACTCCATACTAACCCCTTTTACTGATCCTCTTAGCTAGCAATGTGTGAAGTAATTTACTCCACTTCCGAAAAGCATTTGAAAGTTCACACCTCTTAGCTTTGACGTGGAGGAGGTTCTCTCATATTCTCTGTGCATTGAGTGCCTACATGAGTAACTAGTGTGTTGCAAATGCACACTCTGATCAATGTTGCTGCATAAAAAAAACTCCTTGTGTGCATTTTGGAGTATTCAGACATGTTTTGGAAAGAAAACCTGTGTGATCAGGGTCAAGGTAAAGGACTGATGAGAGTAGCCTTCAAAATATTCCAGTGGTTGCTCCTGAGGCATGCAGCAAGTCTTCCTGAGATTCAACGTTGTACCTGCTCCAAGGCAGCAGTGAACCCCAAACACCTTGTATAGAGAAACAGAAAACTGGGAAATTTTGGACTGATTTGACATCCAACTCTAGTCCTTCACTGCTTCTAGTACATGCTTTTCTTTGCTCCTATGTCTCTGTTAAACAAAGTGGGCTGGTGCTACAGATTGCTTCCTCATGCCCTGCCATAGAAGGTATGGCAAATTCAGACCCCCAGATCCTATCCTGTGTCAGGCGGAGTGAAACCTGACTGCCGTGGCAACCTCTGCCTCACCAAGGACCACAGAAACAGCCTGGAGCTCCTGCCCAGCATGGGAAACATCCCTAACTTGTGTCACTCTCCCATGTAACTTCAGAAACTTCTTAAAAAGATAAACAAATGCATAGCTAACAACGATGGCAGTTGCAAGGTTCAGTCATCAATAGGCATATTTTCCGCATGTTCTTACTTGCTGAACAGCAAAGGTCACCGAGGACAGATTTGGACTTCAGGGTATCCCATTCTAAATACATGCAAAGCCCTCCCAAAAGCTGCTCACACGTGAAAGAGTATTCAATCAGTTTACTAAACCCGTCAGCAAAATTCAGAAGACTAATAGGGTCAGTTCAGTTCAAAAAACTTCCCTACCTCTCCCGCCACCCCACCCCCCCCCCCCCACCCCCCCCCCCCCCCCCGCCGTGCTTAATCAGCTTTTTTGGTCTAAAAGCTGAGTGTGAATTCTCACTATGGCTTTTTTCTTACAGATTTTTCAGCACTTTCTGTCTTTCACTATGCCAAAAATACTGAGAGAATAGTCTTTTTTGTGGCATTTGGCACTTCTTATCCAGACTGGAACCATGGTGTGCAGAAAGCTTAAAAACTTCAGGGAAAAGCTAGCTATATTTTATGAATCTCCAAAAAAAGTTCTTTTTCAGGTGAAATTATGGATGTCTTTATAAAACAATTTGTCCATTCCAATTTCAAAATCATATGATGGCTTGGCTAGAAGAAAACAAATAAGCTATAAAATTTCAAAATGGATTATCAAACCCCCTCATATTCTTGAGAATTTAATGTTTGGAAGACATTTTTTTCAATTTATATCTATGCTTAGAATGCGTGAAAAAAAATGATCTTTGTAATGAATTTACAAGCTAAAAATTCAGTCTGCTTGAAGTCAACAAAGTACTTCAGTAAAGCTAACTCCAATTGTGAAACATCAAGACCAAGGTATCAAAAAATCATTAAAATGGCTGAAAAGTCAGGAAAAAAATCAAGAACTAGAAAAAGTGAGTTCTCTCTATATGAATGCAGGTTTTTAACATTCTTTAAAGGTTAAAGAGTTTCTCTTCAAATGAAAACTACCTCTCACACAATCATACAATTTTAGGATTAAGAACTTCCAAAAACGTGGTTATTAACCACAGTAAAATTAGAAGAGATAAAACATTGCATAGCCTTACTAGCCAGGTAAATGCATACTTGAGGCTTTACAGGATGGAGATGTACATCAGACTGACTATGGCTGTATCTGTCCTGCACCAGTGAAGGAGCTGAGGTATCAAATCAGTTGTGAGTGGTGGTAGGTCTGGAACTGGAAACTGTCTGTCCAAGCTCATATGAAGCTGAGACACAGCATTTATTTGAGGTGTAGCATACTGTGGGACTCCAGATGCAACAGCACTATATTATGTGAGCTTTCTAATCTGTTATCGTGACAACTCTGTGTACTACATCCATTACGTCATGTATACGTATTCTCTATGACTCAAGTATACATTTTTTTGCCAGCATTAGACACCTTCCCTGATACTGGACACTTTTAAGATTTGGCTGGACAAGGTGCTGGGACCACCTTGTCTAGACTGTGCTTATGCCAAGAAAGGTTGGACCAGATGATCCTCAAGGTCCCTTCCAGCTTGCTATTCTATGATTCTGTGATGTCCAAATAGCAAGTGAGGTGCCCAAAATGGTTTAGGAGTTGTTTATTTCTGAAACATTTAGGTTTTGAATATAATTTTGGTGCTTCCTTTAGCAGAGAGAGATTCCTGCAAAACAAAATCAGAGGAGGGACAGAAGGGTTCCAGGAGTGAGAAGCCCCATAAAGGAAGGCATAGAAAGGAGAATGGAAGGAGCATGCTTCAGGAAGTGTTCAGGAGGATAAGTGAGTAAGGTACTGTAAATACATAAACGGAGGTAAAGGCACTGAGACCTGAGTGCCAATACAGGTTTTAAAGTCCAGAGCCCAGAAGAGGGGAAATTTGAAAAAGTGTCTATTCAGTTATGTCAATTATGGGAGAAAAAAATAATCAATTAATCTACATAATGAAAGTTTTGACACAAATCAGAAATGCTGAGCCAACTGTATCAGCAATATAAATGGCCATCAAGAGGCTTACTATTGAATACTTTGGTTAATGTTGCTGTTATTAATTCTGCTTACTTATATTACAACTATAGCAAAAAATTTAGTATTTACATGTGAAGACAAGAGACATTCAGTCAACAGATGGGGAGGGCACAAGCAAACAGTAAATGCTGGTCAGTATGATAGGCAGCAGTTTTAAGGCACGAGCTACTTAACCTTTGTCAACATTTTGTAGGTGTCACTGAGGAAAATATTGAAGGTGATTAGCCAGTGACTTTTGCAGGTATTTCCCAGGGGGTTACAGTGCAAGTGAGAATAGGATGTTTGGCTGTGCTAGGTGGAAGGATTCAGCGAGGGGGGTGATTGCATGTACAGTAGGAAAGGGAGATGTGTGCACCACGCAACTTGAGAGTGGCAGGCAGGTTTTCACTGTCACTTTCACTGACTTACAACCCTTGGCCAAGGTGGCCAGTGCATCTCAAATGTACGACAGCACTAGGCACACTTCTCAGGTTAGCCCATGTGATCGGTACTCAGCCTGAACATCCACATTAACCCCATTTACAGCATCTTGCTGATAGGCAGCACTTGCATCATGGAATCATCACTGATTTCACAGCCACCCAGGGTTATCTCTGGGATTATCTCTATTCTTTTATGATGTCACACGGGTTTTTGCCCCCTGTGAGCCGTACTTGCAGGAGAGCTATTCTGTCCTTGTGGGAGTGTAGGAAGCCAGAGATTTTCATATGGATCACTGCAGCAGATGGGTTAATTTCTGCCCAGATTCAGGTGGGTTGCGATTTCTGCCAATAGCAGGGTCAATATATCATTTAGGATTTTGTGTGTGGACTATAAAAAACCTTGGGCTAAATCCAAGAAAAGGGCCTGACTTAACTGAGAAGTACCCTAAGAGGCAAAAGGGATTTTCTCTGTGCTCCCCTGCTGGTTTTTAGTCCTTTTACATGTTTCCCTCTTCTTTCAAGCTAAATCTTTGCTTTCTTAATGTCTCTTCCCTGATGTTTCCTTCTCAGGAAGTCACCAGGCCTTCCCATTCCTCCCAGCAAGGTACCAGCCTGAAGTTCCCTACTGCCACCACTGCCGACAGTGTCCCCTCCCTGTCCCCCTGTGCCACATGCTCTGGGAGGTGGCTGGCAGTTAACTTCTTGCCATAACCTATATTCCCATGGGCTTTCACCCTGCAGGGCAGCTTGGGAGCCTGTGAGCACCAACTAGTGATGTTTGGACAGTCTGGGAAGATGTCAAGTGTGAAGAATGTTAAGTACAGTGTAAGACTGCACGCAGAGTATGGGTGCACAGCCCTCCAAAAGAGGGTCACCAGCAGGTTTTTGTAAATTTACCATCAACATTTAAAAAACCAAAAAGTAATCGAAAGAGCCAAAATAATTTGCAATGAAGGGAACTTAATTGTCCTTATTGTTTGTTTCTAAACTATTGAACCTCTAATGAAAATAGAAAATACTTTAAACTGCAAGCTGCCTTTATCTGTGATGTTAATAGGGACACATTGTACACTTCAGGTTTTTTCCATTCATTTGCTCCTAGATAAGCAGTATGCTATTACTCTCTAGTGGTGCTGTCTTCAGGGACTATTTCTGTCCGGCACTTGGGAGAATGCATTATGAGATGTCAGCATGTGTGAGCAGAGATAGCATGGCTTGTCATGTACAGATAGGCCATATTCTGCTATAAAATGATGGCTTTGTCTTTTATCACTGTCGCAGCCTTACTTAACAAGCTGTGACTCTGTGGTTCATCACAAAGAAAACTGTCATCCCTAGATATGTGCTTTGAATGTCCTTTCATCTTCTGTGCAGGTAGGATCTGCCATGTGACATCAAGCAGAACAGTAACTCCAGATGGACTCTGCTGGTGCAGCAGTATATTAACAAAGGGGTTCACTGGCACAGATCCAGGCTTTGCACCTTAGATTAGATTACAGGGATGAGGAAAACATATGTAAGCTTTTAAACGAAGCAAGACCTAGTAATATGTCATAAATATAATTAGAAAAGGAAATGTTAGTAATCCATCGTGTTTAAGTGATAATTTATTTATCATTGTGTTATTCCAAGCAACAGATAAATCAATTACAGTTGCTTTCAAAAGCAAATAAATAGTGTTGGTTCAATGGAGTGATGACAGACAAAGTGTTCTGAGGAACTCAAAAGTTCTGTAGTTGGATTTCTCCACACAGTTGTGTTTAGGGTGAAATCTGGAGAATCACTGGCCTTCATGAAAGACTGTGATGCTTCTAGCAATTTTTCTGGATCTTAACGCTTCTGTTCATAAGGTCACTGAACAAAGAAACAGTGTCCATTGCTAGGATCAGAGGCAGACACCAAAGGAGAAAAGCCTTCAGCATTTCCAGAGGGCATATATATTAAATAGTTATGTAGGGCGTTTAGTGAGTGCTTTCACCAGAGCCTGCAGGTCAGAACTTTTGTGGCAGAGGAATATGGACATGTTCTGCTCACTTCAGCATTTTGTATGGCCATGGGACATATTATATTGCCAGAGTTGTGATTCTGCAGATCAGATTAAACTACTTTGTGGACATTAAAGTATGAATATTTCATGTGAGCTTTTTGCAGGGCTGAATTTAAACTAAGGTGCTGAAGTATTTCTCCATATTCCTCTTTCCTGGGATTTTGTATTTTTAAACTAGTCTTCCCTTGCATAAAGTTGTTCTTCCATGGAACTGCTTTTTAATTGTGTAAGTGGGAAAATCAGAAATGTTAACCCTCGTGAGGCACAGGCTTCTAATCGCAGTGCAGTAAAAAGGAAGGAGAAGAAGAAAGAGATGTCTGTCAGTCAACAAAGGTGTCTTCTGAGGCTGAGGGTGTAATATTACAAGGAGTGGAAACAGAGTAGTTTGTCCATTGATGGAAGAGTGCAACATTCACATATAATAGTGCTGCCAGGATTTGAGGGATGCCAAGGAAACCTGTGTGGATGTGTTACCAGTAAAAGTGCCTGCCTGGCTGGTGCTTAAAAATAGAAAAGAGGGTGTTGAGTACACAGAAACTGATGTTGAAGAATTTCTGACCTCTTTATTTGAAAAAAGTGTCATATCCCTCTGCCTGACTCTGGGTGTTCTCACCCCCACCCGTGCTTAAAGATTTGAAACAAAATATAACTCCCTGGAAATGAGGTTACAGATAGCCTTTACTGGGATAATGTTTCTCCATTGAGTCTGAATGCATGCTTCCCACCGGTGCCTACTTTGAGCAATACCGAAGATTGGTATCACTACACACAAATATGGACCACACAGATCATTTGGGCTCCTTTTCTGGGTGGGAGGGAGGAAGATGAAACCACTGGTTTTGTTTCACTTCAAAATCTACTCCCAGGTGAGTGTGAAAGGGCACTGAATTAATGTTTTCTGTGCCTGGTATGCTGCCAGAGGGACACCCAGCTCCAAGGTTCCTATTCAACTTGCTTTGTGCTTAAGTTAAGCCCCAGTGTAACTTCTGGATGACTTCTTTGCCTCTCCCTTTCCCAAAAGCTTGTGTTATGTATGTGTTCTACCAGTTAGACTCTGAGACTAAGCCACGTTCACCTCCAGGCAAAACACATATATGCTAAGATTAGGCAGCATTAAAAAAAAGTTATTTTTTCACTTGCCACATGGTAAGATTAATTTATCACGGCAGTCACATCCCCTTGGGCCTTTCTACTTACTAACAGCCCTAGCTCTTGGACTTACCTCTTGTTAAAAATAGATTTGGTTTTCATCCTGCATGTAATCTGTCTCCCGTAGAGATTAGAATAACAAAAGTATACAGCAGTTAAGGTCCCATTGCAGTGACCACAGGCTGAAAACTCCTGTGTCTTCCTGACAAAAGACTCAAGCAATGCCAACTGAAGATTGAGTTTTCATCTTTTATGGTTGGACCACTGTGGGAGCTGCATAGTTTATGGTGTGGCTGAGTTGTGTAGCCAATACTTTCTGATGTGTAAGTCTGCTACCATGTGCTAGGTTTGCATGGGATAGAGTTAATTTTCTTCCTAGTAGCAAGCATGGGGCTATGTTTTGGATTTGTGCTAAGAACAGAGTTGATAATACAGGGATGTTTTGGTTACTGCTGAGCAGCGCTTACACAGGGTCAAGGTCTTTTCTGCTCCTCACCCCACCCCACCAGGCAAGCAGGCTGGGGGTGCACAAGAAGTGGGGAGGGGACACAGCTGGGACAGCTGACCCCGACTGACTGATGTCATGCTCAGCACATAAAGCTGGGGAAGAAGAGAGAAGGGGGTCTGTTCAGAGTGATGGCATTTGTCTTCCCCAGTAACCACGAGGCGTGATGTAGCCCAGTTTTCCAGCGGATGGCTGAACACCCACCTGCCCATGGGAAGTGGTGAATTGATTCCTTAGTTTGCTTTGCCTGTGTGTGAGGCTTTTGCTTTACCCATTAAACTGTCTTTATCTCAACCCACGAATTTTCTTGCTTTTACCCTTCTGATTCTCTCCCCATCCCACAGTGGGGGAAATGAGTGGCTGTGTAGTGCTTAGCTGCCGGCTGGGGTTAAACCATGCCATACCACATGAGGCTGGGCCACTAGTGAATTTTGCAACCCTGAGGTTAGATACTGATGTTCTCTTTACACTGAAGAGAAATAAGGATAGTGAGGAGGGACCCACCTGAGGTAGCTCATGGTAAGACTTAACTTTTTCACAGAAGCTTAATGCCCTTACTGATGCTGTCTTAGCCCCAGGTTTTCTCCTGGAAGGAGGCATTCAGCTTTTTTCCCAGATACCAGCAGAGCTTTTCACAACCAGATGGTAGTACTGCAGCCCGTTTCTGTAATAACTCAGTGAGAGCCTAATGTCTGGGGCATTTGTCCTGCTTACTAATTGTTATGCTTCCCTTTTCCATGTCAGAGAAGATTGCATTTCTGTGTGTGCACAAGTATGCGATGGGGAAAATGTTGGGGCTCTTGCAATAAATCCTCTGTGTGTGTGCATGCACACGCATTTAATCTATTTGATTCAATATTACACACATTTTATAGCTTTCACTGGAAATCTTTGGAATCAAAAATGGTGTGCAAATATCAGTCACCATTTTTCTACCCTCCTTTTCATATGTTGTAGTAAGTCAGCGTACATAATGGCTTTAGGCTACGATAATTAAGGCAGAAGAATGGCGATTTACATATATCATTAATTATGACGCTGACATGATGAAGACCTTTCTTCACAGTATAAGACTACTTCCTGAAAGTGAGGGTGCTACAATGTCATTTACCATACCTCACTTTATTTTTCAATTTGAATTAAAGATCTGTTTTACTCTGTCTCTATGAAATCAAATGATACACTGCTTTTTCTCCAGAAAACAAACTGTTATACCTCTATGTGCCAATTTTTCATTTCAAGACATTATGTAATAGTTCAAATGAGAGCACAAAACAAATAACACAAAAACAGCTGGTGGGAAACTTTGCTCAACATTAGGCACTTTCAAGCCTGAACAGTGTAATGTGCATGGCTTAATGCATCATATGTCTTTACTAATTTAAGCCTGATCGTGGAAAAAGGGCTGTGTAGGGACACTGGTGGACAGCTTCTGTTATGGAGTCATGCTGAGGTTAAAGGTCTGCCTACATCTGCTGCACAATGGAGCCAGGGTTATTTTTACCTCCCATTCTGTGGTGTTTAAAAAGTAATGTTAAAAACATAGAGGTGGAAAACTGGTTTATATTCACAAAATGACTGTGCAAATAGAAGTATTGGAGAAAAGTGTTATTCTCTTGGGTAGCATTCTGAATTTGGATAGTGGCATCAGCCTTTGAGTTTTTGGACTTTCAGAGTTTGAATGGACAAGTATCAAGAGATCTGGAGTTGTAACTAGATGTTTTATCTGTATTGTGCCCTTTTTGAGCTCATTTACATCTCTGATGATGCTGTCTTTATGATACTTTTGCAATTTCAAGGTTACTGAAAAGAAAGTTGCTCACAATTTTGGCAAAGCTACCTTGAAATTGTTAAATGGTCAAGAAAACCCCTTGAAGATGATTTTTGATTATGTTCATTTCATGTTACCTTTAATAGAATGGCAGTAGAACTAGATTTAAACATAAATACAATAACGTGTAACCTATGGCTTAGAAAGGAAAAGATGTATTTTATTCAGAAGATGAAGCCTTGAATGTAATTATATGTAACAAATGTAATTAAAAGTACTGGTCAGATATAAATTTTA
Source organism: Falco cherrug (assembly GCF_023634085.1). NCBI lineage: Eukaryota > Metazoa > Chordata > Aves > Falconiformes > Falconidae > Falco > Falco cherrug. The sequence continues at coordinate 24,006,949 of NC_073704.1, read as the reverse complement.
TAAAATGATACATATTTACTTGGGATGAGAAAGGCCATTTCAGGAGAATAAAGTCATCAGAGTCATTTATTTTCTCCAAATGCCTGCAAGATAATTATTGAGGTGTTTCAAATTATATTGGTAACCATGACTTCCATGAGTAATTCTATCTCCGTTTATCCTTTACAGCATCACCCACACTTTTGTCTGGCCATAGAGCCAGCTGTGTCCCTGCCCTCATCTGCAACAAGTCCTGTAAATGGGATCTGGGGCAGATTTGCGGAGGTGGTGTGACTGTAATCATTAGTTCCCCCGGCTGCTGCCAGCTTCCACAGACAGTTGTCTTGCAGAAATGCACCCCATGGCATACCGGATGCTTTTTGAAGCTTTGTGTCGTTTTTCAGATGAATTCTTAGCTAATCTTCATATGCTGGGAAGGCATGAGAGTGCACTGGGCACCTCTGTTCTGCACTTGATGTATTTTCTCAGTCTGTAACCTCCCTGAGAAAGAGACTATCATTTTTTGTGTCTTTATTCATTCTCTAGGGCAGTAAAAACCCCACAACTCAGCTGGGGTCTGTAGGCACAAGTACACATGTAAATAAAAATCCGTCATACAAATGCTAAACACCAAATAATGACATTCTTAGGGTACAGATCCATTTAGTTGAGTGAATATTAATGATTAAATCTCATTTATAATTTATCTGTTTACTGCCATTTTGTTTTTATTTATCTATTATATAAATATCTATTAAAAGTATGTTTCTTTTTAAACAGAAGTCAGTTTTGGGTCAATACAAACATAATAAAACTGTGTTACATGGTCCTTATAACCAACAGGTAAAGGTAAGCAGTAAAATTCTGCCTTCCAAAAATAACTTTTTGTTACAGTGCAGCAATGAAAAACCATTTCAAAATGCTGACGGACCACTCCTCTTCTTCTGCTTGTTCTAGTCTTTAGCAGGCTGTCCATTATCTGAATAATAGATAAGACTGTTGCTTCCAGACCTTAGAAGCGCTGCTGCAGAGCAATCTGTGAGCCATGTACCCCCACTCATCCGAGCAGAGGGAGACCCACCAGCCGTGGGGCAAAGCACAGCGCCTGCCTGGGAGAGCGGGGTTCCATGCCAGGCCCCCAGCTCTGCCGCCAGCGCGCGCTGCCTCAGCCGGCGCGGCCAGCTCTGCACCCACCGGCTGCTCTGTCTGCACCCAAGGCGGTCCCCTCTCCCCACCCCCAACAGCAGAGAACTGCCGGCCTGACTTGGCACCCACTGGACTGATTTGTTCCGTTCCAGCTGTTCCATAGCATTTTGAGAAGGCTTGGCAAAATATATGCCTTTTATACAATATGTGGGAGAGATTAACCTGCTTTGCACATAATGAGAACAAAGTAATTTCTGAGGCGTGATTTTGGTGTGTTTTGTTTTCCATCGTTGTTAATCCACTGAGAGGCATCGGTTTATTTACTGAAACACTGCTTTCTGTAATCATAAGGAATTTATTCTACTAAAGAAAATTATTTTCTTCGCCTCTAAATCTGTATCTTTTCAGCAAGGCAACGTGAACAGTTTTAGGGTTTTCCTTTCCTGAACATGAAACTCCTTTTTGTAAAGGCCACCTGTGTTATGACTTTCCCCCGTTCTTCACTTGATTTTCAGATGAGCTTGGCTGCCCTGGGAAATGGGCCAGTGCTGTGCCACTGCTCAGGTGTCAGCGTTTGCAGGGCAGGGAAAAGCTGATCTACAGGGCCAGCCTGCTTTGAACAGCAGGTGAAGGATATGAGCCTTATTAGTTGTAACTCCAGTTTCAAAGTATTTCCGTGTGTGTCTCAAGCAGAGAAGCCTTAGGCTAAGGCAACCCCCTGAGAAAGCATGGGTCAAGGTTTCTGTTTTGTTATTTAAGTAATCAATAGATGGGTCAGTCATCCTGCATAGCAGGACCTCCCGGTATGCTCTAGATCTTCTCCTGTGAGCCTATAAGGTAAAAATTCTGTTTGTGGCAATTAATTTCTTAGTGAAGTTTCTATGGAATATTTTGAGAAGTTAAAATTCTGGTTTCCTGCTTTTGCATCCTGTTCCTTGTTTAAGCTACTGAACATCGCAGATTTGTATGCTGTTTTGTTCCTTGTTTGGTCTGAAGTGGTTTAATATTTCTACAAATGGTAAAACTGTTTCTCCTTTTGAGGTGTTCTAACAAGCCCAAGCTTTCTGGAAAAGAAAGGGAACAGATCTGTTAAAATGAAAATAATTTAAATTGTTATTGGAATCATATCTATTGGTAATGAGGAGGAAAGAAATTGTAAAAATCTTTAAAATGTTTCCATTTCAAAATAATGAAGCTATTGTTCTCCTTTTGGATAGACAAAATTTTTATTTCTACTTCTATGGACAGTCTGTGAGTGACTGTGGGACAGATTTTTATCATTCTGTGATTGCTTGGTAGTTGCTTTTCCTAATGATGAAGTAATTTTCAGAGCTCCCACTCTGAGGAACATGATTCTTATTTTTGTTTGCTTGATTATAAGTCTCTTGATCTTATTGGGGAGCTCCTTGTAAAGCAGGTGAAGACAGACACTGCAACACTGCTTATCAATTTGTGGTCCTCTCACACTGCTATAAAAACTGTATAGGAGTAAGTTTGGTTTTTTTACATTGGTGCAGCTGTAAGAAGTACATTTTCTGTTTCAAAAACTGCTAAAATTTCAAAATCCTATTTTGCTTGGAATATTTTACAGGTGAAAAAATGTTGATAAATGCCACTGAGTACTGCTTACCAACAAGCATGAGGTAAGAGTCAAAGATTCAATCTATGCTTGAGATAAACTTGCTTTTTCTAGATCACATTATGACAGTTTTGTGGCTTGAGCCAAAGAACAGTGTGTGTGGTTTGTTGCTTTGATCAACATAATAACATATACTCTGTGTGAACTGTAGAAAGTTCTTCTAGGTTTTCTGCAGTTTCTGTAAGTGTAGAGAGTGCATAAGGAATACTTCAAAGAGAGTGCAAATTTGATAATGCTATTTTAACTTCAGATCACTGTTCTAGCAAAGTTCTGTGGGTTCATAGAATATGAAGAAAATTAGCTAGAGGAAGTCAAAGAAAATAGGAGAGTAAGGAAGGAAAAACAAAAATCACAGATGGGTGATACTATAAATGGATGAAACTAAATAATGAGGAACACAATTTCCTGATATTTACAGACTTAGATCAGTGAAAATCAATATAAGACAAAGGCACTTTAATATAGACAAATATAGAACAAGGAGGGCTTTTCAGAGACATGCACTTGGCAGTGCTTGTTTGGGAAATGGTGGGGGAAAAAATAAGAGAAGGAATAAATATGCTGGGACAGATTCAGAACTGGTATAGGTGGGAAAGGTGCGGATTTTCCTGGTTATTCAGCATCTCTGTTAAGTAAACCCACTTCAAAACCAACATGCTTAGACCCAGCTACCTGCTGCAAGCCACCAAGTGTCTATTAAAGGAATTAAGATTTAAGAAATAACACTGGGTGGCACCCCCACCCCCCAGGAAAAACCACCCAGTTGAAGTTATCTGAGCTGAAACTTCTATTTCTGCTTGGATCTTCTAATGGAGGTGGTCTGCCTTGCAGTGTGAACTGTTGTTTACACTTGTCTAACGCTGGCCAGATCTCAGCCTTAGATTCTCTAGGTCCCTGGCTTTGGTGGCAAAAAAAGGTTGAAAAGCTGGTTTACTGACCTCGGTGTGCATTTTGGCAAGGGGAAATAACCTGCCAGTGCAAGCTTGCAGATGTGCATGGCGGAGGCAAGAATGAAGGGTTGCCTGTAACATCTCTCGTACCTGACAGTCCTAATGCCCTGGCCTTCCTTAGAAAGCCATGACATGGTAGGGGTCACAAGTGTTCTGTTTTCTTATGTTTTGTATCTTGCTGTCTTCCTACCAAAAACCTTCATTGCCCCTCTTTACTCTGGTGCCTAGTAATATAGGCTAAGTGCTGCCATTCTCGCTGAATAACATTTTATTCATTGTTATACATCTCATTCTACATAAGTGAGAAAGATCGCATAAGATCGTGGCTACAGTTGGGAAGGTCAATATCCAAAAGGATGGTAAAAGGGTGAAATGAAAGAGCAACAAGTAATGCATTTAGGAGGAAGAAACAATAAATCAGTGCATGCTGTGTCTAGAACAACTTTCTGCTGTTGCAGCAGCTGAGCTCAGCAGGAGGGGAGCTGCTTTCTGTCTCTGAGCCCAAACCCACAGAGCAGGGGAGTCTTTCCTCCCCACCAACACCCTGCAACAGGACACAGACAGTCTCTCCATTTTGCTGGGGGGTGTTTTTAGGTGATGACTTGGTGATTTTTGTGTCCTTGTGTTAAAGATATATTACACCCTGTGTTTGCAGTTATGGATGGGAATATTAGTGGTCTGCTGTCTATTTCATATACCATAATAATTTAGTGGAGTACTCACAATGAATGGTGCTTTGTTGTTGTCCTGTTATCTCTGCTTTGTAGTCAGCTACAGCTGTTTCATGACTGGAATAAGAGGGTTTGGGAAAACGCAGCCCATGAGCTGTGCAGGGCTCTGCTCTCTTGGACTCTACTTCTTGAAGGGAAGAGGGAGCTCAGCTGTTCACTGGGGAGACTTTTTATTATTATTATTATGGGTCTCAGAAGCTTTCAGACATAAAAGATGTTACTGTCGATACACTAAGATGATTTTTTAGAACTTCAGCTTTGCAATAGGGCCAGGTCAGACTATTCATTACCATTGATTGAATAGCACTGCTGAGTCTGGTTCCTCAAGCGCTGCTGAGCATCTGCTAAACTGACACTGAAATTACTTCCTGCAAAAGTATGAAACGACTTCTGTCATTGACTTGTGTATTTGAGAGGCAAATCTATATAGGACATTAATCCTAAATTATCATAAGTATTTGTCAGACTTCCTTACAGGAGATCAGTGAATCTGGCCAAATGGGTAGGTCCTGTCTTTATAATACCAAGCTCAAAGGACTGAGCATTGTAAGGAATCCCCGTGGTATATATTTGAGTATTTGTGGATACCAACATGTATCAAGGGTGTGTGGCGAGAGAGTACCTCTAAAGAGAAACCCATGTTTGTACAGATAAAAGCATATGGGGGAGAATACCTAAAGCAGGACTACCAAGGATCAGTTAATCACAGGAACTCCCTTAAGAAGCCTAAAGGACTATAGATGGAGTTTGGATTTGGTGATCTGTCCTGTCTTCGTGGCTTCCCTGGTGATTTCCCCCAACACACTGGCTTCATGAGGCCCCTGTGCCAGACACACTGTATCAGGACATAAGAGAACTTGTCTCGGGGCAGTCCCCAGGACAAGCTCTTCGACAGAAGAGAGGGACAAACCCTCTTGCAACTAACAGCCTAAGCACACAGTAACGAATGACTTGGAGGAAGCAAGCAAAAGGGTGACCCCAAGCCCAGAGCTGTCTAGTCCAGCAGTTAAGTCTAGCAGCTAAACACAAATCACAGAGTTGGTTAAGTGAGAGTAATCTGCTATCAGCAATTACTAGAAAAAACTCTTGTTTCAGCTGACTGCAATTTCTGCCAGTCTTCCTTGTCCATTAACAGCATAAATAGCGCATAGACTGATAGGAGCCATCGTAAACATATATTTTCTCCCACTGGGAGGCTTAATAAATATTGGTAGCTCCTAAAAATGGCTGTAATGTTTATTGATTTAAGCCTCTAAGGCTCTTTAAGCCTCTAATTCGTTCTACTAAGGAATAATCTGTGGGTTTCATAAAGTAAATCATATGGATGTCTGTCTAGAGTTTTAAAACACAAAGTCACTGCTGTAAATCTGGATGCATTATTTGTGTATCTATTTGAGATAGAAATTGATGCTGGTAGTTAGGATTGTGTGGGGGTTTTTTTTGTGTAGCTCTTCTGTGGTATGAAACTTCTGTTCACTTGTATGCTTAATTTCGTTCAAGTTTGTTTATAATTTACCACCTGCATTTTATAAAATTAAGGAGTCCCAGTTTGAAATTTAATGTTATCTTTATAACATGATTTTTGACCACTCAGTGGCAGTTTTGGTGGTTGTATTTTTGGTTTGGGTTTTGAGAATAGGCTTAGAAATATATTTGTCAGATTTAAGCTCTTCTCTGGAGACTAAGATCCCTCTGGAAAATCCAGGAGCGTCTCCCAAATTCTGTAGCCAAACTGGTATTTGGATAGTACACACAGGACCCATGGTGGAACTAAAAGAAACGGTGAATAGTGATGAGTTGATTGAAGTACTTCTTACCGTAAAAAGCAACAATCACTTGGATAAAGACTGTATTGTAAAGAATAGCGCAAGAAGCCTGAATTAAGGTTACACTGGCAACCACAGGTTTACCGATAACTCCTTGGGGCACTGAGTCTCAATACATTTAAGTCTCAATATTCTTTACACATAATGTTTGAATAAACTCATATCTGTGTAGTTATAAATTAACCTGTAGTTCATATGTAAATTTATGACAAGGCTAATATATTGTAGAAATATAGATGTTATTAAACAAAATTGTTGGGATTCTTCAGTATTTAAAAGGCTGACACTTGAAAAATTGAGTACCTACAGTTCCTATAGCTGCCAGGGAAAATTCAGTTCCAGTCCGAACACGTGAGCTATAGCACTGTGCCGCCCGGAGCGGTGACACTGGCTGCGCAGCTGATGAGAGGAACGATGGGGAGCTCAGCCCTCCTAGCTCTTCGCTCCCATGCCTCAGCAAATCCATACGAGGTAATCTTGGGCCTTTTCTGTTGTCCATGTGACCTGCTTCTATCTTCAGCTACATCCAGGCAGCCCTCACTGAAATCCATTATAGCTCAGCAGGTCTGTCTGAGAGCAGACGGTATGGGTTAAAAGCCCTAATTAGTCACCCAGGGTTGCATTCTGTTTGCTCCTTTACAAAAATGAAATCGATGGGAGGCATATGTAGCCTTAAAATAGGAATAACCTCGCTTTTTAGAATGAGGTAATGGTAATCCTGAAAGAGGGGAAAATAGAAGATAAAACTAGTTGCAGCAAACCCCCCTAAATTACCAGAACGGGAGAAATCCCTTCAAGAGCCGTGTCTGTGTGTGCAGCAGCTCTTAGCTGGGAGGTGGTGGGGTTTGTCCTCACCAGAACTTTATAAACCTCTCTGAAACCCCTCTGTGCTTTTCTGTCTTACAAGTGTCATGTGGTGGCAAACGGCAATGCTGTGTACCTCTGCTGCGCCGTGTACCTGTGCTGAACCACAAACCCTCTACAGACTTGTGGCAATGCAGTGTTTCTATAGTGTTGGGGGTTTCCCTTTCTTTTCCTCGTGAATGTTTAAATGATTGTCAGACTCCTTGTGCATCGTGCCATAGCTCTGAGCTGGGGTTTGCTGCCCCTCCCAGCCTCACAGAAAAGGGCAAAAAGCAGCTCAGGCTGACTGTGAAGGGGGGACGTGTAGCAGAGCCTTAGAGGTAACAAGGCAGCAGCTATTTGTTGTCTTCTCATAAATGTAACTATTAAATGCTCTGGCTGGGTGAGAGTGTTAGAGTGGATTAAATTTTTGTTTGAACTAGGGGTTGAGTTTTTCTGCTTCTAGACGCCATTTGGATCTTCTCCACCCCTTTTTCTCAATTGCGTGACTTGCACAAAGGTTTGTTAAGCCTTGTTTACAACTCTTTTTCTCAGAACACCCATACCTTCAAACAGAGAATTTAGGCCCTTTTATTAGTTACAGACAATCAAGTGCCTGCCATTATACTGGGACTAGTTAGAGCTTAGACAAAATTAAATTAGTTTGACTTCCCAACTTGGTAAAACCCTTTATGCACTGTGTTTTAAAATGTTTAACCAGCACGACAAATGTTGCATCTTAACACTGCAGTGGTTGCAAAGATTGCATGGAATGTCTTGACAAATGAAACGGTAAATAGCAGAAACGCTGTTGAATCTTAATCACCATTAACTAATTAAAGTATATGTCTGATTATAGAACAATTAAATAGTTGCACATTTTAGCCTTACTAAGAAGTTGCCATCTGGGGTAGGGATAGTGATGTGCTGGCAAGACCAGATGGTCTTTGCATGCAGAAAGAACCTGCTTTTCATCAATAGCATGACTGCACTACTAATTAGAGAGTGAACAAGACATAAATCAAGAAGGAATTTCCAAATCTAAGTTAGGTTGAAGAGATCCATTAAGATCATTTCGGGGCTAGGGTTTGAAATCATATTTGTTAATGCTGAAAACACAGGACTACTTTTTAATGAATTGATAGTCTGAGAAGGACACAGGCTGTTAAAACAAGATACAAATGAACTTTAGGTGTCTAATTAAAAATCATTATGAGAAACGTCTTGACTCTTAAGTCCTTCTTACACTAGAATTCACTCCCCAAATTCATCATGTTCACATTCCTACCCCACTCTCCCTTCCAGTTTCTGCCTAAATTCCATAGCTCAGAAATCTAGAAATGGTGCCTGAAAAGGCAGTGAGTCCTTCTCTGCAAGACAAATGCTAATACTCCCAATGCACAATAAAGTGGATGCCTGCAGAGAGAGGGGTATTGATCAAGAAAATGCAATCCTATCACAACTTCATTTCCTTCTGCCTCAAAGGGGAGTAGGGGGGAAAAAAAAACCCTGCCACCCAACTCCAAAAACACCAAACACACACAAACAAAAAACCACCAAAGGAGAAAGAAGAGATGGGTCTACTTGGTAAATGGATATTAACATCCAGTTCTACAAATTTCATACTGAGTGAAGATATCTTGGTGGATTGGCGTCTTGGTGGATTGTCAATCTCATTGGCTCTTCTTTTCACCAGAAGGTTTCTCCAGGCAGGGAAAAAAAAAAAAAAAAAAAGAGGACTTGCTCCATTTATTTGGTACCTCCAGAAATTTGGAACACAAGGCCAAAGAACCGCTTCTGTGCGTGACTGCTTGTGAGTGGTTTGTCCTCTGCGTGGTCTGGACTCACTGTAGATATGTGAGCTGTGCAGAGGTGCCCTACTAATGCAGGTGGTGGTGTCTCAGAAATCTTGAACAGACTTGCATAACTCCTTCCACTAACTCTAGGTTTTGGGTTCTACTCTAGAAGGCAAGAAGTTCAAAGCAAAGATTTCCATACCTCGTGAGCATATCTCTGTCTTCTATTTTTCTTTTTTTTTTCTTTTAAATTATTATATGAAATTCAAACTCTTTGAAATTTTAGATAAATCGTGAAGAACTAGGTATTTTCCTAAGTTCTTTCTGTAACGTGCTTCAACACGTTGTCCTTAAAATGTTGAAGATTCAGACAAGAGCATGAATTGTGTAAGATCTGAAAGTGATTGGATTTTTCAAAATGGAGACTTGTGATCCAGCTAAACTAATGTTCTTCAGATATAGGTATCTCTATATTTTTACAGATCTCAAAAAAACCTCCAAAAACAAAACAAAAAAAACCCCAAAAACCAAACCCCACAACTGTTCTACTTCTCCAAAACTGGCAGTTATTAGATAACTTTCTTCTGAGAAAATTTCACTGGCTTTATCGTGTAGTTTAGTGCTAGTCACTCTCACAGAGTTAACAGTAACTGGAAGTAACTTTTCCTTATATCAGCAACCAGTCTGTACCTTCAAAAATAAAGACTGATATCCATTATGAATCTTCACTTTTTCTGATAGTTAAGGATTTTTTACTTCTTCCAGCATCTATCCATTCTTTGATTCTAGAACTCCATAGGCTGTGTGATTCCTTTGAAAATTAATTCCATGTGTTGGTTTTTAGTTATTGACAGATAATGTAGGTAATGCTTTAAATTTGATACCAATTTTCTACATTGTTAATTAACAGCAGTGTCAGTATTTGACATAAGAAGTCTAACCCTCAATGCTATTGCTATTTAATGCAAGTGTACTTTTCCTAAACAGAATTGCAATGGTCAAACCTCATAATCCCCAGAACACATTTACTGAGTGTCACCCTTATCCTTCTGGCCCTGAAAAAAAACCAAACCAAAAATAAAATACCAGCAGTCAAAGGTGGTCACAGCTAAGAGACATGAAAAAAAAACAATGAGAAAAACTAAGGGTTTTCTTTTTATTCACTTTTTGTTATGAAGAAAGTAATAGAATATGGATCCCTATCCATCTACTGGCAAATGGACTGACTGGCAGAATTGCTGCAGTGTACATGACCTGTACAGAGCCTATAAAAGGTTTGTTAAAAATTGTCAGTCTTAGTCATGTACTTTGACACTGAGGTCTATAGTGTAGTATATGATGGGTAAAGATAATACTGAGTAATACTTTAGGGGGGGGGGGGGGGGGGAATGTCTTTCTGTTTGTTGTGTCAGAGAGAAGATCGAGATGGAGAAATTATACTAAAACAAATTTAAAGTAAATTTCTCTTTCCTTTTGCCTTATTTCACTCAATAATGGAACAGCTTTGAAACTGGAGATGCTTTTAACCCATTGTCAAAGCTAATAGTAACATTATTTATCAGCACTATTTACTCAGCTGCTGTAAAGCTAGGGTCTGTATAGCCTGTTAACACTGGGCATGAATTGATCTGTCTCCATCATGTTCTTGAGCATACATCAAAAGAAGCTGCACAGGAAAGTAATCTTAGATGTTTTCCATCTTTGTGTTCTGAAAAGTGAGTGGCACTAATTTAATGGACTGGGAAGGGTTCTTGAATCAGAAAAAAGGATGAAAATCTTTGCCAGAGATTACTTGGATATATTTTTGGATTCTGAAGTTTCAAGTGGGGTTTCAAGGATGTTGGGGAGGAAAAAAAAACCCTTTCAATTGGAAAGCTTAAAAATGATTGATTTTGTTCTACTCCCTTTGAAGGAGAGAAAAAAATATTCTTAAGTGTGTGTGTATTTAACAGCATATGAGCAAATAAAACACCTAAGTTTTATTTGCAGAACATTCATAAGAATGCCAAGCTGACCTCTGGAAACATCCTGTACCATTTTGGTCTAACCTCTAATTCTGTGTGTTTTCTACATGAGCCAGGTCACAGGCAGGACTGTGTCTGCAAAGTATACCTGCTATGTGGTATTTTGCGTGTCCCCACTGTGTACAAGCGTTTTTAATGAATTCAAGCCGTGCTCTGATGATTGGGCTACTCAGTACTTTTAAAATACTGGCTCCAAATCCTAGGCCCTTTCTTCTGGCTAACGTTTCATCTGTGTGTTGTCTTCATCCAGTCTCACTCCTTGCCCAGATGTGCTTTTCAACCTTTTTCCTGTCTTAGCTGACTCCTGACTTAAATTCCCCTGGGGAACCTCCTACAGCCCCAGGGACTCTGGTCCTTTTTCTGGTACTGTTTTTTTGCCCCAGTAACTCACAGTTCTGCCTTTGTACACTGGTGTCTTATCAGATATATCTCTTCTTGTGCCTCCTGCTTTTTGCATTCTTGATCTTTTTCTCCTGTTTTCTCAGGGCTAGCCCCAGTCTGTGTGCTGCACATCAATCCTTATTTTCCTTTTAATGGATTCTAACCCCATTTCCCTCTGGCCTTGTCTTCTTTCCCCTTTCTCTTGTCTTTTCTGTATTTGAATATGTCAATGGGTTACTGAGATCTGTGGTGACACAGGGCACATGCTCTTAAATTTCTGCATCTGGCCTTAGTGTTGCAGGAGACATCTTCCTTGAGCAACTTCTACTGATATTGAGAAGAAACCTCTACTGAATAGGAGCGGAATCTATCAAGCACTTTCCTTACGAAATTGCAAGTGGTTGTTTAAAATCTTGGAGATACAAATTTCTGAGACGAGTACATCAAGTTGGGAGATGGTGAGTTCATTTTTAAAATGTGGACAAAAATTTGTACCTCACTTTTTGAGGCAGTCAAATCATTATGATATTTCTGCAGGATACCTAAGATGGAAAATTGCAGTCTAGACTCCAAAAAAGTTTTCAAAGTTATAAGAAAATGAAAACAGGGTTTTAAAATAGGAGCTGTTAAGCAATCTTACTAATAGCTAATATTACCAGCCCCACCTATATAAAATATAAGCTTTGCTGTTCCAATAGCCTAAATGCACTAAATACCACTAATGTAATCTTACTAATTGCTACCAGAAAGATGTGGCTGCTGTTTTCTTGACTTTATTGATCTGTCAAAATTATAAAGTGGCAGTACTTTATGTAAGTTTTATTTAAAAGCATAACTGGAGAGTGATGACAGAACAGTTTTATGCACTAATGTGGTAAATATAGCTAGAACTCTGTTCAATATGCCGAGGAAGGAACAAGCCACTAAAAATGCTATTTATTCGCTAGAATTAAAGAAAAGGTTGGGGGTTTGGGTGGGACTTTGCTTTGGTTTTAGCTCTAAAAGTGTCTCTGAAAGAAGAAATCTATATATTAGGGCACAGAAGCATGAATACAGTACTTCACTGATTGATCCACAGTAAATTTTGAATGCATTCAGAATAGCATATGGTGCAGCAGAAGCAGGCTAAGAACTAGGTTTGCCTTTCATTTTCTGAGGGCTACAAGTGTGCACTTGAACATCATCTAACTTTTAATAATTTGCAGTCTCTTAGTAATTGCCTTTGTCTAAGCTTTGGTTAGCACAAGACTCAGACTGCAGTGTTAAAACCAGAGACATAAAGCCACAAGAGACATGTATTTGCAGTTACCACGTCAGTTGATCCCATTGTGTCAATGAATTTCTTTGCAATAAAATTAATAACTTTGACAAGGTGTATTTTCAAACTGCATCCCAGAGTTCATTCTTATATGAGAATTTCCTTTTTTCCTCCCCTCTCATTTAGAACAGAAGCCTCCTTTACATTATTAGTTATTACATTATTATACAAATGAAGAAAAAAATAATTAGGTCACTACTCTATAGAAGATCAACACTGTGACATTTCTTTTTTGCTTTTGACTTGTAGAGGATGTTTGTGGCAGAACTGCTGTTTCATAGTAGTTTGTTTTTGCTTTCCTTTGTAAATTACATGTATTCTCTAAGCTTTTAAAAAATGACTACTGAGTAGAGAAAGCTATAAGGCTTGGACCTGTGAGACTGCATAGACAATCTTAAACATGATGTTTTGTTCCTTGCTATCTAAATAAAAAAATAAAATATGCAGAAAGAGTATTTCAGTGATGAGGAACATGTTATGCAACACCTTCATTGGCACTTAGGGGCATGCTTATGCCTGTTTTCATTCTTCTGCAGTGAGAAATGTGGCTCAGAGTTGCAAGTTAATGGAGGCCCAAAGAAAGAAAACCACATTAGTGCAATGGACACTTAATTAAATTAAGTATGAAGGGCAGTAAAGCTCCATTTGCACTTGTACCATTTGTTGACACCAATGGTTGGGCTAACAGGTGCAGAGCTGACCTATGTGCATTTTTGTTCATAGCCAAAACGTGCCAAGATGTTTTTTAGATATTGCCCACGAGTGTCAGACTCCTAGCCCATATGTAATGAGGCTACAAAGAGGGTGTTGGTGACAATGATTCAAAGCATCACTGCCCTTTTTTCCCAATTCCTGTTATCTGTGCAGCTCCTATTGACTCCAGTAAGCCTGCCTTGGCTCTCCTGCTAGCATATTAATGAAGAATTTGCATTTCAGAACAAAATTGGTGTAATTCTTTGTGATTTAATTAAGGATTTTTTTTTGTGTGTGAGATCAGCTCCTGTTAACATCCTAATCAGTTGTCTTGTGGGTCATTTGGTCAAAACAGCACATGAAGATTTGACAAAAATGGGACATTCAGGCAATTAAACTGTCATGGAATAAGAGGGAAGATCCTTTTGTGGATTAATTCCCAGTTAAAAGCTAGAAGATAGGGGATAGGAATAAATGGTCAGGTTTTGCCTAAAAGGAAGATTACATATGTGATCCCATTGAGATCTGCGTTGCATGTTCAGTGTTTTCATACATTTCTTTTATAAAACAAAAAGAGTAGGCAAAAGTCTAATAAGAGTGTCTAATGCTTACTCTAAAGAATTGCAGAAAGTTCCCAGAGATCAATTTTGATAAATGCAAAATACACTTCAAAAATAACATTTATGAATGCATATAAATGATGGACTCTAATGTTACAGAAAAGATTTTGGTGTCTGTGTGGATATTTCTCAGTAAAGAGATCATTGCTCACAGCAGAAAAAAAAAGACAAATTGAATGCTAAGAATTATTAGGAAAGGGATTGGTAACAAAATAGAAAAGCACCATTATGCAACAGAATAAATCTATGGTGCTCCCACATCTTGATAACTACAAACAATTCTGATCATCTTATCTGAAAAGGCTGCAATAGAGCTGGATTAAAATAAAAGAAATGACAAGGCTGATAAAAGAGGTAGAATGAAGCCTGTGTAAGAAGAGGCTAAATAAGCATTTTGCCTTTGAAAAGAGATGATTGAAGGACACTGCTGTATAAAACTGTGAATGTTCCAGAGAAGATGAAGGGGGAGGGGAAAAGTTCACTTATGACAGAAATGGAATCAAAATGTCCAGCAGCGACTTTAGAGCCAAATAAAGTACTTGTCATGCAACATAGAATTAAATTGGAATACCCTTTGACAGGAAGTTGTGACAGCCAAAAGTGTAAATGGGTTCAAAAAGAATTTGGACAAAACCATGAAGGATAAAACTGTTAGTGGCTGTAAAAATTCAGGTTTAGATGCAGTCCTTGCGTTCAGTGTACTGAAGCACTAGTTGATTATTTTTACACTGCTTCTTGAACGTCTCGTACTGGCTAGTAGAAGCAATTAAATCCTGAGCTAGATGGACCTTAAGCCTGACATGGCTTGACCACTGTCATGAAGCTTATGGTCGTCTTCCAGGGATGGCAAATCTTGGGGAGCATGCTTCTTTGGTGAAGACAGTTTGTAAAGACTGTGTATAGTTTTTTACTTTTGCTGTCTTTTGATAATTAGAGAGATAAAACAATATGCAAATCATTAGTTAATAAATAATTACTGCACATAATGACCTAGGACAGAGTGAGAACAAAACCAATTTTGAGATGGTTTTGCTGTGGCTGAATGCAGATACGTTTAATGAGTTTTTTGTTATAAGAAGGGCAGATACACACCATTTTCCACTTTCAGTATTTGCTTTTAAGGAGAAAAGTACTGTGTCTGCATGGGTAGTGATCACTTTTTTAGGTACAACTGCTGCCTTTAGTTTGTTTATTTGCTTGGCATGACAGTCAAGAAACATTAGGAAGCTGTTTCATGGCAGCACTCTACCAGCACTTTATTTTCATCTCTACTTGCAGTGAAGAGAAACAGATACTTGCTTTTCTTGTGTTCCTGTACTATAATGATAAATCTAGTATTTTCCCCAAAGACCATCCATGGTGTGACAGGTATTTGAAAGTGCACCTAGCCATCGAGCAGGTGCTGGAAAGACTTCAGCAGCTGTAAATTTTGAGGGAAGGGAGAGGAAACATTTACACTAAGGAGTCCCTTGTGCTTTTCAAGAAGATAAATATTTCCAGGCTTTATATTCCTATAATCTGTGATATCCAGAACATCTCTGAGCAGGTGTAGAGATAGTGCTATTGCAAATGTTAATGGTATGTTGGGCTTTTTTTTGGTCCTCCTAGCTCCATACTCCAGCTGGAGTTAAGATATTTAATGTATGCTCTTCTCCCTCTGTTTGCTTGTACTTTTTACTCAATTGAAGAAAGTAATCCATGACTAATTAGACACTGAATTTCAACCTAGTAATTTATTTAAAATAGCTTTGTAGTTCATTGGTGTGAGCATTTCCATGACAAAATGTTGATTGCGAAACATTTATTGGAAAACTCTTTAGGCTTGTAGGAAGAGATGTTATGAAGGATTTAAACATGTAAAACACATCCTGTAGCAGGCTCCACACAGTATGAGGGGAGAATCAAGATGTGGTAGTACAGCCTGGCCCAGGCAGGACTCCCCTGCTAAGCCTGGTTTAGGGGAGAGAGCACTACCCTGTGTCTGAGCTGTTGCCATATTGCTGCTGACAGATTATATTATCTCAAATATAGTCCACAACAGCTGCCTTGCATCCTGCTCAGCAGTTAGCAAGCACAGTGGATTCCAGATAACCTTCTGCCCCTGTGAAGGTATAGCACATACCTGGAAGTGAAGCCTGAAAATCCTTGCCACGGAAGGCAGGGACTGGTTGGTGCTTACCAGTATAGAGCTCTGGGCATGTCTTGAGTGCCGTCCGACTCTCCAGCTTAAGTATACCTTGTTCAAAGCCAGAGTGAAGGATCCTATGTGATCTTTATCTACATTTCTGAAAAGAGCCCCTTGAAACTTCCCACTCGGGATCCAAGGTGGGCATAGGGGCAGCAGCAGCTTCTCTCAGTTTTTGAGGACCCCAAACAGTTGTGGGCACTCCTAGCCCATGGAGTCCAGGAGTGTACGGCCAAGCTCAGCAAAGCGTTAATGCTCATGAGCTGCACTCATGATGCTAAAGGGTAGGTCAAGCTTGTTCAGATGCTTAACTGAATCTAAATGGCTTAATTGAAAAGCATAAATACAGCAAACCTGATGCATCTGAATGTGATGTGCAGCAGCCATGGATCCCACCTCTGGGGTTTGCAGATGAATGTGCTCTATGTGGCCGTTCACAAGGAGTACACTGAAGTTCTCATAGATTCAGGAAATCCATGGCTGGATCTTTCTAAGACACTTTTCAGATGAAGAAGTGCCAATAACCTCAAATACAAAATTAGAAGATTTTAATTCCTAAGCATTTAGAAAATTAATGCTTTATCAACAAAGCTTAAAATGCGGTTAACTTAATAGAAGAGAAGCCTTTGGGATATCCTTATTAAACACATTAACCCCCTTAATGAAGATCTGTCTAAAGTATAAATACAGCAACCCTTCCATCTGAGAAGCACTGGCTTCTCTCAGTTCATATTGAAAGAACACTCCCTGTATTTACACAGCCCTTTTAATTGCAGGATCTTAATGTGCTTTTGCAAACTGCACCTATGCTCTAGGAGGCAACTACTTTGCTACAGATAACTGTAGAGAATAATATAACTACTTTGTGTAGTCCCTATAGACATCAATGGCGCTTACTTCAGAGCATCTTAGATCAGGATTCTACAGCTATTTGTCTATGACTTGACCGTTGGGACCATGGTGCCCATCAGTTAACGTAAGCCACTGATGTTGCAGCTACTGAATTTGCAATTCCAGAGCTCAGAACAAGATTCAGAGAGCTTAGGTCTGTGTAACTTGGGGATTGGGCAGAGTTCAGGCTCTTGAAAAAGCCCCCAAATCAGCATCACCTTCCATTTTGACACTTAAGGTTTGTTAAGTGCCTGTGCGTGTATACAAACTTAGAAACAATAGAGAGGGCAGCTAGTCCCTTTTGCAAAGATGGGTGAAACAGATGCTTCCGAGTGTCAGAAGCATCATCCAAGTTCCCTGTGTATGCCTGTGTCTACTGGTCTGTTCAGCAGTAAGCATGGGAGCGTGGAAGAGGATTTGCTTCTACCTGCTTTACCATAGTCAGCGGTCAGAGCATGGGTGCAGGAAGCCTGCTTTAAACTGCCCTGACCTCTGTGCAATGAGAATGGGGGAATTTGCAGTTGAAGTGCACCAGGGAGGAGAGACAAAGAGGCAGTGAGATAAAGCGTACACAGACGGCCTTATAGCCAATTTGGTTACAGCATGCTTAATTCATAGGCAGGAAAGTCTCTCTGCCAAAGTCATCTCCTGTTTTTTATCTGATGAATGTTCACTGCAAAATACATGTAAAATTTAATGTTTCCCAAGGACTGAAAATGTTCCTTGCATCAGAAATAAGCACTTAGCAATGCAGGATGCAACTTATCTAAAAGGCAGAAGGAAAACGGGAATCTGCTGCCCTGGAACCAAAGCACAATCAAATCTGTAGGATTAATTGCACTGGAAATTGAATCTTAAGAAAATTAATGTAACTTAGGTATTCCAGGCTAGAAGTTAGTTAATGGAAGACCTGTGAGGAAAGAGAAGAAAAGCAAATTGCGCTCTGTAAATCACAAAAAATATCTGTAGAGTTCAACAAGAGTTGGTAGTAGACTTTCTGGCTAGCTCTAATCAATGCCAGATGCACATATTGTAGCTTTAAAGGATTTGGGATAAACCCGGAAAAGTGAGTATGTATTAGCTAGGTTTATGACCCGCACTGTACAGAATTTCAGATGTGCTTAGAAAGGGTTTGGAGCAGAGAAGTACAGCCCAATGCATAGTCTGGTGCCAACTCCACCCAGGCTAGAAAGGTTATCTGTCATTTCCATATGTTGTAGCCAGTAATTTGCACCAAGTAGTCTGCTAGAATCACTGCAATGCAGTGAGATGGTTTCCAAGCTGAGCTGTGGCAGGCTTATTTTGACTGGCTGCTTTGCTAGGGGGATATCAGGTTTTGTGATACCTCTCTTTTAGATGCATTTTGTTTGTTCTGTCCTTGAAAGATTGGTGCCAGTAATTTTGAACATGAAAACTGTATTTGTGTCCCTGCTTACACAAAAATGCACTTAGCCGTAATGAATCCCTGGGTCAGGTTGTCAGGGCTTTTCATTTGACTGTAGGTTTACACGTTTTCTTTCATGTGTGCAACAAATTCTTGGAAAGCTGCTTCTGGGACCAGAAGTTTCTGGATAGGTTGCAGCCAGAGCGTGCACACTGAGAGCTGAAGAACACGTGTGGGGTTTTTTTGTTTTTTTTTTTAATGATGCTTGGGCTTTCCTGTACCAGCATGCAAACTGCCCTTATCCTTGTGATCTGAATAATGTTACAGAATAGCTTGAAGTGTCTAAGCCAACAATTCTGACTGGCCGTTGGTAAAGGGAAAGAAATATTATTTGTTATGAATGTTGGTGTGCAAAAGAGCATAGTCTGTGCCCCCAAAACAATGACTTCTTTAGAATACCTAGCTGTCAATTCCATGATGCTCCAGTATTTGTTGGTTGGTTTGCTGGTTGATTTGAGGACTACTGTTCCTACTTGTAGTCTATTATTTATTTGCTGATAAATCAGAAGAAGCTGAATTGCACTCATTGTAATACATTAAGACCAAGTGGTAGACATTTGCATTTGTTCTTAAGTGGTAGAATCTGTGTTCAAGAAAAAGTCAACTTCCAATGAAATCAAAGGTATTGCCAGTAAGGTCTATGCATAGGACAGTTTCAGTTTGCAAAGGTTTTCTTATTTTCCCGAATACAAAACTAAAGATGCCTCTTTAGCTATACGTGTATTCGTGCAAGCAGTAAAAGCTGTGCTTTGAGGCAACTTGAGGACTTTCTGAATGTCCAACTCTAGGACTGACTGGGGAAATGGTGGATAGGGTTACCTTTCAACCTGCAGAACGACTGCTATGTTATTCTGGCAGCCTTGGTATCCGCTATGTAAAAAACAGTCTACACAGATGACAGCGACTGAGTTTTCCATAGCAGTTCTGGGGATGAACTGCATAGCTTGGCCACACAAAGCAGTGTGCCTGTCCCCCCTGCAATGCTGCTTCTCAGTATGCAGCTTTTGGTTACACCAGCTTGCTGGTTTCCCAAACGCTGCCTCCAACATAGCTCCACTTCTGAGGAGCAGGAGTAAAGCAAGAACACGTGCTCGAGCTGTTGTCTGAAGGGTGGGTGTCTGTATCCAGCAGCATTTGCCCAGGGCTGCCCTCAGCTAGCGAGCAGCCGGCACGCTGTGTGCATCGCAGAGAGGGGTTCCGCCTGAGGTTGTCCGAAACTCTGCATTGCACAAAACTGGGCTAGTGGGGGCTCAGTCCTCAGCACACAAAGGGAAGCAGTCCCACCACACCCTGTGGAAATAAGAAGTTGATCAACCCGCTCCGAACCTTTCCATTTGCCCTGCTCACCCTGAAGGACTGCCCTAACCTCTGCTCGTATTTTCAGCGAGGGTGTTCCTTAGAAGATATGCCAGTGAGTGGGCTCCGTTTGAGTGGGCATTCACGGGTTCCTTATGGTTAGTTTAGAAGTAATCAAGAGTGAAATCAGAGCGGCTTTCTGAATAGACAACAGGGAGGGAGAGGCGCAGCCCAAGGGCTGCAGGACAGATGTCCTTCAGAAAACGCAGGAACAGGCCAGGCAGCAAGGCATGGGAGCCCGTATCGGGGCGAAGCGCTCCGCCACGCTGTGGAGTTCAGCATCAGCCCTGCGCTGGGCATGAATTACTAAGCATGTAAAAGAGCAAATAACAAGCTAGCAATTTTCTTCACTGAATCTGTAGAAACAAAGGGGATAAAGCATCTAACTTTAAAGACCAGTGGAGGAAAGTCTTGAATTTTTTGTTCCCTCCTTGGGGCAATGCAAAGACCATGAACTGCTGCCTGGAGTAGGTTAATGCTTCCTTTGAAGCACAGCCCTGCCTGCTGCTTTTTGTGATGAAATTCTGCCTTCAGTCCCTGCCTACCCCTCAAAGATACATAAAGAAAAATCCTTTTCTGTGAAAACTGGGACAGATTCTAGCCTAAAATGTGAAAATTCCAACTCTTGTTTTACACGCAGTAAATAGCATAAATTATATGTAATATTTACTGATGATTATTATAAATTACTGCGGCTAAAAGCTGCAGATCCCATTACAAATGAAGTTTTGGAAAGAGCGGGCTGTCATGCAGTGTGTATTAAATTTATGGCATGGCTGCTTAGTTCAATAAAGTTGAATTAAAAGATTATGAATTAAAAGTCAATAATGGGATAATAAGCATTCAGTTACAGGGATCTTTCTCTAACTGTCTGCAATGTGTCATCCAGAAAGTCTATGACAACTCATCTGAGTGTAACGGCCATGCATCTGCTGCTCAGCACAGGGGGAAAGCTGACCCTCCCCCTTCATTTTAATGTGTTATGACTTAGGTGTTCCTGTCTCTTTTCCACTGAATGAAGGGGGGGAGAAAAATAAAAATCTCTTGAGATTTATAGACCTGATTTTACCTTTGGTATGAAAATAGCTCTCTTGGAGACACTGTACCTGAAAGTAGGCTGAAATAGGCTGTCGTTATTGTTTAGTTCAACACCTCAGCCAAGGGGAAAGGGAAATGAGATCTGCATTATGTTCCCAGTTCTTTTACTGACTCTATTTCTGTCTGACTCTTATTCTGTCTCTATGCATCTATAAAATGGGCACACTAGTAGCTGAAAGGAACTGAGCAATTCTCATCACGGCTTTGAGAAACACTGTGATATTTGGTACTTCTGCTTAGTTCATCATGTGGACTCACCATCTCTAGGGATCAAAGAAGAAGAAAAAGTCAAAGACTGGATGTGGAAAAAGGGATGGTGGTTGTCTTACCTCCAGGGACATATTTTGGAGGTCTCGAGGAGCACCAAAGGGTGAAGGCGAACAGCTGATAAAAATAATTTGTCAAAATAAACTTGCAGATAAAGCAGAAATGCCAGAAAGAAGATGAGAAGGGAAAGCTGAGTGTCAGGAATAATTTTTGTCACTGCATGTTGTGGCCTTACATGTTAGACATGGGCCAGTTGCTAACCTCTTGGTCGATAGTGGAAGAACCCAACTATTTTCCCAAGCTTTTTCTTAGGAAACAGACTGAGTGATGGTGACTGGGTTCAAAAGGTGGGATTCTTTTCTGAGAAGGGTTAGGGTCAGGGTTCTGGGAAGGTTTTTTATTGTGACCATTGAATTAGCTGGAATTTTGTATATAATTTTAAATGATCTGTATATTTTCCCTAGATCTTTGGAGAGGCACATTTTAAAACCTAAAGAAAGAAATAGAATAAATAATAGAATATACATTAAGTTCTTCAAGTGAAGGTTTTTTGAAAAGCCATTTAACCTATTTTGGTCTGGAAACAGTGATTAAAGGTTAAACTCTCTTGTGATATTACTCATGGGTTTGTTGGATATTTTTAAGATATTAATTTCCGTGGCATCTGTGTTATATCTGTGTTGTGCCTAGTGGTTGAAATTTTGGGGGGATAGTTAATTTGTTATTGGCATTCCTATTTGTGATGTCGCTATTGGCTACTTACCAACAGCTGTTTGTCCGCTTTGAAACATGTCATTTTGATCTTATTGATCCCCTCCTTTGTGTTTCAGTTTGTCCCCTGTGTCACCTCTGTGATACGGGCACATCCATCAGTTTCATGTCATGTGGAACTCATGACGTTGCTTCCTTATAGATAAGATTTTCCATGTTAGACTCCTGAATATGATATCTAGATACTCAGATACCAAGCCTCTGTTTGCAGCATCAGGACTCAAATAGAACAAAGTAAATCTGTTTTTGATGACAGTTACAAATGCTCATGAATTTTGTCTTTGATTTATTTTCCCTGCTGCTTCTGAAAGACTTGCAGGTGCTGTCAGTAATATATTTTTCCCAGTTAAACACACATTTTATCTGATATGAGTTCTGCCTAATTAACTTATGACAGTGTTTCTGCCATGCTTCAGAACTGCTGCTGCAAACACAAGCAGGTGTCATGCTGAGATTCACAAAATGAGGTTTTAACCAGAACACTGAGGAAAAACATCCTTAGTTGTTTGTCCAAGGTACACTTGCTTAAGGTACCCCAACACTGTAAATCTGCCTTTGGGAGAGGATTATTTGGCTGAACGGTTTTAAGCGCTGTCTGTGAGGAGTTTGGGACACACGGGAATTGCTCGTGTGGAGGTGGGGGGCAGTTCGGTGCTGTTCATCGCTGTCCAGGCTTCATGCATCTGTATTTAAGCCTGTTACTGGTGAAGGAGAGTCGCAAACCCTGCATAAGGTTTTCCTGAATAAGCTGGCTCAGAAAGCTTTTGTGGGTTGTTGCAGAGGGGTTTTTTTTTATGGTTTTTTTGTGTGTTTTTCATTGCTGATTCACCCCCCCACCCCCGATTAATGCATATCTTCCCTTGGCCTGAGTCTGTCGCATTACAAAATTTTAAGGGCAAACAACTGTATGTGCTTCTATTTCTCTGGTCACTTTTGACAAACCAAAGTAATGTTTGTCGCCAAAGTACTGTATTTTCCCTTCCCTAAAGATTACCTTGTTTTCTAGAGTCAGTGAAGACTAGGTTGACAACATTTGAGAGAGGTTAAAGGTAGGAAGTAACATAATGTCATCTGCCAGTGAAGTAAAATCCACAACAAAATTACAAATAGGCCCATTATGAAAGCTTGCTTAAAAAAAAAGTCAGATTTTTTTAAAACATGGTCTTTTTTTGCACCTGTAACTTACTGGCACAGCTGATGTCATTTAGGCTCTGATTCAGCAAAGCACTTAACCATGCTACTTAGTTCTGTTGACTTTAATGGGAAGTAATTACATGTTCCAACAAAGCACATACAGAAGTGCTTGGCTGAATCAAGGTTTTAGATGACATAATGAGAACCTGATTGGGAGGGAGGGGGGAAAGCTGAATTAATGCTGTGCTCAAATTCAAGCCCATGCTCTCCAAAAATATACAGTAGAAACTCATTTGTGGCAGTACTCTCCCTATGTTGTGGCACACTGATCTCATTGCTATACAAAAATCAAGAAAATTAAATTCTAATGACTGTATCCATGCTATTGCACACAGAATCCACATGCAGATTGTCACAGCCTGTAGCCACTGCATAGTGATTTAACTCCAAATGATACTGGTTCTTCAGCATTTTTCCTTCTTTTCAATATTCCATCTCTCTTGCTTAATTTTTTCATTTTCAAGTGAGGATAGTATTCTTATCGTGTACTTGAATGGACTGTCATTTTGATTACATTTGTCAGTGCTGCTGGTGGTGTGAGCTGTATTAAAATAGCAATTTGAAGCAACACTGGCACCAGACAGTCACCACTCATTAATGTAGTCTCCAGGAAATCTTACAACAGCGCTGTAAGACTACCTGCTCTATAGTCCTTGAACTGTAGTATGGTACAGACTGCCTACATAGTGCCACCGAGGCTTCCAGTCACTCCTGTTCCATTACACCGTGTCCGGTTTCATCTCCTTGAGAAGGTTTTATTACTGAGCATGGAGCAAATCCTTCTCTCTTTATATCCCTGCTGATATTAACAGTCCTACTTGCATAACAAATTTGGCTCAACAGATGTATGGGTAACAGTATTGCTTTTCTTTAAATTCATATTGAAAGATGCTGCTTGAGATGTTGTGGCTGAATTTGCACAGCTTTTTGTTTGGTTTTGATGTTTGGTTTTTTTAATGCAACAGAATCTATTGTTGATAAACCAACAAGGAAAAAAAGGAAAAATGATTATTTTTTTCCTTTGCTGTGTGTCTGTGTGTGTAGATGATACAGCACACTGTGAGCTACTATCCGAGCTAATTGTTCCATAGTGGATTTAAACAGGCTGTTTGGGTTGATGGGATTACTAGGGCCTTGATTTCTGAGAAACACTGTGAAAATTCAATGGAAGAGTTCAGTCCAGTCCCCATCCATCTGTTTATTGGTGCGAGCCTGAGCAGCCAGATAAGCAGGGTTGCTGCCTGCACTTTTGTGGCTTTGGAATGACAAAATATTAGTGAAGGGGTCACTCTTCACCAGTGACCTTTTCTGTTAGACCATCCTGCTGAGATAGCCGCAGTCTTCCTACAACCCCTGCAAAAAAAAACATTTGGGCTGCCTAAAGAGAAAACCAGGTCACAGTCTGGTCCCTGCCTTCCCAGCACTTCAGCACAGAAACGATTTTTCAGGCCCTCGCCAGCACCCAGGGCGACCTGAGCTGCCCACCACCACTGGTGGCTGCTGGCCCCAGCCTGCCATCCCTCGAGGGAGGGGAGCTGCGCGGGGGCTGCTCCTGCTGGCGCTGCTGCCAGCACACGGGTGATGGGTACAGCACAGGAACAGGAGGTGTCTGAAGCTGTAGCGCTTTCCTGCAAGGTGTGTTAGCTCAGATGGAGCTTGGCCTAGTAAAGGGACCTGCTTGTGTGGTGAGACACCCCCAGCCCTGCTGGCCGCTCCCAAGGCGAGCGTCAGTCTGGCCCTTTCCTTGACTTTCATGTCGATCTATTGCTCTTCTAATGCTCGGCATGTTCTTTCATAGTCCTCTACAATACCTTCCAAAGCCTTCCAGTACAATTTTGTGGGGATAGTTAGGGACCTACTTGCTATTGTTCAATTAGAAGGAAGGTTAAGGAGAGTTGTGGTACGTCTGCTAGCTCACAATCTTTTTTTCAAAAGTTTGGATGGGGGAATCCACCGGCAACCCCTTTTCTGTTAGTGTAGCAAGGCCATCTTCATCTTGCTGTGCCCAGGACAGCTAGAGCACTGCACTCGTTTTTCTGAGAAGTCCTTCTGGCTCAGCCTCAGCAGGTTGCAATGTCCTCACCCACTGAGCACTGGGGTCAAGCTCGCCAGGTGCTTTCTTAGAGGAATAAGTATAGCAGGGTAAGGCTGAAAATGTGGGATTCATTGACTGAATTGGTGGAATGGAAAAAAAAATAATCCTTTTTTTTATTCCTGTTTTTTCTATTTTTGTTTTGTTTTTTTGAATGATATAACACCTTGGGAGAAAATAATAACTAATTTCAAAATAATGGTGCTAACAGTTCGGCACTGGTCCAGGAAATCTGGGGTTTGGCTGCCTTCCTTATACAGCCTCTGGGGCTGAGCCATGTCCTGCTCTGCTCAGCCAGGCTGGGATTCACGGGAAGCTGTGGGCAACTGCCTGAAGACAGGGGGAATTTCAGGAGAGACAGAGCAACAAAGAGAAGCAAGAGAAAAGTACATCCCTGTGACATTGAAAGAATGACTCTATCAGCATATTCAGACAATCACATAGGGCCATCTGTGCTGAGCTGTATGGCCTTAGGCAATGCGAGCGTGATGGGGAAACACAGGGAATGGGCACAGGGTGTCTGTGCCCTTGTGCGGCTGTGGCCTGTTTGTTTTTATTCTCTCTTCAACCTAAAGTTGCTGAGCTCTTGTACCACTGCCAACAAGACATAAACTAACAGTTATGCAAGTTTTTCACTTCGTTCCACCGGAAAATATTTTCTTTAGTGAAGGGTCCTGTATGCAGCTTCTGCATGATGCTCAAGATAACGCAGACGCTGCTGGTTTGCTAAATGGGCAACGACATGTGTTCCTCCACTCCTCCCTTGGCAGCTATGCTGTGCATACACTAACAGCATTGAGGGTTTACTATAGACATAAGCTTCTCGAAACATGTTAGCCAAGAATGGTGACTCCTAATCATATTTTTAAAGCTGTTACACTCAGTATATCCTAGATATTAAGTGACACGTGAAAATAAATGAAGTGACATGTTAGCAAGCATATGTAAACCATCATTCTTTTCCTGATTTTATCAGTTATGTTTACAATGTTACTATTGCTTTTTTGTAATTGGTGCAAAGCTTGCATCCTAATGTTGATGGGTGTTTGCTGTGGCATGTGAGAGCTTTGGGTTTTCCCTCTCTATCAGATACTATTGCCTCTCTGCTGCAATAGATCAAAATGAGAGGACAGACAGCTGGTGCCCTTCCCTGACTGCTCTGGCTGACGTTCCTGAAAGTTGAATTAGGGACAGTGTTATTTACTCTATCTTTTGCTGCACTGAGAGAATAAATTCCAGCGTCTCTACCATGTGTGTTGTCTTCACACATTGGAAAAAGAGGCTGTGTTCCTTCTGAGGCAGATTCTTTACCATTGATGGGAAATTAATGATAGCAAGTAAAATATTGCTCATTAAGATTAACTAAAATGATCAAAGCCTAAATGTTGTTTATAACCCCATACTTCCAGTCTGCTGTGAGCCCCTGGATGGTCATAAGCAAGTCATTTCTTTTTACTTCGATACAATTTTACAAGGGGAAAATGGTACCACGCTCCACTGCAAAGTACTCTGCCACCTATTGAAAGAAAGTACTATTTCAGGACAGAGTCTTTTCCTTAGGGTTTTGTATTTGTAGAACCATTTAAGCTCTGTGACTTGAGGAGAAAATGAAAAGCAAGCTCTATCCTTGCACAGTGTTGTTTTCTCAGTAATTTAGAACCAAAATCCTTTAATGCCAAATGGCAAAATCTGGCCCTTACTGTATTGTAGCCCTTACTGACACACAGAATTCCCACTTACTTAAATGAATTTTTGTGTAAGCACTGAGCATAACAAGCTCTAATGTTTTTTAAAATGCTCATTTAAGATCTGAGCCTGCTCCAGTGCCCGTCAGCAGGAGCGGGAACACATCTACTAACAAGGCAAAAATAAACCACAGTTTAATGAGTTGCAAAAGGGCCTGGTCTCTACGCTGTCTTAAGTATTCTATTTTAGAATGGCTGTTGGCATCATCAGGAGGGTACAGTGCAGGAGACTTATATGGTTAAATTTTATAGTAGTCTAATAATGAAAAAAGCATGTGTAAGGCCTCTTGGCAAACAGCCCATAGTCGTGGCAGTATTCCTGCAAGTAAAGCTGGAAGAGATGGGAGGAGGGGAGAGAGAGATAATTAATGGGGACCTGCTCTGTTTGCCAGGAGAGATTACTCTTATGCTGGGAGCAAAGGGTATGGGCACGAAAAAATGTAGAGAAAATACAGTTGTTTTGTGGTGCCCTAAAGTATGATTTAATGAAAATGAGAAAATAATGGAAGGAAAGCCACTTCTATAGTCTCTGGCCAGCTGCCCAAGAATGAGCAGAGATGCACTGGCCCTGGGCTGTGCTTCCAACAAACTCACAGAAAGCTAATTGCTCTTACACGCATTTACTCTATTTTCAGACACATGTTATTTGAAACCACATTCTCTTTTTTGCTCTTTGCTCCTTCCTTGCTCACAGCTGGTAGAGAATTTCCACCTCAGAATTTTATTTCTTGAAATGTTTTCTCTTTGCCGAGCAGTATCTGTTGTTTTCCATTCTCAGTAGGGTGATGGTAGGAGCCTGATGAGGCTTGAAGGTACCTGGAGTTATCTCTGATTTCTTAATCCTCAGGTGAACCTGTTTGGCAGGGCTTCTCTAAGCCGCAGAGATCCAGCTCTCAGCTGCATCTCAAGCAACGAATTTTTTTTTATAGCTTGAAAATGCTTTATTCCTCTGTCTGGTGTACTAAAGTCAGGAACCCCTGGGTGTCCGTGTGACCTCCTCTTCTGTTTTCTCATTCTTTCATTTCTCCCTCTTGGATATTTACACAATATCAAGGAACGGATCCTGAGATAAGGTAAATCAGTAGCATCAGTGGGACCATATTGATTTACTTCATTAACAGATGAAGCCCATACATTCAGATAAGGTTTTTGTCTGGGCTTTTTTCCTTTTTTTTTTTTTTTTTTTTAGTACCATAATTAAAATGACACTGTGCAAGTGAATGATGGAATAAGTTAGTATATTTTGGGGATATAATAAAGTGAATCCTCCATTTAATGCAAGGTAGAGGTCAGAAAAAGGACAGTCATTTCTGATCCAAAAATTCCGTTATGTTCCTTCAGATTTACGCTGCAGTCCATGAGAATGGAAGTGGATCCCCTGAATTTCACATGGATGTGTGTCTTCGGTTGAGCTTCATATTTCTGTCAGCCGAAATTTTCCTCTGTGGGCAGAGACATGATGTCAATGCTATTTTGAATGATGTGTCAATACTAAACCCAGAGGAAACCAGTGAAATAATTGCCATTAACATACATGCAGTGCAGAAATCGAGGGATAAAAGGAATGGTAAACAAAACCAGCACTGCCACAGACTGGCAACATCCATGTACCTGGTGGGCTATGATACACTTTGTCAATCACTTTTTGGAATCTGGAAGGGACAGCATTAATAGATGTTACTCAGATCAGATCTCTGCACACACACACACGTATAGTCATTGTCCAAGAATTTTCTCAGTGAAAGTGGTCTTTCTTATTTTTCTATGAACATCAGCTTCTGGAAAGCTATTCCAGATGATTACTGGGTTTTCCTCTTTCAGAATTTGATCTAGCTTTTTCTTTTCTAAAGAATTATGACTGTTGTCTGGAATCAAATTTATGTTATTAATTAACACATTTCAGGGCATTGAAGTTGGAAATAGTACAAAGCTCTTGGGTATTCTCTACTACATGGTTAGCTGTACTTTAATATTAAGGATTTCAAGAGATTTATTACTAAGACTTTGAATTCTCTTACTTTATAGCTTCTTTGCTTATATTGTTCAAGGCACAAATTATTCATTCTTTTGCTTTAGCAACAGAGAAATACCTCCTAATGTTATTACCTGAATGGTACTGCTTTAATTATTTATGGTTCCAGGAGAAACAGCTGTGAAAATATAATTAAATACCATTGATAAATGTAACAAGTAAAATTTTGCTTGCCGTTTTTCTTGCTGAGACTTCTACTCAAATCTCTCCAGTTTTTACAACATTCATAAAGAAAAGATGGATAATTTTAATGTAAATAAAAAAAAAAAGGAAACAAAGCTGATCGAAAGTATAGCAAAGGATTGTGTCAAAAACATCCCATTAGATATATTTTGTTTCTGTGTGGTGAACTTGTGCTATCTTTTTAAAGTGAGCTCTTCAGACAACAGAGCCACAGAAGCTGTCTCTGTTTTAGCTCGTACTACTTCTCCTTGCTGCTTCGCCACAGGGAACTTTCAAAATGAGCAAAGCATTAAATACAAGCTAAAGTAGTTAAAGGTACATAGTTAACTATTTTATACAATAAAAACAGATGTGGAAGATGTTCAGTCATCTGGCCAATCCAACTACCATTATAGGGTTGTTTCCTTGAGATTTGGTCTCGATTCCTATTTGGCACCATTCCCTCTGGGATGTGGTCTCACTGCAAACTATTGAGGCAGTATGCTGCTGCTTAGTGCAGATGAACAATACTAAATACCTAATTTTACAGAGTATACGCTTACACATGTAGAGATTTTTCTAATTTTAATTGCTACTGACTGAGATATATATAAGTTTCCATGTCTGTGAATCACTTCTTGGATGAAGCTTTCCTGTTCTCTCATGTGCATTTATCAGGAAGAGATTTGTGTTAGCTCTCTGAAGGACCCAATAGACAGTGCTCTGGGTCCAGTCTGATCCCAAAAAAGGTATTCTAGGAAACAAGATCAGAAGGCTAATGGAAGATATCCAAGAATTGTGTAACTGTAGGCTGAGAAAGCTTTATTGAAGGCAATTTATATGATATATATTAGTAACTCAACTTGACCCAAAAGGGGCTTTATCAAGATATCTGGGACTCAGACTTTAAAAACAGTTACAGCAGACTTCAGCTTAACTATGGAGCCTTTCTCACTTTGTTCTATTTCTGTACATGTTAACAGAGATGTGGAAAGGTTGTTTGGCATCACCACTGTTTCGTTCAGGTTTTTTTTTTTTCATGGTTTTCTGCTTTGTGCCATATCGACCTGCTGTTCAAAATTGTCAACTTAAGTTTTGTAGTGATGTAGTTACGCCAAAGTGCAATCTGCACAAGACCAAACTTTCTTTTTATATCTTCTAGCTGGGTCATTATGACTACTTGTTCTAGTTGTTCCTCTCAGGGCTTACAGTTTATCATACATTATCTTTGTGTATTCAAAATTATTGAAAAAGAATTTATGGTCTAGATACATCTGGATTAGATGCTTGTGTGAAGCCATTCAGTTTCTCCACATGTCACTCTTAACCGTAACATTGAATTACAATAGTTCCCTAATGTAAAATAAAATTCACAAGTATTTGTGAAACAAACCTGTGAAGCACTAAGGTAACAAAAGACATAAGTGCTTCAATGAATAGATGAAAATTGAACAAGAACATTTACTTCTGACTTGTTTTATATTTGTTTAATTTAAAGTCCAAAGAAACCTCACAGCCTATGAGGCAGTAAGTGGCCCTCTTGCTGATTTTATTGTCAAAATTGCTGGAATCCTTTCAGCCTCCTGCTGAATAAACAGATATAGAGATTAAAATACCCTGAGAGCTATATTTTTTTTCTTGAAAGTTCTTCTTTACCGCACTCTGGTAACAGCTCTGTAGTTTGTCATAGCAATGAAGTATTAATGAACTGAGCACTGCACTTTAGGTTATCCCCAGTAATAGTTCTCCAAGAAAAAAGACTTAGGTGAGTTGCAATAATTACAACCAATTGGTTTTTGCTTGTGCGTGCATCAATGAAAAAAATAGGAGCCTATTTCCTATGCTTTGATATCTGATAGTCTTTGTACTGGACATTTTGGAGAGCTGATTTAATAATGCATGTTAAGCAGTCACATCATAGCATATGAGACATTTGAATTCTTACTGCACATCAGCTTGCTATCTTACGTAAATGTTAGCCGTATGCTTGGCAAACATTAATTTTTGGAAATATTTGAATGACAAAGCAAATAATGAATTGTCTTTTTCTAAGCTAGCTGTTTACTGCTCTGTGGTATTTTTCTGAATTTGAATCGTGTTTTGTGAGACATTTTTCTTCTTGGCCATATGCTAACATTATCATAGCTACTAATATTATTATTTCAACTGGAGGCCACAGCTGAGATCATCATTGTACTTGGCGCTGTACTAATGACAGTAAATGTCAGTGAGCCTTCAGTTCATTGAAGGCAGAAGTTATATGGAGAAGATAAGAGGAAATAATGTATGTTTTACTGGTAGAACTGAAACTAGAAGCAGAGAGCATAAAATGATTAAGAAAGCCTGTTTATCTGGATCCCCTCACCTAATCAAAAAATGACCTACCAGGAGGGGCCGCTGCCTTTAAGCATATTTCATTAACCAGGGGTTTTGAACAGACACACACAGATCCTCAGTCCTTGCATTCTAGTGGATTGCTAAAGGAGGCTTTTCACAAAATGAGGAAAAAAACCTAATACTTCCCTCCTTGGGAGAGACTGTGGCAGATCAGTGTTCCTTTTGTTTTGGTCAAAACTATGAAATGGAGAGTACATTCCAAACCTCATCTGCCTCTGTTCCTTGTTTTGAATTTGGCTGCTTGCAGGAAGAAGTTAAAATCCACTCAGAGCTCCAAACTGTTTCTATATTCGGTGCTGCACAGATAGAGGATGCTTGTTTGAAATGAAGTCTAATTAAAATACTTTGCCGATACTTGCTTTTTAGGTGTAATTCCGTGACTTGTGATACATTTTTCCTATGACAGTTTTGTGTGGCTGCTTGTGTGTGTTTGTGCATTTCTGCTAGATGTAGTTTTCAAGCAAGCAGTGGAAATAACGAAGTTATTTGTAATTGTGAAAAGATAAACTATGCCACAACAGCTAACTTGGAGGGCCTAAGGCAGGCAATGATAAATCTACCCTTCCAAAGAAAGAAAGCTATTTAGAAAGAGAATATACAAGGGAAATCGGTAAAAAAATCTGAAAACGAGACTGTAAAATTCCGAGGACAAAGACACCTGCATGTGATGAAAGAAAGTGAAAAAGGGAACAAATTAATGAGGCCAGGCAGTAAGTATAAATTCTGGAAATGGAGCAGAATACTAGGGGCAAGTGAGCTGAAACAAAATTCTGGTTGAGTTGGCAGATGTCAGGAAAGGAAAGACACATTTTCTTAAGTACCAGGTACTTGAAAGAATGATAAGATTTTAAGGGTGAAAGTGAGTGTTTCCAGGCCACGTACTCATCATATACATTGGCTGAAATGAGGCAATAAAAAAAGTGTTTGTACATCTATATATAATAATATTATCTTGGCTGCCTTTTTCTGGACAATAAGGCAGAGAAAGAAGCTAGTTCTGATAAAGTATACTAAAGCTGAAAAAGGAAGACAATTATTAATTTCCTATTCTGGAAATACTACTTTCTTCCCTAGTGACTGGAAGTAGTTAGGTATTGTCTTTTATGTACTACCATAGCTGGGGGATAGTAGTAGACAAGGGTTAAACATATGTTGCTAGATATCTTTAGTCTGATTGACTTAAAAAAGCATTTTTTTGTTTGTAAATTTATTTTAAAGTGAAAACCTAGCATTCAGAGTGGCAGTATCAGTTTGATATCCTACTATGTAAAACATCTCTGAGATAACGTAAAAACAAAGTTGTAACACTAAAAGGGGAATGATTTATGAACAAACTCACAGTAAGAGTTTCTTTTAATAGTGGGATGATAACAAGAGGTAGCACAAGTGCAATTGTTACCAAGACATCTGTATTAGGAACTTCTATGGGGAAGTCTCCCATGGCAATTCTGTTCTGTCACAATCCTTATTCTGCCTGTGGTCTGATGGGAATTAGGAGGGAACGAGAGAAGCGGTCCTTCTCAACCTTCTGAATCCCTCTGAGTCTTCCTCGTGTAGAAACGTCTTGTCACAAGCCTCACTTGATACAGGAGAAAACTCTTTTGACTTAACCACTGAAAAGTCATCAAATCAGTTCATGCTCTCAGTTAAGCTAACAGGTACAGTCTAGAGTAGAATCAAACACTGTAAACCAATTGAGCTATTTCTTTCATAACTAAATGAAAAGAAGACAAAGAAAATATTTTTATTGGCAAATTTATTTTGGAAGGCACTTAGGTGTTGTCATGGTGAGAGTCACATCTATCCAGATTAAATAGGGAAGGGAACTTCAATAAAAGTAATAGCAGAAGGAACTTGCTGTGTTCAGATGGAGTCACCTCTGCATGATCTGTGGGCAAAGTTTCCGTGTTAGAGACTGCAGAATGGATTGGCCCTACCAAGGTGCAGAAGTTCCTTGACAGGGGGCTATACGGCCCCACTCAGGTCATCTCTGATCAGGTGTTTGCAGGAGCAGCTCCTCTCCAGGACAAAAGAGGCATGTTCCCATAGGGTTCTCTCGAGCTCTGAGCCCTCTTGCAGTCTAGATAAACTGGCTCTGCAACAGCTCTCTTATAAATAAGAGTACATATAATAAATAGTATTTTTTCAGACATCTTCATTTAGGGGAATGGTTAGCTCCATCGATTATATGAGTGGTTAAGGCAACTAGTTTCTCTAGAGAGCATTGGGATCGACTTTTAGAGGTCACTGATACATAGATGCCCAGTGTGCAGTGTCTTGTCCCAAACAAGCTAACTCTGACACCACAAGCCTTAAGACTATAGTCTTAATTAACCCAAAGGCAATGTGCTGAGATGTGGCTCTTCTTTTTTTGGAGACTCGTGCTGAGGGTATGGTGCTATTCTACCGTCATGTACTAACATACTCAAAGGGAGTTTGTGTTATCCTTAGCGTAGAGTCATAGAATACTTTGGGTTGGAAGGGACCTTTAAAGGTCCATTTCTCTTTGTAGATGTACTGCCCTGCCTAATGACAGAAAAGGCTAATTTCACAAGAATGCTAATCATTATTTTTTTAAAATGAAATGCATGTGTTTGAAAATTCTTCCACACATTGTGTACGTACTTTCGTGGTTATAAATCCCTGTACCTGTAGTGATTTAACTGATTATGAGGGTTTGTTCAGTCAGTTGGTTGGGTTTTCTTTCTGGATTTGCCCTAGGAAAATTGGTGTGGTTTAAGTGCACCCATTTTGTTAGCTTGGATGACTGAATGCATAAATATATAGTGGAGAGAGCAGATACTTTAAAGCAAGTTTATTTTAGGGAATTTCTTGACATTTTCATTGTGGAAGACACGTACCCTGAAGCTGTTACAGAATTAAACGTGAGGGTAAATACAGAGTAATTTTTTGCAGTGCAGTGGTATGCAGTCAGAGCAGTGGGGATCTGTTTCTTTTTTAAAGGCTCCAGAATTCTCAAAAGTTGTATGAATGTAAAAGCAGCCACTGTGCTGAGCAAAGTATGTAAAACACAAGGGGAACAAGAAGATAACTGAAAATTCTTCTTTTCCACTTAGAAGGTAACATGTGCAGCCTACACGACAAAATATTATAACAAAATCACACAACTTAAAACCTAAATCTAACCCCATGGCGGTAGCCAAATGAACAGTGACCCTGCACGGCACAAGTTCGGCGGCGCTCGTACAAAATGAAAGGTTATTTGGTGCCATCTAGTGGCAGGAGCCAAAGGGCGACAGCAGCTCTTTCAAAGCCGCAGAGCCCGCGGGCTGTGACAGCGGGTGCGCGCCGCGCCCGCAGCACCGCCGGGCAGAGCGCCGTGCAGCAGCAGCGTTTAGGAGACCCCACGGGTTAGTTTCCTATAGGCTCTGACCAAACGTATGTGTCTTTTTTCAGCACTTTTATCACTTTGACCACTTTGCCCCAAACCACCATCTAAACTAGGAAACCTGGACTTTTTCTGGGTTTAGGATTTACACAAATATCAGGTGAAAGTGCCAAGCAATTTGAAGGTAGGGAATGACTTCGTTAAACCTAACCATATTGGCTGAGGTATTAAACCTATATAACGTTTTAAACAAACTTATTAAGTATTAAGCATGTATAATCATCCTATATAGGACAAAATAATGGTCATAAAAAGTGGCATTTCCAATAATATCTGTGGTATAAAGATATAAGCCTATTGACAATTTATGTTCATAAATCATGCAGGTTCCTTAGAAAAAAGGTAACATCCCACTTTATAGTTTCTGGTGCAAATTAAGCGGCAGGTTGTCCTGCAGCCAAGTGTGAAGGCACCGTATACAAACCATCAAACACTGCCAACTGACCAACACACGTGTGTGTACAGCAGGGGGAGGGTGCTAAAGAATAGAGTAAGAATCAGAATAAAATAATGACACTAGATTACGTGCTAATTTAGGGTCTTTTGTATGGAACTGTCTTTCTAAAGTGCTACAGCCCAGTTTCAAAAGACCATTACTCTGCTGTTCCCGATGAAATCAGCCTGAAGAGCTTCAGATACTGTGCTGTTGAAGTGACTGGTGCTAATTCAAGTAACAATTTTCAAGAGTGACTGCAGCCTCTGTCCTTGCTAAAAAGTGCCAAATTCCGATTAGTTTTAGTTTGACCAGCTAGAAGTCAAATTTAAACAAACCCCAAAAAACTGCATGAGGTTTTTCAGTTTTTATTTTTTAATTTCACAGATTTCAGATGTTATTTTTTTAAAAACACAGTATCTGAGTATCTCCTAGAGTGAAAAGAAAATTGGAAAACCTTTATTTTCTGGGGTTGATGGTCTTGGGTCTAACTTTCTGCTTTCCAGTTCTCTGCATGAAAGTTTTAGCACAGAAAATGGCAGCAAATGACTACTGAAGGAACATTTTGCTGAATGAGCTTTTTACAGGCAGCATGATGTGAACTTTCTTAGAGGTAGGAAAGGAATGAAGCAGCCGATAATGAAGCCTCTAGCTGGGGAACTACAAATTATTGGATGCTTTCCCTAGGATGGACCAGATACTCTGTGGAAGTCCAGAAAGAAAGGAAAAATAAATGCCATGGCAAGTTGTAAAACCAAGGTATTTAAGCGTCCAGAGTACAAGTGAAACTGTCAAAGGTGCATGATTGGTACAGTTTACTGAGTGCTTCTGGAGTTTATCATCGTTGCTTGCAGAAACATGCAAAGTACACATCCAAGTTCAAACTTTGTTGTCTTTGGCTGTGTATCAGGGGCACAGACATAATTAAACAGCTTCTGCTCAGTGTCTTTGTGAGAATTTCTTCTGTGGGACATTGATCATAGGTTGGGTAAACTGGTGAGGCTTCCCATTGCTACCTCCTTTCTCCACCGTGGTATCAGATGCAGCTATGATGTCCCCAAGTGGAGGAGAACCTCTGACTGCCAAACACATGCCTGTGCTTTAGGTCACCTCAAAAGGATGTATGCAGAGGTGGAGGAAAACATACCAGGGTGGGCGATCTCAATCTGTCTGCTGTGACAAGAGCAGAGTACCTGTTACGTGGCGGAGAGGTTTCTGGTTTGTTCAGCCCTTAAGTGCCTGTGTGTCATGAACCATCAGAAGCATCCCTGCCCTGAGAATTCATGAATTGTAGAAGCAAAGTAGATGCCAAACTCTGTTGCTTGTTCATAGGTAGAGAACAGAGTTAGAAAGAAATGAGTGACTAGTTCAGAACAGCACAGGAAATCACTGTCAAAACTGGGAACTGGCCCTGGAATTTGAGAGTGCGGGTTGAGAGCATCTACTGCGTGAATGTATTTCATCCAGTCATACAGCTATCTATCCCATACTTGTGAAAGTTGCATCTAATGACTGCAGCAATGCACTGCTACTCCTGCTCAGCTGTAGTATTTAGCAGCAGGATTTTAGTCACTGGTGAAGATTAACACCACTTGACAGTTTGGGTAAATAGTGTATTCTCTGGATGAGTTCCAGTGAGTATGCATGGACATGGAACATACACAAACCCCAGAAATTAGATTACTTTCATGGGAAGAGAAATGAAGCCAAAACATGGTGTTTAGGTATGCATTAGCAGTAGTGGGAACAAAACTGAAAATGTTTTTGAATTGAAGGTCTGTAACCTTCCAAAGGGCGTTACACAGTATGGTGGCCTCCAGTAGCAAGGACTTAATTTAACGACAAGTATATCCCATTACTCAGATATCCTAAATTACTATTAAAAAAAAAAAAAAAAAGGCAGATGATGTGACAGAGTACCAAGATTTCATTACATGTGTCAGGAGTGGTTCATTACTTCTGAAAGGCAAACCTCTCATCTCACAGTCTCATAGAACAGTGCATGGTTCACTTTTGCTGCCCCACATGTTTTTAGGGAGAAGCTATTTTACATCTTTTTGAGATAGCATAAATTCCTGTTCCCATTACCTTATGAGGGCAGTTGATTCAGAGGGAGAAAATGCTGCTGAAACTAAAAAGCCTTAAAAATCGCGCAAGTTCGCTGTCTCTAGAAGCAGCTCCTGTAACATCTTACCGCTCATTGTTTTAATGCTTCAGTGCTAGGGTTTTGTCTATGGTGCTAGAAATTCCCTGAGGTGCTGTCTTCTGTTAATTGAAAGAGAAACTAAAGACAGCTCCATTCAGTGCCACTTACCTAGGATATGTCAGGCGATTTATTTGTTTTTCAGACAGACAGCTCTCTTCCCCTAGATACATATCAGGGGAAACAAAACCCTTTTCTCACCTACTGCAGATTGCAGGTCAGGTCTGTAGTGACAACAAGCAAGAATGGTGGAAAAAGAAGTCCACCCCTCCCCCCCCCCCCCCCAAAAAAAAAAAAAAAAAGTAAATACTGCTGATTAACAAACAGTGACCTGAGGGTAACTTTTATTGACTCCAAGTGGGTAGCTAACCTGCCATACTCCCTGGATCTAACTTAGGCCAGTAGAAAGGAATTTAACGATTTACTAGTTTTGGGGTGTGATTTGAGATTAATCATATCCACTAAACTTGGTTGAATTACAAGGATCGGGTCCGCCATAGCTCATCTATATGGGTATGAGAACATAATGTGTTTTCTTCCTGTTGTGGTATAGATTTTTTCCTGCTGATTTCTGAAAACTAATTCCTTCACCTTTTATCTATCAGGTGTGAAGTCTCTTTTTAGCTCCTATTTTTATTCCTGCAGCTAAGTAGTAACTCACTGAAACCAGCCTTTTTCTGTCAACTTCCAGAGGCATCCTAACCTTCAGACTTATTTTCTCCTATCCAAGCCTACTTTTATTTGCAAGAAAATGTGGGCTTAAATGAACATATGTCCGTTAGATCTAGCTGAGATGTGAGCTCTAGTAAATCATGCTACTTAACCACCCAGAGAGTTTTGTGTGGTGTTGCCTGTGGCTGTGAGAGAGACTGAGGAGAACCAAGTGCCCACAATGCAAAATACTTCTTTCTAAAATAGGAAGCTGGAAAACTTCCCAGCTTCCACATCTGCCTCTAATTTACATCTCTGAGTACTAGGGTGAACAAGGAAAAAACAAGAACAATTAATGGACTACTCCTCTCTGTGCAACTACTGTGGGAGATTGCACCCCCAGCTGAAGAAATCTGGCAGTGACTGGTTAGTTACAAGAAAAGCAACTGAAGAGTACTTGCTTTTCAAGCTAGGGATTCCTTATGTCCACCCCTGATCTACCTGCAGGAGACACTACTTGTACAGAAAAGGACCAGGAAGCAGATGCTTCGTACCTGCTTCTAAGCACAGTGAGAAACAAAAAATCCTGAGCTGAATCTAAAGATCCCATATTGAAACTTGACTAGAGGAGTAAAAGCTTATTCATCCCAAGCTTAATTCTCTTCATTTCAGTCCGGCTCTCAATACATTGAGCACACACGTAGCTCTAAGCACGTTAGCATGACACCGAGACCAGTGTAGATGTCGCACAAAATGACAGTATCAGGCTGGGCGACAAGACACAGGATGCAATTAAGCTCAGGTCTAATAGGAACCCAGCCTGACAGGAAACCTATAGCTAGTGTGACTTACAGGTGCCTTTTCAGTGCAGTGCATGGCTACAAGCTATAGTCTGAGATGTTATAACACGAGCTGTTGTGTAGACGGGAACTAGTCTCTGCAGTACTAGTCACTGGAGCAAGCACTGATTCCCAGACCAGCTTTCAACTGCATGCTTCTGTGTCTGGCATTGATATACTGTGAGCCACGTGCAGATTGCACAGACTTATTCTGGAAGTGGTGGAGGATGGTGGAGAAATCAAGCTGGCTGGATCCCAGTTCATCAGGGCAAGGAGTTTTCAGTCTTGCTCTCTTGTAGTGCAGAAAGCCATTTACTGCAAAACACCAGCACTGCAGACTGAACTGGGATGCAAAACCAGGTCTGTGCAGAGCCATGTGTATGTAGGGCTGCAGTTATTGTTCATACTATGAAAGAAGGGACAAATAAGCTAAAATAATGAGAAATTTCAACTGATGTGCTGAGATTCCTTGCTGAAAATGGAGTGAGAAATTTGCATTCTCAGCCCCGGTCACAGGAGTACAAATGTAGCAGACACAGCAAGCCAACAGCTTCATGCATGGGCAAAAATTGTCCTCTCCTGCATCCCAAAATGGGGCAGAAATTCTTTGCAGTAAGCATATGTGCTTCCAAACATTACAAGTCCAAATCGAAGCAGAATGCTTTAAAAAATAAAGTGAAATGTCTTTGACACACAGATAACATACCGAACCAACTGAGTGTACTCTTTCATGTGATGTTTAATCAGCTATTTTAAATCCCATATGTAGGACACCCAGCTTATTCATCCATTTAAAAATAGTTAAGCTGTGTTTGGGAAGCAGGACGCTGAGACTAACTCGAACAGAACATGCTTGAAGCTAGGGTGTATGTTCTCTCTCGTTTTGGGTGGCTTGAAAGATTTTGCAGTTAAAGAGATTTTTCTTCGTTATGTTTCTGTGGAATAACAATGACATCCAGTGGCTGGCTACTTTAATAATACATATGTATCTGCTGCAGGTATAATAGGCAATGATAAGATTTCTCTGGGGACTTTTCTTTGTGGTAGCTGAGAGTTCTTTCTACCAAATTTATCAGTGGGGATTTGAGGTGGGGGGGACCTGAGGGATGGAGGCTGGGTGTGAAAAGTCCCCCTGCTTTAATGAGGCCCTACAGTAAGAAAGTCAATTCCACTTTACTGGTACCTAAATGCCAGTTTAGCTTCAGGGAAGAACAAGATATTGTAGTTTGCTCATTCTCCATTCTTCTAAAGAGACTTAAACCCAGATTTCTTTGCTAATAACTGAAACCCACAGTGGCCCAGGGAGCGACTGTACCCTATTCCCCTTTCTCTTATTTGAAAGTGTTAATCTAAAATATACGTGTTTTGATTCTTAATGTTATCATATTTCACCTGTTTTCATTTTTTTACATACTTTTTTGCTGCTCCATCAATGTTCTTTAGGCTGCCCTGAGGCATCCTTAACTTACATACCAACAAAGTGTATTTTTTTAAGTTGGTTTTTTTTTTATTCTACTTAATAAGAGTAAGTTACCATAGCAACTACCACTCACATGGTACTTATTGCTGTGGGATTTAGTTACATTTCCTTTTAATAACAAGAACCTTAAAACAGTAGCACATCATAAAATTTTTTGCATTTTATTTTGTAGCAGAAAATTATATACCTTTATATTTCTCTTCTAGTAACTGTTTGGTTCGTGCATTAAAATTTATTTTCTATTCTTCCTTTTAAATAAAGTCTTCCAAGAATCTCAAGAGGGTAAAGATACGGGATGCAAAATAATTTCTCTAAGAAAAAGGCTTATGTGTGTAACAGACAAAAGAAAATTAGATGTCTGAGTGGGAACACATTTGAATAATGAATGTGGGGTACTTGGGCACTGATACAAGGTATGTTCTTTCCAATCCGGCTTGCTTCCTTTGACTTCCCTGGGGTGATACCATGACCAATACCAGTAAGGCAGAAGCTAAAAGACCATCTTTTTGTGATAGGCTGGGAAGTCTTGTTTTTACAAACCGTTCCAGAATCTGAATATAGATCTAAGCTGAAAGATGGCAAATCCTACAATACATTATTTTGCTTATTAATTAGACAATGTAAAAAAGAACAGTATTCTATGTAACCTTATAAAGCATGTTCACACAGGTACATAAGATGACATCTATTTCAGAGGAAAAAAATGTTATTAGTTCATTCCTTCTTTCATGGACTTAGTACTGCTTGAGTACAGGCCCTAAGGAAAAAACAAAAAACTGGTGTGAACTTATGGCCAGAACCTGCAACTCTTGTGCATTTAACAGAGATCAGTCTTGCTG
This sequence comes from Falco cherrug, assembly GCF_023634085.1. Lineage (NCBI taxonomy): Eukaryota > Metazoa > Chordata > Aves > Falconiformes > Falconidae > Falco > Falco cherrug. The sequence continues at coordinate 23,965,515 of NC_073704.1, read as the reverse complement.
CAGTCAGAACTAATGACAGAGCTTTTTGCTTGTCGTGGTTTAACCCCAGCTGCAACCGAGCACCACGCAGCCACTTGCTCGCTCCCCCTCACCCAGAGGGATGGGGAGAAGAATCAGAAAGGAATGTAAAACTCGAGGGTTGAGATAAGAGCAATTTAATAGGTAAAGCAAAAGCCGTGCACGCAAGCAAAGCAAAGAATTCATTCACTACTTCCAGTGGGCAGGCAGGTTTTCGGCCATCCCCAGGGAAGCCGGGCTCCATTATGCATAACGGTTACTCGGGAAGACAAAGGCCATAATGCCAGATGTCCCCACCTTCCTCCTCCTTCTCCCAGTTTATATACTCAGCATGACGTCCCATGGTATGGAATACCTCTCTGGCTAGCTTGGGTCACCTGCCCTGGCTGTGTACCCTCCCAGTTATCAGTGCCCCCGCAGCCCTCTGGCTGGCAGGGCCCAAGGAACTGAAAAGTCCTTGATTGAGTTTAAACATCACCCAGCAACAACTAAAAAATCAGTGTCCTATCAACATTGTTCTTGCATCAGAGTCAAAACACAGCGCTGTACTAGCTACTAAGAAGAAAATTAACTCTATCCCAGCTGAAACCAGGACAAGGTCTAGCTGCTAAGTGAGATGCTGTTATATAGAGATTGCTCTCTCTTTTGCAATATGAGTGCAATCATAATAATATGACATGCAATAACCAGTAGAATGTAGTAGGCTGAAAATATTCATAGAAATCAAGGAAAGTTGGTTTAAAGGAAAAAGCAGATAAATTAGCTTATCTAATGCTCTGCTTGAGATGAGCTAGAGTACTCGTGGATCATTGCTCACAGATAATATTCTAACATTTATACACCTCCTGTAACTAGGATGCTGAAAAGAGTTTACTCATTTCTGTGTAAGTGTAATTTAATGTTTGTTGCACAGTAACTGATAGATCTGCAAATTAAGCCCATTAAGCCATCATCCTCATCATTATGGTACTTTGTTTATCTGAGGATGGCTGTTACATGCCCTTTTATCACACCTTGAGTAAACAAAGCTAATTCTTTCAGCCATTCCTCTAAACAAGCTATTTGTATTGATTTCTTGTGGATTCTCTCTACTGTCGTTATTGTTTTTTCCCTTCAAGTGCAGTGTCCAGAACTGGGCACAGGATTCCAGCTGCGACCTCCCAGTGCTGAATAGATTTGAATAATCACTACCTCTGTCTTGCTTCTGGCAGTCTGGCTAATCCTTCCCCAAATTATATTTTTTTTTCTTGGTTTTTATTCAGTTTGTGGTCTGCTGCGGTCATCCCATTTATTTTTCTTCAGTGCAGCATTCTGTATCATTCTTTACTGAATTATCATATGGATTTCCAATGATTTCTTCAATTTATCAAGATGATTTTTAATTCTTGTCAAATCCTCCAAAGTACTCACAACCCCTCCTGTTGGTGTTTCCTTCAGTGAGTATTTTCTGAATATTAATTTCAAGGATACCTTTCAGTGGTAGAGACAGGGTAGACTGTAGTGATGATAATGTTTTGATTGAAACTTTTTCAACCAGCTGAGGACCCATATAACTAATTTCAGTGAGACAGTGTTTCCCTGGTTTGTCAGGGTGTATCACAGAACATTCTTCCGTTAAAGCATGATGACTTGATCAAGTCAGAAACTTGTCATCTTAGTTTGAAACCTTTGGTAGAAAGTGCGCGGCAACCAGCCAGGCTTCACTTAGCTGTTGTTGGGGGTTCTGATTATCATAATGGCTTTTTTCTTTCAAACTGGCAACTAAGGAGATTTAGTAACCTAGAGTGTTGGGTTTGATGTAAAAAAAAAACCAACAACAACCCCCCCCAAAAAAACCACAAAACCCAAAACAAAACAAAAACAAAAGTAAAAAATTTTTCAAATTAACTGGAACGGATTTTTCATTAAATGGGAAATTCATGATTTTTTTTTTCAATTCCAAGCCTGAATTAAATAGTTTTAAAGAAAAGCATTATATCCCTCAGATGGGAATTCCAGCCCTTTACCACTTGATTAATCAGTATTAAATGAGAATAAAGCCTACTATAACTTAAGTTTTATGAAAACTGCTAGTCCAGTGAAGGAGTGAGTCCCCTCATGGAAAGGAAATGTTCTTCAGATCCTCCATTAAGTCAGTCCTTTATATAATTTTCTAGCTTGTAGATGTCTGAACTGTTCTTTTTTCTTTTTGAAAAAATAATTATGTTTGTTTATTTTAGTCCTCTTCCTCTGCTGCCCTCACACATCCATGCTATATAACTGACCTGTGAGGGGGAAGGTAGGAATAGTAGTTTGAGAGATGCCATAATATCACAGAAATTACAATTATGTACCTAATGTATTAAGCATGTTTGGAGGGGAATTATGATAAACATGTAATTTCACAATGATCTGAAGGACGCCTTTGGTTATTTTGTGGATCAGACAATGCAGGATGAATCTGAGGCTTAGAGGATTTATTTGGGTGGAAATTTGTCAAGTTCTAAAATGAAAGGAAGTGTAGAAAATTAGTGAAAATATGTCTAGAGCTTCAATTGAGTAGGAAGAATGAAAAATATAGTTAATGTTTTTCCCAAAAGTGAGACCACCATTAAGTACCTTTACTGAAACCTGTTTTGTCAGAATAATAAAATAATGAGATAGCTGGACATCAAATACCTGGAGATGTTGGAGGTTCATATTCTTAGAGGAATAAACTGTGTCCCAGTTCCATTGTTGCTTTGGAGATGGAGAGCTGGATGAAACTTTCAGGCTGAAAGAATGCTTAAACATATTTTAGGTGTGTTTTGTTTCACCACGGTTTACCTCAAAAAAAAAAAAAAAAAGAAAACCTGAAAAATGTATGTCATATTTTCATGATGATGTTTACAGAGAGGTTCAAAACTTTTGTCAATGGTTTCCTTTTTAGAGCAAGATCAGTTTTCACAGTCAGAATAAAGCATTTGTACGGAACAATTCTGCAGTCGCTTAGAACTGTTTCGAACCATTCCACTTAATTAAATTTGAAAAATTAAAATAATTAATTAAACATGTAGATATAATCAGTAACAAAAGGATTTCTCAGTGAGAAACATTATCATCTTCTTTAAGCAGAATAAAAATATCTTTATATCCTAAAAGCAAGAAGGAATTGGGGATATTTTCCACATTCAATTACACAAGTGAAAATACAGAAGAAATTAATTGATCATTGAACAATATATTCTTGAGGCAATCACCAAGTGTAGCAGTCCTGTTAGCTTAAGGAAACCCTCACGGCCATTCAGCTGGTGCTTGCAGGAGCACTGTTTTACAGTTACACGAGCCAGGATCTCCCAGTTACATATCCTGATCCATATTTCCAACAAGACTGTTTCTGGGAAGGTGAACATTTGGGATGTTCTCTCCTTTGGCTTTTGCTGTGCTAGGAATGACTTTGTTTGCTACAGTGGGACATTACGCAGCATGGTGCCTCGTGGATAGAAAGGGGCAGTATGGCATCTGTACGTGGGATTTGATTTGGTCAGATAATTTGCTGTGTTTTGTTTTCTGCTTGTGGCTTTCTTATTTACTGGATTAAAAATTGTTTAATACAGAAGTTTCAGTGACGAAGACAACATTCATTTACTATTACAAATTTGGTACCCTGTTCTTGCTCTTGCTCTCTTCCCACTTTCCATGATTTTTTTTTTTTAAATCCCATTACATGGTTACCATAGCAATTGTTCTTGCTCCCTTCAGCTTTCCCAGCTGTGTTTGAGAGCATTTATTTTACAGAATGCATCCTAGTCCTCTTTAACTCTCCAGAGAGACCTAAACTAAGTTAAGATGTTGATGATTAATTTACCTTCTGATATTTCATACAAATTATATCACAATAATCTCTGAGGTGTATACATGACAGCATGAAAAATCGACTTAAATGTAGAGACATAGAGCCTCCTATAGATGTCACCGTACTCCATGCATTTAATTGAAAGAAACTGACTTACTGTAAAGTGTGACTTTATTTTTTTTTTTAACTGGCAAACTATTACACAAAAGAAGGCAGTAAGAGTTTGATTCTTTTATTCATCAGAATGGCTAGTATGTCTTCCAGAGCAGACTACCTTGCTGAAATCAGGATTTCACCCCTCAGCAAACTGATCTTTATCATGAATGAGGCAACCAGAACCCAGCATCTAGTAGTAGACACATTATTAATGGCAAAACAGCTCCAAAATGATGAACACAAATGACAAAACTTAGGCTCATTTTGACAGTCTTTGGCTTTGCTTTTATAGACCAAAACTCCTGAGAATTTCCATAGGGTTTTTTTGCTTGTCTTGAAGAACACAGAGCTGAATCCTTTATTAATAATTCGCGTTGTTCCTTTGACCTCCAATCTAAAATCCACAAAAATAGACTGTTCATTAGAGAGGGAAGAAGTATCTTTGGTAAATAACATCTTTTCACCTTTGAAAAATGCAGTTTAGGGGAATGAATTTTTTTCACATATTTTACTTAAGTTGCACAAATACATTTCAGTCTAAACAGGAGGACTTCATGCTGACATTTTCAGAATGCTTCATTGAATTCTTTATCTTTCAAACATTTTTTTTTTGTTGTTTCAAAATGCACCCATTTCCAAAAGTTTAGGAAGGGTTAAAAAGCAACACTTAAACTCCAAGCTTTTCACAGCAGATACACTTCAACATTGTAAGTCAATCTGGGGTGTCATTTTGCTATTGGGAATAACCATTCTCCATCTTCATTCAAACCAAATAATATTTTTTTTGTAGTTGTAGTTTTTAAACGGCACTGGTTCCACACTTCTGCTGCACCAAGATATGCCTCTGAATCCCCTATTTTGGCTGAAATAGTACTTATTATTATTTAAATTCAGATTGTTTTCTCAATCATCTTAACCATCTGGAATCGGATAAAGAATAGCATTAAAAATTAGCAGGTAGAAAATTTCTGAAGGATGGTCTTGTCTCCTCTTCAGGTTTTTCATAGAAACTACCACAGAACTAGCCAGGAATGACTTTTCCATTTGGGTAGGGATCACCTGAATCCACTTTCAGGATGAAATAAGCTATACTGTACCATACTTCCTAGGAAGTCATGACAGAGTAGCCTTCGTTTTTTCAATATCAACATGGCCACTTTCATTTGCAAAACCTACACCAAAACAGCTATGCATGCATATTAGGTAATTTCTAAGGAAAAAGAGCATAGAGGCTAAGGACAAGTTTTCTGTGACTTGCGCCATACTAAATCTGACTCGTTCCGACCAGCTGCAAAGTCGCTTGCTTTATATATGCAAGTCTACAACTGTGTGTATTAATTAGACTCTTGTCTTGCAAACATGCTTATTAGCTTGACCCTTTAAATTTATGGTTTAATATTTTTATTAAGGCTTAGAGAAGGGAAAAGGAGTGCCATGGTATCAGAATGGAAGGGAGTATTGTTATTAATTCGGTAGATATAGCAACACTTCCCTTCTACGTTGCAAGGTGATCAGAATTAAGGATTCAAAGCTTTTCCCTTATCTGCATAGCACCTGAAAATGGCCGTGATCTGCTAGCGCATCTTGGACATAGCTTCTGTACTGATTTTTCATCTCCGTTGCGGAAAGAGAGCCATTTTCCTCACAAGCCGGTAATGTGCTGCAGTTGCATATGCCCATAACCTTTCCCTGAACCCCAGCCCTCTGCAGCAGGTTGCAGAGGCCCAGAGCAGCCAGGTGACATACAGTGCCATCTGCACTGCTATACTGGTCATCTGGCCAGAGCTCTGACCTTTCTGAACATGATACAGCGAAATCTAACTCCTGAAAGCTGCTCGGAGGCAAAATCTGTTCTTCATCGTCAGTTGCACTACTCAGTCACTTAATTGTCCACTGCAACTGATAAAGTAACCATTAGACTCAGGTCATGAACTACAGTTTATCATTCACACGCAATAATACACCCTTGAACCATGCTGGTTTCTAAATTATAGCAACATAGTCTTATTCAGTAAAAGAGATTTAAAGTACCTGGAACTTTACTTATTCCTGTGCTGCAAAACAACAGCTGAAAATAGATTGTTTTGTGCAGGAGGAAGCTGCTGTGATCGATGCGCTCCATGGTTCGTAGTGTATGCCAGATAAAGGCTGATACCACTAAACAAAACACTAAAAAATGTTTTAGATTGACAATAAGGCCTGATTTTGCTCACAGTCCTGCTGCTGTCATTCAGGGTGGCTTCGCAGCAGATGCTGAGCTGCGCAGGCAGAGGGGCGATCACGGGAGTGGGCTTGGAACAGGATGGAGAAGGGACACGCTCCTGCCAAAATGCATTTTCCTGTTTAGTTGTGAATGGTAAACAAAGTTATTCCAGGATCAACTTCTGACCTCTAGTTTTACAGCTGGTATTATAGAAACACAAGCTTATCTCACTCTGTGAATTATACAAATCCCTTGTCATTTTGAAAAGCCTTTCATCTGAGGATCATAGCTTCATAAACATTAATTCATTAATTAAGACCTGAGTGAGGCTGAGGCTATTGTGCCTATCATATAGGCAGTGAATCTGAACTGGAGAGAAGTACAAACCGCTCTGGATTCCTCCTACGTGCACTCTCTGCCCACTGTTCTCCATCCCCCTTTCCTCCAGCCTCATCGCCCGGTCCCTCCACCCACAGTGCTCTTCCTTCCCAGCTGCCGGGCTGGGAATGCCAAAGCGGCTGCTCTTCAGTTAATAGGCAGGCTGGGACCTTTTAAAGGGTCCAGCAGTAGCTACTTAGCCACAGTGGGGAGAATCCTGACCCCATTACAGTTGATCAGAGCCTTCCACTCATTTCTGTGAAAGCAAGGCCTCACCTACTGCTTTCAGGAGATCTGGGTAAGCAGTGTCTCCATACTGCCCTGATGTAGGATAGGGCTTGAAAGATGAAGTATATGCTTTATTACTATGAGTGTCACACAGCCTAGAAAGAGCCACAACTGTGTTTATTTGTCCTAAAATTCAGTTTCATGTTTTATAGCACTGGAGTTCCTCCTTCTTTGCAGACATTTAGAGAAAAGAAATTATATCCATAGGAACTATTGGCACTTCCAGTATAAATTCTTCCCTGTGTAAGAAGCTTACCATGAGAAATAGAATTTCAGTTATAATAAAGAGCAATATAAAAATATAAGTAAAGAAGAATTATTTAGAGCAATATAAAAGTCTTAAGAGTGACTTCACGAAAAGAGGCTGAATAAATAATTTCCTGTTGAAGTGATAGAAAAAAATTGCAATAACAGGAAAAGAAAAATCTATTTCTAGTGAATAAAAAAGTTCTCATGAAATAAGAGTAGCTAAACTTCAAAAACTTCCAAGGAACCATAAATTAACACCAGACAGTTCTGTAAGGTGGTTCCTTCCTCACTTCTGCTATCCAAGGGAGAGTGCCCACCTCTGGTATCCACTGTGAGAAGCAATAGAAACCTTTAGAAATAAATGTCTAAAATGAAAGTTCTTTTGAAGGTGTTCATGAATTCTGCCTCTTTAAGATGCCTATGGCAAATTCTTGCGCATGTGTGTATCTATATATGTACAAATGTATATTTATATGGTTGCTCAGAGAATGCAAAACCAACTGAGCCTTCAAAGAAATGAATTATATATGAGTGAAAACTCGCATATAACTTGCATTCCCCATGAATTGATCAGTTATTAAAACCACTCAGATTTCTTCTGTTGTAATCTGGAACTTCTATCACTAATCTGGTATCTCTATTGAAAAATAATTTTTTAAGAGCTTTTATTGTACGGCTATCAAACCCAAGAACAGCAGAAGTCAAGTTTGACACCATTTGTGTGAATTAGCTGACCAGGAGTTGCCCTGTTATGATTTCCTTCTGTGAAGTCGGCACTTTGTAAAGACGACAGATCATACAGATTCACAAGCCTGCATCTTTGCTTTGTCCTACAGAGAATTCAACTAAATTCAGCCAGACATACCTGGGAATAAACTCTAGGTACTCTCACATTATTAAGACAGCAGATGAGAAGGTAGAGGTGATGGAAATACGGTTGAGAAACAAAAGTAAATTCAGCAAAGAAACCCTACAAAAGACAAAGCAGCCAGAAATTTAAATTTGTATTTGTCTTCACATGAAAGCAGTAACAAAGTTTAAAATGTTTAGATTTGCTATGAAATCAGGTAAGTGGATTGATTTCTCTCTGTGTGTTTTTTTGGCGGTGCTTGAGGAACAGCGTGTGATTGATTGTATTCCATCTCTGTGCTCTAAAAGCCATTGCCTTACGTCTGTGTATTCATCAATACAGCACAAATAATGCAGGAACCTCATCTTCTCCGTGTGAGATGTAGTTAGAACGCAAGCCAACATGCTAGAACAAATAGCCAAATCTACATTCCCAGGTTCATGCAAGAGTGATTTATTTGTAGTCTTTCTGCAAATAATTATTTAAAATACTTAACTACTTAAACTTTTGACCTTGGGCATTTTATTCACTGTATAGAAGTTCTGTATCAGCCCAGAAGATTATTTTTTGTTCAACAGCCTCTCTGAAAGTTGCTTGATTTGATTTCTGTGTCAGGCATCTCTGGGTAAAATCATCACCCTTCATTGTGCAAATTAAGCTGTGATTCACACAGACAGAGTTTCCAACGTGATGGGGCTGTGCCCAGGCCTGGTAATTCATAGAGAGGGTTAAAAAAACAGAATCAAATGCTGGCTGTGAGTTAAAGAGAACAGGGGATAAGAGCTTAGGCTTAACCTATAGGGGGACCTAAGGAATAAAGCAAACCAGAGTCCAGTGTGGGGAAGAAAGGAGAAAAAGCAAAAAGGCTAAAAGAGATCAGGCCTAATGAGCCTTTCGAGGAAAATGGGAGACTGGAGCCTCAGAACGAAAGAGTGGCCCAGCAAAGCAAGGATAAAATGGATCAGCCACAATGTCACCAAATTGATCCAGAGTTCAAAAAACGTCAAATCACCGTATACAATAAAATAAATTAAAAAAAAAAGTTCAAACAGTGTCAGGCTCCTTAAAGCTCGCTTGCTGACATCAAACATAATAAGAAAAAGACCTGTTTGTAACATAATGTGACTCTTTTCTAAACAGAGCCTTTGAAATGTATGCGCTGGTCTGTCATTTTCTGTTGTACAGTTCTCACATCATATACCTATAGATCTGGCAGAATTTTTATACTATATGAAAAAGAGAAATAATCATGGAAGAATTAGATATATTTAGGCGAGGGTTTTTTTATCCTGCTGTATTAAGGAGCCATGCCACTGTCTAGACTGATGGCTTGAGAAATGAGCCGGAGAGGGGGACAGAGGGAAATTCTGGAGTGCAAATTAAACCAAACAAATTCCGTGTATAAAAACACAGTAAATAGCTATAACGAAAGCACGCTAAAGGAGCAGGAGGTATTAATTCCTTTCAAGAGCATTTCTAATGTACCTATTACTCTAATGTGTAAGTGACAAACAAGACAAAGAAAATACCCCGTGTGTCAAAGCCCATCTATCTCTTCATGATGTAAAGAGGTGGTGCTACCCATATTTAGCAGGTTTTATTTAGCCACCTACGCACCTCTGACTTGGTAGACTTATTTTTGATAAGTGGTGCTTAAAAGTGTTGGTATGAAGCATAAGTAGCTAATGCAAATATGTTACCGACCCCTACCAGAGCTAGCAATTATGTAAATTTTCAAAGCCTTCATCTTTTATAATTAGATGTGGCTGGCTTAGAGTGAAGGACTTCCATTGCTGGCCAGCTCAGTCGTTATTCCAGTATTTTGCCAGAAATTATATATTTGAAATCAGATGAATGTTACATTCTTTAATGTGATTTAAGGTATAGCTTGGAATATTTGAAAGACCGTTAGTAATTAGTTTCTTGTTTGCCATGCTTGAAAGATGAATAAAGGCATGAAAACACTTGGTGAATAACATCTTGTAACTGATTATAATTAAGTGTACTTTCAGTTCCTCCTAAGTGTACAAAATGCTAATTATTTTTCAGAAAACCCAAAATGCAAGTTTTCTTAGCTTAGATACAGGAGACAAGCACAGGTTTATGTGCAAGGCTAAATATCTGCCTATACATAAACCCTAACAATCTTCCCTATTAGAAAGATGATTCCCCTATAGGTTAATTATTGCTGGACAGCTTCAGGGGCTGATCCAAAACCCACTGAAGCAAACAGAGGGATTACAATGATTTCAGTTTGTTTTGGATCAGGCCCTAAAGGGCTCCTCAGGCACAGAAGCCAAAGCGCTGTGCCTATCACCCTAATACAAATTTCAGTGTCATACAAGTGATAGATTTTTCCCAAAACTTTGTGGCTAAGGATGGGGCACATGTTTTTCCTTATGCACGTGTTTCTGATTTGCTGTGAGAGATGGAAGCTCCAGTGGATCTGATGTTTTTCCCTGGTGTCATTAAAGTAGCTTGAAGTAAGTGTTGGTGCCAGCCCCAGTACAGAGAGTGTGCACGCCTGAATACCACTCATCTTTTGCCAAACGATCGGCAACACCCTGGAACTGGAGTACTCACTGCCTCCAGATGCAGCTGCACGTGGGGCCGGAGGAGCAGTCCCTGTCCAGCAGGGCAGCTGCCTCCCCAGGGCTGCCCTCGGCCCCTCCGCCCCGCTGCCCACCCGCAGCGTCGGGATGTATTTGGGGAGGCCAGGGGAATTCCCCTGAATTTGGCACTCCAATGGCAGGAATAGAAAAGGGGGGAAAAAAACCCTCTGTGATATTTCCACGGCTTTGCCCTTTTATCCGGTCATTATTGCTTCTGCAGGGTGTGAAATCCTGCCATTCAGGCTCGGTAGTGATTTACACCCATTTTGTAGTGGTTTAAATAACTCCCTCAGGTGCAAGACAGTGAAGAATCGGGCTGCTGGGATGCACTAGCCACAAGGGTGTACTTACTGCCTCATATGGCAATGGGATTGTGAAGAACACTATAATGACTCTTTACATTCAATCCCAGCCGCACTTAAGTGGGTACGTGTACGGAACAGCTTTAGAAGTGTATAGCAAAGAGCCCAGAAAGCTAAGGAATAATTCAGTAAACTTCCCTAGGTTAATATGCTTGCTAGATATATCCTCACAAAAAGAAAACACTTATTAGAAAACCTAGGTGAAATGCAGGGTGGATGTGGTATAAAGTTGTTAACCTCAGACACTACAGTTAAGGTGAACTGGTATGTGCTTGTACTCACAGCAAAGCGTGCAGGTGTTGGCTCTGCACAGGGGCCCAGGTGCATTCTGTCTCTGAGAGCTGATAATGGAAATAAACTGGTTGGTGGGTGGGTGGTGGGGGAATAAAATAAGGCCAAACACCCACCTTTTCTCCCAGCGTTAGGGGAGGATGCAATACAGTAAATCCTTGGGGTGGTGCATGGGCCATTAAGCCCTGAGTGATTTTATATTCCAAGGTACCGGGCTTATTTTCACTGTATTATTTGACTCTGATTTTCTATACCAAAGGCACCTATGTCTGAACAGGTACCTTCTCTGGTTTGCACTAACCTAACTACAGGTGAGGTAGTCTAAGGACTCATTTATTCCATTGATGCATGTATTGCACTTGTCCTTTCAATAAAGGGAGGACTTTAGTTTCCTGCACTATCAATCTAACACCTTACATGAACGGCAAATGTGATTAAAAATGAAGCAATGTAACAAAATTAGAGGTGAGCCACAGCTACATGCTCAAAAAGGGAAAAAATAGGATTAATAACTGATGCAGTGAGAGAGGTGAAGCATGCTTGCAGGGAGTAGAAGTAGCAAATGTTATAGATGGTACTATATACTACGAATGAACATCAAAAGCCTTGGAGGCTGGGTTCAGAAGCTTATCAGAAGTTACCTTGGTGTATTTGATTGAGAATTCATGCTGGTAATTTCCAAAGATTGGATTTCCTTGTGAGATCTTTAGTAGTTTCTCGTCTGGGTCAGATTAAAGGACAAGAAGAACAGCTCTGCTGGCACTACACTATTTCTGCTTGCTAGCCTAGTTAAAGCTAGGAAGTATACAGATATTAGAAATATATAGAAATAAAATACTCAAATAAAGCCAGATATTTTTTTTCATGCTTTAGAACAGTGCTGCATACAGTATAATCACTTCAAGTGCACAAAGAAAATCTGGACACGCTCTTTTATCTTTTCACTGGTTCCTAAATGGGTCAGGCAGAGGCTTCTTTTCATCGAAAGCTCCATGCCTTAAAAAGCATGTGGCCAAAATTAGGTACCTAAATTCATAATACCCAAATAAAGTCCCTGGGATTTTTATATATTTTTTTTTTAGTATCAAGGCACTCAGAATGCTCCCAGTAAATTATGAGTATCTTTGAAAACAAGCAAATTAGATGATGGGCTTTTAAATACATCAAATTTCAAGTGATTGGCAGGTGTGTTCCATTGATCTTTTTTCTGCTGTGCAGTTTTGTTACAGAAAAGATACGTATTTCTCGGTTGTCACCTCTATTAAATAGTGGCGAGCTCTCAAATCTTGCCCTTTAAACAGCCTCCAAGGACAATGATAAGAATTCAAGTGACCACTGACACACTGGAAATAATTCTACAAATTCAGGCTTGTGATGCTACTGGAGTAATTTAGGCAAAAAGAATAGTCACGTTATCTGTCATTTAAAGCAAAAAAAAAAAAAAAAATCTTTTGGGAACCTTTGAACCTAGTGATAGTGCTTCCAGGGCGGTGGTGGCAGAGATGCGCTCTGCAGCAATTAGTTAGTGTTGACTGTAGAAGGGATGGAAGTATGATTTTTTTTTTTATTTTTATTTTTTTTTTACCCCCGAGGCAGAGAAACAGGGCTGCTGGAGCCAGCGCTCTGCCACCAGCCTCGCTCACCGGTGGGGATGAATCTGGTCTCGACACAAGATGGCACCAGGGACCAGCCTCTCAGGGAAGCCTTCCAACCCTTTAGCCTCATGGCCCGCAGCAAGCACAGGTGTCACAAACCCGTTGTTTTGAGTTACCAAAAATAGTTAGTGAGACATATTTTCAGATAAAATTTCTGGATTGGCAATATTGCTGGCGCTGGCCACACTTTCCAGCACGCGCTGCTGTTAAAAGGGTTCCTGGTGTCACAACACCCCTCTCTCTCCCCTCGTAAAGGGATGCCCTCAGAGGGGGTCCCCTGTGTTACAGCCCCTCTGAGCCCCAATGTGAGCCTTTCCTTTAGCTCTGCAATGCAAATCACCGAGGTACTATCCCCTTTCCTTAACTCTCATTGACTTCCTAGCAAAAAAAATAAAAGATCATTTAGCTTTTCGTGCCTAAAACTGAAGAATAGGATGTCTGATTTCCTGTGCAGAGTTTGGTGCTAAGCATCTGGGGTGGCTGGAAGGTATTCTGTTTAAATATACTGTAATGAAATGATTGTAATGCTGACAAACGTTAGAATATGCAACAGTGTACAATAAGACCTCCCTATAAAAATTATTTCACTCTTCTGTTACTGGCCTTTCAGAAACTAAATGAACTTAAAATGGAAATTTGGACATTCTAGCACGAAAGGTACACATCTTTTAAAAGCTCTTCTTGTAACCATTTCTCTCTGTGGAAAAAAAGTGAGAACTGGGAAGAAAATAGGCAAGGTTCCACTTCTAAAATTGGCTAAAATTGGTTTCAGAAATGGTATTAAAAATCCATAGTTTCCCTAATTAATTTCTTCTATGTGAATAACCACTGGAGTTGCCACACTGACAACTGAATGTAAATGAGAAGGAACGCAGGTTAAAAATGATCGCTTCGTTAGTACTTGGCTTGCAGTCTGGAGGTATTTGGGGACCCCCGTCCAGCTCGCCAGCAGTGTAACCTCTCTGAGGTAGGCTGCACACCCAGCAGCGAGCGTGCTGCAGGGCTCTGCGTTCTACAGCAATCACACGATTAAGTAGCAATGACTGGCAACACTCTTGCTCAATTAGTCTCATACAGTATGTCAAGCTAGAAGATACTTCACAAATAGATCTACCCAAGATACTTGCCTCAGTGAATTCATTTTAAGACGAGGCAGCATAAAGAGTTCTTTTAAGTGAAGCACTTTATCCCATAGCATCCTAATTTTTTTCTTGCAGCTAAAAGCAATGGGTCAAATTCTTTGAGTTACACCAATAAGGACCGTAGAAATCAGTATATTTGGACAGATAAGACTGGGGGAAGCATCGAGCCCTGTCTCACAGTCAGTGTTTATAATAATCTGCAGACGCGGACCATGCAAGAAGGACTATCACCCTACTAGCAGCTTGTCATGAATTGTCATTTGAAATGATAACATAATTGTGCGCATGTACCGTCATGAGGTGGCCTGAAGCCAGAGCCTGAAGCAGCCAGATGAGCTGTTAAAGGGAGGTGATGTCTTCCAAGTCTGAGCAGGTGGAAACAAGATACACATCTCACTCTCCCTAGCCCATAAACATGCTACTGCTTCTCTAGGTGCCCTTTGGGGGTCAACACTTGGGATGAAAAAAGACTTGGCTGTCCTGGCCTGAGTGTCAGACTGCTAAGAGATTACAGGTTGCCGCAATCTGAGCATCCACAAGTCAAACGAATAAGCACAAGGCATTCAGGCGACTTTGCCCTTGTTCCAAAGATGTCCTGTGGCAGCGACACAGAGCTTGGTCACTGCGGTGACCCTTCATTGGGACCAGGCTCCTCTGTGCCACATTGTGCGGGTGTACAGACCACTGTAGGCTCCCACTGTAGCTCTTTCAATATCTTTGATATCTTTTTCATTTATCCTCAAAATTTGGAGAGGCTGTGAGAGCAGATTGGGAAACCAGCACAAGACTTTTAGCTAAAAAAGGTGTGAGAGCTGGTCCTTCCAATTTTCTGAGAAGGTATGGGAAGTACTTCTAGGACTTTATTTTCCAGGAAAAAGTCAGGGAACATTGTCCAGCCCTGTCACTCACCTTCCTACCAGGGTACTTACAACTTTGCTATAATACTTTACTGCTTTGGGCACAATCCACTGTGGTAGACTCAAACGTGTGTCCTGCCACCTGCTGACCATCGCCTTTCATGCTCTCTGTCCTTGTTCCCATTACCACTGTATTTGCCTTATTCCCTAGGGCTGGAAGTGTATACCTCTCTGTGAATCTAATCTGCGTGAGTATGAGAAATGACACAAGTGCTGTCTCTGTGCCCTAGAGGACACCTGGGCGAGTTTTGAGCCATGCCTGCCCTTGGCTGTGTGCTTGGCTTTACTCATAGGTAAGCCTGTCAGGGTTGTTGATGTGCACTGAAACTATTCCTATATGTAGTATTTTGCTGGATTTCGGACTTTTCAGTTCTAGGGAAGACCTGTCCAGGACTGGTTGCTCCTTTTTAAGAGAACAGGACTTTGGACAGTCATGACGAGCACACAGAGACAGCTAGCTGGAAGGCTGCAGTTAAGAGAATGCTCTGCCAGAATGCCATGGAAATAGAGAAAGGGAAGACACCACAGAAAATGAGGAAGGAGGAGGTAGAAATCAGCAGTTAAGGAGACACATCCAAGAAGAAAGAATACAGTGTTTATTACAGACAGTAAAAGGGAAAAATTAATCAGGATGGATTACTTGATGAGAGAACTTTAGATAAATATAGCATTCGGGAAAACTAAATAGATATTAAATTAAGAAATTGTATAATAGCAAATCAGGGCAAATGTTCCCTTTATCAAGATTTCTGTTGAATAATTTCCTAATAGAGATTTTAAATCTTCCTTCAGCATATATGTCTTCTAGCATGTAATTTCTACAATATATAGTCAAACAGCATCTGTAACATCTATAAATTATGCCTTCATACATTTGAAGATCCTTTGGTAATGTAACAGGACTGAGTTTAATCTGCAATAGGAGTCTGAACCCCAATTTGGTAACTTTGGTGAGACCAGCATTTCAGCTGTAATATGTTATTAACCTGCTTTCATGCATATAATGTAGAAAAACATTCTATGGTCAGGAAAAGAGAGGGGATATAACTTGTTCGTTGAACCTAGCTAAATCCTCCTCATTCATTCCTCACCCATTTTGTATAATCTGTGCTCTGTATAGTAACAGGAGAAACATAAGATCTGCACATACATGAAAGAAAAGAATACCTAGGTAGAACCATTTAAAGTAGGAAGCCATCTCTATTTAAAATGCATTAACACTGATGTCGTGTGTTCACCAAGTGACAGCAAAGTATGGTCCAGAGCACCTAATTTACCCATGTCCTTACTTTTACCAGTCTGGCCTATTGCTCTTGTTCAAAACAAAACAATTGATTTTGGTCTCTGGTAGACAGACTCCTCTGGACTCATGGAATGGTGGTTCACGTACCAGTTATAGTTTGCCCATTAAGTTTGACAGTCTTTACCAATGTTATCTCATGCCTTTAGGTAGGAGCTGAAAATGGTCTGTGCCATAATAATGGCTAAACACCCTAGCAGTACACCTCAGGTCCACAATAAATCAAATACATACGTGAGACAGTGAAGTGATGGAAATATGCCAAAATTCACTTGTGATTTTGTTCTGAGTAGGGGGTTAAATCTATTCACAAGCCTGAAACACACCGCATAACTCAGCCAAGCAGAGAGATCTACAGGTTGGCTGAGTCAGTAACCAAATAGGGGATGGTAGGTTTGTGACATGTGTGTTTTTACACAATCAATTGACCTCTGAGGACTTGATTAATCACTTTGACTTATAAACTGGACCCAAGAGAAAGTCATGTGAGTTAGAGATAAATGCCACTGCTTCCCCAAGACAGCATGCAACATCCCTGTCTAGCTGAGAAACTGTCCCAAAGGAGGTCAGAGTCCCTTGAAAAGCCCTTAGGAATGTCTAAAAATACAATGTCTACAAACACTCTTTTTGTACTAAAAAAACCAGAGGATGACTTTTAGGTACAAGTACTATTGTATCTAGTAGAAACCTGCAGCCCCAATGCTGTAATAATTGTTTCCATGATTATGGCTGTGACGAGATACCACTGACGGTACGAGAACTTATTCACAGCTTGTCTGTTTAAATGTGTTTTTCACCTTCAGCTTTGGTCCCCAATTTCCTGACCACAGCATTTGATCAGAGATTTATAGATAAATTAACACTACTGACAGCCATTCCGTTGCCAGCCTTACTGTCATTAAGTGGTGATTACTTCTCAAAAGTTCAGGAGCAGGGACAGCAGCATGGTGGGACAGAAGGAAAAATAAAGCCAATTCAGTGTTACCCTGCTAAAAATAAACATCTGAGTTTCCAGTGTGGCAGTAAGATGCAGGCAGTGTAAAACAGTGCATGGTGTTGGTCTTTGTTAGAGAGATCTTCGCATCAAACGTTTGAAGAGTTCACCCGAAGAGGTTCTTATAATTCATCTGAGCTTCCTCTTTGCCTTGCCTCTCATTGACTGCGTGAAGAAGCCTGGATGAGACACAGAGGTGGAACGGACCCATGCAAGACCATGCAATGCTGCATCCTACCAGAATATGGACATTTCTTACAATGTCTTCTCAATACTTTGTCTAGAGTCAGATATCAATTATGTCCAAATTATCTTTAGCCACCCAAGGCAGGTCACCTCCTTCTTTTGGTGCTTACCCAGTTTGTCTTATTGCAGTTGGTTACTTTAACCAGCCAGCCCATGTTAACCAACCTCTTTCACACACACTAGATACGACCCTAGCCCCTCTAGGTTCAGACAGGAAGACCTGAAATGTTTTTAATCTTCACTTAACTCAGAAGAAAGCTTGAGCTGGGCTCCTAACATCTCCTCCTTTCACAGCATCAGAACAATGCCTGAAAAGTTTGAGTTATTTCATGTAACTTAGAAATGTGAATGTGTTACGAGTCAGCTTTGAATATGGCCTCGATTCCAAAAGGTGTTATCATCAAATCAAAATTATTCACACATGCCAAGTTAACATTTTATTTTTATTCCTTACTCAATTTTTGGCAAGCTTACAGGAGCTGTCAGTGTTTCAGTATTTTGAGAAGAATATTTTAATAAAACAGTGATGTGCTGAAAGGGGTTCACAAGAACTCACTAGAGGCCCTTGTTAAAATTCTGCCACCCTTCAAAAAATTATTCCCTTGCCTCTCAAGGAGTTCACCCCCTCTCTGGATACTGCTAAATCATTTCTGCCAGGGATGAGTTTCATCCCTTGGGGCTCATAAAGATACTTCTGAAGAGCAAATTGTTTGCCTTTGAAATAGACCAGATTGCATGAAATAGCAGACACTTTAAAAATAAATTCCTGGGGTAGCAACACTTCCCCGCTCCCCCCGCCCAAGCATCCGATCCGATCTCCACCACCCGTACCTCTCATTGTGTTATACTATCAAGTACTCAATCTATTTCTCGGGAACAAAGTATAAACAGTTCCAGCAAGTGCACTTAATATAACTTTTTTTGCCAAGTGGCATTGCCTCCCTGCTAGGCTGTGGTTATAGAAAAGCATTTATATTTAAAGGTAAAAAAACAAAAAAGCCAGGTTCTCCCCACGAGCACATAGGGCTTGAGTTTATTTCAGTTTAAAAGAGGAAATTTTTGTAGGACTCTCACGTTGAAGTATTTCAACATATGACTGTAATAAAATAAAAGACATATTAGGTGCAATGAAAAAATGCAGTACTTGAAATAAAAATGGGAATTCTGGTAATCTTGCCAAAATGGGTTAATCCTTTATTTCTATTACTTATTTTGATGTGATTGAAGGTTTGAATTATGACTGTGTGGACCTAGATGAGGTTAGCCTGGAAGAACTGATGTGCTAGTACCCAGATATGCCAGAGCTTATTTTTAAATGCTGAATCGAGAGAAAATATCTGGGTTGAAATCTTCTTTCTCCTAAGTGCGAACTTACCAATCACTGAAAAGAGGGGTCTTATCTTTATAGAATACGTGGTCCACATTTTATTATCATAAACATTTGTGCTGATATGATGATCTTTGTTTTAAAACATAAGTAAAGCCTTGCCTGTGTGATCCAAGTGTAAATACTGTTGCATTTCATTAGCCAAAAGAAAACCTGGAAACCCTGAATGGCCCTTTTTCCTCATTGCCTTGTTAATCCTGAAACTCAAAGATGATTATTTAAATAGGAATATTATTAACTCCTTTCACAGAAAAATTTAAATGGCCCATATGACACATCATCTAGCTTTGCTTAGATTGCTTCTGCCACTTCGATGTCTGTGGCAACTGAAAGGAGAACGTAGACCACCATTTAAAATAAATGGGTCTTAAAATAACAGCTAACAACTCTAACAGCTATTCCACTGTTGCTTTCTTTGTTTTCATATCGGAAAGATTCATTAAAGTATATCTTTTTTTTAAAAAAAAAAAAAAAAATCTGCTGTAAAACTAAGCTTGCTGTTGACCTGAAGGGCTAAAATCCTGTTTAGTGGATTTCTGCCAGTGGAACCTTGCTCCTGAGCAAGACTTAGGTTCCCCAGCTACCCGTGTTCATTGGTTCATTGTTTGTCTTGCTTCTAGGGCCAGTGTTAGAAAATAGCAATGTGCACTAATGTGCTTTGTGGGATCTGTTGTCACTGTAAAAAAACCTAAACCAACCAAGCAACACATTATTAGAGACTGATACTTCAAACCTGTCTCAAGAAAGTGTTGGTTACCTCTGAAAACATGATGTCATCAGAGTTTTACAGGTTTCTTTGCAGGGAGTAGGGCATGAATATCAACACGTAGCATTATTTGGACAGAGCATCAAGAAGCCTAGGATGTACTCCTGCTGCTCATCCGCTGAAGGGCTCTGGGGAAGCTACTCAGCCTCCTTATACCTTGATTTCTTTCTCTCTTAAATAGGGCAAGATATTTGTCTCCTCTATGAAGTGTTATCAAATGAGGTTTTATGAGAAGTGTTATAGGAAAGATAGGTACTAACAATATTTCAGTGGTCTTGCAGGATGAAAAGTGGCTGAATATCCAGGAAAATGAACGTGCTCCTTAGCAGTTCACAGTCATAGTCACAGTAGCTTTTGCTGACTGGCAAATGGCTAAAGCCTGGAATTTCTCGCTTATTCTGAAGATTTGAAATGTGTAATTACTCCCTTAGAAGAGTTAAAGGGAAATGTATAATATATAAACACATATCAGAAGATGCAGCTTCATAGGCAGTTTAGAGTAAGAGGAAAAAACTTTTCTTAAGGAAAGTAACTGAATGTGCTGGTACCCATAAACCCATAGGTCATGTAATTCTGTGGACCAAAACACTAAAAGATAATCTCGGGGGGGGGGGGCTTGTACAAGCCTTTTTGGGTTTGTTGCTGCTAAGACCATCTTCAGAGCTATAGCTGAAAGCCTGTATCTAGCACTGCTTGTATATCTAGGTCTGCAGTTGTTTTCAAAGCCAGATTCAGAGGGGTGTGCACTGCCTTGCTGGGGGGGGATAAATTCCTGCATCTCATTAGAAAAAAAATACTTTTCAGTTGAACATTTGCCTTTTCTGTTATCCAATATGATAGCTTATTTGGTGTGTGATTGTTGCAAACAAATTTTTCAAGTACCACTTTTGATCTTCCATTAATCAAGAGTTGCACTGATTTTGCAATGGTGCCAGTAGAACCTGAAGTGTGAAAATTCTTAGTACAACACTCGAGCAGACACCTAAAATCCTAGAAAAGCCCTGAAGTGCTGATTTACTTGAATTTAAGTAGCTGAAAATATTTGCCGTGGTGTAATAGTCTGTCACAGGGCTTATCACTGAAAACAAGCGCAGCATGTCACCCTGGTGAGCAAACCATCCTTTCCAGGAGGAAGTGTAAAAGTAGGAGTTGGGAAGAGGAGAATGTGCAGATGTTGCAGACAGTCCTGGTATGAGAATTAGAGCAAGTCCTGACTGAGGATGTCTAAACATCCATTTAAACTGAATACTTAGTTATTCAAGCCAGAAGAAACTGCTGAGAAAAAATCTGCCTGTGCTGAGGATCTCGATTGACCATTCAGCTTGGTGGGAGTTACAGATAAAGAGACCCTTTTTTTGATGTTTTGACAATACTTCTATTGAATTAGCTTTATCCTGACTTCGCATGCTTCCTGGGACATATTAAACAGAACTGGTACACATTAGATCTGTCCTCTGAGTCAGCAGAGTTTTCAAGGAAAATTGAAAGGTATCGTTAATTTGGATTGCTTTGGAATCTATTGTGCAAAATCCCTAAAATACGAAACAGAATATTAAAAAAGTCAACATAAAAAAATCAGTAATGAAACTTTCCCATTGAGAATTTCATAGACCAGTTGTTCAGGGTACAGCATTTATTTTGAAAGAAGTTTGTTGTCAGTATTAGCTGACTGTAAGTGTGCATTTCTTCAAAATACAGCTGTGTGTGCATTGACTTCTGCAGAGGTATTATCTTTTTTTTTTTTCTTTTTCATTTGTGATCTGCATTTAAAATCCCTTGCAGAAATGCTGGGATGGGTTATAGTTGGTAAAAAATACATATGCTGCTGAGTGCAGAGTGGCAATGATTTATGTTAGTATGTAGCATAAGTGCTATGGAGATATGCATTACTATGTTAGATGAAGATTGTTACACTGATGATGCAGAGCATACATTTGCCAACTTTTCAGATGATGGAAAGGCAGAGTATATTACCAAGACTCTAATAATGAATTTAGAGACAGGTTTGTTCCTCTGATATTATGTATCACATAGCAGCCTATGCACGGTTCCAGTCTGAAGACAGACATGGGAATTGTTGCACGTATTTCATTACTGTTTAGATGATGCGTTCATGAAGCATCATTTTATACTAGGAAATTGAAGGAATTCATTTTCATTAAAAAAAAAAAAAAGTGAGGTACATGAATAGATTTCTCTTTATATTTTGATTGTTGCTGTCCTGCATATGGCTTTGCTGTTAGCATCCATTAGCACAGTGCCTCTACATGTTGCTGAGGGATTTATTGACTTCAATCTGGCATTGCAGTCGCAGTGGCTTAGTGGTGAAGTAGCCATAGGAAATCCAGAGTCTTACGCAACAATTTGTATTGCCAAAACAATGGGAGTGACTCCAGCAGCCTTCAGCAAGGGCTGGTAAAAGATTTCCTTCTTGAAGTAAAGAAAGAAACTTTAAGGAAAGTGTCAAATCATAACTAGTTATTGTTAGTGAAGTATGGCCATCCAAGATTGCATAATGCAATAATTTAGATGTAAAAAACTTCTTTATAATTGGAAGGGGATGTAGGAATCTCAGACTGACCAGGCTTTAACTGCAGCGCAAGTAAAGCATGGGACTTCTCATAGTGCAAAGAGAAAAGACTGAGATGCCACACTACACTGAGCCACAGCTAAAATACCTGTCTTACTCTGCTGCATGGGGAAGGTCCTTAGGCAAAGATCATGTTTTCTTATCTGTACTGTGTGATGCTTTACTCTCTTCTGCTTTCTTTTTATGCCTTGAAACACTTTCCTTTACAGGTTTAAAGTAATTGATTTCTTGTAACTGCACACTTTTTTTTAAAACCACTGCTTTTGTGAAAAAGGCTGTTAATACTCAAAAAAAAAAAAAGAAAAAAAAGAAAGAAAAAAAAAAGAAATCTTGCAGTGCTACGGATTATATTATTACCTTATTGCCTATGGTCCAATGTTTCCAGTCACGCTTTATTGCAAGAGAAACAAAGAGCCTGGATTTCCTGCCTCTGTGCTTTGGCTATACTAACTGAAAGAGGAGCCAGGAATGGCTGGAATTCCCAGCCCAGTTGTGGCCCAAACTGATTTAACCTTCCAAGACAATGCCTGAGCAATGTTTGGGAGACTTCATGTGTCAGAAATCATTCCCAATAGGCAGTGTGAAGAAGAGTTACCAGATTTGCCTACCTGCTCTGTACAGCAACCTCCAGCCAGATATGGTAGACAGAAAGACAAGACACTGTGCAGCCAAGAACTTACCTTTCCATTAGCAGCAGCTTGGTGAAGGAGAATTCTTTTACACACTGATGATACAAACTCCTGTAGAGCCATAATTAAGTATGGCTGAAGAAAGAAATGACTAATAGTCAGCAGGTAAAGAGGTATTGCAAATGTAGCCGCAAGTGACTGGGAGGCTGTGTTGATGGGAGTACTTAGGAGTCAGGAACTGGAATCAGCATTATTCAATACATTCATTAGTGACCTTGAGGATAAAATTAATTCCATACTGATTAAAATTTTTAGACAACAGACCTGAGAGGAAGAGTAAATAGAGAAGATGGTAAATTAAAAATCCAAAGGGGTCGGAATGCGTTGAAGCATTGGGTGGATCAAAAAGAGATTAAGTTTATGTAAAGAAAAGCAAGACAATACATCAGAAGAAGAATTTGAAGCGCTTCATTGTTATAAACATCAGAGAGTTTTGGTGGATTTTTGCACCATCAGTTCTTTCATTTTTTTGTCACAAGACCATTCTTTCTCCTTGAGTTCCTTCTAACACCACATATGGACTAACAGGCCAATATGGTGCAATGGCAACAATGAAGAGGTCTGAGTACCCTATATATCTTTATTATATATGGATTTTTAGCCCCAGGTCCACCCCATCTAAATCCAAGCACTTAGCTGAAGTACCTGGATTAGATGTCTCATTTTGAAATTTTATAAGATAAATCCAGCCCTCACAGGTGATCACTAGAAGAGCACAGACAAAGTGACTTTCATCCTTATCTTCTCTCTAAACAGCACCCTGGCCCCACCAGCCATCTTGGTAGAACATATTTTATTAGAAGGGGAAAAAAAAAAAAGGAAGGAGTCATGGGTCCACAGAGGAAACTGCAAGGAGCTGGAACACTGCTCCCATTTCATAATAAGGCATAAAGGCAATAGCACCAATTTTTATTGTGATCCAAGTGTCCAAATGAATTGAATCATCAAGGGTTACACTGAATAAGTGTTAAGCAGAATATGGTTTGAAGGAAATTAGTGTCTTGTAATAACTGTAAGGATAAAAGAGTCTAAAATATCCAACTATATATATAATATCTATGAAATTAAGCTGCATAATGTAATGACATGTTATGCTACCATTAACACATTATAACTATGTAATTTGGAAGGCTAATTTTTTTTTTTTTGTAAAACCACTTAACTACATAAAATTGAAAATAATGATTATTGTAACTACTTCCATTTTTTGTCTTTAGAAGTTCAAAATTAAATATGCCATATAGTTATTTTATGGTGATGTGTAATTTTATGAAATGGTCATATAACATGTACAGTAATTATTGACATAAAAATCCTAAATACATAAATCATCGTGTATAAAATGCGTTAGAACACATTAACTTTACCAGCAGCCAAGTAAGTCACTCAGCATCTCATTGACTTAACACCCAGCACTGACCAAATAATCCAGATAAGATGACAGGAAATTGCAAATCTCAGCTAAGATATAAAATAATCATATCAAGGCAGCCTTGGAACTGAAACTTCTCCACTCTGTTTTGTTTTGGCTTTCTAGTATCTATTTATTTCAAATCTTTGAAGACCAACTTGGAAAACAGTAAAACCTGGCAGGTCACCCAGATGGCCCTCTTAGTCTACTTGTAAATGTCTTTTGCGGTTGGGTTCCCATCAGCCTTTTGGAGACTATTCAACTGCCTAACTCAGCTCATTTTCAGGAATTTTTTTTTTTCTGATATTCAGTCTAATTTTTTCTCTATCGCTCTTGCTAATATGCTTTAAAAATTTAGACTGTTATCATTCTCCCCATATGTCTTACTTATGACTGTGTGAAATTATATGTATACATGTCTTCCAGCCTCATAACCATTTCTATTAGTCTTCTCGGAACTCTCTGTAAATTGTTGCTATCAATTAGAGAGGTCTTCTGCTCTGAGTCATAAATCCATATATATTTCGGCTACTTTGGGGAAACCAACCTTTCCTGCTAATGAATCAAAGTTATTAAAAGGAATACTTATTTCCTGTCAGGATTACGTGAGAGGGAAAACTCAGTTGTCAAACAACCAGCAGAAGTGTGAGGTCATGATAAATTAGGCTGATCAAAAAATGTCAATTCTCACATTTTTAAATTTGCCTTCATTCTGAAAAAGTATGTGGGTTTTTGGTTTTTTTGGTTTTTTTTTTTTTTTAATCTTCCATGTAGTTAAATTACAGACGCAAAATAAATAATTTGAAAGGTAATCTGTGCTAACAACATACTCTGTTCTGACTTTGTAATGTTATTGTATTTTCATATTTAAATTAAGCAAAAAAAAAACAAACAACCCTATAATTTTTTTGATTTATCAACACACTTTGAAGGTTTTCCATTTGAAATTCTGACAAACCTGTGATTCACAGGGGAAAATGTTTCACAGAAATTTTCTGATCAGCTAATTTTTGAGGAGACAGAGCTAGAAAAGCTACATTCTCTCACATATCTCCTTCAGTGCACAGACTGAAAGATGACCGGCAGTTTCAAAGCACTTCTAATTCTATTATACTGTATCCTCAGAGAATAAGGCTGATGCACTAATGGGCACAGAGGATTTTACAGAAAAATACAGAAGAGAGTTTATTTGAATTACCTTATGTGCAAGCTAGGATTTGCAGTCTCGCAAGAGGGGTAGGTTTTGCATGTTCTTTGTCACCTTAGTTCCTAGCAAATGTAACGAGTTGTGTTAGATATGGGCAACTTTGTTCATCCTGGGAGTTTGGAAGAGCAGAGTAAGACAGAAGAAGAAATGGGGATTAGGAATGTCCCTCTCTTCTCTGGAGCTTCTCCTGAAGCTGTGTGTTGCCTGAAAGTGTCTTCTGCTGCTGCTTTGCAATGTCAGAAAGCCACCACAAGCAGGCATCTCACAGGGTGGAGGAGAGGTGGACAATGTAGCCCATATGTCATGGTTGAGTAGATGGTGATAAAAAGATTATAGTCCTCCTGCTGGTATCCTATGCTAGGAATTTGCCTGGAGGGATGAAAAATAAAGGGACTTGTGCACCTGATTTCTTTCCACTGATTTATTCTAGTCTGTAAACTGTACCCAACCACAGAGCAGATCTGTCTCAGCCTCATCCACTTTATGCCGCTGAATGATACAACAGTGTTAAAGAGTTCCCCAACAAGCGTGAGTGATGGTACAAAGCCAACATAACCAGCTCAGCATAACAAGGTCACCATTTCCCACTGATCTAAGAGGAGTCTGCAGTATGGTGGAAACATGAAGGACAAGAGTGCCATGCTGCAAGATTTCTTTAGCATCCAGAGAGTGTTTACAGAAGCACTGGTGAGCCCAGCAGCTGGTTATTTGCTGCTCAGGAGCATCAGTAGATTTTTCTTCCATATATCTGGTCACCACCTCCAGCATATTTAGAGGATCCTTTGATTGCTTTACCAGGCACTATTTAGATATTTACTGAGGCCAAGTATCAAGAGAACAGTGAAGTATTTATATAAGATCTTTCATTAAATGCAGTGCAGATATTCAGAAATATCTGTCCCAAGCAGTTTTACTAGCATTCTCAAACTTTTATAAACTGAAATAATTTATTTCATCATGTGTGGACTTTTCTCCTAACATTTATTTTCTCAAGATTGTATATCCAACATGCCCCTGTTGATTCAGCTGAAATTATGGAAATCAGGCAAGTTTTTTAAAATGTTAAGTACTCTTTTCAATAAAGAAGTAGGAAGTATTTAAAAATCTTCTAAGAATGGAAAGCCAAGGTGTTAGTTAAAAAAAATTTAAATATTGTTAAAATGTTAACAGAAGCAGAAGTTATTGAATTGAAAATTAATGCTGCCACTCAGAATGACTAGCCTGCAAGTGTGGAGGTGACAGTGTGCTAATAATATTCACTGGTATTTTAATACTAGATTTTATGAATATTAGTCCTGGACATCAATGGTTTGGGTTTTTTTTTCCCTGTGCAGTGCACACACACAAGTCCCATTAATGTCAGCAAGAATTAGTATCAAGAGGAGACTATAGATCCTTAAGATATTTTTTCATAATGTTGAAGACTTAGCTGAAGAAACTATGGGAGATCAATAATGCACTGAGGACACATTTTCTTCCTAGCTGTGACATATCACATGTTTTTTAATGTCAAAACTCAGGCAGGAAACAGAAGCAACAAGAATTGGAAATAGCAAATCATTTGGCTGGTTTATTTGAACTGAATAGCTTTCTCCAATGACAGTGTGGAGCATAATACAAGTAATTATTACTGATTCCTGTTACTAGATTTTTATGTTTGAGAGTAAATGTGACATCCTACTGCTAACTGGCAATGTTATCCAGTGTCTGTTCTGCAAGCCTGTCTCTTTGGCTAACAAAATATTAACTGGCAGGGTAACCTCAAGAAAAGCCCATAGGGACCTAGGTATCGTCATGATGCGTTATGTGAACAGCTTGGAGTTGAAAGGTATCCTGCAGGAACTATTCCATTTATACAGAATTTCTGCAAACAGAGTTAAGTAAACGTTTTATACCAGTATCCTGCTGGCTTTTGACTGTAGATAAAGATGTCGAGTGTGGCGCCTTTGAAATATGGGCTCTAATTTATGCAATTTGCACTATTTTTAGTGTCAGACAGCTGTTATATCTGATTTTTTTAATCTTCAAATAAAGGACATTGGGGATTTTTTTTTAGAAGTTATTGTTTTACCATTTTTTGTAGTATCAAGCTCAGGATGCATGATCCTGAAGAATAAAGAAGAATAAGCTGAAAATTCTGGAGAGCTATAATGTGCTATAGCAACACTGTTTTCCTTAAATCAAATTAAATTATAATTATGGGGGCCAAAAATCTGTTTTTCAAACTTGCTACTTTCTTCCAAACAGAGTGATAGTTGCTATTGAGAGTAAGGTCAGTGCAACAAACAAAAAAAACCCAACAACCCACAAAACAAAACAAAACAACAAAAAAAAAGTGAAGAAAATCAATAAATACCTAAATTATTTAAGGACAAAATACAACGGGGTGTCTTACTGTTATGCACCATACCCTGCATCTGAGAGCAGACAGGTGGATTGTCTATAGCCAGTGCTGGGCTGGACACTCTCTCCAGCATGCTCATTAGTAGCTCCGCGCCTGGGCTCCCTGTTAGTAGAAAGGCAGGGATCACAGCAGGGAAGTTAGATCTCAGGCTTCTCACATTCCTGCTCTATCTTAGCAAAGCTTTGCAAAGCCTTTTCTGGCAGCTCATTAGTAGGTGCACTGATGCATAAGAGAAAGTCATTAGAAGTGTTTTTCAACATTGGCTTTTGATCAGGTGACTAGTAGCTTCGTAGAGACATTTACTTACATTGTTTTCTATAAGAGATTCTGTTGCTATATTGAGAATGACACACATATAAAATGTGGAAAACTAGCTTGACCTTTCTACGACAAAAGAAAAAAAGCTCCATTAGTTCCCTGAATCTTGTCTTTATATTGTCAACTATGACGTAACAGAAGCACAGAGTACTCACTCTTTTAGCTTTAATAATCTATGCCAAGTTCAACTATATCGTTTGATTTAAGGTTACAACAAGAAGGACACCGGTGCAAAAGAATACAGCTGGCATGCCTTTATGAGTTACTTTTAACAATAAGCATTATCTACTTTCTTTCTCCATTCAGACTGGCGTTTTTAGCATTTTAAGACTAAATCTATCCATAGGGTAAAGTAAAACACACAGTAAAATTTTACTGCATCAGATAGGGTGGACTGCTTAAGTGCCCTGAGTAGTATCTCTGCTAGAAGGATTCCTTGTTGCATGGGAATATTTTTGCTAAACCCTAAGGAAACTATGCAAGTTTAATTGGAAATAGTTCTAACACAATCTATACCCAACATCTTAGTTCTGTAAAGGTGCATAAATGGGCAGTAGAAAATGAACTTGTGCACACAAGCCAAAGAAGTACGGAGTAGAAGTTATGCTTCAATAATGAACATGCTTCTTTTGTTATGGGCTTTTTCCAGACACTTGATTTTTATGTAATATTTCACATGCCAGCGTGGCAGTACTTCTCCAACCCAGAATACCTGTGATGACTGTGTGATGCCTTTGCTCCACAGAGAAATCTCATGTTAAGCACATGCGATGACATGCAACCAAAACAAGAGGAGCTAAAGCCGCTTTTGTGAAAGTTTACTGAAACAAAATACATCAGCTTAATCAGGCCTGCTTCTGGCTATGTATGAACATGACATGCCAATTACATAAAGTTCCAGCTCAGCTAAGACTCCTGCTGACTAATTCAGTGTTGATTGTTTTCCGCTACATGGCTTTGAGTGCTTGTTAAGGCTAAAAAAAAAAAGGGAGAGGGGCAACAATTGTAGGAATTCTTTGCTTCCATCAAACTGTCTTATGATTGCCAGCAATTAGTTAAGCTCCTTGGCAGTAAAATGACAAGATGGGACTTGACCAAATACAATGTGTGGAGCACATAGGCATCTGCCCCAGCTGAAAGACATTACAATGTTTGTTAACCTTAAGGGTCATTCCTGATTCACTTCTGCAGACAGAAAACAAGATTTATATAACACAGATCAATACAGCCCTAAGACTTTCGCCATTGAGGATGCTAGATTGAGGCACTTCTCTTTATCAGTTTACCATGACACTAATGTATTTTGCCTGTTTTGCCTGGGCAGTGATGAATCTGTTGGCAAGAGAAAACAAATAAGTTCTGTTGTTGAGAGACATGTTGTCTATGATTTGTCTCAGCAGACATGCCAACTTGCTGGCCAATTCATTTCCTATTTAATTTAAGTGGCATATCTGTCTTCCCCTTTCTGGTATGTCTTTTGTCTGCTGCGCGCCCATACTGGCACGGCGAGAGGCGCCTGCAGTAGATCTTTTCAGGTAAGACTGATACAAGCAAGGCTGAAGCAAAGTAAAGAATCAGAATCCCTGATGTTTAATACAGGATTTTTTGGTAAATGGTCCTTTTCTCTCTATTTGCAGTCTGAGGCAATCACCAATCACTTTAATCATCTGTTTCAGACAGATCATAGTGATTTGTTTTGCATACTCATAACCCAATGCCCTTTGAAAATATGCCCTGTAATGTGCTGTACTGATGTGTGGTTTACGATGCAGCAAAAGTTAACAATTCTTTTTCTACTTGCCAGAGCAACTTTTTAAAAGTGTTATTTGCTTGGAGGATAAAATGTGCATTTAGGTCCCAGTGCAGCCTTTACTGGGCAGAGAGGTGCTGGGTGTTTTAGGACTGCAAAATGAAGCCTGTTAGTAGTGTGAACAAATGTTATTTACACCAAAAAGTCCTTTCTCTTGCTTCAGAATGAAAAATGCAATTCTGAAGCTGTTATTCCCTGTCTGCCCCAGGTTTGTCATTCCTTCATTGAAGCAATTAGTTTTACAGGCAGCTGATAGTTTCTGGATGTAAGACCACATATAAGTTATATATAAAAAGAATGTATCTTCTTACAAAACCTACTAAAGCAAATGTATGTTGAATGAGCATTTCCCTGGAGAGGCCCTACATCTGGAGGGGTAAGAGCTTGTATCACAGAGAGCCTTCTCAGCTGAATCCCCTTCAGCCCTGGAATTTTCTTGCCCAGTTTGTTAACCTCTAGGGCAGGGTGCAGAGCCCATGTGCTTGTTCAGGGCCAGATCCTGCCACTCCTATTTATTTTGAGTGGTAGCATGCTCCAAAAGCAGTTAGATCAACTCCAATGGGACCATATGGTTCTACTCAATGCAAAGAATGGTGGCAGAATCAGGGCCTTGGACTTTTTCCAAAAACGCATTAGATATAACAGATAGGCATTTTGTTTTGAGAACAATAATCTTATAACTCCATACTTGTTATTGTTGTGATAATAGATTTTAGTATGCTGCATTCCACAGGCAACATGACCTTTTTGATTCGGGAGACTATGGCTGTGGGCACAAGTTATCATAAACTGAATTATAAAACAAATAGAATATTTGAAATGCTAAAAGAGGGAGAGAAAAGGTACTCTTCAAATGGTTCAAGCCTGAAAACTTTTGCTATCAGGTTTAATACACACTACCAAGTAAAGCCTTATCTACACCAGCGTATCCATCTGCCACTGCGCTACTGCAAGTTTCTAGTTTCTACAAGACCACACCCTAAATTAAGAAAAAGCTCACCAAGGACAGGAAAGCAGCGTTAACATAGAACCATCAAACAGGACCACCATTTAGCGAGGACAGAATTCAAGCACTGGAATAGTTAACATAAACCACACTTCTCAAATGTGCCAGCTAAATCTCTGTGGCAGAACACATTAATTATAGCAGTCAGTTTACCTTTATCCTTCACAACATTTCTGATTAAAATTTCACACATTACAATGATATGTGTCTTTTCTACAAGCTATGAAATTTACTCAACGTCAATAAGTTCTTATTTTGTTATTGAAAGAGTTGATGTATGTATAAAAAAAAATTGACTTTTGATCTCTGACAATGAAATCAAAAACTTAACTTCTGTTTTGGATATAGTCATGCTACCTGCATGTATTATGTGCCTGTGCAAAGCAGTCATTAGTAGCACTGGATAAAAAGGACTAAAAAAATCCCTAACTTTGCTGCCAATAGAGGGTATGTGGTTTCAAATTTTATATTTGCTAAGCTTAATTAAGCCATAGATTATGTTTTGAAAGGTATGTTCAATTAACTGAATCCCTCATGAGGAATTACATACAGGAAGAGATAATCACAACATTTATCTGGTTTACAAATGTATATGCTTAGGTTAAAAATGCTCTGGATTTTTATTCCATAGAGATATAAAGATTGATAGAAAAATAATGTAAACCAATAATTGCAAATACTTACACATTAATGTGTATAAAAATTTCCAATTATATTCATTATTAAGCATATAAAACTATTTTTATTGGTAGATAATTACTGATGAAAATCTCTTATTTAAAATTTTATTTGCATCTAATTCAGGAATTCATATTTTAAATAAAAGTTGCATGTTTACAACAAGGAGATCCAGCAAGGCATGTAAAGTATCTAAATCACCCTGCAGAAATGTACCCCTGTGGAAAGAGAATGCGTAGAGTGTAGGCCCAACCTAAACCTTTATAATTAAAGCATAAGCATACTTGAATTTTGTTCATGTGTATTTTCCAAGCCAGCTGGATAAACCTAAAAATACATTAAGCCTATATAAAGGCAAATACGTGCTGTAATATCCTGGTAATCTCCTGCATCGTCATATACACGTCGAAAATGACTGTGTAATTCCTTGAATAATAAGGAAAGTAAAAATAGAAAGTTTGACAAGGGAGCAAAATTGTGTACTGTCAAAACAAGTGTCTCGACTTTGCCCACACATATATTTTTTGTTAATATCCTTGCTTTCAAAGTGGCATTTATTTGGTTGGGCAGCACCACTCTTCCCAGATAATGAATTGACTATTTTGATTTCACTAAGAATAGTTTTGACTGTGAACATTTTTTTTTGCTTAGAACATTGTTCATTGGCGTAAATGGGATCTGATAGCCAAGGCAGGCTCTCGGCTTGGCAACAGGCCACTGGCTTGACTGTTGGAAGGATATAACAAAATGTTACAGAAGTAGTCCAGTAGAGAGAAATTCCTCCTCTGTCAGTGGCAACGTCCAAGCAGTGACTCCGAGTGCCCACATCGGGCATTTCCCTCCCTCGCTGCTGCCTGGGGAGGGATGGGAGAAACCGAGCTGAGGTTGTGCTCCTCTCTGGAGGACACCTCTAGAGAAGTGATAGCTGTTTTGACGTGGGGCTCGGGACATGTCACCAGAACTGCTGAAGGGGAAGATGGTACCTACCACACAAAGCTTAAAAATGCAGTGATTGAAGAACCCTCCAAGGACATGGAATTTTTAGGTTGCAGAGCCTTGTTGGGATGAGAGTGTCTAAGACCACACGTGAGCATACTTCAGTTTGAATGTCTACACTACTGCATTACAGGCAAGGCTGAACCTGGACGACTGTCTAGCCTAGTGCTGTACCTAGGCCACTGCATAATACAAAATTTAAGAGTTACAAGACAAAAGAAGTAACAGAACAAGCTTGAGTTCCTAACATTGTGTAAAGGCAGCTTGGGGATGCAAAAGAATCATGTTCTGCTCAGAGACTGATGATTACAGTTTCCATTGAGTTTCCTGGTCTGCAAAGTGAGGAAATAAGGGCTGAACCTTTGCTAGAAGAGCTGGAGGATGCCCTGGTCTAGTAATTACCAATATAGCAACTCCATTTCAGTCTCATGGGCAGCCAGAGTGCTATTCCAGCTGATAAATAAACAAGGTAACTCTTAGCCTTGCTGAAAGGTAAAAGTTATTGTCTTCTGTTTTACTGTTGTCTGCACCCACTGATTGCTTTCAAGAAAATGCTCAGGTTTTTGAAAGTGCTTTAAGACTTTTTCATTTATAATGAGCTGAAGGAGGCCAATGGGATGAACTTTCTTGTTCAAAGGATTCTTACATAAAAATAGTTTAGATAGAGCTCTTCATTCAGATCCTCTGGGAATAACATGTCCAGAGTAAATACCCAAAAGGCCTCCCTTCTACTAAGTTCACAGTCTGTATTACCCTCTCTCCATAAAGCATTGGTTTTCTAAATGCTTATGAGTTTCAGATTAGAAATTTCATACTGCAAATTAATAAAGAGTTTAGCTATAGGGCAATCTCTGTCTCCCCATCTAATGAAGCTCAGCCAGCTGAATAAGTTGCTTTTAAATTTTAGTAGATTAACCAATGCATGTTAAAACCTGTGCTTATGTGAACCTATAAATAACAGTACTAGAGGAAGACATAATGAAACTTGGCCATATCAGCCCACAAAATCAAGATGAGCACTTCTTTTTGGTCTCCTCACAATAAGAAAGGATTTTCTGATAGGGAAATGAAGTCATAGCATCACAACTCTGCCTGGTGGATGTTGTCGTAACATGTAAGAGTGCGTTCCATGAAGAGATCAAAATTTCATACAACAAGATTGGATTTTATTATGATAATACTTTTGCCACAGTAAGTATCTCTGTACATTCCCAAAACTGACCCTGTGAGTCTGAATAGGTTGGAGATAGACTGAACTAATTTGAAAGATGAATATAGAATTTCATTTCCCAGCAAGTGCTACTCTTCCCAAATTACTTGAGTGCATTACATAACCCATTGAAAAAATAGTTATAAGCATTAACTGCTATTCTGCACAGCATGACGCTATTCAGGCTTTCAAGACCTATTTCTACTTAGCACCAACCCATACGTTTTCAAGATACAAAAAACATTGGCCAGGTTTTTTAAAGTATTCATAGTCTTTGTGAACATATAAAGCCCTGAGTGAACATTTGGAGCTCCAATGTAACGGGTTGTTTTAGGGACTCCCCCTGATGCCTCTCTCCAGGAAGGATTCTCCTCCTGAGACCCCTTCAGCCTTGCTGGAGCCTCTGCCACGTACCAGGGAGCCAGAGCAGAAATCAAAACTGCCACTATGTTCATGTTGCAAATACCATTTATATTTACCTTTTCTCAGAATGCATGTGTGTGTTTTTCCAAGAAGAAAAGATGATCATGAAATAGAGGTGTGAAAATTTAGATAGCAGCTAATTAGTTTTAGTAAGACTCTTACAGAGCATAATGGATTTTCAGCTTTCTCTATTCTTTATCCTCTGACTTAAGGCAATTATTTAACAGTGCTGGTGGAACAAGTTATTGTTCCCAATTTCACAACATAAACTGCACGCTTAAGCCCACACCAATTAATTGAATTTATATGAAAATGTTTATTCAATTTCAATTGGATTGAGCTATATTGTGGCCAGTATTGAATAACTTTAGTGGCTTCTCAGTTTCATTGTTTTATTACAAACGGGGTATATATTGCTGTATTATTTCCCCCACTTAAAAAAAGGAAAACGTGCCTCATGCTGCAGATAGCTTATAATCAACTTCCAAGGCCAGATTGATTTGGTTTAATGCAGGTGATACTGCAGGGGAATGTGGAAGTAATATCCAGTATCCTCCACACTGGGTTAAGCTGGAGAGTGGAGGAACAGCCCCTGAAATTTCCATCCCACTGAAGAATGGCTCTTGCTGCAGCTCAGTGGCTACAGCTGCAGCAATGCCCCTTTTCCTATTTATGCTGATCAGTGGATCCATGCAAAGGCTTCTCCCCTGGGGCCTCCCTGCGTTGCTCCTATCTTCTGCCTCCCCGCACAGGGTTGCTCTGGCAATGGTACTTGAAGTGTACTTGCAGCATCTGCCTAAATGTTATAAGGAAAGTCTTATTGTAATCTGGGAAAACCTGGCGCAGGAAGGAAGTTTCTGCAGATGTAATACGCAGGGGTTTTGGCATAGGTGCTAGGGTGGATCATGGCATAATGAATAATAGGACTCCAACTGGCAAAGCCTTTATCTCCAAAGAATAAAATTCCCTAACACAATTGTGTGTTCTGCAAAAGAATTTTTTTACTCTTCATTTGAACTTGGAATATTGCAGCATGTACTACTCTTCTTCAGCTAGTAAAAAATCAAGATCCACCCTTCTTAACTCGTCCTCAAAGCTCTCACTTTTATGGGAAAGAGATCCATTGCAATCTGTTATGCTGATTAGATTTACTGTCAAGGCTACTACAAGGCACAATTGTTTGTTTGTTTGTTCTTTTAGTGTAAACATGTTAGCTCTGTTTCTTATTAAGGATTCCCAGAAAAACCCTTTCTAAAACTCTGTTCCCAAGTGTTTGCCAAATTTGAACCATCTGAGGTGCATTTTGCTATGACAACATCTCAGATGATTCAGATGTTCCAAGAATATGGTTAGTTAAAAAAGAAAAGAAAAAAAAAAAAAGAACAAAAATACTGGTGAAATCTGGCAAACGCCTTTCCTAGCAGATCCGTCGGGCTTGGATTTTAGAAAAGCAACTTGAAATTTGGCAGGGAGGCAGCCTTTCATGTCCCTGTCAAAATCTGGCCGTGCTGCAAGCTTTGCAGAGTTGCAGTTGCCCAGGATGAGAGACTTCTTCCATTTTAGCTGCTAAAAGTCCTGGAGGGTCCCGTCGCATCGCACACACTTTCTGTGTGTGACCAGGTCCTGCCCATGTGGTCCGTGCAGCCTGCGGCCACCCGCGGCTACCGGAGCAAAGCTGGATCCTCCTTGGGAAGGCAGTTCCCAGCGTGGGGAGCTGGCTGGGGGCGCAGGAGCTGACAGCAATGAGCCTGTCAACGCTGTGTTCACGCACCATGACATGCATTACTGAGTAGCACCCGGGCAGCATGGAGGAAGCTATCTAATTAAAATTCAAAGGTAACAAAGCCAAACCAAGGAAGGAAATAACGCATGAGACTGGGACAAGGAATCTGGTGAAACTGGAAGTGACTGGGCAAGGAAATTATGTTCTCTGTTGGTGATTTAGATTTAATTAGCTGATTCCCCCCCCTCCAATTCCAATTCCCAGCACCTCCTGTCAGTTATAAAAACAAGTCCATTTGGTTCATTAAAAATGTGTGTTCCTGTACATTGAGGCATTTGGGAGTTCTTAGAATAAAAGAGCATGGAGAATATTTTGAATTTTTAATAATGGGATCCCTTTCAATATGTACAGTGATGGACTAAAATTGTTCTAAAGTTGAAATTAAATGAGAAGGCAGGGGGGCTATGATTTGTAGCTTACTTAAGTACCGTTGCACTTCTGGTTGGATATTACTTAAGAAAGACCTTTCAGTTACTACAGTGCTTCAGAAATTTTGAATTTTATTTACCAATTTAGTGCAAGGCATGAATTGCTTTTATCTCTGAGAGGAGTTTCTGTTTCTTCTATCAACACAGAGATTCCTGCCTTTGAGGAATAACAAAAGGAGCTTTTAATTTTCTAGGGGTAGCTCTGCAAAACTCCTGGGTTTTGCTTCTCAAACAGAAAAAAAAACCACCTTAAAATGCCACATATTTTAGTAAGTTTAAAAATCATGGTACAGCACGTCATTCAGATTCACTAACTTCAGCATGATTTAACAGTGCTTGAATAACATGAATTTCACTTCAACTTAATTAAACAGAGGCATAAGCATTTCAGGAATGATTTTGATTCAGTCTGGACACTTGAAGCCTCATTGTAATCTTACACACAAATGAGCATGCAAAATGTCACTTGAAAAGCAGAGATTTAAATACCGAAGTTGTAGAGGCAATTATCCATTTGTGTACATCACTGTTGCGTTTAAGAATACAAAATATTTGTGTGTATCCACTGGAGACCCATTGGGAGAAAAGGGCTCTTCAAAGTAATTCTCAAGCCATTATTTAAATACAGAACAATGAATTTAAAACTCAGGATTATGAAGTGTTGGTAGCAGAAAATTGACACTTTCTCTTTTTATTAATTAAATAGGACAATGGGAATCTGAAAATCTGAGGGCAACATTGCTTGTATGTGTACCTGATTTTTAAACTTATTCAGTTTGAAATTAAATGAAAAAAAATGGTGTGAGATAATATTCAGAATTACATTGTGAAGAAATTTTCATGATAGGATTTTCTCTGCTTATGATGGCTCTTTGGATCCATTTTACCCCTGCCATTAATGCAGCTAGCAGTGATAAAAATGGAAAATGTTTCCGTTATAAATTGTGCAATGGAGTTATTTTTGCAGACGCAGTCCCTCCAGCCACACTTTCAGCCCCACCTGGGGAAGATGTGTCATGATAGGGCCGGGACAGTGACAAACTCAGTTATGTTGAAGACATTTGAAAATTACACTGGCTTTTCTGACGTATTGCCATGTAGCACTGCTTCTGTTATCTGGACCAGAAATATTTTATTTCACTAGATCCCAATCTTGTAAGACAGCCCTGTCATTTTAATTTGTCACTCTTTGTGCGCTGCATCGCACGGGAGTCTCATCTCCCTAGCCAAGCGCCATAGGCTACTGCTCGGAAGAGAAACCTGTCACAGGGGATAGCAAAGGTAAACACCACAAAACAGAAAGTTTATGGCTGAAATCACCACCCAGGGCTCCATTCCTGCAGGCTTAGCAGGTGGTATAATCACCCACAGCTGAATTGGAAAGATCCATAATTTCAGCTTTGATAGGTATGCACGCATCCTTCCCACCACTCCCTGCCTCCACCGCGGTCCCTGTGCGGCAGTGTCACTCACAGGGTAGCAGGAGAGGACAAGGAATGAAATGAAAGAATCGTTGGTAGGAACAGAAGTTGATTGACATGAGGCTGGAGCCTGAAAAAAGCTCTAGGAACTCTGTAGTAGAGTTGACAGTGAAAGAAAGTCTGGAGAAAAAGAAAACATAAGACTAAGGACGATCAAACATCACCAAAGCAACCCAGTGATCCTAGATCACTGGTGCCAGCAGTTCCAAGCCTTTCTCCAAAGGTGGCACCGACTGCACAAAGCAAACAACCGTGGGTCTGTCAGGCTTTTTTGCATCACTCTTTAAAAAGAGTACGACAAATCTTCCTTGCAAAGTGTGAGAGAGTCAAAGGGACTGAAGACAGCATAGCTTCATAGTGTGTTTACTTAAGCACTGAGATGGTGTAGCACAGTTCTGCCTTCCCTGATGCGGATTTTTGGCTTACCCTTTGGTCCACCCCCACTGAAGCAATTAATCAAAGTAAATGAGGCAGCAAACATCTGATACTAGCTGACTTCAGACCGCAGCACATTAACTGTCTTCAGGAATTTCATTTACCACACTGTGCAGAACACACTGGGCTGTACTCCAATATCTTTGCTCCTGAACAGTATTTTGAAGTATGTGTTATTGGTAAAGTACTGACTAGAATAAGGGAACAGATGATTAGTTTTATTGGTTGTGATTTGTGGAATCTCTGTATACCTCTGTGTATTCCTATACATGCAGCTGTAAAGAAACCAAGGGTGGTGTTACCAACTACCAGCCGTACCAAGCCTTCCTTTACATTTTTGTGATAGGAGGGGAGGCCCTCATGTAAACAGTCATACAAAGAATCAGAGAGAAAACATCTCAAACCTAAGGATTAGTAAGTCCTTTATGGTAAAAATGGGGAATTTATTGTAAACCTCCCCAGCTTACATTGGGGATACAAAACCAGGCATAGTCCAACAGATGAAACACAGCAGCTTATCAAAGGCAATAGGTAACACAGTTTTGGAAAGACAAAATTTACTGGGGAAAATAAGTTTTATTTAGTAGACTCACCAAACAATAGAAATAGGATTTTCTTTAAATAATGTAGAAGAACTATACTGGGTTTGCACAACCATTTACTTCTGGCTTTGATTTGACTAAAACGCTTCATTACTAAAGTGTGCAGGTGGAGTTGCTGCCTACCTGTCATTCCATCACCTTTTTTTGTTAGTCAGAGCAATGTAAGCAGAGGATAGTTGCAAAGTGTTCACACCTACACTAGTTTTTTCTTGCCCATTCTCAGGTGGTTTGGATTTATTGGAAGCCCATCCCAGAAAACAAAAGGAAAAAAGAAAAAACCAAACCAAAACAAAAAAGAAACAAAAGAGATAAAGACATCAAATAAACTAGTCTTTGTTTCTTCAAAACCAATCCCTTGATTTTTGCTATAAGCTTTGTCATCCAAAAGAGCCTTCAAATCCCTAGAGCAGCTAATAAGACCTACCTGCTAATATGACTCAAACGTAATTAAAGAGCCCTTCTATGCAAGGTTTAAGTGTCTGGTATAAGAATGACTCAACAGTGTCTTTATGCAGATTCCTAGGATCACTGTCCTTTTACAGCATGTTATAATTGAAAAGTTTCTGAGATTGTCTGACTGTTTGGGAGTTTTCAGTATCAATGCAATGAAGTAATTCGGCAAATTTTGCAGACATTATTCTAAGCATAAGGAAAGGCACGAAAATGACGTCAAGAACAGGCAGAAGACAGGTTTGGATAGGGTGTAAGTAGATGGGGAAGTGAGACTGCAGCTCCTGTCGTAGAAATGGAGGAACAGAAGCAAATAGTTTTAGTGATTTCATCAAGGTGACAAACAAAGTCACTGGCAGAATGAAGATTTGTAGCTGAGGTGTTACAAGCTGGAATGACACACACAGCCAGGGGGAATTTGGCATGAAATGTCATTTCATTTCAATAGGGTTTGGCTAATTAATTGCCCCTTAATGCCTTTGAAAATGTTCCCCCTAGTGCTCGAAGGTTCAGACTACGCCTTCCTCTGATTTACTTTGCTTTTTGATAATGAGAGCAAGATGTAACAGAAAGAATTAAACCACGTTCTCCTCTCAAAAAGGGCTGCTGAATCCCAACTCCCTCTCCAGCAGATCTCACCCTTCTCCCATGACGTGGCTGGAGGCATGCTGTGCTCCCGGCAGCATCCTGGGTAGGGCTGGCTGGATCTGACACAGCCAGACGGGGTCAGACTCCAGATAGAAATATCCCTACCAGAGGTATCATAACTTCTATACTGGAAAGAAATCAAAAGAAATGCCCCATTTTTCAGGTCTGTTCCCCCTACCCAAATGCCTGTTTGAAAAGCAGACCAAGAGTTGTCCTGAGCACCTTGTGGGCTTCCATCTGTGTTTGCATCTCCTACACTTCGTGCTCTGTAATTATTCTGCTAGGGGTGCTGATTTTTTGCAGCTGAGAGCTATATTGTATAAATATAATACGCATGTTAAAATATTAAATGATTAACTGTTTGTTTGCACACCTATGAAACACTGTAACAGGATTAGGCTGGATCCCTAAAGAGTCATTAACTTGCATTATACTGAAGTATTTATTATTGTGGCATATGTAATGGATAATATTTGTTTACACTTTTAATTACTCACATTTTCAGCCAAGAAAATCTCCAAGGATAATGTCTCATTTACAAGTGTCCTGGCAAAAGATAACACAATGTAATCACACATTACCAACAATTCCATGACAACCATGCAATGGCTTAAATATGAATTTCAAGTAAAGACATAATTATGGTAAACTATAAAAAAAACCAGCAACCAACCACATGATACTGTGTATCTGTGTATAAAAACCTGCAAAACGGAAATGAAGGAAACTTTTCTCCAGCTGCTGTGGATTTTGAGCTTGTTCCACAGACCAGCAAAGTCAAGAGAAAAAATACCATTTTCATCTACAGTCTCTAAGCTGATGCCACAAATAATGCAGCAAGTAAGTGGCAATTTGCACCTTCTGAATTTCTCAATACATTGAGTCCTATGATTAGGACAGGGAAACCCTTTTTCTCCCAGAAAGTGAATAAATAAATAAAAGTAGCTTAAACTTAAGTAACGGAAATGTTTCACTGTTGCAAGGTTTCTTCATCAGAAAAGTTTGCAGTATACTCTGCTTGGACATGACTAAGGCAAAAAAAAAAAAAAAAAAGTAAAGGATAGCACAAAAGATGTTATTTTCAAAATGAATTTAAGAACCTTGTAAAAGTTTGTTCTCTTCGGACTGTATTTTTGTTTCACTCTGTTGCTTGCATTAACATAAAATAAAAATACAAATCTTTCATCTGGAGGGGCAGATAAACCAGTCATTTTTCTTTTTAGGTAGATAACATTTTTTCTTCCTGTGGCATAATGTACCTTGATTTTAATCTGGACTACCAAAACCAGTTATTTAACATTTTTATAATGTATTTTTGATCTTTACATAAGAAAGTGGGCCCACACAACTAAAACATCTTTACAGGTAACCCTCTCTTCTTTAGCTGATTGCAGTTATTGAAAGAAAACAGCCAAACAGAACAAAACACAAAGTGTGCCTATCACCATTTGAATAAAAAGATCTGTGCACTAAGTTCATTATCATAGTTGCTGCAATGGAAGGAATGTGTGCCATGCTACTTAATATCTTTGAAATCATAGTCATGTCTTAAGAAGGGTGTGTAATTCTCTTATTAATTAATTGTAACAGAGTTTAGTTTGCCCACTGAGAGGAGCATAAACCTTTTAATTGTTATATTTTAGAAGCCTCTGAGTCCCCAGCCAGCGGTAACCATTTGATGTGTATCGTGTCAAATGCAATGCTTCAGAATTAGTTTGATTAAAAATGCATAAAGTTAATGAATTGTCAAAAAACCCAGTGTTCCTTAGAAGGCACAGTTTTAAAAAAATGTCTATTTTAATCTTCGTAATATAACTGTCTCTGGTATTTCTGTCATTTGGTAATGCTTCCAGACACATTCATGGTGGTCATCTTTGATCATATAAATTCAAGAGATTCCAAGGCTTTTTCTATTTGCATAAAAAACAAAGAAAGCATTGTCAGAAATCCCCAAATATGCATTTTGAATCAAGTTTCACCTAAATGCTACACAAAGACTCAGTGTCTCGATGCTAATTTATTGAAAACGCCTTGGCCTTTAGGAATTTCCCATTGGCACTTAGTAGAGCTGAACTCAAAGTGGCAATGGCAAAAAGCAGCCATCGAAACTGTGTTCATGCTGACATCTAAGCCCTAGTGCTCAAATTATGAGTGCCCTGAAACAAAATACTGTAGAAGGAAAAACAAAACATAAAAAGTGCTTTAGGTGCCAAGATTTTGCTTAAATGGGGTGGAGGGGAAAATAAGTTTGGGTTGTTTTTTAGTGAAATCTAATGTGCTAAAGACTTAGCACAGAGAAAGAATGTAACGCAAGAAGTAAAAGGTTTGCTGTTTAATGCACAGCTTTGAAGTCAGTGTTTTATATCTATAATTTCTGCATATCCATAACCATATTTAGATTTCGACATATGGTCTGTAAATAACATATGTAAGCCGGATCGTTGAGTGAGATGATTTTTTTTTCCTGCCGAATGTACGTGTTTATTTTATGAGCAGAGACGTGAAAAGTTCATTCATGTCAAAATGTGTTGCTAAGTATAAACATGCTGCTTCACTTTAGGCAGGATCAGGAAAGACCCTGGGTGTGTAATCTGTGAATTGACTCTATGCTGATGTTGCCCAGGTTTTGTATTACTAAACTATGGTTCACAACAACAACAAAAATTTAACCTTTAAATAGAGGCACCAAAATAATTTAAAACAGATTGGAGGGTTTAAAGGGCTCCGAGAATAAGCAGCTCATATTTCAGTTCCTCCCCTCTAGGGCCTACCTATTTGGTGTTCAGAGTTCATCTCATATTGCAGCTGCTTATGTTCACATTTTCTGCGGTGTGTGGATGAAATGTCCAAGGAAAAGAAAACAACAACAAAAAGTAAAATACACAACATTAAAAATATCTTCCCTAAACTAATGGCTTGGCTGTTATTGGGCAGGGAACAGGACAAATCACCCAGAGGCTTTTAAGTAAGAGCAGGGGGAAGAAACAAACAAAGAATGGTGAGAAAGTGCAGAGATTTTAAAGGGACTTTCAGTTTCGGGGGACATTTTTTATTCAAAGTGCGTTCAGGTTATAGAGCATTTTTTTTTTTTTTGTTCTTTTATTAAAAATTTCTTTGTAATTCATTTGGACTTCCTTGCCACTGGGCACAGACAGATAGCAACAACAAACAATTATACTGTGTATTTATCACTTTATTCTGTTTTACAGTGTATCTCTGATTATGGAAACAATACATTTTTTGCACCTTTCCTTGGTTACTATTTGTCAAGAGTAGCCTTTATAAACAATATATTTTCCCATTTTAATAAAAGGCTAGAGCTGCACTAAGTGCGTAGGTTGGGATTTGAAATAAAACCCCATCAGACTGCTAGACTAAGGTTACAAGTCCTCCATTTACACCACACGATCTTATGAGCTAGAAAGCCTTCCACCTATTACATTTTCTAGCCCTACTATTCAAATGTAACAGCCATATACCTATTTAATTAATGAGCTAATTTCAGTCTTTTCACTAGAATATATTGTCCTGCATGTGTGGTCCTGCAACCAAAGTGATTGCTGTAGCAAACAGTCCACTCACACCAAACGTTGTGTTCTAAATATCCAGGCTCTGAGGACATTTTCTTCCTTACATATAAGCTATTCCATTTTTCTTTAGCCTGTACTTATGCATATGTAAAGGTATTATTACGGAGGGCCCAACATCCTTTGATGACTGAGGAAAATCTAGGTCCTTTGAAGTCTATGTGAATTCTGCCTTCAGCTACGGTGGGGGGAATTTCACCCCATCTGCCTAAGTCTCCCTAAGTAATTCACGTGACTTGGTCCAAACTAGGTGAGTACTGTGTTCGCCAGTGAATGGTAAACTTACTGGTTGCTATAACTAGATCCAGTTGTAAAACCAGCAAGGAGATAGCAGATATGGTAGATATCTTCTCAGACATGGTCCTTTCCTCAAGTCTGCCTACAGCCCTCTGTATTTCCCTTCTGTTGTACCTCCCTACACTCTTCTCGCAGCAGGGGAAAATTCATGTTATTTGGGGCAGTGATCCTTGTGGCTCCTTTCAAGGCTATCCCAGCCAGCCATGGCTGTTATTCCTGGCGTGCTCAGAACCAGTCCTGTGGATTTGACCGAGATAATACTGAGGACTCGCTTTCCTTTGCAACTCTCACTCTCCTTTCTTCAGAAATCTGTTCCTTCTGACTTGTATTAATAGATTGAAACATATAGGCCAGGACAACTAATCTACTGTAGTAATTTTTTAATTAATAATTAGATATAGCTTGTTCTCTCAAGAACAAAGTATTTCCATTATGAAAAAAATCTTTATTCTAGAATAAAAGCTACAATATCATGAATCATGTTCTGAACCATCACTTAAGCAATTGACTAAAATCAGGTGTTTAACAGAGTAAACCAACAAAGCAAAAGTATCCTTATGCAGCGTGTCACTGGAAAGGGGGTACAAATTCCCACAAACAAAGCCAGGTTTCTACCCCAGCTGTTCCAGCTCCTGCTCCAGGGCCAGGTATCTCCAGACAAAAGGATCTTGCTTACATATTCCTCTGAAACTTGTATGGAGGATGA
This sequence comes from Falco cherrug, assembly GCF_023634085.1. Taxonomy (NCBI): domain Eukaryota; kingdom Metazoa; phylum Chordata; class Aves; order Falconiformes; family Falconidae; genus Falco; species Falco cherrug. The sequence continues at coordinate 23,920,728 of NC_073704.1, read as the reverse complement.
TTCTCTTCTGTGTGGATAAGGAAGATAAGGAATTTGCCTTAAAAAAAAAAAAAAGTGCTACTAACCTCAGTTGCTCTCTGTTGCACATTGATTTCTTACATGACTGTGTGGTCATATGGAATTTTATGTACTGTGTTTTATTATTTCGTTCCCATATCATGTCTATGCTATTTCAGCTATTAACAACTGACTGCCAGAGTTTCTACCATACAAAACTTGGCTTTGCATCTGACTTCAAATTCAGGACTAGCTTGGGAAGGGTATCATATGACAGTCAGCTAATCCTTTTTCACTTTCACAGTGTTTCTAGATGTCTGGCTGAAGAGTAAAACACTTACGAAAGCAGCTACAGAACTTAGCAATCAAGATACCACTATAGAAGTTTATTCCTGATTTGCAATATCATTTGAAAATGTGGGGGATTAGCATACGTTATATATGGTATATGTTTGTCTCTATTTTCTACATACTTATCTGAAAGGTTAATGAAAATGCAGATGCATTCGTTCCTTTATATGGGTTTACCTTCCATGAGTGCCAGTTTTCAGGCTAATTGATTATGTCAGAAGCTCTATAAATATCAATAGCATATGGAAAGGTTAAGCTGAGGTCTCCACATAACTGGATTCATACTCTTTATTGATGGTACAACCATTATCCAACCATAATGGAAGTGCTTTGAGTGTGAAATAGAGTAGAACGTTAGCTAATTTTCGCCAACGACTGACTGGAGGACTCAAACGGAGTGACTGACTTTTGCAAACTAATGAACAAACATATGATGTATAATGTGTAAACTAAAACTAGAATTAACAAAAATCAAGGATAATGTATGATAAAAGGTACGTCATAATTATTTTTCCAGTTGTAGTTTAGTACTATTTAGGATGCTCTTTAATTTCTTCTAAAAAACCCCAGTAACAGGCTGTGTTAGAATAACACCTTACAGATAAAAGAAGGTAGTTGACAACATGCTTCTCAGCTTTCACTAACAAATATAAAGATACTTTCTTCCCTTAGAAGAATACTAGGAGTCAGTTCTTCCAAAATATAGTTCAATTTTACTACCTTTTCTCAGCGTGTTAACAGCAATTTTCAGAACAGCTTTATTTTTCTCTGTTAGTTTTTTTCCTTCATTACTTCTTTTTGGTGGGATACAGAAGAGTCAATCCAACCCTCAAGTGTCATTTAGCTGGTAGCACTGGGTAGCAAAGAGAAAAGTTTTTTCTGATGAGAGCGGTCTGGTGGCGGTGTGGGAGGGGTGTGCTGGCTTGGCTACTTGCTGTGCAGAAACCTGGGTCAGCTTAAAGTTTGGGCAGTTACTGATGTACATTCTACATGCCATGGAGCAGCTGGGGAGGCATATTCAGGCTGCCACATGGAGTTGTAACCCAATTTTCAGCCCTGCAGCTGGACTGCACTTGCAGCAGTTTGCCCACACCATGCAGTTTGCCCATCACCTCTTGCTAGGTTGATCTGTGTGTCCAGCAGGTTTGGCAGGAGAGCAAGGTCTGTGCCTCGCTGCAGTTAATAAGTTAAAAACCACAGAGTAGTGCTTTGGAAATAAAATCTCTGAAAATGTGCCAAGGATTTCTAACCAGCTGGCAAATACAACTAAAAATCCTGTATATTTCCAACTGAGGAGTTAATATAATGCTTATTTCAGTAAGCGGTTTGGGGCAGTATTTTGGCTGTTCACATTAGAAGTTAAAAGAAATGCTGCTGTCTCGATAGTATGTTTTCTTTGCACAGATGAAATACACAGGAACCAATTACAATTCATTATACTGCATTTTGCTCTAATAATGAGTATGTTTAGGCCTCAGAATACATCTGTGCTTTGCCGTATACGTTTCCCTTAAATGTAGTATATCACAGCAATTAGAAAATACTGCCGCCTTTTTGTTTAGCAAGATCACTAGAAAAAAAATTAGGAGAAAACCAGATATAATCGATTCCATCCTTAACATCTGTTTCTAACTGCATGAAGCTTCATGTGAGTAAAATTCCTGTACCAGTGAAATCGACAGCAAAATTCCTGTTCAGTTTATCCCAATTGATCAGGGTATTCCTTTAGGGGCAGACTTCCCTACCCTCACTCACACACTCCACATGCACGATCTCACCCAAATCGGCATGCAGGAAGATATACTTCACTGTGACCCCTGATTCTCAAAAAACCACTGTGTCATCCAATTGATACAGAGTTTATATCTGTCTTGGAGAGATTGGTTTCTCCTACAATTGAGAAGTCATGAGTGACTTTATGCCAGATTTACTTCTATTATTTGCTAAGTATGGTCCGCAGCAGCCTTTGAACTTCGGCAGCTAACCACAAACGAGGTCACCCTGGTTAGGCTATTTGCATGAGAAGGATAAACTGCTGCATGCAGTCCTGTCCCTAGCCTGGACTGGAGGTGACCCACATCATCCTACCAGCTCTGGTCACACTGTTCAGTGGAAACAGTGGCTGATGGCCCAGTTCCAATAGTGGAAATTCAGGAAAATCGTGATTAAACTTATGGCTACAGATGCTTCCACATTCCTTCTGCCCAAATTTTCATCGATCCTTTACAACTGAAAAGTGGAGAATTTACAGTGGATACACAGGGAAAAAAAAGCTGCCTTTCCTTCTGCTAAGAGTAGGGGAAAAAATCTTTTAGCTTTTGACATGAATCTAATATAATATGCTTGATGATTGTCATCCAGACCAGTTGAAAATGAAAGGTCAAATCCAACTCATTTTAGTCATGTAAAGAACCCTACAAAGTCAGTTTGACTAATGTTCTTCAGGGAGAGAAATTTAGCTTTGGGCATTATCTGCAGTGAAAGAAAGTGTAAAGCTATTGCTTTCTCAGAATTGCAGTTAAGGACACTAAAAAAAGGTTTACAAATGGCTGTGAATTCCTTGAGTTAAAAAAAGTGCTGGAGTTTGACTGAAGTTGCTGAAGAGTACATTAAGACCCAGATTTTCCTGAGGTCCAGCAAAGCCTTAGTCCCAGTAGTAATGCCACGCACTCTCAAGGCAAGTGGTATAGCCCCTTGTAGACTGGTGCTTCATCCACCCTCTAAATGGCAGAAAGTTGCTGCAAAGTACATCTAAGAAACCAGACTACACAAATTATCTCTAAAAATAGCACCATTAATAAAATGCTGTTTTATTAAATGTGCCGCTGTTTTCCATTGAGAAATGTGAAGGTCATGAGAAAAGTCACTGCTTTTTCAGATTTTGAAAATAACATAGAGAGATCGCTATGACATGAATCCCCTGATTTCTGAAAGCATCCCCAAATCCTCGTAAACAGATAATACAATGCCTATGTTATTGTGAGAATGCCTCTGCTTATGAACTGTGCTTAAATAACCTTGTACTACCCCAATTAGATTCACAACATACCTGTATTGCAAAGGGCTGTTTTCTCTCTCAATTAGTTGAAAAGGATTAGACACACTGATAGATAGTACTAAATGCTAATGGGCCAGATCCTAAAACCCTTACACTGTTTTCATGCTGTCATTCTGCAGGCATTGATTTCACTGGAGTGCTGAGGAAAACCCGAATATGAACATCAGTATGCAGCTCAATATTTTATGGGTTTTCTTGTCTTGGCTTTTAAAAATATTCTCCCTCTGCTATTCTTTAGCCAGAAGAGCAAAAAGAGCTAGTTCCAGCCCTGACTTCAAAAAAAGTCTGAGTGACAGTACAGAGGCTTGAGGAAATACAAGTTTATATGTGGGCTTTTTTATCATCTCTAATGGCAAAATTAAAATTAGTTCCCAATTAAAAGAGAAAAGCACAAGTACAATCTGAGAACAGCAGATAAAGGGTGGCATGAAGGGAAGATTATTAAGCAGCATAGTATAACAGGACCCCAGGTGCAGAAGGGCCTCATTATACTCACATTCTTGTGCTGCAACATACGGACGTACAGTAAACCAAAAAAAAAAAAAATATTCCAAAGGACAGTTTTACACAGTGGCTACACTTGAGATGAGTACATGTTTTTTGAAGACAGACCATAACAACTTGGTTTTTACTTCCAAAATACAGTGGCACATTAATTGCTTGATCAGCCAAATGAAACTAAATGTAATTAAGACTAGTGTGGGGTTAATTTGGTCCATAATTATGTTATATAAAGTAAATGAAAATTGTTTCCTTCCTAAATTGCAATTCATTACAATTACAGATATTAAAATAAGATACTATAAAATTACATGAAGCATGTACACATTAATAGCCATTAGTAATAGCTTGATATTTCTATCTAAGCAACAGTTTATTAGAATGCCAAAAGGTTATATTTGACAACTCACATGACTGATTTTTTTCTTCATCCTTTCTGCTCCTCTAGGAAATTTGGTCTTACTGCACACATAACGTATGCCATGTCATATTTAAGCATGTTAAGCATATTAGCTTTAGTTTTAGATTTGCTTTAACAATAATATTTACTGTTCGTTAAAATGCTTTAGGTTGATGGCTGTACCTCTGGAATGAACTGCACCAACCTTACAGCTTCTAGAGGAAGTTGGTGCTGCCTCTTCCAGCACAATAGAGTGCTTTGTTTTGGGCACAAGAAGTTCTTGCTAGTAGACAAACGCAGACTTAGATCCTCTTGCCTTCAATTTAACTTAAGTGTAAATTTAAAGCTAAGCCCATGCTTAATGGTTTTGCTATGCTTTAGTAGCTTTTTACAAGGACTTGAGTATTTTGTAGAATTGGAGCCACTGGTTCTATACACTGAAATCAATGGCAGTGATCATGGTGTGCAGGGTCTGACCTGTACCTCTTTTGAGACGAAATATCCCTAGGTATTTCTACAAAGACTTGCAAACTTCAGGGTATCACATTTTGACCACTCTTATGAATTGATTTCCCACTGTTTTTTTCTCTGAAATTTTTCTTTTGGGGACAGAAAATGTCCAGCAACAACATCTTAATATCAGACACAAAGAGTGGCAAATCAACAGTGTAAAAATCATAGCTTCCATGTGATTTTTGAGCTGGTGATGAATGATGGATGCTAGAAATATATGTGGTATTTTCAGTTCTCATGTACATCAGATAACAAGCTACAGGCACAATACTAATTTTTCATTCACCCAGGATACTCACTGAAATAAGTGGAAAAATAGAAAATACAGAATGAGTATTGTTATTAGGGTCCTGCTTCTTCAACTTCAATATGACTAAATTTAGTGTCAACAATGTGAAGCCTCTAGCTGCATTGCACAGCTGGGTATCATATTTAACCACAAGGATTAGGATGTAGTCCTGTGATTACTGAGCATCCTGAATTTCTGAAGTACTCAGTACATGTAGGCTCAGGATCTTCTTATGATCCTTGAAAATCTATGGGCAAATAAGTTTTATTCAAATGTTCTGCAGTTGTTTTCTTTACATGAAATAGTAAGGCATCCTCTGTTAAAGGAAGAAACCAGTGTCTTAATACATGCCTTTACAATGGTTTTGTACATAGTGCTCCTAAATTTGCAAATTTAAAGTAAAATTTATTTTAAAAATATACTTGGTATATCTTTTCTGTTTGTAGTAACTCAGACTCATGATCTTCAGTTGTTAGAATCATGTTACTGCCAGCAATGGTAAATATATTTGTGTCTTCATCATTAATTCCAGTAATTGAGGATTTCATAAAAGTGGTTTATAAACTGACGATAAAAGATCAGCACCCTACAGTGCTGGCTATACCTGTACAAAACATTAATACGGTCTCATTTAATAAGCTGACCAATAATAACACTAGGTAGAATATCTTAATGATGATATCTTACTTTCAACAGACTAAGAGATATGTCTTGCAATATTTAATTGAGCAAATCTCCCAGTGGCTTCAGTGAAAGTTGTGCTTGATTAAGGACTACAGAATTTCACCTTAATAATATTTTATCATTTATGCATAGAAAAGTAGGGTGATAACAGTTATTAGCATTCCAGGTAAAGTAGCTCATGCAAATTATTCTGCTATTAAATAGTGAGTCACATTGTATTTAATACCCCCAAATAGTTATGTATATTTAACAGGGAAATGACAATAGAAAAAAATGGATTTACTTCAGATGTTGAGCTGCTATGTAAACCAATTATCTATCCTGAGGGAAACAGCTCTGTCTACAACTACTTAGGCTCTAGGGCCTATTACAAATCCTAGAGTGGGCTGTTGTTTCAGTTCTCAAGGGAATCTGCCACGTCACACTGGAAATAGTTGACAATAATTAGAAAGCCTGCTTCTGCCAGTACTGCACACATTTTTAATACCTTTCTAAGTGTTATGGGAGATAATACATAAGGTTTTTAGAATTCCAGTCAGGCTAAGGTGAACCACGGAAAGGACAACTACACAATAGCCCCAAACTGGACTGTGACAGGCTAATTATTGTGGCTTCATTATAAAACCACTTTTTGCATAGGTCACCTGGGAAGTGTAATTAAAAATGCATTATTGGTGTATATTTTTATTGAAGCAATTAAATTAAAAAGCCAAAAAAATAATTATTTGACGAGCAAATAATAATGTTGGTCAACAGTGCTTATCTAAGAAAGAGAGAACATGTTAGTGGTTCATTAACAGTAAATGTGTTAACTGGAATGCCGTTTGAAAAATGAGCCATAGAACAGCTTTTAAATACTCAGATTAAAGGATTTATAATGTCAAGTTTAGCACAGAAATTATAGATAGTATTACATTGCCATGAGTAATAGCACCTTTAATCTGACTTAGTAAAATGATTTACTACACATGGTGTGCTTTTCACAATTAGGCAGCTATAGATCCATCTAATATCGAACATCTGTATCAGCCATGTAGAGGGATATCAACACACATGTGTACGCACCTAGGTGGACATGCTCACATACATGTAGGAATATGTGGAGTCTGTAGAACCATACAGCATTTGCTGCAGAAAAGCCTTTTACCAATTGCTACCTTGACCATGCAGATCTCAGGGAGTCCTCTTTAGCCACTGTTTAGATCTTCCTGCTGGAGCCATGGGTATGGCCTGGAACCATGAGGAGATGTGAGGAGATACCACAGGGAGGTGGTAGGTTCACCAGGCTTGCAGCATAGGTTTTCTGGACAGCAGTGTGTAGATATCCACTGCCTGGCACAGCGTTGATGTGCTTACGCAAGCCATCTGTACAACACGTACATACTAAAGCCAACTCTTTCCAGAAATGCTTGACCGATAGAGCACACACCTGGCAGTTATTTGTCATGGGATGAGATACATCCTGAGCGTATCATGTTGGCTGTGCGGCTCAGACTCTCTACAGGACATGCAGCAGGGTGGATGCTTTTACACTACGCTCAGTTTGCAGGCTCTGAAGTTGTCAGCAGATGCACAAAGGATATATTTGAGACTCTCAGAGACATGTTCAGTCTTTCTTGTACAGAAATCATTTGGCGTTCCTCATCATTGCTCATCACAACTGCACACACAGCTTAGGGTATGCATGTACCAGGGACTTACACACAAGCACTATGACGTTTCTTCTGATAACTCCTAAATTTCTCCTTGCCTTTAGGTTGTCAGTAATATTGTGCTGGCATTGCCAAAGGACTCACAGTCCTCTGAGATCTCTCTCCTGAGGTGAGGATGCTCCATCTGTGGATATTCTTTAGGCTGTTTTCCTCCAAGTTCTTACTCTTATTTTCATCTGTTATTTTATTGTCAAGTCATTCGTAAGACCTTTCTGTAATACTTTATACACAGATTTAATCCTGGATAATTCTCATCATCTGTAAACTTTGCTAACTCACTCCTTACCATTTTCCAGATAATTTATGAATATGTTGAACAAACAGCAGAATCCCAGGAGAGATCTCCAGAGGATTCTGCCAGTAATCATCCTTCTCTGTGAAAATCAACCACTCACTGTTCCCCTTTGTTTCCCTTCTTTTCACCAGTTGTGAATCCTGAGGAATACCTTCCCTTTAGCCCATGACTAATCCTCAAGTTTTTGTTTCTATAAGCATCTTTGGTGAGGGATTTTGTTGAAAGTCTGTTGAAAATCCAGTCACACTGTATCAACTGGCTGTGTTATCCATACACACATAGATGCAATCTAACAACTATAGAAGATTTTGGGGCATGACTGCTGTACAAAAGTTAATCTTGACCCTCTTCCCATATTATTACTGATGTTTTGTTATGGTCTCTACTTGTTTACCTGATGCAGAAATAAATTTCCAGGCCTGCAGTAACTGGAATCGTTTGCACTTTAGTGAAGACCGATGTCACATTAGTCACGTTTTCTTTCTCTGCCTCTGTGGCTGCTTTAAACAAAGGCATCATTACTGTCTGATTTTATGTATGAGTTCTCAGACAGCTTGGGTGAATACCATCTCACCTTGGCAATTTCTTCTTGTCCCCATCAGCTAAAATGTTCTAACATTTTGTCTGTTGTACTGATACCACAATTTGCCAAAATCTCCTAGTTCCTTGCCTCTCCAGATGGGCACTGGTATAAGCCCTCTGACGTGTTTTTAGAGTAAGAAATCCAAACAGGGTTGTTTTGTTTTGATGGATTTGTCTTTGAGTTCTCTTTCTACATTATCTTTGCTCTTTTTCTCCCCCTCCCTCAATTAAACTCTCAGTTTTATTGATTTGATTTGATTTGATTTGATCAGTTTTATTGAGTTGATACAGTAACAGCTTTCCCTTGGCTTGGTAAAACTTGGAGAACTTGGGGGCTGCTGTAGTTTTGGGAATGAATTCCGTGTTTCAGGAGAAGGTTGGTCATTCCTGATCGCAGGCACAGATTTAAGCAGGCCACATTCCTTACTGAAGATATCCTTCCTTATGACCGTGTTAAACTCTTTCTTCAGGTATATTTTATCGCACCCTAAATATTGTCATATTTTCATAATAGAAAAATTTACACACAAGTAAACATCTACGAAAAAGGCCATTCTGCGCTCAGCACTGTAAATATAAATGTATTATGCAGTGACCTTCAAAACAGCGAGGCCTGATCCTCCTCTCAGCGAAGCCGCGGGAGCGAGCCGCCGGCTCGCCTCCTCACAATAGCACCCTGTTACAGCCAGGCGCTGAAGCGTTCTCATCAATAAACAAGAAGTGACTCTTTTGTTACTGCATTTGATTTGAAGACTTTTTCAACAATAACGAAGTATGTCTAATGGTTATATCCTTTCTAATAATAATCTCTTCCAGACATTTCTCCCCCTCTCTCTCTTTCCACGTTATATATGTATGTATGCATGGATGTACGACTGTGCTGAAACCAAAGATAAGTTTCTGCCCTTTTATACAATTTTCATTCCTAACACGAGAGCAGAACTTATGCTCCAATTTGAAAAAATGCCTAAACCTAAAAATGAATTAAACACACATAAAGTTCTGTTACTGGTCAGACCAAAACCCTAAGGGTTGCATTCTGTATTCAATTACACAAGTGTTACTCCCGTTGGAGTTAGGACTGGAGGGCAGAATTCAGCCTGAAATTGTAAACAAGAAAAATCTGAACTGAGCCTGTTCTTTCCTTAGTATGCACTAGTATGTACCAAGATATTGTTGAATATAAGGTCTCTTATTTGGGAAAAAGGGCAAAAAGAAAAAAATCATTGAGCAATTGGGGAAAGATTTCTCCAGGATAGAATTTGCTGTCTAGATGCTTTAGCACGGAAGGGTTTGTTAAAGTGAGGAAACCTGTGTTTTCAGACTCCCAAACTGAGCTTATTTTGACTTATTCCTCTGCACTGTGTCTTCCTCAGCCATGCCTCTCTGCAGCTGCCCCTCCTGTACTGGTCTGCAGTTCCCTCACCCTTTTCTGACACCAAATCCAGACGCACTCCTTCCTTGATACCCACAAGAAGCAGGACAGCAAATGACAATGATTTTCTTGTGCTTGTTTCAAAATCTGAAGGTTGCTTGTGCTTCTCTGATGGAAGTTGTGGGGCTTGTTTTTGAAGTCTTTTTCTTTCTCAGATGACATCCTCTCTCTGCCCTAGCCCAATTATTTAATCTCAGGGACTGCTTTTCTTTTTGGTGAAGGCCTTATCACATTTTTGAGTACTACAGAAATCTGAGCAGAGGGTGGGCACAAAATACAGATGCGGAAGGTTTGCATTTTCACAGAGCACCAAGCTGTGAGTCTGCTCTCTGCATGACTCCACAGCTTGGGAAGCTTCCATGGTTAAACAGGCACATGAGCCAGGCAAGTCTAAATGAGGCACCAACTACTTGGTGTTAGAAAGAGGGTCCGAAACCGGAGGCAGAAGAATGTTACATTTCAAAGAGCTATATGTGTAGCTAAGGTACAATTTAGATAAAGCAGAAATTATATGAAAAACAAAGCCTGAGACAAAGCTGACATTCATTTGGTTGCCACAGAGGATGCTGCACAGACAGTTGCCATTTTAGTGTATGAGTGGTCTTCCTGTCTTGTAGAATGGAGCCATTGTCGGCAGTGGCCGTCCCTTGCGGCTGGGCAAAGGGCAGCATGGGGGTGCGAGCCACCAAAAGGCAGCGCTGTGCAGGACGGCGGCTTGCTGGAGAAGGCTGTGCAAAGCACCTACTCCATGCTGCTGCTGAAGAGTCAGCACTTCAGGGGAAGTTTCTTGTGAGTTGTGGCATAATGTATTTTTCCATCTTTTTCATCTCACATGTGAACAGACCTAGCTGGTATATGATTCTCCAAAAAAGAATCTTATCTGAAGCTTAGTAGGGATATTAACAATGTTTGAGTGTGTTCACAAAAATCATTATTTCAGTTTGTCTGCTTGTACATTTAGAGCCACAGCACAATTTAATGTTGCTGGTTTTAAAAGCTGGCTCTGGTTGAACTGAGATGCCCGATGGTCACCACTGTCTCCCATGACAGAAGCTTGGGAGACTTTGCAGCGTGATATACTGCCTGGTTTACTTGGGCTTAGGATTCCTCACAGAAAACAGCATCCTCTCTCCCAGTGAAACTGTGACCTACTGGCCCAAATACTTCATCTGATCTCAGCTGCTATGATATCTTAGAAATAAATAGGACTTGTGCTAGCCATGCAGTGATCCTAATCTTTGAAATCTTTATACATCCAGCTTCATTCTGACATTAGAGAGGGTCTGGTAACCATGCAAAAAGTGTTAGCTATCTCTAATATATGATAAAACTATAATAAATGTAGAAATTGATGAAATGAGGAGCAAATGATTATGGACATTGTTAGGCAATGCACAGGTTCAGGGAAGATTAACTTTTCTTTTAAAATGTTCTAAAACTACCCCTAAAACTTTAAGTGGCAGCAAGCGTGAGCAGGCTTTAGTTCTGAGCTTTTCTTCCTGGAAATAGCTGGAAGGAGAAGTGCTTCAAAATAAGAAGTAACTATTAAACTGCAAGTCAATGGTTAATTTTTCTTTTCTTGGGGAAGCAGTAAAGGTTGACTTTTTCCATTCTGTGTTATATGTGGCATTATACGTGGCAGCTGCAACCTATTTATAATCCCTAATTCTGATAGTTTATTGCCATTGTGAGAGATGAAGGATTTGGTTCTTGGTCTAGAATTCCAGGTGTCTGAGAGATTTGCAAAAGCTGTGAAAAAGGGAAAAATGATGCAAAGAATACAACATTTGTGAAAATATCATTTAGATTTTGGTCATCAGAGAAGAGGAATGGATGGTTCTGGTCATCTGTTGAATGGACATTTCAGTGCTTGGGCAAGCAGAGTCAAGCAGACAGACTTGGCACAGTCATGGGTTTAAGTTACTGCTTTGAAGTGTGGCACCATCATATAACTTCCAGGTCTGAGTAAATGTTTAGTTGTCTCCAATCTACCTAAACTTGCAGCTTTCATTCTTGGTTATTTTGCGTTGTCCTGCTGACCCTGGAGACAACAGCCAACTTTGTCCTGTTTTAAATGCTGCTTCGGGAAGTGCAGTGCACCCACAGTGGAAGCTGAGCTGGAGGTACAATCATCAGGCTCCCGAACAAATCGGGTCAGTACTAGCGCAAGTCTGCTCGGATGTAACGGGTAGAGTCCCAGCTGCACAAAAGGGAAAGGGCATACACGGAATAGAATTTCTTACTATGTCTACTTAATTGAACTATCTTTTCCACAAATCTTTTGCATTTTCTCTTCTCTTTACAGATTCACAATTATGCAGATTTTAAGGCAAAATGGAATGCTATGATTATCTATTCTAATCTCCTCCTTTTCACCCAAAACATAAGCCAGAGAACTTCCCTGAATTAATTTCTGCTTCTAGTCTTACAGCTATGGTTGAACTGAATATAACTTTTAGAGAAATACGGATCTTAATATTTTCTGGTGATGAAAAGTCCTTTGCAGTCCTGACTTGCTAGTTCACATTGCTTAATTACCCACATTGTTAAAAATACAAGCCTTATGCCTAGTTTCAATTGTTCTCACTTCTGTTTCCAGGTCTTGGATCTTATCGTATCTTTCTGCTAGGCTGAAAAACTGTGCATTTTTCAAGGTACTCTTCCTCATGTAGATAACTACGGATTTGAGAAAATCTGCTCTTTTGACCTTCTCTATGATAAGTTCAAAGTCTTACCTCTGCTGCCTTGGTAGCAATGCCCAGATTCAGATTTGAGCAAGCAGCTCAAACCAAGTTCATGGCTCTGTACTAGAGGCCCTTCCTTGCCTCTGATGCTCATCACTTAACTCCATACTGCATGGTGGCAGTGGCAAACACAAGCTTGCCAGCTACCCAGCTGGCCTTTCTCACACAGGGATGTTTGCACAGAGACAGACCTTGTGTAAAGATGTGCTGCTGAAGGCAAGAGGGAAATACCTGTTATTCATTCCTGAATGTCTGCATGAAATAGGGCAACTTTCAGGCTCTGATTATGGAGATGAATTTATTAGCCACTGTGACATTTTGCAACTTTTTATCCTCACCTACATCTTGGGGTTACTTTTTTGCTGGCTTTGTTGCAGGAATATCAAAAGACGACAAACTGCAGTTACACAGTCAATAGTGCTAAACCCCAAGAACATCAGATCTTCTAAGCCACCCCAAGAAGTTTTTGCATTAGAATAAGTGTTAAATTCATTCCAAACTAGGCAGGGACTGAGTCAACAGAAATATGGCATGGATGATCAAGACTCTGGACTCAGGACCACCTCACTCAGGTGTGAACTGATCGTGTTAGTAACATATCCTTAACACCAGCATTTTTAATGTTTACATTTATGTTTTGTAGCTTTTCAATTTTTCTCCTGCCTGTTTTCTGAACCCTCTCTGATTTCTTTAAACAGCTTCCTTAAAGTGTGTGAAGCAGTGTGGGATTCCAACAGCAGATGCTCCAATATTGAGGCAATATAAACTTCAATTATTTTCCTCTTTACTTCACTAAATCATATCCCTACTTGTAGTTGCCACAATTGCTACTCAGAAACAACACATACTCAGCTGTCTGCCATGAACATTATTTCTTCTTTTTCGTGGAAATGCTGCATAAAGATCTTACAGACCAGAATTCCCTTCTTCTAAATACGATGTGTATTTTCTTCTAGATGAACGGCCTTTCCTTGTTGGCATTGAAGCATGTATTTGACTGTGCTAGCTCTCTATGTGATGCACACCCTTTTATATCAGTGATGTGCTTTTATCCTTATTTATCACTTCTAAATCTTTCCTTTATATGGAAACTTTATCAGAAGTGATGTGACTAGATTCTTTTTACAGGTTGTTAATAAAAATATGACAATGTGGGAGAAAGTTCCAGTGAGATCCTACTAGAAAGACACCTGCGCAGTGATAGTTTCCCACTTACAAGTAGACTTCAAGAGCCACCAGCTGATGATTAACTTACATAATATACAAACCAGCTATATAGTTCTAGATCCCAAATTCAAATCTTAACAAAGCACATCAGATGCTTCGTAGATCTTATTACATCAACAATATTGCCTTTACCAAGCAAACTTTTATTTTCATCAGATAGTTTGATAAAATCTTTCTGCCATTAATGCAGTTGATCAACGTTCTGAAATTCTCTTGTTTAATTCTTCAAAACAAGAGTTTCACACTGTTACTGCTTGATATAAGCAGGACTGTAGCTTGTAGTATTTTTGTGTATGACTTTTTGTCATAGTAATGTCAAGCTTTATTGGCACTAATTGAAGTCTAAGCTAGGAATTATTGAGATCTTCTTGAATCGGGCTGAGAAGAAGCTTGTGTATGGTCTGATTTCTTGTTAAAATACTTTTTAATAACCTGACATGGAGAGGACTTTGAAGTTTGTATGGCTCTGCCAATAAGCAAAAGTAGTGTATCTTTTAAATACAATTGCTTCATTCATTATCCTTTTCTGAGATTTTCTAGTGACTTGAAAATTGAGCTCATAAAGTTGAAAGGCCCCTCACTACAAGTAAGACATTGAGGTGCTGAAGTGTGTTCACAGAAGAGCAACAAAGCTGGTGAAGGGTCTGGAGCACAAATCTTACGAGGAATGGCTGAGGGAACTGGGGTTGTTTAGCCTGGAGAAAAGGAGGCTCAGGGGGGACCTTATCGCTCTCTACAACTGCCTGGAAGAAGGTTGTAGGCAGGTGAGTGTTGGGCTCTTTTCCCAAGTAACAAATGATAGGATGAGAGGAAATGACCTCAAGTTGCACAGGGGAGGTCCAGATCGGATATCAGGAAAAAATTTCTTCACTGAAAGAGTTGGCAGGCTTTGGCACAGGCTGCACAGGGAAGCTGTTGAGTCACTGTCCCCGGAGGCATTTAAAAGACCTGTCGATGCGGTGCTTAGGGACATGGTTTAGTGGTGGACATGGTGGGCTTGGTAGTCCTGGGCTGACAGTTGGACGCTATGATCTTAAACGTCCTTTCCAACCTAAATGATTCTATGATTCTAAGTCCTGCATTGTTTGTTTAGAAACCATGGGTAATATTCAGTTTCTATACGTTTAATTGTGCATCTCTGTGCTAAGCAAATCAAACTACAACAACTTTGTTTACATTGAGTAATAGCCTGATAATAAGTTAACGAAAAGCAGAATGGAGAAAAGTGTGAGGAAATATTAATGATAGCTATGTATTTGCATGTACAGAATATTTATGTAATGCAGAAATACTTGCAGTAATGCATATCACTTGAATGCAAATGACTTACCATATGAATCTGTAATGTAAGCATATACATATGGAGAGAGCGTGTGCGTATGTATGAGCAAAAGCAAGTAGGAGAGCAGGTGGTGTAAGCCAAAGTAGAAGGCAAAGCAAAGTGAGGTCCTCGGCCAGGATGGGGGTGCTGGGACAGTCTTTACAGGGAAGACCATGTCTCTGGGAAATGCCGGTCTCTGGCACAGAGGAGTAGGGTGTGTGGTATCTTGGATTCAGACTTCTGGAGCTTACAAAACTTCATGGTCTTCCAGGACAGAGCTACCGTAAACAGCATGTACACGATGCCTTTTTTCGCTAGGGAGCTGTAAAGGTGGTAGCTCCCATATGAGGGTCTCAGGCCAGGCAGGGGAAAGGTAAGTGATGGGAAGACATCTCTGATCATCCATCCTCATCTTCTGAATCCTTCGCTGTGAATGCTTGACCTGAGCAGCTGGGAAACATTGAGCATCCAGTTTTGATCTGAAGATACTAAGAGCTGGTATTACTTGAAAGATAGCTATATTTTTTGTTTTGTATATAGTTTCTTGCTCAGTTGAATTTGTCCAACTTCCACTTGCAGTCACAGCTTCTTGTTCAGTCTGTCTACACTATATTGAAGAGCTCTTTAGTGTCTGGTTTTCTCCCTGTAATCAAATTTGTCGCCTCAAAGTATTGTATCCAGAACAAAATCCATCAATAGAGGTAGGAAATGATCAACACCTTTGTCAGCACTCTCATCAGAGAACAAAAGATAAAATGAACATGTAGATTCAAATAATAAAATCTGTTGAGCGTGTGCAGTTCTGCACTGAGATGAGGGCCAGTGTCCTCTTGGAAAGCCTGAAGCAACATTATCATGCTGAAAATTACTGGTACTGAAACAAAGTGCTTCGCTTTCAAGAACCAGGCAACCCGTAACTCTTACATGCACAGAAGTGCCATATATATGTGTATAAATATATATATTGTGTAAAGTAATTCAGCTGTATATCATATGGCTGGTATAATTTTAATTGCATGGCAAAACATGAGAGTATTTCTAGAAGCAAAAGATAGTTGGGAACACCTGCCTCCTTATGTTCAGTGTATACATTTGTTGACTTTCAATATGAACTGCTTATTGAGGAATTGTAGCTAACAAGTCCAAAAAGTGACTTTACAATCTGATGAATCTATGGAGTTAATTCACTTTATTTTTCTTTTTTCATAACTCTGTTGTCCTCACAAAAATCATTAAAAAGTACATCCTATAGTTGTTTCAAACCCTTTCCCAAAGGTAGAAAACTCATCCCTGTAGTTTGCCTTGTTCAAACCAGGTTGAACATAGAAATTTAGAGTATACTGTAGAAAATAATCCTGTATGGTCATGAGGAGGAGTAGAGAGTACAGCCAAGCTCTTGCTTTTATAGTTTTCCAATATCACCCTGAGATCACACAGGTCTATGGAACGTCTTTCATAGTGTAAATAAGAAAAGAGGAAAAAAGCAACAAAAATGTAATTTCTCAGATACTTCTTTATAATGAAGTGCTGGCTGTCGCCTATATATACAGAGCACTGGAAACCCCGGACAGCATCCTCAGCCCCGGAGATGGGGCTGGACCCTCAGCCCTCGTCGCCTCGGTAACCAGTGGGGCTTCCTTGCCAACAGAAAGTGGACACAATTCCCACTTTTCCAGGATTCCTGCATCATTCAAATGCCACCACCCTACTCAGCCTCAGACTGACCTGAACATGAATCAGGAACCTTTTGAGGATTATCACTGCACAGCCAGGTGTGCTGGAGGATGAAGGCTTAATCTGACCCAGGACCGGGTGTTACGATTTATGTTCGTTCACAGCTTGGCCAGGGTGACTGGAATATCCACCACCACAAATACACAATAAATACACACATATATATGCACTAATATGTGTGCAACTTCTTCTTACGCTATGTATCATACAAATTGTTAAATGCACTAAAAACATCTAGAATACATAAATGTGCAGTGTTTTAGCCTGTAACAGGCTAAAGATGAGTCGTCGTTTTTTTTTCTCACTGGTTTCAGAACTTTTTACAATCAAATCTTCATCTCCACATATTGTAGACGTGCACTCAATCTGACCACTTTTTATGGAAAAGAAACCCCAGAAACTCCTAAGTCACTTTGGGTCTTTGCTGAACAAAACAAGCTTGTTAAAAATGACAGTCATCCTGCTGAGAAACGCAGAGCAAAAGGCACATGAGGAATGACCAGCAGCTCGCTGCGGGCTGGTCTGAGGCTGAGCTGTGTGTGGCAAATGTCTCTAACATGGAAGGAGGAGCACTCCTTCCCACGGGAGCGAGTCCTGGCACAGAAACCTTCCTGTGCCCCAGAAGGAATTTAGACAGTGGTCGGAGTGTATGCAGCGTTGATTATACCACCCCTTCTTCCCCAGACATCGCACCCCCTCAGCTCCACGGGAAGGGACGGCTACGCTCTGCCTTCTGCCCGATGGAGCTCTATACTCGGGCGCAAGTGTAAAACTTGCCGACATGTTAGGCAGGATCACAGCTGGTCTTGAGAAATGTGTCTCTCAAATGTCAAAACAGCCATGACAGACACAGAGAGAAACCAATGGAGGACAGCAAGCTGCAGCAAGGAAGAACCCGCGTTGCTATCAGAAATGGATGATTATGTATTTCCATTCACCGCTGGATTTACTTCTACTTTTCTTATCAAACCCCCATCCTATTGCTGGTGGCTTTCAAGTCCAGCTACATATAGCCTGAAAAGCAATACCAGGAAGTATAAAATTCTTCCTTTCTATCAATCCCGGGGCGGGTTTCTCCTGGCTGCTTGCAGGGAAGTGCTCGTTCTCCCTGTAGTACAGCTCCTTTGGCGGTAGAGGGCACTTAGAATATGGACAAAACATATAGAAATGCCTTCTGAAACTTCCCTCTGAAAGCTTTTGTTTAGCTGTGTGAAAGCTTCAATGCTGTCAAATGTTTTCTAGTTTAAAATATGGAGATTTTTAACAGTGTTTGACTTTGTAGATTATTTAGTATCTCTGCTTTAAACAAAGTTAAAAAGTTAATTTTGCTTTCTGTTCGAGGCGGATTTTAGCATTGTAAATAGTCTATTTAGGTTTATGTTTTTTGTCTGGTATGCTATCAGCAAAGCAACAATATTTTATTTTGCTGACACTTGGAGTAAAGGAAATAATTTTTCCTTAGAAAGCAGTGAAAATAATGTAAATAATATTTTAGGTTATTCTGGGGCCAAGTGAACCCATTCCAAAATAGGGAACCTCAATTATACAAGTGGTACAGAAGAAAGGTACTGCAATGAAAACCTAACAAGGGGAAAAATGTGCCCCATTACTACATTTTGATTCTTCTAAGACAAATATGAAGCTTTCACGAGAGCTCATAGGACTGGTTCTTCAGGCTGCTAAGCTCATTTATCTCCCCTGAGGTGTCTGGAAAGATTTGGATCTTCAGGGGACATAAGGATGTCATCGATAGTTGAATATAAATGTTACAGCTCTGTTCATAGTCAAATTATACATTTCAATTACTCCCATTAATAAATTTTACTGTTGAAGTGAGTGGACTGTACTTCACACCTGCACAAACTTCAGCAATAATCCTATAAATGTAACTTAAAGTGAATTTCCCTTAGAAGTCAGTGACATTCACTTATTTGAGGTGCTTCTTTCAGGATCAGGCATGCATGGCATATTTTCTGCCACTTATGGCAGTTGTAACAGTAATTGATAAGAAAATCATGTTATATCTCATACTTTTATATGAGAAAACATCAGGAGCATATACTGCAAAACAGGACAAAATAGGCAGAAAAATTTTCCTCCTGTAGCTATTTGAGGGTGTTGAATCAGGTCCATAAGTGGAATAAACTGATGTAGCTCCAGTGACTGAAATGAAACTCTGCGGATTTAGAGCAACCGAGGAACTGGTAAATTGTCTGTCAAAACACAGGAGTCAAACAGTGTGGGTGGGTTCTGGTTATATTAAATTACTGTCAGCGTTCACAGAGCTTTGAGAACAGGACAAGGAGAGGACCTTCTTTTCTAAACCTTCTTTCATATATAGTAACACAACATTGAAGTGGCTCATTATTTTTGTTTGGCCTAATTTGTGGTATCACTTGCAAGACTTCTACAACTAGTATGAAACCAACAGATTAATACTTTTGCAAGCATAAACTGGTGTAGATGCACTCATTTACATTGAACAATTACATCAACAGAGATCTTGATTTAGCAGGGCCAGACATATAGCCATCAGATAACTTTTCTCACTCAGCTCATTAAATTCTTCTGATGAAGCATCCTTAGTGAGTTTCAGTAGGTATGGTGTCTCTCCTTACCAAAATTCCATCTTTCCTGTCCTGTGGCTGATCTGCCAATAATAGGCTTTTGCAGAGACAGTGGTTAGCAGATCTTCATCAGTTCAGCCACAGCACAGATAAAATTAATGTATCCATCCTATCAGAGGATATTACCAATATCATTTACGTGGAGGCAGGATTTGTGCACTCCTACTGATGTAGCTATCAAGAAAACAGACTAAGTCAAGTCTGGTTGATCACCAGCAGAAGAATCAGTGAAGAAGACTAAAGCCTTGGCTGCTCCTTGTCCTATTTGAGTGAGATGGGTAAGAGGTGGTGGAAAGTCTGCTGCACCTGTTCTTGCAAAAGCTGCCGCTGTAACCTGTTTGCACACAGTGTCTGCAGTTGCTGCCCACAGTGCTCTTGTACCTCATGTAATGGGTGCCTCTTCCTGCTTGCACATCGTTTCTACCAAAAAGGTAGCACCAGTTTTCTTCTGATTTCTGTACACCCTGTGAAACAAAGGCACCGTATGAAGCAGAAGTAATTGCTATGCA
Source organism: Falco cherrug (assembly GCF_023634085.1). NCBI lineage: Eukaryota > Metazoa > Chordata > Aves > Falconiformes > Falconidae > Falco > Falco cherrug. The sequence continues at coordinate 23,900,749 of NC_073704.1, read as the reverse complement.
TGCAGCAAAAACCAAGCACTTATTTTTATCTCCATTTCCAAAGGCTGAAGGAACACGTTAATTAACTAAGAACTTTCCATTTGAAAACTAGAACACTAGGAGAAAGCAACCACTGGAAAGTAAGAACTCAGCTTTTGTCAGCCAGCTATCAAACCAGTACAGTGGTTCTCAAAGATTCCCCCCGATGCTTATTCCTACTCCCTTTTGCTCAAAGTCTGAATGCTGCTTATCACATCGTTAAGATTCGACATAAAAACATGTCTCAGCAATTGGAATTTACCCTTTGAACTTAGTCCCCTCGCTTTGTCCCCCTGCTGTGATGCACAAGCTTTGTCTTCACCAAACATCACCGTTACACTGGTGAAAACTGCTTTTTGCACAAGTTCAAAAACTCAGCAGACAGCAGGGATGAAAGTATATATAGATATAAAAATATATATGTAATTGTTGTGTTGTCTCCTTACTGCACCCAGAGAAACATCAGGATTTTCTGGGTTTTGCCATTTTACATGCAAATACTTTTGTGCAATGGTGCACCCAGTGAAAACAGACCTAGGAGTGGTGAATTATTCAGTATGCTGAAATACTTCTTTTCATTTAAACACTTTCTTGCACTGTGCATGGGCATGCACATGCCCGTGTAGGGCTAGGAATAGGTATCGCCCTGCTCCTGGTCTCTAAACTTCTACGTGGGGTCACTGTGGCGGAACAACACATCTGCTTATGCCGGTTATTTGATGACATATGGTAATGGCTGCAGTGTTAGACCTGAATGTGACACACCACAGCAAGTTAAGCAAAATAAACCTGCTAGCCTTTCTCCCTACCTCTATGGAAAAAAAAAATAATAAAAAAAATATGTGTTTTTCTTTTGTATGGTGAAGAGCCATTATTAGCTGTGGAAAAAAAAGATACAGTTGAGTGTTTCAAGTGCTTGGTTTCTGTGTATCTGTGTGTATGAGTATAAAAACTAACCAGGCAGGTGGATCTGCATTGGTAAATAGGGCATTTCATACACACAAAAACACATATGCATCCACACATGTTCAACAACATTAAACCAGCTTTTAGGTAAAAATAATACCCTCAGACGAGAAGCTGAGCCCAGTGTTAATCTATCAGGCATGCAAGTATGGTCTGTGGTGCAATCTGAGGATAGCTCTGCTGCACAATTATGAGATTATATCCTCTTTAGAGGGTATAATTATGCCTCCTCTATATATCTTATTTAGCAGGCATAATGCCTCTCCCCTGAAAGTAAAAAAACTAGTACATAGAGATAGAGTGATTTTTTGCTTCCAGCACACAAAAGGCTGTAGACATCCAGAGAGCTTTTGTATGCAGGATCTTTGGGCTGCAAAGAACAGGGCTGGACTCCTGATACATACTTTAAAAAAAAAAAAAAAAGAAAAAAAAAGCTACAACCTTTGTGGCTTTTGGCGAGAAGAAGCTACGTCTTGTAAGAGTTCCTCCAGATTCATTCTCACAGATGTCTTAGTAATGACTGTTTGACAGCTTAAATTAAACATGCCAGTCAGTAGCATCGGGATTTTTCCTAGCCATAACAAAATTAAGGACATCTTTTTAAGCAAACTCTACTTTGCATTTAGCACCATTAGCTATCAGTATAAATGGGTACAGGTGTTACAGACTCAGGGGGTACAGAAGAGGTGGTAATAAGGCAGTGGCATGTTTTACCCAGAAGGTGATCGATAATTTCATTTTTTCTTTCCTGTTTCGTTGCACTGTTTAATCTTTCCAAGCTCAGATCAAACGATTGCTCATTTTAGATGATAAAGCTTATTGCTACTGTCTGGTATGTGTGATGACCGCTTAATAACATGCACCATCATAAGGCAGTAGCTCTTTTTAGTTTGTTTTCAAAGGTGGTAAGGAGTCTCATCGCTATACTGTTTTTCATAGAGCTGAGGTTGCTACAAACCTGAAGATAAATCTGCAAATCTATGTGACCATTCTTTATCATTGTCACTAGCTTAGTGGTGGTCTGCCATTTTTCTTGAAAGCCGGGCACCAACTGCTGGCCAGAAGTATTTTTCACTGAATTCTTTGTACTTTAAATAAACTACTGCTTCAAGAACTGCCAAGTGTTCCTCATTCATCTTCAGGACACAGAGCTTCGTGTATATCTTTGCAAGCCTTGACTCTGTGAAATGTTTGTCTCATCTCTCTGCCATGTATAGCAGTCTTTCAACTCACTTCAGGTTTATTGATGGCCTTGACTAAATTAATGCAGATGTAATTTTTTTAAAAAGGTTTACACTATGACTAATCATATGCAAAATAAATCCTCGTTTAGAGAAAGTTATCATATATTCTCCTCCTCTTGTTCCAAACAGTCTTTCTGGATTCGTACAGTAAATGTTGCTGAAAGTGTAGGGAAGGGGAGACTGTTGTTTCCTTTGGTATTTCTCATCTTAAAGTGGTAGAAGAATATGCATCTGCTTTTCCCTGTGGAGGGGGAGATAATATGATAACCTTCTGATTATATACATAAGCGGGAACTGATCAGCTTCTCTTGTGGTTCGTTTTTAAGGGCAAGTTCCAGTTGGATTGTGCTAATGCACATATTCATGAATCTCTCCAAACAGGATTCACTGCTCTCCAGGGAACTGTTGAAGTATGCATCATTGTTTCAATGAAGTATCTTCATTATAAAACATAGGGACTATAAAAGGTGAATACCATTTGCCTCGGCCTAATATAATCTCTAGTTTGACTTTCTCCCACTATAGTGATTTTTTTTTAACAAAATCAGTGAGAATAAAATGAGACAATTTCAAATGAAATATTACATGAAATTAGGTACATGTGCCTTGATGAACAGAGTATTTTCTTTTCCATTGTTTTATTGAAACAGGAGAAAATTAATATCAGCAGAATAAAAAAGATCTTTAGGATTGCGTAGCTGATTCAAAGCAGCTCAGAGGGGATTTTTGGTCTCTAGGAGTAGATAGTTTCCTACTTCAGTGCCTTAAAACAGGTGGGTATAATGTTGAGTAAAGTAAACATTTAAGATTTGAGAAAGGCAGATGCTGGGATCTTTACCAAAATCAATCACAAAAGGGATTTTGCTTATTGCAAAGAATGGGGTTACAGAAATGTCTCTACAGGCTTTAAATTATGAGTCAAGTTTTATGGTTTTTTACTCTATAATTATTTTAAAGGGTCATGCATATTACAGATAGCGGTTAACATTGCATTTAAATATAGTGAGGGAAAAAAGAATGCTGCAGTATTATCTGAAGAGACTTCTTAAGGCAGGGAGCATTATGGTGAAGAAACACAATCACTTTCCTGTAAACAAATATATAAATATGTTATATATTTATTTACTGTTTACATATAAAAATAAATAAATGTGGGATTTTTTGGAGTACAATGAATCACTCAGAATTTTTTATGTAGCTTGTAGCACTCTAGGCATTGTATAAACAAGGAGATAGGCATGATCCTTGTTCAGGGAGCTTGTGATCTGAGAGGGGTATAGACAACTCTGTTCAGATAGATATAATATAGTATGTAGGTTGAAGGTCCAGTGTTAAAAGTATTAAAATAATATTGGACTGTTTTATTGTTTTGCTTTATATTCTAGAAAAAATAACATGGCATTCAAGGTAAAATACTGGAGAATATATCTAGCTCTGGATGGCCTTGTGACTTCAGATAGCTTTGTGTTACATTAGAAAATGTTTTATATTTTAGTTTGTTTTCACAGTGTAAAATTCATGCCTGTGTATAAGAGCAAAACATGGCCTATGGCCCACTTAAATTCCACTCAAGGTGTATTTGGAAAGCTTAAGTGGGGTTTATATAGTGAATAGGACTTTTCCCGGCACTTTGATCCATGATGGATTTCTCTTGTTGTAGCAGTGGTGACACAAGTCATGTGTTCTACAATGACACCAGATTTATGAAAACCTGTCATGGTCAAAACCAGTCACATGCACACACATAAAAAAAAATAAAATCTGGTGCTACATCATCAGCAGTGTTAGAATTACACATATTTCACAGTTTGGTTCAACGTCACCGGGTCTCTGACAACAGATAGCTGGCATTCATAGTATGACTGGGAGTTTCCAGCCATCCCCCTCCTCCTCCTCCAAATTCTGTTTAATTGAGTATGTTGACAACCAGGCCTTGAAATATGCTTTGCTGTCATTGACTTCTTTCTAAAAGGCAAAACATCAATGTGAGTTTCTATACCACTTTGTTTTGTGATTAGTATCTTTGGTGGCAAACCGGTGCCTGCAGAATGTACCCATGTTAGCGTGAATCATTCATGAATATACTGCATTTATGTATACAACCATATATAATCATTTATATATAGTTTATATAACATGCTGTAACATACACAAATATTTTTATATTCTGTATATTATTGGTATACTATAGAAAAAACACCTAAATTTAATAAATTTTATATTATCTTAAACATAATATATTGTATAATTATAGTATGTAGTAATGTATATGTTTTGATCAACATATATGTTTGATCAATCAAACATTTGATTTTTTTTGTTTCCAAGACCAACTGTATGTTTTCTAGAGGTATTTCAAATTGACCATTTAAATTTTAAGTTGCTTTCTTTCTCCTAGGAGAAGAAGTCAGATGGTATTTATTTCTCTTTCACACAACTCACACGTGAAGAAGCCTCTGCGGTTTTGCATGGCACAAGAAACGAAATGGCTTTTTAGAAAGTATTGCACCTGAGCATGTACCCACTCATGCCATACTTAGAGCATCACGTCAGTATAAAGCTTAATGATGAGGTCATATGTAGCATGTGACACTGCTTTGGGAAAGGTGTGCTCAGAACTTTCTCTTCTGTAATTTTAATTGGGTTGGGTAGTATTCTGTGATTTTTAGGAATTTATTTCCATATACTTCTTAGTACTCTGTCCTATCCCATCCTCAATATCTGGAGTAGGTCCATAGGTGTAAGTATTTAATTTTTTTTTGCATGTTGACTCCTAAGTAAAGTTTCATGTATGACAGAAGAGTCAAATCATAATAATCAAAATATAGCACTGTCCTAGCACTATTGTTATAGATAGTTGATGTATAGTGAGGCAGCTGCATATCAGTGCTTCAGCTCCATTGCTACAGGACAGAGAAGTCCAGTTCCTCTGCATTTTTTGGGAAAGAATCCAACCTATTTGGATCAAAAGACAGGTAGAAAACTACCTCTAGAGACAAAAAAGGGAGGAGTTACAAAGGCAGCTGATTCATCTGCCCCAGAAAATGGCTCGTTATGGAAAGGTATTTGCAGGAGCTGTAAGGGTAGAAATTAAATGACTAAAGTTACTCAGAGTAGTTAGGGAAATCCAAGGATAAGCTTTAGTGAATGCCATAAATGTTTATGTTATTTGCCCCTATGCCTGTAACATAACTGCTTAATGTTGTTTTTTACTTTTTTTTCTGATATGTTGTATTCCTCATGTTCAGTAAAAAATAACTTACAAATAAGTAAAGGCTTTCGTTACCAAAGGAATGACAGAACAACATAATTATCATGTCAGACAACACAGCATTTTGTTCTAACCTGGTAAATAATTTATGTCATCATTGTACATTTTTTAATAAAAACCTACTATTTTTAAATGCACATTAGTGTCACGAAGACATCAGAGTAGCTTGCAAGATACTTTTTACATAATGATATGATGGTCACCATGGTATTCACATACCTTCAGACATAGGTAGAACCCAAACGCTCTCAGTTGGCTTTGCTGGTTGAAATCCCAGTTCCATTAAAAGCAGTCCTCCCTTTGACTTCAGTAAGGTGTGTCTTTCACCCAGTGTTTTCAGGTTGGGCCATGGGACATTGATAAATTAAGGCATCAAAAACTGAATTCTGGTCAATCATGGTTTTAGTACAGATCTGATGGTCTGAGAGATAAAGTAAATCAGTGTAGATCAAACCTGTTTTGAAGGGATCTTAAAGGTCAAGTTGATGGTTAAGTCATCGTGATTGCTTAACTCTTCAACTCTGTGTAGAAACTTGCTGATTATACTGCTGGGTTTGAAGAGGTGAGTAGGACTGGACTGAGCCCACCAGATTAGTCACAGAGGTGATCCTCTGGGCTCAGATATAAACTTACACAGAATCTGAACTGTATGGAAGGGTCCTCATATCTCAGTCTTAAACCCAGTCTTCCATCTGTTAGCAAGCTTTATTGGAAAATCACAGATAGAATCAACTGTGGTGATATAATAAATGTATTTGCAACATCAAGTACAAAAACTTCCCCTTACAACTTGTTCAGCTCATTACCATGAGATTCCAGTAACATTCCACATTGTAAGACAAAAATCAGGTCTTGTTCAAAAGTGGTCTTTAGGAAATCAACATATAAAAATTAAAATCAAAGGGAAAAAACTTTGTTGCTTTTTTCTAAATTCTTCATATTCTGAGGGGCAAAGGAAGCAGGGTCCAACCCATGCCTGCAGTCTTATGCAAGTGGGACAGAAGGTCTCCAGTGTTAGAGGAGTGTAGGGATGTGATGGAGAGGAAGCTGTACAGACACAGGGAAGAAATATGTACTATTGCTTGTTCTCTGTAAACATAAGAGCATTTGGCATACAGAATTTTCATCTGTCTCAATAACAAAAAATACATCCTAGGTCACAAACATATTTTTTTCTTCCTTTAGGAGGACACATGAAGAAAGAACAGACAAGAGGAAATTACACTTGAAGTTGAACAGCTTTCAGAGAAGCAACATCTTTTTTCTTACAGCAGTCCTGATACATTCATATGCTAAAAGAAACTGAGTGGAGTATTATTTTGGATTATCCATCTTCACATAGCAGAAATAACAGGGACTACCGCTATGGAGGTAAAAAAAAAAGAAAAAAGAAAGAAAAGAAAAGAAAAAGAAAGGGAGAGAAGAGACATTTAGAAGAAAAAAAAAATACAAACAACAAAACCAAAACCAAAAAAACCCCACCACCCCAAACATTTTAAATAAGAGTTTATTTTTCCTTTATATATATTCTCTATTTCTCCCCATACTCTAGAAGGCCAAAGCAAGTCACAGCTGTAGGGCTTTTTCATAAGTCATTCTTCACACAAAATAATGACACATATTGGTTATTTATCAAACTCCTACTTACTTTTTCTCTCTTTCTTAGTACAGACAGGATACAATACATTAGATACAAACATGCATATAAAAGACAATTTAAGATAGACACAGGCAAAGCTACACTACATGTTCTTGCAAAGAAAGAGAGAAAAGAAACATGCTAATATAGCAATGTAATCAAGAATAACTAATATGTGCACAGATAAATAGAAATGCTCTGAAATTTTTCATAGTACAGGAGGGTGAAGTAACCATTTATGCAACTTTCTGTTCCAGCAGAAATCAAGTAAAACCTTTCCAGATAGAGCTGGGTATTGTACTTTGCCACTTGCACATCATCTATTTGTGCTGTTAGGTCAAATAATGAGGCATAAGCTCCTATTGGCTCTCTTTTTTCTAGGCAAGCAGATCATTCTTTTTACCTTGTCCTATTAAAAGCTGCATTAATAACAAATAAATCAGAGATATCAAAAATAAATACAGTTTGTTGATTGAAAGCTCCATCTGGTTTATTTGGCATCAGCTCCATTTGATGATTATGACACAACCCTCAGTAACATCAGTCATGTGTCTTCTTTAAACTCCCTGGAAAAGAAAGCAGTGTCTATGTATTATATATGCAGCCATATCATGCCTGTTATTTTTCCATATGAGTAAATCCATTCCAATAACAAGTTGGACTGTGATAACTACAAAGTCAAAAAGAACGTCGAATAAGGAGTTCATTGGACACTCTTTGCAGGTACCAGCTCACATGGATAGATCTCTTGAAGCTCTGCATTGTCTTTTCAGGTTTTCAGAAGCATCATTTAATCTGCAGAAATGGCTGAGAATCAGTCAAGAAACCCTGTTTTAGAGTGTCCTTTTAATTGCAGTGACTCACCTAGACTGTGGAAGTCCAGAGCATTAAGAAAATAATAGGGGGTAAATAATAAACAATATTTTTAGAAAGCACAGGCAAAGTTAATTTTTAAGTTTTGTTGTCATTACAGAAAATTTACATATGAAGAGGAAAGCTTCTTTCTTCTCTTTTATTTTTAATTCTGTTTATCCCAGCTGCTATCTTCATCCTGTAAAAAGGAAATTTCATTAGGTTGTAGGTCAGGTTCATTTACCTGCACGTAAACATATGAAAGAAAAGGAGACTTTGGCAGACTTTTACCTTCCTCCACTGCTATATACTTTTCTAGCAGGGGGTGGAGGGGGGAAAGAAAAAAAAAGAAAGTGAGAGCAAGTTAGCAGGCAAGTCTTTATCCAGTGGAAAAGCGATGGATGAGAAGCTCTGCTCATCCTCATGCTTCCAGTCCCCACATAGCAGAGCATTCCCTGCAGCCTCAGCTGGAGAATCTGCTTTCTGCTCTGCGTTACCACATTTCAAAGAGATGCAGCTTTCAGGTCTGCAAAGCATATTGAGGATGAAAATAGTCAGGAAAATGTTTCCCATACCGATATAGGTCATTATTCTAGTGACTCCCTGAGCCACTTCAAAAAACACACTGGACTCCTGTATATTTCTGTCCCACTATATCATCATGAATAACCGTAAGTAAGAACTAAGCAGTGACATTAACACAAAAGGAGAGGAATCCTACACTGCTGACTGAACTTTTCAGAAACAGGCTAGACATGGATTTTGTTATTCAACCAAATCACAACTACTACCTCAGTGAGCTTGGCAAGTATTTCAAAACAGGGAGTCCAAGGTAAACTGTTGCTTGTCTCCACTTGCCCTTGCTCTCTGCCTTTGCTTTCTCCTGGAATCCTTGTGAGAAGGAGGAATTTTGTCTGCATTAGACAGAAGCTGCACAAAATAGGGAGAACTTAGCCTTCACTGCAGGGAGTGTGACACACTGCAGAATAAGCATGGCCAGTACAGAAATTCAGCTTTCGTAGAATCCCTTGTAGTCTGAATCTGAATGTAAAGCCACTTCCCACAGGATAAAGCCGAAGAAAAGAGAAACGGCTGACAGAGGGATTGTATGCTTGCTTCAGTGCAGTTCCCACTGCAAGTTCTCATATGCAGACCACTCTCTCATACGCACCCTTTGACAGGAGCTTGGCATTTCAACGGAAGGTTTCATAATTAAAAAAACCCTGTGCTGAAATTTGAAAGCTTTGCATACTTGGTTTCATTTCATTAACAGGCTGGATATTAACAGGGTTATGAAGCTCTTTGTTATGGATGGAAGGCTGGGAAGTATAAAACTGTCTTTAAAATCTGTTTTCCAGTCTAAATTATTTTAGACTGGATGTGCATCCTGAACATTTTTCTGGATTCTTGCTTTCTGTTCTAAAGCTAAATTATCAGAAGCTAAACCTCATCACATTAAAGCTGAGAAACCAAAACAACCAGTGCTAGGTGTGTTTTAGTGTTACCTTGGGCTCCTCTTCGGTCTGGTTAGAGGAGTGGATGAAGGTCCAAACCAGCTCTTGCCTCATTCATGCTAGTTGGCCCATCTCTAATCATAATGCAACAAACTACCACGGCAGCTCCCACAACCGAGCTATCAACATGACCTTGTCATTTCAATTTTTCACACATATTCTTTGCTTCCCCCCCTCCCTGTGCCTGTGTACCATATCGCGCTAAAATCTCATCTCTCCAGCCTACTGCCATAGGCTACTAATCTGTAATACAGCTCACTCTGGGAAATGTCAAGCAGGATGAAAAAGGTAAAACTCACAGAAGAAAAACTTCAGTTGGCCATCACCTGTCTCATGACGCTCTCTCTCACTTGCTCTTCACTTTGCACCATGCTGCAGCCCGGCCCGGAGGCAGCAGGGTGGCTTTGCCCCTTACCTGAGTGACCCACTGAGGGGAGAATTCAACGTACTGCAGTCAGGAAAGCTCCCTCTTTTCCTGTCATGAAAAACAAAAGCAGTTCACAGGTTTATTCTTCTAAAATCCCCTAATCCTCATTTTCTCTTCCTTGTTCCCAATCGCTTCCATTGCCTGACAATACCAAAGCCCCACAGATTTCCCCATCTACTTCACTACCACAGCAATGCTCATTGCAAGCAGGGACAAACATTTAATGCAAATACTTCAGCAAATTATTTCGGATCACTCTATTCTCAGGTAACAAAAAAAATCACTAAGAATATGTGTAGTAAGTTCGAACAAATAGTGAATTAATGGAACTAATTATTTGCTCACAAGTATTTTACATGCAGGAAATAAACAAGAAACTAAATTTATCTGAAAAATAATTTTGAATTACTTGCTCAGCTGCAGCTATATGTACTCCAAGTCAGTGGTTAAAGCAATCTATCAAGCTTCCAGCTCTGCCTGATCCAGCTTCTCCATACAAAACCTACCAGAAAAGTGATGACATTTGTAGTAAATATTTTTTTCTAAAGCTCACACTGTGATTCATTATAGAGAACTGGGGGTCTGGCTTATGCCCAGAGCCTCCAGTTTTCTGACCCATCTGATTTCAATGGTAGTCAGGTATTTAAGAATGATAACTCTATACAGAGTATGTTTTGTACACAGAATAAACTTTTTCAGTGACTTTCTATGTCAGGGAAGGGGACTTCTGTTTTACTGCTGTCCATTATTCTGAAAGGCCAGAAATCTTCATCTCCTGTGGGTGTAAGAAAACACAGCTTGCCGAAGCATCAGATCAGACGTGGGTTTTCATCTCTGTCCATTTTCTCTCACATGAAAGACTTCTGCAGCAAGCAAAGCATGCTTTTGTTGACCAGCAAAGATCAAAAAGGCAGCTTATTTTTGTCCTTCAGCCACTAGACTGATACTCTCAGTTCTGTTAACATTCTGCCCCCATTTGAACTGGACACTTTGGAAGTATCAATAATGCAAGTTGGAGGGCTGCACGATCACTCATCCTGTTTTGCCTCTTCTTCTAAAAAATTAAATCAAGTTGAAATCAAAGGAGACACAATCTCAGCCATATAGGCAGAAAATCTCCTGTAGCTTTGCAGCAATTCTTAGTGAAATATTTGAAAATATTTATGTTGGCAGCAGTGACTGATCCGCATTGAGAGCACAGAGTTAACAAAATACTTCCACCCCTTGGAGACATAAACAAAGTGTTGGAAGCCACTCATCATGCCATCCACCTTCTCCCCGCTTCCTTGACAGGCACATCTCCTGAAACAGAATGTTGTTTTACAGGAACATCAGAAAGTGCAAAAGTAACTAATAAAACAGTGACAATCCCACTGTGACCACAAGGACTAGGACCAGTAAACGGTTCACCCCTATTATTTATGAGTGAAGAGAATATATGTAGCTATCAGAGCCCTTTCTTAACATTGCAGATTGGGTCAAGAATAGATTCTGTAGGAGAGCTCAGGCTGTTTCTCTGTCTCAGACTATTTCCATGATGAATGTTCTTAGAGGATTCAGATGATTCAGTGGATCAAGAACAGAAATGTCAGCTGTGACCGGCTGTGTCAAAAATTGTTGTTCTCTACTGCAGCTCACTGCTGTACACTCAGAGTTCAACTACAGCACTCCCGGTAGCTTTGTAATTGGCAGAAGAATTATCCTCAATGTATCTGTTGTTGAGTGTTTCCCTGCTTAAAATACATGTGTACAAATACTCGCAGGTGAGATGCACATACACGTAGAAGGATTCTGTTGAAAACATGGTAAGAAGCAGTAAGTATTCAGCCACAGCTGAGTTCTCTCTAATTTGCTCCAAAACAGAGAAGAGTAACAGCATCTTCCCATGCTGAAATACATTTGATTACAGGATTTCTAAGCTGGTAAGCAGCCACGCTGCACAACTGCCACACTGACTCGTAGCCGCTGCCCTGCCTACCTTGTGTTGTGGTTTAAATCCAGCCAGCAACTAAGCACCATGTAGCCGAAACCAGCACACCTTGACATCTCAAGCAGCTGTCTGTAATGAGGGAAGCTTTATTCCACCGCACACCTGCACTGGTCCCCAAGGTCCTGTCAACTGGTGGGTCAGCATGGCTCTGGGGACCTGTTTCCCCTGCATACATCCTAACAGAGCTAAGACCACAGTCCCTGGTTCTTCCAAAGACAGGCTGCAACTGCATCTGGTTGTTGAATGCAAAACGCAGGAGGATGAGGAGGTCTCTTGTACACCTCATTCCTCTCTCTTGCAAAGACTGACAATAGTTGAAATTTCAGAAGCTTCATTGGTCCAGTTGTGCAGTTGTAATTGTTGGTCACTGTGGAGAAAAGATACAAGGGATTTGCAAGATACTTGAACAAAACTTTTACCTGATTTCAATTAAAACCATGAAATGGGAACTTTTAAAGCCTGAAATTTAACTCAATTGCCAGTTTTTATAGACCCTTTAAAGAATGAGTTTTCTTACTGGTGTGTTTTGGTAGTTGTTTTTTTTCTTACGTCTGTTTCTTTCTTGCAGTAAGAATGGATCTAATCATGCTGAGCCATTTGGTGATATTTTTATCCCAATAATAAAACTGTACCTCACTGTTTTACAGTTTTCAAGTGATGCTCACAGGCATTTCAGTATCTTCTTATCATTTGCAGTTAGTTTCAGATCTCCCTCTTTGGCTGGAACATGCGCAGTCTTTCTCTCCAAACATTTTTTGTATATTCAATGGCACTGCATGCCTCCATTTGTTTGCTTTCTTTTCTAAAGCAGTGGATAGTTCTCCATAGTGAAGATTTTATAGACAAGCAAAGTAAAACAAACCTCTTTTCTCCTTGCCTCTCTTCAGTGTAACGAGTGAATAGCCCAGATGTACGTTAAGTATTTGAAGGAATAATATAATTTAACCAATGTACACTGCTCAGTGACCTAAATCACCTACTTTCATAGACAGTTGACATTATTTACATTCAGGCTTTTTTGCAGAGAGGCATTCTGAATGACCCTTCAGAATGAATATGCGCAATAGGAACACTCTACCCGCTGTATCTGCACCTACCACTTATGGCATGCCTCTGGTTACCCTGTGTTTTTCAACCAGGTGTCTACAGCTCCAAAGAAAAAAGATGTCCTTTTTTTTTTTTTTTTTTGTCAGTGAAATCACTGAATTTAAGACCATGCTCTGTACACAAACGGAACTTGATTCTTTTCACTGATGAAACATACCTAGCGTACCCTAAACCTGACTGTCAGCTTCCGTACAGGGAGCCAGCCCTTGACAAGGGTGAAGCCAACACTGGGTAATTTCTAGACAGACTAGAATAAGCCTCCTTTTTGTTGTGATATCTGATGTGGCTGCAGACATAAAACATTCAGAGACTTAGTTGTTATTTTTTCAGGGAAAAATATTTAAAAATGAAGCTATAGTTCAGACAGCTGAGCTGACAACAGCTTACAGAAAGTGAACACAGTAAACAATTGCAGAAGTCTCCAGACACTGCAAGACAAGATGAGCAAATATTTTCTTCCCCTGAAATGCAACTTGTTTTACTAATTTTTGTTTGACTCTTTCCCATTGGCATCAGATAACACAGAGGAAGAAAACCACTGTAAGACACTGGAATGGTGTCAGAATGGCTTAAAATTAGAAATATAATTTTAATATAATGACTTTCAAAGTTATTACTATTTTAAGGGACTTTTCATTGAGCCTTGCAAATTTACAGTTTGTTTGAGTATTGTTAGATTATTGTCTTGCCTATATACAGTTGTGAATATTATTCTGTTATTTGACATACTGTGACACAAAACGTGTATCATCCGAGCATCAGTTTTCCAGTGCATCCTTGCTACAAATCCATTGTATCCAATTGTTGACTGTGGTTCCCTAAACAGTTAAACATGAGGAACTTACCTAATGAAAATCCTTCAACGAACCAAACCAGAGCTAAGATGATAAGAAGCCATGAAATGGAAGGAACTTGCAGGGACTGAGTGCCAGAGCTGTGACCCTGTTGGGATGCCTCCACCTCTGAATGCCATCTCAAATCTGACAACTAAAGCACTAGTCTTAAGCACCAGAAGCACCAGAAAGTGCTGTCTAACCATGGACAACTTAGGACTTGGGAGCTGATGATCTTTAACTATCCATAAGGATACGATAAAGGTTTACAACCAACTCTAGGCATGCAGATCACACGATGGGTCATCTTTAGTTTCTTCTGCATTCCTTTTTGTGATATATTACCTGACAATAGCAGGTGTTGAATGACTTTTTGGTACTGAAAGTATTAACAGCAGGAGTTATTTAGCATTTTATGGGATTCTGAGAAGACAGAACCATTGTTTTTGTGATTACCATAAAAAAAAACCAAACCAAACAAACCAAAAAACAACTGGCAATATATGACATTCTGAGCCTATAATTATACTAGCTTGCATATAGTGTTTCTAGTCCAAATGCAGGTAACATGGAAAATTACAAATCTAATTGACTTACCTGCAGAAACCTCCTGCTGACTCCTGCACAGGGGATGCAAAGCTCCCATGAAGGGAGAGGTTAGAATTGAGGGGTGGGGAGAGAATATTTATGGTCCTTAAATGTACCTTAAGATTTCTCAACCTGATGCTGTCTGTCTTCCTAAGAGATACATCTCCAAAGAAACCTGGGCTTTTAGTTTACAGATCACAGAAGAATGTGACGATACGATAGTATGCATCTCTGTGGGGACCAGCTATCACTAGATGTGGTCTTTGCACAAGTAGAAATGGCTCAGTTTCAGCATGCGGAAAACATGGGAAGCTAATCTGTGTGGTGCACCGGTTCTGCTCTCAAACACAAGAACGCACACAGTTTCTGTATGTGTTCTGTAATGACCTTCAGTATGATGCAGAAACGTAGGGGTGGCTTTTACAAGACATCCAGCAATGCAAGGCTGCTATATATCGGATAAGACCCAAGCCCTTGCTGTGTAACCTCCACAGCCTTAATGATGTTCTTAATGGATATGTGGGCTGAATTTTATAGTTTCAACATGACAGCTGAGGGTTGTGGTGGTTTCTTTTTTTTATTTATTTATTTTTATTAAATAAATAAAGAAAGAATATGCTGGAATGATTCCAGAGACAGCAAATATAGCTTTTTTCGTTTTTACAACACAGGTAGCCTACCATGTTTTCCCTTACAGCATTTCATTAAAGCTGTAAACCAGACTCTGAGTCCCAGATAAACCAGCTTTGTTTCAGAATTGGGGGATGTGTATGTGTGACTACAGAAATCATACATAGCTTACCTTGAACTCCAGTGTCCCATCTGGAAAATGAGGATAATGTTCCTTTGCTGTACAAGTCTTAATGCGCTACATACAAATAGCTTTCAGGACAGGCCCGAGCTGTATTGTCTTTTTTAATAGGCACATTTAAAATTATATATTAACCTGTCTCACTTTACAGTTTCTGGATACCTATAATAAACTGCTGGATGTAATCTGAGAATGAAACTGAAGAGAAAGACTAAAACAGCATTTTAAGATTAGTCTAGTTTATAAATGACCCATGACTCTTCCTGCTTGGCATACACTGTGAAGAAAAGTGCATGTAAAATGTGTTTCCTTCTCACTTTATCAAATCTGTATTATTAAGGGTAAATTATTATCAGATAAAACAAACCAAATGAAAGTGTTGTTAAAATTATCTAATCACAAATCAAAACTATTAACAAATAAAAATAACTCCCTGGATCCTTTTGGAAAACCGGTTCAATTTTTTTTAAAGTTCACTGTGGTATCTATTTGCAGCTGCTCTGGGAATTACATGTTTACTGCCAGAATACAAGCCAGAGCAGAGGATACGGCCACACAAACATTTGAACTATCTTGCAGCAGAGCTTCATCGGCTGTCAGGTTACATCTTAGTTCATTAGTTTCACGTGTTTTAATTTTTTTGGCTTCCACTGTTACAAGTATTTCACATCATTTCATTCTAACAATAGTGTTTCATTTTAACTACTGAGTATATCAATTTCACCACAGTTTTTCTTCATTTTAACAACCTGAGGACTCATATCACACCCAAATGTCTCTTTGTTCTCTCAGCCTGATTTAAAGCGAGTTGCCCTGTGTACTACAGTAGTTTTGAATGTATTAAAAGTTTTTAAAATTGTTAATTATATGAAATATTCTAACAGTTTAAGTTTAAATGATGCAATTAGCCAGTTACAACTGGAACTACCAGGCCTTATTTAAAATAATGAGGTCTGACAGTTATGGAGCCTGAATTATTCATTGATAACTAGCTTTTCCTCTTTTGCAAACCATGGTTAACATTAATAACAGAGGTGTAAGTGTGATAACAAAAGAGTTTGACATTGGGAATACAAATACAAAAGTTCTGAATTCTTCCGTAATTAAAATTACTATACTAGTAATATTTTCCAAAGGAAAATCATGAGGACTAATATTTTCGGATCCGTTTCAGCATTTGTTTCTGCAGGGAGTCACTAATGAAAGTAACAGTGCTTGATGATTCATAATCCCAGAGAATACTTTTAAAATGGAGTTGATTTCTCTAAGTGCATTGTTTTAAGGGTGTTATTTTAAAAATAAAATGCAGCACTTCCTATTGTGATTCCTGCAGCCACCACACTTCTGAAAATACATACTAACAACACGGAGCCCTCCCTGTGCTTGCAAGTGTTCTATTTCCTAGTGCTTTTCATCTTTCACTGGCCCATCCTGCTTCTTCCACAATCACTCCATCAGCCTCAAAGGTAGTTGCTTTCTGTAGCACACCTGAACACACAAAAAAACGTTTTTCTTTTAACATGAATACTAAGATTTGTATCCAGTGGCTAATATTTTTTTAAAAAGCCTGAATTCTCATGAGCTAATTGCCTGCTGTAAGCCTAGATGGTTTTCATTAGAATTGTTCAAAACAAAACAGAATCTCTACATAAAACCCAATCAAACAATAATGGACATATCTGGATGTTTTTATGAAAGAAAACAGAGTTTGTACAATTGAATAGCAACCGGCATACATCCTCATTCTCCCTCAAAGCAAAGCAAACCAATGCAAAATAAAATTCTGGAAGTAGGACATGCTAAAATAGTGACTCATCTGCAAGTAGGAGTGACTGATCTTTGTCTAGAACTCTTGGTTACCATAAGAGATAACATTAAATTATCTATGATATCAAAAATAGAGATCCTAAACAAGCAGAAGTGTAGACTCAGTTTGGGATGACCTGTTGAGTTGCTGCAATTACACAACACATCAACAGTGCTGTTTAGAAGATAATTATGCAACGGACTTTAGGAGTCACATCTACAGCTGGCATTTTATGTGAAGCCTAAGGAGGCTGAACCTCCAAATGTATGCAATGCTTCCTGCACCTAACTTTAGAGCTTCTGAAGATCGCAGCCTAAATGCTTATTTTAATAAAGTGTGTTGCTATTATATTGTATTTCTGTACCATTCCCCAGTGCAGACATATCAGAGAGGCGAAGGTCAAAATAAATGTTATATAGATATCGAAGTCTGTTCAGTGAGACTTTGAAAAGCAGGATTTGAAAGATGACTATTTTTATTAGTGCAGATGCATACAATATAACTTGATTTTTTTGTGTGCAAATGTCAATTGTAGTATACATATTGTTCACTGGAGATTATGTCATTGGTCAAAAGGGAGGAGGATCCCCAAATGAATGATTAATAATCAATGTGTCTGGGTTCTTATTTTATTCCTCAGAAAGGGAGAATGAATTACTGGTGTCTCTCCCAAAAATGGAAAAAAATCTCCCAGAAATAGGTCACACCACCTACATCTGTACACAGAGGGGGCCCCTCTGTAAGTGGATTTCCCTGGTTTGGGCACGGAGCCTCAGCCTCCCCTATTATATCATTGCTTCACCTTCCTACACTCTGATGCAATTAGGGAGAAAAGGCAATATGGCTCAGAGTCCTATTAATTTTTCATACAATCATGAAAAACTCGGAGAAAGGGTGGAGAAATACCTAGGGAAATAGGTTTTGAAGGAGGCACAGGATAATGCCCAGGCATGTGGTTTCTCTACAGGTGACCCAAAGTCTTCCACCAAGTCTGGGCCAACAGCAGACTCATGTCCCAGGATGAAGGATAATCGAACTGTGACCCCAGGGGAGTAAGAAAGACTGTGAGCGTCTTCTGGAGAAAGCTGTATTCTCTGACATTCACTGATAAGCTCTCTCCAAATAGGTGCAACATGCATTAAATGTATGCATATGGCTTTATGTATTTATGTGTTATCATGGGGCATTATTCCTTTTTAAAAAATAACATTATTTTGTATTATTAAACATTAGGTGGAATCAGTAGAAAAAAATGTCAGGACCATATGGTTTGTTTGTTTGGGGTTTTTTTCCCTCCAAAGGGAGAAGTCATGTGGTAGAAAGAATGGTTTTGTAATTATTCAATCTCTGTTAGTAACAGAGTAGGGAATTACTTTAGCTTACTCCCATGTTATGTCCTAGGTGCCAGTTAGATATGCCTCCAGGCAAGTTCAGCTTGTGCATTCTCCTTTTTGTCAAATTCCCCGTGTCTTTTCTTAAGAAAGAAAACCTGCTAATTTTTAACAGCTGTGTCACTCTCCCTTTCTTTCTTTCTTCTTCTCTTGCTCTGTCTCTCCCTTCTTTATCCCTCCACTGCTGCTGCTCCTGCTTCCTAGATGCAATCACAAAAAAAAAACCCAAACGTGAGACATTCAAGTGCTAGTATTCAAAAGCACAGATTATTTTATGCTAATGAATGAACCACCTAGTAATACAATATTTCACTTGTTGTGCCCTCCTGGTGGTAGAACAAGATAAATCCAATGGTGTCTTTAATTAACTAAAGAAAGCAGAAACAAATCTCTGTGGGTTAATATTTATGGCCTAAAAATGAACAAACTAAAGAAAGAGAGAAAATAATGTGCTACAATTCAGAGAAAAATATAATTAAAATAAAATTATCATGTATTCTGGAAAGTGTGTCCATAAAGATATGTGCAAGCAGGGCACATCCCTGTGTGAGACGAAGCACTAAAACTAGGGTCATGACTGAGGAGTTGGAAAAAATATTTTTCTATTTATAAGGAAGAACGAAGTCAAACTTCTCAGGAAGAAATGTTAGATCTTGTTGTTTACACAGGAATTATGTCCTTTTTTTAATCCATAAAATACACAGTATCATATAGTGCCTGAACCTTAATTCAAGTAGCTCAACAACATGAATAAGAAAATGCCAGGTCCATTTAACTGTGTCCTTTGTCAAATGCCAATAGAGATGGTGACTTTTTATAAATATCCAGCAGTTAAAAATATAAAACACTGAAAGTAGATAAGGCTACATGGGTTGTATTAACGTGAGGTCATTTCACCCATTTATGATTCCTATTCTTTGGCTGGAGACACACATTTTGTCCTACTTAAAATAGCCTGTGGGTCTGGAGATTTCTTAGAAAGAAGTCAGCACAGACCTACATCAAAGGAGATCCCCGAAAAAGCATCAGAGCTCCTTACCGCTGCTCTAGCTCCAAGGGGGTCTCAGAAATTTGACTCTATGGGATGTAGAGATGCACTCTCAATAGCATAGCCAAGTTGTGGGCTGTTTCATGGTTTTCCCATTGAACCATGTATGTTTTGGGGTGCATCTGAGCAAAGAATCCATTTACAGATTTAAGCCTCAGCCATGCACCATCCAGTGGAAAACGCTTCTCTGGCAATAAATAGCTGAGGCTGTTGTTACTGAAACCTTTACTTGTGCCTGTGAGACCTGTTCTTTCAACAAATTACTTT
Source organism: Falco cherrug (assembly GCF_023634085.1). Classification (NCBI taxonomy): domain Eukaryota; kingdom Metazoa; phylum Chordata; class Aves; order Falconiformes; family Falconidae; genus Falco; species Falco cherrug. The sequence continues at coordinate 23,880,976 of NC_073704.1, read as the reverse complement.
AGTTTAATTGAGAAATCTATATTCACACAGGGGGCATTAGCATGTTGGGAATAAAATGACGAACGTTTCCACAGGCCCATCTATTTGTATGATGAAGATTGAATTTTCTCGCAGTTGTGCAACTAAATATAGAAGGATGACAATACACTGTATTTGAAATTTGCCTTGACCACACGCACACACCCTGCGAAGTGCTAAGCAGTTCTGACTCTTTGTAGCCTGTCCCCTCCCTGCTCTTGAATTTTTTATGCCACCTTTAGATTGCTGGGTCTCAATATTACTGCAATGTTGTCTGATTTAGGATTTACAACACTTATTGACAGCAGGAAAACACACTCCTCCTCATATCTCTATAACTCTTCAGATCCTAATGCTGACCATGATCTCATTACCAATTGCTCAATGTCTAAACCTTGCTGTTTAAGTCGAATAGGCATTTCGGGATGATATGTAAAAAGATTTGTTAATATTATGAGATCGATTCACTGCAATGAATTTAAAACAGAGAATACTTACTGACATGTGTCACTATATCACACACACACTGTTGTTTATACAACCTATGAGGTTTTACAAGGTCTATCATAAGATAACCTCTAAACAGCAACGCAATGAATTGTGCCTATGCATAAAAAAAGTATTCACAAAAACACACAAGGAGTTTTGAGAAATATTTTAACAGTCATCAGTCCAGCTTTAATTTTTCTGACACACCTCATTAGTGTGCCCACTGCTATAAACTCTGATTACCAACCTCAGGTGTGAGAGGCACGCACTGTGTGATGGTGTCTCTCTGCCTCAAGGGTGAGAGCGGGGAGTTTCTCCTTTGCAGGTTGCATGCCCAGCCCACTGCAGGGTAAATGGGACCTGTCTGGAGGACCTGAAATGTGCAGCGATATCTCCAGAAGACAATCATAGGCAGCAGCTTTGCAGCTCCCTCTGTCCCCGCTGCAATGGGCTCCACAGGGCTGTCCCAGAATGGCACTGTCTCCATGTCACCGTCATCTCTCCCTGCATGGACAACATCTCTGGGGTCTCCAGTATGATAACGAAGTGCTTGGAGGATGCTTTGCTTGTCCACCTTTATTTCTGAGAGCTACCGCTGTGACTTGCAGAGAGGTCCCCAGCCAGTTCCATGATCCAATTTTGTCTCTCCTTCCTGTGCTGTGCTGATCAAGACAGACCAAACTACACAGAGAAGGGGGCAGACAAATGGGGAAAAAAATAATAGAAAAATGAGCAGGCCAAACTCTGTGCACATTGGTAGTCTACCAATCTCTATTCCCCACACTCTCCACAATGGCCCAGAATTGTGGCTGTTGGCCCAGAAACACCAGATTTTCTCTATTTGTATAATTCAATTCATGTTTTGTTTGGGTTAAAAAAAATCACTTAAGCGTCATCATTTTTCTACATGCATGACATGGATGAGACAGCACACTAGTTTTGCTCACATTACTGTTTATGTACCTGGAAACCAGGGGCAAATGCACATATATAGAAGTGTTAATGTAGAAGCTCCTCTACTTTAAATGCCTCTCTGAATTTTCCACTGCTCATGCAAAATTATTTCTGTCAATATTTTAATTTCAGCCAGGACAGGTGGAATCAAAGAAAGAGTGACACCCAGGAAAATAGTTGTCAGCAAACTGATGACTACATACCATAATTAAGAAATAATGTAAAGAATGAAGAAGCTTGATAGAAATGCTGTTGTATTTTTGTGAGTTTAGTGCTAAAGAATCAAGCATGAGAAGACATATTAAGAGATAAATATTACAATATTCATCACAGTATACTATTGTAAGATGCATTATTACATAAATGATCATTTCTGTAATCATAAGAATATTAATGCAGCAGCTAATAAATAAAATAAGCACCAAAGGACAAGAATATGACCTTAAAATCCTTACTCAGCTGCCCTATTAACTTTCTGAACACCACTGAAAGTGTGTGTCAGCTGCTTAAATTAAAGGCAGAGTAATTAAAATTACACAAATAATAGGTGACTGGGGTCAGTCTCCATCACCCTATCGCCTATATTTCAGAGTATTTTACATTTTTTCCATCAATATGCAATCTTAATTTTCCTTACACATCTCTCAGGTACACTTGGTTTAAAAACAACTTACCATAAGAAGCAGAGCTGTTGACTGATAGTCAGAGCACAGGTTTTGGGGCCATACTCTTAAATCTCTTCTCATAGTGTATCAGGCCAGTTGATTTTTCAGTATCTTTGAGTATCACTGCACTTTGTCATCTTTCTTTTTAAACAAACACTTTTATTAGGAAAAAAGGAAAAGAAGAAAGCAAAATCAGATCTGTATCTAAGATCCTCTTTTCCATGAAGAAAACTTACACACAGCAAATGAGCAAAAAAAAAGTTATACTCTTATACTCTTTCTGGGACATTAACAGTCATGGGTAGAATAGAGAGTGCCTCAATAATAATCCAGACTTTTCTATTTTTCCTGTAATAAGACTAATAATAGTAATAATCATAATAAAAAAAGACTTGAAAAAGCCAGACTGGGAATTGAACCAAACAAGACAAGAGAAACCCAAATGGCAGCAATATCTCCCCATAGGGTCTTGACCTGAAATAGTTCTTTCCTCAGAAAACATTGAAAGGCTTCTCTTAATGCCAAAACATTTTACAGTCTTTGCTGGAAGTCATTGCACAGGTACAAATTATTTTATAATAACCATGCTGACAATTTATAGTCATTCTAGTATTGTCTGTAAGAAAGGAATTTGAGGGCATGGTCTAAGCACAGCACCTAGTGCAAGTCAACAACTCTTGGAATGCAAGAAATAAGTGGAGCTATTTTGTGCTGTTAGTACTATGTATTGATGAGGTGAAGGGAGAAAGGTCTAAAGTAGGTATCTCCCTCCTTGATAGGGGCATTCTGCAGCCTGCAGAGGCAGGAGGAGGAGAGGGGAAGGGGCTTGCAGCTTTAGGGAGCCCATTGCACAGATGAGTTTCATGGGTCTTCCCATCAGTTCTATGCCCTTTGCATTGAAGGGTGGTACTGCCCAAAGCATTGGGCCTGGGTCCCATCCCCTGTAGTAACTGTGTGGGTTCACAGGAAACATAAGGAGGGAATGAACAGATACTGGGATATGAAGCTGTTATTAGTGTCCGTGGTGTAAATAAATATCTAAAGCTTTTGCAGCCTCATATATTGATTTGTTAGAGCTAACAATGGATATTTGCCTAATTTTACTGACCTCAGTCCTACTAAACCTGCTTCATAGCCCCCTCTGCATGACGAAGTCTCTTAATATTTTATAAAATTCACGCTTCACTAAAGAATCATAATTATTTTTCCAAATGATTTAGCAGAATTGAAAGTATTCAGTTTTCTTCCACTGTCATTCCACCTGTGCAGGCTCTAGGTCAATTTTTTTTTTTTGTTGAGTAGGTGCTGTGCTCTGGCTTAGATTTGTCTGGGCTCATTGCGGCTCTGATTTCAGTGGGAACTCCAGAGACTTGCAGTGAAGTCCTGCTGTTATGGCTATTAGTGTTGTAGCTCTGGAAAGCCATATAGGACATTTGCTGTATTAGGCCTGAGGGTAAGCCCAACTCTCTCATCTGGAAGACGTATTCTGGTCAATGGATGAATATGAATGATTCGCAAAATGAACTCTGAATAAGTAGAAAAGGAATTCTTCCGTAATACTGGCATAGGAGGCAGAGAAGCATGGGTGAACACGAGTAGAGATTGACAGAATGGGCTTTAGCAATCTCATATCTGCTCTCACAGACTACAGCATTTATCCTGCCTTTCTTCCTTGAGTTACATCAGGCACAATCTCGTCCAAACTGAAAGTTTTGTCTCAGAAGTCACACAGCAGTAGATCAGGACATACCAAAAAAACCCCAAAAACAACCCAACAAACAAACCAGACCCCACAGAAAAAAAAAAAACAACCACCAAACCACCAAAACCAACAAACAAACCCAAAAAAACAAACCCCCAAAAAGCAAGTTGTCCCGCTATATAACAACTTTATACTTCAGAGCTACTAAGTGGTCATATATATTTCTAGCTCTGGTAAAATACAAGGGACCATATTGTATGTATTTGACATACCAGTATTATTTACTAGGTTTCCATGGCTTTGAGCTATGGAAAAATCTACTGAGACTGAAGATCTCCAACAGAGAACAATGACCCATTTGGCACAGAATAAGATTAGATTAGACCAAACCAAACAGATTAAGTCATTCTGTATCTCTCTCCCCTCTTTTCTGGCTCTGAAATTCTCCTTTATAAGTAGCTCCATAGAAATCTTACTCTGCATGATATTGAATTCAGATAGGATTCAGCTATGCTACTTAACCAGCTATTAGAGATGATGGGGAGTTACTCTTTTTTTGAAAAAACTCAGAAATGTACAATTCTACCTCATGACAGAAGAGCACAGCAGTGGCTATATGCTCCGCTTGCCAGAGCAAAGTAAACCTCCCTCCAAATCATACCTTCTCCTCAGGAAAGAAGTGAGAGGCTAAAATACACTGCCTTCCCATACCTCATACTTTGCACTATGAGAGCAATTCAGTATAGACTTACTGCTGTGTAGGGTGGCTTCTTGCAAGTTGGACCTTGGATGTGCATGCCTGGAGGTCATGCAGGGCCATCAGCATCCAGCTACCTTTCTGCACAGCCGTTCTGCGTGGGGAAAGCCAGCAGCTTAGTGGTAGGGCACTGACTGACAGAAGAACTTTGGTTAGGTTTTTTTTTTCTGCAGGTAAACTTTCCAGGCTTTCCTAAGTGTTTCATTTCTTTCTTCAAGTGGTTAAGAGATGTAGTCAATTTATTCTTCAAATATTATATATGGAGACTAAGTGAGCCAATTAGAAGAAAAAAAAAAAAAAGTAAAACAAAACCAAAAGCAAACCAAAACCAAACCTATCTATCTACCTACCTACCTCCTGACTTTTCCTTTATCCATCTGTTTTCCTTCTATTTTTGTCATTTCTCAGTAAAGCTGAAGACAGATGGGAAATGTAGTTTCTTACAAAGTCATTGCTGGTTAGAATGTCACTGAACTCAAAAAGACTTTATTGTGGTCCTCCTAGAAAATGTCTCTCTCCTATATTTTCCTAACCACCACCTTTTTATGATGGCTGAATTTAGGCAGGAAATTCTCATTTTAAACAGTCTGGTTTTTACAGCAACTTATCAAGCAGTGGCCTTTAGCTGTTGTTCTGTGACAGCCACTCTATTAAAATCCTGATGTAAACAAGTGGAGAAGGTGAACTAGAAGTGCAGATATTTGCACAGCATTACTGTCAGGTAAAATTTTAAAGATAGGTTTTATGAACCCATTATTTGCAGTCAAGGCTTTTGACTACAGCATCTGAAATCATTTAAGTAGACAAAGTGTTTTGTCAAAACATACTGCTGGGAGTCAGTATGTAGCTTCTTTTTATGTAATTCAATTTGGTTCTGTTGTTTGCATGAAAGTGGGATATCTAGCTGGGCAGCAATAGTGGTGCTGTGTGTGATCACAATATGGTGACTTTCCAGTGTAATTAACATTAAATGCCTTTTGTTTTCATTTAGTGCTTAATGCATGCATAATTGCAGTGTACATACAGACCTAGCAAGGAAGATGCTTGAGGGTTTTGAAATGCAAACAAAACTCAAAGTTTTTATAGTTCTCTTCTTAGAAGTGGGAGATGCACAAGAAAGTGTGCCTGCTTTAAAAGCATGAATCTGTGCTCTGTAAACTTCTGCTCAACATAGCATTTGAAAAAGATGGGCACTTTAAAGAGGAAGAGCTATTGCTGGTCTTTCAGCCCTGAGCCCTAGCCTGAGGTGATGCTGCACAGGACTGCCCTGGACAGGCTGGCTTGCTGTGGCCCTCTGAACAGTTGTATACCGGCAACATTTTTAGAGCATGGTATGAGGTAGCAAACCTTCCTCTACCCCAGAACACAACCCTGAGTATGCTGAGATCGTCTGCGCATGGGACACCTTTTGAAGAACATAGCCTAAATGTTCACCACATATTCACTCACTCACTTAAGAGACTTCCTGGTCTGCATGTTCCCAGCTCCTCTCCTTCACCTGGAGCAGCAGCAGGCACAGAACGTGGCCCGGAGAGTTCATAGGAAGTTCAGTAAAACTGATCCTTTCGGCTAAGGATTTTCTGAGGTACAAAGCAGTACCACAGAGTTTATGTGGTCTGGCATCTTTTCTTATGAGATCAGCATTTTGACCAAGCCATACCTCACAGTATTTTTCATTTCCATTTTGAATGGAACCAACACTTCCCAAATGTACTTTGAGACAGTTGGGAAAAGAGGGAACTGTAACAGTTCCAAATGTAATTTCCAAACATGCTTCACTTAGCTACTACTGTCAATAGAAACAGTGATGACAGGAGGAGGAGAAGGCATTTGGCTCCTCACACAGTATTAACAAACCGCTTCCACATATCTTGTGTACTATTGTATGTATGTTATAGTTTGGGAACGTCTAACCAAATAAAATGCATAATGGACAGTAAGCTATAGTATGAAAGCTGCAGGACATGGGGACCAGATGTTCTCCATTAGCATATTGGCAGAACACTAGTAGATAGATGGAGAAATCTGAGGAGGTAGGAGAAAAAGAAAGCGTTTACCAGACAGTAGCAATGGTGAGTGTAAGGAGAGGAAGATATGCAATGAAAAAGTTGCCAGATAAGAGGACAATAACTTGGTGCAGGAAGATTCTAAGTCTTTTAGTAGATCCTTTCCATCTAGCTCTTCCTTTTAGAGCTTCATTTTGATTTGCTTCACATCAAAGCCAGATGAATTGTGTAAAATGCTCAGGCATCCTTTGCCCAGACATAATCCTACATCTGTGCACATAAGTCAGATCATTAAATTAGTTATTACATAGGGTAGGGATTGAAAAAGCTAACAAAAGAAAGCAAGCCACAATCACTAATATATGTTACTAAAAGCTTGCCTACACAACCATGTGATACCACTGTAGCTGCATCAGTTAAGAAACTGATTAGAACAGTCTTCTACTGTGTATATAGTTTATTTGAAGGTAATTACTACCTTAGTGTAGCACCTCCCTGCAAAACTGGTGCTTTTATAGCAGTACACCCTGGACTAATGTTGTGATAGGGCTCCAGAAACCTCTTCCGTGCTTCACTTGAGCCACACAGCTGTAATTTCCATGTATTAGCAGTTCCACATTACAGTCCAGTACTCGCTTCCTTTCAAAATTAGTCCTGGTTGTACCATTTAATCTACACTGTTTTCTAAGCCAATTACTTGGAGCAGTATGACCGCTGGTAGTGTACCAGCCACAAGTCCTGTTCTGCCACAGCTGCAAAAGGGGCACTGAAATGGCATGATACCAGCTCAGTTTGGCCCTGATCCAGCAAAGCACTTAAACACCTGTTCAACTTAAAGTATATGAGTAATCCCATAGAAGACAAGATGATAAATTCTTTGAACCGGTACCTGCTTAGATTCATAGACTGTGAAAACAGAAGGGAACATCTAAACATCTTGTCTGACCTCCTGTATACCACAGGATTTCTTTGAATTCAGTCTTGATCAGTCTTTCTTTCAGGAAAAAAACATCCAGGTCTAATGTTTAAATTTTCAATGATAGAGAAACTAACACACTCGTACATAAATTGTTTCAATGATTAACAGTCCTCACCAGGACACATTTGTAACTTTTTTCAATCAAGACTTTGCAAGGTCCTTTGAATTCACTGATCATTGTTGTGTTTTCACTAATTAGACTGAAAAGGCATGTATTTTCACATTTCTTTTTCATATACGTGCTTATAGACTGCAATTAAATCAGCCCTTAGTTTTTACTTTGACAAAATGATAGGCAGTGCTCTCAGAGTTTCTCAATACCCAGCAGATTATTTGGCCTTTAATCATACTTCTGTCTCTCCTCAGACTCCTTTTGTATTGTTCTACACATCTCTACAAGTCTGGCTTCTGCAATAAGACACTATTTCAGGAGAGGTCATTGCTCACCATACAGGCAATAGAGATTCCTACTTAGAGTCCCTTTTTTCCTCACTAGGGGTAAGACAGGACCTTTCGGCTTCATGATCACACGGAAATTTTACACAGAACCTTTCTTCATCTGCCAATACTTTCAGTGTAATTGTTTTCTAGGACAAGTGCAATCTCCTCTAAGTGCTCACATACCTTCTTTGTTGTTCCTCAGAATATGATCTTACCTTCACTAAAACACACGGTTTGATTGTGCCCAACTTAATTGTGCCCAGTGTACCCTACAACAGTTTTCATTATTCCTTCATCCCTTATTTATATGCTTTATTCACAGTCTTAGTGTTGTCTACAACTTATTATGACTCTTTTCTTCCACATTACAAATTAAGATACCCAATATAGTAAGATTAGCAACACACTAGAAATGTCCATACTCAGTGGATGATAGGGCTTTTCCAACTACATTTTGAGACCAACATTATGTTTAACTCATTTAATATGTACCATATTGATTTTGTAATATTCAGGTTTTGTAATGAAATGTTGGGTGATATCAAATGAAAGCACTTCACATAAAAATCATTTCTCCCTATATATGTATAACATCCTAAAGATTTCATCAAAAGATATCAAGGTATTCTGATGAGATATAGGTTTCATTAACCCTTATTGATTGGCTTAAATTATGTCACTCTCCTTGCATAATGTTGCAATCTCAATATCACTCTGTTATTTGCTTGCAATTTCTATATTAAATCATCCACATAATAAAATATTTTGTATTGTTATTTAAACAATTTCTAGTAGATGTTTGGAGAAGAAGTGGATTCACTGTTGTGAAGAGGGAGCCCATGGGCTGAAGATCCACCTTGAGAAGTTTACCACCTCTCAGAGGTAAGCAAAGGCTGAAAAGAAAAAAACCCAGAGAAAAAAACCCTAAGGCAGGAAAGAAAGGATTAAAAGGCTGTTTTAATGATAAGGAAAAAGGGAGAAGAGAGGAAAAACATCAGTTATCAGAGATGCTTGGAAAGACTATAGTACGAAGTGGAACGGGGGTTACTAGGGATGACAGAAGTATATTCAAGGTACTCCTAATGCTAAATAAAAGATTCCAGGTTGAAGGATGAGTGAGAGAAAGCAGCAGACTTGCGCAAGAGCAAGGCACTCGCCTTGTGTAAGCACTGCTTCTGTGTAACTGAATAGTAATGGTAGCTAATCATGGGTTAACACAGGAAGAGCAGATACCTTAGCACATAGACTGTGATCTCGTGAATTCTATCCATGTACATAAGTAATTTCATCAAGCATTTCAGCTTCCTTTCATGCACCCTAGACAAAGACAAATAGTAAGCAAAGCCACAACTGACTGGTGCCATTGACAAACACAGGAAAATACTGGAAGTTGGCATGGTGAGGACGTATTCAGCTAAACCTGGTTTCTCTTTTCCCAGAGAAGAGTGCTTAAAAAAGAAGGGAAAAAAAAAAAGTAGTCTTTGGAGAAGGACAGTTTTAACAAGATCCTTTCTGTTTGCTTCATCCACCTGTGAGGGTTCAGAGCACTGGAATTTCTGCAGGCCTCTGTTTGAAAATAAGGGGCTAATGAAAAGGTACGTGCATGGCTTGCTACCCTAAACTAGTCCTCCTAGAATATCCTGGGATTTGCCAAAGCACTAAATGACGTTGACATAGAACTCTTTAAGCGAAAAGTCACCTTTTATTCTTTGCTTTTCAGTATTTAGAAATGTAGCTTCAGTTTCCTTTGTGTTTTTTGTATAAAGGAAATTCATTTTGAATAGAGATGGGTCCATTTCTTTAGGTTTGATCTCAATGGATACTGAAGCTGGACTGCTGCGCCTTCCAACTCTTGCAATTTCTGGGAAAAGAGAGGGCAGCCAGGTGTAGATGAAGAGGACACAGGAACAGTAAAAAAAGAAATATTTAACCTGGAGAATCTCAGTTGCTGAGAAGAACAGAGTTAATATAAGGCCTAACTGTTTCTATGAGGAGTAGGTACAATTAGAACTTTTGCTAACACGCTAAACTGTCTAATTTATTTTCAAGTCAACCAGATTCCACGCTGTAGTGAAATTTCCTCACAGCCATTTTAACCCATGAATCTATTGTGTGTTCTATGAAGGTCAACACATTTAGATGTCCAGATGTAGGCAGGACATGGTAGACACACAGTTCCAGGGAATGCATGCTGCTCAGCGGAGAAATGGATCCTCGGATATCACAGGTAAGCTGCATTTTGCATATATCAGCTCTGCCTTTGGATTTTTTTTTCAGTCATAATAGTTTTTCAAATACATCGTAGAAGGACAAAAAGCCACTGCTGTTCAGGGAAGTTCTGCATGTGCTCAGACACCTTTTCTTTCTCTGCTTTGGATCTATTCCTTCCCCAGTGGTAAAGCATAGTGGGAAATCCTATGATGATAGAAGCAGTCGATACCTTTGTAAGAACAGAGAGCTGTCTTTAGCACATGTATGTCTTTAGTTCAATAAACAACCTAGGTCTGCACCTAATTTTCCACTGAAGGATCTAATACCAGCAGAGAATATTTGCAGCATGGTACAATGCTAGTCTTTTTAGCTAGACATTTCCTTGACTATAGTGAGGCTTTTTCTTCCTTCTAGCATGGAAGGGGGGGATTTTATCATCTGTAATTTGAACTGATACTTTTTTTATAATTCAAATAATTTTCTACTAGGCTTGAATATTTGATATCTAACTAAAGAAGAAAAAATAACTTGCATTAAAAAAAAAAAAAGAATCAAAAGAAGACTTTGGGGGTCAGTTTCCTGGCATTAGTAAATCAGCATAATCATTTTGGGTGCCACAGTTGGCAGGAATAGGCTACTTTTTCTGGATACCCTCAGTCTAGTAGATAACTTGCTGAGAAATTGCGACACAAATTCTGGTGTTATCCTAAGTGTCTCTGAGAAATTAAGATATGTTCAACACTTTTTAAAATGGACAGTCTGTTTCTGGCTTTCTCTGTGCAGCTGTACAAGTTTGGGAGAAGCTATTCTTTTGTACCCAAAGTTGAAATTAACCTTAAATGTCTTGCTTCATTATTACATATTGACTGTGGTGAAGGAAAAGAAATTTTAAGAAAATATATTTCAATGATAGAGCAAAATAAACACTGGAACATATAACTGATAACTCATTAAATAAGAAGTCCATGCTTTTATCTGGCTCTTCAAACACATTTTAGGCACTTCAACAAGATTAGAAAAACACTTTTATGCCAAAAAAGAAACTCCTTTAATCACTTCTCTTCTAAGAAGATACCTGCATGAAAAGAGGAAAATTAACCTCTCTGCTGCCACTACTCCTTTTACTGCAAAAAAGCATTTGTAACATTTCTAATCCTTTTGGTTCTGTCAGATGGGAACAGCTATGTTTTCAGAAGCATTAATCGTATGGGAAGATATTTTCAAGCACATATCTTGCTGGGAAATTATTAATATCCACTAGACCATCATTAGTCTATCTAATGGAACAGCAAGAGCCTCAGTTTTCCCAAGTGCCAGAGATGAAGCCAGTCTATCAGGTTCTTTATGGTTCAAGACTACTTTTGCTTTTGTAGTTTTATTTACTCTATTGCATTACAGAGAAGGGGAAAAAAAACACTCAAAAACTTCTAGTCATAACAATTTAGAGAGTAAATGAAATCCAACAGGAGAGAAGGGGTGAACAAACAAGAGTCACCATCAGATGTATGCATTCCACTGAACTAGTTACAAAATGGCTGCTCTGGCATAAAATGACAAAATAATTAAATGATGTGGTCAAAACCAGAAGCAAAACTATAAATGTACACATACAAGCATATTGCAGCACTGGACGCAGCTCCTAAGGCTGAATTGTCCCCATGAGTGCTTCTGCAAATACATCCTACCATATAGCAAAGGAATGAGATCATAAAGCTCTTGGGTGGTTTTGCTGGGACTCTCTTTAGGATCAGCTGAAAGTTTCAAAGTCAAGCAGGGGATAAACCCTTTCACAGACTGGATCTCTCCACCCCCTTCTGCAGCCTTGAGCCTGGCCAAGGCCAGCCTCTTGCAGATAAAAAGTGCAGCTGTTGTGCTGCCTCTTTTCATTCCTCAATGGAAAAGGAGAGGTGCCGATGGGGGAAGGTGACTTCCTATTTTAGCAAAGAGCATTCCTTCACCACCTCTGCTGCTCCCACCAGGTGGTCTTAATGTGGTCATAGAAGAAAAAGTACCTCTTTCTCCCCTCCACCTTTTTTATTCTTAAGGTCCTGTTTGTGGAAACTGGTATAGATAAAATAAATAATGACCTCAGGACCATACCACATATTTCCTGAAAGGCAAAAGCTCTTTTAAATTTTTCTCATCCTTTTGAAACTACTCTTGCTTTTCTTGATCCCAAAATACAGTGAAGTAAGACTACGCTTTAGTCTGCTCAGCCCTGTTAGCACTGCCTTCACATCCCAGCAGGCACCCTGCTCATTTTTGGCTTTTTCCAGACAGTAGGTAAACTTCTGGATAGTTCTCTGACTTATAACAGGTATGCTTTTGATGTTTGCCTATAGGGACCTTAAACTTGGGGTCCTCCTATTATTTTGTCCAAGAAGGCAAGGCATTGCAGTCAAGGGAGACGTTATTGTAGAAATGAAAGAATATATTCAAGGGCAGTGAATAAGTTCCCTTTCAATAAAAGCACACATTATGTCCAAGAACAGTCAAAAGGGTTAAAATACAATCTTTCCAGATAAGTTTCTAGCCATATCAGGCTCAAAAAGTCAAAAGATTTGAAAGCTATTAGTACTTCTGTAGATCATCCTCTTCCAGACACTCTTTTTTCTTTTTTTCTGCCGTTAACTGACAGGTTGCAGTTAAAAATTAAAGTAAAAAGAGGCCCTCTTTTTGCTACATACTTTTAATGGAACTGAAGCCAAAATAAGTCAGACTAAATTATGGGAGTAAATGACCTCCCGGGAAGTATAATACCAAATTCCAAAGAACTGTAAAGAGTTTCCTTTGATCTTTTTAGCTTCACAGCCTGAAATTCAAAATCTGTATTTAATTTTAGATTGCATATGCCAGCTTTTAAGTTTCCTTTCTAACATGATATATCATTTTAAATGATAGGACACCTTTAACTTGTATTTCTTGAAAATGCTGACTATCCTTTCTTTATTCTTTTACACTATAAAAACAGATATAAATATTACTAATTGCAAAAATAATTTGGGGTTGGGTGCTGTAATGGATAAACCATTGACCTTCACTTAAGAGACTGTGCCTTCAAGCTCAACCTAAGTTTCTAAGTGAAATGACTTTGATCTGAGACACAAGTAACTTCAGTTCAATGCCCTAGAGGATATAGATCTAGAAAAAAGGACAAGCTGAACACTTCACTATATATTCCTGTTACAATTTAGGAGATAGACAAAGGATGCTATTTTTCAAATGTGGTATAAAGGGCTTATTTCCTTCTACAGCCACAGAGTCATCTTGCAAGTGCTGTCTTCCTAAACCAGAAATCTCAGAAGGCACAACAAGCTGTATTAGCTCTTGGCTGGAGAATTCTCTGTCCTACGCACTTGAGCACAGACTTTAGATGACTTTGGGAGAAGACACCGACACCACCTTGCTGCAACCTCCTTTGTAGTAGTTGTAGAGAGTGATAAGGTCCCCTCTGACCCTCCTTTTCTCCAGGCTAAACAACCCCAGTTCCCTCAGCTGCTCCTCATAAGACTTGTTCTCTAGACCCTTCACAGACATTGGATGGCCAGGCGCTAAGACTGGTGGTGAATGGAGTTAAATCCAGTTAGCAACTGGTCACATGTGGTGTTCCACAGGGCTCAGTACTGGGGCCAGTTCTGTTTAATATCTTTATCAATGATGTGGAGGGATCAAGTGCACCCTCAGTAAATTTGCAGACAACACCAAGCTGGGTGGGAGTGTTGGTCTGCTTGAGGACAGCAAGGCTCTGCAGAAGGATCTGGACAGGCTGGACCAATGGGCCAAGGCCAATTGTATGATGTTCAACAAGAAGTGCCAGGTCTTACACTTGAGTCACAACGACCCCCTCCCTGCAGAGCTACAGGCTTGGGGCAGAGCAGCTGGAAAGCTGCCTGGTGGAAAGGGACCTGGGGGTGCTGGTTGACATCTGGCTGAACATGAGCCAGCAGTGTGCCCAGGTGGCCAAGAAGGGGAAGACAATCCTGGCTTGTATCCAAAACAGTGTGGCCAGCTGGACTAGGGAAGTGATTGCTCCCCTGTACTCAGCACTGGTGAGGCTGCACCTCAAATCCTGTGGTCAGATTTGGGCCCCTCACTTCAAGAGGAACATCGAGGTGCTGGAGCGTGTCCAGAGAAGGGCCATGAAGCTGGTGAAGGGTCTGGAGCACAAGTCTTATGAGGAGTGGCTGAGGGAACTGGGGCTGTTTAGTCTGGAGAGGAGGAGGCTCAGGGGGGACCTTATCTACCTGAGAAGAGGTTGTCGTCAGGTGCAGGTTGGTCTCTTCTCCCAGACAACAAGCGACAGGACAAGAGGAAACAGCCTGAAGTTGCACCAGGGGAGGTTTAGATTGAATGTTAGGAAAAAATTGTTCACCAAAAGGGTTGTCAAGCATTGGAACAGGCCCCAGGGTGGTGGAGTCACCATCCCTGGAGGTATTTAAAAGACATGTAGATGCAGTGCTTAGGGACATGGTTTAGTGGTGGACTTGGCAGTTCTAGGTTAACAGTTGGACTTGATGACCTTAAAGGTCTTTTCCAACCTAAACAATTCTACGATTCTATGATTCTAGGTATGGGCAGCTGGAATAATCTCCCTTTTGTGTCCAGAAGTGAGCTGCAAAAGTCTTTATGCCTTATGCATTATGAAAGAAGCCACCTTTCATGAGGAAAAGTAGGTTGTAGCAGGTTGGCTGGAAGCACAACATGAAAGAGCAGCTGCTAAACATTGAACTTATGCTGGAAAAGCCCTAGGAAAAGTGCTTACATGCAATGTGTTGTTATGTGTCCCTCTGATGATCAGCCAAACAAAGGTATATATACAGTCCGGAATTTTGCAATACAATATCATTCTGAATTGGACCCTGGGGGAATAATTTGTCATGCATAATTTATCTACTGAATTTAGTTTCTTCCTCTTCTAACAAAATAGCATAAAACAGTCAGATTGCCTAACGTTATTTTTTAAATGGACTGATTGATAAAAATTCTCCCAGATTATTGGAGTTATTTGAGCTATATAGGGATAGTTCCAACTGACTGGTTAAATTACATGGTTTTGTTTCACTTTCCTGATTATGAAAACCAATGAGTCAACTAAGCCACCCCTGCCCCAAAGCATTTCTTTTATGGGGATAACTGTCGTGAGTATAGCATTTTCTTTTCCATGAATACACAAACACTGTAAGGTGTTCTGCATTTTCTGCAGCTTTGAAAGGGTGGAGCCTTTTTGACTGTGTAAAAGAAATGGTCTTGAAGCAAAAGGCTGAACTTTCTGGGGTCATTCACTACAGATTTTAATCCAGCCCTTCTTATCACAGCCCATCCCAGATAGAAGTTATTGTTACCTTCCCTCTTCCTAGTTGATTGCTGACAAGGCGTCCAGCTGGTCTGTGAAAACCAGAAAAGATCAAATGTATACAAAATAATTTTGAAATCGCACAACCTCAGAGAGAAATAGCAACGGCAACATTGGAACAGAACAATGAACTTCATGTAAGACTGTGTTGTGTGTAAGCCCTTTCACTCACTGACAATGTAAAACAGATTGATGTGCTTTGAGGCTGTGGTTGCTGATAAGAGATGCCATGTCTATGCCTTTTTACTCCCAGCCAAAGTGAAAGCAATTAAAATATTTAGAAGTAGCTGCCTTCTCCCGATCCAACAAGAAGCAAATCTGGGCTTCCTTAGCAGTAATCCTTTCTTCCACAGTTCTGGAGAGAGGTGGACCAGAACCAGCAGAACCCTGGAAAACCTTAGTGACAGGAGTCTGTAAAATTTGGAGGAAGTACAGTGAATAGGTATGCTACCTTGTGCGCTATGACTGGCTGCTCAGCAGGTTCAGAAAAGAATATTGTTGCCTTTGGTTTATCTGTTTAAGTAGACTTGACAGGTTTTTTGCTCATTTCTGCTCACTACAGTACTTTTTTTCCCCAAAAGGTCTAACAATAGAACCACGTCATATGGCACATTTAATTTAGGAAGACATCTGAAAACAAAATTACCAATTCAAAACTAGCTGTTCTCAAAGGAACACAGTTGCCTGGTGCCAATAATCTTTTGGATCCTCCTACGCTATCAACAAAGTTCTAAATTTGTCAAAGTTTGGGATATTAAGGTGTCAGTTTTACCCTACCTTAACTCTGTAATGGATAGTGAAATGTGTTGATTCAAACTTTCCTTTTTTTCTAGTATTACAGTACTAGTCAGCATTTACATAAAGCTTAATATTTACCCCAGCAGAAGCCAATTTATGTTTGTTAGTATTCTAGCTATGATTTTAAATGTTACTCTTGAAAAAGAAAAAAAAACCAAAGTAACAAACCATCACAAACTTCTGATTTTTATGAGAACTATAAAAAAACCCCTCCAGAATCAAGGTTGGTTGAGTGGTTAGTTAATTATGAAATATATATATTTTTGTCTATTAATCCTGCACACAAAAGTTTCATTCCTATGTAAAAATGGGTGCAAATTAATTTCAAATGCAAAAGAACATCTGTCTAACATTCCTGCATATAAGCCTTTTCATGAGCTAGATGGGTAGTTTTATGACCAGCTGAGAGAAGGAAACCAAGCTGGGGATCAGAAAAGACTCCCAGTGAAAGTGCTGGTAGTCATTTAAAGTTTGAGCAGACAAAGCATTCCAGAACACACTGCGGTTTTTAAGTGAAAGTAGAGGAGATAGAGAAAATCACATTTAAATTGTCTGAACAAGCCCCCTGCTGAGAGAAAGGCAGAGGGATATTACATATATATAAATATATATATATTAGCAGATCAACAGATTTGACACTATCATGCCTCAGTTCCCCACTGCATACACAATTGTCTTACATCTGGTACTCAGGTGGTGCCTCACACTAAGACTGCACTGTTTTCTCCCAGAGCTATCAGGCTCCAAGGCTGAGACAGATCATGCTTTTCATACTTTGTATTTACATTCTTAAAGAAATAGCTACTGTGCTTTTAACAGCGATAGGAAAATAACAGCAATAATGTTCTGCCCTATAGGTTAATCTATGTGTTACCTAAAATATTTTCATTATGATCTTTACACATATTTATTTTTTGAACTGTTGCAAAAGAATTTTGATAAATTTCTAGATGATGACTCCACAGTGCTAAGCAATCTTCGGATCTTATTGGCAGCCAAGGAGTCTTTTGCATTGTATTGCAGGGGCATCAAACACTTTGGAGCTGTAAAGAAACATGAAATCATATTAACCACTATTTCCACCCTCGACTATTTCTCTCACATCCCTCAATTATTTTAAATTAAAGATTGGTAAATTTCTTCACTGTGAAGCATGTAGAATTATACAGTTACATAATCTGATGCAGTGTCAGTCCATGACACTTTCACTATTCTGTTTTTTCTTACCTTGTTCTCGGTTTCATGTATATAAATGAGGAGAAAGAACCGTCTCTTCTTTGATAGTTTCTGAGTTCTTTTGATCCTCCTCGGGATGTGTGTGCATGTGTTTGTACACACACGGGCATGATGGGGTTCCCAGCTTGACCGTGAGAGCTTTTAGGTGCTGAGATAATGCAAATAATAAAAAAAAATCAAAGTTGATTGATGCCCTTGTATGTGTGGGTGTCTAATTAGTATTCCAAAGGCATTACTTCCAATTGGATGCAGAAATGTATGTTGTATGCCAAATATGTGATTCATACTGACTAATAGAATATAAGTAATAGACTTTTTTATTTGAATTTAATTTAAAAGAAAATGTTTTTGACCATGCCTCTTCAAGATTGCATCCCTCTTCAAGCCAGAAAAATGCCACATACATGTACATTGAAATGAGTTTAAAGGTAGGGTTTGATAAGTTGGAGGGCCATTCTCTCCTTGTGGAGCTAATGTATCTCCCATTACCATTAAATCGTGTTATATATGCATATTAAGGGAAGAATATTAGTGATTAATAACAACCCATATTTTCCAGTGTGCTGAACTCTTTCAGGAACCAGTGAAGGTCCTGAGAGCTGCCTGGTTTAGCTAAACTGTACCTTAAATGAACATATGTTTTATAGCAGATCTTTAAATAAACCCAGTGGATTCAGTGATCATTTCAAGGTCAGTCCAGTCTTAACTTTTGACATATAGCAATGTAGCTAAGTGTGCTTAAGAGAAAGAAAGTGTATTTATTTCAGTGCTGTCAAATAGTGGTGGTTGGTCTGTCCACAGCTCCCAAATTAGGCCATTTTAGCACTCAAAAACACTGTGGGTATTTTTTCCTCTTACTGGTTAATGATATTAACTAGTCATTGGTTCCTGAGAAAAGAAGGAAAAGGATGTGTGTTAGGCTCATAGCAACTTCAATTAGTTGTTAGCAAAAGATTTTATCCTGGTAGCAAAACCAGAAAAAAAAATCTTTTAAATTAATTTGAAGATGCCTACATTTAGAGAATGGCATTGCTTTAACAGGGCTATGCAAATGAGTCCAATTTAGCATCTTGTATTCAGCTGGAAACCATTGCTAAATGATCGGGATAGCCAGTCACAGATATTAAAATGAATTATATCTAATCTGAATTTTAGTCACGCTACATTAACTAATAGAAAGTTATTAACATTTCAAGAGAAAAAAAGCTTTTGCCTGCAAAATTAACAGTGGCTGAGATGTGACCTGTGAGCCATGCAGCCTGATCACTGTAATGACAGTGTAATGGCATATTTACATTAAAATCTCTGCAGCTAATATGTGATTCAGAATTGGACGTTAAGTCGAGGATTATTTAGTCTGGCCTGTTGGCCTTTCTCTAAGTAGTTTTTTTTTACTTCAATACAAATCTGAAACTTTTCATTTCATGACTATTTATGTGACTAGTTTCTATGGCTATGTCTCTCCATCTTTATATGGCCAGCTTACTCTTTCATTTTCCCCTTCCTTTTTCCAATATATTTATCTTTTTTTGCGGGCATGTACAACTTCAAGAAACCCACATTAGTTGCAAGCCAGTCAGGAAAAGGGAAATGTTTTTCTACTTCCTTTTTACTGTTAATTTGCTTCAAAAGCCAGTATGTTTTCATGTTTTCCTTCCTACACTTTTTAAATATACAGCACCCTGGAAAAAATGGGTAATTCAAAGCTATCTTTATCTGGATAGAAGAAAATGTATAATTATAAAGCTATTCTTACCCTTAACAGTCAATGACAACCTGCTACAGTTTCTCCTGCTACCAGTTCATTTCTACCAAAGCAAAGCCTTGAAAGTTACGGACCTGATAATGTGGCAACTGCAAAATCTATAGCATTTGTTAAATCTATGGAATACTTGGGTATATGAATTTGTTTGGTTCATTACTTAAAAGACACAGCAACATTAAAAAAGAGAAAATGCAGTGAAATTAAGAAGCTAACTGGATAAAATTATCACTTTAATTTCCTAATCAGAGCATTATTCAGAGAAGTCCAGTTTAAAGATGAGCTTGATTGGGCTTGTGTTGGTTATTTGTACAAAACAGGACATTTTCATAAAGGCTCAGACTCCAGCTGGACCTTCAGTGTTGAGAAAAATGCTGGATACATTTTATTAATGCAACTTTTTTTTTCTTTTTTGTAATTTTAATATTTTATTTAAATTTTGCATTAAATATGTGTTTCATTGCCATTTTCTATGAATCCATAGGCAGATATTATTCTCCTGTGAGAGCTGCTTTTTTATTTTTAATGAAAACTTAAATAAAATGATAAAGCTAAAAGCAGTAATTAATGACCAAAACCATATACCTTATACATTACAGATCTGTGTATGTATTTACACACAACACCAGGCAATTATGTAAGTGCACAAATTCTATTAAAAAATAAGGAAAAGAATTGTCTCATAATTAGGTCTTCAACATGACGGTATTCCTATGAATTTTGCACTTGCTGTTCTTTAAACTTTAAATGAACAAGCAGGGCCTCATGTGACTCAACTTTTTCACTGGTTTGTTTTCTGTTTACAAAGGGCGCATGTTGTGCTTCTGCTGCAGCCTTGACATATGTCAATCACATAATAGTCATGATATAAATGCCATCTCACCTCCATTTCCCAATTAGAAAAAGAGAATTAATGTAGGGACATCTGTTTGACTGACAAGTATCTATGCAGATAGAGCTCTGCGCACAGATTTGTAATAAACACAGGTGCTTCGTTTACTGCAAATGTACAGCTTCATCATATTTCTGAAATCTTTATTATGATGCAGTCATACAATAAATGCTGATTGAACAAATAACTAGAAATTTCATCTGATACAACATGGTAATAAGCTTAACTTAATTTGATATTTCAGAAATCATCTCCTAACATCTGAATTTTCTGTTCAAAATGCATGAATAATACTGAGCTCAGAGCCAAAGACACCCCCCTCTGAGGTCCCAGGTGGACCACAGATGTTTCAGGCCTCATGGCCAGTAGATTCTGATGTAAGTGGAACTAAAGCAGCTTCCCTAATATTATGGGACTGCCACCAAGGCTCTTCAAAGGCCTTTACTTTTTTTCCTTTTATCATACTTTGGACATAGTCAGGTACGTGGTAAAGCCATACCTATTCTGCAGCGCTTTTTGCTGAAAATTAGACCAGCCCCCTAAAAATAATACCAGAGACTTAATCTTGGCTATAGTTATAGGACTGAGTTGTCCCTTTTTCCCCCAGCTCAGTCCCTGACCACCACCACCCCCATGGCCCACAACTCACTAAGGGATCTGAAATGCTCCCTCAATACTGCATTTTGTTGTAAAAATGGTATTTCCTCAGTTTAGTTACTGTTCTTTTTTGTCTGTAGATTGCCTGTAACAATTTCTGTCATTAATATTACCAATCTGAACGTTTTCTTTGCAAGGGCCAGGACCACTTCTTAGACTACTAATGCAGCACATTTATTTCTATAAACACCTCAGTGATATTGTTACCTTCAAATTTAAAAGCCAGTTTAATTAGTTAGAAACACAAAGCATGTAAAAATGAAACTGCAAAATCTTTTCTCTCTAGATGGACTAGTAGTATCTGTGGAGAGTAGACGAGGTTAGGAAGACAAGACAGAGGAGCATATAAACAGGAGTGAGCTGGAGATTCAAAGATAGGTTGGGTTGTTTGCCTATGTTAACCATCTTCAAAGCTTTGAACAGGAAAATGGTGTGGCTCTAACAGCAGGTTTCATTATGAAATAGAATAAAAGTCAGGGATGGTGAGCTTATTTTTGAGAGAGGGGACCGGAAAGATAAAATCTACCTAGTTGTCTGAAATGTTTTCAATTTTAAGTGGCTCTCAGAGGACCTCATTGAAATGTGGTCTTCTGAACCTACCAAGGCATGTCACTGGGAATTCAGCAGGCAAGAACAAGTCTCTCTCAGTAAGGTTTGTCTCCATTCTTAGAACCATCCTTTGAAAGCAGAGGTTTTCACAGGGTGCCAGTAATGGTGAGAAAATTCCTTTTATCACAGAGACAAGTTCACTGGTGAGACCCCTTCTTTAGGAAAATGAGTAGATTCCTATACTTAATTAACAAAAAATTCTCAGATGTCAAATGTTGATCTACCACTTACTCCTACCTACAAGTTTCACTGCCAATAAACAAACTGCCATCAAAGGAATTCTGCTGAATATTTTGCCTGGTATTAGACAAGACCATACAACAATAAATGGTCATGAACCTACTATTTTCTTTCAGGTGCTTCATTGTTCACATACCAAAAACATGCCAGAAGACAATGCTTCTCTTTGCCTTCTCTGTGGGTACAGAATGGTTTGAAATGAGATTAGCTTTTGAGATGTGGTTTTAGCTTTTTAGGTAAGGATATCTGCCTACTTTGGTGACAAAATGCTCAAGGAGGCTCACAAATGAAAGAGACATTGTACTCCTTTCTGAAAACTTCACAGACCTCATCTATCTCCTTACTGCCAGCACTGTGAAAGCTTGTTATTTGAGCTTACTACGAGACCTGATTTCTCCCCAACGTCCACCTCCTTCCAGCCACTTCCTATGAAATTTGCAGAAGACATTGTTCCACTGGTGTCTTCTAAAGTGGTTTTGGTGTTATGTGATTTTCAGATCCTTCTGGGCTGTTCAAGTTGGAATGGAAGCTCTGGTTTCCTACATTTAAGGGTGGTTGTCTCAAATTGCACAGTTGGGCTGAGAAAATTTCCCAGATATTTTTTTTTTTTTTCTGAGAAATTTATTTTCCATAAATCAATGTTCCTTCACACAACCAAAAGGAGTAAAATATACAGACAGAGGAGTAGGGAGGGACAGGGATGTAAAGAATTCCCAGATAACTAAGAGAAACTGTTCTACTACAGTCTTGAAATTTCTGTGATAGTTTGGGGAATCTGCCTAAGTCCAACATCTTAGGACATTACGCTTATCTTTATCAACTTTAATTTTTGTGACAAGCATAATTTTCAATGGCTTCATTTTCAACACCAAAGAACTATCAATAAGTGAATGAAATATCTATATAATTGTAATGTGCTGATTGTGGTGCTGATAAAGCCAGGTTCCTCAAGATTATCTGCAAAGAGATGCCATCTGAATTTATCAAAAAGTGTTATTTTCAATAAGTGGATTGAGTCGTTAATGGAGCCCCTTTTAAACCACTACCTTTTGTAGGATTCATTAATTAATACACTTGAACTCTCCCTTTACTCCCTCCCCACCATTGTTGCTTTACAAGGCTTCCTGTGATATTCTTTTATACATTTTAGGGTTTCCCCACCATTTGTGACAGGCTCCATTCTCTGCCTCTGCATCTCTCCCTAAAGCATCCCCATGACTTTTCTGACACGATGCTGTACAAGTAAAAGAATCATTCTGAGAAGTCAAGCAAACAGCCTAAGCCTGTAAATGATCAACTCACCTTCCAGACCTTTGATAGGTCTAATTCCCATTCTGAAGTCTAAAAAATCTGCAATGCCCCAAAACAAAGGTTAAACAGCTTGAAATTTTGGATTACCACTAGCAGCCAAAACTAGGAAATACACATACAACCCTATAGGCCCATGAACTGGGCTATGTTATGAATGCTGAGCTGCCTTGTGCTTTTTTTCACTTTTACCTAGCTCCTCAGCTGCTTTGCCCACTGATTAAGGTTGTAATTTCCTTCATACTGTTTTACAGATTCTAGTATCAGCAGTCCTTGACCTGATTGCTGGCTCTTGTTGTCACATCAGTCATATATAAATAAATCATAAATAATATGACCAGATCTTTCTTTATCTTATATGGAACTTGCAATTTAATGTTCTCTTGGTTGTTCCTTAATCCTGTTTTTCAGTGTTGGCACTCAAGGGCTAGGCAAGGATATCATAGATTATTTAAGCTACATAACAGGGAGACTCTTCTAAACTCCTAAAAAAAGAGTTGGGCAGAGAGGAGCCTATTGATGTTCAACAAAGGCAAATGTAAGGTCCTGCACCTAGGAAGGGGAACAACGCGCACCAGTACAGGCTGGGGCTGACCTGCTGGAAGGCAGCTCTGCACAGCACTTTGCCTACAGGCCATCAGTGTGCCCTGTGGCCAAGAAGGTCAATGGAACTCCGGGGTGCATTAGGAGGAGTGTGGCCAGCAGGTTGAGGGAGGTGATCCTCCCCTTCTGCTCTGCCTTGGTGAGGCCACATCTGGAGCGCTGTGTCCAGTGCTGGGCTCCCCAGTTCAAGAGAGACAGGGAACTACTGGAGACGGTCCAGCAGAGGGTTATAAAGATGATGAGGGGACTGGAGCATCTCCCTGGTGAGGAAAGGCTGAGGGAGATGGGCCTGTTTAGCCTGGAGAAGACTGAGAGGATATTTTATAAACGTCTACAAATATCTTAAGGGAAAGTGTCAGGAGGGTGGGGCCAGGCCCTTTTCAGTAGTGCCCGACAACAGGACAAGGGGCAACAGGTACGAACTGAAACACAACAAGTTCCATCTGAATATAAGGAGAAACTTCTTTACCTTGAGGGTGACAGAGCACTAGAACAGGCTGCCCAGGGAGGTTGTGGAGTTTCCTTTTCTGGAGACGTTAAAAATCCACCTGGATGGGATTCTCTGCAACCTGCTGTAGGTGAACCTGCTTAAGCAGGGGGGTGGAGTAGATGATCTCCAGAGGTCTCTTCCTTCAGGTTCCCTGACCATTCTGTGATTCTGTGAAATCATGCTGCAGCTGAGTAGATGAAAGTATCATAACCATGTGGAAAAATAGTAATTTACAAAGTACAAAATGCCTTATGACCATTGTCGACTAGCCTTATGGAAGAGAGGGACACAGTGATTAAAGAACTTGAAACTAAATGTCAGCAAGCTATTCACTTAACAAATAGCATCCTAATTCCTTCTTAGCTTTCTATGCTGTCACTGTAGCCACAAAAAACATAGCTTCTGCCCCCAAAAGATTATAATTTCTGTAGAAAATGTAAGAATTCAAGTAAAAAAAAGAGAAAGCTGGAAATATCTTGGGGATAAAAGCAGTCTTGTGCATGTTCTGTTCATACTACAATAATTGTTGGGACCTTCTTTTTCCTTTAGTCAGATGGGGAAGGAGTGTCAGAAAACCTGCAAGCAATGTAAGGGCCAACACCTTTTTTTACTGGGCCTCAGCTAGAAAGTATCTGTTAAAACCAAGAGCTTTAGGTGAGCCATAGGAGAGAAGGGAGACGAATGCACCATCAGGTCATGTAACTGTCACCTCTGACAGACCCCTCAGCTGTGAAGAGTCCACAGAAACTGCACCAGTCAGCAGCAACCACATCCAACAAACAGAAGACTTAAAAGGAAAAGCCCAACAGTTAGATGAAACTATGTGCCAAAAAGATGGAAAAGACAGCAAAGACAGTATGAAAATTCATAGTATTAAATAGTCCCCTGGCACGTTCTAAGGAGGAAAGTCCCACCCCAAAACAGTTGCATCCATGATTCTGAGTTCAGAAAAAAAATACTACTTAAAAAGACAAACAACCTCCATGCTTTTCTCCCTGTAATGCTTCACTCTTACATTACCTCTAAAATCCTTTTTTCCAAACCAAACTTCTGAGGATGAATCCTCACAACAGTCCCTAGTTCACCATCTGAGGTATGCGCGTCATCTCCCCTCTGCCTACACGAAGCATCTGTAAGTCAAAGTTGTACCAAGATCTTGGCTGTTCAGTAAACAGCCCAGTTCTTTAAGAGGTTCATCCTTCTGAACAGGCACATGGAAGTGACCAGAATTAGCTTAGAACACGTTGTATGTTTGAATGCTAAAATCAGCAAGCTGACAACTGCCATTAAGGTAACATCAAGATTCTAATGGTCTGTTGGCATAATTATAATACGCCTGACTTAAAATACCTTTGACTTGAAAGCACAATATAAAGATTAAAATAGCATAAAATAAAATGAAATAAAATAGCTCCTCCTATAGTTCTTAAATAAATTCCTTTTGTCCCACACAGTATATTTTAGATATAAATTGGCAAATTGTATTGATCAGCTGTGTAGCTAATACTGTATTTATTTTTTTCTGATATTAAATTTTGGCCATTCCTAGTGTCACTGGACAGAGAGCATCATCAAATACAAACTTTTTAGCTTAAAATGTCTTTAAAAATATAGTTTGACTTTGACCTTTACAAGGACACTTCATGTAAAACTAACTCACAAACATTTCAGTCCTAAAATGTTAATGCATTACAAGGTTAATTGCTCTTATTAATCCATTAAAGAAGAACTGTATGCCCTTTCTTATATTAACCATTATTTACTTATTTCATTCTTATGTCCGAAGTCCAAAAGCGCATATCTTTGTTGCAAAAACTAACAAAATGTTAGTTAGGAAGGTCTCACAAAACTTCAACTGGATTCTATTTGTGTGCCTTCATTAGTGCTAAAAGTCTTGGCATTAAAAAAAACATGTGGCAAACAGGGTGGTCAGCAGTTTTTTTGAGATCACTTGCTGGAGCAATTCAAGTCAAAGAGGCTAACATATCTCTTATTTAGTTAAAAAAATATTTCTTTTTTTTTTTTTTTCCTTTGCCTGTGATTTGAGAACAAGAGAGGAGATTTTTATGTACATATGTAGCAATGGTAAGCAGCTGTAAAAACCTCCTACCCTAAAGATTGATGAATATATGTTTCATTAACACCAGCACATCTGAAAGACATTTAACACTTTGGAAGACCAACTATGGTTCTTTAAAATGCCTCAGATGAAATGCCCTATGATATGGTCTTTAATGGCCATCTTATTACCCTATAGCGCCTTCTCCATTAAAAATTTGTAAAATCTTACCTACTGAATATACCTGACTACAGTCTAAATGATTATTTTGCTAGGATATTTGGAACTATACTTTCATGAGCAGATGTAAGATTTGCACCAGAAATATTTGAAAAGAATTCCTGAAATATTTTTTTAATTCCTTCATCCTATTTATAATGTTTTTCTACTTAAGACTTTAAAGACTCACCACACCCTCTGAATACCGAAGAATAGATAACCACAGAGCAAATGCTTTGTGGCCATCCCATTCCATTTTCATTGAATGTAGTTAACAATGAGCATATCTGTAAGGTTCAACATCTGTTTGTGGGTGTAGTGCAAAGAAATCCAGAAGGTGAACTGGCTGGGTAACTATTTTCTACAAATAACATTTTCTGAGTTACTCTAGCTCTGATGCAGCCCTGGATGGAGGCCATCCACCCAATGCTTGTAAAGAGCTCTCCTCCAACAGAGCACATACCAGTGGTACAGGTGGAGGGCCCTACAGGATGCTTGTTTCACACCCCTGGAGAAAAGATTGGCTTCCACTAATACATGTGGTAGCACTGAGGGCAGGCAGGCAGGTTTCCATGCAGACTCAGGTAAGCTTAAAGGCTTTTGTCCATTCAGAATGAAAAGTACATTGTACTTGACAATAAACCTGCCATTTGAAACCTCAGGGGTTTTAATCTTATAAATAATAGAGTTCAGAGAAGAAGGGTTTGCAAGTCTGCATAGCGCTGCCTGGAATTCAGATTTATGTAATGCACTCATAGGAATGTGGTGCTGAAACGCATGCAAGTGTTAGGGCATTTGAGATTCAAAGCCTATATTGCACAAAAATATGCAATGCAACACTAATATTCCTCTCTGTTATGCTATTTTCACCAGCTGCTACGAGAACATCCATCACTCAATGGCAGGTCAGAACTATCCAGTCCACTGCAGGCACTGACATAGCTTTTTACTTTCTGTTGAAGCCCCTGTTAACAAGCATGATGTCCACAGCAGAGGAAACTTTGAAATCTGTAAAATGAGCCAAAGGAGGTGCACATTACTAATCACATACAATAAAATCGTTTTCAGTCATTAGGGCTGATAGCAACTCTTCTTTGTATATGCTAGCCTACGTATTTTGAGAAAATAAGAAAAGCGGGGCTACTATCTTGTATTGAACAAGGGTTTGAAAAGATTAGTTCATAAAGTACATAGAAAAAGCTCTGGTTTAGACATATAATAACAAAGGGTAAGAATTTAGAATTATTCTTCTTTGAGCATCAAGAGAAAATTTGCAGTAGTTCTACTGCAAAACAAAGTCACCCCCCAAGTGCATTCAGGCATCAAAAATAATTTCTACTGTTTTAGGATGTGAAAAATGTATTTGAAAAATTCAGCAGCATAAAAAAAAGTCTGTTAACCACATTGTGGGATATCTTTGTCTGGCAAGTGCATTCAGAAATTTGGGAGCATTTCTTTAACACTTTCCACTTTAAAAATCCAGAATATTAAAATGGCAAGCATGAAGCTGTTAGCCTATGCAGTTTCGCTGTAGGGAGGTTATCACATGCAGCTTTGCTGCGTTATTCATTGCTTGCAGCTCTTCCAATCAGATAACCTTAACAAACATGGTGCTATCAATTGCCAGATGTGGTACGTGCTACGCAGCCTCTAGTTTTTGACGGACTAAAATGGATCTGAGAATTCTTCTTTTTATGTTATCAACCATCAGTCACACTATGAGATTCACAAGGAGTATCTGGAAGTGCTGTCAAGTGCCAATTAGTGATGTTGCTGACCCAAAAGATAAAGAAGATTGTAGAAGAAGCAGCCCAGTATAATTCTCCACTCCACTGTCCTTAAAGTGGACCATCGTTTATGGATGTACTCCTGTAGATGAAAGGGAAATAGGAGGTCAGTGTTTCGTGTCTTCAACAATCTTCTGCAATCTTCTCATCATGAATTGTAAATAGTATCACTATGAACCTACTCTTCCTGCACTGGAAAGCAGAGCAAACGGCTCAGCAAAGCCAAACGCTGATAATATTGTTTCTCAGGGCACAGAGCTGAAGGCCACACTCTGTCCTCCACTGTCATGCTGTGTATGGGTCCGCATGGGTGGAGCTCACCCCGGGCCCTGGTAGTGCCCTTGCTGACTCCCCACCTCCTCCCACTTCCCCATGGCTGTGGGGTACGTTCACACCATGCAGCTGCTGGGTTGGGAACCTGAGCTCTTCATCATCTGAAGGCAATCTGAAGATTGATGAACAATCATTGGAAATGTCTTCCTCCTTCTCAGAGCAATTCTCAGCACAATCTGGCAAAATGTCATTATCACTTAATATGGTTTTATCACAAGGTGTTCCTGCTTTCAGAACTGCAAATGATTTTTACAAGGTCAAAAGCAGAATATCATGCCCAGGTGTTCACCATCTTGAACTGTAGAACAAAAACCGCCTTCTTAAAGAGGCAACATTGCTCCAGTGCACAGAGAACACCTGACAAATTTGGATTTGAAGGGACCAGCCTATGTGCAGTCCTCTCCATCTAAGGGTTACAGCATCCAGTAGTCAGCATAGATACAATGCATTATTAATTAGCATATACAAATCCTATTTATATTAAAAAAGCTTGCTTAGTGAAGGAGACATAATTCCTATTATTACCATCCCAAATAGCAGAAAACAAATATTGTATACGGAGCTAATAAAAATACAGGATAAGAGCAATATCTATGGAGTATATTTGTACTCTACACACATTTTTTTTATGTGGGACCACTATTTTTCATGGTAAATTATGTATGCTAACAGAATCTTTCTGAGCGTACCCGTGCACCTGAATGGCAATTTTCTGAAAGAGCAGTGCTGGAGAGACATATCATCTGGATCTATGGTACTTATGCTACACAGCTATTGTATATGCAATTGGTTTGTGACTTTTTAAAATATGCGTGCATGGAGGGGCTACAAAATTACTTCAGAGCTGCCTGGGCAAGCATAAGGGGGTTCAGGTCTCTCCTTCATACCACAAAGTCCCCAGTTTACTATCAAACCAGCAGTGCATAGTCATGCTCCAGAGTCCACTAAAGTTGTGGTATCTCTCCACTACCACTCTGGTTCAAATACCATTGAAAGCAGATGTTGCACAAACATTAAACAAAGTTGAACAGACTTGGAGCTTATTCATGCATTGGATTCTATGAGAACACAATGGAAACCTGTCAGTAATGCAGGAAAGACCAGATCGAGCTGGCAGACTATCTCCCTGTGTGATAATTTAGCATAAGAGCAGAACTATTCCCTGGAAGGTGCCAAACAATTAGAGGACAAGTCACAACAAAAAAGGCATTCCTAACCAGTGCAAACATTTGTCAAGGTATGGAAACAATTTACAATGTTTTCAGAACCGTGGTTCAGGTCAGTTCATTTTTATACTCTCCCATATGGTTCTGCTCCTTCTATTTCCAGAGTGAACCCTATTTACCTGGATGGTTACTGTAGAAAATATATTGTTTGCAGAGAAAGTGAGAGTCATCAATAAAGAAAACTTCTCAAGATAGGTATATTGAGTATGTGTATTGGTTTGATCTGACAAGGGAAGAAAATGGCAAACAACTTGTTTTCTGCTTGAGAGGTATCTAGGAGCAGAGCACCGGTCAGATGCTGTATTGTGCCTTCCGGAGGATTAGCAATAAAAGCACTATTTGGGTGGAGAGAGGAAATAAAAGTGGCTTTCAGCCACATTTTTGCCTTTATGAAACTGAGCCTGCCAACAGACTAAATAGCATTTGTACAAGGTTTTCACTTCCCCTGCAAGCCTGGAAAGAGAAAAGATGGGTTAAATCCTTCCACGCATAACTGGCAGCACGGACCACATCAGGTGGTCATGGCTCTGCTGTCCCCTAACATGAAAGCAGAAAGGTGATATGCATTTAAAACCAAATTCTGTATGCCACACCACTCCTTATGGGTCTGGACTTACTTTGCTTTCCTCATCACAAATGAACTGCCAGCCATGCCTTGATGGTGGCTTTCAGCCTCTGAATACCAGCAAAGCAATGTTCCTCTTGTTCCTAAGCATAGACCTCACAAAAACCACTATACCTTTTACAGTCATCCTTGGAAAGCTAATTTCCTTCCATAATAAAGTTCAGGAAGTCTAAACACAGGGCAATGATTGCTCCAGCTCTGTGCTAGATTAATATAGAGTATTCAAATTGCTTAGGAAATGGGGTATTTTTTTTTCCCTAATGAATCATGCAGTATGTTGTCCATACTTAAATGACACATTAGGTTGGAATTTCAAGCTTTTTTAGGGCAGAAATGGTCTTTATGGAAGACAAAAATAAAGTTGATGATGCCAGAGTGGCTTTATTCTAGCTAACTTGCATGAAACTGGCACAAAGCCCTGAATATTAGCCTATGATATTTGAAAAAAAAAGCAGGAGTTTGGGCTGTTAGAAAAGCTTTCATTGATAGCAACTGCAACATATTAATCTTAGACAAGGGAACTACAGTATTTAATTAAAAATGGAAAGTAATAATAGTTTAGCACCTCTTTCAGAAAAAGTGAAGTGCAATGGAAACGGAGAATGTCTTCTCCATGAAGCTGCACTGAAAAGTACTTTTGCATTCATGTGACATTGAGAAACAAATGACAAAGAATTTTCCATTAATAATTTAATTTGGGGGCCAGAGGGCCATCAATAACGTCATAAGCACATAACATGGAGCCAAGTTTATCCCTGAGATAAGCAATCACAGTAGAGTTCCTTTAGAGCATGTTTGAATTTGAGTCTATGGAATGCAGAATTTCAAAAAACATTTTAAATAACTGGTAGGAGCAGCTGCCAACCCACCTCAGATCGTTGCGTCTGTATGCTAAATACTTAAAACACAGAAAAATGAAGCTGTAGCACTGAAAAGTGGAGTATTACCAGGAAGTGCTGAACATCTCCACCTCCCATCTGTATTAAAAGGAGACACAGAAACAACAGTCAGTCATCATCTGGCAGGATTATTACAGCATTAAAATTCAGCCCTGGTGGCTAAAACCAAAAACGCACTCAAATTTCTGAGGAAAATTTAGCCATTCAAGTTGAAGATCCAGGTTAATTTTGTGGTGCACATTTAACACTGAAAACAAGGATTTTTAGCAGAAAGTATGTTGAGTCGAGGTGATGTTCAAATTTGCTAGGGAATGATGAAGTGAGGTTAATAATCCAAAATCATAATTTTTGATAGGACTAAGCTATGCGCACAGAGCCTTCAGTTAAGCGTTAAGATGTAACTCACATCCACATTCAGCAAAACCCTCTGACTCATAGGCGCGTTGTTCCTTGAGGGCTGGACAACTGGATTACTCTTTATTTTTTAAAGATGGATGGTGGCGATGCTGCTGCTCATCTTTTATAGCAGTGGTTAAAGCACTCACCCAGAAACTGGTGAGCTGACTACGGTTCAGTGACCTCCTCAGTGTGAGTGGGTTCAAACCTACAGCTCCAGCCTAGTCTCTGGCTACTAAGTTAAGCTGCAGTTGCTGAAGGTTTGGGGAAGGAGGGCAGGGAAGGGAAAAGAGAGAGGCAGTCTGATTCCTGCTGAAGCTGCATGGCTGTTCAGCAAAGGATACAAGATTTATAAGGCCAGAAATAAAGAGAGAATTAGAAGAAAAGGGGGCTTGACTATAGCCTAAACATGAGGGCTTCCTCTGGGAGAAAAAAGAGCCATCCTCTTCAACATTTTTAATGTTGCTAATTAGTTTTAAACCAGATTTTACAGTAATGTTTTCCTGTGTGAGATAGACATACTCTTTGATACATTTATAAAATTTAATGAAGAGCCCCATCTGTAGTAAATGCCTGATGAAAGACAGCAATGGGATGTGCAGCCACACACCACTCTGGGTGACACTGTGCAGCACAGTCACCCCAAGAGCCACCCACATCACTGCCTGCACTGAGCAGCACATTGTCCCTGTGCCCCAGGAGAAAGTGTGTGAGTCATGTGGAGACACGTTTTTGGGCTACAGTGTCCCCACAGGAGCTTTGTAATCTTCTTGCCAGCTGAAGGACACCTGGGATGCAGGATGCCCTGAGACTGGGGACCATGCAGCTGTACTGGTACCAAGTGCTGGCCTTGAATCTAAGATTCATCACCACAAGGAGTGTAGAAGTAGCTGGCAAAAAAAGAAAACTAGCAGTGGAACAAGGACAAAGGGAATGAAATCGTAAGAGGGTACTCACGAGAGCAAGTAAAATCAGCTGCTTGCTGAGGGTGCTTTTTACTGGGAAGAGGAACTGGACTTAGTGCCAGTCTTCTCTCACACTGACTGTGAGAACAGCAACAGGATTGAATGACTGTGAGTGAAAGGAAATCCAGAATCAGGAAAATTAGAGGACGCCATTTTTGTAGTCTCTTAAAAGAGGATAAAGCCTAATGAGATTGGTGTCTTGTACACTTTTCAGTGCATTAAACGTTGTTTTGTTTTGATTGCTTCCAAATTCATTCACCAGTCAGGTTACAATTATCACTGCCCTTAAAAAGTAACTCCTAATTCCTCACTGTTGTTCAGTCAGGCACTTTAGTTACTCACTATTTGGGGCAAGCATTAGCAATTTCACAGGTTTACTGATTTCCTTTTTAATTTAATCTCTATTTTATTTAATCCTAAAGAATTTGGAGATCAGGAGCTATACAAAGAATTGCCTCTTTGTGAGAAGTTTGCTTTGGTTGGCTGTCAGTGAATTTGTAGCCACAGCAAAAGCTTTGATACACCAGGGAGAAAATCATGCTTTTACCTAATCTTACCAAACCAACCTTGTTCAGATTGATTCAGTTTCCAGCCTTGGCTCTGACCTCACCCTTACCCTCAATCCTGCCTCACTTTCACACTGAGTATTTTATACAGCCTCTATTTTCTCCCTGCATAGCCTGCCCCCAACCCCCGCCCCCAACCCAACATCTATGTTCTACTCATCAACCATTGCTTTAGAAATCTTCAGGCTGGATGGGCAGGCATGCAGTGCTGGCAGGTGGTGTAGCTGTTAGGCAGCCTTGTGTATCACAAGAGATCTGATGCTATCAAATTTCTTTTCCCCCAAAGACTAAAGAGAGTGAGCCTTTGTAAGCATGCAGGAGGGGGATGAAAACAGTTTGTCTCCTGAGCAGTCAGCCTTTGTCATTTTACAAATGAAATCACTTTGGAAATTTAGAGAATTAATATCATAATGAAGACGGGAGTACCCATTAGGGTGGTCTAATGTTGCTCTGGAGATATATGATGGATGTCCAGTTGCTGTAAGCCCTTATTTGCAGAGAGTCACCTCTGTAGTTGCCATTATTAGGAAGTTGTCTGAAGCAGAGGATCAGACACAACCATTGCAAGATGAGATAGTGTTTGACTGGTTTCCAGGGAACCGAAGGATACAGCCTTAGTTGTACCTGTCACTATGGCTCCCAGCTTTTTTCCCCCTTAATGTCTTTTTTAGCTGTAGGAAGTTTCTCTTTAAAGATTCACTGCTTCTCTAATAGCACAAAAAGCAGTAATAGGAACATAAAAAAATGTTACCTGGATTGCAAAAAAGCTTCCGTTTATTGCAAAACAATTGGTATAATTCATCATCAAAGGATTGCAATATGCTGCATTAGTTAGCCTTTGCAAATAAATATAACCATGAGATCTAACCTGTGGTGTACTGCTTGCAGTAACTGGAAATATTCACCTGCTCTGTCCACTTCTGGACATACCTATCACACTGTCAGAGCAGTGATGTCGTGATTGCCATTCCTGGAAACACAGCCTCAAGAAAGTAGTACTTCCAGGAATTATCTTAATGGGCAATTGAATCATCATTTCTAGCACTCCTGCATCTTTCCCAGAAGGATAGTTTTCCACAGGCAATGATTCCAGTTAGAAGAAAATGCAGATATCCAAACCCCAATTCTTATTCCTTCCTGACTGGTTTGCAAAGAACAGAAGCTTTATGCAGATCTTAAAATTAGGCAGAAAGGCACCTAGGACATGTGAGGCTGGAAGGTGTCCAGTACAGTGATTTTGCCTGCACTTCATTTTATAATAGCTATTCTACCCAGATAATTTATTTTCTTCCAATTATCTGTGTTCCTTTAATAATTCTCTACTGGTCACTAACATTGCTGCTTTGTTGTGTTATTTCCCAGGAAGCTCAGTTGCTGGTGTAAGTTGTCGTAGCTGCATGTCTTCCATAAGGATTTACACCACCAGGGCAGTGTCTGCATTTTAAGAAAATCAGGTTAAATTCACTAATGTCTAGACTTTCTCCTAGCTATGGGGGTATGCAAGGCAGCTTGTTGTTGCTAGCCTTTTCAAATAAATGTGACATGATGGGTCCACACTTTGCTCTCTATATAATCAGTACTGATTTGGGGGAATAATCAGTGGTAAATAAAAATGAGTGCTGTTGAAATACCCTTTGTGTGTGTTCTCATGAATTACTCATGAAACAAAGGTTACAAATTTCTGCCCCTGATACAGTAATGGATCTGTACTGCTTTTATTTTATTTTATGCTATTTTTGTAATATATGGAGTGGGGGGGGGTGTGGGGTGTGTGTGTGTGTGTTTTGGTTTTGGTTTTGTGGTTGGGTTGGGTGGGGTTTTTTTTTCCAAAATTCTGTTTCTTACCCCTAAATCTTCAGTTTAGTGGTCAAATTCACCTTGGTGGGAGCAAATGCAACTCTATCGATAGCAATGGAATTGTGTCTGCATATGTCAGCCATGAATTTGGCCCCATATTTATTGGAAATACCTGGGCTGTTGTGATATGATGTGGTAAATCATGCTGAGAGCAAATCAAACAGACAGGCTGTGGCTGCATCACTATTTCATACAACTCAGGTCATAATGGACAGGACAATGCTGTACTGTGAAATTCAGTGCTAAGGAAAATACATTCTTTCCAACCTCTTATGAAAATACTCCACATCCTTCAAAGGACAATTTAGGCAATGTGACCACTGCTGGAACCAGTGCAGGAGCATTTAAAAGGCAAATAGAAAACCACCATTGCCCAGGAGGAGAACGAGTGTCCGTAGATATTCCCATGCTTTTGCTGTTCCAAAATTCCCGTCAACTGTTGCATACAGCCCCCAGAAATAAAGCTATTCACTCTCACTACAGCAAACGAAAGTGATGCAACATGCCAGTCTTCAAGCCCAGCAAACTATAAATGTAATATCAGACAGAGAAGAGCTAATGAAAACAATCACATTAAACATAGCTCTTCAGTGCTTGGTGCTCAATAAGTGAGCAGCAGGCTTTCTCTGTCTAGCTTACAGAAAACAGGAGGTAGCAGTTTGCAAGGAGCAGCGTTTTAATGTGATTGGACTATAACAGACAATCTATTTACAGCATGCTCTGGGGAGCTTATAAACAAATGTTGAGTAATTTCAGCCAGCAGTAATTACCCTTGCAGCTGACAAGGATAGCATGATACTTTCTCCTTCACCTTCAGCCCAGTCCAGAAGGCACTGTACACAATGGCACCTCTAATTATTTCTGCATTTCTATGGCTAAAGACCAAAGTGTGTTATTAGAGAACATTTTAGAAGCTTTTTAAAAGCTTGTTTATTGGGACAATTAAAAGTCATCACTATGACAGCAAATAAAAGGTTCCATTCCTAGGCACGTGGCTGCAGCCGGGGGTTTGCCTGCTTACCTTGTAAGCCTTGCCTACATGAGGGAAAATTTACAGCCACCCCTAACTGCTGCTAATATTGGTTCAGCAGCACCAGCACTAGCAAGGTGGGCAGCCCTCGAGTACACAGAACGGGGCTTTATAAATATCATGTTACCTAACCCTGCTTAGAGCACATGGAGTAAACATCATACTTAAAATGCTGTTCACTCACCTATTCTCAGGCTCCCAATGCAGCCAAAGGTAGTGGCGGTGAAGCTGTTGCAGCGGTGAGGACATGTTTTTGCAGAGCACCTGTGCTGCAGACGAGGCCTCAGACAGCGTGGCTTTTTGTCTTCTGTTGAAACAAAATAAAAAGCAAGTTCTAAAACATTCATTAACTCTTAATTACTGGTGAAATACATTGGCCCGGGTTTTTTTCTCCCAGGCACTGGACATATAAATGGGTTAATTCGGGGCTGGATGCAGCTGCTGCAAGTGAGTCAGCAGGAAGGTGGGAGCAGGGAGGGAGGGAGACCTGGGCTGTGGTGGGCCAGGGGACAGGGCACTGCCCTGCATAGCCCTCCCTTTGCTGGATAAGGCCCTTCCCCCTGCCTTGGCTACACAAAGGCAAACCGAGGTCTTTTGATTTCCCTAAGTCATCAGTACCTGGTGCAACACATCACAAGGCATCTCCCCACCATTCGGGATTAACCCCAGAGCAATCAGGTGACGCTTGCCATAATTTCAAACGCCCGCTTCCCACGGCACAGCCCGCCAGCTCCTCAGGCACCCGCCGGCTGGCCCAGGCTGCCCACGCCAGCCACCGGGGCTGGTGCCCGAGCCCGCTCCTCCAGAGCCAGGAGAAAGCACCGGTGAACCCCCGCTGCCAGACGAGGTACTTGAGCCTGTGCAATTCTGAAATGCAGGCGCTTGTGGACAGTAACTTACAGATAAAACAGAAACAAACACTCCCCCTTAGCCTCCCAGTTCCCTGGTGGTAACCGTGCTGCCAAAAGGAAGGTCTCCAGCCACAGGGAGACCTCAGGAGCCTGTGCCATCTTGGGCCCTCTCATTTGGCCCAAAGCACTGGGTTTTTTATTCCAGTTATATCACACATACTACTCGATTTTCATACTGTGCAAGATACATTTTACCATGAGAAATACTACTGCTGTTTCCAAAGAGTAGTTTTAAAAACATACAATCACTACTCATGGCAAGGCGAGGCGTCATCAAAGTGATTGCTGTGGGCAGTGATAATTAACGGAATGATCAAGTCACAAGACTGCGCACCACAACTTTTATTTAACATTGTAATACAGTCATATATGAGCCAAACTATCCAAAAGTAATTGGGAGAGGCAGTGAACTGTGATGTGTGCTGGTTTGCAAACACCATGGACAGTTTGGCGTTCGCTGAGCTCCCATCCGCCTCAATAAATTCAGTTCAGAGTCCTGCTATAGGAATTGACAGCAGATATCTAATCCACAAAAGTGGATTATTTACATTTTTTGATACGTTACATTGCATTACATCCTGTCATGTTGCATCTCATCACAAGCAGATATAATATCGCATAACATGATGTGACATGATGACAGACATCAGAAATGTTTTTTGTTGTTTTGGGTTTTTTTTAAGATTTTATATCTACTATCCAAAATATTTCTGAGTGATTTCTAGGAAGATCGAGCAGATAAGGTGAGTGCCTGGATTACGCGTTCCTCCAGCAGCTGCTGAGCTGCTTCTCCCATGCATTGTTTTAAATCGAGCCGCCTTGTTCTGCAGCTTCATAAAATCTTGTCAATGCAATTTTGCACACATATTGCAAATATTTTTAAAAGATTCATTAGGAGGGAAACCAGCAGAACACATGTTCAGTAACAGCATAAAATTATAACAGCTGCTGCAAATTACCTTGGCTGAAAGGAACCCCCAGAAATGCATTGCAAACTTTAACAATGTACTCTAGCTGTTGATTGCTCACACTGTCGCTCGCTACTCATTTCTGAGACACAGTTGGTGGAGGAACATTAATTTGTCCTTGTTCTTGAGACTGGCAGGTGTCACTTTGCCCAGTGTGGGACGTGAGTGACAGATATTTTGCAGCTGATGAAATGAGAATGCAGAAATTCAAGAGTGCCTCTGGGATTTCACTGGTCATTTGTGGCCAGCACAAGGGCAGGGCCCGCTGCTTCGCTAATGCAGGACTGGCTGATGTTGCTGTTGCTGCAGGCTGCCGCAGATTCACACCATTTTAAATAATATTTGTATTATGAAGCCTTTCACACACACACACATACACACACACACAAACACTTGATGGTATTGTGTGCTTCGCTTCTTTCTAGACTAATACCATCTGGGAAATTGTTCTAATTGTTTTTCGGGGTTTTTTTTCCTTCTGTTGTATGCTCAAAAGGATTTTACCTGCATGTGCTGTCTTTAATTCTCTGAATAACATAAATAGAATTGACTAAAAGCAAGACTTATGCTAACCTAGGGGAAACTGATTAAAACCAAGAGCAGTATTAAAAAAATGCAATTAATAAAATCATCTCACGATACAGAGGTTTAGGAAGAGAGTGGGGAGAATTATGTCAATTGAAGTATTTCTTTCATCTAATTTAAGAAAGCAGAAAAATGTGTTCCATGTGGAAATGCACAAAGGCTTAGTGAAAATAAAAAAGATACCAGGAAATGAACAATACTGCAATGTTAAAGAATTAAGAATGAGATTTGTTTAATTTTAACACTATCCTGTAGTTCATCTTTATCTTTCCTTTACCTCAGAGCATTTTCTTTGCAGGCAATGTAGTGGCTGGGATTTTTAAACCACCCCTTCACCCCCCTAAAAAAATAAAATTAAATTAAGAAATACAAGGAAAAGAAATTGTCTAGAGCTGATGCCTCAGATAGATATTTTCAACCTTAGTTTAAATAATGTTAGGGTTTTTTCCATTCAGCAACTCTATGTGGAAGGAGAGAAGGGGTTAAAATGTTCTGTAGTTCATAAAATACTTTTAATAAGAACTAGAGTGCATGTTAGAAAGAAAATTATTCTTTCAATGCTTTTAGCTTTTTATTTAAACTATGTATTATTTTAAAGGTGATGATTTTCAAGAAACCCCAAAATTTCAGGACAGGGTCTCATTTTGCTAACCAGGTTAAATGCAGTGTACATAGAACAGTGTAATCCAGAGAACCACTAACAGCATTTTCAATTGTGATAAAAACTTATTAACATATTTGCCTCTTTAATGATTAACTGTCTTTGAATATTAAGAGATTTTTACAACATCTTATTCACACTGAGGAGGCTCTGCAAAAGGCCGAGCTTTTTCTTTATTTTATAAGTGTGACTTTGTTTGATATGCATTCTGGTTTTAAAAGAACCATAATATTTTAATCGATCTCTCTGTAAAGATCATGATTATTATAAATGAGATACAGTCGTGCACATCAAGCCTGACTGGTAGATAGGAGGTCATGAGTCAGGAATTATATGAAGAGGGGAAGCAAAAACTAGAAAATTTTCTAACATGAT
This sequence comes from Falco cherrug, assembly GCF_023634085.1. Taxonomy (NCBI): domain Eukaryota; kingdom Metazoa; phylum Chordata; class Aves; order Falconiformes; family Falconidae; genus Falco; species Falco cherrug. The sequence continues at coordinate 23,841,344 of NC_073704.1, read as the reverse complement.
TGTTTAAAGGAACTATTACGTACACTGGCACATGAATTCAAGACTTCAGTTACATGTCCAGAATTATCACCCTTCATTTGCTACTGATTTCCTTCAAAGCAGCCCTGAAAAAATATAATTTAAAAAAAAAAAAAATTAAACCCATATATTTATTATGAAAAACATGTATTTTTACACTGAACTTTTCAGAGTCGTGAAATAGATGACATTAAAAATCATGGCAGAGAAATATCTGATGAAAATGTTGATACAAACCTAGGCTGTGAAAACACTGGTTAATGCCATTTACCAAATCTTATTTTATTGTAAAGAATTACTTACGTTAAATAATTTGAAACACACATAAAGATAGTATCTGTTAAGATACGAGATAGGTATTTGAGCATAATTCCATCATTAGAATTGGAAAAATTATGCTGAACAGATTTTTTTTTCCTATCAAACCCCTAGTCTTCCAAAACTAATACTGTTTTATTCATACACATGTGCAAGGACGCACACACACACACACACACACACACACACACAGACAAATATATCTGCACATTTTCACTTTATATTCCCCCCCCTACTTACAAATGCAAAGATATACTGTTATTCTGTGGAAATCAAATATTTTTTCTAGATGGTGTGCTTCTTTAATTAAACTGTATTCTTTATAGTGATCAAATATAATTAGCAGTAGCAAGTATTTAATGAAAACAAACTGCTTTCCTTTGAAATTTTTCCAACCCACTGTACTTCAAGTCTATAGCTTCTCCAAGAAGATCGTTGTATCATAACAACTAAAAATAAGTATAGGATTAAAAGCTTGTCAGGTACTGCATCATTTCAGACAAAAAAAAAATAGGGAAGGTAAACAGTAGAGAACCTGATTCATGTCAGGTACAAATTCTATCATTTAAGATATTTCTTCCAATGAAACAGTACTGTTAGTGGTTCAATGTGCTATAGATCTGTCTTTTAACTACCCTATTTGATATCATTACGTACTAAGACATTACCCCGGTATCTTTGATTATTACTGAGTGAGATGAGAAGAAAGTGCACTTACACCGGACTCATTGACAGCGAGGTGCTATAACAACTCTCCTGTAATTAATTGTGAGTGAAAGGGGGTTTGGTTTTTGCAGCCTCGTAAAACTTTTCCCACATGGCTGAACCCACGGTCAGGAGACGTTAGGCAACATTAACTGCCTGCACATTTCTGCAAGGCTCTGGAGGAAGCGGCTCGGCACTGGGGCTCCAATTCTGAAAACCCTGGGACACAAGACATCAGCATCTACCTTTCATCTTAGCTGAGATTTGGAGAGGGTTCAGACCACAGAGGCTCCTTAATTCTCACTAATTCATTTGCTTTCCTGATTCACTTGGCTTGGGATAACCTGCGAATGATAATGAACCTGTAAGGGGAGCGCTTAGTCCCTTGCCTTTGAATGTGCTCGGCATGGATTGAGGGCTTTCTGTGAATCTTGCAAGAGGAAAAGAATCTTATTAGCACTGATTGCCAGTCATGAGGTTGCCTCTAAAAATTGCTCTTGTATTTTTAACTCTTGCTTGCTTATAACAACCCCAGCTAAGGAGAGAGATGTGTTGTTTACACATCAAACATGGCATTGTTCTCAACATTTACTCATTTCTCTTTGCAATTTGATCTAATCATAACACATTTGCTTTACGTATGTCATTACTATACCACTAGGAACACTTCATCATTTTTCCCATGATTATTCCACAAGTTCATAACTAGCCAAGTCCTCATCTCTTCACCCCCAGCTAAACATCCTCTTTGCATAAATGTATGCTCTCTAGAATAAAGGGTCTAATTTTCCTTTTTTTACTTTTGTTATTAACCATTTCAGCAGAGTGCAGCTAGTACTGCTTTTCATGTTACTAGTGGATTTCTAGCAGATTTGGTCTTCTCTCATGTTGGTTCTTATCTTTTTTTAATAAACATATTGTGGATTTGGATACAAATAAAAATCAAGCTCCAGTGAGAATATTTGATAATAAAACTGGGAAAAATGTGGCTTATTTTTGCTTCTCTTTGTCAAAAAAAAAATTCTTCTGAGGAATATTTTTTTTTCTCCATTCATTTATGTGAATTTAGGTAACTGTACAGAAGAAATGGACTGCAACCCAGTAATCTGTGTCAGAGTGATTCTGTTTAGACCATCAAATTCGCTCTGGAGGCAACCTTTGCTAAAAGCTGAGGATCCATAGTCCAGTTTCTCATGAACCCCTGTCATTGCCAGAACCAAATTCTAACTCCTGACCAAACTCTGGGAGCTCCTAGGAAGAGCTTTCATAACATTTTCTGATGGACAGCCCAGCTTTTCTGCAAAAATATGGTGTTCTGCTCTGGTTTTTAGCCTTTTCATGTATAACATACATGCAGTTCTAGAAAACCAATGCTTCAGCTTTGGTATTTAGTAACAAGTCTTGTATCAGCCAGAGAGAGTCTTATACAGCTTCCACATCTGGCACATCTATTCACTAGCCAAAAGTGAATGATACACTGCACTGAAGCAAAGATAAAATTCTTTTCTGTTAATTTTTTTTCCCTTGTGTCTAGATGGGGCAATATGGCTTTTGACTAAATAAAAAAAAATTGCTTCCAGTTCCAGCAACTGAAATAATTTCCTAGATTCCTCTTGAAATATGAATTTTATGCTTTTTTTTCTCTAATTTGGTGTTACCTCAAAAAAAACTATAAGTGACAAAATATTACACCTACTGTTTCTCAACAGAATTTGCCAAAAAGGATAATTATGTGAGACTGCTAGAACTCAAATTTGATCTGGAACTTCTTGTGTGGGAATATGGATTTCTATTATATTGACAAGCTCAACTCTTCTTCAAAGGGCATGAATAAGAGCTGATCAGCCAATGAAATTATGTTGCATGGGAATTCTAACAGTCTGACATTTGCTTGTCGAATCATTAAACATTTCTGCAGGACAGTTACCAAAAAAATCCCAGCTTGCTTTGGAAATGTCACACAAAAATATCTACATTTTGCATCAAAATGTCAAAACAAAGCATTGATTCAAGCTGCTATGTTTCAAAATGTCAATTTGGTACTTTTTATCAGTATTTTGGCTGTATATGATGTGTAAATTTTAGAAATTCTTTCAGAAAATTTCACTGAATTTTACTTTTCCATAGTAAATCAGAATTTTTTGTTGGAATCTTTTGCACAGGTCTATGAACGATGTGAACTGAAAAATACGTCTTTATTAAAATTTCCCTACAGATAGTTTTTGCCTTTTTTTTTTTAATATTGTAGAGCATATTTCACTCATATTATTTAAAAAAAAACCAAAAAAACAAAAAAAAACAAACAAAAAAAACCAAACCACCCCAACAACAGCATGGAAAAAAAACCCCAAACCTTCACTACTACCAGAATATCCCACTCCTTTTTTTGTTAATAGTTAAACCTAGGTAAAGACATTCCAGTGTGAACATGTCTCAAACCCTCATATTCATCTTAGGAACAGGTCCTTAAAAGCCTGTCTCCCTGAAGACAATCCTAGGAAAACATTACATTTGAGAATAGCTAAAATTAAATTTATACAGCAGAGAAATCGGGTTCAAAGTATCTCTGTACCCTGAGGACCAAGCTGCCTCTGTTTGCTGTAAGAAGCATCCCTACATGATCGGTATTTTGGTTTTGATTTCTCATCTGCTGCCTTGTCTCCTAGTATAATCATACAGCCCATGTAGCCTGGCTGCATCTTTCGTATAGTGCTTTTCCAAATTGTGAGAAACAGAAGAGCACTCCTGTCTCTCACTGGTACGTTACTGTCCAGCATTTTGTTTATTTTTCTGGCTGTTTTTTCCCCCACTAAACCTCCTTGCTTATGAGAGCTTCTCTTCTGGGACAATCTTCACATGTAGACCCCAAGTTCAATTTTGAGCCCATGCAAGCCCCTGGAAATTTTAGAACAGCAGCCAGCTGGCTCCTGCTCCTCTGTTAATCAGCAATTTCCACCATGTTTTCCTCACCACCAACTTTCAGTCATAGCACTTCCAAAAATTTTGCACAATGTTGAGCAGTTTTACAGCAATAAAACACAGCTCTTAACTAATCTATTATACCACTATGTCTGAAAATATGAGCAAAATTGGAAAGTAGAACTCACCCACATTTTTCAGCTCAACTTGCAAATGTGCTAGAGAAGAAATTATTTTCTCCTCTAACACTCTAGTCAAAAAGCATCAATTGGCAAGTTACGCTCATTTACATACATTTTCTATTAAACTTTTCTATCATAAAAAATTGCCTTTATGATCCAGACACATAATTTATTATGCAATGCACCACCACCATCATCACAGTGAATTGCATTTTACGTGTTTATACTAACAGGGAAGGTGATCAGCTTTAGCCTTCTTTTCATTATATGCATCATTCATCCTACACCGCCAAGATCTCTGGATTCTGTAGCATATCCATCATTATCTAACTGCCAACTGTTTTCAGAGGTTCCACTGCTTTAAGCTCATTATTTCTTCAGATTGGTGAATCTACAGAGAATCTTTCCACAACATACAGCAGTCAGCATGGCACATGTGTACAGATGAATGGTAGGGGTTTGTCCTTCACAGTCTCTTTGTACCTACTTTTGCCCCAGAACTGCAGCCTGTAATGAGCAGCAAATGCATACTCATATGTCCAAAAATAATAAAAAGTTAAATGGCATTGAAAATAATAACCAAATAGCAGCATCTTTCTGTGGATGGGCTGTTATGAATAAATCTAGTTTACAGATTGCTCAGTATTTTGGGGTAACCGTCTTCTTATAATGCAGACTAAAGCACATAGACAAAGAGCTGTGCTAAGATAAGGAATTTCTTTCCTGTCCCCATTTACCTTGCTGCATTTAACTTAATCAATAGCTGAATGGGGAAGAGGAGGAGAATTGGATGGTTCAAGAGACTGATAATGGGATATCGAACCTTTCATCTCTGTATCATTGATTCAACATAGGAATTGACACACTGGATCAGAGCAGTGGTCCATCTCCTCAGATATCCTCTCTGACAGTGGCCTGTACTGTATGTGTTTCAGGGAGAAGTGTCAGAAACCCTGTAGTAAGCATTCACAAAATAACCTGTCCACAGGAAAGGCTTCTTCTTAACTCTCTCATTTATAGTTTGGCTGATGTTCATACTTGGGGTAGTCTGTAACTCTTCAAAAATCTTTTAAACCCTATGGACTGCAACACAGATTATATGTTTATTTAAATACATACCTGACTGAAGTCTGCATTCAGCTGAAGTCTTGGCCAGCAAGTTGCAATGAGTTCCAGTGGAGAATTACGTTCTGACTGCACAACTGACTAACACCGTTGCACTTACTGTTAACTTGTTGCCTTTCTTAAATAAATAACCTCTCCTATACACAGTGTAAACATTATCACTAGTGGCCCATTTAAACCATATTCTCTCTCATTAAAATACTTTTAAACTTTTCAATGTATCTTGAAATGAAGGGCTTTTCATGTTTCTAATTATTTACATTGCCCATCTCTATACTTTATCTATTTCTGATACATTCTCTTCAAGACAAGATAACCACAACTGAATATAGTACTCAAGGTCAGGGCATGTCACTGATTTATTTAATGACATTTTAAGATTTTTGGCATTCTCTCCCAATCCTTTTGCATCCTAACAGTTTGTTTGCTTTTTTGACCCTTGCTCCATACAGAGCAGAGTTTTATTGAACCATCCAGTATAAGGCACAGGTCTTCTCTTGAGTGACAACAGCGATATATTTGGGTAGCTCAAATTATTCCTTCTCATGTTACATTTGTCAACATCGAACTATTATCCAGATCATTCAGCTCAATTTGTCAATTTTCACTGGTTTCCTTAGTGCTTTTTTGATCTTGAGTGTTCTGAAATATTTGAGTTTTGTTTACTGTCTTTTTTACTTACAAGTATTATATGCATTTTGCTTAACTAAAATACAGGAAAGATAAATTGATTGATAGCCCTGCTATGAGGCCTGGAAATCCACCCGCATGTATATACATATGTTAACTTTCTCTAGGTTCCTAATGTTTTTTCTTTTAATTGTTCTCCTTTACTTAAACAGCTTCTAGTCCCTTGTGTCCTTCTCCTGTGACTATTTCCTGGCAATGTTTTCCAAGATTTCTTTTCAGAAATTCAGTTAAAATATGTTGTTTTGTTGGCATAACACATTCTGGTAGATTAGAAAAAAAATGGGCTTTCTTTATGTGACTATGTCACTTTCTGTCACACTGTTATGTCACTATTATATAACACTAAAGTCACAGTCTTATTATTCCAGTCCTAATTTAGGTTTAGAAAGAGACATACTGAGTTGGTATTTCTTGGAACGTTCCTAAAGCCATAAAAATCAGCCTCAGCATTTGCCATTTTATTGACAATGGCTGCATTTAATGGGACATCACATATTCCTAAAAGCATCTCAAACACTATTTTCTCAAATACCCCTCCAAGTCTCGGTGTCCTATCCACTCCAGTATCCTGAGAAAAAAAAATAATCATGAAAGCAATTGTCCTTGCTGGCCTAAGTGATAGAAGGTAATGGTCTCGATTCAGGTCTTAACACGAAATGCAAGCCAAAACCCAAAGAGATGACCTTATTGGTAGCCTTAGCAAAGACATTAGGCACATGCAGTATGAATAAAATGAACAACTCTTTTACTGTGGTGAAGGTTCTCATCTCATTCCATATTAGAATTAAGGAGTTTTGGCATCGTACAAAACAAAACCTTTCATGTGTTGTCCTCTGAGTTCTTTCCTGTGTGAGGAAACAGAAGTGCTGAACCTTTCAAATATTCTTAACAAGAAGCATAATCGTATGACACTAAGTACGCTAACTAGGCTGCAGGTAGCAAGCAATGTAATGTCACACTGTGCCTAAGACTAGTTGAAATGCTTTGTGTTGTTTCTTTTGTAAAACAAAACTCTCAAATCCAGCACCTACCATGAATGTGCAGTTCTGGCTCTGGAGACCTGAAGGCCAGCTAGAGACAGAAACTTCAGATGCGCACAAGTCCCCACCTCTGTTCTCTTCTACAGATTCATCTGGACTGACATGTTCACAGCAAAACCGTCAGCTGGAAGAAAAAAGGCAGCTTAGTTACATTCAAGATTTGCATCACTTCAAAGATGTTGCGAGTCAAGGAGGCCTCTGTATCTACACACTGTACCCAGCAGAGGGGAGATGAAGGCACTAACAGCCTGGGATGCTCCATGGAAGCATGACCCCCCTCTCTCAGCACCAGCCAAACATTTCCAGTGCACACAGGCACTGGGCATTGGCAGGAGATGGGGGCATGACGAATTTCTGCTTTACCTCTGTATACACACCCCTCACAAGCACAGTTGGCTAGACTGAAGATTTATTTACCCGTAGCGAGGGAAATGTACGTCATTCTCAACACTAGTCATGCCAGAACTGTTTTCAGGTTAATTTTTTTAAAAATATGACCTGAAAGCCTAAGACTGAGTTTCAAATGAGACAGTTATTTTAAGGCTTGGTTTAATAAACCTAATTTATTATGTGAGATAACAGAGTTCTGCAACCAACTGCACAGCTTCATGGCTGAAGTCAGTAATTCATGTGAATATTGCTGCTAAAAGAAAACATGGTATATGATCAGTCCATAGCAATCAGACATGGTGCCTAGACAGCAGCTGTCTTCACTGTTTTTCCTAAAAGGCAGAATAGCCAAGAGGACTAGTTATCTCAGCTGTAAATATCTGAGTTACAGGAGCACAGCTGGAACGCCATGGCTCCCTACCCCTGCACAGCCTTTCCTATAGCTATAGCAGCATGCCACTATTGAGGGCTAAAGATGAAGAAGTTTTGTAACTTGCTACTGTCATGCTTACAATAAATCACACTCTCATCTTTAGCATTTCCGAGTCTTTTTGGTGTCTATGTTTAAAGCATAGATGTAGCATTCCTGGATGCCACCCTTGGCAGATTAAAGCATACAACATTATCACAAACGGGATAAAGCGCTGCAATTACACTGAATGCACTGACAGTGCCATATCCAAGGCCAGGTAAATTGCACCCTTTGACTGCTGGACACACCAGAAAATACTTAATTCCACTTGATTAAAGTACAAGATTGAAAGAAAAAAATCAGTTCTTTAAGCAAATAGCAGTAGAGATTTCTCATGCATCAGGGCATATAATGACACCCTGTGGGAATCAGAAAGTAATTTTTCTCCTTCAGGTAAGATGTTGCACAACTGGCAAAGCACAATTATGAATGATTTACCTGCAATGCTTAAGGTATTGCTTTTAAGTCGCACGCACTGGTCATCTCTTCTGCTATGGCAACTTCTCTGTCTCTTGCCTCTGTATCTTACGTCACTGTGGTAAAAGGTAGTTAGCCCTTTTGGAAGTGTATTTAAAAAGCAACATAAAAAGACATTTTGAAATGTGCTCTGATATTCTAGTCAAACTAATAGCTAGGATGCTGGGGTGAATGCATCAAGTCTATAGGAAGAGGTATGAATACTATGCTTGCATTTCAGCTACGGCAAATGTTGCCAGTCACAACTATAAAGAGATGGAGATGGTAAGCTGTCACAACACTGATTATTCATTTTAAAAAGTAGTTGAAAAACAAAGTAAAACAATTATTCAACTTACATTCGTACTCACTCCCCCAAGAGAATGCACAATATCTGTATTTCACAATGTACGATTCATGCAATTGGTGGCCTGCAATAGGAAATATGAAAATAGATAAGGACATGTAAACAGACAAGGAGAGGTTTGGCAGGAGCAGGGCAGGGGCGTTTATGTCCAGTAAATGTCTAGTTCTTCTAGTATTTTAGGCTGAAAATATTTCAGGAACCTCTTCTGAATCTGAATAGTGGCAATGGCTGCATCATGGCATCATCTAAAAAGCATGCTGAAAATGGTAAGAAGGCTTTCCTACAAAATCTTGTAAATCTTTGGCTGAAGAAATCACCTTACTGCAACATGCAGGTTCTGCCAATAGTATCTTCATTATAAACATAGGCAAGTACACGCCTGTCAAACTCACAGTCAGGGCCGTCTGCAACGTGCGGTACTTGGAAGAAAGAGTCCCTGCAGCACAGGGTGTTTGATGAGAAACTCAGCAGCATACTGGACCTCGTGGACACAGCCTGCTGGCATGCCCGCTCCCACGGTACAGCTGGGCAGATGGAGGGGCTGAGCTGGGGATGGCAGCAGGAGCAGGGATGCTACAGGGAAGGTGGCTTCTTAATAACACTTCTGCTTCAAGCAACTTCTTGTCAGCAGTCAAAGTTTCAGGTTCATGGAGCTATGGCCTCCTGGAAACTGCTGCAGGACTGATGTAACAGTTTATTTGGTGAGCTCTAATACATGGACGAGATATTATGAGGCTTTCTATAGGATGCTGGTGCTCTGCACACACAGCAGAATGGCTGGTTTAGTGGATTTTCACTAATTTCCCATTGCTTCAGCATCATATATAGTGATCCTGGAAAAATCTAGCAGATAATAACCGCGTCCTGTTTCTCAATTTAAAAGCCTCTCCCTTCTGATGTGTTAATAGTCTTCATAACAAACATTTGCTAATATTCAAAAAACTTAAGATATCATAGTAATTTCTCCACATGTCATTCATAGCTGGACATGAAAAAAATGAATTAGACACAGAAGACATTAAGGTATTGCTTTTAAGTCGCACGCACTGGTCATCTCTTCTGCTATGGCAACTTCTCTGTCTCTTGCCTCTGTATCTTACGTCACTGTGGTAAAAGGTAGTTAGCCCTTTTGGAAGTGTATTTAAAAAGCAACATAAAAAGACATTTTGAAATGTGCTCTGATATTCTAGTCAAACTAATAGCTAGGATGCTGGGGTGAATGCATCAAGTCTATAGGAAGAGGTATGAATTTTCAGCAAATTCAGTGACAGTAAATTTTTGTCTTATCCTTCCAAGTGGGAAAGTATTTGTGGCTTTTTTTTTTATGCTTTTAATCAAACTTCAGACCTCTCAGCAGACAGCTACTCCTCCTTTCATAAACCTTTTTCAAGAGAGGTATGACTTAAAGATGATATAACCTCTTAATAACCTTAATAAGGTTATTTTTTATTATGTTTTAGTTCATTATAATCCTAGTAAGTCTGTTGAAATTTAGAATTAAAATTTGTTTCTTTAATGATTTATCTTTAAAACATTAGCTACACATGGTTTTAGAATATTACTTACCAAGGAAGAAACACATACCTTGGTAAAATAAAATATTACTATGTTGGATCTAGAGGTTTTATTTAGGGAGAACAAACCCAAATCCATAAGGAGCTGCCATTTCTGCTCAGTCTGAGCTCAGAAGGTAATAGTCATTTCTCACTAACTCTTCAAGTCACTATTTTATACCTACTCCAACGACATTTTTTGGCAGCGTATAAGATGTCCTGCTGCATACAATTAACCAGTATGCTGCTTGGGTAAGTAAGTTGTACTATAGCTCCGAGTATGTGCAGCATGGTCTCATAGTTCTGTATTAAATCACTGGTCAATGAAGTTGCAATGCAAGCTGAGGAGCAGTTCTTCCATATGCTATAGAAGCCCAGAAGAAAAAAAGGTCTCAAACAGTGCCCAAAAGTGAGACTCATCTTAAATATCTGCAGATCCAGCCACAGTCAGTTTCACTTGGGTTTCCACTGAAGAAAAAAAAAAAAAAATTATGGTCAATACAAAGACTACCTTTTATTCTTTGGAGGGAAGGAGGTATACCTGGAGCTCTGGTGTCCTATGATCACTAAGAAATGGGAGGTTTTGGTTCCCAGCATAACTTTTGGTACAAAGATGAGGCAAGCAGATCTTTGCAATGCAAACAACGTACATAGCCAGTTATTGACCTCCTTGGTGTCACCTCATGACCATCAGTTACAAACAAAGATCAAGACCCAGACAAAAAAGGGACTTTGAGGAAGGTTTCTGAGGTTTAGCTTATCAGATAGCTCTAGCTGCTATAAAGGTGAAGGGTCTAGAGCAGGGGTCCTCAAACTACAGCCCGCAGGCTGGATATGGCCCCCCAGGGTCCTCAATCCAGCCCCCGGTATTTACAGAACCCCCTGCCGGGGGTTGCGGGGGGAAACCGAGCAGCCGCAGATGACTGCCTGCCACTGCATCTGTGTGCCGGCCCCCTGTTTAAAAAGTTTGAGGACCCCTGGTCTAGAGTTCAAGTCTTATGAGAAGCAGCTGGGGTAACTGGGGTTGTTTAGCCTGGAGAAAAGGAGGCTCAGGGGAGACCTTATCACTGTCTACAACTACCTGAAAGGATGGTGTAGTGAGGTGGGTGTCAATCTCATCTCCCAAGTAACAAGTGATAGGATGAGAGGAAATGGCCTCAAGTTGCACCAGGGGAGGTTTAAATTGGATATTAGGAGAAATGTCTTCACCAAAAGGGTTGTCAAACATTGGCACAGACTGCCCAGGGAAATGCTCAAGTCACCATTCCTGGAGGTATTTAAAAGACATGTAGATAAAGCACTTAAGGACACGGTTTATTGGTGGATTGGGCAGTCCTGGGTTAACAGTTGGACTCAATGATCTTAAATGTCCTTTCCAACCTAAATTATTCTATAATTCTATTGTACTATTCTATGTTCAGGAAATGTGTTCATGATCTTCAATAACCAAATGGATGGTATCTGTCTTGTAGACAGAATATAATATTATATTGGTCCTGGATTTAGTTTATCATCAGCTTATTGACTCTAAATGTAGAGGATGTTTTTTGCAAGATTTTATGAGTTACTAGTCTACAGATCCAAAATAACTATACTCCATGTGTATGTATTGAGCATTGTAGCCACAACAGCACTCCAAGTGAGCAGGCAAATCTCGAGCCTCGAGAAATTCACTGTGCCAAGTTTTTACACTCCAGACACCATTTACCAGTCCCATATGACTCAGACATAGTTCAAACATTCAACAACTTTGCCAGTTAAGCCCAAAGTTCAGAAAACATCACTCTTCAGAAGACAAAGGGCCAAATATATGCAAGAGGAAAGTGAAAGGAAGAAGCAAGTAGAAGACAGGATGATCTTGTAGCTAGATTCTATACATTTAGAGAAAATAATACAAACATTTACTATTCTATTTGTGCCACCCTCCTCTGAAGTATTGGCTATTGTCACAAACAGGAAATTGAGCCAGATGAACCCTAATCTAGTATGGTTTCTCCTGTAATCCTATTTCCATGGAGATCTGGTATTTTACTGAAGGCAGAAGAACTAACAGATTCTGTTATTTGATAATTGCGAATCTGTTTTTGAGGATCTAACTGCAATAAATTTTCTACTTTCGCTTTCTCAGATAACAGGCCAAATTCTGCCTGCGGGTCTTCTGCATCAATGTGAGAGAGACATAAATGTACCATTAGAGCAGACCTGCAGTCTTGTGGCTATGTACTCCCTACAAGTTAGTCTGTTTTGTGCATTTCTGTTTATCCAGCTGGAAGCGAGTTAATATAATTTTGAGGAATCTTAACTTTTAAACTCATGACAGCCTGTGTCTAAAACAATGCACTTTTATAACAAAGCAGTAGTTTTAGTTGTCTGAATTCAAAGTGCTTCCAAAGACTTCATACAGATCAACTGAAAGGATAGAGATGGGGAAAAAACAATAATATATTTTTAAAATCCCCAAAACAAAACAATCAAACAAAAACATATAAAGGAAACAAACCCAAAAACCTTTGTGGGCATTTACTTGCAACATTATTATTTACTGTTGTTACAAACAAAAAATGTGAGCTTTACATGGTCAACATCCCTTTAAATCTGCACTGCTCAGGTTTCAGAAAACAGGCTTCTGCTGCTTCTGCCTGGTCACATACAGTAAGTACAGTGGGCACCTCTGACAAAGTACACGCTTGGCCATGTATAAGCATGGTAAAAAGCTGCAGGCTGATGCGCAGGCAGGTGAGCATCACAGATGCTCTGGAGAAAATGGAGCTCTGCTGTGTCACTGCTCTGGTCTTAAAGCTTTTTGGATGCAGTTTTCATTTGCTCCTGTTCTCTCACTGATGCTGTTATGAGGCCATTAAGAAAATAATGAATATTGTTAAACATGTATTAGTAACTTGTTGTTAAGCAATAAGAGCTAATGGGAGGACATTTCCAAGCAGTTAATGATTGGCCAGAGGAGATGACTGGGATCCTTAACACAGTCAGTCATTAAATGTGAAGCAATACCCTTGTTTTTACTCACTATTGCTATTTGCATTCCACCCCAACCCACCCCTGCTTCCCGCTCTGTTTACATCTCCAGTTTTCTGCACTCCACTGACGTGAATTTCATTTTCTTTTCTTAGGTACCTACCTATTCCAAGCTCTTAGTAATCAGCACAGAAAATCTCCATTCACGATAGTCTATGAGGTTTCCAATAAATTACGCTCAGATTGCTGATTAAAGGAAGATATTATTAAATATTATAAAGAAGACTTTATCCACATTTTTTCAATCACAGATGAAAAAACTACTCAGATCAGTGTAATCCATTTATTGGTTTATGGTGGAAAAGTCCTATAGGGAGTGTCACAATTCCCTGTGCTGTCCCTGAGTGCATTTTGCATTAGAACCTGTGATTTAACTGAAAGATATATAAAAATCACACACAGTCAGACAGATCCCTCCTGGCTACACATCTGAGAAGGCTCAGGAGCATAAGGTCGACACAGAGCAACTTATGCTCACAAAATGATCCCAGAACCACCTGTTTCAGATGTTAGTATGCAAAGATTTTCAAGGTCTGGAGCTTTTGACCAAACCACATCACTCTTGGGGGAATCTGTTCTCTCCTTTCCCCTCCCTTCTTTCTTCCTCCTACCAACCATGCACACAAAAGCAATGAAATTTAAAGGACAGCAAATGACTTCATGGAAGCATGTTTTAAGTAAAGTAGCTGTTTGTCTTAAGCAAGGAGTTTGATCCTGAAGTGGTTCAGCCATGAAAAGCAGTCCTTTGAGACCTGAAGTAATCTCTGGTGTTACTACAGACTTGTCACTTGTAGTTACCTGGTTTGAGTGATACCTTCTTTTCTGGGTTGTTTGGTTTTTTGGTTTTTTCCCATCTTTCTGAGCTCTGCACCTTAGTTCAAATCTAAAGACAGTCGCAGTGCATTTTCTTACTTACACTGACTCAGTTTTTGTAAAGAAAAGGTTCTATTTGCATTTCATGCAAACTCTACAGCTTATTACTGAATTTTATACTCATAAAAACGGTCATTTTAAATAATGAGAATAATGATCTTACTTTATTAGTAAGTCCTTTGCTATGTATTTGTAACTATGACCTAGAACTATACTAGAACATCTGCAAACAGCTAAATCAGTATGTTAATTATGGATGTGTTTATTCTTTTTCTATAACCACAAGTCATTCTGATTTTTAAGGTCCATCCCTTCTTAAATCAAGCTCAAAAGAAAATTTTGTTTGTAAACTATGTTTGGTCAAAACCACGGAGACCAGCAGAAGCAAGCAATGGTATTCTATGGGATCATAATTCCTTAAGGATGTAAATGAAACTGAATGTACAAAGTTTACGAAAGAGCAATCTAGTGTTTCATTTCCTAGTTGAAAGTTGAATATTTCCTGAATTCTTGCAGGCTCAATGGGGAAGAGGTGGATTTTTTTGGAAGGAATTTTGGCTGATCTTCAATCACACGCTTGGGAGAGCTGCTTACTGCAAGGAAGGCAATGGCACGAGACCAATCTCAACATGCTTTGGGTGTTACACTGCCTGGAATCTTCTTTCCATAAGCTCATTAATGAGGCAGTACATTAAGACAACAAAACCAAAACCCCTCAATATTGACCAAAAAAAGCAAAATGAAACAGACTTTAAAACTAAGTAAACTAATTACAAACACCTTAGATGAAGAGCTAAGTGGCAGAACCTTTTGGCTTCCAGAGAAAAAAGCCATAAAGAGAGAAAAATACTATTTCTTTAGATGATCAAAGCACTGGAAGCAGATACAGTGTTCAACTACTGATGCTCTTCCCTTTTCTTTTTCTTTAGTTCAGAGTTATAATGATTACTGATGAAGAAATCACTGAATTTCACAGCATTCTGTGTTTGTAAAACATTCCATAAAAATAAATTTTACAAATTATTATTCAAAAAAAGATTTAAGGAATGTTTTGATAAACAACAACCTTATCACAGCCTGTAACCTGTCATTAACTATTGGCATTACTGCTGTAGGAGGATTGTGACTTTCCCCCCACTAGACAACAATAATTATAATAAGAAGGAGAAGGTGAAGTTGTTAAAGTCTTGTAGCAAAACCTTTCAGTCCTTTTTGGAGGGGAGAAATTTGCAGAACAGAAAGAGCTAAGACAAGGGAGAAAGGCTAGACCATTTTAGGACATCTAAATACTCCAGTAGAGTAACTTGTCTCAGATTGCCCAAGGCAACATTAGTTTATTGGAATACTTATTTGCTAGAAAAATTAAAAAAAAGTAAATTTATTTGACCATAACCACATGAAGGAACAGTTTGGGGTGATTGCATATGCGGTTTGGTGAACCTGATGGTGCGTCTGTCACTCATGGGGATAACCAGCACTTTCCTGCTCATGAGCCCTCACTGTCAAGTGTCTGTCACATCAGTAACTTCACTTTGCCTGCTTTCATTTTGAGACTGAGTATGTCTCTTTCAGTCATGTCTGTAAGGCACAGGAAGAGTCAGGACTTCCTTGTGGTAGGTGCTTTTCACAGAGATCTCTCCCTGCTGCCTCAGTGAAAGGAGCTTATGTGTGGGATGAGTGGGTCCACCTCCAACTCACGGCCTCTGTCCTTCCACTGACCCTGGCTCTGCCGCTCCTTCTTTCCTATTCTGTTCTTGACCTGTTTTCACAATTGCCCATCTTCCTTTGCGGATGGTCTCTCTGCTGTTTTCTCACCTAATATGGATTTTGATGTGTCACAGGGAGAAAAAAAGACCCAGAGAAAGAAGGTTGACTGTGAACTCCACATTTATGCTTCCTGAACAGAAACTCTGCCTGCATGAAAATCAAATAGGGAAGGGAATAAAACATGATGATTTTGAGACCAGTTTTTCCCTGATTCCCTGAGAAGCCCAGAAGTCAGGAAGTCACTGTCAGCTCCCTGTTTCTGTGTTTCAGCCCTATTTTCAGCACAGGTTAGAGCTTTATGCTACCACTTTTGGTTCTTATTCTGCCTTTCCTGGAGTGGGAAGCATATGGGAATGCATGACAGAGCTTAAGATTCTGCAGTCCTGAGGTGGTGAATACTATTACAACGTTGAGCAGCCCTGAAAGTGCTACAGCTTCTTCCTAAGGACAGCCCCAAACCTCCTTACAATCTGCCCGGGCTGTTCTCAGCAAAGCTCTGCAAGACCCCAGGTTTTCTCCCAGGAGATTTGCAGGGTGTTATAAAAGGACAGCACTCAATGTGGCTAAGCAGTGTCAGAGTGAGACTATCCGATGACACAGTGTGAGCTGAGGCTGGAGGTGGTAGCAGTCCCCCCTTTAAACTGTGATGGTGCTTCTGTATCACTACAGATACATTATCTTATTTACAGAATTGCATACTAACGATAGGGTATGAAAATGCAAAGCACTGTGCTAACCAGTAGTTTCTCAGTTTCCTCCTTTGGTACATTTGTCCTATAATTAAGGGATAGTTTTTGTCTGTGCATAATAAACACTTTGAGCTTGATTTAATTCAAATATTTCTCTCCTATCGCACTTGGTAAAATGATAGAGATATTCCAGGCTATCTTCTATTGCCCATTAATGTTGTGTATATAAATAAGCCAGGTTATCGTTTCCTTGTGAGAAATGTTTTATCTAACAGGCTCTTGTCTAGTGGTTCAGTACTCTACCACACTAAATTAGGACACTTTATCTTAAGGCTTCATAATCTTACGAGACTATAATTGGAAAGTTTATAAAAAAAATCCTGCTTTGTAAGCTTGGCAGCTGAGATAGAAAGAGGGAATGAGAAGGGCTACAGCAGAATTACACCATCACTGCTAGCCTGACTCCGCTTGACAGAGCCGTTTAATATTTTGACAAGACAAAATATAAAGCAGCATTTTATTCTGTAGAGACTTCACTAGACACAAGCATGGAAGTGCTTGTGATCAATAAAGTTTGCGGTGGAGAGTGATTTATTTACAGCAGGGTATTATGTAGAGAAAGAGCTGTGATATTTCCACAGGCTTTGACGGCATAATGGGCCCCTCTCAATCCTTACATGGAAGGGTTAGATTGTCATGGTTGCTCAGGCAGTATTCAAAACGTTATCTGATCAGCCTTAAAGACTTCAGAACGAGACAGATGATTAGTTACCCTAAACGATCCTCATCATGCAGAAATTGATGATTTAATATAGTCAATGACAGACGATTCCATTTGTACTAGATAAAGTGTCTGCGGTTTGTATCAATCATAATAGAGTTATTATTGAGCATAAAAGAAAAGCATGTTTAATATCATTAATTCCAGATATGTCGCTTTCCACATCTGGCATTCATCCATACAGCAGAACCACTCCAGGCTATCATTCCTGCCTGTGTGCTGGTGACTCCAGTGTTTTTTGTAATTTCAAAATGTTTTTCAGCACCTCCAGCTAGGTGCAATAACAGTTTACAGATTACCTATGTCATCACATTTTGACAAACTTCTCAATCTGATGTGACCTTCATCTTTAGCCATCTGCTTGCCTTTGTTTCTGCCTTTTTTTTTTTTTTTTTTTTGATAAACCTCTGCAGCTTAAAGCTGTAGTGGTTTGTTCCATATTCTTCTAGGTCAACATTTCACCTGTGTAAATCCAGAAACACAGACTGAAATGTACAGACAGTAACCTGGGTTCAAGTCTCAAGACAGCTGACACTGGGCAAACCTCCTAGGTAGATGTTTTCATCAAATGCTTTTTAATTCTTAATGGTTATCAACAATCCCCACATAAAAGTCAGTATTCAGAAAATACCCTTTGTAAAACCAGTCCTGCAGGGCCTGTCTTTTCTGAATTCCTAGAAAATGTGGGGCAGAACCTGCACGTTTCCATAACTGAATCGTAAATACCTATAAGTGACTGAGTAGAAACCATGCTGAAAATGCAGCTCAGACCACTGCACATACAATTGGCTAATTTGGCCATGGAACCCCAACAATCACCAGAGAATCCAAACACACGTGCCACTGGTCACCAGGAGGGAGACGAAAATCCCAGAAAAGTACTGCATCTATTTAAAGATATTTTTTTCTCCCTATTTTCCTGAATCCCAGCTAAAACTTGAAATGAAGTATGAGGTACCTGTGGGATTTTGTTTCTTTACTCATTCAGATGGACGATTGCATGGTTTTAAGTGATAAATGCTCAAAAACAGAAAATAAAAGGGTTATAAAAGAGCGCGAGCAAGCTTGTTTTTAAACAGAGTCCAACATTTCTTGTTATATTGTTCAAATCAGAAAATTGGTAAGGCATTCTTTTACATGCAGTCATAGGGGCCTCCTCACCTTTTTTTTCCTGCTTGCATGGGTGTTTTATACCAGTGGGGAGAACAGTCCAAATGAGTTGGCTGCCTGCCAGTTCAAACAGCAGGAAGTTTACTGATGCTGGAAGCTTTATTTATTTTGTGTTTTATTTTGGAAGGAGGAGTAAAGAAGGCTAATAACATTTCAGGGGCAGAGAATGAGTTGTTGTCTTGCACTTCAGGCTCTGCTATCAACCGAGCATTGCAACATCGCCTATACTGCAGAGTTCAATTTAAAGATCAAATCCGCTACTTCTTCCTCCTCTCCTACTGTCACTCCTCCAATGGAAAGGACAAGAAAACTAAATCATGTGAGTAACTACTACTGTATATACAAGGATTGTAACTAGAGGAGGGAAGGAAATGGTAACTACTGAGTAGATCCCAGGTAATTCTGTGCAAAACAGGAGACGGAAAGTTAGGCACAACCCTGAACTGACCTCAAGGCCCAGATAAAGCAATTACCATGATAATTTAATAATAGCAAAGATCCTGCCTTGTTACTTTATTTTTATTCAGTCTGTACTCAATGATATGTTTCCTTCAGTAGCAAAGCCACTTTTTCTGGCAGGGAAGAGCTTGCCACTGCTGAACCCTAGCTGCTGGGTCCTCCCCTTTGTTCAGGTGCTGCCCATTTTATTTCTGCAGATTATGGCCTGTAAAACCAGACTGGCAAAAGGGCCCAGTGATACCACCAAACCACTCAGCCCTTCTGCCTGGCTCATTTTGGTGACCTGGTTTTGCAGAGCAGCCCCTCAATCCGTTCCTTCAGAACAGCCAAGGGAGCAATGAGCTGCCCTGATGGGGTGAAAATAAGCAGCCAAGGGAAGTGAGGAATGTCCTAGCAAGATATCGTCGGCAAAGGACATGTTCTAACAGTTTTGTCATCAGCAACACGACAACTCGGGGACTTCAGGCAAAGACCTTCAGCTTTAACATTTGGAGCAGAAGTCATCCCTAGGAAACTGCCATTAGCAGCTGACCTTAATTTGATCCACCCTCATGGCTCCAATTTCTACATATAGATGAAATGGGCCCAGTTTTGGTCAACCACTTTAAAAAAAGTAACAGATATGAAGGATGATACAAGAAGCAATCATTAACTTATCTTGGTAACTACTTTTCACATTAAAAACACTTTCATTGTAAAAATAAGATGTAAAGGCAAGTATTCAATACAGGAAGCTATAAATATAAAATATAGATGCTGAATATAGCATATGGCTTAAAGCAGTAGTGATCAATCATCACAATAACTCAAGTTCACTAGACAGCTGAAACTGTCAGAGCAGAGTAACAGGTGACTGCTTCCTCAGTATCAGTAAAGCTTTTAATACAGTTATTACTTTCTGCATATAAGTATATGCAAATGTATGTTGGTGTGTATGCATGTTAAAAAATAACAGAGAACATGTTTTCAGTTCTATCTTCTTGACAGAAGAGGAAAAACTGCTTTCTTCTCAACATGCTTACTGGAAATTACCATAATCTCAGAGGACACCTACCTTTCAGCTTGGATTTCTACCATGAAAAATTGGGGAAGATGTCTGGTTCGACAGGTATCAGATGATGTTAGTGTGCTCTCACATATTCTTGAAGGATCACCTCATGGCAAATCTATCCAGCATCTTTTGAAGGAAAAACATGAACCTTCCCAAAGCCTGAAAGGAAAAGAAGGTTCAAATTATCCTTCAGCATATTCAAACTTTCTGTTAAAGCAAATGGCTATTGGTAAAAGAAAAAAGCTGAACTCTGAAGGAAGATTTAGGAAGAGATGCAAGAATGAGATTCGTTGGATCACAGCAGTGAATATATGGGTAGAGACTTTTAAAGACCGGTGAATTACTATCTGGATGAGATTTCTAGTCTTGGAGATTAAAAGGTTTAGAAAAAGCTCTTGAAATCAAAAATATTAGGGGGTACTGACAGTACCATATAAAATGCAGAAGGTGAAATTGTCTGTATTGTTAGGAGATAAAAAAAAGAGTAATGACTGCTTTAAGTGGGCAAGGTGTAGAAAAGGAGTTATAATATAGACTGAAGAGCAAACCAAGAGGAGGTACAGGCGCTGGTCACTCTGTCCTTTGGTGTGTATATCTGGTATACTCCACTCTCAGCTGGCCATGTCCTGGTCGCAGGGGGATGAAGGTCATGGTCACTGGAGAGAGGACACAAAGGTCCAGTCTCCTCCACCATTGGCTCCTACTCAGACTGTAATAGCAGCTGTGTGGACACTATAAATGGCTGTTTGCAGCCACGGCTGGTCCCCAGGACCCAGGTCATCACCAGTGACCTTACACTTCCACTTGCTTTCTTGTTTTCTTGTCCCCTCACTTTGCCCGATGCCTTGCATCCCCTGACGCTCTAAAAGAATTGTCTTCTGCATCCCTCTGATTCTTCTCTTGAACACTAGATTTCTATATCACCTCAGTATTTCTAAGTCCCAGGCAGAGTTTTGCACCCAACTCCCTAAATGCAGAACAGCAGGTACCTTCCTGGGGCCAGCCTTGCTTTGGGCTCACTGAAACAGCAGGAACCGGCAGGCAGGCACACTAAGGGCAGTTCCGTTTCTGCATGTGAGTACTGGTGGGATCGATGGCTGTCTTCAGTGGCCACAGTTCAGCATTAGCCCTATTACAAGGTGTGCGCAACGGCTTCCTTGCTGCACAAAAACGTGTCCGATGGAAACTGGAAGTAATTAGAAGCTTAAAATAAGGGATAGTAATAATAATAATGAGAATTGCTATGTAATACTGGTGGGGACTGAAAGATGTGAAGGACACCTTGGGATGGTGCTGGTGAGAAGAAAGCATGCGACAGCTTTACCCCTGGATCAGTACCAGCAGGAGAGTTGCTCCCATAGGCATCCGGGTGAGCTGTGCAGCCCCATGCCATGGTAAAGCTGGATTTCTTAGCATGCCAGAGCCTAGCCTCCCCCCTACCCAATCAAAAAAATATGTTTTCTCACTAATTTTGGAAGCCAGCTATGATTTACATCTCATCCCACAGCAGGATTTTACCATGAGAATCAATCTCTTTTCAGGTTCAGACCTGCCTCCAAAACCTCAAGCGACATTTCAGCCGTTTTCCTTCATAAAAAGTGACATTCGACAAAATAGCACAGGAACCGAGAGAGGGCCATATGTAGACAGGCAAGAAAATCAGACTCAAGTGTTGTGTGGAGCCCCTTAAAGTTGAGACATATATTTTATTTCTCACCTTTCAAGCAAATACATGTCTTTTGCGTCCACTTAGGATCACATGGAAAAGTGAAATCTTGGAGACAGGAAAGAAACAGAAAACAGATTATTACAGACTTTGCTGCTGTCCTGAGCAATTCTTCCTTTTTTCCATATAATGAATTAGCTCCTTGTGCAAGAATTCAGTTCAAGTCTTGAAACATAGTGAATTACTATTCTAATTTACCAGTGTCAGCTTTGTTTCAATCCACTGTTATTCACTTAGTTTTGTATGTTTTACAAAACTGAGGCAGATAATTATAATTGCAGTGTGGGACACATAAGGGTATGTCTTGCATGCTTACAGATGTATATTTCAATAAATATACAGTTATTGAAATTCATCTGTAAACGACTGTGCTTAAGTTCAAATCCATCTTGTGGTCAACACCATCCAGCAATTTTGTTCCTTCCTTATTCTTTTTCTTTTTCTTTTTTAATACAGGTCATCCATTCAGTTAAAAGTTCTGTCAAAATCGTGCAGTTGATCTAAGTCCTAGTAACAAAAGTAATTACTTTGAGTTCTACAATTATTGAGTTGCTATAATTATACTGCTACAGACTTTACATACTCTAAAATATAGGGGTATGGCATTGCAGCTCCAGCAAGCACCAACGAGTCTGTGTGGCCTCTCCAGAGCATTCCTGGGCCTTGCCATATTATCACCACTGCATCTTACAAAAAGTTTATATTTGCACCCTTGTAGTTTAACATTATTCTTCCTTTTCTTAACTTGATATTTGATGTGTCAGCATGACTGAAGGCAAATCCACCCACAGTATCGTGCAAAGCGGAGGGGCTCTTGCCCCCATCGCTGGGTTTTGCACAGTTTTCCTAAGCCCTGGGCTTTTCTCCTGCAGATTTCCCTCTCAGCAATTCCTTGTTTGCCTCCTTTAGGAGGGTTTTTATTGTACATGTTCCACCATTGGATATCCCACTCTGCCCTCCCATTCTGCACATTTCTGACAGCTTTTTTTGCTTTTAAGAGCTAAAAACATAGGATCATCCGCCTCTGGCTCTGCCTCACTGGCTGCTCAGTGACAAAGGAGTGAGCTCAGAAGGAGCATCACAGGAAATAAACCTGCCAGCGGACATGGCAGGGATGAAAAGAAACCAAAGTGTAAGTGCATAAGATGGACCTGAATGATGCTGTTGGTGATAACTTACATTTGCTTGGTTGGCTCAAGGTTCCCAGACACCTTTGAAAGGGTGGGCTTGTACTGCAGCGAACCTCAGAAAGGCTTTATTGCTTGGTCTGACTGTCATTCCCAACACGTGGAATAACACCAGTAGTTAAAACAATTTGCAGAGAAATCTGCATATATTAAGAATAAGTAACCAAAAATTATTAATTCAGAGCCTGAATACTCAGCTGAAAGACACTCCTACTGGCAAATTGTCTCTTCAAAAATACAGATACAATCCCTGGCTTGTTCCAGTCTGCTGGGTCTTAGTCACAGTGCTCAGTTAAAGCAAATCCCATTAGAAGGGTTCATTTGCCATTCCAGCACAGTCCTCCAACTTCCTGGGTCCTGGTGTATGGGAAAAGACTTTGTCACCACATCTTTGGAAGAGATTCTCACCAGCATACTCTCCTAAAATTACAACCTAGAACTCAGACCTCGTACCTTAGGATGCCCTTAAGTCAATATGATATGCATACATTTGAGCTCATATAGAACAAAAGCTCAATAAAATAATATAGAGGGGTCCAATTCAGAGTATTAGTCATCCCTTCCCATCGTATGAATAGATCTTTTTCTGATAAAAATGCACTACAATACATGGTAAAGTCAAGGCTGTGAAAAATCAAAACACCTTTGATCAAATTTGTTGGAAACGAAACCAAAGAAAGAGTATCTTAAAACCCCATATTATATAAACAGATAACAAAGTACAAATTAGTGTATTCAGTGCCACCTGACTTTGCAGCATGCACGTGTACACCTACTGCACAGTAATATATGTTGCTGAATAATAAATCACACTTTGATCCAAGTAACCCAAAGCATTTCACAAACACTAATTAAAACTTGAAATATCTCTCTGAGGTACTTAAATAACAATGTACATAATTTGTAGGTGGGAAAAGTGAGCCAAGGGAAGGTTAAACTAGCTCACTCAGGATCAGAGAGGGAATCAGTGAAAAATCAGGAAGATGATAACAGTCTGTATCCCACTCTTCTATATAAACTAAGGGAATCTGTCCTTGAATCTACAGTATATCAATGTTATTGTAACTATAAAAAGGTTTTCCAGAAGATTACTTGTCAGAGTTCATTTAATTACTATGAATTTTAAGTATTTGGTTTCTAACTACTAAGTAGGCTCTATTGCATCACGGTTTCCCGATATCTCAAGGCTCTTGATGGAAAAAGCAATCCCTGCTCATAATATAAACTACCTTGGATCTGACTCAGTGGCAACTGCATACAACCACGTGAGTTCTCCTGAGATGACCACTAATTGGTCCTTCATGGCAGGTACTGCTGCCTCCAGGAATTTGCATTGCATCACACAGAAACACAAAACCTGTGAAATAATGACAGAACAGCTAAGGGGAGAGAGCGCTGCCACAAGCGATGCTCTGGCCTCTCCTCCTGGGCTGCATCGTGGTCTCCTCAGGTGGCAGCAGGGCCGGCAGAGGCGATTGTCCCACCAGCACAGACCCCCAGCCCTCTCCACTGCACAGTGGCACCACTGATGAGCTCAGCCATCCTCCCCCATCCCTCTGCTGGGGATTAACATTTTGCCTGCTTTTATCTATGCCTGCTCCTGTGAAATGATCTGAATTGCAAAATCACCAAACTAAAGCAAAAAAAAATGACCAGCCTTATTTTCTAGATATATTTTTCCCTTAACAGGGGTCATTCCTCAGCACCAGGTAAGGAGACAAGAGACAGCAGGAGGCAGATATTCTGTGTGGAGAGGTGGCCCCTTCGATAGACAGTTTTCCACTAGAATTGTTCAAAAACTTGCACAGCATTGGGGGCAGCATTGTGACATTCCTGGGGTATTTAACATTATTGATCTTTGTTGACAAATGAGTAATGTAACACGTTCATTACCATTAATCATCCTTTTCCTAATTCAGGTAAACAAGGGATATTTCGGTTCATGCTCAGCTAATATCTGTTTTCATAATTTCGTACAAGGATCCTGTTTGATTAAATTCAAATATGTATTTATTTGGAAGAAAAATATTGATGCTCTTCATTTTAGCAAAGTATTTCATAAAATATCATCTTTCCTAACTGTGCTGTTAAAAAAACAAAAAACAAAAAACAAAAAACAAAAAACAAAAAACAAAAAACAAAAAACAAAAAACAAAAAACAAAAAACAAAAAACAAAAAACAAAAAAAAAACACCAACCAAAAAAAAAAACCCCACCAAATACGTTACTATGCCTTATAACTACATTTTAAAATTGGGTCTGCTTTTTTTGGATCTATTAGCATGGAAGTCAACAGTTAGCTTCACAACAACGCCGGGTGGAGAAGAATCACATTCCCATCCCCTCACTTGCCTTTGGCAGCTGGGTTGTTATTAGACGTGATTAAAACCCCCATATGTTCCCACCACCAGAGCGATCAGCTCGTGGGCTGCCCAGTGCATACACTGCTCCCAGAAGGTCCTGCTTTTCTCAGCAGGTGCTTGCTGTGGGTGTGAGCTGAGAGGACCACATGGAGACCAGCTGTGGCACTGTCTTCTGCCTTTCCACCAGGAAGGAGCACCGCAGTTCCCCTGCCACCCTTTGCCCGACTCACCAGCATCCTCTTTCCTAGAGGCATGTCAGCCACCCTGAAGGGGACAAAGAAGCATGAAGATCACTATTTTCCTAAAATATCCTTCCTATTATGATATATTTCAATAACATTAACAGTATCTCCTCTTTATCTGCTCCAAATCTCTCTAGTTAGAAGTGTCAAGAGTTGGTCATTGTACTTCTCATGCTGCTGTCAGCTGGCTCCTTAGGAAAACCTTCATCTCCTTATGCTGGCTTTGCTGCTTTTTAACATCTTTCAGTGCTGACTCCTGGCCTGCTCCCACTGGGTTTTAAAGACAGGCTGATGGATTTTGAACTGGGCTAGTTCTTTTCATGGTGATTGTAGGCAGGACTATTGCAAACTGAAGCCCAACGTTTCCAGCCCTGTTGTTGCCCAGTTCTCCCAGCAAGTCTTGTGCCCCTCTGCTGACAGCTGTGATGCTACAGCTTGAGCAGTGTTTCCCATGCCCCTGCTGTTTTAATATTTGCAGCAAGACTGTTGTTAGAAAGGACAAAGGTGATACTGCTGTTTTCCCTATTTTTATTTTAGTGTTCTGATGCTGTTCTGCATGTACTGTACTGACAGGTTCATCACAGAGCAATTTAAATAGAGATGTAAAGCACATTTATTTCTCCTAATGAACATACCGATAACACTCTTGCAGTGATGACTCTGTTTCCTGAAACCAACAAACCCTGAAATAATATTGACAAGACCAATTGCTTGAAACTTGGTAGAAACAGTGTATATTGAAGATACAAGAAGTCACACTAATAGGAATCCTGTAAGACAAATAACTCCACAGAGGATAAAAGGTATGAAAAAAGCTCACTTGTGTTTTAAAAACACAGTTTCAAGAATTCATCATGTTATTTAAAAGACAAAATAGAGGTAAATATTGACATTTTTGGGGAATAAATAGGAACTAAAGTGTACCATTAGATAAACTCAGAACCATAATTTTGATTTTCAACAACAGTCTCAGTTTCCAATAATCACAATAGCTAGTCCTAAGAATGTTTTTTGTTAGAGTTCAACAAAATTCCCTCTTATGTCTTTGAATGCCTTGAAAAAAAAGGTGAAATTGGCAACTTTTTTCTTTTTAGCTCTCTTGAGAACATGTGAAAAGAGTCATTGGTGGAAAGTGAATTTCAGAATTCATGTACTCATTACTGACATAAAATCTGTTCAGATACCTAGTTCTAGTATAAAATGCTGATTATGATGGAATCACTGTAAAAAAATCCTCTATTAATTGCAAACTCAGTTAGTTAAGGTGTGTATCAATAAATATGTGCCATAATCTCACAACTTTTTCTGGTAGAAAGAAGACTTTTAGGGCACACGAAGAAGGTCTTCTCCATTGCCTAACCCCTCTCCACTGTCTGGTTTTTACACCACACATCTAGCAATATTGGAAAGAGAAAAAGCAGCTTACTGCTACTTCCCAGGCCCTTGAGTGTCTGATGGCTGGTTCAGAGAGAAAGAAGTTTAAAAAGTGAACCATTTCAGAGGAAAAAAAAGCTTATAGATGATAGCTCTGAAATGGATCACCTAGTCAAGAGAGAAAACTAGGGATCCACCAAGCTTCAGGTATCTCCTACAAGATGATGTCAGGGGAGTTTCAGAGACATTGCCTTGAAAATTAAGTTACAAAGAGAATGACCAAGCAGTAAATCATAGATAAGGTGGAAACTCAGGCAAGGTGTAAAAGAACTTGACATGTCAAATAGTCAGGGAGCTGATAAGGAGTGATACAGAGAAGCTGTCCTTGACAGCTGGTCGACACAGGTAGACACTGGTAGACACAGGTAGAATGGAAGAGGTGGAGGCCACACAGATCCTCTCCTTTTCCTGCCTGCTATTGTATCAGGGACATCAAATTTTGCTATTCTCATTTGGTTAAGCAAAGACTGGAGATAAGAGCCCCATATTATAAAACTGTCCTTAGAAAACGCTTTTGTTCTTGCACCTGTTTTAACCAGCAGCACTAAGGATCACTTTGGTCCTTAGGCACAAATGTGTAAGTTTTCAACAACAGAATTCACCTAAGAGGATCAGGTGGCTGGACATTACTTTTGCTTGTCCCACTTTTCAGGCATGACAAAACAAGGAAGAAAAAAGCAGGTATTTTTCTTCCGCCTATGTTATAGCCCTCTGCTAATTAACAAAGTACTGAATAATTCAATCAGTTTTTTCAACAGCTAAGTTGCTACCCTTTCTTCATCTAACATTATCATTGACTGTTTTTTCCATTGTCACTAATACCTGCCTATGACTGTAGACAGGTAAATAATTGTTCCACAACATAATTACTTTCTTACATAATTATACTCTAGAGATCTTAGCTTTATTTGCAACAGCTTACAAAGCAAAGGAATAGATAGTATAAAGCTATAGGAGAAATTCACATACATGGCATCTCTCTTAAAACATTCCCTGATTGTCTTAGGTTACTTGCTGGCTCCATTATAACCTTTCAAAAACAAGAAATCAAAGACTAGGGAAATGTTCACAGCTTTGTAGTGTTCATAGTGAGCTTCTCTGCAGCTTCAGAGAAGCTGCAACATTTTAGCAGTTCCTATCACTGACCTCCTCTATATTTTTTGCAGTTTCAGCTTGAAGTTTGCTCACTTTGATATGGATCATTGCAACACTGCATCACTGTGGAGCAAAATCACACCACGCACTGTAACAGAGGAAGCTGATAACCTGGGCTTTGGCTGATTATTACTCTTTGCCTTCATAGAGGAAGATACCTTGAAACTTAAATTTCCCCAGCATAGGATCCTCAGGTCTGAATAGCTTATTGAGTTATTATTTTAAAAATATTAACATACTGCTAACCACGATGGGATTGCCAGAATACAAACAAACACTGTTTGGAAAAAAAGTTAATTGAAAACTTTATGTATTGATGTGTTCTTCTGTTATTCTTTCTGGTTTTAATGCAGCTGAGACAAAGGTTTCAAGGTTGTTTAGAAAGTGACTTGTAGAGATTTCTGGGGTCATGTATATGTTCTTCAGTGCTTGTTTTCCTTATAGGGTGCTGCTCAATAGTGCATGGTAACTTCAACAGTTTACAGTCTATTTATTTAATATTCCTGAAGAAAGAAACTTCAAAAGAATAGGATTATGTGCCTGACATATTTCCTCCACAGAGTACAACTCACTTTGGTATTATTGCAGCTACAGCAGCCAGACTTCCAAACCCAGATCTTGCTTATATGAATTTGTAATAATGATATGCAGCTTATGACAGCCTCTTTTTCAGATTTGCTTTTCCAAGCACCCCTGTTGAAATTAAAATTGCAACCCAGATCAATTTCTGCAGGGAAATTTAAACAAAAAAAAAACCAAAACCAAAAACAAACAAACAAAAAAACCAAAGAAGAAGATGATTTCTTACACATAATCATTTATACTCCTTAAACTCACACCGTGATTGCTGACCTCTGAAAGGTGGAGAAAGTACCTGTCCCTTGAGTAGCTACCAAAGCCTAGACTTTGTCTATTGTGACTTGGTATTCAAATAGCAGTTGGGGTTTTTTTTCTTTCCACACAATAATTCTCAGATGTGTTAACCAGTGAAGAGAGAAAATTGAATGTATTTTGTACCATGGAAAAAAGACCAAGTATAGAGTAAAGAAAGAGGATAAATGTTTGAGAGAGTAAAAAAATTCTTAAATGTTTTCCTGATTTCTCTTTTGTTAGTTTATATTTGTGCCTGTGAAAACAAACTTTGCACTAGTTTCTGAGATGTTAAATCTTCTATGTAGTGCAAGGAAGTTCAATTTGAATAATAATCACCAATGACTAGCTCTTTCCAGTGGGTCAAGAGTGATTTCAGATACTTAAAATTACCTGAAAAAACTCAACAGTCAGTATCATGAAACTTCTGAATTTTCAGTCAGGATCTCTGTCTAGTAGGACAAGCATACCTGAAGTACATTTGGGCACATAAGCAGGTGCCACTGGACAGAGTTTCTGCAGCTTAAGCATAGGATCACTACTGAGCTTAAAAATCCGAAGTGGTCCCCCTTCGTGCAAGCAACTATGCAGACTTTTATGTTCTGCAGGCTATTGACAAATGCTTTCACAGAAGGTTGAGTGGAACGTAATAATGGGATTTCATAGTATCTCCTAAAATAATTTTCTCCAAATCACACGCATCTAGTTGCAACTCTGCAGAAACTTCACAACAAGATTACATAGTTATTACTATTCATATTCCTGTTGCACATATGGGTCCATGTCTCAGATCGGTGACCCACTGCGTTTGGCGTCATATGAGTCAAGGGAAAAGACGACAGTCTCATGAGAAAAAGCTCGTACAATGGCCCTCCCTGCTTAACATTTTCAGCAGAAAAGTCGTAGTGCTCCGAATACCCAAATGACAAACAAGTAATGCCAGATTTTTTGCCAGGTTCTGAATTCTCCTCCCTCCACACCCCCCAAAACACAAAGACTATGAAAGGAGAGTCCTTAGAAAGCTTGATAGGAGAAAAATCCTTCAGCAGGTGTCTGGGAACACAAAATTCAAATGAGAAGTGGAGACTCAGTTTTGATGAGTACAGATTCCCACACAAATGTCACTGCCTAGATAGGTGAAAATCTCAGGTGTCCAAGCAGATACAGCAAGCATCAAAAGCCCAAGCTTTACTTGCTTCTGGGGCTGAGCTGCAGGGAACACCTACGCATTACAAAATTGTTCTGATTTCCTCTTTCCCTTTCCCACTCCTCTGTAAGCGTACTTTGCTCATTCAGACCAGCTCTGATCCTTTTTTTCTCTCATTCTCCATCCTCTTTTGGCTTCTAGGCATGTTTAATATGCACAACAAAGTGTCAGTTTCATTACCAGCAATCTGTATTCAAGGATATAAAATTTGTGTAAATTCCACAGCTTTGCACAATGTTTCCATTTAACCTGAATGAAATTCAAGTGCAAATGAGGTGTTAGTCATTCATGAATAGAACCCTTAATGTGCAGACATGTTTTTTTAAGGTGAATTTAGTACTCGGCAAAAGGTGCCAAACTGACAACACTAAAAGCTGAAGTCCTCTATGAATTCTTGTAAAAGGGATGATGAGGGAAAGCAAGCCACACTACTGCATATAAGCCTGCTGATAACTAGCACTAGGAATGGAAAGATAATTCAAATATTGTGTCCCTTTAAGGCTTCACTCTCTGCAGAGGGAGTATTAGTCCCTACACGAATCTAGTGGGTTTTGTGACAGAATTTCAGGGTATGGAAAACTGAGAAATGCAGAGCTCCAAATCATATCACTTAAGGCACTCTGTAATGAGATCTAATCAGCTTTGAACACCTAAGGGTGAAATTCCCCCTCCTTTCCAGAGATAGGTTTTTGTTATACTCCCAGGACAGTCTCCAATTTGTTATTGTTAAACAAGTGATGTCATCCCCAACTAACCAAAATTATTAGAAGCACTAGAGATAAGTATTACAGAAAAGGGTGAAACAGTACTTCTGTACTGAAAATACCCAAGACTACTTTTTAAACAAATACATAATCATGCCGTGTAAGTGCCAGGTGACACCCAGCCACTGCACAGGTACTGACTGGCCACAGAAAGAAAGATCTTTCACTCACTTACTGAGTGAACATGGCAAATCCTGTCCTGCAGTTTCTCACCTGTAAGGCATAGGCTGTGACTAACTCTAGCTCAAAGTGATTTGACATGTATGAAGAAAAGGTTGTACACAAGAACAACATATTTTCTCTAAATATCTTCTATACTACATACACCCAGGCAAAACACAATTCTGTATTTACAAAATTTAGGGTGCTGAGGACAAAGACTGGCTGCCAAGAATTGCAAGGGAGACCTTACAAGGCTGTGTGGCTGGTCAATAAAAGGGAAGATGGAATTCACTATGAATAAAAACCCTGATGCACACGGGAAAAAGTCCTAACTTCAAATATGAGTGAATAGGTTTTGACTGGCAATTGTAATTCAGCAATAAGAATATACAATAGATCCAAGGAAGAATTAGGTCAGTGCTCATCATCAGTCAAAGCAGCAAATAAACTGTTACAAATTTTTAGGAAGGAATAGAAATAGAATAGAAGCAAACCCTGTGCCTTCAAATATATCTATGATTTAGACACATTTTGAATAGTTCTGCAGCTCTGGTCTCATTTCAAAAAGGATATGGTCAATCCAGAGAAGGACAACAAGGACAATGCACACCTGTATGAAGAACTGATCATGCAAGGACAAAGCCTGGAAAAGACAACTAAGAGAGAATGCACAAGTCTAACCATAAGCAGCCAGAAAAGAGTGAAAGGGCATTGATTCCCATGGCATCAGTTATTCACCGACTCTCCCAGTACTGAAATGTAAGATGCAACAAACAAAATCCAGTTAGAGAAGTAAAGCTCAAGCACTGGTGAGCACACCTGTGGAACTCACTGTCAAAGGCTGCAAAGGCTGCACAGAGGTCACGAGAGAAGACTGGGCAAGTGCTCAGTGGAGACATTCTTTGAAGCTGACTGCAAGAAACACACCCAGCTCCAGGAATACCCTGAGCTGAAAAATGCTGGGTGGTGAGGACCACAAATGGTAGCAACATACTGCCTTTGCCTGACTGGGCATCCACTGTCAGAAGCAGGACACAGGACTAGATGAGTCTTAACCTGACCTAGTAGGACCATCTTCATACACGTCAAATCACTTTGAGCTAGGGCTAGTTACAGCCTACACTTTACGGGTGAGAAACTGCACGATGGGATTTGCCACGTTCACTCAGTGAGTGAAAGATCTTTCTTTCTGTGGCCAGTCAGTACTTATGCAGTGACTGGGTGTCACCTGGCATTTACATTGCAGGATTATGTATTTGTTTAAATATTCTTATGTTGCTGTCTTTACCTCACAGTGTGTAGCTATAACTTTCCAATAGCTGAATGCAGATAGAATAAAGCTATAAACCAGGTGGCTTCGCGGGTACTGACTGCAATATCTGTCCATTCAACCCTGTGATGCCTCTTAAGTGAGCCTTGAGACTTACTCACACTGAGTGACCCATGGAAATACAAGCATATGCATGCGTGTGTGTGTATTGGTATGAGCAAGGGAGGGGTTACCCAGAACTTCACCACCATGCAGCTATCACAAGTGATCTGATCCGTTCCCATTTACTCTCATTATTGCTGCGGATTACCGTGAACAGAGGCAGGAAAAGGTTTCAGCACAAACTGGAATATAGCCAAGCAAGAACAGGAGGGGACTGTGAAGACGAGCAAGCCTTCAGCAGCCTAGGTTGGTACAATGACTCAGTAAGACACAGTACCCCCAGGACAATGCTCCTCAGAACATGTATTTACAACCAACACGGCTTGCCAAAAATGCAGCGCTGCTGCTTTTAGCATACACACAGATGCACGCTGCCCCAAGCCTCACGTCCAAAGTATGCAGCTAACTTCTACCTACAAACCCAACAGTCCCGAGTCTCCCTTACCACATCAAACCGTGCACTGTAAGAACATAATGCTACCCTGAAGATTATTTTTTTAGGATATGCATGGTTATTAAATAAAAATCTCATTGAACATTCACTTATTTCCTGCCTTGTTTTCTTCTTCCTAAGTGCTCCCTCCTTTGAATAACTCTGAGGTCTGTAGAGAGACAGATAGGGTAATTGTATTTTTAAGATCAACATTAAAATTAATATGGAGGTTCCTATCTTCCCTACCTTGACACATATGCTCACAGCCACCATGGAGTGCCTCATGAATTTGCACATCATCTTCGTATGTAGGCCATGATGCTCCAAAGGATAAAGATGGTGCAAAACTTCACACAACTCCGCGGGACTCCTACTGCTTCTGTGGACTGTGGAATGAAATAGGGAAGAATTACCACTGCCCTCTGAAGTGGCTGAAAACGTATCTTTCACACAGTGCTAAACAAACCCACGTAACTGCAACAGAATGACAATACTGGTTAACTCTCACAGCCCTGCCAGCTGGTAACCATTGCAGGACTGCACCCCACATTCGCATTAGCTCCGATTCTCACTATTTTATTCAGAGGTAGCTCAGTAAAACTGAACATAAACCACAGAAATCTTAATAGAAGTCATATTCATGTTAAATGTTACAGCAAGTTACATCCATAGATCCGTTATATCCATATATCCATTATAGCCATATTAAAATGTTACAGTAAAAGCATATTTGACCAAGTTACAGTATTTCAGTTCTATCAGTTTGAGAACAGTCCTGAAATGTTACATGCAGCACGAATAAGCATTAAAATTTGGTTGTCCAAAAATCCTGAGCCTCCTAAATTGCTTTAGAACCACCTGCTTTAGAAGCATTGCTGTTATTTTGTCCTTTCTACCTGTTGAGCTGAACCTGATGGAGTAACTGCAGGTGCCTGGTCTGCCCGGCCACCGAGGTGTGCCCCTTCTGCAGCACCAGCAGGCTGGCTCCTTCCGCTGCTGAAGGCCTTCTAATGTTGCCAAAAAGCTCAACCTCCATAAAAGCTACGTCCCAAGCTAGTTTTTAAAGGTATCTAAATAAACATTCACACCTCCAAAAAGACAGGGGAGACCAGATTAATAGGTAACCTTTGTGACTAGGGTAAACCTTTCCTCAGTTTAAAAATCACAGGACTTGGTTTATACTTATTATTTCAGAACCTTGTCACCCATCCCTCATATCACTTTCTCGTGCACCAGAAGTTTTCCAGCACCAGCATTATCTGACTCTATCTGGGTCCTTTGCTGATGCTTTGAATTAATTCTTAAATTAATTCCTCTCTGCACCTCCTTTAAATTTTGGGTGAAGAAGGAGAGGCAATTCCAGCTAGTACTCAAGGCAAGAATAAAAACTTGGTGTGACCATTTGGAACACTCACCCAATTATCATAATCATACTTTCTAACTTTTTTAATAAAACTAAAAATCCATATCTAAACAAAAGCTTTATTCCTCTATCAGAAATGAAACTTTATTCATAGTTATTAACCATTATAGCAGACATACCCCTTATATAAATATCTATAAAGTAATGAGTCTTTCCTGGAATAAGATGCATATTAATTAGATCCTACAGCACTTGAGAGACTTTGGTTCAATTCCCACCAGTAAGGTCAGGAAATGCATCCACAGTAGTTAGCAGCTAGTTTCAAAATCTCAATGCACTGAGCACGATGGGGTCATTCAGTGGAGCAGGTACCCCAAGGGAAGGGTAAAACAAGAGCCAGGGATTATTTCACAGCACTGAACCGGTACACTGCAGGAGTGACGGACTTTGCTTTTAGAGCAGAAAAGCTTGCCAGCACACTGTCCTTGTTGCCCACTCTCATTACGAACAATGTAACATGTGAACAAATTAATTGCATGATATGGGCTGGAAAAAGCTATGTAAATTGTGTATGTGTATGTGTGTATATACAAGACGAGACACTAATATAATAAATGAGGACAACACTAACATAACCACACTAAAAGAGCCCTGCACAGTTAGATACAGGACCATCTGCCTAAGACATTGAAGCTCCAGTGCTGAGTAGAGTAGAATAACACAAAAAACCTTCTACCCACTTGAATTTTAAATTCAGATGATGATTCACTATTATGGAAAGATGGATTAAATATCTCATCTTTTCCCATGGACTGCTAATGAACCAGGCTCTGAACACTAGAAGACTTTACACAGAACATGGAATTTCCACTGGAACGAGATTCTCTGAATACCTCCATGCTACCAGGACAGGTTTGTTTTTTGTTTTTTAATATATATTTCTGTTATTCTCTCAGCTGTAGGAAAGGAAACTGGTAGGAATATGCTCTGTAATCTTTGAATTTGGTTTTGTTTCCATTTTGAATTACAGCACAAGCACATACATGGAGCAAAGATAAAGTATCCTTACAGTAGATTTTAGAAAGTTTTAAGAATTAGTAACTTTTTTCTTAACGGAAGATAAAATTCTCCTGAGGAACTTACAACTGCAAAAACTGGAGAGAAAAATGGCTCACCAAGCTAAAAATTAAATTTATTATTTATGTCACTAGGAAAAATTCTCTGATAATTTTTCACTACATAAGTAGTTGTCATAAAAAGAATCCCAACCTAATGAACACTCTCAATGTTTAATAGTACAAAACATACACTAGAAATGACAGAGTTAGGGAGATCTCTTTCCTCATGGGAAAACTCCTCCATTATCCTCCTTATTGAGGTGCTACACTTTCCTCTGAAGCTTCTGGTGCTGGCTGCACTTAGAGACAGGATACCAGGCTATCATGATCTTGGATCTGCTCTGGCATGACAGTTCCTGTGTTCTTAGATTGCAGGCTGCACCAGAGTATTATTTGAATGAATTCAGTGCTGTCTATCAGCACAAATTGTTTCTACACAAATCTTTTTCTTCATAGTTAAACAGAAGTTTTAGCAAAAGCAACATTTGATCTTGCAGGTTGTAGACAAGTCGTACTTTTTAAAATTATAAACACAATCATGCAGACGTGCTGTTCAAGACCATATCTGTATGTGTGTACATCTCCTTGCCTCAGTGTCACACAACATGCAAGTGAGAACCATTTGCTCTGCAAACACAGAACACTGCTATTAAGCTCTGAGCAGCCTGGAGAAACAGACCTTGTTCAAAGCACTCTCCAGTACAACAGTGGCTATTTCACCAAGTGTGTATGGAACATACACATGGTGTATTATACTGGCTCTTCAATTACACTTATTGTACCTGACTTAAAGAAACAGGAATCCATACTCTGAGTGGGGAAGAGCATAACTAACATATGGCACTTTTTTTCTTCATATGCATCTTAGGTTTCTTGTTGCTGCTATCTTGAATATCTGCATGGCTCTGAGGATGAGGGTCAAGGGCATGGGGGTCCAGGAGGTTTTCTCCTCATTCCTGCCAGTGAACGAAATCAGTTTGAGTCATCATCGAGGGATCCTATGGGTCAACAACTGGTTGCATAGCTGGGGCTGACAAGAGGGCTGTGGCTTTTACAACCATGGGACACTTTTGGAGGACTAAGGACTGCAAGGAATAGGTGGGATCCACCCAAATAAATGGGGAAAAAGCATCTCTACTAACAGGAAAAGGTCCATGGGACCTGATGGGATGCACTCACAAGTGCTGAAGGACCTTACCAATGTCATTGCAAGTCCACTCAATTGAAAGGTGACTGCGTGTTCCTGAGGACAGCATCACTCCTATCTTTAAGACAGTAGAAGGAGGATCCAGGGAACAATAGAGCAGATCAGCCTCACCTCAATCCAAGTAAAGGTGAGGGAACACATAATCCCACAAACCTGGTGGTCAACAAGGTGAGTATAAGCCAAAAATCTTCCCTTATAGCAAAGAAGGCCACCAACACCATGATGGGCTGCATTAGAGACATTACTAGCAGGTTGAACAAGGTGATCCTTCACCTCTACTGAGCCCTAGTAAGAAACTTCTGGAGTGCTAGGTCTAGTCCTGGTCTTTCCAGTACAAGAAAGCTATGGAATTACTGAATCAGTTACAGCATAGAGCCAAGAAGATGACTAAGACACTGGAGCATCTTTTATATGAAGAGAGGCTGGGAGAGCTGCGGGTGTTCAGCCTGGAGATGAGAAGGCTGGGGGAGGAGGGGTGTGTGTCTTATCAATGTGTATGAACATCTGGGGGGTGGGGGTGGAGGGTAGAGAAGATGGAGCCAGACTTTTCTTGGTGGCATTTGGTGAAAGGACAAGAAACAATGGATACCAACTGAAATACAGGAAATTCCATCTAAACATAGGAAAACACTTTTTGGAGGGTGGTCAAACAATGGAGGAGGCTGCCCAGAGAGATTGTGGAATGGCCATCCTTGCAGATACTCAACCCACCTGGGCATGACTTCTGGCAACCTGCTCTAGGTGACCCTTCTCAAGCAGGAGAGTGGACTAGGTATCTCCAGAGATCTGCTGACTTCAGCCATTCCGGGACACTGTGAAGTACAGTCTATTTGAAGAATTCCTCCCCAGTAGTTGCCATTTGCACAATGATTTCTACTTCTTCAATGTATAAGTTATTTGCAGCACAGAACCTTTTCCATACCTTTATTCCTATCACTGCATCCCACGTTCTTTTTAAGGGTGATCTACTTTACTTGAACACATTTTCCCTGCCACTGAGTCAGAGGAAAGTCACTACAGCTTGTGCTTATGCACAAGAATATAACAGCTTTTGATTATGCTGAGTCTCTGGTTGTGAATCACAGGGAAGATTTTCAATGTCCAGCAGCTAAATGTGTTAGCCGTGACATTTCTGAAATTCTATTTTTATGTATGCACTAGGAAAAAAACCCACTTCTTTATCTCTGTTCTTCACCACAGTATTTGTTTAACTACAGCTTTAACATTACCACTATATGCTGCAGCACATTCTCACAGCTACAGTTTTACAAGCTATACATATCAGTTTTCAGAGCTAGACTTCTTTATCCAGCAATTTTTACTCCTAATGAGAAAATAATCTACAAGCAGCATTGTTACATCTCCCATATCCTCTTTGCTGTTAAAAGGTTTGTTTAAAATTTTCTTCACAGGACCAAACACAATTCATACCTGGTTATTGTACTAATGAAATCTCTTTCTCCTCCTTACAGAGCTCTTATCTGAGATGTTAAAATTTAACTCACTTTAGTTATAAATGCTATGTGAATTAATAGCCAACATTGTTTGGAAGGTTTTTAATTGGCCTACAGGGAGACTTTCCGTATATATTAAACAGACCATGTGTCTGAATTGCAACTAACCCACCTTTACATTTACTTTGCACACATTAAACTCAAAATTGTTTAATATATTCTTAGAAGTATTTGGGTTTATTGTTCACATTAGGAAATGACTGTCAGCAGTCAACATAAACCAAGGCTACTGATTGGTCCTCAGTGATGTCATACTGGTGTCATAATGCCCAATAAATAAATAGGTTTGGCTGTTCTTCTTATTTTTATTTATAAATTCTGTTTCATAACAGCAGTAAGATGCTCCAGGCCATGCAGTTCTTGGGGATTATTGCACTTGTCAGGTGTTTAAAATCACTCAGTCCTCTGCCTGTGCCTTATAATACCACTGGAGGCATGTAATCAACCAGAAATGCACTGCCTGGAGTGTCTTAATGCTTTATTATGACATATCTAACTTTCAAAATAAATTATTTATTGGGAAGCTTGGAAGTGTCATAATGATATCCAATCAGTAGCTGAGAAATATATATGAAATCAGGGTAACACATCAGAAAGAGAAAGAGGATAGAAAAAAAATGCCAGCTCATCAGTCATCCGAAGCCAAAACAATGTGTGTGTATGCCTATAGACATAGTTATGTGCGTATACAACTACTGGATGCATTTCTATTTTTGCATCGATTATATCTAATGAGAGTTATGCAAAATATATACTCATGTGTCCACAACCAATTGTTGATATAAGCCATGGGCAGTTTGTATTGAGCTAATATCTTAATTTTTTTTTTAAAGTGTGCTAAATACATGTTAATAACTTAAACCTCCTATTAAACAGAAATTTAGGACATTCTGTGCTTAGTTAAGTCAGTCCACATTTAAGAATCAGCCTCTGTATTTCATGGAAAAGAAGCCTAGCTACATCAGTTGACATTACAAATTGCATTTCACATCATTATCATTACAATTGCTAAACTACACACATTATTCAAAACTGAATTTTAAAAGCAAAACAGAAGAAAACAATGCCATGTTCTAAAAAACCCTGAAAAACCAAACTAACATACCAACTATACAACAATCGGAGCAATTCACTACTCTGGGGTTTAAATTTCTAAATTAAATTCCAATTTGTAAATTATTATGTGGAAATAAGGAACTCTACTTAGGCAATTGTGCTAAATAACAGCGCAAACCCTGCAGGGGACCAAATTATCTTTTAGTGAGGGAATATGAAAAGTTTTTTGGAAAAGGGCCAGTTTTAGGTAGGGGGTGTTTAAAGCCTTGGGAGTTACTGTAGCAATAGAAAAGATTAATAATTTGCACATGTGAGACTCCTGGCAAGCAGGACGCAGCTGTAAAGAATTAACCCCTCCTGAGAGACATAAAAACATGGAGCAGCTGAGAAGAAAAGGGTGAGGGGAGAATGCAAAAGTATGCAGAGTACAGATGTCCTAGAAGAGAAAAATATGTAAAGTAGGGTTGGAGAACGTACAGAGATTTTATTATTATGGGGTGGGGTGGGGGTGGGGTGTGTCTTCTTGGCAAATTGTGGATATATGGGGAAAAAAAATGAAATTCCAGCAGAAGACAAAACTAATTCTCTATTACTCTCAGTAAGTGCTGCTAATCTGAATAAAAATCTGAAAACCCACAAGTCCTTATTGAAAGGACACTCTCAAAGTGATCTGGCCTAAAACTAGACCAAGCCGGCTTTGTTTTGGTGTTCATGCATGCCTGCCTCCGCTCTGCGTGCTGACTCCATCATTCTTGTATGTGAGCAGGGTGCTGAAATACAGAAGATGCTTGCTGAAGTGATTGGAGGGCAGGCTCTCATACACACAGAAATCGAGCAAGCAAAGCAGATCTGGGGGTGAAGCATTGTGTGGTTGTGGGTCTATAACTGTGGAGAAACCCAGCTCCTGATATTTGTTCTTCCTGGCTGCCTACCAGATTAATTTCTATTGTGAGGGTCCAATTTTGCAGCTGCTCAGCATGGCAGAACTGCACCCCTCCCCCAGCCAAATTCAACAGGGCTGGTGCATGGGCAATGGCATGGTTGCACACTAACTCAGATGATAACTCTTTTATAGTCTGGTAGAAGGCCAAAGCAATCCAATTTTTAGGTTGTATTAGAAATCTGAGACTATTACCCTTCAAAAGGAGAAATTAGGCTTTAGAAAGGTGACATATATAATCCTCCCACTAATCTTTAGTTGCTTTTTTTTTTCTCTTTAGGAAAAAAAAGTTGGTAAAAAGAATGTTTGAAGTGATCATTAACAGAGAGAAACAATGGAGATGTTTATTCAGATTAATTCACGGGCATCGATGTCCTTCTCTAAGAAAAGAAATAAGTGGTCTTGGAAGTAATGCATCTTTAAATGTTATATGGATTATCTAGAATCCAGACAATAGATTTCTTTTTTTCCCTGTGTTTAATAAAAATAAACATAAATAGATTGCTTAGGTTTATTGCATTTAGATTTAGTAACAAGACCCAATCTCTTATATGAGCTGAAGCATATTCTATTATAAAAAGAGAAAACTAAAAAGAATACACTTTTAACATAGTAACAGTTTCAGCAGAGCACTTTTCAAGCAAGCACATTCAAAGGGGTCTTTGGAGGCCTCAGGAGAATAGAAGCAATAGGTTCAGGAGATTAATATGGTTCCACGCGTTCCACGCTTGTTCTCCAACAAATAGAGTCTATTACAACTGCTCAGTGTTTAATGGTCCCCCAGATTTCATGAGACTGTCCTCTCCCTCTTCTCCTCCCACAGCACCAATCATGCATCCATGCACCTTCAACAGAGTTTCCCTATGCCTTTCTCCCTACATTTTCCTGTGTGGTTCCCTCAAGATTTGGTGCAGGCTCTCCCTTACTCCTCTCTAAACCGTCCGTGGGTGGAGAAGTCCATCGGAACACGAACTCAGGCTTCACTGCTTTGCAAATGTCACAGCTCACTACCTTGCCCCAGACTTCTCTCTTGCCATTCAGACTAAAATCTCAGTCTTTTTGTTAAGTCATAGTTCAAAAAATATTTGCATTGTCACAAGGCAGGACCTCTGCTGACTCAGGCAGTGCTGTACTTCTCTCCCTTTCAGCCATTCCTTCCTTTCCCTTCTCTTGGGTATGGGAAAGCATGAGGAGAGGCAAATGTTTGATCAAGGATTGACCTGGGCCAAAACTGAGGTTATTTAGCTGGGCACCAGGGAAAGGTGGACCACACAGCTACAGGTAGTGCTTTGGAAGCAGTGCAGGCTGTGCTGGGGTAAAACAGGCGTGGAACTGTGGTGCAATGCAACTTTACATAGCAAGTTTTAATCTGCTCCCATAAATAATCTGTTTCCTCAGATGTTCTAGCTCACAGGGTGACCCTGTCACTCACACCAATTAGGTGGGCACCAGCTCACACCAGTACTTTTGTACCAAAGCTACAATGAGGTCTGGCAGATTCCTTTTACACATTGCATCTTAAAGATGGTCTTTTATCCCCATATATTTTGTAATGCATGTAAAACTTCATTTTAATCACTGCACCCTGTCTTTCTGTGGTAGAAGCAAATGTGACATTTTCTGCTTCTTTTCATTAAGAAGGATGTTGCAGAGTTCCTAATTCCTTACATCAACTTTTTCTATCCTCCCTCCAGTAAATTCTTCTTCTCTGACACAAAAAGCCAAAGCAACTTACTTGTGTTGCCTTCACCTTTGTCAGGGCTAAGTCTTTCACGAGACCACCTCCAACCTACCAATTCCTCTTTCACTGGCAGCTTCTGTCACAGATCCTTTTTCTTTTTTCCAAGCTATCCTCCTGTTCAGTACCAGCTGGCTGAAATTGCCATACAGCTCCCCTGTCTTCTGTATGCAAATGTTTCCACAAACCTCACCTTTCCTTGGCATTATGTCTATGTGCCAATTCTTGGGTTGAGGTCACTCCCTGTGATTACCACTGGGTCCTTAAACTCCACCAATGTGTCTAGTCTTTATGACTTACACTGTTCAGGGTCTGTAGGCTTTTTGGGACAGGACTGTTTTGCTTTGTGATTGTATGAACAGTATACGCTAAGTTACTGCGGCTGCTACAGATGCAATCTATGTAGGTACAGAAAATTGCAACATGGCTGTATCTTAAGAAGATTTGTGTGACATAATAAACCTACAGTTCAGCTTGGTCAACAGGCATTGAACTACCACCCATCTTTGCACAGTCCCTACCCTTGCTACAAGGATATATATTAGGCTCTAAACAGATGTCCACAAACTATTCTAAAACAGTAGAATGTTTTGGGCTCGCTTACCTTAAAAAAAGCAATTAGCCAGGATACTTCCAGTAGCTTATGTCCGCAGGAAAAAAAAAAATCATATGCACTTTTTGAAATGGATTCATTTGTTCAACTATGTAAGTCAATATCGTTGCCACTATAAACTAAGAAACAAGAACTATTCCACAAAAATTAACCCCGACCTTGGTTTTATAGTGCATCTATTTAAAACATGCTGAGTATTTTTATATCCTTTCTACTGACAAGAGGTCTATCAACCAAGGCACATAGTGTATACTCTAAAATACATGCATATACACATACATACATGTCAGTAAAATTGACAGGCAGCCTTTACTACAAGTAACACTGACACTTTCTATTGTAAGCTTCTATTTCATTTTATTCTTAATTCACTGGATTTCTACCAATTGATCTGAAGTTTCGCAAGTCTGATAATATTTTAGTCCTATGTTGTAGAAAGTTTCAACTAAAATAATTCACTTCCTTTAAATGAATTTCCAAATGTCATGTTTGAAACTCAAAAAGGTCCTCTGTCCTTTAGATCAGAAATTGGTGTGCAGGTGAGTTTGTACTCGAAAGCGAGGGAAGGGAGGGAACTCCCTGGCAGAGACCCAGAGGTAGCCAAGTCGTTCACTGAGCATAGTAGTTTTCCTCTGACACATTTGAAAGGGTTTTTAAGAGAATGGCTGCTGACGTCTACTTAAGTGAGAAGACTTCCAGCTCCACTGACTCTCCTCAGTGCTGGGTAGGATGTGGCTCCGCACAGGTTCTGTTTATTTCCAGATCTCCTGCCAGAGGGGATATGGAACCGGAGACTGTGAGAGATCCCACCAAACAGTGGTGACAGCTTCTTCTGGCCTGACTAAAGGTGCCTAGATATTAGAAATGGGACTCATGCAATAATTCCTTGCCTTTCACAGTCCTTCATGCAAGGTCAGCAAAACCAGAAATAACATACTTTATTTTAGAGATCTCATGGCTCGACGTTTGCCCAGAAACTCCTTGGTGAGAAGCATGAGCAAGTGCTTCTGACATCCTGCTGCAATGGAGATTTGTATCACATACCTGCAGTAGTCTCCTCAAAACCATTTCTGGGCACTCTAGTCAGAAAGCGAGGAGGAAATTTTGGACACAACCAGTATTTAGTACCTCCTTTGGGACGTTTGTCACATAGAAGGACCTGCTGCCCTGAGAAGCCTCCTTCTATCCATGGTGACAGCAAACAGAAGTCACTGTCCAGGATCCTTTCTTGCAGAGCCCCAGGAGGCCACGTGCCAGACAGTGCAGTGGAGTCAGGGCAGGCTCAGCCTGCAGGGGATGAGGAAGGGGATGGTGCAAGCTCCTCTGGTCAGTGGCGTGGGAGGCATCTGTTTGGATGGCCAAGAAGAAAGTCATTGGAGAAAGCAGTTCCCAGAGCTGGTAGAGTAAGCTGCAGAGGTCAGGCAAAGTGTTCTGCTCCCTGGTGAAGAGTAACATGCCATTCTCACTACTGTGATGTTTTATCTCAGGGGCTGAGGTAAGGACAGACAGAAATGTCTAGCTAGC
The DNA here is from genome assembly GCF_023634085.1 of Falco cherrug. Lineage (NCBI taxonomy): Eukaryota > Metazoa > Chordata > Aves > Falconiformes > Falconidae > Falco > Falco cherrug. The sequence continues at coordinate 23,797,238 of NC_073704.1, read as the reverse complement.
AATTACTAACAGATAGGTGCGTTAAATAAATGCTAATCCAATTCTTCAGTTACTGAATATAAACAAAATTCACAGCTAGGTACTGCAGATACCAACGGAGCAGTTAACTCAGTAACCTGGCACGTCCTCCTAGCCTCCAATAATCACCCAAAGGCTTCCTAAACCAAAAATCCACAGAGATATCTAACAACTTCTATGAAATATTTTTTTTCTTCTATGAATTTATCTAATCATCTTTAAATCCTTTGTAATTTTTTGGCCTCTGTACATTCCGTAGCAGTGAATTGTAATACCACGTCTTTTATAAAATACTAATTCTCTGTGCTTTGCTTGTTTCTAACCCTGTGCCCTAACAATTTCCTTGTGTGCACCCTGATTCTGGTACTGTGAACAAACCCTAGCTGATGCCTCTCTTGGCCAAATCTACTAAATTTCTCATGATGATGCACAATCAACAGACTTCAAATGAATTCTGAATGTTTTTCAGAACTCTCTTAATTTTTCAGCGTCATCTGCAAATCACAGGAGTCATAACTGAACACACTGGTCTAGTTTATTTTTAGGTTTTATCTGCATCTTAATTCCCTGGGGTTGTCAGAAGGGGATGTCCAGGGATTGCAGACAGAATTCCTGCCACACAGTAATTTTTGCTGGTAATCAATTACCAGATTTCTTTATTGACACTTTAACTCTGAAAGCAGATGCCAATTAAATGTATTTATCTATGTATACAAATTGTGTAGCTCCTATTATTATATTGACAACCAGGGTACCATTGCAGCTAAAAAGCTTCCATCAATTAATGCCAAAATCTCTTCACAACGCAAATACCATGCATATTTCAGATTTATGGGAGGAAAAAACAATTTAGGTAACCATGAATTTCAAACAGTCTGTGCCACAAGATACAATGACATGATAGCCACCATGACTGTATGGTAAAAAAAGTGACCTGTTCCTGATGAGCGTTCACCCAAACCATTCAGATCTTGCAATGATGCTCTATTAAAACACTACATAGAAATATATGTTTAGGATTATTTTCTTCCAGATTTTGACTGCAACAACACATTCCAAAATCTGTTCATGTTCATGTCAAAAGATTGATATGATTTTCACAAATGTGCCTCATCTTATCCGTTTACAGAATTGGGACTCAAAACACTATATTTCATTATCAGACTGTCAAACGGAAAACTGCAAATTAAGTATCTTTAAAACTGCTCAGTCAGGTAGTATAAAGGTGCTATGCTTGCAAAGGTTTCCAGATAGACATTTTAATTGCATTAAGTTGTGACTAAGAAATGAGGCTAGTCCTGCAGTGAATATATTATGTAAATACAAACCATTTAAACAGAAAATTATAAAAATTAATGTAAATAAAAACCTACTTTAATTTGCACCTAGGAATGGTCCCTTTCGCAACCATGTAATGAAAGATTAATTTAAAAAATGTAAAAATATGAAAACACTTGGGAAACAAGTAGAAAAAGTGTAAGGAACAATTTAACACCCTCTGGAAGATGAAACCAGGCCATACACTAAAGATAGGTAAGTGAAGAGATACTGTCTTAGCAAAGATGAATATAAGCATATGCTGAAGTGTTTCCTGGAACAGGATCTGGAGGCCCTAACACTTATCTGCTTGCAATTCTGATTTATTTTAAGTCATTTTTGAATAAAATCCACCTGGATATTTCAAGAAAATAAACAAAAAAATAGGAAAAAAATGTTAGTTTCTGTGAATGCAAAAAAGGAATTACTAGCAATATGAGGCCCAGAGTGTAGTCTAATGAACAGTAATTAGTTTCTATTGATATGCATTTTTTAATAAAAGCTGTAATAGTTGTTTGTTGAAAGAGAGATACTTTATGCTTCGTATCTGAAATCCATTTCCTGCCAGTGCATTTTCTCTCCGTAACATTGTGGGAAATGTTCTGTGAAACATCCTCTCTCTTTAAACCTTGATAAAATTCTTGACTATATCAAATGCAATAAGTTTTAGACAAATGACTGTCATCTCCTTGAGCTGAAGAGTTTGAAGAAAGCACAGCAAGTGTGTTTATTTGCATTAAACACATGCATCAGTGTGGTGTATGTGAGGAGCTCTAGTACAGCTGTTTTACAGCCACTGTACAGAAATCTTTTTCTATGTCATGTTAAAAGGCTATAAACCTTCGTGATGTCTGTCTCACACAATTTAACTCATTCTAATTGTACTACAAAGGGTTCTTTTGACTCAGTAACTTCTTCAAGTCACTCTTTTCAAAAGACATATGGAAAAAAGTCCCCTCTCATGATTATTAATAATGTAACTAGTTTGGAGAAAGTCTCTGAGTAGGAAGGGAAAAATTTATTTCAGCCCACAGAGACAGAACTTAATTTTATAGTGGTTGGTAGTACTTAGTTTCATTTTCTTAAATGTTCTAGCCATTGAATAAAGAAATAATTTGAAAAGGAAATTGCATCTATGGTATTTGAACTTGCCTTTAGCATATGGTGTTTTAATGTTTTGAGTCTATCTTTGACAACTGAAACAGACTTTACTGAATACTGGTAACAGTTCACTTTGTAACAGAAAAGTAGTCACTCACTGTGATCACTGTGTCTTTTTAGTATGCAGCCCAGAGGATTCAGAAAAAGATTACATTTACAATAATTAACATATATGTAAATCGAGATCATGGCTATGAATGATAAATTTTCATAGCAATTTAAACCTTGTTCAAATTAATCAACCATACAGACACTTGATTAATGAAAGGCAGCGTCACTTTAAAATGCAACATGTTAATATATATTACTGTTATCGCTGATCAAAGAATCTTTAAACATAAACCAATTAAAACAAAGTTCAATCTACATTTTTAACCGGTTTAATTCCTGCAGAATTATAAGAGTATTATAAAAATTCACCTATTTTATTCTCCTTCATATCTACATACTAAATTGACTGTAGTACAGAATCACGCAGGTAATTCTGCTACTTCATTAATATGATCGGATCTGAAAACTACCAGATTAGGTTTTCAATCCAAACATATACATAATGGCTGATTGCAAAGTGTGCAAAATGCATCCAATTTCATTCTTCATTTGTAAAACCAGCAACTCTCATCTCATCTCTCCTGTTTTCAATTCAATCGCCAACAGACCAGTCACATGGGAGGTTTGAATGACTGATGGCAGGGGAGCTGTTTAGGAAGACTGCCTTTGTGGCACCTTCCCAACAACACCTATCTTCTAAGAATAGCAAGGCTAGAAAGTTTTATGGCAATGCTAGATTTCTGCAGAGGTCATCCCAAGGATCTAAACAGCCTTTGCTTATTTCAGTTCTTGTCTTGTATAACAATGCATACACTGTCATACGATTCTGCTTCAATTCACTGAAAAATTGTAAGTGTATTTTTCATAAATATATTTATATAGTGACAGTTTTTAAATTATTATTTAAAAGAATCACTAACTTCCAAGCTGTACAATGTTGTTCACTTTACCTCATGATCAGGAAAATCTAACAAAAATACATAGCACATTTCGGAATTGTAGCCTTAATGAAGACTTAGATGCTATGGTCATGAGCAGAGAATATATGCCAGGAGGGGAGTTAAAATGATTAGCTGACCTCTGTTTTTTTATTCAAAAGCTATTTAAAATCTGTTTTTAACACACATTAGCAATTTGTATATCCAAATAACGGGTTTCTCAGTAAGTGGTAATATAGGTACAAGAGTAAGAAACAGAAAATCAAAGTAAAATCCTTAGTTTTACAAAAGAAGCAAAGACAATATACTGCTGAATTTGGAACATGGATCCAGTCGGCACAAACATAAAGTATCCTTGTCTTTATGGGAGCCCACACACGTGCCCACTACTGTGATTTCAATATGAAATGAAGGAACCAAACATGCAACAAAATCAGGTTACTAACCATAGGGACTATAATAATTGATCTGTTCCCTTTCTCTGTGGCAAAACAAGTGTCTGATGCTAAAACCAGTCCTTGGGAGAAGAAACACCTGTTGATATTTTCCAGAGACGACAAAAAAAATTAGTGCATTCCTGCAGACAGGCTTTCAGAGATGCAGCCCACATTGGTGACCATGGCAATATTCGCTGTGCAGAGTCCCGCAGGAGACACCATTTATCTTACACATTTACATTTTGCCAGAAATCTGCCCACAAATCCAACAGTCCATTGTAGCACTTCAAACCAGTGAAGAGCTTCAAATACAGTAGTCTCTTGGAAGAATCCTCTGTAAAGACTCAAACTGCCCTAGCTACAGAGAACTTCCCAAAATTACATGAGCTGAAGCAGCTAATGGCTTCAGCCAGCTCTGGACCAAATCACAGCTTCTGGACCATGTAACCTATCCAATATGTCAAATCTTATTGAAGACTGAGACCACATTTGCTTTTCTCTAGTCCTTTGGACTACATCTAAGTGGCCTTGAGACCAGCCCTGAGGTCGGTTTTGCCACTTACTGATTTGCTGACATGCCTTCTCTGTTGGTCCTGCAGCACCCCAACTTCTGCTTTTACAAAAAAACCTTCATTTGTCCCCTGCATCCAATGAAGCTTTTACATGCTGTGTGGCCAAACTTTCAAACACTATTGCTCATCCACAAGTCTCCGTCTACGCTCTTTGACTTTGCATTTGTCAGACAGCCAGCTCTGAGCAGCCTTCCTAGAAAAGCCCTGGCAATGGCTGTTGCAACAGCCCTTGGCACTTGTAGTCAAGCTGTCTACAAACAAAACGGCAATGGGAACTGGAGCCCTAAACTCTCAAATAAATGCAGACAGAAAGTGGCTGCAAACAGACATCTATATTCACATTTTCTATAACTTTTGTCTTAATTTTTTTTTTTCTACTACATATCCAGGTTTTTGACTGGTTGGAGGAAAGTTTGTAAATGTTTTGTACAGTGGAGCTACAGAGTCTGAAGAGACTGTTTCATCTGACTTCTGTTGGCCAACACATCCCTTTGAAAGTGCTGCAGAAGGTACAGCTAAGGACGGCTTTGTTTCTGCTCACTTCTTTTCATAGGGTGAAAAGTAAGGATGTTTATGCTTCGGCTGGACACCTGTTCTAGAACACTCTTAAATAAATACTTTAAGAAAGATTACAACATCCTAGACATTTTATAATTGCCTTTGATTTTCTCCTCCTAGTTGTATATTGACCTCAATCATGTCTTTATCATCAGTGTAGTTGTAAACCCTTTCACTGATATCTTCTTCAACCATTTGATTTGGAAAGGGAGTGCATTGCTGGCAGCTCTGTTCATGTTTTTAGGCTGGATATCTGTGTTCATGCAATCTACGAGTGATTTTGTACAAACTTAGTTTCCCCCCACAAGGGCCAATACAGGCTGCTGAAGAGGGAGGATAAAATGGTTATTTGGGGGCAGTGGAACAGTAGCAAAGGGAATTTTTATTTTCCTATTCACAGCACAAAATACACTCAGCTTTTAAGGTACAGATGTGTGTCATTCTTGGCTGGTACTTTTTAAGCATGTGTTTTACCAGCAAGCAGAAGAGACATGGCAGTAGTCTAACAAACAAGAACCCATCAGGTCTACGTTTGGGTGTTTTTTTCCTTTCCTCCAGACTTCAACTTGCTTACTAATTGGAGAGCAGTAGTTTTTGGTCGCTGGAAAATACAGCTACAACCCAGTATCAAACTCCTTGTAATGGAAGCCAATAGTGTCTATGGACTATTTTGACACTTGACTACCTGTCACCTAACATTATTGTATTGGTATCCAGTCATACTAACCCCTGCCATAGCTGCAACCACTTTTAACAAAGGTGATTTTGAAACAGAAATATTGACAAGTCATACAAGACTAGCCTAAACCATGAAATGATGGCATTGACAACATCCTGACTGAGTGCTACAGAAGTCTTAGAAACATACATTTTTAATGTCTTCTTATGAGTAAAATGTAGGCTCCAAATATTGTTCTCGACAAAATTGGGAATATGTGTTGATACCTCAGGATCAACTTTTAGTGGATATAGAAAGGTAGGGTCATTGGTCAAGCAGATATTTTTCCCCCATGTACCCACATTTGAAAGTCAGCAGGAGATTTCTCAGCCCTGTTTTTTCATTCCTTTTCTTAAGCTGAGAAAACTATTTGAAACTCAGCCCTTCCCACTGTATTTCTGTATCCAAATGCCAAAAAACTGGACGTGTATTTTCCCAGCTGGTTTCTTATTGCATTAGACAATGCTGTGCTACCTTACTCAACTGAATACTGATAGTTTTTACCGCACTTACATTTGCCAATTTTGTGAACATTTGGTGATGTTACTCTCCAGATGTTGAGCTTTGCTACATGAAGACCCAAATTCAACGTCTCTGTATTAAAGTTCAATCTTTACAATAAACTTTAAAGGATGTTTTCATTAGATTCCAGGGGAAAATCACATGAACAAAGAGAGATACAAATTTAATAGATGTACAAGCTGAAACTGTAAATACCCTGGTCACTAACTGGATTCTGCCAGAAGGAAAACTCATTCTGCTTTCAAATATCTACATAAGGCAAAAACTGCTATACAAGCTACCTAGCTTGAGGACACCACTGGCTGTATAAAACAAATCCCTCTCACTCAGTTTTTTTTCAGTTCTGTTTACATTATTTTTATCCCCCCACCCCCCAGACCAAGACTGTGAGCCGAAAGAGAATTACACGAAGTAAGTTCAATTTCGAGCACTGAATGAAACACGTGCTTCTAAAAATCCTCTATTACCTTGCATCCCATAAACTCTTAAAAAGAAAAGTTCTAAGTGCATAGAAATAAATCCACCCATTCCCTAAGAAAAACAGTACTAGCTGTTAAAGAAACCAGTAAATTTTGCCTGTCAACACACGTGCACCGGCGTACCAACCCGACCGCAGAAGGTGGGCTGTTACAGTCCCAACTATGGAAGCTGGTGCCTTACCTCAGCTTCCATGGGTTGGTTCTCCACCACAGTCTTTTTTGTGTTAGAAAAGAGTCTTCTCACCCTCTGTAAAGCTGAGTTCTGAAGCAGATGGTATTTGCATGAAGGACTCTTCCTTGATGAATCTGTAATCTCCCTCGCAGGAAGTTCTGAGTCAAACATAAAACCAGTAGACATTATTCTGCCTGCAGCAGAAATGCAGAGTTCAAACAGATTTGTTGAAATGTATTTCAGTGTTTTGGTAAGATATTTTAGAACATGCTAGTGCACGTGTGTTAGCACAAAACCAGCCAATGAGAGTAAAACATTCTGGATGTTTTATTCCTGTTAACCCAGACATCAGCAAGCAATCTCTTCTGGGTTACTGTTAAGATGTCAGTGTTCTTAGGTTTCCATTTTAAGTGTTGAAGGAAAAAAATGCTGCCTAAAACTTTAGATTACAGGACAACCCCAACTAAAGTAGTTCAAAATTGGAAATACTGTACTTTAAAATATTTTAAGAAATTGTTTTCTATAAAATATGTTATGGAGGAACACATGTAAATGTATCCTTTTTTCTGACTTTTCAAAAGAAAAACAGTATTCTGAGTGTTAAAAGTTCAAAGCTGTGTTTTCATATTTATGATTAAAAAATCCTGAATATAGTAATACATAAAATTCTGTTAGGTATAAAAAAAAAATTCTAATTAATCTTATTATATGTTACTTGTAAGTCAAAATACCTCTCAGAGTCTTTTCAGTCCTCAACAATTTTTTCCTCTCCCAAAACTTTTCTGAGCCACACTTTCAAATGTTACCCTTTCTTTAACTGACCCACAGCATAGCTGTGTCAATTTTATTTATTCAGCCGTTTAAGATCCTAATATCTCCCTGGTTATGTGTTTATAACTATGGTCTTGAAGGTGGAAAAGCAGCAGGTGTATCAGCCTCCCCAGCCACATCGCACCTGGGGAAAACCAAAGGGTTTTCCTGAGGGTCGTGTCCCAGGAGCCCCAGCCAAACGCAACCCAGGCACCGCAGGGCCAACGAAGCCAAGAGGCCAGAAGCAGAGTTACTGGCATAGAGCGTTAGTAAAAATATCTGCTGGGTTTGTTAACTGGTGTATTTTACAAAGGAGGCTGACCCCAGCAGTAAGGAGGGTGGTGAGCTCCCCAGGAGTGCAAAGAGGAGGGGAGCAAGGGGAGTTCTGTGCACCAGGTATGCAGGCGGAAAGAGGTACACACAACACAATTATATTAGTTTAGGATCAGAATCAAGCTTTTGATTCTGACAGAAAGGTTGGGGGATTATTAAAAATGCTGTTTAATTGCTGTGACTGCCTCCTCTGTTAAAGTGTTAGACCTCTTGTTTCTCATTCATTATGGAACAAAAGACTAAGCATTTAAAATACTCCTTTGTCACCTAGACCTATAAGATAAACTGCTGCCCTACTCCTTTCCTATTACGGCAGAAGTAAATAAAATCTTCTCATCTGCTTATACTAGAAAGGTGATCTTGTTGAAATAGTTATGAGCTATGATTTGGGAACATCTATGCTCAGCGTTCCTCTTTGCCAGCTCTTCCACACCAACCCCAGTTCTGTTTTCTTTCATCAGATCAGAATCAGAAGTCATCCAAATTTAATACACAGTTCCACCAACAGCTATAAAATCTTAGTCACGGTCACAGAATAAATTAAAAAATGAAATATATACCATCAGAAAGGGTAAACCCCATGGTTCCGATGTGCATACCCTCCATCAGTTTCTCTACATGGTTGCACCAATACTCCCAAGGAAAAGCCTGCCGCAAGAGGCTCTTACCACGAAGGTGCTTCCATGATCACTGTCGTAAGTGAAACTGCAAAATGTCACGAACTGTGAAAAATATTCTTTGTTTGTTTTTGAGGGGAAAAAAAAGAAAAGAAAAACCCCAAAACTTAGTCCAGACAAATCTTTAGTTATTCTTACAATGTATTACAGGGCCCAGTCTGAACTCATATCTCAATAGATTACAATCCACATCATCTCGCATTTGGCAAAAGTGCCAATTCCTCTGAGCTACAAAGAACAATATATACTTAAGTCCATACTCACCTCAATCAGTCTGTGTCTGCGCATTCTGTGGGGGATTTAGAGGATGCACAGGTCATTGTATCAGAGAGCTGAAGAGACATATTACAGTACATTATGCTGGGCTTCACCTGGACTGGACACACATGAAAGAGAATTCAGCTGCCACAGCTCCCTTTGTATCTCCGTTTTTCAAATTCTGAAAACAAGCTAAAAAGAAGAAAAGGGACTCAACTTTTTTAAACCCATAAAAACTACTGGATAAAGATATAATCACAGTTTGAATCAAAGTAAACAATATTAACATCAAATTACGGACACTTTTAAACTATATATTCTAAACGCGATGTTTTCATGTTCATTGAAAATTTGTTTCCATCTACATTAATTGCATTACAGTGATTTAATGAAATGCCTTGTTAAATTGTTAGAAGAATAGGTAATATCCATATAAAAAGAAGAGAACAAAATATAGCACCTAGCAAGGTTTTAAGTAAAAAGCTTACTGTTAGGTACTTTGTATTGAATTTGTATAAATGACTCAAGTAGATGTAAAATACAAATGGGGGGGGGGGGGCGGGAAATCCTGTAACAAAGAAAGAATTGTAAAGTAGGATTTATTAGTCGTTCAAGTTTGCATTTAAAAAAAAAAAACAAAACAAAAAAACCCCCAAAACCCAACCAGCCTCTCAGTTTTGTGCAGAACCAAGTTTGAATTTAGAAGTAATATCTGTGGTAAATAGATATTAGATGCAAAACTATAATAAACAACACCTTGTTTTCCTAAGGATTTAGGCAAGAATGATCCTTCTACACCAGATCATTGTCACATGTGGGTACATGATGTACCTACCTCAGACAAAACTTGCTGAGCTCTACAGGAGTTTCTCTTGACTTCAAATATTGTCCAAGGTCTAGAGGTTGATTCTGGGAAGCACTGAAAGTCATCAGTCCCAATTACTTGTACAAGAATTGCAGACAAAAAGCTCCTCATACTCAGGGAGCAGAGTAAAGATGAAGTCGTTCATAGTAAACCCCAGCTTATTAAAAGTATGAAAGTGTCTACAGATAAATTTCCAAAAGCAACTGGGTGCCTTCTCTCTGGATTTAAAAAACATTCTCCTCCAGGAAACCTGATCCTGCAGATGTGTCATGCCCTTTTTCACAGATATAAACAAACCATTTCAATTTTCATTTTTTCAAGGTGATAAACCAGAAAGCTGGTGGCTTTAGCTGGAGTGCTATACTTACATTAACAGAGGTAAAGAGCCAGACGCTGTCTTTGAGGAAATGTGTTTGTGAGAAGGTGAGCAGCCATGGTGGAAGAACTCTTAATTCTCTCAGCTCTTCATTTTACTAGTTTAAGAAAAAAGGCATCATTTGTATACACATATTCAACATGTTCAGTAATAGCAACAAACAGAACAAGCTTTGATTTACGTGACTGTTGATTAGTGGCATGAGCTACACCATTAGCCATGTGGTGAGTGGATTTCCACCAGACAGCAGCAGCTGCAGCAAAGGTTATGCATTTCACTTTCTGTATAAGACCTCACCACCCTTAATATGTTTGTTCTGATAAAATTTTTCAAAAATTTTACCTGCCACCCCATTGGCTTCCTCCACACGTTTTAGCTTGTCTTTTTATTGTGAAGCAGTTTTATGTGAGAATTGATTTTGACATATGTTTGTACAGTATCTACCACCAAGCCAGAGGAAAGCCTAAAATACTCTTTTGCTTTGTGGTTACCAGGTGGTCGAGGCTGAAAAGTTCTTCGAGTTGAAGAATTCTAGAGAATGAAGTAACCTCTGCCCTCTCCTGAAATATTATTTTCCCATCTCTTAAATTACCCCCACTGGTATGATTATGCAGCTCAGCGGTGATGCTGAACAAAGCAGAAGTTAATAACATCAGAAGGACAGCACCTTGCTTTGGGCAGTGTTGGAGGGAGCGGTGGTCAGAGCCCGTGGACAGCACACAGGGGTGCAGAGAGGTGCTCCTGGTGCAGAAGGACAAATGCTTTCCCTGGAGCACTGCTATGATCCCTCCTGCTGGGGACAACTGCTGTGTAACTCTCTTGGCAGACACTAACAACTCCTGACTCTACTCCGGCCAAGTTAGACTGGTCAGTTTACATGGGCAGCAAAACACTCACCTGTGCTCCCAGCAGACTGGGACCTGCGTGTCCCCCCAGCACCATGGGTCCGCTCCGCAGGTGGTGAAGCAGCGATGAAGGCGACGACGGCTCTGGGGTGGTCAGCACCCCCTGCGGCTGGCATGGACAGGTCCAGAAGACAACCTGCCTCCATGGCCTTACTCTGTGTCCTGGAGAGAGCTTCAGCCACTGACTCAGGTCTCCTGAACCGCTGGCGTTTGCAATCTCAGGTGCCTACAAGTCAGGCAAGGAAGGCGAAGGGAAACCTTGCTAGTATCATCAGAACCTGCCAGGTTTTCTTTTCCATATTCATTTATGTACAACGATTAGCTCGTTCTTTTCAAATGCCAGGGATGTATTGCTCACTAGAGGAACTTCAGTACCCAGCAGTCTTTAATGTAAAAGGCAAACCTTTCCACTAATGAGCAGTTTGTCTAGTGTTCTTAACCTTATCAGCAGCTCCTGAAGTGATAAAGGCTTAACTATTATGCACTGAAAGGTGTTGATAATTCTCAATCTTCATGCAGAAAAAGGCTCTTTTTTGTCACTTCTTACAGTCTACTGTTAAACTTACCAGACTGCTTACAAATTACCTTGCCTGTTCTGCAAAGCAGACAGCTGGATGCGTTGGTGGGCAGTCGGCAGGTGGAGCCTCCTCTTGTCAGGACAAAAATGATACCTGCTGCTTAACAGAAAAAGAACAGTTTGCAGTTTAATGATTTAGACCTGTCCTAGGAAACGACCAGAGCTCTGAGTAGCTGGCACAAAAGAAATAGAAAGAAAAGGGGAAAAAAAAAAAAAAAAAAAAAAAAGCTAAAAAGAGAAACAAACAAGGGTGGCAAAGCTGATGTGAATATCTAACCGTGGCATGGCAGCCAGAGCAGGGTATTAGAGCTGCACTGTACTCCCTGCCCCTGAGAAAAAAAGAAAAGAAAAAAAAAAAGGGTGGGGGTGGGGGTGGGCGGCGAGGGGAGGAAAAAGAGCACAGCTAGTTTAGGCTTAGCTTTGCAGGGTTATGGAGTGAAGAACACAGGACATCATTGTGTCTGTGTAGCAGCAAGAGAAACAATAAAAGCTTGATCAGCTGAATGCTTAAATATGGCTGAATGTTTGATGAGATGAAGATGTAATTTTGTCTATGCTCCCCAAGGGTCTGGATTAAATATGACTACAGGGCCTAATCAAATAGCTAGTCACTGAACAACAGTCCCAACTGCATTTTTCATTCCAGGCATGCCGGGTTACCCCCCCCCCCCCCCCCCCCCCGCCTCATCCAAGTACATTACTTATTCACTGGTTTGTCAGCACTGTGCATTATTAGCGCTTGAGAGATAAAACTTTAAGTGTTGCTCCCAATTAGCACAACAGTGACCACGCACCATGCTCTGTGCTTAATGCCTGCTCTCAGAGAGGAGCTGGTTTTGAAGGTCTGAGGTGGAGGGAAAAAAAAAAAAGAAACAGCTTAAGCATTCATTTTGAGTGGAGAGACAGCTCCTATTAACATTTAACAGCATTTGTGCAACTTGGTGCGGAGGTTATGATGCAAATGAGGAGGAATTAAAAGTGGCCAGGGGTTTGTCATTGATGGATTGCAGTCTGGTGGTGTTCACACTTCTGCCGTGTCCATCAGAAGCGATTACTGTGTAATTAAACCTTATTTCTCGACTCTTCAGTGCATAATTACTTTGTGAATGTAACCATCATCTAAAAAAGCTACCAAAATGCTTTAGCATTTAGTCTAGCAGTCATTTCCCTAGCTTGTGTCAGATATAACCATCAGACAGTGCAAAAGAACTGTCACTTTTAATAAGAGGCAAAAAATTAAATGAAACAGTATGCTTATTACAGGAAAATTAGGCGTTCAAGTGGTAGAGTCCTTTTCTGCTATTTGCATAATTTATTCTTTTTTGTCCCTCACACCAGAAGCTTCAGGCAATTTTCTTCACATTTAAATAGATCGCACATTTAAGGCTACTTAAGGAAAATTATCACTTTGCATATTTTAATTGTTGTGAAGAAAGTGAATAGAAGAGGTCTGCAGCTTGGGCTCTTGAGTCGGTCAGATGCTCAACTCTCTGATTCTGGAGCTCCCCACTGCTCCACTAGAGATAACCCTGCAGTTCACAGCCATCCACTTGCATTTCATCAGCATGCAAATGCAGCTCCAAGCACTACAATAAGTGGGTCTTTGATATTTACAAACTAGCCACTAATAACTAAAATGTAATTTGTTTGACATAACTTTAGATTCTCTTATCTGACTGCCTTTAAAAAAAACAGATAAGTCCTTTAGCTTTACAAAACCTAAGATATCACCCATTCAAACCGCAGCCTGCCCTATAAAGTCTGAAAGCATTATTCGTGGCAAAATCATGTCAGGTTCTCTTGTCAGTGGAGTTTCAGCCACACATCTCTCTAATTTCATTTTCAATTCTTTTGTTTAATTTGCGCTCCTCCCTACCTTAATCAAATGAAATGAAAATTCAAATAAGACTTGGAGCGAACAGCTCATTTTACTTTTACCTACAGAAATACATCTATTAGTCTGACGCTATGGAGAAATGGATGTCCCAGTCACCAAGAGAAGGATGCACGCTCGCCTTACCCTACTTTGTGTGATAATCTGGAAAGCAGAGAGAAAGAGAGAGAGAGAGAAAGAGAGAGAGAGACGGGGTTATGGTACAGCACTGTACAAAGCAAAACACTGTAAACAGACTGATGACTGTACAAATTCAGTTAATTATGAAGCTAATGAAAAATGAAAAGGGAGTTCTAATGAAAAATTTGATCAAATGTTATTCAGATTATCTTTTCAAGTAATTAAGTGGTGTGGAAAAAAAGGTTCCCCAAGGTACGTTTTAGCTTGTGATCTTTTTCACTTGGAAAAAAAAAATACAATAAAGTTGGAAGAGAGTGAAAGTCAGTTTTCTTTTTCACAAGCCACTGTCTCTCAACAGGCCAAGATACAGATTTCATTAGATCAGCATCACTTTTGTTTGGTTATCAGTGATCATTCCCTTTGGTTACTGGTCATTTCAATACTTAACTGACTTTAAATACATACCCAAAACAAAGTCATGCAGACTACTTTACTAGAAACCAAAATACAAACTTCAAAGTAAGATTGTGTCCTGTTATTTGGAAAACAAACAAACAAAAAACCACCCATACCCAAAAGCTGCGTTCCTTTTTTTTTTTTTTCCTTTACTGTTATTAAAGTAAAATACGTATTTTCAATATGGAAAAGAATATAAACAGGTTCAATCCTTTTCATGATCTGGAAAGATGTCACAGAATTTATGATATTTTCAGAACAATCCGATGACTTAGAGGAGCTGGAACAATACAGAATCCAGTATTTAAAGCTCATATGAAGGAACTCATGTATCCATCACCTTTCCTGTGTATTTCCAAAATGCTTACAAAAGTAACATGAACAGTGTCATGCTGAATGGACCCCAAATCCCTGCATATTAAACAGAGAATAAATTCAATTTGTCTTTCTGACCTTGATTGCACAGACTGAGAACTAAGGTACCTTTTATTATGGTGTATTGCAGTGATTAAAATTCACACCTACATGGAAATGCAGGAAATGCAACTATAGGAAATACATGTGTACATACTGGGGCAGAGCTTTCTTTATTCAAAATTATAAACAAACCTAATAAATCCTTAGAAACTACCTCTTTTCTCCTCTGCTCTGCTTCTCCAAGTTCTTCTAGATTATTTCCTTGGGAGGAAAGTGGCACAGTAAATTACAGCACAGCCAAGTCCTGTAACAGACTCCTTTACTCCTATATGTGAGGATGGAAGGATGTAAGATTTCTCAAAATTTCATCACAATTTCAGCACCTATTCTCTCTTAGAATGACACTATAGGCACAGATGCTGTGGCCTGGCATATCTGTACCTGGCTAGCTACCGTGATAGTGCTCACCAATATGAATGAATAAGCACTCTAATTAGTACTGCTACATGGGCTGGAATATTTTGGAGGAGGAACGAGAATCTTTTGGGTTTATTTTCATGTCCTCCTGTAGTAAACACGTTTCACTAGAGCTTTCATTCACAGAAAAAAACAACAAAATTTAAGTTACTAGGTTTGGCAAGAAAAACGGTAATTGCAAAGCACTTTTATACAATTATTATGACTTAGAATTTTTTAAATATAATATTCAAATGTCATTAGAGTACATTTGTATCATGATATGGGCTTGGTTAATACGATCAAACTGAAACACTGCTAAAAGCGAGAGGGACTTTCATCTGTCCTACCCCCCATTTACAGCACAGACTTCTGCCTGTACGGTTCGGTTATTCAGGCAAGTGGAGAAGCAAGGTCCCCGATGGACATAGCTAATCCAAAAGCAGTTGCAACTGTAAATGCAAATACACTGAAAAAGCTGCCTTAAGCAGTAAAGCTCACATTGTGTATGTACCCCACGAGTGGGGAAAGCTGTTGATACAGCTGCATCTACTCCCCATGCTCTTTGCCAGCAGAGCATGTTACTTTGCTGTCACAGTCAAAAGCTTCATGTGGCTCCAGCCCCCGAACAGCATTTCTTTCATTCCCCAGGCAGTTCCTTCCCCAGTGTTGCCACACTCTGAATCATGCTTCATTTCTTGATGAAGCAATTCACTTTTGCCAGTAAAATTCTGTAGGAATGTTTGGTTTTCTGTTCCAAAAGAACAGGAGCAGAGCACGAAAAAACAGAGCACTGCCAGTGCTGACATCTCTAAGCCTTGAGCAAAACCGCACCTAACACAGAAAGCAAATTTTGGAAAAGGTTTCATGAAGGACACTTTCCACATTTACACCAAATTGATTTCTACTTGTCCCAACAAAACTGCCTTCCAGTTAAGGTGGAAAACTACTTTATTCTTTTAAGGAACGCTGTTATCATTAGAGTTTGAGAAACAACTCATTAGTTCCTAAAATCCATCTCTGTACTGTGACTAAAGTTTTACCTTTTGAACCTCACCAGTTTTATGACAAATGCACCCTCAATAAAGACAGACAACAGCACCAGCTACGGTGATGTGTGAATCAGCTGCGAGGTGGGGGTGCCTGGACCCTCACCCAGGAGCCCAAGACACCACAAGAAAAGCAGTTTCTGCATTTCACACATCAGGCAGAACCCCCTTCCCCAATGCAA